>NC_090922.1:343547822-353355322 GCF_040938575.1 Ambystoma mexicanum
CAGCCACCATGGGAGCCATTAGAATGATGTTTAGTTGGCGAGACTCCTTGATCTTGCAAATCACTCTGTGAATCAGCGGTGTGGGCAGGAAGGCGTAGGCCTTCATGCCGTTCCACTGAAGCCGAAATGTGTCGCCCAATGAGTCAGGGCCCCGTCCCTGCCATAAGGCGAACTGAGGGCACTTCTTGTTGTGCCAGGCGGCAAAGAGATCCACCTGTTGAAGATTTTCTGAATAAAGAGGTTGTTTAGCTGCCACTCGTAATTGTTCGCTCCCACCCTGCTGAGCCTGTCCGCCTCCAGGTTGGATTCCCCCGGGAGGTCGACTACCGTGAAGTGGATGTCATTTTCCAGGGCACACTCCCATATGCTGATTGTTAGTCTACACAGAGGAGGGGATCTGGTGCCTCCCTCCTTGTTGGCGTAGTACATGCTGGTCGAATTGTCTGTCTGGATGAGGGCAAACTTGCCCCTGAGAAGTGGTTGGAATGCTCTGAGCGCTAGCCAGATGGCGTTCAGCTCCAACCAATTAATGTGGTATTCCTGCTTCTGTAGTGTCCAGGTGCCGCGGACTGAGAGATCGTCCAGGGTGGCTCCCCAGCCCTCGAGCAAGGAATCTGTGGTGATGGTGGCCTGCATGGAAGGCGGCCGAAAGGGCTTGCCTGTCCGTAGGTTGCAGTCCCTGGACCACCATATGTTAGGTCCGAGTGGAGAGATGGAGGAACGTTGATCATCTCGGAGAGCGCCGCTCCTGATTCCATGAGGCCGCGAGGTGCAGCTGAATCCTCCTCATCCTCAATCTCGTGTGTGGAACGGCTAATAGGACCGTCGCTAAGAGGCCCAAGAGACTATCAGGCCGAAGTCACCTCTCTGCTGAGGAAGTGGGTGGTGGCCCTCTTGATGGCCAACATCTTGTCCTCCCACAGAAATACCTTCTCGGAACATGTGTCCCAGATGAGGCCCAAGAATGTCAGAGTCTGCGTGGGCTGCAGCTGCAACTTCTTGAGATTGAGCGAGAAAACCAAATCGTGCAGTGTGTTCATAAGGACATGGGAAGAGTGGTGAATCGCTTCCGGAGATGTAGCCCTGACGAGCCAGTTGTTGAGGTATGGGTAGATGTGGAGGCCCTGCGCTCTGAGGAGGGCACCCACTGTATTCATGAGCCTGGTAAAGACCCTGGGGGCCGAATTGAGGCCAAAAGGAAGGTCCTCGTACTGGAAATGGTAGCCCATGATCCTGAACCGTAGGAAAGAACAATGGGGCTGCCAAATCGGGATGTGTAGGTACGCTTCCTTCAGATCCAGGAAGCACATCCAGTCTCCCTTGCACAATGTCTACACTATAAAAGCTGGCGTAACCATCTTGAATTTCTGAAGGGGTAAGGAGAGCTTGAGGGTGGAAAGGTGCAGCACAACTATCAGGCCCGCCTGGTTATTCTTCTGAATGGCGAAAATCCTGGAGTAAAAGCCCAAGCCTTGCAGGGAGGCTGGGAATTCCTCCACTGCCTGGCTCTCTACGAGCGACTGGATCTCTGCCAGAAGAGTTGCTGTCCCAACTTGCGGGAGTGGAGGGGAGGAGGGAGGCGAGGAGGGAGTAGAGGCTGGGATAAGGAGGCGGTACCCCGTGGAGACTACTGACAGGATCCAGGGATCCGTGAAATTCTGGTGGCAGAAATGTGCATGGAGAGCGAGCCTGCCCCCACTGGAGACACATGGACCCGAAGGGGCTTGTCATGCTTTCTTTCCCTCAGAGGCGGTCGTGGAGGAGGGGCACTGGAAAAAGCCCTTATTCCCCCACCCCCTTTTTGTCGCTTGCGCCGGTTCTCAGACAGCGAGCGGTCCGGCAGCCTGGATCTCCGTTCCTGGAAGCCACGGAACCCTCCATACGTACGCCCCCTGTCAGAACGCTGCTGTGACTGGGTGTATGACTTGGGCGGGGTCTTTGTCAAGATGGATAAAGATTTGGCCGTTTGTGAGCTGTTTTTCTTCTTGTCCAGCTCCTCGTCCGTGGTGGAGTGGAAGAGGACTCCCCCCTTCTTGAACGGTAGATCTAATATGCGTTCCTGGATGTCAAGGATGAATTTCGGCGCCCGGAGCCAGGCTGTCCTTCTCATGTCCGTGGCGATACAGATGGCACGGCCAGAGGTGTCAATATGGGCCACGGTGGATTCCATGAGGTCCTGCGCCACCAACTTGGCCTCAGCGAGCCCCGCCTTAAAACGGGTGAGGACGACGGAGGCTTGGAGTATAGTGATGCCGCAGCGATCACCGAGGAGTATGGCTGAGGATGGGCCGAGAACAAGAGTGTATCCCCCTCCATCTGCCTGTACTTGGCGTCCAGGCGTCGATTGACCGGCTGGGCCGAGTGGGGCTTAAGCCAGCCCTTCTTGGCCAGGGAGACTCCATCAGTCTGCAGAGGAATCCCTGTCTTGGCAGAGGGGCGTCGCGTGAGGACTTAAGCCAGAACCCCATCTGCCGGCTGCTTGACCTCAGGCTGGGGTAGGTCCAGGTATTCCGCCAGACCAGTAAGATGTTCTTGGAAGGCCCTGGCTGAGGATGGCATGCCTGGATCCTCCTCCCCGTCTGTGTCTTGCGGATTAGGAGGATCCTGCAGAGGAGGAGGAGTAGTTGGAGCCGAAGGCTTGGGCACAGGGAATGCAGCCGGGGGCTGAGGAGGCAGTGAAGGCTGGTACGGAACCGCCTGAGGAGTTGGCTAGGGAGCCGGGGCCAGCGTCGGCACTGGGGTCGGGGGCGCCGGTGGAGGCGCTTGTGGTGCTGCTAGCATAGTCGGGAGGACTTCCCTGAAGGCGTCCTTGAGCATAACCCCCATACGAGGTGACTTCATGAGGCTGAGGAACCTCTCGAAGAACCCCTCTTCACTGGCCGTAGAGGTGGCAGGGAGTACTGATGGGGTAGAAGGGAGCTGCTGGAGCCGTAGCATACCCTGCCCATATGGACGCAGGGAGAAGCTGCCCTGCGCATAAGAGGGATAAGGCTGTAGGCCACGTACCTGGTTGAGGCCAGTCCCACCTTGAAACTCGTTCTTCGCCGAATTCCTAAAATGGCGTCGGACGGGTGCCTTTGTCTGGTGCTGCGGCCGTTTTGTTGAGCTGCCTCCCACGTGCCTGCCACGTTTTGCTCGGCTCGCTGGGCCCAGCCTCCTCCAAGACTCTTGCGTGTGGATCACAAGGCATACCTGTAACGCTCACCTGATTCCCACGGAGGCGCTGGTCTTGGCAGGGTGGTAACTGTATCTTGAAAAGTGAAGTGCAGGACTCGATTGGCTTCCGGGGCTGGGCCTCTTCGCACTGTGTGTCTAACTCGAAGAGTAAGATGTCTGCAGGTGAAAGAATATGGGGTTAATGACCTGGGATTGTCGGGTGTCTCTCTCTCTCCCCCTCTCACTTTTCCGTGGAGCCCCAAGGTCAACGTGCTCACCTTAGATAGGTGAATGCTGGACTCTCCATCTGCGTCTGGTGCAGGGTGCCGTTACCAGTTCCTTCACTGGGTTGAAACGTAGGCCTCTTGACTTCAGAGGATTGCTAACCGTCGTTAACTGCACGAACGGTGAGTTTCCGGGCACCTTGAATGTCCTTACAGTCTTTAGGTGCGTGGGCACGTTAGTATGGAATAGGGCTCTGTATAATGTTCTTTTCAAATGGTGCCTTTTGTCTTGCAGGGCTCTTGAGGCGGAAGATGGTGGTTTGAAGAGAGCCGGAGTTCGAGCCAGCGCATAGGAATGAAGCGCTTGGGAGTGCGTAAGTAAGTGCCTGTTGCCTGCTTTCGAAATGCACTCCAACTGTCTCTTTTCTTTTGCAGGTATGAGTTCGGATGCTGAAGAGACTCTGGAAAACGCCGGGGTATTTGCAGGCGCCTAATTGTGGAGGGCGCGATGGCGCGTGAGTAAATAGCCTGCCTAATGTCTCTCCTTTTCTCTTTCAGGTGCAGGAATGCAGCGTTGAAGAAAACCGGAATTCGAGGGGTGCCGGTAAGTAAATTCCCCACAGGAATAATTATGCTTTTGTCTTCACAGGCTTTTATAATGGCGAAGGAGCAGCGCGAAGATTTGGTAACTGCCGATGGATCAGGTGAGGAAAGCGCTGCGAGTGAAGGTTGCTGTGCTAACCTGTTGTTTCTTTGTCTTTGCAGGTGCTTCTGAAGGCTGGATACAAGAAAGGTAAGCTTTTGTTCTCACAGGTTCAGGATCGGAAGAATGAAGACTGGAACCGACACGGTGAGCGTTCTGCTGCAGATGCAGAATAACGCGAAGCACGTTGCATCAATCGGGTGTGGTTTAAATAGCCTTGGAGTGATGAGGCGTCTTCCTCCACTGCCTCGCCCAGGAAAGAAAAGAGTTCCTGTTCTAGAAGAGTTCCAGTGTTGTATCCAGGGAGTGGAGCCTGCCCCACCCAGGTAAGAAACTAGTCCCGGCTTGTAGAGGATTCCCATATGGCTGGTAAGTAAGCAGCATGGTCTGCTGCAGGTAAGTCCACCCAAGCATCTTTATACATGTTATGAGCCCGGCGCTTCCAGTGCCGGGACCAGTGATTTTGATGAGCCTGGTGCCACCGGCGACAGGACAGGGTCCAAAAGGTCCCAATGGGGACCGGCTGGTGCCTAGGATGAAGGTTAGAGGCCTGCTTCCAAGGACGTTGGGCTGGTCCTAGCCCCTTGGAAGCAGCGATCATGACAATACCCTGCTCCTCGGGTCTAGGGCCGGTAGGTGTGTCACCCTCGACCCGGGGGTCGGTAGGTCATAAGAGCTGTGTTTAGGTGCCCCCTCGGATGTACTACCGGTACTAGGGCGTAGCCCCACAGCGATATTGCCGGTACAAGGGCGGAGACCCTCGGATGACAATCCGGTATGAGAACCTTCCAGTCGCTCAACACTACCAGCGGGAGGATCCACGGATCCCACAGCCCGAAGGCCGGTAGTTGAGCAGCCTCGGTGCACGTGCTGGTATAAGGACCTGAAAGGTCCCTCCCACGCAGGAGAGTCCTAGGGAAGGAGTCTCCTTTGTGGGGTGTGATGGAGAATAGCGGCCCTACCTTGCGCTTGGCTCGATGTTTCACGAAGTTCTTGAGAATCTCCGGAGGGGACTTCTAGAAGAGCTCCCTCCACCTGGCTAGTCTGTTCTTCAGCGCTTTCGAGGACAGCGAGCCACAAGCTGTACAAGCTTGCAAGTCGTGGTCTGGGCCAAGGCAACGTAGGCAGAGGGTGTGGGGGTCTGAAGTTGGGAAGAGCCCGTTGCAGGATGGACACCTGCTGAACCCTGTGGAAGTCGGCATGCGCCGGGGAGGAGCGTGACACCTGAGGACCGAGTACCTGAATGATAAAAAAAAAGACAAAAAAAGAGAAGAAGTATCCACGCGTGGAATTACATGGCCAACGCCAAACCCAGGAGCACTGGTGAATTCGGCCTGTTCCCATCGACGCGGAAAAGGGGACTGAAGTGTGGCGGAATGAAGTGTGGCGCCTCTAAATTTAAAGAGGAAGAAGGTTTTTTTCTGGTGAAAAAGGTTCCGTCTCCTGTCCCTTTGAAGGGACGCCCATGCAGTATGGAGGAAAGGGGACGGAACGTAAGAGTACTGATTGCAAGCTGTCTGGATGGCTATTTACCCAAATTTTCACAGAACGTGTGTTATGCAGGCTGTCCCACATGTCCCACATCTAAGCTCCCACCACTCCACTGCCAATGCCATTTCAGGTCCCAGTCATCCCCTTACAATTTCTTGTCATCCTGATCCACCCATCTACCCCCACTCACCCCATTCAGGGCAGCAGCAACATGGTGATCATAGGCAGCGCACATGGAGGCAGCCTAGCGGATATGGGCGCCTGAGATCCCTGCGCCCATTCCTCCATTGGCAACTGCCTTGGCATCTCGCTGCGGTTCGGCATAGCCTTCGGCCCAACTCACTTCGGCATCACGTGACACGGAAGGCTCAGCCGACTGTTATTACTGCGGATCACGTGGTAAGGAAACGCTTGTGGCCGCGTGTCATGTGACGCTATCACCTGACTGGTCCAATGCATTCAAATGCTGCGAGGGAACGCTTGCACAGTGCTTCACAGCTGAATTGATTCGGCACTGTTTGGCATTCCTGTTTCTTCACGATCATGGTACAGAACTACAGACTGTTTCACGGATTTCTTCTTGTCAAGCCCTTGGATTGCCTTCTTGTTGGTTACCGAAATACTGGACTGATTATTGGCTTCCTTTGTATCATCCCTCAGACTCTGTTGTGCTTGTTTAGCTTCTGACCTTGGAACTCTTTTTGGACTGTTTATGGATCATCCCAAACTATTACCACGCTTGAACTTGTCATCGCGGCTCACACAGGTATCCCAGTGTGTGTCCACCTAGAGTGATGCCCAGTGTGCTTCACCGCTTGCTGCTGCCAGTCACACACTGCAGGTGCTTGGAACGCCTCCTACCCTGTCCGTCCCAAACTTAGGGTTTGGTTGATGTCTGGTTTCCTTCCACCTTGGTAAGCTCTTTTTAGTGTTCTAAGCTACGTTCTGGTCACCGTCTGTGTTTGCCATTGTACTTAATCCCTTGCTTGCCTTACATCGGTTGGGGGTTTCCGGCGTTCCTGGTTCCTGATACTTCGGCACTCAATACCTGTGGCCTCAAGGATCGCACAGGGAGTTGTTTTGGTATCTCTCTATGTGGTACTTCTGGATGGAGGTCGACATAGTCTTCACGACCATCAAGACATAACAACATGTGATGTTTAATGCACCATTTAAACTCATTATTAATATTCAGTGGTGAACCCCTCCCTAACCCCCTGCCAATGGTTCAGGGTCCCTCGCTATGCTCGGTCGGTCTTGTGTATTTGTGGCAAATATTTACACCCTTTCAACTGAAATAATTCCCCTGCCACCATTAATACATTTACCAGCTGCCACTGCTAGCTGGTACATTTGGGCGCCCAGGGCCAGGCACCGTCCCCTTGTTTCTACGCTAGGTAAACGATTTAAGCTTAGATTGAAAAACATACTTACATCGTTCAGCTAGTGTAGTGCGCACGTGCCCCTGCAAGAGCATGATTATCATAGGCATTGTGCATCCATGGTACTCCAGGCTTGCACAGAGTGTGGTGAGGCCCGTGCTTTATTTGCAGAGCTTTGGGGGCCATCAGCATGGCTTGTGGGAGTCCCCAAATGTTGTGTTACACCACTGCAAGGAGGAAAAAGCTCAACACAAATCAGGGATGTAGGGCATCTTGTCAGTCCTCAACCCATCTACCACACCCGAGTCTCCTTTCGCCAGAGAGGCCGGGAGGTGTGGCTAAAGCCCGACGGAAAGCCAAAGCTTCAGTCGGAGTTTGGAAGCGGTTTGAGATGGAGACAGAAGCTGTTTTGGAGCAGGCTGGAGGAGAGACCAAAAGGCCAGAAGGCTGGGCCAAACTGGAGCCCGAGAGATGGCTAAGGGATCAAGGGGACCAAACTGGGGAGGATAGCTCATGGGCAACGTGCTCACCTTGGAAGCAACACTACACAGAGCAACACAGGTTCGATACCCCGGTTCCATGCTTTGAAACCTCTGGGTGTTAAGCGCGTTATAAATAAATATCATGTCATCATTTCATATTATACCAGCAAAGAGAACTGGGTCTGTTGATAAGGAGTGAGGGGTTGGTGGCCAAAGATAGTAAATGTGACCTGAAAGAGGGTGGTTATTAAAGGGTTGAAGTATGTGCAAGAAATAGATGTGAGTTGGAAAAAATCATTGGAGTGAGCAGTGGTTCCCATAGGGGGCAAGAAATAGTTGGGAATTGGAAAACCTGAGTGAGTGGAAGGGTGGCTACAGAGGGGGGAAGAAATTGCGAGAGGCAGTAGTGAGTCAGAGAAGATCAAAGAGGAGATGGGTGAAGGAGGTGCAAGATACACTTTTGAGTTGGAGAGAGGAATTGAGAAAAGGAGCAATAACCAGAGGGGTGAAAAAGATGTGAGAGAAAGATAGGACCTGAAGAACATTGAATGCAAAGAAGAAGAGGTGAAGGGTGTATGGGGAAATAGTGGCTATTAAGGTATTTGGGACTGGGAAAAGGAAAGCACCCAAAGGGGTGAAGAAGGCAAAGCAAAGAGTAAAGAATTGGAAGGAGAATACAGCAAATAGAGGTGGTTTCAAAGGGAGAAGATATTGGAAGAAAAGCTGCTACAGGAGTTGATAACGGATGTAGAGGAGTGGAGTACAAGAACGATCATAATAACAGGAACAAAAATTTGGTGCAGCAGTTGAGATGAGAGATAGAGGAGTGAGAAGCTGAGATAATGGGAGGGTCAGCACCCATTCTGCTTGAGAGAACTTGAGGACAAGAGGAGATGCATATGAGCAGACAAGAAAAAGAAAAGGTACAAAAGGAGCCATGAGGGTTTGAGTAGTTGAACACCCTCTTGCCCCTACCACGCTGTCTGAGCCCACATACAGCACTTGGGACCTACCGCAAACCACTCAATGCCAGCACCCATAGGTGCCTCCAGAACTCGGTGGTAGAACGCCTCTAGGTGTTGTAGTAAAAGATTACAGAGGAGGAAGATGAGAAACCAGGGGTTAGTAGGAACACGACAAAGAAGAAGACGCCAAACAAAGGGAGGACCATCCCTGTGAAAACCAGTAACGCTAGTAACAACCACAAGTCCCAGGTCTTGGGAAACAAGAGACATAAAAGGCTTATTTTGTTGATAATGGACTGCTCAGCCTGGAAGGGGAAAGCTCTGGCACATTCTACAGCAGTAAGAAAGCCAGTTTTTAACTTTTAGTTTCACTGCAAATTTTTATTAGAAATTGCCAAACCTATCCTGAGATGTTTCAGCTGCCTTTTAAGCCAATCCGGTTTACTATAATTCTCCCATAACTGTTACAGATCCCTTATAAACCACATTGAATTTAAGTTTTCTATGTTCGTCTGGTCCTAGATCTCCATCACCTATGTGACAATGTGTATATCCTAATGGCACGAATATGCTCTTTTTATTTGGTGGTGTTTGTATGTGGATGAAGGAATAAGTTACTTACCTGTAACTGTTGTTCTCCAGCATGGGTCTGGCATGGATTCACATGCTCATGAATATTCCCCGTCGTCAGGCTGGGAATCCTCGGTAAAGAAAAAATCAGTTTCGTTTCTGATCTGTCTTTCGTAGTAGTAACCAATCACTGATCCCTGCGTCATACTGACCACAGCCAATGACTGCCCTCTACCTAAGCACCGCCTCTGGCAGCCATCTTCAGATTTGGTAGCACGTGAAGTGGCAGTATGACCAAGTGAAGAGCCGCAGAGGGGTAGGTGGGAGGGTTCGCATGTGAATCCATGCCAGACCCATGCTGGAGAACAACAGTTACAGGTAAGTAACTTGTTCCTTCTCCAGCATGGGGTCTGGCATGGATTCACATGCTCATGAATAAAGAATACATAGCAGTACACACATGCACAACCATGGGAGGTGGCAAAGGCTCAACATTAAGCATTACATCAAACTCAACATTAAGCAATTCTTACCTCCTCACCAGGCTCACCTTAGGCGGACAGATTGCGCAGCACTGCTTGGCCGACCCTGGACTCCTCCCTGGAATCCCGATCGACGCAGTAGAATTTCTTGAAGGTGTGCGTCGACCTCCACGTAGCAGCCCTGCAGATGTCCAGCAAGGGCACACCAGATAGGAACGCCGTGGTAGCTGCGATCGCTCTGGTGGAATGGGCTCTCGGACGGCCAGGCAGCGGTTGGTTTGCCAACCGATGACAGTACATGATACAGCCGGAGAGCCATCTGGAAATGGAGGCCTTTGAGAGAGCCTTCCCCTGATTGACAGGTCCAAAGTTCACAAAAAGTTGTGACGTCTTCCGAAAACACTTTGTGCGGTCCACGTAAAACTTCAGCGCTCTTGCCACATCCAGCGAGTGCAAAGTCCTTTCGGCCGGCGACGGGAAGAAAACAGGCAACACCAAGGGTTCGTTGAGGTGGAAGTCCGACGGCACCTTGGGCATGAAGGAGGGGTGCGTCCTGAGCACTACCCTTGTGTCGTGAAAAGTCAAGTACGGGGGCTTGCAGGAAAGGGCCTGGATCTCTCCCACTCTTCGTGCGGAGGTGATGGCCACAAGAAACGCTGTTTTCCACGACAAGAACTTCAACGGAGCCGAGTGCAGAGGCTCGAACGGAGGTCCCATGAGCTTGGTCAGCACCACGTTGAGCTCCCACGCCGGGGCCGGAGCCTTCACCGGCGGGAACGATCTGAACAGTCCCTTCATGAATTCTTTCACCAGACGATGAGACCACAAAGACGTCCGCCCCATGGTTCTGGTGTATCGGGAGATCGCAGCAAGATGAATCTTGATGGACGCATGCGCCAGTCCAGCCTGGGCCAGCGTCAGAAGGTACGGCAGTACCTGGGGAGCCGTAATCCGTAGAGGGTTAATCTTCTGTGCGTGGCACCAGACAGAGAACCTCTTCCATTTGTGTCCATAGCATTTAAGAGTTGAGGACGCCCTGGCCTTTGCAAGAACCTCTCTGCAGTCGGCCGGTATGTCGTATCCTCCAAACTCTAACGCTGCAGGAGCCAGGCCTGCAAGTTCAGCGACTTCGGGTCGTGATGGAGGATGGTGCCTCCTTCCCTGGAGAGAAGATCCGCGTCCACTGGCAGCTTGATTGACAGGTACGCTGACAAGTCCAGAAGGTCCGGGAATCATATCTGCCTCGGCCACGCAGGTGCGACGAGGATCATCCTGCACCGTGACCTCTTGAGCTGGTTGATGAGCCGGATCAGCAATGGCAATGGAGGGAACGCGTATAGAAACAGGCCCTCCCAGGGGAACGAGAAAGCATCGCCCATGCTCCTCGGCTGGGGAAACCTGCTGGCGAACCTCCGGCACTTGGAGTTCGTCGACGTCGCGAACAGATCGATATGGGGTGTGCCCCACCGTCGGAAGAGGCGGTCCACTAGATCCTGTCGTAGTTCCCACTCATGGCACGAGCGCAGCTCTCTGCTGAGCGAGTCGGCGATGGTGTTTTTTATCCCTGCCAGATGAAACGGCACCAGAAACATCCCTTGGGCGACGGCCCAATGCCACAGATCCTGCGCCTCCTTGGACAGGGCTGGGGACCTGGTTCCGCCCTGCTTCCCGATGTAGAACATGGTGGTGGTGTTGTCGGTGAAGATCCTCACCACCTTGCCCTTGAGGGACGGAAGAAAGGATGTGAGGGCCCAAAACACTGCACGGAGCTCCAGGACGTTGATATGGAGGGACTTCTCCATCGGAAGCCAAAGGCCTCTCGCGTGCAGATTTTCGGTGTGCGCTCCGCACCCTTCCAGGGAGGCATCCGTGGTCACTGTCTCCTGGTGGCCGGGGGTCTGGAAGTCCATGCCTGCCGTCAGATGCGCACGGGTGCCCCACCACCGGATCGCTCGTCGGAAACTCTCGTCGAGTGTGATCCTTTCCTCGAAGCTGCCCGTCGTCTGTATCCAGCACGCGTCCAGGAACTCCTGCAACGGGCGCATCCGGAGCCTGCACAGGCGGATGAGATAAATACAAGAAGACATCATTCCGAGGAGGGACTTGATGGACCTCACCCTGGCCGCGTCCGCAACCAGCATCCGCTGCACCTTGCCCAAGATGGCCCTTGTCCTTTCCTCCGACGGAGAGGCCAGAAGCGACACTGTGTCGAGCTTCGCTCCCAGAAACAGTGCGTCTTGCGCGGGCACCAGGTGGGACTTGGCGTAGTTTAAGGAGAATCCCAGGTCCGTGAGTAGTTGGACGGTCCTTGCCGTGTGTTCCACGGCGAGCTCCTTCGTCTTTGCTCGTATGAGCCAGTCATCCAGGTAGGGGTAGACGTGGATCCCCTCTCACTGCAGCTGCGCCGCCACCGGTGCGAGGCACTTGGTGAACACCCTGGGTGCCGACCTCAATCCGAAGGGAAGGGCTCTGAACTGGTAGTGACGCCCCTGGACCACGAACCTGAGAAACTTTTGGTGTCCCTTTAGGATGGGAGTATGGAAGTGGGCATCCTCCAAATCCAACGACGACAGGAAATGGCCCTCCTCCAGTTGACCCAGGACGTGTTGGAGGGTGACCATCCGGAACTTCTGTGCCTTGATGAATTTGTTCATTCGTCGTAGGTCCAGGATGGGACGCCATCCTCCCGTCTTCTTCTTCACGAGGAAGTATCTTGAGTAAACTCCGGAGCCCAGAAGCCTCTTTGGGACGAGCTCGATAGCGCCCTTCTTGAGCATCGCCTTTACCTCCAAGAGAAGTTGAGGGACGTGATGTTCTTTCCTGGCCACAGGGGGGACGCGCGGGCACCTCTTTAGAAACTCGAGCGTGTGACCCTGAGCTAGGGCGTCCAGCACCCAACGGTCGGTGGAGATGGACTCCCACACGCTGACGGAGCTCGCCAGCCGGCCTCCCACCGGGATGCTTCGGTGGGGGCCCGACCCCACGGCCGGTTCAGTCCTGCTTCGACGAGGCTTTGCCGCCCTGTCCTCCTTGCGACGATGGCGGGGTCCGCCTGACTTGCCTCGTCCCCTGTAAGCTTCCTGTGACGACGAACGGGCCGCTTGACGGTAGGTGGAAAATCCGCCGCTGGAACCTTTGGAGGCACCCTGTTTGCCTCCGCCTCTCCGAAAGGGCGGCTGCCGTTGCTGGAGAACCCCAAGAGCCCGGGCCGTCTCTGTGTCCGCCTTGATGGCTTGAAGGGATTCGTCCACTGTTTTCCCAAGCAGGTTGTTTCCGTCGAACGGCATGTCCAAGACTCTGGTCTGCACGTCCTGACGGAAGTCGGTAGCCTTTAGCCATCCACGCCCCCTAAGGCACACGCCGTTGCCCAACTGGCGAAATCCAGTGTCAGCGATGTCCGTCGCAATCGTAATGGCATGGTCCGACGCCACCTCTCCTTCCTGCAAGATCTCTAGGGCTTCCGCCCTCTTGTCGTCTGGTAGGAAGTCCAGCAGGGGGGCCAGTTTGTACCACAACTCCCTGTTGTAGCGGGCTACGATAGCCATGGCGTTGGCCGCCTTAATCGTCGTCGCTGCCGACGAGATGACCCTGCGTCCCATCGTGTCCAATTTCTTTCCCTCGCCGTCTGGTGGGGAGGTCGACGTAGAGGCCGCGCCCCCCCCCCGCTTTCTTCCTGGCCGCTGCAGAGACGACCAAGTCCGGGGTCGGCTGTGCCCGAAGGCACAAGGAGGCCGCGTCCGGGACCCGGTACTTCTTCTCGTACCGATCCCTTCTAGCCGGCGTCGTGGATGGGTTCTTGAGGAGGGCGAGGCCCTCATCCCAAATATCGTCCAGTAGAGGTACAGCGAGGACCGTCTTCCTCTTGGCCTCGCGCCGTTGATAAAGAAAACCTTCCTTCTTCTTCTCTTCCGGGCAGAGCTGGAAAAGCTCGGATGCCCTGGCGATCATGGAGTGAAACGATCCAATCTCGTCGGGCGGGGAAGCCCGGGTGAGAGGTGACGACGGGAGATCCTCGTTGTAAACCTCGTCGTCTGTACCCGTCGCGGCCGTGTCAGTCCCCGTATCATCCCCACGTGTCGAGGACGGGGAGGAGGGCTGAACAGGGCGCGATGGCTGAAAAGGAGGTGGAGGATGAATCCTTCTTCTCTTAGTGGGAGGGCTCCCAGAAGGGCCTGGCTCCGGGTCCCCCGTCGGGAGCGGTTCCTCCGTTGGTGGTAACGGCAGTCTCGTCCTTATCTCTGAGCATAAGGACTGTATAGCCAACAAAATGGCCGCCGAGTTGTCTTGCGGCACTGGTTGAGGGGAGTCCGACGGGCGGTCAGGAGCCCCGTCGGCACCCTCGACGTTTTCATTGTCTCCTACGTCGGGGTCCCTCCCGACGGGCTGGTCTTCTTCCACGCCAACGCTGTGGCTTAAGACTTCGACCAGCTCCTCCTCAGAGGTTGAGGCCGAATCCACGACGACCTCCTGCCCCCCCTTTTTCTTCTCCGTCGGAGGTTTCACGGGGGTCCTGTCGATGGGCATGAAAGAGGACTCCCTCTGCGGTGGCAGGGAGACTCTGGGCCCCGAGGTCGCCACCACTGGTGTAGCCTCCACAGTCTGCGCCAGGGGCGCCGCGACTGTCTCGATAGAGGCCTTGGCCGGATGGATTAAGGTTTTCACAACCTTAGGTGCACTCACCGCCTTCTCCTTGGGAGGAGGGTCACCGCCTCGCTCCCCCTCCGTTTCCCTACTCAACGTGTACGGGTATCCATGATGCTTCAAGCATCATGGATACCCGTTGGGGCCTTCGAGCTCGACTGGGGTCTCTCCAGGAGCTTTGCCGGGTGCTCGGCCTTCCTCTTACCCGAGCCAGAGCGTTGGCTCGTGGTTGATGGCGCCAGGGAGGATGCGCCCTGCCTGGCGCCCGTAGAGCCCGACCGTTCGGCGCTCCCGGTGCCAGCGGACTCGCGGTGCTTGGCCTTCTGTTGGACCCCCGTCGCCGGGGCGCCCTCAAAGGTCTTAGAAGACTGCTCGGACTTCTTCTTCTTCTTCTCGCCTGACGGGCTCTTTCCTTCCAGCCAGTTGGCGAGACGTTGATGGCGGTCCTTCATGGTCCGCTCTGACATATTGCCGCAAAACGCACAGTCCTTCTCCACGTGCGTCTTGTCCTCATGTAGGCAGTAAAGGCAAAGGGAGTGTTCGTCCTCCTTAAAGACATTCTGAAACTGGCATCCAGGGCAGACCCTGAACAGCTTTCCGGGCGTCGAGCTTCCCCTTCTCCTGGGCCATGTCCGAGATGGGCCTGAGAAACTTCTGGAGTCCTCCAAAAGCGTGGCTCGACGAAATCTTCACCCTTGAGGGGCGTAGACAAATCCGACACAGGTCCCCGTTGATAGGATGAAGAAACAGTGGAGCTTGAGGCTCTTTTGACCGAAAAAAGCATTTTTTGAGAAAAAACGTGAAAAAATAGCACTCACGCTCGAGAGCAATAGCACGAGGATCCCAACACTTGAACGTGTGGTAAAAATCTGAAGATGGCTGCCAGAGGCGGGGCTTAGGTAGAGGGCAGTCATTGGCTGTGGTCAGTATGACGCAGAGATCAGTGATTGGTTACTACTACGAAAGACAGATCAGAAACGAAACTGATACTGATTTTTTCTTTACCAAGGATTCCCAGCCTGACGACGGGGAATATTCATGAGCATGTGAATCCATGCCAGACCCCATGCTGGAGAATATATGCATATAGCAGTATAACTTAACATTAATTGTCTTTCTGTGGCTTGTATCTGGCTTAGGATCACATGCTTTGCACAGTCCGCCATCTAAAGGTAAGTGCATAGTATTACATCTTCTTGTGTTTTTGAATTTGAAAATGAACGATGACAGGGGCACACCTGGAACACCATCCCTACTCAACGTGTACGGGTATCCATGATGCTTCAAGCATCGACGTAGTCAGAAAATCACAGATAATAATGCTACATTGAAAAAGACAATTTATCAGGCTAGTGGAACACCCATTCTCTAATGTAGTTATTGCAAGTGGCCCACCTATAATGGTCTTGGAATAACAACTTCAGCCACAACATTGATTCCACTAAACTAAGTGACGATAACGGTTCTGAAACGTCTGAGAAAAGCTGAGATGTTTGTATTGGAAAGTTCAGTGTTCTTCATAAATTAGGAATGCTGATTGTAGCCATGCCTTAGGAAGTAATGGTAAGTCATCATGCTACCTGAAAAGTAGACTCTATTGCGCCCTTACCATAATGACTTTTCCAGCCTATCCAAACCCTTCAAAAGCAAGGGCCTGCTGACTCATTTTCATAGGATACTTGGGGTATATTGATTTATTCAGGGTTTTTTTCAGTGAAGACAATTTGTAATGTCTGAGAATAATACCTTGTAAACTAGGAGCTTCTGGGAGATGGTTATTTGATATAGCATTGTCAGGTGCACCAGACTTGGCACGTTTCTGCGGCAGCACTCAGATATAGCGACACATGCGGTACAACATGATAGGATTGCGCTCCTGGTGGCTCCTGTGGCATTTTGTGGACCGATAGCGGAGAATGGGACTACATTACCTGTTGTGCCAATCACGAGCCGGCAGTCACATGACACGCTGCATCATGCGCACATAACACAGAGGTGCCGCAATTCTTGGCGATTCAACAGCCAGCATTTCCTGCTTCTCAGCTATTCTGTGAGTGGACCTTGCTGTTACTTGGATTTCCTGGCTTCTTTGAACTTCGTGATAATAACTATGGGCATTGCATCTATATTATCTCTTGGATTTGGTGATGCCCGGGATTTGGCTTTCTTGGATTTTTTATGGATTCTGGACTTGGATTTTGGATCTTGATTTCTAAATGCTTTATGGAACTACGTGACCTTGCCTTCTGGTGAGGAACATGGACGGGGAGAATTAACTGCTGTTATCCCTTCCCCTTATTAGCAGTGTAATTGTGCCGCCCGGGGTTAGGGCCCTAAGTTATTCCCTTCTGCTCTTCAGGTTTTGGTTGTTTGGCATCCCATTTTCCGTCAGGCGGTTCCTTGTCCTGCTTTGCACCACTGCTGACTAGCCCTCGTCATCCAGAGACCCCCAGCTACCGAGAGAGCCTGGCAGTACTTCCTCCCCTGTTACCTTTTGCTCAATTGATTATCCAGCAGAGTACAAACCTATTCCTCTATGACTCATCCATTGAGAAGGTCTGTCAGTTTACCTGGGATATTGGTCATGACAAGTATTTAAAATATTACGCTTTAAGGTTCCAATTTGAAGGTCTTGTATGTTGTAGAAAACACAATAAATGCTAGCGTTCAGGAAGCTACTGCAGTCGTTTTTTTAATGCTAGAATTAGCAAAATACAGACTATGTGCCAAACAAAGGTGTAGCAGAAAGATGAAAAGTAGGAATGATGCTTTCCTTAAGTGCCTTTGCACTTTTTTGCAGCAGACCAAACAGATATCTTCCATTTGGAAGAGATTTGAAAGCACAGTTAAACAAATGTTACAATTTAGCATAGTTAGAAACAACGAATATTGTCCACAGAGTTACATTGCATGAGATTAAGTCTTTCTATTATAAAGATAACCCCCACAAAGAAGACAAGCAAGAAGTTCAGATTATACGGCTAGAGTCAGATTTCAGGAATCCATGGACTAGTAAAAATATGGCCGAATACTGACTTTTATATTAAATATAAAAAGAAAAGCTAGGCAAACCATATGGTTTGATGCGTTTGGTCAGCACCAGAGGATCATAGTTGGAAATGGTTCCCCCAATAATGATTTGTATGTTCCCACTTTACTGCAGGAGTACTCAGAGCCTGAAGAACGGAGGGGTCTGTTCATGGGTGAATATGTTTTATTTCGTCCGAATCAGGCTGGCTCCCTGATTCTCTTGCAGGGACTGTTCCATGTTAGCACTTACACTCTCATGGTGACATTGTCAGCATTGGTGTCTGAATGTCTTGGTCTGTTACTAAACAGAATTATGGATTTGTGAAAAATTAATAAATTGTTAAAACGTTTTTCATCTGTGCTGAAAATTCTCTTTCTCACAGCCAGTGTCTGCCTGTGGAGATAGCTTTCTGCAGCTAACTTATTAACGGCTTTAAAAATTCTGACTTGTCTCGTTCTATACTGGATGAAGGAGAACAATGTGTTCCATTCCTCAAATTCTGAAGGCACAACTCAGCAAACATGCCCCATGATTCAAGAAAGGCCTGCACAAAAACTATAATACAGTAGTTGGGACGAGCCTCTTTATAGATGCCACCACTTCAGTACCATCAGGGAGTCTGATCGCATTTAAGGTCTTGGTGTCTAGTCTGCCAGGAAAGTTATCAGTAGCCTCAGATACGTTTTGTGAGTGGTCTGGAGAAGGTATTTCTATCTATTAAAGAACCTTCAACAGAAGAGTGGCCATGCCTAGCCCTTAACAAATCATCTTACAGAGCGGAAAATATCAAAAGTGAAAGAATTCCGAGACCTCCATGATCATCATTCATAAATCCCCTTATTGTTTGTGTCAATAAAGTAGGGAAGGGTAGATAATTACATTCAAACATCATTCTAATCTTCACGATGCACCATTCACCTAAACTCGTTTTTAAGAAAAGTACAGGGAAAAGTTCAGAAAGTAATTCTAAAATGTACTACAAAATGAACACAAGTCATTATAATAATCACTAAATTTAGAAAAAAACAGTACCTTGGATTCTATTGTTCTGGGCTACAAGTACCGGCGTTCTACCGTTTGTTGACTGGCAAGAGGTCGAGGGATTGTTCAGAGCTTGAGATGAATGGCTAGCCTGTTAGTTAGAAAAAATATATTTAATTGCATTGAAACAGAAACAAACCTTTGCCATATGTACATTTCCGGTCAACCATGTTTATGACACCAGCATATTAAAAATCACAACTAAGAAGATAAATGTAATTGCTTTCAAAGAAAACGAATATGTAAGAATTCAGGTTGCCTTTATAATAACTTCTAGTCTTATGGAAGCTTTCTATTATGAACTTGTGGGTGTGTGGATTAGTGGCAGCAAGCAGCATATAACAATGTCTAACCAAAACGGTGTACAGATACACTGTGCATGAGCGTCACAACAAGTGTACATCACTACGCTACGTCCCCCTGAAACTCACCCCTTTCAGTTCCCACCGATAAGTAAGACTCATTTAATAAAGGATTGACAATTAGTCAGGGAGAAAGAAACAGCATTGGCGAGCCTGGCACTAAGTGAAGCAATTTCTGAATATTTTTAGGTCAAAGAGAATATTATTTCAGGTGGAGATTACCAGTGAAAGTATGAACAGATTCCGCCAGTGATGAAGTCCTCTGCCTTAATCTGGGGTGATAGTGGTTGATAGACGGGATAGTGGTATGGGGAAGAACCTCTGTTCAACTTTGCGTAGCCCTGTCCTCGGGCAGGAGACAGACATGCCACAGACTGATATCACCAACCCTTTAATGAAACTGCCAAGCAACCTTGAACAATAAAATGTACATCCAACCCAAGGCAGGTTTGGAGAAATACTTTGTCCGGCTTCCCCAGCAACGGTTTACATTTGTTTATTCTGTTTTTTACAACCATCAAGTCATCATCACATGAATACAGTGGTTATCCTGCCTCATTCAAGGTACAATCCCAAAAAACGACGTAAAACCAACTACCCACTACTAAAAAAAAAGAAAGAATAACGAGTTAAACAACAACCTGCAGAGAAAGCATCTGGGAAAGTCTGGTTACCAAATGCATTTCTAGTACATAATTGTTGCTCCTCCAGCAATCACCTCCCGATCCTTCTTCCCCTACCTCCCAAGACCATGACACTCAATTCACAGTTCACAGCAGGAACCTCAAACCAGCATCACAGGGCCCTTGCTCAAAGAGGTTTGTCCTTAGGCGACCAGAACAGCTCCTGCACCAGCACATTCCACATTGTCACACCCCCTTTGTCACCCGCCTTTGTAATGCCCTGTGCCATTGAGTCGGGGGACGCTGCGGGACAAGCAAATAAAAATGTACAAAAGTAGTCAGCAAATGGAGTGTTCGCAGGCAAGAAGTAACGTAGGTTTATTCAGGGCCCAGACGCAGCTGGGCCAGCTATATTCAAACAGAATGCGGAACAGATTTGTGTGAAAAGGCGCTGTCAAAGCCCTAAATCTAAAACTTTTGCAACAATCGAGCTAATTAACATTAGTAACTTTGCAAACCGAGCCGACTGGTGCTCGCACATCATACCTTTATAGAAAAACATACATTGTGTTCTGTGATTGGGTCCACAGACCTTCCCACACCGCCTTTAATTATAATTTGTGACCTCACAATCCAAACCTCACTTCCCTCATTGTAGTAACAATTCATTGAAACATTTGAGATGACCAGCGGAACTTATAAATGTTGCATATTAAGAACTCTTCAACCTTCTTCTCAGGCGAAACATACTAACTGCAACCGCTGTGGTTCTTTTGACACCATCTAAAAATCACTTTCTGCAAATCTTTTTGAATTATAAAATGGCTGTGCCCTCCTTGCCTGTCGGCGGGAACCATGGGTTTTCATCTGTGACCTCGAAAAAATAACAACTATTGTTTGCTTCTTACCATACAGGCCTGTGATCGTGGGACCAGCCACTGCCGCTTAGTAGCAGATTAATAAAAAAATAACTATCACATGTTTTCTGCAAAAGCATGCTGTAAGGCCTATTTACCGCGTTTCAGTCTACCCCCAAGTTTGGTTATACCTGCCTGTGCCCTTGCATTTCTTTTATATGTAAATAGCTTTTATTTTGGGCTTGACGATTAAAAGGAGCCTCCTCCCCTTTTACAGTGCTACTCTTGCAATTGATAAGTGTGTACCTTTCAATCAATCAAATCAGTTTATTCGGATTATTTTTTTCCATAAACAACATTTACAAGATAAAATACAGAATCAATACAAAATACAATTATTTTGTTTAAAAACATCAGCGCATACAAGTCAGTATAAAAAAAGAAGGAAATACCAAATAAAAAACAAGTTAAAAGTGCATGTGTGCAGTAAGAATAATATCCACGAGAACCAGTAAGTTTCTTAAATGGTCTTGGCATTATCAATGCTCTGTCAGATTGCAAAGGGTAAATTTGTTCCAATGGTATCATGCTTTTCTCAAATAGTCCACAGAACTCCAAGGCACTGGCATCGTGGAAGCTGATAGCAAATAGCATAGAGCGGGTCTAGTCTGGGTAATACCTGCGTGGTTAGAACAATGTGCCTTCTGTTCTCAGGGATCCCCAGAGCAACAGTTTCCCTGTTTTACACAAGGATAGCATTATAGAGTTGCTTACATTTTCTCACGGAACAAGAAGACAAATGTGTTGGTGGACATAGCAGGCTCTCACAGTTTAACTGGATAATACATTTCTGAATATAAGAGAGCCACAGGATTTTCTGTTTAACTGAGCTAGTCACCAAGGCTCTTACAATCGTATGCGAAAGCGTAGCATTCGGGTTTGACCATATCGCTAGCCAGTGCAACAAAGGGGCCAACAACCACTCATCACCATTGTGCGGGTACCCCAATTCCAAATGTGTACCATAATTAGGTGCAGACTGCGGTAGCCCAAGTAGTTTTTTCAGAAAGGTATTCTCCACTTTTTCAATATTAATAATTTTTTCAATGCCCCATAATGTGGCCCCATAGTTAGTAGACGTTTTAGTTTGAGTTCTATACACTTCGAGAATTAGATTAATGGGTTGCCCTAGACAATTCTTTTGGAATCGGGACAAGCCCCCAAGAGCCTCCCTCATCCTCAAACATTGTTTATCTACATGGCCAGACCCCCGCCAGTTTTCGCTAAAACAAACTCCTAAATATTCCAAATATTCAAAGTTAGTGACCCTCAGTATGGGCTCTCCGCCACTCCAAATCGTACGCATCTTAAGTGGTTTTCTGCCTGTGCTCCTACAGGCCATAACTGCTGATTTTCTGGAGTTCATTGCCAATTTGCGTTTGGACATTGTGTGTAGGCATCCAACAATCATTGTAAAGCTATGTCAGTGCGGGCAATTATAACCATATCGTCCGCATAACCCAATACTGGGAGCGGAACTCCACCTACTCTAATAAAATTGGCATTTGTCTCAACCAAAGCCTGATATACTCCATTTATATAGAGGGCAAATAATACCGGGGCCACCACACAGCCCTGACGGACACCCAAAAAAGTTTCAAAAAAGGCTGTGCATTGTCCCTGGTCTCCAAATCTGACACATGCCGAGGTGTTTTCGTGAATCAGCTGGAGAACCTTCAACAGGTCCTCCGGACAGCCCATGGACCTGAGAAAGGCCCAGAGCATAGCCCTATACACCTTGTCAAACGCTGTGGTCAGGTCCATGAATGCCAAATAAAGTGGCTCCCCCTGACAAATATTGATGTTGCACCCACTAAGTACAAGTTCAAAACCTGGTCTCTAGTCCCCAGACCGGGGCGAAAACCATATTGTTGTAACGCTCACCTGACTCCCACGGAGGCGCTGGTCTAGTCTGGGTTGCTGTGGCCTCTTCGAGCGTGATGCGCAGAACTCGGAACACCGACTGAACAGGACCCTCAAATCTTGCTCGTCTGGCCCGTAGGAATATCCTTCTGCAGATGAGAAAGGGGATTAACAGTCTGCAGAATAGTGTGCTTGCTCCCCCCTTGCCCCCTTCATTCTTCTCTAACTTCCTCCGAAATCCCCGGTTGAAGCTCACCTTATGGTTTGAAAGGATGAACTCTCCATCCTGCTTCTGGTGCAGGGGTGCGTGTTTGTCCAGTTACTTCACTGGTTTTCAGAATGGCACTGGCAAAATCCACTTGACTTTCCGAGCGGAACGCCGTAAGTATGAAGATTACAAAAGTTCAAGTGTTGAGCCTCCTTTTCTGTTGCCTTCCTAACCTGTGATCTGTCCTTTATTTCAGGTGCAGAATGAAGGCGATGCATTGAGGGATTGAATTGCCGATGGTAAACTCAGGTGAGTTAGCGATGGGGGCGATCCCTCTTAAAGTCTTTATATTCCTCCAGTAATGTCTTTTGTCCTTTCCCCATAGGGGCCGGGGTGCGGTACCTGCCAACGAAGCGGCGCCAACCCGAAATGAGGAATGGTCCACCAACAGAAGACCGGTAAGTGTTATGGCGGAAAATTAGGCTTTCCTCATATGTACCTTCTGCTCACCTTTTGTCTCTTCTTCTCTCCCCTAGGCGCAGAGATGTGGCGACCGGTGCAGACAGTCACGGTGGAGCCAGAAGAACTCCCGAGGACAGGTGAGTGAAGCGCGGCGCTGCAGCGAGCAACGCGGTGCTTTTAAATGAAAGTCTTTTCCCAGGAACGCTGGCGTGAAGGTTCCGGATGCAGGTAAGAAGTTTGATAAAATTCTTGGTTTTCACCTTTCTCTTCTCTTCTTTCCTTACAGGTGTTCCAGGATCGAGGCGGGCGTGGCTGGAGACCAGATGCAGGAGCAGACACGGTGAGCGTTCAGCTGCTTGGATGCAGAACAACGCGAAGCGTGAGCTACTTTCTGGGCGTGGCTTAAATAGCCCCCAAAGTAGTTCCAGGTAAGTATCCTTCCCTGGCCACGCCCGAGTGGCAAAATAGTCCCAATGAAAAAATAGTCCCTTTCAGGTCTCAGGGAGGCCTGAATCTTGCAGCATGGTCTGCATCAGGTAAGTGCACAAAACACCTTCCTTTATGAGCATGGCGCCTATGGCGCCAGGACTGATGTCCAACATGAGCCTGGCGCCAACGGCGCCAGGACAGAGTCCAAAGAGCCACTATAAGGGGCCGCTGGGCTTTTACCCGGGGGCATGATGCCTGCTCCCGGGGGTGCTGGGCCTGGCCTGGTGCTCCGGGGGTAGGCATCATGACAATTGTATCTTTGCAAGTACCCCTGAGTCAGAGATCCACTGTTCCAGCCGTTCTGGAACAGCCCGACCAAAGATTTTAAAAGAAGTATCCAACAAAGATATTGGTCTATGAGAAAGAGGGCTGCCTGGGTCACCCTTCTTGAAGATTGGGTAAATTACTGCCTGTCGCCAAGAGGCTGGTTAAGTACCAAGTTCCATAAAAGCATTAAAACAATTATTCAGCAATGGGGCCCACACATCTATCTCATCGCGAAAAAAAATATCAGCTGGGATGGCATCCGGGCCGGGGGCTCGGTTGTGGAGTTGCCTATTTACTGCAACCTCTACCTCGTTTAGACTTAGTCGCATAGTCATACCTCTGGCCCCAGAATATGTGGTGAGGGGATCCGCTTTATATTGGGAACTAAAATGGTTGGACCATGGCTTTGCACTTACATTGTTCTCTTTATGGGTCCTTGTTCTTTTATAGGCCCCCCCCATCAGCCACGAACTCCCAGAATGTTTTAGAGTCTCTTAGCTGTACGGCCTGGATGAGTTCTGCCCAAGCAAACTCTTCAAAGTAACACTTCCTTTTTGCCAGGATATATTTATATTGCGCCCGGGCACTAATTATCTTGCGCATTGTGCTATCTTTTGCATGTAAAGTTCTTTTCAGATTATTCTGTGCTGTACGGCATGGTTCAACAACCAAGTCTGAGTGTTCATTCTCCCCGTTCTAAAGTCCTGTTGGAAAATATCAGACATCGACCTCCATATTTTTTGTAAGGCCAGAAAGATTGCGCTAGGACTTGACCCGTTTGAGAGAATAGTGGCAATTCCCTCTATGTTAGTCTTATAAACCATAGATTGTGTAGCCTTAGTGTCCAGCTTGGCCCATTTTACTTGGCGCTTACACAATGGTTTAATTTTGCAGTGGTCCAGTTGTGGCAGATTAATATCTAGGGCCACTGTCGGGTCTACTCTCAATACCAACCTCAATGGGTGGTGATCGCTGAATAGTTTTACGACCACCTCAAACTCCTTTATTAAATACCAATCCTTTACATATATACAAAAATAGTCAATTGTGGTGGCTGTCCCTCGAGTGACAAAAGGTAGGCTTCCCAGGTCGATGTACGCCGACACGGCCATTCAGCGAGCGAATACTCCACTCCAGGAACCACTCACTGAACTGCAATCCCCTTGCACACGTGCTTTCATCTACCATTTGAGCAGGGTCTATCCCGTATGCGTAGTCTTCCCCGGGATCTATCTTCTCTGGGATTATCCCCAAGCCCATTTTGGCATTAAAATCACCACCCAAAATTAACAGTGAGTCTTGACACCCATAAGCTATACACTGTGAATCGACAAGGTCCCTCAATGCCCCTGGGCACCCTTGATTAGAAATGTGTGGGCTATTATAAAAGTTCACCAAGGTCATTGGTCGGCCCTGCTCAGGAGGTGCACTAATGCATTGTATATTCAAATTTTTAGTTTCTCTGACAATTAAAGTTACATTTAATGAGACCTTCAGCAAAATTTCCAAACCACCATAGCAGCGCCGACGCCCACCTTTCTTACCTAAACCACATTTCGAAAACAAAGTGCGTACCTTTCCCCGCGTTGAGCTTGCGTTTTTGTTACGTCATACTGCCGACTCTATCATGGACCCGTGCCTCTGGTCGTTCCAACAGCATTCTATCTGCAGGCCCGTTAGCGACTGCCAAGCCATAGCTATCCTCCTTTTTGGCAACACGCATGCCAGGTCCAGCATCCTGATCTCCGGTTTGTCCCCTTTTGGTCTCGGAAACAGCCTAAGTAGGCATGCCTCCAGGCAACCCCCTACATCTTCTAACACCCCACAACCCTTCGTCAGCCTCACCACAACACCTCCTGCCAAAATCACAATATTAATACTCACTCCAAAAACATGTGCAGCATTCCTGCCCCCTCTGCATCACATCTTGAGCACCCCCCATCCATCGCGCCTGGAAACTGCGCGATCCGGTGCGGTGTCAGGTATGCCGAATTAGGACATTTAACTGTCAGCTTAAGTCTAGCGTTCCTAGACACCTTCTTAGGGTATAGTACTATAACGTATCCATTTTTGTTCATCAGAGCTCCTCCCTGAATTCTCCTCCCATTTCGATTTGGCGCTCAGAGACCCTGTCTGCCAGCCCGGCAGTAATCTCTCGGATAGACTAGAAACCCTGTGCCGCACCACTGAAATGTTGTACAATAACTCAAGTGTAGCATCCTCTTTCATTGTGTCTGGGAACCCTGACCACCAGATCTGGGCTGGGCGAATCAGCCTTGTATATGTTGATTACTTCCCCCTATGCAGCCTTGCTTCCTCTACAACATCCTGAAACTCCAGCAACCCCACCATCAGCTAATAGGTCCCCCCATAGTACCACCCCTTTGTCTTCCCACTGGTATTTAATGATCCTGAGGTCTCTCTCGTCTCCCCATAAGTGGCTGCCAGGGGTATATATTGAGAGTAAGGCTCTCCTAGGCCCAGCAACTACTTGAACCTCTTCCAAATCACTCTACACAACTGTATGATATGTGGGGCGTCAGGGCTCTTCTTGTCATCTACTCAGAGTATCACTTTCAACAAGTATAGGCTTATTATGTTGCAATAGCCTAGTTTCCAACGTGACCTCATCCGAGAGCCACTCCGGAACATACAGCAACCGACCCGCCAGATACAGTTTCATGTGTGGTAACCTCACTCTGCCCTGCGAGAAGACCCAACAATACATACTCTGTGCGATCCTGCACCTCCCTGAACCCCATACAAACCCACTCAGCGCAGCGTATAACTCTTTGAAGAAGGACCTTGGGATAAGGAAAGGCACGTTCATAAAATGGTACAGTAGGTGGCTGAGATCCACCATTTTAATGAGTGCGACCCGCCCCATCAGTGAAAGAAGAAACTTTCTTCAGAAACCCAGCAAGCATTCTATACCCTCCTGTGCCCTAATCATGTTTAGCACATGCAACGGTTTAACGTTGTGACATATCTGCACCCCCAGGTAGCGAAACATTCTCGTCGCCCACTGCAGCCCTAAGTCTGGGAGTCACGCCTCTTACAATCCAGCCCATCCGCCCAGCAGAAACATACAGGACTTCTCTCTGCTAATCGTTATCCCAGAGAGCGCCACACAATTATCAAGAACCTTAAGAATATATGCCAAATTGCCCTCGGGATTCTGGACATGCAAAAGCATGCTACCTGCATACAACGAGAAAACATGAATCGTCCCATGTACCATCATTCCTGCATCTCTAAACTTCAATTTCAATAACACTGCTAGAGGTTCAAGCACCAGTATAGAGAACAAGGTTGACAACGGGTATCCATGCATCATGCCCCACTGCATAGACCATCACTTAGCTATATGCCTGCCCGTCTTCACCCATCCCAAACCGTACCCTACCCTAAGTCGCTCCAGCATGGCATAGATCCACTCCCACCTGACTGAGTCAAATGACTTAAAGCAGTCCAGAAAGATCACCACGCACTTATCGTCTCGGAGCCTCCTCTGCTTAATAGCTATATGTAATTTTCTAAAATTCCCAGAGGTGGACCTGCCCGGAACTACTCTGTTTGAACCGGGTGTATTAACACACAAATCACGTTCTTCAGCTTCTCCATCAAAAGGGCGGTGAGGATACTGCAATCCTGGCTAACCATGGACAGTGGTCTGTACGATTCGCATCTTTCTTTCGCCTTATCCAGTTTTACCACCAAGATTATGATAGACTCCCATCATACTGGGCAGCAGCCTGCAACTCCCATATGCACCTTCCAATGTCAGTGGCAGCTGTAGAATCAGTTCCCCCGATGAATTCCCTATAAAAAGCTGTAAAGCAAGCTGTTGCTACCCAGAGTCTTCCCAGTTGGCAAGGAGAGGATTACCTCCCGCAGCTCCTCTATCGTGTGCGGCGCCACCCAAAGCCTCCCGCTGTTTCGCCTCCAATCTAGGTAAGTCTATCTGGGACAGTGCCTCTTTATTTCCTAACCATCTACTACCCTATTCACATTGTAGAGGTTCTCATAAAACTTCTGGAAGGTGTTGTTTATCTCTCCCTGTGACCTCCAAATTTCCCCACACTCATCTATTATCTTAGTAATCGCTGTCCTTGGCTCCTCTCACTGGCAGAGACAGGCCAGCAGCCTTCCCGACGTGTCCCCTTTCCCATGTAGCCTCTCCGTATACCTGGTATAATCATATTTGCCTAGCCGCTCCATATCTTCAATAGAACTCTACCGGAGCATGAGGAGGTCGCCTTCTGCCTCCCCTTTGTGCTGATCGTGCACGTTCCAAGCATTAAATCTTCTCTTCCTTGTCTGACAGTCTACCTAGGAGATCTTGCCGGACTCCAAGGCCCTGCAATCACCTCCCCTCGCACTACCACTTTAAAGGCTTCCCACAATGTATCTGTCCCCTCCAGACTATGCATGTTCATCTAAAAACAAAACAATAAATTCTGTCTGCCATATGTTCCCAGAAGGGGCCATCTTGTAAGGCCTCAGCCATAAGCCTTAATGTCTGCACTGAGGGAATACCTACCCCCAGGCACCAAATGGCGAACAGCGGCACATGATCTGACATCATTCTTCCCTCTAATGTCACCGCTGAGAATTCCCCAATTTTATCAGCCCCAGTGAATAAATAGTAAATACTTGTGTCAATTTTATGGAGGCCTGAGTAGGGCGCATATTCTCGAACATATACATTAATTTGTCTCCAGACATCCACCAGCTCCAGGTCTTCTAGCAACCCCCCCAAAACCTTAGCCGGCAGCAACCGTTTGCTGTGTTTGTCATCGGATATGTCCATCCTAGAGTCTACAGTGCATCTGAAGTCTCCCCCTCCCCCCAAGTCCACATGAACCACCTTATATGGGGCCAGTCCGGTATATAGGGAGTGGAAGAAGCTTGAGGCATCATCGTTAGAGGCATACCTGTTTATAAGCAGACCTCCCTGCTGTCCACATAACCATGGACCAATACCATCCTCCCTTCATCGTCCATCTACACCACCTTCAAACTAAATGGAATTGAGGGTGCCACCCACATCAGCACACCTCTGGCCTATATGGAGTACTTCACCCCAAACCCCAGTACTCCCCTCTTCACCAAGCAAGCCTGTCTCTCCTCCATGAGGTGCGTTTCCTGCAACATGGCAATACCCACCTTCTTCCTGCACAGATATGTGAGAGCCCTGCTACATTTGATATAACTATTCAATCCCTGCACATTCCAGGTACGTATTCTAGCTACCTCTGCCATTCATAACTC
This sequence comes from Ambystoma mexicanum, assembly GCF_040938575.1. NCBI lineage: Eukaryota > Metazoa > Chordata > Amphibia > Caudata > Ambystomatidae > Ambystoma > Ambystoma mexicanum. The sequence goes on from NC_090922.1 coordinate 343,576,456, forward strand.
TGCCCACTCCTCCCCAGCCCAGCTTGCCCCCCCCCCTGTTCCTGTCTCCAATACCACAGTCATCTGCCACTCTGCCTTTGACAACCAGTATTGCAGCGGCAAGCTGCCTCTAGTTCAACAACTCCCTCGCTCCCGGTGACTCTGTGGATCATCCATATAAACAACCAGATAGCCCCTCCATCCCGCAGCCCGACATGCAGGCAAGTTGCCTACCAACATTAACTTTAACCATAACCATAAAACAACAAATAAGCTGCCCAACAGTTCCACACTATTCAGGCCTGCCTGCCATTTGTCCCACCAGGATCGGTGGCACTTGACAGGCGGACAACTAAGACTAGGTGTCCGAAACAGTAACGTGTCCGCGAGGGGGGGCCTTCCTCCATTCAGGACTTAGCCCTGCTAAATAAAATGTCACCCCACCGGGCTACGCTCCCTCTTGAGCTCCCTTCAAATATCCCATATCCCGTCTTGCTTAAGATTCCCCCGCCAAACCCACTACCACCAAGGGTTCCAATGTCTCCCTGACACAAAAAAACTTCAGCGTTTCTTGTCCCCGTTGACTCTCATGGCCACCATCTTGTTCATATACATCCACTGGGGCACTTCTTCTGGCCTATCGAAGAAGTGTGCTTTCCCACCTTCCAGCACCTTCCACTTGGCTGGATACAACAACATATACTTCAGACCCTGCCGTCGCAGCCTCTCCTTTGTCGGTACAAAAAGGATTCTGTGTCTCTGCACCTGTATTATGTAATCCGGGTATATCACCAATGTTGCAGATGCACTTTTTATTTCCCTGCCCTCATGCGAGAAAGACAGGATCTTTTCCCTATCCCTCAAATTCATTATTTGTGCAATAATCAGTCTCAGTGGCACCCCCACGGGGGAGGGGCCTTTTGGCCAGGGAGCTGTGCGCCCTCTGTACCGTGAATCTCTGAGACTGGGCTCCCGGGCCAATCACCTGTAGCAGTATTATTATATTATATTATATTATATTGTTCTGTCTTGCCCTGCCTTCTGCATCCTCTGCTCTATCCTCCAGTGCTCGCACCTTCGAGGCCAGGTCTTGGATCTTAGTTCGGAATTCTCTAGCGGCTTCCACTGCTTCATCCACTTTTGCCTCTGCCTTGTTGACCCTCTCAGCCAGAGAAAGAATGCACATCTTGTTGGAACAGTCCCACGTCGATCTTCCAGGATGTGCTCATCAGCCCCCCATCTGACCATGCACGTCTCCATATTTTGGCCCCTCCTGTGTGTCTGGGGACTCTGCTGTTCCTTTCTGCTTCTGAGTGAATGCTTCCATCTTTGTTTGCCTAGGCTTCGCCAGTGTTTTCTTGTCCAGCATTTGTGCCAACGTGCTACAAACTCCTGGACCTTGCTCACAGCAGTCTGGGTTCTCCCCCGGGGCTGTCGATGAGCCTGCTGTCCTTCAGCTCCTCACTTGATATAGCCTCCAAGCCCCTAGCACCAACAAACTCCTCTTGTAGCCAACAGCGATCTCAGCAAGGTCTGGCTCCAGGCTCACTGCTACACTTTGCCACCAGTCCTTCAGGCCACTGTTAGTGAGGCCTCCATAAGCCTCAGCTCACTCTCCCATGAGGGTGTCACTTTCTTCCAGTAGGCCTGGAGTCTTTTTAGCTACCCTGCTGGTGCACATCTTCTGCTACCACTCTGCCTCCTCCAGCTCCCAAGACCACTGCAAGATCGCATCACTCCGTGGTGTGAGAATTCTGTTTTCCTGCCTACCACCAGTGTTCCCCAAAGTCCGTGCCAGCGCTTCACTATGATCAAGGCTTGACCATCCCCAACAGGTGTGACCCCACCAGCCTACACTGTGTCGTTGTGGCCTCCGTGTCAACTGTGTGCAGTCCTGCGTCACCACTACTTCCCGACCCGCATGGTCGCTGGATTTGAATATCCTCACAGCTGCAGCACACTCTACTACTGTGTCCGCCATCTTGACTGCCTGATGTGCCCCTGGCCCATCTTTCTCCAGGGCCACCTCGGCTGAATCCAGTCTAAGTTCGCAGCTCCGGTGCGGCTCGGTCTCTGACTGAGGCCACAAGCTATCCCAGGGGCCAGGTCCTCTACTGTGACCTCACTCCAGTCTCTTCTCGCCACTCCCTGTAGGCACACTGTCCCGGACCTGCAGGTCCTCACCTCTAGGACCCCGGCTTGCCAAGCCACCCCAGACATGGATCTCCCACAAGCCCAGTATGAGGGGATTTGCCGCCACTTCCACCCTCACCTGTGGGCCAGGGATCCGTCTCCCTTGTGGGTCCACTCACTGTTTCGCCATGGCCACCAGCACCGCTACACAAGGGCTCTCTCCGCTTGTAGTATGTCGCCCCCAGTCGGGAACCCAGCACTCTGTTTCAAGGACACATCAGCACTGCCCAGACCTCTGCCAGTCCCAGGAGTAAGCTTTTATTGCCGCCACTCGATGGAACTGCTTATCAAAATCAAGGATCAGAGGGAGCTCAGCTACAATCCGTCCACAGGCCAAGAAAGTTGGCTACAGCCCCTTGACCAGAAATTGTTGTGATCACTTCAAAGTACTTGCAATGCTTACCAATGGTTCTGCTGCAGATGCAGCTCAGCTGTGGTTGGCGAATGTTGCTACCTATGCATATACAGACGCAAACAGGGAATACAAGATGTTGGACTGGTTTTATGAAGCCACAGACTTCCTTCCTCTTGGAGCACCAAATACATAATCAAATACATATGATCTCAATACAGATATCAAGGTTGACCAATCCTGGGTGGCCAACCTTTATCGTGCACACGTACAAATGCCAAATAGTGTTGGTCAACAGGTGGAGTGGCCCACAGTATATAAAAAAGGCTGCCACAAAGGTGTGGGTATTTGGGGGAAGCAAGATTTGGCAGTAGTTTGGAGCGAGTTGATTGTTTTGGAAGGAGAGAGCTAGGCATGACCATGGGTAAAGAGGTGAACGCTGGAGGCTAGAGGGAGAGAAGATCAGAGGAAGGAGGAAGTTGGGGAGACACATCGGGAGGAGGTTGGACCAGAAAATCAGGATGGGGTGGTGGGAGTGAGGAGTAAGGAGGAAGCGTTTGGGCGGCTAACGAGGTAGTAGCTTACAAGAACAGGAAGGAACAAAGGACATGTTTGCCCCAAGGAAGGGGTTACAGGTGAGACCTTAATCTGCAGGAGTTAAACCATGTAGCGAAGAGGAATGAGCATGTAGCATCGATGAGGAGCAGGACCAGAGGTGGAGTTGAGAGGTTTTGAAGATGGTCAGAAGACAGGAGCCTAAAAGAGGGAGGTGATCAGGCCCTCTAAACCTTCCAGGGAAACTGGAATGGCGAACACAGGTGGCTCTGTCTTATGGTTAAGGAAGAGCTACAAGTGTATCTGCAGTACATGGAGGAGAGACAATGATATCTATCGAAAGAACAATGAGAATCAGAGTTGTAGCTCACCATAAACAGGAGAAAATAGAGATCCAGTTAACTCAGAAATTGTGAGTAGCAGTATGGTGCCCAAACCTTTGAGAACGTTATAAGGCAAACCATAAAAAGATGGAACATTTGAGAAGAGACTATATTCTGAAACTATGGGTTTTGGTTTGACACAGGAGAGGAGCTTTTTTTGTGTTAAATAAATCTGTTTTGACCCAATATTGTGAGTGACCTCTTTGTGGCCACTCCTGGCTAAATGACAATGCCTAGAAAAAACATATTATGCAGCTTTTGCTAAAAGAGCACTGACTCTCTGGAAAAAGAACAACATGTACAAGTTGTCCATATGGGGACTACCATAAGAAAGAAAAGGAAGAGGTTCTGAGTTTAGACTTCCTGTCAAGGTAACTTTTATGCACCTTTCCCTAAATACCATGGTTTAAAGCCCCTTTAAACAGTAGTAGCATGAGGTCTGGGAAGAGATATCAGTACGCTGGAAAGAAAGCTCAGCAAGTTCAGCGCTTCCATCACTGTGGGGACAGAGGGAGTAACACATGTTGGTGCATGCTTACCTGCTGTCTCAGCAGGGGGTCAGGCCCTGGGTCCTCCTGGTCTGAACAGGAATTTCCCCTTTCTTTGTCTGCCCTTCGCTTTGGACGCCCGGGCGAGCGACGCCCTTGATCTAAGAGTAAAGAGCAGGAAAGAAGAGGCAGCTAAAAGGAAGGAAGAGGCAGCTAAATGATTAGCTAAATGTAACAAAAAGGAAAGGCCATAAGTGTGTCACATAGAAATGGATCCACATTTTTATCCCTGCACCAGTTGCTGAACCTGTTCCAATGGCAACGGTACAAAGATTTAGTTACTGGCCTTCTGGCTGAAAGCAAAATCTCCATTAAGTCATCGGAGGTCCCAATCCTTGCATAACAGCCTTTCAGAAACCATGCGTGAAGGCTGAGTGTCTTGACCTCTGGATGGAGAACCCGACCTTTCTCTTGTGAGAGAAGATCATCTCTTTGTGGAAGACGTATTGGAGGGCAGATGGACATATCCAGAAGGTCCAGGTGCCACTTCCTCCTGGCCCAACCTAGAGCAATCAGTACTATGGATTTCCCAAACTTTCTCAACCTCCTGACCACATGAGGAATGACGGGTAATGGAGGAAACGCATACAGAAGTGGTAATTCCCAGTCCACCACAAAAACATCTCCTAGAGCTCCTCTTGGGGGAAATTTCATGGAGCAGTACCGTTTGCACTTCCGGTTGACACCGTTCGCAAACAGATCCACTCGAGAGGTTCCCTAAAGGGTGAAGATCTCTTGAAAGACTTACTGAGCTAGTTCCCACTCATGGGAGACTGTGCTCTGCCTGCTCAGAGCATCGCCGCCATGTTCTGCTCTCAGGCTAAGTGAACTGCCGACAGAGAGATTCCTTCTTGTATTGCCCAGAACCAAAGCTGCATTGGCTCTCTGCACAGTGGTAGTGACACAACACCTCCTCTCTTGTTGAGGTAGTAAATGGCCACCATGTTGTCCGTCATTATCAGGCCATTCTTTCGCCGTACAGAGGGCCGGAAGCCTTACAGCTCTATAGTCTGATCGCCCTCAGCTCCAAAAGGTTTATATGTAGTTTGGACTCCGATGGAGACCAACGACTGCTGGTTGTCAAATCGTTGGTGTGGGCTCCCCACCCCTTAGTGAGGCATCCGTCACTACCGTTATCTCCGGCCATGGTTGCCAAAACGATTCTCCCTTGAAAATGTTGTCTTTGCAGGCCCACCACAGAGGTCCTGAGCATCTCTGCCTGGAACTTGCAGGTGGTCCGACATCTTGCCTGAGAACTGAGTCCTGAGAGCCCCTTGAATGGATCTCATCCTCAGGTGGGCCTCTGGCACGAGGAAAATGCAGGATGCCATGAGACCAAGCAACCTCAGAAAATCTAAGGCCGGAAGATGCTGAGCACTCTGGAATTTGGTAAGCATCTGCAGAATGTGCTGAGGTCTCACCTCGGGTGGTGAGGCTTTCCCCGAGGAAGTATCCAGGACTGCACCAATAAATTGGAGACTTTGGGATGGTATCATGTGAGACTTCTTGTAATTGAGGGAGGAGCCCAGTCTGTGGAGTGAGTGGAAGGTTACGGTGAGATGTTCCCAGGCTTGCTCGGGTGAACAAGCCCTAATCAGCCAAATCGTCCAGGTAGGGGTAGACGTGATTCCCCCCTCTCCTGAGACTCACTGCCACCACCGCCATCAACTTGGGGAAAACCCTCGGGGCAGGGGTTAGCCTGAATGGCAGAACTCGAAACTGATAATGAGAACCGCCAACCTCAGTTACTTTCTGTGCTTGAAATGGATTGGCACATGAAAGTAAGCATCCTGAAGGTTCAATAATATCAATCAGTCTTGGAGTTGGAGAGCCTGAAGGATCTGAAAAAAGGGTAACCATCTTGAACTTGTCCTTCCTGAGGAACTTGTTCAAGTTTCTTAAATCCAAGATGGGTCTCAATCCTCTGTCCTTCTACCAACCCTTGTTCCTCTCCGCTACAGGTACATGTTCTATTGCACCTTTCTCTGGCAGGGTAAGATTTCCTGCACAAGGAGGAGATCCGGAATTTTGACAGAGTTGTATCCCGTAGATGATCCTGAGGTCTTTTTTGAAAAGGAAGGCAGTAACCTTGGGCCACAGATTCCAATGCCCGAGCATCTGAAGTAATGCCCCGCCATTTTTTCAGATACTGTGAAAGTCTGCCTCCCACCAGGGTCTTGTGGGTCAAAGCCTCAGAGTGGTTTAGAGGCAGCTGAAGCAGCGGGTGAGAGTAAAGTTGCTGCCGCTTGGGCTGACTTAGCACCGCTCCCTCTTCCACCACGAGGGAATCTTCACTGACCCATTTGACCGGATTGTTCTCTTCCTCTTCCAATTGAGGAGTTAATCTAAAGGACTTACCCCTCCAAGAAGATGAACCTGAATAGGGTTGTTGAGGTTGTCTGATGGCAGCGCTAAGGAATTTAGCCGCCACCTTTGAGGTCTGCAGATTCTCCAAACTCTCATCCGTCTTGCTGTCAAACAACCTTGCGTCGTCAAAGGGCATGTTGAGTAGTCTTGCCTGCACATCTGGTGCAAACCCGACTTCCACAACCACGCACATCTGCGTAATACTGTGCTAGCAGCCATGGATCTGCTGATGCTATCTGCAGTATCCAAACCTGATTGGAGACATTCACTCATTGCCTCCTTACCATCCTTAAAGATCGCCAGGAATCCATCTCTTTCTTCACCTTCCGGGAAGCGTTCAGCCGCCGTAGCAGCACAGTCCCACATGGTAAACGTAAATCTAGACAACGTACAAGTCACATTAGTGGAATTCAAAGCCATACTACCCGCAGTAAAAACCTTTCACGTCCAGGCATCATCTCTCTTGTCATCCCTGTCAGAATGGATGGGTAAGCCTACTGCCTAGTAGACGTAGCTGCCTGAACCACCAAGCCATCAGGTTTTTGGATGCTTGGTAAGATATTCCGGGTCACTGCTGGAAGGTCTGTACTTCCTTGCAAATTTTTCATTAACTGCAGCCGCAGTTTCCGGGGTCTTCCAATTAGCTGAGACTTTTTTCTGTAGTGCTATGTGGAAAGGTAAAATTGGGTCTTTCTGAGGATCTTGGTCCAAGATGTCAGTCATATCATTTTGCTTCAGCGATGGAGTGGGCCTAACTCCATCCCATAAATTCAATAACCTTCTCCATCAGTTTTCTGTACGAAGAGTTAGCATGCTCAGAGGGGTCAGGCCTGCCAAACTCTAACTCTGGTGAGGTATCCAAGCCACTAGCTGACTGGAGACTATCATACAAATCTCTTAGCCTGGACTCGTCGGATATAAGTTCCTCTGGCACATTGGGGGTGCCAAAGTGTAGACCAAAAGGTGGTGTATTGTCATCAGAGGGTTGGTCTTCCTCATACATAGCTGACAGAAACTTAAAATGATATTTTTTAGGTAAAGGCTTGTAAACCTTGTCATACACTGTCAACGGCATAGACAATGTCCAAATAGTGGTCGGCTTTGAAAATTGGTGCCTATTTAGTTGTCGTCGACCTAGGTGTCGAGGGCTCTGACGGAATCGGCGAAGACGTTGAGGTTTGACGCCTTGTACTTCTTCGACAGCACCATAGTTGGACTCAGTTCTCGACTCGTCGAAGCTCTCAATGATTTTTTGTTGGATTGAGAACTTTCCTGATGTGACACCGGCTTTAAGCTCGACGTTGAAGATTTAGTCGTCGACTTGCTCCTTGTCAACCTTATGCAGATGGGCTGGGGCAGAGCTCTTTTGCGTTTCAATCGAGGGGGCCAAGGCCGCCTTCTCGAAGATTTGCATCATCTCACTACGAAATGCATCCCACTTTGCAGGGGAATCAGATTTCGTAGGACACCCGATTACCTCTGTCGAGGAATCACTGGAGGTCGAAGGTAACCTATGGCGCCTCTTGGCCTTCTTAAAGGAAGATGATAAAGAGTGGTGCGATCAAAAGCTCAATTGGGATCTTTTTGATTTTTCACATCGAGAAGAATCCCTCGACTCATCAGTCTTTTTCTCCCTCTTCGAAGGCGACTTCAACGCTAACCTCCCCACCGCCAGTTTCCCTCTATGCTCCCTGAGAGCTTTCACAGTCATCGCCTGACAGGATCCACAGTCGGCCGTACGGTGCCCAGAGCCCAGACACGACAGACACACGCGGTGGAGGTCGGTGATTGACATTTTCGACCCGCAGTCCTGACACTTTTTGAAACCCGACTTGGGCGTTGATGGAGTCAAAGAAGAACAAGTTACTCTCTTACCTGGTAATGTTCTTTCGATGGGTTGGTCCGACGCCGTATTCCATATCTATGACAGTAAACACCATAGCTGTGCTGCTTCGGAAAATCTTCGGCATCTGCGTCCTGCGTCAAAGACGTTGATACGCCGCCCTCGAGGACCTCCTCTGACGGCCGACGTCACTGGATGTTATAAGTAGGACGCACGACGCCCGTAGCCTCAGTTGTAGTTTTGTCCCACAACGTGTGCCACCAGTCTTCTGCCAGTCTGACACACAAAGCCTTGCGGAAACGTAAACTGCAATCGCATAAGAAATTCTGTAGCGGGGAAGGCAGGGAGGGAGCGATATGGAATATGTCGTCGGACCATCCCATCGAAAGAACGTTACCAGGTAAGAGAGTAACTTGTTCTTCAAGGGGATTGGGTTCTCTGACATATTCCATATCTATGACAGACTCCCAAAGCAGTACCAATGCAAAGAGGTGGGAAAAAGAATTTAGAAAACAGAAATTTAGCATGCCCAATCAAATTACAGAGTAAAGGACCGCCTTGCCAAAGGCCAGATCCTGCCCCCGGATGGAAGCGAGGGAATAGTGACATACAAAAGTATGTACCGAAGCCCAGGTGGCTGCATCACAGATGTTGCGAATAGGAACACCCCTCTGCAGGGCAATAGAGGCAGCCATACCCCTGTTAGAATGGGTCTGTAACCTGACCGTTGGGTCCTTACCCGCCAAGCGGTAACACTCAGAGATAGCCAAAATAATCCAGCGAGACAAAGTCTGTTTCGTCACAGCCTGTCCCAAACGCTTTCTAGCGTAACCAATAAAGAGCTGATCTTCCACTTTGACCCGGGACATGCGTGAAATATAAAAGCTTAATGCTCTCCTAGGATCAAGTCTTTGGAGCCTCTCCTCTTCCTTACCAGGATGTGTAGGAGGATAAAATGCCGGAAGAACAACCTTCTGGCCTAAATGAAATTCCGACACCACCTTCGGAAGAAAAGAAGGACTAACTCTAAGGACAACCCTGTTCTTATGAAACACAGTAAAGGGTGGCTTAACTGAAAGTGCCTGTGACTCACTCACTCTGCGAGCGGAAGTGACCGTCACTAAAAATACAGTTTTCAGAGTCAACAGTCTTAAAGGGCATGAATGCAAAGGCTCAAACAGAGCACCCATCAGAAACTTGAGGACAAGGTTCAAATCCCAACCGAGCACCTGGAAAGGTGATGGAGGGAACACATTAATGAGCCATTTCAGAAACTGAGAAATTAAAGGAATTTTAAAATAGGAACACTCCTCAGACGAGCGCTTAAAGATGGACAGCGCTGCCAGGTAATCTTTAATGGTACCCACTTGAAGGCCCCTGTGGGCCAAAGAAAGCAAAAAAGACAAAACCATGGGAATTTCACATGCAAAAGGATCCACATTCTTAACCCTGCACCAGTCGCAGAACTTCCTCCAACGGCCATCACATCTTCAGGGAGGTCCCAATCCTTATACCTCAACCTTTCAGAAACCAAGCGTGATGGTTGAGGGACCTGACCTTTGGATGGAGAACCTGACCCCCCTCCCGTGAGAGCAGATCGTCTCGGTAGGGAAGACGACGTGGAGGGCAGATGGACAAGTCGAGAAGGTCCGGGTACCACGTCCTCCGGGCCCACGCCGGAGCAATGAGGATCATCCGGGAACCAAACTTCCGTAACCTCCGCAGTACTTGCGGGATGACGTGAACTGGAGGAAGCGCATACAGCAGTGGGAATGACCACTCCACCACGAACACATCTCCTAAGGCTCAGTTTGGAGGAAATTCCCATGAGCAGAACCTCTCGCACTTCCGGTTGACACTGGAGGCAAAAAGATCCACTTAAGGGGTCCCCCAAAGGACGAAGATCTCCAGGAGAATCTCCTGAGCCAACTCCCACTCGTGAGAGATCGCGCTCTGCCTGCTCAGAGTGTCCGCCGTCTCGTTGTCGTCTCCTGCCAGATGAACTGCCGAGATCGAAACTTCCTGCTGGATTGCCCAGAACCAGAGCTGATCGCCTCGCTGCACAGAGGAAGTGACCCTGCCCCCCCTTTTTTTTTGAGGTAGTGCATGGCCACCGTGTTGTCTGTCAGGATCAGGACATTCTTTCCTCGCACAGTCGGCAGAAAAGTCTTCAGGGCTAGCCTGACGGCCCTCAGCTCCAACAGATTGATATGGAGTCTGGACTCCGACGGAGAACAAGGACCGCTGTCAACTCGTTGGCATGAGCTCCCCATCCCGTGAGGGATGCGTCCGTCACGATCGTCACCTCTGGCCAGGGCAGCCAAAATGGAGACCCCCTCATCAGATTGCCTTCGTCGGCCCACCACAGAAGGTCCCGGGCGACCGAAGACGGCACCTGAACAGGGTCCGACAGCCTGTCGGAGGACTGAGACCACTGGAGCTTTGGTGCCCATTGCAAAGATCTCATCCGCAACCTGGCCTCTGGCACCAGAACAATGCAGGATGCCATGAGGCCGAGCAGTCTCAAGAACTCGAACGCTGGGAGAGTCTGGGCAAGTTGAAACTTGTGCACCATCTGCTGAATGTGATAAGCCCTCACCTGGGGAGGAAAACACTGCCCCAGGTACGTGTCGAGCACTGCTCTGATGTACTGGAGCCTCTGAGTAGGTGTCAATTGGGACTTCATTAAGTTGAGGGAGAAGCCCAGCTTGTGGAGGGAGTGGCAGGTGACTGACAGATGATCCAGGACTTGCTCGGGAGAGCGCGCCCTGATCAACCAATCGTCCAGGTAGGGGTAGACGTGAATCCCCCCTTTCCTGAGGTGCGCTGCCACCACTACCATGAGCTTGGTGAAGACCCTCGGGGCGGAGGTCAATCCGAACGGCAGGACCCGAAACTGAAAGTGCGAGTCGCCAACCGCAAACCTCAGCTACTTCTTGTGCTTCGGATGGATCGGCACATGAAAATAAGCGTCCTTGAAGTCGAGAGACACCAACCAGTCCTGAAGTTGAAGGGCCTGGAGGACTTGAGAAAGAGTAACCATCTTGAACTTGTCCTTCCTGAGGAGTTTGTTCAAACCGCGCAAGTACATGATGGGTCTCAATCCCCCGTCTTTCTTGGAAATCAAAAAATAAGGGGAATACCATCCCTTGTTCCTCTCTGCTACAGGCACCAGTTCTATGGCGCCTTTCTCCAGCAGGGATTGAATTTCCTGCGCAAGGAGCGGATCCAGACTCTTCAAAGAGAGATTCCCCGGTGGATTGTCTTGATGCCTCTGCCGGAAAGGAAGACAGTAGCCGTGGGTTATGATCTCCAGAACCCACACATCTGAAGTAATGGCGCACCACTCTGCAAGATGATGCGCCAGCCTTCCCCCAACCGGCGAACCATGGGACATGGCCTCATGACTGAGCTGAAGCACCTCCAGTACCTTGTTTTCCACCTCTGGCACTCCTACGGTGGCCCCTTTGACTGGCAGCTCCTCTCGCTTTACCAAAGGATGAGTAATAACAAAAGGAACCTCCCCTCCATTGCTGTCCCCTAGGACGAAAAGGTAGAGGTTGTCGAAGTGCAGCGCCCAACGACTTCGCTGCAGCTTTTGAGGTCTGCAACCTCTCAAGGCTCTCGTCAGCCTTGCTGCCAAAAAGATGTTCCCCGTCAAAGGATATGTTGAGGAGCCGGGCCTGCACATCAGGAGCAAACCCCGACTTCCGCAACCACGCAAACCTGCGTATTACGGTGCTCGCCGCCATGGACCGGCTAACGCAATCTGCCATGTCCAAACCCGACTGAACGGCCTCACACATAGCATCCTTGCCATCCTGAACCATGGCAAGGAAACCATCCAGTTCATCCCCTTCGGGAATATGTTCAGCCGCCAAGGAAACACAGTTCCACAGAGTGTGCGTGAAACGAGACAAGGCACAAATGGAATTGGCCGCCTGAAGCGCCATACCCCCTGCAGAAAACACTTTATTCGCTCAGCCGTCAAAACGCTTGTCGTCCCTATCAGGAGGGATGGTAGGGTACAACGCCTGCTTTGCCAGGGCCGTAGCCGCCTGCACCAACAAACTCTCCGGAGTAGGGTGCTTGGACAAGTAGCAGAGGTCACTACTGGCTGGGCGGTATTTTCGCGGCAAAGACTTGCTCACTGCCGGGAGACTCTCCGGAGCAGTCCAAGCCGCCGCCACCCTCCTCTGTAGAGCAATATGAAATGGCAGTACTGGGTCAGTTGGTGGACCAATGTCGAGGATATCCGTAAGGTCATCCTGAACAAACTCCCCTGGGGGAGCAGACCATCCCAAGTACTCGGTGACCCGTGACATAAGGCGCCAGTACGAAGAATCGGCATGAGAGCCAGACTCAGGCCTACAAAACTCCACCTCTGGAGAGGTGTCCAGCCCACTAGCATCATGCAGGCACTGCCTCAGGTTCTCAAACAGGCTATGGCCCGAGAGAATCTCGTCAGGCACTGTGTCTGGCACCATGCCATCAACAGAGCCCTCATCCACCTCTAAAATGAATTCCAGGTGGGGGCAAGAAGGCTACAGAACTGGAAACAAAGCCATGCTTGACCTTGGCCAGAGCCTTTCTAGGTGGTTCCCCCGAGCCACGAGGTACCCCTGTCGACACAGCCCTGAAAGGCGTCGAGGGAAGCATTGACGGCGTCGACACAGGCCTCGAGGGCAGAGCCCCGAGCGTGTCCCTCGACATCCTGGGTGCCGACGGCCTCGACGACTTCCTCGGAGGCAGAGCCTCGAGAGAGTCTGTCAACGACCTCTGCGCCACAGGTGTCGATGTCTTCCTTGAAGACTTCACAGGCTCACTCGGTCTCGAGCGCGTCGAGGACCCGGACCTGGACCGGGCATGCCGAGAACGATTCCCCTTGTCCGAGCGGGACCTTTCCCGCGAATCGGGACGACCACCCAAGCCCGAAGGCATGCGAGCGGTGTCTCTCGGCTGATCACGACCAACCCCACTCTGAGGCGCGGATGGACCATTGCCCTGCGATTCGAGAAAAGCCAACATTTTCTTCCCGAAGGAAGCCCATTCCTCCGGTGTCGCATGCTTGGTGGGGTAAGCGACCCGCCGACGGGCGGAGTCCTCGGATGAGGAAGGGGAAGGCGACCGATGACGGCGCTTCCGGTAGTGCCTCGAAGAGGCAGTGGAGTTGCGAGACCGACTCCGGGACCGAGACCCACTGGACTTCCGACGATGATGCGGAGAGTCGCCCCTCAAGTCATCCGTCGAAAGCCCTGCAGACCTTGACTTCCGGGGCTTGGACACCTTACCTACCGATAACTTCTTCTTGCGCTCCCGCAAGGCTTTCGACGTGAGCGACTGGCAGTCGACACAGTCATCCGTGTCATGGGCCTCCAGAGGCAGGCGTTGTGCGAGTCCGTGACTGACATCTTGGACCCACAGTCCCCGCACTTCTTAAAGCACGGACGCGGTGTGGAAGATGAGGTAGACATCTTCACGAAGAAATATTTCACAAACAGGTTCGAAGAACCGAGAAAGCAACAGAAACTCCAAAGAGTCAAGGCGCGCCGAGATTCCCGAAACGGAACTGAGGCTACGGGCGTCATGCGTCCTACTTATAACATCCAGTGACGTCGGCCATCGGAGGAGGTCCTCGAGGGCGGTGTATCGACGTCATTGACGCAGGACGCAGACATCGAAGATTTTCCGAAGCAGCACAGCTGTGGTGATTACTGTCATAGATATGTAATACGTCGGAGGACCCAATCCCCTCGAAGAAGACATTTTCTAACGAAAATCTTTCACTGAAGCCTACTGTAATTCACTCGAAGCGTTAGCTCGGAAAAACTGGACTGAAGCCAACGGGCGCTGCATGCACTAGTTGTACTGATGATGATGTTGAATGTCAAACAGAGGCCCTCGTGGGATATCAACTCAGCGATACTGCATACAGCGCCCTCTGTCGAATAACATTTCCGAAGCAGTCAAGCTGGAGAAATATTTATCATAAGATGAGGAATATGTGGGAGGACACTATCCATTCGAAGGAAGCTTTGCATTAACAATAATACATGACAGGTGTATGTTAGACAAATCCTTAACACCCTCCACAATTCCCCCTTCAATGCTGATAGGCATCAATATTCTGCCCCCATGTTTCACTATATAAACTGGCCAGCCTGAGAAATTCTTGAGTTTCTTCACATTCACGTGTCGGGTCAACGATTGGGTATTCATATGATATCAAGCAGGCAGAAGGTACTAGTGACTTTTTATGGCATTTCAGGTGTGTGATAGCAAAGGCACAGCGCTTTATGATTATCAGTACGCTTATCAGTAATACAAGTATGAATAAAACTATCATAAAAAGTTGCTTGATCCAATTCCCACATCAGGTAGAAAGTAAACCAACCAGTTTAATAAGCTCTTGTAGTGGGGGGGTCGCACCTGCAAGAACTCTATTCTGGGCCTTAATTAGGGCAGCATACATTTCTATCTGGCCCTGGTCATCCACGAGGAAACAGCAGGTGGTGTTGAATAGGTTGCACACCCTACCTTGTGAGGAAATAATCTAGGGCCACACAGTTCTGGACCATGTATGCAAACATACTCTCAACTTCCCACTGTAGGGCCTGAATTGCATCTGTTGTGGCATTAGCAAAGATGTCCAGTGAGGTGTACATATTAACAGTGTATCTTCATGTTCGTCAATCCCACAGGCGGATGGTCTACAAGAAATAGGGCATCATACCAGTTAGGCGGGTTGCCATGGGATTTTCCACCAGTGACTGTTGCGACCTGGCCAGGGCGTTATGTGCAATGGTGCAGGGAGAGAGCACATATGAACAAAGCGTTATTATGCCTAAATTACATATGCCCATCCAATTCAGAGGTGGCATCTTGTATTCATATTGTCGGCATTGCCAATAAAGCCACGGGTTGCACAAGAATGTCACACTTCGATAAAGTAAGATGCACACCATCGACAGGGCAGCCGGGCAAAGAACCAGGAATGTCCAACAGGTTCCGGGAACATAGGTCAGTAATGTTGCTAAAAATGACTAAGAAGGATACATATAACCATTTCCCAAGGGGTGCTATTACAAAACATGCATGGTTGATATTATCAGCGTAATTGCATTCGACCCCATTGAGCAATATACTAGCAGCGGACAGAGGTATGCTGTTACAGATCAGGGTCTGGGAACAAGGAGAGTAATGGATCAGGTATTTGTAGTATTGTTGCATACACATAAGGGAGCTCATTATGTGGAAGTTACTGCCAGAAGTGTAGTCCTCCATGCAACTGTTTCTCGCTGACCCCTAATGCCTGCAACTAGAGGCAGTCCCCACGTGCATCTAATAGGAGCCATCCATGCAGATGGTGTCGAGGGCTATTTGTGCATACACACATCAGTTACTTAGATTGTATGCGCGGGCCATAGAGGCTAAACGATTATACACTGACCATCCAGTGCTTCCATCCAACCAGAAAGTGGACCAGACAGTTACCGAGATCATGATTTTACAGGACTCTTTCAGCCACAGTATCCACGGCGCCAGAATCTGAGGCAGCAAACATTTCTTAAAAGGCACACTGGTAGTAAGGACTGTCCAAAATCATCTCTGTTCAGCCTCTCCCCATGCCCGTAGGCAGGCCCCAACCAGTGCCCATTTGATTCTGCCCCAAGAATCAGAGACTACAGAGTTACCAGGGTGCAGAGGCGACAGTGGACCCAGACCAAACTAACAGGCACAGGACAGTGAGTGGGGGTGGGGGGTGTGGAGTAAAAGGAAGCCTTTCTCCCTTAGTCTGAGCGCCCTGGTAAAAGGAGATGTGGACGCCAAGGGATTACAGTGTACTTAGACGAATCTGAAAAGTGCAATAACTTTTACAGCAGCTGCCTTGGAGGCCCCCGCCGCCCCCTTTCAGGCCACATCCAGGATCGGGCAAGGGGACCGTTCTCTGCTATTTTGCAGGGATGCTTTGCTAAAGTCTGCATATGGTGAGCATGTATCCACCAACATGATTGGTACAGACGCAGGTGTCTGGGGCAGGTGCATTACAGCCTAGGGATGGATGGGGTGCCTGTCAACGGGGTCTGGAGCCTAATAATGGAAGAGGTCAAAACAGGGATCAGAGTCTGTGTGTAGGCCTCACTACTGGGGGCCACACTGATGGTACTCTAGGGAGATCTTGGGATATATGATATACTCTAGCCGGACCGTGACGTCAAGTGCAAACATTGGCACCCATAGCCAAATGGAAAGCAAGGTTGCTGCATTGTAGAGTAACACAGGGCATTTTCAAATTATCTGTGATATTGGGCTCTATAGTTCCTACTTGATCTTAGGTGGGGCTGGCCCTGTCACAGCCTTCACTTTTTCAGCTTGGGGTTGGACCAGACCATTACCCAAAAGGTAGCCCAGGAACTTTACAGCACTTCGGGCAAGATGGCATTTTTGGGGGTTGGCCCAAAGACCAGCTTTCCATAATGCGCTGGTTAATTCATATAAGTGGAATCGATGTTTGTTCCAACTAGTGCTGTCTATGACAATATCGTCTAGATATGCCCCTGCAAAGGTGGAATACGGCCGGAGGATCTTATCCATCAGCCGCTGGAACGTGGCTGGAGCTATGTGGAGCCCGAATGGGAGCACAGTAAATTGGAATAACCCCTGGGCACTGCTAAAGGCAGCTTTCTCCTTGTTGGAGTGATTTAAGGGAACCTGCCAATAACCTTTGGTCAAGTCTAGCATGGTAATAAACTTTGCAATCCCCAACCACTCAATCAGTTCATCGATTTGTGTTATGGGGTAGTTGTTGAAGATTGAGATTGCATTGAAACGTTGAAAATAAATACAGAAACACTAGTGACTAGGAAAATAGGGGATGACCAAGGGCTTTCAGAGGACTCAATCACTCCAAATATTTGCAATTTTGATATCTCCTCTTCACTGATCTTCCTCTGGGCATCTGGAATTTGGTATGGTTCCAGGTTGATCAACTGGCTAGGTGGTGTTCTAATCTGAAGGAAAACATTTGTAACTATTTTTTTGAAAAAAATCTTGCAGAACTAGACTAACAAATAATGATGGTCTCGTTGCTGGGTTCAGTGGAAGTTCCCTGGGATTAAGCTAGTGATAGTCTCATTCCCCATTAAGCTTCTCCCCATGGTGACCGATCTTTGCTCCATGTGAAGTACCCTCCAGAGATTGAGAAGATTCCCATGATGTATCTGGGTCCTTTGTCTTGGGTCAGGATAGGCGATCAAGTAGTTAAGTGGGCCTTTGCATTCAAGGAGCATATATGGTCCATACCAGTTTGATACCATTTTGTTTCCCGAGGTCAGTAACAACACTAATACCTGATCCCTTAGGGCAAAATATCTAGTGACTCCCTGTCAGACATATACATCCTTCTTATGTACCTGGGCTTGGGAAAGAGAACTACTGAAGCTCTCTCATACTGCTTTCATGTGGGCTTTTAGCTGGTTGGCAGCCTGAGATATCAGCAGTGGGGTTTTTCCCTTTCTTCCCATGTTTCTCTCAACATGTCGAAGACGTCCCTGGGTTTCCACACATGAGTTCAAATGGGGAATAACCCAAAGAGGCTTAGTGAGTTTTACTGATGGCAAGTAGGGCCCAGGGTATCATAACAAACCAATTTTTTACGTCGGCCGCTACCAGTTTCTTTAATATTCGGCTTCAGTGTCCGATTGAAGCGCTCCACAAGATCATCCATCTGAGGGTAGTATACAGAGGTTCTCAAGCTCTTGATGTTTAGTACCTCCTTTACTTCCTTCTTGGGTTTGGCAAAAAAGCAGGGGCCTGAATGGTTACAATTTCTCTTGGGAACCCTACTTGGGACAAAAAAAGAATAAGGTGTTTGAATAGGTTTTCAGTCCAATTGTTTCTCATGGGAAAGGCTTCTCGATAGTGGGTGGCATAGTTTAGTATGGCTAAAATGTATTTATTGCCCAATTTGGATGGTTCAAAGGGGCACACTATATCGATACTAATCCTAGTGAATGGAACCTCGATAATGAACAGGAGTATTAGGGGACAGGGTGGCCAAATTCATTTGATAATCTTGTAACTGGCCACATATGATTTAACATCTGCGTATACACCATGCCAATAACATTTTCTCAGGACTTGGTCTTGGGGTTTAGTCAATCCCTGGTGCGTCGTCATGAGGCGAGAATGGGCAGTCTCCCTGACCACCCTTCATTGACTCTTAGGAATTACTAACTGATGTTGATGGGTGCCATGCCTCTCAGTATAACCCCAATATAATGGGCATCCCCGGATTAAAAAAAAAGAAGGCTCAGCTTTGGTATACTCTGGCATTTTTAGGGACAACGTTCCCAAAGGCTTCTGCCAGATTCTGGACATTGCTTTGCATGAATGCCAGGTTGGTTATGGTGGGTTTATCGTCCCTATCAGTGGAAAAAAAGGAGGTAGGTTTTCAACAGCTTGTCGAAAGCCTAGGTTGCCTCTCTGGGTATGAGAGAGGGTTGTTCTACCTTTGGTGTAACTGGGGTTATGGCCTGTTCCAAGGTTTCTTAAGCTATGGCTTCTCCCCTTTTCAACAGGTAGGGTTGTGTCCCTGCATGATGTACTACCACCTGTATTTCTCCCTGGCAGTCTGGATCTATGACTCAGGCAGCTATATCTAGTTAGCATTTCCAGGCTAATCCTGACTTTGCAGCCAGTCTCAGATATCTGCCTTGGGGAAGGGGCCGTTAAGACCTGTAAGAAGCAACCTTTACCTTGGCTGGATGGTGTAACATCTGTTAGGCTAAAGAACTCAAAGCCAATGGTTTGGGGTTTGGCCTTTTCGCATTGGCGTATTTCTGGATTTAGTCACTTCACTAGCATGGTACCAACCTTATGTCAGGTTGTTCACATCCCAATTCTGACCCCACTTGTATTAAGTCATAATAAGGAGACAGACAAGCAATTGTGGCGTTTAGTAAAGACTTTTATTTTGGTGCAAACCCCTACTACAAACCTATGGCTGCATTCCCTACACTAAAAGACAGAAAAGAGTTAAAAAAAGGTGCATGTCAGGACATTGCACAAAAAGTAAAGCTGCCCTCCATCTAGAAACCTATCTAGCCTGATCCTAATCCTACCACTACAAAGTAACAAAACTATAAATCAAATGGTTAAGGGCTTCCTGACCGGTTGGTTGGCTTCTTATCCGCACTGGATTGTCACAATACATTCTCACATAGAGCTTGGGAGACGTTAGCCCTCTCACCAATCCAACAGCGGTAAATCCTCAAACCAAGTGCTTGTGCCGGAGGAAAAAACGGGAAACAAATGTCTCTAGGCCTTTCAGTCTATATTTGGGTTCTTTTCCGGTGACCGGGTCTCAACAGGTTTGGTATGCAATCCCTTTGGTTCTTGCCACACCCTGGGGTCCCCGGATGATGATTCCTTGTGGATCTCAATATCTCTCTCTCTCTCTCTCTCTCTCTCTCTCTCTCTTTCTCTCTCTCTCTCTCTCTTTCTCTCTCTCTCTGTCTGTCTGTGTCTGTTTGTCTGTCTGTCTCTCTCTCTCTCTCTCTCTCTCTCTCTCTCTCTCTCTCCCCCCCACCCCCTTGATTGGGTGGTTTACTCTTTTGAGCTCTCAGTCTCTTTGGGCTTTCAGGCCCTCCGCTCCTTTTAATGTTTCTAGTTCCTCACCTCCTTGAGTGGTGGGTGGTCAGGTTCTCGCTCAAGCTCAACCTGTACGGCAAGTCGTCACCTCTAATATCTTTCATTTTCTCACTCAGCTTGAAGTAAATAGATGTTTGCTATGTCTGGGCTGTATTGCGGTTCAGCCCCACTTGTCCCTTTCATTCTCTCACAAGTGCACAGCCTATTTCCCCATCTCGGGATGTATGGCGGCTTGGTCCCTTCTCTGACCATTCCTTCGCTCACCCCAACCTGGGGCTTCTCTGGACCAGCCTGCCCTGCTCTTATATCCCCGAACTTGCTGCATACCTTTCTTGTGGTGGGGACCCTTCTCAGGGGAGACAGCAGTGTGGTTTCTTCTCTTCGGTCCTTGTTAG
The DNA here is from genome assembly GCF_040938575.1 of Ambystoma mexicanum. NCBI lineage: Eukaryota > Metazoa > Chordata > Amphibia > Caudata > Ambystomatidae > Ambystoma > Ambystoma mexicanum. The sequence continues at coordinate 343,596,723 of NC_090922.1, forward strand.
GCAGAAACCTGTGCAGTTCCCTTAGGGACCACTGCAAAAAATTTAGGACTACAGGTGTGTGGCAGTAAACCCAATTGGTAGCAGTCTGTACCACACAGATTCACTTGGTTGCTGTGGTTGAGCAGTCAGACCTCCCTCAAGAAGAGTTAGGCAGTATGTAGAGTATACACAATAGGTACAGAGGTGCAGTAGCACAAGCAAACACTGACCAGAGCTTTGGTGTAAAAGTATATAATTATTTATTTAAAGACACACTTGTAAATTACACTAGCACAAAAGAGGTAAATAAATTCAGCACACAGTCACTATTATATATATATAACCCTAATTACTTATTAGACAAGTCTTAGTGAGAAACACCACTTATCTTCAGACAGAGGTGAGCGCTTAACATAAGATGGCACTCTGATAAGTTATTAAAAAGGGAGGGAAAAAGGCAGAGTTATGGAAGCACACAAGTTTCAATACTTTTACAAGAACCACAGTAAGGCAGGATAGGCAGAGTTCTACTGGAGAGCAAGGAAGTCAATTGCAAGGCCCAGCTCTTGGAGAGAGCAAGCAGAAGGGGTCCAGGTTCACACAGTGGGGTTATGCCCAAAGGATGAAATTAAAGTCAGGAAAAGTTAGCTAGGTTGTCCCAGGCCAGCCCAGGTTAGAAAGTCGAGGGTTTACTGTCACCCCGAACGATCTGTCGCAAGGGAAGCCAGGCGGGACACAGTACCTTAAGTGTGAAGGAAGCTCCAGCGGGGGCAGTTGTTCCTGGCAGCGGGTGCAAGTCGGTGTTTCATCCAGAGGAAGAGGAGGTCTCGTCGTGGAGGAAAGATGAAGGTTGTTGCACTGCCAGGGAAGAAACCAGCCGCAGAGTTCTTCGGTTAAAAGGTACTAACCTTCTCTTCGCGGTAGTGGTGAACCGTGGTATTCCGGTTGCCGGGGTGCTTGGCACGGGCAAGGCAGCCACGAGATGCTCCAGGAAGGTGAAAATAAGGCAAAACTGGTTATTCCCACCAGTCAAAGGAAGAAGACTCTCCGGACTGGAGATCTCCTCTCTCGTCGGGAAAAGTGGTGAGACGGTTCAGCAGGGCTCCACCGGTGGTGTCGTCGTTGCAGGTCGGCTCAGCTTCTCCCTCCTCGGATTATTATGTCCAGTGGTGACTTCTGAAGTTCCAGTCCCCAAAGCCCTGCTTTTATGCATCACATCACCAATCACTCAGTCTAGCTGTCAATCAAACATGCTAAGTGGTGAGCCGTCCGGCTCACCACTTGGGCCAATCACACAAAAGTGCGACTTGAGTTACAAAGGTAACTCAGTCCAAGGTGCCTAAACCCCCTCCCACACCTCCTGTAGTACCCAGACAGAGTGGCACCACTTTTGGAGGCTTCTGTGGAGAAGCCCGCCAAAAAGTGGAACAAAGGGCTCGACTCGGGTTGGAGTCACAGAAGAGAACACAAACGACATTTTAGAATCGAGTTCTGGCAAAAAATACCAACCGGTGAATTAATATTAAATAAATAAACCGGCGGTATGTTCGAGGCTATAAGAATTAAATAAGTAAGGCAGCCTCAAACAATGGGAAAATCCCATAGAGATATATTCGCGGTCGAATATAAAAAGTAGTATCCACTGCCACCAGCCAAAACTCGATCAGGGGGGACGGAGATGTGCCCCCTCGAACAACAGACCCCGGGGCAATCGAATTGCCCCGACCAGTACGTCCACAATATGATGGTTTGTACTGGTTTCTGTTCATAATTTGGGACTAGTAAAGCCAATGGTGACTTTACAAGCCCTGGGAGACAGTACTCAGTCCCAGAGTATGGAGTCTATGCTGGGCAGTCGCTACGACACCCCTGGGTTACGGCACGGAGGGTGCTGGGTAACCCACATCAAAAACACACGAGACCCTATGGAGTAAAAGACCCCATAGCCCATAAAGCACAGGGAAAGATAAAGGAACACCTAAAATCATGTCTAAAAGTGGGAGTAAAAAATAAACCCCAAAAATCCAGCAAAGCTGCTGGGGGACACACTAGGTTTGGGAAATTAGCCTTTAAAGGGAATTCTCCAAAACAGCCCTCCACATCCATGTGCTGGCTTTGGTTCTTCCTGCTGGTCTTTGTAGGTGCCCATCAACACCTCTCCCTCAGTCGCATCACTTCTCAGTAAGGCAGGGCCAAGATTCTCAAGTTCTGGGTCTGGTAGTAGGGAGCAGCACACTGCAGGCTTCCTTCCTCTCTAGTGCTCCACAATGTCTGTGTGAGATGTCTCCCTGACTCCATCTCCAAGGGGGACGGGCCCTCCTCTCTGTTTTGACTCTGCAGGCTGGTGAGTGGTACTTCTGCTCATGCTCTCATTTGTCTTCGTCTCTATGTTGTGCAGCGTTTATATCTGATGTCAGCAGCACTTGGTGAGAAACCAACCCAGGTGAACCATTCTCACAGGGATTTGGAGAAATCCCTAAATAAACAATGAAGACAATGGCTTTCAGGGATAGAGGAGGATGACAGACATACCTGCTAAGGGACGACCTGTCCTCTAAGGGGGAGGGGTCACCCCCACTGGGATACTGCTAGCCCCGTCCCCTAGGGGCTCCACCCCTCAGGTCTGAAAGTGGTGGTTCCGAATTGGGGAGAGGGGACAAATTCCCAGGAATCACAAGGGGGCCGAGGGACGTGAAATAAAATGCTCTATTTGTGATATTATTCTGGATGGCCTAAAAACAGGGCAAGTGCATTCAGATTTCTACCAGGACAGTTCAACTTTGTCTCGGTCTGGCTTTGGAAAGTCCCTGTGAAATCCTTCCTCCAATTCCTCCTCCTACATTAACCTTACATAAAACACTACATTTATTCTTTGCATGCCTGCACCCGTTGTACACCACAACAGTGTCCCCCTTAATAGTCTTTCCCCTCTTTACAAATACTGCTCTAGGCTGGAAGGGTGTGGCCTCTGCACTCTGCTCTAGATAACGTTGTGGCACTTATTTCCTGATGTGTGGAACGGCGGGAGTAGGAGCTGTGTACGACACAGACAAGAGATTTCAAATTGTACAAAACAATATTTATTAACTTAAATATCAGGATGGTTGAAGGCCCAACTTTCCCCTATGCTAAGGCGGGATTTCCCTGCCTGAATAAAACTAAGGAAAGTCTTAGTCAAGAGTTCAACTTAAAAAACTGTCTGTGTCCAAAACCTATCCTTGCCCTCACAACTATCATAAACCAATTAGTGGGGATTTAAAAAATCAAATGAACCAGTGTTCAACAAAATGTTCTGAGCTTCTCCCAGCTCGCAACTTCTTTCAGCTCCCTTTCCCAATTATAAAACATTTCCACGAAAATGTTTAAAAGTTATCTTTTCCAAGTTCAAGATGATATAGTTTTGAAACAATCCTCGGGGTTCCCTTCCCCAAGTTCCAAGCGTCACAATTCAAAACACAAAAGAAAGTGCCTTGAGGTTTTAACTGTGAAAGATGATGGAGTGATTTATATAGGAAGAAAATACTATTAAAGTAGAAATGTGTAATGCCCATTCATTTAAGGCATGTTTCAAATACATTCCCATAGTGTAGCCATAAATGATCTGATATCTTGAGTAGTATCTTGAGTAGTAATTGTTTGGTTAATCAGACCCTTTCTGCAGAGATTTGTGTCAGTTAGATTTTCCAGTTCTTGATCAAAGGCCTCCACTATGATCTCCGGGCAAGGATAATATTACATGAATAAAGAGGCAAGGCACGCACTCCAGTTCCTGGCCAATATATTCACTGAAAAAAGGTTACTGGGTTAAATCCCAAAGTGTCCAGTACATTCACAGGGTTAAATCCCAATTGCTGCCAACATTTTCACAGGGTTGATTCCCTTTTTGCACTGCTGTTCTCCTAGCGCTTTTGTGTTGCCAACACTCATCAGGGAGGCCAAGTTGCCTTTCTGTTCAGGTGAATCCAATATAATTGCTGTTGCAGTCTCTAGGAGTTGTGGTAGTTGTAGTGAAACCAATTAAACAATTCAGGTGACCAGCAAAAGACTCCCCTCCAAAAACACACATCTTACCCTTAACAGGGTGTGGGGGGAAAACCATAATTATGGCTCTCCAATGTAGCGCATAATGACCCCGGTGCTGCAGCCTCTGGAGTCCGGATCTCCACAAAGTACATGAAAAAACAAGAAGGGGCGAGGCACACACTCCAGTTCCTGGCCAATATATTACCTGAAAAAAAGATTACTGGTACACTCCAGAATATAGACTTATCTTTGGTCCTGCACCACAGACAATAATCACTGGGCCTTCAGGCATGGCCAAGGGTTCCTACAATTTGACTGCCTCACCAACAACAGGGAGAATCATGTATGTCCATTATAAAATATTTTTTAGAAGTATTAAATACTATGCAACAACATATTGGGTTTATTTGGGTCTGATGGAGAGTGATACATCTGGCATGATGTCCCCGAGCTCTATGAAATCTCCGACATCCATAGTTATATTTAAGTTTGGCGACCATAAAGTGGCCAACATGGAGGACCGAACACTATTATTTGGGAGCAATACCATATAAATCAATTTAATACGAGGGTGTTCAACATCCGGATCTAGAACTGCATCTTCTCAACACACTGATTTGCGTATTTTGGCACTTGATTCTATCTTGGTTCTTAGGTGTTGAGATCAGGAATCTGTAAGTTAGATAATTTGTTGGGTATATGGCCCTTTAATCATAGAGAATATTGGCATTAACACACGAATGTCCTGTCACATAATCAGTGCTGCTACTTACTAACACAATACTAAGATTTGTTTTTCTAAATATTTAGCTCAGACAGTATTCCAGGTCCACTTGTTTCTACCTTTATGCAACAAAATCAGATGAACCCAACGTCCCAATCCCATAAGGGCCATAAGGGATCTACCCCCACTACCTAATGAGGCGGATACCCAATGTCTAACTAGCAATTAAGGCAAAGGGTAATGGAAAGTAACAATCCAATCTCACAATGTTGTCTTCCATGGTTCCAGTGTGACCCCTGTTGAAACATGATTCTTACGATGTGCAGGGATCAGGTTCCAAGGGAGCTATAGGGTCTGGGCTAACCCCTTTTTCCAGCCCATGTAATATTCGTGTTTCTCTCTTCAACAAATCCTAAATAAGCCACCCTGGGATGTAATTTCCAATCTGGGAGGGTCAGGCCACCCAATCCTTTGCTTGCAGTCAATATTTCTAAATTTGTGTAGCTTTCTCACATCACGATATATATTGTGTGAAACATTTATCTAGGTCTTGAAATACTTTTGCAGAGATATGAATAGGTTGCATTTAGGATTGATAAACAGTTTTTGGCATCAGATGTGGTTTAACAAGTATTGATATTTAAAAATAGGATTGTAACCCATTGATTTAACTAATTTTCTTTACTGTGGGTACATAGTTAAGGGAGAATAACCTTTCCAGATCCAAGGGAATCCAAATACCCAAGTATTTCAATAAGTGTTCTTGTAAGTCAAAGGCCCCTTACCACAATATCCACCCCTGTCACAGGGAACCTAGAGGTAACAACTCTGATTTTGAAAAAAAAAATCTGTACCCAGATTAGATGATGGACAAGTGTAGTATATCTACACTATATCTAAACATGCCCGAAGTAAACCAAGTGGTGATTGAGGGCAGTCTGGTGCGCACCCCATTTTAGTTGCAGCAAGGTGCAGCAAGGCAAAGCCTATGACTAAGAAGTCTGTGCAACAGCAGATACAACTGACTGAAACTGGGATATTAAAGAAAGTTGATGGTCAACTGGTCCAGGGAGGCAGAAGGTGCTTAAAGAGCAAGAATAAAAAAACAGAACAATGCAAAATGATCAAGGACACTTCTGGGAACTGTTGTTCAGCAGTCAGATGAGGATGACTTCATCTGTATAGTGACAGTGGGGGGGGGGGGGCTTTTCGTACATCAAGTCCGACAAGGAACAAAGACAGGCTACATCAACACCAGTGATAGTGTGTAAAGCTGTCAGTGTGGGTGGTGGGGGGGGGGGGGTTGGGGGCAGATATGAATTCAACATTGGCACATAGAATGGGGCGCACCCTAAAGACATGTTTAAGACAGTGGATGGTAAAATGGGTAGTTCGGCAGAAAGCTATGGTGAAGAATGTGGATAGCCAGAAAGATCCACCCCCAACAAGTTTCTAACCAAATGGAGGCTGGCCCAAAGTCTCCTCCAATAGTACAGCATGGCATGTGTATTCAACCAAGGGGGACGAGAGGAAGGGAATATCTCTTTAAGACAGGGGGCTCTGGGACATCAAACAGGTCAAGCTATGACCATCAAATAATAACGCAGTCCCAGTAGAGTCTTGCCAAAATAAAAGGACCTTTACTAATAAACGTATTGCCAATCCTTACTTCTAAATACAAATGGTGTAGGAAACAATTTTATGCAAAAGAAAAGTGTTCAAGAAATTATAGGTCAGGATAGTTGAACCATTGGGTTCCCACTTCCCCACGTTTTCAGCACGGGGCAAGGTGGCACACTCGAGACTAGCACATACCCTGGGTTCTCCAGCACGAGGATGCAGTTCAAAACCTCAGGTTTAGGACCTTCTGTGCCAAAGTCTCTTTGCCATTCAAAGTCTCTTATTTTAAGGGCCTGATGTGACAAACAAGCAATTAAAGTTCCTTTCTACTCAGGATTTTCACATGCACAATTTCTCAGGTGATTCACTGTTCACCCAGGGTGCCCCTCTGCCAGTCTCAAACCCACTTTAACACAATTTTCTCAATTGGTCTCCCTCGATCGAGCTCTGACCATTTTATCTCACTTTCCACTCTTCATCAAAAGTCGAAAACCTTCGACTGTGTGCAGGATTTTGCTTGACCCATCGCAGGACTACTTCCAGTCACAATTTCTTTCTCATTACAACTCTTTAACTCTCACTTCTGCCACTTCTCAGCTGGATACCTTATAGAGACCTTCGATTGAGCACTCACAGGGTGCCAGACCACTCTGTCAACGGTATTGTATCTTTCCTTTCAAAGCATTAATCAGCAGGTTAGCTTTATTTGCGTCTTTCATCACACGCGTTTTAACAATGTTCGTTCCATCGCTCGTTATACAATGTTGCTGCTTGCAACCTTGGCTTCAACACAGACCGATCTTGTATCAGTCTCCCCAACTCTAATTCTAATTTGTTCTTGGAGCCAAGGATGGTACCATGGCAGCTGCTGCTTCTCCCCGCTCCATTAGTCATGTAGGAGGATCGGAGGTATCTCCGATCCACAATGTAAGATTCTTCAGACTGTGTTCCTGGCCTTAAACTATCTAATCTCGAGGGCTATTGAAAGTACCGGTTTTCTTGCCGGAAAGGTCAAGGGAATTTCTCTCCTTGCAATCCCCCTTTGCCGTCTCGAAACTGCTGTCCTGTTGTGTGCTCCGCTTTGCTCTGAGTGTGATTTTGTGCTCCAACCAGGCAAGCAGGGCTTCCTACACACCACCAAAAGCCTGCAGTCAGTGGCAAGGCCCCAGCCCTAGCACACCGCTCCAGCCTGGGCCAGCCCGGCCCTTAAGACAATCCAGATCCCTCCACCTACACAGCAATCTGGCGGGGGGGGGGGCGGACCTACACAACAGACAGCTTCAGGAGACACTCCAGGAGACACTGCGCTCTTCACCGGCCTTGGCCAGACGACCTCCAATAACAAGGAAGGATCGGCTACCAGGGTATTCATGGAGACCTGCGCACCCAGCTACGGGGAAATAGGGGGCCCACTCTGCACCTGCTCCCACACCACGTTGGTACCCCTCCAACAGAAGACAGCGGGTAACATCCATCCGAGCGGACGGCGACCCAGACGCCAAGATGTCTAAGCACAAGGGCCCAAAGTCAGCGGACATAGCCAACCTACTTCAGCTGAAGGAGAAATCCAAACAGCCGGACCCCACCTCCCCCCGCGGCCCAGCCCACCTCGCCCACGAGATCCCAGGGGCAATGGGCTACAAAGGAAGATATTCAGGCCCTCTTAGCTGACATCAAGGTGGAGTTCCGCAACTGTATACGACTAAGTTAGAGGGCTTGGACAGTCACATTGAGGAGGTGGAACATAAGGTTGGGGACACAGAAGATCAAGTCTTGGAACACTCGGCGCAGATTGCAGAGATGCAACGTAAAATCCAGTCTCTGGAGGGCAACACAGAAAGTGTGCACCGCAAATAGGAAGACTTGGAAAATAGGGCCCGCAGGAACAACATCCGCATCAGAGGGCTCCCCACCTTGATATCGGACCAAGCACTTCCTGCCTACATCGGGGATCTCTTCCAGACCCTCCTCCCGGACTGCGATAAGTCATTGCTCCACCTGGACCGCACTCACCCCGACGACCGCCATCCCTGAGGTGATCACCAGAGTCCACCTTTTTACCATGAAACAAGAAATTATGATGGCAAGCCGCTCACAAGGTGTCCTTACATACCAGGGAGCCACCACACAGCTTTTCCAGGACCTGGCCGCCTCCACAGTCCAACGGCGGAGAGCCCTTCTGCCGCTAACATTTGAGGGTCAGACAAGGGTGATCCACGCTCTTGAGGAATCCTGCGGCATCATGGGGGGGGCGACCCCTCGACCCCTGAAGAAGATCTGACTACCTCCCCGGCAGACAAAATATGCAGCTCGACGCCAAGGCTGCAGCACAGCCGCTGGATGAAAGTTTCAAAAGGAGGGAAACCCCCCTCCGTACACAATTAATAACCAACTGTTGATTCTCCATGCCAGAACCTACACTCTCGGCACCCGGGCATCCCACGTAATGCCCCAGCTGAGTGGATGGACAGTCACTCCGGCCTGAGGCCCTCTAGGCCTAAATTGGTTGACTTTATGTTTTTTCCTTTTTGTTGGATTGGGATCCTTCCCAGCCCTCTTGGTTATTGGGCCACGTTTGGCCCTGATTTGGACAAAGTTAAAACCCAGTTGCAGCTGACCTACGTCGACGACCCTCCACTGGAAGACTCCCCCCAGCGAATGGCTAACTCCCCCCACCACCCACCTGATTACTGGAGGCAATCTGCAGACATCCCCCCAACACATACCAAGCTATGTTACATCTCACTGAATGTTTGGGGCCTGAACTCTCCCGCTAAATGCAGGTCCACCACCTGACGCTTGCAGGACCTCCAGGCCTCGGTGGTGTTCCTCCAAGAGACACACTTCTTAGCAGAGGACTTCCCTAGGCTACGGTGCCGGGCGTTCCCGACACAATACCTGGCCTCGGGAACCAGCAAAAGAGGGGGTACCGCGATCCTGCTGGCGAAAGGCACGCCCCTTTAAGGTGAGGGGGACTCTGCGGAGCCCAGATGGCAGATTCGTAGCGATTAAAGGGGATCTTTCTCGTCAACTCCACACGCTGAAAGCTGTCTATGCGGCAAACGACCGCCAGGAGTCCTTCTACACAGACCTGGAGTCTTATCTTCTCCCCTTTCTCGAGGGCGAGGTGGTCCTGGGCAGGGATTTCAATGGGGTTCCCAATCCCTTGCTGGACAGGACAGGCGCTCCATCTCCCAGGGACTTCAAGATTGCTTTGGGCCTTTGTCATTTGTTCAAAACCCTGGGTGTGGTGGACACCTGGAGGGACCTCCATCTGGACATGGCAGACTATTCATTCTTCTCCCACGTCCACTGCTTCTCATCCTGAATAGACCTAATCCTAGCTAGCCCGCAGCTCCTGCAGTTCACGGATGAAGTTTAAATCGGCACAAGGGTTCTGTCTGACCATTCCCCAATACTTCTCACTACAAGGATCTTTGACCCGGAACCCCGGAAAAACGCTGTTGGTCCCTATATGAACCAATGTTACATGACATGGCGGTGCACGATGCAATAGCTAAGGTGATTAATAATTACTTCAAGGAAAATCCCCCCCCCGATCTCACCTCCACAGCAACAAGATGGGGAGCAATGAAGGCTGTAATTAGGGGGGAATTGATAGCCCAGGCCGCAGCATATAGGAAGAGGCAAACCATAAGAAGGAACCAGCTGAAGGGGCAGATGGCAGAGGCAGATGCGACCCTGAAGAAGAAATGGTCGCCCAAAGCGGCCAAACTGGTGAGGCTAGCCCGCACGAAACTGGAGGCTCACTATGCCGAGGACAAGCCCAGTCCCTGATTCGGACGAAGCAGCGTTATTACATGAATGGAAAGCTGATACCTGGTGACCAAATTAGCCAGAACCCGCCGACAGAACCACATCATTGCACTGAAGGACCCGAAGGGTAGAACTCTGTATGGGGAAGAAGCAAAACTACATGTAGCAGCGGCCCATCTAGCTGACACTTTGACCTCAGCCCCCTGCACACAGGCCCTCCAGGAACAATTTATAGCAGGCGCCCGGCAAGCACACCTCTCAAAAACAGACAGAACCACCCTGGAATCCCCAATCACGACCGAAGAGGTGGAAGAAACACTCAAATACCTAAAGCCCAGGGCCCCGGGACCAGATGGCTTCCCACCTAAGTTCTACAAACCCTTTCGCCCCCTGCTTCTGTGCCCAATGACAGAGCTCTTTAACTCCTTCCGGGACACAGGCACCATAGCTTCCTCTATGCAAGAGTCCACCATGATCATGCTCCTGAAACCTGGCAAAGACCCGAAAAAATGCTCATCATATAGACCTATATCACTTCTTAACGTGGACGCAAACGCTTACTCAAAAGTACTGGCGAACAAATTAGTGCATGTCCTACTGTCTATCATAGATCAAGACCAAGCGGGATTCATCAGAGTCAGAAGCACAGTGGACAACTTCCGCAGAGCGTTTAATCTCATCGAAGTTGCGACCCAAGAACGACAGGGCCTGGCAGTCTTAACCTTAGGTGCCACCAAAGCCTTCAATAGGGTGGACTGGAACTTTATGCTCCTCACATTGGAGGCATTCCGGTTTGGCCCCACATTCCAAAAGATGCTATTAGCCAACTACAAAGCCCCGAAAACATCACTCAGACTGAACCAAAAGACCTCGACCCTGATCGCGCTCTTGTGTGGGACGAAGCAAGGATGCCCGCTCTCTCCACTGATCTTTGCCCTGGTCATGGAACCATTCGCCCAAAGGACGCGATCCAATGACAAAATCGCCAGGCTGGACATAAACGGTGAGCAGTTCAAGATTTCCTTGAACGCCGATGATGTGATGATCTCCATCACCAATTGCCAGGCCTCTTTACCCGCCTTTCTGACTGAACTAGAGGCGTTTGAATGAGTGGAAGGATTCCAGGTGAACTACTCCAAATCGGAGGCACTGGGCGTTAACTTAGATGCTCCCCTCATAGCCACCCTCCAAACACTGTGCCCGCTAACATGGAGCACAGTTTCATCAGCCTACCTAGGGATACGCCTCACAGCGGACCCGAAACAGCTGTACGCAGCCAACCCCCCCCCTATTCAAGGAGCTGGAGAATGACCTGCAATGTTGGGACAGCCAAGATATCTCTCTACTGGGACGGGTCACAGCATGCAAAATGAACTTCCTCCCTAGACTGCTATACCTGTGCTCCGCTCTCCCGGCCCCCCCCCCCTCCCTGAAACACCAAAACAGGCCTTGGAGCAACTACAGAGGAAGCTCACAAAATTTGTCTGGAGGGGGCACAGGGCCAGAATACCAATTAAAGTCATGACAGGAGCAGCGAAATGGGGCGGCCTAGGTCTGCCCAACCTCATGAACTATTTCTTTGCGGCCCAACTGGTGAGCACCGCTGCTTGGGCTGAACTGGAGACCCCCTCGAAGTGGACTTGTATCAAGCAAGCTAAATATCAGCCGCAGCTACACTCCCTACTGCACGTCCCATGGGCCCTTCGGAGCCATGGACCACGGATGCTATCAACTACCAAAGCAACCCTAGACGCGTGGTCATGAGCCCGGCAGAGGAAGAAGTTGCCCAAAGGCTCGAGTCCACTCTCTCCGGTTATCTGGAACCCGGACTTCTCAACAGGAATGGAGGCAGTACGCTTCAGCCGATGGACTGCACAGGGCCTTCGATCCCTCTCTCGACTCTATGAGGGCAACACCCCGCTCAGCTTTGATAAATGCAAGGGATGCTTCCAGCTGACAGAGAGGGAAAGGTTTACATACGCTCAACTGCGCCACTGGATCTCGCAACCAGCGGTCCGTCAATGGGCTACTCGGGACCTACAACCCCTTGAGCATGCGCCGGGGGAAGGCACGTACCGGGGTTGGATCACCAAGCTTTATCGCCTCCTCCAGGAGGATATGTTAAAGGTCAGACCCCCATATATGGCCGGATGAGAGGCAGCCCTGGGACACCCCATCAAGGACCAGACATGGGTGGAGATTTGGACTAGGATCAACTCAACATCCAGATGCGTCACGAACAAGGAGGCACTGTGGCGAACGGGTGTCCTTTTTCCATATGTGGTGGGGATGCCTAACAGTGCAGTCCTTTTGGAAGGAGATCATACAAATCATTGAGGACATTACCCAACACAAGCTGCCCATGGACCCAGAGGTGATCCTCCTGGGGGTGGTGAGCCCAGACTGCTATCTTAAAACAGGACACTGCGCTAAACTGCTTACACATCTGCTGCTAGCAGCCAAGATCACAGTGGCACGTAAGTGGAAATCGCAGGAGGGCCCTCTATTGGCCCTCTGGTGGATAAAAGTTTGGGAAATTCTGGTGGCGGAGAAAGTCACGGCGGCAAGGGAGGAGGCCCTCCACCGCTTCACCGACTACTGGGCTCCAGTGCTGGATTACCATAGCGGATTCCGAGTGCTGACTTTCCAACCTCACCTGGTGACGAACTTTCAAGGGTCACGAAGTCCTGACAGATCCCCAGTCTGTCAGAGCATCACAGACCTGGGGGTGGACACGTTGCGGCCTGGTGACGGGGGGGGGGGGGGATTGGGACTGAACATGCTTCACATATATCGACTGTATTGGGAGTTGTTCCAATGTGGATAATTTGCTTCTGAGGCTGTAGCCAAAATAAATAAAGTTAAAAAAAATAACGATTCCTACTTCTGCAGAATGATGGGGATGCTAAGCTATTAGCTCTTCAGAAAAAAAACATGACGCTAACTTCTGGACAATTATTACTGACAGCAGCACTTTCTCGAATTGTATGATGCATGAGGATTTTTTTGTTATGGCTGTTGTTAATTGGTATCTGGAGTGCTCTGTGGAAGATATTGAAATGATAATTAGGTAGGATAGTGGGTCGAGAGCTGGTGATCCTAATCCACTTTTTAATAAAAATGTTAAGCAATCACCCAAAACGTGGGCGAGTATTTAATGTGTGTTATTTTTCGACATATTGGGTAAACGAGAGACTCCGCTCACATGGAAGAACCCCTATCTAATACCGGTTTTTAGAATGGGTAATAAATCCCAGCCAGTAAACTATCATCCTATTACATTACTAGCTGCAGATAGCAAGGTTTTTGCGGTATTAATGATTGAAAAAGTAGAGGCTTGGATGAAAGAAAATTATTTTTTAAGCAAATTTCAGACTGGTTTTAGGAGAAATACAGGGACAGATTGCAGTCGCTTTTTAATGTCTTGTGTACAAAAATTGGCTTGGGGTTCTGAGGCCATGTTAATGATAATGTTAAAGGACATTTGTACAGTGCACTAACACCACCGGAGTGGTCCCCTGGCGCTCTGGCGGCTTTGAAAAAGGGAGAAGGGGGGGTTAGTTAGTGGGAATAAGCTGGATAAGTGCAAGAGAACAGTGATGTGCTGTTGGCAGCCTCAGCCCGGTGGGTCCGTTGGCTGGGCTTGGGATGTTTTACGGTCGGTAGTCATTGTGTGCTGTTGTGCAGGTCTATGTGTCGTTTGTTTTGTTGGTGAAATGTAGTGAAGTTTGTGCAGATTGCATTGTTTAGGCTTGTGGTTGTGTTTGGTTAGAGTTTGAGAGGTGTAAGCAGAGGGCTGAAGTTGTTAGTGGATTGGTTAGTTGGCATTGCTGTCCTTGCAATTGTGCCTAGGTGTGATTCCCGCTAGAATTCACTATTCCATCCAAGTGTGGCACTTGTCATCACTCACACTTTCACTGAAGTGTGGCACATGCTAACATTCATATTTTTATTTTTTCCATGCCTATATAAGCTGCCTCCCTCGACTTAACGAATGCCTTCGATTTAGTAGACAGACATTTGCTATGGTCAATGATGGGCTGTTGGGGATTGCCTCAGGGATTACTCAGCATTTGGGTTCATTTATATCAGGGCACCTCAATACAGGTTAAATTAAATCTTGCAGGCTCTATGTCTAGGTTAATAGAGACATGTTCAGGTTTGTGTCAAGGGTGCGTTATAGCACACTGTCTTTTTAACTTGTACATGGCGGACATTAGGGAATTTTTAGAAAAAGCTGTTTTTATCTCTGTGTGTGGGCAAGATTAAATTGTCATGCCTTGCCTACACCATTGATTTCATTCTTTTAGACAAATACCCCATTGGTTTGAAATGCTTATTAAGAAAGGTTGAAAGGTAAATGAGCACACATTTGCTGAAAATGAATCCTATAAGGACAAAAGTGCTAAAATTCTGTCCAAAAAATAAGAGCTGTAGATTTGCTTGGTATATCAATAGGACACGCTTAGAAACTACTGATAACCTTATTTATTTATTTGGGTATACCGATCCGGGCCCATCCACATAAAACATTTCTTAGTGATCTGATTTAAAAAAAACTATGCTTCTGGCAGCTCAGATGAAGTGCATAAATAGGAAGTATGGGAAATTCTCCTTTGCACCCGTTATAAAGTTTTATAATGGCAAAGTAGTTTCCAAACTACTCTATCGGATGGAGCTACTTCCTGTTTGGTTGATGATAGAACTAGATCAGTACAAAGCAATAATTTGCAGGAGGGTTTTATCTCACCTACCGAGCTGCGTGGTGGCAATACGCCAGGAATTGGGACTTCAATCATTATTGAACGCAGTGCAATGGAAGAAGTTGGCTCTTTTTTCGTAAGTTGTTTTGCTCGTCCCAAGAATCGATGTAGTCACACCTGGGAACAGCGGCTATGTCATCTATTGACAGTTTGCAGAGTACTGTGTAAAGATACTTGCTGACCTGGATCAATCTTTGGAAACATTGGTACCAACTCCTGGAAAAGTAAAATTGGCTGTGCACTTGAGGGATTGGATTGCCACTGGAGATCAATTAGCGAGGTACAAGTTATATGGTCATCTATGCATTATCCATAAGAGGGCAGGGATGGGATGGCGGAACCATATGTACTCAGATACCCCGACTTGAAGCGGCGGAATTAATTTATGTGTTTCAATTCCAATGAGTTCAAATGAAATTATATGTCTAAGGAAAGGTGTTACACCAAGGACTTCACCTTCTGTCGATTTTGCAAAAACCTGGAAGTTACTGAAGATTTGAAACGTGTTGTTATTCTGTCCTGAACTGCTCTCTCAACATATGTCAATTTTTGGCAAGTTTGTCCATAATTTGGCATGGGTGAATGTGGAAAATCTACGGCTGTCCATGGTGAGTGGCAACTCTGTTGCATTAACTTTGGCAGTTAATAGATTCCTGAGGCTCTGCAATGTTTGTTAATAGGAAAAAGGCTATAGCTAATCTTAGATATTTGAACACTGCTTACGCTATGAGAGGTCTCTTTTTTAATTATGACAGGTTGCTTGGAAACGTTTTAATATGAGATTGTCTTATTTATTTTATGCACTGTAACCTTATTTTATGGAAGGATTAAATGTGGTTTGATTGTGTTGATGTATTGTAAAAGCTTGATCTCAAACCATGTACAATAAAGAATTGAATTTTGTATTTAACATTGAATACAGCTCTGATAGTATCCTTATAAAACACCAAATATTGTATTTAAACTGTGCCTTTTAGCTATCACGTCCTCTGAAAAATCATTAAATTAAGGAATGCATTGCATGATTTACTTCCAGTGAGGCTCTCTATATTCCCCGAACATTTCCCTCTTTGTGTTGAAAGTTCACGATGAGCATTACAATAGGTCTTGGTCTTTCTGGCTCCTCAGGTTTGGGGCATTGTGCGTGTCTTCAATAATATAGTACGGTGCTTAGGTTTTAAGGTATCCCTGAGAACGTTTTTCCCAAAAGCAATTGCAGCTTTCCCTTCATCATCTTCTCGAACTTGACCGAGAGCGGGTTGTTGTGCCATGCCCTGTTTTCCTGTTGATTAACATTTTCCGATAATTTCATGAACAGTATTGTCGTTGGTTAGTGTGTCATAATTGTCTTCTGTAGCACTAATCCTTCATTCATTACCTTCTGTCTGACTGCTGGAGCATATTTTGATCACCTGCATTAAAGCTGTCAAATTCTTTTTAGAGATTTCTAGGCCATCATTCATATATGCATGTAAGGTGGAGGGGGTGGTTTAATGCGCATGGAGATTCACGTGATGTTATCTTGGTACTGCAGAATTATCAGAAAACAAATGGAAGCAGAGGACCATTCCATGAGAAACTACAGCGGAAATGGTGAACCACATAACGTGTAGACGCATAGCAGATGTGTGAAGGAAAACGAAATAGGTCGGTTTTAAGTCTCTTCCTGAAGAGCAGTAAGTTAGTTTCTTTCCAGATTGTTGTGGTAACCAGTTCCATAACTTAGCTGTCTATAACCAAAAGGTACAACCTTCAAGCTTCTCCTTTATGTAAATTGGAATAGGAACCCATTTTTTATTTCCATATCTAAGGGTCTGCCTCACGGTGTATAATGAACCATTTAGACTTTTCAAAACGTTACTGAGGCTTTTAATCACTACTCTCTTCTTGAAAAGCAGCCAATGTAATGGCTCGGTGTTAGTCCGTTTTCTCTCATTGCAAGCAGTCTGTGAGAAAGTGTTCACATGTAAAAGGGGGTGGGGGGATTGAGTTCCTAAATATCCAACCTGGTAGGATGGGGTAAAGGTCTTACAGGGGAGGGAATACCGTGTTTCACCATCCTCCCGCACTGGTTCACCCACAGGAACTGATCCAAAAGCGATGGCCGTGTCCTGGCTACCTGGATAACAGATCCATGGGGACTAATGGGTGAGACACCTTCTGGTTTCTTACAGTGGGGGGAAAAAAGGACAAGCAGGATATAGAGCGTCGAGAGTAGAGGATAGGGTCGAAGAAAGAGAAGAGGCAGCTTTGTCTGCCAAAAGAGAGAAAACAGGGCAAAGATAAGAGGAGCGGGAGGAAGTAAAAGAAGAACAGATCAGAGGTCACAGTGGAAATGGGTCTGAAGAGGAGAAGGATGAGAGGGGACTGGAGTAGAAAAGGGGGGAAGGATGAGAGAAAAAGAAAGAAAATAGTGTCAGAAGAGTAGACAGGAGAGGCCAAAACGGAGGACATCGATAGAGCAGTAAAAAAGATAATAAGGTGAGAGCCAGAGATATGAGACGGGGTATGGATGGGGTTAAGTTGATAGGAATGCAGAATAGGAAGTAGGGGTAGAGAAGAGTGAGTAGAGGAAAGAGGAAGATTAAATTCTCCAAAATGATTAAAGGGTTCGGGGTGGACTGAAGCGAGGAAAGGAG
The DNA here is from genome assembly GCF_040938575.1 of Ambystoma mexicanum. NCBI lineage: Eukaryota > Metazoa > Chordata > Amphibia > Caudata > Ambystomatidae > Ambystoma > Ambystoma mexicanum. The sequence goes on from NC_090922.1 coordinate 343,614,248, forward strand.
AGTGTCAAGATTGTCACAGATGGTGCCAGAAGAAAAGCTATCGAATGGGGCCTTGGAAAGAAAATATAGGGATATTCAAATGAGGAAAAGGCAGGGAGGGTAGTAAGAGCCAGACCAACCATGAATGAAGATTGAAAAAGAATACCAACCTCACCACCACGACCAGAGGGGCGCAGTGTATGGAGAAAAGTACAGGAAGAGGCAAAAATAGAAGCAGGAGCAACGAAATTCAAAAGCGAAATACATGTCTCAGAAACAAAGGCAGTGTGAGTTGCATGTAATGATATTAACTGGGGGGGCCATACAAGGAGGACAGTGAAGATTAGATGGATTGCATGAGGCGAAATGAACTGTAGGAAGATGGTAGGAGTAAAATGTCAGAATGAAGAAAGACATGAAAATAAATTAAATGAGAGGAAGACGCTAAAGGCACGGGTAGAAGCAGGCCAGATGGAGATGGCCAGACAGATTGTGAGTGACGTGAGAAAAACTAAAAAGCATAGTGAGAGTCAAGAGGACATCGTCAGAGGTAAGAAATAGACAGCTGCCATCTGCGGACAACTGAAGACAGCTAGACCAGAACTTTGCTGGGCTTCTGGCTATCAGACCAGAACAAAGGATTCCATAAAAGTGGAGTGAAATCGACAGTCACAATCTCAGTTTGGTCTGGGTTGATTTTCAAATAATTACGTTCTGACCATTGCTTAACTGCTGAGAGGCAGTTTTTAATGTTGTCATGCCATATGTTGTTAGTTGGGTCCAGGCCCAGAATGATCCGAGTATCATCTGAATAGCTATAAAACGATATACCATAACTAATGATCCGATTCATTAATGGGCGTGGACAGAGTTTAAACAATAAGGGAGAAAGGGCGCATCCTGAGGACCACCACAATCTATACCATATTGATGAGGTTAGAAGATCCTAAATATTTTATAATGCGCTTAATACCGGAGATCAGTTTCTAAGGGCAGGGTAGGGGTTCAAACCTGGTTGCTCTGCGCTGCCTTGCTTCCAAGACAAATGTGTTGCCCTGACCTATCCTTCAGGCCCTAAGCGTACTTGGAGTGATCTGTTTCTAAGGAATGAGGTTAGCCAGGTTATAAATGTGCCTTGTATTCCATACTGTTTCAGACTTGATACCAGGATTGGGAAGTCCACGTTAACAAAGGCCATGTAGAAGACTAAGAGAATTAAGGCTCCAGATTTCTTCTGATACTGTCTATATCTAAGATCATATAACAAAGAGAGACACTAGGGAAAGATAAGAGAAAGGTCACCCCTAGAACAAAGAACGTGGTACAAATATAAACCTTCTACTGTAGCTCAGTAGGAGTATGTCACTCAAAAATACTCAATGATAATAGAAAAAAACAAGTGACTTAACTGTGGTAACGTTCTTTCAAATGGATGTTCCTCCCACGTATTGCTCATCTTTGATATTCAAGTCTGCTTGCAGCTTGCTTCAGAATTTTTTTCATATGGTCGAGCGACGTGCAGCATTGAGTCTTGGTCCTCGTTGGCCTCCGTAGTGTCCCTCGTGACGTTGACGCTGGTATATCAAGCATGCACGTTGACCGTTACATCAGTTCTCGTTTTTCAATCCTCTAACGTGCATGCTGTGTCATAGGAGGAGACAATCTTGACGTTGCGAGAAAGGTAGGTGTAAGACACAGAAATTCTAGGCAGTCAAGAGGGGATGGATTGGTGGGCGATGAGGAATATGTGTGAGGAATATCCAGTCGAAAGAACATTACCACGGTAAGTAAACTGTTCTTGGAATGGATTGTGTCCTCCCACGTATTCCTCATCTTTGATAGACTTCCAAAGTAGTTTGAGTTAGGCAGTGGGTGTCAAGAATTTATCTTATTTGATAATATTATGGAGTCAGCAATACCAAATTTGGCTTCCTCTCCTGAAAAAGAATCTACATAGTAAAATGTACTGAAAGTGTGAAGGGACGACCAGGTTGCCGTCCTACAAATGGCTCGCACTGGCACACCTCTTTCCAGATCTGAAGAAGAAGCCAGCCCTCTAGTGGAATGCCCCCTAGATGGAATGCAAACCTACGGGTGAATCTTTGCCTATTACCACGTAACACTCTGTTATGCATATTACAATCCGTTTAGAGATTGTTTTGTGACTGCCATCCCTAATCTTTGGCCAGCATAACCGATGAAAAGCTGATCATCTTGGTGAATACTTGCAGTCCTTGTAATGTAGTAGCTCAGTGCCCTTTGCAGGTCTAGACGATGTAGTCTCTCATCCTCTTTAGATGATTGTGGAGGAGGGTAAAAAGATGGCAGTACAATACGTTGTGCTAAATGAAACTCTGATACAACTTTCGGAAGGAAAGATGACTTAACTCATAAAATTAATGTATCCTTGAAAAAGGACGTAAAAGGTTGTTTGGAAGATAAGGCATGTAGCTCACTTACTGTACGGACGGATGTGACAGCTACTAGAAAGGTCATTTTCATAGTGAGCATACTAAGAGGGCACGAATGTAAGGGCTCAAATGGAGCTCCGGAATCTGTCAAGGACAAGGAATTGAAGGGGAGGTGCAGATGGTCTTTGCGCAACTCCTGGGGGACAAAAGACCAGAGGAGATTGAATTAGACTGTATCCACAGAACCAGTAGAATTGCGAGGGGCCATGACGCAAGGTCGAGGGACCCGAACCCCTGGCGGCTTTTCCGAGATATGCGCAGAAGGTGGAGGTGGAGGTCCTGCAGGCCGCAAGGGCGAAGGAGCCAGTGCTGTATCAAGGCTTACCAATCTCTCTATTTCAGGACTTGGCAAATAGCAAAATTCTCAAGAGAAGGCAGATGCGCCCAGGAGGGAGGAGTTAGCCCACAGAAGCGTTCACTACAAATGGACCTTCCCCTTCGGCCTGGTCATTGAGTGGAATGGGGCACAAAAGTGAATCACATATACCCAGGAGGGTATCTATTTCCTGCAGCTGGAAGCAAGTGAAGACCTTCAGGAAGATCGCAACCCTCCCTACCCCCACAACTTGAGAATCGCCAGAGTCCCCTGGCCCTGAGAATGGGTAATGGCAGTGACACAGGAGGAGGGCGATTTTGCAGGGCCCCTCAACCGAGAGTCGGAGGGGGGGCTGGGGGTAGGAAATCGGAAGAAGAGAGAATATAAGGGAAAAGGTGCCTACAGGCAGAGGTGTTCAAAGGGGTGTTGGACTATGAGGGGAGGTGATTGGGCAGTGGGAGCACAGGCAGACACTCCATCTTGGTTTCAGTGAGGGCGGGTAAACCAGCCCGGGGAGGGGCACAGATGTGCGGTGAGTAGAGAGGGACGAGCCATCACAGAGTTGGGGGTGTAGGGAAGGCATGGTATCACAAGTATTGGCACTGGCGCAAAGGATACATTTTGTAAAACCTTTATTGAAAATGTTGGGGTTGGAGAAACTCCTATTCTGCCCTATAACTAAGATGGGCATAGTCTCGGCCATCAAACGATAAACAAAAAACAGTCCTAGTCGAAACAAAATGGCCTATGCTAACAAAACCTAATGCCTACCCTATTTCTTGTACAAAAGTGTAAAAAGGAGAAAATGTATAAAAAAGAAAAGTCAGTGATCAAAAGATATGGCTGAACCAGCTCTCCTCCCCACGCTAGGCCTCACAGGTAAGGCGCTCCTTGTAGGCTGGATGACACACTCTGACTCGGCTTCCAAAACAGTACACAGTTCAAAACCGTGCACTGAGGCCCGCCTTGCCTTCCACGTTTAAGGTTCCTTTCTCGACTTTCAAAATGATATTTCAACCAAAACTTTCACAAAGGTACCCCTCTGTCGGGCTCAGACATTTCACCACGCTGTTCTCGTAGGTCCCTCTCTGCCAGGCTCAGACCTCTCAAAATACAGTTCACACAAAGTTGCAAGGGGGCTCCCTTACCCAAGCTTAACACAGTTCAGGTCTCCCACAATCGGGCTTGGACCACTTTTGGAAGACAAAGTCTTTTTCGAAATGTGCGTGGCTTTCATTACAGACCATCACAGGACTACTTAGACTAAACGTTCACTATTTACTTTCACTCTTGCTGTTTGTATGCCCTTTAGCTTCAAACAATGCACTTTTCACAAAGACTTTCGAATGGACTGCTTCCTTTCAACGGACCACTCTGTTACTTAGTATCGCTGATCTTGCAGCTGTATTTGTACTTTAAAGTTCAATCACAGGTCTGCCTTCCTTCGTGTCTCATCCACACGAATGCAGCCTTCACTTGTGAAATGATGTTGCTACTTCATTCACTTTAACGCACACTGTTCTCTCAGGTCGCTTGCCAATTCCCTTCCTATGTGCGCTTCTTTCTTGTTTTGCATTTTTCAATTTTCGAATCAAGGTTAGTACCACAGGCCTGACCTCGCCCCCACAACTCTGCCGTTCACCCGGGATGGTCGCTGGCGTCCTTGAAACACAATGCAATTTCTACTTGTGGGATATGTCCTTCTCCACGTGTCTTTCGCGATCTGTCAGAAGCAACAAACTCTAGTAGGGAAGCCTTCGGGTTTCCGGCCTGCTGCTCTCGTCCTTTGGTCCGTTGCTCTGCTCCAGTAGGTGTGCCTTGGTCCCAGAAGTTGTGCTTGTTCTTGTGTTCCGGCTTGCTCGGAGTGTATCTGTAGGTGTTGCCTTTTTATACGTGTGAGGAGAGCTAATTGGTATCAGGTCTATGCACTTAGGGTAAAGTGCTTGACATTGCCTGACCTGATTAACGGGATTTGTCCATTACGATGTGAGAGAGTTCGCCTGGTTACTCTCAGTCACCCTCAGCCCACTGTTTGGGTAAAAAAAGGGGGTGGGGGAAATTGAGACGTTGAAAAATCCTAAAAAATAGGATGTGGTAGATGAACAAAAAAGGGGGGAATACCGCGTCTCACCATCGGCTATCTCACGCCCACCCCCGAAGACCCCTCACCGAGGTGATCCTCCTGCACTGGTTCACCCACAGGGTCTGGATCCAAAGGTGATGGCTGTGTCCTGCCCACCTGAGAGAGAGAGTTCCCTGTGGGCTAATAGGTGAGACACCATCTGGTTTCTCACATACCGTTCCCCTATGCGATGTAGCCGCATCAGTTTCACAGGGGAATCAGGAAAGGAAATTGACGTTCCCCTGGTCTTTACCTTTTCGGTGTTCCACAGTGAAACAGTAGGGTTGCAGGTCTAAGAAACATGGCATGACACGAGGGTTAGAGTCCTTCCATTGACTTATCCATACTAAAGGTGAGTGGTCGGTGACAAGTGTGAACGTTCTCCCTAAAAGATAATACCTTAGATGCACGATTACCCATTTGATAGCAAGGGCCTCTAATTCCAACACAGAGCAATTCTTCTCACGTGGGAAGAGTTTACCACTGGTGAAGAGGATTGGATGTTCTAATCCATTGTATATTTGTGATAGAACTGCTCCTAACCATGTGGGAGAGACATCCGTTTGTAACAAAAGTCTATCACCTTTATCATTGTGTTCTGACACAAGGCTAGATTTAGGTTGTTGTAACATGCATCGTCCTCCTCATTCCAATGAATTGTCTGAGGTTCAACATTCTTTAGTTTGTCGGTTAACCTGGCTGTTCTGTCTGAGAAATTTGGGATTAACCTACGGGCATAACCAATCCGTCCTAGGAATGACCTGAGATCTCTCTTGGTCTTGGGCGTGGGGGCACCTAGGATGGCTTTCACTTTTGCCTGTTGGGTCTGGACACTGCCATTCCCTACAAAGAAGCCTAGGCATTGCACGGCTGATTGAGCCAGCTTGCATTTGGCTAGATTAGCATTTAGGCCGGCCTCTCAGAGTCCTCATAATAGTAGAAAGATAAAAAAGATGGTCTTCTCAAGTTCTACTATAAATGACAAAGACGTCAATATAGGCCCCACAGAAATGTGAGTAGAGCTGTCATATCCTGTCCATAAGTCGCTGGAATGTGGCTGGCGCTCCATGCAGATCAAAAGGGAAGACTTTGAACTGGAATAGTCCCAGGGGTTTCAAGAAAGCTGTCTTTTCCTTATCAGGTGCATATACTGGGACCTGCCAATATCCCCTGGTTAAATCTAGGGTTGACTTGAATGTGGCATTTCCAGGTTTATCTATTAACTCATCGATGCGTGGCATAGGATGGGCATCTAAGGCGGAGATGGCGTTAACCTTCCAGAGGTCTATGCAAAACCTCCAAGAATGATCAGGTTTAGTTACCAACACAATAGGGGAGGACCAAGGACTTGAAGAGGGCTCATGTTTGCCTTCAGCATTTTTTTCACTTCCTCAACCACTATTTGTTGTTGTGCTTCTGGGAGTTTATACGGTTTCAAATGGACCACATTTCCCTTTTGAGTTCTGATATAATGATAAGTACCATGTACTCTCCCTGGTTTCTCGCAAAATACTTTGGGAATGCCTTAATAAGGTTGTTCAAATCTTCTTGTTTTTGTTTAGACATTTCTTGGGGAATAAATTCAGAGTTACTCCTCTCTTCCAGTACCAACCAAGACAATATCGAGGAGGTGGTAGCGGAAGGATTTTTCTTCCACTCCTTTAGGAGATTTATGTGGTAAAGGTGAGCCTTTTGTTTATATCTTGTTGGGCTATTTTATAGGTACAGGTTCCCGTTTGTTCTAGCACCTCATACGCCCCATGACACTTTGAGATAAGTTTTTTTTCAGAGGTAGGTAAGATGACTACTTCCTTCTGTCGTACTGAAAAATATCTAAAATTCACCTTCTTGTCATAGGTGGACTTTTGTGGGGCTTGAGCTTTCTCCATAAGAGTATGGACTAGACTCCGGACGAGTTTCATATGCTCTCCTGATCGGCTAGTTGTTTGTGAGAGGGGAATAGGTGCCTCTTCTCTCTCTTCCCAGGTCTCCTGGAGCATGTTTAAGACATCCCTTGGTTCTCTACCGTAAAGCAGTTCAAAATGAGAGAATCCAGTATATGCCCGAGGGGTCTTTTCTACTGTAAATAGGGTCCAGGGGATCATGCGATCCCAGTCCTTCCCATACTCATCTACCAATTTTCTCAAAATCATTTTAAGGGTCTTGTTAAACTTCTCTACCAATGTGTCCGTTTGGGGGTGGTAAACTGAGGTTCTTAAGGTGGTAATGTGTAGTGATTCCTTGACTTCACTCATAAATCTACTCATAAAATTAGATCCCTGTGTCATGATCTCTGCTTCCAAAAGATCAGGACTTGCCCGACTCCCTTGGAAGCAGACCCATAACCCTGGTTCCGAGTGCCAGCCAGTCCCAATTGGGACCTTTTGGACCTTGTCCTGGCGCCAGTGGCACCAGGCTCATAAAGATGCCCAGTCCCAGCGCTGGAAGCGCCGGGCTCATAATGCTTGGGTGGACTTACCTGCAGCAGACCATGCTGCTTACTTACCTGCCAGTTGAGCCCCTGATCCTCTTCTGTTTGGGACTACTTTTCCTGTTGGGTGGGGCAGGAGCCACTCCCTAGGTTCAGAACACTGGAACTCTTCTGGAAAGCAGGAACTCTTTTCTTACCTAGGCGAGGCTGTGGAAGGAGACACCTAAGCACTACAGGAGGCTATTTAAACCACACCCGATGGATGAATCTTGCTTTGCGTTATTCTGCATTCTCTGCAGCAGAACGCTCATCGTGTCTTCTGCTTCTGATCCTGGGCCTAATGGAACAAAGGCTTACCCATCCTGGAATCCAGTCTTCAGCAGCACCTGTAAAGACAAAGAAAGAACAGGTTAGCACTACGGTCTTCAGTGGCAGCGCATCTCTTACCTGGTCCATCGGCTGTCACCAACGCCTCGCGCTGCATTCCGGCATCTGAAAGACAAAGGCTTACCTACTCTTCGCATGCTCCGGAGGTCTTCGCACTGCATTCCGGCATCTGAAAGACAAAAGCTTACCAGCTCTTCGCACGCTCTGGAGGCCTTCGGCGCTGCATCCCGCATCTGAAAGACAAAAGAAGGTGCGTTTAAAGACATTGGGCAACTTTATTACTCACGTGCCCTTACTCCTTCCCACGCCGAATCCAGTGGGTATTCCAGCACCCTTCAGCTTCTCTAAAGCTCCGAACTTGTACCTGCAAGATAAAAGGGACAGTTAGTACGCATTGTGAAGCAGGCTACAAGCGCTTACTTACGTGCTTCTAGGCGCTTCTATTCCTCACGCGGGTTCGATCCTCAACTCTCATCAGCCCGCCATCTGCCATCGCCGGAACCCTGCAAAACAAGAGATATCATTACAAAAGAAGACATTTGAAGTGCCCAGAACTTACCGTTCGTGCAGTTAACAACGGACAGCAGTCCTCTGAGGTCAAGAGGCCTGCACCCTTATCCAGTGAAGAAACTGGTTACGGCACCCTGCCCCGAGGCAGATGGAGAGCTCGGCGTTCACTTACCTAAGGTGAGGGCGTTAACCTCTGGGGTTCTACAGGAGAAGAGAAAGGGAAGAGGAGAGAGGCACCCCAATAACCCCAGTTCATTAATCCCATATTTTCTATCTGCAGACATCTTACTCTTCGAGTCAGACATACAGTGCACAGAGGTCCAGCCCAAAGAGCCAACCGTGTGTTACACATCACCTTTGAAGATACGGCATTCACCCAGTCAAGACCGGCGCCTCTGCAGGAATCAGGTGAGCGTTACAGAACGCAAAGCCTACCGCAAAACTCCCACCCAGGCGCTATGAAAACCTCGGATACCGACCAACTAGCCAAGTTACTTGGGGAACTAAGAGCAGAAGTGCATGCAGCCCGTCAGGAAACGAATGCACTAAGAAGGGAACTGATTATTTCCAAGGAGCGAACAGACGATCTCGCTAGACAATTGCTACAGTCACAAGCCGGACAAACTCCGTTACCCGCATCAGGGGCAAATCTTCCTTCAACATCCTCTACGAACCCAGTGCAGATCAACCTACCTGGGAATGTACCTCTGGCTCCGCCCGAACGATTTTCTGGTGACCCAAAGAGGTTTGCAGTATTTATTAATCAGTGCCGGTTGCACTTCTTATGCCGGCCAGCAGCCTTTCCAACTGATCAAGCTAAGGTAGCTTTCGTGCTTTCGTACCTTAGTGGCAATGCGGCAGACTGGTCGATCCCTCTAGTTAATCAAGATGATCCGGTTCTCCATGATTTTCAAGCTTTTCAGCTCAGTATGGAAAAACTGTTTGCAAGACATTCACAGGGGCAGGCCTTGGACAATGAGCTCCTCTCATTGCGACAGGGTAATCAAGATCTTTTGGCTTATATTGCGTCTTTCAACAGACTGATAGTGGAAACTCGATGGCCTGAGGACAAAAGGATTACGCTGTTTTACAGAGGTCTACGTGGAGAGCTCAAAGATGTGTTAGCCCAAGTAGTGAATCCCCCGCAAGACTGTTCGGACTATATTGACTTAGTCGTTCAAATTGACCACAGACTGCAGAACAGGAAGGCCGATCGTTCCAAGTTTGATGCTCGAGTATTTTCCAAACCACCAACTCCTACCAAAGGAGTAGACTCCGGGGAACCCATGCAACTAGGGGGCCTGAAAGGACCACTAACACAAAAGGAGCGGGAAAGGAGAAAACAGCTGCAATTATGCCTCTATTGCGGAAACTCGGGGCACTTTCTTCGAGACTGTCCGGTGAAACCAGCCAAGAAGGCAGTAGGAGCTGCAGTTACCAGGGTCACAAACTCTGAGCAGGGAAACGACCTCGCCCGACAAGAATAGAGGTCCTCTTGCCGAGCGTTAAAACCAGTTCCGTGACCTCGCATTTCGTGATACCTATGGTCCTCATTAGCCCTGAACATCCAGATCGATTACATGCGATTGAAGCTTACGTCGACAGCGGTGCCATCGGCAATTATGTGAATCATGAAATGGTTTTGAGGATGAATCTGACTCTTTGTCCAAAGGCTGTAAAGGACGTCATTACTACGGTGGATGGTACGGAGATAGCCTCCGGACCCGTAACGCATACCACCCAAGAAGTGACGCTAGTAAGTCAAGATGGACACCATGAGAAGATCGTGTTCGATGTGATCAAGGCCCCTCAGTTCCAGATTATTCTAGGAATTCCTTGGTTAGAGAAGCACAATCCTCAGATCGATTGGCGAGCAAGAAAGGTTCAGTTTCCAGAATGTGTCTCTACTTGTCACCCTCGACCTGGTGTTGCACTGGCAGCAATTTCCTCGGAGGCTCCCCAGTTACCTCCTGAATACCTAGAATTCCAAGATGTTTTCCGGAAGGATCAGGCTAACTCTCTACCTCCTCATAGGTCTTATGACTGCCAGATAGACCTGATACCTGGATCTACTCCTCCTTGTAGTAGAATTTATGCCCTCACCGAGCCTGAGAATCTTCACCTCCGACAATACCTGGATCAATACCTAGCGAATGGGTTTATTCGTCCTTCGAAGTCCCCTGCTTCCTCAGCTTTGTTCTTCGTTCCAAAAAAAGAAGGGGACCTTAGAACTTGTATAGATTATCGCGCCCTGAACCAGATCACCGTTAAGAATAGATATCCGTTACCTTTGATCCCTGAACTCCTGGACCAAGTCAGAAAAGCATGCATATATACAAAGCTGGATCTTAGAGGAGCCTACCACTTGGTACGAGTAAAAGAGGGCGATGAATGGAAGACGGCCTTCCGCACCAAGTATGGGCTATTTGAATATCAGGTCATGCCCTTCGGACTTTGCAATGCCCCGGCCGCCTTTCAATATTTTATGAACCATGTCCTCAGAGAGCTCATAGATGTGTGTGTTGTTGTTTACATTGACGACATCCTCGTTTATTCTTCATCGGAAACTGAACATCGGAAACACGTGAAAATGGTCCTCGAGAGATTGCGTCAACACGAACTTTTCGCTAAATTGGAAAAATGTGTTTTCAACGTGACTGAAGTTGAATTCTTGGGATTCATATTATCACCTAGCGGAGTGCGTATGGATTCAAAGAAGGTCGATGCAATTCTCAAATGGCCATCGCCATCCTCCGTAAAAGGTGTTCAAAGCATGTTAGGCTTCGCTAACTTTTACCGCAGGTTTATCCCCGAATTCTCTCGAATAGTCCAGCCCATCACCGCCTTGTTAAAGAAAAACAAACGTTTTGAATGGTCTACCGAGGCGGAACAAGCTTTCCAGAATTTGAAGACTAGATTTATCTCTGCACCGATCTTAAAACATCCTCGCCCAGAACTCCCCTACATCGTTGAAACTGATGCTTCGAGCCTTGCCATGGGGGCAGTTCTATCACAAAAGGACCCAGTAACCAATCAGTTGCATCCCGTGGCATTTTGGTCCCGCAAATTCTCGCCTCCTGAAATCAATTACACTATTACTGATAAGGAACTTCTAGCTATCAAGTCCGCCTTTAAGGCTTGGCGGCATTATCTTCTGGGGGCCCGACACACCGTTACTGTGATTACAGATCACCGAAACCTGCAATATTTGAAAACCGCAAAAGCTCAATCCTCTAGGCAACTCCGTTGGGCACTATTCTTTGCCGAGTTTGACTTCATAATTACCTATCGACCTGGTACAAAAAACGGTAAAGCTGATGCCCTTTCTCGGATGGGAGTGGAAGAACATTTGATCAATCCTAAACCTGTACCTATCATTCCCGAACAAAGAATTCTAGGTGTAATCGCCACACAATCCATAGAGGAAGTTGAGGATAAAGCCAGGCTACTGGTAACTCCAGCAGACATACAGAATTGGCATCTGCAGGGAAAGGACTTTAAGGTGAAGGACAACCTATTATATTTCCAAGAACGGTTATACCTGCCCAGCACAGATTTACAGAAAAAGGTAATCTCTTGTTATCACGATTCTTTAATGGAAGGACATCCCGGTATGACCCAGACCTCGGAAAAGATCAAGCGCTACTTCTGGTGGCCGTCTTGGAAAAAAGATATCAGAGACTTTATAATGTCCTGTGGAGTATGCGCCCAAAACAAGAGTCAAAAGGAAAAATCAGCCGGCCTCTTACGCCCTATTGACATCCCACCTCGCCCTTGGCATACGCTTTTCTATGGACTTCATCACAGATCTACCTCCATGCTCCGGATACAATACGATCCTAGTAATCGTGGACCTATTCTCCAAGATGGCGCATTTCATTCCACTCAAAGGCTTACCAACAGCAACAACTCTGGCCCGAGTATTCCTCGAAAACATCGTCCGACTGCACGGTTTTCCTTCAGTTCTCATTTCGGATCGAGGTAGTCAATTTATTTCTCATTTTTGGCGAAGTTGCTGTCGGTCGGCTCAAATTGATGTGAGACTTTCGACCAGCCACCACCCTCAAACCGACGGACAAACCGAGAGGACCAATCAAACTCTGGAACAGTATTTGCGCTGCATGCTACAACAAACTGAAAAAAACTTGGAAAGATATCCTTTGGATAGCCGAATATGCCTACAATAACTCTGTCCACTCGGGAACTGGGAAGACCTCGTTTTTTCTTTTAAAACGGTAGTCACCCTCGAACCTCGGAGTTGGATCCACTCCAAGATCTTGGAACACCAGCAGTAGACCACCTGCATTCTACAATCACCCAAGCCTTTAAGGAAGCCGTTTCTCACCTTCAAAGGGCTAAAGAACAATACAAGAAAGGAGCAGACCAACATCGGAAGGAAGCCCCCCAATATCAAGTAGGAGATCAAGTCTGGTTATCCACCAAATATCTACCTCTAAAAGGACCACGCACATTCAACCCTAGATACCTTGGTCCCTATTCCATCACTACCATAGTAAATCCAGTAGCGGTCAAGTTGGACTTGCCACCTCACATGAAGATACATCCGGTCTTCCACGTCTCTCTATTGAAACCCGTGCAACCTCAAACCCGACTAACTAAATCTCCAAAACCTATTCTAGTTGATGGAGAACTCGAGTTTGAAGTCAAAAGCATCCTGGATTCCAAGATCTACAAATCTAAACTATTTTACCTGATTGACTGGAAAGGCTACGGTCCCCAAGAAAGATCCTGGGAACCTGCAGAATATGTCCACGCCCCTCGTCTAATCAAAAGATTTCATCAAACATTTCCTAACAAGCCCAAACCCCCGGAGAAGCCCGGTTTGGGAGGGGCCTTGAGGGGGGGTGCTGTCATGATCTCTGCTTCCAAAAGATCAGGACTTGCCCGACTCCCTTGGAAGCAGACCCATAACCCCGGTTCCGAGTGCCAGCCAGTCCCCTTTTGGTCCCCGGTGCTGGCGCCAGTGGCACCAGGCTCATAAAGATGCCCAGTCCCAGCGCTGGAAGCGCCGGGCTCATAATGCTTGGGTGGACTTACCTGCAGCAGACCATGCTGCTTACCTACCTGCCAGTTGAACCCCTGATCCTCTTCATTTTGGGACTACTTTTCCTGTTGGGTGGGGCAGGAGCCACACTCTAGGTTCAGAACACTGGATCTCTTCTGGAAACCAGGAACTCTTTTCTTACCTAGGCGTGGCTGTGGAAGGAGACACCTAAGCACTACAGGAGGCTATTTAAACCACACCCGATGGATGTATCTTGCTTTGCGTTATTCTGCATTCTCTGCAGCAGAACGCTCATCGTGTCTTCTGCTTCTGATCCTGGGCCTAATGGAACAAAGGCTTACCCATCCTGGAATCCAGTCTTCAGCAGCACCTGTAAAGACAAAGAAAGAACAGGTTAGCACTACGGTCTTCAGTGGCAGCGCATCTCTTACCTGGTCCATCGGCTGTCACCAACGCCTCGCGCTGCATTCCGGCATCTGAAAGACAAAGGCTTACCTACTCTTCGCATGCTCCGGAGGTCTTCGCACTGCATTCCGGCATCTGAAAGACAAAAGCTTACCATCTCTTTGCACGCTCTGGAGGCCTTCGGCGCTGCATCCCGCATCTGAAAGACAAAAGAAGGTGCGTTTAAAGACATTGGGCAACTTTATTACTCACGTGCCCTTACTCCTTCCCACGCCGAATCCAGTGGGTATTCCAGCACCCTTCAGCTTCTCTAAAGCTCCGAACTTGTACCTGCAAGATAAAAGGGACAGTTAGTGCGCATTGTGAAGCAGGCTACAAGCGCTTACTTACGTGCTTCCAGGCGCTTCTATACCTCACGCGGGTTCGATCCTCAACTCTCATCAGCCCGCCATCTGCCATCGCCGGAACCCTGCAAAACAAGAGATATCATTACAAAAGACTTAAAGACATTTGAAGTGCCCAGAACTTACCGTTCGTGCAGTTAACAACGGACAGCAGTCCTCTGAGGTCAAGAGGCCTGCACCCTTATCCAGTGAAGAAACTGGTTACAGCACCCTGCCCCGAGGCAGATGGAGAGCTCAGCGTTCACTTACCTAAGGTGAGGGCGTTAACCTTTGGGGTTCTACAGGAGAAGAGAAAGGGAAGAGGAGAGAGGCACCCCAATAACCCCAGTTCATTAATCCCATATTTCCTATCTGCAGACATCTTACTCTTCGAGTCAGACATACAGTGCACAGAGGTCCAGCCCAAAGAGCCAACCGTGTGTTACACATCACCTTTGAAGATACGGCATTCACCCAGTCAAGACCGGCGCCTCTGCGGGAATCAGGTGAGCGTTACACCCTGATCTGTTAGAATTTCCTTGGGAAAGCCAAACCTAAAACAGAATGGTAGTAGGTGTTTCAAAAATTAGCTAGGTTGTTCTGTTCCGCATGTGGAAAGTCTCTGGTAATGGGTAGCGTAATCAACAATTACTAGCACACATTTATTACCTAGTCTACAGGTTTCCAACTGTCCAATTACATCCTCCCAATATCGATAAGGGGTTTAAGGGGCAGGTAAGGGAATATGTGCGCTAGTTTTCTGGCATATCTCACATAGCATGGATACCTGGCCAGCAGAATTTCCCACTGATGTGAGCTTGGGTTTTAGATATTCCTAAATGTCCCCCTGTCAAATGAGAGTGTGCAATCTCTAGCACTATATTGCGATGGGTTTTGGGTATTACTGAGTTTTACTTAGGCATTCTCTGGAGGTTTCCTTTCTATATAATAATCCCTGTTACAGGAAGAAAAAGGGGCACCCTTTTACTTGTTGTTCTTCCTCAGGAATCACTTGTAAGAAGGCATCTGCAAGTGCTGGATCATTTCGCTGAGCGAAGGATAGATCGGAAAGGATGTTAAGTTCTTCTTCCAACTTTGCCTCAGTGACAGGTGTTTCATCAGCCTCTCCAAAGCCTAAGCGACCTTGCAGTTTCCTATGGTTCACTTTCTTCCTTAAAACGGGAAAATAGAGCCTTCTCCAGAATTCCCGATGCAATTTTGTCCCCACAGTGTATTTCAAATGGAATTTCGCCATTGCACTGTATAAGAACCTTTATGTCTCACCAAAAGTCTGGGTCTATGATGCCTAACAGGACAACTAAACCAAACTTCCAAGCCAGACCAGATTTTGGGGCCAATCTTATATCACAACCCGCAGGGGGCATTAGGACTAAGTCCGTTGTAATCATCCCTCTTTTCCCTGGAGCGATAGTGGCTTCTCTGCTGCTACAAATGTCAATGCCTATGGATTATTTTGTGGCGGTAGAGGTGTCGGAGGCTCAGTGTCTAAGTTTCTGGAATTTTAGGGTCCCCCAATGTTTCTCAATGGAATCGGATCCCACCCTGACACCATATGTTGGGAAGGCATGGTATCACAAGTATTGACACTGACACAATGGATACAATTTGTAAAACCTTTATTGAAAATGTTGAGGTTGGAGAAACTCTGATTCTGCCCTATAAATAAGATGGGAGTACTCTTGACCATCAAACAATAAACAAAACAGTCCTAGTGAAGTCAGTCAAATCGAAATTGCCTACGCTAACAAAACCTAATGCCTAACCTATCCCTAGTACAATAGTTTAGGTAGAAAATGTATGCAAATGGAAAGGTCAGTGTTCAAATGATAATGTGGCTGAACCAGCTCTCCTCCTGTTAGGCCTCACAGGGTAAAGCAATCCTTGTAGGCAGGATGACACACTCTGGCTCGGCTTCCAACACAGTACACAGTTCAAAAACTATGGATCGGGGCCCACCTGGCCTTCCACGTTTAAAGTTCCTTTCTCTGACTTTCAAAATAATGTTTCAACCAAAACATTCACAAAGGTCCCCCTTGCCAAGCTCACACTTCTCCAGATACAGTTCACACAAAGTTGCAAGGGTGCTCCCTTCCCCAAGCTTAACACAGTTCAGGTCTCCCTCAATCGGGCTCAGACCACTTTCAGATGTCTAAGTCTTTCGAATGTGCGTGGCTTTCGTTACATACCACCGCAGGACCACTTTGACTCAACGTTCACTATTTACTTTCACTCTTGCTGTTTGTTCGCCCTTTAGCTTCAACCAAGGCACCTTTTACTGAGACTTTCAAATGGGCTACTTCCTTTCACTGGACCACTCTGTTACTTAGTATCGCTGATGTTGCAGCTGTATTTTACTTTAAAGTTCAATCACAGGTCTGGCTTCCTTCACGTCTTATCCACACACGTGCAGCCTTCACTTGTAAAATTATGTTGCTACTTCATACACTAACACACACAAGTCTTTCAGGTCGCTTGCCAACTCACTGGCTGTATGAGCTTCTTTCTTGTTTTGCGTTTTCCGATTTTTGAGTCAACCCCAACTTTGCCGTTCACCCAGGAGGGTCGCTTGCATCCTTGAAACACAATGCAATATTCATTTGTGGGATCTGGCCTTCTCCACGTGTCTTTCACGGTCTGTCACGGGCAACAACCTCCATTAGGGAAGCCTTGGGGGTTTCAGTCTGCTACTTTCGTCCCTTGGTCCGTTGCTGTGCTCCAGTAGGTGTGCCTTTGTCCCGGAAGTTCTGCTTGTTCTCATGTTCTACCTTGCTGTGTCTTTAGGTGTTGCCTTTTATTCGTGTGAGGAGAGCTAATTGGCATCAGGTGTATGCACTAAGGGTAAAGTGCCTGACTTTGCCTGACCTTATTAACGGGACAAGTCCAGTACGATGTAAGTTAGTCTGGTTACTCTCAGTCACCCTCTTCCTCGGCCCAGTGTTTGTGTAAAAAGGGTGTGGGGTTGAGTTGGAACTTCAGAAAATCCTACAAAAATAGGATGGGGTAGATTAACAAAAAAGGAGGAGAATACCGCGTCTCACCATTAGCTATCTCACCCCCACTACTTGAAGACCCCACACCCAGGTGATCCTGCCACACTGGTCCACCTCCAGGGTCTGGATGCAAAGGCGATGGCCATGCCCTGGTCACCTGAGAGAGAGCGATCCCCGTTGACTAGCAGGTGAGACACCCTCTGGTTTCTCACAGGGTGAGGGGGAAGGGGGGTTGGCGCCGGAGGTTGGGGTCCAGGGCCAGTGGGGGTGGGGGAGTGGCCATGCACAGGCAAGGTGGAAGAGAGGCACAAGGAGTTCAGAACAGGTGGGGAGAAAGAGGGAACGCCTGAGCATGGGGAGGGGCGAATGGGTAGCGATGTCCCGCAGGACAGGAAAAGGGTAGCAGGGAAGAAACATAGGCCTATTCAAATGGTCAACACACAATGTGAGAGGGCTTAACACCCCTCTTTAAGAGGAAAAGATTGGAGCAGTTAACAAAGGCATTAGGCCTGGACGTGCTCGCGATGCAGGAGACTCATCTCCTAAAGAAAGAACAAACAAGACTTAAGTTGCAAGGCTTTTCCCGAATCTGGCTATTAGGAATGGGATGGACTTAATGGTAAAGGAATCCAGGGCAGACAAGGGAGGAAGATGTATTCTAGTAGTGGGGGACTACATAGGCGTCACATACATCTTGGCCTCAATATACGCGCCCAATTCAGGCAAGAGGTCTTGAGAGAACTCTTGAAAAAATAGAGGGGGTCGCGAAAGAACACATAATCCTTCCAGGCGACTTAAATCTAGCCTAGTGCTAGGAATTAGACAGGAGCTCTGGAGAGAGCTTGAATGGGGGAGCTTTGGCATCTCCCATGCAGCAGGAAAGGTTTAGGGCCCTGGGACTACGGGACGTCTGGAGAGGGGTGAAGGGGGATAGAGAGGACTACACATTACTTTCCAGTGTGCACGGTACTCAATTACGCATCAATTATATATGGGGGTCAGCTCCCCTGCTGGGTGAGGTCGAGGATATTGAGGTGGGGCCCCTCGGAGTAGCCGATCACGCAGTGGTAACAATGAAACTGCATCTACCAGGACGCAAGGCAGGGATCTGGGGATGGAAATTCTGTCACAAGTCTCTCCCCTTCTCACCTGTTTCTCCTTACTTGTGACCTTCTTGGACGTGGCTTACTTCTTTCTTACTGTCCGGGACTTTTATAGGCCTGGACACGGGTCTTTGGAGTCCAGCGTGAGGTTATTGCTTTCCACTAGGAAGCGTTCAGTATCCAGGGCGAGAAACCAGGAAGAAGATGAGCCGGCTCGGAAGGAGCCGAAGCGCTGACTCCGAGCATGAGGTAATTCCAGGAATAGAACCACAAAAAGAAGGGGAAAGGGAACGAAGGAGTACCAGGAAGGAAGGGAACAAGGAATCAAAAAGGAACACAAAGCGAACTTCAGACACGCTTGTCTAACTACATCAAGCAGTAGCGTTGAGATGCGCGGCGCCGTGGAGGCGTGGCCCTTTTCTAGGAAGCCAAACGTAGCGTGGAAAGGCTGGTGTGCAGCGTTTTAGAACCGTCGGCCATGTTGGTAGTACCGCAGAGTTCACACTGCGGTGCATCATGGACCATGAAGTCCAGAATGGACGAATTCGGAGGTTCATGACAGCATGCCTCCTCCTAAACCCTGGACCTCTGGGTTTGCCTGGGTGGATCCAATGATATCTTTGTAATAAACGGGGGGCATTCATGTTTGAGACAGGTTCCCAGGTGTGCTCACTGGGAGGGTATCCTTTCCATTCAACCAGATACTGGAGTTGGCCTCGCCTGCATCTGGAATCACATATCCTGGAGACCTCGAATTCAAGTTGTTTATTGATGAGCACTGGAGCGGGTCTTGGAGCAGTTCGGGTGGATTGTACAAATGGTTTTAGCAAGGAAGTGTGGAAGACTGGATGAATCCTTTTCCAAGTATCTGGAAGCTGGAGTCGGTAGGCTACTGGATTAATGATTTCTTTTATGGAGAAGGGTCCATAATACTTGGTGGCCAGTTTATTTGGTCATAGATGTCAAGGAAGAAGTTTTGAGGACAGCCAAACCTTGACTCCCAAAGCGTAAGAAGGGCTTGGTCTTCTTTTGGTGTATGCATAACGTTTGACATCTTTCCTGGCCTTTTCCAGTTGTTCTTTGGCGTCTTTGTGGAAATTGATTAATGTTTCGATGCAGGAATCAACCGCAGGGACTGGGGTTGGATGAGGCAGAACCACGGTAGAACTGAAGGATGAAATCCCTGGCTACAAAAGAACGGGCTGGTTTTGATGGCTGAATGATCCAAATTGTTGTAAGCAAATTCAGCTACAGGGATCAGAAGCGACCAATCATCCTGGACTTTGGTGGAGAAACAGCGAAGATACTGCTCTAGGGTCTGGTTGACTCGTTCTTTTGTTCCATTGGTTTGTGGGTGGTATCCTGAGGACAACGCGCGCTGGATCCCCAATATCTGACATTGGGCTATGTATTGGGGTCCTCTGTCGGAGATGATTTTGGAAGGTAGTCCATGAAGCCTGAAAATGTGTTCCAGGAAATTCCTAGCCAATTCAGATGAGGATGGTAGCTTGAACAAGGGAGTAAAGTGAGCCATATGTGTAAACAGATCGATGGTAACCATTATGGTCGTGTATCCTCTGGATGGGGATAATTCCATGATAAAATCTGTGGCAGTGATTTCCCAAGGTCGTGTTGGCGTTGCTGGTTGGTGTAGGAGACCTGCTGGTCTTCTGTTATGTTTATTCTGGTTACAGATTGCACAGGATTGGACATAGGTTCTTACGTCGTCTTTCATCCTTGGCCACCAAAACTGTGTCTGTTAAAGATGGAGGGTGGTGGTGATGCCTCGATGTCGTGAATGGAGGGTATCACGGCATAGTTTTGTAATCTTACGTCTCAGTTCTTGTGTGGGTACTGCCAGCCGGGTTTCCTTGAAAAGATATCCATCTTTCAGCTGGAGGTTCCTAGGATTGTTCCCTTCGTATTCCTTCCAGAGTTCGGAAGAAAGTGTTTTTGCACAAATGTCCTCCAGGAGAGAAATAGCTTGAGATACAAATACAGAGTCAGGAAACATCTTGGGAAAGGTCTGTGCTTCGAGAGGCTCGTAGTCAGGACGTCTGGACAAGGCAACAGCTATGATGTTATGTGTTCCAGGGAAGTGAAGAATTTGAAATTGATATTGGGCAAAAAAGAAGGCCCAACGGGCCGGACGGCTGTTTCTGCACTCCAGGGATTGTAACACTTGTAAGTTCCGATGGTCTGTACGAACTTGTACTGGGTGTTTGGCACACAAAAGGAGATGACGCGAGTCAGTGAAGGCTTGTCGGATGGCTAACAGCTCCTTCTCGAGGACGGAATAATGTGTTTCACTGGGAGTCAAGGTGCGGGATAAATAAGCAATGGGATGTTCCGTCTTGTCCTCAAGTTCTTGTTTTAAGAATGCTCCGATGGCATAGTCGGATGCATCAGTCTCAACCAAGAAGGGTCGATCTATATCAGGTTGAGCTAGGATGGGAGCTCGAGTGAATTCCAGTTTCAGTTGTTGAAACGCCGACTCTTGAGCCGAGGACCATTGAAACGGAGTGTCTTTCTTTAAGAGAGTTACAATAGGGTGTACAATGTCAGAAAACGTGGATATGAATTTTCTGTAGAAGTTAGCAAGTCCCAGGAAGGATTGAATGTGTTTCATAGTAGAGGGAACAGGCCACGACAGGATGGAATCAACCTTGGAAGGATCCATTCCAATACCCTTGGAACTAAGGACGAACTCAAGGTTCCTTCGAGTAAATCAGTCTATCGTCTAGATATACAATGACAAAAAGGAACAGCATGTCAGAAAGAACCCGATCCATGAAGCGTTGGAATACTGCAGAGGCATTAGCGAGACCAAAGGGCATTACCAGATACTCAAAGTGGCCAAAAGGAGTTTTGAAGGTTGTTTTCCACTCATCGCCTTCCTTTATGCGAATGAGATGGTAGGCACCCCTGAGATCGAGTTTAGTGAAGATGACAGCACCGCTCACTGCCTCCAGAATGTCTGAAATAAGAGGTAATGGATAGCGGTCCTTGAGGGTGCATAGGTTGAGGCCACTGTAATCCAGACCTGGTGGAGGTTCCTTGGAGCCTTTTTAGGGACGAAGAAGAGAGAAGCACCGGCTGGAGACTTGGAAGGTCGAATAGTTCCGTTTGTCAAATTGGTATTCAAATATTCTCGGAGGGCTTTCTTTTCAGGTTCAGACAAAATGAACATTCTTCCAAAGGGAATCACTGCTGAAGCTTCTGTATCAATGGCACAATCCTCAGGTCTGTGAGGTAGAAGAGACTGAACAATGGCTGTTGAAAACACATCTCAGTATGTTTGGTATGAGGAATTTGGATAATGTTGGAGACAGTTACGGACGGTTGCTTGGGTTCCTGGAGGTCTTCTGAAGAACTTGGCAATGTGGCAAGAGATAAACAATGGGACATGCAAGGTTCTGAACCGAGAAACAAGGATCCTGCTGCCCAATTGATGTAGGAATTGTGCTTCTGTAACCAAGGCATGCCCAAAACCAATGGGTAATGAGCCGATTTAATGATGTCAAATTTGAGTATCTCATGATGATTGTTTATTGACAGCAGTAAGTCCTTGGTTTGGTGGGTTATGGGTCCAGAAAACAAGGGTCTGCCGTCAATGGCTTCGACAGGTTGTATTATCACTTTGGTTTCTCATGGGATGTGATGTTTGACAACCCAATCATGGTCTATGAAAATGCCCATGGCACCTCAGTCCACTAAAGCCAGTATGGGGTAGGATTCTTTTTTGGAAGAGGATATCACTGTTTGTAGAATCACAAGAGTGTTCTGTCCTGGAGATTTCAAGAAGGGACTAGATGAGGAGCAAACATCATTCTCCTGAAGCTGTGCTCCGCCTAGAATCGGGAGCTGGCGTTTCCCGAACGCTGAGGCGGAACTATAGGACATTATCTTACAAGGTGTTTATTAGAGGCACAATACATGCACAGTCCTGTATTAATCCTACGGATACTTTCCTGGGGAGAAATAGGTCCTGGGAAGGCTCCTAGTTGCATAGGTTCAGGGTCTGAGACTTGTGTAGCAGTTGCTTCTTTTGGGCATGGATAGCTTGTGGCTGAGTTAGGAGATTTTGATTTAGATTTCCTCTTTTCCGCCTTTCTTTCCTGGATCCGGAAATCAATCTGTAGGGAGAGGTCCATGAGGGCTTTAAAAGAGCTTGGGCGAGCTACTCTAGTTAATTCATCCTTTATCTCATCATTTAAACCTCTTCGAAAGAGGGTAAAACTGGCTTCCGGGGACCAATCAGCTTCTTTAACTAGCTGTTTAAAGCGAGTCACATAAGTAAGTATATCCTGGGTCCCTTGTTGGAATTCAAGCAGTCTTTCCCGAGCACTGTAGACGAGCCCAGGGCGATCAAACATGGCCTTAAGGGCTTCCACAAACCCATCGTAATCATCCAGGAGAACATCACCAGCATTGACTAAGGGAGTTGCCCAGGTTAAGGCATTGCCCGTGAAATGAGATATCATGAATCTAACTTTTTCTCGTGGGGTGGAAAAATAGTATGGTTTGAAAGTGAAATGTGCCAAACAAGAATCTAGGAAGGCATGTAGATTTTTTGATGATCCGTCGTATTTGTCCACTACTCGCCCTATTAGGACACTTTCCTTGGCAGCAGAATCTCGAGACAAAACCAACTGCTTTAATGCAGCATTCTCACCCTTAAGGTTTTGAACTTCAGTGGTTAATTCTTGCATACCTCTCATGAGGTGCTGGACTGTGGCTTCCATGTCTGTCCTTGTATCAGGTTTGAGGCGTCTCAATCTGTCACAAGTCTCTCCCCTTCTCACCTGTTTTTCCTGTTTGCTTGCGACCTTCTTTGATGATTTCTTTCGCACGCTCTGGGATTTGTATAAACCCGTGTGCAGGTCTTCGGGGTCCAGCGTGAGGATAGTAATCCAACTCCAGGAGACGATCAGATGTCCAGGACGGGAACCAGGAAGGAACAATGTCCGGGCTCGGAGGCACGGAACGCCGTGACTTGAGTGCAGGTGAAAATCCAGGAAGGAAGCTCAAAGTTAAGTTCGAGGAAAGGGAAGGAAGGGAAGAAGATTCAAGGAATCGGGAAACAAGATACTGAAGAAAGCCCCGAGCGAACTCCGGCAACACACGTCCAACTGCAGCGAGCAGTAGCGTTGAGACGTGCAGAGCTGCGGGGGCGTGTCTGTTTAGTAGAACGTTGAGTGTGGTGCGTAAAGACTGGCAAGCTGCGTTCTGTATCAGGCGGCCATGTTGGGAGGATCAGGGCATTCAGTCCTCTATGGGTCAGGGAGCACGAAGTTCAGAATGGACACAGGCGACGGTTCATGACAGTGTGCCTCCTCTGAAGCACAGCACCTCCGGGTTGGCCTGGATGGATAACATGATATCTTCGTATCAGCCGTGGAGCATTCATGTTTGACATGGGTTCCCAGGTGCGCTCACTGGGAGGATACCCTTTCCATTCGACCAAATACTGTAGTTGACCACGTCGGTACCTAGAGTCACAAATTCTGGAGACCTTGTATTCGAGTTGGTCATTGACAATCACTGGGGTAGATCTTGGAGCAGTTCGAGAGGGCAGAACATATGGTTTTGACAGAGAAGTGTAAAAGACTGGATGAATCCTTTTCCATGACTCTGGTAGTCGGAGTCGAAAGGCCACTGGATTGACGATTTCTTTTATAGAAAAGGGCCCATAATATCTGGGAGCCAATCTGTTTGGTCGTAGGTGACGAGGAATGTGTTTCGAGGATAACCAGACCTTATCACCTATTGAATAGGAAGGCCCAGGCCTTCTTATGGAGTCAGCATAATATTTAACGTCTCTTCGGGCCTTTTCTAGGTGTTCCTTTGCTTCTTTGTGCACATTGATTAGTGTTTCAATCCAGGAAGCAACCACAGGAACTGGGGTAGGATGTGGAAGAATGGACGGTAGGACTGAAGGATGAAATCCTTGACTACAGAAGAAGGGACTTGTCTTGATAGCAGAGTGATCCGAATTGTTGTATGCAAATTCGGCCACAGGTATTAAAAGTGACCAATCATCCTGGACTTTGGTGGCGAAGCAACGAAGATATTGTTCCAGGGTTTGGTTTACTCGTTCGGTAACTCCATTGGTCTCAGGATGATAACCCGAAGACAATGCACGTTGGATTCCCAGTGTACGACAGAGCTGTTTCCAGAACTGGGATATATAATGGGGTCCACGGTCAGAAATAATTTTGGAAGGTAGTCCATGAAGCCGGAATATGTGTTCTAGTTAAATGCCAACAAGTTCAGATGCGGATGTTAATTTGTATAGAGGCGTAAAATGAGCCATATGTGTGCAGAAATCAAGGTTAACCATTATAGTTGTGTAGCCCCTGGAAGAAAGTAGTTCTACGATAAAATCTGTGGCAATGATTTCACAGGGTCTTGTTGGTAGTGCTGGTTGGAGCAGGAGACCTGCTGGTCTTTTATTGTCATGTTTGTTCTGATTGTAGACTGCACAAGTCTGGACATGGATCTTGATATCATCCTTCATCCTTGGCCACCATAACTGTCTTTGTATTAGATGGAGGGTGTTGGTTATGCCACGGTGTCCTGAATGGAAAGTATCATGACAGACTTGTGATCTTTTGTCTCAGTCCAGGAGTAGGGATGACAAACCGATTATCCTTGAATAGATATCCGTCTTTTGTTTTGAGATTCCATTGGTTGTTTCTCCTAAACTCCTTACAAGGTTTGGAGGACTGAGTTTTGATTCGAATATCCTCCAGGAGAGTAATTGCTTGAGCAAAAAATCTTGTGTTAGGAAACATCTTAGGGAAGGTTCGATCCTCAAGGGATTCGTAATCAGGACGTCTGGATAAGGCATCGGCTATAATGTTATGTGTTCCAGGGAAATGATGGATTTGAAATTGGTATTGGGCAAAAAAGAAGGCCCAACAGGCTTGGCGACTGTTTCTACATTCTAGGGATTGTAGGACTTGAAGATTCTGATGGTCCGTGTGGACTTGTACCGGGTGTTTGGCTCCCAGAAGGAGATGACGCCAATTAGTGAAGGCTTGACGAATGGCTAACAATTCCTTCTCCAGGACGGAATAATGAGTTTCACTGGGAGTCAAGGTACGGGAGAGATAGGCGATTGGGTGTTCTAACTTGTCGCCAAGTTCCTGTTTCAGGACTGCCCCAATGGCGTAGTTGGAGGCATCAGTTTCAACAAGGAAAGGTTGATCAATGTCGGGTTGAGCCAGGATGGGAGCTTGTGTGAACGCGGACTTCAACCGTTGAAACGCTGAATCTTGGGCTGAGGTCCACTGAAAGGGGGTGTCTTTCTTTAGTAATGTGACACAATCTCAGAAAATGTTGGTATACATTTCCTGTAGAAATTAGCAAGCCCCAGGAAGGATTGGATTTGCTTTACAGTGGTTGGAACAGGCCAAGATAGAATGGAGTCAACCTTGGAAGAGTCCATTCCAATCCCCTTTGGGCTAAGGACGAATCTGAGATAGTGAACAGTAGATACATGGAAAAGACACTTCTCGGGTTTGGCCAGGAGCTTATGTTTCCGTAGACGTTGTAAGACTGCTCTTACGTGCTCTTTGTGTTTCAAATGGTGCTTGGAGTAGATCAATGTGTCGTCTAGATATACAATGACGAAGAGGAACAGCATATCAGAAAACACCCGATCCATAAAACGTTGGAAAATTGCTGGGGCATTGGCAAGTCCAGAGGGCATGAACAAGTATTCAAAATGGCCGAAGGGTGTCCTAAAGGCTGTTTTCCATTCATCACCTTCTTTTATACAAATAAGATGGTAGGCTTCCCTGAGATCTAGTTTTGTGAAGATGACTGCACCGCTGACTGCTTCCAGGATGTCAGAGATGAGAGGCAATGGGTAACGGTCCTTGAGAGTGCATTGGTTAAGGCCACGGTAATCCAGCTATAGCCTAAGCTCCTTGGAATCCTTTTTGGAAACGAAGAAAAGGGAAGCGCCCGCCAGGGACTTGGATGGTCGAATAGTTCCATTTTACAGGTTGGTATCCAGGTATTCCCAGAGGGCCCTTTTTTCAGGTTCTGACAAAATAAACATTCTTCCAAAAGGTATTACGGCTGAAGGTTCAGTGTCGATGGCACAATCCTCAGTTCTGTGGAGTGGTAGAGCTTGCACAATGGCTGTTGAGAATACATCGGTGTAAGCCTGGCAGGCCCTGGGAATCCGGATGATGTTAGAGACGGTGACTGGAATTTGCTGAGTTTCTTAAGAGTCTTCAGAGGACCTTGGTGAGGTGTCCAGGGACAAACAGTGGGACATACAATATTCTGAACCAAGAAACAAAGAGCCTGCTGCCCAATTGATGTAGGGGTTATGCTTCGGTAACCAGGGCATGCCTAGAACCGTTGGATAGTGGGCAGATCTTATAATATCAAATGTAATCCTCTCTCGGTGGTGATTTATAGAAAGAAGAATCTCTTTGGTTTGAAGGGTTATGGGTCCTGAAGACAGGGGTCTTCCATCAATAGCTTCAACAGGTTGCATAGTCTCTCTTGTTTCGTGTGGAATGTTGTGAGTATTAACCCAATCATGATCTATGAATGTGCCCATGGCTCCGCAATCCACTAATGCCAGGATGAGGTAAGATTCTTTCTTGGAAGGCGATAGGAATGCCTGTAGAATCGCAAGATTATTTTGTCCAGGAGAGTTCAAGGAAGGAATTGATGTGGAGCAGACACCTTTCTCCCGAAACTGTGCCCCATCTAGGATCGGGACCTGGCGTTTCCCGAACGCCGTGGAGGAGCGATAGGGCACTCTCTCACGAGGTGTTTATCGGAGGTGCAGTACATGCACAGACCAGTGTCAATCCAGCACATCCTTTCTTGTGGGGTGATGGGTCCACGGAAGGCTCCCAGTTGCATGGGTTCTGGATCCGAGGTTGGAGAAGCTGCGGGCTCTGGTCTGTAAGGATGGTCTGTGACAGCCTTTTGGAATGTTGACTTAGACTTCTTTTTCTCCGCCTTTCTTTCCTGGATTCGAAAGTCGATTTGTTGGGAAAGGTCCATGAGGGCCTGGAAGGAGCTTGGGCGAGCTACCCTGGCCAACTCGTCCTTTATTTCTTCATCCAGGCCTCTTCGAAAGAGGTTGAAACTGGCATCTTGGGACCAATCAGCCTCCTTCACAAGTTGTTTGAAGCGGTCACATAGGTAAGCATTTCCTGGGATCCTTGTTGAAATTCAAGTAATTGTTCCTGAGCACTGTAAACCTACTCTGGACTATCAAACATGGCTTTTAGGGCTTCCACGAACCCATCATAATCATCCAGGAGGGCGTCGCCAAAATTAACTAGTGGGGTTGCCCAGGTCAAGGCGTTACTAGTGAGGTGTGAGATCATAAACCCCACCTTTGCTCTTGGGGTGGAAAAGTAGTAGGGCTTGAAGATGAAGTGCACCAAACATGAATCAAGGAAGGCATGAAGGTTCTTTGAAGAGCCATCATATTTGTCCACTACTCCTCCCAATAACACACTTTCTTTAGTTGCGGAGTCACGAGGCAAGACCAACTGCTTTAAAGCAGCATTCTCTGCCTTAAGGTTCTGGACTTCTGTGGTTAGTTCCTGCATATCTCGCATGAGGTCTTGAACCGCGGCTTCCATTTCTGTATCCGTATCGTTTTTTGGGCGTCTCAATCTGTCACAAGTCTCTCCCCTTCTCACCTGTTTTTCCTGTTTGCTTGCAACCTTCTTTGATGATTTCTTTCGCACGCTCCGGGATTTGTATAAACACTTGTGCAGGTCTTCGGGGTCCAGCGTGAGGATAGTAATCCAACTCCAGGAGACGTTCAGATGTCCAGGACAGGAAACAGGAAGGAACAATGTCCGGGCTCGGAGGCACGGAACGCCGTGACCCGAGTGTAGGCAAAAATCCAGGAAAGAAGCTCAAAGGTAAGTTCGAGGAAAGGGAAGGAAGGGAGGAAGATTCAAGGAATCGGGAAACAGCATACTGAAGAAAGCCCCGAGCGAACTCCGGCAACACACGTCCAACTACAGCAAGTGGTAGCGTTGAGACGCGCAGAGCCGCGGGGCTTGTCTGTTTAGTAGAACGTTGAGCGTGGTGCGTAAAGACTGGCAAGCTGCGTTCTGTATCAGGCGGCCATGTTGGGAGGATCAGGGCATTCAGTCCTCTATGGGTCAGGGACCACGAAGTCCAGAATGGACGCAGGCAACGGTTCATGACACTTACTGTCTGGGACTTGTATAGGCCTGGATGCAGGTCTTCAGAGTCCAGTGTGAGGTTGTTGCTTTCCACTAGGAAGCGTTCAGTATCCAGGACGAGGAACCAGGAAGAAGATGAGCCAGCTCGGAAAGAGCCGAAGCGCCGACTCCGAGCACAAGGTAATTCCAGGAATAGAACCACGAAAAGAAGGGGAAAGGGAAAGGGAACGAAGGCGTAACAGGAAGGAATGAAACAAGGAATCAAAAAGAAGTGCGAAGCGAACTTCGGAAACACACGTCTAACTACACCAAGCAGTGGCGTTGAGATGCGCAGCGCCGCAGAGGCGTGGCCCTTTTCTAGGAAGCCGAACGTAGCGTGGAAAGGCTGTTGTGCAGCGTTTCGGAACCGTCGGCCATGTTGGTAGAATCGCAGAGTTCACACCGCGGTGGATCATGGACCATGAAGTCCAGAATGGACGAATTTGGCGGTTCATGACAAATTCCTGAGAGAGTTGCTGTGGGACCCAGTCATCAGGAACGAGCTGGAGGATAAGATTAAGGGATTTATTTTAGCTAAATTACACCTCAGACACAGGGGAAAGCCACAATAAGGAGGGAATTTATAGTTGTAAAGGCTCAGAGGGAAAGACAAATGAGGCTACCTGAGTCGCATTTGGAGGCGGAGGTTGAGGAAACTGCAGCTCCCAACAAGAGGTCGATGAGGGAATATCGGCAGGCGTTGAGTGAGCTTAATGTCCTGAAGACTAAGAGGGCGGAGCGGTTGTTACAGTTTGTCTGCCAGCGGCATTACACAAAGGCCAACAAGGCAGACTCGCTCTTAGCGCAGCTACTGCAGGGGGCGGGAGGTAGCAACACCATAGCAGCCATAACCGGTAGCCAGGGGGCTCTGTCACTCCCGTACAGAAGAAATCCAGCACTGCTTCGCCACCTACCATGCAGATCTGTACTCATCCCAGAGCCCAGTGAGACAATTGCATGCGATAGGTGGGGGAGAGAAATCGAGGAGGCGCTGGGGCAGGATATCACAGCGGAGGAGGTTCGGAAGGTTATAGCGGCATTTCCACCAAATAAATTGCCCAGGCTGGAAGGATGTACGGCATCAAATTACAAGACGTCTGCAGGTGTCTTAGCCCTGCAACTCACCAGTTTATTTAACCACTTCCGGGAGACCGGCAAAATCAAGATGCAAAAATAACGCTTATTCCCAAGTGTTAGGCAGAAACCTGTGCAGTTCCCTTAGGGACCACTGCAAAAGATTTAAGACTATAGGTGTTTGGCAGTAAACCCACTTGGTAGCAGTCTGTACCACACAGATTCACTTGGTAGCTGTGGCTGAGCAGTCAGACTTCCCTCAAGAAGAGTTAGGCAGTACATAGAGTATACACAATAGGTACAGAGATACAGTAGCACAAGCAAACACTGACCAGAGTTTTGGTGTAAAAGTATATAGTTATTTATTTAAAGACACACTTGTAGATTACACTAGCACAAAGAGGTAAGTACATTCAGCACACAGTCACTATTATATATATACACCCCTAATTACTTATTAGACAAGTCTTAATGAGAAACACCACTTATTGTCAGACAGAGGTGAGCGCTTAACATAAGATGGCACTCTAATAAGTTATTAAAAAGGGAGGGGAAAAAAACTGAGTTATGGAAGCACACAAATTTCAATACTTCTAAAAGAACCACAGTAAGGCAGGATAGGCAGAGTTCTACTGGAGAGCAAGGAAGTCAATTGCAAGGCCCACTCTTGGAGAGAGCAAGCAGAAGGGGTCCAGGTTCACACAGTGGGGTTATGCCCAAAGAGTCTTGTAGATAGTTCACAAACAAAGAATGAAATTAAAGTTAGGAAAAGTTAGCTAGGTTGTCCCAGGCCAGCCCAGGTTAGAAGTCGAGGCTTTACTGTCACGCCGAACGATCTGTCGCAAGGGAAGCCAGGTGGGACACAGTACCTTAAGTGGGAAGGAAGCTCCAGCGGGGGCAGTTGTTCCTGGCAGCGGGTGCAAGTCGGTGTTTCGTGCAGAGGAAGAGGAGGTCTCGCCGTGGAGGAAAGATGAAGGTCGTTGTACTCCCAGGGAAGAAACCAGCCGCGGAGTTCTTCGGTTAAAAGGTACTACCCTTCTATTCACGGTAGTGGTAAACCGTGGTATTCCGGTTGCCGGGGTGCTTGGCACGGGCAAGATAGCCACGAGTTGCTCCAGGAAGGTGAAAAGAAGGCAAAACTGGTTATCCCCACCAGTCAAAGGAAGAAGATTCTCCGGACTGGAGATCTCCTTTGTCGTCGGGAAAAGTGGTGAGACGGTTCAGCAGGGCTCCACCGGTGGTGTCATCGTTGCAGGTCGGCTCAGCTTCTCCCTCCTCGGATTCTTAGGTCCTGTGGCGACTTCTGAAGTTCCAGTCCCCAAAGCCCTGCTTTTATGCAGCAAACCCCCATTCATTCAGCCTAGCTGTCAATCAAACATGCTAAGTGGTGAGCCGGCCGGCTCACCACTTGGGCCAATCATACAAGAGTGCGACTTGAGTTGCCAAGGCAACTCAGTCCAGGGTGCCTGAACCCCCTCCCACACCCTCTGTGGTACCCTGACAGAGTGGCACCACTTTTGGAGGCTTCTGTGGAGAAGCCCGCCAAAAAGTGGAACAAAGGGCTCGACTTGGGTTGGAGTCACAGAAGAGAACACAAACGCCATTTTAGAATCGAGTTCTGGCAAAAAATACCAACCGGTGCATTAATATTAAATGAATAAACCGGCAATATGTTCGAGGCTATAGGAATTAAATAATTAAAGTTGGTAGCCTCGAACAATGGGAAAATCCCATAAAGATATATTCGCGGTTGAATATAAAAAGTAGTATCCACTGCCACCAGCCAAAACTCGATCAGGGGGGACGGAGACGTGCCCCCTCGAACAACAGACCCCGGGGCAATCGAATTGCCCCGACCAGTACGTCCACAATATGATGGTTTGTACTGGATTCTGTTCATAATTTGGGACTAGTAAAGCCAATGGCGACTTTACATGCCCTGGGAGACAGTAGTCAGTCCCAGGGTATGGAGTCTATGTTTGGGGGTCGCTACGACACCCCTGGGTTACGTCACGGAGGGTGCTGTGTAACCCACATCAAAAACACATGAGACCCTACGGAGTAAAAGACCCCATAGCCCATAAAACACATGGAAAGATAAAGGAACACCTCAAATCATGTCTAAGAGTGGGAGTAAAAGAGTCTCACTCTTAGCAGGAGAATGGAATAAACCCCAAAAATCCAGCCAAGCTGCTGGGGCACTCACTAGGTTTGGGAAATTAGCCTTTACAGAGAATTATCCCTAACACCAAGCCCAATAAAGAACACACCAAGTGCACATCGTATAGGCTGATAGCGCTGATAAATGTCGATGCTAAAATATATACTAGAGTCTTGGCCAACAGGCTGGAGAGACTCCTCTCGAATCTGATCCACCCAGATCAGTCAGAGTTTGTTCACGGGCAGCAAATGTTCACAATATCAGACGTGTGTAACATATGATAGAGCAGGCCAATAAGACTCCACTTGATGCCGAGAAGGCTTTTGAATGAGTGAAGTGGACCTTGTTATTAAATTAATGGAACGGACAGAGCTAGGCAGAAACTTCTTGCAAATGGTCAAGGCCAACTATAAAACACCGGCAGTGCGCCTACTAGTCAACGGATCCCTATCCGTAGCATCCAGCTAAACAGAGTGACAAAGCAGGGTTGCTCCCTATTCCCCCCCCCCCACTGCTGTATGCAATTTACCTCGAGCCTCTGCTGCAGTCCGTTCGGGAGTCGGGAGAAGTACAAGGAGTACCCTTTGGGGGCACCTAGAATAAAATTGCGGCCTTTGCGGATGGCATGCTCCTCTCGCTATCGAAGCCGGGAGAATCGCTGAGATCATGTATGGCGATTCTTACGAATTTCGTGGTGGTCTTGGGCCTTAATATCAATATAGACAAATCAGAGCTGTTAAATATCACAGTGAGGGGGAGGGAGGTGGCGGATCTCAAGGGGTCATCACCTTTAAAATGGAGCCCAGCGGGAGGCAAGTACCTGGGAATTCAGATCACCCTACTACTCCCCGGCTGGTACATGGCCAATACCCAGCTATGCTGTCATCCATCAAAGCGGACCTACAAAAGTGGAAGAATCTCAGGATTTTGTGGATGGGTAGAAGCGCAGCAGTCAAGATGGTGACGCTCCCCCGCGTGCTACACCTCTTCCATGTCATCCCGCTGGCATTATCAAATAGTTTCTTTGGAGAGCTGGGGAAGATGACAGGGAGTTTCATATGGGAGGGAAAGAGGTCGAGGGTAAATTGCGCACTGCTGATGTCTCCTAGAAAGTAGGGAGGGATGGCACTCCCTAATTCCAGTTGTACTATGAGGCATCACAATTGTGGATTATTCGGGAATGGTTTTCAGGACACAAGGGGAAACAGTGGTCGGCGATGGACCAGGCAATGGAGAGGCATGATCTGAGGGAGGTATTGTTGATCCCGCGCCAGAACAGGTCAAGGCATATGTACCCAAGCTGTATAACTCGCATGGTAGGAAGTATGGGATCATAATCACCCCATCCCCATTCACACTTATCTTCGATAACCCAAACTTCGAAACCAGGAATGAAAGAAACAGGGGTTGTTTACCCTATGGCAGGAAGGGGGATGCGTTAAAACTGCATGATATGTTTCAGGGTCCGACCATCAGATCTTTCATAGAGTGCAAGCAGTGCTTTGGGTGAGAAATTATAAGTTACTCACCGTAGTGACTAACGTAGTCCCCTTTCCTCCATACTGCATGGGCGTCCCTTCCAAGGGACGGGAGACCGAACCTTTTTCACCAGAAAAAACCTTCTTCCCCTTTAAATTTAGAGGCGTGCAGCGCATGGAGGATGCGCTGCCCTGACTCCGCCCTCTGGCACCACACCTCAGTCCCCATTGACGCATCGACAATAGAATTAACACTGCCTAATGACACCACTATTATTAGGGGTGGGACGTATGGAGGAAACGAGACTAAGGACTAAGAGTATGTTAGTCACTACGGTGAGTAATTTATAATTACTCTTATGTCCCATTCCCCTTTCCTCCATACTGCATGGACGATTACAACTGAATGTAGCTCCAGGGTGGAGAGGAGATCCTCCTTAAGCAAATAGGTTCCTGAGAGCCGCCTGTCCCAAAGCCGCATCAGATCTAGAGCTGGCATCCAAACTGTAATGCTTGCAGAAAGCTGAGGGAGTGGCAGTGCTGCTTATGACTTGCCAAGGAACATGGCGCAGGAATGTGATGGTTGTTGCATTGGCCCTGACTGCGTGGGCGAGCCTGTTGGCCGGAAGCAGCTTGTGCTGGCCCTCGTATGCTTCCTTGATGGCCGAGACCATCCACCAGGATATGGAGCACTTAGAGGCCTGATAGCCTGGTCTTGCGCCTCCGAAAGTGACTAACAGGGTGTCCGATTTGCAGAAGCCCTTGGTCCTGTCCAAGTAGTATTTCAGGCACACCTGATATTCAAGCAGTGCAGCACTCTCTGTGCTTTGTCCTTAGGGCAAATGTTTGGAGCAGTCCTGCAGTGCGGCAGGTCTAAGGTCACAGAAGCAGTATACAGTAAAAGCGGGCGACGGTATATTTTGACCATTCAATGTGGACTTTGTGTGTTTTCGGCTTTGAGATGAAGATATGAAGATAACAAACGCCTCTAAAAAGAAGTGCATTTTTTGGACACATGCAATAAGGACCCACAAATGCAAGGGCTAGACTTGATTGGAGGAACACAGGGAACGGGAATAACATCTTGTGGAGCTATTAATCGTGTCCAATGAATAACCGTTGCAAGGTGACACCCACTCGAAAGGAATGGGCTACAGCCACAAGATACAAAAAGGACTGTCCAGGAGGGAAGTCCCGTCAGGCATTGACAGCCAGCACAGAATCATTATTTGAAGCATATTCAACTGAATACGCCTTGGACCCAAGTGTGCTCAAGCTCCCCTCAGCCATCCTTCTTGTTGAAAACACAGTTTGACCTATAGTATGAAACTTGTTTAAATGGAAAGAAGTTATATATTGAACACCTGGATGACACACACTACATATCAAGCTGAACTATGCTAACATTAAATGGCTTTCGGTATCTAATAATGTATATGTCCTGTTGAGGTGCACCAGATAGAAATATTACATGTCTATTGTGGTGGCCGAAACTCGAGTAAACACCATAGAGCCCACTTTGTTTAGTTGGGCTCTCTTGAGTTTTCAAAAAAAATATATAGGCAATTGATACATGTTGAGAAGTAAGTTCTCTTGAACAGTTGCCCTGTTTAATTTTGTGAAAGGAAAAATTCAGTGTCAAATAGGCTTTTGAAATTATACAACAGGATTCTAGCCCTAACAGATGGGTGTTCTACTTTTAGAACAGAGTTATTAGAATTGTGGTTTGTTGCACAGTACGAATGGTGGATGGTATGAATGTGGATGAAAGTGGATGTGAGCAAGGATGGGTGAGATGTGATCACTGGTTTTGATATATGTATTTTTCTATATGTGATATGTGTATCTTTAAAATTGGTTTTTAATACATGAAATGTCAATGTGTTATATGTGGTTTTTTCTACAAATGGATGCTTTACAATGAATTTTGAGTAATAAATGCAATAAATGAACTTCTAACATATACACTGTGATTTGTCTACAACATATGCCCTTTGAGTAGGGCTATCCTTTCGGCAAGGATGCTTGTCAGCGTTTTTACGCATGAATTGTCTCAAATGAATGGAGGGGGTGTACTTATTCACAGATAATTGCATTTTTGTATCGTCCTTAGGATCGGCAAAGAACATATGAAGGACTATTTTCTCAATCAAGTGGAAAGCAGACGGCACCTTGGGCAGAAATGCTGGGTGTGTCCGCAGGACTACTTTGTCCCTGTGAAAGGTAGTATATG
The DNA here is from genome assembly GCF_040938575.1 of Ambystoma mexicanum. Classification (NCBI taxonomy): domain Eukaryota; kingdom Metazoa; phylum Chordata; class Amphibia; order Caudata; family Ambystomatidae; genus Ambystoma; species Ambystoma mexicanum. The sequence continues at coordinate 343,649,564 of NC_090922.1, forward strand.
GTTCCGAGGCGACCAGCGCCTGGATTTCACCGACTCCTACAAGCTGAGGTGAGGTGAGGCCGACTAGCAAGGCCGTCCTGATGGTGACCAGCTTGATGTCCGCAGACGACATTGGCTCAAACAGGTTGTGCGCCAGGGTGCCCAAGACAATGTTGAGGTCCCACACAGGGTGCGGCCTCTTGAAGGGCAGGTAGAGCCTTGTGAGCCCCGTCAAATGTTTCTTAACAATAGGATTGGAGGAGGAGAAGGGAGCATATCCAGTCTCCCTTGCACAATGTCTCCACTATAAAAGCTGGTGTAATTTCTGAAGAGGTAAGGAGAGGTTGAGCGTGGAAAGGTCCAGCACAACTCTCAGGCCCGCCTGGTTCTTCTTCTGAATGGAGAAAATCCTGGAGTAAAAGCCCAAGCCTCGGTGGAAGGCTGGGGCTTCCTCCACTGCCTGGCTCTCTACAAGCAACCGGATCGCCGCCAGAAGAGTTGCTGTCCCAACTTGAGGGAGTGGAGGGGAGGCTGGGATAGGAAGGCGTTACCCCGTGGATACCACAGAGAGGATCCAGGGGTCCATGAAATTCTGGTGCCAAATATGTGCATGGAGAGCAAGCCTGAACCCCACTGGAGACACTTGGACCCGAAGGGGCGTGTCATGCCTTCTTTCCCTCTGATGCTGTCGCGGAGGAGGGGGGCGGGAAGAACAAGTTACTCTCTGACCTGGTAACGTTCTTTCGATGGGATGGTCCAACGACGTATTCCATATCTATGACAGTAATCACCACAGCTGTGCTGCTTTGGAAAATTTTCGGCGTCTGCGCCCTGTGTCGACATCGATGCGCCGTCCTCTAGGACCTCCTCCGATGGCCGACGTCACCCGAAGTGATAAGTAGGACGCATGACGCCCGTAGCGTCAGTTGTAGTTTTTAACTCAGAACGTATGCCACCAGTCTTCTGCCAGTCTGACACTCAAAGCCTTGCGGAAACGTAAGCTGCAATCGCATAAGAAATTCTGTAGCGCGGAAGGTAGGAAGGGAGCGATATGGAATACGTCGTCGGACCGTTACCAGGTAAGAGAGTAACTTGTTCTTTCAGGGGATTGGGTCCTCCGACGTATTCCATATCTATGACAGACTCCCAAAGCAGTACCAATGCAAAGAGGTGGGAAAAGAATTTAGAAAACAGAAATTTAGCATGCCCAATCAAATTGCGGAGAAAAGGACCGCCTTGCCAAAGGCCAGATCCTGCCCCCGGATGGAATCAAGGCAATAGTGACGTACAAAAGTATGTACCGAAGCCCAGGTGGCTGCATCACAGATAGGAACACCACTCTGCAGGGCAGTAGAGGCAGCCATACCCCTTGTAGAATGGCCCCGCAAGCCGACCAGGGGGTCCTTACCCACCAAGCGGTAACACTCAGAGATAGCCAAAAGAATCCAGCGAGACCAAGTCTGTTTCGTCACAGCCTGTCCCAAACGCTTTCCAGTGTAACCAATAAAGAGCTGATCGTCCACTCTGACCCGGAACATGCGTGAAATATAAAAGCTTAACGCTCTCCTGGGATCAAGCCTATGGAGCCTCTCCTCTTCCTTACCAGGATGTGGAGGAGGATAAAATGCCGGAAGAACAACCTTCTGGCCTAAATGAAATTCCGACACCACCTTCGGAAGAAAAGAAGGACGAACTCTAAGGACAACTCTGTCCTAATGAAACACAGTGAAGGGTGGTTTAACTGAAAGTGCCTGTAACTCACTCACTCACTCAGCGAGCGGAAGTGACCGCAACTAAAAATACAGTTTTCAGAGTTAACGGTCTCAAAGGGCATGAATGCAAAGGATCAAACGGAGCACCCATCAGAAACTTGAGAACAAGGTTCAAATCCCAACCGGGCACCTGGAAAGGTGACGAGGGAACACATTAGTGAGCCCTTTCAGAAACTGAGAAATTAAAGGAATTTTAAAATAGGAACACTCTTCAGACGAGCGCTTAAATATGGACAGCGCCACCAGGTAACCTTTAATGGTACCCACTTGAAGGCCCCTGTGGGCCAAAGAAAGCAAAAAAGACAGAACCATGGGAATTTCACATGCAAAAGGATCCACATTCTTAACCCTGCACCAGTCGCAGAACTTACCCCAACGGCAACGGTACAGGGACTTTGTTGCGGGCCTTCTGGCCGAAAGCAACACCTCCATCACGTCTTCAGGGAGGTCCCAATCCTTATACCTCAACCTTTCAGAAACCAAAAGTGAAGGTTGAGGGACCTGACCTCTGGATGGAGAACCTGACCCCCCCCCTCCCGTGAGAGCAGATCGTCTCGGTAGGGAAGACTAAGTGCAGAACAGATGGACAAGTCGAGAAGGTCCGGGTACCACGTCCTCCGGGCCCACGCCGGAGCAATGAGGATCATCCGGGAACCGAACCTCCGTAACATCTGCAGTACTTGCGGGATGACGGGGACTGGAGGAAACGTGTACAGCAGTGGGAATGACCACTCCACCACGAACGCGTCTCCTAAGGCTCTGTTTGGAGGAAGTTCCCGCGTGCAGAACCTCTCGCACTTCCGGTTGACACTGGAGGTGAAGAGATCCACTTGAGGGGTCCCCCAAAGGGCGAAGATCTCCAGGAGAATCTCCTGAGCCAACTCCCACTCGTGAGAGATCACGCTCTGCCTGCTCAGTGCGTCCGCCGTCTCATTTTCGTCTCCTGCCAGATGAACTGCCGAGATCGAAACTTCCTGCTGGATTGCCCAGAACCAGAGCTGCAATGCCTCCCTGCACAGAGGAAGTGACCCTGCCCCCCCCTTTTTTTGAGGTAGTGCATGGTCACCGTGTTGTCCGTCAGGATCAGGACATTCTTTCCTCGCACATTCGGCAGAAAAGCCTTCAGGCAACAGATTGATATGAAGTCTGGACTCCGATGGAGACCAACGACCGCTGACTGTCAACTCGTTGGCATGAGCTCCCCATCCCGTGAGGGATGCGTCCGTCACGATCGTCACCTCCGGCCAGGGCAGCCAAAATGGAGCCCCCCACATCAGATTGCCATTGTCGGCCCACCACAGAAGGTCCTCGGCGACCGAAGACGGCACCTGAACAGGGTCCAACATCCTGCCGGAGGACTGAGACCACTGGAGCTCGAGTGCCCATTGCAAAGATCTCATCCGCAACCAGGCCTCTGGCACCAGAAGAATGCAGGATGCCATGAGGCCGAGCAGTCTCAAGAACTCGAACGCTGGGAGAGTCTGGGCAAGTTGAAACGTGTGCACCATCTGCTGAATGTGATGAGCCCCCACCTGGGGAGGAAAACACTGCCCCAGGGACGTGTCGAGCACTGCTCCGATGTACTGGAGCCTCTGAGTAGGTGTCAATTGGGACTTCATTAAGTTGAAGGAGAAGCCCAGCTTGTGGAGGGAGTGGCAGGTGACTGACAGATGATCCAGGACTTGCTCGGGAGAGCGCGCCCTGATCAACCAATCGTCCAGGTAGGGGTAGATGTGAATCCCCCCTTTCCTGAGGTGCGCTGCCACCACTACCATGAGCTTGGTGTAGACCCTCGGGGCGGAGGTCATGGTGCCTTGAGGTGGCTTCACTGCTCACAAGGACTTCCCTCCTTGTGCTAAATCCAACCCTGCCTGTCCGACTGCATTGTGAACTGTATGTATGAGAAGTGTGAGCAAAGGTGCATGTGTTGTTGGCAGTGTGTGTCAATGGTTAGGCAGAGTGAAATGTCAGAAAATTGTGTTTGGTTCGCCAAATTTTTGACTTTGCCAGGGATTGTGGGTAATAAATTCTCAGGCTAATCGCGAAAGTTAGACCTCTGTGGATTCCCACAGGTGTCCTCTTTTGGGAAATGCATGGGGTTCCCTGTTTTCCTTGGTGGCTGAGACACCCTGGGCCCAAATCTGTAGGTTGTCCACAAGTGCAAAATTACTCAAAATCTGCTCTGCCGAAAGACTTGGTGTTACCTGTGGTTTAGCCTTTTCTCTTTGCGCCCAGGTAGGCACACCCACACATGTGAGGTACCGTTTTCATTGGGACACCTGTGGGAATGAGGGAAGGTACAACATTTGTTGTGTTTGCGTGGTTTTCATTACGTTTCAACCCATTTGCTGCTGCACATTGTCACACAACCCTTTCATTTCCCAAATGTGACCTAAAGTCGCTGCTTTAGGCACTATACACTTTTGTAACCTGCACAAGTCACCTAGCCTTCAAAAGGTCTGCCTTTGCTCTTTCAAAAAATGTATGCTTGCCCCCCCTCACCACATTTGTTTTCCTTATTTATACATGCTAAGTATGTCTGTTTAGGCCGTAAGCATAACAATCCTGTGTACCATGGTTTGGATTTTGGCTTGCGGTTTTGCTTGTTTTGTGAAACATTATGAAAAATGTGTGATTTCCTAACTGGAAGAGTCAGGGGAATGTAACGGAGCATTGTTTTTCTCAAAATTCACAGAGCCATTGTCTTACCGGGCCAACCATGTCCACCACAAAACTTTTTGTTCTGTCTTTTCCCGATTTTTCCCCAAACACAGGAATTTTTCCCTACATAGTTGTTGCCTGACCTGCGCAAATCACCCCTTCCTAAACTTGGAATTTTGTCTACTTTTCAGAAATGTATGCATTTCTGTCTTCCCATTCAGCTTTCCTACCCTTCTCTTCCATTCCGTCCACGCATGTCCTATTGGAAAAAAAGGGCAAAATCGCCTAACTCTCACAAAACTTCTGGTTTCCACTCACCCTCTTCTTGAAAGCCCGGAAAATGGGGAATTCAGCGCAGAAAACCATTTGTTCCTAGCACTTACAAGGAAAAAAACACAGGCTTCTTTGTACATAATTTTGTTGCCATTTTCTGAAAAAACCCAAACTTTTCTCCCTTTTTGGTTATTTTCTCTCACCCCCCGACAGCAACCTAGGATTCCTTGGTGACGTTACAACCACCTACATGTGGCGAAAAAAAGGGGTGAAATTTGGCCCAGATATCTCATGTAGTAAGAAAGTAACAAGGGATTGAATGGTGACATACCAAAATCGCCAAAATAAAGCCTTGGCACTGGGGGGGAAACCCATGGCAGTTAAGGAGTTAATCCCTTGGGAAGGATGAAAAGTGCATGTAAATCTATGAAAGATAGCAATGCTGGAGAACTGCAGTTGCAGGTAAGAAACATATTCATTCTCCAGCACTGGCTCTCTCATAGATTCACATGCTTTGAATAGAATACAAAGCAGTACTCTTTACGAAACCATCTTGGAGCTGATAAGGATAAAGGCCTACCTTAATGGAATAGGTACTGGAGGACGGCTCTGCACATTCTTGGCTCTGCAGAGTGTTGCCCTTCAAGGAAGTAGTGGTTGGTGAATCTATGGGGCATGGCCCGTGTGGCTGTCCGACATATGTCCGTTAGCGGGACTTCTGCTCACAGCGCCACCGAAGCTTCTGTGGCCCTAGTGGAATGGGCTTGCACCTTGTTCGCTAAATGGCTTATTTGCATTATGACAGAGGGAAATCGGATAAGTGATACACCTGGACAACCCTTGTTTAGAGATGGCCCAAATGCAAAGCACATTTGAGTAGAAGTATTCGCTCTGTCAAGATAGTACTTTATGGCTACCTTCAAGTCCAGGGAGTGCAGGATTTTTAGAAGAAAGTCGGTCGAATTCATGTGAAAGTCAATTGGGACTTTATGGATGAAGCAGAGGATAGTTTTGAACACCACTCTATCCCTACAGAAGCGTAAATATGGCTCACTGAATGCCAGTGCTTGTATTTCAAACACTCTCCTTGTTGAAGTGATTGCAACCAAGAATGCCAATTTCCAGGACATGTTTGCGAAGGGATTCGTACAGAACCCTCACCAGACCTGCAAGTTCTGTATTGAAGCTCCATTACAAGGCCGATTCTCTGGACCGTGGAAATGAGTCTCAGTGTGTTTAATAAGCCTGTCACTGAATAGCGGCGCCATGTGCTTTTTTTCTGTTATATCTGGATATAGCTGCTAGGTGTATCCAAATAAAGGAATGGAACAGTCCACCATGAGCTAAGATTAAGAGGTATGGAAGGAACTGGTCCAGGCTTATTTACAGCAGTTGTAACTCTTGCTGTATAGACAATACATAGAACCGCTTCCATTTTTGCTTGTAGGAGTGGTTGGTTGAGATCGCTATAACCCTTCTACACTCTTCCAATGAATGTCCAAATTCACAGAAATCAGGAGCCAAGTCAATAGTTTCAGTGACTGTGGGTCGTGGTGCAGAATTCACCCCCGTTTTGCGACAGCAAGTAGGGCGTTAACTGTAGTGGAAATGGACAATCCTCTGACATCGGAACTAGGTCCGAGTACTACGTATGACAGGGCTACACTTGGTCTACCAGGATGGATAAGGCAACATAAATACACTGGCATCATCTGCACTACCTTGCGGATCACTGCAATCGGGGGAAACGTGTAGGCATATAAGCCGTTCCACGATGTGGAGAAATCATCCCCTACGAACCATTCTTGCGGTAGAGTAAGGAAGGCATGGTATCAACAGTAAGACAGACACAAATGAGCACAGTTCAAGGGTGTTTATTGAACTTTCGTAAGGGTGTGAAAAACACCTATCTAAACCTAAATCTACTGTTGGGAGCAAGGTACGACCATCAAAAAATAATAATGCAGTCCTTGTGGAGTCTTGTCAAAATAAAAAGGGCATATACTAAAAAACCTATTGCCAATCCTACTGCTAATTTACAACTAGTGTGGGGTAGTATTCAGGAAAAATAATTAAGTGTTCACAAAATGATATATCAGGATGTTCGGGCCGTTGGCCTCCCTTCCCCACGTTTTCAGCATGGGGCAAGGCAGTTCACTCGAGCAATGCACACACTCTGGCTTCTGCGGCTCAAGGATACAGTTCTATTACCAGCATCAAGACATTCTGAGTCCAAGTCTCTACTTACTAAAAGTCTCTTGATTCAGAGGCCTGATGTACAAAAACAAAATGCAAACGTTTTTTCTTTTTTTTTTTTTTTTTTTTTTTTTTTTTACAAGTATTCAATTTGGGTGTTCACCCTGGATCCCGCTCAGCCGGGTCCAGATCCCTTTATAAAAAGAAAAAAAAGGGAAAAAAAACATTGACGCCCCATCTTCCGGGCTCAGATCCCCTTATTACAATGTTCAGAGAATACTCGCACAATTAGCATCCGTTGGATACCTAACAGACTTTCGAATGAGCACTGACGTGCCGCCAGACAACTCGGTCTTTTCTTTGACTCCCAAGGTTCAATTATATCCACGTTGCTCATCACATACGTCTCACGCACTATTCTCCTTAGATGTCTTCATACAATGTTGCTGCTTGCAACCTCGGTTCACCAAAAAGGCTGGTTTGGTATCAGTCTCTCCGATTTACTGGCTGTGCTGTCTTTACTGATGCTGCTTTGGTAGGAGCCAAGGCCAGCACCATGGCGGCAAGCGTTCCTCTCGGCCTTGGTTATCGACGTAGGAGAGCCCTGGGTACCTACGACACACTATGCAGGTTTGATCAGCTTCAGTTCATGGTCTTATGTTTCTTACTTTCCAAGGCTCATGAAAGTAACGGTCTTTAAAGGTCAAGGGCACTTCCCTCCTTGCAACCCTCTCTGGTCTCGCTGTCTTTCTCCTCGTATTAAACTGCCATCTTGGAACTGCTGTTTCCTCGTGTGTTGTGCCTCGCTCAGAGTGTGCTTTCATGCTCTGCCTTTTATCCATGTGGTGAAGCATGATGAAAATCAGGTGTGTGTAACGATCAGTAATTGTCTGACTTTGCCTGACCATTGTATATTGGGACATGTCAGGTATACAGCTGTGTTGTTAGTCCTTTGTCGCTCACGGTGAGCAGTCTGTGAGAAAGCGTTTGTGTCAGGAAAGGGTGGGGGTTGAGTTCCAGCGTATCCTACCAGGTAGGATGGGGAAAAGGTGTTCCAAGGAAGGGCACACCGCGTCTCACCCTCTGGTGTACCACTTCCACTCCCTGAAAACCCCTCATCCAGGTGATCCTCCCGCAATGGTCCACCCCCAGGAACTGGATACAAAAGCGATGGCTCTGTCCTGGCCACCTTGATGACAGATCCCCGTGGACTTGCGGGTGAGACACCTTCAGGTTTCTCACATAGCCTGTTTGCAAATCTCTTGCACTTTATGTTGTATTTTGTCACAAATAAATCCACCTACGGCCAAGTCCATTGTGCAAACACTTTCGAGAGTTGCTCGTGAAGTTCCGATTCATGACATTGTGTGGGTGCTCTGCTGAGCACATCTGACACCGGGTTTTGGGGCCATGGAAGGTGGTAAGCTTGCAGAGATATTTGGTTGTGGATCGCCCAGTGCCATCGTTGCTGAGCTTCCAGCTTCCTATGATAAGAGTCTTGGATCTTGTTCCCCCTTGTTTCCAGATATAATACATTGTTGTGTTGCCGGCAAGTACTCTCAATTTCTAACCCCGTAGCACCATCAGGTAAGACTATAGTGTCCACTTGACCACCCTCAATTCCACAATGCTGTTGAACATGACTGCTTCCGACTGTGTGCAACGCCCCTTTAGGTGGAGGTGATCTACATCTGCTCACCACCCAGAAAGGTAGGCATCTGTGCCTAGGGTTCTTTGGTGTGGTGGCTCTTGTAATGGATTGCCATTGGATATGTGTTGAGTGAATGACCATCATTTGAGCTTTCGGGGCAACGTGGGCATGACTTTGACCTTGTCGTCCCAGGAGCCAGTTGTTTGTCACCATCTCTCTGCCATGAAGTCCAGTAGCGGCCTCCTTTCCTGCATTTCAGGATTGAAAACCACATTTCCAGCTTGAAAGAAGAAGCCATTGTCGTTAAAGCTTTGACCATGTCCGGGGACGGTCGAAACTGTGCTTTCGTCATTGAGAAGGTTGCACCAAGGAAAACCAATCATTTGGAGGGCGGTACACAGGACTACTTGCAGTTGTTGATACATCCAAGAGGTTGTAGTGTCTCCTCTGTATGTGAAATTAACTGTTTTGCCAGAGCTAGTGTGGGAGCCCGCACAAGCCAGTCATCCGAGTATGGGTATACATGTGGACCGTGTTTCAGGAGGTATGCCGCTATAGGTGCAAGGCACTAGGGATCTAGGGGCTGACTTGAGTCCACAGTGTAATACCCTTAACTGATAGTGGTTGATTCCCACTACAAACCTCAAATACTTTGTGCTTTTTGTGCATTGGAATGTGAAAGTACGCGTCTCGTAGATCGGGAGATGCTATGTAGCCTGGCGACTGCACCGGTCTTCTCACTTTCGCAGGGTAAGCATCTTGAATTTCTGCTTTTTATAAATTTTGTTTAGGTCGAGGATTGGCTGCCATTTTCCGTCTGGTTATTGGATAACAAAATACCTTGAAGTAGACCCCCGTGCCTTACAGGTGTTTTGGCACCTTTTTCATAGCCTTCTTTTAAAGCATCTATTGAACCTCTTGCTTTAGCAGCTTTAGATAGGGTGGCACCTGTAGTTTTGGTGGTATAAGAGGGAGGAGGAGGGGTGTCTTGGTATACTCCAGCACATGGCCTTGCCGTATTACGTCCAGGATCCACCTGTCTATTGTGATCTTGTTCAATTCCTTTCTGTAGTTTGTGACGTTGCTGCATACTCGTGGCCCCTGCTCCAACCGTGGTAAGTCATGTCTGTGGTTTAGTCTGCCTCCCTCTCTGTGAAGAAGAGGAGGCTCTGAGCTTATGTGTTGGTCTGTAGTCCTTTGACTTCCGAAAGTTCCTCTTAAACCCTTGAGAATAGTAGGAATTTCGATTGTAAGAAGTTCCTTCCCTTGTGTGTCGATTTACCACGGAAACGACAAAAAGCCTTTCTGTCCCGTGAGGCTGTCGCTGATCTTTCGGTGTCTGTGTCTGCCTTCATCGCCTTATCAATATTTGTGACAAACAACTTGTACCCTTTGAATGACATATTAAAGGATTTTACTTTGAACATCCTTTGCAAAATTCAGGGAAGCAGAGTCAACTTTGATGTCGGAGTGCCACCCCATTGCCTATTTGCTTAAACCCAGTTTCAGTGACATCTACCGCTATGTTGATATTGTAGTTAAAGGCTTCTTCTCCTACTTTCAGTATTGCAAGGGCCTCCTTCCTTTTCACCTACGTTGAGTGCTCCAGGTTAGGGGCGATCCTGTGCCACATTTCTCTGTCATATCTTGACATGATGGCGAAAGCATTTGCTGCCTTCATAGTAGTGGCACCAATGGCACACGCACCCCCCCCCAGCACCCCCATAATGGGTTTACCTTCCTTCATTCATTTTCTGGCACAACAGAGCATTTGGGTGACTGTGAATTGGATATCCTTCCCGTTGCCGCAGAGAATACTGAATCCGGCAAGGGTTGCGTGGTAAGACATTTTGTCGTGGTGTCTGGGGCCTTGAATTTCTTGTCAAACCTTCCTTTTAAGGCCGGCTCTGTGAATGGGTGTTTCAAGGTACGGAGGCCTTCCTCACACACATGATCTAGGATGGGGGTGGAGACTACTGCTCTCCTACCCCTTTATTAATGTTATCAAACAGGGGGCAGTTCGGACAGGCTTTAGTGATCATTGCAGGAAAGGATCCTATTTTGTACGGTGGAGATTGTTTCAGGGGCTCCTCCGATGTGTCCTCTGTGGGGGAATCATCTGTATCCCAGTCATCGCACTTAAAGGATGAAGACGGTGAGGATGCTGTGTCTCGTCGTCAGTATCTGTATGAGTAACTCTCCCTCCTCCTTTTCCTCCGTTATGTGCAAGGAATTGGGACAGGTCAGAAGGATGAGCCAGACCAGGGCTCACCATTTTTATTTATTCAAAACAAAGAAGAAAAGGCCTTACTTTCCATAATCTAAGGGTTGTCCTTCCTAACACAACTAAAACTAGGGGGCTCTTCGTCAGTGTTAAAGTCCAAAACAAGTGTCTGTCCTCAGTACCAAAACTAATCTATACTGAATCTACCACTAATACTAAACAACTAAAGTCCAGGAGAATGACTCCCTTTACCTGGGATGGAAAAATGGGTTTCCAATATCGAATCTAAAAAATGGCGCTTGGCTATTTGGTTCACCAGTTGGCTCAGTTTGTTCATAGGACTTCTCCACATCCTGCTATTTACCACTCCTTGTTTTCTTTTTCATTTTTTTTCTCTTCCTCCCTTCCTTCCTCCCTCTGTTCCTCCCTCCCTCCCCTCCTTCCTCTCCCGCCCCCCGCCCCACTGGGATGAGCAGGAAGAGTGTTGTTTTTTTACTTTTCTAATCTTGCCAATTAGGGTTAAGCGAGTCGCGATAGCCGTCCCTTTCCCCGTATCTCCCGTTACCTTCCTGGCTTCATATTGGCGTCACCAGGTTGGTGTCCCTCTTTGGGAATCTACTTCATTGATGCAGGGTGGCTCTTGTGCTTCCGTTCATTCTGCTTCCCAATACATCTCAGCGTGCTTCGTGAATTGTTTTATCGGCTCTGAGAGGATTTCTCTCGTTGTTCTCCTCTTGGCCAACACACGTCAGGATAACTTCACTTTCCTGCTACAGTTCCTTCTCTGGTACCGCTCGGGATATCCCTCCACTGATTGCATCGGCACAGAGATGCTTTTCTTCTTTCCCCATCCTCTAGAAGCGAGTCCCTCTTGGGCTGCTAATATACTTCATACCATCTTGTTAGGCTTTCTCCACAGACGTTCTCCTCCAGCACCTGTTCCTCCATGCTTCTTGGATGCCTGGAAGCCAGCGTCTCTGCGTGCCTGTAGCTCGTTTGAACTCACGGGTTTCTCTCCATGTTTGCTTTGGTCCTCCCACTTTTATGTTGCCATAGTCGGGCTTCCACAGTTTCGAGCAATAGTTCTTTCTTTTTGTTGGTGTTATGCTCAGCCTAACTCCATTGGGTTTCTTCATCCCAGTGTCAGGCAGTTCTTTATTCTTTCCTACTCCTTGGTGTTTGATCATCTCAATACCAGATAGATATTTATCTTCAGTAGAGGCACTACAATAACAGATGTAGGAGTATTCTGGTTTTGTAGATATTTCTTTATTGGATTCTTGAGTGAGAAGACGAGAAAGTTCCGCCTTGGAACAGGAGTCCTTATCCACAAAAGGGTGGGGGGGGGGAGGGGCTAGGGGAGTCTCTCCCTGTGAGATCCCCATTCCGCCACCCCTACGGAGCCCATCACATAGCAAGCCCACCTCCCCAGTCTCACAAGGAAAGGCTCCCCCCTGTGAGTCCTTGGTGTACATGTCGCTGAGGAGATCTTGACCTCTATGTTTGCGTTGCCGCTCTTAGCAGTGGCAAGCGTAATCTATGCCGCAGTGGCCACGCTTCCTGCCGCAGCCTTGCATCCTGCTGTGATGGTGTAGGAGCAGCAGTCTCATATTGAGCTGAGACGCTAAACTTTGCAGAGAACAACAGTACCTGCAGTGAAAGAAGCATTAGGCGGTGTATTAGTTACTCTCACCTGATATCCCCGGGGGTGTCTGGAAGGCTCTGAGATCTGGACCCCTGGATTCGTGGTTACCCAGTGCTGAATAATGAATCTGCAATTACAGAAGGGAGGATTTGTGATAACTGTCTCTAATGGGTGAATCTCCCACCTCCCTCTGACCGATTCCCTTCCCACTGGGTTCTTTTCTCACCTTAGTTATTTGTAGGGTGAGCTATCCGTCCCGCGTTTCTTGTGCAGGGGTGCTTGACGTTTGTTGGCGAGCTGCCAGAGTTGCTTCACTGGTGCAGTACGCCTTCCCTGGGCCCAGGCCTGCTGTGACCCCGAATCTGCTGGTAGGCAGGTAGGTTTGTTAATTGTAAGTCTTTGTTCTGTTTATGGTGGGAATTTGTTAATGTCTTTATCTCCTTCTTTCCAGGTGCAAAGGTCTTGATGCTGGCGTGCCGGATGGAGAGGGACGTTTCTAGGTAAGAGAAAGCACGAAGTGCAGCGCCTTTATTTTTTTTTTAAGCTAACCCGTGTTTTCTTCTTCTTCTCCTCACAGGCCGATGTGGTGCTGCGAGTGGATAAGAGCGTGATGAAAAACAGGCCCCCCGGAATCCGTTAAGGCAAGTAAAGCGCTGTGTGGTTGTTTAATACTGAAAGCAAACCTGAATATGTCTCTTTTTCTTTGCAGTTGTTGCTGTGGTGCTCCGGATGGAAGCGTGGCATAGCGCAATGGAATTTAGGTAAGACTGATGGAATTCAATGTTTTGGAAGCACGCGTTCTAATATTGTTTTTCCCTTTCTTGTTATTGCAGGTCGCAATGTTTGAACAACAGCCGTGGTAGCGGTTCGCTGGAAGTCCTTAAGCTAGTACTCACAGGTGAGTGATGTTTCTTCTTATCTTGGTTTTCACACATAGCAGCCCAGTTGAGATGCTGAGTACTGGATGGTGTTTTCTCGGGTAAGACAGAATAATCTTGTTCTTGTAGGATTACAGGAAGATGCTGAAGACCAGGAGCTGGACACGGTGAGCGTCACGCTGCTGGTTGCAGAATAACACGAAGCGTGTTCTACAGCCAGGGTGTGGTTTATATAGCCCAGGTAAAGAAGTACCAGGGAAAGTAGTTCCAGGCCTGCCACACCCAAAACACTAGACTGCATGGCTTAGTTCTTAGAACTAGACTGTGTGGATGCTTCCATGTTGGATTTAAAGGCCCATGTACATAAATAGGACCTAGTTTGAACAGCCCTTCCTTCCTACATATGAGCCTGGTGCCAAAGGCGCCGGACTGGCTCCAGAAGCCCTTGTGCAGTGGTGTTAAGGCCCTCAGGGTTCTGGTGGGAGCCTGCTTGTGGCACAACTTGTGCCCCCTCACAGGGGTCATGACAGTATTTGGGGCTGTGGTGTTGTAGCAGCTATTAGCGGAGCAGGAATTGCCATGCTTGGTAGAAATAGCTGTTGAGGTGTTGGAGGTGGTCTCTGTGGTGCCTAGGGCTATGGTGTTGTTTGTTTGATCTCATCTCTTCGTGCGCGTAGGTCCCCCACAAGAATCACTGACACTTCAGAATCCAAGAAAATTGGCGAAAATCCTTGGTGTGCATCAAAATCGGGGTCAATATGGTGTTGCAGTATCTCGTCCAGCATCATATCCAAGTATGTTATTGGAGACACGGCTGGTGAGGTGTCCTTCGCACTCACTGTCGCTATGGATGACGAGGGTACTTGCCTTGGTGTTTAGCAATTTTCCTTGGGGCTCTGTCGACAGGACATTATGTGAGGACATTGACATCGTCAACGACTGGTGTACTGACTCTTTCATCGACGACCGGCTTTCAGATTCCCTCTTTGATGACCAGTGTTTCGATACTGTCACTGATGAGCGGTGGGATTCCTTGGTGAATGATCAGCTCGTTGGTGAGGACGGTATCACCGGTATTTTCATTACCTTTGTCGACGGGACTATCGATGACGCTGGGGATGTCGAAGACGTTTGTCGCTGGTAATCCGGTTCATTGGCCTTTTTGATGGTATTTCGTCACCGACCCTTTTGTCGTTGAGGTGCTGGTTGAATGCATTTTTGGCACAGCAGCGGAGCCCTTAAGACACCCCATGGTGGGCATTTCTGCTCCTTCTGTCTTTTGTGTGGTCTTTTCTCTGACCGTGCCCTTTTCTGGGAGGGGTTTGCCTTCAGAGATAGCTTGGTTATTGCCACGCTTTTGGATGATTTTTCCCTCATTTAACAAGAACGCTAACCTCCTGTGCCTGTCTCTGAGCTATTTTGCACTGAAACCTTGGCAGACGTCACATTCCTCGGTGGTATGGTTAGGACATAGCCAGTAGATTCAATCCTTGTGTGTATCGCCTTCAAAACATTTCTTAACCCACAAGTGGAGCATGCCCTAAAATGGGACCTGTGAGATCTGCTCTCCATTTTTAAATCTGTTCGAAAAAGAAAAAGACTTATCGGAATCCAAATTTGCTTGAGAAAAGCTTTTCTCCTGGGAGAAAGGTGTGAGGACACCTCTCAGCACAATGTATGGTCAGAATCTGAACATGTTCTCCAGGGGAGGGGGTCTTAACACTCGACATCCCATTGGCTTCAGTCGAGAGTACTCAAAATTAGGAGGCTAGACTAGAGAACACACATGTTTTTTTCCTTTAGTAAAAGCAGGAAGTTTATAACAGAGGATTCCCAGCCTGACATCAGGGAATATTCAAAGAATGTGACTCTATGAAATATCCAATGCTGGAGAATGTTACTTCCTTTAGTTCATTCCCACTAAGAAACTGTCAATTTAAATAACCATTGTAACTTTTCGAATTAGCACAGTGAAGAAAGGAAAGGATACAAAGGAGCTGCTTTTAGCTACTGCTTAACAAATCCTTATTTTTATCCCTCTGTGTATTGTGGTTCTTGAAGCTGCGGCTGTGTAAACTTGAATTTAAAATTAGGAGTTTGCAGGTGTGCGTATTAAAGATTCTTCAAGTAAAAATATACAAATTTAAAAATAACTGATTGCAAAATTATGCTAAGGCATTCCTAGGGATCGATTCTACACCACAAGTGATCATGAAAGATTTGGACTGATACAAATCAGTCAGTGATTTTGCAATAAGCTGCAAATCTGAAAGCAGCAGTTAGTAACAGTACACAACAAATGCTTAAATATATCATATATACAAATACAAACATCATTAAACACAAAACACACAATATCTACTGATAATCATTGTCTGTACATAGTTCAGTTTACAACATCTTTTTAGTACATACTGTTTGGGATGTCTGGCATGATGGAACCATCTTGACTTGAGAAAGCTGGGTGGGATTTGATGCAGTGACCGTGCAAATACGGTTATGGTGGTTTAATCCTATGGTCGAATTTGTGCTGACAGCCGCACCATACGGAGTGGCTGTCCGAGGAAGAACTTGTGAAGATTTGGTCTGCTGCTGCTGAGACTGCTGTTGTGCTTGCACCACGGAATGCTGACTGTTGAGTAGAGACTGTCTTAATGCTGGCAAACTTTTCTAGAATGAAATCATGTTTTTGTTTTTTAAACATTTCTTAAACTACAAGAACAAAATATGAGGACATTCTTTAAATATACAATACATACAAATCTAGTTTATTAAACAGTTTAATCTATACACATTATACAAAATATAGTTAATCTCCAACTATAAAAATATATTTACTTACTGAAGCAAACTACTTGTGCCAATCGTACAAAGCACAGGTTTAAGCATGTTTTCAGGATGAACTACCCCTATTCAATATAAGAGTAATAGATTATTTTGATCGCCAAAGCGGTCTACTTAAAAAGATCTCTCATAGAAGATATCAACAGGCTCGAGGCCTGCCTCAGATTGATCCAGTCCTAGAAGTCCAGTGCTTACATGAAGCACAACCCCTCAAGACCGAATTCCTATTACTGACTAACAACACCAAACACCTTAACATCCAGACGTGACTCTTCGCTTTGAAACTTGAGGGCTTCACACATCATCTGCCCACCAGCACCTTGAGTTCTACATCGACAGACACATCTCATTTCAGGAGCACATAGCAATGAAGGCACAAACAGGTTGGAACCAGCTTTCCCTCCTGCAGAAAATCAAGCCCTTCACCCCAGCAAACAACTTCCGATCTGCTGTCCAAGTGTTGGTCCTCTACCCACTTGGATGGTGCCAATACCCTTTTAGAAGGTCTTCCTGTGACCACCATGGCACCCCTGGGATGTGCCCTACATGCTGCAACATAACTCATAAAAGAAATGTAGTCAATTCAAACACATCAACCCAACCCTCATCAAGCTGCACTGGCTCCCTGCCAGCATGTATACCCATCAAATCCTGATTTATCATCAAAAGTCCGTCGTCAGTGCTTATATTTGTGGTGGTGTTTGCCACGGCTTAAATCCTGAACTTATTTCTGAGCACCATCACTTATTCTCTCAGACACAGTGGTGTTTTGGAAACTCTGTTTTTTATAACTGTCAGTCACGCAACAAGCAACAACAGTGTTGGTCGTACCTTGCCTGATGTGCTAGTCCTCCAGTAACTTGAATACCAATGAGCTGAGGGTGACAGTGCTGGGCACTCGTGCTGGTCACTCGTGCTGGTCATGTTAGTACACTGCTGTAGTCAGCAATCTTGACATTGTTGGCGATTCCCTACTTTAGTAACTGGGAGTACTGCCACCGCAATGTGTGAGCTCTGGTGTGTGATGCAGGAAGCAGCCAGGGAGCAACAATACCAGGAGAGCTCACTAGTTCAGTGGACAGGCAGGCATGCAAATATATATGTGCCAGTGTCAGTATGACAATGATGCTGCACCTTTGTGTGGGTACACTTAGTGGGTACATGCAGGCATGTGTTACATTAAGCACTTTGTTTTTGTTTTCTTCTTGTATGCAGCCAACATGTAATGTCCAAATATGCAGGTGCGTGCCAGGACTCCAACTCACTTAAAAACATACCGACACAAGAATTTACAAATTAGGCACTGGCTGTCATCTGTAATGTAATATATCTAATGTAGTATCATTTGTAAAGCGCAAGTATATGGCCAAGAACATTTATGCGCTAGGAAACAGCATGAAGGAGATGATCCACTCCAAGAAACATACAAATTCAAATATAAATCTAAAAAAGATATATTTTAAGGGCTCTCGAAAATGCTAAATGATCCTCAATGTTTCGCAGGTGATTTGGCAGTGAATTCCACAACCCAGGCGCCAGAGCTGAATAAGCTCGGCCTCCCACCTGTGTTCTTTGAAAACGAGGCACTATCATGTGCTTCTGAGATTCTAAACAAAGCTGCCTTGACAGAACGTAGGGAATACATTTTTTATATACTACACACAAGGCTGATAAAAGGCCCGGTGAGTAATACAGAGGGTCTTAAACTCGATACGCCTACACACTGGAAGCCAGTGCAATTGCCGCAGAAGATCTCGGGAGTGGGACATTCGACCCGCTCCAAGGTCTAGGCGAGGTGCTGCGTTCTGGAGAAGCTGCAGTCTTTGGTCCAGAAAAGCTGGTTGGCCAAGATTCCATTACAATAGTCAATGGACCGAAGAATCGTAGCTGCCAATCTTTGCTTGATAATCAGGAAGGAGAAATGGCAGCGTCTTCCTCAAGATTTTTTACTTCAGAAACCCAGATTTGCAGATTGATGGGAGCCTGAGGCCTGGACTTTAATGCCCAGACTTTTAATGGAATTTGCTGGGACTGGGCAGGGGCCTAGAGAAGCTGGCCAGAGGTCCACTGTCCAGGTTGCCTGCGATTCAGCGACCCCAGGTACCATAATCTCAGTCTTTGCTCCGATTAACTTCAACCTGTTTTTAGCCATCCACTCCCCTATTGCTGCCTGGCAGTTCCTTAGTTGCAATAGGGTGTCACTTTCTGGAGAGTCTAGCCAGAAAAAGAAGCAGTGTGTCATAGGCATATGTATAAAACTGTACCCTGAACTGCTGAATTAAATCTGCCAGGGGACGCAAATACAGATTAAAGAGCAGCGGGACACAGATGACCCCTGGGGGATGCCACACAACATAGACCTTGGAGAGGATTGAAAAGGCAATAGCAACACTGTCTGCGTACGCTCAGAGAGGAGGATGTGAACCAGGCAAGAGGTGCATCTGAAATTCCTGCCTTTCCCACGACTTTCAGCAAGATACCATGGTCAATAGTATCCAAGGCCACAGAGAGGTCATGCAAAATCATCACTCCAACCTCCCCGCGGTCTTGAAAACACACTAAGTCATCCAGGACCAAAATCAACACCAACTCTGTACCACTGATGGGGCGCAAGCCCGATTGAAACGGGTTCAACAGGTCTCTGGAATCTAAATAGCGTGAAAGTTGAGAAACTAGAATGACCTCCATAATTCTCTTGAGACAAGGTAATAATGAGATAGGCCGATCGTTAGAGGCCAGAGCAGGATCAAGCTGAAGCTTTTTTAGTAAGGGAGAAACAAGTGTATGTCTCAAAGGCACAGGAACAAAGCCCAGCGAGAACGACGTCTGTAATGCAGCAGCATAGAGTGGAATTACTACCGCCGTAAAGACTGGGGCACCCATAGAGGAATCGAACCTGCCGGAGAAGGCTTCCATTTCTGAAGGGCCACCATAACCATATTGTCGTTAACAGGCTCGAACTGATCCATCCCTGGAATGCTGCTTCCATTTCTCAACTACTTCTCAGGTCTTTCTTCAGACTCCTCAAACCTGTTGCCAACAATGGATTTACAAATTTGTTGGATCTTTTCATCAAAAAAAGTGCTAATAGGATCACATTTTACTTGTGAAGAGAGCTTCTTTGCTACTTTAAAGAGTTCCTTTGCTGAGCAGAGAGAATCCATTCAGCAAAATATTGAGATTTAGTGGCAATGATGGCTTTCTGGTACCGGAACACTGACTGTTTGTAATTAAACTTGGAGGTTGGATCATATTCCATTCACCATTTACGCTTCAGTTGGCGACATAATTGCTTCATAGCTCTCAGATCGGCATTAAACCATGTAGCCGAAGATGTCCCAATTTGAAATGAAGGGGAGTGGCTAGAAGAGTGCAACCCCCAACACCTTAAATACAAAATGCAGATTTACAACCGAGTGTGAAAATCCCAAGATAAGATGCATTTGATTTTAAAAATGTTTAAGAAAACACAATAAATGCTAAAACAGGCTGGCAGAGTCTGTAGTCACTCCCTTACTGCATCTCAAGTTCCTAAACTACCTTACGGAGAAGCTCAGCATTTCTGGAGGAGTACCATACACCAGAAGGATAGACATATGCATACTTGCACTCTGCTGTGGCAGGAACCAAAGAAGCAAAGCATAAGCCTTCTCTGTCTCTGTCCCTCTGGAATCTCCTATCTTATAACGAGATTCGTCCCTTTGCTTCTACATTGCAGGAAGGGGCTTAAGGACCTCTCCTCTTACACCTAACCCCAAACTGGATGATCTGTTTCCTGCCTGGCTGCTTGTAGATCCCTTGCTGCTAATTGCCCCCCAGGTCTCTCCGCATTGTTAGCTCAACACTCCATCCTATCTTTGCTTTCCTCACTGTGTACTTCCCCCTAGGAGTAAAACGCTCTGTCCCAAAGAAAGGTCTGCGCTCAATAAAAACCATAGAAAGAAAAAGAAAAATA
Organism: Ambystoma mexicanum; assembly: GCF_040938575.1. NCBI lineage: Eukaryota > Metazoa > Chordata > Amphibia > Caudata > Ambystomatidae > Ambystoma > Ambystoma mexicanum. The sequence continues at coordinate 343,669,642 of NC_090922.1, forward strand.
ATTTGCTACAGGACTGTTCCAATTACTGGCCAATTTCACTCATGTTAAGCTGCTAAGACTAATAAGGACAACTACATTTAGCTCCTTCATTTAAACACTCATCCATATAGACCTAGCAGGATTTATTAAAGGTATAAAGATATCAAACGTTATACAAAAGGTAAAGAATGTCCGACAGCTCACCAGAAAAAAAGACTAGTTAAGCACCCTTTGGAGAGCCATGATGCTGAAAAAGCTTTTGACACTGGACTTAACTATTCATTTTGGGTCTGCATGAAAATCACATGCAGGCGTAGAACAAAGTCAATGACTTTTTAGAAAAAGGGACCCTGTCGGGAGAGGAGGAAGTAGTCGAACGCATATGGCGTTGCTTCTTACTTTTTTTGTGAGAGGATGATTACAAAATTGGTGCCCTTGATCCCTTCTGTTGTCTAGAGCGCTTTTTATTGGGGGATACATCTCTCGAATCAGAGGAGGATTTTCTTTTGGACAAGATAATGCAGAGGGTTTTGGGGGAGGGTTTACCAGCCGTGATCTTCTCCTTCCTTTCCCACAAGGCCTTGACCGCCGTGGACTAGCTCGATCCACAATAATCGACCTTGTGGACTACTCCGAGACACCATAGACATACACAGTGCGGGTCTGTGATGGACATTTCTGCACAGCAGTCAGGACACCGCTTAATCCGGTATTCAGTGTCATGGACATGTCGAATAGATGACAAATCGACTTCTGAAGAAATACATGCATTTTCTTTTTTTTCCATATTATTTTTATTAATTTTTAACATATTGAATCCAAACAAAGGCAATACAAGGTATACATAATTCATAATCTCATCAATTAATTTCAGAATTAAGCCCCCATTTAATAAGTCATGACAGTCTAGTATCAATTCATAGAGCATAACACAATCATGTACCAATACATCCATCAATAATCAATTAAAGGAGGAAAGCATTTGAACAGTACATTTCCGGAAGCGGAGGGAGAAGGGAGAAGAAAAGATGAAGAAGAAGAAAAAAAAATGGAGTTGAGTCTGTGCAATTAAAGGCAATGACATCTCTATCAGGAGTTCATAAAGTGTCTCATCCAGTTCGGTTGAAAGAACATCTGCTCTCTATCTGACACACAGTTCAAAAAAGGGTTCCAAATCTGTATGAATTTCGAGAGCTTCCCCACAAGCATGGCAGTACGTTTCTCAAGACCCAGCAGGTCCCATACTTTCACCCACCAATATGCCACATGTGGCCCCTCCACGGATTTCCAGAAGCGAGTTCTTGTGATTCGTGCAGCAGTGAGCAGCTGAGCAATTAGGGCTGCTCTGGAACCCGACATTGGAAAGGATCCATCTTCTGGCATGTCACCCAAAATTAATATGCGTGGGTCCATGGGGAGAAGTGAGCCAGTGATGTCTTTGATCTTAGATGGCACTTCCAACCAGAAACTCTGGATAACTGAGCAGTGCCACCACATGCACCCTAGGTCCCCTCGTTCACCACAACCGTGCCAGCATGTGTCTGGGTAGTCCGAATTAATAGCGTGCAGTCTGCTAGCAGGTGAAGTACTAGCGAAAACAGATATTAATGGCGTTTTCCTTTACCAACGTGCATCTAGAACTCTTATGGGCTCTATGCCATATCCGCTGCCAGGACTCCTCTGGAATATCCAGCCCTAATTCCCTCTCCCAGGCCAGCATATAAGGAAGCTTCTCGCATTCCGGAACATTTTCCAGAAGTTTATAACAAGTAGCCAGCCTATGGGAACGCTGTCCCTCAAGAATTTTGAGTTCTATACCCAGTGGGGACCTACCGGCAGCCTGGCGAGTGAACTTATTAGTCAGCCAGTGTCGGAGTTGTATATACCTATACCGCTCCATTTCAGACACCTCAAATTTCTCCTTACACTCCTGAAACGTCAGCGGTTCCTGATCTACGTACAGGTCCCTAATTCTTAAGGGCCTACTCGAATTCCATCCCCAAAATACATGCATTTTCAAAAATTTGCTGAGGCAATGTTGCTCAGAAGCAAATAACATAACTGAGGTAACAGTGACTGTGTGTGCTCCATATACCAATGTCAAAGTCACGGCCGAGGACTGTACGGAGGATGTTGACAGATATGACTTAAGCCACACGACGCTCGGCTCTATGGACAAAAAAATCCAAAGCAAGCTGAAAGCAGACTTGGATATATCAAAGATGAGAAATAAATGGGAGGACACAATCGATTAGAAAGATGATCCTCCCAGTCCTTTGCATCCTCCATCCAAAGTATCTTGCCACAAATGTAACTTGGAAATTCGACATTTACCAAAATCTTTCAATAATTAACTTTCCGGGAGGGAAATTAGAACTGATAATCTAATATCTACCAGTCAGTAAGGCTAAAAAAATTGCACTGTCTGAACAAAAACAAATATGATGCCCCCATGTTCTATTGTGCAAATCAGTGAATGGAACGAGAATTTCTGAGCATTTCAAACTTGATAACAAATTTAGAAATGGGATGGGCTTTGAAATGTGCCCACATCATTCCCTTTACCTAATAGGAATAGGTATTCAGGAAGGCACAATGCATCACAAAATAATATAACATCTTTATGAAATTTTCATGAACATTTACATCCCTCCAACAGGGACAGATATCCTTTTCCCAGGCATTTCATTAAGGGCAGTTACTGTGAAATGCACTCTCAGCACCCAAAAAGGTGCTTGGAGCTTGTCATACATTAGTGCATAATGTGCAGGTCACCTCTATGAATAAGGTGACCTCTTAAAAATTGGCCATCTAAAAAATGGGATATGAGAAGTTATGTCATATGTCCATGCATGGTCATGTGTTTCCATTCAACACAGAGTTATGGCGTTACGGAGCCTTTCATCTTCATGTCATTGGTAGTGAATGACATTATTGATATTTTAATGTATTCTATGCGTATATTTTTGTAAAGCACTCAAACTGTCATAACAACTTTAAGGAACACAAATCACAGGGGGAGGATATAGAAAAGTAACTGAATAACAGTTCATGTTCCAGATGAATACGCTGTTCAAAAAAATAGTTATTACCATTTTGCAATGTGTTTTTTAGGCTTTGTGAAGCGAGTTGCTATTTTTACTCCAGTAAACTGTGTGCATGTTTTGTAAGGGTGCAGAAGGAGTAGACTGACACACAGGTGGCATAGTGGTTGTTACAGACTTATTATTTGAGAAAATAAAGAGATAACCTAACTTTCCCCAACTCTAAGAGCGTTTTCACTGCCTCAACAAAAAGATTAGGGGTTCTGTCAGAATCTCTGTGTAAATCAATAGTCCAATGTCCTGTGTCAAAACCCAACTTCTGACCCTTACACTTACTACTAAAGATACAGTAGACCTTCCTGGTCCAGAAGGATTACTCCCTTCTTCTAGACTGGGGGTAGAAGTTTGTTTCCACGTGTAGGCTTCTTCTTGGGGGAATGGCTCCCGTGTCAAGGTAAAAATACAAAAGGGACATTTTAAGCAGTTCTCCTTGGCAGATTTGCTGCCTATCTTCCAACAGAAAGTCTTTACAACTTTGGTTACTAGGAGAATTACTCCCTTCTTTTCACTTGATTGCACATTTCGACATCACCCGAAGGAATTACTCCCTTCCCCTGGTATACATATCATGTTGCTTCAAACATACAGTTCGCAAATGTTCGAAGGGTCCTTGACCATGGCTTCTCCGCTTCTTTAATTGGGCCCACTTGATATCCCTCTGTATCAAGTACCATGACGAGGAAGATGGCTCATGCTATTTTCTGATTTCGGGTCCCAGAGACCCTGGTTGCCCTCTCTCTTCGGCTTGGCCCAATTAGTTCACTCTTCTGCCAAGTATGACTATGAGGAAGATACCTTGTTTCATGATTTGGGTCCTCGACCCTGGTTTCTCTAACTAAGTACTGCTACAAGTAAGATGCCTTGCTTCTTGATGTGGGTCCCATACTGTGGTGGTCAGTGGTTTTCGTTATGGCCACTGGACTGAAGAAGCCTTCCTCTGATGCAAGATCCTCTCACCACCTGCCTCACGTCCCTAGCGGACCTCTCGAACTTCCCCATACCTGCCACTGGGATCGGGTAGCACTCCGGTTCTTCATGGGATCCGGTGTCATGTTGGCAGCACTGGCATTCCTTCTCTCTCAGTCTGTCGGCTGCTTGGGTCTGCGCTTGGCTTTTCTGCTATGGAGTCTGAATGCTGTCACCAGACCTTCCGGTCCACCTGGTCACTGCCACGTCACTGCACTGCTCATCAGAACTGGCAGGCGGTTGCTTCTTGATCCACCGTCTCTGGACTTCCACGGCTGCTTGCCTGCATCTGCCACTCTGTCTGGTTCTTCTCTGGACACACTTCGAAACCCCTGGTTCGTCACCGGCTGAAGACAAATAGTCCTATCTCTCTTTTATTGCGCAGACCACCCTGGTGCAACGCCAACACCTGTAATGGTAGTTGTCATGTCAATCCTTATTCCTCCTACGGGCCACCTCGTCCTAGTACTTGGGTCAGGCAAACCCTCAGGGCTCTTAAAGAACTTCTTTGTCCCCGTACAGTTGGTTATGTCAATCTCAGCTATGTTACAGAAGTACATGGGCCTACTCTCACTGTAAGAGTTTGTGCTAGAAGTGGGGTCTAAGAACTGAAAGAGTATATAGGGCATGGGTGGAAGGTGGATATACCGCTTTCTCCCGAGATGTTCTCTCTTCCCATGAGATTCCCCCACTGAGCACCACCCCCAAGGGAACTATCTGGTAGCAGCCTAGCCACCCTGGCATCATGGGAAGGGGCTCCCCCTGGGGAGAATAACAGTCCTACTATGCCTTGTGACGTTCGGATTGTGCAAGTGGAGTAACAAGAAGTGCAGGAGGAAGGGGTCCCAGGGGCTGGGCAAGTGCTAAGGGGAGCCCAGGAGGACAAGTGCCTGGGGAAGCAGGGGAGGGGGCCAACTAGTGTGAGGACGGGGTGGACCAGACTCAGTAGGCTGGTCAGGGAAGGGTGCCAGAGGGAAAGTGCAGGTAAAAAAGGGTGTAGGGGATATCTGGCCGAAGGAGGGCCTGGTCCCAGTAAGGCTCATAAGGGACGCAAGCAATCAGTCACAGCGGAAGGTGGTGTCTAGCAAGGGAGAGGGAAGGAGGAGGAGAAAAGGGAGGTCTTCAGAAGTTTCCGGAACTTAAGGAGATCCGGCTCAAGTCGGAGAGGGGCAGGGTGGCCGTTCCAGAGGGAGGTTCCTGCTGAAGAAAGAGAGCTACCCCCCACTCTCTGCATGGAGAAAACCTGATCTGCAGAGAGTTGGAGCTAGAAGACCAAAGGACTCTAGCAGGGAGTTATTTAGGGAGTGAGAGTTGAATGTAGCGATGTCCCATGCGCCAGAAAGCCTTGTGGATGGTGCATAGGGTCTTGATTTTGATCCTTGTGGCCACTGGGAGCCATGGGATAACTTTTAGGGCTGCAGAGATGCAGTCCCTGGGCTTGAGGCCAAGGATAAGTCTTGCAGTCCTATTCTGGGTTAGTTGAAGAGGACGGAGGCAGGAAAGAGCAGATTAAGGAAGTGGCTGTTGCAGTAATCCAGCCTGAAGAGAACCAGAGCTCTGGAGACATTGAGTTTCTGGGGGAAGGTGAAGAAAGGGAGAATGCCACATCACAGTGTTCATTTAAATATACGGGGCTCAAGTCGAAGGTACACAACGGTGGGCAGCATCTGTCTACTTGTTTCAGAGGCCAGACGCTGCCCCCTTTCGTGTTTTTGAGGTTGGTACTAAAAGGAAATTGGGTTGCTGAAGGGCATGTAGTCAAGCAGCTAAATGGGGGCCGCATCTCTGTGAAGCTCCAAGAGGCACGCTCACCTAAATACATGGAGCCCAGCAACCCGCCCGCAACTTTCTAACCATCGCGGGGAGCTAGGCTATCGTGGAGGCAGACCAGGGAAAAGTGGGTCGACACGACTGTCTCACCGGGACTGCGGTGAGATGCAGATGTGACCCGGAGTTGCAAAGGGTGAAGTCGGTCATGGCCCACCCAGACAGCATCAGTGACCTATCTGCACCTGACTCATGGGCTTGCCGCCAGGGTCGGCTGGCACTGGGAAACCAGCGGGGGGACTAGTGAGGCGACAGGGTGCTGGGGCTGAGACTGCCAGAGAGTCAGATCGCCCGTCTGAGTGTGCTGTGGCCTGAGGCTGGCCCCCAAGCCTCAAGACGCTGGGAGCTGGGACCTCTGGCACGCACCTATCGTCGCTGCCTGGACCCGCTCTGCCGGGCCCCATGGAACTCTACAGAGATGGATTGCGTGCTGCAGGAGGTCTTGCAGCCCGCTACTTGGCCCGGACCTCCGTTTGGCCTGCCACATAGCGGATCACATAGGGTCCTAAACTCTGTTGGCCCTTCAGCACCATGGCCCCCACGCTGGTCAGCATTTTGGGTGCCTGGGCCGACCCCTTTGCTTGGGTGCTGTAGTAGGAGCAAACTACGGGGTTCACCGGCTATCGCCCGTTGCAACGCCTCCCAGGCAATTAAATGACGCCCTTCTTTGGGATTCCTCCATTCAGGTGGATACAAGCTCCCTCATAGATCAATAATCGAGTCCAACACCACTCCGGGCATGTCTGGGAACACATTATGAGATGCTTTTAAAAACGGCCCATAGAGGAAAACTCATTGTCCGATCCTCAGTCTTCGTCAGAGCCTTGGAAACTGCCAGACACCACTGGGAAGATAAGGTTGGGAGCTCGGAAAGGGTGCACAAGACAGCCAACGCTCTTGAAAAGTACTGACTCGCATTAAAGGCTGATGTTCCAAAATGTGCCGGGAGGAGACTTCTGGCCCTTAGTTGTGCAGATGATGCGGTATTACAAAATAGTACAAAATCTATTTCTAAGAAAAATATACTCTGTTCCACAGTCAAGCTCTGTCTATATATCTCATTTGGAGTCTGGACAGACATACATAAAGGAGATGGCTCAAGCTAGACCCATCTTACTTTGACAAACCCTTTGGCTGGACAGGGGGGAGAATCTAACTAAGGCTCTAATCAATCAATTGCTGTCATTAACCAATTGGCACATAATTGATTGGCTCACTTATGTACAATCATTCTTACAGAGATTGGGCCTGGGATCCTGTTTTTGTTATCACAAATCGATTATTAGAATTCCTATAAGACATCTGAAGCTCAGGATTGTACAGATTTTGGCATATACAAGGGAGGGCAGATGCTGGCTAGCACACAGGTCAGTATGCACCTTCATTTAGACCAATGAGAGAATTGCCATTGATTGGTCACAAATGAGAAGCATCTCATTTGTGACCGATCAACATCACAGGACCCTGCTCACTAGGGCGAGGCTTGACGCTCTGCTGCTGGCAGAGCATACCTGTAGATGGAAAGGAGGTGTCAGCCAACACTGTATATGAGGTGCTGTAGAGAACCTGGCTCCATGTTATTCTGTTTTGTCCAATCTATGCAGATATCCAAAAGATCTGGCTGACAAACATTCTCAGGGGAAGTGGGCTTGGACACTATAGACCCGCTCTTATGTTTTTACTCCTGTGTTCAGAGGTGAAAGTTACCTTTACCCATGGCTCATATCTCAGCAGAGCATGGCCACAAAGAAGTAAAGCTATTAGAGCCATCGAAGAGTGATCTCACAGGTCCTATTCAGGTGCGCCTGAGGAGCGAAGATGGAAAGTCCTGTTTGAAGTATTTCATCAGAATGAATATCTCACCATTTATTTATGTATTGGATAAGTGCATGGCACCTATTTCCAGGCGCCACAAGGCAAAAAAGGGGGTGGGGGGTACACAGGAAAAGTAAAAGGTTTTACTAGGCCTTGTGAAATTCTTACCGGTTAAGTAAAGAGACGAAGAAGTAGTACAGAGGGGGGATGGAAGTAGGGGGGGGGGAGAATGCGGAAGGAGGGAGGAGGGGAGGGGTGAAGTGCTGGAGTGGGGGCTAAAGGGGCTGAACAAGTGCAGAGGGGAGCCACAGAGGGCAAGTGCCAGAGGATAAGTGGGAGAGGGAGGACAAGTGCGATGGACCAGATTTAAACTTGTCCGGGAAGGGTGTCCGTAGGGAAGTGCTAGTTAGGGATGCTGGGGGAGACTGGTCAAAGAAGGGCCTGACCCCCGAAGACTCATAAGGGACCAGGCAACAGTTTCAATGGCAGTAGAACATTAGCAAGAGATGGGGAGAGGGAAGGGGGAGGAGAAAAGGAATGTCTTGAGAAGTATCCAGAACTTAAAAAGATCCATCTGAAGTTTGAGGGGGTGAAGGGAGGCTGCAGCCGAGGAGAGGGCTCTACCTCCCACACTCTGCTTGGAGAAACGTCTGCCCTGCAGTGAGTTGGAGCTAGAGGACTGAAGGAATCTTGCAGGGAGGTATTGAGGGAGAGAAAGGTGGATGTATAGAGTTCACAGGCCCCAGACAGGCTTGTGGATGATGCAAAGAGTCTTGAATTGTATCCTTCTGGTCACCGGGAGCCAGTGGAGGGATTATAAGGCTGGAGAGATGCGGGCCCTGGGCTTCAGATCAAGTATAAGTCTTGCAGCCCTATTCTGGATTCATTGAAGAGGGTAAAGGGAGGAAAGAGGCAGATTGAGGAGGAGGCTGTTGCTGTAGTTCAGCCTAGAGAGAATCAGAGCTCTGGAGACACTGAGTTTCTGGGGGAAAGTGAGGAAAGGGAGAATGCCTCTGAGGAGGTGAAGCTGAAAACTGGACTTCTTGGCAAGGTCAGTGATGTGCAGAGAGAAAGAGAGATACAAGTTAAAGATGACCCCAAGGTTTTTAGCATCACAAGCGGGTGAGGAGGGGAACTAAGGAGGATGGTCAGAGAGTGGGGCGGAGACAGGGAGCATATGTCTCAATGAGAAGGGTCTCTGTTTTACTGGCGTTTACAGAAGAGATCATTAGCATAGCACCACACCTGAAGGTTAGTCAGGTATGAGAGAGGAAGGAGAGGAGGTAGAGGATGGAATCTTAAACGAGAGCTGTGTGTCAGCATAGCATTAGAAGTGAGGGGAGAAGGTGGAGATCAAGTGGGGCAGAGGGACAAGGTAGATGTTGAAGAGCCATGGAGATAGGATAGAGCCCTGAGGGACGCCACAGGTAGAGAGTGAGGAAGAGGATAGGAAAGGGTGAGAAGGTTTGGGAACATTTTGCATTCTGTGCCCAGCTTGTCAGCCCATATTTGTGTATGGCTGTAATGTACATGTGTGAATGTCTGAACATGTCTAGGAAATGTACAACTTGGGTACTTCTTGCCTAGGAATTATACAACTTAGGTTTTTACATGCCGAAGAATTTTAAACATGCCCATTTAAAATATGTTGATCTTTTATGGTGGTTTCCGCCGAAACAAAGAACTCTGAAAGACTGTCAACTCCTTGAAAATTCTTATAAACGTACGCACTGCGTGGGCGAAGCTGGAAGCTCACGTAGCCGACCGCACCGCACTGCACACGTGATCACGGCAACTAAGCAGAAGTATTACATTCAAGTCACTAAGGGCAAAAGATTACTAGCCACCAAACTTAAAGGCCCATAGGCTAGAATATGCAGGATCTTTAGGCTTTTGGACACCTCTGGGGTGCTGCAGTATGGCATGGCAGATATGTGCGAGGTCGTGTACCACTTTTTCTGCCAACTCATGGCAGAGTCCTCCTTGGGCGATGCTGTACAGAACACCTAAATTGAGAGAGTTGCTCGCCCCTCTCTGTCCTATCCTGATCAGACCGCACTGGAACTGCCGATCTCCAAAGAGGAAGTCGAGGAGGCTCTTGCATCACTTAACCCACAACAATTCCCCCAGCCCAGATGGCTTCACGGTCCGCTTCTACAAGCTCTTCAAGAGACAGTTGTCTTCCCCTCTAGTCAACCTCTTCAACTACTTCTAAAACTCCAACGCAGTCTACCAAATAATGGCAGAGTTTCTAATGATCCTAATTCTGAAGCCGGTAAGCCATACTCATGTTGTGACTCTTATCACCCTATAGCTCGGCTGAATACCGGTGCCAATATTTTCGAGAAGATTATAGCCAGCCTGTCCTCCGCCATCTCATACATCCCGATCAATCCGAATTCATTGTCAACAGGTCCACACATGCGAACATCCGGAGAGCGTTGAACATAATCGAGTTGGGCAAATAATATAAACAAAAATGATCGCTTATGGCACTCAAAGCAAACACAAATTTTGATTGGCTGGATCGTGGCTTCTTGGAGAAATCTCAACTGGCCTTTGGGTTTGGGCTCAACTTCAGGACCTGGATCGCAGCCTCATTAGCCATGTCCTTGAATACATTGCCACACTACCCTGTTGATATATCTAAAAAAAGGCACACAACAGGATTGCCCGTTCTCCCCCTTCTTATACGCCCTGGCAATGGAGCCCTTAGCCCACATCATCAGGGCAAATGCACACATACAGGGAATCACAGTAGCCACTTTTCCCCAGAAAGTAGCCTTATGTGCGGACAACGTCGTCCTGTTCCTCAGCCAGCCAAACGGAAGAATCCCTTGCTTGTGCGCTTCAGGAATTTAAGGCTTATGTTTAACCATCTGGCTACACTATAAACTTTAACAAGTCTTTTGGGCTTCATATTTCTAAGGAGGCAGACATAATCTGCCATTTCAAAGACATGTTTCCCCTGAAATTATCGCACAAACCCCTAGATTACCTAATGCTGCGTATCACCCCATGGAGTAGAGATCTTTATAAACTTAACATATCACCCCTCCTAAAATCTCTTGCTGCAGACCTCCGCTGATGGCTTCCTTGGAAATAAACTGGCTGGCCCGATCTACTTGATAAAGATCAATTCTCCCGAGACTCATTCATTCAGCAGCCTCCTGATCCAGATGACTACATTTTCACTCACTGTGATACAAAATAGCATTTCCAGCTATATGTGTGGGGGTAAGATTTCTAGAGTCTCCCGCAAAGTCCTCTTTCACTGATGGGGGGTCATGAGGTCCCCAACATATGACGTTACCTTTTAATGGCTTGATTGGCATAACTGGGGAAATGGGGAGGAGGGAGATCTACCCAGTCGGGCTGGCCCTACCTTCAGCAGAATTGTAACGCCTCCATTTAGGCTCTCTCCCCTTTATGCGCAGACAGTCCTGCACGCAGGGCGGTCCCCTTTTGCTCTCTCTTGCCACCCTAAAACGCAAGTGCAGGGTGACAGAGAGGAAATGGCGTTCTTCAGGTACATCCTCTGACAAACTGGCCTGCTGCCTACTGCAAAGGCAATACCGGCTCTCCGTCCTAACCAAGAAGAGAGCTCATATCCAAGCCCGCGTCTCGGCGGCATCTAACAACTGGGCTGAACTCTTTAAAATCTGCAAGGAACTGGCCAATCCTGCCGCAATCTCTACCTCTCCTGTCCCTTCTCAGGCCCTCTGCACGGCACTGGCTTCTCAGTTCATCTCTAAAACTCAGGACATCCTGTCCTCACTCTCCTCCTATCCCCTCCCTCCCTCTGCTCCCTGCTCTTCCTCTGGCCCTGCTGCAGCTACCTCTCCTCCCTCCTTTTCTGCCTTTCCCCTGTTCCCCGCTGACGAGGTTTCTAAACAAGTCAGATCTTTGAAAGTCTCGTCGAAACAGGTTCACCCCTGTTCCTCCAAAACTATCAAGGCCACATTGACTCCCTGGCTCCTGCCCTGGCTGATTTCTGCACTCACTCCTTCTCCACTGGGGTCTTCCCATCCCCCTGAAGCACTCCCTTGTGCACCCTCTTCTTGAGAAACCCTCTGCTGACCCCTTCTGCCTGGCTAACTATCGCCCAATCTCTATTACCCCCTTCCTGGGCAAGCTCCTGGAGAAACTGGCCATCTCCCAGCTAAATCTCCACACTGAATCTGTTTGTTGTCTTCATGACTATCAGTCTGGCTTCAGAGCTGCCAGAAGCACGGAAACTGCTCTCCTGAACATCCGTGAAGACCTGCTCTCCAACCCTGACTCTAACACCCCTTGCGTCCTTATCCTGCTTGATCCCTCTTCTGCTTTTGACACTGTCAACCATGCCATCCTGCTCAACCATCCCTGTGATAACCTGGGTATCACTGGTCAGGCTCTGGCATGGCTGACCTCTTTCCTCTCTGACTGACCCTCCCAGGTCCAACTTGGGTCCTTTCTCTCCGCTATCTTTTTCTTTACCTATGGTGTCCCCCAGGGGTCTAACCTCTCTCCCTGGCTGTTCAACCAATACCTGGCACTCCTTGCCCACCGCATCGCAGCTCTCTGCCCCAACTTTCAGTGCTAAGCGGATGACACCAAGCTCATTTGCAGACTACTCTCGGCCTCCTCCTCTCCTTCCCTCATCTCTGACTGTCTGTCTGCTATCTAGGAGTGATGTGCTGCCAATGACCTCTGCCTTAATGCCAGTAAGACTGAGATTCTCCTCATCGGCACACCCATTCCCTCCTTTCCTGTAGCTCTCTGCCTACGCCCACCTGCAAGGCTAAAAACTTCTGGGTCATCTTCGACACCACACTCTCCTTCTCTCCCCACATCTCTGACGTCTCTAAGAAGTCACACTACCAGCTGCATCTCCTCAGAGGTATTCTTCCTTTCCTCTCCTTCCCCCAGAAGCTCACTGTCTCCAGAGCTCTGGTTCTCTCTAGGCTGGACTATTCGAACAGCCTCTTTCTAAATCTGCCTGCTTCTACTCTCCGCCCTCTGCAACTTATCCAGAACAGGACTGCAAGACTTGTCCTTGGCCTCAAGCCCAGGGATCATATCTCTCCAAGACTGAAATCTCTGCACTGGCTAGCAGTGGCAGCGAGGATTAAGTTCAAAACCCTTTGCATCATCCACAAGGCCTTCTGGGGCCTAGGGCCTCAACACCTTCAACTCTCTCTTCCCAAATATCTTCCTTATCGAGCTCTTCGCTCATCCACCTCCAACTCCCTCAGGGTCAGGCGCATCTCCAAGAAACAAGTTGGTGGTAGATCTCTTTCTTCGGCTGGGGCCTCCCTCTGGAACAGCCTCCCTCCTCCCTTAAACTGGAGCAGAACCATCTGCGGTTCTGGAAGCACCCCAAAACCTTTCTCTTTGCTTCTGCTTTTTCTCCGCCCCTCCTCTGCTGACCTTCTGGCTGTAACCGGTACTGCACTGGCTACCTGGACACCCTCTGATCGCAGGCCCAGGTCCCTCCGCCGCCAAGCGGCACACACCTGCACTGCCCACCTTGCAACCCCCACACTTGGGGACTGTTTCTGAATGCCTACAGCCCCCCTTTCCAGCTCTTGACACCTGATGTCTGCACTTACCCATGCACTTGCTTATTGTTATTATTTATTCCCTTGTACTGAACTGTCCCAGCCCCCCTCCCACACACTTGCGTGATCTGAATGACACCTGCCCTAATAGGATCGCTGTCCGTCCTCCCTTGTTCCCCTCCCTTGCCTCGTCGCGCCTTGAAACACATGTGTATAGGCACGTTATAAATGTCATATCATATCTGTCCTACTGGGACAAGGGCCACAGGTTCTGGGAATGAAGCCGGGCTTGAGCCCTCTCTCTCCGGTCCTGAGAAACCCAGACTTCTCCCTGGGGCTGTACTATGTGGCCTTCAGCTGTTGGTTTGGTAGGGGATTGGGACTGCTACAACCAAGCCTTCCCTCTCTCCTATGAAGACTTTAAAGCAAAATTGTCTGTACCTAAGTCAGCTAAGACACTGGATTACAGCCAGGGAGGTGCGCCAAGCCAGCACTTGGGATGTCACTGCCCAGAGTTACTCATCTGTGACATGCCAGATAAAAACAAGATTTCTAGGATCTATAAGTGGCTGACAGATTCGATTTCAGAAAGAAAAATGCCATACATGCTAGCATGGGAAAGACACCTGGTCTAAAATTCGGTTGAGCGCATTTAAAAGTTCCAAATGTACCCTCGTTAAAGTCATGTTGCGGTGGTACAATCTCTCTCACCTGCTCCACAAGTTTTTCCCAGGGTACTCACCTCTGTGCTGGAGGGGCTTTGGCCAGATTGGCACCCTGGAGCATATGTGATGGTCCTCCCATTCTAAATTCTGCTGGAAGTAGATCCTCCTCCCAAGTAAGGGGCATCACCAGGCACACACTCCAACTGACTCCACTACCAATAGTTCTAAGTCAGGAGGCAGAGTATGGCCTGAGCAGAGATGCAGCATTTTTAATCACTCAACTGTTGGCTGTGGCCATTTGACCATAGCTCAATCTTGGCAATCTCCTAGCAGCTCCATCCTCAACATGTGGTGGCTCAAGATAAGGGAGGCCTGTACAATGGAAAAGATTACTTCTATCCTAAATGACTCACTGCCCAGATTCTCCAGAACCTGGCTCCTTTGGATGATATACTGCAGGGACAAACTGCATGCTCCACTCAAACCAAACACCCTATGCCACCTGTCGACTTTTTAGTAGCTCCTTCACATATCCTGCAGCACCTGGGTCACCGACTGGAGAGCGGATGAGGTCAGGGCAACGGGTGGCAGGAATACCAGGGCAAGACAATGTCCTAATGCCTTCCTAACGCTTTCAAAATGCAGCTCGCTTCTGCCACATCCTGCCCCGCCCCCGCACACAGGGCCAACTCGGATCATGGCACTATAACTGCCCAATACCCATAGGGTCTTAAAGTCATAGCGCATTCAGACCTACCTTTCCCCCCCATAACCTCTTCCTCAACCAATGTACACCTTCTCATAGATGCCCCTCAACCCCCACTTCGTTTTATTTTCATTAAAAGTCTTATGCTTGATGTTTATCTTTCTTTGTTCTGTAACTTGAAAAAGCCATGAACAAAGTTTAGTTAAAAAAAAAATAAGTTCAGATGCTGGGGTTCGAACCACAGTCACAATATTCCTACTCTATGCACTTCCCCCACAAGACCGCATCAACCAGTTAACTGTCATGGGTCCCCCCTCCCGTGCCAAGGCCTCTTTTGGTGATTTTGGTATTTCGCCATTCAATGCCTTCTAACGTTTTCTCTTTCATTAACCCCTTAAGTGCCAAGGATGAGGTATCTCGTCCTTGGCAACAGGGAGGTGATCTCAAGGACGAGATACCTCACCCATGGCGCTTAAGGAGTTAAAGGCTAAACAGAGTTTTGCTAAAATTCCTTTCAGTGAGACTTTGCTAGCGGGAAATATTTTGGTACATATTCTTGGGCTTAAAAAGGTGCCCACCTTTTATACTGTGCCAACAACGCTATACGAAAATATCTACATTTGGACTATTGTGTTGATTTTCTGAAAGGCAATTACCATTTTTCCTGCGCACTTCCTTTTTTAGTAGGAAAGGCAAACTGAACAAAATGTACATTTCATCTTGGGATATGTCATATTCTGGTGACGTTACAGCATATGGCATATGTTAATGTGTCCCCCATTACATATATTTTTTTTCAGGACTTGTGCCCATTAAATGTATTCAAAAAACTGTCAAAGCCAGGTACCACTGTTGTGTCAGTAACAGGGCACTGAGTGAGCAGAGTCTGAATCTTTGACCTTTCTAAAAGGAATGAAAGAGATTCAGATCATGCACTTTGCACACAAAGGAACAAGTTACTTATCTGTAACTCCTGTTCTCCAGCATTGGTACCTTTCTTGAATTCACATGCTTATGAATATTCCGTCATCAGGCTGGGAATCCTCAGTAATATTAAAGCAGTTTAGCGTTAAAGCTTAAAACCGCTTGCTACTTACATAGCCTATTGCTGTCCTGTTGGGTCATACTGCCCCAGCTAATTACATTAGTACTCCTTAACTCAACCCCTAGTTGCCGTCTTCAGATGTGGAAGCGCAAGTAATGTGGCAGTAGGATCCAAGAAGAGGGATAGGCGGGAGTGTGGCAAGTGAATCCATGAAAGATCTTTCATGGATTCACATGCTTATGAATATGATTACACAGCAGTACATATGCACAATCAATGGGAAGTGGTATAGCTCTACAGAAGCAAACTCCCCTCTGGAACACTCACCTCATGCAAATGGGTTGCAGAGAACTGCCTGGCCAACACAGGATTCCTCCCTGGAATCCCTGTCAATGCAGTAGAATCTCGTGATGGTGTGGACAGACCTCCACTGAGCAGCCCTGCAGATGTGGAGCAGGGGAACACCAGACAGCTCTGGTGGAATGTTCCCTTGGCCTTCCTGGCAGGGGCCTGTTCGCAAATTGGTGGCAATGCAAGATACAGCCAGACAGCCACCTGAAAATGGAAGTCTTTGCCAGGGTGTTGCCATTGTCCACAGGTCAGAATAAAGAAAACAGTTGCGATTTCTTTCGGAACTCCTTAGTGCGGGTGATATAAAGCCTTAAAGCATGTGCCACATCCAGCCAGTTTAAGGCCCTTTCCGCTGGAGAAGTGATAGCAGCAAAGAAAACTGGCAAGAGCAAAGGTTCATTCAGTTGAAAATCTGAGGGAACCTTTGGCATGAAGTAAGGATTCGTGCGGAGCACTACCTTGGATTGGTGAAAAAACAGGCACAGCGGTCTACAGGAGAGGGCTTACAGTTCTCCCACATGGCTGGCAGAAGTAATGGCCACCAAAGAAGATTTCTTCAATGATAGAAACATCAACGGATCCCAGCGAAGAGGTTCAAACGGAGGGCCCATCAATTTGGCAAGAACAACGTTGAGTTCCCACGCTGGAGCTTGACCTTTAACAGGTGGAAACACCCAGAAGAGTCCCAGGAGGAATTATTTAAACAGGTGAGCCTACAGGGAAGGTCGGTCTGCACTGCAACTGTATTAAGAGATGGCTGCTAAATGTACTTTAATTGATGCACATGCAAATCCTGCTTTTGCCAGGGTTAGGAGATATAGCAAAACTTGTGCAGTGTTTGATTGGAAGAAGGTCTACATGTTGTGATTGACACCAGATTGTAAACTGTTTCCAATTGTGCTTGTAGCACAATAATGCAGAAGGGGCCCTAGTCTTTGCAAGTATATTGTAGAGGTAAATTGAAGCATCCAAATTCTTGGGCTGCAGGAGCCAAGCCCTCAACGTTAGTGACGCTGGACTGTGATGCAGTACTGACCCTCTGTCTCTGGTGAGGAGGTCTAACAGAGGCGGCAGCTTGATGTAAGGAACGACCAACAGGCGAAATAGGTTGAAGTACCAAATCCCGGCAAAGATGCTTAGGACTTGGCTTTGGTGGAGCTCCCATTCGTGACAATATGTTGTGCGATATTGCCCAGTTCCCTAATGCCTGAACTTTCTTGTACAGTACTGGAGAGGGGATATCGCATGCTTCCGAATGTAAAACATGAGTGCTGTGTTGTCAGTGAAGATGCAAACCACCTTGTACTGTAGTTGCGGAAGATGCAAACCACCTGGTCCTGGAGTTGCGGTTTGAATTAATTCAAGGCCCAAAACCCTGCTCTGACATTTATGTGTAGGGCCTTGTCTTTGGGTTGCCACAGACCTCTGGCGTGGTGTTGGCCGGTGTGAGCTTCTCATTGCTCCAAGATTTTAAATCTGCAAGGATCTGGCCAATCCGTCTGCAGTCTTCACCTCTCCTGTTCCTACTCAGGCACTCTGAACGGCTCTGGCTTCTCACTACACCACAAAAACTCAAAATATCCTGTAAGTGCTCTCCTCCTCCTCCTCCTCCTCCTTTCCCTCTCTCGGCCCCCCTTCTCCCGCCGCCTCTCCCTCTCCTCCGCCTTTCTCCTCTTATTCTCAGATTACACCCGACAATCTTTTTCGACAAGTCTGATCTATGAAAGTATTGTCCAAACAGGTGCTCCCCTACACTTCCAGAACCATCAAGGTCCACATCAACACCCTTGCTCCAGCCTTGGCCTATTTCGGCAATCACTCTTGCGTCACTGGATCTTTTCCCTCACTCATCAAGCACCCCCTCCTCAAAAAGCCTTCTGCAGATCCTACCTGTCTGGAAGACTATTGCCCGATCTCTATCGCTCCTTTCCTGGGCAAGATTCTGGAACATCTGGCTATCTCCCAGCTTACTCTCCATACTGTATTTTTGGTTGTCTCCCAAGACCATCAGTTTGTCTTCATAGCATCCAGAGGCACGGATACTGCTCTTCTGAACACCTGTGAAGACCTACTCCAATCTTGACCCCAGCCTTCCTTTTGTCCTCATCGACTTGTCCTCTGCTTTTGATATGGTCAATCACCCCACCCTGATCAATCGACTCTGTGAGAACTTTGGCATCACAGCCCAGGTCCTTGAGTGGCTGACCTCCTTTCTCCTGGACCGACCCCTCCAAGGTTCAACTTAGGTCCTTTCCATCCGTCACATCACTCTCCACATGTGGTGTTCCCCTGGGTTCTCCAGAAACACCAAGGACGAAGCTATACGCTGTGCCTACTTCTATTACATTCCTGTCGTTAGAGCAGACGTGTTATAACACAAAAAAAACAGGTATAGAAGTATTTATGTACTGTAGTTTGCACTTACAAGTTACTGCCACAAAAACACACACATGGACTGTCCCTAAAGGGAAGCACAGCCTCACCCCTAGCAGGGCAGGCTCTCTCTAAGTGGCTGCAGGGTGCGCCGCCTATCTAACAGGGATAGCAAGAGAACTTTCCCTCATCAACAAATATACAGTTTACTCAATCACATTCAATAAAAAGACCAGAGCAAATAATGGTTGTGACAGTTGTCATTAGATCTAGTCTCTTCTGTGTAGTGTGGAAGGTTACTTCTACCAGGATTGTCTATATATTAATTCACCAACTGGGTAAAGCCCTTCCAGACATGTCTCTGGTCTTTTTATTGAATGTGATTGAGTAAACTGTTTATTTGTTGATGAGGGAAAGTTCTCTTGCTAGCCCTATTAGATAGACGGCTGTTAGGGAGAATTCTCTGTTTAGGCTGAATTTCCTAACCTAGTGAGTCCCCCAGCAGCTTTGCTGGATTTTTGGGGTTTTCTTTTTTTCTCCTGCCAAGAGTGAGACTCTTTTACCCTCACTCTTGGGCATGATTTGAGTGTGTTTCTTTGACTCTAGATGCGTTTAATGGGCTATGGGGTCTTTTACTCCATAGGGCTTCATGTGTTTTTGTGATGTGTCTTACACAGCACCCTCAGTGCATTAACACAGGGGTGTCATAGTGACCCCCCAGTATAGACTCCATACCCTGGGGCTGACTACTGTCTCCCAGGGCATGTAAAGTCACCATTGACTTTACTAGTCTTGAATTCTGAACAGAACCAGTACAAAGCATCATATTGTGGACGTACTGGCTGAGGCAATTCGATTGCCCCGGGGTCTGTTAGTCGAGGAGGCACGACTCCGTCCCCCCTGATCGAGTTTTGGCTGGTGGCAGTGGATACTACTTTTATATTCAACCGCGAATATTTCTCTATGGGATTTTCCCATTGTTCGAGGCTACTATCTTTATTTATTTAATTACGATAGCCTCGAAACATACCGCCGGTTTATTTAATTATTATTAATTCTCCGGTTGGTATTTTTTGCCAAAACTCGGTTCTAAAATGGCGTTTGTGTTCTCTTCTGTGACTCCAACCCAAGTCGAGCCCTTTGTTCCATTTTTTGGCGGGCTTCTCCACAGAAGCCCTACAAAGTGGTGCCACTCTGTCTGGGGTACTTAGGAGGGGTGGACGGGGATTTAGGCACCCTGGACTGAGTTGCCTAGGCAACTCAAGTCACACTCCGTCCTGATTGGCCCAAGTGGTGAGCAGGCCGGCTCACCACTTAGCATGTTTGAGTGACAGCTAGGCTGAGTGAATGGGGGTTTTCTGCATAAAAGCAGGGCTTTGGGGACTGGAAATTCAGAAGTCGCCACAGGACCTAAGAATCCGACGAGGGAGAAGCTGAGCCGACCTGCCACGACGACACCACCACCGGTGGAGCCCTGCTGGACCGTCTCACCACTTTTCCCAACGACAGAGGAGATCTCCCGCCGGAGAGTCTTCTTCCTTTGACTGGTGGGGATAACCAGTTTCACCGTCTTTTCGCCTTCCCGACGCATCTTGTGGCCGCCTTGCCTGTGCGAAGCACCCCGGCAACCGGAATACCACGTTTTACCACGACCGCGAAATAAAGGGTAATACCTTTAACCAGAAAACTCTGCGGCTGGTTTCTTCCCTGGCAGTGCAACGACCTTCATCTTTCCTCCAAGTCGAGAGCTTCTCTTCCCCTGGACGACGACGACGAGACTTGCACCCGCTGCCAGGAACAACTGCCCCCGCTGGAGGATCCTTCCCACTTAAGGTACCGTGTCCCGCCTGGCTTCCCTTGCCACCGACTGTACAGGGTACATTTAGCCCCTGGCTTTCGAACCTGGGTTAGCCTGGGACACCCTGGCTAAACTTTTCTGAGCCTCTCTAAACTCTTTTCGAACTCTCTGCAAGACTTTCTAAGCCTAGTGTAACTGTGTGATCTTGGGCGCATTTGTGCTCTGCTCTCTCGAAGAGTGGCCTAGCCTATGGACTTTGGCTCACCAGTGACTTTTGCTCTTCTGCCTTGCTATTAGTGTTCCTAAATCGTAGAGTGGTGTACCTGTCCATATTCTGTCTTTTTCCCTCCCTTCTTCATAAACGTATTGGAGTGCCATCTATAGTTAAGCGCTCACCTCTGTATGGAAATAAGTGGTGTTAACTAAGACTGATCTGATAAGGAATAAGGGTTGTATATATTATAATAGTAACTGTGTTTAGAGTGTTTTACAATAAGAGTGCTGGAGTGTTTCAAACAGTGTGTTTTTAAATAAATAATTATATACTTTGATACCAAAGCTCTGGTCAGTGTTTGCTTGTATTATTGTGTCCGAGTGCCTATTGTGTATACTTTGCATACTGCCTAACTCTTCTTGAGGGAAGTCTGACTGCTCAGCCACAGCTACCAGGTAAATCTGGGTGGTACAGACTGCTACCAAGTGGGTTTACTGCCAACACCTGTAGTCCTAAATCTTTTGCAGTGTTCCCAAAGGGAACTGCACAGGTTTCTGCCTAACAACTGTGCACCACCGGCCAGCTAGGGAGAGCATACCTCTTATCATTAGGGAATAAGTCTAAGATGGGACCCATCAAGTATGGATGAAGCGAAGGTGGTAATAATTTACTTGCCAAACGCGCCCAGCTGCTTACCCCTCCTTGTCCGGAGGTACCATGCATGGGGAAAGAAGACTGGCTGAACTTTTCTGCGCGGCCGCTGACACCACTGAGTCAGGAGAGGACTTGGTGCAAAGGCACTTAGGAGCTGTATCCGGCACCTTGTATTTCTTCTCTAGGTGATCCTTTTTTGGAGTAGCCAAGAAAGGATTCATTACTAATAGACCACATTCCCAGGTGTCATCCAGCATAGGGATTGCAAGGACAGATTTTCTGGAAGCCTCCAGCCTTTGAAACAGGAAACCTTCTTCCCTCTGAGAGCCAGGAACCAAATAGAACTAATATACTGCACGTGTTAAGAGTGCATGGAAGGAGCCTAGCCGATCTGCTGGCGAATCCCAGGAGGGTAGGTGCAGGGTTTCCCCCATCAGCTGGTATCAGGTCATCCGTTGTATGCGCATCCAAGGACGTGCTTGTGCCAGTATCCGTGTCTGTGAGGGTAGCCAGCAGGATAGATAATTGAGCAGTTTGCCGCGGTGGACGGGGAAGAACTAAATCCCTTTGTGAAGGAGCAGGGAGGCAATGCTGAAGTTCTGTGACTAAGGTCTGCAACGTAAACAAGATATCTAGAGACAGGTCTCTAGGTGCTGGTGGCATCCCTAAGGGAACACTAGACACTGTAATGGGTGGAACTGTAGGCACAGCAGTGGGTGCTGGATGAAACCGCTGATGAGGTATCGGAAGAATTGAGCCTGGTTCCTCCTGGACTTTCTCATGTTCCAAGAATAAAGCCTCCAGAGGCTCTTCTTTGGAAATCTCTCCCTCTTGCAGCAGCTGAGCAGGTGGTGCTGTAACAGATGACACAGCAGGCACCAGGCTTAAGCGTGGTTTGGCATTTCTGGGCAGCAGTAGAAACGACAGTGCTGGTGGCATGTCTCCTTCTACACTCGCACCCTTGGGAAATGAAGCAAGCACTGGGGCTTGCGAAACCGCCTGCGGTGTCGTCAACGTCAACTGTGCTGAAGCTGATCTGGGGGGCAAAGCAATTCTGGAGACAGCAGGTATAGTCGTTGTCCAAGCTGTCGATGAATCGACCGTTAACAGGGCAACCGTCGACAAAGAAGTGGTTGATTTCGGTCTGTTGACTGTCAATGCTGCTGTTGTTGACACACTCGTTGGTGTCGATGATGACTTATGCCTGGGGCTCGTCGACGGTGTGTGGCTCGTCGACAGTCATCGTTGTTTATGTCAACGGAGGTTGCCTTTCCGAAGAATGAGACAAAGATGGTGGTCTATTGATCATAGATGAAGTAGTCGTGGACGGAGCAGTGTATGAAGACAACGGAGCGGACGGCGCAGTGTATAAAGTGGACGGAGCGGTCGGCGCGAATAGCAGAAGTGTGCGAGGTTTCTTCCTCTGGGAAGTTTCCACATGCGACCTTGACCTCTTGGAAGACAAGAGTTCGTTCCACAGGCCTGCTGACCCTGGTAGAGGCATAACTACGAACCGAGGCAGAGGACCCGGCAACCTCCTCCAACCAAGCCAAAAACCTTTGATGGCGATCCTTTCAATTTTTTTATGAGAAGGAATGGTAAATGGAGAAGTTGTCCATATCTTGGTCAGGATGCAAGCAATATAGGCACTTCTTATGCTGGCCGTCCACAAACACGTTCAGAGGCGACACTTGGAACAGATCTTGAAAAGGCTCTTATTTGCAGCATCCGCCATAGCAGCGTGTTGAAAGCCTCAACAGGAGAGAGGGCCTCACACGTGGAGAAGACCAGTTGACAGTCTGGATCTGCATCGGCAACGGGTCCCCAGTAGTCACTAAAGTGACTGATTTTGAAGAAAACGATGGAATTAATGTTTCTAAAAAAAAAGACAAAAGTTGATTTTTCTAGGAGCGAAAAAGCAAGGACTCCCAACACGTAAACGTGTGGTAAAAATCTGAAAATAGCCACTAAGGGTGGAGCTAAGGAGGACAAATGTCATTGGCTGGGGCAGTATGACCCAAAGTGACAGGAGTAGGCTATATTAGTAGCAAGCAGTTGTAAGCTTTATTTTTATTTATGTTTTACATTTATAGCAGCACACAAAACCCAGAGGCATCTAGGCGCTTGTTACAGTACTAGTGCAATGAAGCAGTCTACAGTGTAAGACAATGGATGATATTTTCAACTGAATGCTTTATGCAGCAGAATACTGCTACAGTCAAAGTAGAGAGGTTGCAGGTCACATCCAAATAACAGCAAAATGCTGCAAAGTCACATTAGTTTGATGCAGGTAAAATTTGTTGGGAGCAAAATGCTGCAAACGTCAAGTTAGGTGGGTTGCAGGTAACATCCATTGCCAGCAAAGTGCTGCAAAGGTCAAGTTAGGTGGGTTTCAAGTAACATCCAATAAGAGAAAAATGCTGCAAAAGTAAAGTTTTTAAAAAATATATATTTTTATTATTTTATAAACAACACTCCAAACATTACAAACAATGAGGACATCCGTCTTTAAGCTTCACAACATTACATAACAAAGTACACTTTTTGGTCCGACCCCCTCCTACCCCTTTAACTCGAGCCACTGTATCCATGTTATCGTCCTACTTGTCTTCAGGCGTAACTATTGCCGTTATCTCTTCCGTATCATCATCGCTATGGTCGGCCTGGGAGGGACCCACCATTGAGGCCACCAATTGTCTCCATGCTATTAGGGGTCCCACCTCCTCCTCCCTCCCTGCTAACTGCTCCATACCAGACAGCTGTTTCTGCCTCTCCCCACTTCCTGAGGTTTGCCCACCACATCTCAATTCTAGGCCGATGGGCTGCTTTCCAGCACATTGCAATTCTCCGTTTGGCCAGGATGTAGGCCAGGTCATCTTACTGATGTGCCTCAGCATGCATGCCCAAGCGGACTCCAGCTCCAGCGTAATCCCTTTTCCTGCTAAGCATAGGTTCAGCTCTGTCCAAAACCTTCCCACCTCCAGGCAAGCCCAAAACATATGTAGCATCCCAGCTTCCTCCTCCCCGCACCGAGGGCATTTCTGTATCACCGGGCCACCAAACTTGGCAATTCTACTGGTGGTCAAATTTGCTCTATGAGTGACATATAATTGGATCTGCTGGAGCCTCGTGTTTTGGGACACCTTCTTATGATACCTTTGGGCTCTATCCCCTTGCCCATCTGACATGGGTTCTCCTACCTCCTCTTCCCAATCTCCCCTCAGTTGGAGCAGCTCCTTCCCCACCCTAGTCCCCAGTAGCTCATATATGCGAGATATTTCATGCCCACCCTCTGGGATATCATACATCATCTCGATGGTAGCATCATGTTGTTCCGCAAGCACTGCCTCAGGCCAACTTTCACGCACCCGTTTAATGATTCTAGAATAAGTAATATGTTGGTCTTTATGCACACCGGTGTCCTCTATTAGCCTCTGAAAGTCCAATGCCTCCCCCCTCCTGCCATATATCTCCAAGGGTAGCCAGGCCCATCGGTTCCCAGTATCTACGGACCCCTTTTGTCATTTGGGAGTCTCACCTGCATAGCGGCACTTACGGCACCTGCAGGGAGAATGGGGCTGGGTTTCCCACAGTTTGCCATGCTCTATGCAACATTTCCCAGCCTAGCACCAACAGTCTCGCCATTCCTAGTACTTTTGGTTTAGGCAACCACACTGTCTCTCTAAGGAAGTAGGCAGCAGGATCCTTACACAACAGCCTGGCTTCAGCCGTTTCTTCTTCAGACAACCACCTGGCCACATATTGCAACTGTCCTGCCAAGTAATATAACTCAAAATTCGTCAGATTTATACCCCCCCTGTCGCACAAGTTTTGTAGTTTCCAGAGGGCCACCCTGTTCCTGGAATTATGCCATATGAAACCCCTGCACAGGCTGTGGAGTTTGGCAAAAAAGCGCTTAGGGATCACATACGGGATGTTTACAAAAAAGTGTAACAGTTTGGGCAGGACTACCACCTTAATCAGAGCCGCTCTTCCCATCATGGCCAGGGGTAGTCTGGACCAAAATCTCATGCTATTCTTAATACCTTCAACTGTCTTTTCCGTATTGTGATTGTGTTCTTCTCCTGTCGTGTGGTATATGTCAATACCTAGGTATCAAAACGTCTCGGTTCGCCAGGGTATTGGCAAAACTGGTAGGCTCCTTGGTAGGGCGCATCTGTACCTCCCCAGGGGGAACATGTTGGATTTCTTGGGATTTACTGCTATGCCCGAGAGGGTAGTGTATCGTTCCATCACCTCCAGGACATATTGTAGGTTTTCCTCTGGGTAGCGCAGATATAATAGTATATCATCGGCATACAATGATATGAGATGCGAACCTCCCGCAGTGTGGATCCCTATCTCCCCATATTGTTGTCTGAGGCAGACTGCCAATGGCTCCAACGTAAGGATATATAGCATAGGCGACCAGGTGCAACCCTGTCTAGTGACCCTGCTAAATTGCCATTTATCTGAGATTGTGGCACCCGTTTTGACCCTTGCAATTGGGGAACTGTATAACATTTTGACCCGCCTCAGATACCCCGGCCCCATCCCGTATTCCCTCAGAGTCGCTAGCAACCAAGGCCATCTCACTGAGTCGAAGGCCTTAATTGCATCCAGCGAGACAATTACTAGTTCGCTGGGGTCCTCCTCTGTTTGGTCGATAATGTGGTGAAGTCTCCTATGGTTGTCAGTTATGTTCCTGCCAGGAACGTAGCCTGTTTGGTCAGGGTGTATCAGTCTGCCAATCACTCGCTTAAGCCCGTTTGCCAGCACTGCTGTGAGGATTTTGCTGTCCTGGTTAAGCATCGATAGGGGTATGTATGACCCACAGTCTGTGCCTGGCTTATCTGGTTTTAAGAGCGGGATGATCACTGCCTCCTGTAGGGACTCCGGCAGCCTACTGCGCTCAAACGTCTCATTAAGCATGGCCAGCGGCGGGGGGAGCAGCTCTTGTTTGTATCTTTTATAGGATGCGCTAGTGAGCCCATCCGATCCCAGAGCTTTGCATGTGGGCAGGTGCTGAATCACTGTCTCTAGTGCTTCTGAGGTAATTGGGGCGTCCGGGTCTGCCCGTTCCAGATCGTCTAATGTGGGCAAGCCTATGTCTACTAGTGTTTCCTGGATCTCTTGATCCATTTCTTCCCCTGCGTCCTCATAAAGACGTTTATAGTATCTAAGGAACTCTTCGTTTACTCCTTCCTGGGTATCCCAGATTCAGCCCTCGTCCCCCCTGATTTCCCTGATCACTGGTTGTGATGGTTCATTTTTATATAACCAGGCCAGCAATCTGCCCGGCTTGTCTCCACCCGCATGCTGCCTTTCCACATATTTCTTGTAGCTCAACTTACATAATCTATCGAGTTGCTCACTGGTGGCTTGTTGTAGCAACTTCATCCTTACCTCATCCTCCTGAGAGGTGCCCCCTTTACGCATTATGTCTTCCAACTCCCTCTCCGTTTCCGGCAAATCCCATTCTATGCCCCCTTGGAGCCCTCTGGATTTTGATATGGCTAAACCCCGCACTACTATTTTGAATGCCTCCCATACGGTTCCCTCAGATTGAATGCTTCCGGTGTTAATGTCGAAATACTCAGTGATCGCCTTCCTCAGGTCCTCCCGGAATCCGAGTCCTGCAGGGCCTCAGCTCTGAGCTTCCACGTCGGGATTCGCGCTCTAGAATGTTGGTGTCGCCACTCCAGGACCAAAGGGGAGTAGTTCGAAAGCACTCTGGCCTTATACTCCGCACCCGTCATTTCTCCTACCAACTCAGCGGCCGCAAACATATAATCCAGCCTCGTGTGCAGGTTATTTGGGGTCGCATAATGTGAGTACTGCCTGTCTGCTGGGTGTAGCTGCCTCCAGACATCTTCGAGTTTAAAATCTCTCAGCAGGGCCTGTAACGCCTTTGCGGCCGGGTTGGGTTTGTCTGGTTTATCATCTGATCTGTCCATTTTAGGATTTAATGTACAATTAAAGTCCCCTCCCCATAGGATCGTGCATCCCCTTAGGGGGCTCATTTTGCCGTATAAAGACCTAAAATAAGCCGCTGTATCTTGGTTTGGGACGTATAAGTTTATAATGCTCACTTCCCGGTTTTCCAGCATCCCCTGCACTACTATCATTCTGCCTTCCAGGTCCATTGTAGACTGAATCAGCTGAAATGGTACATGGGGTGCCACCCATGTGATAACTCCCCTCACGTAAACTGAGTATGTGGTTCACGTGATGCTCCCTTTCCACTTTCTCTACCTCCAGTTTCTCCCTAGTAAGATGGGTTTCCTGTAATAATGCTATGTCAATCCTCATCCTTCTTAGATACATCATAACCCTGTTATGCTTCAAATAGCTATTGAGGCCCCTCACGTTCCAGGTCATCACTCTAAGTCTACCCGACGCCATCCATTGGATATCCCGCCCCTGCTCCCAATTTCCCCTCCCGCCTGATGTGACACCGAATTTGGCTCGTTCCCCACCCACTTCCAACAAACTCTCCCTCCCCCCTTCCCCCTTTCCCAACTCTAAACCACTGCACACAACCCCTTCCCTCCCCCCATCCCACCCAACCCCAACAAGTGCCCAGCTCTATCCTTGGATCTCAGGCCCCCCCGCGTTTGGTCCTGCCTAGGAATGCTGAGGTCAGGAACCCGGCAGGGTGTCACTGGACTACCGGTGACCTAACTAAACTTCTCGTTGTGGGGATATGAGGGCTGGCTCTGTAAGGCTCCCGCGCTAATATCAAGGTTTTTCGTGCTAACGGATCATGCATACATGTATAGCCCTAGTCGCACCCTCCTGCAGGCTATGTCCTGTGATATATTCAAGTCCCATTGTCTTAGGCTGTGACCCCATAGGTGCCACAGACATATGTTACTTATCTTCGCCTGCTCCTGTCTGGATACCCAATTCTTGGGGGCAGCTCTGCCTGTCCAACCATCCCATTGCGTCCTCCGGGGTTTCAAAAAAAAAGATTCTGCTCTTATGGAACACCTTCAGTTTTGCCGGGTAGATCAGCATATACTTGTGGCCTGCTTCACACAATCTTCTTTTCACAGTCCCAAAGTTCATGCGTCTGCGCTGCACCTGCAAGGTGTAATCCGGGTATGCAGTTATGTTTGCCGACCCCCTCTGTATTGTTCCGCCCTTCGGGAAGTGTTCAAGAATGTTTTCCCGATCCCGGTAGTTCAGGATCTTGGTTCCCGGCGGTGGCCTCCTCATCAGGGCCCTTTGCGCCTTTTCCACAGCAAACCCCTGGGTCAACACTCCCCTGGTGATCTCCTGCAGCAGCATAGATTCTATGTACTCCGTGGGGTTGGATCCCTCAGTATATTCCGGCAATCCAATGATACAAATATTATTCCTTCAGGAGCGTCCTTCCGCCTCCTCCGCCTTGCTTTCCAGATTGCCCACGCGTTGTACTAGGGTGTGAAGTTCCGATTTATGGGCTGCGCAGTCCGCTGTGTTCGGGGCCACCTCTTTTTCTAGGTCACCCGTGCGTTCTGCTAATGACCTGACATCTTGCTGGAGAAGATTCACCTCCTCTTGTACTGCCCCGACTGAGCTCTAGTGCCGCTTTCAATTCGTTCATGGCCAGTCCCAGTTTGGTCTCCAAAGCTACTTTCAGATCAGTAATCGCAGCAAGGATCTTCTGGTCTTTTGCCCATAGTGTCTGTGCCTCCAGCGGGGGTCTTGTCTTTGCCCCTGGCCCCTTCTGCACACGGCGATGTCCTGGCGTATTTGTCGAGTGTGGGTTGCTTGCCCTTTGTTCTTAAGGGTTTGTTAGTCATCGTGGTGTGTCAAGAACATATGGGCAAGCCCCACCATAAAGATAGAATGCCATTTGTGCCAGGGCCCGGCCAGGCCGTGTCAGGAGTGTCCTTAAACTGCCTGTTCTGCTCCTGGAATGGGCTGTGTCCTCCCACGTAATTATGTGGGTTTATTCAATCCACTCGAACCCCAGCCCCAGCCTCCATTGGTCAGGGTCCTCGGGCGCACTCTCCAGTGTCTATGGGGCCTCCCAGGCGTATTTGCTGGCCCAACGTGCGTCACCCATGAGCCCCGACAAACTGTCACTTCCCACCCGACGGTGGTGTTTGTGGAGCTTCTTACCAGGCACGCTTCACGAGCAGGCTATGTTGAGAGTGCCCACGAGCTCCCAGTGCAGCTCCTGGAGTGGGCAATGTCCTCCCACGTGGTTATTTTGGCTATTCGGTCCACTCCAAACTGGGACGCAAGCCCTTGTTGATCTAAGTACATTGGCACACCCTCCAGTACTTATAGGGCTCTCCAGGTGTGTGCGCTGGCCCCACGTGTGTCAACCGTGAGCCGCGCTAAATGGCTGCCACTACCCACACAGTGGTGATGTCTGTGAGGCTTCCCGCCAGGCCCGCTTCTCTGTGCCCCCACGTTCGGTTCAGACATAGGCCAGGGGTTGGGCCTCTGCTCTCTGCCCCTGTTAATGCAGTTAGTGGCTCCAGGTCATGTGGGGCACTTTGTAATTCCTTGGTGGCCTCTGTAACCACCTACCTCCTGCGAGCGCTACCCTTGTGTACCCATAAGCAGCCACAGCTCGGTGCTCGATTGTCCACTCGGTTCTCTCCGAGCTGTACATTGCTTCTGGGTGGGGCGAGTGTCGATTTAGGGTGAGCAGGTCCCGCATTCCGCTTTGCGCTCCTGCCCCCCGGGCCGGGTTGTGGCGCCGCGGGCCCCCTTCACCGCCGCAGCCGCAGCAACTCCTGCAGATGAGGGAGTGCGCGGGTTGTCTTTGTTTCTTCGCTCTGATGAACGATCCGTTGTTCAGGCCGCAGTGCTCCCGTGCATCCCCAGTGCGTCTGCGTCCTCCGCAGACTGCTTTTACTGCTCCTTAGGAGTGCTCATGGAGGTTAGGTCTGGCGATGGGTTCACCTCCAGCCGGCGCAGCAGGTCTTGCACCTGCCACAACGTCAGGGGCGGGCGAGCCCTGCTGCCGCCAGCCTCGGGGGCGGTCCGGAATGAAGATCTCTGCCGCTGCAAGCGCCTTCCAGCCACCGGGCGCCGCGCTTCAGCACCTCATCGGGTATCCCAAGGGCAGCGGTGCTGCACAGTCGCATCCATCTCATATTCCCCGCAGTGCCGCTGCTGACTCTGCCCTACAGGCTAGCCCTTTGTTCGGTCTTCACGGCCGCCATTTTGGGGGTCTCCATCCGAGGGCTCTGGGCACAACGATGTCCGCAGGGCCGTCTGTTTTCAAAATCCGGGCTCCAGCTTCGCAGGATACATGTACGCCACCTTCATGGGCGAACACACTGAGTTTTAGGGCAAAAGCGCATTCTTTTGTGCACTTCTAAGCAGGATCAAGTGCCGGATCGCGGGAGCTCTCCCAGAGCTCAACTCCTCACATGGCTCTCGTAGCCACGCCCCCGCTGCAAAAGTAAAGTTAGGTGGGTTACAGGTAACATTAATTGGCAGCAAAATGCTGCAAAGGTGAAAAGGGGAGGGTTGCAGGTAGAAGTCTGGTGAAGCCTCACCTCATGTTTTAAGGGGCTACATCAGGTGTGCATAAGGCAAATGAGAAACATTGGTAAAATGCAAACGTAGGCTGCCAAGGCTATTGCATGATGTTGCTGGTGTACAAGAAGCTAAGAACGTGTGTAATAGAAGATAGTGAGGTTACACCGCTGGCCAGGTTGGCGTGAAGACACGCCAAGACAATCAGATGCTGCAGAGTAAGATAAACCCCCGCTTGTTACTCCATTGTGGGACACAGTGTAAGAGCGTGGTAACAACAAGAATACGTGGGGCATAGTGAGCAGTGGTGGAATCTTAGATAAACAGGTGAGAGCTATGGAAATTGTTCAATGGGATGAGCCAAGGCAGAGCATGCTGGTGATGTAGTTCGCCATGTGAAAGGGGGCTGCAGTCGCAGTGAGTGTCATTTTGCGGAACAGATCTGACAATGGTAATATGTTTTTCCTAAAAGTGCGTTCCTTACATTCAGTGAAAGGAGCAGAGTCGGCGCTTCTGAGAACTCCTACAAAAAGCGCTGATATGAGGAGAACAAAGGGGCCTGAGGTGGGAAGTGGGGAGGTTATAGAAGCAGAGTTGTCGGACAAGTGTTGTGCTGGTTCAAGTCTTTTCTATTGTACCAGGCCCAATCTCTTTCACTCCCCCTTTCCACTCTTGCCTTATCATGTCGTGTTCCTCAGGGGTCTGTTTTGTTCCCTACTCTATTCAACATACACATCCAGCCGCTTGTTGAGCTCATCCACTTGATTGTCCTCCGGTGCTACTCGTACGCTGTTGATACTCAGATAATCTTCCGGCTGTGCCGGTCTGATATTAGGTCAAGAGACCTTTTTTCCAAAAAGGCGGAAAAAAAGAAACCCGATTTGAAGGAGAAGGAGGAGAAGAAGGAGGAGAAGAAGGAGGAGGAGAAGGAGGAGAAGGAGGAGAAGGAGAAAGAGAAGAAAGAGGAGGAGGAGGGTGTTTTTCAAACATTCCTTTTACACACATACACACCAACATACAGTCACCCGCACACA
The DNA here is from genome assembly GCF_040938575.1 of Ambystoma mexicanum. Lineage (NCBI taxonomy): Eukaryota > Metazoa > Chordata > Amphibia > Caudata > Ambystomatidae > Ambystoma > Ambystoma mexicanum. The sequence continues at coordinate 343,701,205 of NC_090922.1, forward strand.
CTCACCTTGGTCTATGCAACTCCTCCACTCGGTCCCGCTGTGCCTGTCAGCCCCTGCGCACACTCGTGTGCGTCTCAGGGGCTGACAGTCCAATTTAGAAAGACCTCTCAGAGCGATCTTTTGAAATAGTTTTTTTAACAAATTGATTTTCAGTAATCGATTTGTTCACTTAGAACCTGTTTAAGTGTGTGCTGAGTGTTTGTGTGCGTTTTGTTGGGGTTCTGGAGGAGTCTTGGGAGGGAGGTGGCGGGGGCTGAGGGACAGGGATTTGGGGGGTGAAACGATCTGATTAGGAGTCAATCTGGGAAGAGAGGGTGGGGGTGGGTGATGGCAGGTGGGGGCAAAGAAAAGTCATTATTTAGATTTTTGTAGTCTGCCTAAAATAGGACGAAACAATTGATCTTTTGGCTAGGTGACCTACAAAAATTGAAATAATGACATAGAACCGTCCGATTCTGGTCCAGCGTCTCAGCTGCGGGGGTGCCTGGAGGCCGTGGGTCAAAGGATGAGTGATAACTTGCTAAGGTTGAATGGGGACAAGACAGAGGTGCTGGTGGTGGGTCCCCCTTCAGTTTTCTCTCTAGGGACTACCTCCTTATGGCCTCACTTGTTGGGTCTGTTTCCTTCACCAGTGGCATCTTTGAGAGATTTAGGTGTCAGGCTTTAATTTTCTTTGTCTCTCGAGGCGCAAATTGCATCTGTATGCCAATCAGGACATTATAGGCTCAGGGTTCTACGTGAGGTGCTGCCCTTTCTTCCATCGAGGCTACATGCTCCTGAAGTAGCTTTGCTTGTGCTTAGCACAATCGACTACTGCAACTCAACTCCCTCTATTTGGCTCAGCCACTTTATCTAATGTGCCGCCTGCAGCTCCTGCAAAATGCTGCAGCTAGGCTGGTAACAAACACTCCCTTCTTTATACATATTTCTCCTGCTCTGAGACTATTGAGTGCCATGTGCATAGTTCATCAGACTTTTTATGGCACTGGGGTGGAATATCGAGAGCTTAAATTTCACCCACTATGTGCCTAATCGTCCGCTGTGCTCTTGTTAGGGAGAATTCTCTGTTAAGGCTAATTTCCCAAACCTAGTGAGTCCCCCAGCAGCTTTGCTGAATTTTTTGGGGTTTATTTTTTTCTCCTGCTAAGAGTGAGACTCTTTGTCTCCCACTCTTAGACATGATCTGAGATATCCTTTGACTTTGCAATGTGTTTTATGGGCTATGGGGTCTTTTACTCCATAGGGCTTCATGTGTTTTTAGTATGTGTGTTACACAGCACCCTCCGTGCCGTAACACAGGGGTGTCATAGTGACCCCCAAACATAGACTCCGTACCCTGGGACTGACTACTGTCTCCCAGGGCATGTAAAGTCACCATTGGCTTTACTAGTCCTAAATTGTGAACAGAACCAGTACAAACCATCATATTGTGGGCGTACTGGTAGGGGCAATTCGATTGCCCCTGGGTCTGTTGTTCGAGGGGGCACTGTCCAGTCCCCCCTGAGCAAGTTTTGGCTGGTGGCAGTGGATACTACTTTTTATATTCAACCACAAATATATTCCTATGGGATTTTCCCATTGTTCGAGGCTAATACTTTTTAACATAGCCTCAAACATACCTCCGGTTTATTTATTTAATATTAATTCACCGGTTGGTATTTTTTGCCAGAACCCGGTTCCAAAATGGCGTTTGTGTTTGCTTCTGTGACTCCAATCCAAGTCGAGCCCTTTGTTCCACTTTTTGGCGGGCTTCTCCACAGAAGCCTCCAAAAGTGGTGCCACTCTGTCTGGGTACCACAGGGGATGTGGGAGGGGGTTTAGGCACCCTGGACTGAGTTGCCTTGGCAACTCAAGTCGCACTCTTGTGTGATTGGCCCAGTGGTGAGCCGCCCCTTAGCATGTTTGAGTGACAGCTAGGACTGATGAATGGGGTTTTGCTGCATAAAAGCAGAGCTTTGGGGACTGGGACTTCAGATGTCGCCACATGACCAAAGAATCCGAAGAGGGAAAAGCTGAGCCGACCTGCAACGACGACACCACCGGTGGAGCCCTGCTGAACCGTCTCACCACTTCTTCCAACGACAGAGGAGATCTTCATCCCGAAGAGTCTTCTTCCTTTGACTGGTGGGGATAACCAGTTTGCCCGCCTTTTCGCCTTCCCGGATCATCTCGTGGCCGCCTTGCCTGTGCCAAGCACCCCGGCAACAGGGATACCACGTTTTTCCACTACCGTGAATAAAAGGGTAGTACCTTTTAATCAGAGAACTCCGTGGCTAGTTTCTTCCCTGGCAGTGCAACGACCTTCAGCTTTCCTCCACGTCGAGACCATCTCTTCCTATGGACGACGCCGCGACTTGCACCCGCTGCCAGGAACAACTGCCCCCGCTGGAGGATTCTCCCCACTTTCAAGGTACTGTGTCCGCCTGACCTCCCTCGCAACAGTCTGTGTGGGGTGTCTCTTAAATCTTCAAACTTACCACTTGTGTTGGCCCTAGGCTGACTAACTGAACTTTTCTGAGCTGAACGGATTCCTTTTTAAACTCTCTGCAAGACTTTCCAAGCCTTTTAAACTGTGTGATCTTGGGCGCATTGGTGTTCTACTCGCTCCAAGAGGGAGCCTGGACTCTGAACCTTTTGCTCACAAGTAGACTTTGACTTTCCTGCCTTGCTGAGTGCTTCTAAAGTATTATGTTGTGTGCTATTCCTAATTTCTGCCTTTTCCCTCCCTTTTTCTTAACTTATTGGAGTGCCATCCTTTAGTTAAGCGCTCACCTCTGTCTGGAAATAAGTGGTGTTAACTAAGACTTGTCTAATAAGGAATAAGGGATGTATGTATATTAATAGTGACTTTGTTTTTGAACTTGCTTACAATAATAGTGCTAGAGTATTTCTAAGAGTGTTGTTAAATAAATAATTATATACTTTGTTACCAAAGCTCTGGTCAGTGTTTGCTTGTGCTACTGTATTTTGGTACCTACCTTGTATACTCTATATACTGTCTAACTCTTCTTGAGAGAAGTCTGGCTGCTCAGCCACAGCTACCAGGTAAATCTGGGTGGTACAGACTGCTACCAATTGGGTTTACTGCCAACACCTGTAGTCTTAAGCCTTTTGCAGTGGTCCATAAGGGAACTGCACAGGTTTCTGCCTAACAGCTCTCAGGAATCTCTCACTATCCAAGTACCTCGAGTCCGGCTCACTTGTGTGGGGGGACATGCTTTTTTTTAGTGGTAGCAGCAGAGCTGTTGAACGCACTTCTGCAGCTGCTGCGTGCCACTAAGGATCATCTTTCTTTTTGCTGTCTTTTGTAGACTATTTTGTTTAATTGAATCCTCTGTCAGTTGCTACCCTGGCTGTGCTGCAGCGCCATGATTCCTTTCGGGCGTACGATGCGCTATAGGAGTTAAGTAAGATAAGAGTAGGGTTTCAGATAGCATGTTAGAAGCGGAAGTGAAATCCATTGTTGCAGGAGTCAGATGCCTATGGTAGAAGGGAGCTGCAGGGAGCTGCAGGATGAGCGTGCAGCCCTCAATGCCCAGACAGGGATGTGAAGCCTTAAATCAAGGCCTTCAGGTAGACGGACCCTGCTATTGATGGAATCCGATGGCCAATCATGTCGCCTCATGGGGTTGTGTCTCCAGAGCTGGTAAACCCCTGAAAGGTCATGTAGCCAGCACGGCAGCCATATTAAGATGCACGCACGACATATACAAACACACTTGCTTCTCAGCTGAAGGGGCCTAGGCCTCCCTGTTGAAACTCTCTCCAGGGCATAACTGCTTTAATATTACTGAGGATTCCAAGCCTGATGACGGGAATACGCATAAGCATGTGAATTCATGAAAGATCCAATGCTGGAGAATAATTGGTTTATTGTAGTCGTTTATTATTATTTTCTTTTATTTGGCTCAAAACGGTTTACAAATTAGAAAACCTTTAGCCAAAAGCTTTCAATAAGAAAAACACCAACACAAAAAATCAATGCAAGGGCAGTAAAAACAATAAAAAAACACACAAGAGTTTAGAGAAAGAGAAGAGAAAAAAAGTGCAAAGAGATCAACCGAGAACAGAGCAATGACAGAATCATTTTGCTTTAAAAAAATGAAAGAAAAACACAAGGAACAAAACAACAAGAGAAAACAGAAGAAAGAAAGAAAATTGCACTTCATGTGCTTAAAACATGTCCTCACTTTCACTTTCCATCAAAAGTTCCCCCCATAAGTCTTATTGTTTCACTCTTCCTTATCGGTGTTATCCGGATTGACAGTGCATTGATTCAATACTCCACTTGTCACTGCTTTATCAAGTTTTTCAAAAATGAGCAGCAAAAATTTCAATTAGAATCTTCCACCAGTCGTTCGCCGACCTTACAACATATTTTGACATTATGCCTCCCATCACAAGGTCTCTTTAAGCCCTCAACTCTGGGCATATCAATAATAGATGCTGGAGAAATTCAACCACGTTTTCCTTTTGGAATAATCTTCCCAAATTGGTTTCTGAGATCGCAATACATGCGCTTCAGATTTAACATCCTCCGGACAAAACAGGTCTTAAGCAAAAGAAACTGACAGCCTATTGAACCTACATGCTTGTTTGTTTATTCTAAATAAACAAACAACTCAGACGCGCATGTATTACGATCTCAGAAACCAATTCGGGAAGATTTGCATGTACATGGGAAGGATATTCAGCTTCCGCGCTTCAAACCAAAAATCTTCTCAATGTTTATAGTTATATATCACCTCTGATCAATGATCACAATGTCATCCGCATAGAGTAATCTCCAAATTTGAGTATCCGATATTTTGGGAGGAAATGCATGTATTTGCAAAAAGGCATCATCGATGTCTGACAGGAACAAGTTAAAAAGTTCAGGTGCAAGTGGGCATCCTGATTTCAGGCCAACTTTTATTGAGATGGCATCTGATGGCTGGCCTGATTGATCTAGTTTGATGTTGATAGATGTGTCGGAGTGGAGATCTTTGATGTTGTCCAGAATCACTCCCGGGCACCGCCACTTTGAAAGTTTTGTCCAAAGCTTAGCTCTTGTAATTGAGTCAAATGCTTTGGATAGATCAATAATTGCCAGGTAGCCTTTATTTCCCTTGCTACGTGCGACGTTAGCTTTCAGAAGCGTTATCAAAAAGATGTTAAGTGATGTGCCAATACCTTTGACAAAGCCGGATTGCCACTGATCTTGATGGCCCGTGTGAATGCTCCATCTGGATAGAGCTTTTAATATAATCATCCCAAATATTTTGCCAGCCACGTTTAATAACGCAATCGGACGGTAGTTGTCTGGATCTGTTCTTAGCGCTTTTTTAAAGATAGGGACAACTACCAACGATTTCCACGAAAAGGGTACCTTTGACGAATCTAGGATGCCTTTATATAGTCGATGCAGAAAAATGGCCCATTGTCAAGGATTTTGTTTCATTAGAGTATTAGTCAGCCCATCTGGGCCTGGAGCTCTTGAGTTTTTGAGTCTCTTAATAATTTCTTCAATTGTGGAAACCTCGATGTCTAATAAATGTTCATCTGAGATCAAATTGAAAGGCTGAGTTGATGGTGGTCTTATTCTTTGTACCTCTTCCTCTTCTGCGTCTTGCAATTTGGTATAATGGGTATACCAAGTCTTGACTGAGATTGGATTGGCCAATAGCGCGTCTTGGGGCGCGTCCATTTAATTATGGTCAACCATGTTGCTGCAATGTTTTTTGTTTTGATGTTAGATAGCATACGTTGGGCACCTTGGTTCAGCATGCTTTTTTTTATGTAACTGCACCTAATTACGATAGCTTTGTTTTAGTGTATGAATCTCCCGGGAATTATTTGCCATTTTATGGCATTTTAATCGCCCGATAGCTTTCCTTAGGGCTTTCTTCTTTACTACAATCTGCTTGTAATAGGCATAATTTATTTGTTGGTTACTGTCTTCCTCCCGCGTTAGGTAGATTATTCTGGAGAGGTTCATGATCAAATCTGGCATTTTCTTTACTTGAATGTGCAATCTGTTTCGTCCGGGATTTAAAAGGAGTTCAGATCCATAGGACTCCAGCTCCCCATTACTGATGTTTTGGCAGACCATTATTAACTGATTATGGTAGCTTTTTCCAGTTGTACAAACTTCCATTTTTTTTACAATCCCGGTCAAGTTGGTAGCTAACTGCACCCTTCCATGTTGGTTTGCCTCAATTATACCGTTTAAGATTATACAGTCCCTTGATTGCAAGATTAGATTTTAATTGCTCCTCAGAGATAGGTTTGTTTAATCAATTTAAACAGGTACAATTGAGGTCGCACACAATTATAATTGCTGAATGAAAGGCGTTGGCTCATGGGTGTAGAGTAAAGTCCAATCAAGGTCATTCTTCACGGCTACCAGAAGACCACTCATTGCTCTTCCCGTTTGGTTTCTAATAGCAGGGTTTAATAAGATCCAGTAACCTTCAATTAGGGGAGCTTCTTGCAGCCATACTTTTTGGAGGCAGATGACTTCAGCTTCCAGTTTGATCTCTCACAGAACAGATGGGAAAAGCCTCTCGTGTTCCAACTCAATAAGGACCATTCCATTCTTGTCGGTTTTCAACGCTATTGTTTATGTAATTTTTCCGCCAATAAACCTGCTAACCACTTCCAGTTAGCATCGTCACCATCTGGGCTTACTCTTTGGTTGCACTGCTCTCTTGCCTTTTCTTCCCTTGATGTTTTCTTGTTTGCCTCACTTCGGGGGTACCTTCCTTTTTTTGCCCCCTCAAATACATCATGTTGGGGACGAGGCGAATTTAGGTCTTTTACGGACTTATCCTCTATCGAATCGAAACCCATCGGTCTTAAATGATGGGCTTCCTCTAGCAGAAGATGTTTGGCTAATTTGGAAACTAAGTGGATTATTACTTTATCTACGCGCTGCTCCTCTGGAAATTCAATTATCGCAAAGCCTTTAGATGTTACTAATCTAAGCGTCGGAACATGATATAATACCCAAACTACGTTAGCTCTGTTTAACACCAGTCCATCATCGTAATAGAACAGTCTCTCAAGGCACAACTTTACGTTACCATCCGTCTTACAATCCTCTAAATTATTATCCACCTTTTCCTTATTTTCTGGCCCTTGAAATTGTTTTGCTTTAAGTTTGGTGGGGAGATTTAAACTGCCCTTTGTCCTTGGTTCTTCACTGTTAGATCTTACTTCTCTTGCAACTTTATTGACAGAAGGTTGTTTCTCGTGGCCAGGGACTTGTTTTGCTTTGAATTTGGCTGGGAGTTTAAGCTAACTTTCCTCCTAGGCGCTACATCGCTAGATCTTACTTCTCTTTAAGCCTTGTTGGTAGGAGGTTGTCTCTCACTTTTATGGCGATTTCCTGCATCTCGGATCTAACCTCATGGACCTCAGAATGGTTTTGCTTACAGACTTGGTTAATCCTTGCCTTCCCTTGGCCTCTCTCTCCTCTGTTGAGGGCCATCTTGGTAATATCTGATGCTCTTATACTCTCTTTCGGGCCATCATCGTCTTTCTGGGAGGTCTCTGCTTCCGATTCATCAATCGTGCTTGAATCATTTCTTACATGTAGGCTTTTTAGAATGCTTCTTTTTTCCCTTAACTTGCCCTTACAACACACTATCATCTGACAATGTGCTGTGATCGGCCGAAATGCTATAAGTGGAGTGATCCATGAGATCAGTTTTGCTTGTCTCTTCGCGCCTAGGTTCATCTGTCTCACTCCTCTCATAGACCTCAATTTCGTCCCTATTTGTTGCAGGCATCGGTTTTTTGATCTTTATGCTTTCTCCAGATCTTACTTGCAGAACTGTCAGGTTTTTAATGAAGGCATGACTGCTATTCGACTTCACTTTTGGGGGGTTTGTTTGATTTTTCAATTTCTTTATAGAGACGTTTTTATAAATATGCTTTTTATCCTGTGGAGCCACTGTTTTTGTTAAGGGTGTCTCAGTCGACCTTACGCTGCTGTCTTTCTATTTTTTTGTAAAGATTTCACAGATTTTCTAGTCAGAATTGTCAGCGTCTGTCAAGAATGCGGACTCAGGGCACTGTGCTTCGAGACCGAGCTTTAAGCTTCTTTCTGGTAAATGCGGCAATGCTATGTACAACAAACGACATAAATTGTTTAGACATTCTATGCAATTACGTCCTTACCAGTTTCCAGGAGTCCGAAAGTGTGCTTTCCGTGGTAACTGGAAGTTGCCATGGAGATTGGGACTCCGTTGACAAGGGCAGTCAACCTTCGCCTGGGACGCCGACGGCGGTGTCATGTGACCTCTCCTATTTCAACTCCACCTCGGCAACCCTACGTTGCTTCTGATTAGCGTTTTTACAGTATTTTGACTAACATATAGTTTCTTGACCTGTTTCTTCTGTAACTTTGACCTGTCTCTGGATTGCCCTGATCTGTTTTGGTGATATTTTTGACTTCCTGGTATTACAAACCTTTCTTCTGTTCTATCGACCTGCTCTGCCCGGCTCCTCATATTGTATTGGACCTGCTGTATTACGACCCGGACCGGATTTTGCATTCCTCTACCGCCTTACCTTGAATTCATTCCTTGCTCGCCTTCTGGAATCTCCCTGTGAAACACATAATCTTGTATGTCCTCGCCTTGGAACTTCCTTTTCTCAGTTGCTGGTGACTTCTTCTAAACACAAAGCGTTTTCCTCCTTTACGTCTCTCCTGTTCTACATTTTCAGCGCACGAACCCGTGGATTGGAACTTTCATCTGTGCACACGGACTAGAGACTGTGGGTGTTTATTTTTGTGTGTACTCCAGGCGTCCTCGTGCTGTCGGGGTAGGTTTGGAACATTTTAGGCGTCCTCGTTTCTCTGGGAATAGTCTGTTTGGATTGCCTCATCAACAACAAGGTACAACGAGGTACGATCTTGGACTCTTTAAGCACCACGGATTCCCTGGTAAGATCTCTACTGCCTTTTTTTGTTGGGATACGTGAGAATTCCTGCTCATAGTTCTTGTTTGCTTATTTTTGGTTTCTTTCTTTTTTTCTATACTTCTATGCAGAGACTGCTAGCAGTTTACGTGTCCCCTGTTCTACCTCTTGCCTAAAGTGTCCTATATTGAAGGCACAGGTTTGTTGCAAGTTAGTCTGTGTTTTCTTCTGCTTGATTATTCATTTAGCATACAAACACTAACCCTAGTACTTTTCTTGCAGCTGCCAGAGTCTCGAGGTTTTCCTGTCTTTCAATTAATTGATCCCTCTGAATGTTCCATTGTACATCCAGAGTGTTACATTAGTGGGAAGAAGGGAATAGTTTCTTACCTGTAACTCCATTTCTCCAGCATTGGTATCTTTCATGGATTCACATGCTTTGAATATTCCCCGTCGTCAGGCTGGGAATCCCCGGTACATTATATAGACCCTTTCCCGTAGGAAAACTTTTTCGACGCTTATGCGTCCTATCCACCTCGTTTTGTATCATGCGTGCCCGAGCCGTCAGGACGTCATGATATAAATACAGGCCCCGCCCCCGCGCTCCCTCAGATTTCGGCCCCCAAAGTAGTGGGGGAACCGGTTTGCATGATCAGGGGAGGCAGGTGGGCGCATGTGAATCCATGAAAGATACCAATGCTGGAGAAATGGAGTTACAGGTAAGAAACTATTCCCTTCTCCAGCATTGGATCTTTCATGGATTCACATGCTTTGAATAGATTACATAGCAGTACTACCCCCAAGAGGAGGTGTGCATGCAAACCCCTATACATTCTTCGCAAAAGGCCGTTCCCTAAGATTATGTATACATCAGTAATAGTTTACATAGGGAAAAAACGGACCACATACAGTCATAAATTCCACAGGATGCCACCCCGCAGCCGGGGCTTACCTTACTGGAATAGGTGTCGAAGCACCGCCTGTCCCATCCGGGTGTCTTCGGCATGTTGCTGCGACAGGCAGTAATGGCGGGTAAAGGTGTGTGTAGTCGCCCAGGTAGCCGCCATGCAGATGTCCCCTAGAGGGACTCCGGCCCACAGTGCCGTCGACGATGCCGCTGCTCTAGTTGAATGAGCTCTTGGCCGTCGTAGAAGAGGCTTCCCTGCCTTGGAATGGCAGTACGAGATGGTAGATGACACCCATCTTGAAAGTCCTTGCTTTGAAATGGCTTTTCCTCTAGCACCCAACCCATAGGCCACAAACAGCTGTCTCGTTTCTCTGAACGGTTGCGTACGATGAAGATAAAACTTGAGAGCCCTTTTTACATCCAATGTGTGTAGCATGCGCTCCGCTCCCGAGCATGGCTCCGGAAAAAACGTAGGCAACACGATAGAAGAGTGTTTATGAAACACCGAAGGAGCTTTTGGTATGAACTGTGGGTTAGTGGCTAGGACTACCTTGGTCTTGAAAAATCGTAAGTATGGTGGGTCCACCATTAGAGCCTGAACTTCTGAGATACGTCGGGCTGAAGTGATGGCCACCAGGAAGGCCAATTTCCACGACAGAAACTTCAGAGACGATGATGACATTGGCTCAAACGGAGGTTTCATAAGAGACGTTAAGATCAGATTGAGGCTCCACTCCGGTGGAAATTTCTTCTCTGGAGGGAAACTCCGAAAGAGGCCTTTAAGGAAGTGCTTAATCAGGCGGTCGCTGAACAATGGTGCCGAGTGCCGTCGACGAGTAAACCTGGAAATGGCTGCTAGGTGTACTTTTATTGACGACACCGACAGGCCCATTTGAGCTAATAACAGCAAGTATGGAAGGAGCTGTTCCGGCCTAATCGATTGCGGGGCCAAACCTGGTTGATCCTCACACCATTGACAGAACCTTTTCCATTTGTACGCGTATGAGGCGTTTGTGGAAGGTGCTCTTGCCGCTTGCAGGATACGTCGACAGTCCTCCGGAATCGTTAGCCGACCAAATTCGGCGAAGTCAGGAGCCAGGCCGTCAACTTGAGGCTGTCCGGGTCGTGATGCCAAACGACACCCTCCTGTCGAGACAGAAGGTCGGGGGTCTTCTGGAATCTCATCGGTTCCGCCGCCGCTAAGTGTAGTAGGTCTGAAAACCACACTTGTCTGGCCCAGTATGGGGCCACCAGAATTACCCGACATGGGTACCTGAGGATCCATTGCAACGTCCTCCTGACAAGGGGAAAAGGAGGAAATGCGTACAGGAATTTGTTCGTCCATGGGAATGAGAACGCATCCCCCAGTGAGCCCTGCTGAGGCCATCTGCTTGCGTACTGATGGCATTTCTTGTTGTTCTTCGTTGCAAACAGGTCTATGGAAGGGTGTCCCCATTCCTTGAATACTTGTTGAAGTTGTTGGTCGTTCAGCACCCATTCGTGAACTTCGTTCATTTCTCTGCTGAGGGCATCGGCTTCCACGTTTTTCACTCCTGGTAGGTGAAATGCTAAGATTTGTATGTTGTGTTGAAGGGCCCAATGCCAGATTTTCTGTGCCTCTGTCGATAGGGACCTGGAACGTGTCCCTCCTTGTTTCCTCAAGTAGAACATCGTAGTGGTGTTGTCCGTCATGACACGCACCACCGAGTCCCTCAGTTGCGGAAGAAAAGACTTCAGAGCCCATCGCACTGCTCTCAGTTCTAGCAGGTTGATATGCAGGGAGGACTCCTGCAAAGACCACTGGCCTTGTACCTGTAACATATCCAGATGAGCTCCCCATCCGCTCAGCGATGCATCCGTCACCACCGTCTTTTGGAACTCTGGTTCCAGTAGAGGCATCCCTCTCGTTAGGTGAGTAGACACTTTCCACCAGCCGAGTGCTTGAACTAGTTGTTCGTCGACGACCAGTCTGTCGGACCAGCGACCTCTGCTCTGTGCCCAACGGTCCGCTAGAAATTCCTGGCAAGGCCTCATAAACAGACGGCAGTTGTTTATTAACGGAATGCAGGACGACATGGTCCCTAGCAGGGACATGTACTTGCGCACAGAGACTCTGGTACCGCCGCTCCATTCCGACGCCTTGTTTTGAAGTTTCTGAATTCTTTCGCTGGATGGTTTCACCAGGCTTGTGTGCGTATGAAACTCCGCTCCTAGAAAGACCAAGGTCCTCGAAGGCTCTACTGAGGACTTGTTGAAGTTTATTGCGAAGCCCAGTTCCTGTAAGATGGACATTGTGGCTCGTAGACTGTCTCGTGTTTGTTCCTTGGATGACCCTCTGATTAGCCAGTCGTCTAGATATGGATAGACATGATGACCATCCTTCCTTAAATGGGCCGCTATAGGGGCCAAGCACTTGGTGAACGTCCTGGGGGAGGACTTGAGCCCGAACGGGAGGACCTTGAACTGAAAATGCTTTCTCCCGACGACGAATCTTAAATATCTCCTGTGTCGTGGGCGTATTGGGATGTGAAAATAAGCATCCTGAAGGTCTAGTGAAGAGAGATAGTCCATGGGTTGCACCGATCTGATAACCTCTTGGAGTTTTAGCATTTTGAATTTTTGGCTCTTTAGCCACTTGTTGAGTACCCTCAGGTCGAGAATGGGCCTCCATTTGCCGTTTGGCTTTTTGACAACAAAGAACCTGGAATAAACTCCTTGGCCTTCCTGTGCCACAGGAACTCTCTCTACCGCCCCTTTTCGCAACATAAGCTCCGCCTCTTGTCGTAGGATTTGGAGGTGGGGCTGTGTCGAGAATAAAGGAGGAAGACGCGGAGGCTTGTCTTTGAATTGCAGCGCATGACCCATGCGAATCGTGTCTAGGACCCATCGATCTTTGGTGATGCATTTCCATCGGTCGAAGTGATGAGAGACTCGACCCCCCAGGACGTTCCGAAGGCCGTCATTGGTTGCTGGTTTGCTTGTTCTTCGTTGACGACGGACCTGAGCCTCGCCGCCTGGAGGCTTGATAGTCCCTGCTTCCACGTGCCGACTGGGACGCTCGTCTGAACCCTTGTGAAGAGTACGAGGGCCTGTTAAATCCACGGTCCCTCGAGGCTCCAAAGCGGGAGTTTCCAGAAGCACCTCTGAAAGGGCGAAAAGAGCGAAAATTTCTACCCGTTTGAAGGGCGCCGAGGGACCTAGCAGTATCCGTGTCTTCTTTCATCCCTTTCAGCGCTTCATCAACTTTTTCGCCAAACAGGTGCTCCCCTTCGCATGGCATGTCCAGGACTTTGTACTGTACTTCAGGACGGAAAGTAGTACATTTGAGCCACGCTTGTCGACGAAGCACTACTCCATGGTTGATTTGTTTGAAACCAGACTCTGCTAGGTCCACTGCGATATTAATAGCGTGGTTCGAGGCCTCCTCGCCGTCCCGCACCAGTAACATAGCTGCTTTTCGGTGTTCGTCTGGCAGGTGTTCTAGGATAGGGGCTAATTTGTGCCACATTTCCCTATCATATCGTGACACGATCGCTAAGGAATTGGCTGCTCTTACTGTCGTCGCTCCGACCGAGAGCACCTTCTTTCCAAATGCGTCCTGCCTCCTAGCCTCGCTTTCCGGTGGCGTTGAACATTTCTGCTGGACCCTGGCCTTCCTAGCTGCTGCCGCCGACACCACCGAGTCAGACAAAGGCTGTGATGTTAGACATTTTGGAGTGGACTCAGGAGCTTTAAACTTTTTCTCGATCCGTCCCTTTATGGCTGGTTCCGAGAACGGATGGCGCATCGTTTTGAGACCTTCTTGCCACACGTGGTCAAGGATTGGGATGGCAAATACCGATTTTCTCCTTTGACCCATATGGTCAAAAAGGAAACAGTCTTTCCTCTGCTCCTCAGGAATCAAGCCGAATTCGGAACACGCTTTCCCCATCATTGCATGGAAGGCTCCCACATCATCAGGGGGAGATGGCTGTGTCTGGCTCCTCGTAGACTCCAATTCTACATCCGAATTCCATGTCGGGTCCCTCGACGGTGACAGGGAGATGTCTGACCCAGAGTCATCATGTATAGAGTCGGACTCCGACAACTCACCCTCCTCCTGAGCTCGAGGACGATCTTTTACCGCCTGGGGAGCCGATGGGTGATTCGTCGACGAGCGAGCCGTACAAGTTTGCTCGTCGACGGAAGGTACAGACAGAAGTGACGATGACGTCCCAGGTTGAGGGAACTGGGTATCCAGCCGCTGTAGTAGCTTCTGAAGAGTATTAAGCACATCCAGAGACAAAACTGTCTGGGGGTTCAGCAACGTGGATGATATAGGTACCATACCCCCGCTCGCACTCGTCGCCGTCGTCGTCGACGTGGAAGGCCGTAAGCCTAAATCCAATGGCTGCAGAACCATGTCACCTTCCCCTTCCGCCGAGCAGGCCGTGTCTGGCTGCAGTAAGACCTCAGGGGGGATCGGGTCATAGACCTCAGGCAGCCAAGCCATAGACTGAGTTTCCGTCGACGAAGGAATCCCAACCGCTGCTGCTTGAACGGTAATAGGCATCGTCAACGACACCGAGGTCGACGAGGAAGTCGTCGTCGTCGAGCCTTTAGACTTCGTTGTCGATTTTGATGCCGACTTCCCGGCTGAAGCTTCTCGACTCACGGAAGACCTGGGACGGTCCCCTGAGGAGGATTTAGACAGCGCCAGCCTCTCCGTCTTAGATGATGAGGAGGAGGAGGGCTTTTTATGAGATGAGGAGGATCCAGCATGTTTCCCCTTATGCTTGTCCTCAGGGCGAATTTCTGCTGGCCGCACCTTCTTCGATGGAGGCTCCGACTTGCTCCTGGAGGCCGTGGAGCCAACTTCCGAAGCCGGGTAGGCACCCGCTCCGTCATTAAGCCAGTCGACCAGCCTTCTTTTACGGTCCTTAAGGGTTTTTTGGGAGAAACCCTGGCATATCTCACATGTATCCGCCGCGTGGTGCGGGTGGAGACAGTAGATACAGTCCATGTGGCCGTCTCCTTCATAAACCTTTTTGAGGCCACAGGTTGCACATGGGCGAAATAACGCCTTTCCAGACATAATTCTCCAGATTTGAACTTCGCTTACGCGAAACAGACAAAAAAACAATCTAGTTATCACTAGTAGTAACACGAAGATCCCACTGCTTTGAAAGACGGTTGAAATCTGAGGGAGCGCGGGGGCGGGGCCTGTATTTATATCATGACGTCCTGACGGCTCGGGCACGCATGATACAAAACGAGGTGGATAGGACGCATAAGCGTCGAAAAAGTTTTCCTACGGGAAAGGGTCTATATAATGTACCGGGGATTCCCAGCCTGACGACGGGGAATATTCAAAGCATGTGAATCCATGAAAGATCCAATGCTGGAGAATTATTCTTCTTCACTACGGGGTCAACATTTTTTAAGGAGAATTCTGACAGCGTCTACTCTCAGCACTGTTTCTGTTTCCTGTCGGCTCCCAACAGGGTCCAATCGTGTTTTTTCGTGGAGGATAAGTAGTTGCTTGCTGGGATGTTCAGAGTCCTTCTCCTTATGCCCACTTCCTTTCAGGGGCACGAGGACATTTGATTGTTGGTCCAAGCTAAACTGCCCCCAGAACCGTGAAGCAGGAGCTCCTTCTGCCCTGAGCGTTTTGTTTGTTTTCCCTTTAGTGCAGGGATTAAATTCTTTCGGGCTAAAGGCGGGATCTAAATTTAAAATTATATTTGCATCTGCATGTTTGTCATTTTCAGGCTAAGCAAAATGAACGTCTTTTATGTTTATGTCAAAGGGATCCTAAGTTCTGGCCCCTTCAGGCTGTAAGGAGCCAGCCCCCACAGATAGTCGTGGTAGTCTCCTTTCAGTTCTTTCTTTTATGATTGGATCAAGTATGTTATGGAGAAGTTGGGCCACCCTTTTCGAACTATTCTCCATATTTTTTTAGAATGGCAGTTATAAAGCCCTCTACAAAAATAATCTTCATATGGACCATCGCCAGCATAGTGGTGTGGTCCTTTAGAGTTTCTTCCATAACCTTATGTAGCTTCATGAACGGCGACAAGATGGCAGTTGAAGTTAAGACTAGATAAAATGATTTGTCTTTAGTATGTTCACTATCATTTGGAATTTCAGATAGTGTGTTTATTTCCTTCTGTGGTTCTGTGGTCATTGAGACTGCTTCTTTCATTAGTGTGTTCTTCTCACTCAAATCGCTGGTGCCGTTATTTTCCTTAAAGGTTTGCATGCTTTGGGTTTTATTTCCTTCTAATAAACTGTTTCTCTGATCACTATTGCCATTCTGCCGTGTTTTTTGTTGTTCCATAGCTTTGAGGTTTTCAGTTTCCATGTTTATTGAATTTTCCAATAGGATTTGATCGGGTATTTCAAATCCATTGATAACGCTTGGTGAGGAAGTAAACTCATTTCCACCATTCCTTAACGTTGAACGCGTAGCATTGAAGTAGAATCGACGCCCCCTAAATTCATCCCCTAAAGCCAATCTCAGAGGTTTCCAAATGTTATCTCGTGAGGAGTGACTAAATAAATGTTTGGCTAATATAGCTAATTTTTTATTTCCAGTCCCAAAGCTAAGCCCCTCCGCCCTCATTCCTGGAACTAGCATTGTTCTGATCCAAATTCAACTTCAATCTTTTTTCTTTTTGCTTTCTGCAAGGGTTCAATGATACTAAGATTACAGGCTTCTCCTGTGACCCTTTGTGATCATTCCAGGCAGTCGTAGTACTCCATTCTAAAGTTCTCAAGTCACCAAGTCATTACATGGCGTGCTGGTATTAGGCTTAATCCGATTCCATACCGGCCTATCTACGGCCACTTATTGTTCACAGAGCGCTTTAGGGAGCAGGAATGAAGCCCCCGCCACACTCTCTACTGGGGGTGGGGGGAGGGGACTACATTTCCTATTTGCCCATCTTCAGTCTGGTTCTGTCCCTTTGAGTTCTCAAGGTGAGACAAGCCACAATGCCCATCCCTGCAGGCACAACCTCTTAACCCTTGCCCCATAACTGGAGTACCATTGATCATTCTTTCTGATGGTTCCTCATGGGGTAGATTATCAATGAAGAGTGCTGTGCTCGTTCCCACTTCTACTATGATGTTAAATGGCCAGTCAATAATTGGGGGGCATTAAATGCATTTTGACTTGAGGTTGATTCATTGGTGTTGGACATTGCGCTCCCAGCCACCCACCTCTCCTCCCTCTCCATTGAAAAGGACTTTCCTTCTTTGGTCAACATAGGCGGCGCTACTGGCGGTGAAGCGGTAACTAAAGGGGCACTGAGTTCTGTCATCCGCACTCAGTGATTAATGTTGCCTGCCCCTCTTAACCACGCCCTCACTTACCGTTACTCTTGAAGTCCTTGGAAAAGCCGCCAGGCAACCGCTTTCCGCCGAACACAAGACAATCTGCACACACTCTGCTACGCTAAAGGGGCAGGGTTTATGGCAACAGCGAGCGTAGCTGGAAGTTGAGCTTGGTGTCCAAAGGCAAAAGGGGATTGATGGATTTGTAGTCCTTACAAAGATTGTAGTCCTTATGTTATCCATGGCATACTGCAGCCGTTTTCCACACAGTAAACCAAGTATTTTTCAACGAACCTCCAAAAGGATTGCAGCGCAGCACACAGAGTCCATCCAGCACACCAGACACTCTGCACACAGTAGTGGTTTAATGAAAAACAGATACAACTGTTTCAGATCCAAATTAACACAATGGTATTTTATGTTATGTTAACTGTATTTATTTAGTGCACGTTCGCCCAAAGGCATCATGGTGCTGGAGAGATGAGGAGTATTTTCGACTTACTTTTACTAGAAGAGCAGAGTCTTCTGTTTCCGACGGAAGGCAAAATGGTCAGTGATCTCCCGCAGGGGAAGGGGCAGATCTTTCCACGCTTTGGCCACCCGCAACATGGCTTGTGATCGAAGAGAGCGGGTGGGCATGTAGCAAACGAACTTGACTTGGAGGAATTCTGCTCCCACGCCATAAAAAGCTTGGTGTACTATGCATATAGATTTAAACATAATCCGCTGAGCGACAGGGAGCCAATGCTGTTGCCTCAGCAAAGGAGTCATATGGGATCCAAAAGGAGGGTGGATAATAGATCTTGCTGCAGCATTCTGAAGCAGCTGCAGGTGCCCAGTCAGGTAACCGGGTTGAGCCAGATGGAGTGAATTGCAGTTGTCCAATACATTGAGGACCAAGCAGCAACCACTGGGGCTTGGTTGGCAGTCGGAATGAAAGGGAGAACATTCCGAAGAACACAGAGTTTAAAGTGACCGTTTTTTACATACCGCATTGACCTGTTCATCCATGGCCAGGGTGGCAGAAATCCTCACCCCAAGGTTCCTAACTGACATAACCGGAATGGGGAGGGGGGCCTAAGAAGGTGGGCTAAAAGTCAGCCGTCCAAAACAGTTGAGGAGTTGGAGTACCTACAACCAGGACCTCGGTTTTACTACCGTTTAGCTATAACCAGTTCAATGTAATCCATGTTCCCAGTTCCTCAAGACAGTTTCTTGGTCGGTTAGCCGTTTCAGATTTGGTTTGGTTCAAACGGACCAAAATCTGGGTGTCGTCAGCGTAGGAGTAGAAACAAAACCCATGTGATTGAATGTGGACCTGTGGGTCTGAGGGACCCCACCGAAAAGGGAAACTGGGGCAGAGTGAAAAGGGGGGAGAGAGACTGATTGAGAGCGGTCTGCGAGAAAAGCTATAAACCAGTCAAGGACTTGGCCAGAAAGGCCGGCCTCAGAGAGTTGGGAGATAAGGAGAGAATGGTCGACGGTGTCGAAAGCAGCCGACGGATATAATAGCAGGACTGCTCTGACAACAGGTCGTCCATCACTGAATTCAAAACAGATTCAGTGCCTCTACCTGGCCGAAAACCAGATTGGAAAGGATCCAGATACTGGGAGGAAGACATCAATATTTCACAAAACTTTTGCAAGACAAAAAGAAAGAAGAATGAAACACAGACGGGTCTTTCCAGGGTTTACTATCTGAGTTTCTGGCTGTATTGTTAAAAAAATCTTGAACATAAATGTTTGGTGTTTACTAACATATGTGAAATTTCCTCAAGAGCGGTAGTGTGAGCACACATGAAAAATATTACCAGGCAAATATCCTGGCTAGGATGCATCTCTTATGTTGAACCAGTGCAGCATTTCCAGGATGTCAGAAGTATTGCTGTCCAGGTGCATGAGGAGGAGAACTCCCCGTACATTTTGTTGTATTTGCTAAACGTCACATCCCCCAGTGTCACAAACTGTCCAATCTATCCCTGCTGCCTCCCTGGTGTGTGTGCTCTTGGCCCAACTAGGGTTGAGCATTTTTGGGAAGAAAGCGAGGGATAGGGTGGCCTTGGAAGGTCTCCAGGCAGCTCAAGCACTGCTAGGAGCTCTCTACATGCAATATCCATGGGTTGGACCAAACATCAACATATGAGGGGTACATCCCCAAGTTAATTCCTTAAAAACTCTAAATTATGATGGAACAGGATCGCAGGAATTCCGGCCGCAAACCTATCCACACGAGAATAGATCCATTCCACAGGTTGAAATTGAAAACTTCCTCGAGCAACTCTGGCTTGCGAGGGTAGGAAGAGACCCACTGAAGATGTCAAGCTGCCTACTAAGGGTATCCGCAACCTGAAATACCAGGAGACAGATCCATTGAGGCTTGTACTTTCAACATATTCATTGACAGGCAGCAAGTACATTGGAAGTAAGTGTCCACTGCTTTTCTTATGTAAGGTAGGGCTGTCATTATGTTATTTTATCTTACATTGGTATAGTGCCTTCTGGCATATGCAATGGTTTAAAGCACTGTAAGAAGCATGGCCCTTTTGTAGTCTATAGTCTGAAAACAGGAGAGAGAGGAGCAACGCAATGCCTGCAACAGAAATTGTAGTTAATGCACTGTATGGAAAGCAGCAATGTCTAGTGTGGAGACATTGCAAGCCGAACAGTAGATAGAAAATAGGCAAACACTGTGTTGAAGATGATGAAAGGCAGACACTGTGTTGAAGATGATAGAGACTATATGACAGCCGAATCAAATTGTACATGGCACTAGGGTGTATAATGTAAGGCTGTCATATTGTCAATGGGATTCATTCCTTCCAAAATGTTAATATGGAGACAGGCATCACATTTGTTTTGTAAAGTGTCAATGTAAAGGACTCGGCCACATGCCCTGGTGAGGCAACTCAAGGACCTCCCAACCCATCACAATATTCTGGTGTGAGCTACACCTCCCCAATCCAGTATCGTGGTGAAGTGATTATTGATCTGAATTGCGTCTACCTGCGAGCCTGAGGTCTAAAGTCATTCTTTCAACAGATGATGCTGGAGGGGATGAATCAGCGTTCTGGCCAAGGGTACTGAAACTATGCAAGAAACCTGCAGCCCAGAAGTCGCTGGCTTCACCAAGTTGGCAGCAGAGTGTGTAGTGTAAAGAGATTCACTATCTCTTGAATGGCTATTATACCCAACTTTCAGCAGAAAAGCTGTCGCTAGATTTGTATCCACGTTGAATCCTTTACACTGGACTCTTGGGCATTCATTGAAAATACAAAATATGATAGCATTCAGAGGGCTTGAGTCAATCTAAACTGGGCTAGTTGTTAAGATTGCCTTATGGGATACCCAAGAATATTATCAACAAGAATTGCTCTCCACACCCAGTTTGCTTGTCAGACTTAAGTTATTTCCACTCATCAGCCAAGAGTCTCTCTAGGCTTGGATGCTCCCCTCTATTTCACCTGATTCCTGCCGTGGTCTAATGTATAGCCCCAACCAGTAACGTAGCTGCAGCATTTTGAAAGCTCCCCCCCTCGCTCGCACCTCCAATATTTCTCTCAGTGCTTCACCGCTCTGGACCATCCTCCCAACTCCAAACCCTCTGGATAACTACCCGTCTTTTTATGCCCTTTAGACAGTCTGATGGCCACAATATATTTTGGAATTGGTTGGGCATTTCCTTCATTACGTTAGGGTTTCTGGATTGGCAGGGATTTCTGTGTCCCTCCTCCCCATCGCGTGTTGTTGCCTATTCAATGTATGTACTAATAGCTTCATTTGCCTGGATGCTGCGGGCAGCAGGCTTAAAAGACCCCTCCATGTTAAGGTCAGACGGCACAGCGTTAAAATAGCTCCACGCCTCAAAACACCTTCGCTGCTGGTAGACTATTTGCAAGCCACCGGTGTGTATTCCTTTTCACGAGAACCTCCGTGCTCCATCAAACCTCTATCTTTGGTGAGCATTTCGAAAGGTACTTTACTCTACCGCTTTATGCTTTCTGACCGTAAGTTAGGCATGGTATCAAAGTGATCATAGTTCCAGGGTGTTTATTAAACTGTACAAATGGGTGAGAGAAACACCTAATCTAAACCTAAATCTAAGATGGGAGCAAGCGACGACCATCAAATAATAATAATAATATAATAATGCAGTCCTAGTGGAATCTATCAAAATAAACAGGGCCTATACTAAAAAAAAATATTGCCAAACCATACCACTCTGCTACAAAAGAGAGTGGGAAAATGTTCACAAGAAAAAAAAGAAGTGTTCACAAAATGATAAGTCAGGATTTTAAAGCCGGGATTTCCCGTTCCCACGTTTTCTAGCATGGGACAAGGCAGGACTCTTGAGCACAGCACACCACTGGGCTTCTCTGGAATCAGGTTGCAGTTCCTTTTCTCAATATCAGGACATTCTGTGTCCAGGTCTCTTTCATGCACAGTCTATTGCTTCAGAGTGCCTGATATGTCATTAACCACAAAAGTTCCTTCTGTTTAGTGATTACTCTCTACACTTGGATCCCTCTCAGCCGGGCTGCGATCCTTCTCTCAACGTTAGCTTCCCTCAGTCAAGCTCCGACCAACCACTCACAGTGGACATTCCTCAGTCAGGTTCATACTTGTCGTCACAATGTTCACGCGTGTATTACTGCACACCCTAATTCGCAGGCATCCCTCAGTCCGGTTCACATTTACCTCCACAACGCGCCAAAGACTTACAACTTTACAAGGGGATTGGCTAGACCCTCGTATGACCACTTTGACACCTTACGCCAGCCTCCCCTAAGGCCTCTTGGTACTTGTAGTTTCTACAACAGCTGAAGACTTTCGAGTAGGCACAGGATTTAACAAAACCTGCTGCAGGACCCCTTTGGTTTTTCAGTTCAACACATTCTCTTTGGTCAGGAGCGAGGCACCAGTCAGAGTCCTTTGAGCACCACGTGGCGCTAGACCACTCTAAATCTGATACCATTTTGACTTTCCAAAAGACCTTTGTACATTAGTCTTCTTTCTTCATACTATGTTGCTCTTCACAACTTTGAGCCCAACACAGTCCAATCAAATTATCAGCTCTTTCTGACTCACTGGTGGTGCTGAACTCTGTTGCCGTCTCCTGCCTCTGGAGTCAAGGACGGTGCAACGATGGCAACCGCTTCTCCCCGCCCTGGCTATCAGTGCGGGAGGGTCCAATGTACTACCGACATCCTTCGCACCATTCGCCAGCTGCGATTCCCGGTCTTACAATTCCCTTCTCAGAATGCTGGGTGGATCTGGGTTGAAAAGGGCAAGGGCAATTCCCTCCTCGTCGTCGTCTTTCAAGTCTCGCCGCCTTTCTCCTCCGTTTGAACTGCTGTCCTGGAACAGCTGCTTCCTCATGCGTTTGGACTTGCTCAGAGTGTGCTTTCATGCTCTGCCTTTAATGCCTATGGGGAAATTGGAAGTCAGGTGTGTGTAATTATCAGCAATTGCCTGACTCTGCCTGACCCTTCTGGTGAGACTTGTCAGGTATACAGCTCTAGTGTTAGTCTGTTCTCTTTCATGGTAATCTGGCTATGAGAACGTGTTCATGTCAAGAAAGGGAGTCAGGGGTTGAGTTTCTGAATATCCTACTAGGCAGGATGGGGAAAAGGTGTCATAAGGAAGGGGGTACCGCGTCTCACCCTTCAGTGTCTTACTTCCATGCCTGAAGACCCCTCACCCAGGTGATCCTCCCGCAGTGGTCCATTCCCAGGAACAGGATCCAATAGAGATGGCCATGTCCTGGCCACCTGGATGACAGATTCCCGGGGACTAGCGAGTGAGACACCTTCAGGTTTCTCACATGACACAGCTGCTTAAATTTGGCTTCCGGGAAGGTCATATCTTCTGACAATATCCCTGTTTGTGACGTGTGGTTGTTTGGGGCAAATCCTGGCATAAGAGGTCGGGGAGCTTAGGCAGACACTTGGGTATCCTCCTGGGGTCACATTGCACTGATGCAGCTTGCTCGGATACCCAGAATCCCATTATCCACCCCAAATTTTGTGTTACATGGGACTTCATTACTTTGTGACAAGTATTTAATGTCAACGCTATGGCCATGTGGCTCCAGGTCTGTATGTGCGAGTGTGCTGATGAGCCACTTTGAGGCCAGAGGAGGGGCTAAGAGGAACTGGTGGGGGGGGGATAGAGGACAACACCCACACCCATGGTCCCTGTGATGTAAGCGACAGAGGAGGTATATTGTGGATCCCTGAGACTCCCCAGTCCATCCCTAACCTTGTCTGCCCACCAGGCTGTCCCCCAACAGCAGGAACCCAAGCAGTCCCAGTGCATGCCAAGTGGCTTCATAGGATGAAGATCCTACTCATTTGGCTAATTAGTTCCACAATGTGATGGCTAAATTCTCAAACTGACTTTTTTTGACACTGATGTCATTCTTTAAGTTACAATCACTCAAGGATTCTGCTAACCTGACATCTTTCTGCTACCCTGACATGTGTGACTATTTATTGGAGGGTGCCCTCTTAGAATGCATACTACGGCTAATCACAAATCCATGCTCACATTTCCACTAATGCCATCTGCTAGTTAGATCAGCACAGCCTCACTGCTTCCAGGTCCTGCTTGCCTATAGCCACTAAGGAGATGGGCTGCGCCTAGTTCCAATATTGGAACTGGGTTGCCTGCAATAGGTCTATTCTACAGAAATACGAGCACCTGCTAATCTGACTCATCAGGAATGCGTCCCTAAGGGATGGCAAGAAATCCACTGAAACGAAACACACAGACAGGAGAGTCACCTACATGTGTCAGTGCAAGACCAGGACACAGCAAGCAAATCTCATGAGATCACCCTTTATAAAAGGTCAATGTAGCAAGGATAAACCCAAACATGATCTAAGTTGGCATGGTGGTTTTGAAAAATCAGTTTGCATATATAGCTGTTAGGCAGAAACCTATGCAGTTCCCTTAGGGACCACTGCAAAAGGTTTAGGACTACATTTGTTGGCAGTAAACCCAATTGGTAGCAGTCTGTACCACCCAGATTTACCTGGTAGCTGTGGCTGAGCAGCCAAACTTCTCTCAAGAAGAGTTAGACAGTATATATATATATATATATATATATATATATATATATATATATATATATATATATAGAGTATACAAGATAGGTACCAAAATACAGTAGCACAAGCAAACACTGACCAGAGCTTTGGTAACAAAGTATATGATTATTTATTTAAAGGCACACTTAGAAACACTCCAGCACTATTATTGTAAGCAAGTTCAAAACACAGTCACTATTAATATATATACATCCCTTATTCCTTATTAGACAAGTCTTAGTTAACACCACTTATTTCCAGACAGAGGTGAGCGCTTAACTAAAGATGGCACTCCAATAAGTTAAGAAAAAGGGAGGGAAAAGGCAGAAAT
The DNA here is from genome assembly GCF_040938575.1 of Ambystoma mexicanum. Classification (NCBI taxonomy): domain Eukaryota; kingdom Metazoa; phylum Chordata; class Amphibia; order Caudata; family Ambystomatidae; genus Ambystoma; species Ambystoma mexicanum. Next base: position 343,725,755 of record NC_090922.1, read on the forward strand.
TAGGAATAGCACACAACACAATACTTTAGAAGCACCCAGCAAGGCAGGAAAGTCAAAGTCTACTTGTGAGCAAAAAGTTCAGAGGCCAGGCTCCCTCTTAGAGAGAACAGAGCACCAATGTGCCCAAGATCACACAGTTTAAGAGGCTTCAAAAGTCTTGCAGGGAGTTCAGAAAAGAATTAGTTCAGCTCAGAAAAGTTCAGTTAGCCATCCTAGGGCCAACCCAAGTGGTAAATTGAGGATTTAAGGGACACCCCACACAGACCGTTGCGAGGGAGGCCAGGCGGACACAGTACCTTGAAAGTGGGGAGAATCCTCCAGCGGGGGCCGTTGTTCCTGGCAGCGGGTGCAAGTCGCGGCGTCGTCCAGAGTAAGAGATGGTCTCGATGTGGAGGAAAGCTGAAGGTCGTTGCACTGCCAGGGAAGAAACCAGCCACGGAGTTCTCTGGTTAAAAGGCACTACCCTTTTATTTGCGGTAGTGGTAAAACCTGGTATCCCGGTTGACGGGGTGCTTGGCACAGGCAAGTCGGCGCCGAGATGATCCGGGAAGGCGAAAAGGCGGGCAAACTGGTTATCCCCACCAGTCAAGGGAAGAACACTCTTCAGGATGAAGATCTCCTCTGTCGTTGGAAGAAGTGGTGAGACGGTTCAGCAGGGCTCCACCGGTGGTGTCGTCGTTGCAGGTCGGCTCAGCTTCTCCCTCTTCGGATTCTTTGGTCCTGTGGCGACTTCTGAAGTTCCAGTCCCCAAAGCCCTGCTTTTATGCAGAAAACCCCCATTCATCAGTCCTAGCTGTCACTCAAACATGCTAAGTGGTGAGCCGGGCGGCTCACCACTGGGCCAATCACACGAGAGTGTGACTTGAGTTGCCGAGGCAACTCAGTCCAGGGTGCCTAAACCCCCCTCCCACACATCCTGTATACCCAAACAGAGTGGCACCACTTTTGGAGGCTTCTGTGGAGAAGCCCGCCAAAAAGTGGAACAAAGGGCTCCACTTGGGTTGGAGTTACAGAGGCGAACACAAATGCCCTTTTAAAACCGAGTCCTGGCAAAAAGACCCAACCGGGGAATAAATATTAAATAAATAACCCGGCGGTATCTTTAACATTGCACCAAAAAGTGGTGCGTTTAAAATTAATGGGAAAATCCCACAGTAAATATTCTTAAGGAATATTTCGCGTGGTAACCACAGCCACCAGCCAGAAACTCGACGAGGGGGGACTGCACAGTGCCCCCTTGAAAAACAGACCCAGGGGCAATCTAATTAACCCTACCAGTACTTCCACAATATGATGATTTGTACTGGTTCTGTTCCTAATTTAAGACTAGTAAAGTCAATGGTGACTTTACATGCCCTGGGAGACAGTAGTCAGTCCCAGGGTATCAAGTCTATGTTTGGGGGTCACTATGACACCCCTGTGTTACTGCACTGAGGGTGCTGTGTAACACACTTACCAAAAACCACATGAAATCCTATGGAGTAAAAGACCCCATAGTCCATTTAACACATTGCAAAGTCAAAGGATATCTCAAATCATGTCTAAGAGTGGGAGAAAAAGAGTCTCACTCTTAGCAGGAGAAAAAAATAAACCCCAAAAATCCAGCAAAGCTGCTGGGGGACTCACTAGGTTTGGGAAATTAGCCTTAACAGAGAATTCTCCCTAACAATGGCCATCAGTTTCTCCGACAATGTTAAGACTCTTGAATGGACCTAGATGAGTCTTCACCCATTGTTGTCAAAGTGGTTCACCTCAAAAGATAAAAGGCTTTGAAACGCAAAATAGCCAGTATACTTTATTCAGTTTTCGACTTAGCAGAAAGTGCAGAGTGCTGCAGAAGTTATGGTGGAAAGCTGACCCCAGATGCGAGTAACAATTATTTTACTCATTTGAGTTTTGTATTACCTCAAAGAAGATTTCCGTCTAGATCTAATTTTAGTCAAACAAAACTATATTAGACCATCTAAATGGCAAAATCACCTCAGTGTACACATCGAACACCAGAAGGGTAAAGGAACATAAGCTTGGCTCCCCAATTCTATGGATCCAGTGACTATGTATGCTGTCATAAGGTGGCTTTCCCAAGATTAGCCCCATTGGATATTGTCATGAATCCAGTGGATTCATCATGGATTCCCCAGCGGTAACCTCCTGCCATGTGGCCAGGGTAAGGCAGCCTCAACCTGATCCTGACCCTGGGGTGGTTTCATGAGAGAGAATCACATGGGAAGAGACAGCTACCGGGGAGATGTCATGACTTCCCCTGGATGAGATGTGGTATCTTCTCCCTTGACATGAGAAAAGCCCCCTGATATCGAAGACCCTTTTCCATGAGAAAGACCCTCTGATGCCCCAGACCCTCATGGCATTCTGCCAGATACGTGTTCCTACTCGTGCAAGAAGTGAACCCTCTTCTTGGTTATTTTTCCAAACACAGAACCATGCCACTAACTCACACTGCTCCAACAGAACACATTTTTCTTATTGTAAAATCAGTAAATAGAACTATCCCAATATCATGTGTTTAACAACATCTAGGAACTTCAACTCCCAGAATTCTCCAAGTAGTGAGAGGAGGAAGATGCAGGAGTTTGAACCAAGGACCAAGAACTTTAGCCACACTGAGCAGTCTAGTTGTTTTTCTAAAGCAACTGTGCGCGGTACATTTAAATCTAACCATCACACTGGTCAGAGAGGCAGCGAAGGAGAAGACATTGGCTCCTGTTCAAGAGCTCACGAACAGTACGTATCGGCATGGCAGAGCAGAAGAGGTCCTCACGGGAGAAACGCTGAATCAGAGACTGCAGTGCCGTGGACCCCCTGGGAGCCGCGAGTAAGATCCTGGGCGCTTGCTGAGTCGAGAAGCTGGCATTCTCCATTTCGGATCCCGAAGGGAAGCATACGTACAGCCGCAGAGCCGCGAGGGAGGCCGGAAGAACATCTAAAGCCTGCAGATTGGAAAGCGGGTGACAGCAGCACGCTGCAGAAGCGCAAGCCCGACCGGAGATGCTGGAGAAAGGCAGTGAGTCGACACAAAGCTAGTGGGGACACCTGGGCGTTACGGGAACCGCGCTAACAGCAATTTGAACATCTGAACGCTGTGAATACGATGAAAGGCTTAGTTGAATACCAAAAGGCATAAAGGCAAACCCCAATGAACTGTGAATATCTGAAATGTAAATGTGGGGCCAAACGTAAAGAAACGTGAACACAAGTATATATATGAACAAGAGGGCGTTACGGGCAATTTATATAATACAGATAATCAAACAAGAATTCCTGATAAAGCAAGATACCAGGTGAGTGAAGTATATAAGAAAGTCCTGGAAAAGTAAGATACCAGATGAGTGAAGCACCTGAGAAGTCCTGGTAAACCAAAGACACCAGGCAAATGTAGCATATGAAAAGTATGCATTGGGTAGAGCACTAGAATTTGCAGATCACTGAACTGATCATGTGAAGAAGTTAGTAGATCCTGCTGCCGATGCCGGGTTCTTACAAGCAGGTGCTCTTCTGTCTTGGCGAGGTTCGAATTAGTTTTTGGTAAGAACCTTTATGACCCAGGTGCAGGGTCAGAGATGTGAAGTTTTATGTGTAGTTACATCTAAGTCTCAAGCAATGAATGAGAGAATTATGCCACTTTGTGTGTTGGGTGATTTATTCATACACTTAAGCCGACACGTGTTTCGACCCGATATGGGTCTTTTTCAAGGCTTGTGTTGTAAGTGCGAATTATGAAATAATGATGAGCTCTGGCACTGGGCTGTTGTTAAGTAACAACATGGGGACCAGGTGGCCTCTATAAAAAGATGAGCAGTCATGGCAATCATAGTAAAAGCGCTGGTAAATCAAAGACACCAGTGGAACAAAGCACATGAGAATTCTTGCTAAGCCAAAGACACCAGACGAGTAAAACAAATGAGAAGTCTGGGTAAATCAAAGACACCAGGCAAATGAAATATATATGAGAAATCAAGACAGCAAGCAATTGATATAAATATAAAAGTCCTGGCAGGGGAGTACAGTAGGCAGTTGGCTTTGCAGAAAGAGATCTAGCAGTAGATTACACCAGACAGTTGGCATTGCATAAAGGAACCTGGAAGGAGAATAAAGCAGGCAAGCCCCAAGAAATAGTAAAGGAAAGATTGGTGTTTTGTTATTGAACCCTGGGAACAGTATGATGTTAAAGAAAGCCATTGCTATCCAGACCACGGAGAACGTTGCATTAAAGAAAGACTGTTCAAGTTGTGGTTGCCTAAACAGGAATCGTGTGAGTCCAAGCAAGATACCAAGGAACTGTTTACACAAGTGACTATTCTTATAATTGAGAATCCAGGTGAAGGGATCCACCCTCTGGAAACAAAGGCTCCTGCCATGGAGACATTTTTTTTGTTGGAATTATACTTATTTTAGTTGTGAACACTTTTTGGCCAATTGAAGCTATTTTTCCTTACACATTGTCATTTGTTTGTAGTGTGAGGGTCAGGATAGGATGTTTTGACACAACAACAGGTATTCAGTTATTGACATCCTGACACACACAGGTGCATAGTTTTTGGTTGATAGGCAGATAAACTCATCTTTAGCATAAGGCCAAAGGTGCATTTTTCCAACCCTTTTTCTTTTAATAAATATCTTTTGTGAAAACATGACAACCTTGTATCCGGCTCTCATTTCTGACCCCTCACAATATGAATGTATCAATTTCAAAAGGAGAGGGGTGGGGCTATTAAACTTTAATAATCACGGTGCTGAGGATATTCTAATCGCAGCAGAGAGTGTGAGAGTCATTTGTCTATCACCCACTGACAGCATTCCATTAACTCTGTGGCCTTGGGAAGCCATCCGCTGAGTGATACAACCCTTAGACATGGTAAAGTTGGATCCCTAGTCTTCTATTGGTCCATAGGGTTGCAGCTGCTAAAATATGCCTGATGAATAAGAAGAGAGAATGAATGTGTTGGAACGGTTACCCAGTAAAAGAAACCTTGAGAAAATCAGTTCCAGAAAAGGTTTCATATTCAGAGACCCAAGACGGAAGATTTGACAAGCCATTCTGCCAATATACGGCGGCTGAAATCCTGCCCATTCCAAGGCGCAAACTGACCGAACACATATGAAAAATCAGCTATTGGCCCAACACTGACCCAATGGCATAGAATGAGAGAATAATTAGGAGCGGACACCCGGGCTGCCCCTGCCTAGACCAGTGTGCCCACTATCTTGTCTATAGGTCTTGACCATATCCTGCATAAGCATCAGTATTCCCTCTGGTCGGAAGTTTGCATAGTGAATTTGTATGAGGGGGATGAGCCAATAGGTTTCCAGGAGGCCCAGTGGAGTACTCCACCTCCGCAACACGGAATGGATGTTCTACCGTAGTATACGGGGAGTGATTAAAGCAAACACTACCAGGCGGTCATTACAAGATGCCCCCTCAACAGGAGAGCAGGAAATGGGACGGAACTCTTCTGAATACCTACGGCTATGTTCATTTTACACTATATGCACCCCTAACACCACCAAACGTATCATCATCCTATCAGCACATTGGTCCAGCGACTTAAACACTTCAATTGTTGCAAGCAACATATATGCTTACTTTGAAAATATCTCTGCCATGTCATGTAATATACGCAATAGAGAAATCCAATACAAACTAATTGAATGGCTTTACTATATCCCCAACAAACTATACTGCATGGGCCTGATACACTCTACTGGTGCCAATGTGGTGGACTGAGCACGTTGGTTCATATCATGTGGCCTTGCATGGCCATACTAGACTATTGGAAGCACGTACATAAGGTTATCTCCCAATCCCAGAAACCTCCATCGATCTCACCCCTAGGCCTATGCTCTTTGGCACCAATTATATAGACTGGCATGCTCACCGTAACTTGAGCCATATGGCTCACGTACTACTATTCTGGGCGTGCAAACTGCTGATTAACCATTGGAAAGCGCCCAGTGCTCGTACCAAACAGGCTCACCTAGGTATGTTTCTGAAAATATGTACACTAGAATGTGCAGGGATGAGGAGGCGTGGTAGAACCGTACAAGCCGACCAAATCGGGGAACGTGTTTATTCATACATCAAGTGATGTATGACTCTACGTCAATGTTTAATTCTGCATGTTACGCACTGGAATTACTTGTCTAGGGTAGCCATTACCTTAGGAAAAAAGACATGGTTCATGATGACTGAGAAGGGGAAGGAGGATTAGACCTGATGCAATGATGTATTGGAGGGGGAGGGCGTAGGGGGCAATGGGGGTGGGAATGGCGGGTACTCTCGATACTGGACCCTTTTATGTTGATACATCACACATGTTTGATGTATTGTGTTGATTCATATGTTTATGCATCAAAATTCAATAAAATATGTTTAACATTTTTTTTCAAAAAAGAGTGTGGGAACGTCCTGCTCTTCAGCTTACCAATTTAATTTGTACGACATATACAACACCAGAATAGGTGAGAACAAACGACAGAAACATAAGGGAGGATGTGGAACAATTGGTTTAGACTGCAGAAAAAAACTTAGGCCACCTTCCCCATTACCTAGTAAATTACCTTGACCCCAGAATAAGGTCCAACTTTTTGCGGGTGAGATTGAACTTGGTCCCCACTGGGGAAGTCTTGGCAATAAGAAACCAAGAAGAATCCGCAATCAAACTATGTAAAATATGTACCAACCCAAGACTACAATCACTCCGACACATCTTAATGGAGTGTGAAGGGACCTGGTCCCTGAGGTTAGCGAAATTAAGAAGATTCACGCATAAGGAGGATGGCCAAATTTCAGAACATCTCTGGGAAAGAATGATTGCAGGCCAAGAAATTCAGCTAACCGCAAGAGTTGTCGATATATTGGGAAAATTGAACCTGTTAAATTAGTTCAGATGAGAAATGCTCTGGACAGGGCGTGAGGGGCACAGGGGCAATGTAACTCATACTAAGGTAAAATAGACTATGTGAACAGCACTGATGCGTATTGGGTAAAGGGGAAGGACAAACCTATATTTTTGTCGATTGGAAAGCAATTCAAGAATAGAGGAGAGAGAAGTAATTGTCCTATGGAGGGTTCCAAGAAGTGAGGAGAATGAACTTATTTTATTGAAGCTATTGCATTTAAATAGTTATTAACTTCTTTTAATTTTTTTCTATTTGGTTTATTTTCTTCACTTCTGTGAATGTTTAATTGTATTGTGATTAATAATTGTAAAGGTTCTAATGAAATGTTATTTGTTTTTTTGAACCAAATACAATAAAAAAAATTAAAAAAACAATTGGTTTAGGGCCTTTCCATGAACAAAGTCAAAAATTAGTAAAAACAAACCTACCAACCAGGGTGAGCTTTGTAAAGATTTATGGTAGAGAACACCAAAAAAAAGAGGAGTAAGCCTATTGGTTGGAAAGCAAAGAAACAGGAGGGGGCAGCAGGACAGATTAGAAAGAAAGGCTAGACTAGAGAGATTGCTAGGAGCCTGGCTCCAAATGCAGCTGGGGCTAGGCCTTGAAAGAAGTTTGAGAAGTGCCTGTTGGGCGCTCAAACAGCATTACTTATGGCAGATGCAATGCCACCACTCAACCTAAAGAAGTTTGCAAACTTTGAGACGCCAAATAGGTGTGAAGGAAATCTAACCAAGAAAGACCTAGGTAGGGAGAGTTCTTACCCAACAGAATACCTCTGGCAAGAGGGGAAGCAATAGCGCTTATCATACTAAAGCCTCCCAAACCCTCTCAGACTAGACATATACAATTCAGGGTTTGCCTTTGTAGATGTTTCAAGGCTACAATATGCCAAGAATTTACTTGCTACAGCGTTCAGAATCTCAAACTCCCTATATGACCTTGGAGGGTTGCATCTCAAGGTGAAGTGTACGGAAGTGCTATGCTGGGAGCGGGTCAAGAACGCTGTTGTGGACCAGAGCATTTCTTCACTTTTTTGTTTTCTTGTGGTGCTGGTGTAAAAAGGAAGCTGCACCATTAAGAGGGGCTGGACACTGTGCTCAAATAGCTACGAGCTAGGAACGGTGTAAAACCCGGAATATGCTGGAACGCGCTGGAACGGTACCCTAATATATAAAACGGCAGCAAAACTCACCTAAAAATGATGCAAACACACATGAAGAACATTTTGGAAATGGGGAATGTTGAACAATGAGCTGTCATTAACCCATTGCTGCCCAAAAGCTACAGTTTCACACGAAAAAGTACACGGAACGGGCCGGAAAGGTACCCTAATATATAAAACTGCAGCAAAACTCACCTGAAAATGATGCAAACACACATGAAGAACATTTTGGAAATGGGAAAGGTTGAACAATGTGCTTTCATTCACCCATTACTGCCCAACATCTTCTGCAGTACAAAGGCAGCTAATAAGTAAACTCAAAGAGTGACTTTGTGATGACATCTATATTGTACTAGAACATCATCATCTCCCTAAATATACTCTAGTCACATAAAGGTAGGATTGTAACACTTTTGATTTGATTGAAATGAAGGGAAATTATATATTTCAAAATATTAATAAAGGGTGACTAAACCTTACACAACAATAGAGGGAGCAGTAACTGTTTAGTTGTGTTCGTAGTCATGTTTTCCTTTATCACTTCCATATCCTTGTTTCAGGAAGTGGTAACATTTCACATGTTTCTTCTTCACTTAAATGTTGCAGCTTCATCTTGTCTGTGCTGATCACCTTTACTTTAGATACAGGTTAGATTTATGTTTTATTTCTCTATGCAAGCCTTGAGCATAAGAGTGCAACAATGGATTGCTTCATGCTGACCAGGTCATTTCTTATAGAAAAGCTCTGCTGCAGCAACTTTGACAAATGTAGGACCACCCTGCCTTTTCACTACTTGGTTGGAAAGAGGTCTTCAAGTGGACAGGGCCCAGCCTCATATGTGACACAGCAAGGATCATAAAAGGTCTTCAAGGTGGCTCTGCAGCTTATAAACACATTTCATGCAAACAAGGAAGCTTGAATCCCTAAGAAGAGGCCCTTAAAAATCAGACACATCATCTCTTCCTAGGAGAAACCTAGATGTGCATCATGAAGAAAGCTGTTTCATTGTTTTCTCTGTGTAATGTGTTATGTCTTGCTTTCTCCCTTGTTCCTGTGTTGTCAGCCTGGGTGCTGTGGAATGCTTGTAGAATGCCTGCCTCTGGAATGTTGAGAGAGTGTTTGAGAGTTCCTTGCAGTTTGGAGGCCGGGGCTCGAATGATGGCATTGAGGCTTCAGCGGCCAATCAGAGAGGATGTTGTGACGTGGCTAATGGCTGAGGATGTCGAATGATGTGCCATTTAAGGGGATGGACAGCATCACACTCTGTACAACGGTTTGCCGGTGCATGCCTCTAAGGGTTTGAAGTGAGTCTCAGAGGAGGAGATGTGTACTGATGGTAATGCTGCTGAAAAGAAAAAGCGGCAGGTAGCATCTAGTGAGGGAGCCCAGCATGGAATGCTATCCGAGCCGCAGCTGGGAGTTGTTTAAGGAGAGCTGTGTGTGTGTTGTCAGCATAGTGAACAGCTGGGTGCTGTGTTCAGAGAGCCATGTGGGCACAGTCAGCTCAGTGAACAGCTGGTACCTGAAACAGTCAAGTTGACAGTGATGGAGGTTGGTCCCAGTGTGTGTTGGGGTCGGGGTCACAGGTACCAGCTTGACAGCTGCTCCGGGTATGGTGTGGATGGCACTATGCTGTATCCTGACTGCATCTCTGGGAAGCAGGCATTGAGTGCTCGCTGGGAAGAGCTCTGGAGTTTTTGCCTTGGTTGTGGGGCTGACCTGGGTGATTCAAGAAGTAAATATATGGCAGTTTTCCACGAGCTAGATCAGGGCTTTATGTCATTTTTCAGGGAGCTGTCCATGCTGAACCGTGAATATTGATCAACAGTGTTATATGAAGTGAAGCCTGTTTGGGTGTAAGTTGATCTCAGACGTGTCTGGTGTATTTTGGTAAAGACGTTGCCTCTGTTAGTTGAAGGAAGTTGAAATTTGGATTGTTCTCGCATGTTGATTTAACTTTTGCCTCCACAAGTCTATCAGAATATGGACGTGAGAATAGGGCATGGAGTTACTGGGGGTTACTTGTGTATGTGGTGTGTGTTGTGCTCTCCGGATGGCCTGGCAAACCACCTTGTGGGGTTAGACAGTTTTGTTTGTGTTTTGTGTGGCAGGGTAGTGCCAGCCACCTGGGCTGCTAGCTGCCAGCACATGGCTCAACACAGAATTTTGGGGAGGTATTATGGGCCCTTGCCATTTGCATTCATGGTAGTGGCTGGAGAAATGTTGTTGAGTGTAGTTTACCTCATTGGTTTGTTTCTGTGGAGGTGGACCCCGCACTCACATGTTTTCTTTGCCATTTGGTCAAGTGTGCTTTGCCATTGTGTGTTGGGAGACCCCAGTACCCTTTGTGGGGGTGTCGCTCCCACACCTTGGATGTGGTGGACTCAACCTATGTGTTGTTCTTGTGGTTGAGGTGCTCCTTGTTGTTTTCATGCGCCATCTATTTGCAGTGGTGTAGTGTTGCTTGTCTGTCGAGCAGCCTCAGTGTTGGTTTGGTTAGGTGATAAAGTGGTTTTGTTTGGTTGAGGTGGGTAGTCAGCAGCCGTTCCGAGGGGTGTGGGGCCGGTCCCCTGTGTGAGTTCCTGCTGTTTGGTCAACAGTGTGGATGGTGACGTGTTTTGGGTTGTGATGTTTTTCTAGCATTTCATTGGTAGGTGGGTTGAGGGGATTTTATTTATTTAAATTGTATTTATTTATTTAAATATGGTGCCGAAGGCCCGCAGGCATTGATTGGGGCTCCAGGTCTGGGGTACAAATCGGTCTGTGGGCGCACAGGAAGGGTTGGCAGAGCAGAGGATGGGAAGTGTGGAAAAAATCTGAGTGAATGGGGGATAGTGGAGAGAAGGTACTTAGGGGTGGGATGGAAAGGAGGATAGTGAGATCACAGATTTTTAAGCCTTTTGCAGTGAGAGACGAAAGAATGAAGAGAGGTCGGTGGGAGAAGGGAAAAAACGGATGGTCCTGAATAGTTTGTGACAGTAAAAATGGAGAGAAGAGATGCGGTTGGTGTAACAGTGTGATGTGACAGAGTGCAGGATGTAACAGAGTATGTTGAGTGATTCCTTGTAGGCGACAAGAAGGGTTGTATACAAATTGTTCGTTTTACAACTGTTCGAATTACAATTGACCGAATTGTGTCGGTCAATTGTAAAATATATGCGGGGGGAAAGCCCCCACCCAACACCAAACCCCCCCATTTTATATATATATATATAACCAAACCGAAAGAGATATATGGGATACATTACTCACCGTAATCGTATTTCTGATGCTTGTATCTGCTTAGATTCACATGCTGTGCATAGGCCGACATCTAGTGGAAGCTGCGGAGTATTACAGTTTGTTTTTCGAAGTCGAAAAATGGGCGTCGACACAGGGCGTGCCAGTAATACTATCCCTAGTGTGACGTCCCCTGTACCCATGATCCCTCACGCGTCTAGGATCCCCAGATTGTGTTTTTCCTGACATGAGGTAGCATGAGGAGTAGCGTGAGTACAGATAGTCCAAGCAGATAGACAGAAAGGTAAGACTACAAGCAACCATGCGCCTTCTCTCGGAGGGGAGGAAGGGTGGGTCGCATGTGAATCTAAGCAGATACAAGCATCAGAAATACGATTACGGTGAGTAATGTATCCCTTCTGAGGCTTGTGGAATCTGCTTAGATCACATGCTGTGCATAGATTAGCGAGCAGTACCAGAAGAAGGAGGTGGGATGTGAGAAGGGTCATGAGCAAACAGGTGTCTTAGAACCGCTTGTCCCACTTGTGTATCTGCCTTGGAATGAGTGTCAATGCAGTAATGCTGAGTAAAAGTGTGAATAGAGCTCCAAGTAGCTGCTTTGCAAATGGTGTCAAGGGGAACATTTGCAATGAAAGCCAGAGTGGCCCCAATGCCTCTGGTAGAGTGGGCCCTTGGCGTAAAAGGCAGAGTTTTTTCAGAAAGAGAGTAACACAGCTGTATACAGTTGATAATCCACTTTGAGATAGCGCCCTTAGAGACGCGATCCCCCTCTCTGCCTGTAGCTACGGAGACAAACAGTTGATCTGTTTTCCTTAGCGGTCTGGTTTTATTTACATAGTATAAGACCGCCCTACGCACATCTAGGGTGTGTAGTTTCACCTCAGCTGAGCTTTGTGGGTTTTGGAAGAAAGCCGGAAGCTCGATGGACTGGTTTACATGGAACTTGGATATGAATTTTGGTGAGAATCTAGGGTGTGTGCGTAAAACCAGTTTGTCCTTGTGGATAGTAAAGAAAGGATCTTGCACTGACAGAGCCTGAATTTCACTGACCCTTCTTATGGAGGTAATGGCTACTAAGAAGGCCGTTTTATAAGTCAGGTGTTTGAGACTACCTTTATGCATGGGTTCGAAGGGGGGCCCCATGAGCTTAGATAGCACCACATTGAGATCCCATCCTGGCGGTGGGTTCGAGATAGGAGGGTGAAGTCTCTTTACTCCTTCCATGAAGGCTTTAACCACTGGTACTTTCCACCACGAAACCTTGTTATGGGATGTGGTGTAGGCTGAGAGGGCTGCCAGGTGTACTTTCAGAGAGTTAAAAACCAACCCTGCATCCAGCAGGTGGAGCATGTATGTTACAACGTTGGAAGGAGTGCAATCAACCGGGTTGATTTGTTTACTCTGGCACCAGATAACGAATATTTTCCACTTGTCAAAGTAACAGTGCCTTGTATTTGGTTTCCTAGACTCTTTTAGAATGTCCATACACCTCTGTGGTAATTTGAGATGTCCAAACTCTATGACTTCAGGAGCCATGCTGCTAGGTTCATAGAGTTGGGTTCCTGATGCACTGTTTGACCTTGTTGCTGGGACAGAAGGTTGTACCAGGCTGGGAGTCTGATGGGCTCGCATACCGCCATCCTGCGTAGGTGTGGAAACCATGGTTGTCTCGCCCACATGGGAGCAACTAGGATGAGCGTCATCGATTCCTTGTTCATCTTGTACACCACCTTCCTGATGAGGGGAGTTGGTGGGAAAGCGTACGCAAACATCCCTGACCAGTTTATCCACAGGGCATTCCCCTGGGAGTCCGGTTGTGGGAACCTGGATGCAAATCCTGGGCATTGTTTGTTTTCGCTTGTGGCGAATAGGTCTATAGTGGGGAAACCCCACTGAGAGAAGAGATCTTCTACTACGTCTTTGTGAAGGACCCACTCGTGTTCTTCTGGGAGGGAGTCTCTGCTTAGAGCATCCGCTAGGGAATTGAGCTCCCCTGGAACATGTTGCGATGACAGGAAGATGTTCCGTCTGAGTGCCCATATCCATATTTTCTGGGCAAGCTTGGACAGATTTGGCGAACGAGTCCCTCCTTGCTTGTTCAGATAGAACATGGCTGTCGTGCTGTCCGTCCTGATCTGCACCGACAAGTTTAGTAGATGGGGCTCGAACGCCTGCAGCGCTCGGAATACTGCCAGAAGCTCTAGCAGATTGATGTGGTTCTTGGCTACTGAGTGAGACCAGAGACCCTGAGCTGTGTGGTGGAGATGGTGAGCTCCCCACCCCGTCAGGCATGCATCTGTAGTCACCACTGCCTGTACTTCGGGATCGTAAAAGGGTTTCCCCTTTGCGAGATTCTCTCTTGTCCACCAGTGTAGGTTCTGTACGAGTGTTGGCGAAACGACCACTAGATCGTCCCACTGACCACTTGCCTGAGACCACTGTTTCGCCAACCATTCCTGCATGGGACGCATGCGCAGACGCGCGTGGGGGACCAGGTAAATGCATGACGCCATCATGCCGAGTAACCGCATAGCTTTGCGTACTGTTATCTGTTGACCTGACTGATAATGCGGAATTTGCAGAAGTATGTTCCGAATTCTTTCTTCCGAAGGGAAGGTCAATCCTTTCTGAGTATCTAGGATAGCTCCTAGAAACTGTTTTGAGGTGCTTGGCACCAGACTTGACTTTTTCTCGTTGATGGAGAAGCCTAATTCGTGGAGGAGGTCGATGGTCCTCTGAATGTTTGACCTGCAGATTCCTGGGGTTTCCCCCGTTATGAGCCAGTCGTCCAGATAAGGGTACACTGGGATTGCCTCCCTGCGTAGGTGTGCAGCTGCCACCGCCAGTACCTTGGTGAATACCCTTGGTGCAGAAGCTATCCCGAAGGGCAGTACCTTGAATTGGTAGTGGCGACTGTCTACCTTGAAGCGCAAGTATTTTCTGTGCGCCGGGAGCATGGAAATATGAAAATAGGCATCTTTCATATCCAAGGTTGCCATGTAATCCCCCTTTTTTAGGAGTGGGATTACCTCTTGTAGTGTGGTCATACGGAATTTTTGGGGCTTGACATACTTGTTGGCAGGCCGTAAGTCTAAAACTGGGCGCATTGTTAAATCTTTCTTTGGCACAAGGAAGTAAGTTGAATAGATACCCTTGTTTACCTGGTGTCCCGGGACGAGTTCTATCGCGTCCTTTTCTAGCAGAATGGCGATCTCCTCGAGGAGGATCTTCTGATGTTGTAAAGAGTGGACTTTTTGTCTTGGAGGATGGTTTAGGGGACGTTGCAGTAGTTCTATGCAGTACCCATTGGATACTGTTGACAGCACCCATCTGTCGGATGTTATCCCTTCCCATGCCTGGGTGAAACTTGATATTCGTCCCCCTACTGGGGTTGCATGGGAAGGGACCCTGAACTGAGCGTCACTGCTTTGGTGGAGGCGTGCCTCCTCCTTTACTGGGGCTGCCTCTGCCTCTACCCCGTCCTCTTTTACTACCTCTACCATACGCCTGGGTAGACTGTTGTGAGCTGGTGTTCCACTGTGTACCCTGGGTGTGGGAGTAGCTATTTCCTCTATTGGAATTTTGGCCGCGGGGGCGACGAAAATTGCCATTCCCTCTTTGGTTAGGTGGTTTGGTAGTTAACTGGCCAAGGGATTTGAGGGTGTCGAATTCTTCCTTAGCGTTTTTTAGAGCGTCCTCGACTGCCTTCCCAAACAGGAGATCACTTTCCACTGGTTTGTCTAAGAGCGCAGCTTGTGTTTCTGCTTTGAATCCCGACTGCCTCAACCAAGCATGCCTTTTGATGACAGTCCCCTCTGCTATAAGTCTACCCGCATTGTCAGTGGCGTCCAGAGTTGCTTTTACAGTGCAGCCTGACACGTTCCTTCCTTCCGCACAAATGCGAGCTAGCTGGCTTTTAAGGGGTTCGGGAGCAGAGTCTATTAGTGCTGCCACTTCTCCCACTGGTGACAGTTGTAGCTAGCCAACAGTGTGGTGGAATTCGCGATTCTGGCTTGGTAGGCTGCCGTGGAAGCTACTTTCCTGCCAAAACCATAAAGTTTTTTACTTTCTTTGTCGGGGGGAGCCTCAGAGGAAGATAATGGTGTACCAGCTCTTTTGCGGGTGTTGGTTACTACTAGAGAGTCTGGCTTAAGTTGACCTCTAATATATAGGGGGTCCGACTGGGCTGCTTTAAACAGCTTCTCCACTCTCGGATTTACAGGTCTTGTCAGGTTTGGGTTGACAAGGGATGGTGCTATTCTGCGTTGAACAGATTTTAGGATGGGAATGGTCTGGGCTACTGGCTTCCTTTCCCCTATTAGTTCTTCCGCAAAGTCCCTTTCTTCCTGGACACCTTGTGTGTCTATGTGGAAGTGGTTAGCTGCCCGAAAGAGCAGTTCATTCAGGAGGGGCTGATTATCTATTGGGGAGTCAGACACTGGGGCTTCCCTTTCGACTGGTGAGTCCATTCTGAAAATATCTGGGCTATTTTCTGGCTCATCCTCGTCTTCGTCTTCGCCGTAATAATCTGATCCTGCAGGATCTTCTGGCGTGTCAATTTCCTGACCTTCTATAAGGGAAGAGTTTCCTTGGTCTGTAGGGAAGAGGTAAGAATAGGGTTGGACCTCGATGGGGTCTAAAGGCCTAAATGGTGTCTCGACCCGGGGTCTTTTATTTGAGGGGATAGGGTCCCTAGACCCTGAGGGAGAATCTTCCTGAGGGTTTAAAGCTAGGAGTTGTTCAGGGTGTCTTTCGAAAAAATTTGCCAAGGAAGACATCCTTGACATTACTCTGTCAATGTCCTCGCATGACCAGAGTTTTGAGCTTGGGGTGACCTTGCTGGGACTTTCTATGGATTGGCCCTGAGAAGACTTGGTCAGTTCTTTTGTAGTGGAGGACTGCAAGGGTTGTTTCCTTTGCTGTTTACCCCCTTCCCCGTGGGTGGAAGTGTGTTTCCCCTTTCCCTTATCTTTCGACGCCTGGCGTCGAGGATCGGAGGTGGAATCCCTGTCTTTCGAACTAGCCTTCGAAACTGGCCCCTCTTTACTCCCAAGTGATGTACCCTTTTCCTGGGGTGCAGGCTGGGGGTGGAAGTCGTGTTCGTCTCCGGACGATTGATCTTCCGGGATATTAATGGTCGAGGCACTCTGTGCAAGTGTGGAGGCTTGCCTGACGTCGTGCGGCGACCTCGACCGGGACCGCCCAGAGGACGTCCTTTCGGACCGCTCCTTTTGTGCCTCTTTCCGAGGTTTCGACGACGTCGAATCTCGGGTGGATTTTTTGTGTTTAGCGTGTGTATGTGTAACGCTTTTGTCGCCGGGGGACTTCCCCATAGTCGCCGGGACGGACGACCTTCCGAGGCCGGGGACGTGCGTTCGGCTGTCCTTCGACGCCTTGGTGCCCTCGCCGTCCGAAAGTTCGGCGTCGCTGCCGTCGCTGAAGGTACCCTCCGCCTCCATAGCTGCTAGCTTGGCGTGGTGGGCCCAACGCTTGGTGGAGCAGTCCTTAAGAGTTTTTGCCTTAAACCTGCTACAGGCCCTGCAACCCGTCTCGGGGTGGTCTCTGGGTAGGCAAAGGTTGCACGTAGCGTGCTTATCTACCCAAGGGTATTTCTTATTACACTTGGGGCAAAACTGAAAGGGCGTACCCTCCATACGTGCCTGTGGGCAGCGGGCAAGTGTGTGTAGGTAATAAGGTGTCGAGTGTGGAAGTGTACCACCCCCACTCTCCCTACTTGTAGGGCCGAGGCCAGCGGCCCAGGCCCGAGCCGAGGCGGAAGCCTCAAGGCCCAATCCGTCGGGTATTCGACGTTGATCTCCTCCCCGGTTCGGCGCGAGATGCGACGAAAGGTTGGCCAAACGGGGCAAATTAGAATTAGTTTAGAGTGAAAATATGGCAAAGCCAGGGAACTCCGATGAAGTGCTTCCGACCAGAATGGCGGAAAAAAACAATCTGGGGATCCTAGACGCGTGAGGGATCATGGGTACAGGGGACGTCACACTAGGGATAGTATTACTGGCACGCCCTGTGTCGACGCCCATTTTTCGACTTCGAAAAACAAACTGTAATACTCCGCAGCTTCCACTAGATGTCGGCCTATGCACAGCATGTGATCTAAGCAGATTCCACAAGCCTCAGAAATATATATATACGGTCAATTGTGAAAAGGTCAATTGTGACCCTTTAGATTCGGTCAATTGTTCATTCGAATAATTGTAAACAAACAATTCGGGTAATACCACAAGAAGAACCTGGGAAAGGATTTTACAGCAGCGATGGATGTCCATATAGTATGATGAATCAGTAATGATTCCCCCCAGAATCTTGACCTGGGACCCTTCTCATGTGGTCAGGGGAAGGCAGATGCTTCCTGATCCCAACCCTGAGGGTGGTGTTCTGCGGGAGGATCACATGGAGTGGGAACAGGCCAGGAGGAAGGAGAAACTCCCTTGTTTAATTTTCCCTGAAACCCCAATCTTGGAATGGCTTATTGTAAGGTAGAAGAAGTTAGGAAAACTAACTTGGTTGGCAGGGACTTCAAGTCCCATAATCCTTCAGTACTGGGACGAAGAAGAGGGATGCAGAGGAATATTGCTGTGGGAGCAGTCAGCTAATTAGTGTAAACAACCTACACCTGAGGGAGACTGAGAGGCATAAAATGCCCCTTCGTGTGCAGGAAGAGGGAGAACATGAGCAGCAGGAGAGGAGAAAGCAGTGCGGGCTGCAGAGGAAAGTGAAGCTGGCACGAGAGAAGACGCCGGGACCATTATGCAGCCAAGAGAGGTGTCAAGTCCTGAGAGGGTCTTTGCCTCGAGCTATTCCTGTTGCAGAGGTTGGGCAGTGGGAAGCGTAAGAACGGGACGCTTGCCCATTGAAGGCTTGGTGTGCAGAGGTTGCGCAGCAGGAAGAGGAAGTAGCAAGGGAAGCGTACCCTCGCTAAAGGCTTTAGGTGGCTGGGTTGCACTTGAGCCTCTGCCGAGGAGCTGGCCAACCCTGCTGCAGTCATTACCTCTCCTGTCGCCTCCGAGGCCATCTGCATGGCCTTGGCCTTTCATTTCATCTCAAAAACCCAGGACATCCTGTCCACCCTCTCGTCCTCTCCTCCTCCTCCCGCTTCTCTCTCTGCCCTTTGGCCCCCCTGCAGCCGCCTCTCCTCCCACTTTCTCATTTTTCCTCTGTTCTCCCTTGAAGAGATTTACAGAAAGTCCAATCTATGAAAGTATCGTCAAAACAGGTTATTTCCTGTTCATCCAAAACCATCAAGGACCACATTGACACCCTTGCTCCTGCTCTGGCCGACTTCTGCAACCACTCCTTTGCCTCTGGAGCCTTCCCCTCCCCTCTGAAGCACTCTCTTGTGCACCCTCTTCTCAAGAAACCCATAGCCGACCCCTCTTGTCCAGCTAACTATCACCCGATCTCTATCACTCCTTTCCTGGTCAAACTCCTGGAAAAGCTGGCCATCTCCCAGCTTAATCTTCACTCCGATTCTGTTGGTTGTCTCCATGACCATCAGCCTGGCTTCAGAGCTGCCAGAAGCATGGAAGGTGCTCTCCTGAACACCCGTGAAGACCTACTCTCCACCCTTCAGTCTAATATCCCATCTGTCCTCATCCTACTTGATATTTCTTCTGCCTTTTACATGGTCAACCATGTCATCCTGCTCAAGCGCCTCCGTGATAAGCTTGGTATCACTGATCAGGCCCTGCCTGGCTGACCCCCTTTCTCTCCAACCGACCCTCCTAGATCCAACTTGGGTCCTTCCTTTCCTCTATCTCACCTTCTACCTGTGGTGTTCCCCAGGGGTCTAACCTCTCTCCTTGGCTTTTCAACCAATACCTGGCACCGCTCGCCCACTGCATTGCTGCTCTATGCTCAAACTTTCAGTGCTATGTGGATGACAACCAACTTGTTTTCAGGCTCCCCTCTGCCACCTCTTCTCCCTCTCTCATCTCTGACTGTGTGTCTGCAATCCAGTTGTGTTGCGCCGCCAACAACCTCTGCCTTAATGCCAGT
Organism: Ambystoma mexicanum; assembly: GCF_040938575.1. Taxonomy (NCBI): domain Eukaryota; kingdom Metazoa; phylum Chordata; class Amphibia; order Caudata; family Ambystomatidae; genus Ambystoma; species Ambystoma mexicanum. Next base: position 343,745,091 of record NC_090922.1, read on the forward strand.
AAGACAGAGATCCTCCTCATCGGCACACCTGCACCTTCCTTTCCTGTCACTCTGTGGCTGGCCTCCTTTGGCCCTCTCCCTGCTCCCACTTGTGAAGCTAAGAAACTCTGGGTCATCTTCAACTCCATGCTTTCCTTTTCTCCACACATTTCTGACGTCTCAAAAAAGTCCAACTACCAACTGCACCTCCTCAGAGGTATTCTTCCTTGCCTCTCCTTCCCCCAGCAGCTCACTGTTTCCAGAGGTCTGGTTCTATCTAGGCTGGACTATCGCAACAGCCTATTTGTCAATCTACCTGCAACCACACTCCGCCCTCTGCAGCTCATCCAGAACAGGACTGTGAGACTAGTCCTTGGCCTCAAGCCCTTCAATCGTATATGTCCAGCCCTGAAATCTCTTCATTGGCTCCCAGTGTCTGCAAGGGTTAAATTCAAGACCCTCTGCATTGTCCATAAGGCCTTCTGGTGCCTGGTTCCGCAATACCTTGAACTCTCCCTCTGTAAATACCTTCCTACTTGAGCTCTTCGCTCCTTCACCTCCAACTCCCTCAGGGTCAGTCACTTCCCCAAGCAACAAGTTTGGGGTAGATCCCTTTCCTCTGCTGGGGCATCCATCTGGAACAGCCTCCCTGCTCTCTGAAACTTGAGCAGAACCACCTTTGTTCCGGAAGCACCTCAAAACCTTCCTCTTTGCTTCTGCCTTCACTCTTCCTCTCCCCTGCTAAACTGTCTGCTTTGGCACCGGGCACCTGGATACCGTCTGATATCGGGCCCAGATTCCTGCTCTCCCAGCCACACACCCGCACTGCCTCCTGACAACCCTTGCACTTGGGTCTGTATCTGCTACCCTACAGTTCCCCTTCAAGCACTTATAATACACCAGTTGTTTACAACTTATTTTCGCACTTACCACCTGCTGGCCACACTACCTGTTGTTGTTCTATCACGTGTTCAGCACTTTCCACTATTCCACTGGCCCTCGCACTTCCCCCTTCCCTCTCCCCTGCACTTGCACGTTCTTAATGTCAGTGGGCCTAGTAAGATCGTTGTTCTGTCTTCCCTTGTTTCCCCTCCCTTGCCTCGTTGCGCTCTGAAACAATTGTGTATGGGTGCAATACAAATAAAATATCATACAAAAACCAGCCTCAGAAGGAAGGTGAGTAACAGCAATATTTGACTGAATAGAAATTATTTCATCCATAAAATATGTGGATAAGGAATTACAGAGGGCCTGAGAGGAGGGAAGAGGAACCAGTAAGCTAGTAAGATAGATTACAACCCACTTTGAACAACTCACTGGGGTGATTCACAGAAGTTTCAATAATAGATGCAACGCAGACACGTTTGGCACATGCAATGGCTAGGTGATACTGTGAGGTGACCAGAGACAAGTCAAGCTTTTTTCTGGGGGTATAAGAGTGCCTCCACTTTTGCTCCATCTGCCTGCTTTGTAGACGAAGGGCACACAGCTTGTCCATGAACCACTGCTGAGAGGGGCGTGAAGATAGCCTAGATGTCTTGAGCTGAGCAAGGCTGCCTGCAACTGCAGTCAGAGTACTAGTTAAAGAATTCATGTCCACAGGGGACAGCCTTGAAAGTCGGGCAAGTATAAAAGAGGTCATATCAGGTTTAGATACTGAGCGCCATCCACACCGCTGGACTAAATTGGCTGGTGGAGCAGATGGTGGGCCCTTAATGCCCCAGTTGAAGGGAACAAAGAAATGATCAGACCAGAGGATTTGAAAGGCCACAAAAAGAGTGATCTCAGCATCTTCTGAGAAAATCAGGTCCAAGGTTTAACCTAAGGAATGGGTCAGTTCATGAACCTGCTGGGGGAGGGAGAGTTCTTTCATAGAGGACAGAAAGCTTTGAATCAAGTTCCCCACCTGATTGACCTTAAGATTAAAGTCACCCACAATTGTAATTGGTTATTTATAACATGCTTAATACCCGGAGATTTCTAAGCGCGGACCCGGGCATTGAACCTGTGTTTCTCCGCGTCGTCTTGCTACCAAGGCGAGCACATTGCCTCAGAGCTATCTTCTCGACACAATGGCATATCATCCTGACAAAGACAGTTGTTGTTTACTTGAAGGAGATGAATGTAAATCCTTTTCTTACTCCAGGAGAAGTTGGAACCTATCACTTCTTTTCGTACATTGTTGATACAACTGAACTTTTTATTATCAAGTTTTGAATCCGAAAGAACTGTGTTGGAATTTTGTGGCAAAACAGAATTTTCTGATTTATTTTGAACTGTGGAGCAAATCCTTGCTCAAACCTGGCGAAGAGGAATTAACGAAGGTTATGAGAAGAGGCAGTGGCCACGTTGTGATGTGGTTTTATGTCATATATAATTGTTGGATTAAACTGCCATACATTTCCTTATTGATTTATTGAGTATACAAGTGTGAGGGACAGATATCCTTCTGTAAGAGTATTTTCCTTAGTTTATTCTAGGTAGGAAAATCCTTGTCAGTGTAGGGATAGAGTGGTGTTTATCCTACCTTTTTATTTAATAAAATGCTAAAGTTGAAAACTCTTTACAAAGTTGTCGGCCTCACATTTCTTACCCCTCACAATAGGTTCTGAGATGCTGGATGGTTGGGGAAATCCAAGTTTCAAGGCACAGGCAAGATGGATAATGGTACTCAACGAGAGCACTAGTGCTAGGTTAAAATCTGGGAAGGCCTTCTCTCTGGAGTTGGTAACAGATGGAAAGAGCACCTATAGGAAGGGCCTGACTTTATTCAGCTGAGGAGTTATTTAGTCCAGTGAGTTTCAGAAAAATTGGGCCGACTGATTGGGGAGGGTGACCAGAAAATGGTCAGAGTACGAGGAGTCAATGTGAAGACAGTGGCTGTATTCATGTTTACGGCAGGTTGAATTGACAGGAGTTCAGTGTCAGAGATTTAATTAAGAGGTCTGATTTATTGGAAAAGTTATTTATTTTAAAATTTGTTTATTGGCATTTGTAATCATAAACAGTTTACATTATTACTGGTCAGGTCCTTTGCTCAGGATATCTGACTTTTTTACCGCAATTATGCCTTGTCTTAAAACTAAAATAATAGTGCTTATACAACAAATTAACATTAACTGTCTCCTTACAAGTGGCAGGTGATGATTAGCAGGTTTCTGGATAGGGCGGGTGTTCTGTCCTCAGCGGAGTGGGAGGAATCATTCCTGTTTTAGTTCAGGGTTGCGGGGGTCTCTTACCTAATGTTCTGTACACTTGTGTGGATCGATAGGATAATCGGGTGTGCTGTTCAAGGGGGTCTGTCGTCGGAGGATCGGAACAATTTAGACATGGTGTCTTTCCATGCCTCTAGTGCCATGCTCGAGTCTTCTGTGGATCTAGTTACGCTGTCCTCCCAGGCTCTGGTTTCTGCGTTTGCCCACCTTTCCAATTCTTTACGCCATACTTTATAGTTCGGGCCTGCAGGCTTTTTCCAAGCCATGGCTATAGTCCTCTTGGCCGTTATGCACAGCAAGTCCATTAGTTTTACAGCATATTTGTGTTTGGCCAACCTGGGGTAACTGCCTAGGAGGCATTCAGCTGGAGTCCATTTGTACCTCATAACTTCCGCTTCTTCGCAGGTTTGTTTTACTTTCAACTAGAGGGTCTGTGCTTTAGTGCAGTTCCATAGCATGTGGATCAAGTCTGCCCCATCCACCCCACACCAAGTAAATTGTGCCTGAGTAGTCTTGTTGAACTTTGCTATTTTACTTGGGGTTAGGTAGGTGTGGTATAATACATTAATCTGTATTAAACATAATCTCTGGTTTCAAGAGACTTCTTTTGGGAACGACAGTACTCTGAGCCATTCATTATCAGACATTTCTTGTCCCACGTCCGTTTCCCAGCAGGTCCTTAGTACAGCACTACAGGGTTTGGGGGTGTCCCTTAGGAGACTATATATTTGAGATATCGCCTTCCCCCCTTCGTTCAGGTTATACATCAGTGTCAAGAAGGGGTCAGTCTCAGGCTCTTCTGGCCAGGTAGTCCATCTCGTGCAGGCTATTTTGCGGATCTTTTGGTACCATAGAAATTGTCCGACGTGAATGTCTTCTTCCGCCTGCAGCTCAGCGAATTCTCTGAATATACCATCAGAGTATAAGTCACCCCAAGTGTATATCCCTTTCTTATTGGAAAAGTGATATTGAAGACTCAAGGAGGTCAACAGATGAGAATTATGCAAGAGGAGGTGGAGCAAGGAGCTGAATACAAACATACCCAAAAGAAAATGAGATTAAGTAATTGGGGAGAGAGGTGGATGGCGTGTCTTTACTGATCAGAAGACCTCCCATCCTGCCATCCTTCTAGGATAAACAGTAAGAGTAGGGAAAGTTAGAGGAATCAGTGTGAAGGGCTTCTAGTGAGGCTGATTAAGATATGGGCCCTTATTAGGACTCCAGCAGAAAACCATGGTGCTATTAGCACCATGGTCGATGCCGGAATCCGCCATGGCGGAATGGGGAATTACCACCCCATTCCAAGGTTGGCGGGGCGGTAATTCCCCATGCCACCATGGCCCTTCCCCATTCCCATTTTTGCCCCTTAGGGCATAATGGGAACGGGGAAGGCGGTAAGTACGGTACCGCAAATTGCGGTACCGTACTTACCTCGAGAGTCCCTTTGCGGGCCCCTAATTTAACAGTGGGTCTAGACCAGCCGTTAAGGTCGGGTCCTGCAAAGGGACCTCGTAATCAGGCGTTAAGGGTTTAACGGCGCCGACACCTTTTACGGCGCTGTTAACCCCTTAACGCCAGGGTCCTAATGAGGGCCATGGTGTTTGATGAGGAGAGAGGTGTAACACATGCCTGGCCCTTTGGGCCATATTCTGCCTGGGTTGTAATTCATGGGTGAATTCCTCATTCGGAATGTACATTTGCTTTTTACACCAGTTTTCTATCTTTATAATGGGACCTATTCTGCTAGAGGCGGAACAACCCCATGGGGATATTACACCTCTAGCAGAATAGGCCCCATTATAAAGATAGGAAACAGGTGTAAAAAAAACAGGTGTACATTCTGAATGGGGAATTCACCCATGAATAGCATAATTATACCTCCATCAGAATAGGCCACTAAGTCCAGATATGCTTCCTTTATCACTATGTCCCGACATCATCCCTTATCACTGTGTCCCTTCTTGAGTAACAAACCCACTGCCTGCGTGTTTGTAATGATCTTAGGGTGTGAGGGAAACAGTGTTCATTTTTAATTTAATTCATATTTTTACTTTTTCCTCCAGAATGTGCAGCATAGTTTATATGAACAAACAAACGCCTTGACCACAAGATGTATTCAATATTTTAAGGTATCACGTAAAAGGTAATATTTCCACACTTCCAGCAACTAATCCAGAAAATGGTCAGGTGTTCCTATACAGTTATGAAGGACAAAAGCATAGAAAAGATGATTGGAGATGTGATCAGAATAAATGGATTCAGAAAGGAACGCATGCTCTGCCGAGGGCCAGTCCTCTGGTGTGGAAGACATACTTCCAAAGGTAGAGAGGAAGTTACATTTTACAGATATGGCTATGAAGTTCTTGATGGAAGTGTTGAAAAAGCGATAGTCCATTATCTAGGCGAAGACAAAACACCTGAGCTATGCATGCCTCATGGAAATATTAGAAAATACCCCTTAAGAGCTCATGTTCGCACAATGCCATCTGTGCTGATAGAAATTGCTGAAAATAAAGATTTAGGTCCAACTTCAATTTACCAGAAAATAATTGAAAATGCAATGCTTCCCCTACCCACATGAGAGTTACAGTGCGAAAAATACTGAGCAAATAAAAAATAAACTTAAGTATGGGAAACAGAAATGTAGTATCAGTCATGATGATTTATATAACATCTACGAGCTTCACTATGCACTGGAAGGGTTTGTATGCCATTACTCTCTGGTTCCCGAACTTATTGTAACTTTGACTCTTCCAGACATTATCAATATTTTTGAGGAAGTGATGAAGTTGAATTCAAGAAACCTAATTTCTTATGACACAACATTTCAATTAGCTGATTTTTACCCCTCTCCACTAATATTTCAATGTTCATTGTTTGGGGAAAATCCTGCAATCCCTGCCTTTGTACTGATTCATGATAAACGCACACGATTGCTCATGAAGTTATTTTTTCTTTTGTAGCAAGGCGTAATTAACCAGAGTTCCATTACTATATTAACAGACAGAGAAGCTTCTATTGTGATATTTGTAGAGATTATTATTTCAAGATGCAAGCATGTGGTTTGTTGGAACCACATACTGAAAGATGTGGAATTCTGGGTTTCAGGTCATGAAGGAGGAAAAGCAGACAGAAAAGTGTACACCAATAATGTTCTACAGTTCCTAGACTGCAAAACTGAAGAAGACTTTCTAACATTGTTGGAAAAACTAAGGGCAACATGGAGTGCTTCTTTTGTTAAATATTTTGAGGAAAAATTGAGCAAAGACATCTTGACAGAGGCAGGCAGATGGGTCTTGGATACAGTTGGCATTTATAGGAAAACCAGTGGGGTTACGACTAATGTGTCAGAAAGCATGAATGCAGTGATGAAAAGACTGACTAAGCACAAAGAGGTTCACATGGATGAAATGGTATTGGCAATCTACTTTTTGCAAACATTTTATCTAAAGGAAGTGTTGAGAGGACAGTGTGGTATGGGGAATTATCACCTATCAAACAGGAATGCTGGCAAAAACTTAATTCTGTTGATATTGAATTCCCATTTGATTACATACCTGTGGAAAAGTTAGTGGACTTTATAAAGAAGGGTCACTATGATGAAGAACCTGTAAAAATATCAAAAGGTGATAATCGCAAATCAAATACAATGGAAGGCCTAGCAGACTTGATAGTTAAGCAAAACCGAGTATTTCTTCATGCACATTCTGGATATTTCATAGTTACCGGATTACGATACAAAAAGTATGTGGTAAAGTTATTCGCAGTTGAAACATGCTCTTGCAACAGTTCACGAACATGTTACACATTCTGGCTGCACAGAAGTCAATTGGTAAGAGTTCAAGTAAGAAAAGAATAGTGTACTCTCTGGAAAAGCTCAGGATGAATGTCAGAAAGGCAAATCTGGAAGGAAAAGAATTAGACAGAAAGATGAGCTGCAGACTGTAGCCGCAATGGATTCTATTCTGATGAGTGAAACTAAATTTGATGACACTCAGGAAGACATTAAAGCAAAAAATAAACATACCAAACAAATGAACCCATTTGAGAATGTTCCCAAGAAAGAACATTTGACCTCTTTTCTGGTAGAAGAGTATGATCTGGGTGTACCGCAGCGGTCAAGCTCACCTAAACAAACAAATAAAATGGTGCCACTTCCATGGGAATTAATACCAGATTATCCACGCATGCAGAGTGTCCTAGTTCTTAGGTGATAACTGGCTGGTTGACACAGTCATTGAAGGCTTCTTGCTTACCAGAGCTTCTCTAAAACATATCACTGAATGTTATGTACGTGTGAGTGTTTTCAGTTCATTCACAATTCATTCCATTGATTTACGTGGATACTCTTCAAGTGTTCACGAGTTTGGCATCAAATCAGATATTATGGCAAAGGACATCTGGATCATCCCCACAAATGTGCAAAATACTCACTGGGTACTTTTGTTGGTGTTCATGAAGTGGAAGATTATTCTATAGTTAGACTCCAATAAAACCCTCTACACAAAGTACATAAACATACTACAAACATTCATGGACATGCAGGTGGCATCCAAAATTGACTGGTCTAAGTGGACCATGCTCCTCATGATGTACCAGCTCAGCATGATTCATCCAGCTGCGGACTATTTCTCTGCTTATTTGCACATGTATTGTGTAGTGGGTCACTTGTACCATTCCATGCAGACATGAATGCTGTGCGGCAGTGAATAGCTATGGAATTAATTAGTGGAAAATCCTTTCTCCCAAAATCACAGTTGAAGAAACAAAAATATTGCAGAGCAAAGAAAGAGATTAAGTAGAATATTAAGAAAGATTTTAATACACCGTTTTCAAGGAATCCTCCAAAAAAGGCAACATCCACTGTTGAATTCTTATCTACAGCATTAGATAACTATTACATGGCAACTTGGTTCCTCTGTTTCATGGGTAAACTGTAAAAAACTGTAAACTGTAAAAAACCAACAAAATCAAAAATGATACTCTGCCAGGGACTATGCCAGGACTGTTATCATTTGTCTTGCCTTGATCTAGCTCATTTCCCCAGTAGTCTGTACAAATGTCCGAAGTGCATTTAGGGAAGCACTATGTATTTGGAAAAACAGAATAAATCTCTTCAAATACACACAGATGTCTACCTAAAGGTCTCCCAAGGCTCTCAGGTGGCTTGGTCAAGAGTTTGAAGAAAGGGATAGCATATATTGTGAAAGAGAGATGATCCATAAATGTCTTATTGGTAGCTTGAAACCATGTTAGAGTATCTCATTTACAATGTTATTTCATTTATTTACATTTGGTTAAATGTATAATTTCTATGCTAATATACAAGTACTAATGTCTCTCGCCTTTGCAGATGTATTACACTGGGGGTGGTAAGTGACACTGGTGAATTGTACTTCGTGCCATTGCTGAATTTGGGTATTCATTGCAGTCATACCCAATGCAGAAAACTCGGATTTCTTGTCCCATCTTACGAACTTGTCACACAAGGTTGCACTCATCTGCCTGTGCAGAGGAGTGCAACATTGTGTGACAAGTGCAGTGGAATGTATAAAAACATAAGCATATCCACAGCACTAGCCAAGTTATCCTGAGCGAGTCACTTGTCTCAACAGGTAGCGAAGAGTGGAGAGTCTTCTTCTTTGCATGTGCTCCCCTCACCCACTTGATTCCACTTGTGCAGCCCTCCAAGACACTGCTGGTGAGTGCCCCCGCTCTTATGTTTCCTCTTACTGTCCCCCCTCCCTCCACTTTCGTTCTGTCTTTCTGTTTTTTTGCTTGTTTGGTACTATCCCAATCTCTCCCTGACCTTCACCCCTGCACGCCCTGGTGCACCTGCAACTCGTGGATTGGGCAGGAGCGAATCACGTGTCCCTCATCCAGAAGAACTCCAGGGCAGCCTTGCCTGAAAAGCCATCGGCTAATGACCAGAGGCAAAGCGAATCTCCCTCCAGAGCAGATCCACTCCCTGTTTGCCCCTGTTAGCACATGGACGCCTGACGTAGACAACCTAAAGTGAATGACAAGGTAAGAATGGTGTGGGCGGGGAGTACAGCCATTACTGTAGTCCAGTAAAACCCCACAGCTCTTATTATCTAATATCATATTTCTACCTGCGTTCCATCTTTGGCATTAAGCCTAACTGTGTAAGTTAGACATGTGTTTCTTCTAACTAACCGTACTAAAAACTATCAAATTCTGCATACTCATTTGCAAACTCTGAACTGGACACAACCATACTTCTACCGCACCACAACCTACATGCACTTCACAACACCCAACCCTGCATAAAACCAAACCATGCACAATCATACCTCAACACGACATGACGGCTACCAACCAAAAATGCACCAGCGCTCAGGGACCAGTTTCTCCGAACTGAAGCTGCCAACAGTACATCAAAGCACTCTAGCTCTGTTCTCTCTCAATCCCACTAACCACCACCCGCCCCTACACTCCTTACATTGCAGATCTAAGAGACAACACCAGTGGCAACAGTGTGCGGTACAAGATGTCCAGCTTCTTCCACCATATGCTCAAGCTCTTCTGTGATAAGACTGTGCTCTTCTACCATACATCATACCCTCATACCTTTAACTGACAAGTTCTACTCCATATTTCCAGGTACTGGCAGACATCACTATAGACGATGTTTGGGAGTAATGGGTTAATGACAGGCATCGTTTAACTTTTCTCATTTCCAAATGTTCTTCATGTGTGTTTGCATAATTTTCAGGTGCGTTTCACTGCCGTTTTATATATTAGGGTAGCGTTCCGGCCCGTTCCGGGTACTTTTTCGTGATAAAATGTAGATTTTGGTCAGTAACGGCTTAATGACAGCATATTGGTGCCCCTTCCTCATTTCAAAATGTTCTTCATGTGTGTTTGCATCATTTTCAGGTGATTTTTGCTGCCATTTTATATGCTAGGGTACCGTTCCGGCCAGTTCCGGGTACTTTTTCGTGATAAAATGTAGGTTTTGGGCAGTAATGGGTTAATGACAGCATATTGGGTTACCTTTCTCATTCCAACATGTTCTTCATGTGTGTTTGCATCATTTTCAGGTGAGTTTCGCTGCCGTTTTATATATTAGGGTACCGTTCCGGCGCGTTCCGGGTTTTACACACACCCTACGAGCTATCCAAAGCATACAGAAGTGTTTTGCTGTGTTCGGCTGTGGAGCTCGCCGTCACAAGTATGTTTTTCATCCCTCGGTAGACCTATATTATTTTCTGTGAGGTACGCTCATCGTTATTTTGCATTGACGGGCATGGACGTAATTCACACAGCTCAACGTCTGCATTTAACAGTCGAGGTGACTGCGGGCATTAGTTGCCTTTGAGCCTCGACTGTTCAAACAATCTCACCGAGTTAAGTTCTGAGCATTTTCTTCGGACGATTCTAACTACGATGGTCGGTGAGATTTTGTGCGACTTCTGCTACAGTGGAGTAAATAGCAGAGTCTCGTTGGGGTGACTGCGAGCACAGTGTGCCTTTGAGCCCCATGCGAGAAACTTCTTTGTAAACATATCACGCGTGATTCCACTCTGGAAGTTTGCACCTTACAATATAGCTTACACGTTGATCTTGCCTCACTGCTTCATTGTGTCCAGCCATCTCGTCAATTATTAACGTCTGCTCCAAGTTCTGGAGTGCTTGATATTCGAAGCTCATATTGCATACTGTTGTCTTTTCAACACCTTTAAAAATGTACATCATGAGAAGTACCAGTCTTAAAGATGATCTAAAAGCCCCTGAAAAGGATAAACATTTGTCTTTTAGTGGGGGTTGCTATAAGTCAGTACTGCAATTGAAACTGCATTTATTCGAACTGTCACAGACAGATTGTACAATGACGGATCTTCTTACACGGTCCTGGCTCCCATATTAACAGCACCTGAGGCGCCATTACATCTTGTTACTATGCCTATGCATTTAGTTAAAAGTACTTTACCACAGAACTTGGAATGCACTATTTCAACTTTTACAATGAAGCGCCATATTCATGAACTGGCACAAAAAAATGAAGATCACACAGTTTGAATGCGCTGGAAAAGTTGCCATGGGCGGTAAGCCCTATTCAGCAAAATCAACAGATAGATTTCAATCCTAATGACTCACACAGGTGCACTCATCTGTTCAGTGAAAGACAAGAGATTGTTGATCATAACAAATACCTGACTCACAGTGCTGTTTTGGATCAACGGGATGATGGTTTCTTTTTTCCTTCTATGATAACCACGCCACTGTGCCCAAAATCATCTCTACATCTGCGACCAGGTCGCGATACCCTAATTCGTGTCTCATTAATAATTCTTCTGAGAAAAACTTGTATACCGAATCCCAGCAATCTCAAGATCTGACACTTTCAGCTTTGAGGTTTGTGCTCAATTCTTTAGTGAATGTTTTTGAATCGCTGAAAGATGAAGTACACACCTATTCTGGTATCATAATGGAACTCACTAAAGAGGGGAGTAATTGTGATTCTTCTCTAGTTAGCCTGAATGGTGCCATGCTTACACAATTTCAACAAATTGCAACACAATTTTCTGTGAATGAAAAGGACCATATTGACAGTATAAGAAATATAAGAAATGACTTCAATTCCTTCAAAATTAATAACAACATTATATGGTCTGACAATACATCTTCCTTAATGGCCCACAAGACTTCTGACTTTTGAAAAGAAGATCAAGCGTCACCAGCATCTGACGAGTTGTTCCCTTAGGAGGATACACCATTATCTGCATCTGTTTTGGAAGAATTCATCCGATTAGCACAGATAGCGGATGAGCAAGCTATAACTTTGGAGACACCTATTGGAAATATTCATGATTTCCCAGAGACTTCCAACTCGATTTCCCAGCCAAGGTTAAAAATAGCTATGCTCCACACAGATCCTCCTGATCCTCTGATGCATCCGAATCAAGTTGATACAGGGGTTGAAGATCACCCCCCTTGAAATAATGACCTTCCAAATAAAAGGAAAAAGAAACAAGAAAATCTTAAGAGGGCGCAAAAGAAAACAAATGATGTTGATCAACTATTGAAATCTAAAGGAAATTTAAAAAGTGGCAAACAAAAGAAAGCAGGGAAAAATACTTTTTTCAAAGCTTTAGATAATTTCACTCAAGAGAATGACAAAATGGCAAAGAATTTGAAGGGCACAAAATTGGCTGCCAAAAAATGCTATTCGGAATTTGATGAAGAAATACAAAGTACTGCTTTATCAGATCTCAAAATAAGAATTTCTCTTGCACCAGATTACAGCGATCGCAAGTTGAAAACTACAACGGGATCGCAAATTGATGCATTACTAATAAAAGTACTCACTCCAGCTAAACCACTGTAATTAGCTGAGATCTTCTGCAAATAAAATCCATAAAAAAACAAGGAAAAACCTGACAAGAGTAATTTGATATCTGTGTCGACATTAATTTCTGCTGTCCCAACAGTTTCATGCACAGACAATACTTGCCCACCAAAAATACTTGCACATATTTCTAATAATTGCGACCTATTGTTGCTGAACAAGCCTTTTGAAAAAAATTCATACAGCTTTGAATCGCAGCAATATTCTATTTTATACCGAAAGATTCCGTACCGCTATTTTCATCAAATGATACTGATAGACTTTCATTTCCATATGACAAAACTACACATATTGTGGAATTATTTTTCAACTCCCCTGTCTCGGGTGCAGTAGATTTTTAAAGTATAGGAGTTTTGACTCTTGCCCCATTGCCTCAAACCTACCCTTACACGGTCTCAAAACTGATGCAAAAACCATCTTGCCCTCAAGTTGTGCGTCGTTGAATTTGGAAGAAATTTGCTTACAAACCAACTGTTTAGCCACTGCAAAAAGAGATAATTAAGTTATTGTTTTTACTTCCTGACATCATAATTGAAGTCATCCATCGTCTGAATGTCACTGATGACAACTCTGGGCAAAAGATAAAATCCAACTTCTGAGTTGGAACACACAAAGCCCTTTGCCATTCAGTCACATAGACACCAAACACATTCTTTTTTACAGAGTTCGACCTAGTATTCTTTCAGGAAACATGGCTCAGGAGTGATTTATTTTTGGGCGTATTCTATGTGATTTCTCAACAAGCAACTTATGGTGGACACCCTTCTGGTGGTCTTTTAATCGCAATAAGAAATACCATTGGTTTTAAAGTACAGTGCATTAGTGATGACATCCCTGGCATTCTCACACTTCGGTGCAAAGTTATATGGGGTTCTGCGATTCGAGGTCTTCAACTGTTAAATATATAGTGGAACCCTGTAAATTGTCAACTCCTGCTATTTCTTGAAGATCTCTCGTCCATTCTCACCGACTTATTTTTCTTTACGGAAGATCTGTTATTGATTGGCAGTGATTTCATTGCTTGTTGTTCTACTATTGCCAGGCTATCTATTGCAAAACAAAGCGCTTCGGGCAACCCTTGGTTTAAAATAATCTGACCACGTCTCCAAGACTAGGAGGGAAGGTCACTGATTCCCCATTAAAGCCAGAATTATCTTTATAACATCATGCATTACCCACAAATGCCTCACTAAGACAGCCCTTATTTACCTTAACAACGCGATCACCCATAACAAGGCCACAAGAACATTGAGATCCAACAATAGTTCCCAACTCTTTATCCCACGGTTCAAATTCATAAGGGCTGGAGGGGTGAGCTTCCCAGTAATGGCTCCCAAAATCTGGAACTCCCTCCGTCCTCACACCAGAAACGAGCCATCCCACCAGCGGTTCAAGAAGACGCTAAAAATGTTGCGCCTTAACAAATATTAAATCAGTAGTAGGCTCTTGCCACTCAAACGACTCAACCCTGGACTACGCATGACCTACTCCTTCATTGGCCTGCTTGTCCCCTAAATGTACTCCTCACTTCTCCATTAATGTGAATAAATCCATACTAGAGTAACCTGCGATTTCCCACTGTATCCAAAGAACCAATTGTGTTACCCATACCGTGCTTTGTATATGTAACCCCATCATACTGTATGACTTATAACTACTTTCTCACTGTAACCAGAGAAACAAGCATCCTGTAACTACAACGTGATACCCTTGGGTTTGGGCATATAATAAAGGCAATACATAAATGCAATAAATAAAATCTTCAAAATCCAGTGCTAACAATTGTCAAGGAGAAATGTGGGAACAGTTGTTTACGGACTGGAATTTAGACATCTTTAATGGTAACATCGTTTCTGACTCCCCTCCAGCCTGGACTTGGTCAAATGGTAAAAGTCATTCCACAGTAGATTATTATTTATTTTTGTTAAACATACTTTATTAATTTCCATAACATTCAAAATACATTGTACCAAAACACAGTACATAAAAACATTCCCCAACATTACCTCCTGTGCCCCCAACTTCCCTCCCCTCCCCTTCAAGCCTCGCAAATCTCCAGTTTCCTTTTTTTAACTCGTGGGCGTTACGCCTCCTTCTGTGTCGAGGAGCTATCTGTTTCTGTTTCCTCTTGTGCTGACCTCGTCAATAAGGCGATCAAATGTAGCCAGGCTGTAAGTGTATTTGCTTCCTCTTCACCCCCTCTTATCACTGCTTCCCTCCACACCACCATTTCTACATCTGCCCATTTTAGGAGGTCCCACCACCATACTTCTGCACTTAGTCTCTTGCTTGCCTTCCAATTCATTGCTATCCTGCGTTTAGCTAGAATGAACGCCAGGTCTTTAAGTTTGCTCACATGTTGCAGTTTACTCGGTCTTGGAAATCCACTCACTATACACGTCCATAGAGAGTCTACTTCCAGTTTTATCCCTTTACCTACCAGGAGGTGTGCTAGCTCTTTCCAGTATCTGCCTATTTGCGGGCATGCCCAGAACATGTGTACCATCCCTGCATCTGCTTCTCCACATTTTAGGCATTTCTGTGTATTGGCATTCGCGAATTTAGCAATCTTTTTAGGGGTCATATATCCGCTATGGGTGACATATAGCTAAATTTGTTGTAGTCCCACATTCCTTGACACCTTCTTATGATATCTTTGCATTCTTACCCACAGCCCATTATCTATTGTTTCCCCTCCGTCGTCCTCATCTGAGCCACCTACTTCCCAACTTTGGACATCATTATTTCATAGATTCGGGAGACCTCATGGCCCCCTTCAGATACTGCGTGAAACGTTTCTATGGCAGCATCCGGTTGCTGGGTTAGCTCCCCCTCAGACCATGTTACCCTTACCATTTTCACTAGCCTAGTATAAGTGATATATTGCCCACTGTGTAACCCTGTATCTTCTCTAAGTGTATCAAATTCTATCCTCTCCCCTTCTTGCCACACATCTTCTACGGTTGTTACACCCACTGGTTCCCAGTGCTCTCTAATAGTCCTCCTCAACTGCTCATCCACCCCCTTCACTGCTACCAAAGGGACCTGTGGGGAGCAAGGGAGAGGGCTCCCCACCACCTGGCAGGCTCTACAGCAGACCTTCCTTCCCAGGTCCAGTAATGCCGCCCCCTCCCCTTTGGGGGCACCAGTAACCACATCCATTTGTTCAAAAAAATAGGGCATACTCTACGCTCTGAGTAATCTAGACTCCGGTGTGGGGCCCTCGGATAACCACTCTGCTACATATTGATGCTGGCCAGCTAACTAATACACCTCGAAGTTGGGCAGCCTAATTCCCCCCCTTGATCATACAGGTTCTGAAATTTCCACAATGCTATTCTGTTCCTAGAATTGTGCCAGATGAACCCCTTGCATATGCTCTGCATCCTGGTAAAGAACCACTTGGGGATCATGTACCGGACATTCGCGAAGTAGTGCAGTAGCATGGGTAGTACTATCATCTTTAGTAGTGCTGCTCTGCCCATCATGGTAAGGGGTAACCGGGCCCAGAATATCATGCTTTGTTCGATTTTTTCCCACCGCCTTTTCCATGTTGTTTGTGTTCATCCTCGACTTTGTGATATATACCTACTCTCAAATACCTAAAAGTGTCCGTTGTCCATCCTATCGTTAGCACTGGTAGCTTGTGCTGTAATATTCCTATATATCTTCCCAGAGGAAATATGGTGGACTTTTTTAGGATTAATTGTTATGCCGGAAAGTATCGCGTATCGTTCCATTACCTCTAGAATATATTGCAGTTTTTCCTCCGGGTATTGCAGGTATAGCAACAGGTCATCTGCGTACAGTGATATCAGATGCTTTCCCCCTTTCGTGTTGACTATATTGTTGTTTTAGGTATATCGCTAAAGGTTCCAATGCCAAGATGAAAAGCATCGGGGACCAGGGGCACCCCTGCCTGGCACTTCTACCTAAAGTCCATTGTTCCAAGATGATCGGTCTTGTCCGGACTCGCGCCACTGGCTAACTGTACAATTGTGCCCATTTCAGATATACTGGCCCTATCCCACATTCCTTCGGGACCGCCATCAACCACGGCCATTTGACTGAGTCGAAGGCTTTTACTGCGTCTAGTGAGACTATCGCGATTTCTTGGGGGCTACCCTCTGTCTGGTCTATGTGTTGTAGCCTCCTAAGATTGTCGGAGATACACCTACGTAGGACATACCCTGTATGGTCATGATGTATAAGTTTAGTTATCATTGGTTTCAGTCTGTTAGCCATCACTGTGGTGAGTATCTTGCTATCCTGGTTGAGCATTGACAGCAGTCTATAAGATCTGCAGTCCGTGCCTGGTTTGTCTGGCTTGAGTAGCGGGATAATAATCGCTTCACTGAGTGTAGTGTCTCTGGCAATCTACCCTTGTCAAATGCCTCATTCAGCATGGCTAACATCGGTGGGAGTAAGTCAGATTTATATGTTTTAGAGAACTCACTTGGGAGACCATCCGCCCCCGGGGCCTTATTGGTTGGTAGTGTTGGGATCTCACGCTCCAGTTCTTTCACTGTGAGTGGGGGCCTCTAATTTCTCTCTATCAGTTATTCCGTGCTTGCTTAAGTTCATCTCCGCCAGTGTATCTGATATGTCAATTTCCTCTTCCTCAATCGTTTTTGCATATAGTTTCCTGCTAATATCTATGGAAGCATTCATTCACCCCTTCTTGTGTATCCTCCACCGACCCATCCGGCCCCTGTATTTCTCTGATTGCCTGTCTGGGGGCTTCAATCTTACACAACCAGGCTAGCAGCCTGCCCGGTTTATCACCTTCAGCATGTTGCCTCTCTATGTATTTCCTATAATTTAAGTTACTTAGTCTCTTCCCAGTGGGTTCTGCATTTCTCTTGTAGTTGATGTATGGCCTCAGCCTCTCATGGGGAATCCGCCCCTCTCTGCATTTTGGCTTCTATCTCCTTTTCTTCGTCTTGCAGTTCCTGCATTATTCCACCTTGTAATCCTTTAGATTTCGATCCTTCCCCCTTCACCACCACTTTGAATGCTTCCCACAGTGTGCCGGCTGAACTCACACTCCCTGTGTTGTGTTCGAAGTATTCTTTTATAACCTCCCTCAAGTCCTCTCTAAATATTGTCTCTCTAAGCGCTTCGGCTCTGAGCTTCCATGTCAGAATTCTGGGCCTGGGAGGAGACATCTGCCGTGTTACAATCAGTGGCGCGTGGTCCGAGAGGACCGCTGCTTTGTATTCTGCACTTTTTATGCCTTCAAGTACCGTGTTGGTTGCAAATATGTAATCCAACCTGGTATGTAGGTTGTGTGCAGCTGAGTTATGTGAGTACTCCTTGTGATGTGGGTGGAGTCTCCTCCACACTTCAACCATATGGAAATCATTCACAAGCGCTCCCAGGGCCTTCGCCACCGGGCCGGGCATGGCCACTATCATATCCAATCGAGTGCAGGGTCTGT
This sequence comes from Ambystoma mexicanum, assembly GCF_040938575.1. Classification (NCBI taxonomy): domain Eukaryota; kingdom Metazoa; phylum Chordata; class Amphibia; order Caudata; family Ambystomatidae; genus Ambystoma; species Ambystoma mexicanum. The sequence continues at coordinate 343,763,098 of NC_090922.1, forward strand.
TGTACAGTTGAAATCCCCCATTATGACCGCTCCATCTATATATGGGCTGATCCTGGCATATAGGTTCCTGAAATATATCGTAGTGTCATTATTCGGGGCATAGATGTTGATAATATTCACCAACTTGTTCCCCACCAGGCCTTCCAGTAATACCCTCCTGCCTTCTGTATCTATCGCCTGCTGTACCAATTTGAACAGAACATGTGGTGCTATCCATGGGATGACCCTTTGGCATATTTAGAGCATGGTGCACCTATTGTGGTCCCACTCCATTTCCTCTTCATCACTTCTAGCTTCTCCTTAGTTAGATGGGTTTCTTGTAACAATGCAATGTATATTCCCTGCCTTCTCAAGTACATCATGACCTCATTCCGTTTGATACAGCTGTTTAACCCTCTTACATTCCAGGTTACTATCTTCAGGTCCCCCATATCAGCTGTATCCAACTCCCCCCAACACCGCTCCTGTTCTTATTGTGAACTGGCTTGTGATCGCAGGCTCTCCCCTTCCCGTTATTCCCAACTTCCTTCCCCTCCCTCCTTTTACATGCCCCAACTACCCCAACCCCTATCCTTCCCAACTTCCCACACAATTGCCCAGTTCCATCCCTGGATCTCAGACTACCCCGCATCTAGTCCTTTTCTGCGGCCTCAGTCGATACTCAGAACCCAGCCGGGGGATACTATACTACTAATATCCTAACTAAGCTAACTACTGGGGTTTGACTATTCTCCCTCTTGTCTCCTGCATTAATGCCACACTATGCTAACCACTCCTATCTTCTGAGTACTGCATCACCTTCACTTTCTAGGTAATCTACCTGACCTTCAATAATATAGTCCACAAAGTTCGGATCTCAGGCTTTTGCGGTGTCTGCCGTCCTGCCTGATGCAAGTCCATATAGCAGAAGCTCGTCTAGTTTTCATGTTATGCTCCGTAGGGTCTAGCATCAAAAGTATCGGTTTATAGTATGATTATGGGAACAATGCTGCTAACTCCCCTTATCAATGAGATGTCATACTATATTCAAGTCCCAAAGTCAGTGTCTCTCATCACCATGCAACTCTATAAACAATAGGTTCACTTAACCGTTCCGCCCTCCGTCCGGTCATCTGCTCCTGCTGGGCAGTTCTGTGCTTCCAGCCACTCTGTTGCGTCCTCCGGAGTCTCGAAAAAGAGGGCCTTGTTCTTATGCAACACCTTCAATTTTGCCGGGTACATCAGCATATATCTGAGGCCCGCTTCGCACAGCCTCCTTTTGATAGCTCCATATTGCATTCGCCGCCTCTGTACCAAGAAGGTGTAATCTGGGTACGCCGTAACGGCCGCAGACGCACTGTGTATTGTTCCTCCCTTCTGAAAATGCTCTAAAATGTTATCCCTGTCTCTGTAGTTCAATACTTTGGCGATGATCAGCCTTGGGGGGCTCCCAGGTGGCGGTTTCCGAACCAGCGCTCTACGCGTTCTCTCAACTGCAAACCCTTGGGTGAGCGCTCCTCCTTTAATTTCCTCTAGCAACATGGTCTCGATATAGTTAGCCGGGTCTGGGCCTTCTTCTCCCTCTGGGAGCCCCACGATTTGTATATTGTTCCTACGCGCCCACCCTTCCACTCGAGCCTCCAAGTTGTCCACCTGCTATTGCAATGTGTGTATTTCGGTGGCGTTCACCATACAGGTGGTGGTAGTAGCCTCCCTCTCCTTCTCCAGTACACTTGTACATTCCGCCAACCCCTTCATGTCCTGCTTCAGGAAGTTGAGGTCCACTTTCACTGAATCGATCTTGAATTCCAGTGCGGTCTTAAGTTCGGCCACTGCGGCATTTAGCTTAGCCTCTCCTCATGCCAACAGGTCTGCAATTGCTTCCAAAATCTGCTGGTCATTCCGTTGCGGGGTCACGTCGCCTTGCTTGTGCAGCCCCATATTCTTGACGGCCTCTGTTGTTAGTGAGATTTGGCAAAGTCCTCCATCGTTGCCTGCTTTCCTTTTCCTTTGACCAGCTTGGTGGACATTCTGAACGCGGGTTGGTCTATCCGCTTTGGGCTGACGAGTGCGCCTCGTCACAGTGTTCTATGGTGCCTGATCCCACCGCAATCACACTCTTCGCAATTCAGGGCCCTGCACGCTATGGGGTAGGGTGTGGCTGGTCCCCACAAGTGCCCACCCGGTGTGTAGCCAATTGCAACATGGTGCAGTACAATGCCCTATTTGCCCTTTCGCTCCTCATCTGTGGCATTACTATTATCCCCTCTATATCCAGTTCCTCCTTGATCGGCTTTCACTGTCCGCCTGTATACTGTGGTTGAACGCTCCCCCTTCCACCTGTTCTGTGGACACCACCCTCACACGTGTGGCCAGCCAGTGACGCCTAGTGTGCCTCCCTTAGCCTTCCCTGGGGCCCCTGTTAGGGAGAATTCTCATCTATGGCTAATTTGTCTCACCTAGTGAGTCCCCCAGCAGCTTTGCTGGACTTCTGGGGTTTATTTTTTTCCACTTGGTAAGAGAGCTTTTCCCCCACTCTTACCTGTGTTTTGCTTTGTGTTTCTACCTGTTTTTGTGATTGTGGACTCTGAAGTACACCACTTCAGTAGCCCCCATCATTTTGTGCGTCACACAGCACCTTCAGTGCCGTGGAACAGGGTTGTCTTTGAGACTTCCCTCAACTCCATTTCTGAGGCGACTACCGTCCCCCAGAAAAGGGTAAAGTTACCATTAACTTTACTTAGTCAATCTACCACAGATCCAGTACACCCCATCTTCCATGGAGTACTGGAAAGGGTTAATTCATATCCCTTTTTATCTGTACCTCCTAGAGCATTGTTTTGCTCTTTTAACATTTAGACTTGGCTGGTGACAGTGGTATCTACCCTAACTTTTCTACCGCGATTATATTAGATAAACGTGGTACTGTTCTTGGCTATTATATTAGCCTCAAACATAAACCTGCTTGACCAAATCGTCTTTCTTTTGGCACCGGATGGGTTTATATGCCATTTCTTTTTGTTAAAGTCCTTCTTGTGTCTTACTTTGCGCAGCAAACTAGGTTCGCCTTCTTTGGTCACTGTCTTTTGGCGGGCTTCTGCTCAGAAGCCCTCCTCAAGGCGCCTGGGTGTCTAGGTGGGCTGAATGTGAGGGAGGGGTGTAGTCTCGCCCTGCACAGGGTATCCTAGGAAAGCCAAGTCGCATTTTGTCAAGATTGGCCAGGGTAGTTGTCCGGGCTGGACAAAACCCCTGCTGGGTGATTGACAGCCAGGCTGTGTGAATGGGTTTTTTTTGCATAAAAGGCAGGTCTCTTGGGCTAGAAGTCAGAGAGTCGCCACTGGAACCACAAGGAACTGAAGAGAAGTGGAGAGAACAACGGCTGCTGGAACTACCCCGTCCCGGTGAAGCCCTGCTGCAGTCCTGAACTATCTTCCCTTCAACGACTCAGAGAAGATCCAGTCCGGAGTCTTCTTCCCTTGAGCTTGTTGGGGATAACCAGCTCATCTTCCACAGCCAGAGGATCCTCTTCCTTGGTCGAAATCGCTGCACACTGCTGTAGTGGTCCGGATAGCCACCTGAAGAGTCTCTCCTGTTTTTAAGGAGCACATCTTTTATTCCTCGTCGCTGCTGCCGGCTTCATCCCTGTGTGTTGCAGACCCCCTTCAGACGTCGTCCTTCACAACGAAGCTCCAGGAATCGTGGGTCTGTGGGAAACCAACAGGAACAACTGCCAGGGCACCAGCTGCACCATTGGAACAAGGTACTGTGTTCTACTTGAGGAAATGGGTGAATCCCTTTTCTTCATCTCCAAAACTTGCCCTAGTCTTCCCTCCTTCTTATTAACTTTTGCTTCCGAACATTGACAATATCGAAGTACTTTTGGCTATGTTGAATCGTGAACTGTCTGACTGTGTGATCTTCGGCAACAGGGCCCGGTGTCTTTCGACCCTGGCTCCAGCCCTTTGACTTTTGAACTCGTGTCTCTGAGTGTTTCTTGATTCTGCATGCCTAACCAAAATATTGCCTGTGATTTTTGCCTCCAACTCCCTCTGGGTATCTCAGATGCTAAGTGTGTTTTTGCCTCGGTAGCATTTCATGTCACGGATACGTGTTTATTTAGTAGACCGAACTGTCAAAAAGTGATCGCAATCGTATTCGCGTTAACGTGTTTTGTTCGTAACACCAGTTCATTCAAACACAGGGTACTTACCTTGAGACTTATTGTACAAAGTGAATTGGTTAGTTGTAGTATGTTTAACGTGTGGTTTTTATTTGAGTTTATTAGAAGTGTTGTGTTTATAACGAATGGTTTAAAAAATAAATGTACTTACATTTTTTTACCTGAAACCTTGAGTCACTGTTTGCTTGAGTCACAGTAATTGTGGTCTCTTTGTGTAACCTCTGCTACTGCTCATATACTCTTGAGATAAGCCTGGCTGCTCTACCACTGCTACCACTCTGACATAGTAGTACAGGCTTGTACCAAAGGTAAAACTTGTATTGCCACCTGTAGTCTTAATTGTGTGTAGTGGTCCCTAAGGACACTGCACAGGATTCTGCCTAACAGCCCCCTTGGCTGTGTCCTTGTCGTAGTGTGAGGGCTAAGTGTTGCTGCCCTCTATGCGTCTCTATTCAGCTCCTGAGAGTCGCATCCGACTCGTGTTCTGAGGGCTCCACTGGAAGAGGTTGTGATGTGTTGCTCTTTATGGTGCGCGCCCCAGCATTGGGGGTGTTCCTCTGGTGCTCCCTGACTTGCCCAAGATTTCTCTGAGGTCTGATTCCGGTGAGTCACTTGCCTTCATCTAGTCCATCTGAAGGGAACTCCTCAATTATTCGATGCAAAGCACAGCGGGCCCTGCAGCCTGTATTTCGTGTGTAGCTTGATCTGCTACATACGACTTTCCATCCAGTCCTGCAACAGGCTCCTCACTGCATACTTCCACTCAACTTCTGGTCCATCATACTCGCTTCAGCTGCGAGTTCACTTTATGCCGTACGGTATTGTGCCTCTTGTGCTCCGCAAGCGGTCCTGTGGGTCTGTTTGCTTTTGTTATGCGCCCTCTGTTAATGTCCATGTATTCCTTCTGCAATCCTTACGTCGCTTGGTTCAGCACCCGCTGCTGGCAACTGTTGCAAAATCCTCCATTCGGGTTCTGCAGCCATAGTGTACTCCTCAGTAACAATGTGTCCCGTCTCTTGAACAAGTGTTCTGATGGCCGTGCAGCATCTAACTTCGATACATTCTACTGGGGTTTCCTCGCCACTAGGTCTTCTCTGGTTCTCGCTTGCAGCGCTACTATGCTATATCGAGTGCCCCTTCCGTCGGTAGCCCTTCGCATCCCTTCTGCTTCACTCCCAGGGGGGCTTCACTCCTAGGTAGGTCGCTCGGAGCTTGGTGTAATCCACTCCCGTCTTGTGTGCGTATGCACTAGCCGACGCGCGGGGTCGCCTCTTTGCCCGCTCCGCTGCCGGTGCCTAGCACCAGGAGGGTTGCGTGTCACCGCAGGACCTGGCTCCTTCCTGCTGTCACTGGTAGCTTCACTGAGCTTTAGTTTGCTGTGCAGCGCTTCTATATATTACTGGGTCTTTCTGGTCCCTTATCATCAGCCCCAATCTCTTTGTTTATTGCGACCGCCATCTTTTCTTTTTCGTCTGCTATCAGTTGCAAACTTTCCAGGCAATTTGCACTGGCATCCATGCGGCGATCTGTAAAGCACTCTCCTCAGGCCTCCAGTGTAACTTCATACAGCAATACGTTCAGTTTAATCAATCATTAGCTTTGTGTGGTACAGCTTCTAGTCGGATCAATCCAGGATCTGCAGGAGCTTGTCAGGGTTCATGTCCTATCCCATGGCCTTGTTCAAAATAGATTATTTAACTGTGTGCCCTGAATTGTTCCAACATTGTTTATGGTTAAATGTGGTTCCCATGCTGCATAGCGATCATAACTCTGTGCAAATTGCCTTTTCTGTTAATCCATATGAAACTAATAACACACATGATGCCAAATTACATGTTAATACGCACAGAAATCTTATATTTTGTTTTAGTAATCAGGGTCAGAAGTTGAATGATAAACTGGACTCTATGTTAAGGTATGGTCGGGCATGTGACTTAGATATATTATGCTCGCCAAGTAACTTTGTGGAATTTATATGGGATTTGAATCCACTGAAACTTACTAAAGTGTTGAAAACAAAAATACATGCCCATTCTTTTGATGAGCTAACCCAATTAAAAAAAAGTTTAAATACAAAGGTACGTGACTTGAGAGCAGAACATCTCGAGCCCCACATTTACCTAGCTGTGAAGATTAAATTAAAAAATAATTATAAACATTGGTCCCGCGGGTAAAGAATGCTACGTAACATCTATGATGGTCAAAGTATGTTAGCAACACTTTTCCCATCTCTAACAAAAAACTTCTGGTCATTAATTAATAACAAAAACTCAATCTCAAAATGCCTGTCAAACCTCTATTATTTCTTTGGCTGTCTGGGAGACACATTTTACCGACAACATGTCTTCAGACATTTCTTTAGATACACACATGGACTGTATTATACCCTGGACACTAAATATAGTTGTGGAGGAGTTATTGAATATAATTAAGCATCTGTCTAAATACCGCGCAGCAGGCCCTAATGGACTCACAAATTAGATATTTAGTGCTGAACCCGACATCTGGGCAGCAATATTAGGTAAACTGTTTCGGAAGATAATCCATACCCAAAAACTACAGATTTCGTGGAATCAGACAATTATAATACAAATTTACAAGAAGGGTGAAAGATCAGACTCAGCAAATTACCGCCCAATTTCCTTGATGGACGGCGATAGTAAGATCTTTGCTAGCCTGGTCTTGCAAGATCTTGAAAAACGGGCTTCCAGTAAATGTATACTCTCTAAATTTCAAGTGGGTTTCCGCAAAGGGGTCTCTACCGCTTTAAACGGGCTAACGCTTAACATCCTAAAAGTTCAGTCTAAAAAAAAAATCATTACCAATTTATATTGCCCTAATAGAACTATCAAAAGCATTTGATTTAGTCAATAGGTCAAAACTCTGGCAAAAAGTCTTGGAATATCCATGAGGGCATATTGCAAATTATTATTGCTCTCCATGAGCATACATGAATTCAGATTAGATTAAATCAAAGGGGTGACTTATCCCCCTCAAAACCTATCATTAAAGGTGTAAGGCAAGGGTGCTTATTGGCTGCTCTACTCTTTAATTTATATCTTCCTGACCTAGCTCCCTTTTTACTAAACTTCACCCTTGGCTCTCCTGTTATTGGTAAAAGTGCCGATATATGCCGATGATATAGCCCTAAGCGATAACAGCCCAGTAGGGCTACAACATCTACTCAATGCTCTTGAGGTCTATGCAAAAAAGAATGATCTTGTAATTAACCCGAACAAATCAAGTATAATTATGTTCAGTAAATCATCTACAAAGTCGTAAAAATGTTATGGACACTTGACCTAAAGACACTTTCAGCAGAGAAAAAGGCAAAATACTTGGGATTTAATCTCACATCTAAACACTCAGTGCTGGATTGAACATTGGAACTTGAGAGTAAAGTTCAGCAATTCATGTGCCAAATGAAGAAATTGTTACATTTGTTTAGTAGATTTTCTCTCATGCCTCTTATTAAGTTCTATAAGGACAAGATCCTCCCATCCAATTATTATGGCATGGAATGTAACCCTAGTGCCAGAAATATCAATTGGGACCGGTTTGAGGGCCGCCTCTGGAAGAAATCACTATCTCTACCCCTATCCTTATCCATCTCGAGGTTGAGGTACGAGTTGCACTTGCACTCTTTGCAGTCCTATTATAATTGGTGGGTTCTTGCCATTTATAGACTTATTTTAGTTACTCAAGAATGTCCGCTATATGAGGATATCAACGAATATCTTCCCACGCATAAGAATGTCTATTTGACAAATATACATTTAGATGCCGAAAAGATTTTAGCCAATTGTGAATGTATCAACAATACTTCAATAGAAAATCCAGGCACGGTAAAGTGAGCCCTTATGCGCGCAGACTGGATACAAACAAGGGCCACACTTAGTAGTTTGAAGAGTGCAAAATATGCCACACTATGCACATTTCCCTAATCCTGCCTGGCGAGCAGAGTTATTGTGCTTTTGTTTAAACCTGATTAAAACGAATGAAATGCAACGCATAAGGCAAAAACTATATCCGCTTGCTGGTGAATGTACACTTTGTGGTGAAGGGCTGATCCAGGACTTGACACTTGTTAATATCATGCACCTCGACCTATGTTCAAAGAGAAAAATACTTTGCCCGCTTTGTCCATGATACAACCTGGCTTTCTATCCAGGATTTCTGGTCTAGGATTTCAGCTGCGAAGGAGATTCCGTTGTCCACTGCATTGTTAACATTCTTAAATGAATTGAATTTTATAAAGATTTCATTGTGAATGAAAATATTCTAAAGAATGGAAGAATGGCATTATTTATTATATGTCTTGTAATTTTGGGTTCTTGCTCTAAATCTAATTATTTGCGCGAGTATTTTATATGTTATATTCTTTTTAGACTTCATGATTGAACTTTGATGAGCAAGGTGCAAATATGGATATTTTGTTGTTTTTGATCATATTCTTATACTTGGAGTTCTTTCTTTTTTTTTGCTCTTTGTCGTTTTCTTTTTTTCTATTTTTCTTTTTATATGCGTGCCTTCTCTCCTTTTAATATTATCTGATTCTGATTTAAGTATTTGATTTAAAATGTGTAAAAAGTCATTGTTTGTGACTAAATGCACAATAAATATTTTTAAAAAATGTTTTTTTAAAAAGTGTACAACACCAAGAAAGGAGAGTGTAATGTGACAAGGAAGTTCCCTGAAGATGTTCTGTCCAAGGTGTGGGGAATCCGGAGCTGTGGACCAGCGGGGAGCATTATTTGGACCCTTACGGATAGGCTTGATTCCTGAAGATTTTGCCTCCTTTGCTAGGAATGAAAAACAAAGGACAGTTCAACAGGAATCCATTAGCATTGAAGGCCATCATATTGGTCAGGTTACCCACAATTTCTGATCACCGCCATTCATACATATGAAAACGGCAGAGGTTAATGCGGATTCCCTGCATATACTGTTGAAAGACATAGGAATCCTGGTGTCACCCATATCCAAGCACCTGTCATGTCTGCAAATGCCATGAATGAGGAGTGTTCGGTGGAGAGTGTCTGACATGCAGTAGCGGTCGCCTCTTTAGGCTTGATTCTTAGACATGTAGAGAATACAAATTGCCCCGTTCTTGGATCAATTTGTCTCTTTCCTGAAATAAACGGTTGGAGCCAGTCTGTTCTCGCTGTTCCCCTGCTCACCCTGCCTCAATTACTTATTGCTTCACTGCCTCATTATTCTACTGATGACCAACTTTCGCACTAACCTTTGTGCACCCCTGACCTTCGGATCTCCTGATTTTCTGACAGAGCCCGATGTTCAGTCTGCAGGAAGTTTGGTGTTGCCAGGTGGATGCCACCGGGAGCTGCCTTGATTCAAGCTTGCTGCTTGCCCTCGAGAGATTTCGCTAACATGGAAGCTAACTACATGCAGGAAGAATGTCTGAAGAGGTGAGCTGTCAGTGAGTGGGGAGCCAAACTATTTCATTTCTCCTGTGATTTTCACATAATTTTGCTGGGCGCTGGACCTTGGGAGTGCAACTTTTTTGGGACCCACTATGACTTTTAGAGACTGCAAAATGTAAAAGTAATTTCTAGAATGTTCTTTTTTTTATCCTTTACTGATTTCGCTGTCCTTTTGTATATTATATCCGACATGCCCTTGCTTTCTACCAAACGAAAAATCCTTATTGTGAGGAATAGAATGCCCACTGCCCCTCCTGCTCGCCACTGGCTGTTGTAAAGACTGGGCCTAATGTCTTTGTAACTTCGGTGGGAGAGGCTTATAACCTCATCAGTGAAATTCACCAGTTCCTGAGCAATACGAGCATCCCCATAAGCTTCGACCCATGGAGGGCGGCCAGGGGAAACAATTCCATAAATGACGAAATAAACACGGTTAATGCAACTAAGGAAACAACTAAGGAAACCAGTAACAACCAAGGCCATACAGTGACTCAGTACCAAGGGACAATGCGGTCCGAGACAGGGTGGAGAATACTGGGGCTCATGCATGCAAGTGTAACCTGGTCTTGTCTGAATTGGGGCAATTAAACAACTCCTCCGGCTGTTGTTGGAGGAAAGGGAGAGCTAATGTGGGGTGACTGCCACAACTTGGGTGGAAAGAAATGGGGATTCAAACCCCCAGTCAACTGTTTTGCTCGATCATACGGTGGGTTCTCCCCAAGATTGTGAACCCCAACCCTGCTGGCCTAAGATCTAGTACGAGTTGCAGCACAAGCTGCACCAGAAGCCACAAATCAAAAGCACTGCATGACAAGGTGCCCCTGGACCCCATAGTGCAAAAGAAGTGCGACCATTCACAAAGCACTCAGAAATAAACTCAGCCTGCTCAGTTTATATCTTCACAGTCACTGAATTCCACTGATCATCACACAGGAATAGTGTCTAGCGGGGGTGGGAGGTTCAATATTCTTACATAGGGTCCCAGAACTGCCCAGATATTGCAAAGAATCTAGGGAAGCACTTGTGAAGAAGTGTACTCACTGGATCGGTGAGTTGCTTATATGTAACCCGAGAAAAGATCCCAAAGTGCACCATGCTGCTTTCCAAGGGAGATGGACCATATGATTCTGTCCAAACGGATTTCTGGGATACAAGTATGGGAAAAATCATATTGGTTTTTCGGAAGAGATGCTACCCCGTACCCAATTCTATGATATAAGTCTCGGTGGATGGTGGAGGTCACTTAGTTGATTACTTTAAAACATGCCCCGCGCTTTCAGGTGCTAATGCAGTCCCGCTGGGGAAAAGGAACACAAGAAACTTACCTTTGGACCTTCCTGTGTTTTAAGCCAGGAGTTTTTTGGCCTGTTCCACACCGTTGTAGTCTAATGGGGTCATGTGTAGGATTATAAGAAATTGCACATGATGTATTTGTATCATGGATTAAATGTTTATTATGTTATTGGAGTTTGTTTATTTGTGTAATGTTCTACTTTTATGGCTCTATGGCTGAAGAACAAGTTACTTCTTACCTTGTAACGTTCTTTCGATGGGATGTTCCTCCGACGTATTCCTTATCTTTGATAAGACGTTTCCAGCTTGCTGGCCACAGAAATTTTTTCTGTGGAGGGCGCTGCGCGTCGACATCCGCCGAGTCGATGTCCCTCGACGGCCACCGTATCGGCACCAACGTCACCATGCCCATAAATAGCCACGCGCTGCGTCCGTTGCTCAGTTCCGTTTTGTAGCATAAGAAAAGTCATGCCTGAATTGGTTATTTACCTTGAAGGAGCGTAAGCTGCAACCACAAGGGAAGTATTACTGCGGGGATGGATGGGAGGGGCGATAAGGAATACGTCGGAAGAACATCCCATCGAAAGAACGTTACAAGGTAAGAAGTAACTTGTTCTTCGAAGGGATTGTGTCATCCGACGTATTCCTTATCTTTGATAGACTCCCATAGCAGTGGCATGTGATTGGAGGTGGGAGTAAGAATGTTATGTATCCCTTTAGGGATGGGCCGAATGTAATACGGTCTTGCCAAATCCTGTCTCTTGACTAGTGGAGGAATCCAGGTTGTAAAATTTTGTGAATGTATGTGCAGACGACCATGTGGCAGCCGCACATATGTCTCGGACCGGTACCCCTCTCTGGAGAGCCGAAGAGTCTGCGATACCCCTGGTTGAATGAGCCCTAAGATTTTGGGGTGGCTCTTTCCCTGCCAGTTTATAACATTCCAGAATGGTCAAAATAATCCACCTGGAAATGGTTTATTTTGTTATGGGTAGTCCCAACTTGTGACCTGAGTATCCTACAAACAGTTGGTCTGCTTGCTTGATCCTAGCCATTCTGCTGATGTAAAAGCTGAGAGCTCGCCTTGGGTCCAGCGTATGTAGCCTTTCTTCCTCTTTCCCCGGATGGGGAGGAGGGTAGAACAAAGGTAAGGTAATTTTCTGAGTAATATGAAATTCAGAAACCACCTTTGGGAGGAAATTAGGCTTCACCTGTAGGACAACCTTGTCCTTGTGGAAAATTGTATGTGGGGGTTTACAGGAGAGACCTTGTAGCTTGCTCACCCTCCTAGCAGATGTTAGTGCTACCAATAGGACAGTTTTAAGCGTGAGAAATCTCAGCGAACAAGAGTGAAGTGGTTCAAATGGAGTGCCCATTAGGAAGTTTAAGACTAAATTTAAGTCCCATAAGGGAACCTGGAATGGTTTTGGAGGATAAACATGAGTTAATCCCTTGAGAAATTGTATCACTACAGGTAGTTTGAAATACGATGGTTCCTCCGCAGTGCGCTTGAAGATAGAAAGCGCTGCGAGATAGCCATTTACAGTGCCAACTTGAAGGCCTGAGTTTGCCAAGTAGAGTAGAAACGATAACACCGTTGGTGTACCACATGAAAAAGGGTCGATATTCTCTTCCCTACACCAGCTGCAAAATTTGTTCCAACGGCAGCGGTATAAAGACTTTGTTGCTGGCCTTCTGGCCGAAAGCAACACCTCCATGACGTCATCAGGGAGGTCCCAATCCTGGTACCTCACCCTTTCAGAAGCCAAGCGTGAAGGCTGAGGGTTCTGGTGTCTGGATGGAGAACCTGACCTCCCTTCTGCGAGAGAAGATTCTCTTTGATTGGAAGACGGATTGGAGGGCAGATGGACATATCTAGAAGGTCCGGGTACCACGTTCTCCTGGCCCAGTCCGGGGCAATTAGGATCATGGTTTTCTGGAATCTTCTCAACCTCCTGATCATTTGAGGAATAACAGGGACTGGTGGAAACTCCCAGTCCACTACGAACGCGTCTCCTAGAGCTCCTCTCGGGGGAAATTCCCTTGAACATAACAGATCGCACTTCCTGTTGGTGCTTGTGGCGAACAGATCCACCTGAGGGGTTCCCCAAAAGGCGAAGATCTCTTGAAGGACTTCCTGATCTAGCTCCCACTCGTGGGAGACTGTGCTCTGCCTGCTCAGAGCGTCCGCTGTCAAGTTCTTCTCTCTGACTAGGTGGACTGCCGATAGAGAGATTCCTTCCTGAATTACCCAAAACCAGAGCTGAATTGCCTCTCTGCACAGTGGCAGCGATCCTACGCCTCCTCTTTTTTGAGATAGTGCATGGCCACCGTGTTGGCTGTCATTATCAGGACATTCTTTACATGTACTGATGGCAGGAAAGCTTTCTGCGCTAGTCTGATCACTCTCAGCTCCAATAGGTTGATGTGTAGTCTGGACTCCGATGGAGACCAACGACTGCTGATGGTCAAGTCATTGGCATGGGCTCCCCACCTGTGAGTGAGGCGTCTGTGACTACTGTTATCTCCGGCCATGGTTGCCAAAACAGTTCTCCTTTCAAGATGTTCTCTGGATAGGCCCACCATTGAAGGTCGCGGGCTACATTGTCCGGAAATCCGGAGGAGATCTGTCATTCTCCCTGAGAATTGCGACCACTGAGTTCTCAGTGCCCACTGAAGAGATCTCATTCTCAGGCGAGCCTCTGGCACAAGGAAGATGCAGGATGCCATGAGGCCTAGCAACCTCAAAAAGTCGAAGGGTGGGAGATGTTGGGCATTTTGAAATTTGTTGACCATCTGCAGAATATCTTGAGCCCTCACCTCTGGTGGCGAGGCTTTTCCCAGGGAAGTGTTCAGGACCGCTCCGATGAACTGGAGTCTCTGTGATGGTATCATCTGTGACTTCTTTAAATTGAGGGAGAAGCCCAGCTTGTGAAGGAAGTGGCAGACATGATCTAGCTGGATCCGAGCTTGTTCCGAAGATACAGCTCTGAACAGCCAATCGTCCAGGGAGGGGAAGACGTGGATCCCTTCCCTCCTTAGATTTGCAGCCACTACCGACATTAGCTTGGTGAAGACCCTCGGGGCGGAGGTCAGCCCAAATGGCAGAACTCGAAATTGATAATGAGAGTCGCCAATTGCGAACCTCCGGTATTTCCTGTGTTTGAGATGGATTGGCACATGGCAATAAGCATCCTGAAGGTCCAGAGATACCAGCCAGTCCTGGAGCTGGAGGGCCTGAAGGATCGGAGAGAGAGTTACCATCTTGAACTTGTCCTTCCTGAGGAACTTGTTCAATTCTCTTAAGTCCAGGATGGGTCTCAGTCCTCCGTCTTTCTTTGGTATGAGAAAGTAGGGGGGAGTACCAGCCCTTGTTCCTGTCCGCTACAGGTACCGGTTCTATGGCACCTTTCTCTAGCAGGTCTATGATCTCCTGCAAGAGGAGTGTATCTGGAACTTTTAGAGAGCTGTGCCCCGGCGGATGACTCTGAGGGATGTGTAGAAAGGGTAGGCAGTAACCCTGGGCAACTGTCTCCAATGCCCAAGCATCTGACGTTATAGCCTGCCATTCCGTCAGATGGTGAGTTAACCTGCCCCCTACAGGTGTTTTGTGTGGAGAGGCCTCAGGGTGGTTTGGGGCGGATGATGCAGATGCTGAGGGTAAAGAGGCACCTGCTGCTGCTGCGGCTTTAGTACTTTTGACCCGTCCACCTCGGGTAGGTCTTCTTTGGCCTCTTTGAGCCGGCTGTCCTCTGCCTTTCCCGAATGCGGAATAATAGCGAAAGGACTTTCCTTTTCCAGAGGTTCCTGAGGGGCGAAAAGGAGTTTGGCGGATTGCAGCTCCTAACGATTTTGCCGCTGCTTTAGATGTCTGCAACTTTTCCAGACTGTCATCAGCCTTCTTTCCAAATAACGAAGAGCCGTCAAAGGGCATATTTAAAAGTCTGGCCTGTACATCTGGCAAAGCAAAACTTTCGCAACCCTGCATGCCTGCCGATTGTTGTACTTGCCGCCATGGCCCTGCTGATACTGTCAGCAGAATCGATACCAGTTTGAAGTGATTCGCACATGGCATCTTTGCCATCTTTAATAATGTTAAGGAAGGCTTCCTTTTCCTCTCCTTCGGGTATGCAGTCAGCCGCTGATGAAGCACACTCCCACAGTGTGTGACTGAATCTGGCGAGCGTACAAGTGGCGTTGATCGACTTCAACGCCATACTACAAGCAGAGAAGACTTTCTTCGCCATAGAATCGTACCTCTTGTCATCTCTATCCTGTGGGACAGTAGGGTAAGCCGTCCTACTGCTAGATGAAGTTGCCGCTTGGACCACCAGGCTCTCTGGAGTCGGGTGTTTTGATAAGTATTCAGGGTCAACAACCACTACCCTATACTTGGCTGACAATCTTTTATTGACCGCAGGGATAACTTCAGGAGTTTCCCAATTAGATGTAATTTTCCTTTGTAAGGCTCCATGGAAGGGGACCACAGGGTCCTCCTGTGGACCTTTGTCTAATATGTCTGTTAAGTCATCCTGTTGAAAAACAGGAAAAGGCGCAGACCAACCCATAAATTCAATAATTCTTGCCATAAGGGTTCTATAGGGTGTTTCGGCATGTTCCCCTGGGTCTGGCTTAACAAATTCCACTTCTGGGGAAGTGTCCAGCCCACTTGCCTCATGTAGTGACTCCTGTAGGTCCTTCAATCTTCTTTCCTCAGAGGTGAAATCCTCTGAAATAGGCAGTGTGGTCCTCTGCAACCCAAATGTTTCCTGGTCAGAATCTTCCCCCTCTTCATAAATTGAAGATAGTCCAGGGTACTCTGACCTCTGAAATGGTGTAAAACCCATCTCTAAGGCAGAAGGAGCCAAACCTGTCATTATTGGGTGAGAAAACGTCAATGTCGTTGACGCCGATGTGACCGGCTTCGAAGGCGCCGAGAAGACTGGAAGAGGTCTCGAAGAACTCGAGAGGATCGGGATCCTACTCAAAGATGTCGACGACGGTCTCGGCGTCGAGCCGGAGGCCCTTGGAACCAGCGTTGGCTGTGGAGTAGCCTTGGTCTTCTCTTTCATCGTCGTCGGCGTCGACGATGGCGTTGAGTCGATCGACCGATGCGTCGAAGAACCCTTCGACAACGGCGTCGATGATGGTGCCTTCTTACCCGATGGCTCGTGGCGCTCTCGGCTGGAATGTTTCGCCAGGTGCAGCGACTCGCAGCGTTTTGATTTTTTGGGTTTTTCACCCGGGGTATCACCCTCAGCTGTCTTCGAGGAGGTTGAGGCCGCTTTCTCGAAGACGCTTAACATTTCCTTTCTGAATTCCTCCCACTCAGCCTGAGAGCTGTGTTTTGTGGGACAGGAGACCCTTTCTGGGGAAACAGAAGACGACAAGGAAGGGGATCTTCGACGTCTCTTTTTTGAGTGTCTTGATCTCAACGAATGATGGGAGCTACTTCGAGATCAAGAATGGGAATGTTTTCGACGGTGAGGAGACGAATGCCTCAACTCAGCCGAAGAAACCTTCGAGGAGGTTTTGATTGACTTACCTCTCTCGAGCTTCCCCTTGCGCTCCTTCCAGGCTTTCACCGTCATGGACATGCAGTCCTCACACTCCGAACAATGGTGCTCGGCTCCCAAGCACCACAAGCAGATCCTGTGTGGATCCGTCATCGACATTTTTTTACCGCAGTCTCGACATTTCTTGAAGCCGGATCGTGGCGTCGTCACTGTATGATTTTATATTGTCATTTTATAAATTGTATGTGTTTTTGTTTAATGGAATTTTTTATCTTCTAAATAAACTGGATTCATTTACTATGTTCATATATGTAACCCGCTTGAAACAGTTAGCCTCTGAGACGACGTGGCCTTTTGGAGGTACATGTCACTTTAGTTTGCAGGGCCTTGGAAAAAAAGCCAGAAAGGCAAATTGGCACCTGTTCCTCGGCCGCATAGATTCACAGAACTAATCACCCTTGTGCTACCACTAGAATATAATTTTCATGAAATTATAAATTATTCACTGTAGTGACCAACGTACTCTTAGTCCATAGTCCCCTTTCTTCCATACTGCATGGCCGTCCCTTCCAAGGGATGGGAGACAGAACCTTTTTCACCAGAAAAAAACCTTCTTCCCCTTTAAATTTAGAGGCACGCAGGGGTGCGGCCCTGGGAGCATGCGCTCCCCTGACTCTGCTCTCCGGCGCCACACCTCAGTCCCCATAGACGCGTCGACAATAGATTAACATTGCCTAATGTCACTAGTTTTATTAGGGGGGAAGGATGGTGGGACGTATGGAAGAAAGAGGACTAAGAGTACGTTGGGGGCGTGGCTTGGCAGGCATGAGCTTGGACGTGTCTCATGCTGTCTCCCGCTGATCCTTACATGATCCTGCAACATAAGGATACTTAAACTAGAGCACGAGTGGCTCCTTAAGCTGTAGGAAATCATGCAGCACTGAAAGAACGTTTCCCGGAGGAAAACCGAACTAAAACACAGCAACTATGGAAGAAACTGTAACAAAGGCAGACTGTAGAGATGTTGGAGGAAAATGGCGGCCGGCCCCGAATACGAGATAAAAGAAAGTGAGGTTCGGAGAAGAGGTGAGCCCGCTGGATGAACGCAAGGAAGATGCCCGCGATTAACTGAAGGTGCGACACACATTGAGAGGCCGGAGCGGCTGCAGACTTCCACGGATCCGAAGAAGACTGGCGGCTGAAAGGGGGTCGCCAATGCTGGAATCGGAGCCCCCGCAGTGCGTTGTGCGGAATGGCAGAACAGGTCCAGCTCAATGCAGCAGTGCACCCGAAATAAGGGGCGCGGATAGAATAATAACGAGGGCCCCCGACAACCATACAAGTCTGCTGTGGCACACAGAAAGCGGATTGACAGTGGTCGGACAGTCCCAAGCCAAAGGAGGAGGGCGGACAGACGGGCGCAGGCATTGGAGGAGTGTGGGCTGCATTGAGGAACATTGTTACAGTAGCTGCAGACAAAGGCACTGAGAGCCTCAAGTTGCAACTGTGACACACGGAATGGTGCGCGGCCAAGATCCGTGTGTCAGTACATCGAATTGAAGCAGTTAATCTCTGAGTGGAGAGATACATTGTGTCGGAAGAGAGAGGCTCTGACTGTAGCTGTATGGCCCGAAGCTCTCAGCATGAGAGAACATGTTTTAAGGCGTTTGATGCAGCAGGGCACACAAGCCTGTTAACCAGTAACCAGATGAGGCTTGGGGCGAATAACACTGCAGCGGAGCACGGTGGACTAGAGGAGGGAAAGCCCCACCCTAAGATCAGATCTGATAGCGCAAGAGAATAAGCTGCATCTCCCAGCAGTGAAGCCCAGCAAGATACCAAGTACGTGCAGTTGGTTTGGTGTGATGGGATTGGAGAACCCCCAGGGACCATGCTGCAGGCAGTAATAAATAAGCTCAACAGGGTGGACACATGGGATGCCCATAAGTACAGAGAGGCAAAAAGGCACACTACACCAGTGGGAACCTGACCATGGTCTGGACACACGGCAATGTTGGAAGAAACATTGTGCTGAACTCGGGGCCATAACACAATGCCGAAAAGGGCCACGAGTCAGTAGGAACTTACTGTATGAGAATCGATAGTCGCGGCTCTGCTGTCCCGCGAAAGGAGCCTGGCGCGACAGCTGGGGGAGTGCACAACGATCGGAATATGTTTGCTACGTGCCACAACATTAGTAGCATCCTCGGTCTCTACACAGATACTAGGGACAGGATATAAAGCGGTGGCCAGCAAAAACAAGAGCACAGCCTGGCATCTAGCAGACTGTAAGTGGAAATTTCGGCTGGTTTTGCAGTGGTGGAGGCCTCAACCAGGTTGGGTCGTGGGACATGGCATCCAAATCGAGTAAACTCAAAGGGAAGCAGCCACTGATGGACATAATTACCAAATCGCCCCATGCAGGAGGGACGGCAAAGCCTCCCAAGCGCAACATGCATGAAGAAGCTACCTCACCAAGGGACGACCGCCAGATTCTGGACGCAATTGCAGATTTGAAAGTGGCATGGGAATCCAAGCTGGGATCTGCCATCGCAGACTTGAAGACGTCCCTGGAGGGTAAAATAGATGCAGTCAGTGTGGATGTTAACCTCCTGAGGCAGGATGTGAGGGGTTTGGCGGAACTTACAGGTAGACTAGAAAAAGAAGTGAAAGCGAACACAAGCAGCTGCACCACCAACGTTAAAGAGGTCTCTGTGCTCCAACAGCAAGTGCACAATCTAGAGAGCAGAGCGGAGGAAGCAGAAGGAAGGGTGCACAGAAATAATATTCGCATCGTCGAACTGCCGGAGGGAGTGGAGAGCCCAGACCCGATTAACTATATTGAGAACTTACTGCTGCAATACATTGGAGATGGTTCGCTTATGCAAGGGTTCGCAGTGGAAAGAGCCAGTTATTGCCAAAATTCTAAATTACAAAGATAGAGAGAAGACTCTGGAATATTTTCGTAAAGGAGGTACCATCAGTAGAGCGTCTGCTACTATAACAGCATACACAGTCTATACTTTCCAGGTGCAGCAGCAGCGGTTAAGCTACGTGTCGATCAAGAGACAGTTACGCAAGTCTGGCTTTAAATACATGCTGCTATACCCGGCAAGACTGAAAGTGTTGCATAAAGATAAGGCTACTTTCTTCGATACGTACCTCTGGACAAGGATATATGATGCAACAAGGGTTGTTTGAGTGGCATGTGCGCAGAAGCGTTGGTGGTATATGTGGGGATAGTAAACTGTGGCATTAGCGCGGGAGACATGGAGGGAACGCGTTCTCACCCCCAGTAGTTTGTTTAGTAGGGATACTAGTAGAGCGGTATCCCCCCGCATAGTGCAAAGTATCGGCAGAGGCTGTGAAAAGGACTAAATGCGGGGTAGCCTGAGATCCAGGGATGGAGCTGGGCAACAGTTGGGGAGGGGTAGGGTGGCGGGAGGAGGGACAGTTGGGGCGTGTGAAGGGGATCGAAGGGTAGGAGTTGGGGAGTTAAGAGGGAGCGAGCCTACAAACAGAAGCCATGGAGTAAGAAGAGGAGGGCGGGGGAAGAGATGAGAGGGGTAACGGGAGTAGTGTGGTATAGCTAAAATGAGAGACCTAAAGATAGTAAACTGGAAAGTAAGGGGGCTCAATAACTATTTGAAGCGGAATAAAGTCACAATGTATCTGAAAAGACAGAAAATTGACATTGCCTTGCTGAAGGAAACTTACTTGACCAAAGATAAACAGGAGGTGGTGAGGAGGAAATGGAAGAGGACCACCATAGAAGCAACATATTCGGCATACGCCAGAGTTGTTATCACGTGGGTAGCACCACATGTCCCCTTTTAAGCTACTACAGTCCACTATAGAGCCTGACGGGAGGATGGCTTAATAAGAGGGTTAGTAGAAAACAGAGAGCTGAGCATCATCAACACGTATGCCCCGAAGCAAGATGCTGCTGGCTAATTCAAAAATCTATATGGGGAGGGGACTTTAACTGCACGCTGGATCCCAAACTCAATAGATCGAATAACAAGATTGAGAGGCCCACCCCAGTAGCTAAGGTTTTGAGGACCCTATTAAGTGATATTCCATTAGTGGACATATGGAGAATACACCACGCACAGAACAGGGAATACTCTCATCACTCTGCCCCACAAAACCTGCACACGTGGTTAGATTACGTATTTGCTGCACCAGAAATGATGGGAGAACTAGTGAAGTAAGAATACAAAGCGGCAGTTCTCTCAGACCACGCACCATTGCTTGTAACATGGCAGTACTTGACTCCTAGAGCAAGAATCCCGACATGGAGACTTGGAGCCGAAGCCATGAAAGACACAGTGTTCAGGAAGGACCTGAGAAAAAAAATAAGAGAATATTTTGAACATAATACCGGAAGTATAGATTCGGCTGGCACATTATGGGAGGCATTTAAGGTGGTGGTGATGGGGGCGGCAATATCTAAATCTAAAGGTCTACAAGGTGGAATAACACAAGAGTTACACGAGGCAGAAAGAAGATTGGAGACATTAATGCGGGAGGGTGGGCATTCCCTAGAAGAGACTGGGGCTATACGGCAACTACAACAAGAATGCCAGAATCATTGGGAAAGATTATGCAACCTGAACTACAAAAATACGTAGCAAGGCAGCATGCGGAGGGAGACAAGCCAGGCAGATTGTTAGCCTGGTTGTACAAGAGTGAGACCCCGAGACAGGCCATTAGAGCGGTGGAGGGGATCGATGGGCAGACACTAGATACCCAGGAAGAGGTGAACAAATGCTTTTTAGAGTACTACCACCGATTGTACACGAACGTCACTGAGGGGGAGGAGATCAATGTGATAGAAACACTGACAGAAATTAACCTTCCCAAACTGGAGCAGCGGAGAAAGAACGCTTAGAAGCTCCGATTATGTCAGAAGAATTAGAAGAAGTGATTAAGCTACTTCCCACTAACAAAGCCCTGGGGCGCATGGACTCCCTAGCAAGTTCTACAAAACATATAAGGCAGATTTGCTTGCCCCAATACTAGCAATGTTAAATGAAGCGTTGGATAAGGGCCTGCTGCCGGAGTTTGTTTGTTTGTTTATTATTTATAATGTGCGCCAGACCCATAGGTTTCAAGGCGCAACAGTTACAAGACAGTGCAAAGCATATTTACAGGGAGTCAAAAGTGTGAAACAAATTACAGAGCAGGATAAATTGCGATTTACAGATATTACAGGCATCATGTACAATGTTATAGTTATCCCCACGGAGTAACATATGTTAAGTCATGAAGTGAAATACATTTCTTGCAATGGCAAAATTTACAAATATTTACAAATGTTATATACGAGGAACACCAAGTAGGGGTTGCAAACTTGGGATGGGCGTTGTTAGTTACAATTCAGTTGACATCATGTGAGTTAATGGTCATTGGCTTTCAGCCACAGGATGGTGTTGTTTCTAAAGTTAAGATAGGACTGGTCTATTCTCAGTGTAGGAGGCAGGGAGTTCCATACTTTAGCCGCTTTAACGGGGAAACTATTACCTCCAATCGTGGTTAGTTTAAATTTAGGGATGGACAAGCGGTCCCTGTTTGCTAATCTGGTGGGTCTTATGGATGTCTGTTTGTGGAATCTCTCAGAGAGGTAGACAGGGGCAGCGTTATTAAGGGATTTATGGGTAAGCGACAACCTTTTTAGAAGGATTTTGTCATTGGCTCGGAGCCAGTTATTCTGTCGTCTACTCTCAGAGATGTGGTTTATTTTGGAGATGCCTAGTGCCGATCTAAAGGCAAGGTTTTGTAGGGTTTGGATTCTTCTAATGATGGATTTGTTGGAACCTATGTACAGGGTGTTGCAATAATCCAAGCAGAACATGATGAGTGCTCTGGCCAGGATGGTACAGCTGTTATTGGAGAGAAAAGGCTTACCTGTTCTTTTAAGTTTGCATATATAGGCCTTAGAGGACGCTAGCGTGTTGACCTGTTTGCAGAATGAGAGCGTAGAATCGAGATAAAAACCTAATGTTTTTACCTCCTGTGCTCCCGCTCCTTAAACCTAGAAAACCGAGCATGGATTGTCGGTCATATAGACGACTATCCATGCTCAATCAGGACAGTACAACACTTACGGCAGTGCTAGCAAATAGGCTGAGCCCGTTTATCAGTAGACACACACATATTGACCAGACCGGGTATGTTCCATGCAGAAGTATATCCGAAAATCTTAGAAGGCTCCATCACGTTATAGAACATACGGAAGGGGAGGTTGCAATAATTTCATTAAATGCAGTGAAAGCCTTCGACTCTGTCAAATGGCTTGGTTGATGGCAGCCTTGAAGGAGTATGGGGTCGGGCCCACATACTTGAAGTGGGCCCAACTGCTGTACTTTAAACCACTGGCTTGAGTCAAGACGGGGCGACCATCTCAGAACAATGGCAGCTCAGTAGGGGTACTAGACAAGGATGTGCATGGTCCCCAATGCTTTTTATCCTAGCACTTGAACCCCTGGCGATATACTTAAGGCAGGCATATGAAGATGTGGGAATTGACACAAAAGGAGGGCGACATCTGATATCAATGTATGCTGATGATATGCTGCTATACCTGAGATACC
Organism: Ambystoma mexicanum; assembly: GCF_040938575.1. Classification (NCBI taxonomy): domain Eukaryota; kingdom Metazoa; phylum Chordata; class Amphibia; order Caudata; family Ambystomatidae; genus Ambystoma; species Ambystoma mexicanum. The sequence goes on from NC_090922.1 coordinate 343,786,106, forward strand.
CTGAAGAGAACCTACAATACATTTTGGAAGTTATGGAGCGATATGTGGTGTTGTCTGGCATAACAGTGTGCCCCAAAAAATCTTGCATATTTCCCCTTGGTGGATATAAAGGGATACCACGAGACGAACTGCCGGTATTACAAATACAATGGGAGACCCGAGACTTTTAGAAACTTGGGGATAGATGTTCACCACAGTGTTGAGGTCGAACACAAACAAAATACAGAGAAGGTGGGGGCCAATATTGAAAATTACATGTAGCTCTGGGCCACGCTCCATTTAACCATGATGGGGAGGGTGTCACTGTTAAAGATGGTGGTCCTGCCTAGGCTATCGCACGTTTTTGCAGAGTATATGTAGGAGGTTCATATAGCACAACTCCAGGAGTAGAATAGCATTATGGAAACTACAGAACACATACGAACAGGGGGGCATTAAATGACCCAACTTTGAAATGTAGTATTTGGCTAGCCAGCTAAAATACGTGAGATGGTTATCGGTGGACACTATGCCGGAGTCCAGATTGCTGAAAGCTGAGTGTGCTTCGTTTATTCTGAATGAATGGATATGGTTGCCAATATCGCAGCGAGACGAAAAGACGAGAAGGTTATATATGGGCTGGAAAATGTGGAAAGGGCCTGTTCCTGTGTTCCCCACAGATGCCGCTAGTGGCACTGAACGGGGTGGATGAGCAGATGACGAAGACAGTCAGAAGGCATTGGGAACCGATTGGTATAGCAACTCTAGGGGATGTGTGACGGGAAGGTGGTGGAGTTTGACACATTGGTGGAAGATACCAGTTTGCACCGGGGACAATACATTACTTATTCCAGGCTGGTGCGGAAGATAAAACAGTGCTAGCTAGACAGCCTGATACGGCCATAGAAACCTTTCATGATATGTCGGACGGAGGTCATCCGAATATATGAACTGCTGATGTCAAGGTTGGGGAAGGAGGTGATCCAGTTGAGGCGGGATTGGGAGGAGGAAGCCGGTGAATCAATAAGTGACAGACTGTGGGTGAGGGTACAGGGATACCACAAAAAAGTGTCCAGGAAGGTGAGAATGCAACCGATCCAGTTATATGTTACCCACATAGTGTATATGACTCCTAAGAAGATAGCTAAGTTTAAAGATACGGGAACACAGGCATGTCCTAAATGTGAGGCGGTGAATGCGGGACTGGTACATATGTTCTGGGCATGCCGTGAAATAAGGAGATTCTGTGGGGAGGTAGCCCACCTCTTGGTGGAGAAAGAGATAAGTCTGGATGTGGAATCTCTGTGGGTGTGCATGGTGGGGGGGGGGTCCCCCAGGCCGCGTACCCTGAAACACGCAAATAAATTCAAAGATCTGGCTTATATACTAGTTACGCGCAGACTAGCTATGGGCTGGAAAGCAAGTAATAGACAGAAAGTAGAAGTCTGGTGGCATGATCTTCGGAAATGGGTGCTAGGGAGAATTCTCTGTTAAGGCTAATTTCCCAAACCTAGTGGGTCCCCCAGCAGCTTTGCTGGATTTTTTGGGGTTTATTTTTTTCTCCTGCTAAGAGTGAGACTCTTTTTCTCCCACTCTTAGACATGATTTGAGATATCCTTTGACTTTGAACTGTGTTTTATGGTCTATGGGGTCTTTCACTCCATAGGGTTTCATGTATTTTTGGTAAGTGTGTTACACAGCACCCTCAGTGCAGTAACACAGGGGTGTCATAGTGACCCCCAAACATAGACTCCATACCCTGGGAATGACTACTGTCTCCCAGAGCATGTAAAGTCACCATTGACTTTACTAGTCTTAAATTGTGAACAGAACCAGTACAAACCATCATATTGTGGCAGTACTGGTAGGGGTAATTAGATTGCCTCTGGGTCTGTTTTTCGAGGGGGCACTGTGCAGTCCCCCCTCGTCGAGTTTCTGGCTGGTGGCAGTGGTTATCATGCGAAATATTCCACCGGAATATTTCCTATGGGATTTTCCCATTCATTTTAAACGCACCACTTTTTTGGTGCAAACGTTAAAGATACCGCTGGGTTATTTATTTAATATTTATTCCCAGGTTGGGTCTTTTTGCCAGGACTCAGTTTTAAAATGGCGTTTGTGTTCACCTCTGTAACTCCAACCCAAGTCGAGCCCTTTGTTCCACTTTTTGGCGGGCTTCTACACAGAAGCCCCCAAAAGTGGTGCCACTCTGTCTGGGTCTACAGGATGTGTGGGAGGGGGGTTTAGGCCCCCTCGATTTGAGTTGCCTCGGCAACTCAAGTCGCACTCTTGTGTGATTGGCCCAAGTGGTGAGCCGCCCGGCTCACCACTTAGCATGTTTGAGTGACAGCTAGAACTGATGAATGGGGGTTTTCTGCATAAAAGCAGGGCTTTGGGGACTGGAACTTCAGAAGTCGGCACAGGACCAAAGAATCCAAAGAGGGAGAAGCTGAGCCGACCTGCAGCGACGACACCACCGGTGGAGCCCTGCTGAACCGTCTCACCACTTCCCAATGACAGAGAAGATCTTCATCCCGGAGAGTCTTATTCCTCTGAACTGGTGGGGATAACCAGTTCGCCCTCTTTTCGCCTTCCTCGATCGTCTCGTGGTCGAATTGCACGTGCCAAGCACCCTGGCGGCCGGATAGCCACGCTTCACCACTACTACGAATAAAAGGGTAGTACCTTTTAACCGGGAAACTCCACGGCTGGTTTCTTCCCTGGCAGTGCAACGACCTCCAGCTTTCCTCCACGTCGAGATCTTCTCTTCCCCTGGACGAAGCACCGACTTGCACCGGCTACCAGGAACAACTGCCCCCGCTGAGCTTTCTCACCATTTCAGGTACTGTGTCCCGCCTGGTCTCCCTCGCAACTTTCTATCCTGGGGTGACTTGGGACCTGCTAACTAACTTTTTCTGACCTGATCCAACCCTTTTTGAACTATCTGCAACGACTCTTTAAAGCACTATTCAACTGTGTGATCTTGGACACATTCCGCCTTGCTCTCTCCAAGAGTGGGCCTGGCCTATGACTTTCTTGCTCCTCAGTAGACTCTGCCTTTCCTGACTTGCTCTGGTTCTCTTAAAGTGTTGGTATTGTGTATTTTCCTAATTCTGCCTTTTTCCCTCCCTTTTTAACTAACTTATTGGAGTGTCATCTTAGTTTAAGCGCTCACCTCTGTCTGTAAATAAGTGGTGTTTTAACTAAGACTTGTTCAATAAGTAATCAGGGATGTATATATATCAATAGTGACTGTGTTTGAACTTGCTTGCCATATTAGTGTTAGTGTATTTTACAAAGTGTGTTTTTAAATAAATAATTATATACTTTTATACCCAAGCTCTGGTCAGTGTTTGCTTGTGCTACTCTATTTTAGTACTTATCTTGTATACTCTATATACTGTCTAACTCTTCTTGAGAGAAGACTGGCAGCTCAGCCACAGCTACCAGGTAAATCTGGGTGGTACAGACTGCTAACAATTGGGTTTACTGCCAACACCTGAAGTCTTAAGAATTTTGCAGTGGTTCCTAAGGTTTCTGCCTAACAATGGGCGGATGCAGAAACTTTGGTGTGGAGCGAAGCAATTATACGAGGGGGAGAAGAAGAAGAAGCAGAGACGCTGGTAGCCTGGAGGCAACTAGTAGCTACACTATCTGGGCTTAACCAGGCATGCCTGGAAGAAGGTGGTTCTTTGGGGGGAGCGGAGGGAGGGGCACTCTCAGAAATGGTGGTGGAAGGCGGTGATGTGGGGTACGCTCGCAATAGGGTGGGGGGATATTTGGGCGAACAGGATAAACAACATGAAACTCTACATGAGATTTGGAATGTATAACTGCTGTCACACTGTATGGTTTTCACATTGGAATTAATACCAATTGTTTTTTTTAAAAAAGACTAAGAGTACGTTAGTCACTACAGTGAGTAACTTATAATTTCTATTACGTCCCGCCCCTTTCCTCGATACTGCATGGGCGATTACAACTGAGTGTAGCCCCAGACTCTCCTTAAGCAAACATGTTTCTAAGAACCGCTTGTCCGAAAGCCCTGTCTGATCTAGAGGCATCCAAACAGTAGTGCTTGCAGAAAGCCGAAGAGGTGGCCCATGTGGCCGCCCTGCTTATGACTTGCCAGGGTACATGCCGCTGAAATTCTATGGCTGTTGCCTTAGCTCTGACCGCATGGGCATGAATGTTGGCCGGAAGTGGCTTATGCAGTCCCTCGTAAGCTTCTTTGATGGCCATGACCATCCAACAGGGTATGGAGGCCTGATATTGAGGTCTTGATCCGCTGAAGTTGAAGAAAAGTGCCTCCGACTCGCGGAAGTCCTTGGTCCTGTCCAAGTAGAATTTCAGGGCACGCCTGACATCCAGGCAGTGCAGAACTCTCTGTGCCTCGTCTTTGGGCTCAGCAAAAAACGTAGACAGCACTATTTCTTCGTTTAGATGGAATTTAGAAGGCACCTTAGGTGGGAAAGCTGCATGTGTCCGCAGGACTACTTTATATCTGTGAAACGTAGTGTAGGGCTCTGAGGTGAACAGCGCCTGGATTTCGCTTATCCTGCAAGCCGAGGTGAGGCCGACTAGCAAGGCTGTCTTAATGGTGACCAGCCTGATGTCCGTGGATGCCATTCGCTCAAATGGTTTGTGCGCCAGGGCACCCAACACTATATTGAGGTCCCACACAGGGTGTGGCCTCTTGATGGGCGGGTAGAGTCTGGCGAGTCCCGTCAGGTGTTTCTTCATGATGGGGTTGGAAGAGGAGAAGACCTCTTCCTCTGAGTTTCTGTATGCCCCAATGGCTGCCAAGTAAGTGTGGCAAGTGTCTACCTGCACGCCCGAGTGGGCGAGGTGCCCCGAGAAGGAGAGCATGTCGTCCGATGTACACGCAGGGGGGTTTATATCCTTAGCATCTGCCCAGTGGCAAAACCTGGTCCACTTGCTCTTATACTGGGCCCTGGTAGCTTTGCTCCTAGTGGCCTGTATGATCTCTATATTAGCCTGGGACAGGCTGAGGTGTCCTCTTGTGACCTGCTCAGGAACCACGTTGTGAGGGCTACTTTCTGTGGCACGGGGTCAATGACTCTGCCCCCCTGCTGCGCCAGAAGATGTGCTGGGCCCGTCGGAAGGCAAATGGGAGGTCTCTCCGAGAGGCTGAGCAGCTCCGAGAACCATGGCCTGGCTGGCCAACATGGAGCTATCAGAATGACGCTGAGTTGGTGAGACTCTTTGATCTTGCATATCATCCTGTGTATCAGCGGTGTGGGCAGAAAGGCGCATGCTGTCATGCTGTTCCACTGAATTTGAAATGCATCGCCCAGGGAGCTGGGGCCTTGCCCCTGCCAGGAGGCGAACTGTTGGCACTTCTTCTTGTCCCAGGAGGCAAAGAGGGCCACCTGGGGGTGTCCCCATTTGCTGAAGATCTCCTGCAGTACGAGGTTGTTTACCTGCCACTCATAATTGTCCACTCCCAGTCTGCTGAGCCTGTCCGCCTCCAGGTTGGACTCCCCTGGAAGGTGGACGGCCGTGAGGTAGATGTTGTTCTCCAGGACCCATTCCCACATGATGACTGCCAGTCTGCACAGTGGAGGGGCCCTGGTACCTCCCTGCTTGTTGACATAGAACATGCTGGTCGAGGTGTCTGTCTGATTGAGGATGACCTTGCCCTCGATAACCGGAAGGAAGGCTCTGAGCACTAGCCAGATCGCCTTCAGTTCCAGCCAATTGATGTGTGTCATCGTCCACAAATGATTATCTTATGACGCCCCCAAATACTTGGCAGACAAGTTCAAAAAACACACCTCGACCAGACCAACCAGAACGCTGTACTCTCACTGCCTATCCATCCCCAAATTCTCCCTAAAAAATGCAGGCATCTCTAGCTTCCCGGTCCTAGCCGCCAAACAATGGAATACTATACCACTGAACCTCAGAACAGAACCTTCCTTTTTGACCTTCAGAGCAAAAGCAAAGTCCTGGCTCACCAACAAGTACTCCATCACTGTCTGACACACTAATAAATGTATTCTTATCCTTTGTCTGCCTTTCGACCACCATGTAACCAGGTCAATTGCACTTATTGTTATTATCTTGTATGTCTATATTCTGCTGTAACCGCCTTTAAGTCTCCAGCGCCCAGTTACCTCAGGGTTCAGCGTGCGGTATAAATAAAGAAACTAAACTAAACTCCTGCCGGGTCCAGGTGCCATGGACGCAATGGTTGTACAGGGTGGCCCCCCCATCCCTCGAGAGAGGAGTCTGTGGTGATGGTGACCTGTGGGGTAGGTTGCCCGAAGGGCATGCCCGTCCGCAGGTTGCAGACCCTGGACCACAACGTGAGGTCCGGGTGAAGAGAAGGAGGGACGATGATCATCTCTGAGAGCCCCGTTCCTGGTTACATGATGCCGCGAAGTGCAGCTGTATCCTCCTCATCCTGAGTCTCATGTGAAGGACAGCTGCCATGAGACCCAGTAGGTGTTGGCACCACCGGGCCGATGTCACTTCTCTGCTGAGGAAGTGCGCAGTGGCCCTCTTGATGGCCGTGATCTTGACCTCCGAAGGAAAAACTCTCTCAGAGCCTGTGTCCCAGATGAGCCCCAAGAAGGTCAGAGTTTACGTAGGCTGCAGCTGCGACTTCTTGAGATTGAGAGAAAAGCCCAGATTGTGAAGTGTGTTCATGAGGCTATGGGAGGTGCGGTGCACCGCTTCCAGAGATGAAACCCTGACAAGCCAGTTGTCGAGGTACGGATAGATGTGGTGGGCCCTGAGCCCTGAGGTGGGCCGCCACTGAATTCATAAGCCTGGTAAAGACCCTGGTTCCCGAGTTGAGACCAAAGGGAAGCACCCTGTATTGGAAGTGGTAGCCCATGATCCTGAATTGTAGAAAAGAACGATGAGGCTGCCAAATCGGGAGATGATGTAGGACGTGTAAGTACGCGTCCTACAGATCCAGGGAGCACATCCAGTCTCCCCTGCACAATGTCTCCACTATTAAAGCCGGCATAACCATCTTGAATTTTGTAGAGGTAGAGAGAGGTTGAGGGTGGAAAGGTCCAGCACAACTCTCAGGCCCACCTAGTTCTTTTTCTGAATGGCGAAAATCCTGGAATAGAGGCCCAAGCCTAACTGGGAGGCTGGGACTTCCTCCACTGCCTGGCTCTCGACGAGCGACCGGATCTCCGCCAAAAGAGTTGCTGTCTGTTAAGGATTTCAATCAGGTGACGCACATCTTAGTCTCAGCCCAGTATGCAGCGCGCAATTGAAATGCTCATGTGTGATAGATTAGATTCCATATTGAGATGATACACCACTCATATCACACCCCCTTTTCAAATACCCCGGGTCACAATGGACCATGAACCAGGCTGGTTGATAAAATATCATATTTATTGGAAAATTAAAAGAAATCATACAATTTTGAATATGTGGGGCAGTAATCACCAATGGTGTGACAAGAACAATATGAATGTAAGCAATGCACTTAGTTTAACCTTCTATTGACACAACTACAAAACACCAGGAAATAGGAGCACTTTTGATTTCAGGTAAGATAGCACTGGAGTTAGAATTCCCCCCTGCAACGTTCCCTCAACCCACAAATAATCAATTTTAAGTGGATAAACAGAATCAGCAGGTAATCAGGACTCACAAATAAGAAACTGAATAGAAATCTGACTGATTGATACTCAGAAATGGATGGATAAACAATGAATGTGTCTAAAACTCTTGAAACAAAAACAATTCTTTACTGGAGCAACACTGGAAAGTTATAAGCAATAGAATGAGCAAAAGCATACAATATGAAAATGAATGGATGGTTTAAAACAATTGATAGTAAAAATAACACGTGTAAAACTTTGCAAAATGTTCATTCTCGCCTGAAATTAACCAAACGGTTTTTAATAAAAACGGGTGAAATATTGTAAACCTGGATGCGGTTTTTGGGTTGGGGTGTAGCTATCTAGGTACAATATGAAAGTGAAATGAGGTCTCTAGCTGTAAAGTTGAGTGAGTTACACCAGATAGAATGAGGTGAGTTTTTAGAAAAATATAGGCACGAAAAAAGAAACAGAAATCAATTTTGACAAGGACAGTTTTACTTTACGCTAGGGAATTCAGGCTAGGCAACCAGATTGAGACACAGTAAACTCTGGGGTTGATCCGCGGAATCAACCCTAGCACCTCGGCGTCTGCCCTGGCTGGCCCGGTCCGATTAACCGAGGGAGGACTAAGGGCTTAGGATTTCGCAAGACAAAATTATTAAAGAATTTGGCACTAGCACAAGGAATCAAAGCAGTGTAGCAAGAATGATTATGACAATATTACAATTATCAGAATAAGGATAGGATGACTTAGAGATTGGGATGGGGCAGGGCAGGGCTTACTATGTTTCTATGGTTCCTATTGATACTCACAGTCCACTTTTAGTTTGGGTTTTGGACAGTCAGCGGTTCTGGTCGCCACACGGGTATGGTCTAACACAGGGCAGCCAGACAAACTCAGCAGGGCAGAGTCAGCTGGGCAGGGACTGGATACCAAAGGATAGTTCTTCTGGACTGGTAATTCTGGTTACTACATACTATAGGGCATCAGGATAGCAGCAGCATAGGTAAATTCAGGATACTTCCCCAAAACACCACAGCGCTTCCCTTGGTTATGGAGATTATTTTAGAATTGAGGCCTAGCTGAAGCAGGATCAGCAATTGCTTGGCCTTGTGGTTGGGATCTGGAGTTTAAATGGATAGATGCAAGATGAAGACAGGAACAGACAGGACCAGGACGCCGGCGTAGGAATCAGGAATCCGTGTCTGTGTGTTGTCAGAGGCTCTTATGTATAATGCCAGGTGACATCATCACAATATATGACAGGAGCAGGCTTTGATACACACGCCCCTAACAATAGGATTGGGCAAAGGTAGTAATCTCCGCCTTGCTCGCTGCTGGTTGGATTTCTAAGGGGATGATGTCAGGTTTATGAGGTGAAGTTTACAATGACCCAACACTCCCACATTTATTTTACCTAAAATCCGATTTTACCAAAACCATGCATTTCTTTACTTGTAATCTCGTGGCAAATTATACCCACAGGTTACCTATGATGTGCAGCACAGATTAGTCCAAACCTCCAGTCTGCGCGACAATGTTATACACAAATGCTAATTGTTCCCAGGGATATATGTACAAGATCTTATGTTTGCCACATTAATACTTTCTTGGGGATCTGTCACATTTCGTAACTTCTGTTCCCCATGCGGCAATGAGTTCTACCAAGTTTTAAAAGATGGCGCACGAAATTAGATTTAACACTGCAAACTTTTAAATTTCTGCTAATTCTTGCTACAGAAATAAGAGTCTCTAAAGTTTCTTAATAATATAGTCTCTGGCACCAAAAGGCAGTCCCTTTGTTACTTGATCCTGTTTTTTTTCCTTCCTTCAACTGCAAGCAGCTGTCATTTCCTCCCAGGCAAGGGGGTTTCCAGGCCTAATGGAAGGTTTTATTGCCCTTCACACTTGACAGGTGAGTGTCCCAGGACTGCTATTTTCCCAGCCTGGAGCAAAGACGAATGTTTGATGAGCATGTAAACTGTCATTGTCCTATCCCATTCAAAGTTGTTGACGCTGGTACTTCGCACCTAAGTGTCCTGGATTTAGGGTGTATCTGCCTTCCTATGATGAGTTTCATAGCTGGCAACTGGAATTACAGGTTTCTGAGAGCTTGCAACTCGAGCCTATGGGCCTCATTACACGGTAGGTGGTAACCATGGCGCTATTAGCGCCATGGTTGCCACCGGTATTTTACCGTGTCCGCCTTGGTGGATGGCAGAATTACCGCCCTACTCCAAGGTGAGCGGGGGCGGTAATTCTCCATTCACCAAGGCACTTCCCCATTCCCATTTTTGCCCCCATAGGACATAATGGGAATGGGGAAGGAGCTAATTACGGTACCGCAAATTGCGGTACCGTAATTAGCACCAAGGTCCCTTTGCGGCACCCTACTTTAACGGCTGGTAAAACCAGCCGTTAAGGTCGGGTCCCGCAAAGGGAACACGTAGTAAGGTTGTAAGGGTTTACCGGTACCGGTAAACCCTTACCGCCTAATGTGTAATGAGGCCCTATGTGTTTTAAATTGTTTAATTACTTACTTGGTCTTGAATTAACCCAACCTATGACAGAAGATATCCTATGTGTGTATTGTCACCACTAACATGACTCCTTTACATTGCTAAGTAAGCAGGCTTTCATTAACAATTGAGTTTTAAACAGGTCATTTTTTTTCTTCAGTCAGCACAGCCCAGTTTTCCACATGTGTCAAAAACTGCTCTCATTTCTTTCCTTAATTCGGTTTACAGCTCCTCAGATTGCCGCTGTCTTGGCAGCTGTAGTTATTTTCCTTGCAGCAGGACTCTTATCTAAAGTATAGATACAATTCTCCTTGACCTGGCTCAGAGGGTAAAAAGTCTCTTTGAACTGTTGTGCCTGGATACATTTTGCCAAGAAATAAACACGTGTTTCCCGTGCATGTGAAAATGAAGTTGCTTTGGATTTCTCTGAGAGTTGGTTTTAACTGGGCCTTTTTACGCACAGTGGTTTCAGAATGACAGATGAAACGGCATCAAAGCAGGATGAAAACGGTTTCATTTTGAAGGGGGTTTTGGCATTTGCAGCAATGGCAGGCTTTCCTTTTCACTTGATTCCATATATGTTTCAGAACACACTGGCATATTGTTCTGTGTGTCCCCTTGTTCCATTTTCCCCGAAGTGTGTGAGGCAAAATGGTGCAGCCATTTTTCTGTTGTTGCTGCCAAAAGCAGTTTTGAGGCCATGGTGCGCACAGGAGCCAGCGCAGCCAGGTTACTGTTTCTTGCGCACAGGCAGCTCAGTGATGTAAGGCAATGCCGTTGGGTGGGTCAATATAACCCACATGTCCCAACCTGTGGGAGGGGAAGAGGGAGGAGAGGCTGGGATAGGTAGGCAGTACCCTGTGGATACTACTGAGAGGATCCAAGGGTCAGCAAAATTCTGGTGCCAGAGCTGTGCATGGAGAGCAAGCCTGCCCTCCACAGGAGACACGTGGACCCGAAGGGGCATGTCAAGCCTTCTTTCCCTCTGAGGCTGTTGCGGAGGAGGGGGACTTGAAAAAGTCTTTACCCTCCCCACCCCCCTTTTTGTTGTTTGCGCCGATGTCGGGTCAGCAAACAGTCAGGCTGCCTGGACCTCCGCTCTTAGAAGCCACAGAACCCTCTGTATGTACGCCCCTTGTCCAAGCGCTGCTGTGACTGGGTGTACGTTTTGGGCATGGTCTTTGTAAGGATGGATAAAGACTTGGCTGTTTGTGAGCTGTTTTTCTTTGTGTCCAGCTCCTTGTCCGTGGGGGAGTGGAAGAGGTCACCCCCTTCGAACGGAAGATCCAATACCTGTTCCTGGAGATCCAGATTGAATTTAGTAGCACAGAGCAAGGCTCTTCTTCACATGCCCATGGCAATGCCGATGGCCCGGCCAGAGGTGTCAACGTGGGCCACAGTGGACTCCATGATGTCTTGTGCCACCATCTTGGCCTCTGCCAGTCCCGCCTTGAATCATGATTGGCTCTGCGCCAGAAGCTCTGGGAGGAAATCGGCAATTTCCCACCAAAGCCTCTGGTTAACAGCTGCCAGCATGGCATCAACGTTGGCTTGACGAAGATGCAGGGACGAGTTGGAATATAGTTTCTTCCCATACGCCTCTAAGATCATCTCCTCCTTGCCTAGCAGCGCCGTGGAGGAAGAGGCAGAGGACGACTGAGGCTTAGAGTATAGTGATGCTGCAGCGATCACCCGAGAGTGCAGCTGAGGGCCGATAGCAAGAGTGTATCCCCCTCCATCTGCCTGTACTTGGCATCCAGGTGTCGATTGACTGGCCGGCCCGAGTGGGGCTTGAGCCAGCCCTTTTTGGCCAAGGCGACTACGTCCTTCTGCCGCGGGATCCCTGTTATCTCTGCAGGACATAGCGTGAGGACTTCGGCGAGGACACCATCTGATGGTTGCTCGAACTTGGGTTGAGGAAGGCCCAAGTACTCTGCCGGCCTGCAAGACGTTCATGGAAGGCCTTGGCTGATGAGTGTGTCAGGGTCCTCCTCCTCATCTGTGTCCACCTGAGGGTCTAGTTGGTCCGGCACCGGTGGAGGGGTGCTGGCTGTCGAAGGCTGGGGTGTGGAGACCGGAGCCAGAGGCTGCAGCGGAGGCTGGTACGGAACCGCCTTTGAAACCTCGGTTGGGGGCCGGAGCGGGCAGCGGAGGCTGAACAGGGGCCAGGGGCGCCGGAGCCATTGGCAGGAGCATGTCCCGGATGGCGTCCCTGAGGGTGACCCCATCCGAGGCATTTCATGAGCCCAAGGAACCTTTAAAAAAATCTGTCCTCACAGGCCAGAGGGGTGGTAGGTGATATTGACGGGGTAGCGGGTGCCTGCTGGAGCCGTTGCGTACCCTGCCTATACGGACGCAGTGGAAACCTGCCGTGTGCAAATGAAAGGTAGGCTATAGGCCACATACCTGGTTGACACCAGTCCCACCTTGACACACGTTCCTCCACCTGTTCCCTGCCGTGGTGCAGTATCGGGCGAATGTCAGAAATGGCTGGCGTGGCAGCCATTTTGTCGAGCTGTCTTCCACATGCCTGCGCGGTATTGCTTGGCTAACTGGGCCCTGTCCCCTCCAGGACTTTTGAGTGTGGACCTTGAAGCCTATCCTGTTTCTCAGGCCGAGACCTGGTAGGCGTTTCACCCTCGGCGGATCTGCCGGTAGAACAGAATATAAAAGCGCCCCCTCGGACATGTTGCCGGTACTAGGGCATGGCCCCTCGGGTGAAGACCCAGTAAAAGAACCTTCCGGTCCCTCAACACTGTCACCGGGAGGATCAACTGACCCCTCGGCCTACTGGCCGGTAGCTGATTTAGCCTCGGTACTTGTGCTGTTATGAGAACCTGACCGGTTCCTCCCGCGCGGCAGAGTCCCTAGAAAGCAGTCTCTGTTGCGGGGAGTACTGGAAAAGAGGGGCCCTACCTTGGGCCTGGATTGATTAAGTCCTTCAGGTCCTCTGGAAGCGATCTCTGGAAGAGCTCCCTCCACCTGGCTGGTCCGTTCTTCTGAGACCTCGAGGAAAGCGCGTTGCGCGCTGTACAAGCTTGCCAGCAGTGGTCTGGGCCAAGGCAACGTAGGCAGAGGGCATGAGGGTCTGAAGTTGGAAAGAGTCCGTCGCAGGATGGACACCTGCTGAACCCTGTAGAAGTTGACATGCGCCGGGGAGGAGCGTGGCGCCTGAGGAACGAGTACCTGGATAAAAAAGACAAAAAGACAGAAGAGAAGTATCCGCGCATGGAATTACATGGCCGAAGCCAAACCCAGGAGTGCTGGTGAATTCGCCCCGTTCCCGTCAACGCGGAAAAGGGGTTTGAGGTGTGGCGCTGGAGGGCGGAGTCAGGGCAGCAATGCTCCCAGGGCCGCACCCCCGTGCGCCTCTTAATTTACAGGGGAATAAGGGTTTAAGTGGAGAAAAAGGTTCCGTCTTCTGTCCCTTGAAAGGGACGCACATGCAGTATGGAGGAAAAGGGACGGGACGTAAGAGAATGACATCTCGAGAAAAGAAATATCTGAATCAGTTTAGAGAGTTGGTCTCAACTCAAGCAAACAAACCTCAAGAGCCTAAGCATATGCAAACCATGGCAATTCTAGGTCCCCTCATAGAAGAAGAAAGAAGAAGAAAACCATATCTGTGTATGTATGACATTCCTAACTAATAGGATCTCTCCCTCCTGATCACCACCTCATTATCACTGGTGACTTCAACCTCCCCTCTCGCTGCTGCTCTATCCACCGACTAGAACTCTCGTCTATAATCATTCATTCTCTTCTGCCCACTCTTTGCTGTGAGAAACCGTAAATTGTCTCCCTGGCTAGTCCCCGGGGATCTGTCATCCAGGTGGCCAGGACACGACCATTGCTGTTGGATCCAGTTACTGGGGGTGGACCAGTGAGGGAGGATCACCTGGATGGGGGGTCCTCAGGGAGTGCAATTGGTTATTTATAACGCGCTTAATACATAGTGGTTACTAAGCGCGGACCTGGGGATCGGACTTGTGCTGCTCTGCATTGGGTTGCTTCCAAGACTAGCGCGTAGCACCTGAGCTATCCTCCCGAGACAAAAGAGTGGAAGTGGGACAACTGTTGAGATGCGGTATCCCCCTTCTTTCAACACCTTTTCTCCATCCTACAACATAGGACATTCAAAACTATTGCCCCCGCCCTTTTCTGACACAAACACTTTCGCACGACACACCAGAGAACGGACTAACAGAGCTGTTTACCTGACATGTCCCAATACAAGGGCCAGGCATAGTAAGGCAATTAATCAGAATCTCACACACCAGACAGCTCTTTCCCTTTCCCACACAGATAAAAGGTGGAGCAAGAGAGCACAGTAAGAGCAAGGCAGACCGCACGATGAGACAGGTATCCAGACCCGGCAGTTCAAGAGGAGGAGAAAAACAGCAAACATTGAGAGGCTGACGAGGAGGGACACGACCTTGCCCTCTTCGAGAAAACCGTGCGAACCCTTCGCTGAAAGAATCATTAGGCCGAGGACAATAGCCCAAGTGTGCTGCAGCAGATGTCAACGGTACATGGAGCGTGTCGCTGCTGATAAGCGGGAGCGAGGGAAACTCCTGCAACCGTGGTAGTGGCCTTGACTCCAGTTACGAGGAAAGCCAAGTGGTTCATCACACCTGGTGAGAGTTAAGGGGAGAACCGATAAGAGCCGGGCTGTAGTGAATAAAAGATGCAAAGTGGCTAGTTGAATCAAGTCCAAAGAACTGTAAAAGTGTTGAGGGGAGACCAGCTGTAGAGAGAACTGGCACCATGTGGGTGCTAACTCAAAAGACTCTGGTTGATCCCCGACGGAGTGAAACTACAAATACCAGATTACCCGACAAGATAGGTCAAAGTGGTCATACAGGAGGTCAAGCAAAATCCCTGTACAGTCAAAAGCCTTTGACCTAAGAACTGTGAGAAAGCAAGAGAAGTGAATCCTGGAAAAAATAGTGAATGTGAAGTTGGCAAGAGTGAACCCGGAAGAGGGTTGCTGACGAGAAGGTGGCAAGTCTAAAGTCCCAGGAAACAGTGTGTTGACAAAAGTGAATCCGGCCGAGGGATGTCCACTGGAACTGTTTAAAAAGACATTAAGATTTGTGAAGGAAGGAAAAGCCATAGTGAACCCGGTGAAGGGAGGCTAAGAGTAAAGAGGCAGCACTCGGAAGAGGTGGACCTGAGGGTGAAGAAGCCTCATCCTAAGTGAAAGCAGGAAACAAACTTTCATTTGTTGAAGAAACTTTTGTTTTGTTGTTTGAAAACATCAGGCCCTCGAAGGTAAGAGACTTTCTAGTGAAACGAGACTTGGCCATTGAGGCTCCTTATAAACTAGAACAGAACTGTCGACTTGTGCTGGGAAAGCTTGAGTGTCGGCTCTGCTCCAAGATCCCACCTTACTCCGTGCTCAAAACATGGTGAAGGGAGACCCAAGCTAGCGCAGCCTGACATATTATTTGTGAACACTTCTTTCTTTTCTTGAAAACCATCCCACACCCTTTTTGCATTAGTTGTAAGGTTTGGCAATAGTTTTCTTAGAATAGGCCCTTTCTATTTGACACAACGCCACTAGGACTGCCTTATTTTCATTTGATGGTCGATGCTTGCTCTCATCTTAGATTTAGGTTTAGCTTAGGCGTTTTTCCACCCTGTTCAATAAACACCCTTGAACTGTGATCACTTGTGTCTGTCTTTACTGTTGCTAGCATGAGTTCCTTACACTGCCCACCCATTCAAATGGGAACTCCCCATACCCTATAAACTCATCTCTCAACTCTATGCCTTGAATATCTCCATCATACCTTCTCCCTGAAACACTATCATCTTTGCCTCAATCTCAACTCTTGCTTCTTCCTCACTCTCTCCATCTACTACAACTATTACTAAGTGAGTTTCCTTCCTTCAAACTCCCTGACTAACTCTATTACTAAGTGAGTTTCCTTCCTTCAAACTCCCTGACTAACTCTCTCACCTACACCGCTTTCTCTCCTCCTATGCTCGGTGAACCTTTCCATCCACTGAAGAAGCCTTCACTAACTTTAACACTGCTCTTTATACTCCCTTCTCCTCTCATTACCCAATTACCACACTCCCTTCTAAATCCTCCCCTCCATGTCCTTGGGATACACCTCTCATCCGCACCCTGAAAATAACAATGCGGAAAAAACTGTGCAGTTGGTAAAGGTTAAGATACTATTCTGATTTCCAACTCTATCTCATTGCTCTTCAAAACTATTCCTCTACTCTTGACTCTGCCAAACATGACTTCTATCACTCTCTCCTGTCATCGCAATTCTCTCACCCTAGGCGCCTCCAGAAATCTTTTAACTCAATTCTCTTAACTCCTAAACCCACCTCCATCTCCTCCACTCTTTCTGCAAATGATCTTGCTCTCTACTTTGCTTCTAAAATGTCTACCATTATGTGATGAATCCTGCATAGTCCACACAAAGACCCTACCTAAAGTCACGACCCACGGTAGCAGGCAGCTGCTACCCGATCCCGACCCTGGGAGTGATATTAGCAGTGAGGATCACCAGAGAAGTGAACGGCTCCAGGGGGATAAGAGGACTTTGTTGGGAGAGACGTATTTGTTTCCTCAAAGGAAGAAATGTCAGTGCTGCCAGAATATGTAATGGGTTGCTGTCAGAAGGAAGTGTTCTTTCCGAAAGATAAATATTTTGATGTTGATGAAAAATGTCATAATCCATCATCTATTGGAAATCAGAATTCCTCCAATAAAACCATCCCCAGATATGATGTTTAAAGTCCCTTTAATCCACCGGGGAATGGTAAAAACAAATCTCCAAATATTAACATCTTAGAATCTGAAAACCTTTAATCTGTTATGAATCAGAACTATTCATTAAGTCCTTTTAAAACTCTTGAAGACGATGTAATTAAGGAAATTAGTGAAAATAATACATTTGGAAATACCCGTCAAAACAGAAAAGGGGAATTGAACATTGAGGACTTGAAGTCCATAATGCCCAAGTACTGGGACAAAGAAGAGGGGTGCATAGGCTCAAGATTGCAAGTGGCAGTCTAACTGCCCTAATGATCCACACCTGAGGGTGACTGGGAGGTATAAAGGACCCCCTCAGATACAGGCCATAGAGAGCAATAGTCGGAGGTGGCGCGAAGGTCGTCAAGCAGACATTGCAGTTAAAGTTGAAGGAAACTGTGGGAGACGAAGGAGCTGCTGTAATTATCAGATTGAAGGCCGGTTCTGAAAGGGTCTCACTCTTCAATGACCTTGTATGCAGAGGTTGCACAGCGGGAAGTTTTGTAGATGAAAACTTTACCCCTGAAGAACATAGATGCTGAATTTACATTGCGGGAAGCGTAGAATATGAAATCTTTCCCCAGTGTAAAGTGGACGGCGGTAGCAGGCGAGCAACCGAGTGTCCTCGGAGCGAGAAGCACTACATTCCCGACTGGCATAGGCCACACAAAGCAGGAGGAAGCAGTTTGCTGGGCGGCAAGCAACCGAGAAGAATGAGGATCCGGAGGGCAGCGGAGCGAGCAGACACGTGTGCAATACCCGGTGAGTTCACTACAAGCGCGTGACCCCGGAACGCTCCATGATTGCCCGCTGGCCCCATCCAATATTTTTTTAACCAACTTTATTTAACTTCGGTTGCACAAGCAGCACATATTACTGACATTTATAAGCCAGACAGTCAGACATGCTTATCCATGCTGCCAAGCAGTTTCACCCAACCCCCCCCACACCGTTACCCCTGCCCGCCCGCCAACCTATTCCACGCCGCGTGGGCCAGCCCGAGTTATTGTTGGCCTTGCAAAAACTGTGCCACTTGCCGCAGCTTCTATACTTGTGCCACAAACTCCAGGCCATACCGTTCTTTGGCCGCTGTGACTTTTTAACCCAACTACTAGGATGTCCCAGACTTTGGTCCACCAGTGGGGAAGGAGAAGACACTCGGGGGCCTTCCAGGCCCTGGCAATTGTGATGGTTGCTGCCAACAAGAGGTGAGTGACCAGTTTGGCCGTCAACCCCGATTTGGGCTACACATTCGGGCCAGGGACCCCCAGCAGCATTACTGTGGGCTCCGGCGGGAGCTGAGTTTGGGTGACAGTCCCTGTGGTGGATGCCACCTTTTCCCAAAATGCCTGTACCCGCGGGCATTCCCAGTATGTAACCCGTGCTCCACACTTCCTCCAACAGGTTGGGTCCAATGATCTCTCAATCTGATATAACCTGGTTGGGGGATAGTACCAGTAGTACGTTATTTTAAAGGCGCACACCTTATTGGTCACAATTGTCGAGGAGGAGTAATTACGCAACCATATGTCCACCCAGGTCTGATCCTCAATGGGGAATCCCCGGTCTTCCTCCAACTGCATCATCTAGCAAGGCCACAGCGTCCACATATCAACCTGTAGGAGCTTATATCGTTTAGATATGGAACCCCCACTTGCACTGTCAAGCAATGCGTGCTGAAGGCCCGGAGTGAAGTCTGGGTTAGGAAGGATAGGGCTGCGTGGGCACAGACCTCCCAACTTCGTTCTTGCCCAGTCCCATGCTCTCAATGTTGTTGTTGTGGAGGAAAGGTGTTTGGGCCAATGCTTCTGCGCCAGCTTCGAGGTGTCTACCCATTTGGGAAGCTCAGTAGTCCCATTCCAGGTGAGGGAGTGAGCCAGTTGTGCTGCTGCATAGTAGTGACGCAGATTAGGAACTCTCATCCCTCCAAATTGCGCGCTAGCCGCCAACACCGCTGTGGGGATGCTTGTTTTTTTCCCCACCACCAACTGAATTGGAGGACCCTCTGTTGTAGTCGCATCAAGGTTGACCGTGGAGTCTCAACCATGAGTGCTGCGCACTGATATAGGAATCTCAGAAGCAGATTCATTTTACAGGCCTTAATGCAACCCATTAACATAATTTCCTTGGTTTTCTCTCTCTCTAAATCGGCTTCCAGTTTTCTTAACAGTTGTGGTAAGTTCACAGCGTACACTGCTGTTGGACATGCGGGAATCCAAACCCCAAGGTATCCTAATGCTTCCTTTTTCCCATGGAATCGGACAGCATGGTTGGAAGGCATTGACATCCTCTTCCGTTAGGCCTAGCTCCATTGTGCCCGATTTGTGGTAATTAATCGCAAACCCAGCAGTGCGCTTGAAGGCATCCAGTTCTGGCAACGCATGTCACAGGGAGGATTGGACATTCGTCAGGGTCAACATCACATCGTCCAAATACAGAGACAGCTTATATACTGGTCTCTGGGTCCTACTGCCACCAGCCAATGACTGCCCTCTACCTAAGCCCCTCCTCTGGCAGCCATCTTCAGATTTGGTAGCACGTAAAGTGGCAGTAGGACCAAGAGAAGAGCCTTAGAGGGGTTGGAGGGAGGGTTTGCAAGTGAATCCATTCCAGACCCATGCTGGAGAACAAGGGTTACAGGTAAGTAACTTGTTCCTTCTCCAGCATGGGGTCTGGCATGGATTCACATGCTCATGAATACACAAATACATAGCAGTACACACATGCACAACCACAGGGGGTGGCAAGGCTCAACATTAAGCATTTCAACAACTCAACATTAAGCATCTCTTACCTCCTCACCAGGCTCACCTTCAAGCGAACAGGTTGCGCAGCACTGCCTGGCCGAATCTGGACTCCTCCCTGGAATCCCGGTCGATGCAGTAGAATCTCGTGAAGGTGTGTGTCAACCTCCACGCAGCAGCCCTGCATATGTCCAGCAGGGGCACACCAGACAGGAACGCCGTGGTAGCAGCGATCGCTCTGGACGAATGCTTGGACGGCCGGGCAATGGTCAGTTTTACAACCGGCGACAGAGCATGATGCAGCCGGAGAGCCATCTGGAAATGGAAGCCTTCGATAGGGCCTTCCCCTGGTTTCCAGGTCCAAAATTCAGAAGCAGCTGTGATGTCTTCCGAAAACTCTTTGTGCGGTCCATGTAGAACTTCAGCGCTCTAGCCACATCCAGCGAGTGCAAAGTCCTCTCAGCCAGCGATGAAGGCGACAGGAAGAAAATAGGTAACACCAAGGGCTCGTTGAGATGGAAGTCCGACGGCACCTTGGGAATGAAGGAGGGGTGCGTCCTCAGCACCACCCTCCTCTCGTGGAATGTCAGGTATGGAGGTTTACAGGAGCGGGCCTGGATCTCTCCCACTCGTCGTGCGGAGGTGATGGCCACAAGAAATGCTGTTTTCCACGATAGGAATTTCAACGGTGCTGAATGCAGAGGCTCAAATGGCAGGCCCATGAGTCTGGTCAGCACCACGTTGAGCATAAGAGTCCTTTCATGAACTCCTTCACTAGGCGGTGAGACCACAGCGACGACTGCCCCAGAGTTCTGGTGTAGGGGAAGATAGCCGCCAGATGGATCTTGATGGAGGCATGTGCCAGCCCCGCCTTGGCCAGCGATAGTAAGTATGGCAGCACTTGAGGGGCCTTAATCCGTAGAGGGTTAATCTTCTGTGCAACACCAGACAGAGAACCTCTTCCATTTATGCCCGTAGCACTTCAGAGTCGAGGACGCCCTGGCCTTTGCAAGGACCTCCTGCATTCCGCCGGGATATCGTAGCCTCCCAACTCTAGTGCTGCAGAAGCCAGGCCTGCAGGTTCAGCGATCCTGGTTCGTGATGTAGGATGGCGTCTCCTTCCCTGGCGAGAAGATCTGCGTCCGTCGGCAGTTTGACTGGGGGGGGACGCTGACAAGTCCAGAAGGTCCGGGAACCTTATCTGCCTCCGCCACGCCAGTGCGACGAGGATCCTCCTGCAACGGCACCGTCTGAGTTGACTGCTGAGTCGCAGAAACAAGGCCAACAGTGGGAACGCATACATGAACAGGCCGTCCCAGGGGAAGGAGAATTCATCGCCCATGCTCCCCGGCTGGGGACACCTCCTGGTGAACCTCCGGCACTTGGTGTTTGTCGCCGTCGCAAAGAGATCTATATCGGGATTGCCCCATCGTCAGAATAGCAGATCCACTTGATCCTGCCGGAGTTCCAACTCGTGGCACGAGCGCAGCTCCCTGCTGAGTGAGTCAGTGACAGTGTTCTTTACTCCTGCCAGGTGGAAGAGTACCAGGAACATCCCCTGGGCAACAGCCCAGTGCCATCGATCCTGCGCTTCCTTGGATAGGGCTGGCGATCTGTTGCCCCCTTGCTTCAGGATGTAGAACATCGTGGTGGTGTTGTCAGTGAAGACCCTCACCACCTTGCCTTCTAGGGACGGGAGGAACGACCTGAGGGCCCAGAACACATCTCGGAGCTCCAGGACGTTGATGTGTAGTAACCTCTCCTCTGGGAGCCAAAGACCTCTTGTGTGGAGATTACTGGTGTGCGCTCCCCATCTTTCCAGGGAGGCGTCCGTCGTCACCGTCTCCTGATGTGTCGGGGCCTGGAAGTCCATACCCACCGCAAGATGCGTGCGGTTGCCCTACCACCGGATTGCTTGGCGGAATGTCTAGTTGAGGGAGATCTCGTCTTCGAAACTGCCCACTGCTTGCATCCAACGGGCGTCGAGGAACCCCTGCAGTAGTCGCATCCACAACCTGCATAGGCGCACGAGGTAGATGCACGATGACATCATGCCGTGTAGGGACTTGATGGACCTCACCTTGGCCATGTCCATGGTCAACAGCCGTTATACCTGGCCCAGAAGGGCCTTCGGCCTTTCCTCCGACGGCGAAGCCAATCGCGCCACTGTGTCGAGTCTGGCTCCCAGGAACAGGGCGTCTTGCGACGGTACCAAGTGGGATTTCGCGAAGTTGAACGAAAAACCCAGATCCATGAGCAGTTGGACAGTCTTCGCTGTGTGATCGACGGCGAGTTCCCTTGACTTTGCTCGGATGAGCCAATCGTCCAGGTAGGGGTAAACGTGGATCCTCCAAGTCCAGCGACGATAGAAAGTCGCCTTCCTCTAGCTGTCCCAGTACGTGCTGAAGGGTGACCATCCAGAATTTCTGGGACTTGATGTATTTGTTTAGACGACAAAGGTCCAGGATGGGTCGCCAACCGCCGGTCTTTTTCGGACGAGGAAGTATCGTGAGCACACTCCGGAACCCGGGACCCTCTTCAGGACGAGTTCCATCGCGCCCTTTTTCAGCATTGCTCGAACCTCCAGAAGTAGCTGTGGCATGTGGTTTTCCTTCCTGGCCACAGGTGGTAGACGGGGACACTTTCTTTGGAATTCCAGAGTGTCCCCATGGGCCAGCGCGTCCAGCACCCAACTGTCAGTGGAGATGGACACTCCCACAGGCTGACGAACTTTGCTAGCTGGCCTCCCATCGGGGTGCTTGGGTGGGGGCCCGACACCGCGGCCGGTTCAATCTTGCTTCACCGAGGCCTTGGCACCTTGGCCTCCTTGGCAACGACGACGTCCTCCGGCCTTGCTGAGGCCTATGTAGGCCTACTGCGACGATGAACGGGGCGATTGGCGGTACAACGACGAACCGCCACCAAATCCTTTGGAGGCACCTTGAGACTTGCCTCCGGGGGTCTGAAAGGGCGGCCGTCGTTGATGGAGGGAACCCAAGGCCCGGCCGTCTCGGTGTCCGCTTTGATGGCCTGCAGTGACTCGTCCACTGCCTTGCCGGACAGGTTGTTCCAGTCGAAGGGCATGTCTAGTACCCTGGTCTGAACGCCCTGACGCAAGTGGGTGGACTTGAGCCAAACGAGTCGGAGAAGGCAAACACTGTTGCCCGTCTGTCAAAACCCGGTGTCAGCGATGTCTGTGGCCACAGTGATGGCATGGTCTGACGCCACCTCTCCTTCTTGCAAGATTTCAAGGGCTTCCGCCCTCTTGTCGTATGGCATGAAATCCAGGAGGGGAGCGATCTTGAACCACAGCTCCCTGTCGTAGCACGCCACGATTGTGAGGGCTGCATTGATGGTCGTCGCCGCCGATGAGATAACTCGTCCCATGGCATCCAGCTTCTTTCCCTCGCCGTCCGGTGGGGAAGTGGAAGTTGATCCCGTCACCCCTGTCGATTTCTTCTTGGCCGCAGCGGAGACCACTGAATCCAGGGACGGCTGAGCTCTAAGGCACATCGGGGCAGAATCGGGGACCCGGTACTACTTCTCATACCGGTCCCTCTTCACAGGAGCCGTGGACGGGTTCTTGAGCAGGGACAGTCCTTCATCCCAGATGTCGTCCAGTAAAGGCACTGAGAGGACGGTCTTCCTCTTGGCCTCCCGTCGTTGGTAGAGGAACCCTTCCTTCTTCTGCTCTTCGGGACAAAGCTGGAAAAGCTCTGATGCCCTGGCGATCATGGCGTGGAAGGAGCCAATTTCGTCGGGATGGGAGGCACGGGCAGGGGTGATGGGAGATCTGTCCCATCATCACCACCATCGTCGTCGTCTGTCCCCGTCGTTGCCGTTTCCGTTCCTGTGTCATCCATCGGTGGAAGGGAAGGAGGTGAAGGCTCGAATGGAGGGGGAGGATGGATTCACCTCTGCTTGTTCGGTGGACTTCCCGACGGTCCAGGCGCTGCTGGATCGTCTGCTGGAGGTAAGGGCAACCTTGTCCTTACCTCCGTACACAGGGTCTGGATGGCCATCAAGATTGCTCCTGAGTTGTCCTGAGTTATAGGCATCGGTTGCGACGGAAGTGACGGCTGAGGCCTTCTGTCTCCTCCACGGCCACTCATCGGCTCCACCGTTGCTCTCTTTGTCGGCCTCGTCAGGATCCCTCCCGTAGGACCGGACTTCCTCAAACTTCTTGTCCAGGATCTTTGCGACGCCAGCCAGCTCATCTTCGGAGGTGGTATCTGTGTCTGTTATTGCTACCATGCCCCCCCTCTGACTTCCCCTGGGGCTTGATGGGGGTCTTCTCGATAGGCTGAAAAGAGGATTCCCTCTGGGGTGGCAGGGAAACTTGAGGCCCGGCAGTCGTCTCCATTGGGGTAGCATCCACAGGCTTCTCCAGGGCCGCCACGACTCCTTCGATCGAGGCCTTCGCCGGGTGAATCAGAGCCTTCGCGACCTTGGGTGCGCCGGAGGCCTTCACCTTAGGGGGAGGGTAGCTGCCTCACTCCACCTCGGCTGTCGCCGCGGGATCGACCGGGCTTCGCCCAAAGCTTACCTGGGTTCTCCGACTTCCTCTTCACCGAGCCACAGCGCCCTCAAAGGTCTTAGAAGACCGCTCGGACTACTACTTCTTCTCACCTGCTGCTGGGCTCTTCCCCTCCAGCCAGTTGGTGAGTCGAACGCGACAATCCTTCATTGTCCGTTCGGACATATTCTTACAAAATACACAGTCCTTCTCCACGTGCGATTTGTCGTTGTGAAGGTAGTAGAGGCACTGAGAGTTCTCATCTTCCTTGAAGACATTCTGTAATCCGCATCCAGGGCAGCTCCTGAACAGCTTGGATCCAGGCATTGTGTTTACTTTGGCTTGGGGGGTAGGCCTCAAAGATCTTCCGGAATCCTCCAAGAAAAGAAAACTTCGATGAAAATTCGCCCATGAGGGGCATAGAAAATTCCGAAACGGGTCCCCGTTGATCGGAAGTACAATCGGTGGAGCTTGAGGCTCGACTGACCGAAAATATAAGAGTAAAACTCTTTGAAAAAACACAGTAAAAGCTTGAGAGCTATAGCACGAGGACTCCCAACACTTGAACGTGCTGTAAAAATCTGAAGATGGCTGCCAGAGCTTGAGACCAGTGATTGGTTATTAGTAGAAAGACAGTTCAAAAATGAAAACTGAAACTGATTTTTTCTTTACCGAGGATTCCCAGCCTGACGATGGGGAATATTCATGAGCATGTGAATCCATGTCAGACCCCATGCTGGAGAAGTTCCTTCACTCTCAATGCCTCAAATTGATCATAAAATATCACCAAATGCTTCAAGATCTCAACCACATTTGGTGTCCTACAGAAGCAGCATTCCCCCTTTGAGTACGAGAAATTCCATTTCCTTTATCCCAATGCTGCACACGCTCGTTAGTGCGAAATTGGCTCAATCTGCACCGCAGATATAGCCCTCTTGCAGCTAAGCTGGGAAATTGCAGGATATATTTGGGTAAATCTCCCAGTTTCCTCCTAAAAAGTGCATATTTAGAATAGGATTTATAATTGCCAATTCGATCCGACTGGACACATCAATTTAGCAATTGGAATTTACGCTTGCAGCAGGGTAAGACGGCTATGAGCTCTTCCTTTGAAACTACAATCAGGTCAAGAATTGCATCCATTTATTTTACAAATTTAGATAAGGATACCAGCGACCCTGACGTAATCATATGATTCAGATCTTCATAGAGCGAGTTCTTAGGGGGAACTAACATCGAATAACCTCCAATTCCTTGTGGCTGAAAGAGGTAATAAGCCTAGTTCATGGCGAATTATATCTTGTCAAGAAGGTCATCAATCTCTGTGGTGCAGATATAAAAAATATAGAGAACTGCTGATTCAATTTTTAACAAGTAAAATTGTATGATAGGCAATATAGAGAAGTTGCAATATTTACGGTATATGATGCACATCTGAGCAGTCAAAGGCTTAAGTTTTTCATTTAACAACTCATTCCACCATCTCTTTGAATTCTGATCAGATAATGTGTATCCCAAATCCCAAACAGCATTCGCAACCTCAAGATTCACCTTTCCAATGGTCCATTTGAATTTCAACACCCTTTTTTCCCCGTCTGAGAAGATGATAATCTGCGATTTTGCCTGATTCACCTTTAAATTAAGAGATTCAGCAAATTCAGAGAAAAGATTCAATTTATTCTGCAACCCAAACTGAGTTTTATCCAATATGAGAAAATCATCCGCAAAACTGATCCAATTTAATTTGAGGTGGGCTATTTGCACAGGGTAAATTATAGCACCCTTCCATAAAGTTTCAAGATCCAAAAGGTAAAGATTAAATAAGACCACTGCCAAAGAGCAGCCCTGCTTCAACCCAACTTCTGTCACTATTGCCTCAGGTCTTAGAGTGCAGACGTGTGATTAACGATACTAAGTGCACCGGAAAACCAAACTGGATCATTTTGTCCCACAACAATTCTCTTATCACATTGTCAAAAGCTACGCTTAGATCGAGCGCCGCCATATACACTGCTCCGACATGAGGGCGTTTCGTCTGACATTGCAGATGAGAGACAATAGTCGCATTCAGAGGGCAACCCATTAATTTCCTAAACCCTATCTGGAATTAAGACAGGGTGTTTTGCTTGCACATATACTCCTGTATTTCCTTCAGAATTAATTGGGATAAAACCTTAGAAGAGGCGTCCGTCAATGCAATTGGTCTAAAATTGGCAGGTTCATTAGTAAGCACTTTTTTGTAAATGGGGACTATGATCGCAGAACACCAGGTAACAGGAATCTGCCTTGTTGCAAAAATATTGTCAAATTTATTTTTGAGGATCCACGCCCATAAGTGAGAATCAGTTTTTATCAGGCAGGGAGGGATCCCATCCGGACCAGCTGCTTTAGATTCCTTCAATTTAGCAATGGCATCCGCTATGTCTTCCATGGACCAAGGGCAGCGCTCTAAAATTTATTTTGAGTAATCCTGACAGAGTGCCATTTCAAACTTTTGGGGCAATTTAATTTTTTTTTGTGATATAATCCAGCCATACTGAAGCAAGTATGGCTGGTTCCTTCTACCCTATAATCTAGGCGATAAGAGTTCTAAGGATCTCCCAGATTTTCTTTTAATAGATTATACATCATATGTTGGTTGTCCTTTAAAGCAATGTCATGTCTAAGTTCTTTGATCTTATTTTCGTATGACAATTTAATTTGTTTTTTCTCAACACAACATATGTAAGCACCCACCCCCAACTTACCCAATTGGCGCAAAGAGGCATTTCTTTTAATTTTCAATTGATGGATCTCTAGATTAAAAGCATGCCTATGTTCTTTGGAGGTATATACCGTATTTGAGTCCCGAACAAAATGCATTAGGTGCCTTTAGATGCTACTCGTAATTCGTTTTTCCAACTCCACATCAGCACCAATGTCATAATGTCATAATGTCCCATGAACACAAAAGTTGGATCTACTCTGATACAATTCATTAATCTCCGGCAAATGGCTGGATTCCATCTGATGGATAGCCCAGGTCTCTCGTTCTCAATTACCTCAAGCATGATATTCAAGTCATATCGCCAATTTGGAAGCCGCAGCTCTATGGAGATGGTGAAATGGTCCCCGAAACCTAAATCCCGGATTAACACAGGCTCGCACCCTTTAAGGATGCAGGTTGACAAAAAACAGTGATCCATATAAGAGCTAAGGCAGCCTCGATTCCAAGTAAAAGGACTAGAATTTTGCTGAGGCGGTACGAGCTGAATGTCCCAACCTAAAAGGTATTTCACCCAATTCTGACCATTCCTAACGGTCAAAGGGACTGTTTTATTAGGCAAACTCCCATAGTTGATTAGTGGCTGATAACAGGTGGAGTTAAAGTCCCCTCCTATCACAATCCCTACCTGACTTTTTTTCACAAATACACCTTCGAGTATTGAATCCAAAGTATCCACTATCTGCTCCCAGGACATACAGACCATATTCCAATATATACATAGAATCACAATAACTAATTTTGTTGCTCCTTGTGGGTTTAGCTGTATCGCCATCGCGGCAGCATCCTCATAAGGGAACTATCAAATTTACAAGAGTTATTAATGAGCACAGCTAGACCCCCAGAGGGACGCCCCTTATTTCCTCTTGTAGCCAGATGGGTATAACATCCATAACCCGCAACATCAAAATGCGCCATATGCATGGTCTCTTGGAGCAAGATCACCACTGTGCGGTTCCCAGAGCCTTTCTTACCAAAACATTATAGGAAGTTTGTTAAACCACAACTATTCCAGGAGATTAAAACAAAAGGTTCCTCGTTACGCTAATGTATCAGAGTTATCCTTAAGGGGTAGGATAGCTGTTCTGCTTGTCAATGACGTAAGGCCACTAAGAGCAGCTGCTAGTGACAGAATTTGCTTCAAGGTATCTTCATTAATAATTGAAAGAGGACCATTTAACAGTGCTTCACTTTTAGAGCTCTCATTCTTAAGCACTGTTTCCAAAAAGGTCTCAGCCTCATGATCACTTTGAAAGATATATGGGACCAGGCCAATAGTGGCAAAGTACTCCCTCTGCTCCCATACCATCCTCATAATGATCATAGAGTGGAACCCACATATCATGCGATGATTAAAGTTGGTAGCTAGGCGAATCCATTCTATATCCTCCAATAGTAAGGTTCTTAATGGGGGGATTGCTTGAAATGTTTTGAGCATGAATGTTCTATTTAAGCTCGTTCTACCATTAATTGCAACATTGCTTTCCCATCCCATAATTATTGGCATTCCATGGTGTAAGATCCCCTCATAGGTACCATTCCCATTTCTTTCTTCCTCTTTGCCCCCTTCTTTTGTCAATCTATGGGGTAGTTACTCTTCGGTACAATTTGGGGTGACATTGCGACCCACGTCACTGCAGGACAACTTATTCTTAGTTGATCCTGCAACCGCATGTTCCGCCTCATGAACTCCCTCCTTTTCCCCATCACTTCTCCCCATCTCTACGTCCCCCACTTGTTCATCCCTACCGACCATTGCCATCATCCACGGCTCGCCATTTCCCTCATTTAAGGTGTTGGCTGGGATGACTACTCCCAGGTTGTTCAAAGGTTCCTTACAGTTCTTGGCCTTAATTTTCTTATTCTTCACAAAATAGAATTGTGATAGAGCTGTTTGCACTCCAGACATACCCACCCCTAGAGGTGCTATCTGCTCTTTTTTCTGAGATTGCGTTCGTATATCCTGAGGGACTATTAATCCAGATGGTTTTCTCACCCCCTCTATGTGTTTCAACTTCTGAGTACACTTCCTCAGAACCTTTAATCCGTTAACTGGTCCCTCAGGAAAGAGATTCAAATGCACCTTTGATTCATCATCTAATTGTTGTAAATCAAACCCATTTTCCTACCACTTCTTTCAAGTAGGCCTCAAGTTCAACCTTCTCATCACATTTCTTTGACGTGGCTTTCTTGGCCTTGTTAATTCTAACATTCCTTTTCTGTGCTCTTGCAACTACCCACCTTTCTCTCCGTGTCAAAACCACACTCTGCTTTTCAGGCTCATCTTCAGCGGCCAATTCTATCGTATTTGAAAACATCTAATTCATGCAGCCATCAGAGAGATCAATCAAATCTGTTAACACAGTCGGGCTATCCACCCCTCCCTAAGTCAGTCCCCTGTATTGGTGGTGTTGGAGTCGCTAATGGACCACCTCTTCCAGACATGATACAATCCTTAATTAGCTCAATATCATTCCTAATTTGGTGAATAGCGGTAACAGTGGAGCATCCCAGTTCCATATCTACCTGATTCAATTTGATAGCAGGACAGTCCGTGTTAACCACCTTAGTAGCTGCCATTTCAGCAAAAGATTTCATTTCCGCATCTACCATTCTTGAGTCCCCGGGAGTTTGAGTCATATTGTCAGACATTACCTCACCCTTCTTTTGATCAGCTGCAAGTGCTAACACTGTTTCGCAAGTAAATAACAACCCCTCCACTTTGTTTATCTTGCATAAAAGATCTTTCTTAGTTGCCCTTAGGATCTCTATCCCACAATGTGTCCGCTCTTGGCCTTTATCCAGTAAATCTAAAATCCTAGGTAGTACTGGAAATTCAAACCAAAGCCAGGCACATCTTGAGCACGAACAACAATGTCATCTTCTTGAGCTGTTGCTCAAATCTTCTTTCTCTGGTGGTAATCCCTGCTTTTTGATCAAACAAATATATTTGTTCTTTAGGGTCAGTAAAAGGATTTTTTTGAGCTGTGGAACTGGTTTTCTGTGCGTAATACTTTTTCTCATTTTCTATTTCCCTTTGCCATTCGCCTTTACACATCCCAGCATCAACTGTGCGACCGGGGTAGGAATACAAACCCATATTGTGGTGTACTGGAAGGCTAAACATATGTATATCCACTCTTCCAATGCATCTTTTGGACACTGGGCTGGATGGTCCAAGTGGGAACCTCATTCGCTTCCCTGCCTCAGCCTCTATTGCAGGTCCTAGCATTGAGCAATCATTCAAACCTCGACTTGTGCAATTTATCATTCCCTTAGGATTCACCTTAGTTTGTAACCACTCCTCGCCTTCAGCTTTTGTCTTATCTGAGGCATCTACTAATGCGAAATCATTTATTTCCTTGACATTGTACTTAATAGGGGAGGGTTCTAATACAGGGGAAACCACATCTTTTTGCACCTCATCACTATGATCAACCATGACAACCTCCCCCTCATGGTTCGCACTCTTGCACTCGAGTACCGGGACCGGGCTGGATTCCTTACATTCAGATTTTCCAACCTCACCCTGTGAGGTTGTTAAATTCCCAAAGTCATCATGTTCGTTTAAAGACATTTCATTCGACAAGTCGGAGACACTTGCTACTGGTGCATAGGCACCAGTGAGTTTTCTTACACTTCTCGGCCCATTCACCATATTGGAGGTTGCAATCCTAATTCACTCAGCAAAAGCGTAGGATCACAATCCCCACCAGTCAATGTTTTTAAATTCCGGGTTAAAGAATCATCAATTGATAATGCCTAAGGAATATAGATTCCACACACCAGTTTCAAACAATATTGATGTCACAGAAATTTTGATTTTGTCCGGGCTAAGTGCACCTCCTT
Organism: Ambystoma mexicanum; assembly: GCF_040938575.1. Lineage (NCBI taxonomy): Eukaryota > Metazoa > Chordata > Amphibia > Caudata > Ambystomatidae > Ambystoma > Ambystoma mexicanum. The sequence continues at coordinate 343,816,854 of NC_090922.1, forward strand.
CCACTTTCAAAATTCAAAGATAAGGTTAGTACCTCAGTATGAGCCTTCAGCTCCAGTCACAATCATACTTTACAATAGTTTCATTTCCGCGTTTCATATTCATTTTCAGCGCACATTTCTTACTTAGAGGCAGGCACCGCGCAGCCAAACTGAAAAACAGCACTTGAGGGCACTTCCGGGGTTGTGCGCACTGCCCCGCTATTTATATACGGCTCACGTCAATTAGTGGGCAGAGATTGATTTGACGCTAGTGCTCCTAGTAAAAGAATAAAGGAGACAAGCCCTGTTAGACACTGGTCCAATCAGGAACTTAAAAGAATCAATGCAGTGCAACGTTAGACAACGTTAACAAGTTCCAATACCAGTGAAAGTTCCAACTCTGCGCGTTACGGTGACGTTGTTCCTCTGTAGCCTACTCCTTTCCGACTCCTTGTTGACTCAGAGTCACGAAGTGGAGAAGGGTGCGGAAAACGATTCAGCACACAGCACGAACAGGGGAAGTAGGGTCCACAGCAAAACAGCACTTGCTGGCACTTCCGGGGGCGAGCCACATTACCAAGATGAGAGAGAAACAAATGTTGTAAATGACCTAAACAGGCATTGTCCAAGCCAAAGAAGCAGGAGTTGGAATAAAAGCCATTATCAGCTGTTGGTTAAAAAAAGGAATGGGAAAACAGAAGTGGCAGGAGAGTATTCAGGAAGAGATGAGTATAACCTGCATTGCATGTGGCAATCACAGGTGTAGAATAAACTGCACCAATGTGTTTCATGTCTTACGAGTAGAAATAGGCAAAGCTGATGCTGTGGAAAGTTAGACTTTGGTTGCAGTGAATCACATTACAGTACTTGTAGTAGTAGTAGAAGTTTTCATTAGTCCTGGCAGGCGAGTATACAAGGGCAGGCACTTTGTAGTGGTCGGGCTGGCAGGTCCAATGGACACGGTGGAAGTCATTGAAGTACTATACTGTGGTTGAATTCTGTGAAGAAGTAATGGTAGAACCACTAAAAGAGGAGTCATCCTGATACAGAATCTTTTGTTGCTACAGATGAACTGTGGAAATATCCTTATTATTTGATAGACGCTGTGTTGAACTCTCTATCACCAGTAGAGAGATCAAAACTGGCTTTATATTTTGAACTGTTGATTCAAGTCCAAGCAAGAGACTTTCTTGGAAAAAGAGGAACTTTATTATTTGAACTTTAATAGATGGGAAAAGACCAATTCTGAACAGTGGAGTAAAAATCCCGTCAAATCTTGGGAAGGGGAATTCACCCAGGTTACAAGGAGAAACAGTTACCAGGTTTCAAATAGAACTGTTCATTTTGTGTTATTTGAATTGCCATATATTACCTTATTGAGTGTGTTGTATGCACACATGTGAGGGACAGAATCCTTTTATTAGAGTGTTTCTATTAGTTACTTTGCTAGGCAGGGAAATCTCGTTAGGGTAGGGATAGACAAGCGTTTATCAAACCCATTTAAGTTAATAAAATGGCATCTTATGAAAAATCTTCACAAAGTTGTTTGCTTCACATTTCTGACCCCTCAATTAACAATAATCTTGCTATTTACCTTCTATGCCTCCTCCTGTTCAATTTTCTACACTATTCCTATCCTTCTCTCCTGCTACTATGTCTTCTTTTGCCCCCACCAACCCTGATGAGATTGTTGCCCAATTTTTCACAACTAACTCTTTTTGTGCCACCCAAGGACTCACTGTCCTCGCACATTGTTAAGCACATAGCTCCCAGTGTTGCTCCAAATCTCATTTCCCTCTTCAAATACTCTCTTCACAATGTCACCTTTCCATCACCCTTTTAGACAGCTACTGTCATCGCTTTGCTCAAGGAACTTGGACTAGACCCTAAATGTCCTGCCAACTTTCACCCTTTCTCGGTTCAAGCACACTATTCCAAAATTCTAGAGCAATGAGCATTCAATCAACTGACTGAGTTCATTGATACTCAGAACCTCCGGGACCCTCTTCAATCTGGCCTCAGACCTGTGCATTCTATAGAGACATCTCAATGTCAGCAACTTCATCTCTTCCACTTGGCATACAAACCTTTCATCTACTCTTATTCATCTCAACATCTGTCCAATTTCGTCTCCCTCTCCTCCCCACTCCCCTCACCTGATCGGTAATCCTCCAATTCTTCCGTCTTGAGATGCCGACGTGAGCAGAAATCTCTCTTCGTGGTTGAAGATACTTGCCTACCACGAGAGGAAGCCACAGTGAATGCTTGAAACAAGCAGTCCTGGGACTCCTTTCCCGTAGTGGGCGACAAGGGAAAAAGCCTGGATGGCAGAAAAAACCCTTGCAAAGAATGAAGCCAAACCGGAGTCTTCCAAGGATAATGATGAAGCGTAGTCTGTAGTAGTAGAAGAGTAGGTTTCCGGTTCATACGGATTTGAGGAGGAGGATGACAAACGATGATGGCAGAAACAAGGCAGAAAAAACGCCTTGCTAGAAGGAGTAGTGAGAGAGACTGTAGCCGGCGGCAAGATAGAGCCGCAAAAGCAGAAGAAGGTAAAGCAAAAGGGGAGAAGGAAGAGAGAGAGAGAGAGAGATGAAGAAGCCTCGCTCGAAACTAGGAGAGGCGAAGGTAAAGGCACGGACCAAGCCGTCAAAGGGAAATACTAGCGTTCTCACCCAAAGCAGGAAAACAAGAACACTATGGGGGTTGCAACGCAGAGATTGCCTGGAGTGAGATACTGAAATACTTCCCGGCGACGCCATGTTGCCGGAGAACTAGACCGCGGCTGCACGTAAAGAAAGCAACGTGCTGGAACTACGGTCTGCGCCGGAGCCTCCAATGCGGAAGTATCCGCCAATCGGCCCGGCTGCGCATGACAACATCTCTGCTGCCTTCAATGCTGTTGACCATTCTGACCACCTCTCTACATGATCTCTCCTTGGCATCAGAGATCAGGCCTTCACTTGGTTTGCTTCATAACTTGCCACCAGACACTTTCAGCTGTCTTGGGACAACCTTACTGCCCTTACTGTTGGTGTTTCCCAAAGGTCAGCCCTTGGTCCATTTCTCTTCACTCTCTGTACTTCAGCTCTTGGCATCCTGATCTCCACTTAGGTCTTTCTCTATCAACTCTTCGCTGACTACACTAAGATCCTTTTCTCCTTTAACTCGTTGTCCGATGAGCCAGAGTCAAAACTTTCAAACAGTCTCTCTGTCATCAAATATTTGATGGTGCCTCACTCTTTCATGCTCAACTCTGCTAAGACTTAAGTTCTCTACTTTACGGCCAAATAGGCTATCTCTTACTCTCCTAATCTTTTTCTCTCCTCTCCTGACTACCTTCCTTGCTCTGCTTCCGCTCATAAACTTGGTTGCGATCTTCGACCCATCACACAACTTCTCGCTTTTGAGCTCTAAATCTGCCACTAAGCCAGACTCAACTTCCTTAATATCGGAACAATTTTTCATCATTTTCCTTTAAATACTGCTAAACAGCCAATATCCTCCTTGGTCCTTTTACATCGATCTGATTACTGTGCCAGTTTCCTCTACAGCCTTCCGAACTCTGCTTTTCCACCTCTGGACAAAGTCCTCAACCTTACGGTCCACACACTTTTCAACCTTTCTCGCTTTACCTCTACCTCCTCGGACAGTCGCCAGATTGGCTGGCTATCTATGAAACAAAGGGATACGTATAAATATCTTCTCATCTTCAAAACTATCCAGAAACTCACCCCACCCTACCTGTCTGCTCATCTCATTCCCTACTGTCCTCCACGCTCGGTAAGATCATCCTCACCTCACCTCCTTGCCACCACTGAAGCCCCCTGTGCTCCATCTCATTCCACATCTCTCTCTCTCCTCGCTCTCCTACTCTGGAATGTTGTTCCTCTTCCTCTCAGTATTACTCCAACTCTAACACTAATTAAATCCAACCTCAAAGCTCTCCTTCATAAAGAACCTGTTTCCTAGCCCTCTACGCTACTGCATCACCCTGTTTTCCTCTCTACCTACCCATCATGGACAACATTACAGCACTTTCCCATCACCCCTCCCATCCTTAATTCAGCACTTCCTGTAGTTCCTATGTCATTCGATCATGTCCTCGTCCCTAGTTTAGGCTTCCACCTTCCCCAGCAAACATCTGGTCTTCAAGTCACATTCTCTCACCACATTGTAAAGGACCCATGTCCTCCGCTCTGTTCTCAATGGTAAATTCTGTAAGCGCCTTTGTGACAAAAATGCATTGCTTTACCAGTGATTTTTTATAAATCTTTATAAACTAAAATATTGCGTCTCTCATGATCATGTAGTCTGAAACTGCCCTGTACCTCCACACTGCTAACTCCTGGTCACAGCAGGGATGCCCAGTCTGGAGGTTGCCAACAGACGCTGTTCCATTGCTTCACTTCTTTTGAACATGAAACGATATGATGTTTAGCTGATGGTTCTCAAAGTAAGTTTTTATCCAAACCACTGACACAATCATCATTGTGTCGCCGCAGGCATATTCATCCATGACTCATGGGCTAAAGGCAATTCTGTATCTTGTATGCCAAAGAAGAGCAGTCAACCGGTGGAAAGTGTTGATGGTCAGCTGCTGCTTTCACGGCTCATCAATAAAGAAACTACTCTACTACACCTGTCTATCGGTACTCACCAGTAATCAGTATACTTTGATTTCATAAGGGCAGCTTATTTCCTTATCATCCTCAGAATTCCATGGTCAAAGTTATAACACCTCTGTATTAATTTGGGATCAGGAACCTTGTTAATTGGATCAGAGTACTGTATCAGGCATTTCTTTTCTGCTCACCCCCAGGATTAATTAACAACCGCAAGAAGTCATCAAGACATGACCTTACATCTACAGATATTTAAACAGCATCAGGTATATCAAGATGTTTTACTGAGAGCTAAGAAATTATAAGTTACTCACCGTGGTGACTAACGTTCTCCTAGTCCATAGTCCCCTTTCCTCCATACTGTATGAGCGTCCCTAGCTAGGGACGGGAGACAGAACCGTTGAACCTTTTTCACCAGAAAAAATCTTCTTCCCCTTTAAATTGAGAGGTGCGTGGGGGCTCGGCCCTGGGGGTATGCGCCCCTTTAACTCCGCCCACCAGCACCACTCCTCAGTCCCCATTGACACATCAACAATATTAGCATTGCCTAATGACACCAGTTTTTTTATTTAGGGGGTGAGGATGGAGGGACGTATGGAGGAAAGGGGACTATGGACTAGTAGTACGTTAGTAACTACAGTGAGTAACTTATAATTACTCGTCCGTCCCATCCCCTTTCCTCCTGTCAGAAAGCACCACAGTATTAACCGAAAAGGATACGGTACTCAAAAGGATACAGGTGGTAGGGTCTTCCGGATCCCTGTTCAAGCGTTTTGATAGTTGTGAAGTCAAGTTAAGACCTTCCAAATGATACAACTCTCTGACCGGTAAAACAGGCAGAGCGATGGATCACTGGAAAGGGCGTGGGTAAGGTATAGGAAGTCAGCCTAGAACAAAATAAAGTATCATGAATAACTGCCCCAACCTGGATATGATGGAATAGAAAATGTCATGAATGCACACACTGACCTTGAGTCTAGGGCAGACGAATCCAGCAGAGTCTCTTGAGGAATCCAAGGTAGAACAAACGACAAGGAAGGGAAGATTAGTAAGGGAGACTTATCCCGAACGGAACGAGGCTCACGCTAGATACCGGGTTGATGCACCACAGGATAGCGTCCAAAGTACTGTTCACTGTCACCTTCCAATTATCCTTGAAAGGCTTCCTTCCCACGTAGAGTAAAGTATAGAAATGAATCAATCCCCCTGTTAATATCACAGGTGCAGGAGTTGGAAATAACGCTCCTTTTAAGGTATAAACAAAGTTCACGCGGTTCTGTACAGCCGCAAAGAAAAGAGCGTGTGCGTGTGGATTTACACGCGATTAGGATTCACGCAGTCCAGGCCAGCAGCGTTCGAAGACAAGATATGCGTGTGGATTTACACGCGAGCAGGATTCACGCAGTCCAGGCCAGCAGCGTTCGAAGACAAGATATGCTTGTGGATTTACACGCGAGCAGGATTCACGCAGTCCAGACCAGCAGCGCTTGAAGATAGCGTGCGCGTGTGGATTTACACATGAGCAGGATTCACGCAGTCCAGGCCAGCAGCGCTTGAAGATAGCGTGCGCGTGTGGATTTACACGCGAGCAGAATTCATGCAGTCCAGACCAGCAGCGCTTGAAGATAGCGTGCGCGTGTGGATTTACACACGAGCAGGATTCACGCAGTCCAGGCCAGCAGCGCTTGAAGATAGCGTGCGCGTGTGGATTTACACGCAAGCAGGATTCACGCAGTCCAGGCCAGCAGCGCTTGAAGATAGCGTGCGCGTGTGGATTTACACGCGAACAGGATTCACGCAGCCCAGGCCAGCAGCGCTTGAAGATAGCGTACGCGTGTGGATTACACGCGAACAGGATTCACGCAGACCAGGCCAGCAGCTTTTGAAGATAGCGTGCGCGTGTGGATTTACACGCAACCAAACAGCTCCAGGAATCAGCGTGTGACGGAAAACACGCTATAGAAGGCCCAAAAAGTAGCTGTAGTAACCTGCAAGGAAGCAGACCGGAGGTTCAGCTACACAACGCCAAATGATTCGATCAGAAGCAGCGAGTGAAGTTTCCACGCTGCTTAAATACGTAATGCCGTAGTTCACGTGACGAAGCAGAATACACGTGAAGTTAGCGACGTGAAAAGTGCAAACGTCGTTTTCCCGGCAACGTATCGAACAACCGCCATTTGGAATAGAACGGTCTAGCTGTTCTACGAGCGTAGGAGGTAGGACCACGTCCAGCATGCATGACACCTCCATACTATATGGGCGATTACAACTGAATGGTTGGATCTTTTTCCAATATCAAGAGGTGTGCAGGGGACGGGAGTTCCTATTATTAATAGGAATTCCATGTTTTTTCATTATATTACTGACCTTTGATACCGAGGTTGTTGGTTTTCTCCCCTGCATCCCTAAAGATGATCAGCAGCCGCCCTGCTGATGAACTGCCACGGAACGTGCCTTTGGAACGCGACTGCCATGCCCTTGGCTCTAACAGCATGTGCATGCATGTTTGCCGGAAGCAGCTTGTGCTGCCCTTCATAGGCCTCCTTGATGGCCGAAACCCTCCACCTTGCTATAGAGATCTTAGATTCCTGATATCCTGGCCATGAACCCCCCCGAAGGTGGTGAAGAGAGCCTTTGATTTGTGGAAGCTCTTGGTCCTGTCCGGATAGAACTTCAGGGCGCGCCTGACATCCAGACAATGCAAAACCATCTGAGCATCGTCCTTAGGCTCTGAGAAGAAGGTAGGAAACATCATCTCCTTGTTTAGATGGAACGAAGAGACCACTTTAGGCAAGAACGCTGGGTGCGTTTCTAAGGAGCACCTTACCTCTGTGAAAGGTTGTGTAAGGTTCTGAAACGACTAGTGCCTGGATTTAGCAGACCCTGTGTGCAGACGCAAGACCCACCAGGACGGCTGTCTTGATGGTGACCAGCCTGATGTCGGCGGACACCATTGGTTCGAAAGGTTTGTGTACCAAGGCACACAACCCTACACATCAAGGTCCCACACAGGGTGTGGCCTCTTGATAGGCGGATAGAGCCTGGTGAGGCCCGCCAAATGTCTTTTCACAAAATGAAAAAAATCTCCTCCTTCTCGTTCCTGTAACAAATCTCTCAGGGAGCTGGGACCCTGACCCTGCCAGGATGCAAACTGAGGGCACTTCCGTTTGTACCATGTGGTGAAGAGGTCCACCTGTGGATGACCCCATCTGTTGAAGATCCCCCGGAGGACCTGATCATTCAATTGCCATTCGTAACTGTCCATGCCCCACCTGCTGAACCTGTCTGCCTCCAGGTTTGATTCCCCCGGGAGGTGGATTGCTGTCAAGTGTATGCCGTTCGCCAGAGCCCATTCCCACATGCTGACTGCCAGGGTGCATAGAGGAGGGGACCTGGTGCCACCCTGCTTGTTGATATAATAAATGCCGGTGGAGTTGTCTGTCTGAATGAGGATCCTTTTGCCACTGATGAGCAGTAGGAAGGCCTTGAGAGCCAACCAGATGGCCTTCAGTTCCAGCCAGTTGATATGTGCCTCCTGTTCCTGAAGGGGCCAAACTCTGTGGACGCTGTGGTTGTCCAGGGTAGCTCCCCAGCCCTCCAGGGAAGAGTCAGTGGTGATGATAACCCGTGGGGCTAGTTGACAGAATGGTCTGCCTATCCTCAGGTTGCAGTCCATGCTCCACCAGACCAGGAGGGATGCTGACGAGTTCTGCCTGGGAACCCTGCTCCTGATTCCATGAGGCCACGAAGTGCAACTGAAATCTCCTCATTTTGAGCCTTGTCTAAGGCATTGCCAGAGGAAATGCTGCCAGGAGGCCCAGCAGATGCTGGTAGAACAAAGCCGAGGTCACCTCCCTGGTGATAAAATGGCTTGTGGCCTTCTTAATGGCTGCAATCTTGTCTTCCAAGGCAAAAACTCTCTTGGAGCTTTTATCCCAAATGAGGCCCAGTAAAGCCAGACTCTGTGTTGGATCCAGCTGTGACTTCTTGAGAGTGATGGAAAATCCCAATTCGTGTAGTGTAACCATGAGGGCAGAGGAGGTGTGCTGGAGCGCCTCCGGAGGTCTCGCCCTGACGAGCCAGTCATCTAGGTATGGGTATACATGGTGACAGTGGACCGTGAGAAAGTCTGCCACTGCATTCATAAGCCTGGTAAAGACCCTGGAGGCTGCACTGAGGCCAAAGGGTAGAAGCTTGTATTGGAAATGAAAGCCCATGATCCGGAACCTCAGGAAGGATCGATGGGGCTGCCATCGGGACATGCAGGTATGCATCCTCAGATCCAGGGAGCACATCCAGTCTCCCTTGCACAGTGTCTCTGCAATAAGCACTGGGGTAACCATCTTGAAATTTTGAAGCGGAAGGGAAAGGTTCAGGATGGTAAGGTCCAATACAACTCTCAGGCCAGCCTGGTAGTTCTTCTGTATGGCGAAAATTCTGGAGTAGAAGCCATGCCTCGCTGGGAGGCTGGGGCTTCTTCCACTGCTCGACTCAGAACGAGCGATTGAATTTCTGCCAATAGAGTTGTAGTACCAATCTGTGGGAGTGGAAGAGAGGAGGGAGGGGAAGGAGGTACCGGTAGGCGTTAACCCGAGGACACTACTGATAGGATCCAGGGTTCCATAAACCTTATGCGCCAATGCTGTGCATTAAGGGCAAGCCTGCCCCCCACCGGAGACACAAGGACCCTCGAGAGGAGTGTCATGCCTTCTTTCCCTGTGAGGCTGGGGCTGAGGAGGATGACTGAAAGAAGCCCTTATTCTCCGCCTTGTGCTGCTTGTGGCGGTGTTGACTCTGCGAGCGGTCCGGCTTCCTGGACCTTCGTTCTTGGAACCCCCGGAACCCGCCGAAGGCCCACCCCTTTTTAGAACGCTTGTGCATTTGACTGTAGGTACCCTCGAATGGACAGTCCAATATGTGCTCCTGGACGTCCGGGTTGAACTTGCTAGCCCGGAGCCAGGCAGTCTTCCTCATGTCTGTGGCGACGCAGATAGCCCGGCCTGAGGTATCAATATGCGCCACAGTAGACTCCATGATGTTTTGAATCACCAGCTGTGCTTCTGCCAGCCCAACCCTGATGCGTGCCTGGCTGTGTACCGGAACTTCCGGAAGGAAATCAGCGATTTCCCGACAAAGCCACTGGTTATCGGCTGCGAGCATGGCATCCACATTAGATGGACGAAGGTGCAACGAGGTGTTGGAATAGACCTTCTTTCCATATGACTCCAAGATCTTCTCCTCCTTGCCTAGCAGAGCCGAGGACAAGGTGGCCGAGGAAGACTGCGGTTTCGGGTAAATGGAGGCCACAGCAATCACCAAGGATTGTGGAAGAGGGTGTGACGACAACAAGAATGTATCCCCCTTGGATTGCCTGTCCTTGGCGTAGAGGCGCCTGGTGGTAGGCAGAGCTGAATGGGGTTTCAGCCATCCTTTTTTGGCCAAGGCGACAGCGTCCTTCTGCATCGGGATCCCCACTCTAGCAGCGGGCAGAGAGTGAGGACTTTGGCCAGGACCTCCGCCTCAGGTTGTTCCACCTCGGGCTGTGGAAGCCCCAAGTATTCGGCGATACCTGCAAGTCATTCATGGAAGGCCTTGGCTGAAGATGGTGTTTCGGGGTCCTCCTCCTCATTGGTGTCCACCAGGGTGTCAGGCTGGTCTGCCGCCGGGGGAGGCGTGCTGGGAGCCGAAGGCTGAGGCATGGAGACCGGTGCCGGAGGCTGCTGCGCATGCTGGTGAGAAACCACCTGAACTGTAGGAGGCAGGGGAGCCGGAATCGAAGGACCTGGCGTGGGCAGCTGGGGCGGAGCCAGGGCCTGGGGAACCAGAGCCATAGGAAGAATGACTATGGACACTGGTGGATGGACTGATGGCAGGATGTCCCTGATCACATCCTGAAGGATGGATCCCATCTGAGGGGACCTCATCAGCATGAGGAATTTCTCAAAAAAACCTATCCTCAGAGGCTAGTTGTGTGGCAGGTTGACGGAGTAGCGAGCTGCTTCTGGGGCCTGTGCGCACTCTGTCTTGCTGGTTGCATGGGATATCTGCGCTGCAACACTGAAGGATAATCCATAGGCCACGTACCTGGTGAAGACCAGTCCCACCTGGACACTCAATCTCCTACCTGCTCCCCGATCGGGGATGGTGTCGGACGAGCAGCTATCTTGTCTGGCACGGCAGCCATTTTGTCGAGCTGCATGCCACGTGCCTGCGTCGTGGTGCCTGGCTCACTGGGACCAGCCATCTCTTGAGGCCTACCCTACACCTCAGGTCGAGGCCAGGTAGGTGTGGCGCCCTTGGCTGAGTTGCTGGTAGTGCTGCATGCAAGCGCCCCCTCAGACATTTTTCCGGTAGTAGGGCGTAGCCCCTCGGGGAGACACCCAGTAAAAGAACCTTGCAGTACCTCAGCACCGTCTCCAGAAGGATCTAGTGACCCCTCAGCCTGGCGGCCGGTATCTGAATTAGCCTTCGTACCTGTGCTGATAGGAGAACCTGAATGGTCCCTCCCACTCGGACGTTTCCTAGGAAAGGAGTCGACCTTGTGGGATGCAATGGAAAAAAGTGGCCCTACGTTAGGCCTTGACTTGTGTCTGACGAAGTTCTTCAAGTCCTCTGGAGGCAACATCTCGAACAGCTCCCTCCACCGAGCTAACCTGCTCTTCAGAGCATGCAGTGTAAGCACGTTGCACGCGATACAACCTTCCCAGCTGTGGTCGGGCCAAGGCAGCAGCAGCAAAGAGCGTGGGGGTCAGACGTGGGGAAGAGCTCCTCGAAGGCTGGACACTTGCCGAAGCTCAAGGACGTCGACATGCGCTGGGGAGAAGCATGGCACCAGAGGACCGAGTACCTGAGTAGGATTAGAAGACAAAAGACAAAAAAAGACAGTATCCGGGGAGGAGTGCTTGGAATTACAAGGCCAAAGCCAAACCCAGGAGCGCTTGTGAAAGCGGTCCGTTCCCGTCAACGCGTAAAAGAAGAGTGGGGAGTGGCGCTGGTGGGCAGAGTCGGTCGAGCGCATGTACCCAGGGCTGTGCCCCCACGCGCCTCTAAATTTAAAGGGAAAGAAGATTTTTTTCTGGTGAAAATGGTTCTGTCTCCCGTCCCTAGCGAGGGACGCCCATACAGTATGGAGGAAAGGGGACAGGACATAGGAGTACAGGAGTTATCGCTGAGCATTGTGCTACAGAATTAATCCCAGGTACCCAAGTACCGTTTGGAGGATGTATGTTTTGCCACTTCCTAAAAAAGAGAGCTTTGCAAGAATATCTTTCGACCTACCTCCGTAACTGTTCTATTGCTGTTTCTAAATCATCAGCAGATGCATCCCTCTTTTTTACGTCCCTAAGGAGGACTGTTCAGAACTGAGGCTTTGCCAGCATTACAGAAGATTAAACAAGGTTACAATCAAAGTCAAATACCCTCTATACTTCTTATTTCAGGCATGCTGGAGGTAGTTTGTGGTGCTTCCATCTTCAAACATGACATCAAAACAGCTTACCATCCGACCCGTATCAGGTCTGGGGATGAGTGGAAAATAGCATTGAGAACTCTTTTCAATCAATTTGAGTATAGGGCAATGCCCTTTGGAATGCAAATGCCCCTCCTGTCTTTCAACATTTTAATGACCAGATCTTTTCTGACCTCCTCCTCCACTCAGTCATACATTTACACGACATACTGATCCTGATTTTCTCCAAGGACCCGGTGGAAAATGAAAGTAATGTAAAATAAGTACTTCAGCGTCTCCATCTTCACCATCTCCTCGACAAACCAGAATATTGCCTATTCCATCGGTCCGCCATCCCAGATCTCATCTATAAACTATCCAGTGGAGGAATCAGCATGGATCCTCCGAAAGTCTCTGCTATTCATGAATAGACTGTTCCTAGATATGCAAGGGAAATTCAGCGATTTGTAGGAGTTGTTTTTACAGAAAATTAATAACTAATTGGCCCTTTGGAGGCACGCCCTGTACATGAAGGAAACCAAGATTTAAACTTCTATTGGCAAAGCATGCACGAAGGGTGTGCAAATGTTTGGGGCTGCAGTGTTCAGCAGCACACAAATTGTGTGCCTGGGCACAGTAGTTGACGGAAGCCAGGATTTAAGCCTCCTTTAATGAAGCCCATGCTTAGGGCGTTCTACTGCTTGCAGCTTTCGGACTGGCTAAGACTAAAACCACTACATGATTTGATTAGGTTCCTGCCCCTGTCTATCAGGCATTACTTCCCCACTTTCTTTTTTTGATTTATATTCCTGCTGCTCCACGTCAGAGTGTGGTTTACCTGGCACCAAGTTGGGGAGTTGAGTGATGTTCAAACATTTTCGCTTTGGGATCAAAAGACCCACTGATTGCAGATTACACAAGTGTGACGGGTGGGAGACCAACTCAGGCATCCCAGGAGCTGTCGGAGGATCCTCACACAAGTTAGTATTTTGGGGATTTTTATCTTAATTTACATACTTTATTGTGCGGTCCTCTTTTGTGATGTCTAAAAGGAAAAACTATTCCTATTAATTTCTAAACAAAATGATTCAAATATCAGTGGTGCTTGGTAAACCGATTGAGGAGAATATTTTAATAAATTAAATTCAGACTTTGTTAAACTCTTTCGACAATAATAATTCAGTTGCGCTGAGAGAACAATCATCGTTTCCAAAATGCATGCATCTAGTAATACGGACATTATTCAGATTGATAAATGCAACTTCATCCCTATTCGATCTTCTGATGACCAGATCAAGAAGGGGTTGGAAGAGTCTACTAGGGGTTGGAAAGACAGTAGATCTACTCATGATGGTAGTTTAAGTAAAATTAAGAAAGTTAATATGTGTTAATATTCATGCATTAATTTCCAAAGAGAGAAATATGAATGTTAACCCAAAAGGAAATACCCACAGTAATACTCATTGTTTATCTGTTACATCCCAGGGAATCAAAACTAAAGAAGTGTTCCAACATTTAATCATTTGAAGCCACTAGCCGTTGCCATGAGTTTTGGCTCAGTTGTTGCTGGAAATAGTATCCTGAATCAACCTTAGCTACCTCATTTAACCTCAAATGATGGCTCTGTGATAAATTGAGATGTACTACAACTGTGGTTCCAGTTGAATTACCAGGTCAATTAGCATACGTTGGATTACCTCATGAGATAGTTATGCCAATCCTTTCTAATGGACTGGGCTGAAATTATACGCTGCGGCTGTTAATGTCCCAGATCGCAAAAACACACTCTAGGGCCCTACCTCTCTTTCTCGTCTCTCCTGGGATCCCTAACTATCCCAGGTCTCCGCAACCCCTAGTTTGCACTATTGATCGTGAAATGAGGCTGCTTCACACACCAGGTCAGGGTTGATTAGGATTTATTCTTCTATTTACACAGGAGAAAAAGACCCCACCTCTCCACCAACACTACATCTCCAACTGCCTCCCCACTGAACTCAAACATTCCATAGTACACCGAGGAGCCTTCATTCCACCTAGCAATTCCAAAAGGAGAGCACATTACAACACATCTCCCTTCCTTAACCCATTGAATTGCCACAATGAATTATACATGAACATTGAACACATCAGAACTATGTACAAAGAGCATTTGCATATAACATTCTGCAACCAGCATAGGGGTGCCAGGCATCACCTAAACCATTAGGCAAAACACACACATAGAGCTAATGGGTTCAACAAAATCTTCCCAATTTGCGAAATTTAAACATAATAGAAAACTGTAAACACTTATATCACTTGATGAAGGTTTAAACCTTGTTGTTTCATTTGTTTGGCCGTCGCGACTCTTCCCAAGTTACACACCTGGCGACCCTGCACTCTCACTGCCCCTCTCAGAACCTCCATCACTTTAATGTATCCCCTTTTCTTATCACACCACATTTCTTGACTCGCACCCAATCACCCGCCACCACTTCAAGGCTCCTTCTCCCCGATTTCTCTGTGGTCTTCCTCACCCACTCAACCTTCCGTTTATCCATCCTTTCCCTTAACAATTACACAACACAATCTGACAACCGTGCTCTATGCAGTCAAGGAGGTGAAACCCTGGTACTGGGTTTTCTCCCCCTCATTAGTTCAAACGGACTCACACCCGTGGATGCATGTGGGGCTAACCGCTGAGCATATAATCTATCTTTCACCGCCACCTTCTTATCCTTCCAACATGCCCCTGCTATTCGCACTGTTTCCATAATGGAACAATTTAATCTTTCCACCATTCCATTAGTTTGTGGTTGAAAAACTGCAGTTCTGTTGCGCTTCACACCACATAACTTCAGATATTCTTGAAAACATCCCCCAACAAACTGCCTCCCATTATCACTCAGAATAGAGGTAGGCAAACCTTCCCTCTAAAGTACACTCTGCAGAAACTCAACCATCAACTGAGCCGAGATATCTCGCACAACACGGAATTCCGTCCACTGAGAGAACAAATCAACCAACACAACTATGAATTTCCCCCAGCCATTCCCCAAATCCACAGGACCCAAAATATCAAGCGCTATCTCACTCCAAACCTTCTTTGGTGTGCTCACCTTCACCATGAATTGTTGTTGGTGGGCCACACATTCCCCCCACAGACCTCACATTTAACACACCTTCCCTCGATCCTCTCCACATCTTGATAAAAACCCAGCCACCAATATTCACTCCTCAAAACTGCCTTGGTCTTAGCAACACCAATGTGACCCTTGTGTACAATATCTACCAACCTCCTCCTCAGACCCCTGGGAACGACTGCTCGGTCCAATCTGTACAATATATTTCCCTTGACACACAATTATGTCCTCACCTCCCATGGACTCCTCTCCTCCCCACCCAATAACCTTTTTTTTGGCCATCCCTCCGGAGCAAATCGCATAACTCTCTCAAAGACCCCTTCTTCCCTTAAGGCCTTCGCCCACCCATCACCCTTGACAACTCCATCATGCGTAACATACACAGTATTTGTAGTACATCCTCCATACAACAATCATCAGCCTCAAACTCACTCGCACTGAGTTGCGAGACATGGTCTGCTAGTACATTTCCCTTCCTAGGAATCACTTCATCACAAACTTGTGACCCTACATCCTAGCCACCTAGCAAGCTACTCTCTTGATAACTTATCTAAGCCCTTCTTCTCAAAAATTGCCTTCAACGGTCTATGGTCAGTTTGAATGATAAATTCTGCTCCCCACACAAAATTGCAAAATTTCTCCATGCCCCAATGTCAAACTAACGCCTTCTTCTCCAATATGGAGTCATTTTTTTCCGCTCCCATCAACATCCTAGATGCATGAGTTACTATCGATTCTCGACCACCTTCTTCAATCTGTGTAAACACAGCCCCTATGCCCGAGTTGCTGGCAACTACAGAGATAACACTCCTCCTAATGTCAAACATGGACAAAGACCTTGC
Source organism: Ambystoma mexicanum (assembly GCF_040938575.1). NCBI lineage: Eukaryota > Metazoa > Chordata > Amphibia > Caudata > Ambystomatidae > Ambystoma > Ambystoma mexicanum. The sequence goes on from NC_090922.1 coordinate 343,832,869, forward strand.
CATTTCAATTTCCTCTTATCATGCGTAACTCCCTCTCACATTCTGCATCCCACACAAACTCGACACCTTTCTTGAGTGAACTCATCTTCACAATCTTATCCGAAAAATTGGTCACAAATTTTTGATAAAATGCAATAATTCCTAGGAAAGACCTTAGCTCTCCTTTCCCCTCCAGAGACTTCACCTTCTTGATCCCATCCACCATATCTTTCTTCGGCTTCAAACCCTCACTTGATATTTCGTAACCTAGGTACTCCACCAGCTTCTAACCAAACACACACTTTTCCACTTTCAATGCTATGCCCTTCTGTCCCAGGATGTTCACAACATTCTTCAGGTTTTCCTCATGTTTTCCTCAAGCAAGACGACACAAAGCAACACAGGTTCGATCCCCAGGTCCGCGCTTAGAAACCTCTGGGTGTTTAAGCGCGTTATAAATACAACTAAGACAAAAAAAAACAATTACGCAACTAAAAAAAATAACAATTCCTGTAACAGCGCCTCGATGCCCGCGGGCTGTGTGAGCGCTTTAAAACAATATATAAATAAATAAATCTTGGAAAGAATGGACATTAGAAACTCCCTTCACTAACCTATCCATCACTTTTTGAAAAACAGATGAGGCCGAAACCAAGCCAAAAGGCATTCTGCAGAATTACAATATCCCCTTGTGCGTGATGAACGCTGTACATTTTTTAGACTCCTCATCCAAAGTTTATCTGATGATATGCTGATGCTATATCTAGATTTGAAAACAACTTTGCCTTACCTACCATTGACAATATTTCTGACATATTCGGGACAGGGTGCCTCTCTGCCCCAAAACATTTATTGAATTCCCTCAAATCAACGCATAATCTCAAATCCCCAAAGGCCTTTTTAACCACCATGAGGGGTGTTAGGCAGAAACCTGTGCAGTTCCCTTAGGGACCACTGCAAAAGGCTTAAGACTACAGGTGTTGGCAGTAAACCCAATTGGTAGCAGTCTGCACCACCCAGATTTACCTGGTAGCTGTGGCTGAGCAGCCAGACTTCTCTCAAGAAGAGTTAGACAGTATATAGAGTATACAAGGTAGGTACCAAAATACAGTAGCACAAGCAAACACTGACCAGAGCTTTGGTATCAAGTATATAATTATTTAAAGACACACTTAGAAATACTCTAGCACTAATATTGTAAGCAAGTTAAAAAAACACAGTCACTATTAATATAGATACATCCCTTATTCCTTATTAGACAAGTCTTAGTTAACACCACTTATTTCCAGACCGAGGTGAGCGCTTAACTAAAGATGGCACTCCAATAAGTTAAGAAAAAGGGAGGAAAAAGTCAGAAATTAGGAAAAGCACACAACGCAATACTTTAGAGCACCCAGCAAGGCAGGAAAGTCAAAGTCTACTTGTGAGCAAAAAGTTCAGAGGCCAGGCTCCCTCTTGGAGAGAGTAGAACACCAATGCGGCCAAGATCACACAGTTTAAAAGGCTTGAGAAGTCTTCCAGGGAGTTCAGGAAATAATTAGTTCAGCTTAGAAAAGTTCAGTTAGCCAGCCTAGGGCCAACCCTAGTGGTAAGTTGAGGATTTAAGAGACACCCCACAGAGACCGTTGCGAGGGAGGCCAGGCGGACCCAGTACCTTGAAAGTGGAGAGAATCCTCGAGGGGGGCAGTTGTTCCTGGCAGTGGATGCGGCGTCGTCCAGTGGAAGAGAAGATCTCGACGTGGAGGAAAGCTGAAGGTCGTTGCACTGCCAGGGAAGAAACCAGCCGCGCAGTTCTCTGGTTAAAAGGTACTACCCTTTTATTCGCGGTAGTGGACAAACGTGGTATCCCGGTTGCCGGGGTGCTTGGCACAGGCAAGGCAGACACAAGATGATCCGGGAAGGCGAAAAAAAGGCGGGTAAACTGGTTATCCCCACCAGTCAAAGGAAGAAGACTCTTCTCAATGAAGATCTCCTCTGTCGTTGGAAGAAGTGGTGAGACGGTTCGGCAGGGCTCCACCGGTGGTGTCGTCGTTGCAGGTCGGCTCAGCTTCTCCCTCTTCGGATTCTTTGGTCCTGTGGCGACGTCTGAAGTCCCAGTCCCCAAAGCCCTGCTTTTATGCAGCAAACCCCCATTCATCAGTCCTAGCTATCACTCAAACATGCTAAGTGGTGAGCCGGTCGGCTCACCACTGGGCCAATCACACAAGAGTGCGACTCAGTCCAGGGTGCCTAAACCCCCTCCAACGCCCCCTGTAGTACCCAGACAGAGTGGCACCACTTTTGGAGGCTTCTGTGGAGAAGCCGGCCAAAAAGTGGAACAAAGGGCTCGACTTGGGTTGGAGTCACAGAAGCGAACACAAACGCCATTTTGGAACCGAGTTCTGGCAAAAAATACCAACCGGTGAATTAATATTAAAAAAATAAACTAGCAGTATGTTTGAGGCTATGTTAAAATGTATTAGCCTCGAACAATGGGAAAATCCCATAGGAATATATTCGCGGTTGAATATAAAAAGTAGTATCCACTGCCACCAGCCAAATCTCGCTCAGGGCGGACTGGACAGTGCCCCCTCGAACAACAGACCCAGGGGCAATCGAATTGCCCCTACCAGTATGCCTACAACATGATGGCTTGTACCGGTTCTGTTCACAATTTAGGACTAGTAAAGCCAATGGTGACTTTACATGTCCTGGGAGACAGTAGTCAGTCCCAGGGTACGGAGTCTATGTTTGGGGGTCACTATGACACTCCTGTGTTACGGCACGGAGGGTGCTGTGTAACACACATACCAAAAACACATGAAGCCCTATGGAGTAAAAGACCCCATAGCCCATAAAACACATTGCAAAGTCAAAGGATATTTCAAATCATGTCTAAGAGTGGGAGAGAAAGAGTCTCACTCTTAGCAGGAGAAAAAAATAAACCCCAAAAAATCCAGCTGGGGGACTCACTAGGTTTGGGAAATTAGCCTTAACAGAGAATTCTCCCTAACAAGGGGAGACACCCATTCCACACTCCCGGCTGGTTCTAATATCCCTGCTTCCCTCAATTTCTTTAATTCCTCCTTTACCCCATCTCTCAGTTCCATGGGAACCGGACATAGTTTGGCCACCACAGGAACACTTCCCTCATTTAGGACAATTTTGTGTACCATACCTCTGGCACACCCAATGTTCCTTGAAAACACGTTGGCATACCTCGCACCCATACAGGCGTTTTCACTTACATGCAACACTTGCTCATCCGCGTTAGGGCCCAATCCTATCCTTAGGCTCTTCTGCTCCCTCCATTCTAACAACGTTTTGCCGCACTTGGTGACATACACCTTTCCTTGGCTCCACTTGAACTGCAAGCAATCCATGAAACACCCTATAACATCACTTTTACCCAGGTTGCACCCGCCCGGGTTCTTATCAGATGGCAATAACTCACCCGTTTTACCACCTACAACATTTTCATATGTCACGCGACATTATGAATAGTTTCGCCCCCGAATCCGCCATCATTTGCACAACCTTTCCGTTCACATAAACGTCGTTGAACAGACTTTCACAATCCTCTACTTCATTACACATAACCATGTTCACAGTTACTACTTCCACTCCTTCTTCCTCTTCTCCCAAAGATTACTGCCTCTCCTCATTCACACAAGACTTTTCTTCCATTCCCAAGTGAGTCGTTTTTACAGCAATTTGCATAATGGCCCCATCTTTGGCACTTATTGCAGGTCACAGGCTTACCCGGGCACACTGGAGAATTTGCAATGTAGCTCAAACCTGCACACCTAAAACAGTCTTTTATTTCCTTTGGCCCCTTGCAGCTTGCCACCCCTACTATCCGGAATATCCTGTCCCCTTGGATTGTTCACTTTGTTCCTATTCTTTTTCCCCTTGACATTTTCTTTTCCTTGATCTCCCTGGGAGTAGTTTTGTTTTCCTTCTTACTCAATTTTGCGACATAATCTACTGTGTGTTCAACACTTTTTGTAATTGTCATGATCTCTGCTTCCAAAAGGTCAGGATTTTCCCAACTCCCTTGGAAGCAGATCCATAACCCAGGTTCCGAGTGCCAACCAGTCCCAATTGGGACCTTTTGGACCAAGTCCTGGCGCCAGTGGCACCAGGCTCATAAATATGCCCAGTCCCAGCGCTGGAAGCGCCGGGCTCATAATGCTTGGGTGGACTTACCTGCAGCAGACCATGCTGCTTACTTGCCTGCCAGTTGAGCCTCTGATCCTCTTCTGTTTTGAACTACTTTTCCTGTTGGGTGGGGCAGGAGCCACTCCCTAGATTCAGAACACTGGAACTCTTCTGGAAAGCAGGAACTTTTTTCTTACCTAGGCGTGGCTGTGGAAGGAGACACCTAAGCACTACAGGAGGCTATTTAAACCACACCCGATGGATGAATCTTGCTTTGCGTTATTCTGCATCCCCTGCAGCAGAACGCTCATCGTGTCTTCTGCATCTGATCCTGGGCCTAAGGAAAAAGGCTTACCATCCTGAATCCAGTCTTCAGCAACACCTATAAAGACAAGAAAGAACAGGTTAGCATTACGGTCTTCAGTGACAGCTCTTCACTTACCTGGTCCATCGGCTGTCACCAACGCCTCGCGCTGCATTCCGACATCTGAAAGACAAAGGCTTACCTACTCTTCGTGCGCTCCGGAGGTCTTCACACTGCATTCCGGGATCTGAAAGACAAAAGCTTACCAACTCTTCGCACGCTCCGGAGGCCTTCGGCGCTGCATCCCGCATCTGAAAGACAAAACAAGGTGCGTTTAAACACATTGGGGAACTTTAATACTCACGTGCCATTACTCCTTTCCACATCTAACCCAGTGGGTATTCCGGCACCCTGCAGCCGCTCCGAACTTGTACCTGCAAAATAAAAAGACAGAGCGCATCGTGAAGCAGGCAACAAGCGCTTACTTACGTGCTTCCAGGCGCTTCTATTCATCACACGGGCTCCATCTTCAACTCACTTCAGCCCGTCATCCGCCATCGCCGGAACCCTGCAAAACAAGAAAACATCATTACTAAAGACTTTAAAGACATTAGAATTACTCGAAACTTACCGTTCGTGCAGTAAACGACGGACAGCAGTCCTCTGAAGTCAAGAGGCCTGCTCCCCTTATCCAGTGAAGAAACTGGTTACAGCACCCTGCCCCGAGGCAGATGGAGAGCACGGCGTTCACTTACCTAAGGTGAGAGCGTTAACCTTTGGGGTTCTACAGGAGAAGAGAAAGGGAAGAAGAGAGAGACATTCAATAACCCAGTTCCTTAATCCCATATTTTCTATCTGCAGACATCTTACCCTTCGAGTCAGACATACAGTGCACAGAGGTCCAGCCCAAAGAGCCAGCCGTGTGTTACACATCACCTTTGAAGATACGGTATACGCCCAGTCAAGACCGGCGCCTCTACGGGAATCAGGTGAGCGTTACAGTAATTGACACCACCTCCTCCAGGGTCGGTTCATCCTTTAGTCAGAATCCTTCTCTTATCTTGTCGTTGCAACAGTGTACCATAAACTGGCCTCTTATATGATCATCCAGCTTATCTCCAAACTTGCAGTTCAGTGATAAGTGTCGCAGGGCCGTTAAGTACTCCTCCACAGACTTTCCTTTTTGTTGCTCCCGAAATTATATCTCTCGAGGATGGTGCTTGTCTTGGTGTCATAGTGAAGAACAAGCTTGTGGATGACGATATCAAACTCATTGGTGCCACTTTCTTGATCCGATTCTGAAGGTTCTGGCAGCATTTCGTAGATTCGTTGCCCTTCATAACCTAAAAAGGGCATTAGTAAGGACACCTTGCGCTCCGCCGATATCGTATTTCCATATGCCGCCCGCATGTAATGTATGAAATCCTTTTTCCATGTACCCCACTTTATTTTCACAGGCCCCGGACTTGCCATGAAAACTGGTGTACCGGGTACTCCTACGATTGGCATTTCCTACTCCTGGACTTTTTTTTGTGTGCTTCGTTTGGAGGTACAGAGACAAGTTTTGCTCTAGGTTGTTTTGTAGACCGTTGCCCCCGCCCCTTTTTTAGTTTAATAGTTGTCACCACTAGTAACCTCCTGTGACCCACGATAGTCAAGAAACAGAGAAAAATTAAACAAAATATTTTCTACAGTGGGCGCTCCTATGTTCCACTGTCTGTGTTTAATGAACGTTCCTAGTCTTCTACTGCCGGCCACATTTTCATTTGTCACCGCCTCTGAGGTCTGAGCGCATGCGCGGGTTGAATTCTGGTTCTCAGATTTTCGAGACAACTGTACTTGTTATCCCCAATGCACGTATGCGCGCATGCACATTTGTTGAGACCAATACGCGTGCGCACGCGTCTCCTCTTCCACCCCTAGCTCGAGCAGTGGCGTTGCCGGGCTCTCGCGCACTCCTAGTCCTAAGATTCGCTTTGGGCTGTGCCATTTCCCCTGCCCCTGAACAGCACCATAAAAATGGGGATGGTGGCCGTCGAGGGGGTGTTCTCCGAAAGCGGGCAGGGGACACCACTCACCGCGTGTGTTGCCTTATGACAGGCCCATTGACTCAGCCTTCCGAACGGACCTTCATTACAAAACAGAACTCACTATCATCGTGAGCACTTCTACATGTCCAGGCATATGCAGCGGCAACAGCATATTCCGCACTGGCTCTCTTGTCACTTTCCGGCTTGGGAGTTTCTCTTCTTCTGACAAGAGCGAGTGACCAGGTGGTGGAAGTCTGTCGGGAGCCTCGTCGCCAGTGAAATGAGGCTGCTTCACACACCAGGTAAGGGTTGATGTGGATTTATTCTTCAAGTTACACAGTAGAAAAATACCCCCAACCCTCCACCAACACCTTCATCTCCAACTGTATAGTACACTGAGGAGTCTTCATTTCACCTAGCAAATCCACATTCCACAAGGAGAGCACATTGCAACAGATCGGTAACTCCTGTTGCCTTGTTGCTGTCTTAGGCTAGGGATGCTTCCCCTAAATGCCGGCTATCTAACACCCTCAGGGGTTTGTCCTTGCTCTAATCAAATGTTGGTATTATATTAATAATTGGGGTAGTACTTTGAAATCGCTCAGGGGTGCAGGCTTGTTCACTCATACCCAAACTCAGAATGTACTCATTCTACTCATCTGGACTGCTTGATCAGAGCTGACGAGATCTTGCTAGGGAGAAACCACATGACCATCAAGGCTACCGGAGTCACACCGCTCCAGTGGGTCGGGGTGTGCGGTAACATGCAGGAGCTCCTATCCAAGCCATGCGATCAGCGAAATACCACATCTAAAGCAGCTTCCAGTATAGAGCTGCTTTAGATATGGCAGAGCAGGTTGTTTGCCCAGACACCTAGCAGGGCTACCTGCACCCCATTCCCTCCTAGAGGTTGGTGCACAGTCCAGCTGGAGGACGCGCATGGCTACCAGCAGCGGGGGTGGACAGGGAGGACAAAGCAGCAGTGTTGGAACTGAGAAGCCTGGAGTGGTCTGCCATATATATGCTAATCTGAGGGTGCGAACCGCTAGAGACTAACAGGGAGTACCCCACTCAAGCAAGTTGGGAGTGGCTGCAATAATACAAATCATGTCCAAAACAAGCAGCAGCAACAAACAATACAAGTTGGAGAACTTTGCTATGAGTGCCCATCTGCAGACACTAAAACTTAAGTTCAAGAGATCCCAGGAGAAATGGAAAACCACAGTGTGTCTCAGAGCGGTAACGGGCTGGGAGGATAGCGCTGAGGCAACACCTTTGTCTTGGAAGCAAGACAACACAGAGCAACACATGTTCAAATTCTGGGCCAGTGCTTAGAGACTGGTCTACGGTAATAAATGTGTTAAAAAATATTAAAACGAATGCTGAAGGAAAGCAGGAGATCTGCATAAATGATCTGCTTAACAACCTGAAGTGAGCTATTAAATCTGCAGTTAAGAAGATTGATGCACTGACAATACGAATGGAAGCCTCCAAAATAAAGTTGAGCAACTTTGCGAACACATTATTGAGGCTGTGCGCATAGTCTCTGATGCAGAAACCAAATTGGACAGACATGACCAGGATTTAGCAATGTTGCTGAAGTTACAGCCAAGAACTAAAATTTGGAATCAAGATCACAGCGTAATAATGTGAGTCATAGGGATGCCTGAAACTGCAAAGCACGGCCCCTGGAAGCCTTTTTTTAAATAAGATTTTGGCCAAAATACTGGGAGTGCAAATATTCTTACAACACTTTAAAGGAGAAAGTGGTCAGAGGTTGTCATGACCACGTTGGTGACCCTCACAAGTCCATCTACCTTCATAACATTTGTATGATTCTTTCCTGAAACATTGGCTCACTCGCTTTGCTCCTGACCACTTTTGTATCATATTTATATCTGTTTTTTGTAATATGTACCGAATGCTCTCTAGATGTATACATTGTTTTCTTTATGTTTCTTTTATTTTACAAACTAGTCCAATTAGGCCCTTTTGAAGAAGAGGAAATCCTCGAAACGCATTGGCTACATCATAATTGGACATCGCTATTTGCATCATTTCTCTTTTTTCTCGCATCTAAATAGGTTTAATGTAACAAATCACTTCTTTTAATTGAAAATGCCTCTCTGCACATTTTTCTATGCCGAATAAATTGTCATTCATAATTTACATGACATTTGTATGCCTATATGTTTGAACGCCCTATGGGGCATCTGTAGTAAATGTGCAGGGGACGGGAGGGTCCCAAGTTTGGGTCCTCTTACCCTTTTCTTTACTGATTAAGGCTTTGTGCCAAGGCCTTTATTCCTCCCCCGCAACTTAAAAACACTTGAAGCAGCATATGCTAGATTGATTGTTACTTACTTAAGCCTTTATTTATAACTACTAGGTGTGCACTACTAATCTCCTACTGTTGTCAGGAACGGAGCCAGGTCATATTCTGAGGCAGGTTATAGTGTGCATTTTTAAATTACACAGATCGGGATCTGATCTTGAAAGCTGAAAGAGAGCTGTCGGATATTAAATAAGGGAATGCATATATTCGCTGACATCAGCCCCTTGGTTCAAGTGGCATGCAGGACCATTGTAGACATCAAGAAGGCCCTTTGTGATGGGGAACCAGTAGCAGCGAACCTGTTAAGGGAAAAGGGTATAGAACAGAACAGCAGGGAAGGGCATATGTCACCAACCACAATGGACGAAATGCTGATAAACATAATTAGAAAAACAAAGACCCGGACTTCATCTCCCAGAATGCCTCACCTAATGCATTCTCCATACAAAAGCCAGCAACAGGGAAAAGAAAGTAGGGAAAGACGGCGAAAATCCACATTTCCCTATTTTTATGAACTCTCACAGTTAGGGGTTACAACTAATGCGACCTCCGCACGGATGGAGGAGGGAGGAGAAGGATTAGCATCAGCTGTAACGAGCTCAGGGAGACAAGCACCTATGATTAATTGCTGGGGGGAGGGGCACACGGGGTTAAAGCAGTATCCAACGTCTCACCGTGGGTCTCATTTTGCAGGAGTGGAAAGCGACTGCCGGTGCAGACTCAGAGTGGGAAGAGGCCAGCTCACAACCCCGGTGGGCGTATTAAAGTAACGAGGGAACTCCGCCGGACAAACCCCTACCGAGACTGCAAACAACTCGGTGATCAAAGCGGAGGATAGTCAAAGCGTGAAGGAGTTGTTAGCAAGGTGAAAAACAGCTCCGGGAAGTTTGAGTTTATTATCCCAATTTCGAGGCAGGCGAGGAGCGGCCATAAACGGGAAAGACTGCTTAAGCCAACCAGGAAAAAAAGCCTGGATATTTCTGCCTCGGGGAAACAGACAAGCGTGAAAGAAAACGCTCAGCACAACAGGAACGGCCCGTTGCAAACGGAGGGCTTCCACCCTTGAAGCTGACGGCACAATCTGGGCTTGTCAATTTGGAATTGCCGTGACGGACTATCTTGGTTTTGAATATACCGCATTCCTTGTTTAACACGGTATGAACTTGCTTGCTTAAAACCCCTTGTTTCCCGGTCACGTTCTGTAAGGGGAAACATATGCCTTGTTTATTTGATTAGAGACTTTTTTTCAGAACGAACCGTATGCAACGTGAAGTGCTGTGCAAATAAATATTATTTGTTAAACTCCTCTAGTGACTCCGGCTCACTACCTAACAGTGGTGGCAGCGGTGGGGTTCTGTAGAGACACGTCTATCCGACATAATGGAGGCAATCCTAAAAGCATTGGCTGAAGGCCAACAACAACTACAACTGCTGGTGCAGGTGCAAGGACATCAAGCTCAAGCAGATAGACAAGCCCTGCAACAGGCGCTACAGGTTCAAACAGCAGCCCAAGAGCAAGGCAGGGAAGCCCTGCGAATTCTGGGGGAATCAGTAGCGGCACACAGGTCGCATCCAGCCATTCCACCCACAGTACTTCAAAAATGCCAGGCGGGAGATGACCCCAGTTTTTTCTTTGTGAACTTTGAACGAATAGCCCGAGTCGCGCAATGGCCCCAGGACCGATGGTCTTTCTTTTTGGCGCCCCTTCTCACAGGAGTAATGCAAGGAGCGTACCAGGCGGCCAATCCAAATGGGGACACCCCGTATGCGGACATCAAGAAGTCAGTACTGGAGAGACTAGGGATGGACGAAGAATCCTAAAGGCTCCAATTTCTGGAAACTAGACTAAAACCAGGCGAAAGCCCAAGGCAACTGTTTTACAGAATACAAGATCTGACAGAGAAATGGTTGCAAACCAATACTGCCACAATTGGGCAAATCAAAGAGAAGGTAATGTTGGAGCAATTTATTGAAGCCCTACCCGGACCCATCCAACGGTGGGTTAGGCAACATCACCATCTGACATTGTCCGAAGCCATAGATGTGGCCACCGCCTATCAAAAAGCCGGGACTCCTCGCAGCGGTACAGCAACCCCAGCAAGGCATCACTATGACCTTCCCGCCTTGCGCAGTAACCAACGGGGAAGTGCGCTTGAACCACGGGTCAGACCGGAACTTAAGGCAAACAACGTCCTCAACATAACAAAAGGGCAGGCGTCCCAATGCTTTGAATGCGGGGAGTGGGGCCACATAGCCCGATTCTGTGCCAAGAGGAACAAACCCGAACCCATGGAAGAACAAGTTACTTACCAACTGTAACGTTCTTTCGACTAGATGTTCCTCCCACATAGTCCTCATCTTGTGATAATCGTTATCTCCAGCTTCGCTGCTTCGGAAAAAAAAATTCTCGGCAGAGGGCGCTGTGCTCGAGGTCGTGGCGTCAATTGTCCCCCGACGGACTCTGTACTCTGTCGACGTCACCGATGGTATAAGTAGCTCGAGCCACGCCCGTTGCTTCAGTTCTGTTTTTTCGATGAAATATATATAGGAGGAACACCCAGGCGTGTCCCATGACCGATACATTCTTCGTGAGAGGAAAGTGTAAGAACACGTAAACTGTACTGTGGGGTTGGATGGGAGGGTCGATGAGGAATACGTGGGAGGAACATCCAGTCGAAAGAACATTACAGTTGGTAAGTAACTTGTTCTTCGAATGGATTGTGTCCTTCCACGTATTCCTCATCTTGTGATAGGCTCCCATAGCAGTATCAATTTTTGGAGGTGGGAGTACCATTTCAGTTTTCGTGGACAGAATGCCGAACTGCCTTTGCAAATGAACTCTCGCTAGAGGAGGCAGTGTCCAGACAATAATGTTTAACAAAGGTATGTATTGTTTTCCAGGTTGCTGCTGCACAAATGTCTGCTGCCGGGATTCCCCTCTTTAGAGCCGCAGAAGTAGCCATTCCCCTTGTAGAATGGGCACAAAGCCCATCTGGTGGTTCTTTTCCCGCTAATCTATAGCATTCAACTATAGCTAATATGATCCAGCAGGAAATGGTCTGTTTTGTTACAGATAAGCCTAATTTTTGACCAATGTAACCCACAAACAGTTGGTCATCTTGTCTCAATTTAGCCATCCTAGATATGTAAAAACTAAGAGCCCTCTTGGGATCTAATCTGTGTAATCTCTCCTCTTCTTTGCCCAGATGAGGAGGAGGATAAAACGTAGGAAGTACTATTTTTTGTGACAAATGGAAGTCGAGACTACTTTTGGCAAAAATGAAGGTTCAACTTTAAGGACTACCTTATCTTTAAAAAAAATAGTATATGGTGGTTTGCATGAGAGAGCCTGAAGTTTGCTAACCCTGCGGGCTGATGATAGGGCCACAAGTAGGATAGTTTTTATAGACAAAAGCCTCAATGGACATGAGTGCAGAGGCTCAAAAGGTATGCAAGTCAAGAATTTTAACACTAAATTTAAGTCCCAGGCTGGTACATGAAAAGGGACTGGAGGGTATACATCAGTGAGCCCCTTTAAGAATTGAACTATTAACGGTATTTTGAAATATGAAACCTCTTCCGAGGAGCGCTTGAAAATGGATAGCGCAGCAAGGTATCCTTTTATTGTTCCTATCTGGAGCCCCAGATTAGCTAGATGTAGCAGAAAAGAAAGCACCATTGGGGTGCCACACTGAAAAGGGTCCACATCCTCTTCTTTGCACCAGTTACTAAACCTATTCCAGCGACATCGGTACAAAGACTTTGTTGCTGGTCTTCTGGCCGAAAGCAATATTTCCATTACGTCATCCGGAAGATCCCAATCCTTGTATCTCAACCTCCCAGAAACCATGCGTGAAGGTTGAGTGTTTTGACCTCTGGATGGAGAACCCGACCTTCCTCTTGCGAGAGAAGATCCTTCCTCTCTTTGCGGAAGACGTATTGGAGGGCAGATGGACATGTCTAGAAGGTCTGGGTACCATGTCCTCCTGGCCCAATCCGGGGCAATTAGAATCATGGTTTTCCTGAACTTTCTCAACCTCCTGATTACTTGAGGAATCACGGGGACTGGGGGAAACGCGTACAGCAGTGGAAACTTCCACTCCACTACGAATGCGACTCCCAGAGCTCCTCTTTGAGGAAATTCCCTTGAGAAGTACTAATCGCACTTCCGGGCGAACAGATCCACTTGAGGGGTTCCCCAAAGGGTGAAGATCTCCAGAAGGATTTCCTGAGCCAGCTACCACTCGTGAGAGACCGTGCTCTGCCTGCTCAGAGCGTCTGCTGGCGTGTTCTTCTCTCCTACTAGGTGAATTGCCGACAGAGAGATTCCTTCTCGTATTGCCCAGAACCAGAGCTGCATTGCATCTCGGCACAGTAGCAGTGGCCCTACTCCTCCTCTCTTGTTGAGGTAGTACATGTCCACTGTGTTGTACGTCATTATCAGAACATTCTTTCCCTGTACAGAGGGCAGAAAGGCCATCAGAGCTAGTCTAATTGCCCTCAGCTCCAATAGTGTAGTTTGGACTCCGATGGAGACCAACGACCGCTGATTGTCAGATCATTGGTGTGTGCTCCCCACCCTGTGAGTGAGGCGTCCGTCACTACCGTTATCTCCGGCCATGGTTGCCAAAATGACTCTCCCCTTGAGAATGTTGTCGTTGCAAGCCCACCATAGAAGATCCTGAGCAACTGCGCTCGGGACTTGCAGAAGATCCGACATATTCCCTGAGAACTGGGATCACCGAGTTCTGAGTGCCCATTGAAGGGATCTCATTCTCAACCTCGCCTCTGGTACTAGGAAAATGCAGGATGCCATGAGGCCGAGCAACCTGAGAAAATCGAAGGCCGGTAGATGTTGGCCATTCTGAAACTTTGTTACCATCTGCTGGATGTGGAGAGCTCTCACTTCGGGAGGCGAGGCTTTTCCCGATGAAGTGTCCAAGACTGCTCCGATAAACTGGAGTTTCTGGGATGGTATCATGTGGGACTTCTTGAAATTGAGGGAGAAGCCCAATTTGTGGAGGAAGTGGCAGGTGATCGAAAGATGTTCCTAAGCTTGTTCTGGAGAACTTGCTCTGATCAACCAGTCGTCCAGGTAGGGATATATGTGAATACCCCCTCTCCTGAGACTTGCTGCCACAACCGCCAACAGTTTGGTGAAAACCCTCGGGGCGGAGGTCAACCCGAATGGCAGAACTCGAAACTGATAATGAGAATTGCCAATCGCGAACCTCAGGTACTTTCTGTGCTTTGGATGGATTGGCACATGAAAGTAAGCATCCTGAAGGTCCAATGATACCAACCAATCTTGGAGTTGGAGAGCCTGAAGGATCTGAGAAAGAGTCACCATCTTGAACGTGTCCTTCCTGAGGAACTTGTTAGAGTTTCTCAAATCCAAGATGGGTCTCAGTCCTCCGTCCTTTTTTGGGATGAGAAAATATGGGGAGTACCAACCCTTGTTCCTCTCCGCTACAGGTACCATTTCTATGGCACCTTTCTCTAGCAGGGTTAAAATGTCCTGCAACAGGAGCGGATCTAGAATTTTGATGGAATTGGCTCCCGGTGGATTATTCTGAGGCCTTTTTAGAAAGGGAAGACAGTAACCTTGGGCTACTGTTTCCAGTGCACCGCCATTCCTTCAGATGTTGAGAGATCCTGCCTCCCACTGGTGTTTTGTGTAACAAGGTCTCAGAGGGATTTGGAGGCGGCTGCAGGAGTGGCTAAGGGTACAGATGCCGCTCCTGAGGCTGATTTTGCACCTCTTCCACATGTTCCACCAGGGAAGTTCCTTTGGCCCCTTTGAGAGGCCTGTCCTCTTCCTCTACCAAAAGAGGAGTAGTATCGAAAAGAACGACCCCTCCAGGAAGATGAGCTGGAATAGGGTTTTAGAGGCTTGCGCAAAGAGGCGCTAAGTGATTTAGCTGCCGCTTTCGAGGTCTGAAGTTTTTCAAGGCTTTCATTAGCCTTTCTGCCAAATAGCCTCGAGCCATCAAAGGGTATGTTGAGGAGTCTAGCTTGAACATCCGGTGCAAATCCCGACTTCCTCAACCACGCAAATCTGCGTAGCACAACGCTTGCAGCCATGGATCTGCTGATACTATCAGCAGTATCCAGTCCAGACTGGAGGCATTCCCCCATTGCCTCCTTCCCGTCTTTGACTATATTCAGGAAGCCTTCCCTTTCCTCGCCTTCCGGAATATGATCCGCCGCCGCCGAAATACAGTCCCACAGGGTATGGGTAAACCTGGCTAGGGTACAGGTGACACTTGCCGACTTAAGTGCTATACTGCCTGACGTGAAAACTTTACGTGCCCAGGCGTCAATTTTTTTATCCTCTCTATCTGGAGGGATAGTTGGATAAGCAGTTTGTTTTGAAGTGGATGCTGCTTGAATGACTAAACTCTCTGGAGTCAGATGTTTATTCAAATATTCAGCTGGTCTGTATTTTCTTGGAAAAGTGCTGTCTGCAGCAGCAATGGTTTCTGGTTTCTCCCAGTTTTTCTCCACAGTCCTTTGAAGGGCCCTGTGAAAAGGGAGAACAGGATCCTTCTGAGGTCCCTTGACGATAATATCCGTCATGTCATCTTGTTCAAAAATGGGTGAAGTATTACCCCAACCCATGTATTCAACTACTCTGGTCATAAGACCCCTGTACCCAGCATCTGCATGCTCTGCAGGATCAGGTTTGGCAAACTCTAATTCTGGGGATGTGTCAACTCCACTGGCAGAATGTAGAGTATCACTCAGGTCTCTCATTCTGGATTCCTGGTCAATAAGTTCTTCAGGACCTTGTCTTGTCCCATAAGTAACTCCCAAAGGAGTAACTTCGTCTTCTTCTTCTGAAGCAGACTCTTCATAAATCGCAGACATAGGGCCTCATTACGACCCATGCGGTCCGGAAATAACGGTGGCGGTAAACCTGCCGCCACCGTTGTTTCGAGATCGCCTGAGTCCGACCCCTTAACACCTCCCGCATGCAGGCGGACAAGGAAACACTGGCAGCATTACGAGATGCTTCCGGTGTTTCCATGATCCCCATTTCCATCGAGTCCCATAGGACTCGATGGGAATGGGGATTGACACCATTCCGCCTCCGTGATTCCTGGAAAACCGGGGTTGTAATGCCCCGGTAATTCCGGGAGTCACAGAGGCGGAATGGTAATACGAGTCCGGCGTTAACCAGGCGGTTTTACAGCCTCGGTTAACGCCGGACTCGTAATAAGGCCCATAGACTTGAAAAAGTCTGATCTGGGCAAAGGAGTGAATCTCCTTTCTTCCTCTTCCATCTGCTTCGAAGGAAATGGCAAATCCCTCGAAGTTTTCGAGGGTGTCTTCGAAGTCTTCGAAGATGACTTCGATAATGTGGTTTTGGTGTCGAAATTATCAACGTCGAGGGCGTCGACGAAGTTGTCGAAGTCTTCGACAATTTATGTTTCTTGGCCAGCACCGGAGAGGTGCTCGACTCTTGAGGTTTCTTCAACGGTTTTACGTCGACTCGAGGTTTTTTGTATTCCTCGACACTACTGGTTTTAGCCATAGTAGCCTTGGACTTCCCTTTGTCGTCCAACGGAGCAACGTTAGGGGTATGTCTTTTTCGAGGTGCTTTCGAGGGGGGTCGAGGCCGCATTCTCGAAAACCTCCATCTTTTTGCGGAATTCTTCCCACTTACTGGGAGCATCCGATTTAGTCAGAAACCAAATTTCTTCGGTCGACTCTGATGAAGAAGATGAGGGAGATCTATGTCTCCTCTTCATTTTTTTCGATGACGAAGAATGTCTCAATCTACTTCTAGATCGAGATCTCTTAGAGTGCCTATGGCGATCCGATCCCTTAGAACCGGTCGCTTTCTTATGTTTTTTTGACGAAACCTTTTTTGAGGCCTCCCTCCCCAGCGACAGTTTACCTATCCTCTCACGAAGAGCTTTTTCGGTCATCGATTGGCAGGAGCCGCGTCGTCGGTTCGGGGACTGGAACCGAGACACCAGATACAAATCCGGTGGGGATCGGTAATCGACATCTTAGATCCACAATCTGCACACTTCTTGGACCCAGTCCTGGGTGTCGAAGGTGTCGAAGATGATGACATTTTCTTCACAGAAAATAGAAGCGCGCCGTTCTTGATAGCAAAGCTATCGGAAAAACGGAACTGAAACAACGGGCGCGGCTCGAGCTACTTATACCATCGGTGACATCGACAGAGTACGGAGTACCTCGGGGGACAATCGATGCCACGACCTCGAGAACAGTGCCCTCTGCCGAGAATTTTTTTTTCCGAAGCAGCGAAGCTGGAGATAACGATTATCACAAGATGAGGAATACGTGGGAGGACACAATCCATTTGAAATAGGCACCTTACAACAGCATGGGAATCGAGGAAGACTGCCCTATGTGATAGAGGTAACAGTGGATGGTCACCCTCAACAAGCGATGATGGATAGTGGAAGCTGGCAGACAGCCATACAAGGACAGGTGCGAACGATTGACATTAAATGTGTACATGGGGACGTTAAAGGGTATCCAACAAAATATGTTGTGTTAGGGTTAAAGGGAAAAGAGATACCCGCTACAGTGGCCATTATTCCCACCCTGCCCGCACCTGTGCTAATAGGGACAGGCATTTCCGAATTTGATAAATGGTTAAAGGAAGCACCTTCTTCACAAACCGAGATAGGAGGAAGGAACGTAAGGGAAACCCCCACAAAGAGCCAGAAGAGGAAGAATAACCGGTCCGGGAAACAGGGACGGGATATTGACATTATAGACTGGCGGGTAGGGGATCATCTGCCCTCCTTCAGGACCGAAGTAGGTCTTGACGAGACTCTAAAGCGAGCACGAGAACAAGCCTTAACCATGAAAGACACCCCAGCTACCACTCCCTACTTCAAGGAAAAACAAGGGCTTTATTATAGGGTGACCCGAGGAACAGACAACCAAGAGAAGGAACAATTGTTGGTTCCCCAGTCATATCGGAAGACACTGATCCAATTGGCCCATGATCAATCCACAGGGGGTCACTTAGCCGAAAACATGATGGGAAAGAGATGTTACAGAATTTCTACTGGCCCGGGATATACACTGAAATAGCTAGATATTGCCAGGAGTGTGTTATATGTCAGAAAACGAGCAATCATACTCCGGCACGGGTACCACTGCAAAGAATGCCTTTGATCAAGGAGCCATTCCAAAGGATAGGAATGGATATAGTCCGTCCATTAGAACCCTCCAGTAAGGGGTTCCGGTTCCTTCTGGTCATAGCGGACTACGCCACTAGATATCCCAAGGCTTTCCCTTTAAGAGGAACCTCAGCTAGGCAGGTATGCGATGTCCTGTTACCATTCTTTGCTAGAGTGGGAATACCCCTTGAGATAGTAACAGACCAAGGGAGTAATTTCATGTCAGTGGTAATGACGGAGGTGTGCAAAACCCTAGGTATACATCACCTGAAAACCTCAGTGTATCACCCACAAACAGATGGGTTTGTGGAGAGATATAAAAAAGACCATTAAACAGATGATAAAAAGAGCCACCAGCCCTAGCGGTTTGGGTTGGGAGCGGGTGTTGCCATGGGTGTTAATGGTACTCTGGGATACCCCACAATCCTCTACAGGTTACTCCCCTTTTGAGCTGTTTTTCAGGAGACAACCCAAATCGGTGTTACGAATCCTAAAGTACGACTGGGAACAACAAGATGAAACGTCCCTTACAGAATATGTACATGATCTGAGGGAACAGCCGGGAAAACTGAGGGACTATGCTCAGGAAAACTTGGGTAGAGCACAAGAAAAACAAGAGAAATACTATGATCAGGGAAGCAGACCTAGATCCCTGAAGATAGGGGACAAAGTATTGGTGCTACTAAACCCACACAAACAAAATGCTGGCCCAATGGCACAGGCCTTATCAGATAACACAAATCTTAGGACCTGTGATCGAACAACCAGAACGGAAAAATAAATATCAGAATTATCATATCAATCTACTCAAGTTGTGGAAAGAGGGATCCCAAAGTGTGATGTGCTCAGCCTTATCAGACATATCTGTCCCAGAACAATTGATCCCAAACCACCCTAGTGGTATACAGGATATGCAATTGGGGGAGCAACTAAGTGAGTCCCAAAGAACTGAGTTGTTCTCTACCCTAAACCCGATATTCGAAACCTTTTCGGGCATACCAGGGCGGACCCATTTGGCCGTACATTCCATACTTACAGAGGAGGGGAAAACGGTACGCCTCAGACCCTACCGAATTCCGGAATCCAAACGGGGGGAGATCGCCAAGGAGATAGAAAATATGTTGGCACTGGGGACCATCATGCCTTCGAAAAGTGCCTGGTGCTCCCTTATCGTATTAGTGCCAAAACCAGATGGCACCACCAGGTTCTGCATGGACTTTAGACAGTTAAATGCTATTTCACGGTATGAAGCATATCCGATGCCCAGAATTGATGAGCTCATTGAAAAACTGGGTTCAGCCGCATTTCTAAGCACCCTGGACTTAACAAAGGGATATTGGCAGATTCCCCTCAAGTCAGCTGGCCAAGAGAAAACAGCGTTCGCAACACCACAGGGCTTGTTCCAATTCACAGTCTTGCCCTTTGGATTGCATGGGGCTCCAGCCACCTTCCAAGCCCTAATGGACAAAATACTGAGGCCTCATGATCAGTATGCGGCTGCGTACTTAGATGATATTATAATATTCAGCAAAACATGGAACGAACATTTGGCACACTTAACCCAAGTAATACTGGCATTGAAAGAGGCTGGGTTACAGATTAACCCGAAAAAATCAAAACTGGCAGCCAAAACCACTAAATATCTGGGGTATGAGGTAGGGGGTGGGGTAGTAACCCCATTAATAGACAAAATCCAAGCCCTGCAAAAGTTAAAAATGCCTGAAACCAGAAAAGAAATCAGAGCCTTCCTAGGATTTGTGGGGTATTATAGGAGATTCCTGCCACATTTTTCGACCATGGCAGCCCCACTTACGGATTTATTGAAAACAAACCGACCCCTGCACTTCTCCCCTGAGGCAAAACAGGCTTTTCAGGAATTAATACAAATGATTTCCTCTAAACCAGTTATACATTGTCCGGACTTTAGCAAAACGTTCTATTTACAAACGGATGCCTCACGATGTGGTCTTGGAGCAGTACTCTCACAGGGGACCGAGCAAAACTTGTGTCCGGTAGCATTCATCAGTAGGAAACTCCTTCCCCATGAAATTCCATATTCAACATTGGAAAAAGAATGCCTAGCAATTTAATGGGCAGTGGAGTCCCTCAGATACTACCTATTGGGGAGGAAATGTACCCTCTTTACTGATCACGCTCCCCTGAAATGGTTGGCAACACAAAAATACTCCAACCATAGAGTATTACGGTGGTTCTTGACCCTACAACCATATCACTTCGTAACAGTTCACAAACCTGGAAAGTATCAGTGCGTGGCCGACTATTTATCAAGAGCAACAAACATGCCCGAACGGCATGGGTCTTCGGGGGGAGTATGTGATGGGTAACCTGTAGCAGCGAACCTGTTAAGGGAAAAGGGTATAGAACAGAACAGAAAGGAAGGGCAAATGTCACCAACCACAATGGACGAAATGCTGATAAACATAATTATAAAAACAAAGACCCGGACTTCGTCTCCCAGAATGCATCACCTAATGCATTCTCCATACAAAAGCCAGCAACAGGGAAAAGAAAGTAGAGAAAGATGGCAAAAATCCACATTTCCCTATTTTTATGAACTCTCATAGTTAGGGGTTACAACAAATGCGACCTCTGCACGGACGGAGCAGGGAGGAGGAGGATTAGCATCAGCTGTAACGAGCTCAGGGAGAGGAGCACCTGTGATTAATTGCTGGGGGGAGGGGCACACAGGGTTAAAGCAGTATCCAACGTCTCACCATGGGTCTCATTTTGCAGGAGTGGAAGGCGACTGCCGGTGCGGATTCAGAGTGGGAAGAGGCCAGCTCACAACCCCGGTGGGCGTATTAAAGTAACGAGGGAACTCCGCCGGACAAACCCCTACCGAGACTGCAGACAACTCGGTGATCAAAGCGGAGGACAGTCAAAGCGTGAAGGAGCTGTTAGCAAGGTGAAAAACAGCTCTGGGAAGTTTGAGTTTATTATCCCAATTCCGAGGCAGGCGAGGAGCGGCCATAAACTGGAAAGACTGCTTAAGCCAACCGGCAATAAAAGCCTGGATAATTCTGCCTCGGGGAAACAGACGAGCGTGAAAGAAAACGCTCAGCACAACAGGAACGGCCCGTTGCAAACGGAGGTCTTCCACCCTTGAAGCTGATGGCACAATCTGGGCTTGTCAATTTGGAATTGCCGTGACGGACTATCTTGGTTTTGAATATACCGCATTCCTTGTTTAACACGGTATGAACTTGCTTGCTTAAAACCCCTTGTTTCCCGGTCACATTCTGTAAGGGGAAACATATGCCTTGTTTATTTGATTAGAGACTTTTTTTCAGAATGAACCGTATGCAACGTGAAGTGCTGTGCAAATAAATATTATTTGTTAAACTCCTCTAGTGACTCCGGCTCTACTACCTAACACCCTTCAATAACACAACATACAATATCAAATGCTATTTCCAGATTAGCAAAAAAATTATACAACAAAATAAAGCCCACTTTTTCATTACACCTTCTGATGTACAGTAATTTCTTGACCAACCCCTCCAATATACCGACCACTCGGCTGTTGAGAGACTAGGGAATAATTTGTCAAGCAATACCATATACTGTTGTAACCAGCACACAACATTTGTGCTATTGGGAATCAGCTCCTGATTCGCTTATACTTTCAAGTCAGGGCTGGAGCATACTGCCCCCCCAACCCTCTACCGTGTAAGCGCTGGGCAGTTGGGATAGAGTTTAATTGGGAGGATAAGTTAATGTTATATTGGGGTATCAGTCCTGGATGGAGCAGGAAGAGATTTGCTATAGATGATTAGTCACCAAGCTAGAAGAGTGGAAGATCTTTAAATCCATTGTGTGTTCATGTTTTGTGTATTAATTGTATCAGAGTTTTATAACAAAGATAGCATGGAGGTTCTGAATTGCATGTCTGGGAATGCCAGAGGTCTGCATAATGTAATAAAGACAAGGAAGGTACAGGTTTATGCCCGAAGACACCAAATTAAGGTCCTTTTCCTATAGGAAACTGACCTACAGGGTGAACAAAATAAGTTGATTGCTTGTGAGAGGAGGTGGGAAGATGGTTTGCATCTTACTCTGGTAACACCAAAGGATGACTTATTTGGATACACAAGAAATTGCCTTTTACAGTGACAGTGAAAGTTGTACAGCGACTCCCGCAGGAAACCTAACGAAGGTCCCTGCAACTGCATGAGCAGGTAGAGGATCAGTGCAGGGACGGCAAAGTGAGAGGTTAGAAGGCACGGATCAGCAGTGCCAGCACAAGAGTAATGAAGAGGCCACAGTGGATCGGTAGCAACAGAGCAGAGGAGAGGGGCCCTTGCAGCGACACCGGAACCCTGCCATGGGGAGAGTAGTTTCACCGGGCACAGTCCATCTCAAGGTGGAGAGAGGAGATGTGATGCAGCTGCAGAGGAAACTCAATGCTGCATACAAGGAGGAATATGTTTGAATCATCCTCTCACGTCATATGGTGAAAAAAATGTTGATTAAATAAACATAACCAAACTCAACAAAAGATTTTTTTAAAAGGGGCAAAAGTAAGAAAATAAGAGAAAGAAAAGAAGTACACTTCTCAATTACTAACAAACCTAATAGAAATTTGAACTCACCAACAGGAACTTAGTGAAACAATGAACGACCAAAGAGGGAACACCTTACCTAAAGCAATCAGAATCCTAGAAATTTAGGACATATGGCAGAATCTAACACACTAGGTTTTACTGAGGGAAATATTCAGAAACTAATAGGAGCCATCCTACTTGAGACAGGCACTAGTAGTAATGGGAACATGAGGGGGAGACCAATTGAGCAGGCTGAAATAAAAGCAATTTTGTATGCAATTGCATGCTTATTTTCTTAATGAATATTTAAAGTTTGGGGTTCATACCAGTAAGGTTACAGGTGAAACACTTATTTTTTTTAAAAAAGAGAAACATAAGCTTAAATTTTCTGCAATAGCCACAACATGTAGCAGGGACCTAATGGTCCTTTATAATAAATACTGCTAAAAAGGAAAGTGAGAAAGTGTTGGATGAAATTAAAGAGGTGAAAAAGGAGTTCTTGGAGAATTCAGCAAAGCCAAGCGAAGGAGAAGCAAGCTAAATAATGAGATTGATAAAGTTACATCAGATTTGACAAAACAGAAATCAATAAATAGATGAACATTAAGAACTTTAAAAAGGAGGTTACCTATGCACATTTGCAACCAAACTGCATAGCCAAACTTCAATTCAAACATTTTCCAGGAGATAATAGAGAAAAAGTAGATCAAGTTCTCACAGTGATAGCTTATCTAAAGATCCCACTGGATATTTAGATGACTGTAGAAGAACAAGTTACTTACCCTTAGTAACGTTCTTTCGATTGGATGTTCCTCCCACGTATTCCTCATCTTATGATAATAATCTCTCCAGCTTCAGCTGCTTTTTTTCCGGCAGAGGGCGCTGTGTGCAGTGTCGTCGAGTCGATGTCTCTCGAGGGCTGCCGGTCAACATCATCATCAGTATAAGTAGCGCACGTAGCGCCCGTTTGCTTCAGTTCTGTTTTTCTCCCTCCGGAAGAGGAATTACCAGGCGTACCCTAGACAGAAATCTGACAGAAAGCGTAAAGTGTAATAACGCGTCAATTGTACAGCGGGTTAGACTGGGAAGGCCGATGAGGAATACGTGGAAGGAACATCCAATCGAAAGAAGGTTACCGGGGGGAAGTAACTTGTTCTTCGAATGGATTGTGTGCTCCGCTGTATTCCTCATCTTATGATAGACTCCCAAAGCAATAATAATTTGGAGGTAGGAGTGCCAATTAAATTTAGATCTAATCATGGACTGAATGAAGGGATGCTTTTGCAAATTGTCCTCCCTGACTGGAAAATGAATCCAGGCAGTAATGTCTTATGAAGGTATGGATAGATGACCAAGTGGCCACTGAACAATTATCATTGATTGAGACAACACTTTGAAGAGCAGCAGAGGTTGCCATGCCCCTTGTGGAATGTGCCCTTAGGCCTTCCGGCGGGTCCTTGCGTGCTAACCTGTAGGACTCGCCAATAGCCAAGATGATCCATCTGGATATGGTTTGTTTAGTAACCGCAAGACCCAATTTGGGACCAGTATATCCAAATAATAATTGGTCATATTGGTGAAATTTAGCCATTCTGGATATATAAAAAATTTGAGCCCTTTTTGGGTCCAGTCTATGCAACCTCTCCACCATGTTTCCTGGATGAGGAGGTGGATATAAAGTTGGTAATGTAATTTTTTGTGACAAGGTGAAGTCGCAGACTAGCATCGGTGTTAAAAATGAAGGCTTTACCTTGAGAATGACCTTGTCTTTATGCAATACCGTATGTGGAGGTTTACAGGAAAGGGACTGCAACTGGCTTACCCCCTGAGGGCTGACGTTATTGCAATAAGCAAAACGGTGTTTAATGTCAAGAGCCTTAAAGGGCACGAGTGTAAAGGCTCAAAGGGAATGCATGTTAAAAACGTTAACACTAGATTGAGGTTGGATACAGGGACATTGAAAATGGAAAGCGCCGCTAGATAACCCTTAATTGTTCCAATCTGGAACACCAGATTTGCCAAATGTTACAAAAAGGATAGCACAGTGGGAGTGGGAGTGTCACATTTTCACTGAAGCGCAAGCGTTAGCTCGTAAAAATTGAACTGAAGTCGACGGGCGCTGCGTGCGCAACTTATACTAATGATCACGTCGACCGGCCAACGGAGGCCCTTGAGGGACATCAACTCGACGACACTGCACACCGCTCTCAGTCAAAAAAAATTCTGAAGGAGCTGAAGCTGGAGAGATAATCATAAGGTGGGGAATATGTAGGAGGACACAATCCATTCGAAGGAGAGGTTTTGATTTGATAGAAGCTTTCCCGGGGTTGTCGTTACAATTTCATGGCCACCAGCAAGGACAAGCAGTTTTCAGAATGAAGTGACGAACTTACAGGAGGTAGACACTGACTTAATTTTTAACTTTACTGTGGAGCTCCTAAGCTATGATATTTATCATCTTCTGACTAAGGGGCTGCTTTTTGTCCTCTCTACCAGTCCCTGGCTAACTGATCTGGCTACTGAGCTTGGGATTTTTTTTAGAACAAGACTTAAGGTATTTTTTGTAGACCAACCAGTGGCTTCAGTAAACAAAGGCACAGGGCTTTGTCCTAAATCCACATTCACCCCTCTCAAAGATGCTATTCCACACAAAGTGATAACATCCAAACAGGTTATTATTAAGGAATTACACAATGAGAGACAAGTGAAAACGTGTTTTCATTCAAATATGACTGCTCATGACAGCATAATGCTACAGGGACTACTAACTAAAAAGAAGTGGATTATAAATCCTGCAGACAAGGGAGAGCCATTACCATAATCAGAACAGAACAATATGAACCTGTGACAATTCGGTTACTGACAAAAAACAACATTATATGCCCATGATAAGAAACCTGAATGATGACATTTCATCAAAAATATTGTCTTTAGCACAATTGGGCAAAGATTTGGGATATCTCAATGTTAAAGAATTCCTGAACGGGAGAGCTGCTAACACTCTGGTGGTTTACACCTTACCAAAAGCTCAGAAAAACATGAGTCACCCCAGGGCCAACATATTATGTCAGGTTGCAGCACAATCCTGGATCAACTGTTTACATTTGGTGATGTTGTCCTGAACCCTTTAGTTTCTGATGTGCCAACATAAATTAGAGACACAGGATATTTTATATGAAAGGTTGATGGTCTGCCATTTGATTCTACCACACAGATTATAGCCAAAGTTGATGTAGAGTCCCTCTATCCAAAAATACCCCAGGGAGAGGCACTTGAAGTGGCTATTCTAGCATTTCAAAAAACAACACCAACCTGTACAGGTGCCCACTGATTTCATTGCGAAATGCTTAAAGATTGCTTTATCTATAACTTCTTCAAGTTTAATAACAACTTTAATACCTTTATTTATTTATTTGTATACTGACCCGAAAGCCTGCAGGCATCAGGGCGCAACACTTACACACTAAGAACAAACATAAAGAAACAAGACAAGTTTTCATTAAACAAAAGGTTACACCATTGAATCGGCTTTCGCTCCAAGCCTTGCAAATCTTTATGTAACCCTGTTTGAAGAAACATTTATTTACAACAACCCATTCACACAGAATATCTCCCACTGGCAGAGACTGATGGATATTTTCTTTCTTTGGAAGGGAACTTGGGAGAACTTGAATTAGTTCATTATTTGTCTCAACTCATGTAACACAAATCATAAACTTACAGCCAATTAGAGTTCTGAAAAGGTGATATTCAAAGATACACGTTTAACAGTCAAAGGGCCAGGTAATGTTAACGCTGCATAGAAAAGAGACCCGTAAGAATAACTTGCTTCAAATTGAAAGCAACCACCCATGGGCCCTTTGAGAAAACTTACTGTTGGGGCAATTCCTTCGTCTGAGGAGGAACTGCTCCAAATTGGAAGATAACAAGAGAAAAGTAGATCAGTTAATAATGAGATTGTTACAGATAAGATATCCAACAGCAGTTATAAATAGGGCACAGAAAAGAGCATGGCAGTGACCGGGAGATATTATTGTATGCCAAAACTCAAAAAGAATCACGGAATCAACACACTAGGAACAGTATGTGTCACTACGTATTGCCATCTCAATACCACCATATGCAAAGTGATAAGAAAACCACTCTTCGCCTTTAAGAGAGGTTATATCCTACAAGACATTTGGGTCCATTTGTTAGTCCAGAAAGGACCCTAATCATGTATAGTATGTATATTATGATGGCCAGAAACCAATCGCATCATGTGACAAACATCGCAAACACAGAATCGTCAGTATAACCAGAGGGCATCCATTTTGTGTAATATCGTCATTTGCTTTTCCTTTCTGTCAAATGCTTTGCAAAATGTATTTTATTCTGAAAGCTCATACACGGCGCGAGGCCACAGCCTGCATGTTGAAAGATCAACCCAGACAGGAATGCCAAACTGTACAGAAATACATTGTTTTCCTCCCTCACAAAGTCCTTGGTGACAAGCAGAAACGGCATTTAATCAGCGGCCCAGGTGCCGGCCTCTCTTACCAAAGCTGTAGCAATAGGCAGTTAAAGCATGAATTATATTCTTCTAGCAGTCCTCCTTCGCGGATCTGCCTCAGAACAGGCTGACCCCTAGTTCACGACTAGAAACGGGTTGATAACGTTCTTTGGAATGTGTCTCTCTCACGAACATGATATCCTTGCTGAACAGGTGCTTAATGTTCTCCATAACAAAGAACTGTCTCTGCAACTGCTGCTAAAATAAGTCTAATTAGATTGAATAAGAAACTTGTCATATTTGTCATGATTGTCAATCACTGAACCCTAGCCCTAGAAGATACATTATGGGCGGTCTGATTTGCCTTCAAAGATTACATGTTTGTATATATGTTGCCACGTGAGCAATGCTCGCTCTCTTGCATCTCACAAGGTCTGGGTGACACACGTTGTGAGACGTTAGACCGCAGTCGACCGACTGAGTATACTTTGAAATAAACCATATTACTTGGAAAATCGAACCTCGTGTCTGTCGTATCACTAGTATATGGTGATTGTGCCTTAGTTTCCATATGCGGGCATCTTTACGTCCTAGTACATTCAGATAATACAACTCTCACAAGAAAAGTATGGGATCAATTATCCCCAAAGGACTACTTAGTATGTGGGAACTGTAATGCATGCAGAAATACAGCAAGGACACAGCTGTTATCATATGAGAATTTTAGATGTGTGCTTAACTTCTTCTCTACATGCAAAACTACTAACATGATATACGTGATAAAATGCCCAGAGGGAAGTTATGTGTGGATAAGACAGCCAGCTGTAGCTTACGAATAGGAGAAAATAGATCTAGGGTTAGGAATCAACAATTTACTGCACCAATGGTGACCCACTCAATACAGGCAGGTCATAATACAAATATTTATGGGGGTGTACTAAATGTGCCCAACACAAATAGTAGGTTACAGAATGCTGATGAACTATTGTCTAAAAGAGAAACCTTCTAGATGCAGCAGCAAGGTACACACAAAAACGGTCTGAATGAGAAGAACAAGTTACTTTCTTACCTGGTAACGTTCTTTCGATGGGATGGTCCGACGACGTATTCCATATCTATGACATGTAATCACCACAGCTGTGGTGCTTCGGAAACTTTTTTCTGCGTCTGCGTCCTGCGTCGATGCGCCGTCGTCGAGGACCTCCTCCGACGTCCGACGTCATCTGATGTGATAAGCAGGACGCACGACGCCCGTAGCCTCAGTTGTAGTTTTTTCCCCCAGAACGTGTGACATTAGTCATCTGCCAGTCAGACACAAAGCCTTGCGGAACGTAAGCTGCAATCGCAAAAGAAATTCTGCAGCGGGGAAGGCAGGGCGGGAGCGATATGGAATACGTCGTCGGACCATCCCATCGAAAGAACGTTACCAGGTAAGAAAGTAACTTGTTCTTTGAGGGGATTGGGTCCTCCGACGTATTCCATATCTATGGCAGACTCCCAAAGCAGTACCAGAGCCAGGAGGAGAGAAAGAATTTAGAATGAAAATTTAGAATAGCCAATCAAATAGCAGAGCAAAGGACCGCCTTGCCAAAGGCCAGATCCTGTCCTCGGATGG
Source organism: Ambystoma mexicanum (assembly GCF_040938575.1). NCBI lineage: Eukaryota > Metazoa > Chordata > Amphibia > Caudata > Ambystomatidae > Ambystoma > Ambystoma mexicanum. The sequence continues at coordinate 343,861,502 of NC_090922.1, forward strand.
AATCGAGGGAATAGTGACGTACAAATGTATGTACTGAAGCCCAGGTGGCTGCATCACATATGTTGTGAATAGGAACACCCCTCTGCAGGGCAGTAGATGCAGCCATACCCATGGTAGAATTGGCCCGCAAGCCAGCTGGTGGGTCCTTACCCGCCAAGCGGTAACACTCCGAGATGGCAAAAATAATCCAGCGAGACAAAGTCTGTTTCGTCACAGCTTGCCCCAAACGCTTTCCAGTGTAACCAATAAAGAGTTGATCGTCCACTCTGACCCGGGACATGCGTGAAACATAAAAGCTTAAAGCTCTCCTAGGATCAAGCCTATGGAGCCTCTCCTCTTCCTTACCAGGATGCGGAGGAGGATAGAATGCCGGAAGAACAACCTTCTGGGCGAAATGAAATTCCGTCACTACCTTCGGAAGAAAAGAAGGACGAACTCCAAGGACAACCCTATCCTTGTGAAATACAGTGAAGGGTGGCTTAACTGAAAGTGCCTGTAACTCCCTCACTCTGCGAGCGGAAGTAACCACAACTAAAACACCGTTTTCAGAGTTAACAGCCTCAAAGGGCAAGAATGTAAAGGCTCAAACGGAGCACCCATAAGAAACTTAAGAACAAGGTTTAAATCCCAACCGGGCACCAGGAAAGGCGACGGAGGGAACACATTAGTGAGCCCTTTCAGAAACTGTGAAATTAAAGGGATTTTAAAGTAAGGACACTCTTCAGGCGAGCGCTTAAAGATGGACAGCGCCGCCAGGTAACCTTTAATGGTACCCACTTGCAAGCCCCTGTGGGCCAAAGAAAGTAAAAAGGACAGAACCATGGGGATGTCACATGCAAACGGATCCACATTCTGAACTCTGCACCAGTCGCAGAACTTACGCCAACGGTACAGAGACTTTGTTGCTGGCCTTCGGGCCGAAAGCAACACCTCCATCACGTCTTCAGGGAGGTCTCAATCCTTACACCTCAACCTTTCAGAAGCCAAGCGTGAAGGTTGAGGGATCTGACCTCTGGATGGAGAACCTGACCCCCCTTCCGTGAGAGCAGATCCTCTCGGTAGGGAAGACGACGTGGAGGGCAGATGGACAAATCGAGAAGGTCCGGGTACCACGTCCTCCGAGGCCACGCCGGGGCAATGAGGATCATCCGGGAACCGAACTTCCGTAACCTCCGCAGCACTTGCGGGATGACGGGGACTGGAGGAAACGCGTACAGCAGCGGGAATGACCACTCCACCACGAACGCGTCTCCTAAGGCTCCTTTTGGAGGAAATTCCCGCAAGCAAAACCTTTAGCACTTCCGGTTGACACTGGAGGCGAAGAGATCCACTTGAGGGGTCCCCCAAAGGCCGAAGATCTCCAGGAGAATCTCCTGAACCAACTCCCACTCGTGAGAGATCACGCTCTGCCTGCTCAGAGCGTCCGCCGTCACGTTTTCGTCTCCGGCCAGATGAACTGCCGAGATCGAAACTTCCTGCTGGATGGCCCAGAACTCGAGCTGCATCGCCTCCCTGCACAGAGGAAGTGACCCTGCCCCCCCCTTTTTGTTGAGGTAGTGCATGGCCACTGTGTTGTCCGTCAGGATCAGGACACTCTTTCCTCGCACAGTCGGCAGAAAAGCCTTCAGGGCAAGCCTGACGGCCCTCAGCTCCAACAGATTGATATGGAGTCTGGACTCCGACGGAGACCAACGACCGCTGACTGTCAGCCCGTTGGCATGAGCTCCGCATCCCGTGAGGGATGCATCCGTCACGATAGTCACCTCCGGCCAGGGAAGCCAAAATGGAGCCCCCTTCATCAAGTTGCCTTCGACGGCCCACCACAAAAGGTCCCGGGCGACCGAGGGCAGTACCTGAACCGGGTCCGACATCCTGCCGGAGGACTGCGACCATTGCGTCTTGAGTGCCCACTGCAAAGATCTCATCCGCAGGCGAGCCTCTGGCACCAGAAGAATGCAGGATGCCATGAGGCCGAGCAACCTCAAGAACTCGAACGCTGGGAGCGTCTGGGCATGCTGAAACTTGTGCACCATCTGCTGAATGTGAAAAGCCCTCACCTGGGGAGGAAAACACTGCCCCAGGGAAGTGTCGAGCACTGCTCCGATGTACTGGAGCCGCTGTGTTGGCGTCAAATGGGACTTCTTCAAATTGAGGGAGAAGCCCAGCCTGTGAAGGGAGTGGCAGGTGACGGACAGATGATCCAGGACTTGCTCGGGAGAGCTCCCCCTGATCAACCAATCGTCCAGGTAGGGGTAGACGTGAATCCCCCCTTGCCTGAGATGCGCTGCCACCACCACCATGAGCTTGGTGAAAACCCTCGGGGCGGAGGTCAATCTGAACGGCAGGACCAGAAACTGAAAGTGCGAGTCGCCAACCGCAAACCTCAGGTAATTCTTGTGCTTGGGATGGATCGGCACATGGAAGTAAGCATCCTTGAGGTCGAGTGACACCAACCAAACCTGAAGCTGAAGGACCTGGAGGACTTGAGAGAGAGTAACCATCTTGAACTTGTCCTTCCTGAGGAGTTTGTTCAAACCGCGCAAATCCATGATGGGTCTCAATCCCCTGTCTTTCTTCGAAATCAAAAAATAAGGGGAATACCATCCCTTGTTTCTCTCCGCTACAGGCACCAGTTCTATGGTGCCTTTCTCCAGCAGGGCTTGAATTTCCTGCGCAAGGAGCGGATCCGGACTCTGCAAAGAGAGGTTCCCCGGTGGATTGTCGCGAGGCCTCTGCCGAAAGGGAAGACAGTAGCCGTGGGTTATGATCTCCAGAACCCACACATCTGAAGTAATGGCTTGCCACTCTCCAAGATGCTGCGCCAGCCTTCCCCCAACCGGCGAACCATGGGACATGGCCTCATGACTGAGTGGGAGCGGCTGCGGCGTTACCTGCGGGCAAAGAGGCAACTGCCCGAGCGGCCTTGGCACCACAGGTACCCTGTCGTCCACCTCTGGTACCCCTGCGTTGGCCTCTTTGACTGCCAGCTCCTCTCGCTTTACTGAAGGACGAGTAATAGCGAAAGGAACCACCCCTCCACTGCTGTCCCCTAGGACGAAAAGGCAGAGGTTGGCGAACTGCAGCGCCCAACGACTTCGCTGAAGCTTTTGAGGTCTGCAAACTCTCAAGGCTCTCGTCAGCCTTGCTGCCAAAAAGGTGTTCACCGTCAAAGGGCATGTTGAGGAGCCGGGACTGCACATCAGGAGCAAACCCCGACTTCCGCAACCACGCAAACCTGCGTATCACGGTGCTCGCCGCCATGGACCTACTGACGCATTCAGCTAAGTCCAAACCCGACTGAACGGACTCACACATGGCATCCTTCCCATCCTGGACCATAGCAAGGAAACCATCCCGTTCGTCCCCTTCGGGAATATGTTCAGCCGCTAACGCAACACAGTTCCACAGAGTGTGTGTGAAACGAGACAAGGCACAAATGGAGTTGGCCGCCTGAAGCGCCATACCACCAGAAGAAAACACTTTCTTCGCCCAGCCATCAAAACGTTTGTCGTCCCTATCAGGAGGGATGGTAGGGTACGACGCCTGCTTTGCCGGGGCCGTGGCCGCCTGCACCACCAAACTCTCCGGAGTGGGGTGCCTGGTCAAGTAGCAGGGGTCGCTACTGGCTGGACGGTATTTTCGCGACAAGGATCTACCCACTACCGGGAGACTCTCCGAATCAGTCCAAGCCGCCGCCACCCTTCTCTGTAAAGCCATATGGAATGGCAGTACCGGGTCAGTTGGGGGACCAACATCAAGGATGTCCGTTAGATCATCCTGCACAAACTCCCCTGGGGGAGCAGACCATCCCAAGTACTCAGAAACCCTAGCCATAAGACGCCGGTACGAGGAATCGGCATGAGAGCCAGGCTCAGGCCTACAAAACTCCACCTCCGGAGAGGTGTCCAGTCCACTGGCATCATGCAGTGACTGCCTCAAATCGTCAAACTGACTATGGCCCGAGACAATTTCATCTGGAACCTGACTAGGAACCAGGCCATCAGAATCCTCATCCGCCTCTGAAATATATTCCAGGTGGTGAAAAGAAGACACCCGAGAGTGCTTGCTCTTAACCAGAGCCTTCCTAGGGGGTTCCAACGTGCCACGTGGTACCTCCTACACGAAAGGCGTCGATGGCGTCGAGCGAGTCGGCGCCGGCGTCGAGAGAACAGGCATCGGCGCCGAGAGGATCGGCGTCGACGTCAGATGCAGCGCCGCCAGCATCGGCGGCGTCGACACAGCCCTCGAAGCCGGAGCCCCGAGCGTGTCCTTCGACGACCTGAGCGTCGACGGCTTCGACGACTTCCTCGGAGCCAGAGCCTCGAGAAAGCCTGTCGAAGCCCTCGACGTCGATGTCTTCCTCGAAGACCTCACAGGTGCACATGGTCTCGAACGCGTCGAGGACCGGGACCTGCAACGGGTACGTCGAGAACGAGTCTCCTTGTCCGAACGGGACCTCTCCAGTGACTCGTGCCGACCACTCTTGCGAGCGGTGTCTCTCGACCTCTCACGACCGACCCCATTCGGGGGCGCGGACGGCTTAGTACCCTGCGACTCAAGAATCGCCAGCATTTTCTTCCCAAAGGAAGCCCATTCCTCCGGCGTCGCACGGCTGGTGGGGTAAGCGACGTGCCGGGCAGAGTCCTCCGAAGAGGACCTGGAAGACGACCGGTGTCGGCGCTTCCGAGAATGCCTCAAAGAGGCTGAGGAGTGACGAGACCGACTCCTAGAAAGAGACCCACGAGACTTCCAACGATGACGCGGAGAGTCACCCCTCGAATCATCCGTTGAAAGCCCCGCAGATCTGGACTTCCAGGACTTGGACACCCAACCTACCGACAACTTCTTCTTACGTTCGCGTAAGGCTTTGGACGTGAGCGACTGGCAGTCGATACAGTTATCCGTGTCGTGGGCCTCCCCGAGGCACCAGAGGCAGGCCTCGTGCGAGTCCGTCACCGACATCTTGGACCCACACTCCCCGCACTTCTTGAAGCCCGGACGCAGGGTCGAAGACGAAGTAGAAGACATCTTCACACGAAGGATTTTCACAAAAACAAACAGGTTTGAAGAACCGAGAAGAACAGAACTCCAAAGAGTCGAGGTGTTAACCGAGAATTACGAAGCAACACGTTCGCGGAAAAAACGGAACTGAGGCTACGGGCGTCGTGCGTCCTACTTATCACATCGGATGACATCGGAGGAAGTCATCGACGCAGGACGCAGACGCTGAAAAAAGTTTCCGAAGCAGCGCAGCTGTGGTGATTACATGTCAGATATGGAATACGTCGGAGGACCCAATCCCCTCGAATGTATAAATCTGCCATGCTGTAAGTGTATATGTATTCTATACATTAATAGTTGAGTAGAAACCCCTCACACTAGTGAATGTGTGCCATTATGATGGATTGTCTCTCTCATTACAACTTTATTACCTGATGCTCCGGTAATGATTAGTGAAGTGTTTGTCTAGTGGGCCATCGGTTCATATAGTCTTTTGCTCCAATATGTTATTTACTATGTTATCTTGAATGTATGTGCATTCGTCATCAACTGTACACAAGAGAGCTTTATTGTTGGTATTGAAATGCAGTAATGCACTCATTATGTTCAGGTGTTTATCAATTGATTTATAACAATTTCTAGACTTAAGATGGCGGTGCATCAAAAATGATTTTCATCACTTCTTTAATTTTGATTACTATAAAATGGTGGCCACACATGGAAGCCTTCCACCGATATGGTTTCATTCCTATAGGGTCTTGTCTTTCAGGAAAAGTTCATTAATAAACACAGAATACAAGATGGCGGCTATACATATACTGTGTGGCATGTTGGTCGGAAGAGCATTATGTCAGAAGCAGAATAACTGTTGTTAATATCCTTAAGCATTAAAGTTTTTAACCGAACATTTGTATCAAGGGGAAACATATGTTAATGATCATATTTTGCTTGTAGATGAATACAAACTCCTTAAGTGTGAAAATATCTCAAGGACAACATATTCACCATTCCATTTGCTGCATATTATTAAATAAGGCAATTTTGGTGGGTCAGAATAAGGACAGATACAAATATCTTCATTTTCAAAAGGTTTTTATTATCCTTTAAAACAAACATGCATCTGTCCAGAAAGTATGAGTTTTCCCTACCTAACCAAAACTAACTCGGGTGCTCGTCAGTCGTCAACGAGTCCAAAAAGGAAGAACTGTCCTCTGTCCAAATGTAGTCGACTCTGCCCTTACCACTATTCAAAAGGTAACTAAGGCGCAGTGGAATGACTCCCTTCTCTTGTGTTCCGCTTCTCAGCAAAGTAACTTCAATAGAAGTAGTTCTAGGCAACCACCCTCAACAGTTCACAGAGTTCAGAAAGAGGCTTCTTCAGCTTTCCTGATGTATCTTTGACACAGTGCTTTTCCCTTCTGATGCTGCGCCTCTCTCTGTCGTGGGTCTTTACAAGTATTGTTCTTTCCTCTCTTAATGTCCACTCTCTTTCCAGGCTGGGACAGTTTTTCCCCCACCCTTATCCATTACTGGAATGAGCTTGCCAGTTGTAATAATTATTTTCAGTTATAGTCTTCTCTTCACTATGACTGGGATGAGTACGATTGTGCCAATAATTATTCACACTTGGATCCCACTCTTCAGTATTACTGGAACAAGCATGATTGCGCCGGTAACGATTCACACCTGAATTCAACTGTACAATGTTACTGGGATGAGTATGACTGTGCCAGTAACGGTTCACACTTAAGTTCCACTCCTCCGTTTCACTGGGGAGAGCATGATTCATGTACTCTTTATCTCTGCTATCCCTCCCGAGTCTCTTGTTGTCCCGGTTACCTCCCTCCATTCCTTGGGGTTAGCGTCACAAGGCCTGTTTGCAGAACAGGCGTCTCTCCTCGCTCTGTCAGGTTGGCTTCACTCTTCTTTCCTTCTAGCTCTCTCCCTCGACATCCAGTCCTTGATGCGGAAGAATCTGTGGTCTTGTCGCTGTTGCTGGACAGTCCACTTCATCGCCGTCACGTCACTACACTCCTGGCCCTCTTCTCTGGGTTGCTCTTTCCCCAGTTTCCCCCGGGTATCAACCGTTTCCGGATCCGTTTCCACACCAGCTGTCTCTCCGGTCTGTCCACTGCACTTCTCAGCTTTTCTCAACTTCCACAGCCACCCAGTTTCGAATCTCCCAGGCTTCTCCCTCGGTCTTGACGACTCCTTTTCTTATTATGACAGACAGCTGGGCCTTCCAAGTGTTGTGGTATAGTCCTTCTTCACTCTCCATTGAGTTTTCGGTATTGCTTGATCACTCTTCTTCTTCTCAGTGTTTGTGATAGCAGTTTCTTTTACTTGGATTACAGGTGTTATTCCACAATAGCAAACAGTACTGTGTTCTTTGTTGTAGTACTGTGACTAATGGATTGTGAGAGAATGTTTTAGGGAGTTCCTCTTGGAATCAGGTGTCCTTGTTGCCAAGGGATGACGGGGGGGGGAGTCTCACCCGGTGAGGTCTCGATTGCATCTACCCCTTAGGAGGGTATAGCATAGCAGCCTCTCCTCCGTAACCTCACAAGGAAAGGCCCCCACCTAGGGAGAAGGGACTGAATCCCGCCTTTATTCATCTTTGTTTCCAGTTATATTTAAATTTGGAGATTACTTTTACTGAAAAAGAGAAATATCTTAACCCTGCTTCTCTTTGGTTGGTTTTGTAGGCATCTGTACAATACATACAAGTGGACCAGGTATGGCTCTTTGTCTATTTTAGCCAGATCTGCCTATATAAATCCTCTATACACTATTTATTAATTGCTGTTTTTGTTGATTTGAAATGTATAAATTCCCTGCTGACAAATCCATTTTGGGTCGCATGATTCTCCCCGACGAAGACTCCATGAATTGAGTTAAGAGGGAGTCAAAATAAGCTTGTAGGAGGATGGCTGATGATGTGTACAATATAAATTAGGAATTGAGTTTTGCATGCCAACGGATACTTACATAGCTCAAACCTTTTGAAACTAGATATATGTACTGAGGACGAATGCCCCAATCTATTACTGTACTGTATAACTCTTCTCACTAAATTGATCCAATTTAAGGTGTGAGAAACCAGAGGGCGTCTCACCCACTAGTCCCTGGGATCTCTCTCTCAGGTGGCCAAGGAACAACCATCGCCTTTGGATCGAGATCCTGGGGGTGGACCAGTGCGGGAGGATCACCTGGGTGAGGGGTCTTCGGGGAGTGGGGGTGAGGCAGCCGATGGTGAGATGCGGTATTCCCCCCTTTTTTGTTCAACTAACCCATCCTATTTTTTAGGATTCTCTCAGATCCCAACTGCCCTCCCTTTTTACACAAACACTGGGCCAAGGAAGATGGTGACAGAGTAACAAAACAAACTCTTATATATCGTACTGGACATGTACCTCTAATCAGGTCAGGGAAAGTCAGGCACTTCACTCTAAGTGCATAAACCCAATACCAATTAGCTCTCCTCACACGGATAAAAGGCATAACCTAGACACAAACTCTGAGCAAGGTGGAACATGAGTACGAACAGAACTTCTGGGGCGAAGGCAAACCGACTCGACCAGAGCGACGGATCAATGGATGAGAGCAGCGTGTCTAAAACCCCAAGAGTTCCCTAACGGAGGTCGTTGCTTCGACCAGGCTGCAAACGACACGTGGCCACCTCAGAAGGCGGCATTGTGTTTCAAGGACACCAACGACCCTCCCGGGTGAAAGGCAGAGTTGGCGAGGCAAGGTCAAGCTTGTGGTACTAACCTTGACTCTTGAATTGGAAATCGTAAAACCAAGCAACGCACGCACACAGTCGGTGAGTTGGCAAGTGACCTGAGAGACTTGGGTGTGTTAAAGTGGCAACATTATATCGCAAGTGAAGACTGCACGCGTGTGGATGAGACACGAATAAAGGCAGACCTTTGAATGAACTTTTAAGTAAGCAAATCTGTGAAATCAGCAATACTGAGTAACGGACTGGTCCGGCAAAAAGAAGTAGCCCACTCGAACGTCTCAGTGCATTGTTTGAAACGATGAACTAAAAGAACTGCAAAAGTGAAGTAAGGAAAATTTAACCTGATAGAAGGGGAGAGTGAAAAGCTGAACGTTGAATTTTGAGTCCAAGTGGTCGACATCCGAAAGCGGCTGAGCCCGACTGAGGGAGACCCGAAGTATAAAAAGCTTGGGGAAGGAAGCCACAGCAAGTATTGCTGAACTTTGGGAAAGTGACAGTGGTCTGTTAATGTTTTACGGGTGGCTCAGATTCAGTCTCAAACTTTAAAACATAACTCAGCCCAATCGGGGAAGCCTGAACTTCCTTACTTTCAGAGGGGCGTCAATGGGGAAGAAAGTCCAGTTTTATTGAAGATGAACACAGAACAGCCGGGAAGAGAAACCAAACCAGGGGTTATGCGGGATTCCTTGGACCGTCAGTCCTATGGCTTCACACTAACTCAGAAAGAACAAAAGCTGAGTAGAGGTAAAATCCTCTTTCCATCTTCGTGTGAAGCCTTTCGGCCCAACCCACGTTGGGGAAGGGTATATGAGTAACCTGTGGGTATTCTGGCTCCTTCTCCCCCTGGATCCTCTGCTCAGGTGGCCAGGGGACGGCTATCACTGTTGGAAAGTAAAGAAAGCAGAAAGACAGAGAAAAAAGCAGAAAGAAAGATGCACTAGAGGCACGGAAGTAAAGAGAGATAAGAGGAAAGTGAACTTAAAAGAATATAAGGGAAAAAGGGTGCAAGCAACCAAAACACTAGAGAGGGTGCGAGTGACCCGACAGACTGGAAAGGTGAAAGCAAAAGCGAGAGGAAGCCACGAGAGGGTGCAAATGACCCAAAAGCAAGAAAAGAGAGTACAAGCGACCCAAAGGCTTAAAAGGTAAAGTGCAAAAGGCACGACAAAGAGAAGGGAAGGTACAAGGGTGTACAACCACAGGAACAGAGTAGCAGAGGGTGCCAGGGGCACGATAAAGATAAGAGGTGTGTGCCAGAGGCACATTAAAGTGAGAAGAGGGTGCAAGTGTGCACAGCAAAAGGAATGAAAGGTGAAAGAGAAGAAAAAACAGAGCGGAAAAGGGCACAGGAGGGAAAGGTGCCAGGAGGAAAATACAGAGTACAAAGAGAGGGGTCAGATCAGAAGTCAGAGTGGTCGAGCAGGGGAAGAGCTAAAGCCCGGCAATTTCGTCAGTCTCTGACACTAGCCCATGGAACTCCATGGAAAGAACTGTGTGTTAAAATGGTGCGTCCTGACAAGGTGAACCTTTGTTTGAAACTACAGGTGCTTAGGCTTGTGGAAGGGAACGCTAATAGGACCACAAGAGATATTGTTGAAGGTTGTGAAGAGAGGCCTAAACTTGGGGAAGGGAACTGCAAGGAAGGCATGGCATCCAACAGTGAAGATAGACACAAGTGATTACAGTTCAAGGGTGTTTACTGAACTTCAAGTCGGTTTGAAAAACGGCCATCTAATTCCAAATATAGAGATGAGAGCAAGCTACGACCATTAAATAATAATAATAACGCAGTCCTAGTGGTGTCTTGTCAAAATGAAAGGTCTATACTAATAAACCTATTGCCAATCCTTACCTCTAAATACAAATAGTGTGAGAAACAATGTTATGCAAAAGAAAATTGTTCAAGAAATCATATGTCAGGATATTCAAGCCATTGGCTTCCCTTTCCCAGGTTTTCAGCACGGGATACAGTCTCTGGCTTCTCTAGCATGAGGGCGCAGTAATAAACTCCAATATAATGGCATTCTGTGCCAAAGTCTCTTTGCAGTTCAAAGTCTCTTCTTCAGAGAGCCTGATGCAACAAACAAATAATAAAGTTCCTTATCTTTTTAGGATTCTCCTATGCACAACTTTCCTAGGTGATTTAACTGATTCCCCTGCGTCTAGCTCAAATCCACTTCAACACAATGTTCTCAGGATTTTCATTTATCTAATTTCTCAGGTGATTCACGGTTCACCCCGGATGCCCCTCTTGCAGGCTCAGATCTGTTTCAACACAAAATCTTCAATCAGTCTCCCTCTGCCGAGCTCGGACCAACTTTATCTATTTTGCCATCAACTTTCTTTACTCTATCAACATCGAAGACTTTCGATTGCGCACAGGATTTAGCTTGACCCATTGAGGACCACTTCGATTCACAATCCTTTGCCACTCTTTCACTTTTATCAACTCTTAGCTGGACACCTTACAGAGACCTTCGATTGAACATGCACACGAGGCCGGACCATTCTGTCAAAGTTATTGCATATCTTGTTTCAAAGTTCAATCACTCATCTGCAGTTCAAATTTACTCGTTGGTTATCACAAGTGTTTCATACAACGTGTGTTCAATCGCTTGCTAGACAATGTTGCTGCTTGCAACCTTGGCTTCAACACAGACTGGTCTTGTATCGGTCTCCCCAACTCACTGGCTGTGTTGATTTTATTGATGCTGCTTTGTTGTTAGAGCCAAGGGCAGTACAACGGGAAATGGTGATTCTCCCCACCTTGATTATCTATGCAGGAGGGCCCCGGGTACCTCAGACACACAATGCAGGATTCCTCAGCCTGGTTTCCTGGTCTTGCACTTTCAAATTCTCGAGGCTTCATGAAAGTAACGGTTCCTTGTCAAAAAGGTCAAGGGAACTTCCCTCCTTGCGACCCCCTTCTGTTTTGCCGTCTTTCGCCTTGTATTAAACTGCCATCTCGGAAATGCTGCTTCCTCAAGTGTTTTGCCTCACTCAGAGTGTGCTCTCGTGCTCCGCCGTTTATCCGTGTGGGGAAGTGTAATAGAAGTCAGGTGTGTATAATGGTCAGTAAGTGCCTGACCTGCATAACCATTGTATCAGGACATGTCAGGTATATGGCTCGGGTGTTAGTCTGTTTTCTCTCATAGCGAGCTGTTCTCGAGAAAGTGTTTGTGTTGAAAAGGGGAGGGGGTGGAGTTTTTAAGTATCCTGCCTGGTAGGATGGGATAAAGGTGTTACAGGGAAGGGGATACGACTTCTTGCCATCCGGCGTCCCACTCCCATGCCCAGAAGATGCCTCACCCAGGTGATCCTGCCGCATGGGTCCACCCCCAGGAACCGGATCCAAAAGGGATGGACACGTCCAAGCCACGTGTATGACAGATCCCCCGGGGACTAGCGGGTGAGATACCTTCAGGTTTCTCACACACCCCATGGGTCTCGCTGGTTTTGGCAGTGCATAAGAAGGGGCTTGAGGGTCAGATACGACTAAGTTGACATGCACATCCCTACCCAGGCTATATGAAGGAAACACCACCAATCCTCATGCTTCACTGACCTGATGCACCTGCTAAACTGCTCCAGAGTATTCTCCAGACTAGACCTTAACAATAGGTACCACCAGGTAGAACTGAGTGAAGAATCCCGGCACATTACAACATTCATGACTCACTCATGGCTATTCAGATATAAGAGATTAAACTTTGACATATCTTCAGCGGCTGAGATTTTCCAGAAGCAAAGTAGGAAGGTCATATGCCACATACCACACCAACTATAGCGACGACATCCTTATATTCGGAAGATCACAAGAATCACATGACGCTACCTTGTTCAGAGTCTGCAAAGCGCTAGACAAGGCCAATTTCACACTCAATAAAGAGAAGTGTGCGTTCAATAAAACAACACTGAAGTTCTTTGGCCAATGTGGGAGGTCAGAAATGAAAGCCGGACCCAAAGTTGCCATGTTTTTCATTAAAGACTTTTATTCCTGCTCGCCGGCTACAAGATCCGCCTTCAGGCGAAGCCGGGGACAAGTCAGTTCTTGCTGTATGCGCAGGCCGCGAGGATCTATACTCAGCATTCTTCCCATACCGGGATGGTGAAGGAGATCGGCGCCACATAATGTACTTAAGTACAAGTTGTTATCTCCTGCACTGACTTCCTGCTCATATGGTGTACGGATGTCTGTGTGAACATTTGCATCGGAACTGTTGCCTAGCTACATCAGGCAACACTAGAAGCCTCGCCCCCAGCCTCAACCTAGTTCTGTTTGCCAGCTACAACATCCACCTTCAAGCAAGCCGTGGCGAAGTCGGGGCAAGTCAGTGCTTGCTGTATGCGGCTAACCGCAGCGGTAATGCGGTCCATGGCCCTGTAGTATGATGTTCTTCGGTCTCACGCCTTCCCCCAGTACTCCCCGGGCAAATCTTTACCCGTTATTGTCTACCGTCCACCTGGCCCGCTCGGATCATTCTGTGAAGATATCGATCATCTTCTTTGTCATATTCTTCCCAGCCCAACTCCGCTGGATCTACTGGGAGATTTTAACCTTTATCTTCTTCTACTCACTCCGCTTCTCCCTTTCTTTCTATCCTTGATTCTCACTTACTTTGTTCACTTTCTACTCCTCCTACTCATATTTCTGTTTCTTCACTAGATTTAATTTTCCTCTCAACTTTCACTGCCTCCTCTGTACTAGCCATACCGGTCTATTTATCTGACCACTAATTACTCTCTGTATCAATTCTCCCTCCTACTTCTTCCATCTCCTCTATTCCTTCTACACCTCAAAAGAAATTCTACACGATCTACGCAACTTTAACTCTTTACTTTTCCACGACTCTTATACCACTATTCTTCCTTCTCTCACGAACTTCACCTCTCTTACTGCTGACAAGGCTATGTCTGCCCTTTCCTCATTTCTCTCTTTAGGCCTTGACCAACTCTATCCTCTCTCCACTTTCCAGCCTACCCGTAAACCTTTTCAACCCTGGCTCTCTTCTCATCTCTGTGCTATGCAGCGTCTTCAACGACACCTGGAAAGACGATGGCTCAAAACAAGATCCTCATCTAATCATTCTGCCTACTTCTTCTACCCCGCCCTCTATAACTGCCTAAACTCTGCTAAATGCACCTATTTCTCAGCTCTTCTCCACACTCAAACTGCTCATCCTAGGCATCTCTTTCAAACAGCTCCTTTCCCCTCCTTCTCCTGAAACTCCTAATAGCTCAACTCTATCTGCGGCCGATTTTAGTCTCTTTTTTTCTTCTAGAGTTCAGTCTCTGTGTTAGGAAATTGAAAACTTGTTCTCCCCTAACACTGTACACCCACCCTCCTACTCCCTCTATTTTTATGTCTAACTTTGCTCCTGTCGTTGATGTGCTACTTCTGTTAGCCAAAGCCCATCCCACTGCATCTTCTACTGACCCAATTCCATCTGCTCTTATTCCTAAGGTTTACCCTCTTCTTACACCATTTCTTGTCTCCTTTTTTAACACCTGCCTCTCTACTTCTATTTTTCCCACAGCTTTCAAACACGCAACTATTATTCCTATTTTAAAAGAAGACTACAGCCAATCCTCTCATTGTCTCTAATTTCCATCCTATCTCTCTTCTACCCTATCTATCTAAGCTCCTGGAGCATCTTGTATATTCTCAGATCTCATCTTTTGTCACCGATCTATCTCTTCTGCCTCGCTTTCAGTCTGGCTTTCGCCACCGTCATTCTACCGAAACTGCTCTGTGTGCTCAACTCTCTTCTTTCAGCTCGCTATTCTAAAAACTCCTCCTTTCTTATTCTTCTCGACCTATCTGCAGCTTTCGACAACGTGGATCATTCTTTGCTCTTGCAATCTCTCTCTTCCTTTGGTTTTAGGGGTTCTGTTCTTTCCTATTTCTCTTATCTGTCTAACAGAACTTTCTCCATCGCCTGGGTTAGTAAGACCTCTTCACCTTTCCCCCTCGATTACGGAGTTCCCCAAGGGTCAGTCCTGGGTCCTTTTCTATTTGTACTATATACCTCTCAACCTGCTCCCATAATCTCCTCTTTTGGACTTTCACATCACTTTTATGCTGATGATACACAACTCTTTCTATCCTTTTCATCTTTCACTCCTGAAATCCTTCACACTCTCAATCTTGGATGGACTAATTTCCTCACTCTAAATGCAGGGAGGACTGCGGTTTTATTCTTCCCTGCTAACACTCTACCCCCCCTCCCAGACTTCTCACCACCGCCTACTACCTTTCCTCCCTCTACTCTCTCTATTTCTCCTACTGCTCGTAATCTTGGTCTTTACCTGGATTCTAATCTTTATTTTGCTCACCACATTTCTCTCACGCCCCGTTCCTGTCGCTTTCATCTCTATAACATTCGTATAGTTTGTTCTTTTCTCACTTTTCACACTAATAAACTTATTTCTTCCCTTATTTTCTACCTACTTTTCTACTGCTACACCACGCTCTTTGGGCTTCCAAGCTATCGCCTTGCCCCTCTAAAATCGATCTATAATGCCTCTACTTTGTCTTCTCTCTCACCCCGACTCTATTTCACCTTCACTTGGCTGGCTATCCTTCCACTCCCAACTCAAATTTCATTTTCTTTGCTTAGTCTTTAAATCGCTCTATGGGCTCTCTACTATCTCGCATAACTCTTATCTTTCGACACTCCATCTCGTCCTCTCCGTCCTTCCTGCCTTTTTAGGCTGAACGTTCCCCCGTCAACCTTGTGCCCAGTCTTGCTTTCGATCCTTCCAGCTTCATGCCCCTCTTCATTGGAATGCTCTCCCCCTTTCTCTTTGCTCTATCACTGTTTATTCTCTATTTTGTGTCTCTCTAAAAACTCATCTCCTTCACTGTCCCTGATTGCTTGCTACCAGAATCGATGTTTGACATGTACCATTGATCATTTTTCTGTACCATTTGTTTTTAACTCGGTGCAGCACTTTGGATTAAGGCGCTATATAAAATACAAATAAAATACAAATACAACTAACTTGAACAGGTTCCTTCCTGCTCTAAGAGGAACTTCCCTGCCTATAACCAAAAACGAAGGGTCTGTCTTTGTCAGGATGTCAGAAATCAAAAAAGTCGTCCTTGTGTCCAAACGTTCTATCCTGACCCTCTCACTACAAGCTAAATAATAAAGTAAAAGGGGAAATGCCTTTAACTTGGTATTTACAAAAAGTGTTCATAAATGAAATCTTAACCGCTCCAACACAAACGTTCTCCAAGGTAACGGAACCTTAGTTCCAGAGGGTGGTTCCAATCCCCTGGATTCTTCAATGGGATGGTAATGTCTCTTGTTCTAACAGTTCTTTGCGTCTCTTCCTGGCCCACAACAATCCTGTTAGGTATAATGCTGTTCAACCTTGTGGTTTCCTTCTTTAAAATGTTCCTCCTTTGTTCAATCCCACACTGTCCTTTCTTGGGACTTCTCTGTAAGTTTGCAATTGCCTGATATACTCCTCTGCGAGGAATTCTCATGCGCTTCCAACTGCCAGCCAGGACTTCTCATATGCTTTGACTTTGCCTGGTTTACTTGCCTGCCAGGACTTCTTATTGCCATATATGTGTAACTGTCTCTCTTCACTTTCAGAAGTGTATATCATTTCCTTGATACAATATTTGTAGTGCTTTCAATGTTCACTTTTAATTTTCCACATATCGGCATTCCATGCACTTATATATCACTAGAGGTTGCATTTGTATTCTGCCTTTTTGACTTATAAACAATCGTCTTATAGTTTCTGTGGCATTACAAAGTTCAAAACAGGGTTGACGCGTTCGCCGAAATGCCCCAGTGCCTCCACTTTGCTTGGGCTGACTCACTGGCTTTGCCTGGCATTTCAGTCCCGGTCATGCTTACGCTCTGGAGCTTGCCTTCCACTCTGGACTGCCTTGATGTCGCTCCGCCTTCTCCCACAGCTCTGCTCCTTCATGCCTGCTCACCTTCAGGTCTCGGTAATGGTAACGGGGTTCTCCAGCTGCCGAATGCCAGGAATCATCTCGTAGTTCCTGGTGTTACTGTGGCCCTGCTTGCTCTCAAACTATTCTTCCCCTCTTTGCTGGTGAGTCACTTGGCTCCACCACACCGACTCGTGCCTCCAGCTTCAGCACGCCTCCAATGGAGATGCAACATCTTCTGCTGAGCCTCTTCACACTTTGGTTTCCATTATTAAATGTCTGGCGCAAAGGTGCTTTCTCAAAACGACTAGCATGCTCATTAAGCTTGAGGCTTCTGCTGCTCCGCATCGTTTTCGTCATCTCAGTACTTTGGTGGTTGTGGAAATCGGAGTTCACTGATAACTGATCCGCACTACTTGGAGAACCTCTCTCAATGATTCTGTATGAAGGATCAGTTCTACATGAATGGAAATTAGAACTGAAAAAAGTTTTCTTCTAGCTTTTACTTTTCAGACGATTAATAGGTGTTGGGAAAACATTTCTCTATTTTCCCTAAGAGGGGGGACCAGTCGCATGGCAATATGCGATTAGGGTATTGGGCAAAAGGGGGTACCACCCCCAGGGGGACTATAGGGTAGCAGCCTCACCTCTCTGATCTCATAGGAAGGGGCTCCACCTAAGGGAGAAAGGACCACATCCAAGGGTTCGTCACACACCCTTCCCCGAATGCCGCTGGCTTCCTTCTCTTCTAAGGGCAAACGGGACCGGAAATCTACGTTTCCTTGTTCCTTTCCACTTCTGTGTTCGACAGTAAAACAGAACATCAAGGAACCAGCACATTAGGGTTAGTGTCCTTTCTAAGACTTTCTACCTGCTAGGTAATATTTAAGGTATCCTATGGCCAACTTTATCAGCAAAGTTTCTAATTCAATGGTGGCGTAATTTCTCTCTCTGGGGGAACAGTTTTCAGTGGATTTAAAGCACCAGATGTTCCACGCCATCATATTCCGGTGATAAAACTGCCCCTAGCCCAACTTTAGAAGCCTCTGTTTGCAGTAAAAACTCCTTAATAATGTTTGGGACTTTTAAAACAGGCCTGCTACATAGAATGGGTTTCAGGGTATCAAAACAGGATCTTCTTTTTGCATCGTAATTTCTGAGGTTCTGCGTTCTTTAACTTATCCGTTAAACAGGCGGTGATGGTGGAGTAATTAGGGATGAACATCCTGTAGTAATCAGTAAGTCCTAGGAAGGCCTCAGATCCCTTTCAGTTTTAGGAGTTTTTTTGAACAGATTGGACTCTCTCTAACTGGGGTTGCACAAGTCTGTTTCCCACAAGTACTTCACTGCCGATTGTGCTAAGTGACATTTCTTGGCGTTAGCGTTTAGGCCAGCTCGTTTTAGGGATCGAGTAATTTCATTCAGCTGGTACAAGTGTTCTTCCCAGGTTTTACTATGAATGACAATGCCATCCAGATAGGCGCTGCAAAAACTAGAGCAGGGATGCAAAATATGGTCTATTAACCTGTGGAAAGTGGTGGTAGAGCCATGGAGCCCAAATGGTAGAACCTTAATGTGATATAGTCCGCTAGGGGTGGAGAAAGATGTCCATTCCCTATCTTCCAGGTTTAATGACACCTGCCAATAGCCCTTGGAAAGGTCATGTAGTCGTGAAGAGGTAGGTGGCGGTGAGACAAGATCATAAATCCGGGGAATCAGATAATTGTCGAACTGGAAAACGGCATTGAGTTTTCTAAAGTCTATGCAAAACCTCCACGATGGATCAAGTTTTGAAATTAGGACTATTGGCGAGCATCACAGACTTTGTGATGGCTCGATAATGCCCGCTTTTAGGAATTTCTTCACCTCTTCGAGGACTATTTCTTTTCAGACCTCAGGGATGCGGTAGGGCCGGAGATTAAGGACTTTCCCAGGGAGCGTGCACATATGAGGGTAAATCCTTTCACTCTCCCAGGCTCACAGCTAAAAACATCGGTGATCTGATCTAAAAGATCTTGGATGTCTTGTTGGGAAGGTGGGAGGTCTGCTGGTACTAAATTGGACCCATCAGCCTCTTCAGACAGGAGGATGGTCATTATCACAGAGGAGGATTCTGCTGGGTCCTCTTTCCATTCCTGTAAGAGGTTCACACGGTTTATTTGAACCTTAAGTCTTCTATCAGGTTGTGAGATATGATAGTTACAAGGGGCAGTCTGTTCCAACCCTTCATATGGTCCATGCCGGTGAGACAACATTTTATGTTCAGAGGTAGGCAGGACAACTAGGATCTTCTGTCCAACAGAAAAGGTACAAGTGATAGATCCTTTATCATATTGGGCATTGTGGTGTACTTGGGCTTTGGTTAAGTGAGTATGGACTATCTCCTGTATCACAGAGATATGTTGTTTAATCCACTGTGCGGTTTGGGACAACTGTAGGATAACCTCCTCCCTCTCTTCCCAGGTCTCCCTTGACATGCCTGGGACATCTCTGGAATCACACTCATATAGGAGTTCAAAAGTTGAAAACCTGAGGGACACTTGGGGAGCCTTCCTGATGGCGAGTAGGGCCCAAGGGACCATCAAGTCTGAATTTCTCTCCTCTGCCTCTACTAGTTTTCTAATAATGCTCTTGAGTGTTTTATTAAAGCGCTCAACCAGACAGTCTGTCTGAGGATGATATACAGAGGTCCCCAACGTTTTCATTTGAAGAATTTGCTCGACCTCGGTCATGGTTTTACTCATAAAGGTTGTTTGCTGATAGTCAGTATTTCTTTCAGGAAACCTACCCGTGACAAAAAAGGGAATAAGATGTTTTAGAATTTGTTGCGAGGAGTTACTTTGCATCAGAAAGGCCTCAGGGAACGTGTGGCATAATCTAGTAAAACATCAGACTGGGAACTATGATAAGAGATAAGAATCAACCATATCTCGTGTTGTGTATTTACAGTTTGAATAGCACTAACAGAACCGTTCATTCTAAAGCCATGATTGGCAGTTACTACCCAAATGGTGACTTGTGTATGTTTTCATTACACAGGGTCACCCTTCTGTCCCAGCCATAAAGACACCCTAAGGAGGTGATAAAGTAACTCTTCCGCCTTCTTTCATTTCTTGAAATTCAACCCTTGGTATGTACTAATTAGACCTACCTCATAGTTGAATACCATGACTGTCCTGAAGAAAGCGACCACATTACACATGCTGTCGCTGAAACCAGTAGACAGTAATTGCTACAATTTATAGATACAAATGTAATTTTCTATATACGAGCATTTTTTTACCTGACTCCACCAGATGCAGTAAGAATAACACCTAGGGAAATGCACAGTGAAGTGAGGATCGTCTCTATGTGGGTTTGTAACACAACTTGTGAGTTTTTATAATTTGTGTTTGTGTCTCTTTTTAAACTTCGGTGTGTGGGGTTGCTACACAATCCCTGGGTCATTAAAGATTTTTTAACCCAGTGGATGCGTACACACCCAACGACTACATCACTGTATGTGAATCTGGCTATTTGTCTCTTCCAACACAGACACATAGTGGAGGAGAGTGGCTGAGGAGCATGACTACATCAAGGCTGAATGTTATTAACAACAACTAGAAGTTATTAGTTTACTTTCTTTTCCTGTCGCCTGTTTGTAGGCGATACACCAGCGCTACACAGGGACAGATTTGGGTAGGAGGAAGGGATATATAGAAATTCAAATCTATCCCTTTCTGTCCTCTCTCACAGCCTTGTTTTTCTGCAAGTGGCTAAATCCACAGCAGTTCTCTGTTGTCTCCTTTACAAACTAACTCTGCCCTCAACCACAGTAGTTTTATCCATAAAACAGGTGTCTTGCCTGTTTTTGGAGATCAGACGTGGTTTGGTTTTAACCAAACTAAAATCACAGTTGGCATTTGCCCTACATTTTGTGGTATCATACTCTAGTATCACTAGGAAATACTTGTTCCTGAATTTTGAAGGTGGTAGAGGGCTACAATATCCAGCCCTATTTGGGAGAATGAGACGTCTATGATAGGTAAGGGTTGTAAAGGGGCGGGGAGGAGAGTTATGTGGGGCAGTATTTTGGCACAAGCAACAAGTCATAACACTTTTGATATAAGAATATATCCCTGGTGAATGGAATCAACTCACAAATTGTCCTTGGGTTCTAGCCGTTCCCAAATGTCCTGTTGTGAGGTGGGCATGGGCACTTTGCAACACAACCCAACAGTGACTTGTTGGGACTACTATTTGGTACTGAGGGGTGCCTTCACTGCTGGTGTCACCCCTATAAAATAGAACCTGTATCAAAAAAAAAAAAGTTGACCATCTTTCTTTCTGCCCTGCTCCTCGGGGAGAACTCTGAGGAAGGCTTCAGTCAACACAGGGTCATTGCATTGGGTGAACGCTAAGTCTGGGATTATCTCAGCTTCCCTATCCTCAACACTTGATTTAGGTACATCCAGGCTTTGGTCTGGAGCTTCTCCAAACCTTTATGCCCTCTCTGTGTGGAGTCTAACTCTGGTACTTCTAAGAGTTTGGAAAATAGTGCCTTCTCGAGAATTCCTAGGGCAATCGGTTCCTTGGTTTTAAGATGATACACATGTTTGCCACTATTCTGGAGCAAGATTTTACCAATCACCTCTGTAGTCTGTGATCTACAACCCGGGCCATCACATCCAACTCATGCTTCCAAGCAAGCTTCAATTTAGAAACCAATCAGATGTAAGTATTCTTGGGGCTGCCAAAACTATGTCAGTGGGAACGAGCTGTCTCTCTCTGGGTTCTATGGTTATAGCACAACTGCTAGAGAGGTAGACTATATCGATTCTGTAGCAGCAACGGGTGGGTTAGAGGCTCAGTCACTAAAATGAGTGAATCTTAGGGTCCGCAGGTTTATGTTAACTAGGTCATATCCCAACCCTGAATCCATATGACAGCTGTGGAAGGATAGTAACACACAGGTGGCTTTCTTTAGGCTACACACTTTTATTTGATATGGAAATAAAGAGAAAACCATAACTTTCTGTAACTTCTAAGAGGGGTTTCCCTGCCTTAACCAAATACTAAAGATGTGTCTGAATATCCGTAACAAAAAGTACACCTCCATGTGTCAGAACCTATTTCCTTCCTTTACACTTCTAACTAAACTAAAAGATTGGTGAGTCTTCCTGATGCAGAAGAATGACCCCCCTTTTCTGAAGAGCTGACTGCCATGCCAGTAGTCTGGAGGGACTATTTCCTGAGGGAATGACTCCCATCCCCAGGTTGCAATCCCCTTCAACGGAACAACACAAAGTGCCATATTGAAAAGTCTCAGTTCACAAATAAAGCAATGTTCCCACTCCAAAACCTTATTGCCAAGAGAATGACTCCCTTCCCATGGCCTCTCTCACAATGATGGCAACACCAGGCAGAATGACTACCTTTACCCTGGCCTTTCTCAGACTTCAAAATGCAGTTTGCAATGCGAGGTGGAATGTCTCCCTTCCCCAGTTACTTTTCAGGTTTTCTTTACAGTTCACAATATAGACTTTGTGTAGCATACCTGGTTTTTATTTATTGTATTTAATGTATATTTGTAAGGCGCCTACACAACAAATGGTATTTAAAGGCGCCACAAGACAAAAAAGCGAGGGGGGGGCAAGGGAGAAAGAGAACAATATTTGGATCGTGCAAGTGCAGTAACAAGAAGGAAGTGCAAGAGAGGGGGGGGGTGGTAGGGTCGGAAGGAAAGTGCAGGGTAAATAGGAAAGAGTGCAAGAGAAATGGGTAGGTGACGGGGTGGGGGTTGAGCCCAGAGGGGCTAGGCAAGTGCTCAGAGGAGGTCAGGGAATTGCATGGGGTGAGAGTGCACATGCTAAGTCAGAGAAGGTGGGTGTACTGGACAAGAGGGTGGGGGGGGCTGGTGCCCTGTAGAACTCAGAGGGAACCAGGCAGCCAGTCACCGGGGCATTTGGGGGTGTTGGCAGGGGAGAGGAAAGGAAGAAGAGAAAAGGAAGGTCTTGACGAGCTTCCTGAACTTAAGAAGATGTGGCTCAAGACTGAGAGGGGCAGGGAGACCATTCCAGAGGGAGGGTCCTGCGGAAGAGAGAGATCTACCCCATAATTCTCTGCTTAGCGAAGCATTTGATCTGCAGAGAGTTGAGTTAGAAAACTGAAGAACTCTAGCAGGGAGGTATTTAGGAAGAGTGATTTGGAGGTAGCGGGGTCCGAGGCCCCAGAAAGACTTGTGGATGATGCAGAGGTTTCTTGAACTTGATCCGAGCAGCAACCAGGAGCCAGTTGAGGGATTTTAGGGCTGGAGAGATTTGGTCCCTGGGATTGAGGCCAAGAATAAGTCTTGCAGTCCTATTGTGGATTAGATGAAGGAGGTGAAGGGAGGATAAAAGAAGATTGAGGAAGAGGATGTTGCAGTAGTCCAGCCTAGAGAGGACTAGAGCTCTGGAGACACTGAGTGTAACGCTCACCTGATTCCCGTAGAGGCGCCGGTCTTGACTGGGCGTATACCGTATCTTCAAAGGTGATGTGTAACACACGGCTGGCTCTTTGGGCTGGACCTCTGTGCACTGTATGTCTGACTCGAAGGGTAAGATGTCTGCAGATAGAAAATATGGGATTAAGGAACTGGGTTATTGAATGTCTCTCTCTTATTCCCTTTCTCTTCTCCTGTAGAACACCAAAGGTTAACGCTCTCACCTTAGGTAAGTGAACGCCGTGCTCTCCATCTGCCTCGGGGCAGGGTGCTGTAACCAGTTTCTTCACTGGATAAGGGGACTTGACTTCAGAGGACTGCTGTCCGTCGTTTACTGCACGAACGGTAAGTTTCAAGTAATTCTAATGTCTTTAAAGTCTTTAGTAATGATGTTTCTTGTTTTGCAGGGTTCCGGCGATGGCGGATGACGGGCTGAAGTGAGTTGAAGATGGAGCCCGTGTGATGAATAGAAGCGCCTGGAAGCACGTAAGTAAGCGCTTGTTGCTTGCTTCACGATGCGCTCTAACTGTCTTTTTATTTTGCAGGTACAAGTTCGGAGCGGCTGCAGGGTGCCGGAATACCCACTGGGTTAGATGTGGAAAGGAGTAATGGCACGTGAGTATTAAAGTTCCCCAATGTCTTTAAACGCACCTTGTTTTGTCTTTCAGATGCGGGATGCAGCGCCGAAGGCCTCTGGAGCGTGCGAAGAGTTGGTAAGCTTTTGTCTTTCAGATGCCGGAATGCAGTGTGAAGACCTCCGGAGCGCACGAAGAGTAGGTAAGCCTTTGTCTTTCAGATGCCGGAATGCAGCGCGAGGCGTTGGTGACAGCCGATGGACCAGGTAAGTGAAGAGCTGTCACTGAAGACCGTAATGCTAACCTGTTCTTTCTTGTCTTTATAGGTGTTGCTGAAGACTGGATTCAGGATGGTAAGCCTTTTTCCTTAGGCCCAGGATCAGATGCAGAAGACACGATGAGCGTTCTGCTGCAGAGGATGCAGAATAACGCAAAGCAAGATTCATCCATCGGGTGTGGTTTAAATAGCCTCCTGTAGTGCTTAGGTGTCTCCTTCCACAGCCACGCCTGTATAAGAAAAGAGTTCCTGCTTTCCAGAAGTGTTCCAGTGTCCTGAATCTAGGGAGTGGCTCCTGCCCCACCCAACAGGAAAAGTAGTTCCAAACAGAAGAGGATCAGAGGCTCAACTGGCAGGCAAGTAAGCAGCATGGTCTGCTGCAGGTAAGTCCACCCAAGCATTATGAGCCCGGCGCTTCCAGCGCTGGGACTAGGCATATTTATGAGCCTGGTGCCACTGGCGCCAGGACTGGGTCCAAAAGGTCCCAATTGGGACTGGTTGGCACTCGGAACCTGGGTTATGGATCTGCTTCCAAGGGAGTTGGGAAAACCCTGACCTTTTGGAAGCAGAGATCATGACAGTACCCCCCCCTCAAGGCCCCTCCCAAACCGGGCTTCTCCGGGGGTTTTGGCTTGTCAGGAAATGTTTGGTGAAATCTTTTGATTAGGCGAGGAGCGTGGACATATTCAGCAGGTTCCCAGGATCTCTCTTGGGGGCCGTAGCCTTTCCAGTCAATTAGGTAAAATAGTTTAGATTTGGAGATCTTGGAGTCCAGAATGCTTTTGACTTCAAACTCGAGTTCTCTATCAACTAGGATAGGTTTTGGAGATTTAGTTAGTCGGGTTTGAAGTTGCACAGGTTTTAATAGAGAGACGTGGAAGACCGGATGTATCTTCATATGCGGGGGCAAGTCCAACTTGACCGCTACTGGGTTTACTATGGTAGTGATGGAATAGGGACCAAGGTATCTTGGGTTGAATGTGCGTGGCCCTTTTAGAGGTAGATATTTGGTGGATAACGAGACTTGATCCTCTACTTGATATTGAGGGGGTTCCTTCTGATGTTGATCTGCTCCTTTCTTGTATTGTTCTTTAGCCCTTTGAAGGTGAGAAACAGCTTCCTTAAAGGCTTGGGTGATTGTAGAATGCAGCTAATCTACTGCTGGTGTTTCAAGATCTTGGAGGGGATCCAACTCCGAGGTTCGAGGGTTAGTGACGTACAAAAGGAAAAACGGGGTGTTCCCAGTTCACGAATGGACAAAGTTATTGTAGACATATTCGGCTATCCGAAGGATGTGTTTCCAAGTTTTTTCAGTTTGTTGCAGCATGCAGCGTAAATACTGTTCCAGAGTTTGATTGGTCCTCTCGGTTTGTCAGTCGGTCCGAGGGTGGTGACTGGTCGATAGTCTCACATCAATTTGAGCCGACCGACAGCAACTTCGCCAAAAATGAGAAATAAATTGACTACCTCGATCCGAAATTAGAACCGAAGGAAAACCGTGCAGTCGGACGATGTTTTCGAGAAATTCTCAGGCCAGAGTTGCTGCTGTTTTTCAAGCCTTTGAGCGGAATGAAATGCGCCATCTTGGAGAATAAGTCCACGATTACTAGAATCGTATTGTATCCGGAGCATGAAGGTAGATCGGTGATGAAGTCCATAGAAAGCGTATGCCAAGGGCGAGGTGGGATGTCAATAGGGCGTTAGAGGCCTGCTGGTCTTTCCTTTTGACTCTTGTTTTGGGCGCATACTCCACAGGACATTATAAAGTCTCTGATATCTTTTTTCCAAGACGGCCACCAGAAGTAGCGCTTGATCTTTTCTGAGGTCTTGGCCATACCGGGATGTCCTTCCATTAAAGAATCGTGATAACAAGAGATTACTTTATGTTGTAAATCTGTGCTGGGTAGGTATAATCGTTCTTGGAAATACAATAAGTTGTCCTTTACTGCAAAGTCCTTTCCCTGCAGATGCCAATTCTGTATGTCTGCTGGAGTTACAAGTTGCCTGGCTTTATCCTTAACTTCCTCTATGGATTCTGTGGCGATTACACCCAGAATTCTTTGTTCGGGAATGATTGTTACAGGTTTAGGGTTGATCAAGTGTTCTTCCACTCCCATCCGAGAAAGGGCATCAGCTTTACCGTTCTTTGTACCAGGTCGATAGGTAATTATGAAGTCAAACTCGGCAAAGAATAATGCCCAACGGAGTTGTCTAGAGGATTGGGCTTTTGCGGTTTTCAAATATTGCAGGTTTCGGTGATCCGTAATCACAGTAATGGTGTGTCGGGCCCCCAGCAGATAATGCCGCCAAGCCTTAAAGGCAGACTTGATAGCCAGAACTTCCTTGTCAGTAATCGTGTAATTGATTTCAGGAGGCGAGAATTTGCGGGACCAAAATGCCACGGGATGCAACTGATTGGTTACCGGGTCCTTTTGTGATAGAACTGCCCCCATGGCAAGGCTTGAAGCATCAGTTTCCACGATGTAGGGGAGTTCGGGGCGAGGGTGTTTTAAGATTGGTGCAGAGATAAATTTAGTCTTCAAATCCTGGAAAGCTT
The DNA here is from genome assembly GCF_040938575.1 of Ambystoma mexicanum. Classification (NCBI taxonomy): domain Eukaryota; kingdom Metazoa; phylum Chordata; class Amphibia; order Caudata; family Ambystomatidae; genus Ambystoma; species Ambystoma mexicanum. The sequence goes on from NC_090922.1 coordinate 343,888,032, forward strand.
GTTCCGCCTCGGTAGACCATTCAAAACGTTTGTTTTTCTTTAACAAGGCAGTGATGGGCTGGACTATTCGAGAGAATTCGGGGATAAACCTGCGGTAAAAGTTAGCGAAGCCTAACATGCTTTGCACACCTTTTACGGAGGATGGTGATGGCCATTTGAGAACTGCATCGACCTTCTTTGAATCCATACGCTCTCCGCCAGGTGATAATATGAATCCCAAGAATTCAACTTCAGTCACTTTGAAAACACATTTTTCCAACTTCGCGAAAAGTTTGTGTTGACGCAATCTTTCGAGGACCATTTTCACGTGTTTCCGATGTTCAGATTCCGATGAAGAATAAACGAGGATGTTGTCAATGTAAACAACAACACACACATCTATGAGCTCTCTGAGGGCATCGTTCATAAAATATTGAAAGGCGGCCGGGGCATTGCAAAGTCCGAAGGGCATGACCTGATATTCAAATAGCCCATACTTGGTGCGGAAGGCCGTCTTCCATTCATCGCCCTCTTTTACTCGTACCAAGTGGTAAGCTCCTCTAAGATCCAGCTTTGTATATATGCATGCTTTTCTGACTTGGTCCAGGAGTTGAGGGATCAAAGGTAAAGGATATCTATTCTTAACGGTGATCTGGTTCAGGGAGCGATAATCTATACAAGTTCTAAGGTCTCCTTCCTTTTTTGGAACGAAGAACAAAGCTGAAGAAGCAGGGGACTTGGAAGGACGAATAAACCCATTTGCCAGGTATTGATCCAGGAATTGTCGAAGGTGAAGGTTCTCAGGCTCGGTGAGGGCATAAATTCTACTACAAGGAGGAGTAGATCCAGGTATCAGGTCTATCTGGCAGTCATAAGACCTATGAGGAGGTAGAGAGTTAGCCTGATCCTTCCGGAAAACATCTTGGTATTCTAGGTATTCGGGAGGTAACTGGGGAGTCTCTGGAGAAATTGCTGCCAGTGCAACACCAGGTGGAGGGTGACAAGTAGAGACACATTCTGGAAACTGGACCGTTGTTGCTCGCCAATCGATCAGAGGATTGTGTTTCTCTAACCAAGGTATTCCTAGAATAATCTGAAACTGAGGGGCCTTGATCACATCGAACACGATCTTCTCATGGTGTCCATCTTGACTTACTAGCGTCACCTCTTGAGTGGTATGCGTTACTGGCCCGGAGGCTATCTCCGTACCATCCACCGTAGTAATGACGTCCTTTACAGCCTTGGGACAAAGAGTTAGATTCATCCTCAAAACCATTTCATGATCCACATAATTGCCGATGGCACCGCTGTCGACGTAAGCTTCAATTGCATGTAATCGATCCGGATTATCAGGGCTAATGAGGACCATAGGTATCACGAAATGCGAGGTCACGGAACTGGTTTTCACGCTCGGCAAGAGGACCTCTATTCTTGTCGGGCGAGGTCGTTTCCCTGCTCAGAGTTTGTAACTTTGGTAACTGCAGCTCCTACTGCCTTCTTGGCAGGTTTCACCGGACAGTCTCGAAGAAAGTGCCCTGAGTTTCCGCAATAGAGGCATAATTGCAACTGTTTTCTCCTTTCCGGCTCCTTTTGTGTTAGAGGACCTTTCAGACCCCCTATTTGCATGGGTTCCCCGGAGTCTACTCCTTTGGAAGGAGTTGGCGGTTTGGAAAATACTCGAGCATCAAACTTGGAACGATCGGCCTTCCTGTTCTGCAGTCTGTGATCTATTTGAACGACTAAGTCTATATAGTCCGAACAATCTTGTGGGGGATTCACTACTTGGGCTAACACATCTTTGAGCTCTCCACGTAGACCTCTATAAAACAGCGTAATCCTTTTGTCCTCAGGCCATTGAGTTTCCACTATCAGTCTGTTGAAAGACGCAATATAAGCCAAAAGGTCTTCATTACCTTGTCGCAACGAAAGAAGCTCATTGTCCAAGGCCTGCCCCTGTGAATGTCTTGCGAACAGTTTTTCCATACTGAGCTGAAAAGCTTGAAAATCATGGAGGACCGGATCATCTTGATTTACTAGAGGGATCGACCAGTCTGCCGCATTGCCACTAAGGTACGAAAGCACGAAAGCTACTTTAGCTTGATCAGTTGGAAAGGCTGCTGGCCGGCATAAGAAATGCAACTGGCACTGATTGATAAATACTACAAACCTCTTTGGGTCACCAGAAAATCGTTCGGACGGAGCCAGAGGTACATTCCCAGATAGGGTTGATCTGCACTGGATTCATAGAGGATGTAGAAGGAAGATTTCCCCCAGATGCGGGTAACGGGGTCTGTCCGGCTTGTGACTGTAGCAATTGTCTAGCGAGATCATCTGTTCGCTCCTTGGAAATAATCAGTTCCCTTCTTAGAGCGTTTGTTTCCTGACGGGCTGCATGCACTTCTGCCCTTAGTTCCCCAAGTAACTGGGCTAGCTGGTCGGTATCCGAGGTTTCCATAGCGCCTGGACGGGAGTTTTGTGGTAGGCTTTGCGTTCTGTAACGCTCACCTGATTCCCGGCGTAGAGGCCCCGGTCTTGACTGGGCGTATACCGTATCTTCAAAGGTGATGTGTAACACACGGCTGGCTCTTTGGGCTGGACCTCTGTGCACTGTATGTCTGACTCGAAGGGTAAGATGTCTGCAGATAGAAAATATGGGATTAAGGATCTGGGTTATTGAATGTCTCTCTCTTCTTCCCTTTCTCTTCTCCTGTAGAACCCCAAAGGTTAACGCTCTCACCTTAGGTAAGTGAACGCCGTGCTCTCCATCTGCCTCGGGGCAGGGTGCTGTAACCAGTTTCTTCACTGGATAAGGGGACTTGACTTCAGAGGACTGCTGTCCGTCGTTTACTGCACGAACGGTAAGTTTCGAGTAATTCTAATGTCTTTAAAGTCTTTAGTAATGATGTTTCTTGTTTTGCAGGGTTCCGGCGATGGCGGATGACGGGCTGAAGTGAGTTCAAGATGGAGCCCGTGTGATGAATAGAAGCGCCTGGAAGCACGTAAGTAAGCGCTTGTTGCCTGCTTCACGATGCGCTCTAACTGTCTTTTTATTTTGCAGGTACAAGTTCGGAGCGGCTGCAGGGTGCCGGAATACCCACTGGGTTAGATGTGGAAAGGAGTAATGGCACGTGAGTATTAAAGTTCCCCAATGTCTTTAAACGCACCTTGTTTTGTCTTTCAGATGCGGGATGCAGCGCCGAAGGCCTCCGGAGCGTGCGAAGAGTTGGTAAGCTTTTGTCTTTCAGATGCCGGAATGCAGTGTGAAGACCTCCGGAGCGCACGAAAAGTAGGTAAGCCTTTGTCTTTCAGATGCCGGAATGCAGCGCGAGGCGTTGGTGACAGCCGATGGACCAGGTAAGTGAAGAGCTGTCACTGAAGACCGTAATGCTAACCTGTTCTTTCTTGTCTTTATAGGTGTTGCTGAAGACTGGATTCAGGATGGTAAGCCTTTTTCCTTAGGCCCAGGATCAGATGCAGAAGACACGATGAGCGTTCTGCTGCAGAGGATGCAGAATAACGCAAAGCAAGATTCATCCATCGGGTGTGGTTTAAATAGCCTCCTGTAGTGCTTAGATGTCTCCTTCCACAGCCACGCCTAGGTAAGAAAAGAGTTCCTGCTTTCCAGAAGAGTTCCAGTGTTCTGAATCTAGGGAGTGGCTCCTGCCCCACCCAACAGGAAAAGTAGTTCCAAACAGAAGAGGATCAGAGGCTCAACTGGCAGGCAAGTAAGCAGCATGGTCTGCTGCAGGTAAGTCCACCCAAGCATTATGAGCCCGGCACTTCCAGCGCTGGGACTGGGCATATTTATGAGCCTGGTGCCACTGGCGCCATGACTGGGTCCAAAAGGTCCCAATTGGGACTGGTTGGCACTCGGAACCTGGGTTATGGATCTGCTTCCAAGGGAGTTGGGAAAACCCTGACCTTTTGGAAGCAGAGATCATGACACTGAGTTTCTGAGGGAAGGTGAGGAAAGGGAGAATGCCTCAAAGGAGGTGCAGCTGATAGTGGGACTTTTTGGTAAGGTCTGCAATGTGAGGAGAGAAGGAGAGAGGAGTCAAAGATGACACCAAGGTTTTTTGCCCCTCAAAAGAGGGTGAGGGGAGGGGCGCACAGAGGGCGGCCAGAGGAGCCTAACTAACCTATCAGGTACTGTGACGAAAGAGAGAGTGATCTCCTTCTCCGTTGGTGGTGGGTCCCAGACCTTTCTTGATTCATTACAGGTTGCTGCTGATATACCTGATTCATAACCCTGCCATGTATTCTCTTGGCTCTATTTACTTAAAGCAGTCTCTGTATTTCTAAATGTGTCCCAGACCCCGATTATTGGGCTTCCTGTGCCCTACTGGCTTCCACCAATAACCCTAGTACATCTGGGATGCCCCTTGAACAGCTGTCGTGTCTTGGACTGTGGTCTCTTCTCCACTCCAAGCCGGACATCCTCCAGGTTCTTGGATCCACCTTGGAAGGGTCCGCTGCGACTACTAGTCCTCTTTCACAGAGGGAAATCTCCCACAGGCAGAAACCTTCCCAGAAAGGAGATTGCCCACCCTTCGAGAAGCTGCTCTCACAACCTACGAAGTCCCTAGCCGGCTCGGAGGCCCACACACGGTCTGATCCTCACACCAGCCTCCTCCTGTGAGTGGGAGCCTCCTGGCTTGGCCCCTGCAACCGTGGAACCCGGTATCTCTGCAGAAGGTAAGGCGGCACATGCCGTGCTATTGTGTGGAAGCAACCAGCCCGTCTCCACCACACTGGGGCAACTGTAGGCAACAAGAGCCCAAGAGGGACTCAGAGCCTAGGGGTGGGGGGGGAGGAACTCCCCAACCCAGCCTAATGACTTCCGAACTCTGCAACTAATAAAAGGAGCCGCACTCCGTTGGGAGCCGTGTGGCCGGACACTCAAGACAAAAGCCCACTGATGTGCTACAACACCAGAAAAGGTGCAAGAGGGGTAGCTCAGGACTCTCACACTGAACCCTGAATTGGCTGTAAGCTTCACGACCGAGGGCAGGGCAGCATCAACCCGAAGATCCAGGGGGTATACAGACACAGCACAGCATAAAGTGCCCCCATTCCCTCAAGAAAAGGCACAGGGGGTAGCTATGCAGAACGCTCCCAACCACATAAAGAGTGGAGCAAACGGCTTAACAAAGCAGAAGGAGACTACAAGGCCTCGGCGCACCTTTAGGCTCACAGACTGTAACCAACCATCCCAAAAGCAAACAGAGTAGCCGGAGCCAGCAGCTCACACGAACACTAGAACATCAGCAGCTGCGCACAAAGAGCCCTCGAATTCTCGCTGTCTCACCACAACCAGTCAAAAGTGCCGCTGGGTGGGTCTTGCCATCCTTAAAACTGCACCCACAGGGTAAACAACGGCAAGCAGAGCAAACACAGTAACCTGAAACACAAAAACAAGTCTGAGGGGTCCAACGGCCCGGTGCCTCCCCCACGGGAGCTAGGACGAGTAACCTGAAAGACAAAAACAAGTCTCAGGATTCCAACGGCCCGGTGCCTCCCCCACGGGAGCTAGAACGACCACAACACAATGTCCAGGAACCTTACGCCAACGAAACAGATAGACATTGCTGCTTTACTAACAACAACACTGATGGCTGAGAAATCAAAAAAGGGGGAGCGCAGCTTAAGTACGGTGTCAGGCTCCCACCCAAAAGCTGGCCCAGAACAGACAACACAAACAGTCACAAAATCAGATATACAAGAACTTCTATCAGCCATCACCAAGGAATACCAGAAGGGGACTGAAGAAGTGAAAAGCAAGATCTCAACCCTGGATAAATGAGTGGGAGAAATTGGGGCCAGAACAGAAGAAATAGAGACCACACACTACAAACAGAACTTTGAAATTGGGAAGGGGCAGACAGGGTCGCAGCGCTCAAAGCCAAACAGGAGGATGCAGAAAATAGATCTAAGCGTGATAGCATCCACCTGAGGGGAATCCCTATGACAATTTCCGATGACGAACTGGGGGTCCTATGTTAATGACCTATTCGGCTTCATCATAACCCGCCCGGACGACGCCCCGCTAGAACTTGATAGTGTGCATAGAACTCAAACTAAGCAAAACGCCTCCTCTCCGCCAAATTTTCTGGTGCGCGTGCACTTCCACAGAGTCAAAGAAGAGATAATGCAGGAAGCCAGGAGCACAGCCTGCATACACTTCAGAGACGCCACAATATCCCTGTACCAAGACTTAGCAGCAATAACACTAGCAAAGAGGAAAGCCCTAAAACCAATGACAGAATGGCTCCGCGAAAGCAAGATCATATATCGCTGGAGCTTCCCCACAGCCCCAACCTTCACATGGGAAGGAAATCCCCGGCATATCCTCTCCCCAAGAGAGGCAGAAAGCTTTATGAACCTGGAGGCCGAAGAGGAGGTGTCCGACAGAACAATGCTCAACACCGAAGGGGCACCGCGGGAACCCCTGAGATCCTGGTCCCGAGTGTAGAGCCGTCGCAGAGTGCGAGGCCCTCCTTCCAAGAACAGGAAGACCAATAATCACTGAGGGGGGAGCCCCTGACAGGCCAAAGCCCAATGGAGCCCCAATACGCCATCACCCGAGCTCACCAGGAAGGGCTGCAGCACAGGGGACTGCATTGGGCAAAGCAGGGGGTGCCATGGGTCCCTCATATTAACAAACAAGAGGACTTCCCCCCCCACAAGGACAGATCTAGCGGGCAGAAGGAACAACACCCTCGAAAGCAAAACCTGCAGTTAAACAAAACTCAAACACCACATGCTGGAAAACCTACATGCTTCACTGTAAGTACAAGAGGCGCCGTTGCCTCTAGCCAAGTTGGTTGCGTTGGCCCGGCCGGATTCCCCGTTGGTTGAAGGCTGGACCAGAAAACCAGTTCTTTGCTTGGGGGGACAGGGGGATGTCTGAAATGGGGAGGCAGGGAATTACTTTGTTGGGGTAGGGATCTACAGAGAGATAAGCAATGACATAAGACATAGTCAATATCAGGAGAGACATTACGAAAAGCAACTGCACGTAACTTAAATGGCCTCCCAGGATAAGGAAGTCACCATGATGACCTGGAATGTGCAAGGCCTAACCGCCCCAGGCAAAAGGAAGTCAGTGGAGCATTGGCTCTCCCAACTAGCAGCAGACATTGTCTGCCTACAAGAAACACACCTTCTAGCTGCTGATGAAAAGCAGATCTCCTTCCTCCGCTACCCAAAACCCTACTTTGCCTCCTCGGGTCAAAAAAAAAAAAAAATAGTTGCCATACTTCTCAGCGGCGACCTGCCACTAACTCAGATCACAGTCAAAAGAGACCTGGAAGGGTGATACCTACTACTGAAAGGTCTCCTAGTCGACCTGCCCATCACTTTAGGAGCAATCTGCTGCCCGAACAGCGCACAAGATTGCTTCCCCTGCAACCTTCTATCAGTCATGGCAGCCTTCGCCAAGGGACGCCCGCTAATTGGAGGCGACTTCAACTTGACGCCGTACCCGGATCTAGATAAAACGCTCCATCCAACCAGGGAGGACTTCGTCAAAGCAATAGCCATGGTGGAATTCCTAAGGGAAATCAAGACCATCGATGTATGGAGACTGGTCAACAAAGGAGGGAGGGATTACACATTCTTCTCGGACGCCCATAGAGGGCACTCAAGGATTGACCTACTATTGACATCCAGCAAGCTCATTCCCTGTGTGGAGGACATACTAATAGGGCAAAGAGCCATATCAGACCACGCCCCAATTATCATGCGCCTGCAAACACTGGGCATGCCCGACCTCCCGCAAAGGCCCTGGAAAATACAGGACCAGATCCTTGCAGATGTGACCATCAGAACAGAAACAGCAGAAGCTCTAACTGACTACTTTAAGGAGAACACGACTAACAACACCTCAAAGGCAATCATCTGGGATGCTATGAAACCAGTGATCCGTGGGGTAGAAATCAACTGCACGGCATGGCACAGGCGACAAAATCAGATGCAGCAAGACAAACTAGCGGAGAGGGTCACAGCGTTGTATAACAGCTTCAAAAGGCGCCAAACCCAAACAACAGGCCGCAAACTCAAAAGAGCAAAAGCAGAATTGGAAATGCATCTGGCAGACCGCTCAGCCAGATCCCTGGCCTACACCAAGCAATACTACTATTTGAACAGCAACAAGGCAAATCACCTTTTGGTGCACAAACTGAAGAAGCTACACTCGCGGAACAACATTCAGCGCCTAGCAGACAGGAACGGCAGTCTACGTTATACAAATGCAGAGAACCTTGAACTAATGATGCAACATCACAAAGAAATCATTACCGGACCCCCCCACCCCCCCAAACGACCAAGCCGACGCAACTGCAATACTTGGCGACTCCCCAAAAAGGTCCACCTCACCCCCAACTGGAACGCCCAATCACAGCGGAAGAAGTAGGAGAGACCATTCGCTCCCTGACAAACACGGCCCCGGGACCAGATGGGTTTACGGCCCAATTCTACAAGAGATTTGCCCACATCCTGGCGCCCCCAGCTAGCAAGCCTGTTCAACTGATTCTTCGTAACAGGATCCACAACCCCATCCATGGAGGAGTCCCTGACGTCCCTGATTCCGATGCCAGGGAAAGACCGCGACCAATGCTCATCATACAGACCCATCACCCTACTAAACAACGATGCTAAAATGTTCGCGAAAAACCTGGCGAGTAGATTAGTGCCCATCCTCCCAGAAATAATTCACCCGGACCAAACGGGTTTCATCCCAGGCTGCAGCACACAAGACATCAGAAGAACCATACATTCAATTGAGTCTGCGAACAGGATGGGGCTGGAACTAGTAGTCATGTCACTTGATGCGCACAAAGCTTTTGACATGCTAAACTGGGGCTATATTAAGGAAACACTACATCACTATGGATTTGGGCCAAACTTTGTAAAATGGAAATTATACAACTACCAACACCCCTCCACGCAAATCAGAATGAACAGGGCCAGATCGGACAGAATTAACATAACGAAAGGCACAAGGCAAGGATGCCCCCTTTCCCCGCTCATATTTGCGCTCTCAATGGAGCCATTCACGAGCAGAATCCGCAACAACCGGGCAATACATGGTCTTGAAGTCAAAGGAGAATCTTACAAAGTGGCCCTATATGCCGAGGACGTACAACTGACGATCACCCGATCAGAAGAATCCATGCAGGCAATCTGGCAAGAACTAGAAGCATTCAGGGAACCTCAGGATTTAAGGTAAACTTCACAAAGTCGGCAGCAATGAGCATCAACGCGCAGAAGCAGCTCAGGAAAGCCCTGGAAGCCAGCTACGTGATTCCATGGGCAAAACTGCAACTATGTTACCTGAGGGTCCAGCTGCCAAGCAAAACGGAAAGAATATACAAAATAAACTTCCAGCCCCTGTTCACAGAGTTCAGGAACGATTTAGCTTGATGGCAGAAGCAAGAATTCTCATGGTTCGGAAGGATTACAGCTGTGAAGATGAACTTAATCCCAAGACTCCTCTATCACTGCCTTGCCCTCCCAGTAACAATCCAGAAGAAAGCTATCCAGAAGCTGCAGGTAAATATCCTAAAATACGTCTGGGAAGGAAAGAAATTGCGAATACCGAGGCAAATAATGCTCCGGGGTACCGCAGTGGGCGGCCTAGGGGTCCCAGACGTGACCAAGTACTGCCTAGCGGCACAGCTATTGCACAGCTATTGCAGGCCTTTGATGGCTGACGCTGGAGGAAAGCTGGTGCCAAATACCAATAGAATCACTGTCACATATGAAAAGATCCGGGGACTCCCCAAACACAGGGCCCCTGGCTGCGACGAGAAACGCAGTAATGAGTTGGAAGAGGGCAGCTTGTCATTGGAATCGCAGAACCACTGTGGGTCCGTTCACCCCCATATGGGACAACCCGGACTTCGCTCCAGGCATCTCTCCAAACAGCTTTAGCAAGTGGAAGGACGGAGGACTGAGAGTCATCTCAGACTTCTTTGAGAACAGGGAACTGTTGAACTTTGAAGCCTGTAAAGCCAAATTCCAAGTTCCAGAGACGGAAAGGTTCCGGTATGCACAACTCAGACAATGGCTATCAAGCGAGATAGTAAGGCAAAGCGGAAGTAGAGAACGGACTGGCGTAGAGAGAACGCTCACTACAACCCCCCCAAAGGGCAATATATCCTCCCTATACAACAGGACGGACCCAAGCAAGAAAGAGGCCTACATGACGAAGTGGGAAAAGGACATAGGCAGAGACATTGAACCGGAGGAGTGGAGCCGCATCTGGTCCACAAAAGCTCTAAATGTATAAGCAATAAAGAAAGGGAATTCAAACAGAGGGCGCTAGTAAGCACACCAAGATGGCGGCTCTTTTCTGAGCTCCGTGAGGGGCTCCCATTAATTCTGGAAGAATTGCTGTGTGCAGCGTGAACCTTGACACTTTGCGGGTGGAGGACACTGCGATGTACCACACAGAACGTAGCGAGACGCGGTGCCAACCTGAACAAGCTTGCGGTCTGTGGGCTCGGGTGCGATTCAGGCGGAGAGCTGGTGCGGGGCTGCCTTGCGCTGTGCAGCGCGGACGCTGAGGGGCTCTCATTGGATGCGCCCGGCTTCTGCGACCCTGGGCGGCGGACAGGAGACATGGGTGGAGGCCGGAGTTGGTGCGACGGGGTGCCGCCTTCGGGACACCGCCTCTGGGCTGTGAGAACCTCAAGGGGAGCGGTTGGTGCCGGCGGCAAAACTCGAACATCGGGGTGGGTGGCCTGCCCTGCTACGCCTGCTGGAGGTCCGGACAACATCAGACCTGCATCCAGGTAGGAGGCGATGCAGGGCGCTGCCCTCCCCGTCTTGGCCGGTGGGGCCCCCGCTGCCGGCCCAACATCATCAAGCCGAGAGAAGTCTTGCTGGCACGCCCGCGCCTGGGGAGACCTGCGGGTCCGCAAGCAGCGACGCCATTCGGACCTCACACGCCCGGCCTGCGGAGCCAGAGTGGAGGCGGGGTGGGGGATCGGAGGGTGGGGGGGGGGTCCTGCGCAGCCCACACCTTTTAGTGCAACCAGCTTGGGCCCGTGCCAGAAGTACACCATGAAGTGGGCCACTGCGGCACGGGAGAATACCATACCCCCCCAGTACCCTCGGCCAGTGCGCTGTCCGCCTCATGTGGCGTACAGTGTTCAGGAGCGCCGAGCACAGTATGCCACCTGCCTTAACCAGCCTTATCTCAATTCCAGGAGTTGTCATCTCCAGTTGCCCCGTGGCTCTCCAACGGAGAGGTCCTCTCAGAGGGAAACAGAAGAACTAGTGACGCCTGGCACGGCGGCCTCCGGAGCGCCATTGAGCCAACGCCGACAGAGCCATCCCTGCCATCTCTGCACAGCGCCATCTCCCCTCCTCTGCCACTCCCGCGGTGGGACGCCCTACACGGCCGGCACACAAAATGGGTAAAACGGACAAAGCACAGCGGAAGCTGACCTTTCAATCTGGGGGTGTGTTTAAAACGCCAAAACAACATCCACAACTGGAGTCACTTGCAGCTGCAATGAGCCCCGAAACCGACATGCCCCTTGTGCCGACACCGGATATTAGGGAGATCCTACTAGACCTAAAGGCAAGCATTGGTAACCTCGACTCCAAACTAGACTCCCTCTTCTCCAAGGTGAACCTTTTGCAACACCGCTTGGACAAACATAACGACAGGCTGGACACGGTGGAGCAATGGGTCTCCAAGCTCGACGACAGCAGGGTGTCGTTGGAGAGCAGAGTGACAGCGCTTGAAAAACAAATAAAAGTGGTGAGCACCAAAAACGAGGATTTAAAAGGCAGGGCCCGGCGCAACAACGTTAGGCTGACCAGGGTGAGAGAGAGGCAGATCCCTGGCAAAATGTAAGACTTCTTTGAAAACTTGTGTAAAGAATTATTTGGTGCTGCCGCGCTATCCCAGTTCTTTGTCATTGAGCGGGCGCACAGGGTGCCATCTGGTCGACCTGCCCTTGGCGTGGCTCCACGCCTGATAATTGCCAAGGTACTCAACTTCAAAGACCGTGACCAGATTCTGAAACTCGTAAGAGAGAGAGAGAGAGAGAGAGAGAGGGGGGGGACTGCAGTTTGATGGTGACAACATCCAAATATACCCCGACTTCTCCCAGGCGGTCCAAACAACCCTGAGATCCTTCACCGGTGTGAAACGCTGACTGCGAGACAACGAAATGCAGTACTCAAAGATATTCCCTGCCAAGATGAGAATCCGGCATGCCGGATCAACTAAGTTCTTCACGTCGCCGGAGGAAGCTAGCGCGTTCCTTGATAGCATTGGATGCCGCCCTGTCAGCAACAGCATCCTGAGGCTGCCGAGAAACGACAATGCAAGGAGGAATCCGCCCTAAGAGCCCAGCAATCACATTGTCCACCCGGTGAGCTGTCTCCCGGCATCGCTTCGATGGAGCAAATGGCAAAATTAACGTATGCTAGACTGTTGGGAGCTTGATCCCTTGGTTGGGCACTAGCGCCCCTAGCACAGCTTTAAGTTCAATGTTAGAAGCTAGTTGACACGGGTGGGGACGGTGAATCTTGACGGGCGTGTTGGGGGTTGCCTGTGTGCGGCTGGGGGGGTTCTGTGTTGGCTTCGGGCCCGCCATGGAGGGGACTGTTCTCGAGTCTTTGTGGCACAGTTGGAACACGGCACTGAAGGGAAACCTGCCAGAGTGTGCCGCAGCAGTTGTAATGGAGCGGGAGCTTCGCCTACTTCCTTGTTGTGGTTTTGTTTAGGGATAGAGGAACAAACTGTAAAGGACACCATGAGGGAAACACCCCACCCCCCACAGGCAGCCCAGTACTTTATGCAAGGTGGCTCTGTAGGCATCGACCTCGACCTGGGGCCCCATTGGGCAAGCGGTTGGCTGCGTGATGAGCATACTCATCCACAAGCCCGTTCAAGGTAGCAACGTGGAATGTTAGGGGTGGCAACAACCCCACCAAAGCCCGCAGTGTGGCCCAATACCTTAAGAGGCATAACGTAGACGTTGCACTGATTCAAGCGACTCATCTCATCCCAGCGACTGAGAGCAGATGGGCACCCAGCTGGGGCTGTTATAGATACTTTTTCGTCGTATTCGTCATATGCACGGGGAGTGGCCACACTTATCAGTAAAAAAGCGAATTTCAACCTTGCCCTGCCAAAGAACGACGAGGAGGGCAGGTTCCTCTTAGTGCGAAGAGTCTTGAAGGGGGAGGATGTGACCTTCGTAAACTCTTACGACTCGAACGTAGACGGGTCCAATCATTTTGATTGGGTCATGGCCTATCTAGCAGTCGCAGACCGTACCACAATCATCTGGGGCGGTGACATGAACACTACACTCAACCCGGTCATGGACAAATCTCAGGCAAAGAGCGCAGCCCCATCTAAAGCTAGTGCACAGATACAGGAGATATGCAAAGCGTACCACCTTGAAGACGCCTGGAGTGCAGGGAACCCTATAGCGAGGGACTACACCTGCCACTCGTGGGTGCACGACACCAGTTCCAGACTGGATTATTTACTGGTGTACACGATTACTAATATCAGGTGGGGAAATTGTCAGATACTCCCACGAACACTGTCGGATCACTCGCCGGTGGTTCTTGAGGGCACCCCAGACAGATCCAGAGGTGGCAGGCCCCCGTGGAGATTCAAACAGGGATATTTACAAGACCCAGTGTTTGCTCAAGAACTGTGCGCCGAAATAGTATCCTTTCTAGATATAAATCGCGATTCTATTGAATCAGCAGGGACACTGTGGAAAACCCTCAAGTGCTTTGTAAGGGGGGTGTGCCTGGCTAAGGAACATGGGATACCGAAGTCAATAAGGGCGGAATTGGCAGCCTGTGAAACACGCTTGAAAGACCTAGAGCAAGCTTACAACACACAAAAAGACAACCACACCCTTGCATCCCTTAAAAGGGAACTTGACAACTTCAAAGCTTGCGCAGAAAGGGAAGCCAAGTTCCTTGCTCTGGGGCACAGAATACGCCAGTATGGGGAGGGCCAAAAGCCGGGCGTCCTGTTGGCTAGACTTCTGGCGGTAGACAGGAGACCCCCCCAGATAGAATGCATCAGGGAACCTGTTAGGCAGAAACCTGTGCAGTTCCCTCAAGAAGAGTTGGGCAGTATGCAAAGTATACACAATAGGCACTCAGATACAATAATACAAGCAAACACTGACCAGAGCTTTGGTATCAAAGTATATCAGTATTTATTTAAAAACACACTGTTTGAAACACTCCAGCACTCTTATTGTAAAACACTCTAAACACAGTTACTATTATGATATATATACAACCATTATTCCTTATCAGACAAGTCTTAGTTAACACCACTTATTTCCAGACAGAGGTGAGCGCTTAACTATAGATGGCACTCCAATAAGTTCATGAAAAAGGGCGGGAAAAAGACAGAATATGTGAAGATACACCACTCTAAGATTTAGGAACACTTTTAGCAAGGCAGAAGACCAAACGTCACTGGTGAGCCAAAGTCCATAGGCTGGGCCCACTCTTAGTGAGAGCAGAGCACAAATGCGCCCAAGATCACACAGTTACACTAGGCTTTGAAAGTCTTGCAGAGAGTCCGAAAAGAGTTTAGAGAGGCTCAGAAAAGTTTAGCCAGGGTGTCCCAGGCTAACCCAGGTTCAAAAGCCGGGGGCTAAATCTACCCCGTACAGTCGGTGGCAAGGGAAGCCAGGCGGAACACGGTACCTTAAGTGGGAAGGATCCTCCAGCGGTGGCAGTTGTTCCTGGCAGCGGGTGCAAGTCTCGGCGTCGTCCAGAGAAAGAGAAGATCTCGACTTGGAGGAAAGATGAAGGTTGTTGCACTGCCAGGGAAGAAACCAGCCGCAGAGTTTTCCGGTTAAAGGTATTACCCTTTATTTCGCGGTCGTGGTAAAACGTGGTATTCCAGTTGCCGGGGTGCTTGGCACAGGCAAGGCGGCCACGAGATGCGTCGGGAAGGTGAAAAGACGGTGAAACTGGTTATCCCCACCAGTCAAAGGAAGAAGACTCTCCGGCGGGAGATCTCCTCTGTCGTTGGGAAAAGTGGTGAGGCGGTTCACCAGGGCTCCACCGGTGGTGTCGTCGTGGCAAGTCGGCTCAGATTCTCCCTCGTCGGATTCTTAGGTCCTGTGGCGACTTCTGAAGTTCCAGTCCCCAAAGCCCTGCTTTTATGCAGCAAACCCCCATTCACTCAGCCTAGCTGTCACTCAAACATGCTAAGTGGTGAGCCGGCCGGCTCACCACTTGGGCCAATCAGGACGGAGCGCGACTTGAGTTGCCTAGGCAACTCAGTCCAGGGTGCCTTAATCCCCCTCCACCCCTCCTAAGTACCCCAGACAGAGTGGCACCACTTTGGAGGGCTTCTGTGGAGAGGCCCGCCAAAAAAGTGGAACAAAGGGCTCGACTTGGGTTGGAGTCACAGAAGAGAACACAAACGCCATTTTAGAACCGAGTTTTGGCAAAAAATACCAACCGGAGAATTAATAATAATTAAATAAACCGGCGGTATGTTCAAGGCTATCGTAATTAAATAAATAAAGATAGTAGCCTCGAACAATGGGAAAATCCCATAGAGAAATATTCGCAGTTGAATATAAAAAGTAGTATCCACTGCCACCAGCCAAAACTCGGTCGGGGAGACGGAGACGTGCCCCCTCGACTAACAGACCCCGGGGCAATCGAATTGCCCCGGCCAGTACGTCCACAACATGATGGTTTGTACTGGTTCTGTTCAGAATTCAAGACTAGTAAAGTCAATGGTGACTTTACATGCCCTGAGAGACAGTAGTCAGTCCCAGGGTATGGAGTCTATACTGGGGGGTCACTATGACACCCCTGTGTTACTGCACTGAGGGTGCTGTGTAACACACATCACAAAAACACATGAATCCCTATGGAGTAAAAGGCCCCATAGCCCATTAAACACATCTAGAGTCAAAGGAATACACTCAAATCATGTCCAAGAGTGAGGGTAAAAGAGTCTCACTCTTGGCAGGAGAAAAAAATAAAGCCCAAAAATCCAGCAAAGCTGCTGGAGGACTCACTAGGTTAGGAAATTCAACCTAAACAGAGAATTATCCCTAACAGAACCCAACGGCATGATGGTCTTCACGGAAGACGACATGGTCGAGTCTTTCTGGGTTTTCTACCAAGATTTATACAACTCTAAATCTGACAACAGACCAGAGCACCTCCTTCATTACCTAGATCAGATAGAACTTTTCTGGACAAATCAATCACTGCGAGAACCTCTAAATGCCCCCATTTCGTTAGATGAGATCACAGAGGCTGTCTGGTCGCTCCCTAGCTCCAAAGCTCCTGGGCCGGACGGCCTAACTGGAGAGTTCTATAAGGCGTTCATCACACTCCTAGCGCCTCTCCTGTTGCAGGTGTACCGAGAAGCGGTAGAGCGAGGCTATCTCCCCACGACACTTAGGGAAGACAAACCCCCTGAGGAACATAGCTCATACCGGCCGATATCCCTATTAAATCTTGATAATGAAATCCTGGCCAAAATCCTAGCCGCAAGACTGCTTCCTTTAATGCCTGTACTGGTGATAGCGGATCAAGCAGGCTTCATTTCTGGGCGCAACATGACCTTTGGCCTACGACGCCTGTTCGGTGCAATCGAGGCCATGGACCCGGAAGCCCAAGCAGTGGCGGTCCTTCTCGACTCCGAGAAGGCTTTTGACTCGGTTGAATGGCCATACCGCTTCATGGTTTTGGGGATAATGGGACTGGGGAACCATTTTTTGAAATTGGTCGCGCTCCTTTATGCTAAGCCGATGTTGCATATTCTTGTGGGAAAGACAAGATCAGCGGGTGTAATGCTGCAGAGGGGAACCAGACAGGGGTGCCCCCTTTCGGCCTTATTATTCACGCTGGCAATGGAACCCCTAGCAGCCAGCCTGTGCTCCCGGCATCTGCACAGAGGCCTAAAGCTCGGCCCACACAAACAGCTTCTGTCGCTCTATGCAGATGATGTGGCCCTTCTCATACAAGATCCGGCCACAAATTTGAACCCGGTGATGCGGGAAGTGATCCGTTTCGGGGAGCTCTCTGGCTTAAAAATCAACAGCACTAAATCTATAGTATTTCCCCTAACAGATGCCACAGCGGCGTTCAATGATGACTATGGGCTCAAATGGCAATGGTCGGGGGTCCGATACCTGGGTATCCAAGTGTCAAGGGATCGCAATAGCCTCCTTCAAGATAATTACGGGAAAACAATGGCAACACTACAAGACAAAGTTTCCAGATGGAAACAGCTCCCGCTTACATTATGGGGCTGTGTGTCTATCGTTAAAATTGTCATTCTCCCTAAACTCCTTTATTTGTTTACGAGTATCCCCATTATACTTCCCCAGAAACTGCTGCGCTTGTTACGGAGCATGATTCTCGAGCTGATCTGGGCCGGCAAGCCAGCAAGGGTAGCCTTCACAACATTAATTCAACCGGTGGCAAAGGGGGGCCTGGCCTTCCTGGATCCCGAACGTTATTTTTGGGCAGCCCCGGCACAGTTTCTAAGCCATTCGTATACCACAGAGTTCATAAGGCCCCATGTCCAGGTTGAACAGGCCCTAATGTCCCCTTTTATGCTACGTGCTGCCATTATCGGCAAGATACAATCTTCACCCAAATCCCTGAACATAGTTCACGCTACATACATGAGTTGGGTAAAAATGGCGGCGAAATACAAGGTTGACGTCCGGTATTCCCCGCTCATACCTGCAAAATTCATCCCTGGGGTCCCCCTTACCAGTGAACGTGTCTATCTCCACTGGGCCAGCAAGCTGCAAATTAATAATCTGGGTGACATATTCGTCGAGGGGGTCTTCATGACTCTTCAACAGGCGAGGTAGCGAGGCGCATCCACAGCACTAGACATTTTCATTTATTTCCGGCTCCGTCAGATCATTCAAACGCTCTTCCTCACCTTCCCGGCCCAACCGCAGACATGGCAATTGCTCCACAACACGATCCTGGCCCAAGGCGAAGGTAGGCTGGTATTGTGGGTATATAAAATCCTCCTCAATGACACTCTCGTGAGCACGACATCCGCGAAACACAGATGGGAAAAGTCCATCCGGAAAAGTATTCCCGATGACGACTGGGCATACGTCCTTAAACAAACTCAAAAGGTGGCGCTGAATTCACGATTCAAACAAATACAAATCAACTATGTGCACCAAACCTACCATATTCCGACCAAACTCCACAAGCAACGAGCCGAAATTCCGGGGTCGTGCGGCCATTGTGGAGCGCAAGACGCCGATTTCATACACCTGGCGTGGGACTGCCCGGCGGTGAACGTGTTCTGGGGGGAGGTTTGGGAGAAGATAACTGCAATCACTGGAGAAGCTATTGAACAGGACCCCATGATAGCACTACTTGGACTCACCAGTGGGGTCTCAATGCACACACGCACATTGGTGGGACTCCTCTTAGTTTTAGCCAAAAGAAGGGTGGCAATGGCATGTGGGAGGAGCCAACCCCCAAGCTCCCAAATGTGGCTGAAAGATGTGGCCTACTGCCAGGACATGGAATCATGTACATCAGAACTTTGCCACTCCATGCAAGACCTCCTGACATTTGGGGCCCCTATGTGAATTACCTAATCTCCATGGCATCTGGTATCTCTTCTCCCGCTTCTAACCACTAACTGTTCGCCCTTAAGACGACCCACCTGTCTACCATGGCATAATGGAACACCGGTCTCTTTGGGTTTATCCACCTACTTTGTCTGGGTTTCGATGGCAGCGCTGGATGGTGCAGGGGCATGGGAGGTAATAGACCAACTGGCACACAGTTTGTTTCTTGGGTTTTGTGCTTTGTTTTGATTTCTCCTCGGCATTTGTATGTTTATTGAAAATCAAAAATAAAGGTTTAAAAAAAAAGAAGGGGAATTCAAGGTGTGCTACAGATGGTACCGAACGCCAGAGATACTTAATAAATGTATTTGCACGATTCCGGAGGAATGCTGGAGGGGATGTCCAGATAAAGGCATGTTATTCCACCTCCTATGGGTTTGTCCCAAGGCGGCACAATTCTGGAGAAGCATTCTTGAACAAATCAAACTAATCATGGGCCTCACAATCCCGTGGGACCCCGGAATTGTCCTGCTGGGGGCGACAGGAGAGGGTCAATTCCGACTGACAGGACACCTGGCCAAATTGTGATCACACCTCCTAACAGCAGCAAAGATATAAATCGCCAGGCTATGGAAAAACCCACAGGGTTCAGCAATCGCAATGTGGTGGTCCAAATGCTGGTACATAGTGGCGACAGAAAAAAATCACGGCTCTCTGGTTCGATAACAGGAGCAAATTCTACCAAATCTGGGCCCCCTTCCTGGATTACACGGAGCAGTTCCCAGGGGTGGCAAGACAACCCCCCACCCTCCGATGGATGGAGAAGCTAGACTAAAAAACGACCTGGAGAAAGCTAAACAGAAACGGGAATTCCCGGGGCCAAAGATGATCTCGAAGGTTGCATAACTCTAACTCCAGAGTCATCGGACAAACTGATGCTAGTATAATGTGAAAACTGATGTCTCTTTGTGTTTCTCCCTCCCCCCTTCCGTCTTTCCCCTCCAAAAAACTAGAGACATTGTTTGGTTCTGTTATTATTTTCCTTTATTTCTGTAAATCGAAGCTCTGAAGGGCACATTTAATGTCTGATGTTATTTAGGAAGCTGTATGTATAAAAAACAATAAAAAGAGGTTTTAAAAAAAATAAAATTAGACTCATTTTTGTTGTAGCGTTGTCTCCTCCAATAAAAATAAAATTTCTTGGCCATGCTGTCTTGTCAAGCCCCTTGGCCTGATCCTCCCTGGACCTCCAGCTCTCCTCCTCACCTGAGAGACTTCATTCCGGGCTGGAATGTAGCAGAGGTTTGCAGGCTCAGTAGTCCTTTTTTTAATTTTTATGAAGAGTGTCTCTACCCCGGGGGGGAGAACAGCATGTGAATGCTTTCCCAACTGCAGTCCTGTGACTCCTCTTGCGGGAAAGACTTCAGGGGGAAAGAACCACACAAAGGCACAAAATTCCCCACGGGATAATCGGGAAGGCAGTGGTAAGTAGAACTCCGGAACCCAGATTCCTCAGGTAGTTCCGCTGGAAAATAGGCTCCAATGGTGAGTGTGTTGGAAAATGATCCAGGTGGAGTTCCACGTCAAGTAGATCCACAGAGTCAAAGCCCCGTCAGAGAGGATGTGAAAACACCAGAACAAGACCGACAAACTGAAGCGGAGGTCAGCAAAGTAGCAAACCCCAGCACAAGTGACAGCAGGTAAGCACAGTGCAAGCAAAGGTAAACAGGAAGACCTGAAAGAGAGGAAATCCCTGGAGCCGGAAAGGAGGAAGAGAGAGGGAGAAAAGAAATGCAGTGCAGAGTCGTGAGTAAGAGCAAGGAGAGAGGACTGAGGAGCGCGAGTGGATCCAAATGAAAGCAGAGCGCCGAAAATGAAAACAGTAGAAAATAGAAAAAAAGTGTTCCCACAGTGGAACGAAAAGGAAATAACAGCGCGTCGACCCAAAGGCTGTGGGGCTAACCGCAAAGATTGCTGGGGAGGTCGTGACTATAAGCCCCAGCAATGGCGTTGCAAAACACTAGACCGCAGCATACAGTTAAGCCTTGTTTCGGTTGGAACCGCATAATGGCCACCCGAGCGTACACTGGACCAAAGGCACCATGGGGACCGATGCATGACATGTCTCTCCTCGGATTGTCAAGACTACAGGATCATTTATTAGACAGGTAAGGGGCATATCTCACCCCCTTATCAACCGACTCTAGCCTTCTCTTCCAGAAAATTGCATTTTTTTTTAAACATCTCTTTATTGAGTTTTTAATATGAACATAGAAAAAGAGAAAAACAACAAATCCCCTAACCCTCTCCGACCCCTCCACCCCCGGGCGATTTTCCCCTCCTTTCCAGGGCCCTTCCGGGCGAGTTCGTTGGCCTTACTGTAGGGTCCAGGATCTTGAGGCATTGGGGGCACCAGATTATCCTATAGTCGCCCCTTAGGAAGTCAAGCGTCTCTCCCCAATCCCCAAAAAATGTTGACCATTCCCCATTCACCGCATAGGTCGCCCACTCCAGAGCGACTGTGTCTCACACCCTCCACAACCAGTCATGAAAGGTTGGGACATTAATACTCCTCCATCTCTGAGCAATTAGTGTCATAGCTGCAAGTGTCAGTATCACTCTTGCTCTTTCTCTGCTATGCAGTTCCCTTATTGTCCCACCGGCATGCAGGCCCAATAGCACCTGTTCCGGAGATCTGCGCTCTTCCTCCCCAAATGCCTGATCTTGCCCCCTCTGACCTTCCCTCCCAGAATGGACACCTCCACCAAATATATTCGACTGTTCCCTCTTGCCCACACCCTCTCCAACACTCCCTGATAGCTCTATGGTACATCCTGTGCAGAATTGACGGCGTTTAATGCCATCCATATATTATTTTATACCAGGTTTCCTGTGTTTGTGAAGCCCTAGTCAACTTGGGGATTCTCCTCCACAATCTAGACCATTCCTCCGTTTCCAAGGCCCTCCTCAGTACCTGCTCCCACCTTGCCATAAAAGAACAGCATTTATGGGGAGCAGGCTCCTCTATAATTCTATATAGGTTGCCAATGAGACCCTTGGCCCCGTCATTTGCAAGTAAAAATGTCTCAAAGGATGTGGTCTCTCTAGTAGCTGCTCTTTTATTTGGCGGATGCAACAGCCAACGGCGTATCTGGGCATACCTAAACCTTTCCCCTTCTCAGATTCCAAAGGCTTCCTTACATTCTCTAAATGACAGGATAGCACCCTTTTGGAACATGTCCCGAAACCTTCTACAGCCCCCCTCCTCCCACTTCGTGAATGCTCCTTTTTCGGTCCCAGGGGTAAAGTCAGCGTTGTTAAAGATCGGTGTAAAGGATGCAATTCCTTGGGAAGGATGCAATTCCTTTCATTTTAGAGAGTCTGTCTCAGTTGTCAGCCATTAAACTAGTGATGGAGCTTTCGTACATATGCTGCGACCTAAGGTCCTTCCTCAACCATAATACTTCCCCTAAATTGTATTTAGTGACCGCCCTGTCCATTCCAACCCATAATTGCCCCTCTCCCTCCCGCAGCCACCCCTTAATAACCCGCAGCTGTGTTGCTTCAAAGTGTAGTCGGAGGTTTGGAAGGGCTAATCCCCCTCCCTCCTGGGCGCAGCTAACAGGCGTCTGCTTAGTCTGGCCCGTTTTCCTTCCAATATAAACTCCTTTGTTAGAGATTGGATCGCCGTGAAAAATTTCTCCGGGACCGCCTGCGGGATGGCCCAGAAGAGGTAAAGCAAACGTGGCAGTGTGACCATTTTAATTGCTGCTATACGCCCAAGCCAAGAAATAGGTAGGGACCGCCATTTCCAAAGGTCTTTTTTGATCCCTTCCAACAGCGGAAGATAGTTTGCCGCATGCCCTCCCTTAAGTGTGGGAGTGATCCGAATTCCTAGATATTTGATTCCCCCCGAGGACCAAATAAATGGGGTCTCCGTTTTCACCCTATTGCTTATCTCCTTGCCTATGGATAGGCCTAAGAGCTCTGATTTTCCCATGTTGATACGTAGGCCCGATGCCGCGCCAAATTCCTCAAGGACCTTCTTGCTGGCATCAATGGATTGTACTGAGTTGACCACGGAGAGCAGCATGTCATCGGCAAAGGCCGTGATCTTGTGCTGCTTTCCCCCAAATGGGATGGCCTGAACTCCATCCTCGTCCCGTACCCTCTGCAGAAGTGGCTCTAAATATATAGCATAAAGCAGTGGGAAAGGGGACAGCCTTGTTTTGTGCCCCTATTCAATCTAAAGGAGCGTGGAAAGACCCATTCACCAAAATCCGGGTTTTCGGTTCCTGGTAATTCCCTTCCACCGTTTTTAGAAAGCCGCCTCCCAACCCCATCCCCTCCATGGTGCGAAACAGATACGACCACTCCACGCGGTCAAAAGCTTCCTCAGCATCCAAGGACAGCAAGACCATGGGAGTGTTCGTTTTCTGTGTTTTATTCCACCAGGTGCGGCACTCGCCTCAAGTTGTCCGCCGTCTGCCTCCCCCGGATGAACCCAGACTGGTCCCGATGAATTAACTCTGGGAGAAGACCTTCCAATCTGTTGGCCAAGATCTTTGTATAGATTTTAGCATCAATGTTTATCAATGCAATCGGCCTGTAGGATGACCATTCCAACGGGTCCTTGTTAGATTTTAGGATCAGGGTCATTTTAGCCTCCTCCATAGAAGGGGTTATACGTCTGGTGAGTTTAAACGTATTAAATAAATAGGTCAGGTGCGGTGTAAGAAAGCCAGCAAACATTTTATAAAACGCTGCTGTGTACCCATCCGGGGCCGGGCCTTTCCCGAAGGGAGATTTGATATCACTCATCTTACCGCGCCCTCTGTAATCTCCTGACCTAGAACCTATTGGGACTGCTCACTAATTCTCTGTAAATTAACTTTCCGCAGAAACCCCTCCTGGGATTGAGCCGTAGAGCGCTGTGATGTATACAGTTTCTCATAAAAAGCTGCTAGGTGTTCCCGGATCTCAGCATTACCCGTTACCCTTTCTCCCGCCTCCGACCTAAGTGCCCCTAACACATTTTTTGCTGCCTCCCCTCTTAGGAGACGAGCCAAGAGG
This sequence comes from Ambystoma mexicanum, assembly GCF_040938575.1. NCBI lineage: Eukaryota > Metazoa > Chordata > Amphibia > Caudata > Ambystomatidae > Ambystoma > Ambystoma mexicanum. Next base: position 343,911,683 of record NC_090922.1, read on the forward strand.
GCGTCCGACTTGTTTGCCTTGACGTAGAATTTTTGCCGTATTGACAGTAGAGCTCCTTTTGCTTTTTTAGTTCGGAGGATTCGGAGCTGCCCCTCAGCCCTCCTATACTCTATTAGGGAGGCTCTATTTGGCTTTGTTTCTGCTTTCTGTCATGCGGTTTCCACTTCGCCCTCCAATTGTCTCTCAAGCTCCCCCTATTGCTTATCTCGATTGGCCTTGGTGGCTATGAACTCGCCCCTAATTGTGGCTTTAAACGCATCCCATCTTATATCCTCAGGTGTCTCACCCCTTTTATTTTCTTCCATGAATTTATTCATTTTCCCCTCTACTTCCTTACTAAACACGGGTCTCTCATGAGGGTCGCTGGGTACTTACATCTCCAAATCCCTCTCCTCCTCTCCCCTATGTCCAAATGCATAGTGATAATTTTATGATCTGCTATACCCAGGGGGCCTACTGTTACCTCCTTCACTTGTCCCAAAAGGGACACCGACACCCAAATATAATCTATCCTGGATTGAGTACCATGTACACTTGAGAGGAACGTGTACCCCACCTCGTTCCCCCTTAGTTCCCACTATACGTCCCTCAAACCCAACCCCACCATTCTGTCCCATAAGCCTGCTGAAACCACTCTCTCTATACCCATTGCGCTCTTCCCAGAACTATCCTGCGTCCCGTCCCAAGGTAAATTAAGTCTCCCATTAAGACCACAGGGCCCTTGGCCGTGTCCCCTAAGATTTCGAGGAACCGTCCCAGAAATATTTCCTGACCCGTATTTGGGGCATATATAACTACGATTGTACATACAGTATCTAAACACGTGCCCTGCACAATAACATATATGCCCTCCCTGTCCCAGAATATACACTCTTCCCTGAAATGCACAGAGTTTTTAAATGCCGGGGCCACCCCTGCTGTTTTCGTTCTCGCTGAGGCTTGTAACATTTGGTCAAAGCCTCTAAGCCTCAGTCTCTGTTGATCCTTATGCAGTAAATGTGTTTCCTCCAGGCCCAAAATGTCCTGCCCCTCTTTCCTTGTAAACCTCTCCAGTTTTTTCCTATTTAGGGGAGAGTTGAGCCCCCTCACGTTAGGGGTTACCCACTTAAATTAAGCATGTTTTACCCCCAAAGCCCAAAATAATCACTCACTTACTGGACTAATCCTCTGGGGTCCTTTCTCCCTTTTATCCGGTACCCGCCATACCCATCTAAACTTCTCACGCCCTTTCCCTTTTTCGCTCCCTGTTACTGCCCTTCTTGGTCGCCGAAAAGTATCGCTTGTGCCTCCCCCTCGTCCCCAACTCCCCCTTCCCTCCCCCTTTCCCAAACAGGGTTTCCCCCATCCCCGCATCCCTTCCAGGATCACCTCTTCCCTAACCAACCCCAAAATGTTGCTCCGTATGGCTCCCTGCCCTGGAACTTTCTGCTGAACTTGCCACCCCTTTAAATCAATTTCTTGTCTTCAGGAACTCAACCCGTTGGCATTAACTCTGACTTCACTCTGCTTTTCTACTCTCTCAGCCCTCTCAGGAGGGCCTCTCAAGGCAAGTTTCTTTCTCCTTTTCTCTACGGCTGTAGACCATTCCCACTCCCTGGGTCTCTGGCCGTGATCCGCTCCCAGTGATCTCTCCGGCCTTCTCCTTGGTTCTTCCTGATCCAGGTCCAATTGCAGAAGGTTTGCCCTTCTTGCAGAGAAGTCATCCTCTTTTGTACTTTTGTACTGCCATTCAAAGAGGAGGCCGAAGGGGAAGGTCCATTTATACTTAATCCCCTTATCCCTGAGGAATGTCAAGATGGGGTTCATTTGTCGTCGCTTCACCAAAGTACTGCGGGCCAAATCTTGATAAAGCTCTATTCTAAGGCCATCATGACTTAGAGGTTCTCTCTGCCTGGCTGCTCTCAAAACTGCCTTCTTCTGTGCATACCTGGTGAAGGCCGCCAATACATCCCTTAGTCTCGCATTCACTCCTTTATTGATATGGCCCACTCTGTGAACTTTATCTAGCTCAACGGATTCCAGGGAGGGTTCTTCCAGCAGCCCTGCAAAGATTCTTTGCAACATGCTCTTCAGGTCCTTGTGCTGGATGGTTTCCGACAGCCACTTCACCCGAATGTTGACTCTCCAGGACCTATTCTCCAAGTCCTCCAACCTCAGCTCCAAATTCCTTGTTGCTGTATCCAGCCTTTCAATTGCCTCACTATTCTCTGTGGTCTCTTTGCCCACTTCCTGAAGGCCATTTTCTAGGATGTCTGTCCTCTCTCCTAGCTGCCCCACCTCCTGCTTCATGTCCGCCAGCACCTGGCTGATATCTGAACGGAGCAATTGGATTTGATCCTTAAAAGGTCTTGGCTAAATTGTTTTGCAGGGTCAGCATCTCTCCATGGAGGTCCCGACGCGACACAGGGGCTGACGAGTTATCCTCTACTTGTGGGCCCGGGCTCCGACTTTTCTCATGGACAGTTGCCTGTTCATCATACACTTCCCTGTGCTGCCACAGAGTCGGGAGGGTTCCTGGAGTCTCTGCTTGCGACAGACCACTCTTAGTCTGCCAACACTTGTTCTTCGAGGACATTTTCAGGTAGACAATGGTGGGCTGATGATCTTCTCACCCTGTAGAGGTACCAAGCCACCTAGCACTGCTGTGCACCATGGACAGTAGCTGCTTCTCCCCGGTCCCTTTCCTCACTGAAGACCTGGTTGTCGCCTCACCTCTACTGTACTCTCATTGTTAAGGGGGAACAAGTTCTCCAGTGACTGTAGCTCCTGTCTCTCCACAGCCCACGGCCGAGCCCCCTGTTCACCGCCCCAACGCTCCTCTTCGCCTATGGTCAGATCTTCCCAGGGCCTTTCCTTCCTGTGGGACCGGGTATGGCATATGTACTCCTCCTTCAGATGGTGAGGTGGGAGATAAGTCCGCTATGCACCCCCCCTCCGGGTGATGAGGTGGGGGAAAAGTAAGGTCTCTTTGCCTCCCCTCCTTCTGGCTTGTCCGCCACTATCAGGGCCCATCCGTTGTTAGGCAGAATCCTGTGCAGTGCCCTTAGGGACCACTACACACAATTAAGACTACAGGTGGCAATACAAGTTAGCAGCCAGGCTTATCTCAAGAGTATATGAGCAGTAGCAGAGATTAAACAAAGGGACCACAATTACTGTGACTCAAGCAAACACTGACTCAAGGTTTCAGGTAAAAAAACATAAGAACATTTATTTTTAAACCATTTGTTATTAACACAACACTTCTATTAATTGAAAATCACACGTAAAATACACTGCAACCATCCAATTCACTTTGGTACAATCTAACTCAAGGTAAGTACCCTATGTTTTAACAGATCTGTGTTGTGAAACAAAAGATGTTACCGGGAATACACTTGCAATCACTTTTTGACAGTAATGACAGTTCGGTCTTACTAATGAAACGCGTATCCGCGGCAATAAATGTTTCCGGGGCAAAAACACACTTAGCACCTGAGTTAACCAGAGAGAGCTGGGGGCAAAAATCATAGGCAATACCTGTGTCAAGGCAGACAGAACCAGAGAACACTCATAGACAGAAATTAAAGAGTCAATAGGCCGGAGCCAGTGTCAAGTAGAACCGGGTTCCTGTTGTCGAGGATAACACAGTCGGACAGATCAAGATTAAACATTGCCAGGAGTACTTAGATATTGTCAACAGAGGAAGCAAAAGTTATAAGAAGGAGGGAAAACAAGGGCAAGCCTTGGAGGTGAAGAAAAAGGGTTCACCCTAATTCTTCAAGCAGAACACAGTACCTTATTCAATGAAGAAGCTGGTGCCACAGCAGTTGTTCCTGGTAGTTTCCTGCAGACCCACGGTTCCTGGAGCTTAGGTGCGAAGGAGGACGTCTGGAGGAGTCTGCACCACACAGGGCTGAAGCCGGCAGCAGCGACGGTGAATAAAAGGTGCACTCCTTAAAAACAGGAGAGGCTCTTCAGATGGCTATCCAGACCACTACAGCAGTGTGCAGTGATTTCGAGCAAGAAGAGGATCCTCTGGCTGTGGAAGATGAGCTGGTTATCCCCACCAGGCTCAAGGGAAGAAGACTCCGGACTGGATCCTCTCTGGTCGTCGATGGGTTGATAGCTCAGGACTGCAGCAGGGCTTCACCAGGACGGGGTAGTTGCAGCAGCCGTCTTCTTCTCCGCTTCTCTTTGGTTCCTTGTAGTTCCAGTGGCGACTCTGACTTCTAGCCCAAGAGACCTGCCTTTTATGCGAAAATCCCCCATTCATACAGACTGGCTGTCAATCACGCAGTAGGAGGTTGTCCAGCCCGGACAACCACCTCAGCCAATCATGGCAAAGTGCGACTTGGGTTTCCTAGGATACTCTGTGCAGGGGGTGACTACACCCCTCCCTCACATTCAGCCCGCCCAGGCGCCTAGAGGAGGGCTTCTTGGCAGAAGCCCGCCAAAAGACCGTGAACAAAGGAGGCAAACATGGTTTGCCACGCAAAGTAAAACACAAGAAGGACTTTAACAAAAAGAAATGGCGACTAAACCCGGCCAAAAGAAAAAGATTTTGGTTAAGCCGGTTAAAGCATGAGGCTAATATAATAGCCTAAAACAATACAACGTTTATAAAGTATAATCGCGGTAGAAAAGTTAGGGTAGATACCGCTGCCACCAGCCAAGTCTAAATGTTAAAAGAGCGAAACAATGCTCTAGGAGGTACGGATACAAAGGGCTAAGGATTAACCTTTTCCAGTACTCCATGTAAGATGGGGTGTACTGGATCTGTGGTTAAATGACTAAGTAAAGTTAATGGCAACTTTACCCTTTTCTGGGGGACAGTAGTCAGCCACAGAAATGGAGTCGGTGGGAAGTCTAAAAGACAACCCTGTGTCACTGCACTGAAGGTGCTGTGTAACACACAAAAGAAGAGGGCTACTTAAGTGGTGTACTCCAGAGTCCACAATCACAAAAGTAGAGGAAATGCACATGGCAAAAACACAGGTAAGAGTGGGGAAAAAGAGGCACAGTCTTACCAAGTGAACAAAATAACTCCAGAAATCCAGCAAAGCTGCTGGTGGACTCACTAGGTGAGGGAAATTAGCCATAGAATGAGAATTCTCCCTAACATCCGTACTCTGTACTTACTCCCCCCCGAGTCCAGTTTGAAAGTAATGTCCCCTCCGTGATTGGTGCTTTAACCAGTACCTCCTTGGACCGTTTAAACAGTTAGTGGCTGAAGTGTTGACTGCTGCCGATCCCCGCTGTGAGACGTCCATTATTAATCAGTGTTTCTTGACCCCCCCGGGTCACACCAGTATGTCGAGAGGGGGAGCACCCTCCAAGTAACTCACTGAGACTCCCCTGTTTCCCTTCCTTCTACTCTCGCAGGGATCGTATAGTCCCTGTAACTTTTCGGACGCCGGTCCGACTTCGCTCCTGCTGAGAGCGTGGTTCATCCCTGACGCCTCCGACAGTCCCCCTTGTGAAGCTCCGAGTGCCTCTACCTGGGATCGTTTAGCTGGTACAGCTCGTTCTGGTCGCCCACAGCCCCCGGACGACTGCAGTGTCCTCAGTGGCAGCAGACCCTATGGCCTTCTCTCATTCGCTCCCCAGCACCAGAGCCGTCGACCTCTCCTTGGGGCGGTCGCACCTTCCTGTCCATCTGCTGGGGGGCAGTCCTCCTCCGCGAGACCGCTCGTCCTCTGGCCCCTGGGCCAGATCTGCCAATGGACAGAGCGCTGTTGACGGTCGCCACTCCTCATGCCTAGTAGTCACCACGCCTCCTCCGCACCCCGCTCACACCACTCGAGCGCAGGAGGTGCTTCTCTGCTCCCGGCCACCCAAAACGCACACCTGGATGTCTCCTTCTCCCGGGGCAAGTGGCTTGCTATCACAGGTGGTAAACGGGGTGGTGGGACGGTTTAACTCCCCTGCCGGGCTCCGGAGCGCCGTCGACACGTCTATCTCATGTTGGCGGCCATCTTGAAGTCCAAAATTGCATTTATTGATCACATGTTCTAGCATTAGGACCTATTTTACTTTCTCATTTATGTCTACTTCTTGATTTTGATTTTGAGGTATTTATAAGCGCGCACACAACAAACCGAATCGTATCCTGGCGCAGATGGATCAAGAAGATGACACTCAGATGGCCAGAAAGACCAACTAGATAGACAGAACTATACAGCAAACAAAGATAGTCATAATAACAGCTTTATTTAAAGAGATGAGTTTTTAGACCTGCTCTAAAGGTCATCAGGGAGTTGGCTTGTCTCAGATATAACGGAAAACTATTCCACAATCTGGGCCCCGTCACTGAAAAGCACCGATCTCCCCTAGACCTGTACTTCATCCTAGGAATTACAAGAAGGAAATGATCCTCCGACCTGAGAGTGCGAGTGGGTTGGTATCGTCTCAACTTATCTATCAAGTATGCTGGTGCCATATCGTGCAGGCATCGATAAACCAAGCAGCCAATCTTAAATTTAATCCGATCTTCGACTGTCAGCCAGTGTAGTGACCGACGAAGACTGGATGTGTGAGTATTTTTGGGTACACCAAAGACCAGTCTGACTCCAGCATTTTGTGCTTTCTGGAGACAATGGATTTGATTACTTGGTGCTCCGGCCAGAAGACCATTACAATAGTCAAGGTTTGAATTGACCAGTGCTCCCACCACTACAGCACAATCTGCTTTAGGCACGTAGGGTAGAGCTTGGCGCAAGAGGCGGCTATTATAGAATACGGACTGTACCTTGGCTGAGACCTGGGCATTACATCCCAGGTCACTCTGCCAGATACAGCCCAGGTTCTTGACCTTGGTGGAGTATTTAAGGCTAGCCCCCAAAAACTGAGGAGGAGGAGGACATTTTTCTCCTGCAAGGAGATGTTTAGGCCCAAACAGAATCACCTCCGTTTTTTTGGGTTCAATTGCAGCCAATTTTCTTCCATCCAGGTGCTTATCTCATCTAGGCAGCTGGTGACCACAGTAAGAGCATCCTCTACATCGTCAAGTCTGATGTACAACTGAGTATCATCAGCATAGGAGTGAAACCTAAGATTATATTTTTCCAAAATGTTCATCAGAGCACAAAGGTAAATATTAAACAAAAGTGGGGAGAGAGCTGATCCCTGTGGCACCCCACAACAGGTCTTGGTCTCGGCCACAGTCTGTCTCAGTTTAACATACGGTATTAATAGCGTGTTTTTTGTCCCATGGACAGAGTGGGAATCTTGGTACTGATAACAGTTATTTATATACATAGAGGAACAATGCTCTTTTGAACTCAAAAGAATGTACAATAGATAAGAAATCAGATGTCACAGCATGCAGTGAGCTTCTTACAATGGGGTGAGTTTGAGTGACATTCTGACCAGGTTGTCGAGGCGAATAAATGGAACAGTGACCAGGGACAATTCATGGGTGGACATGCATAGATTAAGGACAACCAACATTAGACTTTATTTTGTTAACTAGTTTGATGGTACTCAATATAGCAACCTCAGATCGATGAAGGGCTGAGCAGGCCTACCGGGACACAAATCTGTGACCATGAGATCAATCACAGATTGTTGTAGTGGAAGGATTACATTAGTCTACTGATCCACAGGCATGGCTGTATACTCCATCATCAACTTGTTTACTCTTGTTCAGACAGCCACACAATGTTCAAAAGGCAACCTACCGAGGAACAGCGTCTATCATCTGTTGCTTCTGACGTGTATCATTTCTGTTTGAAATTACATCCCTGCTCAATAAACACATACATTATGTTGGGGTTTAAACTGTTCTCTGCTGCCATTGCATGGTCTGCAGGTGCTCTGGCAGATCTGAATGAGACTGGGTGGGTGAGATTAATAGGTAAAATGCACGATACCTTTGATGTCATGTTCAATGCCTTAAGACCGGAAGTACTCCAGAGTTCTGTGAGTGGGTCGGTTTCTAGATGTCCTGTGCCGAGAGTATAGAGGCATTTGTGTCTGAAGGGTAGACTTGTGTGTCCTCAGTGCTAGGATGCATTGGCCCGGTGTTTGGTATGTAAGTCGTTGTAGATGTCTAGTGTACTGAAGTCTATTAGAAGGGGGTCTTCACTTAACATGTCTAGGTGGCTTTGCTGGTATGTGTATTGTTTGTTGGAACGTAAAGCATGTTAGTGCACTGCATGGCCGGAGACCTTGATGGGCAGATAAATGCCATACATTGATTTCCCCCGTCTTCCTGTTAGTAATCCATAGCCATCCTCCACAGCAAGCACCAAATAAGTGGTTTACCTCCTGTTTGGTATCCGTTTGGAGAGATTTATGTGCGTTTTAGTGTGATTTCCAATCGGTTTTTGTGCTGGATTAATTCAAAAGGGCACTGCCTTTGAGGTGGAGTCCTTTGTTTGTTTCTGTTGTTTTCCTCTCTCCTCCCACTCTCCATTTCTTAAGCACAGCTCTCAGGGCAGCCTTCGCCAAGCTGCCGACTAAGGGCACCTCCATTGCCTGTTCGTCCTAGGCGCCCCGGCCAGGCATCTAAAGTTGCCTGCAGCAACATCCAGGTAAGAGAAGACTATTTGGTTGCACAGCCAGTGCTGTATTTGTCTTTTCATGACATTGTCTTACATTTACCTGATCTATACTTTCACCAGGGCTTTCACTCTTGCTGCACTTTATTTTGCCACTGTGCTGAATTTAGCTGCTTTTTGCATATAGTGTGAGAAACCTGAGGGTATTTCCACTCCGACCCCCCAACCCCCCAGATCATTTTCTCAGGTGGCCAGGGAAAGGCCATTGCTTGAACCATTATCCCATCACTGTATGTCCAAAACCGTATATTCTGTGGGCACCATTGCTACACATAGTCACTTTTAAAAAAAGATAGCACTTCTCCCCAGTCTTTCCGAAATTTCTCAGAGTCCCCTTGTATCTTATATATAAAACATTCCTTAGCTAAAGTGTCCAACATTTTTACAGCGCAAGCAGATCAGCAAGGGTCTGTCCTGTTGCTTCAAATTTTTTGTGATAACCTGCCAAGCCGATATAGGTAAAGTTATCATAGCTCACCTCTGTGGTTTCGGGATTACTTGTTGCTCCGGGTCAACCAGGCCACATCATTTCTCGCCTAATGTGAAGGGGTGGATTTCCGGCATCATTTCCTGCAAGTGCCCGGCGACTTCTTTCCAGAAATCCTTGATCTTGGGACATCCCCACCAGATATGTCTCCAGTTCCCGAAGCCCCTGCAACCTCTCCAGCAGTCCCCAGATTTGAACATTTTATGGAGTTTGCTTGGGGTATAGTGCCATTGAAGCATCATTTAATACCATGCCTCTCGGGCTTGCAATGACTTGGTCATTTTTGGGATGGTCCTCCAGAGCCCCTCCCAAAACCCATCTGAGACTGCCTCTCCCAGTGTGCCTTCCAGACTGTCTGATATGGCCACTGCTTTTTATCTGAGCACTCTAGGAGAATCGTATATATATCTGATACCAGGTGTTTGTCCCCTGAATGCGTTGTGACAAAAGACTGAAATTTAGTTAATGTCCTGTTTGCTGCCTGTCGAACCTCTCTCTGACACAACCAATGCCTCAGCTGAATGTATTCGTACCTATCTTTCTCTAAAAGCCCGACCTGAGTCTTACAGTCTTCAAAGGTCGCCATTTCTCCTTCCCACACCATGTCTCGAAACACCCACTTTCCTTCCACCGACCAAACGTACCTTTTCCCATACCCGGGGAGAAGTTGGTATTGTTTAACATATGAGTAAATGGGGGATAGTTGACAAATGTCCCCTTTTGATCCACATATCCCATATATCAAAAGTGACCCGAAGTACCCTACTGTGCCTTGCACTGGGGGGCCTATCTCTCCACTGAAGCCACAATTGGCCAGTTGAAGGGCACCCTGCCACTGCTCTGTCCATCCAAGCCTATATTTTGTCCTTGCTATCGGAGAACCGTTCACGCACTACTCTCAATTGAGCAGCTTCATAGTAGCAAAATAAGTTAGGCAGACCAAAACCACCATTCTTTGAGTCATCAAAATATCTAAGACTACCCTCGGGTATTTACCTTGCCAGATGAATCTGGATATTATTGTATTAATTGTATGAAAGAACGCCTTTGGGACCGGGATGGGGAGGGATTGAAACTTATATAAAAGCCTAGGGAGGGTCACCATCTTTACTGTGTTTATACGCCCCAGCCATGATATTTGCAGCGGAGACCATTTGGTAAGGTCTCCTTGCATCTTTTTGATTAGAGCCGGGTAATTTGCCTTGTACAGTGCTGAAAGTCTGCCGGTTAATTTGATCCCTGGGTATGTTATGCTAACTCTTGCGGGGCGAAAGGGTGAGCAACTTTGTAGGGTGGAAACCGTCTCCTTGGAGAGGCCTACCTCTAGGATTTCCGACTTTCCCATATTTATTTTTAGTCCCGACAACCCTTCTGATTCTTTCAAATTCCGAACAGAATTGGGATGGTGGAGACCGGTTCGGCAGCGTTACTAGCATGGAATACACGTACGCGGCTGTTTTGTGGATTTCCCCTCCGAATGGGACCCCTTTGCTTTCTTGGGTTTGTCTGATAACGGTCAGCAGGGGTTCAAGATAAATGGCATATAAGTAGGGAGACAGAGGACAGCCCTGTCTGGTTCCTCGTTCTACTCTTATGGTATCAGAGATGTGTGTGTTAACTGCCAGCCTGATCGAGGGGTTTCTATAGTTTTCCTTTACCATTTGTATGAAATCTGGGCAAACCCCATCTGCGTCATCACCTGGAACAGATAGGGCCAACTCCACCCTGTCAAAAGCTTTTTCAGCATCGAGTGAAATCAGGGTGGCTCAGAGTCTAGCTACTTTAGAAAGTTAATAAACCTTCTTGTATTATCCCATTTATCGCCCAGAGATAAATCCTGATTGATCCTGCCCAATGACCACGGGTAGCACTCCCTTAACTCTTTCTGCTAGAATTCCAGTGTACATTTTAACATCCATGTTTAGTAGTGTAATGGGTCTGTTTGATCCACAATTTGTGAGATCCTTGTTTGGTATTTCAAACAGCACCACCTTTGCTTCAGTCATCGTGCAGGTCACCCCCTCCCCTTTTCAAAATGAGTTGTATAGTCTGGTAAGGAAATTTGTTGCAATACGTTTTGTAGAAAGTCCCATAGTAGCCATCCGGGACGGGTGCTTTGTTGTGGGGGAGGCTCTTTATCACCCTCTTCACCTTGTCCTCAGTGAATTCCATATCTAAGATTCCCCTGCTTTCCCCTGTAATCTTGGTAAGCTTCACTCCATTCAAAGAAAACATTTATCCTAGGCTCATTCGGGTGCTCTGACAAGTAAAGCTGCTTATAGTATGCTACGAAGCCCTGTACTATCCCCCCTCAAATCTGTGGTTATGGACCCATCTGGTTGCTTGATTCCCCCTATGTGGTAGTGCCCCTGCTGGTTTTTTAGTAGCCTTGCAAGCATCTTATCTACCTTAATGACCCGATGTAATAACACTGCTTAAGATTCAAAAGGGAGCTCTTCGCTCTGGTGGATCTGAGCATACTAAATTGTCTTTGGGCTTCTTTCACTTTGTTGATATTCTCCCTGTTCCTAACCTCTGCTAATTCTTACTGAGCCTTGCCCAGGTCTGCCTGTAGGGTGTTTTCAGATTTGTCTTTCTCTTTCCGTTTTACTGTTTTGAGGGAGATTACCTACCCCCTCAACACAGCTTTGAAGGCATCCCATAAGGTGGCCAGGGGAATACCCTATGAATCATTCTGCGTAAAGTTGTCAGTTATTTTATCCCTCACAGCTTCACACAGTACTTCGTCCCTGAGCAGTTCACACAGCATTCTTCAGGACCATAGTGGACTATTCGGGTTGAGTCCCCTAAGACGGATCTTTATGGGTGCATGGTTGGATAGGGCAATCGGGTCTAAAGCTATTAGTGTCCCTAATATTCCAGGGGTACCCCATGTATAATATATTCTGGAGAATGATCAGTGGACATGGGGGAAGCAAGTGTATCCCAATTCCCGGCCCATTTTTTTCATGCCAGAGATCTCTCATAGCCATACCTGCCAACCTATCCGGTACCGCCTTAGATGGATGTTGACCTTTTTTATGCCCCGGCTGCTCTTATTTCCCTCTGGGTCCCATGGTCTGTTGAAATCCCCTGTGAGGACGATCTCACCAAGGCAAAACTTTCTAGTTTCCCTAGGATCTGATGTAAAAAGGCATCTTGTCCCTTGTTAGGGCAGTAAATGGTGCCCATCGTCATCACCTTCTGTTCAATCAGGATGTGCAGGAAGATACATTTCCAGTTTGTGTCCGCTAATGTTTTCAATATCCCCCCCCCAAAAGAATCCTTTATGCCCACTAGTACCCCTGCCGTCTTATTCCGGGCATTTGTGAGAACTGGTGTATAGTTTATGACCATCACCTTTTTTAATGCTTTTAATGTGTGTTTCCTGTGACGTTATGATATCCGCCTGTCCCCTTTTTATTTGCGATGCCACCTTCTTACGCTTTACCAGGGTGTTCAAGCCCCTTACATTATGTGACAAGATTAATAGCGGTATCATCAATACAGTTTCCTCTCGTACAACTTGTATCCATTATCAGCTGCCTCCTCTCAGTTATTCGTCTCCCCTCAGTTATACACTTCCTTTGTGGCCCTCCAACCCTCCTCACTCTCCCCTCCTTTCCCCCCCTTCCGTCCCCTATCCCCTATCCGGTTAGAGCTCGGTGTCAAGGAACGCCACACTGACGGGTGGGTACCGGCCCACATTTCTACCCGGACCCCTGAGGTTACACTAACCATCTAAGTAAATCCAAGTGGTGCCTCGCTCCTTCCCAGTTCAGGCCTGCATAATTCTACAAGATATCCTTATTGAACCCCCTCTCTCCAGTAATTCGCCCCCACTTTCTGCTCTGTTTTTACCAAGCGCTTCATGTACGTTTTAAGATGTTAAATCAATATTATTTCCGTCTCCTCTTCTTCCTCCATAGGGCCCTTACAGTTTGGCTCATTTCCTTCCTTGTGCGGTGGACCATTCCCATGGCTTGTTTCTCTGTTGTTCCGCCCCGCGTCTTTGTTCACTTGGGTTGCCTTCTCCATCTTCCATTCACAGTATCGTTAGACCCTCAGCGCAAGTGGTGGCTCTCTGTTGCCTCCCTTCCCATGAGAATGTTAGTCCGAAGGGGAAGGGACATTTGTATGGGATTTTTTTCACTACTAAGATGCTCGTTACAGGCCCCATAGCCCTTCTTTTCTGAAGTGTGGAGTTGGCCAAGTCTTGAAACAGGTTCACCTGTGAGCCGTTAATCGATATTGTGGTCTGACCCTTGGCCGCCCTGAGTATATTCCCTTTTTCTTCGTAGGAGGCCAGTGCAGCTAGCACGTCCCTAGGTCTGGTTCCCTCACCGCTCTTTTTTGGGCCCACTCTGTGTATCCTATCGATCTGAATTTCCACTGGAGCGGAGTCCACTACCAGCGCTGCGAAGCACTGCTGCACCATTGTTTTCAGGTCTGCGTCAGAGTTAGATTCTGCTAGGCCTTTTATTGTGATGTTGGACAGTCTAGAGTGGTTCTCTTGATCCTCGGCCTGGATTCCCAGATTATGCGCAGTGGCCGCGATTTGCTCCAATAATTCTGAGTTCTGCCGCACCTCCTTGTCCATTTCCGATAGGCCTTGTTCAGTCAGATCTACTGTGTTTCCCAGGGAGTTGATTTCTTCCCTGACTTCCTTCAGTGAGCTCTTTAATTCCTCTTTTAAATTGGCCATCTGTTCTTGAAAAGATGCTGTCAGTCTCTCTTACATACCTTTCAAGCAGGTTAGACGATCGTCCTTGCTGAGGGCCATTTCTTCAGATGGGGTATGAGGAGCCTCACCTCCTTCTGCTTGTTGAGCCTGGGCGCCAGCTACTGTCTCCGCTGAGAGCCTTTGCCAGCACTTATTTATTTATGTATTCACATTTATAAAGCGTGCAGCAGCCCAGAGTCATTGTGGCGCTGTTACAGATACGGTTGCTGGTTACAGGGTAAAAAATTGGTTACATGACAGAGCAAACAGAAAGACAACATGAGAGTGTAACAGGAGGAGAGGCACATGCTGGAGAGAAGATGGGCGAAAGGAGGAGGGAGGCGGAGGAGGGTTTAATTGAAGAGAGTGTTTTTGAGTGTTTTTCGGCAGGTGGAGAGAGAGGATTCTGCTCTGAGTGCATTTGGTAGGGTATTCCAGAGTTTAGGAGCTAGATAAGGAAAACCGATTCCCCCTGCTTTGGCTCTAAACGGTAGGAGTGCGTAGTTGGTTGGCGTAGTGACTTCTCCAATTGGGCCCTCTTCACACTTTTTTTTACCCTCCCTGGCTACTAGAGTCTGCTTCACCTTATTTCCGGGCATCTGCTTGCACTCCGACGCTATATGGCTCCCCTAGGGCTTTGCTGCTTCCTCTTTCCTGTGCGTGGATTAGCACTGCTGTATTGCCTGTACCAGCGTTAGGTATGCCCCAGCACTGCAAAACACCGCCAATGCTGATCTACTGGCCTCAGTGTCGCTGGGATCCACGGCTGCACCCTTAGACTAACTCCTCTTTTGATGGCGCTATATTAAAGCGCATTTGCCGGGGAGTGAGGTGGGGGAGCTCGGGTGTCGAGCTCCAGAGGAGTGGATCCCTCCTCGGGCCCACAATTGCTTGCCTGACAGTCCACTGGGTCCCCTGGGAGGTGTGGGGGAGGAGTGCGCAGTCGCTATATTTATCCTTCTCTGAGAGGGAAGGAGCCCCCTGATATGGGATTGATGATGCAAGTATTCTGTGCCGTGGCTGGGCCTTTTACGGGGCCGCTCTAAACCCTCCCCCCGGTTCAAGGGGCCGCGCGCGGAAGGCTTCAGAAATCTTTGCAGTTTCCCCAACGCGCGTCTCTCACCTCTGTGTGCCATCTCACCCTATATACAGGGGCAAATTTGTATTATTTCTTTTGGGCCAAGTCGGGGGTGGAGCTCCTCCCACTGTCTGCGGTGCCTCCGAGTCTTCACTGCGCACGCCGGAGCAGCTGCGTCCCTCTGGTGTATCCCTTCTTTCCACGCTTTTCCTCTCTCCAACCACAGCGTGGTCCTCAGTTATCGGGGCTGCTGGGAGACTGTTGCTCTTCCCGAAGTGCTTCCACGTCAGTTTCAGTAATGCCTCAGGGTTAGGGCTTTCTTCACCAGTAAACCAATGCGATCGCGCTCTGTTCTCAATTTTCACCACCTTTCATGGGCCTGGCTGGGAGCTCGTGAGTGCGACTTTACTCTCTTGGATGTCCCCCTTTCCCTATTGAAGACCAACCTAACCCTCCCCCAGCCTTTATGGGCTGTTGTGGAACCTCTCCCCTCATTTCCCCACATTGTACCTTTGATAGCACTGAAACGAGGAAGAGGCAACTAATGAACACTAAGACCTCTTTTCATCACTCTAGTACTGGGAGGCGGATGATGCCTGCAGAGTACTTGCAAAGTCAGGCATGTCTTCTACCATCCAGACATTTGATTTAATAAACCATTTTATTTTGAACTTTGAATCTGTTGTCTGTGTCTTGCTTCATGAGACCTTCACAATAGCCTCTGTGTTATACTTAGCTATAGTTGGAGTATAGTCATCATGTTGAAATGAGCTTCTCTTTGATTCTTGCCAATGTGTTAAATTTAGCTGCATTTTTCGGTATAGCCATTGTGTTAAATATAGCCGTATTTTTGAGTATTGCCAGTGTGTTCGGTTTTTAGTTGCCCTTCAAGTATAGCCAATGTTAAAATCATCTGTGTTTTGAATATAACCACTGTGTTCTACTTTGCTCCATTTGGACCATAGCCATCATGTTGAAGTTAGCTTTGCTTTGATTCTTACCGCTGTGTTAAACTCAGCCACCTTTTGAGTATACCTTCTGTGTTAAATTTAGCTGAATTTTTGAGTATTGCCACTGTGTTTAATATAGCTGCATTTTGAGCATAGCCTATGTTACATTCAGCTGTCTTTTGAGTATTACTGCTGGGCTAAATTTAGCGGCATCTTTTTGTGTAGCCACTGCGTTAAATTTAGCTGCAATATGAGTCCAGCCTGTGCTAAATTTAGTTGCATTTCTGAGTATAGCCACTCTGAATTGTGAGTATAGTCTATGTTAAATTTAGCTGCATTTTTAGTATAGACAATGTTAAATTTGGGAATAGCCACGGTTAGATTTAGCTGCATATTTAAGTATAGCCAGTGCGATAAATGTAGCTGCATTTTGAATATAGCCAGTGTGTTGATTAAAGCAGCCTTTTCTGGGTATGGTCACCGTTTAGAATCTAGGTGCATTTTTGAGTATAGCTACTGTGTAGAATGTAGTCTTGCTTAGAAAACACCCCTTTTACAATCTATCTGCCCTTTGAGCATAGCCTCTGGGTTAAATTCAGCTGCCTTCTGAGAAAAGCCACTGTGTTAAATCTAGCAGTGTTTTGAATGTTGTCACTGTGTTAAATTCAACTGCCTTGTGAGTTTAGCCACTATGCAGAATTTAGAAACATTTTTTTTGTATAGCCACAGGCCTGAATTCAGCTGTATTTTTTAGTATAGCTACTGTTAAATTTATCTGCATTTTGAATATAGCCACTGTGTTGATTTCCGCTGCCTTTTATTTAGTATAGTCAGTGTGAGTAATTTTGCTACATGTTTCAATATACCCACTGTGGAGAATGTAGTCTCGCTTAAAACTCGCCCTCTTTCAAATCTAGAGACCTTGTGATTGGAGCCACTGTGTTAAATCTAGAAGCATTTTGAATGTTGACACTGTTAAATTCAGCTGTCCTTTGAGCATAGCCACTATGCTGAATTTAGCTGCATTTTTTTAGTATAGCCTCTGTGTTAAATTTAGCTGCCTTGTGAGTTTAGCCTCTGTGTATAATTAAGCCTTACTTAGAACCCGCTACATTTAAATTTAACTGCCATTTGAGTATGGCCAGTTTACTGAATTTAGGTGCATTTTGAGTCTAGCCAATGTGTTATATTTAGCTGCATTTTGAGTATAGCCTCTCTGTAGAATTTAGCCTGGCTTAGAAGTCGCACCATTTAAATCCAAGTGCCTTTTGAGTATGGCCGCTATTAAATATAACTGCCATTTGAGTATGGCCCAATTCAAATATTATTGCCTTTTGAGTATGGCCAATGTGTTATATTTAAGCTGCATTCTGAGTATAGCAACTGTATAGAACTTAGCCGCGCTTTGAACTCGCTCCCTTCTAAATCTAGCAGCATTCTGATTATAGCCGCGTTTTAAATTCAGCTGCTATTTGAGTATAGCCACAAAGTTAAATTCAGCTGCATTTTGAATGTAGCCACTGTGTAGAATTTAGCTGCGCTTTAAAATTGTCCCTTCTAAACTCAGCTGCATCTACGAAACCAAGAATTCAGCCAGGACACATAGGCACACATCACACTCCATGCATATGGAAGATAACCTAAGGCACGGCCGCACGCTTCTGCTATCATACACTACTTTAAGACACATTGCACAACACCTCTGCCATAAGAAGGCAGCTATTCCCTGTGGCAAATATTTGTTCTTGCTGGACACATAATGAGTCTCTTGCACTCGTATACTCTCCAGACTACTTCACGGCAACGTCCATCCACATGCCAGCCCGACATGGGTAGCTAGCACCCACTTGGCAACCATTACCTACCTTCGCATCGGCTAAAATGCACACACGTATCATAAACGCCTCTGACGAATTTCCCATACCTTGGACTTCGGTCCTCCGAGGGAGTTCACCTACAGAGCATTGCGGCCATACCAATGGGAAAAGGCGCTATACAAATGACTTAATTAACTTGTGTAGCTCTTCTACAACAGTATTTGGTTTTTTACTCTCTTTAATGATACAACTGGGACAACTTTCCTCTTGATACTTTCTCTCACATTCTTGTTCAAGGTTTTAGACCTCTCTTAGGGCCTCATTACACGGAAGGCGGTAAGGGTTAACGGTCACCGGTTATGGTACCGGTGACCGTTAACCCTTACCGCCTTACTACGAGGTCCTTTTGCGGGTTGGTACTTTAACGCCTGCTTATTAGCAGGTGTTAAAAACCAACCCGCAAAGGGACCAGGGTGCTAATTACGGTACCGCAATTTGCGGTACCGTAATTAGCACCTTCCCCATTCCCATTATGCCCTATGGGGCAAAATGGGAATGGGGAAGGCCAATGGGTGAAGGGGGAATTACCGACCCGCCAACCTTGGAATAGGGCAGTAATTCCCCTTTTCGCCAAGGCGGTGCCGGTATTTTACCGGCATGGACCAAGGTGCTAATAGCACCTTGTTCCACCGCCTACCGTGTAATGAGGCCCATAGTCTCTTGATTCTGGCTCTCACAGCTTGTCTGTGGTTGGTTCTCACTTGGTATTTTCCCTAGCCTCGGTTTTCTCTTTGCAACTATCTTGTTCAATTGAAAATCTTGTTGGTGCTTCTTTATTATAAGCTTGTATGCCACAGTTTCTCCACTTTTCATCTTGGTGCTCATATAGTAACTTTCCTCGTTTATCTGGTCTTTGTTCAGTGTCTTCATAGACTTCCCACAGAGGGTTATTCAGTCTCCTCTTGATTAGCTTTTCACAGGTTTATATTAAGTAACTTGTTGTGAGTACTGGGGCGGGTTTCTGTTTCTGCCTTGTGCTGCCCGGTCGCCTCCAGCTTCTCCCGTTCTCCCTGTTAACTCTCTGCATGTTAGAAAACAGTGCAGGCCTTGCCATTCGCTCGGGTGATCCTCTTAGATACTGCCTTTCTCATTCCTTGCTGTCGTCACGCTCCTGTTCTCTGTTTCCCTTCTGTCGTATACGGAGGTTGACGTTGGGAAGTTGTTTGCGTTCCCAATTTCCTTCTCATTCTGTGTTCTCAGTGATCTCTCTTTCCCAACTGCCCTTCTGCCGTATACGGGGGTTAATGTTAGGAAGCGGTTCGCACTCCCACTTGCCTCCTCTGATGGTCTTGCTGTGTTTCGTCAGGTTTCTTTCACCCACCAGGATATGGATGTGATCTTGCCATCACCTGACACAGGACTCTGCGTTCCTGTTTCACTACAACTCCTCTGTTGTTGGATGGGCTGGGTCTCAAGCATCTCACTCTGCCGTTCTGCAGCTGTTCGTTAACGGCAGGCTCTGTGGCTCATCTCAGGTCCGTCTCTCCAAAGCATACTCCTGTTGGGGAACTTCTTCTGTGTAGGGTACTCTATTCTCCATGTTCCTACACTCTTTTCAGTTAAGTAAGCATCTTCTCTTAAGGAGACAATCTCCTTTCTTTCTCCGGGCTAGTTGGTACCTGTATTGATTGCCTTCAACCAAATGTGCAGATATTACATTATTCTTTGTAACAGATAGTCCCATGTATGTTACTATGCTGTGTGGCTTAGGGAGTTCCTCACAGGAACGTGTTCCATGTCCCCCAAGTAGGAGTCTCTCCAAGTGAGGCCCCTTTACCCAGATCCCTACGGAAGGTCTTGCAGAGTGGGCTCACCTCCCTAGTCTCAAAGGGGGAGACTCTCCCTCGGAGAGAAGGGAAGAGTACCTTTGATTCGTCACACCACCCTTAGACATTATGGCGATTTGAGTTAATCCTTATTTTGGGTTGCCACATGCCCCAGAATTCTTTCAATGCATGTGGGAGGAATGTGTCCCAAATTAAACTCTTGGGAGGTATCTTAACACAATCCTATATGAGAAATTTAAGTTACTCACCGTAGTGACTACAGAACTCATAGACCAAAGTCCCCTGTCCACAATCCTTGTGGGCGTCCCTGAACATGGGGATGGTACCGGAACCATTGGCAGCAAAAAATTGAGCTTTGCCTTTAAATTTAGTATTTAGCATGGGAACGCCCCACCGAGGCCCCAACCTCCGGCGCCTCACCTCAGTCCCCTTTGAACACATCGGACGCTTAGATACCTGGCTACGTTTATTACATTTTAGCGGGGAAGGTTGATGGGACGTATGGCGGAAAGGGGACTTTGGACTATGAGAACTCTAGACACTACAGTGAGTACGTTTAATTACTCATACGTCCCGTCCCCTTTCCCCCATCCATGTGGGTGATTTCACCGTACAAGATTCAGATGAAATGGAGAGACCACCTTGGGCAAGAAGTTTGGGTGAGTGCACAACATGACCTAATCGTGTTGAAGGGCTCGCACAAAGACAACGCCTGCTGTGCACTAACCCTGCGTGCAGAGGTGAGAGCTTCCAGTAAAACTGTCTTTACTGTTACCAAGTGGATGTCCACAGAGGCCATTGGCTCGAAAAGCTGGTGCTGCAAAGTTGCAAGAACCACATTGAGGTCCCAGACCTGGTGCGTCCTATGTACCAAAAACATGCTCAGGTGAATTCTTGTAAGCCCCAATGGCAGCTAAATAAGTGCTGCAAGTATCCACCTGAACTCCAGAACGAGCAAGGTGTGCAGAAAAAGTCAGTATGTCATCCAGCGGATAGGCGACAGGAACCAGGCCCTCATCACAAACCCAACTGCAGAAACTAGTCCATTTGCTCTTATAATGGGACTGAGTCAAGGGCCTGTTGAATGATGTCCCAGTTGTCATCTGAAAATTGAGCATGACGACGCCTCAGCTGGTCAGGAACCAGGCCACCAGCGATAGCTTGGCTAGGTCTGAATGTTCCACTTCCCCTGCCCTGCTGCGTTAAGAATCCCCTGCTGGAGATCAACTGTGACTTGCTCTGGTGGAGGGAGAACCCCAGCTGATGAAGAATATCTGCCAATCTCTGTTACGAGTGCACCACCCCTTCGGGCGACCCCGCCATGACCAACTAGTTGTCCAGATAGGGGTATAGATGATGGTCCTCGAAAGGGAAGGAGACCCGCCACTGCTTCATCAACTTCGTTAAGACGCAATGGGCCGAGTTCAGGCCAAAAGGTAGCATTTTGTACTGAAAATGGTATGACATAATCATAAACCGCAAAAACGTCTGATGCAGCTGGTAGATGGGGACATGCAGGTACGCATCCTTGAGGTCCAGGGAACACATCCAGTCCCCTGCACACAGAGGCTCTGCTATGTGCGCAGGAATAATGATCTTGAAGTGTTCTAGCGGTAAAGACAGATTGAGAAATGACAGGCCCAGGACAACCCCTCAGGCAAGCCTGGTTGTTTGTATTTGTATTTATTGTGTTTATATAGCAAAAATCCTGCAGTAGAGCCCATAGCCCCTGTCTGATTGAGGAACCAGTTCTATCACCTGCATCTCTAAGAGTGAACTGACCTCCCGTAAAAAGAGCCAGGGACCCCTGACTAAGAGGAGGAGGATAGGATGGAAGATGGAAAGCAAGATGGAGACTGAAGCCCATGGAGACTACGGATAGGATCCATGGGTTGTTGAAAATACACTTCCAGGTGTCCTGGAAAATAGCCAGACTGACCCCCACTGGAGAGCTGTGTTCCCCCAACCTTGATGTCATTGGTTCTTGGCGTCAGAGGTGGGGGCAGAGGAGGGGGAGCAGAAAAACCGGTGCAAGGTCCGCTCTACTGCTTCCTCCTGTTGTCGCTGGGCGACCTGTCAGGCCTCAGCGTATTGCAGTCCTGGAACCCCTTGAAACCAGTGAAGGCGTGGGGTCTGAGTTTGGTCCTGCCCTGAGACTGAGGAAAGGACTTCTGCCCTGGCTTTGCCAGGATGGCCAAGGACATGGCGGTTTGAGTGGAGGTTTTGTTAATTGTCAGCTCACCATCGGTTGACAAATGAAAGAGGTCCACGCCCAGGAACCGCTCTTGCACATCAGATGAAAACTTCCATCGTCCTCATATCGACACCAAGACACAGCCCTCTACTGGCTGTGTCCATGTGGGAGACCGAAGACTCCATGAGGTCCTGCGCAATGTAAGAAACCTGAGGGTATTTTCCCAAGTAGATCCTGGGAATCCCCTATTCAGGTGGCCAGGGAAGAACTGGCCCCCTCTTATCCCAATCCTAGGGGTAGACGAGCGGGGAGAGATCACCTGGGTAGAGGATCCCAGGGTTGTGCTCAGGGAAATACCCCAGGTGAGACGCAGGACAATACAAGGGACGAGGGCAAGGAGGACGAAGTTCCTGAGGCTGTTGTAGGTTGCTCCATATCTACATCCCTTCCACTAAAGTAATCCCCCTTATCTGAATCTAACGAACCCTCCACATCTGGTAAATCCCCTAGGAGCACAAACCCTGTTTCACTTGAAAACTATCTCTTCCAGAATCCCTGTTTTCCATATCCCTCTGGTTATTACTTTCTGAACTCCCAGTCAGCATTGACAAAACACTGCTGTTCCCATAATCCACACTATTCATTCCACATACCCTACCAAACATACCCTTCTGAATTCACCTACCCACCAGAACGAAGAATATAATTCCCCCTTCTTATAACACCTTCTCCCCATCCAACCAAGTAGAATACTTAGAAATACTACCCCCCCTTTTCTGACACAAATACGTTCTCCTGACATGAAAGACAGCTAACACTAAAGCCGTTTAGCTGACATGTCCCAACCCAAGGGTCAAGCAAAGTCAGGCAATTGACAAGAATCACACACACCTGATGGCCCTTTGATAAAAGGTGGTGCACAAGAGCACAATACGAGCAAGGCAGATTGCATGACGACACGGCTATCCAAGTACGGCAGTTCAAGAGGAGAAAGACAGCGAGAACCGAAAGGGTGACAAGAAGAGAAGCAACCTTGCCCTTTCCAAGCCAGACCTGTGAAAAGGAATCGTAAGAACGCGAGGCTAATTGAAGAAATTACAAAGAATTTTTAATACGAGATGGGAAAACAAGCTACAGAGGAGTCCGGCACTATGTGGGTGCCCACTCGAGAAACTCTGGGTGATAAGCTTATTGTTGAACCTAACGTTACCAGAAGGCCTTGGGAAAGGCGCCAGAAAGGTGTCAAAGTGGTCATACAGGTATCTAGCAAAATCCTAATTCGAAAGTCTTTGACGGACACATAATTGTAAAGATAAGGAAAGTGAACCCTGCATCGTAAGAAAGTAGAAGGAATTGTGTGATTTGCAGAAGTTGGCAAGAGTGCACCCGATGGAGGGATGCCGATGGAACTCCACCGTGAACTGTGTAAAAAGACAGGAAGATCTGTGAATGCCACAAGTAAAAGTGGATTGACAATGGCCGTAGTGAACCCGGCAGAGGGAGGCAAACATTTGAGAAGGATCTGAGCCCGGAAGAGGGGGATCCAGTTGGTCATCACCCCACTGACAGATGAATTAAACGGAAGGAATCTTTTGAATGCAAGCCAGAGTGAAACTGACGGAGGGAGGCTGATATTCTTAAGGGGTCTGAGCGCGAGAGAGGGGGATTCTGGTGTGAAAAGGCATCACCCAACGTACAGGGAGGAAGGAACCTTTATTTATTATTTTGGAAAACATCAGGTCCACGGAGGCCAGAGTCGTTTTGTAGAAAAGAAACCTAGCCACCGAAGGTCCTGATATCTGAGAAGCTAAACTGTCATCTCGTGCTGGGGAAGCTCCAGCGTGTGCTGTGCTCAGGAGTCCTGCCTTGCCCGTGCTCAAAACTTGGGGAAGGGAGACCCCTAGCTACCACATCCTGACTTATTTGTGAACAATTCTTTCTTTCTTGTGAATATCATCGCACACTCTTTTTTATTTATTTGTAAGGATTGGAAACAGGTTTTTCTTAGTATAGGCCCTTTTTATTTGACAAGACGCCACTAGAACTGTATTATTATTATTTGATGGTCGTAGCTTGCTCACATCTTAGATTTAGGTTTAGATTAGTTGTTTTTCCAACCTGCATATACAGTTTAATAAAACACCCTTAACTGCGATCACTTGTGTCTGTCTTTACTATTACCACTATGAGTTCCTTACAGCAATGACATGGGCATTCGCCAGACCGGCCTTGAAGGAGGCTTGCCTTTCCAGAGGGAGTTTGGGCAGAAATTAATCGAGCTCCTGCCACAGCTTCTCGTTAGCCGTGGCCAAGAATATGTCAGCATTGGCTTGCCGCAGATGCAGTCCTAAAATGGCAAAACCGTGTGTGCCCAAAGATACACGGGAGGACCTTGTCCTTCTTGGAAAGACAGCTGGAGGTGGCTCCCATGGAAGAAGATGAGGAAGACGATGGTTTAGAATATAATGAAGCCACATCCACCACTGAAGAATGCAGCTGTGGGTGGGAGGCTGGGAGGATTGGCTCCCCGTCCGCCAGTCTGAACCTGCAGTCCGGGCAGCGGGACCTCCAAGAACTCTGGCAGGGCCTGAAGGTGGTCATGAAATGCCTTAGCGGATGCTGAGGGTTCATCGTCCTGGGTGTCATCTTCGTCATGGTCAGCCCACCCCCTTTTTTATATAGACTGAGAGGAGTCCGGGCCATGGGACACAGGTGCTGACCGAGTATCCACAAGTCTGGAGCCAAAAATAGGTCCAACTGTTGTTGAGGGGGAGGTGATGGTGATACAGGAGGAGATGGAGGGGCCTGAACAACCGGTAGGGCCTGGACCGGGGAAGGGACTTGCACTGGAACTGGCAGCGCTGGAGGAACGGGAGGAGGAACCGGAGTAGGGGGCTGTGGAGGCGCCACCTGCAGGATCACATCATTCACTATATCCGTTCGGAGCTCCGTCATCTGAGGGGAACGCATGAAAAGGAGGAAACACTCGAAGAAGCAGTCCTCGCTAGCGGCCGGGTGCCTAGGGGCTTGGCCCTCCGAGGCATTGGGTCCCCGCTCCTGGTCAAAGTGCAGAGGCGTCTGGAGTGCATAGTCATAAGGCTGCGATGAGCATATGTACCCCTGAGGAGACCAGATGCCTAGACCGTACAATCCACTGCCACTTCCAGAGGGAAGGGGACTGGGACCTTCTTGCAAAGCCCATTTAATGGGCGAGAGCATGGACAGGCCCGGAGTTGAATCCAAGATAGCCGCCAGCCTGGCAGGTTCCACCACGTGCCATTCTGAAGCCCTGCGTCACACCCTGGGTGGGAGGGCATGAGGGTCCTGAGCCACAAGAGGTCTCAGACATGCGAGGATACAGCTTGCGTCTTGCATCTGAAGCAAAAGCGTCGACCTCTCTACTAGGCACTGACCACTCAGCAGGCTGGCTGTAAGTCGTAAAGCTCTGACTCATGACCTCGGAGCGAGCTCCAGTAGGATGGACGCCCTCAGCAGCTGTGGGGGAAACCGTGCTGGATCTTGCCAAGGACTGACTCTTGGAGGTGGCACCAGACGATTCCTTACCGCTTGGGGTCGAAGAAGAGGATGAACTTGATCGCCCCCTTCTGAAAACAGCACAGTAGGGCCCCTGAGCCCCTCAGCTTGGTAGCTGGTAGTCTTAGAGGCCTTGGGCCTGCCTGAACCTGAACCGGAGGAAACCCTGGTTCGTGGGAACCCCAGGAAAGGAGTCGCTGCGCTGAGGAGCTGTGCTGAACAGAGGGCCTACCTTGTCTTGACGAGAGGTCCTGGAGACGAAGTCCTTAAGGTGGGCAGAGGAGAAGAGTGGAAGATCTCCCTCCACCGCAACAACCGATTCTTCAATGCCCTGTGACCGAAAGCGCTGCAAACCGAACACGCGAGGGGGTCTGAGGCTGGGAATGAGCAGTCGCATGAGGCACATCTCGTGAATCCTCCTGCAGCTGACACGCAGCGCAGGAGGCGAGGCACTGAAGAGAGGTTAAATAAGATTGAATAAACAAAAACGGGGAGCAAGCGCAACAAAGTCTCTGCGCTGTCTGCCAGGCCCGACACCGTCCATGCAGAAAAAGGGACTGAGGTGTGGCGCCGGGAGGTGGGGCCTCAGCAGGGCGATCCCATGTCTGAGGCTGCGCCCCAACGCGATATACTACATTTAAAGGGGACGCTCAATTTTTCACTATCGAAGGTTTGGGTACCGTACCCATGTTTGGGACACCCACAAGGATGGAAGAAAGGGGATGGGAAGCGTGAGTAGTTAGCTAGATCCAAAGCGACATGTAGGAAACCCCCTAAAGTAACCAACATTAGTGAAATTATGTAATTTTGTAACCTTTATGATGGCAATAGATGTATACATGAAAATCATAAGCAACATACCACCTATTTTGCAGCACACAATAGCATCAAGTGCATTGAATAATGGCTTGCTTCCTCGCAACTGTACAAAGTAGTAGTACTTAAATGTATTACTCCTACGTCCCGTCCCTTTCCACCATACTGCATGGGCTTCCTTCGCTATGGACGGAAATGGAACCCCTTTTCACATAAAAAAACCTTTCCGCATTAAATTTAGATGCGCGTGAGGTGTGGCACCAGGAGCTTGCGCTCCGCTGACTCCACCCCCTGGCACCTCACCCCAGTCCTCTTTTCCTCAGCAACAGGAGTGGACCTACTTCACTGTGTTTGTGTTTGGGGCCTTTTCCCTCTTAATCCCATGTGCCAGCTATTCCTCAGGAAACTTGGCTTTCCATATTTTTCTCAATTTTTCTACATGTTTCTACATTTTCACCGGGCTCCGGTACCTCGCCCTCCCCAGGTCATTTCAGTCTAGGTGGGCTTCCGTCGGTGCCCTTCCTGTGACGGGCCATTCCCAGCGTCAGATCCGCACGCTCTCTGCCTCCTGTGCTTGGGCGAGGATCACTGATGGGAAGGCTGTTCCGCTTGCGACGCACTCACCTCGCGGTCATTGAAGAATCGTCTCGTCAGCTGGTAACGTTGTGCATTTTCTGATGACAAGTAAAAGCTTGTTCCATAAAGTACACCCTAGTGTGCGAAAAACAATCTGTTCCCATAACGGGTTGTGTTGTATTTACCAACAATCAGTAGATCCTTACAATTGGACCTAAGTGAGCGAGTTGGCAGATAAGGTGTGACCATGTACGTGAGGAAGAAAGGCCAGCACCATAGACAATCTTCTTTATCTGGATCAAGACTCTTCGCAAAGCAGCACTGAGGTCCACCCAAGAATATTATCTGATCATTCTCTGGACAGTGCAACATGTGACGAATCTGGTGTATTTGTCTCCTCTCCTCAAAGGAGAACCACCCGCTTGGGATTAGGGAAGTTAGCTAACTATGCAAGATTCTCCCCCTAGGGGACTGGGCAAGCGGGATTTCACTGGGGATGACCCCCCCACCCCTCTTGGGGACAATGAAGACCCAAGCAAGAGTAGGACTACACCTTCCTGTGAGTCAGAATCCCCATTGTTTATGGGTTATATGCACGTTGAACCATGTTATACTGACTGTGGAGAGCCCTTTCATTGGGAATGGTTTGGCTGCTGATCCAACTCTGTTAACCTCTGTTCAGGAATTGCAGAACCAATCCTGTGTCTACCTTATTTCACAGGAGAACCTAAAAGGATGGAGGACCATACCTACGGCAGAGGAGTAAGCCTGAGACAGCTAAATGACAGTAGAAGCATGTGCTGTGAAGCTTGGTTGGTCGATTCTGGAGGCGGGAGCATGTGAGATGAGTGGTGTGTAGAGGAAGTCCAGAGCCCATGGAACGCTGACGAACCCAGAAAGGCAAATTGCCCAACAACCAGGGGGTCCACTGGAGTAGGAGACCGCACCACTGGAGATGCAATGCACCCGCGCTCCTGAGCCAAGATGCTGAGAAGAGGACTTGCTGCAAGAGAACTAATGACCTCAAAAAGGCGTCCCTGCAGTCCCTGGGTCAGCCGCTTCTCTAAGAAATGTGCAGGTGGCAGATCTCTGTCCTCGGCCGGAGCCTCCCTTTGGAACAGCCTCCCTGCCACCCTAAAACTGGAGGAAAACCATCTACCATTCCGGAAGCTCCTTAAAACCTTCCTCTTCGCATCTGCCTTTGCCACTCTCCTCCCCCTGTTGATCTGCCTTCTCTTCTCAGCACTGCCTCACCTGCCAACGGGGCCCCCTGACTCAGCTACCTGCCCTCCCGGGCATCCTCCAGCACTACCTCTTGGCCACCCTTGCAATGGGACCTGTTATCTGTACCCCTACAGGTCCCCCCACTCCTCTCCTGTATCTATCAGATGTTATCCTATCTGCACTTAACAGATGCTATCCTATCTGACTTGCCCTGCACTTCTCCCCTCACTGGCTGCAACTATCACTGCTCTTATCACCTTATTTATTCACTTACTTTATCCACTAACTTATATTTTTCCTATTCCTTGCACTTCTTTGCCCCCCCTCCCTTTTTCCTTTGCACTTTTCCCCCTTTCCCTTCCCATGCACTTGCGCGGTCTCAATGTCACTGGGCCTAGTAAGATCGTTTTTGTTTTGCTCCCCTGCTCCCCCTCCCTTTGCCTGGTCATGCTCTGAAACATCTGTGTATGGGCGCGAAATAAATAAAATATCATATCATATATCACATGAGCCACTGCCTCCTTCAACGAGCAGCGCATCAACACTCCGGTATGTGGCTAGTACAGAGAAAGGGGAGGAGGGCGGTGAAACTCTGAAGCACTCCACGAGGGGGTGAGAATGCACAGTCAATGAGGCTGAATAGCCCCAGGGAGGCTGAGAGATACAGAAACCATTGAGGGGGAATAGAACATAGCAGCAAACACAAAGCAGTCGAGGCAGACTAGACAAAGAGAGGAGGAGAGCCACCAAACACCTGGAAGTGGTGAGAACATTGCATGAAATGCACGCCTGATGAGGTCAATTGCTCACAAGGGGCTGAGGAAAGCAGGAACCATACAGGGGATGAGAACATTATAAACTTCACAAAGTCAATGAGGCCTATTAGTGCAAAAGGGAATGCGAGATCCAGGAACCCTGGAAGAGGCCAGTCAGGCTGGATAGCCCACACAAGGCTAACAGAGAGGCAAGAAAGTGTGAGTGTGATATCCTCGAGAGAGAGAGAGAGAAGCAAGAGAGATCCCGCAGGTTCAAAACCCAACAGGCTGAATTACAATAACATATTTTGCAATTAGAGACCGAACTATAACTATATAAACCAAGCTATACCAATAGCAACGCAATCCAGGTCTGCCTATCAAAGGAACAGAGTATCTTGAAGTTTATCTGAACTGAGATGGATAACTGGAGGTTACACTAAAACATTTAGAGGGACTATATGAGCAAAATCAGGTGCAAGCTACTGCACAGAAGGTAATAGACACCAAAGGCAGATTTATGAGCAATCATACAGAGAAGCAAGTTCAATTCCTCTATGAGACCCTAGATGCTAGGACATATGGGGAATCCACTAGACAGGGCAGAATACTGGCAAGACTCCTTAGACTAGACACACCCCGATAGGATCCATACAACAGTAATGGGGAGCCATTACATTACTTGAACAGGATATATGAGCGCTTCAGTGTATTCTACTCTGATCAACATACCTCTGCGGAGGTTGCAATGACTGAGGAGATTGCTGTTTTCTTAGATGGCTTGGCTATGCTATGGCTGGAAAACGGTCATAGGGAATGACTCAGGCAGCCTATAATGGTAGAAGAGGTCAAAGAGGCCATAAACGAGATGGCCATGGGCAAGGCACCAGGCCCTGAAGGCCAGATCGCAGAGTTCTATCTCAATTTCTCTGATATTTTAATGCCCAAGCTACAGAAGCTCTATCATGACTCTCACAAGCAGGGGTGTTTGCTGAATTTGCTGCGGGAACCCAATATTATGATGTTGTTAAAACCTGAAACAGATAGCACAGAATGTTGGTCATTATAGAATATTATATTAGGTTAAATGTGGGCGCTAAGATCTACGCTAAACTATTGGCCCGCAAGCTGTTACCGCTTAGGCTGGAACTGGTTCTTCCGGATCAGTAGTTTTCATACCTGGGAGAAGAACAAGTTACTTACCAACTAGTAACGTTCTTTCGATTGGATGTTCCTCCAACATAATCTACATCTATGACATGTAATGTCCACAGCTGTGCACTTTGGAAACTTTTTTCTTCAGAGGGGCAGGCTGGGAGGGCGATGTGGAATACGTTGGAGGAACATCGAATCGAAAGAACATCACCAGTTGGTAATTAACTTGTTCTTCGAATGGATTGTGTCCTCCAACGTATTCCACATCGTTGACAGACTCCCAAAGCAGTACCTTAAAATGGAGGAGGGAAAAGAATTTAGAGTACCCACTAAGATGGCGGAATAAAGAACCGCCTTCCCAAAAGCCATATCTTGACCATGGATGGAATCCAGGGAATAATGTTTAACAAAGGTGTGGATAGAAGCCCGTGCGGCTGCATCACAAATATTCCTAATAGAAACGCCTGTTGTAGGGCTGTGGAAGTGGCCACGCCCCTAGTGGAATGAGCTTGAAACCCTTCAGGAGGGTCCTTACCCGCTAGTCGGTAGCCTTCAGTAATGGTGAGGAGAGTATCTGGACAAGGTCTGCTTGGTAACAGCCTGGCCCAATCGGTGTCCAGCATATTCCACAGAGTTGATCTTCCACTCTGACCTTTGCCATCCTAAAAATATAAAAGCTCGGAGCTCTCCTAGGATCCAACCTATGCAGTCTCTCCTCTTCCTTACCATGATGAGGAGGATAGAAAGAAGGAAGAACCACTTTCTGACTCAAATTAAATTCAGACACTACCTTAGGTAGAACGGAAGGACGTACCCAGAGTACAACCCAGCCCTTGTGGAACACAGTAAAGGGTGGCTTAGATGAAAGTGCCTGCAATTCACTCACTCTGCGAGCGGAACTAACCGCAACCAAGAACACAGTCTTGAAGGACAATAATCTCAAAGGACAAAAGTGCAAAGGTTCAAACGGAGCACCCATCAGAAATTTCAAAACCAAATTGAAATCCCAAACTGGCACCTGGAAAGGGGACGGCGGGAACACACTAGTCAGTCCTTTAAGAAATTGAGAAATCAAAAGAATCTTAAAGTAAGAACATTCTTCAGACGAGCGCCCACTTGAAGGCCTCTGTGGGCCAAAGAGAAAGACAAAACCATAGGAATGGAACACTGAAAAGTATCAACATTCGGTCCTCTGCACCAGTCGCAAAACTTATGCCAACGGCAACGGTACAGGGATTTTGTTCCTGGCCTTCTGGCCGAAAGCAACACCTCCATCACATCATCTAGGAGGTCCCAATCCTTACATCTCAACCTTTCAGATACCAAGCATGAAGTTTGAGAGTCCTGACCTCTGGATGGAGAACCTGACCCCCTCTCGCAAGAGCAGATCCTCTCGGTAGCGAAGACGGCGTGGAGGGCAGATGGACATTACTAGAAGGTCCGGGTACCAGGCTCTCCTGGCCCAATCCGGAGCAATGAGGATCATGTGGGATCGGAACCTCTGTAGCCTCTGCAACACTTGAGGAATGACGGGGACTGGAGGAAACATGTACAGCAGTAGGAATGACCAATCTACGAATGCGTCTCCTAAGGCTCCTCTCAGAGGAAATTCCCTTGAGCAGAATCTCTCGGACTTCCGGTTGGCACTGGTTGCGAAGAGATCCACTTGTGGGGTTCCCCAAAGGGCGAAGATCTCCAGAAGGACTTCCTGAGCCAACTCCCACTCATGAGAGACTGTGACTCGGCCTGCTCAGAGCATCCGTCTCCGGCCAGACGAACTGCAGAGAGTGAAATTCCCTGCTGTATGGCCCAGAACCAGAGCTGGATTGCCTCTCTGCACAACGGGAGTGACCACACCCATCCCTTTTTTGTTGACGTAATTCATGGCCACTGTGTTTTCCATCATGATCAGGACACTCTTCCTCCGGATAGACGGCAGAAAAGCCTTCAGGGCTAGCCTGATGGCCCCGCAGCTCTAAGAGATTGATGTGGAGTTTGGACTCCGACGGAGACCAACGTCCGATGGCGGTCAAGTCGTCGGCATGAGCGCCCCATCCTGTGAGGGAAGCATCCGTCACTACAGTCATTTCCGGCCATAGTTGCCAAAACGGTTTCCCCTTCATCAAGTTCTCTTCGTTGGCCGACCACAGAAGATCCTTGGAGACCGAGAGTGGAATCTGAACGGGATCCGCCATCTACCTGAGAACTGCAATCACTGCATCCTGAGGACCCATTGCAGGGACCTCATCCCCAGCCGGGCCTCTAGCACCAGAAAATGCAGAATGCCATGAGGTCGAGAAACCTTAAGAATTCTAAAGCCAGGAGACTCTGGGCATGTTGAAAGTTGTCCACCATCTACACAATGTGATGAGTCCTCACCTTGGGAGGCGAGCACTTCCCCAAGGACGTGTCCAACACAGCCCCGATGTACTGGAGCTGTTGGGAAGGTGTCAGATGTGGATGTGACTTCTTGAAATTGAGGGAGAAGCCCAGCTTGTGGAGGGATCGGCAGGTGAGAATGAGGTGAGCCAATGCTTGCTCGGAAAAGCACACACGGATCAGCCAGTCGTCCAGGTAGGGGTAGACATGAATCCCCCCTCGCCTGAGATACGCTGCCACCACCACCATTAGCTTGGTGAAGACCCTTGGGCAGATGTCAATCCGAATGGCAGGACCAGAAACTCAAAGTGCAAGTCGCCAGCCGCAAACCTCAGGTACTTTATGTGCTTTGGATGAATCGGCACATGCAAGTAAGCATCATGTAGGTCCAGAGATACCAACCAATCCTGAAGTTGAAGGGCCAGGAGAACTTGAGAAAAGGAGTGACCATCTTGAACTGTCCTTCCTGAGAAGTTTGTACAACCAACGCAAGTCCAGGATGGGTCTCGATCCCCAGTCTTTCTTTGGGATCAAAAAATAAGGGGAATACCATCCCTTGTTCCTCTCTGCTACAGGCACCAGTTCTATAGTGCCTTTCTCTAGCAGGGACAAGATCTCCCGCACAAGGCGCAGACCCTGGAAGCTTCAAAGAGAGATCCCTGGTGGATTGTCATGAGGCCACTCTAGGAAGGGAAGGCAGTAGCCGTTGGCAATTGTATCCAGAACCCATGCATCTGAAGTAATGGCTCACCACTCATCGAGATGCTGAGAAGTCCTCATGACTGTTGTGGAGCGGCTGTGGCAGCGCCTGAAGGCAAAGAGGCAGCTGCATGATCAGCTTTGGCACCTCTATTTCCCTGACCACCACAGGTACTTTTACGTGGACCCCTTTGAATGGCGGCTCCTCTCATTCTACCATGGGAGGAGTAGTAAAAGAACCTGCCCTCCACTGCTGTCCCCTAGGACGAAAAGGCAGAGGTTGACGCATGGCTGCGCTTAAAGATTTCGCCACAGCTTTTGAGGTCTGCAATCTCTCAAGGCTCTCGTCAGCCTTGCTGCCAAACAAATGCGCACCATCAAAGGGCATGTTCAAAAGACGGGCTTCCACATCCGGAGTAAAACCCGACTTCCGCAACCACGGAAATCTGCGTATAACAGTGCTCATAGCCATGGACCGGCTAACACTGTCGGCCGCGTCCAAACCCAACTGAAGGAATTCACACATGGCATCCTTTCCATCTTGCACAAGAGAAAGGAACCACTCCTTTTCTTCCCCCTCGGGAATATGCTCGGCCAGAAGAGAAACACAGTTCCACAGAGTGTGTGGAAATCTTGCCAAGGCACAAGTGGAGTTGTCTGACTTCAATGCCATACTCCCCACAGAAACCACCTTCCATGCCCAACCGTCGAAGCGTTTGTCGTCCCTATCAGGAGGTATGGTAGGATACGCAATCTGCCTCGAGGTGGCCGTAGCCGCCTGAACCAACAAACTCTCAGGAGTGGGCTGAGACGAAAGGTAGCTGGGGTCGCTACTGGAAGGTCAGTATTTTTGGTTAACGATTTGTTAACAGCCGGAAGAGAGACCAGTGACTTCCAAGCAGCCGCCACCTTTTTTTGTAAAGTCAGATGAAAAGGTAACACCGGGTAGGAGGACGGACCTTGATCTAAAATGTCAGTCAGATCATCTTGCACAAAGGGTTCAGGAGGACTGGACCAGCCCAGATACTCCATGACCCTAGCCATGAGCCGCCTGTAGGATGACTCTGCATGAGCCCCAGGCCTGCCAAATTCCACTTCCGGAGAGGTGTCCAACCCACTGGCGTCATGAAGAGTTTGCCTCAACTCTTCCAATTGACTGTCTCCAGAAAAAGACAGGAGCCACATCAGGCTCAACAGGGTACATATCAAAGTGAGACCTTTCCTCCTCCTTGTATATGTCATCCAGAGGGAGGTGAAAGCCCTGCTTCGGGACAGAAGAGTGTCTGGAGCCCACCACCGGCCCCACAGACTTAGAAGTAGCCTTCGTAGGAGGATCCACAGTATCAGGGATCTCCAACGGTAAATTTCAGGTAAAAAGCCCCAAAGGTGTCGAAGGCGCTGATGGCTTCGGCCTCGACGTCGATAACTGCGCCGAGGCTGGAATGAAGGCAAAGCTTCGACGTCGGTATCCGACGGGCACGGTGCCGACAGAGTCGACACCAACCTTGAGCCCGTACCAGATTTCTGCGGTCTCGCTGGAGAGGAGGACCGAGACCTGGAAGCAAGTCTCTTGCGACTATCCTGAGCCTTGTCTGAACAACGGGACCTCAAAGGTTCCCGATGAGCGTTGCGTCGAGGACCCGAGCCCGAAGGCATGCGAGTGACAGTACAAGAACGTTCCTTGCCGGCTTCATCAGAAGGCGGAGACGGAACTGTGCCCTCTGACTGGAAAATCGCTAACATATGCTCCTTAAAGGCAGCCCATGCCTCCGGAGTTGAGGACTTCGTTGGGCAAGCCACTTTCCTTGCGGCTCCATCCTCTGAGGACGACGGGCAAGGTGACCGGTGATAGCGCTTCCTGGAATGCCGAGATGAGGACGAATGGCGGGAACCACTCTGGGACCAAGATCCCCGGGACACATCCCGACGCAGAGAGTCACCTCTCGATTCGTTGGTGGACATCCCCTTGGACTTGGATTTACGGGACTTACTAGGTTTCGAACCCCTACCTACCTGTAGCTTTCCCTTACGCTCCTGCAAGGCCTTAGCAGTTAGCGACTTGCATTTGGAACAGTCGTCACCCAACCACCACAAACAAATGCGATGTAGGTAGGTAATCAAAATTTTTGACTTGCAGTCCTGGCAAGTCTTGAAACCAGACCACGGAGTCGGAGGGGTTGAAGAAGAAGACATATTCACAAGAAATACACGAGGCACGCCGAGTCTACGAAGCAAACACGTTTGCGGAAAAAACAGAACGGAGGCTACGGGCGCCGTGCGTCCTATTTATAACATCCAGTGACGTCGCCCTCAATGGAGGCCTTCGCGGGACATCGACCCAACGCTATCTCTCAAAGATGTGGAATACGTTGGAAGACACAATCCATTCGAACCACACATCACCATCTCCATAGATTGTTCACAATCATACATCAGGGGTCAGAATTGGAATTCATGGAGCAGGAGCTGGAAGTAGCTCCAGGGTGTCAAGATTTTTCTTTGACCATGAGCTACACTTCGGAACCCAGGAGCTAATAAAGTCCAGTCTCACAAATGGAGTACCTGAAAGATGGTGGAACTTGTTTTTTTTCCAAAATTTTCATGTGCTCAAAAGCGCACGACTTGAACAGTCTTGTGCGTTATTGCTCACTGTTTCTGTTGAATCCTGTGTCTCTGGCCATATTGCTTCACATGTTTAATTTTGAGATTCTCTTTAAATTGCTTTCCCTTTGATAGCTATTACTTTTTTGTCAGTTCATCACTCTTGCTGCTACCTTTCATTTGGCCTTTACCTATCTTTGCTGCTACAACATAATACTTCCACTACATCTAATACTACATTAATCTCCGTTACTGTCTCTTTACTGTCACATTTCTGTCTCTGCTGAGAGCTCTTTTCCTGTGATGTGTGCTTGCAAACACTCTCTTTGCTGAAGAATGAGGCACTAACACATAGCAAGCAACAAACCTGACTTCCACATTAGAAGAACGATGGCTTAGTGTCTAATACATATGACCATTCATTCTTTCCATGTCTTCTATAGGTTTACTAATGTACCTTACTATGCACATTCCCAGTCCCACAGTTAATGTCAGATAGATGTATTTGTGTTGCACCATTTGGCTTGGGAAGGCAAAAGTAGTTCCTGATAGCTGTCAGTGTTAAGCTAACCAGGATCTTCTAGGCCTTATCCAGGAGCTAAATAAATTCTGATACATCATTTAGCCGCTGAACTACCGATAATGACACTCAAAAAGCATTTGACTCATTTGATTGGAATTATGTATTTTTAGTCCAACAGAAAGTGGGCGTGGGGCAAAAGTTCCTAGAAATGGTGAAATTGCTATACAAAGATCCAGTAGCCTAAAAGATTAAGCATGTCAAAGATAACCCAGATAACATCAGTCAGCATCCTGCACAGGACCAGAAAAACCTGATGGATAAGGTTAAGACCTGTTGCCAGACAACGAGTCCTCAGTGGAATATTAACCTCAATGCAGGATAGGGCATAGGTAGGTTGTGTGAAAAAGGGAAGGCTATCATCGTGTTGGAAGCTTAATTTGGCCAGGAAAAGCATACGTAAGGGATCAGTCTTTCTCTGAGAAGTAGCTTGGGATATTTGAAGGGTTTACAGACCGTCTGAATCGAGGTAGCTGTAGACAAACTATTTTATTCAAACTGTAGCTCACCGATTTCCCTGGCGTCTTTCAGTGCAAGCTCTCTAGCACAGTAATTAAGTCCTTACTGTCCGCAAACTTTCGTCTCCCTTGAGAATATCGAGAGGGACCAGATATGGATGCCCGACGTCACCTCTGCTGTTGGCAACAGAGCCACTAGCCGGTGCATTAAAGGAAAGACACTAAACAATGATGATGTATGCACCTTGGAATCATTATATGCAGCTGACATCCAAGTGGATGCTAAAAACCCAACGGTCAATCTAAATCCCATTCTCAAAGAGGTTGACACCTTCAGGAGAATATCAGGTATAAACCCTCCAAATCTGAACTACTTCCACTTACGAATTGCAGCTCTGACACAGGGAAATTATTGTGGAGTCTGACACAGTGCGCTACTTAGGTATACAACTAGCCCGCAACCGGGATAGATTAATTTTACTGAATCACAAAGATATGTTGAATACAATGTACCTGTGAAAACCTGGGTTGTGCGGAGGGAACCAAACGAGAGTACATACACGGTGTAAACACTAAAATAGAGAGCAAGGTCAATGAAGACCCAGAAACCACTTGTTGGTGCAGGGACATAAACTTCACGAAACCCCCATCCAAAGAGCAGATAAGGATGAATCTTACTGGAACGAACAGCAGAGGTGGTCTCACTCGGGCGGACTGCAGCGGGACTCCCGCTGCAATGTTGGTAGTTGGAAAATGCAAAAACTACTTTGCAGCCCCAGCCAAAGAGAAAGAAAGGCTCACAGCAAAACAAGCAGGAGGTAGTGTGGGGGTTAAACGGCCAGGACGCCGTAACACCGGGACGCTGGGAAGGGAGAAAACCCCACATGAGTTGCCACCAGAACACCGGTCATTAAAAGGATCAAAACGAAAGGATACACAAACACTTATTCATCATGAAGTGTTTGATAACGCCTATTGTAACCTACCCAAAACTCTGGTGTCTGTAGTTACAAGAGGCAGTCTCCTCGGGTCACCCGTGCTGATTCCATTATGGCGGCCGGCGGTCGAGAACGAAGGGGGCGGGGCTTTGGAGGGCTTATCAAGCCTACACTGGGTGGAGGGCCCTGGTTGGTCTAGGAGACTTAAGCCCCTATTTAAGGCCAACAGCAAGAAGGGACTGACGGATACATCTCCCTTCTGTTGCAAAACCGAATTGGAGGTGAAGAAGAAGCTGCAGCGTTCCGTTGGGTTTATGAGGATTAATCCCAAGTTCCTACCATATCCTCTAAGGAACCCCAAAAGCTATGTTAATTTTGGACTAACTTAAGGAGATTTGAGATCCAGTATTTTTTGTTGTTGTTTGAAGTCAATAATGAATACCTTTGGTTTGATCAGAAGACCAGTCCTGAGTGTTCCCTCACAGTACCATAAATAGAAAATAGACCAACCTTTCTTTTTGACACTGGAGAAGATCTCAATTATCTGCATGGTGGTACAACCCAAATAGTTACACTTATTTAGAAATGTACGTGTCAGATTGCTCTTCTTTTTCTTCAAGAAGCAAGATGATCCACTTTAAATATCTTCATCAATATTACCGAAAACACTGAAGGAACTGGCCAAATACAGCTCACAGATAAATGGAGAATGCTTTAGATATCATGCTCCAAGACTGACTTTCAGCACGTTTGTGAATTACCTCTAGCATGTTTTCCTGGGAAAGGTATGGGGGAAATGGTGGAAATAACAGATTGTGACCTGTTTGCAAAGAGATGCAAAGTCCATGGGATTTGCACATGTGCTTGCTAAATCACCAATTGCAAAATCGTGGATGAAGGGTCTTGTCCCATCAAATGAAGGGTGGCTGAAATACCATATCTGGTGCAATACACAGGAAAACATATGGAACAAGTTACTTACCTGTAACTGTTGTTCTCCAGCATGGGTCTGGCATGGATTCACATGCTCATGAATATTCCCCGTCGTCAGGCTGGGAATCCTCGGTAAAGAAAAAACCAGTATCAGTTTCTGATCTGTCTTTCGTAGTAGTAACCAATCACTGATCTCTGCGTCATACTGACCACAGCCAATGACTGCCCTCTACCTAAGCCCCGCCTCTGGCAGCCATCTTCAGATTTGGTAGCACGTGAAGTGGCAGTATGACCAAGTGAAGAGCCGCAGAGGGGTAGGCGGGAGGGTTCGCATGTGAATCCATGCCAGACCCATGCTGGAGAACAACAGTTACAGGTAAGTAACTTGTTCCTTCTCCAGCATGGGGTCTGGCATGGATTCACATGCTCATGAATAAAGAATACATAGCAGTACACACATGCACAACCACGGGAGGTGGCAAAGGCTCAACATTAAGCATTACATCAAACTCAACATTAAGCAAATCTTACCTCCTCACCAGGCTCACCTTAGGCGAACAGGTTGCACAGCACTGCTTGGCCGACCCTGGACTCCTCCCTGGAATCCCGATCGACGCAGTAGAATTTTGTGAAGGTGTGCGTCGACCTCCATGTAGCAGCCCTGCAGATGTCCAGCAAGGGCACACCAGATAGGTACGCCGTGGTAGCTGCGATCGCTCTGGTGGAATGGGCTCTCGGACGGCCAGGCAGCGGTCGGTTTGCCAACCGATGACAGTACATGATACAGCCGGAGAGCCATCTGGAAATGGAAGCCTTCGAGAGAGCCTTCCCCTGATTGACAGGTCCAAAGTTCACAAAGAGTTGTGACGTCTTCCGAAAACACTTCGTGCGGTCCACGTAGAACTTCACCGCTCTAGCCACATCCAGCGAGTGCAAAGTCGTTTGAGCCGGCGACAAAGGCGACGGGAAGAAAACAGGCAACACCAAGGGTTCGTTGAGATGGAAGTCCGACGGTACCTTGGGCATGAAGGAGGGGTGCGTCCTGAGCACTACCCTCGTGTCGTGAAGTCAAGTACGGGGCCTTGCAGGAAAGGGCCTGGATCTCTCCCACCCGTCGTGCGGAGGTGATGGCCACAAGAAACGCTGTTTTCCACGACAGAAACTTCAACGGGGCCGAGTGCAGAGGCTCGAACGGAGGTCCCATGAGCTTGGTCAGCACCACGTTGAGCTCCCACACCGGGGCCGGAGCCTTCACCGGCGGGAACGATCTGAACAGTCCCTTCATGAACTCTTTCACCAGACGATGAGACCACAAGGACGTCCGCCCCGTGGTTCTGGTGTGCCAGACCAGCTTTGGCCAGCGTCAGCAGGTACGGCAGTACCTGGGGAGCCGTAATCCGTAGAGGGTTAATCTTCTGTGCGTGGCACCAGACAGAGAACCTCTTCCATTTGTGTCCGTAGCATTTAGGAGTCGAGGACGCCCTGGCCTTTGCAAGAACCTCTCTGCAGTCGGCCGGTATGTCGTATCCTCCAAACTCTAGCGCTGCAGGAGCCAGGCCTGCAAGTTCAGCGATTTCGGGTCGTGGTGGAGGATGGCGCCTCCTTCCCTGGAGAGTAGATCCGCGTCCACCGGCAGCTTGATTGGCGGGGACGCTGACAAGTCCAGAAGGTCCTGGAACCATATCTGCCTCGGCCACGCAGGTGCGACAAGGATCATCCTGCACCGTGACCTCTTGAGCTGGTTGACGAGCCGGATTAGCAGTGGCAAAGGAGGGAACGCGTAGAGGAACAGGCCCTCCCAGGGGAACGAGAAAGCATCGCCCATGCTCCTCGCCTGGGGAAACCTGCTGGCGAACCTCCGGCACTTGGAGTTCGTCGCCGTCGCGAACAGGTCGATCTGGGGTGTGCCCCACCGTCGGAAGAGGCGATCCACTAGATCCTGCCGTAGTTCCCACTCGTGGCACGAGCGCAGCTCCCTGCTGAGTGAGTCGGCAATGGTGTTTTTTATCCCTGCCAGATGAAACGGCACCAGAAACATCCTTTGGGCGACGGCCCAATGCCACAGGTCCTGCGCCTCCTTGGACAGTGCTGGGGACCTGGTTCCGCCCTGTTTCCTGATGTAAAACATGGTGGTGGTGTTGTCGGTGAAGATCCTCACCACCTTGCCCTTGAGGGACGGAAGGAAGGACCTGAGGGCCCAGAACACTGCACGGAGCTCCAGGACGTTGATATGGAGGGACTTCTCCGTCGGGAGCCAAAGGCCTCTCGCGTGCAGATTTTCGGTGTGCGCTCCCCACCCTTCCAGGGAGGCATCCGTGGTCACTGTCTCCTGGTGGTCTGGGGTCTGGAAGTCCATGCCCGCCGTCAGATGCGCGCGGGTGCCCCACCACCGGACCGCTCGGCTGAAACTCTCGTCGAGTGTGATCCTCTCCTCGAAGCCGCCCGTCGTTTGGATCCAGCGCGCGTCCAGGAACTCCTGCAACGGGCGCATCCGGAGCCTGCACATGGGAATGAGGTAGATGCAAGAAGACATCATTCCGAGGAGGGACTTGATGGACCTCACCTTGGCCGCGTCGGAAACCAACATCCGCTGTACCTTGCCCAGGATGGACCTGGTCCTTTCCTCCGACGGGGAGGCCAGAAGGGACACCGTGTCGAGCTTCGCTCCCAGAAACAGTGCATTTTGCGCGGGTACCAGGTGGGACTTGGCGTAGTTCACGGAGAATGCCAGGTCCGTGAGAAGTTGGACGGTCCTTGCCGTGTGCTCCACGGCGAGCTCCCTTGTCTTGGCTCGGATGAGCCAGTCGTCCAGGTAGGGGTAGACGTGGATCCCCTTGCGGCGCAGGTGCGCCGCCACCGGCGCAAGGCACTTGGTGAATACCCTGGGTGCCGACCGTAGTCCGAAGGGGAGGGCTTTGAACTGGTAGTGACGCCCTTGGACCACAAACCTGAGGAATTTTCGGTGCCCCTTTAGGATGGGAATATGGAAGTAGGCATCCTCCAAATCCAACAACGACAGGAAGTCTCCTTCCTCCAGCTGACCCAGAAGGTGCTGCAGGGTGACCATCCGGAACTTCTGCGCCTTGATGAACTTGTTCAGACGTCGCAGGTCTAGGATGGGGCGCCATCCTCCCGTCTTCTTCTTCACGAGGAAGTATCTCAAGTAAACTCCGGAGCCCCGAAGCCTCTTTGGGACGAGTTCGATGGCGCCCTTCCTGAGCATCGCCCTTACCTCCAGGAGAAGCTGCTTTTTTTTTAATAACTTTAATTCAAAACGTATCCAACTCTAACCTCTAGTATTGAGCGGGGTGCATCTACAACCAATAATATTCAGGTGCCTAAGGAAAGACACGTAAATGAGAGGAATAAATCTAGTATTGCACAATTTCTGGAGCCTCATTGTAGTGCTCATGACTCTTGCTCGCTCGATACCAGTAGCGTCATTGTTATAGAAGCACTGATCCCAGAGGCAGATGCAAGGGATGGTGGTTTAGAAGCAGTGGATTGGCATAAGGTTCAGCCTTAAGGATATTGTTCTTATGAAACCTACTGAATGTAGACTGACTTCCCCTCAACAAGATGCACATTTTTGTCATGGAATACTGCTGGTTTAGGGAAAAATCTGTTCAACATGTGGTGAGCCTTAATTCGTAAACATCATATTGTTTGCATTCAGAAAACCTGCCTGACAGAGGCGGCTAATTCTCAAGGCTATACTAACTTTAAAATATTGGCCTCCAGAGGTTTGAAAGGGAGACCTAGTGGATGCCTGATGGTGTGGGTGGAATTTTGCCTGAATGCATATGTTGGTGCAACACCATCATGAAGATTTACCAGTATAAATTATCTTATGTATACCATCTGACTGAGAAACAAATAGGTCACCTGCCATCATATTTACCACAATTTCCAAATGCAATCTGACCTACACGGGTCCTTCGTTTTTGTCTCAATTTACTTCCTACTAAGGAAATAATGAGTGTACGAAACTATAAAATGACATCATCTGATTGCTCTTATTGCAGTCAACCTGCAACTGAGTCTTTGTACCATTTATTTTTAAAATGTCCATATATAACCTCCTTACGATTTCAAGTTTTTGAGAAATATGTACATAGCATTGATTAGGCTACTATTGATGATTTTTGGTATCGTCTATCAGCATGATATGAATGCTCACCTACAATTGCTGTAGTCGGATTAAAAAAAAAATCACTATTAATGACAAGGTTATGAAGGAACAAGTTACTTACCTGTAACTGTTGTTCTCCAGCATGGGTCTGGCATGGATTCACATGCTCATGAATATTCCCCGTCGTCAGGCTGGGAATCCTCGGTAAAGAAAAAACCAGTATCAGTTTCGTTTCTGATCTGTCTTTCGTAGTAATAACCAATCACTGGTCTCTGCGTCATACTGACCACAGCCAATGACTGCCCTCTACCTAAGCACCGCCTCTGGCAGCCATCTTCAGATTTGGAAGCACGTGAAGTGGCAGTATGACCAAGTGAAGAGCCGCAGAGGGGTAGGCGGGAGGGTTCGCATGTGAATCCATGCCAGACCCATGCTGGAGAACAACAGTTACAGGTAAGTAACTTGTTCCTTCTCCAGCATGGGGTCTGGCATGGATTCACATGCTCATGAATAAAGAATACATAGCAGTACACACATGCACAACCACGGGAGGTGGCAAAGGCTCAACATTAAGCATCACATCAACTCAACATTAAGCATCTTACCTCCTCACCAGGCTCACCTCAGGCGAACAGGTTGCGCAGCACTGCTTGGCCGACCCTGGACTCCTCCCTGGAATCCCGGTCGACGCAGTAGAATTTCGTGAAGGTGTGCGTCGACCTCCACGTAGCAGCCCTGCATATGTCCAGCAGGGGCACACCAGATAGGAACGCCGTGGTAGCTGCGATCGCTCTGGTGGAATGGGCTCTCGGACGGCCAGGCAGCGGTCGGTTTGCCAACCGGTGACAGTACATGATACAGCCGGAGAGCCATCTGGAGATGGAAGCCTTCGAGAGAGCCTTCCCCTGATTGACAGGTCCAAAGTTCACAAAGAGTTGTGACGTCTTCCGAAAACCTTTCGTGCGGTCCACGTAGAACTTCAGCGCTCTAGCTACATCCAGCGAGTGCAAAGTCCTCTCAGCCGGCGACGAAGGCGACGGGAAGAACACAGGTAACACCAAGGGTTCGTTGAGATGAAAGTCCGACGGTACCTTGGGCATGAAGGAGGGGTGCGTCCTGAGCACTACCCTCGTGTCGTGGAAAGTCAAGTACGGGGCCTTGCAAGAAAGGGCCTGGATCTCTCCCACTCGTCGTGCGGAGGTGATGGCCACGAGAAAAGCTGTTTTCCACGATAGAAACTTCAACGGGGCCGAGTGCAGAGGCTCGAACGGAGGTCCCATGAGTTTGGTCAGTACCACGTTGAGCTCCCACGCCGGGGCCGGAGCCTTCACCGGCGGGAACGATCTGAACAGTCCCTTCATGAACTCTTTCACCAGACGATGAGACCACAAGGACGTCCGGCCCGTGGTTCTGGTGTATCGGGAGATCGCAGCAAGATGAATCTTGATGGACGCGTGTGCCAGACCAGCTTTGGCCAGCGTCAGCAGGTACGGCAGCACTTGGGGAGCCGTAATCCGTAGAGGGTTAATCTTCTGTGCGTGGCACCAGACAGAGAACCTCTTCCATTTGTGTCCGTAGCATTTAAGAGTCGAGGACGCCCTGGCCTTTGCAAGAACCTCTCTGCAATCGGCCGGTATGTCGTATCCTCCAAACTCTAACGCTGCAGGAGCCAGGCCTGCAAGTTCAGCGACTTCGGGTCGTGGTGGAGGATGGCGCCTCCTTCCCTGGAGAGTAGATCCGCGTCCGCCGGTAGCTTGATTGGCGGGGACGCCGACAAGTCCAGAAGGTCCGGGAACCATATCTGCCTCGGCCACGCAGGTGCGACGAGGATCATCCTGCACCGTGACCTCTTGAGCTGGTTGACGAGCCGGATTAGCAGAGGCAAGGGAGGGAACGCGTAGAGGAACAGGCCCTCCCAGGGGAACGAGAAAGCATCGCCCATGCTCCTCGTCTGGGGAAACCTGCTGGCGAACCTCCGGCACTTGGTGTTCGTCGCCGTCGCGAACAGGTCGATCTGGGGTGTGCCCCACCGTCGGAAGAGGCGATCCACCAGATCCTGCCGTAGTTCCCACTCGTGGCACGAGCGCAGCTCCCTGCTGAGTGAGTCGGCGATGGTGTTTTTTATCCCTGCCAGATGAAACGGCACCAGAAGAATCCCTTGGG
Organism: Ambystoma mexicanum; assembly: GCF_040938575.1. NCBI lineage: Eukaryota > Metazoa > Chordata > Amphibia > Caudata > Ambystomatidae > Ambystoma > Ambystoma mexicanum. The sequence goes on from NC_090922.1 coordinate 343,956,265, forward strand.
CGACGGCCCAATGCCACAGGTCCTGCGCCTCCTTGGACAGCGCTGGGGACCTGGTTCCGCCCTGTTTCCTGATGTAAAACATGGTGGTGGTGTTGTCGGTGAAGATCCTCACCACCTTGCCCTTGAGGGACGGAAGGAAGGACCTGAGGGCCCAAAACACTGCATGGAGCTCCAGGACGTTGATATGCAGGGACTTCTCCGTCGGGAGCCAAAGTCCCCTTGCGTGCAGATTTTCGGTGTGCGCTCCCCACCCTTCTAGGGAGGCATCCGTGGTCACAGTCACCTGGTGGGCTGGGGTCTGGAAGTCCATGCCCGCCGTCAGATGCGCGCGGGTGCCCCACCACCGTATCGCTCGTCGGAAACTCTCGTCGAGCTTGATCCTTTCCTCGAAGCTGCCCGTCGTCTGGATCCAGCGCGCATCCAGGAACTCTTGCAACGGGCGCATCCGGAGCCTGCACATGGGAATGAGGTAGATGCAGGAAGACATCATCCCGAGGAGGGACTTGATGGACCTCACCTTGGCCGCGTCGGCCACCAACATCCGTTGCACCTTGCCCAAGATGGTCCTGGTCCTCTCCTCCGACGGGGAGGCCAGAAGGGACACTGTGTCGAGCCTCGCTCCCAGAAACAGTGCGACTTGCGCGGGCACCAGGTGGGATTTGGCGTAGTTCACGGAGAATCCCAGGTCCGTGAGGAGTTGGACGGTCCTTGCCGTGTGGACCACGGCGAGCTCCCTCGTCTTGGCGCGGATGAGCCAGTCGTCCAGGTAGGGGTAGACGTGAATCCCCTCGCGGCGCAGCTGCGCCGCCACCGGTGCGAGGCACTTGGTGAAAACCCTGGGTGCCGACCGCAGTCCGAAGGGAAGGGCTTTGAACTGGTAATGACGCCCTTGGACCACGAATCTGAGGAATTTTCGGTGCCCCTTTAGGATGGGAATGTGGAAGTAGGCATCCTCCAAATCCAACGACGATAGGAAGTCTCCTTCCTCCAGCTGACCCAGGACGTGCTGGAGGGTGACCATCCGGAACTTCTGCGCCTTGATGAACTTGTTCAGGCGTCGCAGGTCCAGGATGGGGCGCCATCCTCCCGTCTTCTTCTTCACGAGGAAGTAACGCGAGTAGACTCCGGAGCCCCGAAGCCTCTTTGGGACGAGTTCGATGGCGCCCTTTCTGAGCATCGCCTTTACCTCCAGGAGAAGTTGAGGGACGTGAAGTTCTTTCCTGGCCACGGGGGGGACGCGCGGGCACCTTCTTTGAAACTCGAGCGCGTGGCCCCGGGCCAGGGCGTCCAGCACCCAACGGTCGGTGGAGATGGACTCCCACACGCTGACGAAGCCCGCCAGCCGGCCTCCCACCGGGGTGCTTCGGTGGGGGCCCGACCCCACGGCCGGTTCAATCCTGCTTGGACGCGGCCTTGCCGCCTTGGCCTCCTTGGCGACGACGGCGGGGGCCGCCAGACTTGCCTCGTCCTCTGTAGGCCTCTTGCGACGACGAGCGGGCCGCTTGACGGTAGGAAGCGAAACCGCCGCCGGAACCTTTGGAGGCGCCCTTGCCTCCGCCGCTCCGAAAGGGCGTCCGCCGTTGCTGCAGTACTCCAAGGGCCCGGGCCGTCTCAGTATCCGCCTTGATGGCCTGAAGGGAATCGTCCACTGTCTTCCCAAACAGGTTGTTCCCGTCGAAGGGCATGTCCAGGACCCTGGTCTGGACGTCCTGCCGAAAGTCCGTAGCCTTGAGCCATCCGCGACGTCGAAGGCAAACGCCGTTGCCCATCTGGCGGAACCCAGTGTCGGCGATGTCCGTCGCCACGGTGATGGCGTGGTCCGAGGCCACCTCACCTTCCTGCAGGATCTCAAGGGCCTCCGCCCTCTTGTCGTCCGGCAGAAAATCCAGCAGGGGAGCTATCTTGTACCAGAGTTCCCTGTCGTAGCGGGCCACGATAGCCAAGGCGTTGGCCGCTTTAATCGTCGTCGCCGCCGACGTGATGACTCTGCGTCCCATGGCATCCAATTTCTTTCCCTCGCCGTCCGGCGGGGAAGTCGACGTGGAGGCCGCACCCCCCCCCGCTTTCTTCCTGGCTGCCGCGGAGACGACGGAGTCCGGGGTAGGCTGCGCCCGGAGGCATAGGGGGGCCGAGTCCGGGACCCGGTACTTTTTCTCGTACCGGTCTCTTTTCGCTGGCGTCGTGGAAGGGTTCTTGAGGAGGGAAAGGCCCTCATCCCAAATGTCGTCCAACAGAGGCACTGCGAGGACCGTCTTCCTCTTGGTCTCGCGCCGTTGGTAAAGGAAGCCTTCCTTTTTCTTCTCCTCAGGGCAGAGTTGGAAAAGCTCGGATGCCCTGGCGATCATTGAGTGGAACGATCCAATCTCGTCGGGCGGAGAAGCCCTGGTGGGAGGCGACGACGGAAAATCCTCGTCGTATGCCTCGTCGTCCGTACCCGTCGCTGCCGTGTCAGTCCCCGTATCATCCCCTCGGGTGGACGGGGAGGAGGGCTGGACGGGGCGCGACGGTTGAAAAGGAGGCGGTGGATGGATCCTTCTTTTCTTGGTAGGGGGAACACCAGAAGGTCCCGGTTCTGGATCCCCCGACGGGAGAGGTTCCTCCGTCGGTAACGGTAGTCTCGTCCTTATCTCGGAGCATAAGGACTGTATAGCCAACAAAATGGCCGCTGAGTTGTCTTGCGGCGCTGGCAGAGGGGAATCCGACGGGCGAGCAGGGGCCCCGTCGGTATCCTCGACGATGTCGTCGTCGTCACCTGCGTCGGGGCCCATTCCGACGGGCTGGTCTTGTTCCACGCCTAGGCCGTGGCTTAAGACCTCGATCAGTTCCTCTTCTGAGGTTGAGGCCGAATCTACGACGACGCCCTGCCCCCCCTTCTTCCCCACGGAGGGTTTCACGGGGGTCCTATCGATGGGCACGAAAGAAGACTCCCTCCGAGGAGGCAGGGAGATTCTGGGCCCCGAGGCCGCCACCACTGGTGCAGCCTCCACAGGCTGGGCCAGGGCCGCCGCGACCGTTTCGATAGAGGGCTTGGTCGAATGGATCAAGGCCTTCACCACCTTAGGTGCGCTCACCGCCTTATCCTTGAGGGAGGGGGCACTGCCACGCTCCTCCTCTGCCTTAGAGCTCGACCGGGGTCTCTCCAGGAGCTTCGCCGGGTGCTCGGCCTTCCTCTTACCCGACCCAGAGCGTTGGCTCGTGGTTGATGGCGCCGGGGAGGGTGCGCCCTGCCTGGCGCCCGTAGAGCCCGACCGTTCGGCGCTCCCGGTGCCAGCGGACTCGCGGTGCTTGGCCTTATGTTGGGCCCCCGTCGCCGGGGCGCCCTCAAAGGTCTTAGAAGACCGCTCAGATTTCTTCTTCTTCTCGCCAGACGGGCTCTTACCCTCCAGCCAGCTGGCGAGACGTTGATGGCGGTCCTTCATGGTCCGTTCCGACATGTTGCCGCAAAACGCACAGTCCTTCTCCACGTGCGTCTTGTCCCCATGAAGGCAGTAAAGGCAGAAAGAGTGTTCGTCCTCCTTGAAGACGTTCTGCAGCTGGCATCCAGGGCAGGCCCTGAACAGCTTTCCGGGCGTCGAGCTTCCCTTCTCCTGGGCCATCTCCGAGACCGGGCCTGAGAAGCTTCTGGAGTCCTCCGAAGTGTAGCTCGACGAAATCTTCACCCTTGAGGGGCACAGATGAATCCGACACGGGTCCCCGTTGATCGGATGTAGGATCGGTGGAGCTTGAGGCTCTTTTGACCGAAAGAATCGAAGTTTTTGTGAAAAGCGCGAAAAAATAGCACTAACGCTCGAGAGCAATAGCACGAGGATCCCAACACATGAACGTGCGGTAAAAATCTGAAGATGGCTGCCAGAGGCGGTGCTTAGGTAGAGGGCAGTCATTGGCTGTGGTCAGTATGACGCAGAGACCAGTGATTGGTTATTACTACGAAAGACAGATCAGAAACGAAACTGATACTGGTTTTTTCTTTACCGAGGATTCCCAGCCTGACGACGGGGAATATTCATGAGCATGTGAATCCATGCCAGACCCCATGCTGGAGAATGTTATTTATCCCCTGGACACTAAGTCAATTACCCAAGTGAAACAATCCACTACAGACAAAGCCAATAGTTTAAATGCTGAATACAAAAATAACCCAACAGAAATTATTGCATTGTGTTAGAAATCAGATCACCTTGGGTAACCATAAACTAAGGCTGTCTACTTTTAAATAGAAAACATGATTCCAAATAGAAAAAAGGGTTCTGACGAAGTGAAATGGAATTTTTATTGGAAGCTGTTAATGACAAAAATAGCCTTACATTTTGGGAACTACTTTCATTGGGATGCAAGGAAAATAGTACTTTTGATTTCAGTAAGCATCCCTGTAAAGATTTGGCTTATGCATATTAAAGGTTTGAAAAAGGGGACTTAGTTATTTATAAAATGAAACAGTATTAATTTTGTTCTGTATGGTTTGGGCACTTCCTCTCTGGTGTTTATAGAGGGGAAGGTGCATAATGCCATTGTTTCCCAGATAAGGAATTAAACTCCTGCTCCAAATAGGATACCGGAAACAAAGCTGAAATCTTTCCAATTTAAAAAAAAAGGTGGACGAGAGGATCCATCAAATTATTGACCTATATCTTTATTTAATACAGCTGGAAAGATATAAGCCAGGGTTTCGCTAGGCCATTTGAATGCATGGGTTACAGAGAACCATATTCAATCTGGTATAACACTGTTGACAAAAGTTTCAGATATTTTCTGTTGCAAAAATATGTTATACTGAGGATCGTTAATAAATATGCTTTATTTATGGATTAAAAACACTTTTGTCGCAGTCCAACGACATATTTTATGGGGAACCGAAAAGGAACGTACCATATCTCTACCTCTGTCAAATGCACTCATACCACTTTATTATGAAAACGAAGCTACTGTGGGATGGGGTCTGGGGATATCAAGTTACATCATGTTTTAAAGTACAAAAAGTGGTCTTCCAAGGCTCGTTTTGGAACCAACTCGTTTTCTTAAATTTATAAATGATGTATTGAGAAGATACTCTAAATTCTGACTGATGCCCCAGTTCTTGTGAATGATAAAAACGTATTGCTTATGATGTGGTTTTATTGTCTTTCACTCCTGTTGTTTTGGAGAGGAAATAACATGTGTTCTGCGATTTTTAATAAAAAGGGTTTTGATGTCAACCGCAGTAAAAACAAATACATTTTTTTTCATACAGCTATTAAAAAAAACTGTCATTAGTTATTGATGGAGTCAATATTGAGCACGTCACAACCTACGATTATTTAGGGATTTGGTTTAGGAGTAACTAAATGGAACAAATTGAAACATCTAGCCTTACTTTGGAAAGATATTATTCTGGTATTGTCAGATTTACTAAAGAGCTTCGAAATGGTCCTTCTGCCTCACTATTGAAAATGTAAAATCTTCAAGCGAGACAAGCAGCTTTGTATGGCTTTGAACTCTGGCCCTCGATTTTGCTCTCTCTTACTAAGAGTGCTTTTTTAAAGAAATCCTTAGGCTTACCTAAAAGTGCTCACACTTTGTTCTTTCTTTTGGAGGTTAATAAGAAAAGTATTCATCAAGTTTTGGCAGCTATACCACTTATTTCTTGGGTGAGACGCCTGAGCAGTCTGGCAAACTACAAATATAGAAAGGCCTTACAGGATATCCTATCCCAAGATGAAGGCTTGTCACCTCCCTGGTGTAAGTAGATCAAAAACCTTTTGCAAGACCATATTTATCGATAGTGTAAACGTTACACAGTGTCCCATAATTTGTATGTGTAACAAGTTATACACATACATTACTTACCGTAATCTTATTTCTGATGCTCATCTGCTTAGATTCACATTCTCTGCATAGGGAGACATCTAGTGGTAGATGTGGAATTGCATCTTGTTTTTGATGTTCAAAAAGAGGCGTTGACTGGGCGTGTCTGTAACACTATCCCTAGTGTGACGTGTACTGTACCCGTTATCCTTCCGATTGTTTTGTTCCTAAAATGAGGGAGAACAAAGTGTATGCACGAGTACAAGAAGCAAAGAAAGGTGTAAGATGGCCATGTGCCTTCAACTCCAAGAGGGGAGGAAGGGCGGCGCATGTGAATCTAAGCAGACACAAGCATCAGAAATACGATTACATTAAGTAATGTATGATTTATGAGGCTTGTGGATCTGCTTAGAATCAATTGCTGGGCATAGACTAGCGAGCAGTACCAGAAGATGGTGTCGGATTTTAAGAAGGTACAGTGGCAAAAAGATGTCTTAACACTGCCTGACCCACATGTGAATTACTCTTAGAATGTGTGTCTAGGCAGTCATGTTGTGTAAAGGTGTGAAAGCAACTCAAGCTGCTACCTTGCAAATGGCATCTAAAGGTACATTTGCAATGAAAGATAAAGTAGCCCCTGTTTCTCGAGTAGAGTGAGCTCTAGGCTTGAAAGGTAAAATTATTGTTGAAAGAGAATAACACATTTGGATGCATTTCACAATCCATTTTGAAATAGCTGCCTTAGAGACAGTATCCCCTTCTCTTCCAGTGGCAATGTAAACAAATAATTGATCTGTTTTCTGAAGTGGTTTTGTCTTATTGAGGCAATAAATCACAGCTCTCCTCACATCTAGTGTATGGAGGCTCCTTTCTGCTTAATTTGTTGGACTTTAAAACAGAGCTTGAAGTTCTATAGACTGATTGACATGGAACATCGAGATTCATTTAGGAGAGAAGCGTGGATGTGTGCGCAAAAACCACTTTGTCCTTGTGAATGGTGGCAAATGGATCTTGAACTGAGAGTGTGCAGTTCACTCACCCTCCTCATAGATGTAATGGCCACAAGAAAAGCAGTCTTATAAATTAGGCACTTAAGACTGATTTTATACATCAGTTCAAAAGGAGGCTCAATAGGTTTAGTAAGGACAACATTCAAGTCCTATAGGACTTGGATTTGAAATTGGAGAGTGCAATCTTTTGACTCCTTCCATAAATACTTTAATGACAGGGACCTTCCACCATGAAACTTTACTCTGAGAGGTGGTGTATGCAGAAAAAGCAGCTAGATGAACTTTTAGTGTATTAAAGACAAGCCCTGAGTCTAAGAGGTAAAGTATGTAGAACAATAACGGAAGGTCTGCAGTCAATTGGATTGATGCTACATGAATTACACCAAATGACAAAGTGTTTCTATTTATTGAAATTACAGTGGGCCTCATTCGACAACGCCGGTATCCTGGTGGTAGAGCCGCCAGGATACCGGCACCCGGTCTGGCAGCATTGTAACCTTTAACGGCAGACGGTCCGGTGGCGGTATCAAGGGCTTTTTTGGCTGGTGGGGCACCTGGCATACCTCCAGCAATGGAGGTAACCCACGTGCCCCACCGTCACTCTCGTAGTTCGGCTGTCCAGTAATAAAGTGACCGTATCTGGGGATACCAGAACATTGCAAAACCGCCCGGATTATTTGTGGCTTGACATACTTGTTTGCAGGAAGTAGATCTAACACAGGGTGCATGGTTAAGTCCTTTTTGGATTCAAGGAAATACAATAAATAGATACCCTTATTTATCCCTAGAACAGCACCCAGGAGGGCAAATACATGCTGCCCCATGCTTTGGGAGCCGAGAGGGGGCGAAAGCTGCTCACATAGTAAGCATCCCCCTATCCCCCCCACTTCACAAACAGATCCCTGGTGGTCTAGTGGCATTGCTGGGCGCGGATCGAGTGCTCAGCGCCCAATCTGCGCCAAGCAATGCTTCAAAAAAGGTATTGTTGGAAAGGGGAGAGTCTCCCCTTTCCAACGACACCTCCCACGATCTAAAAGGCACAATAATGCCACAGATCGAGGGAGAAAAAGAAGGAAACTACCTTTTGTTTTCACTGCGGCAGCCGAAACGGCTGCCGCAGTGAAAATTACTTTCAGTTTCAAGTCAGCACGCATTACAAGGAACCTCCTCTTCACATAGTCCGTGGGCTGGATCTCACTTTTGCAGGGATCGCACAAAGTGATGTGCCAAAAAGGACGAGGTACCTTGGCAACACAAAAGTAATGCTATGGACAAGATAGCTTGGGTTTCATGTATTTTTAAGCTTATGTTGCCTTTGTTTTGCCCCCAGTTCTAATTCTAGATTTTGCCTCAGCGTTTCTCTTTTTCGCATATATGTTGTTGACCTACTAATTAGCTCTCTTCTCACCACTGTTGAAATTATATTTTCCTCTCTAAGGACTGGGTATCTAAGGATAGGGTGGTAGAGCTTCCAGAGAGGTCATTGTCGGGGGGAAGCCCTAACCATCCTAATTGCCCCAATAACCGGTGCATGTTCCGACATAATTCTGAGTTCAATCTTAAAATCAGCAAGGCACAGAATTTTGTTGAAAATATGTGATCTATCCTGGAATTGGTTCTATGTAAAATTAAAGAGTAGGTACTGTCTCTTTTCTCTGGGTATATACCCCTCCAGGCATTTATGAGTCCTAAATCCTGTAGGACTCTAGCTAGGGCAACTGCATTCTTAAAGTCTGGCTGGGATGTGTGACGAGTCGCTAGGTATTGCTAACTCTTCCCCCAGGGGGAGTCCTTTCTCATGAGGCTAGGTAGGTGCAGTCGCTCCCCAAAAGACCCGCTAGGGATGGTTTAGTGCTCAAAGATCTCATGGGGAGGGACTCCCCCTCTGTGGATAAGGATGATCACCTAGGGTAGAGCCCATTGGGCAACATCACACCCCAAACTTCCCCGCCCCCCATTCCAAACCACTTCCTTGAGAGTAGACCCATGTATTTTTGTAGTGTAGGAGAAACAGCCAAAACAGAAAGTACTAAGTCAAGGAAGAGCACAGAAGACACAAAGATTACTTACTGCGCTAGTACTGGTGTGAGGTGGCCCGAGGATGCATGAAGATCAACCAATCAAGAACAACGAACCACTCTTGACAATCCACCAGGGCGGGACTGGCAACAATGTGTAAGAAGAGAAGAAAGACTGAAGATTCAGTCAAGCCCACCGGGAGAGGCAGCAGATGTGGAAACCATCCAGAGCTGGAGATTCAAATCCTGTAGGCTGGCCAGGGATGCCGCAGAGCAGAGGACGCCGGCGAATCACTGAGGAGGTTTTCAGTGGCTCCAGCTGGAGTGGACCCGAACACGAAGCAGGAAGAGAAAGCCGACCAATGCAGAAGTGCGCAGATCCATCAAGGTGCTGCAAAAGCGAAAGAGAGAAGCTGGAGAGGCCCACCCCAGTTCAATGAAGCCCAGTGGATTACCGAAGTCCCAAAGTAGGTAAAGGGAGGTACTGCAGACCCAGAGGGGACACAGAGGTAGAAGAGAAAAGGCTTGGCGGCTTTCCACCTGCCCATTAGTAACAGTCCAACTATTGGGAAGGCTGGTCGAGCATCAGAGGAGAACTTCCTCGCTGCAGTGGTAGCAACAAGCCCACTGACCACTAGTGAAGCATCGGGGACCCTAACTCAAGTGAATCGACCATCAGAGGAGAACTGGAGCCAACAACCCCACTCGCCATCTGAGAAGGGTCTGGGAAGCAAATGCAAGTGAATTGAGCATCAGAGGAGTACCTACTTGTCGCACTGGCAGCGATAAACTCACTGATTACCAGAGAAGGGTGTGATACCCCGACAAAAGCATTTGAGAAAAGCATCCTCGTTGCAGTGGCAAAGAAAAGTGCAGAGGCTCTGAGAAGGATTTAGGACTTTGCTAATTCCACGAGAAGGCAGAGAAAGAAATATCAAGTTGAGAGATATGGAAAAGAACTCTCCAACACCAGCAGAAGGGAGTCATTCTCCTGGTGAAGAGACTGAAAGCACTTTTGATACACACAAGAGACCCTCAGGGAAGGGAGTCCTCCAACCTGTCTTTGTTGCGTACTATATTGGAGTGTGTGGGCCAATACCAGGAGAAGGGTGTCATTCTCCTGTTCTGAAAGTTGACTGGTGCAAAGGTTTGTTGGAACTACAAGCCAGGGGAAGGGAGTCATTCCACCTGGCATCCTTTTGTTAAAACATTTCTGGGAATACCATCCAAGTAACAGAAGAAGGGGAGACATTCCCCGGGAGAAGAAACTTTCTGTTGGCTTATTCTTTAGTTGTAGTGTAAGGGATAGAAGTAGGTTATGACACAGGACGTTGGACTTTGATTTCAACTGACATTCTGACAGATCCTTTAGTATTAGTTTGAGGCATGGAAACCCCTATTAGAAGATAAGGATAGTGAGGGTTTCTTCCTTTTTGATAAATAAAAGTGTATACCAATCAAAATGCCACCCTTGGGCTGAGCTGCAGCTAATCGCTCTGAGTTTGCTTTGGAATCCCCTTAAAGGCGGTGAGCTCACTTTTAACTACATGCATATTCTGCTCTTGTGGCCAGATACTGTTGCCCATGTAAGGAACTTGCGTTAACTGCAACATAATGATCGACAATGTGTTCTGAGGGTACTATAAGGGTGCAGAAGTAAGGTTTGGACACAATTATAATTATTCTTTTATAATGTGCTTAATACCAGAGAGGTTTCTAAACGTGAGACCAGGATTCAAACCTGTGTTGTTATGCGTTGTTTTGAGATTCCAAGACAAACGCATTCCCCCTGTGCTATCCTCGTGGCCTGACAATGGTGGAATGTTTTGGAGTATTTTATTAAATAAGAAAAGGTTGAAAAAATGCAGCTCTACCCCTAAAGCTAAAATGTGTTTCCCGGTCTCAAAGAAAACAAGTTAAATTGTCAAACAGTCCAAAAAGAGCCTGTGAATGTCATGTGCAAAAACCCAATTTGGTCCCCAACACTAATAATCTGAAGTAACTGTGAAAGGATGATCTCTTCTTAAATTAACAAGTGTTCTTTGTGCTCTCACTCAACATAAAAGTTCCCAGTCTCTCTGGTAGTAAAAAGCGCTGAAATAAATATTGTTCATAAACACAAGTTTCCCATGCTAGGGTTGTGCTCCTTTCCCCTAGAGTTCTTCTCAGTTTCCTTCATGATGGGCTCTTGAGCCCCTTTATCCTCTTAAGCAAATGTCAGTGGACAATTCATAGGGATATATTGTTTAGCTTCACAACTCTTTGTGTTGTCAATTTGATAGAGTTAGTTTTAAAATGTAGGCTTCCGTTTGACCAATTCCAGGCCCCTTGACCCTTTCATTCTCTCACATGGATGGGAGTCTCAGACTCACAATATAACTTGGTTCGCTCTCCTGCCGAGCTAGTATCCTCTCAGGGACTGTCTCTCTTTCACGTGGGTCCCAGAAACTCATATTCTTCCTTAAAGTAGGGGATTGCCTTTCACATGAGTTGCGGGTCCCAGTCTCACAGTTCGTTATGATATATGTTTAGTTCACTATCCTGCCAAGTACCAGATTCTCTTCTCTTGGGGTATCACAAGGTCCCCGACCCTTTCATACTTAAGTTTTAACATGGTTGCCGGTCCCAGACTAGAAATGCCCCTTCAGGGTCCCAGGCCCTCTTGCTCCAATGTTTGTATTCATCCCCTTGCTTCCCCAACGACTCCTGGAAAATCTCTGTACCCGTTTCCTGCTTATCAGTAGGTACCAGCATTTCTCTAGCGCCTGCGTTGTTCCTCGAGGCTCAGGTAGGTCTCTGGTGAATCGTGGGGTCTGCAGCGGTTCCATAGGCATCTCTATCTGGCTGTGCGTCCTGCCTTGAAAGCAGTCCAGCGCAGCCTGGGGTGCCCTAAGGTACATATAGGCAACAGCCCGATCGGTCCTTCCAGCCTGGACCACGTTCTGGTTCTCTTTCTCTTCCTTTGCAGCTTCTTCCCCTTTGGCTTCTCTGTGCCAAAGGGGAACGACTCCCGCAGTTCCTCTTCGGATGCTCATCCCCTCCGGGAGGTACACAGATCTTCTTGGTTCACCCAGTGAGGGAGACTCAAGATTCCCTCTGTTCCCCACAGGCTGCTGGGATTGAAGGGTTCCCCCTCATTTAGGGTAATACAGAGGTTCACAGCCCCTTCTGCTACAGCACAGGATTCCTGCTACTCCAGGGAAGGCTTCACAACTGCTTCCCATTCTTTCCTCCTTTTCTACTTTGTTTGAACCAATGAGCAGCTGGCAACCACTAGACTGCTCATTATGGTTAAGAGTCATCTTCATGGCTCTGCTCCTCTTCGTCTCAGTATAAATCTTAGAACTCTCCCAATAGGATGTGCTTTGTCTCAGTACTTGGTAATGAAGCTCTAGCTAGGTAGTTCCTGTTCTTTCTCGTCCCACTACTTTTAAAGGGGACTGTTACAGAAGTGAAGCGACCACATGAGGAGTGTGTGTGGGATGGTGGTATATTAGATGGGGTCTTAATTGGGACTAACCTCCTAGGTTGGTTTACCTCACAACAGAAAACATTGGAACTAACTGTTAACAGGGAAGGAGAGTTTGGCTTCGGGAAGGAGGGAGGGTCTAATAAAGCAGAGGAATATCGTGTGCTCTGGGAAGGTCTACCCCCCCTCGGGGAGAAGGAACGACATCCTCAGATTCGTCACAGTACTTATTAGTTGGAAGCGGTTGAACACAACAAGTTGGCAGCAAGTGATTTGTTTGCAGCACTTATCTATTATAAATGGTTTCCTCGTACTGTTTGCGAAGTTAATGCGTTCAGGAGGTAGAACAACAGACATGGTTGGCAGTTTTGCAAGCGCAAATTAATTAATCTCAGAGAACAATGCAAGAAAATCTGATAAACCCGGATACGGGAATGCAGCAGGCTGATGCAGACACCATTTATTTAGCTTCCTCTAATAACACCTTTAAGATTTGGTAAAAAAGGGGCTTTAGTTGACACCAAATATAAAAATTACTATGTTTTTCTCAGAATTGAATACACCAGACGCTTCACTTTCAATTGAAGAATCATCCCATGGTGTAAACTCAATTCCTACTCTGGTGGACGATGTCACAGATAATGAGTTGTCATTTTGTTGACAAGTGAACAAATCTTTGGAGCTGGTTTCAGTGGTAGATTAAGTGGTTGACAATTTTATGATGAATACGGGCCTTAGCATTTTCCCTGAAGGAAAAAGCAAATTGGAAATAATTATGAATCAAAGTAAAGGTACAAGAGAAAATGGTGATTCTGATGCAATATCTAGTCCACAAGGAGACTCAGCAGAACAAACGTTTGAACTATCCAGGTTTATGGGAAACAAGGGACATGGATTATTTAAGACACAGGACAGTCCATCTACAGCCTTGGTGGAGCCTCCTAATGAGGCTGTAAGCCAGCATTTAATGGACAAGAAACACCTTGTTGTCAGTTACCTTTATCATTGTTGACCTCACCAGTTTTGTACAACTCTCCTTCAGAGACTGCAAACTCTTCTTCATCTTGCTCTTCTTCAGGTCCTTCTAGTCCTGATCCATGTTCACCTTACCTGCTTGAATCGAATACCTCGGGTTTACCTTTGGGTGCCACAACATTATCTGCTCTTAATTGTGTTTTAAACTGATTGGTTCATTCATATAATAACATAAAATACAGGTATAACTCAACAAACCGTGGTCTACCACTTAATTGGTGCCCCAGTCTTCCCTAACTGCACAATGGTTAAAGGACAATCAATATATTTTGCATAATGCTCCGTACTTCACTTGGTAATTGCCCACTTGCCGGACCTACTAACCTTGGGTAGCATGGGTTTTGGTAATCTCTCTTCAGTATAGAGGTGCATATACATGCCAAGCCACCTTTTTAATTACAATATTTAACTTCTATCTGACACACTAGTATACTAATTCTCTCCGAGTTTTACTCACGTGGCACAGAGTCTAACCTTGGTGGATTCTCATGGTGGTCACCTAGTATGAGTAAGCAACATTGCACATTTATTACAAACATGCAATTGCTTGTTCTCTCCCCCTTGTACCAGATGTTGACCCATTTTGTACATACTGATGGTATATCTAAAATATGTTTGTCTCTGTGGATTGTGGCTATATCTTTTATTCAATTATCTTTTGATACCACGGGTATTGAAATGTCTTTTTGATGGATTACGCTCCAGTCGGTCTGCAACACCTTTTAAATGGCATTGAGTCTTACTCTAGTAAAAATCACATGATCATTAATCTGCCAAAATCTTATGCTATGATTTGTAAAACCTGAAAAAATACAAAATCTAACGTCTGGAAGCTGAAAGATAACGTAATTACGAGAGTTGGCTTGTTGTGCTATTAGGGGGTTGTAGTTTCAGCAAAAATGCTGTTCGAGATATATAAACTTAGGATAGAGGAAAAGGTTTGCTTGTGCATCTCAATGATGGAATCGGTGAGAAGCAAACTATGTGCTTACTCTCTGGCCCCCCCCAATCAAATGTTATAGATTAAAAGTAACTGCAATCGTTTTATATTACATGATATGAAAGTTTATTTATATAGCGCCTAAACACAATGTGTTTCAAAGCGCTATATGGTTGTGAATTGATGAATTTGAACAACAGGATATTTTTGGATACCCTAGAGGGGAAATATGGAAGCAGACACTGGGTATTCCAACATCAGTGCCAATCCGCATAATCAGATCAGAACTGGGATTGACATCCTGGTGTGCTCAATATATTAGGAGAAGCCCATCTCTATTGAAAACATTACAACAATCTCACAAATTAACTTAATAAAGGAAACCAATTCTAATCCTTTTTAAAGAAAATTTTGGAAGAGATGTCAATCATTCTACACAATAGTAGATATGGATGTCCTCAAATCTGCTAACGTGATAAAAAAAGAAAATTAGACATTGGGATAAAATGATGGATATTCAGGATTTGGGGAGATTACATTTTTATAAAGGACAAAGATATTTTTGTATCCCCCGTCTGATAAACCAAGAATGTATCTAATAAAATTTCCATCTCAAATTTATCAGACCTGGTGTCTAAAATTCTGACTCAACTGTTTACCAACATCAGAGGTCATTGGACCAAAGTTAAAACTACCCAGGGAACTTTGTGGTTGCCGGTTATGTGGTATGGAGCCCATGGAGACTTTATACAGCTTGCTAATGGAATGTCCCACTCTGATTAATTACAAGATTGCAAACCTAGGCCCCTTTATACAATAATCTGCTCAAGTACTGACCAACAGCCTATGGTGCAGACTTATGCACAATGATGGCCTATGTCTGGAAATTGCAATGAAGTGTATTTCAGACCATATTTCTTCTTTTTCTCTATTGTCACATTAAAGCAGTAGAGTGATTGTAGGTTGAGGAACTTTTATGAACCTTGGTAGTAGTAGATGGAGGGATGTTCTGAACATTTTGTATCTATATGGGTCTGTCTGTATTTATATTGAATTCTCTATTTTTAATACATGCTTTATTTAAGTGTGGAAAGTTTCAATGTAAACAGTAACACACTAATACAAATAAAAAATTAATAAAAAAGACATGTCTTTTATGGGACTCACATTTTGGGTGATTTGTCTTCTGATATAATGTTGCCTCGAAAAAGACCTGCAATCAGGTAGAAACAAGTGACGGCTGTCCCGGTTATCAAATATCTTTCTTATGCAGGCTTTATGTTTCATCTTCACCTTCCACTTTGGATGACATATTGAATCAGACCTTTTTTAAGAAACATGATCCACATGCATTGTTGTCTTGGGTATCTTGCTCCTTAGGAATTGGGTACAGTTCAAATTCATCTTGTGTTAGAATCAATTTCTTTTTAGATCTGTGACAATTCCAGCGAGATCGTCACCTCTCTCCAAGGTGGAAACAACCGCTCTGGGACCATGCAGGTGACCACTATGTTGAACACCATCCCTTTTGGGCTGACTCCCCCTTAAGGGACAGGGACTACGGGAAGGGTAGAGGACATCATCTCTTTCCCACAGTTAATAACTCCTTTATGGGATATTTTTAGGGACTGTGGCGAAGTAGAAGAAAGAGTTGGACTAAGTAGTAACATGTTAAAGGTGTTTATTCAAATAATAAGAAAAATACCTATCTAGCCATACCGCCATAAGGGCAATTTCCTGCCTAGCAAAACTAAAAGGGTGCTTGTCAAATTCAAAAGAAATAGTCCTTAGTCCAATTCCTATTAGTTAACTAGACCTACCACTTAGAAAAAGTATCCCAAAAAAATTGAGGCCGGAGCAGTAGCCTCTGTCCTCTGCTTTTGCCTGGCCCAACCCTTGGATCTCTTTTCCAAGAATACTAGACTTTCAAAGTTCATCAATTTCTCGCAGTACAGTCCTGAGCCTATCTGCGGGTTCTGTATGCCAAGTTTTTTTAAAGTTTTAACATATATTCCATTACGGTACCCTTTTCCTAGGAAGAGAAGGTTTTCTTAACACAATTCAACCATTTCTGACTTGGTGCTGGATAGTGTCTTGTCTTGTTTTTAAACATTGGCAAACTTCAGGTTTTCTCTCCTCCCAGTTCTGTTCAATATGTTTTGTGTTTCCAGGACTCCTCACAGTGCTCTGGCCCTCGTACTGGCTTACTTTAGCGGGGCCTCTGTGGGGCGTCTGCCCGTTTGGGGTTTCTTAGCTCCTGTAACAGTTTTGGCTTTCCCAGTCTTACAAATCAATGTCTCTCGGTTGCTCAGGGATCTAGACAAAGCTCGCTGGCCCTCTGATGGGCTTGCCTTCGACAGAACGTTTCCCAGAGAAGGGGGAAACGGACAGCCCCAGAGCGCGGACTGAGATCAAGAAAAGTCCAGAGTGGGGGGCGGTGTTGTGTGGCAAATGAAGTAGCTGCAACTCTGAGCCATTCCGCCTCTGGGGGCCTTTGCGGTTATTGCTTGCAATCTAGTGTAAAAATCCACCATAATACTACTGATGCCTAGAGGAACCCCGGCGGCACACATCAGAGGAGTGTTGATAGCAGAAACCCCCAGGGGGTGCAGTTATTGAGAGGGCAAAGAAGGTTGAAGTGGCCATGCAGAGCTCAGAAAATGGCGGCGGCCAGAGCGATCGAAAGAAGTGAAGAGATTCAGAGTGAGAAGGCGGTCTCCAGCCGGGGCAAGGAGAACGGGCCGACAGAGTTGAGAGTCGCCAAGGGTAGAGGGCAAAAGGAAGCGGACCCTCCACAGCAGGACTGTACCGTAGAACGGCTGTCCCTCTGCCCCAGCGAGTGGTTGTGCCCCTCCCCCTGCAGACTGCTGTAGCAGTGGTTGAGATGCGGCGACTATTCGTACAGCAGACCAGTGGTGCTGGAAAGCCTGGGATCCAGGTGGCCTGGAGGTGGCAGGCAGAGGCGCACCAGAGGACTCAAAGTGAGGTGAGCCTCCCGGGGTGGGTTGAACCTGTGCGGCTGCCCGGCTGCAGTGAGAAAGAAGAGCCACAAACAGTCGGCGGCAACAATCGTGCAAGCTGCAAAAACATTGCTAGTCTCCACCCGGGACGTATTGTCAGCGTTAAACTTCCATAACCCCATGAACAAGTCCCTGGGGAACACGGTCGAACAGTACACTACCCAACCAGGGGAAATAACGATCCAGGACTGTTTGAGCTCAGGCAACATCTCAGCTTAGCCGATCAACTTGCAGAGGTGACATTAAACACCACGCTAACCCAGTGGAGCAGTCCAGTTCCCGCACGAAAGCGCAACTGTGGTGCAGCTGAGAAGAAAGGAAGGGGCGAGCTGGGGTCTACTCAGTCACACTAATCGCACAACGACTGGACATAAGAGCATATAGGAAAGGGAGGAGAAGGTCGGAGGACAAAGAAAAGGGCAAAAAGGCTGGTGGCCAGACCAGGATGGTCAGCTACTTGACAGGAGACCCAAGGGTGACGCAGACAAGGGATGAAGCACATTCGGCAGACGTCACAATAGGCAAGAGAGCCCCGACACGCAGGTCACTCAAGAAATACGGAGGGCCATACAGGAAGCAAAGACACAGATGGAGCACAGAATTGACGCAGTGGGATTGGATGTCGGCCTTCTGAGGTAAGATCTACACAAGGTGTCCTCAAGGTTAAGAAAAGCAGAGGATTGCATATTGGCGGTAGAAGGTATTGTGGGGCCCTATGAGGCGGGACATTCAGCCTCTGTTGACCAACACACAGCAGATGGAGGACATGCCTACATAGCCCCCTCGAACAGATCACAGGACCTAGAAGAAGGGCAGAGTTGAAAGTAAGAAGTTTTCTTGGGTCTACAAATGCTTCACGTTGGGGGGCGAAGTACGAGGAGGGGGCAAGGAAAGTTGCGGAAGGTTTGAAGAGGGGGGTTCATGGTTGTGGGAGGCTTGTGGTTTTAAAAGTTGAATTGGCTGGCAGTGTATACTCTCATATATGTTCCCCTCAGACTAATGGGGCCCTGGCTCAATGGGAGGCTCTATGGCAGTGGGAATGACTGGACCATATGACAAAACTATACATGGGGACTGAACAGAGGTGAGACGCCTGACCTGGAAAGAGGGGACTGGTCCCCAAATACCTAATCAGACACCGGGCAGCTATTGTACTGCTAGAGGAGACACATCTCATGGGCACTGCCTGTGGGTTTCTGAGCCGGGGGAAATAACAAGTGGTTGAGCACACTGGGTATTACCAGGGAGCACGGGTAGTTGCCATTATGGTCAGGAAAACGGTACCAAAGATAGTAAGCTTAGTGAAGAGACATCCACAAGGGCGATTTCTGATAAGTGGGGAACAGTGGGGGTGGGCGGGGTTCAGAGAGGGGGGGGCAGGAGGAGAAGGGTGTTGGTGCTATGTGTTTATGCACCTTTTCCCCCTCTCTGAAAGAGATCCAAAATAAGCAGACGAAACATGGGCACGAGCTGAAGATACTGTGGGAGATTTTAACAGTGTCATGTGCATGGATAAGGACAGAGCAAGGCTACACATAGGTACTGGGGTACATATCCCAATGGGGGAACAAAAGTGCTTGCTTCGTTTGCAGAAGTGCATGGGCTGAAAGATGTGTGGAGAGAGCTAAAGCAAGGGAGCAAGGGAGTAGGGTATTCTCACTCCACTCAGGTGTGCACAATACACTTGTCATGATCACTGCTTCCAAGGAGTCAGGACCAGCCCAACGTCCTTGGAAGCAGGCCCCTAACCCTGATCCTAGGCACCAGCCGGTCCCCACAGGGACCTTTTTGACCCTGTCCTGGCGCCGGTGGCACCAGGCTCATCAGAAGCATCGGTCCCGGCACTGGAAGCGCCGGGCTCATCATTGGTGTGAAGGTGCTTGGGTGGATTTACCTGTGGCAGACCATGCTGCTTACTTACCAGACTCTTAGAAGTCCTCGGTGAACTGGGACTACTTTCTTACCTGGGTGGGGCAGCTCCACTCCCTGGATACAGCACTGGAACTCTTCTGGAAGCAGGAACTCTTTTCTTACCTAGGCGGGGCCGTGGAAGGAGACGCCTCATCACTCCTAGGCTATTTAAACCACACCCGATTGATGAAATGTGCTTCGCGTTATTCTGCATCTGCAGCAGAACGCTCACCGAGTCTGTTCCAGCCTTTCTTCTTTGGATCCTGAACCTGCAAGAATTATACTTACCATTCCTGTACCCGATCAACATCAGCACCTGCAAAAGACCAGAAACAACAGGTTAGCAGAACGAACTTTAACACGCAGTGTTTACTTACCTGATCCATCGGCAGCGGCCGTGTCTCACGCTGCACCTTCGCCTGCAAAGATAAACAGCATTATCATACTTACTGGCACGCTGTGCATTCCGGCTTCTTCACGCTGCATCTTCACCTGCAAAGATAAACAGCATTATCATACTTACTGGCACGCTGTGCATTCCGGCTTCTTCACGCTGCATCTTCATCTGCAAAGATAAACAGCAGTGTTACACTTACCGGCACGCGGCGAATTCCGGATTTCTTCATTCTGCATCGTCGCCTGCAAAGACAAAGAAAGAGACAGTAAGAGCGCTTGCCATACTTACGCAATTCCAGGCGCTTCTCCGCCACGCATAAAAAGACTATAAAGAGTAAAGGTGTCCAGAAACTTACCGGTCGTGCAGACAACGACGGTACCCATCCTCTGAAGTCAAGAGGCCAACGTTTCACCAGTGAAGGAACTGGCAACGGCACCCTGCACTAGACGCAGATGGAGAGCCCAGCATTCACCTATCTAAGGTGAGCACGTTGACCTGGGAGGGGGGCTCAACAGTCAGGCTGAGAGGAGAGAGATAGGGACATTCACAACCCAGACCTTTAACCCCCATATTATTTCACCTGCAGAAACCTCACCCTTCGAGTCCGACACACAGTGCGGAGAGGTTCGACCCCAGAAGCCAACCGAATCCTGTACATCACGTTTCGTGTTACAGACACCTCCGTGGGAATCAGGTGAGCGTTACAACACTCTCCCATATTGATTACTTTTTTGTTCCTTGTACAGGGCTGGGGAGGATTATGGAGGCAGAATACTTAGCAAGGGGTATCTCCGATTACGTTACGCTAGTCGTGGAAATCACTGGGATAGAGCCGAAGGAGGAAATGGAGGCTAAACGGCCATTACCATGCCAACAAGGCTGCCATGAAGGGGTTTAAGGACGGAACAGAGGACGATTTCAAGCTAAACGAGGGTACAGTGGACAGTAAAACCACCCTATGGGAAGTCTAGAAAACGGTTCTCCGGGTGAGGGCCCTGTACGGATTGGCAAGCAGCAGAAACATATAAGGGCTAGAATGGAAGAGTTAGAATGAGAAATTAAGGAGGTTTTGGGGGGGACTACATTAGCAAAAAGACAATGCAGACTAGGAGGGAATTACAGCAGGCCATACTCCAGTATGAAACAGAGGCCACAGACAAAGAAAGATAAGCACACTGGGCAGCCAAAGCCAGAGTTTACGAGATGGGGACAAAGCTGGGAAGTTGTTAGCAGGGCTGGAAAGGAGGGAGATAGGGTCCAGGAGAGTCAGAGAGGTCATCTCTTGTAGGGGCGGTAGCACCAAGCAAGGACAGCAAATAGCCGACGAATTCGCGGAATACTACCGGGATTTGTACAGGGGCATGGATGGTTCGGAGGTGAAGAGGATCAGGGACCGTATGGTCCTACCGCTGTTGGACGATACGGAGAGAGAGGAGATGGACAGGGATCCCCACCATATAGGTCGTGCATGAAGCAATCAGTCAAATGCAATCGGGGAAGGGCCTGGGCCCCAATGCGCTCCCCCTTGAGTGCAGGAAAAGGCTGAGCAAGGGTGTTGCGTAGTCAGTGCTGGAAATGCTTATATAAAGCAGGGATAAAGGGGAACTTGCATCCGTCCCCCACTGTGGTGATAGAAAAGAAAGGGAGGCCAAGGGAGCTTTGCTCCTCAAACAAACTGATCTCCATATTGAACAGCGAATTAAAGATACTGGCCAAAGTACTGGCAAATAAACTGATACGATTGATAGGCAGATTAATTAACTCTGACCAATGTGGCTTCATCCTAGGGAGGACTACCAGAATTAATATCAGAAGACTTCACAATCCAGTAGAGAAAATGAAGGAGCTGGAGGGTCCACATGCCTTTATGGCACTTGATTCGGAGAAAGCCTTTGACTCTGTCAGATGGGAATTCCTCCGAGAGATGATGGCAAAGATGGAGTTTGGGAACAGATACACAGATTGGGTAAAACTGCTATACACAAGCCCCAGGGCCAAAATCAGGCAGAATGAATGGTTACACATCCAGTAGTTTCAATCTTCAGAGGGGCACAAAACAGGGGTGCCTGCCCCCCCCCCTTCTGTTTCTTATTGAAATAGAACCACCTGCAGAGTGGTTCAGATACGATCAGCTCCAGATTGGCTGTGTGCAGCCAGAGATTGGGATGGGGGGTGCAGGATGAAGGTGGGAGGGTCTTATCTCCCTCTACGCAGTCAACCTGTTATTGTAGCTCAGGGAGCCAAAGCGGACCGGTCACAGGGCCATAGCCACAATTCAAGAATTCTGGAGCTTTTGCGGCCTAGGAATCAAATGGGGCAAATCAGTATATGTCACAGTGACGGGGAAGGAGGGAGCAATTCCGGAGGGGTGCCCCATGCATACTTCCGAGGGGCCATTTACTTATCTGGGGATTAAAATACACAGAGAAACATAGTAATTCTTGCAGAACAATCTGAGACCAGTCCAACAAAGACACCAGAACGATGAAAATCGCTGGGCCACCCTCCCCTTGACTCTAATAGGGAGAGCCAGCCAACTTATTCAAAATGATCTCGCTTCCGAGACTGTAGAATATACTTATGAACACCCTGGTAAAGGTGGCAAAAGTCATATTCAACAGTAAAGACTCAATGCTGAGAACACTCATCTGGGGGCACGAATTACACGAACAGCGCTCAAATATTTAAAAAGCTTGGTGTGGGGGAGGGCAAGGGATACCGGACATACTGAAATATTACAGGGCTTCATAGATGGTGGTCGCTAACGAATGGGTGTTCGGGGGCTCCAACACAGCTTACATAAGCTATGAGGGGTCGCTCCCTGCTACAGGTTCTATATGGAGGTCCTGGAGGTCATAACCTTCTGTTAGTAGGGCAGAGGATAATAGAGATAAATGATAAATAACTCACCGTAGTGACTAAAGTAATCCTAGTCTATAGTCCCCTTTCCTCCATAGTATATGGGCATCCCTTGCTAGGGACGGGAGACAACCTTTTTCACCAGAAAAAATCTTCTTCCCCTTTAAATTTAGAGGTGCGCGGGGGCACGGTCCTGGGAGCATGCACTCCCTTGACTCAGCCGCCCCAGCGCCACTCCTCAGTCCCCACGGACGCGTCAACAATATTACCCTTGCCTAATGACACTTGTTTTATTAGGTGGGAGGATGGAGGGACGTAGGGAGGAAAGGGGACTATGGACTAGGAGGATGTTATTTACTACGGTGAGTAACTTATAATTACTCCTACGTCCCGTCCCCTTTCCTTCATACGGTATGGGCGATTACAACTGAAAGTAGCCCCAGGGTGGAGAGGTGACCCACCTTAAGAAAACAAGTTCCTTAATACTGCCTGCCCAAATGCTGCATCTGACCTGGACCCGACATCCAAACAGTAGTGCTTGCAAAAGGCCGAAGGAGTGGCCCACGTGGCCGCTCTGCTGATGACCTGCCACAGAAAGTGCCTCAGGAACGCGACTGCCGTGGCCTTGGCTCTAATAGCGTGGGCATGCAATTTCGCCAGAAGTGGTTTGTGCTGCCCTTCATAAACCTTCTTTGTTGGAGAAAACCATCCACCTTGCTATAGAGGCCTTGGAAGCCTGATATCCTGGCCTTGACCTGCCAAAGGTCACAAAGAGAGCTTCAGATTTGCAAAAGCTCTTAGTCCTGTCCAGATAGAAATTCAGCGCGCGCCTGACATCTAGACAGTGCACGACACGCTGACCATCGTCCTTAGGGTCCGCAAAGAAAGTAGGTAACACTATCTCCTCAAATGGGTGAAACGAAGAGACTACCTTAGGCAAGAACGCAGGATGCATTCCAAGGACCACATTGTCTCTATGAAAGGTAGTTTAAGGTTCTGAAGCCACTAGTGCCTGGATTTCGCTGACCCTGCGCAGATGCAAGATCCACCAATAGGGCTGTCTTAATGGTGACTAGCCTGAGGTCCGCGGCCGTCACTAGCTCAAAAGGTTTGTGCACCAAGGCGCTCAACACTACGTTGAAGTCCCACACTGGGTGTGGCTTCCTGATAGCTGGGTAGAGCCTGGTGAGGCCTGCCAGATGTCTCTTAACCACCGAGTTGGAGGACGCGAAAACATCCTCCTCTGAGTTCCTGTAGGCTCCGATGGCCACCAGACAGGTGCGGCATGTGTCTATCTGCACCCCTGAGTGTGCAAGGTGTGCCGAGAAGGCTAGCACATCGTCCAACCTGCAAGTAAGAGGATCAATCTCCTTTTATTCAGCCCAGTGGCAAATCCTAGTCCATTTGCTCTTGTACTGGCTCCTAGAAGCAGTGCTCCTAGCGCCATGTATGATGTCTAGGTTACCCTGCGAAAGACACAGATGCTTTAGTGTGACCTGCTCAGGAACCACGCTGCAAGGGCTAACTTCTGCAGTGTGGGGTGGCTGACCCTGCCTTCCTGCAGTAATAGAAGATGAGCTGTGCCCAGCGGAAGGTGAATCGGCGGCTGGTCCTTGGGGCTGAGTAGTTCCGAGAACCATGGTCTTGCAGGTCACCACAGAGCTATCAGAATGATGCTGAGGTGTTGTGACTCCCTTATCTTGCAGATCACCTTGTGGACCATGGTAGTGGGAGGAAATGCATATGCATTCATGCTATTCAACTTTAACTGTAAGGTGTCTGCCAGGGAGCCTAGGCCCTGTCCCTGCCAGGACGCAAACTAGGGGCACTTCCTGTTGTGCCAGATGGTGAAAAGATCCACCTGGGGCTGCCCCCATCTGCTGAAGATCCCCTGAAGAACCTGAACGTTCAATTGCCATTTGTAATTGTTGGCACCCAACCTGCTGAGCCTGTCCACCTCCAGGTTTGACTCCCTCGGGAGGTGGTTCGCCGTCAAGTGTATGTTATTCACCAGAGCCCATTCCCAAATGCTGATCGCCAGGGTGCATAGAGGAGGAGACCTGGTGCCACTCTGCTTGTTGATGTAATATATGCTGGTGGAGTTGTCTGTTTGAATGAGGATTGTCTTGCCACTGATGAGCGGTAGGAAAGCTTTGAGAGCTAGCCAGATGGCTTTCAGCTCTAGCCAATTGCTATGGGCCTCCTGTTCCTGAAGAGACCAAACTCTGTGGACGCTGTGGTTGTCGAGGGTAGATCCCCAGCCCTCCAGGGAAGAGTCTGTGGTAATGGTAACCTGTGGTGCTCATTGACGGAAGGGTCTGCCTATCCTCAAATTGCAGTCTGTGTTCCACCATACAAGGTCCTGGTGGAGAAAAGGAGGAATGCTGATGAGTTCCGCCTGGGAACCCCGTTCCTGACTCCATGAGGCTGCGAAGTGCAGCTGTAATCTTCTCATTTTGAGCCTTGTGTAAGGCACTGCCAATAGACATGCCACCATGATACCCAGGAGGTGCTAGTACCACCATGCCGAGGTCACATCTCTGCTGAGAAAATGACTTGTGGCCCTCTTGATGGCTGTAATCTTGTCCTCCTCGGGAAAAACTCTCAGAGCTTGTGTCCCAGATAAGGTACAGGAACACCAGACTCTGTGTCGGCTGCAGGTGTGACTTCTTGAGATTGATGGAAAATCCCTATTCGTGTAGCGTATTCATGAAGGCGGAGGAGGCGTGACGGACCGCCTCTGGGGTGCTCGCCCTGACGAGCCAGTCGTCTAGGTACGGGTAGACATGGTGGCCTTGAGTCCTGAGGAGGGCTGCCACCGCATTCATTAGCCTGGTAAAGACCCTGGGGGCTGAATTGAGAAAAAAGGGTAGAACCTTGTATTGGAAAAGTAAGCCCATGATCCTGAACCTCAGAAGTACTGATGAGGCTGCCAAATCGGGACGTGTAGGTATGTGTCTGTCAGATCCAGGGAGCACATCCAGTCTCCCCTGCACAGTGTATCTGCAATAAGTGCTGGCGTAATCATCTTGAACATTTGAATAGGGAGGGAAAGGTTCAGGGTGGAAAGGTCCAACACAACTCTCAGGCCAGCCTGGTTCTTCTTGTGTATGGCGAAAAACCTGGAGTAGAAGCCCATGCCCAGCTGGGAGGCTGGGACTTCTTCCACTGCCTGGCACTCAACGAGCAATTGAATTTCCGCCAAAAGAGTTGTTACCCCAATCTGTGGGACTGGCGGGGAGGAGAGAAGGAGGTACTGTAGGCCGTAACACATGGACACTACGGATAGGATCCAGGGGTCCGCGAACCTCATGCGCCAATGATGTACGTGAAGGGCAAGCCTGCCCCCCACCGGAGACCCGTGGACCCCAAGGGGAATGTCATGCCTTCTTTCCCTCTTAGGCTGGGGCTGAGGAGGGGGACTGAAAGAATCCCTTATTCCCCGCCTTATGTTGTTTGCGACGGTACTGACTCGGAGAGCGGCCTAGCTGCCTGGACCTGTGCTCCTGGAAGCCCTGGAACCTGCCAAAGGCCCGCCCTTTGTCGGGACACTGATGCATCTGGCTGTACATCTTTGGGCTGGATTTAGTGACCTCGCAGTTTGGGAAGTGTTTTTCTTGTTATCCAGCTCCTCATCGGTGGTGGAATGAAAGAGGTCCCAATCCTGGAATGGAAGGTCCAATATGCGTTCCTGGACGTTCGGGGTGAACTTGGTTGCCCGTAGCCAGCTGTCGTCATGTCCGTGGCAATGCAGATGGCACAGCCTGACATGTCTATATGTGCAACGGCGGACTCCATGATGTCCTGCGCCATCATTTTAGCTTCTGCCAGCCATGCCCTGAAACGTGCCTGACTGTGCACTGGAAGTTCTGGAAGGAAGTCAGCTATTTCCCGCCACAGCCTCTGATTAACGGCTGCGAGCATGGCGTCTGCATTAGACTGACAAAGGTGTAATGAGGCGTTGGAATAAACCTTCCTTTCATAAGCCTCCAAAATCTTATCCTCCTGGTCTAGAAGTACCAAAGAAGAGGTAGCTGAGGACGACTGAGGCTTGGAGTAGAGTGAGGCGGCCGCACCAATCTCCGACGAGTTGAGGGTTTGCCCACAGCAAGAGTGGATCCACTCCAATTGCCTGTACTTGGCGGCGAGGGGCAGAATGCTAGGCTGTGCCAAATGGGGTTTAAGCCATCCCTTTTTGGCCAAGGCGACAATGTCCTTTTGCATCGGGATCCCTGTACTGGCCGCAGGGTGCAGAGTGAGGACCTCGGCCAGGACCCCTGCCTCAGGTTGTTCCACCTCGGACTGTGGAAGTCTCAAGTATTCGGCCAAACCTGTAAGTCATTCATGGACGGCCTCGGCTGAAGACGGCGTGACAGGGTCCTCCTTCTCATCGGTGTCCACCAGGGTGTCCATATGGTCTGGCGCCAGAGGAGGAGTGCTGGCCGCCGAAGGCTAAGGTTTGGAGACCGGATGCTGCTGTGGAGGCTGGTGCGGAACCGCCTGAATTCTAGGAGACAGGGAAGCCGGAATCGAAACACTGGACGTGGGCAGCTGGGGCTGCGCTGGGACCAGGGGCGCTGGAGAGGAGGGTGGAAGGTGCACACACTAAATTTCTAGAAATACTGATTCATATGGCAGTTTGTCAATAGTTAAGGATTTTTGGGGTGCAGGGGAGGAAATGTAGCCCTGGCACAGGGTTACTAAAGGTACAAAAAGGAGAGAAAAGAGGATCCAAAATTGGAACCCTCCCGTCCCTTGCACACCTTAAGTTTGCGCCAATATGACGCCTTGAGATTGACTTTTGTCACAATAAATTAGATATATATTCCAGTGAATTTCAAAAGATAATACACTTTTTTTAAAAAGAGTGTAGTAATGACATCCAATGTAAAAGAAGATTCTTTATTCCAAACGTGTGAAACAGGAAGGATTCAATTCATTTGATTGTGGCTGACGCGTTTCGAGAAGTTCATTCTCTTCATCAAGAGCCCAGAATAATTAATTAAACACTGAAAATAAAGAAATATGTACAATCAGCTATTTGTGAACTCTCCACATCACTGCTACATGTATTTAGCGTTCTGCGTTAAACATATAACGTGTTACCAGGAACCAGTAAATTGAACCAGACAACAGTAAAGGCTTCGTCATACATTGTTTAGGGAAGCAAGGGTAGAATACAAAGAATGGGTCAACATGACCAGCACCTGTAAATAAAATCCAGAGCCACAAGCTATCGGGACAAAAGAATGGCCATTTTGCTAATGGTAGATTGGAAATGCATTGTAAGTTACTTAGGAATAGGGCAACTTCCGAATAGATGTGGATGAATGGCTTACCAATTTTCTCTTTACACCTGTAATTCAGTGCATATGGAAACCGCTCGATATGGGCGGGAAAGAAATTATAAGTTGAGTTCCAACACAGTTCGCCCAGCAGAGAACAGCGGAGGATTGTGCACTAAAAGAAAAATAGTGCGTTTAACTATAGGTGTAAAATGCAAAAGGCAACAGTATCGGTAGATCAAACAATGAAAGGGCAACTACTCACCACTGAGGGGTGTCCAATGTGTTCCGGATAGGACCAGTTATTACATCAGTGCAGTACTTGTGTAGCACGCAGTCTAAGGGTTCTCAAATAGTCCACACGGGGCTCGCTGGGTCTATAAAGAAAAACAGCGGCCCCTTTAGTGTCAAAGTGACATCTATATATGTGAGACTGAAGAGGCACAGCGAAAAACGCCTCGTGTAGCTTAAAACTTACTTGAATTTGTGATAATTGTAGCATCGGTTGATGGAACGTGAGCTTCGGAATCGACGGAGCTCGTTTAAGCCCATCCAGCGGGGAGGATGTCCCCAGAGACTGTTGCTATGCGCGGAACACTAGTGCAGCTCCACAAGCCCCTCGCTGCGGCGTAGGTCCGTGAAGCGAGGTGGGCATGCGTAGTAATAAACAAAGGACTATAGGGATAAAATCAAATGAGGGTATTGGGAACTCGCTCGAGAGCGGCGGCCATCTTAGAAGGTGAAGAAATGAATAGATTCCAGGGGCGCTGGAGCCATAGGAGGAATGATTATAGGTGCTGGCGGTGGGACTGGAGTAGCGTGCCAATACTAAGGCCTGTGTGTACTCTGCCTGGCTGGTTGCGGGGTATATCTGCCCTGTGACGCTGAAGGATAAACTGTAGGCCACGTACATGGCAAAGACCAGACCGACCTGGACTCTCGATCTCCGACCTGCTCCCCGATCAGGCGTGGTGTCGAAAGAGCAACCATTTTGTCTGGCGCTGCGGCTGCATGCCACGTGCCTGAGTCCTGGTGCTTGCCTCACCGGGCTTAGCCTCCTCCTGGACTTTTAACAGTGGAGCTTGAAGCTCACCCTGCACCTCAGGACGAGACCTGGTAGGTGTGCTGCCCTAGGCTGTGTGGACGGTAGTGCTGCATACAGGTGCCCCCTCAGACATTTGTCCGGCACTAGGGTGTAGACCTTCAGGTCGACACCCGGTAAAAGAACCTTGTGGTCCCTAAGCATCTAAGGCGAATGAGCCTCGGTACCTCAGCTGGTGTGATAACCTGAACGGTCGCTTCCGCTTGGGCATTTCCTGGAAAAGGAGTCACCCTTGCAGGTTGTGATGGAAAAAACCTGCCCTACATTGGGCCTTGACTTGTGTCTCATGAAGTTCTTCAAGTCCTCTGGAGGCGACTTCTAGAACAGCTCCTCCACTGAGCTAACCTGTTCTTCAGAGCACGCAGTGTAAGCGCATCACACACGGTATAACCCTACCAGCCGTGTTCGGGGCCAAGGCAGCGGAGGAAAAGAGCGTGAGGGTCAGACGTAGGGAACAGCCCCTTGCAGGCTGGACACCTGCTGAAGCCTGATGACGTTGAGATCCACCGGGGAGGAGTGTGGCGCCAGAGTATGGAATACTTAATTAAAGACAAAAGACAGTATCCGGGGAAGAGCGCGTGGAATTACAAGGCCAAAGCCAAACCCAGGAGCGCTGGTGAAAGTGGTCCGTTCCAGTCGACGCAGAAAAGAGGACTGAGGAGTGGGGGCAGTGGGTGGTGTCAGGGGAGCGCATGCTCCCAGGTCTACACCCCCACGCGCCTCTACATTTAAAGGGGAAGAAGATTTCTTCTGTTGAGGGATGCCCATATAGTATGGAGGAAAGGGGAAGGGTCGTAGGGGTAGGAAGGAGGTCACAAGGGCATGACCTGTAAAGGTCTGATTACTAGGATGGCACCATTATGAGAAAACCTGGATATACTGTAAATTCGTTAGACAAAGTAGTTTGAGGGAGTGGGGCATCATTAGGGTGGGTGACGTTCTGGAGGGTAATAAAGGGATCAGATTCCGAGAAATGGAAAGAAAATATGGGCTACAGGCAAGGGACCAATTTACACAAACAAGACTTAAGCATGCACTGCAAACCAAATTGGGGAGGGAGGTGGACATACCAATGAAGACGCCACTAGAGGCCAAACTATTTCTTGAAAGGCTCGAAAAGAAGGCTATCACCATCCTGTACCAATTGATTAGTAACTTTACAGCACAGAAATAAACAGGGTTAGGGCCCAGTCGGAGAGGGATTTCAGAGGGTTGGAGGAAGGAGGGGATGGAAGCATTGATAGCGGTCAAGGAGGTTAATATGTCCAGAAAGCTTCGACTGGTGCAACCTAAGATACTGTAGAGAATATATTACTCTAGGGACACTCTACACAGAATGGGAAGGGCAGAGGAGGATCTATGCCTCAAATGTAAGAGTGAGTTGGGGTCCTTCTTCCACTTGATATGGAACTGTGCAAAAGTTCAGGAATATTGGGAGGAGGTACTAAGGACTCTGTCCAGACTAGAGGAGAGAGAAATACCTAGAAGTCCCAAGGTGGCCCTACTACACATTCTGGGTGACATAGAGAGTGACGGAGGCGACAGACGACTAGCCAACACAGGCCTGGTAATGGCCAAGAGGCACCTGGCCCTAAATGGGGAACGGAGGAGTACCCTCCCAGCATAGATGGAAGGAGAGGATGGATTACTACAAAACACTGGAAGAGAGGGCTTACAAACACAGGGGCTGCCCAGGGAAACTCCAAAGGATTTGGGAGAAATGGGAGTTGGTGGGATAAAGGTGGGCAACAGTCAGTCGGGAGTGGAGCTGTGGGATGGGAGGATTTTGTTTGGACAACAGTGAGGGCCTGGGGTATATGGGAAGGGAGATGGGTGAGGGTAAACAGAGGGATGGGCAGGTTGAGGGTGCTTATAGTTGAATCAGTGGTTGTATGTGTCACAAAACTCCCCATTGTGAGGAGGATGGAAAATATACACTTGTTTGTTATCAATGTAAAAAAGTTTTAACCCATGCTATGTATGCACCCAAAAACAGGGTCTTAAAAGGTTTGTCAGCCACTGTGGGCTATTAGATGTCTGTTGTGCGGATGGCATTGTGGCAGGGGTTTCTCCCAAGGGCTAGTTCCCTATCAGGATTTCCCCTCCCTGGAAGGCTACCTGTGACATCTATTTCAGATAAAGAAATCGCACAAGTACGAAAGACTTAACTGAGCAGGCCACATTTCTTTCATCAGAAAAATCAAACTGGCAACTGCCCGAAAACGCCCTCTCACACAACATGTGGTAAACAAGCTTGTGGGTAAATTACTCAATCTCAAGTGATTAGGCTACTTAAAAGAGTACATTTGTTGTGTTTCTAATTGTCCAATATTAAGGACTGTCTTCCTGGCCATGGGAAATATTCAAAGCATGTGAAATGACAAAAGATGTAATTCTAGAGAATGGAACTATCCTAGAGCTTTCTGAGGGACAGTTGTGGTGGTTAGGAGTTGTGAACCCTCCGTAATTCCTCAAGTCCGACAGTTACAGTTATTGACAGGTTCATAGGGTATCTAGGGTCAACAACTGTAGCCTTGATAAAGACCTGCTAATGGTCAAAACACATGTATGCCCTTTTGGTGAACAACACATTTTCAATAAATCACTAATGATATCCACAACAAAACGTGTGGAGTCTAACTACTACGCTCGACAGTGAATTAAGAAAATGCATATAACTCAAATGCACCAGCGCCATATGAGTAGAAACACCAACCAAATTGCATAGACCTACACTTTGGGCACCAAGAGCACGGGCCCTATGGTTTCTACCAACCGGCTGCAAGTGCAACTAGACCTGATAGAACGTAATGAGTAAGGGCGGCAACCACTAGTTCCTAGTGCTCCCATCTCTTTCTGGGTCAAGTTTAAGTAGACTTTGACATGATCATGGAGTATTTAAAAACATCTACCATTATCATTACAAATGTAGCGAGTTTGTATTCGCTACATTAAACTATAGCGACCGTGTTTACTTACCTCCACTTCCCGCTTTGGTGGCTCCATCGCAGTAAGCTCTCATTTACGGCGGTAGTGGTGTTTCATGTCTGCACTCCCCTCGTCAGCAGCATGCTTTCCTACACCGCAGCAGCAGTGTTACTTACCCGCACTTCCAGCTTCCGCTGCCCACCTGCAGCACACTTATCCGCACTTCTCGCTCGGTGGCACACCTGAAAATACTGTGGTGATGGTGTAACATCCCTGCACGCTGCTTGAGCAATCACCACCTTGTAAACAACCATGAACTTCAAACCCTGGCAACTCCACACAGGGATTCCGGGGCAAAAGAGAAGAGGTGGCAAATGAGTGGGTGGGGGAATAGGTGCATGCATGCTTAGAGAAAATAAAGACAAGTGCCATCTTTTCCATTCTAGAGTGGGAAAGTAGCAAGGTGTCACAGGGTAGCCTATGAGGGAACTGGTCCCCACAAGAGCGTGAACTCAGAACTGTTGGCTGGAACTGTTGGCTTCCTTGTTTGTATATACCTCCACAGTCTCTCTGCTACAGCTACATGGTGTCATAATCTTGCCGACTACAGTTATTCACAGAAGGACCAACTCACGTTGGTACTGCAAATGCAAGTGCACAAAGAGCAGTGTCTGACCATGCACTGAAAATGACACGTGGAAAACTATCCATTTTGGCTCAAACATAGACAATACCAAAGCAGTGAAACAGATTGCTTCTTTTTATTCTTCAATGACACACTATTCTTCCTGTAGAAAACTACTAAAGTATTTTCACAATTATGCATGAACTCTTCCAGGAGGGGATTGGAAGCAGTAAGTCACTTTATTGATTTCCATGGAGTAAGACTGAAATGGTTATTAGAAAAGGTATTGTGGGTTCTTCTTTACCATAGCCCAAAGCAGCAATTGAGAATTCTGGCTTAAAACAAAAACATTAGAAAAACAGGGGGGGGCATATGTTGCAAGTTACCAGGGAGATGCCCATACTTTTGCAATTGTTTTAACACAGAAACAGGGCAAAAAACATCTATATCACAATTCAGTTACAGCACTGAACTAGATCCAGAGACTTCAGTGGTAAGGAGAGTGTGAACAAGGCTGTGGCGGAAGACAGAAAGGATAGAGTGATTTTCGTACTAATCCCTGCCTAGTCTAAGGTCAAACCTAGGTAGCGCTGATGTACCGCTTATCTAAAAGGGCTAGTTTAAGAAATACACTAACAACTTCTATAGTATGTAAATACATTCAGCGTTGTTCTTCCTTAACCACACTCTTCCATTGAATATATAAAAGGAAAACAACTTGTCTAAACCAGAGGTAGCATTAATTTCTTTACTTTTAGTGATTGCTTGAATGGACACCCACATACGCATAGCACATCCAAATGTACAAATAATATCTTTAACAAGGCTTAACAACATCACATGTTCAAATGGCAACAAAATAACAATGCAAGATTGTATTTCCCACGGGATCAGAACGATAAGTGTACAAAGCTTGGCGCAGTACTAAGAATCAGTCGAATTTCTGCAACTGAAAGCAAAAGGCCAACGACTATGGGCAGTCTACTGAAATACTTTTTTTAGCACAAACTGTTGTAAGGAACTGCATATTCGAAGGAGTCCAAAACACAGAATTACTGTTATGTAATCACTTAATGTAGTCAGCAACAATCTAATCAAAAATGTTTTTCGTCTTGAAGCAAACTCCTAAAATATGACAAACTAAACAATCCTGTTTCGACTTCCATCTCATTACTGTTATCAAACCAGTCTTAAACACAGAAAGTACATTATTTAAAGATTCTGTAGAACTATTTATAATTTCCTGAACAAACAGAAATCTAAAATCTGTAATGAACTTTAAAATCACCTTAAGAAATGGAACTAAGTATGGTTGCGGTGAGGATTTCAGCTCTGACTGAAGGCGGCTTGTGAATTCTTCTGCATCAATCTTAGCATCCTAAAAAAAAATCCTCATTTTAGCATCTGTTTTTTGTTTTTCTTCTTTTAGGGCATGCCAAAGATCACAAACATAACATACTGTTCAACACTTAAAGTTGCATTAGCACATTTACATATGAACGAGTTTCTTATATCATATATGTATGCAATTCTTGCTATAAAGTGAGGCTGCTTCCTAGTACCTTTTTCTAATCACTACATTTTAATTTTATGACCACCATAAATAATGCAATAGGTATGTAGAGATGAGAGTTCGCGTATCAGATGCAATGCGTATCGGAGGACATTGATTGACATAGACTACTGACCAGAAAATAGAGTTAACACATGTTTTATTAACAAAGTTGTACAGGTTGGGCAAAAATACCATGTCTGGTAAGGTCTGAATCAAACTAAAAGTTGTCAGGCTGCTTAGTCCATGGGCGGTGTTCTGGGACAACTTGACAACTTACAAATTAAAGTGCATCTCATAAGCGTTCAAACACAATGTTTGAGTCAGGGTCTCCCCTGGCAAATCAATCCAACAATCAGTAAGCATACACTCTATGCTTTACGGTTTCCCAAATCCTTGATC
The DNA here is from genome assembly GCF_040938575.1 of Ambystoma mexicanum. NCBI lineage: Eukaryota > Metazoa > Chordata > Amphibia > Caudata > Ambystomatidae > Ambystoma > Ambystoma mexicanum. The sequence goes on from NC_090922.1 coordinate 343,990,599, forward strand.
AAGTCAATCTTGTTACGTATTTCTGAGGTATTCCTGAACCGTTTCCCCAAAGATCTCAGGGGCTCCCCCTCCTTGGGTTCTACAGCTTAGCATTTCAATCCAAACTTGAAGTCTGTGGGTGGAATCTTAAGTTGGGTCATGAACGTCAGGCTTCCAGTATGGATTGGAGGCACATGACGACAGGAGGTCGCTAAAGCTGTGCTAGGGTCCTCACTATGCCCTTTCACTGCCCTCTTTAACCCAGGGTTCTGCTCCTTCAACCACAAGTCACAATGTATTCAATTCAAATATACTTCATTCTGGCACAAAGCCATAAAAGTCAATACACAGATATAAAACATTCATACAAAAATACAATACATGTAAACAACTGATTACTATAATGTCATTTCATGGTTGCGTTGGAATTAATAAAACACCTTCTTAGTTCATTAAGTCGACACATTAAGTTTGACGTTCCTCCTTCTCCATGCCCTAGATAACTAGTTTGAAGTAGCAAACACCACATCCTGATGCAGAAAACTCTTTCACAGTGAATCTCAATTAATTAGCAGTCTTAAAACATGTTTTTTAAAGCAGTGTTTCAAATTACTTTCAAATTCGAATTTTCATGTACCCAGGACAGATAAATAAAAAGTGCTGGAGTGATTTGTAAAAACCATCACATAAGGGACAACAATAGCACCCAGTTGTATGCCATAACTATGTTAGAGGCAATAGTGGAAGGATGCTCAGCCTCCTTTTCATGTATAATGAGAGAGCATGAGGTGATTTTATGTTCATTATATAACTCTCACAGTTAAATGTTGATTCTTCCGTCAAATAAGTTCATTCAATGTATAGCCAAAGACAAACAGTTAGCAACCTTCTTAGCTTGTGCCCATTCAGTATAGGTGTTCTTAATGATGGCTCTTCTGTTTGAATGCAATGAGCTAGGATTGCGCCAAAAGTGGTCAAGTTCGAGTTGATAAAAAGATTACCTTATGTATGCAACCCATGGGAGTTTGCTGGCCCCTTCACAACACAACAAGACCTTCCAACAGCTCCTCAGCTCACTGTTGGATCAAAGCTTCGACCAATATAATAATGGCTTCACTGCTATAGTTTTACTTAGGAGCAGCAAACTTAGTTCAAAGTTTATTAGCTGGTTTGGTGCACTTTTATGAAGCGTTAATACTTATTTCAGTAAATGTTTTCCATAGTCGTTAAGTTTGCTAGTCTTCTGTGGCCCCATAACACAGCACCATAGATAGCCACCCCCACAGCCTGCGATCAACACTTCCAATGCAGGGATAACAGTGTTATTACCACATTTCTATGTGACATTTGGTACTGCCATACTTTTTTTCGAGAGTGTTAGGTTGACTTTCTCAATGTGTTATCCCACTTTCCATTTCTACTCAGTCTAAAACCCAAATAGTCGAATGACGTAACTTCTTCTATTGGAAAACATCCTATTGGTATTGTTTGGTTAGTACATTTTCTTCAGTTTCTATGCACAACGCATGCATTTTGTTTTTGATGGATTATTGATGATACCTCTCCCATCACATAATTTAGTACATTGCACTACAAGTCTTGGGAGGTCACTTGGTGTGCAAGAAATAAGAACAGCGTTGTCTGCAAATAAGAGGATGTTGATTTTTGAGCCACCCAACTTAGGCGAATCAGCATAGTCAAGTGACAGGCTATTCACAATGTCATCAAAATTGATGGAGAAGAATGTTTTTGCGAGAACACACCTTGGCCTCACACCCTTTTCTTCAGGAAACTGTCCTGTAGACTCTCCTCCACTCCCCCACCTAAATATGCTGGTATTATTGACACAAGATGCCTCTATTTAAGTGTCAATGTTCTTTCTTTGGAGGGTTTTCCAGAGTTCTGAGCGAGGAATAAAGTCAAAGGCCGTTTTAAGATCAACAAATAGCAGATATAACATGCAAGAGGCCAGTGTAACATACTTCTCTATCAGAACTCCTAGCCTAAAAGCCTAGTACCTGGTACTAATTCCCCCTTTAAACCCTGCTTGAAGGTTCCAAATACAGTTGATTTCGGTGAGATTGAACTTGCTGAAGATGTTCTCCCTAGCTTCGAGCAGCCAGATTGGAAAGCAGTTTTCCAGGGAATTGTGCCACCCCTTCCTATATATGGGGAAAATCTTTACATGTGTCCGCGTGACAGGTACTCTATCTACTTTGCATGCAAAGTCCATCATGAAGTGAAGGTATACGATACAGACATTTGGCTCAAGCTTGTCTACATCCAAAGACATTTTGTCCGCACCAGGGACTTTGCTGCACCTCAGGAGGTTAGACCTTTGGCCAGTTATTTCAGTGCTAGCTCCAGGTACTCTCCCCTCAGCTAGTCCAGGAGCTATTAGCAATGCCTCATTACCCCTCTAAGATCCAGACATTCTGGTCTATACTCTACTCAAATTGGAAAAATGGGTGAACCGGAGCTCTTCCATGATTGCTGTCTCAAAAGGATTACCTTCCTCATTATCTCATAGCGTTTTGGTCCTTTATTCTTGTTGCTTCAATTATATCTTCCCACCTACTTGTGCCATTAGCTTCCTTTTTCTGTTTGATCATTTCTTTGTGTTCATTCCTAATTCTTGGAATGGACTTCTGGTTGAGGGGTTTACTTGACTTCTGATATCAGGTCGGCCTTTTTCATCCTGCAATCACGGTCATACCAAGTTGGTATTTCTTTTGTTCATCCACTTGGCTGATCTAGCTTTGCAGGGTTGGGTTAGATGATTAAGTATTGTTGCTAACCTCCCCAGATTACCTATCTCCCTGAGATACAGAAAGCTTATCACACAGTGCTGGGAAAAAGGCGATGAAGAAGACCACCGGCTACTTGTGTGACACAAGTCATAAGACTACAGGCAGGTATAGGCGGGGAGGGATACCTCCAGGACATCTTGGCAAGGACTGGGCTGGATCGAGGTGAGAAGCGGGGTGGAGGGAGGGATTTGTTGTGGTTGTTCATGTTCTATGCTTTTGAAATTTCAATTAGAAGAAAACAAAGTATTGTGAGGGGTCAGAAATGAGAGTCGGACACAAGGTATTCATGTTCTCAAATATAGACATTTATTGAAACAAAAATGAGTTTGGAAACTGCCTAACTGGCCCTATTCTAACAGGAATTTCCTTACCTAATAAATCGAAACTAAGGATCAGTCTATTTAAGAAAGTCAGTTAACTGAAAAGTCGTGCTTGTGTCCAAAACGTCCTATCCTGACCCTCACACTAAAACAAAACAACAAAAGATGCAAGGAAATGTCCCCTTCTGGATGTTAGCAAAACGTATTCACAGTCAAAGTGCAATAATGTCAACATACATAAATGTTCATCAAGGTAAAGCTCATTGGATCCAAGGACTGGTTCCCTTCCCCTTGTTTCTTGAATAGGATGGTAAAAGATCTACTGTTCCTTCACTGGACTTACAAAGTTCTTGCTTAAATCATACGTTCTGCCACAGTCTTTCTCTAAGATGTCCTTTAACTCTGCAGATTGCCTGGTATGCTGCCCTGCCTAGAATCCTCTTTCAAACGTATCCACATGGTATACTCACATGCCAGGGTTTCTTTCATAGTTCCTTTTAGATCCCCTGGTATACTCTCCTGCCAGGAATATTTACATAGCTTCAACTGCCTGGTGTGTTTCACGGTCAGGACTTTTCTTAATTGATTAAAAGTTCCTTAGTTATGCAAAATCACCTATACCGTGAGGTACTCTGTATATGTGCCTAAGGTAGCACTTGCTAAAACTTCTCCCCCACACTGGCATCTCATGCCTATGTATTGTGTTGGGATTTGTCTTGGCACTGTGTCTTGTCTGCATACAAACATTCTTCTTAATGGGTACTAAAATAATACATTGGGCCTCATTACAACTTTTCTGGTTCCGGACAGCGGTGATTCCGCGGCGGCGGTAACAAAGTTTCCGCGTCCGCAAGGTTGCGGAAAGACCGTCCGATTACGTGCTGTCGGTCGCGCGCACGACACGGACGCGGAAATGTTGTAACCGCCGTCACGGAAACACCCACGGAAATGGACATAGCGGTGCCACAAGTTGCGCAAAACCTGTGCCCGCCACTGTCACCACGGACACGGAACCGGAATTATCATGATCGCCGAAACCAGAAACAGAGAAGTGGCCATCATATAAAGCACAAACCATTGCCATACAGAGTCAGCACAAGCAGAATCCACACTGTGAGAAGCCAAAAGGGACCACCAGCATGTCTGCCAGGATTCCAGCCCAGAGGCAGCGCAAACAGCGCTTTAGTGAGGCAGAGCTAACTGTTCTGGTCGAGCACATAGTGGAGCATGCTGAGATGCTGTTCAGTGCCATTCAACGGCGTGCCACACAGCAGCGGAGGAAGGAAGTGTGGGCGGAAGCAGCACGCAAGTGCACCGCTGTGGGTGTGACTGTGAGGAGTGTGAAGGACTGCCACAAGCGCTGGGACAGGCTGAGGGTGCGGAATCTGATCTCCACACACTGCCAACGCAGCAGTGGGACAGGTGGAGGACCCCCTTCCCCACTAAGGCTGCAAGCATGGGAGGAGCGTTGCAGCAGTGTCCTCCACCTTGAGGGCATCCATGGGATCGGGGAGGCTGAGGCAGGAGTAAGCCCACCTGCAGATGCTGGTAAGTGCGCAAACATGAATGCCATATGAGTATATGTTGAGGGCATGACTGGGCCAAAGGACCCATTAACAACCCCCCCCCCCCCAGGCAGTGCATGACTGGGCCAAAGGACCCATTAACAACCCCCCCAGGCAGTGCATGACTGGGCCAAAGGACCCATTAACAACCCCCCACACCTCCAAGCAGTGCATGACTGGGCCAAAGGACCCATCATGATCCATATGGTGACCAATATCACTACAATGCATTTCGGCCAACAAGCAGATGCATGTAAATGCCACTATTAAATGATCAACCTGTATGATGCATGTGATGCACCCATCAGGCACCAGCACATAACTAATTGCATGCCCTCTGTGCCCCACAGCCGTATCAAGTGACAGTGATACTGCACAACAGCCCAGGCAATCAGCTCCGGCATGGGTCCAAGCCAGCGCCCCTGTATAGGAGGATGCTGCCAGCAGTTCGGCATCTCTGCCCCTAGTAGCAACTGCAACACATGTACCGGCCACCATCAAAAAACATCCCCACCGTCTCCACGCTGCCTGATGCAACACAGGTGCCACGGGCACCCATAATGCCCCCTCAACCCACCACAGAAAGCAGCTGCACTGCAGAGGAGGCATCATGTAGAGACAACAGTGCCCCAGCAGTGCAGTTTGATACAGGGCCACAGGGGGAGATGCCCACATTGGATGACTTGGAATCCTTCCATCAGCTGGAGTTCAGCCCCACATCACTCTGAAATCCCATGAGGTCACCTACCCCCTCAATAGCAGAGCTAAATTCCCGCATGCAGCGGATGGAGGAGCAGCAGGCTACCCTCACCCAGCTGGTGGAGAGGCAGCTCAAGGAATCTAGGCTGCAGAGGGAGTGCTACAGCACATCAGTACATCGCCTCTCAAGGTCCATTGGATGCTTTGCCAGCACTATAGTCACCGTGGCACGCCATGTGAGGGAGGGTAATGACAACACCTCCAGGCTCATTGAGTCCATGTTGATTGGCCAACAGGTAAATCTTGCACATATGCCACCTATTCCTGATTCTGTGCCATCCAATACCACCACCCCATCCAGCTCCACCACTGCCAGTCCACGGAGGCGCTCGAGTCGACTAACAGGGCTCTCGGGCAAGGATGCACAAGCACAGAAGCGCACATGGAAGTGATGGCATGTGTGTAGAGCACTGCAGGACACACATGGACTTGAAGGGTGTGAGGGGTGGGTACGTTTGGGTGGTGGGGGAGGTCAATTAGGGGGTTTGAATATTGGGGCCTGGTTGGGGGTGGGTACGTTTGGGTGGTGGGGGAGGTCAATTAGGGGGTTTTAATATTGGGGCCTGGTTGAGGGTGGGTATGTTTGGGTGGTGGGGGGGGAGGTCAATTAGGGGGTTTGAATATTGGGGCCTGGTCGGGGTGGGTACGTTTGGGTGGTGGGTGGGCACGGGTGTACAACTTCCCTAACCATTGCACCTCCTTCCCTGTTGTTAATTCATCAATATATCATAATTTCAAAAAAACATACATGAGTGGACATCCATCATTTCATTTGCAGTACAACAATTCATTTATTGGCATCACCATATCCATGCAATGCTGTGAATGTGCTGTCTCTCAAAAGTAAATGCGAATCAGTTCATCCTGTGCTCGTTGTCCATCTAGTGGACCCCCAGGAGGAGGTTGTGCCATCCCATCCCCATCCCCATCCCCATCTCCATCATCTGTGTCTGGGGACATTGGAATGTTCCTGCGCTGGCACAGATTGCGCAGCATGGCACAAACGAGCGTGATTTTACCCGTCTTCACTGGGCTGTACAGCAGTGATCCGCCAGATCTGCTCAAACAGCGGAACCGGGCCTTCAGCAGTCCGAATGTCCTCTGAATCATGACACGTGTGCGGACATGTGCCCTGTTGTACGCCTCTTCATGCCTGTTCCTTGGCCTCCGTACAGGCGTCATCATCCATGGCGTGAGTGCATATCCAGCAACACCTACATGGGATGTAGATGGGGGGAGGGGGGGCATGTCAGTGTTTGTGGTATCATGTCTTCATCAGATGCAGTGCAATCTTGTGTCATTGTTCATTCATGCATATGTGGCATGCAGTGGTTGGATCGGTGGGTGGTTATGTTCTTTGGCCATTGCAGAGGACGTTGGCAACTGGACATTGACCAACGCATTGGTGTGCATGTGTACTCTGCCCTGTGGGTGACATTGGCTTGTGAGTATGGCATTGTGCAGTGATGTGCACACATGGCAGAGTAACTCCACCGTGAAGAAGTAGTCGATGCAGTATGTCTCATGTACAGGCATCATGTGCATTGGGAGGGCAGTGTTGCATATTGTGGGTGGGTGTTTGCAGTGGCTCCAGGTCTATGGGACAGTGATAGTATCGGCTGTGTGTGTCATGTGGCAGGGTGTGTACGGGCACACTGTGGTAACCTGTCATGTGTTGCTTTGTGATGTTTAGGTTCCGCTGTCTATTCAATTGATGGCCGGGGGGGTGATGCATGTGCAGTCACAGCAGCACACTCACATTGCTCATTGCCCTGGACACACACACACCACTTCCACAGGGTCGGTGCATTGACAGCTGTACTCACCCAATAGCCATGTGCTTTGTCCGGCATAGTTTTCCATGTACCGTGGCAATGTGGAATTCCGCAGTACCATTGATTCATGGGTTGAGCCTGGGAAACGTGCGTAGCAATGTGTTATCAGTTGCGTGGCATCACATACCATCTGTACATTCAGTGAGTGTTACTGTTTCTATTGCGGAACACCATCTCAATTGCACGTGGTACGTTCAGCTCAATGTGGGTGCAGTCGACTGCACCTATGCAATTTGGCATGCCTGCAATGGCATGGAAGGCCAACTTGGTGGCAATGACCTAGGGGAGGGTAAGGGATAGGGCTATCTGTTCCGACACATGGCGCAACAGGGCATCCAGTACCGGTACCAGGATTTTGGAGAAACAGGGTTGTGATAGGCCGTGCAGCTCACCAACTGTGTGTTGATAGGTGCTGGTGCCAAGGAAATGCAGAACAGCCACAACCTTCAGGAGGGGGGGGTCTATGTGGCTGCTGATGTCGTCCTCTATCATGGCGTTGATGTACAGGATTGTTTGACGGTCCAGCCGGTATAGTGTGTGGATCTGTCCTGGGGTAAGGTTCCAGGGTGAGGCCCTGATGCGTGGTATTGCAGGCTGCCTGCGGGGTGGTGCCAGCTGGACAATGGTGTTTGCCATAGGTACAGGGTTAGCTGGTTGCCGCCTGCGCCTCCTACGCCTCCGCCTCCTCCTCTGCACCATTACTGCCATCATGTGCAGTGCTGCCTATTGGTTGAGTAGGCCCAGTCCCAATGCTACTAGAGCTGCTGCCTGCATGGTTCTGTTTTGTGTTGGGCTGGGTGTGGCCCTTTTGTAGGCTCCCAGTGGCCTGTTGGGTCCAGCTGGGCTGATTTGGTGCACCTGTGCCCTGATTCAGGTCAGCAGGCACTGTTTAAAGTCATGTTCACGGTGGCCGGCGTGATCACGGTTTTAACGCCATTTTTCAGGCGGTGTTTCCATGTCCGCGCTAGTTGTGATGCTTGCGGTGTTTAGTATAGCCGGTAACGGAGGGGTTTCCGTGCAGGCAGAGTTTACGGGGGCCTAAACTCTGCGGTGGCGGTTGGAGGTGGTGCTATTTCCGGATCCGCAGATCATGATTGGGCGGACGCGGAAACGGTGCCGGTATGGTTATACCGGCGGCAAGTCCAGACCGATGTACTTGTAATGAGGCCCATTGTCTTGACTGCATTCAAATATTCTTCTTATGCTCTTTTCAGCATTATTATTTATCAAATGCGGGCTGGCGCATTTGTCGGAACGCCCCGGGTTCCCCAGATACTTTGGGTCGACTCACTGGTCTCTTCCTGTGTCTCCGACTCAGCCCGCATCTTTGTGGAACAGCTGCTTCATTTGCTTTCCATCCTTGAGTCAACAAGGTCTCTTCAGTGGTAGGGGTGTTAGTAGGGCTGGAAAAGACTAGGGGCTACCGTAATGTCAGAACTGTCGGGACTGGGGGCTAGTTAACCTTTTGGTTATAGCTCCTGATATTCTATCAGATGCTACAACCAAAAGGCCAAGGGCTATAGCCCCCTTATTCCCCCAAGCAATGCTTCTGTTCAGTGGTCTGTGCGGTCACATGCTAGCTTCCTCTCTCGTTCGGGAAAGAGAAACGCTGCTTCAATGACAGCCCGACATACTGGAGCTTCTGCGCAGCTCCTCGTGCCTCCATGGCTTTTCCTGCTCGTCTGCGCTGAACCTCCTTCGATCCCCGTTAGCATATCTGCATGTCTCGCGATTGTGAGGCTTTTTAAAAAAAAAATACATTTCATTGGCATTTCATTAAACACACTGTAATTAAACAACAATTAGGTGCATAAACATATCTGTGTATATTTCGCCATGCCATGCCAACAAATTTAAAAAATAATGGAGGGGCAACAGGGAGGACAACAAAAGAAACAGGTAGGGCAACAACACTGGGTAGGGAAGAACAGGAAGGAGATAAACCAACCAGTTACGCTAGTTCGGTGTAAGCTCACGCTGATTTTCAAGGACACTGTTTCTCATTCTATTATGAATGCAAGTCTCTGAACCTATGCCGCTCATCTGGCAGGAAGGAGGCGGAAACCCCCACTGCATCTAATTGTCTATTTAGTAATAAAATGGCAAGGCGTACAGACTGTCAGAGTTCCAGGAGGCCTCTCATCCGAGGGATACAGTTCAGAGGTAACCAGCGCCTTCCATGCTTCGAAGAGGAGGGCTGCCTCCTCACCGTGTGCATCTACAGCCCGTCCCCATGCTGTAGTTTGCAATCACGAGCCTTGGCCTGGAGTGTACCGTCATCTCTGGCACTGCTGGTACACTTCCGAGTGCGGACACCATTTTTAAATGTCCCGCGTAATTTAAGCATTGGAAAACAACTATCCTGCTCATTGTGCTTTGGGCACAGGTCATGTTGCACAAACTTTTTCAACCTCCTCCTAGTCTCAGTACTTATGTAATTATGGGAGTTGGAGTCGATAGGTGTTATTAGGCTTTTAGCTGTCTCAGGATATTTACCAAAAGGTATTTTAGAAACAGAAGGTGGTAGGTGTGAGTTATGAGTGTTTGGGCCAAAGGTGGGGGCCTGACCAGAATGACAATGGGCCATTAGGAACTCGGGTATCAGAGAGTCTTACTCATGGGAAACGGGGGAGATATCGCGTCCCACCAGATGGGATCAGGGTATCTCCCGGGAGGTCGTGCCCCCCCCCCCATGTGATCCTCCCTCATACAGCCACCGTCAGGGTCAGGGAGCGGCTGCCGTCCCCTGGCAACATGGGAGGAGGTCACTGCCAGGAAAACAGTAATAAATCCATCGGATTCATCACAGTATCCTCATTATGATCTAATTTGTTTCCCAGAAGGCCTGATCACTTCCACAACCATGGGAAAAAAACAACCTCAAGGTGAATGTGGAAGGGTGTCGAAGAAGGAAGCTGACAACAAGGGTGGCATGATGGTTGCTATAAACCTTTATTTATAGTAAAAAGAAACCCTGACTATCCCTATCAGACCAAGCTCAGCATCGCATCTGGAGCTGGTTGTCCAGTGAGCAGTTCTTACAGAAGGCCGACGGAGAGGCCTAATTAGCTGCCTTGCTGATGACATCCCTAGAAACATGTCTCAGAAATGCGACATCAGCGGCCTTGGCTCTGACCTCATGGGCATGAATCTCCTCAGGAACAGTTCTGCCCATGGTTGTGCACGCCTCTGAAATGGCCTGGATAATCCAACGGGTGATGGAAGCCTTGGAATCCTGAAATCCGGCGAAGGAGCCCTCAAAGTCACGAACAAGGTCCCGAACTTCATGATGGATTTCCTCCGAGCGAGATTAAAACGCGAGGACCATCTTGAGGTTCAAGGAATGCAGAGTCCCCTCTGCTTCTGACTACGTGTTGGGAAAGAACACTGACAAGCAGATCTTCTGATTCAAATGAAATGGAGAGACCACCTTGGGCAAGATGTTTGGGTTAGTAGGCAAGATGACCTTGTCGTCGTGAAAAGTGGTGAAGGGCTCACACGAGGACAAAACCTGCAGCTCACTAACACTGCGGGCAGAGGTGAGAGCCACCAGCAAAACTGTCTTGAATGTCACCAAGCAGATGTCCACAGAGGCCATCGGCTCGAAAGGCTTGCGCTGCAAAGCTGTCAGAACCACATTGAGGTTCCAGCCCAGGTGCGGCCTATGCACCGGCGGAAAAAGCCTAGACAACCCCTTAAGGTGCGACTTAACCACCAAGTTGGCCGCAGAAGACACAGGCTCAGGGATTTCTTGCGTGCCCGAATAGCTGCCAAATAAGTGAGGCAAGTATATACCTGAACTCCACAACGAGCCAGGTGTGCTGAAAAAGCCAGTATGTCATTCAGAGAACAGGTGACAGGATCCAGGCCCTTGTCACAAGTCCAATGGCAGAAGCTAGTCCACGTACTCTTGTACTGGGACCGAGTCAAGGACCTTCTGGCCTGCTGAATGATGTGCCAGTTTTCATGGGAAAATTGAGCATGTAGAAGCATCAGCTGCTCAGGAACCAGGCTGCCAGAGACATCTTGGCCGGGTCAGGATGCTCCACCGCCTGCCTTGCTGCCCCAGGAATCCACTGCTGGAAATCGGAAGGTGGGCGGAACCCTGGGAGCACAAGTGCAGCAGATCCAAAAACCGGGGTCTCGAAGGCCTGTGGGGGGTCAACCAGAATGAGGCTGTAACCCACCGAAGCCCAGAACTTGCAGAGGGTACGTTGGAGGGGAGGGGTGGGCAGGAACGCATAACACCTGCAGCCGTGCCAACAGATCTGGAAGGCATTTCCCAGAGATCCCTGACCCCGTCCTGCCCATGAATCAAACTGGGGGCACTTGGAATTCAGAGGGGATGCAAACAAATCCAGGTCTGTGAACCCCCAACGCTGCAACTCCCACTCGTAGTTATTGAAACCCATGCAGGTCATCTGATCCGCTTCTGCATTGCTGTCCCCTGGGAGGTGGACTGCTGCAACCCAAACCCCCTCTGTCAGAGCCCATTCCAAGATTGATACCATCTCCATGCAGCGGAGGGAGGTTCGGGGGGGTCGGAGGAGGGGGGGAGGAACAGGTGCCACCCAGCTTCTTCAGGTAAAACAGCGTAGTAGAATTGTCCATCCTGATCAGAACAGACCTGTACCTGATGAGGGGCAAAAATGCCTTGAGGGCCAAGCCCACTGCCCTGAGCTCAAGCAGGACGACTTCCCTTCTGGACCATGCTCCATGAATCGCACAGCCCTCCAGAGTAGCCACCGTGCCCGAATAGGAGGAGTCCCTTGTCACCACCAAGGTCGGCTCCAGTCGGGTGAAGGGGGCTCAAACTGAAACACTGCCATCGAACAACCACCAGCGAAGATCAGGCAGTAGGAGTGGTGATATTGGGACCCTGTCCTTCTGAGACCCTGTCTCCTGATCCCAATTGGCTGCCAGGCTGAGCTGGAGGCGCCTCATCTTGAGGTGAGCGTGCTGTACAGTGCGCATGCAGGATCCATCAGATCCAGAATGTGCTAGAATCACAATGCCTAGGTGGTCAAGTTGGTCAGAAAGTGCCACAGTGCCTTGCAGAGGGACAGAAACCTCTTGGGCGAAGGGAACACCAACTGAATGGTAGTATTCCAACACTCCCGTAGGAAGACCAGTTCCTGAGCTGGGCACAAGTGTGACTTACTCTGGTTGAGGGAGAACCCCAGCTGATGAAGGATATCAGCCAATCTCTGTCAGGAATGCACCACACCTTCGGGTGACCCCACCCTCCCCAGCCAGTTGTCCAAGTAAGGGTACAGATGATGCCCTCCAAGTGGGGATGGCCCTCCACTGCGTTCATCAACTTTGTGAAGACACAGGGGGCCGAATTCAGGAGCGGAAAGCCAGTGCAACATCCTCTGCTGCTTGCTCCTGTTGTCGCTGGGTGACCTGCCAGGACACTGTCTACCGTGGACCCCAAGCCCCTCAAAGCCGGAGAAAGTGCAGGGCTTGAACTCTGTCTTGCCCTGGGACTGAGGGTAGGATTTGTGTCCAGGTTTTGTCAGGATGGCCAAGGACTTGGCGGTTTGAGTGGAGGTTTTCTTCTTTGTCAACTCTTCATCGGTGGACAAATTAAAAAGGTCCACGCCCTTGAGGGGCAGATCCTGCAGTCCAACTTCTTGTTCATCTGTGTGTTGGCCCTGGGTTTCTCCCAGACCTTTTGCGCCACATGCAGGACATCCTTCTAGAGATGGATGCCAGACTGGATCGTGGTGCAGTTACCCAAGACCTCTGCAAGCATTCCCGACTCCTGGGGGGTTCCCTCAGCAGAGGGACCCCTCAAAAAATCTTGTTAAGGATTTCAATCAGGCAACTATCGGGATCGAGAAAGAATCCTTGAACACTTCCGTAAGGGTGGAACAATACAAAGAGGGACAGCAAACATAACTGCCTACCCATATTATACCCTGATGGTGCAACAGAGCCGTATGAACTTTGGAACTGTCAAGAGAAGACTGCGAGAAGCGGGCTACAAGTACATGTTGCTCTACCCGGCGAAACTAAACGTTTTCTATGAAAGCAGAACCTTGATTTTCGACACTCCGGAAGAAGCTATGGGGTGGCTTGACATGCAAAGCTGCCCCCAGGAGTCAGGCATCCAGATGGGAGAAGGAGAAGGAAGAGATAAGTAATGCGCAGGGGGGGGGGGGGGGGCACCTGCAGGTGTCGTGGCTTAAGACTATGGGACTTGCTTATAGTAACTGATGCAGCGTATGGGCTGGCATGAACAGGTTGGAAAGGAACATGATCCGTGAGCACTGTGACTATTGCTTAGTTAGGGAGCCTCGCAGAGCTAGTCCTTATACCCCCATTTAGAGTTTAGTTAGGTCACCGATAGTGTGGTGACACCCTGCTGGGGTCCTGACCTGGGTGTTCCAGGGTAGGACCAAACATAGAGGAGCCTGAGATCCAGGGATGGAGCTGGGCACCTGTTGGGGTTGGGGTAGGGTGGGATGGTGGGAGGGATGGGGTTGTGTGCAATGGGTTGTTGTAGTTGGGGAGAGGGTACGGGAGTTTGGTGTGTACATAGTTATGGAGCGTTTAAGTTTACATGAGAGCCTATATGGAAGAGCTAGAGGGTCGCATCTGTATTGCATGAGCGGGTGGGATTGGCTGGGAGGAAGGAAGATGGGTACCGAAGAGCTATGGGAGATCTTAAGATAGTAACGTGGAATGTCAGGGGATTTAACAGTTATCTAAAGAGGAACAAGGTCATGCTATATCTGAAAAGACAAAAGATAGATATTGCATTGCTGCAGGAGACGCATTTAACGCGTGAAAAGTTGGAGCTGGTTGGGAAAAAATGGAAAGGTACTGTAGTGGGTTCCTCGTACTCTGCCTATGCTAGGGGAGTACTGGTTTGGGTGGCGCTGCATGTCCTGTACCAGCTGACACAGGAAGTGGTAGACACTGAGGGGCGGATGGTTATAATGAAAGGGGTGGTAGAGAATAAAGAGGTGTGCATTGTAAACACGTATGCCCCTAATCAGAACACGGCAGCGTATTTCAGGACCCTGTGCACCAACCTATGTAGGTGTGTGGGTAGTGCGGTGATTTGGGGAGGGGATTTCAATTGTGTACTGGACCCCAAGGTAGATGGATATGATGACAAGATTAACAGGCCCGCCCCAGCAGCTAAAGCATTGCAGACGCTACTAGACGACTTTGGGTTGGTGGATGTGTGGAGAACAAAGCGTCCTGGGGAGAAGCAATATTCGCTTACTCAGCCCCGCAGCAGCTGCACACGAGACTTGATTATATTTTTGCCACGCCAGATGTAGTGGTAGAGATTACGCAAGTAGAATATAAAGCGAGGGTCCTCTCGGATCACTCGCCCCTGGTCCTGGGGTGGCAATATTGCTGCCCTAGGGCATGGATTCCGACATGGCGCCTCCGTGCAGAGGCGCTCAAAGATCTGGTTTTTAGAGAGGATCAGAGATGAGATGAGATTATCAATTATTTCGAGGTGAATACAGGCAGTGTTGACTCGGCGGGCACACTATGGGAGGCCTTCAAGGTGGTGATGCGGGGGATTGCCATCGCTAAATCAAAAGGACTGCAGGGTGGGGTCCTGGCTGACCTACAAAGAACAGAAGATGAACTAGAAAGAGAATTAAGAAAGGGGAATGTCGATACGGAGCTAGTGCTTAAACTACAGCAGCAGTGCGCCGAACACTGGGATAGGCTCTGCAACCTGAATTATAAAAAGTATGTTGAGAGACAGCATGCGGGAGGGGATAAAACGGGCCGCCTCTTAG
This sequence comes from Ambystoma mexicanum, assembly GCF_040938575.1. Classification (NCBI taxonomy): domain Eukaryota; kingdom Metazoa; phylum Chordata; class Amphibia; order Caudata; family Ambystomatidae; genus Ambystoma; species Ambystoma mexicanum. The sequence goes on from NC_090922.1 coordinate 344,005,642, forward strand.
CATGGCTGTACAAGAGTGAAGCCCCTAGGCCCCCGATTAGGACAATTACCAGAGAAGATGGTGAGGTAACAGAAACCCAAGAGGGAGTCAATAGGGAATTTGCGGATTATTACAGGGTACTGTATGAGGACAGGAGGGGGGGGGGGCAGCCAGGACGAGATACGTGAAACTTTGGAGGATATAGGATTGCCCAAGTTCAGTGCAGAAGAAAGAGAAGAGCTTGATGCACCGATCACTTTGGAGGAGGTTGTTAGGCAGCTGCCTACCAGTAAGACCCCAGGAGCGGATGGGTTCCCTAGTGAATTTTCATAAAGCATATAGAGAGGAAGTACTCCCCCCCCACTGCTAGAAATGCTTAATGAGGCGTTTGAAGTGGGATGGTTGCCTGAGTCGCTCAGAGAAGCGATCATAATACCGCTCCCCAAACCTAATAAACCAGGGCATAGCTGTGGCTCATACAGGCCATTATCGATGCTGAACCAGGACGGCAAGATATTGACGGCTGTCCTGGCAAACAGATTGCGGAAAGTAATTAGTAAATTAATACATCCAGACCAAACGGGCTATGTCCCGAACAGGAATATAACTCACAACCACCGGCGACTCCATCGGGTGGTAGAATGGGGGTGTAACAATGGAGGGCAAATGGCGGTTGTGTCTTTAGACGCTGTAAAAGCTTTCGACTCGGTTAGGTGGCCGTGGCTGTTGGCGGCCCTGAGGGAGTATGAGGTGGGGCCGGGCTATATCAGGTGGGCGAAGATGCTGTATAGTGAGCCGCTAGCCAGGGTTCGAACGGGAACGGTGAAATCTGAGAGATGGCAACTTATTAGGGGCACTAGACAGGGGTGCCCCTGGTCCCCGATGTTGTACATTTTGGCTCTGGAGCCCCTGGCGATATACCTCAGGCAACAATATGACACAATAGGTATTGAGGTGGGGGGGGAAAGACACCTGGTATCCCTATATGCGAACGATTTGTTATTATATTTGAGATACCCAGAAGAAAATCTTCAGTATATTCTGGAGGTGGAGAGGTATGCGGGGCTGTCCGGCATAGCGGTGAATCCCCAAAAATCTAGCATATTCCCGTTGGGTAGTTATAAGGGAACCCCTGTAGAAAGATTACCAGTGTTGTCAATACCATGGACGGTTAGTTCCTTCCGCTATCTTGGAATAGATGTGTATCATAGGGCGGAAGAGGAACATAGACATAATACTGAGATAGCTATTGAAAAAGTCCATAAATCTATGAAGTTTTGGGAGAAACTGCCCTTAGCAATGATGGGACGAGGGGCGATGCTTAAGATGGTGATCCTGCCTAGGCTTTTGCATTATTTCAGTATTATTCCATATATGATTCCCAAGAGGTTTTTTTGTTAAACTGAACGGACTGTGCAGAGACCTCCTGTGGCATGGCACCCAGAACAGAGTGGCACTATGGAAGTTGCAGAATTTACATGAGAAAGGGGGGATCAAACTGCCTAGTTTTGAGGTTTATTATGTAGCGGGTCAATTACAATATGTGGCCACATGGCTCTCCGATGAAACAACCCCTGAATTTAGGTTGTTTGGGCGAGACTGTACCCCGTTCTACTTGAAGGAAATGATCTGGTTGCCTGAGTCAGACATGAAGGAGCGCCCAGGGATGATGATGCTAGGGTGGAAAATGTGGCGCCGAGCATGCCGGATGATGGGGGACCCGCTTCCGTATTCCCCGCAAGTACCGCTGGTTGCTTTGGCAGGGGGTGACAAGCAACTAAGGGTGATTGTCAGATCCTACTGGGAGTCGGTCGGGCTGGTAACGTTAGGGGATATCTGGCAAGAGGGGACCATCAAGGATTTTGAAGGACTAGGTGAAGAGGCAGGATTGCATGGGGGCCAATATGTTATGTATCACAGGTTGGTGCAGAACATTCGGAAAATGTGGCCTGAGACAGTATTGGCGGAAAAACCAGACGCCATTATGGGAACGATATATGACATAGCGGAGGGAGGGCATGAGATTTCGAGATTGTATGAAATGGTAATGACTAAGGTTGGAAAAGAATTGACGCGATTGGATTGGGAAGCGGAGGTGGGAGCCCAGATGGATGATGGGATGTGGGAGCGTGCCCTAGGATAGCATAAGAAAGTATAAAGGAATGCCTGATTGAAGCAAATTCAGCTGTATGTAACGCATAGAGCATATATGACCCATCTGAGGATATCTAAGTTTAGAAATGCTGGGAGACAGGCATGCCCCTAAGTGCTACGTGGAGAACGCTGACATGACACATATGTTTTGGTCATGCCCAGTAATCGAGTGTTTCTGGAGAGGAGTGGCACAAAAACTAGCTGGAAAAGGGGTCACACTCGTCATAGACACGGCCTGGGCCTGCCTGCTGGGAGGGTTTCCCAGGTCACGGAAGCTTAAACATTTTGGGAAATTGAAAGACTTGGCATATGTGCTTGCAAAGCGGAGGATTGCTATGGGATGGAAAAAGTGTCATGGAGCACGGGTGGAGGTGTGTTGGAGGGAATTGCAGAAATGGGCGGAGGCTGAAACTGTGGTATGGCAGGAGGCAAGGAGCATGTATGGGAAGGAAGAAGTGGGTACCCTGAAGGCATGGAAATCATTAATAGCTGAACTATTTGGAACAACATTGGATCCAGCGGAATCCGAGGAAAGCGATACCCTGCCTCATGCAGCGGATACGGAGTATGGAGGACAAACAGGCTCGTAATGGGGGTGGGATTGCGGGGGCAGTGGTCAAAGACTGATTGATGTTCATGTATTGGTTGAGAATTGCACTGCGTGTTTGGTTGTATTTATTTTGTTTTGTTGGTTTGTATAAATTTAATAGAATTCTTTAAAAAAAAAAGGATTTCAATCAGGCAATACACCCGGGTCTCGCCTAGCATGTAATGCACCAATTCAATACTTATTTATTGTGTCTATAGGGTCAATATTCTGAGTGTTATACCACTCATATCACACCCTTCTCAAAATACCCCCAAGGTCACAGTGAACCAGGAATCAGGCTGGTTGGTAAAGGTAAATATTCATTTATTATTTAAAATTCAAATCACGCATATGTTTTAATATATAAGGGGAAGTAATCACCAATGTGGTGACAATGCAAATCAGAAAATAAGTAAAGCAATTGAATTCACTTCTGAGCAGCACAGGATGTAAAACCCAGAGAAAAGAACAGTTTTGGTGTGTTGAAAAGATAGCGCTTAGGTTAAGATTTCCCCCTGCATAGTCCTTAATTCACAAATGAGCAATTCTACACAGGTGTAGGTAAGCAGCAGGCATTTAGGAATGTAGAACAGTGTACAGGGTTTGAATGCAATCTTCCCTCCCCAAACAAGAGAGAAAATGTTTTTGGAACTTTTACACTTTGAAAACGACAGTTGAAAATGGCTTTGTGAAACAATGAAAAGTGTACAAAAATCCTTAAATTGATATAAATTGTTATGAGAGCAACACTGAATAGGTCCTAGCAAACATAAGCTACAATATGAGTGACAGTATACACTTTAAATCAGAATGGGAGTTGGGAAATACTTTGAATGGGAAAACACACGTGGTACACTTTTGAAAAATTGCGAATTTGCGCCTATTTTTCACTATGCAATTTTTAATAAAAACGGGTCAAAGACGGTTGTGGATGTAGCTACCGGTCTTAAGTTTAACTCAGAGTTGAAATTAAGTCTCTAGCTATACATTTGAAGAAGTTATGCAAGTTTGAATAAGAGGCGTTTTTGAAAAAATAGAACAGAGAAAAGCAGAAATTCGTTCCGGGAATCTCCACGGTTACGCACGGCCGCTTGTAACCCTTCATGTGGCGGATACTCTGTTTTTCTTTTATGGGAATTACTTTATTTAATCCATATCACTAATGGCTTAAGGTCTAGTATCACAAATGAGAGAAAATCAGCGCTAACACTAGGGATTACAAACAGGGTTGTAATAATGGTTCTGACACTATGGGAGGTTCTTAAGTTAAAGATAGCATAGGTTGAGAGTTGGGGATAGGACAAGGTAAATATACTGTGTGTTACTACGATTCCTATTTATACTTACAGTCCACTGAAAATGAAGATTGAACCGTCAGGTTCTGGTCATCACGGATCGGGTCTACAGGCAGCAGGGCTCTTCTGGCGGGATAGTCAGCTGGGCGGTTCTGGTCAATTTACTGGCACCTAAGATTGGATTGGCCCTTCTGGTCACTGGACACTGTAGATCAGCGGGATGGCGAGTTTCAGCAGGCAAGCGTGAATGGTATCAAGCCAGACTGAATCAGAATGATTTCCCTTAAGTGGGATGGTTCAGGATTTGGGCCTAGCTGAAGAAGAGTTCAGCAAATGCTGAGGCCTGGGTTTTGCAAAGTATTCTGGATCAGGACAAGATGAAAAATTCTGGAACAGGATGCAGAAGTCAGGAACAAAGCGCCGCACAGAAATCAGGATGCGTCTGTTGTGAGGTTCCCATATTTATCATGCCAAGTGACATCACTAAGTTTACGGTAGGAGCAGACTTACAATCCACACCCACACGGCTGTGATAGGTGAAAGGCACTTGCCTTTTTCTGATTGGAAGACAGAAAGGGCTGTCATATTTTATGACATGACTTGGGAACTCCCACAGTTATTTGAACCAAAATGTAACTTTCCCATAAATACACATTTCTACAATGATGCCCTCTAATAAAATCCGAAACATACATTACATATTTTGTGGGTTACAAGTACATCCAACTTCTACGCCTGTGAGAGCTGGGTTGGTCTTTCTGTGAATTTTTATCAATTTTAATCATAAAGATTTGGTCTAACAATTCCTAACTTGGTACATATCTGTGCAATCATCCCTTGAACATGGGTATACAATATTAGGTTTGTAGCATTAATATTCCTTGTGCAATTAGCGTTTTGTTATAACGTTGGTTCCTTATGCAGTACAGGGTTCAATCACGTCTTCAAAGAAAGAGCATACAATTAAATTTACAACTACCAACTTTTAGATTTATCCTCCTTGTTGTGGCAAAGTTAAAAGTCTTTAAAGCTTAATTACAAATAGTCATTTAAACACCAAAAGTTCTTGCCAGTTTTATTTTTTACTTTTCTTTCAACTGGCAATAGTTGTCAAATTCCTTTGATCAGGTTGGGGGTCCTCTTACTTGACAGGGAGGATGTTTCCTGCCCTTTCCCTGTGGGGGTGAGTGTTCAAGCCTGCCATTTTCTTTGGCTGGGGCCCAGACAAAAGTCTGATTAGTTCTTTGTCATGAGTATGTGAAAACTTCCCAGCAGCAATTAGTCCTTTCCTGCCAGCAGTGAGGTATCACCCATTCCCAGGCTTGGGCTGTCAGATCAGAATGAAATAGTTAATTACTCAGGACTGGGTTTTAACTTTTAGTTACTTACATCTTTCATTAAACGTAGACCAGTTTATAGGTTTATTTTGACATTTAGCAATCCTTGACATTTCTACAGAATTAGGCCTTTCAACAAAACATGCTTTTAAAGAGGCGATTTTGTACTTTCTTCAGGGGGGAAAGCACATTTAAACTGAGCCCTTAACATCAGGTTTTCCTCTGTAGCAGACACAATTTATTCAGCCCCAGTTCTTTCCTTAAGTGCTGGGATTTGTTTTGCAGTCTGGATATATGTATCCAGGCTTTTGTTTGGAGTTTCTGCCTGCACAGTTGACATTGTTACATGTTGCCATTTTAGCTGCATTTTTCACTGTGGAACTGGAAACAAATAATGTTGGGCTGGTTTTTCATGAGATACATTTCTTAGCTGCTGTCAGTCAATGAGGCCCAGCTCCTCTGGGCCACACTGGATGATCTGTAACCCTTTTACTCTCAAGGATTTACTGGAAAATAAATGGATCTAGCACCAAAACAGCACTTTGAAGGTTGCAAAGCTATATTTTAAACAGCATTTTCGATTTTCAGGACAATTCTGCTGCCTTGCTCCATGTTTGAATGTGACCGAACCCACTGGCATGCTCCTGCAGTGAGAATTCTGTCTTTACCCCCCGTTGACTGTGTGTGGCAGGGTGTGCAGCCTTTTGTGGTTGTGACCCCAACACAGTTTTGCAGATTTATGCGCACACAGTGGTTAGCGCATCTATTTTTGGCTGTTTCTTTCCCCATTTATAAATTGAGGCACATTTGGATGGGTCAAAATATCCCACACTCTGCCAGGCCGTGAAAGCAGTCATAATAGCATTAACGGATGCTGAGGGTTTATCATCCTTGGCATCATCGTCATCATCATCACCATTCCCCCCCACGTTTTCAAAGACTGAGGGAAGTCCGGGCTCTGGGACAGAGGTGCCACACAGGTGCCAACAGGGTCCCGTCTAAATCCGGCACGAAAGACAAGTCCAACAGCTATTGAGGGCGAGGCGTTGGTGGTAGGGTCTGAACAACCGGTAGGGCCTGGATCGGGGAAGGGACCAGAACTGGAACCAGCAGCATTGGAGGAAGGGGAGGGGCTGGGGAGGTGCCACCTGCGGGATGACCTTCACAATATCCTTGATGAGCCCCTTCATCTCAGGGGGACGAATGAGGAAGAGGAAGCGCTCGAAGAAGCGCTCCTCACAAGCCCCCCCGAGTTCCTAGGGGCCAGGCCCTCCGAGACGCTGGGCTTCCGCACTGGGTCAAAGCGATTGTGACAAACATTTCCAGCTCCCATCTGGTTAATGGGCCCGAAGGGTGTATATCCAAGATGGAGCCTTATGATATAGCAAGCAGCAGTCTAGTGTTTTTGGAAACAGAAGTCCTGTTGGAGACTCTGCCTACATCCTGTGCAGCACATCCGGGAGGCGGATCCAGTACACGTTGCGTTGCTACTCTCTTAGGAGTATTGCCACGCTCAGGGAGTTTGCCTAGTTCTTTGGCTTCAAGGATTCGATTCCTATCTTATATTCATTCTTATATCCATTTCCTTGTCTATTTCCTTGTATACTACTAACCTGTCATTTCTTTTTGATTCAGACCGCTCGTGATTTTCATTGTGGAAGGCTTACTTGTTTCTGTTTACGGACGCTGCTCTCCTCACATCTAGAGAGCCGTTCACAGATGCCGTGGTAAAGTGTAGCCTTCTCCTTCCGTCACCACGTACCATAGCGTCAGACCTCCCTCTCTAACGGGTATTCATTAATTCTGTTTCTCTTCTTAGAACCGGACCAAAACCTTTACTTCCGCATTCATATGCCGATCATAGCGTTCTAGGAGATACGAACGCATTGTATCTCTGTAAACTGGAGAAGCAATCACTCGCCAGCTAATAAATCACGCGTACTCCTGGCCACCCTCAACTACAAGGAAGCTATATTCCAGGCAAAAAAAGACACATACAACAAACGTATCGAACAAGCCAAATCTAACACCAAAGAATTGTTTAAAATCTTAAAAGAACTTGAAACTCCTGCTACTCCACCTGACACTTGTACCAAAGATAGCACCTGGTGCTCCAAAATCCAAGAAGCTCTCCTAGGTAAGATTGCCACTCTCCAAATTAAAATCAACAACAAACAATCTAGCCTTCAATCCTACCCTCTACAGATCCCTATACCTACTACAAACCTCTCTAGCACAGACTCTCTGACTCCTTTTAGCTTCTCTCCTCTCTCCATTCCCGAAGTGGAAAAGATCATCACTAGCCTTAAACCTTCCAATTGTCAGGGTGACCTTTGTCCTGCACCTATTATTAAGGAAGCAGCTCACGACCTAGCACCATTCATCACTACGCTCATCAACTCCTCCTTCAGCTCTGGGATTGTACCGGACAATCTTAAGGATGCGTGGGTCATCCCGCTTCTGAAAAAACCTACCCTGGATCCCAGCATACCCACTAACTACAGACCAATTACCACTGTACCTTTTTTACTAAAAATCCTTGACCGCGCGGCCTACCTACAAATTCAGGAATACCTTGAATCTAATAAACTTCTGGGACTCAGGCAATCAGGGTTCCGGCCTCGCCATGGCACTGAGACTGCCCTTATCGATTTAAAAACGCAGATCGAAGAGCTCAAAGACAAAGGCAAACTGGCGTTATTACTTCTCCTGGACCTCTCTGCTGCTTTTGATCTTGTCAATCACAAAATTCTTTGCCATCACCTCAAATCAGCCGCACATTTCTCAGAAAATGCCTCTACTTGGATCAGATCCTTCCTGGATAATAGATCTATGCGCGTGTTTTCCCCACTTGCGGCCGCACCACCCGCTCCGGTCTCTTGTGGTGTGCCCCAAGGGTCTTGTGTCTCGCCCACGTTATATAACGTGTTTACCAAACCCCTTTTCGATATTCTGGACCACTTGGGCGTCACGTATACCAATTACGCTGACGAAACACAGATACTAATCCCCATCACAGGAGACTACACAACTGACTCCCGTGCCATCAACGCCATCTACCAGGTCATCCAAGCGTGGATGGCCCAACACGGCCTCTGCCTAAACGATGAAAAGACAGAGCTCCTCATTCTTGGTTCACCACAAAAACTCACTAAACTCGACCCTGCTTTCAAGTCTTTCACCATTGATGGGAACACCATCCCTATTGCCAAGGACACGAAAACCTTAGGGATTTACATCGACTCAACCCTATCCTTGACTAGACAGTCCAACGCAGTCTCATCTGCAGCAGCGTATACTTGCAAGCTCATCACCGCCTGTCGCCCGTTCCTAACCACTGCCAACTGCGTAACCTTGGCCAGGACCCTCGTACTATCCAAGGTCGATTACTGTAATGCCCTCTACCTAGGTACTAATCTCCGCAACTTAAACAAGCTACAAATTGTCCAAAACAATGCGATCAGAGCGGCCCTTAACATTCCCAGGCGCCAGCATATATCCGACACCAGGCGCAACCTGCACTGGCTCTCTATCCCACATCGCATCTCCTTGAAGTCCCTTGCTCTCACACACAAATGCCTCCACAACCAAGCCCCTCGTTACCTGGCAAACAAATTCTCTTTCCACAATTCCACCAGACCTCGCAGAGCAGCCCAAGCCAACTGCCTTGTCATCCCGCGTTTTAATCTCCAAAGATCAGGTGGAACCAGCTTCCCCATCCTGGCAGCCAAACTTTGGAACTCACTCCCCAATGACCTTAGAGCAGAACCTTCCTTCCTGAAATTCAAACACCTTACCAAAGCTTGGCTATCCTCCCAAGACAGCTAATACCAGCTTACTGCCCTACTTGCACTTTGACCTACTTCGCATCCATTATTAACTATCCTGTATATCACTGCCTTATCTATATGCGCTTGAATGTATACTTTGTAAATTTTGTAAAACTTCTTGTAATATTCCTGTAATACTCTGTCACATGCCTTGTCTTGCCTTCATCTTGTTGTAACTAAGTTAAGCGCCCGGTTGCCCCTGGGCCTGGTGCGCTATAGAAATAAATAAAATACTAAATACTAAATACTAAAAATACTAAAATTGTGTCTTGGAACACGTCCTGTCAGTAGGGACATTCTCTTGCTATACAATAATCGAACGTCAGGCTGCGTACATCTGACTCCTTATTTCTTTATTTTCTCTCTTGCTTCTACTCAATACAGTTCCTTTCACTTTCCCCATTAAACTTCTGGGCTTTCCTGCTCGATAGCTGCTGAACGAGGGTAAGAAGGGGTAGGAGAGCTGAAAGTATTATGGTAGCGGGGAGCTGAGGGAACAACACCTGTCATAAGCTTCCCATCTTTTTCTTGCATAGTTAACACCAGGCTCTGGAACACAATCAACCCGAACGACAGAAGGAACACCCACCTGTCCTTACAATTCTTCGGTCCTGATCCAGTGAAGACTGCTTCAAGGATTCCACGAACCCCAGCAGCTCTTCTCAAGGTTTTTTCCCTTCGGGGTTTCCCTGGGGTTCTCACCGTGCCCAAGCCTTGTGCTGGGGCTCTGAGGGAAACACAGGTAGATTCTATTATCCACTAGGACAGATAGGAAGACATTGATTCCTGCAGAGGTCGTACATCTGGATACGGGTAGGTGATTTCTGCACGCTTACTGACCTCTGGGAGAAAAGATTGAATCCTAGTATAACAGCGATGCGTCACCGAGGGCGTGTAGTCGTAAGGCTATGATGGGTAGATGTATCCCTGAGGAGACCAGATGCCTGTACCGTACAATGTGCTACCGCTTACAGAGGGAAGGGGATTGTGATCATCTTGCAAATCCCATTCGATGGACGAATGTATGGGCGAGCCCTGACTTAGATCTAAGATGGCCATCGGCCTTGCAGGCTCTGCCACATGCCTCTCTGCCATTTTGAAGCCTTGCAGCATACTCTGGGTGGGAGGGCGCGAAGCACCTGCGCCACGAGAGGCCTCAAACACAGGAGGATACAGCTTGGGTCTTGAACCCGAAGCAGAAGCGTTTTAACTCCTTGACTGATGACCTAGGAGTGAGCGCCGGTAGGCTGGACGCCTTCAGTACCTTCGCTGGATCGTGCTGAGGACACATTCTTGGAGGCGGCACTCGACGATCCCTTAACCCCCCTGGAGTAGAAGAGGACAAACTTGATCGCCCTTCAAAGGACAGCTCGGTAGGGCCCCTGAGCCCGTCGGCTTGGCAGCAGGTATCCAGGACGGCCTCAGGACCGTCCACAAAGCATCCAGAAGAGCCCCAGGATCCCTCAGCGTGGGAGCAGGTAGCCTTAGAGGCCTCGAGCCTGTCAGAACATTAAACTGAGGAACCCCGATCTGTGGGAACCCTGGGGAAGGAGTTGCTGCGCTGTGGGCCATTCTGAACAGAGGGCCTACCTTGTCTTGAGGAGAGGCCCTGGAAACAAAGTCCTTAAGGTGGGGTGGAGGAGAAGTGTGGAAGATCTCCCTCCATCTCGACAACCGATTCTTCAATGCCCTGTGACAGAGAGTGCGGCAAACCGCACATGCGCCCCATTGGTGTTCGGGTCCCAAACACTCAAAACAGAGTGCACGGGGGTCTGAGGGCGGGAACGAGCAGTCGCATGAGGCACATCTCGTGAATTCGCCTACAGCCGACATGCGCTGAGGAAGGCGAGGCACTGAAGGGAAGTTAAATAAGATTGAAAAAACAAAACAGGGAGCAAGCAGATAATACTCAGTGCCCATTGACACATCGACAATATTCACCCCTGCCAAATGACAACAGTATTATTAGGGGGGAGGATGGTGGGAAGTATGGAGGAAAGGGGACTATGGGCTAAGAGTACCATAGTCACTACGGTGAGTAACTATTAATTACTCATACGTCCCGTCCCCTTTCGTCCATACTGCATGGGCAATTACAACTGAATGTAGCCCCGGGGTGGAGAGGAGAGCCTCCTTAAGAAAATAGAATCCTTAGAACCGCCTGATGACAGCCGGGTTTGACTTCGAACTGCCGTACAAACAGTAATGCTTACAGAAAGCCGACGGGGTGACCAGGTAGCCGCTCCGCTGATGACCTGCCACTGTACCTGCCGTTGGAATGCAATGGCCGTGGCTTTGGCTCTGACAGTGTGGGCGTGTATGTTGGCTGACAAAGGCCTGTGCTGCCCCTCGTAGGCCTCCATGAGGGCGGGGACATCCACCATACAATAGAGGCCTTGGATGCCTGATACCTGGGCCTGGACCACCCGAAGGTAACAAATAGTGCGTCTGACTTGCAGAAGCCCTTGGTCCTGTACAGACAGAATTTCAGAGCACGTCTAACTTCCAAACAGTGCAAGACCCTCTGAGCCTAGTGCTAGGGTCAGCAAAAAGCCGAGGTAAGGCTATCGGGTTGGAAGAGGAGAGAGTCTCCGCCTCGGAATTTCTGCAGGCCCCTATGGCTGCCAAATAGATGCGGCATGTGTCCACCTGCACGCCCGAATGCCCAGAGAAGGAGAGCACATCATCCAGTGTGCACGTAATGGGGTCTATCTCTTTAGAGGCCTTCCAATGACGGAACCTAGTCGATTTACTTTTGTACTGCTAGGTTAGCCTGCGAGAGGCTCAGGTGCTTGAGCGTGCCTGTTCAGGAACCACGCTGTGAGGGCTAACGTCTGTGGAGCGCGGTGGACGACCCTGCCCCCTTGCTGTGCCGGAAAAGGAGATGGCCCCCTCAGAAGGTGAAAGGTTGCTCTCTCCTTGAGGTCGAGGAGTTTCAGAGAACCACGGTCTCGCCGGCCACCCTGGAGCTATCAAAATGCGCTGAGGTGACAAGATTGCTTTATCCTGCAGATCGCGCTGTGAACACGCAGTGTGGGAGGGAAGGCATACGCTGTCATGCCGTCCCACTGTATCTGGAATGCGTCGCCCCGGGAGCCGGGGACCTGCCCCTGCCAGGACGCAAACTGCTGGCACCTCCGGTTGCTGGAGATCTCCTGCAGTACCTGGTCATTCAATTGCCACTCATAATTGTCCAATCCCAGTCTGATGAGCCTGTCTGCCTCCAGGTTGTACTCGCTCGGGAGGTGGACAGCGGTGAGGTAGAAATCGTTCTCCAAGGGAAAGACTCTCTCTGAGCTTGTGTCCCAGATGAGGCCCAGGAAGGTCAGGTTCTGCGTAGGTTGCAGCTGAGACTTCTTGAGGTTGTCCGTAAACCCCAGGTCGTGGAGTGTGTTCATAAGTGCTGAGGAAGAGTGGTGTACCACCTCCGGAGATCTCAACCTGACGAGCTGGTCGTCCAGGTACGGGTAGACGTGGTGGCCCTGGGCCCTGAGAAGAGCTGCCACCGCATTCTTGAGTCCGCTGAATACCCTGGGGGCTAAGTTGAGGCCAAGGGTAGCACCCTGTATTGGAAATGGCAGCCCAGAATCCTGAAGCGCAGGAAGACACGATCGGCTGCAAATTCGGGACACGTAGATAAGCGTCCTTCAGATATGGGGAGCACATCCAGTCTCCCCTGTCCAATGTCTCCGCAATGAGTGCTGGAGTAGCCATCTTGAACTTTTGCAGAGGAAAGGAGAGGTTGAGGGTGGAGCGGTCCAACACAACTCTACGGCCAGCCTGGTTCTTCTTTTGTATGGGGAAAATCCTGGAATAGGAGCGCTGGGACTTCTTCCACTGCCTGGCTCTCGACGAGCGACTGAATTTCCGCCAACAGAATTGCTGTCCCAGTCTGTGGGAGTGGAGGGAAGGAGGGAGGAGTAGGAGAGACCTGTAGGCGATACACCGAGAAAACTACAGAGAGGATCCAGGGGTCCGAAAAGTTCTGGTACCAAAACTGCACATGAACGGCAAGCCTGCTCCCCCTCCCCCCAGAGACACGTGGACCCGAAGGGACGTGTCATGCATTCTTTCCCTCTGAGGCTGCTGCGGAGGAGGGGGGCTGGAAAAAGACCTTGCCAAATCACCCTCCTTGTTGTTTACACCGGTGCTGACATGGAGAACGGTCATATTGTCTGGACCTCTATTCCCGGAAGCCCCGGAACCCACCAAACACCCACCCCTTATCGGAGCGTTGATGTGACTGGGTGCACACCTTGGGCGTAGCCTTCGTTAGGATAAAGACTTTGTAGATTGCAAACTGTTCTTATTGTTATCTAATTCCTCATCGGTGGTTGGAGTGAAAGAGGTCACTACCCTCGGATGGAAGGTCCAATATGCGTTCCTGGACGTCAGGATTAAACTTAGTAACCCGAGGCCAGCATTCCTTCTTATGTCTGTGGCGATGCATATGGCCCGGCAAAAGGTATCAATGTGGGCCATGATGGACTCCATGATGTCCTATGCGGCCAGCTTGGCTTCTCCCAGCCCCGCCTTGAAGCATGCTTGGCTCTGAACCGGAAGTTCTGGAAGGAAGGCTGCTATTTCCCGCCAAAGCCTTTGGTTAACGGCAGCTGCATGGCATCCGCGTTGGATTGACGCAGATGCAGCGAGGTGTTGGGAGTACAGCTTCTTACCCGACGCCTCCAAGATCTTCTCCTCCTTGCCTAACAGCGCTGAGGACGAGGTGGCTGAGGACAACTAAACCCCTGCCTATAGTCTCCTCCAAGGTGGCCAGGAAAAGGCAGACACTTCCTGATTATGACCTTGGGGGTGGTGTACTGCAGGAGGATCACCTCGGAAGAGACAATGCCCAGGGTGGTGGGAGAGAGCCTTTCAAAGTTGCTAAAATAGGTAATGGCTTATTGTCATTATGATGTATCTGAACCACATGTAAGATCTGTGGCTCTGCGCACACATGCCATAAAATCCGAACAAGCCTTAACAACAGAAAGACCATTCAAGGTACTTCAGGATAACAATCCTCCTTAACCCCAACGTTATAATGGAAAGGAGATAAGAAATAATGCCTTAAATAAATGTTCTTCCTCTGCAACACTGAATTCTAATGGTTCATCCTTATACTTTAAGGAAAATAAATCTACCCTTAAAACCAAAGTTACCAACAAGAACTAACTTTGTTGTTGAGGACTACAAGTCCCATAATCCCATAAATACAGGGATGAGGAAGAGGACTGAAGAGTTATACAGTTGTACTAGTCAGGCAATTAAGCCTGTTAGCCCACACCTGAGGGAGGCGGAGAGGCTTAAAAGGCCCCCTCAGGTGCAGGCGATAGGAAGGAGTTGGAACTGTGGCTGGAGTGTATGCAGTAGCAGCAGAGGTACAAGGAGGAAGGCACACTGTTGGCAATCCAGGCAGAAGTGGGAGAACCAAAGGGACACTGGGACTCTGATGCAGCAGATGTCACCTGCTTGTCTGGCGAGGGTCTTGTTCCTCCAAACTCTGAGGCGCAGCAGAATGCGTTCACAGAGGACTGTCTTTGCCCATGTGAGCAGAGTTGCAGAGATTGCGCAGCAGGAAGCGTGTTGAAGACCGTGGTGAGCAGCTGTCATTAAGCTGTGGGCATCAGGAGCGAGAGGGGCTTCTTAATTGAATGGCCAGACCAGAGACTTCTTCAGCGAGGATGGGCCTGGGTCCCAAGCAAAGCCAGAAGTCGTAGAAGTTGTGCAAGAACCCGCTGAGTTAAACCTGGCTTTCTGATTCCTTGCGCAAGCACTGCCAGCAACAGTATCCAGCTTAACAATTATTCGCATACGAAAAGAAGCGAGGCAAAGCGGTCTGAAGAGTCTTTTAACAATGGGACACTTGAAACGTAGCACTCGCATGTGATAAGGAATTCTCCCTTTTCACTTGGGTGAAGAGCAAACGCTAAGATTAACAATTGTTAAACATTAAACATTATCTGACGAAGTGGTTGCATGTGCTTAATTACGCTTTCAGAGGAAGAGTGACTTCTGAAGCATTATTTAAGCAGACAACAATTGCTTATGAAGAGAAGTCAAGTGTTAAACTCTTGTTATTTGAAGTTGGAGAGAGCAAGCATTGCCCAAGCCAAGAGCAAACCAGTAATCCCCCCCCCCCCCGAGACTGAAACCAGCCTTTCCCAGAATCAGAAAACAGTTTAAACGGCACTGTGAACCTAATAGAACTTCAGCATTGCCTAAGATACAAATATGCATGCATTACCTGAAGCCAGGAGGGTGGCAACAAAGCTTCTGGGTAATTATTATGGCTTACAGTGAGCAGAGGGATAAAGGCAAGGTTGGGGAAAAGAAATGTGCTACTTATAAATATTCTTTGACATTGATAAAACCTATGTTGCCAATGACTGTAGACGGAAGAGAGAAGTGTGTTCCAAAGGCAATTCTAGGGTGTTGCTGGTTGCAGACAGACAAAGTGAAAGAGGCTGCCCCTCTGAAAAGAAAGCTCAGAGGAAGAGTGCCTTGTCTATTTGAAGGTGTTGAAAGTGAATCTTGTCATAATCTATTTAAAGTCACAACGTACTGAAGCTCTGATGGTGTATTTTGTTGTCAGTAGATGTGAGACTTCAGTAGCACGAATTAAGGTGGAATATTATGAGGCAAAGGAGTGGCCCCTCATAGTGAACTCTTGTAGAAGTTGAAGTTGTTGAAGTGGAAATAGAAGTGCTGTGAAGTCATCCTTACAAATATAACTACTGTGACTCTTAACCTTCTAAAGAGACACATAATAACTGTTAACCAAGAACTGTATTTCATTAACATTTACATAAGTTGTCTTTGCTTGAATTGTGCTAATCCACTGCAAGTTGCGACAAAGCATCGCGGCTGGGAATGACATTGATGCTATTTTGGTGAAGTGGAAGGTCTTATCACCAAGGGAGAACTGTTTCTGGTATTTGAACTTCGGTTAACAACACTTTACTCTGGCATTTAGGACATGAAGCACTGGATTGAGACTGTATTACATACAGGGATGTCCTTGTTTCTTTTTGTTGAATATTGAAGCTGTGTTTGCCTTGAATCCTAGGGAAGGGGAATTCACCCAGGTTATTCAGAGGTTACCAAAAGAAACTGTAAATACAATTGATGATATTTTGAATTGCCATATATTTTCTTTGTGTATTTTGATGTTTAAGTGTGAGGGCCAGACATCCTGTGTTAAAGTGTTTCCCTTTAGTTTTGATTGGCAGGGAAATCCTTGTCAGAGTAGGGATAGTGAGGAGTCTGTTAACTGATAACATTTATAATTTAATAAAATGGTATATGTTGATAAATCATCAAAGATTTGTCTGCCTCACATTTCTGACCCCTCACATTCTGTGGGTCAAATACTAGAAGTGCTAGTGTCAAGGTATGTGTGTGTGTGTGTATATTCAAGTATACAATAGTGTTTACCTGTGCTTCCCCCTACCTGTCCACTTACGTTAGCCTAACTATCTTCCAGGTGTTCCCATTTCCCCCTACCTATCCATAACCTCTCCCTAACCCCGCCCCTCACTCCCTTTGGCTGCCTCGTGGTGTCCTGCTACTCAGGATCAGGGACCCATTCCAATAAAGGTGGGAGGGTCTGTAACGCTCACCTGGTTCCCTCGTAGGCGCGGGTCTTGACTGGGCGGTGAAACCGTCTTCAACGTCAGGCGTAGGATTCGTTTGGCTTCCGGATTTGGCCCCTTTCTCACCGAAAGTTTGACCTGAAGGGTGAGGTGTCTTAAATAGGTGAATGCTGGGCTCTCCATCCTGCGTCTCATGCAGGGGCGCTGGGTCCAGTTACTTCACTGGATATGAGTTCAGCCTCTTAATTGCAGAGGGTAAGTTGAGAGCGATGCCGCCGTGTGCTGCACGAGCGTGACTTGTAAGTATTAAAGTTCCCTTTAGATTGCTCTCTTCAAATGTCTTATCTCCTTAATGTCTATGTCTTTTCCCTTTCAGATGCTGTCGGTGCCGAAGAAAATGCTCCCCCCAGGTTCGTGGCAGAGAGCGTAACAAGAAGATGGTGAATGCGAAGGCACGTAAGTAGAAAGGCTGCTCTAGGGCAGTAGAATGCACCTTAATGTCTCTTTTGTCTTTACAGGTGCCGGAATGCAGCGCGAGCAGAGTTGGAGCGAGCGTAACACAGGTAAGCAGTTTTGTAACTAAGCGTTACTAACCAATGTTCTTTGTCTTTGCAGGCCCGATGCCGGACGAGATATGCAGAAAAAACGCCTTGAATGCTGCCGATGGATCGGGTAAGTTGAACCGCTAACTTTGCCTTTGCCTAACCTGTGCCTTTTGTTTTGCAGGAGCTGCTGAAGACTGAGGATTGGTTCCCAGCAGGTAATTTTCGTATTCACAGGATCCGGAACTGAAGATTCGCTGGAGCTGACACGGTGAGCATCCTGCTGCAGATGCAGAATAACGCGAAGCACATTGCACCAATCGGGTGTGGTTTAAATAGACCATAGGAGTGCTTAGGTGTCTTCTTCCACAGCCTCGCCCAGGCAAAAGAGTTCCTGCTTCCAGAAGGGGTCCAGCATCAATGATCCAGGGAGTGGTGCCTGCCCCACCCAGAAGGAAAAGTAGTCCCTGCCAGAAGAGAGTGAAACATCATCTTGCTGGTAAGTAGGCAGCATGGTCTGCTGCAGGTAGGTCCACCCAAGCACTTTCACACTTGTTATGAGCCCGGCGCTTCCTGTGCCGGGACGGGTCCATGCTATGAGCCTGGCACCACCGGTGCCAGGACAAGGTCCAAAAGGTCCCTATTGGGACTTGCTGGTGCCGATAGTATATGTTATGAGCCTGCTTCCAAGGATGTTGGGTAGGTCCTGACTCTTTGGAAGCAGTGGTCATGACAGCACCCCCCCTCAAGGCCCCTCCCAAATTCGTCTTCTCCGGGGGTTTCGGTTTATCAGGAAAAGTTTGATGAAACTTCTTAACCAGACGGGGTGCATGAACATGTTCCGACGGTTCCCAAGATCGTTCCTGGGGGCCATAACCTTTCCAGTCAATCAGATAGTATAATTTGGATTTGGAAATCTTGGAGTCTAAGATGTCTTGTATTTCGAATTCCAGTTCTCCGTCCACAAGAATAGGGTCTGGAGATTTCGTCAAACGGGTTCCAGGTTGCATGGGTTTTAGTAGAGAAACGTGGAAAACTGGATGTATTTTCATATGGGCAGGTAGGCCCAATTTAACTGCCACTGGATTAATTATGGCAGTGATTGGGTAAGGTCCCAGGTATCGCGGATTGAAAGTACGCGGTCCTTTTAGAGGTAAATGTTTGGTGGATAGCCAGACTTGATCTGCCACAAGATATTGAGGAGCTTCCTTTTGATGTATGTCCGCACACTTCTTGTATTGTTCCTTGGCCCGCTTAAGGTGAGACGTGGCCTCTTTAAAGGCTTGAGTGATTGTAGAATGCAGATGATCTACAGCGGGTGTCCCAAGATTTTGAGGTGGATCAAGATTTGAAGTGCGAGGGTGGAGTCCATGTAAAAGAAAAAAAGGAGTTTTTCCGGTTCCGACATGGACTGAATTATTATAAGCGTACTCCGCAATCCAGAGAATGTCTTTCCAAGTGCCCTCCGACTGTTGTAACATGCAGCACAGACACTGTTCCAGGGTTTGGTTGGTCCTCTCGGTCTGCCCGTCGGTCTGGGGATGATGGCTGGTTGAAAGCCTTACGTCAATTTGGGCTAGGCGACAACAACTCCGCCAGAAGTGGGAAATAAATTGACTTCCTCTTTCTGAGATTAAAACTGAAGGAAAGCCGTGCAACCGAACGATGTTTTCGAGGAACTCTCGGGCTAGAATTGAAGCTGTAGGTAACCCTTTCAATGGGATAAAATGAGCCATCTTCGAGAATAGGTCCACAATCACTAAGATTGTATTAAATCCGGAGCATGGTGGTAAATCCGTGATGAAGTCCATGGAGAGAGTATGCCATGGGTGTGGAGGAATGTCTATTGGATGTAAGAGACCTGCTGGCTTCTCCTTCTGACTTTTGCTTTGAGCGCACACACCACAGGAATTTATGAAATCCTTAATGTCCTTTCTCCAAGACGGCCACCAGAAATGTCTTTTTATCTTTTCCGACGTTTTGGCAATGCCGGGATGTCCTTCCATTAAGGAGTCATGGTAACAAGAGATCACCTGTTTTTGTAAATCGGTACATGGTAGATATAATCTTCCTCGAAAGTATAGTAAGTTCTTATCCATTGTGAAATCTTTTCCCTTGAGTTGCCAGTCTTGCACTTCTGCTGGAGTCAGAAGTTCTTTAACTTTAGCTTCAAGGTCTTCAATGGTTTGTGCACTTATCAAACCCAGGATTCTCTGTTCCGGAATTATGGGTACTGGTTCAGGATTGGTCGTGAGTTCATCTACTCCAATTCGGGAGAGAGCATCTGCTTTACCATTCTTGTTGCCTGGTCGGTAAGTTATCACAAAGTCGAATTCGGCAAAAAATAATGCCCAGCGAAGTTGTCTAGAGGATTGAGCTTTGGCTGATTTAAGGTACTGTAAATTACGATGATCCGTGATGACGGTGACTGTGTGTCGGGCTCCCAGGAGATAATGCCGCCAGGCTTTAAAGGCGGACTTAATAGCCAAAAGTTCCTTATCTGTAATGGTATAGTTGATTTCGGGAGCCGAAAATTTGCGGGACCGAAATGCTACTGGGTGTAACTGATTTGTTTCTGGGTCTCTTTGCGAGAGCACTGCTCCCATTGCGAGACTGGAAGCATCAGTCTCCACGATATAGGGAAGTTCCGGGCGAGGATGTTTTAAAACTGGAGCTGAGGTGAATTTTGTTTTTAGTTCCTGAAAAGCTTGTTCAGCCTCCGTAGACCACTCGAAACGTTTATTCTTTCTGAGAAGGGCAGTAATGGGTTGGACTACTTGAGAAAAATCAGGAATAAATCTACGATAAAAGTTGGCGAAGCCCAACATGCTTTGAACTCCTTTCACAGATGTTGGTGAGGGCCACTTAATGATAGCGTCCACTTTTCTTGAGTCCATGTGGACTCCATTAGGTGACAAAATAAATCCCAAAAATTCGACCTCCGTGACATGAAAAACGCATTTCTCCAGCTTTGCAAAAAGTCTGTGTTTTCGGAGCCTCTCCAGTACTGCTGTGACGTGTTTTCGATGATCCGCCTCAGAGGACGAGTAGACCAGAATGTCATCAATATAGACAACTACACACTCTCTGAGGACGTCATTCATAAAATACTGAAAAGCAGCTGGTGCGTTGCATAACCCAAAGGGCATTACTTGATACTCGAACAGTCCATATTTAGTACGAAAGGCCGTCTTCCATTCGTCGCCCTCTTTTATTCGTACTAAATGGTAAGCTCCTCTGAGGTTCAGCTTTGTGTAAATACAGGCACTTTTAACTTGGTCAAGAAGTTCAGGGATCAATGGTAACGGATATCTGTTCTTAATCGTAATCTGGTTCAGGGCACAGTAATCTAAACATGTTCTCAGGTCTCTCAGGTCTCCTTCTTTTTTTGGAACGAAGAACAAAGCTGAAGAGGCTGGGGACTTCGAAGGACGGATAAATCCATTAGCCAGGTACTGGTCCAAATACTGCCTCAGGTGAAGATTTTCAGGTTCTGTGAGGGCATAAATTCGAGGAGTGGATCCCGGAACCAAGTCTATCTGGCAGTCGTATGATCTGTGAGGAGGCAGCGAATTAGCTTGATCTTTCCGAAAGACATCCTGAAATTCCCGGTATTCAGGAGGCAGGTGATGACTCTCAGAAGTAGTTGCTACTAGCTTAGTGGTAGGCTGAGGATAACAGGTAGGAGCGCATTCTGGAAACCGGATTGTCTTTGCTCGCCAATCGATTTGGGGATTGTGTTTCTCCAACCAAGGGATTCCCAGGATAACTTGAAACTGCGGAGCCTTGATCACATCAAACGCGATCTTCTCTTGATGTCCATCTTGGCTTACCAATGTCACTTCCATGGTGGTGTGAGTTACTGGTCCGGAAGCTATTTCCGTACCATCCACGGTGGTGATGACGTCTTTCACCGTCTTAGGACAAAGAGATAGATTCATCCTGGCGGCCAATTCATAGTCCACGTAATTGCCGATTGCGCCACTATCAATGTATGCTTTAATGGCATGCATACGATTGGGTTGTTCTGGACACACGAGGACCATGGGCATGATGAAATGCGAGGTCAAAGAACTGGTTTTAACGCTCGGCAAGCGGACCTCTACACTTGTCGGGCGAGGTCGTTTTCCGACTCTGAACCTTTGGCACCTTTATCGGAAGCTCCTACTATCTTCTTCCTTGGTTTCACTGGGCAATCTTGAAGGAAATGCCCTGAGTTTCCGCAATAGAGGCACAATTGCAGTTGTCTTCTCCTTTCCCTTTCCTTTTGGGTTAGAGGTCCTTTCACAACCCCAATCTGCATGGGTTCCACGGTATCATTTCCTTTAGCGGAACTCTGTGGTCTTGAAAAAGTTCGAGTCTCAATTCTGGAACAATCGGCTTTTCGATTTTGTATTCTATGATCCAATTGAACCACCAGATCGATATATTCGGAACAGTCTTGTGGAGGATTCACCACCTGAGCCAGAACGTCTTTGAGTTCTCCACGCAGGCCTCTGTAGAAAAGGGTGATCCTCTTATCCTCAGGCCATCCGGTTTCAACCACTAGTCTGTTAAATGATGCAATGTAGGCCAGAAGATCTTGATTGCCCTGTCGTAGTGAAAGAAGTTCATTGTCCAGGGCCTGTCCCTGAGAATGTCTTGCGAACAATCTTTCCATACTAGCTTGGAAGTCCTGGAAATTGTAAAGAATTGGGTTATCCTGAGTCACTAAAGGAATAGACCAATCTGCGGCACTGCCACTAAGATATGAGAGCACGAAGGCCACCTTAGCCTGGTCCGTTGGAAAAGCGGCAGGTCTACACAAAAAGTGCAAACGACACTGATTGATGAACACAGCATATCTTTTCGGATCACCTGAAAAGCGTTTGGGCAGGGCCCCCCAGGGGTAGGCAGAGGAGTTTGTCCCGCTTGGGCTTGCAACAAGTGTCTAGCCAAATCGTCTGTTCGTTCCTTAGAAACCACTAACTCCCTCCTTAGGGCATTTGTTTCCTGGCGCGCTGCGTGTACTTCTGCTCTCAACTCCCCGAGCAACTGGGCCAATTGGTCTGTGTCTGAAGTTTCCATTGCGCCTGGGCGGGAAATATGTGGTAAGGCTTCGCGTTCTGTAACGCTCACCTGGTTCCCTCGGAGGCGCGGGTCTTGACTGGGCGGTGAAACCGTCTTCAACGTCAGGCGTAGGATTCGTTTGGCTCCCGGATTTGGCCCCTTTCTCACCGAAAGTTTGACCTGAAGGGTGAGGCGTCTTAAATAGGTGAATGCTGGGCTCTCCATCCTGCGTCTCATGCAGGGGCGCTGGGTCCAGTTACTTCACTGGATATGAGTTCAGCCTCTTAATTGCAGAGGGTAAGTTGAGAGCGATGCCGCCGTGTGCTGCACGAGCGTGACTTGTAAGTATTAAAGTTCCCTTTAGATTGCTCTCTTCAAATGTCTTATCTCCTTAATGTCTATGTCTTTTCCCTTTCAGATGCTGTCGGTGCCGAAGAAAATGTTCCCCCCAGGTTCGTGGCAGAGAGCGTAACAAGAAGATGGTGAATGCGAAGGCACGTAAGTAGAAAGGCTGCTCTAGGGCAGTAGAATGCACCTTAATGTCTCTTTTGTCTTTACAGGTGCCAGAATGCAGCGCGAGCAGAGTTGGAGCGAGCGTAACACAGGTAAGCAGTTTTGTAACTAAGCGTTACTAACCAATGTTCTTTGTCTTTGCAGGCCCGATGCCGGACGAGATATGCAGAAAAAACGCCTTGAATGCTGCCGATGGATCGGGTAAGTTGAACCGCTAACTTTGCCTTTGCCTAACCTGTGCCTTTTGTTTTGCAGGAGCTGCTGAAGACTGAGGATTGGTTCCCAGCAGGTAATTTTCGTATTCACAGGATCCGGAACTGAAGATTCGCTGGAGCTGACACGGTGAGCGTCCTGCTGCAGATGCAGAATAACGCGAAGCACATTGCACCAATCGGGTGTGGTTTAAATAGTCCATAGGAGTGCTTAGGTGTCTTCTTCCACAGCCTCGCCCAGGCAAAAGAGTTCCTGCTTCCAGAAGGGGTCCAGCATCAATGATCCAGGGAGTGGTGCCTGCCCCACCCAGAAGGAAAAGTAGTCCCTGCCAGAAGAGAATTAAACATCATCTTGCTGGTAAGTAAGAAGCATGGTCTGCTGCAGGTAGGTCCACCCAAACACTTTCACACTTGTTATGAGCCCGGCGCTTCCTGTGCCGGGACGGGTCCATGCTATGAGCCTGGCACCACAGGTGCCAGGACAAGGTCCAAAAGGTCCCTATTGGGACTTGCTGGTGCCGATAGTATATGTTATGAGCCTGCTTCCAAGGATGTTGGGTAGGTCCTGACTCTTTGGAAGCAGTGGTCATGACAGGGTCGTACTCCATTTGACTTGCATGGTTAGGGAGGGAGTATGGATACCTCTCCAGGCGTGCCATTTATCCCCCAGCCAATGGGCAGTTCCTCCTATAGCTCCACCTCTGGAGACCATCTTCAGATTGTAATAAGGCACATTATAGTGCCAAAACAAGTCAAGATGAGCCATATGTGGGGGCAGAAGGGAGGGTTGCATGTGAATTTATGAAAGATACCAATGCTGGAGATCAGGAGTTACAGGTAAGTAACTCATTCCTTCTCGAGCATTGTATATTTCATAGATTCACATGCTTGTTTGAATATATTGTATAAGAGTACACTCATCATCCATGGAATGGCATGCTGGGAGGAGGATAAGGCTCACGCTCAGGTCAAAGCACACCTCCAGTGAACATTTGTTACAGGACGGCCTGCTGAACTCAAGACCACTCAGTCTTGCCGACAGAGCAGAAACTTTTGAAGGTGTGACAGGACTTCCATCTTGCTGCCCTGCTGATGTCCATGAGCAGATTACTGGAAAGGATGGCTGTGGTAAAGCAGACAGCTCTAGTAGAAAGAGCCTTAGGCTGACCGGGAATAGGCCATATGGCCAGGTGAAGAAAAAGGAAATGCAGGCAGAAAACCCATAGGGAAATGGAGGACTGGACAGCTCTTTGCCGATGGGCATAGGCCAAATGTCACGAACATCAGCGAAGACCTTCATAATGGCTTTGAGCAGCAATATAGTGCTTACCAAATGTTAATCAAGAGGAAATGATGAGGGTACAGTAGTTCTAAACATAGAGTTCGACATCAACAGGACTATAAGTGTGTGGAAAACAAGACAAATCGGCTAGACTTATAGCGCCTGGATATCAACCTGCCTCATGGACGAGGTGATGGCGACCTAGAAAGCCGTTTTTCATGACAGAAATGCAATGCCTGTCATATGTAGAAACTGAAAAAGAATGTCCTATGCCTTGTTTTCCTAAGCAGGAGCTAGTGCTAGTACTGGCGGAAATCCAAAGCAGGCCATTAATAAATGTTTTATTGGGTAAAAAGCGATCTAGCAGCCAAAAGAATTTATGGGATACATGGGGTAGATCACTGCATGCACCAGAGAGCCAATACGGCAGCATTTTGCTGCAGTTGGAAGTGGAATGTGTCTTCTCGATATGCAGCACACCAAACTCTGAAACGGTTCCACTTACAGTTGTGGCACAAGCATTCGCCAAGATGTCTCTGCCGTCCCAGGGCATGTATACTTGGCCAAACAGTAAGGCAGTAGTACCGAGGACATTAGGTGGAGTGAGGCTGAGTCACCGAGGCCGACCGCTCCCTTGTCCCGTTAAAGGAGGTTGAAAACTTGCAGGAGGAAGTTGGTGGTGCTGGGGAAAGAGCCAGGAGCAACGAAAATGAAAACTGAATTGACCACTCAGAGGCCACCAGTCAGTCTGCACCACCCTTTCATGAAGGTGTACAAGACTAAAGGTATGAGAGGAACTAGTATGTCCATGTAATCATGAGGGTGCCACCCTGGCTGCCTGGTTGAAAGAATCCCCTTGCGAAGCCAACACAATTTACTTTGGCCCAGGTGGCAAGCGGGTCTACGTCCACCATGTTCATAGTATGCCAATAACTTGATAGTGGTGAATCGCCCACTCATGACAGGAACCGAGCCCCCACTGAGGGAATTGGTCATAGAGTTGTGGATGCTTGGCAGTTGGAAAGGAGAAGGGGAAATCCCCTCAGAAAGATGCCATTTCCAGAGGGGTAGCGCTTTGGCTGAAAAAGATCTGATACAGCACCATTTCCGCATATACAACATAATGGTCGCGTTTGTCTGTAAATACATGTAAGGCTTTCTGAGGAAAATGGCTTAAGTGGCCAGAACTCCTCCCACAACTCCAGGACGTTGATGTGCAAAACCCATACCACAGTGTGAAGATCGCTGGTGCGGGCTCCCCAGCTCTCCCTGAATGCATTGGACATACCCATGACACATGTTTCTGCCTAGTCGGGCCTCCTTCCCATAGAAGAACAAGTTACTCTCTTACCTGGTAACGTTCTTTCGATGGGATGGTCCGACGACGTATTCCATATCTATCACAGTAATCACCACAGCTGTGCTGCTTTGGAAAATCTTCGGCGTCTGCGTTCTGCGTCGATGACGTTGATACGCCGCCCTCGAAGACCTCCTCCGACGGCCAACGTCACTGGATGTTATAAATAGGACACATGACGCCCGTAGCCTCAGTTGTAGTTTTTCCCAGAACGTGTGCCACCATTCCTTCTGCCAGTCTGACACACAAAGCCTTGCGGAAACGTAAAATGCAATCGCATAAGCAAGTCTCTAGCGGGGAAGGCAGGGAGGGAGCTATATGGAATACGTCGTCGGACCATCCCATCGAAAGAACGTTACCAGGTAGGAGAGTAACTTGTTCTTCGAAGGGATTGGGTCCTCCGATGTATTCCATATCTATGACAGACTCCCAAAGCAGTACCTATTCAAGGAGGTGGGAAAAGGAATTTTAGAAAACAGAAATTTTGCATGCCCAATCAAATTGCGGAGTAAAGGACCCCTTTGCAGGGCAGTAGAGGCAGCAATACCCCTTGTAGAATGGGCCCGTAAGCAGACCGGTGGGTCCTTACCCGCCAAGCGGTAACACTCAGAGATAGCCAAAATAATCCAGTGAGACAAAGTCTGTTTCGTCACAGCCTGTCCCAAATGCTTTCCAGCGTAACCAATAAAGAGCTGATCGTCCACTCTGACCCGGGACATGCGTGAAATATAAAAGCATAACGCTCTCCTAGGATCAAGCCTATGGAGCCTCTCCCTCTTCCTTACCAGGATGTGGAGGAGGATAAAATCCCGGAAGAACAACCTTCTGGCCTAAATGGAATTCCGACACCACCTTCGGAAGAAAAGAAGGACGAACTCCAAGGACAACCCTGTCCTTATGAAACACAGTGAAGGGTGGCTTAACTGAAAGTGCCTGTAACTCACTCACTCTGCGAGCGGAAGTGACCGCAACTAAAAATATAGTTTTCAGAGTCAACAGTCTCAAAGGGCATGAATGCAAAGGCTCAAATGGAGCACCCATCAGAAACTTGAGAACAAGGTTCAAATCCCAATCAGGCACCTGGAAAGGTGACGGAGGGAACACATTAGTGAGCCCTTTTAGAAACTGCGAAATTAAAGGAATTTTAAAATAGGAACACTCTTCAGATGAGCGCTTAAAGATGGACAGCGCCGCCAGGTAACCTTTAATGGTACCCACTTGAAGGCCCCTGTGGGCCAAAGAAAGCAAAAAAGACAGAACCATGGGAATTTCACATGCAAAAGGATCCACATTCTTAACCCTGCACCAGTCGCAGATCTTCCTCCAACGGCAACGGTGCCGGGACTTAGTTGCGGGCCTTCTGGCCGAAAGCAACACCTCCATCACGTCTTCAGGGTGGTCCCACTCCTTATACCTCAACCTTTCAGAAACCAAGCGTGCAGGTTGAGGGACCTGACCTCTGGATGGAGAACCTGACCCCCCTCCCGTGAGAGCAGATTGTCTCGGTAGGGAAGACGATGTGGAGGGCAGATGGACAAGTCGAGAAGGTCCGGGTACCACGTCCTCCGGGCCCATGCTGGAGCAATGAGGATCATCCGGGAACCGAACCTCCGTAACCTCCGCAGTACTTGCGGGATGACGGGGACAGGAGGAAACGCGTACAGCAGTGGGAATGACCACTCCACCACGAACGCGTCTCCTAAGGCTCCGTTTGGAGGAAATTCCCGCGAGCAGAACCTCTCGCACTTCCGGTTGACACTGGAGGCGAAGAGATCCACTTGAGGGGTCCCCCAAAGGGCGAAGACATCCAGGAGAATCTCCTGAGCCAACTCCCACTCTTGAGAGATCGCGCTCTGCCTGCTCAGAGCGTCCGCCGTATCGTTTTCGTCTCCTGCCAGATGAACTGCCGAGATCGAAACTTCCTGCTGGATTGCCCAGAACCAGAGCTGCATCGCCTCCCTGCACAGAGGAAGTGACCCTGCCCCCCCTTTTTGTTGAGGTAGTGCATGGCCACCGTGTTGACCGTCTGGATCAGGACATTCTTTCCTCGCACAGTCGGCAGAAAAGCCTTCAGGGCTAGCCTGATACCCTTAGCTCCAACAGATTGATATGGAGTCTGGACTCCGACGGAGACCAACGACCGCTGACTGTCAACTCGTTGGCATGAGCTCCCGATCCCGTGAGGGATGCGTCCGTCATGATCGTCACCTCCGGCCAGGGCAGCCAAAATGGAGCCCCCTCATCAGATTGCCTTTGTCGGCCCACCACAGAAGGTCCCGAGCGACGGAAGACGGCACCTGAACAGGGTCCGACATCCTCCCGGAGGACTGAGACCACTGGAGCTTGAGTGCCCATCGCAAAGATCTCATCCGCAACCTGGCCTCTGGCACCAAAAGAATGCAGGATGCCATGAGGCTCAGCAGTCTCAAGAACTCGAACGCTGGGAGAGTCTGGGCAAGTTGAAACTTGTGCACCTTCTGCTGAATGTGATGAGCCCTCCCCTGGGAGGAAAACACTGCCCCAGGGACGTGTCGAGCACCTCTCCGATGTACTGGAGCCTCTGAGTAGGTGTCAAATGGGACTTCTTTAAGCTGAGGGAGAAGCCCAGCTTGTGGAGGGAGTGGCAGGTGACGGACAGATGATCCAGGACTTGCTTGGGAGAGCGTGCCCTGATCAGCCAATCGTCAAAGTAGGGGTAGACGTGAATCCCCCTTTTCCTGAGGTGTGCTGCCACCACTATCATGAGCTTGGTGAAGACCCTCGGGGCGGAGGTCAATCCGAACGGCAGGACCCGAAACTGAAAGTGCGAGTTGCCAACCGCAAACCTCAGGTACTTCTTGTGCTTCGGGTGGATCGGAACATGAACAAAAAGCGTCCTTGAGGTCGAGAGACACCAACCAGTCCTGAAGTTGAAGGGCCTGGAGGACTTGAGAAAGAGTAACCATCTTGAACTTGTCCTTCCTGAGGAGTTTGTTCAAACCGCGCAAGTCCATGATGGGTCTCCATCCCCAGTCTTTCTTGGAAATAAAAAAATAAGGCGAAAACCATCCCTTGCTCCTCTCTGCTACAAGCACCAGTTCTATGGCTCCTTTCTCCAGCAGGGATTGAATTTCCTGCACAAGCAGCGGATTCAGACTCTTCAAAGAGAGATTCCCCAGTGGATTGTCTTGAGGCCTCTGCCGGAAAGGAAGATCGTAGCCGTGGGTTATGATCTCCAGAACCCACACATCTGAAGTAATGGCGCGCCACTCTGCAAGATGCTGTGCCAGCCTTTCCCTAACCGGCGAACCATGGGACACGGCCTCATGACTGAGCTGAAGCGGCTACGGCTTTGCCTGAGGGCAAAGAGGCAACAGCCCGAGCGGCCTTGGCACCTTGAGTACCTTGTTTTCCACCTCTGGCACTCCTACGGTGGCCCCTTTGACTGGCAGCTCCTCTCGCTTTACCAAAGGATGAGTAATAACGAAAGAAACCTACCCTCCATTGCTGTCCCCTAGGACGAAAAGGCGGAGGCTGTCGAACTGCAGCGCCCAACGACTTTGCTGCAGCTTTTGAGGTCTGCAACCTCTCAAGGCTCTCGTCAGCCTTGCTGCCAAAAAGATGTTCCCCGTCAAAGGGCATGTTGAGGAGCCGGGCCTGCACATCAGGAGCAAACCCTGACTTACGCAACCACGCAAACCTGCGTATCACGGTGCTCGCCACCATGGACCGGCTGACGCAATCTGCCATGTCCAAACCCGACTGACCGGCCTCACACATGGCGTCCTTACCATCCTGAACCATGGCAAGGAAACCATCCCGTTCATCCCCTTCGGGAAATGTTCAGCCGCCAAGGAAACACAGTTCCACAGAGTGTGCATGAAACGAGACAAGGCACAAATGGAGTTGGCCGCCTCAAGCACCATACCCCCTGCAGAAAACACTTTCTTCGCCCAGCCATCAAAACGCTTGTCGTCCCTATCAGGAGGGATGTCAGGGTACAACGCCTGATTTGCCGGGGCCGTAGCCGCCTGCACCACCAAACTCTCCGGAGTAGGGTGCTTGGACAAGTAGCAGGGGTAGTACTGGCTGGGCGGTATTTTCGCGACAAAGACTTGCTCAAGGCCGGGAGACTCTCCGGAACAGTCCAAGCCGCCGCCACCCTCCTCTGTAGAGCAATATGAAACAGCAGTACCGGGTCAGTTGGTGGACCAATGTCGAGGATATCCATAAGGTCATCCTGAACAAACTCCCCTGGGGGAGCAGACCATCCTAAGTACTCAGTGACCCGTGACATAAGGTGCCGGTACGAAGAATCGGCATGAGAGCCAGGCTCAGGCCTACAAAACTCCACCTCCGGAGAGGTGTCCAACCCACTAGCATCATGCAGGGACTGCCTCAGGTCCTCAAACTGGCTATGGCCCGAGAGAATCTCGTCAGGCACCGTGTCTGGCACCATGCCATCATCAGAGCCTTCATCCACCTTTGAAATGAATTCCAGATGGCGGTAAGAAGGGACAGAACTGGAACCAAAGCCATTGACCCTGGCCAGAGCCTTTCTAGGTGGTTCCCCTGAGCCACAGGGTACCTCCGTCGACACAGCCCCGAAAGGCGTTGAGGGCGCCGAGAGAATCGGCGTCGACGACCGACGTGGCGCCGACAGCGTTGACACAGGCCTCGAGGGCGGAGCCCCGAGCATTTCCCTCGACATCCTGGGCGCCGACGACTTCCTCGCAGGCGGAGCCTCGAGAGAGTCCGTCGACCACCTCGGCGCCACAGGCGTCGATGTCTTCCTCTAAGACTTCACAGGCTCACTCGGTCTCGAGCGCGTCGAGGACCGGGACCTGGAATGCCGAGAACGATTCCCCTTGTCCGAGCGGGACCTTTCCCGTGAATCGTGATGACCACCCGAGCCCGAAGGCGTGCGAGCGGTGTCTCTCGGCTGATCACGACCGACCCCACTCAGAGGCGCGGGCGGACCAGTGCCCTGCGATTCGAGAATCGCCAACATTTTCTTCCCGAAGGAAGCCCATTCCTCCGGTGTCGCATGCTTGGTGGGGTAAGCAACCTACCGACGGGCGGAGTCCTCGGATGAGGACGGAGAAGGCGACTGATGACGGTGCTTCCAGGAGTGCCTCGAAGAGGCAGAGGAGTGGGGAGACCGACTCCGGGACCGAGACCCACTGGACTTCTGGCGACGACGTGGAGAGTCGCCCCTCGAGTCGTCCGTCGAAAGCCCCGCAGACCTCGACTTCCGATGCTTGGACACCTTACCTACCGATAACTTCTTCTTGCGCTCCCACAAGGCTTTCGACGTGAGCGACTGGCAGTCGACACAGTCATCTGTGTCATGGGCCTCCCCGAGGCACCAGAGGCAGGCGTTGTGCGAGTCCATGACCGACATGTTGGACCCAGAGTCCCCGCACTTCTTAAAGCCCGGATGCGGTGTGGAAGACGAGGTAGACATCTTCACGCAGAAATATTTCACAAACAGGTTCGAAGAACCGAGAAAGCAACAGAAACTCCAAAAAGTCGAGGCGCGCCGAGGTTCCTGAAGCGAACACATTCGCGGAAAAATCGGAACTGAGGCTACGGGCGCCGTGTGTCCTACTTATAACATCCAGTGACATCGGCCGTCGGAGGTGGTCCTCGAGGGCGGCATATCAACTTCATCGACGCAGGACGCAGACGCCGAAGATTTTCCTAAGCAGCACAGCTGTGGTGATTACTGTCATAGATATGGAATACGTCAGAGGACCCAATCCCTTCGAATTATTTGGCAGTGTTGGAAAATGCCTTGCGGTCCCTTATCTAGGAGGTATTTCCCTACCGCAACCAAATCTAAGAGCCTGTCATGTGTCAAGATGTCCAAAGCAAAAATGTCTGGTATCTGAATTCCTGTCCTAGCCCTCACACTCTCAAAGTAACACTTAGGTCCTAAGGGTAAAGTCTCTGACTTGCAAATTACGCAAATGTTCAAGTGCAACAAAAAGGCATAAATCCAACAAAAAAAGTTCCAGATGAATAATGTTCACAGTTCCAGGGAATGACACCATTCCCCAGGTTTCTCTCCACCAAAGCAAAAGTTAAAAAGAATAACCTAAGTTCTTTGTGGTTCAAGAGGATAAATCCCCTCCTCTTGATGTTGCTACTTATTCCAGGGGAAATGTGTCCCTTCGCCAGGTCCTTCTCACATTCAACATAAACCAAATATCCTAAGGGCATGGGTCTTCTTTGGGATTCTCTGACTCATAAAACATCTGGTATATTCTCCTGCCAGGTTCCTTTTCACATTCACTGTAGTTCACTTCACCCACTTGGCTTTGCCTGGTATACTCTCCTGCCGGGACTTTCTTTATGTAGCTCACTTTATCCACACTTGCCTTCTCCTGGTATACTCCCCTGTCAGGACATTTAACATTCATTGCATGTCCCACCTTTCTGCCACACTGTTTTGCCCACGTGTATTGTTCATGTGGCTACGGAACTTCTTATCTTGTATTCAAATGTTCTAGGGGCTCATTATCTTGCTCTGGCTTCCGCCAGCTCTCACACTATGTTTCCTTCGGGACATGGTACACTCTCCAAAGCACCCGGTAGCTCTGTCCCTTCTCAGCAGGCTCACTGGTCCTCAGCAGCGGCTTCGGGGTCCTTCGCGCCTCACGTGTCAGTATGTGGCTTGTCATCGGGTACCAGGAGCGCTTTATTCACTTGTCAGCTTCCACCATGCCTCTGACTCCCCTTGGCAGCAGCTTCTCTTCTCAGCGGCAGTGCTTCGACACGTGAGATTTTCTGGACGACGTTCCCAGGCCTCCCACGACTTGGCAAGACCATCTAGTTGTACCAACCAGCGTTGGGAGCAGTGAATCGCCTGCGCCGCCAGCCGACATACTCCCTTAGTCTCTCTCCTCGGCTGTTCTCACCACCGCTGGGCAGGAAGACAAACTCTGCTGTTCTTAATCGCATTCCTCCAGCTACTAGACTGCTGGCGCTTGTTCGCATTAGGAGTAATCATCATTACTCCTTGCCTCTTCTTTGCCTCAGCTCTTGTTCCTTTAATTGCTCTCTGATATTGATGAATACTGTCAGTAAAATGATCAAGTTGTTGGAGGGGGTGAAGGCAGTATGCCATTAGGCCATGAGGGATGGAAGGAATATCCCTAAATGGGAAATGGATATGGGAAATGGGGATATTGTGCATCACCTGATGATGTTATGCCATCCCCCCAAGGTGATTCTCCCTTAAATAGCCGCCCCCAGAGTGAGGATCAGGTAGCAGTTGCCGTCCCCTGGGCACATGAGGAGAGGCTATCTCAGGGAAAGGTGTGATGACCTCATCAAATTCATCAAATAATACCCTCCCCCTAACGCCGCTTTTTTCAGCCTCTATTGGGAAATGGGAAAGGAAGTCTACATTCCCCTGATCTCTTCCTTTTCGGTGTTCTACCGTGAAACAAAAGGGCTGCATATCTAGGAGCCAGTGCATGACTTGTGCATTGGTGTCTTTACGCAGGCTAATCCATGTTAATTGGGAATGATCGGAGACCAGTCTAAACTTTTGGCCAGTTAGATAGCATTTTTAGTATCAAACTTCCCATGGCTAGGGCCTTAAGCTTAATTGATGCATGGTTCTTTTCTCTAGGATATAATTTCCTACTGATATACAGAATCGGATGTTCAATACCATTATGATCTTGGGAAAGAACAGTCCCTAACCCAGTATGTGAGGCATCTTTACTTATTTAGTTAAATTCTTAGTTAAAATTGACCACATTTAATACTGGCTCACTCCAAGAGAAGTTAAGTTTGTCAAAACAGGTTTGATCTTCTTGACTCCATTTTATCTTTTGTCGTTCTGCGTTCTTAAGCTTATCACTGAGGCAAGAGTTAATAGAAGAATAACTGTGAATGAGTCGCTTACAATACACAACAAACCCTAGGTTTTGTCTTGGGTACTGGGGTTTCTTGTACCGCTTTCACCTTTACACTTTGGGGCTGGACGAGTCAATTTCCTGCAAAGAAACCGAGATACTTGACTACCGACTGTGCCAAGTGACATTTATTTGGGTGTGCAGTAAGGTCGGCTTTTTTTAAGGCTCTGGTGACTAAACAGAGATGGTTAATATGTTCTTCCTGCGTCCTACTGTGAATTATATCATTGATATAAGCTCCACAAAAAGAGGATTAGGGCTGAAGGACCTGGTCCATCACCCCTTGAAAAGAGACTGGAGCCCCATGAAGTTCAAAGGGTAACACCGTGAACTGCAATAGTCTAACAGAGGTGGAGAAGGCTGTTTCCTCCTTGTCCTCCGAGTTGACCGGGACTTGCCGGTAACCTTCAATCAGATTAATCGTAGAGAGGATAACAGCGGCTCCCAATCGATCAATCAGATAGTCTATATTTGGCATAGGATGACTGCCGAATTGGGACACGCGTTCACCTCCCTAAATTCAATACAGCAACCTCCACAACTGATCTGTCTTGGCAACAAGTACTATCAGAGAGGACCAAGGACTCTGGGATGGCTCGATAATATCAGAGTTCAGCCTTTATTTTTATTTTTTTATTACATTTATTATATGCCCAGACCCTGAGGTATCACGGCGTACTTACAGACAATGGCTAATAAAATCTTAGCATATAAGAAAAAACAGAGGTAAAGCAGTAGAACATTTTCTAGCGGTTGTATACAGTGGCATAGAGGTTAGGTTCAGTTCTCATGTCAGTATTTATTGAAAGGCCAGGTTTTTAGTGACTTGTTAAATGCTGTCTTCTTCACTTCCTGTATGACTACTACTTTTCTTGCGTCAGGGATCCTGTAGGATTTTAAATGGACAACCTTCCCTGAAGGTGTGTGGATGTGGTGAAAAAAAACCCTTTACTCCTCCTGGTTCATTGTTAAAGACGTCTGGAAACTGTTCCAATAAGTGTTGTAGAGCTTGTCTCCGAGTCTGTGGTAGGTGGGAAAGGATCAAAGTATATTTATCTGACTCCACTGTTAAAAGACTGGTCCAGTTTGTTCAATCACCTCATAGGGTCCATGCAAATTAGACTTCATCTTATTCTCGGATGTTGGTAGGAGAAGAAGAACTTTTTGTCCAATCAAGAATGACCTAAGTAAAGCCTTTCTATCATGAGAGGTATTTTCGTTCTCTTGAGTTTTAGTCAGATCAGCTTGGACTATCACCCTCACAGTGACCATGTGTTCTTTCAACTTTTGAGAAGTTTGTGAGCGTGGTAAAAGGGATTCCTCCCTCTTCTTCCAGGGCTCCTTAACATGTCAAGGACATCCCGTGGCTCCCTACCACAAAATAATTCAAAAGGTGAAAACCATGTAGATGATTGTGATGATTTTTGGATGGCAAAAAGGGCCCAGGGTATCATAATGTCCCAATTTTTTCCGTCAGCCAACTTCTTAATTACATTTTTAAGGCTTTTGTTGAAACTTTCTGCTGATCCGTCAGTTTGCGGTGGTAGATGGAGGGTCTAAGAGTTTTAATGTGTAGGATCTCCTTTACCTCTGCCATTAACTGACTCATGAATTTAGATATCTGATCTGTTCGGATCTCTTTCGGGAAACCAACTCGGGAAAAAATGGGATTAGCTGTTTCAAAATCTGTTGAGACGTATTATTGCATAAGGGGAAGGCCTCCGGGTAGCGAGTTGCATAATATAAAATCATCAAGATGTAACGATTTCTCAACCTAGATGGTTCAAGGGACTCAACTATGTCCATACTAATACAAGAAAATGGCACATCAATGATAGGCAAAGGTTGAAGCAGAGCTGGAGGAGGTATTTGAAACTACTCTTGACACAGGGCACAGGTGAGTATGACATTTTTCACATCAGCATAGATTCCAGGCCAATAAAATCAGCCTATTTTCTGTCCCTGTGTTCTGGTTGTTCCTAAGTGATCACTGAAGTGGGAGTGGGCAATCTCCAGTACCAGCCTCTTGTGGCTTTTTAGGGACCGTAATCTGAGTTTGAGGAGCACCATCAGGGTTGAGATCCCCTCAGTAAAGTAGCCCATGCCTTAGAAAGAAGAATGTACCTGGGGGCGCTGTTGCGCACTAGAGAAATGGCTGCCTGATTCCGGAGCCCCCGTCCGTCCGAATATCCTGACCTAAATACATCCTGAAGGAGCCGCCTACAGAGCTCGAGCTGAGTCATACGAACAGCTCGAACACCTGCACGCACACGGCAGAAATCCTGGTGAGCCACGACCAAGGAATCCTTGGATAGGACCGCATGAAACATCCCCCGGCACAGGGCAAAAACGCGGACCGTCCTTGAGAACCACGAGGAAACTCTGCGAGTACGGGGACACTACAGATCGAAAGGCCGCAGGTGGGCGGAGTAGGGAAGCGCGCCGGAAAATGGCCCGCTCCAAGGAAGGAGCCTACATCCTCTCATCGCCCAATGCTACAGAGTGGAACATCGCATAACAGCGAGCCAGGAGGGAGCCCGCAGGACAATATCCGACCACACCGGACCTCGTATTGATCCTAACTACTTGCTGCAATAGGGGCAGGAAGACTTGTTGCAGGAGTGCCCCGTAACACGCCAGAAAACTCTGGGCCCCACGGGATGGCGAAGAGCAACACTAGGAGGAAGGCAAGGATGAGGAGCCATGTCCCACTGAGTGAGTACACTTAGTGCGCACTAAACACCAAACGCACAGTGTGAGAAGGCAACTGGGGATACGAATACGAGCATCAAACCGCATGGACACCACTGGGTTGTTGACAGGGCGGGTGATCCCCGAGATGTTAATGGACCACACTCTGTGTCAGCATAGATATGCAGTGCGCGCGTAATCCATATGAGCGCATATCACCAGGCAGAGTGACTGCAGGCACAAAAGGAACCCAAACAACCCACGCACACCACAGACCCGGCAATTCACTGCTGCGGTGCAGTGGGACTGACATGCGGCAGAGAGGTGACGCGGAATAAGAGAGACTGAGCCTGATAACCAACCAAGCCAGAACATAGTATTTAGCCCCCTGCAGTGCCAATTACAGAGCTACGGCAGTGGGTGGTGGCATGCACCCGAGAAAATAACCCACTAACCTATCAACCCCCTGTGGAAACACGCAAAGGCCATCACTGGTCGAGCCATGGAGGGCCATAGGGCTGAGGTACACAAACTCCTAGACTAAAACGGAAACTGCCCGGAGTGCAGCTATCACCATAGAGGGCATAGGCGACCTGGAGAGGTGCTGGAACAGCTAAGTGACCAAACGTTCTATACAGCAACAATACAATACGTGGGGGAACACAATCCACTCGCGGACCTAGAACTCCGAATAACAGCACCCAAGCAGTTGTGTAAACTAGGAACAGAACTTTTAAGCTCCTGCTAACCCTATATCAGCAGGACCAGAACAAAATACAGGGAGTGGTGGAATTGTGCGCAGGGGTGCGTGAACCACACAGCTGTGCATGACCCGCACATCACAAGCCCTACGCCACCTGAAACCGCAGCATAGATGGGTGAACCGATGAAATCCAGGAAAACCACAAAAACCTCAGGCACTAAGAAGAAAGGACCCATGGACACATATACAAACCCAAACAGCCAGACCCAGACTACCACTGCAGAGATAGACACCAACTCTAATGTGACGACAGAGGCTGAAACCACTGACCGGGAGGACCGGCTAACAACTATAGTGCAAAATGGATTCCTTGCAGACAATGTCAAGCTGGATGATATTGTGGCCACTATTGTATCGCTGAAAAGCCAGAGTGGACAAAGAAAGTGCACGGATTACCAAAGCAGAAAACAGAATTGGCTCCAGTGAAGATACCATTGCACACCACAGTCGGGACATTACCCAGCTGAAGGAAAATATGTCCAGACTACAGAATAAGTGCGAGGATCTTGAATCACGATCGAGAAGAAACAACGTGCGAATAGTAGGTGTTTCTGAATCATTCGGAAAGGGGCAAATGGAGATACAAGCTGAGGTCTGCTCAAATACCTGTTCAGAACGGAATCCTTTTCCGAACACTTCCTGATCGAAAGAGCGCATCGCACACTGGCCTCACCACCCAAGCCTGGAGCACCACCACGCATGATCATTGCCAGACCTCTCAATTATAGGGACCTTGGATACAATCCTGCGGTGTAACGCTCACCTGATTCCCGCAGAGGCGCTGGTCTTGACTGGGTGAATGCCGTATCTTCAAAGGTGATGTGTAACACACGGTTGGCTCTTTGGGCTGGACCTCTGTGCACTGTATGTCTGACTCGAAGAGTAAGATGTCTGCAGATAGAAAATATGGGATTAATGAACTGGGGTTATTGGGTGCCTCTCTCCTCTTCCCTTTCTCTTCTCCTGTAGAACCCCAAAGGTTAACGCCCTCACCTTAGGTAAGTGAACACCGAGCTCTCCATCTGCCTCGGGGCAGGGTGCCGTAACCAGTTTCTTCACTGGATAAGGGTGCAGGCCTCTTGACCTCAAAGGACTGCTGTCCGTCGTTAACTGCACGAACGGTAAGTTCTGGGCACTTCAAATGTCTTAAAAGTCTTTTGTAATGATATCTCTTGTTTTGCAGGGTTCCGGCGATGGCGGATGGCGGGCTGATGAGAGTTGAGGATCGAACCCGCGTGAGGAATAGAAGCGCCTGGAAGCACCTAAGTAAGCGCTTGTAGCCTGCTTCACGATGCGCACTAACCTTTTATCTTGCAGGTACAAGTTCGGAGCTTTAGAGAAGCTGAAGGGTGCTGGAATACCCACTGGATTTGGCGTGGGAAGGAGTAATGGCACGTGAGTAATAAAGTTGCCCAATGTCTTTAAACGCACCTTCTTTTGTCTTTCAGATGCGGGATGCAGCGCCGAAGGCCTCCGGAGCGTGCGAAGAGCTGGTAAGCTTTTGTCTTTCAGATGCCGGAATGCAGCGCCGAAGACCTCCGGAGCATGCGAAGAGTAGGTAAGCCTTTGTCTTTCAGATGCCGGAATGCAGCGTGAGGCGTTGGTGACAGCCGATGGACCAGGTAAGAGATGCGCTGCCACTGAAGACTGTAGTGCTAACCTGTTCTTTCTTTGTCTTTACAGGTGCTGCTGAAGACTGGATTCCAGGATGGTAAGCCTTTGTTCCCTTAGGCCCAGGATCAGAAGCAGAAGACACGATGAGCGTTCTGCTGCAGAGAATGCAGAATAACGCAAAGCAAGATTCATCCATCGGGTGTGGTTTAAATAGCCTCCTGTAGTGCTTAGGTGTCTCCTTCCACAGCCACGCCTAGGTAAGAAAAGAGTTCCTGCTTTCCAGAAGAGTTCCAGTGTTCTGAACCTAGGGAGTGGCTCCTGCCCCACCCAACAGGAAAAGTAGTCCCAAACAGAAGAGGATCAGGGGTTCAACTGGCAGGTAAGTAAGCAGCATGGTCTGCTGCAGGTAAGTCCACCCAAGCATTATGAGCCCGGCGCTTCCAGCGCTGGGACTGGGCATCTTTATGAGCCTGGTGCCACTGGCGCCAGGACATGGTCCAAAAGGTCCCAATTGGGACTGGCTGGCACTCGGAACCGGGGTTATGGGTCTGCTTCCAAGGTAGTCGGGCAAGTCCTGATCTTTTGGAAGCAGAGATCATGACAGCACCCCCCCTCAAGGCCCCTCCCAAACCGGGCTTCTCCGGGGGTTTGGGCTTGTTAGGAAATGTTCGATGAAATCTTTTGATTAGACAAGGCGCGTGGACATATTCTGCAGGTTCCCAGGATCTTTCTTGGGGACCGTAGCCTTTCCAGTCAATCAGGTAAAATAGTTTAGATTTGGAGATCTTGGAATCCAGGATGCTTTTGACTTCAAACTCGAGTTCTCCATCAACTAGAATAGGTTTTGGAGATGTAGTTAGTCGGGTTTGAGGTTGCACGGGTTTTAATAGAGAGACGTGGAAGACCGGATGTATCTTCATGTGAGGGGGCAAGTCCAACTTGACCGCTACTGGATTTACTATGGTAGTGATGGAATAGGGACCAAGGTATCTTGGGTTGAATGTGCGTAGTCCTTTTAGAGGTAGATATTTGGTGGATAACCAGACTTGATCTCCTACTTGATATTGGGGGGCTTCCTTCCGATGTTGGTCTGCTCCTTTCTTGTATTGTTCTTTAGCCCTTTGAAGGTGAGAAATGGCTTCCTTAAAGGCTTGGGTGATTGTTGAATGCAGGTGGTCTACTGCTGGTGTTCCAAGATCTTGGAGTGGATCCAACTCCGAGGTTCGAGGGTGACTACCGTATAAAAGAAAAAACGGGGTCTTCCCAGTTCCCGAGTGGACAGAGTTATTGTAGGCATATTCGGCTATCCAAAGGATATCTTTCCAAGTTTTTTCAGTTTGTTGTAGCATGCAGCGCAAATACTGTTCCAGAGTTTGATTGGTCCTCTCGGTTTGTCCGTCGGTTTGAGGGTGGTGGCTGGTCGAAAGTCTCACATCAATTTGAGCCGACCGACAGCAACTTCGCCAAAAATGAGAAATAAATTGACTACCTCGATACGAAATTAGAACTGAAGGAAAACCGTGCAGTCGGACGATGTTTTCGAGAAATTCTCGGGCCAGAGTTGCTGCTGTTGGTGAGCCTTTGAGTGGAATGAAATGCGCCATCTTGGAGAATAGGTACACGATTACTAGGATCGTATTGTATCCGGAGCATGGAGGTAGATCGGTGATGAAGTCCATAGAAAGCGTATGCCAAGGGCGAGGCGGGATGTCAATAGGGCGTAAGAGGCCGGCTGGTTTTTCCTTTTGACTCTTGTTTTGGGCGCATACTCCACAGGACATTATAAAGTCTCTGATATCTTTTTTCCAAGACGGCCACCAGAAGTAGCGCTTGATCTTTTCCGAGGTCTTGGTCATACCGGGATGTCCTTCCATTAAAGAATCGTGATAACAAGAGATTACCTTTTTCTGTAAATCTGTGCTGGGCAGGTATAACCGTTCTTGGAAATATAATAGGTTGTCCTTCACCGTAAAGTCCTTTCCCTGCAGATGCCAATTCTGTATGTCTGCTGGAGTTACCAGTAGCCTGGCTTTATCCTTAACTTCCTCTATGGATTGTGTGGCGATTACACCTAGAATTCTTTGTTCGGGAATGATAGGTACAGGTTTAGGATTGATCAAATGTTCTTCCACTCCCATCCGAGAAAGGGCATCAGCTTTACCGTTTTTTTGTACCAGGTCGATAGGTAATTATGAAGTCAAACTCGGCAAACAATAGTGCCCAACGGAGTTGCCTAGAGGATTGAGCTTTTGCGGTTTTCAAATATTGCAGGTTTCGGTGATCTGTAATCACAGTAATGGTGTGTCGGGCCCCCAGAAGATAATGCCGCCAAGCCTTAAATGCGGACTTGATAGCTAGAAGTTCCTTATCAGTAATAGTGTAATTGATTTCAGGAGGCGAGAATTTGCGGGACCAAAATGCCACGGGATGCAACTGATTGGTTACTGGGTCCTTTTGTGATAAAACTGCCCCCATGGCAAGGCTCGAAGCATCAGTTTCAACGATGTAGGGGAGTTCTGGGCGAGGATGTTTTAAGATCGGTGCAGAGATAAATCTAGTCTTCAAATTCTGGAAAGCTTGTTCCGCCTCGGTAGACCATTCAAAACGTTGGTTTTTCTTTAACAAGGCGGTGATGGGCTGGACTATTCGAGAGAATTCGGGGATAAACCTACGGTAAAAGTTAGCGAAGCCTAACATGCTTTGAACACCTTTTACGGAGGATGGCGATGGCCATTTGAGAATTGCATCGACCTTCTTTGAATCCATACGCACTCCGGTAGGTGATAATATGAATCCCAAGAATTCAACTTCAGTCACGTTGAAAACACATTTTTCCAATTTAGCGAAAAGTTTGTGTTGACGCAATCTCTCGAGGACCATTTTCACGTGTTTCCAATGTTCAGTTTCCGATGAAGAATAAACGAGGATGTCGTCAATGTAAACAACAACACACACATCTATGAGCTCTCTGAGGACATCGTTCATAAAATATTGAAAGGCGGCCGGGGCATTGCAAAGTCCGAAGGGCATGACCTGATATTCAAATAGCCCATACTTGGTGTGGAAGGCCGTCTTCCATTCATCGCCCTCTTTTACTCGTACCAAGTGGTAGGCTCCTCTAAGATCCAGCTTTGTATATATGCATGCTTTTCTGACTTGGTCCAGGAGTTCAGGGATCAAAGGTAACGGATATCTATTCTTAACGATGATCTGGTTCAGGGCGTGATAATCTATACAAGTTCTAAGGTCCCCTTCTTTTTTTGGAACGAAGAACAAAGCTGAGGAAGCAGGGGACTTGGAAGGACGAATAAACCCATTTGCTAGGTATTGATCCAGGTATTGTCGGAGGTGAAGATTCTCAGGCTCGGTGAGGGCATAAATTCTACTACAAGGAGGAGTAGATCCAGGTATCAGGTCTATCTGGCAGTCATAAGACCTATGAGGAGGTAGAGAGTTAGCCTGATCCTTCCGGAAAACATCTTGGAATTCTAGGTATTCAGGAGATAACTGGGGAGCCTCCGAGGAAATTGCTGCCAGTGCAACACCAGGTCGAGGGTGACAAGTAGAGACACATTCTGGAAACTGAACCGTTCTTGCTCGCCAATCGATCTGAGGATTGTGCTTCTATAACCAAGGAATTCCTAGAATAATCTGGAACTGAGGGGCCTTGATCACATCGAACACGATCTTCTCATGGTGTCCATCTTGACTTATTAGCGTCACTTCTTGGGTGGTATGCGTTACTGGTCCGGAGGCTATCTCCGTACCATCCACCATAGTAATGACGTCCTTTACAGCCTTTGGACAAAGAGTCAGATTCATCCTCAAAACCATTTCATGATCCACATAATTGCCGATGGCACCGCTGTCGACGTAAGCTTCAATCGCATGCAATCGATCCGGATGTTCAGGGCTAATGAGGACCATAGGTATCACGAAATGCGAGGTCACGGAACTGGTTTTAACGCTCGGCAAGAGGACCTCTATTCTTGTCGGGCGAGGTCGTTTCCCTGATCAGAGTTTGTGACCCTGGTAACTGCAGCTCCTACTGCCTTCTTGGCTGGTTTCATCAGACAGTCTCGAAGAAAGTGCCCCGAGTTTCCGCAATAGAGGCATAATTGCAGCTGTTTTCTCCTTTCCCGCTCCTTTTGTGTTAGTGGTCCTTTCAGGCCCCCTATTTGCATGGGTTCCCCGGAGTCTACTCCTTTGGTAGGAGTTGGTGGTTTGGAAAATACTCGAGCATCAAACTTGGAACGATTGGCCTTCCTGTTCTGCAGTCTGTGGTCAATTTGAACGACTAAGTCAATATAGTCCGAACAGTCTTGCGGGGGATTCACTACTTGGGCTAACACATCTTTGAGCTCTCCACGTAGACCTCTATAAAACAGCGTAATCCTTTTGTCCTCAGGCCATCGAGTTTCCACTATCAGTCTGTTGAAAGACGCAATATAAGTCAAAAGGTCTTGATTACCCTGTCGCAATGAAAGGAGATCATTGTCCAAGGCCTGCCCCTGTGAATGTCTTGCAAACAGTTTTTCCATACTGAGCTGAAAAGCTTGAAAATCATGGAGAACCGGATCATCTTGATTAACTAGAGGGATCGACCAGTCTGCCGCATTGCCACTAAGGTACGAAAGCACGAAAGCTACCTTAGCTTGATCAGTTGGAAAGGCTGCTGGCCGGCATA
Source organism: Ambystoma mexicanum (assembly GCF_040938575.1). Taxonomy (NCBI): domain Eukaryota; kingdom Metazoa; phylum Chordata; class Amphibia; order Caudata; family Ambystomatidae; genus Ambystoma; species Ambystoma mexicanum. The sequence continues at coordinate 344,049,041 of NC_090922.1, forward strand.
AGAAGTGCAACCGGCACTGGTTAATAAATACTGCAAACCTCTTTGGGTCACCAGAAAATCGTTCGGGCGGAGCCAGAGGTACATTCCCAGGTAGGTTGATCTGCACTGGGTTCGTAGAGGATGTTGAAGGAAGATTTGCCCCTGATGCGGGTAATGGAGTTTGTCCGGCTTGTGACTGTAGCAATTGTCTAGCGAGATCGTCTGTTCGCTCCTTGGAAATAATCAGTTCCCTTCTTAGAGCATTCGTTTCCTGATGGGCTGCATGCACTTCTGCTCTTAGTTCCCCAAGTAACTGGGCTAGCTGGTCGGTATCCGAGGTTTCCATAGCGCCTGGGTGGGAGTTTTGCGGTAGGCTTTGCGTTCTGTAACGCTCACCTGATTCCCGCAGAGGCGCCGGTCTTGACTGGGTGAATGCCGTATCTTCAAAGGTGATGTGTAACACACGGTTGGCTCTTTGGGCTGGACCTCTGTGCACTGTATGTCTGACTCGAAGAGTAAGATGTCTGCAGATAGAAAATATGGGATTAATGAACTGGGGTTATTGGGTGCCTCTCTCTCCTCTTCCCTTTCTCTTCTCCTGTAGAACCCCAAAGGTTAACGCCCTCACCTTAGGTAAGTGAAAGGCGAGCTCTCCATCTGCCTCGGGGCAGGGTGCCGTAACCAGTTTCTTCACTGGATAAGGGTGCAGGCCTCTTGACCTCAGAGGACTGCTGTCCGTCGTTAACTGCACGAACGGTAAGTTCTGGGCACTTCAAATGTCTTAAAAGTCTTTTGTAATGATATCTCTTGTTTTGCAGGGTTCCGGCGATGGCGGGCTGATGAGAGTTGAGGATCGAACCCGCGTGAGGAATAGAAGCGCCTGGAAGCACCTAAGTAAGCGCTTGTAGCCTGCTTCACGATGCGCACTAACTGTCCCTTTTATCTTGCAGGTACAAGTTCGGAGCTTTAGAGAAGCTGAAGGGTGCTGGAATACCCACTGGATTCGGCGTGGGAAGGAGTAATGGCACGTGAGTAATAAAGTTGCCCATTGTCTTTAAACGCACCTTCTTTTGTCTTTCAGATGCGGGATGCAGCGCCGAAGGCCTCCGGAGCGTGCGAAGAGCTGGTAAGCTTTTGTCTTTCAGATGCTGGAATGCAGCGCGAGGCGTTGGTGACAGCCGATGGACCAGGTAAGAGATGCGCTGCCACTGAAGACCGTAGTGCTAACCTGTTCTTTCTTTGTCTTTACAGGTGCTGCTGAAGACTGGATTCCAGGATGGTAAGCCTTTGTTCCATTAGGCCCAGGATCAGAAGCAGAAGACACAATGAGCGTTCTGCTGCAGAGAATGCAGAATAACGCAAAGCAAGATTCATCCATCGGTGTGGTTTAAATAGCCTCCTGTAGTGCTTAGGTGTCTCCTTCCACAGCCACGCCTAGGTAAGAAAAGAGTTCCTGCTTTCCAGAAGAGTCCCAGTGTTCTGAAACTAGGGAGTGGCTCCTGCCCCACACAACAGGAAAAGTAGTCCCAAACAGAAGAGGATCAGGGGTTCAACTGGCAGGTAGGTAAGCAGCATGGTCTGCTGCAGGTAAGTCCACCCAAGCATTATGAGCCCGGCGCTTCCAGCGCTGGGACTGGGCATCTTTATGAGCCTGGTGCCACTGGCGCCAGGACATGGTCCAAAAGGTCCCAATTGGGACTGGCTGGCACTCGGAACCGGGGTTATGGGTCTGCTTCCAAGGGAGTCGGGCAAGCCCTGATCTTTTGGAAGCAGAGATCATGACATGCGGCTGGCAAGGGAACATGGCATACTGCAATACGGGGAAAGCCGCATACACATATATCTGGACTTTGCGGACGGGGTACAGGTAAGCAGAAGGTCATACAAACCAGTCAAGAAACTCCTGAGAGCAGGCCAAATTCAGTATGCCCTGATATTTCCAGCCAAAATGAGAATACAACACGCAGGAAGTGCACTTTTCTTTGAAACCCCGGCCGAGGCCATGGCCTAAGTGGAGGCCTCCATACGTTTGCCCCCCAGAGAGTGCAGACCTGAACGGAACAACGGATCCCGACCTGCGGACTATAGACACGATATGGCTGCAAGCGTACAACGCACTCTATATCCTTTATATTAGCCGTCGTGTCGATTTGTTCTAAGAGAGCGGCCCCAAATGCTACCCTTGAATAGGGCAGAGGGCCTGGATCTGATGGCCCTGTGACGCAACATGGCTACCCCTGGAGAATTCCACAAGTTGAATGTGGGAGGGAGGGTGGTGGACACTCTGAAGCCTGCGGCTCACGGCAGAAGGACAGTTGGGAGTTAAAAGTTTTTTTGAGTTGGGGTTCTGGAGGGAAGGTGGGGGAAAAACATGTTCACGGTTTAATGGAAATGTGGTCTCACGGATGCTGGTGCTACTTGCGTCATGTAGGTACAAGAACTATTGGAGAAAATGGTTTGCCACGATACACACATATGAAGCTCCGGTGATGGGTTAAAGATAAACTTACTATCCTGGAATGTGCGGGGGTTAAACAACCCGATGAAGGCCAGGAAGGTCGGGAACTATGTCACCAGACATGGCCCTCAGATTCTGATGTTACAAGAAACTCATGCACTAGGATCTGTTAACATGTCCATTTTGCCCAAATGAGACAAGCTACGTTATTACACTGATTATTCCTCCCAGTCCAGGGGAGTGATCACAATCATACACCCCTCGCTGGGGTTCCAGGCCAAGGGACACAAGATAGATTCACTGGGAAGATATGTTTTGGTCTGGGGGAAATAGCGGGCAAACAAGTAACATTGGTCAATACGTATGGCCCCAATATAGACGATCCAGGCCTTTAAGTATATTTTAGGCCCTTAACACGTTGGATACGTCCATCATGATATGGAGAGGAGACTTCAATGTGGCTCTTGACCCCACACTAGATAGATACACCACTATAGTGAGGGTGCCCCACCAAAACGGTGCTAACACTGAGTCAACTTCTTTCTCAACTGTCACTGATAGATGCATGGCGTATTCTGCACCCTGACATTAGGCGATACACATACTACTCCTCCATGCATGATAGTGAGTCGCGTACAGATTACTGGTTTCTGTCCTCAAGTATAACAGAGGCATTGAAGAGATGTGAAATCCTGCCCCGCACGCTACCTGATCACTCCCCTGTGCTGCTGGAACTTAAGCTGCAACACACCCCCAGGCCGGTAAGTAGATGGAGAATGTCCAGTGGGATACTTAGTGATCCAAATGTGGTTGAGTCTTAGCACACTGAGATAGCTGACTTTTTCACTGATAATGCGGGGACGGTTGCCCTGGTCTCTACAATTTGTGAAACCTTCAAGATGTGGGTCAGGGGAGTCCTAATATCGAAGTCCACTGGTCTCTTGAAATGTGCGTGGCAGGAGCTTGAGGGGGTGGAGAATGAATTAAACAATGTAGAAGAAACCTATAGTCGCACACATGACAGGAACACTCTTGCTGAAATACACAAACTCCTCAGAGACTTTGATAATCTGGCAGTCGGGAGAGATACGATATATAGCGGCCCCTGCCAGGGCACGCAGATATGGGGAGGGGAACAAGGCTGGGAGAACACTGGCCAACTTGATAAAACATGAAAGGCAAATGACACCAATTTCTAGTATCCAAACGGCACAAAATGAAGTGGTCATGAGTGAGGAAGGTATAAATGGCGAATTTGTCAAATTCTACCAGGCACTCTATGCAAACAGAGATAGAGAGACATACACTGAAATGCAGACCTATTTGGCGACACTTTATCTCCCGAAGCTCCTGACTGAAAATAAAATGGAGCTTGACCAGCCTTCACTGCAGAGGAAATTACTGAAGCAATTAAAGAGCTTTCATCAGGTAAGGCACCGGGTTCGGATGGGCTAGGTGCCGAATTCTATAAGGAGTTCCGTGTGGAACTAGTTCCTATACTGTTGAAAACCTGGGAGGAAGCCCTAGAGAAAAATATACTACCCCCAACAATGAGGGAAGCCATAATAACTGTATTGCCCAAATCCCGACGCTCGCCACATGATATGCCATTTTACAGACCCTTCTTGCTCATTAATGCCGATGCTAAGATATTCGCAAAGGTGTTGGCGAATCGGATGTTACCCATTGTGTCCACTTTGGTCCACCCGGACCAAAGCGGATTCATCCCCCAAAGGTCTACTGCCTTAAACCTGCGCATGTTGTTTGGTACAATGGCACAGATAGATCCGGACAGAAGCGCAGTAGCAGTGTCCCTTGATGCCAAAAAGGCATTTGATTCAGTTTCATGGGTCTACCTCCTCTCGGTACTATAAACAATGGAGTAGGACCTAACTTTATCGGGTATGTTCGATTGCTGTATACAGCTCCTGGGGCTAGAGTGTGCACTAATAGGACCATTTCCAAACTGTTCCAGTTGGGCAGGGGCACCAGACAGGGCTGCCCGTTCTCACCCATATTATTTGCTTTAACCATAGAACCTATGGAAGCAGCCGTCAGACTGAGACACAGGGATAAGGGTATAAAAATGAAAGGCTCCACCCAACTAATTTCATTATATGCAGACGACACACTATTATATATTCGGGAGCCTGACAAAAACATTGCACCCATAATGGCAGATATAAACAAATTTGCTGAATACTCTGGGTATACCATAAATAATGCCAAATCAGAAATATTCCCGCTCACCACCTCTACTAAATGCCCAGCTGTGACCTGTGGACTTAAGTGGTTGGAGCAGCATATCAGATACCTAGGAGTTTTGGGTTTCCAAGAGCTGACACACCCTTTATATACAGACAATTATGAGCACGCATTGCAATCACTGAAAACCAAATTATAAGTGTGGAGACACCTCCCCATCTCTCTCCATGTCAGAATCGCAATTCTTAAAATGATCGCTCTCCCTAAGCTACTATACTTATTTGTAAATGTGCCCACATGGCCTGGTAGGGATTTCTTTACCAAACTACGATCAATGGTAGTGACAATTCTCTGGAATGGGAAAACAGAATAGGGTGGGAAAAAATGACGGAGCTATACTGCACCAGAGGCATTGCCGCCCCGGACTTTGAGCTCTACTACTTGGTTGCTCAGGCACAATTCGTGAAATATTGGTATGATGAAACTGACAGATCGGCCCACACATGGATAGAAACGCACACCACATACCCCAAGGACATACAGTCGGTTATTTTTAACAAACAATAAGGACACATGCAAATATGACCCGGTGAGTTGTACAGTTCGGGCCTGGGGCACGATCTTTTAGAGACTGAAACTAGAGACGCCCTACAAACCGGGGGTTCCCCTTTGGAATTTCCCGGATATCCCCCCGACATTCGATGCAGGCATGCTAGAAATATGGGACCCCAATGGAGATGAAGGTGGGGGACATGTTCATAAATGGGAAGTTTGCGACCCTGGAAGATTTCACAAGAGCGATGGGTGGGGGGCCACTCAAAACATTACAATACTATCGGTTGAGATCGGCGTTTCAGGAGGGGTGGCCGCTCTTCCCCGATGAACCCCCCCCCTACATCCATGCCTACAACTGGTTACAACAAAAGGGTGGCTGGGGATTTCTAAACTGTATGTATTGGTGCAGACCCACACGCCCACAACAAACCGGGTCAAAGATAAATGGGAGTCAGACTTGCAAATGCCTATACCTGAGGAGAAATGGGGCAGATACTGTGCGCTTACAAAAAAGGTGTCACTTAATGCCGGCCTGCGCCTGATTTAGTTTAAAATCCTGAATAGATTACATTATACACCGGCTAAGGTAGCCAAATTTGCAACAGATTGCTCTGGTGACTGCCCCAAATGTGGCTCGCCGCAGGCAGGGCTCTTTCATATGTATTGGGAGTGCCCAGCTATGGTGGGGTTCTGAGGAATGGTGGCTGGAATGCTGGCAGAAGTTACACAGATACCCCTTCAGCTGACTCCTCAAAAATATCTATTTGGGGACATCGCTAAGTGCTCCGAAATAATTAGAAGGTTATTGAATGTCTCATGTGCAGTGGCCAAAAAATGTATCCTACAAGCTTGGAAAAGCCCCACACCGCCAAATATGAACACTTTCCTTTGTGAACTGACATATGTCAACGAAAGAAGTTTAAAAAAAAAAGAAAGAATAGACCCCCTTTTGGTACCCTCGTCTTCAGACACCACATGTAAGAAAGCCTCTGCTAGCAAGGAGTCCTTCCGCTGGGCAAAGGCTAAATCAGGAATGATCTCAGCTTCCTCGCTTCAGACGTTTGGCTTTCCTGCACCAGATGGTATTGGGGGGATCTTCATCTGCCTCCCCAATGCCTTTTCTCCCTATCTCAGTTTTATCTGCTTCCCTGATTTCCTCCATTTTGGGGAATAGAGCTCTTTCTAGGAACTGCTGGGCTGTTTTCTCTTCCGCCTTTATTTGGTTTGCCTCTTTCCCTCTGTTTTGAATCAAGATCTTCACATTACATCTATAGTCGGAAACTAAGATGCCTGCTAAGACAGCCAAGCCATATCGCCAAGCCATATCGACAAGCAAGGCCAGATTTAGAGGCTAGCCTGATGGAAGTGCCTGGGGGGTGGGATGGTACTAGGAACCAGGTCAGTGGGAATTAACAGTATGTCCCTGGGTTGCACCAATTCTTCCCTGCTACTACATAGATCAAAGCCTTAAGACATTTCTGTAGCTACTGATAGATCGAAAGCTAACTATGTTTTTCAAAACTGAGGGTTCCCCAGTTTGTGACAACACAGCCCGATCCCACTCCTAACACCATATGGGAAGAGCCAGCAATGAGACGTGGACACGGAGTACTCATGGTGTTTGCCATAAACTTGTATTAAATAATAAAGGGGTTGAAAATGCTTCACTGTTGCTAACCTGGGAGGTATTTCCCTACCTCTACCAAAACTAAGTGCCTGTTGGTTGTCAAGATGTCCAAAGCAAAAACGTCCTGTATCCAAAATCCTATCCTAGCTCTCATATTATAAAACTAACTCTAAGTGGTAAGGGTAATGTCCCTAACTTGCAAATTGCACAAATGTTCAAGTTCAACAAATAGGTGTAAATTCAACAAAAACACTCCAGATGAGTTATGTTCACATTTCCAGGGAATTACTACCTTGCTCAGGTTTCTTTCCACTAAAGCAGAAGTTCAAAAGAATAGCCAAGATCTTTGTAGCTCAAGAGGATAACTGCCCTCCCCTTGATGTCGCAACTAATTTCAGTGGAAATGTCTCCCTTCCCCCAAGTCCTTCTCACATTCAACGTAATCCAAAACTCCTAAGGGCATGGGTCTTCCTTGGGATTCTCAGACTCGCACAACAACATCTGCTACACTCTCCTGCCAAGTTCCTTCTTTTTTCACATTTACTACAGTTCAGAATCTTTAGGGCAAGGGTCTTCCTTGGAATTCTTTAACTCACAAAGCACTTGGTATACTCTCCTCCCAGGTTCCTTTTCATATTCAGTGTACTTCACTTGACCAACTTGGCTTTGCCTGGTATACTCTCCTGCCAGGACTTTCTTTATGTAGTTCACTTTATACACACTTGCCTTCTCCTGGTATACTCTCCTTGCAGGTCTTTTAACCATAATAATTCATTGCTTATCAGTTCTTTCTGCCACACTGTTTCGCCACATGTATTTTCTATGTGGCCACGGGATTCAGACACTTTCTCGTGGGCTTCTTATCTTGTATTCAAATGTCCCAGGGGCATGGTTATCTTCCTCAGGCTTCCCCAGATTTCACACTGTTTCTCCTTGGTACACGGTACACCCTCCAAAGCGCCCCGGTGACCCCGTCCCTCCCAGCAGGCTCACTGGTTCTGAGCAGCGGCTTAGGAGTCCTTCGCGTCTCCCATGTCAGTCTGCGGCGTGCTTTGTTCGCTTGTCAGCTTCCACAATGCCTCTGGCTCCCCTTGGCAGCTTCTTCTCTTTGGCAGTGCTTCAGCTTGTGAGCCTCTCTGGATGACGTTTCTAGGCCTCAAGACCATCTGGCTGTACCGACCCGTGTCACGAGCAGTCAATCTCTTGCACCACCAGCTGCCGTACTACCAGTCCCTCTCCTCGGCTGTTCTCACCACAGCTGGGTAAGAAGAGGAACTCTGGGCTTCCTTTCCTGGCATGGTTTTAAACCATTTCGGCCAATCACATTCCTTTAGCTACAAGACTGCTGGCGTTTGTTCGCATTATGTTAAAGTTAAAGTTAAAGGTTTTTATACTGTGCATAGGTGCTTCTTGCGTGGTCTATAGGCGCTCTGGCAGTTCTGTGAAAAAATAAGGAGGGCAGAGGGTACGGTTAGTGGGAGGAGCCGGAAAAGAGCAAGGGAGCTGTGATGTGCTGTTGGCAGCTTCATTTCGGATGAACCATTCCCTGAGCCTGGTGCGAGATTCAGAGGCGGCCGTCATGTTGTATTGTGCAAGATTGTGTGTGCTTTGTCTTGTTGTTACGGTGTTGTGAATTATGTGCGGTTTGCTGTGCTGAGGAGTTCTAGTTGTATTTAGTGCAGTATGTGAGAGGTGTACACAAAGGGTTAGTGTTAGTATTAGTTCACCCAGATGCGAGTGATGGCTAAGCAACACAGTTCACCTGGATGTGACAGATGGCTGACTGACACAGTTCACTTGGATGTGACAGATAGCTAACTGACACAGTTTACATGGATGTGTCGAGTGGCTAACTAACACAGTTCACCTGGATGTGCAGACGGCTTACTGACACAGTTCACCTAGATGTTACAAATGGCTGATATTCGCATTTCTGTCTAGATGTGACGCAAACTGATATACACATTTCTGTCTAGGATGTGGTGCAAGCTATTATTCACAATTCTGTCTAGACTAGCGAGCACAGTTAGAATACAGTCCACCTAGATGTGAGACATCGCTAACTTTGACGGTTCTCCTTGATGTGAGACATGGCTAGGCAACACCGTTCACAACTCAAGGAGTCTATATGGAGCAACAGCTGCTAAATAGAAATGGGTACATGCATGAAGCAAGCTTTTGGGTGGTGGGGAAGATAAGATATGAGAGAGGTGGGCCAGTTTAATGGGGCACAGTGATCGCTGTGCCCCCTAGTCGCCCACACTTACTTTGTCGATTCTGGTTGATGGCTGCCTGTTTCCCACTTCTCCGGCAGACACCATCTCGAGCTGCTTCTGTAGGAGCTTCCCTTTGCCTCTGGCCCTTAGCCGAGGGCTGCCCGGGCACAGCTGCCCTGGGGGACACTGTTAAGATGTTGCTGCCTCTGACGAGAACCCAATAAGGGGACGGGGAGGTGGGGGGTGGGAAAGAGGGCAGGGCAGATGTCACTAGAGAAAACCAGGTACAGGAGAGGTCTATGTCATCCAGAGTCCGTTCCCCTTGGAGCGGTTTTAGGGGAACCTGGAGGCATAGTCTTGGCATTGGGCGTTCTCCTGAGTAGTGAACAGGTCGATCTCTGGGGATCCCCATTCTGCAAAGATGTTGGAGACGATGTCTTCGTGCAGACACCATTCGTATTCTTCGGGCAGTTGGAAATCTCTTCTGAGCACATCAGCCAGAAGATTGATTTCTCCTGGAACATGTTGGGACAACAGAAACATCTTATGTTTGAGAGCCCATATACATGTTTTGAGACAGCTTGGATAGCCCTGGAGAGGGTATGCCCCACTGTTTGTTTAGGTAATACATGGCTGTAGTGCTGTCTGTCAGGACCAGGACTGTCTTCCCCTGTAGCTGTGTTTGAAAGGCCTTCAGTGCCTTGAACACTGCTAGCAGTTCTAACAGATTTATATGGTTGGATGATACCTGTGGGGACCACACTGCATGTGCTGTCTGCTGAAGCAGGTGAGCCCCCCACCCCACGGGAGATGCGTCTGTCGTGAGAGTGGCTTCCACTGCGGGGATGGTGAAGGACTTCCCCTTCAAGAGGGCTTCCGTCGACCACCACTGCAGAGAGAGAACGAAGGCTGGCGAGACAACTACCAGACCTTCCCATTGTCCGCTGGCCTGACACCACTGGCTGTTGAGCCACTCTTGCACGGGGCGCATGCGCAGGCGCACGTAGGGAACCAAGTATATGCATGACGCCATCATACCTAGCAGCCGCATGGTCTTGTGTACCGTCACCTCGCGATTGGCTACACATTGAGGGATCTGAAAAAGCAAATTCTGAAACCTCTCATTATAGGGGAAGACTAGTCCATCTTTAGTCCAGATTAGAGCCCCCAGAAATTGTTTTACTTGACTGGGGACTAGACTGGACTTCTCGTTGATAGAGAATCCCAGACTGAACAGAAGGTCTACGGTCTTCTGGGTGTTCAAAAAGCATGTGTCGTAGGAGTACTCTGTTATGAGCCAGTCGTCGAGGTAAGGGTAAACCGGGACAGAGAGTCTGCGCAGGTGTGCTGCCACTACTGCCAGGACCTTTGTAAACACCCTTTGGTGCCGAGGCGATGCCGAAGGGGAGTACCTTGAATTGTTAATGCCTGTCCTCTATCATGAAACTTAGTTATTTCCTGTGCGCTTGCAACATTGAAATATGAAAGTATGCATCTTTCATGTCCAATGTTGCCATGTGATAACCCCCGTTTCAACAGTGGGATCAATTCCTGAGTGTTACCATACAAAACCTTTGAGGTTTTATAAACTTGTTCGCTGGGCGCAGGTCTACAACAGGGCGCATGGTCATGTCCTTTTTGGGTACAAGGAAGTACACTGAATAAATACCCTTGTTTACCTGAAGAATAGGGACGGCTTCTATGGCGTCCTTTCCCAGAGTGCTTCGACCTCTTGTTGCAGGATCTGCAGATGGTCCGGCGAGAGGTGTTGTGAACGTGGGGGTCTGAATTGTGGTGGCTGGGCGAATTCCATGCAGTACCTGTGGGCGACCGCCTTTATAACCCACTGGTTTGAAGTTATCCCCTCCTATGCTGCAAGGAAAGATATTAAACGCCCCCCGAACAGGGTGACATGGGAGGGGACCAGGATCCGATGGTCATTTCTGACCAGAGGCTGCAGATCCTCTGGGGTTGGTGCCTCTGCCTTTGCCGCGTCGTTGACCCCTAGGTGGGTAGTTGGCAGGGTTTCCGGATGTTTGTCCAGGGTTCCAGTTTCCCATACTGTAATTGTTTTGACCTGCACAAGATTGCCCTCAAAAGTACCGATGAGAACTGCCTCCCCTTTGGGGGGGAAGGCTTCCGAGTTATTTGCTGCAAGGACTTAGTCTCATGCTCTTTCTTGGCCGTCTCCAGGGCATCGTCGACCGCTTTGCCGAAGAGATTGGTCTCTCCTATGGGTTTGTTGATAAGAGCAGCCTGTGTTTCAGGCTTGAACCCTGAGTTGCGAAGCCAAGCGTGCCGCTTGAGTAGAGTGCCCTGGGCCAGAGACCTGCCTGCTGTTTCAGCAGTGTCCAGAGTGTTTTTGATTATATTCTGATTTACCTGCCTTTCCTCCGCCACAATGGTGAGAAGCCTGGACCTAGCGGGTTCAGGAACCTCCTGGAGACCTTCTTGTACAAGCTTCCATTGCGCGTCTGCATAACTGGCAAGCAACGTGGTGTTATTCGCTATGCGTGTGGTTTATGCAGCTGCCGAGGCAACACGCTTACCTAGGGCGTACAACTTTTTTGATTCCTTATCTGGAGGTGCCTCCCCCGCAGCAAGGGGTACCCCTGCCCGTTTCTGGGTGGTAGTGACTACCAAGGAGTCGGGGGTGGCATGGCCTTTAATATATTAAGGGTCCGATGGAGCTGGCCAAAATAGTTTTTCCACTCTTGGAGTCACTGCCTGGGTCTGAGCTGGCGTGACCAGGGAGGGGGGCCAATCTTCTCTTAACAGAGTTTAGGAATGGAATGGCTTGGCTTGACGGGGGTTTATCCTTAAGAATGTCCTCCACAAAGTCTTGTTCGGGTACCACCTCCTGGGTGGTGATCTGAAAGTGCTCTGCTGCCTTCCTTAAGATGGTATTGAAGGCAATTTGATCGTCTACAGGCGAGGCCTGGCGAGACGGGGTGGTGGCCGGAGGAGAATCCAGGCATAGAACATCAGTGTCCTGATCTTGCAAGGGGACTGTCCATGGCTCTGTTTCCACTTGCTGGGTTTCCTCCCAGCTGTCCATGGCATCTGCCTGGTCCTCAGGGTATTCCTGTAGGAAGGAAGGGTTGTCTTCTTCACTGTAGATGTCCTGAAAGTGTCCATCTGGACCACATCTTCATGGTGGACAGAAGCCGAGGGCTGAGTCAAGATTTTCCTGAAAACGTGAAGCTGACCCTAAAAGAGGGTCTTCACGAAATCTCTTAGTGGAAAGATGCTCAGAACGCGAGACAATCCTTTCGAGACGGTCCATGCACCCTTCAAACTCCTCCCTGGTCCACTTAGATGAACCAGAAGGGCCCAAAGGTGGTAAAACGTCGTACACCGCTCTTTGGCGTCAACATTTGTCCCCACGAGTGTTGGACAGAGGCTCCTGACTGTCCTCATAGGTTTCGCAAGTATTGAGGCACCATGGTGTGTCTTTAGATTTGTGCGCCTCACGCTCCATGCGTTTCAACGGTGTCTTAGGTACCAGTCCAACCGCTGAAGTAATCCTCGCGATCGCCAATCCCCGCCGAATCGGCGTGAGTTAACGGGTCAGAAGGCCTAGCGGTAGATTTACCACTAGAGAAAAGCTCCCATAAATTTCACGGTGGGAGAGGTTGTTGGGAATGGATATTCCAGAGGAATCATGGTCAAGGCTCAAAAAAGCTCCCATTGTTCCACAATTAAGAAAGGTGCCCTCAAAGTCTGTTTTAGGTGGTACATGACCGAGCAAAGATTGCATGCAATTCATTTTCATTCTGATTATTCAGACTGCTGCTGGCATGTCTGTGGGCAATTGGGGGACTTAGCACACATGTGGTGGCACTTCCCGATCATGCAAACTTACTGGCAGGAGATTCGCTCCAGAATTGGAGACATCACAGGCTGCTTGCTTCCCATGTGCCCACTGACACGAATACTAGCGGATGCCCCAGTGGACGGCACATTTCCCATATTAGGGCCCCAGTGCTGAGCTCATCTCTCACCTACTGATGGCCGCAAGGATAAACCGGGCCCGGTATTGGAAAACCCCGGAGGGCCCATGTATATCATACTGGTGGGTGAAGATATTGGAAATTATAGCAATGGAGAAGTTAACTGCACTCAATTCAAATCGATTACTCACATTTTCCAAGACCTGGGGCTCCCTTCCTGGACTGTATCAGGGACAAAGAGCACATGTTTTCCATCCGCAGCTTATGAAACACTTCACCCTGAATTGACCTGGGGGTGGTGAGACTGGCAGCTTCTGGTCCTGTCGCGTCTTAACTTTCTTTGCACGGACTTAGTCGACACAGAAGAAACTGAGCGTTGACCAAAGGCTCCTGATATTTTCGGCAAGAAAAATGATCTTGTTTGTGTGGTTCACTTTAATAATTATCATTATAATTTGTTATTTTCCTTTTTTCCCCTTCTTTCTGTTGCATTTGGGGGGGACAAATTTGGTTGTTAAACTCAAAATGAAATTTCGATGCTCTATCAATTTTGCCTTGTTCATATGTATGCCATGCTGTGTATTGTCCATCGAGATTTCAATATAAAGTTAACTTGCAAAAATTATAAGTTGCTCGTAGTAGTGCCCTTTCCTCCATACTGCATGGGCGTCCCTTCCAAGGGGCGGGAAAAGGAACCTTTTTCAGCAGAAAAAACGTTCTTCCCCTTTAAATTTAGAGGCGCGTGGGGGTGCGGCCCTGGGAGCATGCGCTACCCTGACTCTGCCCTCCGGGCGCCACAGCTCAGTCCCCTTTTCACCAGTGCTCCTGGGTTTGGCTTCGGCCATGTAATTCCACGCGCGGATACTTCGTCTCTGTGTCTTCTTTTTTGTCTTTTGTCATTTAGGTACTCGGTCCTCAGGCGTCACGCTCCTCCCCGGCGCATGTCGACTTCCACAGGGTTCAGCAGGTGTCCAGCCTGCAACGGGCTGTTACCAACTTCAGACTCCCACGCCCTCTGCCTATGCTGCCTTAGCCCAGACCACAGTTGGCAAAATTGTTCAGCATGTGACTCGCTGTCCTCAAAAAGCGCTGAAGAACAAACTAGCCGGGTGGAGGGAGCTCTTCCAGAAGTCGACTTCAGAGGACCTCAAGAAGTTTGTGAAACATCGAGCCAGGCCCAAGGTAGGGCCCATATTCTCCATCGCACCCCGCAACAGAGACTCCTTCCCAGGGACTCTCCCGCGCGGGTGGGACCGGTCAGGTCCTTCTACCAGCGTTTGCACCGAGGCTGCTGCAGCTACCGGCCTCCGGGCCGAGGCATCCTCACGGTGACAGTGTTGAGGGACCGGAAGGTTCTTTTACCGGGTCTTCACCCGAGGGGCTCTGCCCTTGTACCAGTACCATGGCCGAGGCACTACGTCCTAATACCGGAAGTCCATCTGAGGGGTTGCCTAAACGCAGCTCTACCGACCCCCGGGTCGAGGGTGTCACACCTACCGGGCCTAGGCTCGGGGAGCAGGGAAGGCCTTGTGATCCACATGCAAGAGTCTTGGACGAGGTCGCCTCCATCAGCGCCCCTGGCCCCGGTGCAGCCGACTCCTCAACCTCCGCCGCCTCCTCAGCCTCCGGTCGTGGTCCCTGTACCCCAGCTCTGGCGCCAACTACCACTCCTCCGCAGGATCCTCCAGATCCGCAGGATATGGATGAGGAGGAGATCTGGACATGCCATCCTCAGTCAGGGCCTTCCACGAACGTCTTGCTGGTCTGGTGGAGTATCTGGGCCTACCCCAACCCGAGGTTGAGCAGCTGGCAGAGGGGGTTCTAACGGAAGTCCTCACATGACGCCCCTCTGCCAAATCGGGGATTCCTATGCAGACTGATGTAGTCTCCCTGGCCAAGAAGGGCTGGCTCAAACCCCACTCAGCCCAGCCAGTCAATCGACGCCTGGACACCAAGTACACCAAGTGCAGGCAGATGGAGGGGGATACACTCTTGCTTTCGGCCTATCCTCAGCCACGCTCCTCAGTGATCACTGCAGCATCACTATACTCCAAGCCTCAGTCATCCTCCGCCTCCTCCTCCTCTGCGGCGTTGCTAAGCAAGGAGGAGACGATCTTGGAGGCATATGGCAAGAAATTCTATTCCAACGCCTCTTTAAATCTGCGTCAGGCCAACGCTGATGCCATGCTGGCAGCCGCCAACCAAAGATTATGGGGGGAAATCGCGGGCTAGTATTGTTGACAAGTCTCTTGTAGAAAGACCTGTCGTTCAGGGGCTTTCTTGTCGACAAGGCTCTGTCATAGATACGGCAGTCGTTTTTGAGCCTTTTCATTGATGAGGCTCTCTCGTAGATGAGTCAGTTGTTGAAGAGTCTTCTCGTAAACTAGGCTCTCCTGCAGACAAGGCTTTCCCATTGATGAGACTTCTCGTAGATGAGGCTCTCTCGTAGACGAGGCTCTCCCATAGACCAACATGTCATTGTCATGGCTCTTCTGTAGAGAAGCCTGTCATTGATGAGTATTTCTCATGGACGAGGCCCTCTTGTAGACAAGCCTTTCTCGTGGACGAGGCTCTCTCGCAGACAAGGCTCTCTCATAGACGAGGCTCTCCTGTAGATTAGGATGTCCTGTAGATGAGGCTCTCCTGTAGACAAGCCTCTCTCGTATATTTTGCTCTCTCGTAGACCAGGCTCTCTCATAGACAAGCCTGTCATTGACAAGGCTATCCAGTAGAGTAGGCTCTCTCGTAGACAAGATTTTATCGTAGACAAGGCTGTATCGTGGACAAGCCAGTCGTAGACTAGGCTCTCTCATGGACGAGCCTCTCTCGTGGACAAGCCTTTCTCGTAGATGAGTCTCTTTCGTGCACGAGGTGACACCCAAGACTTCCTGCTGACTATGCTTATTGTGAAAAAATAAGCCACAATTATAGCCATGACCTTCCTGAAATAAAATAAATAATAAATTAGACAAATTTCACTTTAAGCAGGGGTTTCAGATGCACCATGCAAATTCGTTGTACATACCCTTCCTAAGTAAAATCTTTGAACAAAGATGGATTAAATTATCAGAATCAAAGTTGTGGGCCGAGCAAAAGCAGTAAAGACTTCTCTTATGCCTATATTCTACACACAGGTATTTGTTGTAAAAATAAAAACGAGTAGAGCACGGTTGGAAAGGCTCTTTAAGATCAGTCATGGTGAGGAGATGATGGCACATTTCAATGGACTCTGCCCTAAAAGAACAGAGTAAGCTTGTAAAGCTCCCAAACCTCACAATAGTAAAGAACTTATCTGTATCTTTCAGAAGATGTAAAGTTGAAGTTGTAGGTTGAAATCTTCTTGAAGAAAAAATCAAGTCAAGTGAGAGCTTTGGAGAGGACCTAGCACTGAACGTGCAGTAAAGACTCTGAAGATAGCCTCCAGGGGTGGAGCTATAGGAGGCACTGTCAATTGGTTTAGGGGTAAATGACCCAAAACAACACTGAGAGAACACTAAAGTGACTTCAGTTTTTTCTTCATTTCAAATGAAACCGCTTTTATGTTACCAAGGATTCCCACTCTGATGACAGGGAATATTCAAACAAGCACGTGAATCTATTAAAGATCCAATGCTGGAGAAAGGTATTTAAAAAAATAATAATAATAAATCTAAGCTATTTTCTAGTAAAGATTTCAGCAGTACACAAAATGTAAATGTGATAATGTTATATGCCTAAGGGCCACAGTTGGCCACTGTACGTTGGAGAAAATGCCTACAGTAAACCAGAATTATTGCACATAAAAGTAACATACGGGGGCATGGCCTCGTGGACGAGGAGGAAAGATGTCCACCTGAAAGCCTTCTGCACCTGACGAGCAGCAATTAACGAATCCCTTGCTTAGCAGGGGGCATTCTGCGCTTAATTCATTTAATCTGAAGCAGTGAAGCCTGTTGATTCCCGGACTGCGGCTGAGACCAAAGGGAAACCGGGAGGGTCCTGTGAGACGCGCTCCTGATCCGTTACAGGCTGTCTCGCCATGGTGGTCTCTGTTGTCGGCGGGAGCGGACCTGCCTGGGCCTCACTACTGCTGGTGTGGGGCTCACTCCACTAACGGGCTAGCGTGCAGGGCTGCGGGAGGCCTCTAGGCTGTTTCCTGCATATGCAATCGGTGCCTCGGAAGGAGAGTGTAACAGGTGTGCACTAAGGCTGCATTACAGCGATCTCCCTGGCGGCCTACATTGATGGTATAGTCATCGACCGGGGAGGCCTGGAAGTGGAGTGCTCCTCCATCATCTACTGTCGCTGTGCAGGGACTGACACCTTCATGACCTGAGTGTATTCTGCCCTGGCCGTGGCCCTTATCTGAAGGTACCTGCATGATGACACACAGCACCTTAGGGGAGGCCCATGTCTTAGGAGCAACCCTGTTGAGCCCTCATGGTGAACTGGTCGTGATGCCTGCATTGGTGAGTGTTGAACTACCCATACCTTATTGAGCCTGCCTGCGGTCTGGGGCCAGTGGATAAAGCAGTATCAATGACCCCAGCGCAAGTTCTCGGGAGGAACCCCACTACTGCTCCAGGTGGGTTCAGCCGAGTTAGGGCCCTTCCAGCTTCTGTCTTCTGATTCGTGCAGTGAGGATACTGCCCAAGAAGGGTTTTCCCAGGTGGGGGCCACACACCTCTTGGGGCCTGAAACGCTATGATCTGGTTACCACGTTAGAGGGGCTGGGCTCCCTGCACACATTCTAGGCTCTCACACCCAGAGCAAGCTCTGGACCCAGGGGAAGCAGCAGATCCCTTACTGCCGCCACCTTGATCGCTAAGCCATTCGCTCTCGCTGTGCCGGTCACAGTCAGCACCCATCTTTTTCGAGGGCCCACTCAGCTGGGCTCCCATTACACCTTGGAAATGTCAAAATCAGGAACGTCTCAGAAATCAGGGGACATCACCTCGCTTTTACACATTCAGGACAAGGGGAAGAAGGACCTGACCACAGTCGCGCAGGTCCACGGTGCAATTTCTTCGCCCTTAGATTCACAATGGGCCACGTATACAGATCTTCAATCATGGCTGGCAGAAATTAAGTCTGCGATACTGGGAAGCCTGGCAGAGATGTTGGGGAAAAATTGCACCGATGGATAAGCCAGTGGATGCCACTGAATGGCGTATAGAAGAGGCCGAAACTTGTGTGAGCAATCTTACAAAGTCGGGGTTGGGGCTCAGCGCATAGAGCACCTGGAAGAAGAGGTGTCCTCACTTGAATCCAAGCACAAAGACCCAAAGAACCGCTCCGGCCGAAATAATATCTGCATCATGAGTATCTCAGTGTCGGTGCAGGACCAAGGACTATGTCATTGTCCTCTTTTGACAGGTTTCGGATGAACAGATCGAGCTGGACAGAACTCACAGAGTTTGCGCTGCAGGCCCCGCCCATTCAGATCTGGTCCCTGTTGCGTTAAATCTTAAAGGTATTTGTACCGCGCACCGTCACCAACGGAGCTGGTCTCCAGGCGCTCTGGCGGATCTGTAAACGAGAAGGTGGGATGGGTTAGTAAGGTGAAGAGGGGTAGAATAGTGAGAGGGGTGGTGTTCTGTAGGCAGCTTCAACTCGGTATACACCGGATGCTGAGCTTTGGTGCAAATATCGGATCGATGTCAGTCCTAGTGTGCTTTTGGTCCGGCTTATGTGTTGTTGCAGTGTTGCCAGGGGTGCATTTTTTCAAGCTAAAGGACAGGACAGGATTCTATCAAACGCCAGACGCTCGGACGAGATCTTCTTTTGGGGTTCGCAAATCTCTCTCTACCAGGATCTGGCAGGGATCAATTTATTAAAATGAAATTCTCTCAGACCGCTCACAAAATGGCTCTGGGAGAAGGACATTTGTTTTCAATGGTGTTAGGCAGAATCAAGGGCAGTTCCCTTAGGGAGCACTACCCCAGATTAGGACTACAGGTGAGAGCAATAAATCCCCTTTAGTATCAGTCTGTACCACAAAGATTTAGTTGGTAGCTGTGGCTAAGCAGTCAGACTTATCTCAAGAGGGAGATGAGCAGTATTCAGGGTTGACACAATAGGTAGTACTATGGAGCAAGGAAACACTGACCAAAGTTTTGTATTTAAAAAGAGAATATATATTTATTTTATACACTTCTAAATCAACACATAGATCACAGTTAATAAAGTAAGTTAAGTTTAATCAAAAGAAAAGCATATACAACTCCCTATTCAACTGTAGACAAGTTTGCGGTATAGTGAAAACTGAGCACAACGGCACAGTGAAAACCTACTACAAATGGCACTCTACCAATTCAATGAAAGGGAGGGAAAGTACAAGTTAAAATCGAAATATCTTCAGACACCCCCTAGCAACACTTCCCTTAAGTTTTGTGAACAAGTAATGCACAGTAACACTTTAACCAAAAGATAAGTGAATGAAAACTGAGCAAAATGGCACTACACAAGTTAAAACAGTAGGAAGGAAGAGGGGTGTAGAAGATTTAGGTGTATCAACACATTTCTCATTGAAAACGAATCTAGTGAAAGCAGATCTAACAAATCAGCCAGAGTCAATAGGCCTGAGCCAGAGTCAGTGGTACATGACCAAGAGCTAAGGAGCAAGAATGTTCTTGTAGCTGCAGTCAAGTCTTTAGTAGAAAACTTTTGAAGAGGTAGATGCAAGGCGAAAGACAATGTTAAGAAAGAGGGCGGCCGATCCCACAAGTAGTTAAAGGATTTCAAACACCTTTAGGGCTACCACGGAGAAAGGGCGGCCTGGCGGAACAATGTACCTTAAACGTGGAGAGATGGCTCCTGCGGTGGCAGTTGTTCCTGGTAGTTCCTGCAGGTCGAAGGGTCCAACAGAGGAAGAGAGGCTCTAGTCTTGGAGGAAGGTTCGAGTCGCTGCACTACCCAGGGATGAAACCAGCCGTGGTGCTGCCCGATGAATAAAAGGTACGCTCCTTTTAACCGCGGTCCGGGTCGATAGCTGCCTGGCTATCCGGTCTTCAAGTGTGGGGCACTGTCGAGTCGACCAAGGCAGGTCCGAGGATGCAATAGGTGAACTGGTTGACCCCACCAGCTCAAGGGAAGGAGGCTCCTCCGCTGAAGATCTCCTCTCGTCGTGTGGAAGAAAAGTGGTGAGACGATCCGGCAGGGCTTCACCGGTGGTGTAGATGCTGAAGATGTCTCTTATCCGTAGTTCCAGTGGCGACGTCTTCCTCTTCCAGTCCTCAGGACCCTGCTTTTATGCAGAAAGAGACCCATTCATACAGCCTAGCTGTCACTCACACAGAGGAGTGGTCATCTTGGCGGGAGACCCTCCAGCCTATCAGGTTAGAGTGCGACCTGAGTTGCGGTGGCAACTCTGTCCGGGGGTTCTACTCCCCCTCCCTAACAACAGACCCACCCCAGACTCAGTGGCGCCGAAAGGAGGGCTTCTTGGCAGAAGCCCGCCAAAAGAACAAACACAGGATCGCCGACCTGGGTTAGGAAAATGGAGTAAGACTCGAGAAAGAAGTTTTATCAAAGTTCTGGCAAATAAAACCAACCGGAGTAAAGTTAATAAAAAAATAGACCGGCGGTATGTTAGAGGCTGTCAGCAAAAGTGGTAGCCTCGAACAATGGGAAAATCCCATACAGAAATATTTGCGGTTGAATATAAAAAAGTAGTAACCACTGCAACCAGCCAGAAACTTTGTAGAGGGAGACTTTAAGGTACCCTCTCGAAAATGAACCTAGGCGAAAAACTATTAACCCCTTCCAGTACTTCCATATTAAGATGGGGTGTACTGGTTAAGTTCATAAAAATCGACCTCAGCGGTCACTCAAGAAGACAAGGAGTAAGCTTCTGGCTATACGCGATCACAACGTGCCAGACGTCCATGAAGCAAACCCAACGGGTACGTGCCGGAGGCGGAGAGGAGAGCAACCTGTAAGCGATGACCTGGGGAGGCAACCGCTCTCACCCGTTCATAGGGTGAATCACCTTGCTGCCCTCGTCCACATAATCAGAGCTCCAGGATATGGAGGGCACTACGCCCACAGCGAGCAGCGAACCACGCAGTCCATCCCCCCGGACTTCCAGCTGGGCCACTTAACAGCAGACGTAGGTGAGACACCCTGCCACTTTAATTCCAGACTACGCGGCCCGGCGGATGCACAGGGCCTCCAGGGAAAGCACCATAATTCCCAGGTGAGCCCTTCTATCTCCAGCACAATCAACCCACGCAAAGCTGGGGGATGGCACAGCCAATACAACATCCCAGTGGGAGGTGGTCCGCCGTAGAGCCAACATAGGTACGCACAAGCTCTCTGCACCCTAGCAGACTACCACACGGCAAGAGCCTCACAAGAGACCCAGAGAATCTCTGCCCCGGGGGGATCCAGGGAAAGGGGATCATAGCAAACGGATAAAAAGGAAAAAAATTGAAGGGACATGTGCAAATTCTCCTGGACCACCTAAAATCTGACATGTGCAAATTCTCCTGGACCACCTAAAATCCAGGAAAATACCTTAAAGGTGGATTTTTCCCTTCGGTCTCCTATTTATCTGGGAGGGAAAGTAGCATTGGATAACATCAAAAGAGAAGAAGGGCCTGAATAATGCCACTAGACACTGACCCACAATCGGACCCGATCAAGGCACGAATACCACGCCCCACAGGGTCCCAGGCTGTGGGAATGGTCTCAACCAGAGCGAAGCCACAGGAAAACCAAGAAAGCCCCTACCGGTCAACCAATCCCGGACAAGGAAAAATCAGTGGTCACCCCATCGAAGGAACAAAGTGGTTGACATAAGTGACAAAAGGCCGAGCTGGGCCACTTAAGCAACACAAGCTAAAACCAAATGGATCTTGCCTTGGAACCTGAACAAAGACAATATAACTGGGGTTTTAGGATACCCCGCACACACCCCAGGTTTCATTAGTGGTCCACCTCTGAGGACAGAGTCCTTGGGCGGAATAGCGAGGGTGGCCCACACCTGGAGGAAGAATCGAGAGTTGATGTTAAGGGTGTTGGGGCAGGGAGTTGGGTGGGGTGGGGGAGGGAGGGGACGTTCAAGAAATACCGGAAACATAAGCTAAGAACACAACTAAGTACACTAGGGAAATAACACAGCACACAGAAGAACAAGTTACTTACCAACTATAACGTTCTTTCAACTGGATGTTCCTCCCAAGTATTCCTCATCTTATGATATTCGTATCTCGCCAGCTCCGCTGCTTCGGAAAAATGTTCTTTTCCGAGGGCGCTGTGCGCGAGGTTTTGGCGTTGATGTCCCTCAACGGGCTCCATACCGTTTCGACGTCACCATCAGTATAAGTAGGTTGTGCTGCACCAGTTGGCTTCAGTTCTGTTTTTTCGAGGAAATATTCGAGGAACACCCAGACGTGCTTCATGACTGAACAACTCTATGTGAGAGAGAAGTGTAAATAACGCAAACTGTACTGCAAAGTAGGATGGGAGGGGCAATGAGGAATACATGGGATGAAGATCCAGTCGAAAGAACATTACAGTTGGTAAGTAACTTGTTCTTCGAATGGATGGTGTCCTTCCACGTATTCCTCATTTTATCATAGACTCCCATAGCAGTGGTAATTTTGGAGATGGAAGTACTAATTATTTTTCTCATGAACGGAATGGAGTACCGCCTTAGCAAATAATCCTTAATTGGAAGAAGCATCTAAGCAGTAATGCTTGATGAAGGTATGCATTGATTCCCAGGTTGCAGCTTAATATCCGCTGCAGGGACTCCCCTGTTCAGAGCCGCAGAAGTAGCCATACCCCTAGTGGAATGGACTCGAAGCCCATCCGGTGGGTCCTTTCCCGCCAATCTGTAGCACTCAACTATGGCCAAAATGATACAGCAGGATATGGTCTGTTTTGTCACCGCTAATCCCAATTTATGGCCAAAATAACCTACAAAAAGATGGTCATCCTGACGTAATTTTGCCATTCTTGAAATATAAAAACTGAGAGCTCTTTTTGGGTTCAGTCTACGAAACCTCTCCGCTTCTTTGTCCAAATGAGGAGGAGGGTAGAACGTTGGTAGCATGATATTTTGTGACAAGTGAAAGTCAGAAACTACTTTTGGTAAGAAAGAAGGTTTAACCTTAAGTACCACCTTGTCGTTGTGAAAAGTAGTGTACAGAGGTTTGCATGAGAGGGCCTGCAACTCACTAACCTTGCAGGCTGATGTTAAGGCCACAATAAGGACTGTTTTTAATATTAAAAGCCTCAAGGGACAGGAATGCAGAGGCTCAAAAGGTATACAAGTTAGAAACTTAAGTACAAGATTTAAATCGCATGTCAGGACATGAAAAGGGACAAGGGGGGTCCTGGGAGTCCCTCTGCCAGACATTAGTCCTGGTTACGAGGGACTTACCCAGAGTCTTTAGCTAAAGACTCTGGGTAAGTCTCTCGTAACCAGGACTAATGTCTGGCAGAGAGACTCCCAGGACCCCCCTTGTTAATCAGGACATGGAAAGGGACTGGAGGATACACATTACTAAGTCCTTTCAGGAATTGAATGATTAATGGAATTTTAAAGTAGGAAACCTCTTCTGAGGAGCGCTTGAAAATGGACAGGAGAACATGATATCCTTTAATTGTCCGATCTGGAGCCCTAGACTGGATAGATGCAATAGGAAAAAATGCACCATTGGGGTGCCACATTGAAAAGGGTCCACATCCTTATCCTTGCACAAGATACTGAATTTATTCCAACAACACCAGTACAGGGATTTAGTTGCTGGCCTTCTGGCCGAAAGCACAATTTCCATTACGTCATCTGGAAGATCCCAATCCTTGTATCTCAACTTCTCAGAAACCATGCGTGAAGGTTGAGGGTCTTGACCTTTGGATGGAGAACCCGACCTTCCTCTTGCGAGAGAAGATCCTCTCTTTGCGGAAGACATGTTGGGGGGCAGATGGACATGTCCAGAAGGTCTGGGTACTACGTCCTCCTGGCCCAATCCGGGGCAATTAGGATCAAGGTTCTCCTGAACTTTTTCAACCTTCTCATTACATGAAGAATCACAGGGACTGCCGGAAACACGTACAGAAGTGGAAACTCCCAGTCCACCACAAACGTGTCTCCTAGAGCTCCTCTTAGAGGAAATTCCTTTGAGCAGTACTGCTCGCACTTCCGATTGATCCTGGTTGCGAACAGATCCACTTGAGGGGTTCCCCAAAGGGTGAAGATCTCTCGAAGGACTTCCTGAGCTAGTTCCCACTCGTGGGATACTGTGTTCTGCCTGCTCAGAGTGTCTGCCGCCGTGTTCTGCTCTCCGGCTAGGTGAACTGCCGATCGAGAAATTCCTTCTCGTATTGCCCAGAACCAGAGCTGCATTGCCTCTCTGCACAGTGGTAGTGAACCTATTCCTCCTCTCTTGTTGAGGTAGTACATGGCCACTGTGTTGTCTGTCATTATCAAGACATTCTTTTCCTTTACAGATGGCAGGAAGGCCTTCAGCGCTAGTCTGATTGCCATCAGCTCCAACAGGTTGATCTGTAGTTTGGACTCTGCTGGAGACCAACGACCGCTTATAGTCAGATCGTTGGTGTGGGCTCACTACCCCGTGAGTGAGGTGTCCGTCACTACAGTTATCTCCGGGCATGGTTGCCAAAAAGATTTTCCCTCGAGAATGTTGTCGTTGCAACCCCACCAAAGAAGGTCTTGAGCAACTGTGCTTGGAACTTGCAGAAGATCCGACATATTCCCAGAGAATTGGGACCACTGAGTCCTGAGAGCCCATTGAAGCGATCTCATCCGCAATCGGGTCTCTGGCACTAGAAAGATGCAGGATGCCATGAGACCGAGCAACCTCAGAAAATCTATGGCCGGAAGATGTTGGGCATTTTGGAAATTTGTTACCATCTGCAGAATGTGGAGAGCTCTCACCTCGGGAGGCAGGGCTTTGCCCGAAGAAATATCCAGGACTGCTCCGATAAACTGGAGCTTTTGGGATGGTATCATGTGGGACTTCTTGAAATTGAGGGAGAAGCCCAGTCTGTGAACGGAGTGACAGATGATTGACAGATGTTCCTGAGCTTGTTCGGGAGAATGCGTTCTGATCAACCAATCATCCAAGTAGGGGTAGACGTGAATTCCGCCCTCCTGAGACTTGCTGCCACAACCTCCATCAGTTTGGTGAAAACCCTCGGGGCAGAGGTCAGCCCGAATGGCAGAACTCGAACCGCCAACCGCAAACCTCAGGTACTTTCTGTGCTAGCGATGGATTGGCACATGAAAGTAAGCATCCTGAAGGTCCAATGATACCAACCAGTCTTGGAGTTGGAGAGCCTGAAGGATCTGAGAATGGGTTACCATCTTGAACTGTCCTTCCTGAGGAACTTGCTCAAGTTTCTTAAGTTCAAGATGGGTCTCAATCCTCCGTCCTTCTTTGGGATGAGAAAGTAAGGGGAGTACCAACCCTTGTTCCTCTCCGCTACAGGTACCTGTTCTATTGCACCTTTCTCTAGCAAGTTTAACATTTCCTGCAGAAGTAGCAGATCTGGAATTTTGACAGAGTTGGTTCCCGGTGGATGGTCCTGAGGCCTTTTTAGGAAGGGAAGGCAGTAACCCTAAGCTACTGTCTCCAGTGCCCAAGCATCTGAAGTAATCCCCGCCATTCTTTCAGCTGCTGTGAGATTCTGCCTCCCACCGGGGTCTTGTGTGATAAGGCCTCAGAGTGAATTGGAGGTGGCTGCAGGAGCGGCTGAGGGCACAGATGGCGTTCCTGAGGCTGGTTTCGCACCTTTTCCTCGTCCACCACGAGGGACATTTCTTTTACCTCTTTGAATGGCCTGTCCTCTTCCTCAACCAAAAGAGGAGTAGTATTGAAAAGAACAACCTCTCCAGGAAGATGAGCCCGAATAAGGTTTCTGAGGCTGTCGCATAGAGGCGCCAAGAGATTTAGCCACTGCTTTTGAGGTCTGCAGTTTTTCTAAGCTTTCATCAACTTTACTGCCAAACAGCCTCAAGCCATCAAAGGGCATGTTGAGTAGCCTGGCCTGCACATCAGGTGCAAACCCTGACTTCCTCAAACACTCAAATATGCGTAGCACTGTGCTTGCAGCCATGAATCTGCTGATGCTATCAGCAGTATCCAGTCCAGATTGGAGACATTTACCCATTGCCTCTGTGCCATCTTTTATAATATTCAGGAAGCCTTCCCTTTCCTCGCCTTCCGGAATATGATCAGCCGCCCCTGTGATGCAGTCCCACAGGGTATGGGTAAAGCTGGCCACGGTACAGGTGACATTTGCTGATTTAAGAGCCATGCTACCCGAGGTAAAGACCTTACGGGCACAAGCACCCACCTTCTAATCCTCTCTATCTGGGAGGATAGATAGATGGGCTGTTTGTTTTGACGAAGTTGCTGCCTGAATAACCAGACTTTCAGGCGTGGGATGCCTCTTTAAGTAATCAGGTCACTACTAGAAACTCTGTACTTTTTAGGGAAATTACTGTTAACTGCAGAAGCAATCTCAAGAGCCTATCAGTTTTTTTCCACTGGTCCTTCTGGGGGCCCTGGTCCAGGATATCAGTCATATCATCCTGATCAAATGTGGGTGAGGATCTACACCAGCCCATGTATTCAACAACCCTATTCATCAAACTCCTGTACCCTGAATCTGCAAGTTCTGCGGGGTCAGGTTTTGTAAATTCTAGCTCTGGTGATGTATCATTGCCACTAGCAGAGTGAAGGGTGTTACAAAGGTCTTTCATTTTCGATTCTGGATCGATTTATTCCTCTGGCACCTCTCTGGTACCAAACTGTACTCCAAAAGGAGAAACTTCTTCTTCTGAGGCACTTTCCTCTTTAAAGATAGAAGACATAGACTTAAAAAGTCTGATATAGGTAAAGGAGTAAATCGCCTTTTCTATGTCTGAATTTGCCTCGAAGGTATCGAAGGAGTCTTTGAAGGCGTCGATAACTCATTTCCTGCTCCTCGTATCAGTGTGGCAATGAGTGTTCTTCGCGGTTGCCTAATGGGCAAAGAAGCTGAAGTTACGAAGTTCACACAGAAAACCTGGTGTCGGTAGATCGCCAGAGAGAGAAATATATCGAAGCAGATGCACCGCAGTATCTGATTCGATATATTTCTCTCTCTGGAGATCCTGCCCCCCCCTCCAGCAAGCATTCAGCGCCACTTTCATGACCGTGCAGACTATTCTCTCTAACACAGACTTCCCTAACACAGACTTTGCCAATTTGTGATATCTTCCACAGCGACCATCACACCTAGGGAGATCCCTAGCCGCATCAAGATTTGTGCACACCTTACAACAGCATTTAATTATGCCCCCCCATTCATGGACTCTGCAGTGATTCGAGTTGAGCACTGACAGACCCAACTTTCGCAGTTCCAAGAGGAGGAATCCCGCCACCAGCAAACAAAAGGTTCTTTAGTCTGCGTACCCCTGTATAACATACAGTGTCCGATTTGCCCTGAGGAAGGCTCCAAAAACATATGCCAAGAAAGATGGCAATAGCCGAAACGTGTCTTCAGTATTTTGCATATTGAAAAGTGTAAGAACCAACAATACGGTTATAATTATTTTTCTGTTTAAAAACTGGCACGTAGGCAGTTCTACAAAAAATGATCATGCACTGATCATGACACACACAAAAAAGATAGAAATCTCTGAAAATAGACAGTCTTAATAAATTGTATGAATAGAAAATACTAAGTCTATTTCAAAATGTTAATGATTACTGATTTTCTTGTAATTTTTTTCTTTACCCCCTTTGTGTACATTCTAGTCCTCAATAGTCTCTGAAATCCAACTGTTGAAAGTGATTTTGTCTTTGATTTCATTTTTTCATGCTTTGAGAAAAAGTGTCTATGTATTTTAACAATTTACTTTTCTAACTCTGTTTAACTCACTGTCTCTGCTTTTGAATAATGTATTTACAAATTTTATTGAATTTATTGCAAAGGTGTTCCGAATTTTTTATATATTGTGTATATATTATTTTTCTTTCATTAATGGTCAATACTTTCCAAATTGTACTTTGGGCATCTTTCTACTTTTGACACTTTATGAGCATAATAGACATTGTTTTGGAAAAACAAGTAAAAACTAGGACATTCATTTCTATGTCAACTTCTTAGTGTGGGTGTTCCCTTTTCGTTTACCTTTCATTTTTTGCCCTTAACCCACACTGAACACCTTGAGGGCTCCCCTATTTCTTCGAATAATGTCAACAGTGTCCAGACCTGATTGCAGAGACTCACACATGGCCTCCTTGCCATCCTTCATCAGGTTAGACAAGCCGTCTGTTTCCACACCTTGAGGGGTGTGATCAGCCGCCATCACTATCTAGTCTCACAGGGTGAATGTGAATTTTGAAAGAGCACCTGTAGAGTTAGCAGACTTTAAAGCCATGCTGCTAGCAGAAAAGAATTTCATTGCCCATGAGTCAACGTGTTTGTCATCCCTATTAGGGGGTATGGTTGGATACTTAGCTTGCTTAGAGACAGATGTAGCTGCTTGCACTACTAGACTTTCCAGAGTTGGATGTATTGACAAGTAGGGTCGCTATTGGATGGTCTGTATTTTTTTGTGAGATTTTTATTTACTGCAGAGCTGGACTCTGGAGCTTCCCAGTTTGCCGCAACCCTTTTTTGGAATGCCACATGGAATGGTAGTATAGGGTAATATTGATGACCTTTGTCTTATATGTCTGAAAGGTTGTCCTGCTCAAATGCAGGATGTGCCCTACTCCATACTAGGAACTCTACAACTCTGGATATTAGGCTTCTGTGTGATGCATCCGCGTGATCAGCTGGGTCCGGTTTCCAAAATCTATTTCTGGGGAGGTGTCTACCCCACTAGCTGACTGTAGGGTGTCATGTAGCTCCCTAACCCGGGTCTCTTCTGAAAAGAAGCATTCATGGATATTAATATCTTTATGAATACCAGGGGTATCCAATTGAAGACCACTTTGAGGGGTTTCATCTGAGGTTTTATAACCCTCGTATATTGGGTTTAAGGTTCTGAAAATATCCTTTTCAGGTAGAGGATTAAAAACCTTTTCCGGACTTATTTAGGCAAAGACGTGGAATGCACAGTCGGTGTCTATGTTTTTTTTCATTGCGTCTGTGGTGTCAATGGTATCGACGCTTTGTCCTTAGACTTGTGCTTCGAGGGACTGGACCCTCAAAGACTCTCGAGTAGTCTTAGGCTTATGACCCAGGCTCGAGGGCATGCAGGGTTTTGCCTTGGCTTTATGCTTGCCATCGATTGTAGCATGGCCACTTTTCTTATGGTTCGAGGAGGACGGGGCTTGTTTCTCGAAGATTTTACACATTTTCTTCCTAGAGAGTTCCCACTCATCTTTGAAGGAGGATTTAGTCGGGCAGACTATGCTCCTTTCCTCTGAGGAAGATGAAGAAGAAGGAGAGGGTGATCTATGCCTTTTGATGACTAGCTTCTCGAGTAGGATCGTTTTTTTTATCTTTTATGAGGAGTTGAATCTCTCGACTCATGAAATGACCCAAATTTTGAATTAGTGGACGGGGATTTGGGAACAATCCTACCCACTGACAGTTTATCTTTTTGCTCTTTTAAGGCCTTACCTCTCATCCACTGACAGGATCAAGAGTTGGCGGTCTTGTGTTCGACACCTATGCACCATATGCCCAGAGGGACATTTTGACGCCGCAATCTAGGCACTTTTTGAACCCCGTCTTCAGGCCATTTCTAAATGTTTTCATGGCAAACTAAAGCACGCTGTAATTCTCAAAGCAATCGCATTTGTGAAAAAGGAACTGAAGCCAACGGGCGCTGGACGTGGTATATGTACTCGACGGTGACGTCAGCCGAAATGGCGGCCCTTGAAGGACATCAGGTCTACCGTCTCCCTGCACAGCACCCGCTGCCGAGAAGAACATTTTTTCCGAAGCAGCTGAAGCTGGAAAAGTAGTTATCATAAGATGAGAAATACGTGGGAGGACACTATCCATTCGAAGTTATCCGTGGAGTCGAGCCTCTGAATTACGCATGTCCGGTGGAGGTTTCACTACACTTCTCAGCAAAACCAGCTGTTACGGAGAGCAGCATTGGCGAAAGAGCGAGATGCTGCCCAGCAGGCGACGAACCATAATACCGCGCGGAGACCAGGACCGAGAAATCCTGGTCCCAGCTGGAAGGGGGGACCACACCGAGGGTATGGTGTGCAGGGAGTCCAAGCCATGACTCTGAGCCCATCCCACAAAGGCGGAACAACTGCTCTACTCGCAACAGAAAAGGAACCTGTGAGGAAGAAAACTCCGGGCAACACACCGGCGAACAGAAGAAGGCGAGAAGTTGAGGGAGTGGAAACTGCCTAACCAGAGTGAGCCCTCTGTCAGAGAAGGTGCACAGGTGGAGGATGAGAGAGACCAAAGGGGAGCAAACCCTGGTCAGACTCACAGGCCCTAAGGAAAACTAACAATTTCTTAAAAGGAACAATTTTGAAAGAGCAGAGGGCCTAGTTCTAATACTGAATCAAACAGAGCATAGACATTAGGCCAAACTAAGAGAAGTCTATCTCAAAGGGTCTTATCAACAAACCCAGGAGATAAATATGAGTGCAAGATTGGGGGAACCAGTCGAACCTGAAGAATACAAAGAGATAGGACTAGCACAAGTCGTGGGGAAAGTCAGTGACAAGCTAAGAGTGAATTATAGGAAGAGAGAGCAAACCAGATTTTGTAAAGGGATTAAGGAGCTATCCCTTCATCTACACCAAATCAACATTTTAATATTTTCTGGAAATTGTGACTTGGTGTTGAAACCTATCTGTTTGTTGTGATCTTTTTTGGAAAATAATTAGTAAAGACAAGAAGAAATATCTCACAAATCGAGAAGAGGTCACGATTACACAAACTCTAGAAGCAGGTTACACTGCTTAATTTGAGTTGTGTTTCCTTCAGTGGTAGAGTCAGGTAGAAGATAGGCCGGGAGACTATTTATTGTTTTGATGAACACCTTAGCATGTAGGCATCGAATAGCCCTTCAACAATAGGGGTAGAAAGTCATTTATATCCTTTGATATTAATAAATCTCATTGAATACAATGTCTTCTGGTCCAAGTCCTTCTTCTGGTTCGCCACACTGTGTAATTTGAATGGCGGAGTATAAGAAGAGATCAATAAAGGATTAAATAATTCATACTGTTGACATAACATTATATTTCTGTAACAAATATCAGTAATTTTCAGCATTTTCATCCGTGTGTGCGCAACCAGCTTTGATGGCTCGTCAGTTTTATTTTCAGTTTCACTTGTTTCCGAATTGTGGAGTGTGGGTCCTGGTTTGCACTATTATACAATGTATTTTTAACTAAGTCAACTTATTTTTGAATCAAATGAAAAAGAAAGGTGGTGCCCACGTTCCTCTCTTAGTTTTGATAAGGGCCTCACCCATTCCATGTGTTAATCCATCTCAGAGACTCCTCTAGCCGACAGACTTTTATAGAATCAATAGGACAGACTTTGAAATGTTATCCAGTCCCAAAAGGCCAGAGCAGCCTAATTGACTGCCCTAATCTACCAATTCACTATGAATCAAAGTGGCTATTCTGTCTGGGGAGCTTGCCAATTATACATTCAGGTATTAATTCCGATGGTCACATATGGTCTGGAATCTCTTTTTAGCGATGAACCTGAAATGGCTACAGATAGTGGAAGGCAATTTTGGAGGAAGATCGTTGGCCTTCCTTCATGTATCCCTATGGTCATTATTCGACTTGAATTGGGCTAGCTATCGTTAAAATCTATTGTATTAAAAAGACGAGCTGAAATGTATCTGAAAATCTGCTTTCGGCGGCTATGTACCTAGAAATATCTAAAAAATGTGGAAACCCACGTCTTAGGAAGAATATGGAAAGTCTGTACAGTGAAATTGGTTGGACTCCTAGATGGGGTGGATATACTACCACAGTGAAGTTATCATTGGCTAGTTACGTTGATGTATGGAATTGGCAGGAACATTATTTGCATCTTACTGGCCTTAAAAGATATCAATTTGTATCTCATATAGTATACACATTTAAGAACTCTCAGAAATATCTCAATCTCTGCCATTCACCTGGACTGAGAATATTTATTATTTTAGTCAGAATTGATCATCACCCTGTCTTGGCAGTTATGGGCTGCAAAAAGCAGATACTGATAACGGAATGCTATTGCCGTGTATGCAAGAACAAGGAGATAATTGAGTCTGCTAACATGTTCTCACCGAATGCCCCTGTATGGTTAAGGTTTACCAAATTCACTGTGGCAGATATGTACACCATCTGGATCTATAAGTAAATCTACTTTTTGGTTGCGATGTTTAAATACGAGGAACCTTAGTCTGCTTATATATCTATATAATGTGTGGCTGGTGATCGAGATACTCTTGAATATAAGTGAATAATGATTGCGAATTCTAGTATTATATCTGAGGACCACGTTAACCTAGTAATTGAAAATGGGATTGACCCATAGGGAAGATAGATTGAAATCCTACTCTGATAATGAACTGTGTCTTTTACCATCGACTCCGATTAGTATTAATATGCTGTAAGCATGTGTGGATTCTTCTTTCTCTGTTAGATTAATTAAATTTGTTTTCTTTCTTTTCATCTATTTGTTATATTTATGTTTTATATGGATTATGTCTAGATTGTTTTATCTAATATTTGTGAAATGAAATGTATTATCCGTTTTAATTGTGTTATTTGATTTATTATGTGTAAAGTTTACTTGTAAACTATATCACATTAAATAATAATAACAAATCACAGAATATTGCAGGTGTTTGTGGGAAGTTGGAACAGGAGAACAAGAAGGAATTTCTATGTGCTCAAGATGTGTTATTGCTACAATAATATTGTCTGTAACTTTCTATTTTCCTTGGCGGAACAATTGAGGTTTCAGATTTGAGTCTCCCAACATACTTATTTTAGATGAGGGTCTCCCAACATACTTATGTGAGGCTAAATTATTCTTAAAAAATCAACCCCCTCTTAATTTAATTCTTTAATGCCCCATCTGGTAAGGGCCATAATAACTTGGATGATCTGGAGCAGGTGGCTTGAACTATATTAAGACATCTTGCGGTTTAATGACATTTTGATCGTGGGGTGGGGGAGTGACTTCATATTAAAAATGGGCAATGGCCCTCACCCCTGATCTGTTTGATGGAAATCAGTACATTATAGCAAACATCCATAATGCCTGTATGCAGGATTCCTGTATGGACCCCACAGGGTTTATGCTCCACAATTATTTATATCAATGGGGGCTGAGAGCTGTGACTGGGAGGTTGACTCCTGAAAACCCAGGCAATTTAACATCACGACTTCTCGATTTTTATTAAATATCGATTATTTCATACTGATAATCTGTAATTGGTCTCAGCTAAGATCCTTCACGGTTATCTATAGAACATGGAAAGGCTAGGGTGCTATATGACTCACCATTCCTTTGGGGACAGACATCCTCCTTTAAGGGTCTTAAGACTCTTGGATTACCAGAACACAATATAACACGAACAGAATGCTTAAAGGGTTTGCATCATTCCTGAAGTTGTCATGTCTAATATAGTGCTTCATTATGTATCTGTATTGTTGTATACTTCTATTGCTTAATAATAATAATAATAATAATAATAACAAATAGTAAAAGACGCTTTATCTAACATTTGGCATGATACTCCTTCAGGTGCACATTAGCAAGAGGGGAACTTAAAGCTCTTAAAACAAATCCATATAACACATCTGAAGTTAAAGTGATTAGATATATGTACAAAATTAGCTACAAAGACACTAAAAAGGCATGGACATTTGATAGGGTGCTAGAAAAAGGACACAGCTCTAACTCCCATACATTCTGGCAACTAGTTGCTAGAGCCTATGATCAACCGCTTTATAAACGATTTCAAATAAACATCGTGTGTTTATTGATTTATATGGCTCACCAAACCCGAGGGTATCTGGGCACATTTACAAAGGTTACAAGTATACTTACGCATGAGTTACAATAGTCACAGAGCTGCGCCGCCCTGACCGGGAAGCTGCTCCCCCCTGCTTTTTTAAATTTGAATCTAGGAACGACCAGACAGAATGAGCTAACTGTCCTAGTGGGGCGTGAAGACATTTATTTTTTCACAATTCTCTCTCAGAGGGACAGCGGGGCAGCTTTATCGAGACATCTGTGGGCTAGAGAGATGGTTTTAAGCAGAATTTTGTCGTTGATGGAGAGCCATTTGGCCCGTCTCCTCACCTCCGAAAATGTGCTCTCTTCTAGGTATACCAAGTTCTTTTCTAAGGGCATTACTCTGAAGAATTTGGATTTTATTAACAATGTGCTTACTCACACCTAGGTATAATGCATTGCAATAATCCAGATTAGAGAGGCTAGGATCATACAGCTTTCTTTGGATATAAAGGGTTTGCAAGCCCTGATCAGCTTGCAAGTTTATGCTGTGGTGGAAACCATGGCATTGACTTGTTTACTGAGTGTGAGGGATGAATCTAGTTAGAAGCCTAATGTTTTTACCTCTTTTACCACTTTGATATTGTTGCCATCGATGCTGAAAGAGGTGTATTTACTACTAAATGTGTTCAGGTTGGCTGCAGTTCAGAGTATCAGAAACTCGGTTTTATCATCCTTCAGGCAGAGGTCGTGGGCAGCCATCCATGCCTGGATGATTAGATACATTTTATTCAATAAGGCCAAGTCTTTGTCATACTGTCCGGAGAGAGGTATGAGGATCTGGCTGTCATCTGCATAATTGGTGTAGGTGACACCTATATGGTCCAGATCGTTGAACAATGCCTTCGTAAATATATTATACATTGTTGGTGAAACCCAGGAGCCTTGTGGCACACCACAAGTTATTGGAATAGGATCAGCGGCTGCTGAGGGGGAGAAGACTCTCATGGTCCTATTATTCAGAAAGGATTTGATCCAGGCAATAGAGTCCTGTGAAAAGTGATCACTTTTTGATCAACCAAGTCAAAGGTGGCAGATAGATCGAGGCGAAGTAGCAAGGCCATTTTTCCTTTATCTTTAAGTTCATCGATCTGGGTCTGTAGATCTATCAGAGCAGTTTCAGTACCGTGTTGAGGCCTAAAGCCAGATTGGCAGACTGCTAGCAGGTGATTAGTCTCTAGATACTCCGGAATCTGGATGTAGGCCACTTTGTCTAATATCTTAGGTAGGAACGGTACAGTTGTGATCGGCCTGTAGTTAGCAGGAATGGAGGGGTCTAGAGATTGTTTTCTTAGGAGGGGTAGGACCCCTGACTCCTTTAGGTTACTAGGGACAATGCCAGATGAGAATGAGGCATTGATCAATTTAGGGATGAAACACTCCAAATCTCTAGCGGCATCTTTGATTATCTGAGCTGGGCAGTTGGCTGCCTGACACCTTGACGGTTTGAGGGAGGCAATAATTTGTTCTACCTCAGCATAGAGACTTGTGAGAATCTGAAACATTGGGGAGGTTTAATGGTGTGATCCGGAAGTTGCATGCGTGTCTATGTTAGGTAGGTTAGCTCTTTTGTCCGCAATGTTATTCTGGAGAAGGGCAATTTTGTTCATTAGGGCATTCTGGATATTAGTACACCAGAGTTTGTCCTTTAAGCAATTGTCTATCGGTCATATAGGAGCTTTCGTTTCTCTTAAAATGGTAAAGAGCTCCTTGGTACTTGAACTAGCTTTGTTAATCCTATCGTTATAAGTTTCCTGTTTAGTGCATATTATTTCTTTTTTGTAAATGGCAGTGATATTGATCAAGTTTGTTTTATTTTCCTCCGAGGGTAAGTGTCTCCAAAGGACTTCCAGTTTTCTTTTTTCCGCTCTCAAGGATTTTAGTTGCGGAGTGAACCATATGTTCAAGTGAGCTCTGGATTTACTTTTCCGCATTTTAAGTGGGGCAATTACATCTAGATCTTTAGTGATAATGGCGTTGTAAGCATCTACTAAGGTGTCTGGATCAGAGGAGTCCAGCAATGAGTTGAGGGTAGGGATTACAAGTGGTATGAACTTGTCCACCGTAATATTCCTTTTATTCCTGGTAAGGAGTGGCGGTGCTATTAGGTTGACCTTAGTAGCAGGGATGATAGCTGAGAAGGTAAAGGACAGAAGGAAGTGACCTGTGGGGGAGGGGGGCATGGCTAACTAGCCATGAGATAAGCTGTGTTTCTGTATGGCACCTGCTGATCCTGGAAATTCCTAGAATGCACATAAGGAGGAGACGGTGTGCCGACTATTCAGACAAAACTTTAGCTGTATGAATGTGTACTGCAAGCAGTGCGCAATTTTTCAACGAAAACCGGAATACGAAACGAAAGTTATGAAGAGAAGAAATGCTACGAGATCCTGCTGATGTACCAACAAAATGGCTGCTGCTCGAGAACAAAGGAAATAGTACGCTCGTCCCGAGGGCTTCAACGCGGCGGATCGAGAGTGCTGGCAGGAAAAGATGGGACAGTGAGGCATCTTACACTGTCGTCTAATGTTGCGATTGCTGGCCGACGCTTGTGCATGGTGCGAGACGGACCCCTACAATGTACCACGATCAGAGCAGAGAGGATCTACGAACAGCCCAGAAGCAGACCCCTATTGCCTGACGGTACGGGTGTCAACCCAGATGCTGCCTGCAGAAAACGCTGAATAGCGATTCGAT
This sequence comes from Ambystoma mexicanum, assembly GCF_040938575.1. Lineage (NCBI taxonomy): Eukaryota > Metazoa > Chordata > Amphibia > Caudata > Ambystomatidae > Ambystoma > Ambystoma mexicanum. The sequence continues at coordinate 344,085,692 of NC_090922.1, forward strand.
ATATTTACAAAGTCGGGCGCAGAACGTCGTTTAATCTGAATCTGAGACGTAATTATGCCCGCGTGCGTATAGGTTATGGAAGCAGAACCGAACCACCTCCAGCCTACTGCGAGCAAAGCTGGGATTTAGCCCTCATTAAAACGTAACGCTGGGTGCAGGTTGTGAGAGCGCCTTTCCCCGACTTTGAAAGAAGATACAGCATCAGAGGCTTGGCGTGGCCTGGCGGTGGTAATGAGAGGGCAAGGTTTGGATGTGATGCAACAGTATCACTTGGGATAACGCTAAGCAGGCACCCCGAGGAGCACACGCAGGAGGAATTAAACACTGAAGGGTATCTGCAGTGCTTGGGCACCCCAGTTGCACGCTACACCAGCAGAGTTGGAAGATTGACATTTAACACACGCACGTTGGGAACACAGACGATTGCTCCAGTGGAGTGCCCCCCAGAGGGGCACAGTCTGCAAATTCTAGAGGAGTTTGCGTTTGGGCCCAGAGTGACGGAGGTGGCATATACAGACTCGCCCTTCAGCCGGATAGACACACAGAGGAACTATTGAGCTCGGTACAAGAGCCTCCAGGTGGACACTGTAACTGATCAACGGGTGCCAGTTGGATATGAGACATAGCCGCTGGCGGGCTTAGAGGCCTGTGCATAAAACAGTTACTGCACTATCCGGATCGAGCACCCAGATCTGGCCAAGTGGGGCAACATTGTGATCGCCTACTGCCTGAGGGAGCCAGGGGGTGCCTTCACAGGGTAATATAAGACTACAGTAACGTGTGAGACCAGTGGTAAAGACTCCCAACAGACTACAGAGTGCGGAAGTAGCACAGGAACACAACCATAGTTGCGCAGCGCTCAGACTGGGAGGCCCCTCTTGAAGCTGATCCAGGCCTGAACGAATGGCAAATGACGCTGGCATTTATAGCAGATCCAGCAGATGAGAGTACATATCTGGCACTTGGCTGGTAGACAGCGAGGAGCACCACAGCAAGAGCCGAAGAATACACTGGCAGAGGGGTGTCAGACTGAAACAGTGCAAGATACTTCGGTGAGGGGAAGGGAAGCAGGGACCCCACCCGCAACACGATAACCGGCAGAACAGGGGCACAAGACGAGTGACACGCAACATCAGACACGACGTACATCCCCCCCGCCCGTGGATACCAGAGGCCTGCATAGTGGAGAGGACACACAAAACCGATCCATGTGACTGGAAACAGGAAGATATAACCAGGGAAACATATGGTATCTTTGTTCACCCGGGCTGCAGGGCGCATAGATCTTCCCAGCCCCGGATTAAATCCGTTGGCCCCTCCTGTCAGGTGGACAGAAAGGGCACCTTCACATAGCTGCAAAGGTAACATACTGCAAAACCCAGCAGGAAGCCATAATGACAGCTGGCGTCACATGGATGTGACCGAAACCCAGGAGCTAAGACATTAGCGGGGGGATCATAATGAACGTATATACGGCAGTGGAGAGGGCATCCAAATTTGGAAAAGCCAGGGTGAACAACCTTCAATAGACATATTTATTAAACCAGCCCAAACGCCAGAAGCCGCTACACATAGAGGGCGAGAAGCACGAGAAGAAGCAAACCCAACACACAGTGACCAAAAGATCCTAAAAGCCATTGTGGAACTGAAGACCTCATTGGAGAGTAAGATTGAACCATGGCAGAATTTAAATCTTCGTTGAAATTCAAGATCATTGCGGTCAGCGTGGATGTTAACCTCCTAAGGCAAGACGTTAGGGCGTTGGCAGAGCTCGAAAGTATGTGAAAGTCAATACAGACTGCAGCGTGGCCAATACCAGGGAGGTTGCAATATTGCAACAACAGGTACGCAACCTGGAAAACAGGGCTGAGGAGGCAGAAGGACGGGCCCGGAGGAACAACATACGCATGGTGGGTCTCCCAGAGGGGGAAGAAGGCAGAGACCCGACAAACTACATAGAAGATATGCTGATCCAGGATAGGCGCAGGTGCGCTCACCCAGGGTTTCACGGTGGAGGGAGCACATAGAGCCCTGGCCAGGAGACCTCCACCGGGCGCCCCTGCCTGGCCGATCATCACCAACCTTTTAAACTACAAAGACAGGGAAAAGATTTTGGAACACTTTTGCAGGTGGGATGATAATGAGAGAATCAGCGACCATCACAGCGTACCCGGACTACACCTTCTTGGTACAGAAACGACGACTGCACTATGTGGTGGTCAAGAGGCGGCTGCGCGAAGCCGGCTTCAAATACATGCTGCTGTAACCAGCGAAATTGAAGGTTATACACAAGAATACGCGTTTTTCTTCGAGACCCCTGAGGATGTGACGAGCTGGCTGGACACGTTGGGATGCCCAGAAGAAGCGGAAGGACAGTCGCAGAGCAGACAGGATAAGTGAACCTACATTCCACCTGCAATGTATGACTAACTGAAACAACAGACGATGGGTGGCGGCTGTACTGCAGTTGCAGACATTAGGTAGGAATATAATCTAGAGAGGATTACAATGCATGTGCAACGCCGAGACGGAGATTGTAGACATTGACCTATTGTGCAGAATGAGGATTACTGAGAGCAGGAGACAAAGGTGCTGCTCTATGCAGTATTAGGAGACACACTATCACCTCCGATAGGTAAAGTAGTTCGATACTGGTAGTGCAGTATCCTCCTGCAGCGCTTCGAGTACCGGTTGACCGGGAAAGTAACGAGATGCGGGGTAGCCTGAGATGCATGGATGGAGCTGGGCAACAGTTGGGGTTAGTTGGGGAAACAGGAGGGGGGGTTGGGGTAACTGGAGGGTGGGTGGACTACATTTATATATACAAATGATACGAGGGGGAGGAGGGAAGAGGAGCTCGACACGGTACATGACAATGGGTGATCTGAGAATTATAACATGGAATGTCAGAGGATTGAATAGCTATATAAAGAGAAACAGAATTATGACATACCTCAAGTGGCAGAAAGTAGATATAGCGCTCTTGCAAGGGACTCACCTCGCCAGAGATAAACTAGACATATTGATAAGGAAATGGAGGGGCATAACGGTGGGCACGGCCTACTCAATGTATGCGAGAGGGGTCCTGTATTGGGTGGCACCAGAGGTCCCATTTGAGGTCCTCCAAACTGTATTAGATAATGATGGCAGGATGGCAATCGTTAGGGGCATGGTTGAGAAAAAAGAGATATGTGTCAAACACGTATGCCCTGAACCAGAATACTACAGCTTATTTTAAGGCACTATACCCCAAGATCAGCCCGCACAGAGAATGTTGGTTTCATATGGGGGGGAGACTTTAACTGTACTATAGACCCAACAAAAGATAGGTCGGATGACAAGGTCTTGCACCCATCCCCAGCGGCTAAAGCACTGAGGTGCTATTAAGGGACCTGAAATTGGTAGACATATGGAGGAAACTGCACCCACTAGACCGAGTATATACACATTATTCAGCCACACAAAACCTGTATACGAGACTGGACTATGTGTTTGCAGGTGATGCATGAGTTCATACACGTGGAATATAAAGCTAGAGTCTTATCCGATCACGTGCCCCTAGTCATCACATGGCAAATAGCCCGCCCCCCGCCCACGCAAAGATCCCTACCTGGCGACTTAGAGTTGAAGCCCCCAAAGATGCAGGGTTCCGGAACCACATGCGATCAGTGGTACAGGAGTATTTTACGTATAACACCGGTAGTGTAAGTTCGGAAGGTATGCTGTGGGAAGCATTTAAGGTGGTGGTGCGGGGAGTGGCGATAGCCAATCCAAAGGGTTACAGGAGGAAATAGTGCGGGAATTACAAAAGACAGAGCAGAAATTGGAAGACATGATGAGAACCGGAAGCGGAACACGAGAGGAAGCAAGGGAATCGCTGCTACTTCAGCAGGAATGCATGGCGCAGTGGGAGAGGCTGGGTAACCTGAGCTATAGGAAATATTTTGAACGCCAACACGCAGTAGGGGACAAGCCTGGCCACCTGCTGGTGTGGTTATATAAAAGTGAGGCTGCACCGTAGCCAATACAAGCGGTGCAAGGGGCAGACGGTCGCTTGTGAGAGACCCAGGGGGAGGGAAATGAGTGCTTCTACAACTATTACAGGGTTCTGTACAGGGTACCTATGGGGGAGGAAGTAGTGGACATACAAGAGGCACTGTCGGAGAGAAGTCTCCCCCGACTCACCGAAGAGGATAGGGACAGATTAGAAGTCTGCATTATGATAGCCGAGCTAGAATATGTGATTAAAGGGCTCCAGGGGCAGACGGGTTCTCTAGCTAGTTCTACAAAGAGTATAGGGCAGACATCCTCCCCCCACTGTTGACAATGTTAAATGAGGTATTAGAGCAAGGCAGGTTGCGCGAATCACAGAGAGTCGACAATAGTCCCCCTCCTCAAACTTAATAAAGTAGACACTGATTGTGGGTCATACAGACCTCTGTCATTAATGAACCAGGATGGGAAGATCCTTACGGCGGTCATGGCACTGAGGCTAAGACCGATGAAAGGGAAGATTATCCATCCGGACCAGACGGGGTATGTCCCACATAGAAACATAACTGACAATCTTAGGAGGCTACATCACATAATAGATTACACAAATGGGAATAAAGATGCAGTGGCAGTGGTTTCGCTCAATGCTGTGAAAGCATTCCACTCAGTTAAATGGCCCTGGATGCTGGCGGTGTTGAAGGTCTTTGGCATGGGGCCCACGTATATACGATGGGTGGAACTAATGTATAATGCCCCGCTGGCCAGTGTCAAAACGGGCTCTGTAATCTCGGAGCAATGGCAATTAAGTAAAGGAACAAGACAGGGGTGCCCATGGTCCCTGATGCTCTTTATAATAGCGCTGGAGCCATTGGCAGTGTATTTGAGGGCAGAATTCGGGGAGGTGGGTGTAAGCACACAGGACGGGAGACACTTGGTCTCGTTCTATGCAGATGACATGTTGCTGTACCTGAGCTATCTAGAAGAGAACTTACAATATGTCCTGGAGGTTTTGGCACGGTAAGCCCTGGTGTCTGGTATATCGGTGAACCCCCAGAAATCTAGTTTGTAACCCCGGGGGTTACAAGGGATAGCCCATACACAGTTTGTGGTGCTGCCTATCAAATGGGAGCTGGCGACGTTCAGGTACCTGGGGGTGGACATATATCATGATCCCAGGCAGGAGCATAAGCACACACAGAGAAAGTGTTGGAGAGGATAGAGAAGAGTACAACATTCTGGGGGAAGTTACCATTAAAAAAATACAACAGATGTCCACAATCTTGTTTTTTCCCCGGCACCCCATTACCTTATTAATAACGAGTCTCTATGTTTAATATTGCCAAATAAACCAGGCGTGCACTAGGACTACCCAGATCCGAAAGTTACCATTAACCATGATGGGGCGGGCGGCACTTTTGAAAACGGTGGTGCTACCGAGACTGCTGCATTATTTCGCCAACATCCCCTTTGCGATCCCGAAAAGATTTTTCAGTAAACTACGCGGTGTATGCCGAAGCTTCATTTGGCACAAGTCAAGAAACAGGGCGGCGCTATGGAAGCTGAAGAACACACATGAGCAGGGGGGTATTAAATTGCCCAACTTCGAGGTGTACTTCGTAGCCAGTCAGCTGCAATACGTTGCCAGATGGTAGTCGGATGAACGACTACTGAACTGAAGCTGATGAAAATAGCAGCCAGGCCGTTCTTCTTGAAGGAAGTGCTGTGGCTACCAGATTTGCATAAAACCAGTGGACACCTCCTGCTGCGCCTCGGCTGTAACATATGGCGTAGGGCATTGCGATTGCTGGGCTCTGTAGCTCTGTATTCCCCCGCAGGTGCCGCTTGCGGTACTCGCGGGGGTAGATGAACAGACCAGAAAGAATGTAACGAACAGCTGGGAATCCATGGGAGTAGCTGCAGTAGGAGATGTGCTTCAAGAAGGTAAACCCAAGGGATTTGAAGAGCTGGTAGCGGAGGCTGGGATACATAGGGGTCAGTACATTACACACGCTAGACTTTTGATAGGCTTGAAGCTGAAATGGCCATATCCCGATACGCAAATGCAGCTGAATAGGGTGATCAAGTCCTTTTACGATGTATCGGAAGGGGGACATGAGGTCTCACGGATATACGAATTATTGTTGACTACAGTAGGAGGAGATATAGATCAAGTCCGAGGGAGGTGGGAGGCGGACCTAGGAGCACCACTGTCAGATGGGAAATGGGACAGAGTGAAAATGTATCATAAGAAGGTATCACAAAATGCAAGATTCCAGCAGATCCTGCTTTATGTGACACATGGGGCATACCTAACCCCATACAAAATAGCCAGGTTTAATCAGACGGGTATCCTGGAGTACCCGAAATGTGGGGAAAGAAATGCTAATCTGGTGCATATGTTTTGGGCATGCATGGAAATTAGCAGATTCTGGAGGGAGGCGGCACAGCTGTTGGCGAAGGCTGGGATCAGGTTAGACATAGACTCTCTGAAAGCTTGCCTGCTGGGGTGCTTCCCAAGACCCAAGCGGGCAAAACATATAAGCAGGCAGAAGGACTTAGCATATATTCTGGAGAAACGGAGAATAGCAATGGGATGGCAAGCACTGATAAGACCAGTAGCACAGGTATGGTGGGGGATCTGTTCAAATGGGCCAATGTGGAAACGGTTGCATGGCTGGAAGCGTCCAGCAGAGAGGTGGAACTTGGAGTGAGAGGGGTTGATATTTTTCACGATGCATACCCCCGGGCATCAAGACCACGTCCATCAGCCCCGGGAGCAGGCCTCATGTCGCCTTGAGAAAACCCAGCAACCCCTGCTAGGGGCTGTCAGGGTTCAGTCCTGGCGTCTATGGGGCCAGGCTCATATGGGACATCAGTCCTGGCGCCATAGGCGCCAGGCTCATAGGTGCACACTTACCTAATGCAGACCATGCTGCAAGAAGATCTAAGCCCATGTGAGACCTTAGGGACTATTTTGTAACTCGGGTGTCGTCGGGTTGGAATACCTACCTGGGACTACTTTGGAGGCTATTTAAACCACGCCCGAAGAGCAGAACACGCTTCGCGTTATTCTGCATCCGTAACGCTCACCGTGCCAGCAGCAGCATCCAGCCTTCTGCCATGCCCGCCTCGAACCTGGAGCACCTAAAAAGAAGGAAAGAAGCAAAGGTTAGAACAAGAGTATTACCTGATTTGTTACCCGATTCCGGATTCATCGCATCTTCAAACCAGAGGAAACACTTTGTTTTAAACGCGTTGCATCGCCAGCAGCAGAACCGCGCCATACTCACCGTTCCACGCAGCATCTCTTCGATCCGACGCTGTCTCCATCTTTACATCGCCGAATCCCGGCACCTAAGGGGGACAAGAAACAACAAGGTGAGCAGAGAGAACAGACACAGAGACAATCTCTTTAGCCACCATATGCTTACCTGATTTTACCGCCAGAGGTATAATTCTTCAGCACGTCACATCTTCTAATGCCGCACCTGTAAGATAAGGAGAAAGCAACAAGTTTAACCCTTGGCATTATTTACTGGACAGTTTTGGGTAACACAGACTTTTACCGGAGCGCTTTCAGCTGTCAATCTTCTTATTGGGTCAAAGCAGCAAGATAAAAGAGGAATTGGACAGGAGTGAATTCCAGAAATTTACGAACAAAATACTTACGGCTCTTCGCCAGGACCTTTTGGAGTCAGGATTCGTCTACAACTCTTCCAATATCTTCAGGCCAGTGAAGAAACTGGTCATCAACGCGCACCTGCGTGCTTCGCAGGATGGAGAGCTCATCCTTCAAGAATATAAGGTGAGATTGCTGAGAGGGCGCTTCAGAGGTGATTAGTGGGGAGGACAGTGGGGGTGCTATCACTTGAATCCACAAGTGGCTAAATCTATCCCTCCACTTGTAGGAGAATATTTCTATGGCCAAAGCAGACAAGATTAGGAGGGCAGATCCAGTCAGTCATCGCTGCACTACGCATCACGTGGGTGGAGGCCGCAGCAGTCTGGGTCCGACCGACGCCACTGTGGGAGCCAGGTGAGCGTAAAAATATGTAGAAACAGCTCATAGCTGAGTTGGCCGCCTCTGCACACGATACTCAGGATGAGAGCGAGATCCCAGTAGAAGAATCTGTTGCCACCGTAGTAGTGACATAGACAGCAGAGCGAACATGCTTTGAAGTATAGGGTAGGCCCGGGGGAGGAGGGGGTTTAACTTGGGGGGGAAGCTGTTGATTTACTTGCATTCACTTGTAATTATTAAAAGTGTACCTAGTGTACATTGTTGTGGTTGTAGGTTTAAAAAATCTATATAAATAGTAAAAAAAAAAAAAAAGTGATCTGTCCATGTTTGGGGAGTAATAGAAGTGATAGATACTTCGCAATTGAGGTCTGCAACCCAATCAAAAGTTCTGTCTTTGTCATGGGTAGCCTGGGTCCCTCTTTGGATGAATCCCAGTTCAGTGAGCACATTAGATACTGCAGAAGCATGTTGGTCTTTGGATCATTGAAACCGATGTTGAGATCCCCAAGCAGCAGGATCTGGGATGATGCTTTAGTGTTCTCAGATAGAATTATGGCGACATCTTATTTCGAATGAGCTGAGCAGTCCTGGTGGTCTGTAGATTAAGCGGGCTGTTAAAGTGCAGCAATTGGAGAGGGGTCATTTAACTGTAAGAAGTTCACAAAAATTGACGGCGGGTGAGGGGGCTATTCTCATAGCTAAGTTAGATTTAGCAATGAGGGCAAGCCTCCGCCTCTAGGGTCAGCCCTGTCTGCTCTAATTAAATTTTAATTGTCAGGTACTGCAAGTAAGAGAGCAGGGCCTGCAGCTGCATGTAGCCATGACTCTGTTATAGCTAGGAAGTCAAGGTTATCGGCCGTGATCAAGTCCGCTATCTCGGTGGCATGCACCACCAAGGATCTCGCATTAATTAAAGCCCCCTTCATGTTTGGGGTATTAGTATTTGTCAGAGGGGCAATGGGTTTGCCCTGACTTACTTTATTGTTGGGACTTTGATTTGTCAGTGGCTCATAAAGTCTAGTTAATCTAGTACGAAGTCTGTTATTTCCGACTTTAATAGAGCATGATCTGTTAGTTTTGATAGGATCAAGGTTAGTCTTTAGTTTGGTAGGTGGCAGGTAGTTAGGGTCCACGCCACTTGTGGATTCTGATAGGGTGGATTTGGAGTTCAGCTTAGGTAAGAATTTGGTGGGTTTGATGGTCCAAGGCTGGCTGTCAGGCTTAAGCCGTGGGAGGAATGTGGTAGGTTTGATTCCAAGAAATGGCAACGGTTTAATTTGCCATAGTCCGAAATTGATGAGTGTTGTGGTTAGAGCCTGCTACTTTAGCCTGTTGGTCTACAGCCAATAGGGCACACAGTAGGTTTAACAACCGGTAGGCGGTCATGTATATATTGCTAGTAGAGTGCTGCAGTAGTTGACTGTGGCACTGTGCTTTAGAGGTAAGGACGTTCAGTGGTGCAAGGTCATACGACGCAGAGCAACTAGTGACACTAGATAGTGAGCAAGTAGAGTGCGCCATAAGGTTTCAAAGTCGCTATGCAGAGATCAGAGATAATCACAATTATGCTAATAATTAATACAATAGGCAGCACAAATGTGCTTGGCGTAATGCAGTAGGCTGGGTACTGGCAACACAATTATGCTAGCAAGTAATACAATAGGCAGCACAAATGTGCTTGGCGTAATGCGGTAGGGTAGGTGCTGGCAACACAATACAATTATACTAGCAAGTAATACAATAGGCAGCACAAACGTACTTGGCGTAATGCAGTAGGGTAGGTGCGGGCAACACAATTATGCTAGCAAGTAATAATATGAGCTATTTGCCATTTGGATGCAGAGATGAAATGCTAGGGATAACCTTAAGATAGGCCCATACTTATTGGATCTGGCCATGGTCGAGCACAGTGACTTAGTACGGTACTAATTAGGGAGCCGGCCAGTAGTAGCATAATGGTGTTACGCGTGGTGGTGTTTGTTTTGGGCAAATGTCGAGGTTGGACTGCGTGGCGGTCGGTTGTAGACTTTAACAATCAGAGTCATTAGGTGCCAAACTAGTGGTCAATTGAATGTCAAGTGAAGATAGGTGATAGGGAGCCTACCTTATGGAACGTCTGAATAGCATGGTGCCAATACCCGTCGCACGCTCCGGATCGCGAACAGGGCCTTTTCCTCCACGGGCCTTCGCCGCAGCGGGCCAGCTTCCGCCTACTGGCAGAAATGCTGGATACAAAAACCATGAGCATTGCATACCAACGTAATCAACAGCCACGTTCAGGACTGAGTGCTGTGTAATACATTGCTCCCTCAGTTTGGACAGACCACTTTAGATATTATGTAATGTACCGGAAACTGTAAGCCATTTGATCACAATTTAGCCATAATGTTGCAATGAATTTGCACTCAAAGAAGTAATTAATGTTATTTCGGCCCAGTGTGGGCATGGATGATGTGCCAGCAGACATATTTATGTGCAATGTTGGTTTATGGGCTCCCTTCTTAACAAGAGTTTTTAACACTGCCCGGGACATGGGTTCCTCTTGAATTGGAGAAGATCCCTTACTGTTACTTGTTTTAAAAAGGGGACCAACCAGCCCATGATTTCTATTGTCCAATCTCATTATTGGATGCAGTCAGCAAATTATATGGAAGATTAGTATTCGATAGATTGATTAAATCGGCTTTCTCCTAAGTATCTTGGCTGAATCACAGGGTGGCTTTCGAGATGACTTGGGAACAACATAATAGATTTTATATGTATAGTTACTGGTCAGAAAGTATTTCTACCTATACAAGTCCATCATGCACATGGCCACGTGGACCTCTCCTTTGCCTTTGATAAGTGTTGCAGTGGCACAAGAAGTACAGTTCAAGGGTTTTTAATGATGTATTGATACAACCTATGGCTGTCCCTCTCTTTCTCGTCTTGTTAAGCACCTCCTCCCTAACCCAGTTATCGTTGAAACAAATTAGTAAATAGTTGATATTAACCTGTACTGTCTAATCTATGACTTACACTGCATGTGATGACCTAAGGACAGGGTGCCTTTTCTAACTAGACTAAATCGGGGACATCCTAACTGCCTCTACTTTATCCAATGGTTCGTGTTCTATAGGGGTAGGGATGGTGCCTTGCAGACTACTTGCTTGGTTTGATGTTGCGCCTACCAAACTCCCACTGCAAGGATAGAAGAACAAGTAAGTATACCCCTGGTAACGTTCTTTCGATTGGATATTCCTCCCACATATTCCTCATCTTTTGACATGTAATGTCCAGCTTCAGCTGCTTCGGAAAAGAAATTCAGCAGAGGGTGCTGTTCATCAATGCGTTGAGTCGATGTCCCTCGAACGCCTCCGTCGAGGGTCATCGAAGAGTATATAAAGCACGCGGAGCGCCCTTTGGCCTCAGTTCTGTTTTTCCTCCTATTGCAGCAGAGATGCCCGTAAATATGGGCATTACCGTACTCAGCCTTGGTGGTACGGAAGCTGTAATAGCATGGAAAATTCTACTGAGGGGTAGATTGGGAGGGCGATGAGGAATACGTGGGAGGAACATCCAGTTGAAAGAATGTTACCAGGGTTAAGTAACTTGTTCTTCGAATGGATTGTGTCCTCCCACGTAGTCCTGATTTTTGACAGATTCCCAACGGCAGAGCAAAGTACTGCTTTGCCAAACGTACCATCCTGAACATGGGAAGAATCCAGACAGTAATGTTTAGTAAACGAGTGGATGGAAGACCATGTTGCAGCTTCACAGATATTTCTAATTGAAACACCCATTTGAAGGGCTGTAGATGTAGCCATGCCCCTGGTGGAATGAGCTCTCAAACCTCCAGGAGGATCTTTACCTGCCAGCCTGTAGCATTCTGATTTTGTGAGAATTATCCATCTAGACAAGGTCTGTTTGGAAACAGCCTGACCTAGCTTGTGTCCTTATTATGTGATAAAGAGTTGGTCATCAACTTGAAACTTAGACATTCTGGAGATGTAAAAGCATAACGCTCTCCTGGGGTCCAACCTATGGAGTCTTTCATCTTCCTTACCAGGATAAGGTGGAGGATAGAAGGAAGGCAGAACAATTGTCTGACTCAAATGAAAGTCTGAAATGATTTTTGGCAAAAAGGAGGGTTTGTCCCTTAAAACAACCCTGGCCTTAAGGAAGATGGTAAAGGGTGGCTTGGATGAAAGTGCCTGCAACTCGCTCACTCTTCGGGCAGATGTTAGAGCTGTAAGTGATTTCAATCCGTCACACACCCAAGTCAAAACCCAGCATGTAGAGCACAATTGAAACCCTTATTTATTTTACCTATAAGTTCAATATTCTGAACGATATGCCACTCGTATCACACCCTTCTCCTGGAACCCCCCCAGTCACAATGAACCAGGAATCAGGCTAGTTTGCAAAGGTAAATATTTATTTATGTATTTAAAATGTAATTACAATATATTTTAATAGGTAACAACAATAACCAATGGGGTGACAGAACACTGAATAACATCTTTAATACACTAGGAATCAAATAATGAGCACAAAAGCAAATGCAGTACAGAAAATAATACTGTTGTGTTGGTTTATAACAGATGGCACTATGGTTAGGAGTTCCCCCTGCAACACCCCTCAACCCACCAATAGGCAATTAAATAGATGTGAGGAGAGAGCAGGTATTCAGGAATGGCACAAATCAAACATAATATCAGTCCCACCTTCCCCCTTCAAACACAAGAGAAAAACGGAATAGATTTTTCAGCTGTCAGAATGGCCTTGAAATTGTCTTTGGAATTGACTGAACAAAAACACCAAATGTGGTCAAAAATACTTAAATTATTATAAATTCCTATGGGAGCCGCTTAGGACAGTTGCAAACAATCACAAGCAAAGATTTAGTGAGAAGAAAACGTTTGAAATATCAACGTCCAAGTGGGAAATAAAGCTATTTCACACGTGTAAAATTTCTCAGAATGTAAAATCGCAGCAAACTTTTCCTTATGCGATATTCGCTATAACGGGAGAATCACACTGTTCTGCACTATTTTATGACTATGAAAAAGAGGATGCCACACATGAATCTCCACAGTTACGTGGCGGGCGTAACCCTTCACGTGGTGGATACTCAATTTCTTTCTGGGATTCATTTTAGTTACTCAAAATCACTAATGACTTATGATTTTAAAAAACAAATGAGAAAAATCAGCGTGGCAAAGGTTCGGACAATACTATGATTCTGACTTACAGATAGGATGGGTTGAGATTGGGATAAGACAATGCAAAATATACTATGGGTCACAGTTCTTCCTATTAATACTCACAGGATAAGTTATTCAATTGGACTGTCAGCTCTGGTCATGGATGGGATCTGGTCTAGGAAGAACAGCACATCAGGCACGGGATCGGATCAGCTAGGCCGGTCACTGGATTCGCACAGGATCTGCCCTTCTTGTTTGTGGCTAGTTCAATCAGCTGGATAGCGAGTTCCTCAGGCAAGCCTGGTGGCGGCAAGCCAGAGAGTTTCAGGATACTAGTTCAAAAGGCCTTCTCACCCCACAGCGCATCACTGGGTGGTGAGAATAAGTTTGAGGATTTGGACCTTGCTGAAATCAATAGTTCTCTACTGCTTGCAAGAGTCTTGGTATCTGGATTTGGAAGGAGGTTAAAGTGGGATGTAGAATGCTGGATCAGAGTGCTTCACGGGAATCAGGAAAGTGAGTGGATGAGTGAGTTCCTATGTGTTCTCAGCTGTCTCTATTTATGCTTTAAAATGACATCACAAAGTGGGCGTATGGGCCGGCTTAGCTAAGCTTGCCCCCGTGAGCTGGGATATGATCAAAACTTCATCTCCACCTTGAATTTAAATGATTGGATCAAGGCCAGATGATGTCACATTTTATGGTTTGCTTTACAGTTCTCAGAGACCTCCCTTTAGCTACTGGTCTCAAAATCGGATTTTATACTAAATACCAATTTCTACATTCGTCACTTTTCCACAAATCACACACAAAGATGCCATATTTTGTGTAATAGCTGTTCATCAAAATCACGCAGCTGTAGGATCTTGTTTCAACTTTCTACAGACTTTTGTCCTTTTTGCTATGAACACAATTTCCAAACTTTATGCAAATTTCCACAAATGTGTGTGTTTAACATAGGGATGTGTGTGTAAATGTTCACAATTCTAGGATTCATACATTTCACATATTACCATTCCTGTCCAGAACATGTTACACGGTTCTGCTGCCTCTTAAAACGTGCAGCCAAAAATTAGATTCACAACTCTGTCCTTGGTATATTTTTCACCCTTTTGGAAGACAAGTTATGAGTCTTTAAAAATTGTTCTTTGTTCATGCATAACAGCAAATGGTCCGCCCATTTGTGTCTCCCTGCAGTCCAGGAACAGGCCCCTCCCTTGTGAGTCCCTTCCAGGAGCAGTTTACGACCACCTTCACACCTCTGTTTCCTGGGCTAAAGGGCCTGCTACTGTTCATTCTCTTTCTGTAGACGACAGTCTGGGTTACCCTACAATTATCATCTCCGTGCGAGTTTCAGCTGAGAGGATATCCCTCCGCCTGGAAGACCCTGTTTGTCCACTTCCAAAGGGTTGCAGCTCAGCCAAGCTAATTTATTCTTAATTAAAGATCCAGGAAAAACCAAACTTGTTGCATCAACCATAAATACATTACTTCCTTAGCTTTAACTCTGTGGGATAAAAAGCAACTGAGATCTGTATTCTTTTTAGCCACAATCCTTTTTATGTTTGCTAATCCAGCAGATTTTTAGTTTAGATCACTTTAAAGTTTCATCAGTAACTCATCTGACAGCTGTTATCCAGGTGGCCCAGGGTACTGCACCCAGATTCTGACAGGGGCTGTCAGTTTACAGACAATCCAGTTTGTCTGATGAATGTTTTGCTCTTCACATTAGGACTTTGTATGTTCGCAATGCTTCCTTAGATTACATGAATTTTAACGCCAAGCAAGATTTTGAATGTTGAGAAATGTTGTGTTATACGCATTTTGGAATTTTTAGCAACAAAGCAAATGTCATTTGTAGGCACATTTTGGGGGTTCACTTACAAAGTGCTGCTTCTCTCTCTGCACTCTGTTTGCTTGTTATGGAGCCCACTGGCACATTATCTGCAGGGTGTGCTCTATTCCAAAACACATGCACCATGGGTGGCTGGTTGTGCATCCATCTTTTTGTGTGCTTGAGAACCCGGTTTTTGTAGGTTTTTGGCATGCACAAGGGTTTTGCCGCCATTGTTGCAGTTTCTTTCACCATAACTGGCAGGTTGATGCCCCATAGCATAACGGTTTGGGTCAGTACATCCCACAGCGCTACCAATGGGATTGTCTTGAAGGTTAACAACCTTAATGGACATGTGTGCAGAGTTCAAATAGAGCACACATCAGGAATTTTAAAACCAGATTGAGGTCCGAAACCGGAACCTGAAAAGGAGATGGAGGTGACACCCTTTAGGAATTGAGTCATCAGTGGAATTTTGAAATGGGAACATTCCTCTGATGAGCGCTTAAAGATCAACAGTGTCATGCCTGCGCCATGGGCGCATACATTGGCGATCATTATGGACCTTATTTCCCATTTTCGAGACTTTGGTACTTTTCGATTTTTTCCAACAAACTTTAATTACCACAATGCACTTGGCTATAACCATCTATTCCTGGCTATTCCTATTGGTCATCATCGGAACTACAATCCCCAGAAGCCCTAGGGATTTGCTCTGCTTCCACCAGCTCAGGAACAGAGAGGGATGTGGCTGATTGTCTGCAGGTGTGCTTAGCCAGGTGCGACCAATTAGCCTGCCTCTGTGCTGGGCTGGGCAGTATAAAAGCTGCTGCCTGCAGGGGCTCAGTCTCTTGCATTAAGAGTCCTTCCAGCACCCTTTTGCTTTGAGATACGTATCTTTGTATGCGGTTCCTCTGCATAGCAGGTGATCACGCTCCGCTGCTACCTTCCGTCCTTGCCTTCCAGGATCCAGCCTTGCAGCCGATCACGCTCCACTGCTATCTTCTGTCCTTGCCTTCCAGGATCCAGCATTGCAGCCAATCACGCTCCGCTGCTACTTTCCGGCCTTGCCTTCCAAGCTCCAGCCAAGCAGCCGATCACGCTCCGCTGCTACCTTCCGCCATTGCCTCCCAGGCTTCTGCCTTACAGCAGATCACGCTCTACTGCCTTCAACCTAGAGTCTTCGTCCTCTGGGCTTCCAGTCTAGCAGCCTTCTACTATCCTCCTGCAGCCTTCTACAGTCAGCGGCCCTACTCCTCTGGGCTCACTCCTTGCTGCCCGGCCCTTCTGGGCTCCTTGCCGTGCAGCCTGCTTCACTCCGCTGCCCTAAGCCCTTTCCCTCGAGGCTTCCTTCCTTACAGCCCTGCTACTTTTGGGCTTGCCCATTGCTTCCCTGCTTTCCTGAGCTTTCTACCTTGTACCCTACCGTTCTCTGCTATCCACATAAGTTTACATTCATTATTTACTTTCAGTTATTACAGTTCCCCTGTTTTCTGACTGCTGCTCCCTTGCTTTCTTCCTTGTTTTCAACCCTCAGTTCTTTCTCCCTATCCAATCCTGTTATATGGCTTTCCCTTCATTTCCTTTTGCTAGTTTGCTATTTGACTTCCTTTTCCTTGGATTTATCTGTTAGTGTCTTCTCTTGTACTGTTTGTAGACCCCTTGTACAGAGCTTGTCTGTTGGTTTCCGTCAGGCAACCTCTGCCCCTTCCCTTGTCTAGTTTCTACGTTACAGACACCCATAGCTCTTGTACCAAGCCATGAGCAAACAGTGTGGGCCTCTGTTATAGCAAACTGTGCAGAAGGTTAGAGTTTTCCTAAAATTCGTGGAATACTCTTTTCCTATATCTGCATAAACCCCAAGAGGGAATCCATTCTGTACCTTTTTCCTTACTACACTTGCCTACTCTTCGTTCTCCTTTCTTTCAGCTGTGTGTGTACTTATCTGTCCACTTTACTTTGGCACAACCACCCAAACCCTTCCTGGGTGTCCTGTGCCACTCTTAATAGAGTGCCATCCTTGACAGACAGTGCCACCAAGTAGCCTTTAATGGTACCAATCTGAAGGCCCTTATCAGCTAAGGGTAGCAAAAAGTATAACACATCTGAACATTCTTTTCTTTGCACCCGTTGCAAAACGTATTCCAACGGCTTTGTTGCTGGTCTTCTGGCTGATAGCAACACCTCCATTACATCATCCAGGAGGTCCCAATCCTTGTATCTCAGCCTTTCACAAACCAAGCGTGAAGGTTGAGAGTCATGACCTCTGGATGGAGAACTTGACCCTCCACTCGCGAGAGAAGGTCCTCTCTTTGTAGAAGACGCATCGGAGGACAGATGGACATGTCCATAAGGTCCGAGTACGACGTCCTCCTGGCACAATCCGGGGCAATTAGGATCATGTATTTCCTGGAACTTCTCAATCTCCTGATTACATGAGGAATGAGAGGGATCGGAGGGAACGCGTAGAGGAGTGGAAACTCACAGTCCACTACGAACATGTCTCCTAGAGCTCCTCTTGGGGGAAATTCCCTTGAGCAATATCTTTCGCACTTCTGATTGATCTCGGTCACAAACAGATCTACTTGAAGGGTTCCCCTAAGGGTGAAGATCTCTTCAAGGAATTCCTGAGCTAGTTCCCACTCGTGCGAGACTGTGCTCTGCTTGCTCAGAGTGTCCGCCGCTGTGGTCTCCTCTCTGGCTAGGTGAACTGCTGATAGGGAGATTCCTTCTTGAACTGCCCAGTACCACAGCTGCATTGCTTCTCTGGACAGTGGTAGTGACCCTACACCTCCTCTCTTGTTGAGGTAGTACATGGCCACTGTGTTGTCCGTCATTATCAGGACATTCATTCCCCGTGCAGAGGGCACAAAAGCCTTCAGCGCTAGTCTGATTGCTCGAAGCTCTAAAAGATTGATGTGTAGTTTGGACTCCGATGGAGACAAACGACCGCTGATTGTCAGATCATTGGCGTGGGCTCCCCAACCCATGAGTGAGGCGTCCGTCACTACTGTAATCTTTGGCCATGGTTGCCAAAAGGGTTCTCCGTTCAGAATATTTTTCTCACAGGCCCACCACAGAAGATCATGTGAGACTCTCGTTGGAATCTGAAGTCGGTCCGACATCTTTCCTGAGAACTGGGCCCATTGTGTTCCGAGGGACCATTGAAGGGATCTCATTCTTAGGCAAGCCTCTGGCACCAGAAAAATGCGGGATGCTTGAGGCCGAGCAATCTCAGAAAATCGGAGGCCGGAAGACTCTGAGCACTCCGAAATATGGTCACTATCCGAAGAATGTCTTGAGCCCTCACCTCGCTCTTTCCCAAGGATATATCTAGCACAGCTCTGATGTACCGGAGCTTTTGGGAAGGTGTCATATGGGACTTCTTGGAGTTGCGGGAGAAGCCCAGTCTGTGAAGAGAGTAGCAGGTGACTGAGATGATCTAGGGCTTGTTCGGGAGAACGTGCCCTGATCAGCCAATCATCCAGATAGGGGTAGAGGTGAATACCCCCTCTCCTGAGACTCACTGCCACTACCACCAAACCTCAGGCAGAGGTCAGCCCGAATGGCAGAAGTCGAAAACAGAAAATGAGAACCGCCAACTGCGAACCTCAAGTATTTTCTGTGCTTGAGATGGATTGGCACGTGAAAATAATCATCCTGAAGGTCCAATGACACCAACCAATCCTATAATTGGAGGCCCTGAAGGATCTGATAAAGTGTGGCCATCTTGAACATAAAGTGTGGCCATCTTGAACTTGTCCTTCCTGAGAAACTTCAAGTATCTCAAGTCCAAGATGGGTCTCAGTCCTCCGTCCTTTTTGGGGACGAAAAAATATGGGGAGTTGCGACGACCCTTGTTTCTCTCCGCTACAGGTACTAGTTCTATAGCACCTTTCTCTAGCAGGGTTAACATTTCCTGCACAAGGAGCGGACCCCAAATCCTCAAAGAGTGGTTCCCCAGGGGGTTGTTCTGAGGTCTTTTTATATAAGGAAGGCAGTAACCGTGGGCTATGGTTTCCAGAGTCCAAGCATTCGAAGTAATGTCTCGCCATTCTTCTAGATGCTGAGACAGTCTGCTCCCCACTGGTGAACTGTGACTCAAAACCTCAGAGTGGTTTTGTGGCAGCTTCTGCAGAGGCCGGTGGTAAGGAGGCTGCTGCTTGAGCTGGCTTTGCACCTTTCCTTCGTCCACCACGAGGAAATCTTCTCTGGCCTCTATGACTGGCCATTCCTCTAGCCCTTCCAACCGAGGAGTAGTAGCGAAAGGATCTACCCCTCCTAGGTTGCCCACTAGGATGAAAAGTCTGAGGTTGCCTAATAGTGGTGCCTAAAGATTTGACAGCCACCTTTGAGGTCTGCAACTACTCAAGGCTCTCATCAGCCTTGTTGCCAAAAAGATGAGTTGTCAAAACGCATGTTGAAAAGCCTAGCTTGCACATCCGGTGCAAATCCCAACTTCTGCAACAACGCACATCTGCACATCACGGTGCTGGTAGCCATGGATCTGCTGATGCTATCTGCAAAATCCAGTCCAGATTGAAGGGACGCACACATGGCTTCTTTGCCGTCCCTAACAATAGCTAAGAAGCCATGACGTTCATCCCCTTCAGGAATATGCTCTGCCGCCATGGTGATACAGTCCCATAGAATATATGAAAACTATGCGAGGGCACAAGTGGAGTTGGCAGATTTTAGTGCCATGCGCCCTGAGAAAAATACCTTCCTCGCCCATCCATCTACGCGCTTGTCGTCTCCATCAGGAGGGATGGTAGTGTATGCTGCCTGTTTAGAAGTAGCCATAGCTGCCTGCATCACCAGACTCTCCGGAGTGGGGTGTTTCGACAGGTTGTTGGGTTCACTACTGGAGGGACCTTATTTTTTGGTCAAGTTCTTGTCAACTGCCGGATTAGATTCCGGAGTCTCCCATTTCCTAGCCACCCCTGTTTGCACTTGCCACATGAAAAGGCAAAATGGGATCAGTTTGTGGACCGTTGTCCAGAATGTCTGTAAGGTCGTCTTGGTCATAGGGCAAAGATGGCTTGCTCTAACCCAAATAAATCGACCACTTTTGACATAAGCAGTCTATAGAAGAGTCTACATGCTCCCCTGGTTCCGGCTTTCCGAATTAAAGTTCAGGGGAGGCATCAACCCCACTTGCTGTTTGTAAGTTCTCATATAGACCTTGCATTTTACTTTCCTCAGTGATAAAGCTCTCTGGTGTACCATACTGCAAGCCACATGGGGCTCCTTCATTGTCAGATTGCTCTTCCTCTTCAAATATAGAAGTAAAAGACTTAAAGAACTCTTTCTGCGGGAGTGGAGCATATATTTCTTCAGGTTTTGTACCCAAGGGCTTCGACGTCAAAGTCATTGTAACGCTCACCTGACTCCCACGGGGCGCTGGCCTGGTTTGCGCTGCTGTGACCTCGTCTAAGGTGATGCGCAGGGTTCGGAAGACGGACTGGACCGGGCCCCAGATCTGGCTTGTCTGACTCGCAGAAGTATCCTTCTGTAGGTGAGAATAGGGGGTTAACTGTCTGCGGGGTAATGCAATCGGCCTCCCACTTACCCCTCTCACCCTCCTCAAAACCCTTCTGTGCTTCCCCGTAGCGTCTCACCTTAGGGTCTGCAAGGACAAGCTCTCCATCCTGCTTCTGATGCAGGGGCGCGTTGGTATCCAGTTACGTCACTGGAGTTTCGGATGGGTGAGAACCAAACTTGCTTGGCTTCCAGGTAAGTTTTTCTATAAGTGGTTCCCCTTGTGTCCATGCATTAATGTTCTAATGCTAGTGTCTTTTTCCCCATAGAGGCCGGGGTACGGAATGCCGGGGAACAGGCACCGACCCGAGGTGAGCGGTGAAATCCTTGTGGAAATCAGGTAAGTCTTTAATGAGTGTTTTGGTAATGTCTTTTCATTCACTCATTAACGCTGATGTCTTTTTCCCCTTAGGGGCCGGGGTCCGAAAATGCCTGGATGCGGCGCGGACCCGAAATGAAAAGGGAATGACCCAACAGGTAAGTCTTGACATGGAGTTTTAGCTTCCCTTTTCCCTTCTTTCGCTCACCTTTGTTCTTGTCTTTTTCTCCGTAGGCGCGGGGGCGCGACTGCGAATCCGGATGGTCGCTGCTGAACATGGAGGCGCCCTGTAAAGGTGAGTAGAATGCGGCGCTGCAGCGATCGATGCAATGTGCTTTTAAAAATAAATGTCTTCCTTTTCAGGATTGTCGGCGAAATGTCTCTGGGATGCAGATTTAGCAGGTGAGGCCTTTTCCTTCTTCTGTTCTCTTGTTCCCTTCCTTTGCAGGTGATTCAGGATGCTGGTAGGTGTGGCAGAAGTCAAGATGCAGGAGCAGACACGGTGAGCGTCCAGCTGCTAGATGCAGAACAACGCGAAGCACGTGTGGCTGATCGGGTGTGGTTTAAATAGCCTTGGAAGAAGTTCCTAGAATGTGTCCTTCCTCCAATCTGGTATGTATCCTTCCCCGACCGCGCCCGGGTGGTAAATGAGTCCCACAGGTAAAGTAGTTCCTTTCAGGCCTCAAGGAGGCCGGGGTTCTGCAGCATGGTCTGCATCAGGTAAGTGCACCCAAACACTTTCATAATGAGCCTGGCGCCATAGGCGCCAGGACGCTGTCCAAAGGGCCCCTGTAAGGGGTTGCTGGGACCTTCCCCGGGGACTTGATGTCCGCTTTCGGGGACGCAGGGCCTGAGCCGGCTCCCCGGGAGTGGGCATCGTGACAGCACTCCCCCCCAAGGCCCCTCCCAAGGTTGTTCCCTCTGGGGGTTTTGGTTTGTTTGGGAAGAGTCGGTGGAATTTCCTGACTAATCGAGGTGCATGCACATGGTCACTGGGTTCCCACAACCTCTCCTGAGGTCCGTACCCCTTCCAATCAATTAGGTAGAAAAGCTTTGACCTAAACATTTTTGAATCTAAAATGTTCTTCACTGCGAATTCGGGTTCCCCATCTATTTGAATAGGTTCTGGAGGTTTGAGTAGTCGGGTTCCGGGTACCTCTGGTTTCAGAAGTGACACATGAAACAGGGTGAATTCGCATATTAGCTGGTAAATCAAGTTTAACCGCTACTGGGTTAATTACTGCCGTAATAGAATAAGGTCCCAGATATTTTGGGTTAAAAGTTTGAGGCCCTTTGAGCGGTAAATGTCTGGTAGCTAACCACACTTGATCCCCAATCTGATACGGAGGTGCTTCACTCCGATGTAGGTCAGCATTCTCCTTGTATTTTCTCTTGGCTTGTTGTAAATGTGTGGTTGCCTCTTTGAAGGCTCGGGTAATGGCAGAATGCAGATGTTCTACTGCGGGCACTCCGAGGTTCTGAGGTGAGTTGTAGTTTGAGGTTCGAGGGTGATATCCAAACAAGGTATACAAAGGACTATAGCCAGTTCCAGAGTGTACCGAATTATTATATGCGTATTCGGCTATCCAAAGAATGTCTTTCCAGTTGCTTTCAGATTGCTGTAACATACACCGTAAGTACTGCTCAAGGGTCTGATTTGTCCTCTCGGTCTGACCATCGGTCTGAGGGTGGTGACTGGTCGATAATCTTACGCCGATTTGTGCCATTTGACAACATTTGCGCCAGAAGTGGGAAATGAATTGGCTTCCCCGGTCAGAGATTAGTATAGATGGGAATCCATGTAGCCGAACAATATTTTTGAGGAATTCTTTGGCTAGGACAGAAGCTGAAGGTAAACCTTTCAAAGGGATGAAGTGGGCCATTTTGGAAAACAAATCCACAATTACCAGAATGGTATTGTATCCCGAACAAGGAGGCAAGTCCGTAATAAAATCCATTGATAGGGTGTGCCAGGGTGCTGGCGGTATGTCTAGAGGTTGAAGGAGACCGGCTGGTCTTTTCTTTTCACCTTTATTTTGGGCGCAAACACCACAGGACATCACAAAAGATTTAACATCTTTTCGCCAAGAGGGCCACCAGAATTGTCGTTTCACCTTTTCCATTGTCTTGGCAATACCGGGGTGTCCCTCTATTAATGTATCATGATAACCTGAACTAACTAGTTTGTGTAAATCCTTGTGCGGCAGGAATAAGCGTCCTTGATAATAAGGTAAACCATTATCTATGGTAAAGTCTGATCCCTTTTGTATCCAATCCTGTAGGACTGTAGGGTCCAGGAGTTGTTTCACTCTGACTTGAATGTCTTCAAGCGTCTGTAAAGAAGTCATGCCTAGAATTCTCTGTTCGGGAATTATTGGTACTGGTTCTGAGTTTGTATCAGATTCTCCCATTCCAATTCAGGATAAGGCGTCTGCTTTGCCATTCTTGCAGCAAGGTCGATAGGTAATCACAAAATCAAATTCAGCGAAAAACAAAGCCCATCGGAGCTGCCGTGATGACTGAGCCTTGGCGGTTTTCAAATACTGTAAATTCCGGTGATCAGTGATCACCGTGATGGTATGTCGAGCGCCAAGCAGGTAATGCCGCCAGGCTTTAAAAGCGGACTTTATGGCTAACAGTTCTTTGTCAGTGATTGCGTAATTAATCTCTGGTGCCGAGAATTTTCTGGACCAAAATGCTACGGGATGCAATTTGTTGGTTTTAGGATCTCTTTTAGACAGAACTGCTCCCATGGCTAGGCTGGATGCGTCAGTTTCAACGACATAGGGGAGATCTGGACGTGGGTGTTTCAATATAGGTGCGGAGGTAAACTTAGCTTTTAAATCCTGGAAGGCCTGCTCGGCTTCTTCAGACCATTCAAAACGTTTATTTTTCCTCAAGAGTGCAGTAATGGGTTGTACTATGCGTGAAAATTCCGGGATAAACCTGCGATAGAAATTGGCAAAGCCGAGCATGCTTTGAACCCCTTTTACAGAGCTAGGTGATGGCCATTTGAGGATGGCATCCACTTTTCTTGAGTTCATTCGGACTCCTTTGGGTGTCAGGACGAAACCGAGAAACTCAACTTCTGTGGTATGGAAAACACATTTCTCCAGTTTAGCAAATAGTTTGTGTTGGCGCAGTTTTTCCAGAACTGCCCTAACGTGTTTTCTGTGATCAGATTCCGAAGAGGAGTACACTAGAATGTCATCGATATAGACGACAACACAAACATCGATGAGTTCCCGAAGGACATCATTCATGAAGAATTGGAAGGTAGCAGGCGCATTGCACAACCCGAAAGGCATTATCTGGTATTCGAATAATCCATATTTTGTACGGAAGGCTGTTTTCCATTTGTCGCCTTCTTTTACTCGCACCAGATGATATGCCCCCCGGAGATCTAACTTGGTGAATATGCAAGCGTCCTTCACCTGGTCAAGGAGTTCAGGAATAAGAGGCAGAGGATAACGGTTTTTAACCGTTATCTGGTTCAATGCGCGGTAATCGATACAAGTTCTAAGGTCGCCTTCTTTTTTAGGCACGAAGAACAAAGCCGAGGATGCCGGGGACTTTGACGGGCGAATAAAACCATTGGCGAGGTATTGATCCAAATATTGTCTCAAATGCAGGTTCTCAGGTTCGGTAAGGGCATAAATCCTGCTTCAAGGGGGTTGTGCACCGGGCACCAGATCGATTTGGCAATCGTACGATCGGTGAGGAGGTAACGTGTTGGCCTGTTCCTTTTGGAAGACGTCCTGAAAGTCCTGGTATTCCGGAGGTAATTGCATGGAGGCAGAGGTTACAGATGCTAGATTAATCTTCAGGTTTTCTGGGTAGCAGGTTTGTGCACAATCCGGGAAGGTTATTCTCTTAGCTCGCCAATCAATTTGAGGATTATGTGTCTCTAACCAAGGAATTCCAAGAATAACCTGAAACTGTGGAGCCTTGATTACATCAAACACAACTGCCTCCCGATGGCCGTCAGGACCAATAATAGTCACCTCAGTAGTAGAATGTGTTACCGGTCCAGAGGCAATTTCAGTTCCATCGACTCTGGTGATGACATCTTTGCTGGTTTTAGGACGGAGAGGGAGGTTAATCCTAGAGACCAATTCACGATCCACATAGTTTCCAATAGCCCCACTATCGATGTATGCCTTTATTGCATGCAACCGCTTAGGCTTTTCTGGATCTACGAGAACCATTGGCACAATGAAATGCGAGGTCTGAGAGTTAGTTTTCAAGCTCGGCAAGCGGACCCCTACGCTTGTCGGGCTGAGTCGTTTCCCGAAACAGAGTCTTCATGGTTTTTATCAGCGGCTCCTACCGCTTTTCGGGGTGGTTTTGCCGGGCAATCTCGTAGAAAGTGTCCAGAGTTCCCACAATAAAGACATCATTTTAACTGCCGCCTCCTTTCACGTTCCTTTTGAGTTAAGGGTTCTTTAACCCCTCCAATTTGCATAGGCTCAGAGACATCAACTCCCTTGGGGTTAGCGTGGGTCTTGACCAACCCCTGGGTCTCAAACCTGGACCGATCTGTTTTTCTGTTTTGAAGTCTGTGATCCAATTGGACCACTAAGTCTATATATTCTGTGCATTCTTGGGGCGGATTTACAACTTGGGCCAAGACATCTTTAAGTTCTCTGCGTAGACCTCGATAAAATAACGTGACTCTTCTATCCTCTGGCCATCCCGTTTTCACAATTAGTCTATTAAAGGTTGCAATATAGGATAGGAGGTCCTGATTGCCTTGTCGCAGGGATAGAAGTTCGTCATCCAGAGCCTGCCCCTGAGAGTGTCGAGCAAATAACCTTTCCATCCTTGCTTAAAATCCTTGAAAATCACGGAGAATCGGGTCATCTTGAGTAACCAGTGGAACTGACCAATCAGCAGCGCAGCCGCTGAGATATGACAATACAAAGGCTACTTTGGTCTGATCATTAGGGAAGGCCCCAGGTCTGCATAGGAAGTGCAAACGACACTGATTCATGAATACGGCGAATCGTTTCGGGTCCCCAGCAAAGCGTTCAGGTGGGGCCAGCGGCATGTTTCCAGGTAGATTAATCTGCACAGGGTTACTGGGAACCACAGGAGCGGGGTTCCCTCCGGAACAGGGTAGAGGAGTTTGTCCAGCTTGACCTTGCAAAAGCTGTCTGGCCAGGTCATCAGTTCTTTCCTTTGATATTATTAATTCCCTCTTGAGGGCATTAGTCTCTTGACGAGCGGCATGTACTTCGGCCCGTAATTCCCCCAGTAATTGGGCCAACTGATCAGTCTCAGAAGTTTCCATAGCGCCTGGGTGGGAATTTGTAGGAAGGCTTCACGTTCTGTAACGCTAACCTGACTCCCACGGGGGCGCTGGCCTGGTTCGCGCTGCTGTGACCTCGTCTAAGGTGATGCGCAGGGTTCGGAAGACGGACTGGACCGGCCCCAGATCTGGCTTGTCTGACTCGCAGAAGTATCCTTCTGTAGGTGAGAATAGGGGGTTAACTGTCTGCGGGGTAATGCAATCGGCCTCCCACTTACCCCTCTCACCCTCCTCAAAACCCTTCTGTGCTTCCCCGTAGCGTCTCACCTTAGGGTCTGGAAGGATGAGCTCTCCATCCTGCTTCTGATGCAGGGGCGCGTTGGTATCCAGTTACGTCACTGGATTTTCAGATGGGTGAGAACCAAACTTGCTTGGCTTCCAGGTAAGTTTTTCTATAAGTGGTTCCCCTTGTGTCCATGCATTAATGTTCTAATGCTAGTGTCTTTTTCCTCATAGGGGCCGGGGTACAGAATGCCGGGGAACACTCACCGACCCGAGGTGAGCGGTGAAATCCTTGTGGAAATCAGGTAAGTCTTTAATGAGTGTTTTGGTAATGTCTTTTCATTCACTCATTAACGCTGATGTCTTTTTCCCCTTAGGGGCCGGGGTCCGAAAATGCCTGGACTCGGCGCGGACCCGAAATGAAAAGGGAATGACCCAACAGTTAAGTCTTGACATGGAGTTTTAGCTTCCCTTTTCCCTTCTTTCTCTCACCTTTGTTCTTGTCTTTTTCTCCCTAGGCGCGGGGGCGCGACTGCGAATCCGGATGGTCGCTGCTGAACATGGAGGCGCCCTGTAAAGGTGAGTAGAATGCGGCGCTGCAGCGATCGATGCAATGTGCTTTTAAAAATAAATGTCTTCCTTTTCAGGATTGTCGGCGAAATGTCTCTGGGATGCAGATTTAGCAGGTGAGGCCTTTTCCTTCTTCTGTTCTCTTGTTCCCTTCCTTTGCAGGTGATTCAGGATGCTGGCAGGTGTGGCAGAAGTCAAGATGCAGGAGCAGACACAGTGAGCGTCCAGCTGCTAGATGCAGAACAACGCGAAGCACGTGTGGCTGATCGGGTGTGGTTTAAATAGCCTTGGAAGAAGTTCCTAGAATGTGTCCTTCCTCCAATCAGGTATGTATCCTTCCCTGACCACGCCCGGGTGGTAAATGAGTCCCACAGGTAAAGTAGTTCCTTTCAGGCCTCAAGGAGGCCGGGGTTCTGCAGCATGGTCTGCATCAGGTAAGTGCACCCAAACACTTTCATAATGAGCCTGGCGCCTATGGCGCCAGGACTGATGTTTTCTATGAGCCTGGCGCCATAGGCGCCAGGACGCTGTCCAAAGGGCCCCTATAAGGGGTTGCTGGGACCTTCCCCGGAGACTTGATGTCCGCTTTTGGGGACGCAGGGCCTGAGCCGGCTCCCCGGGAGCGGGCATCGTGACAGTCATTGCCATTTTCTTTGCTGGCACCGATTTTTAAGGGGCGCTTGGCTCTGACGGCTTAACTGGCAAATGTGGCGCAGTTAGCGTCGAAAACTTCGGCACTGGTGTCGATGCGGAGGGCTTAGTAGGTGTTGAGGGCCAGGCAGGCGTCAAAGGCACCACCGGCTTCGAAGATGGCGATGGCGTTGACGACCTCGACTTCTCCCCGTGTCTCGAGTGACCCTGAGATTTTTCAGCTCGAGGGATCTCGATGCGGATCAGTCCTTTTACCTGGGCTCAAAGGCGTGCAGGTTTTCGGTCGAGACCTCTCCTTTCCGACTTCTATCGAAGGCTTGGTCGGAGTAAGGCTTTGCTTGTCGAAAAATGTCCACCCTTAAAGCTTCCCATTCAGCTGGTGTTCATTGTTTTGTAGGGCATGCAACCCATACAGGGGAACCGTCAGATGAAGAAGTCGACGAAGGTGACCTTTGGTGCCTCCTCTTCGATTTCTTCGAAGTTAATGAGTGGTGGGAACCACTCCTCGACCGAAAACTCTTGGCCTGCTTCCTCCGAGGAGAGTCGTGCCTCGGCTTGTCAGTCGAAGGCCTAGCGGGTCTGGTCTTAGGTGATTTGGGGACTTTTCCTACCTTAAGTTTCCCCTTACGTTCCCTCAAGGCTTTTCCCATCATGGATTGGCACTTGGAACAATTGGTGGTGTTGTGATCCTCCCCAAGGCACCAGAGACAGATACGAAGCGGGTCAGTTAGAAACATCTTCGACCCGCAATATCAGCATTTCTTAAAACCGGACTTCGGCGTCAACAGTGTTTAAATGTTTAAGAAGACATAATTTCTCGATGAAGTAACAGTACGTCACAGATGAGGCACGCCGAATTTCACACAAAGCAAACGCTGTTTGTGGAAAAACTGAACTGAGGCCAACAGGCGCTATATATACCCTTCGATGACATCACCCTCGGCGAGGCCTTCGAGGAACATAGACTCAACACCTTCGACGCACAGCTCTCTCTGCCGAAATATTTTTCCGAAGCAGCTGAAGCTGGACATTACATGTCAAAGATGAGGAATAAGTGGGAGGACACAATCCATTTGAAATAGGATGTAGTGATTTTAATACGACACTGAGTAATATTGATTATGGGGATGTATTACATATTGATATGTGTTTCTGGTTTTAAATTATGAATTCATAATTCTTATGAAATATGAAAAGTACCTTAAAGAGGCATGGGTACGCCCTCTCCTAAAAAAAACGACGCTAGACCCTGCTAACCCGAACAATTACCGACCCATAACCACAGTCCCATTCCTCCTGAAACTACTCGACAAGGCCGCCCACAAACAGATTCAACTATACCTTGAATCGAACGCAATCCTAGGTAAAAGACAATCCGGGTTCCGCAAGGGACACGGAACTGAAACTGCCCTTCTAGACTTAAAAAACGAAATTACCAACATCCTAGACAAAGGCAAGCCCGCCCTCCTCCTTCTCCGTGACCTCTCAGCTGCATTTGATCTGGTAGACCACACTACCCTTACCAGTCACCTGACACACCCAGCACACTTCTCAAAGGATGCAGCATCCTGGGTAACATCATTCTTAAAAGGAAGAGCGATGAAAGTGTTCTCTAACATAGCTCATGCAGCACCCTCCATCATCCACTGTGGTGTACCACAAGGTTCCTGTACTGCCCCCACGCTCTACAATCTTTTTACAAAGCCACTATTTGATCAACTAGATTCGCTGGGGATCATCTACACGAACTACGCCGACAACACGCAGGTTCTCCTCCCTCTGACAGGGAATTATCACCAAGACGCCTCTACCCTACAGCAAATCTACTCTACCATACAAGCCTGGATGGCTACTAACAGCCTCTGCTTGAACGGGGACAAGACCGAAATCCTCATTCTAGGACAGAAATCTACCCTCTCCAACCTTAACCCACTGTACACCAATTTCAACATAGACAATTGTACGATCCCAGTCCTATCCTCAGTCAAAACACTGGGGGTTCACATAGACGCAACACTATCCATGGACAAACAAGTCAGTGCCATAGTCTCGGCCGCAGCACTGAGTACTAAACTCATCAACTCTATAAAACCTTTCCTAACCAAGGATGGCTGCCTCTCCATCGCTCGAGCAACTATAGGAGCCAAACTAGACTATTGTAATGCGCTCCTAGCCGGCACCTCCCAAAAAAAACCTATCTAGGCTCCAAACAACTCAAAAAAACGCTCTCAGAGCAGCCCTCAGCATACCAAAAAGAGAACACATCACACAAGCCAGAAAGGCAGCTCACTGGCTCCCTGTCAAAGACCGTATCTCCTTCAAAATTCTCACAACCACCCATAAATGCATCAACCTCACAGCTCCCTCTTACTTATCTGACACGATAGGTAGATATCAATCCACAAGACCAAGAAGAGCACAATACGCGAACCAACTAGCTATACCTCGCATCAATAGAACCAAAGCAGGAGGCATAGGCTTCCCCTTCCTCGCACCTAAACTTTGGAATTCCCTACCTACTGACCTCAGAGCTGATGCATCTCTCTTCTCCTTCCGAAAAAAGCTCAAAACTGCCCTTTTCAACTAACCCCGTTCTCACGTGGTTTTGCTGCTCATGCATATCTGTAAAAAAGCATATCTCGTCCAATGTAACCACACGGACATGAACTGTATGTAACCAAGTATAAGCAACACTGTAACCAGCGCCACGATGCCTTCGGTCTGATGTGCGCTTAACAAATGTGAATAAATAAATAAATAATGTTTATATATGTGAAGAGTTCAAGGAACTAAAACAAAGTGAACAATAAATTTTAAAAAATTACGACAAAAGATATTGATTTGGGACCATACATTCAAAAAGTATTTGGGATTCTGAGAGACAAGATCGGGAAATCATGAAGTAGAGCAACATAACTCATGCTGCAATCACCCCACTTAGTATAAGGTTGCCCCATTTGGATTGGATCCTAAAGGGCATAGACAGGTTTTTAATCAAAAGTCTAAGATGTAATCTTTTGCCAATTGCATGTGTCCTTGATCGGTGGAACCACACTTTAAACACCCAGATAACTTGCCTTCACTGTTCGCTAGTGGAAGAAAGCACTATGCACTTTACCCTCTTCTTCCCACAGCACTCATAGATTATTAATAAGACTTCTGCCAAGATTGAGACACAGAGACTTTAGACTACTTAGACCAACAGTATTCCATTTATTGCTGGTTCCAGCCGTCAACTCTTGTCTTGCGTAGTCACCCCAAGTTGGATAGGTATGCCCATATGCCCAGACATAGGTTTCAAGCCTGCTAGGGACGGACACCCAAACTACACTTCACTGATGACACCGATTGAAGCCAAAACATGTCTGGGGTGCTTGTGGGGTCATGCAGGAGGGATGTGGCCCTGCAGTTTGGGTTGGGCTGCCCTTTTGGGGTGTCACCAAGCCTGATTTGCATATGACATTTCCCCTTTCTGTAATGGCTTTGCTGAAGAACACACTGGTGTAACAGGGGACCCCGCAACCACATGTCCTGGGAGGGAGCCCCACTTGAAGTAAAAAAATAAAATGGGGGAAAAAATGGTTTTTCATTTTTTTGTTTTTTTATATTTCTTTTTTAATTCTTTCTGCATTTATAAAGAAATGATATCTGTAACAGAAATATTTTTTTTTATGAAGGCAGAGTGAATACAAAAAGAAACTTTCTTTTTGAAGTCCGGGGGCTACCCCCACCCCCATGACATGAAGACCCTAGGCTGGAGGCCTCCATGTCATGGGGTGGGGGAAGCCCTATGACTTCAAAAATACATAGTTTATTTTTTAAGTCACACTGCCTTCATAAAGAAATCATTTCCGTTATGGTTCCGTCCTTAACAGAAATAATGTCTTTATGAAGTCAGAGTGACTTCAAAAAGAAACAATTTATTTTTGAAGTATTATGGCTCCCCTCAACTCAATGACATGTGCGTGTGTGAGTGTATGGTGAAAGAGTGCACACAAATGTATGGGTGGATGGGTGTGCGTGTACGGTGAAAGGATGCACACTTAAATGTATGGGTGGCTACCTTGGTGTGCCTGTATGGTGAAAGGGTGCACTCTTAAATGTATGGGTGAGTGCCTGGGTGTGTGCGTCTGTATGATGAATGGGTGCACACTTAAATCTACGGGTGGATGCCTGGGTGTGCCTGTATTATGAAAGGGTGCACACTTAAACGTATGGATGGCTGGGTGTGGGTGTGTATATATGGTGAATGCTGTGTGTGCTTATGTTCAGGGGCGCAACAAAACCTACATTTCAGGGGGGCTAACCATTCAAATGTTGGGTGAGGTGCTAACTTCATGTGTGGTGGGAGAGGAGCAAATTTATTTATGTGGGCATCAAACTTCTTTACACATTTTAACAAGACTATTCTAGTGCAGCTTCACTGTTACAAGCAGTTAACTCTCTCCTTTAAGTCTGAAAGCACCCACTTATGGACTGCTGTGAGAATGACTGGTCTCCTGTTCCCTCTCTACCCTTCCAATCACTCCCCTGGCATGCAAGTACTAAACCCACATCACAATTTTAATTGCCTAAAACATTTGGCATTTGAATGCAGGTACTAACAATGAAATGCTGTACATTAGTAATTGCTGGGCCGGGCCCATGTTAACAGTGAAACCCAGGTGCGTTTAACATATGTGTCCTTTTCTGTCCGGCAACTGTCTGTAGGTCAGCCAGGTCAAGTCAACATAGCCACAATTTCAGCGGGGGTGGGGGGAGGACAGTGCTGAAGCCCAGTCAGCTCAATGGTGTTGCACCACTACTTGTTTTTAATGCCTTGATTACTTATTGGTAATCTTCATTACTCCTAGGCCTATTCTTCTTCATCCCAGCACTTGTGTATGAGGCAGTACCTGTGTATGAGGCACTATGCCGCATACAAATGTACTGGTATGAGGTATAGGTATGTGAAGTTAATGCCTAACATAAGCTACTTGTAATCTTCATTGCTTCTAGTCCCACTCTTTCTCATCCCAGTACTTAACTATGAGGCAAGGAGACTCATATGTAAGCACTGGGACAATGAAGAGGGATGTGGGGGTAATTCTGGGCCAATGAGCTGATTTTGGAGGTTGGGGTAGGGGATGGGAGGGAGAGGGGATGTGTGGGGGGGCGGGATTGTGCAATAAATCATAATGGTCATCAATGCCCATGCTAAGCAGGTATGATATGGGGTATTAGTGGCTGGAGAAGCATTTTGGTGCAGCCAGTCGAGTCATTCCTCAGTTTGGTATGACTTTTTTTTAACTGGACATTTCTGATAAAGCAGTCCTGCTAAGTGTAATTACCTGGCTAAATTGGCATTTGGATTCTGCCAGTCTAGCCATTTCTTACTGCGACATTGTATATTTTTCTGGGCTTCTGTGATAAAATATGATATGAAAAGTCATATATAATGCACCTGTATACAAGTGTTTTTAGGCGCAACAAGACAAGGGAAGGAAAACAGAGGGAGGACAAGACAAATGATCTTACTAGGCCTTGTGTCATTCAGATCGTGCAAGTGCGAGCAAGAGAAGTGCAAGGGGAAAGGGAGGGGCGAAGTGCAAGAGAAAGGGGAGGGGAAAACAGGGCAGCAACACTCTAGTTAAGTGCAGCCAGGGCAGCTCGGCTCTCGGTAGTGCAAGGAGAACAAGGGACTGTAGGGTTACAGTTACAGACCCTAACTGTGTGGTAGGCCTGGAGGCAGTTCAAGGGTGACTGGTCAAGAAAGAGCCTGGACTCAGTGAGACCGAGGGTAGCCAAGCAACCAGTTGGTACAGCAGTCAGCCAGGTCTGGTAGGTCAGCAGATGAGGAAGAGAGAAAAAGCAGAGGAGAAGAGGAACGTTTTGAGCTGCTTCTGGAACTTCAGGTGGTCCCGCTCAAGTTTGCGAGGGGCATGGAGGCATTCCAGAGGAAGGCACCTGTAGAGGAGAGAGATCTACCCCCCAACTCTCTGGCTGGAGAAGCATCTAACCCTTAGGAATCGAGAAGGAAGGTATTTTGGAAGAGAGCGTTGGATGTAGTGCAGATCCCAGCCCCAGAAAGCCTTGTGGACAATGCAAAGAGTCTTGAACTTGATCCTTGCAGCCACCAGGAGCCAGTGGAGAGATTTCATGACTGGAGAGATATGGTCCCTGGGCTTGAGGCCAAGGATAAGTCTTGCAGTCCTGTTCTGGATTAGTTGCAGAGGGCGGAGAGTAGAGGAAGGCAGATTGAGAAAGTGGCTGTTGCAGTAGTCCGGCTTAAAGAACCAGGGCTCTGCAGACAGTGAGCTTCTTGGGGAAAGTGAGAAAGGGAAGAGTACATTTGAGGAGGTGCAGCTGGTAGTGGAACTTCTTGGCGACATCTGAGATGCGAGGAGAGAAAGAGAGAGTGGAGTTGAAGATGACACCAGGAATGAGCGAGAGAGGAGAGGAGGTTGAGGGGAGCCTGAAGGAAAGCTGAGTGTCATCTGCATAACAATGAAAGTTAGAGGAGAAGGTGGAGATAAGGTGGGCCAAAGGGGCCAAGTAGAGGTTGAAAAACCAGGGTGATAGGAAAGAGCCCTGGGCAACGCCACAGGTAGAGAGAGGTGGCAGGGTGAAAGGGACCAAGTTGGACCTGGGGCGGCGGTCCAAGAGGAAGGAGGTCAGCCTCCCCACGGCCTGATCCATGATGCCCAGGTTCTCACAGAGTCGATTGATCAGGATGGCATGGTTGACTGTGTCAAAAGCAGAGGAAAGTTCACGGAAGATGAGGACAGAAGGAATGCTGGAATCAAGGTTAGAGATCAGATCCTCACAGGTGTTCATGAGAGCAGTTTCCATGCCTCTGGCAGCTCTTAAGCCAGACTGATGGTCATGGAGACAACCAACAGATTTAGTGTGGCGAGTAAGCTGGGAGATGTCCAGCTTTTCCAAGAGTTTGGGAGAGGGGAAAGTTCCAGTGGCAAAAGAATGATTACAGAAAACGGCCAAGGCTGGAGCAAGGGTGTCAATATGGTCCTTTATGGTTCTGGAGGAGTGGGCAAGCACTTGTTTCAACGACACTTCCATAGATGGGACTTGTCTAGAAACCTCGCCAGGTGTTAGAGCGAAAGATAAGAAAGGAGGAATAGATGGAGAGATGGCCAAAGGGGGGCCGAGAGAGGAAGAGGAAGAGGAGATAGTGGACAGGATGTCCTGAGTTTTAGCAGAGAAACGAGAGGCCAAAGCCATACAGAGGGCCTGTTGAGGGAACAGGAGAGGTAGAGACTACAACAGGATTGGCCAGTTCCTTGCAGATTTTAATAAGTTTGGACAAGTTGTTAGAGGCCGCAGAAACGCAGGCTTAAATGTGTGCTCTCTTCTTGATGAGTCTTATTGCTTCGACTAGCATTTTGGTGCAATCACTCTAGGTATGTCTAAATGTGGCCTGGTATGCTTTACTGTAATGTTATTACGTGTCTACACTGGTCTACATTGTGCACCCGTTGAACATGTTTTCATTGTGGCATGCAAGTTTTAATAGCAAAGCATTAATGTTCCTGTGCACTGTTGGTGACTTGCATATATTGGATTGGTGTTACCCTACAAAACAATAGCAAACACTGGCGTTTTAGCCAATTTTTCTCAGTGTGTGTGCTGTATATTGCATTAAAACACATTTATATCTTTCTCCTAGTTCAGTGTGCGGCATACCCCTTCAGCAGCACGTTTGTGCGTATTGCGCAAGCGTGGTAATCTAGGCCAGCCCAGAATGTTGCGCGCCCCGGGATTTTTTTGTCGAGTTGGGTGGGGGTCTGTCCTAGAATGAGGATTTCGGTCTTGTCCCCGTTCAAGAAGAGGCTGTTAGTAGCCATCCAGGCTTGTATGGTAGAGTAGATTTGCTGTAGGGTAGAGGCGTCTTGGTGATAATTCCCTGTCAGAGGGAGGAGAACCTGCGTGTCGTCGGCGTAGTTCGTGTAGATGATCCCCAGCGAATCTAGTTGAGATCTGAGGGCTCGCAGGGGGGCCCGCAGATCTTGTGTTATGCCACTTGTAAGAACAATGCTCTGGAGGGGTGCCCAAAGCTATGCGAGAGGCTATGATTAATTCTAAACCTTCCAGCCACACGCCTTTCACTTTGCATTTCTTGCTTGCTTATAGAGCATGTTGTCTAAATAAAATTAACAAACAAGATTATCTGGACGTCATGAGAGTCATGTCAGAGGACAATCTCTTCAATCACAATTGAAGATGGTGACCAATTTGATTTAGGACTTACGATTCTTGGTCACTTGGAAAAAAAGAAATTTGCTCCATCCCATAAAATGAAATGAGCTCCATCCCAGAGCCTAGACTATCTGGGCTTCATGGTATATATCGCAGAGCGCATAGTTCTGTTTTTTTTGGCACACGTATCTTTGATTCTGAGAATGATTCAACTAACCCCCCATAAAGAGCAGTGCTTCTCTCTAGGGATTATTGAGACAAGCAGGACTCTCTTTCATTCAGGCCATGTTTCTTGGACCCCACACAAAAAGGCTCTACATAGCCTCATAATCAGAGATTTTCAGCACCCTGTGTCCTGTGCCCAGATGACGGATCTTTGAAAGAATGCTAATCACAACCTTTTTTGTAGTTAGATTAGTCCCGGACTCTATACTAAAAATTGATTCAAGCAGGTCATGCACAGGCCCTTGGTGTATAGAGATTATACGAGTCGAACATGGTTTCCTGAAGAAATTGAGTTACACATCAACTGCTTGGAGTTGTTATCAAACTCCTTTGTGATAAAGTCTCTTGTGAGAGAGCATGTCATATTCAACTCAGTGGGAAGCTTCCAGAATATGAGCAGAGCTTGTGAAGGATCACAAGACAAGCAGATTGTTGATACAGTGAAATATATACCAGGTCTGTCCAAGGTAGTAGCCGTCTGGAACTCCACATACTTGACACATTAGAACATGGGTCTGCAATCTATGGTCCACGATCACAAAGTCTTAGTCCAAAACCTAACCTCTGGAGAGCCAAAGGTTGAAAACCCCCGAATTAGAGGGATTAAAGTTGAATAGCTAGCTGTCCTGGAGTTCTGGGTTACATTCTATATGAACCTGCTTGCATCCCATCTCAACACTCTACTTCCCATATTTTTCAGCTGGAAGTACAACTTATTGTCATTTACAGCTTATTGACAGCTGAACTTGAACCAGTAGTGCTGGAAGCATTTCACAGGCTAACGGCATGCACTTTGACTTTCTAATGTTTCAAAGGTTTGTCACATTAATTTGGGATGGGGATTGGGCCAGGAGAGAGAATGAGTGCACATTGCTCTGTTTTGGACATTGCACGCATGGTTTCCAGTTCCGGAACACTGTGTGGATTTTACAGTCCATCTTAACAAGAACCTACCTCCCGTAAAGTATCAGATCAGATATCCTAACATACTAGTTGTGGGTGGCTCCCTCATACCGACTGGCTGGATGGTTTTAGGGCACAGTGCACTGTGCTAGGCCTTTTGGCAAAGACTGAGGACCACATCAGGGAGGTCTGGACTCCTTCTACCTCTAAGGTCTACAGTACAGAAACCTATGATGTGGCTTAAGTCTGGAATTGAGTCTTCAATCAACGTCAGCACCTCAATCAAGATTGGTCTATTTTCTAGCCTCTCTGGTAGGGGCTGTAAAGACTTACAGGACAGTGAATACCTATAGGTCACCGATTAGAGTGGGTCACAACCTAATTAAGGGCTCTCCTGTCTGTGAGAATACTTTCATCTATTGAATACCGAGAGGATAGACACCCAATACTGCTAACCACTGGCTAGATAGTCAATATTTGGGG
Source organism: Ambystoma mexicanum (assembly GCF_040938575.1). NCBI lineage: Eukaryota > Metazoa > Chordata > Amphibia > Caudata > Ambystomatidae > Ambystoma > Ambystoma mexicanum. The sequence continues at coordinate 344,123,147 of NC_090922.1, forward strand.
TCTTAAATGTTGTCATTGAGATGTTTCTGGAAAAGGCAGATGATGGATTCTTATGCGGAAAGCCTTACTCCCTGAAAGTTCACAAAACTTGTATTGCTAGTCTTGTGGTGGCACGCTTCAGACGCGCAAGCACATAGGTTTTCTCCCCAGCCATGATAGTTGCCATTATTGCTTTATGCACAAAGAATGGTCAAGGGTCTGTATCTCCTACTGGACCTATCCGGGACCTCCTAGTTCAGGGGTCTACAACTTTTAGCTCTCCAGATGTTTAGGACTACAAATCTTGCAAGCCCTAGCCAGCATAGTAAATGAGTTGTAGTAAAAAAGAAATACATCGACAGTCAATGGTTGCCCATCAGGCTCATGCCCCATATTAGGCAGTCGAATACACTAAAGTGTATGAGGCAACTACTGTGGGTCTGTCTCACACAGGGCAACCATAGTTGCTGATATCTATCAGAAAGCCTTGCAAACCAGAACGCTCTTCTTCATAGGTTTAATAGTGGGGGGGGCGTGGCCGACGTGCATGGCGTGAAGATGGGAACCGCCAGCGCTCCTGCCCACGATCCTGCTACGGGCCGCTTAACTCCGGCAAACGACAACAAATCGCAATAAACGCTGCAGCAGCTGGAAGGGGAACCATTTTCCGACACCCGACGCTGCCTCTGGGGAATAAACAGACCCGCACAGTGCGGAAATGAAGTCTGCGAAGGGAAGCCCCCTACCGTTCACAAGATGGCGGCGCCCGTAACGGACTAGCGGTCCGGGGCGGATTAAAGCACATAATCGAGGCAACCTGCCAAAAAGACACGGAAAAGGCGGTGGCGAACATAAATCCGCACCCTGTACTCAACAAACCCCTCGAGTTGCGCACGGGCGAGTAACTGTGCCCCGGACACCAGCGACGAACAGCCAACTGGTGACTACGCGGATCCCGCTCCTCGAGCTACGCGTTGTAGCTGGGACACAGCCGCAGAGGAGGGAGCCTCGGTAACAGAGAGGGGGGAAGCCCGCATTGTGCCTCACCGGAGGGGAAGAGGGATACGGCCTGTGCCGCACAGGAGCACAGACAACACGCAAGCAGTCGACCCACAGATCAGGAGGCCGAAAGACCGCAGGCTGCTCAGGACGCGGCAGGATAGAAGCACAACATCAGCTGCCCCAAAGCAGGCCGGGTCGAGACGTTGGGGACCTGCATACCCCTATTGGAGGTCGAGACCTGGGCACAGCATCAAAACAGTAACACATACCAGCCTCCCAGATAACACGGCAGAGGGCCGGCACAGACGACCGATTTACTGGGCCCAAGCCGCCATCCGGACTGGCGTAAGAGACTACCGGGCCACAGGGAGCACTGCATCGGGACGGCCCAAGGGCAGGAAAATGCACCCTACACACCCACCAGCCAGAAGCAGAGGGGAAGCAGCGCCACGGAAGGTAGGGCGCAGTGATAACTGGATACCCATGTGGTGCCACGGGCCCTGAAGGGGAGGAGGCACACCAACCACACTACCCCAGACCCACTGCAGCCAGGGCCGCCACCACGACTGCTCAGCCACATAAGCAGAAGGGGCCGCCGACGGCCCAAAACACCACCGGGGCAGGAAAGCAAGGCTGCGAGGAGGGGCCACACCACCGTAGGCGCCAACGAGGGAAGCCACTGAACCTACAACCTGAGAACGGGTGAGTGATCCCAAAGCGAAGTGGAGAACCGAACACCCAAAGACAGGGGATGTCACCACCCAAGGGCAAACTGAAAGCCGCAACGATGGATTCCTTCACAACAGTCAGGCCCAAGCAGCAGCAAGACGCAGGGGCACCAGCAGAACAAACGACTCAAGAGACCCCACGAATATGCAAGTACTACAAGCTATAGCGGCACTACGCACATCTCTTGAAACTAAAATAGATGAAGTGAAATCGGACATACAGCTAATCAGACAAGATGCCCACAATCTCACTGAAAGAGTGACCACGGTGGAGACTACCCTGCAGGACAACGTAGAAAGCACGACGGAACTCAAAACCGGGGTCCAGGACCTCGAACTAAAAGTGGCAAGGCTAGAGGCAAGGTCATAAGACGCGGAGGGGAGGGCCCGCCGCAATAACATCCGAATCCTTGGGTTCCCGGAGGGAATGGAGGGCCCGGACCCAACGGAATTCATAGAGACGATGTTACAGCAGGAAATCGGGGCCGGCAACCTGTCCCAAGGATTCTCTATAGAGCGAGCCCACAGGTCCCTACAAAAAAGACCTCTGCCAGGCTCACACCCACGCCCAATGATTGCCAAAGTTCTAAACTTCAGAGACAGAGAGATTATACTAAGATTCTCCAGAGAAGGAGGGGAAATTAGGAGACAAGATGCCAAAATAGTGGTGTACCCGGACTACACCCCCACTGTACAACGCACGAGAAATTCCTTTATCCCGGTGAAGGCAAGACTACGTGAACTCAACTTGAAGTATATGCTGATGTACCCATCGCGCCTCAAAGTGATACACAAAGGTAAAGCGGTCTTCCTGGACACCCCGGAGGCGGCAAACATGTGGCTCGAATACAACAACCTTGCAGATGGTAAGGAAGGAATGGCCAGAGGAACCACAAGACATTGAACGCCCGAAGAACCGGGAGAGAAAGACTGATGTCAGCACAACAGGTTGATAAACAAACCAAAGCACGGCATGACAAACTACAGCATCAAAAAAGCGATAATGGGCAGGAGCACACCAACCTACACGACAAGACGTCAACGCACCCCCTTAAAACACGTGTAGGCATACCGCCGACACAACACCCGCACCGGAAGGCCTGGAAAGGCCCAGAAGGCTCGGGAGCCCCTGAGCGCTGCAAGTTGGAAGCAACTGCTGGGGGCAGTTCAAAGTTGCACTGTTTACTGTTCTCATTCACCAGAATGAACGTTACTACTGTTGGTAAGTCTCGAAAGGGAAAGAAAAGAGGGGGAGGAGGGGCCGACCGAGGGGAAAGGGAAACCAGTGCGTCGGCCCACACAGGGAAGGGACCTTCGACATCAGGCCCACAACCACGGGCATTTAAGAGAGAGAAGCAGAATAATTACCATACCCACCTTAAACCACCATGACCACTACGGCAATTAAAATACTGACATGGAACGTGAGAGGCCTGGGGACATATCTCCGCAGAAACAGAATTAAGACCTATCTGCAAAGGAAGGGGGTGATGATAGCACTCTTACAGGAGACCCACTGCTCCGTGGACTCAATGGCCAAACTTCAAACACACTGGGGATGGCAGGGATTCGGTACTGCTTATTCCAGATATGCTAGGGGAGTATACACTTGGATACACCCACAGCTCCCCTTCCGCTTGACCAAATCAGAAATAGACCCGGAAGGTAGATTCGTAATGCTATGGGGACACATAGAGCAGACGGAAGTATGCATCCTGAACTCCTATTTTCCTAATAGCAATATACCGGCCCACTTGAACTCGTTATACCCCAAAATTGCACAACACAGAGATGGTCTGTTCATCTGGGGGGGGCGACCTCAATTGCATATGCGACCCGAACCTAGACAGATCCATTCCCCTCCCGAAAGGTCCGTCAGCAGCAACAACAGCTCTGACTGCAATGATAGATAGACTGGACCTGGCAGACATATGGCGAGAAATGCACCCAGCCGTAAGAGGATATTCATATTATTCATCCCCGCACAACCTATACACGAGGTTAGATCACATCCTCATCGGCAGGGAACACTTACCTCAGGTGAAAGGAGCGCAGTACCTAGGAAGGACCATCTCTGATCACTCCCCTCTCCTAGTAACATGGAACCACAATGGTCCCAGACCCCCAATTCCCATGTGGAAAATGCCGGCAGAGGCTCTTAAAGACCCTGCCTTTAGAGAAGAACTGCAAGAATCCATAGATAGCTACATAGAAATCAACGTGGGAAGCGTGGAACACAGTAGCACGGTATGGGATGCCCTAAAAACGGTGATAAGGGGGGAGACCATTGCAAAGGCCGGCGGAATCCGGAAATCGCTCAGGAAGGACTTAGACCAGCTGGAAAGGGAGATCGGAGAACTGGAAGCGGCCCCCATAGACACCCGGGAAAGGGAATCAGAACTTCGAAGGCTAAGGGGGGAGAATGAAACAGCATGGCGCAGACTACAAAAGTTTGACCACACGGTCAAAACGAACAGAACACATATAGAAGCGGACAGACCGGGCAGGGAACACCCCAGACACCCCACTACATCGTTGCGAGACGAAGCAGGGAACATACACCACACACAGCAGGGCATCAATGAAGTCTTCAAAGAATACTATGCACGCCTATACTCACACGCAGAAGAGGTCCCCCAAGAACTGATCATGGACACGCTGGACGAGATTGGGCTCCATAAAATGCCTACAGACACAGAAATCACACTTGAGGACATAACCGAAGCAATTAGGTCCCTAGCCACGTGTAAGGCACCTGGCACTGATGGGTTACCCTCAGAATTTTATAAAGCCTATAATTCCTCCCTCACACCTCTGCTACATAAAGTATACCAAGAGGCATATGAGAGGGGGATATTACCGGAAAGCATGAGAGAAACACTTGTGGTCCCAATCCTGAAGCCAAACAAACCGGCAGACCTGTGCGACTCATACCGCCCACTGGCAATGCTAAATTATGATGTGAAAATTTTAACCACCATACTGGCCAACCGCCTGTCTAAAATAATAGGCGACATAATACATCCTGATCAGAACGGCTTCATACCAGGGCGCAACACGTCAATGAACCTGCGCAGGCTGCAACACATTATAGCGCAAACTAGTGAAGATGAGAGTCCCAGTGCATTACTATCCCTCGATGCCATAAAAGCTTTCCACTCCATTTACTGGGAGTGGCTTGTGGCGGTGCTCAAGGAATTTGGCTTCGGACCCGGATTTATCAGATGGGTTGAGATACTATACGTCAGGCCAAGAGCAAGAGTAAAGTCAGGGAAGCATGTGTCAGATGCCTGGAGCATACAAAGAGGGACTAGACAAGGCTGCCCACTATCCCCAATGCTGTACGTATTGGGGCTGGAACCCATAGCTATTTATTTCCGGAAACAGTTTTTTGACGCCGGCATAAGACTAGGAGGGGTGGACCACATCATTTCGCTCTATGCAGATGACGTTCTTATGTATGTATGTATTTATTTTTTGTATAGCGCCGATAGCCCGTGGGCATCAGGGCGCTTAGGCAAACAACAAAAAACAAAACAATACAATAGGAACGTCTGCGCTAAGCCATGAGGTGGTCATAATCCCCCGTATCCCAGTTCATCATCTGAAAAGATGAGTCTTCAACCCTTTCCTAAAAACAGTAAGGTTGGTAGCGGTTCTGAGTGTTTCTGGAACACTGTTCCACAAGCTGGGGGCCTGCACCAAAAAGGAACTGCCCAGCCCAGATTTCAATTTAAACTTGGGGACGATCAACAGACATTTACCCTTTGAACGAAGATTCCTACTGGGGGTATGAAGCACTATGCCCTTTTTCAGATACGCAGGAGCAGAGCCGTACAGGCATTTATGCACCAGGCAGAGCGCTTTGAATTTAATACGCTCCTCCACTCTAAGCCAATGCAAGACTATTCTCTCTGCAGTAACATGATCTCTTTTCTTCAGATTTTTTACCAGCCTAACCGCGTTGTTCTGAAGCACCTGACAACTAGAAACATCCTTAGAGAAGGCCCCTAATAACAGGGCATTGCCATAGTCAAGCCCTGATAGTATAATGGCCCTGGCTACGGTGGCCATATTACCCTCATTAAGAAACGGCCTAATGGCTTTCATGAGCCTTAAGTGATATGCCATATTTTTTTGTAGGTAGCTAGTCTGGGCATGAGAATCCACCTGTGAGTTGACCATTATTCCCAGGGTCTTCACTTTCTGGACCACCTGGATAGTGGCATTCTTGATTTTAAACGATTTATACTCAGCCCCCAAGTTCGCTAGCTGATGACTTGATCCAAACAGCATCAGCTCGGTTTTAGAGTCGTTCAGACACATCCAGTTTGTCTGCATCTAATCGTCGATTATCTTATAAACCCTGGCTATTATTTCACTGTCTGAATCATAGTGGCTGCCACCCAGTTCCAGAATGAGTTGGGTGTCGTCTGCGTAATTAGTAAACGACACCCCCGCATTCACCAGTAGACTGCACAATGTGCGCATGTATATGTTAAACAACATGGGGGACAGACTGGCCCCTTGTGGGACTCCGAATAAGATGTCATACGGATCGGAAAAACTACTGCCCCAATGTACTCTTGCTTGGCGATCCGAGAGGAAAGACAAGAACCAATCAATGGCTCCTTCCGAGCAACCCACATTCTCTCTAAGCGCCTTGATAAGAAGGCGATGATCCACCAGATCGAATGCGGCACTTAGATCCAAAAGCATAAGTACTCCCAACTTGCTTTTATCCATTAAGCTGAGCATCTGGTTCTGCAGGTCCAGCATGGCAGTTTCCATAATATGGGATGCTCTAAATCCAGATTGTTGTTGATGCAGATCTCCTCATTCTCAACAAACTGCTGCAGTTGTTGTGTAGCTACCTTGTCCAATAACTTAAGAACAAAGTTCGAATTAGTTATTGGACGGAGATTCCCAGGGTCTTTGGGATCCAGACCTGCTTTTTTAACAAGAGGGGTAATATTAACTTTCTTAAGATCTCTAGGCACTATGCCCTCTTGAAAAGGGGCATATGTCAGGGACCCACACATCAACGTGCCAACTATACTAGAAGTCCTGGACAACTACTCCAGAGTCTCTGGGATCCAATTCAGCAAGGCAAAATCCTGCTTGTTCCCACTAGCGGCCCTAAAAAATGAGGACGTAGAAACACTCCCGGAGGCTGGGATAAGATGGCAGACCACCACATTCCGATATCTAGGAATCCAAATAATGCACACCCCAGCACTGATGCATGAACATAACACAAAAGCAGCACTCCCGGCTCTGCGCAGATCCATGAACTTTTGGTCGAGACTCCCCTTATCTATGATGGGAAGGGCATCCATAATTAAAATGATTGTTTTACCGCAATTCCTATATGGGTTCCAGAATGTACATTACTATATTAATAAACCCTTCTTCCGGCTGCTCGAGATGCTAATAAGAGAGTTCATTTGGGGGGAAAACAGACATAAGATAGCGCTGTCGACACTGACCCTGCCATACACGCAAGGCGGCATCCAACTGCCAAATCTAGAAAAGTACTAGCTAGCAGCTCAGCTTAGCTTTGTAATTAAATGGTTATCCGATGAGCCCACAGATGAAACACCCCTGCTACAGACCATGAGCCTCCCATTCACCCTGAAGGAACTGGTCTGGGTACCTACGAAACTGCTAGGAACGGCACCCCTCATAGTCACCTTGGTGAGGGAGATCTGGCGTAGAACAAGGACACTCACCCGCACGCAGAACGCTTATGCACCAGAAATACCCTTGCTCGCAGACCTGTACACAACGGTCACTGATCTAAAACAAATCAGATTATGGGAAAGCGGAGGGGTTTACACCTGGGGAGATCTTTATGAAGAGGGCATCTTTAAAGAATTTGCCATACTACAGGACAGAGAGGGCATCCACACGGGCCAGTTCCTCTGGTACCAGAAGGTTCGCTCCACAGCACGAAGTAAATGGGAAGCGTGGCCTGCGGAACCGGACCCGGAACCACTACTCACGCTGTTATACAATATGGGGGAGGGCAGTAGACCAATATCTCAAATATACAGACACCTGAGCGACATACCAAACGCCCGGAGCGCGGAAATGAAGGGTAAATGGGAAATAGATGTAGGCAGAGAAATGACAGAGGGGGAGTGGAATAGGGCACTTGCATTCCCCAAAGAGGTGTCCAGAAATCATAGATTTCGACAAATACAGATGAATGTGTTGCACCGAACCTACCTAACCCTGAAACGAATAGCTAAGTTTAACAAACAACCGCAGTCACACTGCACCTGGTGCACGAGGGAGGAAGCGGATCTAATCCACATGATGTGGGAATGCCCCAAGTCCAGGACACTGTGGGATAGGGTAAAACAGACATGTGAGAAAACAGGCATGACCAACTACAAATGGGCACCTGAGGAATGCCTACTCGGAACCTACCCTAGGCTAGCCAAACTGAAACACATAGTCAGACTCATGGACATAGCGTGCATTCTGGCCAAAAGACCATAGCCATGTCCTGGAAAAGACCCGCAGGACCGCAATACAAAGCATGGCATAGTGAAGCGGAGCTATGGGTGTCGGCTGAGACCAAGGCCTGGGAAGAAAGTGTCACTAGATCTACGGATGATTCCAGCAGAGCTCTCGAGGCATGGAAAGAACTTACCAGGCATATGTTCCTCCCCTCGGACGACAAGCCCCCATGAGCCCATGACCCGAAACGAACTCATCTACAAGACAAGAAAGGGCAACCCCAGATGTATGACTGGAAACGAGGATGGTCCTGTGAAGGTATCCCCCCCTGTACCCTCCCTGAGTATGCTACCCAACTTCCCTATGCCCCCTCCTCCCCAAAACAAGAGATGCTGAAACATATGGACATGGTAAGGAGACAGTTACTGTTATTTGTTGTTTGTTATATTGTTTAGGCTAAACCGAAAATCATTGTAAAAGAGTATGCACAAGACGCATTTGCAAAAAGTGATATTACTGAAAATGCCAATAAACAAATTTCAAAATAAATTCATAGGTTTAATGGTTCATGGCGCAGACTTTGGTAGATCCAGAGACTACTAAGGGCTCACCCAGCCAGAGGAGCTGTCCTCAAAGGATTTCTAGAAAGGGTCATTCTTGGAGAATATCTTAAAAACCATCAAGGATCAGACACCTCAAATCATCAAACAAATGTGTAAATTGGTGTTGAGTGAGCTTTACACAAGCATAATTCCCACTTTCGGTCTTGACATAGATATTAAGATGTTCATATTTATTGGTACAGGAACATCTTTAGTCTACTAAATACATGCAGGCTAGCATTATTACTCCAATGTAGCGCAAACTATACTTTGTGCTTTTTATCAGATGTTCAGCTGAGGAAAAATGTGCATCAAGTTATTTTACAGACCAGACCAACCCAGTTCGATAAGTCACTATTGTAATTGTTTATTTGTAAAGCGCTTAGACACAAGTAAAGTGCTTCTAGACGGGAAGGGAACAGGGGAGTAGTTTTCATTCTTAGGCCTTGAAGATTCTGAATGATCTAACACAATAGCTAACATACTAGGCCAGAGGTATATCTACTAGTGAAGTGCTTGACAAAAAGGATAAAAAAGGGGGGTGGGTGGAGCATAAAGATCAATAAACTACAGTACTGGCCTGGCAACATTTCAGACTGCTTGGTAGTTGGTCATCCATGCGCCTATAAGCACAACCAAGCTAGGGAGGGTAGACAGGTGGAGGACTGGATAGACAGACTTGCAAGGCCTAGGTCCTTTGTGCGCAGAACAGGAAGTGCGAGGGAGGGGGACAAGTGCACCCAGTCCAGCAGGGGCCAGGGTTAAGTGCAGAGTGGTTGCCCCTCTCAAGGAACATAATGCAGTAGTGCCAGGTACAGTGCAGATGCACAGCGGTAAGTGCAGGACTGGCGTGGGAGCCTGGGACCAGTGGGTTTCTGGCGGTGACCCAGGCGACCAGTAAGCTAACTGAGCAGGTTGGGTAAGAGAAGGAAGGAGGGAAAGAAGCGAAGAGAAAGGAGGTTAGCAGGGTAGAGGGAAAGAGAAAGAGGAAGAGGTAGGTCTTGAGGAGTTTCTGGAATTTAAGGAGGTCCGGCTCAAGACGTAGAGAGGTAGGTAAGCTGTTCCAGAGGGAGGCACCTTCAGAGGATAAGGATCTACCCCCAAATCTCTGTTTAGAGAAACGGCTCACCCGCAGAGAGTTGGAGGAGGCTGAGCGTAGGGCTGCAGAAGGAGAGTATTTGGGAAGAGAGTGTTGTAGATCGTAAGGGTCCTGGCTCCAGAAAGCCTTGCAGGCCTTACTATTGCGTTTTGTTCTACATGCAAAGACTTAGGCAGCTTGTGCATGACCTGGAATTAAAAGCGGCAATGAATTCACGAGTCTTGACCCTGTGCCAAGAACCGGGGCTGACTCTACAGTCTATGAAAGATGGTCTGACGAGGACTTCGGTCCAGAGACATGAACAACCTGCATGCTGAAATCCACACAGCACTGCTTTGAATTCACAACCCCCTGAAAAGAATAACTAGTCCTTGAATATGCTGGTATTCTTCCCCTCTGCCTGAATTGAATCTTACTCCCATTTCATGTTTAAGGCCTGCGGCAGCTGTCTCTTGTCCTTACACTTTGAGATGGTCTGACTATGCATAAACAACAACAAAGCAAACATTGTGCCTTATATCAATGCTGCAGAGCCTGGGATTAGTATAAATATGTGGGCCACATGAATATTGGAAGGAGAAGAGCAAGAGGTATCCCAGGATGTTACTAAGAAGGTTTTCTCTGATAGAAGCAACGCTGTGTCGAGGAAGAGACCCGAGACAATGGAAACTGCAAAGCAGCTGAGACCACATGTAATCAGTCACCAAGTAAGCCAGGCTCTAAAAAAGGGCACAATCAAGAAACAGGCTCTGCTCTAAGCTCCGAACCACTTTCCTGTCCAGCAGTCCTGATCCTGTAGCCATCCAGCCTATTCTCACTATGCTCCTCACCAACCAAATCTTTGAGTGTTGTACCCAAGGAATCATTTTCTGACAGTTCCTTTTCCCCTTCACTACTCACACTTGCTTCTGACGCACCTCCTCAATGTTTCGCACAAAACTTGTGCCTCCTCCCTTCTTACACACATACACCAAATGACATGGGGTAATTTCTCCCTCTGTAATCACCTCTTTTGGCCATACTCAGAAGCCCAATTCTGTCCAGCTCTCTTAAGTGTCTCATCCTCAGCTATGTGTTCCTTAAATCCTCTTTCCAACCCCTTCACCTATGCTCCCTCCAACTCATTGCATTCTTTCACCAACCTTTCCTGACCTTACTACTACCACTAACAACATCTATACTAGGTTCTTTCACCACCCCTTTGCTGCCCTGTCATTACCCCCTTTTGATCTTACTCTCTCTACCGCCCTCTGGCTCCTCCTATCACCGCCATCCTACAATCTGCCTTCAGTGGCGGCTTTCTCCAATCACCTCCAAAATCAAACTGTCTCCTTCTCAATACATTTCCACACTTGCTTTCCCCGTTCCTGAGATGTATAGTCAAGTGTCCCATCTCCTGGGGCAACACCTTTCCTAACAGTCAATAGTACAAGTTATTTTCTTTCCCTACTTAGGGATTTGTTGGTTCTTACTTATTTTATTTATATGTTTTCATTTTTCTAGTGCATGTCTCCTGCACTGTGCAGACCAAGCCTTAAAAGGCTTACCCGCCATCTTGGTTCTCTGATCGCTTGTGTACATATATGGAGAGGTGCAAGTACTGCGCTGTATGAGTTGGGCGCTTGCAGCTCCACTTGCTCTGTATCTTTTTCGATGCCTCTCTTCATCCAGCACTACTAGAGTGAGCCACATTTGCTATTTTAAGTTGCCTGTTTTTATCCATGGGGAATAACGTAAAGAGCTGCTGGGTCCCTCGCCCTCATTGTTAACTTGACAGGCAATAGGGCACATGTGGCAAGCCTGTACACTTTGAAACAGTTGTAGTGGAGTGACTAGGGGAACTTCATCAAGTGATCTCTGGCCCCCATGGATACCCCCATGAACACACCCCAAGGGTCAGGCAAGAGGCGTTATCAAATATTTCCTCACTCTTCCTTTGAGCATCCCTGGGGTTTTCAAGAGGATATCCACTTAGGTAATCCAACTTCACCTGCAAGTAGCCTTCTCTGTGGACTACTGCATAGATGTACGTTTTGGGGACAAAAACAACCTCCTGACTCATGAATTGGTTTCCTTGTTTGTCACTAACCAGGCCTGAGGAGCAGGATCTTTGATAGTATTTAAATCATCAAATGTCAATTTAAAGGCTTGACATTGAAGCTCAAGGGCTGCATAGTTAGCCTCTCGGTAGGAACACTGAAGAGGCATCCATCTGTCAAACAAATGGGTATCTGAAGTCAGGCATAATGAGGAGGGGTGGATGATACAAGGATATTTTCAATCACCCAAAGAGCCCTGTCTCAGCAGTCCACACTACATGGTTTGTCTTGGCTCCTCAGAGTTGGCCAGTCGGGTGTTATGCCAGGCACAAGAAGTTACAGAGAGAGTCCCATTAATATCCCACTAGTATCAGGAATGCACCAAGAACAATCTGTTTTCTATAGTCTTTTTTTCTAACTGCTTCCAGCTTTGTCTACTGTGGTTGTTCTACACCTTCAACCTTAAAGCCAAGGTACTTGACAGAGGTCATGGCGAGAGAGCACTTCTTAAGGTGCACTTCTATCCTCCTGTCCTTATGTTTTAGGTAACTAAATACAGGTTCAGTCCAGAACTGCCGTAAATGGCAATATCATCCAAGTATTGTCACAGATGGCCTTAAGAATGCACCAACTCCCAGAAACAGTTCAATGTTTTTTTTATTTAAAAAATGTGTGAAAGGCATCTAAGGGCCACCCCTCACTCTCTTGTCTACAAGAAGCAATATCCTCCTTAACCCAAGTGCCCCTGTTCCCCATGTTAGTATCTAGTGCTTGATAACACTTTCTAGCAAGTTCTGTCTCACTATCAGTGAAGGTCTAAAGTGAATCGCCTCATGTATCTAGCCTCCCTCTGGGACTTCCTAGGTTTGACCTCCACTATCCAGTGGTTAGTTGTATTGGTTTGTGGGGGTCTGTGCCTTACATACACTCAAGCCCCATCGATCTCCTTCCTTTCTGCCATGCAGGTCTGCCGTGACTGGATAATGGCAACTCACGTTGAAAATTGTTTCAGTTCATGTAAAGGGGGGGGCGGGGCACATTGAGGCCTAGTCCACAGTAAGCATGGAAATGTCCCTGTGTTTTTCCAGAAAGCCAAACCGTGGCAAGTTTGTAGTAGTCCATGTTAGGAAGGTTTGTCAAAGCAGCTGGGGCGAGGCTTGCACTGATGTCCACTGTCAGTACACAGCATCCCTCTTAGTGGTTCTCTTTCTACCCGTTGGCTGACGGGATCTGACGTCAGTAGTAATCTGCCTGGTGGGCTGTTATCTTGCGAGTGGTTTGCCCAGACCTATGCTGTATGTTGTTGTTGCCTGAAAGGAAAGGAAGAACCTGGACTGCGCTTTGTTCAAGAGGTCTGGGGTGGCATTTTTCAGACACATGATTTGGGGTTGTTTTACCGAGGTGGGAATGTTCGAGGGAGAAACGACCTAAGATTATTTGTTCGAAATAATCTTTGGTGTTTTCTCCCCTGAACATTCCTGATGTGCCCAAACCCATACCCACACCCCCATCCACACCCCTATCCCCTCCCCCACCCCCAACGTACCTTACATTCCGTCTCGCTGTGTCCCTGCAATGCCCGTTACCTTTCACTTCTGTGATCGGGAACCGGCACTGCAGGGTCCTTTTTTTTATGCGACTGCAGGACACCAACTGAATAGTATAGTGAGCGGGGTGTTGCGGGGGACACCCCAGCTGCCTTTTTCTTTGGTTGGGATGCCTGCGGGACCGCTGCAGGGGACACGCCTGCAACCTCCGCTCACAGAATAGTGACCAGGGTTCACGGGGGACACCCCTGCAGCCCTTTATTGAATTTGTTTTGGGGGTGGCTGCAGGGGACACCCCAGCACCGAATGCGTGATCTGGTCGAATTTTTCGGCCGTTTGGAATTTTCGAACGTCCAAAAATCTGCCAAATCCTGCTTTCTTTTGGTCATTTTGCCCTAAACGAGACACATATAGGCACTTAGGAACTGGACAGGAACTGGGGTCCATCCTTTGGAGTAGGAATGGCTCTGCTTCCACCCTAGTAGGTATCCACACCAGGTTGGAAGGGGTCCCTATTTCCCTCCTGACACAGTCAGTTTACGGACCTTGTCACAATATGCGACAGCGTAAACTTGATGAGCAGTACAGTCTATGAGTCGCTGGAAGATAGAGGGAGCCCCATACGAGCTGTGAAGGCCGTCTGAGTCCACTAGTGCCAGATGGAACTGCCAATATAAGCATTTAGTTCCAACACGGAGATTAACTTGGCTGGCTTAATCCTTTCAATCGTGTTATCTATTGGAGGCATTATGTGGGTGTCAAGCCTTCAAATTTTGCTAACCTTTTGGAAGCACAGACAGTGTAGCTAGGATACTACCAGCAAAACGGGAGACTAAGAGCGGTTCACTCATGGTTCAATTACACCTAGTTTCAACACTTTTTGCACTTCTGAGAGGACTGCTTAACATCAGTCCGCTGATTGGTGAAAAAAACGTAAAGAGGCTTCCCTGGTGAAGAATTTATTTCAGCGTACAAACCTCATGCCGATTTCTGGTTTGTCAACAAAAAAAACATGAAAGCGATGCAAATAATCCCTCAATTCTTTTTACACAGGATTGAAATTCTCAGGCATTCTTAAGAGTGTTGGACACTTCTGAGAGTGGGGGGGATCACCGAAATGGCCATGACGGCTTGTTCTTCTGGGCTCATTGAAGCTTTCGGTTCATTCATGTGAGACAACTGTATGGTCTTCAGTCGGTCATCTTACTGCACTCAGTAATTTAAATTGCTGAGAACTTCAGTCGCACGATATGGTCCATGCCACTTAGCGAAGAGTTTATTCTCAGATATCAGAAACAGCACAAGGAAATGGTTGCCCACTTTGAATCTCCTCAAGGGGGTTGCCAGTAGTGCAGGCATTTCTATTTCTTCATACTGTTTTGCACAAACTGGACCTTGTTCTAACTGGCCTCTTCCTGACTCTCCCAATTGTTTTGCAGTATGCCAAATAAGTCTCAAGGTTCTCAACCGTAGAAAAAATGAAAATGAGAAAACCCAGTCAAGGCCTGTGGCTTCTTCCTTAGTGCAAAAGAAGGCACAGGGCAGAAGATCATCCGAGTTCGTGGAGTCTTCACTGATCAAACTTTGCAGACAGTTCTGAAGGGTCTGATTAAACCTCTCCAGTAGGACACTGGTTTGGAGTGTACAAATGGAAATGCAGCGCCTGTCAAAATAAAGGGGACCCATCATGAGCATTGACATGAAGTTGGAGGCATGACTGTCAACATTCCTTTTGAAAATATGAACAACAAAATGTAAGGGACCCAAACCTTCATTATGTGTTGAGTGATCTGAATGGACAGAGGGGACCCATGATGTCGATGCCTATTCTAGAGAAGGGGTAGAGGCTGCAGGGTTGCCTGCCCAAAACGATTGTGGAATATTATTTAATGTCTTGGTAAATTCCCTGCCAACAGAAGAGGCTTAAAACATGGTCCTCATCATTAACTATTCCTTGATGGTGCTGGACAAATGTGAAAGACCCATGATGCGCTTTTGGAAATTGGATGGGACCTGCAACTGATACCAGTACTGTCCATTACCCTATGGATTATTTTCTACTCTGTACAGAAGTCCCTTTCTCTCCACAAGGTCAGGCCAAGTTTATATTTGCCCTCTCATGTCCGAGTAGCCTGCTCAAAGACAAACCAAGGTGCAGGTTATTTTGCTTCTCCAAAGCTAACTCAGACTATGGAATAAGCAAGTCTGAGTTATCACCTGCAACCACTGTTGGACTGGTCATTGTTGTAACTGCTTGGATCCCAAGGGACATAGAGGGAACCCCAAGTTAAGCTTCCCAGAGTGAGTGGGTAGAGCCATATCTGCTGTCCCCTCTAACAAAAGGGGTTCATCCTGATTCCTATTCTGAGACAGAAAACAACATGCTTGCATAACATTTGTGCAAGACAATCCCTGTACTGGAATAAAAACATCTGTTTTTTTTTAACTTTTCTTTATTATTTTGATAACATGAATACAAAAACAACAATTCCCCCAACTTTTCACCGCTCCCAACCCCCCTCTGCGCCCCATGCCCTAGCGTCTGTGAGCCCCACCCCCTTCCGTCTGGCGATTAGGTGTACAGGTCCAAAAGTTTCAGTCTATGGGGTTGCTATTGCTCCCGGAATTCTCCCTTTAAGTAGTCCAGGGTCTCTCCCCATTCAGCTGCGAATTTACCCAAATAGCAATTTACAGCATACATAGCCCATTCCAAGGAAATAATCTCCCACATTTTCCTTAACCAGTCCTGTTCCGTTGGAGTCCTGGGGCTCTTCCACCTTTGGGCAATGAGAGCCATTGCTGCCAGTATGAAGACTACCTTTGCCTTATAATGACCCCCCCACCCCCAAGCTTCCTCCCCTTTCCAACCAGGATCTCACGAGGGTCCTGACTCGTGCCTTCCCCAAACGCCTGATTTAGCGCTTGAGAGATATCCCTCCAGAAGGGCTTGATGTTAGGGCAATCCCACCATATGTGGGCCTCTGTGCCTTCCCCTCCACAACCTCTTCAACATGCCCCGGATGTAGTTGGGAACATTGCCTTAATGCGAGCCGGAGTATAATGCCAGCCGAAAAGGTACTTGTACCAGGCCTCCTGGAGCTGGGCAGCCTTAGCCACTTTCGGAATCAGTTTCCAAAGCTTCTCCCAGTCCTCTCGTTCCATTCACCTGGCTAGGACCCCTTCCACCTGGACATGTATGGCCACTTCGTGATCGGGCCTGCACTTTCCAAAAGTTTATATAAGTCCGAAATCAGCACCCTGGACCCTTCATGCGACAGGAGGAATTTTTCGAACTGAGTCAGGTCGCGAGTAGCCGCACTTCAGATCTCCTTGGAACTTAGCCAGTGTCTGAGTTGAAAATATCTGTGGCGCTCTCCCTCGCCCACCCCGAACTCCAGTTTGCAATCTTCAAAAGATTTTACGTTCTGACCAAGAAATAAATCTCTAATGACCCTACATCCCCCGCTTTCCCACGGCTTCAGGCTGGCTCCCTCAATTGTGGGGAGGCCAACGCTTATCCCAGGCTAGATTGAGGTCCCCATGAAAATAATCTGCCCTCTCGCGAACCCCTCCAACACGCCCAGAGTGTCCCTCGCGAACTGTCCTGCCCCACGTTTGGGCCATAAACCGAGGCTAAAGTGTAATCAGCACCCAAGTACTACCCCCTTACCAGTATAAATCTCCCATTTTTATCCCTCAAGGTATCCTGAATCCTAAAAGCCAAACCCCTCTTAGCCTACGCCACCCCCCCTTTCTTTGTGGGACCAGACGCAAAGAGAATCTGTGAGAAACCCTTCAGACGTAGGCGGCCCTGGTCTTTCCGCAACAGATGGGTTTCCTGCAGGGCCAAGACGTCTGGTGCATGCGTGCAGACGAATTGCTCTAGCTTAGCCCTCTTGAGGGGAGAATTTAACCCTCTCACATTGTGGGTCAGCCACCTGAAATCGAGATGAAAATATTACCTGTTCCGGCGAACCACCCTTTCATCCCTCTCCTTGACCTCCCTTTACACCCCCATCTTCTCCACCTATCACCCTTAAGCGCTACGGCCTTTTCCCCAACCCCCTCCCTGCCCCGAACCCCGACTGTGGGCTTGAAAACCCCCCCCATCCTTCCCCCACTCCCCGGACAGTCTCGTCCTTACTTGATCCAACATGTTTAACTCCTCCCCCCAAGGTGCATCGCGCAGCCTATCAGTCCACCACCCCCCAACTATTCCAAGATGCTACCCCAAAGGGTCACCCGTCCTCTTCCGCATTCTGACCTCTCGCATCTCCGGGGCTCGGTGCGTTCGGCCCCCCTGACGGGCCCCGCAGCCCTCCCTTCCGCCTGCCACACTCACTCATGGTGCACCACTCCCAGGGCCTACCTCTCTTCCTCTGGCCCCTGCAAGGCACCGGGACCCCCACACGTCGCCCACTCATACCTGGGGTCTAGTGTTGGGACCGCCCATGGCTCGGCCAACTCTGTGGGCCCTGTGCAACGAAATCTCGCTCGGGTCTCCCTCCCCCAAGAGTTACGCAAATATGCGCCGGCATTCCTCCATTAGAAAGCAATCCGTAACCGTCTCAGGGATCGCCTTGATCCGTATGTTGATCCTCTAGTGTCTGTTTTCCAAGTCCTCGAGCATCGCCTCCATGTTCCTCGTCGCCGTGTCCATCCAGTCTATAGCTTCACTGTTGGGTGTGTTATCCCTCTCGTTCTCCTGGAGGCCCCTTTCCAGTAGATCAGTCCTTTCCCCTAGCTTGGCCACTTCATGTCGCATTTCCCCCAGCGCCACATTAAGATTGGACCTCATAAGTTGGAACTGCTCTTGAAAGGTTTGAGCCAGGGATTCCCTCAAGGCTTGCATTTCCCCATTAAGATCTTGCCCTGTCAACCGCGCCACCGCCCGTCCGTCTCAACGCTTCTGCCTTCATCTGGGAGGCCACTACCCGTTTTGCTGATGTCCTTGCACTCCATAGCAGGCCAAAGTAACATCTCTGTTTTAAAATTACATAGCAAGTCTATCACCACCTCTAAATAATCACGGTCTATTAGACCAAAGCACACACTTACCCCATATTTAACTTCTTAGCCATCATTTCCTGATGTAAACGGCAACTTCAATCCTTTGAAAACCTGCGCTCTGCCTCGCAAAGTAACATCCATGTACTCAATGCTGTAGTGATTGTACCCAGCAACTCCCTTGGTGGATTTCAAAGGGAGTTTCACCATACGGCTGGCCCTCACAACCTTCAAGGATGGATAGGGAGAATTGGGCGAGGTGTCCAGTCTAACCTTTGTACATCCTACTTCTGACACATCAGTCACTATTGAATTGACTTCTCAAAGGACACAAACCAGAAATGAGTTTCAGCGATCATTTCTTAGGCTTATTTACAAGGCTAGACACACATAATTCAAACATTGGGCCAGGATGGCAATCTCTTCAAAGGTCACTAGTCAAAAGCAAAAAAAATGTAAAAGTCTCTCTTTGGCATCCCTCACAGTCTTTTGTGTAAACACAAAGAGTTTAAGTCTATTAGACCAAATTTATTTTGTTTGTTTTTTTGTCCCCACTTTCCGCCACCTTAACCTACTCCCTTACCATAACCCACATTTAGATTTAAATTAAATTGACAGAACTTCCCCCAAAAAACGAACCAAAATATTGGGTCAAATTGAAAAGGTCAATTTGCTTAGCAATCAAGTATGCTAATACCACACAACGTCCTCTTGGTGGATGCTCTTTTGGCTTTCCATAGACTTGCAGAAGAGTTGTAGCTTGGTTCTCCTGATTCTGGTCACAGTGCCCACCATTTCCACCAGAAGCAAGGCCAGCTCCAAAGCTATGCTTTGGGAGCCTGACAACCTTAATGCCTAGGAGCCCTGGTTCTGCAGTAATCCAGCCTAATATCACTTTCATACATGCAATACCAATGTTCACTCTTCCTGACGTGAAGTTTCCCTGATACATCCTGGCCTCCTTCACTACTTACTAGTTCCTGCCGCACCTGCTCAATGCATTTGACAAGTGTACGTTTCTCCTCCCCCATCACTCGCATACTCCATAAGCATGAGGTACGTGTCTCTCCCTCTGCTCTCCTCTCTTTTACTCATTTGCTCTTCCTTAGAAACTCTTCCTCTTCAGCTATTCCTCTATCTCTTCTGCTCATTTTTTTCTTCCTTCTTGATTCCTCTTTCAAATCCCTCCTTGTCAGCTCCATCTTTCACTACCTCCTTCCTCCACATTTCCTCTGCTCACCCACTCCTCCTCGCACCTCATCCTCTGCTCGTCCTGTCTTCACAACCTCTGGTGCTCACCTCACCTCTAACCACCTCTCTGACTCCAGTCTTGCCTTTCTCCAATACCTCTACAATTGTACTGTTGTCGTCCCTTAACAACTAAACACTTTCTCCCCACTTCCCGGGTTATATCTCCTCTTTTGGGGAAGTTTTTTTAATGCGTCTGTATGTGGATGCTTTTTTCTTCTCCTATTCCAGTTTGGTTGGGTGTTAATTGTTTCAGATGTTTTCACTTTTCTAATGCAAGTCTCCAATGCTCCGCAGACCAAACCTGTAAAAGTTTGGTTCGCTATCCTGGCTCTTAGATTGCTGTTGCACAAGCTATCTAGAGCGTGAGGACAACGGTCGCTCAGTCTGTACTTTTTCTGCACCTCTTCACATTAGGAACTACTGTGGTGAGCCTGCATGTTTTTTCCTGGTCATTCCTATGGTTCTCTCCATGGGGCATAACTTAAAGGTCCTGCAGTCCCTCACTGCCACTGTAAACTTGACTAAGTCTTAGTAACACAACTTGTAAATGGTCTTGCATTCTACTAGTGCACAAGGGAGGAGCACCTCCACTTTAACCCAGGTATTGTGGGGGCGACCAGGTGACACCCCTCACACCATCCCCCGTACCTTGCAACATAGAGCAGTTGGTGGCAACCGGGACCCATGGTCACCCACACACACCAAGGGTCAGGTAGGAGGCATCATCAAAAATCGCCTGATTCCTAGAGATCGAACTCAGAGCAAAGAGTCAGAGAGCTGGGGATCAAGAAAGCAAGATATTGCAAAACCAGTGGGGAGAGAAAGCAGACTTTAGCAGGTAGCATTGGCTGATATGCCTAAAGGAACCGAGAGACGTGAATGACATAAAGGACCTAAAGAGGTTGAGGGTCTTGGAAAGGTAAGACATCTCAGAGAGCTGACTGAAATGACTGACATCAAACCTGTGACGATGAACCCTGCCAGGATTGTCAGTCATCCAAAGAGTTAGAGTATCTTTGGCCGGTGGCAGAGCATGCAAAGCACTATATAGACTGCTGCAAGACAGCTGGGAGCTATATGCCAGAAAATGAGCGGGGCACAATATCGCTGAAAGGGAGTTCACCTCTACATTCCCCATTTACCAAAAGCATGCTAGACTGATACTAACAAAAAGCCTACACACACTGTAAGCCTGAACAGATTCAAGTTCTTGTTTTCTGGGAAAGTCTCGAATCACTATTGTGTATGCAATACCTATACCTTTTGCTGAGAGGACTAAAAATATTATTCAGCTGTGGAAAAAACTGTAGTGATGAAGATGATAAAACATAGCTTTATTCGACGCACTTACCATAAAAGCAATAAAACATTGTTTTCCATTAAAAAAAGAAGAGGCCAATTAAATACCATTTAAATACAATAAATCTGTTCACATTACAATTTCATCATTAAAATCATATAAAATCTATTCTGGCACATCTGGACCTTCTCGACCATGCATGAAATAGTAACTTTGCTACAAAAAATACAACATTTATATCATTGGTATTCTTACACAATTAAGTCTAATGCAGAGTTGATAGTCCTAACACCTTTGTGTTTAAACAGGGCAAGTAGATAACAAGATCGCAGGTCTTTATAACCCTCACAGAGGAGCAAAAAGTGACTTACAGTCTCCTCTGCCACATCACAAACCGGACAACTCTGCTTATTAGTAGTTTTTCACTTTGCTGTGAAGGATGCCACTTTTAGAGTATTTGTACGTAGTTGAATATAAAGTGCACGTGCATATCGGGGGTTATCACATCAAGATAGTTTATGTAGCCAGCCAATTGCTTAGTGGTTAAGTACAAGCACCCAGTGCTTACAGTTAGACAATCCTGTTTCATTCGCTCCAAGGTTGCTCCTAGGCATGCCTCCTTTACTTTTTGTTTGGCGTTAGTATCCATACTTTCTGGATGGTCCCATAATGTAGCCAGGTTGAACCTCTGTAATTCAGTGCAAATTACCTTGAGCCATGGGAGTGATCATGATCTATTCTGGCAGAGAAAACTAGTAAGGGTAAATCGATAGTCATTTAAGCCCAAACGTGTCCATATTCGCACCCAGTATAGTAATGGTTTCATGTGCAGAATCTCTGGCATTGGCTGTAAATTACACTCCCAGCAAAGGCTAGCTAACAGTGCTCCTCGAGATTGCATTAGGAGATCACTCAAAACATAATTCTGTAGTGCCTAGATGTGTTTATTCCATTACCCAATCTGACAGGAATAAACATATGCTTGAAAGAAACCTTTATGTCATGTGTTCTGTTAATTCCTCACAGAGCACAGACCCTTGATTATATCAGTATCAATATCAGTCCTTGGTAGGGACATTCTTGGTAGGGAATCTTGCAACAGTGAACGAGGAAACTCGAGGCTCAATTTAAGCATAAGGGACATGGATGCCTAGGTTTAAACAGTACCTGAACGCAGACACAAAAAGGCTCAAACTACAGCAATTGCTTGCATCTATGGAAATTGTGGTGGTGTTGTTGTTAGCTGGTTTAGAATCAACCTAAAGAGCAGCATAATGTTCAACTATGTGCTTTTAAGAAAATCAAGAAATTCCTAGTCTAATAAGTATCAAAAATCTCTATTCCGACATTTTAAGAGCATACAAACTGATTAACCTGAAAGTGGGTGACGTCCATCCAAAACTTGTATATGGACTCATTCAGTTTATAGTTATGTTCATAGGTAAAAATACTTTAAATTAACAATTGCAAGCCTGAGTGCATGGATTTATTTTGTAATGCCTTTTGCCACAGTGCACTGTGGATTTCCAAGACAACATACACATTTATTCTGATGATAAGCCTATTGTAAAATTCATACAAACTGGACTCAAAAACAGTAAAATAAAGTTAATTTACCAACAAATCTTGCACCAGACTCTTCACATTTCTAGATGTTTCTGGAGAAGGAGAATTATGAGAAGCCAGCTTTATAAGGGTGGCTAAAAAGTTTTTGCATTTCTTCACATTTTCCTGCATTTCCTGAAAAGGAAAACAAAGCAAACTGCATTAAAAAACATTGTCAGACCATACTTCGACATCATGGAAAAGTCAAGCAAAACTCAAAAACAATATATATATCTGGGATACATTACTCACCGTAATCGTATTTCTGATGCTTGTATCTGCTTAGATTCACATGCTGTGCGTAGGCCGACATCTAGTGGTAGCTGCAGAGTATTACAGTTTGTTTTTCGAAACTAGAAAATGGCCGTCGACACAGGGCATGCCAGTAATACTATCCCTAGTGTGACGTCCACTGTACCCATGATCCCTCGCGCGTCTAGGACCCTCAGATTGCATATAACGCTTAGGTAGGTTTCTGTACTCAGCTGATGCCATTTATCGGTCTTAGGTTGCCCTCTGCTGTCCAAATGGCAAAGTGCTCCCCTGTGTGCCCTTCCACTTCAACAACAGCTATAATTTTAACATACAGAATGAGCACGGTTTTACGTGGACACCTTCACCATCAACTATCAGAAAAATGTGGAATAATTTCAAGTTACTTCTTTCCAACCAACTTCTCTCCACATAGGGCATGTCAGATCCATTCTCAATGAATAGTTAATTTCTGGCTTAACGTTTCAGTCTCTAAAGAGGCACTGTAAAAGACCTTGATCAAATATAGGTGCTCCTCTCCTGCTCTTGCCTTAAAACAGAATGAGGAACAATAAGAGATGTGCCGCCCTCTGGGAGAACTATGTGCATAAAAACCCACTCACGGATCAACATTCTCTACCAAATAAGTGTTTTTTTTATTTATGTCATTTGTTATACACCCAAACCCGGCGATACCACTCCTTTAACTGAAGTATGCACTAACCCCAAACCACCCCTTCTCAACAGCTGATCACCTCTAAATCTCCTACCAATTCACACTCACACCACACACACACCTCATCCCAGCAACCTCATGTCTATCAATGCCACATTTCCCATTGTGGAGCTATGACAAAACGTACATATTTAGCTCACACCACCCCAAGAAAGCGGCTAACCAGTTCTTTCAGCACTGCGATTTATCAGCTCTTGGGCTCTCTATTCCAGATAATACACATACCCAAGTGACAATGGCCATTCACATAAAACCGTACTGCCACTCATGACTATGGCCCTGCACTCAACCACCTCAGGTTTTTCAGCTTCAACACCCTCTCTTCCACTGCCAACTCTTACCCCTCCTCTATCACTACAAAGCAACAAGGACACCAAAAAGGCAAAGGTGAATTATAAACAAAACCTCTACACATTATATAAGTATTAAAACTTTCTGGAAGTTATTTAGCTCCTGCTTGTAGCCTTGAAGAACCTGGTCACCTTGAAACCAACAGCTACACGGAGCTACCTTTGACATGCCAGCCCAACTAGTGCCATTGTCAGGAACAGAAGTCACTTGTTACAATGTCACTGGTCTCTGTGGAAACATGTTAAGTTGCCCATTGGAACCGCAGTGTGGTCTACTTGTTCAGCTTAGCTCGTGGACTTCTGAATTCATGTTTTCTTCAGCTTCATCTACAACGCTGATGCCAGCGAATGACTGTCACAACTTTGAGCTCTCGTCTGGTAGACTGAGGTTTGTTTTACCCAGCTAGTATTCACTATATTTCTTTTGCACCCTTGCTTTTCTGCTTCCTTGCTTCTCCATGTGTATTCTTGTGGTCGCCTGGTCCGCTGTTCTTCACTCAAAGCAAAGGCCAGCCAGTTGTTGCTCCAGTGGTCATGTAACATATTTTGCGTCTGGTATCTGTCGTCCGGGTGGTCTCTTTTGGGGCTTCCCTGGACTCAGCCGTGGTCCTGCGATACTAAGAGTGGACCCCCCCCCAGAGGACACCCGGGGAATGACCACTTGGGGTTCCTCTGAATTAGCTCTCCAGAACCAAAGAGAAGGACAGAGGAAGGAACCAGCCTGGACAAAAGCAGAAGGCAGGAAAATAACAGATAACTGGGACTCTGAAGAACAGGATTGTAGCATCCAGAGCATTACGACAACAAGGCAGAGCAAGCCTTTTGTAGGCTTATGGTGTATGGCTGTGGGGATGTGCAGCCCTGGCGTCCGAGAACGCCTGCCCGGCAGCACAAGAACGGAACACAAAGGTGGGCGCCTCGATGCATGCAGATCCCCCGCTGGCAATGCCCCACCGTTTACGTGACACAGGCGTCCCCTGATGGAGTCAACACCGCAGGTAGAGCCACTACCTACTGCCAGGTTAACGGCTCGCTGTGCGGCAGTCGTGACACCAGTCTTTAAGGTTCCATAGTGTTCCTGTTCTACCTCTTATCTGCAAAAGTTGTGTAATCCATCGCTGGATACTCCACAGACATCCGAAGGATTTCCCAAGGGTTTTTCCCCTGCCTTGGGATTATTTCCCAAAATCGTCATCTTATTTGGGAGTCTAGAGAGATTCAACTGTAGTACATGCCATGGGAAATGGACAACTGTCCTACACCATCGAAACTGAAAAGTAACCTAGGCAGGTTAATGGATAACATTTTTAAACTGCTACCTCAAATCAAAGCAAAAGGATAAAAGTACTTCTGCCATCAACACTCTGTGACAGGGTCAGAGAACCATTCAAACCTACAGCACAGGGCATAGTAGGCTGTGAGCCACAGCCAACCCTGACCAAGGATCGAGGTTAAGGAGCTTAACCCCCCCCCCCGAAGTGCCATTTGTGTTAATGTGGGTACCATCCTCTGTCACATGATGCCTTCCAGTAAACCCCTCATGGCCAGAATGATTTTCTTTCTTTCAAGTCTACAACCAAGAAAACCCTCCTGCCCAGCACTCAGCCTTCCATTCCTACACTGACCCCAGGGGAATGGTGGGGCAACAAAAAAGAAACAGTCAGAAGGGACTGCAGGAGAGATACATAAACCCTCCCTGAACCAAATCATAAAATTAATCAGCTCATAAGGAAAGCTACCTGGAAAATGAGTAGCGTGTATACCTGGCAGCTACCTTGCTAATAGTGACTGAAAAGGGGAGGGGATTATGTTTTTTTTAAAGCCCCTCAGCTGTGTAACCCAGTCCCTGGGGAAAAGACAGGCATACATTGGAGCCAACTGAGCACTGGATCGAATAGAAGGGATGAGGGACACTGAATTAACAGGACCACAGTATAAAAGGAGACAAAACGGGAGGCAGAATTAGGATTTCAGAAGTCAGGTTAGGAGGTGTGATGGTGAACAGAGAGACCAGGCAGAAGACGGATAGAGGAGCGAAGTGCTGAAGAGTTTACTGGCAAGAGTTTGAGCAGAGTGCAAATGAGGTATAGTTGTGTGTAGGGAAATGTGAGAAAAGCGGGTGTAAAAGGTGAGAGTGGGGAAGAAAAGAAAAAAAGAAAAAAAAGAAAGAATGAAAAAAAGGTGTAGGGGTTAAAGAGTGAAAGTGTGTGTGCGTGTGTGTGTAGGGGGTGTAGGTGAGGTTGTAGTAGAAGTGGTGAGGGTGGAGCAAAGTAGGAAGGAAGGTTTAAGTTACTTACCTGTAACTATTGTTCTCCAGCATAGGTCTGTCATGGATTCACATGCTCATACATATTCGCAGTCGTCAGGCTGGGAATCCTCTAAAAGAAAACACAGTTTCACTTTAAAACTGTATTTCTCCTCTAAACCAATCACTGTCCTCTGAGTCATACTGCCCGCATCCAATGACAGTCCTCTCCCTATGCCCCACATCTGGCAGCCATCTTCAGATTTGGTAAGCACGTAAAGTGGTAGTATGACCAAGAAGAGCCACGGAGGGTTTGCATGTCAATCCATGCCAGACCCGTGCTGGAAAACAACAGCTACAGGTAAGTAACTTAAACCTTCTCCGGCATGGGGTCTGGCATGGATGCTCATGAATAACGAATCCACAGCAGTACACATTACACAACCACGGGAGGTGGCAAGGCTCAACAGAAGTAATCAACACATACCCCTGGAACAACCTCACCTCAAGCGAACAGGTTGTATAGCACTGCCTGGCTGACTCTGGACTCCTCCCTGGAATCCCTGTCGACGCAGTAGAACTTCCTGAAGGTCGGAGTGGACCTCCACGTTGCGGCTCTGCAGATCTCGAGATGAGAAAGGAATGCCGTCGTCACAGCAATCGCTCTGGTGTAGTGGGCCCGGCAGAGGTCGGTTAGGCAGTCGATGACAGTACATAATGAAGCCATAGAGCCATCGTTAGATAAAAGCCTTGTACAAGGCCTTCCCATTATTCACAGGTCCAAAGTTCACAAACAATTGAGAAGTCTTCAGACAACTCTTTGTGCGTGCCACGTAGAACTTCAGGGCATGAGAAGTATCCAGCGAATGCAAAGTCCTCTGCACCAGCCACGAAGGTTTCAGGAAGAAAACAGGTAACACCAAAGGTTTGTTGAGGTGGCATTCATGACAGAACCTTCGGCATTGAAGAGGGCTGTGTACGCAGCACCATCCTTGATTCGTGAAAAGTCAGATATGGTTGCTAGCAGGACAGAGCCTGGACCTCACCCACTCGTCTGGCTGAGGTGATGGAGAGCACGTCCCCAAGCTCCTCGGTTGGTGGAACCTGCTGGCAAACATCTGGCATTTGGAGGTCGCCGCTGCGGCAAAAAGATCGATCAGGAGCGTGCCCCATTTCACAAACAGATGGTCCACCTGATCCTGACGAAGTTCCCACTCGTGGCAGGTGCGCCGTTCCCTGCTGTGGGAGTCTGCAATGGGCTTCTTGAAGTCTGTCAGGTGGAGCGGGACAAGGAACATCCCCTGACCAATGGCCAGTGCAACAATCCCTGAGCTTCCTTGGGGAGCACTGGGGATCGAGTACCCCCTTGCTTCCTGATGGAGAACATGGTGGTGGTGGTGGTGTCCTTGAAGATCCACACAACCTTGCATTTCAGAGATGGTAGGAAAGACGTGAAGGGCCAGAAAACTGTCTGTAGATCCAGGATGTTGATGTGCGGATCCTTCTCCTACGGATGCCACAGACCTCTGGCGTGTAGACGTCCGGTGTGAGCCCCCCAACCTTCCAGAGAGGCATCAGAGGTGATCGTCTCTTGGTATGGCAGGGTTTGAAATCCTGCCCCCTGGGCGATGTGGGAGCACACCCCCCACGACTCCATAGCCGGCCAGAACTCCTAGTCGAGAGGGATCTTGTCCACAAAATCTCCAGACACTTGTATCCAACGTGCATTCAAGAATTCCTGTAGGGGTGGCATCTGTAATCTGCAGAGACAGACTAGGTAGCACCAAAGGTTTGTTGAGGTGGCATTCATGACAGAACCTTCGGCATTGAAGAGGGCTGTGTACGCAGCACCATCCTTGATTCGTGAAAAGTCAGATATGGTTGCTAGCAGGACAGAGCCTGGACCTCACCCACTCGTCTGGCTGAGGTGATGGCCACGAGGAATGCTGTCTTCCACGAGAGAAACTTGATTGGGGCTTGATGCATAGATTCGAAGGGTGTCCCCATAAGTCATGTCAGGACTACGTTGAGTTCCCATGCCGGGGTAGGAGCCTTCACTGGCAGGAAAGATCAAAAAAGCCCCTTGAAAAACTCCTTGACGAGTATGTGGAACCACAGCGAGGATATTCAAAGGGATCTAGAGTAGCGTTTGATGGCCACCAGTGGTACCTTGATGGATGTGTGGGCCAGGCCAGCTTTTGCCAAGGAAAGCAAGTATGGAAGCATCTGTGGGACCGTGACCCTCAGAGGGGTAATTGCGACTGGCACCACATTAAAAAACGCTTCCACTCATGGCCGCAGCACTTTAGTGTCAACGATGCACTGGCTTTGGTAAGGACCTCCCTGCAGTCTGCTGGCAAATCATAAACCCCAGACACTAAGGCTGCAGGAGGCATGCCTTTGGATTCAGGGATCCTGGGTTGTGATGAAGGATTGCGCATCCCTCCTTAGGGAGCAGATCCGGAAGCACCGGCAACTTGACTGGAGGCGACGCTGACAGGCTGAGTAGGTCCGGATACCAAATCTGCCTCGGCCATGCCGGGGCGATGAGTATCATCCTGCAGTGACACTGTCGGGAGTGTGTTGATCACACATAGCAGGAGAGGAAACGGTGGAAAGGCGTACAGAAACATACCCTCCCACGGGAAGGAGAGCACGTCCCCAAGCTCCTCGGTTGGTGGAACCTGCTGGCAAACATCTGGCATTTGGAGGTCGCCGCTGCGGCAAAAAGATCGATCAGGAGCGTGCCCCATTTCACAAACAGATGGTCCACCTGATCCTGATGAAGTTCCCACTCGTGGCAGGTGCGCCGTTCCCTGCTGTGGGAGTCTGCAATGGGCTTCTTGAAGTCTGTCAGGTGGAGCGGGACAAGGAACATCCCCTGACCAATGGCCAGTGCAACAATCCCTGAGCTTCCTTGGGGAGCACTGGGGATCGAGTACCCCCTTGCTTCCTGATGGAGAACATGGTGGTGGTGGTGGTGTCCTTGAAGATCCACACAACCTTGCATTTCAGAGATGGTAGGAAAGACGTGAAGGGCCAGAAAACTGTCTGTAGATCCAGGATGTTGATGTGCGGATCCTTCTCCTACGGATGCCACAGACCTCTGGCGTGTAGACGTCCGGTGTGAGCCCCCCAACCTTCCAGAGAGGCATCAGAGGTGATCGTCTCTTGGTATGGCAGGGTTTGAAATCCTGCCCCCTGGGCGATGTGGGAGCACACCCCCCACGACTCCATAGCCGGCCAGAACTCCTAGTCGAGAGGGATCTTGTCCACAAAATCTCCAGACACTTGTATCCAACGTGCATTCAAGAATTCCTGTAGGGGTGGCATCTGTAATCTGCAGAGACAGACTAGGTAGATGCAGGACATCATGTCCAGCAACGACTTGATGTCCTGAACCATGGCCGTCCTCATTGACGACAGTCACTGCACCTTCCCTTGAATGGCTGCTAGCCTCTTCTCTGAGGGTGACGCCTGGCAGGCCACTGTGTTGAGTATAGTGCCAAAGAACAGTGCGTTCTGCAAGGGCGTTAATCAGGACTTCGAATAGTTTACTGAGAAGCCCAGCTCAATCAGTAGCTGGATGGTCTCCTTCGTGTGCTTGTAGGCCAGTTCCCGGGAGCAAGTGCGTTTCAGTCAATCTTCCAAGTATGGGCATACGTGTATTCCCTGCAGATGGGCAGCCACTGGGGCCAGGCATTTTGTGAACACACTTGGGGCCGATTTCAAGCCGAATGGTAGGGCCTTCAACTGGTAGCATTGGAATTGCACCACAAACCATAGGAACTTTCAATGTTTCCTGTGGATGGCGACATGGGAGTACGCATCCTCTAAGTCCAACAACATCAAGAAATACCCTTCCTCCAGTTGGCAGAGCATGTGCTGCAACGTGACCATCCTGTATTTTTCAGACTTACGGTACTTGTTCAGACGGCGCACGTCCAGCATGGGCCTCCATCCCCGCCAAGTCTTCTTTCTGACCAGAAAGTATCTGGAATAGACTCCGGTGCCAGGGAGCCGTGTGGGGAACTAGCTCTATTGCCCCTTTCCGTAACATTGGCACACACTTCTTCCATATGAGATATGTGCTGCTCCTGATGGGGAACCAGTGGAATCTCAGGGCTCCTGCGTTAGCACTCCAAGGTGTGTCCCTGGGTGAGAGTGCGCAGCACCCATTTGTCGGTGTTGATTTTCTTCCACTCGCTGACGAACCTGGTCAGGCGGCATCCCATGTAGGCTTCCTGCATAGAGGATCGGGGAGGTTGCCTGTACGATGTGGAGAATCCCTTGGATGACCTGTTCGATTTTCCCCTGGAGGAGCAAAAAGACGACGAGCGAAGCTGCTGTAGAGTGCCAAGGGAATGTGCCATATCTGTATCTGTCTTTATGTTTTGAAGGGATTCGTTGACCGCCTTCCTGGACAGATTTTCGACGAAGAAGTGTATGTCCGTCACTCTAAAATGTTATTGTCCCAAAAGATGGGCAATAATCAAAAACATATATTAAACATCTTTTTTAAAGAAAGTTCCTATGTAAACTTTTGAGCAAACGAGGCTCCAACTGTTTACATGGGAGCATCCATTTTGTCATTTCAAGCAGCCTCCTCTGTTCATGTTAAGCTCTGCCCTGGTGGCACTAATCAAGCAGCAAATTCCCCCTATTGGGAGCTTTTGCTTACTGCAGCCAGAGCAGAGCTGAACATGGAGGCGGCTGCCTTTAATTTCATTTTACGTTTTCGGTGCTACCCAAGCCCAGGGAAGCACGTAAAACGTAAAATGAAAGGCAGAGCAATTATAAATACTTTGCTGGCTGCCGGCGGCGTTTTCATCATTGCTGCCACTTTTTTTTCTATTTTATTGTGCCCGAAACTAGAAAAGAAATTTGCAGCAATTATGAAAACTCTGCCAGATGCCGGCGAAGTATTCATAATTGCCTCCAATTGCCTACAAGTGTTAGGGAGAATTCTCTGTTAAGGCTAATTTCCCAAACCTAGTGAGTCCCCCAGCAGCTTTGCTGAATTTTTGGGGTTTATTTTTTTCTCCTGCTAAGAGTGAGACTCTTTTTCTCCCACTCTTAGGCATGATTTGAGAATATCCTTTGACTGTAAATGTGTTTTATGGGCTATGGGGTCTTTTACTCCATAGGGCTTCATGTGTTTTTGGTATGTGTGTTACACAGCACCCTCAGTGCAGTAACACAGGGGTGTCATAGTGACCCCCAAACATAGACTCCATACTCTGGGACTGACAATTGCCTCCCAGGGCATGTAAAGTCACCATTGGCTTTACTAGTCTCAAATTGTGAACAGAACCAGTACAAACCATCATATTGTGGAAGTACTGGTAGGGGTAATTCGATTGCCCCTGGGTCTGTTTTCCAAGGGGGCACTGTCCTGTCCCCCCTTGTCGAGTTTCTTGCTGGTGGCAGTGGATTTTCCCATTGATTTTAAACACACCACTTTCTGGTGCAATGTTAAAGATACCGCCGGTTGGGTCTTTTTGCCAGGACTCGGTTTTAAAATGGCGTTTGTGTTCGCCTCTGAAACTCTAACCCAAGTCGAGCCCTTTGTTACACTTTTTGGCAGGCTTCTGCACAGAAGCCCTCCAAATGGTGCCACTCTGTCTGGGGTCTACAGGATGTGTGAGGGGGATTAGGCACCCTGGACTGAGTGGCCTTGGCAACTCAAGTCGCACACTTGTGTGATTGGCCCAGTGGTGAGCCGCCCGGCTCACCACTTAGCATGTGTGAGTGACAGCTAGGCTATTGAATGGGGGGTTTTCTGCATAAAAGCAGGGCTTTGGGGACTGGAACTTCAGAAGTCGCCACAGGACCTAAAGAATCCAAAGAGGGGAGAAGCTGAGCCATCTACAACGACACCACCACCAGTGGAGCCCTGCTGTACGAACTCCCACTTCCCTGACGACAGAGATCTTCTTCCAGGAGAGTCTTCTTCCCTTTGAGCTGGTGGGAACAACCAGTTCGCCTTTTTCGCCTTCCTGGACGTCTCTTGGTCGAATTGATCGAATCGCCCGTCCCAAGCACCCCGGCGGCCGGATAGCCACGCTTCACCACTAACCGCGAATAAAAGGGTTGTACCTTTTAATCGGGAACTCCGCGGCTGGTTTCTTCCCTGGCAGTGCAACGACCTCCAGCTTTCTTCCTCGTCGAGATCATCTCTTCCTCTGGTCGAAGCCACGACTTGCACCCGCTGCCAGGAACAACTGCCACCGCTGGAGCTTTCTCACCATTTTAGGTACTGTGTCCCGCCTGGTCTCCCTTGCAACGGATCGTCCAAGGTGTCCCGTAAATCCTTGACCTTCCAACTGGGTTGACCTCAGACCTGCAAACTTTGCAGAAAAGGTCAAAAGGGGTTGGATCAGTTCAGAAAGGCAAAGACTGAGTGCATTTCCACTGTGTGATCTTGGGCACATTCCGCCTTGCTCTCTCCAACAGTGCGCCTGGCCTATTAACTTTTGGCTCTACAGTAGACCCTGCCTTTCTTGACGTGCTGTGGTTTCTTATAAGTGTTGGTACTGTGTTATTTCCATACTCTGCCTTTTCTCTCCCTTTTTAATGAATGATTGAGTGCTATCTAAGGTTACACGCTCACCTCTGTTTAGCTAAGAAGTGGTGTCTTAACCTAGACTTGCCGAATAATTAACTAGGGAGGTTTATATACTTATAGTGACTGTGTTTGAACTTGCTTGATATATTAGTGCCAGTGTATTTTCATAAGTGTGTTTTTAAATAAATAATTATATACTTTTAATACCAAAGCTCTGGTCAGTGTTTGCTTGTTCTACTGTATTTTTAGTCCTATTGTGTATACTCTATATACTGCCTAACTCTTCTTGAGAGAAGAGTGACTGCTCAGCCACAGCTACCAGGTAAATCTGGGTGGTGCAGACTGCTACCAATTGGGTTTACTGCTTACTCCTGTGGTCTTAAACGCTTTGCAGTGGTCCCTAAGGGAAGTGCACATGTTTCTGCCTAACAACAAGCAAATGCACAGCAATTACAAATACAACGTTATTGTATTTATGATTGCAGTGGCTTCAGCTTTGAGTCTCCTGGGCTCCCCCAACGATGGGGAGCCCAGGAGACTCAAAGCTAATGCAACCGCAAATATGTGGTTATAAATGCTGCAGTTTTCTTTCTAAGATTCCCGGGCTCCTCCTGCCTGGGTAAATTAGAAAGAAAACTGCAGCATTTATAAATACAAGGTTGTATTTATGTTTGCAGTGCTTTGTTGAGAAAAAAGAAATAAGCACTTACCTGCATTCAGCCTTCCTGCCTGCATTCGCTGCTCTCTGGTAATAATGAAGCAAAAGTCACCCAGTGGTAGCTTTTGTTTATTACAGCTGGCTGGCTTTTGCTTCATTAGTGCCGCAAGGGCAGAGCTTAACAGAAGCACAGAGGCTCTTCAATGTCACAAAATGGATGCCTCCTAGTGCTTAAAATGTATGAGTTTGAGCCTCATTTGCTCAAAACGTTACACAGAGACTTTCTTTGAAAATATTTTTTATATATATTTTTGATTATGGGCCATCTTTCTAGCCAATAAAATTTTAGAGTGAACTATCCCTTTAACGTCCTGGCAAACGTTTGTGGCGTTCAACCATCTCTGCCGATGAACGCAGATTCAGTTTCCCATCTGCCAAAAACCTGTGTCAGCGAGGACCACTGCCACTGTAATGGCATGGTCCGACGCCACCTCCCCTTCCTGAAAGAGGGCGACAGCCTCCATTTTCTTGTCGTCATGGAGGAATTCCAGGATCGGGCCCAGCATATACAAAAGCTCCCAGTCGTATCGGGCCAAGATGGCCAGAGCATTAGCCTCCTTGATCGTGGACGCCGCCGTGTATATGACTCTCCCCCCATGGGGTCCATCTTCTTCCTCTCTTTGTCTGGCAGACTGATGATGAAGCCGGGTTGGCCAAACATTTCCTTGCAGCAGCGAACACTACCGAGTCCGATGACGGTTGTGACCTCAAGCACATGTATTGTTGTAATGCTTCTCCAACCTGTCTCGTTTGGTTTGAGACGTGCATGGGTTCTTCATGAGAGCTAGGCCTTTCTCTCAAATGTTGTCCAAAAAGGGTACCACCATGATCGTCTTCCTCTTGGACTCTCGTCGCTAATATAAGAAGCCCTCTTCGGGCAACAGCCGGCACAGCTCGGAGGCCCTGGAGATCGAGTGGAATGATCACACCTCTTCTGGTGGAGAGACTCTATGAGGGGCGTCCAGGTGCAGTGATTTGTGTCTGTCGGGATGAAATCCTCATCTTCGTCGGGTTCCGTGGCTGTATTCTTATCAGTGAGTGTGTGTGTATCTGGGTCCGCTGATGGAGTCGGATCCCGAGGTGGTGGAGGAGGCTGATGTGGAGGCGTTGGATTATGCTTTCTCTTCTTACGTGGAGGCTGGTCAGGGGCCTGCGGCACTACAGATGCTGGGGGCAACCTCTGCTGCATCCCTGTCACTAGGGTGTGGAGAGTCGACAGGATGTCCATAGATATGCCCCTCGGCTGTGGAGGGAACGATGGAGTGCTAGGCCCTGCGCCGCCGTCTTCGTAGACTGTATGGGCGGACCCATGGTCATCATCTGTGGATGAGACGTCCATTGGTTGAATGCAAACCTTGGAGGGCTGTTTTGGGGCCTCCTCACACCCCCCCCCTTTTGTCCTCCCTGAGGGTTTTGAAACCGGGATCTGGACTGGTACCTCCCCTCCACCCCCCAGGGGTGCTTGCAGCCTTTGCTGCTGCCTCGGCGGGCCTGTCGTACCTTGGGGGCAGGGATACTCTGCACCGTAGGAGCCATCCTCATCAAGTCGACACCTACCGTTGCTGTGATCGTCACAGAAGATGTCGACGAAGACTTTGGCTGCGTTGATTGAGCCTGCTTGGGCTGTGCGGTCTCCTCTACCACCAGCCTTGGCTTTTCTGATTTGTCCCATAACTTGGCCAGGGTAGACCACTTTCTCTTTGAGGAGGAGGTTGATGGCAGGCTGACTATGGAGGCGGAAGGCAATGGCGATTGCGGCCTATCCAACATGGGACCCGCATCAGCGGCGAACCCGTTGGAATTGGACTTGGGAGTTCTTGGCCTTGTCTTGGACATCCACGGATGGGGCACCCTCAAAGGACTTTGGCCTCTTCCCAGAGGGAGAACGCTCTTCGGATTGGCCGGTCCTGGGTGAGGCATGATCCTGCTCGAAGCACAGGTCAAAGGCCTTGCTCGACTTGAGCCATGCCGAAAGCCTGTTATACCTGTCTTTCTTTGTCTTCTTCGAGAAGCCCAGGCATATCTCGCACCCATCCTCATTATGGTCCGGGTGCAGGCAGCATAGACATTTTAGATGTTTGTCCTCCACGAAGATGTTCCGTAGCCCGCATTGAGTGCAGGGCCTGCAGACGGCCCAGTCCTTCCCTCCTTTTTCTCTTCCGTCATGGTCGGAGGGCCCAAGACAGCCTTCCAGATACTTCGACGAACAACCACCCTTGAGGGGTTCGCAACTTCACAGACTACGGATCCCCGTTGCTGACGGATGTCGATAGGAGCACACGGGATCCGATGAAACAAAAATTGAACTTTTCCACAGAAAAACCTGGAAAAAGGTACAAAATAGCACAGAGAGCAACTTGAGGACTCCCAACACTGGAACGTGCGGTAAAAATCTGAAGATGGGTGCAAGAAGCGGGTCTTAGGGAGAGGACCGTCATTGGATGGGGGCGATTGACCCAAA
This sequence comes from Ambystoma mexicanum, assembly GCF_040938575.1. Taxonomy (NCBI): domain Eukaryota; kingdom Metazoa; phylum Chordata; class Amphibia; order Caudata; family Ambystomatidae; genus Ambystoma; species Ambystoma mexicanum. The sequence continues at coordinate 344,159,104 of NC_090922.1, forward strand.
GGACAGTGATTGGTTTAGAGGAGAAGAACAAGTTACTTACCAACTGGTAACGTTATTTCGACTGGATGTTCCTCCAACATATTCCACATCTTTGACATGTAATGTCCATAGCTGTGTACTTTGGAAACTTTTTCAGCAGAGGGCGTCCTGCATCGATGGCGTTGGGTCGGTGTCCCTCGAAGGCCTCCGTCGAGGGCGACGTCACTGGATGTTATAAATAGGAGGCACGGCGCTCGTAGCCTCAGTTTATGTTTTTTCCTCAATAACGTGTGACATGCACATATCCAATGCTTGCTTAAATGCACATAGCCTTGCGGGAACGTAAACTGCAATAGCATAGGAAATTCTCCAAAGGGGCAGGCTGGGAGGGCAATGTGGAATACGTTGGAGGAACATCCAGTCGAAAGAAAGTTACCAGTTGGTAAGTAACTTTTTCTGCAAATGGATTGTGTCCTCCAACGTATTCCACATCTTTGACAGACTCCGAAAGCAGTACCAGAAAATGGAGGAGTGAAAAGAATTTAGAATACCCAATCAGATGGCAGAATAAAGGCCATATCTTGACCATTGTATCCAGGGAGTAATGCTTGACAAAGGTATGGATGGAAGACCACGTTGCAGCCTCACAAATATTCCCAATAGGAGCTCCCCGCTGCAGGGCTGTGGAAGTAGCCACGCCCCTAGTGGAATGAGCTTGCAACCCTTTCGTAGGGTCCTTGCCCGCCAATCGGTAACATTCAGTAATGGTGAGCATAATCCACCTGGACAAGGTCTGTTTGGTAACAGCCTCGCCCAATCGGTGTCCAGCATACCTCACAAAGAGTTGATCGTCCACTCTGACCTTGGACATCCTAGAAATATGAAAGCTCAAAGCTCTCCTAGGGTCCAACCTATGGAGTCACTCCTCTTCCTTACCCGGATGAGGAGGATAGAAAGATGAAAGGCCACTTTTTGTCTTAAATGAAATTCAGATACTACCTTAGGTAGAAAGGCAGGATGTACCCTCAGTACAACCCTATCCTTGTGGAACACAGTAAAGGGTGGCTTAGATTAAAGTGCCTGCAATTCACTCACTCTGCGAGCGGAAGTAACTGCAACCAAGAACACCGTCTTGCAAGACAACAGTCTCAAAGGACAAGAGTGCAAAGGTTCAAATGGAGCACCCATCAGGAATTTCAAGACCACATTCAGATCCCAAACCGGCACCTGGAATGGGGACGAAGGGAACACATTAGTAAGCCCTTTAAGAAATTGGGAAATCAAAGGAATCTTTAAAATAAGAACATTCTTCAGATGAGCGCTTGAAGATAGAGAGCGCCGCCAGGTAACCTTTAATGGTACGTACTTGAAGGCCCCTGTGGGCCAAGGAAAGCAAGAAAGATAGAACTATGGGAATGGAACACTGAAAAGGATCAACATTTTGTCCCCTGCACCAGTTGCAAAACTTACGCCAACGGCAATGGTACAGGGATTTGGTTGCTGGCAGCATGGCCGAAATCAACACCTCCATCACATCATCCGGGAGGCCCCAATCCTTATACCTCAACCTTTCAGATACCAAGCGTGAAGGTTGAGAGTCTTGACCTCTGGATGGAGAACCCAACCCGGCCTCGAGCGACAGCAGATCCTCTTGATAGGGAAGATGGCCTGGAGGGTAAATGGACATTTCTAGAAGGTCCGGTTACCGCGCGCTCCTGGCCCAATCCAGAGCAATGTGGATCATGCGGGATCCGAACCGCCTCAACCTCCGTTACACTTGAGGAATGACGGGACCAGAGGAAACGCGTACAGAAGTGGGAATGACCAATCCACTACAAAGGCGTCTCCTAAGACTCCTCTCAGAGGAAAGTGCCTTGAGCAGAATTTCTCGCACTTCCGGTTGCCACTGGTCGCAAAGAGATCCACTTGCGGGGTCCCCCAAAGGGCGAAGATCTCCAGAAGGACTTCCTGAGCCCACTCCCACTCATGAGAGACTGTGCTCTGCCTGCTCAGAACGTCCGCCAACGTATTCTCCTCTCTGGCCAGATGAACTGCTGAAAGTGATATTCCTTGCTGGATTGCCCAGAACCACAGCTGCATCGCCTCTCTGCACAATGGGAGTGACCCTAACCCCCCTTTTTTGTTGAGGTAATGCATGGCCACTGTATTGTCCGTCATGATCAGGACACACTTCCCCCGCACAGATGGCAGAAAAACCTTCAGGGCCAGCCTGATGGCCCTCAGCTCTAATAGGCTGATGTGGAGTTTGGACTCTGACGGAGACCAACGACCGCTGGCGGTCAAATCGTCGTCATGATCTCCCCATCCTGTGAGGGAAGCGTCCGCCACTACTGTCACCTCCGGCCATGGTTGCCAAAATGGCTCCCCCTTCATCAGGTTCCCCTTGTTGGCCCACCAAAGCAGATCCTGTGAGACCGAGAGTGGAATCTGAACTGGATCCGACATCTTGCCTGAGAATTGCGACCAGTGCATCTTGAGGACCCATTGCAGGGATCTCATCCTCAGTCTGGCCTCTGGCACCAGAAAAATGCAGAATGCCATGAGGCCGAGCAATCTTAAGAATTCGAAAGCCGGAGGACGCTGGGCATGTTGAAACTTGTCCACCATCTGCACAATGTGATGAGCCCTCACCTTGGGAGGCGAGCACTTCCCCAAGGATGTGTCCAACACAGCCCCGATGTACGGGAGCTGTTGGGAAGGTGTCAGATGTGACTTCTTGAAATAGAGGGAGAAGCCCACGTTGTGGAGGGAGCGGCAGGTGAGACAGATGATCCATCGCTTGCTCGGAAGAAGGCGCATGGATCAGCCAGTGGTCCAGGTAGGGGTAGACGTAAATCCCCCCTCGCATGAGATATGCTGCCACTACCACCATTAGCTTGGTGAAGACCCTCGGGCGGAGGTCAATCCGAATGGAAGAGCCCGAAACTGAAAGTGCGAGGGATTCACAAATGGCATCCTTGCCATCTTGCACGAGAGAAAGAAACCCATCCCTTTCTTTCCCTTCGGGAATATGCTCACCCGCAAGAGAAACACAATTCCACAGAGTGTGTGAAAATCTTGCTAAGGCACAAGTGGAGTTCTCTGATTTCAGCGCCATACTCCCCACTGAAAACACCTCGCGTGCCCAACCGTCGAAGTGTTTGTCATCCTTATCAGGAGGTGCCTCGAGGTGCCGTAGCTGACTGAACCACCAAACTCTCGGAAGTGGGGTGAGATGAAAGGTAGCTGCGGTCACTACCGGAAGGGTGGTATTTTTTAGTTAACGTTTTGTTCACTGCAGGAAGAGATTTAGGTGTCTGCCAAGCAGCCGCCACCCTTTTTTGCAAGGTCAAATGAAAAGGTAACACTGGGTCAGAGGACGGACCTTGAGCCAAAATATCCTTTACGTCATCCTGAATAAAAGCTTCAGGAGGACTGGACCAACCAAGATACTCAGTGACCCGAGTCATCAGTCTCCTGTAGGACGACTCAGCATGAGCCCCAGGCTCATAACTGCCAAACTCCACCTCAGGAGAAGTGTCCAAGCCATTGGCATCATGAAGAGATTACCTTAACTCCTCCAATTGACTGTCCCCGGAAAGGACAGGAGCCACATCAGGCTCAACAGGGTCAAATCCGACCTCTCCTCATCCTCATAGATGTCATCCAGAGGGAGGTAAAAGTCCTGTCTCGGGACAGTAGAGGGTCTGGATTCCTTAACAGGCCTCACAGACTTGGGAGTAGCCTTCTTTGGAGGATCCACAGTACCAGGGACCTCCATCAGCAAATTCCAGTCAAAAGGCCCCCAAGGCATTGAGGGCGCTGATGGCTTTGTTGTCGAGAGTGCTGACAGCTTCGGTGTTGACGTCGATAAAGGCACAGAGGGCTGGTGCAAAGGCAAAGCTTCGACGTCTGTATCCGATGGCCACGCCCCCTTACCAGGTTTCTGGGGACGAGGACCGAGACCTGGAAGCACATCTCTTGCGACCATCCTGAGCCTTGTCCAAACGGGACCTTGAAGGTTCCCGATGAGAATTGCGCTGAGGACCCGAGCCAGAAGGCGCATGAGCCACAGATTGAGACTGTTCCTTGCTGGCTTCTTCCGAAGGCGCGGACCGAACTGTGCCCCGGGATTGGAAAATTGCCAGCATCTGCTCTCTTAAAGCAGCCCATTCCTGCGGAGTCGAGGACTTAGTTGGACAAGCCACTTTCCTCGTGAATCCTTCCTCCGAGGAGGACGGGGAGGGTGACCAGTGACACCGCTTCCTGGAATGCCGAGACGAGGAGGATGAATGGCGAGAACCACCCCGGGACCGAGATCCCCGGGACTCCTTCTGACGCGGAGAGTCACCCCTCGAATCGTCGGTGGACATTCCCTTACAAGTTTTACGGGACTTAATGGGTTTAGAACCCCTACCTACCTGGAGCTTCCCCTTACGCTGCCTCAAGCCCTTAGCAGTCAGCGACTGGCATTTGGAACAGTCGTCGGTGTCATGACTCTCGCCCAGGCACCACAAACAAATGCGATGCAGGTCGGTAATCGACATCTTAGACTTGCAGTCCGAGCAAGTCTTGAAGCGATACCGCAGAGTCGTAGGGGTCGAAGACATATTCACGAGGAATACACAAGGTGTGCCGAGTCTCCGAAGCAAACACGTTTGAGGAAAAAACAGAACTGAGACTACAGGCGCCCTGTGTCCTATTCATAACATCCGGTAACATCACCCTCGACGGAGGCCTTCGAGAGACATCGACCCAACGCAGGACACACTATGCTGAAAAAGTTTCCTATGTACACAGCTGTGGATATTACATGTCAAAGATGTGGAATACGTTGGTGGACACAATCCATTTGAAATAAAGTTTTTAAGTGAAAGTGAAACTTTTTTCTTTTACCGAGGATTCCCAGTCTGACGACAGGGAATATTCATGAGCATGTGAATCCATGCTGCAGAAAAAGGTATTTTTAAGAGATAGGCTGGGAGAAGTATTTTTAGGGCACTGAGGTGTAGACAGGGCATTGTGTGTAGGAGCGAGGTGCGGCAAGTGGAGAAAAGATGGGTGTGGAGAGGAGAGAGAGGAGAAGAGAGTAGAACAGAGGGGATAAGAGAGTAGAACAGTAGCGAGAGGAGAGATGACAGGAGAAAGGTGAGGAGAGGTGTTAGGGAAAATTCTCATTTATGGCTAATTTCCCTCACCTACTGAGTCCCTCAGCAGCTTTACTGGATTTCTGGGGTTTATTTTTTCCACCTGGTAAGAGTGTGAGCCTTTTTCCCACTCTTACATGTGTTTTGCCATGTGTATTTCTACTGTTTGTGTGATCTTGGGCTCTGGAGCTACACCACTCCATGAGCCCCCTTTTTTGTGTGTCTTACACAGCACCTTCAGTGCAGTGAGACAGGGTTGTCTTTGAGACTTCCCACTGACTCCCCTTTTCTGGGGCTGACTACTGTCCCCCAGAAACAGGTAAAGTTGCCATTTACTTTATGTAGTCATTTAAACTGCAGACCCAATAAACCCCATCTTACATGGAGTATTGGAAAGGGTTAATTCCTACCCCTTTTTGTCTGTGCCTCGCTGACATTTATTTTGCTCTCTTAATACGAAGACTTGGCTGGTGGCAGTGGTATCAATCTTAACTTTTCTTCCCGCGATTATACTATATAAACGTGGTACTGTTTTAGGCTATTGTATTAGCTTAGAACTTAAACCCGCTTGACCAAATACTTTTTATTTTGGCTCCGGTTGGGTTTTATCGCCATTTCTTTTTGTTAAAGTCCTTCTTGTGTTTTACTTTGCGCGGCAGACCAGATTTGACTTCTTTGTTCGCTGACCTTTGGCGGGCTTCTGTCCAGAAGCCCTCCTTTGGTGTCTAGGTGGGCTGAATGTGAGGGAGGGGTTTAGTCACCCCCTGCACAGGGTCTCCTTGGAGACCCAAGTCCACTTTCTGTCGATTGGCTGAGGTGGTTGTCCGGGCCGGATAACCCCCCTGCTGAGTGATTGACAGCCAGGCTGTGTGAATGGGGGATTTTAGCATAAAAGGCAGGACTCTTGGGCTGGAAGTGAGAGTCGCCACTGGAACTGAAAAGAACCAAAGAGAAGGGGAGAAGAAGACGGCTGCTGCAATTCCCAAGTCCCAGTGAAGCCCTGCTGCAGTCCTGAGCTATCTACCCTTCAACAACAAGAGAAGATCCAGTCAGGAGTCTTCTTCCCTTGAGCCTGGTGGGATCAACCAGCTCACCTTCCACAGTCAGAGGATCCTCCTCTTGGTCGAAATCGCTGCACACAGCTATAGTGGTCCGGATAGCCTTCTGAAGAGCCTCTCCTATTTTAAAGGAGCGCACCTTTTATTCACTGCTGCTTCGCTGCAGCTGGTCTCATCCCTGGGTAGTGCAGATCGCTCCAGACGTCCTCTTTCTTGTCCCCACGACTGAAGCTCCAGGAACCATGAGTCTGCAGGAACTACCATGAACAACTGCCGTAGCAGCAGCTGTTCTTCATACGAATAAGGTACTGTGTCCAGCTTCGAGGAATTGGGGTGAACCCTTTCTCCTCATCCAAGGCTTGCCCTTGTCTTTCTTCCCTCTTATAACTTGTCCCACTTGACACTGGCGCAGGACTATTGACTTATGTACGTTTTAGAAAGTGTCTTTTAATTCTATCTGCCTTGACAAAAATATTGCCTATGATTTATATTCCCAATTTTCTTGTGTTAATTCATGAGCTAAGTGTGTTTGACTACGGTAACATTTCTTCTCGCTGGTACGCTTCTCTTTCGTAAGACCGAACTGTCATTACTGTCAAAAAGTGATCACGTAACAACCCCCGGTAACGTCTTTGTTTCACAACACCAGTCTGTCAAATGCAAAGATACTCATCTTGAATTGTTCTGCACAAGGGGAATTGGTTGTGTGTAGTGTATTTAAAGTTTGGTTTTAATTTAATAGAAGTGAAGTGTTTTGTGAGCAGATGGTCTAAAAATAAATGTACTTTTACTTTTTAAACAGAAACCTTGAGTCAGTGTTTGCTTGAGTCACAGTAATTGTAGTCCTTTGTGTAATCTCTACTACTGCTCATTTGCTGTTGAGATAAGTCTGGCTGCTCAGCCACTGCTACCACTTTTTCTGTGTAGTACAGGCTTGTACCAAAGGTGAAATTGTACTACCACTTGTAGTCTTAATCTTGTGTAGTGGTCCCTAAGGGTACTGCACAGGATTCTGCCTAACAAGAGGACAGACGGAGGGGTGAGTGAACATCAGAGAGACAAAAGAGAGAAAGAAAGAGACAGAGTGAGAAGGCAACTGGAGGGAGTGAGCCAGACAGGTGAGAGAGAGTTTAACAGAGGGAATAGTAAGATCAAGCAAAACGAGAAAACTGAGGCGGCTGAGAGAGAAACTGGACCAGGGTGTGTAAAGTAAGGACACTTGAACCGTTAAGAAACCCGGGTCAAGGCATCTCAAGAAAATTCCTTGAGGGAGCCAAATAGATGCGGCTTTTGCGATTAGGCCTTCCCAACAGTTATAACTAGATAGTAGGTGTAACCTATCTCTAGTTGCAAACCTGGTGCTAGGTGAAACATGAGTTAGGGAGATGGGAGCCCATGGGAGGTTAAAATAGGAAAGCCCTAAAAGCCACTTCTGAAAATATTGAAATTAACACCCTTAAATCCTCTTTAAGGGATGGTTGCAACCCTTGTGCCAATAGACACTAGGAAGACACTAGGGAAAATGTTAACGGTCCCAAGATTCGTCCCCAACTACTGGCTTGCGACATCTTCCAAACTAGAAAATCTTGTTACCTTCATGCTGTAACCCCTCTAGGAAAGCAAGAACATTCCTTAGAACTCTTTATACACTTAGAACAATCTCACCGTCCACACTGTGTCCATTGATTACAAAGCTTTATTGTTACTATATATAAAAACAGTTTCTCACCAGTTTAAAACAGAGCACAGAGTCACTTCTGCCATAAAAAGGGAAACTTTGTTTTTTATCTCAAAAAAGTGCAATTAGAAAAAGAACAGAGGTTTCTTTCTTTCTGTCTCACAACCCTTGTGCCACCACAAACTACGGCATTGGGCACAATCTGGGATTTCTCCTGCCCAATATAAATGAGACACTCCAAACTCGGCCTACCATCCCCAGAAACGAACAGAGCCGGAAGGTGGCGTAACAAAACCCTAGCAAATTGGGAATGGACTGTAGGAAGGCATGAGAGACACACAAACAAACTCTCAGCAACATTTTTATTGAAAACAAAACTTACCAGAATTAGAAAATGTAAATGGAAAATGAGCAGCCAGAACACCCGGCTGCTACCTTGCTAACAAAGACAGAAAAGGGGACAAGACTAAAGATGAGTTTTAAAGCCTCTCATCTGTGTAACCAAGCCCATGGGGAAAAAGCAGGCACCAATTTGTCATTAGAGGAAAGTGAGAACTGGAAGTAATGGGGGTGTGCAGGGCTGAACCAACAGGGCCACCATATAACATAAGGAAGAATGTGATGAGAGGTGGAGTGAGGGTTGAGGTCAGGAGGTGTGGAGGTGTACCAAGATTCAATGCAGAAGAAAGACTGAGGAGTGGAGCGCAAGAGGGTTGGCAGAGTTTGTGAAGAATGCAGGCGAGGTATTGATTGTGAGAGGGAGTGGTACCTGTTGTATGTAGGTGTGTGAGAAAGGGTGGCTGTTAAAGGTTAGGGAGAGAGCCAAAGTGACAGGTAGAAGTGTAGGGGGTAGAGTGAGAGACAGTACTTGGTAAGAGGGTGTGGAGAGGGTTCAAGGTAGTAGTGGGAGGAGTGGAGAGGGCGGAGTGAAACAAGAGGTGGAAGGTAGTTGCAAGAGATAGGCTTAGAGAGTGCAGAATGGTGAGGACACAGGTGTAGCCAGGGGATGTTGTGTAGTAGAGCGGCGAATAGAAGGTTGTGGAGATTGGTGACTAGAGTGGTAATGAGAGTAGGGAAGAGAGGGGAGAAGGGAGTAGAAGGGAGTATAGAGGAGAACCGTGAGAGAGAGGGGAAGAGAAAGGTGAGGAGGGGAGAGAAAGAAGAGTGAGAAAAAGTGTGAACATAAGAGGCACAGAAGAGGGTGAGCAAGGTAATGACTGCAAGGAGGGAGGAAGGGAGAGGGATCATAGAACAGAAGGAATAGTAACATCAAGGGAAAGGAGAGAGAGCGGCCTAGGTTGAGAGAGGGACTGATCCAAGGTGTTTGAAGTGGGCACACATGAAACGCATTAACACTCTGTTCCGATTAACCAAATTGGGAAAATGTCATTACAGGACACCGCTAGAAAGTTCCTGGAGGGAGCCAGATAGATCAGACCTTTGCCTTTAGACCTTCCTGACAGAACTAGTCAGCAGGTTTTACCTAGCTACAGTTACAAACCTGGTGCTAGGTGAAGCATAAATTAGGGCAGTGGGAGCCAAGATAGGGAAACCCTTAGAGCCAATTCTGACTATTTTGAAACAAACACCCTTGAACCTTTGTTTGGTGCCGGGGGGTCAATAAGGCCACCTGTGATAACTATCAGACAGATTATGCCGTGCCTCACCTTTTCATACAGAGCACTGGCCGTCATCTCCTGGATTCTTTAAAGAATCCACTATGCAAAAATCATTTACCTAGTTATGCATGACTACCTCACAAAAAACTTCAATGGATCCAAAACACAGCAGCTAGACTACTACTCAATCTCAACAGGTGGGAACACCTGGGAACACCTACTCTCAAAACACTCCATTGGCTACCAATCAAAAGATGGATCCAGTACAAGGTTCTCTCCATTGCCCACAGAGCACTTGAAGGTCAAAGAACAGAATTTCTTCAAAACAAAATCTCACTCCACAAACCAACCAGAGACATAATACTGAAAAACAACATACTATTAAAACAAGAAGATTTTTCAGAGGAAGAGACTGAGGCTCCTACAGTTCCACTGTGGTGACCAAACACTGGAAAGCTCTACCAAGGGAAAGCTACACAATACTGCAGCAGGACTAATGAACTTTAGGAACAGTCTAAAAACCTGTCTCTTCAATGGTTAACAAGACATAAAGTGTAATCTACACCCATCAAGCAGCACAAACCACATCTCTCAATAGTTCCGACTTTCACACAAGGACAACATTTAAGGGAGCATCCTAAGGGCTCCTGACCGACCTGCTAGAAGAACACAGCCCACAGCACTCGGGAAACTAAACTTCAAGGCACTGCCAAAACCCTATAAGAACACCTCCCCAGTCTTCCGAAATATTTAAACATCAACATAGGACATCTTAACCCATCAATGAACTAAAGCCAAACACCACTAACCATAATGCATCCAATGGCAAGATCCATAACTTAAAAGCACTCTGGAATCCCTAAGAACACCCCCCACCTTTTGACTAACCCTCCATTTCTTTCCACCTTACTCAGTATACACAAACGCAAACCAGCCACTCGCACATGACTTTTGAAAAAGACCCTCTTCACAAAAATATACCTCCAAATACAAATGACAAATTCAGAGCCTGACCAACACCCAACACACGGTCACACTATAAACTTAAGGCCCACACTATAAAACTCATGTTGCTCAGATGGATACAAATCCCTCAATGCCTCCTACACGTCACACCTAGAAAGCATGCAGGAATGCAGAGCTCAAGGGTACTTCTGCTCTGCAACCTTAATGAAAAGCACTGCAATGTTTACTTTCCCTTTCCTTCCAACTAACTCAGCCCAACTACTCTTTTCAGAATGCCTGCAATACATGCAAATGGATTTGGTGCATGGTACAAATAATGACATTACACAACATGCCTATGTGGGTATTGGGTGTGGATTGAGAATGGGAAACTGTATAAGTGAGTGTATTCTTGGAATGTACCTGTTGGGGGAGTGCAGGTGGATAAAGTGACTAGATGTGCCTTAGGGTTTGTTGTTGGAGTGGGGATGGGATGGGCTTTGAGGGGATACCAAGGATAGAGGTTCGAGCTAATTCTATAGCATGTGGATGTAGTGTGGGTCTGTCTGTGGGGGATTCGCGTAGTTGTAATGTGAAGACTTGCATGTGAGGCAGCGGATAGAGGGTGAGGATACATCTGAGGGCCAAATGATGATTAAAGCAAATCCTCTACCTAATCAGCAGCATTGCTAAATCTACCCAATGTACATTTTTCGGCTTGATGGTCATGTTTGCTAATTCGGCTGGACATCATTATTGCTCTGCAAGTGGCAGTAACATGGATCTTTTCTGCCAATGCATTTACAAATGTGTTTGAAATGAAAGGATTAAGTCCTAATTTAAAAATAGAGAAATCCCCTTAAACTGCCTCAAAGTTATTCTGCTTGCTTGTCTAGTGACCTTATAGCTCATACCTTCTCATAAAGTGGGAAAAACTCCCACAATTTCTCATTAAATGATATTCATAACACTCACCTCAACATTCTTTATTGCAGGGACAAATTACACTTTGAACTGGGAAGATTGCAATTGTTGGATTACCACCTGATACCACCTGACGGGTCTCAACCTCTGGGGCTGAATAGCTCTCAAGTCAATACTTCTCAAATCAGATGGGAAGACCGAAATACCCTGAAATTCATGCAGAGGCTTCAGGCATCATGTCCCGGCAAGGGTGGCTTATCTTTGCACCTTCTATGGAGAAACTGCTAGGATGTAAAAAGATTCAGCATGGGTGGAGACTTTGACTGTTAATGCTCCGCCAGAGCTACAGACTGGAGCAAAACATCCAGATGAGGCTTAGGAAATCTTAGTGGCCATTTCCCTTTGCCTCTGTAGCGGCTTTTGGCTGTTTTTTGTAATTGTAATTGGTTATTTATAATGTGCTTAATACCCAGAGGTGTCAAAGCACGGACCCAGGGATCGAACCTGCGTTGCTCAGCGTCGTCTTGCTTCCAAGGTGAGCACGTTGCCCATGAGCTATCCTTCCGAGACTGTTTGGACGGAGTGGGCAGGAATGAACCGATCTCAGAATCAAATAAAGAGAACGCTGTTGTGTGCTGTATGTCACAGATTAGCCTCCTGATTCAAGATAGCCACCTGTGGGAAGGGATTCTGAATGACGGATGCTGAAGCAAGGAACCCTGTTTATCAGATTCCCTTCTCTCTTCCCCATATGGTCCCGAGTCCGTGAAGTAACAAAAGAAAGAAAAAAAGAATAACTTTCTGATGAAACAAAACATGCTTCCTAATGTGATAGCAATCTCTGGAATAATAATAATATAAATAATAATGGTGATAATTGTATGTAAATATGTTCTATGTACAGCGTTTTGCCAAAAGCGCTATATAAATAACAAATCATTAACTCTGCCCAGCCAAAATGTGACCATGAGATTAGGTATAGAATTTAACATTGATTCCTTACGTCTCTGCATTGTGTATTATAACATTGGCCTACCATTAGGTAGTAGCAGTTCCAGGATATTAGGACTTTCATTAAACAACAAAAGACAATTCCATCGAACCTCAAAACACACAATACAATTTATGTTTGATTTACCGTGTAATTGGCTAGGTTTTTGTGTTTTAAAAGTTAAAATATATACAGAAGAGATCAAATGGCCAGACCTTAGAGAAATAATAAATGGCGTATTGAGTGACTTATCGCCCTGTATTAGACATCCCCTTCTGCAACACTTTTTAGGAAGTAAACCAGCTGTATAGTGGCTGGGAATTGTTATAGAAATCATTTGTTTTTCTAAGGCTCAATTCCTTCTAAATATGGTTTACTGAATACCTATTATGCAGAGCTTTTCTGATTTGAGCTAGCCTGTGTATTTTGACTCGTCACTATCAATGTTATATTAGTTCTATCTTTGAGGATCTTGCAATGCCCTGGCAATTAACTGTTCCTGTTCTATGTGGGTGGTTCTCCCACTGCTGTATTGGTGAGGCACATGCTGGATGTGTTCTTTGTGATAGTAATTTGGACTGCTGAGGCCTGTGATGTTCCAGTTATATGTGAGTGTAGCTTGTACTGCTGTGGTGAGGCCCTTAATTTACTTCTTCCGTGTGGGAGTGCTTGCACTGTCCCATCCCATGCAGTTTCCTCTCTATGGAAGTTGAACTTGTACTGTTGAGACCCAGAATGTATCTGTTCCAAGTGTAGAAATATTGCATTATTGAGACTCACAACGTTTCTGTCCAATGTGGGGAAAGCATGATCTACCAAGTTCCATGGTATACCATTTCTATATTAGGAGTGGAGTGTGCACTACTGAAGGCTATGTTACACCTGTTTTATATGATAGAAGGTTCTACTGCACAGACACATTCCTGATCTGTTCTCTGTATAGGAATCTTCTACCGTTGCTTTACACCTTGTACTGATCATCACCTGTTCTACATGATTAAAGCTTGCGTTAGGGTTGCCGTGATTTACCTTTTCGTTTTGTGTGGGGGAAGCCTGCACCGTTCCTACTCAAGCTGACCTGCTCTGTGTGAGTGAAGCATTCAAAAGATGTTACTGCTGTTGTACTTTTTCTTTATATGCAAAGGATACTCACTCAGGGTTAGTGCTCACCTGTTCTATTTGTGAGAGGGTGTTTGTGCCACTGCACCATGTACTTTACTTTGTTAATTGTGAAATAACCCTGCTTTTCTCTCACGATGCAGAAAGCTGCCGCATAGTAATGATGTCCATACAATTTTTGCACACGTCGGGTGGATGTCGCATACGTTTACTCTCTTGCAAAGGAGAAAACTAATTTTTACTCTATTGAAATCACATTTACTCCCAAATTTTAAACATAGGGAGTAAAATACTCCCACCTCAAAATCTTATCCGGAGCACTGCCTAGAAAAAAATTACACTTGATTAATATATGTGAATATTGCCTTTCTGTTTATGATAAGATGTGTGATGTAAACACTGTTATTCGCTCCTTGTCTTTATGTGTTGATGCTAACATGGTCAGGCCTAGAAAAGTACTTATAATTCTGCCAGACTAGCAGGTTGAGTAACTTAGTTAATCTACCTGAGAGAAATGATGACCGATGAAGTTGATGACATCATAGTTTTTGTATTGAAAGCCATACCAGAAAGAATATGATTAGCGGCAAACAGATGCAGAATTATATTAATAAGTACAGTGTGTATATTCATTTAAACAGCAACTTAGTTGCACACCACAATGCAGCTACACATTAATGATGTCTTATTGCAAAACAGTGATGGCAGAGGCATGTAGAAGTGCCTTCAAAATGCTGGGCATTCATGAACATAAATGAGCCGGGAGTTGGCCATCTCCAAGCTAATTAATGATACTTGAGGGGCAACAATTTACCTATCTTTTTGAGATTCAAATTGTCTAACTTGTCTGCCAAGGAAGGTGGAAGGGTGAATGTGCTGTTGCCGCAACAGCCAGGGATACCACAGGCCCCAGTGCAGCTGCCCCTCACTTCTGATCTATCATGTCATGAATGGACAAAATAGAGCCCATATGTCTGAATTCTGTGTTAATGTTGTATTGTCCTTAGCATTTCCTCAGATTTCCTTTTATGGTTCAGTTGTTTCTATTGTAGCTCATCTAACCTGTGCTAGGGGACTTTTGGTAGTACATGCTCAGCTCTTCGGTCTTATTTAGAAAAATATTTCGCTCTGAGGTTTTCTTTGGTTCTCATCTTGCAACTGATCTGCTGGTTCAAACCTTCCTGGCCCAGAGGTAGTCAGGTTTCTATCTCAATTGGCACAGGAGTTTGGTCTGCCCTCTTCCGGGGGATGTTGCCACAGGTGGTGACTACATCCATCGGTGTGTTTTCCGGGACCTCCTCTGCTTCCTTGAAGCGGTATGATAAATACCGTCCGGATAAGGAATGGAATTCCCTGGCGATGGCTCTTGATCTACCTGTCAACTCAGTTCTTCCAAGTCCAGCTCGGTATCCCAAACAGTTTCTAGACAAAGCTGCCCAAAGACCTCTCCCTTTTTAAGATTAAGTGGTTCAGATGATTGGTTGACTAGAAGCTCCTGCACGTTGCTGGGGTGTTGGGTCTGACCCATCAGTGAATATAGTTTATATTGGGGTTGTGTGTGGAGCTTGTAGGTCAGACGAAAATACCCAACACAAAACCGGGCCAGTTCAACTCAGAGGTCAATTTCCACAATCACTTTGTCCTTCTCGGAATCCAATAGGTGTAAGCACATCACAGTTCATAGGAGATGTCCCAAGGAGTCATCCTCTTTGATAGGTATGCCTGCTTGATCAGCAGTTAAAATATGGGTCCGGCTACGCATCTCCAGCAGACTGTGGGTGATCTCTGGGGTCTGGCCAATTCCACTTCTGAAACATGTGAAGGGGTGTCACTATAAAAGATCACTCTGACTCCTGAAGTAGGTCCAAGGATCTTTATTCAAATGTTACACAGGTTGGTTCTTGGCACTCGGGCCGCCCTTCTCTTTCTCGACTTCCTTTTTCCTTTTTTTCTTTTTTCCTTTTTCCCTCCTCCCTAGCCCAGGCGTCCGTAACAGGGATGTTAGTGTTACCTATCAGTGACACAGATCTGTCCGATTCCTTCCTTAGATTAAGCGTGACTTCCCCGGCTTAGTGTTCTAGGGGAGTTAGGGATGGTGCCTACTGCCACATTATCATACAAAGGAAAGTCTGCTAAATGAACCACTTAGGATTCTGACTCTGCACAGCCGCACCCTTAATAGAGCACCTGGCTATCATAAATCATATTTGAATAAATCTTTCTAGAAGGCACACAATGTAATATAAAAATACATTTTATTTTTGATTATTTATTCAGTAGGCCCATGGATCCTACAAACATACACATAATAAATATATTGTTTTGTACGTTTCACATTACTCACAATACAGTTTAGTCTATTAAAAAGATAACCAAAACAAAAACAAAAAAAATAACTAATTTCAGGTTATATTTACATTTCCTTAGATTTGATTACCACTCCAGTTATTACATCCTATTATTGAGTTTGGAGTTCCAAAATTGAATGACTCTGAAGATTAACAAGTTGTTATTTCCTGCCAATATAAGAGTCCACCTTTCAATCGGCTGATATTGTGTTGTTGATTTTGGCAGCATGTCTCTGAAAACATTTCTCTTCTTGTCAGTGCAGTACATTGCATAATGATGTGGTATATCGTTTCCAGCTGATTTTCAAGTTTACAGAATCTGCAGTAGCTTTGGGATTCCGGCAGCTGTTTCGTCTTTGTCAAGAATTCTCGGGTTGGTAATATATTGAGACTCATTCTCCGAAAAGTGTCCCTCATAACGCTCTCTGGGAATTGTTGAAGATACTGTGGGAGTTGGTTCAGTGCTCTGACATGAATCTCATGTGTTATTGACAGCTTGTATTGTGCGTTTTGCTGGATTGTTTGACTCCAGTCAATCCTTTGCATTCTTAGTTTTGCTTTTTGTGGCTGGTGTACTAACATCCCAATGCTAATATCTTCACATTCTAGTATTTCCCCGACAAGCATCTTATAGTCTATTTTCAGATAAGGCAAAGAAGTAACAAAACAATGAAATCCTGCCTAGAACCTGTTGTCCAAACTAAACATACCATGCTAGCAGACATATAAGCCATTCAAAAAACATCTGTACATGTTGGTATTCAAATATACAGAACAAAAGAAGCTTTGTTTAGTAACAGGTTGGAATGGGGATAGCCAAAAAAGGACTTGGCAATAGATGTGAAAATATAGTTAAAAATCAATCCAATTGTTATAACTAAGCAGACACAATCCTATACTGCTGGCCCTATCTAAATAATTTCAATAGGGTGCATGGATGCCAATGTCACAAATATACAAAACATGAAAATTAAACTAGATACACATACCGGGTCTACATCCTTAATACATTGACAGCCCCCAAATGTTTTGGTGGTGCCAAGATAGTGCAGACAGGACCTTTCAGCAGAAGGTGAAGTTCACTGCCTTCTTCAGGACCCTAAGGGAAGTTGGAGCTCTGTGGATGTGATACATAAAATGTTACTACACCATAAATATAATGGAAGTAAAAACTAGATTAAAATGTACTAAAAGGGGCAAAGGATATAGAATAGAATAACATTCCAACTATACCCAAATTAAACACCCGCTATGTGTGCCATCATCCTAAACCAAGCAGCCTCAGGATGAAAAGATAGAGTACCTTGAGAAAACACAAGGGACAACTAAAAAGTGAAGTAAAAGACAAAACAAGTTTCGTTTTAAATGAGGTGAGTTCCAAACCCATTAAGTCAACATCCTGTGTTCCAGTGCCTGTTCAAATAACTACCACACAGGTAAAACGTAATGTGCAATAATGAAGTGTATTGCGCTCAAAAGGTATTCAATGATGGAAGGAAGCAGCTGATGTCCATGATTGTATCACAGGTTGCCTCAGTAATTTTGATGTTGGAGCCTAAATGCAGCTAAAGAGGTAAGGATGCTTATAAACAAATTAAAAAAGAAAAGAAAAAAAAAACTCATGGTTTAAAAGCTGCCCTTTTTAAGAATCAAATTAAACGCTACTATTCATGCCCATGTTAAATGGATGAGCTGCAAACTGTACCCTTCAACTAACCCATTTACTGCTATATTGTGGTAGCAAATCGGCTGGTCATATCTGTGACCAAGCCAGGAGACTGAATCCTACTTACCCCCGGCACAATGTTGAAAGGGGATATCTCAATTAATTAATCTGTCCAAACGCGTACTAGGAGATATCCCCTACACCCACGGATAGTCCACAGATCTGAAATGTGTGAAAAATAAATAGATATATTCAGTGCCGATCATCTCAGTACAGCACTACGATGGAATGTCAAACGCTCAAGAAGTCTCATGCGATAGAATAAACTCAAAAAGAACACAATTATGCAGCAGCAATTTGTAATCCAATGCTCACCCTCTGAGCCATCTAATGGAACTCTAAACGTGGAGGCACAATGCTTCTACTGCTGCTATGTCCTCGCCAGAGAGAGGCCAATTCCACACATCCGCAGTAAAACAAATAAAAGCGGACCATGGATTGACAAAGTTAAGCCAAGTGTATGCCGCCCCATAAACTGAAGACAAAACAGACAGCTGTGAAAACCCATAGAGGCTATAGCTGTATGTCGCCTCTCCTGGAGGCAGACGGAATTAGCAAGGGACTCAAGCAAATGCTAGAGCCCAAGTAGTAAACGGACGCCCACCGACAATCGGCTCCTTATTTAGGCGAACAACACGTTCAAAAGTAAGTCAAAAAGGATATAAATAGTGAAATATTCGCTATTGCAGCACCTCACCTCAACCCCGCCACAAGTGTCCGTAAATCAAGGCAGCCTGCTCCCGATTAGTAAAACGCCTCCACGCTAATGCACGACCTGATTTAACTCAAACGTAAGGGTCACATATCCACCCGTGAATGGTAAACATGGAAAGGAAAATAGGACTAAGATAATCTGTTTTCAACTGTATCTTCCGCAGCTGATAAGCTTGTAATTGCATCCATAGCCATAATGGCTTTTCTTTGGAAATTGTAAAATTAACCAAACTCCTCACTGAAAGCAATTCGCAAAAAATGCAATTAATAAAAAGTGGACACTTATATCAACCATATTGAAAAGGTGAGCAATATTATTACAGGCAAGATTGATTAAAACTCAATAGATCCCCAACAATGAATGAATTCTGGCATTAATGTGACGCACCCCAATTGCAGATCTAACATACCAATTAAGGTAGGCAAAATACAACCTGTTACGGAATCCTGTAAGCCCACATCTATTTTGAATATGTGTGGTGCATGCCTACTAGAGGCTCACCCACTGCAATGTCAAGTTTGTATCTTTGGATCACACAGGCGAGTCTAAGTTCATACTCCCCTGGTTACCATGCTAACCTAGGATGTTTATCTAGGTCAGTAATACAGGCCCAAAGCGGGTTTGAGTTGGCAGTCCCCCATGGCCCCAATACAGTGCTGGAGCTGTATAAAATTAATTTGCTCTCGAACATTGGTGATAGAATGATGAGATAAATGATATTAGAGTGTATTATATTCAAAACAAATTGAATCTCATCTGATGGTACATCACGTGCTGCTACCATTTGATTTACCAGTGCTGTGGGAGTGCCTCATTTAGGCCATTTTCTATAGTGTCCAGCTGGTGCTCCAACTTGCTTCTGATGTGCTCAGATGATGGGCAGTCCATGACAGATCATCTGCGGTATGTCCATACCCCATATAACGAGATACCAACAGTGCATTGATGTTCTTGCACCTTACGCGGGACCTGTGTTCCACAATGCTTGTGTGTACAGGTCTTGAAGTTTGTCCCATATATTGCAATCCATAAGGGCATTCGACAGAATAGATGGCATGAGGGGTTTTGCAGTTGGTGTGCGCACGTAAGTCCGATTTCCCGCCACAAACTTCAAAAACCTTATTTCTTTTGCTGTATCTCGAAACTGAGCATCCACCACACGGGAAGTGACCTGTGAGGGGACGCAAATCCCAGCCCATCATGGTATTCCTATTCTCGTGTGGCCTAGAGTGGACAAACAGGTCCTTAAGTTTCTTCTGTCGGGTCATAACAAACATAGGCAGGGGTTTGTCTGACATCACCAGTCTGATAAGGAGCCAGAATTTCTTGATGACCTTCTTCATGGCGAAAGTATGGGTGGTA
The DNA here is from genome assembly GCF_040938575.1 of Ambystoma mexicanum. Classification (NCBI taxonomy): domain Eukaryota; kingdom Metazoa; phylum Chordata; class Amphibia; order Caudata; family Ambystomatidae; genus Ambystoma; species Ambystoma mexicanum. The sequence goes on from NC_090922.1 coordinate 344,178,715, forward strand.
TATGGTAACGCACATACCAATTTCTCTTCCTTGCGAGGTTCTTTTGGGGTTAATAGTTTCCCTAGGTGTATACCCAGCTATCTTAATGGTGCAAATCCGGACTTCCTCAACCACGCAAATCTGCGTAACACTGTGCTGTCATGGATCTGCTGATGCTGTCTGCAGTATCCAGACCTGACTGGAGACATTCACCCATTGCCTCCTTACCATCCTTGACGATTGCCAGGAAGCCGTCTCTTTCCTCACCTTCCGGGATGTGGTCAGCGCCATAACTACGCAGTCCCACAGGGTAAACGTAAACCTTGACAAGGTACACGTCACATTTGTGGATTTTAATGCCATACTGCCAGCCATAAAAGCCTTTCACGCCCAGGCATCTACACTCTTATCATCCCTATAAGGAGGGGTGGAAGGGTATGCTGACTGCTTGGTAGATATAGCAGCCTAAACAACCAAACTTTCTGGTTTTGGATGTTTAGTCAGATACTCTAGGTCGCTGCTGGATGTGTATTTTTTGGCAACATTTTTATTTACTGCAAGCGCAGTTTCTGGTGTATCCCAATTTGCAGAGACCCTTTTCTGTAATGCAGTGTGAAAGGGCAAAACTGGATCTTTCTGGGGACCCTGGTCCAAGATGTCTGTCATGTAAACTTGTTCAAAAGAGGGAGTAGGCCTGCTTCAGCCTAAAAACTCTATAACCTTACCCATTCGTTTTCTATATGAGGAGTCAGCATGTTCAGTTGGAATTGGTTTGTCAAACTCTAATTCAGGAGAGTTATCTAATCCACTGGCTGACTGAAGGTTGTCATATATGTCCCCTAATCTGCACTCATCAGAAATTAGCTCTTCTGGCACAGTAGGGGTGCCGAATTGTAGCCCAAAAGGTGGTGTGTTATCAGAATGTTGATCTTCCTCATAGATGGCTGATAAAGACTTCAAAAAGTATTTTTTAGGCAGAGGCTCGAAAACCTTTTCCTGTACCACCACTAGCTTCGACAATTTCAAAGTAATTGTCGACAATGACTTTGAAGTCGGGATTGCTAGTCGGCATCAACTTCGATACAGTTGTTGACGGTTCTGACGCCGACAGAGTCAGCAAAGGTGTCAAGAAATCCTTGTGCTTCTTCAACAGAACCTTTGATGGGCTAGGTTCTTTACTCGTCGAAGCCCTCAGCGTTTTTTTTGTCAGATCGAGATGTTTCCTCGATGTAGAACCGGCTTAAGGCTCGTTTACGAAGATGTTCTCTTTGACTTCCATTGTTGTCTTTTTGCAGATCGACGGGGGCATGGGCTTTCTGCTTGTCCTTCGCGGGGGTCGAGGATGCACTCTTGAAATTCATCCCATTTAGCAGGAGAGTCCGATCTAGTTGGACAGGTAATTACCTCAGCCGAGGAATCACTTGAGGTCGAAGGCGACCTATGACATTGTTTGTTGGCCTTCTTCGAAGAAGATGACAAAGAATAATAAAGTTACTCACCGTAATGACTACCTTACACCAGTCCATAGTGCCCTTTCCTCCATACTTGTGGGACATTCCTACGTCCTATGGGACGAGACCGGAGCACTTTGTAAAAAGCATCACATTTTTAAAAAAATGTGTCCTTCCTCTCTTTTTACGCGGGGTAGCGCACGCGGCCGTAACCCCATCCTCCTTAGCTCTGCCCAGCCCATCGCCCATCAGTACTTTTCTATCACCAGTCCTATGACCTTTAAGCAATAACAGAGGAAACTTTTTAGAGGGGACGGCGGGCAGGCGTATGGAGGAAAGGGGACTATGGACTGGGAGTAAGGTAGTCACTACGGTGAGTAACTTTATTATACTCCTACGTCCCGTCCCCTTTGCTCCATACTTAAGGGAGATTCCCAAGCACTCCTCACAGGAATTATGGGTGGATGGAAACTCCTTACTGAAACAGGTTCCTAAGCACAGCTTGACCGAACTGAGCATCAGCCCTGGAGCTCATGTCCAGACAATAAAGTTTACAAAAAGCTGATGGGGAGGCCCACGCAGCCGCTTTCGCAATGGTCTCCCAGGAAACATATTTTTGGAAGGCAACGGCAGCCGCCTTGCCCCGCACAAGATGAGCATGAATTCCCTTTGTGGCCCGAAGACCCTGAATGGTACATGCCTCAGAAATACAGGCCGTGATCCACCGGGAGATGGTCGCGTTCGAGGCTGGCTTTCCTTGCAGATTTCTGAAGGTCACAAACAGCTGCGAAGAGTTCCTAAACTCAGATGTTCTATCCAGATAGAACTTAAGGGCTCTTCTCATGTCCATGCAGTGCAGAACTCTTTCGGCCTCTGAGGCCGGGTCTGCGACGAATACAGGCAATGAGATTGACTGATTCAAATGAAAATCAGAGACCACCTTCAGAAGAAAAGCGGGATTTGTTCGCAGTGCAACCTTATCCTTATGAAAAGTAAGGAATGGATCTTCCACCGACCAGGTCTGAAGCTCACTTACACGCCTTGCCGAAGTCACAGCGATCAAGAAGGACACTTTCCACGAAAGGTACTTAAAATCGACAGTAGCCATGGGCTCGAAAGGCTTATGACACAAAGCCGTAAGGACCACATTCAAATCCCACCGCGGATGCCGGTTGCGAACAGGAGGATGCATCAGGTCCACAAAGTGTCTTTTAATTACTGGATTAGACAGTGAAAAAGAGCACTGGTCAGTGGACAAATAAGCAGCAACAGCCAATAAATATGTCCTGTAGGAAAGAACATGGATGCCAGACTCTGCCAGATGTGAAACAAAAGACAGGACCATGTCGAAAGTAGCCTCCCTGGGGTCCAGCTGCCTGGCCAAACACCAGTGACAGAACCATAACCATTTGCTTCTATACTGAGATATTGTTGAGGGCTTCCTGGCCACTTGAATAATGTGCATATTATCAGCAGACAAATTGAAGTGCTCTAAAGATCTGAACTTAGGCACCAAGCCGCCAAGCTGAACGACTGTGGGGAGGGGTGCCACAGCTGTTGATCGCTCTGGTGAAGCAGGTCTGGGACCAGCGGAAGCTTGAGCGGTGGGCACACTGATAGATGCTGAAGCTTCGAAAACCAAAACCTGGCCGGCCACCAAGGGGCTATGAACAGAAGGGAGCAATTCACTGTGTTCCTTAGCTTGCAAAGCGCCCGATGGACCAGAGGGAGAGGCGGAAAAGCGTAGGCCCTCATGTTGTGCCAAGGACTTTCGAGAGCATCCCCCAGTGAGGAGACTCGGAGCCCGTTCCTGGAGGCATACAGGGAAAGCTTCCTGTTTTTAGATGTCGCAAAGATGTCCACTTCTGGAGTGCCCCAACAGCGAAAAATATCAGAGAGGATCTCTGTGTTCAGTTCCCACTCCTAGCTGACTATTGTTCATCGACAGAGGGCATCTGCAGTGACATTCAGCTGGCCCGGGATGTGTACTGCTACCAGCCAGATACCATGCTGAATAGCCCATTCCCAGATCTGAATGGCAAGATCCACAAGAGGGAGAGACCTGGTACCCCCCTGCTTGTTTATATAGAACATGGATACCGCATTGTCCGTGCGGACACGGATCACCTTGTTGACAATCCCTGGTTTGAACGCTTTCAGCGCCAGGAATATAGCCAGGAGCTCCAGATAATTTATATGAAGCGGTCTGTCCTGGGGCGACCAAAGGTCTGAAACCTGAATATGATCCAGCGTTGCCCTCAACCCAGAAGGGAGGAATCTGTCGTGACAGTCAACAGTGGGCAAGGTTCCTGGAAGGGAGCGCCCACCGACAGATTGCTGAGAGACGACCCTCACAAGAGGTCCGCCCTCATGAAAGGTGGAACCAGTATCATTTTGGAATCTGGATCCACTGCCTGAAGCCATGAGCTCCGAAGAGCCATCTGCGTTAGCCTCATCTTGAGACGAGCAAGAGGAAGAGCCAGCACGCACAAAGCCATGAGGCCCAGAAGCCTCTGGAACCACCAGGCCGACATGCTCTCCGACTGCACAAACGTGGCAAACAGATCCACCATTCTGTCCCCAGTCAGGTAGACTCTGCAATCGATGGTGTTCCAATGAAAACCCAGGAAAATCAAGTCCTGAGAGAGCGTCATGGAGGATTTCCGCCAGTTCACCAACAGCCCAACGTGGAACAGGAGCTGGAGGAGAGACTGAAGGTTGCTCAAGGCTTTCAGTGGACAAGGACTGCGCAGCAGCCAATCGCCAATCGCCCAAATACAGATACACATGGATACCTTGTAGCCGCAGCTAAGCTGCGATGACCGACATCTTCTTCGTAAAGACATGCAGTGCCGAGCTGAGACCAAATGGGAGCACACGAAACTGGAAATCCTCCCCCCCCATGGAAAATCGTAGGTATTTCCGATGCAGGCTCCAAATGAGGATATGCATATAAGCATCCTGAAGGTCCACCACACTTAGCCAGTCGCTCTTCTGTTGAGAGGACTTTATCTAACAGGGGGTGATCCTCTTGAATTTCTCTTGGGAAAGTTAGTTCTAGGACGGTGCGCAGGCCAGCCTGGTTGGGTTCGGGCACCGTAAACAGACGGGAGTAGAAGCCCTCCACTCGCTTCCCTAGGGTTCCACTTCCTTGAGATCCAGAAGTTTCTGGACTTCGACTCTGAGGGAGGGCGTCCCCGACTGCTGGAAGGGAGGATTGAAGGGTGGGGTAGGGGGAAGGGGCAAGCAAAAGCCTGCCCGAGCAACAGACAAGACCCACCGATCCTCAGTGATGGTCTGCCATGCCTCCCAGTGAGACGCAATGCGTCCTCCTACCGGGGTCTCGTGCGAGCGCCGAAAAACTTCATTTTGTGGGTTTCTCGGTGGCAAGACCTCCAGATCCTGAGGAGGAGGCTGAGGACCGAGAGAAAAAACGGCCTCGCTGCTGACGCCAACGGAGTTTCCAGCTGGAGGATCGACCCTACGTGTTTATCGATCCAGGAACCCCCGAAAACCAGAGGAGGACCGAGGCTGCGAGGGCGCTCTCTGAGCCCTGAAAGGAGGTTTCACCAGAACGGACAAGGACTTGGCTGTCTGGGTGCTGTCCTTAGTTTTAGTCAGCTCTACATCGGTTGACGAATGAAACAGTTCTTTGCCGTCAAAAAGGGCAGGTCCAGAACTTTATCCTGTACCTCCTTGGAAAACTTGGTGACATGAAGACAAGCCTTACGATAGGTGTCCACGCATGAGGGCCCGAGCCGAGATGTCGCCACAGCCTAAAGCATATCCTGTGCTGGCACCTGACAAGCCAGCCTTAAAATCGTCCAGCTTGTCCGCAGGAATGAACTCCTCATATTCCGACAGACCTTTCCACATTTTCATATTTACCCTTGCTAATATGAGCTCCGCGTTCGCCTGGCGCAACTGCAGGGCCGAATTAGCAAAGATCTTCCTCCCCAAAGAGTCAAGCAGCTTTGTCCTCTTTGGCCAGAACCTGAGCCGCTACTGTAGATGACGCTGAAGCTGGTCTTGACTGAAGCGTGGGGGGCCGCCACCACTGTGGAGGAAGGAAGCGGGCAAGTCGCTAAGGCTACCCCCTCCGAAGTATGAAGCCTATAACGAGCGTCAATCTTTTTGTTTAGTTTAGTTTAGTTTATTATTTATAGGGCGTGCCATACCCTGGGGCATCAGGGCGCACAAACAGGAATATGCTCAACTTAGTTACAGGTACATGGTAAGTAGGAACAGTACAGGGTCATCATACAATTTACAGTAGGCAGATATATACAAGGCCGGATCTAGGTCCAGAAACAAAGTTTTGCAGGTATTCTTGAGAGCAATATAAAATAATAATATATACAGTAGTAATATACAGGTACCAGCAGCATTCCAGTGCAGGAAGAAAGAGGCGGATTCAAATAGCCTGGTAATGGGGTGCAAGTAGAACTTCAGGTTAGTTCGCCAGTGGATACAAGCAAGTCAAGCAAGTCAGGTAGTTAGGTGTCATTAGCTCTCAGCCAATTGGTCAAGTTCTGTCTGAATTTCGCAAAGGGCTGGGGTTCTCTAATGCCATGGGAAAGTGAGTTTCACAGCTGTGCAGCCTTGACTGGGAAGCTGTGTCCTCCTATAGTAGTGAGTTTAAATCGCGGGACTTGTAGGCAGTTAGCGTTCGCTGTTCTTGTGGGCCTGGTTGAGGTTCTTAGATGTAGCCTGTCCTTGAGGTAGGGTGGTGCATTGTTGTTGAGGCACTTGTGGGTAAGGGAGGCAATTTTGAGTTGAATTTTATCAGAAGTGGACAGCCATTTATATTCTCTTCTTACCGGAGATATATGCTCCTTTCTGTTAATCTTGAGAGCTGCTCTCAGGGCATTGTGCTGGAGGACCTGTATTTTATGGATACTCTGTTTATCAGCCCCAATGTATAGTCCATTACAATAATCCAATTTGGACAGTATAAGGGCTCTGGCCAGTGTGATGCCACTGTCTGTAGAGAGGAATTGTTTGCTGGCTCAGATGAGTTTGCATGTGTATGCAGTGGCTGAGGCTAGAGAGTTAACTTGTTTAGCAAAGTTCAAGGTGGCATCTAGGTAAAAACCTAGGGTCTTCACTTCCTTAGCTACTTTTATGTTATTCCCATCGATAATGAAATTGGCGTAGTCATTTTGGGTATGTATGTCGGGGTGCCTAGGATGATGAGCTCAGTTTTGTCATCGTTCAGGCATAAGCCGTGTGTGGCCATCCATGCCTGAACGATGCTGTAGATTTTATTCACTAGGGCCAGATCCTTGACGTAGTCTCCTGAAAGCGGAAGGAGGATCTGGGTATCGTCTGCGTAGTTGGTGTAGGCGATACCCAGATGATCCATTTCATCAAAGAGCGGCTTTGTGAATACATTGTAGAGGGTGGGTGACACGCAAGATCCTTGAGGTACATCACACGTTATGGGAATCGGGTCTGCTGAGGCTGATGGAGAGAAGACTCTCATACTTCGGTTACTCAAGAATGACTTGATCCATATTATGGCCTCTTTTGAGAAGTGGGCTGCAGAGTCTAGGTGGCTACATAAGACTGTATGGTCGACTAAATCAAATGCCGCTGAGAGGTCTAACAGGATGAGTAGGGTTGCTTGGCCATTGTCTCTGCATTGATCTATTTGGGCCTTAAGATCGATTAGGGCTGTCTCAGTCCCGTGCTGTGGGCGGAATCCGGATTGGCGGATTCAGAGTAGGTGGTTGGATTCAAGGAAGTTTTGTATTTGCATGTATGCCACTTTGTCTAGAATTTTTAGAAGAAAGGGCATGGTCGTGATGGGCCTGAAGTTAGTGGGAATGGCCGGGTCAAGAGTTTGCTTCTTTAAAAGTGGCAGTACCCAAGACTCTTAAGTTATTCGGTACAGTGCCTGTGGTGAAGGATGAGTTGATGAGTTTAGTTATGAATGGCGATAGTTCTCTCGCAGCATCCTTAATCAGTTGGGCAGGGCATTGATCGCCTTTACAGTTGGACGGTTTAAGTCCCAGGATAACTTTTTCTACCTCAATGGTCGATACCTTGGAGAAGCAGAAACGCGTTTCTTGTTTGAGTTTTGGTGGTGGTGCTATAGTCTGCGGGATATGAGGCATTACAGATGCTTTTTTGAGGGCAATTTTAGTTTGTAGGTTGGCTACTTTGTTGGTTAGGGGAGACTGTATGCTAGAGCACCATTTTTTGTCCTTGGTACAGTTTTCTTGGGGAGCAATCGGTGTGAACAATTCTCTGACACTAGATTTAGATTGAGATATTATAGGATGTCTTTCTTGTATTGGGATGATGCCTTGGCGAGGTTAAGTTTATTTTCGGCTGAAGGAGAGAGTCTCCAAATAGTTTCAAGTTTTCTTTTAATTAGCCTGAGATTTTTTAGATGAGGAGTGAACCATGAATTAAGATGTTTTTTTTCGGTTTACTGCTCCGTAATTTGAGCGGAGCTATGTGGTCGAGGGCTGCATTAATAATTTCATTAAATTGTTCGACTAACACATTGGGATCCATATTGACTGGGAACGAGTTCAGTTGCGGTAGTATAATGGGCAACAGTTTTTCCGCTGTCATAAATTTTTTGTTCCTCGTGGGTATAGGAGGGGCAAGTGAGGACTGGGCCGTGGCCGAGTTCGTTGCTACTGTAAATAATAGTAGATGGTGGTCAGTCCAGATCTGGGGTACGGTATCTGTGATGGTTACTTCACAGTTGTGTTCCGCTATCCAGTCAAGGATTCGACCTTTGTTATGAGTAGGAAGGTTAACTTTCTGGGAGAATCCCAGTTCTTTTAGGATCAGGGCAGTAGCTGTTGACTGGATATCCTTAATGTCATTGTAGCCTAGGTTGAAGTCTCCTAGCACTATTGTTTGGGAGGTGTTTTTTAAGTTGTTGGACAGGGTTGTGGAGAGATCCTCAGCGAAGGTTCCAATAGGACCTGGAGATCTATAGATCAGGAAGAGGTTTAATGTTTGGGAGCTAGCGGTGGCAATTTTGACCGTGAGGCATTCACAGGATTTCACGGTGGGGGTTGTGGTAATTCTCATGTCTAGACTGATCTTAGCTATGATAGCTAGACCCCCACCTCGAGAGGTGTGTCTGTCTGCTCGTAAGATGGTATAATTGTCGGGAACTGCTAATGATAGGGCAGGGTCTGCCGCATCATGAAGCCATGATTCTGAGATAGCCAGGAAATCAAGGTTGTCTGCGAGAATGATATCTGAGATCTCTGTTGCATGTGCGACTAGAGACCTAGCGGTTATAAGTGCACCTTTGAGATGATGTTTGTGGCTTTCTGAGTTGGGGTGCGTGGTACTGAGTCTATCTATAGCGGTAGGTTTAGTGCGGTTTTGTGTGGGTCTTTTGGGATTGCAATATTTCTTAGTATACTCTACAGTTGCCTTCGAGGGTAGGTGTTTTTTTTTTTAGGAGATGAAGTTGTTCAATTTTCTTTGCTGGTATCTCATACAGTTCAGATAGGCGCGCGCATAGTCTTAGGTTTCTGTCCGCTGTACTACATGGCCTTTGTATAATAGTATCTTCTTGATATTGGTTCGCTATAGGTCCTGTGATTTGTTGTGTGGCAGGCATGGTGAGGTAAGAGAGGTGAATAGGGTGGGACCTGGTGCCGTGGAACAATAGGTTAGCTTTGGTAGCCAGGCTAAGTGTTAATGCTACTAGTATGATGGAGGAGGCGATGTAGAGAGGTGGTTTAGCAATCCTATAGTGGGCAGCGATAGTTTGTTTACCTAGATTTAGAGAGTACATGCTAACTGGCTAAATACGAGCAGGCTGGCTACAACTAACAAGCTAGGTGCAGTTTTAGATATCAAGTGCACTTAACGGTTGCTTAGTCCAGGCAGGCTAGATGCGACTGACCGGTTAGGTACAATTTAGAGATATCTCAGTACGTTTTAAAAAGGCTAAGTACTGGTGGGCTAGATGCGACTATCAGAATTTGAATAGTTTTAAGTAGCAGGATATCAATGGGCTAGGTGTCGTTTCACAGTTTACAGCAATCTGAGTGCACCTAGATTCAAATCTCAGGCACATCAGGGAATGCAGTGCAAAATACAGCGTACCTAAATTCAAATATCAGGCACATCAGGGAATGCAGTGCAAAATACAGCGTAGCTAAATTCAAATATCAGGCACATCAGGGAATGCAGTGCAAAATACAGCATAGCTAAATTCAAATATCAGGCACATCAGGGAATGCAGTGCAAAATACAGCGTAGCTAAATTCAAATATCAGGCACATCAGGTAATACAATGCAGAAAGCACCAGGCCGAAGTTCGGTTGTGCAGTCTAGGCAACATGTGGTTACAGGCAAGGTTAAATAGGTATACAGGTGAGGATATCAGTAAGTTGCTAGTGCTTGTCAATAGACTGGCATAAGCTAATTCGGAGGTTAACAAGAAGGGAAAGAGATGAGCCATAGGCTGAGTAATGGGTTAGCGCAAAATACATACTGTGTACCATTAGCTGGATCAGGGTTATCTCGAATGCAACGCGAATACAGTTTGCTGAGTTAAACCCTGAAAAACGTTATTAACAGTGGGCTGGTATAATCGTCTCTGGCAGAGTAGTGAGAGGCTACGCTCTGAAGTTCCAGCTTATTTTACAGAATGCTAGTAGCGGGCGTGCGTGTTGCTTACCTATTATGGAGTGTTCTACTGAACCGACACAGTCCGGCAAACAGGAGGCAAAACAGGGCCTTGTCCTTGGCCTTTGCCGCAGGACGGCTGCCGCCTTACGGTGGCGTAGATTGGCTGATATGCTTTGCGTTGCCTAGCAGCCGTGGAAAGCAGCCTCGGTTTCGGGCCGCGTTGCACCGGCCATCTTGTGTTGGGCAGAGGCTCGGATGGAACAACGATGCGAGCAGCAAATTCAAATCAAAGCACACAGATTCGTGTGTTACGGCGGCGAGCAAGCACAAGACATGTGCATCTGCTGGATGGATAGAACCAGCATGGGCCGCAATCCTCTGTAGGGGGGGCTCAGGGCAATTCTCACACATGCAATGCAGCTGGGGTTCACCTGCACGGGGAGGCGCTGGTGCGAGCAGTCGCTGGAGGTCCCGGTAGAAGGGGAGGAGGAGGGCTCCTGGCCACTACTGTGCTTGCGAGCGGGTCACTGATCTCTTGAGGCAAAACAGGGCCTTGTCCTTTGCCAACCTGCAGTCCAGAGTGTGGTTTATCCCACGCTTTGCGGACCTCGGCCAAAACGTCCTTCTGGAAGAACAAGCCGGTGCGCTCCTGAGGAGACAAGGAGAACGCCCCTGAAAGCACCCATTCTTATGGAAGGGGGTGCCTCAGGTACTGGAACATCCAAAAGAGTCCATGTCCAGTACCCGGTCATGGAACGCCCTAACAGAGCGGGGCTGGTCATCGCCATCCTGATCCCCTTGAATGTCATCCAACGCGTCCGGATCGACCTGCTTCACGTCTGGCTCCGCCGAAGACTTGTCTATTAGAGACAAGGGTGGCAAAGGCGAAGGGCTGGAAGTGGGCCAACTGGCAGAGGTAGGACAGATCCCGGGAACAACCGGTGCTGCGACGGGAACCGTTGGTACAGAATTCGGCCCAGGAGGGCAGATTTCCTTAAAAAGACCTTCATTGGGACGGAGTGCATTTGCTTCCGAAATTTTCCAAAGAAGGCATCCTCTGCCGAAGGCTTAGACACTGTGGCAGGCAGAGGCATCTCATGAGAGGAATAGCTCTAGGGCCACAAGGGAGAGGGCTTCCAAGAGGGGCCCTCACCAGCCGGGTTGACATAGATCAATGGTGCATCCGCCGCAGGGAGTGAGACCGAGTGCTGTAATGGCATCCGAGTGTTCCAGTCATACACTGGATGAAACAGTGCACAAGAAAAACGCTGTTCACCCGAAAAAATGCTCCCAGCACCCAACGCTGATGGCGTAAATGTAAGGGAAGAGTCCAAAATGGCCGTCGTAGTTCACGCGGGAACAGGCACCATTTTGCCAACGCCTGAGGAGAACTGAGTCACATGCGTGAGTGAGGCAGAGGTCTACAGAGACAGGTCAGGGGTCTTGACTTTAGCCTTGACACAAGGAACCTCGGCAGAGCCGGTACTGTGTGGCCTAGGATGCTTCTGAGACATACTAAAAGCCAATTAGCCTCTAAAAGAGGACCCTCGGCCATGCCGGTAACAGAGGAATTAAGGTCAGCGACCTCACTCTGTGCCTCCTCAACAGAACCGGTATCCCCACTAGAGTGGCAACGATGAGGAACCCACCACATCGACAAGATCTTAACAGGCCTCTCAGTTCTGTCGGTCACCTTAGCCTCTGATAGAGGGACCTGGGACCCGAGTCCGGTAAGAGCTCCCTCACGAGGGGCCTCAAACCTTGGTTCGGTACAGAAAACCCCAATAGAGACATCGGGGCACGCCCCGGTGTCTGTATCGGAAGCTCCAGATAGGGAGATCTCGAAGCAAGCTCCGGTACCCACCGCCTCAGTAGAACTGGGCAACTGATTAGCCTTCATATGAGGGGCCTCAGATTGTAATCCGGTGTTGGCAGGCCCCTTCCGGAAGCCCTCGGAAAAAAAACTCTTTTTTAGGCCAGGAAGCCACCTCAGGGGAAACCCCGGTAATAGAGCTTATGAAGCCCCTCCCGGACCGGGAAGACCCTGGGAAGGAGTCCCCCGGTCGGGATGCCCTAAAAACTAAAGAACTTACCGGGTGTTTCTTCTTTTCGTCGATGAAACTCTGAAAATACGGAGGTGGTACGCGTTGAAAAACCTCCTCCCACTGCTACAGACAACGTTGAAGTGCCCAGACCGAAAGGGAATCGCAGTAGAAGCACGAGAGGGTGGGGATCCGCCCTATCAAAGCAGAAAGAACAATTAGGAAAATATAATAGAAACAGCATAGACGGACTACTACGCGACTGCTAAGCCGGAGCATGAGAGAAGGACAATGGAAGGAAAAAATCTTCCGGCAAGTGCGTCCAGTCCCGAACGTGCAGAGAAAAGGACTGATGGGCGATTCGCTGGCCGGAGCTAAGGAGGGCGTGGTTAAGGCCGCATGCAGTACCCCGCGTAAAAAGAGGAAAGGCACATTTTTGAAAAATGTGATGCTTTTTACAAAGTGCTCCGGTCCCGTCCCACAGGACGGAGGAATGTCCCATAAGTATGGAGGAAAGGGGAAAGGACGTAGGAGTATGGCGTTATCGAACGAGATCGATTCGATTTTTTACGTCGAGAAGAATCCCTCGACTCATCAGTCTTTTTTGAACTCTTCGAAGGAGACTTCGAAGGCAACCTCCCCACCGTCAATTTACCTTTTATGCTCCCCAATAGCCTTTTCGGTCATCACCTGACAGGAGCAATAGTCGAAGGTACGATGTCCGTAACCATGACACCACAGACATACATGGTAAGGGTCGGTGATCGACATCTTCAATCCACAGTCTTGGCACTTTTTTAAGTCTGATTTAGACGTTGATGGTGCCGACAGAGAAGACATTTTCAACCAAAAATAATTATCGATTTCACAGAGGAACCGAAGCACACCGTAATTCTCTTAAAGCGTTAGCTCAGAAAAACTAACTGAAGCCAACCGGTGCTGCGTGTGCCACTTACACTGATGATAACGTTGACAGTTGAAAGGAGGCTCTTGAGGGACATCGACTCGACGAGAACGGCACATAGCGCCCCCCTGTCGAAAAATTATTCTGAAGCAGCTGAAGAGATAATTATCATAAGATGAGGAATACGTGGGAGGACACAATCCATTTGAATTTTTTTTTGCCAAACCACACAGCTGGACAGATTTGGCCCAGGTCTGAAATAACTTGGGCACTAAGAGTTCAAAAGAGTGCTTTGCTTTGTCTGGGGTAATTTTGTGCAGTAGTTATTTAAATATTTGACAGAGATAGGGGTGCCTCCTTTCCCCCCAAAAATAGAGATTATCTCCCATGGTGCATTGCAGGATCATGGCTTTCGGAAAACAAATGACCGCCATCTTGTTTTTCGCTCAATGCAAGAGATATTCACGGCTATAGCTGAGGTTATGGGAAAATGAAATGCAGTAAAAAGGTATTTGCAGGTCAAAAAACATACAAATGCCATCACAGTAGAGTTGGGGGGATGGCTGGCTGGCACTGAGTGAAATTTAGGAGTTGGAGGGGGTCCCGGGACCGATTTCGCAACACAAACCTTTCTGTAGCCTTGGCTATAGCCGTGAATAGCTGACATCTGAAAGCAAATTGCATCACAGAAACAGCGTGTGTTGTAAGGGGGGAGGGCAGAGGAGGTGAGGAGGCCATCTGGGAGATGGGGGTGCTAGCACAGATGAGGGGGTACTTGGTGAGGTGCTGGGAGTACAGGAAAGCATTTTTTTATTTTTTTATTACACATCACATAGTTTTTGCTAAACCTTAGATGCAAACCTGTACAAATACATACATAAATCTCATCCACAGTAGAAAAAAAAAGAAAAGAGAAAAGAAGAGAAAAAGAAGAAATAAGAGAAAACCCCATTTCCTCCTCAAAGGCCCAGTCTTAAAAAGCACTTTTCTTATGGCCGTTTTGCCGATATTTGTGGCTGTATCCAAGGCTACAAAGTACTACAGATAACCGCGTGTACGGGAAGTTGTGTTCCCGCAGCTATATATTTTGGGGTGTCAGTGTTTCATTCATTTTTAAAGTTATTTCTATAGGTATAGTGACATCAGGGGTGACAAATCACTGGCCATGGCCAAAGTTATGGTCAGTGACCTGATAGGTATTTGGGACTCTTATTTTGGCTGTGTGTTTTCAGGCTTTTGTATATGTGAGACTTTGGAGAAACAGAGAAAAAATTAGTTAAACAAAATTAATATAAAAAGGATCAATCGTATTCTACTTTTAGATGCCCCTACAATGTATTTTAGGTTGTGTGTTCTTACTTATGGTATTATGTTATGTGGCTGTGGAATGTTTGTTTACCTAGTTTAATGCTATGTTATGTTATTCCCTGCTTGCTTTATTTTCAGTTACTTAATATAAGTACATGAGTAGTGTTCTACTGTATTGATATTTTAAGTTGTATTGTAGTATAAAGCATGAAGTGAGGCCCCCTTTTTATCCAATTTATGTAACCACGGTTATGATGAAAGTCAATGAAATGTAACCGCTGGTATAATAAACACCTTGTTTTTTATTTCATTGTATTTGTGTATTTACACTGCATTTTCTTCATTATTTAGGTGTTCTGAGTTATGTTTATAAAAATTGGCCAAAGAGACCTGACTTTGCGGCTACTCAGTAGGTATCCAGTGCACAGACTTGCTATTCACGGGTAGACGTGGTACCCTGTGCAGCCGCTGCAATTTTAGGGGAAATGGAACTTTGTGTGTTTGTAAATTTTGGATGGCGTAGTATCATAGATGCATTGAGTGTTCTGGGGTATTGGGAGAGATCAGGGGAGTGAATAAGGATCATCGGGAGTGGAGGGGGGCTGGTATGTGTGCTAAGAACCGTTGTTTGGAGTCTGGGGGAGTGGAAGTACATTTCTTAATTCATAGTTTTTGTGAATAGCCGCGGGTAGCAGCAAACGTCCATGTATGGATCTTCTATAACTGCGTGTATAAAATGCACGTGTGTAGGCGTATCAACGCTTATCGTCTTTTTATCGGTTGCCTCTGTAGGCGCAATTATATTTATAGCTGCGTACATAAACATACATTTTCTGTGCAATAATCAACAAATTCTTATGTGGATAATATAGCACCGAATTTTATCTGTGTGTGTTATTGTGTGTGTTTAGGTGTTGTCTTTTTTAAAGTTTTGAAGGTTGGCTTACTTTGGTTTTCAGTTTGTAGAAAATGTACGTCTACCCACTGCTAAAGGTAAGCTTTGTTGCACGTTAAATATCTGCTGCTACTGGGCAGGGTTTTGTATGTGTTTCAGTGTTTCTAATTGGCTGGTGTTAAGGTTGTAAATGTGTACTTCACTGCGATAGGTTGCAGTGAATATGTCGGCCATTTTATTAGTTTTCTTACAATATAGTCCTCTGTTTCTGGTTTTGATTTTGGAAAGTATGAAACTCCACATTTTGTCTTCTTTTCTCATTTTGACTGCAGAACTCACAACGTGCAGTTCACGTTGCCTCTAATAAAATATGATTGGCATTAATCAATTGTTTGTCATTGTTTTGTTGAAAGTTTGATTTCATAATATGATCATAATGGGGCTACGAGTTTTTTTTTTTTGTTTTTTACTATATTTGTTAACAATTAAGTGGTCCTGCTGTATACATAGCAAATGGGTGGGAATAATTATTGGAAGTTATTAGGAAAGAAATTTAATTTTAGTGAGGTGCATGATATAGAATCATGAAGTATACTTGTTGCATTCAAAATAAAAGAATGATCACAGAGCAGTAGTGATGTCATTTTATCTACAATGCTTTTTTAATCATGTATGGTGTGCGTTAAAGTGATTTTTGGGGTGATATAAACATGTGTTTGTTTTTTTTCTTTGCTGATGTGATGTAATTTGAAAATGTGTTTTAAAAAAGAGTTAGTTTGCTGAAGTGTCTTACTGTGTGGTTATGTATAAAAGAAAATATTTTGTGTTTATTTGTTAGTTGTTTTGTGAAACCTAGTGTTTAATTTCATGAAAAATATGCTTGATTGGTTTTATTTTTAAAAATATATTAATAAAGAATATAAGAACGGTATTGGTTGTGCAAACTGTTATTGTGTAAAAAAAAGATATGGAACAGATTGGTGCAACATGCTGAATAAATGCATGTGCAGTATGTGTTCAAAAATGCTATTTTAGTACACAAATTATAAAGATTGTAACATTTTGGGATGTTTATTAGAAGTTTAGATGTGCAACAGTTTAAAATAGGAAACACTGATTTTTTTTTAAAGTTCTTGTTACTGTACTGCTAATTGATACAAAAATACTGTTAGTTGTTAATGCTATTTTAGTACACAAATTAGAGGTTGTAAAATGTTGGGATGGTTTATTTGAAGTTTACATGTGCAACAGTTTAAAATAGGAAACACTCTTTTTTAATGTTCTTGTTGCTGTACTGTTATTTGATGCAGAAGTACTGGCAGCTGTCAATTGCAGTTTACTGGGCACACTGGTTCTTTTATGTAGTTTAGGTGAATTTTTAGCATGTCCATAGTTACAGGTCTGACCAATGTGAGGGCTCTAATAAATTCCCTCGGGCACTATCTCATGCAGGAATGCCCCTATGACTGTGGGTTTATTGCTATTAGGATTGTGTTCCATGAGACTGGAGTAGTAATAGTGTCTAATAGACAGACCAGAATTTTCCAACTGAGAAAGATTTCTGCCATGGAATGGGATACAAAGTCAGTTCACCCTTTCGATGGTTGATGTTTAATACAGGAGGATTATGTCTCAAACCCACAATTAATACCTTCTGAATGGTATGGCCCCATACTGGGCTGCAGCCTTTTTTGTCTTACATGTGGTTTTACCTGTGAATTGTAGCTGTGAGCGGTGGTTGTGTGGAATCAACCTCCACACATTTAAGGTGCTACGAGCAACAGCCAGAGTGTTGAAACACCTGTAGAACTGGAACACTGTGCATTTGAAGATTCATTCAAAATACTATAGAGATTTAGAGAGGAGACTTCATTTTTTTGTGGCATTGTCTTTTTCGTGTTGTTATTTTTACATTTTAGAGATTCCTTCTAGGTTGGACATTCCAACATGTCTGACCATGAAAGTAGCAGTAATGTTAATCATTGTTTGGGTTTGAAATCCATTGCCACTGAGGAAGACGGCAACTGGGGTGAAAACAATTGCTAACAGTTGGCACTTCTTCCAAGTCAAACAACACTATTTTACAAAATAAGCAGACGGGGTACTTTGTACAAGTGCTACATCACCAACACTTAATGAACTGTCGATTTTGGTAGCTGTGTCAACTTCATATGATGTTTGTTTTACCAGCTGTTAATGTGTAAATTAGGAGAGTTATATGGGATCTATACCACCAGAGTGCATGTGATGTGTTATTTAGAGCTTGTCTTATTAAAAACGATTGTTTACCTTCTTACAGATTTGTATTTTCAGATTCACGAACATCTGTATATATTTTTATTCATATTAATTTTCATTAAAAAAGAAAAATATGTAAAGAAATCAATGGGATACAATATCTGTTCACCCTGAAGTCGAAGACAATTGAACAGGAATACAACTATACACCCTGTTCAACATAGATATCAAGTACCACGCAGACCCGTAACAAACAGCAAACAAAATGGCGTAATACCTGGAAAACAGGGAAGAAGCAGCAAATAATCTATTCTCCCCGAGGGGGGAGTAATACCCATGCATTCAACTCAAGTACCCCAAAGCGCGAGGACCTCAGATACAAATTCGTCAAATTGGAAACGGCCTCCCGCAGGGAAATTGACAAGGAGGGATTGAGCCCTAGAATTACAATAACGGCACGAGTCAAGTCGTACAAATATAGATATACTTCTACTTTGGACCTTCACAGATGCAGAGCCACCAGTGCTAGGCATTTTGCTAAGACACTCTGCACGGACTCGAGGATTACTAGGAACTGGTAGTGGTGACCGTCCACTGTGAACTGCAGAGAGCGCCTGAGGGCTAGGAGGATAGGGATGTTTAAGTATGCATCTCCAATTCTATGGTCGGAAAGAAGCCACCTTTTAGCACCCCTGCATGACCTGTTGGAGGGTGCTGTGGTGGACCAGAAGGATTTGGACACATGGTAGACATGATGAAGCTAGTTTTTAAATAAGAGAAAATGCCTATCTTGCCCTACTGCTATTGGGAATAATCCCCACCTAACCGAACTAGGGTGCTCGTCTGTCAGTAAGTGTCCAAAATGAAATGCCCACTGTCCATAAATTACTTCTAACTTGCCCGATAACTAAAAGTAGTAACTAAAGATTGGCAGTTTGTATTCTCTCTGGCACATTGGCCTGCTGAGTGTGAGGCTCTTCCTCCAGGGTTTGCTCCACAAGACAAGTTTCTGTTACCTTTGTGTTTTCAAAATCAGTCAATAAGTAATATTAGTCCAAACCTTCCCAAGGCTTGTCATGAGTATCACTGGTCAGGCCCTGCCCTGGTTGAACTCCTTTCTCACTGACTGAAACCCTCCCAGGTCCAGCTGGGGTCGTTCCTCTCTTCTATCTCTCTCTCCACTTGTGGTGTTCCCCAGGGGTCTAACATTTCTCCCTGGCTATTCAACTACTAGCTGGCACCTCTGACCCACCGCATCGCTACAGTATGTTTTAACTTTCCGTGCTATGCAAATGATACCCAGCTCTCCTTCAGGCTCCCCTCAGCCACCTCTGCTCCTTCTCTCATACCAGACTGTCTGGCCGCAAGTCAGGAATGATGCGCTGCCAAATAACTCTGCATTAATGCCAGTAAGACCGACAGCCTCCTCGTCGGCATACCTTCTCCCTCCTTTTCTTTCTCTCTTTGGCCGCCCGCCCTGGGCCCTCTTACTGCTCCTTCCTGCCTAGCTAAGAACCTTGGTGTCATCTTCGACTCCACCCTCTCCTCCTCTCCGCACATCTACAACATTGCTGAGAAGTCACATTTTCAGCCGCACCCCTCAAAGGTATTCTGCCTTTTCTCACTTTCCACCAGAAGCTCACTGTCTCTAGTCTCTAGAGCCCTGTTCCTCTCCAGGCTGGACTATTGCAACAGCCTTTTTCTAAATCTGCCTGTCTCTACTCTTCGACCTTTACAACCAGAACAGGACTCAAAGACTTGTCCGTGGCCTCAAACCCAGGGATCCCATCTCTCCAGCTCTGAAATCTCAGCACTGGCTCCCTGTGGCTGCAAGGATCAAATTCAAGACCCTCTGCATCGTCCACAAGGCTTTCTGGGGCCTGGGACGGCACTACCTCCAACTTTCCCTTCCTAAACATCTTCCTTCTCGAGCTCTCCACTCATCCACCTCCAATTCTCTGAGAGTCAGACGCTTTTCCAAGCAGAGAATGGGGGGCAGATATCTTTCCTCGGCTGGGGCCTCCCTCTGAAACAGCCTCCCTGCCTCTTTCAAACTTGAGCAGAACCACCTCTGGTTCCGGAAGCAACGCAAGACCTTCCTTTTCGCTTCTGCTTTCTCTCTTCCTCTCCCCGCTAATGTCATGATAACTCTGCACACTGGTCACCTGGCCACACCTGAAATCTGGCCCAGGCTCCAGAATGTCCAGTTGCCCTTACACTGCCTCTGGGCTCCCTCAGTGCTAAAGGGTCTGTATCTGTAACCCTGCAGTCCCTTCTCTTTGCACTTAAGAGCCACCCTCTGAAAGCACTTATTGAGTCACCTGCACTTCTCCTCACCCCCACCACCCTTTGGCACTTCTCCTGTCCCCTCTTCCCCGCACTTGCACAATCTGAATGACACAAGGCCTAGCAAGATCGATATTTGTCCTCCTCCTGTTTCCACCTCCTTGTCTTGTCACGCCTAGAAACACTTGTGTACAGGCGCGTTATAAATGACTTATATCATGAGTTCCTGTAGTTAGTAGTACACATTTCCTGTTAATAGTTCATGGTATTTGCCAGACTTCAGGAGGACCTTGCTGTCCGCCTTACTTCCCTTCTGAATATAGACTTTTATGATTCTTCCTCTTGTTTTCAGTTCTGTGCTGTCCTTGTACTGAGGTCTGGCTCTGTTAGGACTTGGTTTCTCTTGCTCCTACTTTTCTCTATAGTGATTCCACCACTCATGGGGCATTTCGACATGTGCTCTTCTAATGCTGGGCTTTGTACTTGATATTGAATGGCTTCCAGTCTTTTTCTAGAATATTCCAATATTCGACAATTCAAACACTTTGCAACTTCTTGGATTCCTTCCAGTAAATACACTTGTGGTTTCTCAGCATTTCACCATCATTCTTACATTTCATTTTTAGCTTGTAGTCTCTGTTGCCTCCCTGTCTCTCGCCACAATGAACGGTTTCCTGTACTCCGTCCTGCCAGCAGATTCACCTCTGCTTGCAACTCCAGTCTTTCAGTGTTTTCAGCTGGCATTAGTTCTCTTCTTTGCTGACCATCGCAGGTTCTGCGTTTCCTCACTGCTCGGCCCCTCCAAGGCGTGGTGACCCCAGAGGGCTTCCCCTGAGTATGGCTCGTCTCTCTCTCAAACGATTTGTCTCAGTTACATATATACGTTAAAATGCAAACAGGCATTCTATTTGTCTTCAGATTTACTAGTTGATCCAGCATTACCTGAAGTCAATACAAAAGAAGATGTTTGACACATATCAGCTGATATTGTTGCTGGTATAGAGAGCTCCTCATGGGAATGAGAGTCCTTGTCCCCTAAAGGGGAGTCACTCCCAGTAAGGTCCCACTTACCCAGACCCAAAGGGAGGGTCTTGTGGAGCGGGTTCACCTCCCTAGCCTCAAAGGGTGGCACTCCCTGGAGAAAAGTCACAAACACTCTCGATTCGTCACATTGATCATTCTGAATTTGAGGCATTTGATCTATTTGTTCAGGTGACACATGTCCAAAATGTGGCACCATTCCCTGCTTTTCTTATGCACCAAAAAATACCAGGACTAGAACCTTTTTCCTTTTTGCCAGAATGGCACTCTTTCTATAGCCTCCTTCCTTAGCAGTTTGTCCACATCCAGCCTAAATTGGTTGTTTGGGAGGCGTTGTTATTTGTGGGAGGAGATTCCTGTGGCGGTTTGATGAATTGCATTTGCTCTTTGGACACTACATCTAGCACCCAGTTGTCTGAGTTTATATCTTGCCACCGATGCACATGGTGGCTGTCCTTGCCTTTCACAAGGGGTACGGTGAGAACGAGTCAAGCTTGTTTGGATGTCTGAGGGCTAAAGTCTCCTGATCCTTACCGACCCATTGGAGCAGTATATTTAGTGGAGGACTGTTGGTATCTGGACGATGGGTGTGGAAGATGGGCGATGCGTGTTGAAAGAGTTTGGAAATCTATGTGAGCTTCCTGTAAAGAAACAAAATGATCTTCGATTTCAGTCCTTCAAGGAGCTAATGGCTCTCGCTGTGGCAGTGTCGGTCTTGCAGCCACTATTATCATAGAGCCAGGTTTAGGATGGCCCCTCAAACACAGTGGTGCAGGGTCCATAGCTTTGCATTTCTTTTCCAATCTAGCAGTGGTAGCTGGTGTTGACAAGGTTGATTTGAGGCCGGCTTTCCCGCCTCCCATTTGGAATCCCAGATTTGTATAGCTGTAGCCTTTTGCTGCCTTTTGTTCCTGTGTTCTGTGGTGGGTCAGAAGGAGGACACAGACACTGTGACGACATTTCTATTGGTTTATTAAACAATAAGTATAAAGCCTATATCTCCCTATTGCTATGTGGGTGTTCCAAGACTATGTAAATAACTAAGGTGCTCATCGTTCATCATTAAGTCTCAAATGAATCAGTGCGCTGTCCAAAAACAAGTTCTAACGGACCCTACCGCTATTCTAACCAACTTAAATAAAATCAGGAGAATGTCTCCCTTCTTCTGATTGTACTACAGCAATGTCTTTTCTTCTCTTCTGGATTCCTTTTTAGTAGGCTATTCTTAAATAGTCTAGTGTTACTTCTTGTATCAGTTCTTACCACTCTTTCACAATGACTTTGGGTCTTCCTTCCCCTTTATGGATAGTTCTCCATTACTCCCTTTTTGGTATCTGTATTATTCTCTTATTCAGGTTACTATACCCTTTCAAGTTTGGTACCATATCTCTTCTGAGATGTGAAATTTCTTCTTGGCTCTTAGGGTTCTACCCCCTCCTTGGGTGGTGTACTCCAAATGTCTCTTTCCTTAAGTGGTTCACTTGGCTTTTCTTCCCATTCACAGAATTCTCTCTGATATGCTCCACTCTTTACTTTTTGACTTATGGGCTATTTGACCCTCTTCCCAGGATATTCGTACCCCAGTGGTAGAGATCTCTTTTTACGCATTAATACAGTTCCACTTTATCAACTTTAAACTCAATGTCTCGTAATTTCTGCAGGGATGAGTTTATTCTGCTTCACAATGATAAGCCGATAGCCTCCCGGTTCTTTTGGTCTCACCAGTAACTTTGATTCAGAAGGAGAATGTCCCTAGGACTTGTACTGGCTTGCATTCTCTTTTCGTCTCTGCCGGCGTCCCGCTCTACATCCTCTCTCTCTCTATGGGATCAGGTATGTGTGCGGGTATGCGGATGTCTTGCTGTTTCCTGCGTACTGAGGTTTCTGTGTCGATGGATGAGCGCTCTGCCCCCCATGAAAAGGTTGTGGTCACACCACCACTGGGGTATGGATGCCTGTCTCCAGGGCTTCCCACTGCGTGTAAACGCTGGACCTCCAGCATTTTGTTCTCGTGTTCAGGCTGATTCTGAAAGTCAAAGGCTCCACGGCTCTCTTCGACTCCACCTTGCACTGGTGTCACGCCATCAAGATGCTTCTCCTGCTTACGCTCCCTGCTCTCTGTGATGAATCCTGTGGAGGCATCACTAATCCCGCCTAAAATCTCCTCCCATGTGGCATGGGGACGGCAGCCGCTACCTGTTCCTGGGGGTTGTGATGAATCCTGCAGCGTCCTCACAAAACACTACCAGAAGTCTGCTCCCATGTGCCAGGGAAAGGCAGACACTTCCTGATCCTAACCTTGGGGGTAGCGTTAGGTGGGAGGATCACCTGGGAGGAGAAGGACCCCAGGAAAATAAGAGGACTTTGTGGGATGAGACGCACTTTTGGTCTTCCTCGAGGTGGGGGATATCTGCAGTGCCAGAATATGTAATTGCTTGCTGTCACAGAGAATTTTTATTTTCCCAAACGAACTGTCGGAATCTAGATGATAATCACAAACAGTTACATTCTGAAGGTCAGAAAAACCCTCTAAAAATCACAGACATTTCTAAACATAATAGCTCCTATGAATCCCAGAGAAATAAGGAAGAAGAGTCTTTAAATGTCGCCAATCGAAATCCTGAAAAAACATACTTTTCTATAAAGTCAAATAATATTTGGAATCCTCATAGTACTTTGAGGGAATAGGTATAAGATGAAAAGTGAACGTGATTATGATACTTTCACTAAGAAAGCTGAATTTTATATTATGAACCACAAGTCCTATACATCCCTAAGTACTGGGAAGAAGAGGAGGACTGCAGAGGCACAAAACTGCAGGCTGCAGTCAATCAGGAATAATGACCCACATCTAAGGAGGACTGGGTGACATAAAAAGCCCCCTCATATGCAGGCCATAGGAAGGAGTAGCAGTAGAAGGTGGGGTAGTTTTCCTACCTCCATGTGGCAGCCGCAGAAGCAGAGGTCATGCGGGAGCAGAGACGCCAGAACCACTGTAGCGTGTGAGGTCGATGCCATTCCAGAGAGGGTCCTAATTGCTCCGGAGCACAATTGCAGAGCGAGTGCAGTGGGAAATGTCGCAAGAGACGCCTCTCCCTCTGAAGAACACAACTGCAGAGGTTGCACAGCAGGAAGCGCACCATTTGTAAACTTTCCCCCTGGTTTTGCAAGTACCGGTGGCAGGCAAGCACTGACGTGTTGTTGGAGCCAGAAAAATCATGCTAACTCAGAGGACCGTGGAGAAGAGATCCCTGGACCGCATGGGGAGAGTGAACAGGAGAACCAGGAGGCAGCGAGGCGAATCGACGCATACAGCAGACCTGGTGAGTTCACTGGCAGATAGTGACCCCGGAACACTTCATGTACACCAAGACCAGAAGGAGCCTCAACTATAGTAAAGTAATAAGTGAAGTGAAACAAGTGCAAAAGAATCCTTTTAAATACATAACTAGTATAAAACAAGAAAATTATTATGTTAACTAAGCTGATTTAAAAGGGCACAAATGGCAACATAAGAATCTGATTACCATTATCAAAAGCGGGTGATTGTGACTTTGTGAGGCCTACAAAGAGCCAACAACAAAAAGGGGCAATATCTATGATAGATATGATACACACTCATTGGCAAAGCCAAAAGACAAAATATACCAAAGCTATTAAGAAAGTACTACAATTGCCTAAAGAAGACAATGTGTTTTTCAATGTTGATCAAAACTATTGCCCATATGAAAAGGAGGCCCTGAAAGAGAAGGACTTAAACCCACATTGCCAAAGCCAAAGAAGAGTGAAATGAAAACACAACCCTTATCAGCAGTTGGTTAGTGGAAAAGGGAAGAAACAAGAGTGGCAGGAAGGCTGCCCTTCCGAGGGAAAACATTCAGAGGGAGTTGAGCACAACCTGCAGATAATCTGGATACTACCTGGGTCTAACAAACAGCATCAGTGTGGTTTTTGATTCCCTTGAAGAAGTTCTTATATTTGAAGTTGTGGAGCAAAAATACACTGCTCATTGAGTTCAAATGTTACCACTGAAGTACTGACAAGTAGAAGTTTACTCTGATCTGTAAGGAAAGTACACCAGAGCAGAGAACTTTGTCTTAATAATCCTGGCAGGTGAATGGACCAGGTGGAAGCCTTTGGAGTACTGTGGTATGGTTAAAAGTCTAGAAGAAGAAGTTGTAGAAGTATTTTGTTGAAGCAAGTGTTATGTGAGCTGCTGCTGAAACCTTTAATATTGTCAAACAGGAACTTGTTCAGAAACATCCTGACAAAGACCTTTTTGTTGAAATCCATGAAGCAAGGCAATATTTTGAGTTACTGAAAAGAAGTTATTTCAAGAACGTGGTTTTATCAAATTGGAACTGTGTATTCGTAAAGTTGGAAGCAAAAGAGAACTTTGTTATAATATAGGATTTCCTGAACCTTTTTGGAATTGTTGAACAGACTCCTAAGTTGAATTATTATGATTTCACATGAATTATTATGATGTGAATTTAACTGTTTTATTTGAGGTTGTTGAACTGCCATATATCTACCTTGTTAAGTTGTGTATGATTATGTGTGAAGGACAGAATCCTTTTGTTAGAGTGTTTCCTTTAATTTATTTTAGTAAGGGAAATCATTGTCATGGGAGGGTTATGGAGGCGTTTACCCAACTTTTTCAGATAATAAAATGGCATCTTTTGAAAAAAACGTCACAAAGTTGTCCGTCTCACATTTCTGACCCATCAAAGGGTGGTATTATGAGGGAGGACCACAAGGGAGGAGAGGGCTGTGGGGGAGATGAGATGAGATGATTTCCTCAGGAAAGATGCAGTATTCTTCTCCGCAATTTGAGAATTAACCTACAATTTCAGGATTCCTAATGGCCTATTATTATACACATCCATTGAATTGTAAAATCCAAAACACCCTTCTTGTCAAATACCCTCGACAGGATATAATTCATACCTTACAAATACCCAAAACACAAATCACCTATTCATGATGATACCATAATAGGCAAGAATCCCAAACAGAATCTTCTTAAAACCGCTGTTAATTCTAGGGACTCTCATTCCCATAGTGCATCGGTACTGAGACTAAGAAGAGGGACAAGGAGTTCATGTGGATTGAGAGAAGCCCTAAACACAACGTGCAGTCTACTTGTTGTAGAAGGAACCGGCTGCGAGGGACATTTAAAGATGACTTCCACTGACATCAGCGTGAGTCGTTTGTGGAGTTGGAGAGAGAAGGCGCAGTGGCGAGGTGAAGGGCAAAGAAGCAAGGCAGACGTGATGGAGCAGACTGCGTGGGAGCATGCAGGTGCTCCGAGGTTGCCGTTCATCAGCCTGTGGTGCCGTCGTGGTGAGAGACCCAGAGGAGCGAGGCAGAGTCCAGGGAGAAGAAGCAAGGAAAGCAGCTGCGGGGAAGCTGTACGAGGCACAATGAAGGCAGGGAGCAGCCATGTTACCCATGAGTAAACGTGAGAGCGGGGAGAATGCTGGAAACAGGTCCACCAAGCGGGAGACAGCATTCTCGCCTTGAAACTTCACTGTTGCAGGAGGTCGGGACGCAAGGAAACACTGGTGAGTCATCCCAAAGATAGGGGAAACCCTGGTGCATGCCGACAAGCACACAGACAGTTACAAGTGCCATTTGAATACCGACCAAGTACATTTAAAAGACTGTATTTGGGGATCCAAGATGGCCGCTGGAGAGATGACCCTATGCTAGAGGCGCTCCCGGAGCCCCCAGCCCAAAAAGTGGGATAACTGGAGCAGTTCCCCTCCCCGGGTGCCCCTGCCTGCTGGTGTTGGTGGCTGGGGCAGTGGAGCCTGGTGGTGCTGCGAGGCGGGCTTGGAAGAAGTGATTTCCAGCCGAGGTGGCGGAGCGTGGCCTGCCATTGGGGGGACGCCGGTGCAGCTGCCCGGGTGCCCACCCCAGACGCAGGGGGCCGCGTCAGAGGGAGGAGGCAGGGTGATCGGGCCACGCGGCTGGTGGAGCATGCATGTGGAGCCGGTGCAGGAGGAGGAGCCCGCTGTGGTGAGGCATACGGCGGTGGACCCAGGGCTCGTAGCCTGCCGGGTGCGGAACACAGGCGGAGAGACGGAGAGACGGGGACCTGCAGCCGTCCTGGACTTGTCATTGCCCCTGGGGCATTCTTAGTCCGAGGCTGCGGGAGAAGGCGGTTCCAGTAAGGAGGTGAGAGATCCGGTGCTCCTGGACCCCAGCGGAGGACAGAGGAGGGGCACCCTGCAGTGAGGGGAGAGGCTGTGCAGCTCCCAGGGAGGTCCCGGAGCATCGTTAGCGGCCTGTGGGCGGCCGGGGGCTGAGTGAGTGGATGGCCTGAGGAGGACGAGGAGCCCGCTGTGGGGGGAGACAAACCAGAGCAACTCCGGGGGAAGACCCAGAGCTCCAGTAGTGAGGTTGGCAGCAATTTTAGTAGCCTCTGCAAGGAGCGGTGATTGAGTGTGGGGGCAGGTGTGGGGGCACTGTGAGCATTGTGGCACAAAGGAAGACTTTTATGGGGGACAATTAATATGACATTACCTGGAGTCCTGCACGCTGTGCCTGCTCCTTGGCCCCTCGCCCCTACACTTTAACTGTTATATTAAGACTGTGCCGGCAGTGTTCAGAGAAGCTGGCTCGGGCTGCCCTCGGACCCCCCTCGCCCTATTGCCTTAAATTGGGATGGTTCCGGTAGTGGTGTGCCCAGTGGAGTCGGACAGTTCACATCGGGGGAGGCGGTGTGGATGGGCCAGCGCGAGGAGGCTTGATAGCAGGGGGCCCAACCCCACCCTAGGGGGAGGAGCAGTGGATCTTCTGGAGTGTTTTCAAAGGCCTCAGGACACTGTAAAGTCGCATCAAGTCTTTAAGAAGGTATAGCAACCCCTGATATACTGGGCACACGGCCGAGGGGGCTCGCACCCCAGTGACCTGGGGGGTGAGTGGCACAAAGTCCCGGTGGCAAATAGAGAAAACCGGTCTGCACGAGGAGGTGGCATTGGGTTCAGACAAGGGAGGCGGAGGTGCTGGGTGGTTTCATTGCGGAGGAGGATGTCTAAGTACAGAGGAAGGGCTCCAGGGACCCCGGCGAAAGGTGAGAAGAAATCACTGGAGGGAATGCTCCAGAAGTTATGGAGAAAGGAGGAGGGGGCAGAGTCCGCGGAAAGGAAAGAGAGTGGCAGGAGTGAGGCGGGATTGGCCCTGGAGGATGGACAAGGGGATGAAAGGGTCATGAGGAACCTCCTGGAGGACTGTTTTCAATCCTTTGGAGATAGGATGGTCCAAGTCATGCAAGGGCAACTTGACAAAATGAAGGAGGATCTTGCGGGGCGATCCGGGAGGTGAGCAGTGACTTAACCAATCTGGGCTCAAAGGTGGACACCAATGAAAGGGCCCTCCAAGATTTAGCAGAAGATTCTCATAAAGTGCAGGAATGGGTGGAGAGTCTGGCCAACGCTACTCACAACGTAGAGCTTCGGACCGAGGATCTTAATAGGTCTCGGAGGGCCAACATCAGAGTAAAGTTTTTACCAGAGCCTGTTTCAGATTCAGGCCTCCTACAGACAGTGAGGTTGTTGTTTGCTCCCCTTGCAGATGTCTCGAGCCCGCAGGAGATCAGAGTAGACAAGGTTCATAGAGTGGGGCCCAGAAGGGATGAGCCCGGCGCCCGACTATGTGATGTATTAGTGGCGCTCCACAATTACGCGCAAAAAGAGAAAATCTTAAGGGCTGCAAAGGGGCGGATGCCGTCACCTTCAATGGGTCATTGATTCAATTATTTCAGGATGTGTCGGCTATTACTCTGAACAAGAGGAGGCGGATGCGACCAATAACACAGGAGCTTCAGAAGAGGGGCTTAAAATACAAGTGGATATTTCCGTTTGGCTTGGTGTTTGAACTGGACAGAAGACAGAGAAGGGTCACATCAGTGGAGGAGGGCGTGCCCATCCTCAGGATAGAGGTGGATCAACCCTCCGGTGAATTGCCGGACAGGGGAAAGCCAGCCCCAAAAGTAAGGAGTGGGAGTGGTCAACCCAGGCGCCAACAAGGAAAGTGAGGAGGAGGAGGGGCCCGGCGAGGGTCCCCCCGGGGGAGAGGCTCCGAGCCCGCAGGGGGAGGCAAGGAGCGTGTCGCCACGTTCATTTCTGGGTTATGTTCTGGCTGGTTTTTGGGGTACCCGAGGAGGGGTGTCTAGATGTGTTAGGCAGAAACCTGTGCAGTTCCCTCTGTGACCACTGCAAAAGATTTAAGACTACAGGTGTTTGGCAGTAAACCCACTTGGTAGCAGTCTGTACCACACAGATTCACTTGGTAGCTGTGGCTGAGCAGTCAGACTTCCCTCAAGAAGAGTTAGGCAGTATACAGAGTATTCACAATAGGTCAAAAGAACACAGTAGAACAAGTAAACACTGACCAGAGCTTGGTGTAAAAGAGATATAATTATTTATTTAAAAACCACATCTAGAAAAACACACAGGCACTAATGTTAAGCAGTTAAAAAACACAGTCACTAAAAGATATACACTCTTAGACAATTCTTAAGTAAAGCCCCACTTATTTTCAGACAGTGGTGATCGCTTAACGCAGATGGCACTCTAATAATTCGTTTTAAAAGGGAGAGAAAAGCAGAGTATAATTTGAAACAGATACCAACACTTTCACAAGAACAAAACAAGGGAGGAAGGCAAGTAAAACCGTGAAGTTAGAGTTCAGTATGCCGGATCCACTTTAAGAGGATCAGAACGAAATGTGTCCAAGGTCACACGGTTGAAGAGCACAAGAGTCTTGCAAAGGTTCAAAAAGATTTGGACCAAAAGAAAGGGACAAGTTAGAAAGTCAAGGCGGCCAGCCCAGTCCAGAAGGTTAAGGGATTATTATTACCTTGTAGCAATCTTTAGAAAGGGAGGCCTGGCGGACACGGTACCTTAAAGTGGTGAGAATACTCCAGCGGGGGCAGTTGTTCCTGGCAGCGGATGCAAGTCGGTGCTTCGTCCGGGGGAAGAGAGGATCTCGTCGGGGAGGAAGACAGGAGTTTGTTGCACTGCCAGGGAAGAAACCAGCCGCGGAAGTTCTCAGGTAAAAGGAGCGGTCCTTTTAATCGCGGTCCAGTGGTAAGTAGCTATCTGGTTGCCGGGGTGCTTGGCACGGGCAATTCGACCACAAGACGTCCTGGGATGAGAGGGAAAGAAGGTAAACTGGTTGTGCCCACCAGTCAGGGGAAGAAGCCTCTCCAGCCGGGAGATCTTCTCTGTCTTTGGGAAGTGGTGAGTCAGTTCCGCAGAGCTCCATCGGTTGTGTCGTCGTGGTAGGTCGGCTCAGCTTCTCCCTCGTCGGATTCTCAGGTCCTATGGTGACTTCTGAAGTTCCAGTCCCCAAAGCTTTTATGCAGCACCCCCCCATTCACTCAGCCTAGCTGTCAATCAAACATGCTAAGTGGTGAGCCGGCCGGCTCACCACTTGGGCCAATCACACAAGAGTGCGACTTGAGTTACCAAGGTAACTCAGTCCAGGGTGCCTAAACCCCCTCCCACATCCCCTGTGGTACCCAGACAGAGTGGCACCACTTTTGGGGGCTTCCGTGGAGAAGCCCGCCAAAAAGTGGAACAAAGGGCTCGACTTGGGTTGGAGTCACAGAAGAGAACACAAACGCCATTTTAGAATCGAGTCCTGGCAAAAAATACCAACCGGCGAATTAATATTAAATAAATAAACCGCCGGTATGTTCGAGGCTATGAGAATTAAATAATTAAAGTTGGTAGCCTCGAACAATGGGAAAGTCCCATAGGGATATATTCGCGGTCGAATATAAAAAGTATTATCCACTGCCACCAGCCAAAACTCGATCATGAGGGACGGAGACGTGCCCCCTTGACTAACAGATCCCAGGGCAATCGAATTGCCCCGATCAGTACCTCCACAATATGATGGTTTGTACTGGTTTCTGTTCATAATTTGGGACTAGTAAAGCCAATGGTGACTTTACATGCCCTGGGAGACAGTAGTCAGTCCCAGGATATGGAGTCTATGGTGGGGTGTCACTATGACACCACTGTGTTACTGCACGGAGGATGCTGTGTAACACACATAGTAAAAACACATGAGATCCTATGGAGTAAAGGACCCCATAGCCCATACAGCACATTAACAGTCAAAGGAACAACATAAATCATGTCCAAGAGTGGGAGAAAAAGAGTCTCACTCTTGGCAGGAGAAAAAACAAACTCCAGAAATCCAGCAAAGTTGCTGGGGGACTCACTAGGTTAGGAAATTCAGCCTAAAGAGAGAATTCTCCCTAACAAGATGCGATAGTAGTGGCTGGGGGGTGGGTTGGGGTCATGGAGGATTACCTATGGGTCAGGGTTGACCTGCCAATGGGGTCGCTGGGGTGGGGAAGTGGCACTGCTCCCAAGGGAGAGGTTGGGGGGGGGGGCTAGAGGCTGGCAGTGCGCACCCGGTGAAGGGGGGGGTTACGGGTCTGGTGGAGGGGTTTCAAGACTTGGGTTTTTGTCCTATCGGATGCAGATCTGTGTTTTTTTTGGGCAATGGGTAAAGGTTTGAAAATCTTGTCTCTGAATGTCAGGGGTTTGAATTCGCCGGTGAAGAGGAAAAAAGTGGAACTCATGCTGGCGAGAGAAAAACCTGACATTATTAGCTTTCAGGAAACTCATATACAAGAAAAGGACAGAGTAAGGGTGAAGCTGAAGGGGTTTGGCCGCCTCCATCAATCGAACAGCCAAGGGAAGAAGGGGGGCGTCCTCATAGCCCTAAGAAACAGTTTAGATGTGGTGGTCATAGGTTCTTCCCGTGATAGTTTGGGCAGGTTTCTGGTGTTGAACCTTCAAAGCGGCAGGGAGGTGTGGTCAGTGGCTACCTTATATGCGCCAAATACGGGTCAGGATCACTTTATACAAAATATGTTGGGTAAACTGGAAAGGGTGGCTGGGGGTAACATAATACTCACAGGGGATTTCAATTTAGCCTGGGATCCGGCGAGGGATAGGAGTGCGAGGCTCTTTTATGCCCAGACTAAGCCTTTCAGAGAGTTACAGTCCAAATTGGAGAACCTAGCGTTGGTAGATGCATGGCGGGAAAAGAGGGGTAATGACAGTGGGTATACCTTCTACTCTCATGTGCACAGATCCGCCTCTAGGATAGATTATGTATGGATGTCTCGTTCGCTGGTTGGTAGGCTCAAGGAAATTGAGGTGGGCGCGATTTTGACTTCGGATCATGCCCTGATTGTGTTAGAGCCGGCACTACCGTCGCAGGCGGTGGAGATATGGAAGTGGAAGTACCCTTCTCATATCTTTAATGATGCAGTGCTTCAGGAGGAGCTGCGACAGGAGATGGTTCACTTCTTTCAGAGGAATGACACGGAGGGCATGGATCCTGAGATAGTATGGGATGCTTTTAAAGCTAGCATTAGAGGGGCGATTATTGGGATCAAGGTGAGGAGGGATAGGGAATGCAGGAAGATGGAAGAAGATCTAGAGGCGAAGTTGAAGGCGGTCATGCAGGAGCTAGCTGTTAGACCCTCCGCGGAGATCAGAAGAAGGTATAGGGTGGTTAAGGGCCAGTTGGATACGATAGTCTTGGCTAAGGCAGAGGGGGCACTGCTGTACCTCAAACAGAAGTATTATGTGAAGGCGAACAGGACGGATAGATTGCTGGCAAGAAAGCGGAGGAGCGAGGAGAAGGATAGAACAATACTGAGAAGTAAGATGGCCGGGGGGAGGGAGGTTATGGAGACCCAAGAAATCAAAAGGGAGTTTGCGAGGTATTATGGGGACGTGTATAGATCTGCTAGTCCGGTGGAAGGGGATCAGGGGAGGTATCTGGAAGGATGTCAGCTCGTCGGGGTTGAGGTAGCGGATAGGGAGGAACTCGAGAAGGACCTAACAATAGAGGAGGTACACAAGGCTATCGCGGCTCTTCCCCTCGGCATAGCTCCAGGGCCTGACGGGTTCACGGCAGATTTCTACAAAACGTTTAGGCCTTAAGATTGCTTGCTTTATATAATGCCTTCGGGGGAGGGAAAGGGAAAACCCCATCTATGGAGGAGGCGAAAGTGGCGTTACTCCCTAAACAGGGTAAAGATGCTACATCGTGCGGGGCATATAGACCGATTGCTTTAATTAATTTGGACGCGAAGATCTTTACTAAGATCTGGGCGTCTAGGCTCGAACCTCTCCTTCCTGCTCTAGTAGATCAGGATCAGTCCCACATTATAGAGAAAGTGAATAAATCCAGGATGGAGGCTATTGTGGTGGTCCTTGATGCTGAGAAAGCGTTTGATAGAGTGGAATGGAGCTTTCTCTTTGCCACTATGCGTAAGGTGGGTTTTGGGGAAAAATGTATGGGTAAGATAGAGGCGAACTGTTGTAGTCCCACACTGCGCCTGATGATTAATGGGGAGGCATCCGATTCAGTGGCTGTGTCTAGAGGCACGAAGCAGGGCTGCCGGCTGTCGCTGCTTCTTTTTGCGATATATTTAGAACCGCTCCTGAGTAGAATCAGACTTAATCATGAGATTAAAGGGGTGATGTTTGGGGGGAGGGAGCATAGGGTGGCCGCTTTCGTGGATGATATGTTGCTAACCCTGACGAACCCCCGAGAATCTCTTGAGGCAGTCGAGAGAGTTTTTGGGGAGTTTGGCCAAACTGCAGGGCTACGGATTAACAAAAGTAAGTCTGAGGTGTTGTGTTTACAGATAGCCCTGGGGTGGAGAAGGAGTTAAGGGAGAGCTTTGACTTTGCCTGGGCAAAGGGTACAATAAGGTATTTGGGGACTATTATCACGGGAACAATAGAGCAAATGTATGAGGCAAACTATCTCCCGCTATTGGGGACAATCAAGGGGTTGCTTTTGGGCTGGGGTCCACTGACTGTGTCCTGGTTAGGCAGGGTCAATGCCTTAAAGATGGTTATCCTTCCAAAGTTGTTTTATTTATTTATGGCATTACCGGTTAGGGTACCAGCCCCGTTCTTTAGAGAGTTAAGAAAGCTTAATCAGGCCTACATATGGGGGTCGAGGAAACCTAGAATTCCTGGTAGGCTGATGCAAATGCCCAGAAATAGAGGGAGTTTGGGGGAACCAGATATGGTGAACTATTACCGGGCAGCGCAGTTGAGGATACTTCGCGACTGGTTGAAGGATGACAGGGGAAAGGTGTGGAGGGTGATGGACAGAGCGGTGGTGGGTCACGGGATGGAGGGAGTTCTGTGGCTCCCTCGGGAGGACAGGCCCAGGAGGATGTACTGCAGCGCAACTGAGGAGTTGGTGGATAGGCTATGGGATGAAGCGGTGCGTAGATCAAAACTCACTACCTTTCCCTCACCTCTCACACCCATTTTTGCTAATCCTCAGTTCAACCCTGGGATGGGGACTGACGCCGGGTTTGATGCATGGCAAGAGGGTGGTTGTAGATGCCTCAAAGACCTCTACGAAGGGGGGCAGATTAGGGACTTCTTTAGCTGCAAGAGCACCTTCGGGGTGGGGGAAAAGGAGTGATTCCGATATATGCAATTGAGACATTGGGCCCTACACCCCACGATAAAAGGGGCGGCCACTAGGGAGCTTACCCAATTCGAGAAATATGTCTGTACTAAAGCAGGGAATAGGCACCTTGTGGGGGATCAATATAGGTTGCTCAAGGAGGGAGAAGAGGTGGGCAAGAGGGGCTTTATGACCAATTGGGAATAAGAAACTGGGCAAGCAATTTCTCTGGAGCAATGGCAATCCCTATGCCGACGAATTCTCTACAACTCCAAGAAACTTGGGTGAAGTTGATGTACCAATGGCACCTCACCCCCCACAGGTTAGCTAAAATATATCGGCCTAGAAATGGAACCGGCTTGTGTTGGAGGGGGTGTGCGGAGGAGGGTGCCTGGAGACACGTCTGGTGGCTTTGTCCGAAGGTGGCCCCGTTCTGGGTCAAGATTCGGGAAGCGGTGCAAGACATGATGGGCACTGCTACTATTGGGGGCGCGGACATGGGGCTGTTTATTGTGGGGCTGGATGGTACCCTAGACAAGATACGGATGAAGACTCAAAGGAAAGTATATGTGATCTTGGTGATGGCAGGGGCTCTGGTGATAGCACAGAAATGGAAGGCAAAGGAGGGGCCAACGGAGCATGAATGGGTAGGAAGGATTTGGAGGCTAGCAGCACTGGAGATGGTGACATACTCATTGAAAGGAGAGCATCAGTTGTTTCTTTTGGATTGGGACTTGGTTTTGCAATTTCTCAAAAGAGACTCCAGGGCTGCCTGGTGCCCGCGTAGCATGAAGCTCTTGGGATTGGCATGATACAGGGTCAGGGGAGGTTTGGAATGGGAGGACTCTGGAGCATGAGTGGATCCATTAGATGGAACTTGGAGTGTGTGCAGTATGGGTGGGTGGGAGTGAGGGATGGGTAAAGTAAGGACATCACAATGGACAGAACCTAAGAGAAATGTAGTGATGCACCATGACCCGTGGGGGTGGGAGGTTAGGGTATGTTGGGAGGGGGGGAGGGGTTGGTGGGTTAAGGTTTTTTTGTTCAGTTATTGTTATAAATGCCAATAAAAAGTGCTATGGAAAAAAAAGACTATTTGCACAATTCCAAATGCTTGAAATGTCAAGATGAGGAAAGCTGGGGCAAATGCAATTGCAAGTGAATGATAACAAAGAAGCTGAAAGGTAAGATTTGCATGAATCTCCATGCATGAAGAATTCCTATGGGGAAAGCATTGTCCTAAGCAAATAAGTGTTGTTAAAGAAGTTGAGAAGTAAACTTGAACAAGTCTTCATATGTGAGTGGTCCATTTGGAGGAGCTTGACGTAAGTGAAATCCACAGGTCAGGCACTATCAGGGTGTTACTGTGCTATATTGGAAGATAAAGAAAGGGATCATTGTGGAAAGACCTGGTGAACAAAACACATCAGGCAAACACAGCCGTTTGGAGGAAGACACCTGGCAGGGAAATATACCAGGGGACCTGCAATAACCAGAATAAGGGGTGAGGGGATCCATGGCAAGGCAGTATACCAGGTAATCCCTTAAGCCTATGACAAAGAAAGATACAGTGAGAGAGACCTGGCAGGAGGGTACACCACAAGAGCTAAAGAGTCAAATGAAATATTCCTTTTAGGGGAGTACACCAGGAAACCATTACTGGAACAGTAATGTGAAAGACATTTTGCCATCCTGTAATTTGTGAAGTAGTAGATACAAATAGACATTCTTACATCCTTTAAATATGAAGAGACTTCTTTTGCCACCTTTCACACAGTGTCACGGAAAAAGGCATTTCTACTATTTCTAAGGAATCATTATTTAGGAAAAGACATGTTTTTTCATTTCCTAAGCGACTGCTTTTGTGAAAGAAATATCTCAGCCATCTTTTGAACTCAGAACTAAAGAAAGACACTGTCGGGGGGCATGGCTTGGAGCACCGGCAATGTAGACGCTACACTGAGAGCCCCGTCTAGACTCGGAGCCTCCAGCAAAATTAGCACTTATGGAGCCCTGCTAACTAATCGTAAGCAGTGGCGAGGGAAGCGGAATGCCTGAGAAGCAAGCCAAACAAACTATAGTAAGAATCGGCATCCACGAGCCTCGATAAAACCGAAGGAAGCTGGGGCTCGCTCCACTGGCAGCTCACAAGATGGCGGTCGCCACACGAAGCGAGAACTAAAACGCATACCACCCCGGGGGTCCCCAACAGTAATCCCGAGTAACGAGGGATGAAGCGGAACCTCTGCTCCCACCCCTGTGCGTGGTGGCAGTGAGCTGGGTGTAGAGGTGGAGCCTGAGGAAGCCGAAGAACTTGAATGCAGCAGAGTCCCAGCAACGCAGAGCTTCCCGAGAAGGAAAGATAATGTACGGCAACTACAACACCTACATGGGGGACTCTGAGGGACGGTGACCCAGGGACACAGGAGCCGGCAAAGAGCAACGGTTGAGATAGAAGGATATGGTGGGTCTGTCCAAATGGTTCCTTGAGAATTTGACAAGTATGTTAGGGCCATGTTTGAGAGGCATTTATGTGTGATGACTAGGGTGCGTAGTGTGATTCTGTCACGCACTGGTAGCCAATGTATGTCCCGTCTGATGGCTGAAATATAACTAGAGCGGGGGATATTCAGGGCCGATCTAAGGGCGTTATTCTGCAGAACTTGTAATCTGTTTAGGTTCCGAGCCGAAGAGCCTAGGAATAGGGTATTACAGTAGCCCAACTTCGAGAGGATCAGTGCTCTAGCACGGATAATGCAGCTGTTTGTTGATAAGTAAGATTTGCAGGCATTTATGAGTTTGTTGGTATATGCTAAGGCTGTAGTGTTAACTTGTTTTTTGAGAGAAAGAGTTGAGTCTAGATAAACCCCTAGCGTTTTGACCTTGTTGGCAACTTTGATGATGTTCCCATCAACGTTAAAGGTTTTGTAGCAAATGTCCAGACTGTTTAGACAAGCTTGTGACCCGATGATCAGAAGTTCAGTCTTGTCATCGTTTCTACAAAGGCTGTGAGTGGCAATCCAGGCCTGGATCTCAAGGTAGATGTAATTCATCATTTTCGAGTATTTAACATAGCAGCCAGAGAGCGTGATGTGGATCTGGGTGTCATCTGCATAATTTGTGTAGGTGACACCCAGGATGTCAAGGCGATCAAAGAGGATCTTAGTAAATATGTTATATAATGTAGGCGATACGCATGATCCCTGTGGGACTCCACAGTGGATAAGAACTGGGGGAGCGGATGCTGAGGGTGCAAAGACCATAGTTGTTCTGTTTGAGAGAAAACATTGGATCCCGCTTGCGGCATTCGGGGAAAAAGCTGCAGCAGTGGTTAGATGTTTGATCAGGATCGATGGTCGACAAGATCAAACGCTGCCGAGAGGTCCAGCAATAGGAGTATGGCAAGCTTACTCTTGTCTTGTCTGGATTTTTAAGTCCAGGAGAGCAGTTTCAGTACCAAGTCTTGGTTTGAAGCCGGACTGTCGAAGGCCTTGCAAGTTGTTATCTTCCAAGTGTTTTTGTATTTAGAGATAGGCAGCTCTATCTAATATTTTTAAGAGAAATGGAACTGTTGTTATGGGTCTGTAATTGGTATATTCGGGTCAAGGTTGAGTTTTTAGAGGAGCAGCATGACCCAAGCCTCCTTCAGATTGTTTAGGGTTGTTATGAACAGGGTTAGTTATTTTGCTCCATCCTTAATAATAGGGGCCGGGCATATATCTCCCTGGCAGTTGGAGGGTTTGAGCCTTTCATTATATTTTCTACTTCATTGGTAGTGACTGGAGAGAAGTGGAAAGGGGAGCAGGGTGGACATTGCCGATAAGGTACTTTGTGATTATTAGTACTTGTCGCTGGGCTATTTTTTTTGTTTCAATTTTTATTTGTAATAAGGCTATTTTGTCTGAGTGGACCTTCTGGATGTTAGCACACCAGGCTATGTCTTTCATGCAGTCTTCTGTAGGGGTTGTGGGCGACTCTAATTCCCTTAATATGGTGAAGAGCTCTTTTGTGCCTGGCTTGGCATTCTGGATTCTGACGTTATAGAATTCTCTTTTAGTGCTGAGAATTGCTGGTTTGTAAGTAGTAGCGGCAAAGGTGAATTTCTCCTTATTGGTGACTGAGGGAGTTTTTCTCCAAGTAGATTCAGCGGATCCTTTGGTGTTGCAGAGTTGTTTAAGGTCAGCTGTGAACCATTTATTTAAGTGGGCTGTAGCTTTAGCCTTTCTAAGTTTTAGTTGCGCTATTTTGTTTAGTGCTTGTTCAAGGGTATTATTGTACATTTCGACCAACGAGGAAGGGTCCATGTCCGAGTTGTAGGGTACTTTGGCAATAGCCTGAAGTAAGGGCAGAAGGTTGTCTAGGGTTATGTTGCACTTCTTTCTGGACAGGGTTTGAGGAGCTGTGGCTGTGCTGGAATTGAGGCGGGCAATCTCCTGTATGGAGAAGGTAATGCAGTGGGGGTCAGACCAATTACGGTCTGCCAACCAATCCAAGGTTCTACCTTTGTTGTGAGTAGGTTCATTAATGCAGAGTTTGAAACCCAATTGTGTGATAGTGTTTTCTAGGCTGGTAGCATTCACATCTTTAGGGTTGTGGAGGCCTAAGTTCATAACCCCTGGCAGGATGATTTGTGAGCCAGGTTTAGTATTTTGGGTCAAGAGGAAGGGGATGTCTTCTTCGAAAGTGGAGTTAGGGCCAGGAGGCTGATAGATAAGATGGAGAAGTAAGGTACGGGTAGCTGTGAGAGGAAGTTCAACTGATACGAGTTCAGCTGACGGTAGGGGGGTGGTGGTGAATTTCTGAGGTTCAGTTGTGATTTAGCTATGAAAGCCAAGCCACCACCTTTGGCAGTGACTATCTGCTCTGATAATTGTATAGATATCTGAGAGGGCTAATCATAGAGTAGGTCCTGCCGCTCGGAATAACCAGGTTTCTGTTATGGCGAAGAAGTCTAATTGGTTGGTGGAGATTAAATCAACAAAGTTGGGAGCATGGGCAACTAAGGGTCGGGCATTGATAAGGGCTCCTTTGATGGTTGGTCAGACTGAGGGTAGAGCTTCTGGTAGTGGTGTAGGGGCTGCAACGGAGTGTGTGTTATTAATAGGTTTGGGGGAAACAATGGTGGGGTTCGTGAACTGTGCAGTCGGCGACCTGTTAGTGTCCTGTTGCGTAGCTGGGCTAGTTGTTGTCTTGTTGTGTAAGAAGCAAGATCCTAATCTATCATTCATCAAAGTGAGAAGGCACGGGACAAGTGACGTTGGTGGGGAAGCGAAGAGTTGGATGTATTCAGCTGGTGTGAATGGGCAGGTGGCACAGGAGGTACTGGGTATGTTAGGACCAGCAGGTGGTGAGAAAGGCTGGATGGCGGGTCGGAACTTTGTTGGTGCGGCGCTGGTATGGAACAGAGTTAGAAGGGTGGCCATGGTGAGCGTAACTCTTCGTAGAGTGGCCATTTGAGCACAGGGGGATGCAAGTTCTGATTCGTATGGTGCAACACCAGGTCTGGAGCAGGGGAGGCTAGGCACAGCCAGTAGCCTCAGGCTGCCTTATAGAAAATGCAGAACAGTGCTGGTTATAATAGGCAATGTAGTAGGCTAACAGTAGGACGCTAGACTCACGGGCCACACAATAGGCTGATCAGTAGGTGGCTAGGCTCACATGCAGCACAGTAGTCTATACAGTAGTACGCTAGGCTCACAGGCCACACAGAAGGCTAAGCAGTAGGTGGCTGGGCTCACATGCAGCACAGTAGTCTATACAGTAGTACGCTAGGCTCACAGGCCACACAGAAGGCTAAACAGTAGGTGGCTAGGCTCAGTAGGTAGCAGAATATGCTCTGGCCTTATGTGGAGGGCCTTGGGTTAGGAGGGCCGGCTTGCGCCTTCCGGTGGTGCAAGTCGGGAGAAATTATTGTCGGGAGCCAATCAAGGAGAACGGCGGCTCGGCTGGGATGGTTGCTTAGCAGAATGATGTTAGCCTCCTCGGATGGAAGCGCTGGTACGGATTCGGACGTCGGCAGTGAGGGATGGGCTTCTGCGCTCCCGGTGGCACTGCTGGGATCGAACCTAGATACAAATATATACTCCAAGGTATTAGCTAACAGATTAGCAAAGATTCTCCTCTAGGTCATTAATGCTGAACAAACAGGATTCATAATGGGAAGAAGAACTGCAGACAACATTCGGCGGGCCCTCAAACTGGTAGAAGTGACGTTGGTGAAACACAGCAAAATGGCTCTACTGTCCTTGGATGCTACTAAAGCCTTTGACAAAGTAGATAGGTCCTTCATGCGTCTGGTCCTTGCGACTTTCCAATTCGGCCCTCTATTTCGCAAAAGGGTACTGGCCAACTAGAGATCCCTGAGAAGAACCCTGAAGGTAAACCGGGGGATGTCAGCCGCCAACCCACTCATGTGGGACAAGATAAAGATGCCAACTCTCTCGGCTAATCTTCGCCTTAATTATGGAGCTGTTTGCACAAAGAATCTGCAACTGTCCCGCCATTGAGGGGGTGGACATAAAAGACAAACGATACAAGGTAACCCTCTATGCGAACAATGTAATGCTTTCTCTCACAAACAGCCGCTCTTCGCTACCAGACACCCTATGTTACGCTCACCTGGCTCCCATTGAGGAGTCTGGACTGGACAGCTGCGGTCTCCACCAATGTGACGCGTAGGGCCGAGATGATGGACTGGACTGGCCCACCTAGCTTTGTTTGCTTGGCCCGTAGGAATATTCTTCTGCAAATGGAGAAAGGGAATTAACCACCCGTGGAGTTGAGCGTAAATCCCCCCACCCCCGCTGTTCAGCAGGGCATGCCCAGGTAGACGGGAAACATGTAGGTGAACATCCGGCAGTGGTCAAGTTTCTTAGAGGGGTTAAGTTTCCAGCTCCCCGCTTCTCAAGCATGGATATTTGTGGGATGTGAATGTGGTTCACAGGCTAATCAGCAACTGGCCACCGAAAAGGGATCTTTCGACACAGCAATGGTCGGGGAAGCTGGCTATGTTGCTTTGTTTAGTTTCTTCCAAAAGGGTATCGGATGTTAAGGCACTGGAGTGAGATAGGAAGTTATTTTATCCTGAAGGGATGGCATTTACCGTAGCTAGGGGAACAAAACAAACTCGACAATGATTTCATATCCATACTTGCCGAACCAGCCTAAACTGTGCATGGCCTCCTGCATTCAGGAGTATGAAGTAAGGACAGAGGAAGTCAGACCGGCAGGTGTGTTGAAATTTCTCTTTGCAGATAGGAAACATTTTAAAGCAGTAGCAACAGCGACTTTATTTATGTGGGTGCACAAAGTTATGGCTATGACAAGAGTTGATATGAACACATTTGGAGCACATTCAGTGAGGCACCATAGCTTCTGCATCGGGAGCGAGGCTCCAAGACACATTGAAGGCGGCAATTTGGTCTAACAATTCCTCTTTTAAAGCTGGTAATGTCAGTAGCAACATCAATGGTACATAGCTTTGAACAAGCATAATGCTTGCCTGCGGTCTTGACATAGAATGAAGATTGCCCAGGCTTACAGCTCAGGGAGTCTTGATTCTGTTAAAGATACGAAGATGGGCATTATCCCACCCGAGATAATTTACAAGTTTTTTGTTCTTTGATGTTTTTGGATTGCGTATTCCCTCCCTCACATATAATTTGGAGGAGATGACCAGAAGGCGAGCTAAGCAGGGTTTCACAGAGGAATAGAAGACGACATACAGTGGCATGAGGAGCATCGCAGTTGGGAAAGCGTTTAGTTTGTTTCAGAATTGCAG
This sequence comes from Ambystoma mexicanum, assembly GCF_040938575.1. Classification (NCBI taxonomy): domain Eukaryota; kingdom Metazoa; phylum Chordata; class Amphibia; order Caudata; family Ambystomatidae; genus Ambystoma; species Ambystoma mexicanum. The sequence goes on from NC_090922.1 coordinate 344,220,740, forward strand.
GTCGATAATTTTGTTGGTAGAGTCTCAGTTGCCTAGAAGAGACAGTTGGTCGAGTTATGACTGTTTAGAGCATCAAAGAAGAAGAAGGGACTTAGTCAGGAAGTGACATACGGAGGGCAGAAGAAAGCAAGCCAGATAAAGGAACTACAGACGAGAAGGAGGAGGACTGCTAGGGATTTGAAATTCTTTGAAAAATAACTCTTTTTTATTTTTTGTTAAATGGTTAAAGATGCGTTTTGAAACTGCTGGAGAGCAACGAATAAACAAGTTAAAGCATAATGCTTGCCTCTATGTCTTTAATAGAATCAAGACTCTCATACCTTGTAAGCCTGGGTAATCTTCATTGTTCTTCAGATATTATAAAGTAAGTAATAGTAACCCCATTGGTAAAGAAAGCAGGCTTGAATCCAAAAGAAGCTTTAAATCGTAGGCGTATTCCAAACTCCCATTTTCCCCTAAAAATAGTTGATAAAATGGCCACAATGTGATTCCAAGAACATCTGGATCTTGCTTCTATTTTGCATATAAGGCAATCTGGCTTTCTACCAATTATGGTGCTGAGAGTTCCCTGCTCGATTTGCAAACTCATATGCTAGATATTTAGGATAGATCTCCTTGATCCCAAGTGCCTCTTAGCGACTCTTAATATGGCAGTGAAGTGCTCTAAAAATGCTGTCCATTGGATTCACTGCTTTTTGAGCAATAGGAAATCCATGGTGCGCTGGGGTGAAGCTTCATCAAATCCAACACCACTTATTGTGGTGTCCCCCAGGGTGCCTGTTTGTCCCTGCCACTTGTTAAATGAGTATATCAAACCACTCTGTGACTTGCTCACAGAAATGGGAGTTCAATTTACAAATGATGCAGATGACACACAGTTGTTGTTTGAACTGGACAGGAAATATGAAACAGATGCCGATAAATGAAATGTCATTTACAGAACCATTAAGTATTGGATGTCTACACACTGGGTGTGTCTTAACAGCTCCAAAACAGAACTTCTGCTCTTTTGTTCCATGCAGTCTGGGACTAGATTTCACTTTCGGTATTCAAGTTTTGTCATCAAGGACTGTAACATCCCTAACAGCCCCATCCTGGATTAGCTGAAGGGGGCGTAGGGAGGAAAGGGGGACATTGAGGAAGAGGCTGTTGCAGTCATCCAACCTAGAGCGGACCAGAGCACTGGAGACATTGAGCTTCCTGGAAAAGACAAGGAAAGGGAGAATGCCTCTAAGAAGGTTAAGCTGTGAGGGGTGAAGGAGAGAAAGGGGTCGAAGATGGCCCCAATGTTTTTGGCCTTGCAGGATTGTGAGGGTCAAGGGCCCAAGGAGGGCGGCCAGAGGGTAGGATCTCTGTCTTACTTGCATTAAGACAGAGATTGTTAGCCGCACACCATGCTTGGATAGCAGTCAGGCAATCGGGGATGAGAGAGAAGGTAGTAGAGGGAAGTTGGAATTCGAGCTGTGTGTCATCAGCATAACACTTGAAAGGAGGCTAGAAGGAGGAGATTAGGTGAGCAAGAGGGGCAAGATAAATACTGAAGAGCCATAGCGATTGGATAGAGCCATGGGGGACGCTGCAGGTAGAGAGTGAGGTGGTAGAGGAGAAAGGGCCCAGTTGCAGCTGGGAAGGGCGGATAGTGAGGAAAGAAGTCAGCCAGTCCAATGCCAGGTCCTGGGCCGTTTTAAGAGGCTAGAATGGTTGACCGTGTCGAAGGCAGAGGCGAGATCAAGGAGAATGAGAACAGCAGAAGTTAGAGTCAAGATTTGCGAGCATGTCTACACAGGTGTTCAGGAGAACAGTTTCTGTGCTTCTGGATGCCCGGAATCCAGATTGATGGTCACTGAGGCAACCAACAAGTTCATTATGAAGGGTCAGTTGGGGGAGGACCAACTTCTCCAGGAGTTTACCAAAGGGTGTGGTGGCGGTGATAGGGCGATAATTAGCCAGGCAGGATGGGGACACCTGACAGCTTTTTTAGGAGAGGGTTCCCAAGGTAGTGCCTGAGGGGAAAGCGGACGAGAGCCATTGGCGAAGGAGTGGTTACACAAATCAGCAAGAGCGGGTGTGAGAGATGTTGTCTTTAATGGTTCTAGAAGAGCAGCAGAGAACCTGTTTGGATGAGACTTTCATAGAGCAGAAACTTTAGAGACCTCATCAGGTGCAATGGTGAGGAGGGAGGAGAGTGCGGTTGGAGGGAGGGGAGCCCTGGGAGGCAGGAGGGCAGAAGAGGGAGTGGAGATGAAGGTGGTGGAGAGTGAGGACAGGATGTCCTGAGTTTTAGAAGTAAAATGGGAGGCCAAAGCGGTGCAGAGAGCCTGGGAAAGAAGTAGAAAGGTGGAGACTGTAATTTGTCGAGTTCCTTGCATATTTTGAGAAGTTCAGCCGTGTTGTTAGTAGCTCCAGAGATGTGGGCTTGGATGTGGGCCCTCTTCTTGGAGCGGATATAAAAACGATATTGCTGTTGGAGCAGGCGACAGTCCAGTTTGTCTGAGGATAAACCTAAGGTCTGCCACTTCCATTCAGCAACTCTGCACTTACTTTTCAGAGAAGCTAGATCAGAGTTATACCAACCAGTGCACTTGAAGGCAGGCTTCAGGCGGATCCTCATGACAGAGGCAAGGATGTCAAGGGTGTTCAAGATGGGGAGGTGAATGTTAGCACGGAGAGAGTCAGAAGAAGAGTCGGAGGCAGCGGTAGAAGGGGGGATGAATGTCTAAGCAAAAGCAGCGACTGACACTTGCGTAATCAGTCTAATAATGGCAAAGGAGGCTGGCAGTGTGGCTCGGAAAGAGGGTCGAGAACCCCAAGCAGAGAGGAGAGAGTGGGCGAACCAGGAGCGGGGTGTTAACTGTTTTGTAAAGACAACAAAATTGTTCTGAAATACACTGGGAAGAAACAAAAAACCACCTACCTGGGGATTTATATGGTGAACAGATGTCTGAAGAAACCCTGGTGGATCTTCGAAGAATAGGAGAAATCTCCCTGAGAACTCCTCAAAGGACCTGCAAAAGGGAGGGAGGTATGGAGGAGATTCCGGGTCTAAGCGTGCTTAGAAGCGTGCTTAGAAGTAGAATCGATCCCGGAAATGAAAATGAAAGGTTCTGTAAAGCCTTCTGAAATAAAAGGGAGGAATGGAGAACAAGAAGGTGAGTAAAGTAGACAAAAAATGGTTGAGAGGAAATGTCTTCGTAATCCTAGTGAGGCGAACTTACGAAGCGTGTGCCGGCTCCTGAGAGAGTAGCAACGCATCTTCCTTCTGTTGTTGCTGGATTATAAGGGAGTGAACAGGAAGTGATGGTGGAAGGTTGCAAGGCTTCCTGGGAATTAACAACTAGCCTGCATTGTACGCTAGCGATGGTAACCGCTGTGGCGGCCATCTTGGAATCAGTCTCAACTAGACTGTGGAGTAGACGATTTCCTAGTGCAGAAGTGGCGGCCATGTTGGAAATAGGTCGGAAGGCGAAATGCACATTAGAAACCATTACAAGGGGTGTGGTAACAGGGTTAGAGATAGGGATGCCACCAAAGATGAAGGTATCCAAAGTGTGTCCGGCTGAGTGGGTCAGACCAGAAGGAAGAATTGTAAGAGAGACAGAGCCCAATGTCACAGAACATTGAAGTGGCTCATTCAGGAGAGTCAAGGTGGATGTTGAAGTCACAGAGGAGGAGTTTGAAAGTAGAGATCAAGAGGAAGGAGGTGAGGTCGGCCCATTCAGAGAGGAAGAAAGAGATAGGGCTGGAGGGCCTGTAGATGGTAGAAGGGGGAGTGAGAGAGTAGGAGAGACTACAAGCCTACAAATGAGGCATTCAAAAGAATAGTTGGATTGAGTAGGTATGACAGAAGCAGGGACCAACTCAGGGAAAATCAGGGTCAGGAGTTTGTAGCCTTCAAGAAGGAGTGTGTCAAGAGCAGTGACAGAGCTGGCCTTTAACCACGTCTGGGCGAGGAAGGTCAAGGTCTTCAAGAAGGAGACAGATTTCAGAAGTGTTTGACAGCAGAACAAGCATTCAGAGTAGCTAAGTGAAACTGATTTCCACCTTTGAAAGTTTACTGAGGATGGGTACAGAGGTGTGGTACTCCCGTCGGTGGTGATGGGAAGGTTAGAGGAGGGGAGGAGTAACAGGAGAAGGGAGGAAGTTAATGAGAGAGGGCAGGCACTGGTGTAGGTTGAGAACCTTGGGCCATGCTAGTGCCATTGTGAGTGAAATTAATGCTGTACCTAAAGGATGGGAAGTATGCCAATGTCATTAATGGGTGAAGAGGAGAAAGGGGAGGGAGTAGAGACCAACATCGGAGTCCATAGGTCTGGGGAGGGGACAGAAAAGAGGATTTCGGTAATAGTCTGCCTGGAAGTAGCATTGATGTAGGTGTCAGAAATAGGTAGGCATGGATTAGAGGGCAGGAGTGCTTTTTTTAAACTTTTTCCTTCCAGACTTCGTGAGGGAGATAGGATAGGTGATAGAGTAGCAGCTAAGTAGATAGGGGAGATAGAAAGCACCATGTTAGTGGTGGGGGAGGGAGAGAGAGAGAGAGAGAGAGACAGAGACAGGGGAGCTGCACAGTGCACAAATAAACTCAACAGATGGCCTAGCAGCTGAGCAGGCACAGATATAGGAGGTGCGTTTAACACCAGCAATATTCACAGGGGCACAATTACAAGGGGCAAGGCAGAACGCCACAAGAGGGGGAACACTGAAGTGCAGTAGAATGCAGTTTAAAAGCTATGCTTTCAGTGTGCCAAACATAAGGATGTAATGGTGGGGGAAGCAAAAACAGGTTGCTAGTCGCATTCAGGACTTGAGGCTAGTTGCAGCAGTTAACTCACACAATCAAAGTCCAGCACAGTCAAATCTAAAAGCTAACAGCCAAATTACAGAAACATTGATGAGGCCAGATGTGTTGAGCATCGAAATTCGATTTGTCAGCAAAGGTAAGTACAGTAGTTAAAGGGAAACAAGGACTGTCTTTGCAACTTATCGGAGAGGGGCATAGTATATATTGTGTGGGCAGCTTGTAAAGGTGTCAAGGGAGCCACTCTAGGAGCAAATGAGTTAGGAACACAGCTATACTCGAAAATCAAACACACATGGAAAATGGCAAAACAGGGCAAAGGAAGCAGCTAGATGCGATATTCCAACAGATTGTGCAAAATGCAACTATTTAAGTAAGGTCACAAAGGTCAGAATGCAAGATTAGAGAATCAACATACATTAGAAGTGCCAAAGCAGGGCGCAGGTGTAAGTACATCCGGATTTGTAAATTTAAAGAAAGCAGCAGTTGGCCGGGGCATAGATAATCAATCATTTAGATTTGAAGTACACACATTTTTTTTACAGCACCTAGTAATGAGTTATTAAGCACCCTGGTTAGAAATACACACATAAGACAATGCAGCAATTTTGCAAGGCAGCTGAATATTTCTAGTGCCTAGATTTGACTTTCACACCATAGGGAAATGCTAGCATTTAAAAATCCAGACAGAGGCAGCAGAGTATGAACACCCCTGGTGGTGGCAAGAACATGCCTGGGAGAAAAAAAAAATTGAGAAAACAAGGCAGGATCTGATCATTAATAGGTTTGTTAGGAAGCCAATAAGTACAGCGTAAGGACTCAGAATGCACTGGGGAACGGGGGAGCAAGATGCAGACCTGGTGAACGGGGAGAATGGTACTGGCAGTGAGCAAATTGAGAGGGGCGTGGTGCGAGTCTAGTCACAAACATGTGTACAGGGCAGTTTTTTAGGAAAGTTCTGCTGCAGAAGTAACTGGAACGTTCGCAGTCGAAGTTGAAGTCAAAGACTGTCAGGCTACAAACGTGACAGAGGGAAAAGGCAGGCTTGGGTACACGGCCTGCGGCAGGCGGCAAAGGAAGCGCGGGCTCAGAGAAAGCTTGCTGACGGCTGCAAACAGCAGGCAGAGGAGTCGGGCAAGGGCTCAGAAAAAGACTGTGGGTGTGGGGGAGAAAAGACAATGTCATGTGCTTACCCAATCTCCTGGGGGCCTGCAGGAACACCGTTGGTGAGAGCAAAAACTAACAGCCAGAGAGGATCCTGGTGGTACGGTGCCCCCAAGCCCATGGCCGGACAGGGGCCTTGGTGTGGGCATTTGTGCTGGGAGGTTGGCTCAAGCCTGCCGGCTCCACGCATTGGTTGAAGCAGCTGGTGGCCCAACCAGAATGTAAAAAAGGGTGGCTCCCCAGGCTCAGACTGTAGGCACTGATGGGCCCATCATGGCAGCGGCCATCTTTACATGTAGAGCAGCAGGCACACATATTTCAAAGCCCCAAGGGCTTAACTAAATAAACACTGGTGGAGACATCCCTTGTGTTAAACCAGCAGCTCATGCTGCTGGTGGGGAGGGTGCAGCTTGCCTGCTGGATCGTGGTTGCAGGCAGGAAAGAGAGGAATATTAATGTTAATGTCTCTTGATTTCCCTGGGCTCCCCAAAGCCCTATGGAGCCGATAGTCTTGGTTCATCAGGGCCTCGGCAGGCCGTCTGCCCGTTCGGGATTTTCAGGCTTATGTAACCGTTGTGGCTTTTCTCAGTCTCATGTATCGCTGTTTGCCCCTCTCAACGGCGTTACCTCCTCTGGAGATTTTGCTTCCCTTCTGCTGCTCATCAACTACAGCACTTCTCATGCGGAGATCTGATCCCGATCGCTCCGCTCTGGTCTCAGCATCGGTTAACAAGCACCACGACCATCAAGGATTCTGTGTGATTGCATCACCGGGTGACATGGTTGCTTTATCGTCTCCGTCTCCCAACCTTGGCTTCTTGGTTGGTCAGGACGCCAGCCTTCGGACATCTCACTAAAGATTTGCTTGCCCACGACGCAACCACTGACTCCAGCGGTCTATCATGGCTCTGCCTCTCCAGGACGTCTTCCCATCAGAGGTTACCTCTGCGTAGGATTCCCTTTCCTCCATTCAAAGTTCCTCGTCTTTTTATGTGTGTCATCACAAACAAAAGGAGTGAGTTGTTTTTCCTTAACTGTGTAGTACAGGTGGGTTCCAGCATTACCTGAAGCCAAAAAGAATGAAGAAATGTCACTACCAGGATAATCCAAAATAGAAGTCTTTCTGATTCCTATGTAGGCAGACAACGTATTCCGGATTGGGAGTTCCTTATTGGAATGTGTGTCCCTGTCCCCTAGATAGGAGCCACTCTCAGTGAGGTCCCACTTCTCCATGGCCTAGGGAGGGTCTTGCTGAGCGAGCTCACCTCCCTAGCCTCAAACAGGGTGGCTCCCCGCTGGGGAGAAGGGTCGAATAGTCTAGATTCATTACAACTACATGTATCATCCACAAGGAAGTCACGAGAAGTACACTACCATACCGGTCTACTAAGCTTCACATATCTGGTGGCACATGCTCTTTCTGCAGCAAATGGACCAACCAGCTTGAATCACAACTAGTACTTTTTCTTTTTTTTAAACACTCTTTATTGGCCTTTTAATATAACAATTCTCCGCCCTCCCCAACCTCAAAAACCAGTCCCTCCCACAAATTGTCAAAACTTAACCAACAGTACCCCCCCTTCCCCTCTCTAATCCCCCCTCTCCTCCCTCCCCAAATCCCGTAAAAGACCTCCTTCTTCCATTAGTCACAGCAGTCCAACACAAATGTTCACAGTTCGGTGAGATTAGAGTCAATCCATCTGCTTGCTACCCCCATCTCGGAGCTCCCCCCTCCCTCGTCACGGTCTTTCCCCCTCACAACTAGTATTTAAAAGAGAGGACCAGCAAACAATCCTTCTCTTGACACACACCCACCAGTCTCGGTCCCAGTATTGGCTCTGAATACCCCCATAATTCTCCATTCTCGCTAATCACTCAAAAAGGGGCATTTTCAACAACACTCAATCATGGCCTAATGCCAATGGATGCACAGACCGCAACTCACAGTGCTGCGCTACTGTTAAAAGGTGCCAGTCCAAACAGTGGCTACCGACACCCTGTACAGGGCTCTGATGCTCTCGACCTAGGTCTGCTCATTCAACAATAAAATGCAAATACTAAAAAAAAAAAAATCACACAACAACATATGACGAGTTCTTAAGCTAATAGAGATCAGCAGGAGTAAGATTTTAGAAGTGGGAGTGATCAATCTGGATGCTAACAAGGCCTTTGACCGATTTGACTGGGCCTTTATTAATCTAGTCCATGAAGGGTTTAACTTTGGGCCTTCATTTACAATACGGGATTTGGCAAATTTCCAAGACACAATAACCAAAATCAGCATTAATGAAAGACAAACGAAACCTATAGTCATCACCAAGGGAACTTAACATGGCTGGCCCGTGTCTCCCCTAATAATCATCAATTGACAGTAGAGTCATTAGCTAAACAACACAAGGAAAATCAAGAAATCGGGGGAATTGAGCTGGTACATTGTACATTTAAAGTCTCACTGAAATTCTGATGACCCCCAACAGACATCCGATCACCCCTACCATCTCTTTTGAGGGAATTGAAGGATTATGAGTTGGCTTTGAGATTCTTGGTCAATTATACTAAATGGAAAGGTCTAAACATTACTATTTCACAAGAATTGGTGCCCTGACTAAGGGAGATCTGCCCAATATACCGAAAAGATGATCCAGTGAAATACATGGGCATACAAGTCCCCAAAACTGTCCGAATATTTAATGGTTAATTTTCCCAAGCGTATTTAAAGAATTAGATGATATTACCAGATGGAGCAAACAAGACATATGTTGGATGGGGTGGATTACCACAATCAATATGAATCTGCTCCCCATATTCTTATATTACTTCCTGGCACTCCCAACTAGAATTCCTGAATCCTCCCTTGCATGACCTGTAGAAAAGAATCTTCACCTTAATATAATATGGTGAGGGTGGCTGGTAAAAAACCACAAATTCCTAAAAAGATATTGCTTAGGGATAGAAGAAGATGAGGGCTATGTGTGCCAGATATCTACAGATATAACCTAGCAGTAAAAGAATCCCCAAATCTCCTCTCTTGCCTACCTCACATGACCGTGAGCAGACTCAAAGCGAAACCTTCCTTTAACAGCTACTTAATATTCTATTTATTATTGGAACAGGCCCCTGCAACAATGGGGGACTGGTCCTGGGCAGGGACCCTTATCGCCTGTTTTTTGGAATCCTGAATGTTCACAAGATAAGTCAAAAACAATGTTCTGACGCTGAGAGGAAAGGTGTTTGCAGAAAATATTGCAGTTATACGAGGGTGGTGTCCCGTTGATATTTGAATAATGTAAAGTTACATTACAATTAGATGAGAATGGTTCCACCATGCCATTGCGCCATTGGATATCACAGCCGGAGGTTAAATAAAAGGGCATCAGGCACCGTTCAGGGTTAGAGATTACCTACACTAAATGAAAGCACAAAACTAGGATATAAATCCTAGTAATATACTGCTGGTTGGAGGTTGAACAGAGGCGAAAGGTACATATATCGATAAACAGGAAAGAGATTTAGGGGTCACTATTATAGATGACAATTGGAGGCACATATGTGAAAGGGGCCATGCATCATAAAAATGCATACCAAAAAGAGAATATATTTTTAAACTGAGGGCATTTGTCCCCGATAAGACTTGCGAAAATAAACCCTGCTTATCCTCCAGTTTCGCAAATCTCTGAAAACGTGGCTTTTTCAACACCACATGACAGACTAATCCTAATGGAAGCACAGAATATTACTCACAATACTGTTCTACTGTTAAATGATGACAGCCCAAATGCTGGCTACCCACACCCTGTACAGCGAGCTCTTCTGCTCACGAGCTAGGTCTGCACTTCAAACAATAAAATAAATAATAAAATACTCCTCCAGTTTTCTGGAGAGACTGTGACAGTGGACATGTCCCAAAAGCCAATACTTTTGGGAGGAGATTCTAGACAGAATCCAGTTAATTTGTGTCATAGAATGAACTATGGGTGCTTTGAAGATCCTATCAGGAGGGGAGCGGGATATCGCCAATGCCTGGAAATATCATGGCCTCGCATCTCCTCCTGGAGGCTAAGAGAACAATCACGCGTAACTGGAAGAACTCGTATGGTCCACCAATACAAATGTGGTGGGGCAAAATCGGGGAGATTATGGCCACTGTCAAAGGCAGCCTGAATACGTCACATAATCTCACCCTCATTTTAAGGGTTTTATTTGACAAAGAGGACAAAGGTGGGGATTGCTTTTTGAGAAACAATGAGATCTCAGGACATTCAATGTTTAAATAGAAGTGTACCGCAGGCTGGGGAAAATGGGTTTATGGAAGAGGCGGCTGGTGCCGTCCCTCCCTCTTGCTGCCCGTGGCTTTCCTGCCATAGCACAAGCGTCCGTAACTCCAGGTTACATCACCACTATAATGGCCCAAAATGTCGCCCTCACAATTCGGACTCCCGAAATTCCGACTTTTTTCCCCCCGATCTCGGTTACACCACATATATGTGGGTGGAATGAGATTACGGTAATATGGGGAGGGGCTGCAGGGGGTCTCCACCGCATATGTATGTGGTGTAAAGGGGGTTTTTAAAAAAGTTTGCATTTTCGGCCATCAGAATTCTGGGGGTTTTAGTGATCACATAGATCCAGTCACCAATACTGTCAAATAGCTTTTCTTATGCTAACTGTGTTTTCCCTGAAAGCAGGCTCACTAACTCCCGAAGTGGCTGCCTAGCGTTCCCTACTCTTGTCAAAGGTTAGTGTTCTAGAAGAGTGAGGGACTCTGGCTTGAAGTTACTCAGTTGGAATACATCCGTTCCACTCAACCTCACCTACACCTCTCCCCTCTACGCTCACTACCTTGATCCTTCCCTTACTCCTCCTACTAATTTCACTGTCCCGCCGATATTCACTCCTCCTAGTCCTCACCTCCACCCTTTGATGTAATTACTCCTCTGTTTCCACTCTGCTATCTCTTCCCACTACTAGGCTCTTCTCATTACTACACTCCTCCTACTTCTATTATACTCCTCCGAACACTATTGCACTCTTCCTCTCCTTACTACTACACTTTTCATCCTCGCCCTACTACTACTAAACTCCTTCACCCTTCCTATTCTCCTCCTCCCCAAACTACACAAACACCCACATTTTCAACCCTATATCGGACGCTTCACTTCTTCCTCTACTTATTTGCCACACAAACACGCATACTCAAACTACAGAACTCCTACGCACACTCAAACTACAGAACTCCTCACTCCAAAAGCAATGCCTCCAATGCTGCCTACATTTCCTCCACAAGCCACCACTCCCTACTTCCTCCTGTTGGTCTTCTTTTGGTCCACCTCTGCCTTCACTGCTGACCTCACCAGAGCAACCCCCACCTTCCTGTTTACTGCTTACCCCTCCCACTTGACTGACCCTCTTTCCCTACCCTATCTTGTCCCAACATTCATCTCGCCTGGAGGATATGCATGTGGGTCAGTATGAATAAAGGGACTAAGCCCTGCTCCCTTTGGTCCGCTGATCCTATAGCACAGCGCGGTAGGGAGTGTGCTATGTCAGAGCTGGTTCTGTGTTTCCGTCTTGATAAGTGTTAGGAAAGATTCTTCTTTTTGCTTTCCCTCCATCTACATCAATGGAACATCCTACTTTTTGCTATTATTTTGCACCTTTCCCAACTTTGGGAGGTAAGTGAAGCCTTTTTGCTCGACTTACCTTGCTAAACTAATCTATGTTGGGGGCACTGATAAGTCCCTATGGCTATCAGCGCATGAGAACTCATTTCTCCAAAGTAAAGTTTGTTTATTTTCCCTGCACATATCACCTTCTGTGACGTTTTGTAGGGATACTGTCTTGCTGTAACATTGTTTTTAGCAACATTGTGGTTACTTGCATGAAGTGTCCAGGATGGGCTGGTTGCAGCAGATACTTTACAAGTGTTTCTTTTTTATATTCTTGTTCACTTTTGCATTTGACCACTTAATGCCAAATAGAGTACTATTTACTCTAAAATAGCTGTGCCAAGAGATTTTTGCCTATACTTTGGTCATCTAGTCTTTTGATCTTCCTGCCCTGGAGTCGCCGGTTTTTCCATATATGGTAAACCCTTTACCAGGAAAAGCTCTAGCTTTTGCAGGCAAAGTATCCGTCTGTGTGTGTGGCCGGATGTTGGGGCTCGGTCTCTCTCTGCTCAGTCCACATCCCTGCCACCGTCAGTCCAGAAAGAATAGATACCCCCTCGATCGTAAGGCACTATACTTTGTTGGCCGAAGACCAACCGCCTCATGTGTTTAGTAATAGAAAGGTGTAGCAAAAGCGTAACCATGGTTCAGCCATTTCAAGGTGACTGAAATCGCCATTTTGTTTTCTTCTTGTTTTCTCCAACGTTGCCTTTTTGCCTCATGTAAAACTGCTTTGCTGAAATATTATTCTGCTTCACCGGTGCACAATGCAAGGGCGCGAGTGGCATGTTGAAACATAATGCAGTAACCCGGACAAAAATGCCCGGTCCCCTCCCTCGCATATCCTTGGAGAGTGAGCAGCAAGGCATTCTAATCAGTACAGCAGGTGCCAGCTAGTCTCGGTAAGCTCAGTAGAAATGCTAGAGCGAACATTAAATGACTTGAATTATGCTCTTCTTTGTGGCCCCCCTTTCCTGAGCCCGGTAGAGCCGTTGAGAGCAAGTTGACCCCCAGTACACGAATAGAAACGAGGAGAAAGCAAGGCCTGGAATGTGTCTCTCCCTACGCACAGCTTGCTTGTAGAAACAGAAGCATTGTGTTCTTTAAAACAAAGACTTATGTCTGTGAGCTTCCAAAATTGCAAACCGTTACTAAATTAATGTTTGAAGGTGTCATACTCGTCACCATTGTCAATCATCATGCCTAGTTCAAAGGAAATGCAGTAGGGGCGGTATAAATTGTGACACTACTGATTACTAGATGCTTGTTTTGTATATATGTAACTGTTGTACAAATTTCTTCTCTCTTGCGTCCCCCAAGGTCTGGTAGACACACGTCGCGGGGCGTGGGACCAGTTGGCCAACTGAGACTATTTGCTTTGCAATAAACCCTAGATTTTGGGAATACAACCTCATGCCTGGTGTATCAGTTCTTGTGTGGTGATTGTGCCTTGTTTCCATACGCAAGGGTCCCTCAGGGACCCCTTCAAGATGGCGCCCAAATAGGGACCCTCCCCCACTTGTTTCATCGTGTACGTTGTAAAATAAGGAAGGCGGAGAGAACGGCGAGGACGGGTCGATCGAGCCAGGATCAAGAGGTGTTCGGGACGTCCCTGCGAAAGCGATGAGAGATTCCTTTGTAGATCTGCACACAACTGATCCCTGATCGACGTGCCCGGCCAGAGAACAAGGGGGCGAGGGTCCCGAAACGAGGCAGAGTGAGCCAAGATACGCAGACACGACGTCATTGGTTGCGTCAGTATACGGACAAATTGTGTCTTGAAAAGACAAATTGATTGATCAGGTGAGTCGTGCTCTGATTCAAAAGTGATCCTGATATTGGTTCAGAGTTGATTTTGCAAAATCAAACACCCAGTGTAAGTTTGATTAGCCAAGGGTAAGGTTAAAACATGCCTGGGGTATTGTCCACCCTAGCAGGATTTTTCCGCTGCGGCGGACAATCTTTGGAAACTGGCCAGGTCGCGCCACCCGAAGGGTCGCCAGCATATGAGACGTATGTGAAGCATGGTGTGGGAGCGATAATGTTTTGTGAGATTTGGCATAAGCAAACCAGAAAGCAGGAAGATCTTCAATGACCGAATCATGGGAGTTTTGAAATGACGAGAATAGATAATTTGGAGAAGGTGTTGATGAAAAAGAAAACACGCCCTGCAGCATCTGATATCCTTAGGGACTGGAGAAGGGAAGCAATGGTTTGCTAGAAAAGTAGAGAGAAACATGCACGCAGGCATAAGTCGAAAGCAGAGAGAGCGAAGGAAAAGGAAGAGGAGGAGTGGAATGATAGTTTGAGAAAGTCAAATAGACGCGAGCAATTGAGCATAGAAAAGATATACCCACAACGGGAGTTGCATTCATCAGACAAATTAATAGATACAATATTGACAGATACAAAGCAAGGTCCAAGAAGAGAGACTAAAACGATCACGTCAGTAGCAACTGCTCAGCCCCCTCCTGTTGCTCAGCCCCTCCCAATTGACCAAATCCCAGCCCAGCCACACACTGCACAAACAGTGCCTCCCATTAACCAGTCAGCGCCGAAACAGTCACCTCCCGGTCCTGCTGTCCCATCCGCACCTCCCTCTCAAGAGATTGGTTCTGTCCCATCTGCCCTTTCCGTGAATGAACTTGAACTTGTTGAAACAGGAGAAGGGGGTGAACAAAGGGGATGTACGAGAGTAACTCGTAGTGCGATTAGCAAGGAGAGGAAGCGAGCGTTGCATGAACAGGCCGAAATGTATATAGATGGGAATGATGAAACGTCAGCGATGGCTTTAATATTCGACTTCAGGAGGAGCAACGAAAGACAGGTAGTGTTGGAATGCATGGGGGAATATTTAGTGGCGATATGGAAACAGTTAACTGGGAAGCTGCCTCCGCAACGACTGTTGGATTTGAATGCATTGGCACGTTGTAGAGCGAGGGATGAAGACATGAGGGAACATGTAGACCGACTTTTTGAATTTAAGAGAGATAGAACCGAAGCGGTAGAGCCCTATATACAGCGGCAATATTTGTCATCGTCAAGACAGACAGGCGACCGACTAAAAGTGTGTATACGAGAGGCATTGAAATGGATTTCAGATCCTAGTATTCCCACAATGGAGATACATGAGATATGTAATGAATACCCCTTGCCAATGAGAATAGAAGCATTACGAACAATAGTTGAGGTGCGACTCCAGCAGGTAGCGGGACACAATAGAGGAGGGCCCCTGGGACTGAATCAATGCGCGTATTGCAGAGAGGAAGGTCACTGGCGAGCGCAATGTCCACACTTGCAAAATAGAAATGGGTATGGCCAGAGAAGACAGCATAGGGGGCATCCAGGAGCAAATGGGCATAACAGAAATAACATGTAGCAGCACCAAAATAGTCAAGGGAATGGTGCCCAAAATCAGAACCAAGCTCAGAATCAAACCTCTAATCAGAATCAGAGCTAGAAGAACATGCAAAATGGGAGTAGAGGAAGGGGCAGGACCATTTTCGATACTCATGCAAATGCACACTATAATAACAGCAGCGATTACACACCGGATGATGTGTTGTTTCTTCAATAGGACAGCCCAAGACAGGGTTTGGAGCCAGTGTCTATTCCTGTGAATCAGAAAGGACCCTACGTAGAAATGAAAGTCGGGAATAGTGAGCAAAGATTCCTCGTGGATACAGGGGCACAAAAGTGTTTGATAGACCATCACTTGGTTCCAGAAATACCACTGTCAGGCTGAACAAATATTTCAGTAGGGTTCGCAGGCACCCCAGTGATAAATCCAATGTCCCAACCAGTAGCAGTGACATTAGGCCCATTGACTGAATAGTGTCCATTCCTTTTAACAGAGAACTGTGGGGAGAATCTTTTGGGATTAAATTTATTGAAGAAATTGAGTGCAGTAATCCACTGTACACCAGATGGGGTATTTTTTACCATTTCACCACAGAATGTACCGGTATCCGAATTTGTGTCTAAATCTTTGCCAGGCGAATTGATTGAGGGGCCAACTTGTATTTGGGCTATAAATGACAATGATGTTGGATGTTTGAAGATAGAACCAGAGAAAATTGCTTTGAAAGAAGGTGTAAAGTTACAGCGTATTCCGCAATATAAAATCTCAGTAGAAGGCGAGAAAGGATTGAAAAGTATTGCTTCTGATTTGGTAAAATTGGGGGTGATTGAAGAGATTACAGGCAGTAGGTGTAACAGTCCCATTCTCCCGGTGTATAAGAAAGGAGGTAATGACGTACCGTACCGTTTCATAATTGATCTGCGCACATTAAACAACGTGGTTGATCCTCAATTCCCATTAGTCCCAGATGTTACCACGATTTTTACAATGATTTCTGCCTCAGCTGAGTATTTTAGTGCTATTGACTTGAAGAATGCGCTCTTTAGCTTTCCAGTGCACAAGGAAAGCAGATATTTGTTTGCCTTCACGTTAGGAGGACGATCGTTTACATTCACACGTATTCCACAAGCTACACAGAAAGTCTGAGTATTTACAGCAGAGCATTGAAAGAACAACTAGACATGCTAGAGTTACCAGCAGGTGGTGTATTGTTACAATATATAGATGATTTGTTGATCGCTGCAGATACAGAAGAGATTTGTAAAGAGGGTACTGTTTTATTATTAACACACTTGGCAGCACATGGCCACAAAGCGAGTTTAAAGAAGTTTCAATATTCTCGAAAGGAGGTGACTTATTTGGGTTACCTACTTTCGAAAGAAGGGAGAAGACTGATGCCAGAGAGAATAGAGAGCATTTCTGGTATGCCTATTCCAAAAACACAGAAAGAAGTCAGAGCTATAATAGGCATGGCTTCTTATTGTCGGCAGTGGATTGTGAATTTTGCCCTAATTGTGAAGCCAATGGTGCAGTTGACAAAGAAGGATGTTTCGATGCCCTTGAAGTGGAATGAAGAATGTCAGGGAGCATTTGAGGTGCTCAAAACTGCGTTGTGTTCTGCTCCAGTTTTGGGCACACCAAATTATGAAAACATTTTCAGATTGTTTGTACACAAGAGTGAAGGCTGCGCGTTGGCTGTTTTGACACAGGAAAAAGGTGGAAGAAATAGGCCATGCGGCTATTTTTCTTCTGCGCTGGACCCTGTAGCGCGCACACTACCACGATGTTTGCGAGCTGTTGCAGCGGCTGCTGCGTCAGTGAAACAAACGGAAGGGATGGTATTGGGGCACACCTTAATTTTGATGGTGCCACATGCCATAGACGTTTTACTCAATAGAACACAGACGCAACACCTCACCTCTGCTAGATTGACTAGATATGAAATTGTCCTCTTTGCGCCACACATTCAAATTATGAGGTGTAGCACTTTGAATCCTGCTGAATTAATGCTACTACCCATGGGAAAACTTGATGGGAATGAATCACCTCCCCATGATTGCTTAATGGTTACTGAGGAAGAAACAAAGGGGAGAATTGATTTAACAGATACCCCACAAAAAGAGCCAGATGGAGAGTTGTTTTGTGACGGCTCCTGTTTTAAATTGCTGGATGGCACATCAACTGCTGCTTACGGTATCACCATGTTAAAAAGTATTGTGGAGAGTAAAAGAATCCCCTACAACTCTGCACAAGCGGCGGAGATAATAGCCTTGACCAGAGCTTGTGAGATTTCTGAAAATCTGAGTGTAAACATCTATACTGACAGCCAATACCCCTTTGGCGTGGTTCATAACTTTGGCCGACTGTGGGCTGAGAGAGGTTTCCTAACATCACATGGGGCTAGAATACAACATGGCCCTTTGATTGTACGATTGTTGTCTGCACTTACGTGTCCAAAGCACCTGGCAATAGTAAAATGCGAGGCGCATAAAAAAGTAACATGGAAAGTGGGAGAGGGAAACGCATTTGCAGACAGAATTGCGAAACAAACTGCCACTGACCTGAATACCAAAATGTTAACAGTACAGTCAAAGGAAGTGCCCTGCATGATAGAGAATGGAATTGCCATTGTAAAAGAGATGCAGGCAGAAGACATTGCAGATTAAATAAAAGGGTGGGCTGAGGGCTCTGCTGAATTAGAACTGGAGGGTTGCTGGGTAGACAAGAAGAGTAGGAACTGGATGCTGCCCAATTCCTATGTAACTGCAATGGTCACGATGGCCCACAGCCCTACTCATATTTGTGCCAAAAAGATAGTCCAACATTTAGCCACAGTATGGGAGAATGCGCACATAAAGAAAAATGCCAGGAGGTTGGTCCAGAATTGTATCACGTGTCTACAACACAATGTGGGGAAGGGAACGGTGACTCCAACAGGCAGTTTTGGCCCTCCCTCTATGCCTTTTGAGGTAATCCATTTTGATTTCATAGAGATGGAGAGATGCCAAAACGTGAAGTATGTTCTGGTGGTCATATGTGCATTTAGCAAACGGGTGGAAGCATATCCATTGAAAGACTGCACTGCCATGAGCACGGCGAAAGTAATGTTAAAGGAATACTTCTCCCGTTTTGGTTTGCCCCGTGTCATATGGTCAGACAACGGTCCACATTTTGTGGGCGCAGTAATATTACAGATTTGTGCAGGTCTCCAGATTGATAAGCGATTCCATTGTTCTAGACACCCCATGTCTGCCGGTCTTATTGAACGCCACAACGGTATCTTGAAATCTAAGATAAGCAAGATATGCGCAGGAAACAATTTAAGCTGGGTAGATGCATTGCCGCTAGCGTTACTGTGCATGCGCACATCTGTGCAGGCAAGAACTGGGCTCTCCCCGTACGAAATCGTTATGGGGACATCGGCGAATGTTTGGTGCGCACCTCAGCCAAAAAGGCTGAGGGAACTTGAATACCCTGTGCTCAGCATTTATTGTAATCTTTTAAATCAAAAATTGCATTTGATTCATCAGCAGGTGCAGGGGGCATTGCCAATAAGATACACGTGCCCGGACACGCACTGCAGCCAGGAAACTGGGTGCTAATCAAGAATTTTGAGTGAAAGACATCGCTAGCACCCAGATGGCGTGGACCCTATCTGATCCTCCTAACTACGCAGACGGCAATTCGGGTGGATGGGAGGAATGCGTGGATACATGCGACACACGCCAAGAAGGTCCCATCACCGTCTGAAAAACTGATTGATCGAGACAACCAGAAAGAGACAGCGGCCCCAGAAACGAAAGAAACGATTGCCAGTTCTTTGCCACAAAATCTGCCTGATCCTGAAACAAAGCCCGAAAAGATTGCTGTAAAAAAGGGCAAGGAGTGTCCCAATGTTGTTCAGCAGAATCTGCATCACTGCTGGCAGACGTAGAACGTGTACCACTTTGGCGGCCATCCTCTTTCATTGCGCCGCAGCCTGAAACGAAAGCTGCATCATCACTGTGGCGCCCACCATCATCTGCTATTGCGCTACAGGCTGACTCCGAGCTGGAGTCTGGAAGTGCATCTGCACTATTCATTGATCCCAATAAACGAGACTCCACGGTGCTAACATAAAATCCATGTGTCCTGAACCCGTGCAAACAAACGGGGCGGGCGCACATTTTACGAAGGCAATTGATAACTGCTCTGGAGTTCTTTGAGCAATGTGCAGACGCACAGAGATCTTGCCCAGCGTGTAGCAATCCAGGCTGCTAAGAACTGCCAGAACAGACTGTTGACATTTATCGAATTTATTGACATTCCAACGAGTGCAACGACGAGAGACATTCACGACGAACACTGCAGAAGAAGAAGGACCGTGAGAGAAAAATGCCGGAACCAGCTTTTGCCCCCTCCTGCACCACTGCTGATAATGAATTAAACATAGTGCATAGAAGGTCACAGAAAGGAAATGGTCGGAAAAATTGTATGCCGAGTTTAACGATAATAATGTGTATAATGAGTATATTGGCCCCAATAATAACAGTATTGGTATTATGGTATTTGGAAGAAATGCGCCCATTAGAAATGTTCTTGCCCATGAGAAACTTCTCCACCACTGAAAGCCCTGTTCATGTAATTACTTACACTCTCTCCTCTCCCCAATGGAAGAAAAACAGAGAAGGTTATGGAAACAACACATTACTGCAAATAATGAATATGACACATTCAATTTTGAAAAACAATAACTTTTGGGTGTGTGCTCATTTGCCACAACATGGTGGCAAATGAATAGGTTGGTACGGGCAGCCACTGACATTAAGTTCTGCATGCAGTGCATCCCCGAGTACATTATATTATGGAAAATGGAATAAAAGTGAAACGGGTCAATTAGATAGCACAAACATGAATGAATTTGAGGAGATAATTATGAGACCTATAGGTTGCTCCATATTTCAAAGAGCACGAATGATAATGCCAAAAGCTACGCCCAAACCAATGCCACACGATAGATTGTTCGTGCCGGAAAAATCATCTGTAATCATATTTTGTATGAGATCAGAAGGCAATAAAGATGCAGTGCCTCCCTCCTATACGGTAAACTACAGCCCACGTTCTGTTCCTTTTTGCTTAAAGAAGAAGGGCTCATATTCAGAAGGGATATTCACTAGATGTATGTATACAGCGATTCTTAGTAGGGAAGTAGAACCAGTGTAGGTAGGTGACCCTGTATATTTTATATGTAGGGAAAAAGCGTATCCCTTGTTGCCTAGAAACTGGGGAGGTACTTGTTATTTGGGACTTTTGTTCCCAGGAGTGTTTCTTTTAAAAACAGCAGGCATAGCCAAACTATCTAGAGCTAGGTCACAGATGGGTAATGAAGACGGATTAATAGTAAAGGACATAGAAAAATCATTTATACAATTTTTGGCCCAAGCAATAAACTCCTATAATATACGACAATTATCCAGAATCTTAGAAAAAACAATAAATGAACAACAGATATATTATACAACATGACATTAGAGGAGAAAGGGATTAGGTTAATGACACTACAAAATAGAATGGCGCTTGATGTAATCCTGGTTGATCGTGGCGGTGTTTGCAAAATCGTGGGATCAGCGTGCTGCGTATTTGTAAACAACTACTCTCCCACGATTTTTGAAGCGATAAGAAAGCTACATGTCTTGAGCATTGAACTCCATACCCAAGAAGGGGGTTGGGATATAGGCTCCTGGTTATGGGAGTTATTATATTCGGGGGGATGGAAACTAATTGCGATCCAAGCAGCAGTACTAGGAATATTCATGACATGTTGTTGCTGCATACACTGCCTACCTGTAATATGCACTGAAATAAGTGAAGAGTGTGTACAAATGATAGAAAAAGAGAGCACTATTAAATCAAATACTCATGGTAATGATGAATCAAGAACAGTAAAAGAATTCATGTCAATTGATATTGAGGATAATGAAGATGAGACCAGTAGTGTGCAAGATTCAGAATCTGATTCAGACACTCAGTCGGAGGAAGATGCAATGTATGGATGAGGCGTTTGGCATACTGTCATGATGCCTACCCCCGGGGACCCAGACCAAGTCCAGAAACCCCGGAAGCAGGCATCAAGTTATCCCAAGCAAGCCCAACAACCCCTGCTAGGGGCTATTTGGGTGCAGTCCTGGCGTCTATGGCGCCAGGCTCATAGATTAAAACTTACCTGATGCAGACCATGCTGCAAACTTACCTGATGCACACCATGCTGCAAGAGCTCCAAGCCAAAAGAGGCTTGGAAGGGACTACTTTACCTAGGGACTATTTTTTTACTCGGGTGGGGCTGGGGAGGAATACTTACCTGGGACTACTTAGAGGCTATTTAAACCACGCCCGAAGAGCAGCACACGCTTCGCATTATTCTGCATCCAGCAGCGTAACGCTCACCGTGCCTGCAAGTCTGCATTCAGTGTTCTGCCACTCCCGCCTCGAGTTTGGAGCTCCTAGAAAAAGGGAGAAAGAAGGAGAAAAGGTTAGAGCAAGGGCAATACCTTTGATCCTTACCTGAATTCCCGATCCATCGCGCCTTCGAGCTGGAAGAAAGAAGTTATTTTATGCGCGTCGCCTCGCCTGCTGCAGCGCCGCGCTGAACACACCGGCCTTCGCAGCATCTTCACATTCCACCGCATCCTCCTCCATGTTCCCGCCGCACTCCGGCACCTAAGGAGAAGACAAGTACAGCAAGGCGAGCCAAGGGAATACACAGAGGAATACCCCCCATAGACTTAACTGATTTTACCACCGGAAGTACTATTCCTCTTCACGGGTCGGCGCAGCTTCCACTGCATCTTCGCCGAACCCTGGCCCCTAAGGGGAAACAAAAGGACAGCAAGGTGAAACAAAGGGACTAACAAGGGGAACCCTCCTCACCACAAAAGACTTACCTGATTTTACCGCCGGAGGTATTATTCCCCGAGACGTCATACTTTCTCTGAGCGCCTGAATAAGGGAGAAAGCAACAAGTTACATATTGACATTATTTTATCGAACTGTGTTGGAAAATACAAATCCTTACCAGAATATTACCGGTTGCCACGAGGAACTCTTCACTAGGGTCAAGCTGCAACCTGCAAGGAATCGGACAAGAGTGAAAGTCAGGCATTTGAACTCTAACGAACTACATACGTACGCCGTCTTGCCAGGAATCTCGGAGTCAATATTGTTCTGGAACTCACCAATCCCTTCGAGCCAGTGGAGCAACTGGTTTTCAACGCGCCCCTGCGCTCAATGCAGGATGGAGAGCTCATCTTTTCAAACCATCAGGTGAGACTATAAGAGGGGACATCAAAGATGATCTGTGGGAAGAGCAGCGGGGGTGGGGGGATTTACGCTCAACTCCACGGGTGGTTAATTCCCTTTCTCCATTTGCAGGAGAACATTCCTACGGGCCAAGCAAACGAAGCTAGGTGGGCCAGTGCAGTCCGTCATCTGGGCCCTACGTGTCACATAGGTGGAGAACGCAGCTGTCCAGTTCAGATCGACGCCTCTGTGGGAGCCAGGTGAGCGTAACACATATGGCCAAAAGGAGGGTTTTGTCAGTCCAGAAAGAATAGACACCCCCTCAATCTTAAGGCACTATACTTTGTTGGCCGAAGACCAACCGCCTCATGTGTTTAGTAATAGATAGGTGTAACAAAAGCTTAACCATTGTGCGGCCATTTTAAGGTGACTGAAATCGCCATTTTGTTTTCTTCTTGTTTTCTCCAACGTTGCCTTTTTGCCTCATGTAAAACTCCTTTGCTGAAATATTATTCTGCTTCACCGGTGCACAATGCAAGGGCGCGAGTGGCATGTTGAAACATAACGCAGTAACCCGGACAGAAATGCCCGGTCCCCTCCCTCACATATCCTTGGAGAGTGAGCAGCAAGGCATTCTAATCAGTACAGCAGGTGCCAGCTAGTCTCGGTAAGCACAGTAGAAATGCTAGAGCGAACATTAAATGACTTGAATTATGCTCTTCTTTGTGGCCCCCCTTTGCTGAGCCCGGTAGAGCCCTGGAGAGCAAGTTGACCCCCAGTACACGAATAGAAACGAGGAGATAGCAAGGCCTAGGCTAGAATGTGTCTCTCCCTACGCACAGCTTGCTTGTAGAAACAGAAGCATTGTGTTCTTTAAAATAAAAAGACTTATGTCTGTGAGCTTAAAAAATTGCAAACTGTTACTAAATGAATGTTTGAAGGTGTCATACTCGTCACCATTGTCAATCATCGTGCCTAGTTCAAATGAAATGCAGTAGGGAGGGTATAAGTTGTGACACTACTGATTACTAGATACTTGTTTTGTATATATGTAACTGTTGTATGAATTTCTTCTCTCTTGCATCCCCCGAGGTCTAGTAGACACACGTCGCGGGGCGTGGGACCAGTTGGCCAACTGAGACTATTTGCTTTGCAATAAACCCTAGATTTTGGGAATACAACCTCGTGTCTGGCGTATCAGTTCGTGTGTGGTGAGTGTGCCTTGTTTCCATATGCGAGGGTCCCTCAGGGGCCCCTTCACCACGTGTCTATAGGGCAGATTCAGTGGCCAGAAACTGTCCCGATTGGAAAGCCCCTGCCAAGTTAGGCTGGTGCAGATGCTTGCCATTGGTGGGCTGGAGGCAACTCCAGGCCAGATCCTAAGTTAATGGAGGACTCCTGCAGCCATTCTTCAGATCACTGTAGGAGCCAATACCCCTATGAACTAGAGCACACTGCTTAAGAACCAGAATTTGTTTTTGGAAGATCGCCACCAGCCCTTTCTTCACATGCCCAGCGAAGCCAATCTCTCTGCAGATCTCCTGCAGTCCATCGTTGCTTGACTCCTGGACCGGGGGAAACAACCTCGGAAGGATAGCTCAGTGGCAACGGCTCGCCTTGGAAGCAAGATGATGCAGAGCACCACAGGTTCGATCCCTACGACCGCTCTTAGAAACCTCTGGGTATTAAAGGCATTATAACTAACCTATCATATCATATCATATAACCAGTCCTGACTTCTGTTTGATGATCCAGCCACTTAAAGTGCTTGGAACAGTTGCACAACCATCCTGTGAGCTAGTCAGCCGTCGTCCTGGGCTAGTCCGTTGCAACTGTCGCCATTCCGAGTTCAATCTTGGGGCTTGTAGATCCTCAGCTTATAAAACAAAAAACATGTCCATGAAGTTGCAGCTCTCCACCAAAAAAGAGGTGCTTTAAAGGACCAGTTTCTTTGTTCTTACCACAAGGGTCATGTTCTGCCATTTTCTTCAAGTGGCCATGGCTGCTCACTGCCTGCATCGTTTCCTGGGAGTCTCATGGGTTCATCGCTTCAATAGTGGTCCCGAAATCAGTGTGAGCAGTGTGTCCAGCTGTACAGAATCCGATCCATTGGAGCACAGAGCTGTGAATTAGCCAGACCCAAGAACCCGATGACTAATGTGACCTCTGCACCTGTGACCCCTGGCCTTCATCCAACGGAACCGGGGCACAAATCCAGAAGGTTGTGTGATTTCAGCAACTCCTACAGTGGTTCCTGAGTGAATCGGAGTACACGTGGTGAGGAAGCATACCTCTTTTGCCCACCATCCCCAGAAGGTTCTGTGGATGTAAAGCCCTAGTTCTAGCTCTGCATTGTCTAGCCTTGAATGGTGGTATTATGGTACGGAAAGACTTCGCTCTTGTTTTTATTGAACTTTGAATCACTTGCAAATCTAATGTGTGTTGGCCCAAGCCAACACTTGTTCAATTCTCCTAAAGAGACCCATAGCCTCCTGAAAATACTTGTATTGGGGACCTGTGACTATGGGCAGTAATTCCCTACATTTCTAACTAGGGAAGGACTTCTTAAGGTTAAAACCATAGTTCTGAGCTTTTGTATGATATTTGCTAACTTATTTCTTATTAGCCCATTTGTTCTTAAAGTCTTGATTACTTACTTGGATCTAATTCCTTATTCACTTGCTTTACTACACTTACAGAACATTGCAAAGTTCTTCTATCTGTATTTAAAAGTGAAATGTAAATGTTCTTAGAGTACATCAAGGTGAATGTGTATATATTAGTAGCGGATGTTTTAGCGTGTTACTTACCTGTGGTTTTAAATTGATAAGAGTTGTTGAAGATCTAAATTAATTAAGAAAATGTTATTTACTGTACTGCCTACAGTACTCCTAGTCCATAGTCCCCTTTCTCCATACTGTATGGGTGTCCTTGCATGGGGAAGGGACCAGAGACTTTTGCACTGCAAAATATGCACTTCTCCTTTAAATTTGGGTGCATATAGGTGCAAAGCTGGCGTGATTGCCTAAGCTAACCCTGCGCTCCGGAGCCACCTCAGTCCCTCATAAGGAACTCTGGGACGACAGTCCTATGTACACCCATTTATTTGAGGCGGACAGTGGGTGGGGCATACGGAAGACTATGGTGTAGGAGAAAAGTAGTCTAGGCGAAAAAATGTTTCTACCTCTACCTTTCTTACTCCCATGTCCCATCCCCTTCCATCGATACTGTATGGACGATTACATTGCAACAGATACTTAACAGGGTTCGAAATTACTGGGTGCTAGGAGCTATTTTGTTCCTGTTTCTACCCTAGGAGAGCCTGGTTAGCTCAAAAGCAACAGCTACCAGGAGCTAATTTTGGCGTTCTAGTCCAACTTGTGCCTTACAAGCATGCCTGTGTGACATTAACATTGAATGCTTGAGAATGTTACTAAAGAAGAATTAACACAAATATAGGAAATATTTAAACAAAAGATCATCCATGCATACATAATGGGCAGAAATGTGAAGTGTGCACATTATGTGGAAATTAGATCTGTAGTGCACTGTTTAATCACAACTGGCTCCCCAGCGGTAGCTCCTGCTTACTAGGTGATGCTTGACACAGAGGAGCTGGTTTTCGCTCCTGCTCTTTGAACCTTAATTTCAAACCATGCTTTAGTGAGGAGGTAACCTATTAAGCTACCTAAGCAAACCAATTTATGAGCACACTCTAAGCAAACCATGTATCCTCTCTTGAATTAACATGTAGACAAAAATGACAAAAAAAAGCTGACTGAGTAGCCCATGTAGCAGCCTTTTTGATCACTTCCCATGGCAAGTGACGTTGGAAAGCTTCTTCAGCGGCTTTAACTCTAACTGAATCTGCCTGAATAACTTCTTGTGGGCTTATACCCTGAACCGTGTATGCCTCTGAAATCAAGTAACCATCCAACTAGTAATAGATGTTTTTGAAGCTTGCTTGCCTGGTGAATTTCCACCAAACATTACAAACAGATCTTCAGAGTATCTGAACTCTTTTGTTCGATTTAGATAAAACGTCACTGCTCTCCTGACATCCAAACAGTGAAGGACTTTGTCTGCCTGTGATTGAGGCTTTGGAAAAAAAAATTGATAAGCTTATTTCCTGATGAATGTGAAAGTCCGACACCACCTTTGGTAGAAATGACAGATGTGTATGCAAGACTACTTTGTCTATATATGTCATATAAGGTGCTGACGCTGCTAGGGCTTGAATCTCCCTGAATCTTCTAGCAGAAGTCAGTGCTGTTAATAAAACTGTTTTAAGCATGACCATTCGGGTGTCCACTGAGGCCTTTGGTTCGAATTGTTTATGTGCAGGTGCAGCTAATACTACATTAAGACCCCAAACAGGAAGCAGCCTTAAGATCAGACGATATAGTCTTGCCAACCCTTCCAAGTGCCTTTTTACTACAGGGTTTGCAAAGGAGAAAATAATCTGTTCTGAATGTCTGTATGCCACCATAGCTGCAAGTTAAGTTCTGCCAGTATCAAATTGCACCTGTGAGAGAGTTAGAAAAGCAGAGGAGGACAATATTTCATCAAGACAACAATTTAGCAGATTAAATCCTTTTTTCTGAGACTAGTGACAAAACCTTGTCCACTTTTATATTGGACACTTGTGGAATCTTTTCTAGATCTTTGCATTATATCTAAATTGCCCTCAGAAAAGATAAACTGCCTCAAAGTTAGCTTTTCAGGAGCCAAGACACTAGCAACATTCCTTGTAGGTTTGGGTGAAGAATGATCCCGTTGCTGACCGATCATGTTCTTGGACATCTTCAACTTCAGCAGACACTGAGATGTCAACCAGGTGAGATTAGAAAACTACGCTTTGGCAGGTCAAAGGGGAGCTATCAAAATCAGTGTTGTGATGAGGTTGAGTGAGAAGTCAAACAAAGACGTGGTATTATTAGAATCTAGTTTATTAACTGAACCAACAAAAAGGGGCTAACGTTCCCTATCTCTACAGGGTTAGCCCTTTCTATTTGCCATCAAGGTGAGGGTCACAAGAAAGAGTCTCCATCTTCTGTCCAAATCCTACTCTAACCCTACCAGCAAGTTACAAAATATTTTATCATCTGTGCAAGGCAAAATATCATGAGAATGGCTCCTTTCTCCTCACCCACCCAATAGCTCTTACGTCTCTTTTACAGACTTGTTCCACAATTGCAATGGTCCTTCTTGACCTTTTCACACACAAAGTTCTCTAAACAGCTCTGGCTGTCTGTCCTTTTATAGAGTGCTGTTAATGTAATCACTGTGACGAGGAAGAGTACTCCGCGGGCAATCTTGACTTATTAATTTCACTGTCAACACTGTGACGAGGAAGATCACTCTTGTTGCACTCTTGACTTTGTCTGTTTTTCCCACTACTGCTGTAGTAATGGGGGAAGTACTCTTGAATGCTTCTCTGTGGCTTCTCTTGGTGTTGCTAGTTTAACAAGGGAGATGGACTTCTGTGGCTCAGAGTGTTCTTTCTGCTGGTGTGCCTCTTCCTCCGAGGCCTTGATAGTATCTGCGTTGTTTATGGACCAGCCGGTCCACTATCCTTGGGTAACGCCACTGCCTGGAGCACTTCTTCGGTCCGGGTTGGCGGCTTGCCTCCCCATTACTCATGTGGTCGGGATGGGCCAATCTCCTGGGTTCCTTATACAGAAGGTTAGTCCGGTCTCATTTTTATTCAAGTGCTGCTGATCCGTCCTCAGCGCGAACGCAGAGTATTTTGATTGTCTTTGTAGGTTGATTTCTACTCCACCTTCCCTCTTCTTCATCTCAGAATTGTTGGCTGCCAATCAACAAGCACTCTTTGTATAGTTTTCATTCTTCCTCTTCTCATCACTATTAAGTGTAGGTGTGAATGGGTCAGCCTCACAGTAGCAAATAGAGACTTCAAGGGCTGATACCTTAGAAGGGTGAGAGAGTGTAGGGATGCCTGTTAAGAGGGAGTTCTGTAAAGGAAAGTGAGTCCTTACCCCGAAGGAGTGAGTCTCTCTGTAGGAGGTGCTCCTGCTTATTACCACCCCTAGGGGGAATATTGGGTAGCGGCCTCACTTCCATAGACTCATAGGGAAGGGCTCCACCCTGGGGAGAAGTGACAGAATCCCAAGAATCTTCACAGTGTGCAGTTCTTGGCACTGCGGTACCTACTCTGAACCCTCTATATTCTGGGAGTTTAAGGCAATGCATAACACTTCATTCGTTACCAGTCTATATGGAATTCATCCCATTCACAGTTCCCCCACCAAACCTTCTCATGAGATGTGAAATTTAGAGCTGCAAAAAAAAAGCAAATAAAAGTCTACCTCTGGGAGACCCGAAGGTTCGAACCACTTCTGAGCAATCTCCGTAGAGATATCCCACTCATAAGAGTTCGCTCTGAGTCTGTTCAATATGTCTGCTTCCATATTGTCTTAGTAGGAAAGATAAGCTGCTCAGAGTCATATCCCCAGTTTATAGCCCAATCCAGATTTGTATCGCTAACAAACACAGGTTCAAGGATCTGGTCCTCCCCTGTTTGTTGAGGTATAACATAGCCGTTGTACTGTCCGTTAGAACCAGTACTCTGGACCTCGGCAGCAAAGGAAGAAACAATTTCAGTGCAAGTGCTATTGCCTTGTGTTCAGGGTCGGTTATGTGTCTTGCCTGTTCAGCGACGCCCATGGTTCGAATTAACTCATACTGTGACACCCAATCTGCCAGTGAGGAATCTGTAGTGGCAACTATGGAGTGGGTAATCTAGCGTAGAGGAGCTTTGCTCATGAGATTGATGTCCGAGCTCCACCAATCTAGGTCATCTTGATCCTTACGAGAGAGACAGTGACAAAGGACATCAGTAGGCCCAGCCTATGTTGATATCACCACATTGACGTCCAAGTTCTGGATGAAGTAAGCTACTGCTGCATGAATGTAGACTAATATCCTTCCGCTTGTCTAGTGTCAGGAATACTGTGGCCTGAATTGTGTTCCAATGAAACCCTATGAAAGTGAGTTTCTGGGTTGGGATTATTTCAGAATTTTTCGTATTGACGAAAAACCCTTAATCAAAATAAATTTTCATCAGAGCCCGTGAATTCCGAGTTGTCTCCCCGGGTGACTCAGCTCTGATGAGCCAGTCGTCTAAATAGGGCTAAACATGCTGTTGTCTGCTGTTTAATAAGCTGGCAATCACATTCATAATCTTTTTGAAGACTCTTGGTGCTGAATTGAGCAGAAATGGAAGGTCTGTGCACTGAAAATACTTCCCAATTACTGAAAATCTCAGGAACTGAAAGTGGAGATGCTGAATTGGCACATGTGAGATCTTGCTCAGTTTTGTGAAAAGGACTTTATGACTGGTTTAGTCAGAATTGCTAAATATTTTGCAGTGTCAGATCTGGTTTCCTTTTTATCATTTCATCATCTGTGTGTGATGCTGGAAATGCATCGGAGGGACAAGGCCTCCGTATCATTGTCCTTTACTGCTTTTTATCGTGTGTTCTGTCGTGTTTTCCACGTAGGAGTTCATGTGGGACTCCTGGCGGTGCAGCTCTATTTAGGTTTGGTGTACAGATCCATGGATACCCTTATGGCACCCATGGGTGGGAGTACAATGCTGTTCCCCTAGTGAATGTTTTTGGGCACCTGTGTGTGGCCCACAGAGCAGGGTATGGGCTGGGGGCAGCTCCATGCTGAATTTGACAGGTGCTCTTGAGTATCCTCCATTTCTGGATACCCAGGCCCTTGCATTGGAATCGGTTGATTCCTGATAGGAAACAAGATGGCCCCTGTAGCCTCTTGCTTTCTATCGCCTGTTACCTTGTTTTCCCAAAGTCCTGGGAAGCCCGGACTCTGTCCGTCTCCCCTGACTGACTGTTGGGTGGAAGTTCCATATATGGTGGTGTTGTGAAGTCTAGGCCAGACTGGCTGGAGCCTTCCCAGTGACTGTATGTTGTGGGTACAACCTGTGGGTGGGACCTGGGTGAATGCAGTGTGTGACGAATATGCACTTCTTGTTGTGGATGCCTAGTTTCTGGTGTTTGACACAATGGCTGAGACAGCCCTGCCCGAAACTGGTAGGAATGCAGGGTGGAGTGTTGAATGGCTGGGTACTTGTCCCAATACACATAACTTATTGTGAGTGTCTGGAGAGAAGTGAATGGCCTGAATGCACTATGTACCTGATTGGCTGAATGTATGCATGAATGCCCTTCTGACCGATTGGTTGCCTGAGTGTGAACCAGCAGAATGAATGGGAGATCAACTAGTATATCTGGGGGCCTTTCACTACTAGAATTCGTGTTCAGAAGCTGAAGAGAAACTAGAGTTGAAACTGAAGCTTAACCTTGAACCCCTGCTGGAAGAGAAGTCTTGCTGCTGCTCTACTTCGTCGATCTGAAAGCTGCTGTGCCTCCAAGGACTGACCCAGAGAGGACCTGGTTAGGCGTCCTCTTCCCGAGCTGCGAGACACCATCGTGCACCAGCTGATCTTTGCCAAAGCTGCCTGGTAGACAGACCTACGTCAGGCTGCCAACCGGAGACGGGGACTGCCGCAGAATCACAAGGTGAAGCGCCCGGACACTTTTGTCCATCACCGTCAACGACCGCCGTCGCCGACCGGAGCCGATGTGCTCCCTTTGCCTAAGCAACATTTGATCCAAGGACGCCCGTGCCTGCACCGTCGATCGCTTTGTCCTGCCGGAGAAAGTCGAGGCCGCAGACGTGCCGAGGAGCATCCGCCAGTGGGTTTACCGCTACCTAGAGACCACAGTGATACCGATGACTCGACGCCCTTGCTGGGCCACAGTTCTTCACAATCTCTTTGCGGTCCTGAACTATCGTCACCGAGGTGCCCAGCACGCCTCTTCCTTGCAGGACGCCAATGCTCCGTCGTCGACGAGCACCGCTAGGAACGAAGTTGCCACCTCAGGTTGTAGAACTATCTTAGAAGGAAATAAGACTTCTAGAACAATATATGGAGTGGGCTTGTGATATATCTTTACAGGTTGCCCAGGTGGGGGGATCTCCACACAGAACTGTGTCTAGGTAACGGGGCCAGTATTCTCCCAATTGTTCTAACCAACTGCTTTCCTCCTATGTCTATGGTTGGTGCCTTTATTAAGTGATCTCTGTGACATTTAACCAGAGTATAGTTGATGCACTTTAATGAGATCTGATAATAATTGTGGTACCACTTTAGAACTGTATGTATTTACCACTGTTGATTTTCTGAGCACAAAGTGAGTTATTTAGATAGTGTACATAACCTTGAATATTAATTATATAAAGACTGTGTTTTAACTAATACAGTGTGTGGACATTCCTTTGTGGGGGCTTGGGGACTACACTGTACTTATGAACCAGCCTGCATCACCTCATGAGAAGCTATGCCCTGTTTGCTTGCCCATTGCTACCAACAATAGAGAATCTTGGCTGGGGTCCTCTGTGCCTCTCCTCTACCATATAGAGAGCAGAAGTACAGACCCCCCTCCAGTCTTTACACTGTGGACGTATGAAAAAGATCAGAACCCTTCAAATGGCGGGTCCACAATTCAATCTTGCAATTCAATGGTAAATATGGTAGAGTGCATCCATGCTGAAAGTCTCATATCTAGACCTCTGCACATGCTGCTGCCGGCGGTGTCAATATGCCCCAAACATATCTTGGGCAACCGGCTTTGCTTTCTTCAAACCAGACTTAAACGCAAACTGTTTTTCAATGGGCAGGTCTTGAGCAATACAGAGATTTCTCTACATAGCTTCTGGTTTGCTGTAGCTAATAATGCATCTGCATTAGCTTGTCGCAGGTGTAATTCTGTGTTCGGATATACCTTCTTTCGAAAGGAGTCCAGCAACATGTCTTCCCTGGTCCGAATGAAAGCAGCTGCAGTAGAGTTCTAAGCGGTACTTGCACTGTTAGGCTTTGCACATAGCGAAGCGGAGGCAACAACCAATGAGTGTCTTAATGTATGGTTAATCTTTTAACGAATATTACAGGGAGAATCCATTATTAATGAGTATTACAATAGTGTAAAATAAGCTAACCACGTTATCAGTTGTAAATATTTGGCCCAGATCATAAAAGGGGTAAATTTGTGATATATGCTTCGCTACACCTGTGTCAATGGTAACCAAGGTCGATATGGATGGGGTGGGAAGTTTAACATAAGCTACCAAAGATGTGATGTGTCGCCATGACGACCTGTACTGCAACCATGAAAAAACTGTGAAATAAAAGTGTTAAAAAAAACCAAGGTAGAACAGGTACTGCAGTGGGAGACCTCCCAACCTATTAAGTAGTCATAAATAAATATCACTTGCGACTTTCAAAGTTTAGTCACATTTAAATGTCAAGAATCTGAACCATTCCTGAAGAAGACTATACAAATTGTACAGCTGAACTATTTGGGACCGACAATGAGGTCCTTCAGGAGGCTCACCTCCTCAGAGTGGACAAGCGTAGATTCTTTGAGAAGGCGTTCCAGTTGCAGTATTCTTCTTCTGAGTAAAATTGTATATGGTTGGCTCTTCTGTTTCAAACAGAAATCAATTTCTTGGTGCAGTAGGTACTCTGGGATAGAGGGAGGAGGATGATGATGAGGTGACTGACCAATCAAGATTTGAGTTCACACTTCAAATAAAGACTCCTGTATTTCTCTGAGGATACATTCCCTCAAATTGTGGCTTTCACGAGGCAAGACTTGACCATCATGGGGTGGGGGGGGAATCAACACAGCCATTAATTCAAACTTGGATGAATCAAACATTGGGGACATTGTATTAGAGGGCAAGTTCTCAAGTCTTAACAAGGCTTATGACTGGGCTTGGCTTCAAAAATGTATTGAAGCATTTCCATGAACTGGCAGAACACTCCACATTTTTCTCCACACCCCAAGAACGATATAATAGATTAGACCACTTCTTAGTTTACCATAGCATTTAGAGATCACGGAAAAGCCAGAAATTGGCAGCATGACAATTGCAGATCATTCACCAGTCTCTCTTACACTTGGGCAACATGGTTTGCCACCTACACCAGAACCATAATGCAATATACTACTGAACAACTCAACCCTCAAAAAAGGTACTGGGGAGATGAGGGGTACTTCACCATAACCAAGCAAGATCAGACAAATCGCAACACAATTTAGCCGTATGCAAGGCATCTTAGATTAATCAAATCTTAACAATTAATGAGACGTGTGGTTGGTTGAGTGAACATTTCATTTTACTTTGTGAGGGAGCCATTATGAACTCGAAGCGTTTCCAAGAGGGGAGGGTGGTCCTGCAGGCACATCCTCCCATCAGAGACACAGTATATTGCTACCTCCCATAGAAAGACCAAACTGGCATAAACAGCCAATTTCAAGTCACAACATCCATTGAGACCCATGAAAAATAGCAGTAAATTGACAAAACATGGGAAATGACAAACAAGGTGGAATAGGAAAATCCCATGAGCAGGGGAGGCCGTATCGCAAAGCTCACTGATCCTTCAAGCATTTTTGAAAATAATGTATGCAAAAGTTCATGGTCAATCTCTTTCTCAGGTAAATGTGTTCAGGGCATAGCAGGTGCACTATAGCTCTTGAGCGCTCTCTCCCCCTTCCCAAACCATTTCCCACTTCCTGAATCCCTGCTCCCTCCTCCCTCCATCCCACCCACCATCCCGTTGATTGGCCACTCCCCCCACTCTTAATATCTCCTCCCAGGGCATCCCTCTGCCCGTGCAGCCCCTGCAGCTAAGGGCCCCAAGCCAAAGGGCGGCTCACACTGAGGCGGCTCCAGATACTGTCTGCAGGTGTCAGCAGGGGAAGCCAGTGGCCAGCCGTCAACCAGCAGCGACTAGTAAGGTAGGAATGGCACGGGTTAGGAATAGAGCCACACTCTACCCTAATACCCTGCCACATAGCAACCTTACCTACACCAGAAGAATATTGTGACTATTATTCTGCACCACTCTGAGATAACACTACGGTTATTGTCCATACTTAAACTGCATTGTGAAACCTAGGCCTTTCTCCTACTATACAGGACTCTCAGACCTAGGTGTGTTTTTCTCCGGTATTTATATTTTGTTGTGAAAGTATTTAAATTGCATTGTGAAAGTATTTAAATTGCATTGTGAAACCTAGGCCTTTCTCCCACTATTCAGGAATCTCAGACCTAGGTGTGTTGTCTCTGTTTTTAAACTACATTGTAAAATAAGTGCTGTCTTTGGTTTTTCCTTCTTAGCAAAGCGTTCATCCAGCAAACTGTTCTACTACTTCCTGTCGTTTTGTTCAATTATCCACTATTGTCTCGTCTCTCCTTGTCTCGTCTGCTTGTACCCCTCCCTGTGTCCTTCCTTAGTGTTCTCCCCTCCCCCCTTCCTCTGCTTTCCTCTTCCTACTTACTCTATGCTGCTCCCTGTCTCTCCTATCTTTTTTAACTGCTTCTCTATCGGCTATCATGCGCTCCTCACTAAATCTGGTGGGAAGAAGTTTCAAAAGGACATCTTGGTCTCTAACCCAGGCCTCCCTATCGCCGACACCTATACCAGTGCTTCCTCTAGGCAAACCGTCACTGACATCCTCTTTGTTGTTCCCCCGCCAGACCTATGGACTCTTCACATGGTCTCTGTGCTTTCTCCTTTCTCTTCTTCTCCCATTAATGGTGGTACCTGGTGGGAGGCCCTCCTGGTCTCCTTCCACTCCTCTAAGGTCATCATTAATGTATACCTTAATGGCACCGTCTAGCTCAAAGGACGGCAGGCCAACCTTCTCCTCTTTGAGAGACGCTTCCTGCGCCTCATCAATTTCCTTTCTTCTTCTGCTGTCCCTCTCTTCCCTCCATGGCTTCCTTGCCTCCCCATGCAGCCTCCTCCATGGCTACCTTGCCCTCTCCGTCTTTCTCTTCTGCCCCCCCTCGGCTGCTTCTACACCTCCGCAGGGCGTACCTCTGATTTGTACCCCTCTCCCCAGAAGTCTTTCAAGGACGGCAACCTTCTCCATATTGTAACTTTAAACTCTCGCTCAGCTGTCAAACACTCCTCTGACATCTGCCGCCTCCTTGAAGAACCCGATCTCGATGTCCTCGGTCTCACCGAGACATGGTTCATGGCTGCTCTGTCACAAGCTTTGGCACTCTCCTCCCTGACGGCTACAAGAACCTCTCTGCGGCCAGGTCCAATTGTTCCGGAGGGGGTGTAGCCCTGATCTTCCCTGAGTGGATTCCTGCCTCTGTCATTCCTACGCAGGCCTACTCCTCTTTCAAATGCCTCGTATGCAGGCTCTCTGCCCCTCCTAGCCATTCCCTTATTTTGGCTACTATCTAACAACCAACTGGTCAGATCTCCTCCTTTCCCTCTGAGTGGGCGGACCTCTCCTCTTCACTCCTGGTCTCGACCACTTAACTCCTCCTTCCAACATCCACCTGGATGCTTCCTGTCCTTCCTCTGGACTCTTTCCCAACCTCTGCAACTCTCTCTCACTCTCTATCCTCCCCTCTGGCCCGACTCACTCTGCAGGGCACACTCTGGATGTTCCTATCTCTACAGACCTTCCCCTTTCTATTCCTCTCACCACTTCTCTCTCTGGAGTGATCCCTTTCTCCTTTCCTCCCAGCTCACTCTCTCCACCCCTCAGGCCAAGCCAATTCCAGCACTGCCACCTACCTTCTCGGCTATCCGACCCATTAAACGTGTGTCAGTTGAGGCTTTTGCTGCCACTTTCTAAACTCCAATCCCTTCCCCTTCTACTGACTCACACCCTGACAAAGCACTTTCTATGCTCCGCTCTGCTATATCTGATACGCTTCATGTCCTTGCCCCCGTCATGAGGATCCGCTTGAAGCCCAAAGCGAAGTCCAACTCCTGGTACGACTCAGACCTCGTCACCCTTAAACGCAAGTGCAGGGTGGCTGAGAGGAAATGATGGTGTGCTTCCTGTACATCCTCTGACAAACTGGCCCGCCACCTGCTCCAAAGGCAATATGGCTCTCTGTTTGCACCAAGAAGAGAGCACTTGTCCAATCCTGCGTCTCTGCGGCATCCAACAACTCGGCCAAACTCTAAAGTCTGCAAGGAGCTGGCCAATCCTGCTGCAGTCTCTACCTCTCCTGTCCCCTCCCAGGCCCTCTGCACGGCCCTGGCTTCTCATTTCATCTCTAAAACTCAGGACATCCTGTCCTCTCTCTCTTTCTCTCCTCCTCTTCCCTGTACTCCCCGCTCTTCCTCTGGCTCGTCTGTGGCCACCCTGCCTCCCTACTTCTCTGCCTTTACCCTTTTCTCCCCGGATGAGGTTTTTAGACAAGTCCGATCTATAAAAGTCTCGTCAAAACAGGTTCTTCCCTGTTCCCCTAAAACCATCAAGGACCACATTGACATCCTGGCTCCTGCTTCGGCCGACTTCTGCAGCCACTCCTTTGCCACTGGAGTCTTCCCTTCCCCCCCTGAAGCACTCCCTTGTGCACCCTCTTCTTAAGAAACCCTCAGCCGGTCCCTCCTGCCCTGTTAACTACCGTGCAATCTCCATCACTTCTTTCCTGGGCAAACTCCTGGAAAAGCTGGCCATCTCCCAGCTTACTCTTCAAACTGAATTGGTTGGTTGTCTCCATGACCTGCAGTCTCGTTTCAGAGCTGCCAGAAGCACGGAAACTGTTCTCCTAAACATCCATGAAGACCTGCTCTCAAACCTTGACTCTAATACCCCCTATGTCCTCATCTTACTTGATCTCTCTTCTGCCTTTGATACGGTTAACCATGCCATTCTTCTCAACCGTCTCTGTGATAACCTGGGTATCACCGATCATGCCCTGGCTGGGCTGACCTCTTTCCTCTCCGATAGACCCTCCCAGGTCCAACTTGGGTCCTTCCTCTCCGCTATCTCTACCTGTGGTGTTCCCCAGGGGTCTAACCTATCCCCCTGGCTGTCCAAACCAATACTTGGCAAATCTTGCCCACTGCATTGCCACTCTCTGCCCCAACTTTCAGTGCTATGCGGATGACACTCAGCTAATTTTCAGGCTCCCTTCCGCCACCTCTTCTCCTTCTCTCATCTCCGACTGTCTGTCTGTCCGCTATCCATGTGTAGTGTGCCGCCAAATGATCTCTGCCTTAATGCAAGTAAGACTGAGATTCTCCTCATTGAAACACCTGGTCCCTCCTTTTCTATCGCTCTCTGGCCAGCCTCCCTTGGCCCTCTTCCTTCTCCCACCTGTGAGGCTAAACACCTTGGGGTCATCTTCGACTACACACTCTCCTTCTCTCCTCACATCTCTGACGTCTCTAAGAAGTCAGACTACCAGCTGCACCTCATCAGAGGTATTCTTCCTTTCCTCTCCTTCCCCCAGAAGCTCACTGTCTCCACAGCTCTGGTTCTCTCTAGGCTGGACTACTGCAACAGCCTCTTTCAAAATCTGCCTGCTTCTACTCTCCGCTTTCTGCAACTCATCCAGAACAGGACTGCAAGACTTGTCCTTGGCCTCAAGCCAAGGGATCGTATCTCTCCAGGACTGAAATCTCTGCACTGGGGACACCTCTTTCATGCATGCTGTGAGGCGGGGTTCCTCTGATATGAAAACAGAAAAAGTGTTCTTTCTTGAAGTTCCTTGCATTCTGCACACACATTTTGTACCAATTCTTTCATCCTTCAGTTGAATCTTTCCATCATTCAATTTTTCTGTAAATGATGTAAAGATGTAGACCGCTATCTTATTTTGTGATCGATCAGAAATTAATCTCCAGAGATTTAAATTGCATGCCATTGTCAGAAACAATATCCTCTGGATCGACCTAGGCTATGATACGATATATGATATTTTATTGATATTGAGCTCATACACACGTTTCAGAGCGCGATCAAGCAAGGCAGGCGAACAAGGGAGAAAACGAAAACAACAATCTTACTAGGCCTAGTGACATTAAGAACGTGCAAGTGCATGGAAAAGTGAAAAGGGTAAAGTGCGTGGAATGGGGAGAAGTGGAAAGTGCGTAACAAGGGAGAGAACAGAATAAATAATAAGTGCACTAAATAAAAGGCAGTGAAAAGAGGTAGTGCAGCCAGCAAGTGGCAAGTGCATGATTAGCCAGAGTATATCTGATAAGTGCAGAAGAAAAAATGGGGGACTGTATGGGTACAGATACAGATCCCAGTGCAAGGGGTGGCTCGGAGAAAGTGCAGGAGGGTGAGCATGTGCCTGAGCCTGAGGGACAGAGGATTGGCCCGGAGCATGGAGCGAAGAGAGAAAATAGATCAGCAGGGAAGAAGAGGGGCAAAGGCAGAAGCAAAGGGGAAGGTCTTGAGGTGCATCCGAAACCGGAGATGGTTCTCCTCAAGTTTCAGGGTAGCCGGGAGGCTGTTCCAAAGGGAGGCCCCAGCTGAAGACAGAAATGTGCCCCCATCGCGTTTCTTTGAAAAATGACTGACCCTGAAGGAGTTAGAAGTAGAGGAGCGAAGGGCTTGAGAGGGGAGGTATAATACGGAGGGATAGTTGAAGGTATTTTGGACCCAGGCCCTAGAAAGCCTTGTGGACAATGCAAAGGGTTTTAAATGTAATCCTTGCATCCACTGGGAGCCAATGAGAGGATTTCAGAGCTGGAGAGATACGATCCCAGGGCTTTAGGCCAAGGACAAGTCTTGCAGTCCTGTTCTGGACTAGTTGTAAAGGGCAGAGAGTGGAGGCAGGTAGATATAGAAAGAGGCTGTTACAGTAGTCCAACCTAGAGAGAACCAGAGCTTGGGAGACAGTGAGTTACTGGGGGAAGAAGAGGAAAGGCAGAGTACCTCTAAGGAGGTGCAGTAAAACGTTTGACTTTTTAGAGACATCAGTGCAGAGAAGGAAAGTGTGGAATCAAAGATGACCCCGAGATTTCTAGCCTCGCAGGTAGGGGTAGAAGGAGGACCAAGGGAGGCTGGCCGGAAAGTGAGAGGGAAGGATGGTGAAGGTATACCAATGAGGAGGATCTCAGTCTTGTTGGTATTTAGACAAAGATAATTGTCAGCACACCAATTTTGAATGGCAATTAGGCAATCAGCGATGAGGGAAGGAGAGGCAGTGTCTGAGGGAAGCCTGAAAATGAGTTAGGTGTCATCAGCATAGCACTGGAAGTTTGAGCAGAAAATGAAGATGATGTAGGCGACAGTTACCAGGATTTTGTTGAAAAGCCAGGGCGGGAGGTTAGACCCCTAAGGAACACCACAGGTAGAGAGGGAGAAAGAGGATAGGAAGGACCCATGTTGTACCTGGGAGGGTTGATCAGAAAGGAAAGAGGTCAGCTAGGCCAGAGCCTGATCGGTGACACCCAGGTTGTCACAGAGACGATTGAGCAGGATGATATGGTTGACCGTGTCGAAAGCAGAGGAGAGATCTAGTAGGATGAGGACAGAGGGAATGTCAGAGTCAAGGTTGGAGAGCAGATGTTCAGGAGAGCAGTTTCTGTGCTTCTGGCAGCTCTGAATACAGACTGGTGGTCATGAAGCGAGCCAACAGAGTCGGAATGAAGGTTAAGCTGGGAGATAGCAAGCTTTTCCAGGAGCTTCCCCAGAAAGGGAGCAATGGAAATTGGGCGATAGTTAGCCGGACAAGAGAGATCAGCTGTGAGTTTCTTAAGGAGAGGATGCACAAGGGCGTGCATAAGAGGGGAGGGGAAATATCCAGAAGCAAAAGAATGGTTACAGAAATCAGCAAGGGCCAGAGCGAGGGTATCGATGTGGTCATTAATGGTTTTAGAGGAACAGGGATGGACCCATTTTGGTGAGGCTTTCATAGATCGGACTTGTCTAGCAACCACATCAGGGGAGAAAAGAGGAAAGGAGGAGAAAGAGGGAGGGGGGGGTGGCTGAGGGAGGGTCAGCAAACCAGGAAGAAGAGGGGAGAGGAGGGGGAACGGAGGGGAGGGTGGACAAGATGGCCTGGGTTTTGGAATTAAAACGAGAGGCAAGGGAATTACAAAGAGCCTGAGAGGCAAGAGGAGGGGTGGAGCTTGCTGCAGGATTGGCCAGCTCCTTGCAGATTTTTTTTTCCACTTATATTTTATTGAACATTTTCCGGACAAAAGAGCAAATCAAAAACATTAGACCAACAATAGCGTCCCTAAACATTGCAATTAGAAACCCCCACCCTCTCCCACCCCCCGCTCAAGGAACAGCCGTATTCAACATATTAATGGAGTCTCAAGTTCTACTCGATCAAGGATCCAAAACACCACAACAGCTGACACATTAGGCTCAAACAGGGAGAGGAAATAATGATAGATACTTGGAGGTACACACTTAACGAGTATCAGTCTATTTCACGATAGTTCATAGTCTCATCTATTCACAGCTCTCAAGGAGCAGAACCACCATCCAGTCTTGCAGGAAAGAGTTCATAGTATCATGAGTCAAAGCTGAGAGTTTCTCATATGTAAATATCACCCACAGCTTGGCCATCCAGTCCGATTTTCTTGGAGCCAAAAACACTTTTCCACTTTTGAGCTAAGGCCAGTCTCCCTGCTGGGAGCATGGCCTGAACCACCCTGGGCAAAGGAGCCGAGAGCCCATCCAGGGAGGAGACGCCAAAGAGGTATTCAAGGGGGAGAAGGGGCAGAGGGACCCCCGTTGTCTCGTTAATCCAACTCTGGATGTATGCCCAATATTTCTGTATAACCGGACACTCCCACCAAAAGTGGAACCACGTTCCTCGTTGGCCACACCTCCTCGGACAGACTAGGAGCAGCCCCGGATACATTTTAGCAAGTCTCACAGGCGCAAGGTGCCACGCGTGCAGTACTTTAAAGTTGTGCTCCATCGCTGCTGTGTACAGTCAGCCCGAGAAAAGGGACTCAAAGATGGCAGCCCAAGTAGCTCCCTCCACCACCATCCCCAATCTAGCCTCCCACTGCTTCTTGAACCCCTGTCTGCTCTCCAGCTCTGCTGTAATTAGGGACCTTGTAAAATCTAGACAAGGACCCCCTCCTTGAGGAGGATTCAACTATGATTTTGTCAAGTGGCTTAAGAGGACGAGCCAGTCCTTCCACCCAATGGCTATCTGTCAGGCTCCCTTTCACAGGAATATAGTGAAAGATTGACATCAGGGATTCTCCCATGGCCTCTCCTAAGCTAGCATATTCAATGAATTCACCCTGTTGGAAGAGCTGTGCTGCACGTTCAAGGCCCACATCCGACCAACCCCGTGTCCCACGCAGGTCTCTATTGTCCAGGTCGATCGGGGGGCCCCACAGAGAGGACAAAGGAGAGGGCCAGGAAGAGAGAGTTGCGTTTTCCCTGTCGTCCTCAGCTCCCACAACACAGACAAGGTAGGTTGATGCCTAATTTTATATGGGAGGTCCTTGGTAGGGGACCACAAGAGATCTCTCACCTTCTTGGGATGAACCTGCCATCTTCTATGTAAGACCAGTAGTTCCTCAAATCATATCTCAAATGCTCCAACATCACTCTTAATTGAGCGGCTTTGTGGTAGAGCCAGAAGTCTGGAAGACCGAATCCCCCATATGCTTTCGGGAGCGTCAAGGTCCCAAACTTGACCCTGGCTTTTTCCCCTTCCAAATAAAGCGCTGGACCACTAAATTGAGGGATCTGAAGAAAGACCTTGGAATGGCGATCGGGAGGGCAGAAAACAGTTAAAGAAGCCTAGGCAAAATATTCAACTTGATTGACACCATTTGCCCAAACCATGAGAGGGTCAAGGGGGCCTAGCGAAGTAAGTCAGACTTAAGCGTGGCTAGGATAGGAAGATAGTTTACTTCGAAGAGACTGGACAAGTCTCTTGAGAGAAGAACCCCCAGGTAGAATGTAGTTTTACGCTCGACTCTTATACCTCCCCAAGACTCCCTCCCCTCAACTTCTGCTTCGGCTCTGCCCATTGGCATCAAAGATGACTTCCCTGGGTTAATCTTCACCCCCAAAAAGCTGCCAAACTCTCAGATCAAGTGCAAGAGGTTCGGAAG
Source organism: Ambystoma mexicanum (assembly GCF_040938575.1). Lineage (NCBI taxonomy): Eukaryota > Metazoa > Chordata > Amphibia > Caudata > Ambystomatidae > Ambystoma > Ambystoma mexicanum. Next base: position 344,262,931 of record NC_090922.1, read on the forward strand.
CGAAGTCTGGAGGATGGTCAAGTACGCCAGGACGTCGTCCGCAAATAGGGAGAGCTTAAAATCAAAATCCCCACAGCGAACATCCGCAATCCCCTGATGCTCCCTTATGGCTATCGCCAGGGGCTCCATCGTCAATGCATAGAGGAGGGGCGAAATCGGACATCCCTGACGGGTCCCCCTGGAAAGCGAGAATGTGGTTGAAACTGTCTCGTTCACTGCCACTTTGGCCGTTGGGCCATTATAAAGCGCTGATATCCAACCACAAAACCTAACCCCCAAACCCATCCCCTGCAGGACCTTGCCCCATGTAAGTCTACTCGACCCGGTCGAAGGCCTTCTCCGAGTCCAAAGACAGCAGATAGGCCTCTTCACCTGCAGCCGCCACTTTGTTCATTAAGTCCAGAGATTTTCTGATATTGTCCCCCCCCCCCACCACCTCCCGGTAATGAAACCCACCTGATCCCCATGCACCAGCGACAGGAGGAGCGGGGCCAACCTATTAGCCAGGAGCCTAGCCAATACTTTCACGTCTGTGTTGAGCAATGAGATGGGTCGGTAGGATTGACACTGTCTTGGGTCTTTCCCTTCCTTCGGGATTACAACAATGCGGGCTGAGAGCATTGATTGTGGGAGACTGCCTGAATCCAAGACTACATTGAAGAGCTTAGCCAAGAAGGGAGCAAGGACCAAGCGAAAGGATTTATAGAATAAGACCATAAACCCATCATCTCCCAGAGTCATCCCCGAATTCATGGAGCAGATCGTATCGATTACTTCTTGAGGAGTAACGGGTCTCTCCAGAGGATCCGACTTCTCGGGGGAGAGACGAGGAAGCGGCAGGGAATCCAGAAACCTATCTACATCCACCTCGTCCCCACCATACTCTGAACTATACAGGCACTCGTAATATAGACTGAACTGTTCTGCAATCCCTGGGTTGCCCATACAACACGCCCCGCCCAGAAGGGTCAGCAAATCCACACTCTTCTTATTTCTAAGCTCCCGAAGCCTCCAGGCTAGGATTTTATCGGCCTTTTCCCCCCTCTCCATGTATCTTTCCTTCAGGAAAGAGAGCTTCCTTTCCGTTTGCCCAACTGATAGAGAGGTGCGTGTTGCCTTCAATTGCTGCAGCTCAGCCCACTTGCCTATGAACATCTGAGATCTAAGCTTACCCCCTGATCGCAAGGCTCAATTTTGTCCCTGAGAAGCCTCTCCTCCCTGCCCCTCTCCCGCTTCCTCGCCACCCCCAACTCTATAAGAACGCCCATAATTGTGGCTTTAAAGGCTTTCCGAACTCCCTCCGTCCTCACCTGCCCTTCATCATTGATTTCAAAGAACTCCTTAATTGAAGCAAGGATGGACTGAAATAACTCCTTATCTTACAACAGGGGATCTTTGCAGGTCCATCTCCCTGGGCCGGAGACTCTCTTCGGCATCCCCAATTTGACTTTAAATCGTGGTCTGACCATGGCGTCACTTCCACCTCTCACAGAGCGCCTTGTCGACTAGAATGTAATCACTTCTAGAGTATGACAAATGAGTTTTGGAAAAATATGTAAATAAAGGGACTTGGCTCTCCCAAGCTGAATGAGAATCTGGAAGCACCAACTCGTCATTGGTGCTTTGAAATGAGGCTGCTAGATGTTTCTGCATCGGAGAGTCTCTATAAGGACGCTCAGACCTCCTAGCTCGATCTGGGTCTAATACCATATTAAAATCCCCTCCCACCACAAGGCACCCTCAGTAAAAGACAGGATTTTGCTTCATCTCCAACCAAAAGCAATCTTGGGCTTCACTTGGGGTGTATATATAGAGACTATAATCATCTTGGAACCCCTCACTTCCCCCTTAATCATAATAAACCGAGCCACAGGGTCCCTGCACTGGGCTTTCAGAGTGAACTGGGCCTTAGACGCAGCCACTATTGTTACCCCCCTCTTCTTGGCATGGCAGGACGCATGAAAGAACCTCTGTATTTACCTAGCTTTCAGAGATGGTTCCCCACCCCTCACCCAGTGGGTTTCCTGAAGAAAGAGAAAATCCAGTTTCAAGCTATTGAATTCTTTCACAACCAGGGATAGTTTCTGGGGCGAGTTGAGACCACATGTATTCAATGAGCCCAGAGTCAGTAAGAAATCGGGATCAGCCATCAGGGGAGTCAAATCTTAGCTCTACATCACTCGGGGTGCAAAATCCCCCAGAACTCTCCCATTACTAATACGCCCATGGTTCCCCCATCAACATTTCCCTCTCCATTGGACCGAGACTCTGAACGGTTGATAGCAACAGTTATACCCTACATTCAAAAGAAAAAAAACCTCTGCCCCCCCTCACCCGAGCGCCTGGATTACCTGCGACATTGAACCTGACGCACGACCAGGCCACGAGGGGTCGCCTTCACCAGGGTGACACACAACAATAAAAGCCCACAACATTCTGAGCCCCCCCTACATAGCAAACAAACCCAACTCTTCCTTCCTTCCTTCCTTCCTTCCTTCCTTCCTTCCTTCCTTCCTTCCTTCCTTCCTTCCTTCCTTCCTTCCTTCCTTCCTTCCTTCCTTCCTTCCTTCCTTCCTTCCTTCCTTCCTTCCTTCCTTCCTTCCTTCCTTCCTTCCTTCCTTCCTTCCTTCCTTCCTTCCTTCCTTCCTTCCTTCCTTCCTTCCTTCCTTCCTTCCTTCCTTCCTTCCTTCCTTCCTTCCTTCCTTCCTTCCTTCCTTCCTTCCTTCCTTCCTTCCTTCCTTCCTTCCTTCCTTCCTTCCTTCCTTCCTTCCTTCCTTCCTTCCTTCCTTCCTTCCTTCCTTCCTTCCTTCCTTCCTTCCTTCCTTCCTTCCTTCCTTCCTTCCTTCCTTCCTTCCTTCCTTCCTTCCTTCCTTCCCCACCTCCCCGTCCCCCCACCCCCAAGAAAGCATCAAAAAAGAGAAAAACATTATCCCCTTGCTAGGGGCCAAAGCACAGGGTTATCCCTCCGCCAACCTGGGAGGGGGAATCCCCTGAACCAAACCTCAATCCCCCTCAAACCTATTTAGAGCAATATGAACGTAGGACCAGGTCAGGTGACCGGCTGCCCGGGAGAGGCCGGCCCCATCTTTCTGAATTTTCTATGGCCCCGAATCCGGCGCCTTTCCGCAGATTTATTGGCATTACAAGGCTCCGACAAGGCTTTCCCTCCATTCGGCTCTCCATCACTCGCTGCGTGGTCACCCAGGAGTTCCTGGGACACTCTCTGTATATCAACTTCAGTAACCAGTAAATACTTGAAACCTTCCACTTCAAACAAGAGAGAAAAAGGGTGACCCCATCTGTATCTCACACCTCTGGACTGGAGCCACTTCGTTAAAGGGCTGCATAATCGCCTGAGCGACAAACTGAGGGCTGACAGATCTTGCTAAATTGAGATTTTGGAGCCTTCCCACTCAATGGGCCCCTTCTGCCATACTAGCTCCAAAATCTTGGCCTTCTCTGAATAATAGTGAAATTTCTCTAGGATCGATCAGGGCCCTCTCGCGGGGTACCTGCTCTGTGGGCTCTGTCAATTGTTGGCTCACTAATATTCCCCTCATCAAAGAGCTTGTCCGCAACCGCATTCACTATTCTAACAATGTCTGCCGGCATCTCCCCATCTCAATCAGGAACACCCAAAAATCTTAGATTACAGCGACGCTCTCTGTTTTCTAAGTCATCCTGGATCTCCCCCCACCTCAGCGCAGTGTCCCTCGGGAGCTCCTCTACAGGGAATAGGCCAGTCCGCTAGGTTCCCCCAACCTCGCCGCCACCAACCTCTGCTCCTCAGCAGACCTCCAGCGCCAGACTTCCTTCTCCGCCACGATCTCCAAGGGCCTCCGGAGGCCGCCCAAGTCCGCAGCAACCACCTCTCCAGGTGCTAAAGCTGGCTGGGCCTCCACAAGCACTTTGGGTAGGGGGCCTCCGGCTCCAGTCGGCAGACCCGCAGTAGGCACAACTACAGCGCTCCTCACCCCCGCAGCACCACATCCACCGTGATCTTTGGGGGGCGTGGAGAATGGGCACACAAACGCTGACCTCTTTGAATCCTCCCGTGACAGGGGCTGCTGCAACGAAAAGTCTTGAGTGGGAAGCTCAAACCGCTGCGGAGCTGTCAGTGGGAGACACACCACCAATGTCTTCCCAGGCCAGTTAACCCGGGCTGGTTCTCCTGTTTCCCATCACCGCCAACAACCGGGATTTCACCCCGCTGGTGCCTGGAGGGTCTGCTCAGCCCCCAGAGGGGGGGTGGATCCTCTTTGCAGAGGGCTTTGGAGGGGCTCAGACTCCTTTTTTTCCACCCTGGGAAAGCCATCAGCAGAGGTGCTTCAGCACATCTCGGCACCCCCTAGCGGCTCCCCTCCTTGCAGATTTTAAAGAGTTGGGCCGAGTTGTTGGATGCCGCAGAGACGCTGGCTTGAATGTGGCCTCTCTTCTTGCAGCAGACAGCGAGACGGTATTGCCTTTGGTACAGGTGGCAGGCCAGTTTGTCAGAGGATGAGCAGAAAGCCCTCCATTTCCTCTGAGCTGCCCTACACTTACGTTTAAGTGTAGCTAGGTCAGAGTCATACCAGGAATTACACTTGGCTTTAGACTTCAGAGGGATCCTCATGACAGGGGCAAGAAAATCAAGGATAGCAGAAATAAAGGAGAAAATCAGGGACAGGGCTGTGTAAGGGTGTGAGTCAGCTAGGGGTGACGGAGGGGGGGAGAAGATGGAGGCGAAAGCCTCGATTGACACATGCTTCATGGGCCGGATGTCCTAGAAGGTGGGTGGCAATCTTGGGGTAGGCTTGGCTTGGGGGGAGGAGATGAAAAGATGAGAGGAGAGGAGGCAGTGATCACTCCAGGAGAGAGGAGTGGTAAGAGGAGTAGAGAGGGGGAGGCCAGAGGAGATCAAGACATCAAGTATGTGACCGGCAGAGTGAGAGTGAATTGCAGAGGTCGCAACACAAATCCACAAAAATGTGATCATGTTTCTCGTTTTCACCTCTCTCATGGGTTGAACAATTGGCCACTTTGAATAATAGTCTTGTGACACACACAAGATACCAACAGTATTCCTGCAGCACTTGAAACAGACCTGTAATGTCAATTGTAATTTTGGACCATGCTCCCTCAGGCAAACTCACAGGTGTCATTGGACTTTCTCTTATGACCATTGCCTTATCACTGTTTTGACACGGTACACATTCCTATAAACTGTTCTCTACATCTATGTCAGTTGAAGGCCACCAGAAATCAGTCCTTAATCTCCTTCTCGTTCCACTTAACCCAAGATGACCCTCATGGGCCAGCTTGATTAATTTAATTCTCAACAAAATAGGTGGCACCAACATTTCCCCTATCATTACACATCCATCTTTACACTAATCGTCTCCAATATCTTCCACATGGCACTTAAATCATCAAGTAATATTCCCTGTGCATGTCACTCGTGTACACAATAATCCCTGGCTCTTCTTAGCACCTCAGATTTGTATGCCGCCTTTCCATTCATCACTTGATAAGGCACTTCTTTACAACGAGGCAATTTCTGTGAAAAATTCTTCTATGTCCCCATCCATGCAACCTCATTTTCAGAATCGGCTTTCTCCTCCCACTGCTGTGAACAGCAATCTAGAAGGACAACCAGCCTCTGCATTGCTTCTTCCTGGGATATAGTCTGTCTTGAATTTAAAGGATTTAAGTTTTGCCACCACCCTTTGTAGCCTATCTGTCAAATGCCTTCCTCCACCTAGTTTCAGGACAGGGACCAGAGTTTTTGTTCCTTTTCCTTCAGTTACACGGTTGCCCCTAATCCATAGTTGCTTGCATCAACACTCAGCACACATTCCATCCCACACTCAAAACCTTGAAATGGCCTTGCCTGGCCAATCCCCCTCTTTATGTCCTGCAAACATTTCTCATCAACATCTGTCCATTTGTATATTTCATTCTTGTTTGTTTGTTTTATTATTTATATTGCGCACCAGACCCGAGGGTGTTAGGGCGCGAAGGCATAAAGAGGGTTGTTAAGCTTATTTTACATTAGTACGCAGGATTAAATACAGCTATGTTACAATGCTGTGTGCATGAGGAGCAGGCAGAACGAAGGTTATACAGAGGTAAGTATCCACTGCTGTAGGACAAATATATACAATAAATGCTAAGAAATACTGTGATACACATATATACAATAAATGCAGTGGTAGACACATATATACAATATATGGGCATATATACAATGAATGCTAGTGAAATAAGGTTAGATGTCATGTTCCTTTAACCAGTGGATGAGATTAGATCTAAATTGTAGGTAAGGTAGATCTTCCCTTAAGGCAGGGCGGAGGGGGTTCCAGTATTGTGCTGCTTTAACGGGGAAGCTGCTCCTGCCGGATTTAGTACGTTTAAATCTAGGTACTAGTAGAAGGTTAGAATTGACTTTTCTTAGTGGGCGAATGGCTACTTGTCTAGTAAATCTGGCTGTGAGGTAATGTGGGGCCGATTGGTTAAGACATTTGTATGTCAAAGATGCAGTTTTAAGGAGAATCTTGTCTTTCGTAGAAAGACAGTTGACAGATCTCGTAACGTCAGATATGTGAGCATTTTTTGGGAAGCTTAGGGCAGCTCTTAAGGTATTGTTTTGAAGGGTCTGAATCTCGGATGTGATGTATTTATTACTGCCTACATAGAGGGTGCTGCAATAGTCCAGGTTGGACAAGATCAGGGCTCTCGCTAAAATAATGCAATTTTTAGGTGAAAGGAACGGTTTAGCTGGTCTGATTAGCTTGCAGGTTTAGGAGGTGGCCGAGGCCACAGCATTTACTTGTTTACCGAAGGTAAGCATGGAATCTATGTAGAAGCCGAGGGTTTTGACTGCCTCAGCCACAGTAATGTTGTTGTTGTCAATTTTGAAGGATGAGTAGTTAGAGCCTAGTTTATTAATGTTGGATGGGGTGCCTAGAATGAGGAGTTCTGTTTTGTCATCATTCAGGCATAGACCGTGAGATGCCATCCATGCCTGGATGATGAGGTATACTCTGTTCACAAAGGCTAAATCCTTGTCATGATCCCCAGTCAACGGGATGAGGATCTATGTATCATCGGCGTAATTAGTGTAGGTGATACCTAGACCATCTAGATCATCAAAAAGTGGGTTTGTGAAGATGTTGTACAGAGTAGGATATACACAGGAGCCTTGAGGCACACCACAGGATATGGGTGCAGGGTTAGCAGCTGCTAGAGGAGAGAAAACTTGCATTGTCTTGTTATCAAGGAAGGACTGGATCCAGGTGACTACTTTCTGAGAGAAGTGAGCCGAGGAATCCAAGTGGTTGCAGAGGATAGTGTGATCTACCAAATCAAACTGAGCTGAGAGATCAAGGAGTAGCAGGAGTGCCGTCTTGCCTTCGTCTCTTAGTGCGTCTACTTGTGCCTTGAGGTCTATAAGCGCGGTCTCAGTACCATGTTGAGGTCTGAAGTCAGACTGTCGAACTCCTAGAAGGTGGTTTTGTTCCAGATGATGCTGGATTTGCAGATATGCTATTTTGTCTAGGATTTTGAGTAGGAATGGCACTGTGGGGATAGGGCGGTAGTTAGTGGGGCTGGATGGGTCAAGGGATTTTTTGATGAGGGCGAGGACCCAGGAGTGTTTCAGGTTGTTGGGTATGGTGCCTGATGTGAAGGAGGCGTTTATGAGTTTAGTGATGAAAGGGGAGACTTCGCGGGTAGCATTTTTTATGATTTGAGCTGGGCATGGGTCACCATGACAATTGGATGGTTTGAGGGTAAAGATAACATTTTCAACTTCTTTGATAGATACTCTGTGAAAGTAGAAACAGGGAGTCGGTAGTGTAGGTGGGATCGGGGTGGTCTGAGGAGCTGGTGTGGCATTTGTACCAGTCTTGGAAGCAGTGGCATTAGTGACAATCTTAGAGGCAGTGATGGTATTTTTTTTTTATTGTTGATCTTGGCCTGAAGAGTTGTCATCTTGTTGGCCAGGGCATTTTGTATGCTCGTGCACCAGTTTTTGTCCTTGAGGCAAGAGTCAGGAACTTGAATTGGTGATTCTACCTCTTTAAGGATAGCAAACAGTTCTTTAGTATTCGATTTGGCTTGGGAGATTCGGAGGTTGTAAGATGTTTGTTTTGCTAGGATGATTTTTTTTTTTGTAAAGAGTGGCTAGTTTATTCAAGTTATTCTTATTGAGATCTGTGGGGTCTAATCTCCAGATTTTTTTCACTTAGACATTTCTCTTGTCTGATTACTTTCAGATGGGGCAAGAACCATGTGTTTAAATGTTGATGGGGTTTGCTCTTTCTAATTTTCAGTGGTGCTATAACGTCTAGGGATGCAAGCATCACTTTATTGTACGTGTCTACCATGGTAGAATGGTCGGTCTGGTCTGAGATAGAGTTCAATGTGGGAAGAATAAGGGGGATAAGTTGTTCAGGAGTAATATTTCTTTTATTTCTGGTAGGAACAGCGGGTGCTAAGCTACCGATATTCGAGGGAGATGTGGCCTCTAGCGTAAAAGATATCAAGTAATGGTGAGGCAGTATAGAGGTGATAGTGGTAGGGCAATTATGTTCAGCAATCCAATTAAGGGTCCTTCCTTTAATGTGGGTGGGCCATGTGACCTTTTGGGTGAATCCTAATTCCTCTAGGGAGTTGTTAATCTGTGAGGCGTTGGGATATAGTGGGTCACTGAAACCAAGGTTTAAATCTCCTAAGATGAGGCATTGTGATGAGTTTTTGAGGTTGTCCGATAATATGTTCGTAAGGTATTCCTCAAAGGAACCCAGAGTCCCTGGTGGTCTGTATATCAAGTGAATGGTGATGGTCTGAGTATTGGCGATGGTAAGTTTGGCGGTGATGGATTCACAGGAGTTAGTATTATGGGGAGTGGAGAGTCTTAGGGTTAGGATATTCTTAACAATTATGGTTACTTCCGCGTCTGGAGGTGGTGCGATCTAGTCTTATAAGAGTGTAATTGTCCGGGATAGCTAGCATAATTGCGGGACCTGCTGCAGAGGGAATCCAAGATTCAGTAATGGCCAGGAGGTCGATGTTTTTATTATGGATTAGGTCAGCTATATCTGTGGCGTGGGCCACCATGGATTGGGCATTTATTAGTGCGCATTTTATGCCAATTTGAGTAGGTTGAGCAGATACTGGCTGGGCCTTGTGTTGACATTTCAGAGGAGTGGTAGGATCTCTGAAGAGTCGGCAATTAAGCTGGAGTGGGTGTTGGCCGTTGGTATCTTTGTAGGAGGAGTTGTTGGTAACTGGCTGAGCGTTCTTTGGATGTTTAGTGGTGAGGTGGGCATTAGTTAGGGGGTCATACATTCTTGGGAGTCTAGCACAGAGTTTGAGGTTTCTCTGTAGGAGGCTGCAGGGTTTGGTGGTCATGTCAGCCTGCTTAGGAGGTGCAAGTACATGCGTTGGTTGGACTGTGGGCTGGGGAATGTTGAAGTCTTGTAAAGTGATTATGTAGAGGATAGTTCTTAATAGAACAGTGTAGAATGGTGGCAGATACATAGTGCGCACGTAAGGGCAGGTACGTGTAAGTGGCCTGAATGATAAAGGGTGTCTGGCTAAGGTGACTATGAGTGCAAGTAAGTTAGCAAGATTGGGTACAGATCACCATACATTCATGGGAAGTGCAGTAGGGCATCTGAACGCATTGCATGCACGTAATTGGTCTGGAGTGAGAGGCAGAATACATACAGTAATGCCTTACAGGACAAATCGGGCTAGTCAAGGCAAGGCTAGTCAGGGCTAAGCAAGGCTAATCAGGACAAATCAGGCTAATCAGGACAAGGCAGGGCTAATAAGGACTAAACAAGGCTAGTCAGGGCTAAGCACGGCTAATCGGGACACATCAGGCTAATCAGGACAAGGCAGGGCTAATAAGGGATAAACACAGCTAATCGGGGAAGAGCAAGGTTATCAGAACAGATACCAGATACAATATAGGCATAGACTCACATAAAAGTTGGATATGCTTTGCAATAGTACTCAAGAGCTGCACCACGAGTGCACAATACCAACAGGTGAATACAATACAATACACGGTTGGTATGAACCTGGAACACAGTAATAAGCGAGATGCGCTAGTGGAGTGGCCGTTACAAACATTAAATATCGTTGGTGACTAGTGAAGGTGGTAGATACATTGCGGGCCTGGTATGTTCAAAGGATGAATATGCAATGAGCATACATTAATTTAGTATGATTCCCATAGAATGATAGACAATAGGTGGTGTTCGGTCGGACTCTTACCAGACAAATGGGGGAGGCAAAGTGTTCAACAAAAAGGTCCTTGGTAGTGGGCTTGTGTAGGTCCAGCAGCATGTACGCGATCAAGCATATCCAGGTGCAAAATATAACTTCAGGGGGCTTGCGAATAACGTACCTTCAGGGCTTGATTGAAAATAGACAAGGGTGAGCGACCATGAACAGAACAGGGGCAAAACAGGGCCTTTACGCTGCGGGCCTTCACGGTGGAGGGCCGGCTTCCGCCTTGGCGGCGGATGTGCGTCGGGTGTTTTAGATACACTGTGTTGCTTGGCAACACGACGCTAGCTGGATCATATGGGCGGCAGCCACCTTAGATTGATATTATGGTACAAGCACGAATACTACTGCGTGCAGGCAGATTAATTCAGGCAAATTCTGCTTAGATGGGCAGCGGGTCACTCATGCTGCAGATCCCAATTTGTGGATCATGTACGGCGGTGCTTCCTGGTAGTCGGCGGATTCTGTGGGCAAGGTGCTTGCAGGATACTTCCTCACTATCTTCCTCAAAGCTTCTGTTTTATGTGCAAATGACTCTATACATTGCGCATTAAATTCCACTAGACCTAGAAAAGATCATAATTGTCCCACATTACTCAGACTCTGAGCTTTCTGTATGGCATCCACATTATCCAGTTTTGGTTTTGTACCTGCACCAGATATGCTACACCCTAAATATTCCACTTTGTACACCCGAAATGTATACTTCTCGAACCTCAATGTCCTTTTACTCTTCTCCAACACTTCTAAAACCTCATGCCATGCAACATGTCATGTTCCTTCTCTATCCGACCATATAATAAGATGTCATCTTGGAGGACTATCATACTTGTGAAGCCCCTTAACATTTTTTGCATAATTCTTTGGAAGACTGACAAAGTACTAGCTAAGCCAAAAGGCATCCTCTTATATCGAAAATTGTTAGTGGCTTTGACTGTTTCTTAGTTTTACTTGGTGGTATGCACTCGTCCTGTCTGGAGTGCTAAATATTCACATCTCTCCCAACAATGGCAACATTTCTTGTAAATTGAGCAATGGATGGCAATCTGCCACTACAAACTCGTTCAAACCTTTCAAGTCTACACATATTCTTATTCTTCCATCATTCTTTTCCGTCAACACTATTGGCGATACCCATTCCGCATGCTTAATCAGGTCTATGTCATCATGATTCACCATCTGTGACAAGAACTTTCAATTCCTGCCTCACAATTATCCGTACTCTCCATACCTCCATACCTTGCTTGCTACAGGAATAGCCTCCTCTTTCAATACTATTTCATGCATAAATGCTTTCAACATTCCTAATTGTTTGTGGAACAGTTTTGCATGGTTGCTCACCACTTCTTGTGTCATTTTCGCTGCCATACACAGCACTTGTTCTCTTTCACCTGGTTGTAGTTTTATCTGTAATTCTCCTTGTTGTATCCCCACCCAGAATGGGTGCCCCTCCTACAGCTACATAAACCTTTCCATTCATGCTACGATCCTTGTACGTAATGTCACACATCATGTAACCAAAAGTTTCTATTTTTCCACCACCATATCGTCCTGGATGAATGTCTTATTTGTACAATTTACACTCCCCAAAAACTGCTTTGAAAACCTCCAAGTCCAATATAGTGTGCTTGAAGCAAGAGTCAGTCATGACCTTATTCCTATGCCCAGTGAATGAAACAATACTCCAAGGTCTGTCCCGTTCACTCCCATCATTTACTGCATTCACCATCAACACGATATAATCATATCAATCTTCCTGCATCTCTGCACTTTGCTCAGTGTAGCTTAATCTATTCCTATTTTTAACATGACATATCCTCGCAAAATGTTCACTTTGTGCACAATTTGAGCATTCCTTTTGCACTGCTGGACACAGTCTACTATTCACCAGGGGATCCCGTTTACCATATCGGAAAGAAATGTTTCTGCTTCCCTTCATATATAGCCCATCCTTTTTCTCTCCTTCTAATGCCTTCATGTTCATTTCCGAAGCTTCAAGACTTCTCGCTATTACAATGGTAGTGTTCAAATCAGGATTCTTTCCAGTCCAAAACCTCTCCCTTTATCTTCTTGTTGTGGGCACTCATTATTTGATCTCTCACTACCTTTTCAGGAGTGACACTTTCAAACCCGCAGTATGCGCCCAATACTCTCAAAGCTCCTACATAGTCATCTATACTTTTACCTGCCATCTTTTTCCTCAAATAGATATTGAACATCTCTATGACCATGTTTCTTTTCTCAGCAAACCTCTCTTCTAGTCATGCCACCCATATAGCATATGCCTCATCGTCTTCCTCATCTTAACATGCTGGTATTTGCTTCATCTTCCTCACTGCTTCTGCACCTATTGCGATTTTCAATAGTGATAATTTCTTAGATGCTCGTAACACTTCGCCATCCTAGACATCAAGTATGCCTCAAAAAGCTCCTTCCATAGTATACTAAAAAACAGTGGCAGCTTTGAAACTTTAAAGTTAATCAGTCTTCTTATGGCTACAACAGATAAACTTCTTTCTTCCATCTTCTCTGAATGAACTCCTCTGTAGAGATGTATATCTATTTTACTAAGAGGTACTGCTTTTTAACTTTCCTCAACTATCTGCACTGCCGTTCTGCTTTATTTTTCCCAGTCTCTTTACCACCAGCTTCAGCATTTTTTATTTGTTTGCACTTCCTGAGAGCAGCACCTCGTGGAACACCCCTGTCCTCATTTCCGCTCCGCCCACAGAGACAAGATTTACACCATATCCCAGAGTGGTCACCACTTTGTAGGGACAATAAATGAGCAATAGGCAGGATTTGATAAGTGTAACTTATGTAAGCGATATTCAATCAACACTACAGCTAAGTCAATGCCTAGTCTGGGATGCTGAGGAAAACCCTTATTGATGTATTTTTATATTCAGTTCAGTACTCTGGATGACCACCCTTGTATAACACCCCCCTCTTAGAATCCCCCTGACCCCACTGAGCCAAGAAGTAGGTTTGTTTTGCAAATTAAAAGGTTTATTTGAAATTTTAAACAATATATATATATATATCACATTTCTATAAATTAATATCTGATATTACACTTAGACATATGATGTTGATCAACAAGGGGTACTCTGGCACTAGCACACTTCTTTACAATCAATGAGGAGTTAGTATAGGATGGATAAAGTAGGAAAAATACTTTTATGATTTCAAGGGAAAAGCAATGAGGAATAAAATGCAGTACAGAAATACTTGATATGATTTTAGCAAAAGATAAGATAATCACTTTTTCTCTGGCAATTCACCCCCCTCTCCTATGCAATGTAAGAAATGGAAGGAGATGGAAAGAGGAGCACACGGTTCTCAGGAATGCAATCAAATGCAATACGAAATCCAGTTCCCCCCCAGCAAGCTTAGAGGAAACAGGTAGGAGTTTGAAACACAGGCCCAAAATGCTTTTTAAATGTGATGGCAATGGATGGGAAAATGTGGCAACTGATTTTAATTCCCTCTAGAGATTCAGGGTGAGTGGGAGATCATGTTGCTATTAGTTCAGGCTCACTTTAGCAATGCTCTATGAGTTATTACCAGGTTGCAAACGGATTTTAACAAAAGAAAGAATGGAGCTGCTATCTTGACAAGTGGAGAAATGGAGCCAAAATCGCAAATCGCGGTAAATTTCGTGAGTGCGTGTCTCGTGATTTCGGAAAAAGTATAGGGAGTAGGAAGTTGGTTCTAGGCTGCTTGGAAATTTCGTTCCTAGCCCAAACGGTTCCAGAGATACGGACAATTAAATAACAGTAGTTTTTCGGATTTAAAGTAAACTCAAAATGACAGGTGACAGCTTGCAGCTGCAGAATTGACAGGTGACAGTTGTGCAGCTTTAAAAATGACAGATGATACGATTTCTATGAGGCAGTTCTACTTAGGTTAAAATAGTTTGGATTAGATTATTTTAACTAAGAGATTGGTTCTGCACAGTTCTGCTAGGTACTCACAATATAAATTTGAAATAGGCCTCGCCACGGATCTGGTCAGGTTTTGGACTGGACTCCGGTTCTGGTCTCGGCACTTCACAGTGATCTGGGTCAGCTCTCTTGTTCTGCTCACAGCGGTCTGGGTCACTCTGGATCTCTGGTCTGGTCTCTGGCAATTGTTCTTGGCAAAAGAATTCAAACAGCTCGCCCGGCTGTGGAATAGTTCGCAAATGATTTTAAGGTTGCTGAGGCCTGCGGAGAAGAGTTCTCAGTTTGTGGGTTTAGGCCCTTGCTTTAAGTTCTGAAGTAAAGTTCTGGTCTTTGGAGATTGATGGATTTGAAGTCTGGATCTCTGGATGTGAAGTCGTCGGTCAGCATGCTCCACGGGCAAATGGAGTTGAATGTCTCTACCTGTCCCAGCAGTCTCTTTTTATGTGTTTTGAAAATGGGTGTGTGCCTGGGCCTAGCTAAGCCTGCCCCTCTCTACTTGTCATTGGCCCAATTCTCCCCTCTCCCATGATTGGGGGAAGGAAATGTGAGTCAGAGTGATGCTGTAGGTTTTATGGTCAGAGGAACCTCCCCTTGTCAGTTTGCCCACAAATCTATATTTGATTCAAATACATCCTTCCCAGATATACAATTTGTTGAAATTACATGTGCACATTATATATTCCTTATGGTCCATGCTTGTCCCCCTCTGATCATCCTGGGGGCTTGCATTCAAAAATGACAACATTTTGCACTTTTTAACTGGTTTTGCAATATCGGACATTTACCCAAAATTACACACATGTGCGCAAGGAGTATGGACAATAATTGATGAAGTGTCAGATTTTTAACATGCAAACATTTGGAGTGAGACCCTATTTTCCGCTAGCAACCCCCAGAATACACCACAGGGTCCTAACGCCCCTCAAAATGTTCACAGAAAAATCACAAAAATAATGATATTACTTATATAATTCTGACAAGTCCGCACTATGAGTTATCTATCTTTTTAAAATTATGCTCTGGTCAAAAAGGGGTGTGGCTTCCCACATCACAGGGAGGAATAACTGGTTTATCCACTTACCCCAAGCTCAGCTGCTAGCAGAGGCACTGCCCCTCCCAGTTTCCCCTAAGAGGAAGCCACTTTTACGACGCCCCCAATATAACATTTGCCTGAGTACAGGACAGGCCGTTGTTCAACTCCCTGTAGTCCCCAGCTGCCACTCCTAATCTAATCAGAGAGGTGACAACTCCTTTTGGCCAGGGGCAGCAGCATGCAGCTAGGCCTGGGAAGAGTGGCTGAACAGGTTTCTCCTGTCGGGGGTAGTTGTCAGGCAGAATCCAGTTTCACTAAGCCAGGTTTCAGCTAAATGTCACTTTTTGTTCCCAGTTTTCTACATTCAAATCAAACTGACAATTTTTACATATACATTAAATAATTACTTCCTTCAAGTCATTTCAGAATATAGTTTTACATTGTATCCACCTCTTAGCAAGTCTTTCCTTGGTCTGGTTTTGTTTCATTTGTTCAGTTTTCCACAAAAGTCTGGTGGTTTTAAAACGCCGGCTTTCTGATAGTGGTGAGTACTGGTAATGCAACCATTTTTGGATTAAGAAAATGAATTCCCCACAGTTCTGAGTTGCTTTTTTTGGCAATCAGCATTGCCATTCCCAATGGTATCAGGCTACTGTGTGAGTAGCCCACTGGTGGTTTTAGGCAGTGCCCTCCTGTGCTCACAACATAGACAAAAATGGGTGGCAGCCTATTCTTCATGTTTTCCCTGTCCACTCTCTGGGGAGTTCTGGCCATCATGATGTTTTCCATGCCAGTACTGCACAGTTTTATTGTAGGGCTTGGATGCATGGGTAAAAACATCCCACACTTATTAATCATCAAAGGGAGGCTGGAGATGGACAAGCGTCAGCCGCATAGCTCGCCTCCAAACCCTGTCCCCAACTGTCATTGTTCCCACCCCAATGTTCCACGCGGGTCTCAAGACCAGGTGAGCCCAGGTGGACATCCATACACAATAGGGCCCAACGTCCTTCACCAGCTTTGCAACACCTCTCCGTCTTCACCGTAACAATTCAAGGAGCAGCTCACAAATCTTATTCTTGCTTGCTCAATCTGCATTTTTATTAGTGGGTAATTTTTCCATGTCAGCTTCACCCTCTCAAGTGTTTCAAGTTGCTGTAAGTAGCTCACTGCCTTTCTCCTCCACCCCAGCGGCAAACCTAATTGGAATGAAGGTCCCTCTCTTCCTCCCAATCAGCATTCTATGCATTCTCTTCTCATTCACCATGTCCTACTTTTGAAATGCTTGCTTCTCTGTGGGCTTGCCCATTTGGAGACCAATACACATGACAGACTTCCTGTGCCACACTTATAAGTGTGGATTGTAAGCGTGACACTTACAACTACGAATGTTAGCAAGTGCCACACTTAGATAGAATTGTGAATGTTAGCAATTACCACATTTAGATAGAATTGTGAACATTAGCCTGCTCCAGACCCAGACAGAATTGTGAATGATAGCAAGTACCACATTTAGTTAGAATTGTGAACATTAGGCTGCGTCATATCTAGACAGGATTGTGAATGTCGGCCAGTGCCACATCTAGATGGAATTGCGAATGTTAGCCATTGCCACATCTAGACTGCATTGGGAATATTACCAATGCCACATTTAGATAGAATTGTGAATGCTAGCTTGCTTGCATCTAGACAGAACTTTGAAGGTGGGCCAGTACCACATTTGCATATAATAGTGAATATTGGTGTGCCTCGTATATAGACAGGATTGAAAATATTAGCCAGTGCCGAATCTAAACAGAAATGGGGAGATATTCATGCGCCACATCTAGAAGGAACGTGGAGGTTTATCACATATCACTTCTAGATAGCGAGGCCAATAACCAACCCACTAACAATTTCACCGCTCAGCATACACCTCTCAAACTCTAACCAAACACAGCCACAACCCTAAAGCACAACAAACCGCACAAACTTCACTACACCGCAACAACAAAACAAACCACCCATAGCTCAGCGAACATTGTTAACCTAACTGAAGCTGCCAACAGCACATCACTGCTCTCTTGCACTTATCCCGCTCGTTCCCACTAACCTACCTCCTACCCCCTTTACTTTGCAGATCTGCCAGAACACATGGGGCCACTGTGGTGGTGATAGTGAGCGGTACAAATATCCTTTAACATTAACATATTGTCAACAGAGCATCTCCAGAAGGGACGATTCATCACAGATTGCAAATGTATGCACAGTGATTAATTCTCATGAATGGGAAGCGATGAGCAAGTCTAAAAGGAAAGACAATGCCTTATAAAACCGGATTACAATACTACCATGCTGCTATTCTCCAAAACAGATTTGTTTTTTACTCATGATCGTCATTCAATAAAGATCGTTCTTATTTTGAGAATGTTTGCACTTCTTCAAAAACATTTCAATGGTTGATATTACTGTTTAATTATACTGTATCATGCTTCATAACATTGTAGGTTCTGGGGATAAAATACAGAATAAAACATGTCATAGAATAAGATAAAATATATTATCCCCAAAATTCTTTGTCAAAAGTACCAAAATACCAATGTCATAATCACAGAGCTGGTCGAAGCAACGGGCTGTGAATTTAGTACATATTAATTAAGATACTAACGAACTATGATTTGAAGACGTTGCTAACAATGCACATTACAAATGGTGAGATCGTACCTCATCTGCCACCAGAGAAGAAGTCACAGACTGACCTGTACTATGAGTGTAGTTCCAGGAACAGGAGAGCTGGGAATGACCTGTGGTTGCAGTGGTATCTGAGCAGCAGTGTGAGGTGGGGGAGGAAAGCAAGGCAGACCTGTTGGTGGTCTGGGGCTTGACACTGGAGTTACCCCACCGGTAATAACTGATGGCTGGTGAGGTGCAGGAGTTCCACCTGCTGCTGCCCCTCTGAATAGATTCTGGTTGCCGCTATTCGTAAGGGATACCTTTTCAGAGAAACAAAATATGCAACATCAATGTTGAAAAATAATAAGGTTACTCACCGTAGTGACCACCTTACTCCTAGTCCATAGTCCCCTTTCCTCCATACTTATGGGATATTCCCCCGTCCGGTGGGACAGGACCGGAGCACTTTGTAAAAAGCATCAAATCTTTAAAAAATGTGTCTATCTTCTCTTTTTACGCGGGGTACCGCACGTGGCCGTAACCCCGCCCTCCTTAGCTCCACCCCGCGCATCGCCCATCAGTACTTTTCTATCGCCTTTAAGCAATAACATAGGACCCTTATTAGAGGGGACGGTGGGCGGGTGTATGGAGGAAAGGGGACTATGGACTAGGAGTAAGGTGGTCACTACAGTGAGTAACCTTATTATACTCCTACATGGTTCCATGTAATAATGTCGCCACAAAAATATCGGCATGCAAAAATATCGCCGAAAAATGGTAGTTTTTTGTGGCGACATTATTGCATGGAACATATATGATCACCCAAATAATATCGCCACGACATTTTCCCGGCTATATTATTTACGGCGACCATATATGTGGCGATATTATTACCTGATACCTCCTACATCCCGTCCCCTTTCCTCCATACTTATGGGAGATTGCCAAGCACTCCTCACAGGAATTACAGGTGGATGGAAAACTCCTTACTGGAAAAGGTTTTTAAGCACAGCCTTGCCAAACTGAGCATCAAACCTGGAGCTCAGATCCAAACAGTAGTGTTTACAAAAGGCCGATGAAGAGGAAGGACCAGGTAGCAGCTTTCGTGATGGTCTCCCAGGGGACATACTTTTGAAAGGCAACAGCAGCTGCCTTGCCCCATACCAGATGTGCATGAACCCCTTTTGGTGGTTGAAGACCTTGAACAGCGTAAGACTCCATAATACAGGCAGCAATCTATATGGAAATAGTTGCTTTGGGGGCCTGTTTACCCTGCAGATTACCGAAGGTTACCAAGAGTTTAGAAGAACTCCTAAATTCAGATGTTCTCTCCAGATAGAACTTAAGAGCTCTTCTAACGTCAAAGCAATGCAAAACCCTCTCAGCCTCTGAGGCTGGGCTTGGAAAGAAGACAGGCAAGGCTCCTGTATGGAGATCTCGTCGAGGGCTTCCTGGCCACTTGAATAATACGCATGTTATCAGCGGACAAGTTGAGGTGTTCTAAAGATCTGAACTCAGGCACCATGCTGCCAAGCTGAACGATTGTGGGGAGGGGTGCCACAGCTGCCGATCTCTCTGGTGAAGTAGGTCGGGAACCAACGCAAGCCTCATAGGTGCACACACCGACAGATGTTGGAGCTCTGAAAACCAAAACTTTGCTGGCCACCACGGTGCTATGAGCACAAGAGAACAGTTTGGTGTCTAGTCAAAGGATCGAATCAAAAGGGTCGACAGGACAAAGGATCGACACCAAAGGGTCGACAGGACAAAGGATCGAATTTTTTTTAAAATTATATATATTTTTTTAGGTTTTTGTTTTGGAAAAAAAAGTGTGTTTTTAGGGGAGGGGACCCGACCAACAAATAATATATATATATGTTAAAAAAAAAAAAAAAAATTCGATCCTTTGTCCTGTCGACCCTTTCACTGTTGATCCTTTGACTGGCAACCGAACAGTTCACCGTGCTCCTCAGCTTGCACAGTGTCCGATGAATCAAAGGCAGAGGCAGGTAAGCATAGCCTCTCATGTTGAGCCTGGGAATTTCGAGGGCATCCCCCAGAGAGGAGGTCTCCCAGCCCGTTCCTGGAGGCATACAGGGGAAGTTATCTGTTTGACGCCGTTGCAAAGAGGTCCACTTCTGGAGTGCCCCAACACAGGAAGATTTGCAAGAGGACCTCCGAGTTCAGTTCCCACTCGTAGCTGACCATTGTACGTCATCTGAGGGCATCTGCAGTAACATTCAGCTGACCCGGGATGTGCACTGCCACCAGCCAGATGCTATGCTGAACCTCCCATTCCCATATTTGAATGGCAAGTTCCACAAGAGGAGGGGACTTGTTGATATAAATCATGGACACCACATTGTCCGTGCAGATCCGAACTACTTTGTTGACAATGACAGGCTGGGACGCTTTGAGCGCCAGAAAAATCGCCAGGAGCTCCAAGTGATTTATATGAAGGAGTTGTCCTGGTTTGACCAGAGATCGGAAACCTGAAGAAGGTCCAATGTCGCACCCCACCCCAGAAGGGAAGAGTCTGTCGTGATTTTCACTAGCCGGCCGGGGTCCTGAAAGGCCGCACCCACCGACAAATTGCTGAGAGACGACCACCACAAAAGGTCTGCTCTCATGAAAGATGGACCAGGAATCATTTTGGAGCCTCGGTCCACTGCTTGGCGCCAAGAACTCTGAAGAGCCATCTGTGTTCACCTCATCTTGAGACAAGCAATAGGAAGAACCAGCACACACAAGGCCATGAGGCCCAGAAGCCTCTGGAACCACCAGGCCGACATACTCTCTGACTGCGCAAACACCTGACACATGGCCAACAGATCCGCCATTCTGTCCCCGGTCAGATACACTCTGCAGTCGATCGTGTTCCACCGAAAACCCATGAAAATCAGATCCTGAGAGACCGGCACTGAGGATTTCCGCCAGTTCACCGACAGCCCAAGATGGAACAGGAGCTGGAGGAGAGACTGAAGGTTGCTCAAGGCTGATTAAGGACAAGGACTGCGCAGCAGCCAATCGTACAAATACGGAAACACATGGATACCCTGAAGCCGAAGATGAGCTGCGATAACCGACATCATGTTCGTAAAGACCCGCGGTGCCGAGCTGAGGCCAAACCAGAGCACTCGGAACTGAAAATGCTCCTCCCCCATGGAAAAATGTAGGTATTTCCGATGCGGACTCCGAATCAGAATATGCATATAAGCATCCTGAAGGTCCACCACGGTGAGCCAATCGCCCTTCTGTAAGGAGGACTTTATCTGACAGGGCGTGATCATCTTGAATTTCTCTTGGGGTAGAGAGAGATTGAACAGGGAAAGGTCTGGGATGGTGCGCAGGCCAGCCTGGTTGGATTTGGGCACTGTAAACAGCCGGGAATAGAAGCGCTCCCCTAGGGGAACGGGTTGCACCGCCCTGAGATCCAGCAATTTCTGTATCTTGGCTCTGAGGGAGAACGACCCTGACTGCTGGAAGGAGGGATTGAAGGGTGGGGTAAGGGGAAGGGGCAAGCGGAAACCCACCGGTCCTCGGTGATGGCTTGCTACGCCTCCCAGTGAGATGCAATGCGCCCTCCCACCGGGGTCTCGTGCGAGCACAGAGAAACTTAATTTAGTTGGTTTATCAGTGGCAGCGCCACCTGAACCTGAAGAGGATGAGGAACGGGAGAAAAACCTGCCCCGTTATTGCCGTCGGCGGGAATTTCCTGATGGAGTATCGACCCTATGGGACTTCCGATCCAGAAATCCCCTAAAAACAGAGGAAGACCAAGGCTGCGAAGACGTTCTCTGTGCCCTGAAAGGCGGTTTTACCAAGACAGACAAGGACTTGGCTGTCTGGGTGCTAGTCTTAGTCAGTTCAACATCTGTTGTTGAGTGAAAAAGCTCCTTGCCATCAAAAGGCAGGTCCAGAACTTTATCCTGCACCTCTTTAGAGAACTTGGTAGCGTGCAGCCAAGCCTGACGAGACGTGTCCAGGCCAAGCATAAGGCCCCAGGACGAGGTGTCGACATGATGCGCCGCGGCCTCCCGCATATCCTGCGCCAGGACCCTGCCATCTGACAATCCCGCTATAAAATCCTCTAGTTTATTAGCGGGAATGAATTCCTCAAACTCTGACAGACCTTTCCACATTTTCAATTCGCCCCCGCTAATACCAGTTCCGTATTAGCGTGACATAAATGCAGGGCTGAATTAGCGAAAATCTTCCTCCCCAAAGTATCAAGAAGCTTATCTATCCTCTTTGTCAAGAACCTGCGTTGCCGCTGTAGAAGACGATGAAGCATGTCTGGATTGTAATGTAGCAGCAGCCACCACCGTGGAGGAAGGGGGCGGACACGGCAATAAGGCCACTTATACCGAAGACTGGAGCCTATAACGAGCGTCAATCTTTTTGATAACGAACAGTCCACAGTGTGGTTTCTCCCAGACTTTCCGGACCTTGGCTAAAACGTCCTTTCGCAAGAACAAGCCGGTGCGCACCAAAGGAGACAAGGTGAACGCCCCCGAAAGCACCCCTTCCTGTGGAATGGGTGCCTCGGGTATTGGAACATCCAAAAGACACATCATGGCCAGCACCCGGTTGTGAAAGGCTCAAACAGAGCGGGGCTGGTCCTCGCTGTCCTGATCCCCCTGTGCGTCGTCTGACACATCCGGATCAAGCTGCGCAACATCTGGTACTGCTGGAGATTTGTCCACTGGAGAGAATGGAGGCAAGGGAGCGAGGGCCGATGGAGGCCCGGCCGGTAGAGACGGCTCTGGTGGAATCACCGTTGCCACAACTGGGACAGACGGCGCAGGAGAGCATATCTCCCTAAACAAGCATCGAAAATACTCCTTCATGGGGTCAGAGCACATTAGCTTTGGAAATTTATCAAAAAAAGCGTCCTCCGCCGACGATTTAGGGGTGACTGGAGGAGGCCTCTCATGAGCGGAGTAACTCCATGAACGTAAGGGAGAGGGTTGCCAAGAGGGCCCTTCTCTGCTGTTATTAACATAGATCAAGGGCACAGATGCCGCACAGGGAATGAGATGTTGTGCGGTAGGGGCATCCGAGCATTCCAGTCAAAAACTGGACGAAAGGGATGCGCACAAGAAAAACGATTTTCACCTGAAATGCCACTCCCCACACCCAGCGCCAATGGCGTTGATGTAAGGGAGGTATCCAAAATGGCCATTGTAGTCTTGGCGGGAGTAGCCACATTTTGTCAGCACCTGATGAGAACTGCAACACGTGTGAAAGTGTGACAGGGGTCTCCACAGATGGATCAGGGGTCTTCATCTTAGCCTTGACACAAGGAACCCCAGCCGACCCTGTAAGGCATGGCCTAGAATGTTTTTGAGACATGCTATCAGCCAGCATAGCCTTCAACGGAAGGACCTTGGCAACACCGGTAACAGAGGAATTTCAGTCAGAGACCTCACTCCGTGGCCCCTCAACAGAACTGGCGTCACTGCTTGAGCAGGAACGATGCGGAGTACACCTCACCGACAAGACCTTAACAGGTCTCTCAGAACTTTCGGTCACCTTAGCCTCCAAACGATGGACCCAACCCCAGTAAAAGCCTCTTCACGAAGGGCCTCGAACTTTAGTTCGGTACGGAAAACCTTAACAGAGGCCTCAGGGTGTACCCCAGTGTCTTTACAGGAAGCTCCAGTTAAGGAGACCTCGAAGCAAGCTCTGGTACCTCCCGCCTCAGTAGAACTGGGCCCACAAACAGCCCCCACAGGAGGGGCCTCGGATCGTAATCCGGTGTCAATAGGCCCCTTTTGGAGACCCTCAGAGTAAACTCCGGTACACTTTTTAGGCCTGAAAGGCACCTCAGGGCAAGCCCCGGTAACAGAGCTTTTGATGCTCCTCCCGGACCAGGAAGACCCCGGGAAGGAGTCCCCCGGTCGTGGTGCCCTAAAAAGTAAAGAACTCACCAGGCGTTTCTTCTTCTCGTCAATGAAAGTTTGAAAGTGCATAGGGGGAGTGCGCTGAAACACCTCCTCCCACCGCTCTAAATGACGTTGAAGCGCCCGGACCGAAAGGGAATCGCAGTAAAAACACGAGTCCCACCGGTGGTCCAGACCCAAACACGGTAAACAAAGAGGATGTGGATCCGCCCGGGCGAAGCGTTGGTCAAAGGAAGAACAAAGAGGAAAGTCTAACTGAAACGGCATAGACGGACTGCCACACAACCGTTAAGTCGGAGCAGGAAAGGAGGACACTGGAAGGAAAAAATCTTCCAAAGATGCAAGTGCGTCCAGTCCCGATCAAGCGAAGAAAAGGACTGATGGGCGATGTGCTGGGCGGAGCTAAGGAGGGCGAGGTTACGGTCGCGTGCATTACCCCGCGTAAAAAGAGAGGAAGGACACATCTTTGAAAAATGTGATGCTTTTTACAAAGTGCTCCGGTCCCGTCCCACAGGACGGAGGAATGTCCCATAAGTATGGAGGTAAGGGGTCGGGACGTAGGAGTATAAACTGTTTACTTCAGTAAGCATTACTTTGTGGGGGGTCAATAAATACTGGCGATTCTTTATCGAAGAGATACTGTAACAAATCGTGTAGAGCAAAATCGTTATTACAGTATAAAAAAAGGAAACGTGACCAAACTCATCATACATATAAAAGATAACCGATTTAAAACTAGTAATAAAGCAACTAAAACTATAAATGTATGCATGTAATTATATAATGGAAAGGATTTGTGCCCAATGCATCCAAAATGAAAATATCGAATTCTGTACAGAATGTTTTAGAAAAAAAATGAACTTTGTATCTTCATTTAAATTATTGAGTTTACTCACTTGTGTGTGAGATAATGCTGTGCTGCCTTGTAAAGTAACCACAGAAGAACTTGCAGGTTTAGCAGAACACTGAACAACTTTGGCTTGATCTGGAGGAGCGAGGTGCACTGAAGATGTGGCTACAGCTGCTGTTTGCTGTGAAAGCCATGAGAGAAAAAAATCAGCAATTCTTTTTCAAGATTTACCATACATAAACATGTACATTTTCTAGAAATCTAATCTGCATTGTAGCCATGTGTGCACTAACGAAAGAAACCTTTACAGAACATTTGAAACAATATGGAAACCAACATGGCATTTGAAATAATGATTAGAACATACCAAGTAAAACTCTGAAATTACAAGTCTTCTAGTTCTAGCTATATTCTTCTGAAAATACAAAAAAAATGTAGCAGGAGCCCCTCTCTAGCCTGAACATGGCGTGATAACATGTTCTGTGGTTTTTACCCACTTTGAAAGTCTGCAGCCATCACTTTTCGCTCACTGTACTTTTCACAAAGGAGGAATAGTAATTTGCATATCAGTCTTTGTCTCGCCCACAAGGGTAGTCCAGCACCAAAATGCCTGGCAAACCTCCTTTGAACAAGAGTGCCTACAGCAACCCCAGCTGTAGGCACTCTTTAGCTCGATTCCAGTGCTGTAATTTTTCATTGGTTTATATTTCATTCAATCGAAATCGCATATAGGCTTTCCTCGCTTTATTACAGGGGAAAATCTCTAGATATCTTACCCGCTGACCCCATTGGCGGATACATTTGTCATATTCGTAATATGACGTACTGTTACTTATCCCGTCTACTAAAAGACACCAATGGTAACGCTGAAATTTGAGTTTACAGTATGGGAGACCCATAACTAATTCTTCCTTAAGAGATCATTGCTGCATGCAAAATCGCATCCATTTTATTTCTGAATTTCAGAAACGATGGAGGACTCCCGTCTTTGATCTTAACCGCCAGGTCCTCGTAGAGGGACGCTTTTGGTAGCACCAACATTTTTCCATAGCTAGAGAGAAGACGCCAATGCCATCCTCAATAAGATTCAACCACTGATCCCCTCTCTCCTTGATCATCCACATGCCCATCAATTTAGCTTCTGTTATGTGAACCTTCCAACCATCATCCACCCATCCCATTACAGTTTTTGCAGGCTTACATTCTGTCCAGTGTCGACTCATCTGCTAACCTCGAGGGTTGTGGGCTACATTGACCCACTGAACAGAATTTCAGCAAAACCAAGCTGCATTTGCACAGAAACAGCAAAATGGTTGCGCTGTCTCCTGTGAGAACCATGGCCTTAAAACTGTGTTTTGTAGCAACAAAAAGATGCCTGCACCATCTTGCCAAGCACATATTGGGCAGGATGGAACAAGGGGGCAAACTAAGGAAGCCTTTCCATGTGTGTTCTGACACATACAAATGGAATAAAGTGAAAAGCCAGTACTGCTTTGCTGAAAGCCCAAAATCCCTATTAAAAAGGAAACTTTTTCACCTTTAAAAGAAATGCTGCTATGATGCTATTTTCATCTGCGCTTCCTTAAAACACTGTGATTAATAAGGCCCCGACCATGCCCATTCATCTCTCATTGTGCTTCAGCAAAACCAAGCATGATTCCTGAATGACAGACCCTGTCAAAGCAACTCTGAGAAAAATCAACAACTTTTCCTCGCACAGGAAACGCGTTCATTTTCTTCACAATGTATCAAAGCTCAGTAGTTCAAAAGAAACTCCAGCTATCTGAGCCATGTCTATTTCAAGGCATCTGCGCTTCAAAACAAAACTCCTGCATACAAGAAATAACTATAGCTGCAAGACAGTGTGGGAATCTGATGGAGATGCAAAACCGAATTTAAAATTAAATGCCTGCTTTTCGCCACACGTCTATAAATATGTGCTTTGCAACTAAAAATGAGAAAAATGACCGTTTAAAAGTAAACTGTTGAATGAAAGCCTGCCTTATCTGGCAATGTGAAGGGGTTTTGTTGCTGTTGCTAATACACAGTTGGGCTATTTTATTCCACAGGTTTGTTTTAATTAAGGACCCAAACTAAGAAAATAAATGTTTTAAACCACCTGGGCTGGAGTTTGTAAGCTAAAAAAAAAAAAACTGGTTATTCTTGTTGGCAGAGCCAAGGCTTAACTCAGAGGAAGGGAACTACCATAAAAACTCTCAGCAGAGACTAACATCCGAATGATAATTACTAGGTGGGAAAGAATCTAGTCTGGACTGAAACCCCTGACAATGGAACTCCCAGTACAAGAAAGTGCGAAGTGGCAAAGGGGCAATAAACCTTCAATGAAGCTGGAAAACCCCCACCTTGCTCTGAAGGAAATGACAGTTGGTGACAGCTGAGAAGAAAAAAATGGTCCAGTGACAGATAAAGGATTGCCATTTGCTTCTGAGACATTTCATAAATAAACTTTAAAGATTTTTATCTCTGCGGAAAGATTTTGTAAAAATGTGAAAATGTTACAGTTTAAATTTGATTTTATGGGCTTTCATTGAAGACATGGTAGAATTCACTGACACCTTGGGAATAGAAATGGCAAAGTTTTGTGGATTACAAGAAAAGCATCCATGTTGCCAATGCTAATTTTTATACTTACATCCCTTATGATCATCCACACGTGTATAAAGTTATGGAATTTTAGGCTGAATCTTTCATACTCAAAATTACTAAAAAGTATCAAACGGACCAAACAATGTCTCACAGATTGCAGGGTTGGACTGCTATGCTCTACATAAAATATGTAGCCTGATTATGTCATTTATTAAGGTGCTGCAAATGTACAAATGTGTAAATTCTGTTATGACTGATCTTTGGCAAAAAGATCTGTGGGAAGTCTTTTTACACCATAAAATGCAACCTCCTAAACTGAGTCACATCTTAGGGGAGGTAGCCAACATTGATTGCCCAATCCAGATGCTTAGAGGCGTGCTTAGCTAAGCCGGCCCAGCAATATAGTCTATGATGTCACCATGCTCTATATAAAGAACCCTGACAAGACTCTAGACACAGACTATTCCTGATTTTCCTGCGCTGGTGTCCTGTTCCATTCATACTGCTGAGTCCAGATTCCAACTACAAGGCCAAAGCATTGCCGACCCTATTCCAGGGCCCACTGCAAAACCCAAGCAGCACTGATCCTATTCCCAGCAAGGCCCTTGGATCCAGATCAACCCACTAATCTCCCATTAAAAAGGGAAAAGCTGTGGTATTCTTTGGGAAGCATACTGAACCAGCCTGGCTTGCTGCCCACTAACTGCTTATGTACTAACTGCATCCAGAGGTACCTGTGCCATCCAATGACCAGAATTACCATCCGGTGACCCGACCTGCCCAGCTGTCTTTTGCCCAGCTGTCCTTTGCCAGGCGCGCTGCCGTTTAGTGACCAGAACGATTAACGGTCCAAAATCCCAAAACTAAAAGTGGACTGTAAGTATAATCCCTACCCCATAGAAATCCATAGTCTACTTGTCTTGCCTGTGTCCTTATCCCACTATCTAAGCCATCCTATCCTTATCCTGATAACTTGTTATAACTGTTAGAATTATCTGTGCACCCTGCCCGTGACTTCTTAAAGTGCTAGCGCCATCTCTTTTCAATTTTGTCTTCTGTAATCCTAAACCATTAGTCCTATTTCAAGTGACAGGGTTGAAGTCGCAAATCAACCTTGGATCTTACTGTGTCCATATTTGGTGGTCTATTCTGAATACTCCAGTTTAGAGTAAAACTGTTCTTGTCACAACTGATTTCCTTTCCCATTTCACTGCTTCCTTTTACTCAAAGCGCACCTTTTTATATCTTGCATAACTCATCCTGTTACATAGCTAGAGACCTATTTTCAACTATATATCTATCCCCCGACCCAAAAACTGCACTCCAAATCAGAGTATTTAACCCGTTTTTATTATTATTGGGTAATTTAAAACGGGAATTAAGAAAATTCAACTTTTACACATGTCATTTTGCTGCAACATCTTTTAAACTTTCCATTCATTTTCGCACATTAATTATTTGTCCATTTCCGAGTGTCATTTCATAACATTGCAAAGGGTTTAAAATCAGTTTTCCACTCTTATTTGGTGAGGGAAGGTCGGATTTGGATTCTGCTTTCTGCATCTTATTCCTGATCAACTGATGTGACTTTCCATCCATTCAGAATTGATTATTTGTGGGTTGAGGGTACCTTGCAGGGGGAAAGCCTAACTTGGGTGCTATCTTTCCTAAATCAAAAAGTGCTCCTACTCCCTGGTGTTTTGTATAGGTCCCACTAGAAGGTTAAACCAAGTGTATTGCTTACATCCTCTTTGTAATTATCACCCCATTGGTGATTGCTCCCCCATATTAAAAATAGTATGATTCCTTTCCAATTTTAAAATAAATAAATAAATATTGAATTTTACCAACCAGCCTGGTTCATGGTCCATTGTGACCCGGGGTATTTGAAAAGGGGGTGCGATACACGTTGTATACCATCTCAAATTAAATCTGCATAAAATAAGGAGAAAAGCATCTCAGTTGTGCGCTACATACTAGGCCGAGACCAAGGTGTGTATCGCCGGATTGAAATCCTTAACAGGGTCCACTGGAAATGATCACCCATTCAATGACAGACTTTGCCTCATTGACTTTTTAACTGAGCCCCTCCATATGACCTTCAATGTTTGCTACCTCCTTTTCATGGTCATTCTAAATATCCTATGTCCACAACTCTGGATCACACCTATCATTGGTTTGCAAGAACCAGCATATTCATTACATGCCCAAAAACTCCCCACCCCCCTTCTTTCCCACCTACGACCATCCCTTACACATTCCAAACTCAAGGTCAATTATTTTTCACCTTTCTTCTAATTGAAATCCAAAACATTCCTGCTTACAAAATAATCAGCTCACCTTGCTAATTTCCCTAACTACTGGCCAGACTGCCGTCTGCCAGATCATTGAGAAGCTGGTCTTGAACAGATTTGCTATATCCCTCTCCACTAACAACTTCCTGAAACCATCCAGCCCGAGTTTAGGCAGTACAGTCCATTGGGGGTGATTTCATCTATGTATCCGTTTCTTCACAAGGACTCACAAAAGCAATCTTTTCTCATGTTAATAGACCTCTTGGTCGATTTAGCCTCACTCAATCTCATAATATGGACTTCTCTGGTCATTATTGGTACAGCACTCTACGTGTCAAACTGCTACATTTTAGCCTGTTCGAACTGTGTGTCCTGCTTCCTCTACAATTCAATCTTCACCTGTCTCCTAAGGCCAATCCTTCAACTCTAACGGTATACCAATTGACCAGAGGGTAGATTGGATAAAGTGACAGAATGCTGCATTGTCATTCATCACTAAATGGACCTATGATGCAGGATGCTCAACTTGGGCCAAATCAAAATAACTATTTTCCATCAAGCATAACTTCCACAATCCTGCCTGAACCATCTTCCCTCCACATATCTGGAAAGCAAGGGTAGCTCAAGTAGGTCCTTGGCAGTTCAAGTACAGCACCCCTCTGCCTGGATTTGAGTTCACCTGCTTCCCTAGCAGCATTAAAAAATCCCTGTAAGAGCGACTTGCCCTTTCAGGAAGATTATCCTAAACAGATCAGTATCCTGGGCACCAACTGCATCATGATATATTTCAGGAACTATGGATAATCTGTTTTCTCTAGTCTTTCAGCAACTATGCAGAGTTATCTACAGTCTTACTTACATTCCCCCACTGTGAGGTCTACCTCCATCAATATAGAATCGTATTTGTCACTATAATTAGTTTAGTCTAGCTACAGAATTTCTGGTTGAAATGTACTAAGCAAACAAATAAAAATTGTGATTTTAAAATGTAGTGGTAAATAGAAAAAAATCATCAGGCACACTACCTGCAATGTATACATCTAGCACACTTAAAAAAGCACAGCTATTACCAATAATACTCTGTGTGATGTTTTCAAGGGGCTCTTACAAGTGAACATTTTCAGCATAAAAAGGCGTTCCATTTGAGTGGACTCGTACCATACATACGCACCACTTTTCAGAAGCACTTTAGTGTTAATGCATCAGTGCAATTTACAAAGATAACCTTTTTTAGCATGATTAGATCAATGGAGTAGCTGGCACATTAAATAATTTGACACAATGTACTGTTAATTTGCATAGCTAATAATTGAGATGTTCTTGTCAACTTCTTTACAATAGTCCTCAAACATGTATTTAAATTCCGTTGACTGGTTTAAAGGATTACTGTTCGCAAAAGTCCTGGGACCGATTCATAAAGAAGCATGTAAGTGAAAACGGTGCACGAGATGTGTGAGTAAGAGAAATGTAATGTAGTGCACCAGAACAAATGATTAACAGGAAAGCCCCCTTGAATGGATTTGTATTGGAAGCATGTCTGAAATTAATGTATAATAAGCTGCCGTTTCCCACATGGCCTTGGAAACACATTTCACCACGATAAGTACTGAACTGGTTGGTGAAATAGTGAAATGTCAACAACACTTTTTTTGTATATCCATGTCCGAGGGATAGTTATGTCACTGCCACAGTAGTGGTTAATACCGCTAAAGTCCCAGTTGAAAAACCCCAAATGCACAATAGGCCCGGCAGCTGTTGCAACAAGGCACAGGGAGATGTTTAATATTGTCCATGCATTTCGAAGTGCATTCTGTCTGTCAATCGTGAGGCACTATGGAAATATGTGCATCTTTGCTTTACAGATTCAGATGTCCTTTAAAAGTCGGTGCTACTTCAGAAAGCCCTTCACTTGTGTTAAAAACAGTTTTGAGAATTGCCACCTTGGGGACAAACCTTGTATAAGGCACCAATAGCAAAGCTTACGGTGTGAATCTAATTGTAGCAAAAATGAGTAAAAAAGGGTGGAGGAGTGGAAAGGGTTCCAGGAAGCTCATTCATTAGACAGCTGAAACATGAAAATAACTTACATTGTTAAGAAACAAAAGGGAAGTGAGGCCCTGATATTGGTGATGATTCACGACACAGGTTAAATAGAAAAGATTAAAAATTGCTTTATAAATTGGACAGACAAACTGAAGAATAGCAAGACCAGACAAACGTGCAGGAAACCTGGGCAGCAGAATAGGCAACTGGGGAGTGACCCCACGGAAGAAATACGCCAATTGTTGTAATCCCCATTCTGGAGGAAGCCATAGCAGAAGGACACATCAGCGCTAAGGAATATGACTTCTCGAACCCTAAGACACAGAAAACCTGCCTTTTACGCCTTACCTAAGGTACATAAAGGAAAAATACCTCCACCAGGTAGACCCATCGTCTCAGGCATAAGCTCAAAATTAGAACCTTTGTCTCAATTCATCAACTTCTTTCTCAAGCCAGAGGTATGTAAAATGAGATCCCATTTAAAAGACAAGCCTTCTGTGCCCAAGTCTCTTTATGCAAAGTCTCTTGCTTCAGAGGGCATGATGCATCACAAACAACAATCAGTTCCTTCTATGGATCTTCAGGTCAGGCGACTCTTCATCACCTGAGGATCCCCCTCAGCTGGGCTCCGATCCCTTTCACAACATGTCAAAGACTCGACAGCACAATGGGTGCGACTCGCCCTTGTATGACCACTTTAACATCTTTCGCTAGCCTCCCCTGAGCCTCTTGGTTCTTGTTGTTTTCTCAGTTCAAACACATATTCCTTGTTCAGGAGGGGGGGCATTGTTAGCACCTTTCGAATGAACGCCCACGCATCGCCGGACCACTCTAACCTTGATATCTTGTTAGTTCACAAAAGACCTTTGTCTATAATCTTCTTTTCTTTTCACAAATGTTGCCACTGCAACCATGAGCTTAACACTGTCCGGTTTTCTATCAGTTTCCTCCGACTCACCGGCTGCGTTGAACTCGTTGGCTTTTCTTCAGCTAGAGTCAAGGACGGTACCACAGTGGCAGGTTCTTTTCCCCACCCTGACTATCGATGTGTGAGGTCCTGTGTACCGTTGACATCTGTCACACCAATCGCCAGATGCGTTTCCCAGTCTTATAGTTCTGTCTACGAAGGCTTAGCGGGTCTGGGTTGAAAAGGGCAAGGGCAATTCCCTCACTGTCGTCCTTTTGGTTTCAACCGCCTTTCTCCTTCGTTTGAACTGCAGTCTCGGAATCGCTGCTTCCTTGAGGGTTCGGCCTTGCTCAAAGTGTGCTCTCGTGATCCGCCTTTTATCCCCGTTGGGAAAGGGCCGTCAGGTGTGCGTAGTTATCGGCAATTGCCTGACTTTGCCTGACCCTTGTGTTGGGACATGTCAGGTAAACGGCTCTGGTGTTAGTCCGTTGTCTTTCGTGGTGTGAGAAAGTGTTTGTGTAGGAAAGGGGGGGTAAAGCTTTTACATATCCTACGGGGTAGTATGGGGAAGAGGTATTATAAGGAAGGGGGCATCTGCATCTCACCCGTCAGTGATCCCACTTACACTCCCCGAAGACCAGTCATCCTGGTGATTCTCCTGCACTGGTAAACCCCCAGTAAATTATAAGTTACTCACTGTAGTAACTAATGTACTCCTAGTCCATAGTGCCCATTCCTCCATACACTATGGGCGTCCCTCGCTAGGGACGGGAGACGGAACCTTTTTCACCAGAAAAATCATCTTCCTCTTTAAATTTAGATGTGCGCGTGGGCGCAGCCCTGAGAGGATGTACGCCAGATTCCTTCCAACGGCGCCACTCCTCAGTCGCCTTTGACAACATTAACATTGCCTAATGACACAAAATATATAAGGAGGGAGGACAGTGGGACGTATGGAGGAAAGTTGACGATGGACTAGGAGTACGTTAGCCACTATGGTGAGTGACAGCCTGGTTTTGACCCCTCCAAAGGTGACAAAGAGGGCATTTGATTTGTGGAAGCTCTTGGTTCTGCCCAGGTAGAATTTTAGAGCATGTCTGACATCTAAAAAGTGCGTCATCCTTAGGGTCCGCGAAGAAAGTAGGTTACACTATCTCCTCATTAAGGTGAAAAGAGGAGACGACCTTAGGTAAGAATGTGGGGTGTGTTCTGAGCACCACCTTGTCCTTATGAAATGTAGTGTATGGCTCTGAATCCACTAGTGCCTAGATCTCACTGAATTGGCGTGCCAAGGTAATGACCATTAGGAGGGCAGTCTTAATGGTAACTAGCCTGAGGTCCGCGGACGCCATTGGCTTGAATGGTTTATTGGCCAGGATGCCCAGGACCACATTGAGGTCCCACACCGGGTGTGGTTTCTTGATGGCTGGATACTGTCAGGTTTCATTACTGTGGTTGTGGATGAATGTGTTTTATATGAAAAATGGTTTGGGCCTTAACTTTGCTGTACAGACTGTGGAGAGAATCCCAAGCCAAGATAGAGATTCCAAATGAGCTCTCTGATTGGTCTGGAGTGTAAGAAAGGCACATACAGAACATTCTCAACTGCAGTTCATTGTCAGCAGCCCAGTAAGGTCATATGTAAGAAGCTGTAGTAATTTGAGACTTTAACTGGGCCTTAAATCTATGTACTTTTATTTTGGAGCAGGAGAGAGTCAGAAGAAATTTCCAGAGAACAACCCCTAAAGAAAGAAGCAAGTTAAGTGATTTGTAAACTTCACTGTTTCCTTTGAAATGTTTAATTATTTTGCTTAGTTCAAGTTTTCATTTATCTATTCCCTTTCTGAAAAGGAACACGGTACTCAGAAGAGAGTTTGTTTAAGTTGAAATGGTCAGGAAGCCTGTGAAAACCAATTTGAACTGTTGTTTCATTAAAATGTTTTCAATTCACTCCGAGCACAAGCCAGGAAAATGTTTTCTTTCCAAAGCTGTTGATATCCTATGAAGTCCTCCTGTTGCTAAGTAACCAGCAAACTTGTTTTCAGGGGAGATTCAGGTACATTTATTTCCATACGTTACAGGCGTTATCAGTCAAGTTTAAATATTAATGAGAACTAATTTTGTCCTCATGTTTCTTGGCGCGGCATGCTGAACATATCATACTGTCTGCGCAAGTGACAGTGTAAAACTGGATTAAATCTGCGTGCATGTTTCTTCAGTCCAGCGCGAGGAACACTATTCACTTGTGTGTGTGCGCGGAACGATTTAAAATAAACTGCTCGAGTCAGAACCCTATTCACCTTGCGCGTGTGCACGGAATAACATTTAATATTCTGCTCGCGGTTGAACACTTTTCACCTTGCGTGCGTACGCAGAGTGATATTAAAAACACTGCTCGCCCGTATTTGAACATTAATCACCTTGCGCATGTGTGCAGAACTATTTTATAACCGAACTTGAGTGAGTGTGAGTCAGAGACACTATTTTCTCAGCGCATGTGCGTTTCAAGAACATTTTCATTTGCTCGGTGTTATTTGTACACTATACGTTTCACGCATGCGTGTCACAGCAACATTAGCTTGTGAATTGTACAAAGACAATTTAACTAGCGTTTGGCAGCGTTTAACAAACCTATAGCAGAGATATTCAAGAAGTCATGCTGCATGCTTGTATAGAGGATAATGAACTTAGAAATACCAATCTGTGGATGTACAGGTTAGACTGCTTTAGAGGAACTTTATTCAGTCCTTGCAGCTTACTTCTGCCAGAGGAATCCAGCAAATATTATCTCCTTTAGGCTCTTGTACAGGAGGACCAGGTATGGTGAATTTAGTTAATTAAATTATTTAAGTAAGAAGGAGATTTCCAGAGTTTAAGGTTAGTGATCAGTTATTGTTATTCTACTTTTCTTTCTCTTAGGTTTTTAAAGGAGACCTGAGCAGTTTCCAGACCGACCTGGTGTTTATTATTTTGTCCCAATTCCCCCTTTCCCTAGAGAGTGCTGTCAGCTTAACTGTATTCAATCAGTTGAGAGGGAAGCATTCTTGGGGGATTACGGGGGTTCAGCAGCTTCCGCAGACAATCAATCTACTGGACTTAAAGCCTGACAGATATAGTCTTGTTAGGCCCGCTGAGTGCCTCTTTAACCACTGGATTTGAGGATGTGAATATCTCCTCATGAGAGTTCTTGTAAGCTCCAATGGCCGCCAGATAAATGCGGCATGTGTCTACTTGCACGCCTGAGTGCACGAGGTGTGCCGAGAAGGAGAGCACGTCGTCCAACGTGCAAGTCAAGGGATCCATTTCCTTTGACTCTGCCCAGTGACAGAACCTGGTCCATTTGCTTTTGTACTGGCTCCTGGTGGCGTCACTCCTAGCCCCCTATACAATGGCCAGGTAAGCCTGTGACAGGTGCAGATGCTTCAGGAAGACCTGTTCAGGAACCACGCTGCAAGGGCTAACTTCTGCGGGGAGGGGTGGATGTATGCGCTCCCCTGCTGAGAGAGTAGGAGTGCTGGGCCAAGCGGGAGGTGTACGGGGGCCTGGTCCGACAGGCTGAGCAGCTCTGAGAACCAGGGTTGTGCAGGCCACCATGGGGCTATCAGGATGATCAGAAGGTCCCTCGACTCCCTGATCCTGCAAATGACCTTGTGCACCAGGGGAGTGGGGGGAGGGGGAGGGTGTTCCACTAGACCTACAGTGCGTCGCCCAGTGAACCCCTGCCTTGCTCCTGCCAGGGGGGGCACCTGCTGTTGGCACTGGTGGCAAAGAGGTCCATCTGTGGCAGACCAGACCCCACCAGCTGAAGATCCCCTGAAGGTCCTGCTCGTTCAACTGCCATTCGTTATTGTCCGAGTCCAGCCTGCTGAGCATGTCCGTCTCTAGGTTGGACTCCCCTGGGAGGTGGACTGCCGACAGGTGTAGGTTGTTCACCAGAGCCCACTCCCAAATGTCGACAGCCAGTCTGCAGAGTGGAGGGGACCAGGTGCCACCCTGCTTGTTGATGTAATACATGCAGGTGGAGCTGTCTGTTTGAAAGAGAATCGCCTGCCGGTGATAATAGGTAGAAAGGCTTTCAGGGCAAGCCAGATAGCCATCATCTCTAGCCAGTTGATGTGTGCCAGCTGCTCCTGCCGGGAACATACTCCATGGACGCTGTGTCTGTCAAGGGTAGCACTTCATCCCTCTAGGGACGAGTCTGTGGTAATGGCGACCTGAGGTGGTGGTTGCCGGAAGGGCCTGCCTATTTGCAGGTTGTTGTCCGTACCCCACCAGCTCACATCCTGGTGGAGGTGTTGTAGTATGTTGACCTGTTCTGCCTGTGGACCCTTCTCCTGGTTCCAGGATGCTGAGTAATGTAGCCTCAGCTGCCTCATTTTGAACCTTGTATGTGGCACTGCAAGAAGACATGTGGCTATAAGTCCCAACAGGTGTTGGTAACACCAGGCCAAGGTCACTGATCTGCTGAGAAAATGCCCAGTGGCCCTCTTGATTGCAGAGAATCCTCAGAGGAGAAGATCCTCTCAGAGCTTGTGTCCCAGATAAGTCCCAGGAAGGTCAGGCTCTGCGTGGGTACCAACTGTGTCGTTTTGAGATTGATAGAAAATCCCAGGTCGTATAGTGTATTCCTAAGGGCGGATGCCGTATGTTGGACCGCCTCTGGATATCTTGCTCTGACTAGCCAGTAGTCTAGATATGGGTAAATATGATGGCTTAGCGCCCCGAGTAGGGGTGCCATTGCGTTCATTAGCCTTGTAAAGGCACTGGGGGCCCGAATGGAGTCCAAAGGGTAGGACCCTCTACTGAAAGTAAAAACCCATGATCCTGAACCTCAGGAAGGACCGAGGGGGTTCCCAAATCGGGACGTGTAGGTAGGCATCCTTCAGATCTAGGGAGCACATCCAGTCTCCTGCACACAATGTCTCTGCTATGAAGGCTGGGGTAACCATCTTCAACGTTTGGCGTTTGGAGAGGAAGGGGAAAGGTTCAAGGTGGAAAGGTCTAACACAACTCTCAGACCAGCCTGGTTCTTTTTGTGTATGGTGAAAATTCATGAATAGGAGCCCATGCCCCGCTGGGAGGCTGGGACTTCCTCCACGGCCTGGCTCGCTAACAGCGAGCGTACCTATCTGCGGGAGCTGAGGGGAGGAAGGAGGAGAAGGGGGAAGGAGGAATGGGTAGCCGGAAGCCCATGGATACTACTTAGAGGATCCATGGGTCAGTGAACCTTGTCCACCAGTGGTGTGTGAGAAGGGCAAGCCTGCCCACCAGTGGAGAATCATGGATTCGGATGGGCCTGTCACAATTTCTTCCCTGCTGGGGCTGGGGGTGGGGCTGAGGAGAGGGACTGGAAAAACACCTTGTTAGCCAACTTGTGCTGTTTGCACCTGTGCTGGCTAGGGGATCTGTCCGGTTGCCTGGACCGTCTCTCCTGAAATCCTCTGAAGCCTCCGAAGGTCCAACCCTTATCCGAGCGCTGGTGCGATTGGCTGTAGGTCTTAGGAGTTGACTTGGTGAGGATCGATAAGGATTTTGCTGTCTGCAAGCTATTCTTTTCTTATAGAGTTCCTCGTCCGCTGTTGAATGGATTAGTCACCCCCCCCTCCTCAAAAGGCAGGTCTAGTATGCGTTCCTGCACATCTGGGTTGAATTTTGTGACCCTTAGTCAAGCCATCCTTCTCATGTCGATGGCGATGCCAATGGCCCGACCTGAAGTGTCAATGTGAGTGACCGTGGACTCCATTATGTCTTGTGCCATGTTTTTGCCTCACCCAGCCCAGCCCAGCCCAGCCTTGAAGAGGAACTGGCTGTGGGTAGGAAGCTCATGGAGGAAATCGGCGATCTGCTGCCACAGCTTCTGGTTGACAGCTGCCAAAATGGCATCTGCGTTGTCATGGCGCAGGTGGAGAGTGGCGCTGGAATACATTTTCTTGCCGAGTGCCTCCAATATCTTTTCCTCCTTGCCCAGGAGTGCCGAGGCCGAAGTCACCCAAGATGATTGTGGCCTGCAGTACAGTGATGCTGCTGCTATCACCGAAGAATGTGCTTGGGGGTGCACCGACAATAAGAGGGGTTCCCCTGTTTGCCTATATTTAGCATCGAAACCTCTATTGGTAGGCTGGGTAGAGTGTGGCTTGAGCCACCCTTTTTTGGCAAGCGCTACTACGTCTTTCTTAAGTGGGATTCCCATTCTAGCAGTAGGGCGTAGCGTGAGAACTTCAGCCAGTAGCCCCCACCTCCGATTGTTCCACATGTGGCTGAGGGATTCCTAGGTATTCAGCCAGGCCTGCCAGCCGTTCGTGAAAAGCTTTGGCTGATGATGGAGTGTCCGGGTCCTCCTCATCGTCTGTGTCCACTGTTGTGTTCTGCGAGTCTGGGGAAGCCGAAGGAATGCTGGGCGCAGGCAGTTGTGGCGTGCTGGTCATCAGTGTCAGAGGATGCTGAGGTGGCAGAGCCGGGGCTGCCGTGACTGGTACAAGCATGGGGGCTGGGGCTGCCATGACTGGTAAAGGCATGGGAGCCAGGGGCTGAGCTGGAGAGGAGGGAGTATGTCCCTGATCACGTCCCTGGGGATGGTACCTATCTGTGGTGATCTCATGAGTGCGAGGAACTTCTCGAAGAACCTGTCTTCACAGGCCGGAACGGTGCCTGATGATACAGGCATAGGGGGCGAGCCCTGAGGCTGCTGTGTCCTGGGCGTGCCCTGTCTCGCTGCATAGGGCGAAGTATACCTGCCCTGAGAAGTGGATGGATAGGAAGTGGACCAAGTCATAAGGGTTGACCAATCCCACCTGGAAGCTCTTTCCCCCGTCTGGTCTCCGAAGGGAAAAGACGTCGGGTGAGCCGCCATTTTGTCTGGCCTGGCAGCCATTTTGTTTTGATCCGAGCCACGTGACTGCGTCGTGGAACTTACTGAGCTGGGACCAGCTTCCACCAGTATGCTGATCGGTGGTGGTTTAGGCCTACCCTGCACCTCAAGATGGGGCCTGGTAGGGGGAGTGCCCTCAGCAGTGGTGCTGGTAGTGCTGCGTGCAGGCGCCCCCTCAGACATGGGTCTGGTATTAGGGCATAGCCCCTTGGGTTGGGACCCGGTAATAGAGTCTTGCGGCGCCTCAGCAATAGCACTGGTATAATCATGGGACCCCTCAGCCTGGTGGCCGGTTGTTGGAGCAGCCTTGGTGTTCTTAGAACCTGTTAGGTCCCTTCCGCTTGGGCGATTCCTTGGGAAAGAGTCACCCTTACAGGGTGCGGAGGAGAAAAGGCCACCTACTTTGGGCCTGGTCTTGTGCTTCACAAACACTTTGAGGTCTTCTGGAGGCGATCTTTCTTAAGTACGCGCAGAGTCAAGGCGTCGCACGTGGTACAGCCGTCCCAGCCGCGGTCTGCGCCAAGGCAGCGGAGGCAGAGGGAGTAGGGGTCGGACGTTGGGAAGGGACATTGGCAGGATGGACACCTGCTGAAGCCCGCCGTCGTCGACATGCGCCGCTGAGTAGCGTGGCGCCAGAGGACAAAGCAGTATCTGATAATTGAAAAGAAAAAAAGACAAGAATACTTCTCTGGGGAAGAGCATGTGGAATTACTAGGCCAGAGGCCTAACCCAATAGCGCTGGTGAAAACGGTCCATTCCCGTCAACGCAGAAAAGAGGACTGAGGAGTGGCGCCAGTGGGCGGAGTCAGGGGAGCGCTTGCTCTCAGGGCCATGCCCTTGCGTGCATCTAAATTTAAAGGGGAAGATGATTTTTCTGGTGAAAAAGGTTCTGCCTCCTGTTCCTAGCAAGAGACGCCCATATAGCATGGAGGAAAGGGGACGGGACGTAGGAGTACTGGATCCAAATGTGATGGCCGTGTCCTGGCCAGCTGGATGGCAGATCCCCGGGAACTAGCGGGTGAGACACCTTCAAGTTTCTCACAATGGCCATAGTCTGATCGTTTTGGTGTGCACCTTCCCTCTTGTTATCCTGGGATGGGTCACCTGCTGGTTTGGCATTCCATTTCAGGGCTTTGTGTCTTCCATCCCCACTGCCCTCTTTGTATGAACGCCAGTACTCCACATACGCACTATTAGAGAGTAAGGGATCATACCATAGGTCATGGATGCAACAAATGTTTGCATTTCCGTCTAGGTAAACTTTGATACCCATAGACACCAATGCTTCCTTACATTGGATAAGGCAGACCCTGAGATGGGGATTGTTGAATGCTATACGCACATTGCAGCCCCCGCAATACAATCAGATGAAATGCAAATCGGAGAAATATTTTTGAAAGAGATTTCGCTAACCAAAATATGTTTCTTAGTGCACTTAAGAGTCTTTTTAATGGGGATGGGCTAGCCCTTTTGGAAATGTACCCTCTGAATCGAGCTTTGAGCCACTGATGTGTTATACTGTTGCCAGCCTACAGCAAAAGTCAAGGATAGAATACATTCTATCTAAAATCCTAAAGTGGCATTGTGCAGGGTTTGAATTTTGGCCTTCTGATTTCTTTGATACTAAAAATAGAAGTTTCATTTCCTACAGAGAAGCCTGTATAGAAGACAAGCGAGTGGTAATGGCAGTGCCCCCACACCTACTGAGCTTGGCTTGTCCCCCAAATAGAAAGGGGGCAGGGGCTTATCACGTGCAGGGGGAATTATTTCCACCTGAGAAGACACATTCAGTCTCAGCGTCCAGGCGCTCACTTACAACAATAAACAGAGAAACAGAGGCAGCTGTGGTAGACGCTTACACTTACATAAACAACATTGTTTTCAAAGATTTCCTGGAAGCTAGATGGTCAGTTGGTTCCCTGAATATTAGTGGGAGATTGTTCCACACATACGCAGCCAAAACTGGGAAGGAACGTCCATTTCCCCGTGTTTTCTTGACCCTGGCCACTTTCAAAAAGTGAGCTGAGGTGGATCGAAGTTCTCTAGTTGGTTTGTGTATGCAAACATTTTCCTTCAAGTAACTAGGTGCTGATCCATGAATGCACTTATGGCATAAAGTCATTAGTTTAAAGGAAATCCTGGGTGATATGGATAGCCAGTGCAATTCTTTCCTGGTAGATGAACAAGTTACTTACCAACTGGTAATGTTCTTTCAATTGCATGTTCCTCCAACTTATTCCTCATTTTAGATGTATTCCATCCAGCTTTGCTGCTCTTCGGAAGATTTTTCAGCAGAGGGCGCCGTGCGTCGATGTCCTCGAGTCGATGGTCCCTCGAAGGCCTCCGTCGAGGGTGACGTATCGGGTATATAAGTAGCATGCGCGGCGCCCGTTGGCCTCAGTTCTGTTTTTCCCTTTTCACCTTTGATTTTGTACTGTGTAGATTGTGCCGGCAGACAGGTATCAGCCTTGCGAGAGTTGAGTTGGTAATAGCCCGGAAAAATCTACAGAGGGGTAGGCTGGGAGGGCGATGAGGAATACGTTGGAGGAACATACAATCGAAAGAACGTTACCAGTTGGTAAGTAACTTGTTCTTCGAGTGGATTGTGTCGTCCAACGTATTCCTCATCTTAGTTAGACTCCCAAACCAGTATGGATAATTTCTCTGGAGGAGGGGTTAGATTTTTCAATGCCTTAGATGGCTGAATATAGTACTGCTTTACCAAAATTCAGCTCCTTAGACTGGGAAGCATCCAGACTATAGAATTTTGAAAAGGTGTGCAGTGAAGACCAAGTTGCTGCTTCACAAATGGACCTTATTGGAACACCTCTTTGAAGGACTGTCGAAGAGGCGATGCCTCTGGTGGAATGAGCCCTTAACCCTTCTGGTGGGTCTTTTAGTGCTAATCTGTGGCATTCTGAAATGCAAAGCACAATCCAGTGTGATATTGTCTGTTTTGTCACTGATTGACCCAATTTCCTTCCGGTGTAGCCGATAAACAGTTGGTTGTCCATTCTAAGCTTGGAAAGCCAAGATATGTAAAAGCTTAAAGCTCTTCTTGGATCCAACCTGTGCAATCTTTCCTCCTCCTTAGTAGGATGAGGTGGAGGATAGAATGCGAGTAAAACAATTTTCTGACTTAAATGAAAATCAGATACTATTTTAGGTAAAAATGAGGGTTTAACCCTCAACACAACTCTGTCCTTATGGAACACAGTATAGGGTGGTCCAGAAGACAGTGCCTGCAATTCGGTCACTCTTCTTGCAGATGTTTTAAAGCAACTAGAAAAGCAGTTTTCCATTTCAGTAATCTTAATGGACAAGTTTTCAAAGGCTCAAAAGGAGCACACATTAAGAATTTTAGAACCAGATTGAGATCCCAAATTGGCACTTGGAATGGGTAAGGAGGAAATACAATAGTGAGTCCCTTTAAAAATTGTACTACCAAAGGAATTTTGAAATAGGAGCATTCTTCCGACGAGCGGTTGAAGATGGAAAGCGCTGCAAGATAACCTTTAATGGTACCAACATTTAGACCTCTATGCGCTAGGGACAAGAGGAAGGACAGTACTTCCAGAATAGAACATAGAAAAGGATCAACATTCTTTTCTCTGCACCAGTTGCAAAACTTCCTCCAACGGCAACGGTATAGAGATTTTGTTGCTGGCCTTCTTGCCGAAAGCAACACCTCCATGACGTCATCTGGAAGGTCCCAATCCCTGTATCTCAGCCTTTCAGATACCAAGCGTGAAGGTTGAGAATTTTGACCTCTGGATGGAGAACCCGACCCTCCATTTGTGAGAGAAGGTCCTCTCTCTGAGGAAGACGTACTGGGGGACATATGGACATGTCTAGAAGGTCCGAGTACCACGTTTTCCTGGCCCAATCCGGGGCAATTAGGATCATGCGGTTCCCGAACCGCCTCAGGCTCCTGATGACCTGAGTAATGACAGGAATCGGAGGGAACGCGTACAATAGTGGGAAATTCCACTCCACCACGAACGCGTCTCCCATGCTCCTCTCGGGGGAAATTCCCTTGAGCAATACCTTTTGCACTTCTGGTTGATTCCGGTCGCAAATAGGTCTACTTGAGGGGTTCCCCAGAGGGCGAAGATCTCTTGAATGACTTCATGAGCATGTTCCCATTCGTGGGACACCGTGCTCTGCCTGCTCAGAGCATCTGCCATCATATTCTCCTCCCTGGCTAGATGAACTGCCGTTAAAGAGATTCCTTCCTGAATTGCTCAATACCAGAGCTGCATTGCCTCTCTGCACAGAGCTAGTGACCCTACACCTCCTCCTTTGTTTAGATAATGCATGGCCACTGTGTTGTCCGTCATTATCAGGACATTTTTTCCCCTGACAGATGGCAGGAAAGCTTTCAGCGCTAGTCTCATTACTCTCAGCTCTAAAAGGTTGATGTGTAGTTTGGACTCCGATGGAGACCAACGACCGCTGATTGTCAGATTGTTGGCATGAGCTCCCTACCCCATGAGTGAGGCGTCCGTCACTACTGTGATCTCTGGCCATGGTTGCCAAAAAAGTTCTCCTTTTAGGATGTTCTCTGTACAAGTCCACCATAGAAGATCTTGTCGAACCTTGTTCGGAATCTGGAGAAGAGCCATCATTTGACCTGAGAACTGGGACCACTGAGTCTTTAGAGCCCACTGAAGGGATCTCATCCTCAAACGTGCCTCAGGCACCAGGAAGATGCAGGATGCCACGAGGCCGAGCAACCTTAATAAGTCGTAGGCCTGGAGATTTTGGGCATTTTGGAATTTGGAAACCATCTGAAGAATGTCTTGAGTCCTCGACTTGGGAGGCGAGCTCTTTCCTAAGGATGTGTCCAATACAGCTCCTATGTATTAGAGCTGTTGGTAAGGTGTCATTTGAGACTTCTTGAAATTTGGGGAGAAGCCCAGTCTGTGGAGGAAGTGGCAGGTGACTTTCAGATGATCCAGTGCTTGTTCGGCAGAACATGCCCTGATCAACCAATCGTCCAGGTAGGGGCAGACGTGAATCCCCCTTCTCCTGAGGGGTGCTGCCACCACTACCATTAACTTGGTGAAGACCCTCGGGGTGGAGGTCAATCCGAATGGCAGGGCTCGAAAGTGATAGTGTGAGTCGCCAACTACGGACCTCAGGTATTTTCTGTGCTTGAGATTAATCGGCACATGAAAATAAGCATCCTGGAGGTCCAATGACACCAACCAGTCCTGAAGTTGAAGGTCCTGAAGGATATGAGAAAGGGAAACCATCTTGAACTTGTCCTTCCTGAGGAACTTGTTCAAGTTTCTTAAGTCCAAGATGGTCTCAGTCCTCCGTCCTTTTTGGGGATCAAAAAATACAGGGAGTACCATCCCT
Source organism: Ambystoma mexicanum (assembly GCF_040938575.1). Taxonomy (NCBI): domain Eukaryota; kingdom Metazoa; phylum Chordata; class Amphibia; order Caudata; family Ambystomatidae; genus Ambystoma; species Ambystoma mexicanum. The sequence goes on from NC_090922.1 coordinate 344,307,683, forward strand.
TGTTCTTCTCCACTGCAGGTACTGGTTCTATAGCACCTTTCTCCAGCAGGGTTAGAACTTCCTGCTGTAGGAGCGGGTCTGAAAACTTCAAAGGGTTTCTCCCTGGTGGATTGCTTTGAGGTTGCATTAGAAAAGGAAGGCAGTAACCTTGGGCTATTATTTCTAGAGCCCAAACATCTGAAGTAATGGCTCGCCATTCTTGCAGATGCTGTGACAGCCTGCCTCCTACAGGTGTTTTGTGATGCAAGTCCTCAAAGTGGTTTTGTGGTGGTTGTTGCAGCCGCTGATGGCAAAGAGGCTGCAGCTGGAGCTGGTTTTGCACGTATTGCTCATCCATCGCGAGTGGCCTTTCTCTGGCCCCTTTGACTGGCCATTCCCCTCGCCTTTCCATATGAGGAGTAGTAACGATAGGATCGTCCCCTCCACGATTGTCCTGGCGCACGAAAAGGCTGAGGTTGCCTAATAGCAGCCCCTAAAGATTTGGCAGCTGCTTTTGAGGTCTGCAACCTCTCAAGGCTCTCGTCAGTCTTGCTGCCAAAAAGGTGAGACCCGTCTAAGGGCATGTTCAGAAGGCAGTTCTGTACGTCCGGTGCGAAACCCGACTTCCGTAACCACGCAAATCTGCGCATTACCGTGCTAGTACCCATGGACCTGCTTACACTGTCCGCAGTGTCCAATCCAGATTGAAGGGATTCCTGCATGGCTTCCTTTCCATCTCTAACGATGGCTAGGAACCCTTCCCTTTCCCTCCCTTCTGGTATGTGCTCCGCCGCCATTGCGATGCACTCCCACAGAGTGTACGAAAACTTTGCCAAGGCACATGTGGAGTTGGCAGATTTTAAAGCCATAATCCCAGCTGGAAATACCTTCCGTGACCAGCCATCCACACCCTTATCGTCCCCGTCTGGAGGGATAGAAGGGTACGCAAGTTTGTTAGAAGCTGTGGCTGCCTGTATGACCAGACTCTCGGGAGTGGGATGCTTGGACAGATAGCCGGGGTCGATACTGGCAGGGCGGTATTTTAAGGTGAGGTATTTATTTACCGGAGGAAGAGAATCTGGAGTTTACCAATTCTTGGCCACCCTATTCTGCAGGGCTACATGAATGGTTAGTACTGGGTCTTCGGTGGGACCATGGTCCAATATATCTGTCAAATCATCCTGGATGAATTGGGCTGATGATCTAGCCCATCCTAATTAATCCACTACCTTTGTCTTTAACTGACTGTATGATGGACTGGCATGCTCTCCTGGTTCTGGTCTGCCAAAGTCATTTTCAGGAGATGTGTCAATGCCACTTCCATTGTGTAATCCCTCATTCTGCTTTCTTCTGAAATCAGGCATTCTGGGACATTTGGGGTGCCATATTCTAGCCCAAAAGTACATTCTCCTCATCAGATCTTTCCTGTTCCTCAAAAATTGAGGTCAGAGACATGAAAAACTCCTTCCTAGGGAGAGGCTTGAAAACCTTCTCTGGGAGATGAGGAGGAAGAGATGTATTACAGGGCTCTGAGCTTATTACAGGTATTGTAACCCTGTCTTTCCCTTTTTCTGGCTGGCCTGGCTTGGCTGGAGCCTTCGGCGCCGAGGGCTTCGGGGTCGACGTCGACAGCGGCATCGATGGCGTCGACGAAATAGTAGTCGTCGACAGAGCCTGCTTCGAGGGCGTCGAGGCGCTCTTCGAAGATTTGCCCTTCGAGGTGCGTTGGGTCTCGGATGGCGTTGGTGACCTCGAGCGGCCGACTCGACTAGAGCGGTCTTTTTCGCTCAGCTTCCTGGAAGGTTCTCTATCCTTCTTTTTTCGATCACCCGGGCTCGAGGGTGCACGTGTGTTCGGAGCGATGACGCTCCTGGCCGGCTTCTGAAGAAGGCGCGGACCGAGGCTTCGCTTTTTCAAACACCTCCATCATTTTGACCCTGAATGCTTCCCACTCTTCGGAGGACGAATGTTTCGTGGGGCATTTCATCCTTTTTGGGGACCCGTCTGAGGACGAGTGGAGGGGGGAGCAAGAATCAAAAAAGATAAGTGGGCATCACGAGGTAAATACACTTGAAGCACGGTATTTAATAAGATAACAATCAAAGATGAAGTTAAAAAAAAAAAGAAAAGGCAAACAAATTTTACAGGGGCTGGCTGTGATGAGCCTGGAGACACCCTGACTCGAAAAACATGTGAAGCAAGAGACTAGGCAGCAAACTTAGTCACACAGCCGCTCTCTGTTGTACCCAAACTGGGTAATACAATTAAAAAAAAGAATTTTTCCAATGTGTAAATATGCTCTAGTGAGCAACTTGTATCCAATTTCACAATAATTCTCAAAGCAAATCCGAGTCTTGATGGGTTGAATAATTATCAACAAAAAAAGTTTAAAAAAACCAGACACTAATTCAATCTTAGTGAGGATGCAGCTAACACATCTCATGCTGAGTGTAGACTTAATGCGCCAATGCATTTCGGAGATATAAACTCCTTCGTCAGGGAAAATCTATGTAATTGTGATTTTAAAACAAATGTCAACATCACAGAGTCATTAAATTCAAAACATATGTCAGAGCATAAGGTTTAATACAAAACCACATCGAAAAAGCAGTCAAAAAATAAAAATAAAAAACACATACCAGAGCGTGGGTATATTCAAATAATGTTGAAGTGCAAAATGAAAGAATTTAACAGTAATGGATAAACACGGTTGATTGCGTGTATAAAAAGTTAAAACAGAAAGAAAGAGGACGAAATGTACCTCTCGAGTTGTATGTAGCCAGAAAATTACATGGGGCTATTTCAATAGCTAGCGTGTGGACTACAGGAACACACGCGATCCAAATGGACAGAAATACGATGGCGATCTGGGGATGAAAAGCATAAGTGAGTATAACGGATAGGGATTCAAGGATCCTGATGTTAAGGGAGCAGTTTACAGACAAACCTGTGAATGCATCGCGGCAGCTTAGACAACCGTCTGGTGTCACGCCACGTTGGAGACCGGGGTCCGCCGCGCCCGCTCTTCCCGGCGAGTCTACCCGCGCTTCAGCGCCTGGGGGCTCGCCAGAGGGAGAGCGTTGGGTGTCGGGGCCAGAAGGCCACGGAGCGTGCGCGGGAGACCTCTGTCTCAGTTCCACGCATGCGCCGTGGACTGGGCTCGAGTCCTAGGAAGGGCTTGCCTTCCAGGACTCGCTTTGAGTACGCCGGCGCCCGGAGGTGAAGCGGCTTGCGGTCCAAGCCTCACGGGCGCCGGCGACCCATAAAAGGAGCCGCAGATTGAGGCGGGCCGCGTCTCAACGCGGTTTGCTTCGTTCTGTGAGCTTTCCTACCTGGGCTGCCTGCTACTTACCTTAGCCCACCCTGGGCTGCCTGCACTTACCTGAGTCAACTCTGGGCTGCCTGCTACCCATTTGAGTTCCTCCCTGGGGCTGCCAGCATACCTTACCTGGGTTCTCCCTGGGCCTGCCAGCTTACCTTACCTGGGATCTCCCTGGGCCTGCCAGTTTACCTTACCTGGGATCTCCCTGGGCCTGCCAGCATACCTTACCTGGGATCTCCCTGGGCCTGCCAGCATACCTTACCTGGGTTCTCCCTGGGCCTGCCAGCATATCTTACCTGGGTTCTCCCTGGGCCTGCCAGCATACCTTACCTGGGTTCTCCCTGGGCCTGCCAACATACTTTACCTGGGTTCTCCCTGGGCCTGCTAGCATACTCTACCTGGGTTCCCCTGGCTCTGCCAGCAACTTACCAGACTCAACTCAGGGCCTGCCGACATACTTTTACCTGGATCTCCCTGGGTCTGCCAGCATACACTTACCAGGGTCCCCTGTGATTGCTGCCCTAGGGTCAGTTTGGTCACCTGCTCCAGCTTCGTTCCTTCCATTCCTGTCCGGCCTTATCCTCTACATCCGTTCCTGTGGACTAAGGATATATCTGCCACGCCGGAATCTTTGACCTCCGCTTCAGTTCACGTGCTTTTGAACTTGATTCCATCGGACTCCATCCTTGCCCGTGATCGGCAACAAGACTGTAGCCTCTCCTGTCTGTGCTTGCACAGTCCCTTCGTCACGTTAATCAGGAGAGTGCTTTCCGTGACATTGGGAATCGGCCCATCCTCCACCCAGTATCAGTTTTTGTGTGGCGGAGAGGCTGGTCTCTCGTGCCACAAGCTCGTCTTTCGACTGGTTACAGACTGGCGACCTCGGCAAGATCAAAGACCAGGAAACCAGGTACGCAGCCCTCTCGTGCTTCCCAACTTGACATCTGGACGCCATTGCAGGGTTGAAGCGTTGCTACGGAAACAGTTATAAATATAACCACGTGACCGCATCGCGTCTGCGGAATGGCACGATGCGGATGAACTTGAAGCACCTCTGCATGTGAGGTTATGAAGCAAGTAATGGACAAAAAAATGATTTAGATGACCAAGACACGGTCATTGGGGAATAATAGAAATAATTGTAAACAAAATGGAGAATAAGCACAAATCATAGACATAGAAGAAATACTAATCAGGTGAAACCAGTTGAAAAATCTATGTAAGACAAACACAGAAAAATTGATTAATAGAATCACAGACAAAATGTTGATCAATAGTGAACATAATACTATGTGTGTATGGCAAACAATTGCTGTGCTAAGTCCACTACTGGATGTCAATGGATGATTGGGAACATGCAACCCTGTCGCGAGTAGTGGCACTCATAAATGCCATCTCGGGTCAAAGACAAAGTCCGGGAGTTGCAACATGGGTGAAATCATGATGATAAAACGGCTAAAGTGACATTAAACAGCTTACATCTACTACACGTAAAGCCACGTACATAAGAATCTTAATAAAGCAGTGTTTGAAGGACACATCTTTTTTCAGTTGGTCAGCAGCGCTTAAATGCAGGAAGCCTTGAAAGTATATACAAATCATTCAGAGAAACAAATAACTGCAATCTAATGCCTAGTGTAAAATCCATGTTGAAGTACATCAGATATTAGATATAACAGTGATAGTTAATTTCTTCATTGAGTCCATTAGGGTGAAGGCTCCCTAGTCTTTCGATCCAAAATATTTCTCTTCTGTTGAGTCGCAGACCCAAATCCTCATGTGGATTTACTTTATTCAACACTTCTAGGATCAGGAACCTGATTTGTGTCAAGTTATGGCATTGTTCGCTCCAGTGGCGAGCCACTGCTGAATTGGGATTAGAATTACGAATACAGGAACCATGCTTGTTCCAGCGTACTTTTTCTGCTCTCGTAGATTGACCTACATAATATTTCCCACAGGGGCACTTGATGCCATATATAATGTTTGCACTGTCACAAGTTCCAAAGGTTTTAAGAAAAATCTTTTGGCCTCTGCGAGGATGGTATACAATGTTACCCTTTATTACCAGATTACAGTTGGCACAGTGAAGACCGGGATATGTCCCAGTGCGTTGGGTGATAGGTTCCTTCATCGGGGGTCGTGTGCGAACCAATTCATCTCGCAGATTTCTGCTCCTCTGGTATGCAAATACCGGAAGTTGGTCAAATAGATTCTGTACCCTTACATCGTTCTTAAAGATGCTAAAGTGTTTTTTGATGGAATGTTGCTTTGAACAGAGAATCTTGAGACGTATACAGTTGATTTGAGTTCTCTTGGGGATTTGACAGTGTTAGACAACAAGGTGTTGCGTCAAGAGCATTCACTCTCTGGGATGCTAAATCCAGTTCAGCCTTTTTGTATCCATGTGCTAGAAATGTATCCTTCATTATTGATTGTTGAGCTAAGCAGTCCTCAGGATCACTCACAATCTTTTTGACACGCAATAATTGACTATATGGTGAGGTGGAGGGGGACCTGTGGCGTCGTTTCTTCGACTTTTTCATCGAAGACGACGAGCAATGGGAATCGCTTCGGGACCTGGACCGATGCCTTTCGCGTCGAGGAGATTTCTCCTCACGGGACCTCGAATCGACGCTAGAGGCTTTACGGTCGGGTTTGCGACCTACCTGTAGTTTTCCCCTCCTTTCTCGCAAGGCCTTCCCCGTCATCGCCTGACAATTTGTACAGGCCTCCATGTTGTGGCCTTCTCCAAAGCACCACAAACACTCTCGGTGCGGGTCTGTGATCGACATTTTGAACCGCACGACTTGCACGACATATTCGTTTATTTACTATTCTTCACAGAACTCGCGGCACGCCGAATCTCCGAAGCAACGTATACTGCGGAAAAACAGAACCGAGGCCAACGGGCACCGCGCGTGGTACTTATATACATCACCCACAATGGAGGCCTTCAAGGGACCATCGACTCGACGACATCGACGCACAGTGCCTTGTGCCGAAAATGTTTCCGAAGAGCAGCAAATGCTGGATGGAATACATCTAAAATGAGGAATATGTTGGAGGACACAAGCAATTTGAGGTAGTAAGTTCATTTTGTTTCATGCCATAGATTATACGGAAAGCCACATTTTGTATTTTTTGCAATTTGAAAATGTCTTCCTTACTGGCGCCACCCAATAAGGCATTACAATAGTCCACTCGTGGAAGAATGACGGCCCTAACCAATTTTACTCGATTATCTTTAGAGATTAATGGAGCCACCTGCCTTAGCACTATCAAGTAATATTGAGTATTTTTGACAACAGCATCTACTTGGGCGCTTGCGTTCAAGTTAGCTTCTAAATATGCGCCTAAAGTCTTTACCTTGTTAACTACTGCTATCTGGCGGCCCTCTATCTGAAAACTGGCAAAAGGGGAGGCTAGATTCTCCATGGATTTCTTAGATCCATATATCATTAGTTCTGTTTTACCGGCATTTAAACACAGCCAATTTGTGGTCATCCAGTTTTTTACGACTTGGTAGATCTCACTGAGCTTGTCTTGGTCCTTCTGATAATCGCCTGACAACTGGAAGTCGTCGGCATAATTCATAAAAAAGAAGCTCAGTCTTTCCAGGTCTCTACATAAGGGCACTATATAGAAATTAAAAAGTGGAGGGGATAAACACGCACCCTGGGGGACACCAAACATGATGGTCTCCACCTCAGACGCAGCATCTCCCCAATACACCCTGGATTTTCTGTCTTCCAAGAAGGGCCTGACCCAGTTTACTGCCTCGTCAGCAAGCCCACCTGTGTCTCGCAGCCGCTTCATCAGAATCCCGTTATCTAGCAGATCAAAGGCTGCTGACAAGTCTAGTAATATTAGCAGCCCTGGTCTACTTATCTCCACTATGGACAACATATAAGTCTGGAGATCCACCAAGGCACTCTCCGTACCATGGAAACGTCAGAAACCCGATTGCTTTCCATGCAACCAACCAGAATTTTCCATATGGAGTTGAAGATGGATTGTGGCCACCTTGTCAATCAATTTTTTAAAAAAAACAAGGTGTTAGTAATAGGTCTAAAATTAGGGGCATCCTTTGGATCAAGACCTGCTTTCTTCAATCAGGGTGTCACCGCCACAGCTTTAACGGCTTGCGGAACGGTACAATGACTAACAGAGTACCTGCTAAGTGCCTCTTTGCCGCGTTCGGTGTGACGAGACAGTAACTTGGCAGGTACTTTCAGTTTCATTTTTATTTTGTTTTGCTGTGAGTTACTCCCATTCATAATGCAGCATACCATTCTGACCCTGAAAACTGGTATGCCACTAGGTTCAATGCTGCCCAGACAGGAAATAAGGCAACAATCACAATCTGTGAACTCACAGAAATGTTCATTAAATCAAATCTGTTCGACCCCAGCTGGCCGAGTGGATCGTAAATCTCTGAAACCTGCCTTTAAAGAAGACGTGCATGCAGACATTTGCAAGTATTGCAAAGACTTTCGGCCAGCGAACGAACCATTGTCAAGGAAATCACCTGATCTAACACTTGAAGCATCAGCGGTAAATGTTCTCCCGACAATCCCTACATCAGGGCCAGTTGAGGATAAATACTTCAAATCGCTGTCCGCTGAGAATGTAATTACAACTTTTGCAAAATCAGTAGATAAAACTGAACTATGCTAATCGGCAATAGGCCTTTGCACAGCTGTGTCGCTGAATGAACCTTCTATGTCTGACAGCGTGCAGCTAAACAATGTGCCTGCGACAGCTGACATAGCAGCCTTAAACAACATGTTGCCTTTAATGCCTGATGATGCGGTAGTTATGGATTTAGAATCTACTAACTCTTGCTTTTCAGATAACCTACTGTCTGGCAATTTGTCGAGATCGCCAGCTCTGTTTGATGATGTTAGTCATTCTGGCCTGGGTTCTGTTGCCTCCTACATAGACCTCACCCCGCGAAAATCTATAGGTGCCCCAGTAGCTCCCAGTACCGTGACGCAACTAGACCCTCTATCCAAACTGCTAGAAGTTACTTTCAGTACAATAAATCTGGCCCTCCAAACAATGACTAAGTTATTTGAAACTTTAGATGGAAAGATGAATATTCAGAGCAGTCAAACGGAAAAAATATTATTGTGGCAGGCTGACATAATCAAGCTGTTAAATTATAAAGCAGAAGCAAGGGTTGGTCAAGCTGAATATCACCCTAATTGCACTTTGACTGCCACCCAAACGGTGTCTAGCGAAGTTGTAGACAACTCAGTGTTCGCAGTACCTCTGATTGATAAAATTATGAAATTGTGCATGATATTACTGATAACCCCAGTTTCTCCAACTCAGTAGTCGCGCACATGGAAGACTTTAACTCAGCCTTACCCACAACTACAAAAAATGTCAAGAAAGCATACACGATTTTTTCAGATGCGAATACAAAGAAAATGGGAGCACATGCTCAAATAAAACTAACAAAAAATCAAAACCTTCCAAATAAATCCAATAATCCGAAAACCAATGTTTTTTTTAAAGCAATTACCTTGCCAAAAAAAAGCTCTATCAAAGCATCTAAGGCCATAACCAAAAAGTACCAGCAACCGGAGCTAGTGAAAGTCCTAAATGATGCAAACACCAATGAGAAGGCAATAATCCCATATTCGCCTTTGGATGATCTTGTCAGGGCGGTCTCTGTGCAAGAAAATATTGAGTGTGTTGGAAACCCATCTGAGGCCATACTCAGGGCCCCGTACAGCTGGAAGCAACAACTGATCATAGAAAAGAGATTTGTAAGGCAGTAGATGCCTATATGGCTGGCCGGATGCCAATATCTGTGTCCGGTGGTGCAGTCAGTACTGGAGGTGCGCCAACAGCTTTAACTAATTTACACTCTAGTCTTACTAAATCACAACTGTGTGACATACACTCTAATACTAAACAACATCAGGGTAGCAGTAATATGCAAGATGTAGTGGTAAAGATTGTAGCAGGGTTTTGCCTTAGCCTCATGCTTGTCATCGACTGTAGCATGGCTACTTTTCTTAAGCTTCAAGGAGGATGGGTCCTGATCCTCAAAGATTTTGCACATCATCTTCTTAAAGAGTTCCCACTCCTCTTTTGACGAAGACTATTTTCTGAGGAAGAAGGTGGTGATCTATGCCTTCTCTTAGATTTTTTCGATGACGACGAGGAGTGTCTGCCCCTCGAGTGTGACCGCTTTTTTGATTTATTTTGTGAGGAGATGACTCTCTCGACTTGTGGGATGACCCAAATTTAGATGGAGTGGACAGGGATTTGGGGACAATCCAACCCACCTAAAGTTTAGCTTTGAGCTCTTTCAATGCAATACCCGTCATCGACTGACAAAATCGACAGTCGTCGGTTATATGCTTGACGCCCAGGCACCAGATACATATCTTATCCGGGACTGTGATGGACATTTTGGTGCTGCATTTTAGGCACTTTTTGAAGCCTGTCTTCAGAGTATTCGGAGCTGAAGACAAGGCCATTTTCGATACGTTTTTGAAGAAAACTGAAGCACGCCGTAATTCTCAAAGCAATCGCATTCGTGGAAGAACGGAACTGAAGACAACGGGTGCTGTGTGTGATATATGTACTCTATGATGATGTCAACCGAGATGGAAGTCCTCGAGGGACATCGAGTCGACCATCTCGACGCACAGTGCCCTCTGCCAAGAAGAACATTTCCCCTGAAGCAGCTGTAGCTGGAAAGGAAGATATCATAAAATGAGGAATACGTGGGAGGACACAATCCATTCGAAATATCCATTTGTATATCAGGGGTTTCACCCCAAGTAACCCAGGGCAATCCAGATGTGGGCCCCTTGCTCACTGTGTTTTAGGGAGGCTCAACTTCACCTCACTTAGGCCAGACTAGGCCGAAACACGTGTCTGGGGTTGCTGGTGGTACTCTTGTTCAGAGGAGATCTGCCTAGCATTTTCAATGCTGGACTGCGGTTGTGGGTGGGACAAAGACTGATAGGCAAATGGATATTTCAACTCTGAAGGGTGCAGTGAGGTAAAACGTGGTTGTACACCCTTCTGAGTGGAAGAAATTCCATAGAACAGGGTATATGACCCATGTTCGTTCTCAGTAGAGGGTCTCCCACACTCCTTTGTACTAGTATAACATTTGAAAGACAACACAGATGGCCTCAAGAACACACAAACTCAGAGATACGGTTTTAAGGTTCTGGTTTTGATTTTCAACTGCTGTACCAAATCCCTCAATGTCATCACTTCCTCCATAGGAGGGGACCCTTCCAATGGGGCCATGAAGTTGAGGCTCCTACCCGATGTCCCCCTGAGGGTGGTACTCAGTGGGAGGATCCCATGGGAGGGGCCCCACTCTGTCAATGAAGGGAGGGCTGTCAAGGGAGATTGCCGTATAACTAACACTCCAACTCCAAAAACACATTCCCCCACACTGTTGGGAACAAAACACACCCATCCTCTTTACCGCCTCTTTCAACTCATAGTTACATTATAATAATAATAATAATTAGGCTTTTATATAGCGCTACAAACCCTCAGGTATCCGAGCGCTGCTTATTATTACCCACGGTGTGTGGTGCTCATTTATCGACCTCGGAAGGATGAAAGGCTGAGTTTGGCCCCGCCGGGATTCGAACCTGCGTTAACAGGCTCTGCACGGGTGTCAAAGCGAGCGCTCTACTCGCTGTGCCACTTGACCGGCTAATGCAGGGTAGACTGGTCTAAGAATATGAGGAAAACCATACTGTGATGCAGAAGAACAAGAAAAGCTATGGCTCTATGTGTATCGACAGTAGGAAGAAGAGGAGCAGGATTAAAGAGCCCGTTGCAGAACCAAAGCGAACATACTAGCTCCCACTCACACACAAGCTGGCCAAAGATAAAAACAGAGGAAGGACTCCTCTCGTCGTCTGATCCTACCTGGAGGAACAGCGAGCTGGAGGGAGCTGCCATGCAGAGAACAGGGACCAAAGGAGACAGAGACACAGGCCAGACAGCAAACACATCCCAGTTAAGCACGCTGCTGAGACACAGGTATCACAGCAGGAGAAACAGATATCCGGCGGCCAACTGGAAAACGGAAAGAGGAACCGCTGTACCTGTGAGGAACGCCGCGCTGTGAAACCACTGCATGACTTAGAGATGAGAGAAGCCCAAAGAAGCTGGGAGCCGGAGTGAGAAACACCCCGTGGAACAGGGGTAAGGAACAAAAACTTGGGGTTGAGAAAATCCACTAAGAGATCTGTGTTAATGAACTGGGTATTGCTGGGGCGTGGCTTGGAAGCCATGTGAAAGGACGCGCCTGTACGGGAGCTCCCGCTGATCCGTACATAATCCGACTGATACCGCGCAAGGACCGCCGTGATTTGGCGGAAAGTGGGAAGACTGTGAACATGAAGCCCGGCTGCACGCAAGGACACATTTTTACACGGGTTCGTGGTGCGCACGTGTACTTAAGAGCCGAATGATGCACTTGTGGTGAGATCTCGACGGACGACAAAATGGCCGCCGCCGCTTGACGAGGGGACAAAGGAGCAGAAGATTGGGACCACAGCATACATGCGCCCTCTCAGCGGAACAAAGGGGGCTGCACGACCCTGCCCATCTGGGGGGAGCGCTGTACAACAGCGGTGCCTGAGGCTGTTGGGCGAGCTGGGACTCTCAACTGAGTCGTGGTGTATGGGCACGGTACCTCCCTGGCCTGGACCGGAGCGCAGCCAGAAGGACGCTCCTGACTGGAGATATGTCGAACAAACCTCTGAGGGCGAAGAATAAACAGCCTACGCTCGACGAATACACCAAGACGTCACCCGGCCTGGAAGGTGCCAGGTGCAAGGATAAGGCTCAGACCAAGGAGATGGCCGCCGGGGGTGCGAACCAGGAGGTCCTCGCTGCGATCGCGGACCTGAAGGCGACGTGGGAGACCAAGCTCCAACTTGCTGTGGTCGAATTGAAAACTGCGTTGGAACTACTGGTCGGGGCGGTGCAGGAGGACGTGAACCTCCTGAGGCAGGATGTACGAGCCCTGGCTGAGCGCACGGACACTCTGGAAAAGGAGATGGGCCCTACTGTGGCGGACTGCACTGCATATAGGCGCGATATCCATGCCCTGGTGCAGCGGGTGGGTAACTTGGAAAGTAGGGCTGAAGAGGCTGAAGGACGCGCTCGGAGAAACAATGTTCAAATCGTGGGCCTGCCGGAGGGGGCTGAAGGCCAGAATCCCACAGAGTTTATTGAGAACTTGCTGCTGCAGGAGATCACTGGGGGAGCCCTGTCGCAGGGGTTTGCGGTGGAAATGGCACGTAGGGCCTTGAACAGGAGACCACTGCTGGGGAACCCACCTAGGCCTGTGATCGCCAAGATCCTTAACTATCGGGATCGGGAAAGGATCCTGGAGCACTTTCGTAAGGGGGGCACCATACAGCGAGGAGAGGCGACCATTACTGCTTACCCCGATTACACCCTGCAAGTGCAGCGTAGTCGCATGAACTTTGGGGCGGTCAAGAGGCGACTGCGGGCAGCGGGGTACAAGTACATGTTGCTTTACCCGGCCAGATTGAAGATATTCTCCAAGACCAAGACACTGTTTTTTGACACTCCGGAGGAGGCCATGGAATGGCTCTATGCACAAAATTGCCCTCAAGAGCCAGATGAGCGGATGGCGGATGGAACGGGAAGAGATAAGTGACGCTGCGGGCCCGGTTGGGCTATGAATATTGGGACTGGAATATAGTCGATGGGACTTTGTTATGGTAGTGTATGCGTTAGGACTTTGAAACATGGTCCGTGTGCGCGGATACGGAAGTGTGGGAGGGGAGCCTCCGGGGGCTGTTCTTTGTACCCCAGTTTGAGTTTAGGTTAGTCTCGGTGTGTGGGGTGACACCCTGTCGGGTTCTCTACTTGGGTTCCAGAGAGAACCGAACACAGGGATGCCTGAGATCCAGGGATGGAGCTGGGCAGTTGGTTGGGTTAGGGGGGTGGGGTGGGTTAGTTTTTATATGAGCCTGGGAGAGAAACTGGGGATGGGGGCCCTTGCGGCAGGGGGAAGGCGAGTGGACCTGGGAGAGGGATGGGAGCTACTGATACATCATGGGGGACCTTAGGATACTAACGTGGAACGTTAGAGGGCTTAACAGCTACCTTAAGCGTAACAAGGTCATGTTGTACCTAAAAAGACAAAAGATAGATATCGCCTTGTTACAGGAGACACATCTGACACGGGATAAACTGGAACTGGTGGGAAGAAAGTGGAGAGGGACAGTAGTTGGATCTACATATTCTGCCTATGCTAGAGGTGTGCTGATTTGGGTTGCACCACATGTCCCGTTCAAGCTACTTGGGGAGGTTGTGGAGTCTGATGGGAGGCTGGTCATGGTAAAGGGGCTTGTGGAAAATAAATTAGTGTGCATTATAAATACTTATGCTCCCAACCGTGACACGGCGACATACTTTAGGACACTGACCACTAGACTGGGTGAAGGGATGGGGGGTCCTGTGATTTGGGGAGGGGACTTTAATTGTGTACTAAACCCCAAGGAGGACAGGTCGGATGATAGGGGGGACAGGCCCAGACCGGCGGCCAGGGTACTGCAAGCGCTGCTGGTTGATCTTGGCCTGGCAGATGTGTGGAGGACGAGAGACCCTGGCGGGAGGCAATATTCGCATTACTCGGCCCCGCACCAGTTACACACAAGGCTAGATTACTTTTTTGCCACGCCGGACGTCGTCGCGGAATGTGACCAGATAGACTACAGGGCGAGAGTCCTTTCGGACCACTCGCCCCTGGTCATGTGTTGGCAGCTTTGTCCCCCACGAGCGCGGATTCCAACATGGCGCCTTAGGGCGGAAGCGCTCAGGGACCCAGTCTTCAGAGAGGAAGTGAGGGAGGATATAGTTGCTTATTTTGAAGCGAACACGGGCAGCGTCAAGTCGGCTGGTACTGTGTGGGAGGCCTTTAAGGTTGTAATGAGGGGGGTTGCCATTGCTAAATCCAAGGGATTAATGGGAGGAGTCCTGGCAGATCTGCGTAGAGCCGAGATTGAGTTGGAGAGAGAGCTGGGGGAGGGGGGGACGGACACGGAGAAGGTCACTAATCTGCAACAGAGGTGCGCTGAACATTGGGACAGGCTTTGTAATCTGAATTATAGGAAGTACATTGAGAGGTTGCATGCCGGGGGAGACAAGACGGGCAGGCTTCTTGCTTGGCTGTATAAGAGCGAGACCCCAAGATCCCCGATCCGATCAGTTATCACTGAAAAGGGAGTGGAGGAGGACGCCCAGGAAGGGGTGAATGGAGCATTCGCGGAATATTATCAAGCATTATATGAGGATCAAGAGGGGGGAAGCCGGGAGGAGATAGAGGTAGTACTTGAAGACATAGGCCTGCCCAAGATAAGTGACGAAGAGCGAGAGGAGATGGATGCTCCGATCACTCTGGAGGAGCTGCAGGAGATTGTGCGGCAGCTACCCACTTGCAAGGCGCCAGGAGCGGACGGGTTCCCCAGTGAGTTTTATAAAGCGTATGGGGAGGAGGTGCTCCCGCCCATGCTGGAGATGTTTAATGAAGCGTTCGAGGTGGGGCGACTGCCGGAATCACTCAGGGAGGCGATTATAGTACCGCTCCCCAAACCCAATAAACCGGGGCATGATTGTGGCTCCTACCGGCCCCTGTCGATGCTGAACCAGGACAGCAAGATCCTGACAGCTGTCCTGGCGGCCAGAATGCGGAGGGTAATAGGCAAGCTGATCCATCCTGACCAGACAGGCTATGTCCCAAATAGGAATATTACTCACAATCACAGACGCCTTCACAGGGTGGTGGAATGGGGGGGCAGTGAGGACAGTGAAATGGCGATAGTGGCGCTGGACGCGGTTAAAGCGTTCGACTCTGTTCGATGGCCATGGCTGCTGGCGACTTTGGGGCAGTTCGGACTGGGACCATGCTACATGAGGTGGGCCGAACTATTATATAGTGCGCCTCTGGCTAGGGTCCGTACGGGTGGAGTGGTGTCAGATAGATGGCAGTTAGGCAGAGGCACCAGGCAAGGGTGTCCTTGGTCCCAATGTTGTACATACTGGCCCTCGAACCCTTAGCAGTTTACCTCCGGCAGCAGTATGATCCGGTGGGCATAGAGGTGGGAGGAGAGTGCCATCTTATATCCTTGTATGCAGACGATATGCTGTTATACCTGAAACATCCGGAAGAGAATTTGCAGTATATCTTGGAGGTATTGGAGAGGTACGCCTGGTTGTCCGGCATAGCGGTTAACCCTCAGAAATCTGTACTATTTCCGCTAGGCAGTTATGTGGGGATACCGGCGGAGAGGTTGCCGGTGCTGCAGATTCCGTGGGCAACGAGCTCCTTCCGGTACTTGGGCATTGACGTGTATCACACGACCGAGGAAGAACACAGGTATAATACTGAACTAGCTGTAGGAAAGATTGAGAGGTGCATGAGGTTCTGGGAAAGATTGCCTTTAGCTATGATGGGTCGCGGAGCTATGCTTAAAATGGTGGTGTTGCCCAGGCTCCTGCACTACTTTAATAACATCCCGTATATGATACCTAGGAAGTTTTTCGCTAAGCTACATAGCGTGTGCAGGAATTTCCTGTGGGACGGCACGCGCAACAGGGTCGCATTATGGAAATTGCAGAACTCTTACGAGAAAGGTGGCGTGAAGCTGCCAAACTTTGAGGCCTATTACATTGCGGTGCAACTGCAATATGTGGCCAGGTGGCTTTCAGATGAAGAGACCCCCGAACATAGGCTGCTGGGGAGGGACTGTTCCCCCTTCTATCTGCGGGAGGTGATTTGGGTGACTGGCTCATGGATGAGAGAGCGTCCTAAGATGCTAGCCCTTGGCAGGAATATATGGCGGCGTGCCTGTCGGATGATGGGTGATCCCTTGCCGTGTATGCCGCAGTTGCCACTGATCGCCCTGGCAAAGGAGGACGGGCAGCTGAGAACTATTATCCATACGTATTGGGAGTCAGTGGGATTGATCACTATGGGCGACATCTGGCAGGATGGGACCCTGATGGAGTTCAATGAACTGGAGGCAGGGTCGGGGCTACACAGGGGTCAATATGTAACATATCATAGGGTGGTCCGGGAGGTCCGGAGCACGTGGCCCGAAACTACTTTGGCCGATGAACCGGATGCTACGCTGGAGACAATGTATGACGCATCAGAGGGGGGACACGAGGTCTCTAGGTTTTATGAGATGTTGATGACAAAGGTTGGGAAGGATTTGGGGCACCTGAGATTGGAGTGGGAAGCGGAGATGGGGACCCCGATGTCGGATGGGATGTGGGAGCGCGCCCTGGGGTACCACAAAAAGGTATCGAGGAACGCCAGGTTCAAGCAGATACAGCTCTATATTACGCACAGGGCATATATGACCCCCCTTAGAATTTCCAAATTTCTAGGTAGTGGACGCCAGGCGTGCCCCAAGTGTAACGAAGAGAATGCGGACATGATACATATGTTCTGGGCGTGCCCAGTGATTGCAACTTACTGGGGCGAAGTGGCGCGGAGGCTGGCAGGGAGGGGTATCACATTTAAGGTGGATTCGGCTTGGGCTTGTCTGCTGGGAGGGTATCCCAGGGCGCGTAAGCTTCGACATATTGAGAAACTTAAAGATCTGGCCTATGTGCTTGCCAAACGTAGGATAGCCATGGGGTGGAAGAAATGTCATAGGCCGCGAGTGGAGGTCTGGTGGCGGGATCTCCGAAAATGGGCGGATGCCGAAACGACAGC
Source organism: Ambystoma mexicanum (assembly GCF_040938575.1). Lineage (NCBI taxonomy): Eukaryota > Metazoa > Chordata > Amphibia > Caudata > Ambystomatidae > Ambystoma > Ambystoma mexicanum. The sequence continues at coordinate 344,324,749 of NC_090922.1, forward strand.
ATGGCAAGACGGCAGTATGGTAGGGGATGAGGAAGAAATAGGCTCTCTCATGGCATGGAAGTTATTGTTAGCTGAGCTGTTTGGTGCGGGATCGGCCTCGACTGGACTTGAGAGCGATGAGGCCCCACAGCACGGAACGGACACTGATGGCGGACACTCTGCAGGCTCATAGGGGGGAGGGATGGGGATTGCAGTGCCTTACTTTTTGTTTGTTTGGTTTTGTTGTTTGAAGTGTTTTATTTATGTTTCGTTGTAATGTTGTTTGATTAAAATAAAAATATATTTAAAAAAAAAAAAATGAACTGGGTATTGCTCTACGAAGGTGGGGGCAGAACAAAGGCCACCCTGAGACCTTGAGGGGCATAGTTGAATCAAGTTGGGGCAAAAAGGGATATCCAGAGGGCAAAACTAGTTATTGAAAACAGTCACAGTGCATGAATCGTCATCTCCCCTCGTTACAGTACTTGGAGGAATCTAAGAGAACTTTGTATGGGAAACAGTGCCTGCCAGCATAATGAACCAGGCTTGGTTAAGAGACATTGCAAACCAGAAAGAAGGGTCTGGGATCCATATGCTGAAGATAACGATACCGGAGAATACCAAATGCCTAGGGAAGGTTGGGGAAGGGAGACACTTTTCCCCCCATCTTTGTAGAACTGGAAAAAATTGCCTAAGGTCTGGGGAAGGGAGACCCCCCTCACCCTCAATCTGTGAGAGCTATATTGCAAGGCCTAGTGACAGTCAGGGGAAGAGGGCTATCCCCCCCCGCTACCCCCTACCACAGTCACAAACTGCCAAAAACGCCCTAGGAGGAAGGAGCCTCCTTTCTGGGGTCAGGATGGAACCAGTTATTTCGTTTTCTTTTTAAGTGTAAGGGACGGAAATAGGTTTGGGACATAGGACGGTGGACTATTTTTCTTTTGACTGACATTCTGACACCATCCTTAATTTCATTTAATGTCGGGGAAACCCCTCTTAGTTATAGCGACAGACAGGGTTTTTCCTTACTTTTAGTTCAAATAAAAGTTTGTACCAACAAACATGCCACCTTTGTGTCCCGCATCTACTTCTGCACCCATACAAGCCCAGATGATAAAAACTTGGCGACTCTTAAGTTCACTAGACGTAGTAATTAAGCCACTATCCCAACCATCGCCATCGCAGAGTCTATAGTTATTGACATCTACAGTAGCCGGGATATAAAGATAGATCGTGAACCGAGAGAACTTGTTCCTACCAAACGGATACTTATTGCCTCTCCAGGAACTGTAGGACAAACCACTGGACAACCAGACAATACGAAACAATCCTCTGAGGAAAAAAGCTTGGTGCACCTCTTGCAAAGATAACGCTGTTTATTTTGTATACAAAAATGAAAACTGTGTCAGAGGGTATTACAAACCCCACTGCCACAGAGATCTCTCCCATTTAAAAGCAAACACAGCATTTTAAGAGACATTGTTGTCGATGGTGACTTAAGCAACATATAGTATTAATTCCCGATCTTCATTGGCTACCCCCTATGTACATACTACCAGTCCCTTATAGTACCTCGACCGATTGGACACAGCTGGTCTATTCCAACCACCCCAGGATGTGGTCTTCTACCCAGCCACCTTGAGCCGAGAGTACATAATTGGCAGACATTTGAGAATGTTACTCTCCCTCATGGGCCGAATCACGTGATGTGCACCTGGTTGTTGGCATGAGCTCAGTGAATACATCTGAGGTGAAACTAGCCCTCTAGAACAACAGAGAGCTTATTGTGATCCCAGTCATGCAGGCGCTCCCATCATGCCTCTCTGGGGCAGAACTGGATTTGTAGGCCTTACCCTTGGCCCCTCGTACAAATCACAGGTCATCATGCTCTTCGCTCACCCCTTGTCAGCTGCCACTCCCCAGGATTTGACCTGGGCCTCACCAGGATCACACTAATAAGCCAACTTGTGAGGGATTTAAGAGTTCTGTTCATGGGCATCTGACAGTTCAAATAGAATGACCATTATCTAGGGATGCACTAGTGCCCTAAATCTGGGACCGGTTGCTTTGGCAGCTCAGGGCCTCTGTCAAACTCCCATGGGTATGGCCTTCGGGTCTGGCGCAGCCCTGCCAGTGCTCGGCCATTTGCATTTCTTTCTGATTTCACAGGCCTGCAACATCTTACAATTATAGTTTATCCATCAGGCCAGAAGGCCTTCTTGTCTAATTCTCTTGCTGGGAAAGAGGGGATAGGAGAAATGTCTCAGGACTCGTTGCCATAATGCGCAGCTGCTTTCACTGCAGCTTTTGTATAACTACGACTCTCTCTTAATATGGCAGCGCTTCAGTCTTTCTTGCAGCGGAACTGGCTGCTACGTGGATCATTCTTGTTGCTACATAACTGTGTTCTACTACTGCACAATGTATCCCCTACATATAAGTTTTAGTCAAAGTTTATAATACCCTGTGCCTTGGCATCATGCGATACCCCCTACTCTGCCTATTTCACCTCCCCCCTACAGCCGTGCACATCTATTCCAAGGTGCATTTAATATATTTTTCTCAATCTAAAGCACTTGGGGGGACATGGCAGCTGGACATTTCCCATCTGACATTCTCCAGTCATTTGGCACTGGCTGCGGCCTGGACTCCTGGTAACGCGAGGGACGCAAAAAAGACCTCTGTTTTAGTATACAAGCAATATTTGTCTGCAATCTCTTTCAGCAGTTTGGAAGAATCTTCGACAGCCTCTGTCTCTTTAGTGAGTGCTTCCTCCTTCTCCCTGCTGGCCACACACCCAGTAAATGTCCACGAGTGCTGCTGTACCGTTGCTGAGATCAGGAATGTACAGTGTTTTGTTATATTTGCTGTTGGTCCACACTATAACAGTTCAGAGACCTTGGAAACAGAATGTCTACTCTTCTGCTGCGTGTATTTTCACTAGCGTGTCATTCGTTTCAAACCATGTCAATTTCAAAACATCTGTGGCCCATATGGTGAGACAATTCTTGTTGACATTCCATATGACTACTTCGTTGAAACCTGCCAGTCCTCCTGCTATACAGCTCACTATTGTTTCTTTCCACCTGTCCGACACAAACAACACACTGTCCATTTTTAGCAGTGGGCATGGTTCCCATTGCAAGTCTTTATCGTTCTTTGCACACCTTTCCTTCTCTCTGTCAATCAGCACAACTCTCACTCGCCGTGCCCCTGGAACAAGCTGCAAACCCGACACAGTGGTAGATGAACTAAACACTGGGCATCTAGCAATGGCATTTCTTGGGGCACCAGCATTTTTGGTGCTCCCGACGCAAGGGGAACAATGAGCAGACATAGCAGCTTTCATTTGCCCTCTGTTTCCCCACTGAGCACATGTGGCTATACAGCACTTTGGTACATTCTGGATGGTGCACATCAGACATTGTATCAAATGCGACCGCTGTGTATTGGTCATATCAGTTTCTTCACCCATCCCCCTTTTCCTTCTATGTTGCCATTGCCACGTAACCGTGTCAATTACCCACACCTGAAGATTAGGTTCAGACGCACCCACCAATCCAAACTATACTAAATAGGATAAAGGTGGATCAGCGCATCACCACCAAAACAAGTCGGCTCTCGAAGAACCAGCAACATCTGAACCCACAGGTTTACAACTCTAACGGAATCATAAGTACCTGAACCAGGATACAGACCCCACTAACCCAACCCTCAATCTTCTGCATACTTAAAACCACACAAAACCACACAACCATCTCTCTCCCAGCAATCCACACGCACTTTACCACACCGCATCAACAACACATAAACTTCAACCACAGCACTCGAGGCCTTCATCCGATCCGTACTAGCACCAAAGCCCAGCACTCGGTGTATACCGAGCTGAAGCTGCCAACAGCACACCACTTCTCCCACTCTCCTTCTCCCCTCCTCCCGACTAACCCTACCCACCCTTCCTGTTAACAGATCCGCCAGAGCGCCTGGGGACCAATTCCGTTGGTGACGGTGCGCTATACAAGTACTGCTAACATAACATAAGATGGTTGGTGTACATTTCGGAGGTTACACGCGAGAACATCAATTCAACCTGTACCATCCCACAAAAAATACTCTACCAATTTTATACACCCTCTCTATCACACACATCCTTTATATGCCTCAACCATAAAACTTGGTTAAAGTATAAAGTATGTAAATGCTAAAACCTAAAACAAACCCAAAATCTATATATATGACGAGAAGCCAGTACACCACAAGCAGCTTTAATCAACTGTACATTTTGGAAAGTGCTCATTATCTTATCACGTGCAGCAATTATATTTCACAAATGTTCAGTGAACATGATCGCAGATGCAATCCAGAGATGTCGAAATCGTTGGTACTGCTGAGTGAAATGAGGTGGTTGTGTTGTGTTTAGGTAGTACAATTGTCAAAATTACAGTGGTAAATAGTAACATTCAACTAGAAAAAGGGTGCAAAAGCAGTTCACATAGATAATCAAAGGAAAAGGATAATCACTAGTAACATTTATGACATGTACGACTGTCGTTGCAGGCGCATAAGAAGGAACAAGTTACTTACCTGTAACTGTTGTTCTCCAGCATGGGTCTGGCATGGATTCACATGCTCATGAATATTCCCCGTCGTCAGGCTGGGAATCCTCGGTAAAGAAAAAAACAGTATCAGTTTCGTTTCTGATCTGTCTTTCGTAGTAATAACCAATCACTGGTCTCTGCGTCATACTGACCACAGCCAATGACTGCCCTCTACCTAAGCACCGCCTCTGGCAGCCATCTTCAGATTTGGAAGCACGTGAAGTGGCAGTATGACCAAGTGAAGAGCCGCAGAGGGGTAGGCGGGAGGGTTCGCATGTGAATCCATGCCAGACCCATGCTGGAGAACAACAGTTACAGGTAAGTAACTTGTTCCTTCTCCAGCATGGGGTCTGGCATGGATTCACATGCTCATGAATAAAGAATACATAGCAGTACACACATGCACAACCACGGGAGGTGGCAAAGGCTCAACATTAAGCATTGCATCAAACTCAACATTAAGCATCTTACCTCCTCACCAGGCTCACCTCAGGCGAACAGGTTGCGCAGCACTGCTTGGCCGACCCTGGACTCCTCCCTGGAATCCCGATCGACGCAGTAGAACTTCGTGAAGGTGTGCGTCGACCTCCACGTAGCAGCCCTGCATATGTCCAGCAGGGGCACACCAGAAAGGAACGCCGTGGTAGCTGCGATCGCTCTGGTGGAATGGGCTCGCGGACGGCCAGGCAGCGGTCGGTTTGCCAACCGATGACAGTACATGATACAGCGGGAGAGCCATCTGGAAATGGAAGCCTTCGAGAGAGCCTTCCCCTGATTGACAGGTCCAAAGTTCACAAAGAGTTGTGACGTCTTCCGAAAACACTTCGTGCGGTCCAGCGCTCTAGCCACATCCAGCGAGTGCAAAGTCCTCTCAGCCGGCGACGAAGGCGACAGGAAGAATACAGGCAACACCAAGGGTTCGTTGAGGTGGAAGTCCGACGGTACCTTGGGCATGAAGGAGGGGTGCGTCCTGAGCACTACCCTCGTGTCGTGAAAAGTCAAGTACGGGGCCTTGCAGGAAAGGGCCTGGATCTCTCCCACCCGTCGTGCGGAGGTGATGGCCACAAGAAACGCTGTTTTCCACGACAGAAACTTCAACGGGGCCGAGTGCAGAGGCTCGAACGGAGGTCCCATGAGCTTGGTCAGCACCACGTTGAGCTCCCACGCCGGGGCCGGAGCCTTCACCGACGGGAACGATTTGATCAGTCCCTTCATGAACTCTTTCACCAGACGATGAGACCACAAGGACGTCCGCCCCGTGGTTCTGGTGTATCGGGAGATCGCAGCAAGATGAATCTTGATGGACGCGTGTGCCAGTCCAGCTTTGGCCAGCGTCAGCAGGTACGGCAGTACTTGGGGAGCAGTAATCCGTAGAGGGTTAATCTTCTGTGCGTGGCACCAGACAGAGAACCTCTTCCATTTGTGTCCGTAGCATTTAAGAGTCGAGGACGCCCTGGCCTTTGCAAGAACCTCTCTGCAGTCGGCCGGTATGTCGTATCCTCCAAACTCTAGCGCTGCAGGAGCCAGGCCTGCAAGTTCAGCGATTTCGGGTCGTGGTGGAGGATGGCGCCTCCTTCCCTGGAGAGCAGATCCGCGTCCACCGGCAGCTTGATTGGCGGGGACGCTGACAAGTCCAGAAGGTCCGGGAACCATATCTGCCTCGGCCACGCAGGTGCGACGAGGATCATCCTGCACCGTGACCTCTTGAGCTGGTTGACGAGCCGGATTAGCAGTGGCAAAGGAGGGAACGCGTAGAGGAACAGGCCCTCCCAGGGGAACAAGAAAGCATAGCCCATGCTCCTCGCCTGGGGAAACCTGCTGGCGAACCTCCGGCACTTGGAGTTCGTCGCCGTCGCGAACAGGTCGATCTGGGGTGTGCCCCACCGTCGGAAGAGGCGATCCACTAGATCCTGCCGTAGTTCCCACTCGTGGCACGAGCGCAGCTCCCTGCTGAGTGAGTCGGCGATGGTGTTTTTTATCCCTGCCAGATGAAACGGCACCAGAAACATCCCTTGGGCGACTGCCCAATGCCACAGGTCCTGCGCCTCCTTGGACAGTGCTGGGGACCTGGTTCCGCCCTGTTTCCTGATGTAAAACATGGTGGTGGTGTTGTCGGTGAAGATCCTCACCACCTTGCCCTTGAGGGACGGAAGGAAGGACCTGAGGGCCCAAAACACTGCACGGAGCTCCAGGACGTTGATATGTAGGGATTTCTCCGTCGGGAGCCAAAGGCCTCTTGCGTGCAGATTTTCGGTGTGCACTCCCCACCCTTCCAGGGAGGCATCCGTGGTCACTGTCTCCTGGTGGGCTGGGGTCTGGAAGTCCATGCCCGCCGTCAGATGCGCGCGGGTGCCCCACCACTGGATCGCTCGTCGGAAACTCTCGTCGAGTGTGATCCTTTCCTCGAAGCTGCCCGTCGTTTGGATCCAGCGCGCGTCCAGGAACTCCTGCAACGGGCGCATCCGGAGCCTGCACATGGGAATGAGGTAGATGCAGGAAGACATCATTCCGAGGAGGGACTTGATGGACCTCACCTTGGCCGCGTCGGCCACCAACATCCGCTGCACCTTGCCCAGGATGGTCCTGGTCCTCTCCTCCGACGGGGAGGCCAGAAGGGACACTGTGTTGAGCCTCGCTCCCAGAAACAGAGCGTCTTGCGCGGGCACCAGGTGGGATTTGGCGTAGTTCACAGAGAATCCCAGGTCCGTGAGAAGTTGGACGGTCCTTGCCGTGTGAACCACGGCGAGCTCCCTTGTCTTGGCTCGGATGAGCCAGTCGTCCAGGTAGGGGTAGACGTGGATCCCTTCGCGGCGCAGCTGAGCCGCCACCGGTGCGAGGCACTTGGTGAACACCCTGGGTGCCGACCGTAGACCGAAGGGGAGGGCTTTGAACTGGTAATGACGCCCTTGGACCACAAACCTGAGGAATTTTCGGTGCCCCTTCAAGATGGGAATATGGAAGTAGGCATCCTCCAAATCCAACGACGACAGGAAGTCTCCTTCCTCCAGCTGACCCAGGACGTGCTGGAGGGTGACCATCCGGAACTTTTGCGCCTTGATGAACTTGTTCAGACGTCGCAGGTCCAAGATGGGGCGCCATCCCCCCGTCTTCTTCTTCACGAGGAAGTATCTCGAGTAGACTCCGGAGCCCCGAAGCCTCTTTGGGACGAGTTCGATGGCGCCCTTCTTGAGCATCGCCTTCACCTCCAGGAGAAGTTGAGGGACGTGAAGTTCTTTCCTGGCCACGGGGGGGACGCGCGGACACTTTCTTTGAAACTCGAGCGCGTGGCCCCGGGCCAAGGCGTCCAGCACCCAACGGTCGGTGGAGATGGACTCCCACACGCTGACGAAGCTCGCCAGCCGGCCTCCCACCGGGGTGCTTCGGTGGGGGCCCGACCCCCCGGCCGGTTCAATCCTGCTTCGACGAGGCTTTAGCGCCTTGTCCTTGGCGACGACGGCGGGGTCCGCCAGACTTGCCTCGTCCTCTGTAGGCCTCCTGAGACGATGAGCGGGCTGCTTGACGGTAGGAGGAGAAACCGCCACCGGAACCTTTGGAGGCGCCCTTGCCTCCGCTGCTCCGAAAGGGCGTCCGTCGTTGTTGCAGAACTCCAAGGGCCCGGGCCGTCTCGGTGTCCGCTTTAATGGCCTGAAGGGAATCGTCCACTGTTTTCCCAAACAGGTTGTTCCCATCGAAGGGCATGTCCAGGACTCTGGTCTGAACGTCTTGCCCAACTGGCGGAACCCAGTGTCGGCGATGTCCGTCGCAACGGTAATGGCGTGGTCCGAAGCCACCTCACCTTCCTGCAGGATCTCCAGGGCCTCTGCCCTCTTGTCGTCCGGCAAGAAGTCCAGCAGGGGAGCCAGTTTGTACCAGAGCTCCCTGTCGTATCGGGCCACGATAGCCAAGGCATTGGCAGCTTTAATCGTCGTTGCTGCAGACGAGATGACTCTGCGTCCCATAGTGTCCAATTTCTTTCCCTCGCCGTCCGGTGGGGAAGTCGATGTGGAGGCCGCACCCCCCCCCCGCTTTTTTCCTGGCCACCGCGGAGACGACGGAGTCCGGGGTAGGCTGCGCCCGGAGGCACAGGGGGGCCGTGTCCGGGACCCGGTACTTTTTCTCGTACCGGCCTCTTCTAGCTGGCGTCGTGGAAGGGTTATTGAGGAGGGTGAGGCCCTCATCCCAAATGTCATCCAATAGAGGCACCGCGAGGACCGTCTTCCTCTTGGCCTCGCGCCGCTGATAAAGGAAACCTTCCTTCTTCTTCTCCTCAGGGCAGAGTTGGAAAAGCTCGGATGCCCTGGCGATCATAGAGTGGAACGATCCAATCTCGTCGGGCGGAGAAGCCCTGGTGGGAGGCGACGACGGTACATCCTCGTCGTAAACCTTATCGTCCGTACCCGTCGCTGCCGTGTCAGTCCCCGTATCATCCCCTCGGGTGGACGGGGAGGAGGGCTGGAAGGGGCGCGACGGCTGAAAAGGAGGTGGAGGGTGGATCCTTCTTTTCTTGGTAGTGGGAACACCAGAAGGTCCCGGTTCTGGGTCCCCCGACGGGAGAGGTTCCGTCGGCAACGGTAGTCTCGTCCTTATCTCTGAGCATAAGGACTGTATAGCCAACAAAATGGCCGCCGAGTTGTCTCGCGGCGCTGGCAGAGGGGAATCCGACGGGCATCCCGACGGGCCGGTCTTCTTCCACGCCGAGGCCGTGGCTTAAGACCTCGACCAGCTCCTCCTCCGAGGTTGAGGCCGAATCTACGACGACGCCCTGCCCCCCCCTTTTTCTTCCCCACGGGGGATTTCACGGGGGTCCCATCGATGGGCACAAAAGAGGACTCCCTCCGAGGTGGCAGGGAGACTCTGAGCCCCGAGGTCGCCACCACTGGTGTAGCCTCCACAGGCTGAGCCAGGGCCACCGCGACAGTTTCGATAGAGGGCTTGGCCGGATGGATTAAGGCCTTCACCACCTTAGGTGCGCTCACCGCCTTATCCTTGAGGGGGGGGACACTGCCTCGCTCCCCCTCCGCCTTCGAGCTCGACCGGGGCCTCTCCAGGAGCTTCGTCGGGTGCTCGGCCTTCCTCTTACCCGACCCAGAGCGTTGGCTCGTGGTTGATGGTGCCGGGGAGGGTGCGCCCTGCCTGGCGCCCGTAGAGCCCGACCGTTCGGCGCTCCCGGTGCCAGCGGACTCGCGGTGCTTGGCCTTATGTTGGACCCCCGTCGCCGGGGCGTCCTCAAAGGTCTTAGAAGACCGCTCGGATTTCTTCCTCTTCTTCTCGCCGGACGGGCTCTTCCCTTCCAGCCAGTTGGCGAGACGTTGATGGCGGTCCTTCATGGTCCGCTCCGACATGTTGCCGCAAAACGCACAGTTCTTCTCCACGTGCGTCTTGTCCTCATGTAGGCAGTAAAGACAAAAAGAGTGTTCGTCTTCCTTGAAGACGTTCTGCAGCTGGCATCCAGGGCAGACCCTGAACAGCTTTCCGGGCGTCGAGCTTCCCTTCTCCTGGGCCATGACCGGGCCTGAGAAACTTCTGGAGTCCTCCAAAAGCGTAGCTCGACGAAATCTTCACCCTTGAGGGGCGCAGACGAATCCGAAACGGGTCCCCGTTGATCGGATGGAGAGTCGGTAGAACTTGAGGCTCCTTTGACCGAAAAAACGAAGTTTTTGAGAAAAAACGTGAAAAAAAATAGCACTAACGCTCGAGAGCAATAGCACGAGGATCCCAACACATGAACGTGCGGTAAAAATCTGAAGATGGCTGCCAGAGGCGGTGCTTAGGTAGAGGGCAGTCATTGGCTGTGGTCAGTATGACGCAGAGACCAGTGATTGGTTATTACTACGAAAGACAGATCAGAAACGAAACTGATACTGGTTTTTTCTTTACCGAGGATTCCCAGCCTGACGACGGGGAATATTCATGAGCATGTGAATCCACGCCAGACCCCATGCTGGAGAAAGTCATGTACGTCAGAGTCAGTGATTGGTTCTGTCAGGAAAGTGGCTGGGTTCACCGTTTTACATCGAACGACGTGTATGGAAGGGCTGGACAATATGACCTCATAGGCCGATGCCCTCTATGTGATTAAGGTAGATTTGGACCATTCCAAAATAGAAAATATGGCATGCTCCACATCACCTGAGCCAAAGAGACCTGACACCAATGTGACTTCTGGGCAACTTGAACTCTCACGGACAAATATTGGCATGACATCTAAAAAAGTCGAGAGAAATAAACTGTGGTCTATGCAACAGTTTTCAGCGACCCAAGGAATTATATCCAAAGACACAAGGGAAGCCGTGTCTATGAGTAAGGCACCTCTAGATGCGCCCTTGAAAATGGGGGAAGAATGCGTGCAAGCCAATGTGGAATGTGTGTCAGTAAGCAATTCCCAGCCTCCAACTAATACTAGTAGTAACCTATCCCTGCCAAGGTCAAAGCAAAATCCAAGGGAGCAAGCAACAACGGCTAACAAGCAAAGTGGGAAAAACGTCTTTCGCATATTTGAACTTTCCAGCCTCTCTTATACAAACAAAGAAACATCAAAGGTCTAATAGTAATAAGCCGACCGATTCAGTTATAAGCAAATCAAACAGCAATCAATGTGAATGAGAAGAATCCCTCAGACTCGCACTTACTGTCGAAAACTATACATGCAAAAGGGAATATCTCAAATTGCAATAACCCAAAATGGTGCTCCATCAGGAGGGCAGGTTTCTCAGAGTAAGAGAGAAGTGGCTGTACGAACCATAGCCCAAAAACCTGCAGCAGAAAAAAAGATGTAGAAAACTCTTCCCATCATGGACAAAGCAGCGGAGTGCTATCTGGATCATGATGAATGTTATAAGGCCCCTTTTAATTAAGAGGCACCTAATTTGGAACATGCAGGGCAAAATCATTCTCAGTTAACACAAACAGCAGTTTGGAGAACTATGGCCAACAGCTTACCATCACAACATCAAAGGCTGACTGCTGTGATTTTCAAACACAATACCTCTTACCATGAGAAAGATCCGCATTGTGGTAGCATCCAAAGTACTGCAAGAGTAGGGCCAGATTCCGGCTCAACTTCGAACTTGTTGCAGAAAAATAATAATTTTGAAATAACCACGGAACTTGCAAATGAGCGATTTCTCAATCAAGATGCGCCATATATATTTATGCTGGAGCTGGTTTTTAGAACTGAAGAGCCTGTATGTTTAAATAGGAAGAATGTGTTGTATTTATTACATTAAGTACCCTATTTGTGGCTACTTACAACTAAATATGTAGAGGTTTTTTTCACAGATGATAAACGGACAGATCTAGTGCAATTAACTACTTCTAGAATGGTGGAAAAATGCTTATAGCAGAAATTGAAAAACTAAGAACCATGGGATATGATCTTGTGCCGTTGTCTATGATGCAGATCGACAAACGATCAAATACTGATGATGATGGAAGATATATGAGGAGGGGGACTCCTTAACAATTACCTGCAAAAATTACACAAATAATCTTGTACAAGGGATTTCCACATTAGTACAAAAACCAAGCGATGACACAAATAATTGGAACTGGTTACCGGAGTAGCCTTTGAAATGTATTTAGGAAATTAAGAGAACGTGGTACAGCACTTCAGCCTTTTGAACGCCATTACTACACTTTCCTTACTGATCTGGAATTAGAGAGGCCCCAATAGCTTTATAACCAATGATTAAGTTAGACAAACGCTGATAGAGAATATCATAGTACTATTACAAGAAACCTGGTTAAGATCGACAGTACACATAGGTGGATATAACACAACGCAGCAATTAGCAAAGACAATTAATGGGGGTCGCCCAATTGGGCGGAGAGACTTCTCATTATGGTACAGAACACAGTAGTTGAAGCAGTTGAAGTTATATCGAAAGACACTTCTGGTCTACTGGGGTTAAAGATAATGTTAAAAGATCATAAAGATAATCAAGCACTGGTGAGTGGGGGCATGGCCAAGCGGCCACAAGATGACTGCATAATCCAGCAGCCCTCCCTGACAGAGAGATAATACCTAAAATATGGAACTGTAATGGTACATTAATTGTTTTTCAAATATGCGCGCCTTTTTTTTTTTTAACAAGACTTTTTATCGGCATTTGTAAATAACAAAAGCCTCACCATTCTTTATGACATAATGTTAAAGTATAACAAACAAAAATCAACATAACCTCAAATGAGGTAAACAAGTACAGGGGATTGTGGGGGGGAAGCAGGGGAGTACTCTGGGGTAGACCGGGGGAGGGGTCGCAGCAGTCTGGGGTCAATGTTACAGGGAACGAGTAAAATGATAGCGGTGGGTTAGACAACTATTCTCACAGTCTGGGAGGGAGCTAGTCCATTTTCGACAGCCAGCGGAGAGATGATGGCTGTCTGGCTCCTCCGGGAAATTTCTGCACACAGTCTAAAAATGGGGTCCAAATGCTATAAAACTTGTTTCTGTTGCTGAAGCGGAGGGCAGTGATTTTCTCGGCTGCAGCGATATCCCAGCACTTTACCCACCACACAGGGATCGCTGGACCAACCGGGAGTTTCCACAGCCTAGCAATTGAGATTTTAGCTGCAGTAAGTAAGAAGAGATCCACCAGATTGCCTGCCATCGGGAATTGTCCCTCTCCCGTGTCTCCCAGCAGGACAATTCCCGAGTCCCACGGGATCGTTAGGCCTGTGATAAGTCGGATGTGTTCCCGGACCTCCCTCAAAAACCTTTCTGCCTTCGGGCACGTCCAAAGGAGGTAGAACAACGTTCATGTGTCCGCGCAGACTCTCCAGCAGTGTGGCGCTATGGTGGGGTTGCATTTGTGTAGAATTTCCAGTGTTATGTACCACCTACAGCAAACCTTAATGGCCCCCTCTTTATTTGTGACACATTTGGAGGTCTTGTGGGTTCTCGTCCAAATGCGATTCCAGCTGGCCATGTCTAATTCTCTATCTCTATATCTCTCTCCCACCGTTTCATATAGGGCTCCTTAGCATCAGGATCTGCCCTGTCCAGTAACCTATACAGGGTCGAAATCTTCCCCCTGGGCGGGGTTGCAGTTAGTGTGCGTTCCAGCACTGTAAGTTCTCTGTGCCCATGTGCTCTCATCAAGTCGTGTGACAGCCAATGTCGGAGTTGGGCGCAGCGGAACCTCTCGCATTCGGGAACCTGGAATTTCCTTCTGCAGTCCTCAAAGGTGAGTAGGGTGTGCCCATCGTAGAAGTCCGCAATGCACTTTAGGTCGCCTGACTTCCGTTTGGAAAATACTTTTTTGCCCTAGTCCTGGGGTGAAGTCTGGGTTCTCCCAGACCGGAGAGAGCGGACCCACCGTGCTCCGGCAGCTCCATTTCCTGGCCGCCTGCTTCCAGCTATTCACTGTGTTCCTAGTCGTCATGAGGTGCCCAGCGTTTGTGGGATGCTTAGGCCATGTGATGTGTGGAAGGGATTCCAATGGATAGTGGCTCCAGTCCTCCTCCAGCTTCAGCCAGCGGAGTTTGTCGGTGCCCGGTTGCCACATAAATGCTGCCGAGAGCTGGGCGGATAAGCAGTACCTCTCCACCTCAGGAACCCCAAAGCCTCCAGGTCAGGGGCTCCTGAGCAGGACTTTCCTGGTCACCCGTGGATTCTTACCCCCCATATGACTTCTAGTATGCTTGCTTGTAGTTTCTGCTTGTCTTTTTTGGGGATTGCTACTGGGAGGGCTTGGCAATGGTAGAGCAGTCTGGGAACCATGTTCATTTTTTGTGCCGTAATCCTCCCCATCCAGGATATCTCCTGATTTTGCCAGCGGGACATGTCTGACTGCAGGTCCTTGAGTTGGGGAGGGAAGTTTCGTTTATAAGTGCGTTCCGCTAGCTTAGGTATGCAGAGGCCCAGGTAGCTTAAGTGGGATCTGGCCCACGGGATCGGGAGACTGGCCGATAGGGAGTGCAGCGTTGCTTTAGGAATGTTAGTGCCCAGTGCTATAGACTTTGTGAGCTTGACCGAGAACCTGAAGGCTACTTTAAAGCTGTTCAGCTCTTCCCATAGTGCTGCAAGGGATGTGCCTTGATGGGATAGTGTCAGCAGCACGTCATTTGCCTACAGGGCTGCTTTTTAAATGTCGTTCTTGAACTTAAGTCCCCGGATCAAAGGGCTCTGCCGGATACTGGAAGTAAACGGCTCCATTGACAGTGCAAAGATGAAAGGTGACAGGGGGCAGTCCTGGCGATTGCCTCTGGTAACCTCGATTCTGGGGGACATAGCACTGTTGATTCTGAGGATTGTGGTGGGGTGCTGATAATTTGCCATCGTCTATTTCAGGAATTTAGGGCCCACCCCGTAGTGTTGCAGCGTTTCCCCCATGTAGCCCCAGTCCAGCATATCAAACGCCTTGTGTGCATCGAGTGAGACCACTGCTAGTTCCCCTCCAGTTCTGTTGGCCGTTTCGATGACATTTAGGGTGCGTCTGATGTTGTCCAAGGTGTTGCGTCCAGGGATGAAGCCCGTTTGATCCGGGTGGATGAGATCCGGGAGCAGTCGGGCGAGCCTGCAAGCTTAAAGTTTCGAGAAGATTTTGGAGTCCACATTCATCAGGGCGATGGGGCGGTATGACGAGCAAAGTTTTGGGTTTGCCCCGGGTTTCGGGATCAGGAACGTGATGGATTCCTCCATAGAGGGGGTGACGGAGCCTGTTTCCAGGAAAGTGTTGAAAAGAGAGGCAAGGTGGGGAGCCAGGATGTGGGTATATTTCTTATAAAATGGTGCGGGCAGACTGTCTGGACCAGGGGCCGTGTTCTTCATTGAGCGAATCACTTCGGTCACCTCCTCCGGGGATATGGGGTCTTCCAGGGAGTCGATCTGCGGATGGCGAGGCGGCTTGCAGGTAATTGGCGTGTGCTTCCACGCATGTAGGCCTCCCTGACATCACATTCCTGTGGTGCTCGGTCATGATGGACAGCTTTTCGGGATCCGAGCAGCGAGGTTTCCCGTCTCGGTCCCGTAGGACTGTAATGTTGTTTCTGGTATGTACAAGGAGGTGGTTGGCTTTGTTGCCATTCAGGTAGTAATACTGCTTCGTGTATGTTAAAGCTCGGGCTGTTCGGTCTGCCAGGTGCAAATCCAGGACTACTTTAGCTTTACATAGCTATTTCCACGACCTTACCGATTCATGTTTTTTGTGGTTTTCTTCTTTCTGTGCCATCTCCGTCTCCAGTTCCTCTATGTCTGCACCTGTGTGCCGCTGAACAGTTCATGCCAACGCCCCGGATCACGGGCTTCATAGCATCCCACACCATAGCCTCTATGGATCCCTTGCCCGCGTTTTCTGTGAAGTAGTTGATCAGAGCTTCCGACAGTTCCTGGCTATCTGCTATGTCCGAGAGGAGATAGACCTGCAGCTTCCAGGCCCTTTGCGGCGGCATTGGTAGACTCTTCGTTTGGAGCTGTGATATCACTGGGGCATGGTCAGAAATTACCCTTAGTCCTATGTGGATGTCCACGATACAGGGGAACACAACACTTGAGACTAGTAGGAGGCCTACCCTGGAGAGAACCCTATGGACATGAGAGAAGAAGGTGTAGTTGCAGGCCTTTTCATTTGTCAGCCTCCACGTGTCTATCATTTCTGTATCTCTCAGGAATTCGGCGAGCCCCAGTGCCTTCGAGAAGTCTGATCCAGTAGGCGGCAAGGTCTTGTCAATGGTGGGGTCCGGGGTGAGGTTGAAGTCGCCCCCGATCAGCAGTTTGCCTTCAGCGAAGGTAGTTATCACTGGGAGAATCCTACGTAAGAAGCGCTCCTGGGCGTCACTTGGGCAGTAAATTGCTGCAATGGTTATTGGAAGTTTGACCAGGAGGCCCTTGATCAGCACAAACCTACCCTCGGGGTCTCTCTTGACTTAGACCCTTGACAAGACCGCCGATTGGCTGAACAGGACTGCCATCCCTCCTCCCTTCTGTCCGGAGGATGCGAAGTATCTTTTGGGGAATCTTCGATACTTGAATCATTGCTCGTTCAGGGCTTAGAGATGGGTTTCTTGTAGGCATACAATATCTGCCTCCAGTTGGGCCAGACAATGTTCCACAAACTTCAGTTTCCTGGGGGAGTTCAGGTCCTGGACATTCCAGGTGATCATGGTTAGATGTTTTATGGGTGACCCCATTTCAGAGTGATTAATGCTATTTTACTCCCATTTCCGCCATCATATATGGGTAGCTGTCGGTTAGGCTGGGCCCTGTATTGATAGTTTGTGCCCCTTTCCGGTGTCAATCCCTCTTCCCCCCCTTAAAAAACAAACTTGGTCATCTGGACCAGCCTTCGATCAACAGGGACTCTGGCTGGGCCAACGCCGCCTTCTAAAGACGAGATACTTTGGCCTCTGCTGCAAGATGACGAGAGCGGAGTGTGTGATTGGTGTGTGGACTTGCTTCAGGGGTTTCGATGCGTGGCCAGCGGCTGTGGCTGGCATCTGGTCCTCCAGGTGACGCTTATCGGTTCCGAGGAACCAGAGGTCCGCTGCCACCCCGCCTTAGCCATCGTTGCTGGGGTGTTTGCTTTTGAGTGAGGGGTCCCTGATTCTCTGTCGTTGCCTCTCAACTCGAGACCAGGATCGGTTGGAGTCCTGCGGTTCTTCCTGTTCAGAAGTTGCACTCTCGTCGTTGGTCCCCTCCCCTACATCCGGGTGCAGCAGCCTCTCCGCCTCGTGCACCTTGCATATATGGCAGACACCCCCGTTCCAGGAGAATATCAGGGCAGTGGGGAAGCCCCAGTGGTACGGGTAACCCTTTCTCCCTCAGCCATGCCGCAACAGGCTTCAGTGCCTTCCTTTTCGGAAGTGTAACAGAGGCGAGATCATGATACAAGGAAATGGAGGCATCCCTGAAGAGTATTTGAGGGGAAATTATTGCTTCCAACATGATTTCTTCCTTGACTTTGAAGTAGTGTAGTCTCGCAAGGATGTCTGG
Source organism: Ambystoma mexicanum (assembly GCF_040938575.1). Lineage (NCBI taxonomy): Eukaryota > Metazoa > Chordata > Amphibia > Caudata > Ambystomatidae > Ambystoma > Ambystoma mexicanum. The sequence goes on from NC_090922.1 coordinate 344,342,257, forward strand.
TGGGGCCGAGGAGTTGGATCTGGCTCTGGTTCTGTGGACCCTATCAAGTACCACATGAGAGTCGTCCGGCAGGGTCAGGATGAAGCGGAAGAGGTCACTCACATAACGCTCCAGGTCAGCCTCCGAGACGGAGGTGGGGATCCCTCTCAGGTGTATGTCATTGCGATGGTAGCGGTTCTCCGAGTCCTTCTGCTTAAGTTCGAGGGCTTCGCACCTGCGGCCCAGCCTACCTGCCCTCTTCTCGATCGCGTAACTATGCTCGCACAGGGTGGTTTCTGCCTCCGTCGTCCTTGTCTCCAGTTCCCCCACTCTCACATCCAGCACTGCGATTGTACTCTTCACCTCCCCGGTGCCCCTCTGGAACTCTTTAGTCAGCGCCGCTAAGAGGTCCTGGAGGTCCCTCGGAGTGGCTCCGCATGCATGCTCTCAGTGATTGTTTCCCTTGGCTCCAGGCGGTCCCCTCTCCTGGGCCTATCTGGTGCTGGGGTGGATAATAAAGTTGCAATGTCTGCTTTCTTGACTGATTTTTTAGCTATGAGTTCAGATCCGTTTCTCAGGCTCGGGTGCAATACGCTGAAGTTGAAGGGCAGAATATCAAGCGGGCGTACAACCCCGAGCCAGAGGGCAGAGGAAGCTGTGACCGGGTGTGCCTGGCCAACTTTAGTGGAGAAAACCCCAGGCAGGGACCCGCAGGTATTGGGAGGCCTCTCTCTACCAGAGACCCCCTGATTGTATGCCTCACTCCTCCTCGTGGTGCAGGTGCAAATGTCCTGGGGCAGGAGGCAAGATTCGTGCCTCCTGGGCTGTAGATCACTCCAACGTGCTCCAGAATCCACGGTGCTCTGTGCCCACCGTGGCACCCCTGTGGGTGTGTGTATTGATGACTCTGGGCTCCACCAGGGAGAGGTTGGTTAGATCCAACCGGCAGGAACGGTCTGGGTGCGGGTGCACAGGCCCACCCCAGCGGGTCTGTTCTCTCAAGAGGGTGGCCGGGCTGACTTTCTCTTGGCAGCGATAGCTTGTGCTGCTGTCCGGCCGGTGCTAGGTGTGGCCGCTGAGGGATGGTTCGCCGCTGTCCGGCTGCCGCTAAAGTTGGGCTACCGCCGGATTGCTGGCAGTGTCCAATACCCCCGTTGATGTGGGGGGGCGCTATGAGGAGGCACAGGCTGCTTGTGCTGTTGGGCAGCCCCGCTGTCTAGCTTTGCCCGGCAGTGCGGGTGCAGGTTGGGGGGGAGGCAGATCGGGTGGCCCGAATCACTGGTCTCAGATGTGCAGTGTGGCAAGGGTTTGGGCGCTGCTGGTGGCTGGTCGTTTCAGGAGACCACTGCGCCTGCCTCAGTGTTGGAGGCCTCCGGTCCCGCAGACCCCTGCTCCCTTTATGCCCATCGAGGTGGGGGCTGCGCTGTGAGGAGGCCCAGGCCGCGTGTGTTGGTGAGCAGCTCCACTGCCTGGCTTTGTTCCGGCAGGGAGTGCAAGCGCAGGTGAGGTGGGGAGGCTCGCCAAGCGGTCCGCTTCACTGGGCGATGGTGTGCTGTGCGGCAAGGGCTTGGGAGCCGTTGGTGGTGGGTTGCTTCAGGAGACTGCTGCGCCGGCCTCCACAGTGGGGGCCTCAGGATCCTCTGGTCTCTGCTGCCCCTATGGCTTACAGCCAACCACTGAGGAGGGGGTGCCGTAAGGGGGCTCGGGCCACGTACCATGTTGGGCAGCTCTGCTGCCTGGCTTTGTTCCGGTGTTGCCTCCTACCCAAGTTCAGGGCAAGAGGATGGTCAGGCCTTGTATGCTGCAAGATGGTACCGTTGCCCTGCTTTGTGCCGGCGGTGCAATCTTCCTGCGGTCCAGGGCGCAAGGAGGCTCAGGCAGCGTGTGATGTTGGCAACGTTCCAGAGGTCCCGCTGTCGGGTGCAGAGGGCCCCACCCGGACCGGGACCCGCACCTGGGGTGAGCCTCTCAAAGGAGCAGTACTCCCTAAGCCGCTGCTGCCGTTATTTTCACCCGACCCAGGAGGGGTCCGCCATCTTGCTGTTCACGGCCTCACCTCGCTGCCGCATAGCCTGAGTTCCGAGAAAACACGCTGAGCCCGGTGATCAAAAGGGTTGAACGTCGGTAAGGATCGACAGCACAGCATCAGCCATCAAACCCTCTGCAAGCCACAGCTTTAGTCAATTTCTCACCAGAGCATAGTTAAATGACGCGTGGCACCAGCCGGGAAATCTCACAGAGCTGCTCCGACTGCCATGGCTCCAAACCATATTTGGAGCCATAGATATTAGCACGCGAACAGGATACACGCAGCTCAGGACAGCCTCGCTAGAAAACAGCGTCTGCGTGTAGATATTTAGCACGCGAACAGGATACACGCAGCTCAGGACAGCCGCGCTTGCAGACAGCGTCCGCGTGGAGACTTGGCACGCGTACAGGAAACACGCAGCTCCGGAATTAGCGTGTGGAGGAAACACGCTCAAAATAGGCCAAAGAAGTTGCTGAAGGGAATGCGAGAACGCAGGTCCAGAGTTCAGCTACCAAAACGACAAAATTGACTTAATCAGAAGCAGCGATTGGAGTTTCCACGCTGCTTATGTACGCACTGCCATGATACACGTGACGGACCCAAGTCACGTGAAATTTAACGATGTAAAAAATGCAGACGTCGTTTTCCGGGCAATGCATCGAACAACCTCCATTTTGAGTAGAATGGTCTAGTGGTTCGATGGGCGTAACTCATTTTGTATGGAGAAGTCGTTCCTGGTCCAGAGGTATGTCCAGCAGGCATGACACAGGGGCCGAGGAGGTTGTATAGCGAACACCTGGGAGGACCCACATGGCCAATTCACGTGTAGTACTCCCCAGAACCCCTGAAATACACGTACCCTGCTGAAATCGCATGTGGAACTTCCCGCGCACCCCTGAAATACACGTACCCTGCTGAAATTGCGTGTGGAACTTCCCGCGCACCCCTGAAATACACGTACTGTGCTGAAATCGCGTGTGGAACTTCCCGCGCACCCCTGAAATACACGTACCCTGCTGAAATTGCGTGTGGAACTTCCCGCGCACCCCAGTAATACACGTACCCTGCTCGCACGGGACCAATCGCGTGTGGAACTTCCCACGCACCCCTGAAATACACGTACCCTGATGGAATCGCGTGTGGAACTTCCCGCACACCCCTGAAATACACGTACCGTGCTGAAATCACGTGTGGAACTTCCTGCGCACACCTGAAATACACGCACCCTGCTGAAATCGCGTGTGGAACTTCCCGCGCACCCCAGTAATACACGTACCCTGCTCGCACGGGGCCAATCGCGTGTGGAACTTCCCGCACACCCGTGAAATACACGTACCCTGGTGGATTCGCGTGTGGAACTTCCCGCGCACCCCTGAAATACACGTACCCTGCTCGCACGGGGCCAATCGCGTGTGGAACTTCCCGCGCACCCCTGAAATAGACGTACCCTGATGGAATCGCGTGTGGAACTTCCCGCGCACCCCGGAAGGAATAAGTTACTTACCTGTAACTGTTGTTCTCCAGCATGGGTCTGGCATGGATTCACATGCTCATGAATATTCCCCGGCGTCAGGCTGGGAATCCTCGGTAAAGAAAAAATCAGTATCAGTTTTGTTTCTGATCTGTCTTTCGTAGTAGTAACCAATCACTGGTCTCTGAATCATACTGACCACAGCCAATGACTGCCCTCAAGCCCCGCCTCTGGCAGCCATCTTCAGATCTGGTAGCACGTGAAGTGGCAGTATAACAAAGTGAAGAGCCGCAGAGGGGTAGGCGGGAGGGTTCGCATGTGAATCCATGCCAGACCCATGCTGGAGAACAACAGTGACAGGTAAGTAACTTGTTCCTTCTCCAGCATGGGGTCTGGCATGGATTCACATGCTCATGAATAAAGAATACATAGCAGTACACACATGCACAACCACGGGAGGTGGCAAAGGCTCAACATTAAGCATTACATCAAACTCAACATTAAGCAATTCTTACCTCCTCACCCGGCTCACCTTAGGCGAACAGATTGCGCAGCACTGCTTGGCCGACCCTGGACTCCTCCCTGGAATCCCGATCGACGCAGTAGAATTTCGTGAAGGTGTGCGTCGACCTCCACGTAGCAGCCCTGCAGATGTCCAGCAAGGGCACACCAGATAGGAACGCCGTGGTAGCTGCGATCGCTCTGGTGGAATGGGCACTCGGACGGCCAGGCAGCGGTCGGTTTGCCAACCGATGACAGTACATGATACAGCCGGAGAGCCATCTGGAAATGGAGGCCTTTGAGAGAGCCTTCTCCTGATTGACAGGTCCAAAGTTCACAAAAAGTTGTGACGTCTTCTGAATACACTTTGTGCGGTCCACGTAAAACTTCAGCGCTCTAGCCACATCCAGCGAGTGTAAAGTCCTTTCGGCCGGCGACGAAGGCAACGGGAAGAAAACAGGCAACACCAAGGGTTCGTTCAGGTGGAAGTCCGATGGCACCTTGGGCATGAAGGAGGGGTGCGTCCTGAGCACTACCCTCGTGTCGTGAAAAGTCAAGTACGGGGGCTTGCAGGAAAGAACCTGGATCTCTCCCACTCTTCGTGCGGAGGTGATGGCCACAAGAAACGCTGTTTTCCACGACAGAAACTTCAACGGAGCCGAGTGCAGAGGCTCGAACGGAGGTCCCATGAGCTTGGTCAGCACCATGTTGAGCTCCCACGCCGGGGCCGGAGCCTTCACCGGCGGGAACGATCTGAACAGTCCCTTCATGAATTCTTTCACCAGACGATGAGACCACAAAGACGTCCGCCCCGTGGTTCTGGTGTATCGGGAGATCGCAGCAAGATGAATCTTGATGGACGCGTGCGCCAGTCCAGCCTTGGCCAGCGTCAGAAGGTACGGCAGTACCTGGGGAGCCGTAATCCGTAGACGGTTAATCCTCTGTGCGTGGCACCACTCAGAGAACCTCTTCCCTTTGTGTCCATAGCATTTAAGAGTTGAGGACGCCCTGGCCTTTGCAAGAACCTCTCTACAGTCGGCCGGTATGTCGTATCCTCCAAACTCTAACGCTGCAGGAGCCAGGCCTGCAAGTTCAGTGACTTCGGGTCATGATGGAGGATGGCGCCTCCTTCCCTGGAGAGAAGATCCGCGTCCACTGGCAGCTTGATTGACGGGGACGCTGACAAGTCCAGAAGGTCCGGGAACCATATCTGCCTCGGCCACGCAGGTGCGACGAGGATCATCCTGCACCGTGACCTCTTGAGCTGGTTGATGAGCCGGATCAGCAATGGCAATGGAGGGAACGCGTATAGAAACAGGCCCTCCCAGGGGAACGAGAAAGCATCGCCCATGCTCCTCGGCTGGGGAAACCTGCTGGCGAACCTCCGGCACTTGGAGTTCGTCGCCGTCGCGAACAGATCGATCTGGGGTGTGCCCCACCGTCGGAAGAGGCAGTCCACTAGATCCTGTCGTAGTTCCCACTCGTGGCACGAGCGCAGCTCTCTGCTGAGCGAGTCGGCGATGGTGTTTTTTATCCCTGCCAGATGAAACGGCACCAGAAACATCCCTTGGGCGACGGCCCAATGCCACAGATCCTGCGCCTCCTTGGACAGGGCTGGGGATCTGGTACCGCCCTGCTTCCTGATGTAGAACATGGTGGTGGTGTTGTCGGTGAAGATCCTCACCACCTTGCCCTTGAGGGACGGAAGGAAGGACCTGAGGGCCCAAAACACTGCACGGAGCTCCAGGACGTTGATATGAAGGGATTTCTCCGTCGGGAGCCAAAGGCCTCTTGCGTGCAGATTTTCGGTGTGCGCTCCCCACCCTTCCAGGGAGGCATCCGTGGTCACTGTCTCCTGGTGGCCGGGGGTCTGGAAGTCCATGCCCGCCGTCAGATGCGCGCGGGTGCCCCACCACCGGATCGCTCGTCGGAAACTCTCGTCGAGTGTGATCCTCTCCTCGAAGCTGCCCGTCTTCTGGATCCAACACGCGTCCAGGAACTCCTGCAACAGGCGCATCCGGAGCCTGCACAGGCGGATGAGATAAATGCAAGAAGACATCATTCCGAGGAGGGACTTGATGGACCTCACCCTGGCCGCGTCCGCAACCAGCATCCGCTGCACCTTGCCCAAGATGGCCCTCGTCCTTTCCTCCGACAGAGAGGCCAGAAGCGACACTGTGTCGAGCTTCGCTCCCAGAAACAGTGCGTCTTGCGCGGGCACCAGGTGGGACTTGGCGTAGTTTATGGAGAATCCCAGGTTCGTGAGTAGTTGGACGGTCCTTGCCGTGTGCTCCACAGCGAGCTCCTTCGTCTTTGCTTGGATGAGCCAGTCGTCCAGGTAGGGGTAGACGTGGATCCCCTCTCGGCACAGCTGCGCCGCCACCGGTGCGAGGCACTTGGTGAACACCCTGGGTGCCGACCTCAATCCGAAGGGAAGGGCTTTGAACTGGTAGTGACGCCCTTAGACCACGAACCTGAGAAACTTTCGGTGTCCCTTTAGGATGGGAATATGGAAGTAGGCATCCTCCAAATCCAACGACGACAGGAAATCGCCCTCCTCCAGTTGACCCAGGACGTGTTGGAGGGTGACCATCTTGAACTTCTGTGCCTTGATAAATTTGTTCAGTCGTCGTAGGTCCAGGATGGGACGCCATCCTCCCGTCTTCTTCTTCACGAGGAAGTATCTTGAGTAGACTCCGGAGCCCCGAAGCCTCTTTGGGACGAGCTCGATGGCGCCCTTCTTGAGCATCGCCTTTACCTCCAAGAGAAGTTGAGGGTCGTGATGTTCTTTCCTGGCCACAGGGGGGACGCGCGGGCACCTCTTTAGAAACTCAAGCGCGTGACCCTGAGCTATGGCGTCCAGCACCCAACGGTCGGTGGAGATAGACTCCCACACGCTGACGAAGCTTGACAGCCGGCCTCCCACCGGGGTGCTTCGGTGGGGGCCCGACCACACGGCCGGTTCAGTCCTGCTTCGACGAGGCTTTGCCGCCTTGTCCTCCTTGGCGACGATGGTGGGGTCCGTCTGACTTGCCTCGTCCCCTTTAAGCTTCCTGTGACGACGAACGAGCCGCTTGACGGTAGGTGGAAAATCCGCCGCTGGAACCTTTGGAGCCACCCTGTTTGCCTCCGCCGCTCCGAAAGGGCGGCCGCCGTTGCTAGAGAAACCCAAGAGCCCGGGCCGTCTCCGTGTCCGCCTTGATGGCTTGAAGGGAATCGTCCACTGTTTTCCCAAACAGGTTGTTTCCGTCGAACGGCATGTCCAAGACTCTGGTCTGCACGTCCTGACGGAAGTCAGTAGCCTTGAGCCATCCACGCCGCCTAAGGCACACGCGTTGCCCAACTGGCAAAATCCAGTGTCAGCGATGTCCGTCGCAATCGTAATGGCGTGGTCCGACGCCACCTCTCCTTCCTGCAAGATCTCTAGGGCTTCCGCCCTCTTGTCGTCTGGAAGGAAGTCCAGCAGGGGGGCCAGTTTGTACCACAACTCCCTGTCGTAGCAGGCTACGATAGCCAAGGCGTTGGCCGCCTTAATCTTCGTCGCTGCCGACGAGATGACTCTGCGTCCCATCGTGTCTAATTTCTTTCCCTCGCCGTCCGGCGGGGAGGTCGACGTAGAGGCCGCGCCCCCCTCTTTCTTCCTGGCCGCCGCGGAGACGACCAAGTCCGGGGTCGGCTGTGCCCGAAGGCACAAGGGGGCCGCGTCCGGGACCCGGTACTTCTTCTCGTACCGATCCCTTCTAGCCGGCGTCGTGGATGGGTTCTTGAGGAGGGCGAGGCCCTCATCCCAAATATCGTCTAGTAGAGGTACAGCGAGGACCGTCTTCCTCTTGGTCTCGCGCCGTTGATAAAGGAAACCTTCCTTCTTCTCTTCCGGGCAGAGCTGGAAAAGCTCGGATGCCCTGGCGATCATGGAGTGAAACGATCCAATCTCGTCGGGTGGGGAAGCCCGGATGGGAGGGGACGACGGGAGATCCTCGTTGTAAACCTCGTCGTCTGTACCCGTCGCGGCCGTGTCAGTCCCCGTATCATCCCCACGTGTCGTGGACGGGGAGGAGGGCTGAACAGGGCGCGATGGCTGAAAAGGAGGTGGAGGATGAATCCTTCTTCTCTTAGGTGGAGGGCTCCCAGGAGAGCCTGGCTCCAGGTCCCCCGTCGGGAGCGGTTCCTCCGTTGGTGGTAACGGCAGTCTCGTCCTTATCTCTGAGCATAAGGACTGTATAGCCAACAAAATGGCCGCCGAGTTGTCCTGCGGCACTGGTTGAGGGGAGTCATACGGGCGGTCAGGAGCCCCGTCGGCGCCCTCGACGTTCTCGTCGTCTCCTACGTCGGGGTCCCACCCGACGGGCTGGTCTTCTTCCACGCCAACGCCGTGGCTTAAGACTTCGATCAGCTCCTCCTCAGAGGTTGAGGCCGAATCCACGACAACCTCCTGCCCCCCCCTTTTTCTTCTCTGTCAGAGGTTTCACGGGGGTCCTGTCGATGGGCATGAAAGAGGACTCCCTCCGCGGTGGCAGGGAGACTCTGGGCCCCGAGGTCGCCACCACTGGTGTAGCCTCCACAGGCTGAGCCAGAGCCGCCTCGACTGTCTCGATAGAGGCCTTGGCCGGGTGGATTAAGGCTTTCACCACCTTAGGTGCGCTCACCGCCTTCTCCTTGGGGGGAGGGTCACTGCCTCGCTCCCCCTCCGATGGGGCTTTCGAGCTCGACCGGGGTCTCTCCAGGAGCTTCACCGGGTGCTCGGCCTTCCTCTTACCCGAGCCAGAGCGTTGGCTCGTGGTTGATGGCGCCGGGGAGGATGCGCCCTGCCTGGCGCCCATAGAGCCCGACCGTTCGGCGCTCCCGGTGCCAGCGGACTCGCGGTGCTTGGCCTTCTGTTGGACCCCCGTCGCTGGGGCGCCCTCAAAGGTCTTAGAAGACCGCTCTGACTTCTTCTTCTCGCCTGACGGGCTCTTTCCTTCCAGCCAGTTGGCGAGACGTTGATGGCGATCCTTCATGGTCCGCTCCGACATATTGCCGCAAAACGCACAGTCCTTCTCCACGTGCGTCTTGTCCTCATGTAGGCAGTAATGGCAAAGGGAGTGTTCGTCCTCCTTAAAGACATTCTGAAACTGGCATCCAGGGCAGACCCTGAACAGCTTTCCGGGCGTCGAGCTTCCCTTCTCCTGGGCCATGTCCGAGATGGGCCTGAGAAACTTCTGGAGTCCTCCAAAAGCGTGGCTCGACGAAATCTTCACCCTTGAGGGGCGTAGACGAATCCGACACGGGTCCCCGTAAATCGGATGAAGAAACGGTGGAGCTTGAGGCTCTTTTGACCGAAAAAAGAGAAATTTTCCTGAGAAAAAACGTGAAAAAAGCACTAACGCTTGAGAGCAATAGCACGAGGATCCCAACACTTGAACGTGCGGTAAAAATCTGAAGATGGCTGCCAGAGGCAGGGCTTAGGTAGAGGGCAGTCATTGGCTGTGGTCAGTATGACGCAGAGATCATTGATTGGTTACTACTACGAAAGACAAATCAGAAACGAAACTGATACTGATTTTTTCTTTACCGAGGATTCCCAGTCTGACGACGGGGAATATTCATGAGCATGTGAATCCATGTCAGACCCCATGCTGGAGAAATACACGTACCCTGCTCGCACGGGGCCAATCGCGTGTGGAACTTCCCGCGCACCCCTGAAATACACGTACCCTGATGGAATCGCGTGTGGAACTTCCCGCGCACCCCTGAAATACACGTACCCTGCTCGCACGGGGCCAATCGCGTGTGGAACTTCCCGCGCACCCCTGAAATACACGTACCCTGATGGAATCGCGTGTGGAACTTCCCGCGCACCCCTGAAATACACGTACCCTGCTCGCACGGGGCCACTCACGTGTGGAACTTCCTGCGCACCCCTGAAATACACGTACCCTGATGGAATCGCGTGTGGAACTTCCCGCGCAACCCTGAAATACACGTACCCTGATGGAATCGTGTGTGGAACTTCCCGCGCACCCCTGAAATACACGTACCCTGCTCGCACGGGGCCAATCGCATGTGGAACTTCCCGCGCACCCCTGAAATACACGTACCCTGATGGAATCGCGTGTGGAACTTCCCGCGCACCCCTGAAATACACGTACCCTGCTCGCACGGGGCCAATCACGTGTGGAACTTCCCGCGCACCCCTGAAACACACGTACCCTGATGGAATCGTGTGTGGAACTTCCCGCGCACCCCTGAAATACACGTACCCTGCTCGCACGGGGCCAATCGCATGTGGAACTTCCCGCGCACCCCTGAAATACACGTACCCTGATGGAATCGCGTGTGGAACTTCCCGCGCACCCCTGAAATACACGTACCCTGCTCGCACGGGGCCAATCGCGTGTGGAACTTCCCGCGCACCCCTGAAATACACGTACCCTGATGGAATCGCGTGTGGAACTTCCCGCGCACCCCTGAAATACACGTACCTTGCTCGCACGGGGCCAATCGCGTGTGGAACTTCCTGCGCACCCATGAAATACACATACCCTGATGGAATCGCTTGTGGAACTTCCCGCGCACCTCTGAAATGCACGTACCCTGCTCGCACGGGGCCAATCGTGTGTGGAACTTCCCGCGCACCCGTGAAATACATGTACCCTGATGGAATCGCGTGTGGAACTTCCTGCGCACCCCTGAAATACACGTACCCTGCTCGCACGGGGCCAATCGCGTGTGGAACTTCCTGCGCACCCCTGAAATACACATACCCTGATGGAATCGCGTGTGGAACTTCCCGCGCACCTCTGAAATACACGTACCCTGCTCGCACGGGGCCAATCGTATGTGGAACTTCCCGCGCACCCGTGAAATACATGTACCCTGATGGAATCGCGTGTGGAACTTCCTGCGCACCCCTGAAATACACGTACCCTGCTCGCACGGGGCCAATCGCGTGTGGAACTTCCCGCGCACCCCTGAAATACACGTACCCTGATGGAATCGCGTGTGGAACTTCATGCGCACCCCTGAAATACACGTACCCTGCTCGCACGGGGCCAATCGCGTGTGGAACTTCCCGCGCACCCCTGAAATACACGTACCCTGATGGAATCGCGTGTGGAACTTCCCGCGCACCCCTGAAATACACGTACCCTGCTCGCACGGGGCCAATCGCGTGTGGAACTTCCCGCGCACCCCTGAAATACACGTACCCTGATGGAATCGTGTGTGGAACTTCCCGCGCACCCCTGAAATACACGTACCCTGCTCGCACAGGGCCAATCGCGTGTGGAACTTCCCGCGCACCCCTGAAATAAACGTACCCTGATGGAATCGCGTGTGGAACTTCCTGCGCACCCCTGAAATACACGTACCCTGCTCGCACGGGGCCAATCGCATGTGGAACTTCCTGCGCACCCCTGAAATACACGTACCCTGCTCGCACTGCGCCAATCACGTGTGGAACTTCCCGCGCACCCCTGAAATACACGTACCCTGATGGAATCGCGTGTGTAACTTCCTGCGCACCCCTGAAATGCACGTACCCAGTTGAAATGACGTGAGGTACTTCCCGCGCACCCCAGTGATACACGTAGCCCGCTTGCCGTGCTGGTACAGGGTTAGGCAGCCCTTTGCGCTGGATTGGGGATTTTGATGGCTTTTCCCTGCGCGAGAGGCTTTCTTGGGGGCGTAACTGGCGCTGCTGCAGGGTCGCTGCGCCACTGTGCGCCACGGCTGGTTTTGGTAGCTGGAATCCATGAATACGCTGTGCGCGGAAATGGATTTTAGTGCACGCGGCTGGCGCAGGGATTCGCACGTGCACACTGTGCGCCAGCCGCATGCGCCACTTGTGCGCTGAATTCTATGAATTACCCCCTTAATCTGCCATCTCTGTCTACTGCATGAAGACCAGAGAGGAACAGTTTCCCCGTCATATGTTTTTAGTCATGTTTTCAAAGAATTCTCGGTCATGAATGAACGATTGAGCAAAATAAAGATGCTGGTCACTCTTTGGTCTTGGTGAAAAAGTATTGTGGTTAGTCAGAATCAGGAGACAAACAACTCATTGTGGTTTAAATTCAATTGTTTTATTTCAGTCCCAAAACCATGTACTAGCCCTACGAATCTGGTCCATAGGTAAAGAAAAAAAAATAGTTAAAATGATGCACATCAGGATGTCGCACAAAATAAAGCCTGTCTGCTGTCTAGAAACCTAAATTAGAGACACATTGTTACGTTCCAACAAAACCGCAAACGCCACACATATTTGTGCATGTGTTACATTTTCTAGATTCGCACCTGCATTGAAACAGATACTGGACGACATTGGAATCGTCAGTCTAGACTCCACTTTGCCCTCAAGAGAGGCCATAATCTAAAAGACAAATTAGTCCATTTCTCACATCAAGAGCAAAATCTACACAAAGTATCATCAGTGCACTTGGATGAACTACAACAGATCTTAAGGGACGCTTCCTGTGTGGCCAGTGCTCCTCTTGTCAATTTACCACCAAAATAACAGAGTTCCAACACAATCAAAGACATTGGAATATGAAACAGTTCACCACATGCCAGACTAAAAATACAGTGTGTGTTATCATTTACCTGTGTAACCTTTGGTATAACGGCATGACTATCAGAACCACCTCTACACGTATTACAGAACATAGATCAAAAATCCATAATCTACAGACTCTGGCACCTCTTGTCAAACATTACCAGGAACATGCCTACAATGGACACAACCATAGGTGGCTCATCATTGAAACCATACGTCCAGACAAACAATTTCTCTGCAACCAACAGACTTTTTAAGTTGGAACAACACTGGATACAATGAACAGATTAATTGGGCAATGCTGCTTCCAAGATAAAGTAACATATTCTAGCAACACCATGAATAGTTTACACGTGTGGAACACAACATAAATGTTACCTATACACGCCTGAAGAACACTACAATTGTTGTATTAAGGCCAGCTTGACTAAAACGTGTGCTTTTCAGAGGTACCCTTGCCACCAAGATACTTTACCAGTGTCATAGGCTTAACACTACTACCTTCAAGATGGCTGCATCTTTTTGTGGCATTCCCGTAGATAGCTGGGACGGGCTAATGTTGCATTACGTTTGGTCACCCTAGTATAGGTCTTAGATTATTTTCCGTTACATGATCGTTTCACAGCGGGACGTGTGTACACGGCCCTGATGGCACACTGTTAATGTAGACAGCTCATTACTACCAACAAGACCATATCTTACTCCTTCCATAATGGCAGCTACCTGTGCGGCCGATCCACTCACAGTCAGGACAGAATAATGTCCTTCAAATAGTGACGAACGTGCGTGGACTATGCAACGTTTGTTGAATCCCCTGACCCCTGTGTGGTCGGGGACGAAGCCCGCAATGGCACTGACGGACGCGAGAACATTCACATGTTAAGGTAATATCTCCCAATACACCCCGTATGGGTCACAGGTAGTAATATCCATACATACACAATTCCTCGTACTTTGAGATTTGAGTTTTGCTGTTTATGTAGATCCGGATGACTCAACCCTCTGGCCCATTACTCTATATCTCACTCGAAAAGACAAATACTAGAGAAATCTCTCTATTTTATTTCTAGGTATTCTCTTTTAAGGCAATTAAAATTGGCAAATCCGGTGGGAAGCCGAATGGCAACCCTCTTGCTTTTTACATACTGGGATGAAGATAAACAAAACATTGGTTTCTCTGCACCCACTGTCACGATTAACACCTATTTCAGAAAGTGTGCATTTACAACCAGACTCAAATGTTGAAGCTTTTAAGTCTTGGAGGTTTGGTGGTCTCTTACGACTGGGCCAATTTCATTTGAACAATGGCCCCAAGTCCTTGGAGGAATGCTGTGCTGGTTTCTTTGTTACAATAAGGTCCGAATTCTAGACATTTGCAATTGCACCAGTGGGCTTATAGGCCATCCACAGCATGGTAAGAGGGATCTTTAAGTGTAATCAACATTTATTTACTGGTACTCAGACTTCGTGCCTAGAAACACTTGTGTACAGGTGTGTTATAAATTATTTATCATAGCATATCAATGATAGGATTTCTCTTGTACACAAAAAATGTTTAAAAAAATTAAATATTCATACATGACAAAATGGTAAGAGGGCATGCAAACTGAAGTATGCGACATATCATGGTATAATATCTCACTTAGAGCATCTATGGTTTTGTTCTGTACAACAAAAAAAAGGAACACTTCTGCAAGACCATAATGCATTGCTATTTTACACCTGAGAGACTTCAAAGGTTTCTTCCACTGTGTTGGTAATGCCTCTTGGCAAGAGGCACTTTCCAACTATGGTGGTCTTGTGGATTACTGTAGCCATTTGGCTTAGATCCTAAGGTCTTACTCCGAGATGTGGGTAATGCTTTCTTTTATAAACTTTTGGGAGCTTAATCCTGATGAGTTACACAAATGATGGTGGCTGTCAGTTGTCCAACATTGCAGATCAGCTAATTCTATAGAATGTTTATATTGCGCCGAAACGCCTAAAGGACTCAGGGCCCTCATAAAAAACACAAGCCACAAAAACATAAACTAGGAAGCATCCGCTAAATATCACATAGCATCAATCCACCCCTTTTGAAACTCTTTTTGAATTGTGCTACTGATGGAATCGATCTCAGCGGAAGAGCATTACAATGAGTAGGAGTCCATGCATCAAAACTGGAACCTCCGATTTTCTTCAGAGAAATGCGAGGTTGAGCCAGGAAGTCATCTTTATTTGACCGCAAAGTGTGTTTGATGGACATTGTCTTGATTCAGGAACAAATATATAAAGGGGCATCGCCAGGTAGACATTTGTATACCATGCTAGATGCCTTGAATTGTATTCTCTGGTTGACCGGGAACCAATGCAGTTTCTGGTGAGCCAGAGATACATGGGACATCGACCCATTCCACAGATCGCAGAAACTGCTCCATTTTGGTTGATTTGTAGCCGCTTAATGTTTGCCTGGGTGGTACCTACTAAGAGGCAATTACAATAGTCCAATTTTGTTTATCGTGGCTGCAGCAATCAGGGCCCTATTCTTTTCAGAAAGGTAAGGGCGAATTAGCCACAACAAACGTGTCATGTAAGAACAGGAGGAGCTTAGATTAGATACATGTTTGACGGTTAACAGGGAGTCTAAATTACACTTCAAGTGTTTTTACAAACTCAGACATGGATATTGTTACCTGCGTTTGTGAAGCTACTATATAGAGGATACAGTTTTTTCAATTTAGCCCCGGTTCCAAGAATAAGAATCTGTTTTTTTAAATCTCCATCAATTCATTTATGGTGGTCTAAGACAGAGGATGCTTTGATAATAGACAAACCTTCTGCTACATTGAAAATCCAAGACCATAGATAGGAGAGCAGATGATCTTCATTCATGGAATATGATAACAATTCCTATGATATGGCTAAAACTCTATGGTCTAAGCTTTTCTTGACTATGGCTTCGCTTAAGATGTTTTTGAGGGATTCTAGTTTCAGGCCACGTTAAAGGTCATCTTCTGTGACTCATGTTCTTTTCCAAGAGCCCATTGTATGATTATGCCTTTGTTTCCCTCTCTGTCCTATAATTCACCATACTTTGCCTTGTTTTTTTAACTGATTTGTACATGTTAATACGAATACATTCTTCATAAAAAAAATTTTACAAAAATTAGAGCTCTCTGTTTCCAAGTAGGCAAAGTCTCAGGACATTCCTCAATTGTTGTAGTGGGCTCAAGTTAGTTATATTCTGGATCATCCTGAATGGCTGGAGTGCCGTCCGCAAACCCCCCTTTCATATTTCATGCTCCCCGTTGCTCATTCTACGACTGTTGTTTGACAGGATCATCACACGATTCATTGTCTACAAGGTATGCTTAGCTGCCTCTTTTTGCCAGTTTTCGCTTTTTAAGAACCACCTGTTTGCTGTAACTTGTATGTGTGGTATTGCCCCTTGAAGAAGGTTCACTTCGCACTCGGTGTAACTAGCGTCCTGATGCATCAGGGTTTTCTGTGCTGCTATAAATGTTAAAATAAACCAAATAAAAATAATCACAGCATATTTCCGTGCACCTTTGACCCAATAATCTTATGTGGCCTTGGTAGATGGTAGCAGCCCACGATTGACCTTTCTTGCCCTGTGGGAGTGCCAACACCATTCATGCAACAGGATCCCAATAACAGTATGCTCAATATCCATCCAATGTTTTGGAGTTTGTTCCGTCCCTTCACTATCCAGAATGGGGGTGATCTGTGCCACATACAAGTAGCTTTCCAAGTCTGGTACTCCTAAACCTTCCCTTTCTTTGGTAGCCATCAGCATGTGCCTAGGAACCCTAGGGAGTTTCTCAGCCCATATAAATCAAAAAGCCCTTGCTTGAAAGTTGCTAATTACTTTTTTGGGAATAGTAAACTGGAGCCCCATAGAAATATACAAGAGGCTTGGTATTAAAGACATTTGAAATGCTGCCACCCTTGCGAGCCATGAAATGTCAGCTTTTCCCCACCGTTCCAGATCTAATTGGAGTGTGGAGAACAGTTCCGGAATGTTACAAGCATATAATCTATCATACCTGGGCGTAAAACGGATCCCTATGTATTTTAGGCTATCTGTCTCCCTTGAACACAAATATCCTCTTAAGCCTCTAAACAGTATGAGAATTTTTCAAAATAAGTATGATTGACTTACTAAAATTAATCTTAAACCCAAGGCCCACTGAAACAAGTCCTGTAAGGTGACAATCTGGGAGAGAATAGTTGGGGAATGATCCAAAAAAAAAAAAGAGATCCTCTGCGTATAAAGCAACCTTATATTGGGATCCAGCAAATCCCATCCCACTAAGTAAGGATTCACTAAGCCTCACTTTGCTTACCAACGGCTCCATGGATAAAGCAAACAAAAGAGGGAACAGCACAAATCCCTGCCGGGTTCCCCTGGATAGAGCAATGGGCTCCGAGAGTGCTCTATTCATCTTAATCCGAGTAATAGGATACACAAAGTT
Source organism: Ambystoma mexicanum (assembly GCF_040938575.1). Classification (NCBI taxonomy): domain Eukaryota; kingdom Metazoa; phylum Chordata; class Amphibia; order Caudata; family Ambystomatidae; genus Ambystoma; species Ambystoma mexicanum. Next base: position 344,359,245 of record NC_090922.1, read on the forward strand.
GGCCTGCACCCTCTTGAGAAAGACTGGGCCAAACCCAAACGTCTCGGATAGGTAGGCCCAGTCCATTCTATCAAACGTGTATTCTGCGTCGACTGAAGGTACACCAACTCATATTCACTACTTCTAGCCCGTTCAATCACATCAATGGCCCACCCAATGTTATCCTGGACCTGAGGCCCCCGGGATAAAACACATTTGAGCCCTATGGATAATCCCAAGGAGAACACCCGCCAGTCTGGTATGTGAGAAACCTGAAGGTGTCTCCCTAGTTAGACCCCGGGGATCTATCATCCAGGTGGCCACGACACAGCCATCGTTATTGGATCCAGTTCCTGGTTGTGGACCAGTGAGGGAGGATCACCTGGATGAGGGTCCTCAGGAGTGGAAGTGGGACACCGATAGGTGAGAGGCGGTATCCCCTTCTTTCAACACCTTTCCCCCATCCTACCAAGGACAGTCAAAACCACTTGCCCCCCTTTTCCGACTCAAACACATTTGCACGACACAACAGAGAACAGACTAACACCAAAGCCTTTTACCTGACATGTCCCAATACAAGGGTCTGGCAAAGTCAGGCAACTGAACAGAACCACACACACCTGACGGCCCTTTCCCTTCCCCGCAGGGATAAAAGGTGGAGCAAAAGAGCACAGGAGGAGCGAGTCAAGCAGCACGACAAGACAGCTTTTCAGAACTGGTAGTTCAAGAGGAGGAGAAAGGCGGCGAATATCAAGATGCTGACAAGGAGAGACACGACCTTGCCCTTTTTGACGCAAACTTGCAAAGTCTCTACAGAAAGAATCGTAAAACCGAGGACAATAGACAGAGTGAATTGCAGCGGATGCGGTGGTACCCAAAGCGTGTCTACACTGATAAGCAGGAGTGAGGAGAGCTCCCGCAACCGTGGTACCGGCCTTGACTCCAGTGAAGAAAAGCCAATCGGTTCGTCATAGTCGGTGAGGCGAATGGGAAGCCGATAAGAACCGTGCTGTGGTGAATGAAAGACGCAAAGTGGCAAGTTGAACCAAGTTCAAAGAACTGTAAAAATGTTGAGGGGAGACCAGCTGCAGAGGGAACCGGCACCACGTGGGTGCTAACTCGAGACACTCTGGTCGATCCCCATTTGAATGAAACTACAGATACCAGAAGGCCGTAGGAGAGCTGATAAGATAGGTGTGAGGATGGGAGCATGGACCCTGAGGGAGCCGGAGCGGGCCTGATGCAGGAGCCTCAAGGAACGGCAGAGCCTGCTGTGCCTCAGTCGGCACAGTCGCAGAACACGGGGAGATGCCGCCATGGGCCGCACTGACGGGGAAATTATAGGTACCGGTTCTGGGTTCGAGTATGCTTCTCCCATTCCTATTCGGGATAAGACATCTGCCCTGCCATTTTTACAACCTTGTCGATAAGTGATCACGAAATCAAATTCTGCAAAGAATAATGCCCACCTAAGTTGACGTGATGATTGGGCCTTTGCTGTCTTCAGATATTGCAAATTCCTGTGACTGGTGATTACAGTGATGGTATGCCTGGCACCGAGAAGATAATGCCCCCAAGCCTTGATGGCGGATTTGATGGCTAACAGCTCTTTATCGGTAACCGCGTAGTTTAACTCAGGTGCCGAGAACTTTCTGGACCAAAATGCTACTGGATGAAGTTTACCGGTTTCGGGATCCTTCTGGGATAGGACAGCCCCCATGGCTGAACTGGATGCATCGATCTCAACTATGTATGGAAGCTCAGGGCGTGGATGCCTTAAAACAGGTGCCGACGTGAATTTCTATTTTAGCTCTTGGAAGGCTTTTTCAGCCTCCTTGGTCCACAAGAAGCGTTTGTTTTTTCGTAAAAGTGCTGTGATGGGGTGTACAACATGTGAGAAGTCTGGAATAAATCTGCGGTACAAATGAGCAAATCCAAGCATGCTTTGTACCCCTTTAACTGAACTGGGTGATGGCCACTTGAGAATCACGTCCACCTTTCGAGAGTCCATTCGAACTCCTTTTGGAGTCAGGATGAATCCAAGGAATTCAACTTCTGCAGCATGAAAAACACATTCTCCAATTTTGCATATAACTTATGCTGGCGTAGTTTCTCGGGGACTGCACGAACGTGCTTAACATGGTCTGATTCTGAAGAGGAGTACACCAGAATATCGTCTATGTATACAACAACACAGACGTCAATGAGTTCACAAAGGACATGGTTCATAAAATACTGGAAGGCTGCTGGTGCATTGCACAAACCGAAGGGCATCACCTGATATTTGAATAATCCGTACTGGTGCGAAAGGCAGTCTTCCATTCATCACCTTTTTTTCCATGTACCCGATGATATACCCCTCGGAAATCCAATTTAGTATAGATGCAAGCATCCTTTACTTGGTCTAGTAATTTGGGGATCAGAGGCAATGGGTATCGGTTCTTCACCGTAGTCTGATTTAATGCTCGGTAATCTATGCACGTTCTAAGGTCACCTTCCTTTTCAGGCACAAAGAATAAAGCTGAGGATGCAGGGGACTTGGATGGACGAATGAAGTCATTAGCAAGGTATTGGTCCAAGTATTGTCATAGGTGAAGGTTTTCGGGTTCCGTAAGGGCGTAGATTCTACTGCATGGAGGTTGTGCACCGGGTATGAGATCGATTTGACAATCGTATGATCTGTGAGGTGGTAAGGTGTTTGCCTGTTCTTTTTGAAAAACATCCTGGAATTCTTGATATTCCTGAGGTAACTGCACAGCTGGGCTAGTGACTGTGGCCAGGCCTTTGTTCAAGGTCTTTTCAGGGTAACAGGTGTGTGCACAATCCAGGAAGGTTATTCTCTTCTCTCGCCAATCAATACTAGGATTATGTGTTGCCAACAAAGGTATCCCCAGTATTATTTGGAACTGCGGAGCTTTGATTAAATCAAACACAATAGTCGATGCCCATCTTGACCCAACAGTGTCATCTCTGTAGTGGAATGAGTTACAGGCCCAGAGGCAATTTCAGTTCCATCGACTTTGGTGATGACATCCGAAGCGGTCTTTTTGCAAAGAGGCAGATTCATCCTAGAAGCCAGTTCGTGGTCCATATAGTTTCCTATGGCCCCGCTATCAATGTATGCCCTTACTGCGTGCATACGTGATGGCTGCCTTGGATTAATAAGGACCATTGGTATGATTAGGTGCGAGGTCTGAGTGTCCTTCTTTAAGCTCAGCAAGCGGACCTCTATGCTTGTCGGGCGTGGTCGTTTCCCGAATCAGGCTCCGTTTGGCTTTTGTCAGCAACTCCGACTATTTTCTTGGATGGTTTTATAGGGCAATCCCGTAGAAAATGTCCTGAGGCCCCACATTACAGACACAGTTGCATCTGCCGTCTCCTTTCCCTTTCCTTTTGAGTCAAGGGTGCCTTAACCCCCCCCCCGATCGGCATAGGTTCTGATGTATCTGTTCCTTTTGGGGTAACGTTGGGTTTAACCAATACCCGATTCTCGAACTTAGCTCGATCAGCTTTTCTAGTCTGAAGGCGGTGGTCTAATTGGACCACTAAGTCGATATATTCTGCGCAATCTTGAGGTGGGTTCACAACTTGGGCCAGAACATCTTTGAGTTCACCCCGAAGTCCACGTTGAAATAATGTAATTCGTTTTGCCTCAGGCCATCCGGTTTCCACCACCAATCTGTTGAAGGTTGCGATATAGGTTAGCAGATCCTGGTTACCCTGTCGTAGGGATAAAAGTTTGTTATCCAGGGCCTGTCCCTGTGAATGTCTGGCGATTAGTCTTTCCATGCTTAATTGAAAACCTTGAAAAGAAGAGGGTCATCCTGGTTGACTAGTGAAATTGACCAATCCGCTGCGCTGCCACTAAGGTATGATAGTACAAAGACTACTTTGGCTTGGTCATTTGGAAAGGCTTCAGGTCTGCATAAAAACTGCAAGCGGCATTGTTTCATGAACACGGCGAACCTTTTCGGGTCCCCAGCAAAGCGTTCGGGTGGAGCTAAAGGAATGCTCCCTGGTAGAACCACTTGCATAGGATTGCTCGATGAAACAGGGGTTGGATTCCCCCCCGAGTCCAGGTAGTGGTGTTAGCCCGGCTTGGTTTTGCAGCAGTTGTCTAGCCAAATCATCAGTGAGCTCCTTTGAGACTATCAGTTCTCTCCTGAGGGCATTAGTTTCTTGGCGCGCGGAATGCACTTCTGCCCTAATTTCCGCTAGCAATAGGGCTAGTTGGTCGGTTTTTGAGGTTTCCATTACGCCCGAGTGGGGATTTGTAGATAGGCTTCGCGTTCTGTTACGCTCACCTGGTTCCCACAGGGGCGTCGGTCGGACCCGGACAGCTGCGGTCTCCACCAACGTGATGCGTAGTGCAGAGATGACTGTTTGAACTGGCCCGCCTAGTTTCGTCTGCTTGACCCGAAGAAGTATTCTCCTGCAAGTGGAGAAAGGGATTTAGCCTCACGTGGATATTAGCAAGGACCCCCTGCTGCTCTCGATCTCCCCACTAGTCACCTCTGATATTCCCTCTTAGTAAGCTCACCTTATGTATTTAAATGATGAGCTCTCCATCCTGCGTGGCATGAAGGTACTGTGGGAGTTCCGGCTATTGACTCCGGGGCTTGTAAAGTTCAAAAGAGTTCAATGTGTCCGATGTTCACTCTTGCCCCATTCCCTTTTTTGAATTGCAGCTGGGTCCAAGGAATATTGCCTGGAGGTAGCTGATGGCGTTTAGGTAAGAGTCTGTATTTCCCAGCACTGTCTGGTAAAAGTTACATGAGTTTTACTTGTTGTTCTCTCTCCCTTCATAGGTGCGGCATATGAAGATGTAGCATGTTAAAGGGTAATGCCTCCGGTGGTAAATCAGGTAAATCTATGGTAAAGAGATGATATTTGTCGGCTTCTCGGCTCACCTTGTTGTTTCTTTTGTTTTCCCCAGATGCTGGAGTTCGACGATGAAAAAGATGGAGGCACCGCCGAGTTGAAAGATGCTGTGGACTGGTGAGTATAACGCGGCGCTGCAGCTGGCGACGTGACGCGTGTTGAAATAATGTTCTTTCCAGGCTCGGAGACGTGCTGGGTCCGGAATCAGGTAAGGAATAGAAATGATGTTTGTGATCTAACCTTTCCTCCTTCTTTTCCCCTTTTCCTAGGAGCTCTGGAATCGAGGCGGGCATGGCAGAAGACTGGATGCAGGCTTGCAAGCACGGTGAGCGTTACGCTGCAGAATGCAGAATAACGCGAAGCGTGTGCTGCTGATCGGGCATGGTTTAAATAGCCTCCAAAGTAGTTCCAGGTAAAAAGTTCCTCAGAACCACACCTGAGTAAAAAATAGTCCCTGTAATAAAATAGTCCGATCCAGGCCTCACGTTGGGTTGGAATCAGTTGCAGCATGGTCTGCAGGAGGTAAGTAATGTCTATGAGCCTGGCGCCTATGGCGCCAGGACTGATTCCTATTATGAGCCTGGCGCCTAAGGCGCCATGACTGAACCCAAACAGCCCCCAGCCGGGGCTGTTGGGGTCTTGATAAATATCTGGATGCCTGCTCCCGGGGCTGATGGACTCGATCCGGATGCCCGGGGGTAGGCATCATGACAGTCGCTGACGACAGGGACGCCTTGCCGGTGTTCCGCGACGGGGCCTCCCACAGAGGCCCGGGACACTGGCGCTGCGGCGGAGCAGTCCGGCGACACAGCCTGACTCTGCAGCCTCCGACATCAAGTGGCGGCGGGCTTGGGAAGCCAGGAGCCAGCCTAGTGCAGACCGCTCGGGGTCAGAGGAAAGCCCCGCAGATAGGAGAGCGAGAACATGTGGGGGGAAAACAGAACCCCTTCCTTACCTGATAAGGCTGCAGATGCGGGCCCTCACACGGGACAGTCATCCAGCGGAGCGCCATGTTGGGGGGGGCGGGGCCTGGGGAAAAGACGTGCATCAGGCACGGCTCAGGTGTAGTAGCGACCAGGGACGGGCTGAAGGCGTGGAAGGGGAGCTTGGACCAGTCAACCAAGGGAAAGGGGGAGGAAGGGAGAGGGCAGCTCTACTTCTCAAGGGTGGGGTCCTAGAGGCTCTACCAATCAGAAGAGGGGGGAGGGAAAGTGTCCCTGATTGGCCCTTCTTCCCTCCTAGCACCAGGTATAAAGGGGACTGGCCTAATGGCAGTGTTGTTGCTTTTTACAGGGAGAAAGAGAGGAGAGTGAGAGCAACTGGTGGGCCTATCCGGGTCAGAGTGTATAGGAGACACGCCAAAAGGAGAGCAAGTCCTGGTTCTTTTCCTACCGTGAAGTAACTGTGGGACAGCCAGGAGTCCAAACAATGTGGTTAATGCAGAACATTTAGCCCGTGTTTAATAAAGGTCTATCAACATCAACCTCGGCTACTGTCCTGATTGTCACAATAGGTCAAAGTGGTCATAAAGGAGGCCAAGCAAAATCCCCGTACAGTCGAAAGCCTTTGACCTAAGAACTGTGAGAAAGTAATGGAAGTGAATCCTGCAAACATTTGTGAATGTGAAGTTGGCAAGAGTGAATTCGGAAGAAGGATGCTGACAAGAGGGGGCAAGTCTAAAGTCCCAGGAAACAGTGTGTTGACAAACGTGAACCCAGCCGAGGGATGTCCACTATGAACTGTTTAAAAATACATTGACATTTCAGAAGGCTCCAAGCCCGAACGAGGGAGATCCAGGGGTGAATCCATCACCTGAGAAAAGCCAGAGAGAGCCCGTTGGAGGAAGGCTGAAAGCACAGAGGGGGCTGCGCCCAGAAAAGGGGGACCCAAGAGTGAATCCATCACCCAAGAAATACGCAGAACAGAACTTTGTGTTTGTTTGTTGTGTTATGTGAACACCTATCCGGCCTTCAGAAACAGAAGACACAGCTGCTGAGGCCCTCATATCGATAGGAACTGTTTTAGATTCCAAGCCTGGAAGAGGGAGATACAGGGGGTGAAAAGCCATCACCCAATTCCACGAGGAACAAGGGTCAGCACCCGGAAGAGGGGGACCCACGGCTGAAGAATCCTCACCCTAAGTGAAAGCAGGAAACAAACTTTCATTTGATTAAAGGAACTTTTGTTTTGATATTTGAATACGTCAGGCCTTCGAAGGCAAGAGAAACGAGACTTGGCCATCGACGGTCCCGAGAGCTGCAAGAAGCTCGAGAGTGTGCTGTGCTCCAAGATCCCACCTTGCCATGTGCTTAAAACGTGAGGAAGCGAGTCCCAGGCTCCCACATTCTGACATATTATTTGTGAACACGTCCTTCTTTTCTTGAGAACTATCCCACGCCCTTTTTGTATTGGTTGTAAGCTTTGGCAATATTTTTTTTAGTATAGGCGCTTTTTATTTTGACAACGCCACTAGCACTGCTTTATTTTTATTTGATGTTCGACACTTTCTCCCATCTTTGATTTAGGTTAAGATTAGGCGTTTTTCCAACCTGCATACAGTTTAATAAAACCCTTGAACTGTGATCACTTGTGTCTGTCTTCACTGTTGCCACCATGAGTTCCTTACAGGTAATCAGGATTTTAGAATATATACAGGCATCAAAATTAAGAACCGTAATCTAATAGAAGCGCACTCCAGGATATCCTTGCCTGGTTTACCCAGCAGGGTAAGCAATGACTCTCCCATTGCGTGTTTAACTGCACCAGAGTCTATAAAACTGTTAAATAACGTAGCTAGTTGTGGAACTAGAACTGTAGCAAATTTCTTATAAAAGAGGGGCAAAAACCCATCTGGACCCAGTGCTTTATTATTTGGAAGAAAGCTAATAACCTGTGCTACCTCTACGCTGTAATCGGGCTCTCTAGCCTCAGTCTATCCGCCTTAGGAAGAACCCTCACTAAAGAGATGTGAATAATAATGGGACAGAATACGCCGTTTAGACTTGTCATTTCATGTACGTGGCCTCTTCTGATCTTAGTTATGGTATTACGGCGCGCTGCGCCTGTAACTTGTAGGACAATATACGTGTGGCTTTATTTGAGTGTATTAAATTAGAATTGTTTTGTCCGCAATAATATGTGTGAGATTTCCACTACCCTCAGTGCCTTTATTTCTGCCTGCACAACATGCAGACGTATATATGTCCTATGGGTACCATCTCCCTTACATTGTAAATCTAAGACTTTTATCTCCTCTTCCTTAGCTCGTCTCTGGGCTACCAACACTCGTTTACGTGCCGTGCCAAGCTAATGAGCTCCCATTGCAAAATCAACTTAAAAGCCTCACAAACAGTTGCCACTGAGGCATCCACAGTCATATTGTCTTGAAAATATAAGGAAATTGTTTCGGATTTCGAGGTAAAATAAGCTGCATCAGACAGGAGGGAGTCATTTACCTTCCAGAGGTTGGTCTTCCTGGGGTGGGAGGCAATGCATCTAATTGAAGCCAGATAGGAGCATGACCCGAAACCACCCCCAGTTAAATGGAGGAGGTCGTAACAGAGTCTAGGAGGGGTCTGGAAATAAAACAATAGTCGATTTGGGAAAAGCTACGGTGCACATGCGAGTGGTAGGCATAACCCCTATCCTTAGGGTGTTCATATCTCCATATATCTACCAATTGCAAGTCTGCTACTGCTTATGTAAGTGAGTTAGCTCTGGCTATGTCACTTCCTGCCTAGGGATTTGATCCATCGACCCACCAATCTAGTACCAAATTGAAGTCTCCTTCCACAATCAGATCACCCACTAGAAATGCTTCAATCCTTGGGAATATACGAGCCCAGAACTTGCCCTGATTTTGATTCAGCCAATATACCGTCACCAGGGTTAAATCTCCCTCCCCGAATCCAATATCGAGGCCCAAAAACCTCCCCTGATTATCCCTCATCTCCCCGACCTTCTTAATGGCCAGAGTATGATTAAATAATATGGCCATTCCTGCTTTCTTATGAGGTGGTGAGGCAAAATATTGGTGTTGGAACCATTTAGACTACAGTCTCAGCCAGTCAACTCCTTCAGTTTTGCTAAGACACACTTCCTTTCCTGGGGGAATTGAGGCCCTGTACATTTAATAAACTATTTTAAGATCAGCCATTGGAGTCTATGTCAACCCTTCTAATCCCGCATATGACCCCCAATAGCCCTCAAAGTAAGTGCCCAAGTAAGTTGGTTCCCTAAGCTTGCTCCGTGAGAGCCTCGAATGCTCTGGATCTCCACCAACCGTGACCTCAAATGTATACAAAACAAGTGACGCTTCCGACGGCCTAAAATCACAAACCTGTGACCCCGCAATATAAACAATGCTGTAGTACTGTAGAATAGCATAAGAATCCAATAATAAAACTAAAAAGCAACCCCAAGATGGGGACACAATGGGTTAAAAAATAAAAAAACATGTACGGGCGGGTACCCCTGATGCCCTGCCTTCAACTCAACTCTCACTTTTTGCGACTTCTGTGGAACTTTATCCAGTTAACAATGCGGGTTATACATAACTAATAACCATCCAGTTAGGATGAATCCAAACCACAGTATTACCGGGCAATAGCTAGACCACATGTAAACGAATGTCGGTGTGAGGTATGCCCTTCCGATTCACTGCTCCTTTCCCTCCAACCTTGTGAGGCACGTCTGCGGTCCTTGCGGCGGCTCTTCCTAGATCTTGCACGTGACCAATCCGAGCTGGGGATATCTTGCTCGGGTCTGGTGGGACCTTGTAGTTCATCACTCGGAATATGAAGGACCTCTATGAATGTCTGAAGTGATGTAAATTGGTCCTGGATCCGTCGTGTTTGAATATTACTCTGGAACGCATAGCCCAACCTGTATTGAATCCCTTCGCTCCACAACCGTAAGTCAGCAGCCACATCAGGCGGCGCTTCTGAATGGTGACCGGTTCTAAGTCCGCCGGGTTTTCTGGAAGATCAACTCTTTGGTTTTGAAAAAATGGATACATGTAAGTACATCTGGAAAATCGCTGTTGGAAATTGGAGTAAACCTGATGGGTGCGGTCCAATATAAGATCTGACTCGGTGGCATTACCAAGAATCATCATGAAAAGATTCTTAACATAAGTCTACAACTTAATCCTAACGTTATTTCGGCAAGAGCGGTTTTCATAGTCCTCCAGCTACTCGTCCACGGAAGCGCGATGCACCTCCAATGCCGTAATCTGTTGTTCCAGCTGGTCCCCTTTATTGGTCACCTTTATTGCCTTTTATAACAGAAAGTGCTTTCAAGCTCTACCCAATCTATGCTCTGCTTGCTGTACTGTCTGGGTCAGCTCTTTCAGGGACCCCTTTAAATTCTTCATGGGTGGGCATCACTTCCTCTGAATAAACTGGAACAATTGAGAAAAACCTGCTTTTTAACAGGCTGGGAGTCCACAACCTGTTCTGTCATTAGTGAAGGATCCGGCAAACCTAAAATGCTAGGCTTAGGTATTAAATCTTTAATAGAGGTGCCAGCCTTGTCACGCTGCTTATTGGTTTTCATGGCACCATTTTCAGCGAGCGCGCAGATGGAAGTGCAAGCATGAGGGAGCTCAGTCCTGCTGAAGTTTCCCCAAGATAAATCCAAAGAAAATGCACTGAGTTGTGCACCCTGAGTTCATGAATATATGGTGGGGGTGTGGGGAGGGCAGAGGAAAAATAGAATGCTTCCCCACCGAGGAACCAGGCTGCTGTGACCTACACAGGAGCAACAGACCAGGCCCCAGCGCTATGAGCAACTGCCTTCAAGAGCCCCTACTTCACTGGAATGACCAGGCCACCCTCCAGGGTGGCAGCGTAACAACAAACCACTGATGTGGGTACCAAAGCTTTGAGAACTCTCTCCAGGGTCCTTCCTAACTCATTACGGTATACACCGGGCTCGTTGGTAAGCTATGAGGGGGCCCTAGCACACTGCACCCGGCGCGGCCTCAGATCTTCTAACACCTGGGCAACAAGTTTCCCGGGACAATCTCTGATGTGTCCGTGGGATTCCAAGGCTCTAAAACACCTGTTCTTCTGCTGCACACACAGTGGGTGGGCTAGTCCATGCTTCGAGCAGCTGTACCTCACAAACTAGGTACTCGTTCCCGAGACTATTAATGCAGCGCTCAGGGAGGAGAACCCCACTGTCCACTTCACAGATCATGGGCATCAACTTCTGCAGGTTCTCCCAAATGAGGTATTGGAGGGACTGCCTTCTTTCAGAGTCCAGTAACGCTGGCGGTCATCTTGATCGTGCACTGAATCTTCGGACAAAGAGGATCCACAACATGTTCTCTGGATCCCGTGCTCAAAGAGGGCTGGAGACTGCACCCAGCACCAAGTCAGATCAGCCGACACCGTTGCCTATGAATTCAGGAGCCCTGGCTGTCTAGCAGGGCTGCAGAGCACTCGGGTCCTACAACTCCATCAGCCTCCTACCAGGACTGCTTTTATCAATTCATACAGTTCATTCAGAACTTTCATGGGCTTGCCTTTCTTTTGTCTTGTATTATAGATAGCGGCTTCTTGCTTGTTTTCCTTGTAACTTCATTTACTAAGTGTTGTCCCTCCTTTCCCATGGTAAGGTTGTTAGGGATTTACAAATCTTTCCTTTGATGCTTCTTGTCTTAGTCCTTCTTGATTAAGCCGAGCATGAAGATTCCCTCTTCTGGGTATTAGTGCGATGCTTTCCTTTCTGTCACTGGGACTAGTATGAGCATTATAGTAATGATTTTAATTCACTTTTCTCGATTTTGGTATACTGTTCTTTCTTACTGGGATTTGTAGGAATATTCCAATAATGATTCTTATTGGATTCACTGGTTCTTAAAATTATAGGCTCTTTGTGCTGGCATGAGTATGAACATTCCTGTAAGTTTTCTCATTTGTTTAACTGGATTTTATAATTATAGTAACTTTTTCTGTCTGTACTGGGACGATTATGAGCATTCCCATAAGCCTTCTCCATCCCCCCCGTTCCTCCCTGGGTCGCCCATATTCCCAGTTACCTGCGACTGGTAGGGAAAATGTCACAGGGTTTTCGTTCTCTTCTGCACACCTCTTTGCTTCATCCAGTTGGCCTTGGGGATTTTCTTCACATCTCATCTGTGCCTCCGGGCTAGCAGGTTTTCCGGTCTCTCAATTACCGGATTGTTCCGTTTTGCTTGAGCGGTATTGCCATCGTTTAAAGGATCGCTGGTCCACCACAGGTTCCCTGTGGTCATTCCACCACTTTCTTTCTCTCTCACTTCTCAGACGCAGCATATCCAGTTTCGGTTCTCTTCTTCATGTCTGTGTGAGACGCTGCACGTCTTGGTCTGGTTCCTGGTCCCTTGCTCATTCAAGTTATGTTGAACCCTCACCTCGGGGTGAATTGCATCTTTTGTGAAGGTGTCACTTGGGACTTCTTAAACTTGAGGGAGAAGCCCAGTTTGTGGCGAGAGTGGCAGGTGGTGCTGAGATGTCCCAGAGCTGATTCGGGAGAAGGGGCTCTGATGAGCCAATCGTCTAGGAAGTGTAAGAAACCTAATGGTATTCTCCCACATACTCACTCAGGATCTTCCATTCAGGTGGCCTCGGAAGGGCCATCGCTTTATGAGCCCGACCTTGGGGGTGGATAAGCGAGGGAGGACCATGTGAGTGGGATTGGGAAGAGGATACCTAAGGACGAGACATGTTATTCCCCCAGCCCCAAAAAGACCTCAACCTACTTTCCCTCAGTCTTTATGGGGTATCTCCAATCTCACCCCATCTCCCTCTCCCCATTTCTACCAAATACTGAGACGAGGAAGAGGCAACAAAGATCAGTAAAGATTACCCATAGGAATAACATGGGGAATGTAATGGTAGCCTACCCTAGAAAGAACTTGAGTTGTCCCACTAATAGAATCAGGCATGGTCAGGCAGTTAATTGTGACCTTTTACACCTGACTCTACTGGACTGTTTTTTAACTATAAAAAGGTGTGGTTTTACACAGATGGATGAGCGAGCTGGAGAAGCATTTTGGGCCGGAGGAGCCGCGAAGCTGGGAGCTGCAGGGAGGATCCGGAGGAGGGCGGCAAGCTGCAACGCTGGCCCGGTGTGTGAGGAAGGCTGCAGTGTGGCTGGGGAGCCGTGTCGCCTGAGAGCCGAAGCAAGGCAGCTGGGACCCTGCTGGTAGAGTCCGTGCACTTGCTCGTTTCCTTGGGCTGTGTGCCGGGCCCAAGGGCACCTGAGGGGCAGGTGGTGAGACCCTGACCTCGACCCAAAGCATCCGGAAGAGACCATTCACCAGCGCTATGTAACCCAGTGAGTGTCGCATGACAGAGAGAGAAATGCAGGTGGATGGAAGGGGAGGAAAAAGCAAGTCGGCACGAAGCAGAAAGTAGAAAGAAAGAAAGTGAAAGACAGTAACATAATTAAAACGAGGTGCGTGAGCGGCGCAGAAATAAGAGGACAGAAAGTAAATAGATTTGAAAGAAAGGGCAAGTCAAGTGGCCGAATGTAAAGTGAAAGCGGACAGAAGCAAAGTAAGAGGAAAGTGCCAGGGTGCACAAGAAAGTCAAGAGAGGGCAAGCGGCCCGAAAGGAAAGTAAGGAAAAGGTGAGAGTGAGCAGAGAAGGAAAGTGACAGTTTAAAGGTGCAAGGACGCACGACAAAGGAAAAGAAGTGCAGGCGTGCACGGACAAAGACAGGAGTGAGTGAAACAGAAGGTTACAAGAAGCACAATAAAGCAGGAAGGTACAAGAGGCACAGAGGAAGTATAGAGTGGAAAATAACAGTGCAAGTATGCACAACCAAGTAAAAGGAATAAAAGACAATGCAAGTGCACACGATAAACACCTGAAGATAAAAGGTACCAAGAAAAGTGCAAGCAAGAAATAATGAGAGGGGCAAAGGATCAGAGTGGTCGCGCTAAGGAAAAGCAAAGAGCCTTGCGTTTTCGAAAGCCTCTGATTCTACCCCATGAGAGGATTGTATGCAAGGAAAGCTGTAAATAAGGAAAAGGCATACACTGAACAGCTGAATGTGTGTTTGGAACTAGAGGGGCCTAAGCTTGAGGAAGGGCACCTAGAGAAACCTAAAAAGAACTGTGTTATATTTTGTTTTATGTTGAAAGTTGGAGGCCTGTGCTTGGAGAAGGGCACCCTAAGAGGCCCGGCCAAGTTGGAGACCTATTGGTTTGCTTTACAGTGTTGAAAGGACTTTGTGGTGTTTGAAACTTGAATAAGCTGAAGCTTGGGAAAGGGAACCCCAAGGAACTCAAAGACACTGAAGGTATTTTAATTCACTGCAAGGACTGTGTGGCAAAGATCTTGCAAGCAGCCTTGTTTGATTGAACTCATTTTGGTAAGCTTAAAACCATGCCTGGCAAGAAAGCCACGGGAAACCAACCATGGGTTTTCCTATTTTTCTGTTGAACCACTACTTTTTATTTTTGACAAAAGACCCCGACACATTTATTTGTATAGTGTGAGGGCAAGCATAGGCTCACACATGGACATACTTTTTATTTGGACTTTCAGACATCGACGATCTTTACAAGCATAATTTCAGGGAAACATCCCTTTAGAGTTAGGACTAGTTAGGTCTTACACCAACCCTGAAACTTTAAATAAAGGTTTTAAAATCTTACTTTCTGAGGCTGCCTCTCTTATCACCATGCCTGTCTCACAGTAGGTAAAGATGTGAATCCCTCCCCTACTAAGACATGCTGACACGACCGCCATCAACTTGGTGAAGACCGTCGGGCAGAGGTCAGTCCGAAAGGCATCACTTCCAACAGATAGTGGGAACTGCCAATGGCAAACCTCAGGTACTTTCTGTGCTTGGGATGCATAAGCACATCGACTGACATCATCCAGTCCTGGAGCTGAAGGGCCTGCAGGAACTGCCAAAGAGTGACCATCTTGAATGTGTCCTTCCTGAGGAACTTGTTCAAGCGTCTCAGGTCCAAGATGGGTTGCGTACCTCCGTCCTTGGGAACTAGAAAATAGGTTGAGTACCAACCGTGGTATTACTCTGCTGCAGGTACCCTGCTTTCCATGGCACCTTTCCCCAGCAGGGAATGAATCTCCTGCAGAAGAAGCGGGTCGGGTTCACAAAGAGATTGCTCGTTCGGGGGACAATCGGGGGCAACTGTCCGAAGTTCCGATGCATCCAAAGTAATGTAGCACCATTATTCAAGATACTGAGTCAACATGCCTCCCACCAGAGTCCTGTGCGCGAAGAGCTCACAGTGGTTTTAGGGATGTGGCAGAGGGCAGTGTGTAGGTAACTGCCTGAGCTGTTCTTCCCCCATGGTCCCTAAAGCTCTTTGGAAATCTCCTTTGCCCTCTTTGGGAAGTGTGAGAAACCAGAGGGTGCCACACCTGCTAGTACTCGGGGATCGATTTCTCAGGTTGCCAGGGCACGGCCACCGCCTTTGGATCCAGACGCTGTGGGTGGAGCAGTGTGCGAAGTTCACTTGGGTGAGGGGTCTTTGGGAGTAGGATTGAGGCAACCGATGGTGAGACGCAGTATTCCCCCTATTTTGTTTATCAAATCAATTCTATTTTTTAGGATTCTCTGAGGTCCTAACTCCACAACCCTCTTTTCACAAAACACTGGGCAGAGGAAGAGGGTGACAGAGTAATAACATTAACTTTCACGCATCTTACTGGACATGCGGGTCAAGCACCTGACTAAGTGCATATACAAGATACCAAATAGCTCTCCTCACACGAATAAAAGGCAGAACCCAAAGAAATTGTCAGAACCAGTCAACCCTTCAGCTGTTGCGTTCGTAGAGTAGCCGACGAGTTCTTCTAACCAATGTATCCCTCTGAGTGATAAGACACACAGAGGAGTCAATTAGCGGGAAGATGGAACACTCACAAACCACCTGGTTCGGAAGGATGGGATTTCCATCTGTGGTACAAGGCAGTTTGGTACCATCAAGACGGGACAAGGCATCTGCCTGTGAATGCAGGAACCCGGGACGGTACGTGATCAGAAAATGAAACAGAGAAAAAGTCATGCCACAAAGCGTGGCGAGCCGTAGAACACTTAACCGGCTGCAGGGCCAAGAGTTTCCTATGATCCGTGTAGACTTGTACAGGTAGTACTGTTCCCAGGAGATGGTGACGCCAAACCAAAAAGGCGTCTCGGACAGCCAATAATTCCTTTTCGGATATGGTTTAGTTCTTCTAGTGGGCACATCATTTACGAGAATGAAAAGACACTGGGTGCAGCTCGTTAGTGTCTCCACATGATTGGGACAAGATGGCGCCCAGGGCAACATCGAGGCATCCGCCTCCACCACGAAGGGTAGTGCTGGGTCAGGATGTTGAAGGACCGAAGCGGTACTGAAGGCGCCTTTCAAGGTGTCAAAAGCTGTTTGAGCCTTATCATCCAACTTGACTACCATCTTGTTGCTGGTTAGTGCAGTGAGTGGGGCAACAATCCTAGAGAAGTCCCTAATGAATCTCCTGTAGAAATTGGAGAATCCTAAAAATGATTGCAAGGACTTAACGTCCCGTGGAACCGGCCAATCCAATACTGCCTTAACCTTAGATGTGCTTATGCGAACACCCTCGTTGGTGATCTCATAGCCCAAGAACTCTACGCTAGTAGCATGGAAGATGCACTTTTCCAGTTTGGCATATAACCGGTGGTCACGTAGGCGTTGTAGAATGGTGGATATACACGCTTGACATGAGACTCCAGAGAAGGTGAATAAATCAAGATGTCAATGAGGTATGCTACAATGAAATGGTCTAGCATATCACGGAAAACATCATTAATAAAATGTTGAAAAGTGGCTGGGGCATTGCATAAGCCGAAGGGCATCACGCAATATTCAAAAAAGCCATAACTAGTCTTAAAGGCTGTTTTCCACTCGTCACTTTGACTGATACGAATGAGGTTATAGGCACCCCTTAGGTTCAATTTAGTGAAAATCACAGAAGATCCCAGTTGATCTAAGAGAGCGGAAATCAAAGGAAGAGGGTACGGATTGCCTATTGTGATAGCATTCAGTGCGCGATAATCTATACAAGGTCTGAGGTCTCCCTCCTTTTTGGGCACAAAAAATAGGGGAGAACCTGCCGGAGAACGTGAAGTCTTTATAAAGCCTGTACTGAAGGCCTTTTCTATGTATTCTTTCAAAATTACCTCCTCCTTGACAGTTAAAGAATACACACTGCCTGATGGGATGTTAGCCCCAGGCACTAAATTGATAGGGCAATCATAAGGCCGATGAGGAGGTAATACCTCAGCACTGTTAGGGAGAATTCTCTGTTTAGGCTGAATTTCCTAACCTAGTGAGTCCCCCAGCAGCTTTCTGTATTTTTAGGGTTTATTTTTTTCTCCTGCCAAGAGTGAGACTCTTTTACCCTCACTCTTGGCCATGATTTGAGTGTGTTTCTTTGAATCTAGATGTGTTTAATGGGATATGGGGTCTTTTACTCCATAGGGCTTCATGTGTTTTTGTGATGTGTGTTACACAGCACCCTCAGCGCAGAGACACAGGGGTGTCATAGTGACCCCCCCAGTATAGAATCCATACCCTGGGACTGACTACTGTCTCCCAGGGCATGTAAAGTCACCATTGACTTTACTAGTCTTAAATTCTGAACAGAACCAGTACAAACCATCATATTGTGGACGTACTGGGTGGGGCAATTCAATTGCCCCAGGGTATGTTAGTCGAGGGGGCACGTCTCCGTCCCCCCTGATCCGAGTTTTGGCTGGTGGCAGTGGATACTTTTTATATTCAACCGCGAATATTTTCCTATGGGATTTCCCATTGTTTTAGGCTACTACCTTTATTTAATTATTTAGGTTGCCTCGAACATACCGCCGGTTTATTTAATTAATATTAATTTTCCGGTTGGTATTTTTTGCCAAAACCTGATTCTAAAATGGCGTTTGTGTTCTCTTCTGTGACTCCAACCCAAGTTGAGCCCTTTGTTCCACTTTTTGGCGGGCTTCTCCACAGAAGCCCTCCAAAGTGGTGCCACTGTGTCTCGGGTACTTAGGAGGGGTGGAGGGAAATTTAGGCACCCTTGACTGAGTTGCCTAGGCAACTCAAGTCGCACTCCATCCTGATTGGCCCAAGTGGTGAGCCGGCCGGCTCACCACTTAGCAGTTTGAGAGACAGCTAGGCTGAGTGAATGGGGGTTTGCTGCATAAAAGCAGGGCTTTGGGGACTGGAACTTCAGAAGTCACCACAGGACCTAAGAATCCGACGAGGGTGAAGCTGAGCCGACCTGCCACGACACCACCACCGGTGGAGCCCTGCTGGACTGCCTCACCACTTTTCCCAACGACAGAGGAGATCTCCCGCCAGAGAGTCTTCTTCGTTTGACTGGTGGGGATAACCAGTTTCACCGTTTTTTCGCTTTCCCGACGTACCTCGTGGCCGCCTTGCCCGTGACAAGCACCCCGGCAACCGGGATACCACGTTTTACCATGACCGCGAAACAAAGGTACAACCTTTAACCGGAAAACTCTGCGGCTGGTTTCTGCCCTGGTAGTGCAACGACCTTCATCTTTCCTCCAAGTCGAGATCTTCTCTTCCCCTGGACGACAACGCAACTTGCACCCACTACCAGGAACAACTGCCACCGCTGGAGGATCCTTCCCACTTAAGGTACCGTGTCCCGCCTGGCTTCCCTTGCTACCGGCTGTACGGGGTAGATTTAGCCCCCGGCTTTCGAACCTGGGTTAGCCTGGGACACCCTGGCTAAACTTTCCTAAGCCTCTCTAAACTCTTTTTGAACCCTCTGCAAGACTTTCTAAGCCTAGAGTAACTGTGTGATCTTGGGCGGATTTGTGCTCTGCTCTCTCCAAGAGTGGGCCCAGCCTTTGGACTTTGGCTCACCGGTGACTTTTGCTCTTCTGCCTTGCTTATAGTGTTCCTGAATCTTAGAGTGGTGTACCTTTCCATATTCTGTCTTTTTCCCTCCCTTTCTCACAAACTTATTGGAGTGCAATCTAGTTAAGCGCTCACCTCTGTATGAAAATAAGTGGTGTTTTACTGTGACTTATCTGATAAGGAAAAAGGGGTGTATCTATTACAATAGTAACTGTGTTTAGAATATTTTACAATAAGAGTGCTGGAGTGTTTTCAAACTGTGTGTTTTTAAATAAATAATTATATACTTTGATACCAAAGCTCTGGTCAGTGTTTGCTTGTATTATTGTATCTGAGTGCCTATTGTGTGTACTTTGCATACTGCCCAACTCTTCTTGAGGGAAGTCTGACTGCTCAGCCACAGCTACCAGGTAAATCTGAGTGGTACAGACTGCTACCAAGTGGGTTTACTGCCAACACCTGTAGTCTTAAGTCTTTTGCAGTGTTCCCTAAGGGAACTGCACAGGTTTCTGCCTAACAAGCACCTTTCGCATTGAACACGTCCTTATAACTCTCGTATTCCTTTGACAAGAAAGCACTTGTGATAGAGCCACTCGTGGAGGTAGCTACCGTCATTAATGGATGACAAGGAGTACAAGAAATATGACTAGGGTCTAAACATATGTAACCACAATGATTGGAACAGAAGTCAATGTTCCCAGTTCGCCAATCTACACTGGGGTTGTGCAAGGTTAACCAGGACAAACCAAGAATGACTTGATATTGCAGGGCTGCTATAAGGTCAAAACAAATGGTTTCCTTACGACTTCGATCAATGGTCATTGTTATACCTACAGTACATTCCGTCACAAAGCCAGAAATCAAGGTAGTGCCATCAACAGCGTTAACCTGTTCTGGATGTTCTTTGGTAACTGTGGGTATACCCAACTGAGAGCATAATGGCTGTCCATGTAGTTGCCCGTTGCTCCTGAATCCAATACAGCATTGATAGACCAGCCTGACCCAGAAGGGAGCGAGAACTGGGCTGGAATCGTAAAAGCTGAAGCCATGGAGTCCATGGATAGCTGGCTCGGCAATTGGACTCCCTTTATTGCAGAGCTTTCGCGTTTCCCTGCTTCTTGGGCTTCTTTGGGCAGGTCCACAACATGTATTCTAGTGACCCACGGTAGAAGCACAGGTTGTTCTTTTTCCGCAGGTCCTTCTCCTCAGCAGACAACGGCCCCCGAACTGCTCCATTTGCATAGGTTCTGGATTCCCCAAACTAGTAGCAGCAGGGCCAAAGGATCCGGGACATGGGCTCTGCGTTGCCCCCTTCTCTCTGATTCCCTAGCACCAATCTGTAAAATAAGATCGAGAAGCTCCAAAAATCCAGTGGGCACCACAGGTACTGTGGCCAAAGTGTCCTTCTGAGAATCCGATAACCCTTTATAGAACAGGGAGGCCTTTTTATCATCTGGCCAACCGGACTCGGCTAATAGTTGGTTAAACTTAGCCAAATACGATAACAACGTGGAGTCGCCTTGTTGAAAACTCAAAAGTTCTAGATCTGTGGACTGGGTTTTGTACGTCATGTCGAATACTTTGCTCATAGCTTCAATAAAGGCATCACAGTCAAACAACAAATGACTGCCTCCCTCCAATAAGGGATTAGCCCAGGCGGCAGCTGTACCTCCCAAATGGGACAGCACAAACGTAGCTTTTGTGGTCACATCTGGAAATGAATTGGGGCGACACAAAAAATGCAGCCGGAATTGATTCAAAAATGTCCGCAACATTTTAGGGTCTCCATTGAACCTTTTTGGTGGAGCCAGAGAAACTGGGTTGCCATGTATACTGGACCCTGTTCCTGTCCGGGAGGTGCTACCCCAGAACCGGATGCCACAGCTGCTGATGCCACAGCTGCTCATGGCACAGCCACCCCAGGAGAGGGGATAGCTGCATGTAATTCCGCTAAACAATGCTCCGTGGCATTATGTGTCGCCGGCATCTCGGTGCACAATTCAGCGACCAGTTGCATGATACCTGACAAAGCCTCGCTGGCGTCCATAATTGGCTTCTGATTTTGTCAGAACCAGTCAACCCTTCAGCTGTTGAGCTCGTGGAGTAGCCGACGAGTTCTTCTAACCAATGTACCCCTCTGAGTGATAAGGCACGCAGAGGAATCAATTATCGGTAAGATGGAACACCAGAACGCAGGCCGGAGGCTGTAGGCTGGAACACGAGAACGCAGGCCGGAGGCTGCATGAGGAAAACAAGGCACGTCAGAAAACTCAGAAAGGTACTTGATCAATGGCAGAACCAAACAGGAAGTAACCAGACTTACTAATGGTCTCTTGAAGCAGGTGTAAGAAGAACTGGTTCTCAGTCTGCGTAATAGCGGACCATAGGATAAGTGAGGGGTGAGTCGATCCAGGAAGGTCCCAGTGGATGATAGAAAATCGAAAGGGCTACCCCGCCGGCACATGGACGCCTAATTCTATGGTGGTCCAGTCTCTAGTTCCAAAGGGAAGACCACTGAGACCGTCGGCACGAGGACGCCCAAATCAGTTATAACGCACACTGTAGGCAGTCTCTAGTCCATGCGCGTATAACTGAAGAGGAGGGGATGCAAGTTCCAGCAGGAAGATTCCTGTAACAGCGTCCAGTCACACACTGCCAAATGAGGGGAAGTAGAAAAGAGCAGTCGAAATGCAGTAAATCAGGTTCGGCAACGAACAGGCAGACAAGGAGCAAAATCGCAACTAAAGCAAAACCGTGATGCAGAATCCGGGTCAGGAGGCCTAACAGCAGGTCAAAAGTGTGCCGGTAATCCAAACAGCAAAGACGGTCCAAGTTCGTAGCAGAAGTCAGCAACGTAAGTAGCGTGAGACCACCAAGGGCAATCTGTGAGCAATCCAAGTACAAAAGCAAAAAGTCGGTAACCGTGGAATCAAGAGGTAAATAGGACATGGAACAAACGTAACTTCAAAAACACACAATCAGAAGCGCTGGGTTGGAAAGCGGAAGCGGCTTCATACGAGGAGGCTGTCACATGACACGTTCTAGACGTGCTCTGTGATTGGAAGATGTCGCGAGGAAGCCAGTTTCCATGGCAACCTCCAATGCTCTATGAGCCGGGAACGACCTGTGACAAACACCCGAGACGGAATGCTTGTTGGCCTCAGCGCAGAGCATTGTGTGAAAGTACGATGACCCCTAATTATAGGAACATCCTTAATGCTGGTCCTAGGCAAAACCCTGACATTTCTACCCCTGCGTGTAAAAGCACGTCTCTTGACACGGACAGCACGGTTCTTGACAGATATATAATGCGCAAGGTGAAACACAAGTACGAGCATGGCTTCCGAACAAAGGCACACCTACTGGAGCAGAGCAACGGACCAAGAGACAAGAGCTGCAAGTCGAAATCCCCCAGCGTTCCCTATTGGAGGTTGTTGCCTCTGACAGGCCGCAAAAGACACGTGGACAAGGCCAGATCTCGCAAGCAAAGACTGTATTTATTTATTTATATTTGTAAAGCGCATGTCACGGGCCTGGAGGCATAGTAGCACTAACAAGACATGCAACATGCATAGCAATAGTAGGAGGTGGACGAGACAAAGTAGCTCACATGAGTCTTCATGTTGAGCTCCAGGTCAATCAACATCCCCAAGGTCTTCACTTTCGAGAAGGTGGCGATAGCACATCCTGCAATGACCATCTACCTGTAAGCTGGGGTTAGTTTCCTTAGGAGTGAGGCTGCACCCACAATCAAGACTTCAGTCTTTGCATCTTTGAGTGCCAGATTAGTCTCGATCATCCAGGATTGAATTAATGAGTAAACCCTATTGATGGACTCAGTGTCCCTGCTGTAATCTCCCGACATCGGGATGAGACACTGAGTATCATCAGCACAGTTGGTATACAATATCCCCATTGGAATCCAGAAGTTCAAACAGCAGGTGTATAAATAGATCAAACAGACCCAAGGACAGACACGATCCCTATGGTACTCTACAGTGCAACTGGAAATCATCCGCCCTGCAGTTGTCCACAAAGTCCCTTGCAGTGCTTTCCGACAAAAAGGATTCCACCCATCTAGCAGCTGTTGGTGAGAAACTGGCCAAGTGCATAAGTCTAGTGATGAACAGGGCGTGATTCACTGGGTCAACAGCTGCAGAAAGATCAATCAACATCAGGAGAGCAGTGCTTCCTTTGTCCTCAATGTCCAACATGTTGGCATGAAGGTCTTTTAGAGCAAGTTCTGTGTTCTGTGCTCTACGAAAGCCTGACTACCTCTGCCCTAAGATCGGTAATTTCTTTACATGGTCCTGCACCTGTATATATGCTGCTTGGTCTAATATCTTGAGTAGGAAAGGCGAGTTTGATATAGGCCTAAAGTGTGTCGGGACATCCGGGACAAGAGAGGGCTTTTTTCAATAATAGGGATATGTTTGTTTTTTTACTGCATTTATAAGGCGTACCAGACCCAGGGGTAGCAGGGCACAGACGGATATGCAAAGCTTACATAAGTTACAAATATACAGGCAAAATAATGTATGTCGGCATTGCATCTGAAATAATACAATATAATACAATATACAAGGCTTAAGTTGCACGCAGCGGCAGAAACATTTACATCAAGGTAGTTGGAACTATACATAATGTATAATCTAGCAGTGGGCCGTGCTGGCGTACCATAGTTTCAGGGTGACCTAGTTCTCAGTCAGGTTGAGGTGGATAATGAGTTTTTTTCTGAAGAAAGATTAGGGGAGGTCGGCTCTCAGCTGGTGTGGCAGGGAATTCCAAAGTTTAGCGGCCTTCCCGGGGAAGCTGTTGCCGCCAATCTTAGACAATTTGAATCTGGGTACTACCAGACAGTTATTAATCATAGTTCTGGACGGTCTACTAGAGGTTCTTCTGGATATTCTGTCAATGAGGTAGCTCTGTGCCACGTTATGTAGCGCTTTATGTGTCAGTGAGGCAATTTTTAGTTGTATTTTATTGTGGGTCGATAACCATTTGTGATAACATCTGATGGCAGAGATGTGCACACTTTTGTTAATGCCTAGTGCAGCTCTAATGGCATTGTTTTGTAATATTTGGCGTTTTTGGATGAGGGTACTGTAAAGGGCGTTGCAGTAATCTAATCTAGATAGAATTAATGCTCTGGCCAGTATCAGGCAACTGTCGTTGGAAAGGAAGGGCCTGCCTGCTCTGATCAGCTTGCAGGTGTAGGCTGTGGTAGAGGCCAGGGAATGTAGTTGTTTGGTAAAGGACATTGTTGCATCCAGAAGAGTTTTTACCTCCTTGGAGATGATGGTATTATTCCCGTCAATGATGAAGGAGGCATATTCATGTCCTAATTTGGAGATGTTGGATGGGGAGCCAAGGATTATCAGCTCTGTCTTATCAACATTCAGGCATAGGCCGTGAGTGGCCATCCATGCCTGAATGATGAGATAGATTCTATTCACCAGCGCCAGGTCCTTACCATAATCCCCGAAAAGCGGGAGGAGAATCTGAGTGTCATCTGCATACTTAGTGTAGGTGACACCCAGAAGGTCCAGATCGTCGAACAGTGGCCTGGTGAATATATTGTAGAGAGTAGGGTACACACAAGAACCCTGAGGGAATCCACACATAATGGGGGTAGGGTCCACAGCTGCAGAGGGAGAGAATACTCTGCTGGTTCTGTCGCTCAGGAAGGATTCTATCCAATTAACAGCGCCTTTAGAGAAATGGGCTGCTGTATCAAGATGCCTACAGAGGACCTTATGATCAACCAAGTCGAATGCAGGTGGGAGATCGAGTAACAATAATAATGCTGTTTTCCCTTGGTCTCTCAGCTCATCAATTTTTGTCTTCAGGTCAATCAATGCAGTTTCCGTCCTGTGTAGTGGTCGGAATCCTGATTGACGGACCCCTAGGAGTTTGTACTGTTCGAGGTGTTTTTGGATCTGCAAATATGCAATTTTATCCAAATTTTAAGAAGAAATGGTACTGTAGTGATGAGGTGGTAGTTGGTAGCAATATGTTGGTCTAAGGTTTGCTTCTTGAGAAGCGGAAATACCCAGGATTGTTTCAAATTGGCTGGGACGGTGCTGGAAGCAAAGGAGGCCTTGATCAGTTTGGAGATGAAGGGTGAGAGGTCTCTCACAGCCTCTTTTATGATATGCACTGGGCAGATATCACCTTTACAGTTAGATGGTTTGAGAGAGAGGATGGTTTTTTCCACCTCGACGATAGTAGTTTTGGTGAAGCAGTGTTAGGGAGAATTCTCTGTTTAGGCTGAATTTCCTAACCTAGTGAGTCCCCCAGCAGCTTTGCTGGATTTCTGGAGTTTGTTTTTTTCTCCTGCCAAGAGTGAGACTCTTTTTCTTCACAAACTTGGACATGATTTGAGGGGTTCCTTTGACTGTTAATGTGTTTTATGGGCTATGGGGTCTTTTACTCCATAGGGTCTCATGTGTTTTTACTATGTGTGTTACACAGCACCCTCAGTGCAGTGACACAGGGGTGTCATAGTGACACCCCGCCATAGACTCCATACCCTGTGACTGACTATTGTCTCCCAGGGCATGTAAAGTCACCATTGGCTTTATTAGTCCCAAATTATGAACAGAAACCAGTACAAACCATCATAATGTGGAAGTACTGGTAGGGGCAATTTGATTGCCCCGGAGTCTGTTAGTCGAGGGGGCACGTCTCTGCCCCCCCTGATCGAGTTTTGGTTGGTGGCAGTGGATACTACTTTTTGTATTCAACCGCGAATATACCCCTATGGGATTTTCCCATTGTTCGAGGCTACCAACTTTAATTATTTAATTCTCATAGCCTCGAACATACAGCCGGTTTATTTATTTAATATTCATTCGCTGGTTGGTATTTTTTGCCAGGACTCGATTCTAAAATGGCGTTTGTGTTCTCTTCTGTGACTCCAACCCAAGTCGAGCCCTCTGTTCCACTTTTTGGCTGGCTTCTCCACAGAAGCCTCCAAAAGTGGTGCCACTCTGTCTGGGTACCACAGCGGGTGTGGGAGGGGGTTTAGGCACCCAGGACTGAGTTACCTTGGTAACTCAAGTCGCACTCTTGTGTGATTGGCCCAAGTGGTGAGCCGGCCGGCTCACCGCTTAGCATGTTTGATTGACAGCTAGGCTGAGTGAATGGGGGTGTGCTGCATAAAAGCAGGGCTTTTGGGACTGGAACTTCAGAAGTCGCCACAGGACCTGAGAATCCGACGAGGGAGAAGCTGAGCCGACCTGCTACGACGACACCACCGGTGGAGCCCTGCGGAACCGACTCACCACTTCCCGACGACAGAGAAGATCTCCCGGCTGGAGAGTCTTCTTCCCCTGACTGGTGGGCACAACCAGTTTACCTTCTTTTCCTCACATCCCAGGACGTCTTGTGGTCGAATTGCCTGTGCCAAGCACCCCGGCAACCGGATAGCCACTTACCACTGGACCGCGATTA
Source organism: Ambystoma mexicanum (assembly GCF_040938575.1). NCBI lineage: Eukaryota > Metazoa > Chordata > Amphibia > Caudata > Ambystomatidae > Ambystoma > Ambystoma mexicanum. The sequence goes on from NC_090922.1 coordinate 344,385,436, forward strand.
AAAGGACCGCTCCTTTTAACTGAGAACTCCACGGCTGGTTTCTTCCCTGGCAGTGCAACAGACTCCTGTCTTCCTCCCCAACGAGATCCTCTCTTCCCCCGGACGAAGCACCGACTTGCATCCGCTGCCAGGAACAACTGCCCCCGCTGGAGTATTCTCACCACTTTAAGGTACTGTGTCCGCCATGCCTCCCTTTCTAAAGATTGCTACAAGGTAATAATAATCCCTTAACCTTCTGGACTGGGCTGGCCGCCTTGACCATCTAACTGATCCCTTTCTTTTGGTCCAACTCTTTCTGAACCTTTTCGGGACTTTTGTGCACTTTTCAACCTTGGACACATTTCGTTCTGATCCTCTTAAAGTGGATCCGGCTTTCTGAACTCTAACTTCACGGTGTGATTCTGCCTTCCTCTCTTGCTGTGTTCTTGTGAAAGTGTTTGGATCTGTTTCAATTTACACTCTGCCTTTCTCTCCCTTTTAAACCAAATTATTAGAGTGCCATCTGCGTTAAGCGTTCACCGCTGTCTGAAAATAAGTGGGGCTTTACTTAAGACTTGACTAATATTCTTTTAAGGGAGTGTATATCTTTTAGTGACCGTGTTTTTGAACTGCTTAATATTAGTGCCTGTGTGTTTTATTAGATGTGGTTTTAAATAATTAAGTATATCTCTTTTACACCAAGCTCTGGTCAGTGTTTGCTTGTTCTACTGTGTTCTTTTGACCTATTATGAATACTCTGTATACTGCCTAACTCTTCTTGAGGGAAGTCTGACTGCTCAGCCACTGCTACCAAGTGAATCTGTGTGGTACAGACTGCTACCAAGTGGGTTTACTGCCAAACACCTGTAGTCTTAAATCTTTTGCAGTGGTCCCAGAGGGAACTGCACAGGTTTGTGCCTAACACCGACGCTTACCGATGCCCTTTGATTCCTGTCCTCGTACCTTCCTCGTACCTTCATTGTTCTTAGAAGCAATAGTTTAGCGACCATAGTTTGCAGCCACTTTCCTCTCACATTAGTTTAAATAATTTTGTGACGGAAACCTTCTGTATTTCCCTCCGTTACTCCTGTCAAGTCATAGCAGACATCTGTGGCGTTTGTTACGAGCGTATTGCTCTAGTGAGCCTCCGCCTAAACTCGCATTTGCAAATTTACCTGAAGCGAGTTGGTTACGCACCTCTTGTTCCAGTTAGGCGGTAGTCTCCGAGCCTCTCGCTCTTCATCCACAGCCCCGCTTGAACTCGCCTCTGCAACCCTATTCCGAAGCGAGTGCAACACGCGCTTTGGTTCCTGTCAAGCGGCCAGTGTCCTAGCGCCTCGCTCTTTCTCCACAGCCCTGCTTGAACTCGCCAGCAATCCCATTCCTCCTGAGGCGACACCACCGCAAGTATCTCAGCCCTTTCTTGTCATGATACGTTAGTCATTGTTTTTCAGTTGTGTATGGGTGCAGCGTTTCTAAAAGTTGTGGAGAGTTGAAAACTTTACTTGGTGAATTACGCCAGCACTAGTTTGAAGGAGGGTCATTCTTGTGTTCCAATTGTTCTCTTGCATGTGCTATTGGTAGCTTGAAGTATTAGGCTCATCCACTGTCTTCCCAAACAGGTTGTTCCCGTCAAAGGGCATGTCCAAAACCTTGGCCTGTACATCCTGGCGGAAATCCGTCGCCTTGAGCCACCCCCGCCGTCGAAGGCAAACACTGTTGCCCAATTGGCAGAAACCGGTGTCGGCAATCTCCGTGGCCACCGTTATGGCATGGTCAGAGGCCACCTCACCCTCCTGCAGGATTGCCAGGCCCTCTTATCGTCCGGGAGGAAGTCCAACAGGGGGGCAATCTTGTACCACAACTCCCTGTCGTAGCGGGCCACGATCGCTAGGGCGTTGGCCGCCTTAATCATTGTCAACGCAGACGAGATGACTCGTCCCATGGCATCCAGCTTCTTTCCCTCGCCGTCCGGCGGGGAAGTAGAGGTCGAGGCCGATGCCCCCCCCCCCCGCTTTCTTCTTGGCCGCTGCTGAAACAACCAAATCCGGGGTCGGTTGTGCTCTAAGGCACAAAGGGGCGGCGTCGGGGACCCGGTACTTCTTCTCGTACCAGTACCTCTTAGCAGGTGTCGTGGATGGGCTCTTGAGGAGGGCAAGTACCTCGTCCCAGATGTCATCCAACAACGGCACCGCGAGGACCGTTTTCATTTTGGTCACACGCCGTTGGTAAAGGAAGCCTTCCTTCTTCTTCTCTTCGGGGCAGAGCTGAAAAAGCTCAGACGCCCTGGCGATCAAGGCGTGAAACGAGCCAATTTTGTCGGGAGGGGACACCTGAGGAATCGGCGACAGGAGATCAGTCCCGTCATCACCACCATCGTCATCCGTCCCCGTCGTGGCCGTATCCGTCCCCGTGTCCTCCCTCGGGGTCGGGGAAGGAGACAAAGGCTGAGGGGGCCGAGGCTGAGAAGGCGGGGTTGGATGGATCCTTCTCCTCTTGTTAGGGAGGCTTCCCGACAGACTCGGCTCGGCTCAGGTCGTCCGTCGGAGGCAAGGGCAACCTGGTCCTTATCTCCGTGCATAAGGCCTGGATTGCTGTCAAAATGGCCGCCGAGTTGTCTTGTGGCCCGGGCTGCGACGGGCACGACGGTTGCTCCTCCTCCACAGGAGCCTCGTCGTCGTCACCCTCGCTCTCATCGTCCCCCTCGTCGGGATCCCTCCCGTGGGGATGGGCCTCCTCTATGACTTCGACCAGTTCCTCCTCGGAGGTCGTGTTCATGCCCGTTAAGGCCACCGCCCCCCCTCTTTTTCCACCGGGGTCTTCACGGGGGTCTTCTCGATGGGCTTAAAAGAGGCTTCCCTCTGCGGGGGCAGGGAAACTCTGGGCCCCGAGGTCACCTCCACTGGGGGAGCCTCCATAGGCTTCCCCCGGGCTGTAGCAATACCCTCAATAGAGGCCTTGGCCGGGTGAATCAAGGCCTTCACCACCATGCGCGCGCTTGAGGCCTTCACCTTAGGGCGAGGGTCACCGCCTCGTACCCCTTCGGCCGGTTCCTTAGAGATCGACCGGGGCCTCTCCAGAAGCTTAGCCGGGTTCTCGGACTTTCTCTTCCCCGAGCCAGAGCATTGGCTCGTGGTTGATGGTGTCGGTGAAGGTGCGCCCTGCCTGGCAGACGAGGAGCCCGACCGTTTGGCGCTCCCGGTGCCTGCGGACTTGCGGTGCTTTGCCTTCTGTTGGGCCCCCGTCGCCGGGTGCCCTCACAGGACTTAGAAGACCGCTCGGGTTTTTTCTTCTCACCTGCTGGGCTATTGCTTTCCAACCAGTTGGCGAGATGGGTCCGACGGTCCCTCGTGGTCCGTTCCGACATGTTCATGCAAAACGCACAGTCCTTCTCCACGTGCGATTTGTCTTCATGAAGGCAGTAGAGGCACTTCGAGTGCTCGTCCTCCTTGAACAGGTTCTGTAGCTTGCATCCGGGGCAGTTCCTGAACAGCTTGCCCGGTGTCGAGCTTCCTTTCTCCTGGGCCATGGTCCACGAGGTAGGCCTCAGAAAACTTCTGGAATCCTCCAAGAAGCGTAGCTCGACGAAAACTTCACCCTTAAGGGGCGTAGAAGATTCCGAAACGGGTCCCCGTTGATCGGAAGTGGAAGCGGTGGAGCTTGAGCCTCTATTTAACCGAAAAATTAGATAAATCTCTTTTAAAAAGCGCGAAACGCAGAAAAAGCTCGAGAGCTATAGCACGAGGACTCCCAACACTTGAACGTGCAGTAAAAATCTGACGAAGGCTGCCAGAGGCGGGGCTTAGGGAGAGGACAGTCATTGGCTGGGGGCAGTATGACCCAGAGACCAGTGATTTGTTACTACTAAGAAAGACAGATCAGAAACGAAACTGATACTGATTTTTTTGCTATACCGAGGATTCCCGGCCTGACGACTGGGAATATTCATGAGCATGTGAATCCATGCCAGACCCCATGCTGGAGAATAAATATTGCCCTGATGGCTGACTCCCACCTTGCGCTGACCCTAGGTTCATTGAATGTTCGGGGGTTTAAACTCCCCCCATAAGAGGTCCTTGGTGGTTAGGGAGTTTAAGAGGTTGAGGCTTCATGTATTATTCCTCCAGGAAACTCATTGGGTGAGGGGAAGGGAATGGCCTCTTAGAGCCAACTTTATGCAGGGAATCTTTCACGTGTTGTGTTAAGAAGAGGGGGGTGGCGATAGTGGTCTCTCCTCGGGCCCACTTTGTCCTACAAGATTTGTAATGGTCAAGGGGGAAGTCAAGGGCAATAAGGTGACGCTGGTATCTGTTTATGCCCAAAATGAGGCCCAAGACAAATTTTGGGAGGAGACTAGGCCCAAAATGATGGAATTCACAGAGGGGGCTCTCTTGGTGGGAGGGGATTTTAATATGGTCCTCGACCCTGACGTTGACAAAAAAACAGAATGGCCTTGTCCGGTCTCCCGCGGGCAGAGGAGGGTCTTAGATTCTTTTCGAAACACGAATGCTGCCCTGGGCGTCTTGGATCTCATACCACCCCGAAGGGATGCGCGCCCCTCTTTACCTTCTTTTCTAAGCCGCATGTTTCCTTCTCCCGTTGTCATGATGCCTACTCCCGGGAAGCCAGTTCCGGCCCAGCGTCCCCGAAAGCAGACATCATGTCCCCAGGGAGGGACCCAGCAACCCCTTATAGGGGCTCTTTGGATATTGTCCTGGCGCCTTTGGCGCCAGGCTCATAGAAGGCATCAGTCCTGGCACCATAGGCGCCAGGCTCATTATGGGAGTGCTGGGATGGACTTACCTGATGCAGACCATGCTGCCGGATCCAGACCTCCTTGAGGTCTGAAAGGGACTATTTTACCTATCGGAATATTTTACCACTCGGGCGTGGCTGAGGAAGAATACTTACCTGGAACTACTTTGGGGGCTATTTAAACCACGCCCAGACAGCAGCTCACGCTTCTCGTTGTTCTGCATCTAGCAGCTGGACGCTCACCGTGTCTGCTCCTGCATCCTGGCTCCAGCCACGCCCGCCTGCAACCTGGAACACCTGAAAAGGAAGGAAAGGAGACAAAGGTGAATAATTGAACTTTACCTATCTCCATCCGGAGTCCAGAACCATCACTCCCACGATCCTGAGAAAAGACATTATTTTTAGAAGCGCATCGCATCGCTCGCTGCAGCGCCACGTTCCACTCACCTTCACGAGGCACCCTCGGGCTCTTCAGCGACCATTGGCACCATCCGCCGCCTTTCAGCGCCTAAGGAGAAAAAGAGACAAAACAAAGGTGAACCGAGAGAAAGCTTGCCTTTCTAAAGCAGAGATACATGGAGAGAGGGGAGAAGCCAGACAAACTCCTGGCTTGGAGACTAAGGGAACTCAGAAATAGTAAGAGGGTACATGCGGTGCATACCCCGAGTGGAGGTAAATGCACGGATGACTTGGAGATTGCAGAACACTTCTGCCTTTATTATGAAAGCCTCTATCCCTCAGAATGTGTTGGAGCGGACTCAGACGTCGATTCCTTCCTTGGCACCCTGCCAATTCCCTGCCTTACTTCTGAGCAGGCGAGTTCACTGGAGAATCCTATCACCCCTCAGGAAATCGTTGACATGATAAGCTCGATGAAGGGGGGGGGGCCATCCCGGGTGATGACGGTTTCACAATCACCTTTTATAAATCTCTAGCCCCTCATTTGTCCAAATTATTCAATTCCTTTCTTGAATCTGGTGTCCTCCCTCAGTCTATGCTTTCGGCTCTTATAGTAGTTATTCCCAAAGAGGGGAAGGACCCTACTCTCTGCCAGTCATATCGTCCCATTTCTTTACTTAATACCGACGGAACAGTGTTATCTCCGATCGGCTCTTTCTTTCCAGAGGAACTAGGCAGGGCTGTCCTCTTTCCACCCTTTTATATGCTCTCGCAATGGAGCCGCTAGCCATAGCAATCTGGTAGCATTCGCGGATTACGGGGGCCAGGGTCGGGGAGCTTGATTTCAAACTCTCCCTTTTCGCAGATGGCATTTTAGCATACTTAACTTACCTGGAAGTCACCCTGCCCAATCTTCTCTCCTTGATTCAAGCTTTTGGTGCCTTTTCTGGCTTGAAGATTAACCCGTCTAAGTCATGATTAATGCCAGTGGGGTCGGTCTCACAAGACAGCGTGAGGGTGGGGGGGTGACGGTGGAAGGCATTAAAGTAGTGTGGTCAGACATCATGTATCTTGGAAACCGCCTTCCGTGAGATTTAGACTCCCTGTTTGAGTCAAACATTCCCCCGACTTTCTCTAAAATTAAGTCGTACCTTGCTAAATGGCCGCCCCTGAATCTTTCCTCATTTGGACATATGTGTCCGTTAAAATGAATGTGCTCCCCCGTCTTCTATACCTCTTCTCCTCTCTTCCTATAAAGATCCCGGTCTCTCCATCTCATGATCCATCGTTTCATTTGGAATGTTAAGAAACCAAGGATTAGACATGACACATTGACTCTCCCGAGGTACTTTGGGGGGTTTGGATTACCAGATTTTCGCATGTATTACAAGGTGGCGCAATTTAGGGTGCTGTTGGAGCACATGAGGGACGATTTTTGTACGTAATAGACGTATATTGAGGACTCACATACGCATCCGCGGAAAGTAAGAGACTGGTTGTGGGCTCCTGGTGGTGCTCTCCCTAGCCGAGTGAGAACTCATCCTACGCTGGCAGTTCTATGGGACCTTTGGAAGCCCTCCAGGGAAAACCTTGTTCTTTCCTCCTGGCCTTCTCCTCGCTCTTCTCTTTGGGGTCCTCCCTTGGATCTTGGTAAAAGGGGTCTGAGAAACACCCCGAAGTGGTCAGATTTGGGTCTGGAGAGGGCCACCCAGCTGTTTCCTCAGAACTCCTTAATTGATTATGCATCTCTGCTAGAGGCAATGGGGGAAAGTTTGATGTCCATTTTTGAGTACATTCGCACTAAAGGTATTCTGACCTCCACTCCCTCGGTAAAGGACCTATCGCATCTGCTCTCCCCCTTTGAAAGGGTGATTACCGAGTTTTGCTCGCGCAAAGGGTCTCTTTCCAGAATCTATGGGACCTTGGTTACGGCCCAGCTTCAGGATAGGCAGGGGTTCAAGCCCGTTTGGGACGAGAGGGTTGGGTTTGTGATAGAGGATGATATTTGGTCGAGAATTTTTGATGTTCTTTTTTTCCGACTCGCTATATACTACCGCTATGGAACATAACTAAGATTCTTCACGCATGGCATCTCCCTCCGGCCAGGCTGTCCTAGATGTACCGGGGCCTCTTCCCTCTGTGTCCTAGGGATTGTGGTGCCCTCGGCACATGGTTCCACATGTGGTGGGAATGTCCAGGTGTTCAGCTCTATTGGTCGGAGCTCCTTAGTTGGATCAAGGACATTATGGGATTTACTGTGACCAAGGGCCCCCTGGAGATTTTATTTGGGATCTCGGTCCCCGAGCAGGACCCGCGTGGCCTCCCACAGCTAATACAGGGAATGTTGAGAGCGGGGAGGTTAGCTTTGGCGCAGTGTTGGAAAAGTAAGCTCACCCCATCTAAAGCAGAGTGGCTGTCCAAATTGTGGGTGATATTTACATATGAGAAACTGTATACTATGGTCCACGACAAAATGGTATCCTTTTTGCGGGATTGGACGCCTGTCCTGTTGCATGAGGGATGTGAGGCGCTGAGACTTTGAACTTTGAACGTTTCTGTAACGCTCACCTGATTCCCGCAGAGGCGCCGGTCTTGACTGGGCGAATACCATATCTTCAAAGGTGATGTGTAACACACGGTTGGCTCCTTGGGCTGGACCTCTGTGCACTGTATGTCTGACTCGAAGAGTAAGATGTCTGCAGATAGAAAATATGGGATTAATGAACTGGGGTTATTGGGTGTCTCTCTCTCTTCTTCCCCTTCTCTTCTCCTGTAGAACCCCAAAGGTTGATGCTCTCACCTTAGGTAAGTGAACGCCGAGCTCTCCATCTGCCTCGGAGCAGGGTGCTGTAACCAGTTTCTTCACTGGATATGGGTGCAGGCCTCTTGACCTCAGAGGACTGCTGTCCGTCGTTTACTGCACGAACGGTAAGTTCCGAGTATTTCAAATGTTTTTAAAAGTCTTTTGTAATGATGTCTCTTGTTTTGCAGGGTTCCGGCGATGGCGGATGAAGGGCTGAAGTGAGTTGAGGATGGAACCCGTGTGAGAAATAGAAGCGCCTGGAAGCACGTAAGTAAGCGCTTGTTGCCTGCTTCACGATGCGCACTAACTGTCCTTTTATCTTGCAGGTACAAGTTCGGAGCTGCTGAAGAGTGCCGGAATACCCACTGGGTTCGGCGTGGGAAGGAGTAATGGCACGTGAGTAATAAAGTTACCCAATGTCTTTAAACGCACCTTCTTTTGTCTTTCAGATGCGGGATGCAGCGCCGAAGGCCTCCGGAGCGTCCGAAACGTTGGTAAGCTTTTGTCTTTCAGATGCCGGAATGCAGTGTGAAGACCTCCGGAGCACGCGAAGAGTAGGTAAGCCTTTGTCTTTCAGATGCCCGAATGCAGCGCAAGGCGTTGGTGACAGCCGATGGACCAGGTAAGAGAAGCGCTGTCACTGAAGACCATAATGCTAACCTATTCTTTCTTGTCTATATAGGTGTTGCTGAAGACTAGATTCAGGATGGTAAGCCTTTTTCCCTTAGGCCCAGGATCAGATGCAGAAGACACGATGAGCGTTCTGCTGCAGAGAATGCAAAATAACGCAAAGCAAGAGTCATCCATCGGGTGTGGTTTAAATAGCCTCCTGTAGTGCTTAGGTGTCTCCTTCCACAGCCTCGCCTAGGTAAGAAAAGAGTTCCTGCTTTCCAGAAGAGTTCCAGTGTTCTGAACCTAGGGAGTGGCTCCTGCCCCACCCAACAGGAAAAGTAGTCCCAAACAGAAGAGGATTAGAGGCTCAACTGGCAGGTAAGTAAGCAGCATGGTCTGCTGCAGGTAAGTCCACCCAAGCATTATGAGCCCGGCGCTTCCAGCGCTGGGACTGGGCATATTTATGAGCCTGGTGCCACTGGCGCCAGGACAGGGTCCAAAAGGTCCCAATTGGGACTGGTTGGCACTCAGAACCTGGGTTATGGGTCTGCTTCCAAGGGAGTTGGGTAAGTCCTGACCTTTTGGAAGCAGAGATCATGACAGTTTCGCTGTACCGGGCCTCATCCCTCTTCTTGCCGCTGCTGGGCCTGGACTCCTGTGCACCCATTGAGTTAGAGGATGATTGTGAACCTTCTTGAGTCAGCAATTGCTTGGAATAAGGTTTTCTTTTGATCTCTGCTCCCGTCTTTCATAGCTGCAACGGTCCCACTTGGTACTCGGTAACAAAAGGGCTAGCGGCGGAGGGGGGGGGGGGTTCTGCACCAGATTTTTTTGTTGCAGTGGGTAGTGTTTTTAACGACTATGTCTGGTTGTTCTGTATTTTGAAAATGTTCAATAAAAATGTAATGAAAAAAAATGACGGCTGCTGGTAAAAAAAAAAAAAAAAAAGGATTAGGAAAATATGTTAAAGTGGTGTCAGTCTATCAGCAACCATCTTTGGTGGAGCTCCAAAACTTGTGATGGGTCTGTAGAAATTCTACTTGAAAAATGGCATTCATTGATGCACCATTCTTCCAACGTGCACTCGCGCACGGAAAACCAACATTTTCACGAATGTGCACATGGACCTTTATCGAAGGAGCAGGGACGCAAGAAGAAGTGGTTGGTGCCATGTTCACCTCCACACAAAGCTCTTGAGAAGATTGTGTATGATAAAACGCTTTCAAGAGACCTGAAGGGCCTCACAGAATTCCGTCATACCAGATATTTGGAGGTGTTCCATAATATGTGCCTAAAGTACAGGCCCAAAAGGTTGCATTTCGGCATAGACGGTGTGGAGGCCAGAAAAAGACTAGCTGTACTTGCGCACAACAAGAGCGTTGGGAGGGAACAAGCGAAAACTGCAGGAAACTTCGGGATGCTTTGTTACCTCATGGCCTTTACAAAACAAAGCAAACCATGGGTGACCAAGCCAATATGCCAGGAAATGGAATTCGAATTTGTGAAAGATTTGACACTGAAAAAGTTGGTAATGCAAACTCATGGAAGCGATCCTGATTTTGTTCTTAGGACACATACAATGCCACAAAACATTGCAAACGAGCCCTGTCCACCTAAAGCCGAATTTCCTGAAAAGTTGACTTCCAAATTTAACCTTAACCCCACATAGCTAGCTTACTGTAGTGAGCCCCGTCCAGGGAGCCATACATTAAGGACAGTCATTGATAACACCCAACGATATAACGCTAACCAACCTCCCCTACCTCACTCAAGACAGCCACTGAAGTAGTCGGCAACACCAGCTGATGACACCAACTACAGACAAAATCCAAACTTGCAGCGGACAACTCTCTACACCCAGTACTACACCACAAGACAGCCAGACAAAAACAAAAAATTCAACTCGTCATCAACAAACAAACTAAAGACCAAAACAACTCTCAAGCTCAATGCCGCACAAACGACCTATACCGAGGGAAAGGAAAAAGAAAAAAAAAACACAAACACCAGAACAGCAACAAAGACTCACAACTGCAGAACACACCCCCACAGACAGGAAAGCAAAACCTAACCAACTCTGAGAGAAGAGACAAATCACTCTACTTAACTCCATACCTCGCAAACAACCGGTCACCAGAACGAACCAACCCAATGCTAGAATCAGCAACAGCAGACAGCCAAACAACCACGCAGAAGAAGGACGGACAAAACTAGAAACAACAAAAACATAATCGACGCAATAACACCTTACATCACCAAAACAAAAGGAACTTCGACTCGACACCCACCCAAGACAGAAGCTAGAAGAACATTTTTCGACGACGACACAGATGCACCTGCACCAATACCTCAACTAGAGATCGATCAGAAAGGAAACCTCAACACCTATCAGAAGGTGACCCCAACTATAATGCCCAAACAAAACTACACCTCCAAACTCCACTGCAATCTAATAAACCCAAGATCCATGTCAAACACTCAACAGAGATGTTTGACCTACTCGATGACAACGGCCTTGACATCCTATTCATCACAGAAACTTGGACAACTACAAAATCACACTCCAAAACTGTCTCAAATGCCTTCAAGTAAACAGGACAAATAAAAAAGGAGGATGCATCGCAATAGCACTCAAAGGACACCTGAAAATAAAAGTGGACGAACCACTCCACATCATCAACTGTGAAACCATGGTCATACACCTATCTGCAAACCCAAAAACCAAACTCACATTCATCCTGGTGTACAGATCACTGACATACGATGTAACCTTCATCGATAACTTCATAGAAGCATTCACCAACATAGCCATCAAGCAAGAACATCTAATCATCCTGGGGGACTTCAACATCTGGTTTGAAGAAAGTCACGCCAACTCCCAAAACTCACTGATTGGACAACTTACAACCATGAAACTATGACAGCTGGTCAAAGGGTCAACATACTCAGCATGACACACCCTTGACGCATCACCACGGCACCACCGATACAAATACTGTGGAGAGACCATCTCATCATCCCATTCGTGATCAGACTACCAACTCAAGTCTGCATCCAACCCCCCAAACTCACAACCACCACAAAAAGAAACAGGAAAAACATCAAAGCAAGCAACCTATTCGAACAACTGGAGATGACCAAACCCTCAACTATAGAACTAGAGCTGGTTACCTAGACGGGAAAGCATATTTACTACACAAATGGTTTGCTGATACAATTGATAAGATCGCCCCGGAAAAACCATTCACCCCATCAAAAAATAGGGCAATGGAAATATTGGTTCACCCCACTACTAAGCACCATGAACAGGTCAACAAGTAGATGGAACTGGAATGGAGGAAAGAATACAACCCAGGCAAAAAAAATACTGTTCAAGAAACAAATCCATGCATACAAGAAGGAAATACAAAAGGCAGAGAGAAGGCTTACGATGACAGAATCACCAATGTCACCAACACACAAAAAGAAATGTTCAACATCATTAAAGAAATGAGAAACCCACCAGGCTGTAACAACACCCCAAATCCCTCAGAGAAATTTTGCAACGATCTGGCAGACCACTTCAAGAACAAAATCAACGACATCCGAAAAATCATACAAAACAGACCAACCGACCACAACATTCAACCATCCGGAACCAACACAGAGCCACAGCACAAACTCCAAAGCTTTCTTGAAATATCAGCAGTCTTCGACATACGAAAGTGGTCCGAGCCCGACTAAGGGAGACCTAAAGTATAACAAGCCTGGGGAAGGGAGCCCCCTTGCAAGTTTGTGTTGAACTTTATCGTGAGGGGGGCCTGCGTGCACTGTGTGGTTTAAACATTATTTTGGAAGTTGGGAAAGGAGACTTTAACGTGGCAGACCAGGCGGGCTTCGATCCACGTTTTGGAACTGTTTATTGTTTTGGAAACCGAGCCAGGGTGTGGCATGTACAGCAGACGACAACCCGACTGCAGTCCGGCAGATGGTGGGGCCGACACTCGAAACAGGAGCAGTCCAGCAGCCAAGGCAGGGGAGAGCACCTACAGAAACACCATGCGTTTGACACTGCCCCAGAAGTTAAAGATCTTGTTCTTCAGCGGGGGCTCGGCAAGGCAGGGGGTGTGGCAAAGCAGGAGGGGCAGGAAGAAGGAGGCAGACCGTAGTCTGCAGTCTAATGCAACCTGATGGAGCTTACCTCCAGCTCCATGCCATACAACAGACAGTACGATCGTAGCACGGAAGATGGTAAGGCCGGCATGCAATCCAGGAGCAGCCCAGGAGCCAGAGCAGGGGCAAGCACCTGCGGGACCACAGTGCATCGAACCCTGCAGGTAAAGTTAGTCTCAACAAACAGTTAGGACTTTGCCTGGACTTGGCAGTTTTGATGTCTTGGATGCAGTAACAGTGGCCGTAGGTCAGGGGTGTGATGGCCACTACGATAGTCACAATACAGCACTCCCCTGGGGATCACACCGATCTATTGCCGAATAGGCGGGCACTGCAGTGCACACGACACTGCTCCGTTGCCTCCAAACCTCCGACAGCCTGGGCTAGAGGAAAGTACCTAGAAATGTGTTGCTTTCAAGCTACACTAGAATCCCTGGCCGCGTCGGACAACTCGCCAATGACACAAGGGCACACGGTCTTACAGGAGTTCCAGATTAAACTACCATAACATGGCTGGTGCAACTAGTGGAAATTAACTTATCCAAACAGGCTCAACAACAAGCCATCTCTATGTCAACATACACTCTGCTGAGCATCTCCAACAAGACTTTCTATGGATCATCAGTGTGGGGAAAATACTTCATATCATGGACAATCCATGGAATTTTCAACCTTACAGTGCCAACAAGACCAACTCCGATATGTGACAAATTGCAATCTTGGGGTACCCAGCATCAAGTTTAAGATTACAGGGTAAAAACTGCCTATGAAGTATCCTACACGAGTGCTTGTGACATGTATTGGAGCTCTACTATTTACCAGTATGCCTTGAAAGACTGTTTTGGAACACTCCATGTAAAATGCCAGGACATCTCAAAAGTCTGTCCATGTGAGCAGTAAGTATTACAACTCTGCAGTATGTACATTAAGCACCATGCAAATGGAAACCTTCAGCAGCAAAGCTTTGCTATTATCTAATGGCTCCTACATCGTGCAGTTCAACTCTTCATGCTGTGATATGCCTGTGGGAGTTGACACCCTGATCACCATTCACCATCTCGGAAGTGGCAAAATGTTTTTAAATCATCCTTAATCCACAAGTGCAGACAGATCCTGTGCCATTGAAGGGGACTGAATCGGAAATTAGGTCTCTACTGTTCCCGCAGTAGTTGCTGAAGCTAGCATACCACCTGAACAAGCAGATCGCCAGCACCACAGAAACCTTTGTGGGTGTACCGAACAAAGAAATACATCTGGCCTAAAGCGCTGCTACAGAAAGCACCCGATTGGCCACAAGAAGTTCAAACCCTACTGGAAAGTTGCTCCCCATCAAATGGTAGCTTAATTCTAGGAACCATTACAGCATGGATGATGCACCCACTCCTCGTCTTCAATCCATTGACAAGCATAATGGAATTAATTGGAAATGTAGGCAGAGGAATTTGTTTTAATCTTCTCTATCCTTACAGTTGGGTTCATGCTGATTCTGATAATGTTTTTGTTTCGTCAACAAATGATAAAGTAGATCTATACACAAGTCGTCTGAACTTCACCGACAGAAGTGAACTGTTTGGAACAATTTTGGCAAGCAACAAATGTACCCATCTCTGTCAACATTTATGACTTATCATCTTCTTCATTGGTTTAGCAATGACTGGGTTGGACAATAGACTTGCATTATTAACTAAAAAAAAGTCTACAACATTACATCTGCCAGAGCCAGTTCTTCTCAGCAGTACAAGTGTTTTTAGTTCCAGATTGATATTTCATTTTAGGTACCATTGCAGATCTTGAGTGAAAATCGGCGACTGGTTCAACGTTGAATAATTTAGTTATTTTGTCTTTTCACTCCTATTTCTATGATTCTTAAACATCCTCCACAGCGTGGTCTACTACTCATGGGGGTGTCATGTATTTTAGCTGAACAGGAGAAACTGCATTCGGGAGGTTTGAGCGTTATTACAAACTGTGTGGTCCTTTTTAATGCTTAGTGTAGACATGTGAAAGCACAGACAGCATGTCAGTTTAATGTGGCATTTAAACTGTACTGCCGCACTGCGCACAAACTAACCATTAAAATTACTCCATTGCTAACATCCCTGCAAGTCTGCATCAGGTCAAGTTATCAGTTGTTTTGGAACAGAGAGAGAGTCTCTCTGGCCTGTGCCGACCCACACTTTCAACTTTGCTCTGTTCTGTGCTCTCGACTCTCTCACATTGGTTCCTCCCGTCCTGGACTGATGGGATTTAGGTGTCGGTGTAGGCAGGATCCCGGCACACTGCTTCTGGTTTGGCTTTGCTTCCTTCTTCCACAGTGACTATGAGCTCCTCATGCTCCAGTCTGTGAAGTGGCAGCGTTCCGCAGGTTTCCTTGGTGCTCTGCCCATAGGGCTGTCTGTGTGGCTCCTCGTCCATGCTTCTCCGGTGAGGGAAAACAACACCCGCCTCTACACAGCTGTACAGACCGACAAATTCTCGCTCTCTGGCTAGTTCTCTCTTGTGTCTGGGTGCCGGGACATTTATGTTCTTTCCTGGGAGGAGTTGGGAGAATCCATTGGTTCCACTCTTCATTTAAGGGTGGCAACAAATGCAGGTCAGAAACCAAACCATTAACTTTTAAAGGGCCCTGTACATTACTGTCATGTTCAATTCCCATACAACCAACAAACAATTGGGATTCTGAAGTAAAGGCAGGTGGAGTAAAACCCTTGCTTGGGGATTACCTGTCCCCTAAAGGGAAGGGGTTACCCTCCAATGGGATCCCCCTTTTTCTGTCCCTTAGGGGGTGTTAAGCGTAGAGGCTCTCCTCCCTAGTTCCAAAAGGAGTGGCTCCCCCTTGGGGAGAAGGGAAGAATTCCTGGATTTATCACATTGGTTAGATGAACTGTCAGTTTCATATTTTTGCAGTGTCTTCATGTGCTTTCTTTCCTTAAAAGTTAGAGACAGCTTGCCTAAAATAACACCGTTCCTGGGATCTCCATCTTTGTCTTTTACCTCTTACCACCATGACAAAGGGGCACATCCCGAAGTCCTGGGGCTTTCTCATTCTTTGGCTCACTCTGTGTGCACTTTGCTTCCTCTATTGTAGATAAGCTAGGGTGGTGTGTTCGCACCCCTTTCCCTAGGAATGAACCTCTAACTCTTCCAGGTCTGCTTTGAAGGAGTACCTCTTTATATAATCTGTCAAGGCCCTAGGGGGTCCGCGGCTCTCAGTCTAAAAAGCAACATCCTCCCCAGGTTAGTATATAACACAGGTTTCAACATACTGTCTGAATTCTGACTTTTGCTCAAATTGAAAACCTAAAGGACAGTGCCTTGCATATCTAAATTCCCACAGGAACGGTCTAAAGTGTCCCTACACTGTTTAGTGATTAGTTATCTTCAAGGGGATCATGGATTGTATCTTCCAGACACACTACCTGATCCAGTCTCCTTACTATCATGCCCACTCATCACCAACTCACTTCCTGATGCTCCCCTCTTATACTCACCTCCTTTCAACTCTGCCTGCCTTCTCTATTCCTTGCGTCTTCCTCTTCTGTCGCTCACTCCTTCTATTCCTTGCCCTAACCCTTTAATGGTACTATTCCCTCATCCACACTACTACTCTACCTCCGAAGCACACTCACCACCCTCTCATGCACACTCGCAATGTGGTACCATTTGCACGCACTAACCAATACCTCGCCAGCTCCAAAATTGACCTGCACAATCCACTCCACCATACTTCCTCTGCTCGTCCCTTGGTCTGCACATCCTCCTCTGTCCTCACGTTAACAATCCACAACTTCCCCTGCAATCTCTTTTACCCTCTCTGTGTCTTCGGGTTGGTCTGCTGGCCCTGGCCAATCTGGCCCATCTTCCACGCCCGGGAGGTGTTATATACCGGAAAATCTTTATATAGTCCCTTAAGCCCCACACCTTGTCTGCATGCAGGTCCGATATGGAACAATGATAGTGGTTCATCTTGTGGAAACTTCATGTTAGGGCAGTCTGTCTTGGCCATCCCTAAGGGAAGACCTGGTTTAATGTGGTGAGGTTTTCTTGTAACCCTGGTGGTCTAGGGGGCCACACCAATATCCTTCCTGAGTGGGCTGAGCTTGGCATGTGGTGTGCAGCTTTGCAGGCACCCGCATAGGAGTTCCGGCTCCTTGCTGAGTGGTTTGCTTCGCTCGAGAAGTGATGATATACATTTTTTCATGAAACAATTCTTGACGTTCGCAAAGTCATTAAAGAAAATCAAACTGATGAGGCGATGTTACAGGCCCGGCATCTGTTGGGAAGCGGACTCCTCTCTTCACTCTTGGTTAATAATTTTAAATTTGAACCAATAAATGATGAGGTTACTTGGAAAGCTCTTCAGGGTCTGAAATCAGCCTCCACTCTCGATGTGGTTCCCCCCTGCATCCTGAAAGCTCTCCCTCTGAGGGCTACTGGAATGTTTAACTGATGCACTGCAGCATTTTTTTCAATGGGCATAGTTCCGACTGCTCTTAAACATGCAGTTGACTTGCCCTTCTGAACAAAACAAACTCTGACCCTCGGGTGGCAGCCAACTATAGACCGATTTCTTGCTCCCAGTAATGATGAAGTTGATGGAAGCTGTGATTACTCCACAGCTTTCCAAATTTCTGGAAGAAAATTACTATTTGCACCCTTTCCAATCTGGGTTTCGGCCTAAGATGGGTACAGAGTCTGTAATGATCTCATTGCTAGATGATCTTGCACTGCTTCAGGATCGGGGAGAGACCAGAGTTCTTATTCTCCTGGATCTCTCTGCAGCTTTTCATACGGTAGACCATGAAATTGTATTTACCAGACTGAAACAATCTGGGATTACTGCCCCTCTTTTAGCATGGTTTACATCCTTCCTGGAAGGCCGTTCTAAAACTGGCTCTTTGCAAGCATGTTCTTCTTCTCCGTGGAACTATTTTGTGGAGTTCTGCTGTGGTCAAATTTGTCCCCTTCTCTTCAACCTGAAAGTCTGACTACTGGCTGAGCTCATTACGGAAGGTGGAATCCTGTTTTATTCTTATGCCGATGATGCACAATTAGTGTTTCGGCTGGACTCCTCCGTAGCAGCGCCTCCTAAGAGATTGCAGGAATGCCTGAAGAAAGTAGGCAGCTGGATGTCGGCCAACTGGTTGAAGTTAAATGGAAGCAAAACAGAAGTTCTGGTAGTCGGCACTTAGGGGATGGATCATCTTTGCATTGGCCTGAGTCACTTGACCCCTGTCCGGCTCTGTGTGCCTCAGTAAAAAGCCTGGGGGTGAAACCTCTTCCAGATGGACCCTGAGAGGCTTTGGAAAACTCAAGGCTCTTAGGAAGATGCTTCCTCTGCTTCCCCCAGCAAACAGTACAACCCTGGTGACGTCCACCATAATGAGCTCTTTGGACTATTGCAATGGTATCTACCTGGGACAGCCCAAGTACCAGATCCAACGGATGCAAGTACTTCAAAACTCTGCAGCTCGATTGGCACTTATGGTGCCTCGCTTTACTCCTTCATCAGCGCTCCTGCGGCATTTGCACTGGATGCCGGTGGATGCCCAAATTGAATAAGATTCTGTGTGTTGTCCATCGAGCAGTGCATAATGTTGGTCCTCACTATTTAAAAGGGAAATTCAAAAGGTACTGCTCTGCGAGAAATCTTCGTTCAGCATCCCAGCTGCTTCTTAAGGTCCCCAAATATCAGCGAAAGCAATTGGGTGGTCGCTCTTTCTCAGTTTTGGACCCTAGCTTGTGGAACGCTCTTCCGTTATCTTTGAGATCCCTTGCTGAATAACTCCCCTTCAGAAGAGCGCTGAAAACCCATTTATTTTGAAATACTTGCTTTTCTCTTCTTCTCTTTGGTATTTTAGAAGATGAAGTGATGTTTTTTTCTGGGCTGCTGTTCTCTCTAGCGCCTAGATGCCTCTTTGGGCCTTAGTACTCAATAAATTCTCAAATAATAATAACAATAATAATAATAATAATAATAATAATAATAATAATAATAATAATAATAATATGCTGCTTGTCAGAAAAAGTGCACTGGGATTCTGACTCTCTCTCCAGTGACTCTCCTCCTCCATTGGGGTGTAACAATGCCTTTGCGTGGGGTGCAGATAATGATCTCACTTGCAGGTGAGATCGTGTTCCATGTCTGCAGTGTTTCTGAAAAGCAAAGAAAAACCTTAGCCAGCATTTGGAGTTTTAGGCATGGGGTGATACAAATGGGTACTGCAAATAAACCTAGGGGACAGAAATTGGAGACTGCCCAACTTCAGCAAATCCGCTCTTGGATAGGACTGGCTCTTGATTCCTCACTGGTAGGCCTCCAACCCCAGGGTGAGCAGGGTTTCCAACTGCACTTAACAAGGGCAGGGTACTGACCTTGTCACATAAGCCTCTCTTCTGCTCAGTGAATAGATCTAATCTCCAATGTACCGCTGTACGAGAATAACCAGGTTACTTAACGTAGTGACCACCTTACTCCTAGTCCACAGTCCCCTTTCCTCCATACTTATGGGACATTCCTCCGTCCTGTGGGACGGGACTGAAGCACTTTGTAAAAGCATCAAATATTTTGCACAATTTTTTAGTCCTTCCTCTCTTTCTACGCAGGGTACAGCACACGGCCGTAACCCCGCCCATCTTGCCAGGTCAGAGACCTTTAAGCAATAACAGATGAACCTTATTAGAGGGGACGGCGGGCGGGCGTATGGAGGAAAGGGGACGATGGACTAGGAGTAAGGTGGTCACTACGGTGAGTAACCTGGTTATACTCCTACGCCCCGTCCCCTATCCTCCATACTTATGGGAGATTCCCAAGCACTCCTCACAGGAACTGCGGGTGGATGGAAAACCCCTTCCTGAAAAAGGTTCTTCAGCACAGCCTGGCCAAACTGGACATCAGATCTGGAGCTCAGGTCTAGACAATGTTTACAAAAAGCCGATGGGGAGGCCCAAGTAGCCGCCTTTGCGATGGTCTCCCAGGGGACATATTTTTGAAAGGCAACTGCGGCTGTCTTGCCCCGCACCAGGTGTGCATGAATACCTTTAGGAGGCTGCAGTCCTTGGACAGTGTAAGACTCTGTAATACAGGCCGCAATCCATCTGGAGATAGTCGCCTTAGAGGCCTGTTTACCGTGTGGATTACCAAAGGTTACCAACAGTTGAGAAGAGCTCCTAAATTCAGATGTTCTGTCTAGATAGAACTTAAGAGCCCTTCTAACATCCAAACAATGCAGAACCCTTTCCGCTTCTGAAGCAGGGTTCGGAAAAAAGACCGGCAAGGAGGTTGACTGGTTCAGATGGAAATCAGAGACCACCTTCGGCATGAAAGAAGGGTTTGTCCATAGGACCACCTTATCCTTGTGGAAAACCAAGAAGGGGTGCTCCACCGACAAAGCCTGGAGCTCACTCACACGCCTTGCAACCAAAAAAGACATCTTCTACAAAAGGTACTTTAGGTCCACCATGGCCATTGGTTAGAACGGTTTATGGCACAACGCCGTAAGGACCACATTCAGATCCCATGCCGGGTGCGGTTTGCGAACCGGGGGATAAAGGCACGACAAACCCGTGAAATGTCTCTTAACCACTGGATTAGCCTAAGAGTAAGAGCATTGGTCCGTAGATAGGTAGGCAGATACCGCCGAAAGATAAGTTCTGCATGACAGAACATGAATGCCGGACTCTGCAAGGTGGGATACGAAGGACAGCACAGTGTCAATCGCAGCCGCCCTTGGGTCCAGCTGTTTGTCTAAGCACCAATAACAGAATCTAAGCCATTTGCTTCTATACTGAGACCTAGTCGAGGGTTTCCTGACTGTCTCAATAATGCGCATGTTATCAGCAGACAGGTTCAGATGTTCTAAAGACCTGAACTCAGGCACCATGCCGCCAAGCTGAACGATTGTGGGGAAGGGTGCCACAGCTGTTGATACCCCTGGTGAAGAAGATCGGGAGTTATCGGCAGCCCGATCGGTGCACACTGTAACGCTCACCTGATTCCCACGGAGGCGCGGGTCTTGGCAGGAAGCTGTCTGTGACTCGAAAAGTGATGTGCAGGACTCGATTGGCTTCTGGGGTCGAACCTCTTCGCACTGTGTGTCGGACTCGAAGAGTGAGGTTTCTGCAGGTGAAAGAATATGGGGGTTAATGGTCTGGGTTGTTGAATGTCCCTCTCTCTCTCTCTCTCTCTCTCTCTCTCTCTCTCTCTCTCTCTTCCCAGCTTTTTCGTAGAGCCCCCAGGTCAACGTGCTCACCTTATATAGGTGAATGCTGGGCTCTCCATCTGCGTCTGGTGCAGGGTGCCGTTGCCAGTTCCTTCACTGGTGAAACACAGGCCTCTTGAATTCAGAGGATGGTTACCGACGTTATCTGCACGAGCGGTGAGTTTCTGGACACCTTTTGTCTTTATAGTCTTTACATGCGTGGCACGTTTATATGCAGACTCTGTATAATGCTTTTCCCTTATGTATTGCAGGGCTCTTGAGATGAAAGATGAAGTGAAGCGCCTGGAAGTTCGTAAGTATGGCAAGCGCTCTAACTGTCTCTTTCCTTGCAGCTTAGTTCGTGTTAAAGAGACGCCGGAGTATTCGCAGGCGTTTTATTGCGACGAGCGTGATGGACGTAAGTAAATACCTGCTTAATGTCTTTTCTTTTGCCTTTCAGATGTTGGGTTGCAGGGCCGGAGTCCGCGGAATGCCAGTAAGTTGTTAACAATACTTTGTCTTCACAGGCGGCGATGCAGAACGAAGAAATCCGGAATTCACAGCGTGCCGGTAAGTATGGCAATGCTTTTGTTTTTGCAGGTGGAGATGCGGCGTGAAGAAACGGCCGCAGCCGATGGATCAGGTAAGTAAGCACTGCGT
Organism: Ambystoma mexicanum; assembly: GCF_040938575.1. Classification (NCBI taxonomy): domain Eukaryota; kingdom Metazoa; phylum Chordata; class Amphibia; order Caudata; family Ambystomatidae; genus Ambystoma; species Ambystoma mexicanum. Next base: position 344,406,997 of record NC_090922.1, read on the forward strand.
GTAAAGTTCGCGTTGCTAACCTGTTGTTTCTGTTCTTTGCAGGTGCTGATGATGTCTGGATACTGAAATGGTAAGTAGGATTCTTGCAGGTCCAGGATCGGAAGAAGAAAGGCCGGAGCAGACTCGGTGAGCATTCTGCTGCAGATGCAGAATAACGCGAAGCACGCTTCATCTATCGGGTGTGGTTTAAATAGCCTTGGAGTGATGAGGCATCTTCTTCCACGGCCCCGCCTAGGTAAGAAAAGAGTTCCAGTTTCCAGAAGAGTTCCAGTGCTGTATCCAGGGAGTGGAGCTGCCCCACCCAGGTAAGAAAGTAGTTCCTGTTCTCAGATGGCTTCTAAGTGGCTGGTAAGTAAGCAGCATGGTCTGCTGCAGGTAAATCCACCCAAGCATCTTCACACCTATTATGAGCCTGGCGCTTCCAGTGCCGGGACCAATGGTTTTGATGAGCCTGGTGCCACCGGCGCCAGGACAAGGTCCAAAAGGTCCCAGTGGGGACCGGCTGGTGCTTAGGATTAGGGTTAGGGGCCTGCTTCCAAGGACGTTGGGCTGGTCCTGGCTCCTTGGAAGCAGTGATCATGACAGTACCCCCTCAAGGCCCCTCCTAAGAGTGTCTTCTCCGGGGGTTTTGGCTTGTCGGGGTGATTCAGATGGAATTTCTTGACCAGACGAGGTGCGTGACATATTCTGAAGGTTCCAAGACCTTTCCTGGGGGCCGTAACCTTTCCAATCAACCAGATAATATAACTTAGATTTGGAGATCTTAGAGTCTAGGATGTTCTTAACTTCGAATTCATGTTCTCCATCTACTAAAACCGGTTCTGGGAATTCAGTCAATCGGGTTTCTGGTTGTACTGGTTTTAATAAGGAGACATGGAATACTGGGTGTATTTTCATATGCGTAGGTAACTCCAATTTGACAGCCACCGGATTAATTATGGCAGATAGGAAATAGGGTCCAAGGTATCTCGGGATGAAGGTGCGGGGTCCCTTTAGAGGCAGGTGCTTAGTGGATAGCCAGACCTGATCTCCTACAGCGTAGTGAGGAGCCTCTTTACGGTGTCGATCTGCTCCTCTTTTGAATTGAGCTTTAGCTCTTTGCAGATGGGCCGAGGCTTCCTTAAAAGCACGGGTGATCTCCGAGTGCAAGTGATCCACAGCAGGTGCTTCGAATTCTTGGGGAGGATCCAGGTTAGAGGTTCTAGGATGGTGTCCGTATAGTAGGAAGAAGGGAGTCTTCCCTGTTCCAGAATGAATCGAATTATTGTAAGCGTATTCAGCGATCCAAAGAATATCCTTCCAGGGGTTTTCAGTTTGTTGGAGCATGCAACGTAGATATTGCTCTAGAGTTTGATTTGTCATTTCGGTTTGTCCGTCAGTTTGGGGATGGTGACTAGTTGAAAGTCTTACATCAATTTGGGCTAGACGACAGCAACTGCGCCAGAAGTGAGAGATGAATTGACTTCCCCTATCAGAGACTAAAACCGAGGGAAAACCGTGTAGCCGAACGATGTTTTCTAAGAATTCTCGGGCCAACACTGAGGCTGATGGTAGACCCTACGGGGAATGAAGTGAGCCGCCTTGGAGAATAGATCCACGACTACTAAAATGGTAGTATACTCCGAGCATGGAGGTAAGTTCGTGATGAAATCCATGGACAGGGTATGCCATGGACAGGGAGGGATGTCTAGTGGCTGTAATAGGCCGGCTGGTTTCTCCTTCTGACTTTTATTCTGGGCACACACACCACAGGAGATTACAAAGTCTCTAATATCCTTTTTCCATGACGGCCACCAGAAATGTCTTTTAATCTTTTCCATGGTTTTGGTAATGCCAGGGTGACCCTCCATTAGAGAGTCGTGATAACAGGAGATTACTTGTTTTTGTATTTTCTCACAGGGTAAATGCAATCGTCCTCGGAAATATGGTAGGTCTTTTGCCAATCTTGCAAATCGCCCGGAGTTAGGAGTGATTTAACCATGGTCTTGATGTCTTCAAAAGACTGAGCGCTGACCAAACCCAAAATTCTTTGTTCTGGGATTATGGGTATTGGTTCTGGATTGGTCAATTGTTCATCTACTCCCATCCGGGAGAGAGCATCTGCTTTTCCGTTCTTACTGCCTGGTCGATAAGTAATTATAAAGTCAAATTCTGCTAGAAACAGAGCCCAGCGAAGCTGTCTGGAAGACTGAGCTTTGGCTGTCTTTAGATATTGTAAATTGCGGTGATCAGTCATTACGGTGACTGTGTGTCTGGCCCCTAGAAGATAATGCCGCCAGGCTTTAAAGGCCGATCTGATGGCCAAAAGTTCCTTGTCTGTAATTGAATAGTTGATCTCGGGAGGCGAAAACTTGCGGGACCAAAAGGCAACAGGATGTAGTTGGTGTGTGACCGGATCTCTTTGTGATAAAACTGCCCCCATAGCAAGACTAGAAGCATCCGTTTCCACGATGTAGGGGAGTTCTGGGCGAGGATGTTTTAAAACAGGTGCAGAAATGAATTTAGCTTTTAAGTCCTGAAAAGCTTGTTCTGCTTCAGAAGACCACTCAAAACGTTTGTTCTTTTTCAACAGAGCGGTGATGGGCTGGACTATCCGAGAAAATTCAGGAATGAATCTGCGGTAAAAGTTAGCGAACCCTAACATGCTTTGAACTCCTTTTACAGAGGTTGGTGATGGCCACTTGATGATTGCATCAACTTTCTTTGAATCCATATGGACTCCGTTAGGTGACAATATGAATCCCAGGAACTCAACTTCCGTTACGTTGAAAACGCATTTCTCAAGCTTAGCAAAAAGATTATGTTGACGCAATCTCTCGAGAACCTTTTTAACGTGTCTCTGATGTTCCTCTTCAGATGATGAATAGACGAGGATGTCATCAATGTAGACAACAACACACACGTCTATGAGTTCTCTAAGGACATCGTTCATAAAATACTGGAAAGCAGCAGGAGCATTACACAGTCCAAAGGGCATCACTTGATATTCGAATAGCCCGTACTTGGTGCGGAAGGCCGTTTTCCATTCATCGCCCTCTTTTATCCGTACCAAGTGGTAGGCTCCTCTGAGATCCAACTTTGTGTATATACTTGCATCTTTGACTTGATCCAGGAGTTCAGGGATCAAAGGTAACGGGTATCTGTTTTTAACGGTGATCTGATTCAGGGCGCAGTAATCTATGCAAGTCCTAAGGTCTCCTTCCTTTTTCGGAACGAAGAACAAAGCCGATGAAGCTGGAGATTTTGAAGGACGGATAAACCCGTTAGCTAGGTATTGGTCTAGGTATTGTCTGAGGTGAAGGTTCTCTGGCTCGGTGAGGGCATAAATCCTGCTGCAAGGAGGAGTTGTTCCAGGTATCAGATCTATTTGACAGTCGTAAGACCTATGAGGAGGCAGGGTGTTGGCTTGATCCTTCCGGAAGACGTCTTGGAATTACTGGTATTCGGGAGGTAATTTGGGCACCTCCTCAGAAGAGATTGCAGCCAGTGAAACATCAGGCCGAGGATAACAAGTGGTAAAACACTCTGGAAACCGTCTTTGCTCGCCAATCGATCTGAGGATTGTGCTTCTCTAACCAAGGGATTCCCAGAATGATCTGGAACTGAGGGGCCATGATTACATCGAACACGATTCTCTCCCGGTGTCCATCTTGACTCACTAGCGTCACTTCTTGGGTGGCATGCGTTACTGGTCCGGAGGCTATCTCCGTGCCATCCACAGTAGTGATGACGTCTTTCACTGCCTTAGGGACAAGGGGTAGATTCATCCTTGATACCATTTCAGGGTCCACATAGTTACCGATTGCTCCGCTGTCAATGTAAGCTTCAATTGCATGCAAACGATCCGGACGTTCAGGACTAATGAGGACCATGGGTATCACGAAATGCGAGGTCACGGGACAGATCTTAACGCTCGGCAAGAGGACCTCTACTCTTGTCGGGCGAGGTCGTTTCCCTGCTCAGAATTTGTGGTACAGGTATCCGCGGCTCCTACAGTCTTCTTAGCTGGTTTCACTGGACAGTCCCGAAGAAAGTGTCCTGAGTTTCCGCAATAGAGGCATAATTGCAGCTGCCTTCTTCTTTCCCGCTCTTTCTGGGTTAAAGGTCCTTTCATGCCCCCTATTTGCATGGATTCCACAGTGTCAGCTCCCTTATTCGTGGTCTGTGGTTTAGAAAACACTCGGGTATCAAATCTGGAACGATCTGCCTTCCTGTTCTGTAGTCTATGGTCCAATTGGACAACTAAGTCAATATAGTCAGAACATTCTTGTGGAGGATTCACAACTTGCGCTAACACATCTTTGAGCTCTCCACGCAGGCCTCTGTAGAAAAGCGTTATTCTCTTGTCCTCGGGCCATTGTGTTTCCACTATGAGTCTATTGAAGGAGGCTATATAAGTCAAGAGGTCTTGATTACCCTGTCGTAATGAGAGAAGTTCATTGTCCAAGGCCTGCCCTTGTGCATGTCTTGCGAACAGTTTCTCCATGCTGGACTGGAAGGCCTGAAAATCATGCAAAACCGGATCATCCTGGGTGACTAAAGGGATTGACCAATCTACGGCGCTGCCACTGAGATACGAAAGCACGAAAGCCACCTTGGTCTGGTCTGTTGGGAATGCAGCTGGTCGACATAAGAAGTGTAGGCGGCACTGATTGATGAACACTGCGAATTTCTTTGGATCACCAGAAAAGCGTTCGGGCGGAGCCAAGGGAACATTACCGGGCAGATTGATTTGCACTGGATTTGAAGATGATGCAGAAGGATAACTTCCTCCTGGAACAGGCAAAGGTGTCTGTCCTGCCTGCGTTTGTAACAACTGCCTAGCAAGGTCCTCTGTTCGCTCCTTGGAAATGATCAGTTCTCTTCTTAGAGAGTTTGTTTCCTGACGAGCTGCATGTACTTCTGCTCTTAATTCCCCGAGCAACTGGGCTAGTTGATCAGTGTCTGAGGTTTCCATTGCGCCTGGGTAGGAGTTTTGTGGTGGTGGCTTCGCGTTCTGTAACGCCCACCTGATTCCCACGGAGGCGCGGGTCTTGGCAGGAAGCTGTCTGTGACTTGAAAAGTGATGTGCAGGACTCGATTGGCTTCTGGGTGTTAGGCAGAAACCTGTGCAGTTCCCTTGGGGAACACTGCAAAAGATTTAAGACTACAGGTATAGCAGTAAACCCACTTGGTAGCAGTCTGCACCACCCAGATTTACCTGGTAGCTGTGGCTGAGCAGTCAGACTTCCCTCAAGAAGAGTTAGGCAGTATGCAAAGTATACACAATATGTACTCAGACACAATAGCACAAGCAAACACTGACCAGAGCTTGGTTTCAAAAGTATATAGTTATTTATTTATAAAACACACATAAGTTGAAATCACTCTAGCAAAATATAGTAAAAACACTTCAAACACAGTTATAATGAAAGCAGTTCCAACCCTTACTCCTATCTAGACAACTCTAAGTTAACACCACATAATTAAAACAGAGGTGAGCGCTTAACGTTAGATGACACTCTAGTAGGTTCAAGAAAGGGGTAAAAAGAAACAGGAATGGGTTAAACACACCACTCTAAGGTCCAGAACACTTGCAATAGACTCAAAGAAGCACAAAGTCCCAGGTGAGCAAAAGTCACTAGGCAGGGCCCACTCTTAGAGTAGCCGGAGCGAAAATGTGCCCAAGATCACACTGTTGTTAAGGATTCAAAGTCTTGCAAAGAGTTAGAAAGAGTTTAGAGTGGCTTAAAAAGTTTAGCCAGGGTGTCCCAGGCACTCCCAGGTTCGAAAGCCGGGGGCTAAATCTACCCCGTACAGTCGGTAGCAAGGGAAGCCAGGCGGAACACGGTACCTTAAGCGGAAAGGATCCTCCAGCGGTGGCAGTTGTTCCAGGCAGTGGCAGCAAGGCTCGACGTCGGTCAGGGGAGAAGAAGTTCTCGCTGAAGAGCAGAAGAAGAAGGTCGTTGCACTGCCCGGGAAGAAACCAGCCGCGGAGTCCTCCGGTTAAAGGGTTGTACCGACTTTCGTGGTTGGGGTAAAAGTGGTGGGGTTCCGGTTGCCGGGGTGCTTGGCACTGGCAAGGCGGCCACGAGATACCTCGAGAAGCGAAAAGAAGGCGAAAACTGGTTGTCCCCACCAGTCAAGGGAAGGAGCCACTCCGTTAAGAGTTCTCCTCGGTCGTCGGGAAAAGTGGTGAGACGGTTCAGCAGGGCTCCACCGGGTGGTGTCGTCGAAGCAGGTCGGCTCAGCTCTTCCCTCGTCGGATTCTTGGTCCTGTGGCGACTTCTGAAGTTCCAGTCCCCAAAGCCCTGCTTTTATGCAGCAAACCCCCATTCACCCAGCCTAGCTGTCACTCAAACATGCTAAGTGGTGAGCCGGCCGGCTCACCACTTGGGCCAATCAGGACGGAGTGCGACTTGAGTTACCAAGGTAACTCAGTCCAGGGTGCCTAAATCCCCCTCCACCCCTCCTAAGTACCCCAGACAGAGTGGCACCACTTTGGAGGGCTTCTGTGGAGAAGCCCGCCAAAAGTGGAACAAAGGGCTCCACTTTGGGTCAGAGTTACAGAGGCGAACACCAACGCCATTTTAGAATCAAGTTTTGGCAAAAAATCCCAACCGGAGTTATAAAAATAAATATATAAACCGGCGGTATGTTTAAGGCTACCGTAAATAAATAATTAAATGTGTTAGCCTAAAACAATGGGAAATCCCATAGGGAAATATTCGCGGTCGAATATAAAAAGTAGTTTCCACTGCCACCAGCCAAAACTCGATCAGGGGGGACGGAGACGTGCCCCCTCGACTAACAGACCCTGGGGCAATCGAATTGCCCCAGCCAGTACGTCCACAATATGATGGTTTGTACTGGTTCTGTTCAGGATTCAAGACTAGCAAAGTCTTTGGTGACTTTACATGCCCTGGGAGACAGTAGTCAGTCCCAGGGTATGGAGTCTATGTTGGGGAGTCCTTAGGACACCCCTGGGTCACGGCACAGAGGGTGCTGTGTAACCCACATCACAAAAATACATGCGGCCCTATGGAGTAAAAGACCCCATAGCCCATTCAACACAAGGTTAACCAAGAAAACACACTTCAACATGTCCAAGAGTGAGGGTAAAAGAGTCTCACTCTTGGCAGGAGAAAAAAAAGAAACCCCAGAAATCCAGCAAAGCTGCTGGGGGACTCACTAGGTAGGGAAATTCAGCCTAAACAGAGAATTCTCCCTAACACTGGGGTCGAACCTCTTCGCACTGTGTGTCGGACTCGAAGAGTGAGGTTTCTGCAGGTGAAAGAATATGGGGGTTAATGGTCTGGGTTGTTGAATGTCCCTCTCTCTCTCTCTCTCTCTTCCCAGCTTTTTCGTAGAGCCCCCAGGTCAACGTGCTCACCTTATATAGGTGAATGCTGGGCTCTCCATCTGCGTCTGGTGCAGGGTGCCGTTGCCAGTTCCTTCACTGGTGAAACACAGGCCTCTTGAATTCAGAGGATGGTTACCGTTGTTATCTGCACGAGCGGTGAGTTTCTGGACACCTTTTGTCTTTATAGTCTTTACATGCGTGGCACGTTTATATGCAGACTCTGTATAATGCTTTTCCCTTATGTATTGCAGGGCTCTTGAGATGAAAGATGAAGTGAAGCGCCTGGAAGTTCGTAAGTATGGCAAGCGCTCTAACTGTCTCTTTCCTTGCAGCTTAGTTCGTGTTAAAGAGACGCCGGAGTATTCGCAGGCGTTTTATTGCGACGAGCGTGATGGACGTAAGTAAATACCTGCTTAATGTCTTTTCTTTTGCCTTTCAGATGTTGGGTTGCAGGGCCAGAGTCCGCGGAATGGCAGTAAGTTGTTAACGATACTTTGTCTTCACAGGCGGCGATGCAGAACGAAGAAATCCGGAATTCACAGCGTGCCGGTAAGTATGGCAATGCTTTTGTTTTTGCAGGTGGAGATGCGGCGTGAAGAAACGGCCGCAGCCGATGGATCAGGTAAGTAAGCACTGCGTGTAAAGTTCGCCTTGCTAACCTGTTGTTTCTGTTCTTTGCAGGTGCTGATGATGTCTGGATACTGAAATGGTAAGTAGGATTCTTGCAGGTCAGGATCGGAAGAAGAAAGGCCGGAGCAGACTCGGTGAGCGTTCTGCTGCAGATGCAGAATAACGCGAAGCACGCTTCATCTATCGGGTGTGGTTTAAATAGCCTTGGAGTGATGAGGCGTCTTCTTCCACGGCCCCGCCTAGGTAAGAAAAGAGTTCCAGTTTCCAGAAGAGTTCCAGTGCTGTATCCAGGGAGTGGAGCTGCCCCACCCAGGTAAGAAAGTAGTTCCTGTTCTCAGATGGCTTCTAAGTGGCTGGTAAGTAAGCAGCATGGTCTGCTGCAGGTAAGTCCACCCAAGCATCTTCACACCTATTATGAGCCCGGCGCTTCCAGTGCCGGGACCAATGGTTTTGATGAGCCTGGTGCCACCGGCGCCAGGACAAGGTCCAAAAGGTCCCAGTGGGGACCGGCTGGTGCTTAGGATTAGGGTTAGGGGCCTGCTTCCAAGGACATTGGGCTGGTCCTGGCTCCTTGGAAGCAGTGATCATGACACACACACCGACAGGTGTTGAAGTTCTGAGAACCAGAGCCTGGCCGGCCACCACAGGGCTATGAGCCACGGGGCTAAGAGAACAGTTCACCGTGTTCTTCAGCTTGCAAATCGTCCGATGAATCAGAGTCAGAGGCGGGAAAGCATAGACCCTCATGTTGTGCCAAAGAATCTCGAGCGCACCCCCCAGAGAAGATGCTCCCAGACCATTTCTGGAGGCATACAGAGGAAGTTTGCCGCTGTTGCAAAGCGGTCCACCTGCTGAGTGCCCCAATGCAGGAAAATCCATGAGAGGATCTCCGCCTTCAGTTCCCACTCGTAGCTGACCATAGTCCGCCGACTGAGGGCATCTGCTGTGACGTTCAGCTGACCCAGAATGTGTACTGCTACCAGCCAGACACCATGACGAACCGCCCACTCCCAAATCTGGATGGACAGGTCCACGAGAGGGGGAGACTTGGTGCCCCTTGCTTGTTGATGTAATACATTAACACCACATTGTCCGTGAGGATACAAACCACCTTGTTGGCAATGATCGGTCTGAACGCCTTGAGCGCTAGGAAAATCGCCAGGAGCTCTAGATGATTTATGTGGAGGAACTTGTCCTGAGGCGACCAAACGACCGAGACCTGAAGGAGATCCAACGTTGCACCCCACCCCAGAAGGGAGGAGTCCGTCGTGACCGTTACCATCGGGGCTAGGTCCTGAAAACCCACACCCACCGACAGGTTGCTGAGAGACGACCACCACTCCAGGTCCGCTCTCATGGAAGCCGGAATCAATATCAACTTGGAGTCCGGATCCACAGCCTGACACCAAGAACTTCGAAGAGCCATCTGAGTCCACCTCATCTTGAGACGAGCGAGAGGTAGAACCAAAACACACAAGGCCATGAGGCCCAGAAGCCTCTGGAACCACCAGGCCGACATATCCTTCCGACTGCGCAAACATCTGACATGCAGCCAACAGATCCGCCCTTCTGTCCCCGGTCAGGTAAACTCTGCAGTCGATCGTGTTCCAGCGAAAACCCAGGAAAATCAAGTCCTGAGAAGTCATGGAAGATTTCCGCCAGTTCACCGACAGCCTGAGATGGAACAGGAGCTGGAGGAGAGAATGAAGATTGCGCGCGGCTTTCAACGGGCAAGGGCTGCGTAAGAGCCAGTCGTCCAAATACGGATACACATGGATACCCTGAGGCGAAGATAGGCTGCAATCACCAACATCATCTTCGTAAAGACACGCAGCGCCGAGCTGAGGCCAAAAGGAAGCACTCGAAACTGGAAGTGCTCCTCTCCCACAGAGAAACAGAGATATCTCCTGTGTAGATTCCAGATCAGAAATGCATGTACGCATCCTGAAGGTCCACCACGCTGAGCCAATCGCCCATCTGCAAAGAGGACCGTATCTGGCCTGGCGTGATCATCTTGAATTTCTGTTGGGGTAGGAAAAGATTGACCTCTTTCTTTGAAGAAGGAGGCTATCCAGGCGGCACCTTCTTGTGAGAAGGTTGCAGCGGAGGTATGGTGATGACATAGGATGTTATGGTCGACTAAGCTCGAAGGCAGCAGATGGATCAAGGAGAAAGAGCATAGCCAACTTTCCTTTATCTCTGATAGTGTCCAGGTGGATTTGTAGGTCAAGGAGTGCAGACCCCCTACCGTGGCCACGACGGAAGCCCGATTGGCGGATGCCAAGGATCTGGTTGGTTTCTAGATGGCATTGAATTTGTTGGTATGCAGTTCTGTCAAGAATTTTAAGGAGGAGTGGTACGGTGCTGATGGGACGGTAGTTATTCGCCATGGTGGGGTCAAGTGTAGGTACTTCAATGGAGGAAGGGGCCATGCTTCCTTGAGACATATAGGTACTAGGCCCGAGTTGAATGAGGCATTGATGAACGCTGTGATGAATGGGGCAAGTTCATGCAAGCAGTCTTTGATTAGGGTTGCCGGGCTTATATCCCCTTTCCATCTAGAAGGCTGTAGACTCAGTAGGATGCAGCACGTTTCTTGGGTGGTAACCTGCTTGAAGTTAAACAGTGGGTCATCAATGCTTATTTCATTGGGCATGTGCAAGGGCAAAGACTGTTGCAAAATTCAGGCTTTTTTTCCCGGATTTTCACTTTTAGTTTATCGATTTTGTGCAGAAGCGCAGTCTGAATGGAATTGCACCAAGTCGAGTACTTGAGGAATGTCGTGACTTTAGGGATAGGAGTTTCTAGATCCTTGAGAATAGCAAATAATTCTTTTTAATCCGAATTGGCATTTGCAATTCTAATGTTGAAGGAGGCAGCTTTGGCGTGTAAGATGGCATTTCTATATATCTTAGATTGGGTAGAAAAGGCCTGTTAAGAAGATGTGGAGGAGTTGTTATTCCAACTGGACTCGGACAGTCTTTTTTCCGCTCTGAGAATAGAGTTCTGGGGTTTACAAGTTGTTGGTGTGGATGGTTGGTTTGGCTCTTTTAGCAACCAGGGGGACAGTGGTGTCAATGGTGTTGGTAAGGGTGTGGCATAATGTAGTACTAAAACCTCTGGGTCAGAAGTCTCAAATAGGTCAGGGTTAAGTGTGCTGAGAAATGGGGTGAGGTTCTCCTTTATGAGTTTACGGGAGCGTCGGGCATGAGTCAGGTACCATACCAGCGTGCTCAATCTTCCTGTGTTGGATGAAATCTTGCTCAGAATTCTAAAGTCATATTTCGTATAGCTAGTTGCCAGTTTCTCGCATTAGTGTGCGAGTATGTTAAATTACCATCAACACAGTTCATATGGAGAGCCAAGGACGGGGCGGTAGTTGGGATGAAATTGTGGAGGTGCGTCTGTCAGCCCAAACAAAACCAAACCCATGTCACTCTACATTAACCCAATTACCAGACTGGGGTATGAAATATGGGATCAAATAGTGGCGCGATCGTGCCTGGCAAACTTCCTTTCCCCCTTCACACCTATCCACAGGAACCCAGACTTCTCACTGGGGAACGGCGATGCTTCCTTTACTCGTTGGACGAAAATCAGCAGATGGTGTGTCAATAACGTGTTTTAGCGAGCCAAATGAAATCCCGCCAAGACTGCAAAAAAAAGGTTCAATCCAAGAGAAGGGGATAGATTAGTTGGGTGATGCAACAGGTGGTGAAAAATGCTGAAGGAGACTACTCCCCATGACCACTAATCTGTCCCCCAAAGGGCTGATCTGTGACATGTGTAAAATATCAACGTCAGTTTGGAACAACGCAAATTGGAGCAATATGAAGTAGTGGGAGTCCAAACCCAAATGTAAGTTGTCATTAAAGTAATGGGAGCGGGTTTTGAGGCGGGTTGAAGATTCATCGGCTTATATGCAATTCAGGGAAACACATTATACATTATTATATAGAAGCTACAAGACTCCTCAAATGATGTCTAAGTTCACAGGCTCAAAGAGGGAGAATGCTGGAAAGGTTGTGGGAAATTGGACACATTGATGCATGTCTGGTGAGTGTGTCCAGGGATCTGGGGATTCAGGGAGGAGGTCATTACCGTTATCACAAACATTGTTGGCTTTCGAATCCCGTGGGATCCAGGTGAGACATTGTTGGGTGTACTGCCACTGGGTAGTCAACAATGTAAAGAGAACGTTTGGAGACTCATACTATCAATGGTATTACCAACTAAGCTGATGTGGGCCATGCCAGATCTGCCACATACAAATATGTGGTGGCATAAAGTTTGCCATTTACTATTGATGGAGTGGCTGTCAGCGAATTTGGGGCCATGAGCCTAGCAGATGCCAGGACAAGTGGGGCACATTACGAAAGTACATGAAGAACGACTTTAGCCACATGCTTTGCCCTACAAGCCTAACAGCCCTAAACAGGTTCAACTTGGCAGCTTAATAGAGGGGAGGAGGGATATCTGGAGGCAACGTTGAGGCTTCTTTTATATTATATTATTTGCTTGGAACTTAATTAAGATAAGCTGTCTGAACCAGAAACTGTAATTTCACTTAAAGTGTATTATAAATGATTTCAGTGGGCCATGAGACAGTCTTTACTAACAGACAGGAAGAGGTGGTTAAACATGCGTGGAGAACATTTACATTTATTATGGCTATGTTTGGATTGCTTCAAAGACATACCATACCTTATATAACATTTCAATAAATTGTTTTTGATTATTTTTTTAAAACAGTTCATATGGTTGCTATGTATCAGAACTAATTTAGGGTACTGGTACGGTCAGTACTGGTATTAAGTCCAGGTCTCCTCTTATGTGCAATATAGCATATACATTATTAACTCTATTTGCGGGCGTCTTCGTGTATATAAAGTGTGTCTATACAGGCAATCCTCCAGTCTTGGCAACAGCCACTAAAAATTAGATGACGAAGCCAGGGCTGTGCCAGCTTAAAGCCATCTGAATTCTGTCTATCTGCAGAGTGCAGGTATTGGGACATCAACACTTTCTATCTGTTAAGGTTAACATTTTTGAACCAAACTGGTCATTTTCTAGGAACCAGAGGAGAACTGCAAATAGTAACAGAAGGTAACATTTAACGATACTGCAGAGAGTAGCCAAATTCAAAAACGTAGGACGACAAGCGTGTCTCAAATGTGATGAGGAAAATGCTGGAATGGTGCATATGTTCTGGTCCTGCTCAGTTATTGAGCGGTTTTGGGGTGAAGTTGCACACAGGCTAGCGGAAAAAGAAATGAAGATTGTGGTGGACACAGTGTGGGCCTGCCTGATAGGAGGGTTTCCTAGACCACGTAAACTCAAGCATGTGAGTAAATTAAAAGACCTAGCGTATGCACTTGCAAAGAGGAGAATTGCTATGGGGTGCAAGGCATGTCATAGACCACGAATAGAAGTATGGTGGAAAGACCTACAGAAATGGGCTGAAGCAGAAACTACGGTATGGCAAGAAGCAAGTAATGCCAGGGGGGAGGAGGAGGCTGAGACCCTGATAGCCTGGAAACAACTAATAGCAGAGTTATTTGGGCTAATGCAAGACCTGACGGAAACCAGAGAAGAGGGATCCCTATCACAAGGCGCAGAAAAAGAACATGAAAGGGAGTAGGCTCGAAAGGGGGAGAAGCAGTGGACATGACAAAGCGTTGTATATTTAAAATGTCACTATATGCACTGCAGGTTTTGTTGTATTGTTTGTTGGAATAAAATTAATAAAAGTATTTTTTTTTAAAAAGAAGGTAACATTTAACTGCCAAAAACTGTGGTACATCTAACAAAGTTTCCCACTGCTTTGCACACAAGCCAATCTGCACTACCTACACCCTGTGTTCCCATCTTATTACGTGGATATGATGTTAAATGTTACAATGCATTTACCATGACATTTGCTGCATGTGGCCTTACCAAAAATGAATGCACATTTTGACCTTCTAATACTTAGTCGATTTTGGGAATTTTGGCATTTTACTGATTTTATCTCAGCTTCAGGGGTAGTATTTCAGTTGGAAGCTAATAGCCAGGCATATAAATTGACTTGCCCCCTCAATTCTCCACTTGTACATAGCACACCATTTCTTACTCAGCAACAGTCAATTATTATTCGCCAATGGCTTGAGGTAAAATCCTAATCTGAAGACCTACTTAGCATTTTCAAGTGATTTAGAGAGAATACGTTTTCAAAGCTTAATTTACATATTCTGTTAACTACTCAAATAAAAGCAAAGTAGCACTGTGAGCATATAATATGAAATCGAGTTAAGCAGACTAAATGAGGCATCCAAGAAACTATATTGTGTATTCCCTTTATAATCTGAAACATGCTACTTAAGCCATTTACATTAGCAGATCCTCATTTACTTACAATAGAAGTTATTAGCCTACCTCTCATATGTGAACCAGCTAACATTTTTCCCTCATCTATAACCTGCATCTGTCCCTCACTTTCTCTGCATCCACTTTAGCACTTTACCCATCATGGTAACATCCCAAGCACAGCAGGCCGTACCGCCTAAATGCATTTAAATATGTCCAATGTTGGTTGTCCTTAATCTAAATATGTCCACTTATGTATTGTCCCTGGTGACTGTTCCATTTACTCCCCTCCATAACCTGGACAGAATGTCCCTCAAACTCCCACCATTGTAAGCTGCTCACTGCTTCCCGTAAAATGTTATTTCTGATCTATTGTACATTCTATTGTGATTAAAAGAGCATTGTTCCTCTTGGATATAACTAATAAATAAATACAAATAATTTGAAAGTATTTTACAAACAGCTTAAATCAGTATATTGCATCCGCTGGAAAATCCTTCAGCATGTAAGCCTGGCACAGGACTGCACACTCTAGCATTTGCTCAACTGCTATCAAGATTAGTCCCAATTGTGCATTTGAGAGGGGTGTATAAAAAAAACACTGAGTTCAAACATGGCCTCATATGACGGTTCAATTTGATAATGAGAGTTAAACCAATTAAATTATGGGGCTATCTTGTTCGGATTGAGGTTTGTGCCTACAGTATTCTAATACAACATTCATTATTCAAATTCACATAAGGATTTTACCATAACCATGGAGTTCTTGCTTCCAGATACTGGCAAGATAGAGCCCTCTTTTCAAACAGCAGAAAGATTAAGCTTCAGATGAACTTCGTGCCCAAAGCCATGTCTTCATGAAGGAAACAAAGCATCTTGAGGCCAGTCTCTGGTCATGATCCGCCTTCTGTAAGAATGGCCTACACTAACCTCAAGCTTCATTCTGGGCTGCTTTGAGTCAGAAAACATGTGTCAATTACCTATCTGAGCTATAGGCTGTTCTGCCTCGAAAAGTATGTGAGAGCCCCTGTACTGATAATGACCATGGTTCAAATAATCTGTTCTACAGAATTTCTTCCACTCAGGAGGGTCTACAACCATGTTTTAGCTCACTGAACCTTGACAGAGGAGAACAATCCATTTGCATATCAGACTGGTCCCACCCACAAGGGCAGTCCAGCACCGAAATGCTAGGTAATTCCCCTCAAGAGGAAATTCCATAGAAAAGGTTATTTGAACCATGTTTGTCCTCAGCAGAGGGACTCCCACACTCTTGTTATTCATGTATTAAATACCATTTTTGTAAATGCAAATGACTTAAAAACCCTTTGCCTCACCTACAAAGCCCTAAACCACCTAACCCCTCCCTACCTCACCAGCAATTTCACCATGCAGCCGGCCACTAGAATCACCAGATCCTCCAGCACTCTATGTCTCACAGTGCCCAGATTCACCTCTATAAGAGCCGGCGGCTCGAGTTTCACGGTCCTCGCCTCTCAACTCTGGAACACCCTGCCTCTGAACATCAAATCGACCAAATCCTTCCAACCCTTTAGGAAATGTGTCAGTGGATGGTTACTGAATAGAAACGAACCTTACGTTAGAATTAGCCCACTACAAACTGTATATACTGTACATGCCTCACAAATGCCTCAACTGTAAGATCTAACTACCTCTGATTGTATATACTGTACATAACTTAACAAATGTATTACTGCAAATTTTATATATATTGTGCCTTGTAATCTGTCTTTAAGCGCCCTTTTACTCCCGGGTCTGGAGCGCTATATAAATAAAATAAACAAACAAACAAGGGTTATAGTAAAATAATTTCTTATTCAAAGCATCATTGTCAATGATTAAAATTGCAGTTTAAAATATTGGCTTTATTAGCACATGGAAGCCAGCCGTCTAAAGATTCTAGAAACAACAGCCAATTTTAACATAGTTCATTTAATAATACATCATATATTTGTTGTGGCAAAGTTTGTGTAAATTGTGTAAAGTGATGTTTAAATATTATGTTTTCACATTTTTCCCCATGAGACATTCAAAATTCCACTGTGTGTCTAATTATGTATTGTCAGGAACCGGAGGGCATCCTCACTTCTACTCCTCCTGAATCCTCCTCTCAGGCGGACAGGGAAAGGCCATTGATCTTGGATCCCATCCCTGGGGGAGGATATGCGAGGGAGGATCACCTGGTTGGTGGGAACTTGTGGAGTCGGGAAGAGGACCTCTTTGGGTGAGACATGGAATCCCCCTTTCCCTTGTAAAAAAGGAACCCTACATTCCCCATGCCTTTGTAGTCTATTTTTAGTTCTTTCCCATTTCTTCTACTCAAAAGATCCCAGTCATTTAACCTTAAGACTGGGACGAGAAGGAAACCACTGGGAGTTATGCCTGCGTCCATTAATTCAAACCACTGTGGTACTGAGACTGGGAAGACGGCTTTGGAGGAGTTCCATTGTAACAGCCAGGACATGTCCAGCTAATCGGCCTAACCATGGTCAGGCAATTGAAGTGAAGAACTTAAAGCTGCAACCTTTTAACAAGTCACAGATGTATAAAATAGGGGAACGCCCAACAGTGAGAGAGAGAAGGCTGGGTGAGAGACGTCCTGGAGAAAGCGACACGGCTTGCAGAAGCAGAACCGGCTGGAGGGAATCTGCGCTGAGCAGGAATGCGAGAGAGATGCCAGGGCCAAAGCTTGGCCGTTAGGGGTTCAAGAAGCCTGCTGCCCTCCCTGCCCGGTGTCCACAGCAGGAGCTGTGGGTAACCGAAGCATCCCGATTGGCATCGGCATCTGAGAGCGCGAGTAGTGCTCTCTGTAGCTTCCGCTGAGGGTACGCGGAGCTACACGATGCAAGATTCCAGGGTGGCGAGCCAGGAAAAGGAGGGCTGGAAGGAACCCAGGATGCCAAACAAAGATGGCTTGAGGAGCAATCGCATACCGGTGAGTGTAAAGATGGGAACAATCACACTGGGGCGCTTCGTGGGCTGGAAATAAACATATCCAAATGGACTGAAAACGATTACAACTGCTGTGAAAGTTCAAACCAAGTATTTTTGAATACTGACCAAGATGCGAAGGGTTATAAATACTTTGGAGAAGTGCAAAAAGCATTACTGAATACCGAACTAACTGAAAGATATGAGCATTTGTGAATACAGTATGAGACGAAAGCAAGTGAAAGCAAAGTGGTGGAAAGGGTGAACACCACAGATAGAATTGTATGAGAAACATGTTGTGGCAAAGCGAGAATCTGAAATAAGTGCTGGTCAAGGACACAGGTTCAGAGAGAGAAAACCTGTGTTGGCGAAAGTCTGAAGAATGTAAAAGCATAATAAAGTGCCCTGGGTTATAGGTTGCGTGACCAGTGATGGGTGGACCGTGTAGTCCAACTGCGCCTAGATCGAGTGACCCCTACTTGGAAAGAGCCAAGGAAAGTAAATGTAAAGAAGCGTGTATTGTGCAATGGTTGCTGAAGTCAATGAGAAAGGAAGACTATTGAAAATCCTGGATGACCAAGGAGTTGAATTGGAACTGTGTTGAAAGCCAGGAGATTTTAACTGATTATCATTTTGAAACTGGAGGAGTTGACTTCTTGGGGAAGGAAATCCCAAGATGTTGTGGAACTGTGCTGAACTCTTGGGGAAGGGAGCCCTGAGACCTTTTGGAACTGTTCTGAACTTGGGGAAGGGGAAACAGAGTATAAACCAGGAGCTGGAAGTAGCTTGGAACTGTGTTTTGAACACTATTTATTTTGCTGCTGACATCCCTACACATAGTATATATTTAGATGTGAGGTTAAGTATAGGTGTTGGACGCAGACTGACTTTTGAGTTGAACTTACTGACACAGACTATCCTTAGTTTTCTTAGGTAGGGAAATCCCACCTTAGCATAGGGCAAGTTAGGCCTTACTCCATCCTGACAGTTAAGGAAAATAAAACCATTTATTTAGAAAATTGAACCTGTTGTCTGTATGTGTCTTACTTCATGATGCCTTCACAGTATGCAAATCATGTGTACAGCAAGTACAAAACGATACACACTTCTGCTCAAGCTTAGTACTTTGGTCATATCCTCTACTCAATAGCTCCACTCAACAAAATGCAATTTTGCTACTTGCATCTTGTCCAAACCTCCCAGATCCCCCACCTACCGTCACCAAGATAGATGATTCTACATGCAAAAAAATGCTCCCTCTGAGTTCTTGTTCCTACATGGTCTTGCTGCATGCTACTTCACTGAATGTATGATTTCCCTCTCATCCTATTTCTCCCCTTCACCCTGTGCCCGCTCTAGCTTTCACTGCTTCTCACTTACTTGCCCCCACCCATCACTGCTACGAAATCAGCAAAAAAGTCCAAAACCAGCTGATCCTCCTCTTGCTGACAAGTAAATATGCCCCCCAAACTAGCCCTTCATCATCTCTCAACTGATGGGGTCCGCTCACCTCTCCTGTTGACGCCCTGCAGGAATACACAAATGTGAAGCTTATATATGAAGAAAGTGTGTACCGTGGTACACTATTTAAAAAGCACTCCTCGAATAGCGGAACACAGCAAATCCCTCAGTCAGCAGGAAATCCACAATCACAGAATCCACAGAAAGATTAAGATTATTGTGAAAAAAGGTAAACAGGGAAGCACACAACAATGTGTTTCGCAGTAAAAAGATCGCTTGTTCATGTTCTATCCTATATATATATATATATATATATATATATATATATATATATATATTCTGTCCTAGGCCCAGACTATCATTTTACTTATGTTTATCCCTTATTCCACCGGTCTATGTTCATTTATACTACTTTTTCATCAAAAGGTCTTCTTCACCCAACTACCATCGAAATGTGTAAATGCAACGTAGCTAGTGAATAATCTGCAGGTCATGTCTGTACAAAATTACAACCTTAGTTCCAATACATAAAAATATAAATACTATTAGTACTTCTAATGCAGGGTTCCTTCTTCTGAATACTACTAATGTGGTATATCTGATTGCATGCACCAAAAAATACAACTTGTTGACAAATGAAAACAGACACTCAAATAATGAAAACGCTTCGCTACAACAGTTGCCACAGGAATAAAGACATTCAAATCTATAAATATTATGGCAATCAATAACAAACCGTATGCACAGGAGTGTGACAATCCTCAAAGGGAGCTTCTAGACACAGCGAGTGAGTGGAGCATACAAATTGTGATGTTATTTGTGAGCTATTTGTTGGACTACTATCGGGACTAGCATTTTACATGGCCCACATGCAATCAGTTTAATATTGAGACCAATCAAAACCAAGCGCTCTAGGTAGATTACTTGTTATGAAAACTCTATTTCAGTTTACAGAAATGGTGGTTTACACAGAAGAAAAGCAGCATTACAGGCATGTTTGGAGTGTGTTCCTAGAACACCACAACAAACGTAGCTTTAACCAGAAAAGCTCAAAAAACGAGAAAGACAAAGGAGGTGGTAAAAGAGAGGGAGGGATGGGGTGAAAGATCCCACGTGTGAATGTCAGAGAGAAGTAGAGAACAGTCAGTTGAGTGATACTGATGCAAGAGTTGTAAACTTTTTGTAAACAATAACATGTTGGTTCATAAGGTACTAGAATCAGATCAATAATTCTAAAAGAGCAGTGTTAAAGAACAGTTTCTACCAGAAAATCCAGGGTGAGGTTTGGAGATTCTTTAAAGACTCAGAACACTTTAAGAACCAAGACATGTGCAGTAAAGCAATAACGTAGAAACCACCTCGAAGAACAAGGAGGTATAACTGAAACACAACACACATTCGGTGGAGATCAAAATGAGTAATGTAAGCAATCAAATAAACTCTTGCAATCAAATACGAGTAGTTAAATGAAGTTGATTCACTCAAGCAGCTTTTGTCTATCTGTCAAAAGCTTGAGCTGCATCCCAGCAAGATTTCCCCATCCCCTTTCCATTGCTGGTTGCACAACAGTACCTTTCACACATTAGGTGGGGTTCAGCAAAGTCTCTCAGGGGGTCTTTGGGTTTGTGCTTCCCCTGTGGAGCATCGAACGATTTTGGCGGCTACAAATTGGATTAAAAAATAGAGAGAATGCTTGCTGCACTACCTAACCATAAATCATAGCTCTCCGACTATCCACTTAACCATCAATCAATCTGCAAGAAAAACCGGGACCTACAATAAAGGACCTCTCCACCCCCATCTCACACACAAGACCAATGCTAAACCTGTCTTTCTAGCTGCAGAGTTCTAAAAAAGGTGCACCTTGCCCAGACAAGAGGAGAATGTACATCATACTGTAGGGTGTTCTGCAATAATACAACTTGCTTATAAGCCACTCTCTCTCATAAGTAATTGCTCTAAATGACAGCTAAAAGCACAAAAACATTTATTCCTTGGCTGTTTCTACTGAATTCCCAAACTACATTTAACATGCTCTTCCATATCTAGGACTAATGGGATCTCTTTCAGGCCTGTTATAACTGGTGAGGAACAGATATACACAATCTCGAAAAACTAGCAACCTATATTGTGCATTTGCCCCATAAAGGCATCATCCTTAATCAAAAATATCAATGCAATGAATGAGCTCAAAAATAAATTTCTATATACAAACCGGTCTCATTTACACACTAGTCAAAAGCAAAACAGACCACGAGCAACCTTCACCTAGGCTCCCATTCTATCAGTTCAGATCCTGCAGGAAAACAACAACTTCACAGGCTGCTTATTTATTAATCTTCCTAGGTCCATGGCTGCCACCTCCTAGCAGCTCAAGGCTGAATGGTTCACAGCATTCCACACACTATTCAAGTTCTTAATTACTTCACCCTGCAGCACCTTAGTGATATGATTGCCCAAAACACCCAAAGTCGACATTGGGGATACCAATCTCTTTCTCAACTCACCACTTTTAAATTCAGGTTGTTCTATCGCATTAACCCTACTACATAAATACTCTTCGGTCACTCTTTACATCCTTAAAGAAGAAACTCAAAGGACATCTCCTACCCCTTAAAGAATTCCCTTCCAGCGCCTCAGAGATGTAACAAGTCATCATGGTCTGCTTCATTTCTAGCACCCCTGGACTAAAATACACATCTTTTGAAACTCTTTCAAATTGTATCATTGCTGTCAGGCACATCACTAATCCACCATTCTCCACCATCACTAGTTTGTTCTATTAATTGTTTAATGTTACGATGTAATGGACTAACTGTTGGTTCTCATGTACATAGATGCTATGTGCAGGATTCCTGAAATAGATTATTACTAAACTATGTAAATACATAAATAAATACCAGGGAAACATAAGGACCCGAGAGGTACAGCAATGTTCCCAAAGTTAAAAATTGTCACACAGTCGCATAAAATGTGGTAATGTCAGTCTTTATTTTAATAATTCAGTTTCCAATGCAGGAAATATTTAAATTTAAAAAGTGCAACAATGTAGAGATGGTGTGTACAGTTTGTGGAATTGTTTAAATAGACGTGTTTAAATAACAAAATACAGGTTAACAATTAAACGGCTGTACCTGAGATCCTGATAAATGAAAGACTTGACTACCACTGGTCACAGGTAGCCTTGGAGGTATGATGGTAGGGCTTGGTCCCGGCGTTTGTGCCTGCACTTGAGCCTGGGCCAAGGCTTGTTGAGGTAACAATAAAAGTTGTCCACTCTCAGTTCTAATTAGGACCATCCCTAGAGAGAAATAAAGACTTTTGTTTGGCATAACAGTCACTGCAGATTATGTCATAACTACTAACAGATACTAACAGACAGTGCCACCCTAGTATAACATGCTTTTACTCTTCGACAATTTGGAGCCATGAATGAAGTACGACCAGGACACAGTTACAAGTAGTAAACCAACATGATGTGAAGTTCTTTTTTTTTTAATTAATTTGTTTAGTTGAATATACAACTTTTCAAATTACTTTTCTTTATACAAAATAGAAAATAGACACAAACAAACATAAAAGAAAACAAGAAAAACGAATATCATAATGCATATAAGAGATTTCTCAAACATGTATAAAATCATCATTCTCAAAACGATGTAATGATTTCAAATCTGAACAAACGTAGCATATGGTTATGTTCATCTGACTCATCATGGGCATACAGGTATCATTTAAATCGGTTTCAGTTTTCTTTTTCATTCATAAACGTACCAAACATTACACTAAACATTAAACATAACCCTACATGGAGTGCCTTAAAATAGAAACATAAAAAGAAACAAACAAAAAAGTGGGAAATACAAAAGAATCAGAAACAAATACCTTCCTAAGATCTTTGCTAAAATCACCAGCACGTGGAGGAAGAAGAGCATATGCAAGATCCAATTATTGTGGAGGAGGATTTCAAAGAAAAGAGTGAAAAGGAGAAGAGGCAGGCAAAAAATAAAGTTACTTTGAAACTCAAAAATAAGTGTTGACAAGATGATCCTCTGGATGGTATCGAAATCAAAAGCATAAGTGTCGGTCTTCAAACAGACTGTAAAGAGTGGAAAAGGTAGACCAAGAATGCGCAGTCTGGTGTAAAATAAAGAAACGAGGCAAATTCGCCCTCGATTGATGAGAATAAGAAGAATCATCATTGTTCCCCATTGGCCCCACTGCACTATAATCGTCCGGTCGCTCCAATCTTTCTATTGAATAAATGCACTGGAGCAACCACTAAATCAATTGAGAACATGAAGGAGACTGAGATTCAAAACAAGTCGTTCAAAACAGCATCAATCTTGATGAAAACCCTGGCCACATCTCAGGGGAAAAAGTCAATGATTGAAGAAGTCAAATTGGGACAAGGCAAGTGTGCCTCGCTCGATTTAAAATTTAATGGAGGGGGAAAGTCAATGGAAATGGATGAGAAGGAGATACGAATGTTGGCAGATGCTCAGGAACTAAAACACTCGGCATGGATGGGAATGTAAGGCTAAAGAAGAGGCTATATCCCCATTTGTGATGTCAAAATTATGGCTCAGCATCCCAGACAAAAATAAGAATCATAAATCATTATGCAGAAGTGCAATTCTTTCCTACTTTAAGGAGATACCAAATCTCTATCTTCTGAGCTCTCAAAATATTGAATCTGTACGCTTTCCAAATAGCAACTCCCCATTTACAGTTGAAGTGGGTTTGACATCGAGAGAGGTTTTGGAAGCAATAGTGGTGCGTCAATACAACTGGAGAGACGGGGCCTAATAGTCTCACGCACAAAGCCCCCACTAATAGCCTCCACTGTACCACAGGCACCAAAATGGCTCTCTAGAGTCAGTAGATACTCTGGGGAAGGCAGTAAATTGGAGGTCAACCAAGTGGAACAGATAAACAGCGGGGGCAACACCCATGATAAAGCTCTCTCCATGCTACCAGAGATTTTGACAAAGGTGTTGCAGAAATTGGAGGTGGGGACTCAGTCCCTTTATGCAGAAAGGGATGTCTATGGTTAGCTGGAACATGCGGGGTTCCAATACATTCACCGCCAGGGAAAAAAAACAAGGAGTTATAGCCCAATGTCTCTTGAAATTCCCAGATTGGAGGATCAGGATGCACTTCCTCAGAATAAGACTTAATATAACACGTACATGGGAGATTCTTTCAGCAAGGGGAAAAGGGGAGAATGCTATCACCCTATGTAACATGTGCAAAACACCCTCCAACCAGTCCTTGAAACATCTATTGTTGGAGTGCGAAGGGACTTGGCCCGTGAGACTCTCTTTCTTCGCAAGATTTGGAGTTGCGGAGAGGGTCATATTGTCGATCTGTTCTGGGATAGACTAATCTCCGGTCACTTCAGCTCTCTGACAATAGTGGTGGTAAAAGTCCTGGAGAAGTTTGATATTGTGACGAACATGAAGACTTCAAAGGTTCCCTTGGAAAATGTGTGTTCTCAGGAAAACCATTTCCTTAGTGAAACATCAGATTTGAAGGGCTAATTCATCCATGTGCATGTCAGCTAATGTGCCCTTCTGGCCGTTTTCATTTTTAATCTGTTTTTTTATATGCGCCGTTTGAGCAAAATGTAAATTGAAAAAATGTACTTTATTTTATGTTTCTGCTTCTGTATAGCGCTTGATAGTTATGTTAAGAGTCTAGAGAAGGAAGATTGTATTTAGATAATTTCTTGTTTTATATTTTAAATGGAAATAGAAGTTTTGTAAAAGGTTTTTTTCTTAACCAAATACAAATGAAAAAAAATATATCACAAACAAATCCGATGAAATAACGTACCCATCCAGCTAACACCGCTCTGATATAGGGATCAAAATAAAGAGGTGATGAGCACCAGCTAAAATCAGGTTCTGTTTATGAGGATATCAACTAGTGAGCAGAAGCTACGACAAGAAAACAAATAACTACAAGTGTATATACTAAGCAGCAAATCCACATTCAACATGAGATTCAAGCAAAGTAGCTTTGTGCATCAAGAATAGTACCACTGTAGCAAAATTGTGGGAACCCCTCTACTGGGAACGAACACAGCTAACAAAATTGTTCTCTGGCATGTTCGCATTCAGGAATGTCTACAACCACGTGTTAGCTCTCTCTACCTTTCACAGAGGAGAAGAACAAATTACTTATCCCTGGTAATGTTCTTTCGACTGGATGTTCCTCCCATGTATACCTCATCTTTGATATATTCGTAAGTCTGTTTGCAGCTTCGGAAGGAAACATTTTTCCATAGGATCGGGCCGTGATGTTGACGCTGGTATAAGAAGCTCACACAGCACACGTGGACTCGGTTTTAGTTTTTCCCCCCAATGCTCAGCTGTGTTAAGGGTATGACCCAGGCGTTGAAAGGAAGGGAGATGTAAAAATAAGGAAATTATCCTGAACACAGAGGGGTGGGATGGGATGGGGAATATGTGGGGGGAACATCCAGTCAAAAGAAAATTACCATGGGTAAGTAATTTGTTCTTCGAATGGAGTGTGTCCTCCCACGTATTTCTCATCTTTGATAGTCTCTCAAGGCAGTCTGTTGAAGGAGGTGGGAGAGAAAATTAATTGCTGATTAATGCTGTGAAGCACAGCCTTGCCAAATGTTGCCTCCTGACCAGACATTAAATCCAAGCAATAGTATTTGCTTAAAGTGTGCAAAGAGGAGCAATTTGATGCACTGCAAATGTCTTGTATGGGCACCCCTCTCTGAAAAGCCGAAGAAGGGACTTCTCCTCAGGGAGAATGAGCTCTTAGACCGACATGCAGACATTTGTCAGCAGAGGAATAGCATTCAGAAATGCATAAAATTATCCAGCGAGAAATGGTTTGCTTAGTGACGGCTTATACCAATTTGTGAGCCAAATAACCCACGAAGAGTTGGTCATCTTGCCTGATTTTGGACATTCTAGTAATGTAGAAGCTTAAGGCCCTGTTTGGGTCTAAGCAATGTAACCTCTCCTCCTCCTAAGAGGTATGAGGAGGCAGAGGCAGGTTAAAAGCAGGCAACACGATTTCTGAGCCAAATGGAACTCTGATACTACTTTCAGTAAAATAGAAGGGCACACCCGCACAACCATCTCAGCCTTAAAAAGGGTTGTAAAGGGTGGTTTAAAAGAAAGAGCCTGAATATCACTGACAGCGGGCTGATTTAATCGCCATTAGAAAAATAGTCTTACAGGGTAACATTCTAAATGGACAAGAATGCAAGGGTTCAAAAGGTGCTCCCATTAGAAACCTTAACACCAGATTCAAGTGCCAAACCGGTACAATAAAAGGGACCAGGGAAAGAGATTTGTTAATCCCTTTAGGATTTGAACTACTATAGGGACTTTCAAATAGGAATCCTGATCTGGCACACACTTAAAAATAAAAAGCGCTGCTAGGTAACCCTTTACCATGGAAACCTGAAGCCCCTGATCGGTCAGATGTAATAAAATGACAGTACAGAAGGAGTTTTGCATGTAAAAGGATCAATACTCTTATCCCTGCAACAGCAGTAAAGAGGTTTAGTTGCTTGCCTTCTGACCGTAAGCAGCACCTCCATTACATCTTTCGGAAGGTCCGAGTCTTTGTATCTTATCCTTTCAGAAACCAGCCGTGACGGTTCAGAGTCCTGATTTCCAGATGAAGAAGGCAACCTCCCTCCTGCGAGAGCAAATCCTCTATTTAGGAAGACTATTTGGAGGGCTGATGGCAATTTCTGGAAGGTCTGGGTACCAGATTCTCCTTGCCAATCCGGATTAATCACAATTATGGATTTCCCGAACTTTGTCAACCTCCTGATGACATGAGGAATGACAGGGACTGGTGGGAACGTGTACAGGAGTGGAAATTACCAGTCCACTACGAAGGCGTCCCCTAGAGCTCCTCTCTGAGGAAATTCCCTGGCGCAGAATCGGTCACACGTCCTGCTGACACTGGACACTAACAGATCCACATGAGGGGTTCCCAAAAGGGCGAAATTCTCTAAAAGGACTTCCTGAGCTAACTCCCACTGGTGAGAGACAGAGTGTCCGCTGTTATGTTTTCCTCTTCAGCTAGGTGAACTGTCAGTAGAGAGATTTCTTCCCGTAGTGCCCAGAACCAGAGCTGGATTGCCTCTCTGCACAGTAGCAGTGACCCTACACCCACTCTTTTGTTGAGGTAATACATTGCCACTGTGTTGACCATCAATATCTGGAGAGTCTTCTCCCGTACAGAAGGCAGAAAAGCCATCAGAACTAGTCTCAGCTCTAAAAGGTTTATGTGAAGTCTGGACTCCGACAAAGGCAAACAGCTGCTGATGGACAGGTTGTTTACGTGGGCTCCCTACCCCAGGCAGGGAGGCGTCTGCACACAACCGTTATCTCCAGCCATGGTTGCCAAAAAGTTTCCCCTTTCATCACGTTCTCTCGACAGGGCCAACACAGGAGATTGTGTGCGAAGCTGTTTGGGGCCTGAAGAATGTCTGTCATTCTGCCAGAGAACTGTGACCCCTGGGATCTGAGGGCCCATTGAAGGGATCTGAGGGCCCATTGAAGGGATCTAATTCTCAAATGGGCTTCTGGGACCAGAACAATGCAGGATGCCATGAGGCCGATCAACCTCAGAAAAACAAAGGGCAGAGGATATTGGGCACTCTGAAACTTTCGGACCTTCTGCAAAAGGTGTTGAGCCCTCAACTCGAAGGAGGGGAGGTGGGGCGAGGGTTTGCCTGGGGAAGAATCCAGGTCCTCTCTAATTAATTGAAGCTTCTGGGATGGTGTCAAGTGGGACTTCTTGAAATTCAGGGAGAAGCCCAGCCTGTGGAGGAAATGTGAAGTCCGACTGAGATGATCCTGAACTTGTTCGAGAGAACAAGCTCTGATCAGCCAATCATCTAGGTAGGTGCAGATGTGAATCCCCTCCCTCCCTCCTTAGACTTGCTGCCACCGCTGCCATGAGCTTGGTAAAAACACTCGGCCCTAGGTAAGCTCGAATGGCAGAAACCGAAACTGATAGTGAGAACTGCCAACGGCGAACCTCAGGTACTTCCTGTGCTTGGGATGAATTGGCACATGAAAGTAAGCATCCTCAAAGTCCAATGACACCAACCAATGAGTAACCATCTGAAACTTGTCCTTCCCTGAGGAACTTGGTTCAAGCATCTCAAGACCAAGATCAGTAGCAGTCCTCCGTCTTTCTTAGGTATTAGGAAATAAGGCAAGTATCAACCTTGATTCCTCTCCGCCACAGGAACTATCGCACCTTTCTCCAATAGGGTGAGAATGTTGAGGCTGGCGTATCGCTACTCCAAGCGACTTAGCTGCAGCCTTGGATAACTGTAATTTTTCAAAGGCTCTGGACCTGAAAACCCCGGACCCCTCAAATAGCATGTCCAAGAGACTTGAATGGACGTCAGGTGCGAAACCTCACTTTCTCAACCAAGAAATAGCTCTGCTTACCGAACCTGTCCAGACTGGAGAGTTTGGCACATGGCATCCTTGTCGTCTTGCACCAGGTCAAGAAACCCCCCTCTCTGCTACCCCTCGGGGATATGCTCCACAGCAAAGCTATTACCTCCCACAAGGTGTGCGCATACTTGGCCAGGGCACAAGTCGCATTTGTGGCATTCAGGGCCACGTTGCTTGCGGAAAACACCCTCTTCTCTAAGGCGTCAAACTTTTATCATCTCTATCCGGGGGGATAGGAGGAGAGGCTGCAGCCTCAGAAGTTGACGTGGCTGCCTGAACCACTAAGCTGTCAAGAGTGGGGTGTTTGGATAGAAAACTTGGATCTACTATGGCAGACTTGTATTTCTTGGCCAGATCCTTGTCAACTGCCGGTGTCCTATCCAGTTTTAAACAGTTTTTCAACACTCTGGTTCTCAATGCATCGTGGTAGGGTAACAAAGGCTGCCTTGGGGGCCACCTATCTGGGATGCCTGTATGGTCATCCTTTTCCAAGACTGCAACTTGTTTTCCCTAAACTAGATATTATTTGACTTTACCCATCACAGACTTGAAGAGTCAGGAGTGTTGAAATCTGTCTCAGGTGAGGTGTCCAAGCCACTAGTCTCCTTCAGAGTGTCCACACGTATTTGCAACGTGATTAATTCATCAGGTAAGTGCCATACTCCAAGCCAAAAGGTACAATCTCTTCCTCCTCCTCTTCCTGAAAAATCAACCCCATGGTCTTAAGACTTTGACAAACCGATAGAAGGATTCAAAGTCTTTCAGGGTGTCGATGGCATCAGAGGTGCATAGGGCGACGACAGCTTTAACAGCTTCGATGGCAACACTAGCTTCAATGGAGTTGAGGATGAAAACGTAGGTTTCAATTTGTGGAGAGAGGAAGCCTCCTTTGACGGATGTCGAGGAGACTTACTGCTCATGCTCTTCAGCGCACGAGTAGAGGTCTCAGAAGACACCCTACCGATCTTACAGGTGCAGTGGGGTCTGAAGCTTTCTTGGGCTTTTTCGAAGGGGCGATCGGAGCCGCCTTCTGAAAAAAGTCCAGCATCTGGAGACATGAGTCTGACAAAGAGAACCACGAACAATGGCCTTGTTTGTTCGTCTTTCTGTGTGATGAGGACGAATGACGAGATCTGGAGTGCTTAGAGTGTTTGTGGCGCTTTTTCGCAGGGGAAATCTCTCTGGACTTGTCCGACAACCTCTTTTTGGAAGGGGTAGTAGAAGGAGCTATAGATAAGGGCCTACCTACCACGGGTTTTCCCTTCCTTTCCCTCAAGGCCTTCTCTGTCATCGACTGACAGGATCCACAGACATCGACTCTGTGGTCCAGACCCAAACACCAAAGGCAGATCTGATGTGGGTCCGTAATGGTCATTTTAGTGCCATAATAGGAGCACTATTTGAAGCCAGTCTTCGGTGTAGACATTTTCGATGAACTTCAAAACTACGCAGTGAGAAATCGATGAGGCGATGAACCGCCTGAAGCGCGCTGAGCATGCGGAATAACTGAACTGAGGCAATGGGTGTACTGCAAGCTTCTTATACCAGTGTCAAACTCGCAGCCAAGGACAGGACAGACGCGGTGGAGGGCCACGACTTGACGATGCAAGGCAGTCGATACCATGGAAAAAGATTTCTGAAGCTGAAACCAGACTTACAAATATATCAAAGAAGAGGAATATGTGCAAGGACACAATCCATGCAAAAAATCCATTTGCATATCAGTCTGGTCCTGCTCACAAGGACAAACCAGCATTGAAATGCTACGCAATTCTCCTCTGAACAAGAGTGCCATAGCAACCCCAGACACGTGTTTCTACCTTGTTGGACATCATCAGTGAGGTGCAGCTATGATACTGTGTCTCTCTTGGTACAGAAAGCAAGGGGTCCACATCTGGATTACTCTTCTAACTTAAGGTGAACCCCCCAGCATTAGAAATTTGTCAAAATGGTGGAAGCACCTCTACTGAGAAAAAATACGGCCAAATAAAACGTTCTCTTAAATGGTTCCCACCCAGGAGGGTCTTCATCCATGGTTAAGCTCAATATACCTTAAACAGAGGAGAAGAACAAGTTACTTACCTCTGGTAACATTCTTTCGATTGTATGTTCCTCCCGCGTATTCCTCATCTTTGATAGTGATCTTCCAGCTTCAGCTGCTTCGGAAAAATATTTCTCGACAGAGGGCGCTGTACGGTAGCGTCGATGACTCGATGTCCCCGAAGGCCTCCGTCAGATTGTCGACGTCATCTGCAGTATATGTAGCACGTGGAGCACCTGTTGGCTTCAGTTCTTGTTTTTCCATGTTTAGAGGGATTACTAGTGCCTCTTTAGACCTTAGAAGACTCAGAGAGCATAGGGTGTAAAACACGTAAATTCAGCAATGGGGTAGGTTGGGAGGGGCAATGAGGAATGCGTGGAAGGAACATCCTTAGCTCCAAAACATTGATATGTAGATTGGACTCGGCTGGAGACCAACGACTGCTGATTGTCAGATCGTTGGTGTGGGCTCCCCACCACGTGAGTGAGGTGTCCGTCACTACAGTTATCTCGCGTCATGGCTGACAAAAAGTTTCTCTCTTCAGAATGTTGTCCTTGCACGCCCACCACAGATGGTCCTGTGCGACTCTGCTCTGAACCTGAAGGAGGTCTGACAACCCGGCTGAGAATTGGGACCACTGACTCCTGAGAGCCCATTGGAGAGATCTCATTCTCAGGTGAGCCTCTGGCACCAAGAAAATGCAGGATGCCACGAGGCCAAGCAAACTCAAAAAATCAAAGGCCGGAAGATGCTGGGCACTTTGAAATCTGGTGACCAGCTGCAGAATGTGATGAGCCTTCACCTCGGGTGGCAAGGCTTTTCCTGAGGAGGCATCCAGGACTGCTCCGATAAATAGGAGTCTTTGAGATGGGATCATATTTTACTTCTTGTAATTGAGGGAGAAGCCCCGTTTGTGCATAAAGTGGCAAGTCACGCTGAGATGTTCCACGGTCTGTTCTGGAGGATGAGCTCTGATCAGCCAATCGTCCAGATATGGGTAGACGTGAATCCACCTTCTCCTGAGATTTGCTGCCACCAACGCTATCAACTTGGTGAAAACCCTTAGGGCGGAGGTCAGCCGAAATGGCAGAACTCAAAACTGATAAGGAGAACAGTCAACTGCGAACCTCTGGTACTTTCTGTGCATGTGAGGGATAGGCACCTGAAAGTAAGCATCCTGAAGGTCCAATGATACCATCCAGTCTTGGGGTTGGAGGGCCTGAGAAAGGGTAACCATCTTGAACTTGTCTTTCCTGAGGAACTTGTTCAAGTTTCTTAAGTCCAAGATGGGTCTCAATCCTCTGTTCTTTTTGGGTATCAGAAAATACGGGGCGTACCAAGCCTTGTTCCTCTCTGCTGGAGGTACTGGTTCTATTGCACCTTCCTCTAGCAAGATGAAAGTGTCCTGCATAAGGAGCAGATCTGGAATTTATTTTCAATTAGCTGTTCCCCAGTGGATGATCCTGGGGCCTTTTTAGAAAAGGAAGACAGTAACCCTGGCCTACAGTGTCCAGTGCCCAGTGCCCAAGCATCTGAAGTAATGTCTTGCACTCTTTCAGAGGCCTCTCACTGGGGTCTTGAGGATTAAGGCCTTAGAGAGGTTTTGAAGCATCTGAAGCAGCGGCTGAGGGCAAAGCTGCTGCTGCTTGGGCTGATTTAGCACCTTTCCCTTGTCCACCACGAGGGAATCTGCTTTGTCCCCTATGACTGGCTTATCATCTCCCTCTTCATATTGATGAGTAGAAACAAAAGGAAGTACCCCTCCAAGATAATGTACCGGATCAGGAATGTTGAAGCTGTCTAATAGCGGCACTAAGGGATTTAGACGCTGCTTTTGAGGACTGTAGCCGTTCCAGAATTTCATCAGCCTTTCTACCAAACAGTCTCGTGCCGTCAAAAGGCATATGGAGTAATGCACGTCTGGTGCAAATGCAACTTTCTCAGCCACGTAAATCTGCAGCACAGAGCTAGTCGCCATGGATCTGCTAATATTATCTACAGTATCCAGACCTGACTGGAGGCACTCACACATTGCCTCCTTACAATCCTTGATGATAGCCAGGAAGCCATCTCTCTCTTCCCCTACGGGGACGTGGTCAGCCTCTGTTGCTGCGCTATAAGACAGGATGAACGAAAACTTAGATAAGGCACAAGTGGCATTTGCCGATATCAAGGCCATGCTACCACCAGTAAATACTTTCCGCGCCCAAGCATCCACCAGTTTATCATCCCGGTCTGGAGGAATGGTAGGGTAAGCAGATTGTTTTGTGGACGTGGCTGTTTGGATCAACAAACTTTCTGGAGTTGGGTGCTTGGTTAGGTGATCTGGGTCACTGCTTGATGGTCTATATTTCTTGGGAAAGTTCTTACTAACCGCAGAAATAGAATCTGGGTTTACCAATTTGTTAGAACCCTTTTTTGCAAAGCAATATGGAAGGGCAACATGGGATCCCTCTGTGGACCTTGGTCTAATATGTCTGTTAAGTCATCATGTTGAAAAAGATGAGCAGGTCTACTCCATCCCAAATATTATACTACTTTGCTCATTAATTGTCTATATGAGCTATCAGCATGAACTGCAGGATCTGGCTTTCCAAATTCCAGCTCAGCAGATGTATCTACCCTACTGGTGAATTGTAGTTTCTCATACAGATCTTTAAGGCTAGATTCATCTGAAATAAACTCATCTGGCACATTTGGAGTGCCACATCGAAGACCAAAAGGTGTTTGATCATCACCCGATGGTTCATGTTCTTCACAGAATGAAGAGAGAGATTTGAAGAAATCTTTGTGTGGTAGAGGCTTATAAGATTCCTCTTGTGTCACAGATTTAGGGGCGTGGCCAGCATTGCCACCGACGTGACAGCTCTACTAATGGCCTCTAAGTGAAGCCTGCAGTTTAGGAGATAAAACTTGGTTCCCATTGCACTTTCAGGTTGAAGCCTGCAGTTTAGGAGATAAAACTTGGTTCCCATTGCACTTTCAGGTTGAAGAAGTCAGCAGCTGTGATCAGAAGATACGGAGAGTTAGCTGCTGCAACATGGGGAGCGAACGTGCAACGAATGAGCCCGAAAATCCGCTGGTGTGCCCGAGGTCCCGACACCAGAATGCCGCCAAGATGGCTGACGAACAGAGAGAAGCTGAAGGGGGAGGATGTATCCTCTGGAGGAATAAGTGATTGGGGAGTCCCCTGCAGCGTGCCACGGCCAAACAATAAAGGAATCCGGTCACCCGGCTCCACAGAGCTCATCCGAACTAAGAAGGGGGTGACCCCATGGGATTGAGGGAGCACTGGAGTGCTTGCTTGGAGAGGTAGGGCCGCCCGCCTCCTCCACGCCGAGCCTGTTCACATGCACCTATCGCTCTCTTCTCCTCCCTCCTGCCTTTCCCCTTCTTCCCAATCCTGCACTCCTCCTCCTCCCTCTCTCCCATTATTTCTGTTTACCGTACTTGCACGCTCCGAATTGTCTCACAACCTAGTAGAAACTATATTGCAAATCTTCCTCCCTGTGCCGTGCCCCACGCAACCGCCACCTGCCCTTCATTCTTGTTACGGCACTAGCACGGTCCGAGACCTAGTAGGAAGGTTTTTTGTTTATTTCACCCAATTCCACCCACTCCCTTGTCTTGATGCGCCTTGAAATACTTTTTGCTGTATAGGATGCATTACAAACATCCAATAAATAAATACAATAAATAAAACCCGGCTACATGTTGACGGGAAAGGAGGTTTGCAAGTTTCATTCTCCTCACAGAAAAATAAAAGCTATGCAGCCCCTGTTTCCAAGAAATGTTACGAAGTTGCTGATGCAGGGAGGTGCCAATCACTCAGTAAGCAACTAATGGTTTAGTGCAATACTGGGATGAGTAGGCACTAGGTTTCTGAAATTTTTCGGAAGTTGGGGAGCCCATGTTTACTCTCACAACAGATCCACTCATGATGTCACCAAGGGACTTACTTGTCTTCTATCCGTTTTACACTGCATGACATTAGATAACACAACCATCGTTACATTACTACCAAAGAAGGGACGTAATGTCAGTTATAATTCAAACTTAAAGCAAATGCATTCTTTCATCCGAGACTAGATACCTTCAATATCTGGACTCATGTTCTCTGGGCTCCCAAACGTTTCCCTCGGTGCCAGATCAAATCCTCAGTTCCCCTGTCTGGGGTCTGTTTTCTATTGGTCTGTTCGATGCCAGATGCCACCAAGAAGCAGTACACTTGAGGCAGAACTGTCCCGTTGCTACTTTTCTTCATAACAGTTTGCTCCCAATGAGCCAGCCCTCCAACAGCAAGCCTCCCCCATACTCATTTCCTTATTTGTTCCTTTGATGAATAGTACACACCCGCGCCCCATCTCTTGCCACAAATTACAAAAATGTTGCACACAAGCATTTCTTCCACACAAAGCTCACGAGGGGCTTTCATCCATGCTTTCTATTTATGGCAATGTAAAATAAACACAAAACATACATGTGAAATGCCAGCATTTTCAGCAACATTGATACCATAAGATGTGCGGTATCTTTGAACAATAGAGACAGCAGAAACGAGACTACACCAGACATAGGCATGTCCCAGCAGGAAACAGCCAAGAAAGAGAAGGAGCAAAGTGATTAAATTGTTGTCTATATATTGAAGCAGGCTCTCATGCGTAAGCTGAAAGAACCCCGATGTTCTTCAGACAAAATCATCTTCAAGTCTAATTCTAGTGGCGCCGAGTGTGCTAAGGCTCCCAGTAGTAACATTTGTTTGCTTGCACCGCCCCCTTCTGGAGACATCTTTCAGGCATCCAGTTTTATCCTTGAACAGACAGTTGAACGATACACTCAATGAACCCTCCACGAACTGTACTTTCAAACAGCACTCTTCTACCTGGTCATTCCCAACACAATCCTCGTTCCCCAAAAGGTAGTTGTAACCTTGCAGGAACGTTATAGAGGCCATGCCATGTTTTACCTACCTATGCCATTCCTTCTATATTTGGAATCTGCAGCTAACATAGCTATACAACATCTTCGGAACATCTTTTTGTGCATATCTAACTTGCAGACGATGACACCTACGCACTCCTCCCCTACCATGGCCAGGAAGCAGAGCATGATGATCGTAAGTACGGGCTTCACCCGGCCTGAGCCCGACTGCAAAGTGGATGTCACCTAAAGGCCCTTGGAGCGTTCTGCCAGAGGTTTGCAGCAAACAGTTTGGAGTCCATGGTTTGGACTCAGTTCGAGGTTATTGGGTGTTTTTGTTGCGGAAGAAGAAAGTTGGAGCACACACACAGGAACGCGTGTGTGATAAATGGCAACTACTGATCACTTGACGACCCCATCCCCCTCACCCCCCTGCATCGACAATGGAAGAAAGCTCAGATACACCATTCCAGAAGGTGAAATTTGTTAAGGGCCTCCATTCGCCGTTGAAGCGGAAATCCATACTGAAGTGTCTGAAGGATCTGGAGGGAGCAGTGATATTCCTTCAGGAGACCCACCTCCTTCCGGAAGACTACGCCCGGCTCCGAAACAGGACCTTCCCAAAGCAGTTCCAGGCTTCGGGTGGCCCGCAATCTTGGTGGCCAAAGATATCCCGTTCGAGGAGCTCGACTCCATTGAAGACCTGGAAGGCCGCTATATACCAGTAAAGAGGTTGCTTTTGAGCAGACTCCACTCACTGGTCTCGATATACACCCCAAATGAGGGCCAAGAGTGATTTCTAGCTGACCTAGAATCTGTCGTCCTACCATTCCTGGAAGGCCAGGTCATCATCGGAGGAGGTTTTAACAGGGTCCCTAACCCAGACAAAGATAAAACTCATGTGCCGTCCCCCAGAGACTACAAAATTGCACTAGGAATTCTCCACTTGCTCAGATCCCTGGGAGTGGTGGACGCCTGGAGGGTGCTGCATCCGGAGGAAAGGGACTACACTTTGTTCTCACAGGTCGATCGCACTTCCTCATGCATCTATCTGCTCCTGGTCTCACCCAATCTCTTAACCTTCACAAACAAGGTGGACATCGCACGAGGGTTTTCACAGACCATGTCCCGGTGGTATTACAGATTAGATCTTGGAATCCAACTCCTTCTTCCAGACCGCAATGACGCCTGTATGACCCTATCTTGGAATATATGGCCTTAAGAGATGATGTGGCAAAAGCAATTAAGAACTACTTTCGAGAAAAACCCACTGAACTAACCTCTCCGGACACGACAAGGGATGCCAAGGAGGCAGTGGTTAGAGGGATCCTAATAGCACACACGACAGCATACCACAGGAGAAAGAAACAGACAAGAACCTGCCTGGAACAAGAGATACAGGACATTTAAGGTAAATACAAGAAGGTATGGTCCCTAAAAGACTCATGCTGCCCTCCGGGTGGCCCGTAATAAACTAGAGGCCCTATATGCAGAGGAGACTGTGCAGACCCTGCTATCAGTCAAACAGACTTATTATGCCAAAAGCAATAAGGCTAATCACCTCCTGACGAGGAAACTGGCGAAAACTAAGAAACAGAACTTCATCATTGGACTCCGGAACTAAGTTGGAGTAATCCAATACGGAGAACAAGATAAAATCCAGTTAGCACAAAGCCATTATATGGAGAACATGGCCAGTGCGAACAGATCAATTGAGGCACAAAGGCAATATATCACAGAGGCATCCCTACCCCAACTGGCGCACCAAGACAAGGAAGCTTTGGAAGTCCTGATTCAACAGGAAGAAGTGGAGGCGGTAATTAAATCGCTGAAAACCCGTAGCCCAGGCCAAGATGGCTTTTCACCAAGATTTTACAAGCTCTTTAGAGGTCAGCTACTTGCTCCCTTAACGTCCCTTTTTAATTATTTTCAGGAGGTGGGAAGCATGACTCCCTCGATGCAAAATTCCACCACAATTCTAGCGTTGAAGCCTGGGAAGTATCCTAAGGAGTGTGCCTCATATAGGCCAATCGCGCTTATGAATATTGACCCCAACATCTACTCAAAGGGGATAGCGAACCGCTTAGCCCCTCCCTTCCTGCGCTTGATTAATCCCGATTAAACAGGCTTCATTCAGGGAAGGAAAACGGGAGACAACATCAGGCGGGCGATAAATTTAATCGACTTAGCCGCACAGAAAAATGAGAAACTGTCTCTCCTCACCTTAGACGCTACAAAAGCATTTGACAGGGTGGACTGGTCCTTCATGCACCGGACGCTGGAGGTATTCGCTTTTGGCCCGCAGTTCAGGAAGGCGATAGTCGCCAATTATTTCTCCCTGAATACCTCACTTCAGGTCAATCGGGAGCGTTCACCCCCAATCCCTGGTACTTGCGGGACGCGTCAGGGATGCCCATTATCACCCCTTCAGTTTGCACTTATTATGGAGCCATTGGTGCAACACATAGGTGATAATGATGCCATTCAGGCCCCGATGGTGCAGGGCTCTCCCCACAAGGTCTCAATGTACGCCAATGATGTGCTCTTATCTATTACTAACATCATCCCCTCCTTACAGGCAGCCTTGCAGGAACTTCGGGAGTTTGGACAAGTGGCAGAGTTTGACATCAATTTTGAGAAATCAGTAGCGTTCGGGGTGGGCCTTTCGGCACAAGATATCAGGGCTGTTCAGGCTATTTCCCCGATCCGCTGGACATGACCCCATAGCGTATTTGGGGGTTCACTTGACTGCCTCTCCGAGGGGCCTCTATGGGGCCAATTTTCCTCCTGTGATTAACACTAGAACTGCACCTGGAGAGATGGGCTGCTCAAGAAATGTCATTAATGGGGCGTATCACTGCTGTCAAGATGAATCTCCTCCCTCAATTGTTGTATTGCTGTGCACCCCTCCCAGTAGAGGTTCCGAAGACAATATTAGAAAGGCTTCAATGCAAACTATTCGGTTTCATTTGGCAGGGGAAGGAATCCAGGATCCCCAAGAGGGTGATGATGGGGGGCTCCGGGCTGGGGCCTTTGGGGGTCCCTAACTTACTGAGATATGCCGAAGCAGCCCAACTGTCCCATTTGCCTATGCGGTCGGCTGACTCGCCAGGGCCAAGGTGGATGGAGCTGGAGCAGGCACAATGCTCCCTGCCCCTTAGTTTCCTACCCTTTGTGTCCTATTCATCACGTAAGCAATGGTCTTGACTGCTTTCGTCGACAAAAGCCACTCTGAAAGTATGGGGACTTTCCCTGGTCTTTGGTAACCCAGCCTTTACTCTGGGCATCCCACCGGGAGTGTTCAGGCAATGAAAAGAGGGCGGCCTCCTTACTCTGGGTCAATTGTTTGTAGAGGGCCAACCGCGCTCATTTGAGGACTGTAAAAAGGAATTTAAACTCTCAGAGATAGGTAGGTTTGAATACACCCAAATCCGTCATTGTATTACTCATCCTGAAGTTAGAGAGAAAGCCATGCGGCTCCTGACCCCACTCAAAGTTAATATGGTGGAGGTCCAACACAAGGGAGGGATCTCAAAGCTATATAGATTGCTACAGGAATATCTTCTGTCCCCTCGCCGCCTGGACTACATGTCCCGATGGGAGGCTGATTTAGGCAGATCAATGACGTGGCCTGGCTGGAGATATGGGCAAGAGGCCGCGAATCATATAAATGCGTGACAAACAATGAATGTGCATTGAAATTGTTGTTCCAGTGGCATTACCCGCCGGTACAGATTCACCACTTCAAAGCCTCGACCCCCCCTACTTGTTGGCGAAATTGTGGCGACCGGGGCTCGTACTTTCATATGTGGTGGGATTGTCCCCTAATGCGGACCTTCTGGGAGAAGATTGTGCAACTAATCCAAGACATTACATGGGAGTCGCCTCCTGCTATGCACGAAAACTACTAAAGGTAATACGAAGAAATATACCCAAAATCGGGAGCTAGAGCAAAGTTAATAACTCACCTGTTGCTGGCGGCACGCATCACAACGGCCCGCTGCTGGAAAAAGGCAGAAGGTCTGGATTTGGGATGGTGGTGGATGGAAGTCTGGGACATTTTGGTGGCCGAGAGAATATCGACGGCAAAAGAGGGAAAGCTTCACCAATTTCAGGCAGTTTGGTCACCCCAGCTCAATTATGACCAGAAATTCCCCGGCCTGACCTTTATCAGGTGCAGCTATATATGAACTTGAATGGAAACAGAGACGGGTGATAGAACGGCATATCCTAAGATAAATTGAGTGACCAAGGGGAAAGGGAGGGGAGAGTTGTGGGTGTTCGTATGCAAGATATGTCTTCAGAGATTGCTAAGTGATTACATGTGAAGTTGTTGCTACAACTGTGAAACTAATAAAAATATATAAACAAAATAAAAAAAGAAGATTTCTCTTGTGTTGCCTTCAATGGCTCCGAAAAAGTCTTCGGAGTAGGCCTCGAGGCCAATGGCGCCGAAGTCTTCGACTTAGGTGTCGAACGCTTCGATATGGGTGTCGAAGTTTCTGACGTCGTGGGCATCAATGGAACAGATTTTGTTTTCGGGAAGTTGTCTTCGCCAAAACCCTTGAAGGGCTGGACTCTCGAGGTCCTTGACACCTTTTCACTCTTCCGAGGCTTCAAAGCCTCTTGATGTTCATCAGGCTTGCATCCCGGACTCAAGGGTGCACAGGGTTTGCCTTAGACTTCCCCTTGTCATCTTTATGCAGAGCGACCGGGACATGGTCTTCTTCCTTTCTTACGAGAGAGTAGGGGCTTCTCTCGCTCGAAGATTTGTATCATTTCCTTCCGAAACTCTTCCCATTTAGCTGGGGACTCAGATTTAGTTGTACATGTTATTCTTTCGGGTGAGGAGTCACTAGAGGAAGGAGGAGACATATGATGTCTTTTCATCGACCTTATTCGATGGGGAGAATCTCTCGACTCATCAGACGTTTTCCTGGAACATAAGGGGATTTGGGAATTCTACCCACTGCCAATATACCTTTACGCTGTCTCAGAGCCTTTTCAGTCAAAGCTTGACAGGATTTGCACTCCTTCGTATGATGCTCCGTGCCGAGGCCCCACAAGCAAACGCGGTGGGGTCGGTGATGCACATCTTCGACCCACAATCCGGATATTTCTTAAAACCAGTCTTGGGAGTCGACGGCGAAGACATGACGTTTTTTATTTAACTAACCAAAGCGCCTCGCAATTCCTCTCGAACCAAAAGCTGCATCGGAAAAAACGGAACTGAAGCCAACGGGAGCTGCGCGTGCTACATATACTGCGGAAGACGTTGACCATTGGAAGTAGGCCAAACATTTTTTTCTGAAGCAGCTGAAGCTGGAAGATAATTATGAAAGATGAGGAATACTTGGGAGGATACAATCCATTCGAAATACCGATTTGCATATTTTGAAAAATGTAGGCTTTAACCGTACATTACTAAAGGTAACCCATTCCTTGCTCACTGGGCTTAGAGAAGCACTGCGTTGCAATCGCACCTCCTGACGACACACCCAACCAGGAAGAAATATCTTTCTGGAATTGCTTGCGGTAATATAGCTCCTAGGAGAATTGCCTAGCAATCTGGTGCAGGACTGTCCTTGCCACTGGGACCAGACTGATATCATATGCAAGGATATTTCTCATTTTTTTTAAAGTTGGGTTTTAATTTATGTTACTAAGCAGGACTCAAAATATGCACTCGCCATTAGCCAACGGTGAGCGATAATTGACAGAATAATAAATGGTGTGCTGTGTGCATGTGGAGCATTGATGGGGTCAAGTGATTTGTTATACCTGGCTAGTAGCTTTCAACTTGAAATTGTAACGCCTGTTATTAAGAATAATCCAGATGCGGACCCTTTTTTGTAGCACCATAGACAGACTAACAGATGATGTCCCAACAAAGAAGAAACACGTGGCTGGGGTTGCTGGTAGCAACATTTTTTAGATGAGAATTACCTAAGATGTTGTTGCTACCCATAGGGACCTGGGGAGGACAAGATTGATATCAGGGTTTGAAAATTATTAACCACTGTGAGCTATTTAGCTCCTGTTAGTAACGTAGAAAGCCTGCTTATCTTGACCCCAATATTGATTTAAACAGAAACAATGTTATCAACATATTTCTAAGTAGACTTTAGAGGACTCTATAAAGAAACGGTTGATACAAATCCCTTACCCATGATCCTAGACAATCCAGAACAAGGTTATCAGTTGACACTGTCTGCAGCACCCAAGGAACACAACACCAGCCCTAATATGAACCGCACCTGCTCTCTGCTGCTGCCCACATTAACGTAAATGTTTGTGCAATATTCACAAAGATTTTTGAGACACTGGAATGGCCAGGATTAAAGCGGAAGGTCAAGGTCCACTGTCCTCCTTGACTGCTTACATCGTCATCAGTAAAAAACATTACTCATGACGTCCGGTTTGGCAGAGACCACGACGGCCACTTGCTAAAGGAGCACCGTCCGATCCCGGGTGTGGCTCACCGGCGAGCTGGACCTCACAGGAAGCTACATTAGCAATGGTCCCAGACAACCCCCCAGCACAGTGAGCACTGAGTCGAAATGCGGAAGCTGGACGGCCGCCCCTAGCATCACTGTGTTCTGATCCCACGGGAACGTCAGGGAGACTCTGGTCAGCAGTGGGGCTGAGGCTAGTGTGAATTGCAGAGAAGCATTGCGAAGAGAACGGGTGGCGGCCGTGAAGCGGTGTGAACCCCGGTGCCACCCGTGTGATCTTCCCCTCCCGGCCCAGGAAGCAGCGCGAGTGGTTAGCTTGAGGGCAGCATATACTCAGAAACTTGAGTAGATCAGAGTGTGCGACATCAGGTGTCGAGGGCTCCTCCTGTCTGCCTACAGCATTAAGGAGCACACTGTAGAGGAGCACGGCATGATTGGCGCTCTTTCACCGAACTCACAATTGGCCCGTGCCTGCCCAGGAGATGCGCTCCACCACATCTGGAGCCCACCGCTTAGGTTGAGGACTCACTGGGCCCAGAGGCTGCGTGTGCTTGGTGGAGGGGTGAGAAAGTACCACACACTGAGGTCCAAAGGAGCAGAGAAGGGCTAGGAAGATGGCAATCCAGTGGGGGATTGCTCACCATAAATGCTGCCACGTAAAGCCTTGAAGAAGCAGATATCGGCGACAGCACCGGTGGGGGAGGCTGCGGCATCGGTACGGTGCCCCCTGCACTTTAAGGTAGACATGGCAGCGACAAAAGAGGGAGAAGGAGCTGCCACAGCGCTCACGAAAATAGACCTGTTGGAATCCATGGCTGTGCTGGAATAGAAGCTGATCTAATCAGTGAGAAAAGAAATTGTGGCGGCAACTGAGGGTCTACATTAATCAATGCATGTCCTGGCAAAAGACATGAAACAGATAAATACTTGCATGGGGGATGCAAAGGATTCCATTCATTCCTGCACGAGGATGTGCTTCACCTGCTAGGGGAACTAGCTGTAGCTAAACAGGGAATGGAGAAGTTACAGAGAGTTTAGAGAATAGACACAGAGGCAAGAACCTAAGAGTACAGGAGCTAGAGGAGGGAGGGTGAGGGGTCCAATCGGAAGTCATGGGTGGCGACACCTTTCCAGCAGTATCATCGGACCACATCCCGTTGGACAGTGCACAGGTGGATCAGTTGGGGAGGGGGCCCCAGAGCCCAACCTAGGGATATTATTATGAAATCTCATGCCTACACAGTAAAAGAAGAAATTCTGAATGTCTACAGGTCCCTGGGAGAGATTGCTAACGGCATGCATAAACTCTTGATTTTTCAGGACCTGGCCACCCTTACCCTCCAAAAGCGACTCTCATTTAGGCCGGTGACGGGAAAGCTTAAACAGGAACGGATCCCATGCCAATGGACATTCTCCTTTCACTTGATATTGACCTTAGAGGGAAGGTAGAGGAGATGAAACAACGGTGGAGGAGGACGCAAGATCCTGGAGATTTCCACTTGAGCAGCCCAGGGAGAGGGAGGGGGAGAGAAGATGGAGGAGAACCTGGGTTAGAGGCTCGAGGGGAGGGGGTTCGACAGCGGGGTTCAGGAGGCAGGGTGCCATCAGTGGACCCAGAGCAGAATCATCAGGAATCACTCCCTAGTCGGGGACTGGGCCCGGAATGATGTGAGGCAATAGAGAGAGCTCACAGCCCGAAGTGGGGAATATTGACAGGTGTCCAGACTGGGGGACGAGAGGAGGGTGGCTCTGGAGGATGTTTCGACCTCTACAGACCGGTGAGTGGAGGAATTTACTAAGGTTTTTGTTGCTGGTTTTAAATGTTGGGGTTTGGTTTGCGTGGTTGATGCATTGTCACAAAGGGAACACGCCAGTAATGCGAAGGATGACTCATGAGATACTTTCCTTCGCCTGGGGCTCCCCCACGTC
Organism: Ambystoma mexicanum; assembly: GCF_040938575.1. NCBI lineage: Eukaryota > Metazoa > Chordata > Amphibia > Caudata > Ambystomatidae > Ambystoma > Ambystoma mexicanum. The sequence continues at coordinate 344,450,551 of NC_090922.1, forward strand.
TGAAGGAGCAGGAGGTACATTATAAAGAGCCCTTATAGCATGGTAGGGTTCCGCTGCATAAGCATAATGTAAGGGGACTTAGGAAGTAGTAAGTAGGAAGCACAGTACTTTGCTGCACAGGTTAAAGAAGGCAGACATAGACAGTGGGTTCCTACAAGAGGCACACTTGAGTAGATGCGATGTGGGTAGAGTGTTCCTGCTACAATTTGTTTCAGCATATCGGCACTGAAGAGAGGAGTGGGTATCCTCATTGGGAGGAGGCTGGAGTTTCAGGCCCCGGAACTAGGGAGGATAAAGAAGGGAGGTTTCTCTTTGTGAAAGGGCTGTTGGGAGTTATCAAGTCACCCTCGCAGCAGTGTATGGTCCTAACACAGAGCAGAACGAGTTCTCAGCACATTGTTGGGGGATCTCTTGGTGTTCTCGGAGGGGCACATTATCCTGAGGGGCGATCTCAATCTGCCTATGGACCCCAACTGGGACGAATCCAAGAAGGAACTACTGGGGATCTGCAAGGTCCACTGAAGCACTACAGGTGCAGCTGTGAGATTCTTACCCGGTGGATGCATGGCGAATGTCCAACACGGGTGAAAAGGACTACACCTTCTTCTACCATTCCCACCATGTCTATTCGAGGATCAACTACTTCTGGCTTAGGGTGGGTCTGATTCCTAGAATCAGCTGTTGAAGTAGGCACCATCGATTTCTCTGACCACACCCCCATTACCATGCATCATACTCTCCCTACGGATAGCAGGATCCACGGGGGCTGGACGCTTAATCATGCTCTACTGAATGACAAGGTGATCGTGGAGGCGGTTGTGGAGGCAATAGCGGAATACTTTCAATCAAATCAGATGGTACAAGTTCAGGGCGAGGTTCACTGCAATGTTTTCAAGGCATATACCAGGGGGGTATTTATCTCAAACGGAGCTGAGTGGATTGCCGTAGGAGAGAACTGGCTGCTCTTATTGAACAGGACATTAAGGACAGGGAGAAGGAATATCGAGAGAAAGGGTCCCGGTAGGCGTTTAGAGCTTTGAAGGTAGCACGGAGGCAAGTGAACATGATGGAGGAATCTAGGTTGGAATTCACAATGTTAAAGGTGAAACAAAAATACTTCAAGCAAGGGAACAGGGCAGGGAAGATATTAGCGTGCAAACTGAAGCAGAGGGTTGTCTTGGTTGGAATTGGGAGAATTAGGGATGCCGCAGGCAATATGCTGGACGGCACTCCTGAATTACTTAAGGGCTTTGATGCGTTCCTTCAGAAGCTATACACAACAGAATCCCCTAAGCCAGATGCAATAGAAAGATTCTTGAATCTCTGCCCTATGCTATGCACAGAGCAAAGAGACCAATTGGGAACAAGTATTACCAAGGAAGAACTACTGCAGGGAATCTCCGCCATGAGGGTGGGCTCAGCACCTGGGCTTGATGGCTTTTTCTGGCCTTCTTTAAAACCTACTCTGGGAGGCTCCCGGAACCTCTGTGTGTGTAATTTAATGAGATGTTCAAGCAGGGGTTCTCATCGCAATCTTTGTGGGAGGCGAGGATCACCATGATAGCGAAGCCCAATAAAAATCAGACTTCATACGCATCCTACAGACCAATAGCGGTTCTTAACACCAACTTTAAAATGTACGCCAATATCTTAGCTCTCAGGCTGGAGAAGGTTCTCCTGCTCTTGGCAGAGGAGGACCAGGCAGGGTTTGTAAAGGGGTGCCAGGGAGCTGATAATGTTCGGAACATTGAAAACCTGTTAGATGTGGCCCATCGCACAGGTATGACTGTACCGCTTACCTGGACTACTCGGGAGCGTAACGATCTTGGGCCTGTTGAGCTGCTACACTGAAGCCTTTAGATTCTCTTTCTGTTAAGACATTTAGCTAAATAGAATAGAGGTACTGTAAGTGTAAAGTGTGTTGATAACCTATGAGAGTTTTTGACTAACTTCACCCAGAAATTAACTCCCTCCTGTATCTGGGACCACACACCCTCCTAACCTGTGTTTTATTTTTATGGAGCTCTCCATCCTGCCGTCTAACAGGGGTGCGTTGAAATTGTGGTTCTGAAGATTGGAGTGCTGTAGAACTCTGGAAGACTTTGAAGGCAAGTATCTTTAAAGCATTGAGTTCTGACAAAAAACAAATGAAGATGACTGTTGTCTTTCTGATTTAAAAGTGTCCTATGTTGGAGAGATCTCTCGTTCAATCTATTTAATTCTTCTTTTCTCTTTACAGGTTCTTGGAGGAAGGAGAGCTTGCTGAAAGTTCAAGGCATAAGGAGAAAAAGTATGGACACCTTACTTCTTATGGGAAGTTGGCACGAGTGCTGCTGCTGAAGCAACTATCTAAAAACAGGATTTCGTTATCCAGGAAGGATCTTTGGTAGCGGAATGGTTGCGCACATAATCAGGTAGAGAATACGTTGAACAGCATAAGTTCGTCTTATCTGAAAAGGCTGCAACCTTCTGCTGCGAAGCACGGTTAACTAACGAGACGAAACACTCCAAGGAGCTTCAGGTACGTATGCGCGTAGAAATGATCTTCACTTAAAACTCTCTAATTGTCACGATGCCTGCCCCCGGAAAGCCAGACCAGGCCCAGCAACCCCGGAAGCAGGCCTCATGCTACTTGAAGCATGCCCAAAAACCCCAGTTAGGGGCTCTTTGGCTACAGTCCTGGCGCCTATGGCGCCAGGCTCATAAGAATAAAGTCATTCCTGGCGCCATGGGCGCCAGGCTCATTACAGAAATCTTACCTGTTGCAGACCATGCTGCTTACCTACCTGATGCAAACCATGCTGCACGAGCCACAAGCCAAATGAGGCTTAAAGGGACTACTTTACCTCAGAGACTCCTTTCCTCTCGGGTGGGGCTGTGGAAGAATACTTACCTGGGACTTCTTCCAAGGCTATTTAAGCCACACCCGGACAGCCACACGTGCTTCGTGTTATTCTGCTTGCTGCAGCGTAACGCTCACCGTGTCTTCAGCAGCTCCAGTCTTCAGCCACGCCCGCTTCAGCCCTGCAACACCTGGAACAAGAAAAGGAGAAGGAGAAGAGGTCAGAACAAAACCCTTACCTGAATCCTTGATCCAGCACATCGTCGATCTGGAAGAGAGAAGCCTTCTCAGGTGAATTTCCACGCACCTCGCGGAGCCGCGCTGAACTCAGCAACCGGGGCTGCATTCCTTTACTCCATCGCGAATCCAGCATCTCCAGGCCATTCTTCAACACCTGGGGGAGACAAGAACAGATAGGTGAGCAAAGGCAATACAAACCACCCCCAAAGACTTACCTGATTTACCACAGGGGGGTACTCACCTCATCTCGGGTCGGCGTAGTCAATTCTGCATCACTGCCGCACCCCCCGCCCCCTAAGGGGAAAACAAGGACAATACAAATCACCCCCAAAGACTTACCTGATTACCACAGGGGGGTACTCACCTCATCTCGGGTCGGCGCAGTCAATTCCGCATCACCGCCGCACCCCGGCCCCTAAGGGGAAAAAACAAGGACAGTACAACCTAACCCCAAAGACTTACCTGATTTACCACAGGGGTGTACTCACCTCATTTCGGGTCGGCACAGATAATTCTGCATCATCGCTGTACCCCAGCCCCAAAGGGGAGAACCACAATAGACTTACCAGGATCTTACCAATTGCCACTTGGAACTCTTCTGGTGGTTTAAATCCGCAACTTGCGAGGAATCTGGCAGAGTGAAGATCAGACTTTTGAACTCTTACGAACAATTGGACTTAGAGTCATACTGGAACTCACCAATTCCTCCACGCCAGTGAAGTAACTGGTCGTCTACGCGCCCCTGGCTCGACGCAGGATGGAGAGCTCATCTTTCCAAATCTTCAGGTGAGATTAAGAGGGAACTTCAGGAGTGTTCTGTGGGCAGACAAGGGGAGTGGGAAGGCGGGTTAACGCTCAGATTACAGGAGGTTAATTCCCCTTTCTCCATTGCAGAAAGATATTCGTACCAGTCCAACAAACGAAGCTAAGTAGTCTGTCCAGTCTGTCATCTCATCTCGGCTCTACGTGTTACTCTGGTGGAAGCAACAGCGGGCCAGTCCAGATCGACGCCCCCGTGGGAATCAGGTTAGCGTAACACTAATGTTTGTTTTAACTAAATACCTTTGTTTTCTGTAGGTCGTCGGAATGCTGAGAAAAACCTTTGGAAGGTTCTGCGGCTGCGAGCGAGGATTGCGGTCTGAGGAGATTCTGTGACGAAAGAATATTCTTCAACTGAAGGACTGCAGCAAAGGAATTTTCTGTCAGGCAAGTCTTATCTGTGGTCTGTGGGTGGTGTGTGAGCAATTTGCAGAATTAATATTTCTTCTCTATTATTTCTTCAGATCCTGTGAGCTGAAATGCTGGTAGCATTGCAAAGCTGTCAGCAGGTTAAACACGAAGCGCGCGTTCCAGCAGGGGCGGAGCTTAAGTAGCTCTCTATGACAAATGACTGGCTCGATGCTGCAGTTTATTCATGACCCTCTAAGCGGCCATCTTATGAGTATTGAACCGCTTTGATAATCTATGGTATTTCAATGCTGCAAGTGGTGTAAATGCCATATGTGCCAACCTAACAACCACGTCAGACCCACTGATCTATGCAATGTATTCCGCCTGGCCTGAACACTTGAATTAAGACTGTGGACTCTAGCTGTGATCATGACAATGACAGTCATTCTTTTGGGGCTAGAAGCGGAGAAAGCGTTCAAATGCGTGCAGTGGCCATTTCTTCTGGAGGTACTACGCAGGTCGAATTAAGGGGTGGGCTTCATAGGGGCTATCTTTGCATTCTATTCCTGTCCCATGGCTCGGGTGATAGTCAATGGGGCTCTATCTAAGGGGTCTGCGTTATCCAGTCTGTTGTTCACTCTGTGGTATTCCTTATGGGCGGACCCCCATAAAATCGCTCTCTTTGTGGATGACGTGATCCTAACCCTGACGAAGGCCGAGTCGTCTATCCACAAACGAGATTCTTTATGTTTTTAGGCCAGTGTCAGGCCTTAAGGTAAATCTTAACAAGAGTGAGATGCTGATTTATCAACTACGGGCCATAAGCCATCACCAGGTTGAAGCAGGGATCCCTTTCGCCTAGGCCACCCAGAAACTGAAATATCTGGGGATCTTTCTCACCCTGCGATGTGAGGACCTCTACCCGGCCAACTACCCCACCTTACTTGAAACTATAAGAGCCAATCTTAGATCTTGGGGTTTTAAGGCAATCTCCTGGTACGGGAGGATAGCAACTATCAAGAGGAATGTTCTCCCCAGATTACTGTATCATTTTCAGGTGCTTTCTGTTGAGATTCCATCTTATATCTCAGCAACTTTGCAAAAGGAGATTATTAATTTTATGGGGGGATGGGGCAGGTGAGGCCTGCGTTTCCAGTGATGTGCCCTTTGCGCTGAGGGCTAGAGGAGGTATGGCGCTCCCGAACGTACAGAGGTACTATTGGGCGGCCCAACTGAAGGCCTTGAGGGATTGGATCGACAGGGGCTCCACCAAGGCCTGGTGGCGACTTGAGGAGGATATAGCGGGCAAGCCCCACCGCTACTTTCCTTGGGAGCCAAAAGGTGATAGGCCACTAAGCATCTATGAACTTCCAGCGGCGGAACAACTATGAGGGTGTGGGACGCTAAACAGGAGCTGTTCACATTTCCCTCCTCGCTCACCCTAATACATATCAATCTGAACTTTCAGCCGGCCTACGTGGATGCCGCCTTCACTAGCTGGAGGGCGGGGCTGTGAATTCGCAACACACATGGTTGAGTAGGGGCAGATTTGCTCCTTCGCCTCCAGCAAGGCGGCCTTCGTGGTGGGAGAAAGAGATTGATTCCAGTATTGGCAGATTCGGCATTGGGCGATGCAGACTTAAAACCACCAGGCCACGACTAGACCTCTCACAAGCTTTGAGAAGCTATTAGTCATTAGGACTTATGGGGCGGGGGGGGATTGTTTTCCAACCTTGATAGATGCTTTGGGGAGAAGGACGCTGACCTACCAGCCTATGTCGAAGCATGGCACAAGGATCCGGGGTATGAATTACCCCCAGTATAATGGGGTAGAATCTGGAGGTGGCTCAAGAAGGCAGCTAGAAGTATCACATATGCGAATGTGGCTTCTGCATCCTGGCTAGAGGTTATCTTACACCAGACAGAATGAGACATATGGGGGGACAAAATAATAGCGGTCTATGCTGGAGGGGCTGTGGGGCATATGGATCATATAGGCACATATGGTGGAGATGCCCGAGCGGGGCGTGGCCTGAGCCCATGGAGTGAGGTCTGGTTTAGCTGGAGCTCCTGTCGTGATCCTCTATTTGATCCTCAACCTGGCGGTGTACGAAGAATTGAGCGTCAACAAAATTGAATAACGAAGCCTCAAGCGATTTCCTACCATCGGAGCGCAGCGGGCGAAAAAAATCGGAGCGACTTTCAAATAGAAAACTCCTTCCAAACAAAGTGCCCAGTGCACACAAAGATGGCAGACACGGTTGTGACCTCTATGTTAAGGGAAGGAGGGGCGGACGCCAGCGAGAGGGGGAGAGAAGCCAGCGATGCAGAGGAGCAAAGAGGGCTGCTAGCGAGAAGCTTATTGTCGACGGGGGAACCCGCAGAGCTGAAGTCCCCTGCCCACCACGATCCAGGTAGAGCGGATGCTGGCGCAGACAACTAAGCTGGACGAGGCCCTGGAAGCGAAGCTGCGTAGGGCCTGAAAGCGGCGCTGAGATGGGTGGTGAGGGCGCTGCTGGCTGCCGCATACTGAGGTCCCCATGCGGCATAATAAACCCAGCTAGCCCCGAGCCGTTGGAAGCTAAGCTTTGCCAGCGGAACACAGGGGCAACAAGGTAAATAGGCAGGAAGTGGAGGTCACGACGATCGACAGCGGCAAGGACGTGCTGGGGCTGCACACCCAGAGGGAGCTGCGGCCGACCCGCACACTTGAACATAACAGCAGCACCGGAGCCTGTAATATCATCTATCCCTACTGGTGTCCATGTGGGCTACAGGCGTAGCGCCCAAAATATGGCACACCGCAGCAGACCCTTGCCACTGCACGCCACCACCTGGAGCCCAGAGCGAGCGAGAGGCAGGCAAGGCACCAAACGGAGCGGAGCCCAACAACGTTGGAAGTGAGATGCCAGAAACAAGGCGCAGAGACTAAGGTGAGCCAGCGCGCCTGCACCCCGTAAAAGAATCAGAAGGCACACACTGAACACAAAACAGGGATGAAGGGGGCACGAATAGCAGTGGTAGGAGGACTCGAGGGCATAGCAGCAGGGCTAGCCGCTGCCGAGTGGAGGCCGCCTCGGGCCGCCACAGCAGATGGCTACATAAGATTGGGCTAACCAATAGAATTGACACGCGGCGCTGTCCACCAGGCAGGAGGAAGACTGGCGCTGCAGGCCACATTGCAGACATATGGTGCCACTATAGACTGCCCTAACAATAGCGAGCATAGGAACCCATGAGTGGGTAGCTGACATAACCAACAAGACTTGTGGGGCCCAAAAAGCAAAGGCACACAACCAGAAGCCGGGCATCATCTGACTCAGTAACCACTAATGCAGAAGACGTGGCGATACCCACTTTATGACCCCACGGGTCCCCACCAATGTCAGGTCGCCACATGACCTGACCATCTAACGACACCCATGGGCAGAATAGAATGCAAAGAGGGCAGGACAAAACTGGGCTACTCACATAATCTGAGGAATTCAAACACCACGCTGAAATAAAGACCACACCTAGCACTACGGGGCCCCGAGAGAACTACTGAGCCCAGCTTTCAGCTACAGGTCAGCGCATGGTGACTTAAGCTACCTCAGACGCTGGGTGAGATCCTTAATTAAACAACACACTTGCTGGGATACACAAGTGCAGACACCCAAACAGAGCTGGGGGGTCCCAGGTTGGGGGCATCCAATGCACAAGGAGGGGGCCTGAAGGCTGGCTAATGGTGCGCTCGCAAAAGACTAACACTCACCTGGTTTCCACAGGACGTCACTCAGCCTGTTCTGACCTCTTACGACCTCAAACCCTTCCCTGGAGGCTATTCGACTGGAGACTGGGCCTGAAACACAGGATTGGGAGTGAGTTAGTCTGGTGCTGCAAGCGCCAAGTCTGACTCCAAGTGGGTCTTTGGAGGGATGGAGAGGCCTTTGAGGGCCATGTAGGTGATCGTGGCCTGGCTCCAGCTCGACATCTTGGAGGGGCAAGAATCATGACAAAGACCATGGCAGGTCAACTTAAAGTACTAACGTGGAAAGTGAGGGGGATGGGTACCTACTTACACAGAAATCGGATTAAATCCTACCTACATAGGAAAAAGATAGATATAGCTCTGCTTCAGGAAACCCATCTCACGGCAGAAGCTACGTCCAAACTAAAGGAATGCTGGGGGGGACAGGGGTATGGAGCTGCCTACTCCAAGGGGAGTGTTCACTCGGGTAAATCCCGGGGTGCCCTTTAGACTACTGGGTGTCGAAGCAGATAAAGAGGGCAGATACCTAATAATATCGGGCGCCATTGAGCAAATTGTGATTTGTGTAGTGAATTCCTACTTTCCCAACCACGGCATACCACCACATCTCAACACGCTTTTTTTTTTCTTAAACAATTTTATTGGTTTATTCAAACAACAAAACAAGAAAAAACAAAAACAATATAATCTAAACATGCAGTGCAATTTCAACAGCTCAGTTGTACAATGCTTAATGTAAGTCACTGCTCCCCTTATCCCACCCCCCAACAGAGCCTATTCCTGCTCACACTCCTTTTCTGCATCCTATGGTGGGGTCTCCCCACTCATGGGTTCTGTTAGGTCTTGTATTGACCCAAACAATTCCGCTATCAATGATTTCCAGGCCATCAGGGTTCCCGCCTCCTCCTCCCCTCCTACAGTGCTCGCCTCTAGCCATACCGCGGTTTCTGCTTCCGCCCATTTCTGTAACACTTTCCACCACACCTTCACCCGTGGTCTGTGGCATGTCTTTCACCCCATGGCAATTCTCCTTTTTGCGAGCACATACGCTAGGTCCTTCAATTTACTAACATGCTTAAGTTTCTGCGGTCTGGGGTGTCATATATGCCCTGTGCGTTATATACAGTTGTATCTGTTTTAGTCTCGCATTTCTCGAAACCTTCCTATGATACCCCAGGGCACGTTCCCACATCCTGTCTTCCATCGGGGCTCCTACTTCCGCTTACCAGTCTAGCCTCAATTGTGTTGGTTCCTTCCCAACCTTAGACATCATCATCTCGTACAATCCTGAGATCTCATGCCCGCCCTCCGTTATGTCATATATTACATCTATGACAGCATCTGATTCTTTTTCCAGTATCGTTTCGGGCCATGTACTCCCAATTCTTTGCACCATTCTGTGATAAGTAATATACTGGCCCATGTGCAACCCCCGTTTCCACTCACAGCCCTTCAAAATGTACAATGGCCCCTTCCCGCCAGATGTCCCCCATCGTCACTAGCCCGACTATTTCCCAGTGATTCCTGATTATCATCCTTAGCTGCTTGTCGCTCCCTGCTAGTGCAACCAATGGTATCTGCGGGGAACATGGGGATGAGTTCTCCATCATCAGGCATGCCCTGCGCCACATCTTCCACCCCAGCACCATCATATTGGGGCGCCCTTCCATTTCTGTCTTGGGCAGCCACATCATCTCTTTCAAATAAAATGGGGCACAGTCTTGTCTAAACAGTCTGGATTCGGAGGTCTCTTCATCTGAAAGCCATTTAGCCACATATTGCAGTTGGCTCGCTACATAATAGACCTCATAATTGGGCAGTTTTATCCCCCCTTTCTCATAAAAGTTCTGTAACTTCCACAGTGCCACTCAAATCCGCGTTCCATGCCACAAAAACTCCCTGCACATACTGTTCAGTTTAACAAAAAACTTCTTGGGTATCAGGTATGGTATATTCCCAAAACAGTGCAGGAGCCTTGGTAAAACCACCATCTTTAGCATTGCCCCACGTCCCATCATTGCTAGGGGCAGCTTCACCCAAAATCTCATACAATTCTCTATTTTCTTAATGGCCACCTCTGTATTAGGTCTATGCTCCTCTTCCACTGTATGGTACACATCAACCCCAGATAACGAAAAGTACTGGCCGCCCATGGTATCTGTAACACCGGTAGCCGTCCCACTGGAGTCCCCCTATAGCTGCCCAATGGGAAAATGCTGGATTTTTGGGGGTTCACCGCTATACCAGACAACCTTGCATACCTCTCCATCACCTCCAAGATGTACTGGAGGTTTTCCTCTGGGTGCCGCAGATCCAGCAGCAAATCGTCCACATATAGGGAGATCAGGTGTTGTTCCCCCACCACTGCGATGCCTATGGTATCGTATTGTTGTCTAAGGTATATCGCCAGGGGTTCCAGAGCTAATATATAAAGCATTAGGGACCATGGACATCCTTGTCTGGTGCCTCTACGGAGTTGGAATCTTTCTGATGTCACCTTTCCTGTTCTAACTCTGGCCAACGGTTCACTATATAGCATCTTCGCCCATCGTATGTATCCCGGTCCCATTCCATAGCCCGCCATGGCTGCCAGCAGCCATGGCCACTTGACCGAGTTGAAGGCCTTTACTGCGTCCAAGGACACGATTGCCTTTTCACCTTCGCTCTCGCTCCCAAACTCAATCACCCGTTGGCGTCGTCTATGATTGTTAGTTATGTTCCTATTGGGGACATAGCCGGTCTGGTCAGGGTGTATTAGTTTGCCAATGACTCTCTGCAATCTGTTTGCCAAGACAGCCATCAATATTTTGCTGTCCTGATTCAGCATCGACAACGGTCTGTAGGAGCCACATCCATGCCCAGGTTTGTTGGGCTTGGGGAGCGGTATTATAATCGCCTCTCTAAGTGACTCTGGCAACCTTCCCACCTCAAACACTTAGTTCAGCATTTCTAACTTTGGGGGGAGCACTTCCTCCCTATATACTTTGTAGAATTCACTTGGGAATCCGTCAGCCCCCAGAGTCTTACTAGTAGGCAGCTGCCTCACCACCTCTTCTAACTCCTCCTAAGTAATCGGTGCATCTAGCTCCTCTCTTTCCTCTACACTTATCTTAGGCAGTCCAATGTCCTCCAGTGTTTCGATTATCTTCTCATAATTACTGCTCCCTCCATCATCATATAACAACTTGTAATAATCATCAAACTCCTGATTAACTCTGTCCTGGGTGTCCACTAATCTGCAATCTCCTCTCGTTATTGTTCTAATCGTGGGTCTGGGGGTTTCGCTCTTGTATAACCATGTTAAGAGCCTTCCTGTTTTATCTCCTCCCGCACGATGTTTCTCTATATATTTTTTTATAGATTAGGTTACACAGTCTTTCCCAGTGCCCCGCACATTCCTGCTGCAGTTTAAGTATCAGCTCCATACCTTCCTTCGAGTTAATTCCTCCCACCAACGCCTTTTCCAGTTTCCTTTCTGTATCTTTTAGGTCGACCAGGATCCCCCCTGCAGGCCTTTAGATTTTGCAATGGCTATTCCTCTCATCACAACCTTAAAGGCTTCCCATAATGTGCCTGACTAGTCCATGCTGCCAGTATTTATTTCAAAGTAGTTTATAATCTCCTCCCTCATATCTTCCCTAAAAAAGGTATCTTTGAGTGCCTCCGCTCGGAGGCACCATGTCGGAATCCTTGCTCTCGGGGTGCAGTATTGCCATTCGACTACCAGGGGCGAGTGGTCCGAAAGGACCCTCGCTTTGTATTCCGCCTGTGTGATCTCTGTAATTGTCTCCGACGTAGCAAAGACATAATCTAGCATCGTGTGTAACTTCTGAGGGGCAGAGTAATGCGAATATCGCCTCTTTCTGGGGTATTTCATCCTCCACACATCCTCCAAGCCAAAGTCACCTAATAATATCTGTAACGCTCTAGCCGCAGGGGCGGGTCTGTCAGTTTGCCCATCCGACCTATCCATCTTGGGGTTCAATACACAGTTAAAGTCCCATCCCCAGATCACTGCATTCCCCACACACCTACTGAGGTTAGTCCACAGCTTTCTGAAGTATGCCGCTGTGTTTCGATTCGGGGCGTATGTATTTACAATGCTTATCTCCCTGTTCTCCACCAATCCCCTCATTATGACCATCCTCCCTTCTGTCTCCACTATCTCCTGCAACAATTTAAACGGGACATGCGGTGCCACCCAGATGAGCACTCCCCTAGCATAAGCAGAATATGCCGATCCCACCACAACTCCTTTCCATTTCTTGGCCACCATCTCCATCCTCTCCTGTGTCAGGTGAGTCTCTTGCAAAAGTGCAATGTCTATTTTTTGCCTTCGCAAGTACAACATGACCTTGTTCCGTTTTAGATGATATTAAGCCCCCTGACATTCCATGTAATTATTTTAAGGTCCCCCATGGCCTATTAGAATTCCCTCCTCCTCCCCACCAGTGCAGTCCAAAGCTAACTTCCTTATCAGTCTATAAAGGCTCGTTCCCCACTTCAAACTCCCTTTAACTACAAACACCCCAAACCCCTCTTCCCTTTCCCCTCCCACCTCCCTTCCCTTCCCCAACTTTACCCCCCCCCCCTCAACTGTTGCCCAGCTCCATCCCTGGATCTCAGGCACCCCCGCATCTAGCTCTTTCTGGCGATAGCCTGTACTCGAAGCTCAGCAGGGTGAGGTTGCCCTAATGGCTATCCTACTACTAATACTATTACTTGGAGGGTAAGGTGCCAGTGTCCTGCCGCTCCCATTTGCTGCAGATCAAACACAGCATACTATGCATTTTGCTCATGTGCTCAATATTCTATATTCCAGTCCGCCACATAAGAGCAAAATCAATGTTCTCATAGTCTAGTTGACCCTACCTTTCCACATCTGTCTATCAATGTCTTAAACAAATCTCTAATGGGTTACCCCGCAATGTAAGACACCCGTATGCACACAACATCCCAATCACTTATCCCCTGCAAATCCAGCCATGCCGCCGCTTCCTCCGGGGTGTCAAAAAAGAACATTCTACTTTTGTACAACACTTTCAATCTAGCAGGGTACAGTAGCATGTATTTGATGTTGGCCATTCGCAGCCTTCTTTTCACCGCCACGTAGCTAAATCGTTGCCTCTGGACCAGCACTGTATAGTCTGGATACGCTGTAATAGTAGCCGCGGCTCTTTCAATTGTTCCTCCTTTTCGAAAGTATTCCAAAATCTTCTCGCGGTCTTTATAGTTCAATATTTTAGCAATTATTGCGCGGGGGGCTCCGGGCTTCGGTGGTTTCCTCATGAGAGCTCTGTGCGCTCTCTCCACTGTGTAACCTTGCGAAAGTTTATCGGCCCAAATTTCCTGTAGGATCATATTTTCTACGTAGTCCGTAGGGTCCTGGCCTTCCTCCCCCTACGGCAAACCGACCACGTGGATATTGTTCCGTCTCTCTCTTCCTTCAGCCTCCTCTGCACGGTTCTCCAGGTTAGCCACTTGCTGTTTCAGTATGTGGACCTCCTTTGCATTTTCACTGCTGGTGTCAGTGTTAGTTTTGACCACACTCTCCAAGCTGCTCGTTCTGTCTGCCAGAGCCCTGAAGTCTTGACGCAGCAAACTGACTTCTATTCCCACTGCATCTATTTTCGCCTCCAGGGAGGTTCGCAGATCCGCCATTGCAATCCCCATGAGTCTCTTAGCTCCGTTATGGGCGTTAGTATTTGGTGATTCTCGGTCCCCGGGGAACTTCCAGTGGGCGCGCTTGTGCCAGTATGCGTCGACGCTGCTGGCGACTGCTGTGTCTTGGCAAACGCATCTATCGTGGGTTGTTTACTCTTGCCCTTGACCACTCTCCACGTCATTTTATGAGTTTGATCACGTGTCCAGGCTCGCCTCGGCTGCAGAGTTGCAAGTCTGTTCCTCAAACACGCCGTGATACTGGTATGTCACTCCAGGTCTGGGCTGTTCTTCCCAGCGTGCTCTACAATAGGTCCTTATGCGCTGTGCCATGTTTTCGGGTGGGTTATGTCCTCCCACGTTTTGAATGGCTTTACTGTTTTTTGTGGATCGTTGCTGGACTCCGTTCGGCGATCAGACTATTTGGCTCTTTGTGTTGCGTGCCCACTGTACGCGATCACTGAGACAGCACACCTGCCAGCAGCCGCCCCGCCCAGCCTTGTACCTCACTCTCTTCAATGTTATCTCAACACACTTTGTACCAAAATAACATCACCGGGAGAGCTTCTTCATCTGGGGAGAAGACTTTAATTGCGTGGCAGATCTGGACTTAGACAGATCTGAACCGCCACAAAAACGGGCGGAGGCTGCCCCCCTGGCGCTAAATGCCCATCTAAATCTGGTGGATGTTTGGATGGAGCAGTACCCCACAGACAGAGCCTACTCATACTTCTCCTTCCCGCATGGTTTTTACACAAGAATTGATTACATCTTTGTAGACAAGGCACCTTCGGCGCAAGTGGAGTCAGTACAGTACCTGGGCAGGTCGATTTCGGATCACTCACCTTTACTCATGCACTGGGCAATGGTAGTTACCAGACCCCCCCCATTCCAATGTGGTGAATGCCTACTGAAGCACTCACTGACCACATCTTCAGAGAAGAACTTGGGGATAAACTAGTGGAGTTCGTAGAAAATAACCGAGGCAGGGTAGACCACTGGTGCACAATATGGGAAACCTTAAAGGTGGTAATGCGAGGCAAGATTATAGCAGGAGCAGGGGGTATCAGGAAAATGCTGAAAGGGGAGCTGGAGAAGCGGGAGGATAACATAAAAAGGATGGAAACTAACAATCCGGGGACCAGGGTGGAGGAGGTGAAACTGATTGAAGCTAGAAGGGACTGCCAGGAAGCATGGGGGAGGCTATCCAAGTTGGACTACATAATGCGCACCACCAGGGTACATAAAGAAGGGGATAAACCGGGTAGGCTCATATCATGGCTGTGCAAGAGGAAGCATCCGAGGCACCTAACCACTATGCTCAAGGATGGGGATGGGGTATTGCACACAACTATGGATCAACAAATCTTTTGCGATTTACTACTCTAAGCTATACGCCCATGATACCCAAGAGACGCTGGCAGATATCCACGACACACTAGAAGAGATTGAACTCCCCCAAACTGGGCGAAGCGCAGCGGGAGGCATTAGACGAGGTAATCACTCTTGATGATGTGATGCGGGCCATAAGATCATTGGCCACCTGCAAGACCCTGGGAAGCGATTGATTCCCCCCAGAGTTCTATAAAGCATATGAATCGGCCCTGACCCCGCTGCTCCATGAAGTATTCAAGGAAGCGTATGAGGTGGGAACCCTGCTGAGAAGCATGAGGGAAACAGTGATAGTCCCAATACTTAAAACAAATAAACCCGCAGATGACTGCGATTCATACCGCGCATTGGCAATGCTAAATTACGATGTTAAAATACTGACCACCATGTTGGCCAAACGGCTGTCTAGAGTGATAGCGAGCCTTGTGCTCGAGGACCAAAGCGGCTTCGTCCCAGGCCGAAATACAACGGCCAACTTACGCAGGCTGCAGCGTGTTATGGCGCAAACGATGGAGGAAAAAGAACACTTAGCGGTGCTGTCACTCGACGCCATCAAAGCGTTTGACTCCATATACTGGGAATGGTTGATTGAGGTACTGAGGGAATTTGGGTTCGGGGAAGGTTTTGTGAGATGGATAAAAGTATTGTACAACGACCCAACAGCGAGAGTAAAAATGGGTAGAACGGTGTCGTCAGACTGGGCTATGAAGAAAGGTACCAGACAGAGCTGCCCACTGTCGCCCAAACTCTACATCCTGGGGATGGAACCAATTGCAATATACTTCAGGAAACAGTTTTGCGATGCAGGGATAGGGGTAGGCGGGAGATATCACAATCTCATTATACGCTGATGATGTTCTACTATACAAGAGACCCACAAATGAATGCCCCAACAGTGTTAAACGTACTAGATAATTATGCACATTACTCTGGGGTAAGCAGAAGTCCTGTATATTCCCACTAGCGGGTCTAAGGGAAATAGAGGTGGGAGACTTGCCGGAGGTGGGCGTCCAGTGGCAGCTAGACACGTTCAGGTACTTAGGGGTCAAAATTAAGCATACACCAGAGCTAATCCATGAGAGCAATTCAGTGGCTGTAATAAAGGGCCTACGCAATTCAATGAAGTTCTGGTCTAAACTACCATTGTCAATGATGGGCAGGGCATCGATCACTCAAATGATCATTCTACCGAGGTTCTTATATTATTTCCAGAACGTCTGCTACTATATCAAGTCAGCTTTTTTTCAAACACTAGAGACCCTGATCCGAGAGTTCCTATGGAGGGCGACCCGCCACAAACTACCACTTGCCATACTGACACTACCCTATAGGGAAGGGGGTGTACAACTCCCTGACCTGGAAAGGTATTACTTGGCGGCGCAACTCAGCCATGTAGCCCGATGTCGGATGAGACCACCGCTGAAACGGGACTCCTACAAAATCTGGCTGCCTCTGCACACCTAAAAGAAATCTTGTGAATCCCGCTGACTTGCTTTGAGCGTGCCCCTATGCTTATAGTGTTGGCCAAGCAGGTGTGGAACAGAGTCAAATCGATGCTCCACCTGGGGCATCCCTACCCGACTGACATCCCAATCATGGCAGACGTAGGTAAGGTAAGCACTGACCTCCCCACTTTGAGACATTGGGAAATGTTGGGTCTATACACCTTGGGTGATATATACGAGGAAGGGATTTTTTTCGAGAATTAAGAGTGACTGCATGAAAAGGAAGGGTTGCCAAACAGGCAATTTTTGTGGCATCAGAATATCAAGCATGTGGATATGAGGAAATGGGACAAATGGCCAGAGGAGCCCACGGCAAACCCCTTGCTGACTGAACTATATGGTTTGAGTGATGGATGGAAGCCTGTGTCCACTCTGTATGGTCAGCTAACTGATAGGCCCAACCCCCGAAACACAACATTAAAGGCTAGATGGGAAAAATACCTGGGAGAAACTATTACTGAGAAAGAATGGGAGAGGTTATTGATGCACCCGAAAGAAGTGTCCAGGAACGCCAGGTTCCATTGATACAGATGAATGTCTTATATAGAACATATATGACGCTGCTCAGGGTGGCAGGTTTCAACAAACAGACACGGTCAGCATGCCCTTGGTGTGACAGAGAAGGGGCGGGCTTGATGCACATGTTCTGGGGGTGCGGGAAAGTGCAGAGCTTCTGGCCCAAAATAGAGCAGGCCTTTAAAAAAGCTGGGGTGAACAGGTAAGACTGGTCCCCAAAGGAGTGCCTCTTAGGCACATACCCTAGGTTGAGTAAACTCAAACACATGTGAAGTTCATGGACATGGTGTGCATACTGGCAAAAAGAGCAATTGCAATGACATGGAAATCGGCTGCGGCACCGCAATATGCATGGTGGAGCAGGGAAATGGAGCGTTTGGCTGCTGCGGAAACCGCGGCTTGGGGCGCAGGAATTACTGGGACTGAGGGAGAGGTCAGTGTCACATTTGAGGCATGGAAAGCATTAATAAGGGATATGTTTCTTCCATCGGATGATATGCCCCCCTGAAACTGTACGAACAATGTGTTACATATTTAACATGTCAGATAAGCAAATAGCGAAGGGACTTCACTGAACTACCATCCCTAGGATAGATAATGAGGGTCTCGACCCGCACCTCCGCACAAATAAGACTGATTAAGAACCTACTCTGACAAATGAAGACAGCTAACGTTTGTTGTTGTTTAACTGTTGTTTATTGTTAGTTTAATGAAAATGCAAGAAATGATACTACACTCATACGCTGTGAAACAATGCTGAATGTTTTTCTTACAAATGCCAATAAAAATATTTAAAAAGTAAACGGTGGAGATGCCGAAGCTCTGGAGGTACTGGTCAGAGGTGCTGGGTTCAATTTGCAGCATTACAGGGTACACGTGCCTAGAAGGAGCCGGGCTGTGTCTATTGGGATCACTGGTGAGCTGGTTTTCTCCTAAGGCTAACTGAGCATATGGGATACTTCAAACGATGCTTCTAGTGGCTAGAACTACGTCGGTTTCTGGAGATCCGCTAGAACCCCGACCGACTAAGACTGGTGGGTGCGCATTTGGGCAATGGTGGCTGCCGAGAAAGTGATGTCCAATATAGAGACCAGCCCGAGTCTTTCTATCAGAAGTGGGGACAGCTCCTGAATTACGCACAAACTCACAATGGTGTTTAATGCATAAAGGGTTGAAGGGCAAAGGGGGCGTGAGGGCGTGAGGAACCTTGTTGGGGGGTGGGCATGTTACATATTTAATTTTATGCTATTCCAGACTATGTACATGCACCCTCCGATATAGGAGGCTTTAACAGTGGCAGAATTACAACCGAACATGGATTATGTTGTAACTTATCAGTGCTAATAAAAATGTTTTGAAACAACAAAAAAAAGAAATTACTTGATTTCCAGGATAAAGAAACTTGGATGAAGAACACTGCATACAGTGGGTCTGGCCCTAGAGACGGACTTTCCACTGGCTCTACAGATGGAGAAAAAACAACTCCGCTTCAGGAAAAGACTCAAAACTCCTCCCATTAAGAATGACTTTGGGCCCCTCACTGAGTCGTGAGTCTTGATCCATGCCTTCTCCCCGATATGCCTCTTTCTTTTTTCCTAAACTCTGGTTCTCCATCTCCACAGTGACCTTCACTATCTCACCTCTTCTACTAGACCATTAGTCCTGAGCTGTTTTTCCCTTAACAGGGTATTATTGTTTATGCACTTATTGCAGGGGTTTAAATTTCAAGTTGCAAGCTACGATCCCTGCACTCTTTCCCTCAGTTCTCCACATTCACACAAAACACCATCAATTTTCACTAACCGATGGCTATTGCGAGAGCAAATTTTGAGCCCTACCTTTTGCATTTGTTTCTACCTTCCTTACTGATCCTTAAAGATCTGTGTCAAGTCAGGGTTTGCCAACTCGCCATGGGTCGTTGTCACATTTCTCCCCCTCGCTCCACCTTTCACGGCCTGGTCTTCTATTTCTTTGGTCCCACCCTGCAGCTTTAAATGGGGCTGCTCCCATTCCCCCGGCCTTCCCACCTGTGCGAAACCAAAGGGTGTCTCGCCCGCTAGTCCTCTGGCACTTGTCATCCAGGTGGCCAGGACATGGCCATCGCCTTTTGATCCAGTTCCTGGGGGTGGACCTGTGCGGGAGTATCACCTGGGTTAGGGGTCTTCGTGGAGCGGTGGTGAGGCAGCCTATGGTGAGACACGGTATTCCTTCCTTTTTTGTTCCTCTACCCCATCCTATTTTAGGACTCATCCCCTCCCCCCAACCCACTTTTTTCACAAGCAGTGGGCTGAGATAGAGAATGACGGAGCAACCAGACTAACTCTCTCACATCGTACTGGACATGTCCCATTTAAACGGATCAGGCAAAGTCAGGCACTTTACACTAAATGCATACACCCAATACCAGTTAGCACTCCTCACATGAATAAAAGGCAACACCTAAAGACACACTCTGAGGAAGGCAGAACACAAGAAGAACTTCCGGGATGAGGGCAAACCTACTGGAGCAGAGCAACGGACCAAGGGACGAGAACAGCGATCTGAAAACCCCAAGGGTTCCCTACTGGACGTCGTTGCCTCTGACAGACCGCGAAAGAGACGTGGAGAAGGCCAGATCCCATAAGTGAAGATTCCATTGTGTTCCAAGGACGCCAGCAACCCTCCCGGGTGAACAGCCGAGTTGGGGAGGCAAGGCCAAGCCTGCAGTACTAACCTTGACTGGTGGATTGAAAATAGCAAAACAAGGAAGAAGTGCACACAGCCGGTGAGTTGGAAAGCAACCTGATAGACTGGTCTGTGTTAAAGCAAATTAAGTAGCAACACTATATCACAAGTGAATGCTGCATGCGTGTGGATGAGACATGAAGAAAGGCAGACGTGTGAATTAACTTTGAAGTAAAAAGCAACTGTGAGATCAGCAATACTAAATAACAGAGTGGTCCGGCAATATGAATTGGCCCATTCAAATGTCTCCATGAGAGGTACATTGTTTGAAGTTATAAACAAACAGACAGCGAAAGCAAATTAAGTGAAAGTAACCATGAACTTTGAGTCAAAGTGGTCCTGCGGTGGTCTGGTAAAAGCGTCACGCAAATTTGAAAGTCTTTGAAAGGAGTCCGAGCCCGATTGAGGGAGACCCAAAGTACAATAAACTTGGGGAAGGATGCTCCCCTTGCAAGTTTGTGTTGAACTGTGACATGAGAGGTCTCATCCCGGCAGAGGGGGAACTTTGTGAACTGTGTGCTGTAGGGCCTGAGCCTGGCAGAGGGGGACCTTCGTGAACTGTGTGCTGTAAGGTCTGAGCCCGGCATAGGGAGACCCTTGTAAACTTTACATTGGAAATACAATTTTGGAAAGTCAAGAAAAAGACTTTAAGCTGGAAGGCCAGGAGGGCCTCAATCCACGGTTAGGAACTGCTTAGAATGTTAGAAACCCAGCTAGAGTGTCTCATCCTGCCTACAGGGACAGCCTTACTCTGTAAGGTGTTACGTGAGGAGGAGAGCTGGTTCAACTACCTTTATTCCTTTGAATACTGATTTTTTTTATTTTGCATACATTTCTCCTTTTACACTTTTTGTATAAGAGATAGGGCCGGCATTAGGTTTTGTTAGCATAGGCCATTTTGATTTCACTGATGCCACTAGGACTGTTTTGTTTATCGTTTGATGGTCGAGAGTACTCACATCTTAGATATAGGGCAAATTAGGAGTTTTTCAAACCCCAACATCTTCAATAAAGGTTTTACAAATTGTATCCATTGTGTCAGTGTCATGCTTGCGATACCATGCTTTCCCTACACACCACATCTCCTAATAAACACGTACATGTGCCCATGGTGGCTGCCGGTCCAGCCCTTGAATTCTCCATGTTCCCTCATCGCCACTTTGCAGTGAGCCAGCATGCACGGAGGAGGGAGTGTGGCAGCATGGAGAGGTAATGCTCTGAAGACTTTCAAGGGCTGCAAAAGGTAAACTGAATTTTCTCACCTCCATACATTGGAAGCACCTCTGCACTTCATGCTATGCCAATCGCCTACTAATAAAATTAATGTATACAAATATGCTCAGTCTTATGACTATGATCAACACCTGCCTTTGAGGTATTGTTTGTTCTAAAAAGAAAAAAAAATGTCTTGATAATCTGAGTATTTTTCAAATATTATAAATATATCCCAACTAAAAATATGATTCAGATGCCCACTATTTATGGCCATACCAAATAACAAGCTCAATATCACATGCATATATTTGCAAGCCACTAGTTGCCTTGGAGTCCAATGTAGATTTAGTTAGTAAATCTCTTAAGCTAACCAGTCTCTTCTATGGTTTAGATACGAGCCAATTAGCCTCTAAAGCCCAGTTACTTTGAACATGTCATTTTCAGTAGATAGCTCAGGTACTCCTACATATAAAGAATCGACACACTAAGATCGCTGTATATAAAAGTATATAAAAGCCGACTGTTTGCGTTACACTTTTCCCTTGCCTTGACAAGAAGGGGGGACATTATACATTATAGGGAGGACGATATATATATATATATATATATATATATTCAGTGAAAAAACCTTGTTAAAGGGACGTTATGGTTTAGTTGCGCTACTAAAAACCTATGAAATTCAGTGAAAAAAACTTTGTTAAAGGGACGTTATGGTTCCAAGTAAAACCCTTGAAATTCGCCAGTTATGGTAAGCTAAGCAACCATAACTCGCGCCACCACCGTGCACTGCTAAGCCTAACACCCAGGACATCAAAGATGACATCACAAATGTCACTGATGACATCACTTGTCTGACGCCCCCTTTTTTCCTTTCCTGACATATCTAGGCCACATGATTTTCTTCAGTAACTAAAAATTGTAAATGTACTATATTTGTAGACTTATCCTTCAAGTATGTTCTTACAATAATTCCCTTATAGTCCAGTCATATCATATGAAACATATACATAGGGGAAGACACAACTTTGAAAGACAGCAATCCTTTTTGTGCATTAAAATTATCAGTAGAGTTATCAGCACTTTCTGATAGTTTTGATGTTTTTTATTACTGTAATTTCCCTGTATATGCTCATAATTGTATATGTTGTACTCACACTATTTTTCTTAAGGTCCAGACACATCATGTGATATATATAGATAGGGTAAGTAACAGCTTTGAAACAGAGCAATCATTTCTCTGCATAAATGTAATCAGTTAGGTTATGAACACTTTCTGCTACTACTGCTGTTTTTTTCTTACTTCAATTCTCTTGTATATATTCATATTTGTATGTGGTGTTATCCCTTTGTTATTTGTCTATAATAATGCATTTATGTAGTAAGTGGGTTTTATTACCTACTTATCACAAGTTTCACTGTACGCAAAACTCTAATATGAAAACAGTTATCATTTCACTATTCAACATGGCAAGCTTATGAATATTGCACCTCCATCATATATGCTGCACACAATGCCTATGTTTCTACATGAGTACCTTAGTATACTGGATTGAAGTTAATAATAGAATGCTATTTATATCAATGCATAGCTTAATGCACTGATTAGCACTTGATATTTATTCCAATAATCTTTGAAACTTTTTTTATTAACATTACACTAAGAATCCCTTGTACAGACTTTCATGAAAGGTAAATGCACATGTGGTGTCATCAGTGATGTCATCAATGGCATTAGGGTTGTCATCTTTGATGTCCTGGGTATAAGGCTTAGCAGTGCACGGTGGTGGCATGAGTTATGGTTGCTTAGCTTACCATAACTGGCGAATTTCAAGGGTTTTTCGGTTTTACTTGGAACCATAACGTCCCTTTAACAAAGTTTTTTCACTGAATTTCATAGGTTTTTAGTAGCACAACTTAACAATAATAACTTTGACTTTATGTACATGTAATATGGAACATACTGAACCCCTTCTACTGAATTTGATGTCCGCTAACTTTTTTGATGTCCGCGGACATGTTCGGACAACAGTACCACTACCTAACTATGGGAGGGTATGTTTAATTGTTATATCATAACATAGTAACATTTGAAAAATTCACAAAGCAGGACACATACATATTAAATGTAGTAATACATAAGAAATGTAACCCCTATATGTAACACACTAACCATTCATTTAAATACAATATGTTCTAAAATGGAATATACCAAAAAAAGATAAATTGGCTTCCAACAAAATTACCTCATAGACACTCCACAACTAAGAGCAAGACCAGACCTACAGAGTACTCAAAACATATCTTATCTGAAATAGTAAGTGTACTTCATTTTACTCATATATTTATAAACTTTCTGTATTAGATTAAAAAAAAATATTATCTCTTTTTTTCTCACAGAAATGTCTAGTACTCTGGAATGGCTAGAGGAGCATTTCCCACATGAGGAAATGTCAGAAGATAGTGAAACTAATGGTACACACTTTACAATATAAGCCATTTAATTATTATTATTATTTTATATACATTTAACATATATTTTTTTTGTACAGAGCATACCAAAATAGAAAATACCTCTGAAGAAACTGTTACGGATAACACTCTTGACAGCATAAAAGAAAAAATGGATATATTGTTGACCAATTTTAATAATTTGAAAACTTTTGTTGAGGAGCATTTTAAAACAAAAACCTTATACCATTGTCCCACATGTACTTGTCCCCCCTCACCATATCCCAGTCAATTATCCCCAAACCCTCTCCATAACCCAAAACGTTTTGATGAGACTTACATCCCTTCTTCACCTGATACCAATCATGTTGAAACCCCTAATTCTCCTGTTTTTGTTTCCGTTTCTGCGTCACCTTCTCTGTCATGAATTGTTAATATATGTTAAATAAAGTTACATTTTTATATTGTGTTGTAATTAGTTTGTTTTTAAAAAAAAAACCAATTTAGGTGTCCGCGGACAGCGCGGATGTTCTGAAATGTTTGTAAATAAATGAAAATCGAGGTGTCCTGAAGAACACTATACCTGTCCGTACTGTTAGCTAGCAAGTTGAAACTGTTCTAGAACACACGCGATGTCCTGTATGTTCGTAAATAAATAAAATGGGGGTGTCCTGAAGAACACTATACCTGTCCGTATTGTTCGCTAGCAAGTTGAAACTGTTCTAAGAACAAACGGTTGTCCGTAACTGTTCGTTTGACGTGCGACGCACTTTTAATTACTTCAGGACCCGAACAGTGTCCATAGAACATCAACGCGCATGCGCAAACCAATGTCCGTGCATTTGGTATCCTGCGGACAGCCGCTTCCTTCGCGAAAATGTTCGCGAAGCGATCATGTGACCGTGCCCATGCTGATCGCGTGTTCTGAATGCGGACACTGTTTGTGTCCCCGAACAATTTAAAAGTACATTTTCAAGTAATCCACAATATTTGTCAATAAAAACTCACCATAGCACAAGTCCCACATACTAATCCTGAGTTTCTACATACTTTTTGAAAGTTTAACCTTTTTTTGTGTTCGATATGGCCGCGGACAGCGCGCATGTCCGCGAACCGCGTACAAGCACCCCTATAAAAGACCACGCCCTAGAGCATATTCTCATTGTGTTTCTGGCTATTCTTCAGAGCACAGCTATTTTTCCTGCAACTTGCAGATTACATCATCATCGAGATGGCATCCATGGCTGCACTACTGCCACCTGGTGCTGCACCTGCTTCAGCACCACCCCCACCCCAAGGGACTGAAGAGGGGAACAGGAGTGAGGATATAGAGGAGGAAGAAGAGGATGACGAGAATGAGGTAGTGGAAATCCCTACTACCCGCACTCTCCATGAGTCTTGGGTGTGGCAGTTATTTACCATTCATGGGGATGGTCCTAAGGCTTGTGCGAACCCAGTCACCTGCAATGAGTGCAAAATGGTACTCAGTCGCGGGAGGCATGGTTCGTACAGCTTTGGGACCACTACCATGAAGCGACACCTAAGGTCATTTCACTCTGGGGCCATTCGCAAGGTTGTACCTTGCGGGGAACGTAGTAGGTTGATTTCCTCTACTTCATCCTCCGTTTCTGATCCTGTCACCACAAGGAACACCTCTGTGGGATAGCGTCTTCCTAAAGCTGCCTCACAGGCCATACATAATGCTGATGACACCTACCTTTCGAGGGTCACAGTTGTGTGTATGTACTGCGACATAGTACTCTGCAGGGGGGAGCGACTTCGTAGTGCTTTTGAGACTATCGTCTCAGAGCACGAGAAGACCTGCTCACTACCCAAATAAAACCCACTCTACATCTTCCTCTCTCAGCTCGCCCTTTCTTATCCCTGTGGTTGGTGTCCCCTCCTTTCCCCTCCTCTCCTAGTGTGTTGTGTATAAAAAACAAAAAAAAATATAAATAACAAAAATCAAAGAAAATTAAGGCTCTTTTCAGAGCCGCCTTTCACAGTTAAAAAATAGAAGTGAAAATAAATGAAGTAGGGCCCTTTGTATTTTTTAGAAGTCCGCGGACAGTCCACAGACGTGTAAAATTGTGGGGTGCTACCCTATCAAAACCATTGCAATTTTCTCTGGGAGGAAGTGGTGGCTTGGAAAAGAGCCTCTGGGAGGTGTTTGTGTTTCAAATATTATAAATACTCAACACCTACTTCAAAATGGATGCTGTCGTTCTAAAAAAGGTCGCAATGCATTTTGTATGTTTCTTAGAAAAATCTGATTGCCAGCATAACTTAGATGTACTCCATCTCTGCGAGAAATGTATGTACTACGAAACATAATATTTTCATTGTGAAAAAAGGACATGCCAAAATCTCTTAGAAAGGCACAAACAGCCTTATTGACATTGCGCCTTGCTTTCTCCATTTGTGGACCAAATGAAGAAGAACGAAGCCACATTTGTCTCTGCGCAATCCGTGAAAAAAATTACTTGAGAATTTGGAAACATGTCCATGACCTTCCCAAGTCCTCCTTTCATTGCAAATTGCAAAGAAATTCCAGACACATGTCCTAAATTGTTCCCTCCACAATGAATTATAATTATATCTGGATGTTGCTCTGTCTCCAAAGTAGCACAGAGAGGTGACAAGTCCAACCACTTAATTCCACGTACTCCATGCCAGTGTACTTCCACATGTGGGAATCCAAGATCTACAGCTACTCCACAGGTTTCTGCATGCACCTTCAACCAATGTATCCACTAGTCTCCCAAAATCCAAACAATCTCTTTACCTGAAACACACAGCCATAGCTATCTGTTCTTCTCTCAGCAAAAAGAGTATCTGAGAAACTCTCTCTTGGCACGACACACCCACTAAACTTTCCTGACCAATCCCTTTCAGTGCTCATTCTCATTTGCATGACTTCTGAACCCAAAAATCCCCGGATGTAACACCCGATGTCCGCGAACTACCGCCATGTCCGCGGACATATCGTAACATGAACAGCCCTTCTACCATTTCCAGTTCACTCTCTGTGCCATTCCCTCACTGGATGTAGCTAAGAAGTCACATGACCATCCACCAATCACATTCAAGACCTCTACATCTAACTGCATCATCATAGATCAGCACTGCAAATGTACTGTGAATCTCTCTGAGTACAAGTGTCATATCATTGGTAAGCACCATCTACAAGAAATACTGTACAAGGCTCCAAGATTTCTACTTGCAGCTCCATGCATATCCATATGCATGAACACAAACTACAGGTATGCATATTTTCTATACAGTACTTGAGCACATTTTCTAACTGACTTTTAGCTTGTATAATCTGTTAAATGAATCTACTGTCTTTTTTTCAATCTCCTAAAATCAACTGTCACTTACAAATCTTTATACTATTTAATTTCTTTATACACACACACAAACACACACTCAAATCATGTTAAACTAACATTTTTGAAATGAAATATATAGACTACATATAGTCAAACAAAATTGCATGCACACTCTATGTTCAAATCTCAAACAATAATACTTGTACAATTACATATATTTTTTAATTTCTTTATTTATTTGATTACTTACATTTATATAGGACAAGCAGCCCATGACATTGAGGCACTATTACTTGGAAGAGCTTAGTTACAGGAATAATGGTATTCAGTGGTACATCATGAATTTCGCAAGACATAGTAAAGATATTTTGTTTGCTTCAGTTAGTCATTGCAATACAATTTGTTCATTAAGAACATATCATATGTATTCAACTGGTGCGACGTATCTTATGTAAATAAGTTAGTTTTAATGGTTTTGAGGAAGGCGCTGAGGATTTCAATTAAAAAAATCAATGTCTAAATTAAAAACAGTGAAACAGTGCTATATACAAACAAAATTACTAATTTGTTTCTTTTACAATTGTAGTCAAGGCCATTCTCCTGAAAAGAAGCAACCAAATTTGAAGTACAAAGAACAGCTAAGAAATAACCTGCTCGGGGCGCTGTTGTGCGCCGAGCAAGATGGCCGCTTGATGCGTGAGCTCCGCGGCGAGCGGACCTCATAATCCTGCTTTTTGGCACTTTCCCTATCTGCCGCCGTGCACGGAGTGCACGATTCTTTTGCTGCGGCTCCGGTGATCCTGCGGTGCCAATCCTGCTTTGATTCGGAGCCGGGGGGGACATTCCCCGACTCCATAGCGCCCATCCCCCCGCCTACGGAGCTCCTGCGCGCCTAAAACTAGGCC
Organism: Ambystoma mexicanum; assembly: GCF_040938575.1. Taxonomy (NCBI): domain Eukaryota; kingdom Metazoa; phylum Chordata; class Amphibia; order Caudata; family Ambystomatidae; genus Ambystoma; species Ambystoma mexicanum. The sequence goes on from NC_090922.1 coordinate 344,478,252, forward strand.
CGGGCGGTGGGTGTCGTTCCCGCCCGAGGCCCTGCGGCGCTGCCTTTCACATCTACCGGGCATCGGCGGGGGCCGGCGCGCCTCGATCCTGTTGGCGATCTTGTCGGCGGCGGGGTCATCGGAGCCCCGGGAATGTGATCCACCGGCTGCGCGGCTGCTCCGATTGGGACGGAGAGGTCTGGGGCGGGCTGCCCCCTTGTCCCTGGAGGGACGTCGGACCTGCGGCGCTCTCCCCCTCGGCTGCATACTACATCTACATTGCCCTTCCTGGAGGACTTCCTCGGCCTGCGGTGGGGTCGCCGGAGCATCTCCCCCCCCCCGGTGTCCGGATACTTGCCGCGGGGGGTCCCGCGCCGGCCGCCTTGGTGCTCCTGCGGACCTCGGGCCCTGCTGGGCCGCCCCTCTCCTGTGTGGGTGTCCTTGTGATCGGCTGCCGAGCGGACCCGCCTGGGGCCGTGCTGGGCTCCCCCTCCCGCCGCGGTCGGCTTGGGGGACCGGACTCTCATTCCCCCTGGTGCTGGACGGGCTGGGGTGCGCCGCCCTTGCCGCGCCTGGTTGACTACCCGGGCTGAACCCTCGGCCCAGCTTGGTGACCTTCTACTCTTCCTCCGCCGCCTGCGAGCCCTGTGCGGGTGGGGGCGGCGCGGCCCCCGGGTGTGGGCCGGGGGGGCTCTACTGATCTGCCGGACCCGCTGCCGCCCTGCCCCGGCTCTCTGAAACCGCCCCTCCTTGGCGGGTCTTGCTCTCTGCGGCGAGGGGCTCCGAGGCCCGCGGGCAACGACGTACAGCTCTACCCGGTGAGCCCTGCCCTCCCTGGCTCTCCTGTATTGAACCGCAGCTCTTGCTCTCCCCCCCCCCTTGGGGGGCGGCTCGATCTACACCAGCCCTATACTGTGACCACCTCGGCTTGAATCCCTCGCTCTGCTTGGCCCTACCGTGCACTGGGGGCTGGCCTCTCCCCCTCTCATTTCTCTGGAGGCTGTTGCCACTCCACCCGGAGCGACACTCTGCAGAAGGGATCCGTTAATACCGCGGGTCCCTACCTTCCCAGCTCTGGGTATCTCCCACACCTTCCTGATCGGGCGGGTGCCCGCGGCCTACACCTCTCCGGCATAGCCTCGTGGCCACGATACCCCCGGCTTCCCTCACTTGTCACGCACCCTACTTGGATTGTTGTCTTTCACGGCCTGGGTTCCCCCCTGTCGCCTTCTCGGGGCTACTGACGGCTCCCCTTCACCCCACTCATCCATCGTCACTGGCAAAATGACCAAGGGGGGCGCGAGGAAGCAGAGCTCCATTAACATGTTTGCGAGGGCAGCTGCGAGATCCCCGGAGGACCCCACTGAACAGGCCCCGGTGGTGTCGTCACCGGCGGCGGCGCCTGAGGCCCAGGGCATGATGGACTTTATCAGGGAGGGTTTCTCTGCCCTACATTCGAAACTGGACGATATGAACGGCACAATATCCTCAATCAAAGCCCACATCGAGAGGACCGACAGCCGCGTGTCGGAGGTCGAGACACGGGTTGGCTCCGCCGAGGATACATTGGGGGCACTGCGCTCCGAGGTTGTCGCCCTCTCGAACCGAGTCCTCGTGGTGGAGAAGAAGAACGAGGACTTGGAGTCCCGCTCACGACGCAATAACCTCCGCATCATCGGGGTCCCTGAGAACGAGGTGCACGAGCCAATGGAGGACTTCGTTGAACACACATTAATGTCTCTCCTGGATTCGCCCAAGCTCTCCCCCCACTTCGCTATTGAGCGGGCGCACCGTGCCCTTACTGCAAAACCCAGACCCGGGGCCCCGCCTCGCCCCATCATCGCCCGAGTCCTGAACTACCGGGATCGCGATACCCTACTCAGAGCTGCAAGGGACAAGGGCGAGCTCTTATTGGGGGGTGCGAGGATTCATCTTTACCCCGATTTCTCGGCTGCCGTCCAACGTGAGCGCAAGACCTTCCAGGATGTGAAGCGGAGATTGCGAGATCACTCCATTAAATATGCCATGCTCTACCCTGCCAAACTGCGCATAGAACATGCTAATCAGGTGTTCTTCTTCACGATCCCGGAGGAGGCCTCCAAGTTCATTGACGAACACTTCCCGGGCTGACTTTCTCCCTTCTCTTGCACACAACTCAGCAGCTTCCCCCTCGAGCCCTGCGGGGGGCGGCCGTGTCCGGCCCTTCTCCGTCATTGGCACCGCATTGATCCTCTTTCTCGGATTCGGCTTGTTCAAACTCTCCTTTCATCTCAACGATGTGCCACACTGCGGAGTGCAAGATACCCTCTCTAAGTTACATTCACGATCCCGGAGGAGGCTTCCAAGTTTACTGAGGAACACTTCCCAGGTTGACTTCCCCCTTCTATCTACAGTCTTGCAGCTTCCCCCTCTGGGCCGTTTGGGGGGCGGCCGGGCCCGGCCTTCCCCCTGTACTGATGCCGCATTGATCCTCTTTCCCGGATTCGACTTGTTCAAGATTCTCCTCTTATCTCAACTATGTGCTATACTGCTAAATGCAAAATGCCTTTCCTCAGTTGTATAAGTTATTGCAGTTGCACCTCGAGCTATACTGGTTCCGCTGCAGCCCGGAGCGCTGCGGTCAGCACGGCCTACAGGCCCCCAGGCGATGATGCCGCTAGTTTGGTTTTGGCTGAAGGGGTTTGGGATTGTCATTCCTCTGTTTGGGAGGGGGATGTGGGTGGGGGTGGGACATGTTAGGGGTGTTATTGTTAGAAAATTGGCACTGGCAGCGAAGGCGGACTGTGGCGCAGCACACACCCACTGGTCCTGGTCACCTTTTTCGACTCTACCACTACCACATCTATGGCTGAGGGGGACTTAACCTTTATGAGTTGGAATGTACGGGGGTTGGGGAATTATAGAAAGATGAGACAACTCCAGCTGCAGGCCGAGCGCCATGGGTCCAAGATCCTCTTTTTGCAGGAGACACACGCTAGATCAGCCCAATGCGTCCGATTTGCCAGGACCTGGGGCTCTCATAGATTCTTCACAGACTACTCGACTCAAAGTCGTGGGGTCATGACTCTCATTCATAAGAGCCTCCGGTTCACTCTCTTCTCCTCACACGTTGACCCCCTGGGCAGGTATGTTCTGTTACACGCTGCGCTTCAAGGGAGGCAGGTGGTCTTGTTGAATATTTATGGCCCCAATCTCGATGACCCGGAGTTCTACAGACAGATCACGTCTCTCCTAGATGGCTTCCCCCTTGTACCAATTCTCTGGGGGGGTGACTTCAATACTATCTTCGATGTAGCCCTTGATAGATCTGGGTCCAAGCCCCGTCATCTTTCCAGGGCAGCCTATGCTGCATTATCATCCCTGCCCCGGTTGGCCATGGTGGATGCATGGAGATTCTTCTACCCCGATTCCCGCATCTATTCATTCTATTCCTCAGTCCACGATTCATACTCCCGCATTGACCGCTGGGTGATCTCCAATATCTTGGTCAAGGACGTGAAACAACTAATGATTTTACCCAGAACCTTGTCCGACCACTCTCCAGTGACCATCACCGTGAGTTGGGCCCCCGATCCTGGCCGGTCCCGCTGCTGGAGATTGAAACCCCTAGCCCTGCTCGATCCAGAGTTCCACTCCGAGCTCGAGGACTCAATCGTGGAGTTCTTCGAGCTGAACACGGGCTCGGTATCATCGCTTGCCACACTGTGGGAATCTTTTAAGGCCTATGTCAGGGGGATTGCACTCTCCAAGGAAAACGGGGTTCTTAAGTCAATTCGGAGAGATATAGCCTTGAGTGAAGCTAGGTTGTCGTCACTGGAGGCTGCGTGTTCGCTCGATTCTACCACGGGTAACCTAGCTGCCATCGGGGAGGAGCTGGACACGTTTCGTTCCCTAGCCGACCGTGAACAGAAGTTTCTGGATAACCCAGGCATCGCACGGAAATACGGTGAGGGCGAACGCCCTGGCCGCTTCCTCGCGAGGTTGATCCGGCACGAGACAGGTTCCCCACACATTCCCGGGATTGAGAGACCGGACGGCTCCTTGGCTGTCTCCTCCCGGGACGTCAACACGGAATTTTTCAACTTTTACGGGTCCCTATACTCCAACTCAGACGAGGTGTCAGTGGAGGAGATTGACTCTTTTCTCGACTCCCTTCCGTTGGCAACATTATCCCCTGAGGCCTCGGGCTCTCTCGACTCTCCGCTTACGCAGGAGGAGCTCTCCGACGCTATCGATTCCTTATCCTCCGGGAAGGCTCCCGGGTCGGACGGTATCCCAGTTGAATTTTATAAGTCCTATAAGGCACTTCTCCTTCCCCACTTGTTGGCAGTGTGGGAGGAGTCGGTGGAGACAGGCATGTTCCCCCCCTCACTGCGTGAGGCCACGATCACGGTATTGTTAAAGGCTGGTAAACCCCCTTCACGTTGTGGTTCGTACCGCCCACTCTCCCTCATAAATTGCGACGCCAAAATATACGCAAAAGCCCTGGCCCTAAGGTTAGCTCCCATCCTTCCATCCATCATTCACCCCGATCAAGCGGGCTTTGTTCCGGGGCGGTCTACTTCCTTGAACCTGAGGCGTATATTCAACATAATTGACAGAATTAGCCCGGAGACTTCGGCTGTGGCGGCCACGTTGGACATGCAAAAGGCCTTCGATTCGGTATCGTGGCAATTCCTCTGGCGGGTTCTCGAAAACTGTAAATTTGGTCCCTCCTTTCTCTCTTGGGTCAGGCTACTTTATTCGTTTCCTGTGGCTAGAGTCCGCACGGGCGACCACTGTTCTCCTCTCTTTGGGATCGCCAGGGGAACAAGGCAGGGGTGTCCATTCTCTCCCTTGGTTTTTGCGGTTGCCATGGAGCCGTTTGCGGACATGCTTCGTCACCGCCATTCTCACAGAGGCCTCCGTTCTGCCGGGAAGGCAGACATAGTTTCCCTATACGCGGATGACGCGTTGCTGTTCATCCGCTCCCCATCTCTTAACTTGTCTCCGGTCCTTGAGGATATCATCTACTTTGGTCGGGTCTCGGGCCTCAGGGTGAACTGCTCGAAATCCACCCTCTTCTCACTCACCGAGTGCACTCTTCCCCCTCCTGACACTCTGGGATTCACTTGGGCTCAATCGGCATTCACCTACCTGGGAGTAGAGGTGACGCGTCAACGGACACTGACCCTCGAAGAGAACTTTCGGAAGTACCTTTCACATTTGTCCGTTAAGGTTGCAGCCTGGGACAAGCTCCCGATCTCTCTTGCGGGCAGAATGGGTCTACTGAAAATGGTGGTGCTACCTCAGTTGCTCTACAGGTTTGCCAACGTACCCTTGTGGCCAGGCGCAGACTTTTTCCGAGACTTGACTCGCACAATTACCTCCTTCCTCTGGCACTCGGGGGCGGTTCGACTTAAATATGAGACCTTGTCCACCTCCATGGCTAGGGGGGGCTTCGGGGCTCCGGATTTTCTCAGATATTGGTTGGTATCTCAAATTCAATATGTCTCGTATTGGTTCGACACAACTGACCCCCCCCCCTCATGTCCGGCTCGAGAGGTTGGCGGTTTGTGACCGCGAAATCCGCTCCTTACTTATTCAACCCGCTCCTCAGGTACTGGACTCACAGAGTCCGGTCGCCTGCACATCCCTGGCATTGGCCAAAACATGGAAACTGCTCGGAGTAACCCAGGCTTTCCACGGCAACCTTCCTCTCTGGAACTTCCTCCCGGGGGTTCCTCAGGTTGCACCATCTACCGTTCGTCGCTGGGCCGAGGCAGGCTACGAGCTGTTGCGGGACGTGTTTGACCAGGGCACATTCATTGAGTGGGCTGATCTCCCCCTACCCTTGAGAAGTGACCGGAGCGTCTGGCTTCAATACGCGTCTCTCAGAAGGACCCTTAAGCGCAGCTATCAAACATTCCCTGCGTTACCACCAGACGACCCGGCCATTGAGGAGCTCACTTGCCCTTCACCCATGAAAGGCAAAATCTCCAGGTTGTACTCCATGCTACAGTCCAGATCCTTTCCAGGATTTGCTAAACTTAGGGGGTCCTGGGAGGAAGACTTGGGGGTAGAGATATCGGACGATCGCTGGGCACATTTATGCGACCGCACTCACCGGGTGTCCTTTAACTCCCGATTTAAACTTATTCAGTTTAAAGTGTTGCACAGGTTCCACTACACCCCGGCCAGACTGCATCGCATGTCCAGCGAGCGTTCATCTAGCTGCCCCCGCTGCGGGCATGTCGATGCGGACTACATCCACATGATCTGGTCCTGCCCCCGCCTCTCACAGTTTTGGGGTATGGTTTGTTCAACGGTTTCCGCTGTGCTCGATCACCCCATCGATCCTTCCCCTGCATTGTGCCTTTTTCACGACCTCCCGGGCCTTCCTCGAAATTCCAGGAAGCTGGCCGGCCTCTGCATGCTCTTAGCAGTTCGGTCCATCTTGCTCTGCTGGCTTCGCCCCTCTCCCCCCACGCATGCCCAATGGCTGAGGGCGGTCACTTGGGCCTCTGACACCGAGGAAACTTGGGCACACATGCAACCCACTCACTCCAGACCTAGGGACATCTGGCTTGGGTTCCGCTCCTACATGTCCGACCTCGTCACCTCTCCGGTGGCTTCCCCGCCTGCTCCTTCTCACTAGTCTGGCATATTCCCGGTGGATCCCCCACCACCCCCCCCTTTCTCACTGGTCTGAGAGCTCCTCCCGTGTCGCTTGGTTTGACTACTTCCCCTCATATGTGGATTGAATCTCTGTGCCTGTATCATATTGTATGTAATCTTTATGTGACCATATCATGAACTGTAATGTTAATCTATATTTGCTGGGCGCTGTTCGCCTGTTGTTATGCTGCCATGCTGCCTAATAATAAAAAGAAGTTTAAAAAAAAAAGAAATAACCTGCTCATTTTAGAAAAAAAGTAAGTAGAATATCACCATAACATTTGTATTATTACTCAAACACACTGTAATAATTCATGCAATTTCTGTGCCTAAAAATAGAGATTCTGCACCATTCTGTCCAAAAATCCCCATGTCTTAAACAGCGATTTACAGCCAGAATGGCCCACAAATTCCTATTTTTCGACACACAAATTACCCAAGTCAACCGCTAGAATTTAGATGTTATAGAACAAACAACTGTTTTAATTGTATAGCATTAGATATACTATTTATAATTCTCCATACCACTAGCTTACTTTTTTCTGTCATCTCAACCCCAGTTTAGTAACACATTAATTCAAGAATACCCATCCCTACTAGTTTTAGTTCCCAATGCACAATCACACACCATTACATCCATCTTTATCATCTTACTCAAACACTCATGCACACAGCACACATACATTGCAGAACACCACAACCCATACCTTCTTTATTTTTTCAACTGACCCTAAAGAATGCCTACCAAAAATCAATTCCGTAGAAAGCAACGCAGAAGTAGAGCAAATGAAAATAAAAGTGTCCAACATAAGCATCCATCTCTACCACAATTTGTAAAAAAAGTTGAAACAAAACAGCTAGTACAGTCATTTAGTGAAACAAAAGAAGTTTCAAGTACAAAAACTTTGCCTCCTCTATCAAAATGTAAACCAAACCAAAAAACAATTATCAGAAAATCAGCTATCACTAAAGATAAAACTGCTTCTTTAATTCTAGATATAGTTCAAAGTAAGCATACCAAGAAAAGTATTTTAGCCAAAATGTTCCGTCACAAAGTCCTTCAAAATCTTATAAAAACAGGAGAGAAACCAGGTTCAATGCTTAAAACCTATCGTAGGAAATTAATCTTAGAAGCGTTGCTAGACAGTTCAATTCTTCTCAAAAGAAAGTTATTTATTTTAGTGTTAAACAAAATGAAACCAGTAACAAAATTAATAACTAAATTACAAAAAAGACTTCTCAATAAACGAAATGTCAACAGAAAGAACTTCTTAAGTATCTGCGGAGGTGAATGGAGTCACACTACGAGCACAGAACCATACTTTAATGAAGAAGCGTACAAACAAAAGCAAACAAATACAATTGCCATACATAGCAGTGGTCCAGGTTATGAAAAAGTTAATAATACCATAATGAAACAAGAAGTACTCCTTACAAAAATATGTCCTGAAAACTTAGAATTACCTCTCCATTCAACTGAATCAGAACGTCTAGTGTACAAATGTCCATGCACGTCAATGTGTAACATTCCCAAACAATTTTTCAAGTCTTTACGCCAATTCCTCAATCAATATGTGAAAAGCAACGACAAAATGAAAATTAAACTACTGCAAAGAACAAGTTACTTTCTTACCTGGTAACGTTCTTTCGATGGGATGGTCCGACGACGTATTCCATATCTATGACAGGTAATGTCCACAGGTATGCTGCTTCGGAAAATCTTTGGCGTCTGCGTCCTGCATCGATGACGTCGATGGGCTGTCCCCGAGGTCCTCCTCCGACGGCCGGCGTCACCCGATGTGATAAGTAGGAAGCACGACGCCCATAGCCTCAGTTATAGTTTTTTCCCAGAACGTGTGCCACCAGTTTTCTGCCAGTCAGACACACAAGGCCTTGCGGAACGCAAGCTGCAATCGCAAAATAAATTCTGCAGCGGGGAAGGCAGGGAGGGAGCGATATGGATACGTCGTCGGACCATCCCATCGAAAGAACGTTACCAGGTAAGAAAGTAACTTGTTCTTCGAGGGGATTGGGTCCTCCAACGTATTCCATATCTATGACAGACTCCCAAAGCAGTACCAAGCAAGGAGGTGGGAAAGAATTTAGAATACAAATTTAGCATGCCCAATCAAATTGCAGAATAGAGAACTGCCTTGCCAAAAGCCAGATCTTGCCCTCTGATGGAATCGAGGGAGTAGTGACGTACAAAAGTATGTACTGAAGCCCAGGTGGCTGCATCACAAATGTGACGAATAGGAACTCCCCTCTGCAGGGCAGTAGACGCAGCCACTCCCCTGGTAGAATGGGCCCGCAAGCCAGCCGGAGGGTCCTTACCCGCCAAGCGGTAACACTCGGAGATAGCTAAAATAATCCAACGAGACAAAGTCTGTTTCGTCACAGCTTGTCCCAAACGCTTTCCAGCGTAACCAATGAAAAGTTGATTGTCCACTCTGACCCGGGACATGCGTGAAATATAAAAGTTCAACGCTCTCCTAAGATCAAGCCTATGGAGCCTCTCCACTTCCTTACCAGGATGTGGAGGAGGATAGAACGCCGGAAGAACAACCTTCTGGCTCAAATGAAATTCAGAAACCACCTTCGGAAGAAAAGAAGGACGAACTCTAAGGACAACCCTGTCCTTCTGAAACACAGTGAAGGGTGGCATAACTGAAAGTGCCTGTAACTCACTCACTCTGCGAGCGGAAGTAACCGCAACCAAAAACACAGTTTTCAGAGTCAACAGCCTCAAAGGGCAAGAATGTAAAGGCTCAAACGGAGCGCCCATAAGAAACTTAAGAACAAGGTTCAGATCCCCACCGGGCACCAGAAAAGGTGACGGAGGGAACACATTAGTGAGCCCTTTCAAAAACTGCGAAATCAAAGGAATCTTAAAATAGGAACACTCTTCAGACGACCGCTTAAAGATGGACAGCACCGCCAGGTATCCTTTAATGGTCCCCACTTGCAAGCCCCTGTGGGCCAAAGAAAGCAAAAAAGACAGAACCATGGGAATGTCACATTCAAAAGGATCCACATTCTCAACTCTGCACCAGTCGCAGAACTTTCTCCAACGGCAACGGTACAGAGACTTTGTTGCCGGCCGCCTGGCCCAGAGCAACACCTCCATCACGTCTTCAGGGAGGTCCCAATCCTTATACCTCAACCTTTCAGAAGCCAAACGTGAAGTTTGAGAGAACTGACCTCTGGATGGAGAACCTGACCCCCCTCCCGTGAGAGCAGATCGTCTCGGTAGGGAAGACGACGCGGAGGGCAGATGGACAAGTCTATAAGGTCCGGGTACCACATCCTGCGGGCCCACTCCGGAGCAATGAGGATCATCCGGGAACCAAACCTCTGTAACCTCTACAGTACTTGCGGGATGACGGGGACTGGAGGAAACGCGTACAGCAGTAGGAATGACCACTCCACCACCAACGCGTCTCCTAAGGCTCCTTTTGGAGGAAATTCCTGCGAGCAAAACCTTTCGCACTTCCGGTTGACACTGGAGGCGAAGAGATCCACTTGAGGGGTCCCTCAAAAGGCGAAGATCTCCAGGAGAATCTCCTGAGCCAGCTCCCACTCGTGAGAGATCGACCATTCCTGCTCAGAGCGTCCGCCGTCTCGTTGTCGTCTCCGGCCAGATGAACAGCCGAGATCGAAACTTCCTGCTGGATGGCCCAGAATTCGAGCTGCATCGCCTCTCTGCACAGCTGAAGTGACCCTGCCCCCACCTTTTTGTTGAGGTAGTGCATGGCCACCGTGTTGTCCGTTAGAATCAGGACACTCTTTCCGCGCACAGTCGGCAGAAAAGCCTTCAGGGCTAGCCTGACGGCCCTCAGCTCCAACAGATTGATATGGAGTCTGGACTCCGACGGAGACCAACGGCCGCTGACTGTCAACTCGTCGGCATGAGCTCCCCATCCCGTGAGGGATGCGTCCGCCACGATCGTCACCTCCGGCCAGGGCAGCCAAAATGGGGCCCCCTTGATCAGATTGCCCTCGACGGCCCACCACAGAAGGTCCCGGGCCACCGAGGGCAGCACCTGAACAGGGTCCGACAGCCTGCCGGAGGACTGAGACCACTGGAGCTTGAGTGCCCACTGCAAAGATCTCATCCACAGACGAGCCTCTGGCACCAGAAGAATGCAGGATGCCATGAGGCCGAGCAGTCTCAAGAACTCGGACGCTGGGAGATCCTGGGCAAACCGAAACTTGTGCACCATCTGCTGAATGTGAAGAGCCCTGACCTGAGGAGGAAAACACTGTCCCAGGGACGTGTCGAGCACTGCTCCGATGTACTGGAGCCGCTGCGTTGGTATCAAATGGGACTTCTTTAAATTGAGGGAGAAGCCCAGCCTGTGAAGGGAGTGGCAGGTGACGGACAGATGATCCAGGACTTGCTCGGGAGAGCTCCCCCTGATCAACCAATCGTCCAGATAGGGGTAGACGTGAATCCCCCCTTTCCTGAGATGCGCTGCCACCACCACCATGAGCTTGGTGAAAACCCTCGGGGCGGAGGTCAATCCGAACGGTAGGACCCGAAACTGAAAGTGCGAGTCGCCAACGGCGAACCTCAGGTACTTCCTGTGCTTGGGATGGATCGGCACAGGGAAGTAAGCATCCTTGAGGTCAAGAGACACCAACCAGTCCTGAAGTTAAAGGGCCTGGAGGACTTGAGAAAGAGTCACCATCTTGGATTGTCCTTCCTGAGGAGTTTTTTCAAACCGCGCAAGTCCATGATGGGTCTCAATCCCCCGTCTTTCTTTGAAATCAAAAAATAAGGGGAATACCATCCCTTGTTCCTCTCCGCTACAGGCACCAGTTCTATGGCGCCTTTCTCCAGCAGGGCTTGAATTTCCTGCGCAAGGAGCGGATCCGGACACTTCAAAGAGAGGTTCCCTTGTGGATTGTCGTGAGGCCTCTGCCAAAAAGGAAGACAGTAGCCGTGGGTTATGATCTCCAGAACCCACACATCCGAAGTAATGGCTTGCCACTCTACAAGATGCTGCGCCAACCTTCCCCCAACCGGCGAACCATGGTACCTGGCCTCATGACTGAGTGGTAGCGGCTGCGGCGTTGCCCGAGGGTAAAGAGGCAACCGCCCGAGCGGTCTTGGCACCTCGAGTACCTTTATTTCCACCTCTGGCACTCTTACGATGACCTCTTTGACTGCTAGCTCCCCTCGCTTTACTGAAGGACGGGTAATAGCGAAAGGAACCTCCCCTCCATTGCTGTCCCCTAGGACGAAAAGGCAGAGGTTGGCGAACTGCAGCACCCAACAACTTTGCTGCAGCTTTGGAGGTCTGCAACCTCTCAAGGCTCACGTCAGCCTTGCTGCCAAAAAGGTGTTCACCGTCAAAGGGCATTTTGAGGAGCCGGGACTGCACATCAGGAGCAAACCAAGACTTCCGCAACCACGCAAACCTGCACATTACGATGCTCGCCGCCATGGACCGGCTGACACAATCCGCCAAGCCCAAACCCGACTGGAACGGCCTCACACATAGCATCCTTGCCATCCTGAACCATAGCAAGGAAACCATCCAGTTCGTCCCCTTCGGGAATATGTTCAGCCGCTAATGCAACACAGTTCCATAGAGTGTGTGTGAAACGAGACAAGGCACATATGGAGTTGGCCGCCTGAAGCGCCATACCCCCAGAAGAAAACACTTTCTTCGCCCAGCCGTCAAAACGTGTGTCGTCCCTATCCGGAGGGATGGTAGGATACGACGCCTGCTTTGCCGGGGCCGTAGCCGCCTGCACCACCAAACTCTCCAGAGTGGGGTGCCTAGACAAGTAGCAGGGGTCGCTACTGGCTGGACGGTATTTTCGCGACAAAGACTTGCCCACTGCCGGGAGACTCTCCGGAGCAGTCCAAGCCGCCGCCACCCTTCTCTGCAGAGCCATATGAAAAGGCAAAACCGGGTCAGTGGGGGACCGAGATCAAGGATATCCGTGAGATCATCCTGAACGAACTCCCCTGGGGGAGCTGACCAACCCAAGTACTCGGTGAACCGAGACATAAGGCGCCGATATGAAATCCGCATGAGTGCCAGGCTCCGGCCTACAAAACTCCACCTCAGGAGAGGTGTCCAGTCCACTGTCATCATGCAGCGACTGCCGCAGATCATCAAACTGGCTATGGCCCGAGATAAGGTCATCTGGAACCGTAACCGGAACCAAGCCCCCATCAGAGCCTTCATCACCCTCTGAAATGTACTCCAGGCGGGGAGAGTAAGACCTCTGTGGACCAAAGCAGTGCCTGACCTTAGCCATAGCCTTTCTGGGGGCAAGCCCCATGCCACGGGGCCCCTCCGACACCACCGCCTCGAAAGGCGTCGAGGGCGCCGAACGAGTCGGCGCTGGCGTCGACAGAAAAGGCGTTGACTTCGAGCAAATCGGCGTCGACGTCAGCTGCAGCACCGCCAGCATCGGCGGTGTCGACACAGGCCTCGAAGCCGGAGCTCCGAGCGTGTCTCTCCACGACCTAGGGGCCGACAGCGTTGACAACCCCCTCGGAGGCAGAGCCTCGTGAGAAATCGTCGACAACCTCGGCGCCACAGGCGTCGACGTCTTCTTCGGAGACGGCACAGGATCACGCGGTCTTGAGCGTGCCAAGGACCGGGACCTGGAACGGGCATGGTGAGAACGGCTACCCTTGTCCGAGCGGGACCTCTCCCGCGAGCCGTGCCGACCACCCGAGCCCGAAGGCGTACGGGCGGTGTCTCTCGACCGGTGCCGACCGACCCCACTCAGAGGCGCGGACGGACCGGTGCCCTGCGATTCAAGAATCGCTAGCATCGGCTTCCCGAAGGAAGCTCATTCCTCCGGTGTCGCTTGCATGGAGGGATAAGCGACCCGCCGACGGGCGGAGTCCTCGGAAGAGGACGGGGAAGGCGACCTATGCCGGCGCTTCCGGGAATGCCTCGAAGAGGCGGAGGAGTGGCGAGACCGACTCCTGGAAGGAGACCCACTGGACTTCCGACGATGACGCAGAGAGTCACCCCTCGAGTCATCCGTCGAAAGCCCTGCAGACCTCGACTTCCAAGGCTTAGACACCCGGCCTACCGACAGCTTCTTCTTGCGTTCCCGCAAGGCCTTTGCCGTGAGCGACTGGCAGTCGACGCAGGCATCGTGCGAGTCCGTGACCGACATCTTGGACCCACAGTCCCTGCAGTTCTTGAGGCCCAGACGCGGGTTGAAGATGAGAAAGACATCGCCACGAATAGGTCTTCAGAACAAACCAAACAGGTTCAACGAACCGAGAATTGAAAACAGCAAACTCCAACGAGTCGAGGCGTACCGAGATTCACGAAGCGAACACGTTCACGGAAAAAACGGAACTGAGGCTATGGGCGTTGTGCGTCCTACTTATCACATCAGGTGACGTCGGCCGTCGGAGGAGGTCCTCGGGGACGGCGCATCGACATCATCGACGCAGACGCCAAAGACTTTCCGAAGCAGCACAGCTGTGTACATTACCTGTCATAGATATGAAATACGTCGGAGGACCCAATCCCCTCGAAATATGGATACCTGTCCAGTACGCAAGTACACAGGACTACAAGGACATTCATTGGCCTGCATTACAGGACCTACTTGCAAAACCACCTTCCATGATATCAAAAGGATATCAACACATCATTCAACTATAAGAAATCTAGTTTATAAACTGTACTATGCTGAAAGTCCTGCTTTAGCACTAGCCAATTTAAATAACATTCTTCTACATGGCACAGCAAAAGACCTACTAGAAGAAATCGACTATATCCAGAAAAAAATATTTTGGAAGTGAAACCCACTTACAGAATGAAATAGCTGTAAACCAAATCAGTAACAATTCTACACATGGCAACCTTTTACTACACACATACAAAAAAGAAATACTAAAATTTAAAAGTATATCAGCTGAAGTACCAAACCATGTGTGTGTATGTTGCCGCAGAACTTTTTATAAAAGTAACACAAAAACTGTAGACCTATCATACAAAATAGAAGACAATGAAGATTCTAAATGGTTTGAATTAGCCCTCTACCTTATAGCAGAAAACAAATACGAAATAACTGACCCCGTAATACTTTGTAGTTACTGCACTACAAAAGTTGACAACAACCAAACTCCTTCACGTGCTATCACAAATAATTTGGAATTATATCCACTACCAAAACCCCTTCAACAACTTAATTTATATGAGAGCATCATAATTCAAACAGTGCACCCATTTCAAGCAATAATACGCCTTCAACCAAAAACTGCAAAAAAGAAAATGTGCACACTCTAGGAGTGCAACGTCCAAGTCAACAATCTTTAATTATCTTGGTAAATGGAGTACCTACAAAATACAAAAAAAATTGGCAACAGCTGGTAGATTTACATAAAGTTAGAGAAGCCTTGCAATATCTTAAAGAGAATAATGAATATTACAAAGAAATTAATATTGAAGAAAACTTGAAGGATACAACTGAAATAATTCAAGAGACATAAGAACCTGGTCAATTTGAGCTCCTAGATCCTGCTACAATATCAAACACTTTAGACCATTATACAATTCATCCATTGCAGTCTAATGACACCATAGAAGATGCACTGGAAACGTACCAAATGCGTCAAACAAAAGGATCACCAATCAGCATATGGGAAAAAAGTATAGAAGCTCGTGCTTTTCCTCTTCTCTTTCCTACTGGCAAAGGAGGAAGGTGCGATGATAGACCTATTCAAATATCAGCATCAGAATACCGCTCATTACGGATGTATTCTGAAGATCCACATTTTGTCTAAATCTGGGAATACATATTCCACCTACTCTTTGAAAGTGAACTAGCAACTTTATGTTACGAAATTGCACACATATTAAAATCAGGATCACACTTTCAAAATATGACAGCTACACAATTATTACAAAAAGTGCAACAAAAAGATGAGGTTTTACAATCAAATATTACAAATCTATTAGCAAATATGCGTGGTACTAAAGAGTACTGGTTTCGATATCACGGAGATGTACGTTGTATGATCAGAAACCTTGGCCCAACCACTTGGTTTGCTACATTAAGTTGTGCAGAATATGCATGGGAAGATTTACATGATTTCCTACGCATATCAAACAAAAACAAAACAAACATAGATATACTAACACCTGGAGAACTTTGTTCTCTGGGTCCTGTTAATGTTTCAAGATATTTTCACCATCGCTTCATTGCTATGCTATATTTTATTTGTAATAAAACTGTTCCTGCCCTTGGAAAAGTGCAACACTTCTTTTGGAGAAGAGAATACCAAGCCAGAGGAGCACCACATATCCACATGCTTTTATGGATTAAAGATGTTCCTAAATTTGGTCAAGACAGTGATGCCACTGTTTTACAGTTTATTGAAAAATATGTCACTTGTGAAATTCCATCGGAATCCAAAAATAGTGATCTTCATGCACAAATTTTACAATTTCAAAGACACAAATGTGGCAAATATTGTCGTCGCAAATACAAAAACAAAGGGAAATACTACACCAAATGCCGATTTGGTTTCCCTAGATGAGTTAAAAATACAGGTCAAGTGAACAACCTCATGTCTTCAGTTAGACATAGTGTTAAAGGTAAGTCACCTAAAAATACATATTACATAAAAAGAAAAGAAGAAGAAAAATATATCAATGATTACAGTGCAATCATTGCCCACTTATGGAATGCAAACATAGATGTGCAGTACATTGCAACAATTCTACTGCAGTTGCACGATATGTCACAGCATACTTAACCAAAGCAGAAAAGACAGAGCTGCAAGACCTCTGGAATGACCTGTCATCAGATAAAAAAGTGTCTCAAAAATTATACAGCTTGGGCATAAAAATGCTGTCCCATAGAGAATGTGGATCCTATGAAGCAGCTGATCATTTAACTGGTACTGCACTGTATGGTACATCTGAAAAGATATTATGGCTAAGTCTTGGTCCAGCTAAATCTAGAAAAAGAGTTCTAAAATCATACGAATATATAGAAACAATAGCCAAACATGATACCAAGAGCCAAGACATTTTAAAAAACAATTTATTGGGCACATACTACGCAAACAGGAGTACCACTTTGGAAACCATGTGTCTATACCACATAGGCCAAAACTACACATACAAAAAATAATATAAAACCTGATGAAAAAAACAGTAAATACAAAGTGACAAACTGTGAAGGCAGCTTAGTAAAACTCAACAAACCAAATTTAATTAATCATATCAAATTGTCATTAAAGACTCCTCAACATAAAGAAGATTATTACTTGTCCCTGCTACAACTCTTTAAACCATGGAGAAAAGAAGAAGAAATACTAGATAACTATGACTCATATGAAGACGGTTTCAAAGCAAATGAAAGCACTATAACTGATGTAAACTTTACACAGTACAAAACAATGTTACACAATGAACAGCAACACGAAGAAGAACTCCAGGCCCAACTAGATAAGGACACTCCTGACAGTAGTCAACCTTCTGTAACAGGAAGCCAAGAACCACTGGGAGAGCCACTAATAACAAATGAGGCAGAATTAGCTATGATAGAAGTAGAAAACACCATGTGTCAGTATGAAGAAAAGGAAGACTTAACTATACTACAATCAAAACTAAACAATGAGCAATGTAGCATTTTTCAAGACGTAACAAAAGAAATTGCACATGGTGTATAACATGAAAACCAAGAATGCACCTGCCAAAATTACAAACCTATACTATTGTAAGTCAGTGGTGAAGCTGGTTCTGGCAAAACATTCCTAATCAAAATCATCAGTAAGTTCCTTCAACAATTGACAAACAACAAACTGTCAGCTGTTGTCACTGCCCCCACAGGTTTAGCTGCCTACAACATAGGTGGTGTCACTTTACACCGATTACTACTCCTGCCAGTAGAACACCAAAACAAATTAGACTATTACAAACTTTCTACGGAAGCTGCAATGGAACTATGCAGAGTATTGAATCAAATGAAAATGTTTCTAGTAGATGAAGTGAGCATGGTGTCCAACCTAATGTTGGCTTTGATTTACCTCAGATTACAAGAAGTTCTCAAAACAAACTATGAAGAGCTCTTTGCAGGAAAACACATTATTGTTTTCGGAGATCTTCTTCAATTGACACCAGTAAAAGGTGAGCCTATTTTTAAAACATTAGGACACAAACGCTGCCGTAAAACTGTTGGCAGCATTGGAAATGTCAACCTTTGGCAACATAATTAACAGAAAACATGCGCCAATCTGCAGATCTCACTCATGCCAACATCTTAAAATGTATCAGAGTTGGTATACTTTCTAAAGAAGCAGAAGCAATATTGAAAACCCGGCACATTCATGCACTTTATGGTGATAATGCATGTGCTACAGATGTTATGGAACAAATAGCCCACAGAAATATCAATTGTATGGCCTTAATGCCAACTTTTGCAAGCTGTTTCAAATTCAATGAAATAATGTTAAGCAAAGAAATGCAACCAATAATGGAAATTAGCGCCACAGACAAACTAGATGTACATGGTATGACACTACCCATGTGTGACCAAGCCACAACAAGACTAAATAGTTTAGAAAAATCAATCTCAAACACAGCAGGATTGGAAAAGATATTAAAATTATCCTTAAATTGCAGAGTAATGCTTAAACGTAACCTTGACGTGGACCAAGGACTAGTTAATGGAGCACTGGGTACAGTTGTTGGCTTTCAAACATACCCACGTGACAACAAAATTCAGTTTGTCAATATTCTCTTTGAAAAACTTTCAGAAGTAAAAAGGATAGGACGCTCAACAGCTCGATTTCTTCTCTTCAAAGACATGTATGTACGCAGAGAACAATTTTATATAATTTTATATAACTCTTGCATACGCAGTCACCATTCATAAATCACAAGGTCTTACCGTAGACAAAGCAATGATAGACATTGGTAACACAGTAATTAAAGAAGGCATAAGCTATGTAGCACTATCACGCTTACGTACACTTGACGGTCTATTTCTAATCAACTTTGACGCAAGTAAAGTAAACGCTGATATTCCTTGCATTTTAGAATACAATAGACTTCGCTCACTATACACCCCCCATCCAAACACATATTCTGTACCACAAAAAGTAAAATGTTGTAAAAGAAAACTAAATCAAACAGAAATGCAACAGGATGTCACTGCAAATCCTCCAAAGAGAGTAAAAGAAACTAAATCTTCATCAAGTACCACAAACATAAAAGAACCCATTCGGGAAAGTAAACCAGGTACTTCATCAAAGAAGGGAGACAAACTAAAAAAAAATCAATCAGATACAGAACTACCTGGTCCATATAAACTCTCAAATATAGTTGGAGTAAGTTGCTACGCAAATGTAGCAATGAATATTCTATTTCAATTGCCACCAATTGTTGACAACATTTACTTACACAGTACAGACCAATTGTGTTTGCAAATGTTAGTACTTCACAGAAATGCAACAAACAATCCTGATAACACGTATAGTGTATGGAATAAGACAACAATTGGACTACTGTGCTGGAATGGTTAAATTCACTATAAACTCACAGGAAGATCCACAAGAATTTCTAATGTACTTACTACAAGTACTGGAAAATAAAAACATACCTGTAAATTAAATCTTCCAGATTTCATACATGTGGAAACATACATGCACTCTCTGCAACAATGTGACACAAGAAGAAATCCCCAATGAACGCTTCATATATATATCAATACCTAATTGTGAATCCATTCCATTTCAGCAACTTGTACAAAATGCAAACCATGGTAGATTATGTACTACCTGTAATTCGGATAATCGTTCCACGTTAGTAATACAAACACATAGTAAATACGTAATATTAATGCTTCTACGTTGCAATACAGATGGTACCAAAAACAACTGCAAGCTGACTGGATTCATACATGGTCAAATATCACTTGGTAAGAAAACCTTCACAACAATAGGTATAATCTACCATGCAGGAGCCACAAACAATTCAGGGCACTACACTGCATATATAAAAAAGAAATGTGGATGGTTTGAATGTAATGATAGTACCATTACTCTAAAGCAGAGATTACCAGCAAATCTTACAAACGCTTATTTAATGTTCTTAAAACCAAAATTTGATAACTAAACTGTACTTAAACCTTAAGTAAACTTATAGTAAAAAAATTTAAACTGTTAGAATATTCCAAAAGCTATCTAACTGCCCAAAGATTCTACAACAACTAATCAGATAAATGAATACCACTAAATTAGAGCAAAAAACAGACAGTTAGAATACGCCAATTGGTATCTAACTGTCCCAAAATTTAACAATATCCAAACAGATAAATCAATACCACTAAAATATATAAAAAAATAGACAGTTAGAATATGCCTACTGGTATCTAACTGCTCCAACATTTTACAATATCCAAACAAATAAATAATATGTTACTGCTCCAAAAAACGGCAACAAGCCAATGTATAAAGCATTAGCCAGAAACAACAAGTGAACACCGAAAATAAACTGTAGCATAACAGAAAAAGGTTTTTTTTTTAATCCAACATGGATTTTTTTTTCTCCCACAGACCCAATGATTTTAGCAAAAAACACAGAAACTGAGCAAATTGCACAGTACTCTAGTTTGTAATCTACTAAATATGAGGGTCCCAAAAAAAATGGTTTATTATACAACGTAATAAGTCATTACAAAATACTAATACTACCATGCTATTTTCTTTTATCACAGAAATGAACAAGAAATACATGTACTCCAGTTACTAAACGAAACAGTAAGTATATTATAATAAGTACAACCATCGCAGCATATCACACCCATAGTGGCTTATAACTTTGTTCCTTATAAATTTGTTTTTGACTCAAAGCTATAAGCAACTATGAGTGTGATATGCTGTGGTGGTTG
This sequence comes from Ambystoma mexicanum, assembly GCF_040938575.1. Lineage (NCBI taxonomy): Eukaryota > Metazoa > Chordata > Amphibia > Caudata > Ambystomatidae > Ambystoma > Ambystoma mexicanum. Next base: position 344,498,784 of record NC_090922.1, read on the forward strand.
TGGCCAGGGCAGCAAATCACACCCATAGAGTCAAACATTTCAACTATGGAAACTTTTAATGTCCGCGGACATTATGAGTGTTCTTAGAACACTTTCAACTTGCCAGCGAACAATACGGACAGCGTCCTCAGAACACCCCCATTTTTTATTTGCGAACATTTCAGGACACCGCAAGTGTTCTTAGAACACATTCAACTTGCCAGCAAACAATACGAACAGCGTTTTCAGGACACCCCCGAACAATACGGACAGCGTCTTCAGGACACCCCCTACAAACATTTCAGGACACCGCGAGGGTTCTTAGAACACTTTCAACTTGACAACGAACAATACAGACAGCATCCTCAGGACACCCCCATTTTGTTTATTTGCGAATATTTCAGAAAACCGCAAGTGTTCTTATAACACATTCAACTTGCCATCGAACAATACGGACAGCGTCCTCAGGACACCCCCATTTTGTTTATTTACGAACATTTCAGGACACCACACGTGTTCTTAGAACACATTCAAATTGCCACAGACCAATACGGACAGCGTCCTCAGGACACCCCCATTTTGTTTATTTGCAAACATTTCAGGGCACCGCGAGTGTTCTTAGAACACATTCAACTTCCCATCGAACAATACGGACAGCGTCCTCAGGACACCCCCATTTTGTTTATTTACGAACCTTTCAGGACACCACAAGTGTTCTTAGAACACATTCAACTTAACAGAGAACAATACGGACAGCGTCTTCAGGACACCCCCTACAAACATTTCAGGAAACCGCGAGTGTTCTTAGAACACTTTAAACTTCACAACGAACAATACGGACAGCGTCCTCAGAACACCCCCATTTTATTTTTTTACGAACATTTCAAGGCACCACAAGTGTTCTTAGAACATATTCAATTTACCAGAGAACAATACGGGCACCGTCCTCAGGACACCCCCATTTTGTTTATCTACAAACATTTCAGGACACCGTGAGTGTTCTTAGAACAGTTTCAGCTTGCTTGCAAACAAAACGGACACATATTGCGTCCTCAGAACACCCCCCCATTTAGTTTATTTAGAACATTTCAGAACAGCCGTGTTGTCCGCAGACAAATCGAACACAACAAGAGCGTCCACCACAAAAAAAACACAATATTTAACCTCTCTCATAATCTCCCAACCTCCCTAAACACTCCTACACACCAACACACTCTACTAAATACAAATTTTAAACCAAGATTCACAGCGCTATCCGCGTACGTCCACGAATCCAAGATGCCGGGCGCTACCGAAAATCTGACGCGCTTCACACTCCACGCCGTCCAATCAGCGAACACGTTGCATGTCCGCGGACATCACGCAAGCCGATTGGCCAATCATGACACTGTCCGCGGAGCGAACAGGGAAGTGTGTCCGCGGACCGAATACAGATATCACTAATTTTTTATTACCTACTTTTTGGTCATTTTAAAAAAGAAATACTGGACGGATTTTCACCAAATCTGCAAAAGCACGCTTTCGGGACCAAGCCACTACTCCCGGTCCAAATTTGGTGAAAATCCGTCCAGCGGTTTGGGCTGTAGCTAAAGTACAGGGCAAGAACAGTGTCTGAGCTCTTCCCACCAACCTCCGACAGTGTGAGAAGATGGCATTGCTGTCATATACTTTATTCCCTTCTACTCGTTTTCAAAACTTCTGCTTCTTCTATGTCCGATTACTGAGTCCCACCGCCAAAAATCTAGCACAATTCAAAGCCTCATTATGAATCTCCTGACATGTAGGATAGTCCAAACAGGCTTGGAGCTTTTGACAAGCCATTTATGTCAGGCAAGCCTCACATGTAACTGCTAGTGCCCTACCCCTATGTGCCTTTCACTGTCAACAGCCTGTTGGGAAAGGGAGCTCAGTGGGTCAATAACCCTGCTGCAGAGATTATTGTGTAACCTGTTAGTTCAAATCCTGTTAATAAGTGAGTTAATGAGTCTGCATCAGATGAGAGATATGCATTTAAGATGCAGGTAACATTCAATTGCAACACAGTTGACTTAACATTCGGCTTATCAAAAGGACTACCAAATGTTAAGTGATTCAGAACACTCACATTTCATCTGGGATACTCTACTTGTAATGGCTCATAACACACAACTCATGAGGGCTGCTATACCTGTGATGGCTCGGAACCCAACTCTTCAGGGCTTTCTGCTTGTAATGTGTCAGAACACACAACTCATCGAGGCTGCTATACTTGTGATGGCTCAGAACCCAACTCTTCAGGGCTGTTATGTTTGTAATGGGTCAGAACACTCACCTCATTTGGGCTGCTGTACTTGCAATGGCTCAGAAGAAGCACATCCCATGGGGATTGCTATATGTGAAATGGCTCAGAACACGTACCTCATCAGGGATGATATACCTGTGATGGCTTAGAGGTAGAACATGCACCTCCCACCAGGAACACTAAACTTGTAATGGCTCAGAACAGACACATCTCATCTGGGCTGCTATACCTGTGATAGCTCAGAAAACACATCTCATAAGGGCTCTTGTACTTCTAATGGCATACAGTGTTGGTAAAGCATCTGCATTCAAGCAAGTACTGCATCTGCATCTGGTCAGACAAACCTAACTCTATAATTCCCAGTCTAATTGCCAAAACAAGGTTTGCACACATCTAAAAAGGATCACCAATGGTAAAGCTGCACTAGATTTGTAAATAGAAAGGCATTTTCAGCTTTTTGGATATTTATTGGTGCTCTGTTAAAAGACAAACAGAAAAACAGGAGAGGAAGAGCAAATGCGAACCTAAGCAATACAGAAGAAAAAAGGTGTGGCTGGGAGGGACGGCAAAGGGACAGAGAACATACTAGACAATCCAAAACAGGACTTCAAGCAAAAGGAAGAGAGAGCAATGAGCTACATGATAGGGTAACAAAGAAAGCAAGAAGGGAAACAGAGTTAATAACGAATGTGCTTGCTTTGAGTAAGGCCGAAATACCTTGGAGTGGTAGTTGTCGATTACACGTCTTTATCCATGGACGAATGGTGGAACTTATTGCTGATCGGTTAAAAGTGTAATATGATATTAGCGGTAACAAAATTAATGATTGAGATGCTTGACCTGTAAAGAAGTGTAAATAAATCGAGTGACCTGACTTTAGAATGGAGGTACAAAGTTACAAATGGATGAGTGACAAATTCAGACAGACCTTGTCGTTTCTTTTTTATTATGTAGAGAGACTAAGCTCCTGTTACTATTTTAGAACAGAGAGACAATATCTATCCAAAGGAGATGTTATTGTGGTGTGAGATGATGTTTTATGTTTATTTGGAAGATGACGTTTTAAATGTATGAACAAGATATGAATTTTTGAAAGGTTTGAAAAACAACATACAGGACAAACGCACAATAGGAGCGATGGACAGTAGCAGAGCAAAAGAGACATTTGAAGACAGTAAAATAAAATCCAGATCAACAGCAGGTGAGGAGAGATGGAAATAGAAAAGCAAGACTAGAAAAGGGCAGGCCAATAACATAGGAGACAGTGCAAGAAAGATATTCAAAAGGAGTTGCAACCACAACCGAGAAAATGAAAAAATAGATATAGCCGGAGTAATGACATGAGAGAGGAAGAGGAGTTATATTAACCAATACAGCAAGATATAGGAGTGAAAACGCAACAATAGAATGCAGAGATGGGAGATCCAGAGTGACAGAGAAACAGACAGCAAAATGTGGCATCACAACACTTATGGGTGAGAGGCAGAGCGTCAGAATGTTACAAAGGGAAGGAGAGATCGAGCAAAAACATGTAGTAGCTTCCAAGCAGGTAGTGCCAGGCAGCAACAGTAGGCCCGAGAGGCAGAGAAGTGATGCTGGTAGAGAGTGAGGGACTTGATTTATGAATCACCCGATGTAACTAGCTGGCATCTGTAGTAACACTTAACATAATTTGTGCCCAAGTATCATGAAGATGAAGCTGTGTAGTATGCATCTACAAGGTTCTTGTGTGGGGAAAATGTTTTCCACTGGTGCAATAAATTATTTAGAATCACTTTGAAATACAGCTTTTGTCACTTATATTTTCAAACAAGGTTTTAATTGTACGCACAAATTGGATAGTTGTTAGACTATTTTTACTCTTGCGAAGGAGGAAATCATGTTTACTTATGAAATTGGATTAAATCTTTGATTCTAAAAATTGGGAATAAAATGCTCTTACTCCAAAATCCTATCTGGAGCACTGACTCTGAAAATAAAAGTGATAAGAGTTCCAGTGGCACGATCCCATGAAGCCAAGGTATCAGAGTGGTCTTGCACAGTGCTGAATAAAACGAAGCGCTCTCGAAAGTCTCCGATATGAACAACTGTTGGAGGAAGTGAACCCCGGTTTGAAGAAGAGAATCTGTTGTTAAAAGAAACTATTGAACTGTCAAGTTGTTGGAATTGTAAGGGAAGGAAACCCCTGATGAAACCAGAGCAAGAGTCTCGTGAAAGCCACATTTTGAACTGTGAAATTCCTGTGAGAAGGTGATGAGAAGAGCTTCTAAGGCTGTGTATAAAGAAAGCCATTAGAAACCTGAAGGAACTTTGTTGAAGCCCAAGTAACTCAAGCTTGGGGAAGGGAGCTGTGAGAGAGCTCCAGTGCCATATTGATATTATAGTTACCCACTATTTTATTTTGATCCAATCCTGTACAAATTATTGTTCTAGAAGAAAGTGAGGGCAAGCATAGGTCTGACACACACATCTTTATTATTTTGACAGACAGACATTTGACTACCTTTTGACTTACTTTAATGGTTGAAAATACTCCCATTTAGAAATAGGGCCAGTTAGGAAGTCTCCAACTTATTTTGCAAATTAAAGGTTTTACAAACTTGCTTCCTCGTGTCTTTGTCTACCTTTTGATACCATGCCTACCTCACAATGGCCAAATATATATTAACACATAATGGAATCTGTGGGATGTATTGACCAACTCTGATATACTATGCGGCCTCACTCTTCTATCTATGGTGCGAGAAACAGCAAAATGGCATCAAAACACTTGTGCGCGCCAAAACCTCCAAAACCGAATTTTTCAGCACACAAAAAGATGGCTGCACAACCTGCCACCCATGGTGCATGTGTGGTGGAACAGAGCACACGATGCAGAAAAAGTGCCAGTGGGCTCCATGACAAGCAAACAGAGTGCAGAGGGAGCAGCAGCGCTTTGCAAGTGAAACTACAAAATTCGCCTGTAAATAACATTTACTTTGTTGCTGAAACTCCAAAATACCTGTACATAACACCTTCCAACACTCAAAATCTTGATTGACGCTAAAATTCATTTGATCTAATGAAGCACTGAATTTACAAGGTCCTGAAATGTTAAGAGCAAAACATTTTCTCAGCAAAACTGGATTGCCTGTGAAGGACAGTCCTGTCATAAATCTGTGTGCAGTCGCACTGGGCTACCTGTGAGTGACAGCCCCTGTCAAATGGGCTCTCCTGATTAAACTTTAAAGTTGTCTAAAACTAAAGATCTCCCGGATTAGCAAATATAAAAGGACTGTTGCTGAAAGGAACACAGATCTCAGTTGTTTTGATCCCACAGGTTTAAATCTAAGAATGTAATGTATCTAGGTCATCTGATGCAACAAGTTTGTTTTATGTTGGATTTCATGTCAAGAAATTAAGAATTATCTTAGGCTGGCTGGGCCTGCAAGAGGTTGAAAAACAAGTTTCCACCCAAGGGGAGGGCATTCCTCTCAGCAGATACACACTGACACAGGATAATTGTGGGGTAGGACAGACTTGTCTGCTACCAAGGACTGAACAACGGCAGATTCTTCAGGCCAGGAAATGGACGTGTGAAAAGGTCATAAACTAGGCTTGCAGAAGGAAATCCCAAAGGTGGGGGCTGCTCCTTGCCTCAGAGACAGACAAAAGGCGGACCATTTGCTGCTAAGAAGATGTAATGAACATTTTTTAGAGACTTATAAACTCGCTATCAGAAGTGGTGAAAATATAAAAAGGGCAGAGTTGTTAATCTAATTTTTGGCCCTTGTTAGGAAGAATTCTCTGTTTAGGCTGAATTTCCTAACCTAGTGAGTCCCCCAGCAGCTTTGCTGGATTTTCTGGGGTTTATTTTTTTCTCCTGCCAAGAGTGAGACTCTTTTACCCTCACTCTTGGGCATGACTTGAGAGAGTTTTCTGTGACTTGCTATGTGCTTATGGGCTAGGGGGTAATTTTCTCCACAGGCCATCATTGGTTTTTGAATGTGTGTTACACAGCACCCTCAGTGCAGTAGCACAGGGGTGTCCTAGAGACCCCCAAACAGACTCCACACCCTGGGACTGACTACTGTCTCCCTGGGTCTGTAAAGTTACCATTGACTTTACTAGTCTTAACTTAGGAACTTAACCAGTACAAACCATCTTACTGTGGAAGTACTGGTAGGGGCAATTAGATTGCCCCTGGGTCTGTTGTCGAGGGGGTACTGTCCCGTCCCCCCTCGCCGAGTTCTGGCTGGTGGCAGTGGATACCATGGAAATATTCCACCGGAATATTTCCCAATGGGATTTCCCATTGTTTTTTTGATGCACCACTTTTTGGTGCAATGTTAAAGATAGTGCTGGTTTATTTAATTAATATAAATTCACCGGTTGGGATCTTTTGCCGGAACTCGCCGCCAAAATGGCGTCTAGGTTCACTTCAGTAACCCTGAACCCGAGTCGAGCCTTTGTTCCACTTTTGGCGGGCTTCTGCACAGAAGCCCTCCAAAGTGGTGCCATTCTGTCTGAGTACCACAGGGGGTGTTGGAGGGGGTTTAGGCACCCTGGACTGAGTTGCCTTGCCAACTCATGTCGCACTCTAGTGTGATTGGCCCAAGTGGTGAGCCACCCCACTCACCACTTAGCATGTTTGAGTGACAGCCAGGCTGTATGATTGGGGGTTTGCTGCATAAAAGCAGGGTTTTTGGGACTGGTTCTTCAGAAGTCGCCACAGGACCTAAGAAGCCGAAGAGGGAGAAGCCAAGCCGACCTGCCAAGACGACACCACCGGTGAAGCCCTGCAGAATCGTCTCACCACTTTTCCCGACGACAGAGGAGATCTCCCGCCGGAGAGTCTTCTTCCCTTAACTGGTGGGGACAACCAGTTGCTGCCTTCTTTTCGCCGTCCCGAAGCATCTCGTGGCCGCCTTGCCTGTGCCAAGCACCCCGGCAACCGGGATACCACTTTTTACCTCAACCGCGAAAGAGGGGTAAAAATCCTTTGTGACCGGAGAACTCCACGGCTGGCCTCATCCCTGGTAGTGCAACGACCTGCAGCCTTCCTCCCCGTCGAGATCACCTCTTCCTCGGGACGACGCCGCGACTTGCACCCACTACCAGGAACGACTACCACCGCTGGAGGAATCTTTCCACTTTTTAAGGTACTGTGTTCCGCCCGGCCTCCCTTGCCACCGATTGTACGGGGTAGATTTAGCCCTCGGCTCTCGAACCTGGGTAGGTCTGGGGCACCCTAACTAAACTTTTCAGAACCGTAGTAAAACCATTTTTACCCACCTGCAAAGACTTGTGACATTGTGTGATCTTGGGTACATTTTTCGCCTGGCTCCCTCTAAAGCGGGCCCCGAACTAATTCCCCTTGATCCACCATTGACTGTCTTCGCTAACCTTATGTGAAAAGTGTTTTACCTTACTGCTCTCTTTATCTCTGCCTTTTCCCTCCCTTTTGGTAATACTTGTTGGAGTACCATCTAACGTTAAGCGCTCACCTCTGGTTGGAAATAAGTGGTGTTAACTTAGAATTGTCCAACAAACGAGTAGGGATGTACATATGAGTAATAGTAACTGTGTTTGACTTTCTTACCTTTTCTAATGTGCTAGTGTAATTTATGAGTGTACCTTTAATAAATAAGTTTATACTTTTACACCTAGCTCTGGTCAGTGTTTGCTTGTGCTATTGTACCTCTGTACCTATTATGTATCCTCTGTATACTGCCTAACTCTTCTTGAGGGAAGTCTGACTGCTCAGCCACAGCTACCACAGTGAATCTGTGCGGTGCGGACTGCTACCAAGTGGGTTTACTGCCAACACCTGTAGTCTTAAATCTTTTGCAGTGGTCCCAGAGGGAACTGCACAGGTTTCTGCCTAACAGCCCTACATTTCCAAACGTGGTGGAACTGTGTAGCATATTCTGAACAAAATGGCAATATATGTGGTTTTATGGGAACTGTATTTATGCTAGAATTGTTAAACTTTGCACACACATTCCTATGGTAAACATGCATATTTGTGCAAATTTGGAGAAAGTTAGAAAAATGTTTTCATGGAGAAATGGACAAAATGCTGCAAAAAGGCGAAACAAGGTCTCACAGTTGTGGGATTTTGATGAACAGATACTCCATAAAATATGTAATCCTTGTATGTGATTTTCATAGAGATCACAAATGTATAAATATGTATGTAGGACAAACTTCGATTTTGATACTAGTGGATAGGGGAGGTTTCTAAGGATTGGAAAAACCAAACCATGAACTTGACATCATCTGTCTTTGATCCAATCACTCTGTTGCAAGGTCAGAGATGAGGCTCTCATCAAATCCCAGTTCACAGGGGTTTAGTTAAGCTAGCCCATACACCAATTTTTGTGATGTCATTGGAAAGGATAAATAGAGACAGCTGACAACACATACATGCTCTCTCTTCTGAATTCAGCAAAGCACTCTGATCCAGCATTCAACATCCAGCCTTTAACATCCTTCCAGATCCAGATGCCAATCACCAGGCCAAGCAGTAGCTGAACCTTTGCGGCTAGGCTTCAATCCTCAATTAATCCTCAACTAATCGTTACAACCCAGTGGAGCGCTGTGGTGTGGGGAAGCATCCTAAAATTATCTGGCTTGCTACCATAATGCTTGCCTGCTGAACTCGCAATCCGCTGATCTGAACTATCCAGAAACAAGAAGGGCAGATCCTGTGCAGTTCAGGTGATATGTTGTCCTTCCATCCCGATCCATTGACCAGAATCTTGACAGGCCTAAAATCTTAAATCCCAGTGGATTATGAGTATTAACAGGACGTTAGAGAACTATTGTATACCTTGCCTTATGGTGTTTCACCCTAATCTCTGAACTATCCAGTAACAGTGTCAAATTCATTAGTGCTACCTTATTCTGCCTGTTTGCTAAAGCGTCATTTTCATAGTCAGTTTTATTTGTGTAATTCTCATCCAAAAATCCCACTTCGAGTGTTTGGACTGGTTCCGCCGAAGAAGGCGCTGGGGATCTGTTACTGAAGTCATGAATCAGTCTCAGAGCTTACTTCGACCCAACCTGGTTGTCTAGTCTGCATGCTCTAGTTTTGAGTAAAAGCATAACCCATATTTTCTGATTTTAAACTGAAGTTCTTGTCCAAATTTGTGTCTTTATTTCTGAAAAACACCTCTCACTAAAACCTCCATAACTCCCTTGGTTTTGAAGATAGAAACGAAATTCCCACTGATACCTGACATCCTCAGCTATTTCCACATCTAAAAACCGCATCGCGGAACAGTGTATTTGACCCGTTTTTATCAAAAATCGGATAGTAAAGGTTTGCCGTGAATTTACATTTTTGCAAAATTTTACACGTGTGAATTGTCTTTAAATTATTTCCCACTTTGCATTTGGGATTCCAAATGTTTTCTTTTGATTAAATCATTGCTTGCGATTGCTTGCATCTGTTCAATGCGGAGTCCGTAGAAATGTATAATAATGTAAGCATTTCTGACCACATTTAGTGTTTTTGCTTAGCCAGATTCAAAGCCAATCTGACCGTTGAAAAGTCAAATCAGTTTTTCTCTTTTGTTTAAGGGGGGAAGCTGGGAGTGATATTCTGTTTGATCTGTATTATTCCTGAGTACCTGCTCTCTCCTCACATCTATTTAAATTGCCTATTGGTGGGTTGAGGAGTGTTGCAGGGGGAACTTTTAACCACAATGCTATATGTTCCAAAGCAACCCAAAAGTATTCTTTTCTGTGCTGCATTCTTTTTGTGTTCATTACCCGATTCCCAGTTTATTAAAGATATTAATTGTTCTTGTCAACCCTTGGTGATGGTTGTTACCTATTAAAAATATATTGTGATTTTAAATTATTAATAAATAAATATTTACCGTTGCAAACTAGCCTGATTCCTGGTTCAGTGTGACCAGGGGGGTATTTTGAGAAAGGTGTGATATGAGGGGAATATCATTCAGAATACTGAACTTTTAGACAAAAATATATAAGGGTTTCATTTGCGCACTACATGCTAGGCGGGACTTGGGTGTGTGCCTGATTGGAATCCCTTACAGTACTAATCATGGCCTGGATAGAAAAGCGACAAGGGCAGAACAACAGGGGCCACCACGGGGGGTTGGGGGGTGAATATTTTTAAAAAGCTTGGCAGACAGGTGCTAGATGTCTGGAGAACCCAACACCCTGGCAGGAAGGGATGCACATTCCTATCTAGTGTCCACGCAATTACTAGAGTCGATTATCTACTAATTAGTATGGAGTACCACTCGCAAATAAGGGAGAGCGCAATCCGAGTAGTGGGGTGGTAAGACCACGATATGGTGACCATGAACATTGAGATGGAGGGCATAGGCGGACGGGGCTCCAAGTGGCGCTGCAATGAGTACCTTTGGTGAGACCAGCTCTTCGCAAAGGAACTCTTTGCAATAGAAGAGTACTTCCTGATCAGTGACAACAGGGGGGTAGGCGGTACAACACTATGGGAGGCAGGGAAGGCCACATGGAGGGGCACCCTGAGGAGGGAAGTAGCCAGGAAGAAACATGACCGTAGGCTTCAGGAGGAGAAACTGGGCAAAGAAATTAAAATCTAGAAGATAGACTTCACTCTCAGGGGGCTTATCTTATCAGGAGGAACACCTGAAAATGCTTAAACAAAAAAGGCTGACCTGAGCGTGCTGGGAGTAGGGGACACCATACGTAAACTGAAATTCTTAAAGCAAAAATGTTATGAAAAGAGAGACAAAGCGGATACAATCCTAGCTTCCAGATTGAGAGCTCAGAGAGCTGAGAGATGGTTTGAGAGAGTGAGAGACGAGGAAGGAGTCTGGGCCATGTCCCTGCAAACTACTATGGAGATCTCTATAAAACCGAAGGCTCCAGGGGGGAACTAGAGCTGTAAGAATACATTGCCAAAGTAGGGGTAATACAACTGTTCCAAGTGGAATGGCCGTTCCTTGAGTCCCCCTTCACGTCCGATGAAATAAAGGCAGCGATAAATAGGCTACTACCGGGAGGGGCATCAGGGGAAGATGGCTACACAATGGCTTTCTATAAGCAGTTTGCAGACAGCTTGGTACCCCATATGACCAAATTATTCAACCACATACAAGAATCCGGCCAAGCCCCGCCATCCTTCATGAAAGCCCATATAGTAGTCATTCCCAAAAAGGGGAAAAACCCCACTAGCTGCAAGTCATACCGCCCGATTTCACTTCTTAACACAGACGCAAAGATTTACACGAGAGCCCTGGTCACACGAATGGAAGGAATCTTACCTCGCCTGATCCACCCGCACAAGGTGGGATTTATAAAAGGGAGACAATGGGCAGACGCCATGCGCAAAACCCTAGATATCATGGAACACTGCAGGGGGGAAGGGGAAGGACAAGCCCTGCTGAGTCTGAATTCTGAAAAGGCCTTCGATCGGGTGGGGTGGGAGTACTGAACAGCATGGGCTTTGAACAACGGTTCATAAAAGGGATTCGGGCCCTATGCAAAGCGCCCACGGGTAGTGTGGATGTCAACGGCAAAACATCAAGGGAACTCACCCTCACAAGGGGAACCAGGCAGGGATGCCTGCTCCCCCCCTACTATATGCCCTATCCATCGAACCCCTGGGGAACATGATCAGGAAGGACCCAACCATTGAAGGGATTAAGGTGGGGGACCGTGAATATAAGTTGGCAATGTTCGCTGACGACTTGCTCCTATACTTTGCCAACTCCTCAGCCTCCATACTGAGAGTCCTGCGAACCATAAGGGAATACGGCAGATGGGCATATCTAAAGGTCAACACAGAGAAATCTACACTCTTCCCATATAACAGCCTGAGGGTACTCTATGGAAGAGAGCTCGACCACATGTGGAATCCCAGTCACCCCTCAAACTCTAAAATACCTGGGCATCAACATCACGAGAGAAGCAAAAGACCTTTACCAGGCCAATCTCCCTCCCCTAGTGAAGGAACTAAATGCTGACTTAGAAAGGTGGGAAAATTGATACTATCCTGGCTGCAATTAAGATGCCGATCCTCACCAAGGTCCTCTATCAATACCAAATGCTCCCAATAGAAATCCCAGGTAACCACTTCATCGAACTAAAAGCCAAAATCTCCAAGTTCCTGTGGCCAGGGAAAAAGCAACTAATAGCTTACTACACCCTAACACGAGTCAAGGAGGAGGGGGTAGTGGGCCTGCCGGACAGTTACACTTATCGCGCAGCCCAATTTAGGGCCCTGGTGCCGCACTCAAGAGGGCACAAACATAAGCAATGGGGAGAAATCGAAAATCATCTCCTGTGACCAGAACACTGGGGGAGTGGCTTTGGGCCCCAAAATCAGCATTCCCAGGTAAATCCATTAACCACCTGACCCAGACCTGCTCCTGAAACTCTGGTGGAACAAAGGGGAAATGAAGGGACACACGACATGGCCGTCGCCCATGAGCCACATCTGGGCCCTCTCATTAGAAACGAGATCCAAGACCCACTGCGCTTCCAGGAGTGGTATGAAGTGGGGCTGGAAAGGCTGGGACAGTTGGTAAAAGGAGGCTCATACATCTTACTCCAGGAAATAGAAGAAGGGCTACAACTCAAACCCATAGCAGCTTTCCAATTCCTACACCTGAAGGGTGCCCTGACAGCCCCAAAATGGAAGGACAAACTACAGAGAGACCTAACCCCATTAGAAAAGACTTAGAGCAAATCAACAACGTCAAAGGGCCTCATCTCCGAGATGTACAAGACCCTCCTGAACAGCCAGACAAACACACACGAAGTCCTCAGGAAGCGGTGGGAAAAAGATGTCAGCCTCCCACTGCACAAGTGTCTTTGGAAATGCCTTTGCAAATATGCTCACAAAACTTCCATCTCAGCCCAATATAAGCTACATGGCCTAAAGCTCCTACATAGGTGCATAGGTGGCATTACGACCCCAAGCACCTCTCTAAAATGTTCAGACAATTGAGCCCAATATGTTGGAGAGGATGCGGTGAACAAGCGGACTACCAACACATGCGGTGGTTCTGCCCGAAAGCTCAGACATTTTGGAAGGAGGTTCTGGCATGGATCAAAAAAATAAATGGGTTAGATCGTGACTGTAACCCAAGACAAGTTCTATTTGGACTCGAAGAGATGGAGTGCCGATTGTCGCGGCTCCCACACATGCCACATTTCCTGTTACTGCCAGCGAGGGTATGCCTCACGATACAATGGAAATCGCTGACCCTCCCCTCAGAAAGAACATGGGCCCAGAAAGCCAGAAAAATATACGAGATGGAGAACATTACAGGGACCTTCCATGAACTCACCCCGAGCAGAGAAATGGAATGGTCATCCTTCCTCAACATTTATAAGTAATCAATTTTGCCGCCCCGCTCCAGAACGCTCACCGACGCATCCGAAATCCTAGCTCAACAAATAATACCCTTGATCTATCTTGTCTTCGGGGGCAGGGGGATAAGGGATTCTCGACAAAGTAATAACAGACACATCAGTGATGATACGTGTTACGTGCACTGTTTATTTACAAAATGCTTAATAAAGTAAGTTTATTTAAAAAAATAAGCGATAGACTTCAGACATTTAACACTAACCAGCCCCAAGCTATGGCCTTCGGCCGTGCCCTCTGTATATTACATACACTAACCAGTCACTAGACATGGTCTTCAACACAGTACTAGCCAGTGGCTATGGCCTTTGGCTGTGCCAACTGTATATTCTATCATATTAATAGGCACAAGCTATGGCATTTAGCCATGGCCACTGACTACAGCTTTCAACGCTGCCCACTGTATATTTTAAGTCAGTGATGGGCTACTAGGCATGGCTTTTAACCATGCACATTGGTATTTTTGAACATTAGCCGACCACTAGCTATGGCTTTTGGTGCTGGCCAGTGACCCCAGTATTTGAGTGGAGCAGACCATAGTGGACACATAGACAGTGCTATTGGGAGCGCTATATAGGTTCAGGAAGAGCGCACCAGCATTAGGAAGCGAGTGGGAAACAGCCCATTAAAATTGTGGAAACCATTCAGTTAGGAAGATGATCAGATTGATTTTGGACATCAGTACATAAGTACTTTGTACAAGCAATATATAGGAGAAAGAAAAGGTGATATATTGGCCCTGAAATAGACCTGTGTTTCTAAAGGTTGAATCACGTGTTGGCAAGATTATACCAATCACCGATAGAAATTAAACAAGGATCTGAAAACAGAACAGTTTATTGAGATCTCTCATTTGCAAGAATAAAAAAAAAAGAATTACAACCGTTAATCAATAGTGACTATATACTTTTTAAGAATTGAATACTTGTCCATGCGCATGATTTCATACTGTGTTAGGTTCATGAGGGGACCCAGAGTCTGGATTGGCAATCCTTGCAGCAAGGACACTCACTTGATTAGATACAAAATCGAATGAATCCAGTATTTATATATTTTTTGTGGTTTGCGCATCAGAGTAGCAGTCCCCTATCCCTCAGTTCATTGAGGGTGCACCCGCTTTTGTTTATCATGTCAAAGTCCACAGCCTAAATTGTTATTAAGGTAATCAAAGTTTTCATGAGCTAACTTATACATTATGTTATGTCCAATTCCATTATTGATGTAATTAGTTATATACAATGTCATCAGTGTTCTCACCAGTGATGACATCAGTGATGTGATTTGTAATGTCATCAGTGTTCTCATACAACATGTAATTAGTGATGTGATATGTGATGTAATCATTGTGGTCATAGGGCTAGCAACAGGCGGCACAAAGTTAATGCGGCTTTAGCTGAAATTCAGGGGTTTTGTCGCATTAACTTCTCACTTTAACGTCCATGCAACTAAAGTAATTTCCTTGAATTTCGAGGGTTTTCTTATTCCATACATTACTGACAATAATACAGACAATTTGGCGAATGAAAACTATGTATCTTGTGTGGAAAGTAAAAGAAAAAGAAAATTGTGCAACCACATCCCCCCACCAAAAAATGTTCTTAAAATACTTTGTTTGCATATTTACTTACTTTTTAAAGTGTTTACATTTATATGTAATTGATGAACAGAAAGTCATTAAAGTTTTACAGTAACTGTGTGCACTCAATGTATCCTAAAATAAATATTTACTTTACTACTGCCCACTTATCTATGTATATATGTTTTTTTTGTTTTTTTTTTAAAACTATTTTATAGCTGCGGCTACCAAGGATGCATGAGTGGCTAAATGCGGCAACTACGGGGGTTGGCGGGGGGGTACCCTGCGGCTTCCACAGGTGATAACCACAGCTAGAATGAAATACATAAGGATATGCAGTTTTATTTAACACACACTGTATTGAAAGGAACAATTAAAAGGGTATTTGATCCATATATACAGTATGTGTTTTTATTGTCTATTTTTAGAACTGAAAAGTTGGCCCTGAAAAGGATCGTTTTGGGGCATAAGGAAAAAAGAGGTAGGAACTGGGAAGGACAAAACACTAGGATTCATACATATAACAAAAGGCATATTTAATTCATAGGTTTGTGTTTTTTTCCCTAAAAAATAGGATAAAAGAAAATGAAACTTAAAAATATACCTAGCATTGGCAATTGGCAGTATGTTCTGAAAGAGCCTGGCCCAAAGCATCTAGGGCCCCACCTCCCACCTCGATCAAGCTGTGACAGGTTTTGAACATCACAACAAAGTTAGAAAGATCAGGTGCAAGCAGGTTGGGTGTTAGTTGGTAGAAAATAGCTAGTAATCGTATTGGAAGTCTGTAGCGCAGATGATAAATACTGCTGTGCTGATCTTGCTCCATGTGCTTTGAACTTATGTTTCACATGAGCCTTCCTATATGAATCATTCACTTCATCCCAATGAACGCGGAAGATGTTGAATTACCGTGGATGTTCCAAAGCTTTGAGACAGCTTGTGTGAAGATCCCCTCCACAAAACCTTACCCCAGAAATTGCTCCTCGATCTCCTTTTTGCTGCGTTAGTCCTTTACGCAGAAATATTGCCAACTGTCAGAAATGTTTTTTGTGCACATTGCTTCTTCCATGATGGTAAAACTGAAGCCACCCACATCACCTCATCATCACTGCTGGTCGTAGTCATTTTGAAATGCAGGACCGTGGAGGAAAAATAAATACTGTAAAACTACACAACACAAAAAGGACTCTGCCACTTAATATAAAAAAACAATAAGCTAAAATAACAAAAAATAAACTACAACCAACGACACCCAAATCCTGATTCCACTCTCAGGCAACTACACAGATGACTGACACCCTCAAACAGATTTACGCTACAATACAGGCCTGGATGGCAGCAAACCATCTGTGCCTCAACAGTGACAAAACAAAAATCTTAATTGTCGGACCTCCTAATGCCCTCAAAGACCTTATCAATATACTGTGTTCCGGATTGAAAATTGTCTAATCCCTGTCTCAACTAATCAAGACTCTTGGAGTCTACATTGACACCTCGCTCACCATGACTGGACAAGTAAACAGCATTGCATCTTCAGCACCTTGTGCCACTAAGGTCCTCAATGCCTCAAGACCCTTCCTCTCAAAAAATAATTGCCTTCTCATTGCCCATGCAATCATTGGCTCCGAGATCAACTACTGTAATGTATTATTCACAGGCACCTCAGCTGCAAACATCCACAGACTTCAGGTCATCCAAAATAACACCCTGAGAGCAGCCCTCAATATACCGAAAAGAGAGCACATCTCGAAAGCCAGGAAGAAGCACATTGGCTACCCATCCAGGAGTGTATCACCTTTACAACACTCTCTATTACCCACAAGTGCCTTTCGAACCAGCCCAAAGAAATCACCAAAGTTCACTCCATAAAACCCACTAGGGCCCCCTACACTGATCTATTAATCATCCCAAAAGTAAAGAGATGCAAAGCCGGAGGCTCAAGTTTCCCTTACCTTGCTGTGAAACTCTGGAACGACCTCCCCCCATCCTTGAGGGCTGGGAAATCGTATTGGATCTTCTGTAAAGCTCTTAAAACTCAGCTTTTCTCCTAACCAGACCACATTGTTGACTCGGCATAGAAAGAAATCCGACAACCCCTCTGTATTGTATGTTAACATGTTTGACAATGTCTTCTATCAAAGTAACTGTGGTACACTTTGTAAGTGCACCTATGCTCCCCTGTCTGTTACATGATTCTACCCGATTGTATTAATCAAACACAAACGAACAGGGTCAATGGTACCAACCCACCCACTCCTTAAAGTGAATTAACACATCTGGACCAATAGTCTCAATTCATTCAAAGATTTTTCTATGGGTCACACAATGACACGTGTCTATAGTAGACAAAACACAGAAGACTCGATAAATATAGGCATATAACAATAAATGATGCAGGTAGTGTTATCCCAAGGTGACTGCCTTGGAATGTGGTTCATACAGAAAAACAATACATATCCTACTGTCAACCAATGGAAATGACAGGGGTCACAATGATATACAAACAAAACAATACATAGTGCTGCACTGCACAATCATAAAACAGTGTACGTTTTTTAAACACTGAGACTAAAAGTCTACACATAGGTGTTTCGGCCCTTAAGGGGTTTGATTATGAGCCAATATTGTACGGGCTTTCATCAGGACGGGAAGACTGTGGGGTCCGATTATTCTGTGTGTTCTCTCAAAAAAATGAGACGGGGTAAAGGATAAGGGAGGTGAAAGTGGTTTCCTGGTGTATCAGTTACTTCTAAATCAACTCACAATAAATGTGTGAATGGATAGAGCCGGTCTCATCATAGAGACGGGTCTTACCGTGTCACAAATTCTTGAGGCCACAGAGAAAAATCGTGGAACGTCCACAACAGATCAGGGGTCCGTGGCAGGAAATCAAAAGTCCTAATATATGGGTCCAATCTGAGAAAGAGGACCGTGCCAGATTATTATATTATGAGAAATGCGCATGAAAACTAAGTGTCTTCAAGCAAACGCCATGCCCAAAGATGATCAAACATCTTACCTTTTGCTGTTTTAAATGGCAGACAAATGCGAGGGATGGCGTGTGCATGGCCGGTGCGTCCAAGAGATAGCATCTGTAAAAACAGAGACAGAAACGAGCAGAAAGAACTACATTATCAATGGGGAACTCCGCTCGTGTAAATGATCACGGTCGAGTGAACGTACTGCGAGCCCAGTGGTCCTAATATTGCCAAAATGATCTCTTGTCGAGACTGCAGAAGGATTTCAATTTCACGTATCAATGATGCTGTAACCATGGCCACCACCCTATATGTAGCGGTGGCCATTTTGGAACTGCCAATGCGGCAAGCTCCAAACTTCAATGTGACAAGAGGTCTAATTGTGGTGTAAGGCGGTCCTAGGGCTAAAAAAAGGAATTTAGGGGCATTACTATTGTGTGCCATGAATTGTGGCAAAGTTAGAGACATTGTTGACATGGGTTGCCCTGGTGACAGGCTGTGGACGCGCATGATCAAAAAGCAAAGCTTATCTGTCACATGTGCTGTATGAGTGATCGATGGGGCAAAATGAACATGGTCATGCGTCACTGGGGGCAAGAGACAGTGCACACGAAGCAGTAAAACGGGAGTCTAGGGAATCCCAAAAAAGCGGAAAAAACAATGGATCCATGCAATGGTTGTTTACTGAAATGTGATGCAGACAGGTGGCAGCTATGTTGGTTACAACACGAGGGAGGGCCGGGCTCAAAAGGAAGCATGACAGGGTGCCCGCCTGTAGGGGTTGTAAGAGAAATGTATTCAGAAAAAGGCATGTGGCATAGTTGTGGAACATTTGACCTATACAGTCCATCAAGACCTGACATTTTTTGAGAGCATCTCAGGGGGGCCAAACTGGCAAATACCACATATAAACTCACAGTTTAACAAATCATTAGTCGTGTATTTGGAATTAAGCCAATGGAGCATACACGTCAGACATCTGCATCAACAATGAAATAATACATTATAGAACAAAACCCATCCAGGGTCACATCATGCCAGAAAACCTGTGCCGCTATAGTGGAAAATGCCTGTGTAAATGTGGAAAAATTCCCATTCATTGCCTCGACACTCGCTGTTCTATCAGAAAAGTTTTCCATTCAACTGATATGTTGAGTCCCTCTTTAACAGTGTTAAGCTTATGTACCCATTTCCGTTCAGGTTGAGTGAGTATCTTGTTGCAAAATCCCCCTTTCTACGGTGGGATTGAGTTTCTGAAGCACAAAACACTTGAGGTCCGTATTGGTGTGCTGTTTTCGGATGCAGTGGTCCACTAAGGGTTTGTCGGTTGTTCTGTTCTTAATAGCATGACCGATGCTCGGATATCCTCATTTTGAGGGCCCAACGGTTTTCCCTACATATAACAACCCACAGGGACATTCAATAATGTAAATCACCAATTTGCTGTTACAGTTGGTATGACCATTTAGATCCCATTTGATGTTCTTGTGCTGAAAGACTTTCTTAGGCTCAGAGAAATTACAGGCCACAGTGCCCGCACTTGTAGTGACCTTTTATTGGTGGACACTGTTGATTCCAGGAAGGTATGGACCAATGATTCTTTCAAGTTTTTGTTCTTCTTAAATACAAAGAAAGGTTTCTTATCCAGACTCCCTGAATGCCTCACCAAGTGTCTTTTGACAGTCTTCTGGATCAGGTCACTCAAGGGGCTGAAAGTAGTCACGCAAACCGGTCAGACGAGATTGCTTTTTGGTTTTTCCTCGAGACAGATTTCTCTGGGCGTGTGGGCCGCTCTTTTTTTTGCATCCTTGGTTGCTTTAGGTGAGTAACCTCTATGGGAGAGTCTCTTCTGCAAGTCTTGCTGTTAGGCAGAATCACCTGCAGTACTCTTTGGGAACACTACAGGCAATTAGGACTACAAGTGTAAGCACAATTTAACCTTTGGTACAAGCCTGCACTACACAGTAAAGTGGTAGTGATGGCTGAGCAGCCAGACTTATCTCAAGAGATTAAGTGAGCATTAGAGCAAGTTACACAAAGGACCAAAAAATACAGTGATTCAAGTAAACACTTACTCAAGGTTTCTTAGTAAAAGAATATACATTTATTTACTCAATCATTTATAAAACATTACACTAGCATAAGCAGCTCAATATCACACAAAGATACACCACAAAAATCCAACCGGTAACTAAACAAGTTCAGCTCAAAAATGAAGTGTGAGCAAAACGGCACTTTAGATACTTAGAAAAGGGAGGAAAAGACAAGGTTATAAGAATAGACAGCCCAAATACATTCATAGGCAAGGCAAAGGGTTTCAGTTAAATACAACCAGGAATTATTCTCAACAGGCCTGGGCCAAAGTGAATGGTTCAGAGTCTTTTGTATAGGATAGCACAGTTCTGGTAAGTAACGGTGAAGTCTTTGCCACGGATTTTTAAAGGATTTGGCTAGGCGAAAAGTTTGCAGAATGTTTATGGAAGGACAAGCCTTCGTAGTTGAGTAAAGTGTCACGCACTTTCTCGATGGCTGAAAAGATTTCCGGACCGCGCTTGCACACTACCTTTTTAAATGAAGAAAGCTGTAGCTGAGGCAATTGTTCCTGGCAGTTTGAGCATATTTCGCTGCTCCTGGGCTTCAGTCGCGGGGACAAGAAGGAGGACGTCGGGAGGTTCCTGCACTGCCCAGGGAAGAGGCCAAAAGCTGTAGCAAGACGCTGGTTTAAGGTTTGTGTGCCTTATAGTCCCCCTGGTTTCCTTCCCTGTGGCTATCCGGTTTTCAACAGCACTCTGAAGAAAATTCAACCAGAATAGGATGGTGCCCAGGTGGCTTACGAGTTGGTTGTTCCCACCAAACTCAAGGGAAGAAGTTAACCTTGAAGGGCTTCTCTGTCGATTGGAGATTCAGGCAATTCGGACCTGCAGCAGGGCTTCACCGGTCGTCCAGGAGTTGCAGCAGTCCTCTTCCTTCAGCTCGTCTTCGGTTCTTTCGTTCCAGTGGTCGACTCTGCTTTCCAAGTCCCAGAGACCCGCTTTTAAACAGTTTCCCCCATTCATTGAGCCTGGCTGTCACTCACCCAGCAGGGTGGCTGGCCTTGCCAGTCAGTCAGCCAGCCAATCACACCAGAGTGCATTCAGGTCTCCTAGGAGACTAAGTACTGGGAGTTTTGGGCACCTCCCTTACATCCTGTCCACCCCAGAACTTAGGCACCGGAGGAGGGCTTCCTCACAGGAGTCTGCCAAAGGGAACGAACAAAGGGACCAAACCTGGTTTGGCGCACAGAGTTACACACACGAAGGACTTTTCCTAAAAGAAATGGCGTAAAAAGATGACCGGAGTCTGTTTTTACAGATAGGTCTGAGTACCATATTGAAAAACGTGGCTACCCCTGATTTTGAGCTACTGTTGTTAGCGGTCGTAAAAAATCATGATAGTTGATCTACACCACTGCCACCAGCCATTTAAAATAGGAAAAGGTAACATTTTACTGTTGGATGAGTGTTTGGACTCGGGGGAAGCTAAGCAACCCCTCGAGCACTCTATAGTAGACTTTACTAGTCAATTTAACTTTATATGTCCTGAGAGACAGTAGTCATTCTCAGGAAAGGCATTTAAACCTTTGGGGAGTCTGAAAAGACACCCTTGTGCCACTGCACTGAAGGTGCTGTGTGACACACAGAAAAAGATGATGCCACTTGAGTTGTTTCAAAACTCCATAACCAAAGAACACAAAAGTAAAACACACACAAAATACATAGAAGAGTGGGAAAAAAGGCTCATACTCTTCCCAGGTATAAATATTCGATCCTAGAAATCCAGCAAAGTTGCTGGTGGTCTGAAAAGGTAAGGGAAATTAGCACATTTGGAGATTTCTCCCTAACACTGGCGCAAGCGTCTTAAAACTTCTCTGGGTCGGTGCAGTTTATTCTGAGGCGTAGGAACTGCCCGTAAGGCAAATTGTACTTGAGACCGTCTGGGTGGTAAATGTCGAAGTGGAGTAGACTATTACGGTCAGTCGGTATACGGTACAGTTCTGTATTCAGTAGATCACCAGATCGGTAAATATGAAGATCCAGAAGTCGATGCTGTGATGATCCCATTGGATCGTGAAGTTGATGTGTTCATTGCGTGGATTGAGCCACTAATGAAACAGTAGTAGATCTTGAATGGTGCCTTTCCAAATTAGTAAAACATCATCTATATAGCATTTCCAGATGATTAGTTTGTCTTTATAGGAGTTTTCCACAGTGATGATGTTGTCCGATTCCGTACTTAGCCATGTACAGATTGGCGACATCTGGGCGAATGTAGCCCCCATGCTGACACCTTTGGTTTGCTTGTACAGCTGGTCCCGGAAAAGAAAGAAATTCTCAGACATAGCAAGCATTACACACTCAAGGGTGAAGTTGGTCAGGGTGGAGGTGGTGTCTTCCCTCAGAGCTTCCAAACCTTGTTGTTGTGGTATGGAGGTGTACAATGCCTCTACGTCCATAGTGGCGAGTATGCAATCTTCTTGAATGTTTCTCTCATTCAGTATAAGGATGGTACTGGTGGTATCCTTGTGGTATGAGGCCATTTGGTTAACAAAAGGGTTAAGGAAAAAATCTGTATTCAGGGACAGGGGCTCCAGAAGAGAGTCAAATACCGAAAACTATCAGTCTGCCGGGTGGTTTTTCAGTGTTCTTGTGTACCTTGGGTAAGATGTAAAAAGCTGGTATCCAGGGGTGTAGTTTGTTGAGGAAGATGCGTCGTTCTTCGGAAATCCATCACTGGTCCTCAGCGTATTGGGTTAAACTCCTGATCTCCTCTTGCAGGTGTTTGGTGGGATCATGGGTTAAAGTCTAGTAGGCTTCACGATCGCCAAGGAGGGGCAGGCATTCAGTATCGTAGTCTGTAATGTCCATAATGACTATTCCACCGCCTTCATCGGCTGCCTTGATGGTAATGGATTTGTCATTTCTTAATGATAGGAGTGCAGCTCTCTCTTCTTGTTCTAAAATGTCAGGGTAGTAGTTGTTATTGCTGAGACCTAAAGAGACAGCTTTCGTAACCAACTTTTCAAAAGTCTCTATTTCACACGGGATGGTGTGTGGCGGTGGATAGAAGGTGGACTTGATCTTCAAACCAGTGATGTTCTCTCGGTCGTGCTGTCTGGTATTACCCACAGACTCTTGTGTGCTCTGTTTTTCAGGGAGGTAAACCTAAAAAAAAAGTATTTCAAATGGATGTTCCTGAAAAATCTTCTCAATTAGAGTTCCGTCTTAAAAGGTCTCGCCTAGGCTGCAGGGACAAAAGACAGTCCCTTTACCAGGAGTCTCCGTTCTGCTGGATTTATCAGATGTTTTGATATGTTGAAGATGGGTATCCTGTCCCCTACCCCCGATTCAAGTTTCTGATCATGCATCTAACCTCAGAGTGTCTCCTATTCCAATATTCCTTGGTTCCTCTTATTGTAGCAAGAATATGTGTACGTTTACCCTCTGAAACTTCATTTTTTTCTTTCACCTGTTCCAGCATCTCACATGCAGGAAGATTTTGAAATCTAGCTCCGGTCTGAATTGTATGAGCAACAGCATAACAAAATGTTAAAATTTCACTTTCATACAATAAGTGAAAAACATGTTCAACAGTGATTCAGAATCAAGATTCTTCAGAATACATTCTTGTACAACAATATTCTGAAGAAGAAATTGCAGCCTTCCAATCATCTAATCTGCCTTCTGTACCAGTAGGAACAATCATAGGGAAACAAAAAGCTTCTAACGTCTATTCCCAGACACTGATTGGTGCACCTTTCGTTGCTTTCAGTTGATATAATTTTAAACTGTCGCCCAAGATTTCACTTGAGTGTAGAGGATGAATAGTGAAATGTTCATACAAACTATTCTCTTCTGCAACAAATAAACGTTGGAACAGACATTCACTGCTTTTGTTTGTTAATCGTCATCATTGCTGCTGCTGTTCTCATGACTAGACATGTTAAACTGTCCAACTGGTGAGGAAAATGTAAAATAAAATTGACAACTCTAAAAAGACAATGCTGGGGCGCTGCTGAGCAGCCAACAAGATGGCTGCCTAGTGTCCAAGCTCTGCGCTCGACTGACACACTTACACGTGGTAGCTGCACCAGCCACTCATCCAAGCTGAAATCCCCTGTGCCGATGCGTCTGGCTGCTGGGAACAACTTATGCGAGTGGTGGGGAAAGCCAGAGAGCAAGCGCTGAGCTAGAGCATGCTACAAGGGTGCGGGGGAGGAGCCTCTACACCTAGCAATGCCACAATTCGGAGAGGGCCGTTCCCGGCACCTGCTGAGCCGGTGCAAGGTGGGGCGGAGCCTCACACGGCTATCACTGGAGCTTCCGGCCCCCATGAGGCATTTGCGCCTCTACATTTCACGGGGTGAGTTCCCACCCCTCACCTAGAGGAGCGCTGATCCGGGATGTCGTACTGGCGGTGCCTGGCACTTAACACGCCCGTACACCCTGTGCCTTGCATCCAGGGGTGTTCGATGTAGGCAGTACTCTATTGGGCCCCAGACCCTGCGGCAATCCCATATTATAAACCCAGCCATCCCACGGTGGGACCTACCATGCACTTGAGCACCTCTGTGGATCCCACGCCCGGACCAGGCAGACTGCTGACTCCGAGGCCCTATTCACCAACACTGGCATTGGGTATGTGACAGCCAGTTGACTCCACCGCGGGGGCCCATTGGAGATCGCTCTCATCTTCTTGGATGGACCCTGGTCCCTGAAATTGCCTAAGCCTTTAGAGACCCACCTGCGCCTCTCAGACACCTTGCGTCCCTCGCATCGGCACCACTTTACAATCTGGGCTCCAGCACCTGGCTCATTGGGTGACGGTCTGGACTGGGACACCCCCTATAGAATGGGACAAATACAAACCACCAGCTCCATCCACGATTCTCAAGAGGCTTACTGGGGCACCGACAACTGAGGCCCTAGCACGGACTGCTCGGCGGGGCTGTGCCCTGGGGGACATGCACCCAAGTGAGGCTGAGAGGACCTACATCTGTACCCTGCTCTGCACCCCCTGCGCCCCATGGCCCACTCACTGACCTGCATAAACCCGGATACACACAAACCTGGAGGCAATCCACATCCAAATGTGGGCACCAACACTAGCTGAATAAGGTGATATCCAGTGGGGCTTACATCCCTGGGACCTACCACCACACCAGCCCCCCTGTAAATCAGCTATGACCAAAGGTGCGGGCAGTGGGAGGAAACCATGGGCCAAAGACAAATTTACAAAGGTGGCCATCCGTGAAGACCCTGGTCCCTCATCCAGCCCTCATCTGGCCCAGTCGGAACCTAGCCTGTCCCCTCCACCAGATCTTATTCACATGATGGAGGCTATGGCCAAGGGGTTTGCAGCCGTCCACAAGAAATTGGACAATATAACAGCCAACGTAGCATCTATGAGGTCGCAACTCGCCAAGGATGCGTCACTGAAGAGGAGACGAGAATCAGTGCAACAGAAGACTCTGTAAAGGGTCTCAAAAATACAGTGGCAACCCTGGCAAAGAAGGTGAAAGCTGTGAGGTCCAAATGTGATGACCTTGAATCGCGTTCTAGGAGGAACAATATCCGCATTGTCGACGTCCCTGAAGATGCACTATCGGGGGGCATGGAGCAGGCCGTGGAAAACCTACTCAAAGATCTTCTTGCAACATCTACACTCTCCCCCTTCTTTGCTGTAGAGCGGGCCCAGCGAGCACTAGCCCCCAAACCAAAACCAGGGGACTTCCACCGCCCCATCATTGCAAAACCCCTAAATTTCCACAACAGAGACCATATATATATATATTTTTTATCCTACGCCTCACCTGGGGGAAAAAGGGAGCTACGTTTGGGCTCCCAAACAATACAGATCTTCCTGGATCCCTCAACAATGCTGGCTCAGAATGAGAGACGTCAATTCATCAGAGTTAATCAATCTGCAAGGCTATTTCCTTCCCGTCTTCGATTTCAGTTCCATCGCAAAATTTACTTTTTTACGGTCCCGAATGTGGCGGTAAAGTTCATAGAGGCCCAAATACTGCTTGCGGACCACCAAGAAGCCAATGCGGTCGATTAACTGCAGATTAAAAGGAACTGACCAGCAGCGTACTTCAGCTAACTCTGATTCACTGATGAGTATATAGCTTCTAACAAATAACCCACTGCTACCACACATACATCTATATAAGTAATCCTGCAACGATGTTTTGGTACAGGCCGAAGTGGCAGCAGTTGGCCCCATAGCAGCTGCTTAAACCAATGTTAGGTTGTGGTTGTTTGTTGTGGCCGTGTTGGGGTAGGCCACGGGTGGGAAAGAAGGAAGGGGTTTCACACAATTAGGTTGGTGAGGACAGTGAACGTGGATGGGTGGGGACTGGGAACTGATCTACCATCGGGTCCCGCCAACTGTTTGAGCACCTGTAGTGAGACCAGGCTAGGTTGGGGTGAAAATTGTGAAAACGATTTGGCATCAGAGTACAAGGTTGTAACTAGTCCGCTCTGTAAGGATGCAACCAACAGGTACAGGCAGGTAGGGGCCTGCCCCAAAGACTTCCACCTATGGCAATGGAACTGAAAGTGATGAGCTGGAACATGGGGGATTGGGAACTTTACTAAGTCGAGCAAGATCATGGCTATATAGACACAGGATCAAGGTTCTTCTCCTACAAGAGACACTTGCTAGGGAGGGAGCTTCCATGGGCATCAGACCAACAAGGGGAAAAACAGGCACACACCTTGAGGGAAGTGTGCTACATCTCGCGTCCACAAGCAGCCAGGAAATACAGGGAGGGGGGAGACACTAGCCAGATTGGTTGGAGAGGGATACAACCCAAGTGGATGGTATTCAGGACATATGGGGTAATCTCTATTGGTCAGACCAGGAAGTGTTCTCCGACTTTTATAGTTCTCTATATGCTTCAGGGCAGCAAAAAGATCCACAAGACATACACTACCTTCTGGATGGGATTCCCCTATTGCAATTGACTGCCCAAACAAGAGGAGGTCTGGAATCCCCCCCCATCAATCGACAAGCTCCTTACGGTAGTGACAGACCTGCCAAGAGGCAAGGCCCCGGGCCCAGAGGGCCTCACGTCAGAATTCTAACAGGAACGCGCAGCTCTATTAATCCCTCGCCTCCTTCAGGTATGGGTGTGGGCGCTTCGCGACTCCATCCTGCCCACCTAGATGCGTGATAACAAAATAACGATCCTCCTCAAACCTGACAAGCCGAGCGGTGAATGTGTGTTTTACAGACCCCTTTCCCTGATGAATGTGGACAGTAACATTTATATCAAAGTTCTTGCAAGCAGATTTCTTCCACTGAAGGGTACTCAACCCAATCCAGGGGGGTCATGACATTAATTCATAAATCTGTAAAATTTGCCATAAAAAGAAATACCTGGATCACGGGGGGTGCTATGTCATCCTGAACTGCTCCATAGATGGTACTGAATTAATACTGGTTAACACCTACGGTCCCAACATTGTCTCTCCTGAATTCTTCGATGACATAGCATCAATATTCACTGGTTACATTGGGGTCCCGATCTTGTGGTGAGGAGACATGAACCTAATTCTTGACCAAGCTATGGGCAAGAGCAGCGCGGCCCACAGACCTCTCTCATGGACAGCCCGTCAACTCCTGGCCCACATGGAACACCTGAGACTAAGGAACGCATGGTGATTGCTACACCAACAAGAGCATCAATACATATTCTACTCCTCAGTGCACACAGCTCATCACGCATAGACATGTACCTAACTTCCAGCTCACTGATCGGCAAAGTAGGGCAAGCCACAATACTACTTCACACTCTCTCTGACCACTCCCGAGTGGCTTTGACCCTTAAAACAGACAGGCCCCCTGAGTTAGGAAGCACCTGGCATTTTCAATCCGATGCCCTCCAAGATGTAGTATTTAAGGCAGATATTTGCACAGATATAGAAACATATTTTGCCTGTAACGAGGTGGGCGTGACCTCCACCGGGGTACGCTGGGGAGCCTTCAAGGTCTACATCCGGGGAATCTCTATCTCGAAGGAAGCCGGGGTATTAAAAACCATCAGGAATGACCTCCAGCGCTCCGGAGTCCAGCTCAAATACCTGGAACAGCAATACTCCAACCACTCGAACCCACAGGTGCTGGCTCAGATATGCTCCAAACTGGACCACTTCGAGGCGCACACCTTGAGGGAAGTGTGCTACTTCTCATGTCCACAAGCAGCCAGGAAATACAGGGAGGGGGAGACACTAGCTAGATTGGTTAGGTCGAAGAGGGGTACCGCCCAAGTGGATGGTATTCAGGACAAATGGGGTAATCTCTATTGGTCAGCCCAGGAATTGTTCTCCAACTTTTACAGTTCTTCATATGCTTCAGGGCAGCAATAAGATCCACAAGACATAGACTGCCTTCTGGATGGGATTCCCCTATCGCAATTGAATGCCCAAACAAGAGGAGGTCTGGAATCCCCCCATCAATGGACAAGCTCCTTACGGTAGTGACTGACCTGCCAAGAGGCAAGGCCCCGGGCCCAGTGGGCCTCACGTCAGAATTCTAACAGGAACACGCAACTCTATTAATCCTTCGCCTCTTTCAGGTATGGGCGGGGGCACTTCGCGACTCCATCCTGCCCACCTCCATGCGTGATGACAAAATAACGATCCTCCTCAAACCTGACAAGCCGAGCGTTAAATGTGGGTCCTGCAGACCCCTTTCCCTGATGAATATGGACAGTAACATTTATGCCAAAGCTCTTGCAAGCAGATTTCTTCCACTGATGCCCCATATCATACATAGTGACCAGGGGGGCTTTTTCCCCGGTAGGTCAACGTCACTGAATATCAGGCGTCTATTTGACGTGATGGCAAGAATCAACCCCTCGGCTGAGGCGTGGCCATGACACTAGATGCCCAGAAGGCATTTGACATGGTTTTGTGGGAATATTTGTGGGTGGTTCTGGAAAAGCGGGGTATCCGTTCTGAAATGCTTTGCTGCATTAAACTACTATTTACATGCCCTTACAGCCACGGTCCTTGTGAACTCCCATAAATCCGGACCATTTGGGCTAAGCAGGGGCACACAGCAAGGTTGCCCACTGTCTCCGATCCTCTTCGCCTTGGCCATCGAACCGATGGCGGACATGATCTGCGCCCGGCACGGACATAGAGTAATCCGCCCGAGTGGCGCGCCTGAGATAGTCTCGCTGCATGCGGACTCCTGAGATCAATCAGATAATGCAATGCTACCATCTCTTCCAAGGGACAATAGTATTCCAGTTGACGCTCTTGATGGAGGCAGTGTTCAAAGCTACAGATAACCTTGCAACATGCAAGGCACCCGACTGTTGATTGCATTGTGGAATTTTATAAGGATTTTAAAGTTTCACTGGCCCCACATATGTTAAATCTACGACAAGAATCTTTTGAAATTGGCCATCACTATCTCTCTGCAAGGCAATATTTACAGTACTACTCAATTCGAATAAGCCCTCTACACCTTGCGGCTCCTACCGCCACTTACCCATAGTAAAGGCTACTAAAATCTATCGCCTGCTTGAAGCCTTTAAAGACAAGAAGAGCTGGTTAGCTTTGCTCCATCAGCTACCAGGAGCTACGTCGGACTGCCCCGGCCAACTGATGCGATTCACACACACGTAATTTAACTCTGTGTTTTAGAAGGCATATAAAAAGGAGCATTAAGGCACACGTAGGAGACATTTAAAAAATATTTGGGCATACATAACTGACAAACATTTATAGTGTTGAAGTCAGATTTGCTACGTACTAACTCCTTGCTCCACACTTGGTGATACTTGATACTGACTGTCTGCTTTCAGCTCCTGCTCATAAAATCTTTATGTAAACCCCTTTGTTATATGCCTGCCTTCATACATACTTATCAAGGTGGGTGTATCCCTCGTAGACCTACAGCATTAAAACTACGTTGGCTGTTTTAAAAACTGTCTCACACAGACCTGAGTGTACAAGCTGTAGTTGCCACGGCTACTAAATTGAAGAACTGGTCATCTTCCAAGCTGGCCTGATTGCAGAGTATCTACCTTTTAAAAAAGGAAGATCCTCCCCAAACTTGCATACTACATTTCTCAATGGAATAACTGGGTGGCCACTTCACACGTTATGTTATGTTATGTTATTTTGCATTTATATAGCGCCTTATATACCATTGGTATGGTCTGAAGGCGCTGGTAGGTTGAACGCCCTTGGGAACCGAAGTTCAGGTCAGTAGAGAGAGTAGAGAGAGTCCAAAAGTGTGTGTGCGCACCATGTATGTGTGCAGCTGGTGCGGAATTCAAGTGGTAGCTGCTTGTGCTCAATGCCTGCGATCAGTCATTCAGAAAACAGTTCGATTCCCTGTTGGTTTTTACTTGAAGTGCTTTAATTTGGTGAATAACTATGTGAAGGTTACATCATTTTTCTTGGGTGTATTCATGTGCAATCCTAATCAGCACTAGCATAGAGATGCAGTGATGAACAGCGAACAATAACCTCTTGGTGCACGAGCCTCTTGTTTCGCCAAACTATGGCTTCATGTAGGCTAATTACACAATATCTGGCTGTTTGACAAGATAATTCATAACATGTGGTTGCGATATCTTATGTTTGGCTACATTTTTGTTATACCATACACTCTTTCATTACATTTAATGTTTAGATATTTAGATTACAGTACAATCCCTAAGCGTTATTCTGTAAGAACGAGAGAGGGAAAGAAAATGGTCCATCATGAGACAAAAGCATGGTTTCATTAAGGGGTGTGGTTTGGATGAAGTAATCCCCATGACACACCACTAAGGTTGGTTGCATTAGATGTTTCACAGTGTAGTGGCTGCCTTGTGCTTCACATGTGTGGTAACCCCTATGGATATTGAGTAAGAGAGGGGTGTGCCAGCCGCTGGCCTGTGTGTCAACATTGTGCGAGGTCCACCAACTAGCCAGTGTGCTTTTGTCAATGTTTGAAATGTATTAAAAGAAATGGGGTGAGATAAACACCTATCTTTCCCTAGACTAACAAGAATGTCCCTGCCTAGCAAAATAAAGCTAAAGAAAAATGACCTAGTGTCCAAAAAGTCTCGGACCCTTACACTAAAGCACACAAAATTATACAAGGAATATTTGTCTGTCTTCAATTAAAAAAACAATATGACATTTCAAACGTATAGGTTTTAAAAATACTCCTTGTGATCAGGGTTGGACTCACTGCCACTGGATCAATTCAGGAAAAATATGGGAAAAGTTCTGGTTCAATAAAGTTGTATTCAGTAGAACACAAAAGGTATTTTCCATCCACTGCGTCCTTCCACTTTACAAAGTAAATGTCTCTGTCACAAACAC
This sequence comes from Ambystoma mexicanum, assembly GCF_040938575.1. Lineage (NCBI taxonomy): Eukaryota > Metazoa > Chordata > Amphibia > Caudata > Ambystomatidae > Ambystoma > Ambystoma mexicanum. Next base: position 344,530,351 of record NC_090922.1, read on the forward strand.
AAGTTCAAAAACCAAATCTGTTGTCATGTTCTACATTCTTTCAAAACATCATAAGCAAATGACTCTTCCTTTCAGAATACAAGATCATAAACCAAGACAAGTGTTTTCCTCAGGATGCAAAGAAAGAATTAATACATCACACTTATTCTTCAAATACAATACTTTTATCAGGATAGCCCAACAACCTTTGGTAATGCAACTGTTTCTCAAAATGATAATAAAGCCAACAAGTTCTTTCCACCACACCTTTTTGCCACAGCAACACTTCTTAAAAATAGCTTATTTCTTGGTATACTTGCCTGCCAGAACTAACTACTAATGGTCCCTCTCCTTGTTCACTCACTTGCCAGGAAGATAAACTCCTACACTCCTACAACAACAAAGTAACTTCAATGGCAATATTTGTTCCAGAGTTCTCCCCACCAGTATCCCTTGTGAGGAGGGTTGAACAAAAGCTGTCTCTCTTTATTGTCTCTTGATTTGTTTCAATGTGGGTTACAGGTTCCCCAAGTTTGTGTACCATAGAGGGGTGTTGCGCCCTTTTTGTCTCTCTGCTACTCCTTCACAGACTCTTGGCTGTTGGCAATGTGGGTTATAGGTCTTCCCCCCTATTGGTGTCCCATAAAAAGGAAGTTGCACCCTTTTCGCCTCTCTGCTACTGCTTCATTGCAGCCTCTTGGCTGTTGACATTGGGGGTTACAGGTTTCCCTAAGTTTGTATCCCAAAGAAGGGGAATTTTGCCCTGGTTGCCTTTCTGCTACTTCTGTGCAGCCTTTTGGCTGTGGGTAATGCGAGTTACAGTTTTCCCCAGGTTGGCATCCCATCGAAGGGGGAATTGCGCCTGTTCCGACTCTTTACTTTAATTTGTTCGGTATTCAAAATTGTTATCTGCTGCCAAGGTTCCAGCTCAGAGCGCCCTGGGTTCACCTCTAATTGTAGGCCAACTTGCTGTTCTTGGGCGTCTCTGTTTTCCTCTCGGCCTCTGCAGAGGACCTTCTGCGTTCTGCCTCATTTGGTGACAGCTGCTGCATGACATCAGCGGCCTGCACTTTAGTTCTGCGCCGGAGCACTGCCAGCTCTGTAGGGGTTCCGCATCTTCCTGCACTCTGAAGCAGCTCACGTTGGGTTGGGAGCATGTCTCCCAACTGGCTGGGCTTCTTCTTCCACCACCATATACAACGTGGCTTCCTGCTGTGTGCGCTCAGCAATGCCACCCGCCTCTTCTCTCTGCGTCAGCTTCAACTTGCGTTCTTTGTTCTGCTTCTCTGCCAATTTCGGGGCATTGGATTGCTTCTGCCTCTGCTACTACTTCCATGTACCTCCCCAGCTGCAATGGACCGTGGGATTTAAATGTCCCTCTCAAGTACCTTGCTTAATAACGACTAGACTGCACATTTGTTTCAATTATATTTCTGATCCTCATTAACTCCTAGTCCTCCCTTCCCATCCCAGTACCACAGGCATTATGGGCCCTGAAGTCCATGGTGGTATTTATCTTTTGACATTTAGTTGGGAGTGTTGGGGAGCTGATGGTTGTTAAGAGTCAGGCAATGTTATAGACTTAACATTGGTGTGAGGAGCTCTACCCAAAGCAGAATCATGAAAATTAGGGGATGTCAGTTGTACTTTCTGAACTCCTAAATTACACATTTTACTCTGATTAGATGACTTTTCATAGCATGTTCTTTGGGTAGTTTCATTGGAGGGACGTGTACAATAACCGCATGCCATTAAGTATTTGGGATTTACAGGGTTTTCATCCTCATAAAATGACGAATATCGAGTCCCTCCCAAAGGAGTCATCACTTCTCCCTGACAGCTATCTCCCCTCGATGTGATCCCCCTTCATGATACAACCCCCAGGGTTAGGATCAGGTAGCGGCTGCCTTCCCCTGGCCACATTGGAGGATGGGGTTCCGTGATGACTCTGCAGAATTCATCACAGGAGTCTCGCATAAAGTGGGAGAGCTTCACACGCCCATACAGCCCCCGGGGCTTGGCAGCACCGATTTTGAACTTTACAATTTCGCTTCAGGGTGCATTTTTGTGCACATTGTTACATGTCAGGCAGGAACTCCCACACGGCAGGATTGCGAGGAAAGGAAGTTTCCCATTGGGTGTAAGGGTTTGACCCAGTGAACACTGTGGTATGCGCTTGGGCTACGATATTTCGGCACCTAAATGTAGTAGTTTGCTACGCTCAGGAGATTAGATTATGGAAATGTCCAGGGCGAGCCCCAACATCAGATGTAGATCTGTCTGCACAAAAGCACATAGAGGGGTCTCTCACTGTGGGTGACATGTTCCTGGAGTGGACCGTCGTACCCCTGGAGAATTTAGGCCAAATAGGTAATGACACGACAGCAATGCTACAATACCACTGGATGAGCATTTCAGTGCCCTAGCCTTCATTCTAGGCCGAACCTAACACATCACTGTTTACAGTTCATTATCCATGCAGGTAATGGCAGGCGATTAATTTAATTCTTGCATAACTGTGTGCAATTATAAACAGCGGCCAACCAAACCAATGTTCACAAACAATGGGAGATCGATTTAGGGGCCTGTGTACAGTATGAGACATGGTGTCACTACAGCCTAGTGACGAAGGAAGTATCATACAATTCTTGGTTCAGGTAGATTCAGTGTAAAGTTTTAAACAGACGGATCTATACTCCTTGTCGACTGACCAAATTTGATACTAGCCTGATGAATGACCAATATTTTCTCTGCTGCAGATGGTCTATTACACATGTGGTGCTATCACCGGGTGGGTGTTTTCTGGAGCAAATACGTATTTATTTTTAATTAATGTGATTCGGGTAACAGATTCAACCTTTCACATAATTCACACAAAATTACAAAAATCATACCCCAGAATTGGTCAATATAAAACATTAAAACAGAAATAGATCAATTCGAAAATATAACATTTCATCAATATACAAAAAGGTAAAACCGTAAAAAGAACCGCTCTACAATTGCAGGATTCCAACACATCAGTATGATACACAGATAATCATATGCAGAGTGGCATCAGCATGAAGCATTAAATTATTAATCCTTACCATCTGATTTTAATAAAAAATCTATTTTACCTAAGAATTTTAAAACTCGGGACTGTCAGTGGTGTTTTGACTCCTTAACTCAATCTATTCCAAAATTCATCTGTTTTCAACCATGTAATATGATCAACAAATTGCGAAAATTACTGCACCGTACTTTCCTAGAGAGCTGCACAATAAATCATGATATGTATTGTTGTTGCGACCAATTCCACATTAGCACAAATATCACAAGGCGCAGAGTTCTCTACTCTGTTTAGATGGGCCATCAACACCTCCTTACTATTTAGCAGGCTCAAACTGAATCTTAAAAATTGATAACCACTGGCCACCAGGGGGCGCACAGGCAATCATGCTCTCTCTGTGAGCCCCGCTACTACGGCCCAAAAACTGGATTGAGCCCCCACTTTTGGACCTCCCGCTGCAGATACACAACAAGCGGCTGCAGTGAGAATATCCCCCCATTCCCCAGCAGCAGAAATCTCACGGGAAATCGGCGTGGGATTCCCCTAGAAATCATCACCCAAAAATTACAGCCTGCCGGACCCGGACCGGTGAAAATGAAAGTGGGCAGGTGCCCGTGAACTGACTGACTCAGCGCTGCTGGATGGTCGCCCTGCAGCGCCATGGACACCTCGCCGGCGTGACACACCCCACCCTGGCACCGAAAGGTAAGCGAATTATAGAACACAGGCTGGAGACCAAGCGAACAGACGAGGACGACAAACCCAGCGGGGATGAGAGCGACCTTCCGGAGCCCATGACCCCCTCCTCCCTATACCCATACCGACAGAGCACCCTCAACGGTGCGCGTCCTCGCCTTGTGTCCTGGAGCCCGCGAGGTTGGGCTGCATGGCAGGAGTGGCCGGAGCCCCCCACTCGCGTGGGACCAGAAGTGGAGACGCACGGGAGGTGCCCTGCGCCCCTAAGCCTCTTCCTGCTTGCACCGTGGCTCTGAAGATCCAGAATACATTGCCTTGAAGTGTTCCGGGAACCCTGAGGACGCACGGACCTCCGTGACAACAGGCATCTGCGAGGAAGATCCTGCAGGCGCATCGGACATCCGTGAGGTGAGTCGTATATAATAGAACTTGCTCACCCCTGTGCCCCGACGGCCCAGAGTGGTCCAGAGCTAAACAACCCTGCATGCTCCCATACCAACTACTGGAGCTTTGCAAACATAGTTGGGCACCCCCATTTGCAGCGACCTCATATGTGAGCACCAAACCCTGACCCAGTGCATAGCGCCACCTGAGCGGGCAGAGAACAGAACAGGGAGCGGGGAGCGCAACAAAGGGTTATCTACCTAACCACACGAAACCAGTCGAAAACCGTACGACACAACGTATGTGCAGAAGCAAGCTGCACTGAAATAAACAATTGCAGCTCCCAATTTACAGCACTAAGAGAAAGTGAACTTGTGAACCCCAGCAACGCCTCATTCCTGGGCCCCATCGGACCCCAGCCCACCCAACATCCGAACCTCAGCGCGCCATACACCCTTACACAATTGGGCAAAAGGAGGAAGTGCACAGCGACCCCACTGGATACAATCCTGAAAGGAGTGAAAGGAGAAAAAGGAGAGAGCCTAGCGTAAGTGGCAAAAGGCACTACCACCGGCCTTCTTCCTCAAGGTGAGGACAATCACACCCTGGGATTGGCTCATCTGTGGCAGACTTGACAAAAGCCCTAACATCGCCGCCCGCTCCTGGAATAAATCTGAAGACATCCTCATTCACATCAAGTGTATCACGTACACACGGCTCAACTTCTCTCTAAGAAAGTAGTACGGGGACCAACCCAACACGCCAAACAATCAAAGAGGAAAGAGTGGTGTGGAAAAACTGGGCCCTACCCCACACGCCAAGAGGACGTTAGTGAACTGCCACCGCCCTAATGACCGGCGCACACAACTGAAACCCTACCTACAGCAATACTGGTGAGATCTTGAAAAGGGCATAATCAAGCGCCCAACTCCTCAGCGCCCTGTAAGACTACTTGATATTCACTCAAAACCTCCATCAAGCATTTGGACCGACTTGCTCCTAACGCAATCACTACCCAGCGTCAAAATGCCTAAATGAGCGCTTTAACAGCTATACCATGGCAGCGATGGATGCCACAGTAAATGAATCGGCAGCCACGAAAGGAGACACTGCAGCCCTGTTGGGTTAAATCAAGAACATAGGCGGCAAAATAGACAAAATCACACAACGCCTGGATAATATGGAAGGAAGACGTGAAGGAGTGGAAAATAATCAGGCGTCTATAGACACCCTTGAAGCACAGTTTGAGCATGGGATAACAGACTTGGAGCAATGACAAGAGGACTTTAAGCTCAAAATGGACGATTTGGAAAATCGGGAAAGACGGAATAACCTGCACATTTTTGGGATACCCGAACAAGAAGATGGAACTGACAGCAATCTCATGAAAAAGCTCCACATCATCATCAAGCTCCAAGTCGATGATGATGCAATAGACAAACCCAAAACAGAATGAATCCACAGAACTGGGGGCCGCCAGGGGGGACCAAGATCGGTCCTCGCACGATTACATTGCTTCCAAGACAAGGCCAGAGTGCTTGAAAAGGCAAGAAGTAGTGAGGCGATTACTCTAGGAGACGCTCAAATATCAATATTCCAGGACCTTTCCTCCCCAACATTGGCCCTCAGGCGGATGTGCGGACCCCTCAGAAAATGATTGAAGGAACAGAACATTCGATACAGGTGGGGCTACCCCTTCTCCCTTTCCTTTGAACATGAAGGAACAAAGATACGAGTAAGATCGGAAAAAGAAATTAAGGCATGCATCTCTGACCTAATCGGACCTCGGGAAGAGGGAGACGCTCGAGAAGAGTCGAGAAGTGAGGATCGAGGATGGCACATACAGGGCCCCAGGAGAAAGCATGTGGAAGGCTCAAGAACATATCAGAGGGACAATGCCTCCCCTGAAGGGGAAAACTAAGTATTGTTGAACTTCGTAAGATAGAAACACTCTGCTGTAAAGAATGTGACTTGCCTAAGTGGTCGACCTTATGTCTCCAGTACAGCCACGACATGTGAACTGGGGGGGTAGGGGGGACAACAGGGGCTCAATTAACATTGAGGTTTCTTATCAGGTCATGGGCTGTGAAGTAAAGGCCCCCACTGGTGATTCAATGCATGGCCGGAGCTATCAACCTGGCTCGATCGGACGCCACCAATTGGGAAATGGGAGGGAAGACGGTAGGGAAGGGGGTAGACGAAGGGACAGGGCCGAAGCAGCATCTCCACTGGTTCAAAAAGCGGGATATAGTGTGATGTTCGACGAACAGACAGATTATTGGTCACGGAATGTAAGCCAATTCCCCACTAAAGTATTCAATGGCACTGACATCTGATGCAAGGGGAAGGGACTCCCTAAAGGTAGGGACACTCGGTGTAAAAGGTCTCAACTCACCAACTAAGAGATCACTAGTAGCCAGAGAATTCCATAGGGCCAAGATAGATGTTCTCCTACTACAGGAGACTAAAAATGCCAAAGGGGAGGAGCAGCACATCCTCGGGAGGCGTATGGGTACAGAGTTCTGGGGATCTGGTCCACTAAAGAAGGGAGGAGTGGGGATCCTCATTAGAAAAGGAATCGAGTTTGAGTCCGCCAAGACCTGGCCCGATGTAGAGGGGCGGGCCCTATTGGTGACGGGGGGTCTATTGGAAAAGTCAAGGTCACGATTGCCACAATCTACTCCCCCAATTCAGGACAGGCCCGCTTCCTGGTTAAAACGATCCCTAAAATAATGCTAGAGGCCTCAGGCCATATCATTCTAGGAGGGGACTTCAACCAATGGGCAGACCCAACTATGGATTGGAAGCCTGGTAACCCCGAAGCTAGAGACCAGAAAAAGGGTGACTGCACAGAATTTGCTGAGGTGATGGATGTATATGGAATGAGAGACATGTGGAGAGATATGGACCAAAACAAACGGGGTTACACTTTTTACTCCACCCCTCACAACACACTTACCCGGATCGACTACATATATTGATCCAAAGATCTTTCAGACACTGCAACACGATCAGAGATAGTCCCAGTCACATGGTCCGACCATGACATGGTGGTAGCCGACACCCGATGGGATAACTTGCCTATTGCGGAAGCGAAATGGAGATGTAATGAGAGTCACAGAAATGGAATATTTTAAACTGAAAAACACCGGCGAGGAATCCAAACAGGTAGTCTGGGAAGCGGGGAAAGCTACCTGGGGAGGTGTCTTGATAAAAGAAGGGTCCCGCAAGAAAAGGGAGAGACAGATTATCGAAAACAGGCTCAGAACTGGGAAATGTCAGCTAGAAGGGGAAATCAGGAGGGAAGATGAGAATGACCTAAACAAAATCAATGAGACAAAAAAGAAATTATTAGAACATGAGCAGATAGTGCGCAAGCTCCAACTCCTGAAACAGAAAAAAAGGCGACGCATTGTTAGCCACCAGACTTAGAGAACAAAGAACCAAGCGAAAAGTGCTAGAAATAATTGAAGATAACCTTGCTCCAGCCAATACCACTCCCACCATCCCAGAATCCTTTGCCACTTTCTACGAGACCCTATACACCTCGGAAGCAAACCCTGACCAATCAGATACCGAAACCTATCTGTCCACTATCACTATGCCTGAGATATCAGGTCCTGACTCAGAGCTGTTAGAATCCCCTACAACTGAACAAGAAGTCCAAAATGCAATAAAGAGGCTAACCTTGGGCAAATCTCCAGGGGAAGACGGTTACACGGCCGGATTCTATAAATCCTTTAGTGCACAACTCACGTCATTCATGGTATAGCTGGTCAACGAAATACTAGAGTCAGGCAAAGCCCCAGACTCCTTCACCCGTGCACTTATTACGGTAATCCCAAAAGAGGGAAGAGATCCCAAAAAGTGCGGATCATATCGCCCCATCTCCCTGCTTAACTTAGAAGTGAAAATCTATACAAGGGTTCTGGCCACTAGATTAGAGACACTAATGCCCCAACTCATCCATCCCGACCAGGTGGGCTTTATACTGGGAAACAGGGAGCTGATACAATGCGCAAAACACTCCATCTTATTTATGCATCCCAGAATATGCCCAGTGAACACGTCCTCCTCTCAATCGACGCAGAGAAGGACTTTGAAAGGGTAGAGTGGGACATTTTAAGAGCAGTCCTACTTAAGGTTGGGATAGACCAGAGGTTCAGAAAGGGAATACAGGCGGTGTACACATCTCCTAAAGCATCTATATTTGTGAATGGAGAATACTCCAGATGGTTCGAACTAGAACGAGGCACTCCCTGCCCTCTCTCAGCAATCCTCCTCGCTCTCTCCCTGGAACCCCTGGCACAAAAGATGAGGGCTGACCTCCGGGTAGAGGGAATGCAACTGGGAGGAGTTGAGTACAAGGGGACCCTCTACGCTGATGACATACTTATCCATATGACTAACCCCATAACATCCATCCCCCGGGCCCTTCATCTACTAGAAGACTATGGTCGACTCTCTGGGTTTAAAGTGAACAAAGCCAAGTCTATTCTCTTCCCCTTGCAGGGTTCAATGGAGACAAACGTAGACATATTCTCCTTATTAGGTCTCAAGATCGAACACTTCAAACTGAAATACCTAGGCATACAAATCATGAGAGATCTAGGCGGCCTATACGAAGCCAATTTCCCTCCCCTTCTCCAAAGGTTCCACACAGGCCTTAATAAATGGAGCAAGCCGACAATCTCATGGTTAGGGCGACTCAAAGCTCTTAAAATAGTGTGTCTCCCCCGGTTCTTATAACCCTTCCAAATGCTCCCCATCGAGATGCCAAGGAACTACTTTGTGGAGGTCAAGAGAGCCATTGTGGGATTCCTCTGGCAGGGGAAAAAGGCTAGAATCTCATACGACACCCTAACACTTCCCAAGGACAAAGGCTGGGTAGGCCTCCTGGACCTGAGAAAATATTACGAAGCGGCGCAATTGCGAGTCCTAATCCCCTATCTACGCAACCACAAAGAACCCCAATGGATCACCATGGACAACCACTACCTATCACCGGCCACAGTTTCAGAGTGGCTATGGGCCCCCAGGAAAAAGCTTTAAAATAGAATCCAAAACCACCCGATAATGAGCACTATATGGGGGATCTGGAGAAAGGGTACGAGGATGCAAAAGGTCTCCACATGGCCATCCCCACTGAGCCACTTATGGTCCCCTGGAATTAACTAACACATTCCCAATGTGGGGAGGTTCCAGACGTGGTATGAGGCCGGTGTAGAGGGTGGGACAACTGCTGAAAAAGGACTCTTTTATAACACAAGCCCTGGGGATAGGCACATTATCCATCTTTCAATACCTACAGATAAAAAGCGTTCTGACGAAAGCAGAATGGAGGGACAAGCTGAAGAGGGACCTTACCCCCTTTAAAACGCTATTGGACACCAGAACAGAGATGAAGGGCTTAATATCTGCCATGTATAAAGAACTGGTAGAGGCAGGGGATGGGACTACGAAACCATTAAGAGGCAGATGGGACATAGGCGAACATATAAGCCCAGACATGTGTTGAAGAATGTGTAAAGCGGCCTCGCAAACATCCATATCAAATCAATACAAATTACACGCCATCAAATTATTACACAGATGGCAATGCAATGCTCTCAGGCTCTTTAGGATGTTCCAAACAGCCAGTCCGCAATGTTGGCGTGAATGTGGTGAGGTCGCCGACTATTGGCATATGTGGTGGGTATGTCGCTGAATAAGAGTATACTGGAATGAGGTCCTGGGTTGGATTAGACACATAGACGGCATCCACAGATCTGCTGCAAACCCCCATCGTGTATTGTTTGGCCTTGAAAAAAGTGAAGCCAAATGGAATAAGATTAAAGGTTTGGTCCCCCAGTTATTGCTAGCTGCCCATGCAATACTCGTGATGAAATGGAAGTCTAGAATGGTTCCGAGTGAGAGTGAATGGATTAACGTGGCCTCCAATATATACATAATGGAAAAGATAACAGCATCCCTTCATGGAAGATCCTCACAATGCAAGGCCCTATGGATGGACTTTACGAGTAAACACTTGTCAGGAACACCATAGTGATGAACAGGGGAGTGGAAGATGGAGCTCCCCCCCTATCGGGGCGGGTCGAAACTGACTAAAACACTGGGTTGTAATCTAACACATGTGATCTGAACAGCTATGAATGAAGGCATAAGAAGACTCTCCCAACGAGGCAGTCCCCTCGCCTACACACTGTGTCCACTCATAGACACACACAGACATGTCAATAAAGATGCTTGCTCAGCCCATGGGGGGGTGGAGGTATTACCCAAATTGTAAGAGCACAATTGTTCCAATGAACAATTGACCTAATTTCAAGGGTCCGAATTGACCTTTTCACAATTGACCTATATATATTGGTTTGGTGATACAGATATTTATTTTTATATATATATATATATATATATATATATATATATATATATATATATATATATATATATATATATATATATATATATATATATGTAAGGGGTTTTGGTGGAGGGGTTTGCGTTGGGTGGAGGGTTGCGGGGGGTTTCCCCCGCACATATCTAACAATTGACCTTCACAATTCGGTCAATTGTGAAAAGGTCAATTGTCATTCGAGCAATTGTGACTCAAACAATTGGTACACAACCGGGGTGGAGGGAGGGTGAAGGGAAAGTCATGTTGAAGATTCACAACTCGAAGCTGGACCTATCTAAAAAATGTATGATTAGACAATACTTTTGAAAAGCTCCGACTTTGCTCTGTATTTTTGAGTGTATCATTTTGTTTTTACTATGACTGGCATTCAACAAAACTCAATAAAATCGATTAAAAAAAGAAAACTGATTACACCAATAGGGGTTGGGCAACCTGCACAAATAAGGTGGCATTGTTACAGCGCTGTGGTCGCTGTAGAAATGATGGCGCAGTACAGCGTAATGTGCCATCATGCTAGACCAATAATTTCAGCAGCGGTCTAGTCTTTTTCAATATTGTGTCCGTTCCTCCAATTCCTTTTTATTCAGCAGAGATCACGGGCTTTGCGCGATGCAACCCTTTGGCTCCCCCTTGGTAAGATGAGGTTCTTCCCTTCTTGCCTCCCTCTGCCCTGCCATTCCCCTGCTGCTTCCTCCTTCTTGGCCTTTTGCGGTGGTCCCCCCTTTTGTCTTCCTCTCTCTCTGAAGTATCCCCCTTGTGCTTCTTCCCCTGTGCCTGCTGCTGGCATTCATCTCCTCACCCTAGAGCTTTCCTTTTGGATTTCCTTCTGGAATTGCTATCTGCGGAATCCTTCTGACCAGACTATCGTCCATCAAATCTGCAGGGTTTTTTGCCTTCTTGGCTTTTTCCTCTTTGGGGTCTGTTCCACCTGTCTGCTTCAATAGTCTTTCTGTGTCTTCAGGCGACACTGCGGCGGCAGGTAGGGAAAGGCCTTATTTATTCAACGAATGCCTGATAGGCTGAAAGACACCAAGAGGATACAAAAAAACACCAGACAGGCCATGCCAGCAATGCCCAAGGGGAGCGCTCTGAGAGGTGTTGTGCCCAAAGATGTATCAGCAATAGAGACGGAAGAGTGGATTTTATAACTTCTCATTTTCGCAATAGTGGCAATCCAGTCCAAATTGAACACTGATCATTTTACAATGTTCGGGTTCAAGACCAGAGCATTAATTGAGTGTTTGCAGTCACTTAAAATGGAATTAGCAAGATTCTTCAAGATATGCAAGGTGGCAGATTTCCCTTCCGCCAACGATACACTCAGATCCATTAACATTGGACCTACAGGAGGGGCCATCAACTTACCATACAATGTGTATACCATACAATCTTCCAGTGTAGCCATCCCTGAAGAGATACTAAACCCAACTCAAATCTCATGGTGGCCATTGGAAGACTCTGCAGGAAATTAAAAATCTGCATTAAAATGCATCCTTCTAGACAAACCCAACTGATATCATATGCCTGGTGATCTATTTCCCAGCCATAAAGGATTCAAGAGACCACCTTAGCTTTGTAAATCTATACTAAAAGTTTGATTGAGAACCTGCAGTATGTATGACAAATGTTCCTCATTTGGAATGAAAACTGATCTGCTTCTTTAAGGAGCCTTGTAATAATCAAGTTCTTATTCGGGCCAGCATGAATGTCAAAACCCAGATACATTGCACTTCTTAATGCAACCAAGACCGTATCTCCCAATCTCCAAGTAAAGCCAAAAGGCTTATTCAAGCTCTTGTTTAGACATATAATAACAGATTTTTTAAGAGTCACAGTAAACTCATTAATTAGAGCATAATCCGAAGTGGCGTCAAGGAGACACTGTAGCCCCATGGGAGTATGATCGACCAGGGCTACGTTGTCTGCATAGGCCATCCAGGAAACTCTTAGAGGGCCGATCTTAGGGCCAGCAAAGGAAGCTTTTTCCCAAAACTCTGACACATCTGAGATGTATAGATTAAACAGACACAGCGCTACTAAGAAGCCCTAGCGGAATCCTCTATGGGTGTTAAATGGACTCGACAGGGAGCCGGATCCATCCAATTGTATCTGTATCACTGTATCCTCATGTAAGAACACAATAATTTCCAACAGGGAAGGAGTATCTCCCCCAGGATTTTAGCTTAGCTCACAGGCATCCGCGATTAACAGTGTTGAAGGTCTGTGAGAAGTCAACAATAGTGACTGCATTCCCTCTGACCCTCAGGCTTTATCCCTCATGCCGTCCAAAACTAGGCCATTAAGCAGTATACTCAAGTTCTTACAGAAGCCGGTATGATATTTTTGAAGCTGACCAACTGCCTGAGCCCACCCCTCCAACTCCTTCAAAATGACTGCAGCGAAAAAATCTTGCTGTCTGAATCAAGAAGGGTGATCAGCCTATAGTTAGCCAATCACCCTTCTTGTAAATCGAAATAATTACAGAGAGCTTTCAGGCTGTAGGAGTACTTCTTAAGCCGAGTATGCTGCGAAAGAGAATGTATAGAATGGAAGCCCAGAGGCTAGGGTAATTCTTCAAACCCCTATTGCTCAGCCCATTAGGCCCCACCGCTCTGGCATTTGAGGACTTTCTAATATGAAATTCAATATCACATCTCTCAACACTAAGTTCCCAGAGCAGGCAGCCCCACTTAAAATCATAAGGGTTCGAGGGCATCTTATAGAGTTCAGAAAAGTGACAGTTCCATGTAGGTTCTGCTACAGGGTTGGATTGCAACAAAGGCTGGGATGTCCCAAGATTATTAATAGGTAGACTAAAAGTTCAGCGTATTCCCAGACACCAGGGTCTTTAACAGGGTTTCACCACCACGATGAGCCATGGAATAGTGGTGCGCTCTAAACCAATTTTTATAGCATAACTTAAGGGACCTTTTTTCAGAGGAGCCTCAAAGACCTTCTTTTGGCTCTTTTCTTTTGAACGACCAGCAGATCAAAGCAGTGCCGACGAAGAACCTGACCAATTACATTCCTTCCAGCTAGCTATTCATTGCTGCATAAAAATGAAACAAAATTCATAGTAGAGCAGGTAGACTGCTTCTCCACTAGAGTAGTGGAGTCAACGAAAACGTCTATCTCCTAAGCAAACGAGTTCCTTTTGCTGAAAACATGTTTATATTATTTCCCTGCTGAGTGATCATTAAATCGCAATATTAATTAGACCCAAAGACTTGAAAACTGTGATCACTTAGATCCACGTTTACAATCTTAAAGGATGAAAGCTTCTCAAACATAGGTGTAGAAAGAGCCAAATGGTTGATAATGAGCAGCCATTTTTTACAGGTATGCTATCGAGATAAATCCCCTTCTATATTGCCATTTTCAATTTGTAATTCCCATTCTTCAAAAAACAGGTTCCACTTTCCCCTGTGGTCCAAACTATGAATTAAAATCACCAACCATCACCATATGCCTATGGACGAGAGTTGCTGAAAAAAATCAAAACAAATCTATAGATATTAGTTGTTAACCATGTCTCTTGAAAGGTAAATAGATCAAAATTAATAAAAATACATCCCATTGTGAGATCATTAATGAAGATGTTGAAACCTGTGGTATTCCAATTCAAGAGGGACAAGCCAGAAGATGTTAGAGCCCGATCCCCTTTTCAGCCAGCCTCTTTAATCCACCCGCTAAAGTTCCTGGGACACGCAACCAATCAGCTTTTGAGCCACCCAAAGAATTACAGATGGGATTTTCAAAATGCACAGTTCGAAAGCTGATGAGAGAATTGCTACACGTTAATTTTAACAGATCCGCAGAGCCCCTTGAATGAATCTGTACTCTAGATATGGAATTCTCTCAGCAAACAATTTTGACCTTATAAAAAATATATCATATCGCATCTGGTAGATAGATGGCTTCTGCTTCATCAAAAATCATCTTTATCACCAAGTTCGATCCAAAACAAAACTCCACAGTATCTGACCTTGCATCATCATAGAAATAAACAGTCAATATCCTTGATCGACAATAAACAAAGGGAAGGCACGTTTTGGAGATAAAGCACATTCGATCTATTTAAAATAACATCAACATCCAAATGGACTACAAGTTCCAAAATTAAACAGTTTGGCACAGCAACCCCTACAATACTTCACAGCACACAGATTATCACTTTCCCCTTGAATCGTTGAAAGAACATTGTATGCTACTGTACCAGAGGAATCCACATGTCGATTTTCTTCAGTTAGGGAGGCATCATCCTATGGTCTACAGCACTATCCCTAGAGAGTGGGAAAACATGTCTAGAGATCTGGAGATTTAAAGACAATAACATAATGGGGGCAATGTGGGGCGGGGGTCAAGCGTGGATTGATGATTTTTAAAATCAGGCATAGGCCATTGTACCCCAGTTAAACTGGATGGCAACATCCTAATCTCCTGTTGCCCAAGCGCATGTGGGCAATCTGAAACCTCATTTCGGGTGGGGGCCTCCAAAGCCCTGCAATGCGTCTCCAAATCACTCTGTCCAACTGACACTATGAAAAGTAAGATTAATTTCTTGATGACTATTACCAGATGTTTGAGTTGATACATAGATCTGCGTTTGGGTACCTGGCAAATTTTGTTGGGAGAAAGAACACACATGCTCAGGTAAGACCATAATCGCAGAAAGGAATTGTTTTTTTTTGAGAGACCGGATTTGGCCTAATGAACCCATCTGCTTCGATAACCAAAGGCTCAGAATCACTGTGCTCAAAAGAAGTCTGAGATGCAGTCAGTGCTCCAGATAAGATTTTGAGGTGGAAGTATTTTACTCCCTATTTTTAAACCTTGAGTGTAAATGCAATTTCAAGAGAGTAAAAATGACTTTTTCTCCTTTGCAAGAGAGTAAAATGTATGTGACATCCAGTAGACGTGTGCAAAAACTGTATGGAAATCATTACCATGAGGCAGCTTTCTGCATTGTGATATAATACACCTTTCAATATTTCTCTAAGGTCTGGCCATTTGATCTTGCATGTATATAGTTAAATGTTGAAAACACAAAAACCTAGCAAATTACATAATAAAGCAAACATGAATTGTATTGTGTCTTTTGAGGGTCGATAGCAGAATTGCCTTTTGATGTTTATTTTTATTTATTTATTTGCATTTGTTAAGCGCACTTGCAGCCCATGAGGCATCGAGGCGCTGTTACAGAGGAAACACAGATTTAAGATTACATTCGGGTGCAGGAGGCTCTTAGTTACAAGTTAGCAGGCATAAAGGCAGAAACAGGTTAAAGTCACACAAAGAGTCATAGTTTAATGAAAGTCCTCATTTCCTGGAGCTATTACTACGTAATGGTATGCAAATATTATGATACACCAGTGCAGAGTGGCAAGGACTCCATGCTAAATTAGTGTTTTTGGCAAAGCGCTGTACATAGAACATATTTATCACAATTATCACCAAATCGAAGTTGGTACTCAACTGACCTCAAAAGGATGAAAGGCTGAGTTGGCCTTGCCGGGATTCGAACTTGCATTCTACAGATGACGCACACATCGCAGCAACAAGCGTTCAACCGGCTGAGCTATCTTACTAGCTAACATCCTTCAGAGGTCGGTAAACTGAGTATCGACTGAGGTATGACAATCACAGTGCCTAGATTTTGGACGAACCATGTATGAATACCTATCTGGATTATCACAGGGAAAGGTTTTGTGGCGGTTCTATTTCAATTACAAATGTAACTTTCATTTGTTTGTTTTTGAACAGTGCATGCATTTCCTGGACAGTCAGGTATTGGATGATTTAATTGTAGTCTTGAAAATTTGAGAGGCTATAACACCTGTACTTGGTGTAATGACAATCACCCACCCTTGAGAAACGACTCTGCTGCCACTGACGATTATTAGTAATGTACCCCATTGACTGCAAGGTTGAATGGATATAAACTAGACAGTGCATACTCATCATTGTACACACTTTTCATAATTAGAGTGTACATTAAAATATAAGTGTAAAAATGATCTGCCTCCAAATGATAATGCACACAGAACAGGAACTCTGAAAAATACAATTGTGCAATACTGCTTTGCTTTCAATGGAAACATGCGTAATTTGTTACAAAAGATGAATTTTAAATTGCAACTTAGTTTTCCATCTTATTACTTATACAATCCTAAAATGCTATGACACCATAAGAGACATCCCTACGACGGTTTGCCCACCAGTTATTGGAGGCCCCTGTGGGAGATCAAATGGTGGATTTACAGGAGGTGCTTGCTTGCCGAGGGGATGGTTGGTTTTCGTTAGATCTTGTAATAACTCTTGCAAAATTTGTAACGTTATTTTTATTTCACTCAGCTGAAGTGTGTGAGCAGATATGTTTTATTTAATGTTATCATACAAGCTCACAAAGGAGCCTAGGACTAGGTTGAGTGCACAGATTGATGGTGCCGTTTAAACAGGGTTTGAAATTGAGATTCGATGAGCAGGAGCTAAAACCAGTTCCTGGGTGTCGGGCATCACCCTGTAGGTACTAGCTACCGCCGGGGACCCATGAGCTACCTGAGATATTCCATTCAAGTTTTGTCCATTTGGTATGAACCATTGCGTTTAAGTGTATATTAGATGTGTTCTAATTCTGCTTCATTAACATTTTCAAATACTCAAAGTTAATGTCATATTTATGTGTTTGGAAAGCATCGGTTTGCCCTAAGAGCCAAAAGTAGCTCAAGCTAACCAGGTTCTACTATGCTAAAAGCAGGAGCTAAATTGCTCCCCTCAATTTCAAACCCTAGGTTAGTTTAACCTTATCGAGTTCACGTAGCATATGATGAAGCTCATGGCCCACTTCCGGGGAAATAAGCAACGAGGAATCGTTAGAGAATGATGTACTGTCAAAAGTGATGAGAATTCTTTTATTTCCAGTTGATCATAGGACTGGGTTGGAATTCCACCAATGTAATTTACATCTCCCGAGATCGGGGAAACCGGCACACCCTCATCCCCCATCCCCCATCCATCAAGTACATAGCCAATATGCTGCCATCGTTAATAAAGTTTGATTCTTCCAGGTCCTAGGCACGCACATTTTTATGAATACGAATGTCTGTACATGTACCGGCAACAAGAAAGAAATAAATCATTTTACTTTGTTTCGAGAACAATTTTTGTGAGTTTTAAACAGCCTTGACATTGGCCGGTCAGTTTGCCACTTACAGGACTTGGGGCGAAATGGGGGTGGATTGAACCTCTGCTATGAAACGCGCTGTAAAATATCCAGGAGACTGCACCACAGCTCTTAAATCCAATGTTGGGAGTGGGGCGGGATCAATACAAGACCAGCTGCTGCTGCTACCGTGGACTTCATTCCCAAACAAACGGAAGACTCCTCTTGGTGGATTAAATGATAAGTATTAAAATGCTGAAGGGGGAAAGATACCATTGTTTCAGCAGTCTCAACAATAGGTCTTGAGTATATTGGATCATTTGCTTCCTGCTGCTCACAGTCAGCTGGTGGTAAGCCCAGTGTCTTACAATCGTCGATCATATCGCACATTCCAATTTCACCTGTCTCTGAAATCGATTGTGAGCCGTCCCTCACATTGGTACTTGCACCATCACTAGTGTTCACATTATCATTCACAGGAAAGCAATCATCGGAAGAGTACAGTAATTGACCTAAATTAACAGTAGTGAACTGGCAGACTTCAGAAGTCGACTTGCACCTGCGATTATACATACCAAGCACCAGGCAAAGGCAAAAACTGAAAGATGGATTGATTACAACTTTTGTTTCCAGCTTAGAGTTGTTACTGCTGTCCGCAGAAATGCAAAACCGCAGAGCACTTCTCCCACACTGGACAGCTTTATATTCTGTTATGGATACACCAAATACTTCGCTGCCAACTGCAGAGCACTTCTCCCACACTGGACAGCTTTATATTCTGTTATGGATACACCAAATACTTCGCTGCCAGCTAAGTACCTTGTGTGTGATATCGGTAAGGCTTCTAGATGCACATGCACATAGTTTAATATTGCTTGTCATTGCCAATGGCTGTCTTTTAAAAACACTGCATAGCTCCATTTGTGCTCTCTCATTGTGAATGATTTAGAGACTTATCCTATATTAATTAAATGGAATAAACCTATGCTGGTAAGCTTCATCCCAGATAGTGCCAGTTTCACATCTGGCCTAAATACATTTAGAGAGTGTCTTAAAACTGTGTGATAAAATACTATACATATTTTGTGATAACTGTGCTTTAAATTTTGTGACCTGTCATACAATGTGTTATGTTCTTTACACTATACGTTATTGTAAAGACTGGAGGGGGTATCTATATTTCTGCCCTCTATTTGGTCGTGGTGGATGCACAGAGCACCCAGCCAAGGGTCTCTATATGGTAGCTATGGACGAGCAACCAAGGCTTGAGCTCTCAGGAGGTGATGCAGGCTGGTTCTTAAGTACAGTGAGTCCCCAAGCCCCTGCAAAGGAATGTCCACACATTATGTTAGGTGATAACACAGCTTCATTATATAAAATAAGGTTCAGATAAATATATACATATAAACAATAACACTTTGTACTTTGGTACTACTATTCTAATAATGGCAATACAATATATACTCTATGTGGTACTACAATAATTAGATTCATTAATAATGCACCTACTGCTGGCAGTTTCTAAAAAGCACGTTAATTTCTAACCAAGGTGTTAATGCATAGATCAAGGAAGAAAGGCAGATTAGTTTAAGGACATAGGCAGTATAGTTTCTTTAGAATAAATAGTGATACTGTATGAGGATCTCTCCCACCTGGGAATCTGCGAGGCAAACGTAAGGGTGTACCTTATCTTTTCTATTACATTCCAAAATTGGTCAATAATATTCAGCTTTACTTCTACAGGTTCCACCACCCCAAAGAACCCGAGATGCCACAGGAGAACAGGATCCAAGATGGATCTGGGGCCCCTGGATGATTTCTGAGGCTGGAAGATGCTCTTTCTCATCACAGTACCTTTGCTGACTTGGCAGGCGAAGTGGTGGAGTTTCTTGGCTTTGCCCGACAGGACTCCTTGAGGATGGATCCCCTTTGCAAGGAGTCGCTGGGATGCCAGGGTCAAGAGAAAAGGAGGACTCAGGCAGTGTCAGAAAGGCAGCACTTTCGGTCTTCGGGGTGGTCTCCGTTAGCAAGTCGTTACTCCGGCTGTGAATGTCCCTTGAAGGTGAAATTTGTGGACTGCGAAAAGGCCTGGCTGAAGAGGATAAGACCCTTGGGGACCTTGGATGCCTTTCGGTGACGAAGTAGGTGCAGGGTTTCAGGATTGCGCGGTGGACCAACTTTTGGTTATTCAGTGCTGCAGCCGCAGCACAGACCTCTGGAGACCTGGACTGGACCACTGGACTGGAATACAGACCTTCATTAAGGCAGGACCCTTGGGGTGTCTTTTTCGGTTTTTGGTGGCGGGAAAACCACTGGCGGACCTTCCACTGCACACAGTGAACTAGGATCTTCTACGGCAGGAAAAAGTGGTCAGATGTCGTGCCAGGGATGTCCCTTGAAATATGATTTGAGCAGGTGGAAATTTCGCAGGTCCAGTGTCAAGCAGCACTATGCCAGGGTACCCCCTCTTCTGCGTGATACGAAGTAAACCGGCTTCCAGCAGTTACGAGCACTCCTTCAGACCCAGGCGACAACTGGACTTCCTTAGATCAGGATGTCCAAGCACTCTTCTGGACTCACGAAAATCCTTTCTCTGGACGACAGGCCCACAGAACTGTCCAGTGTACTTCTAATGAAGAGCAGCAGGTGCACGATAGTCCCTCGTAGCTCGAACACAGCAGCTTTCAGATTTCGATGAAGACTAGCAGCAGCCGACTTCTTCCTCCAGCTGGGCTTCGGGAACAGCTTCTTCTTGCTTCAGCCTCTGAACAATTGGTGAGTGAGAGGTCCCTAGTTATACACATTGGTTCTCCATTCACTCAAGCTGAGCCAGGCTCAGCCAGCTAATCATACAAAAGTGCATTCATGCAGTCAGGCCATTCACCCAAACCAGACACCCACAACACAGAATGGGAGTTGACTTCAGACTTCATTCATACAGGTCCCACCACAAGGGTGTAACCACTCCAGTCAGTCTGACAGGAGGCAGCCCCAGAGCCATAAATGATCTTTCCACTCAACAGCCAGTCAGGGAGAAAGGGACATTCCCACATGCAATTTGGGTACGATCCCAGGTCCAGTGTTTAGAAGCTGTATGAGTGTGTATAACTCACCAATAATAAAACTGTGATCCTTTAAAACAGCAACTTCACTGGATTTCAGTAGAATCCTTATCACAGAGGTTTAGTGCCATTCAAAGCAATGGATTCATGTTGTAAAACTGACAGATGCTCTGTAGTTGAGGATCTAGTTTGGGTTCAATTATAAATCTATAGGTATCCTGCTACGGCATTTAATCAATAAAAACGTTCCTTTACCATTTATATATTTGTAAAAGGTACTTGTAAAAAGCAAACAGTTTGTATAATTTAAAATGCACTTACCAGGTGGTACAGTAAAACCAGGAGGCAACTGAATTGTGGCTTGTTGAGGAGGTCTTACAACGAGCGGTGGGGCCACGATTCTCTGAGCAGTACCCATTGAAGGCATAGGTGATGGCGACAGTGATGTGGTAGACATGACATGTGCAGCTGCTGTGCTCTGCTGCATGACCCCTGTCATTTGACCTGGCAGACCCAGGTTCTGCTGCATGGCACCAACAACAGATGATGGATGTCCCATCCCATAAAGGGGCGGTTTACTGGCCGGGTTTATAATAGCAGTGTTGGATGATAGGTGTGTAGCGCCAAGAGAATGGGGTGCCAAGCTGTTGGCAGGTGTCATCATTGGAAGGGACGTAGTGGGCTTACATAGCACAGCTCCTGTTCCCGGGTGGTGTACTATTGGTGATTTGGGCTCCTTGTGGGTTTCCAGCTTGCAGTGACTTATAGCTGAATTCTGGTGGTTTACAATGTGTGTTAATGACGTTGGTGTGGAAGTGTGCCTGCCACCGTCCGCATTCTGCATAAAGACCGGGTCAAATGAGCTGCAGTGACCATTTTGTGTAATAGCAGCTATGTGCGCAGGGCCAGAAAATCTCTGGAAAGGGACAGTCGATTGATTGGCACCACATAGCACATTGCCTTGTAGCAGACCTTGATGAGAGACAGACGTTGCCGGTTTCGCACTGCAGAGCACAGTTATATTTGAGCTGGTGCAGTTTACACTGCTACTTAAAGAGGCTGTGTTAGTCTCATTAGAAGGGTAAGTGAGAGGTGCGGGTCCGGGATTAGTTGACTGGCGGAAGTGACTATTCATCGCAGACTGCGTGGAGTTTATTGTCCCAGGAAGTATTGTGGTTGCAGGTGGGGTATTGGAGGAGGTAGAAATACCCATGAGAAGTGACGAAACCGAGACTGGAGAGCTCATCGATGTTGTGGCTGGTGCAGAATTTCTCATGGGTGACAAATTGACTAATGTGATATTGGAAGTCATCGCTTTTGTGGCTGTAGCACAAGGATTAATTGGTGCTATAGTGACAGGGGAACTCATAAGTGCTGCTGGTGCAGAGTGGCTGATAAGTGTTGTGACAGGAGGCGCTACATGTGGCGGCTGCTGCCTGCCCTTACTGTTTACATGCGCAGCAGCAGGCAGAGTGCTGACAGTTGAGAGCGGTAGACTCCGTCTACTGTCCACAATCGCTGTCCGTGCACTGTGCATTAAGCCGCCAGTCCTGTGCGGCTGCTGAGCACTGCTCAATACTCGGACTGCCCCAATGCCACCCCCGACTCCAGCAGACTCTTGCCAGGCCAATTGCGATTCCAGGGAACCCACTAAGTCGCTGAGGGCTTTTTCGTCCACTTCGGAGAAGAGCATCTCCTCCAGAGGATCAGTCGAGCCCGCCATCTTGCCTGTCTGAATCCTGCAAAGCTTTTGGAGCTTGTTTTTACTGCGCCTGCGATACTGCCCGGGGCATGATGGGAGTCAGGTGACGTAAGAGGATCCCTAGTTTATCAAATGAGACAGCAATGAAGGCGTTCGCGCGGTGACTCGAAATCGTAAACAGCAGCACGCTAGTTATCAAGTGCCCCTAGCAATGAATACATCCCTGGCAAGAGTAAATCCTTTACAACAGGGACCAGTCCCATTCAAAACAACATTATAGCTTGACAGACTCCTAACAACACAAAGGAATTCGATACTAACATTGCATTAATATAACGTGTTTTTTAATGAGTTTTATCATTTAATTGTACATGCTATGATTATAAGTATTGTTCTTTTATTACATCAACACTAGCAAACTTTCTAAAAGCAAAACAATAAACATTTTAAACAATGCTATAGTCCTTAAATCAGTAAGCAATCGCAGTTGCAAACTGTAAAGTTCCCCTGCCGGGATAGCAGGCGGGGATCGGGCTAGGCGGTGCATGTGGGCCTTCTAATGCGCTGCTGTATGCAAAGAAGACACAACACACCAGTTAAATGGCGCATCCCGAACTGCTGGGCTCCAGCAGGGCGGGTCCTGCACATGCAGGACATGAGGCGGATATAACATTCCTCCTTTATCCCAATTAATAAAACCTTAAAATAAACATTTGCTAATGCACTGGTCCCTGTGTTCATTGTCCAGTCCGTCCCAGGTACATGCTCCCCCCTTCACGTGAAAACTTAGATAGTCTTCTGGGTTCTTACCACTCATAGGGCCTCATTACGAGTATGGCGGTAGGGGGTTAACGACACCGGTAAGGATGCCGGTGCCTTTAACCCCCTACTGCCGCATTACAAGGTCCCTTTGCGGGTCCCACTAAGGCCGGCTGGTTTTACCAGCCGCTAAGGGACCAGGGAGCTAATAACGGCCCGCTATTCGCGGGCCCGTTATTAGCTCCCTCCCCATTTCATTGAGCCCTATGGGGGCTCAAATGGGAATGAGGAATGGTTTTCAGAAGGGGGACTTGTTTGTTTGTTTGTTTATATTGGGCACCAGACCCAAGGGTATTCGGGCGCGAAGGCAGAAAGAGGGTTGTTCAACTTAGGTTACATGTTACAAATAAACAGGGGTACAACTACGGTTACAATGCTGTAGACATGTAGTGTCAAAAAATCACAGAAGTATGTACAGTGAGTTTACAAGAATGCAGATGTGACAGATAAATAGAGCAGAGCAAATATACAAAATATACATGATATCCCAAATGACAGTAGGGCGAAGTTAGGCATTATGATCTTTTAGCCATTGGATCAGATTGGATCTGAATTGCTGGTAAGGGAGATCTTCCCTTAGAGCAGTTGGAAGGGAGTTCCACAGTTGTGCCGCTTTAACAGCGAAGCTACTCCCGCTAGATTTAGTAAGTTTGAATCTGGGTACTAACAAAAGGTTAGAGTTAGCTTTTCGTAAGGGGCGTGAATCTGTCTATAAGGTATTGCGGGGCTGCATGGTTGAGGCATTTGTGTGTAAGGGAGGCTGTTTTGAGGAGGATTTTGTCTTTAGTGGAAAACCAGTTGGTAGATCTCCTAAGGTCTGATATGTGGGCATTTTTAGGGAAGTTTAGGGCGTCTCTCAGGGCATTATTTTGAAGTGTCTGAATTTTGGAGGTGATGTATTTGTTACTGCCTATGTAGAGAGCGTTGCAGTAATCTAGTTTCAACAGGATTAATGTCCTTGCTAGAAGGACGCAATTATTAGGTGAAAGGAAGGGCTTGGCTGCTCTAGTTAGCTTGCAGGTGTAGGAGGTGGCTGAAGCTGTGGAATTCACTGGTTTACCAAAGGTAAGCGTGGAGTCTTTATAAAAACTGAGGGTTTTAACTACTTTGGCTACAGTAATGATTTTATTGTCAATTATGAAGGAGTCATAGTTGGGGCCCAGTTTTTTTATGTTGGAAGAAGTGCCTAGAATGAGGAGTTCAGTTTTGTCATCATTCAGGCATAGACCGTGGGCGGCCATCCATGCCTGGATGATGAGGTAGACTCTATTCACAAAGGCCAAATCTTTGTCATAATCTCCCATCAACGGGATGAGGATATGTGTATCGTCTGCATAGTTGGTGTAGGTGATACCAAGACGGTCTAGATCATCGAAAAGGGGCTTTGTGAAGATATTATAGAGGGTGGGAGATACGCAGGATCCTTGAGGTACGCCGCAAGTAATAGGTGCGGGGTCAGCAGCTGCTAGAGGAGAGAAGACTCGCATTGTCCTGTTATCTAAGAAAGACTGGATCCATGCAACTGCTTCCTGGGAGAAGCAGGCTGCCGTGACCAGATGATTGCATAGTATTGCATGGTCTACCAGATCGAATGCGGCAGAGAGGTCAAGGAGTAGTAAGAGTGAAGTCGTGCCTTTATCTCTTAGTGTGTCTATTTGTGCCTTAAGGTCTAGGAGTGCAGTCTCGGTGCCATGCTGTGGTCTGAAGCCGGACTGTCGGACTCCTAGGAGGTGGTTTAGTTCCAGGTGGTGCTGAATTTGTTGGTAAGCCACTTTGTCTAGGATTTTCAATAGGAATGGCACAATGGTTATGGGGCGGTAATTGGTTGGGATGGAGGGGTCCAAGGTTTGCTTTTTGAGGAGGGGGAGGACCCAGGAATGTTTCAGGTTGCTGGGTATGGTACCTGATGTGAAAGAGGCATTTATAAGTTTAGTAATGAAGGGTGAGAGTTTGCGGGCAGCGTCTTTTATGATTTGGGCTGGACATGGGTCGCCCTGGCAATTAGAGGGTTTGAGGATGACTTTCTCGACTTCTTTGGTGGAGACTTTGAGAAAGTAGAAGTGGGGGGGGTGTAACGCTCACCTGGTTCCCACGGAGGCGCGGCGTCGAAGGCGCAGAACTCTGAAGATGGACAGGAAGGGCCCCTCTATTCTGGCTTCCCTGGCTCGTTGGATACCCTCCAGTGTGTGAAAAGGGTGTATTACCAACTGTGGAACAATGATCAAGCCTCCCACTCCCTTCCAACCCTCCACGATACCTCCTCCACGATTCCCCGTGAAGCCTCACCTTAGGGTTTGGAAGGATGAGCTCTCTATCCTGCTTCTGATGCAGGGGCGCGTTGAAACCCAGTTACTTCACTGGATTGAGGAGAGTTCAGGTAAGCTTGACTGTTCAGGTAAGGCGCTGTAAAAGTTCTGTTCAAAAGTTCAAGCTTAATAATAATGTTCGTTGTCTAATTGCAGCAAGCGCTAATGCTTATGTCTTTTTCCCCTTAGGGGCCGGGGTTCGGAGTGCCGGAGATATGGCGCCGACCCGAAGTGAAACAGTTCTGGATGAGCGCTCAGGTAATGTCTTTGCATTCGCTCATTCAATGTCTTTGTCTTTTTTCCCCATAGGGGCCGGGGTCCGGAGATGCCAGGAAGCGGCAGGACCCGAAATGCAGTGGGAATAATCCAACAGGTAAGACTTAAAAGGAAACTGAGCTTTCCTAATTCCTTTTCTCCCTCTCACCTTTGTTCTTGTCTTTTTTCCTCTAGGCGCCGGGGCGTAGCTGAATCCGGAAGATCGCTGCTGAAGATGGAAGCGCCTTGCAAAGGTGAGTAAAATGCAGCGCTGCAGCGATCGAAACAAAATGCCTTTAAAATGATGTCTTCCTTTTCAGGGCCGTTGGAGAAATGACTCCGGGATGCAGATTTAGCAGGTAAGGGCTTTTCTTCTCCTATTCTCTTCCTTTCTCTCCTTGCAGGTGTTCCAGGGTGCTGGCAGGCGTGGCTGAAGTCAGGATGCAGGAGCTGACACGGTGAGCGTCCAGCTGCTAGGTGCAGAACAACGCGAAGCATGTGTGGCTGTTCGGGTGGGGTTTAAATAGCCTTGGAAGAAGTTCCTGGTATGTATCCTTCCACCAATCAGGTATGTATCCTTCCCCGACCACACCCGGGTGGTGAAGTAGTCCTACAGGTTAAGTAGTCCCATTCAGGCCTCAAGAGGGCCTGGATGAAGCAGCAAGGTCTGCATCAGGTAAGTGTGCACCCAAGCACTTAAACACATATCCTCTTCTATGAGCCTGGCGCCTAAGGCGCCAGGACTGGGGTCCGGTATGAGCCTGGCGCCTAAGGTGCCAGGACTGAGTCCAAAGGGCCCCGACTTGGGCCCGCTGAGACTTCCCTGGGGAAAATGATGTCTGCCTCTGGGGTTGCTGGGCCCGGCCTGGCTCCTTAGAGGTAGGCATCATGACAGTACCCCCCCTCAAGGCCCCTCCCAAGGTCTTTTCCTCCGGGGGTTTTGGTTTGTGCGGGAATCTTCGATGGAATCTTTGAATTAATCGTGGTGCGTGAACATAGTTACTGGGTTCCCAAGATCTTTCCTGAGGTCCATATCCTTTCCAATCAACAAGATAGAAGAGTTTCGACTTAACTATCTTGGAATCTAAAATGTCTTTCACTTCGAATTCTAATTCTCCATCAATTTGGACAGGGCCTGGGGGCTCAGACAGTCTGGTTCCAGGTTGTACTGGTTTTAGAAGAGATGCGTGAAAAACGGGATGAATCCGCATGTTGGATGGTAAATCGAGTTTAAAGGCCACTGGGTTGATAATAGCTTTGATGGGGTAAGGCCCAATGAATCTGGGATTAAAAGTTCGCTGACCCTTGAGGGGTAGATGTTTAGTTGCTAGCCATACCTGATTTCCTACTTGGTAAGGAGGAGTTTTACTTCGGTGCAAATCAGCGTTTTCTTTATACTTTTTCTTGGCTTGCTGTAAGTGGGTTGTAGCTTCTTTGAAGGCTTGGGTTATTGTGGAATGTAGGTGATTTACTGCAGGCATCTCCAGGGTCAGAGGTGGATCTAGGTCAGAGGTCCGAGGATGGTGACCATACAGGGTATAAAAAGGAGTCTGTCCGGTTCCAGAATGCACTGAATTGTTGTATGCATATTCTGCAATCCAAAGGATGTCCTTCCAATTCAACTCGGATTGGTGTAACATGCACCGCAGATATTGCTCGAGAGTCTGATTGGTTCTCTCGGTTTGTCCGTCGGTCTGGGGGTGGTGGCTGGTGGATAACCGCACGTCTATTTGTGCTAGTTGGCAACATTTCTTCCAAAAGTGGGAGATAAATTGACTTCCACGGTCTGATACTAATATGGAAGGGAAACCATGTAACCGCACTATATTTTCCATAAATTCCTTGGCCAAGGTGGAAGCTGACGGCAATCCTTTTAAAGGGATAAAATGGGCCATTTTGGAGAATAGATCCACTATTACGAGAATCGTGTTGTAACCACCACAAGGAGGCAGGTCAGTTATAAAGTCCATTGACAAGGTGTGCCAAGGTGCTGGTGGAATGTCCAAAGGTTGAAGTAGGCCGGCTGGCCTTTTCTTTTGACTCTTATTTTGGGCACAGATTCCGCAAGACAACACAAATGACTTTATGTCTTTTCTCCAAGAAGGCCACCAGAAGTGGCGTTTGATCTTTTCTTCTGTTTTCGCGATACCGGGGTGTCCTTCCATTAATGATTCATGATGACGGGTAATGACAAGTTCCTGCAATTCTTTACTTGGCAGAAATAACCGCTCTTGGAAGTAGGGTAAATCATCCTTAACGGTGTAGTGAGGACCCTTTTGACTCCATTCCAGTAAGGCAGAAGAGTCAAAAAGCTGTTTTACTTGAGCTTGGATGTCCTCAATGGTTTGCAATGAAGTCAAGCCCAGAATTCTTTGTTCCGGTATGATTGGCACAGGTTCTAAACTCGAATTGGGTTCTTCCATGCCTATCCGGGATAAGGCATCTGCTTTACCATTCTTGCAGCCAGGGCGATAGGTAATTACAAAAGCAAATTCCGCAAAGAATAAATCCCATCGGAGTTGTCGCGAAGATTGAGCTTTGGCCGTCTTTAAATACTGCAAATTTCTGTGGTCCGTAATTACGGTGATGGTGTGTCTTGCACCGAGAAGATAGTGACGCCAAGCCTTGAAAGCTGATTTAATAGCCAGTAGTTCTTTGTCGGTAATTGCGTAATTGAGTTCAGGTGGAGAGAATTTTCTGGACCAAAAGGCTACAGGGTGTAGTTGGTTAGTTTCTGGGTCTCTTTGCGACAGGACAGCTCCCATGGCCAAACTGGATGCATCGGTTTCCACGATGTAAGGGAGATCTGGGCGCGGGTGCTTCAATACAGGTGCAGAGGTGAATTTGGTTTTCAGGTCCTGAAAGGCTTGTTCAGCCTCAAGAGTCCATTCAAAGCGTTTATTTTTCTTTAGGAGAGCTGTGATGGGTTGAACAGTTCGAGAAAATTCCGGGATGAACCTTCGATAGAAATTGGCAAAGCCAAGCATGCTTTGCACTCCCTTCACAGAGCTAGGAGATGGCCATTTGAGAATGGCGTCCACTTTCCGCGAGTCCATTCGGATTCCTTGAGGTGTCAGGATGAATCCGAGAAACTCCACTTCTGTGGTATGAAAAACGCATTTTTCGAGCTTGGCAAATAATTTGTGCTGGCGCAATTTCTCAAGAACTGCCCTAACATGGTTTCTGTGATCAGATTCTGAGGAGGAATACACCAGGATGTCGTCAATATAAACGATGACACAAACATCGATAAGTTCCCGAAGAACATCATTCATGAAGTACTGAAAGGCGGCAGGTGCGTTGCACAAACCGAAGGGCATTACTTGATATTCGAAGAGCCCAAATTTGGTGCGGAATGCAGTCTTCCACTCGTCACCCTCTTTTATACGTACCAGGTGGTAAGCTCCTCGAAGATCTAGCTTGGTGTACATACGAGCATCTTTTACTTGGTCGATAAGCTCAGGTATCAGGGGCAAAGGGTAACGATTCTTAATGGTTATCTGATTTAGGGCGCGGTAGTCAATACAGGCCCTAAGGTCTCCTTCCTTTTTAGGTACGAAGAACAAAGCGGAAGAGACTGGTGACTTTGATGGGCGAATGAAACCATTGGCCAAGTATTGATCCAAATACTGGCGCAAATGCAGGTTCTCAGGTTCAGTAAGAGCATAAATCCTACTACAAGGTAGTTGTGCATTGGGTACCAAGTCGATTTGGCAATCGTAAGATCGATGGGGAGGTAAGGTGTTAGCCTGCTCTTTCTGAAAAACGTCTTGGAATTCTTGGTATTCAGATGGTAGCTGTACAGGGGTGGAAGTTACAGAGGCTAGACCCATAGCTGGATTCCTTGGGTAACAGGTTGGTTCACAATCGGGAAAAGTTATCTTCTTTGCTCGCCAGTCTATTCTCAGATTATGTGTTTCTAACCAAGGGATTCCAAGAAGTACTTGAAATTGTGGGGCCTTGATCACATCAAACATGATTGCTTCCCGATGTCCGTCCTGACCCACCAGAGTGATTTCAACTGTGGAATGCGTTACAGGCCCTGAGGCTATTTCGGTTCCATCAACTGTAGTAATTACATCTTGGGTTACTTTCGGCAGAGAGGAAGCTTAATCCTGGAAGCCAATTCACGGTCTATGTAATTTCCAATAGCTCCACTGTCTATGTATGCTTTTATAGCATGCAACTGCTGAGGCTGTTTTGGGTTCACAAGCACCATTGGCATGACAAAATGCGAGGTCAAAGAGTTTGTTTTCAAGCTCGGCAAGCTTGTCGGGCTAGATCGTTTCCCGAACCAGGTGTCAATAACTCGTTATCAGTGGCTCCAACCACCTTCTTGGGTGGTTTAACTGGACAACTTTGAAGAAAGTGACTGGAAGTTCCGCAATACAGACAAAGTTGCATTTGTCGCCTTCTCTCTCGTTCCTTCTGCGTTAATGGTCCTTTAACACTGCCAATTTGCATAGGTTCGGAAACGTCAGTACTCTTGGAGTTAACGTGGGTCTTGATAGGTACTCTGGTTTCATACTTGAGCCGATCTGCTTTTCTATTTTGAAGTCTGTGATCAAGTTGAACCACTAAGTCTATGTAGTCTGCGCAGGCCTGGGGTGGATCTACTATCTGAGCTATAACATCTTTAAGCTCTCCACGCAGGCCTCGATGAAATGTGATCCTTTTATTTTCAGAGTCTATTAAAGGTGGCAATATAGGACAAAGATCCTGATTACCTTGTCGTAAGGATAGCAGTTCGTTGTCAAGGGCCTGTCCCTGCGAGTGTCGAGCGAACAATCTTTCCATGCTGGCCTGGAAGCCCTGGAAATCCCGGAGAATGCGATCATCCTGATTTACCAATGGAATAGACCAATCGGCAGCACAGCCACTGAGGTAAGATAGTACAAAGGCTACTTTGGTCTGGTCATTGGGAAAGGCCCCGGGCCTGCATAAAAAGTGTAAACGGCATTGGTTCATAAAAACGGCATATTTCTTGGGATCCCCCGCAAAACGTTCCGGCGGGGCCAAAGGCATGTGTCCAGGTAGATTGATTTGTACCGGGTTATTCGAACCCATTGTTGTAGAAATATCTCCGGAAACAGGTAAAGGAGTGTGCTCTGCCTGGCCCTGCAATAACCTTTTGGCCAGATCATCAGTTCTTTCCTTGGATAGGATTAGTTCCCTTCTGAGAGCATTAGTCTCCTGGCGGGCTGAGTGCACTTCTGCCCGTAATTCCCCTAAAAGATGGGCCAGCTGATCTGTCTCGGAAGTCTCCATAGCCCCCAGGTGGGAAATTGTGGTAAGGCTTCGCGTTCTGTAACGCTCACCTGGTTCCCACGGAGGCGCGGCGTCGAAGGCGCAGAACTCTGAAGATGGACAGAAAGGGCCCCTCTATTCTGGCTTCCCTGGCTCGTTGGATACCCTCCTGTGCGTGAAAAGGGTGTATTACCAACTGTGGAACAATGCTCAAGCCTCCCACTCCCTTCCAACCCTCCACGATACCTCCTCCACGATTCCCCGTGAAGCCTCACCTTAGGGTTTGGAAGGATGAGCTCTCCATCCTGCTTCTGATGCAGGGGCGCGTTGAAACCCAGTTACTTCACTGGATTGAGGAGAGTTCAGGTAAGCTTGACTGTTCAGGTAAGGCGCTGTAAAAGTTCTGTTCAAAAGTTCAAGCTTAATAATAATGTTGGTTGTCTAATTGCAGCAAGCGCTAATGCTTATGTCTTTTTCCCCTTAGGGGCCGGGGTTCGGAGTGCCAGAGATATGGCGCCGACCCGAAGTGAAACAGTTCTGGATGAGCGCTCAGGTAATGTCTTTGCATTCGCTCATTCAATGGGCCTCATTCCGAGTATGGCGGTAAGGGATAGCGGCCACCGCTAACGAGAGCGGTGGCGGTAATCCCTTACCGCCATACTCCGAGTTCCCTTTGCGCCATGGTGGTTTTAACACCTGCTTTTAGCAGGTGTTAAATACCATGGCGCTAAGGGACCTTGATGTTAATTACGCCACCGTAATTTACGGTGGCGTAATTGACGCCTTCCCCACTCCCATTATGCCCTATGGGGCAAGAATGGGAATGGGGAAGGGTAAATGGGGATTGGGGAATTACCGCCCCGCCAACCTTGGAATGGGGCGGTAATTCCGCCATCCACCAAGGCGCTGCCGGTCCGGGTACGGCGTCAACCAAGGCGTTAATAGCGCCATTGGTTAGCGCCGTACTCGGAATGAGGCCCAATGTCTTTGTCTTTTTTCCCCATAGGGGCCGGGGTCCGGAGATGCCAGGAAGCGGCAGGACCCGAAATGCAGTGGGAATAATCCAACAGGTAAGACTTAAAAGGAAACTGAGCTTTCCTTATTCCTTTTCTCCCTCTCACCTTTGTTCTTGTCTTTTTTCCTCTAGGCGCCGGGGCTTAGCTGAATCCGGAAGATCGCTGCTGAAGATGGAAGCGCCTTGCAAAGGTGAGTAAAATGCAGCGCTGCAGCGATCGAAACGAAATGCCTTTAAAATGATGTCTTCCTTTTCAGGGCCGTTGGAGAAATGACTCCGGGATGCAGATTTAGCAGGTAAGGGCTTTTCTTCTCCTATTCTCTTCCTTTCTCCCCTTGCAGGTGTTCCAGGGTGCTGGCAGGCGTGGCTGAAGTCAGGATGCAGGAGCTGACACGGTGAGCGTCCAGCTGCTAGGTGCAGAAGCATGTGTGGCTGTTCGGGTGGGGTTTAAATAGCCTTGGAAGAAGTTCCTGGTATGTATCCTTCCACCAATCAGGTATGTATCCTTCCCCGACCACACCCGGGTGGTGAAGTAGTCCTACAGGTTAAGTAGTCCCATTCAGGCCTCAAGAGGGCCTGGATGAAGCAGCAAGGTCTGCATCAGGTAAGTGTGCACCCAAGCACTTAAACACATATCCTCTTCTATGAGCCTGGCGCCTAAGGCGCCAGGACTGGGGTCCGCTATGAGCCTGGCGCCTAAGGCGCCAGGACTGAGTCCAAAGGGCCCCGACTTGGGCCCGCTGACACTTCCCTGGGGAAAATGATGTCTGCCTCTGGGGTTGCTGGGCCCGGCCTGGCTCCTTAGAGGTAGGCATCATGACAGGGGGGTGTCCAGAGGTTTCAGAGTCGGCAATGGGTTAGTGGTAGCCTTGGAGTGGGGGCCTATGTTAACAGTGTTTAGGGCAGTTATGGACGTTTTGTTGTTGTTGATCTTCGCCTGAAGCATTGTTATTTTGTTGGCAAGGGCATTTTGTATGCCTGTGCACCAGTTCTTATCCTTGAGGCAGGAGGCAGGAGTCGGGAGCTTGGGTGGGGGATTCTACTTCCTTCAGGATGGCGAAACAATTCTTTTGTGTTGGATTTGGCTTGAGTGATACGGGTGTTGTAGGAGGTTTGTTTCGCTAAGATGATTTCTT
Organism: Ambystoma mexicanum; assembly: GCF_040938575.1. NCBI lineage: Eukaryota > Metazoa > Chordata > Amphibia > Caudata > Ambystomatidae > Ambystoma > Ambystoma mexicanum. The sequence continues at coordinate 344,563,584 of NC_090922.1, forward strand.
TTTTGTAGAGGGTGGCTCATTTCTTCAGGTTGTTTTTTTTTTTGGTGTCTGAGGGGTCTGATCTCCAGGTTTTTTCGCGTAGGCATTTCTTTTGTCTGATGTCTTTCAGTAAGGGTGTGAACCAGGTATTTAGGTGTTGGCGGGGTTTGCTCTTCCTAATTTTCAGTGGTGCGATAGTGTCCAGAGAGGCGAGCATCACTTCATTGTATTTTTCTACCATGGAGGCTGGGTCAGACTGATCTGAAATGGAATTTAAGGTGGGGAGAATGAGGGGGATAAGATTTTCAGGGGTAATATTTTTTTTGTTTCTAGTTGGTGCAGTGGGGGCTAGGGTACTTTTGTTCATAGGTGTGGTGGCTTCTAAGGTAAAGGATACCATGTAGCGGTAGACCATAGCTGAGGCATTATAGAGTTGATAGTAGTTGGGCAGTTATGTTCGGCAATCCAATCGAGGGTCCTTCCTTTGATATGTGTGGGATCTGTGATCCTTTGGGAGAATCCTAGTTCCTCCAGGGTGTTGTTAATTTGTATGGCATTGGGGTCACGTGGGTCATTGAATCCAAGGTTGAAGTCGCCTAGGATGAGGCTTTGAGTGGAGTTTTTTAAATTGTCAGATAATAGGTTTGTGAGGTCTTCCTCAAAGGAGCCTATGGGGCCTGGTGGTCGATAAATCAGGTGGATAATGATGGTTTGATTGTTGGCAATGGTGAGGGATTTGCAGGAATTGGTTTTATGGGGTGAGGAGAGTGTTAGCGTTAGGTTGTTTTTGCCAATTATAGCCAGGCCGCCACCTCTAGACGTGGTGCCATCCATGCGTATAAGAGTGTAATTGTCTGGGATAGCTAACATAATGGCTGGTCCTGCTGCGGGATGGAGCCAGGATTCCGTGATGGCCAAGAAATCCAAGTTCTCATTTTGGATTGTGTCCGCTATTTTGGTGGCATGGGCTACCATAGAGCGGGCGTTTAATAAGGCGCCTTTTATTCCAGGTAGGGCGGGTTGGGCAGAAGGCGGTTGGGCTTTGTGTTGGCATTTAGGGGAGGAGGAATCTCTAAAGATTCGACTGTTGAGTTGTAGTCGGTGTTGGCCGGTGTTGGTTATGTGTAGTGGATTGTTGGTGGTAAGCAGGGTGTGCTTGTTGAGATTAGAGGCGGGTTGGGCATTGGGTAAAGGGTCATAAATTCTTGGAGTCTGGCGGGGAGTCTAAGGTTACGCTGTTGGAGGCTGCATGGTTTAATGGCCATGTTGGTTTGCTCCGGGGGTACCATGATGTAGCTGATTCTGTGGTTGAACTAGGTCCATGTTGTGAAGGGTGGTCATCAAATTGTGGCCAATGGTGGTCAAGTGGAGGATGGTTCTAAGTAGAACTGTGTAGAGTAGTGGTAGATACATAATAGTGGGCTAGTGTAGGTCGAGCAACCTAAGCGCACATTATTAAAACAGGCACGCTAGATGCAAGTTTGCAGGGTGCAGGAAGCAGGCAAGAAAAGGTGGGCTGGAGGCTAGTGGGCAGATACAGGCACTTGCAAGCCAGTTACTAAAATAGGCAGGGGTGAGTGTAATAGCAAGTACATATGCGATTGAGCGAAAGGGGTTCGCCTGGATTCAGAGTTCGCGTAAATGGTTAAGGATGCATGTGTAAGCAGATACGGTTGAGCACGGGGGGGTTCACCTAGATGCAGGATTCAGAATTCACGCTATGGCTAAGAATGCACGTGAAAGCAGATACAGTTGAGCATGGGGTTCACCTAGGTTTAGAGTTTACGCTAAGCTAGAGGAGGCATATGCAAACAGGGTTCACCTAGATTCAGAATTCAAATTAGGGTAAAAATACATGTGCAGACAGGGTTCACTTAGATTCAGAATTCACACTAGGGCTAGAAATGCATGTGCAAACAGGGTTCACCTAGATTCAGAATTCAAATTAGTACTAAAAATGCATGTGCACTTACTGGGTCCTCCAAGTTTGGAATGACCCGGTAAGTCCCCATTCCGACTACCCGGACCCGAGTTTGGAGGCAGCCAGGGTGCTATTAGCACCATGGCTGCCTCCAAATTCGTAATCAGGCCCATAGTCTCTCAGTTTCCCTGGAGCTCTCGGGCTGCCCTCAGGTTTGAACTACTGGGCCGCTGCCGAGGCATTGTCTCTGATTCTACTCCCCCTTCCGGCTCACCTTCAATTTGGGGATCCACCTCCCCGCCTTCCAACGGCTCACCTGTGTCACAGCCCTCTATCACGTCCTCCTCAGTCCTCTGCCTTGGGTTGTGCTGTGCATGTCTACTATCCTCGCGCTGCTGTCTCTACCCGTCTGCCCACATCTCTTCTGGAACCCTTTTGAACCAGGATGCGTTTCTGACGATGGTCTTGCTGTCACCATCGTTCCTTCAGTTCGGATTACTCTCCATGGTGTGTGGTCATAGCGCGTTTCTAGCTTTGGCTTTGTGGGGTTTCGTAGCACCAGTACCTGGTCACCCACCTTGTGCTTGGATTCTCTTGCATTTCTCCTGATGCTCATGTGTCGGTTTGCTGCTACCCGCTTAGCTTTTATGCGTTCGCTGTCGAGGTCATCCATACTCCTGTTCGGGTGATGTGGTATGGATGAATTTACCATAGTTCCATACATGAGGTCTGCAGGGGGCATGTTTGTGGAGCTGTGGGGAGTTACTCTGTGTTTCCGTAGAAATCGGTACAGGTCGACTCACCACAGGTTGTTTTGGTCTCTGGATATGCGTAAGACTTTGTTGATTGTCCTCATGAATCTCTCCACGTCCCTGTTTGCTTGCGGCCACCTGGGTGTGATGCGGTCATATTGGATGTGTATGTCATACATGTATCTCTTTAGCTCCATCTCCTGGAAGGGTGGTCCATTGTCGCTCCTGATGTACTTCAGCAGTCCCTGTGTGGTAAAACATTTTTCGAGTGCTGGGATCACAGTTTCTGCCACTGTTGATGATATTATCTCCACCTCCAGGTAGCGTGATTAGTCATCTATAGCCACCAGCAGGTATGTCCCTTCTGTCAGGAAACGTAAAGGGCTCGGGTATCCGGGTAAGTCCGGTGCCCAGTGCCAAGTAGCGAGACCTGTTACATCCACTGTTTCCACACGTATCCGCCTCGAACGTTATGGAGTTAAAGCATTTCCCTACAGCAGCCGTACCCGTAATCATCTGGTGGGCTATCAATCTTTCTGAAAATGCTAAGGGTTGCCATGGCAACGCGGACCCTTTGCGTTGCTGGGATCACATGTCTTTTCAGATTGAGCCAGTTGTGGTGGATCACGTGACCAGTGTTCTGTGTACTAATGGCCCGTACAAACCTGGCGCTTCGCTTCTGAATCTGTATTCTATTGCCATTGCTTTTGTACTTCTTGACCCTTGAATTCTTGTGACTTCGGCTTGCTTATTGGATTCCCTTTGGATTGCCCTTTTGTCTTCTGGCTTTTGGACATTTTGACCTCGGCCCGCTATACGACCTTCCTCTGCTTCGTGATTCTGATTCCTGTCATTACTAGGTTCTGACCCTCGGATTACTCTTCGACCTGCTGCTGCCTAATCCTTGTCTCTGCCTTACTGTCATCCGCCGTCGTGATTGGCGATTACTTCCACGTTGGAGACTGCGGTGCAGCGTACGGCCCCAGGTGCTCCATCACGTTTCCTTTGTTTCCTCTGTGTAACGGTCCAGTGATCCCCTGCGCGGTGACGCTGGAGGTACTAATTCCTCTTCCTCCGAGCGACCTCTGCGATGCAACCGCTTGGAGTTGTTTTCCGCTTTTTGGGTCCGACGCTAGTGCTCTCTCTCTCTCTGCTACTTCATTTTGAAGTCGCCAGTTCTTTGCCCGCTCCGCCCCTCTTGCAGAGCTTTTCTCTCCCGCTGTTCATTTTGCGTATCCTCCCGGGCCTGCTTTCCTGGGGCTCGGCGCGCTCTCATTCTCTCTACCTCTCTCTCTTCCTTTTTTCCTCCCTTTCTCCCTTCCTTTTGTCATCCCTCAGCGACTCCGTTCCTCTTCTTTTCTTCACTTACCTGTTTGAGCTCTGTGTCTCTTGGTTGTCTCTCGGGCACAGGACTGCAGCCACACCATCCTGCCCCTGTCACTGCTACGTTCTACAAGACTCTTCCCGCTGGAGGCATCTATGCTCTGCTGGAACAATAACTTCTGGAGGAGGAACCAGTTCTTCACTGCATAAGGGTTTTTTATGCCTTTAGGCTTTTCCCCTTCAGCCCGACCATGGGAACGGAGCCACAGGTCTGCTGTTCTACAAGCATCCACTGTGGCTTCCTTCCATGGCAGGCAGATTCCACTAAGAAAAGAGAAAGACTACTTGACCAGACGGTGCCTGCAGTCCGAGGACCTCGAATCCAACAGTTCAGGTGAGGAGAGTGTGGAAGAGAGGTAGGTAGAGGCAGCCACAGGATCAGATAGAGGACAGTTTGCAACCCCAAAAGTAGACAGAATGTCTACCGAGGAACAGGTTCAGGAACTCTGGAAGGCCATCCAAGGAATGTCTCAGGAATTGCAGGGAGTAAAGGCAGAAAACGCCATCCTTAAACAGATGGTTTCAGCACGAGATCCTCCTCCGGCAGAGTTACCACCAATGGTGCTTTCCTCTGGGAAGTTTGATGGATCCCCTAAAAAGGTAAAAGAGTTGCTGGAGGCTTGTATCATATACTTTACCTTCAGGCCACGTACCTTTGCTACTGATCAAGCATGGGTTGGCTTTCTGATATCCAATATGACAGGGCATGCGCTGGCATGGGCAACCCCATTGGTGACTGGTACTAATCCGATCCTTCAAGATTTCGCCGGCTTTCAGACCCTGCTCAAACAGACTTTCGAAAGACCAGAGCTGACATTCACGGCTTGCAAAGATTTACTAGACATCAGACAAGGATCTTCAGACGTCCTTTCCTTCAAGACTTTGGCGGCTAGAGCTGGGTGGCCAGAACAAGCCCAATATGCCATTTTCTGGAGGGGCTTAAAGGAAGAGATAAAGGATGAGCTCGCCAGGTCTCCTTGCCCATCAACCTTTTCGGAATTGCTCTCCTCCACTCTACAAATAGAATATTGGCTTCAGGAAAGACGGTCAGAACACCGTAAGCAACGATCAAACACTTCTCCATCGGACTCTTATCCTCGTCTGACACCCTCACCCTCTCCTTCCTATTCTCCAGATGAGCCAATGCAGATTGGAACCACAAGGGCACCTCTTTCCGCTGCAGAAAGAAGATGAAGAAAGGAGAAGGGACTATGTGCCTATTGCAGGTCAGATCAACACCTCCTCAAAGACTGTTCTGATGTACCAAGCAAGAGACCAGGAAACGGTTACCCTCAGCGCCAGTAGGGACAGGTCTCCGGGGGTCATCAATAAATTTTCACAGTCCCTGCGTCTCTCTCAGTTTCCGCTCTCGACTCCAATGAGGATTCCAGATTAATGGTTATCCAGGTGGTCATCAACATCGAAGACAAACTGGTGGAGTCCTTAGCTCTTTTGGACTGTGGGGCGGCTGGTAATTTTGTGGACACTCTGTGGCCGACAGAGTGGGTCTTTGCAGAATAGCTCGCAAAGAAGGGCAGAAGGTCGAAGGTGTAGATGGTTCTCCCCTATTTTCCGGGCCGATAACTCATACAACCAAGGATCTGTTGGTCGCCATTTACCAACACTCAGAAGTTCTGAAGTTTGATATCATTCGAGCCGCCCATTTTCCTATCATTCTGGGAATCACGTGGCTGCGTAGGCACAATCCTCAGATTGACTGGGCAAACAACCAGTTGAGATTTTGTTCCTCGTTTTGCAAAACACATTGCCTTCCCCTGGCCAGCCGGTGTGACCTTCAGACTGCTACCGTCTTTACGGACAAACACTTTGGAGTTCACGCACTGCCACGTTATTGTTCCCCCTATCAAGACGTCTTTAAAGAGAACAAACATGCCACACTACCCCCACATCGGCCAGAGGTTTGCACCATCGATGTGGAACCGAACGCTCTAGTTCCATTTGGTAGGATGTTCTCCCTCACACAAACCGAGAAACAAGAACTGCAAAGTTATCTCGACACCAATTTAGAAAATGGTCTTATTCAAACCTCTAAATCTCCCGCTGGAGCCTCATTGTTTTTTAACAAGAAGAGAGACTCGACAGAATGTAGGCCCTGCATTGACTACAGAGGCCTAAATAAGGTCACGGTTCGTGATCGGTACCCAATGCCTTTGATAACCGACATCATCGAGGCAGTGCAAGGAGCTTGAATCTTCACCAAACTCGATCCTCAGGAATGCCTACCACTTGCTTCGCATAGCCAAAGGGGATGAGTGGAAAACTGCTTTTCGCACCCCATTTGGTTTGTTTGAATACAAGGTGATGCCGTTCGGGTTGGTGAACGCACCAGCTGCATTCCAGCGGTTTATGGATCAGATGTTTTCAGATATGCTTTCGGTGTCAGTGATCATTTACCTTGACGACATTCTAATCTTCTCTTCCAGTATGAAGGAACATATTCTTCACGTCACACAGGTCTTAGATCGTCTTCAAAAGAATCAATGATTAGTCAAGTCAGAGAAATGTGTGTTTGCGGTCCCTTCTGTGCCGTATCTGGGGTACATTTTGTCGGAAGACGGGATTGCCATGGACCAGAGCGAAGTCCTTGCCATCTTGGATTGGGCCACCCCTACTTCAGTCCGGGAGGTGCAAAGGTTCCTCGGGCTGTCTAACTTTTACAGAAGGTTCATCCCTAATTTCTCTGAAGTGGTTCATCCTATTACCAGTCTGCTCAAGAGGAACGCCCTCCCTTTCATGTGGTCCGCAGAAGCGGAAAAATGTTTCTGTCACCTTAAGGAGCTCTTCTGTTCCGCCCCGATACTACGACACCCCGATCAGACCAAACCAGTCGTTGTAGAGACCGACGCATCTGCCATAGCTATCGGTGCAGTTCTATTACAGGCTGTGGATGGTCTCAAACACCCGGTGGCCTATCTGTCTAAAACTCTCTCTCTCAGTCAACTTAATTACTCCGTCCTTGAAAAAGAATTACTAGCTATGAAACAAGCCTGTGAAGAGTGGCGTCACCTTTTGATGGGATCTCGGCACAGGTTTACCATCAGAACCGATCATAAGAATTTAAAAGTGCTACAAGCCATGGAATGCTTCAACTCACAACAGGCCCGGTGGGCCTATTTTTTTCCCCAGTACGATTTACATATAACGTACCTCCCTGGAACATGCAACAGGTTAGCTGACGCTTTGTCCCGCAAGGACTCGATAAAAGATTGTGCCACCAACATCAGAGAGCCTATGTTCCCCAGAAATCAGATTCTGGTTCTTGTGAGCTCTTTCCTTCAAGAGGTTAAGACAGCGCTGATCCCTGAACTGCCACGACTGCCACTACATCACAAGACTCCCTACCTGGAGAAAGAGGGATTCATATTTTACAAGAACCGTTTGTTCGTTCCCTCGGGGCCTTTACACCAGAAGATTATAAGTTGGTGTCACAATTCTCTCACCGCGGAACATGGGGGCCAGAACAATACAGTTGAACTCATCTCAAGATCTTTCCTTTGGCCCAATTTAAAGAGAGAGTTACTGGAGTACCTTAAGGCATGCCCGATCTGTGCCAGGGCAAAATATCCATCTGGCAAACCCCTCGGCCTTTTGACACAAGCAGAATTACCTACTCATCCCTAGGGGCTCATTTGCACGGATTTTGTGGTGGATCTCCCTATGTCAGACTCTTGTACATGTATAATGGTCACGTTGGACACGTTTACCAAAATGGCGCACTTCTCACCCTTACCAGGTCTGCCTACTGCGGCAGGTATGGCGGAGGTATTTGCACAAGACATCTTCAGTTTACATGGGCTTCCTGATAAGATTATCTCAGATCGAGGCAGTCAATACGTGTCCACGTTTTGGAGGGCCCTCTGTACCCGCGTGGGTATCGAAAGGGCGCTCTCCTCAGGATTTCATCCCCAATCCAGTGGACAGACCGAACGTCTTAACGCAACTCTGGAACAATATATTTGGTGTTATAGCAACCAGTACCAAGACAACTGGGTCTCCTTGCTCCCTACAGCGGAATTCACTTACAATAATACCAAACACTCTGCCATTGGCCAAACCCCTTTATATTGTACCTATGGTGTTCACCCAAGATCTTTCTTACCAATAATTCCCAGCTCTACCAATTCACAGGCAGCAGAGGAGGTAGTGCAGAACATTACAGAAGCCCACGCTAATGCCTAAAGTTGTCTGGAGGCTAGCAGGAGACGTAATAAGATGTAAGCTGACAAACATTGCAAAGATTGTCTAGATTGGAAGAGGGGAGACAAGGTGTGGTTGTCCACTAAGTTCTTACCCCGATGGGTACATCCATCCAAACTCCTCGTTTCTTGGGACCCTTTCCCATTCTATCTAAAATCAATCCTTTCTCTTTTAAACTGAAGCTCCCTCATTACCTTAGTCGCATACACCCAGTCTTTCATTCCTCACTTCTCAAGCCCTACTGTTCGGACCCCTACCAAAGGCCCGTTCCTTGCCAGGCTAAGTTCCACAGAAGGGAAAGAGATGAGTATGAGGTCTCTGCCATACGTGACTCTACGTACTACCAGGGCCGTCTTGAATACCTGATATCATGGAAGGGTTACCCTGAGTCAGAGGACTCATGGGAACCGGCTTCTCATGTTCATGCCCCCAGGCTTCTGGCTTGCTTCCATCTTCTGCACCCTAGTAAGCCCGGGGTCCTTTGCACTGGAAAGGGGCATACTGTCATCCGCCGCTGTGATTGGCGATTACTTCCGCATTGGAGACTGCGGCGCAGTGTACGGCCCCAGGTGCTCCATCACATTTCCTTTGTTTCCTCTGTGTAACGGTCTAGTGGTTCCCTGCTCGGCGACACTGGAGGTACTAATTCCTCTTTCTCCCAGCGACCTCCGCGTTGCATCCCCTTGGAGTTGTTTTCCGCTTTTTGGGTCTGACGCTAGTGCTCTCTCTCTCCCTCTGCTACTTCCTTTTGAAGTCACCAGTTCTTTGCCCGCTCCGCCCCTCTTGCGGAGCTTTTCTCTCCCGCTGTTGCTTTCACTTATCCTCCCGGCCCGGTCCTGCTTTCCCGGGGCTTGGCGCTCTCTCATTCTCTCTACCTCTCTCTCTTCCTTTTTTCCTCCCTTTCTCCCTTCCTTTTGTTGTCCCTCTGCGACTCTGTTCCTCTTCTTTTCTTCATTTACCTGTTTGAGCTCCGTGTCTCTTGGTTGTCTCTCGGGCACAGGACTGCAGCCACACCGACCTGCCCCTGTCACTGCTACATTCTACAAGACTCTTCCCGCCGGAGGCATCTAAGCTCTGCTGGAACAATAACTTCTGGGGGAGGAACCAGTTCTTCACCGCATAGGGTTTTTTTATGCCTTTAGGCTTTTTCCCTTACTTCAGCCAGACCACGGGAACTGAGCCACAGGTCTGCTGTTCTACAATCATCCACTGTGGCTTCCTTCCGTGGCAGGCAGATTACACTAAGAAAAGAGAAAGACTACTTGACCAGATGGCGCCTGCAGTCCGAGGACCTTGATTCCAACAGTTCAGGTGGGGAGAGTGTGGAAGAGAGGGAGGTGGATGCAGCCACAGGATCAGATAGAGGACACTTACCTGCATTGTTGCCGACCCGGACCGCTTCCTCAACCTTCCGCGGATCTGTGACCATTCATTTGGACTTCGAAACCCTGCTTACCGCGGACTGCTTCTACGCTCTATTCCTCCCGGCGTGTTGAACTAGAGACGCTTCGTGCTGCTTGTTAGGGAGAATTCTCTGTTTAGGCTGAATTTTCTAACCTATTAAGTCCCCCAGCAGCTTTGCTGGATTTTTGGGGTTTATTTTTTTCTCCTGCCAAGAGTGAGACTCTTTTACCCTCACTCGTGGGCATGATCTGAGTGTGTTTCTTTGAATCTAGATGTGTTTAATGGGCTATGGGGTCTTTTACTCCATCGGGCTTCATGTGTTTTTGTGATGTGTGTTACACAGCACCCTCAGTGCAGTGACACAGGGGTGTCATAGTGACCCCCCAGTATAGACTGATTACTGTCTCCCAGGGCATGTAAAGTCACCATTGACTTTACTAGTCTTAAATTCTGAACAGAACCAGTACAAACCATCATATTGTGGACGTACTGGCTGGGGCAATTCAATTGCCCCAGGGTATGTTAGTCGAGGGGGCACGTCTCCCTCCCCCCTGATCGAGTTTTGGCTGGTGGCAGTGGATACTACTTTTTATATTCAACCGCGAATATTTTCCTATGGGATTTCCCATTGTTTTAGGCTACTATCTTTATTTAATTATTTACGGTAGCCTCGAACATACCGCCGGTTTATTTAATTAATATTAATTCTCCGGTTGGTATTTTTTGCCAAAACTTGATTCTAAAATGGCGTTTGTGTTCTCTTCTGTGACTCCAACCCAAGTCGAGCCCTTTGTTCCACTTTTTGGCGGACTTCTCCGCAGAAGCCCTCCAAAGTGGTGCCACTCTGTCTAGGGTACTTAGGAGGGGTGGAGGGAAATTTAGGCACCCTGGACTGAGTTGCCTAGGCAACTCAAGTCGCACTCCATCATGATTGGCCCAAGTGGTGAGCCGGCCGGCTCACCACCTAGCATGTTTGAGTGACAGCTAGGCTGAGCGAATGGGGGTTTTCTGCATGAAAGCAGGGCTTTGGGGACGGGAACTTCAGAAGTCGCCACAGGACCTAAGAATCCGACGAGGGAGACGCTGAGCCGACCTGCCACGACACCACCACCGGTGGAGCCCTGTTGGACTGCCTCACCACTTTTCCAAACGACAGAGGAGATCTCCCGCCGGAGAGTCTTCTTCCTTTGACTGGTGGGGATAACCAGTTTCACCGTCTTTTCGCCTTCCCGACGTACCTCGTGGCCGCCTTGCCTGTGCCAAACACCCCGGCAACCGGGATACCACGTTTTACCACGACCGCGAAACAAAGGTACCACCTTTAACCGGAAAACTCTGCGGCTGGTTTCTGCCCTAGTAGTGCAACGACCTTCATCTTTCCTCCAAGTCGAGATCTTCTCTTCCCCCGGACGACGACGCAACTTGTACCCACTACCAGGAACAACTGCCACCGCTGGAGGATCCTTCCCACTTAAGGTACCGTGTGCCGCCTGGCTTCCCTTGCTACCGACTGTACGGGGTAGATTTAGCCCCCGGCTTTCGAACCTGGGTTAGCCTGGGACACCCTGGCTAAACTTTCTTAAGCTTCTCTAAACTCTTTTTGAACCCTCTGCAAGACTTTCTAAACCTAGTGTAACTGTGTGATCTTGGGCGCATTTGTGCTCTGCTCTCTCTAAGAGTGGGCCCAGCCTTTGGACTTTGGCTCATCAGTGACTTTTGCTCTTCTGCCTTGCTAATAGTGTTCCTGAATCTTAGAGTGGTGTACCTTTCCATATTCTGTCTTTTTCCCTCCCTTTCTCACAAACTTATTGGAGTGCAATCTAGTTAAGCGCTCACCTCTGTATGAAAATAAGTGCTGTTTTACTGTGACTTATCTGATAAGGAAAAAGGGGTGTATATATTACAATAGTAACTGTGTTTAGAATATTTTACAATAAGAGTGCTGGAGTGTTTCAAACTGTGTGTTTTTAAATAAATAATTATATACTTTGATACCAAAGCTCTGGTCAGTGTTTGCTTGTATTATTGTATCTGAGTGCCTATTGTGTATACTTTGCATACTGCCTAACTCTTCTTGAGGGAAGTCTAACTGCTCAGCCACAGCTACCAGGTAAATCTGGGTGGCACAGACTGCTACCAAGTGGGTTTACTGCCAACACCTGTAGTCTTAAATCTTTTGCAGTGGTCCCTAAGGGTACTGCACAGGTTTCTGCCTAACACTGCTAATTAGGCGTCCTCGTGCCGGCGGTGGGTAGGTGGATCACTGGACTCTTTTCTTTTCTACACGGACACTGGGATTGAGACTATTAGGTGTCCTCGTGCCGGCGGGTGTTAGGCTCTTCCAGACTCACCTTGGATTTCTGGATTCCTCTTCTTCACGACCCTGCAAGAAACATACAGATGGTAAGAGTGTTCTATGTTGACTCTTCATTCAGTAACCTGGTTATATCCTTGATTAATGTCTAATAGTCTTGGTGTTCTTCTAGGTTAGACGTCCCGTGGTTCCACTTATTAATACTTCCATCCAGTCTTGCAGGTATTACCTTGTTGTGAATTTCTATATTGGGTGATTACTGTCATTGGGCTGTTATTGATTGTGACTTCCTTTGCAGGCTGCCGGTCCCTGTGCTGTCCATCCATCTTTTGGTCAATAGATCCTTCTGGGGGTATTTGTGAGTCCCTCTGAAGGGTATATTGGCAGAAAGAACTCGTCGGCTACACGACGGATTCAACTGCCAAGATTGACCTACGCTTATTTGGCAAGAATATCAAGCCTGTGCTAACATATTCAGAAGCCTCATAATGGACGCTACTAGTGACCCCTGGACTGCACTTGCCCAACTTGTGGCTGATTTACGAGCCAATGTAACGGCAGCCCATGAGGCCACCCAACGAAATATCCTTGAGATACGGGCTGGCACGCAGTCCACTGGGGCGAGTGCCTCTGGCATTACTCCTGATCCAACGGCCTCGTCTAGGGCATCTTCTGCTAGACAGGAGAACGCTCCTGTGGTTCTCGCGGCTCAGTTCCCATTGGCTCCGCCAGAGCACTTTCATAGTGACCCTAAGACATACAGAACATTCATCAACCAATGTCGGTTGCATTTCTTGTGTCGTCCTTCTTCATTTCCGGATTCGACGACAAAAGCGGCTTTTGTATTGTCCTATTTGGGTGGAACTGCAGCCGTTTGGGCTAACCTGTAATTAGAGTAAGGAAGTAACCTCCTTCATGATAGTGACACATTGATCGAGGCTATGTCACGAGTATTTGATACCAGGTACAAGACTCAGGCCACTGACTTGGAACTTTTGTCCCTGCAACAAGGGGATAACTCATTACTGTGCTAACACCTTGCTGTACCGTGCAGAAGTCAATGCTGATGGCTTCCCACCTCGATGATCCGCACTCTGCTGACTGGATTGGTTCCGTGTTTGATGGTGCCCCTGTTATTTGGCATTGGTGGCAGGATGTGATGATCTCCTCCACTCTGGCATCTATGTGGGGGAACTAAACTCAGTGTCTTATTCTGGCCTTTGTTCTGACCATTCCTTGATGTCCTTCGTGGGCGAGTGTGACAATTCTATCTTGTACACTGATGGGGATTACTATGCGTGTGTCCCTCAGGATTAATCCCTCGCTGGTGACAGACAGCTCCTGTCGTACTGGGAACATTCCAGTGAGGAAATCCTTGGCCGCCGGCGTGCGCTTGTGCACGTGGCTGAGGAATGATTTCCATTCTACCGCCATTATTGTGTTCTTCACAATATCACAACATGAGTCATTCTCTGTGGCGCCTCCTTCATGATAGTGACACATTGATCGAGGTTATGTCCCGAGTATTTGATACCAGGTACAAGACTCAGGCCACTGACTTGGAACTTTTGTCCATGCAAAAAAGGGGATAACTCATTACTGTGCTAACACCTTCCTGTACCGTGCAGAAATCAATGCTGATGGCTTCCCACTTTGATGATCCACACTCTGCTGACTGGATTGGTTCCGTGTTTGGTGGTGCCCCTGTTATTTGGCATGGGTGGCAGGTTGTGATGATCTCCTCCACTTTGGCGTCTATGTGGGGAAACCAAACTCAGTGTCTTATTCTGGCCTTTGTTCTGACCATTCCTTGATGTCCTTCGTGGGCGAGTGTGACAATTCTATCTTGTAGACTGATGGGAAATACTATGTGTGCGCCCCTCAGGATTAATCCCTCGCTGGTGACAGACAGCTCCTGTCCTACTGGGAACATTCCAGTGAGGAAATCCTGCAGTTGTTCACGTGGCTGAGGAATGATTTCCATTCTACCGCCATTATTGTGTTCTTCACAATATCACAACATGAGTCATTCTCTGTGGCGCCTCGACGATGCAAAGCTGACCGCCCTGGGCTTAATGGTATTGAGAATCTGGCAGATGTGTTATTTTGTCTATTTTGACTCATCAATTTAGCAGAGTGTTGCGGGCCTTGGATGCCTGGATAGGAAGTCTGCTGGGTTGTCCATCCCTGCTTGGTATTCCAGTTCAAACTCATATTGTTGGTGGTGTAGCAGCCATTTCCCAATTCTGGCTGGAGGGTGTGCTGATGACCCCATGAAGATTGGATTTAGAGGCTTGTGGTCAGTGTAAACTTTGAATTTCGGACCATAAAAATAGATGTGGAAGTGTTTACAGCCCCAAAGAGCCGCTATGGCCTCCTTCTCTATATGACAGTACTGTTGTTCAGTTGGCGCGAGTGCTCAGGAGGCATAGGCGATGGGTCTGGTCTCCCCTGTTCGTATCTGTTGGACTAGGATTGCCCCGAGTCCAACGGGACTCACATCCACATACAGACCTGTTGTCAGGGTTGGATCATAGTATGCCATGGTTGTGTCCGATGAGAATGATGTCTTGATCCGTTCGAAGGCCTCCTCGCACTTGGGGCTTCAGTCCCATTTGACGTTCAATCTGGTGAAGTCTCTGAGTGGTTCTGACATGGTTGCAAGGTTGGGGAAGAATATGCCACAGTTGTGGCCAGGCCCAGGAAACTGCACACGTGTGTGGGTGTGGTTGGTGGGAGGCTTCTTTTATGTCTACTACTTTCTGAGCAGATACTCCCTCTCTGTTGAAAATGTACCTGAAAAAATGTATTTCCTCCTTTAGGAATTTGCATTGGTCACAGTGGATTGTGAGGCCTGCTGTCTCCAGTCTGTTGATCACCATTTCTAGACGGCGAATGTGTTTTTCTCTGTCGCTGGCGTTGTTGAGGATGTCATCAATGACATTTAGCACCACAGGGATTCCTTGGATCACTTCTTGGATGGCTTGTTGAAATACCTCGGCCGCCAATGATTTTCCGAAGCTAATCCTCTTGTACCGCCGCAGCCCCAGGTGACTCGAGAAGATTGTTATATATCTCGAGTCACGGTACAGCTTCAGCTGATGGTAGCCAGCGTTGAGGTCTAGTTTCGAGAAGATTGTCGGCCCATTGGGGTCTGTGATTATTTCATCTAGTGTGGGGTTGATGTACCATTCCCTTTTTCTAGTTGCGTTTGGTAGGCGCATGGCTATACAGATTTGTACCTTTCCTGGTTGTTTAGGTTTCTTCATAACAACCATCAGGGACACCCATGGCGTTGGGCGATCAACTGTTCAATTATGTCGGCTTTCTCGAGTTCCTGTAGTTCTTTTGCCATTGGGTCCCTCATGTGGAACGGAGTTCTCCTGTGGCGTGCCGCTTGGGGTTGAACTGTAGGGTCGATATGTAACTTTATCAGCTTGCCTTTGAGGCATCCAATGCCTTGGAGACTGCCTTGGTGCTTGGCGAGTAGGTCGGTGATGTCTGTGGATTCAATGATGTTGCAGATAAAGCTTATAAATCCAAGTTCCTCAGCTGACTCCCACCTGAGCAGGCATTCAGTGCCTGCATTGACTACATAGATTTTCAATTTAATGGGTCTTTCGGCTCTACTCAGTACGATTCTGAAACGCCCCACCACCGGAAGTGGTGTCTTGCTGCCATAGGCAAATAGTAGAGTCCCGGGCACACCTTGTATACTGGGCACTGCACATCAATAAATACTATCACCCAGAATAATGAATGTCCAGTCATTATTTCAGTTTGCCACACCAACTATATTTGGTGCTTAGAAACTATGTACACAGGTGAACTTGCTATACTAGCGATACTGGACATCCCAACTATCACCCCAACACCCTCCCCATTTATCCCTCCTCACAACCCCTCACCAACTATCTCCACCCCCTCCCCATTTATCCCTCCCCACACCCCCTCACCAACTATTCCCCCACCACCTCTCCATCTATCCCTCACCCACCCCATCACCAACTATCCCCATCCCCTCCCCATCTATCCCTCCCCACACCTCCTCACCAACTATCCCCCCACCCCCTCTCCATCTATCCCTCCCCACACCTCCTCACCAACTATCCCCCCACCCACTCCCCATCTATCCCTCCCCACACCCCCTCACCAACTATCCCCCACCCCCTTCCCATCTATCCCTCCCCACAACCCATCACCAAACTGTATTTGTCCAAATCCTGTCCTGTATAACTATGTACATCATCAAAATTGTCTGACAATGTACCCATGGATCCATGTCCTATTTGCACCCCCTTTTATGCTCCGGGGTGCAGCTTTGATCAGGCCGAGACAGCCGCACCAAACAATGCCGTGGGCTGCTCTATACTGAACTCCCTGCTGTGGTGCTAGTAGAGGGAGCCGGTGGTGTTGACAGGGGCCTTCGTTCCCAGAAGGCCTGGAGCAACATGGCCATTGTTTCTGCGATTGAGGACATGACACTGTTGCCCTTCCTCACCCTGTGCGACATTTGTACGATTGTACATGTGCATTGCCCAAGTGCCCGTGCATTCTGCCTCAAACTGGCTTGCACACTCTCCTGCATCAGTTGTGCCTCATTAAGGTGCTGTTGCACAAATGATGTCACAGCATCCTGGCGTTGCTCCATCTGTGTCAGGCACCCTTCTATGTCCCTCACTGCGGAAAGGTGGAGGTTGGGGGCTCATTGAGCCCATGGGACTGAAGGGCATGGGCTCTTCGTAGCTGTGGTCTGTGTCAACAGCATCAGCTCCAGCACGTCACCAGTGTTTTCCTCAGGACACCCTTGTGACGGTCCTTGCGACTGGGGTACACGTGATCTGGGGATCGGGGGCGGCTGGGCTGCAGGTGCTACTGGGATCGGGGCCGGCTGTGCTGCAGGTGCTATGAGGATCGGGAGTGGCTGGGCTGCAGGTGCCTCTGAGATCAGAGGCGGCTGGAGGGAATTGCACTTTCACATCTTCCTGTGTCGAGGTGGTAGTGGTCCTTCTGCGGCGAGGCCTGGTAGCCCTCGATATACTTGGCTGGCCAGCCTCATTGCCAGATGATGTGGCTGAGGGAGTCAGAAAGGCAGTGATGGGTGTGTATTGATGAGACAGACATGAATGCTAGCACTTTTTGATGACAGTGCTGTGTCAGGGACATGGCATGGTGCACACATGCTTATGTCAGGGATACTGTGCGGGTGGATTTGTGATATGGCTACATGGCGTGTGCAGTGGCGCTTCCGTGGTGTACTTGTGTTTTCTGGGTAGGGTATAATGGGTGTGGAACACAAGCTGTATGATGCTGTGTTGTGGCTGGTTGTGGCATGGATGTGTTACACATGTGCCTGCTGCCTGTGGCACTTACTGCGTCAGTGGTGATTTGGCAACATGGGTCGTGGTGAATGGGATGAGGGGGGTCACATTTTTCCTTGGTGTGTGCGGCTGGTCATTTGTTGGTGGTGTAGGTGCTTGGCAATGACGTGACTTTGGGCCTGTGCTAGCACGGCAGTAACAATACAAGTTAGGCTGTGGTAGGGAGATGTGTGTCTGAGTGCCTACAGGAGCATCTTGTGAGGGCGATACATGGGGCCTGTGTTATGTTCACTGTGTGAGTGGGGTATGAATGAGGTTTGGGGCAAAGTTGTATGTGGATGTGTGCAACCAGGTTGAAGGGGGGGGGGGTCCGGCAGGGTTGTACTAGTGTTCTGCACAATGTACTTGACGTGTTTGGCAACTCTAGTGTATGCAGGTTGGACAAGGAGGTTGATGTGACATTGGGGTTACAGGTACTCACCAGCCTCCTCGGATGTCACGCCTCCGGCCTCCGCTGCACCAACTCCCTCAATTGAGTCTAGGTGGAGCACATTACTCTAGGTTGCAAGTCTCCTCCCAGGGCTGCAGGTGGATGGGGGATGCTGTGCCGCCTCCTGTGGCCATGCTCTTGGTGCGCTGGGCCAGCAAGAGGTTTTGCACCCTCAGACGCAGGTCGTCCCACCTTTTAAGGCAGTCACGCACAGTGCGGGGTGTTAATCCAACTGCAGTGAACTTCTGGGCGACCTCCTCCCAGATTGTCTTTTGGGCGGAGTGTGGAGGCAGAGTGTGGAGTCTGCTGGAGTGAAGTCTACTGAAGGAGGAGTGAACCATCAACAGTATAATTGCCACTACTGGCCGCGGAGCGGGCCGCGGAGTGTGGGGGCAGACCAACCCCAGCGCCTAACCAATCCTCGCTTAATGACTTTAAAGAGATCTCTCTGACCTACAAAAAAGCCATATTCCTTGCTAAATCCGAATCCTACAACCAGAGAATCACTACTGCCAGTTCCAAATCAAGAGAAATTTTCTCCATATTCAAAGAACTCACCACACCAGCATCCAGCCCAGACGAAATCATCAAGGATGAAGCATGGTGTACAGGCATCCAGGCTGCTCTCCTCAACAAAGTTAAATTACTCCAAGACAAAATAGCCTCCCAACGCAAAGCTCTCAACACCCCCACCTGCCCGCCCATACCTCTCACCTACATCTCTCCTTCACAAACACCCCTTTTTGCCTTCAGAGAAGTCTCTGAGACGGAAGTCAAGGACCTCCTTAAAAAAATCAAACCCTCCACATGCAAAGGGGATATCTGCCCACCCTCCGTAATCAAAGAGTGCACAGAATACCTCACCCCCATCATCACGGCTTTTATCAATGCCTCTTTCGCATCTGGAAGTGTACCACAATGCCTAAAAGAAGCCTGGGTCCGCCCGCTCCTAAAAAAACCCTCTCTCGATCCTTCCTCCCCTAACAACTATCGCCCCATCACCACCGTCCCCTTTCTCCTTAAAATCCTAGACAAAGCCGCACACAATCAAATCCAACACTACCTGGAAACCAACACCATCCTAGGCAAAAGACAGTCAGGTTTCCGCAAAGGCCATGGAACTGAATCTGCTCTTCTAGATTTAAAAAATCAAATTACTAAAATAATGGACACAGGCAAACCTGCGCTCCTCCTCCTACTCGACCTTTCTGCAGCATTCGATCTGGTCGACCACAGCATTCTCACATCGCACCTCTCCAATGCTGCACACTTCTCTCACAAGGCTACCACGTGGATCACATCCTTCCTTGAAGGCAGGGCCATGAAAGTATACTCTGACCAGGATAGCGCCCCCCCCCCCACCACTATCAATTGTGGAGTCCCACAAGGGTCCTGCACCGCACCGACCCTCTACAACCTATTCACCAAACCCCTCTTTGACTTACTGGACTCCCTCAACATAGCGTACACCAACTACGCTGATGACACGCAGGTCCTCCTCCCCCTCTCTGGAGACTACGACCTTGACTCAGAAGCCCTCCGCAAAATCTACTCGACTATCCAAACATGGATGGCTATCAATGGTCTCTGCCTAAACGGAGACAAAACCGAAATCATCATACTAGCCCCTAACGAAACTCTAACCAAACTCAGCCCCGATTATTCGCACATGATCATCGACAGTATTAGCATTCCTGTCTCCTCTGCCGTCAAGACCTTAGGAGTCTACATTGACGCGACACTCTCTATGACAAGACAAACCAGCGCCATTGCCTCAGCTTCTGCTCTGACTACCAAACTCATCTATGCCATAAAACCCTACCTCACCACGCCCAACTGCCTCTCCATAGCCAGAGCTACTATAGGAGCCAGATTGGACTACTGTAACGCCCTCCTGGCAGGCACCTCATCAAAAAACCTAAACAGGCTCCAAATAGTGCAAAACAATGCCCTCCGTGCTGCACTACACATTCCCAAAACTGACCATATCTCACAGGCCAGAAGACGCGTCCACTGGCTCCCAGTCAAGGAAAGGATCAACTTTAAAATCCTCACCCTCACACACAAATGCATCAACCACACAGCACCCCCCTACCTATCTGAAACTATAACCAAGAACTCCTCCGTCCGCCCCAGAAGAAGTCATCACGCCAACCAACTCCAAGTACCCACTGTAAAAAGAGCCAAAGCCGGCGGCATTGGCTTCCCTCACATAGCACCTAAGCTCTGGAATGCCCTCCCCAACTCGCTCAGAGCAGAACCATCTCTGTATCTCTTTCGCAAATCCCTCAAAACCACGCTATTCAGCTAACTCCACCTTCCCTTCACCCACTTCAGCTCGCACACATCTGATACGAAAAGTGTTCGACACGAAATGCTTCCTGTAATGAAAACTGCTTTGTAACCATCTTCCTTCCATTGTAACCAGACTATGTATGTATTCATGTAACAGCGCCACGATGCCCCCGGGCTGATGTGCGCTTTAAATAAATCCGAATAAAATAAAAAAAATAAATAAAGTGTGGATTCTGCCTGAGTGAAGTCTGTTTACTGTGGCTACTGAAGGAGGAGTGAACCAGCAACAGTGTAATTGCCACTACTGGCCGCGGAGCGGGCCGCGGAGTGTGGAGGCAGAGTGTGGAGTCTGCCGGAGTGAAGTCTGTTTACTGTAGCTACTGAAGGAGGAGTGAATCAGCAACAGTATAATTGCCACTACTGGCCGCGCAGTGGGCCGCGGAATGTGGAGGCAGAGTGTGGAGCCTGCCGGAGTCCGCAGGATCAGCAGAGCTGAGGAAGTGACCCAGCAAGGTAAGAGACTCCCAAATAAGTATAACCACACGCACTACAAGAGAATCCCTTTTATCCCTGAAACCCTCTCATACACAGACTTCTAGCCTCCAAAAACAAATTAACTGCATAAACAAATGGTTAGCGGCTAAACAACCCACAACAAATCCAAACAAATTTCCCACGTGATATTGGAAAGAAGATCGGGAACCTTTGGGCGAGGGGGAACTGCCTTTGACCCCCTAGCAGTAGATTGTGAAACTTAGTAGGAAAACATCGGGAAACAGAGGGAACCGCATCCCAAACAACACATCCATTTAACACCCTAAGTTTGAAAAATTCGAGTGTTTTAGGGGCAGAGAATACAGAGGAGAAATCACCCCATAGAATCTGAGTACGCTAAATATCCAGCAAGACTACTGTGGGGGGACTGCGGGACCAGGTCCTTTGACCCCCCACATGCCGCAAGATGCATACAGAAAGCAAATTACATTTCTAGAAACAACCCCCTGAAACATCCTCCCGCCCCATTACCGCTCACCGAGCTTGTGGACGCCGATAACCTGCAGTCGCGGGCAGACGAGGGAAGAGAGCGCCCGTGCAGGAAGCGGGGTGGGGCAGTATAGTTGCCGCGTCGCAGCGACGGCTGCCGACCGCGAGGGGGAGAGAGTGAAGACAAACGGTGAACAACGTAGCAAGAACAAGCAATGCCCCCAAATTCGAGACTAATAAATATGACGAGAGGAGAAGAGGAATCAAAATCAACAATAACAAAACATTTAACAGGAATTAACACAAGACTAAGAAAAAACAAATGTCTGTGAAACTGCTACAGCACATAGGAAGCAGCAGCAGCACAATGGAGGAAGAACAAGGGGTGTGTCAACCTGTAGTCCTCGGCTGCCTGAACCTTAAAGAGACAGAACCTGACACCAACGCAACGGTTAATATGGAAGAAAAAAAGCCTGATTCAGAGCAGCATATAACAGACAGGAAAGGCAGACAAAATAGCAAAGCAACAGGATGCTTCCAAAAATATTTCACCCCAGCATTCCAAAAAGGGGCAAAGTGATAATGAAATAAACACGGAAGGAAAAATCATCCCCCAGCATTCCAAAAAGGGGCAAAGTGATAATGAAATAAACACGGAAGAAAAAATCACCTCACAGTTGCAACAGGGTTATGAACAAAATCATAAGGTTATACATTTACAAAACAGAGAGCCTGAATTAGACATTGATTCAAATAACAACACAAAGGAAGCAATTCAAGTAAGCAATCTTAGCAAATCTGATAATATACCACTCTCACAGAAAGAGAAAGCCATCAAAGCAAAGCAACAATGGAAATTATATTACCAAAGAGCAACTAAATCAGAACAACTTGTTAAAGAAACCGCTCCAATCAGTCAACGGCGACTAGAACGACTCTCGCTTGATTTAACCGAAATAGAAGCGCTCATGGAATTACAACAAGCGAACAGAAAAAATAAACGACAGGCGAGCCTAACAAGTACAGTGACAGAAATAAATAAGGCGAGTGACAATACTCTAAGCTATTTAGATTCAAGCAATGTAGCGGAAAACAGGACACAATTATCAAATACAGAAGCAGAAATAAAAGAAAGAGCCTATAAGACAGAAGAACTCTCTTATCACGGTGCACCAAATGCAGTAAAACAACAAGAATCAGTCGCCACGTCAATGCTTGACCTCCAAAATATGCTGGTAGCTGTAACAACTCAAACAATGATACCCTACATAAAATTACAAGAGGCTAACAACGAAACAATCAAAGAACATACTACTAAACTGGGTTCCATATTCGCCAAACAGAAGACCCTTGAACAACTCATATATAAGATACAATAATGACTCAGCATTGAAGCGGAAAACAGCTATGTTTGGCAACAACACCTAGCAGACATAGCGAGGCAAAACAGAATGGGCAAAGCAACGCTAACAGAAGCCTTAATCTCATTTACAAAGACAGCACTATTGAAGAACAACGACACACAGGAAAATAAAAAAAGACAAATGAACATACTGACGAAGCAATAAGGACACTCCCTTCTAAGATAAGCTTGTCATGCCCACAGATCAAGAACGGAAAGAATCACCCAGTAAGCTTGAATATAGACGAGGATATCTATTGATAGATCTGAAAACAGAAGATTTACAACACAGAATAAGCACTAAGCCGGCTAATCTGATCCAGAAGCATTGTGCGTCAAAAATCGAACAACCCAGTAAATCAGTCATAGGGAATCAAAATTATAGTATATTTGAACATCTCCCTCAGAACAATTCAAATAAAGTGAAAACGGTTGTGGCCAAAAAGCTCACCAAAAAACAACAAAGAGGCTCAAGAGCGTTCCTTAGAAACTTGTCACAGAGCGCTAAAGAAATCACTGACAAAGCCAAACTTCCAGAATCAAAAGTAACGAGAACAGTAAACCACGAAAATAAGAATATGGCCACTAGGAAAGAAGAAACAGAAGAGCTGATTCAAAACAAAGAAAGCAAGCATAGGGGCAGAAGCGCTCAATCCCCTAGCTCCACAACTACTGACCAGGGAAACATCAAATCCTTAATGAATCTATGCACATATTCGACATACGAAGCAGAGAGTGCCAAGAATGAAGAAAGCACGGGAACAGTGATACTGGAAGACCAAACAAAGACCTCCTCAATGATAGTTATTGATTGCTATGAGGAAACAATCATTGGATCGCACATATCCATAGAGCTCTCCTGCAAGGAGATTTCAGACGAAGAACTGAACTCTAAAAACGACACTTTGAGTTCGACAAGGATTGAGGGATCAGACCAGATAGAAGAAATCAGTAACTTAAGTGATGAACACACTGACTGTAGCAAGAACATAGATGCCAACTTGGAAAGTATACATCTTGAACAACCACGATTCATAGATCCACATTACAAAAAAAAGCAATCAGAATAAAGCTGGAAGGGAAATCTGAGAAAGAGGCCAAAATAGTGATGAATAGAGCAAATATTCTCCGACTGTTCAAGGTAATTCCAAAACTGAAAATGGTGAAGTCAAAAGACCTCAAATGAATCGAGTTCATAGACGAAATAAGGCTCGACAAAATTTGGATACACTGCCATTCATGGGAATTACAGATCTTAATAACATCATTTGCCAAAGAACTAGAATGTCTGGGATTCATAACAAAGACAGAAGATACCGAAGATAGTAGCAACGAAGAAAACACCAACGCATCCAGGCAGGATACCAACAGCAAATACTCAGACATCAGTAGTGACTTTAGTACCAAGACCTACGAAAATGAAGAATGGAAAGGAAAAGAAAAGGATTACCAAAAACGAATTAATCCGAGCCATCATATAGACAAAATACCACAAGGATGGAATTATGAAACATCCTCTTTTTGGCAAGAGATTAATCCAGAAGAAAACAGCCAAGAGAAGCCAAAAAAACGATGCAATAACAACGAACAGAAAGTACTAATACATTACTTACACTATGTGTGTGGAACACAAGGGGCCATACACACCTTTTCCAAAGTGAACAGGGATTTGTGCACCATTCTGCCCGTTTTTCAGCACACAAATTCCATGAATCAACCCCTAAATTTACTCCCCACAAGAGAAGTGCGGGGAAAATGGACTTTAAACAAAAATGCGAACAGCGAATGCAGATTCCACCTAACTTTGGGGAAAACGGAAACCCTTTACCATGTAATAATGGAATGTGAAGCACTCAATCAAAAAAGACTGTTATATAGTGACAAATACCAAAGTGCACCCGTCGAAATGGAAACAGAGGAACGATGGAGTCAAATCCTCATGGGAAATAATGGAAAGATGGTCGCAGCAATCATACATTTCTGGGAAACTATAACCTCAGGAAACGACAGCAGCACTCAGGAGCACGAAAATTAAAGATTTTAATACGCGAAATAAACAATTCGAATGATTAATAAATGTAAGGTTTAAGATGTAAACCAAATGCATTCTTAAATTTAAAAAAAAATTAAAAAAATAGCTAGGCCTGTCTTCTGAGGTCGGTGCTGAAGAGTTGGTCAGCATGCTCCACTATTGTATCAGCAAGGATGTTCCGTTCGGCCTCACAGAAGCGCGACTTGTACCTTCGGGTTGCAGGTACCCTTGATGGCATGTCTCTTGCTCTGCTTCTGTGCTCTAGATGTCACTCCTGTGCTCAGAGGATTGCAATGGATTGTGTTTTATTAATGGCCGCCGGTCAATTTCCTGTTCCAGCGAACACTGTTCAGTGGGACCGGGAGCGTGGTGCCGGAATCGGAATCACTGGCAGCGAGGGTGGCGGTGTTGGGATTTGGGGGGTGGTATGAGGTGCAGAGGGTTCAGTGGCCAGGGACTGCTTTAGCATCGGGCTGAGTGGGTATGGTGAGCCAATATCGAGGGCATGGGTGCAGTGTGAGTATTCTATGTTGTGGGCTTCTTGCTTTTGTGTAGTGGACAGTGTTCCATGAACGGTTATCATTTTGTGTCAATATGTGTGTGCGATTCTTGGGAGAATTGCTGCGATGCTTTCCATCTGATACATTTTGTGTGCTTGATCAGCCATTCTTAGCGGGTTGGGTGAGGCGGTCCCTCTTCCAATAGAGGGTGATACTTACTCTAGCAGCTAATAGTCAATGTCTCTGCATGCGTGGAAGCAGTGTGATCGCCCTGGTGTTCATCAGTTATAAACAGTACAAGTAAGGGCGATAGGGCTCTGTTGACGTTATCTATCTCCGGTATCCAGGACAGCACCTCTTTCCAATAGTTGACTACTAGCGGGCAGTACCACCATATATGCCAGTATGTGGTGGTCGCTCTGCAATTTCCTCAATGCAGGGGACTGACATTAGGGTACATCTTTGAGAGTCTCTGGGGGGGTCAAGTGCCATCGAAACAGAAGCCTGGCGTTATACTTTTAAAAAAACCTTATTTAACGAGTGTGTTTGACATTACAACAAGAGCAAAACAGATAGCAGCAACAATAGCAGACCGTGCATTCCAAAATAGATAATCAGCAGACATTTTACAGCAATGGTGGCATAGTTGATATTACATCATTTTTACGGGAGCAAATCAGGCATTGGATGTTTTAGCACGAGAGTCATATTTCCAATTTGTGTGAGAAGTCACTAGGAAGGCTACTTCCACTGTGGTCAGCCTGGTTCTGTGTAATGCCACCTTGAACAACCTCCAAATCTGAAGTGTGTTTGCGCCGAGGCCTCAGGTGCAGAGCCTTGAACAGGAGCAGTATGCAGTTATTGGGAACCGCACAGGGGTCGCACCACACTGTATCCCTCAGTAGTTATGATTGTCAGTGCAATTGCGCTGCTGCAATCCATAGGTCCAATCCGGAGCAAACTCCCTGGGGAATCAGCCCTGGAGGGGCCGACACTCAAATTTGCAGTGCCTCTGATGTTACAGCATAGACAGGGATCTTGACTTAACAGTGGTAGCACCGTGTTGCAGGGGAGCATGGGGATAATATGTGCACCCTGGATACTCCCAGATTCCCAGAAAGTGGATCCTTCAATGGGGGTCCCTCATAGCCCGGAACAGCAAGTAATTAGGCGAACAGCCACTTCAAGCAGTGGAACATGGACCAAATGTTATCAAAGAGGGACAGGGTTCCCTCTTTGGGTGGGTCCCCCGGTCCGTCCCTCAGTCGGGGGTGTGACACCTAGCGCCAGTGGGCCCGCCCCCGGTCCAGCAGTTGTTAGTGGGGGGGGCAGTTAGTGGGGGGGGCAGGCCGCAATTAACACAAGTCTGGGGGTGCAGGGGGCTTTACACAGTGTGTGGCATTGAGGATGGCAGAGCCGTAATCACCAGCTGGTACGGCGTGTGTAATATAGGCCGCAGTTCATCCACATTTATAAGAGGGAACTAACCTTAACACCTCCGCTGCACATCGATCACCTCGGGTAATGCCAGAAAACTACGCTGGGGGAGCCTGCAGCCATGCCGCTGGGAGGATCAGGCCACCAGTCACATCAGGGGGTCTCACTCCCGCAGCAGGGCCAGCGTCCAGTCTCGCACATACGGATCAGAGGGACGGCCACAGGAGTGCCGGCAAACCGCGCCGATGCAACAGATCGGGCGCCTTCGGATGCCAAGGTGCCACCAGCTGGAGTCCCGCAGGGGAATATTCGGTCGGGAAGCAAGCCGTCTCTCAACAAGCTCGAGATCGGGGGCTAAGAGCAAGTATCCCTCAAAGGGGCCAAGTCTGATGCGCAGCACTCTGGTCCCACACAGCAGCAAGCAGAGGCAGGCGCGGGCCGCCGGATGTCAGTCCCGGTTTCAAAAGGTCGCTGCAGCCTCAGGAGGGGGACAATCAAGGCAATGTTTTGCAGGTTTGTGCTGCAGATGATGTGCCAGCAGTGGCCCACTTTGCAGGTGTATTAGCAGCCGGGAAGTAGCTTAGGAAGCAGTCTGCAATGCTGCGTACCAGAGCTTCTCCTTCAAGCCGACATCTCTGTCACGTGCAACAGCGCCCCCGGCGTTATGGATTTTATATTGCATCACGATAGTGGAGGACCAGATTGCCTTATAAATGGACTTCTAAGTGTCTGTGTCTTCCTATGGCTGCAAGTCCACAGTCCATCGCTTTTGGGTGTTCGGTACTTGGAAGGGCTTTGTACAATGCAGAAATTAGTCCGTTCAAATCAGAGAATGAGTTAAGGGCCTGCTCAAACAGGGTTAACGGGCGAGAGGGTTAGAGACAGTTTGTAGCCATATTGGGAGAGGTACCTGCGAGAAACCAGAAGGTGTCTCACCCACTAGTCCCCGTAGATCTGTCATACAGGTGGCCAGGACACAGCCATCGCTTTTGGATCAAGTTCCTGGGGGTGGACCAATGTGGGAGGATCGACTGGATGAGCGGTTTTAGGGGAGTGGGACACCGGATGGTGAGACGCGGTATGCCCCCTTCCTTGTAATAGCTTTAGCCCATCCAACCTGGTAGGATATTTAGGAACTCCCCTCCCCCCCTTTTACAACACAAACACTTTCTCACTGACATCCCGCTCTAAGCGAAAAGAGACTAACACCTGAGCCGTGTACCTGACATGTCCCAATACTATGGTCAGGCGAGGTCAGGTAGTTATCGACAATTACTCACACCTGACTTCCGTTACGCTTCCTCACACAGATAAAAGGCGTAGCACGAAAGCACACTCTGAGCGAGGCAAAATACCTGAGCAAACAGCAGTTCCAAGATGGCAGTCTAACGAGAGAAGAAAGGCGACAAAACAGAAAGGGATCACAAGGAGGAAAGTATCCTTGACCGTTTCGACAAGGAACAGTTGCTTTCATGAGTCCTCGAGACTGGAAAACATAAGACATGGAAACAGGCTGAAGATTCCTGCATTGTGTGTCGGAGACACCCGAGGCCCCCCCATGTCAATAATCAAGGTAGGGAGAATCTCTAGCCACTGTGTTACTATCCTTGGCTCCAAGAACAAAGCCCCTTCAGTGAAAACAACACAGCAGGTGATTTGGGGAGGCTGATGCGAGACCAGTCTGTGTTGAAGCCGAGGTTGCAAGCAGCAACATTGTATGGCGAGCGCTGGAACAAACATTGTTAAAACGCGTGTGATAAGAGACGCAAGTGAAGTTAGACTGCGGATGAGTGATTGAACTTTAAAGCAAGCTACAATGCCTTTGACAAAGTGGCTCGGCACTGTGTGGGTGCTAAATCAAAGGCCTCTGCAAGGTATCCAGCTGAGGAGTAACTAAAGTAGATACATTTGATCCGAGCTCGGCGGAGGGAGATATTTAAAAAAAAACATTTTATTTACTGTTGCACACAGGTTCACAGAACTTATAGTATATATCATTTACACAGCTTATACGTTGCCATCAGGTGACGGAGCATATCATTACATATCTTCATCACCAGCCTTATCAGCCAGATGTTCTTTGTTGTTTATATCTGGCCCATATGTTTCTGGGTCTGGAGGTTGTTTGCAGTGAGTCTATGTATGTTTATTCATTGTCATTTGTGCATAACATGTCTTTGTCCCAATCCCCCTTTGTGTTTTTTTTTTACTCTTCCATTTCAGAAGTATCGCCCTTTTGGCTAACAGTAGGCTCACATTTAAAAATTTCCGCCATGTTGGGTTCATCTTCCCTGTGGCCCCCAGTAGACACATCATCGGGGACCATTCAATAGGGTGTTCAACCATGTCGTCTAATGCATTGCAAATTTCTACCCAATAATCTTTCAATTGTATACATGACCAGAACATATGAAGAGTTTCTGCCTCCTCGCAACCACATCTGGGGCATACACTGTCAGCTGTGGGGTATATGCGTTTCAGTTTGGCTGGGGTGTAGTGTGTCCTGTGAACAATTTTGTAATGAATCAGCTTATATCTTGCGTTGCACGATATATGTTTAGTTGGGGAATATATCTGTGTCCACTGGTTATCAGTGATTGGGTGACCCAAATCCTGCTCCCACTTGACCTTGGCGCTGTGTGCCATTGGTGGGCGGGTCTGAGTAATAGTTCTGTAAAGTGTAGATGCTGATATCTTTCCCTTCCCCGCAGTGAACATATAGCCCAGCCCCAGATTTATTTGAGGCTCTGCCGGAAATTCTGCCCATACCTTAGCTATAGCGAACCTCATGCATATGTATTGCATCTTATGTTTGGGTTGTCTCCCACTATATCTTTAAGAGTTTCCCATGTCACAAAGCGTTGTTCTTTGAATAATTGGCCCCATTGCACAATTCCCTTGGCACCCCATTGTGTGGCTAACTCTTCATCTAGGGTAGGACGTATGTAGTGAGCGCCCCCAAATCGGCATACTCAGAGGGTATAACGTGTCTGTGCCATATATATTAGCAATCTTGGCCCATGCTGTGGTTGTGACCAGAGTGGGGTTGATGGTATTGTATCATTTAGGGCATGTTGTCATCAGGCCATGGTGGTTGATTTTGGTATGGGAGGTTCGTTTGCTATTCCCTTGGGGTTGAGAAAGTCTGTCGCCCACTGAGCGGCATAGTGCGCCTGTGCTGCCAGATAGTAAAGTTCAAAGTCTGGCGCTGCTATATCTCCCTGTGGGTATTGGTATTGGTCGGTAAGTATCCTCCATCTTAGTCTAAAGCGTCCGCCCCATGTGAATGTGACGCAAGACTCTCAATTCTTTCAAATAATGCCCTAACTGGCCAAACTGGCACTGTGCTAAATACATAAAATAGTTTAGGAAGGATTATCATCTTTATAAGGGCAATTCCCCCCATCATTGATATTGTTAAGGCACTCCACCTGTCATGAACCATCAAACTCGCCCCTTCTGGGCTTCCTGGTCCCTGTCACGTCGGGCCTTACACTCCATAATACTACCAACATGGCGGCAAGCTCAGCACGGTGCTCACCAGTCTTCACGTTCTACGCAGCGTCCTCTATAAAGAAGCCACACCCTGCGGCCCCGCGCGTCTCAACGCTGCTGCTAGCTGTGATCGGACGTGTGTTCCAAACTCCTCTAGCGCTACTTGCTATTTCCTGGCTCCTGGATTCCCTTCTTTCGACTTCTTCCTTCTTTTCTACTTCCCGGAATCTCTGTGCCGCTTCCGTGCGCCCCCAACACCTTCTTCTTCTGGAGTTTCCCGTGATCCTGGGTATCGAAGCTGAACGTAATCTGGAAGCCGAGGACGGCCGAGCGGGCTTATTTAAGTTCCAAACGAAGACCTAGCCCCTCCTACACAATAGGGGATAAGGTTTGCCTGTCCTCGATACTACTACCACGGCATTTGCGACCAAATAAATTGGCTCCTCGATATTATGGGCCATTCTTTATAAAGGAAATCATCAACCCAGTGGCCTACCGACTTGTTAAGACGGATTTCTGAACTCTGTCCTGGTGGCGCAGAAGTTCAGAAGGCCAACCTAATTACTTGGAACGAGCCAGACCAATCAAGGTAGCGATTGCGGCGGTCAAGACTAGGTATCAAGAGGGGTGAGGGTGACTGAAAGCCCGCAATGAACACACAAAGCAAGAACACTTACAAACTACTCCAAACAGTTGTTATATTAAAAATATATACACATTTATTTCAAGGCCTTTAAAACAATGACGTAGCGAGAAAATCACAATATAACGATAGTAAACCAACACATACCATATCAACACAATATATATACAAATACAACAAGTCTCAAGCGTTACATGCACGAAATGTGTAGTCCACCTAAGAGGGAGAGAAAACAGGCAGTGCGAAATAATGCTTAGACCCAGTTCACCTTCAGAGGCACCTAACTAGATGGAAGTCCGAGCCCTGCGAAGAGTGGAGCCTTGTGCTCAAAAGTACCTGCACGCGCTGGTGCCAACGGGCAAAAGGAGAAGCTCTTCGAGGGAAATCAGGCAGTTCAGTTTAGTGCACAAAAGAAGAAGAACAAGTTCGCGACTCAAGCGCAGCCTCCACAGTGGGCAGAAGCAGAGCGCGAGTACGAAAAAGGGTGCTGTTTGACACAGCGGGGAAAAGCAATGGGCTCCTGCAGGAGGGCGACCAGATCCTAGCTATGCTACTCACCGGTCCCCGATGCAAGCAGACCCAGGCTTCTCCGCGTCAGTTTCAGCAGCTGGCAGGTTCAGAAGAGCAGGGAACGCCTCGTCGTCGTGTTGAGTAAAAAGACGTCCCAATCGAAGAAACCCGCACAGTTTGTTACCACAGCAGGGCAACGGAGCGGCCGTGTGTATCTGAGCCAAATGTACACTACTCACTTCAGACTTGGGAACGCCAAGTGTACGAAGCGTGTGAGAGTGACAAGGACTCGAAATACTACACAACCTGGCGGCGGTTACAGAGCAAGACTCCCGTGTAAGCTGGTCAGTCAGCTGGATGGCCCAGAGATGCTTCCGAAGGCTTACTGGCAGGAGATGGTGAAGATGCCGAGAATAGCTGTTCCCGCTATTCCAAGGGTCGAAGTACCAGTACAGGCCTTCTGGTTCGATCAAAGGTGAAAAGGGTTTCACAAGGCGCCAGCAGTGCAGAGGAGAAGTCCTTCAGCGGGTCACCAGCGATTCCTCGGTCCAGCCTCTTGGTTGCAGGATACTTGGCTCCTGTATTCCTTCGTTCGTGAGAACTCAGGAGATCGACATGGTAGTGGTGTTTCCAGCCCCCTCTTATCCACGGTTCCCTTCGCGCCAAAACGGAGGGGACCCAATGGGAGATCCGCTCATCAACACTCACACCATTCGTGGACCAATCACGGACCACGGTGGTCCCAGGCATTCACACCACCCTAGACTCTCTGGCACCCAGGATGTGTATTGGGACAAGACATCCCAACCCACATCCTGGAGGCACACAAAAGACATGTAGAAGCCTGCGAAAGTATCCGTGTTTCGCGGGAAAGTACATGCCCAAATAAGGAAGGCCCCAGGTCGGCTCGACCTGGGGAAGGTGAAGGGAGCAAGACGGTCAGCGGACAGGACAAAGGAGCCTCGTGGTCTGGCCATTTTGGGAGCCAGGCCACCATTTTGGGTTAAGCGCGAGAAACGCGCTTAGAACGCCAAAAGGAGCTCAAAACACAAGAAACGATCGCTGCCACCATTCCCGTCCCTGAATCACTTGCACCGATCAGATACAATCCTAAACGAGTATCTAGGGCCTGTAGAAGGCTAGAGACCCAAGAGAGCTGTAACTTAGCTTACAGTGCCCTCTTGTGTCATGTTGCACGAAAGCCGCAACATGATAAAAGAAACTACGGGAAACAGCGTTCCCCGGTACTGACTGTCTTAAGGGCATATCAGTTTCCCCGTAAGAAAGGAGCGAAAGCCCAGAGGAGTGCGGCAGAAGGCTGCACTTCTCTGGCAAAGTCGAGAACAAGGTGAAAAACAACAGCAAAAAGTTTAGGGGTTGCCACATGGAAGGAAAATTACCTACAATTAGGAAATCTTTCCTAACACGACTCAAGCTTCCAGACTCCTGGAAGAAAATCCACCCAGTCTTTCACACGTCCTTAATAAAGCCATATGTTCAGACCTCTCGAACTAAACTTCGGCCCAAACCAGTAATCATCAATGACCAACTGGAGTATGCGGTCTCAAGGATTTGCGATTCTAGATATAGACGTGGCAAACTCCAGTACCTAGTGGAGTGGAAAGGATATCCCCCTAGTGAATGCACTTGGGAACCTACCTCAAATCTAAATACCCCCAGACTACTCAGAAGGGTCCATCTCATACACCGGGGCAAACCCGGTGGAACGAGTTTCCGGAGGAGGCATGCTGTCATGAACCATCAAATTCGCCCCTTCTGGGCTTCCTGGTCCCTGTCACGTCGGGCCTTACACTCCATAATACTACCAACATGGCGGCAAGCTCAGCACGCTGCTAGCCAGTCTTCACGTTCTACGCAGCGTCCTCTATAAAGAAGCCACACCCTGCGGCCCCGCGCGTCTCAACGCTGCTGCTAGCTGTGATCGGACGTGTGTTCCAAACTCCTCTAGCGCTACTTGCTATTTCCTGGCTCCTGGATTCCCTTCTTTCGACTTCTTCCTTCTTTTCTACTTCCCGGAATCTATGTGCCGCTTCCGTGCGCCCCCAACACCTTCTTCTTCTGGAGTTTCCCGTGATCCTGGGTATCGAAGCTGAACGTAATCTGGAAGCCGAGGACGGCCGAGCGGGCTTATTTAAGTCCCGAACCATACGAAAGAAGACTCCACCCAAGGAGGACATCAGACAACATAAACAGGTGAGAAGGGGGGAAACCTGTGACAGATTGAGACGCCACCTGACCGAAGTCGATACAGAAATGGAGGCGTCTTATGCGTGGCATGCAAGAACTATCGACCGAAGTACAGAACTTGAAAGTGGAGAACGCCGCGTTGAAACAATTGGTACTCTCACGGGACTCTGCCTCAAGGGACAGCGTGTTATTGGGCGGCATTGTTGACAAATATGACGACTGTGCAAAAACCCTCCGAGGATTCCTGGATTCTTGTTTGGTCCACTTCACCTTTAAACCTTATTATTTTTCCACCCCCAGGGCTAAAGTGGGCTTTATTATTTCTCACCTCTCCGGGAATGCCTAAGCGTGGGCCACACCATTAGTTAACACCAGAGATTCTCTTTTGGATGATTATGATGGATTCATTCAAGCACTAAAAACTATGTTTGACCGACCTGAACAGGTCTTTAGTGCTCCAGAACGTTTACTTGATTTTCAGCAAGGCTCTCAGGACATGCTCACCTACGTAACTCGATTCAAGCAATTGGCTAAAGAAGCGGGTTGGCCTTCTGAAGCTTTCTTCACCCTTTTTCGAAGAGGGCTAAATGAAGATGTTAAGGACAAATTAGCCAGGGTAGCACGTCCTAGTTCTTACCAGGCACTTATGGATCTTGCTCTACAAATTGATTTCCGAATCCAGGAAAGAAAGGCAGAGAAAAGGAAGACCAAGTCAACCATCCAAAAAAATCCTCTTGCAAGCCCTTCAAAATCCGAAGATTCTCCTGCTCCTACAGGTGAACCCGAACCTATGCAGCTAGGGGCCTTCCGTGGACCCATATCCCCTCAAGAAAGGCTGAGAAGGATCCATACTGGCTTATGCATGTACTGTGCCTCGGACAAGCATTTAGTCAGAGAATGTCCCTTGACCCCTCCACGGCGTTCGGGAAACGCCAGCTCCCGATCCTAGATGGAGCTCAGTTTCGGGAGAGAGATGCAGGCTCCACATCTATACCATCCTTGAACACTCCTGGACAAAACTCCCTGATAGTCTTACAGGCTTTTCTATCCTCATCTGAGAAGGAATCCTACCCCATTCTGGCACTAGTGGACAGTGGGGCCATGGGAATATTCATAGATCAGGAATGGGTCCTTAAACACCATATTCCTTACGAATCCCGGAACGTCCAGCAACCAGTGGAAGCAATTGATGGAAGACCTCTTTCTTCTGGACCCATAACCCTTCAGACTAAGGAAATTGAGCTTGCTATAAACCATCATCGAGAAAGGATAAAGTTTGACATCATAAAATCTGCCCATTACCCAATGGTTTTGGGAATGCCCTGGCTGCAGAAACACAACCCATACATCAATTGGACAGCTGGTTCCCTGTTCTTAGGTTCCGAGTTTTGTATGTCCCATTGTCTGCTCCGGGATCCTTCACCGACTACAGCAGAAGAACATTCAACAACTCAGCAAGATCCTCTTATGGTCTCCAACATCATCCAGGTTCCTAAAACCTACCAGGAATACGCCGATGTGTTCTCTTCTGCTATTGTCCACGCCCTGCCACTCCATAGGCCTGAGGACTGTGCTATTGAGACTGAACCTTCAGCCATGATTCCTTTTGGCAGGATGTTCATACTGTCTGAACCAGAGAAAAAGGCCCTTCGTGAATACCTAGATACTAACCTAAAAAATGGCACCATATGCCCATCCAAGTCTCGGGCTGGAGCTTCATTATTCTTTGTTCCTAAAAAAGACACCAAGGAACTCAGACCTTGTCTTGATTATCAAGGTCTTAATCAGTGCACCCTTAAGGATCGTTATCCATTACCCTTGATCTCGGATATCCTGGAAGCCGTAAGAGGAGCCATAATATTCACCAAATTGGATCTTAGGGGTGCTTATCACTTTATTCGTATTAGAGAAGGTGACGAATGGAAGACAGCCTTCAGAACACCCTTCGGTCATTACGAATACTTGGTCATGCCCTTTGGACTCTCTAATACTCCGGCAATCTTCCAACGCTTCATGGACCGGGTGTTTTCATATATGCTATTTCTTTTCATCATCGTCTACTTGGACAATATTTTGATATTCTCTAAGGATCCTCTCAAGCATGAAGAACATGTTAAATCAGTGTTACAACGGCTACGTGAACACAAGCTTCTAGCAAAACCCGAGAAATGCCTTTTTCATGTTTCCACTGTTCACTATCTAGGATTTGTCCTTAGTCCAGATGGGTTGCCAGTCATTTGGTCGAAATCAATTGGTCGACTGGACAACTGGTCGAATCAATTTGGTCGAAAACCAAATGGTCGAATTTTTTTTTTTTTTTTTTACCCCTTTTTTTTTTTTTTTGGGGGGGTCCCCCCCCAACCCCCTTTTTTTTCTTTCTTTTTTTTTTTTTTAACACGAAAACCCACAAAACACATATATAAATAAAAAAAAAAAAATTCGACCATTTGGTTTTCGACCAAATGACGTCGACCAAATTGCAGTCGACCAGTTTGTAGTCGACCAAATGACTGGACACCTCCAGATGGCATAGGCATCGATCAATCCAAGATTAAAGCCATACTATCCTGGCCAACTCCGACCTCCGTAAAACAGATCCAATCTTTCCTGGGCTTGGCCAATTTCTATCGGAAGTTTATACCATCCTTCTCCGAAATTGTTCAACCGATCATCTCCTTGTTGAAAAAAGATACTCCCTATTGATGGACCGCAGCCCAGGAGAAGGCCTTCCAACGGCTAAAAACAGAATTTACACAAGCCCCCATCCTGGTTCAACCTGATATAAATCGACCATTCTTAGTGGAAACAGATGCCTCTAACTATGCCATCGGAGCAGTTCTGAAACAGGAACTAGATGACTGGCTGGAACATCCTATTGCCTATCTTTCACGGACATTGACCTCCAGTGAAACTCATTACTCAGTCTTAGAAAAGGAACTTCTAGCCATCCACCAAGCCTTCACCGAGTGGCGTCATTTACTTCTAGGAGCTAAACATCCTGTCCAGGTAAGGACGGACCATTGAAATCTCCAAGTGTTACAGGCCCTGGAATGCAGGAACAGCCGTCAGGCCCGTTGGGCGTTCTTCTTTGCTCAATACCAGTTCCAAATTCACCATGTTCCGGGAACACAAAACGTAATTGCTGACGCCTTGTCTCAGCGCCCTGACTATGAACCTCCTGATGACCAAGCATTTCCCAAGATGTTTCCCACACAATAATTGTAGCCCAGGCGACCAGCCTCCTAGATGAAGTCCGCAGTCAGACTCAATCCTCGCAACTCTGGGAAGGTATCTCGGACAGGAATCAGTGGAAACTGAAGACCGAAGATGGATACTTGTTCAAAGACAATGCCTTGGTCATCCCAACACAAAAACTACAGCAAAAGATAATAAATCTCTGTCACGATACTCTTTACTCCGGGCACCGTGGTATTACCAATACCCTCCGATTAATACAAAGGCAATTTTGGTGGCCTGGAGTGAAAACTGATGTACAAAAGTATATCCAGGCATGCTCTGTCTGTAATCAAAACAAACATGACAATAAGAGACCAGCGGGATTATTGCAGCAACCTCCACTTCCAACAAGGCCTTGGGAATTCATAGCAACAGATTTCATTGTGGAATTACCACCTTCCAGGGGATACACAACCATCATGGTCACCATTGATTTGTTCACCCATGTGGCCCATTTTACCCCTCTGTTTAAACTACCATCCTCGTCAGAACTTGCTGGAATTTTCCTGGAACACATTTTCCGACTGCATGGACTCCCTTCCAAGATCATATCAGACAGAGGGCCCCAATACATTTCCCAGTTCTGGAAACATCTTTGCCAAATACTAGGAATCCAATGCGCTCTTTCATCGGGATATCATCCCCAAACCAACAGAGCCACAGAGTGCGTAAACCAAACCTTGGAACAATACCTCCGTTGCTTCGCTACCAAGGTCCAGGACGATTGGTCCCTCTTAATACCAGTGGCAGAATTCGCCTATAATAATTTGGACCACTCTGCTATTAAGACCAGTCCTTTTTTCTGTAGCCAAGGATTCCACCCTTCGGTTCTACCCTCCATCCTTCCTCATCCTACACCAGTTCCAACGATTCCTGGATTGAAATGCTCATTAATGTCCAAAGAGAAGCCAAAGAACAATTAGAAAAGGCCAGGACCCAGATCAAAATGTATGCAGATTCCAAACGAAGACCTAGCCCCTCCTACACAATAGGGGATAAGGTTTGCCTGTCCTCGATACTACTACCACGGCATTTGCGACCAAATAAATTGGCTCCTCGATATTATGGGCCATTCCTTATAAAGGAAATCATCAACCCAGTGGCCTACCGGCTCAAGCTTCCAGACTCCTGGAAGAAAATCCACCCAGTCTTTCACACGTCCTTAATAAAGCCATATGTTCAGACCTCTCGAACTAAACTTCGGCCCAAACCAGTAATCATCAATGACCAACTGGAGTATGAGGTCTCAAGAATTTGCGATTCTAGATATAGACGTGGCAAACTCCAGTACCTAGTGAAGTGGAAAGGATATCTCCCTAGTGAATGCACTTGGGAACCTATCTCACATCTAAATACCCCCAGACTACTCAGAAGGGTCCATCTCATACACCGGGGCAAACCCGGTGGAACGAGTTTCCGGAGGAGGCATGCTGTCATGAACCATCGAACTCGCCCCTTCTGGGCTTCCTGGTCCCTGTCACGTCGGGCCTTACACTCCATAATACTACCAACATGGCGGCAAGCTCAGCACGCTGCTCGCC
The DNA here is from genome assembly GCF_040938575.1 of Ambystoma mexicanum. Taxonomy (NCBI): domain Eukaryota; kingdom Metazoa; phylum Chordata; class Amphibia; order Caudata; family Ambystomatidae; genus Ambystoma; species Ambystoma mexicanum. The sequence continues at coordinate 344,601,650 of NC_090922.1, forward strand.
AGTCTTCACGTTCTACGCAGCGTCCTCTATAAAGAAGCCACACCCTGCGGCCCCGCGCGTCTCAACGCTGCTGCTAGCTGTGATCGGACGTGTGTTCCAAACTCCTCTAGCGCTACTTGCTATTTCCTGGCTCCTGGATTCCCTTCTTTCGACTTCTTCCTTCTTTTCTACTTCCCGGAATCTATGTGCCGCTTCCGTGCGCCCCCAACACCTTCTTCTTCTGGAGTTTCCCGTGATCCTGGGTATCGAAGCTGAACGTAATCTGGAAACCGAGGACGGCCGAGCGGGCTTATTTAAGTCCCGAACCATACGAAAGAAGACTCCACCCAAGGAGGACATCATGCAACATAAACAGGTGAGAAGGGGGGAAACCTGTGACAGATTGAGACGCCACCTGACCGAAGTCGATACAGAAATGGAGGCGTCTTATGCGTGGCATGCAAGAACTATCGACCGAAGTACAGAACTTGAAAGTGGAGAACGCCGCGCTGAAACAATTGGTACTCTCACGCGACTCTGCCTCAAGGGACAGTGTGTTATTGGGCGGCATTGTTGACAAATATGACGACTGTGCAAAAACCCTCTGAGGATTCCTGGATTCTTGTTTGGTCCACTTCACCTTTAAACCTTATTATTTTTCCACCCCCAGGGCTAAAGTGGGCTTTATTATTTCTCACCTCTCCGGGAATGCCTAAGCGTGGGCCACACCATTAGTTAACACCAGCGATTCTCTTTTGGATGATTATGATGGATTCATTCAAGCACTAAAAACTATGTTTGACCGACCTGAACAGGTCTTTAGTGCTCCAGAATGTTTACTTGATTTTCAGCAAGGCTCTCAGGACATGCTCACCTACGTAACTCGATTCAAGCAATTGGCTAAAGAAGCGGGTTGGCCTTCTGAAGCTTTCTTCACCCTTTTTCGAAGAGGGCTAAATGAAGATGTTAAGGACAAATTAGCCAGGGTAGCACGTCCTAGTTCTTACCAGGCACTTATGGATCTTGCTCTACAAATTGATTTCCGAATCCAGGAAAGAAAGGCAGAGAAAAGGAAGACCAAGTCAACCATCCAAAAAAATCCTCTTGCAAGCCCTTCAAAATCCGAAGATTCTCCTGCTCCTACAGGTGAACCCGAACCTATGCAGCTAGGGGCCTTCCGTGGACCCATATCCCCTCAAGAAAGGCTGAGAAGGATCCATACTGGCTTATGCATGTACTGTGCCTCGGACAAGCATTTAGTCAGAGAATGTCCCTTGGCCCCTCCATGGCGTTCGGGAAACGCCAGCTCCCGATCCTAGATGGAGCTCAGTTTCGGGAGAGAGATGCAGGCTCCACATCTATACCATCCTTGAACACTCCTGGACAAAACTCCCTGATAGTCTTACAGGCTTTTCTATCCTCATCTGAGAAGGAATCCTACCCCATTCTGGCACTAGTGGACTGTGGGGCCATGGGAATATTCATAGATCAGGAATGGGTCCTTAAACACCATATTCCTTACGAATCCCGGAATGTTCAGCAACCAGTGGAAGCAATTGATGGAAGACCTCTTTCTTCTGGACCCATAACCCTTCAGACTAAGGAAATTGAGCTTGCTATAAACCATCATCGAGAAAGGATAAAGTTTGACATCATAAAATCTGCCCATTACCCAATGGTTTTGGGAATGCCCTGGCTGCAGAAACACAACCCATACATCAATTGGACAGCTGGTTCCCTGTTCTTAGGTTCCGAGGTTTGTATGTCCCATTGTCTGCTCCAGGATCCTTCACCGACTACATCAGAAGAACATTCAACAACTCAGCAAGATCCTCTTATGGTCTCCAACATCATCCAGGTTCCTAAAACCTACCAGGAATACGCCGATGTGTTTTATTCTGCTATTGTCCACGCCCTGCAACTCCATAGGCCTGAGGACTGTGCTATTGAGACTGAACCTTCAGCCATGATTCCTTTTGGCAGGATGTTCATACTGTCTGAACCAGAGAAAAAGGCCCTTCGTAAATACCTAGATACTAACCTAAAAAATGGCACCATATGCCCATCCAAGTCTCCGGCTGGAGCTTCATTATTCTTTGTTCCTAAAAAAGACACCAAGGAACTCAGACCTTGTCTTGATTATCAAGGTCTTAATCAGTGCACCCTTAAGGATCGTTATCCATTACCCTTGATCTCGGATATCCTGGAAGCCGTAAGAGGAGCCATAATATTCACCAAATTGGATCTTAGGGGTGCTTATCACTTTATTCGTATTAGAGAAGGTGACGAATGGAAGACAGCCTTCAGAACACCCTTCAGTCATTACGAATACTTGGTCATGCCCTTTGGACTCTCTAATGCTCCGGCAATCTTCCAACGCTTCATGGACCGGGTGTTTTCGGATATGCTATTTCTTTTCATCATCGTCTACTTGGACGATATTTTGATATTCTCTAAGGATCCTCTCAAGCATGAAGAACATGTTAAATCAGTGTTACAACGGCTACGTGAACACAAGCTTCTAGCAAAACCTGAGAAATGCCTTTTTCATGTTTCCACTGTTCACTATCTAGAATTTGTCCTTAGTCCAGATGGCATAGGCATGGATCAATCCAGGATTAAAGCCATACTATCCTGGCCAACTCCGACCTCCGTAAAACAGATCCAATCATTCCTGGGCTTGGCCAATTTCTATCGGAAGTTTGTACCATCCTTCTCCGAAATTGTTCAACCGATCATCTCCTTGTTGAAAAAAGATACTCCCTATCGATGGACCGCAGCCCAGGAGAAGGCCTTCCAACGGCTAAAAACAGAATTTACACAAGCCCCCATCCTGGTTCAACCTGATATAAATGGACCATTCTTAGTGGAAACAGATGCCTCTAACTATGCCATCGGAGCAGTTCTGAAACAGGAACTAGATGACTGGCTGGAACATCCTATTGCCTATCTTTCACGGACATTGACCTCCAGTGAAACTCATTACTCAGTCTTAGAAAAGGAACATCTAGCCATCCACCAAGCCTTCACCGAGTGGCGTCATTTACTTCTAGGAGCTAAACATCCTGTCCAGGTTCGGACGGACCATTGAAATCTCCAAGTGTTACAGGCCCTGGAATGCAGGAACAGCCGTCAGGCCCGTTGGGCGTTCTTCTTTGCTCAATACCAGTTCCAAATTCACCATGTTCCGGGAACACAAAACGTAATTGCTGACGCCTTGTCTCAGCGCCCTGACTATGAACCTCCTGATGACCAAGCATTTCCCCACACAATAATTGTAGCCCAGGCGACCAGCCTCCTAGATGAAGTCCGCAGTCAGACTCAATCCTCGGAACTCTGGGAAGGTATCTCGGACAGGAATCAGTGGAAACTGAAGACCGAAGATGGATACTTGTTCAAAGACAATGCCTTGGTCATCCCAACACAAAAACTAAAGCAAAAGATAATAAATCTCTGTCACGATACTCTTTACTCCGGACACCGTGGTATTACCAATACCCTCCGATTAATACAAAGGCAATTCTGGTGGCCTGGAGTGAAAACTGATGTACAAAAGTATATCCAGGCATGCTCTGTCTGTAATCAAAACAAACATGACAATAAGAGACCAGCGGGATTACTGCAGCAACCTCCACTTCCAACAAGGCCTTGGGAATTCATAGCAACAGATTTCATTGTGGAATTACCACCTTCCAGGGGATACACAACCATCATGGTCACCATTGATTTGTTCACCCATGTGGCCCATTTTACCCCTCTGTTTAAACTACCATCCTCGTCAGAACTTGCTGGAATTTTCCTGGAACACATTTTCCGACTGCATGGACTCCCTTCCAAGATCATATCAGACAGAGGGCCCCAATACATTTCCCAGTTCTGGAAACATCTTTGCCAAATACTAGGAATCCAATGCGCTCTTTAATCGGGATATCATCCCCAAACCAACGGAGCCACAGAGTGTGTAAACCAAACCTTGGAACAATACCTCCGTTACTTCGCTACCAAGGTCCAGGACGATTGGTCCCTCTTAATACCAGTGGCAGAATTCGCCTATAATAATTTGGACCACTCTGCTATTAAGACCAGTCCTTTTTTCTGTAGCCAAGGATTCCACCCTTCGGTTCTACCCTCCATCCTTCCTCATCCTACACCAGTTCCAACAGTCGATTCCTGGATTGAAATGCTCATTAATGTCCAAAGAGAAGCCAAAGAACAATTAGAAAAGGCCAGGACCCAGATCAAACTGTATGCAGATTCCAAACGAAGACCTAGCCCCTCCTACACAATAGGGGATAAGGTTTGCCTGTCCTGGATACTACTACCACGGCATTTGCGACCAAATAAATTGGCTCCTCGATATTATGGGCCATTCCTTATAAAGGAAATCATCAGCCCAGTGGCCTACCGACTCAAGCTTCCAGACTCCTGGAAGAAAATCCACCCAGTCTTTCACACGTCCTTAATAAATCCATATGTTCAGACCTCTCAAACTAAACTTCGGCCCAAACCAGTAATCATCAATGACCAACTGGAGTATGAGGTCTCAATGATTTGCAATTCTAGATATAGACGTGGCAAACTCCAGTACCTAGTGGAGTGGAAAGGATATCCCCCTAGTGAATGCACTTGGGAACCTATCTCAAATCTAAATACCCGCAGACTACTCAGAAGGGTCCATCTCATACACCGGGGCAAACCCGGTGGAACGAGTTTCCGGAGGAGGCATGCTGTCATGAACCATAGAACTCGCCCCTTCTGGGCTTCCTGGTCCCTGTCACGTCGGGCCTTACACTCCATAATACTACCAACATGGCGGCAAGCTCAGCACGCTGCTCGCCAGTCTTCACGTTCTACGCAGCGTCCTCTATAAAGAAGCCACACCCTGCGGCCCCGCGCGTCTCAAAGCTGCTGCTAGCTGTGATCGGACGTGTGTTCCAAACTCCTCTAGCGCTACTTGCTATTTCCTGGCTCCTGGATTCCCTTCTTTCGACTTCTTCCTTCTTTTCTACTTCCCGGAATCTATGTGCCGCTTCCGTGCGCCCCCAACACCTTCTTCTTCTGGAGTTTCCCGTGATCCTGGGTATCGAAGCTGAACGTAATCTGGAAGCCGAGGACGGCCGAGCGGGCTTATTTAAGTCCCGAACCATACGAAAGAAGACTCCACCCAAGGAGGACATAGGGCAACATAAACAAGTGAGAAGGGGGGAAACCTGTGACAGATTGAGACGCCACCTGACCGAAGTCGATACAGAAATGGAGGCGTCTTATGCGTGGCATGCAAGAACTATCGACCGAAGTACAGAACTTGAAAGTGGAGAACGCTGCGCTGAAACAATTGGTACTCTCACGCGACTCTGCCTCAAGGGACAGCGTGTTATTGGGCGGCATTGTTGACAAATATGACGACTGTGCAAAAACCCTCCGAGGATTCCTGGATTCTTGTTTGGTCCACTTCACCTTTAAACCTTATTATTTTTCCACCCCCAGGGCTAAAGTGGGCTTTATTATTTCTCACCTCTCCGGGAATGCCTAAGCCTGGGCCACACCATTAGTTAACACCAGAGATTCTCTTTTGGATGATTACGATGGATTCATTCAAGCACTAAAAACTATGTTTGACCGCCCTGAACAGGTCTTTAGTGCTCCAGAACGTTTACTTGATTTTCAGCAAGGCTCTCAGGACATGCTCGCCTACGTAACTCGATTCAAGCAATTGGCTAAAGAAGCGGGTTGGCCTTCTGAAGCTTGCTTCACCCTCTTTCGAAGAGGGCTAAATGAAGATGTTAAGGACAAATTAGCCAGGGTAGCACGTCCTAGTTCTTACCAGGCACTTATCGATCTTGCTCTACAAATTGATTTCCGAATCCAGGAAAGAAAGGCAGAGAAAAGGAAGACCAAGTCAACCATCCAAAAAAATCCTCTTGCAAGCCCTTCAAAATCCGAAGATTCTCCTGCTCCTACAAGTGAACCCGAACCTATGCAGCTAGGGGCCTTCCGTGGACCCATATCCCCTCAAGAAAGGCTGAGAAGGATCCATACTGGCTTATGCATGTACTGTGCCTCGGACAAGCATTTAGTCAGAGAATGTCCCTTGGCCCCTCCATGGCGTTCGGGAAACGCCAGCTCCCGATCCTAGATGGAGCTCAGTTTCGGGAGAGAGATGCAGGCTCCCCATCTATACCATCCTTGAACACTCCTGGACAAAACTCCCTGATAGTCTTACAGGCTTTTCTATCCTCATCTGAGAAGGAATCCTACCCCATTCTGGCACTAGTGGACTGTGGGGCCATGGGAATATTCATAGATCAGGAATGGGTCCTTAAACACCATATTCCTTACGAATCCCGGAACGTCCAGCAACCAGTGGAAGCAATTGATGGAAGACCTCTTTCTTCTGGACCCATAACCCTTCAGACTAAGGAAATTGAGCTTGCTATAAACCATCTGTCAGGATTAGTCAGGCGAGTACAAAGGCAGCGAATATGGCAAGGGAAATGTGCACCCAGGAACTACGACTCAGGTATGCTAGAACCCAGGAGTGCAAATAGAGTGTGACATCAAAACCAATATATGAAAAGGGATGTGGGGTAAGCACCTGACCGCGAGGAAAGTCGGCAAGCGCCTTACCCCCAATTGCTGTTACAGGTACTGACAGCGCTAAACCCACGTGGAGGGCAAGCAATGACAGGATCTGTGTACTAACACTCTTGATGGTATTACATAAGGGAACTTAAGAACTGTACTCACGAGGAAGAGATAAACCTCTTGAATGTCAGCTAGCCCACGAATCCTGTTGAAGAAACTGGGACCCCGAAAGGCTAGAACAGCAATGGAAGGAAAACTAAATACCTAAATGGGAATAGTGTTTGCAAAATAGTGAGGAAAACATAAGCATTCACACAGGAGCTAGCTACTACCGCACACCACACCTAATAATCAAAGGGAAAATAAATGCAGAAGTGCAGTGGAAAACATGGAATGGATCCTCTAGGAAGTAAGGATCAGGAGCAGGGAAAAACGAAATAACCTATGCAAACTTCTTCCTACCCCTCCAAGGAAAAGACAGGAAACTAAACTAAGAGGAAGGCTAAGGCAAATGGGTAACAGCAGCAAAGGACAGAGTCAAAGAAATATAGAACACAGACAAACTGGGCTGCATCTAAAAGGGGAAAGCACTGAAAATTGCTGCCTGCAACAGAGGAAGACAAAAAGGGAAATCAAGGGAGCAGAAATCAATTAGCGCATGAATCCGAAATTCAGGGCGGAGGAAACAAGAAAACAGGAACAAGGAAGTAGGTACAAAGGCAAGGAACCAGGAACCAGGGACTAGTCAAAAACAGGAACACTGCAATCGATGACCAGCGCTGGACTGAAGTAAGACTGAGGCTTTTAAAGCTGCTTAACGAGCACACGCCTCGGGTGTGCTGATTGCTGCACCTGCCGCCACAGCTGTTACCTATCCTCCACCCAACCTTGTGTTGCAAGGGTGGAGGTGGAGCAGTGGGCCAGGCATTCTGGGAAGCATAGTCATTTGGTTAAAGAAGCATGCTGGCTGCCAAAAACCTGGAATGGATCCGGAAGGGAAGTAGCTGGGAAAATAGGGATTTAGCGCTCCCAAATCATCACAGCACTGTAGCATAAGGTTCGGAGGAAAGGTCCAGTAGGGAATAAACCCCAAATCATGCCCCCAAGTGGTGGGAACGGGAGCGAAGGGAGCGAGTCGTGACAGTATACCCCCTCCTACGGCCGGCTTTGGGTGCCCGCCACCCGCACGAGACATCTTCTTTCCATGATGGGAGTGCTTTTTCTTTGGAGGTGGCACTGATGGAAATGGTGGCCTGTGGGCAAAGGCAGATGGACTTCCATGATAGGAGTGCTTTGTCTTTGGAGGTGGTGCTGATGGAAACGGTGGCTTCTGGTAAGGAAGAGACTCATGGTTCGAAGAAAGGCATGAAGGACTTGCAGGACCAGAAGCAGAGTTGGAAGGTCCAGGAAGCTCAGTCACTGGGAGTGGACCCTTATAAGTCTTTGAGGAGGGAGGCAGGCTGGTGCAACATGCCTTAGGCAATGGGAGAAGCTCTGTTAGCCTTTCTGCCGAGAGTGGACATGCGGGAGGTGTGGAAAATGCTGGCTTCAGGAAAGGTTTATGCTCAGCCATTAGAGAAGGTGGTGGCTGAGGTAGAGGTTCAGATTTCCTTCTGTCATCCATCTGGGAAAAGGCTTTTGGTTGAAAGTGACTTAGGTTTGACTGCACATGTTCTACGCCTTGGAGACCTGAAAGTCCAATGGGTTGTACAAGGCTAGTACTCCTGGTGACAGTCGTGTAGCCACTTTGTTTCACGTGGGATACCACAGCAGGGATGTTTGGCATCCTGATAGGAGTGATAGACGCAGTACTTGGTATTTCAGGCAGACTCGCAGAAGGAGCAATAACAGACACATCTTGAACTGCAGCAGTCATTCCCTTCCTTTGGCTACTAGCACCCGACTGGTGCTTCTTGGCGGAATTCTGTTGCACAAGTCCTGTAGGTAATACGCCGGTCTGCACCACCCCTTGTGCACACCCAAGTGAGTGGTTCTGACTCACCACTTGGTCCAGCTTGATGACTCTGAAGCGGGAGCTGGCAAAAGTCTCAAACTCTGATGCTGCATCTTTAGGAGGCTCTGATGCTAAAGTGAAGCAGTTGGGAGAATCGTCTTGTGGAAAAGGCAGGCATTCTGATGCTCCTCCTGAAGCAAAAGAAAGGCAGGCTAGACGTTCATCGACTGTAAATGGTTGGGATTCAGGAGGAATCGCTGGAGCAGAAGAAAATACAGCAGAATCTGATGGTGTAGACGGGTATACCTCTGATATTGGCAGCGAGGCTATGCAGGATACAGGCGTCTCATGAACTGAAGGCAAATACTCAGTATACTCCGGGACTGAAGACATGCTCTTTTGATGGATTTCCGGAGGCTCTAAAGCTGAAGGATGATCTGCAGGATGAGTCACTGTAGCTGAAGACAGGCAGGTCAGGGGAAACCTTGAGGCTGAAGGCATGCAAGCTGGAGCAATCTCGGTTGCTGGATACAAGCATGTCCAGGTCTTTGGGACTGGCTCTTGAGTAAATGGTAGACATGGCAGTGGTTCATTGGTTGAAGACAGGTGTGCCAAAGATGACTGCAGGGCTGTGGATTGAATCATAGAAGAGTCAATGGTTGTAGGAGGACAGACAGAAGTCTCAGAAGTTGACAGACCCATCGGTGGCTCAGGAATGAAGGGCACCTTGAGGGCAGTAGACTCCTTGGCACCAGTAACCAAAGACTGAGCTGTACCCTTGCAGTCCCTTTCTTTAGTGGGTGACACAGAGTCTTTTTCTTTGTAGAAGTCAAAATCAATCAGTGGAATCACCATAGTAAAGTCTCTGTTAATCAGGATTTCGTCTATTGTCCATTCCTCTGTTTTAGCTTCTGAAAGAGGTAGATTAACAATCAACAGTTCAGGAACCGCCTGACGGTTCTTTGGTTCAGTATACTGTGGAATGAGTCCATCAGAACATGAAATCTGTACTGTCTCTGACTGTTCGTATTGATCAGAAGTGGCAGAAGGAAGAGTGAACCCAGAGGTAACATTGTTTTCCACATCAGCTTTAACATCTACTTCAGTCTCAGCAGCTGTATCAAGAGCAGGGCCTAAGCCTACGGTAGTGACTGAATCTGTGTATGCCACCATTGTGGATTGTGTTTGGAAATCAGAAGTTTGTATGTGTGCTAGCTCAGAATTATGACAAACTGCTACACAGGGTATTTTTGGTAAAGGAGTGGCTTGTAACTCTTCAGCTAACTGCAATCCCTGATAAACAGCAGAACAATGGTTAGAACCTGTGCCTAGATTAAGCGCTGTGCTAGACGTAAGACCTTCACTCCCAATAGATCTAACATATCGACAAATATCATGGTTTACCAAAGTCTCTGCACTCAGGGGCTGAACAGTGTTCACTTCATCCACATCAACAGATAAAGTCTGAGGTGTATTCAATAAAGAGTGTAAGGTTTTATTTTCCTCTTGTGCAGAAATGAGTTCTTGTCTTAACTCCTCAAGTTTAGCTCTTAGCATGCCCTGCATTAACTGTACATCACTATCAGTAGGCACAGGGGGAAGCATAGTGGCATCAGGGCTGGATCCTGCCCTAGCAATCTGGATGTGCACCGATTGTACATTGTCCTCTACTGCTTGCAGGTTCTGTGATTTATAGTTTATCTTTCCAACTTGGTCTGTGTTTCCCTTAAACAAACTATTGACATTAGACCTCTTGGCATTGGGGACTACAGTATGTACCTGTGCAACGGAGTATGCGTTAGACTGAGGGTAGAAAACAGAAGTTATGTAAGAAACCCCTCCATTCTTTATGTTGGTATCATGAAACTGTTCTATCTGAGGTGAAGCACAACTGGAATCATGGGGTTCAACAACAGAGGTACTCTCGTATAATAAGTCTAACAGTGTGTTGTTTTCTGCGGCTAAGGCTTGTGCTGACATAGAATCGGGATCAAAACCAAAGATAGAACTAGGATCAGGCCATGTAGGATGTGCCATCCTATGGGAAAAATATTTTGCACGTAAATGCCCATTCGTGACAAGGAGTTCATTGGAGTCAGGACTAGTGATTTGATGGTCACAGGTAAATGTAGGGGAAGCTTTCTGTACAAACTTGTTAGAGGCCTTGCTGCCTTTCTTTCTTAAACTTGCCATATTCAATGGGAATTTTGGGCTGGTCATACTGTCAGGATTAGTCAGGCGAGTACAAAGGCAGCGAATATGGCAAGGGAAATGTGCACCCAGGAACTACGACTCAGGTATGCTAGAACCCAGGAGTGCAAATAGAGTGTGACATCAAAACCAATATATGAAAAGGGATGTGGGGTAAGCACCTGACCGCGAGGAAAGTCGGCAAGCGCCTTACCCCCAATTGCTGTTACAGGTACTGACAGCGCTAAACCCACGTGGAGGGCAAGCAATGACAGGATCTGTGTACTAACACTCTTGATGGTATTACATAAGGGAACTTAAGAACTGTACTCACGAGGACGAGATAAACCTCTTGAATGTCAGCTAGCCCACGAATCCTGTTGAAGAAACTGGGACCCCGAAAGGCTAGAACAGCAATGGAAGGAAAACTAAATACCTAAATGGGAATAGTGTTTGCAAAATAGTGAGGAAAACATAAGCATTCACACAGGAGCTAGCTACTACCGCACACCACACCTAATAATCAAAGGTGAAATAAATGCAGAAGTGCAGTGGAAAACATGGAATGGATCCTCTAGGAAGTAAGGATCAGGAGCAGGGAAAAACGAAATAACCTATGCAAACTTCTTCCTACCCCTCCAAGGAAAAGACAGGAAACAAAACTAAGAGGAAGGCTAAGGCAAATGGGTAACAGCAGCAAAGGACAGAGTCAAAGAAATATAGAACACAGACAAACTGGGCTGCATCTAAAAGGGGAAAGCACTGAAAATTGCTGCCTGCAACAGAGGAAGACAAAAAGGGAAATCAAGGGAGCAGAAATCAATTAGCGCATGAATCCGAAATTCAGGGCGGAGGAAACAAGAAAACAGGAACAAGGAACAGGGACTAGTCAAAAACAGGAACACTGCAATCGATGACCAGCGCTGGACTGAAGTAAGACTGAGGCTTTTAAAGCTGCTTAACGAGCACACGCCTCGGGTGTGCTGATTGCTGCACCTGCCGCCACAGCTGTTACCTATCCTCCACCCAACCTTGTGTTGCAAGGGTGGAGGTGGAGCAGTGGGCCAGGCATTCTGGGAAGCATAGTCATTTGGTTAAAGAAGCATGCTGGCTGCCAAAAACCTGGAATGGATCCGGAAGGGAAGTAGCTGGGAAAATAGGGATTTAGCGCTCCCAAATCATCACAGCACTGTAGCATAAGGTTCGGAGGAAAGGTCCAGTAGGGAATAAACCCCAAATCATGCCCCCAAGTGGTGGGAACGGGAGCGAAGGGAGCGAGTCGTGACACCATCATCGAGAAAGGATAAAGTTTGACATCATAAAATCTGCCCATTACCCAATGGTTTTGGGAATGCCCTGGCTGCAGAAACACAACCCATACATCAATTGGACAGCTGGTTCCCTGTTCTTAGGTTCCGAGGTTTGCATGTCCCATTGTCTGCTCCAGGATCCTTCACCGACTACATCAGAAGAACATTCAACAACTCAGCAAGATCCTCTTATGGTCTCCAACATCATCCAGGTTCCTAAAACCTACCAGGAATACGCCGATGTGTTCTCTTCTGCTATTGTCCACGCCCTGCCACTCCATAGGCCTGAGGACTGTGCTATTGAGACTGAACCTTCAGCCATGATTCCTTTTGGCAGGATGTTCATACTGTCTGAACCAGAGAAAAAGGCCCTTCGTGAATACCTAGATACTAACCTAAAAAATGGCACCATATGCCCATCCAAGTCTCCGGCTGGAGCTTCATTATTCTTTGTTCCTAAAAAAGACACCAAGGAACTCAGACCTTGTCTTGATTATCAAGGTCTTAATCAGTGCACCCTTAAGGATCTTTATCCATTACCCTTGATCTCGGATATCCTGGAAGCCGTAAGAGGAGCCATAATATTCACCAAATTGGATCTTAGGGGTGCTTATCACTTTATTCGTATTAGAGAAGGTGACGAATGGAAGACAGCCTTCAGAACACCCTTCGGTCATTACGAATACTAGGTCATGCCCTTTGGACTCTCTAATGCTCCGGCACTCTTCCAACACTTCATGGACCGGGTGTTTTCGGATATGCTATTTCTTTTCATCATCGTCTACTTGGACGATATTTTGATATTCTCTAAGGATCCTCTCAAGCATGAAGAACATGTTAAATCAGTGTTACAACGGCTACGTGAACACAAGCTTCTAGCAAAACCCGAGAAATGCCTTTTTCATGTTTCCACTGTTCACTATCTAGGATTTGTCCTTAGTCCAGATGGCATAGACATGGATCAATCCAAGATTAAAGCCATACTATCCTGACCAACTCCGACCTCCGTAAAACAAATCCAATCTTTCCTGGGCTTGGCCAATTTCTATCGGAAGTTTATACCATCCTTCTCCGAAATTGTTCAACCGATCATTTCCTTGTTGAAAAAAGATACTCTCTATCGATGGACCGCAGCCCAGGAGAAGGCCTTCCAACGGCTAAAAACAGAATTTACACAAGCCCCCATCCTGGTTCAACCTGATATAAATCGACCATTCTTAGTGCAAACAGATGCCTCTAACTATGCCATCGGAGCAGTTCTGAAACAGGAACTAGATGACTGGCTGGAACATCCTATTGCCTATCTTTCACGGACATTGACCTCCAGTGAAACTCATTACTCAGTCTTAGAAAAGGAACTTCTAGCCATCCACCAAGCCTTCACCAAGTGGCGTCATTTACTTCTAGGAGCTAAACATCCTGTCCAGGTTCGGACGGACCATTGAAATCTCCAAGTGTTACAGGCCCTGGAATGCAGGAACAGCCGTCAGGCCCGTTGGGCATTCTTCTTTGCTCAATACCAGTTCCAAATTCCCCATGTTCCGGGAACACAAAACGTAATTGCTGACGCCTTGTCTCAGCGCCCTGACTATGAACCTCCTGATGACCAAGCATTTCCCAAGATGTTTCCCCACACAATAATTGTAGCCCAGGCGACCAGCCTCCTAGATGAAGTCCGCAGTCAGACTCAATCCTCGGAACTCTGGGAAGGTATCTCGGACAGGAATCAGTGGAAACTGAAGAACGAAGATGGATACTTGTTCAAAGACAATGCCTTGGTCATCCCAACACAAAAACTACAGCAAAAGATAATAAATCTCTGTCACGATACTCTTTACTCGGGGCACCATGGTATTACCAATACCCTCTGATTAATACAAAGGCAATTTTGGTGGCCTGGAGTGAAAACTGATATACAAAAGTATATCCAGGCATGCTCTGTCTGTAATCAAAACAAACATGACTATAAGAGACCAGTGGGATTATTGCAGCAACCTCCACTTCCAACAAGGCCTTGGGAATTCATAGCAACAGATTTCATTGTGGAATTACCACCTTCCAGGGGATACACAACCATCATGGTCACCATTGATTTGTTCACCCATGTGGCCCATTTTACCCCTCTGTTTAAACTACCATCCTCGTCAGAACTTGCTGGAATTTTCCTGGAACACATTTTCCGACTGCATGGACTCCCTTCCAAGATCATATCAGACAGAGGGCCCCAATACATTTCCCAGTTCTGGAAACATCTTTGCCAAATACTAGGAATCCAATGCGCTCTTTCATCGGGATATCATCCCCAAACCAACAGAGCCACAGAGTGCATAAACCAAACCTTGGAACAATACCTCCGTTGCTTCGCTACCAAGGTCCAGGACAATTGGTCCCTCTTAATACCAGTGGCAGAATTCACCTACAATAATTTGGACCACTCTGCTATTAAGACCAGTCCTTTTTTCTGTAGCCAAGGATTCCACCCTTCGGTTCTACCCTCCATCCTTCCTCATCCTACACCAGTTCCAACAGTCGATTCCTGGAATGAAAAGCTCATTAATGTCCAAAGAGAAGCCAAAGAACAATTAGAAAAGGCCAGGACCCAGATCAAACTGTATGCAGATTCCAAACGGAGACCTAGCCCCTCCTACAAAATAGGGGATAAGGTTTGCCTGTCCTCGATACTACTACCACGGCATTTGCGACCAAATAAATTGGCTCTTCGATATTGTGGGCCATTCCTTATAAAGGAAATCATCAACCCAGTGGCCTACCGACTCAAGCTTCCAGACTCCTGGAAGAAAATCCACCCAGTCTTTCACATGTCCTTAATAAAGCCATATGTTCAGACCTCTCGAACTAAACTTCGGCCCAAACCAGTAATCATCAATGACCAACTGGAGTATGAGGTCTCAAGGATTTGCGATTCTAGATATAGACGTGGCAAACTCCAGTACCTAGTGGAGTGGAAAGGATATCCCCCTAGTGAATGCACTTGGGAACCTATCTCAAATCTAAATACCCCCAGACTACTCAGAAGGGTCCATCTCATACACCGTGGCAAACCCGGTGGAACGAGTTTCCGGAGGAGGCATGCTGTCATGAACCATCAAACTCGCCCCTTCTGGGCTTCCTGGTCCCTGTCACGTCGAGCCTTACACTCCATAATACTACCAACATGGCGGCAAGCTCAGCACGCTGCTAGCCAGTCTTCACGTTCTACGCAGCGTCCTCTATAAAGAAGCCACACGCTGCGTCCCCGCGCGTCTCATTGCTGCTGCTAGCTGTGATCGGACGTGTGTTCCAAACTCCTCTAGCGCTACTTGCTATTTCCTGGCTCCTAGATTCCCTTCTTTCGACTTCTTCCTTCTTTTCTACTTCCCGGAATCTATGTGCCGCTTCCGTGCGCCCCCAACACCTTCTTCTTCTGGAGTTTCCCGTGATCCTGGGTATCGAAGCTGAACGTAATCTGGAAGCCGAGGACGGCCGAGCGGGCTTATTTAATTCCCGAACCATACGAGGAGGACATCAGGCAACATATACAGGTGAGAAGGGGGGAAACCTGTGACACCACCGTGCCATCTTGGCGCAGAGGGCATCCTCTAGGGCATCGTAATTCAGTGCCTGGGAGAGCTGTGTCGTCCGAGCCGGGCTCCACATAAGACCGTTGAGGTCAGTTGGCTTGCCCATTGCTCCTGTGAGTGGAAAGATTTCTGATTTTTTGGCATTTAGTTTCAGGCCGGAGTATTTGCCAAATGTCTTGACCGCTGACAGAACCCTGCCGAGTGCACGTTCAGGATTTTTTAGATACAATAAGATGTGCAAATAGCATGATAATCTCAAATTTGCCCTCTAGCCATAATCCATGTGCGCTGTATCTAGCCCTAAGTATGTCCGCAAGGGGCTCTATCACCAGTGCGAATAGGAGCAGAGACAATGGGCAGCCCTGTCGAGTGCCCCCTAATAGCTCCAGTAGTTCAGTTAGTGTGCCATTGATGCTTATCCTGGCATTTGGGCGTGTGTAGAGAATCTTGACCCATTGAATGAAGTTAGGGCCAAATCCATAATTGTGCAGGACCCTAAATAGGAATGGGTAGTATACCGTGTCAAACACCTTTTGCATGTCTAATGAGACTGCCACCACTTGTGTTTCTTCTGGTATTGCTGATAGAATCTTGTGGCAACGCCTGATATTCGTTGCAGTGGACCTACCCATTATAAATCCTGCCTGGTCCTCGTGAACCATACAGGGCATCAGTGGGGTTCGTCACATGGCCAGGATCTTCGCGAAGATCTTGGCGTGAGTGTTGATTAATGATAGCGGTCTGTATGACTCTCAGTCTTATGGGGGTTTCCCTGGTTTAAGCAGTAATGTAATGACCGCTTCTCTAGTGGTTTCTGGTATCTACCCTTTTTCTAAGGCTTCTGTCCACACTACATGTAGCTTGGGCACGAGAAGCTTCTTCATAGAACTCTGTACTAAGGCCATGGGTGCCTGACGCTTTGCTGTTGGGTAGTGTTTTAATGTCTTTGGCAATCTCGGCTTCGGTGATTGGAGTTTCTAAGGCTTCTCTAGTGACATCTGATAATAGTGTCGTTGGTATTTGGGATAGTTATTGGTCTATTTCCATTTCCGTGGCATTACTCTGTGGGGAATATAGGTTTTTATATCAGTCATAAAATGCCCTCTCAACCTCTTGTCTATGCGTGGTCACAATTCCGTCGTCCCTTGTTATGCATGGAATACTCATTGGGCCCCTTTCCCCTCATATCATCCTAGCCAGCAGTCTACCCAGGCACTCGCATTCCCCATATCGCCTACCAGCTGCAGGTATATCAAAATAGCAGACCTTGCGCTCGGCTGCGTCTTTAAATTCATCCAATTTGGTTTTAATGTCTAATGCCAGTTGTGCCGATGGTGTCTGCGCGTGCTGGTCTTATTTCAGGGCAATATTTCTTTCGTGTCGCGCTAGGTTCCTGCAGATCTCTTTCTGGACACCGAATTCAGTTGACATCGCCGTACTTCTAATGCACACTTTAAATGCCTGCCATACTGTCATAAGCTGTCCGATTTCTGGGAAGGGGTCATGAACACACTTAGTGCAGTAACTGAGACCACTATTGATCCCGATCCTCTGGCAGTTTTGTTTGGGGTTTGGAGCACTGAGGAAACTAAACGCCTGAAAAAGTTTTTAGATATAAGTTGCATGATTGCCAAATAATGTATACTCCAGAACTGGAGGTGTTCCTCTCCTCCGACCCCTCAGAGATGGTTGGGCCTGCTCACATGGTCACGGAACTGCGAGGAGGACTATTTGGCTACGCTGCCGGCCCGTTCTCGTCCCAAGAACATTTGGAGTGAATTCACCACATATCTCAACAATCAGTCCGAAGCCGCATCGGGGTCTTGTCCATCCCCGGCATCCACCCATGCATTATGATCTTCTCTTGTCTCCTCCTTTATTTGTAAAATATTGTAATCACTGTTGTAATGATGATAAAGTAGCCCGCAAGCAGCTCCACGATCCACTTGATTCATATGCTTGTTGCCCCGATGTTTGTACCCTGTGAACCTCTGCCAATAAAAATAAAAGTTTAA
Source organism: Ambystoma mexicanum (assembly GCF_040938575.1). NCBI lineage: Eukaryota > Metazoa > Chordata > Amphibia > Caudata > Ambystomatidae > Ambystoma > Ambystoma mexicanum. The sequence goes on from NC_090922.1 coordinate 344,619,264, forward strand.
AAAAGAAATGCCTGCCATAATACTGCTTGGCTAGTCATTGAACCCTCATTGATTTCAAAGTATTCCTGAATGTGTTGGGCCAGCAATGTCTTATAGATTTGGGGCCTCATTCCGAGGTTGGCGTTAAGGGGTTAACAGCGCCGGTAAGGGTGCCGGTGCTGTTAACCCCTTACCGACGCATTACGAGGTCCTTTAGCGGGTCCCGCTAAGGGCGGCTGGTTTTACCAGGCGCCCTTAGTGGGAGTTGCTAAAGGACCAGGGAGCTAATAACAGGCCCGTTATTAACGGGCCCGTTGTTAACTCCCTTCCCATTCCCATTGAGCCCTATGGGGGCTCGAATGGGAATGGAGATGGGTTCCCTGGATGGGGAAATACCGGGTCCTCCAAGGTTGGAATGGCCCGGTAATTCCCCATTCAGGGAACCCGGACCCGGTATGCGGTATGGGGGTAGCCATGGTGCTAATAGCACCATGGCTACCTCCATACTTGTAATGACCCCCCTGGTCTTGTAGAGCCGCAGCTTTAAACCTCCAAGGGGTCTTTGTATTTTAATCTCTGGGATCTGAAGTGTTATCTGGATAGGGGAATGGTCCGAATACGTCCTGGTGTGAATATGAGCATTGGCAATCCAGCCCAGTACCTCACTAGATAACAGCCATACATCTATTCTGGAGTGAATATCATGCACCGAAGAGTAAAATGTGTATGCAGGTTTGTTACCATGTAAGGAGCGCCATGCATCCCTTAGGTTCAGGTTAGCCATGTGAGTGATTATCATTTGGGCTGCTTTGGTCAGTGACCTTGGCTGATCCGAAGAGCGGACCAGGCATATATCTAGAATAGTGTTTATGTCACCTCCGCATATCAGATGGGCCATGGGATATTTCACTAGTTTTCCGAACACTGTGGAGTAGAAAACAGGGTCGTCCACATTTAAGCCATAAATGTTAAGCAATAACACCTCTTTGTCTTGAAGGGTGCCGTGTACCATGACATACCTGCCCTCAGGGTCACATTCCGTATTGAGACACATGAAGGGTATGGATTTATGTATTATGGTTAGCACTCTCCTAGCGTGGCTAGAGTATGATGTGTAATAGTGGTTTGGTCCCCAATTAGGGACAAGCTTTACAGCCTGTTGATGTAGTAAGTGAGTTTCCTGTAAAAAAAACTATCTTGGAGTCTAGCCTTGTCATATATGCCATAATTGTCCTTCTCTTTATATGGGATCCCAACCCTCAGACATTCCAGCTTAAAATCTTTATACCCTCCACACCCGATTCAGCCATCATCTCTTATCCTCATACGATATTGCCGTACATCTTCTAGTTCCGCTAGTGATATGCTTGTGTCAAAACTCAGTGCCTGTGTGCTTTTTACTTTAACTCCCCCTACCCATAACAAAAACTCCCATAAACTTGTCCCACTTCCCTCCCCCTCCCTCATAGTTACCCGAACTTTAACTATGTCCCCAAGTCCACCCCCTTTTCCACCCATTACTTATATGCACCTGCAACTGGGGGTACTGCTGCGACACTCCGGGCTGCGGCATTCACAATTCTATTTGTTCCTGACCAGTTTGCTTAGTTGTTGCTCAAGCCCATATTGAATATCGGACGTACGCTCATTGTTAGTATCTATAAATCAACTTTTAAAAGCAAACACTTAATGGGCACCCATATGGGGGATCCCTTGCCCCCTCATCAATGTTTTCACATCTTGATTCTAAGTCACGAGTGCTTGTCGTTTCAAGGAGTCTTCTCCGTTGTTTGGTTGTTGAGCCGATAGTGGAATGTTGGCTTCAACAAAGCTTGCTGCCTCTTCGGGGAATGTAAAGAAATAGGTTTTATTTTGTTATTGTAACCGTAACCTCGCCGGATAAACAATTGCATATGGGATTTGGCATTCACGCAATAGTTTCTTGACCCCGGTGAAGGAGCGTTGCTCCTGCTGTACTGCTAGCGTGTAGTCAGGGAATATGCGAATAGTATTGGCCTGCCATCTCAGTTCTTATTTTTCCCTGGCTGCCTTCAGTACCAGGTCTCTGTCTCTATAGTTCATCATGCGCGCTATGATGGGTCTCGGGTAGGCTTTGGGTTCCAACAAGCCCAGAACCGACTTTCTATTCCTTATAGTTTTTCCGTAATCGCGCTCGACACATTCGGAAAAAGTGCCGCAAATTGAAAACTAGCTCAAACTTCTTCACCTGTCAAAAATACCTGTCTTTTGCTTTACATTGCTGAAATTCGTTTTCAACCTGATAATCCCTCATGAATCATTGCTATTGTTGACCTGAACTAATTCAAAGTAGCTGTCACCTACCCTGAATCTCCTATAGGGAATTAAAATCATTTTTAGCATATTTTCACTTCTTTGTAAATCACATTTAAAGTATTTTTGCCTGTGTTTTAAAATCATCCCTGTGCTCTAAGCTTGCTATGGGGGAACTGAATTGGTATTGCATTTGATGGTATTCCTGAAAATTGTGTGCTTTCCTTCCATCTCTTTATACTGCATAGGGAGGGGGGGAGTGAATTGCCACAAGGGGAAAAGTGATTAGATTCTCACTTGTTGAAACCATACCAGTTTATTTCTGTGCTGCATTCTTTCCATCATTGTTTTTCCCTTGAAAACATAAAAGCATTCTCATCTACCTTATCCTTTCAATACCAACTCCTAAGTGATTACAAAAGTGTGCTAGTGTAATATTATCCATTGTTAATCACTGTCATATTCATAAGTGCGCGATCAAATACTAATTTATTACAAAAGTGATATATATATATATATATATATATATATGTTGTTTAATTTTCAAATAAATCTTTTAATTTGCAAAACAAACCTAATTCTTGGCTCAGTGAGGTCAGGGGGATTCAAAGAGAGGGGCGTTATACAAGGGTTTATCTTCCAGATTTATGAACTATTCATAAAAATATATAAATAAGGGCTTCCCTTGGGCATCCCAGACTCGGCATTGACGTAGTTGAAGTGCTGAATTGAAGTCCCTTAACACCTCATAGTGGGATTGGAACATCTGGGGATCTGCAATCTTATCCCTGATGGGGGGGCCCAGATGCAGCTGAGGGGTGACAGCCACAATGTGATACCTTTCAAGTCGCTGGAGGGTTTTCATATGTGCCAAAGGACAGAGAGCACAGGGTGGTTTTGGATTCTGAGTGGTAGCCTGATGTTTGGGACCCAGAGCCATTGGCCTAGAGTGATGGTGTAAATAGGGTGTTTTCCAGCATGTCCCACTGTTGTTCTCTATTCTCCCTCAAATGGTCTACCAGGACCCAGAGTTGGCCCGCCTGGTAGTACTCATAAAGGTCTAGGAAACCCAGGCTTCCTTCACCCCTGGGCAAGGTGAACGTGGTGTATGCAATTCTCGCTCTCTTTCCCGCCCAGAGGAAAGTGAGGAGGGTTTGTTTGACCTTCTCATGGAAGGGAGTCGGTGAGATCAAATGCAGTGCCTGAAACAATAGTCTAGGAAGTACATCCATTTCTGGAGGTCATATTTGATTTTGTCCCATGGGGGGTAATTGGCCGTGAACATGTTAGAGTTTTTAGGGGTGAGAAAAATCCTGAGGTATTTTATACTGGTAGAGCCAACCCGTATGCCAATGGTGGCTATGGCCTCCGTTGTATGGGCGGTCAGAGCGAATATCAAAAGCGCCAGCGTCTTTGTAAGGTTGATCCTAAACCCTGGCAAGGTGACGTATTCTTTGACAGTCTCGAAGGAAGGCTACGACTGAAGAGCTCAGATGTGTAATGCATGCCAAGATGTCATTGGCATAGAGAGCTAGTTTGAACTCTGTGGCCCCCAATCTCATTCCATGTATCTGTCCGTTCCCACATATGGATGCCGCTATGGGTTCTAGCTTTAGGACAAAGATCAATGGAGATAACGGACAGCCCTGACATGTTCCCCGGGTCAGGCAAAACTCAGGGGATGCCACCCCGTTCACTATGACCTTCGCCCGACTATTCCCATAGAGCGCCAAGGGTCCAGCAAGCCATCTGGGGCTGAGGCCGGCTCTTCGTAGGGCTTGCTCCATGAAATGCCACTCAGCTCTGTCGAAGACATTTTCAGCATCGACTGACAACAAGATGGGATCCTCCGCCTTGTCTGAAATTCCTGCTAGTATGTTCAAGGTTTTGCATATATTGGCCCCTCCTTGCCTGCCCCAGATAAACCCCACCTGGTTGTTGTGGATACGGTTAGGGAGAACAGAGTTCAGTCTTTCTGCCAGGATGCTAGAGTATATCTTGGCATCCACATTTATTAAAGATGTTACTCACCACTGTGCATGAAGGGCGAGGCGGTGCTCAGAATTATGCAAGTCAGCTGTTCAAGATTCCAAACTTCAGTCACTGCTGGGAGGATTCCCTTTGGGGAATAACCCAGACCGGACCTTCTCTAACTGAGGAAACTCTCTTTTGGCAATAGACCTTCCTGCTGTGCATAGGAAACAGTCAGAATGGTAAATCACCCAAAAGAGCGGGGAACACCCACACCGCTACACCAACAAAAGCCTGCAAAAGAAAATGGGATATGTTAACACCAGTTGACTAATAACCCCAAAAAACAAATCTACTAATGGGAGAACTACCTGAGTTCTCGGTGAATGGTCCAATGGCTGAACATGAGGAGGAACAGGAATAGGAAGCAATTAGCTAAGACAGGGACTAATGACTGGATTGCTGTATTAACAGTGTAGACAACAGTGAAACAACTAGTATCGTATGTCTTACCCTCTATGTTTAGGCAAATCCTTTTAGGCAAAATAACGACAGGAAAAAACAATAAACAGGAAGGTTAGTAAAGGATATCTCCCCGGGTGAAATGAGGGATGCTTCTAGTGCCGGGATGGTGCAATTAGGCAGCAAAGCGTTCGTAGTAATGCACAAGACAGTTCCAAAGTGTTTGTATTAATGCACAAAAAGGTTCCGATATTCAAGGTCGTGTAGAGCTGTGTGTCTATGCAGTAGAAAGTGTGGCTGCCAAGATGTCCTCATCCCTACTCACCTGCTTGGCTCGCTTCAACCAACTTGCCACAGAGACTGACTGACTGGCCAGAAGAGAAGAAATCTGCGGTTTTCTATCAAGGTCTTTCAGAGGAACTAAAAGATACCCTCTCCACGGTCCCAGTAGTCCCTACTACATTCGGCGAGCTCTTGGATTTGGTACTCCAAATCGATGCCCGCTCAGCAGAAAGGAAGGGTGAGACATTCCCCATGCTCCCTCCTTTGGTTGCGGACACCTCCCTCTTGACCAACCCTGTCCCCGAGCCTGTGCAGATCGGTACCATCAGGGGACCCCTAACACCCGCTCAATGAGAACATCGCAGAAAGAATAATCTCTGCATGTATTGCGGATCCTCGGACCATTTACTACCCGACTGCAACAAGAAACCCAAGAAGAAGGCTGGAAACACCAGATCCTGACAATAGACAGAGTCCCTATGTCGGGAAAGCCAGCTTTGGACTCAGTTGTGGCCAGCCCACCTTCTCTATTCCATCTTCTGATCACTCTTTCAGTGGGATCAGGTCTTCCTTTTTCTACCACAGCCATCATTGATTCCGGAGCTATGGGTAACTATATTGATCATGAGTTTGCCTCTAACTCCGGTTTTGCTTTGGTTACTAAAAAGCAACCGGAAACAGTCAGTGCAGTCGATGGCTCCGCTCTGGTCTCTGGTCTAGTGACTCAACACACCGCGCCCCTGACCATGTGTACCATGGAGGGGCATACGGAAGAGATCACTTTTGACGTCATCAAGGCTCCTGCCTGCAGGATTCCCTGGCTACTCCACAATTCTACTCCACAATTCTACTCCACAATTCTGTAATCGATGGGCACTGGGTATCATTCAGTTTCCTTCCGCCTTTTGCAACAGCCAGTGTTTGTCTACCCACAGGATCACTTCTGCCACACCTAGCCAGGCCTTGGCCGCTGTATCTGCATCCATAGGGGTGGTATTGGTTGAAACTACCTCCGTGATACCTTCCGAGTATACCTCCTACTCCGATGTCTTTGATAAAAAGATGGCTGAAACCCTGCCTCCACACCGAGTCTATGGGGGTCATTATGACCTTGGTGGTAAGGGGTTAACGGCGCCAGGTAATGGTGTCGGAGCCGTTAACCCCTTACCGCCCCATTACGAGTCTGCTCGCGGGTCCCGCTAGCAGACTAGGGAGCTAACAACGGGCCCGTTATTAACAGGCCCGTTGTTAGCTCCCTCCCCATTCCCATTGAGCCCTATGGGGGCTCGAATGGGAATGGGGATGTACCTGGTCTGGGTTCCTCGAATGAGGAATTACTGGGTCCTCCAAGGTTGGAATGGCCCAGTAATTCCTCATTTAAGGAACCCAGACCCGGTATCCGGTAAGGGGGTAACCATGCCGCAAATTGCAGCATGGTTACCTCCAAGGTCATAATGACCCCCCATGACTGTCCTATAGAGCTGGTCCCTGGATCAAAGATCCCGTCAGGCAGGTTACACTCGCTGTACCCTAAGGAGGACCAGGCTCTCAAAGAATATCTGGACAAAGTTCTGGCCATGGGCTTTATCCACCCTTCTACTTCGCCCGCTGCTTCACCAATTTTTTTTGTACCTATAAAGGAGGGTGACCTTCGCCCCTGTATGGACTACATAGTCCTTAATGCCATAACGGTGAAAAACCAATACTCCATCCCGTTAATTTCGGTTTTGCTTGACCAACTTGGGCAATCCAAGATTTTCACCAAATTGGATCTCCGTGGGGCATAAAATCTTGTGCGTATGAAGAGTGGTGACGAGGGAGAGACCTCCTTTAAGACTCGATTCGGTCTTTACAAATATTTAGTGATGCCTTTTGGGCTCTGTAACGCGCCAGCAACTTTTCAAGCTTTTATGAACAATGTATTCTGCGACATATTAGACCAATATGTAGTCATATACTTGGATGACATCTTAATCTACTCTCCTCCGAGCTCTGAGCACATCCAGCATGTCTCCACTGCATTGCAACGCCTTCGGGATAACCATTTGTTCGTAAAAGCATAAAAATGTGTGTTTCATGCCACTGAGGTTGAGTTCTTCGGTTTTGATCTCACCAACCATGGAATCCAAATGAGCACATCTAAGGTGAAAGCAGTCCTAGAATGGCATGTCCCCAAATTAGTCAAAGGCCCTCATTACGACCTCGGCGGTAGCCATGCTGCCGAAATTGCGTCCGGGTCCACAGAATGAGGAATTACCGGGCCATTCCGAGTTCGGAAGACCCGGTAATTCCTCCCTCCAAGGACCCGGACCCGTCCTTCCCGTTTCCCATTTCAGCCCCCATAGGGCTGAATGGGAATGGGAGAGGGAGCAAACAACGGGCCATTACGAGTTGGCCCGTTGTTTGCTCCCTCTTCCCCTCGCGGGACCCGGTAAGCACGTCTGGTTTGACCAGGCGTTACTTCCTGGGTCCCACAAGGGGACTTCGTAATGAGGCGGTACGGGGTAAACGGCGCCGGCACCTTATACGGCGCCGTTAATCCCATACCGCCAGGGTCGTAATGAAGCCCAAAGAGTTGCAATCCTTTTTAGGGTTTGCAAACTTTTACCAGCGCTTCATCCACTCATTCTCTTCTATTGTGTCTCCTCTGACTGCATTAACGAATGTCAAAGTGCTGTTTACCTGGTCGGAAGAAGCCCAGATGGCGTTTGACCGCCTTAAGGCCTTGTTTACCACTTCACCGGTCTTGCAACACCCCGATCCTGACCAACCATTTTATGTCGAAGACGATGCTCAGGGTATGCTATCGGTGCTGTCCTGTCCCAGGCCTGCTCGCACTCGGGCGACATACACCCGGTCACCTATTTTTCCCGTTAACTGACCACATAAGAAAGGAATTATGCTATCACTGAAAGGGAATTACTGGCGATAAAGGAAGCCTTTGTTGAGTGGAAACACCATCCTTTAGGAGCCAAGCATAGAGTCACCGCATACTTCAACCACAGGAGTCTTTTGGCCTTTAAGTCCATGAAGTGCCTTACCACACGGCAGGCTCGCTGGCATTTATTCTTCTTGCAGTTCCATTTAACCATAACCTACAGGCCTGCGCGACAGCAATATCGGCAGACGACTTGTCCCGCTTACACGCGGACCAACAACGACAACACACCGATCCAGTTCCTCTTCTCCAGAACAAGGTGGTTTGTGGTTGTTCCGTCCAACCATCGCTGCGTACCTTCCTGGAAGAATGGGTGCAATCTAACCCTACAGAAATAACAGACCTTAACCTGGGCATTTTGCATGGGTTGCCCTTCATCCAGGGAAGAGTCTTCATTCCGTCTGGGCAAGCACGTATACGTGCCCGCCAGTGGGCTCACAATTCTATTGTCGCAGCACACCCTGGCCAAAAAAAGACATTGGAATCGTTGCAGAGATGGTCTTGGTGGCCCTCCATGTCTCGAGACGTCATCGACGATCTGTCTTCTTGTGCTGTTTGCGCTCAGTGTAAGGCATCTAGATCCAAACCAATGGGCTTGTTACAACTCCTGCCAGTGCCATATACACCATGGTAGATGGTGGCAATGGATTTCGTGGTGGAATTACCAAACACCATTTTGACACCATTCTTATGGTTGTCGACTATTTCACCAAGTACACAACGTTCATTCCCTGTGTGGGCATATCCAAAGCGCCTATTCTAGCCAGTTTGTTCTTGGCCAACGTCTTCAAAAGGTTCGGCCTACCTTCCATCGTGATCTCCGACAGAGGGTCCCAGTTCACCTCTTGCTTTTGGAAGGCCCTTACTACCTCATTGCTCATCGACGACCGGTTTTCTTCATCTTATCACCCACAGATGATCCTTCTGGTTAGCAGGAGCCAGCTAGTTTCTGCGTAGAGATGGCAGACGGCAGGAATGCAGGATCCGCCGGAATGAACTGCACGTTGAGATGGTAAGAGGTGGTTAAGTGAGCAGTACAGGGGAGATGCGTGTAACGTAATGCACAGGAAAAAAAAAACGTTCCGAAAGCAGAACCACGAGGACAGGAAGTAGCAAGTCCAGAGTCAAGCGGTCCGGGTCGGCAACAGGTATTCAGGTAACAATGCAAAGGGTGAGGCGGAAGAATGGTCACAAGGAGTTCCGAGGTTGAGACACGGATGAATCAGGTAAAGTCACAATTACTGGTAAGAAACGCTAATCAGAAGCGCCGCTGCTGGAGCTTTGGACTCCTTTATTGGAGAGGAGGCGTGGCCTGTGATTCCGCGTTGACTTGACAAGTCCTGTTGCGGTCAGCTGATGAGTCATCTGACCCAAGGGAGAACGCTTTAATTTCCCTAGCAACCTCCAACGCTGCCAGAACGGGGAAACCCTGGACAGACGCCGCTCCTTCAGCTGGGGATAACGCGCGTAGCGCGAAGCGGGTTGAACCCCAGGTGTAACAAATGAGATGGGCCTATATGTGCCACAGTTTAGCTTGTCCCTTTCCTCCTTGGGGAGAACTATGATTTGCGCTTGTGTGAAGGATTCTGGGGCTCTCCCACCCTTTAACAAGCTATTGAAGAGTGTCACCAGGAACCCGACCAGCAAGGGGCCGTACTTTTTATAGAAGGGTGGGGTATAACCATCTTGTCCCGGAGCCTAGCCAGCCTTCAACTTGGAGATTGCCTTGAGAATTTCTTTGACGCATATAGGGGCTTCAAGGGGCGCACTATCCTCCAAGCTAAGTGTTGGGAGCACCAGTCTCTCAAAATAGTCTTGGATTTCAGTTACCAACACCGACCCTCTGCTGTGTTTAGCCGGGCATAGAACTCCCCAAAGTGTTGTGCGATGGATTCAGATTGACTATGGATAACACCTCGGTCATCCCTTATTTTATGTCCTGCCCGTTCTGCTCTTTGGCCCCTGCGACTTGCTGCCAGGATCATATGGGCTTATCCCCCTATTCCTAAAATGTTTACTTTATATAAAGCAAGTGGGCAATGGCCTTCCCCCTCCCGATGTCCCCTAGTTCCTTGCGGAGACCCCCCATCTCTGCAAGGCCTTCCTCAGAGCCAGCCCCGGATGCATGAAGGGCCTTCTCTTTCCTTGCGATCATTTGTTTCAACTGGACCTCTAATAGTGTTCTCTCATGTTTTTTGGCTGCCCCCTCTGAGATCAGGAGTCTGTGAAAGGAAGCTTCAGCAGCTTCCCAATTACGTGGAGTGGCGTGTCGTTCACCACGTTTGTCTGAAAAAACTCCTAGATCTCGTTTTTGAGGGCCTCCCGAAAAAGCAAGTCTCTGAACAATGCATTGTTACAAACCCAGCGTTTGTCAGGTGGGGCACGGGGACTGATCTCAAGAGTGAGTCTGCACATATCATGGTCTTACCATCTTAATATTTGTATGCCTGCCTCGATCATCGTATATGTTCCTGTGATGCATCTAGTAGTATGTAGTCAATTCTTGTGGCCGTCAAGTGTGGCAGGGAGAAAAAGTGAATGCTCATGTGAGGTACAGTGTGCTCCATGAATCAATCAGGAAGTATTCTAACAGGAGGGTCTGTAATGCGTCGCCATCTTGGGCTGCTGGTGGGGCCACACCTGGTCTCTGGGATAACCAGTCAGATAGGATGTCAGCTATTTGGTTCAGATCGCCCCCACAAATGAGGCAACCTGTTTTCCAGGTGTCCAGCATGGCGAGCGATGTGGAAAGGAATGTGATCTGTTGTTGGTTGGGGGTGAATATTGTAACAGGAGTGGGGCCTATATTTAATTTCACTGCTAGCATTCTCCCTTCTGGGTCTCTTTTGACTTGTTGTAATTCAAATCCCAGGGACTTTCGGCCAAAACCTCAACTCCCACTTTCTTGGATGGACCTGAGGCCCAGAGAGCGAGGCCCTGTTCCCTACCCCGTAAAGTGTACTCCCCACTCCCTAAATTTAGTTTCCTGCAAGAACAGGCTATCTAGTCCTAAAGTTTAAATTCCTGCATCACCATTGAGCTTTTCTGGGGCGAGTTCATCCCTTTTACATTCAGGGACCGAACTCTAATACTATGGCCATGCATGATCTAGAGAAGTTGCATTGCCTGTAAACCTGACCACTGCACTATCCCAGTTGCGATCCCACTCCCCATTGTCAAACTTGTAGTAAGAACGGCCCGACCGCCCGCACTTTTCCCAAGTCATTGTGCTCTGTATAACATAAAAGCATAACCGGCTTCCACTTAATCCCCCATTTATCCCTCACCCCATTGCTTCCCATACAATAAACAGGAAAAGAAGTCAATCGCCTTGGCTGGAGATGCCCAAAGAGAAAGGGCCGAGCAGGAGTGGCCCCTCGCCCGCGGCGAACGGCTGGGACGAAGATTTCATTGCAGCTTTAAACAACCTTAACAGAATGAGAACCAACAACGAAATTAAACAGATCTGTCAAGCTGAAGTGTCAGCAGCCAGAGGGGGTATCCAGCAGTGCAAGTGGGGCGACCCAAAGCCAGGTTGCATACAGCTTGGCTGGTGGAGATTGTCCATAGTTCTGGTGCACGTTCCAGGCCTCATGGGGTGTGAATGGCACCCTCCTGGTCTAAGGTCCTCAGGCCAACCTTCTCCTCTTCGATAGATGCTTCCTGTGCCTCATCAATTTCCTTTCTTCTCCTGCTGTTCCTTTTCCCCCCTCCATGGCTTCCTCGCTTTCCCCTTCTGCCTCCTCCTCGGCTACCTTGCCCTCCCCTTCCCTTTCTGTCCTCCCTTGGGCTCCTTCTATGCCTCCGCAGGATGTACTTCTGACTTGTACCCCTCCCCGGAAGTCCTTCAAGGACGGAAACCTTCTCCATATTGCCACTCTTAACTCTCGCTCAGCTGTCAAACACTCCTCTGACATCTGCCGCCTTCTGGAGGAACTTGACCTTGATGTCCTCGGTCTCACTCTCTATTCTCCCCTCTGGTCCGACTCACTTTGCAGGGCACACCCTGGATGCTCTGATCTCCTCAGATCTTCCCCTTTCTGTCCCTCTCACCACTCCTCTCTCCTGGAATGATCACTTTCTCCTTTCCTCCCTTCTCACCCTCTCCACCCCTCAGGCCAAGCCACTTCCATCATCCGACCCATGAACCACGTGTCAGTTGAGGCTTTTACTGCCACTTTCTCACACCCCACTTCCCCTTTGGCTGACTCTCACCCTGACACAGCCCTTTCCATGTTCCACTCTGCTATATCTGATACTCTTGATATTCTTGCCCCTGTCATGAGAATCTACCTGAAGGCCAAAGCTAAGTGCAACTCCTGGTATGACTCAGACCTCGTCACCCTTAAACACAAGTGCAGGGTGGCCGAGAGGAAATGGTGTGCTTCATGTACATCCCCTGACAAACTGGCCTGCCGCCTGCTCCAAAGGCAATACCGGCTCTCTGCCCTCACCAAGAAGAGAGCTCATATCCAAGCCCGCGTCTCTGCGGGATCTAACAACTCGGCTGAACTCTTTAAAATCTGCAAGGAACTGGCCAATCCTGCCGCAGTCTCTACTTCTCCTGTCCCTTCCCAGGCCCTCTGCACGGCACTGGCTTCTCACTTAATCTCTAAAACTCAGGAACTCCTGTCCTCACTCTCCTCCTCTCCCCTCCCTCCCTCTACTCCCTGCTCTTCCTCTGGCCCTTCTGAAGCCACCTCTACTCCCTCCCTCTCTGCCTATCCCCTGTTCTCCGCAAACAAGATTTCTAGACAAGTCCGATCTATGAAAGTCCTGTCAAAACAGGTTCGCCCCTGTTCCTCCAAAACCATCAAGGACCACATCGACTCCCTGGCTCCTGCCCTGGCCACCTTCTGAAACCACTCCTCTGCCACTGGAGAGTTCCCACCCCCCCTGAAGCACTCCCTTGTGCACCCCCTTCTTAAGAAACCCTCTGCCGACCTCTCCTGCCCAGTTAACTATCAACCAATCTCCATCACTTCCTTCCTGGGCAAACTCCTAGAAAAGCTGGCCATCTCCCAGCTTAATCTCCACTCTGAATCTGTTGGTTATCTTCATGGCCATCAGTCTGGCTTCAGAGCTTCCACAAGCGCGGAAATTGCTCTCCTCAACATCCGAGAGGACCTGCTCGCCAACCTTGATTGTAACACCCCTTGTGTCCTTGTTAGGGAGAATTCTCATTCTATGGCAAATTTCCCTCACCTAGTGAGTCCCCCAGCAGCTTTGCTGGTTTTCTGGAGTTTATCTTTTCCACTTGGTAAGAGTGTGAGCCTTTTTGCCACTCTTACATGTGTTTTTCCATGTGTATTTCTACTGTTTGTGTGATCTTGGGCTCTGGAGCATACCACTACATGAGCCCCAGTTTTGTGTATGTTAGACAGCACCTTCAGTGCAGTAACATAGGGTTGTCTTTGAGACTTCCATCTGACTCCATTTTCTGGGGCTGACTACCGTCCCCCAGAAATAGGTAAAGTTGCCATGAACTTTACATAGTCACTTTAAAACTACAGACCCAGTGCACACCATCTTACATGGAGTACTGGAAAGGGTTAATTACTATCCCTTTTTGTATATGCCTCTCTGAGCTTTGTTTTGCTCTTTTAACAATATCCAAGTACTCCTGGCATCATTGAATCTTGAACTATCTGACTGTGTGATCCTCGACAACAGGAACCCTGGTCCACCTAACACTGGCGCAGGCCTATTGACATTTATCTCTGGGTTAGAAAGTGTTCTCTGATTCTGTCTGCCTTGATAAAAGTATTGCTGATGATTTTTGCCCCGAACTCTCTTTTGGTAACTCAGGTGCTAAGTGTGGTTTTACCCCGGTAACATTTCCTCCTGCGGATAGCGTATCTTTAGTAAGACCGAACTGTCATTACTGTCAAAAAGTGATCGCTTATGTATTCCCGGTAACGTCTTTTGTTTCACAGCACCGGTCCGAAAAATCATAAGGTACTTACCTTGAGTTGTTTTCTCCAAAGTGAATTGGTGGTGTGTAGTGTATTTTACGTGTGGTTTTAATTTAATAGAGGTGAAGTGTTTTTTAAACAGATGCTCAAAAATAAATGTATTGTTTTACTTTTTGACCAAAAACCTTGAGTCAGTGTTTGCTTGAGTCACAGTAATTGTGGTCCTTTGTGTAATCTCTACTACTGCTCATTTGCTCTTGAGATAAGACTGGCTGCTACGCTACTGCTACCACTTTAACAGTGTAGTACAGGCTCGTACCAAAGGTGAACTTGTATTATCACTTGTAGGCTTAATTGTGTGTAGTGGTCTCAAGGGCACTGCACAGGATTCTGTCTAACAGTCCTCATCTTGCTTGATCTCTCTTCTGCCTTTGACACGGTCAATCATGCCATCCTGCTCAAATGTCTCCGCGATAACCTGTGTATCACTGGTCAGGCCCTGGCTTGGCTGACTTCTTTCCTCTCTGACTGACCCTCCTAGGTCCAACTTCCAGTCCTATGCAGGTGACACTCAGCTCATTTTCAGGCTACCTTCGGCCACCTCTTCTCCCTCTCTCATCACTGTCTGTCTGCTATCCAGGAGTGGTGTGCCGGCAACAACCTCTGTCTTAATGCCAGTAAGACTGAGATTCTCCTCATCGACCCACCCGCTACTACCTTTCCAGTCGCTTTCTGGCCAGCCTCTCTTGGTCCTCTTCCTGCTCCCACCTGTGAGGCTAAAAAACTAGGGGTCATCTTTGACTCAACACTCTCCTTCTCTCCTCACATCTCTGACGACTCTAAAAAGTCACATTACCAGCTGCACCTCCTCAGAGGTATTCTTCCTTTCCTCTCCTTCCCCCTGAAGCTCACTGTCTCCAGAGCTTTGGTTCTCTCTAGGCTGGACTACTGCAACAGCCTCTTTCTAAATCTGCCTGCCTCTACTCTCTGTTCTCTCAACTCGTCCAGAACAGGACTGCGAGACTTGTCCTTGGCCTCCAGCCCAGGGATCGTATCTCTCCAGGACTGAAATCCTTGTAGCGGCTCCCAGTGGCTGCAAGGATTAAGTTCAAAACCCTTTGCATTGTCCACAAGGCCTTCTGGGGCCTCAATACCTTCAACTCTCTCTTCCTAAATATCTTCCTTCTCGAGCTCTTCGCTCATCCGCCTCCAACTCCCTCAGGGTCAGTCGCTTCTCCAAGCAACAAGTTGGTGGTAGATCTCTTTCTTCAGCTGGCGCCTCCCTCTGGAACAGCCTCCTCGCCTCCCTGAAACTTGAGGAGAACCATCTCCGATTCCGGAAGCACCTCAAAATCTTTCTCTTTGTTTCTGCTTATTCTCCTCCTCTCCCCTGCTGACCTACTGGCTGAAACTGAAAGTGCACTGGTTACCTGGCCACCCTCTGATCTCGGCCCTGGTCCCTCCACAGCCAGTCACACACACCTGCACTGCCTGCCTAGCAACCCCCGCACTTGGACACTGTTTCTGTATCCCTACAGTCCCACTACCACCACTTGACACCTGATGTCTGCACTTACCTTTGCTGCACTGTCCCTCCACCAACCTCCGCACTTTTCCCCTTCCTCCATCCCATGCACTTGCGCAATCTGAATGATACCTGGCCTAGTAGGAACGTTGTCTGTCCTCCCTTTGTTACCCCTCTGTTGCCTCGTCGCGCCTTGAAAAATGTGTGTATAGGTGCGTTATAAATGCCTTATCATATCATATCAAATCTCTGATATTTTCATGAGCCTGCAAGGCGGCCCCTTTTTGAGCGCTGTTTGCGTGGCCCTCGACTAGTGCTGAGGTCCCCAGGCATATTTCCAGCCTCTGATGTGTTGCTCTGCATTTTCAAATGGTTCAGGACCCCTACGATCTCATCCTGTGCAGTGAACCTGTATTCATTACGTTGGTGTTCGAAGATGAGGGTGAACAGGAAGCCCCAGCGGAAGCGTATATCTCGCTCTCTGAGCCATTGAATCAGTAGGTGACAGTCCCGTCCCCTGCTCAGCGTCATGGAGGAGAGGTCTTGGTAAATTTGTATCTGTGATCCCTCGAAGGTAATGTCTCCTTTCGCTCTGGCTTCTTGTTGTAGGATCCCCATTTTCTGCTTGAAATAGTGACATTTTTCTAAAACTGATCGCGGACCATTGAGTGGGCCCCTCCACGATGGACTCCGTCAAACATGACCCCCGGGTTGGGGGTTCATCAAAGAGGCCATTGATGAGCGGTGTCACCCGTTGTTCGAGGGCAGCCGCAGATTCAGCTTGTGGTTCTCTCAGGCCCATAATTCTAATGTTGTCGCATCTTTCACAGTTCTTGAGGTTGTCAACCCTGAGGGCGAGATCTCTTTCCCTCTGTTCTAGGTCCAGAGACGGTTGGTTGTCTTCAAATGCTTCCAGTTTCTCCTCAACCTTATCGACCCTCCCTTTCAAGTCTGTCATTGCCCCACTGATGCCGCATTTTATGGATTGAATTTCCTCCAGGAGCATGCTTATGTCTGACTTTTTTGAGCCTTCAGTGTCCTCACTGATTATAGAATGGTGACTTTCTGATCGGGCCATTGCTGCGGTGGTGGAGTCCCCACGAAAGCTGTGCAATGTCTTGGCAGTGTTGGAGTCCAGATTGGTTCGACAAGGGCTCCCAAGCTTGGGCCTTGCAGGTTCCTTTTCCGCCGGGGTGGTCCCCTCCTGACCGTGGGTTTGGATATCACGTACGTGCATGGGTGGTTCCAGGGTCTTTCTCTGATGTGGAGGGGGGGGTAGACTCCTCCGGCCCGGGCACGTTCAAGTATTGTCATTGCCTGGTTCGCAGTGTCCCTAGAGGGGAACCGGTGCTCTTGAAGTTGTGTTTGGTCTCCTGGTGCCAACACCCCTTGAGGGCCCTCGCTCACTGGTAGGGGCCTTCCCGCGATCTCTGATATGACTGTGGGCATAGAGGGCCGGGGTCTGCCTGGGTGGATGGTGACCACCCACCTCACTGTGCCCACTGATGAGTTGTGTCAATTGCCTGCTCTGCTGTTCGCAAGATCTACTTTGGGCAATTGAGTCCACTTGCCTGCCACCCCCCAGGTGTGGGAGAGGGCTTCACACCCTGCTGCTGATGTGTGCTGGGACCACACTTTGGGGCAATCAGGGGAAAGCAGGAGAGGAGGCGGTCAACCATTTGTTGGGCCCTGCGCAGGCTTTCTGGCTCACACCCTCAAGCCCCAATGTATGTGCCGACTCCTCTGCCTCCTATTGTTGCTGCCTGCTGCTCCTAGGCCACGGTGTGTACAGTGTGGGCAGGACCTGCGGGTGTCCGGCCAGGCTTAATGTACCCTTGGCTGTGTGGGGCTGCAGTGCATGTAGACTTGTCTTTTTTGTTGTTGTCGGTCACTTTATTTTACCACCCGGTCCCCGGGTTCCCATCTCAGTCCCGCTCACCGTTTCCGCATGGCTGCAACCTCAGGTGTTCGAGGGGCAGTCCAATACGATGGGACATGGATTCTCCAAAGCTTGCCACACACCATGCCTGTCACTGCCTAGCAAGCCGCATCATGCCATTGCTGGTAACTCTGGGTCTGCCGCTCCAATTGCAACTAGTTTTGGATCGCTGCCTCTGCTTACCCTCCAGTCGCCTTCACCATATTTTTGTCCACATTGCTTAATTAGAAAGGTTGTTTTATCTCGCCCATCCACTGCTCGCTGAAGGAGACGGTGGATTAAGCGTCCATTCCGTCTGCACCCCCTGGTGGTCTCCCTGTCGCTCTTTCTGATGTGGGTTTCTTGGAGCGCGAGAAAATCCAGTTTCTCCCTCCTCAAGAAATGATCCACCTTATGCCATTTCAAAGGGGAATTCAATCTCCTTATGTTATATGTGAAGACCTTGACCTTTCTCACTGTCCCTGAGCCCCCCATCCGTCCCTTCCCAACAGAACTTCCACCTTGTAGCTCAGCTTCACCCTCACCTGCTTCCACAAGTCCCCCTTGTGTTCTCGGCCTAGCGTTTGTCACCTGCCCCTGGGTGCTCTGCCCGTCCTTCTCCCACGTACTCGCACATCCTGGCATCTGCCTTGAGTGCACTGCAGTTCCTTCCCTCAACACCTGAATGTCCTTAACACCTCAACTCTCCCCCTCCCCAACAACAACCACCCAGGCCGGTCTATGGGTCCTAGAGACCCTCCAGGGGAAAACCCTGGCCATGAGCCGGCAACCAATCTGGATCCAAGAACTGTAGGGAGATACCACCACTCCTCCCCATAGAAACCAAGAGATCGCCACACCATGTCTGGCCTGACCCTCCCCCAGTCCCCCCCTCAATTCGTCTGTATGTTCCGAGCTATGACAGTGTTCTAGGGATCAAGAGGACCCTGCAAATTAGCCACCTCATGCCACCTACCCCAACATTCCTATCCCCTTGATGCTAAGTTTGAATGGTCACAGCCCCTCCAGGTCCCCATTTCATACCTCGGGCGACATGTCTTTAGGTTTGACTCTGCCTTTTAGGGCTGTGAGTCGTCTTTTCTCCCTTGCCATCGTTGCCCATTCCCATTGGCACCTCCCCTGGGAGCCGAGACTTGTGTCCTCGGGTGGTGATGAGCCCTCGGGGTCCCCGGGCAAGATAACACTTAGACCTTCTTCGCAAGAGGTCACCCTACATTGCCTGCCTTTCCGCTTAAACAGCAATCCAAACGGTAAAGTCCACTTGTAGTGGATCTTCTCCTGGAGTAGAATTTTGATTACTGGACCATCATTCTCTTTTTCAGTAGAGTGTGGCAAGTCTTGGAAGAGGTGGACCTCTGTTCCATTAATCCGTATAGAGCTGGCCGACTGCGCTGCTTTTAGAATGTCTTCCTTCTGGCCATAGGACGATAAAGGTCGGCCAAGACATACCTCTGACACGCCTCTGGCTCTCTTCGCTGGCAGGCCCACTCCATGAATTATATCTAGACGTACCCCTTCAGGGGGAACTCCCGGAATATGTCTGCAAAGAATGATTGGACAGTCGCCTGGAGGTCCCTATCTGTAACTTCCTCTGGGGCGTTTTTAAAGCGTGTGTTCGAGCGCTGCAACCTGTTCTCGAGATCGTCAAACTGAAGGTCTAAGTTGTACGACAGCCGTGAGAGGTGTTCCAGTGCCTCCTCTGCTTTCCTGGAATCATCTGCAAGCACCTGGCTCGCTCGCTCGTTAGTGTCCACTCTCTCCCCAGCCTTGTAAGCTCCCCTTTAAACTCCTGTACCGCACTCTTCAGGTCCGTCCACAAGGAGGAGAATTGCTCCTGGAACAATTCTGTGAACTGTGTCTGGAGGTCGGCCAGGTATTGTACCAAGTCTTCTTTGTTTACAGCCATGAAGCCCTGCTGTGGTGAAGCCCCTTCTCCAGCAGTCGTGCCAGAGGGAGCGGCTGGGGCTTTTGAGTCTTTGGTTTATCTAGTTGCCAGCACTTGCTAAGGAAACCCTCTGTTCCCTGTGGGGTCGTCGTTGGAAGTACTGGGGTCTCTTTTCCTTCCGTTTTTGGCATGGGCACTGTGTGGGATCTGCACCGTTCTTTGCCCGCTGCAGACAACGCTCTGCTTGCCTTAAGATGGTTATCAGCGCTCTGCGACAAAGTGGCGCCTTTCACCCCTGTTTGGTGGTTTTAAAACAGGAGTAACAACAGTCCTTTTAATATCTATATAGGCAGACAAGTTAGTTTGGTCTGGGAGGTCCTTCTCGGATTGGGAGTCCTTGTCCCAAAAGAGGGGAGTCACTCCCAGTGAGGTCCCGCATGCCCAGACCCCTAGGATCACAGGGGGTGCCTCCCCCGTGGGGAGAAGGTGCGAATCGACCAGATTCCTCACAGTGGACACTCAGTTTAATGACAGGAAAACCAAAGGAAGAGTATACGTCACAGACGTAGGAAATGCACTTCTGGGACGGCCGCAGCATGCTGAATTGGACATCAAGCTGGATCCGAACGCCAGAGAATAAGTAATGGCAGTGACAAATGTGGAGAAACAAGACATTCTTAAAAAATATGCAGAAATATTTGTAGACACGATAGGAACGCTGAAAGAGTACATACACAAGATCAAATTGAGAGAGGAAGCTATGTCCGTCAAGCAAAGAGTGAGACCAGGGCCAGTCACGGTGAGAGAAGAGCTACAAGAAATGCTAAAGAAGCTACTGAAGAAAATGTCATTGAAACCGTGGAAGCCACGCAATGGCTTAATCCAGTAGTGCTAACTAGAAGGAACGAGTCAGACAAGCTCAGGACGTGCATAGACCTGAAAGCGCTGAATCAGGAAGTAGTAAGTGACAACCTCCTGCTGCCAAACATATCCGAGATGATGCAGTCCTTGCAGGGAGCCCCCATATTCTCAAAGCTAGACATCTCCAGCACATATCATCAAGTCAAGTTGACATTTGACATCATTCGTGAATCTGTATGGCAGGTACCAGTACAAACGCATGTCATTTGTATTGTGTTCAGCAGCATCAGTCTTCCAGAGATTTATGACGGAAACTTTGCAGGGATTAAAAATTTACAAATTCTTTCAAGATGTCATACTGATATACAGCGACACCAAGGAGGAACACGGTGCTGCCCTAGAAAAGTTAATGGAAAGACTGAGGAGAAAGGGATTCCCTCTCAAAAACAGAAGTGTTATCTGCACAAGGAAAAGATAGACTTCCTAGAGTACACAGTCTCAGCAACAGGTATGGAACTAAAGGAGAACCTGGTGTAAGCAATAGCAGAAGCCCGGAACCACAGACCAAAGAACAGCTGAAATCCTTCATGGGGATGGTGGAGTATTACGCAAAGTTTATGAAAGACTTTTCGAACAAAACAGAAGAATTAAGGAGGCTGCTGTGGAAAGGGGAGAAATTTTAATGGAGGGAGGAATGCAAGATGATGTTCAACACGTTAAAGAAAGACATTGGGCCTAATTTCAGGTCTGGTGGTAACCGAGCCGGAAAAACCAGCAGGTTGCCGCCGGACTTGGAATGAATTACTGGCTCCGGAAGTGCCAGAATTACCGGGGCATTACAGCCCTGGTGGTCCGGTAATTCCGGAGCTGGCATTCCGTTACTCCCCATTCCCGTGGAGTCCCAGAGGACTCCACGGGAATGGGGGCTGTGGAAACACTGGCACCATGTGGTAATGGTGCCGGTGTTTCCACGTCCATCTGCGGCTGGTGGCGTTATGCCCGCCAGGTCAACCATTGATTTTGGTTGATTTGGGGAATGCCATGGTTGGTAGCTCACAATCCTCGAATCGATTGGCGAGCAAAAGAATTGGCCTTTCCCGAGACTTGCGCCCACACATGTTATCGCCAAGAGAAACAACCAATAGACACCAGAACCTCCACGCTTGCGACTGTGGCAATCGGCACCCTACCAAATGAATACCAGGACTTTCAAGATGTCTTTCAGAAAGAACAGGCTAATACTCTGCCGCCGCATAGACCATACGATTGCCAAATCGACCTGATACCCGGCGCACAAATCCCTTGTGGGCGAATTTACACACTCACGGAACCAGAAAACCAGCACCTGAAGGCCTATCTTGACCAATACCTGGCCAACGGGTTCATCCGTCCCTCGAAGTCTCCAGCAGCCAGTCCTCTATTCTTCGTACCGAAAAAGGAGGGGGACTTGAGAACGTGCATCGACTATCGCGCACTGAACTAGATTACCGTAAAAAAACGCTACCCCCTGCCACTGATCCCTGAATTGCTTGATCAAGTCAAAGATGCCCAAATCTACACAAAACTAGACCTGAGGGGGGCATATCACCTTGTTCGCATAAAACAGGGGGCGAATGGAAAACCGCTTTTCGCACCAAATACGGCTTGTACGAATATCAAGTAATGTCCTTTGGCCTTTGCAACGCTCCTGCTGCATTTCAATACTTCATGAACGATGTCCTACGGGAATTGATTGATGTCTGTGCTCTAGTGTACATCGACGATATCCTAGTATATTCCGCATCAAAGCAGGACCACGTTAAACACATCCGATCCGTATTGGAGAAACTCTGTCAAAACCAGCTCTATGCCAAACTCGAAAAGTGCTCATTCCACGTCTCCGAGGTGGAATTCCTGGGCTTTATTCTCAGCCCGAATGGAATCCGAATGGATGTACACAAGGTAGATGCTATCCTGAACTGGCCATCCCCAAATTCATTCAAGGGGGTTCAAAGCATGCTGGGTTTTGCAAACTTCTACCGCCGGTTCATCCCAGGATTTTCGCAAATCGTGCATCCCATCACGTCATTACTAAGGAAAAGCAACAAAAAGTTCCAGTGGACAACAGAAGCCGAGGAGGCTTTCCAGGAACTCAAAGCAAGATTCACATCTGTCCCAATCTTACGCCACCCTCGCCCTGATCTCCCATACCTGGTTGAAACGGATGCTTCAAGCATGGCTATGGGAGCCGTCCTCTCACAAAAGGACCCCGAAACGGGCCAATTACACCCTGTTGCCTTCTGGTTGCGGCGTAAATTCACACCCCCTGAACTCAATTACGCTATCACAGACAAATAACTCCTGGCCATTAAGTCAGCTTTTAAGGCATGGCGGCACTACCTCTTGGGCACCAGACACGCAATCACCGTAATAACTGACCACTGGAACCTCCAGTACCTAAAAACGGCAAAGGCCCAATCCTCACGACAACTACGTTGGGCTCTTTTTTTTGCTGAATATGACTACGTGATTATATTTCGACCAGGGGTGAAAAATGGGAAGGCCGATGCCCTTTCCCGTATGGGGGTGGAAGAGCAAGGGTATCAGACCCCTGACCCAATAGCAATCATCCCGAGTGACAAGCTCCTAGGAATCACAGCAACCATAACTCAGAAAGAATTACATGAAGAAATCAAAAACCTGATGAGTCCGGAGCAATTACAAGCGTGGAGTGCACAAGGAGAACATTACATGATAAAAGATCAGTTGCCCTACTTCAGGAATCATTTATTCTTACCAAACCAAGAGCTACGAGAAGAAGTCATGTCCGGTTATCATGATTCCTTGATCAAGGGCCACCCCGGAATCGCTAAAACCCTAGCCAAGGTAAAACGAAATTATTGGTGGCCTAGATGACGTAAAGACATTATCCAATTCATCCTATCTTGTGGAGTGTGTGCTCAAAACAAGTCATCCAAGCAGAAACCGGCTGGGCTATTACAACCATTGGAAATCCCACCAGCACCCTGGCACACGTTGTCCCTCGATTTTATTACTGACCTACCACCCAGTCAAGGGTTTAACACTATTCTTGTGGTCGTGGACCTATTTTCAAAAATGGCACATTTCATTCCACTTAAGGGGCTCCCAAATGCTTCCACTCTGGCAAAGGTATTTCTTGAAGGCATCGTACGGCTCCATGGGTTTCCTTCAGTTTTGGTCTCAGACTGAGGTACTCAATTTGTATCTAACTTCTGGGGAAAATGCTGCTCTATGGTCCAGATCGACATCCGGCTATCCACCAGTCACCATCCCCAAACGGATGGTCAAACTGAGAGGACAAATCAGACGCTCGAGCAGTATCTGCGTTGCATGTTACACCAAGCTGAAGGAAGCTGGTTCGACCTATTATGGATAGCTGAATATGCTTATAATAATTCCCTACAAACCAGCACTGGGCAGACACCCTTATATACCATGTATGGCAGGCACCCACGTACTTCTGAGTTGGACGTTCCTACAACCCTGGAAATGCCAGCAGTCAAAACCTTTCACACGACCATTTCACAAACCTTTAAAAGGGCAGCTGAACACCTACATCAAGCTAAGAATCGCCAAAAGAAGTTTGCTGATCAACACCGAGCAAAGGCCCCCAAATACCAAGTGGGAGACAAAGTCTGGCTGGCGTCTAAACACGTGTCCATTAAAGGAACCCGAACTTTCCATCCAAGATACCTGGGTCCATTCACCGTCACCTCCGTGATAAATCCTGTGGCGGTCAGATTAGCTTTGCCGTCAAACATGCAGATTCATCCTGTGTTCCACATGTCTCTCCTTAATCCTGTTCAACCTGGGACCCGGGTAGCAACGCCACCGCAGCCAGTAGTAGTCGCCGGTGAGCCAGAATTCGAAGTCAAGAACATCCAAGATTCAAAGTACGTCAGATCCAAATTATACTACTTAGTAGACTGGAAGGGGTATGGTCCACAAGACAGTACATGGGAGCCTTGTGAGTACATCCATGCACCTCGCTTGCTTAGACGATTTCATCAAAACCATACAACCAAACCAGGACCAGACATAAGAGCCACCTTGAGAGGGGCCTTGGGGGGAGTGCTGTCATGATTCCTGCCCCTCATGTCCCCAGCCGTCCAAGATGTCAGGCTGGAGCCAGGCCACGATCACCTACATGGCCCTCAAGGGACTCTCCATCCCTCCAAAGACCCACTTGGAGTCAGACTTGGCGCTTGTGGCACCAGACTCACTCACTCCCATAGGATAACATTGGGGATTGGACTTGTAGTGCATTGATGGGGACAAGATGGATGCCCCCACCTATTTCGGTTCCCAGAACTGCATGTGCAGTCTAGTCTTTTGGGTATGGTTCAGCCCAGAGACACCTGGGATACCCAGAGACTATTTAAGCCACGCCCAGGCTGAGAAACATGCTTTGTGTTTTCTGCACCTGCAGCATGACACTCACTGTGTTCGGATCGGTCTCCAGTAGGACTGCATCTTTCTTCTGCGCTCAGCTCCTGCAAGAACAAGAACACCGTTAGGAACAGCCTTCCCTTGCGGCGCATCTGCCCATCATTCATCGCTCCTTCTGTTCTGCGGGCATCTTCGGCGGTATCATTCCCATCCCGGCATGCCGCTTCCTAAGGAAAAGGGAGAAGAACAGAAAAAAGGCATTAGTAAGCATTCTGCAAATCTTCACTTATTTTTAAATACTGTACGAGCTTCAAACGCTTACCTGAATCCCAGCCGCTCTGAGGGAACTCTGTCTCCGGAACTTCTCATCCATCTGCAAGAGGGAAAAGACACTCCAGGTTAGCGTGGAAACATCTAGAGGCGCTGCATACCGCGCTTACTCACCGCATTTGTTCTTCATAACCAGCATCCACGCTGAAAACGTTGCAGCACCTAAAAGACCCAGGAAAAGAACTCAGTTCAATACAAATACGAAAGGGGTGCATCGCGCATCGTGCTCTCACTCACCTTCAGCGCTACTGATCTAAGCAGCACGCCGCCATCCCCGGACGCCGGCCATCATCTAAGGAAGGAAAGGAACGAAGTTGGAGAACTGTTCAAAAGACTCATTATACTTACCTGTCGGACTCTTGCCAGTGAAGTAACTAGGCAGCAACGAGCCCACATCAATCAACGCGCCCCTGCGCTGAAAGCAGGACGGAGAGCACACTATCCAAGAAAACAAGGTGAGCTGTGGATCAAAGGGAAGGGTTGGACCCCGGGGAAGAAGGGGTTCAAGCACACAGAGACAATAGGGAGTTAAACTCTACCAATCCTGTGTTTCAGGCCCAGTCTCCAGTCGAATAGCCTCCAGGGAAGGGTTTGAGGTCGTAAGAGGACAGAACAGGCTGAGTGACGTCCCTGTGGATACCAGGTGAGCATTACAGAGGGGTCAGAAATGCGAAGCGGACAACTTGGTAAAGGTTTTTCACAAGTAGAAATATTATTTTTCAACAAAACACTTTCTGCCCGATTCATGGAATAATCTGCGTTTAAAAAGGGGTACTTGCGTGCGAAAACACGCGCAAGCGCACGTTTACGTGATTCATGGAACATATTGCGTGTGGTTTACCTGAGACGTGCGCGGAATCGGCGCTGGCCCAAAACATCACAGCGACACCGCAAACACATTGCGCGAGATGCCCAGTGAAGGCGCATACCTCCTAACGCAGTCACCTAAAAAAGGGGCGGCACACGTGGAATGGGGAACAACAAGCGTAAATGTGGGCGTTATGTGCGAAGTACCACAGTACAATGGTCGCAACGCCCACACACGCGCTTATAACACGTATTCATGGAATCAAACAGGGCTCACCGGCGTGCAGGAAAAGACACGTGAATCCGGAAACACGTCCGCCAAGCGAAAGCTGGCATAGTGTCACCGCGCACAAATACAGTGCATAAATAGACATGCAAAACACAAACGCGTGTATACAGCTATGATGAATGTGCCATTTCTAGCAGCAGTGATCGTGGGACACCGCAGGAGAAGGAGGATAGCCAGGGCCCAAATTATTTTACGCAGAACCAGCCTTTTGGGATTTCTGATGACCAGGTCTATGGAAGGTATAGGTTTCCACCTCATATCATCCTAGACCTGGTCAGGGTGTGGGAAGATGACCTCACATTACCCACTTTCTGCTCTCAAGCACTGAGCCCCTTGGAAAAGGTGCTCAATGTACTGCATTTCTTGGCCACTGGGTCATTTCAGCGGACAACTGCCATTGTGGGGGGCATTTCACAGGCTACGCAGTCACGATGCCTACACCAGGTGTTGGCAATCATGACTGCACACCCCTCAGTCCGCAGGCACATATACATGTCAAGAACACCCACAGAAAGACAGGCCGTGGTCCAAGATTTTTACAGAATGGCACACTTCCCTTAAGTGCTTAGTGCCATTGATTGCACACATGTGGCCTTATGTCCACCTAGGGCCACTGAGCACATCTTTTGGAATCGCAAGCACTGGCATTCCATCAACGTGCAAATTGTTTGTGATGCCAAGGGAATCATCACCTCTGTATATGCTAACTATCCAGGGTCCACCCACAATAGTTACATATACAGAATGTCACCCCTACTCCGGGCCCTGGAAGCTAGGAGGCTCATTGGTGAGTCCAAATGGCCCTGCAAATGCATACATGTCTCACACAGAGTAAAACACACCACTGACAAACCATCTCACCTCCACAGGGGACAGTGCCTACCCAGTGAGCACCTACATGATGACGCCAATACAGAACCCCACCACACCACCCCAGGTAAGATACGACGCAGCCCATATTGCAACTAAGGGCATAGCAGAGCGCACGTTTGGAGTGCTAAAGTCACGCTTCCGCTCCCTTGACCACTCTGGTGGAGAGCTACTATATGCACCACCAGTAGTGTGCAGGATCATTGTGGCATCATGTTTTCACGGCGGGGCGTACCGGTGGACATGGTGATGCCTTCACATGCCCAACCACATGCACAGCAACTGCGCATGGGAGGGAAAAGGGCACATGGCGAGGCTGCCCATACCCAGCTTGTGGCACAATTTTTCACCTAAAATCCAACCCTTGCGGAGTGCACGCAGGCCTGGCACATTCCAGGTGACAATCGATGATGACAAAGTGACAATCATCTGTCACAACCTTACCACCCTGAGAACCTGTCCTTGGAAGTGCTACATCGTGTGCATCCCTTACAACTAAAACAAAACCAATCTTTCGTGCATGAAAGGCACACATGGAAGATGCAGTATGCCACCAACCCCATGGAAAAATACACATCCAAATGACTGCATGTCACCTAAATCCTCCCAAACCTCATGTCACCTGGTTGCCACGCCATGCTATGCCAAGCAACGTCAATAGTGACACATAAATGGCCAACGCCTAACAGTACTTTCAAAAAGCGCTGAACGATAAACTGAACCAGTACTGAAATAACTCACTCTCACACATCAAAACAATCATGTACACAGGAACATCAAATGGCCAGTATGACATACCACAAACACAGGACACAACAGTCAATATGACTGACAGTAAACAATCAGAATACCACAAGTGCCTCAAAATGCCCTAACTAAAACATGGCACCCTTCAACTAGTAGTGTTGGCCTGCCAAATAAAGGTGGCATGGAAGCGCATACATCAGGAAGTCCAATACCAATGGAGAGGGGTAAGCAAATACATGAAGAAGCAACTTGAACAAAGGATGTATCTCAATGTCAAAACAAAAATGCATGCCCACCATGCACTGGACAAACAATCATGAATCCCGCTACGGGTGTATAGACACGTCGGACTTGAGACTGCCCACAGATAAAACAGAACCCCAATTCCTCTGTGGAAGTTATTTTCACACGCTGCACGCCTTGCAAGCCCATGGAAAGGGGAAGCAGGAGTGGCATATATGTCTGGACCCTAAGGCACAAACAAGGAGTGTACCAACATGAGACACGCCTGTATGGGCCCAGCTGGAACCTACAGTGGATGCCCTCGGATGCCACACAAAGCAACACACTGTCATATAAATGCACAATAGCCAAAAAATATATATAAACAAATCAAAAATGCCCATGGTGGATTGGGGGAAGGGGAGGACCACCCAGAAGGGTGGAGGGGCTGGGTGCACCTCAACACCCACATGTGTTGAGGTTGAGAAAAAAAACCTCCATGGTTTCGTGGTCCGCACGGCCATCATGGATTGGGAGAGCTGTTGCTGCTGTCGCCATCCTCTGGTGTAGCAATAGATGGTGGCTGTGGTAAGGGAGGCATACCACGTGTATCCCTGGCCTGCTCCTCCATGGCAGTGGCCATGCGAGACTGAGATATGCGCATCTGTAACATGATGGCACGGAGGTCTGCATGCAACACTTCAGGGGATGTTTGCAATTCTGCTTGCAACACCTGACGGGTTGCTCGCATTTCCTCAGAGATGGTGCGTGTCAATTGTTGCATGTGCTCCTCTGCATGTCTACTGTGTGCTGCTTCGAGTGTAGTCGGTGTAAGTCGCAGTGACCTAGCCTCATCCGACAGGGCAGCCCTGCAGGCCTGACCCTCTGCAGCCATGGCTAAGCGCACAGACCACATTTCTGCCCGTCGGCACCTGTTGCTGGCCTCCTTGTGAAGCCTAAATCAACAAAACAAACAATTTCAGGGTGAGAGGTCACACCACTGCAGCATTGTGAAATATATAATTGTCAAAAAAACTACATTTTTTCACATGAATTGTTTTAATAACATCTGGATAATACTGGTGATAGAGCACCCAAGGGGTATTAGAGAAAACAATACAAGTAGGTATGATCCAGTAGGCAAGAATGGATCTCAATGAGGAAACAAACAACAGCAAACTGCTACTCTTGCTCAATCATATCAGTTGTGCAGTTACAAGAAAGAACATAAAATCAAATTCATGAACATATATATAAAAAATCACAAACAATAACAATGCTTAAACTGTGCACTGTTCCGGTAGTGTTTATCGTCGACACAACAGTGTTTCGGCCTAAAGGAGCTGTGGAGTGCAGCTTAGTGGGCAGGCCTTCATCAGGACGTGTGATGGAAGATTGGTGGTCCCAGGATCTCTATCAAAGACCTATCCAGTGCAAGGGTAAGCGAGGAAATCCATCATAAGTATAGATGTCCGGAAGGCATTAAATGCGCCATGTACAGGAGATACAAGTATATCTCACACTGTGGGGAATGCCTTCTAAGTTGATGGTAATGGAGACACTCCCTGCAGAAGATGTCTGCTGACCCAAACTGTCCAAAAATGACAATGCTTCTGTGAATCGAAGCGTTTTGTGTGGGCTGAGTGGCGTTCGGAGCACGGTGAAACCCGCGAAAGTGAAGCCAGTGTGAGCGTCATTGGGACTGCAATGCCTGCAGCCAGAGCTCAATCTGTCTTTCAGGGGGGGAAATGGAATTGGCCACCATATCCATGCCCTGAGCCAACATCTCATATGCAGCCCCCTGCTGTTGTGCAACAGAATACATGGACTACTCTCACACATTATCGCCTGTTGGCAGACGGCCACCACATTGGCGGGCCCCACGCCTGCTTGGCCCAAGGAAACCTGGCCCTTGATGTGCTTGCGCTGTCTGTGGCCGCAGGACTGCATCCCTCCCTTGAGCAGCTGTTCAAGGAACATGAGCCAATACTGTGGAGCGTGGCCTTGCACCCATAACCACCAAAGACCGATGTTCCAGCACTGACTGCCCTTGTGAGGGTTCTTCCCCCACTACAGATGTTTGGGATAAGCCAGCACCCACAGTTGAATCACTCACCTTCGATTGTTCCAAGGAATCCATGTCCGATTCACCAACAGAGCTATAGGCTTCCTCAGAGTCAGAGTAAGTAATGCCCAGGATGGACTGTAGCACCAGTGGATCTTACTGGGCTACCACACCACGTCCTCCACTGGTGCCTGGTTTCAGCCCACTCTCCTCCACCTCCTTCACCTCCTCCTCTGCATCCAGTGCCTCATCACCTGCAGAAGGACAGAAAAATATATGAAGACACTTTTAAATAGCATATCCTACACACATAGGTATCACGATGTAGTCATGCAACACATTAACCTGCCATGTCAGTGAGGTCACAAACTCTGGCACGTACGAAGTGTCATTGGAAGGAAAGGGTATCATGAAAGCAGACATGAATGTGTGTCAAAGGGCACAACACCACATGCAGTGCATGGTGCATATCACCTGCTTCACACACAAGCACCAGACTGCCATAGTTGAGTCACCAGCATCACTGATGAACACACACAGATGCCACGAGTATGGCCATCCCTGAACCGACAAACAGCATGACATGGAAATACCAATTACCAAAAACACAAGTGTCACATGGTGCTACAATGCTAGGGTGGTGGAACAGAGTGAAGGCAGGCCCCCGAATCCATGAGTCCAGGTCACATTGACATAACCCAAGTGAATAGGCATGTAGAAGGGGAGACCTGGGTTTGGACGTGTGAGGGGGCATTGCAGTACATGTGAACGTGCTCACCGTAGAATATAACTGCATTAACCGGGAAATGCAAAATTGCGGATGACGGCAGTGGAAGGGCAAGTGCATGAATCTGGCGTGAAGCATTGTCAGTGGGTTGTACGGATATTGTAAATACACCCCAAGCGCGGGTGGCGTCTGGGAGCCAGTGCCATCATCACAGTCCTAGAGTGATACCTGGCCCCAAAACAAAAGGACCATTCACACAGTCCAGTCCTGGGTGAGTTGCAGAGGGAAGAGAGTAGAAGCACAGAAATATATGTATAGTCTGTCGCAGTAGGCCAGCATAGGAATGACCAGTCCCCGGAAAACAGTGAGCTGCTGGGTGAAGGAGATGAAAGGTAGGATACCTCTGAGGAGGTACAGCTGGCAGGGTGACCTCTCACAGCCATCTAGAGATGAGACGAGACAATGCGAGTGTGCATAGGAAGATCCTCACAGGCAATACACCATAACAGGTTGTAGCTGGAAGAGGGGCAAGTGAGGCTGGACAGAGAGTGACATGGAATGAGTGAGCCGGAATGGTGATGAGCATTGACCCGGTGTGCAGCACATTGTCCGTATGCAGTCTGCATGACAACAAGCACATATCAGTCCACCATGACACGGTCAACACATGGCAGTCATGTAAACCTAGGCATAACTGCAAAAGAATCATGACACTTCATCAAAGCAACATACACATGTCCCGGACACACACGCCTCACCAGTCACCGGATGATCCCTCATAAATTGGCAGGTCTCCCACGCCTTGGATCTGCCCCACATCAATGAGATCATTGACAATCTCTTCATGTGGAGTGAGTTCGTCCTCCTCTTGCTGTGTCCCACCTCCAGTCACCAGAGTAGAGGCATATGTGGCACCCAGCTTATCCTTGGCTCTGTGTTTGAGGTCATTCCAATGCTTGATCACCTCCTGAGCTGTGCGCCTCTCATGACCCATGGCGTTTATACGATCTGTGACGTGCTGCCAGTGTGCCATACGCTGAGCATGCGTATGTGTGCTCCCTGCACACACAAGCATGTCACGTCCATGCTCCAACATGTAGTCCATGAGGATGTTGAGTTCCTCATTACAGAAGCTCATCTTCCTCGACATGTGGGGCTCCTGTGCCGTGCTTTGGGTTGGAGCCTGTACCCCTACTGCACGCTTTTGCTTCTTGCAAGGTGGTGCAGACCCAGAGTGTCTGGGACCACTTGGGTCAGTAGGGGCTGGAGTAGTGGTGGACTGGACCATGGCATCAGCCACTGATGGAACGACAGTAAGCTGGCTTGCAGGTATCCGTACCAGGGTGCTGGTGCCAGTAGCTTTCTCTGCACGTCCCTTGCCCTCACAGACAGGAAAATCTGCACCTGAGTCACTCAGGTCCTGGGCTGGGACCACTACAGTCCGGGCTGGGTGACCCTGAGCCTGGGTGGTGGTAGCCGCAGCTGCCCCTGAAGCTTCCACACCCTGGCAGCTCTGGACAACAGATGATACTGCTGGTCCGGGACCCTGGGTGCTGGGGATGTGAGAATCAGTTGCATCTCCCTGACCCTGTTGGGTGGGGGGCATAGCTCCCCCTGCATGGGCCTGAACACCTTGCCCACCTCACCTACCTCATCCACCTCCACCACCTCACCCACCTTGGCCACCTCTGCCAGGTCACCCACCTTTGCCTCCCTTCCCACTTGTTGCCTCCCAGTCATGGCACTGATGGACTAGCGCAATGGGAGGTGCAGCTAACAAATGTGTTGGGCAATTGGAGTGAGGGGGCAGGGTACGTGATGGAAAACGTACCACTGTGCTCCAGCAAGGCTCTATGTAACCCCGTAATGCTCAGGCACCCCAAAAACAAAAATGTACGTGTACGCAACCGCTCGGTAGCCCATGTGTAAAGGAAAAACACCACGCAGTACACTGTGGCAACCAGCTACGCAAAAAATGCATACGCGAGGAACACATAGGGTACTATGACATCAAAAATGGGGTACGCGACACACAGGGGCAACCACAGTATGAAAAAAGTGTGTGCGACTCACTGTCTGCCGCGTAGGCAACTCCCCCGCCAAAAGACAAAGTACGCACTCGAACAGTAGTGAACAATTTGCGTGGGACCCCAAAATACTTCGAAGTCCATGCGTCCATCCACAATGAAATGCACGTGCATTGTAATATTGTCTGATGCACACCTTTAACCCGATACTGGACGGCAATTCCCAATGTTCACCACATGTAACGTAACTTACGCGCTTAGGGCCTTTCCTCTGATTACACGCTAATGTGCTGTTTCCGCACGTCCAGAGTCACTCTGTTTCCGGCTGGCCATGCGAAGAACACAGAAGACCCACACTCCTGCCTTCCAGCCAATTTACCTGCCTCCAATTGCCCCGAGCTGCCTCCTACAAGCCATCTGCTGCTGCCAGCCCACTCTGTGTGCCTGCTGCCCACGTGCCGTGCATTTTCGTGCCTCCTCATCAGCCATTGCCAGTAATCCTGTCTTTATGACCACCTTTGCTGATCCTGAAGACTCCCGACTGCCATACCACCGCTCCACAGCCCAGCCCCAGGACCACCTTGCCCGCCCACACCTGCCTCGGGGGTTGCCATTTCTGACCCAACACCATCTTAGGCAAGAGGCGACCCCCCTGGCAGAGAGGCAGATGGCTGTCAGCTTCTCACCCAGGGAAGTTGGCATCCTGGTGGAGCAAGTCCTGAGGCATCATGATGCCCTCGTCCCCGGACCATCGCAAGTCGGTAATGAAGGATGGAAGAAGATCTGGGCGGACATCGTGGGTGCCATCAACATGGAGGGGGTGGCACCCCGCAACTACCGACATGTCCATAAGCGCTGGGAAGACTACAAGTCCAGGACCCTCAACAAGCCACAGCGCTTTGTCAAGCCTGGTTATGACCAAAGGGGCGCCAGGGCCGGTTGACCACCGACGAGATCAGGGTCCTGGAGCACATCAACCCAGCGCTGCACGCCCAGGTCTTGGAGTTGGTGCTCCGCCTGGTGTCCATGTTTTCTTGTCCACCTTAGTGCATGTGCATGCTGACGTGTGGTTGGAGTGTGCACCTTGGCCTTATGTCTGGCATGCCTCCTGTACAGATGTCTGTGTGCATGTCCCAGTCACAGCTGCATGTGAGTCCATTGAAGTGTGTGCAAAATCAATGCTGTCTGTGTTGCAATGCGTGATGTGCGCCAGCATGTAACGACGTACACATGTTTGCATCCCTGAGTCTGGACTGGGGCATGCCAGGGATGTGACACATGGGTGCTTTGGGCGACATCATGGACATGCATGGCGTACATGTGCATGTGTCTGAGTAGTGAGTGTGTGACTGGACAACACTCTGTGATGTTTGTTACTAGGGCTTTGGATTGTGTGATTGCCTCATGCTGCCAATTTGACCTCGATTGCACTCTGACGTGATAGCTCCATGGCCTGCCACATGACTGTCAGGTGATGTGTGTGAATGAGATGTGTATTTCCCATGATGCGTGTGAGCTGAATGCACAATTGATTGGCTGGCAGTGCCTTATCCAAGGATGTGAATGTTTGTTGTGAATGTCAGACATGATTGTGCATGTGTGTGAATGACACTTGCCTGTGTGTTGTGGACAGTGATGATGGATGTGACCTTTGACAGTGCCACTGATGTACATTTGCATTGTGACAAACACACATATGTCCAGTACCCTAATATATGTGTTCTATGTTTTCCTATCCACAGTGATGATGGAAGCAGAGGGCGAAGTAGGCACTGTGGAGCATGGCATCAGGGATGCCTCCACCAGGCGTAGACGCAAGGCCCAGTCATCCTCCCAGGGTGTAACGCTCACCTGATTCTCGCAGAGGCGCCGGTCTTGACTGGGCGACTACCGTATCTTCAAAGGTGATGTGTAGCACCCGGTTGGCTCTTTGGGCTGGACCTCTGTGCACTGTATGCCTGACGTGTAGAGTAAGATGTCTGCAGATAGAAAATATGGGGTTAATGAACTGGGGTTATTGGGGTGTCCCTATCTCTTTCCTCTTCTCCTCTCCTGTAGACCCCCAAAGGTTAACGCTCTCACCTTAGGTAAGTGAATGCCGAGCTCTCCATCTGCCTCGGGGCAGGGTGCTGTAACCAGTTTCTTCACTGGATAGGTAGCGCAGGCCTCTTGACTTCAGAGGACTGCTGTCCGTCGTTTACTGCACGAACGGTAAGTTTCGAGTCATTCAAATGTCTTTAAAGTCTTTAGTAATGATGTCTCTTGTTTTGCAGGGTTCCGGCGATGGCGGATGACGGGCTGAAGTGAGTTGAAGATGGAGCCCGTGTGATGAATAGAAGCGCCTGGAAGCACGTAAGTAAGCGCTTGTTGCCTGCTTCACGATGCGCTCTAACTGTCTTTTTATTTTGCAGGTACGAGTTTGGAGCGGCTGCAGGGTGCCGGAATACCCACTGGATTAGATGTGGAAAGGAGTAATGGCACGTGAGTATTAAAGTTCCCCAATGTCTTTAAACACACCTTGTTTTGTCTTTCAGATGCGGGATGCAGCGCCGAAGGCCTCCGGAGCGTGCGAAGAGTTGGTAAGCTTTTGTCTTTCAGATGCCGGAATGCAGTATGAAGACCTCCGGAGCGCACGAAGAGTAGGTAAGCCTTTGCCTTTCAGATGCCGGAATGCTAACCTGTTCTTTCTTGTCTTTATAGGTGTTGCTGAAGACTGGATTCAGGATGGTAAGCCTTTTTCCTTAGGCCCAGGACCGGATGCAGAAGACACGATGAGCGTTCTGCTGCAGAGGGTGCAGAATAACGCAAAGCAAGATTCATCCACCGGGTGTGGTTTAAATAGCCTCCTGTAGTGCTTAGATGTCTCCTTCCACAGCCACGCCTAAGTAAGAAAAGAGTTCCTGGTAAGAAAAGAGTTCCTGCCTTCCAGAAGAGTTCCAGTGTTCTGAATCTAGGGAGTGGCTCCAGCCCCACCCAACAGGAAAAGTAGTTCCAAACAGAAGAGGATCAGAGGCTCAACTGGCAGGCAAGTAAGCAGCATGGTCTGCTGCAGGTAAGTCCACCCAAGCATTATGAGCCCGGCGCTTCCAGCGCTGGGACTGGGCATATTTATGAGCCTGGTGCCACTGGCGCCAGGACTGGGTCCAAAAGGTCCCAATTGGGACTGGTTGGCACTCGGAACCTGGGTTATGGATCTGCTTCCAAGGGAGTTGGGAAAACCCTGACCTTTTGGAAGCAGAGATCCTGACAGTACCCCCCTCAAGGCCCCTCCCAAACCGGGCTTCTCCAGGGGTTTTGGCTTGTCAGGAAATGTTCGGTGAAATCTTTTGATTAGGCGAGGAGCGTGGACATATTCAGCAGGTTCCCAGGATCTCTCTTGGGGGCCGTAGCCTTTCCAGTCAATTAGGTAGAATAGTTTAGATTTGGAGATCTTGGAGTCCAGAATGCTTTTGACTTCAAACTCGAGTTCTCCATCAACTAGGATAGGTTTTGGAGATTTGGTTAGTCGGGTTTGAGGTTGCACGGGTTTTAATAGAGAGACGTGGAAGACCGGATGTATCTTCATGTGCGGGGGCAAGTCCAACTTGACCGCTACTGGGTTTACTATGGTAGTGATGGAATAGGGACCAAGGTATCTTGGGTTGAATGTGCGTGGCCCTTTTAGAGATAGATATTTGGTGGATAACCAGACTTGATCCCCTACTTGATAGTGAGGGGCTTCCTTCCGATGTTGATCTGCTCCTTTCTTGTATTGTTCTTTAGCCCTTTGAAGGTGAGAAACAGCTTCCTTAAAGGCTTGGGTGATTGTAGAATGCAGGTAGTCTACTGCTGGTGTTTCAAGATCTTGGAGGGGATCCAACT
This sequence comes from Ambystoma mexicanum, assembly GCF_040938575.1. Lineage (NCBI taxonomy): Eukaryota > Metazoa > Chordata > Amphibia > Caudata > Ambystomatidae > Ambystoma > Ambystoma mexicanum. The sequence continues at coordinate 344,655,668 of NC_090922.1, forward strand.
CCGAGGTTCGAGGGTGACTGCCGTACAAAAGAAAAAACGGGGTTTTCCCAGTTCCCGAATGGACAGAGTTATTGTAGGCATACTCGGCTAGCCAAAGGATATCTTTCCAAGTTTTTTCAGTTTGTTGCAGCATGCAGCGTAAATACTGTTCCAGAGTTTGATTGGTCCTCTCGGTTTGTCCGTCGGTCTGAGGGTGGTGACTGGTCGATAGTCTCACATCAATTTGAGCCGACCGACAGCAACTTCGCCAAAAATGAGAAATAAATTGACTACCTCGATCCGAAATTAGAACCGAAGGAAAACCGTGCAGTCGGACGATGTTTTTGAGAAATTCTCGGGCCAGAGTTGCTGCTGTTGGCAAGCCTTTGAGCGGAATGAAATGCGCCATCTTGGAGAATAAGTCCACGATTACTAGAATCGTATTGTATCCGGAGCATGGAGGTAGATCGGTGATGAAGTCCATAGAAAGCGTATGCCAAGGGCGAGGTGGGATGTCAATAGGGCGTAAGAGGCCTGCTGGTCTTTCCTTTTGACTCTTGTTTTGGGCGCATACTCCACAGGACATTATAAAGTCTCTGATATCTTTTTTCCAAGACGGCCACCAGAAGTAGCGCTTGATCTTTTCTGAGGTCTTGGCTATACCGGGATGACCTTCCATTAAAGAGTCGTGATAACAAGAGATTACTTTTTTCTGTAAATCTGTGCTGGGTAGGTATAATCATTCTTGGAAATACAATAAGTTGTCCTTTACTGCAAAGTCCTTTCGCTGCAGATGCCAATTCTGTATGTCTGCTGGAGTTACAAGTTGCCTGGCTTTATCCTTAACTTCCTCTATGGATTCTGTGGCGATTACACCCAGAATTCTTTGTTCGGGAATGATTGGTACAGGTTTAGGGTTGATCAAGTGTTCTTCCACTCCCATCCGAGAAAGGGCATCGGCTTTACCGTTCTTTGTACCAGGTCGATAGGTAATTATGAAGTCAAACTCGGCAAAGAATAATGCCCAACGGAGTTGTCTAGAGGATTGGGCTTTTGCGGTTTTCAAATATTGCAGGTTTCGGTGATCCGTAATCACAGTAACGGTGTGTCGGGCCCCCAGCAGATAATGCCGCCAAGCCTTAAAGGCAGACTTGATAGCCAGAAGTTCCTTGTCAGTAATCGTGTAATTGATTTCAGGAGGCGAGAATTTGCGGGACCAAAATGCCACGGGATGCAACTGATTGGTTACCGGGTCCTTTTGTGATAGAACTGCCCCCATGGCAAGGCTTGAAGCATCAGTTTCCACGATGTAGGGGAGTTCGGGGCGAGGGTGTTTTAAGATTGGTGCAGAGATAAATTTAGTCTTCAAATCCTGGAAAGCTTGTTCCGCCTCGGTAGACCATTCAAAACGTTTGTTTTTCTTTAACAAGGCAGTGATGGGCTGGACTATTCGAGAGAACTCGGGGATAAACCTGCGGTAAAAGTTAGCGAAGCCTAACATGCTTTGCACACCTTTTACGGAGGATGGTGATGGCCATTTGAGAACTGCATCGACCTTCTTTGAATCCATACGCACTCCGCCAGGTGATAATATGAATCCCAAGAATTCAACTTCAGTCACGTTGAAAACACATTTTTCCAATTTAGCGAAAAGTTTGTGTTGACGCAATCTTTCGAGGACCATTTTCACGTGTTTCCGATGTTCAGATTCCGATGAAGAATAAACGAGGATGTCGTCAATGTAAACAACAACACATACATCTATGAGCTCTCTGAGGACATCGTTCATAAAATATTGAAAGGCGGCCGGGTCATTGCAAAGTCCGAAGAGCATGACCTGATATTCAAATAGCCCATACTTGGTGCGGAAGGCCGTCTTCCATTCATCGCCCTCTTTTACTCGTACCAAGTGATAAGCTCCTCTAAGATCCAGCTTTGTATATATGCATGCTTTTCTGACTTGGTCCAGGAGTTCAGGGATCAAAGGTAACGGATATCTATTCTTAACGGTGATCTGGTTCAGGGAGCGATAATCGATACAAGTTCTAAGGTCTCCTTCCTTTTTTGGAACGAAGAACAAAGCTGAAGAAGCAGGGGACTTGGAAGGACGAATAAACCCATTTGCCAGGTATTGATCCAGGTATTGTCGAAGGTGAAGGTTCTCAGGCTCGGTGAGGGCATAAATTCTACTACAAGGAGGAGTAGATCCAGGTATCAGGTCTATCTGGCAGTCATAAGACCTATGAGGAGGTAGAGAGTTAGCCTGATCCTTCCGGAAAACATCTTGGTATTCTAGGTATTCGGGAGGTAACTGGGGAGTCTCTGAAGAAATTGCGGCCAGTGCAACACCAGGTGGAGGGTGACAAGTAGAGACACATTCTGGAAACTGGACCGTTCTTGCTCGCCAATCGATCAGAGGATTGTGTTTCTCTAACCAAGGTATTCCTAGAATAATCTGAAACTGAGGGGCCTTGATCACATCGAACACGATCTTCTCATGGTGTCCATCTTGACTTACTAGCGTCACCTCTTGAGTGGTATGCGTTATTGGCCCGGAGGCTATCTCCGTACCATCCACCGTAGTAATGACGTCCTTTACAGCCTTGGGACAAAGAGTTAGATTCATCCTCAAAACCATTTCATGATCCACATAATTGCCGATGGCACCGCTGTCGACGTAAGCTTCAATTGCATGTAATCGATCCGGATTATCAGGGCTAATGAGGACCATAGGTATCACGAAATGCGAGGTCACGGAACTGGTTTTCACGCTCGGCAAGAGGACCTCTATTCTTGTCGGGCGAGGTCGTTTCCCTGCTCAGAGTTTGTAACTTTGGTAACTGCAGCTCCTACTGCCTTCTTGGCAGGTTTCACCGGACAGTCTCGAAGAAAGTGCCCTGAGTTTCCGCAATATAGGCATAATTGCAACTGTTTCCTCCTTTCCCGCTCCCTTTGTGTTAGAGGACCTTTCAGACCCCCTATTTGCATGGGTTCCCCGGAGTCTACTCCTTTGGAAGGAGTTGGCGGTTTGGAAAATACTCGAGCATCAAACTTGGAACGATCGGCCTTCCTGTTCTGCAGCCTGTGATCTATTTGAACGACCAAGTCTATATAATCCGAACAGTCTTGTGGGGGATTCACTACTTGGGCTAAAACGTCTTTGAGCTCTCCACGTAGACCTCTATGAAACAGCGTAATCCTTTTGTCCTCAGGCCATTGAGTTTCCACTATTAGTCTATTGAAAGATGCAATATAAGCCAAAAGGTCTTGATTACCCTGTCGCAACGAAAGAAGCTCATTGTCCAAGGCCTGCCCCTGTGAATGTCTTGCGAACAGTTTTTCCATACTAAGCTGAAAGGCTTGAAAATCATGGAGAACCGGATCATCTTGATGAACTAGAGGGATCGACCAGTCTGCCGCATTGCCACTAAGGTACAAAAGTACAAAAGCTACTTTAGCTTGATCAGTTGGAAAGGCTGCCGGCCGGCATAAGAAGTGCAACCGGCACTGATTGATAAATACTGCAAACCTCTTTGGGTCACCAGAAAATCGTTCGGGCGGAGCCAGAGGTACATTCCCAGGTAGGTTGATCTGCACTGGATTCATAGAGGATGTTGAAGAAAGATTTGCCCCTGATGCGGGTAACGGGGTCTGTCCGGCTTGTGACTGTAGCACTTCTCTAGCAAGATTGTCTGTTCTCTCCTTGGAAATAATTAGTTCCCTTCTTAGAGCATTCGTTTCCTGACGAGCTGCATGCACTTCTGCCCTTAGTTCCCCAAGTAACCGGGCTAGGGGGTCAGTATCCGAGGTTTCCATAGCGCCTGGGCGAGAGTTTTGCGGTAGGCTTTGCGTTCTGTAACGCTCACCTGATTCTCGCAGAGGCGCCGGTCTTGACTGGGCGACTACCGTATCTTCAAAGGTGATGTGTAGCACCCGGTTGGCTCTTTGGGCTGGACCTCTGTGCACTGTATGCCTGACGTGTAGAGTAAGATGTCTGCAGATAGAAAATATGGGGTTAATGAACTGGGGTTATTGGGGTGTCCCTATCTCTTTCCTCTTCTCCTCTCCTGTAGACCCCCAAAGGTTAACGCTCTCACCTTAGGTAAGTGAATGCCGAGCTCTCCATCTGCCTCGGGGCAGGGTGCTGTAACCAGTTTCTTCACTGGATAGGTAGCGCAGGCCTCTTGACTTCAGAGGACTGCTGTCCGTCGTTTACTGCACGAACGGTAAGTTTCGAGTCATTCAAATGTCTTTAAAGTCTTTAGTAATGATGTCTCTTGTTTTGCAGGGTTCCGGCGATGGCGGATGACGGGCTGAAGTGAGTTGAAGATGGAGCCTGTGTGATGAATAGAAGCGCCTGGAAGCACGTAAGTAAGCGCTTGTTGCCTGCTTCACGATGCGCTCTAACTGTCTTTTTATTTTGCAGGTACGAGTTCGGAGCGGCTGCAGGGTGCCGGAATACCCACTGGATTAGATGTGGAAAGGAGTAATGGCACGTGAGTATTAAAGTTCCCCAATGTCTTTAAACGCACCTTGTTTTGTCTTTCAGATGCGGGATGCAGCGCCGAAGGCCTCCGGAGCGTGCGAAGAGTTGGTAAGCTTTTGTCTTTCAGATGCCGGAATGCAGTATGAAGACCTCCGGAGCGCACGAAGAGTAGGTAAGCCTTTGCCTTTCAGATGCCGGAATGCTAACCTGTTCTTTCTTGTCTTTATAGGTGTTGCTGAAGACTGGATTCAGGATGGTAAGCCTTTTTCCTTAGGCCCAGGACCGGATGCAGAAGACACGATGAGCGTTCTGCTGCAGAGGGTGCAGAATAACGCAAAGCAAGATTCATCCACCGGGTGTGGTTTAAATAGCCTCCTGTAGTGCTTAGATGTCTCCTTCCACAGCCACGCCTAAGTAAGAAAAGAGTTCCTGGTAAGAAAAGAGTTCCTGCCTTCCAGAAGAGTTCCAGTGTTCTGAATCTAGGGAGTGGCTCCAGCCCCACCCAACAGGAAAAGTAGTTCCAAACAGAAGAGGATCAGAGGCTCAACTGGCAGGCAAGTAAGCAGCATGGTCTGCTGCAGGTAAGTCCACCCAAGCATTATGAGCCCGGCGCTTCCAGCGCTGGGACTGGGCATATTTATGAGCCTGGTGCCACTGGCGCCAGGACTGGGTCCAAAAGGTCCCAATTGGGACTGGTTGGCACTCGGAACCTGGGTTATGGATCTGCTTCCAAGGGAGTTGGGAAAACCCTGACCTTTTGGAAGCAGAGATCCTGACACAGGGACTGTCATCTTCTGGGAGCGACGAGACTGGTGCTGTGTCAGAGTCAACGGCCACAGCTGCTGAAGGTATGTCCAAGAGGGTGAAGGTGGTGGAGGACTCCTCAGCAGTGGGAGGGACAAGTCAGCCCGCACAGGGGCAAGACACTGCAGAAGAAAGTGGGGAGGCATCCAGGTTGACGTGGGAGGGAGAGGAGGAGGAGAAGGCCACATCAGCCCAGCCCATGAGGCTGGTGGTGATGACGTAGGTGTGAGGGCCGGAGGCAGTGCAGGTCGCTGTGGAAGGGGCTGTGCCTAATCCTGTCCCTGGTACTGTGACTGCAGCAGTACGCACCTGCGGGCATGCCCCACGCCGGACCCGTCCACAGGTGGCGGTCGTTTCCACCCAGACGGAAAGACCAATGCCTGTGGATGTCACCATTTGGTACAGGGTGGAACCTGCGCTAGCCGGTATCATGGGGCAGGTAGACTCCGATTGTGATGATGTGCAGGCTTCCAATCGGGCGCTTGCACGTCATCACAAGGAAGTCTGCCATCTCGTGAACTGGCTGGTGCATTTCCTGGTATAGCAATGGTTGCATGGGCTGGCCACTTATGTGACCCCCCTCCTCGTCTGCCTCCTTTGTGCACCAGTCATCCTTCCTGCCGTTTTCCAGTCCAGATACCACCAGGGCCCCCTGTGCACTTGTCCTAACCCCAGCTGCCAGTCTGGTGGATACCACATCCCTGCCAGGATCGGGAGTCGACAGAGGACCAGCAGAGGTGATCACCACGGACAGGACATGTGGCAATGGTGGATGAGCAGGCAACAAGCAGCAGGGCACATGCATGACAGCCCCAGGGGTTTTCATCATCCCGGTGGCTGTCCCGGAGGCGCAGGCACCAGGCTTTTCGGCAGCGGCAGGCTCGGCGTAGGAGGCGACAGGACTCAGGGCGTCCAACGGAGGTGAGGCAGGTATCGGCCATCGGGCAGGAGGCCCACTTGGACCTTTCTACAATGATGTCTTGGCCAGCAGATCGGAGCAGAGCGGTAGCGGGCACAGGGGGTATGACTCACCATCACCAGGGCAGAGAATACCCTGCGTTGGGCAGAGAGGCGGGCAGGGTTCCTCGAGGAGACTTGCAGGGAGTTTGTGAGGAGCACGTTGGAATCCCTGCAAGCCCTCGAGGGGAGAGCACAGGCCCGCCTAGGCGAAATCGACACAGAGTTCGACGATGCCCTGGCCGAGACTTTGGGGGGAAATGGTGAGTCACAGGACTAGCCCGCTGCCACTGTACATAGTTCTTTAGGTTTAAGTTTCCTTTTGTTATTCTTTTCTTTGGAGTTTTTGGACTTTCCCCCACATATTGTATATAGTTCTTCGTTGTTTTTCTTCTTCTCCATATTTGGACATGGTTTTGGACAATGGACCCTGGATTTTTGTAAATAGTTCTCTTTTTGACCTATATTTCTAATTTTGCCATGGAGTAATGGTTTAATTTTTATTTTTGATTTCATTTTGAGTTACTTCATGGACATGGACCACATCTTTGCTTTCATCTTAATTTGTTTGACTTGGAATTATATTTTCTTTTTGACTATCTTTTCTTTATTTGCTCATTTGATGATGGTTTACTTATTTTGTTTCATATGAGTATGACTTGAATACTGTTATTAATATTTTTTTTATTCAAAATAAAGTGGTGTCTGGTCTCCATGGTTTAGGGCAAGTTACACTCTTGCTTACTTTGTTCTATGTCCATGATGCTGGCCTATGTTGTTTATGTGTATGCACAAATGCATGCATGTGACATGTTTCACTTCCAATGGCATGTGGCATGTTGTGCTGTGCATGAACAATGGATGGGTGTTTAAGGTGCACTTGGAGTGTGGTGGCATTTCATTTCACATCCGCGAAATTGATGTCTATCAGTCCACAGCGTGTTGGGTGTTGGGGGTGTCCCGTGAGGTGTTGCTTACCTGCAGGTTGCGGTCACTGGTGGTGGTGGGGAACATGAGGCGGGGCCTGCCTGCAGGTTGCGGTCACTGGTGGTGTTGGGGGACATGAGACGGGGCCTGCCTACAGGTTGCCATCACTGGTGTGGTGGGGTCATGAGGCGGAGCCTGCCTGCAGGTTCCTGTCACAGATGGGGGCTGGGAACATGAGGCGGGGCATGACTGCGGAGTATGGTCATGGGTGATGGGGGGTCCCATGTGGTGTGGGCTGCTTGCGGGGTATGGTCAAGGGTGATGGGGGGTCCCATGTGGTGTGGGCTGCCTGTGGGGTATGGTCACGGGTGATGGGGGGGTTGCATGTGGTGTGGCTGCCTGCGGGGTATGGTCACGGGTGATGGGGGGTCCCATGTGGTGTGGGCTGCCTGCGGGGTATGGTAAACTGCTGGGGTCTGGCTGTCCGTGAAGAGGCGTCTGCTTCCTTTAGAGTTGTGCGTGTATCACGGGGTACGTGCAGGCCTTTCTATGTGATTTGGCTGTTGCAAGCGGGGTACGTGACTTTGCTGGGGTGTGGATGGGGTACGCGTGGCCCTTTCCACGCGATTTGGCTGTTGCGAGCAGGGTACGTTATTTCGCTGGGGTGCCGACGGGGTATGCGCTGGCCTTTCCACGTGATTTGGCTGGTGCGAGCAGGGTATGCAATTTTGCAGGGGTGCGGACGGGGTACAGGCGGGCCTTTCGATGCGATTTGGCTGTTACGAGTGGGGTATACGATTTCGCTGGGGTGCGGATGGGGTACACGCAGGCCTTTCTACATGATTTGGCCGTTGCAAGCAGGGTACACAATTTAGCTGGGGTGCGCACGGGGTACGCGTGGGCCTTTCCACATGATTTGGCTGGTGCAAGCGGGGTACGCAATGATTTTTCACGCAATTACGATGGGGGGGCTGTGTGCTGTCCCACGGAAGGCACAGGGTCTTGCGCCGTAGTAGCCATTTGAAAGGCTTTTTCCTGCGCACGGGGGGGGGGTGTTGGGGGCGTTACTGGCGCTGCCTTATGTGCATTGCACCACAGCTACTGATGCCTCCAAAAATCCATGAATATGCATGCCGCGCAATTGCTGGTTTGCGCCATGGCTGGCACACGCGTGGTGCACGTTCATTCCCGGCGCACGGAGCTTGTGCTACTTCTGCGCTCGATTCTATGAGTTGGGCCCTTACTTAGGCATTTTAACATAGTTATACAGTAACATCATCAGTGCATTGTTTAATACCACAAATTGGACCATCGAGCCAGCAACACCTTTGTCCCCTTTGCAGGGGTTGGTAGGGAGGGATATGGGTTTTGATTGCACACTTCGCAATCCGTTAGAGGTTTAATTCGACACGCCCTGGAGCCAGCGCGTTAGTGGGGGCTTCTCGTGAGTCCTGGATACATTTCGGAAGGTGCCCACATATTCAGAAAAGTGTTCAGATTCCCAGAGCGGATCGCTGTTATTTTTTCCGCCACTACTATTTCCCAGCATTTCGACCACTATAGCGGAATTGAGGGGCTGTCTGCATTCTTCCATAGACGAGCCATTTCAATTTGCGCCACTAGTAGGAGGTGTGTGCATAAGTGCGCTCTCTGCCCCGAGAGCGGGAATTCCACGCCCCCGGTTTCTCCCAGGAGTATTATTCCAGGATCCCACGGGATCGTTAGCCCGGTGATTGCTTTAATGTGGTCCAACACCTCCCTCCAGTACCCCGCTGCTTTTGGACGGGACCACATTAGGTAAAACAGGGTGCCTCTGGTTGCACAACCTCTCCAGCAGTTTGGGAGGGCATCCGGATTAGATTTATTTAATTGATATGGGGTCACATAGTACCTGTAACAGAATGTATATCCCCCTTCCCTGTTTGAAATGTATTGAGTGCTCTTGTGTAGCCTGGTCCAGATCTTTCCCTATTCTTCTATATCTATGGCTCGGCCTAGGTCCCTTTCTCAATCGAGCATATACTTTTCTTTTTGGCAGGGTCTGTTTTATTTAAGAGGCGATAGAGCGTGGATATTCTCCCCCCTTGGGGTTGCCGATAAGAGTGTAATTTCTAGTGCTGTTAGGTCTCTAGCCCCCTTTACCCTGACTTCTCTGTGCAAGGCCCAATGTCGTAGCTGGGCATAATGGAATCTCTCTGTTTCTACTACTTTACATTTTTCCTTGCATTTTTCAAAAGTTAACGTGGAGCCCTCCTCTAGGAAATCTGATAATTGCTGTAGACCTCCCTCCTTCCATGCTGCAAAGCCATGTGGAGGGATTCCAGGAGAGAATTCCGGGTTAGTCCAAAATGGCACGAGTGGGCCTAGTGTATTTGTATTGCGCTCCTGGCCCAAAGGCACCTGGGCACATTTCTTAATGATTTACAGGTTACAGGTAAGTAGTTAACAATAAAGCCCTGCATAGTACAATAAGCATAGTACCTTACATTTACGGGTTACAGGTAAGTGGTTAACAATAAAGCATTACAAAGTTCAATAAGCTTAGTAAATTACATAATACATTGTGGCATTGTGTGCAGCTAACTTTAGTGACAGTGGTAACATAGGAAATAAAGAAAGTTTACAATCAGGTATACAGTGTATTTACAAGATTTACACAAGAATACGATAAATTATGCAAACATTTTACAAATGATACACATTAAAGGTAGAGGTCGAATTCCGAAATGTCCAGATATGGACCAATACCATCGAGAGGCGTAAGTTATTATGGACCTGTGGCAGCTTGATCCTGCGCAAAAAGCCAAATTTTGGCTTTGCTCTTGAATAATTGATAAGACGGTTCAGCTTCAGTGGGTTAGGAAGTGTGTTCCATAATTTGGCGGCGAGGACTGGGAAGCTAGACCCACCTGCTTGCTGCAGCTTCAATCTTAGCATGTACAGGGAGTGGGCTTGGGCTGATCTTAGAGGGCGGGTAGAGGTATGGGGAGTAAAGCGGTTGGCCAAATATTCGGGGGCATGGTTAGATTGCCACTTATGAGTAAGTGCAAGAGTTTTAAGGGATATTCTGTGAGCAACAGCGAGCCAGTGTAAACTGCGTCTGGTGTCGGAGATGTGGAGTTTCCTGGAAATATTGAGAGCAGCCCTGATGGCATTATTCTGAGTTACCTGTAGCTTGTTAATGTTCCTTTGACTCATCCCTAGGTAAAGGGCATTACAATAGTCAATTTTAGCCATAATGAGGGTTCTGGCAAGGATGATGCAGTTAGCAGTGGTAAGGAAAGGTCTGCATGCAGCAATAAGTTTGTATGTGTAGGCTGATGCAGAAACCACGTCGTTAGTTTGTCTCGTAAGAGACAAGGTGGAATCAAGACCGATACCTCAGGTTTTCGTGTCATTTGATACCTTGATGGTATTGCCGTCAATAACAAATGATTTGAAGGCAGGGTCCAATTTATTGAGTCTGAAGTGGGAACCTAGAATGAGTAACTCAGTCTTTTCATCATTTAGACAGAACCCATTGTTAGGAAGAATTCTCATTTAATTGCTAATTTCCCTTACCTATAGAGTCCCCCAGCAGCTTTGCTGGATTTGAAGGGTTTATTCCTTTTTACTTGCTAAGAGTGATACTCTTTTTCCCACTCTTAGGCATTTTTGCTATGTATGTTGTAGGCTATTTTTGTGTTTAATGCATATGGGAACTTTTCTCTCACCCATAGGAACCATCTTTATGCACATGTGTCCCACAGCACCCTCCGTGCCGTGACACAGGGGTGTCGTAGCGACCCCCAAATATAGACTCCATACCCTGGGACTGACCACTGTCTCCCAGGGGATGTAAAGTCCCCATTGACTTTACTAGTCGATTTGTATGAACTTAACCAGTACACCCCATCTTAATATGGAACTACTGGAAGGGGTTAATAGATTTTCCACTAGGTTCATTTTCGAGAGGGTACCTTAAAGTCCCCCTCTACTAAGTTTCTGGCTGGTGGCAGTGGTTACTACCTTTTATATTCAACCGCGAATATTTCTCTATGGGATTTTCCCATTGTTCGAGGCTACCACTTTTGCTGACAGCCTCTAACATACCGCTGGCTATTTTTGTATTAACTTTACTCCGGTAGGTTTTATTTGCCAGAACTTTGATAAAACTTCTTTCTCGAGTCTTACTCCATTTTCCTAACCCAGGTCGGGGATCCTTTGTTTGTCCTTTTTGCAGGATTCTGCCAAGAAGCCCTCCTTTTGGCGCCACTGAGTCTGGGGTGGGTCTGTTTGGGAGGGGGAGTAGAACCCCCGGACAGAGTTGCCACCGCAACTCAGGTCGCACTCTAACCTGATAGGCTGGAGGGTCTCCCGCCAAGATGACTACTCCACTGTGTGAGTGACAGCTAGGCTGTATGAATGGGTCTCTTTCTGCATAAAAGCAGGGTCCTGAGGACTGGAAGAGCAAGACGTCGCCACTGGAACTACGGAACGGAAGAGAAGCCAGAGACATCTTCAGCATCTACATCCCCGGTGAAGCCCTGCCGGATCGTCTCACCACTTTTCTTCCACACAACGAGAGGAGATCTTCAGCGGAGGAGCCTCCTTCCCTTGAGCTGGTGGGGTCAACCAGTTCACCTATCGCATCCTCGGACCTGCCTTGGTCGACTCGACAGTGCCCGCACTTGAAGAACGGATAGCCAGGCAGCTATCGACTCGGACCGCGATTAAAAGGAGCGTACCTTTTAAACTTCGTTTGGCAGCGCCGCGGCTGGTTCCATACCTGGGTAGTGCAGCGACTCGAACCTTCCTCCACGACGAGAGCCTCTCTTCCTCTGTTGGACCCCTCGACCTGCAGGAACTACCAGGAACAACCGCCACCGCAGGAGCCATCTCTCCACGTTTAAGGTACATTGTTCTGCCAGGCCGCCCTTTCTCCGTTGTAGCCCTAAAGGTGTTTTAAATCCTTTAACTACTTGTGGGGTCGGCCGCCCTCTCTCTTAACATTGTCTTTCGTCTTGCATCTACCTCTTCAAATGTTTTCTACTAAAGACTTGACTGCAGCTACAAGAACATTTTTGCTCCTAAGCTCTTGGTCCTGTACCACTGACTCAATGAGAAATGTGTTGATGCACCTAAATCTTCTAAATCCCTCTTCCTTCCTACTGTTTTAACCTGTGATGTGCCATTTTGCTCAGTTTTCATTCACTTGTCTTTTGGTTAAAGTGTTACTGTGCATTACCTGTTCACAAAACTTCAGAGAAGTGTTGCTAGGGGGTGTCTGAAGATATTTCGGTTTAAACTTGTACTTTCCCTCCCTTTCGTTGAAAACTTTGCTCAGTTTTCACTATACCACAAACTTGTCTACAATTGAATAGGGAGTTGTATATGCTTTTCTTTTGACTAAACTTAACTTACTTTATTAACTGTGATCTATGTGTTGACCTAGAAGTGTATAAAATAAATATATATTCTCTTTTTAAATACAGAACTTTGGTCAGTGTTTCCTTGCTCCATAATACTGTACTACCTATTGTGTCAACCCTGAATACTGCTCATCTCCCTCTTCAGATAAGTCTGACTGCTCAGCCACAGCTACCAACTAAATCTTTGTGGTACGGACTGATACCAAAAGGGATTTATTGCTCTCACCTGTAGTCCTAATCTGGGTTAGTGCACCCTAAGGGAACTGCCCTGGATTCTGCCTAACACCCATGTTGCGCCATCCAGGCCTGAATGACTAAATAGACATCGTTTAGGGCTTTCAAGTCGGTCACATGGTCACCAGTGATAGGGATGAGTATCTGGGTGTCACCCGCATAGTTGGTATAGGTAACACCCAGATAGTCGAGAATATCAACGAGTGGCTTCTTGAACACGTTATACAGTGTGGGTGAAACACAGGACCCTTGCGGGACCCCACACGGGACTGGCGATGGTTCAGCAGACGCGGATGGGGAGACCACCCTCATGGTTCTGTTAGCCAGAAATGACCTGATCCAGGAGGTAGCTTAATCGGAAAAGTGGGCAGCGATTAAGGTGGTGGCAGAGAATTTGGCCGTAACAACCCCATTTCCGGGCAGCTGCTTTCCAATTTTGTGTGGTATTTATCGTCATTGTGAGCGGATCCCAGACCTGCTTGGGCTTTTGGGGTTAGTATGTGCGGGAGGTCTGCCAGGGGGACTGGAGAGCAAGCTTCTTCTATTTGCCTCCAGAGCAGCTGGTCTGATGACTGAACCCACGTGTATGCATAAGATAGCTGAGCTGCTTGCCAGTACCTTGACACTTCCCCCCAAAGCCCCCTCCCGGAGCATAATTTTCTTTGCTATTCTAGGCTCGCCCCCCATATAAACTTTTGTACGTTTCTCTGTAGGGAGAGTAGATAATTTTTTCGGAATATGCATCGATCCCGGAATCTGCCCAGGGAATCGGTAGTGCGGGACTAAGGACCGCCTTTTGCTTCTTTGTGAGATTAATTGCCATTGCTGCCGACTTTTACAGATTCACCATAAACCAGAACACCCTACCGAATTTCGCAATCTCCTCCCATAGGGGGCCCAAAGATGTATTTGGACTTTACATCCCCTGGGAGACAGTGGTCAGTCCCAGGGTATGGAGTCTATATTTGATCACGGTTACGAGGATGTCATCCGTGTATAGCGTGATTTTGTATTCATGCCCCCCCCACTGTGAGCCCCTTTATCTCCGGGTTTTGCCGGATCCTATATGCTAAAGGCTCCATGGATAAGGCAAAAATCAGAGGCAGTAGGGGGCAGCCCTGCCTTGTTCCCCTAGTAATGTGTATTGCTTCTGACTTAATGCCATTAACTCGTAAATGTGTGGTAGGGGTCTGATAGTTAGCCATTGTCTATTTAATGAAATTCGGGCCAAATCCCAAGTATGATAGCACACTACGGACATAGCCTCAGTCTACCAAATCAAATGGCTTGTGGGCATCCAATAAGATGACTAGCATTTCTACCCCCAACCTGTTTGCGCTCTCTATAAGGGCCATAGTACACCTGATGTTGTTGTGTGTACCCCTCCCCGGGATGAACCCCGTCTGATCTCGGGCTATTATGTCCGGGAGATGTGTTTTTAACCTGGTCGCCAATACTTTCGAAAATATTTTCCCATTGTTATTCATTAACGTTATTGGCCTGTAGGAAGCTGGGTGATCAGGGTCATTCCTGGGTTTATGGATAAGTATAGTGAGCGACTCTGTCATTGACTTAGTGTATTGTACCAGTCGTTAGGACGGAGTTAAACAGGGCAGTCAGCCGCAGGGCTAGTATGTGTGAATAGGTCTTATAGAATTTCGCAGTTAGCCCAACAGGGCCTGGGCTGTGCTTTTCAATTATTTTATGGCATCCACAGTTTCTTCCAGTGTGATAGGGTCATCTAGGGATTTGTCAACAGTTGAAGGTCCTTCCCGTTCCCCCTTCTCACCTGAATCTGCAATGGGGCTTTCGCAGATCTCAGAGTCCTTCTTTCTCCTAGTATTCTTAGATTCTTTGAGCTTCTTCTCCTTCTTCTGGTGTAAATAGGGGCAAGCTCCATCGGAGGCCACCGTGACTCATCAAGAAATCTAGGCCAGGGGGAACCCCGAGGAGCAAGCTCCCAAAAAGTCCAGGGAAAAATCCTTGAAGGTAGAAAAAACCTTGTAGAGAAGTATGACTGAACGTGACCGTAGAAATGTAGTTAGACCCTCTTGTTCTGGTATGGCAGATAGTAGCGAAGTTAAGTACAACTTGTTTGGTAGAGTAGGTCTCCTTATCCCTTCTTGGAAGGTAGTAACAGTCCTCCTGATGTACATGGTCAGAAAGTAACAAGATGAAATCTCCAAATTAAGAAGCCAGCAATTCCACAAGGCTTTGCGCTTAACCAAGGTTCAAACCCTTGCGAGAATACGGGAAAGACCCCGACAGAAAGAAGGGAGACAGGATAACTAAAGGCAGATAACTAAAGGCAGCAAGCAGACAGGAGTATGCTCGGAAGGAGTCGTAAGCCAGAAAAGTAAATAGAAGTGAGAGAGAGCCAAAAGGAGCTGAAAATAAGAGACTAGAAAAGGTAGGAATACAGCAGACAGTGTGAGGAGTGGAGGAAAGAAAGACAGAAGGAAAAATATGTCCACCCGGGAACGCTGGTAGAAAGGTAGGAAAAAAGACACAGAAGGGGCACACCTGAGAGGTGGCGACTGAAGCCCTCTGTCATGATCTCTGCTTCCAAAAGGTCAGGGTTTTCCCAACTCCCTTGGAAGCAGATCCATAACCCAGGTTCCGAGTGCCAACCAGTCCCAATTGGGACCTTTTGGACCCAGTCCTGGCGCCAGTGGCACCAGGCTCATAAATATGCCCAGTCCCAGCGCTGGAAGCGCCGGGCTCATAATGCTTGGGTGGACTTACCTGCAGCAGACCACGCTGCTTACTTGCCTGCCAGTTGAGCCTCTGATCCTCTTCTGTTTGGAACTACGTTTCCTGTTGGGTGGGGCAGGAGCCACTCCCTAGGTTCAGAACACTGGAACTCTTCTGGAAAGCAGGAACTCTTTTCTTACCTAGGCGTGGCTGTGGAAGGAGACACCTAAGCACTACAGGAGGCTATTTAAACCACACCCGATGGATGAATCTTGCTTTGTGTTATTCTGCATCCTCTGCAGCAGAACGCTCATCGTGTCTTCTGCATCTGATCCTGGGCCTAAGGAAAAAGGCTTACCATCCTGAATCCAGTCTTCAGCAACACCTATAAAGACAAGAAAGAACAGGTTAGCATTACGGTCTTCAGTGACAGCTCTTCACTTACCTGGTCCATCGGCTGTCACCAACGCCTCGCGCTGCATTCCGACATCTGAAAGACAAAGGCTTACCTACTCTTCGTGCGCTCCGGAGGTCTTCACACTGCATTCCGGCATCTGAAAGACAAAAGCTTACCAACTCTTCGCACGCTCCGGAGGCCTTCGGCGCTGCATCCCGCATCTGAAAGACAAAACAAGGTGCGTTTAAAGACATTGGGGAACTTTAATACTCACGTGCCATTACTCCTTTCCACATCTAACCCAGCGGGTATTCCGGCACCCTGCAGGCGCTCCGAACTTCTACCTGCAAAATAAAAAGACAGTTAGAGCGCATCGTGAAGCAGGCAACAAGCGCTTACTTACGTGCTTTCAGGCGCTTCTATTCATCACACGGGCTCCATCTTCAACTCACTTCAGCCCGTCATCCACCATCGCCGGAACCCTGCAAAACAAGAGACATCATTACTAAAGACTTTAAAGACATTAGAATTACTCGAAACTTACCGTTCGTGCAGTAAACGACGGACAGCAGTCCTCTGAAGTCAAGAGGCCTGCTCCCCTTATCCAATGAAGAAACTGGTTACAGCACCCTGCCCCGAGGCAGATGGAGAGCACGGCGTTCACTTACCTAAGGTGAGAGCGTTAACCTTCGGGGTTCTACAGGAGAAGAGAAAGGGAAGAAGAGAGAGACATTCAATAACCCAGTTCATTAATCCCATATTTTCTATCTGCAGACATCTTACCCTTCGAGTCAGACATACAGTGCCCAGAGGTCCAGCCCAAAGAGCCAGCCGTGTGTTACACATCACCTCTGAAGATACGGTATACGCCCAGTCAAGACCGGCGCCTCTACGGGAATCAGGTGAGCGTTACACCCTCGTAGTAAGAATCCAGTACAACGGTAGGGTGAAAAGATAGGAAAGGAAAATGTAACGGAAGGGGGTAGGTAATGAGGAGCTCTGTCGAAGCATGGAGGAAAGGCAGCAAACCACGAATAAGGCGCAAATGAAAGAAACAGAGAAGAATGAAAAAGTACCTACAACCGAAGCGGAAATCCCTAACGGAAAGAAAGAGGTAAACAAGAGGGAGCAGAGCCGTTGAGGTCCAGAAAGGCACAGAACTGGGTAGAAAAAAGACAAGGTTGAAGCAGGGCAAAAAGTAGCTGGTACAACTGGAACGATGCACTGGCAAGGCATAGAACTCCAAAGATGATTACAACGTGCAGAGTATCCGGAAATGACCACAGAAGTAGAAGCAGCGGCCATATTAGGAGAAGACTAGACTGTGTAGTGCAGTTCTATCCGAGTCATGCATTACAATCTCCACAGGCTCTAGCACTTCCACAGCCGGCGCATGACAGTATGCCTCCTCCTTACTGGCATTTCTCCGTGTTTAGCTGGATTCAGTCTCTGGAAGCGCCAGACCAATCTGGGCTTATGAATATGTCTGGCAGGTTCCCAGGTCCTTTCGGAAGGAGAATAACCCTTCCAATGCACAAGGTATTGTAGGACCCTGCACCTGTACGGGAATCTACAAGTCTAGAGACTTCATACTCCTCTGGATCCGGGGATGTAGTAGTCCTGTGTAAGGGAAGCTTCCGTTTGAGCGGATCATCAACGTATGGTTTAAGGAGAGAGGTGTGGACCACAGGATGGACTCTCCTTGAATGATAGGGTAGTTTCAACTTGAATGCAACAGGGTTGATCCAGGCGGACACAGGGAAAGGACCTATGTAGCGGGGAGAAAACCTCCCGCAGTGCACCCATCGAGGCAGAAATTTAGTGGACAGCCAGTAAGTGCCTGACTTCCAATCAGGATTGGGCCTTCTATCACGGTCAGCCAACTTCTGGGCAAAACCACCATTTTTAGCAGCGCTGCTCTTCCCATCATAGCAAGGGGTAATCTAGACCAGAACACCATGCTATTTTTAATTCCTTCAATTGCTTTCTCCGTGTTATGTTTGTGCTCAGTCTCTATCTTATGGTAAATATGTACGCCCAGGTATCTGAACGTCTCGGTCTGCCAGGGTATCTGCAGGATGGGCAGTTCTTCCAGTGGGATACTTTTATACCTTCCCAGGGGGAACACACTAGACTTCCCGGGGTTCACCGATATGCCCGAGAGGGTGGCATAGCGATCCATCAACTCCAGCACATATTGCAGATTCTCTTCCGGGAAACGCAAGTAGAGGAGCATATCATCTGCATACAGTGATATCAGGTGTGAGCCTCCCCTTGTATGAATCCCCACCTCCCCGTATTGTTGCCTTAGGCAAATTGCCAAAGGCTCTAATGCCAGGATATATAACATGGGCGACCAGGGGCAACCCTGTCTGGCCCCCCTGCGGAGTTGCCATTTATCTGAGATTATAGTTCCTGTTTTGACTCTCGCAATCGGGGAGCTATACAGCATATGGGCCCATCTAATGTATCACGGTCTCATCCTGTATCCTTTCAGGGTCGCCAACAGCCATGGCCACCTGACAGAATCAAAGGCTTTCACCGCATCCAGCGACACGATGGCCAACTCGCCCGGGTCTTCCTCGACTTGATCAATGATGTGATGCAGCCTCCTATGGTTGTCTGTGATATTTCTACCGGGGATATAGCCAGTTTGCTCTGGGTGTATCAGCTTGCCTATTACTCTCCTAAGTCTGTTGGCCAGCACTGCTGTGAGTATTTCACTATCCTGATTAAGCATAGACAAGGGCCTATAAGACCCACATTCCAAGTCCGGCTTGCCCGGTTTCAGGAGCGGGATGATCACTGCCTCACGAAGGGACTCCGGCAGTTCCCCCCGCTCATAGGCTTCATTGAACATGGCCAGCAGCGGCTGGAGTAGCTCCTGCTTATATGTTTTATAAAACTCACTGGGCAACCCATCCGACCCGGGCGCTTTACATGTGGGCAGGTGTTGGATCACTGCCTCCAGTTCGTCCGAGGTGATGGGGGCATCTAGGTCTGCACTCTCTAAGTCATCCAAGGTGGGCAGCCCTATGTCCTCTATTGTTTCCAGTATCTCTTGACCCATATCCTCTCCTGCGTCCTCATATAATCTTTTATAATACTTGAGGAGCTCCTCGTTTACTCCCTCCTGGGTATTACAGATTCGGCCTTCCGCATCCCTGACCTCTCTGATCACCGGGCGGGGGGGTCTCATTTTGGTATTACCAGACCAGTAGTCTGCCCGGCTTATTCCCCCCGGATGTTGCCTCTCTGTATATTTCTTATAACTTAGCATGCATAATCTGTCCCAGAGTTCACTACAGGTCATCTGTAAATCCCTTATCTTGGCGCTGTCCTCCCGGGTGGTCCCCCCACTCTGTATCAGGCTTTCCATCTCTCTTTCTGCTTCCTGCAGTTCCTGTTCTATACCCCCTTGGAGCCCTTTAGACTTTGATATAGCTACCCCGCGCACCACCACCTTAAATGCCTCCCATACTTTTCACGTGGATCTTACACTGCCCGTATTGATATCAAAATATTCTTCGATGGCCTCCCTCATGTCCTCTCGAAATCCCGCATCCTGTAGGGCCTCAGCTCTAAGCCTCCACATCGGGATTTGCGCCCAGGGGGGTTGATGTCGCCACTCTACGACCAAAGGCGAATGGTCGGAAAGTACCCTGGCCTTATATTCTGCGCCCACCATCTCTCCCACTATCTCGGCGGCAGCAAACACATAGTCCAGCCTTGTGTGCAGGTCATGTGGTGCTGCGTAATGCGAGTATTGCCTGTCCGTTGGGTGCAGCCGTCTCCACACATCCTCTAGACCGAGGTCTGTCAACCGTGTCCTCAGTGCTTTAGCTGCCAGCGCCAGCTTATCTGACTTGGCATCTGACCTGTCTATCACGGGGTTCAGGGTGCAATTGAAGTCCCCTCCCTACACTATTGCGCCACCCAACAGGGGGCACATTTTGTTATATAGGGACCTATAATATGCCACTGTGTCATGGTTAGGGGCATACAAATGTATAATGTTCACTTCCCTGTTCTCCAGGAGTCCCACCACCACCACCATTCTACCTTCCGGGTCTATAGTTGATCTGAGCAGCTGAAACGGCACATGCAGTGCCACCCATGTGATCACCCCTCTCGCATATGCCAAGTACGTGGCTCCTATGACGTTACCCTTCCATTTTCTCCTGACCACCTCCAACTTCCCCTTGGTGAGGTGAGTCTCCTGTAGCAAAGCTATGTCAATCCGCATCCTCTTTAGGTACATCATTACTTTATTACATTTTAGATAACTATTGAGGCCCCGCACATTCCAGGCGCCACTCTGAGATTACCCGATGCCATCTTCTCTTCTTGATGCTCTCCCTATCCACCCTCCCCTCTGATGTCTTCGTTGATGGCCCGTTTTCCGCCTCTTATCCCTCCCAACCTCAACAACCCCCCCTTTCCCCAACTCTGCCCCACTGCACACAACCCTTCCCCTCCCCCCACCCTACCCAACCCCAACACATGCCCAGCTCCATCCCTGGATCTCAGGCCCACCCGCGTCTGGTCCTATCTCGTGAACCGAGAACTACGACCCCGCGGGGCGTCACCGATCTAACAGTGACCTAACTAAGTATAGTACTAAGGCGTTCAAGGATTGGCTCCCAGGAGCTCCCACTCATCTGATTAGGATTATTGCATCTAATGGATCCTGCCAGAATATATTTGCTGCAACACATTCCCCACAAGCTTTATTTAATACTATATTCAAGTCCCAATGTCTTAGCTATGTCACTAGAGATGACCCAGCTGCGTGCTACTTATCTTTTGAGGCTCCCGTCTGCATATCCGGTTCTTGAGGGTGACCCTGCATGTCCAGCCAGTCCATGGCATCCTCCGGCGTTTCGAAAAACAGAGTTTTGTTCTTGTAGAACACTTTCAATTTGGCCAGGTAGAGCAACATATAACGGTGGCCGGCCTCTCTCAACCTCCTTTTCACCGCCCCGAAGTTCATCCTGCTGCGCTGTACGTGCAAAGTAGAGTCTGGGTACGCCGTGATTTTCGCCGGCCCCCTTTCGATCATTCCTCCCTTCCGGAAGAATTCAAGTATCTTCTCCCAATCCCGGTAGTTCAGAATCCTGGCGATCAGCAGCCACGGGGGGGTTTCCTGGGGGCGGTCTCCTTGTCAAGGCCCTGTGCGCCCTCTCAACTGCAAACCCCTCGGTCAGTGCTCCGCCAGTTATCTCCTGCAGGAGCATGGTTTCAACATATTCTGTTGGGTTAGGCCCCTCCATTAATTCTGGCAGACCAACCATACAAATGTTATTGCGTCTGGCGCGCCCTTCTGCCTCTTCCGCCCTGTTCTCCAGGTTGCCCACATGCTGCACAAGGGCATGGAGCTCCGATCCGTGGGCGGCGCATGCCACCGTGTTCGGGGCCACCTCCTTTTCCAAGTTTCCAGTGCGCTCTGCAAGCGTCCGCACATTCTGTCTCAACAAATTAACTTCCTCCTGGACCGCTCCAATCTTAAGGTCCAGACCCACTTTCAGTGTGTTCATTGCCAGGCCCAGTTTGGTCTCCCAGGCAACTTTCAAGTCTGCAATCGCTGCCAGCACTTCCTGGATCGTGCCCGGTGTCTCCACTACTGCCGTAGTAGTGTCCTTGCTTTTGCCCCCTTCTGCACCTGGAGGTGTCTTGGCATAGGCCTCCAGCATGGGCTGTTTGTTCCTGGGTTTGACAATTTTAGTGGACATCCTGCTATATTGTCCGGGCATAGGCCAGCAGCGCCACCCTACGTGCGAAAGTCCACGTGGCGTCAGGCCACTCTTGGCGTTTCAGGGGCCGTTTCAGCTGTGTTCAGGTTTGTCCTTATTCCTCGCCCCACACCTAGAATGGGTTGTGTCCTCCCACGTACCTGAACTCGCACAGTGTCGTACCACTGGTCCCTGCTGTATTTCCTTCAGTAGCCAGTGGTCATGTGCACCCACTGACCCAGCGTTCTCCCACTCCGGCACTCTGTTGGCCTCAAGGCCTTCCAGCCCACAGTCCAGCCCTAGGTGCTTTCCTCACGCTCCTTGACTAAGAAGGCCGCCTTATATTATATCTGGGACCAGCAAGTGCCCCGGAGTTAGCCTCCTTTACTGTCTTACTCCTGCAGCCCGTAATGAGTTCCCACCAGACTCAGACCTCGTTCGCACACCTCGGTGCGTTCTAGCACTCGGCTTGGGCTGCTTTATGACCCAGCTTGGGTGCAGCCCCACTCCATCCGTGGGCCAGGGTGCATTCTCTGGGCCCCTTACCATCTCCACTGCACATGCGCAGCGGGCGTCCCCCCGCACTTCTGAGCCTCCCCCAGAGCCTCATATGTGCCCCGGTAGAGCTCTGGGTGTCCCTTTTTAGGCCCCTACATATTGTGATCCCCTCAGCCTCCAATGCTCATCGGAGGTGGCCCCCTGGAGCGGGTCTGGTCTCCTGTATTCCGTCACACCTCACAGCACCGGCAGCTGCACTTTCCACAAGCGGCTTATCTTGCAGTATCATATGTCGTGTGGGGCATCTGCCTTGAACTGTTGACAGCCCCTTTACTTCCTCTTGTTCGGTCCTCGTGCCCAAAGTCTGATTCCCAGTGTTCAAGTATACAGCCACTGCTGCTCTCTACCTCTCGCCAGCCCCAGGGTCCACTGCTACAATGTTGCATGTCCGTTCACTAGCACCATAAACCGAGCGCAGCGCTAATTTGTTTCTTCCCTAGGTGCGCTGACACAAAGTGTCTCATGCAGGCCGTCCCCGCAGGCCCAGTACCCGCCGCCAGTTCCCTTGTGCTTGGCGGGTCTCGTTACCTTCAAGTTATGTATGCCCTCGCTCTGGGTGTGCGCGTCTTCAGCCGCCGTGTTATAGCAGCTGTTCTCACCCGCCCACAAGACTTGTGCGTGGCCCGTTAAGCCCGCCACTCTCTCTCCACTCCCCAGCATCCAGGCCATCCGATTCTGTGTCTTAAGGCAGGGTACATCCATCCGTTGCAGTTTCCAGCTGGGCACTCATTTAGTTATCACTGCGGCGCCCTCATGTATCCTGATGATTCCTTTGTTCTGGTCGCCAATTTGTATCCTACTTCCCCTCCGCCACTCGCAGTTTCCAAGCAATCATACCTTTATATCTGTGCATCTCGCATGCACCAAAAGTTCAGCGAGTGCGTTCTCCGCCTTTAGAATCAAGCATGTTGATTTTCAGTGCTAACAGGCATCCGTGTATGCACTTTTTTACAGGATAATCACAGGATCGCAGGAGCTCCTCCGGAACACGTCCTCTTACATGGCCGTCCTAGCCACGCCCCTCAGCTGCCCTGTGCACACCACCCTTAAAGTAACCCCCCCTCCCTATCCCTCCTCTCCCACCCCCAAACCAATGAACCCATAAGGATGAGAACATTCTACCCAGTGGGCCAACTGGTAGCATTCCAACATCGAGCAAATATGGCCAGCTGGGCCCAACTTGTTAACAGCAGGACATAATGTCAACTCAGACTTATAGAGCAGTATGGAATGTCTAAGGGGCATTTCTTTGATATATTCCAGCCCTGGTATTAGGGGTTCCCATGGTCGCCCCAACTCCAGCCTTCATCCCCCTACTACTCCGCCATACCCCAGCTAGTCATATGTTTCCAACCTCTTTTCCCAATGTAAATTAGGGATCGTAGTGGAGGATCCACTGACCTTAGCTGGTCGCTCGGTACTTTGATAGTTCAGTCTGGATTAGGCTTCCTGCGGGGAGGGTCTACACCGTCTGCCAACTCTTGTCCATGCCATTGCCACCTTATTCTTGGTAGGACCTCGGGCAGC
Organism: Ambystoma mexicanum; assembly: GCF_040938575.1. Taxonomy (NCBI): domain Eukaryota; kingdom Metazoa; phylum Chordata; class Amphibia; order Caudata; family Ambystomatidae; genus Ambystoma; species Ambystoma mexicanum. The sequence continues at coordinate 344,679,374 of NC_090922.1, forward strand.
AACTTCCGAATCGGATTCCTCACCCCTCCCTCCCTGACGGCCATTCATTTTTCAACTTCTTTCAGGGAGTGGATCTGTTGCTGGGCTCCCTCCCAAGAATTTAACAGATGTTGGGAAGCCCTACCAGTACTGAACCTTTCTTCCACTCAGCCATTCAGTCAGCGGTCTGAGGGATTTCCTCTTTTGAAGAGTGCAATTCGCCAGGTCTTGGTACACGAGGATGTTAGAGTCCCTGAAAGAAATTTGATGCATTGATCTGGCTTCTCTCTTGATCCTTCTTTTACTCTGAAGAAGTGAACCATGGCGAGGACGTCCGGTGGTGATGTGGATGACTGCCTCCCGATAGCTTTGTACACTCAATCTATTTCCAACGGGTATTCATCTGGGAGCGTTAGTATAAATCGCAACAGGTCTGTCACATAGCCCTCCAGGTCAGAATCTAAGATTGAGGTTGGGATTTCATGGATGCGGATATTATTCTGTCTCAACCTGTTTTCCGCCTCTTTCTGCTTTGCCTCAAGCGCCTCACAACTCGCTTCTAGGGCTGTCAGTCTGTCCTGCCCCTTCTCCCACTCGTAGGTTTGGTCACACATGGCATTCTCAATTTCTGCTGCCCAGGTCTCTACCTCTACGACCCTTTTGTCAAGGGCGTTGATCTTTTTCATTACTTCTTCTGTCCCTTTTTGGATTTCCTTCGTCAGGGCTGTGAGCAGGTCCTTCAGATCAGATTTCATGGCTGACTGCTCTGATTCTGGGGTTTCCGGGCGAGGGTTGGTGCCTGATGATTGCTCCCCTGGTAGATCCCCCTTATCTGTTTTTTCCGGCATGGCGCTGCCCTTCAGTGTAGTAATATCTGTTTGCTTGAATGCTTTTCCACTCTTTGCCATGATTTCCCTGACGTTTAGGCAGGGATTGGGATGAGAGACAGCCCGCTCTGCTGTTCCTGTATGGAATCAGGCAACACCCCACCCCCACTGGGAGCACAGGGGCCGTGAATCCCTCCTTTGAGAGGTTGTTTGGTGCTTCGGGCCATTCAGGCTCCTTATCCCTTTGCCTCTTCCGGGGATGCACCGTGATTGTAGGCCCTGTAGCTTGGATTAGTCTGCACTCCTTATTACAGCCCTGGGAGACTATACGTTGTTTACCTGGTTGGGAGTGGCTCCTCCGCAGGGCTTGTTGATTCACCTATGTTTGTCTGGCCGAGTGCGTTGTACTGCTCCACGGGTTGGGCTTCGGGCAAGCCAGCCACCTTGTTTTGCAGGCATGTCCACTAGGTACCAAAGTCCAGGAGGGGGCTCGGGGCTGTTATACACAACGGTAGCGGTACCCTCAGTCCGCAAAAAGCTTTCTAGGGCTGCTGCTTCTCCCCCAGCCCTGCCACACGGCTACAGTTCCTCGGTGTCGGCTTGGTGTGGAGGGTGTACGGGTTATTGCTTGTAGTATTTCTACCCCCTACGATCCACCCCCGCCACCCGCTCGTCAGGCAGCGTAGAACAGTAAGGATTCTCGCATCCAGTGGGGGATCCTGGCATTAGGCTCGGGTGAATCCTTCCCGTGCCCTCGAAAGCAATAACGCGCCAAACCCTGACGCTCCGCTGCTGTACTCACTGGACTGAAGCTAGTTCCCCATTCTCCATAGGCTCCAGCGAACAGCTAGTTTCCCCCAGCTCAGAGCACTCCGGTGAGATGGTGGATAGCAGCGACGGGGGGCGCGAGCGGTGCAGCGTTCGTACCACTGCAAATAAGTAGTTGGGGTTGCACTACCCTCCCAGTCCACCAATCGTTCGTCCGGCAGGTGCAACTTCACACGGCACAGTAGAGGAGATACGCCGGGAAAGGGGGGTCCTGGGGGATCCGTGCCACAAACTGCTCTGGCACCTGAGTGGGTGTCGCCCAAGGTGGCGGAGGGGCGCTGGGAGGGCTCGCTGATGGGTACTGGTGCTTCAGGGTTGGAAGCAGGTGTAGTCGAGCTCACATACCATTGCTCGTACATCCGAGCTGCTGCTAGCTGCGACACGCTAGGCTCAGGTGCCTGCCTGCTTACCTGGCTCCCCCATCTGCCTCTCAAGAAGGAATTCCAGAAAGTAGCGGCCACCACACACATTTTTGCTCCAGTCTCGGAAACTTGGGCTCAACTATACTCTGTAGCCCCGCCGATTCTCCTTGTCATTTTGCCGGCGATTCCAGCTCCTTCCCTTCGTCATTCCATCTGTTCAGTTTTTGTGGCTTAACGGAATGAGGAGCCGGTGTAATTATGCTTGACGACTGGAGACCATCAGGAGCTTCTAGGAAGTCAAGCCACTCATGGCGTGTCCAAGCCACGCCCCCACAAGTAGCCATTTTATTAACTCAAAAGAATGTGACAGATCCCTCACTATCCCTGACCTAAAGAGCATTTCCGTGCCTGTCAAAACAAGACTAAAGGAAAGCACTCAAACAAAAGAAATGTGTCCCTCACACTTATACATACATACAACTCATAAAGGTACAATTAGGGATGTAACAGTATAACGGTATACTGTTAAAGATACCGTGAACCACTTAATTGAACAATAATAACTGCCACATTGTTTATACCGGTATACCGTTAAGTGTGCTTTTCAATCTGATTTGTAAAGGCTGCAGTAAGCAAATGCTGCGCAGTCTTGGTCTTGCACTGTTGGGTGTGCCGTCTGCCAAGTAGTTTCAGTTGGAGCAGTTTTTAATGCCATTCCATAAACCACATGTGCCTGACACAAAATCAGTATGTTAGCAATAGGAAGAATAAATACAGTGCCAAGAAGGAAAAGGGTTTACTTTGGGTTGGTGGCTTTGGGGTTTATATATTTATAATGGATAATGTTTGCTAAACATATGACAATGAGGGATTTCTCTGGTTCTATCATTGAATTTACATATAATAAGTCACACTGCGAAATTCTCTGTGGGTATTCCCTGTTGCCATACCAAAGGGTAACATGTCCGTGATTACTATTACTGAACACCCTTTGGCCCGCAAGTAAACTAAAGGCTGTAACGGGGAGAGAGAGAGAGAGAGAGAGAGAGAGAGAGAGAGAGAGTGTGTGTGTGTGTGTGTGTGTGTGTTTGTGTTTGTGTTTGTGTGTGTGTGTGTATATATATATATATATATATATATTCAGTTTGCTTTGCCAGTTGCAGCAGGGCTCCCCACACACCCCTCCTCCTCTCCACACGTGTGTTTGTGTTTGGTGGAAGCAAGGGGTGGCATTTCAGTGGAAAGTATGTTGAAAAGCCCAATTCTGGCCCTGGGTGGCTAGTTTTGTTTGTGTTGATAAATCTGACAATTTATGACCTTTTAGAAAATATTTGTTAAGATTAGTTAACTCCACCTGCTATACCGGGATAACCATGATATAGCGTCATTAGGCAAGAAGGTTATCGTACCGTCATAAAACTAATACCGTGACACCCCTAGGTACAATATGGCAATTCAGGTTTAACAGAAATAACAGTTATATTCAACATTAACCTGATAACTTTGTATCCGTGTAGCTTGGGTCGGACCCCCTCCCCCAGATTCAAAAGCAGGATTTTCAATAAATTTCCAAACAATAAAGTTCTCCTTTTGTATAGTCAAGTTCTGTTAGTAAAGTTCTCCTTGCGCCAAATGTTCTTGCACTCAACACTTGACAAGTTTCCACAAAATGCAAATAAAAGTCATGATCTTCCAACTGGTAATCAACAATGCAATAACACTTCTCCTTCTTGGAACATAAGAAATTCAAGAATTGTTCTTAATTCACAACAATGTCTTCGTCAGGATGGTTTTTACCATACCAATTAATCAAACACAATAGCGGTCTTGCCACTTTCTTTCCTTCACAACCTTCAACCACAATGCAGTACTTCAATATCTTCTTCCTGGTCCACTAACCTGCCAGGACTACCACTAAGAATCCCTATTTTGGACAACATCTCCTAACACTACCACAAGTATTTTGTGGTAAGGCTTGCTCAAACATTCAGAAAAGTCTTTGTGCCTCATTCCGAGATTGGAGGTAGTCATGACGCTATTTGCGCCATGACTGCCTCCAATAACAGTACCGGCACCGGTCTCGTTCAATGGGGACTTACCGGTGTAGTCCGACCTTTGCAGAACCGCTAAGTCCCCATTGAAAAAACCATTCCCCATTCCCATTGAGCCCTCATAGGGCTCAATGGGAATGGGGAAGTAGCTAATAACGGTACCGTTATTAGCGCTGAAGTCCCTTAGCGTGTCCCGTCCATAACGCCTGGTAAAACCAGGTGTTGAAGGAGGGACCCGCTAAGGGAACTTGTAGTAGGGCGGTAAGGGATTACCGTCACAGGTCTCCTTAACGGTGCCCGGTATCCCTTACTGCCCTACTTGGAATGAGGCCCCTTGACTTTCAACAACATTTAAGATTCCCACTTCTTTCTGTGAAGACACAATACACATTTGTGCTGTTCATGCCACTGATTTATTTGCACCAGGCAATGCAGGTTATGTTCCTCAACCTCATCGATACCTCTTACAAGGAAGGTTTCTCTCCTGCCATTCTTAACTCTCACTTTCACATCAAACAACTGCTGACAATGTCTCTATCACTCTTGCCTTTCTTTGGCTTAGGCAATGCTTGTTGGTGGGTGGCTTAACTATTGCCTCTTCCTCACCCTAGGAACAATGGTTACAATTCCTCTACAATATTGTTCTTTTATTACATTGCCAGTGCAGGCTATACGTTTGCCAAAGTATTGCCCCCTCTTGACTTTGGCAATGGTGGTTATTGGACTTCTTCAATGCTGTCCCCTCTTTGCTTTGGTAATGCAGGTTTACATCTTGTTGCAAAATGGCCCCCTTTTCATTTTGGCAATAGTGGTTGTAACCTTGCTTTCCTTCATAGTGGGTATTTCGCCCACGTAACCTTCTTACATTAGTTTGGTGTTCAAAATTGTTACTAGCGGTCAGCGTTCGACTACAGAGAGTTCCAGGGGTTCCTAACATAGGCAAAGTCATCAGTCTCTCAACAAGCATCAGCTCGAACCGCTGCCACTGTTCCTTCTGAGCTCCTGACAGCCTCGATCACATTCCCATGGCTTGGGCCGCTTGGGAACAGAGCCTGCCTTGTACCTCCTGCACTCCGGTGCTCGCCAGCCACCGGAACCAAGCATACAATGAAGAGAGTCTCTCTCTCTCACAGGAAAGCTTGTCAGTCTACCACTTCCCTCTTTGTGACCTCTGGAATTCAGAGTTTCCACTCTGAAGACCCTTTCAGGACCAAACTCCATCTTCACAACAGCAGAGGCTCCGGCAGCTTCAGTTTTCTTCTGCTGCAACTGCTGCTCACAACTCCTACTGCTGCTCCCCCTCCTAGTTCTAATGGCCTACACCTGACAGGCCTTATATACTGTGAAGGCATAATGAGGTAGACACAGACAACAAGTTCAGGTATGGTTCACAAAAATATTTATTAAAGTAAACATCAGGATGGAATAAGGCCTAACTTGCCCTATGCTAAGGTGGTATTTACCTACCTTAAGAAAACTAAGGGTAGTCTGTGTCAGAAGTCGAAATCAAATGTCTGCCTCTGTCCAAAACCTATGCTTGCCCTCCCAACTAACTGTATACAGTGTTTAAGGATGTCGGCATCAAAATAAATAGCGTTCCAAATGAAGTTCAGAGCTTCTTCCAGCTCTTGACTTGTAATCAGCTTTGCCTTCCCCAAGTTCAAAATAGTTCACAGGATATTGGGTTTCCCTTCCCCAAGGGTTCAAATCTTCTAGCTCTCTCAAAACAATGCAGTTCTTTGCGACACTTACCAGCTATTTTGATATTTGTTCTTTTCACAAGTTCGCATTGGCATCTTGGTTTCAAAAGAACATAAAACGTTGTTGCACAACATAAACTTCTTGATGGCACTTTCAATGGCTTCTCCATATAGGGCTCTTGATCTAGGCGCAGTTATTGGACCACATGGTCCACCCATTACAGGTCACGCAACAGAGTCCCCTTTCTTGGCTTCTCCTGGCTCTTGCCAATGCATCCGGATAACGTACAGGTCCTTGACCTCTTTTGGCTTTGGCCAATACTAGGTTTCTCATACCATACCCTTCTTGGTGTTATCTTGACTTTGCCAATACTTCTGTTTTACAGAATACAATTCGGAGTATCTGTTAATTTCACAACCTTTCTTCCACTCCACTCACAAGTGCTCAAAAATTGCGTTTGCCCTGCTCGGCATTCAAAAGTGTTTATATTGACTTTCAGTTAATTTGTTTTTCAAATGTACTTGTAATGGTTCTATGTGTGATATTCACTAATGACTTTCAATTTGTTTCTTATTCAAAAGTACTTGTAAAGGCGCTGTGCGATATTCAAAAGCACTTGTAAAGGCTCTCATTGGCCCTCATTACGACCCTGGCGGAAAGTGACTGACCGGACCGCCACAGCGTAACTAGCGTTTCCGCCATTGCACGAAGGAGCAAAGTGCGGCCCATTCCGACCCATCGGGCACGAGGACCACGGCATGGCGGAAGTGCAAAGTCCGCGATGGCGGAAATGACCCCAAAACGGCCCACACCGCCGCCGTACGGCGCCCTAGGTGCAATACCGCCACCCATCTCAGCGGACACCGCAGTGTGCGCCTACCGGAAAGTACGGTGACCGGAAATATACGGAAACGGAAGTTAAAACATGGGCCCGGAACGGGAAACATCCCGCCGTACACCCATAAAACCACGAAATCCACACAACCACTATAAACACTACCCTGAGACACACCCCAACCCGTCATCCACCCTAGCGAAACCAAGAAAAATGGGAAAAGTAGCGAAGAAAGCGTGCGACCGCAAGCGGCAGGTCCACTTCTCCCGTGAGGAACTCACCGTGCTAACAGAGACCCTCCAGGAGAATGCCGCCGCCGTCTTCTCCACGCAAATGACCAGGACGGCACTTGCGAACAAGAAGGCCATATGGGCTCTGGTGGCACAGCGGGTAAGTGCGGTGGGGACCGCACCCCGCACCCCACAGCAATGCCGTAAGCGATGGGACGACCTGCGGATACGCGTCCGCAGCATACTCTCTGCCAACCGCAACATTGCCACAGCCACCGGGGGAGGTCCTGAATCACCCATCAAGTTGACCCCCTGGGAAGAAATCTGTGCCTCCACCATCGGAATGGAGAGCATAGAGGGAGTCGGAGGGATGGAGAAAGGAGTGCAGACATCCGAAGATTCAGGTAGGTGGCCCTAACAAAACAATGCCAAATCCACAATGTCCAATCATGTGAAGTACCATGCGTCCACATAGTGCAACAGAAACACATGTCCAGGAGAACGTCCACACACATCGGCCTGATAGCGCACGTTAAAACCCACAATAAATACATAAATAATTAAAAACCCCTAATACACGCACTACACGTGCAGCAGGCACACCCTAACTGCAGGCTGCCACACAACTGCACCCTCACTCCACACACAAATGAAACCACCTCCAAGGCCCCGACCCAAATCACCCTCAGGTACCACCCCAATGCATGTGATACAATGCCATTCCAATTCCCACAGACCCATCAATAACCCTCGCCCTCCTTTACTCCACCACAGGGTCCGATCCAAACGACGAGCTCCAGGACACCCCTACCAGCACACCTGCAAAGAGGGCCAAGACCAACGGCCAAAGACCCTCCACCTCAGCTGCACGCATCAAGACACGGCAGCAGCACAAATCAGGTGGCAGCACACAGGAGGGAACATCAACAGGCACCCCAGCAGCCAGCATGCCCACACCACCACCACCACAGGTCCCCCCAACGGATGCCACAGAAGGCACTGGCTCCGGTGGCAGCAGCACCATAGGTGACACCCCATTGATGGCAGCATGCTCCGACACAGAAGACGGGGATGTCGAAGTCAGATCCATCCATGACCTCTCCCAATCCCCCTGTCTGTCCGATCCCGTACAACCTGAGGATACCACGCAGGGGCACCCACAAGACGACGACCGGCCATCCCCCACAAGCCCTGTGGCAAGGCAACATGAGGACAACAGCCCCTCTGTGACACCCCCGCATATGGCCATGGCCCAGCAGAGGCAACAGTCCCTCGACCAGTTAATCGTGCAACAGCAGCAACTGGCCACGCTCCTCAAGGACCATGCCGATGAATGTGGGGGCACTAAGGCAGACATAGAAACATCAACTGAGACACTTAGGGCAGAAATGGAGAGAGGTACAGAGACACTAAGGGCACAAATGGAGAGTAGCACCGAGAGCCTGAGAGTCCAAATGGAGAGAAGCACCGAGAGCCTGAGGGGGGAACTGCATGCGACGTCCAAAGACGTATGTGCCGAACTAGCCGCAGTGCGCCGTGTGCTCACTGAGCTCTCACAAACCCTTAGGGACATGCATGGACGTGAGCAGGCAGAGACATCATCCGTTGCAAGTTCCGTCCAGGGCAGCCCCCAACGTAGATCTGGGAGGAACCTGCGCTCCACAGGCAGGGGTGCCCCTGATACCCGCAGAGGGGGCTTGCAATAGCGACTGCCCACTGACAATGAGCATCTTTGGACACTGGTGTTCGGGGGGGAGGTAGGAGGGTGGAGGGGGTGTGTTGGGCTCACTTGGGTGGTGGGTCGATAGGGTGTTCAACATGATATCACATATGCCATAAACAGTGCACGATCAACCAATGAGATGTGTGGACATTGATCTTTGTGTACTAGGCCATCATAGGCGTACAGTCCATATTGTGCATGTCCCAGACACACACAGTGCCACGAGTCCCGTGTCCATGTATCAGCCACCAGGCGTGAGTGCTAGAAGCATACATCAATGAGATGCTGATGAATTTCACGGGCCTCCTGTGCCTCGCCGACTCCTTGAGGTGCTGCCACATCCCCACCCTCATCCTGACCATCTTCAGGTGCATGCAGTTCTGCGTCAGGGGGCATGGGCACATTTCTACGTACGCACATGTTGTGGAGCATGACACATGCCATGACCATCTTTGCAACCTTCTCATGGCGGTACAGGAGTGCCCCGCCAGACCTGCTGAGGCAGCGGAAACGACCCTTCAGTAGGCCGAATGCCTGTTCAATGACTACACGGGTACGTGAGTGGGCATGGTTGTAGTCCTCCTCATGCTGGTCCCGTGGGTTCCGGACTGGTGTGAGGAGCCATCTCTTCAGTGGATATCCAGCATCACCTGTATGTGGATGAGAAACGTATGATGTGGAATGCCATTGCTACGTACGCACACCCCCCCCCCTTCCTGCCAGGTCATTGCCGAATCACATAGCCCACATTATCATGCATGTAATGAGACTCACCGAGTAGCCAGGATCTGTTCCCTGCGTGTCGCTCCATGTAGCGTGGTATTGTAGAGTTCCTCAAGACCATAGAATCATGGGTTGATCCAGGGAATCGGGCACAACAATGTGTAATGATCCTGTTGGAGTCACACACCATTTGTACATTCAGGGAATGAAATTGTTTTCGGTTGGGGTACTGGGCCTCCATGGCATGTGGGACGACCAATTCCACATGGGTGCAGTCGATGGCACCAATGCAACCCGGTATGCCGGCAAGTGCATGGAATCCCACTTTTGTGTTCGTAATTTCCTGCTCCGAGCGTGGTAGGGAGATGTAGTCGTCTGCGTGCTGCAGGAGGGCATCGAGCACTTGCAATAGTGTCCGTGAGAACAGTGGCTGAGAAATGCCATGCAACTGTCCGACTGTGTGCTGGTAGGTGCCTGTGGCCAGGAAGTGTAGTACAGACACCATCTTCAGTAGGGGTGGGATGGCGGTTGGGCTATCTATCATGCTGACAAGGTCAGCCTGTGTCATGTCCACAATGGCGGCTATGGTGTCCCGGTCCAGACGGTAGAGGGTGTGGATCTGCTCATCAGTGAGGTTGAACGGATGTGCTCGGAGGCGTGGGATTGCGGGCTGCCTGCGTGGTGGTAGTGGCTGTGCTGGCGGCCCTTGCTGGCCCTGCCTTGGCTTCCTCCTCCTCCTGCGTCTCCACCGTGCGGCCGGTTGTAGTTGGTGTTCGTCTTCTTCTTGGAGTTAGAGTACTTGCAGTGCTATCAGGTCCCCCAGGGCCAACATCGCGAGTCCTGCCGGTAGCATTTCGGTGTGGTTGTGGGAGGAGACTGGGTGTGCAATTTATGTGTTTTCAGGCTGTATGGCCTCCACCTGTGGTGATTCATTCCACCTGTGCAAACTGCTCTCCCCTTTGGCCGAGCACGTCCCGCGCACAACGCTGCAAATCGGGGAATGGCATCTTGCTATTGCAATCATGTATTTGTACCCGATGGCCGTGTGACATTGGTTGACATGTTCATTCTGCTGTGGTCCCATTGTTTCACATACTATCTGTACAGTCGCGAACAGACTTGTGAAGGGTCAGTGGAACGTAGTACTCGAGTAACGGTGGACCCTCATGCAACACTGTACCGAGTTGCAACGACGGGCGGGGCGTCCCATTTGTGGGTGAAGGCAGTTGCCATTTTCACACACAGCCGCACTCGATGGAATAATTAGTGATTTCAAACGGCCACAGATGCCTCTTCGACGTGATGTTGCAAATGAGGAATTCGAAGGGCGGCGCTTTCGGTTATCAGCTAGCGGCGAGGAGATGCCCACAGGTCTGACTGCAAATATAACGTTCTATTGTTCAATGTCCTTGAGACAGGGGCCATGGCGAGGATGCAATGATTGATATGAATAGTTTGGGATGCGCAATAGCTACGTGGGCGATGAGGCCGGCCGTTCCCAAATACATGTTACTTCACAACACTGGAATTACGGGCTGGGGCACTGTGGATTTTGCAGGCTGCATAACACACAGACTCAATGGATGTTTCTAATGTTATGTGAGTAATTATTCAGGCGTTTTGATCCCGGGATGAGGGAATGATGAATGGATGCATGGGCAGGTGATTTGATACAGAGTTTGCCATGTACAGGGCTTCTTGGGATCTATCCGCCTCCCCTACGCTATGTGATGCAGGGCTGCCATAGTGGGACCATCGTCTATCTGGCCTTGTTGAGCCCTCCCTGCCTCGACGCGCCCTCAGACACTTGTGTCCATGCACGTCAACATTCCCATCTGATGGATTCTGTTTTGACAGACGCATGCACAGGTACACTCGTTTGTGATGGTGTTTGCACCTCGATATAGATGGTTATGAGTCGCTAGTGGTTTTGGGGTGGTGATGATCCTTTGGAGTGGGCTAGCATGCATATGGCTGTGGATTTAGTGTGATCATTGAAGTGAGTTGTTCGAATGTAGTTCTGATGGCCATTCTGTTCTTTTTCTTTTCTTTTGGTTGACAGGTATCTCCTCCCCTTTTGCCACTGCCATCTGTATGCCACTCCTGCAGATGGGTTTTACTCCCGACACCTGCTGCTTCGTGTTAATCAGTGGAGCAGCATTACGATCTTATGGGACGATCGCCAATGGGCCACATGCCCTTACACAGTACTGGTGGCTCGGAGCAACATTTCGGCCTTTCAGCTGGACTAGTGCCTCCCCATTGGGACGGCCCTGCGGTTCTGTGCGCTTCCATGTTGCCTTTTCGTACGTGAATGTGGCTCTGTGTACCATGAGGGAACAGGGCGTCACACAAGTAGTGGCTGGTCATTTCTTGCGGATGCAGCCCACAATGGTGAAAAGTGTTTTGGAGTTCATGGCCTGATGGCTGTATGGGCTTGGTGATTTTGATGTGCATTAAATTTCTATTCTGATTTGGCCCGTGTAGCGTTCTTCTTTGCAAGTGATGTGGCATATGCCTATTTGGGGGGCGATGTATTGTGAGGAGATCTGCATTGGGTTCCAGCTTCGGAGTTTAGTTGCGTGGTACTGTACTGGGCGCGTTTGCCTACGAAGCCCGTGAGGTCAGGGATGGGGGCTGCCAATATGACAGTTTGAATGTTGTCATGCTCAGGGGCGGGGGATTGGGTTTTGTGTAACAGATGCCGGTCAGCCAGGTGGACTGGTGGAATGATGTGATTCTCGGAATATTGCTGGTCACAGGTGCCTGTGTTTGCGTGCGTTTCTTGGTGGGGGACTGTGGTCATGTCCATTGGGATGGCTTCTGTATTCGTGCCATCTGTGCCCTGCAGCTCCCATTGGCCCCTCTTGTGTTTCTTTTGTTCGTTGCCATGCATGGGTGACTTGTACATTTCAATCGTTGCATTGTGACTTCATTGCACCTACGGGGAGTTGTACTTTGTGGGCAGGGAGCGGTGTACAGGCACTCAGTGGGGCCGTTTACGGTTGGTTCGCGATGCCGTACTTCTCACCATGGCGGTATGGTACATTCCGCCATGCTTGATGGCGTTAGGTACATGTCCGCTAGGGTCGGAATTGGCGTACCCTTGCACCATGGTGGTTTTTGCGGTTTGCCATGGCGAGCGCGCGCGTACTTGGTGCAGTTAGCGTTGGCGTTCACTACGGTGTCGCTAATGGCTTCGTACTTTGCGGTGACGGGTCATAATCGCACCGAGCGCTATTCGATGGCGGTCTTGCATTTCCGCCATCGTTTTTCGATTTCCGCCAGGGTCGTAATGAGGGCCATTTAGTTCAGCATTCAAACGCATGCTCAACGCATCTTAGCCTGCCAGCCCGGTGTCTCTCACACTCACCGGTCGGACCATACGGAGTTGCAAGGTCTCTACCGCTACAGGGTCCTGCTTTCCCGTGCCTTGTCTCGTTGCCTTGTCTTCCTCTTCCAGCAGCTCTTCGTGGTGCGGCTCCACTTGCAGGCCAGGATTCCTGTGACTGCTTCACTCGGTCATGCCGGTCTCCCTCTCGCAGACTGCTACTGGCTTGCAGCACACCCTGGCTTCGCTTCCTGCTGCATAAACTCTGCATCTGCACTTGGGTCTTGAGTGCTCCTCTTGCCACACCACTGACCTGGAGTTGCATTCCCAGCTGCTGCCTTGGCCTCCACAGCTGACACAGCCTTCACAGCTGACTCTATTTCCCTCTTGATTCTGGCTTTTAAAATTCCCGCCTCAATGAGTATGCCAAAAAGGACTATACCGCTCACCATTAAAGCGGTAGTGCTGCTTTACTTGTGTTGGCCTCCTCCTCATCTCAGTACTTGGTCGGGTTCGATATTTGTCTGCATTAAATAAATGAGGATGTGCTAGTTATCCTCTTCTTCGTCCCAGTAACATATTGGTGTGTTTTGCAGAATGTTTTGGGGTAGGAACAGGGAAAGGGCTGACAAAAACCTATACAGGCTTTGGGGGATGGAGGGTTCATTGTGAAAGGGAAATGGGGGATACCATGTCTCACCTAACGACGTCCTCTCCCCACTCCCCAAGTCTCCTCCTCCGAGGTGATCCTGCCTTGCATATCCACCCCGAGGGTCGGGATCCAAAAGCGATGGCCTTTCCCTGGCCACCCAAAAGGAGGTTACAGGGGGTAAAGAAGTGAGGACGCTCTCAGGTTCCTCACAATACTCAAAGGTCCCGCTCAGGTGTGGGTCATTAGAACCCCTAGACTGCACATTGCAGTTTAGTGCCTTTTAGTCCGTCTTCCTCGTCCCAGTACTTCGGGCATTGTGACACTTAAAGTCTCTAATGTTCTGATCCCTTTTTATATCACAAATACAGACTTCCACTTTAATGAATTCACTCTTTTTATTAAACACATCTTTAGGGAAGGATTTGGGAAGGATTAATGATTGGTTTGGATTTAAGGGAGGATTATATTCATTGGAAGCCAGGTTTTTTTAAATTATTTATTTTTATCAGCATTTTGCAATATCAAACAAAACAACACCCCTCCCCTGCCGCCCCTTCCCATCTCCTTTCCCTCAAACCCCAATCCTCGAGCTGCTTCACTTTCATCATGCAAGATTGTACAATGAAGTCCTTGATTTTATCATTTGTTTAGATGCCTCAGACAATGTCCAAAATCCGAATGTTCAGCAGACACATTTGAATCCGGTAATCAACCCTCTGATATCCCAACAATATGCCCCATTCTCCTTCTTCCAATTCCGGGCAATCACAAGTAATGCTGCCAATGTCAAAACCATACATGTCTTGAAGTGTGCCCTTCCTTGTGGTGCCATATCATTCGTCCAAAGACCCAAAATACATTTTCCTATCCCCATGGGTGCATTTATCCTTATCCACCTCCTTCATTGTCAAGCACACTTGACCCCAAATGATTTTATGGCCGGACAAGACCACTAAATGTGGATCCAGTCCCCCCGCTCCTTACATCTTTGCCAGCAATCCAGGGAAATCCCCAGGTACTGTGAAAAACCTGAAGGTGTCTCCCTGGCTAAACCCCGGGTATCTGTCATCCAAGTGACCAAGAAACGGCCATCGCTATTGGATCCGGTTCCCGGGGGTGGACTAGTGAGGGAGGATCACCTGGATGAGGGTCCTCGGGGAGTAGGAGTGGGACACCGACGGGTGAGACTCAGCATCCCTCTTCCTTCAACACCTCTTCCCCATCCTACCACGTAGGACATTCGAAAACACTGCCCCTCCACCCCACCATTTCCCAACACAAACATTTTCGCACAACGGACTAACACCAGAGCCATTTACCTGACATGTCCCAATACAGCGGTCAGGCAAAGTTAGGCAACTGACAGAAATCCCACACACCTGACGGCCCTTTCCCTTCCCCACAGGGATAAAAGTTGGAGCAAGAGAGCACAGTACGAGCAAGGCAGACCACACAACGAGACAGCTATATTGACCCGGCAGTTCAAAAGAAAGAGAAAGGCAGCAAATATCGAGAGGCTGACAAGGAGAGACATGACCTTGCCCTTTTTTGACAAAACCCTGCAAACCCTCTGCTGAAGGAATCATAAGACCGAGGACAACAGCCCAAGTGTCCTGCAGCAGATGTGAATGGTACACAGAGCGTATCGATGCTGATAATCCAGCGCAAGGGAGACTCCTGCTTCCGTGGTACCGGCCTTGACTCCAATTGAGAGGAAAGCCAAGCAAGTCATCACAGCCGGTGAGTCGAGGGGGTAGCTGATAAGAACCGGGATGTGGTGAATGAAAGTCACAAAGTGGCAAAATGAGAGAAGTTCAAACAACTATAAAATTGTAAAGGGGAGACCAGCTGCAGAAGGGGACTGGCACCACGTGGGTGCTGTTCCGAGAAACTCTGGTCGATCCCAATCTGAGTAAAATTACAGATACCAGAAGGCCATAGAAGAGCTGCCAATATAGGTAAAAGTGGTCATACAGGAGCTCAAGCACAATCCCAGGACAGTCGAAAGCCTTTGACGGAAGAAGTATAACGAAAGCAAAGGAAGTGAATCCTGCCACAGGAGAAAGCAAGGTAAGTGAATCCTGTGAACATTGAAAGCAAATGTGAATGCGAAGTTAGCAAGAGGGATGCTATCGATAAGGGGGGGCAAGTCTAAACTCCCAAGAAACAGTGTGTTAACAAGAGTGAACCTAGGTGTGAGATGTCCATTGGAACTGTTTAAAAAGACATTAAGATTTGTGAAGGAAGAAAAAGCCATAGTGAACCCGATGGAGGAAGGCTGAAAGCAAAGAGGGGTCTGTGCCCGGAAGAGGGGGACCCAGGGGTGAATTCATCACCCGAGAAATACGTGGAACAGAACGTTGTGCTTGTTAGTAGGTTCCTTTCTTGGTAAACATATCAGGCCCTCGGGACCAAGAAACCACAACCACCAAAGGCCTTGATATCGAAAGCAACTTTTTTAGGATCTAAGCCCAGAATAGGGAGATCCAGGGAGTGAAAAGCTATCTCCCACTACCACAAGGAACAAGGGTCAGCGCCCAGGAGAGGGGAACCAAGGGGTGAAGAATCCTTGCCCTAAGTAAAGCCAGGAAAACAAACTTTCATTTTGTTGAAGGAACCTTTGTCTTTGTTACTTGAATACGCCGGGCCCTCGAAGGCAAGAGACTTTCAAGAGAAACAAGACTTGACCATCGACGGCCCTAATAGCTGCAAGTGGAACTGTCATCTCATGCTGGGGAAGCTCGAGCTCGAGACTGTGCTGTACTCCAAGAACCCACCTTACCCAGTGCTTAATTTTTGTATTAGTTGTAAAGTTGGGCAATAGGTTTCTTAATATCTGCCCTTTTTATTTGACACAACACCAATAGGACTGCCTTATTTTCATTTGATGGCCGACGCTCGTTCCCATTTTAGATTTAGGTTTAGATTAGGCATTTTCCCAACCTGCATAGAGTTTAATAAACACCCTTGAACTGTGATCACTTGTGTCTGTCTTTACTGTAGCCACCATGAGTCCCTTAAAGTACATAGATATAAGCCTCTCCGGGGTATAATGCCATTGGGTGAGGATTGTATACCACATCTCCCTTGATTGGATGGACAGAGTGAGCTTTGGGAGATTGCCCCATAAAACCTCCCATTTCTCCTCTGATATTTGTCGATCCAGTGTACGTTCCCACTTCCCATTATGACCACTTCTCCCGAAAGCCCCTTCAGATATGAATGCATAGAATGCTGAAATAAGATGTGTGTGTATAGTGAGACGTGATACATTTTGCAATTGCAGTGAGTTGTCTGCCAGCAGCTAGTCTATTGAGAGGGTGTATTGCCCAATGTAGCAGCTGGTAATAAAAAAGCCTATCCCATTCTGTAAGGCCAAAAGACTGTTTACACTGCTCAACATTTTTGACTTCCTGACCATGTATCAAATCCTTGAGCCTTAAGCGTCCCACTTTCCTCTGCTTCCCAAGGGTTCTCACCTCCAACCCTGACGTAAACTGGGGATTCCCAAGAAGTGGTGTGAATGGACCTGGAATTGTTGAAATATGCCCCTGTTTTACCACATCATCCCACACCTCTCCCACAAGTGCAGTAATCCGTGATGCCCTCATACTAGGAGGCCGATTCTCCTTGGCTAACCAAAGGCTACATCTAGTGAAACCCCCACAACTGCTCTATCCATGGAAACCCAGAGTTTATTATCATCCCCCAATAGCCATTGTTTCAGCACCCTCAATTGGGCCGCCCAATAGTACTGTCTGAAGTCGTCAACGGCCATTCCTCCCCTATTCCTCAGAGCCATTAGGGTTTGCAGGGCCACCCGCGGCCTTTTATTAAGTCATATAAATGCAGATGATAGGCGGTTGAGTGACTTAAAGAATTCTCCAGGTAGGGATACTGGCAGGGTGTTGAGTAACCGGGGATAGTTTGCCTCGTACAAAGTTGCCATTGACTTCGTAATGTGAATCCCTAAGTATTTGAGGTTCTCTTCCGCCCACTGAAATTTTATATCTCTGATTTATGTGTATTAATTTTTAAACTCGACCCTTCACCAAACAATGCCACCTCCGAGGCTATCGCCCTTAGGGACTCACCGGGTCCAAAGGAGCCAACAGCATATAATCAGCAAATGCCATTGTTTTATGTTCATGCCCCACAAAATGAATGGCTCTAGACCTTTTCTATTAAATAACACAACCTTCCTGTATTATCAAAGGTTTAGCATTGCTTAGTGAATCCTGCCTGATCAGGGCTTATTAAGGTTTGGAGTCTATCCTCCAGTCGAGAAGCCAAAATGTTGGTACCTATTTTAGCGTCAATATTAATAAGCACTATTGGGCGATATGACCCGTACTCTGTCGGGTCTTTGCCCGGTTTCGGGAATACCACCAGTTTGGCCTGATCTATCAAGGCTGTAACATGCCCAGTTCTTTCAAAGGAGTTGTATAGGTGCTTTAGGTGGGGGATAAGTGATTTCCGATACGGCGGCCGTAAAGCCATCAGGGCCTGAAGCCTTGTTTAAGGAGAGTTTTCCAATGGCCACACTAACTTCCTCCTCCGTGATATCTTTCTCTAGATCTTCCCTATCTTCTCTCAACAACATTGGAAGAGTTACAGCTTCCAAATAGGTGTTCTGTGGGTCATCGCGAGGCCTATCTGAAGAGTAAAAAGCCCCATAGAAACGTTCAGAGCACCCTATGATTCCCTCTGTGTCTTCCGCATCCTTCTCTTCCCCCTCCTTAATTCTTAAGATCGTTTGGGCTTCCCCCTCTGTCTCAATTGTCATGCTAGTAGCGTCCCCACTCTATTTCCCTTCACATAATAATACTGATTAGCTCTGAGAAGTGTCCTCTCTGCCTTTCTAGCCATTAGTAACTCGAGCTGCCCGCTATTTGCTCTATGGGTTTTCATTGTGTCCTTCGTTGGATAGTTACCCATCTTTGGCATGATATCCTTAAATTGTGCCTCTAAGTCGTCCTCTAGCGGCCGGCTCTGCTTTTCTCTCACGACCTTGCATGATACAAATTCCCCACTCACTATTGCTTTGAAGGCATCCCACCATATACCCAGGGAGGTATCGAACATCTCATTCTTTCTACAATAGGTCTGAATATTCTCTATCTCTGCTGACAAGACCGTGTCCACTAGGATCCATTCCGGTAATGCCCACTGCCATAGCCCCCTCCGTTGATAGGTCATGTCCAACATCTCGCCCAGTGGTGTGTGATCAGATAGCGCAATCATGCCTAGGGATTCGTGCCGGATGCATACCGCCAATCTGGAGGACACCCAAATATAGTCTATGCGTGACTGGGTTCTATGAACATGCAAATAGAACATAAATCCTGCTTCTGTACGCCTACAAACGCGGCAAATGTCGACTAACCCCAATTGTTTGAACTTTTCTTTAAGTCGTTGGGATGCTGTACCCTGTGGTGCATATTCTATCTATCTCCAAATCCCAGGCCATATTTAAGTCCCCTGTTAATATGACGTAACCCTCTGCTCTATTTTCAAGTGCTGCCAGGGCGGCCCTGAGAAATCCATCTTGCCCGCAATTAGGTGCATACACTGTCGCTACGGTAAATACATCTGTCTTAATGCGAAACTTGACAAAAATGTATTTCCCTTGCTTATCTTCCCTGGAGCCCTGAACCACCATGTCAGGATTATTTCTAAACGCTATCAAAACTCCTGCTTTTTTATCTTTCACATTTGCCTGAAAGATCTGAGAGTACCCCTATAATCGAATACGGAATGTATCTTTCTTGCATATGTGGGTCTCTTGGAGCACGGGAAAGACCAGTTTACATCGCTTTACAGGTGAGTTTAGCCCTCTAATATTGTATGTGGTGATAAAACCCATGATAAGTCCCTAACCTTCCAATTTCCATCTCCCTCCTTTGGCCCCACTGGCCCCCATTGAGAACACCCCTTGTTAGTGTAGCCATCGCCTCTAGAAGTGTCACTACCCTATGTTCAGACTATTGTACCTCTCTCTATCTTGCTCGCCTCCTCGACCCACTCCACACTGCATGTCCAGCAGCTCCCTCACCCATTCCCTCCCCACCCACGCAACCCCTTGCAATGACCCAGGCCGGTTCATGGGTCCTAGTGATATCTATGGGGAAAATCCCCAACCATGATAAACTACCTGGATCCAACCAGCTGCGGAGAGATGAAACTAACCCTCTCTATAAGATCCCAGTTAGGCCCCCTAACCCAACCCCTAACCTCGACCCACCCCATAACAACTTCCCATGCTCAGTTCCTTCCAAGTCTGAGTCTGAGATCACTGCCCTCACTCACCAGTGGACCGTGCCCCCTTCCCCATCGTCCCTCTGTATGTGGCGTGTACACCAGCTTTTCCCAGCCTCTCGGGCCCAGGCTTTTCTATTTTCACGCATCACTGTAGACCACTCCCATTGCCATCTTAGCTGACTGGTTCAGCCCCCATTATCCTGTGTACAGAGTCCGATCACTGCTCTCGGGTGCCACCACATTAAGGCCTTCTTTGCATGTTGTCAGTCTAAACTGCCTGCCTTTCCAGGAAAATAGCAAACCAAACAGAAAAGTCCACCTATATCGAACCTTCTCCTGGTTAAGAATTCTGGTGACAGGTCCCATCGGTCTCCTTTTGAGTAGAGTATGCCAAGCCCTGGGAGAGCTGTACCTCCGAGCCATTGATGGTCAATGACGTGCCTACTCGTGCTGCCCTCAACATTTCTTCTTTCTAGCCACAGGAGGTGAAAGCGGCCAAAACGTCCCTTGGTTGGGCTCCCGGCTCTTTTCTTGTCGACCCCACTCTATGAATCCTGTCTAGATGTATCTCGTCCGAGGGAATCTCTAAGAGAAGGTCGGCACAAAAGGTCTGGATTGATTGCTTAAGGTCTTTGTCCACAATCTCTTCTGGAAAATTCTTAAAGCGAATGTTCGAGCGCCTTGAACAATTCTCAAGATCGTCGCACTAAAGCTCTAAATTGTGTGACATCCATGCTAGTCATTCCAGAGCTGCCCCTGTTTTCAAATCGTATGAGAAGACCTGTAAAGGATGACTTCCTCCCTTTGGCTGGTGGGTCCAACTAGCCTTGAGACAAATTCTATTTTGGCACAACCCCCGACTTGCTGTGTCTTTCCAAAGTTGCAGAAGCCCAAAACCTGAGATACCTCAACCATATGTGAGTATATTGTCTTCCGAAGTGCGAATCCAGCCAAATATTCGTGGGCATCCAGGGGACCCTACAGAAGCAAGAAATCTGCATCCTGAGTCCCCTCACCAGAGTCCAGGACCGAGGGATTAAGGAACATCTAACCAGAGCTTTTCATTCTTTTTTGACGCTGAGAAAAAGGCGCCAAACCACAAAGAGCCGCTGAATCAATGGAAATACATCGCTGCTGAGTCCCTCTCTTAAGTGCTGCTGCAGGAGCCTGCCAGACGTCCTCCATTTCATCACCATGACCAAGGACCAGGAACAAAGGTCTGCTGCACTGTATCCAGATGGCATCCAGCTGGAACAACTTCATCATTTCAAAGGTACTGTGGGGCTTGGGGTATATTATCCATTTGCCATATGGGGTGCTTCCTACCTTTGAAAGTGTGCTTTAACCCTACACTAAGTTGACCTCAACTTACCAGCACTGGCCTTACAGCTTGTGCTTTCTAAAGGGGACTACTCTTGAGTTGCTGTGATTTCTCTTTTGAACACTGACTATTTAAGAACATTTTGCTAAGAAGAAGAGCATCAGAACTTTGGCCATTGACTTTGGCTGTCCTGGCTCCCTAAAGGCCTCCTTCTGAACCTATTGGCTTTGGCAGTGCTGGTGCCCTTGCAAGTTTTAAATGGTGAATACTTTAACGCTGGGATAATAGACTGTCTGCATCCCTTTGGGAGAATCTAACAGTTCTTATAACCTATCAGTCTGTTCTGATCTAACCCTAACCTTTCCTTCCTTAAATAACTTAATACTGCAAAGGTGTTACCAATATAAATGTTATAATGACCTAACGTCACCTCTGGTTGCTGGAACATGTGTAACATAAGAATGAATTACTCACCTGCTTTATTTTTACATTTTTTTAATTGAAACCTAATTTGGGATTAATGTTACAGCTAATTACTGTTTTTTTAAAGAATGCTTTAAATATCTTTGTGTATAAATAAATAATTATAACACTTTAAGTGTGTAGGTGTTTACTTGGATACCTGTATTTACTGATTTTATTGTATAGCTCTACCGCTCATATTAACCCTCTTAAGATAAGCCTGGCTGCTCAGTCCCACTACCAACTTGTGTAGTACAGGACTATATTAAAAGGTGGTTTACCTATTACCAAGAGATAAGTCTTGTGTAGTCCCACACCAGTTGCACTGCTCTAATTCTTACCTAACACTGGTGGCTGGCGGTGGGATTGGTGTAGAGTGGATACAGTGACTATTGGTTGTACTTGTGCCCAAATAAACCATTCACAAGGCTAGCTCCACCAAAAAGAACAGTAAACCTGTGTTACGGCTCCAAGGTTCCGTCCACACACAAGCTTTACAAAATGTGGGTTTTCTAGGGCTGCGATTCACCCAGGGAGGCTCAGAGCTTCCCCATTCTACTCCCATTGGTGGTTCCAATGGGAACGCCTTGCGTTCTTCTGCAACGTTGCGTTTCAGAGCCCTGTGGTGTGCAGCGTCCTCTTGTCAGCTGACGGCAGCAATTAATCACCGCTCTGCGGTCGGCATGTCTTGCTCCCATAAAACCCTGTTGAGGAGAGCAAAAATTGCTTCTAATTAAAGTTGGTTGCCTGTGCGTAAGTCTGTGTTTCGAATTTGATTCCCTGTTTCCTGACTTCTGGCCTTCTAATTGGAATTTCCTCTGCACGCCAATTTGGTATTTACGTTTTCTGGCTCCGTTATTGACCTCCCTTCTGCACATTGGACTGCCTCTCATCTTCCGATGTTGTCTGCGCCCACGATTCCAACTTGACTCAGAACTCTTTCCCTTTCATCCAAGAGCCTGTCCGCTCCTTCCTGTCCAATTCTGCAATCCCTCCTACTCCCCTGGGCTCCGCTCGCGCTAAGCTTCACCGCGGAACTCCAATCTCTCCTGCCTCCGTGCGTACCGCTAGTGAAAGCATGCATTCTACTTACCCGCTCCACGCGGTATTACATTAATAAACAACGCAGTGATTCTTCAGCATTCAACATAGGATTCCCTTGACCAGCAACGGTTTCCATAAACTCTTGATCTCCTCAACACTACGGTTTCGTGGACTACACGTGCACTTCGCAGGACGTTCTGCTGACAACCACCAAGTACACCATCACGGCTCTAGAGCGTCCCTCGTGCCATATGGGAATAGCTCCCTACTAACCTGCCTCACCTCACCTTACGTTTTCCTTGGGAACTGGATTGAACTGGACCTCCATTCTACCCCTCTCCAACTACCAGTAAGAAACCCATTTGCTCAAGCCATTAGCGTAATCTCTGTGTTTGTGTTCCCAGGTTTAGATTATATCCCTTCATCTTGATAGATACTGGTCTACTACAGCCACTCCTTGTATCCAACCAGCCACAGCTCCCACCGTACCACACAGGTAGAATATTCACACCTGCTTTCTCAATCCTTGTGGTTTTCTTACTATTTAGTAATAAGTGTAATTTTTCCTTGCAGCCTGGGTATCGTGGCAGTATGTGCTCCCCGCTCTTTCGCTTGATCCATTCCTCCGGTCTGTCTTAAACCAACGGCAGAGGGATTTATCAAGAGGAAGAACTCCCTCATGTTGAGGAGACTTGGGGTTTTGGTCTAACTAGCGCCTGGGCAGTTTACTGGTTTATGTGGTCCGCCGTCCGCTTGGGTCTTGCACCTGCATGAAACTGGTGAGTACCAACAACTTGTAACAAAATAACGCCAGAAATTGATTATTTTAATGAACAGTCCCAATTGTACAATGGAACAATTGAAAGATTTATGTAGGACAAGCGTACTGAGTTTAAAGGGAAGAAAAGTTGAGTTGATTGCTTAATTGTTAAATCACCAAAACCCTGAGAGTAGGCCCATAACCCCTATTCCCAACCTTGATATGGATGAAATTGATGAAACTGATAGTTTAGAGTTTAGCTCCAATCTGCCAAATGGGTCAGAAGGTGAGGAAGATCTTCAAGGAGTTAGCAACTCCGCTCTTCAGCCGACTCCTATGGGTAACAATGTAAGCCCAGAATATCTCTCACTTGAAAGAATGAGACTGGAACTAGAATTCAAGAAACTTGCAGTACAGTCTGAGGATAAAGACAAAGAGAGAAGGCTCAGAGAGAGGGAAGTGCAGCATGATTATGATATGAAAAAGATGTCCCTTGATTCTGCTTCCTTCACAGGGTCCGCTCGGTCTACCAGTCCCAAGAGACCTCGCTTACCAAAAGAGGCTGTAAGTATGTATGATCCTAAATGTCATATCCGGGCATACGATCAATACCAAACCATATGTGCATACCCCTTTAAGGACGCTGCAGCCGGGTGCCTGGAAGTTGGCATGGCAACGCTGGCGTCCTGTTTTTTCCTTCTCCACATACCACCGATGTTGATCAACGTGACCTTGTATTTAAGCACCTCCCACACTGTTGCCGGTGCTTCTGATTCAAAATCGGTGGCGCTACGGAGAATTGCTTCCTATTGCTTCTTGTTTTCCTGAATCTTTGCCCGCGTTGCCATGCCAACTTCCAGGCACCCGGCTGCAGCATCCTTAAAGGGCTATGCACATATGGTTTGGTATTGATCGTACGCCCAGATATGACACTAAACTTGATGTGTTGGATTGGTTGAGTACATTTCAATTCACTTATGGTTTGCAGAATATTTGTGGGAATGATTTAGTTGCATGGTTCATGTCTAGGCTCCCTCAGAATGGTTGTGATGCTACTATGTGATTGAGTGCTACAGACAAAAAAGATTATGAACTAGTCAAACAGGCTCTTATTCCCAGATTTAGGAAGGCTCCTTCTCAGTACCTTAAAAGGTTTAGAGACTATAAAAGAAAGATGGCACTCCTTGGGCTACCTGGGTACCCCTTGGACTATCTTGGTTTGTGAATGCCTGAAAAACTTAGATGGTTGGGTTAAGGGTTCCTAAGTAAACTCCTTTGAAGGAATGAGGAATTTGTTTTTACTAGAGAATATTTTTGATGCCTGCTCTCCTGAGCTGGGACAGCACCTGGCTGACGCTAAGGAACTTAATCTCAAGAGACTATCTCAAGCTGCAGACTTATGGGTAGCCAACAGGGCCGCTCATAAGGATTCTGGGGCAGCTTAGAAAAAGGATGAGGGGAAAAAGCATAAGAAAGATAGTAAAGAAAATTCTAATCCACCGCCACAAAAACCATAAGGTTACATTTCATGGGAAACCGTACAGGGCTAGTGACACCTCTGGAGCCAAACCAGAGGGAGGTTACCAAAGACCCCCATTTCAGAAATGCTTTGGTAAATGTGTGGTGTGTGGGTCTAGTGACCATGTGAAAGGGGATCCCAGATGTAAGGGTAAACCATCAGGGATCCACACTGTCTCCTTAGCCTTCACTCCTGAGGAGGAAGCGGATGCTCCAATGACAGGTGCTCACTTTCCCTTACTAGCTGATGACCTCATTGGAGTTCAAGAAGCTAGTGTTTCTTTAGTGTCCTTGGGTCTGTGGGAACAGCAGAGTAGAGATGTGTATAACACAATACCTGACAACACAAACAACAGTGAACTGGTAGATGGCCAGGAGACTCCTGCCATCAGAGACACTGGGGCCAGAATTACAGTGGTTGATGAAAGCTTCTTCAAACCTGTGGATGTAGCTAAGGCACCCAAAGGTCCCACTAAACTTGCTGGAGGCCCTATACAAATGGTTTTGCCAGCCCTCATCCAGTGCAATAACATGACTGTACGAATTCCTGTTATCTGAAGTACCTGAGAGTGTTCTGTTGGGTAAAGACTTGAAAACTGTTGGAGTAGTCTGCAGTACCCCTAGGCTTCCTAGCAAAAATAAACAGGAGCTTACAAGACTGGCCAGAGTGGCCACCTTAAGAGACTCTCAGTTTGAAGTCATGGAGAAATCCAGTAACTCAAATCAGCAGACAGGCCAACCTTCCACTCCTAGAAAGAAGAGAGAGACCAAGAAGAGCGAGACCAAGGAGAAAGTCTCTGTAAAGAAAAGAGGTCTCAAACCCAAACCTGCTCTGAAGACAAGGATTTCCCAGAGAGGACAGCCCCAGGTCACCCCAGTGACCCCATCCCCAGTTGAAACTGAGTGGGTGGACGAACCAACTCCTAAAAACCCACCTACTGGTGAAACAAAACTGGAGGAGATTCTTCCTTGCTTGGAAGATCTGGATCCTAGAGACCATCCTGAGCTGCAGACTTTGATTGCAGAAGGTGGACCCTCTAGGGCAGATTTCAGAAGAGGACAGAGAGAGTGTTCCTCTCTAGAAGGTCTGAGAAAACAGACAGCTTCCCAGCTGGAAGGGCAAAAGCCAGGGAAGCATAGACTCTACTGGGAGGATAGACTCCTCTACAGTGAGCCTACATAATCTACCCTAGGGGACTACAGCCGACTGGTGGTACCCCAGGAGGTGAGATCTAAGCTACTACAACTAGCACATGAGATACCACTGGCTGGTGACTTGAGCTCCAAGAAGACCAAAGATAGGCTTTTCCTGTACTTTTACTGGTGCAGGGTGGGTGCAGATGTTGACAAACATTGTAGGAACTGCCACACCTGCCAGATCTCTGGCAAAAGTGGATCCAAGAATGTAGCACATTTAGTGCCCCTCCCAGTAGTGACAGTGCCTTTTGAGAGGGTGGGGATTGACATTGTTGGTCCCCTAGACCTTCCTATTTCCTCAGGCAATCAATTTATATTGTGGTAGACCATGCTACCAGGTACCCTGAGGCTATTCATATGAGGATTTTTACTTCCCAAGCAGTGGCTAAGGCTCTCCTTGGTATTTCTTTTACCAGGTTTGGGTTTCCTAAGGAGGTTTTCTCTGACATGGGATATAGTTTTATGTCCCACTACATGCAGACCATGTGGAATAACTGTGGAGTAATTTACACATTCTCAACTGCCTACCACCCTCAAACAAATGGGTTGGTAGAGAGGTTTAATAGAACAATGACAAGCTTTATAGGTGCCTTAGAAGAACCCCTGAGAAGAAAGTGAGACCTTCTACTGCCATACCTTTTATTTGCTTAGAGAGAGGTGCTTCAAGCTGCAGTGTGTTTCAGCCCCTTTGAGCTCCTCTATGTGTATCCTCTCAGAGGCCCCTTGGCCCTGGTTAAAGAGGGTTTGAAGAGGCCTCCATCACTAAAGTCAGTCTGTGTCACTGACTATGTGCTAGGCCTCAGGAGGAGGATGGTACTTTTGATGACAGAAGCAACAGAACACCTCAAATCTGGTCAGGCTCTGGTCAAACATTGGCATGACCAGACAGCCAACATGGTGGAGTTTACTCCAGACCAATTAGTATTGGTGATGGTTCCTACAAGGCAGAGGGCCTTACAGGACTAATAGATAGGACCCTTTGAGGTTGTAGACAAACCTGGAGAGGTGAATTATTTAGTGGCCGTGGGCAACCCCATGGAGGCCCCTAGGGTCTTTCACACTAACTGTCTGAAGGCCTATGTCTCTAGACCAGAACTGGGAGCTTTGCTTCTAGCCTCTGATCAAGGGGAGGAGGAGAGTGAACCTCTCCCCGATCTCCTCAGGGCACACCCTTCAGATGACACAATTGAAGGAGTCAAACTCTCTTCAGATCTGACTCTGCAACAACAGGAGGAGTGCAATGCTCTGTTAAGTCAGTTTGCCTCCCTGTTTTCTCTGACATCAGGTTTGGCCCATTGGGACCAGCATGATATACTCACTGGTAACAGTCTCCGTGTCAAATGCAGGGGCTACGGAATGTCTGATCATGTCAGAACTCATATAATGGAGAACATTAACAAGATGCTTGACCTCAGGTTTATAGAGCCATCTGCAAGTCCATGGGCTAGTCCAGTAGTACAAGAGCCTGTGTGGACTATAGAGCTCTAAATGCAGTCACAAAGACTGACACCCATCCTTTACAAAGGAGAGATGAGCTGGCAGACAAACTTTGGGCTGCCAAGTTGCTCAGTACATTTGTCTTGACCTCAGGATATTGGCAAATAGCACTGACAGACCATGCCAAGGAGAAAACTGAATTTTCCACCCCAGGAGTCTTATACCAGTTTAGTTATGCCTTTTAGACTAAAGAATGCACCTGCTACATTTCAAAGGATGGTGAACCAGGTTCTGAATGGGTTAGAGGACTTCTGCATGGCATACTTGGATGACATAGCAGTATTCAGCCCCGCTTGGGAAGACCATCTTCATCACCTTGGATATGTATTGCAGGCTCTTGAACAGACCCATCCGACCATAAAGGCAAGTAAATGTCAAATTGGTAAGAGCAAAGTGGTCTACTTTGGA
The DNA here is from genome assembly GCF_040938575.1 of Ambystoma mexicanum. Lineage (NCBI taxonomy): Eukaryota > Metazoa > Chordata > Amphibia > Caudata > Ambystomatidae > Ambystoma > Ambystoma mexicanum. Next base: position 344,707,084 of record NC_090922.1, read on the forward strand.
CATAAGGTAGGAGGTGGTGAGATTAGGCCCTTGCCTAGTAAAGGACAAGTTGTACAAGACTGGGCCACCCCCACTACTCAAAGCCAAGTGAGAGCCTTTCTAGGTCTCACGGTGTACTACAGAAATTTCATTGAGAATTATGGGATCATAGCTTCTCCCCTGAATGTCATCCCCTCTCCAAAATGTCCTAAGAAGGTCAGATGGAACGAGGAGTGTAACGAGGCATTCACAGGGCTGAAACAAGCCCTCTGGAAAGCTCCAGTTTTAAGAGCCCCTGATTACAGCCAATCCTTCATAGTACAAGCAGATGCTTCTAATTCAGGGATAGGTGCAGTCTTAAGTCAACTGGATGGGCAAGGCAGAGCACACATTTTTTGCTTCATCAGTAGAAAATGAAGGCACGTGAAACAAGGTGGGCAACTATAGAGCGTGAGTGTTTTGCCATTGTGTGGTCTTTGAAGAAGTTTAGGCCTTACTTGTATGGTTCTACTTTCCTTATTCAAACAGACCATCCACCCTTGAGATGGTTAATGCAAATTAAGGGGGGAATTACTTGGATGGTCTATCAGCCTCCAAAAGTTTGATTTTACCATTGAGCATAGGTCAAGATGCAATCACCAACATGCTGATGGTCTCTCCAGAAAGTATGAACGGCTGGAACAAGAGATTCATCCAGGAGTGGATTAAATCCTTCTGTCCCCTAGTCTGGGGGGGGGGACAAGTGGTAGGGAGAATTTTCATTTCTGTGCCAATTCCCTTTAACCTTAGAGACCCCCAGTTCTTTTGCTGTGCTCTGGGCTTTTTAATGTGTACTCCTGAGTGAGTGGGACATTTCTCTCACCTGTTCCTGTACTGCCCCCACTTTTAGCTCCAGTGCCGCCTTCAGTTCGACCATAGCCAATTCCAATTTAATTTCCCATGTAATTTTCAGGTCTGCAATTGCTTCCAGGATCTGTTGATCTTTGCTCGCGGCCTCAGTGCCTGCGGTTGGGGTGCTTTCCTTGCTCCTGGCCCCTTCTGCCATACATGGTGTTCTGGCGTATTCTTCAAGCATGGGTTGTTTACCCTTTGTTTTAACTTGTTTGTTGGCCATCTTGATATTGCTATGCTGGTTTAGGCTTGGGCCCCGGAGTATGGTCTTTAACTCCTCCGAGTCGCTCCACAATCAGCGACAGAACCTTGAATGGGCTAGATTGGGGGTTTCCGTGGTCTGTTAGCTCTGTATCTAGAGTGGGTTGTGTCATCCCACGTAATTGTTTGCAATCGTTACTTGCCGTCATTGTGCCCCGACTTCTAGTGGTTCCTGCCTCTATCAGTGCTCGTGGACTTATCTGGGTGTTACCGTGGGTCTGACACTCTCCGGCAGTGAGTGCCGTCTCGTCGCTATTGCTACTTGCGTGTTTGTATGGTGTGCTTTCCGCTGGGTGCGCCTCACGCCTCGTCCTTTTCCCCCCTCTCATGGACTTGAGGATGCCAGCTTCATCTGGCTCCTGTGATCTCACCTTCTGTCTGCTTGTTGTTGGGAACGGGCTCCAGCCGGTCCCCCGACGCAAGTAATGCACAGGTTGTGCCCACGGCTCATCTCCCGTGCGCCGGGCAGTTTTTTGAGCTGCTGCCGGCTTCCTTGTGTTTTTTGCCCCCAAAGTCTTCGTTGGGGCTTTGTCCTGCGTGCACTCCCATGGCCTTCAGTGCTCCTCTGATAGTCCTTCCATGCAGTTCTGTCGGGGCCTCCCCTGTGGCAGCCTCGGATATGTGTGCACTGCTTGGCTATTTTACTGTTTTGGGCTCTGTCCTCTCTACCAAGTGCGCGGCACAACCATGAGTTAACGGCTGACCTCCTCCGGGCGGGGCCACCTATGCATATTGTTGTGGGCACTGCAAGACGTACCTGCCCCGTGACCCGCCTTGGTCGCTTCAGATGCGCGGCCGCAATCTAGGTGCGGACCGCAGTTAGGGCGCGCGCCACTCCAGGCCGCTGCTTCCTCGGATCGCTTCCCAGCCCCTGTGCCCCTTGTGGCATTGCACCGCTCCGGGCATTCCCCTGCCACTGGGCCCGCTGTGGCTCCTCCTGACGGGAGTGTGTCGGGCTGCTCTGTCTCTCGCCCCACAGGCGTCCCGATGTAGTCCTTCACTGGGCTCCCTGGTGCCTCTTATACGTCTGCCTCTCCTTCGAGCCACACCGCAACCTGCCACATTGTTGCGCGTTGTTGCGCGTTGCCAATGCAGAGGCCGTGCTCACTTGACTGGGTCCCTCCTCACTGCAATCTGAAACCACGCAGCCTCCACGACCCTGACGGGCAGCCGTGTCCCACTGTGGGCGGGCCTCGGGAGCAGTTCAGCTGGGGGTCTCACCCACTATGTGTCGGGTGTGGATCGCTCCACCACTCCCTCAAATTCCAGCCTGTTGGGCCCATGCATGTGGCGAAGGGGTGCTTCTGCACTATGCCCTGCAGCCGGACGTGTCTTCCGCTGTCCCCTTACTGTCTTCGCCTGGGCAGCTGTTTCCTTTGTCTGTGCCTCCCATCCGCCACTTTGTGCCACCATTCGTAGATGTGCGACTCTGGCGAAGTTCATAGCTCTGTCCTCATGCGTCTTGCAGGCTCCAGTGTTTCTGCAGGCATGTGTGCCGCATTCACAGGCGGGCATGTAGTTTTACACAGCGTATGTGCATCTGTGTATGCACTTTTGGCGAGGATCAATTTCAGGATCTCGGGAGCTCCTCCAGAAAGCAACTCCTCACATGTCTCTTGGAGCCACGTCGCCCCCCCCCCCCCCTTATCGTTCATTAAGCTTTCGGGCACTGTAATTAGACCCTGCCATACTCTCCATCGGTATCTGCCATCTTGTGTATTCTGCCTCGGACTCTCTTTCCCTTTTTTGGTCTCCATTCCTCTCAGTTCCTCACGTGCACGCTGGGATGCTCTGCGGATAGTTTACCTCCTTGGACTACCTCATATACTTTAAGCTTTAAGTGCACGCAAGGATGCTCTGCAGATAATACACCTACCCATATCTAGTGCGCCCCTCGTGCCGCCCAGGTAAAGCTTCCTCACTAAGATCCCTGTTTGTTGTTTTGCACCTTCGTTGTGTCCTATCTTGGATTATACAAGCTTCCCTAAACCAACTAGGGTTAAGACACATTCATTTTTTCTTTCTCATACCTTTTTCTAATAGCCTAAATAGTCTCTAATTACCCTCTGCATCTGCAGGAAGATTCCAGTGTGTGCCCCATTGAAAACAAGGGAGAGGGTTGGTCAGGTACTTCCTTTGCTTTTTGATGCTTGATGGTGGTTCCTGTTGATTCAGCTCCTTACGGTTTGTCTTTTCTTTCAGCTGGGTCTGTGGCGGTGCGTTCTCCCCGCTCTTTTGGGTGATCGGTGTCACTGCCTGGTGCAAAATACAGCAGAGAGTCATATCATTGAAAAGATCTTTTTTTCCCTCATAGAGAGGAGGCTCGGGTGGAGGCTCCTGTTAGGCAGAATCATGTGCAGTTCCCTTAAGGAGCACTACAGAAGATTAAGAGTACAGGTGAGAGCAATAAATACCTTTTGGTATCAGTCCGCACCACAAAGATTTAGTTGGTAGCTGTGGCTGAGCAATCAGACTTATCTCAAAAGGGAGATGAGCAGTATTCAGGGTTTACACAATAGGCCTACCGTACTATGGCACAAGGAAACACTGACCAAAGCTTTGTATTAAAAAGTAGATATATATTTATTTTATACACTTCTAGTTAAACACATCTATCACAGTTCTTAAAGCAAGTTAAATTTGGTCAAAGAAAGTATACACAACTCCCTGGTTAAATTGTAGACAAGTTTGAGCAAGAGTGAAAACTGAGCAAAACAGCACAGTGTAAACCAAACACAAATCGCACTCTACCAATTTCTCACAAGGGAGGGAAAGTTATACAGAAATATCTTCTTACCCACCCTAGTAACACGTTCCATAAGTTTGTGAACCAGATTAAGCAAGGCAGTGCATCAGTATAGGGAATACTTAAATGAAAACTGAGCAAAATGGCATTTCACAAGGTTTAGAAGTGGGAAGGAAAGGGTGGTTATAAGAAGTAGGTGCACCAACACATTTCTAGTTGAGAAGCAATCTAGAGAAGGCAGTTCTAACAAATTTAGCCAGAGTCAGTAGGCCTGTGGCAGAGTCAGTGGTACAGGGCAAGGGCCCAGGAGCAAAATGTTCTTGTAGCCTCAATTAAGTCTTTGGTTAACGATTTGAAAAGGTGGATGCAGAAGTTGGAAGACAATGTTAAGAGAGAGGGGCGGCCAACCCAACAGGTAGGTAAAGGATTTAAAACACCTTTAGAGCTACTGTGAAGAAAGGGCGACCTCCCGGAACAATATACCTTTAAAATGAAGAAGTGGCTCCTGCGGTGGCAGTTGTTCCTGGTAGTTCCTGCAGTTCGGGGGATCCAGCAGAGGAAGAGAGGCTCTCGTTGTGGAGGAGGGTTCGAGTTACTGCACTACCCAGTGATTAAACCAGCCGCGGTGCTGCCCGATGAATAAAAGGTACGCTCCTTTAAATCGTGGTCCAGGTGGACAGGTGCCTGGCTATCTGGTCTCCAAGTACAGGGTACTGGCGATTCGACCAAGGCAGGTCCGGGAAGGCGATTGGCAAACTGGTTGACCCCACCAGCTCAAGGGAAGAAGGCTCTTGCAGATGAAGATCTTCTCTCGTCGTGTGGAGAAAAGTGGTGAGACGCTGCAGCAGGGCTTCACCGGTGGTTCAGTCGTTGCAGAGGTCTTTGGCTTCTCTCCTCTTCGGCTTCTTAGTTCAAGTGGCGATGTCTTGCTCTTCCTGTCCTCAGGACCCTGCTTTTATGCAAAAAGATCCCCATTCATACAGCCTAGCTGTCACTCACACAGTGGAGTGGTCACCTTGGCAGGAGACTCTCCACTCCAGCCTATCAGGATAGAGTGCGACATGGGTTGCTGAGGCAACCCTGTCCAGGGGTCCTACTCCCCCTCCCATACAATGAACCCACTCCAGACTTAGTGGCGCCGAAAGGAGGGCTTCTCGGCAGAAGCCCGCCAAAAGGACAAACAAAGGATCCCCGACCTGAGTTAGGAGTTTAGAGAAAGACACGAGAAAGAAGTTATATCAAAGCCCTGGCAAATAAAACCTACCGGAGTAAAGTTAATATTAAAATACACCGGCGGTATGTTAGAGGCTGACAGAAAATGTGGTAGCCTCGAACAATGGGAAAATCCCATAGGGAAATATTTGCGGTTGAATATTTACGGTAGTAACCACTGCCACCAGCCAGAAACTTTTGAGAGAGGGACTGTACGGTACCCTCTCGAAAATGAACATAAGGGAAAAACTATTAAAACTTCCCACTACTTACATAGTAAGATGGGTTGTACTGGTTTAGTTCACAAAAATTGACTAGTAAAGTCAATGGGGACTTTACATGCCCTGGGAGACAGTAGTCAGTGCCAGGATATGGAGTCTATGTTTGGGGGTCGCTATGATACCCTGTGTCACTGCACGGAGGGTGCTGTGTAACACATATGAATAAAGATGGTTCCTATGGAGGGGAGAGAAACTATAGGCATTAAACACAAAAATAGCCCAGAACACACATAGCAAAAATGCCTAAGAGTGGGGAAAAAGAGTCTCACTCTTAGCAGGAGAAAAAAACAAACCCTTCAAATCCAGCAAAGCTGCTGGGGGACTCTATAGGTAAGGGAAATTAGCCATAAAATGAGAATTCTCCCTAACAGCTCCAACCCAAGCTCCTTCAATCAACTATCCAGTTCAACCAGTCCTGGTCTCCTGTCTTGACTGCTCCCCGCCTGATGAGTAACAGGAACAATAAGACTAGAGAAGCACTGAGAATGTCAAGATACAGTAAAGAACAAAGCGGAAAGGGACTTACCAAGATGGGCAAGAGGCAGGTGTGGAAACCAATTGGGCACTCTGTGTATTTTGGTTTCTATCCCTAAACACGATGGCACGAGGACGCCTATACGGCAGGCAGCAAGTCTCTAGTCCCAGTTCCTACCCCGACAGAACGAGGACGCCTAACGTCCTAAGCGCCAGTGGTGGAAGTCTCGAGTTTGTGCGCTGGTTTTGGAATACACTGGTGCTGCACTCGGTTTCCTTGTTGGATCCGGAGAACGGTTCACAATGCGGGTCCGGAATGTGTTTGTGAGTGGCGATTGTATTCGAGTACCAGGAAGCAATATGGGCATTCTTTGTAATGCGGTGCGTGTTGTTCCGTATTAGTTGTTGTGTTGATAGAAACAAGCTTGGAAGTCAATGAGAGGAGGACTGGTCATGTAGTGGTCCGGGTTCATCTTTATGCTGGCAGAGATCAAGGTTGACAAACGACAGGCAGAAGAGTAGACGAGTAACGCTGCGGTTTCTCTGACATGCGAGCAAGTTCAGGGTTGAAATCGGCAGGCGTTTGGGAGTCGGTTGGTGTTCCAGTTTTCAGCTCCGGTATTTCCAAAAGGCAGTAAGGTTCAGGGGCAAGGTAGGAACAGGGTAAAAGGTACAGGATAAGACCAAAAAACAACCACAGCAAAAGCCGCGATTTAACAAAATCAGAAGCAGCGTCCACGGCAACTCGGAAGCATTAAATAGGGTTGCCATGGAGTTACTCAGCTCTGCCCCCCCAGCGTAACGCTGTGCAGCGGGTGTATTTTGGATGCCATAGTCGCCACGGAAACCTGGACCCACATGACCTAGGAGGTCGGGAAGGAAGGGAATGGAGACCAAGTCGAGGTGTAATGCTGTATCCTGCAAGGTATGTGAACCTGCCTAGAAATCGGCTTACTTCTCCTGCGTGTTGTCTCTGTAGAAGACCGTAAGTCAGCCATTCGGGACCTAATCCTGACACTGGGGCACTCGGGAGCCTGACCAAAATGGCTGCTCTCGCTTGAGCTCCGTCAAACCCCTACGAAATCCTGTTAAAATATCCAGAATAATGGCAAGACAGTGAGGCGGAACCGTATATCGGGTGGAGGAAGACCTGAGGTTTCCGGGGATCGAAGCAGTGGGCAGCGAAGGCGAACACCTCTCCTGCGATCCACCAGTGGTAGAGTGTGGGGAAGGCCGCGGGTGCGCTTCTGAGGCACCGCCGAGGAGTGGATGACCCGGACTGAGCTGCGGGAGAGAGCTGCTCAAATTGAAGCTGAGGAGGGTGTCGGAGCGGTACGACGGCTGTAGCATGAGGGACCGGTGGTCGGCCAGCCCACAAAAGTGGTTGCAGGAGAGGCTAGTGATCAAAGGGAGGGCCGGTTGTCCGAGGTCCGGGCCGGTGGGCCCCAGTGTGAGAAACCTGAGGGCATTCTCACAGGTAGTCCTCAAGGATCCTTTGTTCAGGTGGCCAGGGGAGGGACGTCGCTCTTGGATCCCAACCCTGGGAGTGACAAGCGAGGGAGGATCACCTAGGCAGGGGGTCCTTGGAGGCTGGGGAGAGAGCACCTGAAGGCGAGACATGGTGCTCCCGCTGTCCTTGCCCTGATCCATACTACCCTCCCTCTACTGTCATGGGATATTGTTACACCGCTCATGTCTTAACCCATGACTTTACATCAGAGAAGATGCCTGAAGATAAGACACAACACTTCCCCATTATGTACCCCGCCAACCAGCCTACCCTCCCGATACTTCCATGGGATGCTAACACTCTAGTCCTATCACACCACAACTCTTTATCTTGGAAAAGGGAAAGAGAAAACACCAAGGGAAGTCAAACCATTTTCCAATCCTTAAAAGCAACCTAGTTTCCCTTCTTCTAAACACAAACAATGGTTAATATATCTCCCATTGTCCTCTCCTAAGAACTACAAAATCCAGAATTCTTATTCACCAAGACATCCCTCCTTTTCTGACGTGTTCGTACACAAGCTACATACCGGAACAACCGAAAACTACAACTCCCATAATTCCCTTACCCCACTGAGCTACCTATGCACTAAAATTAGGAAGAGTACCTCTAGTAATATGCAGTGGTCCTGTCTCACTAACGAGACCAAGCAGGGTCAAGCGCTCAATAACAATCACACCCATTCTGCCTTTAACAGACATTCCAATTCCGAAAATTACAAAGAAGAATAAAGTTTACTCAAAAACACACTGAGAAACAGAAGACTGACTGCCCCATGATAACACTGGACTGTCCCACTAATACAGACAGGCAAGCTCAGGCAGATCCAGCCCAGACCAAACACCTGCAACCAATTAACAGCTCCCAGGTGTATAAAAGGAGACTGCTGGCAGAAAGAAGGAAGTTGCTTTTGGGAAGATAGGAGGGAGGCTGCAAGGCTGAGTCCGGCAGAGGATCCCTACCAAACTCCCAAGCACTCAGTCAGCAGGGATGGGCACAAGAGAGGACAGCTCTACCTGGGCTGCTGCAAACCAGACTTAGGAAATCAAATTGCCAAGAGACTGATCTAAAGCTGATGAGAGCCAGAGAGAGCGAAGCGAGAGAGATACATTTCCAAGAAGCCACAAGGTTTTTCAAGAGGCAGCCCCCACAGAGTGGAGTAGGTCCCTCCTTTGAGGTGCCTGCTTTTCGCTCCCAGGTAAATAGGAGGAGTTGGGGTCAACGAACAACCAAAGACAAACATAACCTGTGAGTTAGCGAAAGACATGAAAGGCCAGTTTGTGTCAAAGAAAGATTGAAGCCATAACAGTGTATCTGTAACGCTCACCTGATTCCCATGGGGGCGTCGATCAGAACTGGACTGCTAAGGTCTCCACCAGTGTTATTCGTAGTGCAGAGACGGCTGACTGGACCGGCCTTCCTAGCTTCGTCTGCTTGATTCGTAAAAGTAGTTTCCTAAAAGCAGGAGGAGGGGAATTAGCCACCCAGTGGATGCAAGGAAACACTTGTTTAATGTGTTCCCTCTAAGCACCCGATATTCCCCTCTTGTTGTCTCACCTTATTGTTTGTAATGATGAGCTCTCCATCCTGCACCGAGCGCAGGGGCGCGTAGAATCCCAGTTGCTTCACTGGTTTGAAGATCTTGGGCGAGTTTCATGCTGCTGAAGTGCAGAAAAACGCGAAGCATGGGCTGCTGTTCGGGCGTGGTTTAAATAGCCTGCAAAGTAGTCCCAGGTAAGAAGTTCCCCAAAACCACACCCGAGTAAAAAATAGTCCCTGTAATAAAATAGTCCCATCCAGGCCTCACGTGGGCTTGATTCATTTGCAGCATGGTCTGCAGAAGGTAAGTAATGTCTATGAGCCTGGTGCCTATGGCGCCAGGACTGAAGTCTATTATGAGCCTGGTGCCTAAGGCGCCAGGACTGAACCCAGATAGCCCCCAGCCGGGGCTGGTGGGGCCTCAATAAATGTCTGGATGCCTGCTCTTGAGGCTGCTGGGCTGGGTCTGGATGCCCGGGGGTAGGCATCATGACAGTATCTCACAATTGAAGGTTGCGCACGTGCTGATAAAACGCAAAAGAAAGCAAACCAGTAGTGAACTTTAAACATACTGATAACTGTGAAGCCAGTGATACAGAGTAGCAGAGTGGTCCGGCGAAAGGAAATAGCCCACTCGAAAGTCTCTGTGAAATGTTAGATGTCTTGTTATAAATCGACAAAGTGAACAAACTCTGAAATGTGCAATGGTCAAGATTATCCTGTCGAAAGGGGATGTTAAAAGGCAAATGCTTTAAGAGAAAGATTTCTTTCAACTTTTCTGTTTGTCTTATGGAACTACCAAGGCCAAGAAACACTGGGACAAATAACATAAGGGAGAGCTGAAGTGAAAGTCGAAGTGGTCCTGCGGAGGTCTATGGAAAAAACCTTGCCGTTGGGTAAGAATTAGTGCAGTCCAACTGATGTAGGACTACACAAGACTTATCTCTTGTTAATAGGTAACCAACCTTTTAATATAGGCCTGTACTACACAGTAGTGTGACTGAGCAGCCAGGCTTATTTAAGAGGGGTAATGTGACCTGTAGAGCTGTACAATGAAATCAGTCAATACAGGTATCCAAGTAAATATAAACACACTTAAAGTTATACAATACATGATTTATTTATGCACAAAGATATTTAAATAATTCTTTATAAATCAGTAATTAGCTGTAACATTAAGTTAGGAGTCAATTAAAAAAGTGAAAAATAAAGCAGATGCGTAATTCATTCATATGTAACACATGTTCCAGCACTCAGAGGTGAAGTCAGTTGAGGTGAGTATAACATTTATGTTGGTATCACTTTTGCAGTATTGAGTTATTTACGAAGGAAAGGTTAAGGTTAGATCAGAACTGACTGAAAGGTTATAAGAACAGTTAGATTCTCCCAAAGGGATGCAGGCAGTCTATTATCCCAGCATTAAAGTGTTCAACATTTAAAACCTGTAACGGAACACGCACTGCCAAAGCCAACAGGAGACCTTTAGCACGACAGGACAGCCAAAGCCAATGGGCAAAGTTCTGATTCTCTTCTTCTGAGAACAATGTTCGTAAATAGTCAATGTTCAAAAGAAAAATCACAGCAACTCAAGAGGAGTCACCTTTAGAAAGCACAAGCTGTAAGGCTAGTACAGGTAAGTTGAGGTCAACTTAGTGTAAGGGCAAATCGCACTCCCAAAGGTAGGAAGCACCCCAAATGGCAAAAGGATAATATACCCCAAGCCCCACAATACCTTTGAAATGAAGAAGTTGTTCCAGCTGGATGCCTTCTGGATGTAATGCAGCAGACCCGTGTTCCTGGTCCTTGGTCATGGTGATGAAAGGGAGGACGTCTGGCAGGTGCCTGTGGCAGCACTTGACAAAGGGACTCGCCAGCAATGGATATCTGTCAATTCAGCAGCTCTTTGTAGTTTTGGCATCTTTTTATCAGCGCCAAATAAGAACGAAAAGCTCTGGTTAGAAGTTCCTTGATCCCTATGTCCTGGACTCTGGTGAGGGGACTCTTGACGTGGATATCTTGCTTCTGTAGGGTCTTCGGGATGACCAAGAAGATTTGGACGGATTTGTACTTCGGAAGACAATGCACTCACAGATGGTCGAGGTACCCCAGGTATTGGGCTTCTGCAGCAAGTTGGGGGTTGTGCCAAAATAGAGGTTGTCTCGAGGCTATTTGGTCCCACCAGCCTAAGGGAGGAAGTTGTCCTTTACGGGTCTTTCCTGTCGATTCGAAGATGGGGTCAGCACAGCTGCAAGGCTTCACCGGGCACTTTGCGTTGCCAGAGGTTGCCGCTGGCGTCTTCTCTCGTCTTCTGCTTCGGATGTTGTCCTCCAGTGTTCGACTCTGCTCTTGGAACTGAAAACTGCACTTTTTATGCAAGTTCCCATACATTCACAGACCTATGCTGTCAATAACACTGCAGGGTGGCTGTGCCACAGGACAGCCAGCCGGCCAATAGGAACTGGCCAATAGGAACTCGGGCACACCTAGAGACAAAGGACAGGGAAGTTTCGGGACTCTCCCTCACTTCCTGCCTTTCCTTTGACACTGGAGCTTGGGCGGACTTCAAAGGCAAAACACACAAAGGACTCAAACCTGATGCAAATAACAGAGCAAAAGCCGAGAAGAAATTAACTAACAAGAAATGGCAAAAAAAGAAGACAGGGGCCATTTTGAGAAAATGGTCACCCTTGGGTGCAACAGTGCAGCTGACGTATCAGCCTGCAGATACATGTCCCTAGGTAGTAAAAAGGAAACCACTGCCACCAGACATTCAAGTGAGTTGGTGTAACAAAATGTTACATGAGGAATGGATTAAAGGGGTTACTATGTAACCCCCCAGCACTCCACATAGGGTGGTGTGTGCTGGACCCATAAAGTAAAGGTAAGTAAGACAGGGGTCATCTTACTATTCTTGGGAACAGTAGTTCACCCAAGAAAATGTAGTTAAACATTAAGAGAAGTCCAAGTAACTTCTTAGTGGCCCTGCAAAAAAGGTGCTGTGTGTCACAATGCAAAAGCAGATGCCTATGTAGTTAACCAGACTCCATAAAACAGTAAGGAACATAGAAAATCATAGTCAGGAACACACTGAATCTCCTCCGGCAAGATGTTAGAGCGCTAGCAGAACGTACAAGGGACCTGGAAAAAGAGGTGGCCCCATACACAGCTGCATGTGCGTCTCACAAATCAAAGATCCACATCCTGGAACAACGCGTGGGCAATTTAGAAAACAGGGCAGAGGAAACAGAGGGACGCGCCCGGAGGAACAACATATGCATCGTGGGATTACCGGAAGGAGCAGAGGGACCCAACCTCACAGAGTTTATCGAAAAAATGCTGCTGCAAGAAATAACCAGAGGAGTTCTGACTCAAGGATTTGCAGTGGAACGGGCACACAGGGCCTTGACGAGGAGGCCACCACCAGGCCCCCCCCCCCCCTGAGGCCGATAATAGCCAAGATCCTGAACTATCGGGACCGAGAAAAAATCCTACAGCATTTCCGGAAGGGAGGAACGATATAAAGGGCATCAGCAAACATAACGGCATACCCGGATTACACATTGCTGGTACAAAGACGACGCATGAACTACGGTGCAGTGAAAAGAAGATTGCGTGAAGCGGGGTAGAAGTATATGTTAATATACCCACAAAAACAGAGCATTGTTCTTCGACAACCCAGAGGATGCATCAGAGTGGCGTGACACACAGAGCTGCCCACCGGAATCGGGTATCCAGAAGGAAGACGACGTAAGTAAAGTAAGTAAAATGGAGACTGTGGCACCTATGGTGTCGGAGTCACAGACACTGGGACTAGAATATAGCCAGGGAAAAGACCGCTGGAGCAGGGAGGCCAGGGCTGCATAAAAATGGTCCTTTGAGCACGAGAATCTATTGCAAGGTGTAGGAGCCTGACGGAACCAGCTCACACACCCCCACAAATAGACCAGTTAGGTTACCCGTAGATCGGTGACACTCTGCTGGGTTCCTGCGCTTGGCACACCAAGGCAGGACCAAATCCGGGGGAGCCTGAGATCCAGGGATGGAGCTGGGCACCAGTTGGGGACGGGTTGGGAGGAGGGAGGGCTGGGAATGTGTGCAGTTAGCATAGTTGGGGAGGCGGGAGTGGGGGTTATTTGGGGAGTTAATGTTGATATTGGGAGGGGTACGAGCCCACATTCATGCCAAAAAAGACCAGAGAGGAAAACTGAGAGGGAGGGAGGAGTGACACACCACGTATGGCGACGGGAAGTTTTAGAATAGTCACCTGGAACGTGAGAGGCCTCAATAGTTACCTAAAGAGGAATAAAGTAATGATGTATTTGAAAAGGCTGAAAGTGGATATAGCATTATTACAGGAAACCCACCTGACTAAAGAGAAATTAGAGATGGTTAAGAAAAAGTGGAGAGGCACCACCACGGGAGTGACATATTCTGCTTATGCAAGGGGGCACCACATGTACCGTTTCAAATGCTTCAGGCCACGACAGACCCAGATGGAAGTATGATAGTGGTGCGAGGGATGCTGGAAATCAGAGAACTGAGCATTATAAATTTATATGCCCCTAACCAAGATACAGCAGCCTATTTCAGGACCTTATACAGTAAAATTAGCCCGCTACTTGGTGGCGAGATTCTATGGGGAGGGTATTTCTACTGTACATTGTATCCCAAAATGGATAGGTGAGATAGTAAAATAGATAAACCCACCCCTGCCGCGAAAGCATTACAGGCCCTGCTGAGAGATTTTGGTCTAGAGGATATCTGGAGACAGCAACATCCGAAGGACAGGCATTATTCACACTACGCTGCCCCACACAACCTGTACACGAGATTGTATTATATATTTGTCGCCTCGGAACTGGTAGGTGAAATGATAGGCTCAGAGTACAAGGCGAGAATATTATCGGACCACTCCTCCCTGGTCTTGGAGTGGAGACATCAGCCCCCTAAGCGAGAATCCCGACATGGAGGCTCAGAGCCGAGGCCCTGCAGGACTCTGTATTCCGAGAGGATTTAAGGAAGGCGATTATTGAGTATTTTGACACTAACACAGGGAGCATGCAGTCAGAGGGAACCTTGTGGGAGGCGTTTAAAGTGGTAATACGAGACGCGGCCATATCCAAATCCAAAGGGCTCCAAGGGGGCATAGAGCGAGAGCTACAGGAAACAGAGAAGGAACTGGAAGAAATGATGCAGAGGGGGTGCACCTCACAGGAAGAAGCCGAACAGGTGAATTCACTCCAACAAACCAGTAGGGAGCACTGGGATAGATTATGTAAATTGAACTATAAAAAATATATCGAAAGGCAACATGCGGGGGGAGACAAACCGGGTAGGCTGTTAGCTTGGCTATATAAAAATGAGACACCGAGACCAGTGGTCAGAGAGATAAAGGGAGAAGAAAGCCAGAACTGGGACACCCAAGAGGGAGTAAATGAGGGGTTCCTTAGATTCTACAAACGCCTCTATGAGGACAAGGGGGAGGAGATGGGTCGGGAGATTCAGGAAACACTGGAAGACATAGGATTACCCAAATTAAATGATGAAGAACGGTAGAATCTAGATGCCCCAATTGCACTAGAGGAACTAGAGATAGTCGTTCAGCACCTACCCACGTGTAAGGCCCCGGGGTCGGATGGGCTAACAAAACATATAAGCAGGAAGTACTCCCCCCGGTGCTCGCCATGCTAAATGAAGCGCTTGAAAGGGGAAGCTTGCTGGAGTCACTAAGGGAAGCAGTGATTATTCCGCTCCTAAATCCGGGCAAGCCAAGCACGGATTGTGGGTCATATAGACCCCTATCTATGCTGAACCAAGATAGCAAAATCCTCACAGCAGCGTTGGCAGACAGACGCAAACGGGTAATTGGTAAACGTATACACCCCGATCAAACAGGCTACGTTCCAGGTAGGAATATCGCTGATAACCACAGGATACTCCACCACATCATATAACAGACAGAGAAGGATCCCGGCGAGATGGCAATAGTCTTGCTGGATGCAATAAAAGCCTTTGACTCTGTGAGCTGGCCGTGGTTGTTGGCGGCCCTGAAAGAATACGGGATGGGTCCAGGGTATTTGAGGTGGGTCAGGATGGTATACAGCTCCCCAATTGCAAGGGTAAAAACAGGTGCGATAATCTCAGACAAATGGCAACTCAATAGGGGCACTAGACAGGGCTGCCCCTGGTCGGCCATGCTTTATATTCTTGCATTAGAACCATTGGCAATTTGCCTCAGACAACAGTATGGGGAGATAGGGATCCACATGAAGGGGGGACCGCACCTGATATCATTGTACGCCGACGACATGCTGTTGTACCTGCGCTTCCTAGAAGAAAACCTACAGTATGTCCTGGATGTGATGGAACGCTAGGCCACCCTTTCGGGCATAGCGGTAAATCCTAAGAAATCAAGCATGTTCCCTCTGGGTAGATATAGGGGGGCCCCGCATGGCAACCTACCGGTTTTGTCGGTACCCTGTCAGACCAGGACATTTAGATACTTAGGGATTAATATATACCACACGGCTGCAGACGAATACAAATACAACACGGAAAGGGCAGTGGAAGGCTTTAAGAATAGTATGGGGTTCTGGTCCAAGCTCCCCCTGGCCATGGTGGGAAGGGCGGCTTTGATTAAGATGGTGGTTCTGCCCAGGCTGCTACATTTCTTCATGAACATCCCATACATGCTACCCAAACGCTTCTTCATGAAACTACACAGCTTATGCAGGGGCTTCATATGGCATAACTCCAGTAGAACAGGGTAGCCCTTTGGAAGTTGCAATACTCGTGTGATAAGGGGGGCATAAACCTGCCGAACTTTGAAATATACTACCTGGCAGGACAACTCCAGTATGTGGCAAAATGGTTGTCCGAGGAAGACACGGCCGAAGCCAGGCTATTGAGCAATGACATGGCCCCCTTTTTTCTGAGAGAGATGGTATGGCTACCTAAACCAGAGATGCAAGGAAGTGCGAGATTGTTGGAACTGGGTTGGAAAATATGGAGTAGGGCATGCCAAATAGTGGGAAACCCGACCCCCTGCTCCCCGCAGGTGCCGCTAGTGGCGCTATGTGGTGAGGACATGCAAATGATAAAAGGGATTAGCAAATACTGGGAGCTGATGGGCCTCGCGACCCTCAGAGACATATGGCAAGAGAGGGAGGTACTAGATTTCCAGAGGATAATGGAGGACACCGGGGTACATAGAGGTCAATATATCACATACGCAAGAATCATCAAACGAGCCCGTGAAAGGTGGCCTGATGTAGAACTAGCGGAACAACCCGATACAGCCATTGAGACGATGTACGATATCTCGGACGGGGGGCATGAGAAATCACGCATTTATGAACTACTGATGTCTAGGGTGGGCAAGGAGGTGCTCCAATTGAGGCGGGACTGGGAGGAGGAGGCGGGAGAACCTATGCAAGACTGACATTGGTCCAGGGCCCAAAGGTATTCTAAGAAGGTGTCCCGTAATGCGAAGCTACAGCAGATCCAGTTATATGTTACCCACATGGCATACATGA
The DNA here is from genome assembly GCF_040938575.1 of Ambystoma mexicanum. Classification (NCBI taxonomy): domain Eukaryota; kingdom Metazoa; phylum Chordata; class Amphibia; order Caudata; family Ambystomatidae; genus Ambystoma; species Ambystoma mexicanum. The sequence continues at coordinate 344,723,512 of NC_090922.1, forward strand.
CCCCTAGCAAAATTGCCAGGTTTGGGGGCCCAGAGATACAGAAATGCCCAATGTGTGGGGAGGTGGATGCTGGGATGATACACATGTTCTGAGCATGTCCGGAGGTGGGCAGATTCTGGACGGAGGTCAAACTACGTCTGGCCCAAGAAGGGATGGAGGTGGAGTCAGTATGGGCATGCATGCTGGGGGGTTTTGCCAGACCACGCAACCTGAAGCACATTAGTAAGATGAAAGATCTGGCCTACATCCTGGCCAAACGGAGAATTGCAATGGGCTGGAAAGCAGCCCAAAGACAGAAAATAGAGATGTGGTGGGCTGATCTCCTGAAGTGGGCAGAAGCAGAGACGGCTGCCTGGTATGAAGCAATCAGTAGAGATGGGGAGGAGGGGAGGAGAACGCAGGACCCCTGATAGCGTGGAGACAACTGGTGGCCACGATGATAGCACCATCCCATGCTGAATTTAGTGAAGATGACATGCTTGGGAACAATGACGTGTAGCTTAAAAGTGTATGTCCTAAATGTTGGTAAAGTTTGGTGTGTTGTTTATAAAATAATAAAAACTGTTTAAACAAAACAAAAAAGAAAATTAACGATAAGGAAGCACCCCCGGAAGCCCAAACAGAGAGAGAAACAACAACAAAAAGGCAGACTTAAAGGGACTGGTAACAAAATGGATTTGAGTCTGGTCCAGAGGCTGCGGTCGGCACGGATGGTAATTGGACCGTAAGCCGGAAAGAGTAAGTACACGGATAGGCAGATGACTGAATAAGATCAGCCGGAAAGGAAGTCTGTGGATAGGGCAATGTTTTCGGTACACAGGCGGGCAAGGATCACGTGACATCAGCAGTAGAGGCAGTCCGTGGACAGGCAGTGATTCGGTACACAGGCCGGCAAGGATCACGTGAAATCAGCAGCAGAAGCAGCCCATGGACAGGCAGTGATTCGGTACACAGGCCGGCAATGGATAATATAAGCAGTCCGCGAACAAGTAAAGGATTTGGTACACAGTAAATCTTCAGGAAATAAACGGGCACGGAAGACGGAACTTCGAGATGCCGGTTTTAACTTACAAACATAAGCAGCGTTCCCAAGCCGCTGCAGGTTAAATAATTGAGGAGGCAGAGCCATGTGACAGCGAGGCTCACAAGACCATCATTGCAATAGAACTACACATGGTGATCAGGATTCCTGGGAATTGTAGGCGGAAGCTGATCTAGATGGTACAGCATTAGCCAGTCTGCACAGCAGCCACCAATGCGAGAGAAACGGCACCGCAAAATGCTGCACACCACGGCAGAGCACAAGGACATTATTAGAAAGCGGCTTAGAGGGAGACAATCTGCCCTGGTGGTGATAGGAAGCAAGGGGACAAGGTGTGACAGCATCCACCCCAAAGGCAGCACCAACCACCTACGGGCATGGAACCGGCGCAAAAGCCTGGGCGAATGAATATTGCCCAGCGGCTCTGAATACCTGTCTTCAAGACCATAACAATTCCAATCCACAAGATAGAAAGGGCGACCACTGCAAAGCCTAAAATCCACAATATCCACCACTTCGTACTCAACATCGCCCGCCACCCGAATAGGAGGATGACGGACGTGCAAATGGGTAGAAGAAGAACGCGGTTTCAGGAGACATACATGAAAAACCGTTTGCAGCTTCCACAAGGACAGCAGAGAAAGACGTACAGCAACAGGATTAATCACCTCTGTGATGTAGTAAGGAACCACAAACTTGGGCAGGAGCAAGCGCTTTCCAGGAATCTTCAGGTTGCGAATAGACAGCCAGACCGACAATGCCCTATGCCGATCAGCATACTTCTTGGCCCTACACTGAGCACGTAGGAGATGCAACCGGACAGCCATGTGAATGGATTTAATATAACCAACACATGCCTGAGCAGCAGGGTTGTCAATGGGAAGAGCAGGATCCAAGGGCAAGGACCACGGATATTGCCCATACATAGCAAAGAAGGGTGATACACCAGAAGCCGAATGCAATGAGTTGTTATAGGCAAACTCAGCTGATGGAAGCATCGCCAACCAGGAAGTCTGAAAGCAAAGACAGAGACAACGTAGGTATTGTTCAAGAGTTGCATTGACCCTCTCGGTCTGTCCATCAGTCTGTGAATGGTAAGCAGAGCTATACCTGTCATCGATACGTAGGGACGCTGTCAAAGCCCTCCAAAAACGCAGTGTGAACTGCGGCCCGCGATCAGAAACCACAATAGAGGGCAGACCAAAAAATAGGAAAACGTTCTTGAGGAACAGAGATGCCAGGACAGGTGCAGAAGGAAGTCCTGAACATGGGACAAAAAGGGCCATTTTAGTGAAATAGTCAATGACTACCCAGATTGTATCAAAGCCTTCCACAGAAGGCAGGTCTACTATAAAGTCCATAGAGACCATATACCATGGTTTGTGTGGCACTGGAAGTGGTTTCAACAAGCCCCTGGGTTTAGAACGATAAATGTTGCACTGGGAACACACAGAACAAGAGGCAAAATAGTCAATGACATCTCAAGACATAGAAGCCATCAGGCCCAGCGGCGCAGGGAGTCCAAGGTTTTCTGCTGGCCCGGATTGGCCCCCATCAATGAGTCATGAGACCAGGCAAGTGCACGAAGACACGCCTCCCCAGGCAGTAATTATAAACGGCCTTGAATGTATGGTAAACACTGCACTACGTGAGGACACCTCGTCAGAGACCAGGGAATGAAGCGAAGGCTCAGGAGTACACCCACAGACCACCCTACAAGGCAGTAAAAGAGAGCGGTCAGATGCGGCACTGCACGGGTTGGGAGCCAGACGCAACAAAACGACCACACAAGTGTTGAATCGGGCCGGTCGGTATGTGATGGTGAAGTTAAATTGAAAAAAGAAGAGATGCCAGGGGGCCTGCCAGGCAGAGAGGCCTTTCATAGACTTAAAGGCCAGAAGGCTCCGATGGTCCGAAAAGACCGTGACTGGATGACGCGCCCCCAGTAAATGGTGCCTCCATTCAGAAAAGGCATCCTTGATGGCTAGTAATTCCCTTTCTGTGATGGGATAGTTTCGCTCTTACTGGGTCAGCTTCCTTGAAAAATACGCGACCGGATGGATCCCTCCCAAATCGGGACAATGCTGAGACAGTACCGCCCGATGGCTGATCCAGAGGCATCAGCCGCCACCAGGTGAGGCAAGAGACGATTAGGTTGTTGTAACCCCAGTGCGGACAAGAATGCAGCTTTCAAGGCCTCAAAAGCACGTTGCGCATCCGGATTCCATTGGTACGGTAGTTTAGAGCTGGTTACAGCAGGCAAGGGAGCCGAAATGGATGAGAATGAGTGGATAAAGTGCCTGTAAAAATTCGAGAACCCCAGAAAGGATTGGAGGGCTTTGGTCGTAGTAGGGACAAGCCATTCGAGTACCGCCTTGATCTTGGAATGACTCATACTTATACCTTGGCTGGTAAGGTCATACCCAAGGAATTCCACCTCTGTGGAGTTGAACATGCATTTTTCTGCCTTGACGAATAAATCGTTTTCCCTAAGTCTTTGTAGGACAAAACATACATGTTCAGTGTGCGATTCTCTGGAAGATGAATATATCAAAATGTCATCTAGGTAGACCACAACAAATTGGTCAAGACAGTCATGGAAGATGTCATTCATGAATGCCTGAAAGGTGGCTGGTACACTGCACAGTCCAAAGGTCATCACTAGGTACTCGAATAGCCCATAACAGGTTTTGAAGGCTGTTTTCCACTCATCTGCTTTTCGAATACGAACGAGATTGTATGCCCCCCCCGGAGATCCAGTTTGGTGAAAATTACAGAAGAACCAAGCTGATCCAAAAGAACCGAAATCAGCAGGGGGGGTACTGATTTTTTACTGTTATCGCGTTCAATGTCCTGTAGTCGATGCAAGGACGGAGATCGCCTTTCTTCTTTGGGACAAAAAAGAGAGGGGGCGCTGCATTAGACCTCGACGGTCTGATGAACCCAGTGACCAAGGCTTTGTCGATGTACTCTTTCAGTACCTTGTCTTCTGGCAGGGTGAGTGAATATACCCTACCGGCAGGTATTTTGGCCCCTGGCACCATGTCAATTGGGCAGTCATAAGGTCTGTGTAGCGGTAAATGATCTGCACCTCCTTTATTGAAAACGTCCCGGAAGGAGACGTATTCAGAAGCAATGTGTGTTTCACCAGTGCTTATTATGGCCCTGATAACCACCATGGAAGCCACCAAAGCCTGGCACGAGGATTCTGGACACACACTCGTGTTCTGAAAACACTTTCATTGCAAACTGGGGAAGGAAACTGAACAACCCTCTTTGCCCAGTCAGTAGCAGGATTGTGGTGTTGTAACCACGGCACACCCAGTATGACCCGGAACTGGGGTGCCTTAATTAAATCGAATGATATGGTCTCGACATGTCCTTCCTCTGTTTGCATACGGACGAGAGACACGTTTTGGGTAACCAAGCTTGAAATTAAAGAAGTGCCATCCACTGCGTGGACGGTCTCAAGTTGGGCTTTGGTCAACACAGGCACGTTGTTACTGACAGCATAGTCATAGTCCATGTAATTTCCGGTTGCTCCAGAATCAATGATGGCCATGGAGGAAAAATAGGTGTCTGTTTTTGTGGTAAAAACTACAGGTAAACTGACAGGTGCAGAGGTTGCCCCGTGTGAGTCCAAGGAAAGTACCCCCGGCATAGGGACTTTATCTATCGCCGGGTTTTGGCGTTTCCTGCCTTTTTAACTGGTTTCTTTGGACAGTCCTTCAGTTGATGTTCGGCCGATCCACAGTACATATATAAATTGTGAGATTGTCGATGCTCACGATACGCAGGGGTCAAAGGGCCCGGCACCACCCCCACTTGCATGGATTTTGGAGCAGAAGAATGAGGAATGACAGAATCAAGGGGGGGCATTTGTGTTGTTGGCTTACGTTCCCCCTTTCTTTTGGCTCTTCTTGCGTCTATCTGTAATACTAAGTCTAGTAGTTCCCCGAATACGGTAGGGACAACTGGGACCGTGCGTGGCTAGGATATCCTTCAGTTCCTCAGATAACCCTTTATAGAACGCAGCTGACTTTTTTTCTTCGGGCCAGTCCATCTCAGCAGCCAGCTGGTTGAACCGGTTGAGATAAGTAAACAGGGAAGATGTGCCTTGACACAAGTTCAAAAATTCCAGGTCTGTTGCCTGTGATTTGTAGCGGGTATCAAAGATCCTGTTTATGGCTGTGATGAGAGCATCACAGTCATATAGGACGTAACTGTTTGCTTTGAGCAAAGGATTGACCCAAGCTGCTGCCGTCCCACGAGATGTGAAAAAACAAAAGCCGCTTTCGTAGTGGAATTAGGAAAAGCTGTGGGATGGCAAAAGAAGTGCAATTTGCACTGATTAATAAACGTCCGGTTTTGTTTAGGGTCACCCGAGAAGCGTTCTGGAGGGGCCAACAGGAACTGCATAGTCATAAGAACAGGGGCTGCGGTAAACCCGGAAGTAGAGGCTGCAAAGGCACCAGAACCTGTAGCAGTGGCGCCGGATGTATCAATACCCAGAGTATGAGGAGTCGGAAAGCAATGCAGACCATCAATCCTGTGATGTAAAGCATCATGCGCTACCATCATATCCGATCGGAGTTCGGATACCAAACAGATCAAAGTGGACAATGGGTCCTCCTCTTCCATGGCTTCTGTTCCATGGCGGATGGGGAGAAGTCAAGACAGGAGACCAGGACTGGTTGAACTGGGTAGTTGATTGAAGGAGCTCGGGTTGGAGCGTCCACCAGAGCCTCCACTCTATGAGGGAAAAAAGATCTTTTCGATGATATGACTCTCTGCTGTATTTTGAACCAGGTAGCAAGACCGATCACCTAAAAGAGCAGGGAGAACGCACTGCGATGGACCCAGCTGAAAGAAAAGACAAACGGTAAGTAGCTGAATCAACAGGAACCACCATCAAGCATCAACAAGCAAAGGAAGTACCTGAACAACCCTCTCCCTCACACACTGGAATCTTCCTGCAGATGCAGAAGGGAATTAGAGACTATTCAGGATATTAGAAAAAGGTATGAGAAAGAAAAAATGATTATGTCTTACCCCTGGTTGGATTAGGGAAGCTTGTATAATCCAAGTTAGGACACAACGAAGGTACAAAACTACAAACAGGGATGTTAGTGAGGAAGCTATACCGGGGCAGCATGAGGGGCGTAATAGATACAGGTAGGTGCACTATCTGCAGAGCGTCCTTGTGTGCACTTAAAGTATATGAGGTAGTCCAAGGAGGTACACTATCCGCCGAGTGTCGCAGCGTGCACTTGAGGAACTGAGAGGAATGGAGTCTAAAAAATGGAAAGAGAGTCTGAGGCAGAATACACAAGTTGGCAGGTACCAGTACTAGATGGAGAGTATGACAGGGTCTAATTACAGTACCCACAAGCTTAATGAACGATAAGGAAGCACTCCAGAAGCCCAAACAGAGAGAGAAACAACAACAAAAAGGCAGACTTACCAGGGACTGGTAACGAAATGGATTAAAGTCGGGTCCGGAGGTTGCGGTCCACACAGATGGTAATTGGACCGTAAACCGGTAAGAGTAAGTACATGGATAGGCAGATGACTGAATAAGATCAGCCGCAAAGGAAGTCCGTGGACAGAGAAATGTTTTCAGTACACAGGCAGGCAAGGATATAGTGAAATCAGCAGCAGAGGCAGTCTGTGGACAGGCAGTGATTCGGTACACAGAGGGGCAAGGATCACGTGAAATCAGCAGCAGAGACAGTCCGTGGACAGGCAGTGATTCAGTACACAGGCGGGCAATGGATAATATAGAATCAGAAGCAAAAGCAGTCCGTGAACAAGTAAAGGATTCGGTACACAGTAAATCTTCAGGAAATAAACGGGCACGGAAGACGGAACTTCGAGATGCCAGCTTTAACTTACAAACAGAAGCAGTGTTCCCAAGCTGCCGCGGGTTGAATAATTGAGGAGGTGGAGCCATGTGAAGGCGAGGCTCACAAGACCGTCATTGCAATAGAATTACACATGGTGATCAGGCTTCCTGGGAATTGTAGGCGGTAGCTGATCTAGATGGTACAGCATTAGCCAGTCTCCACGGAAGCCGCACTGCACACACCGGGAGCACAATGACATTATTGCAAAGCGCTTTTGAGGGAGACCATCTGCCCTGGTGAGGATAGGAAGCAAGGGGCCAAGGTGTGACAGTTCCACGTCCTATTTTACATAGCCACGTTCTGAACCTCCTTAACAAGCAGAAATTAGAACCAGATCTCTGGCTAGGAAGGAAGCACTCATTGTTCCACTGGTTAGTCTACTTCTTCATGTTTTTTGATTCATTGGCCCTCATTACGACCCTGGCGGAAAGCAACTGACCTGACCGCCATAGCGTAAATAGCGTTTCCGCCATGGCACGACAGAGTAAAGTGCGGCTAATTCTGACCCATCGGGCACGAGCACTACGCCTTGGCGGAAGTGCAAAGTCCGCGATGGCGGAAATGTCCCCAAAACGCCCCTCACCGCCGTCGTACAGCGACCTAGGTGCAATTCCGCCACCGGACATAGCGGTCACCGTAATGAGCGGCAATCGGAAAATACGGTGACCGTAAATATACGGAAACGGAAGCAAAAACATGCTCCCGGAACGGGAAACAGCACGCCGTACACCTATAAAATCAGAATATTCACACAACCATTAAAAATACTACCCTGAGAGACATCCCAACCCGTCATCCACCCTAGTGAAACCAAAACAATGGGAAAAGTAGCGAAAAAAGCGTGCGACCGCAAGCGGCAGGTCCACTTCTCACGTGAGGAACTCACGGTGCTCACAGAGACCCTCCAGGAGAATGCTGCCGTCGTCTTCTCGACGCAAATGACCAGGACGGCACTTGCGAACAAGAAGGCCATATGGGCCCTGGTGGCACAGCGGGTAAGTGCGGTGGGGACCGCACCCCGCAACCCACAGCAATGCAGAAAGCGATGGGACGACTTGCGGATACGCGTACGGAGCATACTATCCGCCAACCGTAACATTGCCACAGCTACCGGGGGAGGATCGGAATCACCCATCAAGTTGACCCCCTGGGAAGAAATCTGTGCCTCCACCATTGGAATGGAGACCACAGAGGGAGTCGGAGGGATGGAGAAAGGAGTGCAGACATCCGAAGAATCAGGTAGGTGGGCCAAATAAAACTATGCTAAAACCACAATGTCCAATCATGTGAAGTACCATGTGTCCACATAGTGCAACAGAAACACATGTCCAGGAGAACGTCCACTTACATTGGCCTGATAGCGGACATTAAAAGTCACAATAAATAAATAAATAATTAAAATTCCTAAAAACACCCTCTAAACGTGCAGCAGGCACCCCCTAACTGCAGGCTGCAATACAACTGCACCCTCAATGCACACAAAAATGAAACCACCTCCAAGGCCCTGACCCAAATCACCCTCAGGTACCACCCCAATGCATGTGACACATTGCCATTCCAATTTCCACAGACCCATTAATAATGCTCGCCCTCCTTTACTCCACCACAGGGTCCGATTCAAACGACGAGCTCCAGGACACCCCTACCAGCACACCTGCAAAGAGGGCCAAGACCAACGGCCAAAGACCCTCCACCTCAGCTGCACGGATCAAGACACGGCAGCAGCACAAATCAAGTGCCAGCACACAGGAGGGGACTTCAACAGGCACCCCAGCAGCCAGCATGGCCACACACCACCACAGGCCCCCCCAATGGATGCCACAGAAGGCACTGCTTCTGGTGGCAGCAGCACCATAGGTGACACTGCATTAATGGCAGCATGCTCCGACACAGAAAACGGTGATGTCGATGTACGATCCATCCATGACCTGTCCCAATCCCCCTGTTTGTTTCATCCCGTACAACATGAGGATACCACGCAGGGGCACTCACAAGACGACGACTGGCCATCCCCCACAAGCCCTGTGTCAAGGCAACATGAGGTGATCAGCCCCTCTGTGACACCACCGCAAATGGCCATGGCCCAGCAGAGGCAACAGTCCCTCGACCAGGTGATCGTGCAACAGCAGCAACTGGCCACGCTCCTCAAGGACCATGCTGATGAATGTGGGGGTACCAAGGCAGCCATAGAAACATGCACAGGGACACTAAGGGCAGAAATGGAGAGAAGCACCGAGAGCCTGAGAGTACAAATGGAGAGAAGCACCGAGAGCCTGAGAGTACAAATGGAGAGAAGCACCGAGAGCCTGAGGGGGGAACTGCATGCGACGTCCAAAGACGTATGTGCTGAACTTGCCGCTGTGCGCCGTGTGCTCACTGAGCTCTCACAAACCCTTAGGGACATGCATGGACGTGAGCAGGCAGAGATATCATCTGTTGCAAGTTCCGTCCAGGGCAGCCCCCAACGTAGATCTGGGAGGAACCTGCGCTCCACAGGCAGGGGTGCCCCTGATACCCGGAGAGGGGGCTTGCAATAGCGTCTGCCCACTGACAATGAGCATCTTTGGACACTGGTGTTCGGGGGGGAGGTAGGAGGGTGGAGGGGGTGTGTTGGGCTTACTTGGGTGGCGGGTCGATGGGGTGTGTAACACAATTTCACATATGCTATAAACATTTCACAATCATCCAATGAGATGTGTGGACATTGATCTTTGTGTACGAGGCCATCATAGGCGTACAGTCCATATTGTGCATGTTCCAGACACACACACTGCCACAAGTCCCGTGTCCATGTATCAGCCACCAGGCGTGAGTGCTAGAAGCATGAATCTATGATAATCTGACGAATTTCACGGCCCTCCTGTGCCTCGCGGACTCCTTGAGGTTCTGCCACATCCCCACCCACATCATCACCATATTCTGGTGCTTGCAGTTCTGCGTCAGGGGGCATGGGCACATTTCTACGTATGCACATGTTGTGTAGCATGACACATGCCATGACCATCTTTGCAACCTTCTCATGGCGGTACAGGAGTGCCCCGCCAGACCTGCTGAGGCAGCGGAAACGACCCTTCAGTAGGCCGAATGCCTGTTCTAGGACTACACGGGTACGTGAGTGGGCATGGTTGTAGTCCTCCTCATGCTGGTTCTGTGGGTTCCGGAGTGGTGTAAGGAGCCATCTCTTCAGTGGATACCCGGCATCACCTGTATGTGGACAATAAAGGATGTTTGAGGAATGACATTGCTACGTAAGCACCCCCCCCCCTTCCTGGCAGGTCATTGCCGCATCACATACCCCACATTATCATGCATGAAATGAGACTCACCGAGTAGCCAGGATCTGTTCCCTGCATGTCGCTCCATGTAGCGTGGTATTGTAGAGTTCCGTAAGACCATGGAGTCATGGGTTGATCCAGGAAATCGGGCACAACAATGTGTAATGATCCTGTTTGAGTCACACACCATTTGTACATTAAGAGAATGATATTGTTTTCGGTTGCGGTACTGGGCCTCCATGGCATGTGGGACAACCAATTCCACATGGGTGCAGTCGATGGCACCAATGCAACCCGGTATGCCGGCAAGTGCATGGAATCCCACTTTTGTGTTCGTAATTTCCTGCTCCGAGTGTGGTAGAGAGATGTAGTCGTCTGCGTGCTTCAGGAGGGCATCAAGCACTTGCAATAGTGTCCGTGACAACAGTGGCTGTGAAATGCCATGCAACTGTCCGACTGTGTGCTGGTAGGTGCCTGTGGCCAGGAAGTGGAGTACAGACACCACCTTCAGTAGGGGTGGGATGGCGGTTGGGCTATCTATCATGCTGACAAGGTCAGCGTGTGTCATGTCCACAATGGCGGTTATGGTGTCCCGGTCCAAACGGTAGAGGGTGTGGATCTGCTCATCAGTGAGGTTGAACGGTTGTGCTCGGAGGCGTGGGATTGCGGGCTGCCTGCGTGGTGGTAGTGGCTGTGCTGGTGGGCTTTGCTGGCCCTGCCTTGCCCTCCTCCTCCTCCTGCGTCTCCTCTGTGCGGCCGGTTGTTGTAGTAGTTGGTGTTCGTCTTCTTCTTGAAGTTGGAGTACTTGCAGTGCTATCAGGTCCCCCAGGGCCAACATCGCAAGTCCTGCCGGTAGCATTTTGGAGTGGGTGTGGTTGTGGGAGGGGGTTGGGTGTGCAATTTATGTGTTTTCAAGCTGTATAGCCTCCACCTGTGGTGATTCATTCCACCTGTGCAAGCTGCAATCCCCTTTGGGCGAGCACGTCCCGCACACAACGCTGCAAATCGACGCATGGCATCTTGCTATTACAATCATGTATTTCATCCCGATGGCAGTGAGATATTGCTTCATATGTTAATTCTGCTATGGTCCCATTGTTTCACATACTATCTTTGCAGTCGGGAACAAACTTGTGAAGGGTCAGTTGAATGTAGTACTCGATTAACGGTGGACCCTCATGCAGCGCTGTACCGCGGTTCACCGACGGGCGGGGCGTCCCATTTGTGAGTGAAGCCAGTTGCCATTTTCACACACTGGCGCACTAAATGGATGGATTCGTGATTTCAAGCGGTCACAGATGCCTTTTCGACGTGATGTTGCAAATGAGGAATTCGAAGGACAGCGCTTTCGGTTTCCAGCTAGCGGCGAGGAGACGCCCACAGGTCTGACTGCAGATAGAAAGTTCTATTGTTTAATGTCCTTGGGATGAATAGTATGGGATGCGCAATAGCGTAGTGGAGGATAAGGCAGGACGTTCCCAAATACATGTTACTTCACAACACTAGAATTCCGGCCTGGAGCACAGTGGATTTTGCAGACTGCATTAAGCACAGATTCAATGGAAATTTCAAATGTTATGTGAGTAAATAATCAGGCGTTTTTATACCGGGATGAGGGAATGATGTATGGATGCATGGACAGATGATTTAATAGAGAGTCTGCCATGTACATGGCTTTTTGGAATCTATCAACTTCCTCTGCGCTATGTGATGCAGGACTGCCATAGTGGGACCATCGTCTATCTGCCCTTGTTGAACCCTCCCTGTCTCGACGCGCCTTCTAACACTTGTGTCTATGCACGTTACTAATCCCATCTAATGGATTCTGTTTTAACAGACGCATGCACACAAACACTCGTTTGTAATAGTGTTTTCACCTCGATTTATATAGTTATGATTCGCAAGTGATTTTTGGGTGTGAATAATCCTTTTGAGTGGGCTAGCATGCATATGGCTGTGGATTTAGTGTGATCTTTGAAGTGAGTAATTCAAACGGAGTTCAGATGCCCATGCTATTCTTTTTCGTTTCATTTGGGTGACAGGTATCTCCTCCCCTTTTGCCGCTGCCATCTGTATGCCACTCCTGCAGATGGCTTTTACTCCCGACACCTGCTGCTTCGTGTTAATCAGTGGAGCACCATTACGATCTTATGGGACGATCGCCAATGGCCCACATGCCCTTACGCAGTACTAGTGGCTAGGAGCAACATTTCGAGCTTTCAGCTGGACTAGTGCCTACCTAATGGGACGGACCTGCGGTTCTAGGCGCTTCCATGTTGCCTTTTTGAACGTGAATGTAGCCCCTGTGTACCATGGAGGAACAGGGCGTCACACAAGAAGAAGCTGGTCATTTATTGCGGATGCAGCCCACAATTATGAGATATGATTTGGAGTTCATGACCTAATAGCTGTATGGCCCGGGTGATTTTGTTGTGCATTAAATTTTGATTATGATATTGACCGTGTAGCGTTATTCTTTGCAAGTAATGTAGCATATTCCTATTTGTGGAGCGATGTATTGTGAGGAGATCTGCTTTGGGTTCGGCCTTCTGAGTATAGTTGCGTGGTACTGTACTGGGCGCGTTTGCCTACGAAGCCCAGTAAGGTCAGGGATAGGGGCTGCAATTATGTCTGTTTTGATGATGTCATGCTCATGGGAGGGGGATTAGCTTTTGTGTAACAGATGCCGGTCAGCCAGGTGGATTGGTGGAATGATGTGATTTTCAGAATATGGCTGGTCACAGGTGCCTGTGTTTGCGTGCGTTTCTTGGAGGGAGACTGAGGTCATGTCCATTGGAATAGCTTCTGTATTCGTGCCATCTGTGCCCTGCTGCTCCCATTGGCCCCTCTTGAGATGTGCCTGGCTGCTCAGTCACTCTGCCAACTTGTGTGGTACATGCTTATGCTGATGGTTGGTTTGTTTACTGGCAGGAGTACAGGGCTGGTGCAGTCTCACTCAGGATACTGCTTTGTATGTTGCCTTACACTGGTGTCAAGCGATGGGGGGCCTGTTTTTGTTTGTCTCAGTTTTCAGTTCATGTTGCTGTACTTGAAGCTTCACATGCCTGTGCTGCATCAGTACGGCAATGGTGCCATGGCTAATATGGATGGCCACTCACAAGGCACTTGGAGCCCCTAAATTCATTTGTTCGTTGGCATGCATGGGTGACTTGTACATTTCACTGGTTGCATTGTGTGACTTCATTGCACCTACGAGGAGTTGTGCAATGTGGCCAGGGAGTGGTGTACAGGCACTCAGTAGGGCCTTTTACGGTTGGTTCGCGATGCCGTACTTCTCACCATGGCGGAATGGTACTTTCCGCCATGCTTGATGGCGTTAGGTACATGTCCGCTAGGGTCAGAATTCCCGTACCGTTGCGCCATGGTGGTAATTACGGTTTCGCAGTGCGCGCGTGCGCGTACTTGGTGCAGTTAGCGTTGGCGTTCACTACGGTGTCGCTAATGGCATCGTACTTTACGGTGACGGGTCATAATCGCACCGAGCGGTATTCGATGGCGGTATTGCATTTCCGCCATCGTTTTTCGATATCCGCCAGGGTCGTAATGAGGGCCATTGTGTTTTGGAACCAACTCCAAGTAAACCTGCCTTTTGTTCCCTTACAGTGCCTGGCTTTTCGTGTGGTGTTTCCATCTTTCGACTAATAGACTCCTCTGCAGAAAGAACTCGACGGCTACATTTCGGGTTTAACTGCCACGGATTCTGACACACAGTGATTGGGTTTTTTTGATAAACTTCCTCATACGCAGGTCACTCTGATCAGATAGATCTTTTTATGATTTTGAAGAGTGATTAAGGTCGTATAGCGGTCTGCCCACTCCCGGAATCTATCAAAGCTTTGACTGGGATTTATTTATTTATTGGATATTTGGTGTTTCCAGGTGCCACAAGACATAAAAATGGGGGAGGGGGACAAGGGAGACAGATAACAATAACAGTCCCATATTCGGATTGTGCAAGTGCAGTAGCAAGAAGTGCTACTGAGAGGGTGGGGGGAGTGCCGGTCTGCACAAATGCGAATGCGAAGTGCTGGATTGGCTATGGAAGTGCAGGGTAAAGAGGAGAGAGTGCAAGTGAAAGGGGGGATTGGAGGGAGGTAAGAGGGCCACAGGGGCTAGGCGAGTGCTAAGGGGAGGTCCAGAGTCCAAGTGCCAGGGATTGCATGGGATGCAGGGGGTGAGGGTTCACATGCTAAGTGCAAGGAGGGGGTGGACTGGTTGGGGTGGGCCTGGTGCCCTATAAAACTCAGAGAGAACCAGGCAACCAGTCAACAGGCAGACACAGGTGTTAGCAGGGGCGTGGGAAAGGGAAGAACGAAGAGAAAAAGAGGGTCTTGAGGAGCTTCTGGAAATTAAGGAGCTCCAGCTCAGGCCTGAGAGGGGCAGGGAGACCATTCCAGAGGGAGGCTCCTGTAGAGGAGAGAGATCTACCCCCCACTCTCTTCTTAGAGAAGCGTCTGATCTGCAGAGAGTTGGAGCTCGAAGACCGAAGGGCTCTATCAGGGAGGTATTTAGGGTGAGGGAGTTGGATGTAGCGGGGTCCCAGGCCCCAGAAAGCCTTGTGGATGATGCAAAGGGTCTTGGATTTGATCCTAGCAGCAACCGGAATCCAGTGGAGAGATTTTAGATCTTGATATGCGGTCCCTAGGTTTGATGCCAAGGATAAATCTTGCATTCCTCTTCTGGATTAGTTGAAGGGGACGAAGAGAGGATAAAGGACGATTGAGGAAGAGGGTGTTGCAGTAGTCCAGCCTACAGAGGATCAGAGCTCTGGAGACATCGAGTTTCTGGGGTAAGGTGAGGAAAGGAAGAATGCCTCTGAAAAAGTACCGCTAATAGTGGGCCTTCTTGGCAAGGTCCGCGATAAGGGGCGGGAAGGAGAGAGAGGAGTCAAAGGTGACACCAGGTTTTTCCCTCACAAGTGGATGAGGGGAGGGGACCCATAGAGGGTAGGACGGAAGGAGAGAGCTAGGGTCACAATGAGAAGGATATCAGTCTTACTGGCATTAAGGCAGAGATCATTGGCAGCACACCATGCCTGAATAGCACTCAGACAGTCGGGATGAGAGAGGAGGAAGAGGAGGCAGTAAAGGGAACCTTGAAGGAGAGCTGTGTGTCGTCTGCATAACACTGGAAGTGAGGAGAGAGGAAGGAGATCAGGTGGGCCAGAAGGGCAGGGTAGATGCTGAAGAGCCACGGCGAAAGGATAGAGCCTTGAGGGACGCCATAGGTGGAGAGTGTGATGGGGAGAGAAAAGGGCCCATTTAAACCCGGGAAGGTTGGTCAGGGAGGAATGAGGTCAACCATTCAAGTGCCAGGCCCGTGATACCAAGAGTGTCACGAAGATGATTTGTCAGGGTGGCATGATTGACAGTGTCGAAGGCAGAGGAAATATCCAGAAGGATATGAACGGGTGGAGAGTTGGAATCGAGACTTGAGAGCAAGTTTTCACGAGTGCAGTAGAGCAGTATACGTGCCTCTGGCTGCTCTGAAGCCAGACTGGTGGTTGTGGAGTCAACCAACAGATTCAGTATGTTGGGTCAGTTCGGAGATGACCAGCTTCACCAGGAGTTTGTCCAGGAAGGGGTTAATGGAAATAGGGAGTTTGTTAGCCAGGCAGGAGGGGACGGCAGAGGACTTTTTGAGGAGACGATATACAAGGGAGCGCTTCAGGGGTAGTGGGAAGGAGCCCGTGGCAAAGGAGTGATTACAGAAATCAGTTAGGACTGGCGAAAGGGAGGCAATGCTGTCCTTCATAGTTCTGAAGAAGCAGGGAGCACCTGTTTGGAGGAGACTTTCATAGAGAGGTCTTGTCTAGAGACCTCATCCGGTGCTATGTGTGAAGGAGAGAAGGAGGGGAGGGGGGCCAAAGGAGGCCTGAGAGCAGGGGTGGAAAGGGGGGTAGACAAGAGGATGGTCTGAGTTTTGGTTAGGAAGTGGGAGACCAGAGAGGTACAGTGGGTCAGGGATAACAGGGGAGATGTGGAGACTACAGTAGGGTTGGCGAGTTCCTTGCAGATTTTAAACAGTTTACCCGTGTTGTTAGTGGCCTCAGAGATGCAGGCTTGAACATGGGCCCCCATTTTTGAGTGGATGGAAGAGTCTGTATTGCCTTTGGATCAGGCGGCAGGCCAGTCTGTCAGAGGATGTGCCTGATGCCCGCCACTTCCGCTCAGCAACTCTGCACTTACATTTCAGAGAGGCTAGGTCGGAGTCCATTAACTATATCTACATCATGTGTCTTCAAGCTCTCATTACCAAGAAATAAATTATTCATACTTTCCACTTCACCTTTGTCTCCTTCTTCTTCCCACTCATCTCCCATCATATACCCAATCTCCATAGGCTGATCTTTCTTGTTTGAGGGACAATGTCGAGTTAAATGATACAATTGTCCACAGGAGAAATATAATCCGATGGAAGATTTTTGGCTTTGTGGGTTCTTCAAAGTTCGTTTAATTATTTTCTTTAAAGAAATTAGCTCTCCTATCTACCCCTGTATTTTCTTTACTTATTCATTTAGGGGGTTTCCGTGGGTTTTAATCTTATTTGCCACATGAGGAAAATGACATGTACTTTTAGGTTCACTTTTCACCTCTTTGCATTTTTGGAGATTTCTTATATGACGCTTAACCTCCATAAACTGTTCGGTGGTCTCGACTACCGCTAAATTAGGTTTGTTTAGTTATAATATAGCTCTTCGTAAATAAGGGGGTACTGAATTTATAAATTGTTCCATGGTTAGAATCTGTAAAACATCTTTCAATGTTTTTTTTTTCTAACCATAAAGATAAAGTGTTTTGGATTCTATCAGACAATTCTACAGGAGTTTGTTCAGCATTCAATTTGATACTTCTAAGTTTTTGCTTATAAATGTTTTCAGTCTGACTGTTAGGGCACCTACCTGGGTGGCTGCTGGAGGATGTTCCTGGGCCTGGCAGCTCTATCCACGATATCGGCTTGCCAGGAGGGTTGTTTCCCGACGGGCTATTATGCTTTCGATTTCTAATCGATGGCATACGCATGTGCCGTGGAGAGCTGCGCTCGGCGGAGCAGGCTTGTGTGCCAAGCCTTGTTCCTGTCTCAGCACAGCCACGACGCGTGCGTAGTTCGGCATGCGCTTCAAGCCTCAGTTTCATGCCGTGTGCTTCAAATAGTGTCCGAGTGCAGAAACGGGTCGCGTCTTAATGCGGTTTGTTCCTGACTCGCCACACTGCGCTCTTGCCTCAAGTTTGCTCCAGTTCCTGTCTTGTTTACCTTTCCTTTTTGCTGCTTTGTTCCTGGTCCTGCCCTTCTCTCCCAGGTCCTGCCTTCCTTCTGGGTCTGGGTTCCCTGATTGTTCTGGGGTCTTCTGCCTTGGGTCCCGGCTTCCCCCTTGGCCCCAGCTTCTCCCTTGGGTCTGGCTCTCCCTAGGGTTCCTGCCTTTTCCTTGGATTCCGGTCTCTCCCTTGGGGTCCTTGTTCTCTGGCTGGCCTGTGGTTCCCTTGTCCTGGCTTGCCTAGCCTGGGTACCAGCTCTTGACCTGACTTCAGTACCAGCTTCATACCTGCTCCATCTGGATACCAGCTCCTGGGTGCCACCGTTGATATTCTTGCCTGAACTGTGTCTCCAATCTGCAAGTTCCTTATTGTGTTCCTAACTCTGCCTTCCAAGTATACAGTAAGGAGCCTTCGTCATCTCAAGTCAGATTCCTTGGACTTCCTTGGACTTGTCTACGGTTCCACCTACCTTCCCTGTCAGTGCTTGCACTGTCTTGACGTCACGTAAATCCACAGGGAAGTGTCTTTGTGGCATCAGGAGTTGGTCCCCATCCATTCCTGTATCATCAGGGCTGGGTCGGGATTACTTTCTTTCGTCACCTTCTCTTCATCCGGCTCCCTGATCAACCAGTCTGGCTTCTCCAGTACAAACATCTCCTGGAAATACAGGTACGCAGCGTTCACGTGACGCACACCTTAACACTGACCCACTTTTCTCAATAATCCTTCTTTGATTTCAGCAACAGGTGTTGTACCTTCAGGATTCAGGAGGTGGTAGGAGTTTGAATTTCTCTTTTCAGTAGAGGTACCAAATAACATGTTGTTAGTTCTAGGATCCAGTTTAATTGATGGTCTAATCGCTCAAAATTGAGAAAGAAAAGTCTTCCCCCGCTCTATTTGGTTGTAAAATCCCTATTATGGGTCGTTGTGAAGAAACCGCTATTCTATTTAAACCCTCCTGAAATCTTTCTTCTGCCCTTATTTGATGTTCCATTAATCTAGCCAGTAATTTGTCTAAAGTAGCCATTGCGGTTTCCTCAAATGAGTTTCTTTCTTTTCTGTAATTTCTATGTCTTCTTCGTCTGGAGGGGTTTGAAATTCCTCACTTTCTTTTGATTCAGGAAGGGAGTCAACTTCTATGGGTTCCGTTTTTCTATCAGATTTGTGGGTTCTGGTATGATTTTAGGCAAGCCGTGTTTAACACTACAAAGGGAAAAGAGAGCCCCTGTCTAGTTGTGAGTATTAAAGTAACTTTACTATAAGTATTAAAGTAATTTTACTATAAGGTTTTAAATTACAAACTAATACTCCTTTCAATTTGGACAAAGGTTTTTGCTGGTTTAAGGGAAAAGCAGATTTAGTCACTATTCTTTGTTTAATTCTGAAAATGGTGTCTTGAGGATTGAAATCCAGAATAAGCTCATCTGCATTTGTGGGCTGAATTATTAATTTCATGAGAGAACCACATTTTATTTTAATGGGTTCCTAGTTTATATCAACTGATTCCGATCCCATATCTGACGCCACATGTGAGGGGTAAGAAATGCAAGGTGGACAACTTGGTAAAGGTTTTTCACAAGTAGCCATTTTATTAACTCAAAAGGGTGTGACAAACGTCTAGCTATCCATAATCTAAAGATAATTTCCCTGCCTATCAAAACAAGACTAAAGGAAAACACTCTAACCAAACGCATCTGTCCCTCACACTTATACATACAAAAAACTCATGAAGGTACAATATGGCATGTATCCTTGTAGCATGGGTCAGACCCACTTCCCCAGATTCAAAAGCAGGATTTTTAATCAAGGTTCCAAACAAGAAAGTTCCCCTTTTGTGTAGTCAAGTTCTGTTCATAAAGTTCTTGTTCCAAAATGTCTTTCAGTCAACACATCACAAGTTGCCACAAAATGAAAGGTCTTGATATTCCGAATTATAATCAACACTGCAATAACATGTCTCCTTGAAACATAAGCAATTCAACCATTGTTCTTGATTCACAACAATGTCTTTGTCAGGATGTTTTCTACCATAGCAATTCATCAAACACAATAGTGGTCTTGCCACTTTCTTTTCTTCACAACCTTCAACCACAATACAGTACTTCAATGTCTTCTTCCTGGTCCACTAACCTGCCAGGACTACCACTAACAATTCCTATCCTGGTATACTCCCCTGCCAGGACATAAACTCCTAACACTGCTACAAGTACTTTGTGGTTAGGCTTAATTCAAACTTCAGAAAAGACTTTCTACAACATTTAAGATTCACAATTCCTTCTGTGAAGACACAATGCTGTTCATTCCGCTGACTTATTTGTCCCAGGCAATGCAGGTTACGCTCCTCTCCTTCTTGATACCTCTTACAAAGAAGGTTTCCCTCCTGTCATTCTTTATCTCTCACTTTCACATCAAACAATTACTGACAATGGGCCTCATCACGAGTTTGGCTGTAGCCCTTAAATTACGGTGGTAACGGTATTACAGTGTTCTGACTTGAGTGTCATGCAGACCGATGAGTCCTCTGTCCCCAAGTGACGCACAGGGGAACTAAATAGAACCCCGCTGTGCGACCTTTGAGGCCACAGGTGGGAGATGTCTTCCCAGATCCACGGAGCCTCTGGAACACCGATGCTGCTGTCAAGAAGGAACAAGGTTAAGTACCAGGCAATCACAATACAGTCAGATAAACAAAAGGATCTAAAATGTCTTACCTATCTGGTGTAAGGGTGACCCAGGTAACCTAGTAGAGAGGTTCGAGACTCAGATGATGCGGCGGTCCCTGGAATGGTAGAACCGCAGGTTAGCGTGGATGAAGGGTTAGCCACCTGTAGGAGAGAGGGCTTGACTTGAATCCCAAGAAGGGAAAGGGCGTAGAAGCTCAGCAAGGTAACAAGGGATGATCCAAAGACAAGTCGAGGTGAAGTCCAAAAATCCGGCAACAGCTCAACAGTTCCAAGCAAAGGTACAAAGGGGTGTCCGAGGGAGTCCGAGGTAGAGTTCCGTGATCAAGATAACAAGGAGCAAGTAGTAACGCCAAACAGGGTCTGAAGCCAGCTGAGAAGCAATGAGCGTTCTGTCTCTCAGACCTTTATACTGAGTGTCCCTGGGTCATGTGACTTCTCTGGGTCATGTGACGTCCACCAAGATCACGTGAGGAACGCCACAGTGTATCACATGACCGACGTGAAGACGAAACGCCGCCCCTTCTGCTATATGTTCTCCAAGGCAATTGCCAATGCAGAAAGGGTTGTAATCGAGCCCATACACTAAAGCTGGTACGGAGTTTTCGGTTCTGTGGGTTCACCGAATCACTTGAGCCTCGAAGCTTGGGAGGGGATGCTGGGGGAATGTGAGCAGTGTTCTGATGTGTAGTGGCCTGGTGTGCAGAGGATCGCCTAACATAGCCCCCCCCAACTGCTCACGACCCCGTGGGCAGGACGGATGATCCTTATGGAAACGGGCTACTAACCGAGGGGCGTTCAGATCAGGGGCGGAAACCCACGAACGCTCCTCCGGGCCATAACCCTTCCAATCCACCAGATACTGGAGCCTACCCCTAAACCATCTGGAACCCAAAATGGCCGACACCTCAAAAACATCAGGAGAGGTCAAGGACACCGGCGCAACAGGGGTACGAAGACGGACAGAGTCAGGACAAGGTTTGAGGAGGGAGACATGAAACACAGGATGGCTACGCCAAGAACTGGGCAGCACTAGACGAAAAGCCACCGGATTCACAACCTGAGAGATCACATACGGGCCGACAAAGCGAGGTAATAACTTCCGGCAACCCACTAGGCGAAGATGGCGTGACGACAACCAGACCCTAGAACCCACCACCAGAGGGGGAGCCGCACTACGTTTGCCATCCACACGGGCCTTCATAGAAGTCTTTGCTTCGGTGAGATGAACCACGGTACTAGCATGTACAGCCGATAGATCCCTAAGACATGTCGTGGCCGCAGGGTTCGAAGAACTGGAAGCATCAGGGACCGGCAAGACCTTGGGATGTTGGCCGTAGAGGGCGTAAAAAGGAGAATAACCAGTAGCTGAATGAGCCGCATTATTGTACGCGAACTCCGCAAGCCGTAACACGGCCAACCAAGAGGTCTCATGTTGCAATATAAGACAGCGAAGGTACTGTTCCATGGATTGATTCGTCCTTTCGGTTTGCCCATCGGTCTCAGGATGATAGGCCGACGAATACCTGGTATCAATGCCCAATAATCTCGTCAACGATCTCCAGAACCGAGAGGTGAACTGTGAACCTCGATCGGATATAATGACCGAAGGGAGGCCGAATAGCATGAACACATGTTCAAAAAACAAATCCGCCAAGACAGGGGCCGAAGGAATGCCTTTACAAGGAACAAAACGAGCCATTTTTGTGAACGTGTCCACCACTACCCAGACGGAATCAAAGCCTTTCGACTTGGGGAGATCAGTAACGAAATCATAGTCAACGTATGCCAGGGCCTAGGAGGTACCGGAAGCGGAAGTAACAACCCAACCGGTCGTCCTCTTCGATGTTTAGCCTGAGCACATACTGCGCACGAATTGACATAACACTCCACATCGCGCTTCATAGAAGGCCACCAACACCAACGCTTGAGAAGATCTAAAGTGCGCTCTTGTCCGGGATGGGCATTAAAGGGAGCATCATGAGACCACTCAAGGGCCAGATTGCGAGTGTCAGGTGTGGGAAGGAACAGGCGTTCATGTACGAAAGGTAATCCATCAGAATACACCGGATCCCATTCTCGCAACTGATCAGAATGATTGCTAGTCCAGGATCGGACCGAGTCTAAAAGCGACAATGAGGGTGTACAGAGACAAATCACATGACTCTTCCGGAGAACGGTGTCAGGGAAGGCAGGCAACTGGACCCCCCCCGGGGAACGTGATAAGGCATCTGCTTTCCCATGTGAAGTGCCAGGACGATGCATAATATGAAAATCAAAAGCGGAAAAGAAAAGGTGCCATCGGACCTGTCTGCTATTAATGCACTTCAGAGAAGCCAGATCCTGTAAATTCCGATGATCTGAGTATACTGTGATGGAGTGTTTAGCCCCCAGAAGATGATGACGCCAAACACGGAAGGCATCCATGACAGCCAAGAGTTCTTTCTCCATAACTGTCATGCATGCCTCCCCATCCGGGTCCGTTACTAAACCCAGGCATCCCTGTTTCCTTGCTTCCTCAGCCTTGAGAACGGCTAGACCGTTCTACACCCAATGGAAGCTGTTCGGGAGACGCTAACGCAAGGGTCACATGACCAGCAGACACGTTTCGTCAGCGCGTCGGTCAGACGTAAGTCAGCTGACACTATTTAGCAAGACGGAAGCCTTGCAACAGCGCTTCTGATCGTTATTGTTACCTCGCGTTCCGGAGCTGTTTCTGCTACTTTCTCGCAGACGCTACTTTCATTCCAAGGTGCGGTTGCCTTCCGCGTCCCTACGCAGTTCCCGGCAACAGTGCAGCCCCTCCTTGAGCTAGCTGCTAATCGCACTCCTACGTGGCTCATTCTCTCCACATTCCCGCAGAGTCCCGCTCTGCCTAAGCCATTCCAGACTTTCAGAGTCCCGCTCTGCCTAAGCCATTCCAGACTCTCAGAATCCTCCTTGCTCCAGTTTCCCACGATCCTGCAGAGTCCCGCTCTACCTCAGCCAATTTGGACTCACAGAGTCCCGCTCTGCCTAAGCCATTCTAGACTCTCAGAGTCCTCCTTGCTCCAGTTCCCCACGATCCTGCAGAGACCTCTCTGCTCCAGTTCACCACGATCCTGCAGAGACCTCTCTGCTCCAGTTCCACGATCCCGCAGAGACCCGCAGAGCCCCCCTCTGCCTCAGCCAATCTAGACTCACAGAGTCTCGCTCTGCCTCTCTTCTACTGCCTAAGGACTTGCTGCTCTTGGACCAGGATTCCTCTTCTCTCCCACACGTGCACTGTACTCTGGACGCTTTCCTGTGTGCACCAACTCGTCTCTAGTGCGGCCCTCGTTCCGCCCGGGTTAGATTCCTCACTACCCTTTCCTGGTCGTTGTATCCTCGGACCCTTCAACCATCTAAAGAGACTTCCTTGTCCTTACATCCAGGTCAGTGTTTACTACTTAGGTTTTTTTGCCCTTCTTATCTACCAGCATTCTAATCAGTTTCCTCTCATCAACAGCCTGGTGGATCTTGGTCCTCAAAAGCCCTTCTCACCAATAGCTCTCTTTGACTGTTTAAACTACTAGTCAGAGAGTGACATTGATTAGAAGGTTCCCTTTGATACACTACGCCTTACCTGTCATCTTACGAAGACAAGAAGACATCGAGTGTATCCTTTGTTACTACCAACCCGTATCCTTTACGAGGGCCATTGAATCAGTCTCCTATGTCCATTGTGTTTCGTTGTTTCAACCCATATCATAACAATAACGGTGTAATGAGACTCAGTACTGGAAAACTTACGGGAATGGTATGCCACTGGATGTAATTTGCCTGTAGTAGGACACGTTTGAGACAGTACCGCACCGAGAGCAAAGGAAGAGGCATCCGCCTCAACTATGAACGGAAGATCAGGATTGGGGTGTTGGAGTACCGGTGCGGTAGTGAAGGCGGTTTTCAAAGCCTCAAAAGCCTCCTGATGTTCCCTGTGCCAATGATAGGGTACCTGAGGACTAGTCAGAGCCGTGAGCGGCGCAACAATTGTGGAAAAAGAAGAAATGAAACGTCTATAAAAGTTGGCGAATCCCAAAAAGGCCTGCAAGGACTTGAGTGTTTGAGGTACTGGCCAATCTAATACTGCTTTGACCTTAGATTCGTTCATGGATAACGCCCCAGGGGTGATGTGGAAACCCAGAAACTCAACAGAAGTTTTATGGAACTGACATTTCTCAGGTTTGGCAAATAAGGAATGTTCTCTCAAACGGGATAGTACTTCTCGAACATGCTTTACATGGTCATCAAGATCACGAGAAAAGATTAAGATGTCGTCCAAGTACACAACCATGTAAACATCCAGAATATCCCTGAATATGTCATTCATGAATCATTGGAATGTGGCCGGGGCATTACATAGGCCAAAAGGCATGACTAAATATTCGTACAAGCCGTACCGAGTACAGAAAGCCGTTTTCCACTCGTCTCCCTCGCGAACGCGTACTAAATTGTATGCGCCACGTAGGTCAAGCTTGGTGAAAATGGAAGCATGTGTTAAATGGTCTAGAAGTGGGGTGATTAACGGGATTGGATATCTGTCCTTTTTTGTGATAGCGTTAAAACACCGATAATCCACACAAGGACGTAAATCCCCCTCCTTCTTGGGTACAAAGAAAATGGGACTTGCCGCTGGTGAAGTGGAGGGGCGGATGTGTCCTAAACGTAAGGCGTTCTGTACATACTCTTTCAATGCTTGTTCCTCCGAAGGGGACAAAGAATAGATCCTGCCTGAAGGGATAGTGGAATCAGGAAGTAATTCGATTGGGCAGTCATATGGTCTATGTGGAGGAAGTACCTCGGAAGAGCCCCGATCGAAAACTGATTCGAATGCTTTGTACTCAGGCGGAATCCCAGACACCAACCCCCCAACAGTATGTGAATGCACAATCTCTGGATCATCAACAGTGAGTTGAGCTAATGCTCCCAAGGCCCGAGAAGGTGTGTCAGAGGCTTGATGGACCGGGAGACAATAATTCTGACAGACTTCGGACTCAAAGAGTACAGTGCCTGACTGCCAATTGATCAGTGGATTATGTTCACGTAACCATGGAATTCCTAGTATGATACCGAATTGGGGTGTGGTAATTAAATCAAAACTTAAGGTTTCTGTGTGTGTTTCTTGTATGGTCAACAAGAGGGGTGCAGTTTGGTGTCTAACAGGACCAGAAACTAATGCAGAGCCGTCTACGGCTTGGACATGTTCCGGTCGTGTTTTTACCACTAAAGGTAGGTTGAGGGAATGGGCCAAATCAATATCTATGTAATTACCAGTGGCACCTGAATCAATGATGATATTGACTGCATGAAGAAGGCCTGTAGAGGGACATAGAGTAGCCTTTACAGAGATGGGTTGAACACGAGCAAAGGCAAGAGAGGTACCCGGAGAGGATGACGGGACACTCGACCTGTTCTCCGGATCTAAGGTCGAGCCATCCGAAAAACCTGGCTCTTCTTGGGACGTCGAGGACACTCTTTCACGAAATGTCCAGTGGTGCCACAATAAAAGCATGCATTATCCGCCCTTCTACGTTCCCTCTCTGATGTCGTAATAGGACTACGTAAACCTCCCACTTGCATAGGTTCTTCTGTACTGGAAGCAGGAGTACTAGCAAGAGTAGGATGGGAAGAGACCCCCAATTCAGCTCTACGCTCTGATCGTCGTGCATCTACCTGCAAGACGAGATCAACCAATTCCTGATACTGAGTAGGCATAGAAGGGATCACTGATAAAGCATCTTTCATGGTGTTACTCAACCCCCTATAAAAGACCACCGCCCGCTTGTTTTCTGGCCATGATGTTTCCGCAACTAGTTGATTGAACCGGGTGATGTATTCTATCAAAGTCCTTCTACCCTGAGTCAGTTCTAACAACTCCAAATCCCTAGACTGTGCCTTGTGTCGGGTATCGAATACTCGAGACATTTCTAGAACCAACAAATCAAAGTCATAAAGGACTGGGCTATTATTCTCTAGCAGGGGATTAGCCCAAGCGGCAGCCGTTCCGGCTAAATGGGAGAGGGCGAAGGCGGCTTTAGTAGTGAAAGTAGGAAAAGCCAAAGGTCTGCATAAGAAATGTAACTTGCACTGATTAACAAAGGTTCTGAATTTCTTGGGGTCACCTTGATAGCGTTGCGGAGCAGCCAGGGGGGAAGGAGTTGGGAGGATCATTGGAGTTGGGACTGTAGAAGTAGCCAAGGGAGGGGGTGTAGTGGAGGAGCTGGCATCTCCAAACTCAGGGTCTGCAGGAAGGGAATGCTGAACACTCTGTATGGAATCCAACCTTTGGTGGATCACTGTGTTCGCGGCTGCCATATCTGCCCTTAATACTGTAATTGCCTGGACTAAAGCAGCTATGGGTTCTTCCCTCCCTGCATCGTCAAACACGACTAAACGGCTTCTCAGTCTGTTCTGACTTGAGTGTCGTGTAGACCGATGAGTCCTCTGTCCCCAAGTGACGCACAGGGGAACTAAATAGAACCCCGCTGTGCGACCTTTGAGGCCACAGGAGGGAGATGTCTTCCCAGATCCACGGAGCCTCTGGAACACCGATGCTGCTGTCAAGAAGGAACGAGGTTAAGTACCAGGCAATCACAATACAGTCAGATAAACAAAAGGATCTAAAATGTCTTACCTATCTGGTGTAAGGGTGACCCAGGTAACCTAGTAGAGAGGTTCGAGACTCAGATGATGCGGCGGTCCCTGGAATGGTAGAACCGCAGGTTAGCGTGGATGAAGGGTTAGCCACCTGTAGGAGAGAGGGCTTGACTTGAATCCCAAGAAGGGAAAGGGCGTAGAAGCTCAGCAAGGTAACAAGGGATGATCCAAAGACAAGTCGAGGTGAAGTCCAAAAATCCGGCAACAGGTCAACAGTTCCAAGCAAAGGTACAAAGGGGTGTCCGAGGGAGTCCGAGGTAGAGTTCCGTGATCAAGATAACAAGGGGCAAGTAGTAACGCCAAACAGGGTCTGAAGCCAGCTGAGAAGCAATGAGCGTTCTGTCTCTCAGACCTTTATACTGAGTGTC
This sequence comes from Ambystoma mexicanum, assembly GCF_040938575.1. Classification (NCBI taxonomy): domain Eukaryota; kingdom Metazoa; phylum Chordata; class Amphibia; order Caudata; family Ambystomatidae; genus Ambystoma; species Ambystoma mexicanum. Next base: position 344,750,736 of record NC_090922.1, read on the forward strand.
CCTGGGTCATGTGACTTCTCTGGGTCATGTGACGTCCACCAAGATCACGTGAGGAACGCCACAGTGTATCACATGACCGACGTGAAGGCGAAACGCCGCCCCTTCTGCTATATGTTCTCCAAGGCAATTGCCAATGCAGAAAGGGTTGTAATCGAGCCCGTACACTAAAGCTGGTACGGAGTTTTCGGTTCTGTGGGTTCACCGAATCACTTGAGCCTCGAAGCTTGGGAGGGGATGCTGGGGGAATGTGAGCAGTGTTCTGATGTGTAGTGGCCTGGTGTGCAGAGGATCGCCTAACATACAGCCGCATTTAAGGGCTGGCCCTATCACGAGTTGGGCGCTAAATCGACTGTTTTACCTCCAGCTTTTTTCTGGAGGTGAAAATCCCTGTTTTCGGCTGTATTACAGCCGGCTGTATTAGCCCGCATAATTAGCACCGAAAATTCCCCATTGGATCCAATGGACCCAATCAGGAATGGGGATTTACCGTTAAGGCCAAACTCGTGATCCGGTGGTAATACCATCGGACTGGTCGGTGTTCGGGCTATTACAGTCGGCTGTAATACAGCCGGGAATACAGCCCAACTTGTGATGAGGCCCAATGTCTCTTTATTACTCTTGACTTTCTTTGGCTTAGGCAAAGTTTGTTGGTGGGTGGCTTAACTAGAGTTCGTCCAAAATGTCCGAAAAAAATAGAGAATGTGTGATTTGGTGAATTTCGGCTGTTCAAAAAAGTCCGAACAGTTGAAAAGTTTGACCAGATCACGCATTCGGTGCTGGGGGCTGCAGGGGTGTCCCCCACACCCTTGCTCACTATATAGTGTATGGCGGTTACAGGGGTGTCCCCTGCAGCTATCCCAAAAAAGAAAAGGGCAGCAGGGGTGTCCCCTGCACCCTTGCTCACTATATTGTGAGCAGGGGTTACGGGGGAAACCCCTACAGCTGTCCCGAAAAAAAGGGGGAAAAAAAGGAAAGGCCCCTGCAGCACCGGTTCCCAATCACAGAAGTGAAAGGGAACAGGCGTTGCAGGGACACAGCGAGTCGGAATGCAAGGTAAGTAGGGAGTGGCGGTGTGGGTAGGGGTGTGCTGGGGGTGTGGGTAGGGGTGTGGGTGTGGGTAGGGGTGTGGGTGTGGGTAGGGGTGTGGGTAGGAGTGTGGGCCAAGTCAGTAATGTTCAGGGGAGAAAAGACCAAAGATTATTTAAAAAAAATATTCTTCAGTCTTTTCTCCCTTCATAATTTCCAATTAGGTCTTTCAACCCCAATCCTTAACTATTGCCTCTTCCTCACTCTGGGAATAATGGTTACAATTTCTCTGCAATATCGTTCTTTTATTACATTGCCAATGTGGGCTATACGTTTGCCAAAGTATTGCCCCCTCTTTACTTTGGGAATGGTGGTTATTGGACTTCTTCAGTGTTGTCCCCTCTTTGCTTTGGTTATGCAGGTTTTTATCTTGTTGCAATATTGCCCCCTTTTTGTTTTGGCAATAGTGGTTGTAACCTTGCTTTCCTTTAAAGTGAGTAAATCGCACACGTAACCTTCTTGCATTAGTTTGGTATCCAAAATTGTTACTAGCGATCAGTGTTCAACTACGGAGCATTCCAGGGTTTCCTACCAAAGGCATGCTCACCGTTGTCTCTACACGCGTCTGCTCGAACCGCTGCTGCAGCTTCTTCTGTGTACTTCTGAACTGCTGACAGCCTCAGTCGCATTCCCGCAGCCCGCGCCACTTGGGAAAAAGGAGCCAGGCTTGCTCTTCCTGCACTGCTGTGCTTGCCAGCCATCAGAACCAAGCATACAAAGAAGAGAGTCTTTCTCTTTCTCATGGGACAGCTTGTCAGTCTACAGCTGACCGCTGCAATTCAGAGTTTCCACTCTGAAGACTCTCTCAGGACTGACCTACACTTTCACAACAGCAGCTCCAGCGTCTTCAGTTTTCTTCTGCTGCAACTGATGCTCACAACTCCTACTGCTGCTCCACCTCCTAGTTCTAATGTGGGCCTTATGTACTCAAAACATCCTGTTCCAGTGTGGGTCATTAGAACCCCTAGAGCGCATATTGCAGTTTAGTGCCTTTGAGTCCCTCTTCCTCGTCCCAGTACTTCGGGCATTGTGGGACTTGAAGTCTCCAATGTTCTGATAACTTTGTGTATCAAAAATACAGAGTTCGACTTTAATTCCCTCTTTTTATTAAGCTCACCTTTAGGGAAGGATTTGGGAAAGAGTAATGATTGGTTTGGGTTTAAGGGAGAATTATATTCATTGGAAGTCAGGGTCTTAATGCTCTGCTTTCGATATATTTTCCTCCCATGCTGATCACAACAATTTTCACTGCCAACAAAGTGGGTAGGTTTAAGAAGAGAAGCCTTAATCTGACAGGAAGCCATTAAATATTTTGGCATCATAGAATGCTCTTCTTCTGAAGAAGAAAAATACGGCATCTCTTCCAACAGAGCCATCACATTCCCCTGGGGCCTTTCTCCACCCAGGTGATCCTCCCGGCTAATATCCCAAGGGCTAGGATCAGGTAGGGGCTGCCTTCCCCTGGCCACCTGGGAGGAAACCTTAGGCAGGGGGTTTGTGAGAACTCTTCAGGATTCATCACAATATGTGAAAGGGGTCATAAAAGCAGCATACAGAAGTGGGCTAGATTGGCAAGTGAGCAAAAGCATGGCAGCGCATCGGATGACTCTGAATGGCATCACAGGGTCTCACCGTTTTACATGATGAGGAAGAGATTAGCAAACATGAGACTCTCACTGCAATGGATAAAGAAAAACAAAAGGCCAATGGAAAATAAACTAAGATAAGCAGAAGGAAGAGTGAAAGAAACCCAGAGGAAGAGAAAGGAAGTGTACGATGCGAGGAAACCAGTAAAAAGACACGATATCTGAAGAGATTGGGTCAAGATTAAAATGCCAGACAAAGACAAGAGCACATTGTCCAAGTACAGTGCACCTATCCAAGCGAGCAAGATTCATGAATATTACATAATGACAGCAGATGGGGAAAAAGTGGAACGGAGACCGAGTCGTGCTGTACAGGTGATGAGAAACAGAGGAGATCCCAAAGAGAACCTAAGTGTTAGGCAGAATCCTGTGCAGTTCCCTTGGGGAACACTGCAAAAAGATTAGGATTACAGGTGCAAGCAGTAAACCCAAGTGGTAGCAGTCTGCACCACCCAGATTTACCCGGTAGCTGTGGCTGAGCAGTCAGACTTCTCTCAAGATGAGTAGGGCAGTATACAGAGCATACAAAACAGGGCCAATAATACCGTGGAGCAAACAAACAATGACCAGAGCTTGGTATCAAAAGTATATAATTATTTATTTTAAAACACACTTTAGGAAATACACTAAGCACTATAAATCAAAGCAAGTTCAAACACAATCAGAAAAAAGTATACACACCTCCCTTAATAATTATTTAGACAAGTCTAGGTAAACACACCACAAGTTGTAAAAACAAATGCGAGCGCTTAACCCAGACGGCACTCCAATAATTAAGTTAGAGGGAGAGAAAAAGACAGGTTATCGAAATAAAACAGGTCCCAACACTTTTCTAAGATCACAGTAAGCTAGTGAAGGCAAAATCTACTGTAGTGCCAAAGTTCATAGGCCAGGGCCACTTTAAATGGAGCAAGGCGAAATGTGCCCAAGATCACACAGTTTAAAAATGCACTCAAGTCTTTACTAAATTGTTCAGGAGAGGTTGGTTTGGCGTGAAAGATAAAGTTAGGAAGTTCTGGGGGCCAACCCAGTTGGAAAGCCAAGGATTTAAGGGTCACCTTTAGCAATCCGATGAAAGGGAGGCCAGGTCGAACACAGTACCTTTAAAAGTGAGGAAGCTCCAACGATGGCAGTTGTTCCTGGCAGCGGGTGCAGTTTGTGGTTTCGACCAGGGAAGGAGGAGATCTCGTCGAGGAGGAAACTTGGAGTCGTTGCACTGCCCAGGGATGAAACCAGCCGTGGATTTCGTTTGGTTAAAAGGTGTGTTCCTTTTATTCGCGGTCCTGCTGGACTGAAGCTTGGCTATCCGGCTGCCGAGTGCTTGGCACTGGTGATTTGACCAAGGGACGTCCTGGAAGGCGACTGTCGAACTGGTTGTTCCCACCAGCTCAGAGGGAGAAGACTTTTGCAGCAGAAGATCTTCTCTTGTCGTTGGGGAAGTGGTGAGGTCGTTTCAGCAGGGCTCCACCAGTGGTATCGTCGTTGCAGATGGCTCAACTTCTCCCCTCTTCGGATTTCTCAGGTCCAGTGGTGACTTCTGAAGTTCCAGTCCCAAAAGCCCTGCTTTTATGCAGAAAAACCCCCATTCAACAGCCTAGCTGTCACTCATTGTCATGATGCCTACCTCCAAGGAGCCAGGTCTGACCCAGCAACCCCAGAGGCAGGCATCATTTCCCCCCTCGGGAGTGCCAGCGGGCCCAAGCTGGGGCCCTTTGGACGCAGTCCTGGCGCCTTAGGCGCCAGGCTCATGTTGGACCTCTGTCCTGGCGCCTTAGGCGCCAGGCTCATAAAGCTAGACATGTGTTCAAGTGTTTTAATGTGCACTTACCTGATGCAGACCATGCTGCCACATCCAGGCCCTCTTGAGGCCTGAATAGGAACTACTTTACCTGTGGGACTACTTTCCACCCGGGTGTGGTCGGGGAAGGATACATACCTGATCGGAGGAAGGATACACACTTGGAACTTCTTCCAAAGCTATTTAAACCACACCCGATCAGCAACTCACGCTTCGCGTTGTACTGCTCCTCGCAGCTGGACGCTCACAGTGTCAGCTCCTGCATCTGGACTTCAGCCACGCCTGTCAGCATCCTGGGTCACCTGCAAAGGGAGACAAGAGACCTACCAGCTAAATCTGTACCACAGAGACATCACCGACGATCCTGAAAGGGAAGACATCATTTTAAAAGCATTTTGTTACGATTGCTGCAGCGCTGCATTTGACTCACCTTTCCTGGGTTCCTCCATCTTCAGCAGCGATCATCCGGATACACAGCCACTTCCCAGAGCCTAGAGAAAAAGACAAGAATAAGAGGTGAGAGAAGGAAGGGAATAGGAAAAGCTCAGTTTCCTTCTAAGACTTACCTGTTGGGTCATTCCCATTTCATTTCGGGTCTTGCTGCTTCCAAGCATTTTCCGGACCCCGGCCCCTATGGGGAAAAAAGACAAAGACATTAGATGAGCGAATGCAAAAACATTACCTGAGCGCTCATCTAGGACTTACCAGATCTTTACTGGAACTGCACGTTTCACTTCGGGTCGGCGCCATATCTCCGGCATTCCGAACCCCGGCCCCTATGGGGAAAAGACATCAACATTAGCGCTTTGTTGCAAGAAGTCTCCAAAGGAATCTTCATTCATCACCTGAAAAAAGACAATGAACATTATTATTTAAAGCTTTAACTTTTGAACTTGCAACAGAACTTTTACAGCGCCTTACCAGTATAATCAAGCTTACCTGAACTCCCATCCAACCTCAATCCAGTGAAGTAACTGGGTTCAACGCGCCCCTGCGTCAGAAGCAGGATGGAGAGCTCGTCCTTTCAGACCCTAAGGTGAGACTTCACGGGGAATCGTGGAAGGGTATCGTGGAGGGTTGGAAGAGAGTGGGAGGCTTGAGCATAACTCAGTCAGTAGGTAATACTCCCTTTTCACACACAGGGGTATATTCCTACGTGCCGGAGAAGCCAGAGTAGAGGGCCCTTCCTGTCCATCTTCAGAGTCCTGCGCTTCACCATTGAAGAAGCATCAGCACTCAAAGCCAGACCTGCGCCTCCGTGGGAACCAGGTGAGCGTTACAGAATGCGAAGCCTACCCACAATTTCCCACCCGGGCGCTACGGAGACTTCCGAGACTGACCAGCTGGCCCAGCTTTTGAGGGAATTACGGGCAGAGGTGCACTCAGCCCGCCAGGAGACTAACGCTCTCAAAAGAGAACTGATCTTATCTAAGGAAAGAACTGATGACCTAGCCAAAAGGTTATTTCAGGCCCAGGCAGGGCACACTCCTTTACCTAATTCTGGAGACATTTCCACATCAATGGGTTTGAGTAACCCGGTACAAATTAATCTACCTGGACACATCCCTTTGGCCCCGCCTGAACGTTTTGCGGGGGATCCCAAGAAATATGCCGTCTTTATGAACCAATGTCGTTTACACTTTCTATGCAGACCCGGAGCCTTCCCTAATGACCAGACGAAGGTAGCCTTTATACTATCTTACCTCAGTGGCAGTGCTGCCGATTGGTCTATTCCATTGGTAAATCAGGATGATCCCATTCTCCGGAATTTTCAGGGCTTCCAGGCCAGCATGGAAAGATTGTTCGCTCGACACTCTCAAGGACAGGCCCTTGATAACAAACTGCTATCCTTACGACAAGGTAATCAGGATCTTCTGTCCTACATAGCCACCTTTAACAGACTGGTTGTGGAAACTGGATGGCCAGAAAGCAAAAGGATCACATTGTTTCATCGAGGCCTGCGCGGAGAGCTTAAGGATGTTCTAGCTCAGATAGTAAACCCACCCCAGGTCTGCGCAGACTACATTGACTTGGTGGTTCAACTTGATCACAGAATTCAAAATAGAAAAGCAGATCGGTTCAAGTATGAAAACCGAGCACCGATCAAAACCCACGCTACCTCCAAGAGTACCGACGTATCTGAACCTATGCAAATCAGTGGTGTTAAAGGACCATTAACGCAGAAAGAACGAGAGAAAAGGCGGCAAATGCAACTTTGTCTGTATTGTGGGACCTCCGGTCACTTTCTTCGAAATTGTCCAGTTAAACCACTTAAGAAGGTGGTTGGAGCTACTGATAACGAATTAGTGACACCTGATTCGGGAAACGACATAGCCCGGCAAGCGTAGGGGTCCGCTTGCCGAGCTTGAAAACTAACTCTTTGACCTCGCATTTCGTCATGCCAATGGTGCTCGTGGACCCAAAACAGCCTCAGCAGTTGCATGCTATAAAAGCAAACATCGACAGTGGAGCTATTGGAAATTACATAGACCGTGAATTGGCTTCCAGGATTAAGCTTCCTCTCCGCCCGAATGTAACCCAAGATGTCATTACTACAGTAGATGGAACCGAAATAGCCTCAGGGCCTGTAACGCATTCCACTGTTGAAGTGACACTGGTGGGTCAGGATGGACATCGGGAAGCAATCGTGTTTGATGTGATCAAGGCCCCACAATTTCAAGTAATTCTTGGAATTCCTTGGTTAGAAACACATAATCCCAGAATTGACTGGCGAGCAAAGAAGATAAGTTTTCCTGATTGTGAACCAACTTGTTATCCAAGAAATCCAGCTATGGGTCTAGCCACAGCAACTTCCACCCCTGTACAGCTACCGTCTGAATACCAAGAATTACAAGACGTTTTTCAGAAAGAACAGGCTAACACGTTACCTCCCCATCGGTCTTATGATTGCCAGATCGATCTGGTACCCAATGCTCAACTACCTTGTAGTAGGATTTATGCTTTTACGGAACCTGAGAACCTGCATTTGCGTCAGTATTTAGATCAGTACCTAGACAATGGTTTTATTCGCCCGTCCAAGTCTCCTGTCTCTTCAGCTCTGTTCTTCGTGCCAAAAAAAGAAGGCGACCTTAGAATGTGTATAGACTATCGTGCCCTAAATCAAATAACGATTAAGAATCGTTATCCTCTGCCCTTGATCCCTGAGCTTATCGACCAGGTGAAAGACGCTTGTGTGTACACCAAGTTAGATCTCCGAGGAGCTTATCACCTGGTGCGCATAAAAGAAGGCGACGAATGGAAGACTGCATTCCGCACCAAATTTGGGCTCTTCGAATATCAGGTGATGCCCTTCGGTTTGTGCAATGCACCTGCCGCCTTTCAGTACTTTATGAATGATGTTCTTCGGGAACTTATCGATGTCTGTGTCATTGTTTACATTGATGACATCCTGGTGTACTCTTCTTCAGAATCCGATCACAGAAAACATGTTAGGGCAGTTCTTGAGAAACTGCGCCAGCACAGACTATTTGCAAAACTCGAAAAATGCGTTTTTCATACCACAGAAGTTGAGTTTCTCGGATTCATCCTGACACCTCATGGAGTCCGAATGGACTCGCGAAAGGTGGACGCCATCCTCAAATGGCCATCTCCAAGCTCGGTGAAGGGAGTTCAGAGCATGCTCGGCTTTGCCAATTTCTATCGAAGATTCATCCCGGAATTTTCCCGAACAGTCCAACCCATCACCGCTCTCCTAAAGAAAAACAAACGCTTCGAATGGACTCTTGAGGCCGAACAAGCCTTCCAGGACCTAAAAACCAAATTCACCTCTGCACATGTATTGAAGCACCCGCACCCAGATCTCCCGTACATAGTGGAAACCGATGCTTCCAGTTCGGCCATGGGAGCTGTCCTGTCGCAAAGAGACCCAAAAACTAACCAACTACACCCAGTGGCCTTTTGGTCCAGAAAATGTTCTCCTCCTGAAATCAACTACGCAATTACTGATAAAGAGTTACTGGCCATCAAATCTGCTTTCAAGGGCAAGACACACCATCACCGTAATTACGGACCACAGAAACTTACAGTATTTAAAGACGGCCAAAACTCAATCTTCACGACAACTCCGATGGGCTCTATTCTTTGCGGAATTTGATTTTGTAATTACCTTTCGCCCTGGCTGCAAGAATGGAAAAGCAGACGCCTTATCCCGGATTGGCATGGAAGAACCTAATTCAAGCTTAGAACCTGTGCCCATCATACCTGAGCAAAGAATCTTAGGCTTAACTTCATTGCAATCTATTGAGGATATCCAAACGCAAGTAAAACAACTTCTAGACTCTTCAACCTTATTGGAATGGAGTCAAAAGGGTCCTCATTACACCGTTAAGGATGACTTACCCTACTTCCAGGAGCGGTTGTTTCTGCCAAGTAAAGAATTGCAAGAACTTGTTATTGCCCATCATCATGAATCTTTAATGGAAGGACACCCTGGTATCGCTAAAACGGAGGAAAAAAATCAAACGCCACTTCTGGTGGCCTTCTTGGAGAAAAGACATAAAGGGCCTCATTCCGAGTATGGCGGTAAGGGATAGTGGCCACCGCTAACGAGAGCGGTGGTGGTAATCCCTTACCGCCATACTCCGAGTTCCCTTTGCGCCATGGAGGTTTTAACACCTGCTTTTAGCAGGTGTTAAAAACCATGGCGCTAAGGGACCTTGATGTTAATTACGCCACCGTAATTTACGGTGGCGTAATTAACGCCTTCCCCACTCCCATTATGCCCTATGGGGCAAGAATGGGAATGGGGAAGGGTAAATGGGGATTGGGGAATTACCGCCCCGCCAACCTTGGAATGGGGCGGTAATTCCGCCATCCACCAAGGCGCTGCCGGTCCGGGTACGGCGTCAACCAAGGCGTTAATAGCGCCATTGGTTAGCGCCGTACTCGGAATGAGGCCCAAAGTCTTTTGTACTGTCTTGTGGAATTTGCGCCCAAAACAAGGCTCAAAAGAAAAGGCCAGCCGGCCTACTTCAACCCTTGGATATTCCACCGGCACCATGGCACACCCTGTCAATGGACTTTATGACAGATCTACCTCCTTGTGCTGGTTACAACACAATCCTTGTAATTGTGGACCTATTCTCCAAAATGGCCCACTTTATCCCTTTAAAGGGTTTGCCTTCAGCTTCCACCTTGGCCAAGGAATTCCTGGAGAATATAGTTTGCATACATGGTTTCCCTTCCATTTTAGTCTCAGATCGTGGAGGTCAATTTATCTCACATTTTTGGAAGAAGTGTTGCCAACTAGCACAAATAGATGTGCGGTTATCCACCAGCCACCACCCCCAGACCGACGGACAAACCGAGAGAACCAATCAGACTCTCGAGCAATATCTTCGGTGCATGTTACACCAATCCGAGTTAAATTGGAAAGACATCCTTTGGATCGCAGAATATGCATACAACAATTCAGTGCATTCTGGAACCGGACAAACCCCCTTTTATACTTTGTATGGTCACCATCCTCGGACCTCTGACCTAGATCCACCTCTGACCCTGGAAATGCCCGCAGTAAATCATCTGCATTCCACAATAACCCGAGCCTTCAAAGAAGCTGCAACTCATTTACAGCAAGCCAAGAAAAGGTATAAAGAAAACGCTGATTTGCACCGAAGTAAAACTCCTCCTTACCAAGTAGGAGACCAGGTATGGCTAGCAACTAAACATTTACCCCTCAAGGGCCCGCAAACCTTCAATCCCAGATTCATAGGACCTTATCCCATCAAAGCTATAATCAACCCACTGGCCTTTAAACTGGATCTACCGTCCAACATGCGTATTCATCCAGTTTTTCATGCATCACTTTTGAAGCCAGTACAACTAGGAACCCGATTGTCCAAGCCTCCAGATCCAGTTCAAATTGAAAGGGAATTAGAATTCGAAGTTAAAGACATTTTAGACTCCAAGGTGGTAAAGGCGAAACTCTTCTATCTTGTTGACTGGAAGGGATATGGACCTCAGGAGAGATCGTGGGAGCCTAGTAACCATGTCCACGCACCTCGATTAGTACAAAGGTTTCACCGGAGATTTCCGAACAAGCCCAAACCCCCGGAGGGAAGAACCTTGGGAGGGGCCTTGAGGGGGGGGTACTGTCATGATGCCTACCTCCAAGGAGCCAGGTGTGACGCAGCAACCCCAGAGGCAGGCATCATTTCCCCCAGGGGAGTGCCAGCAGGCCCAATCTGGGGCCCTTTGGACGCAGTCCTGGCGCCTTAGGCGCCAGGCTCATGCTGGACCTCTGTCCTGGCGCCTTAGTCGCCAGGCTCATAAAGCTAGACATGTGTTCAAGTGTTTTAATGTGCACTTACCTGATGCAGACCATGCTGCCACATCCAGGCCCTCTTGAGGCCTGAATAGGAACTACTTTACCTGTGGGACTACTTTACACCCGGGTGTGGTCGGGGAAGGATACATACCTGATCGGAGGAAGGATACACACTTGGAACTTCTTCCAAAGCTATTTAAACCACACCCGATCAGCAACTCACGCTTCGCGTTGTTCTGCTCCTCACAGCTGGACGCTCACCGTGTCAGCTCCTGCATCTGGACTTCAGCCACGCCTGTCAGCATCCTGGGTCACCTGCAAAGGGAGACAAGAGACCTACCAGCTAATCTGTACCACAGAGACATCACCGACGATCCTGAAAGGGAAGACATCATTTAAAAAGCATTTCGTTACGATTGCTGCAGCACTGCATTTCACTCACCTTTCCTGGGTTCCTCCATCTTCAGCAGCGATCATCCGGATACACAGCCACTTCCCAGAGCCTAGAGAAAAAGACAAGAATAGGAGGTGAGAGAAGGAAGGGAATAGGAAAAGCTCAGTTTCCTTCTAAGACTTACCTGTTGGGTCATTCCCATTTCATTTCGGGTCTTGCTGCTTCCAAGCATTTTCCGGACCCCGGCCCCTTTGGGGAAAAAAGACAAAGACATTAGATGAGCGAATGCAAAAACATTACCTGAGCGCTCATCTAGGACTTACCAGATCTTTACTGGAACTGCACGTTTCACTTCGGGTCGGCGCCATATCTCCGGCATTCCGAACCCCGGCCCCTATGGGGAAAAGACATCAACATTATCGCTTTGTTGCAAGAAGTCTCCAAAGGAATCTTCATTCATCACCTGAAAAAAGACAATGAACATTATTATTTAAAGCTTGAACTTTTGAACTTGCAACAGAACGTTTACAGCGCCTTACCAGTATAATCAAGCTTACCTGAACTCCCATCCAACCTCAATCCAGTGAAGTAACTGGGTTTAACGCGCCCCTGCGTCAGAAGCAGGATGGAGAGCTCGTCCTTTCAGACCCTAAGGTGAGACTTCACTGGGAATCGTGGAAGGGTATCGTGGAGGATTGGAAGAGAGTGGGAGGCTTGAGCATAACTCAGTCATTAGGTAATACTCCCTTTTCACGCACAGGGGTATATTCCTACGAGCCGGAGAAGCCAGAGTAGAGGGCCCTTCCTGTCCATCTTCAGAGTCCTGCGCTTCACCATTGAAGAAGCATCAGCACTCGAAGCCAGACCTGCGCCTCCGTGGGAACCAGGTGAGCGTTACACTCATACATGCTAAGTGGTGAGCCGGGCGGCTCACCACTGGGCCAATCAGAACAGAGTGCGACTTGGGTTGCTAAGGCAATGCAGTCCAGCCTGCCAATTCCCCCACCCACACATCCTGTGAATCCCAGACAGAGTGGCACCAGTTGGAGCAAAAAGTGGAACAAAGGGCCCGACTTTGGTTGGAGTTACAGAGACGGACACATACGCCATTTTGTAAAAGAGTTCTGGCGAAAATACCCAACTGGTGATTTTATATTAATTAAATAAACCAGCGGTATCTATACAATGCACCAAAAAAGTGGTGCGTTTAAAATGAATGGGAAAATCCCATAGGAAATATTCCGGTGGAATATTCTGCGTGGTAACCACTGCCACCAGCCAAAAACTCGACAAGGGGGGACTGGACAGTGCCCCCTTGGAAACAGACCCAGGGGCAATCTAATTAACCCCTTCCAGTACTTCCACAATATGATGGTCTGTACTGGTTCTGTTCACAATGTTGGACTAACAAAGCCAATGGTGACTTTACATGCCCTGGGAGACAGTAGTCAGTTCCAGGGTATGGAGTCTATGTTTGGGGGTCACTATGACACCCCTGTGTTACTGCACTGAGGGTGCTGTGTAACACATATACCAAAACAGATGATACCCTATGGAGTAGAAGACCCCATATCCCAAAAGCACATACCAAGTCAAAGACATACCTCAAATCACGCCTAAGAGTGGGAGAAAAAGAGTCTCACTCTTAGCAGGGGAAAGAAACAAACCCCAAAAATCCAGCAAAGCTGCTGGGGGACTCACTAGGTTCGGGAAATTAGCCTTATAAGAGAATTCTCCCTAACAGTAAGGAATCAAAGAAAGGATCAACACAGAACAGGAACCGAGAGACGAGAGAAGAAACACCCGACAGTCTCTACGATCTGGAACAGAACAACCCTCCTTATAAGTGGAACGGATGGAAGACAACACAAAGGCGGAGTGGCCAAAAGAAAGGGAACATCAAACTACAGCAGTGAAGACAAGAGAAGGAGGATGAGAAGACCACCCAATAAATATAATGATTGTTATGGACTAGAGTATTGTTTTAAAACAGACACATGGTTGATGGTTTGCACAAATACATTTATTGAAATAATAAAAGGGGTTGGAAAAATGCCTCACTTAACTCTATGATGGTTTTCCCTGCCTCAAAAAAATGAACTAATGAGACAGTCGTAGTCAGGATGTCCAAAATAAAGTTCTTCGTACTGTGTTTAAAACCTAATCTGATCCTCACACACTCAAGAGAACAATAAATGTCTTTTGGCTGCTCCTCTGCAGCCTTCTCCAGTTCTGTGTAAAATCAGGCTACTGTATAAAGTAAAACCCAAGCTTATTCCAAAAATAAAATCCCACGCTTTCTAAGAAATATTTCCTTACTTGCGGTCCGCTAATCAGTGGGAAAGTGGTGTCCTTCCCTTTAAGCAGATCTGATTATGCCAGGGGGAACAATCTACTTCCCCATGTCTTTCCTCAGGGTTTACTAATTGTAACCAATTATTTAAACATTTCCTTGTCTCTGGCAGGCTTGGTTTACTCTCCTGCCAAGTACTGCCCATGTTATTTTTAGAGAATCACTTGGACGAGGAAGAGTGGTTATAAAGATAAATGTATCTTGTCAACATGGAGCCTCCTGGTCTGTTTTATCTCCTTTAGACAAGTTGGGCTTTCTCTCACACCCAACACACTCTTGTGTCTTCAACACACCATTTGTATCTTGACATCTTTGTCCTTCCTTTTCCTTTACACATGAGAGGTGTTTCTGACTTCCCCCTGGTCCCAGGACCCTTACTTCCCAGGCAATTGTCTTATTTGTGTCAACTGCACATGACTTTCCTTTCATAATAGTGTATTTTACTGGTTCCACTATGTAGCTTACCTTATTGCTGCTCTCTGCGAAGTCGATGAACTCTGATGGGTATTGGAACTCCGCCTTGCAATGATGTCGGCTCCAGAATCCTCCTTTCTCCTCCTTTAACGTTCTGGACAGCATTCCCTGCCGTGAGATGTCCTGTCAATGGTGTTGTTTGCCAGGAGGTGGACATCTTATTACGTGCGTTCTCATTGCTCACACCATTCTACCAGCTCCTTGCGCGTTTCATGCCACTCACCGGGTCTGGGAGGCAGGGCCATCAGCTCTGGCAGGTCCCACTGTGGAGGCTTTACCCCAGTGGCGCTTTGGACCTACTCCTCCGGTCCGGGTCCCCGGCTCATTGGGCACCACCAAGATCGTGGGTCTGCGCATGCACGGGCATCCGTGCCTGACCCTCCACACATGCACAGTCTGCTTGGATACAGAAGCTTGCAATCCAAGCCTTGCTTGGATCCCGACCTATATCCGGGTCCCAGTGGCAGGGAATCACTGCATCTGAATGCAGCCGGTTCCCCTGATTGTGTCCCTCGCTCCTGGGTAGTCTAGCCTTGCTCCTTGCTTTGTCTACCCTTTCCCCGCCGTCTTGCTCTCCCTGGTCCCTGTTTCTTTTCCTTGTTGGCTGTCCTTGGTCCTTGGGTCAGTCTGCCTTCCTGGGTCAGGGTTGGGTCCCTGCTCCTGGGTTCTCTGGGTCTGGGTTGTGCCAAAGTCCTTGGTTCTCTACCTTCTCTTGGGTGTTCCCGGGCTTACTCCTTTCTGTTTCCAGGATTCCCCTTCCTTGCTAACTTGGGCTACCCCTGGCAGTCACTGGGCTTTCTCTTTACTTCGGTCTCTTGTTATTGCCCTGCCTTGTGCTATGCTTAGTACCCTGCCTCCCGGAAAACCTCCATTCTCATCTGGACTACAGCTGGACATCCGGAAACATCCATTCTCATCTGGACTACAGTTGGGCCTTCTCTGCTAGTGCTTGCACTGTCCTGACGTCCTGTGCTCAAAACGTGGGGAAGAGAGGCCCCTAGCAATCACATCCTGACGTATTATTTGTGAAGACTTTGTTCTTTATTGAAACCCCTACCCCACACTCTTTCTGTAATTAGATGTAAGGATTTGGCAATAGGTTTTTTTAGCCACCATGAGTTCCTTACAGTAGGCTGCAGGAGGCCCAAAGATCTTTTGCGTGGGGTCATGACTTGAGCGCAAACAGGACAGGAATCCATGGATTGCTTTACCTGAATGGCCCATCCCTGCCACCAAATTGGTTGGGCGACCAACTCCTGAGTACCTTTGACTTCCCGATGGCCACTGACGATGGAACTGTGAAAGCCTTGTAATATCGACGTCCGTAGGCTGACAGTGGAGATGTATAAATGTTTGTGAAAGAACAATAGTCTGTCACGTTCACATACACGAGATTGACGTAAAAGACTTGGCCTCGCTGGATCCGACTGGGCTTCTCTCAAGAGGAACTGTAGATGTGGTGCAAGGGAAAGCAGAAAATGCTTTGGGGCTATCAGTGGGATATCGATATCAGATCTTTCGACATCGTTCTCCAGGGAATGTGAAAGTGCATTTGCCTTCAAATTCTGGGCACAGGGTATGTATGTCACCACAAAATCATAATGAGAGAAGAAGAAAGCCCAACGAGTCTGCCAGGAGATCCTCTGACACTGCATCAAGCGTAGATACTGAAGGTTTCTGTGATCAGTGTGTACCTCCACAGGAAATCTACCCCCTAACAGATGATGTCTCCATTCCTCAAATGCTGCTTTTATGGCCAGGAGTTCCTTCTCGATTACCGTGTAATTCTGTTCCCTAGGGCACAGCTTCCGAGCAGTAGGCTACTGGGTGTTCGATTCCAGTATTCGGGTCTTGTAACAACAGTACTCCAATGGTGAAATCGGATGCGTTGGCCTCAACTAGGAATGGATTCTCATTGTTGGGATACTGAAGGATGGGTGTCGACAAAGGCCTTTTTGAGTTCCAGGAAACGGCATCTGCTTGAGAATTCCAGAGGAAGGGTATCTTGTTGCTGGTTAAGCAAGACAATTCTGTCATCAGGTGCGAGAAGTGAGGTATAAACCTACGATAGAAGTTGGCAAAGCCTAGGAATCGCTGCAACGACTTCAGATCATGTGGTTGTTTCCAGTCCTGTATAGCTCGCAGTTTGGCCAAATCCATCCGAACCCCCGTACTGCTGCTGACCACATACCACAGGAATTCCATGCTGGTTTTGGCATACAGATGATTGAGGGACAACCTACGAAGTACTTCCTTGACATGACCGATGTGTTCCTCTGGACTGGTGGAAAAGATGACGATATCGTCAAGATAAACCCACACTGAAATGTTGATCAGATCATAGAAGATGAAACGTTGGAAGATGGCTGGGGCATTACACAAGCCGAATGGCATAACTCGATACTCATAATGCCCAAATGGTGTCTTGAAGGCCGTCTTCCACTTGTCCCCTTCCTTGATCCGAACTAGGTGATAGGCCCCCCTAAGATCCAATTTAGTGAAAACCCAAGCAGCATGCAGGTCTTCGATAATATTCCGGATTAGCAGTAGGGGGTACCTGTCCTTGCATGTTATGTCATTCAATTGATGATAGTCAATACATGGAGGGAGTGTTCCTTCTTTCTTCTGTACAAAGAATAATGGAAAGCCAGCAGGGGATTTGGATGGTACGATGTAACCCTTGAGACAATCCTTGATGTAACATTGCAGGACCTTCTTCTCGGATGGGGCCAGTGAATTGATCTTCCCATGGGGAATGAATGCATTGGGCAACAGGTCGATGGAACAGTCAAAATGCTAGTGAGGCGGTAGAGGCATTTCTCCAGGTTCAGCAAACACTCTGAGAAAGTCCCAATACTCCTGAGGAACTGTCTGGATGGTACAGAGACGAATGGGCATGTTTTGAGAAGATGAAGGACAAGCACAGGAGACTGTCTGGGAAGCACTTGAGGAACAGCACTCTTTAGTAAAGCACGTGGAAACAAACACCAAAGTCTGTGTTTCCCAGGTGATATGAGGATTGTGGTACAACAGCCAATGCCGACCCAGTACTACCAGATAGGAAGGAGATTTTATGACATCCAAGGAAATATGCTCTTGATGTTCATCGAGCCATAAATGCAACCTCCCCGTATACTGGTAAACAGGACTGAAGGAGAGCTGTGTCCCATCAATTACTTCCACTACTGTAGCATTTTCCTTGCTGCTGAGAGTAATGCTAATGCTGGCCACAAAAGCTGCATCAATGTAATTGCCAAAAGCACCGCAATCTAACAGAGCCAACGTGTTTACGCTCTTGTTCTGCCATGCAATCGTAATTTCCAAGACCAACAAAGCCATGGACTGCTTCGGTTGAAGGAATGGAAAAGAAGAAGGGCCTGCCGTTACCTTCTCCATACACGACAGGCCTGTCAGTTTTCCTACTTATTTGTGGGACGTAATGGCCAAGACCCCAATTGTGACCTGTGGCTCCACAATATAGGCACAAACGATGGGTTCGTTTTCCCTTCTTTCTGGTCTCTGACAAAGGACCCCTAACTGCCCCCAGATGCATAGGTTCTCGGCCCGGATCTGTAAGACCTGGTGGTCCTGAAGGCGCCACAGAAGGCCGGAGATGGTATCTCTCGTTTCTGCAATGTTCTCCTCTTCTCTCCGTCAGCCTATGGTTGATGCGTAGTACTTGGTCCACTAGCGCTTGGAGAGAATCAGGTTCCGGAATGGGCAGCAGCTCATCCTCATATTCCTCTCGCAGACCACAATGAAACAGGGTCTTCTGTGTAATTTCAGGCCATTGTGAATCAGCTGCCAACTGTCTGAATCGGCTGATATAGGCTATGATGTCGCCAGAGCCCTGTTGGATGTCCATCAGCATGTTCTAAGCAATGGAAGCTAGGTTAGGTGACTTGAAAACTTCAAAGAATGATTTTTCAAAGGTCACAAAATCATTCAGTATGGGACTGTCAGTGGAAACCAGTGAAGCAGCCCAAGCAAGCGCGTTCCCAGTTAGATTACCTACGATATAGCCGATCTTGGCTTTGCCCACATTGAAATGACCGGGCCGGAAGAGAAAATGTATTTTTGCAGAAGGTATTGTATGAAACTACCTAATGCAAAAAAGTCCAACCCCCAAAGTCTGACCGCCATTTTTCTGCACATATATATGTAGGGGGAGTAAAGTTAATAAAAATGTATAGGGGTAAGCTTGGAGGGTTGAGGGGGGTCTCCTCCCACAAATATATTTGCGGAAAAATGGAGAAAAAAAAGTCCGACTTTTGCATTCGGTCATTTCACGCAGATCCATTGCAGAACTCAGCCACTCAGCAAGTGTCGCCATCAAAGTTCAAGGGGGATCTGTGTGCCATGGTGCTTTCCGTCTGATGGGCTGCACCTACCCCTTGACCCACCCCATGTTGGAGAGAGATGTTTTCTTGATGTAGGGCGGTCATCTCGAGGCGTAGAGCCTGGAGTTCTTCCCAACGTTCTTGGACCGCATCCATGTCTGGGCTGGAAAGAAGGCATCTCAATCTGTTGAACAAGGTGTCTCATGAACGCTAGGTACCTGTTCTTCCTGATGAGCAGGGTGTGAGGCTGGCAGTCTGTTGGTGGATACTTAAGGTGTATAACAAGCAATGCGAGGTACCAACCCAACACTTTCTTGGTAAACTCCATCAGGGCGGGGCTAGACTGGCTCCCAACGCCACGGGACGGCACTCTTTAATGAAACCCCTATCCCACACTCTTCCTGTAATTAGTTGTAAGGATTTGGCAATAGTTTTTTTTCATTTCATTTTATTTAATATGCATTCAGCCGCATGGCTTTACATATAATCATCATTACATAGTATCCAATTCCTTATCAAATCAAGTTCACATATTTCAGTACACTTACACAATTTTTGAATCAATACAGTGTACCATTAGACAATTCCATTAAGATGGATAAAACAATTTCATAAAATCTCATCATATGATGTATCAAATTCAAATCATTTGCAGATAATGATACATACCAGGTCTTGTCCATATTAACAAAGTTCTGGCTGTTATCATACGATTTCATATATTTAATTCTTAAAAAGTTCAAACTTTCACAATAGCATAACAGATGTTCAACCAATTCTATAATTCTAATTCCACATAGTCGACAGACTCTCATACATTTTTCAATTCCCACTTTGGTTCCTAAAACCTCTAGCGTATCGCACATGTTACATTTGAACAATAAATATTGTCTTATAATTCTACAGTCAGGATAAGCCGCTTGATAGATTGGTTTTGTTGTTTCATCCGACCAATGTTTCAAAATGTGACCACTATTCACATGGTCGCCAGATTAATCATGTCTCGTTCTTGTGCATAATTAAATATGGTTGATTTCAATAGCATTTTAGTCTTAGCAAAGGTATATTGTAGCCAAGTATCTGCATTCCGTTTGGCCCATTTCAGGTATACTTTGCTGGTCACTGCTACAGTGGCAATATTCATCAGATTAGGGTTAAATTAAACATTATTCATCAATTCCATGATAAAAGTATTAATAAATAAACTAAATGGTTTCACATAAAACATAGCCATTTTGTATTCTAAAATGTCTGAGGCACTCAAAGAACAAATACTCTCCCAGCAATGATTTTGACATTCTAAATAGAATTCTAAGAAGTTTTGTCTCAAAACAATTGATTTTGTTAGAAGATTTACTTCACCAAATTTCTGCACCATAAAGCAAACATGATACCACCTTTTTGGCCAATAAATGCACTGAGAGTCCAGACAATTCTCAGACATTTCAGCTGGAGTTCCGACCAATGTTGATGCCAATTCAATTTCTGATCGATTATGATACCCAGATATTCATAGCTTTCTACGACCTCAATATGTTGGTGCATAATTATGCACTTATGAGTTATAGATTGTGTAGATTTCACTTTACCTTTGAAATGGAGTGTGAAGACCTGAACAACCCATACCCTTGTGAAACTTCCAGGGATAGTGGAGAAGACAGCTTATTCCCCTATGAAAAACGCAAGGACGTTGGAGGCGAGGATACAACACCCAAAGAAAACAGAGAAAAGGAACGTACCGCGGCCAGCGCAGAGAAGGGATGGGGGAGCCCACCAAACCGAGACCCAGCGGAGCATGACAGAACCTTCCTTGGAGGAATGGCAGGGGCAGCCCCTGGAGAGAGCAGTTCCCGCCATACCCGTGAGGGAGGGGGAGTTTGGACGGGGAACACTGCGGGGCGAACATTGCATCCACGAGCAGCAGATGCAGTGCCGAGTGGCGGCTCCACGGCTGTGCGAGCAAGCTTGCCGAGGGGTGTTCCAGGGCTCCCGGCATGAGGAAGCGGTCTGCGCTCGTGGTTGGAGGGAGGCCGCATGTTGAACAAAGACCCCGGAGGACGGAGGGAGGGGGAGGCTCGAGCTGAAGGCCGAGCCGCGAAAACACTGTACGGCGGCAGGATTTCCGACCGTGGAGAGGTCGAGGGGAGACCGCAATGCAGTGAGGAAGCACACAGTTCTGATGGCCGGCCACAAAGGAGTATAAAACATAAAGATCTTAAAAAAACAAGGAAATACAAACCATAGCTTCCCTCACTCTATACTTACCGGGGCAACGGGAGGGGGTCACTAGACCCAGCCGCAGGAACACATCAGACGCCATACTCCCAGGAAAAGGGGGGGGCTTGGGAGGGTTTGTATGGTCTGTGGCCGGAAGTAGACGCTGATTGGACAGTTAAGTACTGCCTATATAAGGAGCCTGAAAGTATGACAAGGGGTGCTCATTCTTGTTCTCTTCACAGATCGGACCAGACGTGGAGTCAGGAGCTACAGGAAGCACCTGGGCGTATGAGGACTAAGAAGAAAAGGTTGGAAAGAGGTCCTTATGCTGTGCCCTACAGAAGTAACAGAGAAAACTTTGGTCAACAAGTAGAACTTCAAGAAGGAAACTATTTAGAGAGGACTTTGAGTTATTGACTTGGCTGTCAAACTTATTGAGTCTGAATAAAGACAAGCTTTAATTTTCACTTTAACACCGGCTGTTTGTTTCATTGTCACATGGAGTATTTTAGTTTTGCTAATATTAATACTTAGCCCATTCAATTTTGCAATGTTCTCTAGGATGGTCAATTTATTTTGTAGGTCTTTAGGAGTATAATCTACCAGTAGCCGATCATATGCGTATCGTAGCCACCCTAGCCACGCAATACCTATTTTAATGTCATCCATTAATAATGTCTGAGCTTCATCCATATAATCAGCCAAATATAAATTAAAATGAGTAGCTGCAAGAGTGCATCCTTGTTTAACTCCCCGCTTGGTGGTTATTAAGGCAGAGAGCTTACCATCATTATCAAGTCGCCCTCTTACTCTTGTATCTCGAGTTCTTAGTTTCAGCCATAATCGCTCTCTTATTACAGTATCTAAAGCTGCCGTAAAATCTAGGAAGGCAACAAATACTGGCAGCCCTCGAACTTTTCAAGAGTACTCAATGGCTGTCACCAAGTTGGCTATATTGTGTAACGTTGACGACTGAATCCGGCTTAATAGGGAGGCAGTATGTTAAATTCCTCTATCCACTGGTTCAGCTCATTTAACAGTTGTTTTTAGTATAGGCCTTTTACTTTGACAAGACGCCACAAGGACTGACTTATTGCTAGGCGTCTCCCTTCCCCACGTTTTGAGCACAGGACAAGGTGGATACTCCAAGCACAGCACACACTCAAGCTTTCCCAGCACAAGCCGACAGTTTCGTACCAGCTATCAGGTTCTTCGATGGTTGAGTCTCTTTTCAATAAAAAGTCCCTTGCCTTTGTGGGCCTGATGCATTCAACAACAAACAAACAAACAAAAAGTTCCTTTTCCAAATAGACTTTTTTATGACTTTTCACCCCTAGATCTCCCTTGGTCGGGTTCAGACCCGAATGATAAGGAGGACATTTCACTTCCCCTGGTCTTACAATACTTCTTGTTTTCACAAATCTGAATGTCTTTTTAAACAGTTCCTCGGGGTTCACCCCTGTTTGTCGGCCTCCCTCTGCCGGGTTCACTCCACCACCTTTCGCAAAACAGTTCACTGTGGACATCCCTCACTCGGGTTTACGCTTGTCAACACACTGTTCATAGAGACTTCAGGCTTAGCCCCTTTCCGTTAGCATCCCTCGTCGGGTTCACTCTTGCCAACCTTTACTACACACTGTTCATGCGCTCGTTTCACCAAATGGGATTTGTTTCCCTTAGCTTCGCAATCATATGTCGGTGAAAGACTTTCAACGGTGCAGAGGATTTTACAAGACCCATCTATGACCACTTTGACTCCCTTTTCGCCTCTTCCCAAGGCCTTCTGGTTACGGTAGTTTCTCCCGTCGGGTAATCACCCAGAGTTTCCTGCGTGAGCACCCACGTGGTACCGGACTCCTCTGTTGCTGGTTTTCCACTTTTCTCATCAACATTTCCTTTATACCTTTCAAAGTTCAAATTAGCCACTGGCTACTTTTCGTTCAACACAGTTTGGGTTTCTTATCGACTCTCCCCTCGACTGACCAGCTGTGATGAACCGATTGGCTAGCTCCTCCTTGGAGTCAGGGTTAGTACCACAGAGACAAGCGTCTCTCCCCGGCTTGGTAATCAGCGGAGGAGGGTCTTGTGTACCGTTGACATCTGCTCCAACACACGCTGGCTATTGTTTGCGGTCTTATGATTCCTTCTGCAGAGATTTCACTGACCTTGATTGGAAAGGGCAAGGTCACTTCTCTCCTTGTCACCCTCTCGGTATGCGCCGTCTTTCTCCTCCTCTTGAACTGCTGTGCTGAGTTAGCTCTCACATTGTGCCGTCTGCCTTGCTCGTCCTGTGCTCTCGTGCTCCACCTTTTATCCCTGTGGGGAAGGCAAAGGGCTGTCTGGTGTGTGTGATTCTGGTCAATTGTCTGACTTTGCCTGACCCTTGTATTGGGACATATCAGGCAAGTTGCCTTTTATGTTGTGTGAGAGTATTCGTGTCGGAAAGGGGGGGCAGTGTTTTTGAATATCCTATGTGGTAGCATGGGGAAAAGGTGTAAGAAGAAGGGGGATATCGTGTCTCACCTCTTGGTGTCCCACTCGCAGTCCCCAAGGACCCCCCCATCCAGGTGATCCACCCTCACTGGTCCACATCCAGGAACTGGATCCAATAGCGATGGCTGTGTTATGGCCACCTGGATGGTAGATCCACAGGGACTAGTTGGGGAGACACCTTCAGGTTTCTCACATACTGTTACATCTCACTATCAGCGATGGTCACTGTGGCATCGCGGTAAGCATTGTAATTCGTTGCTATTTGCTTCCCCAAAGATGGCAGTGGAGTTCCCCAGTCGTGCTGTTAGAGGAGGTACAGCATTTGCGCGCACGTTCACCACGCCGGAGAGAAGTCACGTGACACCATATAGCGGTCGAGTAACAGCAACTCTACGCGTCGCTACTCTCCAGAAGGACGCTCTGTGAGTGTATGAATTCTAGGGAATTCTTCCTCTGCTTATTCTGCTTCCTAACCTCTTATTTCTTGTTTTAGAACACCCAAACCATTATCAGCGCTTTCCAAATACCGCCCGCAATTCAACTTCAGGAATTTCACTAACTCTCGATCCCATTCGAACCAAGAGTCTCTCACCGATCGCCTCAGAAACACTCCTGCCCTAAACCGCTCGACTTTGCTAGGTAGTAAACTCTTACTTCGATTCCGCTGTTTGCTTTGACTTCTAGAATCTTTACTAATCTGTCTTACCTTCCGGCAGCAGTGGGATCCATTCCGTGGCCAGTCCGCGGTCCAGACTACACTTATCCTTGCTGTATGCCCATTCAAGCTCCTCCAGTAGGTGGCAATTTGGTTTATCCTTGTCTGGTATCCTACTGCCATAGTTCTCTTCTTACCTGATTCCTTTCTACGCTATACAGTTTGAGGACTCCCTTGGCCTCCCGGAAGCTGATCCTGTTAAGACCACTGAGAAACCTGTTTACTTCCTTTAGGTAGGGGGTTCTTAATCTCGACTCATACTTTCTATGTATTCTATCTATTCTATCTATTCTAGCCTGCACTGGCTTTAACCTTTCTTTTCTTATCACTTACCTTTTAGTGGGTGGCTCAGCCCATCGACGATCCGCCAGTTCATCTGAAATACTGAATTTCGACCACCAATCGAGTCCAGCTCCAGGTCCCGAAGAAGACCAAACCAACGAAGTTCTACATCCGTTCCAGAGCAGGGTTTTCTCCCCCAGAGGGTTTCCCTGGGAGTACTTCCCCCTCCTCTCCTGGTTTGCTAGGGAAGGAGGGATGTAGAATTTTCAGGGGAATTCTCACTGTCCTCACTCAAAGTCATCAAGGCAGGTTAGTGGAAATCTGACTTTATTTTTGGTTTCACTGTCTAATTACCTGTTGATTACAGAAGCGTAATACATACCCTTCCTCCACATGATGTAGCCACATTTGTTTCACAGGGGAACCGGGAAAGAAAATCTACCTTTCCCTGATCTTT
The DNA here is from genome assembly GCF_040938575.1 of Ambystoma mexicanum. NCBI lineage: Eukaryota > Metazoa > Chordata > Amphibia > Caudata > Ambystomatidae > Ambystoma > Ambystoma mexicanum. Next base: position 344,775,277 of record NC_090922.1, read on the forward strand.
TTCTTTTTATGTGTTCCACCGTGAAACAATAGTGTTGTAGGTCTAGAAACCATTGCATGACCTGAGGTTTGAAGTCTTTACGTTGGCTAATACAAACTAGGGGTGAGTGGTCGGAGACAAGTGTGAACTATCGTCCTAACAGGTAGTACCTGAGATGGATAATGGCCCATTTCATGGCTATGGCCTCTAGTTCTACCACACAGTCATTTTTTTCACATGGGAATAACTTGCGACTGGTGTATAGTATGGGATGTTCTAGACCGTTGCAAATTTGAGACAGGAAGGCTCCTAACCTTGTAAGGGAGGCATCCGTCTGTACCAAAAACTGATTTGAGAAGTCGACTACCTTTAGGATTGGGTTCTGGCACAGAGTTTGTTTCAGGATGTTATAGCATATCTCATCTTCGTCATTCCAACGATGTTTCTGGGGTTCGGCATTTTAAGTTTATTGGTTAGCCGAGCTGTTTTGTCCAAACAGTTGGGGATAAACCTATGGTATTACCCTATTAATCCAAGGAAAGCTCTATGGTCTCTTTTGGTTTTAGGGGTTGGCGTCTAAGACGGTTTTTACCTTTTCATGTTGGGGTTGTACATTCCTATTCCCTACGAAGAAGCCAAGATATTTTACGGCTGATTGGGCCAATCTGCACTTAGCTGGATTAGCAGTTAGGCCAGCCTTTCTGAGGACTTTCATGATGGTATAAAGGTGGAAGCGATGGTCCTCCCAGGTTTTACTATGAATGACAATATCGTCAATAAAAGCTCCACAGAAATTGGAGTAGGGCTGTAGGATTTTATCCATGAGACGCTGGAAAGTGGCAAGTGCACCGTGCAAGCCGAAGAGGAGGACTTCAAACTGGAATAGTCCTAAAGGTGTTGAGAACGCGTTTTATTCCTTATCTGGCCCATATATAGTAACTTGCCAGTACCCTTTGGTTGAATCTAGGGTGGCTAAATGGAGCGGTCTTGAATGCATGGACCGGACTGTAGTGCATGGAGTGGACTGGAGTGCATAGAAGTGCGCGGCTTACATGGAATGGTTTGGAATGCATGGAACGTTTGAAGAGCACGTAACCCACCATATCACATCACCACGCTTACTCTCTTCTTTACACCACCATTCAACTAGAGCACAGAGATACCATTACACCATTCGGGATAACTGTTCTCATATCAACATCTACCTCATACTCCCCATCACTCTAACTAAACACTGCTGGTTACACACCCCCAAGCCAGGCGTTCTCCTCAGGCCTAACGCAGCCACAATCAGACTGGATACATCCTGTCAGAACGAACACATACTCTTGATCTCTCAACCACCACACCTACCACTAGGAAGCAGCTATTACACGAATACCACACCAGCTGCACACATATCCGGTGCTCACACACAACTTTGACTCTCTCTACTCTCTCTACTGACCGGAACTTCGGTTCCCAAGAGCGTTCAACCTACCAGCGCCTTCAGACCATACCAATGGTATATAAGGCGCTATATAAATGCAAAGTAACATAACATAACATAAATAGGTGGCTGTTCTGAGTTCATCAATAAGGTCATCGCTGCTTGGCATGGGATAGGCATCGAAGTCTGAGATTGTATTAACTTGACGGAAGTCGATGCAGAACCTCCAGGAACGGTCAGGTTTAGTGGCCAACACGATAGGAGAGGACCATGGACTTGGTGAGGGCTCAATAATATTGTCTTTCAACATTTTGTTGACTTCCTCGATCACTATCTGTTTACAGACTTCTGATAGTCGATATGGCTTTAGATGAACCACCTTACCTTTAGATGTCCGATATAGTGGTATGTGCCTTTTACTCTTACTCTTCTTGGTTTTTCTGAGAATACATCAGGAAATGAAATTACTACGTCTTTTAGTTCTTCTTGCTATTGGATGGACAACTCGGAAGGAAATAAGTCAAAGTTGTCTATGTCCTCAGGAACCAGACATGCTCGTACTTTGGCATGGGTGGCTGTCGGGTTCTCCTTCCACTCTTTCAAGAGGTTTATATGGTATAAGTGGACTTTCTGTTTTCTGTATTGTTGGGTTATTTTATACATACAGGTTCCCGTCCGTTCTATTATCTCATGAGGCCCGTGCCACTTGGATACAAGTTTGTTTTCTGAGGTAGGTAAGACCACCAGTACTTTCTGTCCTATGGAGAATGATCTTAAATGTACTTTTTTATCATAAGCAGTCTTTTGTTGACTCTGGGCCTTTTTCATATGGGTACAAACCAAGTCTTAGACCATTTTCATGTGTTCTCGCATTCGAGTGGCATTTTATGACATTGGAATGAGGGCCTCCTCTCGTTCTTCCCAGGTTTCCCAGAGCATGTACAAGACATCTCTGGGTTCTCTTCCGTAGAGCAATTCAAAGGGAGAGAAACCTGTGGAAGCTTGTTTTTTTTCCTGGGGGTGTGGCCTGGAGCTCATGCTGTAAGGCTGCGTTTGAGCTGAGCTCCGGTACTTATCGACAAACGATCTTGTAACACAGCATTTCACTGCTTTTACTGCTCCCGCTTTTTCAAGCACGCAACAGATAACCTCTGCCGGCAAGATCGAGGTTGCGCTGAGTGTGCCTGCTTTTGGCTAAGGTGGGATAGAGGCGACGGAGATCCGGACCTGCATTTCAGCCGACCGAAAATAAAATGGCAGCTGACAGTTGCTGCCCGACTTAAATGGAGCCGAGATACGAGCTTGCTGTCATGATGCATACCCCCGGGCATCCAGACCACATCCATCAGCCCCGGGAGCAGGCATCATGTTGCCTTGAGAAAACCCAGCAACCCCTGTTAGGGGCTGTCTGGGTTCAGTCCTGGCGCCTATGGCGCCAGGCTCATATGGGACATCAGTCCTGGCGCCATAGGCGCCGGGCTCATAGGTGCACACTTACCTGATGCAGACCATGCTGCAAGAAGATCCAAGCCCATGTGAGGCCTGGAAGGGACTACTTTACCTTAGGGACTATTTTGTTACTCGGGTGTCGTCGGGGAGGAATACCAACCTGGGACTACTTTGGAGGCTATTTAAACCATGCCCGAAGAGCAGCACACGCTTTGCGTTATTCAGCATCCAGCAGCATAACGTTCACCGTGCCAGCAGCAGCATCCAGCCTTCTGCCACGCCCTCTTCGAACCTGGAGCACCTAGAAAGAAGGAAAGAAGCAAAGGTTAGAACAAGAGTATTACCTGATTTCTTACCTGATTCCGGATTCATCGCATCTTCAAACCAGAGGAAAGACTTTGTTTTAAACGCGTCACATCGCCAGCAGCAGCGCCGCACCATACTCACCGTTCCACGCACCATCTCTTCGATCCGGCGCTGTCTCCATCTTTACATCGCCGAATCCCGGCACCTAAGGGGGACAAGAAACAACAAGGTGAGCAGAGAGAACAAACAGAGACAATCTCTTTAGCCGCCATATGCTTACCTGATTTTACCGCCAGAGGTATTATTCATCAGCACGCCACATCTTCTTATGCCGCACCTATAAGAAAAGGAGAAAGCAGCAAGTTTAACCCTTGGCATTATTTACCGGACAGTGCTGGGTAACACAGACTTTTAATGGAGCGCTTTCAGCTGTCAATCTTCTTATTGGGTGAAAGCTGCAAGATAAAAAGTGGAATTGGTCAGGAGTGAATTCCAGACATTTTGAACTCTTACGAACTATATACTTACGGCTCTTCGCCAGGACCTTTTGGAGTCAGGATTCGTCTACAACTCTTCCAATACGTTCAGGCCAGTGAAGTAACTGGTCATCAACGCGCCCCTGCGTGCTTCGCAGGATGGAGGGCTCATCCTTCAAGAATATAAGGTGAGATTGCTGAGAGGGCACTTCAGAGGTGATTAGTGGGGAGGACAGTGGTGGTGCTATCACTTGAATCCACAAGTGGCTAAATCCATCTCTCCACTTGTAGGAGAATATTTCTACGGGTCAAGTAGACAAGATTAGGGGGGCAGATCCAGTCAGTCATCGCTGCACTACGCATCACGTGGGTGGAGGCTGCAGCAGTCCGGGTCCGACCGACGCCCCTGTAGGAGCCAGGTGAGCGTAACACTTGCAGTGCAGGAGCATAATATCAGCAACCGAGCGGCGTATGACTGAGGGGCTGGAAAGCAGAGCTAATCCCTCACATGCCTTGCGGGTGCTTGCAGCCTGGGGCAGTTACACCCCCCGCAGTAGTGTTGTACACCCCCTACAAGTGGCTTACCCAGAACGACGTTTGGGTCCCAGATGCTGCCAGAGCACTGGTGTGAGAGACAACTGCCAGTGCGAACAGCGCCACCGTACAAACACAGAGAAGGGGAAGACAGCTAGTCCACCCGCACTCGATTGCCAGGGAGGAGGTGCTTTTAATGTGAGGCTCTTTGGTGGGAAACTGCACAGGCACCCGGTAGTACAATCCTGTGGCCCCGGAGATTACAACGGAGCAGCTGAAGGCAAGTGCCCCATATGCGCGGAGACTAGACATGGCCAATATCTTGGAGGTGCCCTGTGGGGACAGGTGAGCTGCGCTGTGAAGCGGACGCTCAGCAGGTCAGTGACTGGGATGTCACCGTCAGTGAGGGAGCAGCCAGTGCCCTGTTCCCCCCCTGAAGTGGAAGAGCATAACTATAAGACTGAGCTTCGGTCCAGGAGCTTGCCTGCCCCTCTCGTTGGTGGCTGCACTGCCCTGCGCAGCGGGTTCTCGGCGCTGAATCAGGAAGAGATTCGGGAGAGCGGGAGTTGCCTGGTATGGACGCCCTATAGCAGACGCACGGAAGAGTGAACCAGCAGCCATACCCACAGCAATAGGACTCTCCCTTCCTCTGCATGGTGCCTGCGCCCTTGATTGGTATGCATAGCCTGTTTTATATCCCCTGCCACTCCTTGTGGTGACTGCAGATTGCCATAGATTCACGGAGGCAAAAAGCTTGTAAATGAACCAGCAAATAACTATACCAGCCTCCCGGTGGATCTAGATCTGCACACTGGGCACTGCCTTCTAGGGGGGTCCTTGAGCACTGGTGCCTGGTTCTTGGTCAAGTTCATGGCTGCTCGGTGTGGTGTGTCGGTGATGACTCGGTTCAGTTTAGACTGATCAAGTGTAACCAGTAACGCAGGTACTGGTCTTGCTTAGTGCTGAGTGGCAGAAGTATCCTTTTGTCACAAGCACTTTTCTGCACCGGGGCAGTGACTGGTGGGCCTCACGACGCTGCAGAGCTGCACAAGGAGACCTTCCCTGCCAAACACACCAATGGTTTCCACTGTGCTTGTCTTGACCCCAGGGGCTACTAAACCTGCGCGCCCTGCATAACATTGCACTCAATCAGCGCACACCGATGGGACACATTTATTGCGGCATCAATTAAGGAGTGTCATTGCAGGGAAAGGATAAACTTAAGTGCGGCTGAATCCAGCCAATCAACAGCACGGCAAGTTCAGGCAGTGATAGACTCACAGTGACCTAGTAGGGTCCTGCTGGAGTAAAGCTTAAGTCAGGAACAGGACTCAGCAGTTACGATTTTGGCACACGCAGACAGCACTGCACGCTAAGGCCACCAAAACGAACGCTATGCGCCCAACAAAAAACAAATAGAAGGCCACCATCATGGACTCCTTCGCAAGTCTTGGGAGGGCGCAGGCACCGGCCTCGACAGAGAGCGGAAACAAGTGCAGCAGATGGTGAGGACCATGCAGTCCCACAGGAGGGCAAGATACTGGCAGCAATTGCAGCATTAAGAACCTCCCTCGAACACAAGATCGAAGAGCTTAAAATAGATGTGCAACTCTTATGCCAAGATGTGCAGTTAAGATCGTGACATGGAATGCGAGGGGCCTTGGCACATATTTACGCAGAAATGATATCTTCAGCGCAAGAAGATGTCAATAGCCTTGTACAAGAAACCCATTTGACAGCTACGGAGCAGGAGACAGTAGTAAAATGCTCAGGAGCCATGGTACATGGGTCTCCATACTCTAAGTATGCAAGAGCAGTCCTTATATGGATCGATGATTCACTCCCATTCAAGTTACTAAGCTATGAAAGGGATACAAGGGGATGAAACATTATCATCAGAGGGTATTTGGGTAGTGCAGAATTGGTCATAGTAAACTCTCATTTTCCAAACCATGCTATACCGGCACACATCCAAACATAACGCACACGTACGACCCCCTACAGGGATGACTTCTTTATCTGGGGCGGTGATTTTAATTGTGTCCGTGTCATGGCATGTGACAGATCCATACCACTCAGGTGCCGATCCTCCCCAGCCACAGCTTGCCTTAATACTGCCCTTAGTTGATGTTTGGAGCGAGATCCATCCAGAGTTGAGAGAATACTCTTATTACTCCTCCCCACACAATCTCCACACTAGGTTAGACTACATCTTAGTGGGCACTGACCACCTACAGGAATTTGCAAGTACCCTCTTACCCTTGGGTCTGGTGTGCATTATAAATGAATAAAACAAACAAACAAACATATGGGTCGCATCATATCAGAGCATGCCCATGGACACGCTGTCAGACCTAGCCTTTCGAGAACATCTCAGCGACAAATTAGACCTCTTCCTGAAGGAGAACATTGGCAGTGTTAAAAGTTGGGGGACTGTTTGGGAAACCTTGGGGGGTTTTCCTTATGGCAAATAATGCCCAAGGGATAATCCGGTTCCAGTCCTTCCCGTCCTTTTCTACTAATTTCTGTAAAATTAGTTTTAGGGTCTTATTGAATCTTTCTACCAGACCATCTGTCTGTGGGCGGAAAGATGGTAATGTCGAGTAGCTCTTTGACTTCGGCCATGAGCTTACTCATAAACTTTGAACTTTGGTCTGTTAGTATTTCTTTGTATTTCTTTGGGATAGCCAAACCTGGAGAAATACGGTAGAAGATGCTTAAGGATCTGCTGGGTGGTATTATTTCGCATTGGGAAACTTCGGGATATTGGGTCACATAATCCATAATCACAAGGACATATTTATTGCCCAATTAAGATGTCTCTAGTGGTTCGATTATGTCCATGCCAATTCTGGAAAAGGGGACTTCTATGATGGGTAACAGGTTCAGAAGGGCAGGTAATGGGATGTGCGTGCTGGTCTTTTGGCACATTTTGCATGTCTGGATGAAAGTTTTTATATCGCCGTGGATACTTGGCCAATAAAATTTCCCACTAATGTGCACCTGTGTTTTAAATTGTCCTAAATGCCCTCCAGTAAGATGGAAATGTGCGATCTCCAGCCAACCTTTCGGTGACTCTTAGGTATTGCTGATTGGGTTTTTACCAAACCTTTGGTGGAGGTTTCTCTCCTGTAAAGTAACCCTTGTTTTAAGAAGAAAAAGGGGCTGCCCTTCTCTCTACCTTCTTCTTCTGGAATTGCTTGTTAAAAAGCTTCAGCGAGGACTGGGTCATTTCGCTGGGCAAAGGCCAGGTCGGGATAGATGATAGGTTTGTCTCCCTTCCTTTCTTCGATGTAAAGAGATTTATCAGCTTCCCCAAAGTTACCTCTCTCTGTTTTATCTGGTTTGCTTTCATTAAATTGAGGGAAAAAAGCTCTTTCCGAAATTCCATGAGCAATCCGATCTCCTCGAAGTACCTCAAAATGGAATTCCCCATGCTTCTGTAAGCAAACCTTCACGTCTCCCTGGAAGTCAGGAGCAATAATGCCTGCTAAGACGTCTATCCCGAATTTTCATGCTAAGCCAGATTTTGGCGCTAATCAGATGTTACAGCCTAAAATCTGTAGGAATCATTGCTCTTTTCCCAGGGGAATCATAGCTTCCCTACTGCTACAGATATCAAACCCTATTGATTCCTTGGTGGCGATGGAAGGGTTAGGGTCTCTCTTACTAAGTTCTTGAAATTGTAGGGTTCACCAATTAGTTTCAATTGAGTCACATCCCACTTCTGATACCAAATGTAAGGAACTCATGGTGGCAAAAGCAAAGACAGACGCAAGTGATCACAGTTCAAGGGTATTTATTAAACTGGAAATGCAGGGTGGAAAAACACCTAATCTAAACCTAAATCTAAGATGGGAGAAAGCTTTGACCATCAAATAATAAATAAGGCAGTCCTTGTGGCTTCTTGTCAAAGTAAAAGGCTTACACTAAATAAAAACCTATTGCCAAATCCTTAAAACTAATTACATACTGTTGTGCAAGAGTGTTTGTGTCGGAAAGGGGAGGGCAGTGTTTTTGAATGTCCTACGACGTGGGATGTGGAAAAGGTGTAAAAAGAAGGGGGCTTGCGCATCTCACCCGTCAGCGTCCCACTCCCAGGTGATCCTCCTCACTGGTCCACCCCCAGGAACTGGATCCAATAGCGATGGCCATGTCCTGGCCACCTGGATGGGCAGTTGTGTCACCATTAAGAAATTCCGCAGGCACTGAGCTCAGGGTATCACCTCCAGACCAATGGACAGCCGGAACAAACAAATCAAACGCTAGAGCAGTACTTACGGTGCTATGCTAATGTCGCACAAGACAACTGGCTAGACCATTTGAACCCCGGTGACATGGCTTTTAACAACTCTATCCATTCAGTACTGATGTTAGTCCTTTTGTTTGTTACTTTGGAGTGGATCCCATGTTCCTGCCCTTCTGCCCGATGTTACCCAGTGCTGTCCCGTCTGCCGATGAAATGGCGACCACCATTTTGCAACCAACACAAATTGGTAGCTGGTACTTTTGCAGAGGCACGAGAGCACATGAAAGCATAGGCTGACATGAGGCATAACCCTTAACCCACGCTCCATGTTGGAGACATGTTATGGTTATCCTCGAAGAACCTACCAGTACTCAATTTGCCTACCAAATTGGTGCCTCGTTATTTTGTACCCTTTAAGATCACCAAACGCTTGTCTGCAGTGGCGTTCCACCTGCAGTTGGCCCACTCATGGCGCATCCACCCTGTGTTCCACATTTCTCTCCTGAAACCCTGTGTGCATGACACCTTTGGTCACTCTTGCTCTCGTCCTGCCTCAATTAGCATACAGAGGTTCCAGGAATTCGAAATTCGGGAGATCTGCGATTCGCAGATTAGACGTCAGGTACTCCAGTTATTGGTCAATTGGAAGGACTACCCAGCATGTGATCGCACCTGGCAGCCCTGCAATTTTGTGCATGCCCTGCGTTTGGTTCGTGAATTTTTCTTCTGTCATCCCTGGAAGCCTGGGGCTCTAGGTCTTCCTGGGAGGGGGTATGGTGTCATGCCACTCACTGGGTCTGGGAGGTGGGGTCATCAGCTATGGCGGGTCTCATCGTGGCGGCTTTGGACAGACTCCTCCGGTCCGAGTCCCCAGCTCCTTGGGCGCCGCCAGGATCGCGGCCCTGCGCATGCACGGGCGTCCGTGTCTGACCCTCTGTGCATGTGTAGTCCGCTTGGATACCAAAGCTTGCGCTCCAAGCCTCACTTTGGATCCCAACCTATATCCGGGTCCCAATGGCATGGAATCACTGCGTCTCAAGGTGGTCAGTTCCCCTGATTGTGTTCCTCATTCCTGGCTAGTCTAGCATTGCCTAGCCTTGCCCTGCCTTCTTGCTCCCCTTCGTCAGTGTTTCTGTTCCTTGTTGGCTGTCCTTGGGTCAGTCTGCCTTCCTGGGTCTGGGTTGGGCCCCAGTCCTTGGTTCTCTACCTTCTCTTGTGGGTTCCCCCGCTTCCTCCTTCCTGTTTCCAGGATTCCTGTCCTTCCTAACTTGGGCTACTTCTGGCAGTCACTGGGCTGTCGCTTTTCTCCGGTCTCTTGTTATTTCCCTGCCTTGTGCCTTGCTTAGTACCCTGCCTCCCGGAAAACCTACATTCTCATCTGAACTACAGCTGGACATCCGGAAACCTCCATTCTCATCTGGACTACAGCTGGGCCTTCTCTGCCAGTGCTGGCACTGTCCTCACATCATGATAATCAGAGATGTGCCATCCAATGGCGTTGGGAGCAAGTCCAGCCCCGTCCTGTCGGAATGTACCAGGAGGGTGTTGGGTTGGTAACCCGCGTTGCTTGTTCTACACCTTAAGTATACGTCAACAGACTGGCAACCTCACCACCCCGCTCATCAGGAAGAACAGGTACCCAGCGTTCACAAGACGCCTCATTTAATAGCAAGGCTGTGGTCCGTTCCGTATTCTTGTGCATCGGGTTTGCTGATTGCCTTGAATTTCCAGAGGCTGTGTATAAGCCTCAGTGAAAACGCCATTTTCATCAGGTGTGGTGTCTTGTGAAGACAGAGGTGGCACCACTGAGTGATGCCCTTGGTCTCTTGGACTCCTACAGTGGTCTTTGGTCAGTCTCTGTGTTTGCAGACAGGTTTGGAACTGGCTCCCCCAGCTTTTAGCCCCACTTTCTCCACCAGTCCTACATGTTTCTTCTTACTCTGTACTTTATTGCCACCACTTCCACTACGTGGATTACTTCTTCCAGTCATTCTCTCCTTCAGTTTTTCTTCACATCTTCCTTGCTCCAGACCACTGCGACTGCTGCTACTATCATGGACATATATGAGTATTAGTAATTGGAAATAATTAGCAAACACTGACCTGTTCCAGATGCAGCAATGAAGCTAAGGAGACGTTTCTCTGAACAACACTATACCCTTGGCCTGAGTTCAGGAGTCAGGTGAAAAGGGTTCCAGGGGAAACCCTCTGAGGAATAAAACCCTGGCAGCAGGAGTTTTCCTTCAGGTCTAGGGATGATGCTGACTCTGGACCATTTCCCTCTCTGCCCAACTAGTTGTCTACTGATACAGCCTGTCGGAAAAGTAGAAAGAAAAGGGTAAGTATAGAGTCTGAGTATGTAACTGACTAATGCAAGGAAGAGATAAGTACCAGCATGGGGTCTGCAACAGGTTTCCTGCCGGTTGCCTGTAGAGGTTTGGGTAGGATGAATCCTGTGCTGTGGAGGAATGGATTATATGAGGTGCTGGAGGAAAAGAATGGGGAGAGCGGTGCGTTAATAGATAGTTCACGTACCTGCATACATGGTAGTCTGTGTCTGGGAACTGTGTTGGAGCAATTGAGGAGGAGGTAGAAGGATGGAGTTCACGGAAGAAGGATTCCGCTCTGAAGGAGACATACAAAGCATTAGTGGGAACCCAGGGATCGAAACCGGCGGAGTGAAAGTTTGTTATGCACACATACCCGTTTGGTCGCAGAGACGGCTGTGTTGGGGAGAGAGACTGGAGGGGAAACGGAATGGGCAGATCTACTGGTGAATGGAAAGGGGTTAGTCAAGGAATTTCTGGAACACTTTAGAACGAAGAAGAATCGAAAGACACTTACGAAGCATCAGAGATTGAAACAGTAGTGACGCGCTGCTTCATAGAACGCTCCTGCAGATATCCCTGTCGAGGATCTGCGGTGGGCGGAGACTGGAAGCAATAGGCAAGACTAGGAACAACTGGAACAGTAAACGTCCCTCTCAATGCCATCTTAGACGTAGTGCGGCTTATAGAATGAATCCTTTTCCATCTCCTCCATAGAGACCAACATCGAACCAGAGGTGTGACAGCTACTGCTACTACAACAACGTTGTGTTTTTTCCCTTCTTTGCTTTTTATGCTGCAATTGCTTATGGGTAGCATAAAACAACTAGAATGTTCATTGTAGTTCTGTGCATCGTGGTGTGGCATCCTCATCGCATTACAAGTAGTTGATGTAGCTGGTGTTATTACTTTGGAACACTTGGCTTGGTATGTGATAGAATGAGGGGAAGTATGGAAAACATTTTTGTCAAGTCGGATTTTAGGGATTGGAGCAATGTCCTCTTGTTGGTAAAATGAATGTAACTCTTGGGTTCATCACATACCCTTCCCCTCAACTCTGTGGCTTCCCCTTCTAGGGACAATAACAATCTCTCAGATTTTTCGAATAGAAGTGTTCTTCAGTGGGGAAGTCACATAGTCCTGACATTTTTTCTTCCAGTTCCATTTGTGTTATTTGTGAGACCCACTGTAGAAATTGGGGAACTTCATTCCCAATAATCAATGGGACCTGCAATTTGAATTACTGTGGTTATCACCCAAGTCTGTATTTCAATGAGGGTGATAGGGAGCTTAGCGACAGGGTACTTGGGGGTGTACCCATGCACACAGCCAAATTCTCTCTTCCAGGTTCTCTTCCAGCTTGTGGGTAATAATTCCTGGGCGTATTTCTGACTTTTTACAGCCTGAGTCTAATTGGTTCCAGACAGATCTTCATTTTAAACTGGCAGGGACTTTCTAGGTGGTCTTATTTCCTGACCCTAGGTATTGGTCCGCCCGGGCAGACAGCATGTCAAGGCCTCTGGATGGATTGTTTGGGAACGAGATTTTCTTTTTTCTGTGGGATGCAATACTCAGGGTCCTCCTCTTGATAGCCGGGATATCCATAGAAAGGATCATCTATTGTTTGGTGGCTCATTTTCAGACAACCATTATAGCCTTCTTCTTCTTCTTGGGTTATTACAAGAGGGCTCTCAGAGTCTTCGTCATCATAAGAAGCTAGAGATGCAGCTTCTTCCTGTTTGTCTTTTTGAAAAGAGGCCAATTCTCTTGCTTTTAAGGTACCTCTGTTTTCTGAAAACGAGGGGGAGACTCTATTATACCCAAGGGTTCTTCCTCTCCTGCCTGTCCTATCAGGTAGTTGGGTAAAAATTCAGAAGAAGTTGTTTATTTCTCAGAGGGTTGTTGTACGTCTACTTCTAATTCTTGGCCATAATAAAACTTTTTTTGGGACCCACATTCTTCCACCTGGTTGTTAAAGAGATCTGTCTCTTTCTTCCTACTGGTTGTTTCAGGTATCATGCCACAATGGGCCTCATACACTAAGAGGTCAATCACTTCACCTCTTTTAATTTTCATTGGGGTTGTCAAAAAGTTCAAGAAAACAAATGTAATCTCTTCTATATTGGTAAGGAGGGGAAGTATGTTTCTCCCTCTCTTCCGGTCACTTTCTCCAGATGGCATATATGGTAACATGGATGGTGAGGTCTACCCATAGCTCTGAAGATATAAGGACTTCATCCCATCCATAAACCAAATATTCTAGAGGGCAATAAAGGTTATAGCTGTTCCCCACAACTGCTTTGCTTACTGGAACAATGGCCTGGGGAGTTAAGAGGTGGAAGGCAACCCCTGTAAAATGTTGGAGTTTGTGGTTTTCCACCAGCCCCTGTGGTCCTTGGCCAGTAAATTGTGACTCGTCATCTTCTCTGTCCCTGTCATATATGAGAAACCTGAAGGTGTCTCCCTGACTAGTCCCTGGGGAGCTGTCATCCAGGTGGCCAGGATACAGCCATCGCTACTGGATCCAGTTCCTGGGGGTGGACCAGTGAGGGAGGAACACATTGATGCGGTGTCCCCGGAGAGTGGAAGTGGGACACTAATGAGTGCGATGTGGTATCTCCCTTCTTATAACACCTTTTCCCCGTCCTACCACGTAGAATACTCAGAAACTCTGCTTCCATCCCCAGTTTTCAGACAAAATGTCATAAATCAAAAATGTATCGTATACTGCCCAGTAAAGGATACAGGTATAACCATAAAGAATACAATTGATAGGGTTCTTCTGGATCCTTGAGGCAAAATGCTTGAGGGCAGTGAAGTCAAAATAGACCTTCCAAATGATACCACTCTCTGACTAATAAAACAGGCAGAGGGAGGAATTACTGGAAAGGGCTAGGGAAAACCAGCGGAAGTCAGCCTAGGATAAATTAAGGAGTAATGAATACGTATTCCAACATTAATTCTCACTAATAGTTCAGCAATTAGGACAACAACACTAACCTGTGGATGCTGATAACTGGAGGCTCCGACAACAGGTCTCAGAAGTAATCCAATATAGAACCAACGAAAAAGGAGGGAAGGTTAGTAAGGGAAACTTATCCCGAACGGCACAAGGGTCACGCTAGATACCGGGTTGGTGCACCACAGGATAGCGTCCAAAGTAACATGCACAATCACCTTCCTAATTAACAGTTGTCGGCAGTCCTTCCCTTCCCATGTAGCACAAAAGAAAGAGTCAAAACAGAAGATAGTAATCCCCCTGTTCTGTCATCACAGGTGACAGGATTCAATTAGATTGTAGCACAATAACTTGCATGTGGATTTTATGCGTGTTAATAGTACACGCAGCCAGGAAAGCAGCACGTTGATTTTCTTCCACGCGACAGCACAAGTTAAAGAAACCGCATGTGGTTTTACACACAGCAATAATACACACAGCCAGGAAAGCCACACGTTAGTCTTTGACACGCGACTGCAAGAGTTCAGGAAGCCGCGTGTGGATTTTACATGTGGCAATAGTACACGCAGCCAGGAAAGCCGCACGTTAGTCTTCTACACATGACTGCAAACGTTCAGGAAACCACATGTGGATTTTACATGCGGCAATAGTACACACAGCCGGGACTGCAAGAGTTTGTGTGTGCATGGAAAGCCGCACGTTGTTCTTCTTGGACGTGGCTACGGAAGTTAGCATGTGGAAAATTACACGCAGACAAGGAAAACTGCCTGTTCTTTCTTGGAGGCGGCTACCGGAGTTCGCGTGTGGGATTTACACGTGGAAGGAAAACCAAAGAAGTTGCTGAAGAGATGCAAAGATGCAGATCAAAGTTTCAGCTACATGACTCCATGTTTGTTCAATAAGAAGCAGCGAGCGACGTCCAAACACTGCTTATAAACGTAAAGTGGAACCCACGTGACAATCTCAAATCACGTGATACTAATGACGTGTATAATGCAGACGTCGTTTTCCGGGCAAGGTATCAAACAGCCTCCATCTAGAATAGAAAGGCTTTGCAGTTCTATGGGCATAAACAAGTCTGTGCGCAGAGTGTGTAACAGGCCCAGATGCGACTTGACTGCCATGCATGACACACAAACACTTTCTTAGACTGTAACAAACTATGGACTAACACCAGAGCCATTTACCTGACATGTCCTAGCACAAGTGTCAATGCAAACAAAGAGATAAGGGTCTCGACCCCCTCTCCCGAACCACAGAAGCCAAATAGATTCGATCCTCCCACCTTGGTTAGCACGGGCGCCTGAACTAATGACACAGGGAGCCACGTGTCAGCCAATGGGGGGAAGACGGAGTTAGGGAAAGGGGAAGGAATGACAAAGGGAAGAAGGGGAAAACATAACATGCAAGTATAACAATACCTAATTCCCACTTACTACACTTGTATCTGGAATTAAACACCTAAACAAAACCTGTCCTGACCTAACCTCCAAAATGATACCTGAACCTATGAAAAAGTATATTCCTGCTGTTAGCATTTTCTTACATAATGAAAGCACTCATAACATGACTTTGAACACACTGCACATAGTGTTAGAAACTCAAACATATTGGACACAAACATGTGGAAGATAATGTGTACAAACAGACTTTTGCACATAAAGCATGATGGCACAAACTGGGATGAAGCACATTAGACTCATGGCCACATGGGCACAATGAAGCAACACACAAATGCTGCACATTTAGTACATGAAGTAAAACTAAGACATAACACTTCTGGCCTGCCTGACGAGTAATTCAGCATGCTTTTGAATCCATATATAAATGTGGTCGTGTGTTTCCTCACATGTGCACCCAGAACAAGCTGCATATAAAAGTTTGTAGCCAGAAACAGAACACAAAAGATAATGCACTTAGCTGATGGCCCGGGCGCCTCCCGAGGACACCCGGACCCTGAAGATTGTTGCTTCCAGAGAACACCCCAAGCCGCTTGTAAATCACCGCCGCGGCCCGGCGTCTTCTACTTAATTCTTATCAGGTCCTGCAATCACGGCTGACGCCCACCAGTCCTCCGGCGTCCGAACAAAAGGCTTTCCTCCTCACGTCTCCAACATGCCGCCAGTGCACATAATCATTAATTATCTGCACAGTGGCACGGGCGGTTGGAGTCTTTATCCCATTCCTGATTGCCAGCTGGAGATTAGCACGAACACACAGAACTACAGAATTCCCTAGACATGCTGGGAAATGTAGTTTTTATCACCAAAGACCGCTATTTTCTGGCTGTAAAACACCTTCTTTTGCCCCAAACTCCTATATTCCTGACACCAAGGGTCAGGCAAAGTCAGGTAATTTGCCCAAATCACACACACCTGACAGCCCTTTGCCTTCCCATGGAGATAAAAGATGGTGCACAAGAGCACATTACGAGCAAGGCAGACCGCACAACGAGAGAGCTATCCAAGTATGGCAGTTCAAGAGGAGGAAAAAGGCGGCGAGAACCAAAGGGGTGACAAGTTGAGAAGCGACCTTGCCCTTTCTGACCCAGACCCATGAAGCCTCAGTGGAAGGAACCATAAGACCACGAACAATAACCAGCGTGTATTGCAGCAGATATCAACGGTACACGGATCCCTCCTGCGCTGATAACCAAGCAAGGGAGAGCCGCTTGCTACCGTGGTACCGTCCTTAACTCCAGGGACAAGAGAAGCCAAGCAGTTCATCACAGAACTGTTAATAACATGGGAGAAAACCAGTTGCAGAGGGCTCCGGCACCACATGGGTGCTCACTCAAGAGACTCTAGTTGATTCCTTGCTTTTGTTGAAACTACCAATACCAGAAGGCCCTAGGAGAGCCGTAAGGAAAATGTCAAAGTGATCAAACAGGGGTCTAGCAAAATCTCCTGTACAGTCAAATGTCTTTGACCAACGAAGCATTGGAAAACTAAGGTAAGAATCCTGCATAGTGAGAAAGTAGAAGGAACAACAAGGCTGGCAAACGTGAACCCGGCGGAGGGATGCCTGCAGAACGGGGTGAAGCATGAGGCCCTAATGAGCATTGTGTTGACAAAGAGTGAACCTGACAGAGGGATGTCCACAGTGGATTGTCTAAGAGGACATTAAGACTTGTGAAATGCAACAGATGAAAATGTTTTTGGAAAAGCCGTAGTGAACCCGACAGAGGGGGGCTGACATTCGGAAAGGGTCTGAGACCAGAAGAGGGGGATTCAGGCAGTGAAAAGTCATCACCCAAAATACATACGGAAAGGAATTTTTTGTTTATTATTTTGAACAGATCAGGTCCTCGAGGCAAGAGACTTTTTGTGGAAAAGAGACTTCAGCACCGAACGTCCTGATACTTGAGAACAGAGCTGTTGTCTTGTGCTGGGAAAGCTTGAGTGTGTGCTGTGCTCCAGAGTCACGCCTTTCCTCGTTCTCAAACGTGGCAAAGGGAGATCTCTGGCTACCACATCCTGACTTATCATTTATGAACACGTCTTTCTTTCTTGTGACCATTATCCCACACTCTTTTTGTATTTAGTTGTAAGGATTGGCAATAGTTTTTTTTTTTTAGTATCGGCCATTTTATTTTGACAAGATGCCACTAGGACTGCCTTATTATTATTTGATGGTCATAGCTTGCTCCCATCTTAGATTTAGGTTTAGATTAGGCGTTTTTCCAACCTACCTATACAGTTTAATAAACACCCTTGAACTGTGATCACTTGTGTCTGTCTTTACTGTTGCACCATGAGTTCCTTACATATGGTTTCAGAGTGGGATGTGACTCAATTGAAACTAATTGGGGCACCCTACGATTTAAAAAAAATAGCCAGAGAGCGTCTAACCCTTCCAGCGCCTCCAAGGAATCAATATGGTTTCATATCTGTAGCAGTAGGGAAGCTATTATTCCCACCCCCCCCCAATCTGGAAAAGAGGAATGATTCTTACAGACTTGGTTTTGATACCCCCTCCGGGATGCAACATAAGATTGGCCCCGAAATATGGACTAGCGTGGAAGTTCAGAATAAATGTCTTAGCAGGCGTTACTTATCCCGACTTCCGGGGAGATGCGAAGGTACTGTTCTTACAGAATCATGGTGAGATCCCCTTTGAGGTACGCCGTGAAGATCAAGTTGTCCAGATATTTTTGGAAAGAGCTCTATTTCCTCAGTTTAAAGAAAGTGAACCAGATAAAATAGAAAGAGGTAACAGGCTTTGGCGGAGCTGATAAATCTCTTAACATCGAAGAAAGGAAGTAGGAAGTGAAAGAACAAAGAAATATTGAGGCTGAGTACCACAAAAGAAATACATCAATCACGGGCTGAAAAGATACAAGTATCTTTTATTACTGTACAGTTTACAAAGAAAAACAGATAGCTATCTGGCTCCCAACACCTCGCAGTGTGTACCAGCCGACACAGTGAGGAGAGAGAGAGTTCTGGACATCTAAACAAAAGCATATTTATACAATTTCTACAATATTGTCCAGCCTCTCTTCACGTTAATGTTTCACGGGCTAGAGTTTGTGCCTAGTTCGATCGACGTTTACTCTGCATTGTTTCGATGTTTATATGAGGATGAGGCTTGTGAGCGCAGACAACACTTAAATGACAGTTCATATGAAGCTCAAGTTCTCTTTGAACAGTCGGCTCGACTGCAAGACAAAAACACAGTGCACTATTTTAGAACATGGAACATGAGTTGAAATCAAAATTGCGGATAAGTCTTAAAATGGCGGCGAAGTTAACCTAAAATTGGAACTTTGCAACACGGTTTTCCGTGTAACGCGAATGGCCTTAGGCCAATATTGATAATAAGGAGGGACTATATGATTACAGTTAACAAACCCTCCTTTTGGCCTAATCCAAGAGCTTTACTAAGACATTTGCTTTACTCAAAACCCCACATTTTCAATGTCCGTACATCCTGAATGACATTCATCAGATATATCAATCACCATTAGATCCTTGACGGTAATATGCTTCATCACAAAAACATGAGTCATTTTCTCATTAGTCATTTTCTCGGGTGCATGTATTTTTGGCCCTAATGTACCTACTATTTGCGCACAACATCCCCCTAACATCAAACATATGGCAGGAAGACATCCCAACGACCATACAAAGTCCCAGAACCAAGCTCTAACATCCCAATTTCCCTTGGAAACATGTACTTCTGTACTTAGGACGTGCAGATTTTGTATTGCCTTGAATATGTAGGGGAGGAATTAGGTACGAAAACACAACAAGCAGATCCCACCAATTTACATACTCCACCACGCTCAGTCAGGATGACGTCTAACACCATCCGGTTCTGTAGAGCCACTAATCTAATTGCTTTCTGTTCTAACGTCATATTGTAGAGTATATTGGTGTTCCGGTTAATGGTTTTCTCCAATACTCTTGCCAGTCTCCTAATATCCTCGGAATTCACCAAAATGGTACAAAGGATTTTGCTACATCACCCAGGACCTGCGAAGGAGTATCACCGTCCTCGTCCAGCCTGGGACGAGCTCTAGAGACCTCAGAGCAGAGGTGCTAGCTACAAATACCACTGGTAGCAAGATACCCAAATAACAGGTACCCTGCCAATCTCTAGGGAGCCAAGGATAAGCTTCATTGCCACAGACAAAATAAACGGGATCACCTACATACAAAGGTCTGTCCTCATTAGTAAGATTTGCAATATTGGTACAACCCTCAAAAGTACCCATTGACTGAGAACCATCCCTTTGTATGCAGAAGGGAACAGAGTTGGGGTTGTGATTGATAGTATAAGAAGAAGGCATGGCATCCCGGTTGCCTACGGGAGCCATCTGGAAAGAGATTAACGATTGGAAAGGTCTAGAAAGTCTATCGGAAGGCCTAATAGAAGCAACATTGAGCTTGCTCCTATTTGCAAAAAGGGACCATCCCAGAGGCGTCAGGACTCGTCTTTCAAACTCATTCAAATTAGTCCCATCGAAGTTCCCAGAGATGCTATCATTCCAACGACCAAAGGATAGTGCCCTTAGAGAGGCATAGCATGCAGTAGTTAAAGGTAAAGGATGAATATACCAGCTCAACACTTTTTCCCTGTGCTGTGTGTCATACACTCAGGGAAGAATCCCTCCTCACTCACAGCTCTGCATACCCCTCCTGGAGATAGGGATGCCGAGACTGCCCAGAATGCCCACTACACAATCGCCTCCTCATTATGCCTCGTTACCTGTGGTGCGTGGGAAACGTCAGCCTCCGTGGCCTAGTGTCAGCCGCAGGAAGCGGCTTAGTTCGTTACGCCGTTTTCGCTGGCAGCTGCCGTGGAGAATACGAACGGGCTGGAGCAGCCAATCGCGCCCGCTTCCTGGTTTTGCGTCGGCATCCTGATCAAGTGTCACGAAACCACATCACGTGATCGGATGTCGACGGACATAAAAGCCGGGAGATTCAAACGCTCCTCGCTTCATAGCTGTTTTCTACACTGTTAGGCGTTTGCGTTACGGATACTTTTGTTCAAGACCTCAGCTTACGACACTCGGACTGGCTTTCTTGCTCCTCGAAAACTCTTCCCTGGATATCGCTCGAACTTTGATACTTGGACTTTGGCTAAACGGAAACGGACTGGCTTTGGATATTCCTTTTTCTGAATGTCAACCTGGACCTCGATCCTCGGATCATTTTGCTGACTGCTTTTGGATTCCTCGAACCACGTTTTGTCACAGTACTACGAAAGACTCTAGTCTCTCAGGTGATTCTCCCAGAGTCGTCGTTTCTTCATCTGGCTTTCAGGATCGCTGGCTTTCCCTCGTAGCACAGCTATGAATACCATAGCCCTTGACTTTGAACTTAGGTAAGCCTTATTCTAGTACTTATCAATGACTCAAGGTACTGTTATTGCTTGTGTTAACCTTGCCTTCCTCCCAACAGCTTTGGGGTTCTCGACGCTGCTGATCCTGTGAAATACCATCCACCTGTGGTCCAAAGACTCGCACAGGGAGTTTGTTCTACCTTTCTGTCGGGAACAAAGGTCCATACTCTCTTCACTACGTGGCAAGTCACGACACTGGCAAAATCGCATGGGTCGCATTCATGATTAGCAAAAGTGTATTATTGTGGTAACTCTGTCTGTGTTGGGAATCCCTAGAAGGTAGAGTGTGCAGATGCACGAAAGGAGAAGACATAGTGGGAACAATCTCAGTAGGTAAAAATGTCTCAAGTGGATACACCCCATCAATATACCAAAACCCAAGAGCGATCACAACTGTTAGACAAGTTAACATTATGTCACACTGCTGAGACCGTGGAAGTTATGGGCAAGATGGAGGCGCTACTAGGTCCCAACAGTCTGTCTGTGAGCGGTCCAGTCTTTTTGTTGCTGCTGCATTTAAGGAAGCCACGCCCCCTGCGAGTCGCGTTGCAACTCGCTATGCTGACTTTCGATTTTGTGCCTACTACCGTTCCTGACATACCGAGCTCCTCTTTTGTTTTCTCGGTTAATCTCCGCGGCCCTTCGCCTTCTCGTTAGGCGACGGCCGTTCTCTCTTGCCTTTCCTTTCCTTTCCCCTTATCTGGTCATCGGTTCCAGCCTAGCTTCGCCCCCCGTAGTACCCTCTACCTCGCTCGGCTGGTACCTGTCTTCCCCGTCGGCGAGGTTCCGGTTTTCCGGTTCCCTGTTGCTCGGGGTCTTTTCCGGCTTCCCTCGGTCTTGCCATCCCTCTCTTTCACCCCCTCTTTCTTTCGCACTCTCACATTCACTCGCTCTCTCATTCATACACTCTTGCATTCACTCTCTCTCTCTCATTCGCGCACTCCAGCATTCACTCGCACTCTCATTCATACTCTCTCGCATTCCCTCTCTCTTACTCTCACGGACTCACTACTGCTCTCTATTGCTCACGAGTTTTCTCTCTCTCTCTCCCCATACCTTTACCTGTCTACCGAAACAACTTACCTCCGTTTGCAGTCTTCTGTGCCTATGTTTGATCCTTCGGAAGCATAGAAGTTCTCCTTTGTAGCTCCACACTCCATCGCCTCTCCCAGGGCTCCTTCATCCAAGCCAAGGAATCACAGTCCGGTAGCTGTCATCCATTGGAGTATCAACTGGACATTGACCTCAAGACTTTTAAAGCGTCTGGATCCGCAATTCCTCCAATCTATCCTCGCCTGCAGCCTCACAGGGTTTTTTCTGCCTTACTGGCTTTTTCCCTGTTTTGGGAGGGGCGGACTCCCCAGGGTTCACCTGACGGTTTATTCCAATAACGGTCAAGGTGGCCTCCGGGGAGACCGTCCCTATCTCTTCGAACGCAAGAAGGGGAAAGGACTCCTTAAAAAGGATACTGAAGAGGAGAGAACCCCGAAAGACCGGAGGAGAAGACAGAAAGTCGCCAGTCACAGTGAAGACCAAGGTGAGGAGACTCCTGGGGAAGGAACTGTGGGAAGTGGCTTTGACAGTTTGCAACGCCGAACGAGTACGATGGCCTCCTTGGAACAATACCAGGAGATGGTAACAGCGATTCAGGGTCTCCAGGCGGAGGTCCAGAGCCTTCGAACAGAGAACATCAACTTACGTCAACAGGTGGCGGCTCGAGAGGATTTCCGAGGTGACCTGCCTCCCCTGACGTTCTCCTTCGGGAAGTATGATGGCAGTCCGCAACTCCTGAAAGAATTTTTGGATGCCTGTATGATTTACTTTACCTTTCGACCTAAGGCCTATGAACTCGATAGGGCCAAGGTTGGGTTTTTGGTCTCCAACCTAGTGGGCAATGCTTTGGCCTGGGCTACACCACTGATAGCGCAAGCAAATCCTGCGGTTAATGACTACGCACAGTTCACTCAATTGTTGCGGGACAGATTTGAACGACCAGAGGTCCAATATTCTTCTTATGAAGCCCTCCTGGATCTCCGTCAGGGAAGTCAAGGTGTACAGACATACGCCTCCGCATTTATGAAGTTGGCTACGGAGGCGGGGTGGCCAGATTCTGCCCAACAGACCCTCTTCCGACGAGGATTACATGATGAACTCAAGGACGAACTAGCCCGGATGGCACGTCCTGCTTCCTTTCCAGAGTTGGTCACGATGTCTCTGCAGTTGGAGTTTAGATTGCAGGAGCGAAGATTAGAAAGGAGGAGGTTCAGACCACATCAGACTATCGGAATACCCGCCTCAAATCCTCCTACTCGATCGCAGACAGAGGAACCTATGCAAATAGGATCAACTAGGGGCCCGTTGACTCCCGAGGAACGAAAAAGACGCAGAGAACAGGGTCTTTGCATGTACTGCGGATCCTCTAAGCATCTGCTTAGGAGTTGCCCCGAGGTACCCCCGAGACGGTCGGGAAACGCATCTCCCCGGTCTTGAGCAGGGAAAGGAACCGGGCGGAATTGATTAATCCCTGCAATTCCAGGCAGCAGGATAAGCCGAAAGAGGACCATAGACTCATGGTATTTACAGTTCATCTGACTTTCGGATCTCTTGCTTCACTAGAAACCTTGGCTATGCTGGATTGCGGTGCTGCTGGAAACTTTATTGATATTCAGTGGGTTCAAGAACAAGCTATTCCCCTACTTCAGAAAGACTGTCCTTTACCGGTAGAGGGTGTAGACGGAGCTCCTCTCTCTTCTGGACCTATCATTCAAGAGACTTGTCCAGCCACTATGTCTTTGTTTCAACACCAGGAACAAATTACCTTTGATGTCATCAGAGCTGCCCATGTTCCCGTCATCCTGGGCATACCCTGGTTGCGCAAGCATAATCCCAGGATAGACTGGGCTACTAATACTGTAAGTTTTCTGTCTTCATATTGTTCCACTTCGTGTCTCCCCCAGACATCTCCTTTCAGGGGGAAGGGGGTTGCTGTTCCAACCTCCTCGTCAGTGGTTCAAACGATCCCTCCTTATTACCAGCAGTATGCCGAGATCTTTGAGGATATACTACCCCGTACTTTACCCCCACATCGAGCAGAGGATTGTGCCATCAATTTGAAACCTGAAGCATCGGTACCGTTTGGACGCATGTATCCGATGTCCCTACCAGAAAGAAGGGCATTGAAGGAGTATCTAGATGCTAATCTACAGAATGGCTTGATCCAGGAATCTCGCTCCCCAGCAGGGGCTTCAATGTTCTTCATCCCAAAGAAGGGCTCTGCTGAACTCAGGCCGTGTATAGATTACCGAGGATTGAACAGCTTGACTATTCGAGACAGATATCCTATGCCTCTCATAAAGGAGGTACTTGAAGCAGTAGAAGGAGCCTCTATATTCACCAAATTAGACCTTCGGGGAGCCTACCATCTGCTGAGAATAAAGAAAGGGGATGAGTGGAAGACGGCCTTTCGAACTCCTCTGGGACATTTCGAATATAGAGTCATGCCCTTTGGCCTGGTGAACGCCCCGGCAGTCTTCCAGCGCTTTGTTGATAAGATTTTTTCCGACTTGCTGTATGCCTCAGTGGTGGTCTATTTAGACGATATTTTGGTCTTTTCCTCCTCTCTCTCGGAACACCGAAGGCATGTCTCCCTGGTCCTCCAAAGGTTAAGGGAAAATCAGCTCCTGGTCAAGCCAGAGAAGTGCACTTTCGAGGTTGCCTCAGTGTCATACTTAGGTTTTATCGTCTCAAAGGAGGGGGTACAGATGGATCCTGAGAAGGTAAGGGCAGTCCTTAGATGGCCTGTTCCGAAGAGTCCCAAGGACATACAGAGGTTTTTGGGTCTTTCCAACTTTTACAGACGATTCATCCCTAACTTCTCTGACATAGTCTTGCCCATCACTCGTCTTCTAAAAAAGGGCCAGAAGTTTGAATGGGATAAGGATGCCGACCAAGCCTTCCTGGTACTCAAGAAAGCCTTTACTACTGCTCCCATTCTGGTGCAACCTAACCAATCTCTCCCCTTTGTGGTTGAAACGGATGCCTCTGGAGGGGCCATTGGAGCTGCCCTCCTACAAGTCGGCAATGATGGAGCGGAACATCCGGTGGCTTATTATTCTAGAACACTTACACCTAGTGAAAGGAATTACTCGGTGTTGGAACGAGAGCTACTGGCTATCCGACAGGCCTGTATTGAATGGAGACATTTGTTACAGGGAGCTGCCCATCCCTTTCTGGTTCGTACTGACCACCGGAATCTGAAGATATTGCAGCAAATGGAGTGTCGCAATTCCAGACACGCTCGATGGGCCTATTTCTTTTCCCAATATGACTTTGAAATCTCATATCTTCCCGGAAAGGAGAACGCTCTAGCGGACGCTCTCTCTCGGAGCCTGGAGTACCATGAGGAAGAGAAACAGGTCCAGGATGGGATACCTGCTGGCAAGAGAATCCTGGGAATGGTCAGCTCTTTCCTACAAGAAGTAGAGCTTGCCACTGATCATATCGATGTGTCTTCAGAGTATCAACCACTCCTGGTGAAGAGGGGTGGGTTGTACTTTCATCAAGGCGCCCTATTTATACCGTCTAAGGAGTTCCAAACGCAAGCCCTATATTGGTGTCACGACCTTCCGTCTGCGGGTCACAAGGGACAGAGGGCAACCCTACGCCTGGCTTCTAGATATTTCTGGTGGCCGACAATGGTAAAGGACACTAAGGCATACGTGATGAGTTGTCCAGTATGTGCGGCCAACAAGAATACCACTCACAGACCATTGGGCCTGCTCCAACAAGAGCCTCTACCGTCTCAGCCTTGGGTACATGTATCTACCGATTTTATTGTAGATCTTCCCCCCTCGGGGGATACACAGCAATTATGGTGACTATTGACTCCCTGAGCAAGATGGCACATTTCTCTCCCTTACATGGCTTGCCTTCCGCCCCCAGGACGGCCGAAGTATTCCTGAGAGACGTAGTGAGATTACATGGCTTGCCTCGGACCATAGTGTCGGATAGGGGAACCCAATTTACCTCCCGTTTTTGGTCAGCGTTATGCAGCTCTCTGGGGATTCAGAAAGCATTGTCTTCTGGTTACCATCCCCAGAGTAACGGCCAGACCGAACGCTTAAATGCAACCATCGAACAATATCTACGTTGTTTCTGCAATCAGGAGCAGGATAAGTGGCAGTCCTATCTAGCACTGGCAGAGTTTACCTACAACAATACCCAACATTCTGCTACAGGCATCAGTCCCTTCTTTTTTACCTACGGGTATCATCCGAGACATATTCCTCTTTTTGGGATTCCTCCTACTACTGTGCCCTCGGTGTATCAACATCTTCATGATCTCTGTACCATCCAAAAGGAAGCTGTACAGAAGTTGGAGGCAAGCCGGATACGTTACAAGAAGTATGCGGATAAGAAGCGATCCCCTAACCCTAACTGGGCTGTAGGAACCAAGGTGTGGTTATCAACCAAATATCTCCCGCGTTGGGTTCACCCAGGAAAATTCTCGGCCCGCTTCATAGGTCCTTTCCCTATTTTGTCCCAGGTAAATCCTGTGGCCTTTCGGTTACAATTACCACCCAGGATGAAGAGGATTCACCCTGTTTTCCATACGTCTCTCCTAAAGGCTTATTTTCCCGATCCTACGAGTCATCGTAGACCCTCTTCTTTAAGGATCGAGGACCCGGACCCTGACGAGTATGAAGTGGAGAGGCTGGTGGATTCCCGTTACAGACATGGCACTATACAATACCTGGTCCATTGGAAAGGGTACTCAGCAGCAGAACGATCTTGGGAGCCCAGACGTAACATCCATGCCCCACGCCTTCTCAGATTATTCCATCGCCTTCACCCAGGGAAGCCCGGGGGAGAAGGGATAAGGAGAGGGCATACTGTCACACTGCTGAGACCGTGGAAGTTATGGACAAGATGGAGGCGCTACTAGGTCCCAACAGTCTGTCTGTGAGCGGTCCAGTCTTTTTGTTGCTGCTGCATTTAAGGAAGCCACGCCCCCTGCGAGTCGCGTTGCAACTCGCTATGCTGACTTTCGATTTTGTGCCTACTACCGTTCCTGACATACCGAGCTCCTCTTTTGTTTTCTCGGTTAATCTCCGCGGCCCTTCGCCTTCTCGTTAGGCGACGGCCGTTCTCTCTTGCCTTTCCTTTCCTTTCCCCTTATCTGGTCATCGGTTCCAGCCTAGCTTTGCCCCCCGTAGTACCCTCTACCTCGCTCGGCTGGTACCTGTCTTCCCCGTCGGCGAGGTTCCGGTTTTCCGGTTCCCTGTTGCTCGGGGTCTTTTCCGGCTTCCCTCGGTCTTGCCATCCCTCTCTTTCACCCCCTCTTTCTTTCGCACTCTCACATTCACTCGCTCTCTCATTCATACACTCTTGCATTCACTCTCTCTCTCATTCGCGCACTCCAGCATTCACTCGCACTCTCATTCATACTCTCTCGCATTCCCTCTCTCTTACTCTCACGGACTCACTACTGCTCTCTATTGCTCACGAGTTTTCTCTCTCTCTCTCCCCATACCTTTACCTGTCTACCGAAACAACTTACCTCCGTTTGCAGTCTTCTGTGCCTATGTTTGATCCTTCGGAAGCATAGAAGTTCTCCTTTGTGGCTCCACACTCCATCGCCTCTCCCAGGGCTCCTTCATCCAAGCCAAGGAATCACAGTCCGGTAGCTGTCATCCATTGGAGTATCAACTGGACATTGACCTCAAGACTTTTAAAGCCTCTGGATCCGCAATTCCTCCAATCTATCCTCGCCTGCAGCCTCACAGGGTTTTTTCTGCCTTACTGGCTTTTTCCCTGTTTTGGGAGGGGCGGACTCCCCAGGGTTCACCTGACGGTTTATTCCAATAACGGTCAAGGTGGCCTCCGGAGGAGACCGTCCCTATCTCTTCGAACGCAAGAAGGGGAAAGGACACCTTAAAAAGGATACTGAAGAGGAGAGAACCCCGAAAGACCGGAGGAGAAGACAGAAAGTCGCCAGTCACAGTGAAGACCAAGGTGAGGAGACTCCTGGGGAAGGAACTGTGGGAAGTGGCTTTGACACATTATTACAAGAAAACAGTAAGTCCTCAAGGACCATGAATTATTATGCCCAATGTCTTTGTTAGCCACACGATCGATCGGTTGCTTCGTACAAGTAGAGTTAGTGACAGGCATTGTTCCTCAAAAGGTTTGTTTCGATAAGTTCCTGCAACAGACTCCTTAAGTTTGTTCATTGGTGATCTCCCGACCATGTGATTTATCTTGATTTAAGATAGCTTTTGCCGGTCCCAGCCACTTACTTATGTTTCAGTGAGAGAGTGGCAAGGGACTAGCTCAACAGTCGTTTCCTGTGGGCACAGCTGTGCTGTGCTGTAAGTCTAGTGCCGTGGTGTCATGATGCCCGCTCCCGGGGAGCCGGTTCAAGCCCTGCGTCCCCGAAAGCAGACATCCAGTCCCCAAGGAAGGACCCAGCAACCCCATATAGGGGCCCTTTGGACAGTGTCCTGGCGCCTATGGCGCCAGGCACATAAAAGACATCAGTCCTGGCGCCATAGGCGCCAGGCTCATTATGGATGTGCTTGGGTGCACTTACCTGATGCAGACCATGCTGCAGGATCCCGGCCTCCTTGAAGCCTGAAAGGAACTACTTTACCTGTTGGACTAATTTACCATCCAGGCATGGTTGGGGAAGGATACATACCTGATTGGAGGAAGGATACATACCTGGAGCTTCTTCCAAGGCTATTTAAACCCCACCCGAATAGCCACACATGCTTCGCGTTGTTCTGCATCTAGCAGCTGGATGCTCACCGTGTCTGCTCCTGCATCCTGACTTCTGCCACGCCTGCCAGCATCCTGGATCACCTGCAAAGGAAGAGAAGAAGAGAACAGAAGAAGGAAAAGTCCTTACCTGCATCCCGGAGACATCTCGCCGACAATCCTGAAAAGGAAGACTTTTATTTAAAAGCTCATCGCGTTGATCGCTGCAGCGCCGCATTCCACTCACCTTTACTGGGCGCCTCCATGTTCAGCAGCGATCATCCGGATTCGCAGTCACGCCCCAGCGCCTAGGGAGAAAAAGACCAGAACAAAAGGTGAGAGAGAAAAGGGAATAAGGAAAGCTAAATCTCCATGTTAAGACTTACCTGTTGATTCATTCCCTCTTCATTTCGGGTCCGCGCCGCATCCTGGCATTTCCGGACCCCGGCACCTAAAGGGAAAAAGAGACATCAGCGTTAATGAGCGAATGAAAAGACATTACCAAAAAACGCTCATTAAAGACTTACCTGATTTCTACAAGGATTTCACCTCATCTCGGGTCGGTGCCTGTTCCCCGGCATTCCGTACCCCGGCCCCTATGGGGAAAAAGACACTAGCATTAGTACATTAATGCATGGACACAAGGGGAACCTCTTATCAAAAAACTTACCTGGAAGCCAAGCAAGTTTGGTTCTCACCAATCCGAAAATCCAGTGAAGTAACTGGATACCAACGCGCCCCTGCATCAGAAGCAGGATGGAGAGCTTGTCCTTCCAGACCCTAAGGTGAGACGCTACGAGGAATCACAGAAGGGTTTCGAGGAGGGTGAGAGGGGAAAGTGGGAGGCTGATTGCATTACCCCGCAGACAGTTAATCCCCTATTTTCGCCTACAGAAGGATACTTCTGCGAGCCAGACAAGCCAGATTTGGGGGCCCGGTCCAGTCCGTCTTCCGAACCCTGTGCATCACTTTAGAAGAGGTCACAGCAGCGCGAACCAGGCCAGCGCCTCTGTGGGAGTCAGGTGAGCGTTACACGTGGACGCAGATCGTACCTCAAGATTCCAGGCACGGCGTGATCTGCGAACAAAGTGTCGTTGCTTCCTGATGGAAGTAGTGAAACAGAGGCAAGATTACTCAAGGGTGCAGAAAGATCCGGGGAAGAATTCAAAGACAAAGCAGTAGTCTCCCCAGGCCCCACAAGCTCAGGAAGAATCTCAGAAACACCCTTGATGTTGTTCAAGACAGGTTGATCACAAGAAGCAGAGCAAACAGTTTCCTTCTTTTCTTCTTCTTCGAGTGGCAAAGGAAAAGGTATTTTCTTGACGTGTGTTGCATGGATCCAGTGTCTCCTTCCAGCTACTTGTACAGCAGTCTGTGTGGCCAACAAAATCTGGAATGGTCCTATCCAACGTGGTATGAGGCTGGATGCTCTTTCGAAGACTTTCGTGAGCACCCAGTCTACAGGTCGCAGTCGATGACCTGGCCCCTCGTATTTAACTGGCAGGGCTTCTCACACCTGTTGATAAATCAAATACAAGTTTTGAGTTAACTGGTCACAGTATTCAGCAAGAAGCAAATGCTCCACATCTTTCAGTTTCTTGGCCTTAGGCAAATTCCAAATGTTAGCTGGTCTCCCAATTATGATTTCGTAGGGGGAGAGTCCAGTTCTAGTCTGTGGGGTCATCCGCATGGACAGTAAAACTACCGGTAAGGCATCTGGCCGTTTCAAGTTACTAATAGCACAAACCTTTGGTAGCTTGTTCTTCAGGATACCATTATGGCATTCTACAAGTCTGGCACTCTGAGCGTGTCTAGCCGAATGGAACCGTTTATCGATCTGCAATCCCGCGTATAATTGCAGGATAACAGCAGCGATAAAATGTGGACCATTATCTGACCAGATGATCCTCGGCAAACCAAACCTAGGAAAATATTCATTAAGCATGGTTTTCGCCATTGTCATTGCTGTGGTATCTTTCACAGGGAAGGCTTCAGCCCACTTGCTGAAGGCAATAACTACCAGAACATGCTTGTAATTATAGCAGCGTTCCATTACGATGAAGTTGAAATTAATCACTTCAAAGGCCACAGAGGGGGGACCAAAACTACCCCTCAGTGTTGTCGTCCCTTCCCTACATTATGCTGTAAGCACACCATTCAGTTTTGGACAAAAAGCTCAGCAGTCTTTGAAATATTTATGTTTACCCAGACAGGTTCTAGAAATTTACAGATTTTTCTAGCACATATGTGAGTAGGACCATGAGCCATTGTAACCATGGCGGTGACATATGCATCGGGTAGCATCCATCTTTTTCTATAGTTGTCCACCCAACAACCTTCCTCATCCGAACTTGCTAAACCCTCAGCCCAGTGTTTAAGTTCATCTGGAGTGGCATCAGCTTGAATATTTTTTATCCCTTCATCTATTGTACAGATATTTGTAATTTCTTTCGTTACATACATTTCTGAACATAAATTAGTAGCAGTCTGTTTAGCTATCATGTCAGCAAAAGTGTGTCCTCTCCCTACATCATTTATTACCTTCTGATGTGCGGCACACTTCATGATTGCTAGTTGAGTAGGAAGCGCAAGTGCTGAAAGTAGCTGAACTATCAAGGTGCCATGTTGGATTTTTGTTCCATGTGAGGTCAAGAAACCTCCTTCTGCCCATAGTCTACCGAAGTTGTGAACCACCCCAAAGGCATACTGGCTATCTGTAAATATATTTACTTAAAGCCCTTCGGAAAGTTCACAAGCTCGAGTCAGTGCGATTATCTCTGCGGCCTGCACAGAGTTATGTGAAATTTTCTTGGTTTCCACAATCGTGCTTAGTGTAGTGATGGCATAAGCAGCAATAGATGTACAATCCGGAAGATTGAAGCAGGAGCCACCGCAAAACAGCTCCCTTGTGGATCATTCAGAGGTGTAGCATTTAACTCAACCCTGCCTTTGGTTTCTTTCTCTGTGGTATAGAGGCAGTCATGTACCATCTCGTCACTGAAAGCAATTTCTTGCGGAAGAGGCAATAATTCAGCTGGATTCAATACACAACACCTCTTAATTTGAATATGCGGTGCAAATAGGATCAGTTTGTATCTTGTTAATCGTGCGAAAGTAAGGTGTTACGTTTGCGTTCTGTTTAATAGAACGTCTACAGAGTGGGGTACCATCTTGGTTAAAGTGTGACCTAAAACCATACCCTCACTTTGTTTTACGGCAGCAGCGACAGCTCTCAAACATCTCGGCAAAGCGCATGCAACGGATCAAATGTGGAGTAAAAAGAACTGCACGGTCTATTCTTCCCCCCATGGTCCTGTGTTAACACAGACAAAGCACATCCATCACATTCATGCACATACAACACAAAGGCCTTGTCATAATTTGGTGTGCCCAAAACTGGTGCTGAACACAGTGCAGTCTTGAGCAGATCAAAAGCTTTCTGGTGCTCCAAGTTCCACGGTAATGGCAAAGAAATGCCCTTCTTTGTCAATGCCAACATTAGTTTTATCACTAGTAAAAAGTTAGGGATCCACTGTCTACAGTAAGAAGCCATTCCTATCAAGGCTCTGACCTCTTTCTGTGTATTTGGGACAGACATGATAGAGATGCTTTTTATCTGTTCAGGTGTCAATTTTCTTCCCTCCTTTGACAGGAGGTAGCCTAGATAGGCAACCTCCTGTGGATAATACTGAAACTTTTTTTAATGAAGCTTTATGCCCATGCTCTGCTAGATGAATAAGCAACAACACAGTACCTTCCTTGCAAGCAATTTCTGAGTCTGCAGCTAAGAGAAGGTCGTCAATGTACTGCAACAATGTACAAGTGGAAGGCAACTCAAGTGTATCGAGCTGCTCTTTCAAAGCCCTACTATAAATGCTCGGACTCTACGTGTACCCTTGTGGTGAACGCAAACAAATATCTACTATCCACTACTAGTGTATGGAAATGCTTAAGAAGGCATTCTTAAGATCCACCACACTAAAATGAATAGCAGAAGCTGGAATCATTGTTAATATCGTGATTACATCAGGCACAATTGGAAATTGTGAAGCAACAATCTTATTAATAGCACGTAAATCAATAATGAAACGGAAAGGAATCGCATTATCCCCTTTCTTATACACCGGTAAAATCGGGCTATTGCACAAACTTCCTGCAATTTCCTCAATCACCACGATGGACAAAATCAGAAACTATACTCTTCAGAGCTTGCTCACCATTAACAGAAATCTTATATTGTGGAATATGTGGGAATTTAGCTCCTGGTTTCAAAACAATTTGAACAGACTCAATTTGCAAAATGCTGACATCATTGTCGTCAACCGCCCATAAACACGCTGGAACTTCACTAAATTCAGGCAGCAAAGGTCTAGTCAAAAACTGTGAGGCAGAAGATTGCTGGGGTGAAATCATCAAACGTACTCCATCCGAAGAACAATGAATTACCGCATTTAATTACTTCAACAGATTCAACCCCAACAAATTCTCCCCACAATTTGTCGTTAGAAGAAATGAACAGTAATCCGTGAATGGCCCCAGTGAAATCGGTACCGGCAGAGAAACCGGACTAACCACTGGCTTGAAAGAAAACCCTACAGAAACGTTATTCTGCCCTGACAGTGGAATGTCTGGAACCCGTGAATGATCAATGGAACACTTCTGTGCTCCTGTATCTATCAAAATAGATGCTTCCTATTCCCCACCTTCATCTCACTGTAGGGCCCTTTCTGATTAACGGGAATAGGCATTGGTTCCAGACCATGCTTCGCGCTGTCCTAACAAAATAATACATAATCAAAGACAAGATCTTCAGAAAGATAGGCAGTTGAAGAATTATCAAAAATATTTCTTCTATCTGTACTAGGTTGTTGACTATCCTGCGAGAATGACTGTGGATTTTGAGTAAACTGGCTTCTACCAGGACCCCCTACCCCAGGGCGGCCTCTGGATCGTCTACCCATGATACCATATGTGTTATTCGACCTTTGCTGAAGGATCAGGCATTGTGCTCGCCAATGACCCTCTTGTCTGCAATAAGCACATTGGTGCACGTGTACAGGACCCAACTGCGCATTACTTTGTGGAACAAACTGACCTCGAAACTGTGTATTCCCACCTCTAGTCCCTCTAACTATCTGTTGCAATAATACTTTTGTTTTCAGGTCTCCCTTTTTCTTTTCAATCCTCTCTTTTTCATTATTGACCCTATTTTTGTAATACTGAGCTATATGCAATACTTCAGACTTCTATTTAGCTTGCCAAGCACTTTCGGAAGTCATGATTTGTGACTTGATATCAGGCAACAATCCATGCACAAATGTATCCACAAACAACCTTTTTCCTGACTCAATGCTTAAATCCTGTCCGCTAAAATCTGAAAATACTTGTTTGAACCGGTTAAAGAATTCGGTAGCACCTTCAGATTTTCCTTGGGTACATGCAGTGAGTTTGTCCCAAACAATCCTTCTCTCTGGAAGCAGAGTTTTGAATTTCGTTATTATCCTGTCTGGCAAAGTCAGTATCACTTCCGGTGGTCTCTCAACAGCTTTCCTTTCTCCGTCTATCCTCACCAAGTTAACCCATGTGTCACCAAGCCCTGCTTGATCGTCTAGAGTCCTAATCTGTTTCCACAAATCAGCAGGTAGGATCATAGGGAACAACAAATCTATATCTCCTAAGGTGAAAACTGACGAATGCAAGACAGATTCTATTTCTTTATAAAACCCTGATGGATTTTTCCTAATGTCTGGGATCGACTGTCTGATAGTGTTCACTTCCTGTCTGGAGAACGGGACATGAACACATTGTGATACATAGTGAGTTTCAATAGTGACTGCTGTACCTGCTGCAACATTAGCTGCAATCTCAACTTTAGGAACAAATGTCGGAGGAACCTCTCTCATAGGAAACTGAGAAGTAGGTGACTCTGAACGTTTGTTAAGCAATAAAGCCAGATCGAGCGCTAAAGTGGTAGAAACAGTATCGGGCGCAAAGGCTCTCTTATAAATAATCATCAATTTTGCGTGACAACACATCTTTTTCTTCATACATTCATCCTGCAGGTATTCTACCATTACCTGTAACACTTTCTTCTGCATTTCTGGAGTATACTGACTAAACGTATCATATACTTCTATGGGAGATATCGACACATCTGAAATCCATCTGAGTGCGTCCCGTGTGCAAATTCGCATCTCTTCACTCGTTGACTTACAAGGAGGGAGGAACCGTTTCTGCACATACAGAGCGTCCAATCTATCACCATCTATTTCATCATTCTGTAACCGTTCTAACTCCCTTCTTAACTCAAAAACTCTCTCGACATGTTCATTTACTTTCTCCGCAGTATCCCTTGAATAGGCTAAAACATTCAAATCCCTCAACCCTTGTGGGACATCAATGCCCGTCAAATTATTCCACATTACAGCCAAATGTATTCCCATCCCCTCAATAAAAACATTCAGTTCAGGAATAATTTCTAAATCAAGAAGTGTAGCTAAAACAGCTGATTTTTCACCTTCCTCCATACATTGCTTAGCCCATGCATACAAATCTCTCTTCTTATCTTTAGAAACTGTACTATGAGTCAATACTTTTGTTTCAGCACCCGGCCCTTCATCAGCTACAAGCGTAGCAGAACCGCTTGGGAAAGAGAGAGTAGACACATCCTGTACAACAGGTAGTGAAGACACTACCGCTGGCAACAAAGACGGAATTACTGGAACAGTAATAGTCGGTAAAGGTAGAGATACAGAAGGAGAAACAACAATAGGAAGAGGAGCAACAGGTGGCGCCGGAGGGGCAGAGGGAAGGACAGGAATTACTACGAGAGGAGGTGCAACAGCAGGAAGAGGTAAAACAGCAGGAATAGGTACATAAGGAGGCAGTGCAGTGGCACCGGGCCTTCGTTCATTTAAGAGTTTATCAATTAGTTCATCTGAGACATGAAAATCTTTAGACTGAAATATTTTCTGTACACCAAGTTGAAAAGCCCTATCCATATTTCTAACAGACTCTGACTGTTTTTGTTGATCATACAATAATGCCTTTTCTGAATTTGACATATAACAACGTGCATGCTTCTCTTTACTCTTAAGTTGCTGCATAGCTTCTTTTTTCCAATTCTGAATTACATCAACTGCTGCAGGTCTAGCCTTTTTCTTTAACAATATGGACCCTAAATACTCTATTCGGGAAATCTCAAAGCTACCATTGACTGGCCACTGAAATTCGGAAGCATGTCTAGTTTGTCTGTGCCAAATATTGTTGAATACTATACTACCAATGCCGTAATTACAGTACATAGTACATGCTGGCGACCCCTCCTGTGCCGCCGGTCGGCCAAATTCCAAAGATTGTCTGTCTCTGAAGAATAATCCCCTGAAACAGGCAGACAATTTCCCATGCATGTCAGATTACTGGTGTTACCTTGCATCGTTTGTGCTTGCGAGTACAAAGCTGCAATCAAATATCAGAATACTTAGGAACCGGGGCACGACTCACCTGATTGCAAAGGACTAAGGAGGTCCGATCGGATTACAAAGAACAAAGGACCCTTGTGGTTGGTGATTTCAGCAAAACTGCCTGCCTCGATATGTGGACCCTCGTCAAGATGCCGTCTCGGACCGCATGCTCACCGTACAGGGATCGGATTGTGCAGTACTGTTGAGGTATCACGTCTCATACAAAAGGGCCCCCTTTTTTCTCACCATCGGATCCCGGTCCGATAGCAGCGTCTTCTCTTCAACGAGGTGGCATCAATCTTGAGGGTCCCTATTCGGGTGCCATCTGAAAGAACAAAGAAATATCGAGGCTGAGTACCACGAAAGAAATACACCAATCACGGGCTGAAAAGATACAAGTATCTTTTATTACTGTACTGTTTACAAAGCAAAACAGATAGCTATCTGGCTCCCAACGCCTCGCAGTGTGTACCAGCCGACACAGTGAGGAGAGAGAGAGAGTTATGGACATCTAAACACAAGCATATTTATACAATTTCTACAATATTGTCCAGCCTCTCTTCATGTTAATGTTTCACGGGCTACAGTTCGTGCCTCGTTCACATGACAGATGTTAAAATATTATGCAAAAGATTACACAGATTTACATTTCCATGAAAATACAATGGTGCAGTAGGTTCTCGGATCTGCGGTAAACCTTGTTTCAAGAGTCACTACAATGTAGTTCAGCTAAGACATACGATCGACCTTTACTCTTCATTGTTTCGATGTTTATACAAGGATGAGGCTTGTGAGCGCAGACAACGGTTAAATGACAGTTCATATGAAGCGCAAAGTCTCTTTGAACAGTCTGCTCTCGGACAGCCTAAACATTAACAGAACTCAAAGGTTGTTCAGCTCGACTGCAAACGAAAACACAGCCCACCATTTTAGAACGTGGAACATGAGTTGGAATCAAAATGGCAGATGAGTCCTAAAATGGTGGCGAAGTTAACCCAAAATCGGAACTTTGCAACGTGGTTTTCCGTGTAACGTCAATGGGCTTAGGCCCATATTCATAATAAGGAGGCACTATAGGATTACGGTTTAACAGAAGAGCCTACCATCTATGCCGACCTAGCCTTCACCCAGCGAAATGATCCAGCTCTCACTGAATTTTTTCTTAAAGCAATCCCATAAGGAGAAGACTTAGAGAAGGGAAGTCCCTTTTTCTTCTTTAAACAAGAATTGCTTTATAGAAGAGAGACATCTACAGAAGGATTAGTAAAAACACAATTGGTACTACCCAAGAGCCACCGAACGGTTATGCTGGAGATCGTGCATTCCCATTTTGAAAGGGGACATTTAGGACAATCTAAAACCGAGGCGCATATTAGTGGGAAATTTTACTGGCCCGGTATCCACTCTGATATAAAGACCTTCATACAGACGTGCAAAATATGTTAAAAGACCAGCAAGCACATCCCATTACCTGCCCCTCTCAACCCATTGCCGATCATAGAAGTCCCCTTTTCAAGAATCGGTATGGGCATAATTGGACATCCAGACTAGGCATATAAATATGTCCTTGTGATTGTAGATTATGTGACCCGATATCCCAAGGCATTCCCAATGAGAAATAATACTACACAGCAGATCCTTAAACACCTTCTACCGTATTTATCCACAGCCCGGGTTTGAATGTTATAAGTAAGCTGAAGGTAAAAATCTACTCCACATTACCACCTCGCATATTTCTTAGTACCATCCCCAAACCGATGGCTTGGAAGAAAGATTCTATAAAACCCTGAAGCTAATTTTACAAAAATGAGTAGATAAGGATGGGAAAGACTGGTACCGAATGATCATGTGGCCACTATTTGCCGTAAGGAAAACCGATCAGGCTATCACTGGTTTCTCTCCTTTTGAACTGCTCTATGGAAGAGACCCCAGAGATGTCCTGGACATGCTCTGGGAAACATGGGAAGAATGAGGGGAGGCCCCCGTTCCCATCTCGCAGACCGCCACCAGAATGCAAGAACATATGACATTGGTTTGAGATTTAGTTTGTTTTCATATGGCAAAGGCCCAGAGCCAACAAAAATCTACTTATGACACAAATGTGAACTTAAGATAATTCTCCTTAGGACAAAAAGTACTGGTCCTCTTACCCACCTTGCCTCCAAAGTACTGGCCTGTCTGGTTCCTGAAAAGATAAATAACTTTGACTTAATTCCTCCCGAGCTATCTATCCAACAACAAGAAGATCTAAAAGATGTAGTGGTTCTATTTCCCGATCTTTTCGCAGAAAAACCAGGAAGAGTAAAAGTCAAATACCACTATATTAGAATACCTAAAGGTAAAGTATATACTCTCGGAAGCCCGTAAACAGTTAGTGATTGAGGAAGTCAACAAAATGTGGAAAGCCAATATTATCGAGCCTTCTTCAAGTCCATGGTCCTGCATAGACTTCCGTCAAGTTAATGCCATTTCACACTTTGATGCGTATCCCATGCCACGCATCGATGACCTAATTGATAAACTCGGAGCAGGCACCTTTCTATCTACCCTAGATTTAACCAAAGGGTACTGGCAAGTTCCTGTATATGGTCCAGATAAGGAAAAGATTGCGTTTTCAATGCCTTTAGGACTGTTCAAATTCAAAATCCTTCTTTTTTGCTTGCACGGCACACCAGCTACTTTCCAATGCCTCATAGATCAGATCCTACAACCCTATTCCGATTTCTGAGGAGCTTATATTGACAATATTGTCATTTATAGTAACACTTGGGAGGACCATCTCTTCCATCTTTATACCATCATGAAAGTCCTCAGAAACGCTGGCCTAACTGCCAATCCAGCTAAGGGCAGATTGGCCCAGTCAGCCGTAAAATACCTTGGCTTCTTCATAGGGAATGGGAGCATACAGCCCCAGCATGAGGAGGTAAAAGCCATCTTGGATACATCAACCCCCAAGACCAAAAAAGATCTTACAACTTTTCTCGGGTTAATAGGATATCACCGTAGGTTTAGCCCCAACTTTTCAGACAAAACAGCCCGGCTGACAGATAAACTTAAGAATGCTGAACAGCAGAAACTTCATTAGAATGACAAAGATGAGATATTTTATAACACCTTGAAACAGACTCTGTGCCAGAACCCAATCCTGAAGGTAGTCGACTTCTCTAAAGAGTTTATACTGCAGACTGATGCCTCCCTTAAAGAGTTAGGGGCCGTCCTGTCCCAGGTTTGCGATGGAATGGAACACCCCATATTATTCACTAGTCGCAAGCTGTTCCTAAGTGAAAACAATTACTCTGTGTTAGAAGAACTAAACGTTGTGGCCATCAAGTGGGCCATCATCCATTTTAGATACTACCTATTAGGACGAAAGTTCCCACTTGTTACAGATCACTCACCCCTAGTTTGGATTAACCAATGCAAAGACTCCAGCCCTCGGGTCATGCAATTGTTTCTAGACCTACAATCCTATTGTTTCACTGTGGAACACTGAAAAGGAAAAGACCAGGGAAATGTAGATTTTCTTTCCCGGTTCCCATGTGAAACAAATGTGGCTACATCGCATGGAGGAAGGGTATGTGAGAAACCTCAAGGTGTCTCCCTGACTAGTCCCCAGGGATCTGTCATCAAGGTGGCCAGGACACAGTCTTCGCTATTGGATCCAGTTCATGGGGGTGGACCAGTGAGGGAGGATCACCTGGATTGGGGATCCTCAGGGAGTGGAAGTGGGACACCAATGGGTGGGATGCGGTATCCCCCTTCTTATAACAACTTTTTCCCATCCTACATTCGAAAAGGGTCTGAGACCGGAAGCGGTGGATCCAGGGGGTGAAAAGTCATCACCCAACATACACACGGAAAGCAACTTTTTGTTTATTATTTTTAACACATCAGGTCCTCAGAGGCAAGAGACTTTTTGTAGAAAAGAGACTTCACCACCGAAGGTCCTGATACCTGTAAGGAACTCATGGTGACAACAGTAAAGACAGACACAAGGCTTTCGACTGTACTGGGATTTTGCTTGACCTCCTATATGACCACTTTGACCTAACATGGCGGCTCTCCTACGGCCTTCTGGATAATGTAGTTTCACTCAGATGGGGATCGACCAGAGTCTTTCAAGTTAGCACCCACGTGGGGCCGGTTCCCTCTGTATCTGGTCTCCCCTTAACTTATAGTTCTTTGTACTAAGCTCTAGTTGCCACTTTGCGTCTTTCATTCACCACAGCCCGGCTCTTATCGGCTCTCCCCTGGACTCACCGACTGTGATGAACCCCTTGGCTTTCCCCATAACTGGAGTCAAGGCCTGTAGCAGCACGGTTCTATTCATATTTGCAGAGGAGCTACGTAAGCCCAGCCTCCGCTTCAGTCAGAGGTTTCAATCGCAGCCACAGCCTCTTCAGTCAGAAGTTTCTTCCGTAGCCCCCGTATCCTCCGAAGGATTTTTCCTGAGCTTTCCGAAAACATGCAGACAACACAAGAGGTATTTAATTACATAAACAAACTTAACTTCTTAGAAGCGTTTACGTACTGAAGGTTCTTCAAGTTTTCACCTCACAGTTGTTACCTCGCTCCACCTTGAAGGCTGCAGTTACTTTGTATTGGTGAACATTTTCTCATCCTGAGTAACTCCGCAGCCATCCGCAGCCATAATTCTTTGCCCGAATTCCTAGAAGCTGCGAAAAGGAGAAAAAGAACAAAAGTAATTAGAAAGAGAGATCTCTCTAACGTAGGAATCAATCCAAGCCCTTAAAGATTACAGTATCTTCACCTGCTTACTTACCCAAGACTAATTCTAAAAAGAATGGACATTCCAAGGCAAGAAGCTATAGAATTCATCAGCAACCCAAGTTACCATTGTTTCTCCATTTCAACACGCCCCTGTAGAAAAGCAGATGGAGAGCTCCACTATAATAAAACACAGGTGAGAAGGGAATACAGCCCTAGAGTTAGATGGCAATGAATTAAGGGAATACGCTTTCCATGTAGTTTTAGCTTAGTTAATAGATGTTATAGCATTTCTATTGTTGTCATTTGTTTTTCAAACAGAAAAAGAATCCTAGCGGCTCAAAAGGTATCAGGTCCACAGGCTGGGAAGATATTATGCTCTCGAGGAGTCCAGGTAAACATTACACATTCAGGCCATTCACTTCCACCCAGACACCCATAACAAGGAATGTGAATTGGGGCAAGCACCCATCCTTTCAACACACTACATTGCCCTAATGTCAGTTTCAGGCAGGGCTGTCTCATTCATTGTGTCACACACACAGAAACCAGACACCCCAATGCATATTGATCACACGCTCCATTCACAGAGGTCCAACCCAAAGGGTGTACCCACAGCATGCAGTCACTGGGAAGACTCCACACAGTCTGGCCTTGACTTCCCCACAGTACCATATATAGTTCATTCACCCAACAGCTAGTCAGGGGAAGGGACAGAGTCAGGCCTTCCCAGGACTTTGAGAAAACAAGTTAACAGGCAATAGAAACCAAGAGACCACAGGGGCCATCTTGCCTTCTATCAGGAATCCACTGATTCCTATGGCAGGGCCTGGGTATCCCATCATGGAGGATACTCAGAGCTCCTGTCACATCAGCATGAAGCTGCCACCAGCCCATACCCTACTCTGTGGGCAACACAAGGGTGCTCAAAAACATACACTCGGGGTACAGGGTTGTACCCCCGCCCATGGGTGCCATACGGGTATCCCAAGGGTCTTGGTTCAGCACAACCAAAAGGAAGAGGAAGAGCTGCACTGCCAGAAGTCTCAACAGGACTCATGTACATAAAATAACACTGCACACACATGATAAGGGAGTACAGGACAGGGACAGGGAGGCCCTGTCCCTCCAATGCATTTACAGAATCACACATACCACTATAGTACTGGGACGAGGAAGAGGCGACTAGGAGTGGTACACATTAACATGTCATTTCACCATTCTGGTACTGAGATGAGAAAGAGGCCTGAGGACTGTTGTGTCGGCTCAGGCATGTCCCCAGAACACCAATAACTATGGTCAGGCAATTGAAATTGAGAACTCACACCTGCAACTTGTTAAGTGGTTGCAGGTGTATAAAAGGCAGAGCCAACAATCAGGATGGGGAGACCAGTAAGGAGAGAAGCTGGGCCAATCGGTTTGGGCCTCTGAGGGGAGAAATCCTTTCGAGAAGGAGGCTGCCAAGGTGGGTCCTAGCTGGAGGCCAGGACACTGGCAGACTGCGATGCCGAAACCTATAGGGGCGTGAGAGGGTCACAGCCATTGGAGCCTCCCTGGTCGGATGCCCACAGCAGGAGCTGTGGGGCATGGAAGAGAGCCCATTGCTGTAAGCTACCAGCAGCGTCCACGAGAGGTGAGCGCAGATAACGGAAAGCCACAGAGAGAATACTGGAGTGCAAGGGAGTCTCGCCGTACCACAGAGACGTCTATGCGGAGCAGGAGAAAAGGAAAGCAGCCTCCCAGAGGAGCCCCCAGGGACTGGTGACTGAACACAAGGGAACACATGTACTGGAACATTCCTGGGACTATTACGTGTGTGATTTTTACGTGACAGAAATGTTCGATGGAGAAATTACCGAAGATTATTTGCTCGAAATAATCTTTGGTCATTTCTCCCCTGAACATTCCTGATGTGCCCAAACCCCTACCCAAACCCACAACCCTACCCAACCCACACCCCTACCCAAACTCACACCCCTACACCCACCCCCACACCCCTTTGTGGTATATACTGTATAGTAAAGTGAGCGGGGGTTCCGGGTCACACCCCTGCAGCCCCCGCAGCTTTAGTTTTTTAAGTCGGGTCAGCTGCAGGGGTGTCCACCGCAACACCCCGCAAACTATACTATATAGTATAGTGAGCACGGTGTTGAGGGAGACTGCCCCGGAGCCCCCACAGCCTTTGTTTTTCTTTTTTTTTTACTGACCACATTAAAATATACATACCACAAAAGGTTCAAATGTTTTGTAGTTTGAACTTTTGGTGGTGTGTATTTTAGGTCTTTTGGTGTGGTCGGTAATTTCTATTTGGTCATTTTGGCCTATTTCACTATTAAAGGGTAAGAGTAATTGCCGAATTAACGAAATGAGATGTGCAAGATAAAGTAAACCCAAAGTGAAGGGTTGTAGTGAACAATACGAGCAAGTTGAACTGTAAGTGAAAGAATATGAACTAACACTGAACTAAAGAAACATTTATAAGACTCGGAAGCGGCCCCTGTTGACGTTTGTCATTGACACCGAGATCTCCTGTTCCTGTTCCGGTTGCGTTTCGGCGCAGGGGGTGCGGCTTGAGTCTGCGATCTGCAGTGGTCTGCGATCTCCGGCGTGTCCAGCGTGTGCAGCGTGTACAGCGAAGTCCAAAGAGAGAGGGCTGCGAGGAGAGGCGGAGGCGGACAATCGGGAAGTGGGAGTTGGGCCGTGGTTCTGCTCCGACTCCTGCCCGTGGGTCCCGCAATTTCCGCGGACCCCCTGACGAGCTTTGGAGCCCTTTGGAGCCTTCGGATTTAGTGGAGGCCCGGAGGTCTGCTTTCTGCGGCGCGCCGCATGTTGACTGCTGCAGCTGTTTGAACAGCCGGAGTCGGGCCGTATAAGCAGTGTAAGCCATATAAGCCGCAGATTTAAAATGGTTTTTAAATGGCTAGGCTTACGGCTTGGCTTACGGTAAGGTGCTTACGGGATTGTACGGGCGCAGGCACCAGCTGACTAGTTAATTGCTGCCATGCATTACTGTGTGTGTCTATAGGTTGAAGGTCCTATATATTTTGAGCGCTAGGGCGACTGCGGGTGGAACACCCTTGAGCCCGGAGCGTCTCTGTGTGGTGAGTGCTAAAACCGGTAAAATCGGTAAAACGATGACCCTGAGTGCAAACTATTGAACCTTTGACTCAAAAGGCAGAGTACTGGGGCCAATTTAATTATAATGTCTACTATGTATAATCTGCGGAGCTCTGTGAACCCAGACCACCATCTGGAAAAGATCATCACAGAAGGGGTTAATAAGGAACAAGAGGCGAGTGTACAAAAGGTGCAATGTAGTTTTTTTCTTAAGCGCTATAAGACTGGTGGGGGCATACTGCGCCCTCCCCCCAGCCTTTTCTCTCTGGATAATCAAACACCCTCAACAGCTGGGTTCCTGAATGTTTCTGTAGATCCTCGTGCTTTGCATGGACAGGAAGTGGGAATTTCAACTCCAGTTAATCATCCTATTCGAGACTCCCTGCCTGCTAATTTAGACTATACTTTGAGGACGACTACAATGAAAAATACGATATTATCCCATTTCTCGCAAGGTCCACAACAAACAATTATTTGCTCCGGAGTGAGTCCATTACCGAAGGTGGTAAATACACCAGTTCCTATGATTGAGGTGGACCCTTGTGATGAAGAGCTAGTGGAACTTGAAATACCAATATCAATTAATGCATCTTATGAACTTAGTGAAATACTGGAAGAACAAGAAGAGAATAGGGGAAAGGAGGCAGTTCCACATGAACCAAGTAGGGGGCGGGACTCGTTTTGAAATATCCAACAAAAGGGTCAAACGGATTTAAACCCGCCGCTAATCCCTCCAACAATTACTGCTCTAAATTTTGTCCTAAGTTCACTAGTGAAAGTTTTTGAGTCAATTAAATTGGAGGTACAGCAACATACAGGGATACTGTTAGAAATATCAAAGGATTTGGAATTGAATGGCATAATGGTAACAGCCTTGAAAACAGCCATCAATGAAGGTATGGAGCTACCCAAAAAGACCTTTGACAAATGGTAAGAGTCCAAGCGATAAAAATGGATCAACTCTCGGTCCAATATGATCTGATGAAAATAGACTTAAGTAATCTGTTGAGGAATTCAAAGTCACCCCTAATACTGAATGATGATAGGCACAACTGTGAGCAAACACCTATAACTTCTGAACCTTTGCCAGATGATTCGCCATTGTCAGAATCAGTGATGGAGGAATTTATTCTGATGGCACAGGTAATAGATTTAGATGTAACATCCAGAATGCCTGAGTTGGAGTCCCCAATAAATCTGAAGCAACAGAATGTAGAGGAAAAAAAGAAGA
Organism: Ambystoma mexicanum; assembly: GCF_040938575.1. Lineage (NCBI taxonomy): Eukaryota > Metazoa > Chordata > Amphibia > Caudata > Ambystomatidae > Ambystoma > Ambystoma mexicanum. The sequence goes on from NC_090922.1 coordinate 344,820,134, forward strand.
TTCCGTTGGGCAAAGTGAAAAATAAAAAGCAGAAAAAATGGCAAGGGAAGAAGTGGTAATAATATCAGAGGAGGTGAAAGGGAAGCGTAAACAAAAAAGGAAGCATCTGCCAACGGATACTAATCGTTTTATGAAGCGTATGAAAGCAAAGGGTGGAGAGGTGGGAATAGGAGAAAAAAGGAATCCTCCAGAAAGAGAAAAGGGAAAAAATTCAAAAAACACTATTAAAGAAAGGGACAAGAATCAATGAAAAGAAATGATGAAGGTGGATTTAAAGAAAACGACAGTGGGTATTCAAACAGATATAGTTGAACCTCCAAAGCGTATTGCGGCAATGTTTCGTCCGGCGAAGAAAAAAATGAAGATGGATCCAGCAATAAAGATAGCCCCAATCTTTTTAAAAAAGAAAACGCAGGAGACGTGCTCGGTGGAACTGAGTTCAACGCCGGTAGCAAGTAGTGAGAGTCACAAAATAAGGATCAATGTTGAGGTACAACCTACATCCCTGGTAAATCCGGTGACTGGAGGTGGCAAAGAAGTCTTCCAAAGTGCTCTCTGTGTTGATAATGGGCCCGAGTTAAAGGAAAATATGCCAAATCAGCCTCAGAGGGAGCCCAAACAAACTATATGTAATAAAGCATTTAACCACATTAATCAGAACAGAGATCTTAGAGTCTATATTTCAAGAATGACATCAAATGCCCAAGTGAGAGACCTGTTGAATCGTTCTAGGATTCTATCAGAAATTAAATATATTCCAGGCCTGAAATATTTTTCATCTGATGATATTAATGCGGTAAAATTTCCCTTCTATCCCGATACAAATACTGCAGAACTATTATTGAAATCAAATTTGGGTTTGGAATCCATTGTGGGGGAGGAGGAAGCCTGGCGCTTAAGGGGCTTTAAAGTCTCCAAGATATGCCCGAGTTTGATAACTCTGTCTGTACAATGGCAAGGAAATTGTCCTGGTAATCAAATCCAGAAAAAAGTAACAATATGGGAATAACATCTACGGCAACATGGGATATGGTTCCTGAGATAATTACACAAGTTCTTCTCAGAATTGGTGTTCAACAGAAGAGCCTCTAGCAAAAGAAAAAAAAAAAAATTTAAAGGTATTATCATGGAACTCGAGAGGTTATAATTCATTCATTTTAGAACCGAGAAAATCCTATATTTTTGGTTCCTATGATTTGATTTTTCTTCAGGAAACCTGGTTGACTTGTGAACTATGAATAGAAGAATTTACCACGTACCATCAAATAGCAGCAATGTCTGGTGGAGGGAGACCCTCGGGGGGTTTAATGATAAGCTGTAAAAATAATCCTCACTATGAAATCAAATTGTTATCAAATGTGAAACAGGGGATTTTGATAGTGAGACTGGAATTGAAACCCTCAAATATGGGGACAGAATTGGATTCTGGTAAATCTACATTGGAATCCGAGTCAGTTTTGCCTTTTGGATTTTTTATCACAACTTTCTGATCTTTTGGTCGAAATGTTATCCCGATTCCCGATGGACGACATATTAATAGCTGGAGATTTGAACTCTCAATGTTTAACAACAAAAGATCAAGCCACAGGAAAAAATCGTCATCAGACGCAGAATGGAATAATGTGGGCTAATTTTATGAAGGGCTGGGATCTCTGGATGCTCAATGGAAATACCAAGGGGGACATCCAGAGCAAACCAACTTGGTATAGGGGCTCAGCATTTTCTACAATTGATTTTTTCTTTGCCTCTGAAAATATTTATGAAAACTGTGCTAGTCTATTGGTAGAGGAAGGCAATGTTGATGACCATGCTATGCTTAAATTAATAATAGATGTCAACTTGTCCACTGCTGTCTCCATGTATACAGACCAATTGACTGTGAATTTGGCCGGTAATTGTATTCGCAATTTTGAGAGAGGCGGGAAAATCCTGACTAACAAATTACAAAATATGGAAGCAAATGTCTCTGACCTGCAAATGTATGATACTTGTAGTCCAACGAATTTCCATCTATTTTTAATGGATTTGGATCCTCAGAAACAAAATAATCAAACTCGCAAACTGTTTCATAAGCATACATTTAACGATCAGATATTGCAACAGAAGAGAGCTCGAAGATATAAGAAACGGAGTTAAGAAGAGCAAATCTTGATAGGAAATCGTTTGAGAGGGCGTTAATTTCCATCAATAATGAATATAGAAACTGGAAGAGATCATTCAAGTCAATTATCTTCCAGCAAGATGGTGAAGTTATGTTAAGGGCAATGAGTCAGAGAAACTCAAGACATTTTTGGGCTGTTTTAGGAGCTAAACCAGATCAGCAGGTGGAAAACCAATTCTCTGCAGTAAAAAGAAGATGCGTGGGTGGATCATTTCTCAAGGATATACGGGGCTGTAGGCTCTGATATAGATAATAATTGGGAATCAAACCATTGGTCACTCTCATATACCAAAGATGATATAGAACTTTTGATAAGGAGCGCCTCTACATCGAGAGCGGCAGGTCCAAATGGGCTGAGTAACTCGATATTGAAAATGAATCCTTCTTTGTGGGCCCATCTGCTTAAAATACTCTTTGATCAAATCATTAGGACACAACGGCTCCCGGAGTCCTGGAAAAATTCAATCACAATTCCCATCTTTAAAAAAGGGGATAGACTCCTAGCGGTGAACTATAGGCCCATCTCGTTATTAGATGCTGATAGTAAAATCTTTGTCGGTTTAATTCTAAGGGAGCTAGAGGACTGGGCTAAATCAAACGGTATAATTCCGAAACAACAAACTGGTTTTAGAAAGGGACTATCTACCTCCTTGAATGGTCTGATTCTTAGCTGTCTAAATGGAGATGTGAGAAACAAACAAGGTAAGCCCCTCTATGGAGCGTGGATTGATCTCACCCAAGCTTTTGATACAGTCAATCGGTCACTTATGTGGAAGAAACTGTATGCTTGGGGAGTTCCATCACATTTGCTCTCTATTCTAGTTGAACTTCATCAAAATACTAGAATGGGAGTAAGAATCTCAAAAAGTGGTCAATTAACAGCCCCAATACGAGTTGAGAGAGGGGTCCGCCAGGGGTGTTTGATAGCACCTCTTTTATTCATTCTCTTCATGGCTGATTTAGGAATGGACCTGAATGATAGTGGCCTAATTCCTCCACGGATAGGCTCAACTAAAATTCATTGGTTAGCCTATGCAGATGACGTGGTGGTATTGGACCACTCACAGGTCGGCCTGCAGAGATTACTTAACTCACTTGACCTATATGCCTAAAAAACAATCTTAGGATTAATCCAGAGAAATCAAGGATCCTCATATTTAAACACCCGAAGAAAATAGTCAAGAATCGCTCATGGGTATTGGAAGATAGAAAAATCGAGATAGTCTCTGAGTTAGTTTATTTAGGAGCTACAATTAAATCTTTCCCAACTAAGACTCACCTCCTAGAAATGATTAATCTAAAGACCCTTCAATTGGTGGCACAGATGAAAAGGATAAAAACGAAATTTTGTAAATTTTCAATCCTACCATTGATAAAATTCTATATAGGAAAGGTGGTTCCTATCATTTTGTATAGTATGGACACAAATATACTGGCATTTGATGTGAATTGGGACCGGATTGAATCAAAATTTTGAAAAACAATACTATTGCTTCCAAATTGTGTTCAATTGCCTCTGTGAGGTATGAATTGGGGCTCTCTTCTTTAAGATCGTGGCTGGAGTGGAAATGGATTTCCCTTTATAGGTCCCTGTTCGTTCCTATAAAGGATTCTCTATATGAAGATTTGTCCACCCTGCTTCATGATAATACCAACATATTTTTGGAAAAGTTAAGGCTGAAATGTCAAGAGCTATTAAACAGCATAGACTGTACAACAGATATGTTGATTCAAAACCCAATGAGAGTGAAAGCGAGTATGAAAAGGTGGGATTGGGTGACCACCGGAGATAGGATGAGGTTGACAAAATTATCACAATCGTTTTCCAGTATGGGTAGAAAAAGGTCAAGTCTTCCCCCATATTTGGATCCTTATTCCAGGGATATTTTCTTGAGGTTTAGACTTAATCTACTACCTACTTTGGAAATTCAATCAGCCAGAAATTTGATTCAATCAGGGAACTGCTGTATAAAATGTGATGCCAACGACTGTCAAACATTAAAAAATCTGGTAATTAAGTGTACTGGGACAAGGGAGATGAGAATCTTGAGACTGAGAAGATTCATACACGATACTAGTTGGTTAGATACGGAGGAATTTTGGTCCAGAGCTTCTTCTGGTACTGAAACTTTCCTAACAGCCGAAATGGTTAGATTATTGAGAGATCTAAAGCTAGATAACTAGTAAAGGGAACCGGGATGAGAATGGTCATTTTTATAAAGTTTTTAGTATGAATATTTTTCTTGATATGGTTCATATGTTTTTTAGATGAAATATGTAATGTTGTTGGTTCTGTTTGTGAAACGTTTTATATGTAAAGAATAGTGTAAAAAGTCATATACTTTGGCTAATGTACAATAAATAAGATAAAAAAGCCTATAAGTGGAAGGAAAGATTGTGTGAAGCACACTTAATATATATTGAAAAGCAAAGAACAAATCTTATGAAATACAATGAAAACCAAGTACTGAATATTACTGAAGAGTGTGAAAGTAATGTGGTGAAGGAAAGAGCACCACATAGTGAACTGTATGAAAGAACAAACTGTGGCAAAGTCAAGAGACTGGCAAATAGGAAAGCACTGTAAGGTAGGCATGGTATCAAACAGTGAAGACAGACACAAGTGATCACAGTTCAGGGGTGATTATTCAACTCCTATCTAAACCTAAAGCTAAGGATGGGAGCAAGCTGCGACCATCAAATAATAATAACACAGCCCTAGTCAAGTCTCTGTCAAATAAAAGGGCATATACTAAGGAATTTATTGTCAATCCTTACTTCTAAATACAAAATGGTGTGGGACAATGGTGTATGCAAAAAGAAAAGTGTTCAAGAAATAATATGTCAGGCCCATTGAGCAGTTGACTTCCCTTCCGCACGTTTTTAGCACGGGGTAATGCGGCACGTTCGAGCTGTGCTTACACTCTGGCTTCTTGTCCACGAGGATACAGTTCAAAGCACAAACATCAGAGCCTTCTGCCAAAGCCTCTTTTCCAATAACAGTCTCTTACTGCAAAAGTCTCAAGGTTCCATTCCTATCAGGATTTTTACATGCAAAGGTTTTCCCTTTAAATGTTCATGGTGGGTCTCCCTCTTCAGGCTGAGACCTCCTTTTATCACAATGTTCACACTTGGTGTCCCTCGTTCAGGCTCGGACCAAGGATCTCCCTTGTTTAGCTCGGATCCTCTTGATATCTCAATGTTCACATTTTGTCTCTCTCGTTCGGGCTCAGAACATGGTCCTCCCTCATTCGGACTCGGGTCCCCTTTTTACCAAAATCAAAGACTTTTGAATGTGCAATGGCTTTTGCTTAAAAGATTTCATCAATCTTCTACTATAATTTCTCTTGGCTGGATACCTTACATAGACCTTCGATTAAGCTCATTAATGGTGCTGGACCACTCTGTCAATGGTATCGTATCTTGCCTTTTTAAGTTCAAAAATTCATCAGCAGTTTAGCTTTACTCGCGTCTTTCAACACACGGTTTCAACAATGTTCGTCCAGTGCTCGTTATACAATGTTGCTGCTTGCAACCTTGGCTTCAACACAGACTGGTCTTGCATCGCTCTCCCCAACTCACCGGCTCTGTGTTACACTCACCTGGTCTCTGCGGAGGCGTTGGGGCACGGTTGCAGACCTCCCTGAACTTGAATCACCCCCTTCAGGCCTCTGCCTCAGTAGAAAAGCTGTGAGCGGTGGTACGTGGTGATACTGCTCCTGCGTTGAGATAACAGTGTGTGAGTGCACCAATCTGTGATTGTTATACGTCTCGACCCTTCACCCCAAAGTACGGTTTATGTGAGCATACGCCGGCCCATAAAGCTCACCTGTGAATTATGGAAGATAAGCTCTCTGTCCTATTACTTCTGGCAGGGGCGTGTCGAATGGGATCTAGTTCCTTCACTGATCCCTGATAAGGTTTAGTCCAGTCCAGCTGCGACTATGCTTCTCCTTATGATTGGTAAGTCTTTCTTGAGCTCTTGTGATGCTGTTTGTTCTGTTTAATGTCTTTATATGTTGCTCCTATTTATGCCCGCCATAATGTCTCTCTTCTGTTTTCTTCCCTTAGATGGAAATGCGGCCTCAATGCAGCTGTGAGACGCGAGATGCGAGACGCGGCCGGATAAAGATAGATGCTACCGCAATGTTCGACAGCAGGTAAGTGATGGTTTAAAGAAAAGCGCAAAGTATGGCGAAGCGCAACCTTAAACTGACTGTTTTTCGATGTCTAATATGGTCTTCTGTTTTTCCTTGCAGGCGCTGCTGTCGACGATGGAGCGTATAGTACTGCCGTGCCAAGATGAAGATTTCGGTGTTCCGGAAAGTGTAAAGATGAATACTTGGTTTGCCAGAGATATACAGGTAAGAACAGCTTCCCCCAGTTGGTAAATATGCTGGCAGGAAGCGGGATGTCCAGGAAGCAGGATCTTCAAAGGTAAGTCTGACCTCAGGCGACGGTGAGTGTTACGCTGCTTGCAAGTGCAGAATAACGCAAAGCGTCTGCCTTGAGGATCGGGTCAGCTTATATAGCTGAGATTGTCGGCACGCCCATTAGGGCCAGCTCACCAGCCACACCCTGCCACTCCTAGAGAGTGAGCACGTGCGAAGGCAATCCATTAGCAGCCACACCCAAAAATACACTTGGGGCTGCTTAATGGATGGAATGTTCAATGTTAATGCATCCTGCTTAATGGATGGAATGTTCAAGGTTAATGCATCTGAAGTGCTATGTCCATAATAAAAGCGTTTTGGTGTTTAATGGATGTTCTTGTTTACTTTTGTTCATGACAGTGTCCACCCAGGTCTCCTGTGCATGCGACCCCTGTATGCCTGTGCCCCTGACTTCATGACCATGGCAGCACTCCCCCTCAAGGTCCCTCTCAAGGGGCGGTTCTCCTCCCGGGCCTGGTTTGGTGGGATTATTGCGATGGAACTGTCTGATTAAACACGGAGCATGGACGTGTTCACTGGATTCCCAAGTTCGGTCTTGAGGTCCGTAACCTTTCCAGTCAATTAGGTAATATAATTTTGATCGAACCACCCTGGAGTCCAGGATGGATTTGACTTCATATTCTGGTTCTCCGTCTATTGCTTCGGGCTCTGGCGGAGAACTAAGCCGTGTATTGGATTTCATGGGTTTGAAGAGAGAGGCATGAAATACGGGTTGAATTTTCATGTGAGATGGTAACTCCAATTTCATGGCGACAGTATTGATTATGGACTTTATATTAAAGGGGCCCAGTTATCTTGGGCAGAAAGCTCTTGGCCCCTTCAGGGGAATATATTTGGATGCTTACTACACCTTTTCTCCATTCTGGTAGGCGGAAGCTTCCTTCCAATGTCGATCAGCAAACTGTTTTTGTCTTTCCTTAGCCTTGGTCCGATGCTCTGTTGCCTCCTTTAGAACCTGAGTGATGGTTTTTTGCAAGTTTTTTATGGCTGGCATTTCCAGGGTATCGGCTGGATCAAATACTGATGTCCTCGGATGTGTAGAATGGAGTTTGCCCTGTGCTTGTGTGAACTGAGTTGTTGTATGCATACTCAGTTATCCAGAGTATATTTTTCCAAGAATCCTCGGACTGTTGCAACATACACCTGAGATATTGCTCTAAAGTTTGGTTGGTTCGTTCAGTTTGTGCATCAGTTTGAGGGTGATGGCTTGTGGACAACCGGCAATCGTACAACACTTTCTCCAAAAAGAAGAAACAAATTGAGTTCCGCAATCAGATCCTAATATTGATGGAAATCCATGCAATCAAACAATTTGCTCTAGTAACACAGACGCGAGAGTTGAAACAGTTGGGAGTCCCTTTAGAGGGATGAAATGGGCCATTTTGGAGAATAAATCCACAACGACTAATATGGTGTTGTATCCATTGCAGGGTGGAAGATCCGTGATGAAGTCCATCGACAGGGTATGCCAAGGTGCTGGCGGTACTGCTAGGGGATGTAGTAAGCCAGCGGGGTTCTGTTTCTGAGACTTGTGTTGTGCACAGACACCACAGGTTTCAATAAATTGGGCAATGTCTTTTCGCCAGGTTGGCCACCAGTAGTTTTGTTTTACCTTAGCCTGAGGTTTGGCTTTTCCTGGGTGTCCTTCCAATAATGAATCATGGTAATTTGTGATGATTTGCTTTTGCAGTTCTTGGTCTTGGACATATAATCGTCCTTGGAAATACGGTAGATTGTCTTCCATGGTGTACTGGTCACCTTTTAACAGCCATTCCTGTTGTGTTGATTGATCCATCGGGGATTGCAAACTGTTTCTTTGGTCATCCACACACGTGGTGGCAGCTATTCTGGTTTGAATCCTTTCCTCAGGAATTATGGCCACGGGGTCAGATGCTGTAAAAGCCTCTTTTTCTTCACATGCATGACAGAGAGTCTGCTTTCCCATTGCGTACTCCAGGTCTATAAGTGATAATAAAATCATATTACGTCATAAAGAGAGAGCCCAAAAAAGTTGACGTGAGGATTGTGCTTTGGCAGTTTTCAAGTATTTTAAGTTACAGTGGTTTGTGATGACAGTGACCGTATGTCTCGCCCCAAGAAGGTAATGTCTCCATGCCTTGAATGTTGCTTTAATCGCCAGTAATTCCTTATCTGTGATTGCGTAGTTCAACTCGGGGGCTGAAAATTTGCGGGACCAGAAGGCGACAGGGTGTAGTTGTCCTGTTTCAGGGTCTCGTTGTGACAATACTGCTCCCATGGCTATTTTTGAAGCATCTGTCTCAACTATGTAAGGAAGGTCTGGTCGTGGGTGCCGAAGGACTGGTGCTGTAGTGAATGCTTGTTTCAACTTCTGGAAGGCTTCTTCAGCTTCTGTCGACCAATGGAACTTTCGATTTTTCTTTAACAAGGAAGTAATTGGATGTACAATTTGTGAAAACCCAGGTATAAACCGACGGTAAACGTTGGTGAATCCGAGCACGCTTTGCACTCCTTTCGTGGATGTTGGTGACGGCCATTGGAGGATTGCATCCACCTTTTGTGTATCCATATGTACGCCTTGTGGTGTGAGCATGAAACGGAGAAACTCGACCTTGGTTACATGGAAAAAACATTTTTCCAACTTGGCATACAATTGTTGATGTTGAAGCTTCTCTAAGACTGCCCGGACATGGCCTACATGGTCTTCCATGGGATTTGAGTAGATAAGAATGTCGTCAATGTAAACAAGAGTGCAAGCATCCAGTAGTTCACGGCCTACATCATTCATAAAGAATTGGAATGCCGCAGGGGCATTGCATAGCCCGAAGGGCATGACCTGGTATTCAAAGAGGCCGTACTTTGTGCAGAAGGCGGTTTTCCACTCGTCTCCCTTTTTTACTCTTACAAGATAGTATGCTCCTCTTAAATCCAGTTTTGTGTAGATTTGAGCATGTTTCACTTGGTCCAGGAGCTCTAGTATAAGTGGAAAAGGATATCGATTTTTTACTGTGATCTGATTGCTGACTCCATAGTCGATGCAAGTTCTTAAGTCCCCCTCCTTTTTAGGCCTGAAGAATAAGGACAAGGAGTCAGGTGACTTGGACAAGCGAATGAAACCTTTCTCCAGGTACTGATCCAGGTAAGTTCTAAGATGCTGATTTTCCTGTTCTGTCAGAGCGTAAATTCGACTGCAAGGGATCTGGGCTCCGGGTAAAAGATCTATTTGACAATCATAGGGTCTGTGCACTGGCAAAATGTTAGCTTGCTCTTTTTTGAAGACATCCTGGTAATCTTGGTATTCGAGCGGTAAGGAGCTGATGAGGCCCAACACGATTCCTTTCTTTGGTTTCAGATTAGTGTCATCTTTTTTGTAACATGTGTCGGCACAATCATGAGAAAATGTCAGAACTCGTTTTTGCCAGTCGATCCTAGGATTGTGGGTCTCCAGCCAGGGCATTCCCAATATCATCTGGAAATGAGAAGCACCGATTGTTACGCTCACCTGGTCTCCACAGGGGCACCGAACGAAGCTGGGCGGTTAATGTCTCCCCCTGCATCACACAAAGCGGAGTGGTGAATGGCTGCAGTTGCCCTTCCATCACGAATGAAGGTTTGTCTTAGAGTTATGAATAGCAGACTCTCCATCCTGCGACTGTAGGCAGGGGTGTGTTGCTGTTCATAGGATCTAGTTACATCACGGATCCTGCAGGCTGCTGTAGAGTCTTGAACAACTGTGACTCTGTAGATAAGTCTTTATGCCAATAGTTTCTTGGTATAGTTTGCTTAGAGTTCAAGTTGCCAAAATCCTCATTACTGTGCTTGTTTCTTTGTAGATGCGGTTTCGACGTGCCTGATGAAGAGTGTCTCCTCCCCACAATGATGAGCAGAATTCCAGAGTTGCGTTTCAACGCTAATACGAAGTGACAATGGGCCTCATCACGAGTTGGGCTGTAGCCCTTAAATGCGGTGGTAACGGTATTACAGCCGCATTTAAGGGCTGGCCCTATCACGAGTTGGGTGCTAAATGGGCTGTTTTACCTCCAGCCTTTCTCTGGAGGTGAAAATCCCCTGTTTTCGGCTGTATTACCGCCGGCTGTATTAGCCTGCATAATTAGCGCTGAAAATACCCCATTGAATCCAATGGACCCAATGGGGAATGGGGATTTACCGTTAACACCCAACTCGTGATCCGGCGGTAATACAGCCGGGGCAGTCGGTGCTAGGGCTATTACAGTCAGCAGTATTACAGCCGGGAATACAGCCCAACTCGTGATGAGGCCCAATGTCTAAAATACGGGTCTTGTCCCTCTGCGCAACTAACCTGCTGTTCCTTTTCTGTTCTGCAGATGCGGTGACTCCGGAGCGGCGATCGTGTGAAGGTGTATCAATGGATCACAAGAGTGTGCAGCCTTCGTGTGAGTATTAGCGCTGGAGTAATGTTGAAATGTCTTTAATGTGGACTTTTTCCTCTGTGGGGCTAACCTGATGTTTCTTTACTGTTCGGCAGGTGCGGTGACTCCGGAGTGGCGATCGTGTGAAGGTGTCTCGAGGGATCGCAAGAGTGTGCAGCCTTCGGGTGAATATTAGTACTGGCATAATGTTGAAATGTCTTTAATGTGGCCTTTTTCCTCTGCGCGGCTAACCTGATGTTTCTTTACTGTTTGGCAGGTGCGGCAGCTCCGGGGCGACTGAAGATGGAGCGTCAGGTAAGAATTTAACAGCTGTCTTTGTTCTTGTTTTCTCTCTCTCCTACTTTCTTTCTCCACAGGCGATGGTTCGTGAATCTCAGGACGGGCGTGGCTGAAGACTGGGTTGACTGAAGCTGGCAGACATGGTGAGCGTTACGCTGAAGGAGTGCAGAATAACGCAAAGCGTGTTCTGTTCTTAGGGTGTGGTTTATATAGCCTCATACCAGTAGTCCCAGGTAAAGTAGTCCCTGCAGCATGCCTCAGACTGGGCTGAATGTGATGCCTCCTCCCCTGCAACCTGCCTTACTTGAAAGAATATTATGAGCCTGGCGCCAACAGCGCCAGAACAGAGTCCAGGATGTCGTGAGGCAACCTTTTTGGGCCTTAAAGTTCCCCATAGGTGCTAGTACCTGGGGCAGGCTGGTCTGCTCCTGATGTCTGGGGACAAGCACTGTGACAGCACTCCCCCCAAGGCCCTCCCCTAAGGTGGTTTGCCCCACTGGTCCAGGCTTGGTTGGATGGTTTCGTTGGAACCATTTTACTAAACGTAGCGCATGAATGTGGTCACTTGGCTCCCATGTTCTTTCTTGTGGTCCATAGCCTTTGCAGTCAATTAGATAGAATAGTTTTGATTTGACAAGTTTGGAGTCCAGAATATATTTAACCTCAAATTCTGGTTCACCGTCTACCAAGATTGGTTTTGGTGGTTTCATTACCCGAGTTCCAGATTGCACTGGTTTCAAAAGAGAGACGTGAAACACGGGATGGACTCGCATATTCGGAGGTAACTCCAATTTTACTGCCACTGGATTAATGATGGCCTTAATGGTGTAAGGTTCCAAATATCTGGGATTAAATGTGTGGATTACTTTTATTGGTATGTGTTTCGAGGCTAGCCAGACCTCATCCCCAACCTGGTACTGTTCCAGTGTTTGGTTGGTTCTCTCGGTTTGACCATCCGTTTGAGGATGGTGACTGGTGGAAAGTCTTACATCAATTTGGGCTAACTTGCAAAATTTTCTCCAAAACTGTGAGATAAACTAACTGCCCCGATCTGAAACTAGAATGGAGGGGAATCCGTGTATCCAGACAATCTGTTCTAGGAACTCCTTCGCCAGAATTGAAGCTGAGGGTAAACCTTTTAGCGGAATGAAGTGGGCCATTTTGGAAAACAAGTCTACCACCACTAAAATGGTGTTAAATCCATTACAAGGGGGAAGATCAGTGATAGAATCAAGAGACAGTGTATGCCAGGGTGTAGGTGGAACGTCCAGAGGTTGTAGTAGACCCGATGGTTTCTTTTTTTGGGCTTTGTTTTGTGCACAACTGCTGCATGATAGCACAAATTGTTTGATGTCTTTACGCCATGTTGGCCACCAGAAATGTCTCTTGAGCTTGGCTTCGGTTTTTGCAATTCCAGGGTGACCTTCTACCAACAATTTGTGGTAATTTGAGATGACTTTTTCCTGAAGTTCCTTACTAGGTAAATAAAGGCGCCCTTGAAAATAAGGCAAATGATCTGTGACTGAATGGTATTTGCTTTTAGTCAACCACTGCTGTAAAGCCTTGGTGTTGAGGAGATGCACATTTCCTTGTGGATGTCATCTAGGGTCAGCAATGTAGTAATTCCCAGGATCCTTCCGAGGGATTATGGCCACTGGGTCTGGACTTGAGTATGCTTCTTCCATCGCTATGCGGGACAGAGCATCTGCTTTTCCGTTTCGGCAACCAGGTCGGTATGTAATCACAAAATTGTAACCAGCAAAAAACAACGCCCATCGGACTTGGTGAGAGGATTGGGCCTTGGCCGCCTTTTGGTATTGTAGGTTACGATGATCTGTGATCACTGTAATGGTGTGTCTGGCTCCTAGGAGGTAAAGCCGCCAAGCCTTAAATGCTGCCTTGATGGCTAGAAGTTCCTTGTCTGTTACGGCGTAATTCAGTTCAGGTGCTGTGAACTTTCGTGACCAAAAGGCCACTCGGTGAAGTTGATCTTTTTGAGAAAGGACCGCCCCCATCGCCAGACTGGAAGCATCAGTTTCTACCATGTACGGGAGATCTGGGCGAGGATGTTTTAGGACTGGTGCTCAGGTGAATTTCTTTTTCAGGTCTTGGAAGTGCTTTTCCGCTTCTTCCAACCACTGAAAGCGCTTATTCTTTCGTAATAAGGATGTGATGGGATGCACCAATTGCGAAAAGCCTGGAATGAATCGGTGATAGAAGTATGCAAATCCAAGCATGCTCTGGACTCCTTTGATTGAAGTTGGAGAGGGCCACTTGAGGATGGCGTCTACTTTCCGTGAATCCATACGAACACCACGAGGGGTCAGAACAAACCCAAGAAACTCGACATCATAAACATGGAAGAAGCATTTTTCTAATTTAGCATATAGCTTATGTTGCCGGAGTTTTTCAAGTACAGCACGGACGTGTTTCACATGGTCCTGCTCGGAAGAGGAGTACACCAGGATTTCGTCAATATATACAACGACACATACATCAATTAGCTCTCGAAGGATGTTGTTCATAAAATATTGAAACGCCGCCGGGGCGTTACAAAGCCCAAAGGGCCTCATCTGATATTCAAATAGCCCATACCTGGTGTGGAAGGCGGTCTTCCATTCGTCCCCCTTTTTGACTCGTACGAGATGGTACGCCCCTCTGAGATCCAACTTAGTGTAAATTCGAGCGTCCTTCACTTGGTCCAGCAGTTCTGGGATTAGAGGCAAGGGGTACCGTTTTTTTACAGTCACTTGGTTTAATGCGTGGTAGTCGCTACAAGTCCTTAGATCTCCTTCCTTTTTAGGTACGAAAAATAAGGGCGAGGCCGCCGGAGACTTAGAGGGGGGCGAATGAAGATCCGACTGCATGGAATCTGAGTGCCAGGTATAAGATCTATCTGGCAGTCGTATGATCTATGAGGTGATAAAGTATTGGGTTGGTCCTTCTGGAAAACATCCTGGAAATCCTGGTATTCGTGAGGTAGCAGATTTGTGGGAATCATGACTGTTGCAATATTTTTGGTCGGGGTTCTTCTGCTCGATAACAAGTATGAGCACATTCTTGGAAGGTCAACCTCTTATCCCACCAGTCTATGCAAGGATTGTGTGTTTCTAACCACGTCATTCCCAGAATTATTTGGAATTGTGGAGCCTTTATTAAGTCGAACACAATGGTTTCTCGATGCCTGTCTTGGCACAACAGTGTCATCTCTGTCGTCGAGTGAGTTACAGGGCCAGAAGAGATCTCTGTTCCGTCGACATTGGTGACCAAATAAGGTGTTGCCTGTTTGCAAAGAGGAAGACTCATCCTTGAAGCCAATTCTCAATCCATGTAGTTACCTATGGCTCCGCTGTCGATGTAAGCTCTGACCGCATGCATACGAGACAGTTGCTTGTGACTAATGAGGATCATTGGTAAGGATAGGTGCGAGGTCTGAGAGTCCTTCTTCTCGCTCGACAAGCGGACCTCTACGCTTGTCGGGCAGGGTAGTTTTCCGGCTCTGGTTCAGCGCTGACCTTGTCAGAGGCCCCGACTGCCTTCTTCGGTGGTTTCACTGGACAGTCTCGAAGGAAATGACCGGCTGTCCTGCTACCTTCTTTTGTCTCTTTCTGCCTTGGATAGCAGTCCCCGTACTCCTCCAATTTGCATGGGTTCGGACATGTCGGTGGTTTTAGAAGTGTTGTCTCTTGGACGCTTAAACACCCGATTCACCAATCTAGCTTGGTCAGCTTTCCGGGTCTGTAGTCTGTGGTCCAGCTGTACCACCAAGTCAATGTATTCCGCACAGTCTCTTGGTGGATTGACACTTGAGCTAAAACGTCTTTTAACTTGCCTCTCAACCCACCATGAAACAACGTAGTTCTTTTGTCTTCAGGCCAACTGGTTTCCACCACCAGTCTATTGAAGGTTGCAATATATGTTAAAAGATCCTGGTTCCCTTGGTGTAGAGACAGAAGTTTGTTATCTAAAGCTTGGCCATAGGAATGTCGGGCAAACAACTTCTCCATATTCTGCTGAAACCCCTGGAAATCTCTGAGAAGCGGATTGTCTTGATTAACTAGTGGTACCAACCAGTCCGCTGCACTGCCACTGAGGTATGAAAGTACCAAGGCCACTTTTGATTGATCGTTCAAAAGGCTCCAGGCCTACATAGGAAATGTAGGCGGCACTGGTTCATAAAAAACGCGAACCGTTTTGGGTCTCCTGCAAAGCATTCTGGTGGAGCCAAAGGTATAGCTCACGGAAGGACCACCTGCACTTGGTTACTTGACTGAGTTGGGACTGATGCCCCCATACCAGGTAACGGTGTGGCCAGCCTGTGATTGGAGTAATTGTCTGGCTAGGTCATCTGTACGCTCCTTGGCCACAATCAGTTCTCTCCTTAGAGCGTTGGTTTCTTGCCGTGCTGAATGCACCTCTGCTCTGAGTTCCCCCAAAAGCTGGGCTAATTGGTCGGTTTCTGGAGTTTCCATGGCGCTCAAGTAGAGATTTTGTGTGAGGCTTTGCGTTCTGTTACGCTCACCTGGTCTCCACAGGCGCGCCGAACGAAGCTGGGCACACGAAGCGGAGTGGTGAATGGCTGCACGTGCCCTCTCTGTTTTACCCTTCCATCACGTTATACCCTTCCTTAGAGTTATGAATGGCAGACTCTCCGTCCTGCGACTGTATGCAGGGGTGCGTTGCTGTTCATAGGATCTAGTTACATCACTGATCCTGCGGGCTGCTGTAGAGTCTTGAACAACTGTGACTCTGTAGGTAAGTCTTTATTCCGATAGTTTCTTGGTATAGTTTGATTAGAGTTCAAGTTGCCAAAATCCTCACTACTGTGCTTGTTTCTTTGTATATGCGGTTTCGATGTGCCCGATGAAGAGTGCCTCCTCCCCACAATGATGAGCAGAATTCCAGCGGTGAGTTTCAACGCTAACGCGAAGTGACAATGTCTAAAATACGGTACTTGTCCCTCTGCACGACTAACCTGCTGTTCCTTTTCTGTTCTGGAGGTGCGGTGATTCCGGAGCGCCGATCGCGTGAAGGTGTCTCGATGGATCGCAATAGTGCGCAGCCTTCGGGTGAGTATTAGCGCTGGCGTAATGTTGAAATGTCTTTAATGTGGCCTTTTACCTCTGCACGGCTAACCTGATGTTTCTTTACTGTTAGGCAGGTGCGGCGGCTCCGCGGTGACTGAATATGGAGCGTCAGGTAAGAACTTAACTGCTGTCTTTGTTCTTGTTTTCTCTCCTACTTTCTTTCTCCAAAGGCGATGGTTCGTGAATCTCAGGATGGGCCTGGCTGAAGACCGGGTTGACTGAATCTGGCAGACACAGTGAGCGTTACGCTGCAGGAGTGCAGAATAACACGAAATGTGTTCTGTTCTTAGTGTGTGGTTTATATAGCCTCATACAAGTAGTCCCAAGTGAAGTAGTCCCTCCAACCATACCCTGCAAAAGTAGTCCCAGGTAAAGTAGTCCCTCCAGTATGCCTCAGCCTGGGCTGAATGTGATTCCTCTTCCCCTGCAACCTGCCTTACTTGAAAGAATATTATGAGCCTGGCGCCAAAGGCGCCAGGACAGAGTCCTGGAAGTCTTGAGGCAACCTTTTGGGTCCTTAAATGTCCCTATAGGTGCTAGTACCTGGGGCAGGCTGGTCTGCTCCTGATGTCTGGGGGCAAGCACCGTGACACCGATGAGATCGTAAGTAAGGTCCTCTTGATGCCCGTCCTGATACAGAAGCTTGACTTTCTCAGTGTATTGTGGCACCGGGCCAGATAATAGCTGAGAACCATCCACATCTGTCGGAGAGGAAGGCCTATGCAGAGAGCCAAATCTTGGTCAATGTAGTCACCCACAGCTCCACAATCAATATATGCCTCCAAGGCATGTATTTTTGATGGTTGCTTGTGATTCACCAAAAGCACTGGAAGGATTAGATGTGAGGTCTGTATGGATTCCTTTTTCATGCTCAACAAGCAGACCCCTACACTTGCTGGGCATTGGCGTTTACCGAGTTCTGTTCTTCTTCTTCATCAGTTTTGTCCGTTGCCCCAATCGTTTTCTTGGGTGGTTTTACCGGGCAGTCACGGAGGAAGTGACCTGCTTGTCCACAATATAAGCAAAGCTGTTGTTGTCTTCTTTTTTCCCTTTCTGCTTTGGTAAGGTGACTTCATAATCCGTCAATTTGCATTGGCTCGGACTGTTCTTGTGGTTTAGGCTGATTCTCACAAGGTCGTACGTAAACTGACCGCCCTTCTGATCTAGCTCGATCCATTTTCCGATTCCGCAACCTATGATTGAGTTACACCGTCAGGTCTATGTATCTCAGGGGGACTCACCACTTGCGCCAACAAATCCTTAAGTTCTCCAAGTAACCCTCGGTAAAAGAGTGTAGTCCTCTTTTCTTCTGGCCAGTTGGTCTGGGCTATGAGACAATTGAAGGTTGCAATATAGGTTAATAGATCTTGACTCCTGTCACACCGCGGCCGTGGAAACTATGGGCAAGATGAAGGCGCTATTAGGTTTCCGTGGCAGGTCAGCGGAACATGCTAGTCTTTTCTTGGGCTGCAAGTACATAAGAAGGCCACGCCCCCTGCGAGTCGCATTGCAACTCGCATTCTTAGGTCTTTTGACTTTTGCCCGCGTAGCAGTGCTCTCCTTACGAACTTCCTCATTGTTTTCCTTGTTCCTGTTTTTTCCCTTGCCTTCCCAACTGGGTTATCATTCTTTCCGCAGTCGTCTCTCCCTTGTCCTTTTCCCCTCTATGGGTCCTCCCAGTTCACCCGTGTCTTCGGTCAGCCCCTCCGCTGCCGCCTTCCCAGTTTCCTCTCTGGGTATTGCTTTCATTGTGCTTTCTTTTTTCCTACAGCCCCTTCTGGCAGTTCTGTGTCTCCCTTTTGTCGGCATCTCTCGCTCACCCATTCTCTTATTCTCGCTCTCTCTCTCTATCGCTCGCCCACACTCTCTTTCTCTCTTGCTCTCTTTTCGCTGGCTCGCCTGCTCCTTCTCTCTCCCTTTCTCTCTCTTTCGTTCGCCAGCGCTCTCTCTCTCTCTCTCGCGCACTCTCACTCTCTCTCTCTTTCGCTTGTCTACTTACTCAGAGTCCTTCTTACTTGCTCAATTTGTCCATACTGCTGACGGTGCCCTCTCCTTAGGTACCTTCTGTCTGCGGTGTGTTCCATACTTCATTGGTAGCTATTCTTCAGCTATACTAGGAACTACCCACCTGGAACTCTTACCCTCCAGAGACAGACCGGGGATTTACCACTACAAATTGAAGTCTGCCATTCCATTTCATTGCAAGAAAGTACCAGCCTCTCCTACTTCCAGTTCTGCCTGGTCAATACTACCTGCAGCTACACAGGGATTTTTTCTGCCTATTCAGGCTTTTTCCCTGTTTCAAGGGACGGGCTCCATTGGTTTCATCTGACTGTCAATTCTATCGACGGTCAAGGTGGCCTCGGGAGGAGACCATCCCTACCTCTACAAACGCAAGAAGGGAAGAAGAACTACCAAGACGACGAAGCAGAGAATCCTAAGAAGGACAGAAGGAGGATACAGAAGGCATCTAGCTCAACAGAAGATCCAGGTGAGGATACTCAGGGGGAAAAAACTTCACACCTTGACAACTCCCTTGTCTGAGTGACAACAACTTGTTGTCCAGAGCTTGTCCTTGAGTATGATTGGCAAACAATTTCTTCATCTCATGTTGGAAATTCCCAAAGTTCCGGAGTAAAGGGTCATCTTGATTTACCAAAAGTATAGACCAGTCTGCCACACTACCTCCTAAATACGAGAGTACAAACGCCACTTTGGCTTGGTCATTAGGAAAGGCTCCTGGTCTGCACAAGAAATGAAGGCGACATCGGTTCATAAACACAGCAAACTTGTTTGGGTCGCCAATGAACTGTTGGGGAGGGGCTAGAGGCACTGCTCCTGGAAGAACCACCTGAACCGGTGTTGATTGTTGTGGTGTGGAAGAATGGGAAGAATGGGTCACTCCAGGCAGTGGAACCTGTCCTGCTTGTGCTTGTAGCATTTGTCTTGCCAATTTGTCAGTTCTTTCTCGAGTTACAATAAGATCCCTCCGTAATGCATTGTTTTCCTGTCTTGAATCATGTACTTCAGCCCGTAATTCCCCTAGTAAGAGGGCTAACTGATCTGTTTCTGAAGTTTCCAAAATCCCAGGTCGAGAGTATTAGAGGCTTTGCGTTCTGTTATGCTCACCTAGTCTCTGCAGACGCATTGGGGCACGGTTGCAGCCCTCCCTGAACTTGAATCACCCCCTTCAGGCCTCTCCCTCAGTATAAAAGCTGTGAGCGGTGGTACGTAGTGATACTGCTCCTGCGTGTAGATAACAGTGTGTGAGTGCGCCAATCTGTGATTGTTGTACCGCTCGAACCCTTTCCCGCAAAGTACAGTTTCTGTGAGCATACGCCGGCCCATAAGCTCACCTGTGAATTATGGAAGATAAGCTCTACGTCCTGCTACTTCTGGCAGGGGCGCATCGAATGGGCTATAGTACCTTCACTGATCCCTGATAAGGATTAGTCCAGTCCAGCTGTGACTATGCTTCTCCTTATGATTGGTAAGTCTTTCATGAGCTCTTGTGATGCTCTTCGTTCTGTTTAATGTCTTTATATGTTGCTCCTATTTATGCCCGCAATAATGTCTCTCTTCTGTTTTCTTCCCTTAGATGGAAATGCAGCCTCAATGCAGCTGTGAGACGCGAGACGTGGCCGGATGGAAGATGGATGCTACCGCAATGTTCGACAGCAGGTAAGAGATGGTTTAAGGAAAAGCGTGAAGTATGGTGAAGTGCAACCTTAAACTGACTGTTTTTTCGATGTCTAACCTTGTCTTCTGTTTTTCCTTGCAGGCGCTGCTGTTGACAATGGAGCGTGACGGGCTGCGGTGCCAAGATGAAGATTTCGGCGTTCCAGAAAGTGTAAAGATGAATACTTGGTTCACCGAAGAGATGTACAGGTATGAACAGCTTCCCCCAGTTGTTAAGTATGCTGGCAGGAAGCAGGATGTCCAGGAAGCAAGATCTTCAAAGGTAAGTCTGACCTCAGGCGACAGTGAGCGTTACGCTACTTGCAAGTGCAGAATAACACAAAGCGTCTGTCTTGAGGATCGGGGCAGCTTATATAGCTGAGATCGTGGGCATGCCCATTAGGGCCGGCTTACCAGCCATACCCTGCCACTCCTGGAGAGTGAGCATGTGCAAAGGCAATCCATTAGCAGCCCTACCCAAGAATACACTTGGGGCTGCTTAATGGATGGAATGTTCAAGGTTAATGCATCCTGCTTAATGGATGGAATGTTCAAGGTTAATGCATCTGAAGTGCTATGTCCATAATAAAAGCTTTTTGGTGTTAAATGGATGTTCTTGTTTACTTTTGTTCATGAGCCTGGCGCCAAAGGCTCTCCTGTGTTTGCAACCCCTGCATGCCTGTGCCCCTGACTTCATGACCATGACACTGTGTTGATCTCTCTGGTGCTTCTTTGTTCCTGGAGCCAAGGACGATACCACAGCGGCTGCTACTGCTCCTCCCCGCATTGGTTAGTTACGCAGGAGGGCCCTCCGTATCTCTGACACACAATGCAGGACTCTTCAATCCGGTGTCATGGCCTTACGCTTTCTGCCTTGAAGGTTTCTTGAATGCAACTGCGTCTTTCCGAAAAGGGCAAGGGTATTTCCCTTCTTAGGAACCCTTCTAGATTTGGCATCTTTCTCCCCTCGTTTAGCTTCCGACTCGAAACTGCTGTTCCTTCGTGTGCTTTGCCGTGCTTAGAGTGTTCTCTCATGCTCTGCCTTTTATCTGTGTGGGGAAGTTTAATGGAAGTCAGGTGTGAGTGATTGTCACTAATTGCCTGACTTCGCCTGACCATAGTAGCGGGACATGTCAGGTACACTACTCAGCTGTGAGTCTGTTTTCTCCCAGAGCGGGCTGTCCATGTGAAGGAGCTGGAGAAGGGAAAGGGGGTGGGGGGTAAGGTTCCCATATATCCTACCTGGTAGGGCTGGATAAAGGTGTTACAGGGAAGAGGGATACCGGCTCTCTCCATGCAGCGTCCCACTCCCACTCCCCGAAGACCCCTCACCCAGGTGATCCTCCCGCACTGGTCTACCTCCAGGGTCTGGATCCAAAGTTGATGGCCGTGTCCTGGGCACCTGCTAGAGAGATCCACAGGGACTAGCGGGTGAGACACCTTTGGGTTTCTCACGGCACATTGTTGCAAAGCCAAAAAGCTGGCAAGGAGAAAGCAAAGTGAATATAAATCAAAACACAGATGCAGTGACAGAAGAACCTGTGTGGGCAAGAACGCCTAGGGTTATCGGTTGCAGGACCTGTAATGGGTGAACCAAGTGGTCGGACAACTGCGCCTAGACCGGGGATACCCTATCTGTGAAAGTCAAGGAAACATACAGATAACAAAAATGCATTTGTGTGAAAGAGATTGATGAAGTGTAGCAGAAGAAAGCAAGGTGTATAAAATGCCTGAGAATCAAAAGGAGTGTAAAGTTGACCCAGAACTGGTTTTGCATATTAAGAGACTGAAACTAAATGTGAGTTGACAAGCTGACGTGTTGGGGAATGGAAACCTAAGCCCTTATGAACTTTGTTGGTGCCTTGAGGAAGGGAAGCTCAAAGGCCCTTTGTGGAACTATGTTGTCTGCTTGGGGAAGGGATCCCAGAGACTTTGTGGAAATGCCTTGAACTTGGGGAAGCGGAGCTGGAAAGCAAGCAAAGAGCTGGAAGAAAATCAGAACCTTATTTTGGAACACTTTTTGAGTTGTTGTTGACATGCCTATACATTGATTAGCTTTAGTTGTGAGGGCAAGGATAGGTTTTGCACACAGACAGACTTTTAAGTTGAACTTACTGACTCAGACTATCCTTAGTTTCTTTAGGCAGGGAAATCCCAACTTAGCATAGGGCAAGTTAGGCATTCAACCATCCTGACATTTAAGTTAATAAAAGTAATTTTGTTTGAACGTTGAATCTGTTGTCTGTGTCTTGCTTCATGATGCCTTCACAAATAGTGTCAGGAATGGGATGTGGCTGTGGCTCAACCGATACAAGTTGGGGAACCCTAACATTTGAGAAGTTAGATGCCAGAGCATCAGGCCCATCAGAAGCCACAAAGTCTCTATTGGGTTTGATATTTGTAGTAGTAGGGAGGAGATTATTCCCCCAGGTGAAAGAAGATTGATACCCACTGATTTGATTCTAATTCCACCCCTGATACTTATATTAGACTAGCACTCAAATCCAGGCTAGTATGAAGTTTTGGAATTGATGTACTAGCTGGAGTTATAGACCCAGACTTTAGAGGTGATGTAAAGGTGTTGTTATCAAATCACAGGAAGCATCCCTTCTAAATCTATCAAGGGGATAGAATTGCTCAAGGGGTGCTTGAGAAAGCAATGTTCCCTAGGGTTGAAGAGGAATCTGGGAAAGAGGGACCAGATAAGAGATTCTAGATGTTTCAGAGAGTCAGATGAAACACCTGATGCTCCTCCCAACCCTGAATCCAGAAAAGTTAAAGAGTAAGAACCCGAGGCACTTCTAGACCCTGCCTTTGCCCAAAGGAACTACCCCTTATTGGCTGAAGCATTTTGACAAGTCCTATCTGAGCCAGACGGTCGCAAGAATGGGGGACCATTTTTCTTTTTGAAACATGCACTTCTATATAGAGGAGACACCAAAACCTGGGGCAGAGAGGGCGGGATGCTACTTTACTTCAAATTTCGTGGCACAAATTATCTGGAAGGAAAGGGAAGCGTTGCGTTCTCTGGGTTATGTCCTATTTGAACTAAACTCTTATTCGGAAACAACTGATTTTCGAATAAAACTAACTCACCCAGTGTTGTTGGAAACAGAAGGTCAACTGAAGAAAACGTCCGAAGGGGCAGTGAAACGGTCATCTCATGCTGGAGAAGCTTGAGAGTGTGCTGTGCTCTAAGATCCCACCTTACCACGTGCTCAAAATGTGGGGAAGGGAGTCCCAGTGTACCACATACTGACATATTATTTGTGAACACTTCTTTCTTTTCTTGAGAACTATCACACACCCTTTTTTTTGTATTAGTTGTAAGGTTTGGCAATAGGTTTCTTAGTATAGGCCCTTTTTATTTGACACGCCACTAGGACTGCATTATTTTCATTCGATGGTCGACACTTGTTCCCATCTTAGATTTAGGTTTTGATTAGGCATTTTTCCAACCTGCATACAGTTTAATAAACACCCTTGAACTGTGATCACTTGTGTCTGTCTTTACTGTTGCCACCTTGAGTTCCTTACATTGCGCTCGAAGAGGTAAGGCCTTTTGCCTCTGGCAGCCACACAGCTGTCTGACATGAGAAAACAGAGCAGCTGAGGGGCTCCTCGGAGAGGACATTCCATGATAGGGGAGAAAAAACTCTATTTGGGGTAAAAAAAACTCGGGTGTTTTCAGGGTCCGGGGGGGGTGGTTTGAATGTGGACACGGATCCGTTGGTAACAATGCTCGGATATCCAATCGATGCTGATGCAGGAAGGCATTGATGGAGAAGACCGAAATCCAGGCACCGTAACACTGAGGAGTCACAGGAAGAGTACAGACCAGGAGCACAAAAAAGTAGAAAAGAAGAAAGCCAGGGCATGGTAAGGCGAAACAAAGGCTGAGAGTAAGGGGCAGGCCTCAGGAAAGGAATAAATGTTCATCACAGCGTAGCGCAATTTTGAAAGGAGCCGAATTGCAACTACCCCGTTATCTGAGAAACAGTGTATTAATAGATAGCGGGTAGCGCCATCTTGGACTACACGTCACAATGTGCCGTAATGTAATGGCCTGTACTTTCCGAGTTGGCAGACGTAATCGCCACGTAGGATGCAGCCGTCGGCCTGTAGCTTGTTGCCATAGAGGTTTTCTAGCTTGTAATTGCAAAGCTCGAGAATGCTGCAGAACGAACGTGACATCATGCCCCCTTCCAGGGCTTTCTCCACCAGGCTTCCAAGGGTATTCTCAATGAAAGCGCAACAATAACAGAGGAGCGTGTATGTTACGCACAGACTCCCAGGACTAGTCTGCTTTGGAATAACCTTTCCAGTTAACCAAATACTGTTGTCCTCCTTGGAAATATCGAGAATTACAGATTATTTCCACTTCATATTCTTGATCCAGGATTTTGGGTAGTGCTGCTAATTGAGGGGGAACATTCAGAGAGGGTTTAAGAAGTGATATGTAAAACACCACATGAATGCGGCTCCAGGTTTGAGGCAACATTAATCGGTAGGCTACATGGTTGGTAACCTTGACTACGGAAAAAGGTCCTAAAAATTTGAGAGCACATTTTCCTAGGGTTAGTCTGCGTGGAAGATATTTAGTGGACATCCATACTTTCTCACCCACTTGGAACACTGGGGTGTCATTTCTTTTCTTATCTGCAGATTATTTGTGACAGTTCCGAGCCTCCTCCAGAGCTTGAGATGCTAGAAGATGAGTTTGACACAGGTCTTGCATAAATTCCTCTGTACGTGGCCCCATGGTTAGTCACAAAGGTGTTTTTTTAAAACATCGGGGATGGTAACCATATGTGCAAAAGAATGGACTGAGATTGGTTGAGGAATGGACTGCGTTGTTATAGGAAAATTTGGCTAGGGGCAAAAGAGTGGGTAAATTGTCTTGTGCCTAATTGGTATAAAACCTGAGGTATTGCTCAAGGGTCTGCTTCAGGCTCTCGTCTGCCCATTAGACTCTGGGAGATACCCTGGAGACAATGTTCTTTTTATGCCTAGATGAATACAGAGTGCTTCCCAAAAACGTGAGGTATATTGTGGTTCCCTGTCTGAGATTATAACATTCAGAAATCCATGTAACTGAAATATGTCTCTGATAACTATCCTGCTCATACCTTCAGCCGTAGGTAATTTAGGAAGTGGCTAGAAATGAGCCAACTTGGAAAACTAATCCACGGTTGCCATGACAACCGTGTAAGTGCTGGATTCAGGCAAATCGGTGATGAAATCCGTTGACAGCATTTGCCAAGGTCTTTTGCGTATGGTAGCTTATTGAAGTTTCCCTAAAGGCAATCAACGGGGTGTCTTATTTTGGGCACATATTAGACACTCTAACAAAGAATTGTGATACATAGAAAGTGGTGCTGTTTGCAATTCAACGGTGGGTACATAGATCTTCCCTTTATAGTAATACAGTCCGTCTTTGCTGTCCATCTTGACACTAAGGGTAGGTTTGGGAGGATTTGTGCTGGATAAATCCTGAAGTCTCTGTATCCAGGTGTCGACTTCACCCTGCAATCGAACGTGTGGCAACATTCCTTCTGAGCGAGAAATTCTGGATTCTGGGACTGTTCCACTCCAGGACAGGCGATCCTCTGTCAAGTTCTTTGTCCCCGGTAAGTATGTTGTACAAAAACGATAATGATAACAAAATTAGCCCATCACGCCTGCCTGCCGTTTCGGCAATCGAAATTTTGTAGAAGCTTAAGGCTTTTGTGGTCAGTGTGAATTTCCACAAGGTCTTGCGATCCTATAGGAAGGTGCCTCCGTTCCTTAGAGGCCATCCTAATGGCTAACAATGACCCTCAAAGACTTATTTTAGAACAGCCCCTACCGCAAAAGCTGAAGCATCGGATTCCAATATAAATTGTGAATGGTGTTTGGGTGGCAACAGTAAGGGAGCTGTGGTGATGGCATGTTTGAGCACCGAAAACGCCTTCTGTATGTTGTGAGAAACCAGAAGTCACCAGGGATCTGTCATCCAGGTGGCCAGGAAACGGCCATCGCTTTTGGATCCAGTTTCTGGGGGTGGACAAGTGCGGGAGGATCACGTGGTTGAGGGGTCTTCAGGGAGTGCTTCGGGGAGTGGGACACCATATGGTGAGACGCAGTATCCCCTTCCCTGTAACACCTTTATACCATCCTACCAGGTAGGATATTTAGGAACTCAGTCCCCCCAGCACCATCTTCACAACACAAACACGTTTTCACAGACAGCCCACATTGAGAGAAAACGGACTAATACCCGAACCGTCTACCTGACGTGTCCTAATACAATGGTCATGCAAGGTCAGGCAATTACTGACCATCACACTCACCTCACTTCCATTACACTTTCCCACATGGATAAAAGGCAGAACGCGAGAGCACACTCTGAGCGAGGCAAAGCATAAGAGGAAACAGCAATTCCAAGATTGCAGTTTAACACAAGGAGAAAGACAACTAAACAGAAGGGGATCGCAAAGAGGGAGGTTTCCTTGACCTTTTCGACAAGGAACTGTTAATTTCACAAAGCCTCGAGAACAGAAAGCATAAGACCATGAAACCAGGCTGAGGAATCCTGCACTGTGTGTCAGAGGTACCCGGGGCCCACCCACCTCGATAATCAAGGCGGGGTGAATTGACAGAGTGGTCCAGCACTGCATGCTCAATTGAAGATCTCTGTAAGGTATCCAGCTGAGAGTTGACAAAAGTGAAAGAGTGGTAAAAGATTGTGAATCCAAGTGATCCTGCAACAGGTCAAGCAAAATCCTGTGCA
This sequence comes from Ambystoma mexicanum, assembly GCF_040938575.1. Classification (NCBI taxonomy): domain Eukaryota; kingdom Metazoa; phylum Chordata; class Amphibia; order Caudata; family Ambystomatidae; genus Ambystoma; species Ambystoma mexicanum. The sequence goes on from NC_090922.1 coordinate 344,846,956, forward strand.
CAATCAAAAGTCTTCGATGTTGATACAGTAAAGAAAGTTGATGGCAAAGTAGATAAAGTTGGTCCGAGCCCGGCAGAGGGAGATCAATTGAAAGCTTTGTGTTAAAGCAAGTTTATGTTACAATAGATAAATTGGTCCGAGTCCGGCAGAGCGATACTGATTGAAGATTTTTGTGTTAACATGGATCTCAGCCCCCCGGAGTGGGATCAGGGGTGAACTTAGAATCACCTGAGAAATTGGATATGTGAAAATCCTGAGAATTTGTGTTAAAGTGGATCTAAGACTGCCATAGGGGGATCCGTGGTGAATAGTAAATCACCTAAGAAAATTGTGTATATGTAAAAAAAAATACAAACTTTGTGTTCAAGTGGATCTGAGCCCGACAGAGGTGGATCCGAGGTGAACAGTAAATCACCTAAGAAAGTTGTGCATTTGAGAATCCTGAAAAGGAAAGTAACTTTATTATTTGCTTGTTGCATCAGGCCCTCTGAAAGAAGAGATTTTGAATGGCAAAGAGACTTTGGCACAGAAGGCCATGATGTTGAAATTTTGAACTGCACCCTCTTGCTAGAGAAGCCAGAGAATGTGCTAAGCTCGAGTGTGCCTCCTTATCCTGTGCTGAAAACTTGGGGAAGGGAAGCCAACAGCTTGAATTTCCTGACTTATCATTTCTTGAACACTTTTACTTTGCATAACATTGTTTCCCACACTATTTGCACTTAGAAGTAAGGATTGGCAATAGGTTTATTAGTATAGGCTATTTTATTTTGACAAGACAGCACTAGGACTGTGTTATTATTATTTGATGGTCGTAACTTGCTCCCATCTTTAGATTTAGGATTAGATAGGCATTTTTCAAACCCAATTGGAGTTCAATAAACACCCTTCAAATGTGGTCACTTGTGTCTGTCCTATGCCTTCCTTCGATTATGGTGTCAGAGTGGGATATAATTCAATTGATAATAATTGAGAATCCATGCTGATAATCATTGTACCACCAGCAGGGGAAAATAGAATCGTTGAACTCCTTGACTCTGACCGTGTATGCACTCTTAAAGAGGTTTTGCTCTCCCAGCTACGCGTCCCAACTGGTCAACAAGATTTGTTTTTTAAAACCCAGTTGTTATTAGATACCCTTCAACTATCCCACTATAACATCCAACAGTGGGATCGAATAATATAAAAAACACGTCTAGCTCACACATTCATTGGACCTAGTGCTCTAAATCCCCCCTGTTGCAAACCATTTTTTTTCGGTACCAAATTAACATCAGTCTCTGGTCCATCATGTTTAGAAAACAATCTATCTAAGGCTTTCCCTTCGGCAGAATCCAACGACTTCGAAACTCTATCAGAAGGAGTGGAGACCTGTTTCTTTTCTGAAAAAAACTACAGAAGGAACCCTTACCCCGCCGGAAGAAATGGCCAACCTGACAGCTGTCATGGCCCAGCTGCCCACCCATTTGACAAAACTGGTTGGGTTAAAGGTAAAACCCCTGCTATCTCAAGGGATACTTTAGCCCTACCTATGGTTTCCGGTTTTCAGGGATTACAGATATTTACCAATATCTATCCCCCGTTAACATTTTTTATATTACTCGGGGGGACCCCAATAAACCCTAGTAAGTGCAGGGAGCGGGATTTGAAACTGTATTGTCTTTTATCCAAGACAGAGGCGTTGGCGGTGAGCTATCCTGGCAGTTCTGTGAAAGCATTACATTTTACAACTCAAATGATTATGCACCATTGCTACCTTGTGGCAGAAGATTGAATTGACTGTGACCCTGCCAAAACTGTTTGTATGCTAATCTCGAACACACCAACCTGCAGCGGCTGAATGCATGTAACGATTCTTAAGCTCTGCGATAAAATTCATTTCGGCCACGGCGTACACCTCGTGTAAAGCTGCCCTCCTGCGGCCGACACTGAGTCCAGGGGAACACTTCAGCTACGTATGCTTTCCAGAGTCACACGATCACGGTGGAAATTAAAGTCTTCCTCCCCCGGCCTGGGAATGCCACTGTTTGGCTGCCTAGCTTACAACGTGTTGAAAGGCACGCTATAAAATTTCGCCATTTGGCTCCAAGTTTACTTTGTGAACTTCACTTTCATTTCAAAGAGATTTTTCTTTTTACAGCCGACAACTTCACACATCTGGAGGAACTTATCCAGACCCGCCCCCTCCTCCCAGTGCACAACCAAAAAAAAAGAAGGGGGGAAATAAAAAGTTCTCCAGAGCCAGCATGCTCCCATTATGGGCACACTGTCTAGTCTGGAAGTTATATCGGCCTTCCCAAATGCTGTTCTACACTAGAAGCAGCGCTGCAGACAATGAGGGGCAGGACACAGCAGCGCCCTCGGCAAAGCAAAGGTCACTCGCTCCGCTTCACCCGGGGTCAGCAACATCAGGGCCACCGCACAATACAATTCTCACTTGATGATTTAACTGAATTATGCCTTTTTGTCACAGAGACAACGGAACACGTACTCGGCTAATTAATTATATTATCGACAACATAAAAGTAGTTTATTTTTTCTGTGCGAGCCCCAAGAACCCACAATAAAACGGATTTGTTTAGCTTGTGGGAGTTGAAATGGAGCTCCGGCGTCTCGCTGAGTTTCCCCAACAGAAACCATTGTACCAGAACCCATAGGCACGAGGCGGTTCACGCAGATAGGAATGGGCTGAGAGAGAGAGAGAGAGAGAGAGAGAGAGAGAGAGTCACCTCCTATGAGGGTGTGTAATTTCAATCAGTGCCCATATTTTGATTAACGCACTGTTCCTGTGGTGTTTATTTAAGTGTGGAGGTCAGCTTCACACAGTCCCTCCATGGCTTAACAATTGTGTTTGCTTTCCATTGTTAATTGCCAGTTCCATTTTAATTCATTCTCCCCCACGAGGGTGAGTGACTCACATAGTTGCCTTTCTCAGGTGCAACAATTATGAATGCTTTCCATTGCGTTGTGTCATTCTTTTTTTTCTACTAGCACCCTGATCAAAACTAACGGGGTGGCGAATCGGTGTGTTTCCAAGTGTGGAGGCTAGGTGCAATAACTATGAATGCTCTTCACTGGTGATGGGTTGGCAAGGGTTTGTACAACAGATTACTGGATTACCATGAAAGTGATCAGAACATCTTGCACTGCATATGCGCACAATGAAACAAAAAAAGAACACTTCTGTGTTTGCACTGGAAAAAAGAGGTATCCGCGATTTTTTGAAGGGGGCAAACGGGAAAACACTGATAAACACAGATTCTGAATTGTTTAAAATACTGGAAAAAACCCCGAAAGTTTTAAAAAAAAAACTAAAACAGGAAAGCCTAGCCATACCTAGAGGGCGAAGATATAAGGATTTTCTTTCTGAATTTTGAGCGATTAGCCGAGCAATTGGGATGGGAAGAAAATCTAAACAAATGTTATCTGGGGTACGACGTTCATTCATAGCCCGTTTTTTTCGCAGCATTTTTTCCCAAAAATAAAAAAAACATCAATAATATGGAGGGGGCATATAAGGGGTGAGGTATAGGGAATAAATTATAGGGGTAGGAGGTTTGGGGGGACAACCCTCCAAATAAAAAAAAAGTTTCAATGATATTTTTCGGCAAAACATTTCCGGCAAAAAAAGCAGCGAAAAAAAAACTGGGCATGAATGAACATAGAACATAGAACCTTATCTGGGACCTCTGCTGAAAGGTGAGCTACAGACCACCTACCAGCTACTTAATCTTGACCAATGAGCTACCTTCATATCCATAAAAGAGGGGCTTTTAAAAAGAGAATTTCCAGGTTTGGCCTACTATCGGCAAAAATTAAGGGCCGGATTCCAAGATGGCCACTGAGCAGGGAGCACCATGATCGATGCTCCCCTGAACCTTGGGACCGAAATGGACATAAAATAAAGTGGCTTCACCCGACCTCCCACCCACCATGAATAAAGTCGAAAAGACAGTCGCTGGGGGAAGAGTGATAAGACCAGGAAGGCGACTCACTGGCGGGAGACAACCCACCATGTCCCACCCTGTCTAAAACGAGAGGGAAGGATCCCTCCTTGCCTATAAAGGGGGCCAAGAAGCAATTTACAGAAGATGTAGGGCTGTGATGTGAGCTCCCACCGCAGATCAGAGCAGTTCAAGATCAGGCTGACAAAGGCGACCCTTATCTGCAGGATAATCAAGACCAGGCAGTTACCACCATGGTCCTCAAGCAATATTTCACCGACTTTGGTGATAAAATAGCTGACACTTTCCAGAGGCAGATGATGAAGATGAGGGAGTATCTCAGGGAGGCTCTAAAAGACATAAAGAGGGATGTGATCAAGATAGAGGAAAGGGTGGATACTAATGAGACATGATCCAAGATTTGGCCGATGACTAAGGCGGACACGCTCATGGAACAATTAGCAACAGCCACCCACAATCTGGAACTTCAAGCAGGGGACCTGCAAAATAAATCTAGAAGATCGGATATACGCATAAAAGCCCTGACTGAAGAAGTGCTAGATAAGGACTTACGATGAACAATCACTAATATCTTCACAGACCACCTAGACATGGAGAACCAGGAAGACATTTGACTAGATAGAGTACACAGAGTCGGACCGTGAAGAACAGAACCAGGAGCCAGGCCAAGGGATGTCTTAGTGGCACTCCATGATTATTCCTATATGCGGCAAAGAAAGCGACTCAAATAACATACATGGGTCAGAAATTCTCTTGTTCCAGGACCTCGTCCAAATTACGCTGATTAAGTGGAGGCAGGTGGCCCCGATCCTCGGGGCTTTGAGAGACAAATACATCAAATATAGATGGACTTTTCCAAGATGGCCGTCAGCACAGTGTAGATGTGCTGACGTCGCTCTCCGGACCCCGATCGGTGCGAGGTGCCCACCACCCCACTAATGGGCCCTTAAAAGGGACGAAAGGGCCCCCACGATCTGGCGGAGTGCGTGAGCATAAGGAGGGCAGCAGCTCAGTGAAGGGGCCAAGGAAGAACACCCTCCCTGGCGAGTGGAGGCAAGGGAGTGATTCACCTGGTGAGGGCGGGAAGTGGAGCCGGCGGCAATATTGAAAGAAGCTGGGGGTGCCCAGAGCGCGGACGATACTGGCGAGAAGGCGGGACCCCAAGGATGGTCGGGTTTTGATGACTGCGGGACGCACTAGCATCGGATGTGATTCTCGGGCTGCATAGCCCTCCAGCAGAACGACGGTCGGTGCAAGAGCGGATGGCCGGTCCTCGGTGTAGGCAGGAAGCTTTGGCATTGGATGCGGTCCCTCGGGCTGACTAGCCCCTCGGCCGAGTGACGCCCTGCGACAGGAGAGGACTGCCAGGCCTTGGCACACAAGGAGCGTATCGGTAACGGAGGCGGCCCCCTCGGTCCAACGAGCGCCCCAGCAGTGCGACGACCGGCAACAGGAGGAGAAGGCTGGCAGCGGGGGTGCCCGGGAAGCTGCAGTAGCAGCAGAGGACGTGGCGGTCACGGCCAGAGTGCAGCAGAAGAAGGAGAGCGGTAACCGGGAAGCTGTGAGGGAGGAGGCAGACCGGGAAGTCGGCGGTGGAATCCTAGGAGTCAGGAAGCAGCCAGTACGGGAGGTGCCACCGCCAGCCGGCACACCCCGTCTCGGCGGGGGACAGATCCAGGAACAGAGGAACTGTGCAGGCTGCGGTGAGTGCTCACGGAGGTTGGAGAGCCCCCAGCAGCGGAGGGCCTGGTGGCCCGGGAGCAGTAACCCAGCAGTGGGTGGGACGTGGTGCCAGCTTTGAGCCCCCACCCCAGAACAAGAGGGGAGAGGCATACCTCGGGACGGAGGGGGTTTGGGCCCATCGGTTGGACGACCCTCCCTGCTGAGCGCAGGGAGAGCAGCAGGACTCCGGGTCCCCAAATCAGGCGGCAGAAGGTGGAGAAGACCCAATCCCATTTAGCCCCGAGGGCGGTCGCCCGGGAGCATTAGCAAGGCACACTAATGGAGGAGAGAGCAGGCATAGGAGACCTGCTGTGAGCTGGCGGATAAAGGTAGAAGGAACAGCGGTAGTTTAGCCTCATACCCGGCGGTGCGAAGCAGGCTCAGAGAGAAGCGGACTGACCCCGGAGACCCCCAACGGAGGGACAGATTTGTGTAGAGAAGGGGGAAATCAGGGATAATTCGGGGATAATGACTACGTAAACCAAAGGAAAAGGGAGTAAAATGGACCAAACCCCGGGGGATACCTCGGGCACCCTCCACGGAATGTGGGCCGCAAGAAATATGAAAGAGGGGGCCAGGAGCAGACAGGAAGAGACTGGAGAGGGCAATGTTCAAGGGAGCGCGGAAGGCACAACCCTGATGTCGAGACAGGAATTTCTAGGGGAACTGCATGCCCTGCAAATCAATCTGGCCAAAACGTTTCAGGATCAATTCCAACTTATGCGGGCCGATTTAAATGAAGCCCTAGGTGAGATCAGACAAGAGACACGGCAACTAGGGTAGAGGGCAGACATCCTTGAAAAGGGCCTTCAAGAAGTGGACAAGGACACTATGGCCAACAGTGAAGCTATTGAGAGACTGGACATAGCAACTCGGAATCTGGAGATTCAGATGGAGGACATTCAAAACAGATCACGAAGGATCAATATAAGAGTGAAAATGCTACCGGAATTCGTGCCAGATAGAGATCTAAAAAAGGTAATTCAAGAAATTTTCACAGATATCCTCGACAAAGGGAGTCCAGAGACGATTGAGTTGGATAGGGTCCACAGAACAGGGGGGATAGCCAAAGGGCAGACAGCAAGGCCTAGAGATGTACTGGCTGCTTTCGCCAGATATGCGCAGAAGGAAGCAGTCCTCCTAACGGCAAGAAAACGGGAACCCATTATGTTCAAAGGGCAGCAGATTGCACTATTCCAAGATCTGGCGAGTGGCATGCTCAGAAAGAGGAGACAGATGGGCCCGGTGCTCAAAATATTAAATGAGAAAGACATCCAATACAAATGGACCTTTCGGTTTGGCCTGCTCTTTGAGTGGGAGGGGAGCCAGAAACGGATCACTTTGGTACAGGAAGGAGCAGATTTGCTTCAAATAGAGATGGCAGAGGCCCCCACAGGCTCAGGCATACAAGGAACGAGAATTCGGATCGCTGGGGTAGCAAACATTTTGGGAACGGAAAGGGCGGGAATGCCCGAGTTAGGAGTGGTGGGTAAGCAGGAGAGAATCGTCTATCCAAAGGTGGGGGATCAGGGGGGGTGGGAGGAAGAGGGGCAACGGGGTTGGGGCAACAAGACATTCGACAGAGTAGAGGGCCGCAGGGCAGTAGCACGGAATGCAGAACACACATTAGGTGGTGACCCTTCAAGTGAATAACGCATAATGTAAGGGGGCTGAACACCCCTCTTAAGAGGAAAAAGCTGGAGCAATTTACAAGGAAAGAGGGGCCAGATGTTATGGGACTACAGGAAACGCATCTTTTGTACAAGGATCAGGGACGGTTGAAGCTCCGTGGATTCGACCAGATACTACATGCCTCCGGTCAAAGCAAAACAAGGGGAGTGGCCCTGGCTATTAAGAATACAGTCGACTTCAGAGTCAGGGACGTAATAAGGGACAAGGAGGGGAGATATTTAGTAGTGAAGGGGAAGTATCAGGACATCCCCTATACAATAGCAGTCGTGTACGCTCCAAACTCTGGGCAGGAGCAGTTTTTGCAGCAGGTTCTGAAGGTGCTAGAAGAACAAGCCTGGGGTCAGATAGTCCTGATGGGAGACCTTAATATTGCCTGGGACCGAGAGCGGGATAGGGCCGGAGGACAAGTAAGAGGGGCGGGTCATATCGGTGGAACTGAAGGATAGAATCGGCAGGATGGGCTTGAGAGATACGTGGAGAGAGCTGAAGGGGGAGGAGGAAGGATATACCTTCTTGTCCGGGGTCCATGGGTCACAGTTTAGAATCGAATATATCTGGTCTCTGTGGGATAGGTGGGTGGAATTCGGGAGGTGAGTATGGGACCGATAGGGATTGCAGACCACAAAACGGTATCAGTTATTTTGGAAATGGGTCGTAGGGACAAGGGAGTATGGGGCTGGAAATACCCAAGGTCCATCTTAAGGGATCCAGAGGGAAACTGAGGAGAAGATTAAGATTTTCTTCGCTATTAACAGGAAGGAGGATACACGGGAAGAAGTAAGATGGGATGCGTTTAAGGCCACTCTCGGGGGGACCTCATAGCGGTGGCCGCTCACCGAGCAAGACAAATGAAGGCATTAGAAACGCAACTTGAAGCTGAGGTGGAGGCAACCCTGGCTGGTTGGTACATGGCCAATTACCCTTCACTTTTGAAGGAAATTAAGAGAGACTTCCAGAAATGGAGAGGTTTTAGGGTGTCCTGGTTGGGGCGGATCGCCGCAGTCAAGATGGTTTCTGTCAGAAAGCACCACAGTATTAACCGAAAAGGATACGGTACTCAAAAGGATACAGTTGGTAGGGTCTTCCGGATCCCTGTTCAAGCGTTTTGATAGTTGTGAAGTCAAGTTAAGACCTTCCAAATGATACAACTCTCTGACCGGTAAAACAGGCAGAGCGATGGATCGCTGGAAAGGGCGTGGGTAAGGTATAGGAAGTCAGCCTAGAACAAAATAAAGTATCATGAATAACTGCCCCAACCTGGATATGATGGAATAGAAAATGTCATGAATGCACACACTGACCTTGAGTCTAGGGCAGACAAATCCAGCAGAGTCTCTTGAGGAATCCAAGGTAGAACAAACGACAAGGAAGGGAAGATTAGTAAGGGAGACTTATCCCGAACGGAACGAGGCTCACGCTAGATACCGGGTTGATGCACCACAGGATAGCGTCCAAAGTACTGTTCACTGTCACCTTCCAATTATCCTTGAAAAGCTTCCTTCCCACGTAGAGTAAAGTATAGAAATGAATCAATCCCCCTGTTAATATCACAGGTGCAGGAGTTGGAAATAACGCTCCTTTTAAGGTATAAACAAAGTTCACGCGGTTCTGTACAGCCGCAAAGAAAAGAGCGTGTGCGTGTGGATTTACACGCGATTAGGATTCACGCAGTCCAGGCCAGCAGCGTTCGAAGACAAGATATGCGTGTGGATTTACACGCGAGCAGGATTCACGCAGTCCAGGCCAGCAGCGTTCGAAGACAAGATATGCGTGTGGATTTACACGCGAGCAGGATTCACGCAGTCCAGACCAGCAGCGCTTGAAGATAGCGTGCGCGTGTGGATTTACACGCGAGCAGGATTCACGCAGTCCAGGCCAGCAGCGCTTGAAGATAGCGTGCGCGTGTGAATTTACACGCGAACAGGATTCACGCAGTCCAGACCAGCAGCGCTTGAAGATAGCGTGCGCGTGTGGATTTACACGCGAGCAGGATTCACGCAGTCCAGGCCAGCAGCGCTTGAAGATAGCGTGCGCGTGTGGATTTACACGCGAACAGGATTCACGCAGTCCAGGCCAGCAGCGCTTGAAGATAGCGTGCGCGTGTGGATTTACACGCGAGCAGGATTCACGCAGTCCAGACCAGCAGCGCCTGAAGATAGCGTGCGCGTGTGGATTTACACGCGAACAGGATTCACGCAGCCCAGGCCAGCAGCGTTTGAAGATAGCGTGCGCGTGTGGATTTACACGCAACCAAACAGCTCCAGGAATCAGCGTGTGACGGAAAACACGCTATAGAAGGCCCAAAAAGTAGCTGTAGTAACCTGCAAGGAAGCAGACCGGAGGTTCAGCTACACAACGCCAAATGATTCGATCAGAAGCAGCGAGTGAAGTTTCCACGTTGCTTAAATACGTAATGCCGTAGTTCACGTGACGAAGCAGAATACACGTGAAGTTAGCGACGTGAAAAGTGCAAACGTCGTTTTCCCGGCAACGTATCGAACAACCGCCATTTGGAATAGAACGGTCTAGCTGTTCTACGAGCGTAGGAGGTAGGACCACGTCCAGCATGCATGACAGTTACACTCACGCGACTGCTGTATTTATTTCAAGCAATCCTGCAGCCGATCCAACCGGGTTTCTTTAGGGAATTGGGAACGCTGACTAATGGATTCATATGGGAAGGGAAAAGAGCTAGGGTGGGCAACCGCTTGCTCATGGCACCCAGGGGCAAGGGAGGGCTGGCGTTACCGAATTTTAGGCGGTATTACGAAGCAGCGCAGCTACGGGTCATTAGGGAATGGTTGAAGAGAGACGAGGGTACCCAAGGTAAATTGTGGGTGAGATGGATAGGGCGGTGGCCCATCGCAACTTGGCAGAGGTCTTATGGCTGCCAAAACCGTATAGACCTAGGCATCTCTATGAGAGCTCCATAACCAAGCTCATGGCGGATGTATGGGACAAATTGGCAGGACCTAAGGGAATCACGTTGTTCCGTCACCTTTCACTCCTATTTTTGGCAACAGGGATTTTACACCGGGACTGGAGAAGGGCGCATTTAAGCATTGGCAGGAGGGAGGCCGCAGGAAGTTGAGAGATATGTTCTGAGACGGGGAACTACTGTCTTTCGAGGACTGTAAGCGGAAATTTGCAATATAAGAAGGGGAAAGATTAAGGTATGCACAGATACAACATTGGGTGCTACAACCGGGGATCAGAACGGCGGCTACTAGAGGACCAACAAACTTTGAAAGCTTTCTTCTGACCAATGACAGAACAAAGGGCCTAATATCCAATCTATATAAGACTCTGGGTGGTGGGAGCGCAGATCATCAGTGGGCATATATGCAGATAATGGGACCGTGTCCTGGGGAGGGAAGTGGAGGAAAATACCCAAATTGACAAAAGCCCCCCAACTGCAGGAAGCTTGGTACAAGATACAGGTCAGGTGGCACTATACACCGGCCCGTCTCCGGAAGATGTATCCGGGAACCTCAGGGAGGTGCTGGAGGGGCCGTGGGTTGATAGGTACAGCGGAGCATATCTGATGGGAATGCCCAAAAATTGAACCCTTCTGGAGGGAGGTGCAGAAGGCACATGAGCAGGCCTATGGCCCGGGGATGGAAGAACACTGATACAGATCCTCCTAGGCATTAGAGGAACCACGAGAGTGGGGGAACCTAGAATGAGGGAGAAAGCGAAAGTGATACTAACGTTGGCAGCTATGATGATAATAGCCCAAAGATGGAAGAGTTCGGAAACCCACATGATTGAAGACTGGCTACGAAAGGTCTGGGAAATAGTAGCTTTGGAATGGGCAACGTATGCCATGGATAATAAGATACAGAACTTTGCCATGGAGTGGGGGGAAATAATGACTTTTCTCAAGGACGACTTCAGAGTGATGTGGTGCCCGCAACGCCTGAGATATACAATAAGCAGGGAGGGTGGGGGTGGGCCCGGAGGGAAAGAGAATCAGGAACTGAATGATCGTTGCCTCGGGGGGTGGAGTGGAGGGATGGTATGTTGGGGGAATGTTTTAAAAATGTTGTAAAATTCAATAAAAAGAGTTTTAAAAAAAATATAGATGGACATTTCAATTAGGAGTGGTGTTTGATTGTCAGGGTAAGCAGAGACGGATTGGATCCTACTGTCATGCGCTCCCCCACCTTGCGCATATGGGATTGTTGGCGTGTCCACCGCCATTGATTGCCCCATCACTTTCCTTGCAGCGCAGCTTGTGCAGTCTAGTCTTTCTTAAAATGGCCACCGGCGGGAGGTTCCTCTTTCCAGTCCTCCCGGCGGCTGGCGCGTTTCATCCCGTGAGTTTTCATTCTCGCTTTGGGTCTATACGCTCTGTTCTTTGCCTTTACTCTGCTGAGCCCAGCCATTTGCCCTGCTTTGCCACGTTGCTGCGGCTATGTCTCTCTCTCTCTGCCAGAGCTGCTTCTCTCTCCGTGCTCTGGGGGGGCTCTCGCTCTCTCTTTTCTTCTGGCGTCTCGCGCCCTGTCCAGTCTCTCTCTGTTCTCCCATTCTCCAGTCTTTTCTCTCATTTTTTCCCCCCTTTTTGACTCTCCCGTGGTCTGTCTCTCCAGTCGGGAGTTTCACTTACCAGAGCTGGTGTCTCTTACGGCTGGCTGATCATCCTGTTCACAACTTCTCTTCCGTCCACCGGATCAGAAGCTTATCCTCATTGTTGGATTCCTGCTGTGGTAGATGCCTACTGGAACCTACGGTGCTGGCCTATGGTACCGAACGTGGATTGTTTTCCTTGGGATTATCCAGAGACATTCTGTTACCTGTCACCATCTCTCAAGGACTCCACGTCACTGTCTCGAGGGGTTTTCTGCGCCTTACACCAGGCTTTTCCCCCCATTCTGGTTATCACGGGAATGGTGTCACTGCCCTGCTTGTCCCTAAAGCAACCACTGTGGCGTCATCCTGAGATAGGCCATATCTCCATAAAACAAGGACTACAGACGAAAGAAGAGCGCAGGTGATGAGTTGGGGGTGCTCCGAGTTAGACAGCGATATTGACACCTACGAAGAAGGAGCAAGACTGCTGGGCATTGATGATGAAGAATGTAACTCTAGCGACCCTACGCGGAGGAGACAGGACAAGCCAAGGAGTTGGGAATGGTCAACAATGAAGGCCTAAAAGAAACAAGAAAGGGGGCTACCAATCCCAGCCGAAAGGTCCAGCGAAATGAATAGGCCAAGAGGAGTCTTCTACACCTATAAAGAGACAGTCTGGGAAAATTCACAAAGAGGTACAACAGGGGCTTTCAGTAAAGGGGGAGGGCCTTGACAGGGAGAGAATAAGATGGTCCCGGGGGAGGGGGGAGGACAACTTGGAAGGGGTATGGGGGTATCCGCAGAGGAGCATGCTGGGGAAAGGAAGGGGCTCAATCCTCGAGGGAGCGATACGAGGGGGGTTAGAGGTCGGTTGAGCACCCCTGGTGATAGGTGGGGCAAAGGGGAGGAGGAAGGTAATAGAGAGGGGTGGGGTGAGGTGTGGTTCAGACAGAAAGGGCCATGAGTATTGTGCAGCATAGTTCACACACGGGAGGATGGATAAAGGAAGAGAAAAACAAAATTGAGGTGTGCCGGTGTGGTGAGGCGCTGGGTTAGAACTAAATTTCAAAAGACAAACTAAAGTCAATTCGACCCTTACAAACCAAATAAGATTGGGTTGCTGCACGAAAGAGGGACCAGCAGTCACCTCAAAAACTGCTAATAGATACAAACACTTGAAAAATGTCACCTCTAAATGATTGCGCAGCCCTAAGCGAATGGTAAATGTCCTATTCAAATTGAATGTATAATTGGACAACAAATACAGTGAAACAAAGAGTCCAAAGCAATAGATTCTTCAGTCAAAAAAACGCTTTTGAAACAGATTTTATGAGTTGATGCAAAAACAAGACTGCCGACACGTGTTTCGACCCAAAACAACGGGGCCTTTTCAAGGCAAGTTGGTGTTGGTATGATTCATATGCATTCCAATAAAGCAAAATATTATATAATCATGCCATAAGGATAAGAACATTTGAAATATAAACAAAATTAACCAGCAGGGGAAGAAGAGGGGGCCAGAGTTAAAGAAGAGAAATGCAACCAAGAAAGAAAAAAGCCCATATGGACATTACATCATGTCAAAGAGCAAAGCAACCATTTCAATGTGAAACATATTCCAAGTAAATAAGGAGTAAATAAAAAACATTTGATTTGTTACCATATGTTGTCGAGCCAAAAATCGCGCTAGATGCCCTTACGGTGTGTGAGGGCCGCCAATGAGTGGTGCATGTGTTGTGGATGTGGCCTGGTCACCTGTTAGTCATTTAGTGTTAGGTGTCGGCCTTACTTCATCACTGTGGGATTTGGTAGTCATGTGCCGTTTCACTGGCTCTGGGGCACAGTGTTCGGTGAGGTGCACATCGTGCACTGGCGTCAACATTTCCACCCAGGTGTAGTATGCAGGCATCCACCTCACAACCCCGATGCACTGCCACGGCCCAGTCAAGCAACACACCAAGCAGCCAGGCACGTCATCCAGCATGTCGCTCCATATAGTGTGGTAGCATGGAGTTCCAGAGGACCAAAGAGTCATGCGTTGATCCTGGATATCGGGCACAGCAATGTGTGATGATCTTGCTCACATTGCATACCATCTGCACGTTGATGGAGTGGTATTGCTTGCGGTTGCGATACGCCACCTCCATGGCATGCGGGACCACCAACTCCACGTGGGTGCAGTCAAGGGCACCTATACAATTTGGCATGCCTGCCAGTGCATGGAAGGCAACTTTTGTATTGAATATCTCCTGGGGAGTCCGTGGTAGGGATATGTAGTCCCTTGTGTGCTTGAGGAGGGCGTCCAGCACTTGGTTCAGTGTCTGGGAAAATAAGGGTTGTGATATGCCATGCATGTGCCCCACTGTGTGCTGGTAGGTGCCTGTGGCAAGGAAGTGGAGCACAGAGACTTCCTTCAGTAGAGGGGGGATGGCAGTGCGTATTTCTATGAGGCTTACTATGTCGTCGTGTATCAGGTCCACTATGGTGGTGATAGTGTCACGGTCAAGCGGTACAGGGTGTGGATCTGCTCTGGTGTTAGGTTGAAGGGGGTGGCTCTGATGCGAGGGATTGGGGGCTGCCGGCGTGGTAACGGTAGCTGCACTGGTGGGGCATGCTGGGCCTGTCTCACCCTCCTTCTCCTCCTGTGTATCCTCTGTGGTAGGGGCTGTGGTTGTTGTTGTTGCTGTTGTTGTTGTTGCTGCCTTGCAAGCAGGGCCTCCAGCTCCAGTAATGCTGCTACTATTGGTATCATCTTGGTTTGGGAGGGGGTGTGGTGTGTGTGTGTGCTCCTTCTGTCCAGACTCCATTGCCTCCACCTGTGCTGATTGTGTGCACCTGTGGCTCTTGGAAACACTGCTCAGGGTTCTTAACACCTTCTCGGAGATGCCCGTAATTACTCCATGCCGGTATGGTACTTTTCGGGCTTCAGGAGGCCGTTATTTGCATGTCCGCATTACTTGGGATCAAATCCGGTTAACGGCATGCCGCTAATATCGGCATGGTGTGTCGTGCATGCGACCCTAGACCGCTATTTATGGCATGGGACTTTACAGTGCCGTAAATAGCGGTCTGGTTGGTCAGAATAGCCCGTAGCGGTAAGCGATGCCGGTAATCCTTTACCGGCATTGTTTTTCCTTACCTCCAACCTCGGAATGACCCCCACTGAGTCAGTGCTCAACTTTGCCATAGACGACCTGCAGTGCCTGGCCGATCAAGTCGGTGTCGGGCAGTCCTGTTATTAGATCTTTCGGCTGCCATCAACACTGTCGATCACGCCCTTCTCATCTCTCTGCTCTCTGAGGCAGGGATTGATGGCCTAGTGCTAAAATGGTTCACTGGGTTCCTGGCAGATGTCAACCCTTTGAGGCTGAACTTCCCAAAGTCTCTGATTTCCCTCCTGCTCCTGACCTCACAAACAGGAATCTGGAGTTGAAGATGTCAAGGTTCTTCGGGCTCTGTAGTCCTTCTTCTTTTCTCTTTTTTCGGAGCAAGTGTCTCTCTCCCGGTAGGAAGTGACAGTGAAATGCTATCAAACAGCACTACCTGTGACCCCTCTCCCGAAAGGCACAAAATGGGGAAAAAGCCTAATAGGCACAAAAAACCCCAACAGCCGAGGAGCAGAATCAGACGTCCGGCCGTTTAGAATGCAGAGTAGAAAATAGGCTCTGCAGGCTTCCAGAGATGATGGTAATGATAGCCCTGATGAACTTAGCCTCGCACAGCAACGAGTGATTGGATTAAGCGCAGCGTGTATTGACACAGAGAGTGAACACAGACTGAGGTAAGCCTGACACGAAAGAGAGAAAGAATGAATGGCAGAAAATAGGAGAAGCAAGGATGCGAAGACGGGAAGCAGAGCTCCGTGGAGAAAGGCGGAGCAGAAACAGGAGAGACTGCCAGATTGGAGCCAGAAACAGGTAAGCAGTGCATGCGGAGGGACACACAGCCTGGAGAGTAACAGGTATGCGGCGCACACGGAGGGGCACACCGCCTGGAGAGAAACAGGAGAGAAAGAGCTAATCCTGTGAAAAGGCGGAGCAGAAAGTACAGAGAAGAGAAAACACAGCGTTGAAGCAACCAGGGGAAGCAAGCAGCAGCAGCAGCCGCAAGGCCGACCGAAGCAGGTTGCAACGCACAGTGTCCAGGGAGGGCGTGGCTAATAAGCCTCCCTGGTCACTGCAGCCGCAACACTAGACCGCTACCCACGCAAGGCGGAAAAAAGCGTGGTGGAGTCCCTAATGGTGGCGGGATAGCTGTGTTTGAGACCTCAGGATCCATGGCAGGCGGCACACGACAGTATACCCCCTGCCAGCCCGACATCCCCCCGGCTTGCCGGGGTGAGCCATATGGAACTTCCTGAGCAGTATAGGGGCCTTAATGTGTGAGGATGGTTCCCATGAATCTTCCGCTCTGGAGTACCCCTTCCAATGTGCCAGATATTCAAGACTGCCTCGTTTATAGCGGGAGTCACAGATTTGGGACTCCTCATATTTTTCTTCCAATTCAGGCGGGGGCCGAAGAGGAACTGATCTGGGAGTTGAGCCCTGCACTGCCTCTCGAAGCAAAGAGGAATGAAAAACCGGGTGTACCCGTTGCGGGCTAGGGGGCAATTTAAGGCAAAATGCCACAAGGTTAATCCTTGCCACAATTGGATAAGGACCAACGAAGCGAGGAGAGAGCTTGGATGGATGGGTCCAACGAGGTAGAAATTTCAAGGAGAGCCATGTCCTGGTGCCCACCTTCCACTCTGGCATGTCCAAACCGTGACGATCGGCATGAGCCTTGTAAGTCTTTTGACTCTCCACAAGGCTTTGTTTGGCCATCCTGTGTGCCTCCTGAATCTTTGCTAAAATATCTTCCACAGCTGGCAGATTGGAGGTAGCTGAGACGATGGGTAAAATGGTTCGGGGATGAAACCAGGGAAATACAGAAGAATGGCGTGAGACTGGATGCTGAATGTTGACAATTGTTATAGGCGAATTCAGCTGTCGGAAGAAGAGATACCCAATTGTCCTGTTCTTGATTGGTATAACTGCATAGATACTGTTTGAGTGTGCTATTTAGTCATTCAGTCTGTCCGTTAGTCTCAGGGTGAAATCCAGAAGACAACGCTTGTTCAATGCCCAAGTTATGGCACAAGGCAGACCAGAATTTTTAGATGTATTGGCTGCCTCTATCAGAGGTGATTTTATCAGGGAGGCCATGTACACGGAATATATCCTTCGAAAAAACCTCTGCCATTTCCACAGCTGTCGGCAGTCCATGGAGAGGAGAAAAATGTGCCAACTTGGACAGGGTATCTATAGTCACCATGCTACAGGTACAGGCTTGAGATTCTGGGAGGTCTACAATAAAGTCAGTGGAGATATGGCTCCAAGGACGTAGTGAAAGGGAACCTTGTTCGAGCAAGCCCAAAGGCTTGGTAGTGCGGTATTTACTGCTGTTGCAGACTTTACAGGACTGTACATACTTCCTTACATCTGACCGAAGTCTGGGCCAGTAGAAATATCTTCGGATCAGGTCCACGGTTCCTGATTGACCCCAAAGGCCAGCAGTTTTGTGATCGTGACACCACGTCAAAACCTGATGACGGAGAGAATCAGTAGGCATGTATAACCGTTGTTCATAGAACAAGAGTCCGTCCTTCTCTGTGAGATTCTCCTTTTCTTCTCCTTGCCCTGTCGTAATTGTAGCTTCCTTAACTTGTTGGTGGAAACTGGTGACTTGGACTAACACCCGATTTCTGGGGAAAAGTCTTTCTGGAGGTTGAAGACGGGAACCTATTGACAGATAAGGCATCCGCCAGTGTGTTCTGGCTGCCAGGAATAAACGTGATCCGGAAATCATACTGAGCAAAAAAGTGCGCCCACCGAGCCTGGCGCGAATTTACACAATCTATGGTTTGAAGCACCTGCAGATTCTTATATGTTCTTATGGTAAATGGACAACTGCTTCCTTGTAATAGGTGTCTCCATTCTTCACAGGCCAGCTTCATGGCAAGGAGTTACCGCTCAATAACTGAATAATTCTGTTGAGTTAGGGTGAGTGTCCGTGACAAATATGCTATGGGGTGTTCCTCATGATCTTGTTCTTGCAATAACACTGCTCCCACGGCGGCCCCCGAGTCGTCTGTCTCAAGTATGAAAGGCTTACTTTGGTCTGGATGGCGCAAAATGGGAGCACTGCAAAACAGTTTCTTGAGGTGAATAAAATTCTCTTCGGCCCTGGTATCCCAGGCAAAAGGAGCGGAGAACTTCTTTAAAATGATGGGATTAATCAAGTTTCTTAACCTTTCTGTCGGGTCACTCCCCAGTTTTCTGTATGTATTTACGTCTTCAACTAAAACATTCACCATCTTATCGTAATCCTCAAAAAGGAAATTCAAAAATCGTATCACCTACTGAATGTAGAAGATGATAACACTCTACCAGCACCTCTTTTTGCAATAAAAAGAAGAAAAAAACCTGAGGGACAGCATCACACACACCTATCAAGAAATGAAACCTCCAGAGACTAACACCCTCTGGTATACACCAAGAATGGTGGGACATGCTCCTTGTGGGAAGTGTTCAGTGTGCCAATTTACAAAACGTACAACCACAATAGACATTGGGTGGAAATACCTGTGGGAACAGAGGACTTTTACAAATTGCAACACAACTAATGTGGTGTACCAAAGTTGCTGTCCTTGCGATATGAGGAACATTGGAATGACCACAAGAACTATAAAAACCAGCATTTGCGAACACAGATTGAATATCAGAACAAAAAGATGTACTGCCCCACTTGTGGAGCATTATATGGAAAAAGGACACTCCGAAAATGAGATAACATGGACCATTTTAGAGAAAGTGTCGGTACCCAAAAGAGGAGGAAATATAGCAGCAATGCTATTGCGAAGGGAACAAATTTGGATCTTTAGACTCCAAAGCCACAAGATCGGCTTAAATGAAAAATTCTGCTGGCAAACCCTGGCAGTGCAATAAAACACCTGGTGCACAATTCCTTTGTAAAACACATCTTTCACTGAACTGGAGTTCAGATTTGGTTCAGAGCCACTTTTTTACTAGCATTACTAGCACTCCTGGGTGGCACTATACCAAACGTAACCAAGCAAGGTAGTGATTGTGTCAACAAAGGAATCGCCACTAACTAAAAACACAGGGTATTGCATCTGCAGCAGTAACGATGCTGCAGTTTGAAAATACAAAACTCCTGTATTAAGTGTGTATGTACAGGAGCCACACATTTTTATCCCCCTCTAATACCAGACACATGGGGCCACCATGTCAACAACAGCGAAATGCTGTAGTTTGAATAATAACAATACATCCAAAATCATTTACACATTATGTGAATAGATAAGAGAAACGTATCGATTTTCTGCCTTATGCAGAATTTAAATCTAGCACTCACCATCAGAAAGAATATGTAGTGTGCTCACACTTAGAAGATAGGTTTTATGATCTCATGTGTTTTGCGGATTTATCCGTGACACATCGTGGTTAAAGCACACACTTTGCACCCACATAGGACATTTTTGTGCTCTCCTAGTTCCACTCGCCACGTTATCGTTTTATATGAAACTATGCACAGATAAAGTTAACTTCCAATGGAACAACTTACTGGGCTCAGAGATGCGAGGCAACTACATTTCCCATCTTTCCTGGGGGATTGCGGTAGTTTTGCACTCGCAAGTGACTAGATACAGCCACCGTCAATTTAAGCAAGAACAAATATGGCGGATGCGAATGCCGTTTCACGAATAACACGCGTATGAGACAGTACCCAGTAGTTCAGAGGTAAGAGATTTTGAACTGCTCACATTGGGGATCGCGATCATTAGTCAGCATTACGCACTTTCGATCGGAAGAACTCAGAGATGGGACTGATTGGACTGGTCACCGACTGAGCACTTTTCGAGAGACAGTAGTACTGCAGAATGAGTGGCATGAATAGAAAATGCATATGGTATGAAATGTTGTGCGGGAATTTTGCACTTTGATTACCATTTCCTGCCAAAAGGTACTACATGAATGCCAGCTAGCTATTCTGTAAAGTCGGTAATCAACATTGGGCGGGTACTAGTGTTGTACACTGGCTGGGCATTGACATCGCCAATGAAACTGGGAAACTATAACATACATGAGTGACTGAAGTTCCATTTGATCGCCACTGCTACTTATATTGTGATCCTGTAATATGAAAGACATTACATTTGTATTACATTACATTACATTGCAATCAACCTTCTACCCCCCTTCAAATGCAATAACAGCAGAATCTGTGACCTTCGAGAAAATTATTTTGAAGAAACTTGAGATCATTGAGAAGGAGCAACGGACATACTATAACAATATGACCAAGAAAGAGAGAGTTGCCCTGTCCGAATTAAGATCCAATGAGAAGATCATAATAAAGTCTGCTGACAAAGGGGGCGCAATTGTTATTATGAACAAAATCGATTACGATAAGATGGTGAATGTTTTAGTTGAAAACGTAAATACATACAGAAAACTGGGGAGTGACCCTACATAAAGGTTAAGAAACTTGATTAACCGCATCATTGAGGAAGCAGAGGCAGAAGGCCACATTAGTGCCAAAGAAGCAGAATGTTTAAGTCCAAAACATCCGAAATGACCTGCATTCTATGCACTCCCAAAAATTCACAAAGGGACCTTGCCACCACCAGGGAGGCCAATAGTATCAGGTATCGGCTCCATATTGGAACCTTTGTCACAATTTGCCGATTTTTTCCTCAAAGATAAGGTCTTAAAAATGCGGTCTTACATAAAAGACACCACAGCCGTTCTCCTATACCTTGAAAATCTTACTTTGGATAACCCAGATCTATTCATTGTAACTATGGACATAGAATCATTATACTCCAAAATTCCACAACAAGAAACCTTGAGAGTGATTGAAAAGGTCCTAACAGAGAAAATAGACAATCTAAATATGCCTATCAATTTGATTTTACAACCAGCAGAGATTGCGCTCACCAAGAACTATTTCCTAAAAGAAGACACATATTATGAGCAAATAGCCGGGACAGCTATGGGAGCGACATTTGCTCCTACTCTGGCTAACTTATATGTTGCTTCTTTTGAAGAGAAATATATATACCCTGCAACTAAGCCTTTTTCCAAACATATTGTGAGTTTGGTCGTCGTTACATTGACGACATCCTTATGTTTTTTGAAGGAGATCACAATACCCTTACCAATTTGATCACATGGATCAATGGATTAGATCCATTTCTTAGATCTACCCATGAGGCAAGCAAAACTGAAGCGACGTTCCTAGATCTGCGTATGAAAAGAACAGGACATACTTTTGAATCCACTGTGTTCCGCAAAGCCACTGACAGGAATTCCCTTCTAGAGTATTCCAGTTTCCATCAAAGGACCCTGAAGGAAAACCTGCCCTTTGGGCAATTCCTCCGCTTTTGGAGGAACTGCACCACGAAGGAGGAATATGACACACAAGCACAAATATTGACATCTAATTTGAGGGAAAGGAGCTATCCTCACAAAATTATAAGACAAGCTCGCAAAAGGGCCAGGAACATTCATAGAGCTATTACCCTCACACAACATAGGAAAATAGAAAGGAGACCGGATGTAATCACAGCAGTCTTCAGCCATTCACCTGTGGTCAATCTTCTCAAAAAGGAAATTCAAAAATCGTGGCACCTACTGAATGTAGAAGATGATAACACTCTACCAGCACCTCTTTTTGCAATAAAAAGAAGAAAAAATCTGAGGGACAGCCCCCCACACACCTATCAAGAAATGAAACCTCCAGAGACTAACACCCTCTGGAATACACCAAGAATGGTGGGACACGCTCCTTGTGGGAACTGTTCAGTGTGCCAATTTACAAAACGTACAACCACAATAGACATCGGGTGGAAATACCCGTGGGAACAGAGAACTTTTACAAATTGCAACACAGCTAATGTGGTGTACCAAATTTGCGGTCCTTGCGATAGGAGGTACATTGGAATGACCACAAGAACTATAAAAACCCGCATTTACGAACACAGATCGAATATCAGAACAAAAAGATGTACTGCCCCACTTGTGGAGCATTATATGGAAAAAGGACACTCCGAAAATGAGATAACATGGACCATCTTAGAGAAAGTGTCGGTACCCAAAAGAGGAGGAAATATAGCAGCAATGCTTTTGCGAAGGGAACAAATGTGGATCTTCAGACTCCAAAGCCACAAGATCGGCTTAAATTAAGAAATCTGCTGGCAAACCCTGGCTGTGCAATAAAACACCTGGTACACAATTCCTTTGTAAAATACATCTTTTACTGATCTGGCGTTCGGATTTAGTTCAGAGCCACTTTTTTACTAGCATTACTAGCACTCCTGGGTGGCACTACACCAAACATAACCAAGCAAGGTAGTGATTGTGTCAACAAAGGAATCGGCACTAACTAAAAACACTGTATTAAGTGTGTATGTACAGGAGCCACACATTTTTATCCCCCTCTAATACCAGACACATGGGGCCACTATGTCAACAACAGCGAAATGCTGTAGTTTGAATAATAACAATACATCGAAAATCATTTACACATTATGTGAATAGATAAGAGAAACGTATCGATTTTCTGCTTTATGCAGAATTTAAATCTAGCACTCACCATCAGAAAGAATATGTGGTGTGCTCACACTTAGAAGATAGGTTTTATGATCTCATGTGTTTTGCGGATTTATCCGTGACACATCGTGGTTAAAGCACATACTTTGCACCCACATAGGACATTTTTGTGCTCTCCTAGTTCCACTCGCTACGCTATCGTTTTATTTGAAACTATGCACAGATAAAGTTAACTTACAATGGAACAACTTACTAGGCTCAGAGATGCGAGGCAACTACATTTCCCATCTTTCCTGGGGGATTGTAGTAGTTTTGCACTCGCACGTGACTAGATATGGCCACCGTCAATTTAAGCAAGAACAAATATGGCGGACGTGAATGCCGTTTCACGAATAACACGCGTATGAGACAGTACCCCGTAGTTCAGAGGTAAGAGATTTTGAACTGCTCACATTGGGTATCGCGATCATTAGTCGGAATTACGTACTCTCGATCGGAAGAACTCATAGACGGGACTGATTGGACTGGTCACCGCCTGAGCACTTTTCGAGAGACAGTAGTACCGCAGAATGAGCGGCATGAATAGAAAATGCATATGGTATGAAATGTTGTGCGGGAATTTTGCACTTTGATTACCATTTCCTGCCAAAAGTTACTACATGAATGCCAGCTAGCTATTCTGTAAAGTCGATAATCAACATTGGGCGGGTACTAGTGTTGACACAGGCTGGGCATTGACATCGCCAGTGAAACTGGGAAACTATAACATACATGAGTGACTGAAGTTCCATTTGATCGCCACTGCTACTTATATTGTGATCCTGTAATATGAAAGACATTACATTTGTCTGTGGTCCAACTCCACAGGGACAGACACTAGGGATGTATGGAGAAGTCTGGAGACTGTAGATACCCAGTATCCGATCACATTCGCTTCAGAGCCTGAGTCGTGGGACTCCCAACTGGCAGGTATTTCAGCATAATTAAAAGTAATTCATATGCCAAAAAACAAGTCTATACTATACCTGGTTAAGTATAAGACATACCAAGT
The DNA here is from genome assembly GCF_040938575.1 of Ambystoma mexicanum. Taxonomy (NCBI): domain Eukaryota; kingdom Metazoa; phylum Chordata; class Amphibia; order Caudata; family Ambystomatidae; genus Ambystoma; species Ambystoma mexicanum. Next base: position 344,870,571 of record NC_090922.1, read on the forward strand.
TATCTTCCTTTTAGGTCACCCACGCAGGAAGACACTAACAACATAGTGGCACCCGCCAAGATCTAAGAACTGAAAGTGGATCTACAGGTAATATTCTCCAATCTAAGAGACTGCTCCCACAACCCTTGACCTTTCCCCGTACTTGCAATTCCACCTTGGCCTTCTTGTAACCCAAACAGGGACCGGGACACAAGCCTAATACCCGTGGGTAATCTGAAGCACCTCCCAAAAATCCTTCAAGATGTGGATATATGTGAAGAAATCATGGTGCCAATGAGAATGCAAGATTCTCTGTCCTGAAGAAGGCGGCTAGTCACAAGAACCGCTGAAACCGGTTGACTACTTTATAGAGTTGTTAGGTTGATGATCACAACTCCAAGACCCTACACCAACTTGAGGAATGGGCTTGAATAATTAGATTTCATCATTTTTTATGTTCAGAACAATATGAAGTCATTCGACTTACTGAAAGAAACATTTCTTTTTTAACTGTTGTTCTGACCTGGTCGGGTCAAAACAGATATATAGTTTTTAAGTATACGACACATAGGGCCTCATTACACGTTGTGCGGTAAAAAATGGCATTTACCGGCATGGCGCTATTAGCGTTTCCGCCCTCGCAAGAGGGCGCTAATTGCATACCATTACGAGTACGCGGACACGAACATAGCGCCATGCCGGTAATGACCATGCCGCCATGCCGTAAAAGTCCCCAAAAAGTCCCTTACCGGCTTCAACCAAAGTGCTAATAGCACCTCCGCCCTCACGCTACATGCAAATTGCGGTCACCGTTAAAAAGCGGAACCGAAAATAGCGTCATCGCACAGGAACGGGAAAGAGCACGGCGGCCATCTTTAAAAACACAATCCATCGCCATCCTCTGCATCCAGGACCTCTTTCCAGGAAACTCGAACACAAATTCATCCCGGATAGCCCGAAGATGCCCAAGGCCGGGAAAAAAGCTGCAGATCGCCAGCGAAAAGAAAAATTCAGCAATGAGGAGCTGATCATGCTCACTGAGACACTTGCGGCAAATGCCAATGTAGTCTTCAGCAATTACATGCGGCGGGAAACCCTCCTCAAGAAAAAGGCCATCTGGGCAGAGGTTGCCCACAAAGTCAGTGCGTTGGGCACCACCACCCGCACAGTCAAGGACTGCCGTAAGAGGTGAGACGACCTCCGGGTCCGTGTCAGAAACATACTGTCAGTGAATCGCAAGCTGGCAATGGGCACAGGAGGTGGCGCCGATTCCCCTCTGAAACTCCGGGAGTGAGAGGAGACCTGCGCCTCCACAATTGGTGTGGAATCGGTAGAGGGAGTTGGAGACATGGAGCATGGTGTGGCCACTTCATCCGATGGAGGTGAGTGTATACATCAAACAATGCACAGTGAAGGGTGAGGGGCCCCCCAAATATGTGTCCATATTCAGGCCATGGATCCAGCCACAAACATACATGCATGCATCACCACATACACGTGCAACACAGACCCATTCATGCATGACCCACCCGACATCCCCATTACCGGAATCCAAAATAACGAGTCCCCAATGCATAGAGAGGCATGACGTAAACATTCTGCATAAAGCACGTTGAACCATAAACAATGATATTCCCTATTTTTGACCCCTACAGGATCACAGACAGACACTGAAGACCCACGCACTGCGACACCTGCTCCCCCAGCAACGAAAAAGCCCAGGAGAGATGAGACAGGGGACACCCCCACCACCTCAAGGGGAACCGGGAGGAGTGTTCAGCAGCAGAGGGCCAAAGGCAGCAAGAGCACCAGTTCTATGCAGCCTGAAGCCACGGCTGCTGCTATTGTTGCACCCACGCCAGTGTGTCCCATTACATGTGAAACCAGCATGGAGGGCACACACTCTGCTGCCACCAGTTCAACTGGTGAGGCAGCAGCCACTGCACCACTTTCGGACGAGGAGGAGGCAATTGACATTCTGGATCGAAGCCAGACCCCCAGCCCAACACAGTCCATTGAGCCTAGCTCAAGGCCATCATCAGGATCAGGTAGCCATGAAGGATCAGCCACCCACACCGTGGAAGGGGCATGGAGCCCTCAGGTGTCCTCACCTGATGCCAGAGGCATGGACCAGGGCGCAGCAGCCACCCCAACAGCTCGTAGCACGCAACATGACCTTGCATCCATCAGCCAGAGGCAGGTAGAAATCACTGCGCTGGTTGGGCAGCATGTGGCCGAGGCAGCCCGTCTGAGGGATGACCTCAGTATGTATGCAAGCCAGACAAGGGTGGGCATGGAGGCCTGCACGAACAGGATTTACGAGGAAATGGCCCAACTCAGGCAGGCCATGACACGTATTGCGGACACCATTGAGCGCCAATACCCACCCCCAACACAGGATCAACCGGGTACCTCCTCCTCTGTGAGTTCTCGGCAAACAAGCCCCCTGCGCTGCTCTCTGCACAACTTGAGGCGCACAACATTCCAACCACCTAATGGCGGAGGAGGCACTGAGGATTAGGGCCAGCAAGGACTAGGTGGCACATGTGGAGCAGGACACGTACACACTATAAGGCTCACATGGGGGTGTTGTGGGGGCAGGAGGGAAAGTGTGTTTTTGGGAGTGTTGTGGGGGGAGGGGGAAAGGGTGTTTTTGGGAGTGTTGTGGGGGGACGGGGGAAAGGGTGTTTTTGGGAGTGTTGTGGGGGTAGGGGGCAAAGGTCATTTGCACAGTTGGGGCCATGCACTTTTTGTTCGCATTCTGATCACAATACACTGTTGAGAGGTTGAAACACAGGCTTGGTGTTCAACATTGTGTATGTGTACTTTCTTAGGTTGAGGGTCCTTTGTGGGCCTCACCACATGCATCAGGGCAACAATACCCATCTCCATCCATAATAATTCTCCCTTGTATCTCATAAAATGTAATACATCACATGCTGACGCACATCGTATCCCTCCTGGCCATCGCCTCTTGCACGTCCTGGCGGACCATTTCACCCATCCTCATCCCCATCAACATCATCCTCATCTGGTGGTTGCATGTCAATGTCAGGTGGCATAGGCACATTCCGTCTGAGGCACATTTTGTGCTGCATTACACATGCCATGGTTATCTTCGGCACTTTGTCATGGCCGTACAGGAGAGCCTCACCCGGGCCGCTTAGGCACCAGAGCTGTGTCTTTGAAAGGCCAAATGCCTGCTCTATCACGACGCGGGTACGGGTATGTGCAATGTTGTAGTCCTCTTCCTGCTGGTTCTGTGGGTTCCGTACAGGGATTAAGAGCCACCTCTTCAGGGAATAGGCGGCGTCGGCTGTATGTGGTGAGAAATGGGTAACTGTTACCGGTCACCACTGGTGTGGCCTGTACATTTCACACAAATCGTCTTTGCATTGTGATTGAAAATCACAACTACCAGCATGCATGCAGACGATCTGCGTGACTGCAATGTGCAAAGCTGAGCTCGACCATGCAAGTAGACATGCCCGAATCATGCCTCCAACAGTAATAGAAATGTCCTGGGTGAGGCCAGGTCTCAGGTGTCCCTGGGCCCAGGCAAATTTAGTACCACACTGCCAGTGTACTGCCATTCCGACATCCATGTTGCCATGCTGTGAAGCATCACTTCAGTGATGCTATAGTTGTGTGGTTCGATGCTATGGCTAGGGGTGATCCCTTTGCATGCATTCAAGGGCACATTGCTGTATTGATGTTGTGCTGCCCTAATTCTGTAGGACTGTCTTGACGGCATGTTGCTGATTTGTGTATTATGTGGTGTGGCATGATGTGCAATATGGGTGTGGATGGATGTGTAATCTTTTGAAACATGGATTTTTTTCAATGTTGTGCAGCTTCAAATTGCATGTGGTGTCTTCTCAAGTACATTGGCGCCTTCCCTGATGGACATTGGGGTACATCTGTATGTCCATTTGTCCTACGCACGACAGTCAACACCCAGTTGGAGTATGTATCTCCCCCCCTCCAATCACACCGCCATGTGCATGCCCTGCTACTCACCAAGTTGCCACCATCGTTGTCCGGCTAGTCGCACCATGTTGCGTGGTATGTTTGAGTTCTGCAGGACCATTGAATCATGGGTTGATCCGGGATATCTGGCACAACAATGTGTGATTGTCTTGTTTGCGTCACATGCCATTTTGACAATGATGGAGTGGAATTGTTTTCTGTTTCGGTAGACTACTTCATTGTGCTGTGGGACCACCAATTCCACATGGGTACAGTCGATGGCCCCGATGCTACTTGGGATGCCTGCCAGTGAATAGAAGGCAACTTTGGTGTTTGCAATCTCCTGGGCAGTCCATGGCAGGAATATGTGTTCATGTGCAAGCTTCAGGAGGGCATCGAGTACCTGGTTCAGCGTGTGTGAGAATACTGGTTGTGAGATGCCATGCATCTGCCCCACAGTATGCTGCTAGGAGCCTGTGGCCAGGAAGTGGAGCACAGTCACCACCTTCAGTAGAGGGGGGATTGCAGTTCTGATGTCTATGAGACTCACAATGTCGTCATGTATCTTATCCACGATGCTGGTGATGGTACCCCGGTCCAGACGGTACAGGGTATGTATCTGCTCAGGTGTTAGGTTAAATTGACTGGCTTGGATCCTGGGGATTGTTGGCTGCCTCTGTGGTATTTCTGGGTGCCCTGGTGGTGCTTGCTACGCCTGTCTTGCCCTCCTCCTACTCCGCCTCCTCCTCCTGCGTCTCCTCTGTGCTGCCTGTTGTGGTTGTTGCTGCACTGCAATCATGTCCTCCAGCCCATGTAATGCTGCTAGTATTGGAACCATCTTGGTGTGGGAAGGGGTGTGGTGTGCTCTTTTGTGCTGCCAGTCTCCATTGCCTCCACCTGTGCTAATTGTGTCCACCTGTGGCAGGTGGGAACACTGCTCAGGTCTCTTTACGGGTGGTTCGCGATGCCGGTATTAGCGCCATGCCGGTAAGGGTTTTTTGGGTCTTTACCATGCCGGTATTGCCATGTCCGCATGGCTTGTAATGGCGTGCTATTAGCGCCATGCCGCTATTTCTGACCTGGGGGTCGCGCGCCCACGGACTTGCCGCTATTAGTGGCACCGTACTTACCTGTTCCGCTAATAGCGGCAAGTCCGGGTTGTAATTGGCTAGGGAATTTAGCGGTACCGGTAATCCCTTACCGGTACCGTTTCCCTTACCGCACAACGTGTAATGAGGCCCATAGACTGGAGGCGGTACTAATAAAATGAAGACACCGACCACCAAGACATGTGCACCCACTACTCAAGTTTAGGAAAGTAGTGAGAGAGTTGAGGGCAAGAATTCACATACCCCTTGTAGGCGGCACACCATCGCCAACTAGGCATGGGCTTGCTATACTAGGGGTTTATGAGTTATTCACACACAGAGCAAGTAATTTATCTGTAGGGACTTACACTTAGGCATAAATATTTTTAGAATAAACCAGCTACTGTCTACTTTGGGTTGCAAGTGCTTGGGCATAGACAGAATGTGGAAGCCCATTGACTCACACTGTCCCTTTCTGTGGCCAAGGAATGGAATAATCTTCCTCTTTCCTTGCGCAAGACCCTTGACCATCTCACTTTCTGGCGAAACCTCAAAAATTACTGTTTTAATTTTTTACTCCTGCCGTCTGTTGGCTCTCTTGCTCCTCTCTCTCTCTCAGCGCCATGATACCTTCCAGTGAGCATGCGCTTTTATAAAACTCAATAACATAACATAACAAAAGGTTTTCGTCTTATTGCTGATAGCGGGGGCGCTCACACTGGCACAGAAATGGAAATCAAAAGATCCTCCCCAAGAACATGAATGGGTAGGGAAAGTGTGGAACTTTGTAGCCTTGGAATGCGTGACCTATTCCTTACAGGGGGATCATCAGGACTTCCTCACAGATTGGTCTCTGGTGCTGGGATACCTCCAGCAAGGGACAAGTGCGGCTTGGTGCCAGAGGAGGATGAGACTATTGGGCCTAACATAGGCATAGCAGATGTAACCACAGAAGGGCCTTCGAGAGAGGACTCCATGGACAATTGGACTTTAAAAAGAACCTAGGGGAATGCTAAGACTTGGGCATTCTACAATGAGCAGTTTGGACATTTTGATGGCTTTGGACCGAACCTAGGGTGGGGTGTTATTTAATGTTGTCTTGAGTTGTGAGGAACTTTTCTGTATCGATATCTTGCATTTGTACCTTCGCGACCTAAATTGTACAAGTGTTGCTGGTAGTTATCACTTAATTATTTGTTCTTTTATCTCTTTTTTTCCTTATGTAGCCGTTTGTCGCATGAGTGTAGGCTGATACGGAGACATTGAGTTCCTCTACTCTGTTTGTAAACTTGAAAGACACACACACATGTGCCTGCACTACTTTGCGCCAATGATAGTTGAAAGAAAAAGTTCTTATTCCAATCAGTTGTTTTTGTCCATTTTTATTCTTATTCTGTTTGAAAATCAGAAGTTTTAGCCCTATTGGATGACACGTGTTTCGGCGTTCATGTTCCGCCTTTTTCAAATCTGGGCCTTTTCAAGATTCATTTGTCCTGTAAGGTTTAGCCAAGTCCTGGGTTCAATCCCACCTGAAAATTATGGAGTTCCTGCCTCAAGCGTCGCGGTCGTGTCTCTCTCGGCGCAAAGTAGTGCAAGCACATGTGTGTGTGTCTTTCAAGTTATTTAATGTTGCATTATCCTGAAAATGTTAATACAAAAATGTATTTGAAAAATAAATTATTAAGGGCCATTAGACTAAACCCCGGGGAAACCCCCCTTGAAATGGGAGAAGGAATTAAAAACACAATCACTCTTTGGATTAACAACAAAACAATGGAAGAATTGGAAGAATTGATTACTTTAGAACAATTCACCAATTCTTTACCGCCTTTTTTTGCAAAAGTTCGTATTACAACTAAATCGACCTAGCCTTGCCATGGCTATTAAGAATGCCTAAAACCACTCAGATGCAGCCAAACACTTCCACTCAACCCCCTCCCTTTTACAACAACAAACACTTTTTCACAGACAGCCCGCGTTCAGAGAAAACAGACGAACACCCGAGCCGTATACCTGATGTGTCCGAATACAACGGTCAGGCAAGGTCAGGCAATTACTGACCATCACACACACCTCACTTCCATTAAACTTGCCCACATGATTAAAGGCGGAACACAGGAGCACACTCTGAGTGAGGCAAAGCACACGAGGAAACAGCAGTGCCTTCCAAGAAAGACGGCTAAACAGAAGGGGATTACAAGGAGGGACATTTCCTTGACCTTTTCGACAAGGAACCATTACTTTCACAAAACCTTGAGAATAGAAAGTGTAAGACCAGGAAACCAGGCTGAGAAATCCTGCATTGTATGTCGGAGGTGCCTGGGGTCCTCTCGTGACGATGATCAAGGTGGAGAGAATCGGGAGCTGCCGTGGTACTGTGTTTGGCTCCAGACAACAAAGTAACGAAAGTGAAATCACCACAGCCAGTGAGTTGGGGAGACTGATACAAGACCGGTCTGTGTTAAAGCCAAGGTTGCAAGCAGCAACATTCTATGGCGAGCACTCGAAAGTACATTGTATGAAACAGGTGTGATAACCAACACGAGTAAAGTTTAACTGCTGTTGGGTGATTGAACTTTGAAACCAAGATACAATACCTTTGACAGAGTGGTCCAGCACTGTGTGTGCGCTCAATCAAAGGTTTATGTAGGGTATCCAGCTGAGAGTTGACAAAAGTGAAACAGTGGTAAAAGATTGTGGATCGAAGTGGTCCTGCAATGGCTCAAGCTAAATCCTGTGCACAATCAAAAGTCTTCAATGTTGATACAGTAAAGAAAGTTGATGGCAAAGTAGATAAAGTTGGTCGAAGCCAGCAGAGGGAGATCAATTGAAAGCTTTGTGTTAAAGCAAGTTTATGTTACAATAGATAAATTGGTCCGAGTCCGGCAGAGCGATACTGATTTCAGATTTTTGTATTAACACAGATCTCAGCCCCCGTAGGGGAGCAGGGGTGAACCGTGAATCACACGAGAAATTGGATACGTGAAAATCTTGAGAACTTTGTGTTAAAGTGGATCTGAGCTCAGCAGAGGGGATCCGAAGTGAATAGTAAAGCACCTAATAAAATTGTGTATATGTAAAATATGAACTTTATGTTAAAGCAGATCTGAGCCCGATGGAGGGGAATCCAAGGTGAACAGTAAATCACCTAAGAAAGTTGTGCATAGGAGAATCCTGAAAAGGAAAGGAATTTTATTATTTGTTTGTTGCATCAGGCTCTCAGAAAGAAGAGACTTTTAATGGCAAAGAGACTTTGGCACAGAAGGCCATGATGTTGAAATTTTGAACTTCACCCTCGTGCTCGAGAAGCCAGAGACTGTGCTAAGCTCAAATGTGCCGGCTTATTCTGTGCTGAAAACGTGGGGAAGGGAATCCAACGGCTTGAATATCCTGACATATCATTTCTTGAACACTTTTCTTTGCATGACATTGTTTCCCACACTATTTGTATTTAAAAGTAAGGATTGGCAATAGGTTTATTAGTATAGGCCCTTTTATTTTGACAAGCCACCACTAGGACTGCATTATTATTATTTGACGGTCATAGCTTGCTCCCATCTTAGTCTTGAGTCCAATTGAAGGGTACATTCTTTTTTAGTAGGGCTGTTAAAGGAAGGAATGCCTGGGAGAAGTTATTTATGAATTAGTGGTGGACGTTAGTAGTCCCTAGGAATCGCTCAAGTTCCTTTAGAGTGCAAGCTTGTTTCATTTGGACTATGGCTGTCACTTTGCGGGGGTCCATGGAAATACCCTGATCAGAAATGATATAACCCAGATATGGGAATGATGAGATATCAAAGACGCACTTTTCGGGCTTCGCTTTCAGGTGGTGCTGTTGCAGTCGAGACAATACCTGTTTAACATGCCTGTCATGTTCCTCTGGTGTGTGAAAGAGTATAAGTATAGTTTACCACTACGCTGTGTAACAATAGATCCGAAAAGACATGGTCCATGAACCGCTGAAACACAGGCTGAATGCCATTACCTGATACTGGAAATGGCCAAAAGGGGGTCTGGAACGCGGTTTTCCATTCATCCTAATTCTTACTAGATGATAGGCCCCCCTTAGGTCGAATTTTGTGAATATCTTGGCAGAATGGATATCCTCCAGGATCTCCGGAATGAGGGGAAGCAGATACTTATCTGAGATGGTTATTCAGGTTAGATCTCTATAGTCAATACAAGGCTGACGTTCTGATGTATCTTTCTTTGGAATAAAAAAAAGAGAAGGCCCCTCCAACCCCCGAGGACTTAGATTCTGTGATATGGCAATTTTTCAAGTTCTCGTCCAAATACAAATCAAGGGCGGACTTTTCATCTTGTGAAAGTATAAACATTCTACTGAATGGGACAGTGAACCTGGTATCAGATCTATGCACAATCATTGGCGCGATGGGGAGGCAAGGAATATTCCTGTTCCTCCGAAAAGACTTTGGCAAACAGCTGGTATTTCAGTGGGAGCAAACTGGCAACCGTGACTGTGGTAGACAGTGCTGACATAGAATGTGCTTCTTCTGAGTTATTATTGTTCAGACAGGTCTTGATGCATTTTTGTGAACCCAGGCGTAGATCTTGCTTTACAGTTCACATAGGGATTGCACCCTTGTAGCCAGCGGATCCCCCAAATCATAGGGTAGTGAGCTGCTGTTATTATGTCGAAAGAAAGACTTTAATGATGTTGTTAAATGAGCATTACTAATTCTGCAGTTTGTTTGGTTATTGGTCCACAACTCAGGGGATGCCCATCAATGCCCTTCACTGGGGTTTGGTATCTAGAAGGATCCCCACCTTCTGAGCTCATGATTTGTCTGCAGCTGCCCCGAAATCCATCATAGCGGTGGTATCAATCAAGATGCCATCAGGTAGCCTTAAAGTAATCCGTAACAGTAATAATGAAACTGAGTTTGCAGAGGTAGCCAATGATCCATGTAGTCAGGGACACTTGATACTCTCCTGGGCAGTGGTCCCTTCTATGTGCGGGAGCTGGCTGTGAAGGAGCAGTCTGGACAGGATTTTGCTTTTAAAATAAAGTAGGTCTTTATTTGACGTCAAAGGAATTAAAGAAAATGCAAGGACATAACTTGTCCTTAATGTAGTCCAGAAATTAGATAAGTATTGGGCTTCTTAGTGGATATGGCAAACATCTGGGATTAGTCCTCATAAGCCCACCGGAATGCTGCTGCTTCCTCTTTGCCTCCGTCTCTCTTCTGGAAACGAAAGGAGAATTGTCAGTTAGTCCTTCATCTCTGTTTGCCTTAAATAGGGGCTGGAGTCCTCTGGACCAATCAGAACTCGTTACACTGAGGAAGCTTGATAAACCCCCGCAATCCCTGCCCCCTTCTTTCCTGAACTCAAACCGCCATGATGGTAATAGCACCAGTGACTCAAGGGGACTGCCTTCTGGGATGGCATGCTTCAGCGTTACTGGTAAGTCCCCACACAGTTTTGTATAAGCAGCCATTGTTTTTTTTTATCTTGTTAGTGGAACGGTATGCTGCTGTTAATTTGTAGGGATTGCTTTCCCTTCCCTGTGTCCGACGTCCCGGCCGTTTCGCTATCTTGCTTACGGCGTCTCTCGCCGCGGTCCATAGAGCTGTTCTTTGACTCTGTCTGGATTTGTAGAGTCTACCCAGTCCTTGTTCGTCGCTCGCACCTCATGCGCTGTTTCCTGTCTTTGATTATTGTTCTCTCTTATGCCATCCTCAGCGTCTGCTCTTCCTGGGGTGCATGTTCCGAGCAAGTGGGTTCCTCCTCCTTCCCGACTAGGTGTTCCGTCTCGGTCATTTCCATGCCCCCCCCCAGGCTGTGTCATGGTTTTCCTTGATGTACCCCTTAATTCCATAGCTTTCACTGGGTTTTCTTTGGCAGCATTCCGGGTCTAGTCCCTTCTCGCGACCAAGGCTCTCACACACAACCCCCGAGGAATCGAGCCGGTCGGGCCAATCCTTGCTTCTTGACAGATAGTCTGGTACCACTTGGAAGGAGGCTGGTTTATGCACGGTCTGGAAGCAGAATGCCTGTAATGTAAGAAACCACCTCAACACCCTCTGGTTGGAGTCCTTGTGTACCGCCAACCATTGTAGAGGAGCATGATCCGTGAAAACAGTGAAGAGTCTCCCCAGTAAGTAATACCTGAGTGTCTCAATTGCCCATTTTATGGCTAGACACTCTTTTTCCAACGTTGAATACGCCATCTCATGTGGCAGGAGTTTTCGGCTAATAAATGCCACTGGATACAGATCTTCGTCCCTGCCTTGCGATAACACTGCACCTCAACCGGTACTTGATGCGTCTGTTTGTACAAAGAACCATTTTTCAAAGTATGGGCATTTTAAGGCTGTAAGATCTGAGAGATGTTTCTTGAGAATTTGGAAGGATGTTATGGCAGATGGATCTTGTAAGACATCTCCTTTATCTGATGATTTAAGGGCTTCAGTTAGGGAACTGGCAATGCTGGAAAACAACTTTATGAATCTTCTGTAGTATCCTATAATTCCTAAAAATGCCCGTATTCGCTTTCTGTTGCTCGGCATGGACAACCGCATGATTGCCTCGACCTTGTCCACTTGAGGTTTTATGACACCTCGTCCTACTAGATAACCCCAATATTTAGTTTCCTTTGCTGCTAGTATGGTTTTCTTTGGGTTGATGTGTATTCCGCCTCCTTAAGTGCAGTTATCACTTTTTGAAGGTGATTTAAATGTTCTTCCCATGATTGGCTGAAAACAATGATGTCATCCAAATATGCAGACCTGTACCTGGTGTGCGGGGCCAGACCCTTATTCATCAAGGCTTGAAAGGTCGCTGGTGCTCCATGTAATCCAAAAGGCAGTACAGTGAATTGGTATAGGCCTGATGAAGTAACAAAAGCCATTTTCAACTTGTCTTCCTGTTTTAATGGTATCTTCCAATATCCCTTGGTTAGATCAATTGTACTGATATATTGTGCTGTGCCCAGTTGTTCTAATAGTTCATCGATCAGGGGGATTGGATATGCTTGATATGTCGATATGGCATTTAATCTTCTATAATCCAAACAAAACCTGGTGGACCCGTCTGATTTGGGTACCAGTAAAATGGGAGATGACCAGTGACTCTTTGAGGGTTCAATAACACCTAATTTTTTAAAAAAAAAAAACTTTTATTCATTCAGCTTGGTAGCACAGGTACAGGCGAGTCATAGACGGAACACGTGCAATCAAAGCATAATATAGACAGTGCAAATGAGCAAAACGAATGAAAAAAACAGTGCATACAAATAGGGAATACGCTCATAGCGGTCACATAACTGAAGTGTAGGCAATTCAGAAGGTAGCAAAGGGGTGGTGAGGGGAGTGGGCTGGGGACGCAGAATCTGAGTCTGTATCAGCAGGAGACATGAATGAGCGGAATTTTACTCAGATATCTTTAGGTCTGGAGTGGGCAGGCTGTTGTACCGCCCAGGATTCCTCTGTGTCCGAAGCCCATGTGACCGCCCTGAGCCACTGTGCGTGAGTAGGTACAGTAGGACGGAGCCAACAAAGCAGAATAGAGCGTACAGCAAGCAGCATACAGAGGCCAGCCAGTTTCCTAGAATCACAGTGTAAATCAGGGAAGTCGTGAAAAAGACACCTCATTGGGGAAGGGGTGATATGGTGGTCGAGGACAGCTGAAATGGTGTCGCATCCTGAATTCCAGAATGGAGTGAGTCGGGGGCAAGACCATATCATGTGTATATAGCCAGCGTCGTCACATCCGCACCTGGGGCACCTCGGGGAGAGATCAACGGACATGGATTGAATTCTAATCGGGGTATAATGGTACCTGTGGAGTAATTTGAATTGAATCATTTTAAAGCGGGAGTTAAAAGAGACCCCATGGGTGCGTGCGCACATATGGGCCCATCGCTCGTCGGTCATCTCCAGTCCGAGGTCAGTCTCCCAACTGGTGGGATCTCTGGTAAGAAATTCCAGAGTGGTAAGTTACCATGAAAGGGATGGGTGACTCCCAACAGTTGCCACGTTTTAGATAAAGCCAGTGATGTACAGGTCGCCGGGTCAAGTGAGTTTAGTATCTTTGGTATGGGTGCGACCACCAGGGATCGGATGTCACGGTCACCTACTGAAAGCTTTTCGAGTCTGACGTGGGGCGGGGCATCTAATGTGTTGAACCAGTGCGCAGTATGTTGGAGTTGAGCCACCAGCCAGTATTTCAGGAAATCGGGAGCCCCGAAGCCTCCAGCCTCCATCGGGGCCGTTAGGGTCATTATTTTCAATCGGACAGCGCCAGAATGCCAGAGAAAAGTGTTAAGGGTACGTGTCAAGTCCTGAAAGGACTCTCTATCCGGCCACAGTGGGATATTGGCAAATCTGTATAGGAGCTGGGTCATTACTACCATCTTCAATATTCCTATTCGACCGGCCAGTGAGAGCGGGAGTTTGCTCCAGCCCTGTAACCTTACTGTGGGATCGATGAGGTATTTTTGGTAATTTTCTTTGAAGACCCGGTCAGTTTGCCCGATACTGTAATACCCAAGTAGGTAAAATCAGATTGGGACCATGTGAATCCCAGCGTGTCCGGAGGGGGGAGTGTGCTGGACGTAAGCGGGAACAGGGCAGATTTAGAGCAATTCACTTTTAGACCAGATATCCGACCAAAGAGGACGACATCTTCCAGAATCGGGTCCAGATTAAGATCAGGGGAACGGATAAAAAGAAAGGCATCGTCTGCATATAAGGACACTATGTCCGAGGAACCTGAGGTGCGCAGACCCCTGTGCGCATGACATTGGCGGAGAATGTCCGCAAATGGTTCAATTGCCACAGCAAAGATTAGAGGAGAAAAGGGACAGCACTGTCTCATACCCCTTGCTATATGAAAAAGGGGGGAGCACCGGTCTTCAGTGCGAACTCTGGCTACAGGATTGGAGTATAACAGCCTGATCCAGGGGAGGAAGGTGGGGCCGAATTTACATTTATCGAGTACATGCCAAATGTACTTCCACGAGACGGAGTCGAAAGCCTTTTGCATGTCGAGTGTCGCGGCCACCACTTGCACATCTGGGTTAACCCTGCTTATGATGTTGAAGAGGCGTCTCAGATTCAAGGAGGTGGAGCGCCCCGGGATAAATCCCTCCTGATCAGGGTGAACAATGTGTGGCATGAAGGGCGCCAGGTGTAAGGCAAGCAGTTTGGAAAAGATCTTGACATCACAATTGATAAGTGACAGTGGATGATAGGAGCCACATTGGGTGGGGGGATTACCAGGTTTTAGCAGGACTGTTATTATTGCTTCACGGAGCCAGGGGGGGGAGCTGACCTATTTCCACTGATTCCTCCCAGAGGGCCATCAAGCGCGGGAGTAGGAGTGATTTAAATTGTTTATAAAATTCGACAGGAATTCCGTATGATCCCGGGGATTTGCCCGATGAGAGGGAGCCTATGGCTTCCGATAGCTCCTCAGTGGTAAATGGATTCTCAAGGGACGCAGTGGTTTCGAGGGAAAGGAGTGAGAGGGGGAGACTATCCAAGTAGGCATCGATTTCAGATGTTGTGGCGTCATCTGTTTGAGCATATAAAGATTCATAAAAGGATAGGAATTCGGTATTAATATCTTGGGAAGAAGTAGCCAGGGTACCATCAGATCTCTCTATCCCAGGGATGGGTGGGGCTCCGAACTCTCAACGGAGAAGCCTAGCCAGGAGGCGGCTTGGGTGCTCACCCTCGCCATATTTCCTCGCAAGACCCGGGTTGTCCAAGAACCTTAGCTCACGATTCGCCAGAGAGTGGAAGGTGTCCAGTTCTGTACCGATCAACACCAGGAGCTCAGGGGTTTGGTGAAGCATACATTGGGCTTCAAGAGTGGATAGCGTCGCTTCACTTTCGGCAACTTCCCTTCGGATAGTTTTTAGGATGCCGTTTTCCTTGGAAAATTATAAAGCCTAATATAGGCTTTGAAGGACTCCCAGAGGGTGGCTTGCGAGGATACCGTGTCAGTGTTTATCTGAAAGAACTCTTCGATTGCTAACTCCAGCTCAGAGCTAAAAACCGGGTCAAGGAGGGACTGCGGTTTCATTCTCCAGTATCTGGTCCGATCACGGACAGGGCCCCAACCTAGGGTGATAGTCACTAGTGAGTGGTCGGAGAGAGTTCTGGGTAGGATAGTTAGAGAAGATATATTCCTTATGAGTATCTTAGACACCAACCTTCTGTCAATTCGGGAATAGGAGTCATGTACCAAGGAGTAAAAGGTGTAAGAGCGCGAGTCGGGATAGAGAAGTCTCCATGCATCGGAAAGGGCCAAACGGGGGAGAGACGAGAGTGTGGTGTAAGCAGCCTTAGTGAGTTGACAGGGTCTAGAGACGGATCTGTCAAGGTCTACATCGAATATGGTATTGAAGTCTCCTCCCCAGAGGATCGGTAACAGTGGGAAGCTATCAAGGTGGGCTGTGAGGTCTGTATAGAAATCAGGATCGTCAATGTTAGGGCCGTAAATGTTTAACAGGACCACCTCTTTGTTTTGCAATGTGCCATGGACTAGCACATATCTGCCTAGGGGGTCAATCGATGTGGCTATCAGGTCGAACCTCAGGCTCCTGTGGATTAGGGTCATAACCCCTCGGCTCTGTGTAGAGTAGGTGGTATAGTATCTCTGAGGACCCCATGATTTAGCAAACTTTTCACAGTATTCAGCGCAAGCATGTGTTTCCTGCAAAAACAGGATCTTGACCCCATGACGTTCGGCTTGGAGTTGCAGTAGCCTCATCTTCTTATGGTTACCCAGTCCCC
Organism: Ambystoma mexicanum; assembly: GCF_040938575.1. Lineage (NCBI taxonomy): Eukaryota > Metazoa > Chordata > Amphibia > Caudata > Ambystomatidae > Ambystoma > Ambystoma mexicanum. The sequence goes on from NC_090922.1 coordinate 344,886,373, forward strand.
GGACATTCCAACTCATGAAGGTCAGAGTGTCCTCACCCAACAGCCCAGGGGTAGTCATTGGGGATTACTGGTAAATGGCATAGTGCCCCCCATGATCTATATATGGCGCAGACGGATCTGCAGTGCCATTGACTCCACAGTGCCCTGCACTCTACCTCCTCTGTCGATACCAAGCCTTTTTTAACATAACACCCAGTTCCCCTCACCCCCTCTCACATCCCTCCCCCAAACAGAAGAATGATAACCCCATAACTAAACAACCAAATCCAAACCAATGGCATCAATGCCTGGGAGGCCTGTGAACTGGCCTGGCGGTGACGCGCCGAGTCCGAAGGCAATTTTAGGATAAACTTGGTGCCCAGGACTATTGACGAGCGTCACCCGAGGGGGGGTCACCCCGGGTAGCCAAGGAACCATCGCACAATCAGGGAACAGGCTGCCCAAGACTGGATCAAAAGTTCCTTAAACGGGTGGGACCCTGTCAATACATGGGTTCATCAACACATATAAAGGAGATGTTATACTATCAGATGAGGGGAACTCCCCAGCTGGGAGTCTACACTGCAGTACACCAGTGCCCCAACACGTGGACAACAACATCATAGAGCCAAACATTAACAATATTTGTTGTGGATGTGGCGTTGCCGCGACAACGCAGGGACCCAGCCATGGGCAACCAGGTAGAACCAAAGTGAGAACAGTATATGTTGCAAGAGGGATTCAGCCAGGGAAGCGTTCATCAAGGAATCTAGAGGCTTCCTCCGGGATCGTGAAGAAATACACACGGTTAGAATGTTCAATCGTCAGTTTAGCAGGTTACAGCATGGCATATTTGACCTGTAGATCCCGAAGCCTCCTCTTCACCGCCACAAAGGTCTTGCGCTCTCGCTGGACCGCCACCGAGAAGTCCGGATAGAGGTGGATGCTCGCTGCACCCAAAAGGAGTTCGCCCTTCACTCTCACTGCCCTAAGGAGGGTGTCGTGGTCACGGAAATTTAGGACTCTGGCAATACTGGGGCGCGGCGGGGCGCTCGGTCTAGGTTTCGCCGTGAGGGCCCGATGTGCGCGCTCAATTGCAAACTGAGGAGAGATCTTTGGAGAGTCAAGTAGTTGCAGTAACAGGTGTTCGACATAGTCCTCCATAGGTTCTTGTATACTGTCCTGGGGCACCCCGATAATGCGGAGGTTGTTACGCCTCGAGCAGGATTCAAGGTCCTCATTTTTATTCCCGACCTCGGTGACCCGGCCAGAAAGAGCCGAGATCTCCGCCCCGAGGGAGCCTAGGCTGTCCTCGGCAGTGCCCATTCGTGTCTCGATCTCGGTAACCCAGCCATCCGTCTTTTCTATATGGGCCTTAATGGAGGATATAGTGCCATTCATGTCGTCCAGCTTGCTATGAAGTGTAGTGAAACCCTCCCGAATATACTCCATTATTTTTTGGGACTCAGCCGGGTCTCATGTTGACGTGCTGGGTGGTTCCCCCGCCGCCCACATCGAGTTCTTTGTGAACATGTTGATTGAAGATTGCTTTTTTCCAGCACCCTTGGTCATGATGTCAGGAGGACGGTAGGATCAATGGCCCAAGGGGGCAGTAGAGATACCGCGGGGATGGACGATGCAGTAGAGGCCGACCACTGTTCAGGGTGTTCTGGGTGAAGAGAAGTCACCACAGAGAGGATTGCGTGCCACGTCGTAGTCAGGTGCAGGGGCTATGTTTGATATCGTCCGCGGCGTCAAGGCTCCGGATGGCTGTAGGGTGGTCACCAGTCCGAGTCCTGGTAAGGACTGAAGGTGGTCAGCAGCTCGATGTGGCAGCAGACCCACCAGGGTAAAGCAATTTGGGGAGTGCGCCCCACTGGTCGAGTGGTCAGGCAGGTGGAGGCCCCCACGTGTTGAGTATGAGCCGCCAAGGGCAGGTGAGGTGTCCGGCCCCCAGCAGCGCCAGGGAAGGCAGCACAGAAGACCAAAGTTCAACAAAGCACGGTCAGTGGTGGTAGTCCAGCAGGCTCCCAATATAAGAGAGATTAGTTGCAGCACAGATGATTATGGTCGATCACGGAGATGGGGGTGTAGCATTTCCCATGAGGGCTCCAGGCTAGTGTGAGAGACACACAGGGTGCGCCTGATGGTGTCCACCCCAAGGGTCAACGCTGGGCGTTGTGTGGCCGAGACTGGAGGTCCAGGTAACCCAGCAGCTGCCCAGCTGTGGCTCCCCCGTAACTCCAGAGTACGCCGGGGGCCGGGACCCAGGACAGTCAGCTGAGCGCAGGGCTCCCTGATGTGTGGCACCAGACACAATGGTTCCCAAGATGTGGGGGCAAGATCCACTTACCCTCCGCGGGAGGAGGCAATGCAGGGTGGCGCCGGAGCCCTCACAAGGCAGGGGCAGGGGGCAGGGCACCCCGTGGGTCTGGGTGAGTCGCCGACGCTAGATGTGAGGAGGCGTCCGCGGGTCAGCCCTCGACCGCAAGGCCTCCGACGTGTAGGGAAGAACGGCACACCACCCGACACGGGGCAGTGGAGCAGCCCGCTCTGGATATGCGGGCAGCTCCCGAGCCCGAGCAGGGGGCCGACGCCCCGGGCCAGCCGCCGCAGGATCACACAAGGAGGGGAGAGAGGCCACAACAGAGCAACGCGCTCCTGCCCCACGGCAGGCCCCAAGCCGCGGCACGGCAGTCACACCTCTCCAGAGCCGGGAGATGGGGGCGGAGCAGCGCTGGCTCCCGGCCCGCACCGCAGGCACCGCATCACGGCCGCCAAGCCGTTTCGGAGCACGGTTTTTGGGTAGCACTCTCCCCAGGCTTAAGTGCGATGGATCCGACAGCGGGATCTGAGTTTAGATGGGCACCTCCGCTGTTTTTTTGTGTGAGGAGGGTGCCTTGTGACACAGAGCTTCGATCAGGCGGCCATTTTGTTCGAGTGCAACAGCGCCCACAATAACATCTAATCTTAACATCTCTTCCTCCTCCTTCTGTATGGCCGCTCTGGCAGCCTGTGGGGTAGAATCCATACTGTTTGTGTCAGATCCGTCTTGATCTTGTGTTCCACCACAGTTGTCCTTCCTAGAAAAAAAGAAAACACATATTTTAGGGACTCTAGGCGTACCTCCAGTTCTTTTGTTTCGTTAGGACTCAGTTGTTCCCCCCACTGCACCGCATTGAATGCGATATCCTCTTCTTCCACCTCTATATAATTCATGCTTTGTTTGCCAGCTTTGTTTTCTTTCCACTCCTTTAGTAGGTTAATGTCATGCATGCTGGACATTTTACCTCTGGATCTGGAACTCCGTCTGTACGCAGAACGGGTTATGCTCATAGAACTGCTAGACCGTTTTATTCGAGATGAGGTTTGTTTGATGTATTGCCAGGAAAACGACATCTGCATTATTCACGTCGTTGAATTCACGTGATTCAAGATAGTCACGTGTGTTACGGCAGAACGCTCTTAAGCAACATGGATACGTGGCTCGCTGCTTCTGATTGAACATTTTGGCGTCTTGGTAGCTGAACTCTTCATCTGAGTCCTCGCATCCAGTCAGTTGCTTCCTTGGCCTTCATCGACGTGTTTCCTTCACACGCGATCTCCTGTATCTGCCTTCAGCAAGTTTCGTTAGCGTGTCTTCTCACACGCGGGTTCCTGTTTCATTTGCATGCTGTTTTTCTGTCCGCGTGTAAGTTTCTGCTTTCAATCCCACGCTGAAACTCTTCAAGCGCGGTTGGCCTGGCTGCGTGTACTTGGTTTGCGTGTAAAATCACATGCGGATGCTGAAACTCTTCAAGCATGGCTGGCCTGGCTGCGTGTACTTGTTTCGCATGTAAAATCACACGCGGATGCTGAAACTCTTCAAGCGCGGCTGGCCTGGCTGCGTGTACTTGGTTTGCGTGTAAAATCACACGTGGACGCTGAAACTCTTCAAGCGCGGCTGGCCTGGCTGCGTGTACTTGTTTCGCGTGTAAAATCACACGCGGACGCTGGAACTTTTCAAGCGCGGCTGGCCTGGCTGCGTGTACTTGGTTCGCGTGTATCCACGTGGTTGATTTGAACCTGTGAAGAAATAACAGGTGGACTCCATTCAATTTTTGTTCTGTTCTTTGTGGGAAAGGAAGGTGTATCTACAACTTTTATTTGAAGGTGACTGTGCACAGAACTATGGACGCTATCCTGTGGTGCACCAACCCGGTATCTAGCGTGAGCCTCGTGCCGTTCGGGATAAGTCTCCCTTACTAACCTTCCCTCCCTTGTCGTTGGTTTGTTTCCTGGATTTCTTCATAGATTTTGGTGGATACTCCAGTTCTAAGCCTACAGGTTAGTGTTGGAATTGCGTTATTGCCATTCTATCACAGAGGTTAGTTGAGATAGTTACTCATGATGCTTTATTTTTTCCTAGGATGCCTTCCAATTACTCTCCCACGCCCTTTCCAGTGATGCTTCTCTCTGCCTGTTTTACCAGTAAAAGAGTTGTATCATTTGGAAGGTCTAAATTGATATCACTACTATCAAATCTGTGAATTCAAGGATCCGGAAGACCCCTATCAATTTTATCCTTTTCATAAGATACTTTGGGAATTTATGACAGAATCAGAAGCCATGGAGGGTACGGATCCTTTAACGGTCCTGACTCAATTAATCGCAGATTTGAGAAATGAAATCATTACGGCACAGGACACATTGCGTCATCGCATGGATGTTATGCAAGACGCTATTCGGACTGCTCCTCAGGGAACACTAGCTCCAGCTGCCATTGCATCTGGATCTGGTACACCGGCACCACAACAGGAAAACCTTCAAGTGGTTATGCCAACGTAGTTTCCTTTGGCTCCTCCAGAAAGGTTCACAGGAGATCCCAAAACCTATAGAACCTTTGTCAATCAGTGCCGACTCCATTTCCTGTGCTGGCCTAATTCATTTCCTGATTTAACTACAAAGGCGGCCTTTGTGCTTTCCCATTTGGGGGGCACAGCTGCTGCTTAGGCTAATCCTTTATTGGAGACAAACAGTCCTTTGTTGTACGATTGTGACGAGCTTCTATCTGCCATGAGCAAGGTCTTTGATATGCGTTATTCTACTCAAGCCACAGATCTGGAATTGCTTAATCTACAACAAGGTAACCAAACACTATTAGCTTACATAGCCAGATTCAATCAATTAACCGCCGAGACCCAATGGCCTGATAAGAAAACCGTGTTTTTTTACAAGGGTCTATCAGAAGAACTAAAAGACGCCTTGTCTACGGTTGCTGCGGTCCCTACGGGGTTCACAGAATTGCTCAATCTGATTCTACAAATCGATGCTCGAAGAAATGCTCGCAAAGGAGAGAGAAAAACATTCTTGCAAGCATTAGTTCGTTCTGAGGTACCAGCAGCCTCATCAAATGACCCTGAACCAAAGCAAATCGGTGTTGTGAGAGGCCGATTATCTAATGCAGAAAGGGAAAACCGTAGAAAAAACAATCTTTGCATGTACTGCGGTTCATCTGAGCATTTACTGGCAGCATGTCCCAAAAAAACAGTTAAGCATTCGGGAAACGCCAAAAATCGACACTAGAAGGAGTCCCTGTGTCGAGTGTTACATCGGACTCCCGTACCATTCCAGCTTACACACCTGTAGAGGTGACGTTACATTTTGCTGATCAAGAGTTAGTTTCCAGGGCAATGGTTGATTCTGGAGCCACAAATATATACATCGACATTACATATGCGAAAAAATGCTCTATATCCTTGATAACCAAAAACAAACCTGAAACAGTGAGCACTGTGGATGGGTCAGTCTTGACTTCAGGTATGGTCACTCAGGAGACTGTACCTATTCGAATGACTTTATCTAATGGGCATTCAGAGGAAATGGTTTTTGATGTCATCGCGGCTCCTCATTACAAATGATTGCTTGGTCTTGCCTGGCTGACTCTTCATAATCCAACCACTGACTGGGTTACGGGATTGATTCAATATCCTTCTGCCTATTGCAACTAACATTGCTTTACCAGGCAAGGGGTGTCATCCAAATCACATATTCTGGCATCTATGGAGGGAGGTTTTTCTATCAGTGTCATACATCAGAGCAGTACACATATACCATGTGAATATACTGAATATGCAGATGTCTTTGACAAGGGCCAGGCAGAACAACTGCCTCCTCTTAGACAGTATGACTGTCTGATTGATCTAATTCATGGGGCTAAGATACCTACTGGTCGTGTTTATTCTTTAACTCCCAAAGAAGATGCTGTCTTAAAAGACTACATTGATAAGGCTCTTGATATGGGTTTCATACGGCCATCCCAATCGCCTGCTGCCTCTCCATTATTCTTTGTTCCTAAAAAAGAGGGAGACCTAAGGCCATGCATAGATTACAGGGCTCTTAACGACATCACCATAAAGAACTAATATCCATTACCCCTGATAAATGTTTTGTTACATCAACTTGGCACTTCTGTGTATTTTTCTAAATTAGATTTACGGGGAGCATACAATCTGGTTCGCATCCGTGAAGGCGATGAGTGGAAGACCGCTTTCAAGACGCGGTACAGCCTATATGAATATCTGGTGATGCCTTTTGGTCTCTGTAACGCTCCAGCCACGTTTCAGTTCTTCATGAACGACATCTTCAGAGACATGATGGACCAGTACGTGGTGATCTATTTGGATGATATATTGATATATTCATCATCTTTTTCAGAACATGTAAAACATGTGTCCGCTGTTCTACAAAGGCTCAGAGAGAACAAACTCTTTGTTAAAGCAGAGAAATGTGTCTTTCATACACAGGAAGTTGAATTTCTGGGTTATGATATCACCAACCACGGTGTCCGAATGAGCCTTTCCAAAGTGAAAGCTATATTGAATTGGCCTATTCCACATAATGTCAAGTCTCTACAGTCATTCCTAGGTTTTGCGAATTTCTATCGCAGATTTATTCGTTCCTTCTCCAAAATAGTGGCCCCATTGACAGCCTTGACTAGTTCCAAAGTACCATTCTGTTGGAATCCGAACGCCCAAGAATCATTTGAGACACTAAAAGAAGCATTTACCACTGCACCTGTACTCCAGCATCCCGACCCTGATTGTCAGTTTATTGTGTAAGCGGATGCTTCCAGTGTCGCTACGGGAGCAGTTCTTTCACAAATCTGTGCAGAAACCAAAGAGGAGCATCCAGTTGCTTTCTTTTCTCGTAAGCTAACACCTTATGAACAGAACTATACCGTTACGGAACGGGAATTGCTTGCGATCAAGGATGCTTTTCGAGAATGGCAACATCATCTTCTTGGTGCCAAACATCAGGTATTGGTGTATTCAGATCATCAGAATCTTCAGGCATTCAAAACTATGAAATGTCTTACTGCTCGCCAGGCTAGATGGCATATGTTTTTTGCTCAATTTGATTTCCAAATCACATATCGCCCTGCCAGACAACATGTTAAATCAGATGCTTTATCCTGCATCAGTGAGGAGGTGAAGGAAGATCCTCCAGTTCAAAATACGTTGTTGGCAGATCATGTGATAGGTAGTTGTTCTGCACAGTCTTCCCTCAAACATGAATTACAAGAATGGGTGAAACAAAATCCACGATTGGTTCAGGAGTTGACTCTAGACATCCACAACGATTTACCTTTCACACAAGGGGTGCTTTATCTACCGACAGAAATCACTCGGAATCGGGCTCTCACTTGGGGACACGATTCAATTGTGGCAGCCCATCCTGGACAAAAGAAAACCCTTGAGCTGCTCAAGAGATGGTATTGGTGGCCTTCTTTTACACGAGATGTAATTGATTATGTTTCTACATGTTCAGTATGCATCCAATGCAAGAACACTCCCGGCAAACCAGTGGGTTTACTACAATCTTTACCTGTCCCTCACAAACCTTGGTACATGATATCAATGGATTTTGTGGTGGAACTCCCAAGTAATAATGGTTACAATACCATCTGGGTTGTGGTGGACTACTTTACTAAATTGGCTATTTTTGTTCCCTGTATTGGGTTACCAACAGCTGCAGTGCTGGCTGACTTATTCATCAGGCGTATCTTCCGGGTTTTTGGTCTACCTTCAGTGATCATTACTGACAGGGGCTCACAGTTTGCCTCCCGTTTTTGGAAAGCACTAACCTCGGCATTGCTTATTGATGACAGGATGTCTAGTGATTATCATCCCCAAACAGACGGACAGACTGAGAGGACCAATAGCACTATGGAACAATACCTGCAGTGTTTGTGTCTTCAGTTTCAGTCATACTGGATCACGGTCCTGCCAGCAGCAGAATTTGCCTACAATAATTCCTACCATAGTGCCATAGGCACTTCTCCTTTCTATGCTCTGTATGGGCAACACCCCAAATCCATTCCGTTGGATTCCGGTTTGTCTTTGGACACTCCTGCAGCCGTTCATAATATCAGTGATCTAAAGACTATACAGGCGAAGGTCATAGAGAAATTGGAGCGGGCTAAAAAACGAGATAAGTACTATGCTGATACTCACAGAGAACCCGCACCAGTCTACAAAGCAGGCATGAGAGTATGGCTTTCTACTAAGAACTTGAAGATACCGGGAAAAAAGAAACTGTTACCTAAGTACATAGGGCCATATGAGGTGCTAAAGGTGATTAACCCAGCTGCTGTCTGCCTGGCATTGCCACAACGATGGCGAGTGCATCCAGTATTTCACGTCTCACTCATTAAACCATGCCCCGATGCTACTAGACTGCCTATACGGCCTGTTGCTGTTTCTGTGAAAGGATCAGACAAATTTGAGGTACAAGAAATACTGGATATAAGATTACGTTCGGGCAGGCCTTATTATCTGGTGGACTGGAAAGGTTATGGTCCAGAAGACAGATCTTGGGAACCTCTTTCCAATATCCATGCTCCCGCTTTATTGAGAAAATTCCCTTTGAAGAGGGGAGATGCTGCTCCTTTGGGGGCTGGCACTGTCATGCATGCTGGACATTTTACCTCTGGAGCTCCGTCTGTACGCAGAACGGGTTATGCTCATAGAACTGCTAGACCGTTTTATTCGAGATGGAGGTTGTTTGAAGTATTGCCAGGAAAACGACGTCTGCATTATTCACGTCGTTGAATTCACGTGATTCAAGATAGTCACGTGTGTTACGGCAGAACGTTCTTAAGCAGCGTGGATACGTGGCTCGCTGCTTCTGATTGAACATTTTGGCGTCTTGGTAGCTGAACTCTTCATCTGCGTCCTCGCACCCCGTCAGTTGCTTCCTTGGCCTTCATCGATGTGTTTCCTTCACACGCGATCTCCTGTATCTGCCTTGAGCAAGTTTCGTTAGCGTGTCTTCTCACACACGGGTTCCTGTTTCATTTGCATGCTGTTTTTCTGTCCACGTGTACGTTTCTGCTTTCAATCCCACACGGACGCTGGAACTCTTCAAGCGCGGTTGACCTGGCTGCGTGTACTTGTTTCGCATGTAAAAGACCACGCGGACGCTGAAACTCTTCAAGCGCGGCTGGCCTGGCTGCGTGTACTTGGTTCATGTGTAAAATCACATGCAGATGCTGAAACTCTTCAAGCGCGGCAGGCCTGGCTGCGTGTACTTGTTTCACGTGTAAAATCACACGCGGACGCTGGAACTTTTCAAGCGCGGCTGGCCTGGCTGCGTGTACTTGGTTCATGTGTATCCAGCACACGGTTGATTTGAACCTGTGAAGAAATAACAGGTGGACTCCTTTCAATTTTTGTTCTGTTCTTTGTGGGAAAGGAAGGTGTATCTACAACTTTTATTTGAAGGTGACTGTGCACAGAACTATGGACGCTATCCTATGGTGCACCAACCCGGTATCTAGCGTGAGCCTCGTGCCGTTTGGGATAAGTCTCCCTTACTAACCTTCCCTCCTTTGTCGTTGGTTTGTTTCCTGGATTTCTTCATAGACTTTGGTCTATAGGTTAGTGTTGGAATTGCGTTATTGCCATTCTATCAGAGAGGTTAGTTGAGATAGTTACTCATGATGCTTTATTTTTTCCTAGGCTGCCTTCCTATTACTCTCCCATGCCCTTTCCAGTGATCTTTCTCTCTGCCTGTTTTACCAGTCAAAGAGTTGTATCATTTGGAAGGTCTAAATTGACATCACTACTATCAAATCTGTGAATTCAAGGATCCGGAAGACCCCTATCAATTGTATCCTTTTGGTTACCGTATCCTTTTCACTTTGGGGATTTATGACAGTTAATATAGTAGTTCTGGGATTTCTCTTTTCTATCGGGTTGATCCACCCTATAGTTCACAGGACCTAAAACTGCTGAGATTTTATATGATCCCCACCATTGGGCCAACATCTTATTGCTTGTGGTTGGTAACAGAACCAATACTTTATCACCCACTTGAAATGTTCTTGCTCTGGTATTCCGGTTATAATACTTTTCCTGACAGGACTGTGCTCTTCCCAGGTTCTCTCTTGCCAGTTCTCGAAGTTTGGTAAGATGTTCTCTCATTTCCATTACATAATCCGTGAGGTTGGTCTCTTCCTCCTGTTCTTCCCACTCGATTTTGGCTATATCTAGTATGGTCTTGGGTTTATGCCCAAACAAGAACTCAAATGGAGAAAACCCTGTGGACGACTGCAGAGTGTCCCTCAACACCATCAATACCCAGGGCAACACTCTGTCCCAATTTTTACCAGAAGGGGCTGTGACCCTTTTGAGCATTGTTTTGATAGCCTTATTATATCGCTCCACTAACCCATCCGTCTGTGGGTGGTAAATGGAAGTCCGTATTTGTTTGATATGCAACTGTTAGCATACTTCATGCATTATTCCCGACACAAAATTGCGTCCCTGTTCAGTCACTATCTCGTCTGGTATTCCTACCCTGGCGAACAATGGAACCAGTTGGTTACATACTTGAGTTGCACTTATACCCCTCATAGGAAAAGCCTCCGGGTATCTGGTGGCATAGTCCACCACAACCAATATGTATTGATGTCCATGGCTGTTGGGTTCCAGCGGGCCAACCATAGCCATACCAATTCTGGAAAAGGGTTCTTTTATGAGTGGCATCGGATGTAGAGGTGCTTTTTGGGGTTTATGTGGCTGGTCTTCTGGCAAACTACGCACTCTTCACAATATTTTGCCACTTCTCTATACACTCCAGGCCAAATAAATTGTTTTAACCATTTCTCTAGGGTTTTTTCTTTTCCGAGATGGCCCTGACTACATCGTCATGAGCTAATCTTAACACGATGGGTGTGTAATTTAGCAGGACCAGTAGTTGTTCGGTTTCTCTCTTCTGTGAGTCTGCAGTTATGCGGTATACAATACCCTTCTTTGTCTGGAACCATGGGTACCCGGTTCCTATAGTATGGGTAAGGGTTGCTTGCTCTCGGGCCATCCTTAGGATGTGATCCATTGACATTTCATTCCCGAATGTCTTCTTACAATTTTCCGGTAACCAGTCTATTAGTCCCACGTACTTGTGGTCCTGTGCCCATTGTCTTTTAGCTTCTCTTACCTCTCTCCTGGATTTTTTCCGGGATTCTGTGACTAGTGGCTCAATGTCGGTTTGGGAATATGGGGCGGTTCTGAAACAGTCAGTATCAGACACATATTCCGTAAATGAGGGTAGATCAGTTCCCATGAGTACCGGTGCTGGCAAGTGTGGCATTATGGCGTCCCTCATTCTTGAATGAACCCTATTTACTTCTATATCTACCTCTTTTGACGGGAATGCCTTGGTGTCCCCATGCACGCACTTGATAGGTATAGTAATGTTCCCTGCCCCTTTGATCCCACTTACTTCAGGCCTTATGGCGGTCTGCTCACTTCCGGAGTCCAGAAGGCCTTGTCTTGGTGTTCCGTCCACCCTTTCTTCCACAAGATATGGCTCCCGCCTTCTTCTGTACCCTCTGGTTTGTGCACACCCAATTTCCATTGGTTCCGGTTTTGGTTTCTGGGGACAGAAGCAGGCTATATGCACCCATTCCCCACAATCAAAGATGTTGGGCCATCCCGACCCTCGTGCTTCAGGGCGAGGGGGTTTTGGTTCCATGATCCCTGCGCCTTGCAACATCGGCTTGGTTGGTTCCACATGAGCTAGCCGGGTGGGCCCTGCTTTCTGGAAGGCTGAAGCTATGTCACTGGCTTCAGCCAACGTAGGTCTGTGGTGTTGGCGAAGCGATCTTTGCATCGCTGCTGGTAGGGCCTCCACAAACTTTTTGAGTTTGATCTTGTCCATGATTTCCTATCCCAAACCGGTTGTGGGCTTTAGCCACTTGTCACATAGATCATGTATTCTATAGTCGAGTTGTGTTAGGGTTTCTCCGTTACATAGCCGGGTTTCTCTGAGTCGGGCCCTATAAGCTTCTTTGTCGACTCACATCATCTCGAGGATGGTTTTTTTAATGTCTGCATATGTTGCATCTCCTGCTGGATTGGCCACCCGGTAAGCCTCTTGCATGGGACCCGTCAATAAAGGAGCAATGAAGTGGCCCCACTTCTCCACTGGCCATTGGGAATTCCTTGCCACCCTTTCAAAATTGGTGAAGAAATACCCTGGGTCGTCTCCTTGCTGGAACCGCTGCAGAACATTGGTTGGGGCTATGCTGGTACCTCTTGTTGCTGCCATAGTTTTCGTGATCTGTTTTATGGCATCTTGCATTGCTGCCTGTAACTGTAGGGCCTGTTGCATCGCCTGTCGGTCCATTTGCGCTTCGTGTGACTGGACCTGCATAAGTTGCAGCAGCTGTTGCTGGCCATCAGTCAAGGCTTTTATAATAGCCTCCATGGCGTTCTCCAATCCCACCGGTGCCACCAAATTATGTGAAGGAGCAGTCTGGACTGGATTTTGCTTTTAAAATAAAGTAGGTCTTTATTTGACTTCAAAGGAATTAAAGAAAATGCAAGGACATAACTTGTCCTTAATGTAGTCCAGAAATTAGATAAGTATTGGGCTTCTTAGTGGATATGGCAAACATCTGGGATTAGTCCTCATAAGCCCACCGGAACGCTGCTGCTGCCTCTTCGCCTCGCTCTCTCTCCTGGAAAAGAAGGGAGAATTGTCCTTTAGTCCTTCATCTCTGTTTACTTTAAATAGGGGCTTGAGTCCTCTGGACCAGTCAGAACTTGTTACGCTGAGGAAGCTTGATAAACCCCCCTAAACCCCACCCCCTTCTTTCCTGAACTCAGACTGCCATGATGGTAACAACACCAGTGACTCGAGAGGGCTGCCTTCTGGGATGGCGTGCGTTGGCGTTACTGGTAGGTCCCCATACAGTTCTGTATAAGCAGCGATTGTTTGTTTTTTTTAATCTTGTTTTTGGAACGGTATGCTGCTGTTAATTTGTAGGGATTGCTTTCCCTTCCCCGTGTCCGACGTCCCGGCCATTTTGCTATCTTGCTTACAACGTCTCGCCACCGTCCATAGAGCTATTATTTGACTCCGTCTGGATTTGTAGAGTCTACCCAGTCCTTGTTCATCGCTCGCACCTCATCCGCTGTTTCCTGTTTTTCATTATTGTTCTCTCTCATTCCATCCGCACCCGTCTGCTCTTCCTGGGGTGCGTGTTCTGAGCAAGTGGGTTCCTCCTCCTTCCAGAACTGGGTGTTCCGTCTCAGTCATTTCCAGGCCACCCCAGGCTGTGTCATGGATTTCCTTGACATACCCTTTAATTCCATAGCTTGAACTGGGTTTTCTTTGGCAGCATTCCGGGTCTAGGCCCTTCTCGCGACCAAGACTCTGACACTGGCATTTCCTGCCTTCCGTGGTGGTGCAAGAGGACAGATGTGAACCAAATGGTTAGACGATCCACAATACATGCAAAGTGCTTTGGTACTACAGTGCTGTCTTTCTTCTGCCGAGAGGGGACCGCTAGCAGCTCTGATTTGCACAGGCTCAGTAGTGGAATGTTCTTCAGTGATAGGGACTGGTACTAGAGGTCCTGCATTCATGTAACCTGTAGTCGATCTGGATCACCAATTTCACCATGTCATCGAAAGAAGAGGGTCTAGGCACTCTTGCTAATTCGTCTTTTAGCTCGTCAACTAAACCTCTCCTAAACAGAGAAAAGCGTGCCTCTTCCCGCCATCCGGTTTGTTGTGCAAGTTGTGTAAACCGGGTTACATAAGTAAGTAAGTCTGTATTGCCTTGAGTTAGATCCAGAAAGGTATACTGTCTTGTGTAAGACTGTTCTAGCCTGTCAAACATACCAGTAATAGAAGCAAGAAAAGTCCCACAATCACCAAGGAGTGGGCTCCCGGCATTCACTAAAGGCGTAATCGAAGAAACGGCATTGCCCACAAAATGGGAGACTATGAAGCCAATCATGTCTTTGTCTGTGGCAAATATGCCTTGCCGGAATGTAAAGGCTACTGTGCAAGAATCCTGGAATTCCTTAAATTTCTTTGGGTCGCCAGTGTATTTTTCAATAGCACCTCCTCTATATGAGGCCAATTCAAAGGCCACGTCTCTCTGGTCCATGACCTGCTTTAGCACAGCGTGTTCAGCCTTGAGGTTCTGTACCTCAAGTGTTAACCCTTGTATGGCTGCTAACAGTTCCTGTAATTGCTCCATGCTAACTTCTGGTTTCGTGTTTGGTGTTGCAATTTGTTACAGGCAGGCCTTACCTGAGTATTCTTCGAGTGTTTGCACTGGAAGAGATAAGGCCTGTCAGCTCTGGCAGCCACACCGCTGCCTGAAACAAGAAAACAGAGCAGCCAAGGGGCTCCTTGGAGAGGACAGTCCACGATAGGGGAGAAAAACCCTGATTTGCTGTAAAAAAAAACACTCCTGTGTTGGCGGAGTCCAGAGGGATTGTTTGAATGTGGACACATCTGTTGGTAACAATCCCCGGAAATCCATTCTATGCTGATGCAGGAAGTCTTTGACGGAGAAGACCGAAATCCAGGCACCGTAGCACCGAAGAGTCACAGGAGGAGTACAGACCAGGAGCGCAAAACAGTAGGAAAGAAGAAAGGGAGGGCAAGGTAAGGCAAAACAAAGGTTGAGAGTAAGGGGCAGGGCAAAGGAAAGTTATCACAGTGTAGCGCAGTTCGGAAAGGAGCCGAATTGCAACACACCCGTTATCTGAGAAACCATGTATTCATAGATAGCTTGTAGCGCCATCTTGGACTGTGCATCACGACATGTCGTAACGTAATGGTCTGTATTTTCCCAGTCAGCAGGCATAATCGCCATGTTGGTTGAAGCCATCGGCCTGTACCTAGTTGCCATAGAGATGATCTAGCTTGTAGTTGCAAAGCTCAAGAACACTGTTCAACGAACGTGACAAATGGTTAGAGGAGAATACATTTCACACAGTCATTGTGGGTGGTGATTTAAATGGAAGTTGTGCGGACAAATTAAAAACAAAACAGCAGGAGGGCAAAAAACGGACTCCAACACCATTAGAAGCATCAACTGGGATTGTGTGGGACCATTACTTCACAAACTGGGACCTGGATCTGTGTCTTCCCATTGAGGAGGAAATTGGCAGGGGATTTTACACTTGGAGCAGGGGACTAAAATGATCATTTTGTGTCTGGAAAAAAGTGAGAACTCTGTGTAGTCCGCTGACTGTGGTGCCTGTGTCCAGTAGTGATGAATTACCACTCCAGTTAAGTGTCCAACAGCGGATAGACTTGACCTTAATTGACCCTAAATCTGCCTTGGTCAGCATGGCCAGCTGGGGTTGGACGGGAAATTGGAATGGGGCAGCGTGTAGAAAGTTTACAGTTGAATTGAGTCGGTTGATTGGTAACATGGGTTTTGGCGAGTGCAATTTCTCTGTAGACAGGTACAATGACATGATGATATCCTGTTTAGAATCCCTTGGAAGCAAGGGGAAACACAGCCCGCATACGTATAATTATGACACAAGAGTGACAGAGGCAAATGGGCTAAAGAGAACAGCCCCAAGAAATCTGTCAAAGAACCCGTGTTTGTGAGCAGAACATCGTCGAGCAAAGAAAATAATTATGGCCAACTACAGGGGAGTCCTTAATCCAATGAAATTGGAAATTCTCAATAGGTAGATTCAATGAATTCTTAAATCACTGACTGATAACAACAGCTCAGACTTCTGGGCAACCATAAATGGAAAGTTCGAATCCTTAAGTGAAAGAAGGGAGACTCTAATACTTGCGCACATCTGGGAAACCTTTTATAAGGCCAAATACAGATGTCCAAAGGAGGTAATGGCCACTAGCACCTCACTCATGTGTAAGATTAAACCAGGGTTATACCCGTGGGACGACGAGGACAACCTCTGGGCAATTTGGAGAGCAAAGAGCTCTAGGGCGCCGGACCCAGATAGTATACCTCTGGTGATGTTTAAGAGCAACCCTCAAATCTGTCTTTGTCTGATGAGTGTGCTATTTAAACAGGTGTGTATTACCCATAGGGTCCCCAGGACATGGAGGAATCAATCATTATCCCTATTTGTAAGCAAGGTAACAGTAACAACCCCAAAAACGCTAGGCCAATTGCTGTGTTACACACCACAAGTACAATCTTTGCATCACTACTGCTCAGGACCTTAAACAACAAATCTTAGTCCTAAAGGTAATTTCATGCTATCAGGTGGGTTTTCATACAGTGATGGGTATTTCTTTAAACGCTAACACCGTGTGCCACGTTTTGACATCAGTGAAGAGGGAAGTGGTAGGAACAACATACACGGCATCAATTGACATGTCAAATGTCTTTGACACTATTTGTAGACAGATGCTGTGGAATAAACTAACGATGCAAAAGATCTCTACAGAGATGATACAGCTTCTTACACTCTTTCATGAGGGAACTTCGCTGAGGGTGAGGTTGAGCAGGTTTGGGGCTCTGTCAGCAAAGGTACCCACCTTTGTTGGATTAAAACAGGGTTGTGTGTTTTCCCCAACCCTGTTCAACCTATACATTGCAGAGCTGGAGGGTCTCTGGAACTCCAGGGTCACAAACCCAATCAGAATGGGTGAACTAAGCCTAAATTAGCTTGTGTTCGCAGATGATATCATTCTATTTGACAAGATTGCGATAGGGTTACGTAGGAAGCTAACTCTTTCCTACAAATATGCCTCAAACAACAATCTCAGTGTGACAGTGTGAGTGGACAGAAATCGAAGGTAATGATCTTTACCGGTTTATAATCTTTGCATCGAAAACTTTCCAATGAAAGTAAAATGCATCAAACGTTTTCCAACTAAATGTTTTCTATCGAATGCATTTGTTTGTATATTTCTTTTATTGGGGGTGTCCCCCTCCCAAGCCCCTGTTTTTTACCCTTAAACACCCACCCCAAAAAAATGTACCCTTTACCCCACACATATATGCATTCGATGGAAACCATTTTGTTGCACAACTTCCGATGGAAAACGTTTTGTTGGAAAATGTTCCGATGGAAAGACTGGATACCATCTTTATCACCAGTAGAAGTCCAAAAACATATAACTAGACGGTTGGTTCTCGGCCACTGGAAAGAGTTCATTCAAGGAGGTACCTGGGCTACAATTTGACAAACTCAAACTCACTTGTACTATGGAAAACATTTTTGAAGGGGAAATTGACCCCTCTACTTACTAAGATGAAATGAGTCTATTCACAGTTGTGTAGATATTCCCTCCTGCCTTGGTGACATTTTATTTAATCACGGTTTATCCTATTATTTTATATGGGTTGGATATCACACTTGCTGATTTGGGTCTCTACTTGAATTCCTTGCCGGGTATGCTTTGGAAGAAAACTTTGGAGTTAGCAAACTCTGTTCCAAATGCCGTTATCAGGTATGAGTTTAAGCTAATTTCACTGGCAAGAAGGGCTTTGTTCAGGAAGTTGTCTGAGTTTGCAAAATGTGCAGCTCCTCCAGACAACTCGCTCTACCAGGCTCTTGGCAAAAACACAAAACTGGCCTCGGAGGTATCCCTGAATGAATTCAGGGTGAACATTTGTAGAAACCTTCAGTTATTTGGTGCCTCTGGCAAAGAACTAGAAATTACGCCTAATGCTGTGAAAAAGAAAATGTTCAATTTTGACTGGGCGGAAACTGTAGATTTGTTGGCAAAATATGTACTGTGTAGAGAATATGTCAAATTCCAGACGAAGAGAACCAAATTACCAAGGTACGTGGTTATTTTTCCTTGTCCTAAAGTACATGTGGTATACCTGTGGTCCTGTTTAAATCAGTTTCTAACTCTGGAACGAAAAAGTAAATGAGACAAAACATGTCAAGATTTATACTGTAGGTTTTGTGGGGGGGACTCCTTTAAGGAAAACATTGAAGCATCTAGTCTTAGAGAGTTATGTGTTTAAGGACTGTAGAGCTCAGAAAATGGGTTCGGAACTGCTAAGGGATTTATACTTTTTTAAAATTGTAGTATGTAAATTGGGAACTATTTAAACTCTTATTAAATTAAATGTTGTTGTATTACAGTGTAAAATGAAATGTAATGAAGCCTGTTTTGTGAAAGGTTTATAAACTTTTTATAAGCTAAAACACAATTTAAAAAAAAAACAAATAGAGGAGTTACCACTTCAGAGGGCTTAGTAAAAACACAGTTGGATGTCCCTAAAAGTCATAAGCAGGTTATCCTAGAGATAGCCCATTCACATCTGACAGGAGGCCATCTGGGACAGTCCAAAACTCAGGCCCAAATAACTAATAAATTTTACTGGCCCGGAATACATGGTGACATTAAGAACTTTATTTAGGCTTGTAAATTCTGCCAGAAGACTAGCACTCATATACCACCACTAGTTCCCTTAAACCCATTACCAATAATTGAAATCCCATTCTAAAGGATTGGTATGGACATTGTAGAACCCCTAGAAACGTCCAAACTGGGAAATTTGTGGACTATGTAATACGATACCCAAAAGCCTGTCCCCTGAGATCCAATGCCACACGACACATTTTGAAGCAACTGCTCCCTTTCTTTTTCCCGAGTAGGGTTTCCAAAGGAAATATTAACCGACCAAGGCTCTCTATTTTCATGAGCAAACTCGTGGGGGAAGTTAAACAACTGTTACATATCTCCACACTACAAACATCATTATATCATCCCCATACAGATGACCTTGTGGAAAGATGTAATAAAACCCTAAAGACCATTCTACAGACCTTGCTGGAAAAGGATGGTAGAAACTGGGATCAAATAATTCCATGGGCTTTGTTTGCAGTTAGATAGAAAGACCCATCAGGCTTCCGCAGGATTTTCCACCTTTGAATTACGTTATGGGTGGGAACCCCGGGATGTCCTGGATATGCTGAGGGAAACTTGGGAGGAGAGAGAAGCCCCATTCCCACTATCCCAAACTGCAACTATGCTTAAAGAACATATGACCCACATGGTCAAAGCACAGGAACAACAGAAAAACTCTTAAGACAAAAAAGTCTCTTTTCCGTAGGTCAAAAAGTACTGGTGCTATTGCACACTTTTGCAAATAAACTTGTATCCAAGTTGCATGGACCCTATGAGGTGCTGGAAGAAATGGGTCCATGTAATTATAAAATGTCACCACCAGACCGTCATCTAAAAATCAGAGTCTACCATGTAAATCTGTTAAAAGAATGGAGAGAAAGTCCTTTGGAGTCCCATGCCACCATATTATCCTGTCTGTTGCCAGAAGATATGGATAATAATGCCTTCATTTCCCCTGATCTTAGCAATAACCAAAAGCAAGACCTGTATGACCTGATAAGACAGTTAACGGATGTGTTTAGAAAGGAGCATCGAAGAGTGAAGGATATGTATCATCACATCTGCACTCCAGAAGACAAAGTGGTACATTTAAAATCTTACCGATTACCAGAGTCTTAAAAAGATACCAACATCCAGGAAATTAAGCAAATGCTTGAGGCCAACATCATCACACCTTCTAATAGCCCCTGGCCCTTCCCTATCATGTTGGTGGCAAAATCTGATGGAAGCTGAATGTTTAGAAAGGTGAATGCCATCTCTGCCTTTGACGCTTACCCAATGTCACATATTGACGATCTTATAGACCGGCTGGGTAATGCTGTCTACCTTTCAACAATGTATCTCATGAAAGGTTATTGGCAGGTACTGCACTATGGACCCGACAAAGAGAAAACTGCCTTTGCTACTTCCATAGGACTGTTTAGGTTTAAGGTTCTGCCATTTGGTTTACATGGTGCTCCAGCAACATTTCAGAGATTGATGGATAAACTCTTTCAGCCTTACTCAAACGTTTGCTGAGCCGATATAGACGACATAGTGATACATGGCAAGACATGGGAAGATCATTTGTACCATCTTTACACAGTCATAAGAGTGTTAACAAAATCTGGGCTAACAGCTAACCCCGCAAAATACAAATTAGCCCAATATATGGTTAAATATGTAGGTTTTTTTTGTAGGTGTTGGCACTGTCCAACCCCAACAGGAGATTAAGAGCTGTTCTGGATACCTCCGCACCAAAAACCAAGAAAGATCTGAGAGCTGTTTTGGGGTTAATCGGCTACTACCGCTAGTTAATTCCGAACTTCTCCAGTAAAACCTCCAGATTAACTGACAAACTGAAAAATGCTCAGCCCCAAAAGATCAGATGGGATGAGGAAGACGAGATCTGTTACACAACCTTAAAACAAACCCTATGCCAGAGCTCCATTTTGAAAGTAGCAGACTTCTCTAAGGCGTTCATCCTCCAGACTGATGCTTCCTTAATTGGTCTGGGAGCCATCCTATCTCAAAACCACGATGGATTGGAACACCCAATATTATACACCAGTCGGAAGTTGTTTCCCTGGGAGAAAACCACTCAGTCATGGAGTTAGAGGCACTGGCAATCAAATGGGCGGTAATACATCTCAAATACTCCCTCTTGGGCCGTAGGTTTCGATTTATTACGGACCACTCCCCTTTGGTGTGGATTAGTCAGACGAAGGAATGCAATCCAAGGGTTATGCTGTGGTTCTTGGGCCTTCAATCCTATTGCTTCACTGTGGAACACTGCAAAGGTCGAGAGCAAAGTAACATGGACTTCCACTTGCGGTTTCCATGTGAAGCATCCCGGGCCAACCAGCATAAGGGAAGGGTATGTGAGAAACCTGAGGGTATCCTCACACCTACTCCCCTTGTATTCTCGTGTCAGGTAGCCAGGAAAAGGCCATCACTTTTGGATCCAGACCCTGGGGGTGGAGATGCGAGGGAGGATCACCTGGGTGGAGGTTCCTTGGGGTTTGGGGAGCGGATGTCTGTAGGCAAGTCATGGTATCCCCCTTTTCCTTGTAATAACCAACCTTACCCTCCCCCTGCCCTTATAGGCTGTTGCCAATCACTTCCCCTCATCCATACCACTATAGTACTAAAACGAGGAAGAGGCGACCAGGAGTGGTACATACTAACATGCCATTTCACCACTCTGGAACTGAGACGAGGAAGAGGCCTGGGGACTTGTGTGAGGGTCAGGCATGTCTCGAGAGCACCAATAACTATGGTCAAGAAATTGAAATTGAGAACTCACTCCTGCAACCTATTAAGTGGATGAATGTGTCTAAAAGGTGAAGCTGACAATCAGGAGGGGGAGACCAGCAGGAGAGAAGCTGGGCTGAGCAGTTCATGCCTGTGGGGAGAGAAATCCTGTTGAGAAGGAGGTTGTCGAGGAGGGACCTGCCTGGAGGCCAAGATGCCGGGAAGGCTGCGACCCTGAGGCCTGAGTGGGCTGTGAGAGGGTTACAGTGGTAGGAGTCTCCCTGGTTGCGTGCCCACAGCACAGAAGAGATACCATTGCTGTAAGCGAGCGGTGCTAACGGCAAAACCCAGAGAGAATATCGGAGTGCAAGTGCGGCTCGCTGTACCACAGAGAGTTGTATGCGGAGCAGGAGAAGAGGAAAGCAGCTTCCCGCAGGAGCCGCCAGGGACTGGTGAGTGAACACTAGGGTACACTCATACCGGGGCGCTCCTGGGGCTAATACAGGGCAAGAGTAATTGCAGAATGAATGTAATGAGATGTACAAGATAAAATTAATCCAAAGTGAAGGGTTGTAGGGAACCATATGAGCAAGTTGAACTGTAAGTGAAAGAATATTAACTGAGAACTATTGAACACCAAACTAAAGGAACGTTTTGATAAGCCTTTAAGTGGAAGGCAAGATTGTGTGAAGCATACGTGATCTATATTAAAAAGCAAAGAATTAATGTTATGAAATACAATGAAAAGCAAGTACAGAACTTTACATAACAGTGTGAAAGTAATGTGGTGAAGGAAAGAGAGCACCATGGAGGGAACTGTATGAAAAAACACATCGGGCCTACTTACGACCTATTTGCGGCATGGCTACCCCATACTGGGTACCGGGTCCAGGTTCCCTGAATGGGGAAATACCGGGCCATTCCGACCTTGGAGGGCCCAGTATTTCCCCATTCAGGGAACCTGGACCAGGTACATCCCCATTCCCATTTGAGCCCCGTAGGGCTCAATGGGAATGGGGAGGATGCAAACAACGGGCCTGTCAATGACAGGCCCGTTGTTTGCATCCTGGTCTGCTCGCGGGACCCGCTAAGGACACCTGGTATTAACAGGCGTCCTTAGCAGGTCCCGCGAGGAGACCTCGTAATGAGGCGGTAGGGGGGTTAACGGGGCCGACAACTCTACCGGCCCCGTTAACCCCCTACCATCAGGGTCATAATGAGGCCCACTGTGGCAACGTCAAGAGACTGGCAAGGAGAAAGCAAATCGAATATAAACCAAAACACAGGCGCATTGACAGAAGAACCTGTTTGGACTACCGGTTGCGTGACCTGTAATGGGTGGAACTTGTGGTCCGACAACTGCGCCTAGACTGGGATACCCTATCTGTGAAAATCAAGGAAACATACAGATAACAAATCCGCATGCATAAAAGAGATGGCTGAAGTGAAGCAGAAGAAAGCAATCCGTATAAACTATCAAGGAATCAGGAGTGTAAAGATGATCTGTGACTGGTTTTGCATATTAAGAGACTGAAACTAAGTGTGAGTTGACAAACTGATGTAATGCTTTTGACTAAAACATGGTGCCTGTGTAAAGTGCATTTTGGGTACTCCTGGAGCCATAATGGACATTTTCTTCAGACCTCTGTGGAAGCTGCACTTGATGTGAACTCTTCTTGTATTATTCCACTGGTAAACATATTTTCAGCGCTGCCTATTGCTTATGTTATTCTGTATTGCGCCACAAACACATTGGAGAGAAGATGCAACGTAGGCTGAGCCGGTGCCGTCTGGTACCTGATAATGTTGTTATGGAATTTGCTAAATCCAAAGAGAAGTTATGTAGTTATTTTTGCTGCTTTCTTGAGAAAGGTAAGTTTTGCCTTTTGTGGTTGTCATAGGTCACTCCGACCAGGGGCCTATGGGAACTGTAGACAGGTAGAGACTTGGAAAGCCAGAGAACTCTGGAAAATGCCATCACTTATTTGAGGACGGCTTAAAATGAGGGGCACTAGAGCAGTCACGCAGGAAGCTTCACTAGAGGATGGACGCCTCCCTTCAGACCTGTTGATGCCAAGATCTCTCTGTCTGACTGTTTGGGAGCTTTTCAGGGAATGCTGGCGAGATGAGGGTGTGCTTTGCATCTGTGTCAACAGTATTGTATTTTATCTAGATTTCTTTTATTCATTTACACATTTGTTATTCTTGCTGCATTCATTTTATTTATGTATGCTTTTGGTAAATAAAAAGGCTGTATAAGAGCCATTTTACAGCCTATCTGTGTATGTGCGAATGATTGCCTCCCCGCGTTCAAAGCTTTCATGCATTGTACTGGGGAATAAACTGAAATATATCTGTGCACTTTCTGAAAAGCAAAACATTTGGCGCTGTGAAGAAGGTACCTTGTGATGAAGAATTCCAGGCATCAAGGGATCTGTGCTTGAACGCTGGTGGGCAAGATTTATAGTGAAAGTGAGTTTGTTTCCTCATTTTTCCCTTTGCAGTGGGAGTCAGGCTGTTTTAATAAGTGTTTTGTGCGTGCACGTTGTGTGACTGTATTCAGGTTGCTGTGAATAAGTTACTGTAGATATATCATTGTAATTTATAGTAAATATGAACACTTTGTTTAAGAACAAAGATAAGGGGATCCTCCAGCTGCCGGAGACTGCCTTGGTGTTACGATCACAGGGTAGGCAAAGAGCCCAAATGATAAATTAGCACAAGCCTGGATGTGTGGTGCCGGGTCGAGTGAACAGTGCGATGAAAGTCTAGGTGAGGCAGGACCCGCAGAGGTTGTGTCTTGTTTACATCAGGTTTCAGTGGAAAAGGGAAAGGGAAGTGTAGGGCAGCTGAGCGGAAATGGAATGCGTTGGGCGAACCATCTGACAAACTTGCCTGCCACCTACTTCAAAGGCATTATCGACTCTGCATCCGCACCAAGAAAAGAGTCTTTATTCAAGCCTGCATCTCCACGGCATCTAACAACACGGCCAAACTTTTCAAAGTCTGCAAGGATCTAGCCTATCCTGAAGCAGGCTCTTCTTCTGTTACACCCACCCAGGACCTTTGCTCGGCCCTGGCTGCACACTTCACCGCAAAAACTGTAGGCATCCTTTCCACCCTCTCTTCCACACCACAGCATACACCTAGAACGGAGTCTCCTTTGGCCCCCCTTCTCTTACCCTCTCTTCTGTTTCACCCATCACACCGGCTAAGGTCACCAGACAAGTCTGATCCATGAAGGCTTCATCAAAACAGGTGTTCCCCTGCCCCTCTAAAACCATTAAAGACAATATTGACACCCTCGCCCCAGCCTTGGCTGATCTCTGCAATCTCTCCTTTTCTACCAGAGCTTTCCTAACTGCCCTGAAGCACTCCCTTGTGCACCCTTTGCTCAAAGAACCCTCTGCTGACCCCTCCATTCCGGCAAATTACCACCCTATTTCCAGCACTCCTTTCTTGGGCAAACTCCTGGAGAAACTGTCTATCTCTCAGCTGACCCTCCACAATGAATCTATTTGTTCCTTCCACGACCATCAATCTGGCTTTAGAGCATCCGAAGGCACGGAAACTGCTCTTCTGAACACCCGTGAAGACCTGCTCTCAGACCCTGACACTAACACTGCCTCTGTCCTCATTCTCCTTGACCTCTCCTCTGTCTTCGACATGGTTAACCAGAACATCCTGATCGCACATCTCTGTGACACACTGGGAATCACAGGTCAGGCTCTGGCGTGGTTAACCTCCTTCCTCTTCTGACAGCCCATCCCAGGTGGAACTCAGTGCCTTTCACTCGTATATTATTATCTCAACCTGTGGCATTCCGCAGGGATCTAACCTATTCCCCCGGTTCTTCAACATCTATATGGCTGCCTTGGCACGTGTGATTGCCACTTTCACCTCTAACTTCCAGTGCTACGCAGATGACACGCAACCATCTTTCAGGCTACCCTCAGCCGCCTCCTCTTCCTCGCTCATATCTGATTGTCTATACGCTATTCAGTCTTGGTGTGCTGCAAACAACCTCTGCCTCAACGCCACTAAGACTGAGATTGTTCGCATTCGGACCCCTGCTCCCGCTTTCCCACTTTCCCTCTGGTCTGCCTCCCTTGGCCCCACACCCGCAGCCACCTGCAAAGCAAGAAACCTTGGGGTCATCTTTGACTCCAGTCTCTCCTTCTCCTCTCACATTTCAGACATCTCTACAAAGTCTATCAGCTTCATCTCCTCAGAGGTACTCTACCTTTTCTCACTTTCCCCCAGAGGCTCACTGTCTCCAGAGCCCTGGTTCTATTCAGACTGGACTATTGCAACAGCCTCTTCGTCAATCACCCTTCTTCTGCCCTGCACCCTCTGCATCTCATCCAGAAAAAAACTGCAATACTTATCCTTGGCCTCAAGCCCTGGGACGGCATCTCTCCAGCACTGAAATCCCTTCACTGGCTCACCGTAGCTGCAATGTAAATGGGACCTACCTACCTGCAACGCTGCCTACCTAAATACTGTCCCTCAAAATCCCTCCACTCATCTACCTCCAACCTTCTGCGAGTGAGCCGGTTTTCCAAACAAAGATTTGGACTGAGATCCTTATCCTCAGAAGGTGCCTCCCTCTGGAATAACCTCCCTGCCACCCTCCGTCTTGAGCCAGATCTCCTTCAGTTCGGGAAACTCCTCAAGACTTTCCTCTTCTCCTCCTCTCTCCCTCTACCCTGCTAACCCAGCTCTGTTTTTCCCTCCCTCCTCTCCCTTACAGCATGCTGACTGGCCGCCTGGTGTACCTCACTGGTCCCCGGCACCCCCCTCCAGCCCTCTCCCGCACTTGCCCCAGGGCCCTGTACCCCACCCACACTCAATGCACTTGAGAAATTAATCCAATAGAGTGGCTCTCTCTGCACTTACCCCAGTCTCAACTGATCGGATGCACTTGATCCTCCCCCTCCCTGCTACCCTCTGTGCCTTGCATGATCCCTACGCACCGCGGCTGAAGATCATCAGTCTGTTCTCACTTGTCTTCACCCCTAAAATGCACTGTTAGAAGATCGTCTGTCTGTTCTCCCTTGTCTTCACCCCGCAATTTCACTGTTAAAACTGCAGAATCGCAGTCAGGCCCATTTGCTGTCTCCCAAACCGTTAAATGTATTTTTACGCACTTACTCTGCCTCTGCAGACTATTATTGTCTCAGAATTTCAAGGGCTCTGAGTGACTTTTTGTTTTTCCCCTTGTTCCCACCCTCCTTCAGTGCTTTGAAACACTTGCCTGTGTGTAGGCACTTTATAAATAAACAATAACATACCATACCATACCAATGCCAACCATTCTAGGGAGTGAATCCTATTGCATACCTACAGTAAACGCACCAAAGAAATGTTGAGCTGTTGGAGAAAGAATTAGCTGCTGAAAAGCACATCTCACTAATGCAGCAATTACAAATGAAACTTTGGCACAACAAAGCAGATAACTATCAGGCAGTGGCTGAGCGGGCAGCTATTAGGGTTGCTTGATACAAATATAAAAAACGAAGAGGTAATATAAACAAAAGGAAGGTGCCAGCTGTAATTGCCCCAGCAGGGGTGGATTGGGACCCTGAACAGTGGGAGGGTGATATTTGGAATTCCATTGACTCAGAGTGTAGCCCAGAGGTGGATCCAGAATCTAAATTGAAACCTGACAAAAAGACAGAAACTACCAAACCAGTAACAAGGTGTGGGGCTGGCCCCCATCCCCATAACCCGGGAGGAGTTAGTTGTGGATTTGACTACACTGGAAGATTACACAAAACAAGAGGTTGGGAAGATTATTACTCAGTTGAGGTGAGAAATCTGAAGGTGTCTCACTCACTAGTCCCCAGGGATCTGTCATCCAATTGGCCAGGACTCGGCCATCGCTATTGGATCCAGTTCCTGGGGGTGGACCAGTGTGGGAGTATCACCTGGGTGAGAGGTCTTCGGGGAGTGTAAGTGGGACACTGATGGGTGAGACACAGTACCCCCTTCCTTATGACACCTTTTCCCCAACCTATCCCATAGCATATGTATTAACCCAACCCCCTTCCCCTTTCTTGACACAAACACTTTCTCACAGGCCAATTACCATGAAAGACAACAGACTAACACCAGAGCCGTATACCTGACATGTCTCAACACAAGGGTCAGGCAGAGTCAGGATATAGCCAATAATTACACACATCTGACTTCCCTTCCCTTGCCCAATAGGGATAAAAGGCTTAGAATAAAAGTACACTCAGAGCAAGGCCAAACACATGTGGAAGCAGCTATTCCAGGTCTGTAGTTCAAACGGAGGAGAAAGGCAGCGAAGAGGAGGGAATTGCCCTTGCCCTTTTCAACCCAACCCAGCAGAGCCTCCGAGAAGGGAAACGTAAGACTGGGAATTGCAGCTGGTGAATGATGCGAAGGCCGTCAGCGGTACATGGGATCCTCCCACACTGATTGCCAGGGCGTGAAGAAGCGGTTGCCATCGTGGCACTGTCCTTGACTTCAGAGGCAGGAGATGCCAACAGAGTTCGGCACAGCCGGTGAGTCGGAAAGAACTGATAGTCGATAGATTGGACTGTGTTGGGCTCAAGGTTGTGAAGAGCAACATTGTATGATGAAAGAAGACTAATGTACAGAGGTCTTTTGGAAAGCCAAATTGGAGTGGTCCTGCGCCACGTGGGCACTCATTTGAAGGACTCTAACTGGTGCCTCGCTCATGAACAAGGAGAATGTGTTGAACTGAGAAATTGAAGTGGTCCTGCAGCAGGTTATGTTAAATCCTGTGCATAGTCGAAAGTCTTCGGTTGTTGTAGAAACTACAAGTACTAAAAGGCCTTTGGGGAGGTGCAAGGTGTCAAAGTGGTCATACAAGGGTCAAGCCAAACCCCTTGTACAGTCGAAAGCCTTTGGCATGTTGTGGAGGCAAATGTGAACCCAACTGATGGTTGCCTGTGAATTACGGTGAGCAGTAATACACCAGTGAACATTGTGACCACAAATATTAACCCGACTGAGGGATGTCCACAGTGAGTGGTTGGTCGCAACCCAACTGAGGGAGGCAAACATTGAGAGAAGGATCAAAGCCTGGCTGAGGGGGATCCAAGGGTGAAGAATAATCACACAATGTAAAGATTGGTAGAAGGAACTTTTGTTTTGTTGTGAAAGTCATATCAGGCCCTCTGAAGCAAGAGACTTTTGCATGAAAGAGACGTGGACACAGAAGGTCGCGCTATTGAGAAAAGGAATTGTAACCTGGAGAAGCCCAGGAGAGTGCTGTGCTCAAGAGTCCCCGCCTTGTCCTGTGCTAAAAATGTGGGGAAGGGAGACCCCGGCCATAACATCCTGACTTATCATTTTGTGAACACTTCTTTCTTTTCTTGTGAAACTTATCCCACACTCTTTTGTAGCATAGCGGTAAGGATTGGCAATTTCTTTTTTTTTGTATAGCCCGGTTTATTTGACTAGACTCCACTAGGACTGTATTAATAATATTTGATGGTCATAGCTTGCTCCCATCTTAAGTTTAGCTTTAGATTAGTCATTTATGTCACCACTTTTCACAGTTTAATAAAAAACATTCAACAGTGATCACTTGTGTCTGTCTTACTTTGATACCATGCCTTCCTTACATATGGTGTCAGAGGTGGGATGTGACTCAATTGAAACTAATTGCTGAACCATACAAATTAAAAAATGTAGTCATATAGCTTTGAGCCCCTCTGTGTTCATGAAAAAATCAATAGGTTTCAATATCTGTAGCAGTACGGCAGCTGTTATCCCCCCTGGAAAATGAGGAATGATTCCTAACAGATTTGGTTTTGATACCCCTCCAGCGTGTTACATAAGGCTGGTCCCAAAACCTGGCCTAGAATGGAAGTTTGGTATAGACGTCTTAGCAGGCGTCCTCGATCCCGACTTCCTGGGAGATGTAAAAGGTTCTCTTACAGAATAATGTTGAAATCCCATTTGAAGTACATCGTGGGGATCAATTTGCTCAAGGAATTCTGGAAAGGGCACTATATCCTCATTTTAAAGAAAGTGAGCCAGGCGAAACAGAAAGATGTACATTAGGTTTTGGGGAAGCTGATAAACCTTTTAACATCGAAGAGAGGAAGGAAGGAAAGCCTACCATCTATACGGACCTAGCCTTTGCTCAGCAAAATGATCCAGCTCTCGCTGAAGCTTTCCTATAAGCTATTCCAGAACGAGAAGGTATAGAGAAGGGAACCCCTTTTTATTCTTAAAGCAGGGGTTGTTATATAGAAGAGAAACATCTACAGAAGAATTAGTAAAGACACAGTTACTGATCCCCAGGACCCAACGAAAGGTTATACTGGAGATTGCACATTCCCATTTTACCGGGGGACAATCCAAAACCCAGGCACATATCAGTGGGAAGTTTTACTGGCCAGGTATCTATGATGATATAAAGACCTTTATGCAGATGTGTGAAATATGCCAGAAAACCTGTGCGCACATCCCATTACCTGCCCCTCTGAATCCTTTGCCAATCATAGAAGTCCCTTTTTCAAGAATCGGGATGGACAACATTGGACCTCTAGAAACATCCAGACTAGGAAACAAATATGTGCTTGTGATTATTGACTATG
The DNA here is from genome assembly GCF_040938575.1 of Ambystoma mexicanum. Taxonomy (NCBI): domain Eukaryota; kingdom Metazoa; phylum Chordata; class Amphibia; order Caudata; family Ambystomatidae; genus Ambystoma; species Ambystoma mexicanum. The sequence continues at coordinate 344,916,341 of NC_090922.1, forward strand.
CAACTAGATACCCCGAAGCATTCCCAATGTGAAATAACACTACACTGCAAATCCTTAAACACCTCCTACCGTATTTTTCCAGGGTCGGCTTTCCCAAGGAAATACGAACTGATCAAGGTTAAAATTTTATGAGCAAGCTTATGGCAGAAGTCAAAGAGCTACTCTACATTACCACCTTATGAATTTCTGTGTACCATCCCAAAACTGGCTTGGTAGAAAGGTTCAGTAAAACACTGAAATTCATCCTACAAAAATTGGTAGATAAGGACAGGAAAGACTGAGAACAAATGATCCCTTGGTCACTATTTGCAGTAAGGAAAACCCCCCAGTCCTCTACAGGATTCTCTACGATTGAACTACTTTATGGTAGATAGCCTAGAGATGATCTGGACATGTTCCGGGAAACCTGGGAAGAACGAGAAGAGGCACCCATTCCCATCTCGCAAAAGGCTACCAGAATGAGAAAGCATATGAGACTTGTTCGGTTTCTAGTCTGCACCCATATGGAAAAAGCCCAGAACCAACAAAAATCCACTTATGACAGGAATGAGAGCTTTAGATCGTTCTCAATAGGACAGAAAGTACTGGCCCTCTTACTCAACGGGAACCTGTACTTATAAAGTAGCCCAACCGGACAGAAAACAGAAGGTCCATTTGTATCACGTAAACCTCTTGAAAAGAGTGGAAAGAGAACCCGTCAGCCACCCAGGCGAAAGTACTATCCTGTTTGGTTCCAGAGGAAATAGAAAGCTTTGAATGAATTCCTCCAGAGCTATCTATTCAACAACAAGAAAATCTAAAAGATGTAGTTACATCGTTTCCCAATGTACTTTCAGAAAACCAGGAAGAATGAGAGGCACATACCACTATATCAGAACACCTAAGGGAAAAGTGGTTAATTTAAAACCGTATAGACTCCCGGGAGCCCGTAAACAGATAGTAGTTAAGGAAATAAATACAATGTGGAAAGCAAATATTATTGAGCCCCTGGTCCTCCCCTATGGTATTGTCACTAAATCTGACCATTCCTGGAAGTTTTGCATCAATTTCAGTCAAGTTAATGCAGTTTACAACTTTGATACCTATCCCATGCAACGCATCAATGAACTAATTGATAAACTCAGAACCACCACCTTTCTATCCACCCTAGACTTAAGAAAAGGGTACTGGCAAGCCCCAGTATATGGGCTTGATGAGGAAAAGACAGCGTTTTCAATGCCCTTAGGACTGTTTCAATTCATAGTCCTCCCTTTTGGTTTGCACAGCGCACCAGCCACTTTCTAACTCCTCATGGGTAAAATATTGCAACCCTATTCCGATTTCGTCATTTATAGTAAAACCTGGGAGGATCATCTTTTCCATATATACTATAATGAAAGTCCTCAGAGAGACTTGCCTAACTGCTAATCCATCCAAATGCAGACTAGCCCAATCAGCCGTGAAATACCTTTGCTTCTTTGTAGGGAATGGGAATGTACAGCCAGCCACAGCATGAGAAAGTTAAAGCCATCCTAGATACACCTACACCTAAAACTAAAAGAGATCTCAGAGTCTTCCTTCATGATTAGGGTTAAGAACTGCCGTTTATCAGTGTCCAGGCAGGGATCTGGGATTAGAACACTCACGACTTGCCTAAGGTACCGCTGGCATAAAATATGTCGGATGGTTTCCTCCAACTCAGGTTCCAACAAAAGCACATGCAGCTGGAAAACGCTGTTCCGCGTAGCTGGAAGCTACCATGGAAACAGTGGCATCCTTAGCACATAATGATAATGATGTGTTATTTATATAGCGCCTTGTGATGAGGAAACAGTAGGGCCAATACGGAACAAAACAGGAGGGAGGGGTATGAGTCTATTATCACACCAGACCATATAATGACAAGTTTAAGAGACACGGGGGAGCAATTAAAAACCCAGACTACATGTCCCAGAATGCCCCACCAATGAACTATCACACCGGACAAAACAAATCTAAGAGACACAAGAGAAAAGACACAAACTACATATCCCAGAATGCCCCAACGGATACATAATCAAAACAAAAGCCAGAAAGTGGGAATAGAAATCAGACAAGGAAGACGAAAAACCACGTTTCCATATAATGGGGGTTCCGGGCAGTCGGGGGTTAAATACAAGGCTAACTCCGTGAAGTTGAAGCTGGGAGGAGGTGAATTAGGGCTGGGAATGCCCAACGCTAATTGCTAGGGAGGAGACTCACCAGGGTTAAAAGCATCAGAAAACAGCTCAACTTGTCTCTCATTTTGCAGGAGTGGAAGGAGGCTGATAGAGTGGACTCGGAATGGTACGAGGCCAGTACCCCATATCGGTGGGCGTATTAGAGGGAAAAGGAAATCTCACTGGAGTGTCCCATACCGGACCTGTAGTCAAATCCGACTGCACAGCAGATTAAGACGCCTGTGTCACAACAGCGTAAAAGGAACGTTTTGTTTATTTACTGAATCCCAGCCCGAGGCCAGAGAGGAACGGCTGGCTCCGAGAACCTGCAGCAGAGCTTGAACAAGAAGGCTCTGAACCATTCAGGCGTGTGGAGTAAAAGCGCTCGAGTCCTGAATATATGATACTTTAAGAAGAGGAGTTTACTCCAGGGGTTTTCAAGGTACAAACGGCTGTTTTCGATCAAAGAAAGGCTGCCATTCCTGTGTTTCCCACGTTTTGAACTGCATTCATTTGTGGACAAGCAATATTGCATTCCTTGAGTTTGTTTTTTTCGAGCAGCCTGGAAGACCCTTTATTTGTTTTTTCGCTATGAACTTTAAGTGAAGTTAATTGGCTAAGGAGAAGACCGGTTGCACCCAACCATTTAACCATTGGTGAGCTGTAAGAATAAAATACTATTGGTTAACTTACCTTCTTGTCTCTGGCTCACTACTTTACAGTGGTGGCAGCGGTGGGATTCACAGAGACACGTCTACCCTAAACCATGGAGGCAGTCATAAAGGCATTGGCTGAGGGGCAACAACAGTTACAACTAATGCAGGTGCAAAGTCATCAGGCCCAAGCAGACCGACAAGCCCTGCAACAGGCTCTACAGGTACAAACTGCAGCTCAAGAGCAGGGCAGGGAAGCCCTGAGGATTCTGGGGGAATCAGTAGCGGCACACATGTCACATCCAGCCATACCCCCTATTGTGCTTCAAAAATACCAGGCGGGAGATGATCCCAGTTTCTTCTTTGTAAATTTTGAAAGTAAAGCTCAAGCAGCACAATGGCCCCAGGACCGATGGTTTTTCTTTCTGGCACCCCTTCTTACGGGAGTGATGCAAGGAGCCTATCAGGCGGCCAATCCTAACGGGGACACCCCATATGCCGACATCAAGAAGTCCATACTGGAGAGGCTAGGAATGGACGATGAATCATATAGGCTCGATTTCCGTGAAACCCGACTAAAAAACGGCGAAAGCCCAAGGCAGCTGTTTACTGAGTACAAGACCTAACGGAGAAATGGTTACAAACCAATACAGCCACAATTGGGCAAATAAAAGAGAAGATAATGCTTGAGCAGTTCATTGAAACCTTACCAGGGCTCATCCAGAGGTGGGTTAAGCAACATCACCGCTTGACCCTGTCTGAAGCTATTGATGTGGCCACGGCCTACCAAAAAGCTGGAACCCCTTGCAATGTTACAACGATACCAGCAAGGCACCACCATGATCTTCCCTCCTTGCGCGGTAACGACCGGGGAGGCGGCCCGAAGCAGAGAACAAGGCCTGAACTGAAAACCAATAACGGCTCCAACCTAATGAAAGGACAGACGTCCCAATGCTTTGAATGTGGGGAATGGGGGCACATTGCCCGGTTTTGTGCCAAGACAAACAAGACAGGACCCATGGAAATAGGGACCTTACAACAGCATGGAAATCGGAAGAATCTGCCCTATGTGATAGAGGTAACAGTGGATGGACATCCACAACAAGCTATGATGGATAGCAGAAGTCGACAGATGGCCATACAACCACATTTGAGCGAACCAGATCCAGGACAGGTTAGATCTATTGACATTAAATGTGTACATGGGGATATTAAAGGGTACCCAACAAAAGAAGTGGTGTTAGGGTTACAGGGGAAGGACCTACCGGTTAAAGTGGCCATTATCCCTACCCTACCTGCTCCCGTCCTAACAGGAACAGACATTCCTGAGTTTGATCAATGGTTAAAGGAAGCCCCTTTTTCACAAACCGAGATAAGAGGAAGGGACATAAGGGGAAAACTCACCAAGAACCAGAAAAGAAAGAATAAACAGAATGGGGGAAAAGAAGAGGATATTGCCCTCATAGACTGGCGAGTGGGGGATCATCTGCCATCCTTCCGGACTGAATCCGGTCTAGACAAAACCCTAAAACGAGCCCGTGAACAAGCCTTAAACAAAAGGGAAACCCCAGCTACCACTCCATACTTCAAGGAGGAACAAGGGCTATATTATAGGGTGACCCGAGGAACAAATAACAAAGAAAAGGAACACCTGTTGGTTCCCCAGTCATATTGGAAGACACTGATTCAGCTAGCACATGATCATTCCACAGGAGGTCACACTTAGCAGAAAACATGATGAGGAAACAGGTGTTACAGAACTTCTACTGGCCTGGGATATACGCGGATATAGCAAAATATTGCCAAGAGTGTGTCATGTGTCAGAAAACGAGCAACCACACACCAGCCAGAGTACCCCTGCAACGAATGCCCCTTATCAAGGATCCATTCCAGAGGATAGGAATGGACATAGTAGGGCCATTAGAACCCTCTAGTCGAGGATTTAGGTTCCTCCTAGTAATAGTGGATTACGCCACCAGATACCCTGAGGCGTTCCCCTTAAGAGGAACCTCAGCTAAACAGGTGTGCGATGTACTATTACCCTTCTTTTCTAGGATGGGAATACCCCTTGAGATCGTGACAGACCAAGGGAGAAATTTCATGTCAGTTGTAATGAAGGAAGTGTGCAAAACCATAGGTATACATCACCTCAAAACCTCAGTGTACCACCCACAGACAGATGGTTTGGTGGAAAGATATAACAAGACCATTAAACAGATGATAAAGAGAGCCACCAGCCCTAATGGATTGGGGTGGGAACGGGTTTTGCCATGGGTGCTAATGGTTCTAAGGGATACACCCCAATTGTCCACAGGGTACTCCCCTTTTGAGCTGTTATTCGGAAGACAACCCAAGTCGGTGCTGGGATTACTAAAGGACAATTGGGAACAACAAGAAGAAACATCCCTCACGGACTATGTTCACGATCTGAGGGAGCAATTGGGGAAACTGAGGGACTACGCTCAAGAAAACCTGGGTAGAGCACAAGAAAGGCAAGAAAAGTATTATGACCAAGGAAGCAGACCCAGATCCTTGAAGATAGGTGACAAGGTACTGGTACTACTGCCTACCCACACTAACAAAATGCTGGCCCAATGGCACAGGCCTTATCAGGTAACCAAAATCTTGGGACCAGTAAACTATGAGGTGGAACAACCCGAACGGAAAAACAAATATCAAAATTACCACATCAATCTACTCAAGCTGTGAAAAGAAGGAACCCAAAGTGTGCTGTGTTCAACCTTATCAGATATGTCCATCCCAGAACAATTGGTCCCAAACCAAACTAGTAGCATACAGGATGTGCAATTGGGGGAACAATTGAATGAGAACCAAAGAACAGAATTAATTGCTACATTGAACCCAGTAGCCGAAACCTTTTCTGGTATACCAGGGCGAACCTATTTGGCAACCCATGCCATACCCACGGAGGAAGGGAAAACGGTACGCCTTAGACCGTACCGAATTCCGGAGGCAAAACGAGGGGAGATTGCCAAAGAAATAGAAGAGATGCTGGCACTAGGAACCATTGTACCCTCAAAAAGCGCCTGGTGTTCTTCAGTCGTCTTAGTACCAAAACCAGACGGCTCCACCAGGTTCTGTATGGACTTTAGGCAGCTGAATGCCATTTTGAGGTATGAAGCGTATCCAATGCCCAGAATTGATGAGCTCATAGAAAGACTTGGTTCAGCCACATACCTGAGTACCCTAGACCTGACAAAAGGCTATTGGCAGATTCCCATCGAACCTGCTGACCAGGAGAAAACAGTGTTTGCCACACCCCAGGGCCTGTTCCAATTCACAGTTTTGCCCTTTGGGCTACATGTGGCTCCAGCTACTTTCCAGGCACTAATGGATAAAATACTGAGACCACATGAACAATATGCGGCTGCATATCTAGACGACATTATAATTTTCAGTAAAACGTGGAACGAACATTTGTTACATTTAACCCAAGTAATACATGCGTTAAAAGAGGCCGGTTTACACATTAACCCAAAAAAATCAAAACTGGCTACCCAAACCACCAAATATCTGGGGTATGAGGTTGGAGGTGGTATCGTAACCCCATTGATAGACAAAATTCAAGCCATACAAAAGTTGAGAATGCCGGAAACAAGAAAAGAAATTCAAGCCTTTCTAGGGTTCGTGGGGTATTACAGGAGGTTACTGCCTCATTTCTCAACCATAGCAGCCCCCCTTACGGACGCTCTGAAAACAAACCGTCCCCTACAAATCTCCCCTGAGGCAAAACAGGCTTTTTAAACGTTAATACAATTGATTTCCTCCAAACCCGTTCTACATTGTCCTAATTTTGCCAAAGAGTTCTATTTGCAAACAGATGCCCCAGGATGTGGTTTGGGAGCAGTACTATCACAGGGTACCGAACAAGACCTATGTCCTATAGCTTTCATCAGCAGGAAACTACTTCCACATGAGATCCCGTAATCTGCTCTTGAAAAGGAATGCCTAGCAATTAAGTGGGCAGTAGAGACACTAAGGTATTACCTACTGGGAAGGCGGATCACCCTCTTTACTGATCACGCTCCACTGAAATGATTGGCAACACTGAAAGACTCCAACCATAGAGTCCTACGGTTGGTTTTTGACTTTACAACCATACCACTTCACAACAGTTCACAAACCTGGAAGGTATCAATTGGTGGCGGACTATCTATCCAGAGCCATTAACATGCCCAAACGGCATGAGTCTTTGGGGGGAGTATGTGATGAGGAAACAGTAGCGGCCAATACGGAACAAAACAGGAGGGAGGGATATGAGTCTAATATCACACCGGACCATATAATGACAAGTTTAAGAGACACGCAGGAACAATTAAAAACCCAGACTACATGTCCCAGAATGCCCCACCAATCAACTATCACACCGGACAAAACAAATCTAAGAGACACGAGAGAAAAGACACAAACTACATATCCCAGAATGCCCCAACGGATAAATAATCAAAACAAAAGCCAGAAAATGGGAATAGAAATCAGACAAGGAAGACGAAAAACCACGTTTCCATATAATGGGGTTCCGGGCAGTCGGGGGTTTAATACAAGGCTAACTCCGTGAAGTTGAAGCTGGGAGGAGGTGAATTAGCCTCAGGTGTAAGGAGCCCAGGGCTGGGAACGCCCAACGCTAATTGCTGGGGAGGTAAAAGCATCAGAAAACAGCTCAACTTGTCTCTCGTTTTGCAGGAGTGGAAAGAGCCTGACGGAGTGGACTCGGAATGGTACGAGGCCAGTACCCCATATCGGTGGGCGTATTAGAGGGAAAAGGAAACCTCACCGGAGTGTCCCATACCCGGACCTGTAGTCAAATCCGACTGCACAGCAGATGAAGACGCCTGAGTCAAAACAGCGTAAAAGGAAAGTTTTGTTTATTTACTGAACCCCAGCCCGAGGCCAGTGGGGAACGGTTGGCTCGGAGAACCTGCAGCAGAGCTTGAACAAGAACGCTCTGAATCATTCAGGTGTGTGGAGTAAAAGCGCTCAAGTCCTGAATACATGATACTTTAAGAAGAGGAGTTTACTCCAGGGGTTTTCAAGGTACAAACGGCTGTTTTCGAACAAAGAAAGGCTGCCATTCCTGTGTTCCCCACGTTTTGAACTGCATTCATTTGTGCACAAGCAATATTGCAATCCTTGAGTTTGTTTTTTTCGAGCAGCCTGGAAGACCCTTTATTTGTTTTTTCGCTATGAACTTTAAGTGAAGTTAATTGGCTAAGGAGAAGACCGGTTGCACCCAACCATTTAACCATTGGTGAGCTGTAAGAATAAAATACTATTGGTTAACTTATCTTCTTGTCTCTGGCTCACTACTTTACACGCCTCAATCCAACGCGTGGGCAGAGCAGCGCTTCTGTGAAGGTGACGGAGTGGGTCATGTGATTTAGCCCTTATTATCTCCGCCTCCACAGAACTTGCTGCTTCTGAAAAATCCTAATGTTTGGTTGCTTGTTTCTTGAATATTTCCAGTTGCCAAGCGATGTGCTTTGCTTTTCGACTTGCCTTTGTCTGTTCCTTGTCTGCTGTAGTGATGACCTCTTACTCTGCAACATTCCACGTAATTGACCCGGTTTCGTTTTTGGACCTGCCTTCGCCTCTGATTTTGCTATCTGTTTTCTGAGTACCGCTTTGACCCGGCCTGATTCCTCGGACCACCTCTGCTTCTTCCACTGTACCAGTTTGCCCGCTTCCATACTGACCCGGATTGTTAATGGACTGCCTTTTCTTGCGTGCTTCTTGCCAGGATATCACTTAAACAACTTGGACTGTCTGTTGGGGAGCAACTATTTCCCGATGCTGTACGCGCCAAGCAACTCCACACGTTTAAAGAGGATCATTCTGCATCCATTTCCCGATGCTGCATATGCCAAGGAACTCCACATGTTTAAAGGGGATCGCTCTGCATCGGACATCTACCCGTTTCCAAAGCACACGGACTAGAAACTGCCAGTGTGTGCTGTAGGCATCTGTGTTTCGTCGGTAGAGGAATGTTTTTGGACATTAGGCATCCTCGTGCCGTCGGATGAAGTTTGGGGCAATTCTTGCTGCCTTGAATGCTCTACACTTGAGGACAATCAAGGGTTCAATACGGTAAGACTTTGTTATGCTCAACCTGTCACAACTTGTCTTCCTGTTTTCACTATTGGTCTTACTGAATATCTGTATGTGCTTTACAGACCACCACCTGACACTATTTATCCTGTGCATCTTTGAATTCTGGTTCTTTGGTATTCGTAAAACTTGGGTCAGTTTCTGTTCTCTAACCTATGTATGCTTGTCATTCCATTGCAAAGTAGTAACCCTGTGACTTGTTTTCTTTGCACCCATTGGTGTCTCATTTGGATCCTATCTTTCAATTAATTGATCCCTCTGCATGTCGATCATTATATTCAGAGGGGTACATTAGTGGAAAGAATTCTTCTTCTACACTATGGGATCAAAGCACTGAAGGAGAATTCAGACACCTTCCCAGGGTTAATTTGATATTACCGTAGGTTTATCCCAAACTTTTCAAGACAAAATAGCTAGGCTGACAGATAAACTCAAAAACGCCGAACCCCGGAGGTGGTGCTAGAGAGCCCAACCGTGATGGCGGCTCCTTCTTGAGCTCCATGATGAGCTCCCAATATCCTGCAAAATCAGCAGCAGAGGCTACAAAAATATTCCACCAAAGGTGTGGGCAGAGGTCTGAACACCCCCCGGTACCAGTGACAGAGACAGAGTATAGTGCCTCGGAGCCCACCCGACACCCTGAAGACAGCTGCTGAGTTGTGGCAGGAGGACAGCAGCAACGCAGCAGGGAAGCAACCATTACCGTAACGGCGGCAGCAGGGCCTGTGCGCCTCCTAGAGAGCCTGAGGGGTGTGTGTGTCTGCCGTGGTGCTGCTGGTTAGGAGTGCCTGGAGCCTCTTCACTAGGCCACACAGACAACAAGACTGCAAGCCGGAGGAGGCGCAGGAGCGGGCGCCGGAGCAACGGCAGTGATCCTGCTCGGTGGAGCTACCTATAGTGGCACGTCTGTACGAAGAAAACGTGAAGCAGCTCACCGGCCGGCAAGAGGAAGGCAGAAACCACAACACGGAAAAGCTCACACATTAGCCGCTGAGTGGGGGCACTCGTGGCACCGGGGGTCCGAGGGAGACAATTAGGACATGCCTGTGTACTAAACGGCTCCAACCGCATCACCCCCAAAAGGCAGGTCAAAAGCAGGGTTTACAGCAAGGAAGGAGTGGGGGACAGGCTCCGTGGTTGCCTGTGTCATGATGCCTCCTCCAAGGAGCCAGGTCCGACCCAGCGACCCCAGAGGCAGGCATCATTTCCCCCAGGGGAGTGCCAGCGGGCCCAAGCTGGGGCCCTTTGGACGCAGTCCTGGCGCCTTAGGCGCCAGGCTCATGTTGGACCTCTGTCCTGGCGCCTTAGGCGCCAGGCTCATAAAGCTAGACATGTGTTCAAGTGTTTTAATGTGCACTTACCTGATGCAGACCATGCTGCCACATCCAGGCCCTCTTGAGGCCTGAATGGAACTACTTTACCTGTGGGACTACTTTCCACCAGGGTGTGGTCGGGGAAGGATACATACCTGATCGGAGGAAGGATACACACTTGGGACTTCTTCCAAAGCTATTTAAACCACACCCGATCAGCAACTCACGCTTCGCGTTGTTCTGCTCCTCGCAGCTGGACGCTCACCGTGTCAGCTCCTGCATCTGGACTTCAGCCACGCCTGTCAGCATCCTGGGTCACCTGCAAAGGGAGACAAGAGACCTTACCAGCTAAATCTGCTTCACGGAGACATCACCGACGATCCTGAAAGGGAAGACATTATTTTTAAAAGCATTTCGTTACGATCGCTGCAGCGATGCATTTCACTCACCTTTCCTGGGTTCCTCCATCTTCAGCAGCGATCATCCGGATACACAGCCACTTCCCAGAGCCTAGAGAAAAAGACAAGAATAAGAGGTGAGAGAAGGAAGGGAAGAAGACTTACCTGTTGGGTCATTCCCATTTCATTTCGGGTCTTGCCGCTTCCAGGCATTTTCCGGACCCCGGCCCCTATGGGGAAGAAAGACAAAGACATTGAATGAGCGTATGCAAAGACAGTTCCCGAGCGCTCATCCAGAACTAACCTGCCATTTACTGGAACTGGAACTGCACGTTTCACTTCGGGTCGGTGCCATATCTCCGGCATTCCGAACCCCGGCCCCTAAGGGGAAAAAATACATAAGCATCAGCGCTTGCTGCAAAAAGACAATGAACATTATTATTAAGCTTGGACTTTTGAACTTGCAACAGAACTTTTACAGAGCCTTACCTGAATAGTCAAGCTTACCTGAACTCCCATCAATCCTCAATCCAGTGAAGTAACTGGGTTTCAACGCGCCCCGGCATCAGAAGCAGGATGAAGAGCTCATCCTTCCTGACCCTAAGGTGAGACTTCACGGGGAATCGTGGAAGGGTATCGTGGAGGGTTGGAAGAGAGTGGGAGCCTTGAGCATAACTCAGTCAGTAGGTAATACTCCCTTTTCACGCACAGGGGAATATTCCTGTGAGCCGGAGAAGCCAGAGTAGAGGGCCCTTCCTGTCCATCTTCAGAGTCCTGTGCTTCACCATTGAAGAAGCATCAGCACTCGAAGCCAGACCTGCGCCTCTGTGGGAATCAGGTGAGCGTTACAGAACGCGAAGACTACCCACAATTTCCCACCCGGGCGCTATGGAGACTTCCGAGACTGACCAGCTGGCCCAGCTTTTGGGGGAATTACGGGCAGAGGTGCACTCAGCCCGCCAGGAGACTAACGCTCTCAAAAGAGAACTGATCTTATCCAAGGAAAGAACAGATGACCTAGCCAAAAGGTTATTACAGGCCCAGGCAGGGCACACTCCTTTACCTAATTCCGGAGACCTTTCCACATCAATGGGTTTGAGTAACCCGGTACAAATTAATCTACCTGGACACATGCCTTTGGCCCCGCCTGAACACTTTGCGGGGGATCCCAAGAAATATGCCGTCTTTATGAACCAATGTCGTTTACACTTTCTAGCAGACCCGGAGCCTTCCCTAACGACCAGACCAAGGTAGCCTTTATACTGTCTTACCTCAGTGGCAGTGCTGCCGATTGGTCTATTCCATTGGTAAATCAGTATGATCCCATTCTCCAGAATTTTCAGGGCTTCCAGGCCAGCATGGAAAGATTGTTCGCTCGACACTCTCAAGGACAGGCCCTTGATACCGAACTGCTATCCTTACGACAAGGTAATCAGGATCTTCTGTCCTACATAGCCACCTTTAACAGACTGGTTGTGGAAACTGGATGGCCAGAAAGCAAAAGGATCACATTGTTTCATCGAGGCCTGCGCAGAGAGCTTAAAGATGTTCTAGCTCAGATAGTAAACCCACCCCAGGTCTGCGCAGACTATATTGACTTGGTGGTTCAACTTGATCACAGACTTCAAAATAGAAAAGCAGATCGGTTCAAGTATGAAAACCGAGCACCGATCAAAACCCACGCTAACTCCAAGAGTACCGACATATCTGAACCTATGCAAATCGGTGGTGTTAAAGGACCATTAACGCAGAAAGAACGAGAGAGAAGGCAGCAAATGCAACTTTGTATTGCGGGACTTCCGGTCACTTTCTTCGAAACTGTCCAGTTAAACCACTTAAGAAGGTGGTTGGAGTTACTGATAACGAATTAGTGACACCTGATTCGGGAAACGACCTAGCCCGGCAAGCGTAGGGGTCCGCTTGCCGAGCTTGAAAACTAACTCTTTGACCTCACATTGTGTCATGCCAATGGTGCTCGTGGACCCAAAACAGCCTCAGCAGTTGCATGCTATAAAAGCATACATCGACAGTGGAGCTATTGGAAATTACATAGACCGTGAATTGGCTTCCAGGATTAAGCTTCCTCTCCGCCCGAAAGTAACCCAAGATGTCATTACTACAGTAGATGGAACCGAAATAGCCTCAGGGCCTGTAACGCATTCCACTGTTGAAGTGACACTGGTGGGTCAGGATGGACATCGGGAAGCAATCGTGTTTGATGTGATCAAGGCCCCACAATTTCAAGTAATTCTTGGAATTCCTTGGTTAGAAACACATAATCCCAGAATTGACTGGCGAGCAAAGAAGATAAGTTTTCCTGATTGTGAACCTACTTGTTATCCAAGAAATCCAGCTATGGGTCTAGCCTCAGCAACTTCCACCCCTGTACAGCTACCGTCAGAATACCAAGAATTCCAAGACATTTTTCAGAAAGAACAGGCTAACACGTTACCTCCCCATCGGTCTTATGATTGCCAAATCGATCTGGTACCCAATGCTCAACTACCTTGTAGTAGGATTTATGCTCTTATGGAACCTGAGAACCTGCATTTGCGTCAGTATTTAGATCAGTACCTAGCCAATGGTTTTATTCGCCCGTCCAAGTCTCCTGTCTCTTCAGCTCTGTTCTTTGTGCCGAAAAAAGAAGGCGACCTTAGAACGTGTATAGAGTATCGCGCCCTAAATCAAATAACGATTAAGAATTGTTATCCTCTGCCCTTGATCCCTGAGCTTATCGACCAGGTGAAAGACGCTTGTGTGTACACCAAGTTAGATCTCCGAGGAGCTTATCACCTGGTGCGCATATAAGAAGGCGACGAATGGAAGACTGCATTCTGCACCAAGTTTGGGCTCTTCGAATATCAGGTGATGCCCTTCGGTTTGTGCAATGCACCTGCCGCCATTCAGTACTTTATGAATGATGTTCTTCGGGAACTTATCGATGTCTGTGTCATTGTTTACATTGACGACATCCTGGTGTACTCTTCTTCAGAATCTGATCACAGAAAACATGTTAGGGCAGTTCTTGAGAAACTGCGCCAGCACAGATTATTTGTAAAACTCGAAAAATGTGTTTTTCATACCACAGAAGTTGCGTTTCTCGGATTCATCCTGACACCTCAAGGAGTCCGAAATGACTCGCAAAAGGTGGACGCCATCCTCAAATGGCCATCTCCAAGCTCGGTGAAGGGAGTTCAGAGCATGCTCGGCTTTGCCAATTTCTATCGAAGATTCATCCCGGAATTTTCCCGAACAGTCCAACCCATCGCCGCTCTCCTAAAGAAAAACAAACGCTTCGAATGGACTCTTGAGGCCGAACAAGCCTTCCAGGACCTGAAAACCAAATTCACCTCTGCATCTGTATTGAAGCACCCGCACCCAGATCTCCCGTACATAGTGGAAACCGATGCATCCAGTTCGGCCATGGGAGCTGTCCTGTCGCAAAGAGACCCAAAAACTAACCAACTACACCCAGTGGCCTTTTTGTCCAGAAAATGTTCTCCTCCTGAAATCAACTACGCAATTACCGATAAAGAGTTACTGGCCATCAAATCTGCTTTCAAGGCTTGGTGTCACTACCTTCTCGGGGCAAGACACACCATCACCGTAATTACGGACCACAGAAACTTACAGTATTTAAAAACGGCCAAAGCTCAATCTTCACGACAACTCCGATGGGCTCTATTCTTTGCGGAATTTGATTTTGTAATTACCTATCGCCCTGGCTGCAAGAATGGAAAAGCGGACGCCTTATCCCAGATTGGCATGGAAGAACCTAATTCGAGCTTAGAACCTGTGCCCATCATAACTGAGCAGAGAATTTTAGGCTTAACTTCATTGCAAACTATTGAGGATATCCAAACGCAAGTAAAACAACTTCTAGACTCTTCAACCTTACTGGAATGGAGTCAAAAGGGTCCTCATTACATCGTTAAGGATGACTTACCCTACTTCCAGGAGCGGTTGTTTCTGCCAAGTAAAGAATTGCAAGAACTTGTTATTGCCCATCATCATGAATCTTTAATGGAAGGACACCCTGGTATCGCTAAAACGGAGGAAAAAATCAAACGCCACTTCTGGTGGCCTTCTTGGAGAAAAGACAAAGTCTTTTGTACTGTCTTGTGGAATTTGCGCCCAAAACAAGGCTCAAAAGAAAAGGCCAGCCGGACTACTTCAACCCTTGGATATTCCACCGGCGCCATGGCACACCCTGTCAATGGACTTTATAACAGACCTGCCTCCTTGTGCTGGTTACAACACAATCCTTGTAATTGTGGACCTATTCTCCAAAATGGCCCACTTTATCCCTTTAAAGGGTTTGCCTTCAGCTTCCACCTTGGCCAAGGAATTCCTGGAGAATATAGTTCGCATACATGGTTTCCCTTCCATATTAGTCTCGGATCGTGGAAGTCAATTTATCTCACATTTTTGGAAGAAGTGTTGCCAACTAGCACAAATAGATGTGCGGTTATCCACCAGCCACCACCCCCAGACCGACGGACAAACCGAGAGAACCAATCAGACTCTCGGGCAATATCTTCGGTGCATGTTACACCAATCCGAGTTAAATTGGAAAGACATCCTTTGGATCGCAGAATATGCATACAACAATTCAGTGCATTCTGGAACTGGACAAACCCCCTTTTATACTTTGTATGGTCACCATCCTCGGACCTCTGACCTAGATCCACCTCTGACCCTGGAAATGCCCGCAGTAAATCATCTGCATTCCACAATAACCCGAGCCTTCAAAGAAGCTGCAACTCATTTACAGCAAGCCAAGAAAAAGTATAAAGAAAACGCTGATTTGCACCGAAGTAAAACTCCTCCTTACCAAGTAAGAGACCAGGTATGGCTAGCAACTAAACATTTACCCCTCAAGGGCCCGCGAACCTTCAATCCCAGATTCATAGGACCTTATCCCATCAAAGCTATAATCAACCCAGTGGCCTTTAAACTGGATCTACCGTCCAACATGCGTATTCATCCAGTTTTTCATGTATCACTTTTGAAGCCAGTACAACCAGGAACCCGATTGTCCAAGCCTCCAGATCCAGTTCAAATTGAAGGGGAATTAGAATTCGAAGTTAAAGACATTTTAGACTCCAAGGTGGTAAAGTCGAAACTCTTCTATCTTGTTGACTGGAAGGGATATGGACCTCAGGAGAGATCGTGGGAGCCTAGTAACCATGTCCACGCACCTCGATTAGTACAAAGGTTTCACCGGAGATTTCCGAACAAGCCCAAACCCCCGGAGAGAAGAACCTTGGTAGGGGCCTTGAGGGGGGGTACTGTCATGATGCCTACCTCCAAGGAGCCAGGTCCGACCCAGCGACCCCAGAGGCAGGCATCATTTCCCTCAGGGGAGTGCCAGCGGGCCCAAGCTGGGGCCCTTTGGACGCAGTCCTGGCGCCTTAGGCGCCAGGCTCATGTTGGACCTCTGTCCTGGCGCCTTAGGCGCCAGGCTCATAAAGCTAGACATGTGTTCAAGTGTTTTAATGTGCACTTACCTGATGCAGACCATGCTGCCACATCCAGGCCCTCTTGAGGCCTGAATGGAACTACTTTACCTGTGGGACTACTTTTCACCCGGGTGTGGTTGGGGAAGGATACATACCTGATCGGAGGAAGGATACACACTTGGGACTTCTCCCAAAGCTATTTAAACCAAACCCGATCAGCAACTCACGCTTCGCGTTGTTCTGCTCCTCGCAGCTGGACACTCACCGTGTCAGCTCCTGCATCTGGACTTCAGCCACGCCTGTCAGCATCCTGGGTCACCTGCAAAGGGAGACAAGAGACCTTACCAGCTAAATCTGCACCACGGAGACATCACCAACGATCCTGAAAGGGAAGACATTATTTTTAAAAGCATTTCGTTACGATCGCTGCAGCGCTGCATTTCACTCACCTTTCCTGGGTTCCTCCATCTTCAACAGTGATCATCCGGATACACAGCCACTTCCCAGAGCCTAGAGAAAAAGACAAGAATAAGAGGTGAGAGAAGGAAGGGAATAAGACTTACCTGTTGGGTCATTCCCATTTCATTTTGGGTCTTGCCGCTTCCAGGCATTTTCCGGACCCCGGCCCCTATGGGGAAGAAAGACAAAGACATTGAATGAGCGTATGCAAAGACAGTTCCCGAGCGCTCATCCAGAACTAACCTGACATTTACTGGAACTGGAACTGCACGTTTCACTTCGGGTCGGTGCCATATCTCTGGCATTCCGAACCCCGGCCCCTAAGGGGAAAAAAGACATAAGCATTAGCGCTTGCTGCAAAAAGACAATGAACATTATTATTAAGCTTGGACTTTTGAACTTGCAACAGAACTTTTACAGAGCCTTACCTGAATAGTCAAGCTTACCTGAACTCCCAACAATCCTCAATCCTGTGAAGTAACTGGGTTTCAACGCGCCCCTGCATCAGAAGCAGGATGGAGAGCTCATCCTTCCTGACCCTAAGGTGAGACTTCACGGGGAATCGTGGAAGGGTATCGTGGAGGGTTGGAAGAGAGTGGGAGGCTTGAGCATAACTCAGTCAGTAGGTAATACTCCCTTTTCACGCACAGGGGAGTATTCCTGTGAGCCGGAGAAGACAGAGTAGAGGGCCCTTCCTGTCCATCTTCAGAGTCCTGTGCTTCACCATTGAAGAAGCATCAGCACTCGAAGCCAGACCTGCGCCTCCGTGGGAATCAGGTGAGCGTTACAGCCTGCTACTGCAACAACCACCAGCTCCACTGTAAAGGAGCAAACCCGCAGGGGCAAACCTGTAGCATTGTAGAGCGGAGGCAGTTCAGAGCCCGCTACTGGCTTCCAACCCATTACACTGTCCCCTAGTGACAATCAATTTCAATAGGAGTGCAGAGGCTGGTTGGGACACGGAGCGGACAGGCTGGAGCTCCCAACGCACTACAACTACAGCCTACTGATTAAAGATACGGAAGCAGAGCCAAGAGAGAGAGCAGCCATCCCTCACTCGGCATTGCGGACCCCTCGCCTCACAGCATCTAAATAAAAATCCCACTATGAGAGACGATAATACAGGGTCCAGGAGTGGAGGCAGTATGGAGCCTGCCCCTAGAACTTAATCACCAACTCTCACGGCTAGTGGGTTTCGAGGGATTTAGCGCCCTTATAGATCATAGCTCAGAATAGTGAGACCGGACTGGCCGAGCACACTGACAGACACTGCCAGCTACCGCCTTGGCGCCTGGCTGGAGGTTGAAGGCAGTATGGAGCCCACCCCCCATGGGCACCGAAGCACCAACCTCTGGGCGCACAGCATTACTGGTGAACGGGGAGCCAGGGGAAGAGCTTAGTCACCTGATTAACTTCTTACTACACCGCAAAATGAAACGCATGAGGTGATTCAGATGCATCCCTACGCCGGAAACAAGCCCCATTATCAGCAAGTCAGCACAATTATTTCTCGGCCCGAGGCATGACCAGAGCAGGGAGCGGTTCGGTGCTATACTTCCCGCAGGGAGTAGCTGAGAGAGGGGAACTGATGAATAACGCTGACACTGGAAAAAAAGGCCCCAAAAGGGCACTTAACTGCTAATACACTGCCCCAACAGACCTGTGGACTGTAGGGGAGAAACTAACTGGGGTGAAAGAGGAGAAAGCATAGTGAGACATCACCAACCAAACATCCCCACCAAAGCAGCATCTTGGAGAAGGAGAGACCCCGTTGAGTTACGCGTGGTGAGCCAGGAGGAGAGGCCTAAGACCAGGACAGGCTAGGACGATTGGGACGGGACTAGACCAGACCGCGGGCTCTGCACCCCGCGAAGAGACAACCCTGGTTCTACTCATCCCCGGAGAGGGGCACCGCACCGGAATAGACTGGTTCAGCCGGGAGCAGACACATCACACTCACAGAGACAAGAGACCATACCTACTGTCCCGTGTATGCGTCATATACTGAACTCCCAAGCGACCACAGTTTGCACCCACTTGGCAGGAGATGGAGGGGGCTCCCGACCTCCGACACGTACTCCTAAACGGATTGTGCTGGTACCTAGATAGACAACCACGAGCATGGGGGATGTCCGATAAAATGCAGCAGAAACTCAACTTTGAAAGCGACCCTTCCAGCAAGACCCTAGACAACAACCCCAGACGGAAACATCTGACTCACCAGAGGAGGCAGTGGAAAATCTCCGCCAAGCACCCGAGATAGACATCAGAGAGATTCTGTTATATTTAAAAGCTGGCATAAGAGGATTGGCCTCCAAGCTAGACTCATTATCCTCCAAGGTCGAACTACTACAACACAGGCTGGATAAGCATGGCGAATGTTTGGATGAAGTGGAGCAGCCAACATCTGGCCTGGAAGACGGGCAAACCTCCCTCATTGCCAGGGTGTCATCACTGGAGGTCCAAGTCAAGGCAGTAACAACAAAAAATGAAGACTTAGAGGGAAGAGCCTGTTGAAATAATATTTGCCTGGTCAGTGTAAGAGAACAACAAGGCACACCCACGATGGAGGAGTTTGTGGAAAACATGTGCAAAGAGCTATTTGGAGAGCCAGCGCTGTCCCCCCTGTTCATAGTGGTGAGAGCTCATCGCGTACCGGCATCTCGCCTGATACCGGGAGCAGCTGTCAAGACTTTGTAATCCTCCGCATTCCCCCTCCTCATCTGAATCTTCAATGGTGCTTTCGTAGGTCTCAGAATCCTTCTTTCTCGGAGTCCTCTTAGAGTTCTTGGCCTTCTTATCCTTCTTCTGGTGTCCACCGTGAGCCATTAGGATATCTAGGCCAGGGGAACCCAGAGGAGCAAGCTCCCTAAAAGTCCAGGGAAAAAGCCTTGAAGGCAGAAAAAACCCTGTTAGAGAAGTGTGGCTGGACGTTACAGTTGAATTGGATGTATGTCCTTCCTAATCTAGAAATGTATAGCGTTCCGAAGGAAGTATTTATCTTGTTCTGTGAAGTATGGTATTTGATCTTGAAAATTGCAATAATCCTCCTGGTCTTGATGAGAGCTGACTATCACAGGAAGAGACCAATTGGACAAGAAACCAGCGATCCCACTGCACTTCAGACATGTCTGAAACCTTACTAGGAAGGAGGAGTATTTCCCCCGCAGCAAGGAAGAGGCGGACAACTGAATAGTAAAGGTAATGCGACCGGCGGATTGCCAAGAAGGATTAGAAAGATCATTCAAGGTAAGCTGACAGAAGTAGGAAAAGAGTGTAGCCAAAAGGATGTCGGAAGGGAGAGAGAGATATAATGACAAGGTAAGAGAGAATGTATAGCAGACATTAGGAGGAGCAGCAAGAGGTAAGGAAGAGTGAAAGAGCTCCAGTGGGGATCGATGCTAGAAGAGCAAGAGGTAGGATGGTGAAAGAGCTCACCGGAGTGCGGCGGCAGACGCCCAAGTAAGTCAGAGAACCCAGACCAAGTAACGAGTAAGAAAGTGGGCAAAGGATGATAACTCAGGAAAAGGCAGGGAAGGGAAAACTCCTGCCAAGGCGTGGAGAGAGAAATACTGCTAATGCTGTGCAGGAGGCAGAAAAAGACTGAAGAGAGAGAAAACGAAAGTAAACAAACTGATAAGAGAGTTTCAACCCAAAAAGGAAAAGCAATCAGAGAGCGGAATGGATAGCGATCCAGTAGCGTAACTAGGCAGAACCTGAGAAGAAAAGAATGCAGAAAATGAGCAATAAGGCTGGTACCACAGGAACGAAGCACTAGCATGGTGATGGTCTCCAAAGACGGATACAGCACGCAGAGTATCTGGAAATGAGATATAGAGGCATTGGCTATTTTAGGAAAAGACTAGACCGCGTGGTGCGGTTCTTGTCAAGTCATGTTATCACAACCTCCACCGGCTCCAGCACTTCCACTTCCGGCGCATGACAGAAGCCCCCCACCCCATGATTGCACGTATTCTGAATTATAGAGATCGTGACATGATCCTTCAACTGGCGCAAGAGATATGAGAACTTCAGTACGACGGAGATACAATTCAAATATACCCGGACTTCCCAGTACAAGCATCTCTGCAATCATTTGCAGGGGTGAAGAGGTGCCTGAGAGACTGCAACATCCCATACTCCATCTTATTTCCAGCAAAGCTCCAGATCCAACACGCCGGGAGGACTGAATTATTCACCTCTCCAGAAGCAGCAAGGGGCAGGGGGGATATGGGATCACAGGAACAGGGAGAAGGAGGAAGAGTTCAATGGGTAACAGGGAAAAGGGCTATGGGTAAGCCCAGTTGTTGGGAATCCGCTCCAGTAGGGGGCAGACCCAGGGGTAGTTATGATTGTTGGAAGTCCGGTCCTCACCAGTTCACTCCTCTAGCATGTCCTATGAATCAAACAGCATCTATCTATATAAAGAAGGTAATGGGTGGAAAGATCCGGGTCCCACTGCTTCGACACACTAGGGATTGATGGGGTTCAACGTAGCAACATGGAATATAAGAGGGGGGAATAATCCTGCCAAGATTCAGAGAATCTCTCAATACCTCAAGAGACACTGGGTTAAGGTGGTGCTAATCCAGGAAACCCATCTCACTCCTTCCTCAGAGGGTGATACTTTTTTTTTTTAACTAAAAAGCAGTTGTTTATCAGTTTCATTAACAAACTATTTACAACAGTTGTTATAAAATTTCTACATAATCGTTAATAAATCATTTTACTTAACATACTAACTAATTACATTCAAAGTCTGAGTACCGTATACAAAATTAAGAAAACTTAAAAGCAGAATGCAGTTATTCATTCAATCAAGTTAGGAGCCTACTTCTAAGTTGTAGGATGTAATTCCTTATTCTCTAATTCAAAAACCAATTTCTCAAGGAATCTACACAATAAGACAATCATTTTAAATAAGTATCCCCACATGAATTTACTCCAACACCATTCTCTGGATTCTAGTGTCATACCTAACACATTAGGACCAATAAGAGTATATCTCAAGGCTTCAAAGTTACTGCAATACATGGTTAGGTGTTTTAGACTTTCTATAAAAGGGTTACCATCGCAAAATCTTCACCATGGAGTCTGACACATCAGTGATTGCTTGTTCCAAGTAATAGTTTTTTCCAGAGTGTGGAGTTGATTGAGCTTAAATCACATATATAGATCACGATAGGGGCTGGAAGGAAATTTTAACAAATATGCTCTACGAGGATTTCTAAGAGTAGCAAATTTTGCTGCTTCAGAGTATTGTTTTTTAGAATGTATCTCATTCAACATACTTAACCAATCATGTTCGTATAATCATTTCTTTACATGACCCACACGAAATTCGAGGTCTATTTGTTTGAGGCCACATTCATCAAGTTTGTTGATAATAAGATTTCAGAAAATAACCAATGAAGCAGGTGCTTGATTCTTAATCATAATTAAGAATTCCTCGTAGAGCGATTGCCAATTGCAGAGGAGGAAATAACATCTTTCCATAATTTGTTAATTGCCTCCAATGGAATCTCGCTGATAAAGCTGAGATCCCTAACTCCTATCGTAATATACAGTTTGGTAAAGAGTTTGATAGCCTCAATGTAGATTTCCATAGATATCCTTGGATTTGGTCTAGAATTCAATCAATATTGCACAAACATAAGTCAAGCCCATATAATAAAATGGCTTCTACTTTCAACATGTAAAATTGTAAGAGTGGTTGAATCGAAAATGTGCAGTATTTCATAAATATTATCCGCATCTGTGTCACCAAGACAGCTTTTTTCGCATTTAAATTTAGTAACCAGTTTTTCCTTGATGAAAAATCTATGACATCGTATCCCAAATATCTCATATTCAGGTTTATGGGCATAGGGATGGAATTTATGGACCATTTCATCGTAAAGATACTCTTTTTCATGTTTTTCAAGATAAAGATACTGGATTTCTCGACATTGCATGTTAAGTTGTGTTTGAACAGATATTCTGCAAATATTACAAGCTTTTATTGGAGACCGTATGGTGTGCGATCAAATATCAGGACATCATCCGCAAATGCAATCCATTGAATGCGGAGATGTCCCAACATTGCAGGGTAAGTAATCTCAGTTTTCCATGTCTGTTCAATGTCAGAGAGGTAGAGATTAAACAGGGTAGCTGCCAAGTTGCAGCCCTGTCTAACCCCCACCTCAGTAGGAATGGGAGTAGTTGTCGATCCAGAATTGTTGATATGAACCAAATATGAAGTGCCTTGATGTAATTTGAGCAACATCGCTATTAAGGACTGTGGGATCGCCTTTGCATCAAGTTTTTCCCACAGTAAGTTCCTGATTACACAATCAAATGCTGCGGATAAGTCGACGGATGCCATATAAAGAGCACCCGAATTTGGAATTTCTTAGCGAGCTATTAAATGTGCTAAGACAGTTGCATTCAGCGCAGTTCCCATACTAGCACGAAAGCCAATCTGAAATGGCGATAGAATGGCAAGCCTATTTACAAACTGTTTTAGATGCTGTAATAGTAATATAGCAAAGGTCTTTGCACTTGCATCAATTAGTGCAATGGGCTGGAAATTACTAGGATTTGTTCTATCTCCTTTCTAGTGTATAGGCACTATAACAGACTGCAACCATGAAGGTGGAACACAAGATGCCCGAATAACTTCATCAAATTGTGTTTTGAGCAGCGGTGCCCATAGTTGCACATTTTCCTTGAGTATGCATGGTGGAATACAGTCCGGTCCAGGGGCTCTCGATTTGTTTAACTTTCCTAGGGCCCATACAATATCCTCTGTTGACCAGCCCTTAAGTTGCTCTACTGAGTGATGCGTAAATTTAGATGATAAGTCCCGATATCTGTCAGGTAATGCAATTTTTTTCTTGTAGAAAAGCGTCCATGTTTCTGCACTAATATTAGAGGAAGGATTGATCATCAGTTCTTGAGTGTTCATTACACCTTATCAGTGCCCAGGTGGATCGCCTATCATTAGAACACAACAATGCCATAATTTTTTGATTTGTTGAGTGATGGAGATCATTTCTATAGTTTTTTATGTTGCTATGATATTTGTTGATGATCTTCCTTTTTGTTATTTGATATTCAGAGTTAGATAAGCCGATTTTGGATAAGTGCCCAATGTCCCAATTTTTTTGGTTTTTTAGCATGTTCATTCTCATGGCAAGGAAGTCAATAGCTAAAGGCTTTACTGGTTCGTTTGATTTAAGCAAAACCAAATATGTGAGTGCAGTTGTTATAATGATCGAATTTTGTGATGTTTTTATCGACCCTTTACTGGAAATATTACTGCCGTTCATGCAGTTCAGTGCTAGCATTTTCATAATTGCACTACATTTTCTACAAGTTTTCACATTCCATCTTACTGATGCACCTGGTCGATCCTCCAGAATAAATATGCTAAGTGGATCTTGTACCAATTTTGGGATGATTAATTGCATTTCTGTATATAGATACAATGGTCACTTAGTTCAATCATAGCCGTTTCTACTCCCGTACAACTTGAAGATGACTCCACTGATACCGCAATGTAATCGATACATGATTTTCTATTATTGCGAGACCATGTGAAAACATTCTTACTTGAACGAAAGGGAAGAAAAGCATTGTTCCATCGCTCAAAAAAGAGCTGAAAGAGTAAACCTCTTTTCATGTTCGTCGATGATTGATTTTCGAGTGAGGTTTTTATTACAGTACAGGACTCTTGGAAGCAGTTGGAGTTGAAATCGCCTCCTAGGATTACTTTTACATTGGGCCACTTGATAAGGATCTCATCAAACAGGACATCAAGATCATTAAACAAGTTAGCTATTACGGTATTTAGAGGATTGTAATACAATGACACTATTAATACGCTGTTTGTTTTAGCCATTCCTAGTTCTATTAGAATCGCAATATAAGAGTGAGTAGTCAGTGTCATTGGCAATGTATAAACAAGCTCTGTGTTTACCAAGATGGTGATTCCGCCCGATGGTCTACCTTTCGACACTTGTGTCGCAAGAGTCGAATAGGCAACACAGCCGTTAATTTCAAGTTGGTTGACAGCCATAGTTTCTTGACATAAAACTATGTCCACAATTCCCTGAGGGACATACATCGATGCCCACCTTTTCAAATTTTGTACTCCGCATGAATTCCAAGACATTACTCGTAGGAGCTCTTTGCTATTACGATTGTTCGTCTTTTGTTGAGTCCTTATGGGACCCTATTAGAGCTGATAGCCAAGACCAATCTTTGGAAATGGCAGAAATTGCTACCAACTGTGTCAAGACTGCAGTTTCCGAAACCTGCGAACTGGTGGGTAATGTTGATTGTTTGTTTGTGTTTACTATAGTGGGCGGAACAGTTTCATTGAAGATTTTTGCTTCTTCAATCGTCTGGAGTTGGATGATAGATAGTCCTAGCGTTTTTAGTTCCCTTCTGTGGTTCCATATTAATTCTGTAATTATTAGGGATTGCAATTCAAAGACCATCCTGTGATTTTTTGCCGCAGGCAGTGTAATCCAAATGATGTCACTAGATACCAAAGTTCTCAGAGCTGGAATCTTTTTAAAAGTCTGTAACAT
This sequence comes from Ambystoma mexicanum, assembly GCF_040938575.1. Classification (NCBI taxonomy): domain Eukaryota; kingdom Metazoa; phylum Chordata; class Amphibia; order Caudata; family Ambystomatidae; genus Ambystoma; species Ambystoma mexicanum. The sequence continues at coordinate 344,941,505 of NC_090922.1, forward strand.
GAATGATCGATTTAGATCTTGATCTCCATTTATTTTGGTTGAGCTAATCCAGCCCAAAATACTCGAAGTGGGTGTGTCAAGCATTGATTGATCAATAGATTCCACCGTTTTGTGTGATTTATTAGAAGTTGTTTCACATTCCAAGTTATTCGTGGACCTCTCTCTTTGAGTCAACTGACTCTTTTCACCAGAGGGAATAACAGTTTCCTCCGTAAAATTCTTGTTATTCCCCGAATGCACTCGGAGGCACTTTTTGTGGAGAGTTGTGTCGTTGTTCGTGACTGTCCTGAGTATTAGTGTTGCGTTCTAGATCTGCACTTAGATAGGTTGGGTGAATTACCTCCTGGCATTTCAATGATGAACTTTCAGGCACCCTTTCTTGGTCTAAGGTTGATCGTTCAGTAGTTTTTTTTTTTGGAATTGGTTTGTAAAAGGCTGAGAGCAAGGATTGTTGAGTCAAAGACAATGAAGCAGAAAATTCTTTTTGTTTATCCATAATGGATTTTTCTGACAGTGACAAATGTTTTTTTTCCTTAACGCCAACCAAGTTCGATTGCAGCTGTAAGGCTAATCGACTTTCAAGAGTAAGCTCCTCCACATTGATCCCCAAGTCGATGTTTAACTGCGGAGGCAGAATATTTACACTTGGATCGGTTAATGTTACATTGGTCTTAGCTTTTGGATCACCGTTGGAATGTTGTTTTTGAATAATTTTTTTTTGTTTTTGATTTTTTCATTGTGTTTCCAATAGTTTTGCGTTACATAGATTAAGTCTGTTCATTGCACGTGTGTGCAATCTTTTTTGTTTACGAGAAATGAATTGTTTTTGTCCTCTAGGGTCAGAGGATTCCTCTTTTTGGGGGGGTTCCACTACTACAACTTCCTTCGCACTCTCTTCATTTAAGATTTTAATCAAATCAGATGGACTATCGGGTGTTGGACTCGATTGTAGAAGCTGTTGAGTCTCTTTGTTTGATTCTTTCGCTGTAATTTCCAGATCATTTGCCTGGTTAAAAAAAGTAACTGGTCAATTTTCTCTGCATGGTAAGCTACCATTTGGCATAGCTCAGCATGCATATAAATTTGAATAGATTCCATATTTCTTTGTGAGTTAACTGTCGGAGCAAAAGTCGAAGGAAATTCATAGATTGGACCACCCACCTCTTTTTTTGAGAAATCCTGAGTCTCAATTTGTTGACTCTCTGTTTGTGATGCAGTAGTGTGCATGATCATGAGAGGCGTATTTGGAGAGTGACAGCCTTTTTGCTTTTTATAATTATCAGCAAAGATATAACCCTCAAGTTTATTCAGTTTTGAGGAAATATCAAGTAATGAGTATAATCATGCCCTTTGTCAAGCAGATTGAGAATTCTTGACATAACAGGGTATGATGATTCAAAGATTAGAAGATCCTCAGTACATTAGATCTAGTTTGGCCATTGTGGCATCAATGTTATGTTTTTTTGGAATTGCTATGGTCTCCTTAAACCCCACTTCGAAGACGCGAGGACATATTCTCCAAACAACAATACCAAGGATTAGGTTTAGTTGTTTCAACAATATGATCGCAGATGATTAGCTAATCTATATTCCTGTATTTGAGTAAACCACTTGTGCAAGCAGATATTATTAAACCAAAATTATTGACTACTATCAGACCTCATGCAAACCCAGACTTAATATACTAAGCTCTCATCTCCCCTTTAATCACCATCCAAAGCTGTTCGTATAAGACTTCTGTGGATAGATGAGCTTAGCCTAGCTTGTATTAACTAACACAGTGTGAACATTTCTTCATAAATTAGGTCAAATAGAGAAGGTTTAGAGAGACTTACCACCTTCCGCGCACCGCGAACAGCAAACAGTACTTGTATGGTACTTGACGATGCGCTGGCAGGGAGGATTATGAAGACCCAGGAAGAGGTGTGCCCAGCAGAAGGCGGGGTTTCCAACACGGAAGTGGTACCTTGAAAAACAAATACAAAAGGGTGTGTTTACTTACGACGTGATGACAAAACACGTAACAATGCTTTCAAAAACACCCTCGTAAAGTTGGGCACACTAGTAAAGTAAATACACGCACTGATGTAGTCCTTAGCACATGCTAAATACACGCACTGATGTAGTCCTTAGCACACGTTGAGTATGCGCACTGATGTAGTCCTTAGCACACGTTGAATATGCGCACTAATGTAGTGCTTAGCATACACTAATTAAAGTCCGCCCTGGAACAGTGACTAGTGCGCAGGCCTATCTCAGCTGTAGCGGAAATTACTAGGGTTTAATCACCTTCTTCCTGTTAAGGTCAGGCACGGCAGCGGAGTCGCAGCCTCAGACGTCCTCCGGGCGAAAAACAGTCAGAACTCGGGGAAAACACTGCAAACAGTACTTGTATGGTACTTGACGGTGATACTTTTCCTTCTTCTCCTCCTATGCCCGAGGAGTGGCAATTGTGATAAGCAAAGGGGTGATATTCAGCTAATATTGGTGGCTAGAGATGACACTGGGAGATCACTACTGGTGCATGGAGTACTTGAGGGGGTACAAGTAGTCCTGGTAAATTCTTATGGCTCAAACATAGACAGCACAAACGCTTTTGACTGTGTCATGACGCAACTAGCTGGGTTCCAAACAGCCACGATCGTGTGGGCAGGGAACCTAAACACTAATCTGGACCCTGGGATAGGTCAGGAGCTCCCCTGAGAGGAAATACCAAAGTGGGCCTTCAGATATGGGAAATTTGCACAAAATACTAAGTCGTTGACGCATGGAGACAGTGTCACTGGAAGGTCCGAGACTTTACTTACCATTCCTGGGTCCATGGCACAAGCTCCAGATTAGACTACCTGCTGGTGTCCCGGGAAGGAGGGTTCCACTAGGGGGACAGCCGCATTCTCCCTAGGACACTCTCTGATAATTCCCCAGTGCTACTAGAATGTACGCATGAGATGGGGGAGGGGGGGGATACTCCTGGAGTTTCAAATCGGGAAATCTCCAGGACTCAGTATTTACCCAAGAGTTACGGGAAGAAATACAGTCCTTCAGGGACATCTCTATGGGGTGGCAAACGGGGCACGTGCCCTGGGCCCCCATCCTGGTGGCCCTGGAGGGGGCCCCCACAGATCCTGGAGAGTGTGACAATAACACTGGTTCCCTCCCCTGCCGTGACTTTAATTTAAAGTTCAATTGTAAGAAACTCAAAGGCCAAGAAGTAACAACATAGTGCTCTCCTCTCTGTGCCCACAGAACTGATTTTGAGTTGATAACAACAAGAGTGAAGTCATGTGAGTGCAGTCTTCCACTCTGCTTGGATGGATCATAAATCATTGCAGGCCATGGCTGGGCCTGGGAGGGACCTGCAATAGCAATGCAACAAGAAAATGTTACAAACAGCCAATGAAAACTACCATTCTGTTGTTACTATACAGTATTTGATTTATTCTGCATAGTAACACAGAATGTGCAGTTTTCATTGGCTGCAGTAAAATGACATGGTGACGTGGTGACGTGTTGTTGTTGCCACAGAAGGCAGCGCAGCGCCACCTTCATTTCACAAGTTGAAGGTGTCTAGGCGTGGCATGTGTTTTTCTTGAGAGAGCCTGCTGCGACAGTGTGTGCGGCCTAGTTGGGCCTTGCCATTGCCAGTGTGCCACTACCAGCACTGTGCACTGGCCACCCCTGAGGACCTGAGGAGACAGATTCCCCGCCGGCACCCGAGCCAACTCCAAATCAGGTAAGTGACGACCACAGAAGTCAGTGCCAGTGCCCTAAGTGATTCCCTGCCACTGCTGAGCTGACATATGCTTTCTCCCGGTGCACTTGCATAAACACATGCTGCAGTTTCAGATCTGGCTATGCTTTTCTTTAAATTAAAATATCACCGATGACAGACAGGCATTCCCTGTCCTCTGCAAAGTGATGATAGATGCTTCGGCGAGCAGTGTGTGACCCTCTCGTTTGAACTGTCTCGCTGGAATGTCTTCGGAAATATCATGTCTTCTCGCAGCTGGCCGTCGTGCCCTGAGCTGGCCTGGCGCCGCTTTTACTGTGGGGCACTGGAGTTCAGACGGACTTGCCATCAAACAGTAATTAAACGTTCCTCGTTCATACAGCCTCTTAAAGGGCCTGCCGCCCGCCACAGGCCTGGGCACCTCCAGAGTTGGTCTGAACAGAACTAAACAGCAGCCATGCCCTAATGATAGAACTTTTGAACTAAAGCCTCAGCCTCAAGCCCAAATGATTTTTTGGGTGGTGTCAGCCACATCTCTAGGTCCTAGCCACCTTAATGTTTTTTTTGGTTCGATGCTGGGGATGGCATGTGGCATGTGCCCCGCCCGCTTCGTAATCGCAGCAGGACTTTTGAGAATAGGATCTGGTGCTGCAGAAGGACTGGGAAAGAAGCCATGCCTGCCTGGCAGATTATCAGGAAACTGCCGTGCACCCCCTCAGAAGTATCATGATAGGGACAGACTGGCGCTGGCTATTTATTTCTATGCCAAGCTCCATTGCCGGTCCCAGGTCTCCCAGCACCCGGTGCACGATTTGTGGGAGGGCCACCTGGCGCCCGCACTTCAAAAGCTTGTGTCAGGGCCTGCGTAAGGTAAGGGGCAATGCGGATGTGCCGGGCCGGTGCGCCCTTTCTTTTGTGCGGGCGCACGCCTCGAGCCAGCCCTGCCGCACTCCTACCATGCAGGTCACCTAATGGACATTTCTATACAGAATTTGCATGCTGCATGCCCTGCCTTGATCAAGGGGGCCAGGTGTAGCTCTGTGACAGAAGATTTAATAAATAGCCTGTTACAGGGCTTAGAAGCTGGAAGAATTTGCGTGAAGCACTATGAAAGAACCTAGATTATTATGATTAATATTCGTATTAGTGTGATTATTATTATTGTTAAAGTGACACTTATCTGTAGAATTTGACTAGCAATTAACAATCATTATCAAATACCGCGTGTGGGGCCAGGTGGGCGTATCGCTGCTTAGGCTAAACCGATAAGTTAAAAGTTACCATGTGCAGGACATTAGACGTGCATTGGAATGGTGAATGTGGTCAGCCAATCAGGTTGCTTAAACCTGAAGTCATGCCGCCAGCACCGACACGCTCACTCACAACAAGCCGCTTGCTAATGGCGTGGTGTGCAGTGTCAGTCTGGTGCCTGGGCACACACATGTGCTAATCAGCGCTGTTGACCGTCTCTACGGTCAATGATGTTGAGTAATGTCAAACGCTGCTGTGTTTTTGTGAATGTAATGTTTCTGCACTGTTGAGCTTACGGACACCAGACACTGAGGTATGTAATCCCTTAATTTTTGCACACTGGAAGGGGGCATGGGTGTCGTGTCGCGGGGGGCAACATGGGTTTGGAGGGGGTGGGAGTAGGTCATGGGTTTCGGTGGGGCGACATGCATTTTGGGGAGGGGGGGCAAGGCTTTCTGTGCCCTGGGCCCCCAGAACTGTTAAAATAGCCCTGCAGTCCTTTCTCCTACATAACGAGGGATCGGTCTCTTCTAGCCCAGTTTTATGGGATCCCTAAAGTGCTATGTCAGAGGGGGGTCTGTATGTCCAAAGAAAATGGAATCTTACAGATCATCAGAAGGGAGCACACTGAGGGAGGAACCCGGATTAAAGCGTTAGAGGGGGAATACGCAGATAAACAGGAACCCCAAACACGGGCCCAAATCTGCGAGGAATCGAAAAGTTCAAGACGAATGCAAATCAAGAAATATGGTTTTTCTCACTCCAGTGGCTTTTAGCTTTGGCCCGACCTTCCGGAAAATGATCCTCGCAAACTACCAGGCCCCTAAAACCAGGCTGAGAGTCAACGGCCGCCTATCGGACTCGATCCCTCTCACATGCGGGACGAGACAGCGATGCCCATTGTCCGGGCTGCTCTTTGCTCTGGCCATGGAGCCACCGGCTCAGCGAGTGCGCAAAACCCCCATATCAGTGGCCTGAAGATCGGCTCCGCGCAACATAAAGTTGCCCTCTACGCAGACGACGTTCTGTTCACCATTACAAACATCGAAGGGTCCATGAGGGCGGCCCTGACTGAAATCCACGTCTTCGGGATGGCATCGGGATTAGCCATTAACTTCCAAAAGTCAGCGGCGCTCAAAGTGGGCCTCACCCCAGCAGAACGAGAGGCCTTAGAGGAGAGGGGCCCGTTTCCATGGAGCACCCAATCAATCCCATACCTGGGGGTCCAGATCCCTGCTCACTCAACGAAAGTCTACCAGTCTAATTTTCCGCCACTCTTTGAGCAACTGGAAAAGGACATGACCCGCTGGCAGTCGCAAGAAATTTCCCTGCTAGGCCGCATCACGAAATGCAAAATGAACCTGCTCCCCTGGGTCGCAGGAGGCCTTGAAACGCTGGGGCAACTCTTTGACGGGGATTCCCCCCTAACCTTTGAACGCTGTAAAATGACATTCCAGCTAGCGGACACAGACAGCCACACCTACGCCTAACTCAGGCATTGGTGCTCCCACCCCCAAACCCGAGCGGCGGCCACAAGACCCCTTACTCCACTTGAGCTAACAGTGAATGACCTATCGGCTCGGGGAACGATTTCAGCCCTCTATAGAGTGCTACAAGAGGATCCTTTTCATTACAAGTCCTCTTATATGTCTCAATGGGAGGTGGACCTTGAGCACGCTATAGAAGACCACACGTGGGTGGACATCTGGACCAGAACACGCACAGCATCCTACAGCATCACCAACTGGGAGTGTGTCCACAAACTGCTTCTGCGCTGGTATAACCCCCCTTACGTCTCCATCACTTCCAACAGACCCTAGACCCTCACTGCTGGTGTCTCTGCGGCCTCCCAGGATCCTATTTCCATATGTGGTGGACCTGCCCCTGAGTGAAAGAGTTCTGGACCCACTGCCTAGCCACTATAAAGGATGTCATCCAGGTGACCATTCCGCTAACGCCCGAGCAAGTCCTCCTAGGGATCCCGTTGCCAGACTCATACCCGAGATCAGGGAGGAGAGCAACCCTAATGTCCCAATTCTTGCTGGCAGCTAAAATCACGGTGGCCCGCACTTGGAAGTCCACGGAGGGACCCTTGATGACCCTCTGCTGGGTCAAACTCTGGGACATTCTGATAGCCGAGAGGGCTACGGCAGCCAAAGCGATTCATGGACATTTGGGCCCCGGTGCTGGACTATGATCAGAACTATCCGGCCCTGACATATGAACCATGCCTGATTGTGAGAGCCCTTCATTCTATGGACGATCTGTCGCCGCCGCCAGACCAGGCCGAATGAGGCCCAGGTACAGTGCCAACCGAGAAACGCATGGGGGTGGGAAGAGGGGACTCTGTGCCTGATATGTTCTGAGACGCTATAAGCAATGTAAATGTATAAGCTCTCCTGTGTGTTGATTTATAAATAAACACATTTTAAAAAAAAAGAAATATGGTTTTTGGCCCGGGGGCATCAGGTGCGACAATACGTGAAGGCCAGAAACCAGGAGTGCTCATTGCACGGTTGATTACCACTGATAGACGCCCACCCTTCGTGGAATGTATGCAGAACCTACGGGGAGAACTGGTCCGTTCCGAAGAAAACATTGCAGAAGTCTTCCGAGCCTTTTACCAGGAGCTGTACATCTCCAAATGTCCGAAGGACCGAGAGGCCCTACGCGGCTGCCTTGAAGAAACTGAATTCTACTGTGTGGAAGGGAATTTACGGGAATCTCTTAATAGACCGATCACCCTTGATGAAATATTAGCAACGATCAAGGAACTCCCGGGGTCCAAAGCACCAGGTCCCGATGAACTAACAGGGGAATTCTATAAGGCGTTTGCACCTACCCTTGCACCACTCCTCCTCTTCGCATATGAGGAGGCGATGGAAAGGCAAGTTCTCCTTCACACTCCTATGGGCGCATATCCCTTGTCAAAATTATCATAATGGCCCAACCTCTGTACCTATTTGTTAAAGTCCCCCTGTTGTTGTCAGGAGGATTTTTTCAGCGTTGGCGAGGCCCGATCCTAGACTTACTATGGGATGGGAAACCAGCAAGAGTAGCCTAGGGAATGCTTGTTCAACCAACGACAAAGGGAGGCTTGGCTTTATCAGATCTAGAACGCTACTACTGGGCAGCACAGGCACAATTCTTGGGACATGGGTAGGCTACTCATTCTGTACGACCGCATGTCCAGATCGAGCAGGCCTTGTTGACCCTCAACATGCTACGAGCAGCGATTGTCGGAGTGCGCCAAGTACCACCGCAGACACTAAATGTGGTCCTGATCACACACGCAATATGGCTGAAGATGGGCGCGAGAGACGGCCGATATTCACCCCTACTACCGGCAAAGCACATCCCCGGGCTACCCATAACAAATGAACGTGTATTCCTGCAATGGGCAGATAAGCTAAAATGGAGATCCTCCGAGACCTGTTTGTGGGCAGGTCGTTCCTCACGATCCAGCAAGCAAAAGAGCGGGGAGCTGACTCGGCCCTTGGCATATTCCTGTACTTCCGGCTCCGAAAAAATATGTTCAATTGCTTTTCCCCTCATTTCCTGCACAACCACCAGTATGGCAATTACTGCATTACTGGGGTGATTACCAAAAGGCCTTAGGGGAGACTGAGCTAAGGTGTCAAAGTGGTCATACAAGGGTCAATCCAAACCCCTTGTACACTGTCGAAAGTCTTTGGTTGTGGAGGCAAATGTGAACCCGAGTGAGGGATGCCTGCAAATTAGTGTGAGGAGTAATATACCCGTGAACATTGAGACGACAAATATGAACCCACCTGAGGGATGTCCACACTGAGTGGTTGGTCTGAACCCGACTGAGGGAGGCTAGCATTGAGAGAAGGATCGGAGGCTGGCTGAGGGGGATCCAAGGGTGAAGAGTAATCACCCAACGTGAAGATTAGCAGAAGGAACATTTGTTTTGTTGTGAATGTCATATCAGTCCCTCTGAAGCAAGAGATTTTTGCATGAAAGAAACTTGGACACAGAAGGTCCTGATATTGAGAAAAGGAATTGTAACCTTGTGCCGGAGAAGCCCAGGAGTGTGCTGTGCTCAAGAGTCCCTGCCTTGTCCCATGCTAGAAGCGTGGGGAAGGGAGACCCCGACCATAACATCCTGATTTATCATTTTGTGAACACTTCTTTCTTTTCTTATGAACATTATCCCACCTATTTTGTAGCATAGCAGTAAGGATTGGCAATAGTTTTCTTTTAGTATAGGCCCTGTTGATTTGACTAGGTTCTACTAGGACTGTATTATTACTATTTGATGGTCGTAGCTTGCTCCCATCTTAGATTTAGGTTTAGATTAGACGTTTATCTCATCCCTTTTTACCGTCTAATAATTACCCTTGAACTGTGATCATTTGTATCTATCTTACTTTGATACCATGCCTTTATTACAGAATGTTTGATGACTATACAGATCCCCTGTGCTTCCTGCCTCTGTCCAATGACACCAATATACAAGAAGTATAGCGGACAGGGCCTGTTCCAGATGCAAGTGGCCCAGCTTTGCAGGTGTCTATGTTGCACCTACCGGCCAAAGGGTGTAACCGTAGATATCCTATCACCACTGACTGGCCCAGTGAGAAAATAAATGTTTTACACATTGAAAGAAGCAATTCAGAAAATTAGGGAGCACTCCATGAAGGAAGCAATTCATGTAGACGAACCGGTAAATATGGGGAGAGTGCCAATGTCTGTGTCAACCAGAAATATGGTCATAAGAACTGCCCCACCTGCATATAAAAGTGTCATTATGACTGTCAGTAGGTATGACTGGAAAACCAACTGATTAGGTGGTTGATGCAATTCGCCAACTGTCATTCCTGGGTGAATGGAACAAAGGTGTGGATTTTATTTTTTATTTTATTTCTTGCATTTATAATACACCCAAACCCTTAGGTGTCACAGCGTAGTCACAGACATCTTACAAAATAATTATAGCAGTTTAAGATACACAGACAAGCAGAGCATCAAATCTTATGGCGATACAGAGGGTCAAAGCTTTCGCAACAGTCAATCGGGAGAGGTGATCAATATTCAGAGAAGCTACCAGACAATATCAGTCCGAATGGCCTAGTGCGGGCATTGAGCTCGAATTTATTGAATAACCATGTTTTGAGTGTCTTCTTGAAACATCGGAATTATGGTTCAGATCTTACATGCTGAGGGAGCGTGTTCCAGAGTTTAGGAGCCAATACTGAGAAACTACTAACTCCCAGCTCTGGAATATTTGAAGTGTGAATGGAGAGGTGTGCCTTGTTGTTAGATCTTAAAGTTCTGGTGGTTTGGTCCACATGGTGACAGCGTTGTTGATGTAGAGAGGGGCCTTATTGGCAAGACATTTGTGTGTGATGCAAACTGTTTTGAAGATGATTCTGGCTTTGATGGGGAGCCAGTGGGCTTCCCTTCTGCTGACAGAGATGTGATTGTTTCTTTTTAGTCCAATGGCAGCTCTTAGTGCTTTGCTTTGTAACAATTGTAATTTGGCAACATTGGCCTTAGAGGTGCCTAGCAGTAGCACATTACAGTAATCTAGCTTTGATAAGATGAGGGCTCCCTTGTGCAATTTTGTGGTATCAGGAATTGGCGGCTTAGCGCAATGAGTTTAGACGTGTAGGAGGTGGTTGAAGAGAGGGCGTTGACATGTTGGGACATTGTTAGGTTGGTGTCTAATTAGACACCCAGCTTTTTGACGTGTTTGGAAACTGGTATCTGGGTTCCGTCAATAGTGATTGCGGAGTAGTCCGTGTGGTGAGCATTGATTTTGGCAGAGGAGCCTACTATGAGGAACTCCGTCTTCTTGTCATTGAGACATAATGTAACCACTGCCAACACAATTCAGAAGCACTTTGCAGGTAACAATGGAAAAGTCCTACCTTGTCTTCGGTATTTCCGAAGGAGTGAAAGTTTTCCGGAGGCCCCTTCCCCAACCTTCTAACACAGGTGCCAGAAAGGGGTTCTCCGGGAAACCCTCTTAGAGGGAAAAAAACCTGGTTGTGGATGTTGTTCTGTAGGTGATTCTCGTCGATCCTTCACGACTCGAGTAGGGAGTCTAACAAGATGGAGTCGCGATGGGGTTTAATCGGTGAGACTCTGCTGTGGGTATAGAATGGATAGAATTATCTACCTGTAGCACCCTTCGTCTGATGGTTACCCAAAGTTGAATGAGTGAGAAGTACCTGTGGGAGGATCCCAAAGAGTGTTATGGAGAGTCTCTGTTGGCTGGGGATGTTGTCCGATCTGATATAAGTTAAAGGAAACAGAATGGAAGTGTTTGAATAAGGTTATGTAAGAAGAGAAGTGAAGTGAAGGGGAGCAGAAGCCTGAATGCTTAAATCCCTACCTGTTGGATATGCCAGGATGCAGAGATCGTGTGTTGAGTCTTGGGAGTTTGAGTGTAGTGTTGAGACGAGATCGACCAAAGTGAAATAAGACTGCTGGGGATTTCGTCCGTAAAGCTGAGCAGAGTGCAGCTGCCGGGTAGACAGAATAGGGGTGAAATGATGGAAAGTCCTGCAGGGAATGTAAGTAGAGTAAAGTAAAGAAAGAAAGGCTACACTGAATTGAAATCAATGAGAGGCACGTATCGCAGTTTCAATAACTCACGGAGCGGAGCTGTAATGAATCGTAGCAACGCGTAGTACTCCTGGAAACTCTCGTTCATATCGTACTTCCGGATTGGGGGCAGGAGTCTCGCTCTCGTCCTTCTCACGAGCCACTAGACCGCTCCTCTGAGCTTGAGGCTCCATGTTGGTGGTATGAACTCGCAACTGCGGCTGTAACCGCCAACGATGCCAGAGAGTGGTATGCCGAAATCTGGGTGTAACACATAAGCTGTTTATTGCCATCAAATTTTGAATGATCGCATATATTTTATTGATCATGATAGTGTCCTGATCATAATTCCCAGTTAGGGGTATTAGGATCTGGGTGTCATCGGCAAAATGTGTGTAAATGACACCCATAGCATCCAAGGCAGCGAATAGAAGCTTAGTATAGGCATTGTAGAGGCTGGGCGATAGACACAACCCTTGTGGGTCTCCTAGTGGCACTAGTATGGGGTCCGCTGCTTCCCTGCCAATGGAGACTCGGGATGTACTATCTCCCAGAAAAGATTATACCCAGAGGGTGGAATCATGTGAAAACTGGAAGTCGTTTGTCAAGGTGGCACAAAGTATGTCAGGGTCGACTAGGACAAATGCAGCGGATAAGTCTAATAGTAAGAGGATGCAAAGTTTACCCATGTCTCTTATGGAGTCCATCTGAGTTTTAAGATCGAGGAGTGCTGATTCGGTACTGTGATTAGGTTGAAAGCACGACTGTCTTGCTTCTAGAAGGTTGTTTTCTTCAAAATGGGATTGGATATATGTATAGGCTATTTTATCAATGATTTTCAATAATAAGGGAACCGTGGTTATTGGGTGGTAATTAGTGGGAATGGTAGGGTTCAATTTGTTTTTTAGGAGCGGGGTTACCCATGCTTCTTTGATACTAGGAGGGACTAGGTTGGTGCTGAATGAGGCATTTACAAAGTCAGTGATGATGGGAGTGAGAGTAGGAGCGCACAGCTTCACTAGGTGAGCTGGGAAACTGTCTCTTTTGCAGTTGGATGGTTTTAGCTTAGAGATGGTGTCTAGTACTTGTTCTTGGGATACTGGTGTGAATTTAAATTGAGTGATGGGATTTTGTCTGGAATTGTCTATTGGTTTTAGACAGGTATTTTTATTGGCCAGGAGATTTCTTTTGGTCAATATTTTCCCTTGGAGTAGTTGTATTTTGCTTGCTAGAGCCTTTTGTATAGTGGTGCACCAGGCTTTACTGGAGTTCACTTTTGTGGTTGTTGGGACGGGATTTTCCAATTCTCTAAGAATTGTGAAGAGATCCTTTCAGTTTGATGATGCATTGCTAATAGGGTTGTTGAGGGCATTATCTTTGTGGGTAATGATAGCAGCTTTGTAAATTTTAATTGCTTCTGTCAGTGCTTTAGAGGAATCGGCGGATAAGGTTTCTTTGTGGAGGTGTTCTAGTGATCTTTTATTTCGCCTGAGAACCACGCATTCTTCATTAATCCAAAAGGAAGTACATTTGTCAGGGCGTCTGTATTTGGTTGTGGTTGTAAGTGAGGCTGGCAAATCTATGGTAGATTTAAGGCACTTGTGGTAGAGGTCTGCAAGACTATTTGGGTTGAGGCTCAGGGTAGGAAGAGAAGACAGGGAGTCCTTGAGGAGGGAGGGCAGTCTACAGTGAGGTTCTGTTTATTCCTTATTTCAATGGTGTCCCGAATGGTTGAGGTGGGAGGGAGATTCTTATCCATCGATAGTGAGACGCTAATGAGGTGGTGGTCAGTCCACTCAAGTGGTGTATTGTCATTTATAACTAGTTGGGATTTTAGAGGGAGTATCCAATCTAGTATTCTGCCTTTGGTATGAGTCGGTGTGTTCACTAATTGGGTGAAATTCATGTCTAGAAGGGCCGCATAGAAGGCCTTCGCTTTATGGTCTTGTATGTTGTTAAAACCTAGATTCATCTCACCTAAAATGATGAATTTAGTGTTGGGTTTGAGAAGAGGAGCGAAGAGAAGAGGAAGGTCTGATTCTGGGTGGCTGATGTTGTTCGGGGCTTTGTATACTACCAGTATTTTGGTGGTGGTTTTAGTGTTGGTTGTCAATTTAGCAAGGAGTAGTTCATATCCTTCTACGGGGTTGGGTGGGCAAATTCTTAGTTGGAAGCTGGTTTGGGCTTTTATGGCTATGCCTCCTCCCTGACCAGTTAATCTATCAGACCTGAGGCTATCATAGTCTGGTGGGATTCCTAATGCAAATAGAGGCCCAATGCTTGGTGCAGCCAGATTTCGGTTACCACTAGTAGGTCCAGCTGGTGGTCCATGATGAGGTCATGAATCTCAATGGCATGGGCACCAAGAGAACATACGTTTAGTAGAGCACCTTAGATGCTGGGGTGGGGTTCAATCATAGGGGGTGGTGGAGCTGAAGTTGAGGGAGAGTGGGTTTGGAGGGGATAGAGGGTTCTGGTTTAATGTTGGGTCGTGATGTGGTCTTTTTAGGGTAGTGGTAATGGAATTATGTGTGATACTATTTTGGTTATGGGGTGAATATTCGTGGTAGTGGGATTAGGAGGGGAAGAGAAGGACGTGCATGATCTGAGCCTTTTCAGCCTGGAAATGACCAAATGACTTGTAGTGACATTGAAAGCAGACATGTTAGCTTCGATTATGGGTGAGTTATCGCTCAATGGTGAGATCTGCTTGATCCTCCATAAAACCCTAGTTTGGAATGGAGCAGTCTTGGGTAGGAAGGGGGTAGGGCAGGGGAGAGGATGGTGATGGTGACAACCCAGTTTGGCAAGGCTGATTCCCATAGGGGTGAAACTGCCTCCTGAGCATAAAATTGCATCATCTATCAAGCGGAAGGGGTTCATAGTAATCAATGAACTGCCTGAGTATCCAGACGTATAGGTGGCTATGGGAGGAAGTCGTGGGTGAGTTACACTGTGAGGTGGTAGCCTAAGCTCACTGGTTCAGGGTGGGAAGCATGCGAGATGCCACTATAGGCCGTGGGGCGAGTTCTTAACCGCCTAATGCTAGCATTAGAGACAGTATAGCAGATCTATGCTGGCATATGATATGGTAAACCTGGGGCAATATTTTGAACAGATTGGTAAAACAGTGGACAAAGTAGCAGTGAAGACCGTTGAACGTGTTCTCAGGCATCTATACAAAACAGAACAATCAATAGCTAACACCGTTTGAGACGCTTTGTGTAAATTGTGCTCTATAGCAAGTTAATAACTAGATAAATCGCAATCATTTAACAATAGCAATTGGGGCAGACAAGAGTTATCAGGATTCCAGTCATTTGTAGTGCAGTATGGTACATTCAGGCCACTGAAAATGACTATGCTCGTTATTATTGCTGATGTCACATTCAGTATGGGCACAATATGGCAACATGGGCAATGCGATTTCAGTAAGATTGAATGCGAGATGAGGGGGGTGAGCAATAAGACAGACAGTAATGGCGAGGCATAGTATGTTCTACTTAGCTGCAGCGGTTAGGCAACAGTATATGCCCATGACTCATGCGTTAGGCAGGTAGTGTGAGGTTTCTGTCGGTATATGCACGGTAAATGCAGCTAGGTCAGTTCTCCGACATTCTTGCAGTTTAGTTCAAATGAGCTACAAGCAGCTTTGGACAACTTGTGAAGTCAGCAGCATTCAGATCTCCCAGGCAATAGATAGCATTTTATACTGGGTGGGTTTCGATTGCACTAATATCTGAAGATTACTTACAACTGACGTAGTAGGCAAGTGGTTTGGAGGCAAAGTTGTCCCTGCGTCCACCCGGCTCTGACAGGCTCGGGACAGGAGCCTTTGTTTCTCCGCCTTCATTGCGGATGCTGGCTTGCGCATGCCGGTGAGCCCAGCAGCGGGTGTCAGGAAGCGCCTTGTTATGCGCCATTGGAACGCGTCCTCCAGTAATGCAGAGACGATGGCAGGGTCCTTAGCGTCTTTGTCAGAGGCATTCCCTGTTGAAAACTACGCCTCCCAGTAATCCCTTTTACAAAGCAAGTCATCACGCCTCCTGCGCGATGCAGAAGCAGTAGGTCATAGCTTCCCTGTTGTTGCCGGGCGACGCTCCTTAACCGTCGTGTTTTGCCGGGCAAGGTTGCTGAATTTCCTGAATTTCTGCTTTTTTCAAAATATTTTGGATTTACTGGTTTCCTGAACTCCTGCCTCGTTATCTTGGACCCGTTTTTGGCTCTTGTCCCTTCTTGTGACGCTTGGTTCCCCTTCCCCTTTGGCTGACCTCCCGGAATACAAACTTTGGCCATTTCCTATTGGATTGCTTTCTCCTCACCGATCGATATCTGGCGATTGGTTTCTTTCTTCCCTCACGCACTCGTACTTTAACTTGTGGAGCTCCTAGCGCTTCCCCTTTCAGTCAACTCAGTGGCACGTTGTTCTAGCTACGATTTGGACCCTGAATTATAGCATTAGGAGTCTTCTGACACGCCTCTCATTCATCACTGCGTGTTCCTCATGTGTGTTACCTTTCCCCATGCCTGACTCCCCTATTCTATCCCTTCCTGGCTAGGGTCCTTGAGCTGCTGTTCTCCGCATCACCCCCAATCCCTTTCTTGGATATTCACCACCCTATAATTGCTCTCTGAACTTTTTTGTGGGACACTTAAAGTACTGGATTGCATCTTGGTTTCTTTCTACAGACTTGTGTGGATTTTGTGACTTGGTTTTCATCTAAACGGATTTAACTGGGAACTTTCTTCACTGGGATTATTCTTGGATTGGCATTGACTCTAGTCCCATTAGTTGCGCCCTCGTTCCGCCCGGGTCAGGTCATCAACAAATCACAGCCTTCACGAAGATTTCTGCACAGCATCAGGTGTTTCTCTCACATTACTCAAGGCTTCGCAGCATATGTAGGTTTCTGGTCTTCCATTACAGATTACAGGTAAGAGTTGGGAAGTGTGTTGTGGAAAAGGACCAAATAAATTGTTATTCCATAACTTGACCAGTGTACCTATGTGTTTTTTCCTTCCTTTAGCTCTGTTGCTGCCAGGCCTTTTCAGCTGAGACCCTGGTCAGGTACATTTTTGCTCTACAGACCGTGCTCTGGGGGGGGAAAGTCTCTCCCTGAAGGAACCCCCTGATATTCTTTTGATGTCAGGAGATACGTTGTGGGACATATTCCTGACAGTGGGATAGGCTGTTCGGCAAGCCAATCGGTGGCACTGTAATGAGGAAGTGCACTGTAGGTGCAACGAAAATCAGAGGTCAGCGATCTTGGCGTGGTCAGACCTTGCGGTTCAGCAAATCTGTCATAAGGACTGGTTTATGGAAGCTTTGGTCCCGCTGGAAGCACTGTTGAGGCACATCACATATGTCTTGTGCCGTACTAGTTGTTACTCTCTCTAGCGTTTATAACGAGGTTGGCCACGCCCCCTCAGCGCATTGCAACAATTCTCGTTACTCGCTCCTCTACACTTTGGCTTTTCTTCCTCAGTGTGTTTTGCGCTTAGCTTCTACTTCAGTTACTTTTTCCGTTTGCAGATTTCCCTCTTTCTGTGTTGCTCTCGAACCTACTCAAGTTATTAGTGCTTACCTACATGTCCTCCTTTTTCTGCTCTGGCTAGTCTGTCTGCCGCGCCCGGCCGACGAACTCGCCTTCCTCCTGTTTTTTTTACGTGTTCGTCGGCTGCCTCGGGCTGACAAACTCTCCTTCCTTCTCTCTGTTCTTCACTTTCTTCGGCTGCCTCGGCTGACAGACCGCTTTCCTGTGTCACTTCACTGCTCACGGCTCTCTTTTGGCTTACTGGATCTCTATCCCTTCCCATTCTGCTAGATCACTGTTATAAAATACGTTCTTGGCAGCGCTTTGTGGTTTAAATGAAGTTTATTGTATGAGTCCCCGGCAGACTGCTATCGTCGGGCCTCCACCACCGTAATCTGCAACGTTACACTTCTCTGCATTCGAGAACGGAAGAATGCAGAGAAACGAAACGTTCGCAGACTGGCATAATTACACATAACATACTGGATACACTGTAACATCTCCCTTCCTTATACACAACCAAGGAACACAAAGAAAGAAAGAAGGAAAGGAAAAATATATATCAGGGGTGGTAGAACAAGAAAGAAGAACCCAGGGGGCTCCAAGGAAAAACAGAAGAGAAAGAAACTAAGTATTAAAGATTGATCATTAAACAAAACACATGTCTATGGGAAAAAAAAATCCCAGTTTTACAACAGAAACTGTACTAAAATGTGCTTATCCCTACTACAATTATGAAAACACTGTAGGATAAAGGATACACCCTACTGTTGATTTCATCAGCATGACGTCCAAATTCTCATAAACGACTCTGAGATGTGAACACAGTCAATAATAAATGTGACCACAGTCAATAATAAATGAACCCTTCCTTAAAATTGGGTACAGCTCTCCTGGGTCTTGAACACTTTTCACCATTACCACTGGAAACCCTTTGGTCCTCTCCATTTAGTTCTTTTCCAAATCTTCTCTCTCTTCCTCTCTCATCCACACTTTGTCTGCATCTAACAAGATCATTGTCAATATGTCTTAATTCATTTTCTTCTGCTGAGATGATATCATCACAAGACCACTTGTCTCCATTTTCCAAAACTACTGATTTTCTGAGACGCTTGATAACTTTTTGCGGGGCACGGAACTTAGACTCTCCCTTCAGAACTCTTTTGGGTTCCTTTATCCTAACCCAATCACCAGCTTTGGTATTATTTTCCTTCACACAGTTATGCTGATTATAGTACTTTTTGTATTGATCTTGTTTTTTCCTAACTCTCTCCATGATCTCATCCATGTTAATGTTAACATCCTTCCCTGTAGACATCCAAGCTGGCTTGAGTCTATTGTTAGCAATTCTACCTCTCATTAAGGTGAATGGTTCTATACCAGTGACAGAGTGGGGCGTAACTTTATATGTATCCAAAGCTTCTTTCAAAGCATCTTTCCACAGCAGATTATTTGCTGTCGCCAGCTGAATAGTTCCTTTGATGAAGCGATTCATCCTTTCCACAAGTCCATTGCTCATTGGGTGGTACAAAGCTGTGGTATTATGCTTGATGGCTCTATCACTTAAAAATGTTTTAATTTCCTGCAACACAAACTGAGTACCATTGTCGGAAATCAATTCTTGTGGATCACCTTCTCTGCTAAAGATCTCCTCCAAAAATTTTGTAACCTTACATGTCGAAACTGAGTCTTCCAATATTCCACATTCCACCCATTTTGATGTATAATCAACTAACACTATCAAATATATTTTCATGGGTTCCAACACTTCATACGGGCCAGCAATATCAATGGCTAGTTTCGACCATACTGCATCAGGCACAGTTACAGGCTGAAGAGGTGTGACTCTTACCACTTTGCTTTTATCACTAGCTGCACAAGCAGAACATTCCTTAACAAGTGACTCTACCTCACCCCACATATTGGGCCACCAATATGTTTCCCTGACTCTCCTTTTCGTCAAGTCTCTGCCAATATGTCCTTCATGTGCAATGTCCATGATTCTTTTCCTCAATGCCACTGGTGGTACAATACGATCACCGCGATAAACATATAAGTCATCATATGATATTTCATCTTTAATTTTCTCCCACAGTTTAATTCCATCTTGTACATTTTTCCATCCATCTGTTACAGCCTTTTTTAACATCTCTTGTTCTGGGTCTGAATTAGTGGCTGCCAGCCATTCTCCTTTATCAAAACTTGGATGAATCTGTGCAATAATAGAATCCATATCTTGATCCTCAACTAAACTCTCATCACTTGGTATTTCAAGGTATTCCTCCTTACAAGGCAATCGGGAAAAACAGTCAGCAACTTTGTTAGATCTGCCAGGAGTATATTTTATAATTACATTATACTGCATAATGATCAAAGTCCATCTTCTAATGCGAGGTGATGTTAAATGGGAGTTCTTGGGATTTAGGACATGAATGAGAGGTTTATGATCTGTTTTCAATTCAATGGGAACTCCCCAAATTAATCCCTTGAAATGTTCTAAGATCCATTTAACACCTAGTGCTTCTTTTTCAATAGTGGAATAATTTCTCTCCGCTCCCTTTAAGGTTCTTGAAGCAAAAGCTATCGGAACAAATGAACCATCATGGAATTGTTCCAGAACTCCACCCAAACCAACATTGCTCGCATCAACTGACAGCACAGTTCTGGCCCCGGGGTTGAACATTTTGAGTGTGGGTGCCTTATTGATCAGATTTTTTATATTGTCCAATTCCTTTTTACATTCTGCTGACCAATCAAATTTAGTGCCTTTGGTCATCAAATTCCGCATGTGAACAGTTTTTTATGCATAATGGTCAACAAACTTAGAATAATACTCAGTGAGACCAAGCAGACTTCTAAGCTGATCTTTATTTGTAGGATCAGGGATCTTCAAAATGGTATTTATCAGAGCTTCCTTGGGTCTTATGCCTTCTTCACTGATACAGTGGCCTAAATATGTAACCTCCTTCCTTTTAATTTTGCATTTCTCTATTTTTAAAGTTAGACCCTTTTGTTGAATTATCTGCAGGACTCCTAACAATTTAGCATCATGATCTTCTTCACTCATGGCCGATATTAAAATATCATCCTGAAAATAATGCACGCCTTTTAACCCAGTAAACAAATGTTGCATTAATCTCTGGAATACAGCGGCTGCCGATGCCAGACCAAATGGCATCCTTTTATATCGAAACGCCCCCAGTGGTGTTATAAATGATGTAAGGTGTCTAGATTCTTCATCTAATACAACCTGATGATATGCTGATGACAGGTCTAAGGTGGAGAATATTTTTGCCGGTTCCATTGTTGTTAACATCTCTCCAATGTTGGGTAACGGATGTCGGTCAATCCATATGTTGTTGTTGAGATCTCTTAAATCTACACACATCCTAATAGATCCCTCAGGTTTTCTTACAATGACAATTGGGGAGAGCCACTCGGAACTTTCAATTGGTTCAATAATATCATGAAGACATAATTTATCTAACTCCTTCTGAAGAGCCTCCCTTGTGCCCATGGGAATGTTTAGCACTTTGTGGACAACTGGCTTAGCTCCCCTCTTCAATATTATTCGATGCTTGAAACCTTTCAAAGCTCCTATGCTGTCATTGAAAACTTTGGGAAAACTCTTCACCAGATCTTCAGCAGAATTACATGTATTGCTCATTATACTCATTATAGGCTCTTCTTCCCCTGGATGTATTCTGATTTTTAGTGATGCTTGCTCCCACCAACCAACTATTGAGTAGCCTTCTTTAGCAACATAAAGTTTACAATAAGTCTTCCTTCCCTTGAAACACAATTTTACCCAAGTGTATCCAATTATGTCAATGGGAGTCTTCCCATATCCTGTGGCTTTGACAGTGGGGATATGAAGCTCCTTTATGTCCATCTTCAACACATTCTCAAATGTATTTGTATCAACCATCGTGTAAGGCGATCCCGTGTCAACCATCACCACCAACATAGTATCGTTTATTGTCATGGACACCCATGAGCCCATAGTACTTCCAGTTGTGGCAATAGTAAGTATGTGCACCCTATCTTCCAGACCACTGGTAATCGCAACTAGGTCACTTGACGTAGAGGCTCCTTCTACTGCCCCTACTGATGCCATGGTGCCTCTGTTCCATTGGCCATTGTTACTCATGTTGCTATAACGTGAATTGTATCTGCCTCTACCTCTTGTATTGCGGCAAACTTTACCAAAATGGCCCACATGTCCACACTTGTAGCACTCTGCAGAATGAGCCGGACATTCTTTCTCAATGTTCACATGTTTTGACCACCCACATTTAAAACACTTGTTCTGTGATCTTTGAAATGTCTCTCTGTTTTGTCTCCAATTTGAATTGAAATCTGACTTTACCACCTTTTTTACTACAGCAACGAGTGCTTCTTCACTACCGTCGTATTTTCCCTCATTGTTGACATGTACAGATTTAATATCAACACTGTCATTCTTGTTCTGGATCTCCTTCATACACTTCTCTCCAAGTTCAAACGTCCTCGCTATTTCAATAGCTTGCTCTAAGGATGGGTTTTTAGCTTGCCAAAGACGTTGTTGTATGCGGTTGTCAGCTACATGAAGTACTAATTGATCTCTCATATACTCATCGGCCACACCAGTGAATTCACATGTCGATATGAGTCCTCTGAGAGCTGCAATATAATCATCAACAGACTCACTTTTGCCTTGCTTCCTGGACAGAAACCTATATCTTTCCAAAACAATGTTTGTTTTATTCCCAAAATGTTTGTTTAATTTTAACAACGCAATCTCATATTTCCTTGAAGTGGAAGCAGAGTCCCCAGCCCCTAGTTCATTATAACTGGGCTCTGGCAAAGTCCTAAATATTCTTAAGGCTTCTGCGCCTATACAGTTCAGCAAAGTAGCTTCCTTTACATCATCATTGTATTTCGCACCACCTACCGCTCTTAGATATACTTGAAAGCTGTCTAGCCACTGTTCCCAGGGGCATGTCGGATTTCCAGGCAAAGGTAAGAATTTCATTGGGGCCACAACACTCTGCATGGCTGATGATGCTATATGTATTCGTAGACGCACAGGACTCTTTATAGATTTATCTTTTGCTTCTTCTACTTGCTTATGTCCCTTTTTTTTTTTTTATTTTAATTCAATGTTATAGTGCAGCCCCCATTCATTTTTTTAATAAGCACTGCTGCATCACTCATACAGTCATAACAATGGAGCATATCCCTGCTTGTTGTAGCCAATGTTCAATGAACTATATTTATTCAAAATCTTTGGTCCAAGCACAATCCGATGCAACCACTGAATATCTTGCTTCACGAAGGCTCTGCATCCATTTGTCATACAGTTGCCATGGTTATTTTTCTGAAGTTATACACAAAATGGATTCATGCACGGCTCGCTTATGAAGCCGTTAGCAGTCCGCGCGCACATTCACAGCTGTGGTCTTCAAACGCTTTTCACACAAGGTATAGAGACAAGTAAATATCTCATTTGTCCCCCATACCTGTCATATCGCCTTTGTTTTCATGAGAAGTCCGACGTATAAATTGTGCCTGGGGTTCGTAGTAAAACACTGCGATTATAATATAGTGTGCGCATCCAGTCGGAGACTCTCACCGAGCGTGCCACTGATCCTCGTCGCCATTGTTATAAAATACGTTCTTGGCAGCGCTTTGTGGTTTAAATGAAGTTTATTGTATGAGTCCCCGGCAGACTGCTATCGTCGGGCCTCCACCACCGTAATCTGCAACGTTACACTTCTCTGCATTCGAGAACGGAAGAATGCAGAGAAACGAAACGTTCGCAGACTGGCATAATTACACATAACATACTGGATACACTGTAACAATCACTTTCACTTCTGATTAGTGCTTCATCACAGCTCTTCACCGCTCGGTAAGTTCCCTTAAGGGGTTGGAAGAAGGGTTTCACTATTTCCCTTTTATGCACCACTCATCTTAAAAGCGAGGTTGGCTTGTATTGTTTATAGCCGTCTTTGCTTTCCTGTTTTCCCTTCTATTTTTTCTTATACTCTACTTACTAGCAATTTGGATACACGTTTATTGTTCGCCGTATCCTCCTACTGGGATCCCTGCCTTTCCACATATTTGAGCCCTGCTTCTCCCAACAAGAACTTATTCTTCCGGCCCGCCAAGATCTGGACTACAGACTCAACAGCCTCTTCCGTCCACTTGAAACATCACTACTGGGGTTTTATATGCCACTGGCTTTTTCCCTATATTTTGGGCTGCGCAGGGAAGTTGCCATATTCGTTGCCGTCTGTTCACCAGAGCAACAGCTGTGGCGAATTCCCAGAACAGACCCTATCTCTTCTCAAAGAAAGGAACTCCAGACAAGACTACAGAATACTCTGGATCTGATGTATTGTCCTGTGAGTCCGATGCTGAAGTACAGGTGAGCTCCATGGATGAAAAAAGCACAATTCAAGAATGAAGGTGATTGGTGCCGGTCTGATCTTTCCACGTAAAACAGCAGCACAATGAAAGAATTACAACGGTGAGCCTGCTGGCTCTAGATAAGAGAAAGTGTCAAGATCTCCAAATCCCCCCCAATGTACCTCCTCACCTGTATCTTCCACAGAGCTGTCAAGGGCTTCAGAGTCCTTTTTCTTACGGAGTCTTCGGGGTTTCCTTCACCTTCTTTTCCTTTTTCTTTTGATGTAGGTAAGGGCGAGCTTCCTTGGAATCCACCTTGGGGGGATTTACCACCAAGCCCAGACGGACTCCGAGGAGCAAGCTCCTAAAAGCTCAGGGAAAAAAGCCTACCCGGCACAAAAACCCTGGTAGAGATTTGAGTGGAGAATGATAAGTACTTGTCTCCTTGTTGAGTGAAATGGTGATTATACCACAAGTTCGTAGCAATTGTTCCAAATGAGGTTAAAGAAATATTTCCAGACGAGGAGTAAGGTAGTCTTGTCCACAGCTCCCCGAGAAGGTAGTTCTCCACTGGCTGGCTATAGCGCAGCAGAAAACTGTGTGCTGGATTCACAGAAGTGTAAAGGTAAAAAAGGATAGACTGAAATGCCATAGGGAAGAAAAGAACCTGTAAGCTGTAACCAAAAAGTCAAGCGCAGGAGAGCGGAATGCCACCAAGGGAATAGGAAGAAGATCAGAGCTGCGAGGGGCAGACAAGGAAGAAACAGCTGGTAAGTATCCGAGACGTCACCCGAAGGCGATGCTCGAAGAATTGTAAAGAAAGGACTGAACCGTGAGGTGTGGACGAAGAAAGAAACAGCTGGTAAGTATCCAAGAAGTCCCCTGAAGGTGACGTTCGAAAAATAGTTAACACTGTTAGCAAGGCTAGAAAGCAAAAGCAAAGAGAAACAATAGGAACAAAGAGAAAATAAGTAAATTAAATGAAAACGAAGCAAGGACGTGTTATGGCCTGGGGTAGGCCTAAAACAGGTCGTGGCGCACTGCAAAGAGGACACGGACACGGAGCATTAACATCAACGTCTGCCTTTATTCAATCCAACCAACTGTGTCCCCGTCCGGCCCCCCTACCTCGTCGCTTCCCTTTCTCCCGTCATTTCCCTTTCCAAACAACCCACCTCCCCCTGTCCATGGCGGCATCAACATGACATCTACCCTCATTTTAAACAGTTACCAGACATTTCACAACAGGTGGTGGTCTGGTAGGGCGTGCTAAGCCATTTCCTCAATCCATAGGCGAGGCTCATTCCAAGCCCTCTGCGGACGTGCACTGATGGGAACTGGGGAGCTTCCACCAATCTCGCTCTCCACGTGAATTTCTTGATCAGAGTTTTCCGTGTCACCATGGTCCCCTTGTTAAGGGTCATCAGACGCATAGTCAATAGGGGCACTCACACGCCCATAAGCCATCTCGATCCGAGGGACGGAATTCCCATGACCATGCAGTCCTATTTCTGAGTGACCAGCAAGGGTTCCTCCGGTAACACGGATGTGTGTTTGTGAGTCTGCGGCTGCTTTACGGCTACAACATCGCCCACCTCAATCTGGGGCGTTCTCGCTCCTCAGCGAGTATCCGCATATGCCTTCATGCAAGCCTTTGCAGCCTCATCTCGTTCCCGCACTTCCTTGTCCAGTTCAGGAGAGTTCTCTCTGGAGCACGTCGCCTCCAGGCGAGTGCCCTGGCTTCCTTTCTTCAGCGCTGCTCCGGTCTCCAGGCTGCCCGCCTCGTCGCCAATGTTATGGCCGTGGGTAGGCCTGCGAGAGGTTGTGGCGCACTGCAAAGAGGACACGGACACAGAGCATTAACATCAACGTCTGCCTTTATTCAATTTCAACCAATTGTGTCCCTGTCCCACCCCCTACCTCGTCACTTCCCTTTCTCCCATCATTTCCCTTTCCCAACAAGCCGCCTCCCCATGTCCATAGCAACGTCAACATGACAGGACACTTCTGACAATAGAACAAGAAGCCGCCGGAGAAGCGGAGATAGAACAAGAAC
Organism: Ambystoma mexicanum; assembly: GCF_040938575.1. Taxonomy (NCBI): domain Eukaryota; kingdom Metazoa; phylum Chordata; class Amphibia; order Caudata; family Ambystomatidae; genus Ambystoma; species Ambystoma mexicanum. Next base: position 344,967,045 of record NC_090922.1, read on the forward strand.
AGGGGATAGGGTAGAAACCGACCAGATAGAGAAACAGTGGTACGGACAGAAGGCGGAAAAGTATGCAATTAGGTTGAACAAGAGGATTCACAAGAGGGCACTGAAGGGAGTACCGGAACCCAGGAACGGGACCCGGCGAGCGTTAATCTAGAAGGAAAACAGATACAATGCAAGGCTGAATAGGCTGCGCCCACCCTTTTTTTAAAAATAGTTTATTAATTTTATTCAAACCAAACAACAATACAAACCAACCCAACACGCAGTGCAATTTACAACAATTCCAGTAAACACCATTTGTATTTCCAGTTTGCCACTGCTCCCCAAGTCCCACCCTCCATTATGAGCCTATTTGTACATCTCGCTCAGTATCTGCTACATGTGGCTGGGTCTCACTATCTTCAGATTCAGTCGGGTCCGATATAGATCCAAACAGTTCCGCTATTAATAGTTTCCATGCCATCAGGGTACCCACTTCTTCCTCCCCACTCGTGCCGCTCGCCTCCTGCCATACTACCGTTTCAGCCTCTGCCCATGTCTGTAACTCCCTCCACCATACCTCCACCCGTGGCTTGTGCACTTCTTCCATCCCATGGCGATCCTCCGTTTTGCTAACACATATGCCAAATTTCTCAGTTTCTCAACATGTTTAAGTTTCCGTGGTCTGGGGAACCCTCCCAGCAAGCAGGCCCAAGCCGTATCTATGGCAAGCGTGATCCCTTTTTTCGCTAATTTTTGTGCCACTTCACCCCAGAAACCTTCGATTACTGGGCATAACCAAAGCATGTGTGTCATGTCAGCGTTTTCCATGTCGCACTTAGGGCACGCCTGTCGCCCTGCATTCCGGAACTTGGATATCTTCAGAGGGGTCATGTATGCTCTATGCGTTATGTACAGCTGCATTTGTTTAAGTCTGGCGTTTCTTGACACTTTTTTGTGATATCCCAGGGCGAGTTCCCACGTCCCATCTCCCATCGGGGCCCCCACCTCCTCCTCCCAATCAAGTCTCAAATGTGTCAATTCCTTCCCCACCTTGGTCATCACCATCTCATACAATCTAGAAATCTCATGCCCCCCTTCCGATATGTCATATTTTACCCCCAGAGTAGCATCTGGTTCTTCTGCTAACACTGTTTCGGGCCACGTTTTCCGAATTTTCTGGAACCTCCTATGGTATGTAACATATTGGCCAGTGTGTAACCCCACCTCCTCCCCAAGTTCTTCGAAATCTCTAATGGTCCCCTCTTGTCAGATGTCCCCCAACGTTACCAGTCCCGCCGATTCCCAGTAGGTCCTGATAATCACCCTCAGCTGCTTGTCCCCTCCTGCTAATGCGACCAGCGGTACTTGCGGGGAGCACGGGAATGGGTCCTCCATCATCCGACACGCTCGACGCCGCATTTTCCACCCCAACAGCATCATCTTGGGGCGCTCCTTCATATCTGTTTCAGGCAACCATATCATTTCCCTTAAATAAAATGGGTTTTTCCAGGACAGCCGTCAGTATCTTGCTGTCCTGGTTCAGCATCGACAAAGGCCTGTAGGAGCTACAGCTATACCCCAGTTTGTTGGGCTTAGGAAGCGGTATTATGATCGCCTCTCTGAGTGACTCCGGCAGCCTTCCTATCGCAAACGCTTTGTTAAGTATATCTAGCAATGGGGTAGCACTTCTTCTCTATATACCTTGTGAAATTCACTAGGGAACCCGTCTGCTCCTGGGGTCTTACTGGTGGGCAACTGCTTCACAACCTCCCTCAGCTCCTCCAGGGTAATTGGTGCATCAAGCTCTTCTCTCTCCCCCTCACTTATCTTAGGTAATCCTATATCTTCTAGTGTTTCGGTTATCTCCTCTTGACTACTCCACTCCTTGTCTCCGTATAGCACCCTATAATAATCCGCAAATTCCCTGTTAACTCCTTCTTGAGTGTCCACTACCTCGCCATCTTCTCTAATTATTGTCCTAATCGGGGTCTAGGGGTCTCACTCTTGTACAGCCACGCTAAAAGCCTACCCGTTTTATCTCCTCCCGCGTGCTGCCTTTCTACATACTTTTTATAATTGAGGTTACAGAGCCTTTCCCAATGTTCCGCACATTGCTGTTGTAGTTTACGTACTAGCTCAGTGTTCACACTGTCACATTCTAATGTCCTTTCTAGTTCATCTTCAACTCGTTGTAGGTCAGCCAGAACCCCACCTTGCAGGCCCTTTGATTTAGCTATGGCTGCCCCCCCGCATCACCACCTTAAAAGCTTTCCGTAGTGTACCCGCCGAGTCAACACTACCAGTATTCGTCTCAAAATAGTTAATGATCTCATCCCTTATGTCCTCATGAAAGACCGGATCTTTGAGTGCCTCCGCTCGGAGGCGCCACGTCGGGATCCGTGCCCTCAGGGGGCAGTATTGCCACCCAAGGATCAGGGGCGAGTGATCTGAGAGGACCCTCGCCTTGTATTCTATTTGGGTGCTCTCTGCCACCACATTCGGCGTGGCAAAGACATAGTTCAGTCTCGTGTGTAGCTGCTGCGGGGCCGGATAATGCAAATATTGCCTATCATTGGGATGTTTTTTTCGCCATACGTCTACCAAGCCGAAATCATCTAGTAACACCTGCAATGCTTTGGCCGCTGGGGTGGGCCTATCAATCCTGTTGTCAGATGTATCCACCTTGGGGTTCATTACACAATTGAAATCCCTGCCCCAAATAACCACGCTTACCACACACATACTGAGGTTAGTGCACAGAGTCCTGAAGTATGCCGCCGCGTTATGGTTAGGGGCATACGTATTCACAATGCATACCTCTTTATTCTCCAACAGCCCTCTCACTATAACCATCCTCCCGTCAGTTTCCGCCATTTCCTGCAGTAGTTGAAACGGGACATGAGGTGCTACCCAGACAAGCACTCCCCTGGCGTAAGCAGAGTACGACGAACCCACCACAATCCCTTTCCATTTTTTCCCAACTAGCTCCAGTTTCTCCCGGGTCAAATGCGTCTACTGCAACAGTGCAACATCTATCCTTTGCCTTTTCAAATACAGCATGACTTTATTCCTCTTCATTTAACTGTTAAGTCCCCTGACATTCCATGTCACTATTCTAAGATCTCCCATAGCGCTCTGATATCTTCCTCCCTCATTCCCAACCGAACCCTCCCCGTCATGCTATGCAGATACCACCCTTCAACTCTTCCGTGTAGGCTCATATTTAAACTTAAACTCCCCAAAACTATGTACAACCCAAACTTCCCACTTCCCTTCCCTCCCCCAACCCAACCTTTCCCCAACAACGCCCCCCCCAACTGTTGCCTAGCTCCATCCCTGGATCTCAGGCACCCCCACATCTAGCCCCGTCCAGCACAAACTTATGCTCAGGGCTCAGTAGGGTAAAGCCGCCCTAATGGCAACTTATTTCGGGGGTGAGTTGCCTCCATCCTATTGCTCGTATTTCCAAATGTATTATGCATTGTGTTAACTTTATGCTGCTTCCAATTACAATTTACCTACTATATTCCAGTCCATGACGGGCACAGGGCCCGAATGCTATCCAGTGTTCAACTAGTATCGCTTCCCGGTATAATCCGGTACCCCCAATGTCCGCGGCAACAGTTTTTTTAGCCGTCTTGTTCCTGCCGGTCACGGTCCACTTCTTGTTCCGGGCAACCCTGCAGATCCAGCCATGTTACCACCTCTTGGGCAGTGTCAAAAAAGAGCGCTCTGCCCTTATGTATCACCTTCAGTTTTGCCGGGTACAGGAGCATGTACTTGATGCCTGCTGTTCGCAGCCTCCTCTTGACGGCCACGTAGCTGTATCTCAGTCTCTGCACCAGCATCGTATAGTCCGGGTATGCTGTAATGTTGGCGGATGCTCTCTGTATTGTCCCACCTTTACGAAAATATTCTAGGATCATCTCCCTATCTCTGTAGTTCAGGATCCTCGCAATGATAGGTCGCGGCGGAGCCCCAGGTCGCGGTTTCCTCATCAAGGCTTGGTGCGCCCGCTCCACCGTGAATCCCTGCGAAAGCTTGTAAGAGGATTCAATTCAACACTACAGCTAAGTCAACGCCTAGTCTATAATACTGAATGAAAACCCTTATTGATATATCTTTAGGTCCAGTTCATGCGTTCTGGATGACTACCCCTATATAACACCCCCCTCTTGGAATCCCCCTGACCCCACTGAGCCAAGAAGTAGTTCTGTTTTGCAGGTTTAAAAGGTTTATTTGATAATTTAAACAATAGATATATATCACCCTTTATAGTAAATTAATAATTGAATATCACACTTAATCTGATATGATAAATATTAACAACGGAGAATCTGGCACTAGCACACTTCTTATAATCACTAATGAGTTGACATGAAATGGATAAGATAGCACACAGGTGAATAGGAACAAAAGAAGAAGGTGGTACAGAATGCTTTATGTAAGCTCAGGTGGATGCAATATTCAATGAATGAAATGCAGTATAGAAATACTCAATATGATTTCAACAAAACAATGTAATCACTTTTCTCTGGCAATCCCCTCCCCCCCTTGATGCAAGGCAAGGAAATGGAAGGAAACACACAGTTCTCAGAAATGCAATCAAATGTGATTCAGTTCACCCCGGCAAGCTTAGACAACAGAAGTTTAAAAACACAGGCCCAAATTGCTTTGATATGTGCTGGCAATGAATTAAAAAATATGCTAAATTGCTTTTAATTCCCCTTTCAGAGGTTCAGGGTGAGTGGTATCTAGTTAATATTAGTCCAGGCTCACACTAGCAATGATACAGGGATAGTTAGCAGGTTAAACGAATTTCTGGCAAATGGAAGGCAAGCAGCAGCAGTTTTTACATGTGAAGAAATTTGCAAATCGCGGCAAAATTCGCGGATGCGTGTTCCGCGATTGCGGTAAAACTATAAGGGGTAGGAATGCGGTTCTAGGTGCGATTCAAAGCTTAGATTCTAAGCTTTCAAATAAAAGTTATTGCAAGTCTCTAGCACAAACGGTTGCGGAGATATGAGCGATTTTGTGAAGGTCATTTTTCAGATTTGAAATTTTAAAGTTCAAAAAGACAAGTGCAGCTTGCGACTAGAAAATGACAAGTGACAGCTTTACAAATGACAGGTGACAGTTAGGAGGCAGTTCTACTTAGATTAAATAGATTGAATTATATTATTTTAACTAAGAGATTGGTTCTGCACAGTTTTGCTATGTACTCACACTATATTCTTGAATTAAATGGGCCTCGTCACGGATCTGGTCAGGGTTTTAAACGGGACTCTGGTCTGGTCTGGTCTGGCCTCTGCACTTCACAGTGATCTGGGTCAGCTCTCTGGGTACAGCACTGCTTTCTCTCTGGTCTGGTCTCTTAGTTCTGGATAGATTGAAGTCTCTAGTTTGGCTTTCTGGAGGTTGATGGAGGTAAATATGGATTTTTCCGGCAGAGTGCGTTGCAGCAAATGGAATTGAAGGTCCCTCTCTGTTCTGTCTGCTTTTATGTGTTTAGAATGTAGGTGTGTCCTAGCATCACTGACCCTACCTCTCTCTCAGCTTCTAATTGGTCAAACTTCCATTTATCATTTGATTGGGGAATGAACTGTGAGTCAGAGGGATGTCATTTTATGGCTTGCAGATAGGACACTCCTCTGTCAGATTGCACACATTCTATATTTGATAATAAAAGACATATTTCAGAGTTACACAGTTGTTTGAAATTACATATACATGGTGTGGCTGAATTTAGCCATGTCTCTGTCCAAATCTGCTGTTTCTAAGAGCTTGCATTCAGAAATGGCACATTCTAGCACTTTTTCATGTGCTGAACAACATTGGATCTTCATTAAATTTTATACAACTGTTCCTCACATATCTACCCACATACCAATGCATTTTCGTTTGTCTAGCTGAAACAGGGAGTCTGTAATATTAATAAACAATGGGGTTTTGCCCCAGAACATCACACAAATTCGAGTGTGGGCTTGAATTAAAGGTACATTTTTTAAAGTAAGGCTCTCAAAGTTATACATTTCTGTCATTTGATTACAAAGAGTTATCAGTGTTTTTGTAAACTATATATTTTACTTTCAATTCAGTCCTCAAAGTGTTGAGGTCCGCCTCCAAGACTTGGGTGGGTCAGTCACAGATCTCTGCTGGCAGGGCTTTGTTGACATTAAACATTCAGAATTAACATATTCCTTTCAGAGGAAAGGGTCCTTTGTGTGGTCTCTGGGAAGCTCCCAGCCAGTCTGCCTTCTATCAATCAAGAGGTCATGTGAGATTCTAACTCCTGGTGTAAAGCTCTGGAGGTGAGAGGGTTTCCCAGGCTTCAGGCCTCTGGGAACAGCATGTGGCTAATTTTTAATTAAAATGCAGCCTTTGAAGTCAGCTGAGTCAAATCCCTTTGTCAGCTACTGCACTCAGTTCTCCTGTCAGAGTTTAGACCGCCAGCGCCCCCTTGAGGATTTTGTTGGTACTGCATGCAATTTTGGGATTTTCTTGGATTAATGCATTCTAAACAGGAATGGTTCTTACATGGTAGTAAATCCTTGCTTAACATTGTTTTGATGGGGCTCCTTACAGTAAAATGGTTATGTGGAACCCCACAAAAGGGTTGAATCTTTAAAGTGGTCCAATGAGTCACGATTTCAGCAACTTTTTGACATCAGTAACAGTGGATTTTGTTAACAAAGACCTTTCTTTACACTGGTGGGTGGCAAGTTAGGTAACCATTTTGGTGTGCGCACAACTGCGCAGCTCTCCTGGATTCTGGGATGAAATGATGGGCGGCGACAGCGCATCCCCATCTTTACGCACTCCAATGATTTATTTTTGTTCTGGGGTAAAATGATGGGCAGCGACAGCTTAGTCCCCATATTTACCCCGTCTAATGATTCCACATGGGTCAAAACCCTCCACAAACCCCCCCGCCCGACTGCGCTTTGACTTGAGTCGAGGGGGAGTCGGTTGCAAGGGAGGTTTTGAACCCTGGCGCTGGTATGTCCACGTTATCTTCTTCCAATTCTGTAGATGGCACAGTTCAGCATCTTCCTCTCCATCCGGTCAGATTGATCAGTTCTCCTCGCCGGTCCTGATGGGAAGATTGGGCGGTACCCCGGGCCCGTTGCGTCTCTGCTCCCGGTCTCCGGATCGTCCTCCTTGGCCCGTCTCCCGGTTTTCTTTCTCCTAGGACGACAAAGGAAGAGCAGCAATACCTACTCATAGACGTCTTTCCACCACTGTTGAGATAGTGGGGCAGCATATGCATTTCATCATAACGAAACATTACATTCTTATTTTGATAAAAAACAGTATAACTAAGAGACAGTTTCATGCAAATCACAATATTTTAGAGACTAGAGGTGGTATGTTTTATGATTGGAACTGAATTAGTCTGAGACAGTACCCGCTAGGATTCCAGAGGATTCCTCCAGTTGTTGCAGAGTGTGCCTGGGATGGCAACATTTCAACTGGTTTATGTGGACCCACTTGTCTTCCCCCTCTGCCGAACCGCCTTTGGGGATGCGGATCTTGTAGGCCACAGGGGAGATCTTATCGACGATCTCAAAGGGTCCCTTCCATGTAGGCAAAAATTTGCGCTGCTTGGCCTGGTTCCTCTGGAAGTTGTATAGATGGACCCGGTCTCCCACCTGATATTCCTTCCTGGAAGTTTTCAGGTCATAATGGGTCTTCATGCTATCAGCCGATCTTTCTAGATTCCGCTGAGCATAAGCAAAAGCATGTTGGAGGTGTTTCCTTAAATTCTCTACATACTCATGAGTAGTGGAGGCATTTATTAGTGTCTGCTCTTGGGTCCTGTAGAGCAAATGCTGAGGAAGCACCATCTTGCGCCCAGTCATCAACTCAAATGGTGACATTTTGGTTGCAGATGAAGGGGTAGATCTGATAGCCATTAGGACCAGAGGTAATCGGATATCCCAACTTGGCCCAGAATCTGCCACAAACTTCTTTAATATGCTCACAATGGTTCGGTTATATCTCTCGACTGCCCCAGAAGAAGCTGGCCGATAAGCAATATGCAACTTCCTTTTGACCCCCAGTATCTCCCACATCTTTGTCATTACTTCACTGGTGAAGTGGCTACCTCTGTCTGACTCAATCCTTTGAGGTAGACCAAAACGGGAAAAGATGTGGTTGATCATCAAGGCAGCTGCCGTTTCTGCCTTGCAGTTTGGGGCTGGGAGACATTCCACCCACTTGGTAAACAAGCATGTCACAGTCAACATGTACTTATCCCCCCAAGCCGAGCGAATCACAGGGCCTACAAAGTCGATTTGTAAATCTGACCATGGCAGTGTCATTCCCCGCTTTTGTAAAGGTGCCCGGTGTGTGAGGGATGTCGGCTGAAATTGTGCACACACAAGACAACCCTTCAAATATTGGTTGAGGTCCTGGCCCATGTGTGGCCAGTATGCAACCTCTCTTAAGATTTCCAGTGTTGTGTGAAACCCCCTATGACCGGCGGTGGCCGCATCATGGGCGTGACTTAACATCAGGCTTCGGAATGAGGTAGGAACCACCCACTGATCGTGGCCAGCTTTGGATTTCCTTACCAACAAACCGTCTTGAATCCGGAACATTTTTGGACATTTCATCAACACTCTTAGGTCCTCTTTCCCAATGTAATCGGTATCCGTCAGGGGAAAGTTCTCAGGGTCCTCAAGGTGCTGGTAAAATTTACCAATAATTGGATCCCCCTTCTGAGCGGTAATCAAATCAGCATCAGGGGTCTCCTTACTCCATTGTGCAATTGAAAGGTCGTTGTGAGCATTTGTCTGGGACCTAGTGATGGCAGTGACCTGGATTTCCCCCAACAGGGACTCAATCTCAATTAGATCCCCTTGGATGGCCCCGGTTTTGGCCAGCTGATCAGCTAAGTCATTTCCAGTTTTGTCTGGTCCCTCTACTTTGGAATGACCCTTGATCTTTTTCCAATAGATGGTCATCTCATTCGAGGTGACCAAATCATCAATGTTTTGGATCAACTTCCCATGTTTCAAGGGTTTGTTGTTAGCACATAACATGCCTCTGGTTTTCCAATTAACCAGGTGCTCCACGAACCCGTTCCGTACATAATCCGAATCTGTGATTATGACCAGTTCGCGGAGTTGATGCTGGACAGCAGTGAGGATGGCCTGATGCACAGCCATCAATTCTGCCACCTGACTACTTCGGGGACCAATTTTGTATCCAGCGGAGGGTTCTGGGGACTCATTCACCCATGCATTCCCTACGCCAGCCACCAGTTCTTTCTCCCCGTTGGTGTCAACATGGTAAGAGCATCCATCCACATACACAGTGGGCATTCCCTCACACTTGTCTTCTTCAAAGACTTTGTGGGGGGAATTAAGGTATGCCTCCATGTTGTCCTTTATTTTTAGACTTTCGTCCTCGAGACAGTTTTCTCTGGCACAATCATGCAAGTCAGCCAGACCTTGCGCGAGGGGACTCTTCTTGTTTTGGCCATATCTGACCTCCACAGGAAAGCCTTGCATTGACAGAATCCAGGAAGTAATTCGGGAATTACTCACATTTCCGGCCCGGATTCTGTCACTTTGGAGATATTGCAGAGGCTGGTGTGGAGTCTCCACTATGATGTGTTCCCCCTGGATAAACGGGCGGTAATTCTTCAATGCCCACACCGTTGCCAGGAGTGCCTTCTCACAATCGTTGAATTTTTCCTCCACAGAGGATAAAGTTTTGCTCGCATAGGAGATTACTTTATTGACCTTGTCATGCTTTTGGTATAATACTCCCGTCAAGCACGTATCAGAGAACCCCGTCTCCAGGAAGAACTCCTTGTTTCTGACAGGGTAAGCTAGGCAAGGCGCTTGTGAGAGGCTTCTTTTGAGTTGTTTTACCGCCTCGGCTTGTTCTGGACCCCATTCCCACTTGACCCCCCCCTTCAGGAGATGAATCAGGGGTCTGGTGATCTCTGCGTAGCCCTCAATGAACTTTCTGCTGTAATTAGTCAGTCCAAGGAGGCTCCTTAGTTCCCGCAGAGTTGTGGGGTCTTTCAGTTTCTGAAGTGCTTCCACTTTCTTTTCCTGGGGACAGAGGCCCTGAGGAGTAATCTCATGCCCCAAGAAATTAACACGGGTTCTACACCACTGTGCTTTCTGAAAGGAAAGTTTTGCTCCGGCGGCCCTCAACTGTGTCAGAACATAACGGATCTCCGCTATGTGTTCCTCCACAGATGAACTTTTGATGAGGACATCATCTACATAAGCCAAGTTACCCCTTGCACCCAAGTCAGGCATGGCCTTGTGTAGAAAAATGTTGAATTCATTGCCGGAGTTGAGGTATCCGAAGGGAGTCCGGGTCCAGGTGTACTGCTGGCCCCCAAAGGTAAAAGCCAGCTTGTATTGGTCCTCCCTACTGACAGGCACAGTCCAGTATCCATTGGTCAGGTCTATTGCAGTGAATACCTGTGACCCCTGGATCTGGGCCAGCCCTTGGTCAATGTAGGGCAGAGGCCATCGGGAAGTATGGACCCGTTTGTTGAGCTCCCTGAGGTCGGCACAGAGTCTCCACTGGCCGTTTGGCTTCAATATTCCCAGCACCGGATTATTGAAGGTGCTGTGGACTGGACGGATTATTCCCCGGGACTCAAGGTTCTTAATTATTTCAGTAAGGGACTCCATTGATGCGAGAGGCAATCGATATTGCTTCACAAACACAGGAGTCATGCCAGGGTCCGTGGGGATTGTTGTTGTATGGATGTCAGTGCCACCACAGTCATATGAGTCTACCGCAAAGAGATCTTGGAAATCCAAGAAAACTTGTTTCAACTTTTGCTTTTGTTCCAGAGTCACACAGGAGTCAGCTAGGTCTCTCTCTTCCACCATCTGCCTGAAGCCTGGAAAGACTTCTGGTTTGGCTATCTCCGCGGCCTCCTCCAGCTGGGTGGAGAAGTCCCTGGTCAGAGTGCTGATTTGGACCGGAGGCTTCAGGTGGGCAAGGCAGTCCTCATGGACCTGGAAAATCACCTCATCCCTCCTGAAATCACAAGTCACATCTTCCTTACCATAGGGGCAGGAAGTGTACACCAGGAAGTTCCCCCCCATGCCGGGTAAAAATCCTGTCTGGTGTTGTATTGTCATCACTGTCACTGTCAAAACAGTCCTTGGGGATTGGTCCTAACAGTTCATTTACTAAGTCGATGGAAAAATGTCGGTCATCAACCGCCATTCCAATAATGGTGCCTGCGGCTAGAGTAATACTCTTTAAGTCGCTGTTATCCACCTCTATTGGAATGGTGTCATGTTCTATGTTGACTAATGGAGTTGGGTTTACCCCCAACCCTTGCTGTTGGAGAGAAGCATTTAGATGTATGTAAGCATCAGGGTTTTTCAACTCTTGTCCCCTTTTAACTTTCACTTCCAGGGAGAATTGTCGGGTCCTTTCTGGGATGGTGACTTCCTCTTTGATCTGAATTTCAACTGCATAAGGTAGCAATTGAGCTGACCTAAATGCTTTTTCTGGATCATCAAAGCCCATGGGATTATCCGCTAATCGGGACCAAGCTTTGAAGTTTATTAGGTCCAAACTAATGGCAAAGCGATTGAGAATGTCACTGCCTAAGTAAAAGGCGGCAGTGACGTCTCGCACGACCCAACAATTATGGACTATGCTCTTGTTGCCAATGGAGATTTTGAGCATACACCTGCTTGGCAGGAGATGTTTTGAATTGGGTGCTTCCAGGTCCATTTCCCATTTGTCTATCAGTTTGAAGGTGGGAATGGCTGGATCTTTTGGAAGTTGGCGAAACATGGCTTCGCTGATGAAGCTCTTACCGTTGTTCACACACACTCGAGCGAGAACAGAGTCCTTCCCATCATTTAACTGAACAGGGATGAACAACTGCTCTCCAATTTGCTGAATATCAGCCAGGCTTTGAGCTGATTTCACATCTTTCTGGACTATAGGAGCGGGAGTTTCAGATTGTGGATTGGTATAGAATTTCAGAGTGTTTCCTTCCAGCGTGGAATACCACCTTAAACTGGAAGGAAGGTTGATTTTCAGAAATAGAGAGGACCCCCCATCACCAGTCTGTTGTCCTACTGCTATTACTGTCACGTCTGGAATTTGGCTATTCTGGAAGTGAAATTCTACTTGGTCAGATTTTTGTTCAACCATGTGGCATGTGCCGTTTAAACTAACATGGTTGACACTCTGTTTTAATTTTATTGGTCGGCTAGTCTGGGTCCAGAGGACCTTGTTTACACAATCTATTAGGGGTGACAACCTTCTCAGGAGGTAATTCCCTAGTAAACAAGGGGTGCCCTCTGGGGTCACAACTATGACCGGGTGTTTCAACTTATGTCGCCCAATTTTAATGTCCAAATCTGCAGTCCCCTCAACGGGAATTTCCTTCCCGTCAAAGTTCTGGAGTTGTCCAGGAAGTGAGGTGAGAGGAATTTGGTAATTCTCTCCCCTTCCTGCATTCAGTTCATCAAAGGCCCTTCTGGACAGAAGGGTAGCTTGAGATCCAGTGTCCACCAGTGCCGAGATTGTACCCTGCCCCTGTACCTGTACCGGGGCATAATATCTTCCCTCCTTCTCCTCAAGGGGGCACAGATAATGCACATTTTTGGACAACTGGTGGGCTAATTTTCTGGTTTTGGACATCGCGAGAAAAGAATTTTGGGCAGAATTCTGTGGAGAGCCTTGGGAATCTGAAAGAAAAAGTTGGCAACTGGAGATCAGAGCCATTGTGGGTTCCCCTGGATCCGGTTCTGGGCCGCCCCCCCCTTTTTGGAGGCAGTCCCCAGGATGGGTTTGAACCAGGGGATTTTCTTGCTGTTGGTTCTGGGATGAGATGGTGGGCGGCGGTAGCTCAGTCTCCACATCTCCCCAGTCTGGATTTGCATCCCTAGGGACCCATTTTTCTTTGGGAGGAGTTCCCCCCTCTCTGAAGGAGAAGATCCTTTTCCCAGGATCCTCTGAGGATCCCTCTCCCTCAAATTGGAAGATCTGTACCTCCTCCTCAAACTGAGTCTGTTTGGGTCTTTTGTTTCTCCTACCCCCCCTCTGCTCCTTAGGAGGCAGACTTTCAGGGGCAAGAGATTTTGTTTCCGGTTCCTGGGTTTCCAGGGGCTGTTTACAAGTGAGGAAGGAAGCTTCCTCCAAGGCTTTACACCCCCCTTCCCTTTGTGCCTCCTCCCTGGGAACCGGTGAGTTATCGGGGTGCTGCCCCGTCATTGTTCTGGAGCACCAGGTCCAGAGTTGGGTGCGTTCTGCGCCGGCACGCCCATCTGAGGGTTCTGCTGAGCCCTCAGTATGTGACCCAGATCCCGCGCCATGTTTTGAACCTGGCGCTCTAACTGGGAAACCCGCTCAGGCTGATACGGGGCCCTGTTTTCTCCCCTGGGCTGATCCCGGGAAGGGTAGCTGTCCCTTCTTTGGTAGTACCCCTGGTTGGGAAGATTTGGGTACCCCTCCACCCTTGGCCTCCCCTCTCCCGGATTCAGTGGTCTGGGCTCAGGGAATTGGGGAAAGAAGGATGGATGGTTTTGGGGCTGAAAGTCGGGAGGATATCTGGGGAAAAAGTTCTGCCCAGGGTTTGGTAAATTTCTGCCCTCCTGTGGGAAGTTTGGAGGGAAGTTCCCTGGGTTAGGTGCTTGGCTGGATCCCCCCCCTTGGGCTGGAGGAGTCCACACATAACCCAGGATGGGTCGATTTCCCTTGTAACGTGGACTTACATAATCAGGAGAGCGAGGGACCCCATTTGTGGGGCTGCCTCCCTGGCTCCCTGTCTGTGACTGGCCCGAGGACCTTCTGGGCCTAGCATTATTAGGTGCAGGTAGGTTTTTAGGCCCCCCCATCTCCAAATCCAAAACGGGGGTGACCTTTACCTCTGCCACCTTGGCAGCAGCAGGGGTGCTGTTGGCTTTGGGGTTTTTCTGGGCATTGCTTTTATTTTCTATGGGCTTCTGCACCTCATAGATCCGGGTAGCCTGTTCAATGACCCAGTCTAAAGATCTTTTCTCATGAAAATCCCTCACAAGCTGGGTCATGATATATTTGGGCAAGGCATGGAAAAACGTATTTATAAACTCTCTACTATCTGTGCGCACCCTTCTTGTGGTCTGTGCAAAAGCACGCTTTAACTCCTGCACAAATTCTTGTGGGGCCTGATCCTCCCCACATTGCAAATTGTAGGCTGCCTTGCGAGCCTCTTGAGGATTTCTGTGAACAGAAAAATGTTTCAGGATGGCCGCCTTATAGGTGGACCATCTTAAATGATTTTGGTCCTCCAGCCCCGCAAAGAAACTGGAGTATTCCGGGGAGAAGGTCCACTTTACATATTGAATGCAGCTTTGGCTGTCCTTCAAATGGAAAGTCTCCATCATTTGTTCAAACAACTCTAAGTGCTCCCAAACAGAATACTTAGCGTTCTTATGGTAAGGCGTGATGACGCTCCTGATCGCCTTAATCTGCTTTAAGGGGTCCTTAAGCAAGGCCCTTTTTGCCTTATTGGCCTTTTTGGTTCGGGTAACCCTTGTCCATTCTTCCTCGGACTCAGAGGCACTGCTCCCAGAGGTTCCCGTCTGTTCTTCCAGGTTTTCCCGGATTCTGCGAGCCTGGGAATGGCTGGCAGAATGTGGGGACCTGGTCTCCTGTGTCCTGCGCAGTTCAGAGGAGTCTTCAGATTCCTCCTTGCTGCCAGGATTTGATGGGTACCCCCTCCACTGACCTAACTGGGCAGAGGTTTTCAGGATGCCCTTAATGGGCCTACTCTCCCGGGGTTCCCCATTGAACTGTACTGTACTTGGGTGCCCATACCCGGATGCCCACCCCTCCATTCCTGAGTGGTACTGGCCTATGAGCCCCATACTCTTAGCTGGATAGTAATCTGCCATCCCTGTGGCCCTGTGCTCATGTGCGCCAGGGGACATGGGGGTGGCAGAGTCCAGGGACTGAGAGGTATGAGGGCCTCTGGTACTAGGGCTCCTGAGGTTATGCTCCGGAGTTTCCATTTCCCAGCGAACCTCATCTCTATCCGCCCCTGCTCCCTGTTGCAATGCAAGAGCCTGCATTTGTGCCTTCAGTTCCTCAGTTAAGGCCTTACTAGACTCTATCAGTCTCTCCTGCATCGCTACCTGTTGTTGGAGCCTATCATTGTGTTGACAGAGGGCCTCATTTTCCCTCTGTGCTTCCTGGTTGGTCCTGGAGAACTGGGCCAGTCTTTGCTGCAGGAGGTTTACCTCCTGGGCAATGTCCCTATTGGCCTGCTCCTTTCTTGCTAGAGCATCTTCCACCCTTCTGGTGTGCTCTACCAAGTTCTGGTTTTCTTTTTGGAGATCACCCAGCCCCTGGAGGGCCGGGTGATTTTCTTCAATTTCCTTTTTTAAGTGGCAGACTTCCTGGCCTATGGCGTCTCTTTCCTGACTAAGAGTCTGCATTTGTGCCGCCAGGTCGTCCCTTTGCCGTTGAAGGGCACCAGCTTTTTGGCGCTCCTCATCAAACTCTGCCTGGGTATCCAGGTCTTTCAGAATCAGTTTATTGCTCTCCTCTTTCTCTCTGTCTAGTTGGATTTGCAGGGTGGCTACCTGCTCTGTGCATGCCCTGTTGAAATTGATCTGTTGCTCCAGCTTTTTCTGGTTCTGCAGTAAGGAGTCCAAACTGTCTTGGTGCTCCTTCTGCAGGGCCAGAAATCGGGTATCCTGGTCTGTCTTTTCCTGTTGTAGGATGCCCATATCCTCTTTTATTTTAATGATATATTGCCTACTATCATTTTCTGCCTCCTGGCTCCTCTGCAGCCTCTGCTCAGAAGAGTCCAGATCAGATTGGGCCTTCTGTAATGCCATCTGTTGCCTATTTGCCAGATTCTGGCTTTCAGCACATCTATCCTGCATGTCTCCCATATATAGGTACAGGTATGCTGCTATCCTGGCAATCTTATTGTGTTCCTCTTTGGCTTTAGGAGCCATATATAGTTCACTCAGGGCCACATGTAAGGGACCCTGATCTCTATATATATCTGACCCTGTTTCAGTGACCTGTTGTGTGATGGCCTGCAACCACACATCCTGGCCCTGTTCGGTCCATTCACCTCTCACAAATAGCTTATGCAAGAGGTGCTCTCTGGCTATTTTCATGTCTACTAAGGTCGTCATTCTAGAGATTGGTCTCTGTCCTGACTTACAGAAGTTTGTATTTTATTTTTGCAGAACAGAACTTTTCTTGGAGTGTCCCTTTTGAGGAATGCTTCACAGCGTAATGCAGCGTGGTGATCCGACCGGATGTATGTATCCCGTCAGTTCGCACACTGTATTAAGCTGCACAAATGGTAAATCTAACCCAACGTCTCGGCTCGAGCCCCCAATTTGTAAGAGGATTCAATTCAACACTACAGCTAAGTCAACGCCTAGTCTATAATACTGAATGAAAACCCTTATTGATATATCTTTAGGTCCAGTTCATGCGTTCTGGATGACTACCCCTATATAACACCCCCCTCTTGGAATCCCCCTGACCCCACTGAGCCAAGAAGTAGTTCTGTTTTGCAAGTTTAAAAGGTTTATTTGATAATTTAAACAATAGATATAGATCACCCTTTATAGTAAATTAATAATTGAATATCACACTTAATCTGATATGATAAATATTAACAACGGAGAATCTGGCACTAGCACACTTCTTATAATCACTAATGAGTTGACATGAAATGGATAAGATAGCACACAGGTGAATAGGAACAAAAGAAGAAGGTGGTACAGAATGCTTTATGTAAGCTCAGGTGGATGCAATATTCAATGAATGAAATGCAGTATAGAAATACTCAATATGATTTCAACAAAACAATGTAATCACTTTTCTCTGGCAATCCCCTCCCCCCCTTGATGCAAGGCAAGGAAATGGAAGGAAACACACAGTTCTCAGAAATGCAATCAAATGTGATTCAGTTCACCCCGGCAAGCTTAGACAACAGAAGTTTAAAAACACAGGCCCAAATTGCTTTGATATGTGCTGGCAATGAATTAAAAAATATGCTAAATTGCTTTTAATTCCCCTTTCAGAGGTTCAGGGTGAGTGGTATCTAGTTAATATTAGTCCAGGCTCACACTAGCAATGATGCAGGGTTAGTTAGCAGGTTAAACGAATTTCTGGCAAATGGAAGGCAAGCAGCAGCAGTTTTTACATGTGAAGAAATTTGCAAATCGCGGCAAAATTCGCGGATGCGTGTTCCGCGATTGCGGTAAAACTATAAGGTGTAGGAATGCGGTTCTAGGTGCGATTCAAAGCTTAGATTCTAAGCTTTCAAATAAAAGTTATTGCAAGTCTCTAGCACAAACGGTTGCGGAGATATGAGCGATTTTGTGAAGGTCGTTTTTCAGATTTGAAATTTTAAAGTTCAAAAAGACAAGTGCAGCTTGCGACTAGAAAATGACAAGTGACAGCTTTACAAATGACAGGTGACAGTTAGGAGGCAGTTCTACTTAGATTAAATAGATTGAATTATATTATTTTAACTAAGAGATTGGTTCTGCACAGTTTTGCTATGTACTCACACTATATTCTTGAATTAAATGGGCCTCGTCACGGATCTGGTCAGGGTTTTAAACGGGACTCTGGTCTGGTCTGGTCTGGCCTCTGCACTTCACAGTGATCTGGGTCAGCTCTCTGGGTACAGCACTGCTTTCTCTCTGGTCTGGTCTCTTAGTTCTGGATAGATTGAAGTCTCTAGTTTGGCTTTCTGGAGGTTGATGGAGGTAAATATGGATTTTTCCGGCAGAGTGCGTTGCAGCAAATGGAATTGAAGGTCCCTCTCTGTCCTGTCTGTCTGCTTTTATGTGTTTAGAATGTGGGTGTGTCCTAGCATCACTGACCCTACCTCTCTCTCAGCTTCTAATTGGTCAAACTTCCATTTATCATTTGATTGGGGAATGAACTGTGAGTCAGAGGGATGTCATTTTATGGCTTGCAGATAGGACACTCCTCTGTCAGATTGCACACATTCTATATTTGATAATAAAAGACATATTTCAGAGTTACACAGTTGTTTGAAATTACATATACATGGTGTGGCTGAATTTAGCCATGTCTCTGTCCAAATCTGCTGTTTCTAAGAGCTTGCATTCAGAAATGGCACATTCTAGCACTTTTTCATGTGCTGAACAACATTGGATCTTCATTAAATTTTATACAACTGTTCCTCACATATCTACCCACATACCAATGCATTTTCGTTTGTCTAGCTGAAACAGGGAGTCTGTAATATTAATAAACAATGGGGTTTTGCCCCAGAACATCACACAAATTCGAGTTTGGGCTTGAATTAAAGGTACATTTTTTAAAGTAAGGCTCTCAAAGTTATACATTTCTGTCATTTGATTACAAAGAGTTATCAGTGTTTTTGTAAACTATATATTTTACTTTCAATTCAGTCCTCAGAGTGTTGAGGTCCGCCTCCAAGACTTGGGTGGGTCAGTCACAGATCTCTGCTGGCTGGCAGGGCTTTGTTGACATTAAACATTCAGAATTAACATATTCCTTTCAGAGGAAAGGGTCCTTTGTGTGGTCTCTGGGAAGCTCCCAGCCAGTCTGCCTTCTATCAATCAAGAGGTCATGTGAGATTCTAACTCCTGGTGTAAAGCTCTGGAGGTGAGAGGGTTTCCCAGGCTTCAGGCCTCTGGGAACAGCATGTGGCTAATTTTTAATTAAAATGCAGCCTTTGAAGTCAGCTGAGTCAAATCCCTTTGTCAGCTACTGCACTCAGTTCTCCTGTCAGAGTTTAGACCGCCAGCGCCCCCTTGAGGATTTTGTTGGTACTGCATGCAATTTTGGGATTTTCTTGGATTAATGCATTCTAAACAGGAATGGTTCTTACATGGTAGTAAATCCTTGCTTAACATTGTTTTGATGGGGCTCCTTACAGTAAAATGGTTATGTGGAACCCCACAAAAGGGTTGAATCTTTAAAGTGGTCCAATGAGTCACGATTTCAGCAACTTTTTGACATCAGTAACAGTGGATTTTGTTAACAAAGACCTTTCTTTACACTGGTGGGTGGCAAGTTAGGTAACCATTTTGGTGTGCGCACAACTGCGCAGCTCTCCTGGATTCTGGGATGAAATGATGGGCGGCGACAGCGCATCCCCATCTTTACGCACTCCAATGATTTATTTTTGTTCTGGGGTAAAATGATGGGCAGCGACAGCTTAATCCCCATATTTACCCCGTCTAATGATTCCACATGGGTCAAAACCCTCCACAAGCTCATCTGCTCCTATTTCTTGTAGGATCATGTTTTCCACGTAGTTTGTAGGGTCTTGACCCTCCTCCCCCTCCGGCAGGCTGACCATCCGAATGTTATTTCTCCTCGCTCTTCCCTCAGCTTCTTCCACCGGATTTTCGAGGTTAGCAATTTGCTGTTTGAGCCCATGAACTTCCTTTGCGTTAGTTGTGCTGACATCAGTATTGGTCTTTACGGCACTCTCCAGCCCACTTGTTCTCTCTGCCAGCCCCCTGACATCTTGCCGTTACAGGGTAAGTTCAGTCCCGACCGCATCGATTTTGCCCTCCAGGGCTGTCCGCAAGTCTGCCATCGCCACGCCCCATTTGGTGCTCAGCTCCGATATAGCCTCCAGGATTTGGTGCTTGTCTCCTTCTGGGGCTTCTTCAGCAGAAGTAGTGGACGCGCTCCACTCTGATGCTGTGGGGGTCCTCTGCGCTTTCGCGAAGACCTCCATTGTAGGTTGTTTGGTCTTGGCTCTCAAACTTTTCACCGACATGGTGCAATCTTGCCCACGTGTCTGGCTCTGGCCCGGTGCCGCATAGTTGTTATTCGAGTTATTTGAGTCTCTGTATATCAGCCTACACCAATTGTTATACACAAAATCGTTATTCAGGTGGATTGTAACTTTTCCGCGTCACGATTACCTCTCAGCGTCCGTGCACGTTATCAGCAGGGTGCCGCCATCAGCATCTCAGGTGCTTCTTCATGGTCTTTGCACCTACCAAGGGCGGGTGATACATACAAGATGCATATAACCATCTTCTGCGTCCCAGACCTTACGAGGCCGCTTCACGGTCCACTAGTGTAATCCTTTGTTCAGGATCAGTCACCATTTTGTTTCGGGTGTACAGGTCTTGGCGCCACTTATTGTGTCCGTATTTGCTCATCCACTCCTCGATGCGGACTCAGGATGTAATCCCTGCGTGCTTGACGCTTCCAACTTGCGGGGGCGCTATCAGTCTTCTTGTTCGTTTCATGTATACATCGTCCTGGTCTAGTGGGAGCACCAAGGCCGTGCCGCCTATCTCGTGGCCCAGTGGCCCAGCGCTGTGTACATCCTCTCGGGCTATTCGTGGGCTCTTCTCCGGTAGTCGGCCACTCACTGTTTCATCCGCCACCGCACGCCTACAGTCCAGTCACTGCCCGTCTGGCACCCGTTTTCAAGTGCCACCGGGGGTCCCTTTGTGTTGGCAAGCCGCCATCTTAGTGCCGATTGCGCCGCTTCCGGATCAGGACACAAAGTGGCCTAATTCAGTCTGCTGTGTCCACTTTCTCTCGCCGATACGCTCATCTGCTGCCTGCTATTCACCCAGATACCGAATCTTTTTTCCGCTGGAATCGGCCGTCAACACATGTGTTTTGCTTCGAATCAATAAGTCGGATCACGGAGCTCCAAGGAATCGCAGCCTACTCCATGGCTGCTTGGCCACGCCCCCCCAGATGTTCATTGGCTCCGCCCACCCTTATAGAGATGGCGGCCGTCTTGGGGGAAGACTGGATCGGCACCAAAGGTGCATTACTGGTGCTTCCAATGTTGCCATATTTTCCAATGCCGACGTATGACAGAAAGTGACGGAGCTTCCATTGGCTGATGAGTAGCGTATTGGCTTCTAAGCTTACCTCACACCTTCTGTGGGTCGAGGTCCTTCCTTTGTGCACTGCTCCGGATAGACAGAGAGAGAGAAAGAGGGGTGCAGTGAGAGAAAACAGAGGGCAGGAGACAGGATAGTAGTGACTCCCAGGTTTTAAGAAAGGACGTTTTTGGCATTGTTAAAAGATGGTGTACCAGTGGACGAGATTGATGGTATTGAAACCAGGGGTATCTATGAGTTATACAAAAAGAGGGCTTGCTGAGAAGGAACGCTATAAATATGTTAAGAAGTAGGTGGTGACTAACTCGAAAAGGGACACTTTACCTTTGCCTCCTTCTGTGGAGGAATGGAAAGAAGGGTCTATGGGAACCCCTTCCCAGTAGCAGCCAACATATGCTGATTTGAGAAAAGTGGTGAGTGCAATGTTAGAGTCCGAGTCCAGATACACTCATTCCAAATTTGACTAGGATTATGTGTCAGGTTTGGAAGTTCTGTCTTGATAATCACTCAATACCAAATCCCCCTCCTCCTCATCTGTGTCTTCAGGGGTAGAATCCTGTGTTCTATTCTTCTCTCTCCGGTCTTTATGTTTCTTTTTTCTGAAGCGATACGGCCTCCCACGGAAAGAATCCACTCTGCAGCGTTGATAAACAAGACAAACAAAGACCCCCTTCCGAGAGCGCCCGGAAGAGGAAAAGGCTTGAAGCTGGAAAAACCTCTCTAATAATCTAAGAGATGTGATGCTTCGCCTGGGGTGTCTTATCGAGTCGTATCCAGTTTCTAAGACCCAGGATGTTGGTAGCAAGAGGTCCGTATGAAGAGAGAATGAGTCCAATGGTATGAGTCCAGATGAAAAAGAGGAAGGATAAACTTCAAAGACACTTTTTCTCCACAAGCGCTGACTGGGATGCAATGGAACAGCTGACTGGAGGGATGCGGTCAAGAGCGGGAGCAGGAAGCCCCACAAAGCCGAATCGGAGGGTGGAGCTCCTCCATATGCGACCAAAGGTAGGAGCAAGTGTTTCTGTCCAGCGTTTTAGGGCTGGACAGAAAGGAGATCCCCACAAAGCGAGGACAAGAGGGAAACTGAAACGGCAGAGAGAGCCAAGGGGGCGGAGAAGCCAGAAGGAGAGAGAGCACGGGAAACAGATCAGAAGAGGTAAGGTACGGGAACCAAGGACAACACCGGAGCAAAAGAAAATAAGGCATAAGAAGGAACCGAGCAAGCGGGAGAGAGCAGGCTGGGACTCGAAGGAGGAAAACTGTGTGAAACCATGAAAAGGCAGGAGTAAAGAGAGCATAAACTAGCATGTTAACCCGAGGCAAAAGCTAAGGTGTTGCAATGCGCTGGTCTCCAGAATGGGGCGTGGCTAAATACGGAAACAGGAAAGCAAACAGAAAAAAACTAGAACGTGCAACCAGGAAGGAAAGGGAAGACAGCAGCACATCCTAATGGCGGCGATATTTCCAAGAGCACCATAACCGCCAAGAGGGCATGCAAATGTAGCGCATGACATTATGATCAAGCCCCGGCAGTATCTGCTGGTATAAAAGTTGACAGACAACCTCATGTTAATGTTAAGATATCTTGGAAGCCTGGAAACACACAAGAGGTCTGAGCTTTAATAGATACAGAGGCAGAGGCCTCATTGATTCATGGAAATCCTTCAAGAGTTAAAGGTTGACAATTTATCATTACTGTGCTGGGGGAAAGGCAACACCCGCAGTACAGACAGGAGGGGAGATGAAGGCAGGCAATTTGTCAAAGCAGAAATATCAAGTGTTGATTGTCACAATACCGGAGTATATAATTGGTTTTGACATTCTAGAGAGGTTGACTTTGGGACTAGGAGGTAAAACATATAAATATGGAGTAAACGCATTAACTTATACACCAGTTATTGAAGGCAAATTGAAAATCCCACTGGTGCACGTACCTTTTGTCAGGAATGGCACTCTGTCAAGAGTGGCACAGGGTACCCAAGTAGGGTTTGGGTGGCTGTGCTGAGGTAAGGTAGCAGATAAGCGCACACAGCAGGAAGTTCAACAAGAAAGAAGAGTAGGAAACAGTAGCTGTGAGCCAAAAGGGGCAAAAGATACAAAGGTACAAACAAACTGGATTCCTTGTTGGGGTGTATGCTGAAATAGGAAAGAGTGTTCCACGAACCTTAGGAAACTCCAGCCTTCTGCACAGATTGCTATAACAGAGGCCCACGCTGTATGCTCATGGCTGGGAACAACAGCAGTGGGTGTCTGTAACACTGAAAACGCGACAAAGGAAGGGGCAGAGGTTGCCTGCCGGAAACCAACAGGCAAGCTCTGTACAAAGGGATTACATAAGACACATGAGAAGACAAGAACAGAAATATCCAGCGAAAAGGAAGTCAATGAGCAATCTAGCAGAAGGAAATGAAGGAAATGCAGTTAGACTGATATAGATAACCTAAGGTGGAGTACAGAGGACTCAAGGAAGAGAACCAGGAGCAGCAGTCAGGAAAACAGAAGGCTGCAAAGTAGGAAGAAGGTCTGCAGTCAAGAGTGGCACTAGGTGCAGGCAAACTGTATTGGACTGCGGAGGACTGTAGTAGGCTGAAAGGCAGGGAGTCCAGAAGAACAGGACAGAGAGAGATTAGTTGTAGGCGACAGACAGAGAGCCCAAAAGAATAGGGCCGCTAGGTAGGGAGCCCAGAGGAGCAGGGCTGTAGGCAGCGAAGAGGTGCAGGCTGCAAGGTAGGGAGCCCAGGGAACAAGGGCTTGGAGACAGCAGAAGGTTACAAGCTGCACGGTAGGGAGCCCAGAGGACAAGGACGGTAAGCAGCTGGAGTGAGGCAGGCTGCAGGGCAGGGAGCCCAGAGGACAAGGACGGTAAGCAGCCGGAGTGAGGCAGGCTGCAGGGCAGGGAGCCCAGAGGACAAGGATTGTAGGCAGCCGAGTGAGGCAGGCTGCAAGGCGGGCAGCAGAGGACTAGGACTGTAGGCAGCTGGAGTGAAGCAGGCTGCAGAGCAGGGAGCCCAGAGGAAAAGGACGGTAGGCAGCCGGAGTGAGGCAGGCTGCAGGGCAGGGAGCCCAGAGGACAAGGATTGTAGGCAGCCGGAGTGAGGCAGGCAGCAAGGCGGGCTGCAGAGGACTAGGACTGCAGGCAGCCGGAGTAAGGTAGGCTGCAGGGCAGGGAGCCCAGAGGACAAGGACTGTAGGCAGCCGGAGTGAGGCACGCTGCAGGGCAAGGAGCCCAGAGGAGCAGGGCAGCAAAGCGTGAGCCCAGAGGAGCAGGGCCGCTGACTGTAGAGGGCTGCAGAGGACTGTAATAGGCTGCAAGGCAGGAAGCCCAGAGGACAAGGGCTGTAGGTAGAAGGCAGAGGAACGTGATCGGCTTCAAGGCAGGGAGCCCGTAAACGGCACTGGAACAAAACAGGATAATGCAGCAACAGGAACAGCATACAAAGTAAAGGGTCAAGGCAAACAGGAGCGGGGAGAACTCAAGATGCAAGACCCTGTGCTCCTGCAGGCAGCTGCTTATATACATCCCTGCCCTGTTCTGAGGCAGGCTAATTGACAGCACCTGTAGCAGCACACCTGAAGACAATCTGCCTCCTCCCTCTCTGGTCCTGAGCAGGTGGAAGCAGCACTGGCCGCTAGGGCTTCTGTGGATTGTGGTCCCAATAATTATGAATGAGAATAGCCAGGAATTGAGGACTGCAGCCAGGTGCATTATGGTAAATGTAGTTAATTGAATAAAATAAGAAAGAACCAAAGTTGAGCAAATGGAAATAAAAGACCAAGGCGTGAAAAGGAGTTGTTCAAGGAGTATTAGGAGGATAAATGAGTACCAAGTGGTCCATGATGGTTGCCAATGCGTGCGCCAGCGGCGCGGGCATGACACCTTTGGCCACAAAGCGGTTATCTATGAAGCAATACCCCATTCCCGGGGGATATAATGAAATTTCAGACACCATTAAGGTATATGTAGAAGCAGGAGTGTTACGACCAGTTACTACCGCTTGGATTAACCCGGTCTGGCCTGTGAAAAAGGTGGTTGGGTGCTGGAGAATGACTGTGGATTATAGAGAATTGAACAAATACACTCCTCCTTTAGTCCCTGCCTTCCCAGACGCTATCACCTTGATTGAGAACATACAAAGGTTTGAGGGAACCTTGTATGCTGGTGTAAAATAGTGGACTGTAGTCTTATGCAGGGTTAACAATTCAAGTTTTATTGCAGTGATAAACTTTCCAACAGCCCCTCAATTTAAACAGCAAAACTCGCTTGGTTTTACTTGGCTCGGTTTTCTGTGAAAGGGTTAAGCAAATTCAGTGTTCCAAAAGAAGTCTCCTCTCAGCTTCTTGCCCAGTTTAAATGAGTAAATAATAATGTCCACTTTATTCTTTTCACGGACGCCTAGCTTTCAGTCCGTCTGTCTGCCTTTCAACTGGGTTGCAAATAAACCAAAAAAAAATGAACACACGGAATGCCCTGTCCTCTGTTATCGTTTTACGGCCAGCGTTGTTCCTCAGTGAATCAGCCTCTGATAAGGATCTTTGCTGTGCCTCTCCGTGAGCCTTTTAATACGCCCAGTGTAAATCACTCGTGGATTCTTCCCAGTCCGCTCTGGTCTCCGTCTCAGCTCCAGGCTGTAATCAGAAACACCTGGTTAGACCTCGGCTGCCGCCTTTAACCCATTGCCTACTCCTCCATTCCATTCAGCTTCCACACATCTTTCCCGCCCACTTCCCACACCTGCAGTGCGTTTTCTTTCCCCCTGCCACCTAGTTTCATGCACTGTTTGACCTTCCCGCCCTGTACGTTTCTGTGTGTACCTATCTTTGCATGGCACGACTGGACTGTACCTATACTATTTTCCCTTGTTATTCCTGTCCCTGCCCCCTCCTGGGTTCCGTTTCTCGTGGTGGTTTATGGGACATGTAGTTTTACTTATTACTGCTGTTTTAACCTTTTGTTGGCTCGGTCTACATATTAACATAGAGTTCTCCTTTGGCTCTGCTGCCTCTTTGACCGACCAACTCACAGCTGTATTAGACTTAGCTAATGCCTTCTTTTCAATTGCTGAGGAGTGTCAGGCACAGTTTTCATTTTCTTGGAATGGGCGTCAGTATACTTTGCACAACCGAACAATTTGTCATCAGCTTGTGGCAGAACATTTGGACAAAATACCATGCAAGCCTGGCATACAGATTTTGCATTACATTGATGACATTTTGATTCAGAGCAAAGATGAGCGAAGTGTACAAAATCAGTTTGAAGTAATCATTGATGGGTTGAAGACGGAAGAGTGGGAGATTAACCCTAACAAAATTCAAGGGCCAGCTGGGGTCATGGCATTTCTAGGAATTCTAGGAATTCAGTGGCATAATGGGCATCTAGCTATGGTGCCGAAAGCCTGACAAAAGATACTTCAGTTTACCACGCCTGTGAACAAGAAATAAGCTGAGCAGTTCATAGGGTTGTTTGGTTTTGGAGACAGTATAGACCACATTTAGGGCAGATATTGGCTCCACTCTGCAAAGTGATACGTAAGAAGTATGAGTTTGAGTGGGGAGAGGAACAACAGACAGTGGTTGACTTGGCAAAATACACTGTGAAGTGAGTGCTTGATTTGTGGCCTTTGAAGTCAAGAGAAGTGGAGTTGAATGTGTCAGTACAAGAAGATAATGCTAACTGGAGCTTGTGACAAAAGCAACACAGAAAAGGGGTTCCCTTGGGATTTTGGAGTCACAAATTACCTGAGGCTGGTGATAGATACACTCCATTTGAGAAGCAGTTGCTAGCATGCTATTGAGCTCTTGTTGATATCAAGCAAATGACACTAGGGTCATGATGTACTGATCAGGCCCAAAATCCTGATTATGCAGTGGGTTTTGAGTTCTTCTAAAATGCACAGGATAGGACACGACCAAGAAGCCAGTATAATCAAGTGAAAATTGTATATTCAAGATAGAGCAAAATCAGGAAAAGATGGGGTTGCCAAACTACAAGGACAAGTGGCTAGTGTACCACCTGTAGACCATATACCCCCGGAAGTAACCGAAGTGCATGGGTCTCCAGTAAAATGGGGAGTACCTTATGGGGATTTGACGGAAGAACAGACAGAACATGCCTGGTTCACTGACGGCTCAGCCCATAATGTAGGAACTGAACTGTTTTGGAAAGCTGTGTTGTATAATCTCAAGACAAAAAAGATCCTAATCCCGTCAGGTAAAGGAAAGAGCAGCCAATTTGCAGAACTTTATGCACTATATCAAACTTTGAAACAAGAAATACCTGGTCAATGTCATGTGTACACAGATTCATGGTCAGTGGCCAATGAGCTAGCTACATAGGTGCCGACATGGCAAGAGAAGGGGTGGAACATTAATTCCAAAGAATTGTGGGGAAAATAACTGTGGCAAGATATGTGGGAAATTTTATCAGAAAGTGAAGTATCCGTGTATCATGTGGATGCGCATTATACTACTGACTCATTAGAACGCTGGTTCAATTCTGTTGCAGATGAACACATCAAGATTTCCTCTGTGGATTTGGATGGTTTGGCCAAGTGGGCTCAACGAAAATGTGGACACAGGGGAGAGAAGGCTACTTGCAGGTGGGCTCAAGCTCAGGGGATTTATTTCCCTTTAAAGGTAGTGAAAACAATAATTCTGCAATGTCCTGTGTGTCAACATCAGCAGCACAGACCCATTCCTCATATTATAAGGGGCACTTTATGCAGGGGTAAGCTGCTAGGTCAAATTCGGCAGATCGATTATATTGGACCTTTGCCTTATCAGTTAAGGTTGTCAGTTTGCATGTACAATTGTGGACTTATATTATTGATATCTGATGGTACTACCATGTAAGAAAGCCACACACTGAATATCATTACATTGTTAGATCAGATTATGTTGTATTACGGTGTGCCCTTGCAAATTCAGAGTGACAATGGCTCACGCTTTAAAAGCAAGTTGATTCAGGAATATTGTCAGGAAAGAACACTGAGTTGTTTTATCATGTACCGTATCACCCCTTAGCTGCGAGTTTGATTGAACGCATGAACGGTTTGTTGAAAGAACAACTGTGCAAATCAGGCAATGGCAGCCTGGCAGGCTGGCGTGATCATGTGTTTGATGCTGTGCATATTTTGAATAATAGACCATTGAATGAGAATGAGACACCTTTGATGCGAATGGTAACACCTGCATTACAGATGCAACCTAATTCAGCTGAATAGACTATAGACTCTGCTATACTGGGAGATAATGCCACATGCTCTAGCTCCATACTGCTCCATACCATGCTTTTCCAGTTTCTGCAGGGGTAGTTAGGCATTCTCACCAGGAAATCAGGTTAGAACAAAAAGGGATAATAGTAATTGAAACTGGGACTGGAGTACAGATTCCACCAGAACACATGGGATTGATTGACCCTTATCTGGATTAGCATTAAAAGGCATCCAAGTATTGGGAGGAGTAATAGATGCTGATTACCAAGGAGAAATTAAAGTCATTCTAATGAACAGCGGAAACCAAGTGCTGCTTATTCATAAGGGAGACAGAATAGCCCAACTGATTGCCATACCTGTTAAATGGTCCATGATCAGAAAGGGGGA
This sequence comes from Ambystoma mexicanum, assembly GCF_040938575.1. Classification (NCBI taxonomy): domain Eukaryota; kingdom Metazoa; phylum Chordata; class Amphibia; order Caudata; family Ambystomatidae; genus Ambystoma; species Ambystoma mexicanum. The sequence goes on from NC_090922.1 coordinate 344,995,483, forward strand.
TCCCCCTACATTGTTAACTACTCTTGGGGGCCGTGGTTTTGGCTCATCAGACAGCATGGTACTGTGTGCGAAGGTGTGGGTACAAAAACCAAGTGGCCAACCCGTACCCGCGGATGTCATAGCGTCAGGCAACAACCAAGTAGTTTTGGTAATGGAGCCTGGCAAAGAGAAATGGGACTATGTGCCAGCAGACAAATGCTATTTAAGAGAATGATTATCAACACCGATATGTCTTTTCTGGGTTTGCCGTGTAGAACCTGTGTCTGTCTGGTGTAATTGTGATACTAAATGGACTCCATTCAGGCGGGATAGGCGGCACACTACAGCAAGATGTTGTATCTCTGCAGCCGACCAATGTGAATCTGATGATGAGAAATGATGTCCAGAGGCTGCCCGATGTCGACGCTAATACACCAGCCACAACAGGCACGAAGAACCAGATTCATAAATCATTGAGAATACGCAAGTGTAATGCTTGTGTGATAAATGTGAGCCAGAATAACATGGCGTTGATGCACAGCCATCTTTGAACACTCATCTTCCATCACAGTAATAAAGTCTGCATTTCCGTGGGCTTCACAAAATGAGCAAGTAGCAGCGAAAACAGAGCAAGGTCATATAAATATTATTCGAGTGGACTTACTGCGGAAAACAGTTATTATATTGTCCATTGAAGGACAAGTACAGAAAGGGACTCGGAGCACACTGCAGGTGCATCATAAGGGATCTGGGAATGAATGCGAGAGCGAGGGATGCTGGGTTTTTCCACTTCTAATTGGATTTTTCCACCCTCTGTCCCTTCGACTTGTGATCTGCTCTTCGGCCGAGAGCAGAATGCAATTGAGAAGGGTGGAGAAATGCCCCCATAAAGGAGAGAGCATTGTATGGAGAAAGTGGTTGGAAGTTGGACCCCTGGGGGATGCAGTCTCGCTGAAAGGGTGGACGCTCCGCTTCAGACCCCATCAGACTCAGTGATCTCTTTGTCGGTGATGTAACCTATATTCAAATTCTTATACATCCAAGTGTATTTTTGTTTATTGGTATCTATACATATATGGTATAAATAAAGGGCCTGTAACGAGCCAGTTGTTTTTTAATCTTAAATGATGTATGTGTGTTTTTCTTTCTGGTAGTCTTAGTCCAATTACTTGTTTTTGCTGATGGGGCTGGGGAGACGCAAGTGTTAGTGCTTTCCCCACAGGGCCAAACAGACGCAAAACATTTTGGCGCTGTAAGCAGGGTCTTTGTGCTGATATGGATGCCAAAAGATTTTGTTGATAAATTGAAGTTAAAGTTCCTAACTACGAACTATATTACCTTGCTGGACAATTGAAGCATGTGATACAATGGATGGCCGATGAGGCCACTACAGACACTCGCCTGCTGCAACCAGGAGTCACGCAACTGCTCCTCAGAGATCTACTATGGTCTGAACCCAGAACCAAACAACCTCACTCGTACCTGATCCTCCTGGGTATCCAGATATGGAGAAGGGCCTGCAGGGCCGCATTGCTCCCGGACCCCTACTCTCCACAGATCCCAATAACTGCCATCATGACTAACAGACCGGGAAGCCAAAGGATAATAAGAGACACTTGGGAACCTTGCAGCATTGCCACCCTGGGCGATCTGGTGGACGACCAAGGAATCTTAAATTTCACAGAGCTACACGAAGTCTCTGGAATCCACACCGGACAGTTCTTACTACACAATGCAGTGGTCAAGAGACTAGCAGCACGCTGGCCCACGATGGAGAACTTGAACACCGGACACGAAAACATAGAGAGCCTGCTTGGGGCGGCGGAGGGAGGCCACGAGACCTCCAGAATATATGACACATTGCTAGACAGCGTCACCCAGCAAAGCCTTAAGTGCAGGGAAACGTGGGAACAAGAACTTGGATCGCAGTTCGAAGACAAAGAATGGGAGGCCATAATGGTATACCACAAGAAGGTATCCAGGAACGCCAGGTTCCAACTCATCCAATTTTACATTACGAACAGAGCGTATCTCACGCCAGACATCATTTCCAGATTTAGTGGAGCCGTGAGTACGGGATGCCCTAAATGCAACGAATCCCACGCAGTGATGACACACATGTTCTGGGGATGCCCCGCCATACAGTCCTTCTGGGCCCAGGTCAAAACTAAGGTGGCCGAGGCGAACATCACCCTGGAGGTCCACACGCCACAAGCATGTATCCTTGGTAGATACCCCAGAAGTAAGAAGAACAGACCACTCAATAAACTAAAAGACCTAATGTACATGCTGGCAAAGAGACGCATTGCCATGAACTGGAAGCGCCCGCAGGCCCCCTGCCTGCTAACATGGTGGGAAGACCTTCGCAAATGGACGAATGCCGAAACTGCGGCTTGGGAGATGGCCCAGCGCCAACAAAGACAGGACACCTCAGACGACCTCCTACAATGGGTGGAGCTAACTGTTACATTGTTCAACCCCAATGCAGAAAGCTCCTCTGGCAACGACACAATTGACTCACAACAATCACAAAGCTGAACTTGTGGTGTATCACGTTTGGGTCCGGACAGTTGGGATTGGGGGGAGGGAGGGTGGGGCGGTTGTAACTGCACTTTGTTTGGTGTGTAACTATGTTATTGGCACAATGTAAACAATAAAAACAGATTTAAAAAAAAAAAAAATTGAAGTTAAAGTTTTTGGACTTTTTAACGGTAGAAGAAAAAAAACAGAATTTAGTTTTTTTTCCCTGTTTTGTGTAAGTTTCCACGTGTTGATATTAACATTAGGGAAGTGAAACATCCATTCTGTTACAATGACTTCCTTATTTAGGGAAAAAGGTGGCTCCGCTGGCAGAGATTGCCCAGAGGTGACTATTCCGGGGTGGTCTAAAAGCCCTTATGATAAAATCGCACAAACTTGGGCATGTGGTGCAGGATTGAGCAAAACCTGGGATACCTGTATAGAAGAGGCAAGTCCAGATGATTGATTAAATGTTTACAATTAGTCCCGATTGATAAGGGGAAGGAGTGTTCAGCTCTCGGGAGGAGAGGCTGGATTTTGTTACATGCATCAACTTAATGAAGACTTGCAAAACTCTGTTCAGAAGTTAGAAAAAGAATTGGGTGCTGAGAAACAAATTGTGTTAATGCAACAACTTCAAATGAAGTTATATCTCGATAAAGCAGACTAATATCAAGCCGTGGCTGAATGAGCTGCGATAAGAGTTGCTTGATATAAATATCAGAAGAGAAGAGGTAGGGTTAATTCACGCAAAGTAGCAACTGTAATTGCTGCTGCAGTTGTGGATTGGGATCCCGATCAATGGGATGGTGATGTTTTTGATAGTACTACTACTAGCAGTGATTCTGAACCAGATCCCGTAACAAAGCTGAAACCTGCATGTAAAGAAGTGACAGTTAATCCCGTCATACGCAGAAAATTGGGCCGCCATCCATTGAATCCGGGAGGCGGTGCAGTAGACATGACTACCCTTGAAGATTATTCACAACAAGAAGTTGGGGAAATAGTGAATCGATTGAAACAAAGGGCAGGTGAATCATTGCTGGCTTGGATGGTCAGAATGTTTGATGGAGCAGCTGCTGGTATTTTGGTCGATACAACCGATTCTGCTAGGTTTTTGCCCTTGTCTAATGTTCAAATACAGGAGACCCTGCATGCAGGTCCTCCTCGTGATGGTAAAAGTAATACTGGACAGTTGTCCCTTTTACAATTGGCTGCACAAGGTTGTAATCACAAATATCTGATTACATCGGATTGGCCCATTGATGACAAAAAATGGTATACATTGAGGGAAGCCATTAAAAGAATTAGGGAACATGCTATGAAGGAGGCGATTCACCTGGAAACTCTGGAGCATATTGGGATGGTGAATTTATCTGTTTCCGCTAGGAACACATTAGTTCCGACAGCCACCCCCCTGCATATAAAAACACCATATTGACCTTATTAGTAGGAATGACGGGAAAAGTTACTGATGAGGTTGTCGATGCAATTAGACAACTTGCTGATTTAGGTGAATGGGAAAAACCACAGGAACAATCCCCGGAAAGGGAAGGGTGAAATGAAAAACGCACTCTGGGTAGACAGTCGAGATTCCCGTGTATTTAGGAAAGATATGGTCCTAGCTTTATTGAAAGATGGTGTGTCACGGGAAGATATTGATGGGATTGCAACACATTATTATTTGTTGTATAAAAAAACAAGGCTTAGGCAAGAAAGAACACTAAAAACAAGTAAAGCGACAAGATTTACATAAACCAAAAAAATAGGTAGATCCTTTTCGGTCATCCCTAGAGGGGGGTGATGAGGAATCCTCCACTATGTCGATACCCTCCCAACCGACTTATGCTGATTTGAGGAAGATGGTTAGTGCCATGGTGGAAAGAGAGTCAAAAGGATCACATTTTAAAGATGAATAGGATAGTGGTCAAACTCCGGTAACAACAGCCCATGTTAAGGTAGACAGGCCACCTCATGTAAAAGTGAAATTGTTTTGGCATTCTGGAAATACACAAGAGGTTCAAGCTTTAATTGATACTGGGCGGAGGCCTCCTTGATACACGGAAACCCTTCCAGATTTAGAGGTAAACATTTTATGATTATGGGGTTGGGCGGTAAGGAAACCTCAGCTGTACAAACAGAAACTGATATGAAAATTGGGCAATTAAAAAGAGACACTTACCAAGTATAAATTGTTCCCTTAGCTGAATACATTATTGGATTTGATATTCTAGAGGGACTGACCCTTGGATTGGGAGGTAAAACTTATCAATTTGGTGTGAGTGCTTTTACTTGTACACCGGTAGTTGTCGGTCAGTTAAAAATGCCCCTGTGCAGGTTCCAATTGCAACTAAAAGAGTGTCTAGGAAACAATATCGGATACCCGGTGGGCAAAAAGAAATTTCGGAAACTATCAAAGGATAGGTTGAGGCAGGTGTATTAGGTTCTATTACTACGGCTTGGATCAATCCGATCTGGCCTGTCAAAAAACCAGACGGCAGTTTCAGAATGACGATTGATTATCGCAAATTGAACAAATATACTCCTGCATTGGTGCCTGCGGTACCTGATGCCATAACATTAGTGGAAAATATACAAAAGTTTGAAGGCACCTGGTGCGCAGTTTTAGATTTGGCTAACGCCTTCTTTACCATACCGATTGCGGCTAAATGTCAGGAACAATTTGCATTTTCTTGGAATGGGAGGCAGTATACCTTTACTCGTCTGCCTATGGGCTATATGCATAGTCCAACGATATGTCACCGGCTGGTGGCTGAGCATTTGGATGAAATTCCATGTAATCTTGATGTGCGAATTGTACATTATATTGATGACATATTGATTCAGGGTAAGGATGAGCAGAGTGTGCAATTACATCTGGAGCTCATTAAGGAGGGGTTACGCAATGAAGGATGAGAAAAGGTCCAGCAGAGACTGTCATTTTTCTAGGAATACAGTGGCACAATGGTAATCGAGAGATGGTGCCAAAAGCTAAACAAAAGATCTTTGAATTTCCGACCCCGAAAACCGAAAAGTAAGCACAACAATGTATTGGTTTATTTGTATTCTGGAGGCAGCACATCCCACATATGGGGCACATTTTGGCACCCCTTTACAGGATTACACATACAAAATTTGAATTTCTATGGGGTGAAGAACAGGAAATATAATTTCAATTAACAAAAAGTACCATTCAAAGAGTGCTTGATTTATGGCCATTGAGGCATAGTGAAGTGGAAATAAATGTGTGCACTCAAGATTCCTATGCAAATTGGAGCCTATGGCAGAAACAGGCTAGAAAGCGAGTACCACTGGGGTTTTGGAGTAGGAAATTACCTGATGCAGGTTATAGATATACCCCTTTTGAAAAACAATTGTTAGCCTGTTATTAGGCTCCAATAGATGCTGAACAAATGACTGTCGGTCATGATATAATCATTCGACCAGAAATACCTATCATGCAGTGGGTACTCAGTTCCCCAAAAACACACAGAAGCTGTGTTATTATCAAGAAGCTAGTGTTATTAAATGGAAATGGTAGATACAAGATTGTGCCAAACCTGGTAAAAGTGGAGTAGCAAAACTCCATGAACAAGTGGCAGGCATACCACTAATAGATCTCGAGCCGGAGGGTTAGAGAACTGAGGAAAAATCTCCAGTTACGTGGGGGATCCCATATGGAAAATTGACTATGGAACATGCTTGGTTTACTGATGGCGCAGCTAAATATGTAAGGGTTGAACGATATTGGAAGGCGGTTGCATACAATCCCAAAATTAAAAAAAGGTGCTTACCACCTCAGGGAAGGGGAGGAGTAGCCAATTTGCAGAGCTGTATGCTGTATATATCAGGCACTAAAACAGGAATCGCCTGGTTACTGTCATATTTACACTGAATTGTGGTCTGTTGCTAATGGATTGGTGGTTTGGCTTCCAACTTGGAAAAATAATGGATGGAAAATTCATGCAAAGGAAGTGTGGGGAAAGGAAATATGGCGAGATACTGCTGACATGCTGATGCATACTACTGTTACTATGTACCACGTGGATGCACATTGCGCGAAAGATTCATTTGAACATTGGTTCAATTCTGCTGCAGATGAAAATGCAAATATTGAAATTATGGACTCAAGGACTGAGGAGGATGATTTGGAGGGAAGTGCCAAATGGACACATCAGAAGAGTGGACATCTCGGAGAGAAGGCTACTATCAGGTGGGCACAAGATAGGGGTATTAGCATTCCATTGGAGATTGTGAAAACTGTGATTTTGCAATGCCCTATATGCCAACATCGGAAACATTGTTCTATTCCACACATAACTCATGGTACATTGAAACGAGGAAAGTTGCCTGGTCAAATTTGGCAAATTGATTATATTGGTCCTATGCCCACGAGAAAGGGTTGTCAATATTCATGCATTGTTGTAGACACATATTCTGGTTACCTGATGGTTTTGCCATGCAAGAGTGCTACCCAATTGAACACGATTAAATTACTGGACCAGGTGGCCGTGTATTATTGTGTTCCATTACAAATTCAGAGTGATAATGGATCCCATTTTAAGGGTAAAATGGTCATTGATTACTGCCATGGTAAGGGCATGTAATGGAATTTTCACGTCCATTATCACCCGGAAGCATCTGGTCTTATTGAGTGAATGAATGGTTTATTGAAGCAACAATTGTGCAAGATTGGAGATGGCACTTTGCGAGGTTAGCGGGAACATATATTTGAAGCTGTTCAATTTTAAACAACCGTCCCATTGCGAACGTGAAACCCCATTGATGCGTATGTTGACACCAGCCTTGCAAATGAAACCAAACCGTGCCGGTGAGACCCTGTTGTATTGGGAAGTTTCCCTGGATGCTTTAGCTCCTTATCGTGCCTCTCCTGAGTCTGCAGGGGTAGATTTAGATGAAAGGGAGGAAATTCAGCTACAACCAAAAGGCATTGTGGTAATTGACACTGGAATTGGTGTACATATCCCTTCTGCACATATGGGTTTGATTGAACCAAGATCTGGCCTAGCCCTAAAGGGTATTCAGGTATTGGGTGGAATTGTCGACGCTGATTCTCAAGACGTCATTAAATTTATTTTGCTAAATATCGGTGAAAATGTACTGCCTATCCATAAAGGGGACAGAATTGCACGACTGATATTAGTACCTGTTAAAATGTCCACTGTGAAGAAAGGTGAGCTTCCCACGGTGTTAACGATTTGTGGAGATAAAGGACTTGGCTCATCAGATGCAATGGTGCCTGGTGAAAAGGTATGGTTGAGAAACCTACTGGTCCACCCGTGCCAGCTGATGTAATCGCAGCTGGGGATAATCAACTAGTGTTAGTGATGGAACCGGGGAAAAAGAAATGGAAGCATATCCCGGCTGACAAATGTTATTTACTTGAGTGATGTACCCCACTGATGGTTCCTTTCTCTGAAATTTTGCTTTAGATCCTGAATGTGTTGAGTGCCTGTGTGTGGCACGTTGGAGTTCATTCTGGGTCAGAGTTCATGTCTGAGGATGTGGCAGACTTCTCTATTCTCCAAGTGGAGCGGGGCATCTGGAAGAAGACTAATGCTCCACCCATCAGCTTTGCACCTGAGGATGCATCTGTTGCAGCCTATCATATTGCATTCAGGAACCAGCGCAATCAAAGAAAGAAAGTGCTGCCTCTACCTCCTCCTGGAATTAGAGCTTCTTTTTCCCATCACAGATATTCGGCATTGGTCAGGCAACCTGAAATGTTTGGGTCTTTTTGGCCCAGCGAGTTTTAAACATTTTGTATTTCTGTTTAACGGATGTGCACAGCTCTGCTGATTTATTTTCTACTTGCCTGGTGGCAATTCAAACACCAACTCTGATTTTGAAAAAGGTATTCGGTATTGTACACAATGATTCTTTGGTGGAGCATTCAGATATCCAGAATTCATTCTCTGTTTATGAATACTGTCAGTTCTGTGATGACACTATTCATAAATGGAGGAACATGACTCGTATTATGACACATGATATTGCTCCTGCTGGCATCTGTTATTACATGACTTGTGATCCTATTCATATTAGAAAATGTCAACAATTGAAACTAGATAAAGACGTCAAGAAGACTGATTTTGAGAACCGACTATGTACTAGATCTGTAAAAGTATGTGCTGATGTTTCGAACAAAATGATGTGTAACTTTACACTTGTTACAGCTAGCCACCTGAATCATGTAAAACTTCCAACTGGTTGGTTATTTTCTTGTGGTAATTTTACTTATTCTTATATTCCTGCTAATATTTTGGGCAGCTCGTGTGCTTTGACATGGCTTGGTTTAATGATGTATCCACTGAAACCTGCTGTTACGTGTTCTAAACGTGCCGGTTCATATACTGCTTTGACTCCGGATTGCAATTCTGAAGTACATTTACTTTCTGAGGCTGAAGTGTTGGCGTTAGCTTTTTCTATCATTGGGATTTGGGGTTTAGCTGTTGGGGGTTATAAAACTATGCCTGTGTAGTAGTTAAGGGGCTAAATGAAACCTTGCAAGCCTTGACAGAATTATTATTAGACAATAGACATTTTAGAAGGCTATTTTGCAGAATAGAGCAGCTATTGATTACTTATTTTTAAAGGATAATCTAGGTTGTGAAACGATGGATGGAATGTGTTGTTTTGACCTGGATGACCATTTCCGCTCTATTGAGAAGCATATTAAGAATATAATAGATCTTGAACCAAAAGTTACACAAGATCAAGATGAAAATTGGTGGGAATACTTCTTATCATGGATTCCTGAAGCACTACGTTGTCACAGATTTCCCCCCTTCTCACCTGTCTTTGTTGTTTGTGGGAGTTCTTCGATGTAGTTTTCCTTCGTAGAGTTCGGGTCTTGTATAACCCTGAGTGCAGGTCCTCGGGTTCCAGCGTGCGTTCAGCGTTCCAAGTCCTGGGAACGTTCAGATGTCCGGAAAGTCCGAGGAAATCCAGGAAAACAGTATGAGTGCACACGGAAGACGAGTGCACGGAGATCCAGGATGCAAGGAGGACAAAAGGAGGGGGAATGAAGGAGGAGGAAATTAGGGAAATCGGGAACCAGGAATCAAAGGAGAAACACAAGCGAACTACGGAAGCACACGTCTAGCCACGGCAAGCAGTAGCGTTGAGACGCGCAGGGCCGCAGGGGCGGGTCTGCTTTATAGAACGTAATGCGTATGGCGCGGAAACTGGTAAACCGTATTCCGCATTCGGCGGCCATGTTGGGAGTACTGTTGAATGCAAGCCCCTATGGGTCAGGGACCAGGAAGTCCAGAAAGGACGGGTCCGATAGTTCATGACAGCATGCCTCCTCCGAAGGCCTGTTCCTCCGGGTTTGCCCGGGTGTATAAGGTGGTACCTTTGAAGTAGCCTGGGGGCGTTTAGGTTTGAGACCGGTTCCCAGGTGCGTTCACTGGGTGGATAGCCTTTCCACTCCACCAGATACTGTAGCTGACGACGTCTGTACCTGGAGTCACATATTCGGGACACTTCGTATTCTAGCTGGTCGTCGACAACCACAGGGGTAGACCTTGGAGCAGACCGGGAGGTCTGGACGTATGGTTTCATTAGAGATGTGTGAAATACTGGGTGGATCCTCTTCCAGGAGTCTGGTAATTTGAGTCGGAAGGCCACAGGGTTAATGATTTCCTTTATGGAAAAAGGGCCATAGTACCGAGGAGCCAACTTATTAGGTCGTAAGTGTCGAGGCAGTAGTTTCGAGGATAACCAGACCTTATCACCCACTGCATAGGAAGGTCCTGGTCTTCTTTTGGAGTCCGCATAGTGCTTGGTGTTTGCTTGGGCCCTTTCAAGGTGTTCTTTGGCTTCCTTGTGTACATTGATGAGGGTTTCAATCCAGGAGTCGATTGTAGGAACCGGTGTAGGATATGGGAGAAGGGATGGTAGAACCGAAGGGTGGAATCCTTGGCTGTAGAAGAAGGGGCTGGTCTTGACAGCCGAGTGATCCGAATTGTTGTAGGTGAATTCAGACACAGGTATTAAAAGAGACAAATTGTCCTGAACCTTGGTAGTGAAACAACGAAGATACTGCTCCAGGGTTTGGTTCACACGTTCTGTAGCTCCATTGGTCTGTGGATGATAACCTGAGGAGAGGGCACGTTGGATTCCTAGTATACGGCATAAGTGTTTCCAGAATTGAGATACGTAATGAGGACCTCTGTCTGATATGATCTTGGAAGGGAGTCCATGAAGTCGGAATATGTGTTCCAGGAAGATTCCAGAGAGTTCTGAGGAAGATGGTAATTTATACAAGGGTGTAAAATGAGCCATGTGAGTGAATAAATCAATGGTAACCATGATAGTTGTGTATCCCCTGGAAGGTGGTTGTTCAACAATAAAGTCTGTAGAAATAAATTCCCAGGACCTTGTTGGTAGCGTTGGTTGGAGTAGAAGACCCGCCGGCCTCTTGTTATCATGCTTGTTTTGATTGCAGACTGCACAGGCTTGGATGTACTGCTGGACGTCTACTTTCATTTTTGGCCACCAAAATTGTCTTTGTATTAAATGGAGAGTGTTGGTAATGCCACGATGTCCTGAATGAAGGGTATCATGAAAGAGGCTTGTAATCCTTTGTCGCGGTCTCTGTGTGGGAATGACCATGCCACTGTCCTTGAAAAAATATCCGTCCTTGGTTTTAAGATTCCATCGATTCTTCCCAGTAAATTCCTTCCATATCTCAGAGGACTGGGTTTGAATCCGAATGTTTTCCAGGAGAGTGATTGGTTGAGCTACGAAAATTGCATGGGGAAACATCTTTGGGAAGGATCAATCTTCCAGAGTTTCGTAGTCGGGACGTCGGGATAAGGCATCAGCAATTATGTTGTGTGTTCCAGGTACATGATGGATCTGGAACTGGTACTGGGCAAAGAAGAAGGCCCAAAGGACTTGACGACTATTCCTACATTCCATGGATTGTAGCACTTGGAGATTCCAATGATCCGTACGGACCTGAACAGGATGTTTAGCTCCCAGGAGTAGATGACGTCACTCTGTGAAGGCTTGACGGATGGCCAACAATTCCTTTTCCAGAACAGAATAATGGGTCTCGCTAGGAGTTAGGGTTCGCGAGAGATAAGCGATGGGGTGTTTCAACTTGTCCTCGAATTCCTGCTTTAAGACTGTTCCGATGGCATAGTTAGAGGCATCAGTCTCCACTAAGAAAGGTCGATCAATGTCAGGTTGAGCCAAGATGGGGGCTTGTGTAAATTTCGACTTCAAACGTTGGAACGCTTCGTCTTGGGCTGCCATCCAGAGGAAGGGAGTATCCTTCTTCAACAATGTAATGATAGGTTGAACTATCTCCGAAAAGGAAGGTATACATTTCCGGTAGAAGTTGGCAAGCCCCAGGAAGGATTGAATCTGTTTCACAGTAGTTGGAACAGGCCAGGATAGTATGGAATTTACTTTTGAGTGGTCCATTCCAATTCCTTCTGGACTAAGAACGAATCTGAGATAGTGAACAGCAGAGACATGAAAAAGGCATTTCTCGGGTTTAGCCAGGAGTTTATGTTCACATAGCCGTTGTAAGACTGCCTTGACATGTTCTTCATGCTTGAGATAGTCTTTGGAGTATATCAGTATGTCGTCCAGGTAAACTATGACGAAGAGGAACAGCATATCGGAGAACATCCGGTCCATAAAACTTTGGAAGACCGCTGGGGCATTGGCGAGTCCGAAAGGCATGACCAGGTATTTAAAGTGACCAAAGGGTGTTCTAAAGGCTGTTTTCCATTCGTCACCTTCCTTTATACGGATCAGATGGTAGGCACCTCTGAGATCCAATTTTGTGAAGATTACGGCTCCTCTCACCGCTTCCAGGATATCCGAGATTAAGGGCAATGGGTAGCGTTCCTTGAGGGTGCATTGATTAAGACCACGATAATCAAGACAAGGCCTTGGGAACGAAAAACAACGAAGCTCCCGCTGGGGATTTGGATGGTCGTATGGTGCCATTTTCTATGTTGGTATCCAAGTATTCTCGGAGGGCCCTTTTCTCAGGTTCTGATAGGATGAACATCCTTCCAAAGGGAATCACTGCCGAGGGTCAGTATAGATAGCACAGTCTTCAGGTCTGTGAGGGGGTAGGGCTTCAACTATGGCAGTTGAAAACACATCAGTGTAGTCCTGATAGGCTCTGGGGACCTGGATAATATTTGAGACCGTGAGTGGGCCTTGCTGGTCTGTCAGCGTAGCTTCAGAGGATCTTGACGAGGAATCCAAAGATAGGCAGTGAGACATGCAATGTTTGGAGCCAAGAAACAAGGATCCTGCTGCCCAGTTGATGTATGGGTTGTGCTTCTGTGACCAGGGCATACCCAGTACCATGGGATAATGGGCACACTTTATGATGTCAAACTTGATCATCTCCTGATGATGGTTTATCGAGAGCTGGATCATTTTGGATTGCAGGGTGATTGGTGCTGAAGAGAGTGGTCGTCCATCGATGGCCTCTACTGGTTGCATGATGTCTCGAGTTTCATATGGAATGTGGTGGGTAGTGACCCAATCCTGATCTATGAAAATCCCCATGGCTCCACAATCCACTAATGCCAGAATGGGGTAAGTTTCTTTCTTGGATGGCGATAGAAAGGCCTGCAAGATCACAAGGTTGTTTTGTCCAGGAGAGTTCAAGGATGGAATAGATGTGGAGCAATGTGCTCCGTCTAGGATCGGGAGCTGGCGTTTCCCGAACGCGGTGGAGGGGCCAAAGGACATTCTCTCACAAGATGTTTATCTGAGGCACAGTACATACACAGCCCGGTGTGAATCCGTCGCAATCTTTCTTGCAGGGATATGGGTCAGCGGAAGGCCCCCAGTTGCATGGGTTCAGGGTCTGTGGTCGGGGTAGGAGTGGGCTCAGGTTTAAAGGGAGATTCTATAGAGGTCTTTTGGTAAGGCATCTTTGTTTTTTTCTTTTCCGCCTTCCTTTCCTGGATTCGAAAGTCTATTTGTAAGGAGAGGTCCATAAGGGCCTGGAAGGAACCTGGGCAAGCTACCCTGGCTAGCTCGTCCTTTATTTCTTTGTTTAGTCCTCTCCGGAATAGGGTGAAACAGGCCTCTGGGGACCAATCTGCTCCCTTGGCCAGTTGCTTAAAGCGTGTTACATAGGTAAGCATATCCTGGGACCCTTGTTGGAAATCCAATAGACGTTCTTGGGCACTGTAAACCTGTTCTGGGTGGTCAAACATGGTCTTTAGAGCCCGTACGAACCCATCAGTCATCCAAGAGGGCATCTCCAGAATTAACTAAGGGCGTAGCCCAGGTTAATGCATTCCCGGAGAGATGCAAAATCATAAAGCCCACCTTTGCCCTGGGAGTGGAAAAGTAGTGGGGCTTAAAGGTAAAGGGCACTAAACACGAATCAAGGAAGCCACGAAGGTTCTTTGAGGAGCCATCATATTTATCCACTATTCCGCCCAGCAATACACTTTCCTTGGTCGCAGAATCACGTGACAGGACTAGTTGTTTTAATGCGGCATTCTCAGCTTTGAGATTCTGAACTTCTGTGGTTAACTCTTGCATGCCGCGCATGAGACCTTGAACTGCAGCCTCCATGTCCGTATCCGTATCAGTTTGTTGGCGTCTCAATCTGTCACAGGTTTCCCCCCTTCTCACCTGTCTTTGTTGTTTGTCGGAGTTCTTCAATGGAGTTTTCCTTCGTAGAGTTCGGGTCTTGTATAACCCTGAGTGCAGGTCCTCGGGTTCCAGCGTGCGTTCAGCGTTCCGAGTCCTGGGAACGTTCAGATGTCCGAGAAGTCCGAGGAAATCCAGGAAAACAGTATGAGTGCACACGTAAGACGAGTGCACGCAGATCCAGGATGCAAGGAGGACAAAAGGAGGGGGAATGAAGGAGGAGGAAATTAGGGGAATCGGCAACCAGGAAGCAAAGGAGAAACACAAGCGAACTACGGCAGCACACGTCTAGCCACGGCAATCGGTAGCATTGAGACGCGCAGGGCTGCAGGGGCGTGTCCACTTTATAGAACGTAATGCGTACGGCGTGGAAACTGGTAAACAGTATTCCGTGTTCGGCGGCCATGTTGGGAGTACTGTTGAATGCAAGCCCCTATGGGCCAGGGACAAGGAAGTCCAGAAAGCACGCGTCGGATGGTTCATGACAGCATGCCTCCTCCGGTGGCCTGTTCCTCTGGGTTTGCCCGGGTGTATAAGGTGGTACCTTTGAAGTAGCCTGGGGGCGTTTAGGTTTGAGACCGGTTCCCAGGTGCGTTCACAGGGTGGATAGCCTTTCCACTCCAACAGATACTGTAGCTGACCACGTCTGTACCTGGAGTCATATTCGGGACACTTCGTATTCTAGCTGGTCATCGACAACCACAGGGCGCGGAAACAGGTAAACAGTATTCCGCGTTCGGCGGCCATGTTGGGAGTACTGTTGAATGCAAGCCCCTATGGGTCAGGGACAAGGAAGTCCAGAAAGGACGCGTCTGATGGTTCATGACATACGTTCTGCATTGCTTTGGCTTTTTGGCATTGCTATAGTAATGATTGGTTTTTGTTGTTGTGCTTCATGTGTTCCTAACATATGGAGAATGAATCGTAGATTTTGGGTTTCTTCTGAATGACCATCAGGTTATGGTAGTTGAGTGTTCAAGGGGTGGAGTGTAATGCATGTGTGTAAAATGCTGGAATAACATGGCGTCGATGCACAGCCATCTTTGAACACTCATCTTCCATCATAGTAATAAAGTCTGCTTTTCCGCAGGCCTCAGAATGAGCAAGTAGCAGCGAAAACAGAGCAAGGTCATATAAATATTATTTGAGTGGACTTACTGCGGAAAACAGTTATTGTATTGTCCATTGACGGACGAGTACAGAAAGGGAGCCAGAGCACACTGCAGGTGCATGATAAGGGGTTTGGGAATGAATGCGAGAGCAAGGGGTGCTGGGTTTTTCCACTTCTAAATGGATTTTTCCACTCTCTCTCCCTTCGACTTGTGATCTGCTCTTCAGCCAAGAGCAGAACACAATTGAGAAGGGCGGGGAAATGACCCCATAAAGCAGAGAGCATTGTATGGAGCAAGTAGTTGGAACTTGGACACCTGGGTGATGCAGTCTCGCTGAAAGGGAGGACGCTCCACTTCAGACCCCGTCAGACGCAGTGATCTCTATGCCTACCTGCTGAGGGACTAAGCAGTGTTGTTGGTGGCCAAGATGAGGTTTTCTTCTGCCTCATGCATGACAGTGATGTAACCTATATTCAAATTCTTATATATCCAAGTGTATGTTTGTTTATTGGTATATATATGGTATAAATAAAGGGCCTGTAACAAGCCAGTTGTTTTATAATCTTATATGATGTATGTGTGTTTTTCTTTCTGCTAGTCTTAGTCCAATTACTTGTTTTTGCTGAGGGGGCCGGGGAGATGCAAGTGTTAGTGCTTTCCCCACAGGGCCAAATAGACGCAAAACAGCAAGGTATGTGCTCAAGAAACCATGACACCGGCTGGACAGGAGATAGCACGGCAGAGGTATTTGCTGATGATTGCCCAAACAGAGAACATGTGGGCATATCTCGCACAAAAGGTTCTGAACATTTCACATTTCTGTTTGACTGACTTGCA
Organism: Ambystoma mexicanum; assembly: GCF_040938575.1. NCBI lineage: Eukaryota > Metazoa > Chordata > Amphibia > Caudata > Ambystomatidae > Ambystoma > Ambystoma mexicanum. Next base: position 345,011,604 of record NC_090922.1, read on the forward strand.
CAATGCAGGAGCCTTGCTGACTACATGTGTAATAGCGGTGCCAATGCCTGCTTCACTTTTGGGACACATTTTGGGAATTTTGCATAATGATTCGGATTCCGATGTGCAGCAATCATGCGCTGTTCACGAATATTGTACGTTTCGCCAGGAAACAAACCAAAAGTGGAGAAACCTTACTCAGATAGGGACATACGATGTCACCCAATGTGACGTCTGCTATAAAATGACCGATGAACCAAAAGTGGTTGGCAAATGTCAGCAGCTAAATGTAACCAAAGAGAAAAACCGAGCTGTGTTTGAGAAGCAGTTGTGTTCACCCGCTACAAGACCATATACCAATGTCCATAACACCATGTTTTGTAATCATACCGTTGTAGTTGCAAGTCACTTGAACCATGTGAAACTTCCAACAGGATGGCTTTTTTCGTGTGGAAACACTACATACACTTACATTCCAGGCTAACATTTTCGTAGGACCATGTGCTTTAAAACTGCTTGGTTTAATGATGTTTCCTTGCAACCAACATTACATAGAATTAAAAGTTAAACTTTTGAATCTATAGGGTCATCCCCAGACTGTGATTCAAATGTACACCTGTTGTCAGAATCAGATGTTTTGGCTCTTGCATAGTCATTGGTGATATGATATGGCATTTATAACACGCCTATACACAAGTGTTTCAAGGTGGGAGTTTGGGATTAGTTGCAGGGGGCTATAAATCATTAATTAGGCTAACATGTTTAGTGATAAAAGGACTACATACCTCTCAAGCTTTAGAGGAACTGCTTCTAGATAACCAAACTATCAGAAAGACAACCTTGCAAAATCAAACTGCTATTATTTGTTGCTGAAACATAAACTGGGTTGTAACGCATGGGTTGTAACGCATTTGAAGGCATGTGCTGTTTTAATTTAAGTTACCATTCCCAGTCTGTTGAAAATCACATTCAAAGTTTGAAAGACTTAATGGAACAGGCAACCCAATATCATACTGGGATTTGGTGGGATTGATTGTTTTCTTGGATTCTAGATGTTGGAGGAACTTTGTGTTAAGCCTTTGCCTGTATTTGTGTGATTGTTATTATTATACATTTGTGTTGTTGTTGAATTCAATGTATTCCTAACTTAGTTATGATGTTTGATCGGTTTCAGAAGCCGACTTTTGTACCACTGAGTTATGGAAGTCAAATGTCCAAGGGTGGATTGTAATGTTTTTGACTAAAACATGGCACCTGTGTGCAGGGTCCTAAGTGAAAAGACCTTTTTACAAAAAACGAAACTAAAAAAAGATTGATTTAGAAAGACTGCTCTGTGACCGCACAGAACGGTCTTTCTAAATCAAACTGTCATGCCCCTGCCGCACACAAGTGCGCGCAAGGGTTGACTGGCACTTCATTAGCAGGAAGAGTCGTCGCAGGAGAACAAGTAAGTTTGTGTGTGTGTTTATGTGTGCGTGACTGGGTGTATGTGTCTGTGTGCATGTGTGTGGAGAGTGTGAGAAACCTGAAGGTGTTTCCCTAACTAGTCCCCGGGAATCTGCCTTCCAGGTGGCCATTACACGGCTATCGCTATTGGATCCAGTTCCTGGGGGTGGACCAGTGAGGGAGGATCACCTGGCTCGGAAAGTGGAAGTGGGACACCGACGAATGAGATGCAGTATCCCCCTTCTTCCAACACCTTTTCCCATCCTAAAACGTAGGATATTCCAAAACACTGCCCCCCTTTTTCCACACATACACTTTTTTTTGTTTTTTTTTTAACTTTGTTATTATTAACATCATACATATAAGGTAGGGTGCGCGAGCAATCCCTGCCAGCAGTACATCAAACAAACATGAATGTCGGTATTTTTACTTTTTACTCCCATCCTGCCTAAACCCTCCCGCCCCACCCCCCCAACTTTTCAACATACCAGGTGTTGAGGTTTTGCAGGTTATAGAAGCTGCAGAGAGAACATTCGAATACCAATTAGTTATTAATCATACAATTTTGACATAGTGGGGTCAGACCGATACTCAGCAGGATGGGAGCCGAACTAGGCCTCTGTAGATGGTGGGTAGGTGTGTGAAATAGAGGCGTTGTAGGCTGTACTTTACAGACGCATGGCGATGCAATCATCGTTGAGGAGAACTGCGGTCCATTCCTGCACAAATTCTGATATGGTATCATTTGTTATCGCTGTGAGTTTTTCATAGGTGAAGATCGACCTAAGTTTGCAAAGCCATTCCTCCTGGGATGGAGCTAGAGCACTTTTCCACTTTTGGGCTAGTGCTAGCCTCCCCGCTCTCAACATGGCCCCAATAACCCTTGGAAATGCGTTCTGTTCTGTCTCCGGCATAGGAGTACCCAGGAGGATTTCCAGCGGAAGTAGAGACGGGCAGAACCCCTCTATATCCTTAATCCAGCTGAGCAATTCCGACCAATACACCTGAATGACCGGACATCCCCACCACATGTGAAACCAAGTGCCTCGTTGCTGACATACCCTGGGGTAAAAAGGGGATACCTCTTTAAACATTTTGGACAGGATGACTGGAGGGCGATGCCATGAGTGGAGTATCTTGAAGCTGTGTTCCATGGCAGCGGTATACAATGATCCCGTGAAAATAGACTTAAGAATTGCCCTCCATGTGTGATCGTCTAGCGTCAAGCCCAGCCTTTCTTCCCATATTCGCTTGAAGGGTTGTCTACCCTCCAGGTTCACCGTGATCAACGTACTATAAAACTTAGAAAGATAGCCCTTCCGGGAGGCGCTTTTGGCTAGGACAGTTTCAAAAGGAGTGAGGGGGCGTTGAAAATTATCGGCCCACCGAGAATGGGTCAGTATTCCCTTCAAGCGTAGGTATTCAAAGATTGAGGGGGGATTGTCACCCAGTGCCTCGGTCAGTTGGTCATATTCTATGAAGCCCTCCTCGCGAGAGAGTTGAGCGACCCTCTCCAAGCCCATATCTGACCATGATTGGGTATTCCGAAAACCCCTGGCACCTAGGTTGATGGCGGGGCCCCACAGCGATGTTAAAGGGGACGGCCAGGACGATAACAGTTTGTTGTCCTTGTTTGGTTTCCAGGCTGCCCAGTGGGCGGCTAAGGTGGGGTGTGTTCTAAGGTGGGAGGGGAGGATTTTAGGGGGGGCCCATAATAAGTCCCTGACTTTTTTCGGGTGAGTGTGGATGTCCTCAATATAAGTCCAATACGTCCCCAGGTCATCCCTCATGTGCTCTAACATCACCCGGAGCTGGGCTGCTTTATAGTATAGCCTAAAGTCCAGGAGACCAAAACCACCATTAGACTTTGGAAGGGTCAGGGTAGAAAATCTAACTCTCGTTCTTTTACCATTCCAAATGAACTGGAGGACACGGAACTGCAGTACATAAAAGAAGGCATCAGGGATCACCACGGGGAGGGCCGCAAAGAGGTAAAGTAGGGGGGGGCAGGATGTTCATTTACACCGTGACCATGCGCCCAAACCAAGAGAGTGTAAGGGGTGCCCATCGTTTGAGATCGCTACTAATCCTAATGCCCAAATACCTGGTGGATACCCGCTCTATTCTTACTCCCGGTATTTCGGAGTTACCCCCAATATCATTGTCCCCGGGGCCCATGGGCATTATGCTAGATTTGGACATGTTTACCTTGAGCCCCGTAAAGGTGCCATAATAGCTTATAAGACCGAATAATCGGGGTAAGGACTCCTGGAGGTTGGTCAGGTAGCCCAGGATATCATCTGCGAACAGGGAGAGTTTAAAGTCGCAGTCACCACACCTTATCCCTGGGATTTCTTGGTCAGCTCTGATCGCTATAGCCAGGGGCTCCATTGCCAAAGCATATAGGAGAGGTGACAGGGGACATCCCTGTCAGGTACCCCTAGAAAGGGCCAGAGGCTCTGAGGTGCCGCCATTGACCAGCACTCTCGCTGAGGGGCCGTTATATAGTGCTGAGACCCATCCACAGAAATTATCCCCCAGGCCCATTTTTCGAATAACTTTCCCCGTTTAAGGCCACTCGACACGGTCGAAGGCCTTTTCTGAATCCAACGAGAGAAGATATCCCTCCACCCCCTGCCTTGAAGCCTCATGCATGAGGTCCAGGGTCTTTCGTATGTTGTCTGTTCCCTGGTGTCCCGGAATAAAACCCACCTGATTTCCATGCACTAGGGAGGGGAGGTGTTTCGCCAGTCTGTTTGCTAAGAGTTTGGGCAAGATCTTAACGTCGGTGTTGAGGAGGGATATAGGGCGGTATGATTGGCACTGGGAGGGGTCCTTCCCCTCTTTGGGGAGTACTACGAACAGGGCGGACATCATTGTGGGTGGGAGGGAGCCCTGTTCCAATGCTGAATTGAACATCTTAGCCATAAATGGGGCCAGCATTGACGATAGGTCTTATAGAACTTAACTGTATACCCATCATCCCCCGGGGCAGAACCGCTCTTCAAAGAGGATATGGTGCTAATTATCTCTTGTGGAGATATGGGGAGTTCTAGTGAATCTGCCTTATCGGGAAGTAGGCCCGGGATTGGGAGGGAGTCCAGGAAGCTGTCAATTTCGGTTCCGTCTCCTACGTATTCCAAGCAATACAGACGTTCATAGTATCGCCGGAATTGTTCAGCTATCTTACTATCTCTCACGGTAGAGTCCCCTTCCGGGGTGCGAATGGAATTCACCCTCCTACACATTCTGAGCTCGCAAAGCTTCCAAGCCAATATCTTATCTGCCTTTTCCCCCTTTTCCATATATTTCGGTTTCATGAAAGACAGCTTCCTTTCCGTTTGTCCCACCAGGAGATCTGCCAACTTAGAGCGCAGCCTTTTTAGCTCCTCCCATTTTCCAGGGAACATCTGCGATTTCAGTTTCCCTCCCGGTTGAATAGCGTCTATCTTTTCCCTCAGTAGCTTCTCCTCATGGCCCCTCTCCCTCTTTTTTCTCGATCCTATCTCAATAAGAATGCCCATAGCGGTTGTCTTGAATGCCTCCCAAACTCCCATGACGCCGACCTCCCCATTGTCGTTGATAGAAAAGTAATCTTCTATGGCTACTAAAAGGGATTGGCGTACCTCCTTGTCATGCAGAAGGAGGTCATTGCACCTCCACTGGGACCCAGATGCAGGGGCTGGGGGAATACCCAATCTTATCTTGACCATGTTGTGGGGGGCGTGGCCTGATGTCCGAGGAGTGAGGACGCAGGCTCCCTGAGCTCCGGCTAAGCCACAGCAGTCCGATCCTTTTCTGGGTGCTTCTGCCCACAGACACCATATACACTGCAAACCACCGACGACCGAGGCGAAGAACCGCGCTTTCCACCCTACTCTGACAAAAATCGGAGCCTGAGAAGCCTCTGCCGCGATCCGGCCCGGCTCCCCCTCCTCCCCGTGCGAGGCGCACAAGATGGCGGCCGCCTCGCGCTGACGGACCCGTGGCGCATATCGGGGCCGGGAACCAGCGACCACAGACCCAGGCAGACCCAGGCTGCTTTCGAGTGCCCCCCTGCTGATGTCCTTCCCCGGGGGCACGGGATGAACCCACGGGCCGGCCGCTAGAGCCCACAAGGACGCCATCGGGAACCGGAGGGTGCCCCTCCCCCCACGACCCGAGCGCCCCAGATAACGGCTGAGGGCCCGCGCTATGGAAGATCATTGTGCGGCTAGCACACACAAAGACGACGGAGCCGGCGGCGCCTGGGGACCGATTCAGACGGACCACACCGACTGCGCGCCGAGGAGCGGCGCCGACCCCCATCCGGGAGGCGGCGCCCCACCAAGGCATCTGGTGAGTGTCCCCCCCGATCCACGACCCGAGAGCCCGGTGCACCTGTTGAGGGGAGACGCCGCTCCGCGCCAAGGCGGCGCGTGAACACACGGTGACGGACCCCACCAGGACCACCCACCCCACCATCTGACAGCCACCTCAACATCAGGGAGCCGCTCCCCGGGACGGAGCCTCCTCCATCGGCGGTGCAAGTGGCCGTCGACCAGCTGCCTCACGTCACTGCTTCATGATACCGGGTTCCAGGACGGTCACCTCCGCATAGGGGAGCCGAGCATCCGCTCCCTGAAGAAGATCCTGCTTTACCGACGGGGCCGGGGTCACCATCCAACCACCCAGCCCCACAGCACCAGAACATTGGAGCCCATCCGCGGCGCTCACGGACAATCCCCCTTGGGGCCTGCGCAGGTCCCATTGCCAATCCCCTCTCCCTGCCAAGTGAGCCCACAGCCGTCAAGGATTATGGCCACTCCATAGAGGACGAATTAATCAACCGGACCCCGTGGACCCACGCTAAGGAGCCCCCCCCACCGCTCCAACCGTATATCACACCACTTGAACAGTGTCATTTCAAGAGCCCCCACAGAGGCCCTTCAGCAGCATACACCACCCCAGAAGGGGCATGTCCACGGTCCCTGATGCCGCTCCTGCCACTGACGCAAGACGCTACCACGCCTTAAGGTCCAGACCATCACGGTGAACGGCAGAACCATACAATCGTACACTGGGCCGAAACAAGCTCTGAGAGTCCACACACGCTACTTCTCTCAAGGGGAGCTACAGACACGCCGCATTACCTAGCGCGATCAGGCAAAGGAGAGATGGCCGCCGCAAGGAACAAAGCCAAGAACGCCACCCTAGACCCCTTCATAACAGCCAAGCCTCACCCCACTGCCCAACCCACCCCAAAGAGCTCAGCAAATCACGATGGCCCAGAGGAAGAGGTCAGGCATAACCAACTGCTTGAGGCGATTGCAGCCCTGAGAACATTCATCGACACGAAAATAGGGGAGGTTAAGGCCGATATCCAACTCATGAGGCAAGACGCCTGCAACTTAACGGAGCGCGTCACCATCATTGAATCCTCCCAGAAAGACATTTCAGACGAGACGTCGTCGCTGCAGAAAGAGGTTGCAGACCTCAAACGTAAAGTGAGCTCCCTGGAGGCGAGGTCCGAGGAAGCAGAAGGTCGGGCCAGACGAAATAATATTAGGATTCTGGGCGTACCGGAGGGGACAGAGAATATGGACCCGACAGCCTACGTAGAATCCCCAATACAGCAGGAAATAGGGGCATCGAACCTCTCACAGGGTTTTGCCATAGCGAGAGCTCACAGATCTCTTCAGAAGAGGCCTCCTCCTGGATCCTATCCCCGCCCCATCATCGCTAAGGTCCTCAATTTCCGCGACCGCGAGGTGATCCTGAAATTCTCAAGAGATGGAGGAGAAATAGAGCGGGGCAACTCAAAGATCACCATATACCCTGACTATACCCAATCGGTGCAGAGAGCAAGAAATTCCTTCGTCCCCATCAAGGCCAGGTTGAGGAAACTAAACCTGAAATACATGCTCCTATACCCCTCACGATTGAAAATAATCCACAAAGGGCGTGCGATATTCTTAGAGTCACCAGAAGCAGCTACCATGTGGATGGAACACAACAACCTGGCTGAGGTCCCCACAGAATCCACATCTGAGAAACATAACGAAAGCAGCCAAGGTTGATCGCTTACTGACATGGCTAGGGCACCCATGCCCCTTGCATCGCACCCTAAACCAGATCGAAGCTACACTTCTACTGAAGCAAAACTACTACGTGAGAATGCTAAATGACTGCAGGGCTCACCTGACCTCCCGCCCATGGACACAGACCACGGACCCGCCGATGACCAGTGCAGGCCAGTTGCCTGCACGCAACCACTCGCGCCAGAGACCCGGACTAGGTCAGACAGCGCGAGAGCCCCCGAGCACTGCACCCCGGTGACAGAAGCTGGGTGCGTTAGTTATAGTTACTTTTTTCAAGTTGTTATTGTTTCGACTGTCCCACCTCAGATGAACAGTAGATGGTCTGGTCTGGACTTCGGACCAGAGGCTAGGTCTGCCCATCCCAACAACATGTATCATATGATGCGACACATGTAAGACAGGAGGAAGGGGAGGTGCTCCCCGCAACAAGGAACCCACTCATGCAATGGCAGCAAGACTCAAGTTAATAACATGGAATGTCAGAGGGATGGGAACATACATACGGAGAAACCGAATATATTCATACCTGAAGAGAAAAAGAATATCACTGGCCCTCCTTCAAGAAACACACCTCACCACGGAGGCCACAGACAAGATGGTGAACTACTGGGGGGCCAGGGCAACAGTGTATCCTTCTCAAAGTACGCAAGAGGAGTCTACACGTGGGTGAGTCCAGAAACACTGTTTCAACAAATGGGGGCAGAAGTGGACAAAGAGGGCAGGTATGTAATAGTGTGGGGCATGCTTGAGAACTCCCCCATGTGCATAGTAAACTCATACTTCCCTCAACACAACATACCCTCTCACATCAAGGAGCTATGCGCCAGATTGCTGCACTACAGAGAATACACGTTCATATGGGGGGAGACTTCAATTCCGTCATGAATGCTGAACTAGACAGATCAGTAACGCCACGCATACCTAACATCGCTTCCCCAGGGCCCCTCTCCAGGATGGTGGCAGACCTACACTTAACCGACATTTGGAGAGACCTCCACCCCTTTGACAGATCATACTCATTCTACTCGGCTCCCCATAACCTCCACACCAGGCTAGACTATTTCTTCATCGCCAATGAGCTAACCCCACAAGTAGAATCGGCAGAATACATGGGCAGATCAATATCGGACCACTCCCCCTTACTGCTGCAGCTCTGCTTCAAGGGCCCTCGCCCACCTATCCCGATGTGGCGCATGCCAGTAGACGCCCTGACCGACCCCGCATTCAAGGAAACCTTAGGAGAAAAGCTAGAAGAATACTTAATGATAAACGAGGGCTCGGTCGGGAAGTGGAGTACACTCTGGGAGACGTTGAAAGTAGTGACAAGGGGAGAGATAACAGCCGAAGCAGGCGGGATCAGGAGGCAACTAAGAAAGGAACTGGAGGCAGTGGAGGAGAAAATCAAACAACTCGAAAGCAACGGCCCATTGACCACTGAAAAGGAATCAGAACTGAAATCGATCAGGGAAGACTGCAGGGCGGCATGGGAAAGACTCAAAGTTCGACTTCTCTGTGCGCACCCTGAAGGCCCACAGGGAAGCAGACAAGCCGGGCAAAATACTCGCATGGTTATGCAGAAAGGAACACCCGAGACAAGCCCTCAAGGAGATCAAAGACAGGAACGATATGACCCGCAGGACACAACAAGAGATCAATGATACCTTCACGGATTTCTATAAGGAGCTATACACTCACAAGATCGAGATTCCCACGGCAGATATAAAAGACACGCTGGCCGAAGTAGGACTACCCAGGCTGAATCCAGAACAACGGGACAAACTGGGAGAACCCATCACGGTTGAGGACATCACGGATGCGATCAGATCCCTCTCCACAGGCAAGACCCCCGGGACAGATGGCCTCATCCCAGAATTCTACAAGGCCTATGAGGAGACCTTGTCCCCTGTTCTACATGCAGTATACACGAAGGCATATGAGTCGGGCACTCTCCCCAATACCATGGGAGAAACCCTTATTGTCCCAATGCTCAAGCCAGGCAAACCAGCCGACAAGTGCGATTCGTATCGCCCACTGGCGCTCCTAAACTACGACGGCAAAATATTAACAACCATATTGGCCAAGAGGCTCTCGAGGGTGATCGGATCTCTGGTGCATGAGGATCAGAATGGTTTCGTTCCGGGACGAAACACCTCCGCCAACCTCAGGAGGCTCCAACACATAATAGCACAGACGACCGAAAGCGAGGAAGACCTAGCAGTACTCTCACTGGATGCCATAAAAGCCTTCGATTCTATTTATTGGGAATGGCTGGTTGAGACTCTGAGGGAGTTCGGGCTCGGAGAACACTTCATCCGTTGGCTCAAGGTCCTCTATAGCGACCCAGTAGCAAGAGTAAAAACAGGCGCTGTGGTATCGAGGGCCTGGCCCATCCAGAGGGGTAGACAGGGATGTCCGCTCTCACCAATGCTATATATCCTAGGTCTGGAACCAGTGGCAATATACTTTAGGAAGCAGTTTTTCGACGCTGGCATTAGCATTGGTGGGTCGGACAACATTATCTCTCTATACGCAGATGACGTCCTCCTATATCTACGTGACCCCCTGGAAAACGCCCCGATTGTACTTGATGTCTTAGATAACTTTGCGAAATAATCGGGGATAAGATTCAGTAGGCAGAAGTCATGCTCGTTCCCACTTGCAAGACTAAGGGGTAAACCTGTGGAGGAGCTCCCTGAGATCGGGATCCGTTGGCAGGTGGACGCCTTTCGATACCTAGGCCTTGACATCACGCACACACCAATATCCACCCACAAGTCCAACACGGAGGCTGCAATGAGCGGAGTGCGTAGATCCATACAATTCTGGTCAAAGCTCCCGCTCTCCATGATGGGCAGAGCTGCAATATCCAAAATGATAATTCTCCCCAGGTTCCTCTACTACTTCACCAACGTGACATACTACATTCCTCCATCCTTCTTCAGGAAGCTGGAATCCCTGATTAGAGACTTTCTCTGGGGACGAGCTAGGCACAGACTCACACTAAATGTCCTCACACTCACCCACGCCGAGGGTGGCATCCAACTCCCGGATTTCCAGAGGTACTTCTTGGCGGCTCAATCGACACATCTAGTAAAATGGCTTTCAGACGAACCTACAGCAGAGTTGAATCTTCTATCCCAATTCTCCGCACCGCTACACCCCAAGGAGTTAATTTGGAACACCCGAGTAGGGCCGCCCAACCCACCTATGATACTAGAGGTGGGGAGACGGGTATGGAGCAAGGTGAGATCCATAGTAGGACTGCAGCACTCATACACACCCGACATTCCCATGCTGGCGGACGTTTGCAAAACCCCAAGCGACCTAGCAACAATGAGGAGATGGGAGAGTCATGGCCATGTTCTGCGACGGACTCTTCAGGGACTTTGAATCACTCCAAGAAAGGGACGGACTTCCACTGGGTCAATTCCTCTGGTACCAAAAAGTGAAACATGTAGCCAAAGAGAACTGGGTCGAATGGCCCGAGGAGCCAGAGACACATCCCCTCCTGAGGGAAACATATGAACTCAGCGACGGATGGAGACCGACATCAAGGTTGTACACCCAAATAAACAACAGACCCAACACAAGGAGCGCACGGCTGAAGGAAAAATGGGAGACAGACCTGCGGATCGAAATCACAGAGGGCGAATGGTCGAGAGCCCTGATATACCCAAAGGAGATATCTAGGAATGCCAGGTTTAGACTGATCCAACTGAACATACTCTACAGAACATACATGACCCCACACAGGATATCCACGTTCAACAACACAGTCGACCCAAAATGTCCCTGGTGCTCCTCAGACCTGGCAGACATGATCCACATGTTCTGGACCTGTCCCAAATCTCAGAAACTCTGGCAGGCCGCTGAACAAACCTGCAGGAACGCTGGCCTAGAGACATACGAGTGGACACCCAAGGAGTGCCTATTGGGCACCTACCCAAGACTAAGTAAAATCAAGCACCTGGCGAAGCTTATGGACATGGCCTGCGTGTTAACCAAGAGGACAATTGCCATGGCCTGGAAATCCCCAGCAAGCCCCAGGTATGAGCCCTGGATTAAAGAGATGGAGAGGTAGACCACGGTTGAAACCAGAGCCTGGGAGGAGGAGAACAGACGGGGAGGCGACGACGTGAGCAACGCGCTAGAGGCTTGGAGGGCCCTTCTGAGAAACATGATCTTTTCAACGAGCTATAAACCTCCCTGAACCTGTCCCCCTTGAACCCCAGAAGACATCAAGCAGAAGAGAGCAGCCCATCACACCTATGCGCTTCACTATGTCACCGCCCTGAGTGGGCAAACGCAGAGAACTGGCTCCGGACCCGCGCCCCTAACCTGGAAACATGGAACACGAGGCCCTAGTAAATGGTGGGACAGTCAATGTTGTTACTTTGTTTATTTATTTGTTATTACTTTTCTTCTTTTTTTTTTTTTGCAAGTTAATTGGCACACAATATGTGCATCAGATGATACAATCCAAGGTAGTTGCCCAACAGTTTTTTCTGTATATGCATATCTATAAATGCCAATAAAAACATTTAAAAATCAAATTGACCATGTTGTGGTCCGTCCAAGGGACAATCTCCACTCCCGATTCCGTGACCTCTCCCCGAAGCGAGGAGACGACCAGAATATAATCAATACGGGAAAATGTAGCATGAGGCTTTGAATAAAAGGTGAAGTCGGGATCTCGGCCCTGCTTAGTGGGGTGTGTATCGCTCAAGCCCAATTCCCCATTAAATTCTTGGAAGGCTTCTGCCAGTTTCTTATGGAGTCGCAAGTTAGGAGATGGATTGGCTGACTTCCTATCCCTCTCGGGGCAGAGAACCATGTTAAAATCCCCACCAACCAGTAGAGTGCCCTCGGAAAAAGCCATCATTTTCTCTTTCATGCCCTCCCAGAAGCCATCTTGCGCCTCGTTCGGAGCATATACGCAAACCAGGGTCTGACCTCTGAGCTTTGAACATGAAATGGGCCCCGGGAGAGACCAGTAGGGCAACTCTGCGTTTTTTCACCTGGAAGGACGCTACGTACAGTTGGTCAATATTTTTAGCCCTTAGCTTTGGTTCCTTGCCCCGAACCCAGTGAGTTTCTTGTACAAATAGGAAATGCAACCGGAGCTTAGTAAATTCTCTCACCACCAATGACCTTTTTGTAGGAGAGTTAAGCCCTCGTACATTTAACGACCCCACTGTCAAAAATTGGAACGGATCATCCATTAAAGCGATGGTAGAAGCTCATGGCTCCCACCGTGGAGCACCTAATGTCGTTGCTCCCACAGTGCTTCCGCACCCCGCTAATGCCCTGAGACAATTCTAAAGTTGCAAAACAGTCCAGAAAACTTGGCGTGGCCCAACGAAAACCCCAATGAACAAACCCCCACTTTTTATCCCCCTCCCCCCTGGATACCTAGTTGATTAGCGGCTTAATCTTGTCGCTAAGCCAGGCCACCATTGTCTCCCTACTAGGGGCTCTTTATCTCTTCAAAAACAACAACTCGAGCCCCCTTTACCTCAAACAGTCTATAAACAATTACGTCGCTCCCCCACTCACAGAATCAAATACAAGCTTGGTCGTAGAGCTCCCAGAGGTACTTCAATTGGTAGGCTGTTCTGGGGATGCTGGTGCCACTCTTATAAACTTCCTGTGCCTCGGACCTTACGCCTTTCCCGTGGAGCCTTTGTCCCCTTGGGGCGTGCTGGGGTTCTCTCGCTTACTTGCTCGCCCAACTCCATAGTTGGATCATCTAAAAGTTCCCCTGACACCCTGCGAATATCGTCCTTCGTGACCAGAGCATACTTGTAGCCTTCAAGCTCAAAGCAAAGTGAGAATCGATATCCCCACCTATACCGGACCCCCTTGGTCTGAAGCATTTTCGTCAGTGGGGAGCAGAGCCAACGTCTTGCCAGGGTGAAGGCAGACAGGTCCTGGTACACCGAGATCTGGGCCCCTTCCCACTCCACCGGGCCTTTCTTGCGAGCTAGTTCAAGAATTTAGCTTTTCTCCGCAAAGTAGTGGAATCGTACAGGAATTGACCTGGGGCCTCTGTTGGTTGCACTTGCTCTATGAGCTCTATCGATAGTTGGTTCATTTGTATTAGCCCCTTCGAAGAGTGATCCCACCACTGCGTTAACAGCTTTTATAATGTCTGTTTGTGTTTCACCATCACGCTCCGGGAAACCTAAAGAACGCAGGTTGCAGCAACGTCCCTGTTTTCCAAATCGTCAAGTTTTAGGGAACATTTCTCTTCCCTTCTCTCGAGCTCCGCCAAGCGCATGCGAAATTGAGTCTCAAAAATATCATTGGAGGCCGTATTGTTTTCTAGCGCCTGAACCCTATCGTCTATGTTGTCAACTTTTTTATCCAAGGTGTCCAGTCGTACCGCAATATCCGCCCTGAAACCTCTGATTTCCTCCAGGAGGGCAGCCATGCCCTTGGTGACCATGCTGGTATCAGTTGATTCCTGATGCGTCGAGGCCGCCATCTCGGGGAGAGTCGGGGAGCCAAAGGGCAGGCGTCGAAATCTCTGCAAGGACTCTTTCCAGTTCATAGGCAGCCCCGGGCCATCACCACTCCACGAGTCCCACCACTGATAGCTCTGGAGGGTGGACAACAAGGGGTCAATGTACAGTAGAGAGACTCCGTGGGCCGCCCGCACCGCTCGAGAACGTTCTATCGTTGGAGTCCCTCCACCAGCACCTCCCGACCACTAGTAATATGTCGTGCACAGGGCTTGGGCTGGGACTACATCGCCCAGGCCCCCAATCCCCCCCAGATTTGTGGGAGTCGGGTGATGCCCAGCTCTATACCAGGTCTTGTCCCTGGTCTCCAGGCCGAACCCCTTCCTCACTTCGCGGCCTCCCCTACACAGGGAGCAACTCCCGACAGCTCAGCTGACTGGAACAGGTCCCAAGCACTGTCCTGGCCCCAAGGGGGACCACTCCCTGCCTTTGGCCCAGTTCTGGTACTCACTGTTAGGGTGGGGGGCTGTGCGGGCCAATTCTGCAGTTCACGGCCGCCAAGGACCAATCGCGCCTTGTCCCGGTGTTAGATTCAGTCGCCTCAGCACAAGCCGTTCTTGGGGGAATGTCCACTGTTGTAGGGCCAGGCAGTAAATTAAAGCAATTGTCCAGGGGCAGGCCCCCTCTGCCCTTAATGTTATTGTAAGCTCTGGGGCACCCTTTCACCTCATGGGAGCCCCGCTGCACCCGTGGCACAACTCCTGATCAGCTGTTGGGTCCAGGGAGGGCCCGATGAGGGAGGGGCGGGAGGTCCGATGTGGGCACCCATGGGGAAGGGGTGCCTGCTCCCTTGATTCGCCGGCGGGGGCCTCTTCTCCTGGTGGCCCCCGGATGAGGGCTGACCCATTGGGTGGACTGGGGGTAAAAAATCCAGTGGAGGCGAACCAGCTCTCCAATGCGCTCTCCCGTGCAGGCAGCTCCGCAGCCCGCCTCTAACTAATGGACGGCCGCGAGCCATCGAGCTCGGGGAGCGGCCCCGAGGTGCGGCCTCAATACAGCCCGGGGAGTGGTGTAACCCCGCTCGGGCTCAGATAGGTGCGGGAAACAGCTGCAGCAAAGATCGGGGGGGAGCCGCTCTCCCACGCCGTCCGGCAGAGTTACAGGCCTCACAGGAGCCACGGCTCTCCGTTGACTCGTATGGAGCCGCGGCGCTGGGGAAGGCGGGGCTCACTCTCCCTCCTGGTTTCGGAGGCTCCAGCACAACGAAAACTCTGCGTCAGAAGACCGGAGGTGGGGTATTCAGGTGCCCCACGTCGTCAGGAGGCTGCAGTGGGGGGGTCGGCTCTTCACTCCTGAGGGATCTGGGGGGCCTCAGGTCCCATTGACGGCGCCCTTTGGAGGAGATGAGCAGAGGTGCATCAGCACATCTCTGCGCCCCCTGGTGGTGCACAAACACGTTTGCACACAACGAAAGACGACTGACAAACACCAAAGCCGTTTACCTGACATGTCCCAACACAAGGGTCAGTCAAAGCCAGGCAATTGACCAGGGTCACACACCCCTGATGGCCCTTTCCCTTCCCCACAGGGATAAAAGGTGGAGCATGAAAGCACAATACGAGCAAGGCAAACCGCACAATGAGACAGCTATCCAAGCATGAAAAGCGTCGAGAACCGAAAGAATATCAGGGAGAGAAGCAACCTTGCCGATTCCAACCCAGACCGGCGAGACCTCTGTGGAAGGAATTGTAAGATTGCGGACAATAGCCCAGGTGTGTTGCAGCAGATGTCAACGGTACTCGGAGCATGCCTATGCTGCTAAGCAGGACTGAGAGAGACGCCTGCTACCATCGCACCGGCATTGACTCCAGATACAAGGAAAGCCAAGTGGTTCATCACAGCCGATGAGTCGAGGGGTGAACCGATAAGAAACCGAACTGTGTTGAATGAAAGTCGCAAAGTTGCACATTGATGAAAGTTCAAAGTAATGTAAATGGTCAAGGGAAGACAAGATGCAGAGGGGACC
The DNA here is from genome assembly GCF_040938575.1 of Ambystoma mexicanum. NCBI lineage: Eukaryota > Metazoa > Chordata > Amphibia > Caudata > Ambystomatidae > Ambystoma > Ambystoma mexicanum. The sequence goes on from NC_090922.1 coordinate 345,027,599, forward strand.
GGCACCACGTGGGTGCTCACTCAATAGAGTCTGGTTGATCCCGTGTTGATTGAAACTACTGATAGCAGAAGGCCGTAGGAGGGCCGCCAAGAAAGGTCAAAGTGGTCATACAGGGGTCTAGCAAAAATGCCTGTACAGTCGAAAGTCGTTGACTGACAAACCATTGTGAATGCAAGGGAAGTGAATCCTGCATTATAAGAAAGTAGAAGGAACTGTGTAATTGGCAAGAGTGAACCCGACTGAGAGATGCCGATGGAAAAGGTGAAGCCTAAAGTCCCAAAGAACAGTATGTTGACAAGAATGAACTTGACAGAGGGATGTCCACAGTGAACTGTTTATAAAGTCATTAAGAGTCCTGAAGCGGGGGCTAAAAGGCATTAAGACTTCTGAATATAAGAAGTGAATCATTTGAAAAAAGCTTTAGTGAACCCAACGAGGGAGAGACAAACATTCGAGAAGGGTCTGAGACCCAAAGAGGGGGATCCAGGGGTGAAAAACCATCAGCCACCAACCAGTGAATGCAAGGAAAGCCATAGTGAACCTGACGGAGGTAGGTTGAAGGGCAAGAGGGATCTGTGCCCAGCAGAGGGGTATCCAAGGGTGAAAAGCCATCACCCAATGTGCATATGAAAATGAACTTTTATTTGTTATTTTGAATACATCAGTTGCCTGAAGGCAGGAGACTTTTTACAGAGAAAGAGACTTGGCCATTGAAGGTCCTGATAGCTGAGAAAGGAACTGTCATCTCGTGCTGGGAAAGCTCAAGAGTGTTGTAAGAAACTCATAGTGGCAACAGTAAAGACAGACACAAGTGATCACAGTTCAAGGGTGTTAATTAAACTGTATGCAGGTTGGAAAAACCTAAATCTGTGATGTGATAAAAGCGTCGACCATCAAATGAAAATAAGGCAGTCCTAGTGGCGTTGTGTCAGAATAAAAGGGCCTATAAAGGGCTTTCTATACTAAGAAAGCTATTGCCAAACATTACAACTAATACAAAAAGGGTGTGGGATGGTTTTCAAGAAAAGAAAGAAGTGTCAGGATGCGGTAGCCTGGGTCTCCCTTCCCCACGTTTTGAGCACGGGATAAGATGGGATCTTGGAGCAGGGCACAGTTCTCAAGCTTTCCCCAGCACGAGACAACATTTCCGGGTTCAACTTCTCAGAAAACTTGATGGCCAAGTCACTTTTCAACAAAAGTCTCTTGCCTTTGAAGATCAGTAAAATTACAAACAAACACAAAGTTCCTTTTCATGTTTTCTTTGGGTGATGGATTCACCCCTGGGTCTCCCAATTCCGGACGCTGACCCTTCACAAATCATATTCTATAAATCAATAACAGTTCCTTTATTTCAATGGACTTTGGGTGACGGCTTCACCCCTGGATCTCCCTCGTTCGGGCTCGGACCCTTCAAAACCAGTACCTATCAGTATCAAGGACCTCAGTGGTCTTGCCTCCTGGTTTCGAGGGCCTGATAGATTTACACAAAAAAAAACAAAGGTTCCTTCAAAGAAACGACAGTTCATTTCTTGGTTTCGCTTAGGGTGAGGATTCTTCACCCCTGCGTCAACCTCTTCCGGGTGCTGACCCCTCTTTACTTTCAGCCTCCCTCCCATGGGTTCACTATGGCTTGCGTCCCCCTATTCTGGGCGTCGACCCCTCTTCACTTTCAGCCTCCCTCTTCCGTGTTCACTATGGCTTTTCCTGGTTCACAAATCTTAATGTCTTTTTAAACAGTTTAAGTGGACATCCCTTGGCCGGGTTTACCCTTGTTAACACACTGCTTCTTGGTGTCAAGACTTGAGGCCGCGTAGATTAGATATACTTCTGTCACCAAGCACCGAAAAGGGCGCTTTAGTGTACACTCGCTGTTCAGTTATTGGAGCTACAGGTGGCTGGAACAAGAGCGGAAGCACTGTATTCAGATGTCTGTAGCAGGGAATGAAAATAGGGTTATGACAATCAATACAGAAGAAAGAAAGGAAACGGAGCAATATTCAGTAATTGGAATAAGAAAAGACACCCACCCAAAGGACAGCGAAGGAGGAGCTCTAAGAAAAGAGCAGGACCTTCGCGACAGTATGTACTTGTTACCCCAATGTATGCCAACAGCAGCAGCAACAGCAGCAGCTTGCGGGTTGCTCCTGTAGATATAAAGTTCCAGGACACAGATCGTAGGTCGGAAAACCAAATGATGCAGACAAAAACGGGATATCCAGAGGCCGTCCAGGAAAGAACGGGATCCGCATGAGTTTCCGGGAGGAAAGTACCAGAACGCAAGGGAAGGGCAGAGGCAGTCCTTAGTGAGTTCCGGGTCGTAACAGTTTCAAAAAAGAGTTCCAAGCCGAGCGCCGTAACCAGAACGAAAAACCAAGAAGAAATCCAAGAGCAAATCCGAAGTCAAAAGGTAAGTGAAGCAAAACGTAGACGCCAAACGCTGGAAAATTCACAGCTGAGAAGCAGCATTTGGTGCGCGCAGCGTCTGTTTATAGCATTACCATGGCAATTAGGTCACATGACCGGCGTGCCGCATAACGCATTGAGGAATGAGCAGACGCCACCGTGGTTGAGAATTTATACGCCATGGTAACCTCCAACGCAGTACAGGTTGATGTTGACTGCTTCCATATGGCCTAGTGTTAAAAGGCCTTAAAGAGAACCTGCGCGAACCATGCCGCTGCGCTGTGGGCGAGCTTGTGATGCGAGGTGTGGGTGTATGTTGAGCCTGGCTTGGACCTAAGGCTGGTTTGAAGTGTGCAGGCATGACACTTGGGACCTCAGACTTGCCCCCTTCTCGTCAGCATCCCTTGGTCAGGTTCACTCTTGCCAACTTCACATTCACATATGTTTACGTGATTCACTTCCCTTGCTTTCTCACAGTTCTTGTGGCACTGATTCCCTCTGCAGCTGGTCTCCCCTTAACACTTTTTACAGTTCTTTGAACTTGGTTCCTAATTGCCACTTTGCAACTTTCATTCACCACAGCCTGGTTCCCCTTCAACTCACTGGCTGTGATGAACCGCTTGGCTTTTCTCTTATCTGGAGTCAAGACCGGTACCACGGTCGCGGGAGCTTCCCTTGCTTCTGTTTATCAGCATCAACAAGCTGTGGGTACTGCCGGCATATGCTGCAACATACTTGGTCTATTGTCCTCGGTCTTAAAATTCCTTCTGTGGAGGTTCACAGGTTTGCGTTGAAAAGGGCAAGGTTGTGTCCCTCCTTGTCAGCCTTTCGATATCTGCCATCTTTTTCCTCCTCTTGAACTGCCGGGTCTCGATAGCCGTCGCGTTGTGCTATCTGCCTCGCTCGCCTTGCTTGTACTTTGGACTCTTGCTCCACCTTTTATCCCTGTGGGGAAAAGGTAGGGCCGTTAGGTGTGTGTGATTTAAGTCAATTGCCTTACTTTGCCTGACCCTTGCGTCGGGACAGGTCAGGTAAACAGTTTTATTACAAGTCCGTTGTAAAACAGTGTTCATGTCAGAAAGGGAAGGGGTTGGAGTGTTGGATTGTCCTACGGGATAGAATGGGGAAACAAGTGCTAGTATAACAAGGGGGTCAGTTGGTAGATCGGTATGGTGTGCGAAATGGATGAAAATTACCGGGATTGTAAACAGTACATAGGGGATGATGGAAAGGGTAGTGTTCTGTCATAGTGAATTGGATGTTCGGAAAATGACAATCAGAAGGACGGAGTTGGTAGGGTTTGTGGGGCAAACAGGAATAGCTGGGACGTGAAATAAAGAAGAGGGATTGGGGGAACTGTAGTATTTTACCTGGGCAGGTTGGGAATGCAGGAAATAATAATCAGAGGGACAGGAAGAAGAATGATCAGGAGTATTCGGATAGCGACCAGGATGACAGGGGTTTTGGGAGGGACGGTTTTTTAATGTGACTGGGTTTGAGATCCTAGGGGATTGGTTCTGTATGGAGGGGTTATTGGGTTTGGGTAGGAGAGATTTAATGGAAAGAGGCGAGGCAGATGCGTTGTAGCCTACAAAGGCCTCAGGGATTTCATCCTCCTCTCTTTCTTCCTTGGCATAGTACCGCATCTCAACTGGGGCATTTTCCTGAGCATAACCCCGGGTTCCCTTGCCCAGGCGATCCTCGCTCGTTCACCTTTAAGGTTGGGATAGAAGCTGGTCCGGTCTTCCGTGGCCACCTGAATAAAGGGTTCCCGTGATCTACTTGGGAGAACACCGTCAGGTTTCTCACAAGTGTGCTGTGTTCAGAAGTCCCACCTTATCCTGTGCTTAAAATGTGGGGAAGGGAGACTCCCGGCTAATACATCCTGACTAATCATTTGTGAACACTTCTTTCTTTTTTGTGAACATATCCCTCACTCTTTTTGTATTAGTTGTATGTAAGGATTGGCAATAGTTTTTTTTAGCATAGGCCTTTTTTTTTATTTGACAAGACGCCACCAGGTGTCATGATGCCTACCCCCGGGGACCCAGACCAGGTCCAGCAACCCCGGAAGCAGGCATCCAGTTATTTAGAGCAAGCCCAAAAGCCCCTGTTAGCGGCTGTTTGGGTGCGGTCCTGGCGCCTATGGCCCCAGGCTCATATGAGAGTCAGTCCTGGCGCCATAGGCGCCAGGCTCAGAGTAGAACTTACCTGATGCAGACCATGCTGCAAACTTACCTGATGCAGACAATGCTGCAAGAGCTCCAAGCCAAATGAGGCTTGGAAGGGACTATTTTACCTTGGGACTATTTTTTACTCGGGTGGGGCTGGGGAGGAATACTTACCTGGGACTACTTTGGAGGCTATTTAAACCACACCCGAAGAGCAGCACATGCTTTGCGTTATTCTGCATCCAGCAGCGTAACGCTCACCGTGTCTGCAAGCCTGCATCCAGTCTTCTGCCACGTCCGCCTCGAGTCTGCAGCTCCTAGAAAAAAGGGAAACAGAAGGAGAAAAGGTAAGAACAAGAGCAATACCTTTGATCCTTACCTGAATTCCGGATTCACCGCGCCTTCGAGTTGGAAGAAAGAAGTATTTCACGCATGCCGCCTCGCCTGCTGCAGCACCGCGCTGAACTCAACGGCCTTCGCAGCATTCTCACGATCCACCGCTTCCTTCTGCACGTTCCCGCCGCACTCCGGTACCTAAGGGGAACACAAGAACACCAAAGGTGAGCCAGGGGAATAAACAGAGGCAATAGTAACTACCCCCATACACTTACCTGATTTACCGCCAGGGGTACTATTCCTCTTCATGGGTCGGCACAGCCTCCATAGCATCCTCGCCGTACCCCGCCCCCTAAGGGGAACAAAAGGACAACAAGGTGAGACAGAGGGACAAACAAGGGGAATCCTTCTCACCACAATAGACTTACCTAATTTTACCACCGGAGGCATTATTCCCCGAACTTCATATTTTCTCTCCGCACCTGAATAAGGGAGAAAGCAACAGGTTACATTCTGGCCTTATTTTATTGAACTGTGTTGGATAAGACAAATCCTTACCTGAACTTCGTCAGCTACCATGAGGAACTCTTCGCTGGGGTCAAGCTGCAAACTGAAAGGAATCGGACAACAGTGAAAGTCAGACATTTGAACTCTTACGAACTACAATGTTCTGAAACTCACCAATTCCTTCTAACCAGTGAAGCAACTGGTTATCTACACGCCGCTGCGCTCGATGCAGGATGGAGAGCTCATCCTTCCAAACCATCAGATGAGACTTTAAGGAGGGACATTAGAGGCGATCAGTGGGGAGAACAGCAGGGAGAGGTGGAGGTTAACTCAACTCCACGGGTGGTTAATTCCCTTTCTCCATTTACAGAAGAATACTCCTACGGGCCAAGTAAACCAAGCTGGGTGGGCCAGTCCAGTCTGTCATCTCAGCACTACACGTCACATTGGTGGAGACCGCAGCTGTCCATTTCGGATCGACGCCCCTGTGGGAGCCAGGTGAGCGTAACACCAGGACTGCGTTATCATTTGATGGTCGTAGCTTTGTCCCATCTTAGATTTAGGTTTAAATTAGGTGTTTTTCCAACCCAAATACAGTTTAATAAACATCCTTGAACTGTGATCACTTGTGTCTGTCTATTCCTGATACCATGTCTTCCTTACAGGAGTATGCGTGTGTTGTGCCGGGAAGGGCGTGGTGTGGTCTCGTCACTCACTCATGTCACGTGAGGAGGGACATGGGGCAGTGGCAATGGGAGGGGCGAACGAAGGAAGGAACGTCAGTTCCAGTCTGTTGTATGAGCAATAAAGACGTGTTGATTATATCTCCTGCCTCCGCCTCTCTGTGCATGGTGATTGCATTGAAGGCCTCTAGTGTGAGAATGAGTAATCCGCAAAACACTACAGGTGGTCAAATGGGGGATTTGGGGAGGTTTAAACCCTCCAATTAACAAGAGAATCAGTGGGACAGGGTGGGGCGGGAAGGAAAGGAGCAGCATGTGCTATTTCCGCATTTTGAATCCAGCACAAAAACGGGCCAAAAAATCAGTCTTTCTTGTGTTAGGGTTTTAGAATGCGTGAATATCACATAGAACTGGGTGCAGTAAATTTTGGGTACTCCCAGGGCCATAATGGACATTTTATCCAGGCCTCAGTAGAAGCTGCACTTGATGCAAAATCTTCTTGTATTATTCCACTGGTAAACATGTTTTCAGCGCTGCCTATTGCTAATGTTATTCTGCATTGCTCCAAGGACACTTTGGAGAGAAGATGCAAGCATAGGCTGAGCCGGTGCCAGCTGATACCTGATAACGTTGTTGGAATTTGCTGAAGTCGAGGAGAAGTTATGTAGTTGTTTTTGCTGGTTTTCTTTTTAAAAAGGGGAAGGGTTTTGCCTCTTGTGGTTGTCATGGGTCACTCTGGCCGGGTGCCCATGGGAACTGTCAATAGATAGAGACTTGGAAAGCCAGAATTATTGGAAATTGTGAGAACCTGAGGCTTTTCTCCCAGGTTATTCCCAAGGATCCTTTGTTCAGGTGGCCAGAGGTGGGCCATCGCTCTTGGATCCCAACCCTGGGGGTGGAGGAGCAAGGGAGGATCACCTGGGCAGGGGATCCTTGGAGACTGAGAGAGGAGCACCCTTGTGCGAGACGCAGTATTCCAATTTTTCCAATGCACCTCTACCCAATATCCCAGCAGTCTTTATGGGATGTTGTCACCAAAATCCCATCTCCCAGCACTTTCCCTTACCGAAAAGACAGAGAAAACAGGGGAACTCCAAATTACCTCTGAAACCCAAAATGAATGTTACCTCTCCACAACACCAGGACTCCTATAATCCCATTCCCACATTGAAATCCACAAGGACTGGGACGAGGAAGAGGCAGATGGGAGTCATAAGGATTACCCATAGGATTCCATGGGCAATGCATTCCTATGGGCAGTCTCCATGCTGTCCTGATAACAAGGTCAGGCAAAGTCAGGCAGGGAGGGACAACTATTCACACCTGACTCCAATTAACTATAGCTGGGAGTATGAAAGCAGCAGCCAGGAACAGCACTGTGAGCGAGTTAGGGATGCTGCAAGGTACTGGAGAGTAGAAGAGAGCCCATGGGAGACCCGGAGGAGAAAGAGAAAACTGCCAAAACACTGGTCCTGCTACCAGAGAGGAGATTGCAGTGTGGAGGACACCATCACACCAGAAGGCAAGACCAGGGGCATCTGGGGTTGCCTGAAGGTACTAACAGTTAAACTCCTCCCCTGGGCAAGGTAGGTGAGCCTAGGTCTCGGAGGGGCACAGGGAGAGACCCTGACCTCCAACAAACATCCCCTTTTGGCTCCTGTAGCCAGGGTTGGATTGGCCTCTCTGCCTTTCGGCCCGTGGGCGGGCCGAAATCGTCCCTGAGGAGTGGGGGCCGGTTTCTGGCCATGCCTGGGCCGGTTTGGATGTAAAAAAAATTGGAGAAAAAAAATATTTTCATTTTTATTTTATTTTTCAAAAAGCCTTCCATCCTTCTTAGGTCGATAAATGAGTAACAACACAGGTCGGGTGATATTGTATGCATATTTGTTCTATTAAAAAGAGCGTAAGCCTAAGTGCTATACAATAACATTATCATTTGGCCTTGGATGTCTGCTTGGATTCACAGTAATTTAGTGTACTTAGCAACAATGCTATTTGATGCCACTTCCTGTTTTGTCAAGGGGTGAAAGGTCGTGTTTCATCGCTTCCTGGGATGTCATTTTGGGGTGGGGTCAAATGACATCACTTCTGGTGATGTCAGCAGAGGTCAAATGTCGTGAGGCGTGGGCCACTTTTTGAGGCGAGGGGTGGCAACTTTTTTGTGTGTGAACGGGCCTATTTCTTGTCCCAGTCCGATCCTGCCTGTAGCAGCTCCCAATGACAAAGTGCCATTTTGGGGAGCAAAGGAAGTGGGGGGAAAATAATCCAAGTGCATTCTGGGACTAGAAGTCCAACAACTTTTTTGCTGTTAGATGGGCAGAGGGAGACCCTGACCTCCACCAAACATCCCCTTTTGGCTCCTGCCGCTCCCAATGACAAAGTGCCATTTCAGGGAACAAAGGAAGTGGGAGCAAAATCAGCCAAGTGCATTCTGGGACTAGAAGCCCCACAACCTTTTTTTTTTAAATTGTGAGTTTCACGAGCCTGGTCCGTCCCGGAAGAGTGAGGCCTTTGTGTACCTAAAAAGGGGTCTGAGCCTTGCCTAGGGAGAACCTTGAGGAGCTTCAAGAAGGTTCCAAGCCCGACAGAGGGAGACCCTGTGGTGAAACTATAAAACACAAATCAAACCTTCAAGACCAGCTACAGAGTGTTCGGGCACCAAGTGGATACTCGTGTGAAAAATTATGGCTGTCCCCTTTTGTTTTGCATTGAAACTACAGATACCAGAAGGCCGCATTACAGCCGAGAAAGCAGGTTAAAGTGGTCATACAGGAGGTCTAGCAAAATCCCTGTACAGTTAAAAGACTTTGATCTACAAACTGTATGAAAGTAAGGGAACTGAAACCCGCAAACCTTAAGAAGCAAAAAGCAAAGGTGAAGTGGCAAGAGTGAACCCGGCAGAGGGATGCCAGTAAAGAGGGGCGAAGTCTAAAGTCCCAAGAAACAGTGGGCCTCATTACGAGTCCGCTGGTCCGGAATGCGGTGATTCCGTGACAACGGTGATACAGTTTCCGTGGCCGCAAGGTTGCGGAATAAACGGCCGATTACGGCTGGTTGGTCATGCCCACCACACCATTGCGGAAACGGTGTCACCATCGTCACGTAAATGCCCACGCAAACGGACATTCTGCCACAAAAAGCAGTGCAAAACCTGTGGCCGCTGCCGCCGTCACGGACACAGAATCACCGGAAGCGGAAATACCACGACCGTGAAAACCAGAAACAGAGAGGCAGCCATTATTTAAACCACAATCCACTGCCATCCTCAGACACCACAGGCCAGAACACCTCCCTGAGCAGCAAAAACCATTAACCACTATGGCATCCAGGATTCCAGCACAAAGACAGCGCAAGCAGCGCTTCAGTGAGGCAGAGCTGACAGTGCTTGTGGAGCATCTAGTGCAGCATGCGGAAATGCTTTTCAGCGCAGGCCAGCGACGCGCCACCCAGCAACGCCGTAAGGAGGTGTGGGCTGAAGCAGCACGCAAGTGCACAGCAGTAGGGGTGACAACACGCACCGTAAAGGACTGCCACAAGAGGTGGGATGACCTCAGGCTCAGAGTACGCAACCTCATTGCTGCGCACCGCCAGCACAGCACTGGCACTGGTGGAGGCCCTTGTCAACCTCTTGAGGCTGAACTTCCCAATGTCCCCGTCTTCCCTCCTCCTCCTCCTCACCTGACAGACTGGAATCTGGAGTTGAAGATGCCAAGGGTCTTCGGGCTCTGTAGTCCTTCTTCTTTCTTTCTTTCTGGAGAAAACGTCTCTCTCCCGGAAGGAAGCCACAGTGAAATGCTATCAACAGCCGAGGAGCAGATACAGGAATCCGGCTGTTTAGATGTAGAGTGGAAAATGGGCTCCGCAGGCTTCACGGAGACGATGGTAAGTGATTATCCTAAAGTACGTAACCAAGTACAGCAACAAGTGATAGGAAGTAGCACTGCGTGGATCCACACTGAGAGCAAAAACAGGCTAAGGTAAGCCATAGCGAGAAAAATAGAGAAGGAATCAATGGCAAGAAATGAAGTAGCAAGGATCTGAAGAGAGGAAGCAGCACTCCGCAAAAGAAGGCGGAGCGGAGACAGGAGTAACCGGCGGAGCGAGAAACAGGTAAGCGGTGCACACAGGGGTGCACCACTGGTAAGGAACCAAAGGGAAAGAGGGTTCCCCGCGGAAGGAGACAGCAGAAAGGAACGGAAATAGAAAACACAGCGTTGTGGCAACAAGGGAAAGAAAGCAGCAGCAGCCTCAAGGCTAACCGAACCGGGTTGCAAGGCACAGTGTCCAGGGAGGTTGTGGCTAATAAGCCTCCCTGGACACTGCAGCCACAACACTAGACCGCCACTCACGCAATGTGAAAAAATGTGGTGGAGTCCCTAATGGCGGCGTGATAGCCGTATTTGGGACCACAGTGTCCGTGGCAGGCGGCGCATGACAGTCCTGCATCCCCACTGAAACTGCAGCCGTGGGAGGAGCGCTGCAGCAGTGTCCTGCACCTTGAGGGCATACACGACATTGGCGACGCAGAGGCAGGAGTGAGCCCACCTGTAGATGCCGGTAAGTGCACATAGTACAAAGCTATGAGTGTGAATGGACCCCAGGAGTGACCCAATGGACTCATTGATAAACACACACCCCCAGCCAGGGCAGGAGTGATCCAATGGACCCACTGATAACCCCCCCCAGCCAGGGCAGGAGTGACCCAATAGACCCACTGATAACCCCCCCCAGCCAGGGCAGGAGGGACCCAATGGACCCACTGATAATCCCCCCCCCCCACCAGCCAGGGCAGGAGTGACCCAATGGACCCACCAATAACCCAGATGAGAAGCAACACACCCCCAATACATGGCCCCTGGACATGCACACAGTGTGACTGAGTACAAGCAGAGACGCATACACCCGAGTGCATCAACAGTCATATGTATGTAAATGCAAGTGGTCACAGATCGTTCATTTTGATGCATGTGATGGACCCATCAAGTACCACCACACAACTAACAGCATGCCCTCTGTATCCCCACAGCCATGTCAATTGACGGGGGGCGTGGCCAGCTAGCCATGTGAGAGGCTGGCGGACCTGGGAGCTCCCGCAGATCCGTTTGAACATTGAGAATGGCCGCCGACAGTTTACACGAAAATACAACTAAAAAGATGTACTAGGTACATGAAAGCAAGTGGCACACAACGCGTCATGTCAAGCCTGGAACCGCCCTCCAAGGACCAAGAAAATTGCAAAATAAAGGAGACGATACCCCTGCAGCAGCCCACCCAAAATGGCCGCTCCAGAGAACAAAGTGTGCAGATAAATTGAAACTCAGGCGAGCAGCGGACGAGACGGAAAACAAGAAGAACCCGCCTGCCACGGAGAGCGGTACCAGCTGTTGCCATGAAATGAGCATAAATCTGCGCTACAGAGACGCGATCCGTGCCGCCTGGAAAATCGCATGATAGAGACTTGCGTGCTAGCGGTGCGATACGTGGGATGGAGAGAGGTCCGATAGACTGTCGCCTTATTTCCCCCCCTGCTAACAACGAAAGGATACTGTGGCAGGCAGGGATCGCCGCCAGCCCCGGGCTACTTCTGACACGCAACACAGCTACATAGACCCGCATAGCAGAACTCAAGCGGCCTCATACGGCGGCAAGAAACAGACAAGCTAGAGGGCGAGTAGACGGCAGCGGGGGTAAAGGAGGAAGCCCTGAGAAGCGCATAGACACGGAGCGATGGGCACGAAGTGAACTTTTGCCGTGCGCAGCAGAAAGATCCGACACAGGACACAGTAAGGTGCGGGCCCGACACGCCAGCCCCGGGAAAGACCAAGTGACCCTGCAGGCTACAATTCGAAAACTGCATTAAGCCCGCTAAACTGCATAGCCCACAGCCAGCGCCAACATAGGAAGGGCTGAACAACGGACAGAGCACTGAGGAGATCTATGCAGGCATACGAGGAAGGTTAGCCCCATGGAGCGCACCACTTTCACCCCACAGTGAGAGGGGGGCAAGGCTAGTGAAACAACGGAGAGGCCCCCAAGTGAAGTAGCCAACAAGAAAGGGCAAAATTGTTGGTGCCTGCTAAGCACTATACCCCCCAGGAAGGAGAAGTAGGGTAGGTGCCAGAACCTGGCACTACAGCTGAGTCCGCTCTTGTGCTCTAGAAACCAAACTGAGTGCCACCAAGCTGACACGGGGCTGCACAGCAGAAGAACGGCACCTGAATATCAAGGGCAAGTACACAGGACAACACAGGGAGGTCATTCATAACACCCAAAACAAGAGGGAAACAGCCCACCATGGAGCATGTATTATAAAGAGAGCCCGCCTGAGGTTGAAACGGCCCCCGGCCCCAACTCTAGGCACGAGACCAAGAGGCAGATTACCCCCCTTAGCACTATGCTACCCACGCTGGTAAGCTGCAGGGTTACGGGCAAGTGAAGGACCCACAGCCCAACCGGAGGGGAGATACTGGAGATAACACACTGAAAAAGGAGGTACTCCAATAACAGACGTTACCCCACCCAGAGGGCATGCGCAGCACCGGCCAGGAGCCCAGCGCAAAGGCCCCACAGAGCAGGCGCCAGAGCAGCAAGACGACAACATCAGTTGGTGGGGCACTGGACCCCAGACAAACTAGACAACACAGCAGGCAAACCACGGGCAAAACACAACAGCAGCAAACACAATCCCTGGCACGCTGGGTGGAAGAGCCCAGAAACCATTGTGGAACTGAACCAGAACAGCCAGCACTGCAGAGACCCGGGCTCTTGGCGCCTGAGGCACACACCCCAGCAGACGCACGGATGGTGCCAAAGCTCCCTAAATCAAAGGGGAAGCAGCCCACCATAGAGGAACACACCAGAACACCACAACCAACAGAGGGCGCCAGAAATAAGGAGAGAACCCCACACACAGACACAGAACCAGCGAGCAGCGAAACACACATCCTGGAGGCGATAACATGCCTAAAGGTCACGTGGGAGACCAAACTAGAAGCAACCATGGCAAACCTCAAGACGTCACTCGAATTTAAGATTGACGAGTACAGGTGGATGTCACCCTCCTGCGACAAGACGTTAGAGGGATTGCAGAACGCACGAGCATGCTGGAGAAAAGTTCAATCAAACACCTGCAAGGCCAATGCTGCCGAGATCCATACACTGTGCCAACAAGTAAGCAACTTGGAAAAAAGGGCAGAGGAGGCTGAAGGACGAGCCCAGAGAAATAATATACGCATCATGGGACTTCCGGAAGGCGAAGAAGGAACAAACCTCACTGAATACATAGAAACTATGCTGCTGATTCACGGTGGAGAGAGCCCACTGGGCACTGACACACAGACCAGCACCAGGTGCCCCGCCGAGGCCCATCATCGCCAAAATACTAAACTACCAGGACAGGGAGAGAATCCTAGAATATTTCCGCAACAGGGGCACAATAAGAAGAGCATCCGCAGCAATAACACCAGACCCAGATTACACACTTCAGGTACAAAGACGCCGACTAAACCTTGGCGCCATAAAGAGGAGTGTCATGATGCCTACCCCCGGGGACCCAGACCAAGTCCAGCAACCCCGGAAGCAGGCATCAAGTTATTCTAAGCAAGCCCAACAACCCCTGCGAGGGGCTATTTGGGTGCAGTCCTGGCACCTATGGGGCCAGGCTCATTTGGAGAGTCAGTCCTGGCGCCATAGGTGCCAGGCTCATAGATTAAAACTTACCTGATGCAGACCATGCTGCAAACTCACCTGATGCAGACCATGCTGCAAGAGCTCCAAGCAAAAAGAGGCTTGGAAGGGACTACTTTACCTAGGGACTATTTTTTTACTCGGGTGGGGCTGGGGAGGACTTCTTACCTGGGACTACTTTGGAGGCTATTTAAACCACGCCCGAAGAGCAGTTCACGCTTCACGTTATTCTGCATCCAGCAGCGTAACGCTCACCGTGCCTGCAAGTATGCATCCAGTCTTCTGCCATGCCCGCCTCGAGTCTGGGGAGAAAGAAGGAGAAAAGGTTAGAACAAGAGCAATACCTTTGATCATTACCTGAATTCCCGATCCATCGCGCCTTCGAACTGGAAGAAAGAAGTTATTTTATGTGCGTCGCCTCGCCTGCTGCAGCGCCGCGCTGAACTCACCGGCCTTTGCAGCATCTTCACATTCCACTGCATCCTTCTGCATGTTCCCGTCGCACTCCGGCACCTAAGGAGAAGACAAGAACAGCAAGGTGAGCCAAGGGAATACACAGAGGCAATATTAGTTACCCCCCCATAGACTTACCTGATTTTACCACCGGGGGTACTATTCCTCTTCACGGGTCGGCGCAGCTTCCACTGCATCCTCGCCAAACCCCGGCCCCTAAGGGGAAACAAAAGGACAGCAAGGTGAAACAAAGGGACAAACAAGGGGAAACCCCCTCACCACCCGATTTTACCGCCGGAGGCATTATTCCCCGACACTTCATACTTTCTCTCAGCACCTGAATAAGGGAGAAAGCAACAGGTTACATATTGTCATTATTTATCGAACTGTGTTGGATAATACAAATCCTTACCTGAATATTCACCGGTTACAACGAGGAACTCTTCGCTAGGGTTAAGCTGCAACCTGCAAGGAATCGGACAAAGTTAAAGTCAGACATTTGAACTCTTACGAACTACATACTTACGGCGTCTTGCTGGGAATCTCAGAGTCAATATTGTTCTGGAACTGACCAATTCCTTTGAGCCTGTGAAGCAACTGGTTATCTACGTGCCCCTGCGCTCAATGCAGAATGGAGAGCTCATCTTTCCAAACCATCAGGTGAGACAATAAGAGGGGAAATCAAAGGTGATCAGTGGAGAGAACAGCGGAAGTGGGGGGGGGCTAATGCTCAACTCCATGGGTGGTTAATTCCCTTTCTCCATTTGCAGAAGAATATTCCTATGTGCCAAGCAAACGAAGCTAGGTGGGCCAGTCCAGTCTGTCATCTCCCCACTACGCGTCACATTGGTGGAGACCGCAGCTGTCCAGCTCAGATCGATGCCCCTGTGGGAGCCAGGTGAGCGTAACAAGGTGATTGTGGGAGGCGAACCTCAAATACATGCTGATGTACCCAGTGAAGCTGAAGATTTTTCTCAAAAATAAGGCACTGTTCTTCGAGACCCCAGAAGAAGCTATGGACTGGCTGGATGCACAGAATAGCCCAAAGGAGAAAGAGGAACGACGAGGGGGCAGAGACGACAAGTGAAGCATCGGTCTCCAACTCTGAGGTGCTGTATACACAATGACATTGGGACTTCAATGTAGAATTGTCAAGGTCGGTTAGAAGGTAGGACACACACGAGATGGGCAAATAACACGGCAAACTTTAGGCGGGGGGACAAAGAGACCCCAACTTGCACCACACTAGATAGACTAGTTAGGTTGCCAGTAGTGCGACAACCACCTGCGGGTTCCTAGCAACGAGTAAATCAGGGCAGGACTAGATGCGTGAAGGCCTGACATCCAGGGATGGAGCTGGGCTACAGTTGGGGACCGGAAGGGAGAGGGGAGAGGGGAGTGTTGGGGAGTTTGTAGAGGGGATAAAAAGGGAGCTACTGCCGGGAAGTGGGGAGGACGGGAGGGGAGTTGGGGAGTTTGTAGTGGTAGTTGTAAGGGAACGAGCTTGTAACACCGGGAGTGAAGGACAAGGAGGGAGGGGGGGGGACGAGATATGGATGACAATGGGAGACCTTAGAATAATAACCTGGAACGTCAGAGGACTCAACAGCTATCTGAAGAGATGTACAGTAATGATGTACATGAGAAGTCAAAAATGTGGAGATTGCCTTATTGCAGGAAACCCACCTAACTAAAGAGAAATAAGAGGTGGGAAAGAAAAAGTGGAGAGGGACCGACATAGGAGCAACATACTCGGCATTCGCCAGGGGAGTACTCATATGGGTAGCGCCTCATGTGCCCTTCCAGATGCTACGGGCCACGGTGGAGCTGGATGGGAGAATGGTAGCGATTCGGGGGTTGCTTAAGAATAGAGAACTGTGCATCATAAATACATACGCCCCGAACCAAGATACAGTGGCCTACTTCAAGACACACTATAGCAAGATTAGTCCCCACATGGGAGGCGCGGTCATATCAGGAGGGGACTTTAATTGTACGCTGAACCCCAAAATGGACAGATCAGACACGAAACTAGATAAACCCACCTCTGTGGCGAAAACGCTACAAGCCCTGCTGAGGGATTTCAGGCTGCAAGATAAATGGAGGCAGCAACACCCGGAAGATAGGCACTATTCACACTACGCTCCCCCACACAACCTGTACACGAGACTGGATTACATGTTCGCCACTCCGGAACTTTCAGGGGAAATGACGGGTTCGGAATATAAGGCGAGAATACTATCGGACCACTCCCCCTGGTCCTGGTGTGGCGACACCAGCCCCCCAGAGCCAAGATCCCAGCATGGAGGCTTTGAGCTGAGGCATTGAAAGATACTGCATTCCAAGAGGACATAAGGGAGGAGATAATTGGGTATTTCGAAAATAACACTGGAAGCGTGGAGTCAGAGGGTACCCTATGGGAGGCCTTTAAGGTGGTAGTAAGGGGGGCGGCCATATCCAAATCCAGAGAACTCCAAGGGGGTATAGTGCAAGAGTGACAAGGGACCGAAAAGAAACTGGAAGCAATTATGAAAAGAGGGGGCACCTCACAGGAGGATGCCGAACGAGTGAACCAATTACAACAGGAGTGAGCTGGGCTCTGGGAGAGGTTATGCAACCTGAACTATAAAAAATACATTGAAAGACAACACGCAGGGGGAGACAAAACAGGGAGGCTGTTCGCATGGCTATACAAAAACGAGACACCAAGATCAGCAATCAGAGAGATAACGGGAGAAGCGGGCCAAGTCTGGAATACCCAGGAGCGAGTGAACGAGGGATTCCTTAGATTTTACAAACACCTCTACGAAGACGCGTGAGAAACGGTAGAGCAGGAGATTCAAGAGATGCTAGAAGGCGTAGGACTACCTAAATTGAGTGAGGAGGACATGGAGAACCTGGAGGCCCCAATCCAAATAGAAGAATTAGAGGCAGTGATAATACACTTGCCCACGATCAAAGCCCATGGGACAGACGGGCTCCCCAGCAAATTTTATAAAACGTATAGACAGGAGTGCTCCCCCCACTACTGGCAATGTTAAACAAGGCCTTCGAGAAAGGGAGACTGCCAGAATCTCTGAGGGAGGCGGTAATTATTCCACTCCTTAAACCCGACAAGCCAAGTACAGATTGCGGGTCGTACAGACCACTATCCATGCTAAACCAGGACAGCAAACTTCTCACGTCTGTCCTGGCGAACAGACTCAAGCGAGAAGTAAATAAACTCATACATCCCGATCAAACCGGATACGTCCCAGGCAGAAACATATCCGACAACCACAGGAGACTCCACCACATTATAGAACAGGCAGAGGGTGACCCAAGCGAAATAGCAGGAATGTCGCTAGACGCAGTGAAAGCCTTTGACTCTGAAAGGTGGCCTTGGATGATGGCGACCTTGAAAGAATATGGGATGGGTCCAGGGTACCTGCAGTGGGTGAAAATGGTGTATAGCTCCCCAACAGCTAGGGTCAAAACTGAAGTGATAATCTCAGCTAAATGGCAATTTAGGAGAGACACAAGACAGGGCTGCCCATGGTCCCCGATGCTGTACATCCTTGCCCTAGAACCACTAGCGATCTGCCTTAGACAGCAGTACGAAGAAATAGGGGTTTACACTGGGGGGGACCGCACTTGATATCATTGTACGCAGATGATATACTGTTATACCTGCGATACCCAGAGGAAAACTTGCAGTACATATTGGAGGTGATGGAGCGATACGCGACTCTCTCGGGTATAGCGGTGAACCCCAAAAAATCGTGCATGTTCCCCCTGGGGAGATACAGAGGAGTCCCACAGGAGAACCTACCTATTTTGCAGATAGCCTGGCAGACCAGAACATTCAGATACCTGGGGATTAACATATATCACACGACCGAAGATGAGCACAAATATAACACAGAAAGGGCAGTAGAAGGTATCAAGAATAGTATGGGGTTCTGGGCGAAGCTCCCTCTAGCCATGGTGGCGAGGGCGGCCTTGCTCAAGATGGTGGTCCTACCTAGGTGACTACATTTTTTCGCAAATATCCCACACATGTTGCCCAAACGCTTCTTTATTAAACTCCAGAGCTTATGCAGAGGTTTCCTGTGGCACAACTCCAGAAACAGAGTGGCCCTATGGAAATTACAGAATATGTATGACAAAGGGGGTATAAACCTGACTAACTTTGAGATATACCACTTGGCAGGTCAGTTACAATATGTCGCTAGGTGGCTGTCGGAAGACGAGACAGCAGAATCTAGAGGGGCGAGTGTGACCCTTACTTCCTAAAAGAACTGATACGGTTACCCAATCAGAGATGCATGGGAGCTCGATATTGCGGCAACTGGGCTGGAAGATATGGTACAAAGCGTGTCGAGCTATGGGAAACCCGACCCCATGCTCCCTGGAGGTGCCCAACTGAGGAAAAGGATCCGCACACACTGGGAGCCGGTAGGCCTAGCGACCTTGGGAGATATATGGCAAGAGGGGAAGGCACTGGACTTCAAACGATAGTGGATGAAACAGGGATACATGCGGAGCAATATATCACATATACAAGGATAGTTAAACAGGTGAAGGAAACGTGGTCCGAAATAGCACTAGCAGAACTTGATATTGCCATACAAACGATGTATGACATCTCGGAGGGAGGGCATGAAATAATCAGGATTTATGAACTGGTGTTGTCCAGAGTGGGTAAGAGCTGCTCCAATTGAGATGGGATTGGGAGGAGGAAGCGGGAGAACCTATGCAAGATGGGCAGTCGGAAAGATCTCAGAGATATCATAAAAAGGTGTCCAGGAATGCAAGGCTACAGCAGATTCAGTTATATGTCACCAACAAGGAGTAGATGACTCCTCGAAAGATTGCCAGATTTCAGGGTACAGAAGTACAAAAATGCCCCAAGTGTGGAGAGGTGGATGCCGGGATGATCCACATGTTCTGGGCGTTCCCGGAGGTGGGACAATTCTGGGACGACATCAAGCAAAGACTATCCGGAAAGGGAATCAAGCTAGATGTAGAATCCGTATGGGCATGTAACGCTCACCTGGTTCCCTCGGAGGCGCGGGTCTTGACTGGGCGGTGAAACCGTCTTCAATGTCAGGCGTAGGATTCGTTTGGCTCCCGGATTTGGCCCCTTTCTCACCGAAAGTTTGACCTGAAGGGTGAGGTGTCTGCAAGTGGAAAATCAAGGTATTAGTGGCTGAAAGGTTGGTAGAAGTTCCAAGCCCCTCTCTCGCTCTCTCCCCGTGGTACTCGGTCGATTGTTGTGCTCACCTTAAATAGGTGAATGCTGGGCTCTCCATCCTGCGTCTCATGCAGGGGCGCTGGGTCCAGTTACTTCACTGGATATGAGTTCAGCCTCTTAATTGCAGAGGGTAAGTTGAGAGCGATGCCGCCGTGTGCTGCACGAGCGTGACTTGTAAGTATTAAAGTTCCCTTTAGATTGCTCTCTTCAAATGTCTTATCTCCTTAATGTCTATGTCTTTTCCCTTTCAGATGCTGTCGGTGCCGAAGAAGATGCTCCCCCCAGGTTCGTGGCAGAGAGCGTAACAAGAAGATGGTGCATACGAAGGCACGTAAGTAGAAAGGCTGCTCTAGGGCTGTAGAATGCATCTTAATGTCTCTTTTGTCTTTACAGGTGCCGGAATGCAGCGCGAGCAGAGTTGGAGCGAGCGTAACACAGGTAAGCAGTTTTGTAACTAAGCGTTACTAACCAATGTTCTTTGTCTTTGCAGGCCCGATGCCGGACGAGATATGCAGAAAAAACGCCTTGAATGCTGCCGATGGATCGGGTAAGTTGAACCGCTAACTTTGCCTTTGCCTAACCTGTGCCTTTTGTTTTGCAGGAGCTGCTGAAGACTGAGGATTGGTTCCCAGCAGGTAATTTTCATATTCACAGGATCCGGAACTGAAGATTCGCTGGAGCTGACACGGTGAGCGTCCTGCTGCAGATGCAGAATAACGCGAAGCACATTGCACCAATCGGGTGTGGTTTAAATAGTCCATAGGAGTGCTTAGGTGTCTTCTTCCACAGCCTCGCCCAGGCAAAAGAGTTCCTGCTTCCAGAAGGGGTCCAGCATCAATGATCCAGGGAGTGGTGCCTGCCCCACCCAGAAGGAAAAGTAGTCCCTGCCAGAAGAGAGTGAAACATCATCTTGCAGGTAAGTAAGCAGCATGGTCTGCTGCAGGTAGGTCCACCCAAGCACTTTCACACTTGTTATGAGCCCGGCGCTTCCTGTGCCGGGACGGGTCCATGCTATGAGCCTGGCACCACCGGTGCCAGGACAAGGTCCAAAAGGTCCCTATTGGGACTTGCTGGTGCCGATAGTATATGTTATGAGCCTGCTTACAAGGATGTTGGGTAGGTCCTGACTCCTTGGAAGCAGTGGTCATGACAGCGCATGCATGATGGGTGGTTTTACCAGACCACACAACCTGAAACACGTATGCAAACTCAAAGACCTGGCCTACATCCTGGCCAAAAGGAGAATAGCCATGAACTGGAAAGCAGCCCAAAGACCCAGATTAGAGGTATGGTGGAACGATCTCCTAAAGTGGGCAAACGCGGAGACAGTAGCATGGTATGAGGCAGCCAACAGAGAGGAGGAGAATGAAGTGGGACCTCTGATAGCATGGAGACAAATGATAGCCAGACTGTCGGGAGTCTCCCATGCCAATTCCAGCGAAAGTGACACGCCCGAGAACGGCGATGGGGATTAACCCCAGGAGAAGGGAAGTCCGAAGAACTGAGGTGGAAGCTTGAGTTCAAGCAGGGGGAGGGGGGAAGACAGTGATAAATAACACGCAAATGTATGCTAAGAAGACTGTAATCAAAACTGTCGGGTGTGATGTTTATGTTTTGTTTGTTGTAAAAACCAATACAAATTATTTTTTTTAAAAAGGGGGGCGTGGCCAGCATCGGAACAATGCGGACGTAAGCCTCCAAGCTCCCACGGCCGCCGCACAAATCCTGGTGAAAAAAAGCCTGTCATCCATAACGGATTAACACATAAACCAGTTCTATCGGGAGAAGATCCGCTGCGGCACACGCTGGTGAAATATCACTGTATGTCCTGCAAGAACGAAGCTGCAGGAGACCACAGAAAGCTCCCGGCATGAAACTGGGGAAGGAAACCCAAGATGGCGGCGTGATACGCGGCATACGGATGAACACTCCGTGGCGAAGGTGGGCCTGAACGGGACACGACGGAAGCGCCAGGCTGCAGCCTAAAAGACCGGCGGTGCAGGAGAGACACCAAACAGGATACACAGCCCCCAGAGAGCATGTGAAGGCGGGACGCCGCACACGGAGTTGACCCGGAGCAGCCCCGCTGCTCGGTACTGCAGGGGGAAGGAGAGGAACACTACCTCACTGACATTGTGCCCAATGCCGCGGCGCCGGGCGGTGATCCCCTTCGGTCCGGGAGCGGAACCCTGGACAAACTCCCCTGATGCGCAAGAGAGCGGAGACAAGCCGCGCCGGGTCATAGGCGGAGCCCCCCCGCGTGATGCATGTGCGCCAACCAAGACACCCAAACGCTGCTGCGGAGGGCCGAATGCGGGCAGAACCACCAAACTGTGAGTGAAGCCCACACTATGGGACTGGCGGGTGCGCACTCGAACGAGGGGGCCAAAATATAAACAGCGGCACCTCCCGCCCAGAACCCGCGGTGGGCTTGCCGCAGTGACAAGGGAAGCCAGGGAGCCAGCGGGAAACATCCAGTGGCCGGTGCGGGCACCCTGGACGTGGGCACACGGGCCGTTGTCGCGCTCGTGAGGGCCAGGAACTGCCACTGGGAGCAACAGGGAGTGCCCCATTCCAGATGAGAGAGAGTAACCTACCCATAGGTCCCAATCACCTAACGCTCAGAGGACCCAAAATGAACAGCCTTATAAAACGCGGCAAGTATATCCCATAACTGAAGGCGTATAAAAGGACATACCTCGGAGGGCAAACTAAAGGACGCTTCAGGCCGGCACGAACCCCGCCGGTGCGGTGCGGCAAGTGGTGACAGCGACCAACCTAACAGATCTACCCTGAGGCAAATAACTCTATACACCAGAGAGAGGGCAAAAGCGGCGGTAGGAACCCCAAAGGTCCAACGGGGACAACTGACCCCGACTAGAGACGGCTGACACATGAAACACTTGGAAGGTAGCCCACCAAAGTGACGTCATACAAACAACCAACAGTGGGGGCGGCAATGAAACAAGCACCCTTCAACAAGCCCAGACACTAGACAGACAAAATCCTGCCGGCCATCATCACCACGCGGTCCTGATATGGGCCAAGACAGAGCAAAGAAACCTGGAGCGCAAATCAAAATTGACCAATTTACCACATCAGCGGCAAGCACGCTGACAGATCACAACCACCTGGAAACAATGGCAGGGAATGGGGACACAATATCCCTGAAGGACATCATGGCTGCAATCACTGACTCACGTGCCTCCATGGAACAGAAGATGGATGGCATCAGTGTAGATGTCTCACTCCTACGTAACGATCTTCAGAAGTTCACATCCTGCACTGGGGAAGCAGAACTACGCATCTCCGGAACGGAGGACAGACTGAGGAACCTAGAACAACAACTGAGCCGAACCATGACCTGCCTAAAGGTACTGGAAGGGTGGATGAAGGGGAAGGCAGGTCAAGTCGAAACAACGTAAGGATTCTAGGGCTACCAGAAAAAACTGAAGGACCAAATACAGAGTTGTTCCTGGAACAATGGTTGGCAGGCTTGTTTGACTCAAAGGGGTTCTCTAAATGTTTCTCAATAGAGAGGGCCCACTGGGCAACCAATACCTGGGGCTCCACCACACACAGTGGTGGTCAAATTCCGGAATTACAGAGATCGGGGCGCCCTGCTGCAAATGGCACGAACAAAAGGCACAATAACCCATAACGGCTCGAAGATAGCATTCTTTCTAGACTATACAAGAGAAGTGCAGAATACAAGGCAATCGTTTGACCAGCTCAAAAAAGCAACTGCGCTCCCTGAACGTGAAATACGGGCTAGTGTTCCCAGCACAACTGAAGATCTACCATAAGGGAACAACAGTCCACTTTACGGATCCGAAAGAAGCCTGGAGATGGGGGCGGAACTGCACATAGAGGGCGACTGGAGATCCGCTCGCAGAAACCGAAGTGGGGGCCCAGAAGCCCTGCCGAACAGAGAGCCTCCCCCTGAACAACCACCAGCACAAGAACAGAACTCTCCGCCACACGAGGGGGAAGACTGACACGTGGAGTGGCGCATGGAAACATGATCTAAACATGTTCGCCGGCGTGGCCGAGTGAACCCAAAAAATGAAAGAAACAGCGTAATGTTCATTAAGGATGAAAACAAATAAGCGGCCCGTCCGAACGGCCCAAACCCCCGGCCCACCGGGACTTGTGGGTGCTGATTCCCTAAACGTTTGAGGATCAGCAGTGTTCGGGTGACAGGTACTTCAGGTTGGGGTGGAGTATAGGGAGGGGGAGGGAAGGGAATGTTTATGTTTATATGTTTTTTGTTTGTTTTTGTTAGTTTGGGGCTACAGCATGATCACACCACCACCCAATCACAACCCTCTGCAGATGTCACCTCACATCACCGCACAGGGGGGCCATACCCCCCCCCCCGCAACATACACCGAGGAGGGGCTGCTCCCCCCCCCCAACAAGCAAAACATCCTGTGGACCCCTTAAATCACGCTCTAAATGGCAACAACACAACCCCACCTAGAAATGGCTAACCGCCCCAAATCCCTCATATTGCTCACCGGGAACGTGAACGGGATGGGCTCTGGGATCAAAAGACGCCTGATCATGCAGCTGCTGAACAGACACTCCCCCGTTGTGGCCCTACTAACCGAGACACATCTGGAGGGAACACTCTGTACCCTCTTCGGGAGAACTAACTACCGGACCGCATATCATGCAGGATACACAATGGGTTCCAGGGGAAACCTTATCCTTCTACATAAACGCGTCCCATTTGCCCTAAAGGTTGTAGAACAGGACCCTCGGGGTCGATATGTACTAATCATGGGAACACCCTGGGG
The DNA here is from genome assembly GCF_040938575.1 of Ambystoma mexicanum. NCBI lineage: Eukaryota > Metazoa > Chordata > Amphibia > Caudata > Ambystomatidae > Ambystoma > Ambystoma mexicanum. The sequence continues at coordinate 345,051,876 of NC_090922.1, forward strand.
CGAGAAATTAGCTCTGGTGTCGGTGTACTCCCCGCCCGGTCTGGGGCAAGAACTGTTAGAAGAACTGACCATGCTCATGGGAAGGCACCATCCTGACAGGTGGCTCCTGAGGGGAGATTTTATCGATGTCATGTGCAACACTGTGGACTGCATCCATCTCAGACAACTTGACCTGGACACCCCCACGAAGTTGGCTGATTTCGTATCTGCCTTGGGTCTTTGTGATGTGTGGAGGGAATTGCATCCCGACACCAGGGGCTACTCGTTTCACTCAGGAGCCCACAGCTCCCTGTCCAGACTAGACTACCTCTTTCCTCCAAATACAGACCTATACAGGGTGATATCAGCGGACCTGCTTCCCCGCGGGATCTTGGACCACTCACCTCTGGCGGGGGAACTGCGGATGCAGGGCGTGACACCCCCTAAAACATGGAGACTGAATAACTACCATCTTGGGTTCCCCGAACTGGTGGACCGTCTTACCGATGTCTCCAACGAATACTTTGAGATTAATGAAGCCGCAGTGGACAACCCAGTAATAATATGGGAGGCCTTCAAAACCGTGCTGCGAGGAGAGGTGATCTCCTGGACAGCGAACAAAAAGAAAGAAAGACTCCAAAAGATGATTGAGGCTGAGAAAGAGATGATCCAATGGGAAAATAAACACGCCCTTGACCCGACCCCTGACACGCAAGGCTCCCTTAAACGAGCTACGGAGCGTCTACGTAACGTGGCACTAGATAACACTAAACAAGCCCATTGGGATTCCAGAGCGAGGGTATCCGAATTTGGGGACAAGGCGGGCAAAATGCTAGCCTGGCTGGAGAGGCGAGACGAGGGACAACGCCATATCCGGGAGATTGTCACTCCACAAAACGAGAGGTGCCAGTCGGATGCCAAAATAGCAGAACCCTTTGCCCAATTCTATGCTAGATTATATCAGGCCCCAACCTCTTTACTAGACCCGACCCTACTAAACGACATAACGCTCCTATCTCTATCAACACAACAAAGAGAGCAATTGGACGCTGACATCTCAGAAATAGAAATAACCGAAGCCCTAACACAACTCCAGATGGGGTAAACACCAGGCCCTAACGGGTTCCCGGCCGAAACTAGGCAGCCCCCCCTGCATAAAATGCTGCTTCATGCCCGTGAACAGGGCACCCTCCCGCCGAACCTGTGCAAGGCCACCATCGTAGTCATTCCCAAAACGGGCAAACCCCCAGAGAGATGCGCCTCCTACAGACCATCTCGCTAATCAACAGTGAAGCCAAAATTCTGGCCAAACTCCTAGCGAACCGATTACAATTGGTTGTTCATACCCTGATTCACCCGGACCAATGTGGCTTTCTGCCACACAAATCCACCCGAATGAACCTGCGGCAGCTCCACCTGGCATTAGAACGCGCGCCCATCATAGATACGCCACTTGCCTTATTGGCAATTGACTTCGAAAAAGGTCTTCGACTCGGTCCGATGGGACAGCCTCTAGGAAGTTATGAGACACATGGGGTTTGGGGACAACTTTCTGGGATGGGTACAGTTACTCTACACGAATACCCAGGCAGAAGTCAGGGCAAATGGGTGGCCCTCCCATTCCTTTCCCCTGGGCAGGCGCACGCAACAGGGATGCCCCCTCTCCCCCTCCTTTTCGTCCTGATATACCTGGGGGATCCAGCCCAGACCTGCCCTGTTGTAACACAGATGCTCATCCGTTTTGGCGAGTTCAGCGGACTGTGAATTAATTGGGGGAAGTCCGTGCTCTTCCCAGTGAAGGGTGGAGAGCTGGCTATGGCTAACCCTCGGGACTGCCCATACCGAATGGAGCAGAGCGGATTCCGATACCTAAGAGTTTGGATATCCGGGGATCTCACTAAATACGTGGTACATAACTTCCAGCCAATCATCGACCGCTTTATTAGCGACGTCTGTCATTGGAAACTTCTCCCCCTGACACTCCTGGGTAGAGTGGCACTTTTCAAAATAATGACCCTCCCAAGATTCTTATATGTCCTACAGAACGCCCCACTCAAGATCCCAGACTCCGAATTCGACCGGGTGGAGTCCCTCAGGGAACTATTATGGGGAGGAGGACAGCCACGCATAGCATTGACCACGCTCCAAAGATCGATCCGGGAGGGTGGGATAGGGGTGCCTCGTCTCCAAAGCTACTATTGGGCTTCACAACTTGCAGTGTTCAACGACCTGCTTCACGGGGACCGGGAACTACCTCACATTAAGGCAGAAATTGCAGCCATACACGACTCGGACCCACTTCACCTCTTATACCGAACCCCCATGAGACCATCCCCGCTCACAACCGCGACACACATTGTTAGTGTTTGGAGACAAGCACATGCATTCGTAGGATGGAAAAACAAAATAACTGCTGCGCAACCCCTATGGAAAAACAGCAACTTAACGGAAATCCGGAAACTCGAGCCATGGCCTCGATGGGTGGGGGCTGGGATCTCGAGAGTCCAAGACGTCCTAGAAGAGGGGAAGCTAACCTCGTTTGAATGTATACAACTAAAATTCCAACTCCCGGGTACGCAACAGTACCATTACATGCAATTGACCCATGCCCTGAAAACCCATATACCCGCAGAGGCTAGTATCCCGGACTACACACCGATAGAACGCAACATGCTACCAGCATACATCCCCACCAGAAGCACCTCCATCCTATATAATGCCATCTCATCCTTCACCACTCCCGAATTGACGCACTTGAAGGCTAAGTGGGAGGCAGATGTGGGAGAAATAGATCCAAAAGACTGGATTCAGGTGCTGATGCACCCACGAGAGGTCGCCATCTCCTCTAGACTCCGGCTGGTACAGCTTAAAATCTTGCATAGAGTGTACTACCCTAGAACAACCCTATATGGTTGGGGGCGGGCCTTGAATCCGAACTGCCTCCGGTGTGGGGGAGGAAGGGACTTTCTTTCACATTTTATGGACTTGCCCCCGGATTCAATCCTTCTGGAACACATGCTGCAACAAACTCAGTAGGATCCTCGTCCGCACCATACCACTGGACCCAAAGATCCTACTCCTGGGCATACCAGAGGAGAGTGAACTTAATAAATGGGAAAAGCTGCTCCTGACCACTGCAGCAGGGCTCATGAAACGCAACATTGCACAAAAATGGGGAGCCTCAGAATCCCTGACGCCGGAACAATGGGTAATGGACATGGACATATGTGCTATGATAGAGCATAGAATATATAACGTACGAGGCTGCCCTATCAAGGCCTCTAAAATATGGGGAGGTGGGAAGAGGAGGGGCCCTAGAAAACACGGCCATGGGTGATAAGACTTTTGAATAAACACGTGCACTGTTAAGGGAAATGCTCTTGACGATTCGTGATACGAGTATTAATATCAGCTTCTGATTGGACATGCTGATCCCCTTCTTCTTTTGTTGGTTTTGAATGTTGTTGTGATTATTGTAAAAACAATAAAGAAAATGTTATAAAAAAAAGTCATTTCAAGTACAGCGACAATGCCCAACAGGCAAGGCAACGCCCAGCTGCACGTAGCCAACGCAGTACTCCTGCCCAGGAGGACGAGGCAAGCAGCTCCGGAACACAGGTGCCAGATGCAGCTGGCACGGATGCACCAGCCGACGCCACCATTCCCATACAGCCTGCCCGCACACAAGTGGCACACACTCCCACCATGGACACTGAATGCATAATGCAGACCATCTGCACTGCAGAGGAGGGTGCATCCAGTGACAACAGTGCCCCAGCCATGCAGGCTGAAGTTGGAGGACAGGGGGAGGGGGACAACATGGATGACCTGTCATCCCTCCACAACCTACAGTTCAGCCCTGCCTCAATGCACAGCCCCATGAGGTCACCAATGCCCTCCATGGCAGAGCTAATTGCCCGCATGCAGCGGATGGAGGAACAGCAGGCCACCCTAATGCAGCTTGTGGAAAGGCAGCTGGAGGAGGCTGGGCTGCAGCGGGAGGAGGCTAGGCTGCAGCGGGAGGAGACGATGCAGCAGCGGCAGGAGGCAAGGCTGCAGCATGAGTGCAATGCCACATTGGTGCGCCGGCTCTCCAGGGCCACTGGACATTTCGCCACCACCATGGTCACCTTGGCACGCCATGTCCGGGAAGGCAACAGTGTGACATTCACCATTGCAGAGTCCATGTTGGTTGCCCAGTAGGTGTTTCTTGGACGTGTGCCAACAGTCGCACCACCCCATCAAGCTCCACCACTGCCATCCCACGGAGGCGCTCTAGTTGGCTGACTGGACCCTCCGGCAAGGACGCTCATGCGCATAAGCGCCCCCGGAAATAGTGCCATGTGGGAATTGCTGTCCACAAGACATTCTTGTTGGGGGTGGGTACGTTTGGGTGGTGGGGGAGGTGCATTATGGGGTTAGTGATTTGGGGCCTGGTTGGGGGTGGGTACGTTTGGCTGGTGGGTGGGCACGGGTGTACAGCTTTCCTATCCAGTACACCTTCTTTCCAGCTTTGTTTAAATTAAATCACCTTTGAAAACTCTTTCATGAATGGACATCCGTAATTTCATTTGCAATCAATCTATTTATTAACCTGCATCTTCATATACATGCAATGCTGTTTATGTGCAGTTTCTCAAAAGCAAACGCGAATATGTGTATCCCGTGCATGTTGACCATCTTGTGCCCCCCTGCGAGGGAGTGGAGCCATCCCATCCGCATCCCCATTCCCATTCCCATCCCCATCTTCATCTTCATCATCATCATCAAATCCATCATCATCCTCTGTGTCTGGGGGCAGCGGAATGTACCTGCACATGCACAGATTGTGCAGCATGGAACACACGAGCACTATTTTACCCGTTTTCACTGGGTTGTATAGCAGTGATCTGCCAGATCTGCTCAAGCAGTGGAACCTGGCCTTCAGTAGGCCAAATGTCCTCATGCCACATGTGTGGACGTGTGCCCTGTTGTACGCCTCCTCATGCCTGTTCCTTGGCCTTCGTATGGGCATCATCAACCATGGCGTGAGTGCATATCCTGCTTTACCTACATCGGATGTAAATGGAGGTGACATGTCAGTGTTTGTGGTATACATGTCTTCATCAGATGCAGTGAAATCATGTGTCATTAGTCAATCATCCATATGGGCCAAGCAGTGGTCTGACCAGTGGGTGATTATCATTCCTGGTTCATTGTTGTCCATATTCGCGTTTGGGCACTGCCCAACAACTTGCTGTGCATATGGAGTTGCCCTTGCGGCCAGTAGTGGTTGGTGAGTATGGCATTGTGCAGTGATGAACACACATGGAGGAGTCAGTCAATAGACTGTGATGATGTGGTAGATGCAGAATATCTCATGTGCACACATCATGTGCATTGGGGGGCAGTGGTGCATAGTGTGGGTGGCTTTATCAAGTGGCTCAAGTTGTATGAGCTTGTACTAGTCTTGGTTGTGCATCTCCTTTGGCAGGGTGTGTACGGGCACACTGTGGCAACCTGTTGTAAGAGGATTCAATCCAGCACTACAGCTAAGTCAATGCCTAGTCTGGGATACTGAATGGAAACCCTTATTGATATATTTTTATGTCCAGTTCATGAGTTCTGGATGACTACCCCTATATAACACCCCTCTCTTGGAACCCCCTGACCCCACTGAGCCAAGAAGTAGTTCTGTTTTGCAAGTTTAAACGGTTTATTTGATAATGTAAACGATATATATATCACACTTTATAATAAATTAATAATTAATATCACACTTCAGAACATGAGCGGTTAACAACAATGGGTAATGTTCTACTAATAAACTGATTTGATTACCCAGGAGTAGTATAAAGGATGAGGTAGCACGCTTGGGAATAGGAACAGAAGAATAAGGTGGTAGAGAATGCTTTATCTAGTTTCAGATGGATGCAATGTTGAATGAAAATGCAATACAGAAAATACTCAATATGATTTCAACAAAACAATGTAATCACTTTTCTCTGGCAATCCACTCCCCCCCCCCTTATGCAATGTAATGAAATGAAGAGGAGAGCACACAGTTCTTAGGAATGCAATCAAATAGAATTCAGTTCAATTCCCCCTCAGCAGCTTATACAACAATAGGAGTTTTGAAACACAGGCAAAATGCTTTGAATATGGTGACAATGCAGTGAGAAATATGCTGAAAATGCTTTTAATTCCCTTCAGGAGGTCAGGGTGAGTGGTATCTAGTTAATATGAGTTCAGGCTCACTCTAGCAATGATTCAGGGATGGTTCTTAAGAGGCAAACGAAATTTGAGCAGTTCAGGCAAAAGCTGCTGATTTTTACAGTAAAGAAATCGGGCCAAAATCGCATATCGCTGCAAAATTCGCGAATGCGTGAATCATGATTGCGGAGAAAGTATAAGGAGTCGGTTCTAGGCTTGTTGGAAAGGTAAGATTCTAAGCTTTCAGAGGAAAGTTAAACCAAGCTCCTAGCCCAAACGGTTACGGAGTTATGAACCATTTTGTGAAGGTTGTTTTTCGGATTTGAAATTTTAAAAGTTCAAAGCGACAGGTTACAGCTTGCAGCTAGAAAATGACAGGTGACAGCTTTGCAAAATAACAAGTGACAACTTCTAGGAGGCAGTTCTGGTTAGATTAAAATAGTTTGGATTAGATTATTTTAACTAAGAGATTGGTTCTGCACAGTTCTGCTAGGTACTCACAATATATTTTTGAAATAGGTCTCCCCACGGATCTGGTCAGGTTTTGGACTGGACTCCGGTTCTGGTCTCAGCACTTCACAGTGATCTGGGTCAGCTCCCTGGTTCTGCTAACAGCGGTCTGGGTCAATCTGGATCTCTGGCCTCTGGTTCTGGATACTGCTCTGCTTTCTCTTGGTACAGCACTGCTTCTGGATCTTTCTGGCGCAGGGTTTTAGGCCAGAATCAACAGCTGAGTCCAGCTGTGAATAGTCTGCAAATGATTTTTGGGCCTGCTGACAAATACTTTTGCTTGCAGTGGGCCTTCTTGGTTCAAAGTTCTGTAGTCTCCGTTTAGCTTGGAAGTCTAAGTGTAGGATCTCTGGATGTGAAGTCGTCGGTCAGCATGCTCCGCAGCAAATGGAATTGAATGTCTCTACCTGTCCCAGCAGTCTCTTTTTATGTATTTTGAAAATGGGTGTGTGCCTGGCATCACTAGCCAGCCCCTCTCTCAACTGCCCATTGGTCAAGCTTTCCGCACTGCTTTGATTGGGGGAAGGAAATGTGTGTCATGGTGATGCTGTAGGTTTTATGGGTCAGAGGATCCTCCCCTGGTCAGTGTAACGCTCACCTGATTCCCACGGAGGCGCAGGTCTGGCTTTGAGTGCTGATGCTTCTTCAATGGTGAAGCGCAGGACTCTGAAGATGGACAGGAAGGGCCCTCTACTCTGGCTTCTCCGGCTCGCAGGAATATTCCCCTGTGCGTGAAAAGGGAGTATTACCTACTGACTGAGTTATGCTCAAGCCTCCCACTCTCTTCCAACCCTCCACGATACCCTTCACAATTCCCCGTGAAGTCTCACCTTAGGGTCTGAAAGGACGAGCTCTCCATCCTGCTTCTGACGCAGGGGCGCGTTGAACCCAGTTACTTCACTGGATTGAGGTTGGATGGGAGTTCAGGTAAGCTTGATAATACTGGTAAGGCGCTGTAAAAGTTCTGTTGCACGTTCAAAAGTTCAAGCTTTAAATAATAATGTTCATGGTCTTTTTTCAGGTGATGAATGAAGATTCCTTTGGAGACTTCTTGCAACAAAGCGCTGATGTTGATGTCTTTTCCCCATAGGGGCCGGGGTTCGGAATACCGGAGATATGGCGCCGACCCGAAGTGAAACGTGCAGTTCCAGTAAAGATCTGGTAAGTCCTAGATGAGCGCTCAGGTAATGTTTTTGCATTCGCTCATCTAATGTCTTTGTCTTTTTTCCCCATAGGGACCGGGGTCCTGCTTGGAAGCAGCAAGACCCGAAATGAAATGGGAATGACCCAACAGGTAAGTCTTAGAAGAAAACTGAGCGTTTCCTATTCCCTTCCTTCTCTCACCTCTTATTCTTGTCTTTTTCTCTAGGCTCTGGGAAGTGGCTGTGTATCCGGATGATCGCTGCTGAAGATGGAGGAACCCAGGAAAGGTGAGTGAAATGCAGCGCTGCAGCGATCGTAACGAAATGCTTTTAAAAATGATGTCTTCCCTTTCAGGATCGTCGGTGATGTCTCCGTGAAGCAGATTTAGCTGGTAAGGTCTCTTGTCTCCCTTTGCAGGTGACCCAGGATGCTGACAGGCGTGGCTGAAGTCCAGATGCAGGAGCTGACACGGTGAGCGTCCAGCTGCGAGGAGCAGAACAACGCGAAGCGCGAGTTGCTGATCGGGTGTGGTTTAAATAGCTTTGGAAGAAGTTCCAAGTGTGTATCCTTCCTCCGATCAGGTATGTATCCTTCCTCGACCACACCCGGGTGGAAAGTAGTCCCACAGGTAAAGTAGTTCCTATTCAGGCCTCAAGAGGGCCTGGATGTGGCAGCATGGTCTGCATCAGGTAAGTGCACATTAAAACACTTGAACACATGTCTAGCTTGATGAGCCTGGCGCCTAAGGCGCCAGGACAGAGGTCCAACATGTGCCTGGCGCCTAAGGCGCCAGGATTGCGTCCAAAGGGCCCCAGCTTGGGCCCGCTGGCACTCCCCTGGGGGAAATGATGCCTGCCTCTGGGGTTGCTGGGTCGGACCTGGCTCCTTGGAGGTAGGCATCATGACAGTCAGTTTGCCCACAAGTCTATATTTGACCTAAAGACATTTCATAGATACACAGTGGTTTGAAATTACATGCACCCATCACGTATCACATGAGGTATACTCTGTTCAAACTCTGATGTTTCTAAGAGCTTGCATTCAGAAACGGCAACATTTTGCGTTTTTTAACTGGTTTTGCAATATTGGTTTTTCATTAAAAATTATACACATACACACGGCCTGTCCATACATACTCCAGTAAATTCCCATGTCTCTAGCTTAAACACAGAGTCTGTAGTATCCATAAATAGCGGGGTTTTGACCCAGAACATCACACAAATTCCCAACGCGTCTTAAAACGTGCACAGAAAAATCACAAGAATTATGGTATCATTTAAATAATTTTGACAAGTCCGCACCATGAGTTATACATCTTTCTTAAAATCATATTCTGGCCAACAGGGGTGTGTCTTCCCAGGTCACATGGTGGAGAAACCAGTTTATCCAGTTTCTGCCAAGCTCAGAGACCCTGCCCCTCCCAGCTTCTGCCAAGAGGAAGCTATTTTACAATTCCCCCAATAAACCATCTGCCTGGGTCCTGGAAGGCCCATTGTTCAAGAGGAAGCCATTTATGACCTCCCCCCAATAAACCCTCTGCCTGGGTCCTTTGTTTAGTCTCTAGCAGTCCCTTGGTAATTCAATCAGAGAGGGGTAACCTCCCCTCAGAATGCAGCCAGGCCTGAGAACTGCTGTGGATCCAGTTTCACTCCAATTTGGGGGAAGTTGTCAGGCAGAATCCAGTTCCTTAAGCCAGGCCCCAGCTAATGTCACTTTTAGTTACCCAGTTTTCTGCATTCAAATAAAACTAACAATTAATTTTTACACATGCAGCTAGAATGCTGATTCTAAGTTCAAAACTATGACATTTTAACAGTGACAAACTATGTGGCAGTCACAAGTCTGTCCCTCAGTTTATTTACACATTTCGATTTTTGGTAATTTTAAATCCAGTTTCAGTTTAAGCCGCTGCAGACCTGCAGAGCTCAGCCAGTCTTGTTATAAACCTTCAAGTCACTTCAGAATATAACTTTACATTGTATCCACCTCTCAGTAAATCTTTCTTTGGCCTGCTTTGGGTTCATTTATTCAGTTTTACACAAATGTCTGGTGTTGTTTTAAAACGCCGGCTTTCTGATAGTGGCGAGTACTGGTAATGCAACCATTTTTGGGATTTAAGAAAATGAATTCCCCACAGTTCTAGGTTGCTTTTGGCAATCAGCATTGCCATTCCCAATGGTTTCAGGCTACTGTGTGGGTAGCCCAATGGTGGTTTTAGGCAGTGCCCTTCTGTGCCCATAACATCGGCAAAAATGGGTGGCAACCTATTCTTCATGCATTTCCCTGGGCATTTTCTGGGAAGTCTGGCCATCATGATGTTTTCAATGCCAGTAATGCACAGGTTTTTTTGGTAGGGCTCGGATGCATGGGTAAAAACATCCCACAATGTCTTGTGTAGCTTTGAGATGTGTGGGTTGTGGTGACTGTCCATTACATGGGCCAGGGGGTGATGCATTTGCAGTTGTAGCAGGCCAGTCACACAGGTCATTGCCCTGGACACCCTCCCACTTTCACAGGGCTCGTGCATTGGCAGTTGTACTCACCCAATAGCCATGTGCTTTGTCCAGCATAGCGTTCCATGTACCGTGGCAATGTCGAATTCCGCAGGACCATTGAGTCATGTGTTGACCCTGGGAAACGTGTGCAGCAATGTGTTATCACTTGTCCAGCGTCACATACCATCTGTACATTCAGTGAGTGGTACAGTTTCCTATTGTGGTACACCATCTCCATTGCACGTGGTATTGTGAGCTCTATGTGGGTGTAGTCTACTGCTCCAATGCAATTTGGCATGGCCACAATGGCATGGAAGGCCAACTTGGTGGCAATAACCTGGGCAAGGGTACGGGGTAGGGCGATGTGTTCCGACACATGGCGCAGCAGGGCAACCAGGACCTGGCCCAGTATTCTTGAAAAACAGGGTTGTGAGAGCCCGTGCAACTCGCCAACAGTGTGCTGATATGTTCCAGTGCCAAGAAAATGCAGTACCGACACCACATCCAGAAGGGGGGGTTGCGGTCGAAATGCCAATGGGACTGTTGATGTCATCCTGAATCATGGTCGTGATGTACATGATTGTTGGACTGTCCAGCCGGTATAGTGTGTGAATCTGTCCTGGGGTCAGGTTCCAGGGTGAGGCCCTGATGCAGGGTATTGCAGGCTGCCTGCGGGGTCGTGGCAGCTGCACAATTGGGTTTGGCATGGGTGCAGGGTTTGTTAACTGCCGCCTGCGCCTCCTCCGCCTCCTCCTCCTCCTCTGCACCATTACTGCCACCATGTGCAGTGCTGCCTGTAGGTTCAATAGCCCGAGTCCCAATGCTGTTACAGCAGCTGACTGCATAGTTGTGTTTGGAGTTTGCCTGGGTGTGGGTGGGGCCCTTTTGTAAGCTCCCAGTAGCCTGCTGGGTCCAGCTGGGCTCATTTGGTGCACCTGTGGCCTGATTCAGCTCACCAGGCACTGTGTAACGTCATGTCCGCAGTGGCATCGATACCATCACAGTGTCCACGGTGTTTACACCATTTTTGTGGCAGAGTTTCCATGTCCATGCTACTTGTAATGCGCACAGTGTTAGGTATTTCCGGTAACTGGGGGTTTTCTCTGCCGATGCAGTTTTCAGGTACGTTGACTCCGCGATGGTGGTTTCTGGTGGTGGTATTTCCTGGATCGAAGGTTGTAAATCGCTGATCCGGTAAACGAAACGGTGCTTGTATGGTTATACCAGCAACGTTAAATCCGGATCAGCAGACTCGTAATGAGGCCCAGTGTGTTGACAAGAGTGAACCCGGCGGAGAGATGTCCAATATGAACTGTTTGAAAAGACATTGAAGTTCGAGAAGGGTTTGTGCTGGAAGAGAGGGACCATGAGGTGAGGAACAATCACCTCAAGTGCAATCCGAAAGGAACTTTTTGTTTGATGTTTTGTAAACCTATCAGGCCCTTGGAACTAGGAGACTCACCACCGAAGGCCTTGATATTGATAGGTATTGTTTTGAGATTCAAGAAGGGTCAGCGGTGGAGATAGGTTGAAAGATTTCAGAAGGGTCAGTGCCCAGGAGAGGGGGACCCACGCCATAGTGAACCCAGTAGAGGGAGACTGAAAGAATCAGAAGGAGTCTACACCCAGAAGAGGGAGACCCAGGGGTGAATCATTACCGCCCCACTACCGTTTGAACTGAACTGTACATGGAGGTAACAAGAAGCGTCAACGTCCGGAAGAGGGGGAGCCAGGGGTGAACCATTAGCACCCTAAAGAACTTTCATTTGGTTAAAGGAACTTTTGCTTTGTTGTTTGAATAAGTAAGGCCCTCGAAGGTAAGAGACTTTCAAGAGAAACGAGACTAGGCCATCGACGGTCCTGAGAACCTGATGCGTGCTGGGAAAGCTCGGGCGATGCTGTGTACCGGACTGCCACCTTATCCTGTGTTCAAAGTGTAGGGAAGGGAGACCCGTGGCTAAAGCCCATCCTGACATATTATTTGAGAACACCTCTTTCTTTATTGAATACCCTATCCCTCACTCTTTCTTTAATAAGCGTAAGGATTGGCAATAGATTTTTCTTAGAATAGGCCCTTTTTATCTGACAAGACGCCACAAGGACTGCCTTACTATTATTTGATGGTCATAGCTTGCTACCATCTTAGATTTAGGTTTAAATTAGGCGTTTTTCCAACCTACTTACAGTTTAATAAACACCCTTGAACTGTGACCACTTGTGTCTGTTGTGTTACTGTTGCCACCATTAGTTCTTCACAAAATGCCATCACACATTTGCAGATGACTTAAAATGAGGGACACCAGAGCAGTCAGAGCTTCACTGGAGGATGGACGCGTAGCTTCAGAACGATTGGTGCCAAGACCTCTTTGCCTGACTGTTTGGGAGCTTTTCAGGCACTGCTGGTGAGATGAGGGTGTGCTTTGCAGCTGTGTCAACGGTGATGTATTTTATCTAGATTTCTTTTAAGCATTTACTCATTTATTTTTCTTGCTGCATTCATTTATTTATGTATGCTTTTTGTGAATGAAGAGGCTGTATAAGAGCCATTTTACAGCCTAGCTGAGTGTGTGTGTGAATAATTAACTCCCCGCGTTCAAAGCTTTAATTCAGGTAACGGGGAGAAACAGAAATATACCTGTGCACTTTCTAAAAAGCTAAATAGCTGGACAAGCTGGCGTCTTGGGGAAGGGCAACCTACGACCTTGTGAACTTTGTGGGACCTTGAGGAAGGAAACCTTGAGGTCCCTTTTTGGAACTGTGTTGTCTTCTTGGGGAAGGGAAATGTTGGGAAGGAGAGACGATTTTCCCACACCCTCAAGCGGCTCAGAATAAGACGAAGACCGCAAGCTATAATATATATATATATATATATATATATATATATATAAGAGATCAAGTGAGAGGGAGGTGCCGTTAAAGTCCTCTACACAATCACATTATTGCATGCTTCATAGATGTATATCACATGCGGAAACAAATGCCATTTTAGATATTAGCAGCCATATTTCAACATAAGGCTTAAACGCAGTGCAGCAGCCAGCCAGCATCCGAGGTCTAGGCCGCGAACATGAGGAAAGGAATAGGTTGTACCCCGGGCACTGGTGAGAAGAGCCAGAATCTCAGAGATCCATAAACCCTTCATTGTCCTAAAAGTTGCCAACTGTCATGCTCTGGGAAGAATGTCCCCTGCAAGACCATCAGGGGAGGGCTGAGCGTCTTTGTAAACACAATCCCACGAGTAGGAGGGCACTGGCCCCCAACCCTCACAAGTCCCAATCCTCAGTTATAGCACCTAAATGCTGTAGCCTTAGGACCTCTAAATTCCAAGATATTAGCCAGCCCCAGACCACTGATCATAAACCTGTTATACCCCCGATCGATCAAGAAAGATCAGAAAGCAGGGCTTCTGGGTCACGTGATTTGTGCTGCAAGGTGCAGGGAGGCATAACATTATAGCCCAGAATGAGGGTGGAAGAACTTGGAGAGGTGCCAGCCTGTCTGGGAGTGAGGGAAGTGTGTGAGTTAGTATGACCTCTGCTTTTCACTCAGGCACCTCTCTGCTTGTGTCAGGTGCTCTGCTACATAGACAGAAACTTATTGTTTACTTTGCACATAATTGCTGATTAGCCGCTTCGTGACCGATGACGAATGCAGCATCACCCTTGTGGAAGAAGATGGATGGACAGGGATGGGACCAATGGCCTGGCATCCCCTATGGAGAAGGTGACCTATGTAGGGAGTCTCACCAACCAGCCGCGCAGGTTTCTACTGTATGTGATGATGTCACTGATGACGCTATATGCGTACTCAACATGCTGCTTGTGCAGACTTGGCCAGAACGTTCCACGGAAGCAGAGTACTTTGTTGGCGCTTTCCATTTTTGTGTAGCAATAAACCTTGTTAGCCTTAACCTTGCAAGCGGTGTGTTTGCCCTTTTTCCCTAGCGGGTTGAATTTTTCTGTTGTGAGCGTCTAGGGGCTTTCCTGAACCCTGAAACTTTGCAGATGATTTTGGTGTCAGAAGCAGCCTCTATTGAGAGCAGAGGTGGCGTGTCTGAGAGGTGCGGCTTGACACGTTCTTGGGTCCATTTCCTCTGATTCTGATCCCTACTGGTGCTGGTACCGGTGCGGAGAAGTCGAGAGCTGCAGGGAAAACACACAGGAGAAAGGGAGCCGCTGTTTGGAGGAGTGCTGCTATGGGGCAGGTGTGCTCCCTGCAGTCTGCTGTACTGATCTTGTGTAACTGTGTGTCCAGTGGGGAGTGTGCACACAAACAGACAAAGCAGACTGTGCCTCTGGAGTCCCTTGGGTGAGCTGTGTGAAGTAGTTTTTCTTCAGCTGCCTAGAGTGTGGTGGGGTGCGGTGTCGTACGTGTTTGGTTCGGACTTGCATGGACCTGCATGCATGTATGCAAGTCCTGCAAGTCTGCATTGTGGTACCGCTGTACTACCGTTTTGTTATCTGTCTGTCTTTCAAAACACAAAGGTTACACTTGCACATCCTTATTTGAATGGTATTATCGTAGAACATAAAGATGCGTATTTATAGAGTTCAAGGTGCGGGGGAGAAAACTCAGCCTTGGTATCTAGGCTGGAAAAATATTAAGAAACAAAGAGATCCAAATTTTTTGGAAACCTGCGTCTCCTACACACTTTCTACAAGGCCCAATAATAGGCCTAATTGTTATCTTCAATAAGTATTAGTAATATTCAAAAATGCAATTGAATCAATGTTCGTGAAGAAATTCAATGAGCCCTTTTCTTTAGAGAACCTTCTTCTCCTTTTTATTAACAATGTTTAGGTAGGCCCAACGCGTTTCGAGTTTCCAATACTCTTCTTCAGGGGCATCAATTTTCAATATCAATTTCACAATCCATTCTAAAATATCAAAAGTATAAATCAAAAGTTTACCAACTTTGTTATTTGCACAGAGGTTGTAGCATAAATCACAAGAAAACTTTTTTGTTTATGGTCACAAATTTAAATGAAATGGATATCCCATCACCAATTACACTGGGCACTTAATGGTGCTTTTACAGCAACGTGATTTGTTTCTATATAGTGTGACGCAGTGTGTTCGGAGGATCTCAGAATTTTAAGCCTTAAGAGAAATGTGAATGCATTTTAGTGTGTTCCTCCACAACAGTGCTTCCACCCAGGAAAAATGTGACAAGTAATCACTTAAATATTAAATTAGACTCACCCTTACAAAAAACGGGCTAAGAAGCACCGAGGCCCCTAAGCAAAGGTGTGGATAGGCATGGTATAATGAACCATATTTTTGCTGGGGTAAAAGTAGGGGTGAAAGCTTGCTCTGTGTTCCTAAGGTATAGAGAGAAAGCATGGGTTTTTTTAGAAAAAAATTTGAGTCCAAATCGGTGGACCCAAGGGCTGCCCTTAAAGTCAAAACGTACTTGTTTAGAGGGTGTGATTTTCATCCGCAGCAGCGTGGACAGGAGGCGCTGCTTTTCGTCTACATCCTCCGCTGGTTGCTCTAATTATCTTGATCTGTGATCTCGCGCATGCGCGAGCCGCGCCAGAGGCTCTGACGTCACTCACGCGCGAGCAGCATCACGAGTCCGTAATGTAGATAATGAGTAAATAATGCCTTTGTGGCATGATCAGATGCAGTCACTCTGGTCCTGGATATGTCCAGACCAGTGTATACATTAAATGTTTGTTATAATGATGGAATGTATTAACCTGATGTAATTTGCGCACACGTGCTGGTCGCATTTGTATAAGTGACGTCACTCCAGCGACGTGGAGTATCAGTGGGACAGGTGATGCGGTACGGATATATTCAAATGGTCTACATGGGTAGACTAATGGGAATCTAATTTTGTATAGGAGAAAGAGGAATCACAGTGATGTTAATTGCACGCATGAGAGATGCTTATGACTTTGACCTAAGCCGTCAGAATGTGGCGGTGAGCTTTAAGGTCATGCATTACTAAGGAAGAAAAATGTATCCAACTATGAATATTTTTGGGTAGAAGATTATTGGCATGAGAGATGCTCATGACAACAACCTAATACGCCAGAACGTGGCAGTGCGCCTTAGGTTCATATATTGCTAAAGAAGAGCAATAGATTATTAAATGTATCAATCTGTAAATATTTTTAGGTAAAGCATTAAATAGAGTGCCCTTTAAGGTACATGGGAGAGGTTTAAACGCTAATAATCACGTAGAATGTGCTAAAAAGCACTGTGGCAGACACCCTATTTTTTTTTTTTTTTTTTTAAATGTTTATTTTGTGTTTATCAAATTTCTTTGATTTTACAAAAAGCTGCTTGGTCTGTGCAGGAGAGATCTTCGTCTTTTGTGTTGGGAGTGAGTTACTCTGCAGGTAAAAACGTTTGATTTACATATGCTTGGAGGTTATCTTCTTTGAGGCATTTTGCCAAGGATAAGTCTATGATCTTTGCTGCTGCAATCGTCCAAGATGTTTTGTTTCCACTTATGAGTCGGTTCCACCAGACTTCTTCTTCTCGTAAAACAGAGGGCTTTAGTAGCGGGAGTAAAAAAGCTTGCCTTAGGTCGATTGTTTTTGTGCAGGGTATTAAAAGATGGCGTATTGTTTCGGTTTGTGTGGGATCTTTGCACAGTCTGCAAGTACTGACGTTGGACAGACCTCTCAATGCTCTAATTTCATTTGTTGGTAAGAGGTTTAGTCGTGACCTTAAAAACAGTTGTCTTGTTGTTTTGTCAGGAAATCTTCTCACGATTAGTGGGTGATCGTTTAGTTTTTTTGTGTGTTGTGGCAAATGGGCGAGAAGTTTATTTGTTGTTGCTTTTTCTTGCGTGAGTATCTAGTCTTGCAGATCCATTTTCTTTTTGATTTTGTTGGGGGTGAGGAAATGTTCTTCTTTGGTGAAACCGAGTTCTATCAGAGTATTTTCCTTTTTTTTCGCCCAGGCGGATAACGATTTGCAGTTTCCTCTTTGAATTTCTTGATTGATTAGTTTGTACTGACTTGGAGCGTCTGGCACAATTATTTTCCTGTATAGCAACATTTCATTTGCAATGTCGCTTTCAATGAAGTTAGTCCTAGTTCTCTTCGGATTGCCGCTATCGCTGTTGATTTTGGGAATTGCATTACTTCTCGCCAAAAGTAGCCCTCCAACTTGTCCCAGATGGTTTTTGGGATTGTCAGGAAGGCTTCCCCACCATATGTCAGCGCTGGAACCACTTTGCCCTTGAAAAACTTTATGCCTTGAAAAACTTTATGATTGGGAGCAAAGAGAAGTGGCCAAATTTCCTGTCCATTGCTCGACCCTGAGCTGTTAGTTTTCTGGTCTTTTCCCAAAGATTGTGTTGCATTCTTACTTCGTTGCCTGAGCTGTCAGTTAGTACTCCAAGATATTTGAACTCTTTTACCACTTCAATTTTGATCAGTGGAATGTTTTTTTTCTAGCAGTTGATTTCTCGAGGATCAGAATTTTTGTTTTCTCCTTGTTTATTTCGAGGTTGTTTTCTGAAATATAGTTTGCTAAGTTGTTTAGTTGGCGTTGCAGTCCAACAGGGGTTTAATCAAGGATTATAATATCATCTGCGTCGAGAAGCCTTGGAGTTCGGATATCACCCGGTTTTGGTGTGAAGGTTCTGAGATCTTTACCGGAGTCTTTGTAATCCCCAATGAAAGCCGTAAAAAGTGCTGGAGCCAAAGGGCATCCTTGCTTTACGCCTCTGCTGATTGTGATTTCTTTTGATAGAGTTCCAGCGTGGTTTAGTTTTACCCTCATTGATGTGTCTTGATGCAGTGCCTTTATAGGCTCTAGTAATTGGGGTGGGCATTTCCATTGTTCCAGTTTGGCCCATAGCCTGCTTCGGTCGATTTTGTCAAAGGCCCGTGTTAAGTCCACAAACGCTATGAAGACCTTACGTTGCTGTGCTCGAGTTTTGTTCTTTATGATATGGAGTATCATGAGGTTTACTTGTGTACCAGTGTTCTTCGTAAAGCCTGATTGGAGGGATCCCAGCTGGGTGAGGTTGAAGCCCACCTTTGGAAGCCTTTTAGCAACAGTGAGCCAAAGATTTTCCCGATGGTATCTAATAGTGCTATTGGGCAGTAGTTAGTGGATCAGTTCTGTCGCCCTTTTTGAAGATCGGGACTACCGTGGCCTTTGTCCATGAGCGGGGTATCAATTTTGAGGTTGTTACCATTTCGAAAACAAGGCTTATAAACTCGGCCCATTCTTTTGGGTTGTTTTTTAAGTCTACATTTGTTATTCCATCTGGTCCGGGCGCACAACTAGGCTTTAGTTTGCGGATTGCATCTTCTATATCTTCAATGTCGGAGATGTCTTCCCAATTTGAATTGTCGTTTGCAGTGTTTAGGGTTTGTAGTCCGTTGGGGTTTTGGAATAGGGTGGAAAAGTGGGCCGTCCATCTTTCTTCACTCACTGTGTTTGCTAGGTTGTTGGCCTGGTTGCTGTCTATCTTTTTTATGAGTGACCAGAAATCTCTGGAGTTTCTTCCCATTACCTTTTTGAGCATTTCTTCTGAGTCTTGTTGGTATAGTAGAATGTGGTAAGATTTTAACCAAGCTTTATATTTTGCTGTTTCTTCTCTTAGTTTTTTTTCCATAAGTATCGATCTTGATTTTGCTGCAAGGCGTTTTAGCTTCCTTAGTGCACGGCGCTTGAGTACCAGTAGTTTATCGTACTTATGATGTCTTTGGGGGTTGTCTTTTTTCTGACCCGTTGTGGGGTTTGTCTGGTATTGAATTGACAGGGGTTGGTAGTCTGGTTCAGTTTTACACTGGTTAGGCTCTTTGGCAAGTTTCTTTTTGTAGTTTTGTGCCAGATCTTTTATCCTTTCAGCGTTCAGTCTTAGGTGGTTGCCTTGGGTTGTTACTTCCACTTCTTCCGACATTACATGTTTGACTGGGCGTTGTGTGGTCCATGATATTAGAAGGATGTTATGATCGCTTTCCTCTGTGCGTAGGACCTCAAATGAGGTTAAGAGTTCTAACATACCTTCTGAAGAGAATATATAGTCGATTGTTCCCGCTTGAGATGCTCTTTCCCAAGTTGGAATTAGGAGTTTTGTTGTTGACGGCAATGCCGTGTTGTGGAGGTTTCTGGAGTCCATTAATTTTAGCCATTTTTTGCCTCTTGAGTCTCCTCTTGCCTCGCTGTTGGGTGCTGTTGGGTAGACACCCTATAGTTCTAGCCTAGAGCTGTGTAAGAAAAGTGATAAGGAGAGTAATCATATCAAGAATGAAAATAACAAGAGACTTGGGGTGGTGAATAGCCATTTAGAGTTTCATGATTAGTCATATCCCGAGTATGGTACAGTAATCGGGAATCCAAGTGATTTGACCGAATGAAAAATTATCGGGGCTAAAATATCCGAAAACAAAGTGCTCGAATGACCAAAAGTTCAAACACTTTGTTTTCGGACATTTCAGCCCCGATAATTTGTCAAAACACACATTCTCTCACACACACACACACACAACACACCCATAACACCCCCCCACCCACACTCCCAGCATACCCCCACCCACACCACCAACATAAAGAAACCCCACTTACCTTCACCTTCACGCTGGTTCCTGCAGTGCCAGTTCCTTTTCACTTCTGTGATTGGGAACTGGCGCTGCAGGCTCCTTTTCTTTTCTTGTTTTTTTTTTTTGTTTTTTTTTTTTACGAACCCCGCTCACTATACCATAAAGTATAGTGAGCGGGGCAATGCGGGGGACACCCCAGCAGCCCCCGTTTTATTTTAATGCTACCACCAGAGGATCGAACTTTTGGTGTTCGATCCTTTGGTGGTAGCATTTTTAGAACTTTTGGTCGTTTCAACCTTTTTTTTCGGTCATTTCGACCTAAACCGTAATCGGGTGGTTAATTCAGGTGGTTAATTCATTAGGCGTAAGCACTGTTGTGGTTGACAAGGTCACTAAATGATCAGGCTTATGTATATTGTTAAAACACTATATATACAATGTATACAAACGAGAGGACATTTTTCAAAACAAATCTACCCCCAAACAGATGGGTGTACAATCCAATGTTATGCTTTTTTTCATGGTCATTGTAGGTACTTGTACTCATATATTCCTGCCTAGCAGAATTTGCAGGACCAGTGGTTCAAACAGAAAGATGAATAAAAATTAAAAGAAATTATAAAAATAAATAAAAAACATTAAAAAAAAAATCTTAATAATTGTGTTTTATGTGTCTTAATTGTGTCTTATTGGTGGGATTTTATGTAGCTATAAAAATTGACCCAAGTAATAGTCTTCATTTAGTCCTAGAGGGGTCATCGCATCCAGTTTATTGATCCAGAACAGTTCTCTATGTGCCAGTAGTTTGGGAAGATTACCTCCCATGCTCAATGGGCGTAGGACTTCCAATATTACTAGTCGCATCTGCGAGGCATTGCGTCTCATGTCTCGAAGTGTCTAAAGACAGGTGATTTGATATTGCATGTCCTAATGCATGATTTGTGTTCCGTCCACCTATCTTTGGCCCTTCTGTTTGTCTTGGCAACATAATATTTCCCACAGGGGCAGCGTAAAGCGTAGATGACATTCTTCGTGTCACATGTTGCGAAATCTTTGAGCATAACCTTCTTGCCTGTGTGCTGGTGGCGGATGTGGTCTCCTTTGATCAGGTTATTGCAATGTTGGCAATGTAAGCAAGCAAAGGTACCAACCTTCAGTTTGCTTAGTGTCCTCTGGGATGTTGGTTTACTTCTTTCAGCCCTTATGAGTTGGTCTTTAAAGTGTTTACCTCGTTTATAGGCCATCATTGGAAAGAGACCTGATAGAGTATCATTTGATTTGATTAAATCCCAGTTCTTGTATATAATTCTTATATATAAGATGACTATAAGGTAGATTGTCCTTTAGAGCGAAGTAAGTAAGGTAAAAACTTTAAAGACCAACTCATAAGGGCTGAAAGAAGTAAACCAACATCCCAGAGGACACAGCAAGGGAAGTTTGCTACTACCACAAACCCTCCAATACAAGGATAGAATCAAAGAAACTAAAGGTTGGGACACCCTGATGTTTATCTTGAAACACTTAAAGTTGAAAAATAACCCAGAAAAGAGACTGTCGCCCCAGGTTGCAAAGTGATTGATTTATTACATATTGGTTGGGGAAGCTAACTGATAACAAGATAGTTTTGTTTTCCCCAAGTAATTGCAACGCACAATTATGTTATAGGATCATGATTGGATAACATAGATTACTTAATTTTGGTCTCATAGATATTCCAACTACTCAAATGTAAGGCGCTTACAATCCAACCTGGTTTTCTACATTTCTTAAATTATAGAATTATTTAATACATTTGGTTCTGAATAAGAATTTAAATTATTTGAATAGTCCAAAATTCTTGGAATCTCAGTAACTCCAAGGAATTGTTTTTTTGCGTATGCATATTATGAATCCCTGATCACATGCCGTACTTATCCGCAGTAAACTACACAGCCCAAATGGCTGAAACACGTGTCATCAGGAAGGGCTATTGTAACCACAAACACGTGTCATCAGGAAGGGCTATTGTAACCACAGACAATACTGGCACAGAGGAAATAACTACACGGAAGACAACCTCTGGCTACATGAACCAAATCAAACGGTATAAGAAAGGCAACAGAAATGTAACACCTAAACAGGTCCGTTTTCAACTACTGTTGAACACAGGATAAACAACCAATATACCAGGAGGAGAGGAAGGAGGGGGGTACAAGATTCGAACAAATCAAGGATCACAAGAAAATACAAACAAAAGGTTCACCAGAGCGAGCGCAAAAGAACTCAACAGGACCAAATAGGACCTAATCTTATCTTGAACCTATCCAGTAGAACGATAACAGAGGCAGAAACTAAACTACTGAACAAGGGACTCTCATTTGCACCGTCTACAAGGCAGAATGAAACGGACATACACATAGATCTATTCAAATTTATCCGCAAACTAAAACTTAAGATGGTTTTTGCTACTAAAGCACCAGCTGCCTACCACCAACAGACCAAGACACACCCAAGTGATCTCAGTATCAAAGAAATAGAGGAGAATCACCTTCTTAGATCACACTGGGTAAAAGAGGGGGTAATAAAGAAAAGAAATTACGGCAAGCCGAAGCAAGAATAATTTGCAAACTGAACACAACAGTCCTCGGTCTGAACACGGACAATGAAATGGTGTCTTTTCTCTAATAGAAATACCTTGAATGTTTAACGTGTTTCTCTATGCATATATCTGAATATTTGCAAACATGTACGACCCAGCATTACTAATTGGTTGGGGAAGCTAACTGATAAGATAGATTGGCAATTTTTGTTTTCCCCCCAAGTAATTGCAACGCACAATTATGGGTAGGCTTATGATTGGATAACATAGATTACTTAATTTTGGTCTCATAGATATTCCAACTACTCAAATGTAAGGCGCTTACAATCCAAACCTGATTTTCTACATTTCTTAAATTATAAAATTATTTAATACATTTGGTTCTAAATAAGAATTTAAATTATTTGAATAGTCCGAAATTCTTGGAATCTCAGTAACTCCAAGGAATTGTCTTTTTGCGTATGAATATTAGGAATCCCTGATCACATGCCTTACTTATCCACAGTAAGACAATACCACACAGCCAAAATGGCCGCATTCGTCACAATTGGGCTATTTCCCAAAGTATGACCACCATACTAATACACTGACAACAGTGGAATAAACATCGAGGACGGACTCTTGCGAGTTCGTTGCCATGACGACCTTTGCACACAATAACCAGGGAGGGGACGCCATTTGGCGCCCCCTCGAGTCAAGGAACCACGCGATTTTACGCTTCAACACAGTCAGAAGGTAAGAGACCGTCTGTGATGTGCGGATTGCCTTTGAATTAGCATTCTGCAAAGTGAAGTATTGACAGAACGCTGCGCGAACATGCGCGCACAGCCATAATTACGAGTGCATGCACTTTCTAAGAACAGGGCCAATGCTGTGTTATGTAACTGATGTGTATATTAGTAGGAATATCAAGGCGGATACCTTGAACTTAACATTGATGACGGAACGCTGCGCGAATATGCGCGCACAGCTATAGATACTAGTGATTGTATTTCATAAGCACAGGGCTAATCCTGTGTACTTTATGTGAATTAGGATGAGAATTTCTGTGAGATACCTAATCACAGATAGTAGGCTATTACCTCTAACTAAATACTTATAACCAATATGAAAAGTCAGGGAATGAATAATATTCGAATCACCATATTTATAAAGAATGCCTTTGAAACATAGAGTGACAATCAACCTATTCACTTTTTCAAGGGATCCAAACCGGATAATGATGAGCGGAGACGCTTTCTAACGTATTAAGAGCCATACAAGATAACAAGGTAACATGGCACCACTTAATCATTTCTTGGAACATTCACATGGATACTTAACATGCACACAACCAATAAACTAAACATTATCTTTGTTTTTCTCTTGTTCCCCTCCCATGCATCCTCCCCAACGCCCCACTCCTTTTTATCTTGCTTTATTATTTTGTTTTATTTATATGCTTCTATTCATTATTTTCTCACACTACTGTTCATACACATATTGTTACTGCACAATGGTGATATTAATTGTGCGTGCTTCTTGATTTCTTTTCTGTAATATGTTTTGTAATATCCTATGCTTTTGTTGTTTCGATTAAGCAGCCCTGATTTGAAAAAAGCCTAAAGAAAGGCCGAAACATGTGTCATCAGGAAAGGTACCTCTTTATATGTAATAAATCAATCACTTTGCAACCTGGAGCGCAGTCTCTTTTCTGGGTTATTTTTCAAATTTACCTGTTTTTGTGGTCTCTTTTGGCTAAACCAGAACCTAGCGAGACATGACCTACTGCACTTATCGGATTGGCTAAAAGGAACAGATAGTAGAGATTATAACATGTCGCCACGTTAGACCAGACCTATAAAGCCAACAACTTCTGAAACTTTGATTACCTTGAAACACGGCAAGCCTCAACAAAAACTGTTCAGGACATTGAGAAAGTACAACAGGAAGCCACAGGCAATGGCTGCCTGATTCCTGAGCTCTAGCTGAGGCCGGGAAGCAACAGGGACTGAGCCCCCCCCGTGACCCTCCCAAGGTGACCGAAGGAGCCCGCGAGGGCAGTGATCCACCAGGGACCCCCCGAGAGAAACAGCAGCGCCTGGGGACCCCCGGAGAGCAGAGAACCGGCTCAGCAGCATCGGCGGCCGAGACGCCACCAACGACTGGAAAGGCCGCGGGGCCGGGAGAGGAGCGGCCGCCCACCTCAGGTGAAAGTCTGCGAGGGAGGGAGCAGCCCCCTCCTCACAGCAGGCATTCCGCCCCCACGCCGGCGATCTGCATGACGGGGGTGCCGACCCCCCCCCCGCGGGCTGGGCACACAGATCCGAGCCGGGGCGGCGGCCCCCCCGCACATCCACCACCATGCCATTTTAGCCCCTGGACCAGGCCCCGCACACAGCAGGAAAGCCGGGGCTGTGAATCCCCCCCCACCACCACGCCGCCAACCCAGGGAGGAGATCTGGGCGCAGGACGGGGTGATCCTTGAGACCGCGCAACAACCCGCCCATGGGGGGCGCCTCCCACCCTTCAGCCGACGCTAAATCCCGTCCCCTGCTGATGGGGGGGGGGGAAGAGTGGGCGAAGCCAGGAAGGCCCCCTGTCAGCGCCAGACACAAGGGTGTGAGGCCCCCGCCAGAGACGTGTGCCCGCCCAGAGGCAACCCCCCAGGAGTAGCGTAGTCCTACCCAAGTGAGAAGGGGGAGGCTCCAGTTGGCTCCCCCCGTGGGCGCCCCCCCAACACAGCATGGGCCAGGCCTGTGGGGAGAGCGGCACCCCCCCAGAGCCCAGGCATACCCAACGGCGAGGCCTGGGGTGCGCCAGATGAGCTGGCAAAAGAGTCTGCAACAATACGCTACCAGGAAGAGGGACCCAACGATAAAGGTCCGCCCTGCGACAGAGAAATGGCCCACCCGGAGGCCTCGACACCCTCTGCGGTGGCAATGGAGAGGGGCTTTGCCTCAATTCTACAGGAGATAAGGGACATGCGCTCAGATATCGCACAGAAATTTGAAAAAATGGATCAACGGGTGGACAAGGTCGAGGACAGGCTTCTTCAGGTCGAAGCATACCAATCAACATCAACAATCCAAGAGGTACAGATTAACATGAGACTAGCCGCCCTCGAAAAAAGGGAAGAGCAGAGGTCGAGGCAAATGGACGATTTTGAAAATAGGGAACGGAGAAACAACCTCAGATTTTTTGGGGTCCCCGAGGTGGAGGGGGAGACGGAGAGAGACGTCACCCGTGTGGTACGAGACATTATTGCCCTCCTTTTCGAAGAGGAAATGACCACAGAACTCACTTTTGACCGGGTGCATAGAGCGGGAGGACGGGCGGGGGGGCCCTGATCGATCCTGGTCCGGTTCCACTACTATTCAGAAAAAACGAGGGTCTTGGGGGCCGCCAGGAAAGCCCAGGAGATTAGGTACAATGACTCTCAAGTCTCCATTTTTCAAGACCTCTCCGCATATACTCTGGCCAAACGCAGGATGTGCCGCCCCCTTACTGAACTGTTGAAAGAGAAGGGGGTAAGCTACAGATGGGGCTATCCCTTTTCACTTGCCTTTGAATACATGGGCCAGCGGTCGATGCTGATTACGGAGGAAGATATCAAAAGTGCTATACAGGATTATGTAATGGAAACGACTCCCCGGAGGGGACCAAAGGGGCCTGTCCTCGGCGGAGCGAACGACCAGGGCCCGCCGGCAGGCAGAAGAAGGAGGGCTGGGGCCAGGAAATTTAGAAAAATGAATATGCCCTCCACAGCGAAGGAAGGAGAGCGAAATGACTCCGAAGGTTGAAGTGGTCCGGAATCGGAAGCAATGGCAGTCAAGCCGAATCCAGAGTCCCCTTGAAAAGCAAGTAAAAGGGGGATGACAAAAAAGGGGACGAAATTAGGGGGGGGGCTCACAAAAACAAGCTAAGTAAGGAATACCTGGCCGAGGCGGGCAGGCTGGTGGTCCGGCCAAATTGCCAGACATGGCGGAACAGACTGGCTTAACGCCGGGGAGGGGGCAGGGGGGCAACAAAGCGGTTGGGGGTTGTTTGTTAGGGAAGGGGTTTGGGGTTCAGTTGGGGTCTTGTTTAAGAAGTGTCCAAGCAAAGCGACAAAGGGAACGGGAATGGAGCAATGAAGCGATGTAGTTGACCAATAGAGGGGTAAGCGCAGACTATGGCTGACGGCCAGCCGGCCCTGGGAGTGGGTACCCTGAACGTGCGGGGGCTGAATACCCCCACAAAAAGGTCCCTGATATGTAGGGAATTCAGGAGGGCGAAGCTGGACCTGCTTTTCCTGCAAGAGACACACTGGGCGCGGGGGAAAGAGCCCAAACTGCGAGGGGGGAATCGAAGAAGTCTTCCACGCCTCCTATAAGGTTAAAAAAAGAGGGGTGGCCATACTGGTAGCAAGGAACGTTGGCTTTGAGAAAGAGGCCATCCAGAAAGACCCCGAGGGCCGCTACCGGTTGGTACAGGGCTCCTTACAGGGCTCCCCCCTAACCCTGGCAGTAGTATACAGCCCGAACGAAGGTCAGGCCCAATTCTGGGAAGAAGTAAGGGACAGACTCAAGCTGTTTGCACAAGGCCCGGTGGTGGTGGGGGGGGGGATTTTAACATGGTCCTTGACCCTACTGTTGACAGAAAGCGAGTAGGCCCCCAAATCCCCAGACCTGTTGACGAAGCTATGGCGCGCAACTTTCGGAGGGTGAATGAAGACTTGGGCTTGGCGGATACTATCCCGACGCCCAGAACGGAGGTCCCCTCCTTTACTTACTTCTCTCCCATCCACAAATCATTCTCCAGAATAGATTATATCTTTGTGGACGAGACCCTCCGCCCATATGCCACAGGATACAGGATAGACCCAGTCCCCTGGTCAGACCATGACATGGTCCGAGTCACCCTAGAGGTGGGTTGGTGTAGTGAACGCAGAGGACACTGGAGATGCAATGACGCCCTCTTAAAAGACGAGGCTCATGCCCAGGAAGTCGTGGATGCCATAACAGAGTTCTTCGAACTCAACGACAACGGGGAGGTGGGTACACACACACTCTGGGATGCCTTTAAGGGAACCCTACGAGGGACCCTTATAAAAATAGGAGCCCAGAAGAAGCGAGAGATAGAGGCCCAGGAGAAAGCCCTGCGGGAAAAGATAGCCCGTCTCCAGCCAGGACCCCCCTCTGGTCTGGTCTTGGACCATGACCGTGTGGCCGCGCTGGAGGACTACAGGCTCCAGCTGAAGGACCTCCTCCTACACAAAACGGAGAGGAGCCTCCAGATGGTCAAGCAAAAATACTATGAGAAAGGGGACAAAGCGGATAGGATCCTAGCCTGGAAGTTGAGAGAAGTCCAGAGGAGCAGATGGGTGAAGGAGGTGAGAGACTCCCAGGGATCCTCCGGATGCGACTCTCCCCACATCGGAGAGGCTTTTCGCCAATATAACAAGGCACTATACACGTCAGAGTATGACGGGGACGAAACCCAGATAGAGGCCTTCTTGAATTCCATCCAGATCCCATCCCTATCGAGGGAAGTGGCAGAGAGGTTGGAGGGCCCGGTCACCAAGGATGAGGTGGACAAGGTGATTAGTGGGATGAAGGTTGGAACCTCCCCCGGGGAGGACGGCTTCTCCGTTTACTTCTACAAGCGATTTCGCTCCTCCCTAGCCCCATACCTAGTGAGGGTTTTCAACGCTGTTCTGGAGGGGGGCATCGTCCCCGAAACCATGATGGGGGCCATAATAGCAGTTTTGCCCAAGGAAGGAAAGGACCCCGCGGACTGCTCCTCTTACCGCCCCATATCGCTGTTAAACATTGACGTGAAGATCCTGGCCAAGGTGGTGGGGAGGCGGGTGGAGGGGATTATGCCGAAGCTGATACACGGGGACCAGGTGGGCTTCATCAGGGGGAACAAAGGGTCAGACAACATACGCAAAATGATAGACCTGCTCCACTTTGCCCAAAAATCAGAGCTCGATGCATGTGTCCTCTCCCTAGACTCGGAGAAAGCCTTCGACAGGGTCGAGTGGAGATACATGGTACTCCTCCTCCAAAGAATGGGCTTCGGGGCCCATATCCAGAGTTGGGTATCTGCCCTCTACAGAGCCCCCACGGCTCGGGTCCAAGTGAATGGGAGACTGTCCGGATCATTCCACCTCACCCGAGGGACGAGACAGGGCTGCCCACTCT
This sequence comes from Ambystoma mexicanum, assembly GCF_040938575.1. Lineage (NCBI taxonomy): Eukaryota > Metazoa > Chordata > Amphibia > Caudata > Ambystomatidae > Ambystoma > Ambystoma mexicanum. The sequence goes on from NC_090922.1 coordinate 345,080,458, forward strand.
CCCCCCTGCTATATGTCCTTACGATGGAGGCACTGGCCATAGCAATTAGAGCCCACCCAGACATCAAGGGAGTCAAAAGGGGCGAGGTTGAATTTAAGCTTTCCCTGTTTGCGGATGACATTCTAGCCTACCTAGTGGACCCGGGCTCTTCGCTCCCCCCCTTCCTGGCCCTGGTGTCCGCATTCGGGAGCTTCTCGGGCCTGAAAATTAATACTACGAAATCTGTCTTGCTCCCAATGAGATCACTGGACCCTGAGCTCAACCCCCTGGAGAGATTTCATGGGATAGCAGTTGAGAAAAATGCCATGCGCTACCTGGGCGTACTTCTCACCAGGGACATATCCAAACTGGGCAGCTTGAACTATGACCCCATAATGGCAGTGATCACATCAGACTTGAGGAGATGGGGGAAAATGATCCTTTCTTGGTATGGCCGCATGACTGCGGTGAAGATGAACGTTTTGCCACGGCTCCTGTACCTCTTCACAGCGCTCCCAGCTAGCGTCCCAGAACAGACCTTTAGAGACCTACAGAAAGCGGTTCGGGATTTTGTATGGCAGGGGAAGACACCAAGGACGGGGAGGTCCATTCTGACCCTGCCGAGGGAAGAGGGGGGGTTTGGGTTGCCGGACTTTCATCTTTACTTCTGCGCAAGCTGCGCGTCCTCCTGGAGCACATGAAAGAAGGGCTGGGAACATATTGGTCATACTTGGGAGACATGGATGCCCACCCTCTTAAGGTCTGCGACCTCCTGTGGGCTCCCCACAAATCGATCCCGAAACACCTGAAAAAGCACCCGACCCTGGGAGTTCTCTGGGACATCTGGAGGGAGGGCCCGCGGACTGCATAGCTTACCACATGGCCGTCCCTGATGACCTCTCTCTGGGGCCACCCCCTCAATCTGAGTAGTAAGGGATTCCGGCACTCCCAGGCCTGGTCGGACATGGGAATGGAATGGGCTGGGCAGATGTTCAGAGAGGGCGAAGTCTCTCCCAATCTTTGAGTACCTCCGCCTTAAGGGCATCCTCTGCGACCAGTCATGGGGCCCGAACCTGAGGAGACAATTGACCCCCTCTGAGAAGTTCCTCGACTCGGCAACCTCAAGAAAGGGTGCAGTATCCAGCATGTATAAAATTTTAAATACATACAATCTACAGGCCAGAAGGAGCCTCTGCACATTCTGGAATGATCTGGCAGGAGAGGAGATTTCAGAAGACGCCTGGGCTAGAATATTTAAAATAGCATTCCAGGGGAACTTATTCACCTCAGACATGGAACACAACTTCAAGATTCTACAGGGGTGGCACAGAGACCCGGTAAAACTCTCAAAGATGTTCACAGGGGTGTCGCCAAGGTGCCCGAGAGGATGCGGACAGTTAGGCTCCAGGGGCCACATGTGGTGGCATTGCCCGAAAGTCCAGGCCTATTGGGAGTCAGTGAGGGGCTGGATAGCGGAAGTAACAGAGGAACTCCTACCACTAAATCCCCTAACGATGTTACTGGGCCTCCCCCCGGAGGAAATGGAACTATACCAATACCCAAGGATGTGGGAAACCATGCTGAGGGCGGGCAGAGTGGCTCTGGCTCAGCGGTGGAAGAGCCCGGAGGCCCCCTCCAAGGAGGACTGGCTGGCAAAGGTAAAAAACATGTTCCTGATGGACAAACTAACAGCCATGGTAAACAACGACTCTGGTTCATTCCTGTCAAACTGGCACGGAGTGCAACAGTCCTGGGGATGGGATGTTCACTGACCCTGTGACAAGACCCCGGCCTGTGCAGGGCAGGACGAGCAAGGTGATGTGCGATAATCAACCTGGGGGCCCACGACCCGAGGATCATTGGCCTTCAGTCAACCTGAGAAATGGTCACCACTCGCATCTTCTCCTTCTCATGAGATGCGGAAAGAACATTCAGAGCCTCCCAAGTCGATCTCTTCGGTCTGGACACAAGGTTAGGGGGGAGGGTCGGTGTTGGGGTGGAGAGTTAGAGGGGGGAGGGGGAAAGGGGCACCTATTTTCTTTTTCTTCTGTACGTATTTTTACAAAATGCCAATAAAAACCAAAGTTTAAAAAAAAAAAGAAAGAACAACAGAAAAATTGATCCTACGCAATAAAAGAAACTCAGACGGAAGGAATCATTCTAGATAATTAAGAGTACAACTCCCCAGGAGACAAGGCCAAAGACATGGATTTCGTAGTACTTTCGACATTGACAACAATTTTGGCACCATTTATGAAACTCTACGAACAGATGGGAGACCAGTTAAAAGATCAGACCACATTTCTGGCCATGTTACATTCTAAAATGGTCTATGTTGAAGAATTTGTTTCAGGCATTCAAACCGATTTAGACACCAATACGTCTAAAGCAGGGGTGCACAACTGATTTTGACAGAGGGCCGAAAGTACCTTACATGATGGCTATAGTGGGCGGAAAAGTAAATGAGGGCGGGGCGGTAGACGGGGCGTGGCAGGAGGCTTTTTCAACCCCCAATTTGTATTAAACACATGGAAGAAGAATGTGTTTTTGAGGGGTAACGATTTTTATTTGCATTTCAAACTTACATTTTGTACTACACATTTTCCATTGTTATAATTTATTTCTATTTATTTATTGTATATCGTCTGTTTAATTAAATTATATATATTTTATTGACTCTTGATTGGACATTCCGTTATTTTGGACTGCTATAGTTTGCTGTTTGGGTTGCCCAAGAGGAGTATGGCCTTCGTTGAGTCAGGTTTCCTCAAAAAGCAAAGGATGTTCATCTCCTAACTATGCCTGTTGTAGCTTTATTATTGGGTTCACTTTTGGAGTGCAACACTATGCCCCATGACCCCCTCACCCCCAACCAAACACTATGCCCCATGGCTCCCTTAACCAAACACTATCCCCATGGCCCCCTCTCCCCAACCAAACACTATGCCCCATGGCCCCCTCACCCCCAACCACAAACACTATGCCCCATGTCCCTCATCCCCAACCAAACACTATGACCCATCGCTCCCTCACCCCCAACCAAACACTATGCCCCATGGCTCCCACCCCCAACCAAACACTATGCTCCATGGCTCCCTCACCCCAACCAAACACTATGCCCCATGGCTCCCTCACCCCCAACCAAACACTATGCCCCATGGCCCCCTCACCCCCAACCAAACACTATGCCCCATGCCCCCCTCAACCCCAACCAAACACTATGCCCCATGGCTCCCACCTCCAACCAAACACTATGTCCCATGGCTCCCACCCCTCAAGCAAACACTATGCCCCATGTCCCTCACCCCAACCAAACTCTATGCCCCATGGCTCCCACCCACAACCAAACACTATGTCCCATGGCCCCCACCCCTCAAGCAAACACTATCCCCATGTCCCTCACCCCCAACCAAACACTATGCTCCATGGCCCCACCCCTCAAGCAAACATTATGCCCCATGGCTCCCACCCCCAACCAAACACTATGCCCCATGGCTCCCACCCCCAACCAATACCCATACAGACATTAACCCCCCCCACCCCCAACTCAGCACACACACTCTCAAGCATGCACCCATACAGACCCTGCATCTCAACATACACCGCACAAACATGCAAAAACAAACATTCAGGCACACCCGACACCCCTCCACCCCCGCATCTCAACAAACACTGCACAAACATACAGAAACAAATATTCATGCATACCCGACACCCCCCCACCCCGCATCTCAACATACACAACACAAAGATACAAAAACAAACATTCATGCACGCCCGACACCCCCCGCATCTCAACAAACACTGCACAATTATACAAAAACAAACATTCATGCATACCCGACACCCCCCCCACCCCCGCATCTCAACATACACAACACATACAAAAACAAACATTCATGCACACCCGACACCCTCCCACCCCCACATCTCAACAAACACAGCACAAACATACAAAAACAAACATTCATGCACACCAGAACCCCCCCCACCCCCGCATCTCAACAAACACTGCACAAACATGCAAAAACAAACATTCAGGCACACCCGACACCCCTCCACCCCCGCATCTCAACAAACACTGCACAAACATACAGAAACAAATATTCATGCATACCCGACACCCCCCCACCCCGCATCTCAACATACACAACACAAAGATACAAAAACAAACATTCATGCACGCCCGACACCCCCCGCATCTCAACAAACACTGCACAATTATACAAAAACAAACATTCATGCATACCCGACACCCCCCCCACCCCCGCATCTCAACATACACAACACATACAAAAACAAACATTCATGCACACCCGACACCCTCCCACCCCCACATCTCAACAAACACAGCACAAACATACAAAAACAAACATTCATGCACACCCGACACCACCCCACCCCCGCATCTCAACATACACAACACAAACATACAAAAACAAACATTCATGCACACCCGACACCCCCCCACCCCTGCACCTCAACATACACAACACAAACATACAAAAACAAACATTCATGCATACCCAACACCCCCCCACCCCAGCATCTCAACATACACAAAACAATCATACAAAAACAAACATTCATGCACACCCAACACCCACCCACCCCACATCTCAACATACACAACACAAACATACGAAAACAAACATTCGTGCACACCCAACACCCACCTCCGCATCTCAACACAACACAAACATACACACAAACATACAGCAGAACAGACCCGACACACAAACACAAACACACAGACCACTTACCGGACGTGCTGGAAGGCAGGCTAGCTGGAACGCTGGCAAGGTCTTTGGCACTACGGCTGGCGTGGGCGTGGCGAGGCTGAAATGCCTTCCGGCATCAAGCCTTATTGGCCACGCCAGCCGTAGTGCTGGCTCTCCATTGGTGCAGCACACACGCACTACGTGGCTCGTAGGAGCTACGTGGTGCGTTTGCCCTGAGCCAATGAGGGCCAGTGTTTTGTCCGGCCCGGAAGAGAAGTGTTTCAAAGACTTTCCTAATGGAGGGCGGCCGATGCTGCTTGCGGGCCACACTCCATTAGGAAAGTCTTTGTGCCTCGCGGGCTGGACAAATGCCATGACGGGCCGCAACTGGCCCGCGGGCCGTATGTTGTGCACCCATGGTCTAAAGTAACCTCTTTATTGCACACGATTCTAGATCCTATAATAAAGGAGAAAGAGGCTTGTAGATCTTCTAGATCCTTTGAGGCGAGTCTATTAAAGCAACCAACGATAGACGTCCCCGAAACACTGATCACAGTGGCCTCCCAAACTGATACACAAGAACAAATTGTGATAACTGAGAATGTGGAAAACCCGAAAATAATTGAAGAAGGTGGATGGTTAGGATTTGCGGAATCCACCCAATGTGAATTCAGTGAAAAAACTACTGAGCTCATCCAAACTCCATGTTACAACGGTAGAGGAAAGAGGATTAAGATGCTCAGAAGATAATAATGGGCCAATTGATACGATCAGAACCAACAAAGAGTGTGCAGAGCTAGCTGTCTGGGAGTTGCAGGCTGCTCCTGGTTTGAGTGAAACTCTAGCAGCCGAAATTAATGAATCATCTAAAATAATCTGTGAGATATTCCAAAAGGGCAACAAGAGTGTCACAAGACCATTAACCAACTCTCTGCAACAGGTCAACAAGACAACAAGTAAACAAAGTGGGCTACAGAGTAAGCCAGCTCAAACTAAAAAGATGAACAAATTACCTCCACTTACGAATGTAAAGTCAAATAGCAGGAAGAGCTTCATCAAAAACATCACCCTGCCAAAAACGAACTACATTGAATCACTTCAGACAAAACTTGTACCAAAAATCAAAACAAAGAAAGCTTCTCATGAGATAAAAGTAACGCCTTTGGGAGTTGGGATTAATGAGCAAGAAGAGGAAAATGAAGAGATCACAACAGCAGATTTGATGAATTTATCAACTTATACTACTTATACAATCTCAGAGTCTGATGAGGAAGATGGTAGTATAGGGCATGAAGGCTCTTCCTGCGACCCACAATCATCAGAAAGTGATCAGGAGACCGATGAGGCCAGAATTCGGGAGAGTTTCAATAGGTTGGTTGGCCCAAGGCGTGCAACTGAAAAAAGGAAAGACAACGTAGTGGCCACCACTGAAGCAAAAGGGATGCCTAGGAGCAATCTCTATGAGAACGCTCCTGAAATCATTGCTGTAGAGGTCGGGCATAATTGACTCATATAAAAACAGAGTTTGAAAGTACGGACCATAATTCAGGAATTTGAGAAGGCTCCAGAGAATAATTCACAAGGAGCAAGAGGCGACGTCAACACAGAAGAGTGGAACAACGACACTAGAACAAGGAGATCAAGGAAGGAGACAGCTAAGCATGATAATAAAGGCACTGGGCCCAAGTCTAAGCAAATAAATATTGGGATATTGGACCATCGGCAGAAAACGAGGGTAAGAACAAACTCATCTACAAATGAGGGCTACATAATATCACCATTAAGAATTGTCAAACGTAAAGAAGTAGTAAAGACAAATACATGGGGAAATCCTAACAATAAACAATTAAAACCATAGTATAAAAAGTGACACTAAACAGTATCACAAATCTGGTCTGCAAATTATTGTGGAAAGAATGATTGCTTCAGAGGACGGCCTGATTCTCAACAGGGGAAACGTAATTAGACTGTTTCACCATCTCCCAGCCCTTAGATTATTAATGACGAAAAATCTAGTCACCGTGGAATTCCCCAAAGAGGAGAGAACTGATAGGGTGATAATTCAAGTAGCTAGTCACATTGTTAAACAACTGCTACTGAAATCAGCTTGACAACAAAGACCCATGGGGTTTGATATAACAAACTGGTCAGAAGGGAACTTAAAGATTCGAGAAGTAGTCGATAGTAAGCAGGAACCAGTGGAAGGCAAGAGAGGGAAAAGGGACAAAAAGAGAGCTCATTTAAGAGCCAGAGCGAGTGGGGGTACGCAAAGAAAAGGACATGAGGGCACTTCGGGAATCCCGATCAGTGTGCTGCCTGGAAGAGCTGATGGAACTGAATCTGAAGAACATTGGAAGTGGCTTGTTGGATTATTAGCAACAAAATTGAATCATGCATAGACTGACCCACTCTGTAACAAGTCGCCCTTACTGTTTGCAAGCAGGAAGACACGGGGGTTCTCCCATCTCGTGCATTGCGATGATCTATCAATAAAAAGACACAACATTATATGTTTACAAGAGACTTGGTTGAGGAACCCGCCAACTATTGAGGGATATGATGTCTCCCTGAGTCCAGCACACAAATGTGACAAAGGAAGACCTACATCGGGTCTGCTTATTGCAATTAAGAAATGTTTGGGTTTTGAACTTCTTGAATCTACTAACCCAAACAATTATATGCAATCAGTAGTTGGTAGGATCCCCGTTGGGGTTAACAAAGAACCACAAATTGTCGCGATTACCAATTTATATTGGAATCCGATAATTAAATAATTAAAAAAATCTACCAGACCAGATCATGCAATGGGTAGACGATCAAAGAGATAAATGGGGGGATCTGTACGTTTTCCTGTGTGGGGACTTGAATGCTCAGTGCGAGCCCAATGATGGTCTAGATATTGTGGATGATCCTGTTAAAACCTCAGCCTCCAGAGTACGATGAAAGCTATGGAGTAGTGTGGTTGCATCAAGAAATATATACATTCTGAAAGACAACAACAGAAGTAACAACCCGGGAAGACCCACTTGCAGAGGGAAAAAGGGAAGTCATATTCTGGACTACATTTGTGTCTCGCAGAATGTCCTGAATTACTCTGTCAAAATGATTGTATAAGAGAAAACCCAGAGTGATCATAACCTACGGAGTATGACATGGACATGCCAAACATCGTGACTAACCCAGAAGTGCCTGGTGGACTGTGAGGTTACAGCGGGACGCAATAGGCTGAGAACTAGAGCACTCCAATTAAAAAACTTTGAGAACTACCTCAAGTTGACAATAATGACAGGAGTGGAACGAAACTCCAATTATTTCCTTGATTTGTCATTGCTCCTGAATATTTTTGAAACCAAGAAGGGTGGCAGAAACAAACCAGACTTCAGACACTGACATTCATTTGATCTGGCCACAAGAGAATACAAGATGGCTATGAGATCACAAATCCAGAAATTGAAAAACGAGCCACAAGCACAAAGAGCCACTGAAATAAAAAAGCTTCAGCAAAAATATAGAAATTGGAGAACATTTTTTGAAAAAACGATTTTACATCAAGATGCAAGATGTATGCTGCACAATATGAAATCAAAAAATACTGCATAAATTTGGAATACGATGAACAACATGGAAACACCACAGGAGGCACTTGTTATTAATCCTATTACAGTGGCCAGTTGGATATTACATTTCTCGAAATTCTTCAATCCCGAAACTAGTGAACCATGTGACAAGAAACACAGACAGGGTCCATGGGATCGAAGCAGCAATAAATAAACTGAGCAAATCAAGAGCTCCGGGGACCAGATGGGCTCACAAATGTAATGTTAAGAGAAAATCCAACTGAATGGGCTAAGATTTTTGGCAACTTTATTCGACCATGTAATTGAAAAACATCATGGAAGACGGCAGTGATTATTCCAATTTTTAAAAAGGGGCTGAAAACCAACCCGATTAATTACCACCCTATAGCCTTGCTGGACGTTGTGGGCAAGATGTTTGCCTCTTTTACTTTGAAAGCACTAGGCAAGTGGAGCTCGGAAACTAATCATCACGATGAATGGCAAAGTGGTTTCATCAAGGGGGCGGGAACCTCCCTAAATATCTTTCTTATAAACATCTTTAAGGCTCAGGTGGAGCGTTCGAAAGGAAAGAAATTATATGTAGCATTCATCGATTTGTCTAAAGCTTTCAATACAGTGAATAGGTCTCGACTTTGGTAAAAAATGGAACAGTGGGGCTGTCCACCTGCCATGAAAGAAATTATTCAAGACCTCTATTCGGACACCTCTATACATATAAGGTTGAGTAGATTGGTCCTACTCACAAGGGTAATCAAGACAAATAATGGAATAAAACACGGCTGCCCACTTGCGCCTGATATATTTAACTTGTTTATTTCGGATGTGGCCGATGCATTCAACAATATCAGAAGTTTTCCACCAAACATTGGAGGAGAAAGAATTAAGACTGCAACGACAATTAGATGCCCTACAGAACTACATTGACAAAAATGGCTTAAATATCAATCTGGTAAAATCAAGGATCATGGTCTTTGCAGGACAAGTGGGTGGCAAATGTAAAAGAATGAACTGCTGGCAGCTAAGAGGACAGGACATTCCTCAAGTCTCAGCGCTTACATACTTAAGGGTGTGTCTCAATACAAGCAGAATGGACACCCCTTGACTGAATCTTCTGAAATCTAAAGCTATAAACTTGGCAAGTCAAGGCAGAATTATTTTAAAAAGATACTGTGGTTACTCGATTGAACCTCTCATCATATTCTATAGACTGAAAGCATTGCCAATTCTGACCTACGGGGCAGAATGTGTATTCTCTTTCCGTCTAGAAGACGGGACCGCCATTGAGGGAATGTTTTGTAAAAGAGTCTTACGGATGCCAAGAAGTACACCTATGCAAGCGATAAGGCCATTAGCATTCTATCGAAAATGTCTTGAAGCACTGGACACAGGTGGCATGGCAGTGCTAAAAAAAGCTATAATTTATAATAGCGACACAACCTTGATAGATTGGAAATGAATATGCCAGGTATGCCAGGCTATCTTGGAGGACTTAGGTGAAGATGACCAATCCCCAAGAGAAAATTCAGACAAAATCAAATGCAAATTACATACAAGAGACTGGATAGCAACCCAAGATGACCGACAAGACTTGAAAGCTTATGGGAAACCGTTTATAGAGGTAGGAAAATTAAACACCTTACCAAGGTATTTAGTCCAATTTCCCAACTGGCATTTCAGGGATAAGCTGATGAGATTCAGACTGAACTTGTTTCCAAAAGGTGCGCTACTTAACTACCAAAAAAAGAATTTGACTCCAACACAGCGAAGACTATGTAAGAAAGAAGCATCAGTGGAGTCACTAAACATTTGGTTATGTTCTGCCCAAACATGAAGGAGGAGAGAATAAATCTCATGGAAGAATTTACTAAAAAACAGAGCTGGCGAACCACCGAAGAATGGTGGCTTGAACAATTGAGAGGAAACTGAATTTCCATCTCTTTTGCACTGGTAAAACTGTTGCTAAACATTTTTTTTAAACAAAGTGAGATTTGAAGTTAGATTGGATGAATGAATGTATCAAACAATGTAAATGAGTAATGTATTATGTGGTCAATATGTTAGGAACTTTTATGAATAATTATGGCTAAACCCTTGTCTATATTAAACCAATTAGACCTAATAAAAAATGTATAAAAAGAAAATAAAACTTTGTGGAACTATCTTGAACTTGGGGAAGGTGAGCTGGAAAGCAAGCCAAGAGCTGGAAGAATCTCAGAACCTTATTTTGGAACACTAACTGAGTTGTGTTTGACATCCTTACACATTGTTTAGCTTTTGTTGTGAGGGCAAGGATAGATTTTGGACACAGACAGACTTTTAAGTTGAACTTACTGACTTAGACTATCCTTAGTTTCTTTAAGTAGGGAAATCCCACCTTAGCCTAGGGCAAGTTAGGCATTCAACCATCCTGACATTTAAGTTAATAAAAGTATTTTTGTTTGAACTTTGAATCTGTTGTCTGTGTCCTGCTTCGTGATGCCTTCACGTAGCATACACAAAGCTGGCCCTCACACTAAACAACAAAACATTTAAAACAAAGCATAAACAACATAAATCAAAGATGACCAAATAACCAGTGAATTTGATAACTTCCATTTGTCCTGGGTAGATCTCATTCCCAGGAATGTCCAAACTCAATTTCTCCAAAGAAAAGTAAAGTCTTAAATCAGTTCTTGAAAAGTTCCAAAGAAACAAAAGTTCACCCAAACAAAAATCCTCTGGTAACAGTTCCTTCTGCGTTTGTTGAAAAGTTCCCTTTCCAATCGCCACAAAGAAAACAGCACCAATGGTAATCCTAGACGACCTCCTTCCAGGATAGAATTGACAAGGTTCAAAACAAAAGTAGCACTTCTGCTTCAACAACTGCCCTTCTTTTGTAACCTTCTTTGGTTTAACTTGTCAGGATGCTTCTTCTAAGGGAGTTGCTCTTTCCTTGACAACTCCCTTCTGCCAATAGAACTGTGATAGCAGGCAGGCTCCTTAGCTTCACAGTCTACTACTGCTTCAACTAAATTTCAATATAAAGTGCACTGACAGTATTATAGACAACCATAGTTCTATTGGTTCTGATGCGACTTGATAATTTAAAAATGTATCAGGAAACTTAGACAAGACTCTTTGACCTCTACAGGTAGGCAAGGCACTCTTCTTTCCTATGCTATAAGAAAGGGCAGCCTCTCTGCCTCTTCTGTCTGTCTTATAGATACCACTAGAATCTGTCTTGTCTTCTAGACTACTTCTCTTTCTCAGCTTCAACAGTCTCAGCTTCATAGATCATTAATCAGTACTAACAAGCACCCAGCTCCCCTGCCCAGCTTTATGCACACCTTCTTGTTTCCAGTAATTACCCCAAAGCTGTATTGCCACTCTTCCAGCCGTGCATAACCTTGTCACCCTTGTATCAGAGGACACTGGATTAATAACAGCTTCAACAATGTAAAGGTGCCCCTAATTACGCCCACACTAGAAAAAATACACCCCTCTAGGAAAATAAGGCAAAAAGTCTACCTTGTAAGGATAACAATTTCAATCTTACAAAAATGAGGATGGTAGCAAAGGGCTCTGCTGCCTGAACCGTCTTCTCAGGTCCCTCTTACGTTCCTTCCTGCCAAAGTGGTTTGAGGCAGGGGTTTATATAGTCCTGTCTTGCTGTAGTGGCGTCACCGGATGTGGACCATGGCTCCATCCCAATCTATCCTGCTTCCATACAAGGGATACTCCAAAGCCTTCCTTTCTTCATTGTCAGCATTTTTGTCAGAACATGCTGCTCTGCAGACCTTTACAAATCTTTAGACCTAGCCCAAGGGAACAACTAAACATATTTCACTCCTCCTTCTAATGCTACCTGGGCCCTGTAGTTTTGTCAGGACTGACTAGTTTCTTAACAGGAAGAGTTACAAGATTAACATTGTGCCTTTAGAGCTGGCTGGGTTAGTTGTGCTTTTAGAACTGGCTGGTTTAGTAACAGGAAGAGTTTGTTCATAGAATTAACATTGTGCTTGCCCAAGTCAAGATGGAGTGAAAGAAACTTACTCTGATTGGTTAAAGAAACAATGATATGTTTGGTTGCCTGATTGGTGGAGAGGACAATGGGTTTGATTCTTGGGAGATGAGCAAGATTCTAAACTGCCTTTCATCCAGAGAAATTCAGTGGCTGGTTGTGTATTAGTTAAGCTCCTTAAGTAAGGCATTTCCAGAGCTCAGAAAATCTACCAAAGTAAGAATATCGTTTGCTGATCCAATTTGAACAAGAAGTCATCAGGTGGGATCGTTCTTTTAAAGATTTTGAGATTGTCACAGTGAACTTTCATTTTCTTTTATAAGAAAACTTAAAGAGTAAACAAGTTTCAAGTTCATTTGCGAAAAGAGACATTACAGTTAAAGTTATTATAAGGAAAACAAGCTTGAAGATTGTGCGTAGGATTTTAAAGTTGATTAACTGTGTGAAATGTTCTTCAAGACTGTTTAATGTGTGCGCGAGCTCGCAAGTTGCCGTTTGCGTGTTCTTTTTAAAGCGCGTGTACATTTTTCACGTGAAAGTCGTTTCCTGAGAAAGCGCGTGTGGTTTGCGATAGAGCGCGTGCCAAAAAGAATTGCGCGTGTGAATTTTAAAGCGTGTGTACATTTTTTCACGTGAAAGTCGTTTCAAGAGAAAGCGCGTGTCGGGCTGCGATAGAGCGCAAGTCCATTTTTATCAGCGCGTGTTATTTTTATCGCGTTTACGTATTTTTTCACGCGCGCGGGTTTTTTAAGATAATCGCGTGTGTATTTTACACGCGAGGACAATTCTTCACGTCTTCTGATTTCACGTGTTTATCGCACACGCTAGTAAAGGAAGAAACTATACGTTCTTTGTGTAAATGTGTAAATAAGGAAAACAATTCACACGCAGAAAGAAAGCAGTATTCCAGGAAGTTAAAGAATATAATTTAAAGTAATCTATGCAAATAGAACTCAATGTTTTCAGAGAAAGACTGCAATTTATGTAAGCATTGAAAACTACATAAGATCAGAAGAACTTTGAAGTAAGAAGAATATATAATTCTGAAAAGATGTTGCAAAGGCCATCACTTTAGGATTCTAAAGAGACTAGGTTGGCTTGAACTATTTGCACAATACAAGATATATTTACAAGATATTCCACAAAGGTTACTAACCTCTAAGTCTTTTACTGAGGTTTAAGAGGTAAAGAGTTTAGAATTTATTTAGCATAATTTAGAAAAGAATTTTTCTTATTATATTAGTAACCAGGTGTATTTGTTTATCACAGATACCAGAGCCTACCAGACGGTTGAAGGGCAGCTGTGTCTCCGTTGTTATTTTCTCCAAATTCCCCTTTCCCTTTCTTGGGGTTTTCAGCTCAGCTTATGTTTAAGGGTGGAGAGGTGAACTCCTGGTGAGGGTCTGTGGGGCCAGCATCAGCTCCTGTGGAATTCAGTCAAGCCGGACCCTGACAAGTTTCATTCACACTTTATTTTCATAATCTGTCCCATTCTTCATTTTGTTGCACTGAACATGCAAATTCCATTTTTAGCCTGCATGGGCCGTTGACGGACAGTAGACAGCTGGTGAGTCACTTTGTGTGCTGCCAGTGCTAGCCTTAGTGATGAACCACTGTGGAAGTGCCTTTAGTCCTTTTTTAGCACAGGCTGCATTCTTTCCGGGAAGGAGGGGGAGTTTGCATCTACCGCACTAAGATTTTAGAATACCTAGGATCTGACATTACAAATCTATCCAGTTAATAGTTAATTGCGCCTTATATTTAAACAACACATGCCTTCTTCAGTGTCTGTCCATGTCTGTGATTATATTTGCATGAGAGAGACTTACCAGTGCCCCTCCTACCCCCCTAGTCCAGTCCATTATAGCGTCTAAAAGAGGGCTTGCCTAATTCTAAAGTGCTTGGGGGTGCAGAGGACCCTAGTTCCTTCCCAACATTGCCCCCTTTCGTTACTTCTACAGTAACAAACTCATCTCCACCCGACATATCTACTGTTACTCACTAACCTGGTTCACAGATGGAGACGTGAGTTGATTGAAGTATTCTTGGTTCTCGGCCTTGATAGAAGAGCCTGGGTTTCCCTAACTCTAACTCTTTTCTATGATGTGCCCTTCTGCTGTGAGAACAGAACAGAACAGAGGGGTAGATCAAATAAAAGAGTAGGGAGCACACACTATTATACTGTATGGGACAACAGAAGGAATTTCAGGGCTCTTACCGGTTTCTATGAGAGGTGAGGACAAAGGTTGGACAATGGGTGTAGCAGAAGGAGCTCCAAATAATCAACAACAATGAAATAGGATAAAATAAGAAAAAAGGGAGTTAGTAGGGTTGCTTAGCCTGGGCGGCACGAGGGACGCACTCGTTTCGAGGTAGTGCACGTGATTGGCAGCAGAGCGGCTCGTCAGTGCACAGGTTCCGGGTTGAAGCTCACAAACCGTCACACCCCTGACGTATACACAACTCCTTCCTAGCCACAGAAGCCAAATGTAGTGACCCCTCCCACCTTGGTTGACACAGGCTCCTGATTGTAGTAACACGGATACCACGAGGCAGCCTAAGGGGGGGAAGAAGATTAGGGAGGGGTTATGGATTATGGATAGGAAGGGGGTGTTTTAGGGTAACCGGAAAAGGGGAAGTGGAGCAAGAACAAAATCATACCAGGATTGCCTTAATCTACCTACTGTCAGTATCCTTCTTAATTAGAATACTAACTCACCACACTGTTTTTGCACTGCCCTCAAGATGCCACAAACATAAGCACATAAGCATGAATTGGAACATAACATATGAATGGCACATAACACTGAACACTTGTATCATAGAGGCAGTATTTCTTGATTAGCAATGCCTCTCAAACGTGTGTTTCCACACTCCTCTTATAATACATAAACTTATGGAACATATGGAACATGACTTTGAACAAGATTAATGATTCCACATGAAATGAGAAAAAAATACTGCCACAAACAACAGCGTTATTTCATGATATGCCTTGCCCCTTGCTTTCACTCTGCCCGGTGTCTTTTCAGTTCTGAAATACTTGTGTTGCCTTCACACATGTATTTGTAATCTCTGACCAAACAAATATATGCATTTCCCAAACGCGCCACACAGTTAATAACACAAACACATTCAATGTGACCACTTATCTGAGGCCGGGGGGGGTGCTCGACGGCACCACCCCAGGCAGGAAATATCACTCGTTAAAATGGCGTCCTGCCGTGAGCAGCTCTGCTCGTCAAGACGGGCTGCAAAGTTTCACCACCGGGCACGGGACAGGAAGAGATCACCGCCGGCCTGCTCTGCATGTCAAGTCTCCACATGCTCCGACTGAGCACTCTGGTTCCTCCGGACGTGTCCCACCATCAATCACCAGCAGGCAGCACGGGCCGGGGAAGTCCATAAATTGCAGTTGGCTGCACCTGTCTTCCAGCCAACTGCCAAGCATAGGACCTGTAATTTTTCCAAACCTCCCTGCACACAATCCCTATAAACAACATTTCCTAACGTGCAACAGTCCCTTTTTCCTCTTTTTCCTCATATTACCCCCTCCTCTAGGGCCCTTTCCAGGAATGGCCTTTTCTGGATGCATTTGATGAAAATGTCTTACCAACCGAGCTGCATGAATGCTACAGCTGGTTCCCACGAATCATCCTCACGACCACACCCTACGCAAGACATCAAATACCAAAGTTGTGTTCCCCTTCTCCTGGAGTCCAAAATCTTCTGCACTTCAAATTCCTCTTGACCATCCTTCATTACACTTGGAGCCTTCCTGTTCACCACACCTGGAGCTGCAGGTTTAATCAAAGAAACGTGAAACACTGGATGAATCTTCATATGCGCAGGCAACCGTAAACGCACTGCCGTATCAGACACACATTTCACCACAGTGTAAGGCCCAATAAAGCGAGGCAACAACTTCCTTGACCCAAAAGGTTTGATATTCTGAGTGGATAACCAAACCCGCTCTCCAACCGCATACTTAGGACTACAATGTCTTTTGCAATCAGCCTCTGTCTTATAATTGATCTTAGCTCTATTCAGATTTTGGCGTGCCCGCTCCTGAATCTCAAGAATCTCTTGCGTGCGTTCAGTCACCGCCGGAATCTCATCAAATTTGGGCACCTCTACCGGTAACATTTGGCAATCTTGACAATACAGAAATGAGGAGACATTCCTAAAGAATCACGTTTGGAATTTGTTGTAACAAAATTCAACTAACCACAAAGACGGAACCCATGAAGACCTGCCTTCTGCCAAAAAACATTGCAAATATTGCTCCATCATTTGATTCACTCTCCTAGCTTGGCCATCTGTCTGTGGATGGTAACTAGTGGATAACGTGTAAGAGATTCCGAGCATTTTGCAGAAAGCCTGCCAAAACCGAGAGGTGAACTGTGACCCTCTATCTGACACAATCGTTCATGTAATCGCACTATGTGCTACAAGAACATTTCAGCCAACACCCCTGCACTGGGTATTCCTGTACATGGTATGAAATGAGCCGGCTTGGTTAAATAATCCATCACCAATAAAATTGTATCACAGTTTCCATCCTTGGGTAATTCAGTTACAAAATCCATGGACACACATGCCCACAGTTCAATAGGGGTGGCTAATGGTTGCAACAATCCTGCCTTCTTCCTATGATCTGCTTTAGATCGTACACAAATCTCACACCTAGTCACATATTCCTTAACTTGGGAAGCCAATCCCTCCCACCAGAAATATCGTTGTACCATCTCTTGTGTCTTTCTCACCCCTCCCCTTCCCCCCCCCCGTGTCCTACCATAGGTGAATCATGACACCAGAACAATGCCTTCTTCTCCAATTCCTCATTAGGAAGAAACAACTTCCCCTCATGATAAGGTAGGCCTTTCCGGATCACTCTGGCCTTCCCCTTCTGTACCCACTCTGTCCATCTTGTGTGGGGAAAACTCTGACGTACCTCCTCCAACACCACCTGAGTTATTGCTCCCACAATCTTTTCTGCTGGAATAATACTCCTTACCACCTGATCCTGCCCACCTCGATTCTCCTGTCGAGAAAGAGCATCTGCCTTGCAGTTGCTCCGGCCTGGTCTGTACGTAACTGTGAAATCAAACTCCTCAAAGAATTAGGCCCATCTCAGTTGCTGCAAACTCAAAGTCCGGGCCGACCTCAGATATTGTAAGTTCTTGTGATCCGTAAGGACCACTACGGAATGTCCTGCCCCCATGAGATAATGACACCATTCTCGAAAAAAGCCTCACTAATGGCCAGAAGCTCTTTGTCCATGATGACATAATTTTGTTCGCATGGTGTCAATTCGCGAATAAAGTATGCCACAAGATGTAGCACCCCTTCCGCATTAGTTTGTGCAGAATGGCCCCCACTGCCAAATTAGAGGCATCTGTTTCAACCTGGAACTGTCTCTTCAATTTTGAATGACAACGAAGTGGGGCCTCCATGAAGGCCGTCTTTAATCTTACAAAGGCGCCTTCTGCCTCCTGATCCCACTGAAAATTGATCGCCTTCCTCAGTAGTCTAGTAACGGCTGCAATAATTGGCGAGAAATTATGAATAAACCTTCGTTAGAAATTAGCAAAACTCAAAAATGATTGAACGTCTTTTACACACAGAGGGGTCGGCCATTTAGTTACTGCTGTAGAGGAGGAGCTAAGTACCCCTACCTCAACCTTACCGCCCCTTTTACCTGTATGCTGGAAACCAGAGTATGTGACATACACAGAACAGTTGAACCAACAAAGGGAAGAGTATGGACTCTGTGCAGTACCAGTGAAAATACTGACAGCAAAGAGAATCTGGGAGGCAAGGTACCAATTCAGAAAACCATATCTACATACAAACAAATATGATGACCTTTTGAATGAAATCCCTAAAGTAGCAGAGCCAATAAACGGCAAGGACTAATGGAATGGTAAAGTCAACAACCATCGCCAGTACACGTCATGCAGAGCTGAGATGACGTACCCAGAAGATATGCAGGGACCAGAGAATGCAGATATTCTATAAGGCATCAAGAAAGTATCAAGGATAAATGACATCTTGGGATCAAGGTCAAGAAGCTTATGCCACAGAAACAAATGAAGATATTGATTCATTTTACATGTGTACAGATGCAAAAGAAACACAAGCAGACTAAGTAATCTTAAGGCTGGCTTTATAGTGAATAGATTGCGGCAAGCGCCAATATATACATATATGCATATGGACAAGTAAATGATGGATGTTTCCACTACGCATTATAGCAGTGCTAGACAGTAGCAAGAAGGCCTCATTTTTTGTGTGTCGCAGTTAAAAAGCAAATTGAATTACAAATTGAATTTCAGCAGACGAAGCTGGGTGAGCCAAGAAGCCAAAGTCTTATCAAAGTAGAGTGAACTGACATTGGATGCAAAATCGTGTGAAAGAACAAAACTCCTGTGAAGGCATGAACATAACAAGAAAGACGTCAGAGGTTTATTAAAAAATAGTTTTAAATGCATCAAAAGGCTCGATTCCATGGTCTCCAGTCACATGGAAGCATGAAGTTGGAGAAACGAAATGGTCACACCTACGCACGAGGGCAGGCCATGCTTTTCACTCCCTAAATTTCTCAGAGAAAAGAGCAAGCTCAAGGCCGAGCTTCAAAGCCTAATTGACAGCAGACCACTGAGGTGATGATGGATTGATATACTAATTGGTGGGAAGCAATAGATAAGGCAAACTCACCAGCACCTGGATGGCCAGCCTGCATGCTGCTAGACGTAGATGGAAAAGTACTGACGGAGGTTAGAGTGCCAACCAATCGTAGAGGAACGTGTATTTAGGGGTCCTATAGTTGTGTAAACTAATGGGACGTCGTGTATTTAGTGACTTTCATAGTGGCCATTTTTAGGGGAGGGCTTAGTTGCTCCACCTGATGTTAAGTAACCAATCACATATTCACACTTTTTTAGATTAGTATGGATCATATACTTAGATGTTCACTCAGAGCCAATCACCCATACTAGTAGGTTTTTGTAGTTTGCCACGTAGGATGACGTTAGTACACATGTAGGTTAACGTCATTGATGATGAGTTTTCCTTATAAGATCTCTGCTTTTACTAAGAATGTTTGAGTAAGAGGATCGAGCGAGTTCGTTGATGTTCGTTATGCTCCCTGTTGATATTAAAACAGTCTTCCTTTTGCCAATTACCTGAGACGTTTCCATTATTGATGTATGAATAAAAATCTGCATACCCATCCATCTCAAGGGTAATTGCTACTCATCAAAGGGGCTGGGACTATCCAGTTCACTTGAGAGTCCCGGAAAAATCAGACGACCTTTGCCATTCGGCTGAAAGGACGTGAAGCTCTCTGTAGATAGTGGTTAGTGTAATTTGAAAAAGCCTTGCGAGCTGGGTGTGACAGGTCCCCTAGTTTCCATAGAATCCCCTCCCACGTCTACGAGAAGTAGAGTGAGTTGGCAAAAGTATTGGTGATGAGTGAAGAATCAAAGTGAGTAATGGAGGGTGGCAGGATAAAATATAATGTGAGAGTAAGAGTGTTATATATACATATATAGGGAATGAGATATTGACTTGAGAGTGGCCAAGCAATAGAAAATCGTGAGAGAGACCACGATAAGAGAACATGCCCTGGCCTGCGTTTTTTACAAACGTAACAGAAGAAATTTGAACCTAGAGTCCCGTAACGGAACACATAGAAAACAGATTTGATTAAAGGCGAATCTAAAGAGGTTAATTTACACTTCATATGAAGTATTTCAGAGGGCAAGATGAGTCTTAAAGGAAAGATCGTAAAAGATTTATGTGACCGGTCAAGTTTGTCTGTTTGTTTTATGTAGTTTTGAAAATGATGACATCATAAACGGAAAAGATTGATTGTTTTAAATTGAATTTAATGGTTGTTTTTTAGCAAGATTAAAGTAAAAATTGTGATTAACCGGATAGGAGATTGCGACGATTGGTGCTTGCTCATATTGTATTATTTTTGTGAAACATATCTTTTTAATCTGTGATTAAAAACAAGCGAGTGTTAAACAGGTAAAGAGTAGACGAGTTGAGAATAGAGGATATTACTCCACTTGTGCATCTCTGCAAGCAGTTGCCGAAACATGCACCTAAGCTTAGACAGTACAGTGCAGAATGGGTTAAAGGAACTGCAGATAAAATGTTTATGCCGTGGCCGCAAGGGGGGGTCCCTATCGAAGGCAGTCCTGCAGCATATGACGACATATTTGCATGCAGCATACACACGGAAAAAGCTAGACAAGCGATTAGCTAGCTTAGAGCTTTGGAAGATGTACTAGGAAGAGCGAGATGAACTGCCTCCTGTAGATTGGATTCTTAATATATGCAAAGAGGGGGGTGAGGAGCCCTTTGTTCTCCCCGCCCCAGCTGAAATAGAAGACGAGAGCAAGAAAGATTATGGGTTCTGCGGTCACTCAGACCATTCACTGAGGGTTCTTACCTACCCCCACCACGTGCTTTGCTCCCAAGGTCCCAGTTTCGTAGAATTGACACTCCTTCCACACTTAGGTAAGCCATTTCTCTGATACTGTCAGCTATCCATAATCGGCTGTTACTATTGGTGTTTGTGCTAAACAATTATTTGCCGTACAGTGGCCTTGGGGTTTCCAGTGTTCTGTGGTTCCGGCGTTCCATTACCTATCACCTGTGGCCTCAAAGATTGCACAGAGAGTTATATTATATCTCCCTGTGTGGTAGCTGGGGACGGAGGCCTTTATAATCTACACGACTATCAAGTCTTGACGGACAGATCAAGAGGTTGCTGGTCAGACAAAACTTTTGTTTCATGCTGAAAGAAATTTGTCATGTCATCTGGTTTAAGGCAGATTCGGGAAGTAGCCTGGGAACTGGTGTATATCGTTGAACTTGTCTAGACGTACTGAGAGCTGTTTTCTTCCTCCTGGAGAGGCATTCACATTTCGTCTGGTTAAAGACTTGTTCCAAGGAGACATTGAAAGTTTGTTCTTGTAATCCAGAAAGCAGACAGCAAATCGAGGACGAAATTGCTGAGTCAAGACAGCAGCTTCCAGAAACAGTACATAATGTTGATGTATTAAAGATACATTTTTCCTTCCTTAAGCAATAAAAATGGGTAGTATCAGCAGTAATATAATAATGCTAGATGCAGAGAGACGTCCACGTTATCCACAAATTAGATGCTGTAAATTGACATACCTTTGTGTTATTTATGCTTGCATTGTGTTCATAATCATATTGCTTTCACTTACAGTACGGACATTGTGCTACCTTGATGTATATGGAGCTAGGATTCCTGTGAATCTTCCTGAGCAGAAGGAAGGTGTAATCGTGGCAACTACTAGGCAGCCAAGCCCCTATATAGTTATTCCTGTTCCAAAGAAAGATGATAAATTACCGGTGTCTGAGATAAGTGTCATGCCTAAATGGTATGTTGAGAGGATGAAACCTGCTGAACTTTCTCCTACTCAGGGAGCACTGATAGATGTTCCTGTTATTGATCCAGTTAGAAGGAACTATGCTAACACACTTCATGATATGATCATAAAAGGTCATATGAAAAGGATGAGACCTAAAAGAAGCACTAAACAGGATGATTTGGAATTAAATGATTAACTGGACAGCACAGCTCACCTGGGAAATAACATATGGCATCAGCATATGAAAGAAGTAGGAAGAAGGACTTCGAAGAAGAAATGCTTCGTATATGCACTCCTGCCATACAGTATGGAGAAATGTAAGATCTTTATAGCCATTGAAATAGATGTTCTAATTGCACACAGCATATTACAGCTAGAATTCTGTAGCACTAGAGGCCAGTTCATGTGTCGAACAGCCTACCTCAAATGGGCAACTGAATGGACAGATCCAGATGAAGATGACTATATCCAAGACACAAAGACAAGAAACATAGCCCAAACTAAGATGCATGTGCTCAGATACGAAAAACCTGAGGTAAAAGGAGCTGAAATCAGATGGGAAGTAAATAAAAAACTGGAAGTTCCAGGAAGAACTGCAGAAGATATTTGACGATGGAAGAACAGAGGCCAGATGCAGATTTGGGGAACTGTGCTATCACCAGATGGCTGGGAAGAAGGTGTAGTGATCTGCAGAGACTGGGTGATAATGGGTCACTACCAACCAACTATTGAGAATGCACAGATGTTGTGTAAGCCTCTATGGTCGAAACTTGCCAAACTATTAACATGGGTCGAAGACAGAGGGGGGGCCCTTGCAGATAGTGCCTTTGGAGAGTGCAAAGCTGTGTTTCAGAAACAATGGCATAAGAAAGGTTGGAGAGAACCAGATTTGTGGGAGAATATTTGAAGCACCAGGAATGAAAATTGGGACAGCAGTGATCATGGATCAGTATTGGGCTTGTGGATCCAAGGCATACATGAAGTTACCCAAGGATTGGGGAGGGATATGCACATTGGTACATTTTTAATGTTCTAGCATTGGTGATTCCAAAGAGTGATCTGAGCCTCGACAGTTCTTCAAAAGCAGATGCTCACCTGAGAAAGAAGAGATCTGTGGAACTAATAAAGAGGTTGAAGAGAGAGAACTATTTCTCAGCCAAACCAATAGAGGCTTTTTACTCTATTCCTTATGAACACAGGCTGTTCAGCCAGAACTCGTCAGTGTTCACGTTGATCTTCATGAATCCAGGTTGGAGCAAATACAAAATGGCTTCAAATCAC
Organism: Ambystoma mexicanum; assembly: GCF_040938575.1. Lineage (NCBI taxonomy): Eukaryota > Metazoa > Chordata > Amphibia > Caudata > Ambystomatidae > Ambystoma > Ambystoma mexicanum. The sequence goes on from NC_090922.1 coordinate 345,103,436, forward strand.
CAGATAGGAATTGCTGCAGACAATTAATACAACTATAATGGGATTCAATGCTATCAGAGAAGAGATGAGGGCCATAAGACTGATGACTCTTCAGAACAGATATGGTTTGGACATGATTACAGCAATGGATGGAGATGTTTGTGCACAAATTGGAGAATCATGTTGCACGAGAATGGCACCTTGACAGAGACCATAGGCATGCTGACAAAGCTCCATGGTCAGATGCTAGACGAAGTAGAAGACATTGCTGATGACAGCTGGTTTGGATCGCTCTTCTCTTGGGTTCCACAATGGATGGCAGACATGTTCAAGTTTCTTGGTGCCTTGATCGTGTTGGTGTTGCTTGGAATTTGTGTGATCAAGATAATAATCTCACAATGCAAGAAGACAGCAAAGAAAGCAATAGGGATGAAGATCATGATCGATGTCGAATCAGGATGGAAAGCCAGAGACTTAACAGATGAAGAAATCAGAGAATTTGCGAAGGCCAGTATCCATGCACCTGAGGGGACAAAGTTCTTGTATCCAAAGAATCACAAGAAGTATGTGGGAAGATGGATCTACTGCAGTCCAAGTGGACAATGTAGTCTCATGACATGGAACAAAGATGAGCATGTTAAATCAGCTGGATGCTTGAAGGGAGTCATAAAGGTATGGGTCCCAAAGAAGCTTTTCTTCAGACCTAAATGCCTGGATGTGAAGGACGATGAGAGAGTGGTCGATAAATCGCCCAGAGGGGGGAGTGTAGAGGAGGAACCAAGTACCCCCACCTCAACCGTTCCGCCCCTTTTACCTGTATGCTGGAAACCAGAGTATGTGACATACACAGAACAGTTGAACCAACAAAGGGCAGAATATGGACTGTACAGTACCAGTGAAAATACTGACAGCAAAGAGAATCTGGGAGGCAAGGTAACCATTGGAAAAACCATATCTACATACAAAACAATATGATCACCATTTGAATCAAATCCCTGAAGAAGAAGAGCCAATAAATGGCAAGAACGAATGGTAAAGTCACCAACCATTGCCAGTACACATCATGCAGAGCTGAGATGACGTACCCAGAAGAGATGCAGAGACCAGAGAATGCAGATATTCTATAAGGCATCAAGAAAGTATCAAGGATAAGTGACATCTTGGGATCAAGGTGAAGAAGCTTATGCCACAGAAACAGATGAAGATATTGAGTCATTTTACACGTGTTCAGATGCAAAAGAGATGCAAGCAGACAAAGTAATCTTTTTTTTTTTACAGGTTTATTTTAAACCTGTTGTATGGTAAACTTTACAAGCATATAAAATACAGAGGATGAGTGCACAGTCCTATTTAGTATTTAGGGTTCCATGTGCTAAAATTGCAGCAAAAATGGGCGTGAACACAATATTGCTGCAAAAAGGCTGTGGTTTTGCTGCCGCAATCCATGTTAAGGATGCGGGGGACACCCCCGCAACCCCTGAACCCATTATAGCATTTAAGGGGAGCAGGGGACACCCCCGCAATCCCTGCTCCCCTTAAATGGTGTAATGGGTACACCTTTAACGTGGCAACCCACAGCATTTTTGCTGCATTTTTTTGTAAAGGTGACATTTTTGCTACGATTTTATCACTGCATATCGTATTTAGCAGACAGATCCTGCCAAATATACAATAAGCCTGTATCCCCTTTTCCCATCTCTCTCGCCACCCCCCCCCCAGGTCCCTTTCTAGCTCACAAGGGCGGTTTAGTCCGTTATAGGTAATGAGTTTGCACCTAGGGTCCAGTGTGCCGCCCGGGTTTATAAGTAAGTGCCGGAAAATCTCGATCATAGTCTAAAACTGGGGCCCAGATGTCTGTGAAACGGTGCGTCAAGCCTGCTTTAGCCACTGTGACCTTCTGTGCAACCAAAATGACCCAAAGCTTGACCCACCAAAGGATCAGAGATGGGCCCTCAGCCAACTTCCAGGAGTGAGCAATTGTGATTTTTCTGGCCAATAAAAGTTGTGTGAGTAGCTTGGCTGTCTTTGCCGTAAATCTCCCCCCGTCTCAACTGGGATCGCTTCTTGCTCTGTTCCGCGGGAGGATTCCTCTTGTGGACGGATCGGGTCTTGTATAGACTCGCTCAAGTCTCGTCCGGCTGCAGAGCGCATTCACAGGTCCGGGAAGGCCACTGTTCCAGGATGTCCAGGAAAGTAGGCAGCGGTCGCTAAGAATGGGGATTCCAGGAGCAGATTAGAGGGAAGGGGTGAAGGAAGGAAGAAGGAACCAGGATCTAGGATTAGTGGATTCACCAAACAGCACACACACGTCAAGTCACTACCTAATGATAGCGTTGAGACGTGCGGGGCCGCGGGGGCATGGCCAATTTATAGAACGTGCTGTGTGCGACGTGGAAGCTGGTGCGAGGCAAGTCACTTGTTGCGGCCATGTTGGGAGTAACAAAGAATACAAGCCCCGGCGCGATAAGGACCAGGAAGTCCAGAAGGGGCAGGTTCTATGGGTCATGACAGCATGCCTCCTCCGAAGACCCTTTCCACCAGGTTTGCCCGGGTGTATGAGATGGAATCTTCCAAGCAGTCGAAGGGTATTTAAGTTAGAAACTGGTTCCCATGTTCTCTCGCTAGGAGGGTATCCTTTCCATTCAACCAGGTATTGAAGTCGACCCCGTTTATACATGGAATCGCATATTCTGGACACTTCATATTCCAGCTGATCGTCCACAACAACAGGACTGGGTCTGCAGGATTTTCGGGAGGATTGGATGTAAGGTTTCAATAGGGAAGTATGAAAGACTGGGTGTATTTTCTTCCAGGAATCGGGTAGCTTGAGTCGGAATGAGACAGGATTGATGGCTTCCTTTATGGAAAATGGTCCATAGTACCGGGGGGCCAATTTGTTTGGCCGTAGATGTCGCAGTAATAGTTTCGAGGACAACCAGACTTGATCACCAACAGAATAAGAGGGCGCTGATCTTCTCTTGGAATCCGCATAGAGCTTAGTGCGTGTTTGAGCCTCTTTCAATTGTTCCTTGTGTATGTTGATGAGAGTCTGTATCCATGAGTCGAGAGTAGGTACTGGAGTGGGATGTGGAAGAACAGAAGGTAAAACTGACGGGTGAAAACCTTGACTGCAATAGAAAGCGCTGACCTTGAGTGCTGAGTGATCGGAATTGTTGTAGGCAAACTCGGCCAGGGGTATGAGGAGAGACCAGTCATCCTGAACCTTGGTGGCAAAACAACAAAGATATTGCTCCAGAGTTTGGTTAACAAGTTCCGTGGCTCTGTTGGTTTGTGGGTGATAACCTGGTGAGAGAGCGCGTTGGATCCCGAGAATATGACACAGATGTTTCCAGAATTGTGAGACGTATTGAAGTCCTCGGTCCGATATGATCTTGGAAGGAAGTCCATGAAGACGGAAAATATGTTCAAGGAAGATTCCAGCAAGTTCTGAGGAGGATGGTAGTTTATACAAAGGTGTAAAATGAGCCATATGGGTGAACAAGTCTATGGTTACCATGATGGTCGTGTACCGTCGGGAAGGTGGTAATTCCACAATGAAGTCTGTAGCAATAAACTCCCATGGTCTTGTTGGCAGCGACAGTTGCAGTAGAAGACCCGCCGGTCTCTTGTTATCATGTTTGTTTTGACTGCAGACAGTACAAGCCTTGACGTACTGTTGTACGTCGGTCTTCATTCGAGGCCACCAAAACTGTCTTTGTATAAAACAGAGGGTGTTAGTTATACCACGATGACCGGAGTGAAGGGTATCATGGCAGAGGTTTATTACCCTGTGTTGTAATTTCTGCGTAGGAATGACCAGTGCATTGTCCTTGAATAGATATTCTTCCTTGACTCTTAGATTCCATGGATTCTTTCTTGAAATATCCTCCCAGAGGTCAGAGGACTGGGTTTGCATTTGGAGGTTGATTGCTTGAGCTACAAAGATAGTTTGGGGAAACATCTTAGGATAGGCCTTGTCCTCAGTGGCTGCGTAGTCTGGACGTCGAGATAAGGCATCAACAATCATGTTTTGTGATCCGGGAACATGAGTGATTTGAAACTGGTACTCGGCAAAGAAGTAGGCCCTACGGGCCTGACGACTGTTCCTACACTCCAACGACTGTAGTATTTGTAGATTCCGATCTGTGCGGACCTGAACTAGATATCTAGCACACAGAAGTAGGTGTCGCCATTCAGTGAAGGCTTGGCGGATGGCCAAGAGTTCCTTCTCCAGGCCGGAATAGTGTGTCTCGCTGGGGGTCAGGGTTCGTGAAAGGTAAGCAATGGGGTGTTCGAGTCCATCCTCAAGTTCCTGTTTCAAGACCGCCCCTATGGCGTAGTTAGAGGCATCCGTTTCCACTAGAAATGGGCGATTTATGTCAGGCTGGGGGCTTGCGTGAACTCTGTCTTCAATCGTTGGAATGCTTTATCTTGCGGTGTAGACCAGATAAAGGGGGTGTCTTTCTTCAATAGAGCAACGATCGGCTGAACGATCTCGGAAAAGGTCGAAATAAACTTCCGGTAGAATTCGGCGAGCCCCAGGAAGGATTGCACCTGTTTCACAGGAGTGGGAGTGGGCCAAGCCAGTATGGCCTTTACCTTTGAAGGGACCATACCAATTCCTTCTGGGCTAAGGATGAATCCTAGTTAGTGAACAGAAGTAACGTGGAACAAGCATTTTTCGGGTTTGGCTAACAGTTTGTGTTCACAAAGTCGTTGTAGTACTGCCTTTACATGTTCTTCATGTTTTAGAGGATCCCCGGAAAAAAATCAATATGTCATCCAGATAGACAATGACGAAGAGGAACAACATATCAGAGAACACCCTGTCCATAAAACGCTGAAAGACTGCGGGAGCATTGGCTAGTCCAAAAGGCATGACTAGGTATTCATAGTGACCAAAGGGTGTTCTAAAGGCTGTCTTCCATTCATCCCCTTCCCGGACACGGATTAAATGGTAGGCACCCCACAGATCCAACTTCGTGAATATTACGGCTCCTCTCACAGCTTCCAGGATATCCGAAATCAGGGGCAGTGGGTACCGATCTTTGAGGGTGCATTGGTTTAAGCCTCGATAGTCAAGGCAAGGTCTGAGTTCCTTGGTATCCTTCTTGGGAACGAAGAACAACGAAGCACCCGCTGGAGATTTCGAGGGTCTTATGGTGGCATTTTCAAGATTGGTGTCTAGGTATTCCCGAAGGGCCTTTTTCTCAGGTTCGGAAAGAATGAACATTCAGCCGAAAGGGAATTACAGCTGAGGAATCTGTATCTATGGCACAGTCTTCGGGCCTGTGAGGGGGTAAGGCTTGGACTATGGCAGTAGAAAATACATCAGCATATTCCTGATAGGCCTCTGGAACTTGTATGATATTGGAAACCATGAGTGGTGTTTCTTGGTCTCTTGGTGGTTCTTTAGGAGTTATTGAGGAGGGGTCCAGGGATAGACAGTGGGACATACAGAACTCTGAGCCCAGGAATAATGATCCTGCTGTCCAATTGATATACGGATTGTGCTTTTGTAACCAGGGCATACCCAAAGCCATGGGGTAATGGGCTGACTTAATGATGTCGAATGTAATCCGCTCTTGATGATGGTTTATGGAAAGTTGGATCTCTTTAGTCTGCAGGCTTATGGGTCCTGAAGAGAGGGGTCTTCCGTCAATTGCTTCCACCGGCTGCATGGTGTTTCGTGTCTCTTACGGAATATGATGACTAACAACCCAGTCTTGATCAATGAAAATTCCCATAGCTCCGCAGTCCACCAAGGCCAGAATGGGATAGGTCTTGTCTTTGGAGGGAGAGAGGAAGGCCTGTAGTATCACCAAACTGTTTTGTCCAGGAGAGTTCAAGGATGGAATTGATGTGGAGCAAACATCTCTCTCCCGACACCTCGCTCCATCTAGGATCGTGAGCTGGCGTTTCCCGAACGCCGTGGAGAGGCTTGAGGGCATTCTCTAACAAGGTGTTTATCCGAGGCATAATACATGCACAGGCCTGTGTGGATCCTTCTCATCCTTTCTTGAGGGGAAATAGGCCCACGGAAGGCTCCGATTTGCATGGGTTCCGGATATATGTCAGGGGTTGGGGCAGAGTCGGTTTTAACAGAGGTCTCAAGGGAATTCTTTTGAAAAGGTGTCTTGGTCATTCTTCTTTCAGCCTTCTTTCAGCCTTTCTTTCCTGGATTCGGAGGTCTATCTGCATGGCTAGATCCATAAGAGCCTGGAATGAACTTGGACGAGCCACCCGGTCTAATTCATCCTTAATGTCCTCGTTTAGACCCCTGCAAAATAGAGTGAAACTTGCTTCTGAGGACCAATCCGCTTCCTTGGCCAGTTGTTTGAATCTAGTAAAGTACGTTAGCATATCCTGAGTACCCTGTCGGAAATCAAGTAAGTGTTCATAAGCACTAAAAACCTGTTCTGGGCGGTCGAACATAGTCTTGACTGCCTGAATGAATCCATCATAATCATCCCGGAGGGCATCCCCTGAGTTGACTAAGGGAGTGGCCCAGGTCACCGTGTTCCCTGTGAGGTGCGAGATTATAAAGCCCACCTTCGCCCTAGAAGTTGAAAAATAATAGGGCTTAAAAGTAAAATGCACCAAGCAGGAATCCAGGAATCCACGTAAGGATTTTGCTGCTCCATCATATTTGTCTACCACTCCACCCAGTAACACACTGTCCTTGTTAGCGGGGCCGCGAGACAAAAAAAGCTGCCTTAACGCAGCATTCTCAGCCTTTAAGTTCTGTACTTCAGTTGTGAGCTCTTGCATGCCACGCCTAAGGCCCTGGACTGCTTTCTCCATAGCAGTATAAGTGTCGGTCGTTTGGCGTCTCAAACTGTCGTAAATCACCCCCCGTCTCACCTGTGATCGCTTCTTGCTCTGCTCCACGGGAGGATTCCTCTTGTGGACGGATCGGGTCTTGTATAGACTCGCTCGAGTCTTGTTCGGCTGCAGAGCCCGTTCAGAGTTCCGGGAAGGCCGCTGTTCCAGGATGTCCAGGAAAGTAGGTAGCGGTCGCTAAGAATGTGGATTCCAGGAGCAGATTAGAGGGAAGGGGTGAAGGAAGGAAGAAGGAACCAGGATCTAGGATTAGTGGATTCGCCGAACAGCACACACACGTCAAGTCACTACCTAATGATAGCGTTGAGACGCGCGGGGCCGCGTGGGCGTGGCCAATTTATAGAACGTGCCGTGTGCAACGTGGAAGCTGGTGCGAGGCAAGTCGCTTGTTGCGGCCATGTTGGGAGTAACAAAGACTACAAGCCCCGGCGCGATAAGGACCAGGAATTCCAGAAGGGGCAAGTTCTATGGGTCATGACAGTCTTCCCTGATATTGGATAAATTCCTGGGGCCGGAGCCCCCAGCAGAATGGTCTCCAGGAACTTTGGGATCACCACCTGGGTAATGTCTTTGATTATAGAGATACATTGAGTCCAAAAGGATTGTACAATGGGTCAGGACCACCAAATGTGGACGTATGAGCCTCTCTGTCCACAATTGCGCCAGCACTGGGGGCCAAGGGCTTGAATAAAGCGGTGGAGGCGGTTCGGGGGATAGTACCATCTCACTCGAGGAGAAGCCACAGTGGAAGCTTTGCAGAGAGCCTCCCCTGTGAATCCTTCCCCAAGAGGGACAAAATATGGGGAAAAAACCTGAAGCGGTGTAAAAAACCCCAGTGAAATGCTGACCAACAGGATCCTTGGTGGAAGATGGGTTCCGTCGGTCTTCGTAGCAAAGGAAACTCAAAAACTTGCGAACCAACAGGTAGGTGGTTCCAGGCAAAGTAAGGGCAGATGAATGGAGAATTCCAAAGACAACGGGAGAAGCCCCGATGCGAAAATCAAGGTACTGCACAAATAGGCATCCAAGCGTGGGGAAACAGGAAAGGAAACAGAGACTAGAAAGCAGAGGGAGAGCGAGAGAGAAAGTGTGACGCCGAGGCGTAGGACGAGGGAACACAGCAGTGAGAAATACGACAGAATGAGAAGAGTCAGAAAACCGGAGAATACAGTAGGAAGGAACGGAAACGAAAAGGGAAAGAATGTAGAAAGCGTTACAGCAACCGCAAAGAGCAGTGGAGTACGGCTGACAGGAAGGCTGCAACGCAGTGTAAGAGGGAAAAGGTGTGGCTGATAAACTCCAAAACAGTTGCGTGGGGGAAAACACTAGACCGCTACGGTCTGAACATGAAATGTGTGCCGGGTATATCAATGGCCTCCTAAACAGTTGCAAGGCAACCAGCGCCACGCATAGCTGCGCATGAAAATACGTTACTGGGCCGAGATGGGATGTGGACCCCAAGATAGGGAATGGCTTTCGTGGTCCACTGAACCGGGCATAATGGCTCTAAGGTCGCTAGTTCCCTTGGGTCCAGTCCCACCCCCAAGGCTACTGACTTCCCAAAATTAATGGTAAAGCCGAAACCCTCCCAAATTTGTGAAGTTCCCCGAGAGCAACCATGAGCGAGGGTCAAATATCTGTTAGGGAGAGCAGTATATCATCTGCATAAAGATAAATCTTATGCTGGGAACTGCCGGCGGGAAGGCCCACAATACCCCGGTCTCTCTGAACCCTCTGTCCCAGGGGCTCCATTAACAGGGTGAAAAGAACGGGGGGCAGCGGGCATCCCTGTCTCGTTCCAGCAGTCAGGAAAATCGGATCCGACAGATTACAATTGACACGGAGAAGAGTTTTAGGGGCCTGATAATTTTCTAAGATGAGGCTTGGAAAGCCAGGGCCAAACAGGAAGGCCTCCACAGTGAGCTGTAGAAAGGACCAATGTACCTTGTCGACGGCCTTCATGCAATACAGGGCCAGCAGTGCCAGTTTGTGTTAATCTTGGGAGGCGATATCTACCAAATTAAGAGCTCTCCGGATATTATCTCCCGTAGACCTATGTGTTATGAAGGCTATCAGCTTGGGCAGGACAACTGCTAGGCAAGTCGCAAAGATTTTAGAGAAAAATTCACATCGATGTTAAGTAGAGAGATAGGCCTGTCTGAGCTATTATCTTTAGGATCTTTGCCGGGCTTGAGCAAAAGCACCGTTATGGACTCTTGCATGGTTGGGGCGATGGAGCCTGAGGCCCCAAACGAGTTAAAGGGGGCTGTAAGCAGTGCCACTAGTTGGGGGAGGAATACCTTATAAAATCGGGTGGTGAAGCCGCCCATGCCCGTGGCTCTTGATTTTAGGGCTTGAATGGCAGCCTCTACCTCTTTACCTGTGATCCGGACGTCCAATGTCACTCTTTGCGACTCTTCAAGTCGTGGGAGAGCGGCGTTTTGCAGGTATCGCTGCTGCTCTGATACTTCCCGATGGGATGCCAACATCGGGACCATGAGGTGGCCCACTGCTATTTGTAGCTTGTCCTTTTCCCCGTATTGGGACTTGCCTTGTGGGTCCCGTAGGCCCACTATCGTAATTCTCCTCTGTGCTTTCGCCAATTTCTCAACCAAGAGTTTATTGGCTTTATTGTTCCTGGCATAGTAATTTTGCTTGGTCTTCGCAAGTAAGTATGCAGTTTCCTCCGCAAGGTAGGCCTCCAGTTCACTCATGGCGAGTTGCAGGGCCCGATGTGATTTTGGGGACCAGCCTTTCCGTTTAGGGTGGTTTCGGCTGTTTGCACCACTTCCTCAAGGTCTTTACGTGTCTGTTGTTCACGTTTGTGGAACGCCGCTCCCCGAGCAATCAGTTCACCCCGCACCACCACGTCTCCCACTCTTTGTTCCACCTCTGCGACCCTTTGATCTGTTTGTTCCAATTTCGTGGTGAGCTCCGTCATGCAGGACCGGAACTCGGCCTTAATATCTCACATAAAGGCCAAAACATCTCCCTTAGTAGCCAGTTCACTTGTGTTGTCCAAGGAGGCCTGCGTCGGGGATTTCGGAACATCTGCCTTTGTCGGGAGGGAGCAGCATGGTGATTATGTCTGCCTTCTTTGAGGGTTTGAGGAGTTTCGCCATCTTTAGTACGGATCCGGGAGAATTCCCCAAGGGCCAGTAGACAAGTCTGTGTCCCGCTGATGAATCGGGTCTAGAAGACCAGCAAGCTCCCTTCGGTTCCGATTTGCCACCCAGGCTCTAGCGCCTGGCCAGGGGAGGTGAGTCTGCTGTCCCTAAAGATTGGTTGTTGGGCTGTGGCTGGTCAGGTTACATGTCCAGGTGCAACAGGCTGCATGGGATAGGGGCCCTCTCAGGCACCAGGCCTCTGCCCAATCTGCTAGGTATCACAGAGTGTGGGCACCCCGAGGTCCAATAGTGAAGTTATGGGGCCCCCTCGGTTAATGGATGATGGTAGGCAGGGGCGCCCCTGGATGTAGCAGCTTGCTAGAGTAGCTAGGGTGAAGGTGCTGGGGTGCAGGGCGGTGGAAACCTTCTCACCTCATGTGCTGTTAAGTCGTACAGTCTGCCGTGGCTCCGGCACGCTTCACCCGGAGGGCCTGGTTCCAGCTATTATTCCTGGTGTTACAGGAGGTGGAGACTATTGTCCTCAATGCGGGTGGGCCTGCATCCTGTGCTCCGACTCATTAGGGCTGCAGGGCCATACTCCGCGGGAGGTCCGCTATATGCACAGGGCCAGGGGAGGCTCCACCCTGCCCCCTGGCCATGCAAAGCTCACCGCGTCTCACTCCTCCGGCCTCGCCGGGTGTCACAGCTCGACCTCCGTGGAAACTGTGGGATCAATGGAGGATGAAATGAGCCAACCTCGTTTCAGCTGAAGTCAGTGCAGCGCACTAGTGCTCTGTGCTGACTTCACAATGACGTGTTTAAATGTGCGTCGGAACATACACTCGGCGCGTTGCAACCCTGCTCTTTCCTACGGGTTTACACGCTGCTCGAGTGTTCCGCTTTCAGCTTGCTTCTCTCTTTCCTCTCGTCCTTCCTGTATTCCCGTACCCGTCTCTCTCTTGGGCTCTTCTGCTTTCGAGCCTCTCCTCCCGCGTTCCATATAACGCTCCTCGGGTCCGGCGGCTTTTTGCTTCGGCTGCTTGTTCCTACCCTCCTTCGTTGTTCCCTTCCTCTGCCCCACTACTTACCTTTAGTTTACCTACCTGAGATCACGGCGATTCATGTGCCAGTTTGTTTGATCATCTGTCTCCGGTCCGTTACTCACAATCACTGGTCCCAGTGCATTCTGGGTGTTGTAGTTTTTACGTTCTCCAAGGAATCCTACGGAATAAAAGGACACTATTACCCCGGCGTTCTGGATACAACCATCTGAAGGTCTACATCAGGCTTTTTCGGCAAAGCTTTTCCCTGAAGTGGGGTGGACTCACTGGGGGCCCCTACTGCCGGCACATTGCCAATCGGCAGTGTGGCTTCGAGAGGAGCCTATCCTAAAACAGGCAAAGAAAAGCCTAACCACTCCTTGCGAGAACAAAGACATATACCTTCAGAAAGCTCATCCGACGAAGATTCAGGTGAGGAGGCTGAGGAGGTGGGAGACTTGGAAGGTGACGCTTTAACTACTGTCAAGTCTGAGAGATTGCAACGCCAAAGGATGGGTAGCCTAGAACAATACCAGGAATTGGTTAACGCTATACAAGGAATCAACGTTGAGGTACAAAACCTCAAGACAGATAATGCTGCCCTCAGAGCAGATAACACCGCTTTGAGAAAACAGTTACTTCAGAGGGAGGAAGTCAGAGGTGACCTCCCTTCACTGCCACTATCTAGTGGCAAATATGACGGTAACCCTAAGAAGATCAAAGAGTACCTGGACGCATGTTTGGTATACTTTACCTTCCGTCCAAAAGCATTTGAACTTGATAAGGCTAAGGTTGGCTTTCTTATATCCAACATGGTGGGTAACGCCCTAGCATTGGCCACTCCACTGGTGACAACCTCCGATCCGGCGTTAAATGACTACGATCAGTTTGTACAGCTGTTCCGTACTCGGTTTGAGAGGCCTGAAGTACAGTATTCTTCATATGAGAATTTGTTGGACACCAGACAAGGAACGTCTGATGTACAAACATACGTTTCCACGTTCCAAAGACTGGCGCAAGAAACCGAATGGCCGGATTCTGCTAAACAGACATTGTTTCGGAGGGGACTACAAGAGGAGATCAAGGATGAACTGGCTCGAATCGCCAGACCTTCCACATTTCGGGACTTGGTCAAATTGGCCCTACAAATTGAATATCGGCTTTCAGAAAGGCGAGCTGAGAAGAAACGACCCGAATCTTACCCTCTGTTGCCTCCTAGTCTTCAGATCCCTTCTGACAAGGCGCCCGTAACAGCCAGCTCCGAAGAACCCATGCAGATCGGATCAACCAGAGGACCTTTGACTGCAGTGGAAAGGAAGCGACGGAAGGACCTTAGTCTCTGTTTGTATTGTCACCCAGGAAGGTGGGAAACGACAAACCCTGACCCTGAGCAGGGACAAGGAAGGGGTTCAGACTGCTAATCCCTGTCTACCTAAACCTTCGGTTACCTTAGAAGCCTCCCATCATTTGATGGTGTTTAAGGTTCTACTCAAGTGGGAGAACCACCCGGAGTGGACTGTGGGGCGGCCGGCAACTTTATGGACGACCAATGGGCAAGAATGCAATCAATACCGAGGAAAACAAAGATCCAGCCTATTCCCGTCGAGTGTGTCGACGGAACTCCTTTAACTTCAGGACCTATCATAGAAGAAACACAGGAAGTATTGTTACAAATCCATTCCCATCAAGAACACTTGTGTTTTGATCTTATAAAGGCAGCACATTTCCCAGTTATACTGGGTATCCCTTGGCTTAGAAAGCACAATCCACTGATAGACTGGAAGGATAACAAGGTGGAATTCCGGTCTGAGTATTGCTTCGGCTCTTGTTTCACACACACAGAAAGACCAATACCTATACTTAGTGTAAACCTCATACCCCCGCAATACAAAGAATATACAGATGTCTTTATGGACATTCAACCTCGGCCTTTGCCTCCACAGAGACCGGAAGATTGTAAGATAGAATTGCTGCCAGACGCAGTAGTTCCATTTGGGCGTATGTTCCCTTTATCCCTCCCAGAAAAGGAAGCCTTAAGGGAGTACTTAAACACAAATCTCCAAAACTGATTGATCCAACCATCCACTTCCTTAGCGGGAGCATCGCTGTTCTTCATTCCCAAGAAAGGAATCACTGACCTTAGGCCCGGTATTGATTACAAGGGCCTCAATAGATCTACCATAAGAGATAGATATCCAATGCCTCTCATTGAGAATATCATGGAAGCCGTACAGGGGGCCAAATGGTTCACCATACTTGATCTGAGGGGCGCTTATCACTTGCTTAGAATAACAAAAGGGGACGAGTGGAAGACAGCGTTTAGGACACCACTAGGGCATTATGAGTATTGTGTGATGCCCTTTGGTTTGGTCAACGCACCTGCTCAGTTCCAACGATTCATGGACAAAGTCTTTGCAGATTTACTATTCACCTTGGTTATTGTATATTTGGATGATATCCTGGTGATGATATCCTGGTTTACTCAAACACCGTCAACATGTCAGAGAGGTACTACAAAGACTCCGTCAAAATAACCTTCTTGCCAAACCAAAAAAATGCATATTTGAAGGCACTACTGTTCCATATTTAGGCTTTATCTTAAGCGCTAAACTAATTGAGATGGATCCACACAAAACCGAAACTATTACCAAATGGCCCGTACCAGAGTCAGTCAAGGATGTACAACTATTTTAGGTTTAGAAAATTTTTACAGGAAATGTATCAGTGGGTTTTCAGAAATGGTCTTACCCATCACGGCGTTACTAAAAAAAGGAGTGAAGTTCGTGTGGAGCCCATAAACTGATCAAGCATTCAACCGACTCAAGGAAGCCTTTACCACGGCCCCTGTACTTAGACAACCTGATCAGACATTACCTTTCATTCTTGAGACAGACGCGTCCTATGGAGCTATAGGTGCTGCTCCTTTACAAAAAAAAGGAAGACAATCTGGAACACCCTATTGCCCACTATTCAAAGACTCTGAATCCCAGTGAAAGGAACTATTCGGTTCTTGAAAAAGAACTTCTCGCTATCAAAAGAGCCTGTGAGAAATGGAGGCATTTGTTACAAGGAGCCCAACATTCCTTTTGTGTTCGGACAGATCACAGAAATCTGAGTATACTACAACAAATGGAATGCCGAAATTCACGTCACGCAAAGTGGGCCTATTTCTTTTCTCAGTTCGACTTTGAACTCACCTATGTACCTGGGAAGGACAATATACTAGCAGACGCTCTATCTCGAAGTTATGGAGAAGAATCAGGTAAATACATCGGACATGAGCTTATGATATCTGGGAAGAGATTTATTGGCACCATCAATTTGTTCCTTCAACAAGTATATGAGGCTCAAAAAGACACCTCTATTACACAGAACGGATCATTAAATAAAAAAGGGAAATACTGGTTCAGAGAGAACCAATTGTACCTACCAACAAGAGAACTCCAGTCCAGGGCTTTATCATGGTGTCACAACACACCCACGGCAGGACACAAGGGTCAGACAGCCTCTCTGGAGTTGATCAGAAGACACTTTTGATGGCCTACCATAGTCACTGATACCAAAGGTTATGTTTCTTCCTGTCCCACGTGTGCACAGAACAAATACAGCACAGCTAAACCATTGGGCCTGTTACAACAAGAGGAACCTCCAACCGGGCCCTGGCAACATATTTCAATGGACTTCATTGTGGAGCTACCTGAATCAATGGGTCATACAGCCATTATGGTAGTAGTAGATTAATTCAGTAAGCAGGCTCACTTCGCCGCTTTAAAAGGAACACCCTCGGCCTCAATCAATGCTGAAGTGTTCCTTCGAGAGATTGTCTGACTTCATGGAGTACCCTTTACTATTGTGTCTGATAGGGGAACACAATTCACTTCAAAGTTCTGGACTTCTCTTTGCCAACAACTACGCATTCAGCAAGCTATGTCTTCCGGATTCCACCCCGAAAGAAATGGCCAAACAGAGCGTCTCAATGCTACACTTGAACAATAACTGAGATGCTTCTGTAACCAAGCTCAAGACAATTGGTACCAACTCCTGCCTGTCGCAGAATTCTCATACAACAACACCTTCCACTCTGCTATAGGCATGAGCCAATTCAACTGCACCTATGGATATCATCCCAGACACCTACCCTTCCCCGACATACGACCTACGAAGGTACTCACACTTGATCAGATCTTGAACGTCTTAAAGGACACCCATAAAAAGGCTCGAGAGGCTCTGGAGAACAGTCGGCAGAAGTACAAAAGATGGACCGATCCTGGAAGAAGACCTAACCCTGAATGGCAGGTCGGAACCAAGGTTTGGCTCTCTACAAAATTCTTACCCCGGTGGGTCCATTCAGGAAAGTTTGCTCCAAGGTACATTGGTCCGTTTGCCATAACAGAATGCATCAACCCTGTGGCGTTTAAGTTAGCCATGCCACAGTCCTTGAAAAGAATCCATCCAGTGTTCCATTCTTCACTACTCAAGATATATATTCCTGATCCCTATCATAGGAGATACAAGAAGAAGGTCACAAGAACTATCCTTCCGCAAGAATATGAAGTATCCCGTATTCTGGACTCCAGATACAAGAATGGAACGTTACAATACCTTATCCTCTGGAAGGGATATCCTTGGTCAGAAAGGACCTGGGAACCAGTTGGAAATCTTAAGGCCTCCCGGCTTCAACACATTTTTCATATATTGCACCCAGGGAAACCAGGAGGAGTGCCATCGAAAAGGGGTCATACTGTCACGACTCGACCTCCGTGGAAACTATGGGATCAATGGAGGATGAAATGAGCCAACCTCGTTTCAGCTGAAGTCAGTGTAGCGCACTAGTGCTCTGTGCTGACTTCACAATGACGTGTTTAAATTTGCGTCGGAACATACACTCGGCGCGTTGCAACCCTGCTCTTTCCTACGGGTTTACATGCTGCTCGAGTGTTCCGCTTTCAGCTTGCTTCTCTCTTTCCTCTCGTCCTTCCTGTACTCCCGTACCCGTCTCGCTCTTGGGCTCTTCTGCTTTCGAGCCTCTCCTCCCGCGTTCCACATAACGCTCCTCCCGGTCCGGCGGCTTTTTGCTTCGGCTGCTTGTTCCTACCCTCCTTCGTTGTTCCTTTCCTCTGCCCCACTACTTACCTTTAGTTTACCTACCTGAGATCACGGCAATTCCTGTGCCAGTTTGTTTGATCATCTGTCTCCGGTCCGTTACTCACAACCGGTCCCAGTGCATTCTGGGTGTTGTAGTTTTTATGTTCTCCAAGGAATCCTACGGAATAAAAGGACACTATTACCCCGGCGTTCTGGATACAACCATCTGAGGGTCTACATCAGGGTTTTTCGGCAAAGCTTTTCCCTGAAGTGGGGTGGACTCACTGGGGGCCCCTACTGCCGGCACATTGCCTATCGGCAGTGTGGCTTCCAGAGGAGCCTATCCTAAAACGGCAAAGAAAAGCCTAACCACTCCTGGCGAGAACAAAGACATATACCTTCAGAAAGCTCATCCGACGAAGAATCAGGTGTGGAGGCTGAGGAGGTGGGAGACTTGGAAGGTGACGCTTTAACTACTGTCAAGTCTGAGACCGGGGAAGAGGGGCCCCTCTTGGAGTGCCCCCCGAAAGGCAAGGGGACCAGAGGGTGAAGGGGGCACCTGAAAGGAGTCGGTGCGCAATGCGTGGGCCCAATGCAGCTCCTCCGGGCTGTAGAGGGTCTTCGTTATGCGGTAGGTGACGCCAGTCCAGCTTGCCTCAGTGCAGCGCATCTGCGGCAGAAGTCGGGTGGCAGAGTTATCGCTGTAGGGTGGGATGCATCCCCCCGGGCCTTTTCAGGGCCGGACCAGTCAGGCCGCGGATTGCATTATCTATGCTCTCCGGGCCTCAAGCAGGTCGGCCATTTTGGATTCGCCGGCGCGGGGGCGCCAAAATCTGCTGCCATCATGGTACCTAAGGTACGCCGGGGCCATCGAACTACACCATCCTAGCCCCCGGTGGTAGGGCTCTCAGATACACCATTTCTTTTGGCTCTGGTGTGTGAGGAACAGAGTCAATGTGCATAATATTGCGGGCTTCGAACGGAGGCCATTACAGGAGCAGCCTCATCCACGGCGCTCCAAGCCACGCCTCGACAAAGTAATCTTAAGGCTGGCTTTGTAGTGAATAGATTGCAGCAAGCGCAAATATATACATATATGCATATGGACAAGTAAAGGATGGATGTTTCCACTACGCATTATAGCAGTGCTGGACAGTAGCAAGAAGGCCTCATTTTTTGTGTGTCACAGTTAAAAAGCAAATTGAATTACAAAGTGAATCTCAGCAGAAGCCAAAGTCTTATCAAACTAGAGTGAACTGACATTGGATACAAAATTGTGTGAAAGAACAAAACTCCTGTTCAGAAGGCATGAACATAACAACAAAGACGTCAGAGGTTTATTAGAAAATAGTATTAAATGCACCAAGAGGCTCGATTCCATGGTCTCCAGTCGCATGGAAGTTGGACGAACGAAATGGTCACACCTACGCACGAGGTCAGACCGTGCTTCTCACTCCCTAAATTTCTCAGAGCTAAGAGCAAGCTCAAGACCGAGCTTCAATGCCTAATTGACAGCAGACCATTGAGGCGATGATGGATTGATATGCTAATTGGTGGAAAGCAATAGCTAAGGTGAACTCACCAGCACCTGGATGTCCAGCCTGCTGCTAGACGTAGATGGAAAAGTACTGACGGACGTTAGAGTGCCAAACAATCGTAGAGGACAGTGTATTTAGGGGTCCTATAGTTGTGTAAACCAATGGGACGTTGTGTATTTAGTGACGTTCATAGTGGTCATTTTTAGGGGAGGGCATAGTTGCCCCACCTGATGTTAAGTAACCAATCACATATTCACACTTTTTTAGACTAGTATGGATAATATACTTAGATGTTCACTCAGAGCCAATCCCCCATACTCGTAGGTTTTTGTAGTTTGCCACGTAGGATGACGTTAGTACACACGTAGGTAAACGTCATTGATGACGAGTTTTCCTTATAAAATCTCTGCTTTTAATAAGAATGTTTGAGTAATAGATCAAGAGAGTTTGTTAATGTTCCTTATGCTCCCTGTGTTAGATAATTGATATTAAAACAGTCTTCCTTTTGTCAATTATCTGAATCGTTTAGATTATTGATGTATGAATACAAATCTGCATCCCTATTCATCTCAAGGGTAATTGCTACTCATCAAAGAGGCTTGTACTATCCAGTCCACTGCTTGCACCTTTCGTTCATCCATAACCTCCCCAGAGGGAGTCAAAATGAAACCCAAAAATTCTACTCTGGTAGTGTGAAATTCACATTTTTACAATTTGGCAAACAAGTGATACTCATGTAACCGAGTTAGTACTGCCTTGAAATGTTTGACATGCTGTTCCTCAGTTTCCGAGAAAATTAAAATGGCATCTATGTATACCAAAACAAACAAATCCAAATAATCTCTTAACATCTACTGCATGAAGTGTTGGAAGGCAGCAGGAGTGCTACATAACCCAAAAGGCATCACCAAGTACTCAAACAAACCACATTTTTTCCTGAACGCTGTCTTCCACTCATTCCCCTCCTCTAATGAGATGGTAAGCGCCCCTCAAATCCAGCTTTGTGTAAATGGTTGCTGACTTGACCTGATCCAACAATACAGAAATTAAAAGGTAACGGAAATCGGTTCTTGATGGTTACCCTGTTCAATGCTCAATAGTCGATGCAGGTCCTTAACGTGCCCTCCTTCTTCGGCATGAAAAACAAAGGGGAAGAGATAGGAGTCTTAGGTGGTCTGATAAACCCACACGCTAACATCTCATCAAAATAATTTCTGAAATGTTGTGTCTCCTTCTCTCATAAGGCATACACCCTGCTGCAAGGTAGCCTTGCCTGTGGCTCCAACTCAATTACACAGTCAAAAGGCCTATGGGGTACTAACTGAGAAGCCCCTCCCTTGTCAAAAAACCTCAGCAAACTCCTGATATCTTTATGGCAAAGAAGTAACCACCGCCCCCACATGAACCTGCTGGTTAACTCCCTCCACCAAAAAAGCAGCTGGTCCCCTTGCACCTGTCAAATGGGATGCACAGTGATATTTCCTAAAGGTCAAGGTTCTTTCAAACCAATCTATGCAAGGATTATGCACCACCAACCATGGCATTCCCAGAATCAATCCAAATTGGGGGGCTGCAATCAAATCAAATGTGATTACTTCTTCATGACCCTCAACACTCTTCATAAACACCTCCTGAGTCTGGGTGGTAATAGGACCAGATGTTAAACTAGATCCGTCTACTGCCTGCACCAATTCCTTCTCTTTTTTAACCCGGGTGGGAATTCATAACTTCATAGCCAAGTTAATGTCTATAAAATTTCCCGTGCCCCAAAATCCACCATCGCGGATACCATCTGCTTACTGTTTGCAAAAATCAAAGTGACCAATAAATATATATGGGGGACCTTAATCTGCATCGTGTTAACCACCCCTGAAGGGAATTCAGTCTCCTGTTGGCTCAGTATAGTCGTTCTCCTGCTTACTGAGCCCCGTCTTTTCCTGTCTCCACCTTCTTTTTTCCCCCACTTCGTGCTGGAGTGTTGGGACAGTTCAGAATAAAATGCCCAGATTGCCCACAATATAAGCATAAATATCTTCTCTTTTTCTTCTGCTGTTAAAGGACCCCGGACACTCCCAATCTGCATGGGTTCCCCCAGATCTCCTCCCAACCTGCCTCCTCCTTCCCTACTCCTACTCCTATCCAGGCGCACAAAAGCCACTCCCTCCATTCTCCTTTTCTCACCCTTGCGCTCTCCGAGCCTATGGTCCAACCTCAGGGCTAAATCAATCAGTGCACTACATGTCTCCGGCTGAGGTTCTACATGTGCGATGGCATCCTTAAATTCGTCTTTCAACCCCTGATAAAATATCACAGCTTGTTTTGGTTCCGGCCATGCTGTCTCTACAACCAAGAGATTAAATTGTGTCACTTATGTTACTAAGTCTTTCGTACCTTGTCTTAAGGTTAGTAGTTCCTTATCCTGAGTATTCGGTCAAATAATCGTGCAAACTCTACTGAAAACCCTGCCCGGTCATACAATATTGGCTCATCTTTCTGTACAAATGGGATTGCACAGGCAGCGGCATCCCCCGTTAAATAAGAAATGACAAAAGCGGTCCTAGCTTGAGCAGATTCAAAAGCCGTAGGTTTGCATAGAAAGTGTAACTTGCACTGGGTTAAAAATGGAGAAAACCTCCTCGGATCCCCTGCAAACCTCTCTGGTGCGGCCAAGGGTGCTCCAAACTTTTGTTGTACCACCACAGTACTGGGTCTTCTAGATGAACCCATGTAAGACTGTGCCGCCGCCTGCCCATGCAAAGGTGTTCCCTGAGCGACCAAACCACTAACTTGTATTTTCAACGTGGCAGTCTCCTGACGGGACTGTATTAATTCTGCCTGAAAATCCTGCAAGGCCTTTAAGACAATCGTTAAAGGGGGTGGGGACTCCATTTGACTCAGGTGGCTGATATATCCCGTTATGGGGGCTGGTGATTATGTCACACCCCTGACTTATACACAACTCCTTCCTAGCCACGGAAGCCAAATGTAGTGACCCCTCCCACCTTGGTTGACATGGGCTCCTGATTGTAGTGACACAGGTACCCCGAAGCAGCCTAAGGGGGGAAGAGGGTTAGGGAGAGGTTATGGATAGGAAGGGGGTGTTTTAGGGTAACAGAAAAGGGGAACTGGAGCAAGAACAAACAAGAACAAAAGCTACCTACTGTCAGTGTCCTTCTTAATTAGAATACTAACTCACCCCACTGTATTGGCACTGCCCTCAAGATGCCACAAACATAAGCACATAAGCATGAATTGGAACATAACATATGAATGGCACATCACACTGAACACTTGTATCATAGAGGCAGTACTTCTTGATTAGCAATGCCTCTCAAACGTGTGTTACCACACTCCTCTTATAATACCTAAAATTATGGAACACATGGAACACTACTTTGAACATGATTAATGATTCCATACGAAATGAGACAAAAAATGCAGCCACAAACAAACAATAGCGTTATTTCATGATATGCCTTGCCCCTTGCTTTCACTCTGCCCAGTGTCTTTTCAGTTCTGAAATACTTGTGTTGCCTTCAGACATGTATTTGTAATCTCTGACCAAACAAATATATGCGTTTCCCAAACACGCCACACTGCTGTGCAATGTTCATCACAAAGCGTTTCCCAAACGTTCCAAAATGACTCCGCCTGACAACACAGTTAATAACACAAACACATTCAATGCGAGCACTTATCTGAGGCCTCGGGGGTCTCGCTGGCACCACCCAAGGCAGGAAATATCCCGCGTTGAAACAGCATCCTACCGTGAGCAGCTCTGCTCATCAAGACAAGCTGCAAAGTTTCACCGCCGGGCCCGTGACTGGAAGAGATCCCTGTCGGCTCTGCTCCGCATGTCAAAGTCTCCACGTGCTCCGACTGAGCACTCTGCTTCCTCCGGCTCGTGTCATGCCATCAAACACCAGCAGGCAGCACAGGCCGGGGAAGTCCTTAAACAGCAGTTGGCTACACCTGGCCAACTGCCAAGCAAGGGATCATGGGCGTTGTAGTTTTTCCCAACCCCCCTGCACACAATCCCTATAAACAACATTTCCTAACATGCAAGTCCCTTTTTCCTCACACAAATGGGTGTATTGTACACAAGGAATTCCTGCTGTGATTTCGGTGTGAGTGCCGGTAGGTTCAGAGCAGCGTGTCATGAATGAAAGGAACTCTTGCAACACTCCAGCAGAAGGCAACAGAAGACTGCACAGAAGCACAGGTAAGGAAGTCCTGTGTTGAATTTGCCACAAATGCAGGTAGGCTCAAAGCAGCATGTGTCAAATGAAGAGAACTCGTGCACGGCTCCAGTAGAAGGCAAGGAAGGCTACGCGGGAACACAGGTTAGCAACAACGTCAGACCAATAATGGGAAGACAGGGGCAATTCATATGGAGGACAAGGCAAAGGAAGTCCGTAATACAGGTGTAGGTCAGCCGCAGCGGTTCAATTGGTACAGAATCATAGGGCAAAAGAGATCAGTGGAAGAAGGCAATGGTCAAGAGGTAAACTGGAAAGTTAGAAACAAGAATTCACCGAAGTAGCGAGCTAACTGCAATCAGAAGCAGCGCTCCCTGGGCTTGTGAGGCTTTTGCACCTCCATCGAGGGCAGAACCTGCGGGAGCAACCAGCTGATTTGATCATGTGACTCAAGCTACGTGCGGAAGTCATGGCAACGGCTCGCCCGGAATGGAGAGTCGCGGCAGCTTATCTCCAAGGGAACTGCCTATGCTGAAAGAACGGGGAAGCCAACCGCCGAGTCCTATGTGGTAGGGAGGATGTAACACAAGGCTTTGAAGCCTTAATACAGACATGGGGTCCCTGAACCGTAACATCTACACCCAAAAACATCAGTTTGAGTTTCACTGTTTATTGTACGGCAAGGTGTTTTAGAACCCCCAACTGATACCATCATCTTTGCACTAATAGGAACTTGATTGACACAACATCAGAGACCCAATTGGCATGTGCAGAAGAGAACCAAGAAAAATACGATAATAGGCACCAGTATTTTGACTGCTGCCCCCAACCATGACGGGACCCAGACAAAGGCAAGCGATAGCCAATCCGTGTTCTGAACTTTCTTCATTTGAACACCTAGATTGTGCACTGCCTCGATGACGTGGGATAGTGACCCCTTCTCAGCATCCTCCGGGGGTACAAAAGTGCAGCAGCTGCTTCCCAACTTTTTACACACTCCTCCTTCTATGGCTGTTGTTAGGGAGAATTCTCTGTAAAGGCTAATTTCCCAAACCTAGTGAGTCCCCCAGCAGCTTTGCTAGATTTTTGGGGTTTATTTCTTTCTCCTGCTAAGAGCGAGACTCTTTTTCTCCCACTCTTAGGCATGATTTGAGAATGTCCTTTGACTTTGTAATGTTTTTTATGGGCTATGGGGTCTTTTACTCCATAGGGTTTCATGTGTTTTTGGTAAGTGTGTTACACAGCACGCTCAGTGCAGTAACACAGGGGTGTCATAGTGACCCCCAAACATAGACTCTATACCCTGGGACTGACTACTGTCTCCCAGGGCATGTAAAGTCACCATTGACTTTACTAGTCTTAAATTGTGGACAGAACCAGTACAAACCATCATATTGTGGAAGTACTGGTAGGGGTAATTAGATTGCCCCTGGGTCTGTTTTTTGAGGGGGCAGTGTGCAGTCCCCCCTTGTTTAGTTTCTGGCTGGTGGCAGTGGTTACCACGCAAAATATTCCACCGTAATATTTCCTATGGGATTTTCCCATTCATTTTAAACGCAACACTTTTTTGGTGCAATGTTAAAGATACCGCCGGGTTATTTATTTAATATTTATTCCCCGGTTGGGTTTTTTTGCCAGGACTCGATTTTAAAATGGCATTTGTGTTCGCCTCTGTAACTTCAACCCAAGTCGAGCCCTTTGTTCCACTTTTGGCGGGCTTCTGCACAGAAGCCTCCAAAAGTGGTGCCACTCTGTCTGGGTCTACAGGATGTGTGGGAGGGGGGAATAGGCACCCTGGACTGAGTTGCCTCGGCAACTCAAGTCGCACTCTTGTGTGATTGGCCCAGTGGTGAGCCACCCGGATCACCACTTAGCATGTTTGAGTGACAGCTAGGACTGATGAATGGGGGTTTTCTGCATAAAAGCAGGGCTGTGGGGACTGGAACTTCAGAGGTCGCCACAGGACCTAAAGAATCCGAAGAGGGAGAAGCTGAGCCGACCTGCAACGATGACACCACCGGTGGAGCCCTGCTGAACCGTCTCACCACTTCCCAACGACAGAGAAGATCTTCCTCCTGGAGAGTCGTCTTCCTTTGAACTGGTGGGGTTAACCAGTTTGCCCTCTTTTCGCCTTCCTGGATTGTCTCATGGTCGAATCGCCCGTGCCAAGCACCCCGGCGGCCGGATAGCCACACTTCACCACTACCGCGAATAAAAGGGTAGTACATTTTAACCGGGAAACTCCGCGGCTGGTTTCTTCCCAGGCAGTGCAACGACCTCCAGCTTTCCTCCATGTTGAGATCTTCTCTTCCCATGGACGAAGCACCCACTTGTACCCGCTGCCAGGAACAACTGCCCCCACTGGAGCTTTCTCACCATTTCAGGTACTGTGTCCCACCTGGTCTCCCTTACAACAGACTGTTCAAGGTGTCCGGTAAATCCTTGACTCTCTAACCTGGGGTGACCTGGGACCTGTTAACTAACTTTTCTGAACTGATCCAACTCCTTTTGAACTATCTGCAAAGACTTTTAAAGTGTACTTCAACTGTGTGATCTTGGGCACATTCCGCCTTGCTCTCTCCAAGAGTGGGCCTGGCCTATGAACTTTTTGCTCTACAGTAGACTCTGCCTTTCTTGACTTGATGTGGTTCTTTTAAAAGTGTTGGTATTGTGTGCTTTCCTAATTCTGCCTCTTCCCTCCCTTTTTAAATAATTATTGGAGTGCCATCTTGGTTAAGTGCTCGCCTCTGTACTGATAATAAGTGGTGTTCTTTTCCTAAGGCTTGTCGAATAATTAATCAAGGAGGTGTATATATTTCTAGTGACTGTGTTGGAACTTGCTTGACATATTAGTGCCAGTGTATTTTTACAAGTGTGTTTTTAAATAAACAATTATATACTTTTATACCAAAGCTCTGGTCAGTGTTTGCTTGTGCTACTGTATTTTTGTACCTAATGTGTATACTCTATATACTGCCTAACTCTTCTTGAGATAAGTCTGACTGCTCAGCCACAGCTACCAGGTAAATCTGGGTGGTACAGACTGCTACCAATTGGGTTTACTGCCAACACCTGTAGTCTTAAGCTTTTTGCAGTGGTCCCTAAGGGAACTGCACAGGTTTCTGCCTAACAGCTGTTAACAGAACCAGCATGTAGCAGTTTTGCATTGTCATGAATCTCAATGCACGGAGCTCTACTTTAATGGTGTTGAACCAATTCTCCGTGTCATTGGCCAGCTGGACTAGCTCCCATTGGAGCATCTGAACCCACTTGGCATTAGCAGCTGCTTGTACCCCAGAAGCCAAAAAAGATGAAAGGGAAGTCTCTGCTGAGCTAAAAAGTCGATATTCGTCAGTTAGTCCTCTGAGCAGAGCGGAAGAGTCTGTCGAGATGTAGTTTGATCTCTTCTTTCTTCTCAGCTGTTAAAAGCATTCTTTTTCTGGCAGCATACAAAATTATTGTGTGATCAGCAAGTCTCTTTTTGCTTCTTTAGGTGCTGTATTGGCTGTTAGCACCTTGACAGGTATTTCTTTTCCCTTCAGGTGGTCTTATGGGATTACTAGTAGTACTGAGTGCAGGGTGGCCAGTGAACACTTGCTCCTCCAGGGTGGTGGGAGGTGCAAGTAGGCTTGTCGGCCACAAACCCATTAGTAATCCAGCACAGCTGCCGTACCTTTCATCATATCAGGGATCACAAGAGTGTGGTTGCACTGTGTGTTTGCGCCAACAGGAACTGTTTCTTCATTACTAAAACAAAGTTCATAGTCCATGACTCTATGTATTCGCATTGGCTTCTCCATTGTTGCAGTCCATGTCAGCCTTGTGATGTATTGGGTCCATATTTGCGCACACATAGTCTCTACTTGGGCTATTGTTTCTTTGCTGTTCTCGATCAGTCCATCTACCGGGCATGTCACTGTGGTGCCCTGCCATTTGTTGTTGACATGCGAGTGACCTCCCAAGGAATAATATGGTGCTTGCATAGCGCTGGGTCTAGATCAATGCTCCTCAACTGCACCCTGTGTGCCTGGAATGTGTCCTTTATCCTACATAGTGCAGGATGTACCAGGCATTGTGCCTTTGTAATTGGGACTGGATGTGGAACTAAAACCTTAGGAGCCCCTGACGCATGCAGGATCGGTGCACACATGTAACAGCTTTCATTGATCAAATTCCTTCCTGCAGTACGCATATCGGTTACCAGCTATTCGACGATTCTGAGTGCTGAATGTCAGCAATGGTGTCAAAGCCCAAACCCTTATATAAATCATACGTCATTCGTACTTCCCGTTTTATTTGTCTAAGAAACCTGCAGGGGTGGCCGGCAAAAAGTGAAACATTTTTGATTCTTTCTTATCATAGACATATTCATACTAAGATTATCCTGTATATGTAACTGTCCACCCCCCCTTTATATGGCCACCCCATATAACTGACATACCTTCATACACTCCAACAACCACGACCAGTGTCATACAAAACAATATAATACCTGTTACGCTCACCTGGCTCCCACAGAGGCGTCGATCGGAACTGGACAGCTGCAGTCTCCACCAATTTGACGCATAGGGCCGAGATGACGGACTGGACTGGCCCACCTAGCTTCGTTTGCTTGGCCCGTAGGAATATTCTTCTGCAAATGGAGAAAGGGAATTAACCACCCGTGGAGTTGAGCGTGAATTCCCCCACCCCCGCTGTTCTCCCCACAGATCGCCTTTGATGTCCCCTCTTATAGTCTCACCTGATGGTTTTAAAAGATGAGCTCTCTATCCTGCATTGAGTGCAGGGGCGCATTAATAACCAGTTGCTTCACTGGCTCGAAGGAATTGGTGAGTTCCAGAACAATATTGACTCCGAGTTTCCTGGCAAGACGTTGTAAGTATAAAGTTCGTAAGAGTTCAAATGCCTGACTTTCACTCTTGTCCGATTCCTTGCAGGTTGCAGCTTGACCCTAATGAAGAGTTCCACGTGGCAACTGATAGTATTCTGGTAAGGATTTGTATTTTCCAACACAGTTCGATAAAATAATGTCAATATGTAACCTGTTGATTTCTCCCTTATTCAGGCGCTGAGAGAACAGCAAGGTGAAACAAAGGGACTAACAAGGGGAACCCTCCTCACCACAATAGACTTACCTCATTTTACCGCCGGAGGTATTATTCCCCAAGACTTCATACTTTCTCTCACTGACCCCCGGCCCGCAGTCCCATAAGACTCTGGGGGAGACCTGAGATTGTGGCTGGGGTGGTTGAAGACTAAGGTCCTGGCAGCCACAAGCAGCCCCCACGCGATGCACGAGGGGCGGCGCATCCAAGAGGCCCCGCGGACTGATACTTGCGTGCTGTAGACTCCACCCACACCCAGAAATACACAGAAAGGAACCATGCCCTAGGAGATACACCCGGGAAACTACTTGCGTGGCTATACAAGCGCGAAATCCCCAGAATACCCATCTGCCTGATCCAGGGCAAAGACGGTCTGAACACCCACACACAAGTTGGGATAAACCTAGTGTTCAAAGAGTACTACCAGGCCCTGTACTCTGACCCCACACCACCCATGGACACTGAAATTGAGGATGTCCTCGACATCATCAGGCTGCCACACCTAGACGAACACATGGTCGAGTCCCTAGACGGCCCCATCACTCCTGACGAGGTCATAGCCACCATAAGAACGTTACCCTCTGGGAAAACGCCGGGGCCTGACGGACTCCCCGGTGAGTTTTATAAGACCTATGATGACATACTTGCCCCATTACTATCCCAAGTGTACAATGAGGCATACGAGGCGGGCCTCCTCCCCGACACTTTACGTGAAGCTCTAATCATCCCCTTGCTAAAACCCAATAAAGACGGTTCAGAATGCGGCTCGTACAGGCCCTTGTCCATGCTAAACGTGGACAATAAAATACTGACGGCATTACTGGCAAGGAAACTACAGGTTGCCATCCCACACCTAATCCACCATGACCAGACGGGGTACGTGCAGGGCCGTTCCATCACAGACAATCTACGCAAGCTGCACCACGTCCTATACAGCACGGACGGTGAGCCTGGAAAATATGTGGTGGCGTCCTTGGACGCCTCCAAAGCTTTTGATTCAGTCCAGTTGCGATGGCTCCACGCCACCCTGGCCAAGATGGGAATAGGACCAGCCTTTTTAAACTGGATCAAACTTATCTATACAAACCCCACCGCCAGAGTGCGTACTAATAGCACACTCTATGACAAATGGAACCTCTCCAGGAAAACCCGGCTGGGATGCTCCCTCTCCCCCCTTCTTTACATCCTAGCCATCGAACCAGTGGCAGCATACCTCAGGCAAGAGTACTGAGATGGAGGCATATCAATAAACAGGGTGACACACCTAGTCTCTATGTACGCGGACGACATGCTCCTTTACCTAAAAGACCCCGAACACTTACTTCCCTACATACTAGAGACACTGGAAGGGTTTTATAGATGCACGGGGATCCAAATCAACCATGATAAGTCTGTCCTGTACCCCCTCGCAGCCCTAAGCACGACTAAGGCGGAATACCTCCCCTCACTAGCTCTTAAATGGGAACCTACCTCATTTAGATACCTGGGCATTCAGATCCACTGTGATCCCAGAACTGAACATACGCTGAACACCGTGAAAGCGAAAGACGGCCTAGCTAGAACAATTGACTTTTGGAGCAAGTTGCCCCTTTCGGTGGCCGGCAGAGCTGGGCTCCCCAAAATGGTGGTGTTACCACAACTTCACCAACGTCCCATACTACATCCCGCAACAATTCTTTAATGACCTAAACAAACTCTGCAGGAAATTCCTTTGGCACGAAGGTAGGCACAGGGTTACCCTTGATGTAATGCAGAGGCAGTATGACAAAGGAGGCCTCAAAATCCCCAATTTCGAACTTTACTACCTTGCAGCCCAACTGAAGAACGTGATCCAATGGATGGCTGATGACACCACAATGGACACTCACCTGCTACAGCCTTTAGATCCCCCGATGCTGCTCAGAGACCTGCTCTGGATCAAACCGGAGACCCTGCAACAATACTCATACTTAATCCATCTGGGCTCGCAGATCTGGAGGCGGGCCTGTAAAACTGCCAAATTGGTCGACCCCTACTACCCACAGATCCCGGTAGTCGCGATTATGTCAGCCAGACCAAAGGATCAGAAGGTGATCAGGAGCATATGGGAACCTTTTGGTATTGCCACCCTGGGAGACCTAGCGACAGAGCAGGGCATCCTTACGTTCACAGAACTGCAGGAAGCCACGGGGATACCGCCAGGTCAATTCCTCCTACAAGGAGCAGTAGTAAACAGACTCATGAAAGGATGGCCAGAGATGGAAACCCCCAACACCGGACATGAGGTCATCAAGAACCTGTTGACTGGCAGAAGGAGGACATGAAACATCAATGCTCTACGAGACCCTGCTCACCAGTACTTCACAGCACGAACTCAAAAGCAAAGCTAAATGGGAACTAGAACTCGGCATGCCCTTCGATGACAAGGAATGGGAGATCATATCACGCTACCACAAAAAGGTATCCAGAAACACCCGCTTCCCGCTCCTACAATTCTACATCATTCATAGAGCATACCTCACCCCAAACATCATCTCCAAATTCAGCAGCACAGGCGCTGTGTCATGCGCCAAATGTCAGGATCCCTCCGCCGGGATGTCCCACATGTTCTGGGGATGCCCAGCTATGTAGGCCTTTTGGACACAAATCAGAGCAAAGACAGCCGAAGCGGACATCACATTAGACGTGCAGTCACCCAAAGCTTGCATCCTGGGCTCATACCCAAAAAGTAAAAAGAATAAGCCCCTAAACAGACTTAAGGACCTAATGTACATTCTGGCAAAAAGACGAATTGCCATGGCCTGGAAAAGCCCCAGGGCCCCCAGTGTAGCAACATGGTGGGAGGACCTACGCAGATGGTCCACAGCTGAAACAGGGCCTGGGAGATGGTACAACGGCAGCAAAATATGGACACCTCAACGACCTATTGCAGTGGATTGCCCTAACGGTGTCCCTGTTCAGCACACATGAAGACAGTTCCTCCGGAGGGGACCCGGGCAGCCCGCGCTAGGCCGCGGAACAGAGAGACTGCAGCACATCTTCATAGACTTGGTCCTTTGGGGAGGGAGGGAAAGGGGGAGTTACTACTAATTGCAATTGTCTCGAAAATGCTTTTAAGTTTGTATTGTTATTGGAAAATAAAAACACATTTTGAAAAATGTAATAAAATAGTATGGGCAGCGCATTTGATGAATGCCACAGCAGAGGGCCATGATAAGGCTTCAATCAGTTCTTCCAGCAGCCTTGCATGCTGCACTGGAGAGCCATCTGCCCTCCAAAAGCCTCTCCTCTTCCACTGAGACAGACCTGCATGCACTGTTGTCGTGACATATGCCGAGTCTGAGTAGATGGTGACACACTGCCCTTGAGTGGCTCTCAATGCCTCGATGAGAGCAACAACTTCCGCTGCCTGAGCTGAATGGTGCATAAGTAATCTTTTCATGATCAGAACTTCACGCTCCCCCCTATTACAGTTCACTACTGACGCCCCTGTGTACCTCCATCCCGTCTCCTGGTCAATTGGTGCAGACCCATCAACATATAGTATCTCTCCTTCTGCCAATGCACTGTGTCCAGCTTTAGATTTACCCTTCTCTCCACTCTTGTAAGCAGCACAGTCATGCGTTTTCAGGTCATCATCAGTGGATGCCTGAGTCAACAATGTGGCCGGATTCACCGTCCTACACCTTACTATATGAATATGAGGTTTGGATATTATGATCTCATAAGCAGAGGATCTCTGAGACGTGAATGTTCCACAAGCAATGTAAAAGAGCACCCCATGACAATCGTGGAACTTTTCTTTATCGCAAATGCACCCACTGCGAGTGCTTATTCGCATGGGAATTGTCCCTGCATGACTTAGTTGAGCGTCCCACTATAATAAGCCAATGACTTGTGGCCCATTGTGCTCTTTTGGGTCAATATTGCAGTCATGAGCCGTCCATCAGAGTGGGAAAATAATCCCAAAAAGGTTGCTAAAACAGGGGCCGTGCAAATAGCTTCTTTTAAGTCCTCAAACTGTCTATTCATTTCTTCAATCCATTCCAATTTACTGTTTTTTGTCTTCTATCCTTCTCTGAGACTTTTTAACAGTGTCCTTGTGTAGGCTGCGTAGGCTAGGATCCATGCCCTACAATAATTACATAAACCCAAAAAACTGCATTTCCTTGACAGTACTGGGCCTAGGGGTGGCATGTACTGCGGCTGCCCTATCTGGTAATATTTCTTTCCCTTTTGCAGGAATAAGTTGCCCTAAGTATATTACCTCCTGTTGCCAGTATTGTAGCTTCTTTTTATCTGACTTGCACCCTTTTTGAGCCAGCAATTGCAATAATGCAATAGAATCCCTCCTTCAATGCTGTTCATTTTCACTACATACCAGCAGATCATCCACATACTGGATGATTGTGCTAGGCACCTGAATATTTCCCAAGTCGCCATGCAGCACTCTATTGAAAATACTTAGACTTTCATAGTACCTATGAGGCAATCTTGTATGCTCAAAGTGCCGTTGACTATGCGTAAATGCAGACACTATGAATCAGGGTGGAGTGGGATTGAGAACAATGCATTCTTCAGATCCACCACTGTGAAGTATGTCGCTGTCTTGGGAATGCTACATAGGATCGTCACCGAATTTGGGACTACCGGAAACTCCTTCTGCACCACGTCATTGAGAGGATGAAGATCCTGGATCATCCTCCAACTACCCCCTGTTGCTTTCTTGACTGGGTATATGGCCGTATTACACTGGGACTTGGATGGCACAACAATCCCTTGCTTTAATAGAGCCTGAATGGTGCCTTTTATCCCTTCCTCTGCTTCCCTTGACAATGGGTACTGCCGCAACCTCGGTAGTACTGCTCCTGACAATGTAATCTGTACTGGGGTCACATCTCTCAGTAACCCAACATCAGGTGGATTAACAGTCCATAATTGTGCTGGCACATATCACATGTCCTCCTCAAAAAATGAAGCCGGGTCACCACTGCCATGAGGGGCACTGTACCTTCCTATACTGCACTGTGATATCACAGGGGATGCACATTTCTAAAATGATCTCCCCATTGTGCTCACTGTCGTCAAATAACTTCTCATCAGTAATTTCCTTAAATTGTACTGTCGGGTCTACATATAGTAACGTGCACCACTCGCACCCATCCTGGTCTGTTCCAATCAGGACTGTTTTGTGTGACACTACTAGACCTTGCAAATCTAATGACAATATTGTCCCTGCCACCATCTTGGGTGGCACCTTGGGTCGGAAAATAAAAAAAATCTGTGGGCACTCGCCAAAATTTTGTTGCAATTTGAGGCACTGCTTTTGCTAGTATTTTGATGCCATTGACAAATATATAAAGCACCACACAAACCCCGCAGACTACTGACTCCCCTGCCATTGCGTTGATTATTACCATTGCTCGCGCTGCACACATCCCTGGAGTGGAACACACTACCCCTTGATCTGTGAATGATATAGTTACATTTAGTTTACTGAGCAGATCCCTACCCAACAAGTTAACAGGGGAACTCTCTAAATATAACAAGGGGGCTTGTACTACCTTCCCTCCCACTTTTATATCCAGCTCCTCAGTGTATGGAACTGTAGAAATAGCCCCAGAGAATCCCTGCATGTCAAGAGTTATACCTGATAATGCAAAGTTCCCCTTCATAATGCATGATTTAGTTGCACCTGGATCTACCATAAATATAAATTGCTTGTTTCCTATTTCTGCCTCCACCAAGGGCTCCTCTTCAGGGTGTGCGGTTGTCAATAGGATTGGACATGCGAGTGCTCTCTGTGGGATGTCCTAATCAGAATATGTATTTGTCCCGGGGAATGAAAAAGGGCCGCCTGCGCCATTACAACTCCTTGGAATGGGGCGCCTGTTCCCCCTGCCATCCTGTTACGCTGTGTTCCCTCACCCTGCTGCGGTTGTTGCCCACGTTGCCATTGCCTGTCAGCCCCATAAGGGAACTGATTTTGACTCCCTCGCTCAAACCGCTGGTGTCCCATTCCTTGAGGCCCTTGGAATCCCTGCCCCAGAGGTGATGGCCCATAATTAAATCCCATGCCATGCCTGTTCCTGCATTCCTTTGTGAAATGCCTCCATCTCCAGCAATACCAGCACTGTGCTGTTCCCAATCCTCCTCCCCAGGGACCTATCCCCCCTCCTGCTCTTGCTCCTCAAAATCATCCTCTTCCCCTTGGTGCTCCTTCATACTGCCACTGTGGGTTGGGGTACTGTCTCCCCACCCCATTGTCCCTGTCCTTCTTTGCCCCATTGTGCCGCAATTGTAGCATTCACAATCTGTTGAGTATCTCCTGTCCTTGCCCATCACCGGTGCTTGGACGACAACCTTATTTAGTTTCTTTTCCACTAGTTTTGCCTTATCCGTTTGCCGCTTCTGAACTGTCTCCCTGTCCCGCTCCTTGATTTTCTTACAATTCTGGACTATTATACTTTGTATCTCCGCCCACCCTTTGGCTTCATCTCCCGCAATTTTATCGAGTGCCTTCTGGACCTGTTTTGGTAATCCTCTCTTTACGATAAAATAGAAAAATGGTACTGAATGGTCCCATTCCCCTCCTGTCTCTACTCTCCATATTTCCTGTAATTTAAGAATAAACCTGATTGGGTCACCCATTGTGCACTGCATTAAAGAATGTAAGTTAGGGGTGCCTGGGTACATTTTTTGTAGGGCATCCCATACCCTTGCCCTTACTTCATTAAAGGCTGCTCCATCATGTTCATTATCTGCAAGACTTACCCCAGGGTAGCCCGCCCTTGCCCATATGTCCCCAGCCTGGTCCCCAACTATGGCAAACAGTAAACTCTTAAGGTCTTCTAGTGTTAAGGCTACCCCTGCTGTTTGCTTCTCAAATTCATAGATCCATTTACTGGCTCCGACTGGTAGCTGGGGGTGAGCTTTAATCAAAATATTGTTGTCCATTTGAGGCCAAGGTACACACTGCATTATCCCTACTCCTTTATGTATGAGAGGCATCTGCATGACTATTTTGTTTTCAACCCCTTTTTCATTATCTTTCTGATCTTGTACTACCACCATTAAATATGGTCTATTTCTTGGACTATCCCTTCTCACTGCCTCTTGTGGCAGGGATGAGTTTCTCGCCGCCTCCTCTCCTTGATCTCTTTCTTGCCCTGCCTCTTCATTTGTTTTGTTGTTTATTTTGATTATTTGTAATGTGCACCTAACCCAGGGGTAGCAGGGTGCAAGAGCAACAAGATGATTGTATAGCTTAGGTTACATATGGCGAAATGGATGGATTCCAGTTATGGTTACAGTACTGGACACATCCGCATCATTAAGAATAGATACAATAAAACATATTTACAGAGAGTATAATATACAAAATTTACAAGTTATAGCTAAGCATATAGGGTAGGTGAGAAGAGCAAGTACGTTAGTTGTCGTGTTTTCTACCACCTTCATCTTCCCATTCATTTTCCCTTGCTTGTTCTACTTCTTGTCCCAAGACTGTCCGTACCCTCTTCCCATCATCTATTTCGACACAAACATTTCTTATTGCCCCAGGGTTGAATCTAACCAAAAAATCTCCTTACTTCCAATCCCCTATTTTCTGCACCGGTACCCTTATTTCTGGTGGTAGTTCTTCGGGTTCTTGTAACCTGACCAATCTTTCTCGCAACGCTCTTATCTCGTTGTTTATATCTGCTTGTGAACCCACTGGATACACTTATGCTACGGGCATGTCAGCGCTTGTAGATGGGTTATATGGAGGTGGGGTGCAAAAGCTCTTTAGTCCCCCCCAGTTGTTAATCCTGCTAATCCTGTTGTTGATACTATATCTACCACTGGAGGCTTATAGAATGGATTTGTATACCCTACTGCAGGTTTGGGTGTCACGGGGTATATCCCCTTACATTGGATTTCTTTTTTATCTTCCTGATCTTCCATATCCTCGAATAATCAGCAGAGATCTAAAATCTATTTTCTTTTTTGTAATATATCCCCCCTTATATTTTGCTGCTAAAAAGAGGGACATTTTTTCTAGCATGTTTCTGTTATAGGAAGCCTGCTTTAGCCAGGAGCAGGACATACCTCTTCCTTTGTTTCCAATGCCCATTGTTTATGATATTTGTCTATCCTGTCACAATACAGTGGCAGGACCCTATGCATGTGTCTTATTGGGGTTTCTTCCCCCATAATGTTGCACGCGTCCCTAATGCTTCACTTAGACCTTACTGCTATGCTGTGCAGGCTGCTGCTTGTTACACAAAAATAAAGATCAACCCACTTTTCCCCCAACCCTCTTTAATCATTTCCAATTTGTTTTCACACACACATACACCGTGGCTCATCCACCTTCCTCACTTTTCTACCACACAAGACAGCAAGAGAAAATATACAAAAATAATTGACTAAAATCCAGGCCCATTCCTTATCTACTTATGTTTTCCTTATATCCTTGTAGTACCACCATCTCAGCTTTTTTATATGCTGAGGATTCCACTGCTTTTTTCATCATAAAAGAATACTAAAATAATACCGTGTGGCACTACCTTCTTAACCTATTATGGCTGAGGATCCCTTACCTCTCAGTCCTTATACGCTGAGGATCCGTTTTGTCTCAGTCTTTATACGCTGAGGCTCACTTTTTCCATTATAAAATGTAGAAAAACAGAAATACGCTACACTTTCAATACATAACCCACCTCCTTTCCAATCTATACCTTAAAACTGTCATGATGCCTATCCCCGGGCATCCAGACCCAGCCCAGCAGCCTCGGAAGCAGGCATCCAGACATTTATTGAGACCCCAGCAGCCCCGGCCGGGGTCTATCTGGGTTCAGTCCTGGCGCCTTAGGCACCAGGCTCATAATAGACATCAGTCCTGGCGCCATAGGCGCCAGGCTCATAGACATTACTTACCTCCTGCAGACCATGCTGCAAATGAATCAAAACCCACGTGAGGCCTGAATGGGACTATTTATTACAGGGACTATTTTTTTACTTGGGTGTGGTTCTGGGGGAACTTCTTACCTGGGACTACTTTGCAGGCTATTTAAACCACACCCGAACAGCAGCCCATGCTTCGCGTTATTCTGCACTTCAGCAGCGTGACGCTCACCTAACCTGCAGCATCCAGTCCTCAGCCACGCCCGCCTCGAACCTGGACACCATCCTAGAAGAAAGAGAAATAAGAACAAAAACTTACCTTTTAACCTTCATCTGTTCCCGAATTCGCCGCACTTCAGAATTGGAAAAGACACATCGGAAATAAAAGCATTGCTTCGCTAGCAGGCGCGCAGCGCCATACTTACCAGTCTGCATCTCCCCGGTTCAGCGCTGCAGCCATCATTTCATCACGGCATCCGTGGAACCTGGAAGGGACAAGAGTTACCGCTCCCCAAGGCATCTTTCATCGGCGTTCCCCCTCTTTAACGCCGCACCTGTGGGAGGAAAGAACACTTGTTAAAGACATTTATTTCGCTTTTACTGGACAACGCTGGGTAATACAGAGTCTTACCCACGCGCAACCTGCAGCACTTCAGGTGAACTCTTCTCGGATTAAGCTGCAATACAAAAGGGATAAAAACGAGTGAATAACAGACAATTGAACTCTATAGACATTATACTCACGGCTCCTTGCCATTTACCACGGAGTCCAACGCGTCTGGAATTCGCCCAAAATCTTTGAAACCAGTGATGCAACAGGGATTCTATGCACCTCTGCGCTCGGTGCAGAATGGAGAGGTCATCATTACAAACAATAAGGTGAGACAACAAAAGGGGAATATCGGGGTGCTTAGAGGGAACAAATTAAACAAGTGTTTCCTTGCATCCACTGGGTGGCTAATTCCCCTCCTCCTGCTTTTAGGAAACTACTTTTACGAATCAAGCAGACAAAGCTAGGAAGGCCAATCCAGTCAGCCGTTGTCATGATCTCTGCTTCCAAAAGGCCAGGACTTACCCAACTCCATTGGAAGCAGACCCATAACCCAGGTTCAGAGTGCCAGCCAGTCCCAATTGGGACCTTTTGGACCCTGTCCTGGCGCCAGTGGCGCCAGGCTCATAAATATGCCCAGTCCCAGCGCTGCAAGCGCCGGCCTCATAATGCTTGGGTGGACTTACCTGCAGCAGACCATGCTGCTTACTTACCTGCCAGTTGAACCCCTGATCCTCTTCTGTTTGGGACTACTTTTCCTGTTAGGTGGGGCAGGAGCCACTCCCTAGGTTCAGAACACTGGAACTCTTCTGGAAAGCAGGAACTCTTTTCTTACCTAGGCGTGGCTGTGGAAGGAGACACCTAAGCACTACAGGAGGCTATTTAAACCACACCCGATGGATGAATCTTGCTTTGCGTTATTCTGCATCCTCTGCAGCAGAACGCTCATCGTGTCTTCTGCATCTGATCCTGGGCCTAAAGGAAAAAGGCTTACCATCCTGAATCCAGTCTTCAGCAACATCTATAAAGACAAGAAAGAACAGGTTAGCACTACGGTCTTCAGTGACAGCGCATCTCTTACCTGGTCCATCGGCTGTCATCAACGCCTCGCGCAGCATTCCTGCATCTGAAAGACAAAGGCTTACCTACTCTTCACACGCTCCGGAGGTCATCGCACTGCATTCCGGCATCTGAAAGACAAAAGCTTACCAACTCTTCGCACGCTCCGGAGGCCTTCGGCGCTGCATCCCGCATCTGCAAGACAAAAGAAGGTGCGTTTAAAGACATTGGGTAACGTTCAATACTCACGTGCCATTACTCCATCCACGCCGAACTCAGTGGGCATTCCGGCATCCTTCAGCAGCTCCGAACTGGTACCTGCAAAATAAAAGGACAGTTAGTGCGCATCGTGAAGCAAGCAACAAGCGCTTACTTACGCGCTTCCAGGCGCTTCTATTCCGCATACGGGTCCATCCTCAACTCACTTCAGCCAGTCAACCGCCATTGCCGGAACCCTGCAAAATAAGAGACAGCATTACAAAAGACTTTTAAAGACATTTGAAATATTCGGAACTCACCGTTCGTGAAGTAAACGACGGACAGCAGTCCTCTGAAGTCAAGAGGCCTGCGCTACCTATCCAGTGAAGAAACTGGTTACAGCACCCTGCCCCGAGGCAGATGGAGAGCTCGGCGTTCACTTACCTAAGACATCTTACTCTTCGAGTAAGGCATACAGTGCACAGAGGTCCAGCCCAAAGAGCCAACCGGGTGGTGCACATCACTTTTGAAGATACGGTAGTTGCCCAGTCAAGACCGGCGCCTCTGCGAGAATCAGGTGAGCGTTACAGCCGTCTCTGCACTACGAATAACGCTGGTGGAGACCTTAGCAGTCCTGTTCCGATCGACGCCCCGTGGGAATCAGGTGAGCGTTACAAACACATCACCTGAAATCCTATCCAATCTATACCATTACATATCACCAAAGGTCCTATTCAATCTAGACCTTAACACATCACCAAAAGTGCTATTCACTCTATGTCATTGACCTTGTACTTCATCCATTCACACCAATATACTGTCATACATACATGTACCCTTGTTGTTATCTCTTACAAGAGTATGCTCACATGTACGTGTTCACTTGAGTGTCCTTGTTACAAAGTCTCAATACTGGCCTGTCTTTCTCTCTGGAGCCACACCCGCTTCAGTAAGCATAGAGGATTTCTTTTAAAATGGCTCCTACTAAAACCGTTCAGGAAACGTGTGTTTTACGATTTGAGGGACCGGTCGCTGT
The DNA here is from genome assembly GCF_040938575.1 of Ambystoma mexicanum. Lineage (NCBI taxonomy): Eukaryota > Metazoa > Chordata > Amphibia > Caudata > Ambystomatidae > Ambystoma > Ambystoma mexicanum. Next base: position 345,142,043 of record NC_090922.1, read on the forward strand.
AGATGGGCGTGACTCCTTCCTGGTGACTAGACCTGGGCTTTTCGCAAAGTACAGGGGAAAACTGAGATCACGTTGGAAAAGTCACCAATTGTAAGGGTATCCCTAATTACGCTCACAGCAGAATAAATACACCCCTCTAGGGAAATAAGGCAAAAAGTCTATCTTGTGAGAATAACAAGTTTAATCTTAAAAAAAGGAGGATGGTAGCAAAGGGCTCTGCTGCCTGAATGATCTTCTTCTGCCCCTCTTCCGTTCCTTCCTTCCAACGTGGTTTGAGGCAGGGGTTTATATAGTCCTGCCTTGCTGTAGTGGCATCACCGGATATGGATCATGGCTCCATCCCAGTCCATCCTTCTTCCATACAAGGGGTGCTCCAAAGCCTTCCTTTCTTCATTGTCAGCGGTTTTGTCTGAACATGCGGCTCTACATTTTGCTGCCCTATTCAGAAACACACTGCAGCCCTGCAGACTTTTACAAACCTTGAGACCTAGCCCAAGGGAAGAACTAAACATTTTTATAACTAATTTTTATTCATTCTGTCCATATTTCACACCTCCTGCTAATTTTATCTGGGCGCTGTAGTCTCATTCACACCTTATTTTCATAATCGGTCCCATTCTGCATTTTGTCGTACGGAACATGCAAATCTCTTTTTTAGCCTGCATGGGCCCTTGATGGACAGTAGACATCTGATGAGTCACTTCATGTGCTGCCAGTGACGAAACACTGCGGAAGCGCTTGTAGTACATTTTTAACACAGGCTGTATTCTTTCTGGGAAGGTGGGGGAGTTTGCATCTACCGCACTAAGATTTTAGAATGCCTAGGATCTAACATTATAAATCTATCCAGTTAATAGTTAATTGCGCCATATATTTAAACAATACCTGCTTTCTTCAGGGCCTGCCCATGTCTGTGTATGAGATTATATTGGCATGAGAAGGCCTTCACAGTGCCCCTCATCCCCCTAGTCCATTATAGCACCTAAAAGAGGTCTTGCCTAATTGTAAAGCGCTTGGGGGTGCGGGAGGACCCTCATTCCTTCCCAACAACAACTTCAAAGCATCTGTGGATAGGTCTTAATAGGGCTGGTTTCACATTAGAAAGGATCTATCTACTAGCTTGGGTAATGCTTGTTCTTCTTGTGACTTCAGCAACTTCTACAACTACAAAGTATTTATTCTGAATGTTACAAGAGTCAGGTTTCATTAGAGAAACGGAATTACGTATATGCGACCATTCTTTAATGAAGAATTTCAACTTAAAAACTTGCATTCCCTTTTCTTCATACAGAGTTCTGCTTTAACATGGATTGGGAATCACAATCACTTAGACAAAACCTTTCTTTGATATAAGTGTTCTTGTAACAATTTAGGCAAGTCAGCTGCTACCTCTCAGATGATTACCAGCAACATTCTTCCTCTTAATATGGGACACGTGACCACTATCTTAAGGGTTTTAATGCAACAATGGAAAATTAAAGACTTTCCCTCTTTGCAAGCACTTTAACTTGTGCTAAACTTGCACATGATACATTCCTTTGTTGTGCAGATTTCCAATGGGAACAAACAACTTTTACTCGCTCTCACTTCTATGCAAGTGTTAATTTTGCTGGTTACAGTTACCGGCAAGGAGTTTCTTGTGAATTGGAGTATGGGGCTTCATTCACTGGCTCCAAAATCACAGTGGTTGTACTCGGCTTCCACTTCATGACTTTCATTCTGCTACTACTGCTTCAGGCACTCTTGGAACCCACATTCCTCTGCAGTATGGGTGTCTCTGATCCAGCCTTGAACACAGAGAGCTTCCTTCTCTCCTACTTCCCTCGGCTTGCTTCTGCACATGGACCTCGGGTAGCTGCATTTATTTATTTATTTAAGTTTATATAGCGTGCAAACAGCCCAAGGGCATTGAGGCGCTGTTACTTGTAAGAGCTTGGTTACAGATACAGGAATGGTAGCAGTTGTTGGTACATTATAAATACTACAGACATAATTCAAAACTTACAGTTTATGCAATTGGTCAAGACATTCAAGCTTATGCAGTGGGTCATATGTATAGTATTCATGCTGATACAAGGGACCTTATGTGAAGAGGATGGTTTTCATAGCTTTACGGAAAGCGATGAGGGAGGTCTCACCTCGGATTGTGGGAGGTAGGGCATTCCAGTGTCTGGGTGCAAGATATGGGAAGCTGGAACCACCGGCTCTGGCTCTTTTTACTAGTGGCACATAGAGCATGTTGGTATAGAAAGATCTCGTTGGCCTTGTAGAGGAGACAGGGTGGATCCTTTCCGAGAGGTAAACCGGAGCAGTGAGGTGAATGCACTTGTGGGTCAGCGTCAGAGCTTTGAAGACAATTCTTTCCTTTATTGGGAGCCAGTGGGCTAGTTTTCTAGCCTCAGAGATGTGTTCTCTTTTAGCAATGCCTTGGGCTGCGCGGAGAGCACTATTCTGTATGACTTGTAGCCTCTCCAGATTTCTATTGGAGGTTCCTAGAAAGAGTACATTGTAGTAGTCTAGCTTGGAGCCAGTGATGGCTCTGGCTTTGTTTGTGCAGTTCTCTTTGGAGAGAAAGGGCCTGACTGTGTTGATTAGTTTAGCGTGATATGCAGCTGAGGAGTCTATTGCATTGACTTGTCTGTCCATGGATAGGTTGGAATCTAAATAGACTCCAAGAGTTTTGACTGAGTCTGAGACAGGTATATTGATGGTGCGAAGGTGAAGTGACTGAATTGGGAGTCTAGATTTTTTAGTGTGTCGGGGGAACCTATCAGGAGGAGTTCGGTTTTATCAGAATTGAGGCATAGTCCATTGTCTGCCATCCAGGCTTGGATAGTGTTGTAGAGGTTGTTAAGGGTCAAGGAGTCAGTGCCGTAGTTGCCAGTGAGGGTAAGGAGGATTTGGGTATCGTCAGCGTAGTTAGTGTAAGAAATACCCATAGCGTCGAGGATGAGGAAGAGGGGCCATGTGAAGATGTTGTACAGGGTGGGGGAGAGGCAAGAGCCTTGGTGCACAACACAGAGTATGAGGGTGGGTGAGGCGGAGGCTAGGTCAGAGAATACTTGCATGGTTCTGTCTTGTAGGAAGGAGGTGATCCATGCAGTGGCATCAGGGGAGAACTTGGCAGTGGAGGAGAGGGGGTGGCATAGGACGTCGTGATCTACAAGATCGAAAGCCGCGGATAGGTCAAGAAGTAGGAGGAGTGTTGGTTTGCCCATGTCTCTGGCATCGTCCATTTGGTTTTTCAGATCAAGTAGGGCGGTTTCAGTCCCGTGTCTAGGGCGGAAACCAGATTGGCGGAGTCCCAGGAGTTTGTTTTCTTCAATGAAGTGCTGAACCTGCAGGTAGGCAGCTTTGTCCAATATTTTGAGGAGGAATGGGACAGTGGTGATGGGTCTATAGTTGTTAGGGGATGTCGCGTCGAGAGTTGTTTTTTTTAAGAGAGGGTGGTCCCAGACTTCCTTGAGGGAGGCAGGGACTTTCCCTGTGGCAAAGGAGGCATTGACAAAGGCTGTCAGGAAGGGAGCCATCGCTTCAGTACAATCCTTGATGATGGTGGCTGGGCATGCATCACCTTTGCAGTTAGAGGGTTTGATATTCCTCATTATGTTGATGATGTCTTTTTCATGTATGGGTTTGAAGGAAAAAGGTTGGGGGTGTCCGCGGCCGGTGGTGGGACGGGGATGTGCGTATTAGGCAGGGCTTGTTTAGTAGCTAGTATTTTGCTTTGGAGAATACTCAATTTGGTTTGCATGGCCGTTTGTATTTCATCGCACCAGGCTTTGTCTTTGGTGAAATTCTGGGGGGCAGGAGTGGGTGTCTCTAGCTCCCTGAAGATGGCAAAGATTTCTTTTGAGCTAGATTGAGCTTCCGAGATTCTGGATTCAAAGGATTTGGACTTTGCTAGGGTGATTGCCTTTTTGTATATGGTAGAGTGGGTTTTAAACATCAACTTATCTTTGTCAGAATGGGACGTTTGCCACTGTGTAAGTGCGGCCTTCTTTTCGTTGCGTAGTAAGAGAAGGTCCGGGGTGAACCAGGAGTTGAAGTGGGTAGTTGGTTTGGATTTCTGGGGTTTAAGTGGGGCAATGGAGTTGATAGCTGCTTTGAAGCCAACATCATAGGCTGTTGCGAGAGTTTCTGGATCTGTGGAGAAAGGTGGTCTGAAGGCTGGGCCTTGGAGGAAGGGCAGTAACCTTTCCTTAGAGAGTTGACGGGAGCTTTTTGTGAGGAAGGGAGGCAGGGTTTGGGTTAAAGGAGTGGAGGGGCTGGTGGTAAGGATGCTAAAGGTGATGATGTGGTGGTCAGACCAAGGGGTGGGAGTGTTACCAGTGATGATGAGTGGGCAGTTATGCTGTGCGATCCAGTCGAGAGTTCTACCCTGGGTGTGAGTTGGGCTAAAGATGGTATTTTTTATATCCTAATGCCTTGAGGGCTGAATCAAGGGATTTGGCTGTTGAATCCTTGCTGTCCAGGAGGCCTAGGTTGACGTCCCCAAGGAGAATGGCTTTCAAATGTTTTTTGAGGTTGTCAGAGAGGAGGTGGGTGAGGGAGGCTTGAAAGTCTCCTGTTGGGCCTGGAGGGCGATAGACAGTGTGACTGGTAATGGTACAATGGGGAGAGAGGTTGATTTTTACTTGGAGGTAGTCGCTGTTGTTGTGCAGGGATTTCTCTACCTTTCTAAGTGAAAGGCAGTCTTTGGCAATGATTGCTACACCTCCCCCTTTAGAGAGTCGATCCTGTCTAGTGATGGAGTAGCCAGAGGGCAGTGCAAGGGAGAGAGCGGGCCAGAGGCCTCGTGTAGCCAGGTTTCTGAGATCATGAGCAGATCAAGGTTATGGGTGGGTATGAGGTCATGGATGTCCAGAGCGTGGGCATTGATGGACCTAGCGTTGATCATGGTGCATTTGAGATGGGGTTCTGTAACGACTAGGGGGAGGTCCATGGGGAGAGTGGGTGTGGTGCTGGGCGTGGTTGCGCTGGGGGAGGTAGAAGAGTTGTACAGCGCCGATTTACCAATGGTGGTGGACACATGTGGAATCACATTTGGCACAATTGCATTCAAAATGGGGGCAGAAGAATTGCACATCACAGATTTTGCATTGGGGGGCTCATTTTCGGTAGTGGTGGACACATGTGGAATCACATTTGGCACAATAGCATTCAAAATGGGGGCAGAAGAAATGCACATCACAGAATTTGCATTGGGGGCTCATTTTCGGTAGTGGTGGACACATGTGGAATAACATTTGGCACAATAGCATTCAGAATGGGGGCAGAAGAATTGCACATCACAGAATTTGCATTGGGGGGCTCATTTTCGGTAGTGGTGGGCACATGTGGAATCACATTTAATACAGAAGTAATACAGTTGGGAATGGGGTCAGCTGCTTCATTGACAACTATATTGTGGGTGGCTATAGTGGCTGTGGGCTTAGTGGTTGGGCGGATGAGCCTGACCTTGTTACCACATATATTGGGAGGCATAGCACGGGAGCATAGCCGTTCATTGCGGGTGCTCGTGGGGAGAGGCTTGGAGCTGAGGCTGGCCTCTAGTGTGCGGGCACGTAGTCTGAGGCACGAGGTGGCAGGGCCTGGGTGGCAAACGGCAGACGGGCAACGAAGCAGAGCGGCCATTTTTGAAGGGTGAACCTCGTGCTTATGGGCCACGGGACAGTAGTCAAGGTTCAATCTGCTCAGCTCAGTACAGGGCGCCAAGGGTTATAGAGTGGCGCTTTGTCAGTAATTGTGAATCGGAGTTTAACAAAAAGAATTTTATTTTGATTAAGATTCTAAATTTCCCTGCTAATGTTGCAGAATAAAGCCCAAGGGTTTACCGTGGTGTTGGGGGCCCATCATGGGAGAGGTTGCAGTTCCGGTGGTAGAAAGGGTCCTCGTGCACTCTCTGGGCCGGCCTCACATGCACTCAACAGGCGCTAAACAGGGCCTTTGTGTGGCCTTCTTGTCTGGCCGCCGGCGACTCCGCCTGCCGGCGGATGTTTTAGATTATAATGAGGTTCAGCCTTGTTGTCATGCCGCACAGCGCCCGGCATGCGCAAGTCAAGCACAGTATATATGCATGACCTCAGCTCTGCATTTTCAGCAATTAGGCACACCTGGAAAGACTGCTAACTTTTCCCAGTCTCTTCCAATGCAGTCACAGCCAAACAGGGTTTGTGAGCACAGAACCAACTCAGAACCCACAGGTGAAATCTGCTCCTCTCTCATTCCGGCTCCCCTTAAGTGGTCACACTTACTTGTGAACTGCCAGCCTTCAGCTTTGCTTCTTCTTCTGCTACTACTGCTTACCTTCTAGCTTCTGCTTCAGCTTCTTTCTATTGCTCCTTCCTGGTGTTGCCGTTTCTGCCTCAGGTGGGGAAATTGGCTTCAGGTGCAGGCCCTTAGTAATAATGACCTGCCACCGGCAAAGTCTATTAGGCCTGCTTGCCTGTCCTTTACTTCTGCATTCCTCCTCAGCACTCTTTGTTGCAGTGCCTGAGGAATTCTGGGACATGTTGTCAATTTTAAGGAAATTACATTTTCCCATTCCTTACTACTTTTAATAGTAGGTTTAATTCTATTGATGTTTTTAGAAGAGGGGTTGTAGGGTTTAACCTTATTAGAGACAGAGGGTGTAGAAAAGGCAGAGGAGAAATAACATGTCTCACCCTGCAAAATCTCCTCACTACCCTGGGCCTTGTCTCCACCCAGGTGATCCACCTGCAGTACACCACCCCCTGGATTGGAATCAACAAGGGTCTGCCCTCTCCCGGCCCCCTGGTAGGAGACTCTAGCCAGGGTTTTGGTGGGGGATCCGCAGGCTTCCCCACAGTATCCTCCTCCTCCTCAAAGGGATGTAAGTGGCAAGTGTTTTCTGATGTCTCCCTTGTGCCCGCACCTGCTGTGCCTTGGCTCTTCTGCTGTGATGTCTGGGCCCCCAACAGAATATGGAGGCAGTTTCTTGGAAACCAGTGGGCCGGAGACACTGAGGACCCCTCTCCCACCTCTTCACTGCTTTCACTGACTCGTTTTTGGGTCTGTGCAGGGAGGCGCTCACCTCCTTCCTGCTCCCGCATGCGTCCTGTGTTGCTGTTACTAAGCAGCTCTTTGCCCCTCTGCTTACTTGGTGGGCCAGAGATGCCCTGAGGCTCCCGACGCAGCACACAGTGTTGCGTCGGCCTCCTCAGGCTTGGCAGTCGTGAGCCGCCATGCTGGTTTTATCAGTGGCTCCTTCAAGAGCAGATTTCTCCAGATCACTGCTATGTCTCTTGTCTCGGTGAGGCACAGGATGCTTCGGCGCCGCTCGGATACCCGATACTGCTGGTTCTGACTGCAATCACTGAAGTTTGGAGGCTTCTACAGCCTCGTCTGCATGCAGTCGGAGCAGAGCAGAGCTAGAAAGGCAGAGGTATAGTCTGCCATACTGCCCAACAGTGCCCCAATGGTTAGAAATATTTTAATGTTAGGGTGGGTGTTGTGAACAGTGATGTGAGAACCAAGCCTTGTGTCCGTTATGTATTTACTGATTCACACATACAACCCTTTCATCACAGACTGGTATATCAAATATAGAGATCTTTGATCATTGTTATATTCCCAAAATGCTCTGTGATTTAATTCAAAGAGGACAGTAACACTTATTGGTGCTATTTGTCCCCTTTCCCTCTCTCAAACTGGTATTTTGAGATGGTACAATAGGAGTATACCAGACTGTCCACCTTGGAATGATAACCCTCTATCAGAAAATAATTCATATGGTTAGTCTAGTGTTATCCCTTGCGAAGTACAAGTGAGGTGGTTTGAACAGAATGCTTACAACTTAGAACCAGTGGGCCCTCAGACCACGGTGGGTTGGTCACACCACAGTGTGCCAGTATGGGGAATTTGCAACTGCCTTCAAGCATACATGTCAACCCTCCCGATTTAGGCGGGAGACTCACAATTGAAAAAAATTATAATATTGATATGTTTTCCTTTCTCCAGCCTAAAATATTTCTAAGCCCAATGCAAGCATATGGGAAACTTATTTTCTCCTGCTTTCCATTAACAAATCTCCCTCCTAGATACTTCAGAATGTTGGCAATTCTGTTCAGGCAAGGCCTTCATTAAGAGCAGGTTATAGAAGAACCATTTACGTGTGCAGCAACAGTGTGTTTTCACATTAGATTTCTTCTGTAAAGTACTTTAATTCCATACTTGCCCTCCCTACCGATTTAGGTAGTAGGCTACGGCTTTTTAAGCACTCGTACGTCCACGGATTTGGGTGTTTGATCCTACCACTATTTTTAGTCCTTCTGTCAAATTGCTTTATTGCTCCCCAGGCGTTGATGCCTGCGAGCGAGATCCGGACACAGCCAGTAGTTACACAGCTCAGAGCTGCAGAATTAAACTTTGCACTGTTTTTACCTCTTCAGTGACTGTCTCCTGGTGTGATCTCCTCTGCCATTTCTATGCTGTAGCATTCTTGCAGTTTTGCCCTGCGCTGCAGTCTCTCTCTTCCCCGCAAGTCTAACAGATTTAGACTCTTGTGCAATGGTGCCCTGGAGTGTGTTTGCATTTTACGTTGTGGCTCTAGCGTGTCTTTATCTTCTGCAGCTTAATCCTTCTGCTACAGTCCTTCATCCTCCTGTCGATCTTTCCCGGCAGTCTTTTGTTATTTGGTCTCCCCATTACACAGCAGCCACCCTCTTGCCCTGCAATCACACTTCCTATTGCAGGGCACATCTTTCCTGTGGGCTACATTGACCCACTGAACAGAATTTCTCCAAAACCAAGCTGCATTTGCATAGAAACAGCAAAATGGTTGCGCTGGCTCCAGTGAGCACCATAGCCTTATAACTGCGTTTCGCAGCAACAAACAAAATGGCTGCATCATCTCGCTGAGCACACATTGGGCAGGATGGAACAAGGGAAGTCACTGAGGTAGCGTGCCAGTGTGTTCTGACAAATACAAATGGAATAAAGTGAAAAGGCATCACTGCTTTGCTGAAGGCCCAAAATCCCCATTAAAAAGGAAACTTTTTCACCTTTAAAAATGCTGTTCTGACGCTATTACCATCTGTCCTTTCTTAAACCACTGTGATTAATAAGGCCCTGTCATGCCCAGTATATCTCATTGTGCTCCAGCAACACCAAGCATGATTCCTGAATGACAGGCCCTGTCAAAGCAACTCTCAGACAAATCAACCAGGAACTCCACTTTTACCCGCACGGGAAAACGTGTTTGTTTTCTTCACAATGTATCAAAGCTCAGTAGTTCAAAAGAAACTCCAACGATCTGAGCCATGTCTATTTCAAGGCATCTGTGTTTTAAAACAAAACTCCTGCATACGAGAAATAACTATAGCTGCAAGACAGTGTGGGAATCCAGAGGGAGATGCAAAAAGCGAATTTAAAAAGAAATGCCAGCTCTTCACCACACATGTAAAATGGGTTTTGCAAACTCAAGGAGAGAAAGGCCCATTTTAAAAGTAAACTGTTGAATGAAAGCCTGCCATTATCTAGCAATGTGAAAGGGTTTGTTGCTGGGGAAAATACACACATGGGTTATTTTATTCAACTGGCTTGTTTAATTCAGGACCAAATATAAAAAAGTAAAACTGTTAAACCATATTGACTGGATTTTGCAAGTTCCAAAAGAAAAATAGGTTTCTTTTGGGGGGGTGCTACCAACGGAAGGGCCTCTCTCAGCAGATAATAACACCCCAGTGATAACGATTAGGTTGGATAGAATCTAGTCTAGGCTTAAACCACTGACAATGAAGCTCCCAGGACAAGGAAGTGATAAGTGGGGAAGGGGCAATAAACCTTCAATCAAGCTGTAACCCCCAACTTGCTCTGGAGTAAATGACAGTTGATGGTAGCTGAAGAAAGAAAAAAATGGTCTAGTAACAGACAAAGGACTGCCATTTGCTTCCAAAGACTATTTATGAACAAAAATGTAAAGACTTTTATCTCTGCAGCAAGACTTTGTAAAAATGTAAGAATTTTGCAGTTTAAAATTGATTTTATGGACTTTTATTGAAGACATAGTAGAATTCACTGACCCATTGGGAATAGAAATGGCAAAGAATCAGGGATTACAAGGAAAGTATCTGTGATAGTAATGCACATTTTTATACTTACATCCCTTATGTTAAACCACACATGTGTATAATGTTATGGAATTTTAGGCCGAATCATTCATACTCAAAATTACCAAAAAGTATTAAAAGGCGAAACAATGTCTTGCGGATTACAGAGTTGGAGTGCTATGCTCTACATAAAATATGAAACCAGCAAATATTATTTGCTAAGAGATTTTAATTGTATAAATGTACCGTTTGTGGCAAAATCAGATTTTGGCTAAAATAACTGTGGGGAGGCTTTTGAACATTGTAAACTCACACCATAAATCTGATATAAGTCTCTTGAAAACCAATCAGTTTAGAGCGAGGCGGGAACTAGCCCCCCTGTCCAATCCAGTAGTTTAGAGGCGTACTTAGCTAATCCTGCCCAGCCATATACTTTGGTGATGTCACTGTGCATTATAAATAAGAGTCCCTGACAAGACTCTAGAGACACAGTCTTCCTGATTTTCCTGCGCCGCGTCCTGTTCCATTCATCCTGCTGAGTCCAGATCCCAACTACAAGGCCAAAGCATTGCTGACCCTACTCCAGGGCCCACTGCAAAACCCAGGCATTGCTGATCCTATCCCAGCAAGGCCTAAATTCTGAAATCCCACTAAAATTCCCAAATAACCAAAGGGGAGTGGTAGCCTTTTGGGAAGTAACCTGAACCAGCCTGGCTTGCTGCCCACTAACTACATCCAGAGGTACCTGTGCCATCCAGTGATCAGAATTACCATCCGGTGACCCGACCTGCCCCGCTGTCTTTTGCCCAGCTGTTTTCATTTGCCAGGCGCGATGCCGTGTAGTGACCAGAACCCTTGACGGTCCAAAATCCTAGACTAAAAGTAGCCTGTAAGTATAATCCCTATCCCACAGAAATCCATAGTCTACCTTGTCTTTCCTTTGTCCTTATCCCACTCTCTAAGCCATCCTATCTTTATCCTGATAACATGTTTAAACTGTTAGAATTATCTGTGCACCCTGCCCGTGACTTCCGAAAGTCCTAGCGCCATCTCTTTTCCATTTTTCTTGTGTAATCCTAAACCCTTAGTCATATTTTGAGTGATCGGACTGGTTTCCACCAGTGTTGATCGCTGGGGTGACAGTGTTGAAATCACTAATCAATCCTGGATCTTACTGTGTCCATCTTTGGTGGTCTAGTTTGAATACTCTAGTTTAGAGTAAAACTGTTCTTGTCACAACTGAATCCCTTCCTAGTTCACTGCTTCATTTTGCTCAAAGTGCACCTTTTTATATCTTGCATAACTCATCCAGTTTCATAGCTATAGACCTATTTTCACTTCTATAATATACCTGTGATATATATCTATTCCCCAGCCAAAAAAACACACTCTAAATTAGAGTATTTCACCCATTTTTTATTAAAAACCGTTTGGGTAATTTAAAGCGGGAATTAAGAAAATGCAACTTTTACACATGTCATTTTGCTGCAACATGTTTTAAACTTTCCACTCATTTTCGAATTATATGCTCTTGTTAATGCATTGCTTGTGATTGTTAGTGTCTATGCATTGTTGCTTTAGTGAGAAATAGTATTTACCTTAAAGTTTTAACCACACATGAATTAATTATTTGTCCATTTCCGAGTGTCATTTCATAAGATTGCAAGGGGTTTAGGTCGGATTTGGATTCCGTTTTCTGCCTCTTATTCCTGATTACCTGTTGTGTCTTTCCATCCACTCAGAATTGATTCTTTGTGGGTTGAGGGAACATTGCAGGGGGAAATACTAACTTGGGTGATATCTTTCTTAATTCAAAAAGTGCTCCTATTCCCTGGTGTTTTGTACATGTTCCACTAGAAGGTAAACCAAGTGTATTGCATACATCCTCATTGTAATTATCACCCCATTGGTGATTGCTGCCCCATATTAAAAAGTGTATCATTCCTTTTGAATTTTAAAATAAATATAGAAATATTGGATTTCACCAAGCAGCCTGGTTCATGGTACATTGTGACCCGGGGTATTTGAAAAAGGGGTGTGATACGAGTTGATTACCATCTCAATTTGAATCTGCATAAAATAAAGAGAAAAGCTTCTCAGTTGTGTGCTACATACTAGACCGAGACTTTGTTTTCTAAGTTGTCCCATCCAAATTTCTACCTAGTGTAAGGGAAAGGGCATTAAGGACTACCCCTCTCAGTTCTCAGTCTGTCCCCTATCAAGTTTCTGGTCCTGCAGTGCCTGCTTTTTTGGTTCATGTCATTTTGTAGTCTTGTATTTTTATTTTCACCACTATAAAATAGGACTGCAAGTACCACAAGGCACAGGGATGGGCACAAGAAGGCCAGAGCTGGCTGGGCATTTCACACCTAGAATGGGGCAACATTTTATCTTAATAGTCTTTGACATAGGCATTCAGCTCACTGTTATGTTTGATGTAACTAGAATCTGCAGTTCTTCACAAAAAAAGCATGCAGAGAGGTCATGTTGACGGATCAGGTGGCTTTGCAAGGTTTCACAAAGGGATTTACTTAAAAATTAATGCGAATGACAAAGAACCAAGTACCCACGCTTCTGCAGACCGACCCTCCAGCTTATTGCGATTTTGCGATCCCGCAAAATGCCGCGAAAACGGCCGTTTTGCGCAAAATGCCGCAAAAATGGCCGTTTTGTGCAAAAACAGCATCTTTTAAAATTTTTTTATTTTTTTTTTTTTTTTTAAGTAATCTGCAAAAATTACTGTTTTGAAAAAAAGAATCCTCAGGGTGCCAGGTGCTCAACTTTTTTTTTTTGTTTTTATTTACACAAGAAATGAAATCACTTACGCCCCAAAAATTGCAGCCCAATCCACAAGGGACACATGAATGGGCACATTTTATATGCGCGCCCATTCAGATGGCCTTTTTCACCTCCTTGATCAAATAAAGTGGCGTTTCTGTCCATTTAAAAGCACATCCCTCATTTCCAAGCAAGATGCACTTTTAAATGTGCAGAAATTGTAGGCAACCCTACGCGCACGGGATGTGGGGCTGCTACTGCATGACAGGGTCTTTCCTGACCCTGTCATGCATTTCTTTTAAGGTATGAACCGCTGCTGAGTCGCTTGCATTTCTGTTCCTCAAACAGGATAAAAATGCATTTTTTGGGTCACATTTTACAGCGGCAGGCACCTAGAGTGCCTGTCCCTGTGAAAGGCGCTGGGAGCTTGCAGAACACTGTCGGGAGAGCGATTCTATTCAAAGTACTCCCCATTTTGATGACAAAAATCTATCGAATGTTACAATTTGACCAATTACGTGCAGTACTATTCGATCGATTTTTATAAATAATGAACATGTGTTGCGGGGGTGTCACCCGCTCCCCTTGTTTAGTATTTTTGGTCTAGGGTGGTTGCAGAAGTGTTTTCCCCTTTTTCCTCAAAATTGGAGGCGGGGACAGAAAAAAAAGGAAAATAACGAAAAAAGGACCTTGCAGAGTCGGATCCGACCCGCGTTAGAGGGACGGATCCGACTCGCGTTAGAGGGACGGATCTGGCACCGCAGGGTTGCAGGGGAAGCTGCAGCGACCAAGCGGTTAAGTAGGGGAGGGGGTCGGGTGGTGGTGAAAGGTACATTTTGGGTTGTTTGGCTGAAGTGCAAATCAATTTGCAGCAAAATTGACTACGGTCAATTCCGCCGCAAATAATTACACTTCGGTCAAACAACCCAGAACACCATTCAAGGCAGCTGCCAGCGCACAATTTGCGCTACAGCTCAAGCCTGTGGAAATGCGCCGGTCACCTTTGAGAATAAGGTGACCTGCTCATTTCCAAAAATGGTTTGTCTAAAAATAGCATATCCTCCGTTCTTTTTTTAAATGCCCCCTCATTTGAGGAACTGGGACAAAATCTACATTTAAAAAAAAATAATAAAAATGGTTACACTATGAGAGAGAGGGAGAGTGATGGGTGAGATGTGAAGTGATGGGCAAGAAAGCAGAGGAAGAGCAGTGGGTCAGAGGAGGAAGTGCTGCACAAGAGAGCAGAGGAAGCAGTGATGCGGTGGGCCAGAAATCTGAGAGCGAGCAGAGGTACAGAAAGTAGAGGAAGCGGTTGGCCAGAAAGAGGCAGTGAGCTGCAGATTGGGAAAAAGGATGAGGGAAGAATGTGATAGAATGGGAGAAAAGATGCAAGATGCAGAAGCAGCACAAAAGAATGAAGGACTGTATATTGAGGGAGGAATTGTAGAGTGTAAGGTGTGAGTTGGGAGTATGATTTGGAGTGTGGCAGGGGCTGGGCAGTGCAGATTGTGACTTGACAGTGTGACATAGCACGTGAGTATTTGTATGACATAGTGAGAGGTTAAGGAATGTAAGTTATGATGGAGAGTTGGTGAGATGTTTGTGGGTGTTTGGGGGATTGGAGAACATAGAAGGGGAATATTTTCAGCATTACAATTGATAATGATCAATTTAGTTAATACTATTAAATAGGCATGAACATTAAACCAGAAATGTAGCCAAATCAAACACTGTTCTGCCAAGCCAGAGACATCTGGGACTCTTCCTATTAAATTAATACAAAAGACACATAATAATGATACCCTGGCTCTCTTCTAGCCTTGCACTCTACCTATTTCCTGCAATGTGGCAATCTTACACCCTCCAGTTAATACAAAATGTCCCGCAAAAATGCCGCAATAAATAAAGGTTTGTGCCGCAAAATTTGCCATTTCATGCCGCAAAATTTGCCATTTCATGCCGCAAAATCCTGGAAGGTCTGCGTAATAGAACATAAAAGGTTGTGGTAATTTAATTGCTAGCTGGACTTTCGGCTCGGAGTGTAGCAGCTGCCATGCTTCATGACAGACCTGAGATCCGGCCAGGGCTGCTCCCAAAAGAAAAGCTTTGTCAAAGCCAACCGTTTTGGCTTTTGTGTAGGCATCGGATAGCCATTTGCCAGGCACTACCATAATAGTACTAGTTGGCCATAAAATGGCAACAGCTAGAAAAAGGTGTGATTACCTGGGCATTTGATATCAGTGCCTGACAAATATCTAATACCTGTACACAAGCCAGAACTGTTGGCTTTGTCAATGCTTGTTTCTAGCAGGACTTCAGTGCAAGGAACATATATAAATCAATTGACAAATTCACAATTGGCAGATACTGGCTGGGAATGGCCATAATGATTAGCATGGCCAGGCGCAGTCAGTGGGTGGGTAAATCACCAAACAATACCCACAAGATGTGTGTCCATTCTCACATGTCAGCTGTAGTCCAAATCTATATTTTTGGTTTATTGGTGGTGCTTAGGTGCTACCTATTAGCAAAAACTAAAACGAGCAATACTCCACAGAGGAAAACAATGTCCATACAATAGCATATTGGGATGTTTTGCATATGTGACTCTGACGAGCATGCCATATTGTGCCCACACTTAAACACATAAATCAATCAAAGAAGTTGCCTCAATTTGTAAATCCACTAGGCCAAACTCCCTTTCTACACTGCCACACCATGATGTTCACTACCTACAGGCCAGCACTAATAAGAGATGCTAATACCAGCTCTGTTAGATAAAGCATGGGCCTGCTCTTTTGTGCCGAAATAACCCCTGAGGCCTGCGTAATAGTGAGGCGGTAGTGGCAGAGGAACTGTGTACCCTTTTATGGGCATTAGAAGCCGGTTTTGTTTAAAACGCTTCATCAACTTATTACTGGTCAGGCTAAAGTTTGAAAGAGGTACAATCCTTTCTGTGTAGCCTTTCTGTGCATAGTTTGTTAGGTCCTGCCCTATCTGTAGATATAATTCCCTAAGGATGTTTCTGTATTAAGGTTGGGCATGCCCACACCAAGACCCAGCCCTTCCTCTTCTAACATTATTTAGAAACAAGAAGCAAAAGAGCCTTTGTACCCCATTTGAGTGGCTGATGTTGCAGCCATTTTATACTCGCATCCAAAAACGTAAGTTGTCCAAATGAGCATGTATGGTTTATGGTTACAAACATTTTAATGTTAGGGTTAGTATTGTCAACTGTGATGTGAGCACCAAGCCATGCATCAGTTATGAATTTAGAGATTCACACATACAATCCTTTTTATCACTTACTTGTTTATCAAATGTATAGATCTCTGATCACTGTTATAGTCTGTGATTTAATGCAAAGCATACATGGTTCCTCATTGGTGCTTTTTGTCCTCTTTCCCACTCTCAGAGAGGTATTTTGAAAGAGTACAATAAGAGCGTACCAGACTGTCCATCTTGGAATGATAACCTTCTATCAGAAAATAATTCATATGGTAAGTCTAGTCATAGCTCTCAACGCACACATTTTTGGCGGGTGTCCTCCGCCTTGTAAACAGCGGACTCACCCGTCAAGCCTCCTCCATGCCCATTCGTTCAATGGTCCTCTCACCCGCCAAAAATAAAATCGGGTGTTTTCACCCGCCTTTGCGACACAAATAGTTGAGAGCAATGGTCTAGCATTGCCCCTTGCGAAATACAAGTGAGGTAGTGGAACAGAACACCTGCAACCAAAGCTTTAAGTGGGGTAAGAAATTGAGGGGGGGGCCCTCGTTTGGGGGCGTGGCTTCCATTGTGGGCGGGGCCTAAAACATGCACAAATCATTGTAAGGTGCGCAAACAAATATATAAATGTATGTGAGCATTTATATATTTGTATGCGTACTACTATGGTTTGTGTACCTTTCAAGCCTTATAAACATACCAATGTTACGTATTTCTATGTTTATAAAAAGGTGGCTTGAAAAGTGCACAAACCATAGTAATTTACGCACACTTGTGTGCTTACCTTACTATGGTTTGTGCACTTTTCAAGCCACCTTTTATAAGCATAGAGATTTATAACATAGACGGCTTGAAACGTAAACAATTCAAGGCATCTTTTATAAAGCGTTGAGGACGGACAAAACCCGAGGTGGCTTTGTCCATCGACAAAGCTTTATAAAAGATGCCTTGAATTGTGCACGTTTCAAGCGGTCTTTTATAAACATAGAAATATTTCTACGTTTATAAAAGATGGCTTGAAACGTATACAAGTCAAGGCATCTTTTATAAAGCTTTGCCGGTGGAGAAAGGCGCCTCGGGCTCTGTGATCTCTGCTCAGAGCAGATAGATCACTGAGCCCGAGGCGCCTTTCACCCTCTGCAAACCCGCGGGCTCCGTGATCTAATCTGCATATTAGATCCTGGAGCCCGCAGGTTCGCTGAGGGTCAGTGACCTGGCGAGGGCAAACAAAGGAACTGTAACTTCCCTGATGACCCCTCAAATGAGGGGTCATCAGGGAAGTTACCGTGACTGACAGAAGTGCCAGCCAGCCTCAGCGACGCTGTGCCTGGCTGGCACTTCTGTCAGCTCGCCTGAAATTAAACTGGCGGGCGCATCTCCCGTTGCGGCTGCGGTGGAATAATGCATCCTGCCAATGTTGTGTGGGATGGGGGGCCCCGGCTCAGTCCCACTTTTCGGAGACTGCCGGGGTCCGGCCCCGGCAGGCCCCGGCCCACTTTAAGCACTGCCTTCAACACATGCCAAATCAGTGAGCCCTCAGACCCTGGTAGGCTTTTCAACCACAGTGTGCTAGTAGGAACAGTTTGAAACTGTATTTAAGCAAGGCCTTCCCCGAGAGCAGGTGACAGAAAAAACACTTACTTGGGCAGCAACAGCTGTGGCTCCACATTAGAATTTTTCAGCTTAATTTATATAGCAATTATTTATTCATATTGAGGATGGGTTTTGTCATACGACAGACGTGTCGTTTGGAAGTGACGTGTGCCACTGGGAGGGCGGGGAGAGAGGGAGCACATTCTGATTGTTCGCCCTGGGCACCAAGTTGAATAGAAACTGCCCTGCTTATAGCGGAATGCTTTCAGTGTGGCCGTGACACTTGACTGTATGCGTCTGTGGGTTTACCCCCAACTTTAAGGTCTCCAAAGACCTGCTTCCGGATGCGTTCGATATTTATTGCGCACATATATAAGCACGCTTTGTAAGCGCACTCATATTTACGGAGCGGTCCTCTAAACAGTACAATGTTTTGCCTGGACGTAACATGGCTGCAACTGTCGACTTCGCCTGCCCACTGCGCAGGCGTAGCCTCTCACGTGCAATCTACTCTGGATTCGTTGGTCTATGGTAGCTAAAGTCCCGTCTCTCGCGAGAGTAGTGTGGTTGGCAACCCCAGCGTCCATTTCAGCAGAAGGGACATGAAGGCAGCCATGTTGGCATAGCTTGGACCCCTCGGGTAACTGGTCGCTGTTTGGGAGCGTCTTCTCTGTCATCCTCATCCATCTGGAGTAGGGGAGAACTCCGAGCCCGGCAGCAGCCATGAGTGGCGGGACGCCCTACATCGGCAGCAAGATTAGCCTGATCTCTAAGGCAGAGATTCGCTATGAGGGCATCTTGTACACCATCGACACAGAAAACTCCACTGTGGCGCTTGCCAAAGGTGCGAGGAGGGGTATCGGAGGTTAGGGGGGATATATGAGCTGTGGGTCCGACGCTTAAGTTAAAAGGTAGAAGAGCGAAGTGGGCTGTGGATGCCAAAGCGAGATGAAGTAGGTGGGGAGACGGGGTAGAGATACGGATTTTTTCCAACCCTACCTTTCATGTTGGACTTTGAATGGGAGATGTTGGATCTTTTGAAGTCGTACACACACGTTTGGTACTCTTCGCTAGACTGTACACAAGGATCCAGTCCCTGGTTTCGCCCGCTACTCTTGAAAGATAAAACCACTGCGCGTTTCACATTTGTTTTCTGGTCACCCGCTTCTGGTGCAGTGTTTGGATGCATTTTTTTCCCTCACTTTCTTTGCGAGTGTTGGGGGGTTCCAGAAGTGCGTTTTTACAGGTGCTCAACTCCGGACTTTCCAGTCCCATCCCGTTCTCGGGTGCCCTGTGGATTATCATCTGTTGTTCATAGTTCCAAAGGCATGTTCCCTTCTGCTAAACGGCAGTGCGAATTAGTCGTTGTTTAGTAGCATTTTAAATTGTCTGTCTTGTATTTCTCCTGTACTTCCCCTCGCGCTTGTCAAATGCCCTGGTACATCTTTTGATGCATCGATAGTTTAGGGAAGCATTGGGGGGAAAAACAGAACTTTGTCAGACCGCATTTTGGAGAGTAATGTGCTGGCGAAGTAACCAAACGGGGGAAGAGCAGCTTTACTCCTGTATTAAAGGTGTGCGTTGGGGAGTGGCATTTTCCAAGAGCCAAAACATAACCCACCAAATCGTGTAAGATTCAAGATGGACAAATCTAACGTTGACTGGTTGAACACTCTCATTAAGGCCCTGGGAATGCATGAATGCACTCCTTCAGATCTCTTCGCCTTTTGACGCTGCTATTAGTAGCCATTAATATACTTCATGCAACCAACTCCATACGACAGTTGTATAAGTGGGTAGAGAGCATAAGTCTATAAAAAGGCAATGGACTGCAGCTATACTTCATGAGAACATGGTTTTGAACAGTGCCTTAAGATTTGCAATATAGCCAAGAGAATGTTTTCCCCCAATAACCATGTTTTTCAAAGAATTGGTGGGTATGATTGACCAGTACTTCAATCTGGCTTTGTTGAAATGAATTCCTGTAGTTTTGAATGGCGGGCACAATTTTGCTGTCTTTATTGGTTTGATGACTGTTTGCTTTGTGGTCAGGTGACAGTGCGACTCTTTCATCCAGACTGGAATGCCTTTTGACGTCTTGAAGCTCATCTTGTTTTTGAATGAGCCGTAAACCAGTGTGGATTATTGGATGAAGATACAAAGTGTGGATCTGGTAGAGTTTAGTCTTTGTTTCAACACTCATCATGCCCTTTCTTAGATCTACACACGGATACTGATATTTCCCTAGGGCGCAAGGTTGTCTGGTTCCTCTCTTGGTCTTTACAGACAACGTTGCCATTCTGGCCAGGACAGCAAAATATCTAGTAGACCATGTTGGCAAGACCCTGATCTGGGCGAGGAGGCAAACGGAGGAATCATACACGTATAGGGGGCTGTGTGTGCTGGATGGGGGTTGCCCATTATGAGTGTTCTGGAGGTCGGCTTTTCTTCCTTTCGGAGGTGGGAAGATGCGTTTTACAGGAGCTCACTTACTGTTGCACAAGTGGGATGGGGTAGTGTACTGTTCAGAGTTTCTACAGATCATTGGAGGCATACCATGCAAAAGTGGTCTCTACAGCTTTGCATGGAACTTGGCGGTGGGGTGTTTCCTATAGCCATTTGGTAGTAGTGTGCAAGAAAACGTCTTGTTGATTTCATTGTTATGCTTGGGAGGGGGCGGCTAGCTACTCCAATGCTCCCAATCGGGCTGAAACTAGGAGTTCCTTTTATTGGCGAAGTTGCTATGTGAAATACTTTGGTTTAATGAATTTGCCTGAACCTGCATGCGAAGTTTGAGAGCATATGAGGTCCTGCTCTTTCAAGAGGCAGGATCACTCGATTGGCTTAAACCCGGGGTCTCCAACCTTTACATTGGCAAATGGGCAATAGTCAAGAGCCACTAGAGTACTTCTATCCATGAGTATGAGAATTTGTACTATGAAATTTTGTTTTTTTGGGCTGTTAATTCCCTCTTTATTTAAAAAAGGAATAACATATGCATTTACCATGTTAACTCGAACATCTTAATTTCATTATTCGTAGCTGTCTCTAAAGCATATTAGAACGTTTGTGAAGTCTTGACATTGCGTGCTTTGTAATCTGGTATGTATCTTGAAAAAGAACAGCACTCGGATGCTGTCAGATGGGATCAAGTTTTGATTTCAGGAAGTTCGTCTGAAAAGGGCATATTCGCAGAGAAAGGCAATCGCATTGGCTGATAGTGCAGATAGCCTCCTTGCCATGTTTGCATGTAACTGCACACCTGAGATGGCAGACATACATTCAGGACAGTTTTTTTTTTTTAAAATCTCTTGCAACAGACTCAGCCACAGGAGTCGCTGTACCCTTCACAATTGCATCATCTGTCAAAATACGTTTGTTTTTCATTAGATAATTAGATTAGCAACATTGAATGATGCCTCCAGCACCGTTTGTAGTGCATCATTTAGTTTACCTATTTCTGAAGGAAGCTGTCTGTGACACTAAGAATCATTTTTTAAAGATTATTTTTTCAAATTGATTTCCTACTCTAGATGGAAATGGTACTTCTTTTGTTGGATGCTGTGTCTCCATCCATGATTTCAACAGTAGTACAGTAGTTTGTTTCTTTTTGGGCTGTATGTGCAAAAACACAATCTGAGGTGTTATACTTTTTACCCAATTATTTTTTTATAACATGTTTATTTTTTAAACGGTTGCACATTGGAAGCAGTGAATAAGAGCGACAAAGCATACATTATCTGACATGACATGTTTAAACAATCAGGTGACTGTACAGCCACTTGATTCCCCCATTGTGTCTTCCCCACCCCCCTCATTTGTTGATCATCTGTCCCCTTAGCTGTCACGGCTGGGATCATATGGGACCAGTTCCATAAACCTGCATAAGGCTAGTTGGGCCAACCGGGGCATATAAGCTTGTGCAGGAAACGTTTGGTCCTGTTCCATCAGAGGGGCTCAACGTCAGCTAACCGGTTTAGGAGGCCCGCCCTAGCTGCAGTGACCTTTTCTGCCACCAGAATATCCCACAATTTGACCCACCACAAAATCATGGAGGGGCCCTGCGTGGACTTCCAAGTCTGGTCGTTGTAATTCTTGCTGCTGCCAGTAGCATTTGTGTGAGTAGTTTGGTCGTTTCCCCGTACCTGGGATAGGATCCAGGTACCGGAACACCCAGCAGGACAACTTCGGATTCATTGGGCACTGTTACTTTGGTGATTTTCTTTCATGGTGGCAATACATTTGCTCCAGAAGGTTTACATTATGGGGCAGGTCCACCACATGTTGAAGTATGATCCAGACTGTCCACATTTACGCCAACACAGCGGGCTGAGGGCTTGGTTGAACTGACGGGAGTGTCGTGGAGTAGTATCAACGAAGCAGCAGTTTATAGGTGCTTTCTTGGTTGGTTATGCAGAAGGAAGATGAGTGGGCTCTAGTCCATATGTCCACCCAAATCCGGTCGTCTAGTGGGACCTGGAGGAAAGGATGTCATCTTGTAAGAGTTTGTAAAGCTTGGAGATCCCGCCCTTCGTCAGCAGCTCCTGGAGGGTAAGTTCCAGAGGGCTGGGGTTTCGTGTGGCTTCCTGTCGGGTCAAAGGGTGAGAGCACCAATGTCGGAGCTATGCATAAGTGAGTCTGTCAGTTTCGGCTAGTTGGAAAGAGTTTACATTCCTCGAAGGTGCGAGGATGGCCGTTTTCATAAAACTGCCCCAGGGATTCCAGTCCTCCCTCTACCCAGTTCTTGAAGCTTGATGGGTGAAGTCCCGGGGAGAAGGCTGGGTTATGAAAGACTAGTGAGTATGGACCGAGGCCCTGTGAAATCCCCTTAGACCTACGTGCCCCGTCCCACATACCCAGGGTAGATTTCCCAGGGTAGATTTAGTGGAGGCCAGGATACTAGTCCATGATCTTCGAAACTGAGGTGGGATGATTGGGAGTTGCGACTGTGGCTATCCTGTAGGCACCACCACGCGCAGAGGTGCGCCAGTTGAGATGCAGTGTGGTACTGACAGAGGTTATGAAACTCCCAAACCCCCCTAAGCCTAGACCCTCTGGGATATTCTTGATTTTTTTTTTTACCCTTCCATATAAATCTAAGCATTTTCCTCTGCAGTTGCAAGAGGGGAGGCCTGGGGACTACCATGGGCAGGGAGGTACAGGTGTATAAGAACCGTGGTAGAAGGTTCGTTTTACAGGCCGTGATTCACCTAATGAGGGATATTTGTTGAGAGCATCATTGTTCGAGGTCTTGTTCTAACTCTTTGAAGAGTGGAGGAAAGTTCAGTGGGAATACATCTTTCGGGCAGGCCGGGAGTATGACCCCAAGGTATGGTATGGATTTGCGGTTCCACTGAATTGGGCACAGGAGACCCTCCAGTTCGCCAGAGTTCATTCCCACCCCAAGGCTGCTGATTTCGCAAAGTTAATGGCCAATCCTGCAACCTCCCCAAATCTGTGCAGCTCTTTGAGGGAAGCTAATAGCGAGGGTCAGATTTCTGTGATGGACAGCAGCACATCGTCCGCATAAAGCGAGACCATATGCTGCAAAGCACCCACTGGGAGTTCCTTGATTTTTGAGTCCTTTCAGATTCGTTGGGCAAATGGCTCCATTATTGAAGCAAATAAAAGGGGGGACAGGGGACAAACCTGTCTGGTGCCACAGGACAGGGGAATGGGGCCCGGCTTGTTATGGTTAACCCGGAGCAAAGTCTTGGGGAGCGGTAATTAGCTAGGACCATGTTAAGGAAGCTGGGACCAAAGCAAAAGGCTTCTAATGTGTGTCGTAGGAATGACCAATCTACTTTATCGAAGGCCTTGGAGTCATCCAGGGCCAATTTATGGGAATCCTGGGTAGCTATGTAGGGCCATTCAGATATTGTCCCTGGTTGATCTATTTTGTATAAATCCCGTCTGGGCTGTGTCGATTATGTTGGGAAGGATTGCTGCCAAACTGTTAGCCAGTATTTTTGAGCATATATTAGCATCAATGTTTAATAAAGAGATGGGTCTGTATGAAGCGTTATCTCTCGGGTCTTTACCAGGTTTGAGCAATAGGACAGTTATTGATCCTGCATAGAAGGGGTAACGGAGCCCGAAGTACCAAAGGAATTAAAAAGAGGTGTCAGCGGGGCAGTCAGAACAGTTTGTAAAACCGTGTTGTAAAGCCATCCGGGGCCCTTGGTCTCAAGGATTTGATGGCTGCTTCTACCTACTTTTGAATTTTATTTTTGTTATATAAACCATGTTCTGTTTTATCAAAAAAAATCCATTGCCACTTCGGCATATCCCCACTTTCATGTAAATTGCTCCTAGGCCAGGTGACGGAATTCAGCAAAAGAAAACGAAGACACATCCTACTTTGTTGACTACCAAGTTTCTGTCAAATGAGGGGCACGATTGAAAAAAATAACACGTGGAAACCATGTGATCAAGTTTATGCAAAAAAAGTGTAACTTGCAGGGCTAAAATAACATTGTTTTATAGCGATGACTTGAAACGTGCACAGATCATATAACAACCAAACATCATATATAACAACCCAACCTATTGTTATGCATTAACATTTGGAGCAAATAGTATTTGGTTGAAGCTGGGGGCGAATGGGTGGCGACCTGCCGCCCATCGCCGGAGGCAGTACCACATAAAACAGTTCACAGGATCATTGCCTCTTCCTGCAGGAATCGTGCAGGTCATTCTGGTGCATTACCAATGGATCATGCCTAGTGTACGTGTACAGCTCTCTCGGGCATATTGTAATTTTCCATGTGTGGGAGAATTGCTTGTCAATTGTATGGTGTTTTGCTCAATTTCTAGCCAGATTAGTGCTCATAAATTGCACCATTTCAACCTAGTATTAGAAGGCTAAAAATCCACTGCCAGAATTTGAATGTATGCATATATTTTCCCCACAGAACTCTGTAGATCTCCCATTTTGTGTACACAGCAAAAGGGTATCAACGGTATTAATTGTTCTCCTATCCCATGGGTCTCCCCAATGGTCTCTCCCTGAATTCACTACCGTTTTGTGCAGTGTTCTGTTACATGTTATTTACATGTATACATACAAACTACTGCTCACTTTCCCCACCTAATTACTTATGTTGTACTCTTGTTTTGTAAAACATAGGCTGAAAGAACTCTCAGATAATTTTTGGGGAATTGATAGCACATGTCATTTTACATTCCTGTTTATGGTGTTTGTGCAGTTACAATTTATAAAAATAAAGTGCAGCTAGTAGTTTTCATTTACTTTAAATGCAATATTGCAATTCGCGCTTGAATTCCTGTATCTGGACACTCATCCATATCATGGCAAATTCCATCTTAACCTTTAATGCTATTGGGGTACTATAGCCTTTAAAACGGAGAACTATCTTCAAATGAAAAAAAGTTTTACCATACTCACCAACACATAATGGTAAATGTAAGGCTGTAGGTTTATTTCCCCCATTCTGATTGAAAGCCTACAATTACCAGCATGCAAAGTGCTTATTGAAATAAATCTAAAACACAGTGAGACTGAAATGATCTCAGCCCCATCACAGTTTCACATGGCATGCAGATTTATGTACCTTTTTTATAATCGGGTATCATTTGCATCTCTTGCTGATAATGGCCACCAGAAGCATTTCCCATTTTTGTTATTGGTTAACCCCTTGCTGGGGCACTGCCCAGAGCCCTTCAAGCTTAGATCCAGCCCCTCCTCTCGGACTTTCTCCTTTTCTTTGCAGAAGAGGAAAGGCAGAGTGAGTATGGGAAGAGGCCCAAGGACTGCAGGCACCAAAATAAATGCACTGCTGATTTTGGTGTCTGATACAAAGGGCTACTGGGAAGCCTCGCAGAGATAGCAGTGGCTTGTGATCCACTGGTTGGAGACCCCGGGTTTAAACACTTGTGTCCAACATGTAGCACTCAAGATATGATTGTGAAGTTATTTGGGAGTAAAATAATTTTTTTGGGGAGTGGAAAAAAAAAAGCAAGCTCCATTCCGAATGGGAGTATTTTATTAGTGAGTAAATAGTGTTTTTTTTTTTATTTTATTTTTTTAACATGCTTAATACCTGAGTTCGGTTTGTAAGCGCAAGACTGGGATTTGAACCTGTGTTGCTATGCGTTGTCTTGCTCTCAAGACAAACATGTTGCCCCTGAGCTATCCTCTCGCAATAAAAGATGCACGTTTACCTGTTCAGACCAGCCACAAATAATAGTTGTATTATTTTTCCCTGTGGCACTATGTGCACTACTGGCCATATCCATGGAGCTGTGTCTGGGTAAAGCAGGGGCACAGTGAACTACATGTCTCTGCGCTTTTTTGAGTATTTTTACTCCCTATTTTTATTTTTTTGTGAGTATTTGCTTATTTTTATGGAGTAAAAGCAGTTTATATATCTATCCAGGGCTGCCTACATGTGCTAAAACCGGGGAAGGTGAGGCGGGAGGCCTTTAGCGACACAATAGTTGTCCAGGAATTGACAAGGAGTTGTCAATATTGTCTCTGTTGTATTGGCTAACTTTTGGAGAAGACCCATTTCTCCTGAAAGGGTGCAACCTGTATCCCAAATGGACCTTCCCAGGGAAAAGAGGATTATTTCAGATCTGTGTTGCTGTTTCAAGCCGGGCGCCTCTACCTGCAATCAAATTTGGGATGCGGAAACAATGCAACTTGTGCTTGTAAAGGGGGGGGAGAGGTGATCAGTCCATCTCAGCCTGTTCTTTGATTCCATTTCCTTTAAGACCATTGCATGCAGTTTTTTTGCCCCCTATATTAAGACTCCAAATGTCCCTCTTGAGACAAGCACTTAGCGGAGAGTGGGTGCAGCGTGTAGTGTTGTACATGTCACTATGCCCAAGGCATAAATTAGTTTTCAAAAATTGATTAGCAGAGTTTGCTAATTAAAAAAATGTTTGATTAGCAAACCGACCCATTTGATTGGTAATTTTGTACTAATAATTTTAATGTCACCAGAAGTTATTAAATTAGCAATAATACAGCAGTTTTGCCTACCGCTGAAATGAGACATTAGTGAGAGGAGTGAGGCCTTGCAAATTCTTTAAATTTAGCTAGACCTGCAGGTCGTATAACTTAGTTTACCGATTCAACCTAGAGAAATGCCCTCCACTCATAGCAACGGCGGACAACACATTTAACATGGTGCATGCATGCCACTATAAACCCACTTTGTTTGGCACACGGCTGCCACCCAGAGTCCAGCCATGCAAAGTGAACTTGTTGGACATTTACAGCAAACAAAGAAAATGTTTTAATACAAGTTTTCAAACATGTCTTGTAAATGATGCTCGCCCTTCATACAATCTACTCGACTGTGCGAGTGGGTGGAAAGACTATAGAGTGTCTGTAAAATGTAAAAGTTAGCTGCATCAATGGACACAAATGGCTATAATGAAAAGGCTCTGAAAACAGTTTGGCCAGCTGTCTCCTGCAGGTGGTAATATGTAATACATTCATAATCCTTTAGCAAAGCAAGCTTTGGAGGTGAACTAGAGTGTTTGGTATTGCAGTAGATCTGTAGATCTACAGACTGGATGAAACTATTGATCACTACTTTGCGTAAGAATCTAGTTCGCTTTGTGTATTCATGTAAGAGGAAATAAAGACTAAGCAGAGTGGACTGCGTAGCAGATAACTTGACAAACTAGGTGGAATGTTGTAGTTTGTGGTCCCCTCACTTTCTGGGTCCCTGATATAAAGCAACAGGATGACAACATAGAATGTCAAGGCGTATGGGTTTGCTCATGGGTTGTGCACCAGTTGAAAGATGTATGCAACCTGCAGGTTACAGAACTAGGTATGCCATCAAAAGCATTTGATCATGTACACTTTCAAAGTGGTCACTTGTCAATATTATGCATCTTCCCCAACAAAATGAAATATAGTTGGCACTATGAAATTTAGATACACTTACCTAAAATTTACTGTAAAGCATGAGATGATGCAGTGTCTTACAGTATCAATACTGTAATTATGCGTTGTGACTTTTTATCAATGTAATTGCATGACTGTATTATAAAAAAAATATATAAAATTGACACATACTGGTCTTTGCTAGACTGGATAGAGAAAGCAAAATAAAATTATCATCCCGATTTACTTCTGGTTTGCAATTTGAAAAAGAACATTCTTGCCAAGCACTCCCAAACATGTCTTTGGCACCTAGACGAGATGACTACTGCTGCACTTTCTCTCCATTAGCACTTGACGTGAACAAAGAAAAGAGGGTGAGCACCAAGGGCAAGAGGAATTCAGGGCAAGCTGTGCTTTCATAGAAGAGGCAAACTTAAATGGCTAACTCTGCTACACAAGTGCCCATTTGATTAGCAAACCTACAGAATTTAATAACAAATTTCTGTACGACACAGCTTATTTTATGCCTTGTGCCCCCTTACCCGAGCCATCAATAGGCAATGATGCTCTTTTTGGGGAGGGAGGTGGACAAAGACTGTTGAATTTATCATTATGGTTATAGGAATGCAAACACTGCTGTGCTACATGAGATTAGTACTGTGGCCCAATCGTTTGAATGCTTTGTCTGTGTTCCTGCATTTCTACATGGTGGGCTTTGACTCTTTATACAATGCGTTCAGTTTATAGCTGAGAAAACCAATGGCTTTGCAATTCTGGGGAAATGTTTGCAATCATCAAATGTGCTACATAATTGGGGAAGGCAAGGAAAAGTTTAGTGGAGTGAGAGGTTTCCATATTATCAAGAAGTGGCCAAGTATTACGGACTGGAGCAAATTACTATGTAAATGAGGTTGCAGAAACTGACTAAGCAGTACTGGGGAGAATGCATTGGAGGAATACTGTGCAGGTCTTGTCTTGTATGCTCACCCTCTCAAAGCAGATTAAAAGCCACCAGTATTCAGCTTTAGCGGCAACCTCTTCAAAGGTTAACTATTTAGGTTGGACCATTCTGAGTGTACTTTGAAGAAGGTACATGTTAGATGGCACTTGTATAGCACCCGATGCCATTGGTATGGCCTCAAAGTGCTGTGGATGAATGCCCTTGGAGGACCCAAGTCCAATGTTTGAGAATTGGTAAGAGGATTTTTAAAATGCGTGTGCGTTTTAGCCAGTACGAAGGTAGGGGTGGCTGAATCCCCAGTAGTGACTCATGGAAATGGCTAGAAGGTAGGGGCGGCTGAATCCCCCACTACTGACTCATGGAAATGGCTAGTGGATGGGTGCTGTGATGAACTTTCGGGAGAGTATGCGAGTCAAGCAAGACTGATTATGTGCCCAGCTAGACTGAATTCTTTTCGTGGGACTTGGTTGCATTCTAGTGGCAGAGGTTTGGGTATTGGATTGTTGCAGATGTATGCAGATGTATGCGGGTGGGGCGGCTGTGCCCCGGGAGGGTTATGGCTCTCTTCCAGTAGCTGGAGTGCCATGCGTACCAGTGAGTCATGGTTGATGTGTAGTCCTGATGGAGTGCAGATCATATACTACGGATTGACTCGAATACTTTCTGTGCATGCTTGGTACTGTCTTGATACCTTACGCGACTCATCGATGCCCCCGCCTACCTCTGGGAGTGATGGCTCACCCGTAAGGGCGAGTCTGGTGGGGAATGGTCTGGCAAGGCTGGAAGGGGAGAGGGACAGGGTGTTATCCTGGGGTGGGGGAGGGGAGAGCTAGGGGGCAGGTTGAAGAGGGAGGGGTTGTGAGTATGGGTTGGGCCTGGATGATGGTGTGGAGAGATTTCTGATACGCCAGTGTGCCCCTCTAACTTTGCAGCTGCTCAGCAAGGCGAACGACATGCAGCCTCAGCCCTAAGGGAGGGAGGGGTACAAGTGTGGCAAGGGTAAGCATAAGCAATCCTTTGACTAGGGTACAATGACGATCGTCTTAGATAAAGGTGCGGCATAGTTTCACTTTAAAGATGGGATGACCTCCTAGGCAAAACATGTTGGAAGTCCTTTCATTTTTCTGAGTCAAAAGGCTCCTGTGTTAAAAAATGTGTAGCTATAACTTTTTCAAATAAGGACCTGTGTTTGTTTCAGGAAAGGAGACCTGTTAGTTATCCTGGCTCCCCTTATTTATCATAGAAAGATGGCAAACCCATACAGATGGGTCCTCTCGTCCCCTGCACACCTGTTAATGCTGGCAATTAAGTCCAGTCGATATTTTTGTTGCTTATATATTTGGTACATATGTTTACTAGTTACTTTGGTTATAAAGTTAATGAAAAAGCATTTGAAAGCATGGAAAAAAACAGTAACTCATTAAGGTTTTTCGTGTCCAATGTATTCGTTGCATACATGGATTGTTACATTCGGAAATTATATAAAGACAAGTTAATGCATGATTCAATCACATAATGTGGTAAAATAATGGTTGTGAATTTTGCACAGTCATTACAATACATCAGATACATTTTAACGAGAAAAGCTCAACGCGTTTCGATAGATCAACTCTCTTCTTCAGGAGCAATCTGATTCAATGTTCAATCTTGCAACGAGTGCTGTTAATTCTTCTGTGGTGTAATAATTAGATGTTATTCCCTCATAACATCAATGAGCAAATTTCACTATTCAGTCACTTCTACTCCCAGTGCAGAGTAATGGTTACCCAACTGTCCTCCAATGTTACCTAGAATATAGATGTGGATGTAATTAATGCTATGTCCAATGTTTAAGGGTGGTTGTATTACATGGATCTCAAAATAAAAGTATGACTGTTTACTTGTGGTCAGTTCAAAAGGTATTCCCTATGGGTGTCAACTAGACCTGTTAATTCTAGGGTTATCCTTCGTACCCACCAATAATACCAACTTGTTCAACGAAGAGATAAACTTGGCGAAACTAATTAGGAAAATTATGCGAAAAGTATTTTTTGACACGCTACCTCCGCAACAAGAAAGATCTAAGACATTGGATACACTTGAAATGAAGAATAAAAGCAATTTCAACCCGAGTGTCAAATTCAGTGTTGGATCTCTTTGAAACGCAAATGCGCAGAGATCTGAAATCCATGAAATTTACTAATACGAGAAAACAAAATCTACGTAAACATCAACAAAAATTGCTTAAATAACTATCAGAAGACAGAACAATTGAGATCAAACCAGCAGACGACAAAAGGGGAGCAATGGTGATGCAACAGAATACAAGGAAGGCTGCTTAAGATTACTAAATGATCGGGGCACTTACCTAACTCTGGCACAAGATCCCACAAAAGACATACAACTGATGATTGAAGAAGTAATTAACAAAGCAGAAAGGGAAGAATGGATCACAGAAAAAACGAAAGACTTCCTGATGACCCAATTTCCAATCACACCAGTATTTTATGGTCTGCCAAAAATACACAAAAATCTCAATCCTCCATTCAGACCCATAGTTGCAGCGACAGTCTATTTGACCCACTCTCAAGATACCTAGACAAATTACTACAACCGATCATCCAGAATACATCCATGTATCTCGGAGACAAAACTCATTTTTTTAAACATCCTGAAAAATCTTCAAGTAATAAAACCACACTGGACTCTGTTTACCTTGGATTTACAATCCTTATACACCTCGATACCACACGAAGAGGGCCTGGAAGCATTGGAATGGCTATTACTCAAACAGGATCATTTTCCATCCAAAAAAATATTTGCAATAGAACTTGCCAAAACGATACTTTACAATATATTTACAAACCTCAGGTACATCTATGGGATCAGTGATGGTGCCAGCATATGCAAACACCTTTTTATGTTCCACTTCGAAACATATATCTTGGACAACCCCACATGGTCACCAAAATTAGCCATATGGCGAAGAGGCATCGATGACATTTTTGGGATCTGGAAAGGACCATCATCAGAAATCCATACATTTCTAACGTATTTGAACAACTGTAATGCCAAAATCAAAATCACTCTAGAAATAGGTGCACTAGAAGTAAACTTTCTTGATGTCAAGATAATTCCAAGAGACGGATCAACTTCACACTACCATCTTTAGAAAGCCCACAGATGTCAACAATAGTCTATACTATACCAGCCATCACCCACAACATCTCAAGAATAACCTCCCATTGAGCCAACTGATGAGAATTAAACAGATTGTATCTGAAGAAGAACAATACACCAAAACATAGACCGACCAAATCAAACGATTCCGAGACAGGGGTTTTCCAGAAGAGATTCTGACTAAAGCAGTAACCAGAGTGAGAGCGAAAGCTAGAACAGAACTACTTCAACATAAAGACAAGACTAAGAAAGAGGAATTTCCCTTAATCCATTTATCACAATTTTCGCAACAGAGCTCACAAATCAGAAGAATTGTCACAAAAAACTGGAAAATCGTACGACTAGATTCACAACTCTGCACATTATTTCCAAACCAACCATTAATGGCATATAGGAGAGGCCGCAACCTGAGAGATGCACTGGTGAAAGCTGAAAAATACATAAAACCATACAGCAATTTCTTTCAAAACCAAAGAAGGGCACTTTCCCTTGCCTAAACGGTTGCCTTTGCAACAATGTTCAGAAGGGCAAACTGATTAGACTTCCATACACCGGAAAAAAACTTGCCACAGCAAATGGGCTATATATGCATTGATTTGCCCATGTGGACAATATTACGTAGGGCAAACAACGGGGAGAGTAAAAAACAGGATTTCGGAACATAAATCCAATATTTGAACCAAAAATGAAAAATCTCCAGTGTCCAGACATTTCCTGAATAAACATCATACCATCTCACAACTGAAGTTTGTAATTCTTGAACTGGTATCCAGACCGCCACGTGGTGGCAACCTACAACTGTTATCTTGTAGAGAAATGTTTTGGATCCACAGACTGGAATCCCCTGAACCTCGGGGAATGAATGAATACTCCTCTCTAAACGCATTTCTGTAGAGAGGAGCAATCATTCATCAATGGACCATGTGGTCACTGAATGATTGGCCATGATCACATAAGTTCATAAGACTCGATGTAGATCACGTGACACTATGTATACTGTGACATCCTATAAGGACTATGACAGAACTATGCATAAGTCACATTATCAAAATATTGAGTGCTGATGTACCGCAAGCACATATCTGGATTCCGATTTCTTTACTGTTTTCTTGATCTCATCTCTACTTATTTAAATTTTCTTTGTTTTCGATGGAATCTTATGGTGACATACTGAAAGTAGAGGTCTTGACTCTTAAGTTGTTGCTAATTTTATTCTGCCTACAATACCTTTAAGAACTATGATCTGCTTATCTGTTAAATGTATTATTTTCTTGATTACTCAAAATATCTATGAAATTGTAACGCACTATTGCCAGAATATGGGATGAACGAATTGTATTAATCTATAGTTTTGTACCAATGGGGGAATGGGGGTCACTTCACACGTGCCCCATTTTATTTACAGTTAACCACTTGCACATAACCTAACCTATTCAGATAACCACACATGCAGACATCTGATATCACACGATTTTTGAACACTCAGAACTAATCTGCATTCTACAACTCCCAGTAACTATCACTTCACACGTGAACATGTCCTTGGTTGGACACACATACTACAATTCCTATAAATCAGTGCCGCATACGCAAGCAGATTTACTGTCAGGACACGCCGTATATCTGACGGCTGTTGCTTGGCAACGGTTTCTCGGCCGAACACGCTCGCGGTTGCAACGCGAAAAGATGTTTCACTATCAGTCGAAGAACACAATTGTAAGTTAGTACCTGTTTTCACACATTATTAAATAGACCGACATATACTTTATGATATAACAGAAAATTAAGACACTATTGTCTTTACCAGATTACGATTGGATATGTGGAATTACTTTATTTTGGCTCTACGACCACACAGCCTACTATCAAATTCAGCTGCACATGCAGCAAAAGAACATTAGGTGAGCCATTCAGAACATTAAGAACAGGCTAACACACACAGCATTGCATATGTAAAATTCTAATACTCTTTGAATTAATACATATTTTCAATCCACAGATCACATACCATCTCAGATAGGGTGAGGGGTTTCAATACTAATAGAAGGATCTGTCAATCTAGTACCAGACACCCATACGGAATACCTTCGGAGTTGACCACAGGTAAACAGTCATACTTTTATTTTGAGATCCATGTAATACAACCACCCTTAAATATTGGACATAGTATTAATTACATCCACATCTATATTCTAGGTGACACTGAGGACAGTTGGGTAACCATCACTCTGCACTGGGAATACAAGTGACTGAATAGTGAAATTTGATCATTGATGTTATGAGGGAATAACATCTAATTATTACTCCACAGAAGAATTAATAGCACTTGTTGCAAGATTGAACATTTCTTCTGGAACAATCTGATTCAGAGTTGATCTCTCAAAACGCGTTGAGCTTTACTCGTTAAAATGTATCTGATGTATTATAATGACTTTGTGAAAATCCACAACCATTATTTTACAACATTATATGATTGAATCATGCGTTAGCTTGTCTTTTATATAATTTCCGAATGTAACAATCCATGTATGCAACTAATACATTGGACACGAAAAACCTTAATGAGTTACTGTTTTTTTCATGCTTTCAAATGCTTTTTCATGACCTTTATAACCAAAGTAACTAGTAAACATAATATGTACTAAATATATAAGCAACAAAAATATCAACTGGACTTAATTGGCAGCATTAATAGGTGTGCAGGGGACTGGAGGACCCATCTGTATGGGTTCTCCATCTTTCTATGTTAACTTCATATGACTTTGATACCAAGTCATCCCTTTCTCCCCCGTACCCTTGACTATTTCTGTTAAGCCTTAGAGCTTCAAATTATTGAACACTGGCTGTCCTTCAAAAATATAGCTAAACGCGTAGATGTTATCATTAATTTCGCACAATTGACCAGCATTGCAGACAATTGGGTAGTTGGATTTGTTTTCCAAGGATCACAATCAGCCTCGAGGGGTGGGTGAAGCCCCTGCTCACCATCAAGTTTAAGCATACTTCTTAGGTCTACACATCATATTTTGAACAGTTTAATCAGTGGAAGCCTTTGATTAAAAAGTAGGTGTATGCTCTCCCTTGCTTTTTAGAGAACTTGGGTTGTTAGGGCAGCAACTCGGAATGGGACGAGCAATAGATGAACCATTTAGCTGCAAATTACAGTATAACGGTGCCACTTGTAAATATTCACTATGGAAGTCACCTGATCCTCCCAAAGGGATCCATTTGAAAGAGCCAGTATTGCACGTGGATGTCTTGTCGCCAAGAGAGCACAAATCTATGTAAAGGGACACTTGTATGGAGGGACAAGAGCTAGAATATGGCAGTCTGGAAGATATGGACTAGCTATCGCTGCAAAAGAATAGATTATGATCCTCCTTTTAATTGTCTTCCTAATATACACCTGCAAACTGTATCATTGGTTCTGCACCCTCTTATTTGCAATGCAAAACAGAAGTGGGTCTGGGAAACTCTCTACCAGCACGAACACAGCCCATTGACTTGTTCTTGGGTGGAAGGCCCCCTGGGAGAGTCTCAACCAAGTCTTTAGCTCACTGTTCTTTTCACAGAGAAGATATTTCCCCACATATCAGTCTGTCTTGCCCAGGGGCAGTCCAGCACCGAAATGCTAGGCAATTCTCCTCTGAACAAGAGTACCACAGCAACCCCATACACGTGTTTCAGCCTTGTTGGGCATCATCAGTGAGGTGGAGCTGCGCCCCTCTAAGAACAGTGAGCAAGGGGTCCACGTCTGGATTCCCCTGGTAACTTAGGGTGAGACCCAAAGTTACTTGGTATGCAAAACAGAAGGGAGTTTCCCCAGACCCCCCCTTTCTCTTATTTGCAATGTTGGATGTCTTGAGAGACCCCTCTCCACTTAACTGAAGACCCCTGTAAACTAGATTAACTGCACGGAAAAGTTCAGTTTCTCACTACTCCTTAGCAGCTCTTTAAAATGTGTCCTAAGCTTTTACTAGTTTTAATCTTCAACCTGCAACAATGGTTCTGCGAGCTTCTAACCATCCACTGGTGTCACCTTGTCATTAGCCTTATTCTTCCAGGGATGCTTAGCCACACACTCCACAAACTAGGCTCTTGTAGCGATAGGGTTGCTGTGTTACAGTTCTGAATTCTTTTCACCTTGCCCTCCCCTTTTATTTTTTTCCCCCCTCTTGTTGTGAGAAGATGTGTGCACTGTTGGATAGTGCCTCTTGATCTGTCCAGTACTGTTTGTGTATTATCTTAACAGAATAAATGGGTTCTCAGTCATGCACTTGCTAAAATATCTTTGCAGTGCGTTAGACGGGGAATACAAGAAATTGAATAAATGAAGGTTGTCCAGGGGCCGAAAAACAATGAAGCAGCCAACATGATTACTATTGCAGCGGCAGGTTTTTGCTGCCAAAACAAATCTTTCTTTCAGCCCACATTTTCCATTGGTAGGGTCTTGTGCGTGCAAAACCCCCTTCCTTCTCAGCCTTACTCCCTACTTGACAAAACATTGTAGACCTAATTATATAAAAGTGCATGTTTCGCCCAAGGGCATCATGGCGCTAGACCGCAAACTATAAGAACTATCGAGCCAAGCCTTAAAGCAGATGGGTTTTCTGGGACTGCCTAAACGGGTGATCCATGATGGAATGAAGGCATAGAAGACGAGAGTTCCAAAGTTTGCAGGCAACAACTGAAAATGCACAGCTACCAATCCGCACAAACTTGTTACGAGGAACCAAGACAGGCATGGGCCGAGCACAAGGCCTGGGAATGATAGTTCAAACAATTTAGCCGGTCTATGAGCCAGTATCAAAAGCAGCAATTTGTGCACATCCCCTACCTTAAAAAGTCAACATCTTGTTTCACAGTCCTCTGTGTGCACATTTCTTTCTGCTTGAATGAATCAAAATCCTGAAGTTTTGAAGCCAGGTGAAATGCATATCATTTGGGGGAAACTCTGGTGGGGTCCAGCTGAGCTTTCGGGCCTCATCCACTCACGCATGGTCATTGATCAGTGCTTCACAGTCCACTTTAAAACTTGCCATGACCGTCCCATTTTTCTGAAATGTGGGGCAGACGTTAGACCATCGAGACCTTGTTAATTAACTACAAGCCTATTTAGCCTGCATGCTACAGGTCTTCAACACAGTGTGTTGTAGCCAGCCCCCCCTCCTGCCTTTAGCAAAAATGATCACCAGGCTTCAGGGTTCTCTGCGGTCCTCCATTCACGTTCCTCCGGAGGTCAGAGTGGTTAGGGGGGTGGCTCAGGGCCCTATACACAACTGTGGTTGAGGAGCGTCTCCTTTAGACTGCCGTCTTCCCCACGTCCCCTGGTGGACTCTGTAGCAATTTTTTATTTTATTTAGGTTCAGTAGTTGTCATTTTGACGGTCCTCTCCCTAAGGCAGCTGGTGAGGGAGTGCTTAGGTTACTATTCGGAGTAATCTTGCTATTGATGGCCTGTCCTGTTTATTTGAGCTGTGCACGTACAAGCAGGGGCAGGCTCTTTAATGTCTGTTTTGGTTGGGAATATCTTGACTTTTTTTTGTTTTTCTTCTATTTTTCATTTTAATGGTTAGCCCGTGCTTTAAGTAGTTGCATGAGAGGGGCCATTTATATGTATTAAAGTGGTGAAAGACTTGATCCTTGTGGGACACTGCATTTTATAGCTTGTCTTCTTGAGGAATAAGGTGGTAGAGGTCATTTCGATTTGGTCTGCGAGGAAGGTTTTTATCCATTGCAATGCGATTTCTGCAAATGTCAGATTCTTGCATTCTCCATTAAGGTTGTGTGTTTAATGATGTCGGAGGCTGACGATATGTCCAGTATTTGGAAGCTGCACTGATTTGCATGTTTAGATTGTCTCTTATGCATAGTAGTGCTGATTTGGGTCCTCTCTTGGGTGTTATTTTGTTCCTGGGATTGGCCCATGAGTTCTCAGATTTCCTTGGATGTAACTTTCCAGAATTTTTGCTGGGTATGGTAGGTTGGGACACCTGTTTTGTAGTTTGAAGTTTCTGCCTGCAGCAGGGGGTTTTGTGCAGGCCGCTTTTGAAGACGTTTGGTACTAATCAGGGTTTAAGTGCTCTGTTAATATAGTCTTTGGAAATGGTATGCTAGAGTTTCCTTGCCGAGGATGCTTTTGAAAATGTCCGGTGGGTAAGAGTAATGGGGTGATCCAACCTTGGTCCTCTTTCACAAGTTTGAGAGCAGTTGTCTGAGGCAATTGGTGTGAAGTTGTTGGGTTTTGTTGGTGATGTCAAATTCTTTAGTCTTGTGTAGGTTGATAATTGTATTTGGAGTTGTTTCTTTGACTGCTTGTGGATGATTTTGTTTTCTGGAATGGTCTGAAAGGTCATTGTTCCCGCGAGGATTTGGGGGCGTTGTGGCACGTGATGGGCCTTCTCATCTTATTTATGTGTGGGTTGGCCGCTGTTGTTTCTCCTGGTGTGGTGCAGTTTCTTGATCTTCTTTACTAAGCAACGTGCAGCCATTGAGAGCAACAATGTAAGTCGTTGTGAAGGAAGGACAGTACACTTCTGCACTACCGGTCCTGGTCTCCTTGTATTGCATAAGTGACCCACTCCATCCCCACAAGGTTCCAAACCTTGAAGATCATTCTTGTTTCCCGGGGTTGTATAAATATCGTCAAAGCTTTCTTCTGGCTGTGAGGTATGCCATCTTCCTCCCTATTTGTTGTACCCAAGATGCTTAGTTTTATGTCCCTGATTCTCGGAATGCCACACGTTTCCAAGATATTGTCATTCGCCACTGACCCAAATGGTTTGATCTTGGGGCACTCCCACATATGTCTCCAATTGACCGCCCTGCCCCCCTCACATCCCCACCAGCATGACTGTGAAATGTTAAGGTAGAATTTATGGATCGTGTCTGGCGTATAGTGCCATAACACCTTCGCATTTTTCCTAACCTTTTATGCTCTAGTTTGTTTTGGAATATCCGCCCATAACTGTTCCCACCGAGCTAAGAGAATTTGATGACCCAGGGATGAATCCCATTGTTTAATATAGGGCCAGTCCGGGTTGCTTGTGTACTCGGAGAATAGCATGTACAGTGACCTTGCACACATTATTTCGTTTATAAAGCGCATATGCAACAAGGGGGCTTCGAGGCGATGTTACAGACCAGTTATTTGCAGACAAACCGAATAGATAACTATTTCTTCTCGCGCACTTGCGGTAATACATTTCTAGAATGGCATGAGTGATGTGGTGGCTGCTGTCTTTAACTTTTGGGTGATTCGGCCAATGTTGTAGTTAAAGATATATGTCTCTATCTGGTAGCCCAGAATCTTCCCTACATTGTTTGAATGTTGTCATGTCTTGTAGTTTGTTACAACCTACCCTCTGTCCAGCATTAGTAACCCACCCCCCCCCCCCCAATCCATGCATGGCTGAAATTGTGGGTTTAAAAAAGTGATGTCGGCGGGTAAGGGAAAAAGGTAATCGCACTTTTTGATTTGATCGTCCCATAATTTACCCACAAAGTACGTGATGGCACTGTGGTGCATATTCCTAGGTCGATCTGAATGTGGTAGCCAAAGAACCTCCTCTAGCTGCTTCCCGACCACTTACCTATCCGTTTCATTCATTGTTTTCCACAGTCACCTGTGAACCATTTTCTCAGAATCCTTAGTTGGCCCGCTGTTTAGTAAGCTCGTGGTATTAAAGGGAAATGCTCATTCCACCCAGTAAAATGCTTTCTCAGTGTTGAGTGCTATTGAGTGGCGAGATGCTGCTTCTTTAAAACCTTTTCTATTGAATGGCACACTCGCCTAATGTTAACAGCTGTCTGTCTATTTTTGATGAAACCAGCTTGGTCCAGATAGGTCAAATCTGGAAGTATAGAGTCGGTTCGACAATATCTTGGTGTATATTTTTGCATCCAGATTTATCAGGGCTATTGGACGAAAAGACCTGCACTGAGTGGGATCATTCTTGGGCTTG
This sequence comes from Ambystoma mexicanum, assembly GCF_040938575.1. NCBI lineage: Eukaryota > Metazoa > Chordata > Amphibia > Caudata > Ambystomatidae > Ambystoma > Ambystoma mexicanum. The sequence goes on from NC_090922.1 coordinate 345,181,663, forward strand.
GGGGGGGGGGAGGGGGGGGGGGAATAGCCCCATTTTGGCCTCCTCCATAGTGGGTGAAATTCCGGCCTCCCTCCCCAAATGGGGTGTACACTGCTGTCAGATGCGTTATCATAGTTGCCTTGAAGGTCTTATAGAAGACTGCTGTGTACCCGCCTGGGCTTGGTGCTTTTTTCAGAGGGAGGGCCTTGATTGCACGAGATACCTCCACCTCTTCTTCTGTGATGTCTTCCTCTAGGAGTTCCCTAGTGTATGGGGGAGTCTTAAGTGGAGTGCCTGTAATTATTCATTTAGGAATTCCTGACTCGGGGAGTCGGAGGAGTACAAAGTTGAGTAGTGTTCAACAAACTAGTGCAGTATTTCTGGTGTGGAGGTAAGTGTAGCCCCCTGATGAGTCTTTATCTGAAGTATTGTGCGGTTTGTCCTCTCGCCCTTAAATAACGCACCAGTAGAATCGCTGCTTTGTTAGCCTTTACATAAAATGTGTGTTTTGCATGCATAAGGGCTTTTTCCGAACGTTTGGTGTATAAGCTATCTAGTTGGACCCTCAAATTTCTAATTTCTATATTCCCCGAGTGCCCCACTCTGTTCCTGCTCCATTATCTCTTAGCTTGGCTTCCAATTCCTGCATCGATCAGAGTTGTTTAACCGTCATGAGTGTTGCTGCTATTAGCTGCCACCTTGTGACCGCTTTAAAAGCGTCTTAAACCGTTGCCCCCAACACCTCCGAAGAATTATTGAGGGCGAAATATTTTCTCTCATTTTAGCCTTGTCTTGTAGTATTTCTGAAGGGGAAAGACTATCTCCACAGGTTTCGACCTCTCTTGAAAATGTTATCGTGGTTACTAGTGGGACATGGTCTGATAGTAATATGGTTCTGACCTCAATCTTACTTATCCTGCCCATTATCGTGGCCGATGGCAAGGTGTAGTAGATTCGCGAAAAGGTGTAGTGCACATGTGAGTAGAATGTGTAACCCTCGGCATCCCCCTGCAGCGTCCCTCATGGCCAACTGCTCTATTCTGTGTGTCAATGCTTTAAATGGAGTGTCCTACGTGTGTCCTATGATCTTTATGGGGATCCCAGGGTATATTCAGGTTGCCCATAAGTATTATTCCCCCGCCCCCCTTCCCCGAGGCAAATGCTAGTGTGGCCCTTGAAAACAGCTTGTCTCACATTTGGGGCATATACCGTGACCCATCAGGCATTTAACAAATGCATATCTACCCCCTCTGTCCTCTTTAGAGTCCAGTCCTGTACTTGTCGCAAGGCCACCAGCGTGCTGCATGTTTTCCCATCTGCGTTGAACAGAAACATTGAAGTGTACCCCGGCAGTCAAAGCCGTGGGCTGTCCATTCTGCGGATATGGATTTCATAAAGTGCAATAATATCAGGGCGTTATTTGGCTAAATACTGCTCTAATCTTTTACCTTTTAGTGGGGAATGTAGCCCCCTTATGTTGTACGGTAAGAGATTAAGAGGGATGTTAGGCCTAGATTCCTATGGTACCCAGCCAAACGCCCCTTCCCCTGAGTGGGAGTTCCACTATTCACGAAGACCTAGGGTCTTCTTTCTCCTCTGTGTTGTGTATTTTACCCGTCTTGATCCAATGTCCCCCATGCCCTTCCCTGCACCCCAGCCAAAGTTACTAATGATCCACCTGTAGTACAGACAACTGCTCCTCGCAGGTGGTTACCTGGCGCTGCTTGCCTTGCCATGAAAACAGTCCAAAAGGGAAAGTCCACTTATACTTCTGATTTTGTATGAGCATCTTTGTTACGCGGCCCATCGCTCAACTAGGGTTGATTGTGCTAGATCCTGAAACAGAATTTTTTGCAACATTCACTCTCGTTTCTCTGCCTTTCTCGTGGCATACAGGATTCGTTCCTTCTGGGTGTAATTTGCCACAGCAGCCATCTTTGGCCCTACCCACAGGTTCTCTCCTCCTGGGTGCCACGCAGTGGATCTGATCAATTGGTATTGCCTCTTTTGGTCCTGCTCCCAGGATCTCCCTGAAGACCTCTTGGATAGTTGCCTTCACTTCCTTCTCCTCAAAGTCAAACGTTTTTCTATGTGAATGATTGACACATGGAGCGGTTTTCCAGGTCCTCACACTGTAGTAAGTTCTGAGTTACTCGCACCAAGGTGGTCACTTTTTTCCTTGCCTTTGTTGGCCTCCGTGCATGCTCCAAGGCTGTCTGTCCCCTTCATCTCTTGAATGGTTTGTTTCATGTGGTTTTGTTTCATGTCTGCGAACTGCTCCTGCAGGGAGCATGCCAGCTTGGTCTGCAAGTACTGCAAAAGTTCTTCCCTACTCATTGCCATTTCTGGTTGTCTCATTGGACCCTCTGGCTCTGCAAGCACCTTCCGAGCCTCGCTTGTGGTGTTAATCGCTGCTTCGAGCCCGCAGTACCCAGCAGCTTTGTAAGCTTCCTTCCCGGGGCCTACTTGCATGTCTAATGTTGGCATTCCCTTCCTTGGGTCTTTTCCGGGGCTCTGGTAGAATGCACACATAGTGCTTGCCTCCCCTGCATGGTGCAGCTCTGCCGCCCTTACGGGCGCTCCTATTGGACTGTTTGGCACCTTGTTTGTTATTTCCTGTTGCGTGTGCGGTCTCTGAGCCCTTGAATGCTTCAACCTGGCTCTATTCTAATTTTATGATTACATTTGTAGGTAGCGCCCAGAGGTATCACAGCACTTAGGAAACAGTACAGTACAGAGCAGATAAATAGTCATTTTAGAAGCAGGCATGTTTCAGTTCTGGCATGAGTTAACGTATTTTTTAAACAATGTTGTAGAGAGTAGGACGGTTCTTCTTGGATATACTGAGTGGGGGTAGTGAAGCTGGAGCCCTCAGCTGTCTTTCTGGTGAATCTAGGGGTGATCAGGGCTAATGAGGAGAAGCGCTGATTCCAAGTCGGGGGTGGGTGGGTGTGTGTGTGTGTATGTGTGTGTGTGGTTTGTTTTTTTTAAGGTCGAATTGGTAAGCTTGCGGGGGGGGTGTTGTGTAGGCAGCGGTAGGTGATGATGCGCAGTTTGAACTTAATAAGTTCTTTGATGGGGAACCAATTCACCTCTTGCCTGACTTGCGGGATAGGGTCTGAGCGCTTCAGTCCCCAGACTGCGCTGAGTGAGTTGTTTTTTCTATCAGTTGGAGTTTAATTACACCCCCCAACCGATTCTCCTTCTGGGGTGGCCTGTTGGTGATGACTATTTCAGCCAATACGTGGTGGCCCTGTAATTTGGGAGTCCTTTCCACTTCGTGCTCGCGAGCGGGGGAAAGCGGGTTAGCCCACTTATGACTTTGTGCTTGCGCTCCCTGGCCTTCCCACCGGGTATTATCTAGAGTTGCCTAGATGCACTGGTAGCCTGGATGTTGGTACCAAACCCCTGCACTGCAAGATCACGCTCTCTGTGGCCCGCTTCACACTCTCCACTATGGTCCCGGACTCTCTATGTATTTGCCAGGCACCAGTGATGCGTTCAACGACCCCCCCCCCCCTGCACTGTGCGATCTCTACATGATCACTGTAAACTACGCTTCACTCACTGCTACGGTCATGGGCTGTGTTGCTGCTCGCTGCTTTTTCTACTCCTGAGCACTTTCTCTCCCACGTGAGGGATTTGCTGGTCACGGGTCCGGTATAGGGGTGCTGCTCTCGGGCACTGGCCTCTATTAACTCTTTGGTTGCGGCGCCGGGTTGGTTATACTCTCCAGTGTCGCTTCCCTTGGCATACTAGTTGTGTGTGTGTGTGTGTGTGTTTGTGTTGGTGACTGCTTTTGCAAAACCTCTGTAGTTGGGCCTCAGGGGCCCCGTCCTAATTCACATTAACAAAGAACTGCTCACACATGTCCACTTGAGCTCTGTTACACTTCTTCAGGGGGTCAATATTTTCTTGGACAGGTGTCCATTCCAGTATGTGCATAGTAACCTAGTTATTGACAAGGTCGAGGGGTTGTGACTCCCCTCCCACTGCGAAATGGGCTCATTCTGCGTAAATGGCATAGTTGGCCTGAAAAATCTGACCATTCTATTTCCACCCACCCAGGGTCACCATGTATTGCCGCCGGTATGTGTTCCATCAAGTATAATTTCCGAGCCGTGTTGATCCATCCATCCATTCTTTCTTTCCAGGAGGGAGCTCTGTTTTCCAGTGTGCGGCCAGACAAGCCCTCCCCGCTAACAGCACGTTTACCATTTTCGGCAACCTTTTTGCGTTTTCCCCATCTTGCTCTTGTAAACTAAACAATATGAACATTGATGACTTCACCCTTGGGATCCCCATCCAGGTCCCTAATCCAACTAAGGACCTCATCTCAGTAGGACTGGACCACATTGCATCCCTACCACATATTATTTGGCCCTCAGCCCACACTTGCGCCAGCACATAGGGCTCACTCTGAACATTCTGGAGAGCCTCACTGCGTCGTTGAGCTTTGATGGCATGTAGTTTATACTAGCATGAAATTGATGTTTTGGAGGCTCTCCGACATGTCCTTTGCCATGTTCCAGGTGTAAGTTCCATCTCAAGACGCCCCTCCCACCGCTGCCTCAACCTATCTGCGGTTCCTCTTCTCATGTCCACCAGTGCCCTTTATAAAGCATCGATCAACCCTTTGGAACTGGTTGCGGTGTGCAGGATCTTCTCTAAGAGTGCAAGTTCCCTCTGGATTTTCCCTGTCCAAACTCCCTTCAATTGTAGGTACGAGAAGACAGAGCATGCCCATACCGAGTACCTGTTTCAGCTCATGCATCGTGATGAACCAACCTACCGCCCCTCCCCAATTGACCCTTTCGAGACATACCTCGTACATCCCTGAAACCTCCAGGTTTGCAATGACCACCCTATCACCGGCACCCACAGGTGACCCAGTGGTGAAGGCCATGTTGTGAACACCCCCCGCCCGTCCAGTCCAGCTCCTTGTCGCCATATGCTCCAAATGATACGCAGAATTGAATGACTCTTTATTTATGCTCACCATGAGCTTCGACCTAGGTACCCACAACCATTCCCCCAACAGTAGCCGGCCGTAAGTGCAAGGGGTGGGTCTTGACAACGACCACATTTTCCTGCCATCTGAGATGTGGAAAAGCTGAGTAGATTTATAGTACAATTGTATGTGCCCCCATATGCCCCAGTCCTTCGAAGTGCAATGTTGGAGACCCTTGGTTTCTTCCCTTGCCAGAGAAAACGTTTGTGTGCCCTTGGTTACTTTAAAGTAGAGGTCCGGTATCTGTATTGGGAGCAGCTGGAATTGGTAAAGGATCTTGGAGTATTGGCATTTCAAAATTTTATAACTCTACGGCAACCCCTCCCCTCATTACCCAGTCCTTATCCACACCCCTCGCCCCCTAACTGCCTACATATGCTTTCCAATGAGTATCAGTCTATGCAATACCAAAAATCCACAGTTTGTGAGGGCATAGTGCAACATTAGTCATCTTGCAGGAATTGCAGTACCAGTGCCCATTCTTTCATGAAAGCCTGTTGCTATAGTGTAAGTCGACCACTCCAAAGCAATAAAGTTCAACCCTTCAAAAACCGATTGTGAACATGTGGAGGATCTTTCTTTCCAATGCTGTGCAATCGCCACTAAGGCTGCCACCCTCAGAATAGTCTGCTTTTCGTTTGTTTGGGCCATTTTCTTTACTTGGAAACGGTGATTCCCAGCAAAATGTCCTTTGCATCAACCTGTAGATGTTTACCAAATATACTTTGCATATGCCTATTTACAGCTCCCCAGTAGCTAGCCAATTTAGGACATTCTAACCAAATATGTTGCGAGTCCCCTTTCACATTCCATTCTACAGTTATCAGTGCTAATTAGTTTTATTTTGGGGTATAGTGCACTGCACCATCACCTTATACCATGATTCTCTAATGTAGGCAACGTGTTAATTCCCAATATCTGTTGCCAGTTTTTAACATATTTTAAACTTCCTTCTAGAAACTCCTCTTGTAACAGGTAATACAGTTTAGACAGGAGGGTTATCGCCTCTGGATTTGAAATTCAGAATTTCTCAAATGGCGTTGGTGATCGGAGGGCCTTATTCTCGGTGGGCCAACAACCAGTGTTGTGTCTGAAAATATTTATGTCTGATTCCTTTAACCCCAACTCCTACTTACATTGTTCAAACAAAACAAATTCCATGCCCCTAGTTTCATTGCAATTTCTTATCTTTCCATTTATGAAAGGATCCCTTTTCCAAACCTGTTTTTTTATTTATTTATTTTTTTTTACTTGTGGATTATTAAATATAGGAGAGAAGGGGGAGGGATGGGCGAGGGGTATGTTGTAATTTTGTACTGACAAACTGCTCTGTCCCAAATTTCTCTACCAAATTTGGAATTTGGCTGGCATGCATATTTTTTGGGGGATCTTGTTTAGGGAGCCGATCCGGGGGCCACATATTGCTTTCTCCATTGTGGCTCAAATGTTTTCCCACTGTAGAGAACCAATGCCTCATCACTCGTAGCTGTGCTGCCTGCTAATCTTTTGCAAAATTGGGAAGTCCCAGGCCCCCCTCATCTGTCTGAAATCATGAGTTTTCATTGCTACCCGTGGGGTTTTATTGTTCCATATACATTTTGATATCTCACTTTGTAGCTCTGTAGACATTTTTCGCGGTACAGTTATTGGGTGAGCCTGAAACAAATGTAGCGCCTTGGGCAATATTAAAATTTTCATAGCATTTATCTGCTATTGTTAGAGGGCCCCGCGGTGTCAGTAACCGTCTTGAGTTCTACAAGAATAGGGTGGAAGTTTACCTTGTATATTGATGGTAGCGAATTGGTTGGTTACACTCCGATTTTTTCTTTTGTCCATCCAAATTTAGTGTTTATAGACACCTGAGCTACATGGGGAGGTTTGAGGGATTAAGTTCAATATTTTGGATTTTGTGGTATATTTTTAGACCTGCCACTTTACCACATTCTGCCAGTTCCCATGTAACCCCATTCAGTGATTCAACTGATTTGGTCTGATTCTAGCTAAAACTGCGTACAAAAGAGGGGAGAGAGGATATCCCTGCTTCGTTCCATATTATCTTGGGATCTATATAGTTAACCAGCTCATATTTTATAAAATTAGAACCAAATCCCATAATCTCTAGGTTTTGAACAAGAAAGACCATTCCACCCTATCAAACGCTTTCTCTGCGTCTAATGATAAAAGTGCCATCTGTCGCTTCTTGCTCGTTTTTTGATCGGATGACAAGCCCTTTTGATGTTATCATGGGTTTGACGGTGTTTAATAAAACTCAATTGATCAGGGTGCATCAATGACAGTAATAGGTCTGCTAATCTGTTGGTAAGAGTTTTCGTATGGATTTTTGCATCCTGGTTCATCAGGGCAGTGGGTCGGTATGACCCACATAATGTAGGATCTTTTCAGTTTTCGAGATAATTTTTGCTTCCTCCATAGCAGATGTTCTATTTCCGTTTCTTTGAATGAATTCAATATTTTCATCAATTTTGGGGCCAGTATTGTTTATGTTTTGTAAAACATTGCGAAATAACATCTGGGCTGGGGGACCTTACTTAAAGGGAGTTTTCTGATTACCTGGGATATTTCTTCGACAGTTATTTTCTGTTCCAGACATTTGCGTTCAATGATGTAATCGCTGGGAGCTTAATGGAACGTAGATGTGTATATTGAGCTATACTGTCTTGATCATCTGACAGTGTGGAGTAAAACTCTGTTGGGGTAGTTGTAACCAGATCCCTGTGGATATATTTCACTCCCATAATTGTATGCAGTGTTTGATTTTTGCCTCCGCTGTCTAGCCAACAAACGGTCGGCTTTATTCGCTTTTATATAATAAATTTTTGTTTCACATATAAAATAACTTTATGGTTGCATAAACTGATGGCTCCCACTGACATTTCTATATGCCTTTTTTAATTACCAGCCTGCCATCTGTTTCCATTTTTTTCATTATGTTCTTCAGTTCACTTTCAAGTTCTGACTCAATAGCCATACGTTTTTTTTCCATGGGCCCCCTCCAAGAGAAGGATTCCACGGAATGATGCCTTAAATGTATCCAATAGAGTATTCATTGCTATCTCGCCTCCATCTTGCCTCCTAATTTTTCCCTCAATACTGAGTCTCGAAAGTCAATGGGCACATGGACGTCCATAACCCCGGGGCTAGTCCTAAGGGTGCGTGGTCCTACATTGCAATTGGAAGGATCTCTATTTTAGTAATACTGGCCATCAGTTCGACAGAGGCCCAAATGTAATCAATGTGCGAAAATGATTTGTGAACATGGTGAATAATGTGTTTTAACCTTTCTCTGTTCCATGCATTGTGACCCATGCATCGGAAATCGCTAATTGTTCAACCTTGTGAAGGAAGGGGGTGACCAAATTGGTCCCAGGCCAAGTTGAAATCCCTGTTATTAGCCGTTCCCCAACCATGTACACTTCTACTTCTGCTAAACTAAACTCTCCCTCAAAAACCTGTCCTGACCAGTATTCGGGGTGTAAATCGACACCAGGTTATCATTATTGACTCTAATTCGGCCACAATGAAAAGGTAGCGGCCTTCCCTGTCTGCCTTGATTTTATTTATTTTAAATTGTACCCCCTTCCTAATTACAATTAACACACCCGTGTGTTGTCACACTCTTCAGTGCGTTTGCTTGGATTATTAAGGGATACTATCGTTTCTGGAATCTGGCTTTAGCCTGTTGTCTGATAAGAGTTTCCCGTAAGACTAATCTATCTGGGTGATGGCGTGTTACAATCTAGTTTCTCAAATTGTACTGTGGTATTTAACCCCTGAATATTAAGATCTGTGCACTTGAGTGCCATTACATTTGTAATATCAAATATGTAAACCTATCCATCTCACTTCAATCCGTACTTTTGTTTCTTCAAACCTATGCAGTTTTCCCCCGAAACGCCAACCCCCCCCCCTAACTTTAACAACTTTCAACTCCAACCTCCCATCCCTTAACCTCCCCCTGTCGTGGTGCGACTTTGTACCTAGAGTACCTTTTGACCACCGCATCTCAACCTTGGATCGCCACTTCAAGGGATCCCCATAGGGTATCCTAAAACCCTCTTAACCTCCACACCGCAGATTGCAAATTGGAGTGACTCGTCCCGAGCCCATCAGTTCATAAAGAAAATCTTGGCACAGTGTTCGAGTAGTGCCCATCCAGGAGTCTAGTCTTTCGATTGACATCACTTTTTAGATGTATATTGCGGGCCTATAAGGCGAGGATCCCAGCAATCCCATTGTGCACCTATATCCTGTGTACACTGCCTGTATCCCCACCCAACCCTTCAAATAACTTCACTGAAGTGAGGCGAACCGGTTGCAAATGGTGGCTCTTTCATTAACTTCAATTTTTAGCAGTTCAATGCCTCCTTCTCAAGAGGTTATTTTGTGTTGTCTCCCATCTGAGAATGATACGGCAAATGGAAATTTCATCTGTCTTTTATCTTTCTAGCTTGCAGCGTCCACCACTATTTGCATTTCTCTGCGCTTCTGAAGTGAGTGGGGGAAGATCTTGAAATAGCTGGATATGTGAACTGTTCTATGTAATGGGTTCCATTAGTCTGGCTAACATCAATATTTGTTCTTTTGGCAGGTAATCCCTGCATGCTGCTAACACATCCCTAGGGCGCATTCCCGGATCTGATCTTTTTGGGCCACTCTGAACGCTTATCTTCTTCTTCCGCACCTAGTAGTTCCTTGAAGATCGATGTTATTGCTTCTTTTTAAGTCTGTCGCCAACTGATTCTGGGAGGTTTCTGACTCGGATATTTGACCTGCGAGACCTATTCTCTAAATCTTGACATTGTCAAGTTATGGGTTGAGCTTGCAAGATATTACATCAGTTCCTCAGATTGCCTGCTGTCCTGTGTCAATTCTTTTCTTATATAGCACGTCTGTTTGCTTCTGTGCGTTCTCCCAGATCTGTCAGGTCTTGCATGAAATCTGTAAGCACTTGTTTAATCTCCGATATTTAAGCTGTAAACTGTGTTTGGAATGACAGAGTAAATGAACTTTGAAAGTCCTGAAAACTCTAGTGAAATCATCCTTGGCACCTGCCATTAGGAGTAGGAGTATCTGATTGCTGGGGACTGGAGGTTCTGGGCCAAATATCTTGTAATGGACTTTCTTTAGTTGCTTGAGATGTTGATCGATTGGCCTGCCAAAACCACTTTCCTTCCTTGTTCCCAGCCTAGTTTGTGATGTCATGTTTGATGTCCTGGGTGTTAGTCTTAGCAGTGCACGGTGGTGGCGAGAGTTATGGTTGCTTAGCTTACCATAACTGGCGAATTTCAGGGGTTTTTCGGTTTTACTTGGAACCATACCATACATCCCTTTTACAAAGATTTTTTAAACTGAAAAAAAAAATTATATATATATATATATATATATATATCCTAGTTTTTAAGTAACGGAGCACTGTACAAAATAGGGTGGTGAATACAGGGAGAGTACATAGAGGCGAGGCATGGGATGGGAGAACAATTAACAGGGTTGATCCCTTTGGCTGTGTGCACAAATCGGGAAATCTATGGGGAACCTGCACACATGTTCACATTCTGGTAAAGGATTTCCAGCCTTTCAATACTGGGCTAAAATGGTGCAATTTGTGAGCAGTGATTTTGCAAATAATTCCGTAAAACATATAATTTACAAGTAACTGTCTAATACATGAACAAATCCAGTATGTCAGAGTTGCACGTGAAAGCCCAACATGGCCCATTGGTCATGCACCAGAATAACATAATTCCTGCAAGGAAAGGCGGCGACTTTGAGCTGTTCACTTTGATACTCCCTCCTTCATAAAGGGAGCATGGTGGCTTGTCGCCATCCATTCTGAATAAGTCGCCCCTTGTTATAACCATACTCTTTGCTCAAAATGTTAAATTTAAAGACTTGTATGTTGTCTCATGTTTGCACGCTACAAGTCATCACTATAAAACTGAATGTTATTTTAGCCCTGCCATTCGTGCTATTTTTTTGCATAGAACTGGATCACATGGTTTCCCAAATGTTTAATATGTTCAATCTTGCCAATTATTGACTAAAAACGCTTAAGGTTAATCAACAAAACAGGCTTTGGCTTACGTTACCTTGGCTGACTTCTGTAACCTAGTATGTGAGCAATGTTTATGAATTGGGATATGCTTAACTGGCAGTGAATTATATTTTTTGTCAAAGCAGAGTGTGATATATGTTGGATTTTGTTTCAACGATGTATACCACATTTTTTGAAAATCTAGTCGGATTGCAGTCTAATCATCCAAGAAAAGGCAAAAGATATACCATTTCCATCCAGAGAGGGAAACCATTTTTTTTGTTCCAGTGTAAAATGAAAATGTGCATCTTTAATCTACAATGCCCAAGTTAAAGTGGGAATAAAATAGTAACATTGATAGGAATTTAGCAGTAACTAAATGCTGTTGCAGAGTCGTCCTGGAAAAGGTGCTAATTATTTGATGAAAAACAAATGCTCTTTTACAGATGGTGCACGGCACAGTGACTGCCATGACTGAGTCTGTTGAAAGCAAGTTTAAAAACTGTCCTCAATGTATGTCTGCCATGTGGGTAGTGCAATCACTATGTCTAAAAAAAGGTATCTGTACTATCATCCAATGTGATTGCCTGTCTGAGTCAGACAAACTTCCGAAATCAAAAACTTGATCCCAACAAGATCTGAGTGCTGTTGGATAGCACGCAGTGTATGCCTTCACATTGAATGTCCCGATTAGTTTCCTACTTCTGATATGTTTTACAAGATTTAGGAAACAGCATCTAATAAAAAATAATAAAATAAACATGGTTTTGATATATTATCACAGTAAATTCGTACGGTATTTTTCTTTTTTTTTTTTTAATTGTATGAAGAGCAAGTAAACTGTCCAAAAACATCTTGGCCGAAATTTTCATACTTGTGGATATCCCCACCCTAGTAGCTCACGCCTATTGGCCATTAACAAGTAGCTTTTGCCAATGAAAAGGTTGGAGACCCCTGCTCTAGAGTGTGAATCTCTGCTTCCAAATATGAACATTGCAACTGTGGCAGACATCAAAACTCAGATCTGCTAATTAAATCCATAGGAGCATAGACTTCCATTGTGGATATGGAAATGAATGTCCAATATGGCTGCGCACCGACACCATGTTTTTCACTCCTTTTCACTTGCGCATTACATATAAAAACGTTTTAAACAAAAAATTATTTTGGATAACAATCCTCTAATGCTGAAAGGAATTTTAAGCATAAAGTGGTGCAATCGCAAATGGTGTGAGTGGTAAAGGGAGGGGTAACCGTATCTTATTATATATTTTGTGGAATAGACTTCAAGTTTCGCTTATTTTAGTAAAACTCTTGATAAAGATTTTTAATGATTTACAGCTGGTGATCCTTGGCGAAGATTTAGATATGATTCTTGGCTAAAGGCGTTTGTGAAATTAAAAGATGAACGTCTGGTGTGTGTTTTGATGATTGTATGGATAGTTGATGCATATTGTTATATATGTATTGTATGTATTTTAAACTGAATGAAGGTATCTTGTATACTCTAAACTAAAACAATAAAGACGTTATTCTTGCATGACGTAGGCAACTCTGTGATAATTCCATAATCTGATTTTTGCCCCGCCCCTCCAATCGAGGGTCTGTAAAGTTGAATACAAGAGGCTAGCAGGTGGTTGCCGAATATTTCTACTGAGCGCATACTGTGCCTTCCTGAACACTTTTTTTTCAATAGCCTTAGCTCTGTGGGATGTGGTGAATCCTACATAGATGGACAAGGGGGACATCTTTGAACAAGATAACTTAGTTTATTAAGCATGTTAAAGAGAACCTGCTCAAGCTCCCATTTCTACATTTCTATGATAAATTCTGTGGTCAGGACCACTTGCAAAAATAAACTCTTATCTGCTGTCAAAATTATGCAAATGTATTTCTGTCTTCTCACTACAAAGAAAGAAAGCGACTAAGCTTCAGCTTAGCATAAGAGTTACTCACCTTGGTGGGGAGGGAGAGGGACAATAGTGGTGGCTGGTTTTCTAATCCCCTTAACAAAATGTTCTGTCTCTTCCAGTGCCTGGCTTTGTAGACTAGTCACAGAATCGAAGTCAACAAAAAGAAAAGGCTCTCTGCTTTAGTTAGTACAATGTCCTTGCCAGGTAGTCTGACTGGTTCCCAATGTATCCCTTCTATGATGTATTCTCCTGACCTGGTTAGGTTGGTATTTAACAAAGTTCAGTCTTTGTCGTTCCTGTGCTTTTCATAGTTAGACTAAGGGCATGTTATCCTCTGATGTAATTCTTCTCTCAACCCCATGTGGGATGTCTGATCTCTCAGCCCCTGGTGGGCCACAGTCTTGCTGAGCCCTGTTGTATGTCTTTCACTCCCTTCTGGGATATCCTCTTTCTCAGCCAGTCGTAGGTTGCCTTTCACCTATTCGTTGGATCTTCGGCTTCTTAGCCCCCGGTGGGCTATGGGCTTCTTTAGCCCTGTTTTCACCCCCATTGTGGGTTCTGCGGCCTTCAAAGGGGCTGCTTCTCTCTGGGACGAATTCCCTGGATTTGTCACAGCAGCCAAGAAAACAACCCATTCTTTGCTAATCTGTCAAGGATGTCTGCACAGCTTGGAATTCGGTAACACAAAGTTTGCGATGAGTTTCTGGCAAGGGTAGGTCCAGCCCAGCCTGTGCCTTCGGAGGTTGGTAGTAATTCTGGGTGTTGGTTCTCAAGCTTGGTAACCTTAATGCTTGCTGTTATGGGGCTCCTATTACCTTTGGTTGAATGGGTTTGCAGAGTTGGAACTGGTTTAGACGAGGCATGAGCCTTCACTTGTGTTGAACCTGAAGAAGACCAAGTGTAGTTGAATCTAGCAATACACCGGATCCAACGGACTTGTTCAGTGAAGGTTGGATATATTTGTAACTTTGACAGGATGCAAAGATCCTTCCAGCAGATGACGATATTGCATGAACCAATCCTTGAACGTTTGCAGCTCTTCATCATAAATGATGTAATTGCACTTGACTGGGATGGGTTTTCTAGGACACTGCCACTCTTGAGTGCTACTAGAGACGTATGCTTGAAGTGCAAATGGTTTGGCAAAGTCGGGCTGGACCAAGAGTGGAGCTGAATGGATTTCCTTGAGATTGGTGAATGACTCTTGCAGCATTATGCTAGTGAGACTCATGACGGCTGCACACGCCCATGAGTATTATTTCACAAACCGGACAATTGCTGCAGTTCAGTGGGATTGGTGGCTGGTTTGGTCCTTGAAGGTTAGTTTGCACGTCCCTTGTTTTTAATTGAAGATACAGCACCAGGTGATTGTCTCCCTTGTTGCTGGAGATTGGCCTCTCTCCTTCACGTATTTCTGGCAGTGTGGGGAAGAAAGTGGGGTCTGACTTTGTGTCTACCTGTACGGGGAAAGACTGAGCTTCCTGCTGCCACTCTGAATATCAAATTGGGGAATGGCACATATTCCCAAGACTTTCGTGGGTCACCTCAATCTTGCAAGGCATAAGTTAGTTTTCCAAAATTGATCAGTTTGCTAATTTAAAATTGTCTTGATTGGCAAACGAACCCATTTGTTTAGCAATGTTGTACTAATATTTTGTCACCAGAGGTGGTTTGTACTCCAGACAAAAAATGAACAATACAGAGGTTTGTGTCTGAAGTATCATAGGAGTCAGGCCTTGCAAAATCTTTAAAATTCTACTTAACCTGCAAGTAGAGTAACTTAAGTTTACCTACTCGACCTAAGAGGAAGTCACTCGACCCATGGCAACAGATGACAAAAAATGTAAATTTACTTTCTGTAAAATCATGCATAGCATCACAAACCCACTGTTTTTAGCACACTGCTGCCACACAGACGCCAGCCATGCACATTGAAATCTTTATTTGACATTGACTGAAAAAAAAGTAAATGTTTAAAAGAAAAATAATCAAACATCCCCTGCAAATGGTACCCACCCTTCATAAAATCTATTGGACTATGCAAGTGGGCGAAAGATTTTGCCAGCACTGAAGGAGTTTCTGTAAAATGTAAAAGGTTAGCTACATGAATGGACACACAAAAATAAATATGATAAAAAGCATCTGAAAACAGTCTGGCCAGCTCTCTCTTGCAGGAGCTAATCTATACGGCAATCATAATCGTAGAGTAAAGTGAACTCTGGAGGCTACCTACAATGTATGGTATTGCAGTAGATCTTTGGATGTATGGGCTGAATAAAACTATTGATCACCACTTTGCGTAAACATCCAGTTAGCTTTGTATATTCATTATGTAAAAGGAAAGAGTAAGTAGAGTGGATGACGTAGCAGACAACTGGACAAACTAGGTGGGATATTGTAATCTGCGGCAATTCACTTTCAGGTTATCTGGTATAGAATACAAGATGGATTGGAGTATGGGTTCAGCACCAGTTTCTCAGAAGAATGCAACCAGCAGGTCACAGAACTAGGTTTTCCATAAAAGGCATTTGAACATGTGATCATGTGCGTATATAAAAGTGTGCAAATATGATGCATCTGCTTATTTATAATGAAATATAGTTGACACTATGAGATTTAGATAATGACCTAAACTTCTGTAAAGCATGAAGACCATGTAGTATCAATACTGCAATTATGCGTTATGTAACAACTTATATATTTAGGAATGGAATTACATGACCGTCTTTAAAAAAATATATATAATACACCTCCTTCCCCCATACAGGCTACATACAGGCTATAGTTAGATTGATGAAAGTATGGTCCCTATTTACTGCTAGTTGTAATTATTTTAAAAAAATAAACCTGATTCTCTTCTAGCCCTGCACTCAAACCTTTTGCACAAAAGTAAAAAATAATTGTCATAGAATGGATCGTTTAATGAGAAGAAGCTAATTAAAAAAAATGGGTTTGAAATATTCCTAAATGTATACATTATATTTTTTTAAGTTTAAAAAAAAAATGTAGTCGAACATGTGTACATGGGACCATCAAAAGGACCTAAATCGCTTTACAAATACCATCCGGCCATTGGTGTTTGGTGACTCTTGAAATTGCCGTCATGGATAGCAGTTTGTTCGTAGTTGATTCCTTAGTGTTTGCATTTTAGAATTAGTCGATTTTAATACCCAATGCTCGGGGCGTCTGTATGGGAAATGTCATCCATCCTGTCAGTTATTGAGATGGGTTGAAGACGACCCCCAAGGTTGTGAACAGAAGCTGAGTAGGGAAAGCAGTCAGAAGAGAAGAATAGAAGTGGAGCTGAGGAAAATAGTGGTCCTGGGAGGGTCTTTGCTTCCCGAAGCCTTGTTTGCAGAGGCTGCGCAGCAGGAAGCGAAAGCGCAGGAAGCTTTCTTCCCCAAGAGGCTGTCTGGTGGCCAGAGAGCCTCTGGAGGGAATCGGATGCACATGCTTTACCCGGTGAGTTCACCAGCTGATGGTGACCCTGGAGCGATCTGGAACTACACACTTGTTGGCTAAGTAGATGGAAACTTGCGTGCGAGTGAAAGTAATACCGAAGGCAATTTTGAAAACCAAACTATCCAAAACCAGAGAAAATTATTTTTCAAAGCCAAATCAGTGTCTTTAAGCAGGAGAGTGTATTGAAAACCCAGCAACAAGATGGGCCAGGCAACGCTATTGGAACCTAATGCAAACAACCATTACCCAAGCAAAAAGGAAAGCAAAGCATTTGAAAACCAACAGATGGTGCAGGAGGGGACTAATGGCACTTCCAAAGGACGTAAAGCTTATTGCCCATATTTGAAGAAGCATATAACAAAATCTGGTATGAATCCATATTGCCAAACCCATGAAAGGAGCAGAATAAGACCTGTGGTTGATAAGGTAGTGTGAAAAGGATTGTTCAGAAGGGGAGGCGCAGAACTTGCAGAGGTTTTGGGAAAGTGCAAGATAAGTGTACCAAGGTGATCCTTTCCATGAAGAATTGCTTAAAGCAGGCTTGTCCAACCTTTTTGAATGTGGGGCCGACCTATTCACTTTTGGTCACCCAGCGACCCAAAAGTTAACTACCTCACCGAAAGCAGTATCGCATTAGGAAGCAATATTGTGTGACCTTTGACTTGTCGGAAGCAGTGAGTATCTAAGCAGGGGCCCCTCGATCATAAATGATCAAAGGTCAGTGGCTTGTGATTTTTAAGTGTTTAGGTGTTTATATTCTCATGAAATAGTGGGAGCGAGGGAACTATAAGGATCTGGGAACGGAAGAATTATTTTTCAAATATTTGGTTGAAACTGTGCTTTTTACAGCAGAAAAACTGACCAAAAAGCCATATAGTTTACAATCAGTTTAGGAGTAACAAGACCATTCCATATCGCCAACAGCACACAAGAGAATTTTACAGCACATTTTAATGATCAATGTGTCCACAGTGTAAGCAAGCAATGCCAGCCTCCATTTAAATCCTGATGCTCACAAATTAGATGGGTGCAAATGAAATATCTTGCTATTTGCAGACAGCTACGTCTTCATTTGAAAAAACCTGTGCTTTGAAAAAGTTATTGAAGCCATTCAGTGGCTGTGTGATGAAGTTTTTATTTTTTTTTTATTTTTACCATCAATCCAAAGAACCTAGGCAATGGTTTAACAGGATCAATATCGAGCTGGCAGGCACAACAAGCACTGTGAAAGCTCGACTAACTGTAGGATTGTCAACAAATGTTTGTGGTCTAGCCAGTTGTGAAAAATTAATTTTACAGTGATTAGTCGGGGTAATGCTGAGGCACTGTGCAGTCTCTATCATGAGTATCTCTCGTTCTCCCACTTAAACCGCAAAAAATATATGCACACCAGAAATTGGAAAGCAATAGCGTCTCGCCACCTGGGAAACTGGGGGGGGGGAGGGAGAAAGAGAATCAAAGTCTTTGCTTCAAATTGGTAATGGGGGGGGGGGACATTGAGGTATGCCGCTGACATGGAGTCAAGCCAAACAATGAACACAAATGCGTTTAAGGAAAAGTTAATGAAAGCAAAGCAGAGATCTCCAAAGTTTTCATGATGGAGATGGTGCACTGAGAATCAGACCCCACAGGAGAAGAATCCTGACCAATCCTAGTACAGATTATCAATTATAGGGATGCTCTCTTGACAGCAACTAGACTGAAACATGAAATAACATGATACCAAGTCATTTCCTAAGATTGCTGTGCAGGGGGCTAGAAAATCCTTGCTTCAGCAAAATCGGCGTTGAGGGCATAATAAACATGCTTAGGATCATGCTACACTGCTAAAGAAACATGTGCACTTTTATACAGAACCCAGGGCCGCCCAACAGTTTATTGAACAGGCAGTCACAATGCCCACGATTTCACAAAGGGGGGGGAAAGCTGGTGAGAAAAAGAAAGGGAGAGGAGAGGAAGGAGTCAAGACCTCAGATGTCTGCTCCCCAGCCAGGGGAAAGAAGAAAGGAGGTAGAAGAAACGATGCAAAATGATACTGGGACAAGAGCAAATGGTTCTATTTCTAAAGATGTTATATGCGTGTAGCTTGTCAAACTGATTACAAATAAATGCTTCTGCTGTGCTTATAGCAGTTATTAGGAAATTAAACTGGGGATTTATGAATGCCTACTTTTGATTTTCAGTTCAGGGGCAGAATAACCCCCACCCAGAATATAAGCAAGCGACCAGCCCAACCCATTGCCAAACACCTTTTTTATAGCACTTGTTTGTTATACGGATTTTAAAAAAGTCATAAGATTAACTAGCGGTATCTCAGCAACAGATTCTCAACCTGCTGAGCTACCCTGGTAACCTTCTACTTTATAGCGTGTCTATGGATCCCTTAATGTACCAGAAAGCACTGCATTAGCAACAGTATTTTGGATGCACCTCTGCCATGCAAGTGATCTCCAGTGGCATTGATGTGTACAGTGTGGAGTTTCTAAGTGGAAAGAAGTAGCACTAATTCCATTTTTTTTTCTTCAAAATTGCTACATTTTAAAACTATTTTCAAAGTTTGTTTTAAGCAGAGTTTAAATGCCATGGTGTGTGCTAAAACAGACTTTGCTTTGAAAACGTTTGTTTTTTTTCTTTTTGGAATTTACTCCTACCTGGCAATGCGAGTATCCTGCAACACTTGCCAGCCCCTTTCCACTTCCTGGAGGAGGTGGAGCCCAGCGTCGACCACGTGATCTGTCAGGTGACATCACCTGGACTGAAAAGTCCGCCCCAGCCACCCTTGCGGCGTTAAGCCCTGGAGGCAGTAAGGGCTGGAGAGAAACGCTGTTGAGCTGTTTGGCTGTGACCTGTGCCTGTTCTGTGAGTATTACAGGTTTGAAGTTTCCTTGTATTAACACTGGCCCTGAATCTTCATACGTCACTGGGGTAAGGGGGGAGAGTCGGACTCTGGCAGCTCCTTAAGCTGTCGGGCGTTCCTTACCCGGTGACTGGGTGTTGGCTAAACATTTTCCGGATGACAAGCTTAAGTGATACAAGTGACAAAATGACGGGTAAAAGTAAACCTTTTACACTGAAAACTGGAATGCCTCTTAATGTCATGGTAACACGAGCATCAGTTACGCTACAACCATCTCCAGCAAAACCTTCTCCAACAATTGCGATGAAGAGGAAAATTAGCGGATGCCCAATTGTAATCCCAGACAAACGTATGGCTCTAGGAGACATCCGTGAGTTCTGTACCTTACGTACATCTGACCTAACTTCCAAAAGCCCTAATTTTAGTAATGGTATGTTCCCTGACCTGCGTGATGATACGAATTTAATTCCAGTAGCGAACATCACAATATCTGACACACAAATCATGTCTGAAATTACAGATATGACGGTGAATGCAGCTAAACAAAATGTGACAAAACTGCCTGAAATCGTTAAAGAAGTGATAGATCTGCAGAAACCGATCAGTGAACCAGAAAATATTAGACAAGGTGGAGGCAGACTTACAAAGTAATGAGATTTCTGCTATAAACCTATCAGAATCCCAAAACAAATGTAAAATAATTACACTGGTAAATAAAATAACTATGGTGGAAGCTGAAATCAGCCTTTACCAGTCACCGAGCCTGTTTGACCACTTAAGTAGTGAATCAATGCAACAATCTAGATCTTTTGCACGACCAACTTCGCGAAAGACCGTTGCTCCTTGTAGCTCACTTCTACACCTCGAGGTTGCTGAAAAAAGGGTTGCCTTATTAGATATTACTTTGCAGGCTATGAATACAACAATAATGACTATGTCCAAACTATTTAACACATTAGAAGCAAAAATAGGGAAACAGGAAAAAAAGATTGCCATCAGAAGATGGATGAAAGATTGGGAGGCAAAACAGAAGGCAGAAAAGATGTTTTTGAATATGGATACATCTACTGAAATACAAACCATCGACAAAATACCAAGAGATGTAGACATGCCAACAAATCTAATCCCTACTCTAGCCTCTAAGCCTCTCCCTTTCTTCAAAGATATAATTCGTCCAGTTACATTAGAAGATCAAAAAGAAGATGTACCTGGACCAACATATAACATATTTGAAAGACAAACAAACGAGAACTTGGGCAACAAAAATCCAAAGTCAGAAAAATCTAATTTCAAGACAAAGATACAAAACAGAACCAAGAATAAGAACAAAAAACAAATACTAAACATTTTATTCAATGGCTGAAAAGTTTTAAACTTGCAACCAGAACTGACAGTCGGGCTTTATTGCAGCATAATCATCTAACAAAGTTAAGACAAGAAGCCTCTATTAAAAAAAGCAGACAGCAACAAGGACTATGCACCTCTAAATGACATAATTTCTTTGCTTGAGAAACCAGACAAAATGAAAACATCTTTAGTGAGTATGGAACAGACAATACAAGAAGAAATACTGAAAACTGATACAAGTCTAGTTCCTGTACAACCATCCCTTAAAGAAAATCTAAAAAAACAGACAACAAAACTCTCTACTCAGATAATATTTTAAAAGATATAAGAGCAGAGATAAAAATCTCTTGATTATTATATGAGATTTAAGGAGGGATGTTCTAATCCAAAAGAGTCCATGACAACAAAAATTGAAATCCCTAATTCTGGACATGAAAAAACCTTATCGGCAGAAAAACATCTGGAGTGTAGTACAAAAATACCACTAATTCATGAAGCACAAAAAATCGCTGTCAAGATCTCAAACTAACTTCAGTGAGCCAATACCCTATAGTAAAGCTCAAATCATAACAGTAGAATGGAAACAAACGTTCACACCATAATTCACAAAGCAATGGACAAGTATTTTCAATTGAACTATCGGGGATTGAACAAGGAAGTGGAACCAAAAGATAATCAAAAAAATAAAATTGAAACACAAGGAGGAAAAGTGGGAACAGTCATAGATTCGACCAAAACAAGTAACGAAGGATGGCTTGCAGAACCAAAAACAAAATCTTTAAGAGATTCTAAACACAAGCTTAATCCAAATATTCATCATAGATTTATCCTCAAATGCCGGGCAGAACCATTTCCACAATATGATATGTGCCGAACAAGTATAATGGGCATTTTTAGTGATCTACCGAGTTTGAGTGATATCGCGTCCGGTGACATAGCACAAGTAGAATTCTTAAACGATGACAACCTGGTGGTGGTCAGATTGTGGATCACCTCAAATGTGGTTCGAAATGTGGTCTGACAATCTCGACTTGAACTGTTTGCATTGGGATTCTTGCTTGCTATTGATCTGGTTAATTATGATGATGAAATTGAGTGGGATATAAATACAACTAAAAACACAACTAAAGAGCTGAACGTGTACAAATTGGATAAGCGATATCGACCACAAATCCAAATGAATGAAATATATCAAACATCTAAATCTGTATCTCAATTACAAAGAACCTCATCATAACTATCGGAGGAGGGCGATGTAAGACACCTTTCCATAGTTAGTTGGAATACATGTGGTTACGTACACTTAATGACTGCTCAAGCCTTTTGCCACATACAATAGTCATTTTACAGGAAACCTGGTTGCTCACAACACCACTATGGAATGGCTATGAGATAATTTCATCTCCTGCAATTAAAACAAATGGTAGACCAGCTTCGGGTATGTTAGTGGCACTAAAAAATGGAAGAGGTTTCACATTGGAACCTTGGAGCACGCCTAACCCCTAACCCCTATCTACAATTGGTTAACATTATCTATAAACATGGCACAATTGCAGCACTCAACATATATAGAAATCCGGTGGGAATCACAGACTCAAAATTCTTCAAAGACCTAGAAGATTTACTAAACACTATCCTAATGACGAAAGAAATAACAAATACTCTGATTGCGGGTGATCTAAATCTTCATTGCCTATCCACCGTGGCTCATAAGAAAAATGCAGTGTGTCTTAGATGGGAAAGCTTGATGAAAACCCGCAACCTTATCATGCTAAATGGGTCTAAAAAAAAAATGACATACCACGCAAAAACACGTGGGCAAGAGGCACGTGTAAGTCAATTGACTATATGTATGTTGATACTAAAACTTTCAGTCAAATAACTAATTTTGAAGTGTCGCACCAAAAACAGTGACCATGAAATGCTTTCTGCTACTTGGAAGAATACACAACTGAATGAAATGGCTAAAAATAAAGGATATATTCTAGTGTTAATGATTAACAACTCAAGAACTCGTTTTAGGTGGAACCCACTTAATTTAGAAAAACTAAATCATGATATTGCACTAGGAATTAAGAATCTTTTTTATAGCTTCATTTTTCTTAAGTATAAAGTAATCCCAAGTAGGGGGTAATCAAAATTCTTATGCTTCCAAATTTAAGTTTGATGGGAAAATCCAACAACGTAAAAACAATTTGAGAAAGGAAATAAAACTGGCAAAGACCTTATCAATGGAAGTGAGAGGTGGAGTTATTAAAACCTTAAAAAAACAAATACAAGAACTAGTTAAGAACACACAAAGCATGGCTCTACCAAAACCAAGGAGAGGAAATGTTAACTGCATTGGGATCCAAAAACATCTCGGAAATGTGGACATTGTTAAACAACGCAAGTCAATCTACCCAACTGTCAGTACAAATAAATGGTGTATTAGAATCGGATTGGGTTAGACATTATTAAGACCTATATGCTGGCACAGGGATGACAAACCCAGAAAGTTTAAAAAACCAAGACAACTTTCATGAATTACTCATCTCAGAAGAAGACATTCTACGCTTCATAAAGAAATCTAGTAGATCCCGAGCACCGGGCCCTGATGGGTTGAGTAATTATATGCTCAGAACATCCTCAGCAGTGGGCAAACATTCTTTCAAACATTTTTTCCTTGATTATAACCACAGGTATAGTCCCGGCATCATGGCGGAAGTCAATAATTGTACCCATTTTCAAAAAGGGCAATCGGACGTGCCCTTCCAACTACAGACCGATTGCCCTTTTGGACGTACCAGGGAAAATCTTTACTAGGTTTATTCTGAGGGATTTCAACAAATGGGCAATAAACAACGACAAGAGACCCATGCCAGACAGGCTTTATAGCAGGCCTTGGCACCTCAATTAACCTACTAACCCTAAACTCAATAATTCAACATCATAAACAAGACAACCACTGTACATGACATTTGTAGATTTCCGCGCTGCTTATGACTCAATCTCACGAGAAATGCTGCTTCAAAAGATAACTCAAGAAAATGTTTCCGTTGTATATAATTACTTTAATAAAAGCTCTATACTCTGACACAAGTATCCAAATAAGGATAAACCAAGAGGGTCTCTTGACCCCTGCTATTCAAACATATAGAGGACTTCGCCAGGGATGCATTCTTGCTTCTGCTTTATTTCGTTTTTTTATATCAGATTTACGTAGGATATTTACTGCTATATTTGCAGACGCACCTAAAATAGCCAACAAAAGCATTCCGGCCTTGTTATACGCCGATGATTTGATACTTTTGTCAAAAACACCTGTTGGACTACAGAAACTGCTCGACGTATTATCTACATATGTAACAGGAAACATATTAGTGGTTAGTCTGGAAAAAAACAAGGTTATGTTATATAAGCCATCACTGCAAAAAACAGGAATTACATATGGACAATACAGAAACAAAAACTGGAAAAAGTTCAACAATATACGTACCTGGGATGATGATCACAGGAGCTACCTGGTGTCCGCTCATTTGGTCGAGGAAAAAAAAAGATTGAATGACCATTTGGTCGAAACCAAATGGTCGGAAAAAAAATGGTCAATTATATTTATTTATATATTTTTTTTCGTTTTGTTTGGTTAAAAAAAAATTAATATAAAAAGGGAGGTTGGGGGATCCCCAATCCCCCCAAAAAATGTAAAAAAAAAAAAAACTAAATTCGACCATTTGGTGTCGACCAAATGACTGGTAACCGAGCTACCCATGAAGCACAAATATCAAAATGGTTCAATAAACTTGATATGCTGATCTCGCAGGCCAAAATAATTCAAGCAAAATATGGGAAGTTTTCCATCTCACCAATCATGACATATTTCAAACAAAAAAACACCAAAACTATTGTATGGAGCTGAAACTCTACCAATCCTACATGATATTTTATGGGCTAAATTCGAATTAAAATTTTGGAAAAGCGTTTTAAATTGACCAAACTGCACTCCAATAGCATTAATCAGAAATTAATTGGGACTGATTTCTATTTACGCTCGCTATTTGTGGTTCTTAATATCTTTAAGCAGGAAGTGCATTTTAGCAATCAACTCAAACATGCTCATAGGAGTTTTGGCACAGCACATACTCTGCTCAGATGACACCTTTGCGCAAGGTTGGCGCAAGGAGGTCATAAATGCAATGGCTTATGCCGATGTTACACTGGAGCTATTAATTGAAACACCAAATGCAGTCAAAACCAAACTATTCCATTGGGACTGGGCTAGAAACAGAAATATGTGCTTAAGATATAACGATTTCGATGGAACGGTGTTCATACATAAGAAATAAACATTGGCTGAACCATACTTACTAAAAAGCCCATCTGTGCAACATAGAAAAGAGTTTGAGATTAAGATTTAATCTGTGGTCAACACAAGAGGTTCTAGCAAAAAGGAAAAAAATCTTAACAGAAAAAGGTTGCAGGTTCTGTAAAATCACATCACAAACAGAAACCTTATGCCACCTATTGGTTGACTGCAGTGAACTTTGTAACCAAAGGGTCAAATTCTTAAAACCAGCGGTAAAAGATCACACACACCTGTCACATGACACCCTGTGGAAAATGATAGTTGGTGGACTTTCTATTCGGCTAAGAATGGGAGCCTTAAATTTTTAAAATAGTTTAGAAGAGCTGAGAACACAAGATAAAGACAAGGAATGAAACAACGAATTCAGACAAATCGAACATCTCCTGATGCTGAAAAAGAAAATTAAAATGAAGTCAACTTTTATGCAAATGTGTATGTAAAGTAAATGTTACGCTAATGTGACCAATTTGAGCACACTTGACCTTGTTGTCGTGAACTGGCTCCCATTTGATGCCTAAATTCATTTTAAATTAACTTTTATTGTTATAATCATGTTTTTCGCTTTTGTATTGATAAATTGTAAAGTTGATTAATTTCAACTAAAAACAATTAAAAAAAAAAGTTTAAATGCCAACTCTGTCCCCCGGAACTCTGGATTCCCTCCCCCATTTTATGCCCCAGGCCAGACCCGCTAAATGCTTTTGTTGGTGACATGCCACACCAAAGACAACCGTGAGATCAAGGCAAGTCCCTGCCAAGCAGGCAGATCCTCACCTTTTGTAGCGGACATTAAACCGCCAAGCAGGCTTATGTCCCAGCGCTCGATCTGCCAGAGCCTTCTGTGGAACAGAGGTGAGGGGAGGGAAAGAGGAACATGTCCACAGAAGGCAACACATAGTGAACAACCTCGCGTAAGAGGCAATAAAAAGTATTTGTGTGCAGGGCACCACCACTGTTTTTACTTTACCCACACTTTGGTCGACACGCTGTAATTCCGGCAGCACCAATAAACGAGTGATAAAATCAAATGAAAAGCACTCTTCAAGGGTTTGCTGCACAGCACGCACTTCAGAAGTACATAAATATCCAGAAGTACATAAATATCCATTGCCCTTGTAAAGATACGTATTGTCGGTGACACTAATAGTAGTACTTGAGTCGGACTTGGTCTGGTGGTCCACACACCTCCATGAAGACCACCAAGGCAAAGGCTGCACCGCACATGCACGTGGTAGCTGGCTGTTTCCTGGCTCGGGCAGCTAAGCCTAGCCAACCACACCCTGTATCTGATGGCAGCCTGAGCCACCCAGCAACAAGCGGGAACTGTTAAGTAGTGAGGAGGCGCATGTGCGCCCATCACCCCACCCACCCACTAATCACGAGTTCCATTGGCTGAGAAACAGTCAGTGGAAATACCATTACTACAATGGTGTGAGATAATTGTTTATTTCCTACCTACTTGAAGATTGCAGCCAAGATGCCGAGTATGAATGCACAAAAACAAAACTAAACTTGTGCTTTCTCTGCGCTTTTGGCGGGCCATATGTTTGACACGTCTGGCTTAAAGCCTGATGTTGTAAAGTAATGCACACTGCAATGCTGGTGAGCTGATTTGAACCATAGAGGCACTTGTTTGTGAATTACTGTTCAGGTATGGGAGTATACCCGAACAGCAAACCTTTGAAGTAGTAGGCCTGGCATGGGAGTAGGCGGTGTGTGATGTTAGTGGTGGGCTTGGCATTAGAAGTAAACCAGGTAGAAGTTGATAGTGGTGTTAAGCAGTCATGCTGACACTTTCATTGCTGAAGAGCGAACTGTATAAAACTGCTGCAGGTTGCATTTTCTCAGAAATAACAAGTTGTTGAAAAGCATCCTGAAAAAGACTATTTGTTACTACTGATAAACTAAGGGAATATTCTCTGTGAACATGATCTTTAATCTTAATGCAAAAGGAAAATAAATGACCCTTTTGTTGAACCACTGGAGTGTTGGAACATTGTTAAGTTGGAGTCACAATGAACTGTGATGTACTTTGTTACAAACCAGGATTTTCTTTTTGGAATTGGAGCAGAATCCCGCTTGTTTCAGGGCAAGGGGAATTCATCCAGATTATAAGACATTATTGTCATATTGTGATTTTAACTGCTATTTGCATTGGTTTTGAACTGCCATGCATCACCTTGATGTAGTGTGAGGGACAGATATCCTTTTTGTTCCATTTGTGTTTTTTATTTTAGGCATTCGTTTTTGTAGGCAGAGAAATATTTGTTGGGGTTGGGATAGTGAGGCGTTTATATAACCTTTTAATAAAATTGCATCTTTTGGAACACATTCACAAAGTTTTCTGCCTCTCATTTCTGACCCCTCACACACCTTAAACAAGTATCAGCAATTGGTCTAATTGTGATATTTGTACTGTTATATGGCACTTGTATAGTGCCTTGTAGCCTTTAAGCGCTGTGTGGGTTGAACGCCCTTTGGAATAATGTAGTTGGAAATGCACATAGTGAAGAAACAAGTACTAAAATGAGTGTGCATTTTTAGCCAGCCCGAAGGTGGGTATGGAGTTGCTAGTACCCCGAGCAGCAACCCATAGTTATCGGGTGAGAGAATGGATGCTGTGACACATTATTAGGGGAGTGGGAGAGTCAAAGGGTCAGATTATGTGAACTGCTGGTCGAAGTTTTGCATGGGTCTCCGCTCTATTCTATTGGACAAGGTGATGAGTGCTCTGGGTGTGTAGTCAAGTAGTGTTTATTTAGTGCTATCAATGTAATGTCATTTGTATAGTGCCTTTTCCCATTTGTATGGCCTCACAGCGCTATAGATGCATGCTCTTTGGGTACCGAAGTCCAAGGTATGGGAGATTTGTAAGAGTTTAGAATGCATGTGTGCTTTTTTAGTTTTTTGTTTGACAATACGAAGGTGGTGGGGGGTTGCCAAGTCTCTGTCGAGCTGGTATGTGGATGGGGAGTGGTGAGCTAGTCTGCAGAATATGTGAGTGCAGGAAATTTGTTGTCCTGCTAAACCGAAACCTTTGCTGTGGGGGATATCAGCATTTTTATGGCAGAGCTGTTGCCTGATGTAGTGTATGATAGCAGATGCATGCGAGTGGGTGTCCATGCCTTCCGCTATCTTCCATAAGCATGGAGTGTGGTACGTACCTGTGTGCCCTGTCTGGTTTGTTGGTTTCGTAGAAGTGCTGTAGATTTGGTCTTATGCTCTGCTGGAGTTTCTCTGTCGCTCAGTACATTTCATGGCGGGTTCGTTGCTGCTCCGGCCTACCTGAGAGGTGGTCAAATTACCAAAAGTGCTGTATGGGTACGTCAGGATGCAGGGGGTGGGGGAAAGCTAGGACTTGAGGGCCCATCCGGTAGGCAAGGTGATCCTCTATGCAGCAGATGCCAAAAGGAATTGTTGCTGATTTTGGTGGGGGCTTGGGGGGTGGACGAAGAAGTATGAACCCTCGCCCCCTCCCCCCGACTCACCACTTCCAAAACCCGATATATCTATTTGAAAGAGGGTGCAAGATCCGGAGGAGTAGTGAATTGGCTGATCACCAGTTTCTATTGGGTTGGTAACAGTTTAGCTTCTGTTGAAAGTATTCTGGGCCTGGCTTGTGGAGGGCACGGTGAGTGATGCAAGTGGCTGGCCCATCGCCTGACTGGGAACCTGTGGAGAAAACCCAGGGTGAGTGTTTGCTCTCTGGGGCCAAGGGCCAGGAGGAGCCTAGCTGCAGAGTTTTTTTTTATTTTTTTTTTGTTGTGCTTTCTGAGTTGGAACTGCAGGGTGCAGAAGGGTGCCCCCAGGTATAGGGAGTTAGTGTAGTCTAGGCATCGGAGGACGATGGCAATGATTGTAGGAGAGGTAAGGGAAGATGCGCTGAGAATGCAGAGTTAATGTGCTGTGAAAGTGTCAGATCAGCATCTATGGTGCATCCCAGGTTTACTGCGTTGGATATGGCTGGATGGGTGCCTAGTGAATTGTTCCTATTTCAGATCCATCCCTGTTATATTATCGTTCAAGCAGATTCTCTGTGTGAATGGCTCCATCCTGAGGGAGAGGATCAGTGGGGAGACCGGGCAGCGATGTCTCATCCTGCACGATAGGAAGATCGGGCTGAGAGCTTTTGGTTCATCCTAGGGATGTTTTCGGGGCTTGGTAGTTGGCCCGTAGCATCTTGTGGAAAGTTGGGCCAAACTGGAAGGCTTCCAGAGTGAGTCACTTGAAGGCCCACTCTACTCTATCAAGGGCTTTTGTGGCATCTAAGGTTAGTACCGCTAGTTCCTGCTGGTTTTAAGTGGCCACTTCGATGACGTTGAGGACCCACTGAATTTTGTCCCCTGTGCTTCCCCCTCTGATGAAGCCTGTCTGGTCCGGGTCTTTGATAGTCGGCAGCACTGACGCCAGTCTGTTCACCAGCACCTTAGAGTAGATGTCAGAGGCGTAGGCAGGGTAGGGCCTGAGGGCCAAGGCCCACCCAAAATCTGTAAATGCCCACTCAGCAGCGCTGTGTGGGCATTTACAGATATTTTTGTCAGTGCAGTGGGCCCAACTACATTAGCATCAGGCCCCATTTGCTAGACAATCATGGCTACGCCTCTGGTAGATGTTTGCATCTACGTTGAGTAGGGATATGGGCATGTATGATGCACACCCCTTTGGGTCTTTTCCAAGTTCCCTAGGAATTTCTTAGTTAACAGAGGTAATTGTCAGAATATGGGAATAATTGAAAACTATACAAGATCAAAAGGATAAAACATAAGTGACAATACTACACCAGCAGAGAAACTAATCCTATTTGTATGGACAACTGATTATGACAGCATTCCATTTTTGTGTCCTGCTGCCCTATCTTGAGATTCATAAACCCATGTTCCCCCTTGTGTGTATCTAGGATCTCTTTTTTTGAGTTGGAGGGACTTCAACCCCCTTTTTACTATGGTCCTGTGGTAGCCTATATGGCTCCTACGAAGAGGATGCTTTTCTACACATCGTTTTGGCATTGGGGTGATTATAGCGCACTCCAATGGTTTTGTGGAGTAGGCTTGTGACTGCTACAATGTAATGTTTACTTCCCTTGGGGTGCAGCTGGTTTGACTGCATTAGTATCCCAGTGTACACTTAATTTTTTTTTTCTATTTTTTTTTTTTTCAACCTGCATTGTGGACACTGGTGGCTGCAGAACATCACAGGTTTTAATGAATGTTAATGGGCAGGGCTCTTTGTGCCCATAAGGTTATTTATTAAGCTCGAAGGTTTTAAAAAAAAAAGTTGTTATTTGCCTGTTATTCCTAGCTAAGGATACTAGACAAAGGAGATGGTTTTGGAGGACGAAATACTTTGTTTTACTGCCTATTAACTAGCTACAAGCAGGGCCGGCAAGGAAAAATAAAGGTACCAATTGGCCCGTATTAATGAAGAAAAAAAATTAATAGTAAAAACTTGGGAATGGAGGAAAAACGACAAGTAGCCAAAGTGAAAGGGGCATCACCTGTACTGGTGTTTCATTGGTGACTAAAAGGAGATCCTCTTTGAGAACCGGTGCTAGAGAAGCTTTTTTGTCTCGTCTATTACATTGGTTTTTGGTTGTGGTCACAATTGCTAGGCGAACAAATACAAATTGGCCTATTTGTTTAGTCTAATAACATAAGAACTGGTTTGTCGATTTCTGTTATTGAAAAGCATTGTGGACCACTTGGATTTAGAACCAGACCAGAGAAGGGAGCTATTAAATTGGATGCTGACTTTATACTCTGGTTACTACCATCTTAAGAACTTGAATTTATGGTTTCCCATTTTTACTTACGTGGCCCTGAGAACTTAACAAGGGTAAAATAGTCTGTGGTGTTAAGATGTGCCTTTCAGCAAAAAGTCATGTGGTATGTATTATTGTATGAACTGTCCCTTAACATTATTTTAGTTTGTCTTTCAAATTGGTTTATATTCAGTAAATGTTTGATTTATTTTGTTGTGATAATTTGAGAAATGTATTAATACGGGCCTCAAAATTTGCACTTAAAACTGACTAGTGATAATTGACTCCAGGCGTACGAAATGGTGTGCTGTGTGTATGCAGAAAATTGATGGGGCAAGTGACTTTTTATGACTGCCTAGTATATTGAAACCTGAAATGGATTTCTCTGCATTAAAATATAACTAAAGTAAAAGCAAGGTGCATGGAACATATTAATCATTCAAATCATAATGTACACGTTTTGTGCATAAGTGAAATGGATCCAATCTTCATTCAAATTCTTTTAATAATTTTTTAAGCTGGTAGCGATATTGAGAGATACAGTTAATGGCAAAAGGCTTGTTTATAATGCGATATCATTAAAGGAAGAAGGGAAGAACCACAGAATGAAATGCAGAGAAGTAAAAATATTGGAGGTGGATGCAGATGAACTTTCAGCTAAATTAATAGTGACTTTTTTGGATCAAATTAGTTATTTTAGTTTCATCCCTAACCGAAAAATAAACTGACCTTCTGCAAAATTATGAATATAGTAAAAACCTTTTAAAAATCGAGAAGACCCATTGCCAACTAGGAGGCGTTTGCCAATGTTTTGAAAATGAATGTACATTGTGGGATTGAAAATGTGGTTGATTCTGGCCTGGCAATGTTATGACTGCCTGATTACAAAACTATAAAAAGGTCAACTTTGAGATCCGTAAATGATTTTATTTTTTGGCAAAAGCATTGTTTTGAAATGCGTGGAAAAACTAAATGATTTTGCTGTGCAACTTTCACCTGCAGAGGAACGTTTTCCTATGCTTCAGATACTTTAAAAAAAAATGCGATCATCATTTTCTAAAAGTTAGTCAGAACAAGCTTTCCCTGTGTTTACATCAGAGATATTGTCGAAATCTACCCCATATATCTCTGGGGCGACTCCAAGCGGCCAATAGTTTGGTGTACATTTCTTCAAGATCGTTCGCCCATAACATGTCTCTTTCCCAGTCATTTTTAGTGGGTGGATCCACGTTTTTCCACTTGGTCAAGATTGTTCGTTTTGTCAGCAGTAGACTGAGATTGAGCAGTTTACGCCATATCTGGTTCATCTTGCCTACCTCCCCCAAGAGACATATCGCAGGGCCCCATTCTATAGGTTGATCAGCCATGGTGTCAAATGCATCGCACACTTAAGCCCAGAATTTCGATAGACTGGAGCATGCCCACAACCTATGGTAAGTATCTGCGTTCTCACTTCCACATCTGGGACACTTGCCATCCGTCGAGGGGAATATATTCCTCAGTTTAGTTGGTCTAATTTGTCCTATGTATAATTTTTATCATGTATGTATTGGATTTGTGAGTTGCTCAATGTTTTTCATCTGTCCACATATCCGTGTCCATTTTCTGTTGGTGATGGTGTGGCCTAAGTCCTGCTTCCACTTTTCTCTTGCATCCTGGGCTGCTGGACCTCGTGTTGACCTCAATTTTATACCTCATAGAGGCCGATGTTTTGGCGTTCCCAGCAGTGAATATATACCCCATGCCCAAGTGTATTGTGGGTTCAATTGGGAATACACCCCATACCTTCGCTATAGCTGATCTCATGTGTAGGCAATACAATTTCTGCAGTGGGGTCTCTCCTACTGTCCTCTTCATATCATCCCAGGGTATGAATTGCTTATCGGGGAATGGGTCTCCAAGTGACAGATGCCCTTATTTTTCCAGTGTGTGGCGATAATTGTCCTGTGCAGGGGGTATATAGGGTGCCTCCCACATATTTGGGGGATGTAGATTCTCCTGTCTGGACAATCCTGCTATCCTAGCCCAAGCGGTGCATGTTACCAATTGGGGATGTGTGGTGTGATTATGTCTGGGACGTGCTGTTACTACTTTATGTAGGAGTTGCACTGGGTTCCTCTCATATTTGCCAGTGTTCGTGTGTTGAGCCTGTAGATCACCAGTGGTCCATTGTGTCGCATAGTGAGCCTGTGCCGCAAGATAATATAGTTCAAAGTCGGGGGCTGCCAGCCCCCCCTGCAGATATTGACTGGAGATACTCTGCCACCCTATCCTCGGTTGACCTTTCCACACAAATGCTGCGTATGCTCCCTGCATTTTTAAGAGGGACACACCCGGCCACACAGGTACAGTGTTAAATATATAAAATAGCTTGGGTAAGATTATCTTGACCAGTGCAAGCCTACCCATGAGGGAAATCGGCAAAGATCGCTCTAGTTTAGTGCAGAGCCCTACAGCAAGCGCTTTGTAATTCAAGGCATGGGTAAGTTGTGCCGTCCTTGCCACTTGCACACCTATATATTTCACCTGGGTGGTACTCAGTGGGAATATCTCAGATTTGGCTGCATTTAATCTTAAAGCGTACTCCCCGAATTCTCTGACAGCATTCAATGCCTTCCCCTATTACGTTCGGGGTTTCTCAAGCATAGCATAATATCAGCGTATAATGTGATCATCTCTGTTCTGTCTGTAAACTGGATCCCAAGCCTGCTAAATCCTGACCTGAGATCAGCCAATGGTTCTATAACTAGCGCAAACAAGAGGGGTGACTGCGGGCAGCCTTGTCGTGTCACCTGCCGCCAGTTCTATTCTTTCTGATTTCCATTGACACAGACCCTTGCGTATGGCTGCGTGTATAACACTCTTACCCATTTTATCAAGCTTGGTCCGAACCCATAATTGTGCAAGACCCTAAACAAGGAGGGCCAATAGACTGTGTTGAAGGCCTTCTGCATGTCCAATGCCAATGCTACTCCCTGCATAGTCTTGGGGATCACAGCCAGTATATCAAAGCAGCGGCGAATGTTCGTCCCTGTAGACCTACCTAGTATAAAACCTGTCTGGTCTCTGTGGACTCTGTGAGGCATCGGGGGTGACAACCGCGTGGCAAGAATTTTCGCAAAGATCTTCGCGTCTGTGTTGATTAATGAGTGGTCTGTAAGAGCCACAGTCCTCAGGGCTTTTCCCGGGTTTGAGCAGCAACGTAACAATCGCCTTTCGGGTAGTTTGCCCGTTTCTAAGGTCTCAGTCCAAACGGCATGGAGTCTTGGTACCAAGACATCAGCAAATTCTTTATAAAACTTGCCCCCAAGGCCATCAGAGCCTAGTGCTTTACTGTTGGGCAGAGATTTAATGGCTTCCGCTATCTGTGTAATCGGGGCTTCCAAAGCCTGTTTTTGTTTCTGTGGATATAAACGTGGTCGTTATGTTCGACTCTCCTCTTCCATGCCTTACTTTGGGGGGGAGGGGAGGAGTACAGCTGGGAGTAGAAGTCCTAAAACACCTTCTGTTTCTGGTCTGTCACTACTGCCCCATCAGGAGAGGTTATGGAGGGAATAAGGGTGCTACCCCTCTCTCCTCTCACCATATTCGCCAGGAGCCGTCCAGGATGTTCCTGTTCACCATACCATCTTGCGGCACCTGGTTTGTCAAAGTAACAAACCTCACGTTCTGCCGCTGCCCTGTATTCCTCAAGTTGGATTTTGATGCCTAATTTAGTTTGTAGACTGGGATCTATGACATATTTTTCTTGTAATCTAGCAAACCCCGCATCACGTCTTTCTCAGTTTACTATCTTTTAGTACCCCAAATTGGCTGGACATAGCAATGCTTCTTATATATACTTTGAAAGCTTTCCACAATGTCTCCTGTGTCTCTACTGGGACATCATTATTTTCGAAATATTCATGGATATGCTGGGTCGGGCTGCTCCTGTATACATGATCTGCCAATGCTGTGGGTTTGAACCTCTACGGGGGTCTTTGTGGTGCAACATTAGGGATTAGCATGTGCATCATAATTGGGGAGTGGTCTGACAGCATTCTAGGAAGTATAGTTGCTTTGGCCACCCATCCCAGCGCCCTTTGCGACAACAGCCAGATATCAATCCTCTAGTGCATGTCATGCACAGCTGAGTAAAACGTGTAGTTCCGCTGTGTGCCATTCAAAGAGCGCCACACATCCGAGTCCCAGGTCCGTTAGTGAACATGTATTGTGCGGGCTGCGTTATTGAGCGTTTTTAGGGCATAGGATGTGTGGTCTAGGCGAGTATCTAGAATTGTATTGAAGTCGCCTCCAGTTATCAACTGGGCTGTGGGATAGCTGGCACATTTCTTGAAGAAAAACACTGGGTTGTCTGTTTGGACCCTATAAATTCAAAAGTAGTACCTCCTTCTTCCGCTAGTTTCCTGTGTAGCATGACTGCGTCCTTCAGGGTCGCTTTCTGTGTTGTAGTGGGTGACCGGTAGTGCTTTATGGATTAGTGTAAGCACACCACGTGCTCTACTGGAGAACTGTGTAGTATCAATGTTTACCCCATCCGAGTGATATCTTTTCAGCTTGATGCCCTAATTGGTGGGTTTCTTTAGGTACACAATTTGGGGCCCCAGTCTGTAAATGTATGCCATTATTTTCCTTCTTTTAACTGGCATACCCTACCCCCGTACGTTCCAGCTTAATAATGAGATCTCATTCGTGTTGTTCTTAGCCATTTGTAGCCCCCAACTAATAGATTTGAATTATAGAAATGTCTCCATACTCCTTTGTCCCGTCCCCTTCCCTCCATACATATGGACATTCCTCCATCCTGTGGGACGGGACCGGAGCACTTTGTAAAAGCATCAACATTTTGCAAAAATGTTGTCCTTCCTCTCTTTTACGCGGGATGCCGCACACGACCATAACCCCACCCATCTTAGCATCACCCATCAGTCCTTTTCTCCGCTCGTTCGAGACTGGGCGCGCTTGCATCTGTGGAAGGTATTTTTCCTTCCTCTCTTCCTCTCTGGCTCTTGCTGGCGATCGCGTGATAGTCTGTCTATGCCGTTTCAGCTAGGCTTCCGATTTGTTCTTCCTGTCAGCGACGCTTCGCTAGGGCAAATCCTCTTTGTTTAGAGTGTTTGGGTCCTGACCACCGGTGGGACTCATGTTTTTATTGCGATTCCCTTTCGGTCTGGGCGCTTCGTCGGTTAGAGCGGTGGGAGGAGGTGTTTCAGCGCACTCTCCCCCTATGCATTTTCAATCCTTCATCAACAAGAAGAGACGGCGCCCGGTGAGTTCTTTACTTTTTAGGGCACTCCGGCTGGGGGACTCCTTCCCGGTCTGGGAGGAGTGTCAAAAGCTCTGTAACCGGAGCTTGCTCTGAGGTGCCATCTAGGCCTAAAAAGTTTACCAGAGTTTTCTCCGAGGGTCTCCGTAAGGGGCCTGTTGACACCGGATTACATTCCGAGGCCCCTCCTGTGGGGGCTCTTTTGTAGGCCCAGTTCTACTGAGTCGTGGGGTACCGGAGCTTGCTTCGAGGCCTCCTTGATTGGAGCTTCCCATAAAAGCATCGGGGTGTGCCCCGAGGCCTCGGTTGAGGTTGCGGATACTGAACGCAAGTTCGAGGCCCGACGTGAAGAGGCTTTTACCATACTCTGGTCCGAGGTCCCCCATGTAGAGTCTAAGGTGACCAACAGTTCTGAGAGTCCTGTTAAGGCCTTGTCGGTGAGGGGTGTTCCTCATCGATCCCCGCTTGTGCGGTGACTCCAGATCTGTTGAGGGTGCAAGGAGTGAGGTTTTGAACCATAATTCCTCCTTTACCAGCAGTGCCGAGGTCCTTCCTGCGAAGGCTAGTTTGGCTATTAGCATGTCACACAAACATCCTAGGCCACACAGTACCGGCTCGGCTAAGGTTCCTTGTGTTAAGGCTAAAATGAAGACCCCTGACCCACTCCACATGTGTCGCAGTTCTCCTCCGGTGCTGACAAAATGGTGGCTGTTCCCGCCAAGACCACGGCGGCCATTTTGGATACATCCTTTACAGCTAGGCCATTGGCCTCAGGTGTAGGGGTTGGTTCTGTGGGTGAACATAGGTTTCCTTGTGCACATCCATTTCGTCCAGTTTACGATTGGAACTCGGATGCCCCTACTGCACAATGTCTTGCTGCCTGCGCCATCGGCGCCCTTGATGTGGACACCACTGGGGAAGGGCCCTCTTGGCAACCCTCTCACTTGCATCCCTGGAAATGCACCTCTCATTAGAGACCTCCTCCGGTCGCCCCTAAATTGCCGGCGGAGGATGCCTTTTTCAGCAGGTTTCAAAAACCTATGCATTCCGACCCCATGAAGGAGTACTTTCGAAGCTTGTTTAGGGAGATATGCCCACCTGCGCCGTTGGTTCTGCCGACGTCACCTTTGCCTGCAGGGCCTCCCACGACTCTTCCACCCCTGCCTCCGTTGTCCCCAGTGGACAAGGGCATTGTGGTGCCCGATGCGACTCGCCTGATCCGGACCTGTTGGACGATGCACAGGGCGATCAGGACAGCTAATACCAGCCCCGCTCTATCGGAGCCTTTCACGACCAGGTACTGGACATGTCTGTTGGATGTCCCAGTACCCGAGGCATCCGCTCGACAGGAGGGCGTGCTTTTGGGGGTGTTAACCTTGTCTCCTTCGGAGCGCACCGGCTTATTCTTGTAGAAAGATGTTTTGGCCGAGGTCCGCAGAGTCTGGGAGAAACCACACTCTGGCCTGTTTGTCAACAAGAAAATTGACGCACACTACAGGCTCCATTCATTAGAAGAGGTGACCTTCGCATCACGTCTGCCCCCCCCCCTCCTCCATGTTAGTGGCTGAGGCTACTTTGCAATCCGGGCCTGCGGCATCTTCTACGACGACTACACAGGTCCTGGCCAAAGAGCATAAGCTCCTTGACTCCGTTGGGAGGAAGATTTTCGCTAACTCAGCCCTGCAATTGCAGTAAGCCAATGCAGAACTGGTGTTAGCAGGGGTGAATATGAAAAATGTGGAAAGGTCTGTCGGAGTTTGAGGAGTTTATTCCTGTTGAAAAGCTTGAGGATTTTAGGGCGAGATTGTCAGATGCCAGGGTCTTGGCACAAGATCTGCCGGAGGCTGCGGCGCATTATGTTGACACTTCGGCCCGGGGCCTTATGCTTAGCGTGGATACCTCTCGTCAGTCTTGGCTGCACGCCACCAAGTTCTCTAAGGAGGTGCAGGATAAATTTTTTGGATCTGCCCTTTGATGGCAAGGAGCTCTTTCATTCTACAACGGACGTGGAGTTGACCAAAACGAAGGACAGCACTCAGACCGCCAAGTCCTTGTCTGTCCTGGTAAAACCACCCTTTAGGACTCGGAGATCGTTGCCACCTCTGGTTTTAGGGGCTTTCTAGATCGAAAATCCTGTTGGGTTGACGCCCCTTTGGGAAATTCCAGCCGAAGGCATCAACGGTCGGTTTTTCTCCTGCTCCTCAGCCTCGTCCTCAGGTTCAGGTGGTGCCGCCACTGAAAAAACAGCTAAATGAGGGTTTTCTGCGCTCGCACTAGGCTCCGGTGGGAGGACTCATTGCGTCTCATTGGGAGGCGTGGCAGACCATCACTGAGGACTGGTGGGTTTTGCCAGTCGCTCGGGCTTACTTCTGCCTACCCCTTTTATCTTTTATGACGGTCTTTCAGGACTTGATTTTCCTGGGTTTTCGTTGGAACACGATCGACAGCAGAGTTTGCCTGACCGGGGACAGAATGGCGGATCTGTTGGCCACGTGTCAGATGTTTGCGCAGTCGGAGAGCATGTCGGCCTGGTGGTTCCAGAGGCTTCTGGGGCTCATGGCCTCCTGTGTATTGGCTCTTCCTTGGCTCAAGATGAGGACGCCTCAAATAGCTCTTCGGAATTCTTGGTGTCAGGTGGTGGATCCGGACTCCAAGATATCGATTCTGGCTTTCATGAGTGGACCTGGTGTTGTGGCCGTCTCTCAGAAACCTGTCGGTGGATGCAGGGTTTCAGGATCCCGCTCAGATGGTGGTGATCACAACAGACTCCTCCCTTCTGGGGTGGGGTGCGACGTTGGATCTTCTTCAGGTCTTGGATCTTTTGTCGCCCCAAGACCAGCTCCTTCACGCATCATCTGGAGCTTCTGGCGATTTTTCTGGCGCTCAAGACGTTCAGGCCGGTTATTGCCAACAAGGTGGTCCGTGTCCGCATGGACAATGTGGTGTCAATGTTTTACATCAACCAGCAGGGGGGCACCAAGTCTCCTTGTGGATCTGGTCACCCAGACTTGGGAATGGGCGGTTCGGCATGGCGTCTGGCTGGTAGCAGTACACATCCCAGGCCAGCTGAACATCATGGCAGATGCCTTCAGTTGGAGGACAATGGTCCGTTACGAGTGTTAATTGAAAGCGGAGATACTCTCTCAGATTTTCTTGTGTTCAGGTACTCCGGAAGTGGACCTCTTTGCGACATCGGCAACAAGAAACTTCCTCTGTATGCCTCCAGAAATGGGCTGGGAGCCTCCTCTCTGGGGGATGCTCTCAAGATTCCTTGGCACAACATGAGGGCCTATGTATTTCTGCCTCTGATACATCAGAAGATTTGCAAGCTGAGAAACACAGTGAACTGTTCTCTTCTGCTCAGCTCTGTGGTTGCCGGCCAGGTTCTGGTTCTCAGAGCTTCAACAGCTGTGTGCACCGATCAGGCTCCCGTTGGTTCCCGATCTGCTTCACCAGAGGGATCAACAGCTGTGGCACCTCTCCCCAATCGTTTAGCTTGGCGGCATGGTGCCTGAGTTCAGGTCTTTAGAGCATCTCGATCTGTCTGCCGACAACATGTGCATTATCCAGGCAGCCAGGAAGCCCTCGACAAGGTCTCAGTACAGGAACAAATGGCTTCGGTTCTGTCACTGGTGCTTGGACAAACAGCTGGACACCAGGGTGGCTACGATTGACACTGTGCTGTCTTTCGTGTCAGTCGGGCATTCATGTTCTGTCATGCAGAACTTATCTTTCGGCTATAGTCGCCGATCTATCCATGGACCAGTGCTCTTATTCACTGTCAAATCCAGTGATTAGGAGACACTGCGGGTCTGACGCGTCTTTACCCTCCGGTTCGCAAGCCACACCCAATGTGGGATTTGAATGTGGCCCTTACGACGTTGTGCCATAAGCCGTTCGAACCAATGGCCACGGTAGATCTTAAGCACATTTCGTGGAAGGTGTCTTTTGGTCGATGTTACTTCAGCAAGGCGTGTGAGTGAGCTCCAAGCTCTGTCGGTGGAGCATCCCTTCTTCGTTTTCCAGAAGGATAAGGTGGTCCTGCAGACAAATCCTTCTTTCCTACCGAAAGGTGTTTTCTGATTTCCATCTGAATCAGTCAATCTCCCTGCCTGTCTTCTTTCCCAACCCTGCTTCAGAAGCGCAGAGGGTTTTGCATTGCTTGGATGTTAGAAGAGAGCTCTTAAGTTCTATCTGCACAGAACATCTGAATTTAGAAGTTCTTGTCAACTATTAGTGACTTTTGGTAATCCACAAGGTAAATGGGCCTCTAAAGCGACGATCTCCAGATGGATCACTGCTTGTATTACGGAGTCTTACACTGTCCAGGGTCTCCAGCCTCCTAAGGGGATTAATGCACACCTGGTACGGGGCAAGGCAGCTGCGGTTGCCTTTCAAAAATATGTCCCCTGGGAGACCATCGCCAAAGCGGCTACCTGGGCCTCCCCATCAGCCTTTTGTAAACGCTACTTTTTGGACCTGAGCTCCAGATCCGATGCTCAGTTTGGCCAGGCTGTGCTGAAGAACCTTTTTCAGTAGGGGGTTTCCATCCACCTATAGTGCCTGTGAGGAATAAGTATGGAGGAAAGGGGACGGGGCGTAGGAGTATAACCAGGTTACTCACTGTAGTGACCACCTTACTCCTAGTCCCCTTTCCTCCATACGCCCGCCCGCCGTCCCGTCTAATAAGGTTCCTCTATTGCTTAAAGGTCTCTTACTTGGCGATAGAAAATGACTGATGGGCGATGCGCTGGGTGGAGCCAAGATGGGCGGGGTTATGGCCGCATGCGGTACCCCGCGTAAAAGAGGAAGGACAACAGTTTAGCAAAATTTTGATGCTTTTACAAACCGGTCCCGTCCCACAGGACGGAGGTATGTCCATAAGTATGGAGGAAAGGGGACTATGGACTAGGAGTAAGGTGGTCACTATGGTGAGTGACCTGCTTAATTTCTTATACACTCTTGTGATCTGTGCCTGTGCATTTATAACTGTAACACCCCTCAAAACATCCCCACCATCATAGTTCCCGAAACTTCAACTATGCCTTAATCCCTCCTACCCCCCTGTTACTTAATGGATTATATAATTGATACACATGCATCGGGGGACGCTGCCGTGGTGGGTGGGGCTTAAGATCCTTGTTTGGCCACTTAGTTTTAGACTTGGTCACTGCTTGAACACATCATGAAAAAAGGTTTCCTTCCTTAAGTATTGTATTGGAAAGTTAAAAAGTATGTCTTGTTATTTTGCTGTATGCGAGGCCTAGCTGGGTACAGCATTGGATAGGGAACTTTGTGTTCACGGAGCATTCTCTTGACACCTGTAAATGAGTGTCTTTCCTGTTGAACCGCCAGAGCGTAGTCTGGGAATATTCAAACGACATTTGAGCCTAGTTTCAGTTCTTGCTTGTCCGTAGAACTAGTAGACGGTCCGTAGAACCAGGTCTCTGTCTCAGTAATTCATTATTCTAGCTATGATGGCTACGCACCAGGTTTGAGGCGTGGCGCCTGTGATCTGTGTGCTCTTTCCACCACAAACATGGAGGACCATCCCGGGTCCCGGAGCAGGTCCTTGAGCAATTACTCTACTGCTAGCTCCATCGGGGACTTAAGTGCATCCTCTGGGACCCCTATTATACTGATATTATTTCGGCGGGACCTGGCCTCCAAGTCTTCACACAGGTCCTTTGCCATCTGTCACTGTGTTGCGTAATGCCTCAAGAGTATCCTCACTATTACTGATTCGATTCTCTGCTTCTGTGAAACGGCCGGTGGCTTTTTCTAGTTAATTCCTAATGGTTGTTACATTTGTGTTGATCACGTCCAGTCTATCATTCAGGGCTGCAAATCCTTGTTGCATGGATGCGAACACTGCTTGGGGGTCCATAGTGGTCACCGGAGGGGTAGGGGTGGCCTGATGAGTCTGCACTGCTTTGGGATCAGCGATGGTATCCGTTCTGATTGCTGCTGTCATATATTTGTCTATGGCACCCTTTCCCTTTTTGGGGCCCATCCCCATGGGCATCTCTTTTGGAGGTCCTTCCGTCACCGCCACAGGTTTTATTTCTCTTCAAGGAACCGATGGTGGGTTTGTACGATTCGTGACCTTCCCCAGCTGTCGTCTTCCATGTCTGGGAGGTGGGGTCGACTCAAGGGGTGGCGATCCAAAAAGAGGTCTCAGATATATGGGATGGGATCACTTACACCTGCCCCCGCCACACCATGATATCGTTTCCAGACGCTGACTGTTTGTGACCTGCCCTGATGATGTAACTAACAGGCCCGGGACCGTTGCGTTAATTCTGATTGCATACTTGGGTTCACACTCTGTATAGGTCTCTTATCCCAATTAATTGTTTCCAGCAAAGGTCTCTATTATTGCTGTTGCAGAGAGCTTGCCGGGTAG
Organism: Ambystoma mexicanum; assembly: GCF_040938575.1. NCBI lineage: Eukaryota > Metazoa > Chordata > Amphibia > Caudata > Ambystomatidae > Ambystoma > Ambystoma mexicanum. The sequence continues at coordinate 345,224,059 of NC_090922.1, forward strand.
TACTCCACTAGGGCGAGGGTTAGTTGTGATGACTTTGCTGTCAATGAATTGTGGTTTAACTGTCGCATAAGGTTCTCAAGCAAGTGTACATTGCATGGGCAAGTGCCGTTCAAACCACTATCTTTGTTGTGTATGTTATTATTCGCATCAGGCGTGCCCTTTATATCGCCATCCGTACCCTCCATGTTCAGGGAGGGAAGTGGGCCCAAGATTGGGGGAAGGGGGGGTGGGGGCCCAGGCGGCAGAATCTGTGGTTTATGGAGGTAACCATTTCAACCAGGTTGACGGTTATGTCGCAGGAGTTCTGCACAGCCTCTCTCCAGGCACTACAGAGATACAACGCGGATGCGGCCAGCAAGGTGGTACCCCAGTTGAGGCTACAACACGCATGCTTTTCCGGGTTATAGCCTACATGATGGGCCTTGTGGCAGCTAGTGTTCAACGCACTGGATCGATTATCAGGTTGTTGGGTTTTTCGTCTGAGTCTGAGGGAGTTGTCCTGGTGCCTCTTAGAGCAATATTGATGGAGTCAAGGCTAGATGTTGCAGTCACCTGTTACTGGTATGTCATTTTACCTTCCTGTGGGAGGATTGAAGAGGTTCCAGCGATGTTTGCAGGGCTTAGGTTCTCTGGGTAGGCCAGCCACAGCGTGCCCAGGAATCCGGGAACCCAGTGTGCAACAGGCCGCTGTGTTACAGTGCCTTTTTTCGCACTTGCAAACATCCTAAGGCTATGTCGCCTGGTCTCAAATTGGGCTCTGCCTGATTTCCCTTCACTTGCTGCTTGCTCTGATCTGTTTTTATGCAGCGTATCACCATAGAATTATCTGGTGTTGCCTGTTTTCTAATCCAGCCGTAGTGGCCTAGGGCCGCTTGCCCCGTGGGGTTTCCCGTATTTGTACTGAGTTGTAATGGGTCGGATGCCCTCCCCTTCTGTTTACCCTGACACGGGTTGTCTGGTGTCGATACTCGCACCTCAGGCCCTGTTACCAGAGCGTTTCCCCTCACTGTGTTAAGTGTTTGTACCAGTCTCCTCATGGCTGGGTGTCGTTGCCTCGCCTAACATTGAGGTCTGTGTTGCTTGATCGTACTGATTTAAACCTGTTGATGTCCCCAGATAGGCGCCTTGTTGCATGGTGCTAGCAGGAAGGGTGGAGGTCCGGTGCGTCGCAGGTACCGAGTGCCTCAGTGCTGGGGTGTGTCTTGGTGGGCTGTGTTGTGTGCCACAAGAATATTTTCAATGTCCCTTCCGCAGCGGTAGTATGTGTTGTGACACCCCGGGTACGTGCACTAATTACCAGGCTCTCGTTGCTGCTGCTTTCCAGCCCTGGCCGGAGCCTGGCCGGCTACCTTCGGCTGGCAGTTCTCTACCAGCTAGCACTCAACAGGGGGGGGGGGGGTTCCCGGAGCGCCAGCAGTCTCGTGGGGAGGACTTGTTACTTCTGGCCCCTCCTTGTGTTCGGCGGTCCAGACGTATTCAGGATGATGGGTGCTGAGCGGCTGGCGAGGGTGATGGGTACAGCGCAAGGTCCCGTGCCTTTCAGAAGACAGTGAAGCACACGTGGCTCCAACTCAACAGTGTATCGCTGGTTCTCGGATACCAATCATCATTGTGATATTTCGTCCATGTGTTGAATAGTTCTTCAGATGCCTTTGTGGATATTTTGAATAATCTGGCTAAATTAATCAGATTATTGCTTCCTTGGCCTCAGCTGTCATCGGAGCTCACATGGAAAGCTGCATCCGCTGTGTGCGCAACAGCGCCCCATCCACATGTTAGTTAATGAAAGGTCTACATTTTATCATGTGGCCCCCTCTGAATTATGTTAGTCTACATCGAATATTGCGCTCTATTATGATTACTGGAGAAGAATTTTGAAGTATCGTGTCATGCCAATCTTTAACTCGTGTACCAGAACTCTTAGTTAAGAAGAGAGAAAAAAAAATGTAGGGATTATAGGAACACACATCCCAGTGACCTAAGACAAATCTGGACAGGTTGTCCCTTCTCCCATAGGAGAGCCACACCCTTTGAGGCTAGGGAGGGGAGCCTGCTGAACAAGATCCTCCCTAGGGGTCTGGGCAAGTGGGACCTCAGATTAATTCCCCTCCTAGGGACAAGTACTCCCCATTCCACGATGGAACTCCAGCCCCAACCACTTTCCCTTAAATGGATGCTGGGAAGACTTTGGTATCTCCTGTAATCACTATGTTCACCAAAGATTCAACTCTATCTCTATTGGCTTCAGGGACTGCTGAACGTCTCTGGAATACCGTGGTCCAGAAAGACTGACAAAATTCTTGTTGTTACAAGGACCTGTATAAAGGAGAACTGCTACGCAAAGGGAACCCCCCCACCCCCTTTGTATCAACAAGGTCCTGGAGGGATGTAGCCACTTCAAGCCGCAGAGCCAGTGCTGGCGGGAGTGAATGGAGGCTTGCTAGCTGGAGGCTGGATGGCCGTTGCCTTGACCGAGCAAGAGGCTCTAGTCAGGGTATGAGACTAGACTGGGAAGACATTCTTTGCTGGTGGCGCAACCGCTGACGATGACGAACAGTGGTGGGCCTGGGGATCAGCAACAGGCGCTGAGCCCGGATTGCTGAGTACCACCTAAAGTGCCTGATCCACTGAAAGTAGCACCATCCGGAACACACCCGCTGATGATTTTTGGGACAGAAGGGCTGGTTTCACGGAGTACCAAAACCAAAACAGGTACTGAAAACTTTGGGAAAAAGATGCACACCTATCTCAGGGCTGGGATAGCCGATCAGGCTAGTGAATATTGCAATTGTGAAATAGACGTCCACGAGCGAGAGCCACAGGACTTTGGGCAATGCCAATATCAGAAAGTTGGAGACTGAGAGTTCTCTTGCCAAGTAATCCTGAACGGATTTGGACATTTGAAAATAAAACCTAAAAGTATCAGGAGGAACGTTTTCTATATCCAGGGGGGAGAGCAACATCCATACAACAGAAATGTATAATTTCTACGAAGAGACTTTGAAGATTGTGGAAACTATACTCTACAAGTTGGGCCAGCCAGAAGCCCATTGAGGCCGTTGTGCAAGCCTCCCCTTTTCCTTTAGTTGGGGGATGGGTGGGGTGGGAGGGTTCAAAAGTGGTAGGGCCAGTTAGTGGTTAGGATTTGGACAGAAGACTTTTACTTTGGAGTTGATGTGCAACCTTAGTTTTAGGGCTAGTTAGGTGTGTTTTTCTGTTTAGTTAAATAAAACCTGTTGAACATGCCAGTAACTTGTTCAACACTTGGAACAGCCACTTGGAAAAGAGTTAATTGAAATGGTGCTATGAACCAACTGGTATTAAAGATCAAATCGATGTCTAAGGTATGATATGGCATTTGTAACGCGCCTATACACAAGTGTGCTCCTATGATGGTGTGATCTATGCAAAAATGGCAAACCTGAAATTAAAAAACTTTCACAATAAATTTATTGGAGATCAGAATAATTAAATTTAACTTTTTTCTTCAATACATTTGAGTGTCAATGGGAGTGGCAAGGGAATGGAAAAGGAAATGAGGATGGCCTTTTTTTTTACCTAAATAATTCATGTTATAGATTTGTCAAATAAGCAATCAGAAATCGGTAGACTTGCAAAACGAGGAGGACAATCATTTGTTCAAAGTGGAAAAGAATAATTGATTAATAAAGGGGGGAAAATGACTAGAATTCATCCATTTTTTTTTTTAAAAAAAGGAAACTGCTTAAATCTTTTAAGTAATATTTATGTGATAAGTGGGAACAATATGGGCAAATGGACTGCTGTCCTTAGCTTTGGAACAAAGGAAACTGAGCAAGATATGGTGGTTCGTCCAAATAACTGATGCAGTGTTGCTGGATTAATAGTACAGTTGAAGGTTGTAAAACACTGTATTTAGTAAACCTTTGTTCGAAATCAAATCGGATCTTGCAGCATTCCAAGAGTGGAATTTTACCAAATGTTTGAAGAGGTTACTTTTTTAAAATGGGGTGAAAATGATGTCTGCCTTTTATAAGATCGGAAGTGAGAAAGGGGATCCTAATGTAACTTAAGTTGATTTTTATTCCAACCACTTTGCTAACATGGTCCTGAATTTTATTGATTTTAGAATCATAGAGGTTTAACATAAAGATAAAAAGCAATATGAAGAAATGGGAGGAGATGAGAATAATCAAAATAGTGTATTATAACTGCAAAGAGCTTTGAAAAAAATTGATCTATAAATGTGTTTGAGGTTTATGAGAAATACAAAATGATAGATCAGTCCTGATGGAACATAATTTCATCAGGACCGAAGAGGTAGGTTTTATGTCTTTGTCTTTGTTATGTCTTTGAGTAAGACTATATATATATATATATATATATCATTTTGTTGGTCTTCAATAACCTTGTACTCAGAAATCCTTGTCTGAAAATCATATTGGTCAACCTGCTGGAAATAGGTTTGGGGGAGGACTAGTGATGGACTTTTAACATTACTGCAGGCTGATCAATATTAAAACAGTTGATTTGTATTGTTGCGAGAATATTGTACGATGCTGTGGAAAAATGGCCATTTCCTCTCTGACCAACCCTCTCGGGTCCAACTTGGGTCTTTCCTCTATCTTTTTCTCTACCTGTGGTGTCCCCCAGGGGTCTAACCTCTCTCCCCTGCTGTTCAACCAATACCTGACACTCCTTGCCCATCGCATCGCCACTTTCTGCCCCAACTTTCAGTGCTATGCGGGTGACACCCAGCTCATTTTCAGGCTACCCTCGGCCACCTCCTCTCCTTCCCTTATCTCTGACTGTCTTGTCTGCTATCCAGGAATGGTATGCCGCCAATGACCTCTGCCTTAATGCCAGTAAGACCGAGATTCTCCTCATCGGCACACTTGTTCCCTCCTTTCCTGCAGCTCTCTGGCCGGCCTCTCTTGGCCCGCTTCCTGCTCGGCAAAAAACCTTGGTGTCCTTCGATTCCACACTCTCATTCTCCCCTCACATCTCTGACGTCACTAAGAAGTCACACTACCAGCTGCACCTCCTCGGAGGTATTCCTCCTTTCCTCTCCTTCCCCCAGAAGCTCACTGTCTCCAGAGCTCTTGTTCTGTCTAGGCTGCAAGGATTAAGTTCAAACCCCTCTGCATCGTCGACACGGCCTTCTGGGGCCTTGGGCCTCAATACCTCCAACTCTCCCTAAATATCTTCCTTCTCGAGCTCTCCGCTCATCCGCCTCCAACTCCCTCGCTTCTGCTTTCTCTCCTCCTCACCTCTGCTGACCTCCTGGCTGTAACTGGAACTGCACTGGCCACCTGGACACCCCTTGATCTAGGGCCCAGGTCTGACCCATGTTAGCAGCCAGCGTCACACCTGCACTGCCCACCTGGCAACCCCCGCACTTGACCATTTCTGTATCTCTACAGCCCCCCCATCCCCGCCCACCAGCCCTTGACACGATGGATGCGCTTACCCATGCACTTGCCGCATGCTGGCCGCGTTACTTATTACCTTTTCCCATGTACTGCACTGTCCCTGCCCCCCTCCCACGCACTTGCGTGGTCTGAATGACACCTGGACTAGTAGGTTTGTTGTCTGTCCTCCTTTGTTCCCCTCTCTTGCCTCATCGCGCCTTGAATAGGCGCATTATAAATGCCATATGATATATAATATCATATTGGTTCTAATAAAGGTTTTTTTCTGAAAACTTATTTTTAGTAGTTTATGCATAGAAAGGTACAGCAATATCCCCAACTCCACTTCCCCTACCCTCACCCAGGCACACTCCATGTGCCCTTAGTTCTGCTGACTACGGTCAGGCGTGTTGGATGTCCTAAATGTGCAACTTGTGACAACATTGTTCCATTAATTCCCCCTGCAGAAAGTCCAGAATCTGGGCCCATTCTTGGGAGAGTTTAGCTTGGCCCCCCTGTATCGAGTGGTTACCTTGTTATAAAACAAGTTTGTGCAGCCAGTCTGCCAGGATGTTGGGTGGGGGGGGGGGGTGAACTGGCGATTTCTGTTTACAGGCGGTGACCAGGAGAGCTGTCAAGTGACTGATGTAGAAGGCTTTTCTTTTGTGTTCAGGCCATCTTCTGTTTTCCTGGCCCGCCAGCCCCAGTAGAATTTTCCCTGACGCTCTGTCTGCCCTCCCAACAATTATCTTATTGGTTTATTCCCAGTAAGCTTGTATCGCTGGACAGATGTGCCAGGTGTGGACCCAGTCCCCTTTTATTACTGCACCCCCTCCAGCATTGATCAGAGATGTCGGGTTTCAACATATGGAGCCTCTCTGGGGTGTAGTGCCATTGATAGATGAGCTTTAGCCAGAATTCCCTAATCTGGATCGATGTTGTAAGGCGAGAAATGTCTGACCAGAGTGAGGCCCAGCTCTCTTCTCAGACTGTTTGCCCTAATGTGTGCTCCCATATGCTTTGGAATGCCAGGTGTTTAAGAGGGGGTGTCCACCATAACCCCATATATTTCCGAGATTAGTTGTTTGTTCCCCGGGTTCGAGATTAGACATTTTTCAACGGGCGCGAGTGCTCTGACCGTGGCTGCACAGTTAGAGAGGGCCATAATCCTGTGTCGCACCTGATAGTAAGGGAAGCACTGAGATTCTTCTAGCCCGAGTTCCTCTTTGCAGGTATCAAACGATTTGACCCCTTCCTGAAAAAACATATCCCTGAGTTTTGTACAGTCTGCCGCCCTCCACTGGGGAAACGCGCGTGGCTCCAGACCTGGGGATAACTGTGGGTTATCGAAGGGGAGGGAAGGTAGTGATGTGGTGAAGGCTTACAGTGGGGTACCATGTGCCCTCTACTACTGTTGTAATCTCGCTCTGGTGCATATTACGGGGCCGATCTGCTCTTGGGAGCCATAGCTTTTCTCCCATGCAGGGTCCTGCGACTGCCCTCCATCTGCGCCCACCTCTTATCCTTGTTCTCCCCAAACCATTCCTTTATAACCGTAATGTCAAAAACAGTACCAGAGGGGATAGAGTATTGACACTGTCCCCCGAACCACAGAAGCCGAATAGATTCGACCCTTCCACCGTGGTTGGCACGGGCGCCTGATGTCAGATGTAACAGGAACACCACGTGGCAGCAAATGGGGGGGGGGGGGGCGGGGTGAGAGGGATTAGGGAGATGGTTGTGGATGCGAAGGGGGAAGTAGGAACACCGGAAAAAGGGTTGAGGGAACAAAACATACACATGCATATACCGTAAATCCTGCATCCTAACCTGTCCAACTACTACTCCTGCCTGAACCTGAAACCCAATTGTTCTTAATGTAACCTTTTCATATAAGACATGTATTAGGAGCCACCAAATGATAGCAGGACATAAATGCACTTACAAACATGGAGCATAGCAAAAATGGAACAAACACGGGTGTCGCCCTTCATGAAAATGACACTCATGGCCCTTTGTGCAAGCGAAGCCACACACTGTTCACATAAAAGCCCGAAACCCAGCAGAATAGGCCCATGCTACAGTCAGTCTTTTAACTAGTTCCAAAGCATACACCATGGACGTTTTTACATCGTAATGAGTTCTTGAAAAACCAAAAGCACAAACTCTAACTCCAGTTCACAAGGGCAACAGTACGCCAATAAACCTAGAAACTATCCGGCCCATATCAGGCTCAGTTTTGGCACAACATAACACATGAGCAGAACTCATACCTTGGTTGTACTTATCTGAATGTCCGGGCGCCCCGCAGGACCACCTGGACTTGAAGAACTGAAGCGAATAACGCTTCGCCACCACAGCCCAGTCTGCCGCTCCGCAATACTCTGCAGTGAGCCGATAAGCTTCAGAATCTTCATAGCGTGTAGAAGCTAGATCTGAGGCCGGTATGTCCCCAGCATTCCTTCGGCGTTGGAAAAGATTGGAGAATTCTTCCTGCATGTAGCAGTGTCCGCCCGTGCCGAACGCTACCATAATCTGCACCTGAGCGTGGGCGGCCGGCGTAGAAATGGACCCATGATTAGATCAGCTGGGGAAGTGCACACAAATAGGAACTACTGCTTTCCCCCACAGATTGCTGGGAATTGTAGTTCCATGTGTCTTGTAAGCTGCATGCTATCGTTTCCTGACCTTCACACCCCGCCTCCGAGACCATACCGAGAATCTGACACCTAAGCTGCGCTGCCCGGTACTATTCCTGGAAATTCGCGATGCCTAATAGAACAGTTTTGTTTGCCCATATCTATTGAGAGATCAGCTTGTTCAGAGACCAAAAAAAGGTGGTCGGGACGGGGACTAGGAGAGCCTGAAGTATAGCATTCTTGGGAGTATTACCATCTTAATAGTGTTAACGCTACCCAGCCAAGATACCAATAGTGGGGACCATGTCTGTAACTGCACCTGGATCTCGGTGAGCAAGGGGTGAAAGTTAGCCTCATAGAGCCTCGTTAGTGTGCATGTGATGGTTACCCCCAGGACTCAGATATTGGAAACCCATTGGAGTTGTCGCGTCTTTTGCCGCTGCCGCTTCTTCCTGGTTGACCGATTTTTATATTTGGAATCTGACTTTGTGATGTATGTTTTTAGGCTTGCGACCCTGCCAAACCACCTCCTGGCTCTCGCAGTGCCACAGGGAGAGTAGCGACCGGCTCCGCTCCATGAGTGTAAGCAGCATGTTGTCTGCATACGCCATTAACTTGTGAGCCTTTCTCCCCCCCACCTCCCCCCCTCCACCCTGTCCCGAAGGATATGCCCTTGATTATTGCTAAATATCTGGAGCTGCTCCTGGCGAGGCTCTGTGGGAGTGCCTAGAGCAGGGGGGCCGCGGGAAGGGGGCAACCCTGCCTAGTTCTCCTGCTAAGGTGGACCGCAGGTGTGGGAGCTGCCCATTCACTAGGAGCCGGGCTGTGGGAAGCTTCATTTGTCTTGATTGGCTTAATAAATTTATGTCCGAAACCCATGCTGCTCAGTGTTAAAGAGAAATGTCCATTCGACATGGACAAATGCCTTTTTCTGCATCCAGGGTTACCAACACCGCCGGGTCACCTTTCGTTGCACTTTCAAGAAGTTGACCTATCCTCCTGGGATGGTGTGTTTGGCGACCTTTCATAAACCCAGTCTGATCCGGATGAATCTGAGTCGGTGTCGACTGCGCCACCCTATTGGCGAGAATCTTGGTGTAAATCGTAGCATCCGTGTTAATGAGCGCAATAGGGTGATAGGACCCACAGTTAGCAGGGTCTTTCCCTGCTTTAGGGAAGAGGATCATCTTGGCCTCTGCCATAGTACTCTGGTCCTTCCTGAGTCTACAATGGAGTTGAAAAATGCCACCAGCTTGGGAGCCAGGGTCCCCCCTAAACCACTAGAGCATAACGGGAACCCGTCCAGGCCCGGCGCTTCATCCGGCGGTAGGTTCGCCATTGCGAGCAGTACTTCCCCTTGTGTAATTTCCCTCGCTAGGGAGTCTTGTCTGCGGGGTGTCAGGGTCTGTAAGGGAGCAGATTCGATGTACTTGCGTTGACACCTCTGCTCATGGGAGTCCAAGGTGTAGAGGGCTGAATAGTAATTGTGGAACTTTCGGTTATTTGCTCTGTGGAGGTTACCTTAATGCCGGGTGCGATTTTGATTGCCTGGATCAATTGGGCTGCCTGTTTTTGCCTCAACTGCCTAGCCAAGAGCCTGAAGCCTTATTGGCCTTAATATAATACTTTTGCTTTAAATATAGCAAGCATCCTTCGGCTTGCTTAGTATGGAGAAGGTCAAGCTTTGCCTTGGCACATCTGTACTTCTTACGCACGTCCAAGGAGTAATCCGTCTCAGTTCTATGCATCATCCGCTTCGAGTTCTTACTCCACTTTCTTCTAAAGCTGTGTTCAATATGTCTGAGCTGTTTAAACCTCCCCACCCAAGTTTCATGGTTGCTTTGCACGCGTCCCATACCACCCACGCTGGGGTATCTGCCCTTGAGTTAATATTGAACAATCCTACCATTTTGCCTTCCAGAGAGTCACATGTAGGCTGATCGGATAACTGGGCCACCGCGAAAGACCACTCCCATAGCTTAGATTGCTGCAAGGGTATGCTGAGGTCAGAGTTAATCTGGGCATGATCTGAGATGGTTATGGTCCAGAATCTACGTTGTCGGTTCAGTCTTGGTTACAGCGATAGTCTGTAATCACGCTGGCAGTTTGGGTATCTCTCCCAGGGAGTACACACTACTCGGGCAATTTGGCAACAATCTCTCCCTGTCCAAAGTCACCGACAGTGACTCAGACCCTTCATTATCAGTAAAATAATTAGCAGCATTTTATTTTTTATTGGCATTTTGAATAACAAATAAACCCCCCCAACTTTTCCACCTCCACACCTGCTCCAACCCTCCCGTAGTGCATGTCTAAGCAGAGTTCAGATATTTCATGCAATGCCCAGAATGTAGTGTTTCTGTGGACAAAATGCAATGTTATAGTCACTCTGAAAAGACCCAAGTGCCATTCTTAGCGATTTGGGTTGATCGCTTGTATGAAGTAATCAATGCAAGAGCAAGAAAGTTCCAGACTTTGGAGAACCATTGACTGACGCTTCGTGGATCATTTTGATGTTTAATTTTGGGCAAGAATTTATCACCAGTAGAGCCGCGAGCTGTAAAATGTTAAATGCTTTGCACTGTTGTCTAGAGCTTTGGCACAGATTAGTTTCAATGACAACTAAAAGGCAAGATCTAAGTGACCTAGGCTCCTGTAGTCTAAAAATAAATGTGCTTCATATTTCATTTATTTTTTTCCCAGTATTTTGTCAGCCAAGGACAACTACACCATATGTGTACCCAATCTCCAGTCTCCCTGCATTCTCGCCAACACCTGTCGGAGATGTTTGACTTCATTTTATGTAGCCTAGTTGGACTATAGTGCCATTGTACCATAAGCTTAATTCAAAATTCCCGAACTGGAATAGACTGGGTGAGCTTTGGCATTTCCTTTCATAGCCTTCCCCAGTCTTTATTTCCAGGGTAGTAAGTTACACATTTTTCAGATTGATTGCTGCTTCCTTGTTTGGGGAGCTAATATTCAGTGCCATACCTGAAAATATTGGAAACATCAAGATTCCGAGAGGCCAAATTCTAATTTACATTGTGTGAAAGGTTTTGGAGCGTTGCCATTTAGCAAATGCTTGCGTTTCGAGCCTTGGGGTGAATTGTGGGTTATTAAAGGTCTAAGGGGTGAAGGGAAAGCCGTCGTGGTCTAAGGGGTGAAGGGAAAGTCGTCAACTAGTATTTTATTACTGGCTGTTATGCATATTATACACCGATCTTGTTTAGGCAACTACAGTTTGTCTCCAAGTTGATGCCCACCAAGCACCCTTTGCATCTGGACCCATCTTTTCTTTGAATTTTCCGTACAACATTCTAGCATATTTTTTCAACATAGTGGTTTTCGTGGATCGAGTAACCAAAGCCCCCATCCCTTACACTAGGTACCATGATATTGTGGTTTTCTTGGCCCTTTCCCAGCGCCCCATAGGAATTCCTGAAAAACATTGTGCGCTTAAGCATATTCGTGGGAAAGTTCAGCGGGAGTGACTGAATAACTTGGGCAGAAGCAACATCTTGAAAGCATTTACTCATGCCCAAATATTCAAGGTCCCATTTACGGACAATCCCGCTGAAGCACCTCTGTCGGCTTGTTGACATTAAACTCTACAACCTTCCTCCGATCATGAATAAGATATACCCCTTAATATGTTACTCTAGTTCACCTACTGACATTCCAGTCAGATAACCCTTCACGTGAGGAGGACTCTTTAAGCAGAAAGACCAGACCCCATACCCCCCATGAATGGTGTGCCCTGAAAGAAGACCCACTTCCTCAAATAGAATTTTCAGTAAAGCCCCCCCCCCCCCCCCCCCCAACCACCAAAATTCGGTTTTGCCAAATTCAGGGTTATGTCATCTGGGTAGGACAGTACCTTAACCTACTTGCAGGCCCTGAATGCCAGGCTCCTGTCTGATAAAAGCTGGTAAGGGCTCCATTGCTAGATTAAACGGAAAAGGAGACAATGGGCAGTCCTGCCTAGTGCCTCTGAACAGCGGGAAGGATGCTGAAAGCTCATCATTCACCCAGATTCTAGCGGTAATATTTGATTGTAGTGCACCAATAGTATTTGTTTTAAAAAAAGGGCCCAAACCCCATTTCAAGCAGCATATAGTTAAAAAAATAAAATTAAAATCGAGTCCAATTGACAATCAAATGCTTTTTCAGCATCCAGAAAAATGTTCCTCTTTCTGATGTTGTCATACCCTTATCATACCCTTATCTGTCTCATGAAGCCAACGTGAGACTGTTTCATTAATAGGTTGGACAAATATACAGGGGATTTAATCAGACTCCTAGTGAATGTTAGCATCTACATTAAGCAAGGAGATTGTACGATAATTACTGCATTTAGTATTATCCTTCCCAGGCTTTGGAATTGGGGTGATTATCGCCTCCCTCATTGAGAGGACCCCATCTGTCATAGTGATTATATAATTCCTAGTACTGGCCCCAGTTAAGAGCTAAACAATCTATAAAATTCTACAGGTAATCCGTCCATGTCCGGGATTTCTGAGTGTTCGTTGGTTTATCCCGATCAAGATTTCTGAAACGCTAACTGGGGCATCAAACAAATCTCTGCCCTCCAAGACAGGCAAGGAATTTCTCTTTTCCCAAACAAATTAGCTAAATCCGACTTAAAAGGATAAAGTTCTTCTGTGTACAAGAATGCATAAAAGGATCGGAAACATTCACCAATGACGTTTTCTTTTTTTATTTTCTAAACCAGTTTAGCCTAGCACATTGTCTATTTTATGTATATACGTTCTCTCCACCACACCCTTCAATTTATTTGCCAGGAGTCCATCCCCCGTCTCCTAGTAGTTTTGTTTTTATTAAGAACAATCCCCTTTCCGCCTGTGTATCTCACATTTCAGCATCTCTTTAGCCCTGTACATCTTCAATGTATCTTCCATGTTTCTCAATGACGCATATTTGTATTTCTTCAAGCACCATCTATCTTTTATGTTGTCCATTCCCGACTTTCTTGCCCACGATGTCCAATCCACCAACTCTCTGCGAACAGATGCTTGAGTCTGTCCCATACCATCCAAGCATCTGCTGACCCACTATTCTGCTAAAAAAAGAAAGTAATACAGTTCTTCATGGTCTTTAAGACTTCACCATCATTTAGTATGAATATTTTGAGACGCCACATGGAAAAAATTAGACCTGTGAGCTTCCATGTCTAACTTCAAATTAACCATAGAATGATCTGACGGTCCACCCTCCCCTATGCTCACACAAGTAGTTTTCTCGACCAATACATCTGAAGTCAGAAAATCTATTTTTGTATAAGAGTCTCAAACTGTGGAGTGTAAGGAATATTCTCTTTCCCTCGGATGTAAAACCCTCCAACTGTCAACTAAATCCAACCCACCAGCAAAATTCTGAAATTCTCTAATCAACAAGCTTGTGAATCTACATGAGGACCGGTCCACCTTGTGGTTTAGCGCACAATTATTTCTCACGCATCTCTTAAAAATGATCTGAAAAGCTCCTGCAGAACATGTCCATAAATGGATCCCAATGTCATCCGTGTCCCATCATATTGTATGTCTACCAAGATGATACACCCCTCCATCATCCAGTGTGACCTTTTCTATTGCCATCCAATCCTTTTCGAATCAGAATACCCACCCCTCTTGATTTTGAGGATTAACAGTTTGAGCACTTTAGCAAACAATCGATCAGGTGTGTCTCCTGTAAAAAAATACCACATCCACCCTTTTCTCTCCAACTCTCGACAAGTCCTGTCGAGAGTTTGGAGAAAAAAGGGTGGATGTGGTATTTTTACAGGTTAGTTCAAACCCTTAACATTCCACGTAGCCAGCGCCAGCAAACACATTAAAAAGTACCCCTATCTGAATACATTACTGCAAACTTGCAAATCATCGCATGCTAACACATCAAACAGCAGAAATGACTGTAAAGGCTGTTAACACACTCTTGTAGGATTTCAGCTTCAAGTTATGAGCCCTTGTGATGAAGAGATTAGCCTGTTTTTCTCGTTCCCAGTGAAAAGACTGCACAAAGTCTAGTAGATCTCTTTCAGGAATGAGGATCGGTAGAGCCTGAAAGGTGAATGTAAATTTTTGGTAGGCTTGTCATTTTAATTGCGTTGACCCTTCCCAGCCATGATATTTCTTTGATTTCCCAACTCTTCATGGCGGCTTTAGTCTCCTTCCACAGCTTGGGGATGTTGGCTCCCATGAGGGTTTTATGAGTTGGTAATTGGTAATGTGTACCCCCAGAATGGTAAACTCCTCCCGCCCATTGAAAGGAAAGGTTGATTGCATTGCTGATTGGGTTTCGGGTGATTCTCTTATTGGTATCCCTACTGACTTTTGGTGTTTAACTCAAGACTATGTAGAATCTTTCAAGAAGCTCCAGTAAAGGTGGGATCAACTGCAGAGGTTTTTGAAGAAGCAAATGTCCCCCGCATACAGCACCACTTTGTGTGTTGCCTTTGTGTGTCAGGTCTATTATGAGAGGGCTACTCTGTATCATTTGTGCAAGGGGGTTCCATTGCTAATGCAAAGATAAGGGGGGACAGCGGACACCCCTGACCTGTGCCCCTACCCTCGCCAGTATTAATTTGCTGAAGATGAATCCCGTATGCTTGCAACGCTGCCTGTAGGAAATCCCATGACATGCTGTCAAATGCCCGGTCAGTGTTAAGGGAAAAGAGTGACAGCCCTCCCGGGAGTTTAAGAGCCACTGCTATCCAGTTAACTATTCTCCTAATATTGTAATGGGTCCATCTACTCTTATCTGTTTGATCGTCATTGATTATGTGAAGGAGGCCCCCCCAGTCTTGTAGCTAGGATCTTGCTGTAGAGTTTAGCGTCAGTGTCCAGAAGGGCTATGGAACGTTAAGAGGTGCAGATCTGAGTCCTGTTCGGGTTTCAATAGCAGAGTTGTTATGGATTCGGTTATTTTCCCAGTTTTGGTAAAGGAGTTGAGTGGTGAGTTGTGAGATTAGTGGCCCAGTGGAAACTTTGTAGAATCTATTGGTGAACCCATCTGGGCCGGGTGCATTTCCTGGTGGGAGTGAACGTATGGCTTGGGCAACTTGAGCCGATATCTGATTCTTTAATGTTTCCCTCATTCTGTCAGATTCATTGTAGTTGTGCCTGTTCTATAAAGTTTCGGATTTGGGTAATCTTTCCCTGATATGGGGAGGAGACCCTGATAAAGAAGTCTTCTATGACCTTCAGGTTTCCTGTTTCCTGCTTCTGTGACCTCCCTCTTCCTGTCTTTTCTCCCCAAGGCCCTAATCTGGTTCTGAGTGGCTGCTTTTCTATGTTCCGCTGCCAATAGTTTATTCGCCTTATTTACCCCTGGAGTAATATTTTGTCCTAAGAAGTAGGGACTGTGCACCTTCCCCATAATGAGTTTCCAGGTCTTGCCTACCTATTCAGAGGTCTCATAGCATATGCCTTGTTAGCTTTTGTTGCATGTGCCTTCTCCTTCTCTTGTACTATCCCGTCCTGCCTACCCTGATGCATATGTTGTGTTCTCCTGCAGGCCGCTGACTGCCCTATGATGTACCCCATCCCCCCGAAGACTGCCTTCCCCATATCCCACACAGTATGTATAGCCATGCCGTTTATCATATTTTCTTGAAAGTAATGGGTTATTGACTCCTCTACACAAGCCTTAGTGGCTGTGTCTGCTAGGCTAGCTTTGAATCGCTAAGGCGAGTGTTGGGGCATGCCCTGGCCTAGATCTAGTTTTACTAGGGAGTGGTCTGTGAGGGTTCATAGACATAATTTCGAATACAAAATATTCGAAAGTCAAAGTCGAAAAAAAACGTCAAAAAAAAATGTCGAATTTTTTTTGACGTTTTTTTTTTTCGACATGGGGGGGTTCCCCCCAACCCCCCTTTTTTTATTTTTACCTATTTTTTTCACAGAAACTAGAGCCCGAAAAAAAAAAACAATTCGACATTTTTTTTTTTCGACATTTTTGATTCGACTTTTTTGACTTTCGAAATTATGTTTTCGAAATTATGACTGGACACCGTCTGTGAGTGCTGTAAGCAGGATCTCTATTTCCCTAACCGATGGGATGAGGTTATTGGAGACCAGGAACATCTAGTCTTGAGAAGCCCCTGTGTAAAAGTAAAAGGTGTATCCCCTTTCCCAGGGGTGGATGAAATGCCATGTCTCTAGATTTAGGATTAGATTGGAGTTTTTCAAACACAATTGAAGTTCAATAAACAATGTGATCACTTGTCTGACTTACTGTGTGATGTGATATGCCTTACTTTCAGCTGGGACTGAAATCCTGCGGGTGGGAGGAGGGGTCTGGGGCTGAAATCCCACGGTAACGGGTGGGGGGAAAGAACAATGGGGGGAGGTGGGGGTTAACCCCCTGATATATATTTTTTTTTAAAAAGGAAAACCTAATTTGAAAGGTCGAGAGAGAAAAATACCTTTACAATGACAATTTTCCAATCAAAAGAAAATAGGTCAAAGTAAATCTGTCTTTCTCTTGAGACCTTTTAAAAACGGGTCATTTCACATGGAACTGTTTCTCTGCCAGATACGAAGATTGCACAAGACCCCCAACCGCTAGGACCTCATTTTCTCAAAAGGGTTAATTCCTCCTACTGCCGTCCTTTAATGTACATTTGAGTGCGCGTTTTGAACCCCTCACAGGTAAGATAAGCAAAAGGTGCAATGAATTCAGAGCAGGTTTTTCTCCCCCACACTAAGTATAGACAAATGTGCATCTTCAACAAATCAATCCATAATAAAATGGACTCATTAAAAATACAATCTGTTCACTCATCTGAATTATACCCCCAGAGCCCCGTGCCTCATATCCTCAGTAATACTATTCTCCAGCATGGGGTCTGGCATGGATTCACATGCTCATGAATATTCCCCGTCGTCAGGCTGGGAATCCTCGGTAAAGAAAAAACCAGTATCACTTTCGTTTCTGATCTGCCTTTCGTAGTAATAACCAATCACTGGTCTCTGCGTCATACTGACCACAGCCAATGACTGCCCTCTACCTAAGCACCGCCTCTGGCAGCCATCTTCAGATTTTTACCGCACGTTCATGTGTTGGAATCCTCGTGCTATTGCTCTCGAGCGTTAGTGCTATTTTTTTCACGTTTTTTCTCAAAAACT
The DNA here is from genome assembly GCF_040938575.1 of Ambystoma mexicanum. NCBI lineage: Eukaryota > Metazoa > Chordata > Amphibia > Caudata > Ambystomatidae > Ambystoma > Ambystoma mexicanum. Next base: position 345,241,237 of record NC_090922.1, read on the forward strand.
TCGTTTTTTCGGTCAAAAGAGCCTCAAGCTCCACCGACTCTCCATCCGATCAACGGGGACCCGTGTCGGATTCGTCTGCGCCCCTCAATGGTGAAGATTTCGTCGAGCTACGCTTTTGGAGGACTCCAGAAGTTTCTCAGGCCCGGTCATGGCCCAGGAGAAGGGAAGCTCGACGCCCGGAAAGCTGTTCAGGGTCTGCCCTGGATGCCAGCTGCAGAACATCTTCAAGGAGGACGAACACTCTTTTTGTCTTTACTGCCTACATGAGGACAAGACGCACGTGGAGAAGGACTGTGCGTTTTGCGGCAACATGTCGGAGCGGACCATGAAGGACCGCCATCAACGTCTCGCCAACTGGCTCGAAGGGAAGAGCCCGTCCGGCGAGAAGAAGAGGAAGAAATCCGAGCGGTCTTCTAAGACCTTTGAGGACGCCCGGCGACGGGGGTCCAACATAAGGCCAAGCACCGCGAGTCCACTGGCACCGGGAGCGCCGAACGGTCGGGCTCTACGGGCTCCAGGCTGGGCGCACCCTCCCCGGCACCATCAACCATGAGCCAACGCTCTGGGTCGGGTAAGAGGAAGGCCGAGCACCCGGCGAGGCTCCTAGAGAGGCCCCGGTCGAGCTCGAAGGCGGAGGGGGAGCGAGGCACTGTTCCCCCCCCCCCCCCCCCCCCCCCCCTCAAGGATAAGGCGGTGAGCGCACCTAAGGTGGTGAAGGCCTTAATCCATCCGGCCAAGCCCTCTATCGAGTCTGTCGCGGCGGCCCTGGCTCAGCCTGTGGAGGCTACGCCAGTGGTGGCGACCTCGGGGCTCAGAGTCTCCCTGCCACCTCGGAGGGAGTCCTCTTTTGTGCCCATCGATAGGACCCCCGTGAAATCCCCCGTGGGGAAGAAAAAGGAGGGGGCAGGGCGTCGTCGTAGATTCGGCCTCAACCTCGGAGGAGGAGCTGGTCGAAGTCTTAAGCCACGGCCTCGGCGTGGAAGAAGACCGGCCCGTCGGGTTGCATCCCGACGCAGGTGACGACGACATCGTCGAGGGTACCGACGGGGCCCCTGATCGCCCGTCGGATTCCCCTCTGCCAGCGCCGCGAGACAGCTCGGCGGCCATTTTGTTGGCTATACAGTCCTTATGCTCAGAGATAAGGACGAGACTACCGTTGACGACGGAACCTCTCCCGTCGGGGGACCCAGAACCGGGACCTTCTGGGGTTCCCTCTACCAAGAAAAGAAGGATCCACCCTCCTCCTTTTCAGCCGTCGCGCCCCTTCCAGCCCTCCTCCCCGTCCACCCGAGGGGATGATACGGGGACTGACACGGCAGCGACGGGTACGGACGACGAGGTATACGACGAAGATGTACCGTCGCCTCCCACCAGGGCTTCTCCGCCCGACGAGATTGGATCGTTCCACTCCATGATCGCCAGGGCATCCGAGCTTTTCCAACTCTGCCCTGAGGAGAAGAAGGAAGGTTTCCTTTATCAGCGGCGCGAGGCCAAGAGGAAGACGGTCCTCGCAGTGCCTCTATTGGACGACACTTGGGATGAGGGCCTCACCCTCCTCAAGAACCCTTCCACGACGCCAGCTAGAAGAGACCGGTACGAGAAAAAGTACCGGGTCCCGGACACGGCCCCCCTGTGCCTCTGGGGGCAGCCTACCCCGGTCTCTGTGGCGGCCAGGAAAAAAGCGGGGGGGGGGGGGCCTCCACATCGACTTCCCCTCCGGACGGCGAGGGAAAGAAATTGGACGCTATGGGACGCAGAGTCATCTCGTCTGCAGCGATGACGATTAAAGCTGCCAACGCCTTGGCTATCATGGCCCGATACGACAGGGAGCTCTGCTACAAACTGGCTCCCCTGCTGGACTTCTTGCCGGACGACAAGAGGGCAGAGGCCCTGGAGATCCTGCAGGAAGGTGAGGTGGCTTCGGACCACGCCATTACCGTTGCGACGGACATCGCCGACACTGAGTTCCGCCAGTTGGGCAACGGCGTTTGCCTTAGGCGGTGTGGATGGCTCAAGGCTACGGACTTCCGTCAAGACGTTCAGACCAGGGTCCTGGACATGCCCTTCGATGGGAACAACCTGTTTGGGAAAACAGTGGACGATTCCCTTCAGGCCATTAAAGCGGACACCGAGACGGCCCGGGCCCTTGGAGTTCTGCAGCAACGACGGACGCCCTTTCGGAGCAGCGGAGGCAAGGGCGCCTCCAAAGGTTCCGGCGGCGGTTTCTCCTCCTACCGTCAAGCGGCCCGCTCGTCGTCTCAGGAGGCCTACAGAGGACGAGGCAAGTCTGGCGGACCCCGCCGTCGTCGCCAAGGACAAGGCGGCAAAGCCTCGTCGAAGCAGGATTGAAACGGCCGTGGGGTCGGGCCCCCACCGAAGCACCCTGGTGGGAGGCCGGCTGGCGAGCTTCGTCAGCGTGTGGGAGTCCATCTCCACCGACGGTTGGGTGCTGGATGCCTTGGCCCGGGGCCACACGCTCGAGTTTCAAAGAAAGTGTCCTCGCATCCCCCCCGTGGCCAGGAAAGAACTTCACGTCCCTCAACTTCTCCTGGAGGTAAAGGCGATGCTCAGGAAGGGCGCCATCGAACTCGTCCCAAAGAGGCTTCGGGGCTCCGGAGTTTACTCGAGATACTTCCTCGTGAAGAAGAAGACGGGGGGGATGGCGCCCCATCCTGGACATGCGACGGCTGAACAAGTTCATCAAGGCGCAAAAGTTCCGGATGGTCACCCTCCAGCACGTCCTGGGTCAGCTGGAGGAAGGAGACTTCCTGTCGTCGTTGGATTTGGAGGATGCCTACTTCCATATTCCCATCCTAAAGGGGCACCGAAAATTCGTTGTGATCCAAGGGCGTCATTACCAGTTCAAAGCCCTCCCCTTCGGACTACGGTCGGCACCCAGGGTGTTCACCAAGTGCCTCGCACCAGTGGCGGTGCAGCTGCGCCGCGAAGGGATCCACGTCTACCCCTACCTGGACGACTGGCTCATCCGAGCCAAGACAAGGGAGCTCACCGTGGTTCACACGGCAAGGACCGTCCAACTTCTCACGGACCTGGGATTCTCCGTGAACTACGCCAAATCCCACCTGGTACCCGTGCAAGACGCTCTGTTTCTGGGAGCGAGGCTCAACACAGTGTCCCTTCTGGCCTCCCCGTCGGAGGAGAGGACCAGGACCATCCTGGGCAAGGTGCAGCGGATGTTGGTGGCCGACGCGGCCAAGGTGAGGTCCATCAAGTCCCTCCTCGGAATGATGTCTTCCTGCATCTACCTCATTCCCATGTGCAGGCTCCGGATGCGCCCGTTGCAGGAGTTCCTGGACGCGCGCTGGATCCAAACAACTGGCAGCTTCGAGGAAAGGATCACACTCGACGAGAGTTTCCGACGAGCGATCCGGTGGTGGGGCACCTGCGCGCATCTGACGGCGGGCATGGACTTCCAGACCCCAGCCCACCAGGACAGTGACCACGGATGCCTCCCTGGAAGGGTGGGGAGCGCACACCGAAAATCTGCACGCAAGAGGCCTTTGGCTCCCGACGGAGAAATCCTTACATATAAACGTCCTGGAGCTCCGTGCAGTGTTTTGGGCCCTCAGGTCCTTCCTTCCGTCCCTCAAGGGCAAGGTGGTGAGGATCTTCACCGACAACACCACCACCATGTTTTACATCAGGAAACAGGGCGGAACCAGGTCCCCAGCACTGTCCAAGGAGGCGCAGGACCTGTGGCATTGGGCAGTCGCCCAAGGGATGTTTCTGGTGCCGTTTCATCTGGCAGGGATAGAAAACACCATCGCCGACTCACTCAGCAGGGAGCTGCGCTCGTGCCACGAGTGGGAACTACGGCAGGATCTAGTGGATCGCCTCTTCCGACGGTGGGGCACACCCCAGATCGACCTGTTCGCGACGGCGACGAACTCCAAGTGCCGGAGGTTCGCCAGCAGGTTTCCCCAGGCGAGGAGCATGGGCGATGCTTTCTCGTTCCCCTGGGAGGGCCTGTTCCTCTACGCGTTCCCTCTTTTGCCACTGCTAATCCGGCTCGTCAACCAGCTCAAGAAGTCACGGTGCAGGATGATCCTCGTCGCACCTGCGTGGCCGAGGCAGATATGGTTCCAGGACCTTCTGGACTTGTCAGCGTCCCCGCCAATCAAGCTGCCGGTGGACGCGGATCTGCTCTCCAGGGAAGGAGGCGCCATCCTCCTCCACGACCCGAAATCGCTGAACTTGCAGGCCTGGCTCCTGCAGCGCTAGAGTTTGGAGGATACGACATACCGGCCGACTGCAGAGAGGTTCTTGCAAAGGCCAGGGCGTCCTCGACTCTTAAATGCTACGGACACAAATGGAAGAGGTTCGCTGTCTGGTGCCACGCACAGAAGATTAACCCTCTACGGATTACGGCTCCCCAAGTACTGCCGTACCTGCTGACGCTGGCCAAAGCTGGACTGGCACACGCGTCCATCAAGATTCATCTTGCTGCGATCTCCCGATACACCAGAACCACGGGGCGGACGTCCTTGTGGTCTCATCGTCTGGTGAAAGAGTTCATGAAGGGACTGTTCAGATCGTTCCCGCCGGTGAAGGCTCCGACCCCGGCGTGGGAGCTCAAGGTGGTGCTGACCAAGCTCATGGGACCTCCGTTCGAGCCTCTGCACTCGGCCCCGTTGAAGTTTCTGTCGTGGAAAACAGCGTTTCTTGTGGCCATCACCTCCGCACGACGGGTGGGAGAGATCCAGGCCCTTTCCTGCAAGGCCCAGTACTTGACTTTTCACGACACGAGGGTAGTGCTCAGGACGCACCCCTCCTTCATGCCCAAGGTACCGTCGGACTTCCACCTCAACGAACCCTTGGTGTTGCCTGTATTCTTCCCGTCGCCTTCGTCGCCGGCTGAGAGGACTTTGCACTCGCTGGATGTGGCTAGAGCGCTGAAGTTCTACGTGGACCGCACGAAGTGTTTTCGGAAGATGTCACAACTCTTTGTGAACTTTGGACCTGTCAATCAGGGGAAGGCTCTCTCGAAGGCTTACATTTCCAGATGGCTCTCCGGCTGTATCATGTACTGTCATCGGTTGGCAAACCGACCGCTGCCTGGCCGTCCGAGAGCCCATTCCACCAGAGCGATCGCAGCTACCACGGTGTTCCTTTCTGGTGTGCCCCTGCTGGACATATGCAGGGCTGCTACGTGGAGGTCGACGCACACCTTCACGAAGTTCTACTGCGTCGATCGGGATTCCAGGGAGGCGTCCAGGGTCGGCCAAGCAGTGCTGCGCAACCTGTTCGCCTGAGGTGAGCCTGGTGGGGAGGTAAGATGCTTAATGTTGAGTTTGATGCAATGCTTAATGTTGAGCCTCCCGTGGTTGTGCATGTGTGTACTGTTATGTATTCTTTATTCATGAGCATGTGAATCCATGCCAGACCCCATGCTGGAGAAGGAACAAGTTACTTACCTGTAACTGTTGTTCTCCAGCATGGGTCTGGCATGGATTCACATGCGAACCCTCCCGCCTACCCCTCTGCGGCTCTTCACTTGGTCATACTGCCACTTCACGTGCTTCCAAATCTGAAGATGGCTGCCAGAGGCGGTACTTAGGTAGAGGGCAGTCATTGGCTGTGGTCAGTATGACGCAGAGACCAGTGATTGGTTATTACTACGAAAGACAGATCAGAAACGAAACTGATACTGGTTTTTTCTTTACCGAGGATTCCCAGCCTGACGACGGGGAATATTCATGAGCATGTGAATCCATGCCAGACCCATGCTGGAGAACAACAGTTACAGGTAAGTAACTTGTTCCTTCTTGTTACACTTCAAATCTGCCTTCTTGCAATTAGCCAGATCACGCAGTATCATTCCACCAACATGTTTTTAAATAAGCCCGCATTCGTAGCCCCTTGCCATAAGAAAAAGGAACATTTCACATATCGTTTTGGGATTTTGGTACAGTTTGCATCATTGCACTTCCTCTGCAAATAGGGTTTGCAGAGCTAAAATGGCCTGTCCCCAACCCACTTTCCAAAGTTTCACAGGACTGCCAGAACTGAACAATTGTTCTCCCAACCATCTCATACACACTGAATAACGGTGCTCGCTATTATGTACGATCTAAATCACTTGTTTAGATGACGTCAGAGTATTATAGCTCCACCTGGTTAACCAGATCAATATAACGATAACGCATATCTATGGGCTCGTTACCACCGGGCGCAAGTTAACATAGCCCCAATCAATAAAATCTGCTTGTAAGGCGACAATTCAATTCATCCTTGGCACTTTAAATCATGTAATACAACCCCCTCTATTCAGCCTACCTCCCCACAGTACTTCTTTATGCTCTGACAGCGTTTATCTGGCGGTTCTCTTCGCCGATCCTCATACGTCCTGACCATTTCTCAGGAAGCAGTGAAAGCACTGCCAATACAAAGACTTCTTTCCGGAACAAAGCTGAATCGTGGTCCAGAGTGAAGAAGGATCCATCCGATCCGGAGTATCAGCAGCAGTGATTTGCATCTCAACGCACGGCACATGGGTATGCCGTTGGGGGCTTTCCTCTAGCACCTGAGGCATCGTGCTCTGTCAACTTCGAACGAAAAACCAACAAACCACCAAACCACCAAAAAGTAACGGTTATCTAAGGTATAGTGAAATCAACTTTTGGAAAAAGAGAAAAATAAAAATTTAAAATAAACCTTGAATGAAGAGTTTGAAGCTTAAGTCGACCTTGAAAATGGTAGTGACTGCAACATAAAACTCGCAGAATAACCATGATGAGCAGACCACATTGTAACTGTCAGTATTAAAAAATTGGCATTTATCTCTTCTACTTAGTGTTCCTTTGAATATTAGCAGTAGCGTCCATGGGCTCAATGTCGAGGTCTGTTAAAAAGGCTTCAGCACTCTTGCAGTCAGCAAAAGAGTGCATTTGACCATCGTGGATACCTCCAAAATATTGCTGGATAGACCATGTAATACTTCAGCTTCTTCTTGCTTTTTCCTTTGCCACATCAAAAGCTCTCCTCTTCTGTAGCACATCTCTGCTTGGATCTCCCCAAGAAAGGTCACCAATTTCATGTGCTTTCCTCAAAATCATCTCTTTGGTGGGGAATCGTAGACAATTCACAATTAAGTGTTTTGGTCGCTGACCCACACATAGTTTATAACTTTGCACACAGTCATTCTGTGTAGCCCAATCCCAGTTTAAGAGCACATTTTCCTTGACTGGATTTATGGGTCAGCGCATCAAACCAGGACCCCCATCTCTTCTAGTGCTTTCGTACGGTCTGTAACAAAGTCTCTTTAAACTTGTAGACTATTTGCTTTTAAAATGACATTCAAAATCTGGGAGTCAATATTTTATGAAGAAGCATCATTTTATATTTACATTACAATTGTGTATAGTGATTTGGATACCTCACCCCAAATTGGGGCCATCGGGAAGGCTTCGAGATTTTTTTCTTTAATGCTTCCAGTAGATTGTTGTTTCTCATAAATTCTGTTACCTCGATTCCATATCTAATGGAATAATGTTTGCCTTATAGAAATGTAACAGCGGGACAATGGAGAGCGAACAGTATTTGTTCTATTATGAAGGGTGCCAAAGACTTATGCTATAAGAATTACTCGAAAGTGAGAACCCCAAGTACGTGACACTAACAACCTTTCTCCCGCAATATGCCAACTAAGGCTACGTGCTTTCCTTGGGGCATGGATAGGCATGACTGCTGATTTGCCAATATTAATTGCGCCGTTATTTGCATTGGTATAACTCGTCAGGCACACTAATGATCTTTGGCGCAGTCCAGTAGGATGCCATCTGCAAAGATCAATGTGGGCATGGTGTCTTTGGTGGGAAATGATGGCACTTTACCAGCTCTTCTGGAAGAACCGAGATGTGTACTTGGAACAGTAGCTGCGCAGGACGCATCCCTGTTGCAACCCTAAAGCCGTTTTCTTATTTCTGAGTACGCCATGGAATTCAGATTTATTCTAATAATCGTGTCTGAATAAAGATCGACCAGGACCTGAAGTCCCCTCTGAATACCAACAGTACAGCTTGTTCCATAGTTCATGGTGGTCGGCCCGATCAAATGCTGCGATTAAATCAATATTAGATGCATAGAAGGGTATAGAACTAGTGTAGCAAATACCTTGCTGGTGGAGTCGAAAAGGGCTGTTGGGCGATGGGTAGTTAGGGCAAAGCGACTTCCCTTCTTAAATGTAAGCATCAGAAAACTGCTATACCAAGATCTAGTCCATCCACTTGTATGATCACCCTAAAAAGCTTTGCCCAAAGGATGCCACTTTCCTTTCAAAATGAGGTTGGTCCGCACGGGAGCCCTTGATTTACCTCTTCAATTTTTCTTTTCCTCCAGGATTCTGTCCCATTCAGCAAGTGCTCCCCAGTCGAAATTAACCTGTGTCAAATTTTACACAGGTATTGAAAAAGTGCTCTACCTATTTGTCTTCCTCCTATAGATTTTACCTGCATTGACTAACTATGCCCAATGGTATTGTTTTTATTTTTACAATATATACAGATAAAATAGAACAATCAGTCAAATATCCAACATTGAAACATAAATGGAATATACCATACAACTGGACAATAACAATAATAAATTAGTAAATAGTCTACCCAATGAAGTCAAGGGAAAGAAAAGAAAAAGGAAGAGGAGAGTCAGAAAAAAGTTATTGACAAAGAAAAAACACAAGCAATTTTAACATCCAGAAGCATGAACCTATAAAATCACATATTAATATGGTTACAAGATCCATGGTCTATACAAGAAAGAACGTTGTATTTCGTCAGACATTGGCAACTGAGTCACCGGTAAATAGTATTTAACAGACTTCAACGCACACATCAGCCATATACATCAAGGAAACTTCCCCCTATGTCCCAAAACTTATCAATGTCCCCCGGCAATTTTATTTAGGCACTCCCAGCCTTTTTTTGCTTGGATTAACAGCCTTAACATTTTTATTTCTAGACATTATGGCTCTGTTGTATGAGCCAGCTTTTGTTTTTTCGTTTACATCTTTCAATCTCCCGGTTTTTAGCTTTCTCTTCCAACTGGTAATCTTTTCTAGCTGCTTTGATTACAATTCTAAGCGCACGTTTGTTTTTATTTAAAATCTTTTATTTTGTTATGTAGTGTTACATAATAATGCTGTAATCTCTATTTTCATAGCATGGTAAATTAACAACCAAATAACAAACCTGTTAACTAAGAGCTTGCACAACACGCATCTGAGAGCTCTAAGGGAGTGTACCACAGCCTAGGGTACATCTAACTGCAGTGGACATCGGCTAACATGTTCCCACCACCATACATGGGGCAGTAGAAGTTGTGGAGTGTACTTGTACTGCACAAGTAGACCTGAATCACAGTAATCAATACTTTAAAGTTCTATTTCAAAATTCATGACATCATTAGAGAATATATAACGATGAAGCCATTGGATATGTGCAAGGTGATTTATTCTAAGCACAGCCATTAGAAAATGCAAGCTTTTTAAGCACACAAAAAAAGCACAACTTCTACTGTCCATTACCTTTTGAGGTACCAAGGGGAACCTCATGTGTACTGTCTGCCGCATTTTGACGAGATTTCGGGATGTTGAGCTCATCAGTTATCCCCCAACATACATGGGGCATCCTACATCAACAGCTACCCTCAGTCCTTGGTAGAGTGCCTCCCTGGTGAGCTGAATATTAATTGTACCAGCGCATTTCAGGCGATCACATTATCTCATTGCTCTTTCGTTCAGGTTTGCATCACCCTATACCAGGCTGTTGATTCAGCTATGAACCAGCACCTCCGATCACTCCTCCAATTCTCCATTTGCGGGCCCTCTGGGATTTCCACACCATGGAGATCCTTTTCTTTGCAAGTACACAATCCAGATCAACCATCCTTGTCACTGGTTTGGTTCTCTTGTGCCGCAGAATCACTACAAGCAGGCATGTATCCGGTGATGAGCAAAGTTTTGTGATGCCCCCTCGCTTCAACCCAACTGCCTCCTCCTACCAAAACCTCCTTGATAACTGTGTACTCACTCTCAAAACATGTGCATTAAATCTGCCCCTTTCATCCCACATCTGAGGCATCTTGTGTCCGTAGAGCCAGGGAATTTAGCTATCCTATATAGTGTCATGTAAGCTCTGTGGAGAACATATAGCTGGTAAGTTTAAATCTGGTGTTTCTAGATACTATTTTAATATAGAACAGTGAGTTTGCCTATTCTTGATTAGTGAATTCTCTGCCCAGATCTGCCTTCCACTTGGATTTTACCCTCGGTGGATCAGTTCCTAGTGCAGTTAACCTCAGTCTCAAGACTCCAGGGCCACTTTCAGATACATCATATAATAATAATAATAGAATGTGATCTTGTACGTTTTCAGGGAATTCCTGTCATCTATTCTGGCATCATGTAATCTAGTGTGCGTCATAAATTGGCCTGTGTGCACCCCAGACCTTTCCATATCATGGAACCCCAAAATGTTCAAGAGCAGATCTCCCAAGAGCACAGCCCCTTTTTCTTCCCATTGGGACGGAATGCATTTGAGATCGCCTTTATCATTCTATCCTTCCTGTAGACCGCTAAGAGTGTTCGGGGAATAGGGTTATTTATTATTAGTCAGTTACTTTTTTTAACAAACCATTAATACATATTACCACAAACCTCAAATATATTTACACACATTTTCAAATACTGCATATCCTAATATGTTCCATCCTCATAACCAGTTTAAAAATCTCAAGGCATAAAAATAACTGTTTCACATGGTTATATTCCTTTGTAAAATCCTATAATAGTTAATAAAATGCCCATTAATGCTACTCATTGCAATTGACGATGGACTACTGTACTATTTGCAAGGACAAGCAAATGGATACAATGGAGTGCAATTTGTGCAAATATACAAACCGATGCGTAAACCTATTGAATATTGTTGTAAACCAAATTATACTCTCCATACTACACTAGTTTTCTATTGTCCTGTGTAATTATGCAGGCGGCTAGATAAAGTGTAATCAGGAATTTCAGTACATTTCATGAACATGTGCAGAATAAGCAATATGCAAATAAATCGGTATCCGTCTACATTTGCATTACATGCTAATGAACTTGTAAACACCATTGCCATCAGTATCTAAATGGGTTTGTTCGATATCTATTAACCCTAAAAAAGGTAATAAGTACCCACTAAGGGATCATTTTAAACAATAGTTCCAAGAGTCCTAGTCATTTACGAGACTCTCGTAGGCACACATGTAAAAAGTACTCAAAATCGTACACTCTGTAAATTGATGTTTCGAAAAGCCCTAATGTTTACAGATGCAGCAATTTCTCTCGTAAAACGGTTGTTTCATTTGGGAGCACAATATGTACAATGTATGATTGTGGTCGTTTAAACATGTGCAGAACTCTAGACTGTTAGGCAGAAACCTGTGCAGTTCCCTCTGAGACCACTGCAAAAGATTTAAGACTACAGGTGGTTGGCAGTAAACCCAATTGGTAGCAGTCTGTACCACCCAGGTTTACCTGGTAGCTGTGGCTGAGCAGTCAGACTTCTCTCAAGAAGAGTTAGGCAGCATACAGAGTATTCACAATAGGTCAAAAGAACACAGTAGAACAAGCAAACACTGACCAGAGCTTGGTGTAAAAGAGATATAATTATTTATTTAAAAAAACATCTAGTTAAACACACTGGCACTAATGTTAACCGTGTTCAGAAACACGGTCACTAAAAGATATACACTCCCTTCAAACGATTATTAGACAAGTCTTAAGTAAGGCAACTCTTATTTTCAGACAGCGGTGAGCGCTTAATGAAGATGGCACTATAATCAATCGGTTAAAAAGGGAGAGAAAGGCACAGATAGAAACATATCCCAACACTTTTGGAAGAACGCAGTAGGAGAGAGGGCAGGTTAAAACCGTTAAGTCAAAGTTAACAAGGCCGGACCCACTTTAAGAGGCTCCGGTCGAAATGTATCCAAGATCACACGGTTAAAAGTGCCCAACAGTCTCGCAATAGTTTCATAAGGAGTTGGATCAACAGAAAGGGACCAGTTAGATGGTCAAGGCGGCCAGCCCAGTCCAGAAGGTTAAGGAGTTATTATTACCTGTAGCAATCTTTAGAAAGGGAGGCCTGGCGGACACAGTACCTTTTAAAATGGTGAGGACGCTCCAGCGGGGGCAGTTGTTCCTGGCAGCGGGTGCAAGTCGGTGCTTCGTCCGGGGGAAGAGAGGATCTCGTCGGGGAGGAAAGCAGGAGTCCATTGCACTGCCAGGGAAGCAACCAGCCGCGGAGTTCTCAATTAAAAGGAGCGGTCCTTTTATTCGCGGTCCAGGGGTCAGTGGCTATCCGGTTGCCGGGGTGCTTGGCACGGGCAATTCGACCACAAGACGTCCTGGGATGCGAGCAAAGAAGGTAAACTGGTTGTGCCCACCAGTCGGGGGAAGAAGACTCCATCAGGGAGATCTCCTGGTTTATGGTCAAAATCTCGAATAAATAAATCTTGGGAAAAAAAGGCCGAAAAAAAGTCGACATTTTTTTTACGTTTTTTATTTGAAATGGGGGGTTCCCACCCCCGAACCCCCCTTTTTTTTTTCTTTCTTTTTTACCATTTTTTTTTATCCCGGACCCCAAAATAAATATATAATAAAAAAAATTTGACTTTTTTTTTCGGTCTTTTTTTCAACCCTATTGTTCGAGATTATTTTTTCGAGATTTTGACTGACCACTAGATCTCCTCTGTCGTTGGGAAGTGGTGAGTCGGTTCAGCAGGGCTCCACCGGTGGTTTCGTCGTAGCAGGTCGGTTCAGCTTCACCCTCGTCGGATTTTCAGGTCCTAAGCCCTGCTTTTATTCAGCACACCCCCATTCACTCAGCCTAGCTGTCAATCAAACATGCTAAGTGGTGAGCTGGCCTACTCACCACTTAGGTCAATCACACAAGAGTGCGACTTGAGTTACCAAGGCAACTCAGTCCAGGGTGCCTAAACCCCCTGTTGTACCCAGGCAGAGTGCCTCCACTTTTGGAGGCTTCTGTGGAGAAGCCCGCCAAAAAGTGGAACAAAGAGCTCGACCTTTGGTTTGGAGTTAGAGGCGAACACAACGCCGTTTTAAAACCGAGTTCTGGCAGAAAATACCAACCAGGGAATTAATATTAAATAAATAAACCGGCAGTATGTTAGAGGCTATGTTAAAAAGTATTCTCCTCGAACAATGGGAAAATCCGATAGAGAGATATTCGCGGTTGAATATAAAAAGTAGTTTCCACTGCCACCAGCCAAAACTCGACGAGGGGGGGACGGGACAGTGCCCCCTCGAATAACAGACCCAGGGGCAATCGAATTGCCCCTACCAGTATGTCCACAATATGATGGTTTGTACTGGTTCTGTTAGTAATTTGGGACTAGTAAAGCCAATGGTGACTTTACATGCCCTGGGAGACAGTAGTCAGTCCCAGGGTATGGAGTCTATGGTGGGGGGGGTCACTATGACACCCCAGTGTTACCGCACGGAGGGTGCAGTGTAACACACACAGAAAAAAACATGAGACCCTATGGAGTAGAAGACCCCATAGTCCATGAAACACATTAACATTCAAAGGAACACCACACAACATGTTCAAGAGTGGGAGAAAGAGTCTCACTCTTGGCAGGAGAAAAAAAACACTCCAGAAATCCAGCAAAGCTGCTGGGGGACTCACTAGGTTACGAAATTCAGCCTAAACAGAGAATTCTCCCTAACATAGACACATGACAATAGGGTTTAGCAATTTCTTGGTCCGAGTCCAGATACTCTTGCTTAGCTGCAAAATGTGCGGAGAGGCCTGGATTCTGTTTGATGCCAAAGCACCTGCTTCAATAAATATAGTTCTGTCGCTTCCCATAATAAACTAGTATGCATTTTCCCATCCAATAACCACAATGCAACGTACTGCAGTTGCCCTGCTAAATAGTATAGCTCACGATGTGGCAGCCCCCCCTCTTCTGTATAGTCTCTGCACAAAACTCTGCATCTACCCGAGCCCAATATAAACCCGCTAAGTAATTCATTGAATTCCCTGAAAAAGGACCTTGGAATCAAATCTTGTATAGTGATAAAACAAAACAGCCGGTGGTGAGTCGCCATTTTAATTGGTGCAATATTACTGAGAGTGGTGATGGCTTCCAAAATTCCATAGATCGTTCTATTCCTTTACTTGCCTTTACAGTGTTCAATTTGTGAGAAAGTTTAGCTTCGTGGCATATTTTGACCCCGAAGTACTGAAAAGTTTTTATTACCCACTTCAATCCCAGATTTGGTAAACGTGGCTCATCCAGCCCACCATATGCAAGATGTCTTCCTACTTAATATCCCAGAGAGGGCTGCAACATTGACACGCACCTTGAATACATACGAGAAATTATCCTCTGGGTTTTGAACATGCAAAAGCATGTCATCCGCATTTAATGAGACAACGTGGCTCACCCCATCTACCATCCGGACTGCGAGACTTGTCGTTGGCCTCAAGCCCAGGCTTTCTCTTCAGCACTGAAATCTCTGCATTGGCTCCCAGTGGCTGCACAAATTAAGTTCAAGACCCTCTGCATTGTCCACAAGGCCTTCTGGGGCCTTGGTCCTCCATACCTCCAAGTCTGTCTGTAAATACCTTCCTACTCGAGCTCTTTGCTCCTCCACCACCCTCCGTGTTAGTCGCTTCTCCATGCAACAAGTTGGTGGTAGATCTTTCTTTGGCTGGGGCCTCCCTCTGGAACAGCCTCCCTGCCTCTCTGAAAGTGAAGGAGCAATATCTCGGGTTACAGAAGCACCTCCAGACCTTCCTCTTTGCTTCCGTCTTCTCTCTTCCTCTCCCCTGCTGATTTCCCGTCTGATACTGCACTGGTCACCTGGCTACCCTCTGATTTCGGGCTCAGGTCCCTACCCGCCCAGTCACAGCCACACTGCCTCCCGGCAACCCCTGCACTTGGGGTCTGTATCTGTAATCTTACAGTCCCTGTACCTGTACATTTGGACACCTGTTGTCTGCACTTAGCCTTGCACCTGCCACCTGCTGGCCGCACTTCTTGATATTTTTTTTATCCCATGTACAGCACTGCCCCTCCCCTTTGCCCCTGGCACTCCCCCTGCCCCCTCCTTGCACTATTCCCCCTGCACTTGCGCAATCTCATTGTCACTTGGCCTAGTAAGATCGTTGTCTCTGTCCTCCCTCTGTTCCCCCTTTCTTGCCTCGTTGTGCCTTGAAACAGTTGTGTACAGGCATATTACAAATGGCATATATCAGCCCAGCGTCCCTGAGTTTAATTTGCAAAAACGCTGCGAGAGGATCCAGTGGCAATATAAAAAGCATAAGGGATAACGGGCATCCCTGCTCAGGGCCCCTCTGTCAATTCCTTTGCTCTGATACGTTTGCCCTTTCTGACTCTTGCAGTGGGTGCCATCTATTAATTTGACCCACTGAAGGAACCTCTCACCCACCCCAAAGCACTCCAGGGTGGCATACAGCCAGCCCCATCTTACTGAGTCAAATACCTTGATCGCATCTAACAATATCCTTGCACAACTGTCCTCCCATGATCTTGTCCTG
Source organism: Ambystoma mexicanum (assembly GCF_040938575.1). Taxonomy (NCBI): domain Eukaryota; kingdom Metazoa; phylum Chordata; class Amphibia; order Caudata; family Ambystomatidae; genus Ambystoma; species Ambystoma mexicanum. The sequence continues at coordinate 345,256,830 of NC_090922.1, forward strand.
TCAATTACCGCATGTAGCCTCCTCTGGTTCCCCGAGGTAGTCCTGTCTGGGACAAATACTGTCTTGACTAGGATGTATTAATTTTTCAGTCACTTTCAGCCTTTGCACAAAGGATTTTTCCGATCTTGGTTGATTATTGACAATGGCCGATATGACTCGCAATTTGTCGTCTGCTTGCCAGGTTTCAGTATTGAGATCATTATGGATTATCTCATACTCTGTGGTAATCTCCCCAGTTAATATGCAAAGGTTTCCAATAACCATGGCAGGACCTAATCAGGAAATTCTCTATAGCATTCTGCCGGCAGGCCATCTCATGGCAATGTTTTGCCCGTCGGCAAGGCGAGAATCGCATGCAGTTATACCACCTTGAGTGGCGCCTCTTTCATATGAAGGGTACAGAGGGTGCCACTCATATTGGGACTCCCCTGGGGTAAGAAGGTTGACCCGATCTGGCCCCACTGTCCCATTATGTTGACCTGTTTTTCTATTGTGAGGCGTTTCTTCTAACATAGATTCCCCACCTACTTCCTGTGTAAGTGAGTGCTTACTCTGTCGTTTGTCACATAGCTGTTCAGTCCCCTTACATTCCAGGAAGTCACCCTCCATAGTTCTGCCATTGAGTCTGTGCTCTCCTTCTGCCCTATATCCTGGTGCCCCATTCGCTGAGGCAACCTGGGGTTTGATTACCCCCTTTCCCATGGGTAGCTCCCGCCCAATTGTGTTGTCCAACAAACGCAACTCTTCCCCATCTTCCCAGTGTGGTGACCTCCATGGTCTTTACACCCTCTGACCCCAAATGCATTCACAAGCTGTTCTGTGACTTAAACATCACATAACTAAAACAAATTGACACCACAGTACCATACTATTCAGGCCTAACTTCATCCCACTCCCAGGTGGCACTTGACAGCTAGATACCACACACTGTATCTACAATACAAAGAAGACAACCTTGGTCTGTTTTATCAGGACGATTGTAACTCCATGCTGTCGATACAGACTCCCATCATATTTGACGCTTCTGGTCCCATGTGGTACAGTTGCTGCTCATGTGTGTACAAAGGTGCCTCCCACGGATCTGGCTGCAGTGTGCTATCCTCAGTTATTTCTCCTGTCAACCATGGGTGCCATGGTAGTGTCCATCCAGTGGTTCACCTCTTCTGGGTAGTGTAAGAAAAGGGCCTTTCCATTGCGTAGGACTTTCAGCTTAGCTGCTTATAGCCAAATGTGTATTAGTCCCTATTGCTGTAGCCTTTCTTTCGCTGTAACAGACTCCTCTTCTGGAGTAGGCTAGAATTCGCTCTGTCCTTACAGTTCAGGATCTTTGCTTTTTTCGGTCTTGGCGCAGCTCCATGGGCAGTCTTTGAGCTAGTGATCAATGTGTTGTCTACAGTGAATCCTTCCGTCAAAGTTCCTGGGCCCACCTCCTAGAGAATCATATTCTCCACATATGTGGTGGGATATCTGCTTTCTTCCCATCTGGCAGTCCCAAAATGCTGATGTTACTCCTCCTTGCTCTTCCCTTTGCGTCTTCGACTCTATTGTCCAGCGTACGCGCTTTGAACACTGAATCTTGGACCTTTAATCTAAATTCTGTCATGGTAGTCCTCACGTCTTCCACCTTCACCTCTGCCTCGCTTATCTCTTGTTGCTAGGGAGTGCACATCCCATTACAGTAGTCCAACACTTGAACTAGTATATCTGTCACTCCATTTGCGCTTGGGTAACCCCTTCCTTGAACCCTTATCCTGTTTCTATCCGGTTCATTCTTCACTTCCCTCGTCCAAGCGAAGCATTCATTTTTGTTTGCTTTGGCTTAGCTCGGGGGGGGGGGGGGGGGGGTTTAATATCCAGTATGTATATTGGGGAACAGCAGGCTTTCTATCCGTGCTTCCTACCAATCGTCTGCTCTTCTACCCCAATCGATGTGACTCCTGAGGTGGTCCTAATTAGAGCTGATGTGTGTTTTGGATTTCTACGTGGACCTAGGCGTTTCCTGTTGCCTGTCTTCAATGCCTTTTTTTTTTTTTTTTGGGCTCAGGTGGGCTTCTCTCCCTTATAGGACTGGGCTCTTTCTATTTAGCAAGCAAATGATTAAGCTACTCATGAGCCCTTCCCTTGTGGGAGGTGCTGTATAATACGCTGCTACCTCCTCTTCTTCCAGATGCATCGGATCATTAACTGCAGAACCGAAGTAGTGGAGAGCTGAGTGCTTAGTCAATTCCTCCTGCTGGTCCCAATTATCCACCAGCGGCCAACCAGGTATCTGTCCACCACAGCTGCGTGACTGTTCACCTTAAGCCTTGCTTCTTCTGGTGCGACTCGGGTCACTCATACGCAGACCGCCATGCTCCCTGCACAACTTGTTGTTGCGCTGCCTTCTTCCTCTGGCGAATTTCCCCCCCGTTGCAGTCGGACCTCTGGCCCCTGTATACGCTGCCGATTCGGTGGCCTGACTTTTTCCGTTGCTGCAACAGAAGGCACTCAGATCCACGAGTGCCACGCTCTGTCCCGGGTTGTTGCCTGGTTCCTGTGTCCCCCTTCTTCCTACCGTGGTCTCCGATCACCACAGTGCGCTGCAGGCAATCCTACCACCCGCTTTGCTCGGTGCCGCCAGATGGATTCAGTGGTGGGCACTTCTTTCAGTTCCAACTCGCAATAGCCATCTTGACCCTCACGGATACCACCGTTCGCACTCCGTGATCACCTCCAAGCTGCTCGGTGTTCTGAGTCTCAACCTGATACGGTCTCGCAGTTCAGCTGATCAAAAGAGGTGTCTAAGCAAGTATTTTAACGCACTGGATGCAAATCTTTGAGGATTGTACCAGAGCTCTGCAGGGGCACAGTCTTGATGTGGCTGTTGGCCAGGCCCCCCTCATCATGTCGTACTAGATGAAAGCAGCCCTAAAATCTCTCCTAGAACAGTATTATCATTTTGAATAGATTGACCTGCTATCAAGTAACGTGACGCCCCTTCTAGTACCTCTTGCAACTTTAAAAAATAAAATAATTGCGAGCTGTCCTTTGGATTCTCAGCTTGTGGCTATTTCCATATCTGCTATTTCAGTGGTGATGGTCGGGGAATTTAGTTCTTGAATCTAGTTGGCGGCCCAAGTTTGATCACTTACAGGCTTCCTGGATCTATAGGGAAATTGTGCGGCCAAAAACTGGTTTAGATCCAAATGCATAATCTATGGTAGAGTACTATTTCACCTCGTCGGGGTGCATCGGCCAGAGAGAGTCCCCTTTAAAGTTTTGTGGAACTTAAAACTGATGCCAATTGCCCATCATTCTAGACCTGTTTGCTTCTTCATAGGCCATCCCAATTTTTTCTCCTGTACTACAGCATTCAGCCAGTCAGAGCCCATGCAATAGAAATCTTAATGTCCAGAACATAATTGGTATCTGTGGAATTATACCATTCCATCAAGTGCTTCTCCAGTGCTGCAAAAAAGGCTTTGTCAAGACAGCAAGAGGATGCCAATATATGTTGATTAGAACTGAGAGAATTTGTTCTCCTAGTAAAGTCGCAGACAACAATGATTTACAATTAGTCTGCCACTACATCCAAACAAAGTGCCAACCCCTATTACAAGGCCCGTAGACGGTATCCCTTTACCATTCAGTGCCTTTTTTCTTAAACTGATTGTAACCTTCTATCACCGGGATTCAAATGCTCTGGCTTGGGATTTCTATCCACTCAATGCGACCTTGGTTTGACTACCAAAAGCCCTCGAGACCCAGGACCAATTTTCTGCCGTCTCCTATGCTTTATCTTCCATGGAGAACAGAACCCTTCCCATTTATAGTACATTTAAGTTGGGTTGTGGGGGAAAGGGTTTCACCCTAGGGCTGCCCCCTACAACCATCCGCCTAAGCTGAAGTCTGTTCTCCTCATATCACTTTCTTCGTAAACTGTTCAATTTGTAGACCTATGTTCCAAATTTAACTAAGGTACCTAGTTCCTTCAGCATGAGGTTGTAGAAGAGTTTTGACTGGAGATGTACTACACCATGCATGGTCACCTCTCTAGTTGTCAATAAACTCTACCTGGAGTAAATAGTTAGTTTAGCAATCTGAGAGGGGGATTCATGCAAATGTATGAACGAGAGAGGATCTATTGAGTAGAAGCTTGCCGTTAAAGCAGACATTTTTCTTGTGTCTGATCTCCCGCATAATAAGGATATTGAGATACCCCAGCTGCTCAAATTTAGCCCCTATTGTCTTTATCGCTAGGGATCTTTCACATCTCTTTGTTCCTAGTCGCTCTTACATCATTATCAAGATTGATATTAGGCTCTCCTTCAGTGTCCATCCTGCCCCCTTCCACCCTCCTATCCCGATCATAGACCGATCATTTGGTAAATGGTTCTCGTCATCCTGTAGTATTAGCCTGCTCTCCATGTTATTGGTGTTCTTTGTCTTCTTTAAAAGAAAGGGTAGTATTGACTGTGTTGCAGATGCACCTTGCCCAGTCTTCTTTGATCCTCCCCCGCTCCCCATTATCCCTTTGAGGGGTTTCTGAGGTATATCTCCTATGGACCCTGTTAGGAGCCAGTAATGAGACTGACAGAGGGGTCATGTTTGGTACTACAAACGTTTATTTAAACAAATGGCGGTTGGAAAATGCCTCCCTATCACTAATCTAGGAGGAATTTCCGTACCTCAACCAAAACGAATGGATCTGTCCGGTGTCGATGTCAAAGAAAATGTCCTGTGTCTGTAATCCCCATTCTGGCCCTTGCACGCTAAATGAACTCTGGTGTAAAGGATATTGTCTCTTGCTTTTTAAAAGTGCCCAAATGTTAAAGGTCCATCCAATGAAAAGCGTTCCAGTGAACAATGTTCAAAGTTCCGGAGAATAACTTTTTTTCCCCAGATTCCTTGTTCCAATATCACAAGTGCAAAATGAATAATACAGTTCCAATAGGATTCCTACCCCTTCCTACCACCCACCCATCCTTGGTATCTTTGCTTTATTTTGGGGAACAGTTCCCTTCCCCATGCTTTCTCTTCATCTTTTACATGCTGCAAATCCTGAGGGTAGGTCTCTCCCTAAGGACTCTCCTTTATATACTTTCACAACAGTTTATAATCCCAAGGGCATTACCTTCCTTGATGTTCTTTAAAGCTTATTTCTCTTCACCTTAGTATAGTCTTCTGTCAGGACTTTATCAAACAAATTACTTTCTTTAAGGCTAGGTTTCAATAACCCACGTATGACATGTTTTACAAATCCTTGGATTTCTTTCGCGGTTTTACTTTTGGCCTTGTACTTTTCAAGAACTAAGTAACTTTATTGGGCCATCTGGTAACCCACTTGTGTTCTCTGGGTTCACAGGTTACTTCTGGCCTCCCCTCTCTGTGGTTCCCTTCAGTTTGTGTTACTCCTATGGAGCGGTACACAAGCGATGCTAACCCAGTAAACCCTCCTATTCTCCCAAGTTGCCTCCAGCGCTCCGTTGCTCCTGCCTTCTTCAGAACACTGGCTTTGTGTCCGCCCAGTTAAGTGCTGTACCCTTGCCGTCTTTTCCTACTGCTCTCTCTCCCCCACGCCTAGGCATCTCCTTTCATTGTTCAGATTTACCTTCATGTTGCTTGCAACAGCATGCTCTCTCCCAGCTTGGTACTCTGCATTGCTGTGGGTCGTGTTCAGCGTCTGCAGCTCTTTATCCTTTCCACTGTCTGGTGTAGCCAGGCTGTAATATTTATGTCTTCCAACAACTAGACAACTGCCTTGGTCTTCCTGGTCTCGTAATCTTAATTACTCTGGGATTCTTATTAGTGTCGGTGGTCCTGGGACCATTTTTTTCTAAATGGTGTTGTGGAAGTGGATATTGAAGCTCTTTGGAAGTGATCACCCCTCCCTGCTTCTCCCTCCTCCCAGTTGTCAATATATTCGTCCTCATGGGAGTTTGGTGAGTAACTTTCCTCCACCCCCTCATTGTCCGCCCTTATCTAGCTGCCCCAAATATCAAGATCAGATGGCTGCTGTAGCCCTCCTGGCCATATAGGAGGGTGTAGGGAGGGGAGCTCCTCAGGGAAAGCAGTGAGTACATTGCCAGATTCATCACAACCCTCTTTGAATCTCTCTCCTGGTATTGCTACAGTTTTCAGGGGTATGGCCAATAATACTTTAGTTGGCATTGGTTCGCGAGGGGCTTCTTCAATCGGTGGACGCCATGGACCCACTTCATTCCCATTCACCAGAATATCATCGCTTACAGGGCTCTGCTCCTGTAGGCAGAAGAATATCCATCAGGGCAATGTGGCCTCTTGTGTCTTTCCAGAAGATGTCATATAACCAGACCAATGGTTGAAGGATTGCGTGTACAGATAAGTAGACTAAGCTGAAAGACGAAACTTTCTGCTACTTTTCCAAACCCCTTATTGTGTTTAAGCCTGCTTTGGTCAGTGATAAGCTCAAAGGCCATACTCAATGTTAACTGCAGGCTAGACTAGGAGACCTCCAACAGCATAGGAGTCTTCAATAAGGACCCAAAATCCTTGTTCTCCCTTTTGTTCTCTAAGTAAGCTGTCACATAGCAAATGGAAAATCTTCACTTTCGTTTAGTGTCCTTTCCTTTTGGATTCTGTAAATCCTCACTGTTTTCTGGGTAGAGGAATTAATTGGTCTGTGTATTTGTGCTACTGGTGTGGGGGTGGGGGAGGAGAGGGTTGGGTGCTACTTGAAAAAAACTCTTTCCTGCCTCTGGGATATTTGAACATTTGCATATGCTTGCCATTTTTTCTGGCTAAGTCCACAGCTCCCTCATGGTGTTCCTATCCCCAGTTACAATACCCCGGCACCCCTCCCCTTTTTACTGCCAGTTTGCCCTCACACATCCATACTGGGGGCTCTACGCAAATTGTATTGCACAGAATCTGTATAGAACAATCTTGGCTCGTAACTTGGCGCCAAGCTTGAGTAGCTTACTGTTTGAATTTGCATGTTTTTCTTGCAAAATTCTTCCTACAGTGGCATTCCTGCGTGAACTGCACTCAAGGCACACAGGGTCTGCTCTCAGCACTCTGTGCTGAAACAAGGCTTTTCGCCTGCCTACGTTTACCACTGATAGCTGTCTGTGCAAAACACTATCTTATTATCCTCCAAGTAGTGCATTAGATGGAAAAATAAATTCACTCCAAACAGTCTTCTTTGAATTGTTAATGGGTGGGGTTTAACTCTTGCAGCTTAGAATATTGGTTGCAAGGATTGGCTATGGACATGCAAGATGAAGCTTGCAATAGCCCCAAAACAATTTGGTGGTTTGGGAAATGTTAGAGGAAGGTTGTCAAAGCTGAAGAAATATATATATTTCTGATGTTTGTTAATCTGCTTAGAATCACATGCTGTGCATAGTCCGACATCCAGTGGTCACTGCAGAGTATTGCATCTTGTTTTTTGAAAGTCGAAAAGTGGACTTTGACCATAGGCGTGTCTGTAATACTATCCCTATAGTGACGTGTAGTGTACTCAAAATCCCTCAAGCGTCAAGGTCCCTCAGATTGTTTTTTTTCCACCCAGAATACTGGTCGCCTTATGCAGAGCTTGTAAGAGACATTGCCATTACCATTTATTCGACCCTTGGTCGTTTTGTCAGTTATCGATAACCCATACGCCTCCAGCCCTCTTCGGCTAAGCAACTTCCCTGCTGAGTCAAGATCTTCAGCTGTGGTTTCGACGGAGGCGATCCCATCAGCGCTGCCTAACACGTGGCCCGGCCTCACCAGCCTACATAGTAGGGAGAGTGGGGGTTGTTGGGGACATTTCTTTTTCTTCTAGAATGCCTCCCCCCCACCCCCTCTTTCTTCGGTGTCATTATCACTTATTACATCCTCGGCTATGGAGAGGACTCCTTTTGGATTTTGCCCTTGTGACGGCAAATTCATGTGGAAGGATCAGAATAAGCGGTATAACTGCTGCTTACCCCTCAACCGCAACAAGGCCGGCTGTGCGGCCTGTAAACTCCTTTGTCCAAAAACTTTGAAGGACCGCATGGTCAAAAGGTGGGCAGCCTGCGCTATGTCTAAGGCCGATTCCTCACCCGCCGCTGCCGAATGTGACGAGGGGGACAGTGATAACGCTACCTCCGCATTGGAGGTTGTCAACCTCTCCAAGGAGCGCTCCCACTCCTCCGCGTCTGTCCCCGGCCCTGAAAAGTTCGGTTCATGCCCTACTTATGGGGATGTACACCCCGGCGATGCCGACACACATGGAAAAGTAAAAACTAAACACACAACACACAACCCACGGCCCTTCCTCGACCAAGTCGAAGGCCCCAGCACCAACGGAGGCGCTGAATCTACCGGCAACCTCCGCCGAACGTAAGGGTCGCCAGCCCTTCCCCGCAGCCGCATGCGCGACTAGCGGCTGGGCTGTCCACAACTAAGGGCGCTACCACCAAAACGCCAGACGAAACACCTCGTAAGAGAGCGACCTTCAGGGTGTGGGGGGTGGTTCCGCCGAAAACCGTTCATGACCAGCCCTCGACGGACAAACTAGTCGTCGAAAGGTTGGCTAGGATAGTCTCCATTGACGCTCAGACAGACAGCGAAAGAGGCGCCGACACCCGTTCACAAGGCCAGAGAGACACTGAAATCTACAGAAGGTACGCCGAAACCTCTCCTCAGACCACACCAGTCAGAGACCCGTCACCTGTGGATGACCAACCCACTTTCAATGCACTGCTACGCAAGGCGGCAGCACATTTTGAAATTGAATTAGGGGAAATTACTCCAGAAGTAGACTTGTGGAAAAAAATAGTTAAAGGAAAAACCACCTACTAGTCAGGCCATACCCCTCAGTCAAGAGGCGCCTCGTCCCATCTTTATCCACACCTGCATTGGTTAGAGGTGTCAACCCGAGAATTAAGCTTTTTAGCCCCTCACCATCAGACCCCCTATATATTAGGGGTCACTCCATACCCGATTCCTTGGTAGTAACTACCACAGGGAAAAGGGCAGGGGTTCCGCTATCTACTAGCGAAGCACCCCCAGACAAGGAGGGGAAGAAGCTTTACACCTTGGGAAGGAGGAGGATTACATCCTCGGCGGCTTTCTCCACACGGATTGCCAACAACAATACTTTGTTGGCAAGCTACGCTGCTGCCCAAGGGGGAATGTTACGCAAACGCCTAAGAGGAGCGCCCGAGCCCTTACGAACACGTTTGTTAGCCATTGTGGCATTAGGTACTCGGGTAAACCAAAGCATCATTAAGAACACGCTAGATGCTGCCAAAACGGCTGGCCGGTCACTAGTCCAGGGGGTACTTCCTAAGCGTCATGTTTGGCTCAGGAACTCCGGTTTTAAGCCAGAAACCCAGGCGCCCCTCCTCAACGAACCCCTTGAAGACTCAAACCTTTTTGGCAAGGCGGTTGACGAAGCACTGGTGACAGCTAAGAAGGAATTTGAAACCCTGAAGACTCTGGACCAAATCACAAGGCCTTCTAATTAGCAAGGTTATGGCAACAAATGCTTTTTTCGTGGCCAACGACAAAACCAACAGCACTACTCCTGAACAAGCAACTGGTTCTCCGCTCGGGGAACCAGTGGACAATATACACAGAGGACAACGTCGTGGCAAAGGAAGAGGTCGGGGGGGCCCCACTCCCAGAGGCTCCCCGACTACCAACACCAAATGACCCAAAAGTTTGGGAATTACCACCGACCGCTGGGTACTGTCAACAATATCCCACGGTTACTGCATCAAATTCAGTCGGTCCACCAACATTCAGACCCCCCCAAGGGGAAGACTTTCACCGGAACACCTCTCCATCCTTCTTCAGGAAGTCTAACTGCTAATGGAAAAAGGAGCAATAGAGGTTGTACCTCTATCACAGGTAAAGGAGGGTATTTATTCAGTGTACTTCCTCATACCCAAAAAGGATATAACCATGCGCCCTGTAGTAGATCTGCACCCAGCGAGCAAATTTGTAAAACCTCAAATTTCGTATGGTGACTTTGCATGAGGTAATCCCCCTGCTCTCACAGGGGGATTACATGGCAACACTGGACATGAAAGATGCATGCTTTCATATTTCAATGTTGCCAGCGCACAGAAAATACCTCAGGTTCGTGTTAGAAGGCAAACACTATCAGTTCAAGGTGCTACCATTCGGCACAGCTTCAGCGCTGAGGGTATTCATGAAGGTACTGGCAGCGGCACACCTGCGCAGGTTGTCCATTCCAGTCTACTCTTACCTCGGCGACTGGCGCATAACAGGTGATTCTTTCGGATCATGCTTCTCAAATACCCAAAAGACTGTAGACCTTTTGTTCCACCTGGGCTTCTCCATCAACGAAAAGAAGTCCAGTCTAGACCTACTAGTCGAGCAATTCCTAGTGGCTCTAATTCGAACAAAGGACGGCCTCGTCTTCCCCTCCAACGAGAGGGTCCCAAATATGCTGTTTCAGATCCCTCAATATGTAGCCGGTCGAGAAGTGACGGTATGCAAAGCCATGCGACTGCTATGAATGATGGTGTCATGTATTTATTTAGTACCTCATGTGCCTAATGCAAGAGTGGCTTAACAGCCAGTGGACAATGGGACTATCTAGTGGTGGTCCCGCAGGCCTTGGTCTCTCGCTGCAATGGTGGTCGAAAGAAAACCTTGTGTTGGGGAAACCATTCACCACCCCCTCAGTGGAAGCCACTCTAACCACAGACGCATCCCTCACAGGATGAGGGGGGGGGGGGTTGTGTCACCTATCCCATCAGACTGCAGAGTTTGGACTCCGAGTGTGGCGTCCAAACGCATAAACTTGCTGGAACTGCTGGCGGTCTTCAAAGCACTGAAAGCTTTCCAGACACACCTACAAGGGAAAACAGTGCTGGTCCTCAGACAGCACCACAGCCATGTACTACCTGGACTAGCAAGGGGGCACTGACACTCCAGGACTGTCCGAGCTGTCCCAGAACTTCTGGAAGTGGGCTCTCAAACACATGTTCCTGTTATCTCAACATGTACCAGTGGAACTCAATCTTCTGGCAGACGAACTCAGCAGAGACTTTCCTCTGCCCGCAGAGTACGAATGGCAACTACACAGACATTGTCACCAATGTTTTCACAGAATGGGGCTTCCCAGAGATCGACCTGTTAGCAACTCTGGAGAACACCCAATGCCAAGATTACGCCTCCAGGTAGCCCCAGAACCGCTCCAAGGAGAACGGTCTCTGGATAACATGGTCAGGGAAATAGGTCTTCGCTCCCCCCCTCCCCGACTCCCCTTCTCAACAAGATAGTGCACAAGATGCACCAGGAACTAGTTACCGTGATACTTGTCGCCCCCATGTGGGCCCGACAACCCTGGTTCGCTCATCTAATGGAGATGTCACTGTCTCCTCCGGTGAAACTACCCTGCCCGTAAACATGCTGTCAAAGGACAGGGCCTGGTTCCTGAAGTCATAGAATTTGGACATTTGCAGCTCCCACAGAGCTGCATGGACCTTCTCAGAGAGGCAAGGAAACCGAACACTTGTTACTGCTACTCTAGCAAGTGGAAGCGGTTCGTCATCTGGTGTTCAAAGAGCATCAACCCAGTTGACTGCTCTCCCACACAAAATGTTCCTTACCTGACTCACTTGTTGGACTCCGGATTAGTCTTTAATTCTATTAAAGTTCACCTAGCTGCACTTTCCGCGTCTACTACGTCCCACCATAAGGTGTCATGGTGGAAAGTTCCAGTTATTAAAGCCTTCATGGAAGGAGTGAACAGAATTCATCCTCCTATATCTAACCCAGCTCCCGGATGGGACCTTAATGTGGTACTAACCAGGCTAATGGGCTCCCCCTTTGAACTTGTGCATAAAGCAACTCTTAAGAGTCTCACTCTTAAAACTGCTTTCCTAATAGCTATCGCCTCCATTAGGCGAGTGAGTGAACTAAAGCGCTCTCTATTCTAGATCCCTTTGTAACAGTTCACAAAGATAGTGGTTCTACGCACACACCCTAGGTTTGCACCAAAGTTAATTTCAAAATTCCATGTCTACCAGTCTATAGAACTAACAACGTTCTTTCAAAACCCATCCAACTTGGGAGAAAAAAGCCTGCACACACTTGATGTGCTCAGAGCAGTCCTGTTTTTATATGGAAATGACTAGACCACTGAGAGGGACTAATCGGTTCTTTGTTTCCGTGGCAGCAGGAAGAGGAGATGCAGTTTCCAAATCCACTATATCTAGATGGATTGTCCAATGCATCACTCTGTTACATTCTAGCTAAGAGAACTGCCCTTCAAGCCAAGAGCACATTCCTCTCGAGGCACTGGGGCATCCACAGCATTCATTACAAATGTTCCCCCTTGAGTCCATTTGCAAGGCGGCAACCTGGAGTTCTGTACACATCTTTACAAAACACTATTGTCTAGATGCCCACTCTAGATCTGATTCCCATGTGGGACAAGCAGTACGAAGACTTATTTTCTCTACTGTTCCTTCTCACAACCCACCTCCAACTCCGGGTACTGCTCGCTAGTCTATGCACAGCATGTGATTCTAAGCAGATTAACAAACATCAGAAGACCTGCATTACTTACCGTAAAAGCATTTCTGATGGTTGTATCTGCTTAGATTCACATGCGCCCACCCTTCCTCCCCGCTCGGATGGAAGGAACATGGACGTCTTATTACTTTCTCTCTCACGTAAGGATAAGGCTCCCTCATGGCAGAAAAATACAAGCAGAGGGACATCGACGGGTGAGGGATTTTCGGGACACTACATGTCACTATAGGGATAGTATTACAGACATGCCTATGGTCGTTCCCTTTTCGACTTTCGAAAAAGAAAATGCAATACTCTGCAGTGACCACTGGATGTCAGACTATGCACAGCATGTGAATCTAAGCAGACACAAGTAATGCATGTCGTATATTTTTTTTTAAAGCCTTTTTTTTTCTCTTCGTTGACTTTCGGGCAGCTGGGCCAGATGAAATACAATGGCCAAGTTAGAGTTTTATTATTTTTTAAACTGATCTTTCTCCAGCATGGGGTCTGGCATGGATTCACATGCTCATGAATATTCCCAGTCGTCGGGCTGGGAATCCTCGGTAAAGAAAAAATCCGTATCAGTTTCGTTTCTGATCTGTCTTTCGTAGTAGTAACCAATCACTGATCTCTGCGTCATACTGACCACAGCCAATGAATAACCTCTACCTAAGCCACGCCTCTGGCAGCCATCTTCAGATTTTTACCGCACGTTCAAGTGTTGGGAGTCCTCGTGCTTAGCTCTCGAGCTTTTACTGCGTGTTCGCGCTTTTTCAGGTGATTTTTCACATTTTTTCGGTTAATCGTGCCTCAAGCTTAACCGTTTCTACTTCCGTTAACGGCTACCCGTTGCAGGATTTTCCTACGCCCCTCAAGGGTTAAGATTTCGTCGAATCAACTTCTTGGAGGATTCCAGACGATTCGCGGCCTACTTCGAGATGGCCCAGGATGCAAGTTCGTCGCCCGGACCCAAGCTGTTTCGCAGCTGCCCTGGATGCGGGCTGCAGAATGTGTTTAAGGAAGACGAACATTCGCGATGCCTCTGTCTTCATGGGGACAAGACTCATGTAGAGAAGGACTGCCAGTTCTGCAAGAACTTGTCGGAGCGGACATGAGGGACCGTCGATCCCGTCTCGCAAGCTGGTTGGAGAAGGGCTCGACGGGTGAGGAGAAGAAAGGGTCCGAGCGGGCTTCTAGTCTTGTGCGGGTGCCCCGGCGACGGGGGCCCAACACCATGCCAAGCGCAGTGAGTCCGCTGGCTCCGGGAGCGCCGAAAGGTCAGGCTCTTCGGTCGCCAGACAGGGCACACCTTCCCCGGCACCGTCAACCACGAGCCAACCCTCCGGTTCGGGGAAGAGAAAGTCCGAGACCCTGGGTAAGCTTCGGGAGAAGCCCTGTCTGATCTCGGAAGAGGGGGAGCGAGGCGTCGCCCCTCCCCCGAAGAAGGCCCGGGACGCACCTAAGGTGGTGAAGGCCCCTACCCAGCAGGCAAAGGCCTCTATCGAGGCTATCGCGGCGACTCTGGCCAAGCCGACAGACACCGCCAGCGGAGACTGCCTCTGGGACTAGAGTTTCCCTGCCGCCAAGGAGGGAATCCTCTTTTCAGCCCATCGTCATGGCCACCATGATGGAAGAAGCGAGGGGGGGCACGGTGCCCTCCTCAAGCTCGGAGTCAGCCTTGGAGGAGGAACTGACCGAGGCCGTGAGGAACCTCGAAGTCCAATTCGAGAAGGTTCGATCCCGTCGGGAAGATCCTCGGGAGATAACCGAGGAAGACGACGATGGTGAGGAAGAGCGGCCTTCCCTTCCGGCGCGGCCGGATCCTAGGCCTCAGGATGGCTCGGCGGCCATTTTGTCTGCCATCCAGTCCTTATGCTCTGAGATAAGGACGAGTTTCCCACGGCCCAGGCCGGAGGACCCGCAACCTGGCCCGTCGGGAAGTCCTCAGAACAAACGACGGAGGACCCAACCCTCTCCTCCGCTCGCCCTCGTGAGGCCTACAGTTCCCTCCAAGAGGAAGACTGTCATCGCGGTACCCCTAATCAATGACATCTGGGAGGAGGGCCTGTCGGTTCTCAAAAACCCCTCCACGGCACCAGCCAAATGGGACCGGTACGAGAAGAAGTACCGGGTCCCCGAAACCACTCCCCTGTGCCTCAGGGCCCAGCCAACGCCAGACTCGGTCGTCTCGGCGGCGGCTAAGAAAGCGGCGGGGGTCAGGAGCCGCGACGTTGAATTCCCCACCGGACGGCGAGGGAATGAAGTTGGACGCCATGGGGCGGCGGGTCATTTCGTTGGCGGCGACGACGATCAAAGCGGCCAACGCCCTGGCGATCGTGGCCCGTTACGACAGGGAGCTCTGGTTTAAACTGGCCCCCATATTGGACTTCCTGCCGGACGACAAGAGGTCCGAGGCCCTGGAAATACTGCAAGAGGGTGAGGTGGCGTCGGACCACGCCATACCGGTGGCAACCGATATTGCTGATACCGGGTTCCGCCAGCTGGGCAACAGTGTTTGCCTACGACGATGGGGTTGGCTTCGGGCGACCGACTTCCGTCAGGACGTCCAGACCAGGGTGTTGGACATGCCGTTCGACGGCAGCAACTTGTCCGGGAAGGCGGTGGACGAATCCCTCCAAGCCATAAAAACGGACACGGCCCGCGCCCCAGGAGCCCTTCAGCAACGACGGCCCTTTCGGAGCTCCGGAGGCAGACAGGGTGCCTCCAAGGGATCCAGCGGTGGCTCGTCCTACCGCCAGGCGGCACGCTCCTCGTCTCAGGCGGCCTACAGCGGTCGTGGCAAGCAGGGAGCGCCTCGCCGCCGTCAGCAAGGTGGCCAGGGCGGCAAGGCCACCACCTCCAAGCAGGACTGAACCGGCCGTGGTCTCCGTCCCCCACCGAAGCACCCCGGTGGGAGGCCGGCTGGCGAATTTCGTCGGCGTGTCGAAGTCCATCTCCACCGACCGTTGGGTGCTGGATACCCTGGCAAGAGGACACACTATCGAATTCCTGAAGAAGTGCCCTCACGTTCCACCTGTGGCCAGGAAGGAAAATCACGTCCCGCAACTGCTGTTGGAAGTACGGGCGATGCTCGGGAAAGGCGCCATCGAGCTTGTCCCGAAGAGGCTCCGGGGTGTACTCAAGGTACTTTCTCGTCAGGAAGAAGACGGGCGGCTGGCGCCCCATCCTGGACCTTCGTCGTTTGAACAAATACATCAGATCACAAAAGTTCAGGATGGTCACCCTCCAGAGCACATACTGGGACAGCTGGAGG
This sequence comes from Ambystoma mexicanum, assembly GCF_040938575.1. NCBI lineage: Eukaryota > Metazoa > Chordata > Amphibia > Caudata > Ambystomatidae > Ambystoma > Ambystoma mexicanum. The sequence goes on from NC_090922.1 coordinate 345,272,593, forward strand.
AAGGCTACTTTCTATCGTCGTTGGACCTGGAGGATGCATATTTCCACGTTCCCATCCTCAAGTCACCGAAGGTTCCTCAGGTTCGTCGTCCAGGGACGCCACTACCAATTCAGAGCACTGCCGTTCGGATTGAAGTCGGCCCCCAGGGTCTTTACCAAGTGCCTAGCACCAGTGGCGGCGCGGCCTTGCCTGCAGGGGATTCACGTCTACCCCTACCTGGACGACTGGCTCATCTGCTGAAGGACGAGGCAACTCGCCGTCGAACACACTGCGAGGACGGTCCAGCTACTTGCAGACCTGGGATTCGCCATAAACTACCAAAAGTCCCACCTGGTGCCGTCGCAGGTGGCCCTGTTTCTGGGAGCGAAGCTCGATACAGTGAGGCGCCTGGCGGCCCCGTCGGAAGAACGGACAAAGACCATTCTAGGCAAAGTGCAGCGCCTGCTAGCCACGGACGTGGCCAGGGTGAGGTCCATCAAGTCCCTCCTGGGGATGATGTCCTCTTGCATCTACCTGGTGCGCCTCTGCAGACTACGGATGCGCCCTCGTCAAGAATTTCTCGACGCCCGTTGGATGCAGGCAACGGGCACCTTCGAAGACAGGGTCCCCCTCAACGAGGTGTTCCGGCAGGCGATCCAGTGGTGGGGCGTTCGAGTGCACCTCACGGCGGGCAAGGACTTTCAGATGCCGGCGTACCAGGAGACGGTGACAACGGACACCTCCCTGGAAGGTTGGGGCGCCCACACCGCAGATCTCCACGCAAGAGGCCTCTGGCTCCCGGAGGAGAGGCTCCTGCACATCAACGTCCTGGAACTCCGAGCCGTGTTCTGGGCTCTCAAATCGTTCCTCCCGTCGCTCAAGGGCAAGGTGGTGCGGATCTTCACGGACAACACCATGACAATGTTTTACATACGGAAGCAGGGAGGCACCAGATCCCCAGCCCTATCGAAGGAGGCACAGGATCTGTGGCGCTGGGCGGTCGCCCAGGGGATGTTCCTGGTTCCCTTCCACCTGGCAGGAGAAAGCAACACCATCGCCGACTCGCTCAGCAGGGAGCGTCACGAGTGGGAACTGCGCCAGGATCAGGTGGATCAACTCTTCCGACGATGGGGCAAACCACAAATCGACCTGTTCGCAACAGCGACGAACTCGAAGTGCAAGAGGTTCGCCAGAAGGTTTCCCCAGCCGAGAAGCATGGCTGATGCGTTCTCGTTCCCCTGGGACGGCCTATACCTGTATGCGTTCCCTCCATTGCCGCTTCGACTCATCAGCCAGCTCAAGAGGTCCTGGTGCAGGATGATCCTCGTCGCACCGGCGTGGCCGAGGCAGATCTGGTTCCCGGACCTTCTGGACTTGTCAACGTCCCCTCCCATCAAGCTGTCGGCAGACGCGGACCTTCTCTCCAGAGAAGGAGGCGCCATCTTCCACCACGACCCGGCGTCGCTGAACCTGCAGGCTTGGCTCCTGCAGCGCTAGAGTTTGGAGGCTACGATATACCGGCTGAATGCAGAGAGGTTCTTGCAAAGGCCAGGGCGTCCTCGACTCTCAAATGCTACGGTCATAAGTGGAAGAGGTTCTCTATCTGGTGCCGAGCACAGAAGATCAACCCCCTTCGGATTACGGCCCCTCAAGTGCTGCCGTACCTGCTTTCGCTGGCAAAGGCTGGGCTAGCCCATGCCTCCATTAAGATTCACCTGGTGGCGATCTCCAGATATACCAGAACCACAGGACGGACGTCCCTGTGGTCCCATGGACTGGTAAAAGTTTATGAAAGGACTGTTCCGGTCGTTCCCTCCGGTGAAGGCCCCGGCGTGGGAACTTAACGTGGTGCTGACCAGGCTCATGGGGCCCCCATTCGAGCCAATGCACTCCGCACCGATGAAGTTTGTGTCGTGGAAGACTGCATTCCTAGTGGCCATTACCTCCGCACGACGAGTGGGAGAGATCCAGGCCCTATCCTGCAAAGCACCGTACTTGACTTTCCATGCCTCGAGGGTGGTGCTTAGGACGCACCCCTCCTTTATGCCCAAGGTGCCGTGGGACTTCCATCTTAACGGGCCCTTGGTGTTACCTGTTTTCTTCCCGTCTCCTTCGTCGCCGTCCGAGAGGACTTTGCACTCGCTGGATGTGGCTAGAGCGCTGAAGTTCTACGTGGACCGCATGAAGAGTTTCCGGAGGACATCACAGCTGTTCGTGAACTTTGGACCTGTGAATCAAGGGAAGGCTCTCTCGAAGTCTTCTATTTCCAGATGGCTCTCCGGCTGCATCATGCACTGCCACCGGTTGGCTAACCGACCGCTGCCAGGCCGTCCGAGAGCCCATTCGACCAGAGCGATCGCTGCTACTACGGCGTTCTTATCTGGTGTGCCCCTGCTGGACATCTGCAGGGCTACTACGTGGAGGTCGGCGCACACCTTCACGAGATTCTACTGCGTCGATCGGGATTCCAGAGGAGTCCAGGGTCGGCCAAGCAGTGCTGCGCAACCTGTTCGCCTAAGGTGAGCCTGGTGAGGAGGTAAGAGATGCTTAATGTTGAGTTTTTTGTATTGCTTAATGTTGAGCCTTTTGCCACCTCCCGTGGTTGTGCATGTGTGTACTGCTATTTATTCTTATATTCATGAGCATGTGAATCCATGCCAGACCCCATGCTGGAGAAGGATCAAGTTACTTACCTGTAACTGTTGTTCTCCAGCATGGGTCTGGCATGGATTCGCATGCAAACCCTCCCGCCCACCCCTCTGCGGCTCTTCACTTGGTCATACTGCCTCTTCACGTGCTACCAAATCTGAAGATTGCTGCCAGAGGCGGGGTTTAGGTAGAGGGCAGTCATTGGCTGTGGTCAGTATGACGCAGAGATCAGTGATTGGTTACTACTACGAAAGACAGATCATAAACTAAACTGATACTGATTTTTTCTTTACCGAGGATTCCCAGCCTGACGACGGGGAATATTCATGAGCGTGTGAATCCATGCCAGACCATGCTGGAGAACAACAGTTAAAGGTAAGTAACTTGTTCCTTACATGCTGTGGTCCATCAGAATTGGGGGATGGACAAAGTGCCATTCTGTCTGATTTTCCTTTATCAGTCATAACCCTATTCTTTTCCTGAATCTAGGAATCCTGGCACTACTCTACAAAGGATATGCAAAAGAGAATTATTTGCAATTACATCCTGACTAGCAACTAAGATAAGTCCTCCATCCACAACTCTATGCTTGTCTGGGTCTGACCCTGCCACTATGGAAAAAAAACAAGACTACAAAAAGTAAAATTGGGCCCTTGGTGCTTTGAAGTGAATGATGTTTCTCTAAGAGGCCTCCTGCCCCAGGTGAACAGTCTAGACTGTTGGGTTAAGTTTGTTTGGCACAGTTCCAACCAATGCCCACAAGTCTCTCCTCTTCCTTCGGGGCTCTGCTTTCTTTATCCAACCTCAGTCTTGTCTTGCTCACCCTGCCTTGGGGAGGGGGGGGGTGTGTCACTACCCCCACCTGCCTTGGTTTTGCTTCCTTCACCCCTGCTTGGGCTCTTAGCGGGTCCCTCCTCGCCCAAGACCAGGTTAATGTGGATTTGTATGTCAGTGATTCCCTTAATATTGGACACCGTCTCCTTCCGAAACGTGAGCATGGGAAGGACCACGACATGCACTCAACTGTGCTTGTTGCTCGGTGTCCACATCCAACAGAGGGGTGAACAATGGAGTTAAGCCTGTGATGACAAAGATGAGTGAAGATGCCACTGAAGCATTGTTTTGTAGTTGTTCTTTGAGAAGTGTGCACCTGGAGCCTTTACAGGTTCTTTACCAAATTCTCTACCAAGAGTTTGTGGTGTCTTTCTGACTGAAGAATAAACAGCAACTTTTCATCTACGCCATCTGACCTTGCAGCCAAGAGTAGAAAGTCATGTTATACAGAGCCATAAAGGAGGTTTGATTTCTTTGTCCCAGCTGCATGCATCATGGGCGGGGGGGGTTAGTATTACAAAGGCTGATTTGAAGATGGAGCAGTCTTGCTACTTCTAGCATAGTTTAAAGTGTTTACTTTGACCAGAGGCTTCACATTCAGGGGTCCCTATTTGTCTCCCGTGTCACCCCCTGAACTAGTTTAAAAAAACAAATGGTTTGAACGCCGGAGTGACGTCTGGTTTCCTAGAGAGGGCGGGTTTTGCCCAAAGCTTAGGTGCCTTGACCCAAGTGTAATGCCACTAATGATGCCGCTAAGCTTTGGGCCCACTACTGTTCGTAATTGTCTACCCAGTGACAAGAGGTAGTGGGGGCAAGTGTTGCTCTTTGTTCAAGATATTGACAGCCTAATTGTTTAGATGCGAACACCATGTTTGAAAGTGAACTGTTTGAGAGCCCATTATATAGTGTCATTTGATAGGGTGACGCCTAGGTAATTGACAGATGAACTGGACAATTTTAGGGTGTATATTTTCTGAGAAGAATATCACCTCCCCTGGTGTTTCGGAGATCTTTAGACCATGAGATTCAGTAATTTGTTAGCCACCAACCCTACCAAACCCGGTAAGTTACGTTGGGGCATGGCAGAGGGTTTTTTCTGTATGATTAATTATAAGAGGAAGCACTCGACATAAAGGACTATTTTATGTGAATTCCCTGAAAGTTGATATTTGATTTTATATTCCTAGGAAGAGGTTCCTTTGAGCTCATTCTGAAGAGAGGGCGGGAGATGGAGGGCATCCCTGGCACAGTCCCCAGGAAGGTGTATTGGACCCATGGAACAGACATTTATCACAATTGTTATGATGGTCCCCTGCATTCTTTATCGTAACCATGATCTAAAATTGGGGCCAAAGTCGTATTTTATTCGATAATGCCTCACTCCATCTGGTCAAATGCCTAGTTTTGTTTTAAAAACACATTTAGTTTTGTAATTAAAAGAAAATGAGAGCAAACAACGCAAAAAGAACCTAACATGTTTGGGTAACATTGCAGGGTACAAGAACAAAATACCAGGAGGATTGACACCAAGGAAACAAAACCAGGGGATCTAATCCCATTGAGAAGATCAGGCCCACCCTCATAAATATCCCTCTTCCCCCAATATTGTGGACCATTTGTCTGGGCAGCCCTGTGCATTGTACACATGATATGAAAGAAGGTGACTGATTTCACGCACACGCCTGGTCCCCTGTCCCCCCGCCCACCCCACCCCGAGGCATTCAGCATGAATGAACCATGCAGCACCATTTGAACAGTCCAGTTCGAGAATAATCGATCGTGTGTAGTATCTTGAGTTGGATTAACCGTATCCTAGTGGAGATCTCGATATGCCTTGGAGACATCAAAGCCTCTACCCAGTCTTCCGGTTCTAAGTGGCCCACTTCTCTGTCCCACTGGGCCTTGCGATTGACGAGTCCTTGGACCCAAAGGCGGTAAGGACCTTGTATAACGTGGAGATGACCCTGGTGCCTATGCGTTCTGGGAGGAGTTTAGCCTTGAGCGTGGCACTGAGTGCCTGGAACTGAGCTGAGAGAGCATGCGATAGCTGCAAATGGTGGTAGCTTTCTATAACTGGAAGGCCAAACGCATTGCATAAGTCGGTAAATATGACCAGTGCACCCTCCTTTACCACATCTGCGACATGAACAACCTGTAACACATTGCACCTTATCCAAACCCTGAATGTGCCAATCTTCACTTCTGGCATCTGCACATTGTCCCAAAGCGATTGAAACCGGGTATTCCTCCCTGAATCCCATGTGACGGTGCAAGTCCCTTCACACCTGTATAGTATTCTGCATCATGGGCAGAAGCAGCCGCCATTATGGACCACTACTTTGTCTATTCATAAATGTCCATACACATTTATTAAAATTGTTATTGATCCTAATGCCACCATCTATATTCTCACTATACCGTCCTCCCACGGCCATGCCGATTTTTGAAGAACAGCTTATGTTTTTGGCAATTTTAATCAAGACTACATCCGATGTTCAGGGTGATATTACTATTGGGCTTATCACTTTTGACAACTCCAACAATTCATAAAAACCCCTATGCACAAAGATGGACACATTCTGGATTGGGTTCTCCCTCACCTCTTAGCCCTGCATAATTTTGACTTTTTAGCATGTCCTTGGTCTGACCATAGTTTTATCTCCTTCTGTTAGGACTTTGCTGATAAACTTGCTCGACTTAATATTAATCCTAGAGTTGAAATGACTGCAAGGAATACTCTTAAGATTACGCCAGTTGCTTTCTGCGAACTAGCTCAATCTTTGTTAGTGAATGTGGTATATTCAGATAGCACTGCGATTCTTACTGACCAATATGAGAATTTCGTCCGTTATGAATACACTTGCTCCTCCTTCTGTCAGACTTCTTAAAACTGAAAACTTGGGCACATCTTGGTTTTCTGACAAGATTCTAGGCTTTTGAACATTGAAGAGCCAAAGGGCAGGTGTGGCACAAAAATGCTAGAACAGACAAGTCTTTTATCGCAAAGCTGTCTCTGACGAGACTGCCATTCTGGCTGCCAAAGTAATTACTGCGACGACCTCCCAAAGAGAACTCTTTACTATTATTAAGGAGTTTGGAGGGAAGGACAATCTCTTTCCGTCCATGTTTGAGCGATCAGTTCTGGATATTCAACAGGTTCTTAATGATCAACTTAATTTTCACTGTGACAAGATTGCTATGCTGCACTCTAACCTTGCCATCTCTATTACACCTTATGCTGTCTCTTGGATCCTTTCTTCTTGCTCTAATATCCCTGTTTTTTTAATTTTAAGGAGAAAAGCTGATTTCCTCAACATTGGCTCTCATTTTAAGCCTTCACCTTGTCCTGATATTTGTTCTCCTTCAATAATCTTGACTGTTTGGTTCCCTTTGTCACAAGACTGGTTAACTCATCTTTTGCTACCTCTAGTGTCACTGCCTCGCTGAAAAATTTCTAGATTTCCCCAGTGATAAAAAGGCCACACTTGATCCCGCCTCTGTAGGCAGCTAACTCCCGATCACAAATGTGACTTTATTGCAAAAAATGTTCGACCGGGTGGCATACACTCAGATTCAACAACACATTGAAGATGATCATCTATGGAGTTCCTTGCAATCAAGCTTTTATGCATTACATGGCACTGAAATGGCTTTGCTGAACTTGAAGGCTAACCTATGCCATACTGTAGATTCAGGCCAGGCTGCCCTGCTGATGTTTCTGGACCTCTCTGCAGTGTTCGATCTGGAGAGGCTCTGGGCCATTACGAACTGCTCCAGTAGGTCTTTGATCTGGTTGTTTTTTTTTTTTGTTTTTTTTTTTTTTTAGCCCTAGATTTTCCTGCGTCGCCTCGAGTGGCTTTACAACACCAACTGCCGAACTTCTTATGTGGTGTCCCACATGGAGCAGGTCTCTCCCCTACCCAACTTTACACTGACTCGTCCTTTCTTTGACCTTATGGATAGCATCGGTATGGGTTATACGAACTATGCCGATGATACTCGGATATTGATTAAACTTATGGTGACTGTGAGAAGGACCTTATAAAAATGAGAATGTATGATTGATAACTCCCTAGCACTTAATGGAAATAAAACCGAGCTTATGCTCGTTGGCTCCCATCAGCACCTTGCTAAACTGGATCCCAGATATGCTGCTTTTGATTATAGCTGGTTCGTCCATTAAAACTAGCCCTTGGGTCAAGACCCTGGGTGTCTAATTTGACTCCACGTTAAATATGAAAAAACATGTGTAAAGACATCTTGTGCCTATACTACGCACCTTATTAGGCAAACCAAACCTCTTCTCTCAAACTAATACTGCTGCCCTTGCAGTTGCCTTTTGGACACATTTCAAGATCAGAATAATGGTCAGAATAATGGTGTTCGAGCTGTGTGCGGCCTTATGAGAAGGAATCCTGTTACTGAGGCACGTATAGCAACTCTAATAGACTCGAGCAGCCCTGGTATAGTCTGACTCACATTGGTGGTTCTAGTTTTGACTATTGCTCCTCGCCTGTGGAACTCACTTCCCACTTGTCTTCGGCTCTGCTCCGAAGTTTTTTTTTTTAAGAGTTCTTAAAACATTCCTTTTTAACTCTAATGATTAGGTTCTCCTCTTGGATACTGGTATCTTCCCGGGATTCTGACTTTCGCTGTGCACTGAGGCCTCTAAGTGAGCTGCGCCTTTTTATAAAAGCTATTTAACATCAACTATAGAGAATCTGGAGAGGAGGGAGACCCCGCATCCACCACTTCTAAGCCCCCACATGCGGCAGGGCGCAATCCTCAGTCACTGTCTTGCTCTACAAGGACGCCCAGGCCCACTTGAGAATAGCAGTGGAGTCTGGGCCTCCTCTTTTGGCGCAGTGGATCGTGCTGTTTAGCACCTTCACTGCGCCAAGATGAGAATATGGGCCAAGGACTTTTTAGATGGACATATTGACAGATTTTCCTTAGTTTCTTTAGGTAGGGAACTCCCACCTTAGTATAGGGTAAGTTTGGCCTTACTCCAGCCTGATATTTTCATTAATTAAAGCTTTGATTATACTTTGGCATCATGGAAGGAAAACGGACAGATTCAATCTCACAAAATCCTCTGCTGGCAGCCGTCTCCTCCACAAGGCAACCAGTGACCCTGCATGATGCAGTTGTGTTTTCATAGGGCCTCCTTTGCGTTTATTCCACTGGCACCCAGGATTATGGGGACCAGCAGCCAGTGTCTGCATGCAGATCCTGCCTCTGTTGCAGCTCCGGCCCACAGGTCCACACTCGCTCTTTGCAGAGCCCATAAGTTGATCCTGGCTGCTCCCGAGCCCATTCACTTGAGCGGCTCTCTTCTCTTTCCAGTCAATTCCAAGAGGTCCCCTCCACATTTTCACCACCCACAGGTCATACACGGCCTTGGTCCTGCCGCACAGTTACCCCATCTGACAGTCGCTCTTCTCAGCCAGCAGAGTGCCCGAGGGTTGAAGACAACATTTGGGCCGAGCTTCTGCACCTCCTTATTTTTCCACCGCAATTTGGACACTTAAACCTCCAGTCCGTGCCGTTCTGCCCATCCGTGTCACTATTCCCCAGCCCACACGGCAGGCAGCTGAACCCCCGCTGTCGGAGTACTCGACAGGCCAGTGCGTTGCCGACCTGAGGTGCTGTGTTCCCTCGGAAGCACTAAAGTATTGTAGAGTGGCGCACACAAAATATGGTTCAAGTTATCTGCCTTGCCAGTATCTAGATGTCAGTCTTCGGCCCAGATGCTCTGTGACTCTTGCGCACGGGGTGCCCGTCTTCACAGTGCCCCAGATGTCAGTCGATCAATGCATGCTTCTTGCATTCTGCCTGGCAGCTGCTCCCCGGTGGCACTGTTGGAGCCTGGGATGCAAATTGGGTCACCTTCCCTGAACCGCATACCTTCAGGGCTCGGCCACCAACCAGGGGCGCTGCTCTGTTCTCCCTTTCTGTTAGACAGCCAGGGGTCTTGTCCGTTCCCGCAGTGCAGAAGCCCTGCAGACTGCAGTACCTCACTCCTTGCCACATGCCATGATCACCTTCCCAGCCTGAATTCTACCTCTCCCTGCAGTCTTTAAGGCCCCTGGCTGCAGCTGAGACAAGATGGCGTCTGCGCTCCCTCCCAGCTTTGGGTGCTTTGGACGATTTGGACCTGGTCTTTCCCGGCTTTGATTCAGCCAGAGAAGCTGTCCAGATGCTGCCAAGACATGCCACTGATTACAGCAAAAATATATAGGAATGTGTTTTTCTGGATATTTGCAGCAGGATGTTGGCAACCCCCAGCAAAGCGTGTGAGTCTCACGTCTCCATGCGCCAGCTGCTCAACAGCGCCCCCGTCAAATTGTTGGTGTCAACTGTAGCAAGGAAACTTTCTTGTTATAACTTCAAACTGTTGGGTGCGTTGCCCTTTGAATATTCTCCTGGATTGATATATTCTGGATGGATCCATCCATTGAAAACCCTGACTGATCTGGATCCCTTATGGCAGGGGGGACTAATCAGTTTTGCTGCTAATACTTTCCCATAGATTTTAGCATCCGTGTTAAAAGAGAAATTGGGTGGTGGGAGTCGCTCTCCACACCTGGTGGTTTTTTTTGTTTTGTTTTTTTTTCCTTCAGGTTTTAGGAGCAAAGCTGTAGATGACTGTTATTGTCAGTCACTGAGTTGGAGGCTAAAATGGAACTAAGCAAATGAGGAAAGGAGGGAAATGCACTGGTTCTTGAAGAACTTGTAACATTGAGTGATAAAACTGTAAGTGCCTGGGGCTTTATTGGATGGTTCTGTTTGGTTAATGAGTGGGCAATGCTGCAGGGTGTTTCAAGCTTTGATCTTTCTGCCGTTAAGTTTCTTAGCGCTTTCATGGTGTTAGTTTCTTTTATATGTTACCCTCAATTTGCTTAACGTCTTCTAGCTGCCATCCGAGTCTCTTTTGGTTGTAGGTATGATGTGGCCTGCAAAATGAACTCTTCCCTTGAGAATGGCTTTGAAAGTGTCCCAGATTGTTCCACAGGGCATTCCCGGTCTAAGTTTGCGACGATGAATGTTCTATAACTGAGGCACTTTGTTTGTGGAGGAGTGAGTCGTGGAGTAGTGCTTCCTTTAGGAGCCAATGAGGGCTTTAACCGCTGTGAATTTGAAGCCCTGCCATGACTGGGGAGTTGAAGCTCCTGGGGCGAATAGATTTTGTGAATATGGGAAACAAAGGTGTAGTGTCTTTCATCATCGTGCAACACCCTCCAGGAATCGCTAAATGACTGCACCGAAAGCCATATATCATTAGAAAATGGATGACTGGATACATTGTTTGGTACCTTGTTTGTAAACAGTTTTCCCTTGTCATGAAAACCATGTCCTGCCCACCCCCTCTGCAAGATGTAAATAACAATCAGGAATAATGGATGTCTTAAACTGCTCCTTTTTGCAACAAATGCTTCTGCACAAGGACAAGACCACAAGCTAAGAGTTGTAAGTGCAAGAGTATCCCTCGCAGTCTTTGGGCAGTTCAACCCCTATATGTTCAGAGTGACGATGGGAATGGAGGTGAAATACATTTAGCCTGTCTGGTTACAATTTTAGGCACACTGACATAGATCATACCTAGACACTACAACAATGATAATCTTAACAAAGCAGTGCGAATTCTTTGCAATTTATTAAACCCAATCTAATTGTGGATTAAAACAGAACTTCATTGTATGAGGTAGTCCCTGAGGTGTGCCTGGTTTACCAGCAAATGGGTGGGTACCAAGAACAGATGACTTATTACTGCTAGAGTACAGCCCTGAACAAAGTGCTCAAATCAGTATGGTCTTTACCGTTTGATCGGACACCTAGGTTGGGAGTCAGCTGGTGTTTGGTGTGGCCCTTTTCTGAGCAGGATGGGTTTTCTGCAGCCTCCAGCACCTGATCCAGTTCTCATATGCTTGTCTTGATATGTGAGAGATTGAGTTGCTCCTGATCTCCCTATGGCGGAGGACTCCTTGCTGTCTGGGCTTGATGAAGTTTTGGCTTCCCAGAGCGGAGTGGTGTTTTTGTTCTTGAAGTGAACAAGTGCAAGCCTACTTGTCTTTTATGTTCGTTCTTGTCCTTGAGTCCTAATGTTTCTAAAGGAATTAACCTTTCGCTTTGGTAGAAGAGACAAGCTCTTGAAAAAGCATTAGCTTGTCTTTGTAACAGAGATTGCCCTTGGATCTGGCAGCTCGGAGTATGTTCTCTCTAAATGCATTGTAAAGGACTCTTGGAAAAATCATCCACTAGTCCCTTGGAAGAGGGTATACTCTGGGAGTGCCATCTAAGATGATAGGCTCCTCGTCCAAGAGAGATTTATTTAAAGAGACCTTGAGCATATGTTTTGGTCTTGGATACGGCTGGGTATGCCCTTGATGCATATGTTTGTTCTGGCACTATTTCTTCCATTGTTCATTGAAAGCATCAAGGGACACCACTCTCGTAGATAACTCTGACTGAACATAGGACTGCACATATTGAATTTGTTGGATGGTCTACTCGCCTCTCCTCCACTGCTACTTTCTTGTCCATTGTAAATCTTTTGAGCAAATAGTCACACTAGACTGTATTCCTTCATGACCTGCAACAGGTTTTGAAGCTAAATTTAGTAATAGGTGCATTTAGGGGTGGGCACTGCATGGATCGGAGCTTCTGTCCTGACCACCTGCTTCCTCCCTTATCTGGTGTTGCTGCCATGATAGATGGTATGTCTGAGGCCTCTCCGTCCTTGGGTTGCTTTGCAGTCTCCTACTAATTTTTGTAGTCTATGTGCCAAGGGGGCTAGAGAGCCGTCCAGGAGCCCATTGGTGCCAAGACATTCAGGACCAGCTTCAGGTCTGCTGCCCCAAGTTGTGGAGAGGGGGGCGGGGAGGGAGGGGTCCAGCAGGCCCCACGTTTGAACTTGTCCCCTGAGGTTGCTGAAACCCACTGTGCCCTTTTCTTAGCAGTCAGCAAGGTGCCGCCAGCCTTCACCACCACATACGTACGACCTGCCTCCACTCGCATCTGATCTGCTGCACATAACACTACGGCTTTCCCTTCTATTTCTCTAGGGAAACTGTTGGAGCCTTCAAAGCTTTCTCTTGGCATTACCATATGGTTTCTCAGTTGTGCCTGTTGGAACAGATTGTCCCCCGCCCCCCCCCCTCCCACCCCACCTGGAAGAGTAGGTTTTTATATGCCTATTCTTTTTTAAGAAGGGGCTAGAAAGCATTGAAGAAATGTGCAGAATGTTTGTCCTTCAGAATAAAGCTGCAATAGCAGGGTTCTGAATTAACATTTGATGAGCAGCATCTAAAACCTGCTCTTGGGTGTCATGCACCATCCAGTAGAGAGGAGCTACTGCTATAGCTGCATGCCTTCTAATGCTATTTTTATACACCTTCTCCAACACTAGGAGTATGTCACGTGTGCATGTTTTGTAAGGCACCACTGGGCCTTGGGAGCCAAAAGTATCTCCTGTTAACTGTTGGTTTTAAGCTACCCAGGCTCTCCTAAGGCAGAAGAGGGAGCTGGTACTGTCTTCCAGACCTGAGGTGATGCTTCATCGTCCTAAGTCTACCGGGCCCAAGCAGCCAGGGGTCTTCGACCTTCTAGCGTGTGCTCTGAGGGTGCACTTGCATTCACTGGGGATTCAACCTGTGGATCCACAAGGATCCTGGAGAAAAGAGTTCTGCATTGAACAAAGCTCCTGTGGCTCTATCTCACTATAGGGGGGGCAGTTTCCACAACACTTTCAAGCTGCGCAGCAGTCCCTCAACCTTCAGGTGTGACACACTTGTAGGGGCAAAAGCATACTCCCCTCAAAATGGCAGCTAAGGAGCATGGCAAATGTTAGTTTGGTCAGCCTCCGTTTCTCAAGCAGTGGAGGCAACATCTGAGGTTTCCGCACCAGATTCTATGCACTCTGTGGCCTCTATCATCCCAGATTCTGCTTCCTCTCACCGTCCGTAAGGAGAATTTTGTAAGGGTTAAATTGTTTTATACTAACTTGGTCCTACCTTACCCAATACCATCATCTTCTCCCAGATTTTGAGCGCTTCCCCAGTCGGGCACCTGTCGAGGTTCGTTGTGCTTTCCTAGTTATGGGCTCCATCTCCCAGGACTACTTCAACCTGTGTTCCTTCTACCTCTTCAGAGGATAGTTATCCCTCGGGCCATTCATGCTCCGGTGCACCCGCCCTCTGCCCTTTTAACTGTCCCTTTCAAACCCTGGTCAATCAATTGGTCTAGTTCCAGTGGTGTCTGCTTTGGAGTCTTTGAAACTGGTACATCCTAGTGTGTATGCGTCTCAAGAAGCCATTCCAGTGGCTGAGGAGCTCAGGAAGGGCCTGATACTAAGATACCGACCCTGATATTGGTGAGGATGGAGATGAGTGCGAGGAAGAGGCTTCTTCGTCAGCCAGGGCCTGCCTTAACAGAATGGCTGGGGTCCAGGATTTTCTGTGTTTTCCTCTGCCAGAGCAAGATGGGGGGTGATTTTCTGTGTTTTACCACTTAATAAAGCTTAGAGTTTTGAGGGTTCCTTAGCAGAAGGATGTGTTGTCAGACCAAAACGTATGTAAAAACCCATATTAGATTCTGGCAGTTGGCAAGAAAATTGAGGCTACATACTGGGAATTGTACTAGGAATCCCCAAGCTTGTCCTCCATTCCATGACTGCAAGTGCCAGTGCTGGCATCAGCTGCAATGTTTCAAAGACACTTCAATCTACTTTGTTTGGCACTCAAAGCTCCAACCCCCTTTCTAAGCAGGATAAATATCTCATCTACAATAGGTGAACTTGGGTGCTCTCCTGTCAGTGGCTAACCATTGATTTTTATAGCTGTAGATCCAGGGCAGGATTGCGGCTTTTAAGTCTGGATTAGTCGACACTAAATTGATCGTTCTTAATTTGCATCAGTCTGTGGCTCATCACATTGATTTGGCTGCTAGGGTTAAAAGCATTGGATTTGATTTGCGATGAACAGCTTGGGTGAGGGCTACGCATTTAAAAAAAAAATGTGCAGGAAAACATTCTGGACTTGACCTTTTGAGGGTAATGACTAGGTGTATTCATCAATTGAGAAGTGAATAAAAAGAAAGCTTCCACCCTCACAGCAAAATTGCTTACAGTTGTCACTAAGGGGCCCAAGAAGCCCTTTCAAGCTTCCAGGCAGGGCGTTATGATTTTAAAAGAATGTGCTTTGGAGGATTTTGTGGCTACCATCATGGAAAAAGCAGGCAGCTCGATCAGCACTCGGAGGAGAAAGCAAAAAACCACCTCAAATAGAGGATTCTTTTCTTCCCCCCCCCCCATTTCAACTTCAGGGTCAAAGAAGCGATGAGAGAGCAGACTGGATCCACTCCTCCCTAGTACGTGGCAGAATTTCGAGTTTCCATCACAACTAGCATACCATCTTGGAGTATTCCTGGATCCTATTGGTAGTCTCCAAGAGGTACTGGTTACCCATCCTTCACCCCCCCCCCCCCTCTTTCTTCTCCAAGTCTCATTTGGTCCGGCCACTCTTCCACAAAATTTCACACCTATTGGACATCAAGGCGAGAGGAGGGTTCCTCCCTCTGGAAAGAGGATGCAGCATTTTCTCTCGCCTGACTGTTTCCAAAAAGAAGCAGGCGGGCCTGTAGACTGCATTGGATCTTTCCTTACTAAATCTTTCCCTTCCCATAGAGAAATTCACGATGTCTTACCAACTCCTATTTGGAATGCACTGAACCAGGGAGATTGGTTGTGCGCGGTGGATCTGAAGGACCTGCATCTCCATGCACCAAACTATGCTGCGCACAAGACATTTCTGCTATTTTCTCTGTCAACATCGTTCAGTACTGCCTTTTGTGCTGAATGCGTCTTCGAGTTGAGTCCCATAGCGGCTCACATCAGAGCCCAGGGAATGCATATCAATCTTTATTTAGATGACTGGCTAGTCTGATCAGAGTCGGATCCGCAAGCGTTGGCCTCTCACACAATTGCTGAACTCAGGGTATCGCTTTCATTGTGTTCATATGGGACTCTAGTGTGGGCAGGGTATTCATCACGCAGCTGAGAATACAAGAAACAAAGCAGTTGATTATACGCTTTGTAAGTCGGAAATCCAACTTGGTGTGGGGGTTTGAACCCCTCATGCGTCTCATGGCGACATCTGTCATGGCTCTTTTCCCGGCTCGCCTGAAGAGGATTCTGCTTCATTTAGCAGGGTCTTCGATCAGGAAAAGGATTTGCAATTGAAGAAGATCCTGATTCCTATTGGATTGATAAAGGACTTACTCTGGTGTACAGTTGACTGGACTCTATAGTGGGGCTGCGGGATCCCTTTCCGAGAGCCTCCCCACATTCGCACCATAACATCTCAGATTCATCTGTAACTTGCTGGGGAGCTACACAGTGGTCTTTCACATGGAGCCATTACCATATAAACATGCTGGAACTAGTTGCAAATTTCAAAGCACTGAAATCTTTTTTTCCCTTGATTAAAAATTCCAAGGTCTTTATGGTCCTCATGCTGTCTGTTTTTATATAAACAAGCGGGGAGGAACAATGTCCCCTACCCTTTGCCCTGCCATCCGAATATGGGAGTAGGCAGTGCAGCATCGGGTATCTTGCAAGGCTGTTCATTTGGCTGGAGTTCTCAACACAACGGTAGACGCCTTGAGCTGTCTTTCGTACTGCAACCGGGTGTGGTAGCTGAAGGAATCGGTACTATGGGAGATTTTCATGAATTGCGGTCCTCCTGTAAAGTATATCTGCAGTCCTGCAAGTGTCCACGGTTTATGGCCCTTTTGGGGCAGGGTCCGGAGTCATTGGGGGGGGGGGGGGTGCTACAGATCCCTTGGGACGGCACAGCTTGTTGCCTCTTTGTCCTAGGATACTATCAAAATTCAGAAGTTCGAGCTGCTGCACTCTAATACAAACCGAAAGGACCAACCAGGGTTTCGTACTCTTACTTGCTACTTCTTGGATCTCAGTCCATGGCTGCTTCCCGTAATGCAAGGGTTGCTTGTTGCACCACTCCTCGACATGAATGAATTTAGCTGCCTGGTACCTGCACAGTTGGTGTTAGCTGATTTAGGTCTATCTGATTGCTTCCTGGCAGCTTGCATTATGGCCAAACTGCAATCTACGAGGTCCTAATTTAAAAGCAAATTGACTTAGTTTTTGTTTTAGATGGTAGAGCATTCGCTGAATCCCCTTCATCCTTCCTTGGATAACGTCTTATCATTCCTTTCTCATCTTTCTTCGATGGGCCATAATAGACCTTCTTGTCGCACATATTAATCAGCTATTAGAGCTTGTCAGTTCTACGAATTGTAATGTATCCAAGTCCAAACACTGTTGTAAAGAGGCACTTTGAAGGTCTCCTTTATTTGTACACCTGTGGCTAAGCCTCATCCAGTGTGGGATCTCAGTATTGTATTGACAGTAATATTTCATAAATTGTTTAAACCAAGGTCTTTTGCTGATTTTAAAATTGGTGCTGTAAAGACTACATGTTTAATTGCCATCACTTATGCTAGGATTAGTGAAATGTAAGTACTGTCTGTGTTTCACTTTTATAATGTGCTAAGAAATCACCTGAAATCTTTGCCCAAGGTTGTATCGTTCTTTCACTTGCATCAAGTGTTTTGTTGTTTTTTTTAGTTTCTTTTTTTCTCCGCAAACGGTTGGGGAAAAGGTTTTGCATTCACTGGATGTTTAGCAGGCACTTCAATTCTACTCGTATCAAACGCCTACAGAAAAACGTAGAGCTTTTCTCTTTTGGCAGTCAGCAAGCTGGCCGTCAGGCGTCCAAAGCTTTCTTAGCAAGGTGGATTGTCTCCTGTATTGCTGAGGCATAGAAGCTGCAAAGGAAAGCTGTAATCTAGGGCTTGCATGTTCATGCAGTTGGTGCGAAGGCTACAGACTTTGGTAGCCAGAGGAACGTTCATGGTAAGTGATCTGAAAGGCAGTGACTTGATCTTCACCATCTACCTTTTACAAACATTACTGTATGGACACCTCCGCTCGGTCCAATGCTGGGTTTTTTTCAAGCGGTGCTACTGAAGGGGAGGGGGGAATAAAATCTTGGATTAGTGCCCTCCTCCCAGTGGGATTAATGCTTTGTCATTTCCCATAAATATGGAGGAAAGGGGACGTAGGCCGTAGTGACCTGTAATCCTAGTCCTCCATCCTCCAACAAATAAGCTGTTGGGTGAGGTGTCCTGTATAGTGGATGCAAGGACTGATGGTTGTTGCTTTTAGGCAGAGTTGGGTGTGTACTGCGCAACCCAACATTATTAAAATGGAAATGTAACCTTTTTGTGCCCTACCAAAAAGGTTCAGGTCCCGTCCCAAAGGATGAACACCCATAAGTATGGAGTAAAGTGGACTAAACTAGGAGTACAGAGGTCCCTATGGTGAATACACCTATGCTGATCCACTTCTTAGGTCGCCCAAACCACACTTGCCATTTCTGAGCCATCCTCTAATTTTTACACTTTTCAAATGGGAGACGGATGCCATATAATTAGCCACATGGTGAAAAGGGGCCACCAAAAGTTGGATTTGGTTTGCTGGATTTCATCAGGGCAAAGCATGAGTCCTCTAGGTTGAGCAGAGTATTTTTGCAGAGGTTTTTAAACTTGTGTAATTTTTTACTATTTGAGGAATGGCCACAGCTTCTAGTTAGGAGTAAGCGATAAGCGGGCATAGTATTTTTTTAAAAAACATTTTTTTAATGGTAATGGAGATCCGGCATATTGACCAATTTGTGCAGTTGTGTTTTTCAGTTGAAGAAATTGCTTCCAGCCTGTGGCTGCTGATTGGTAGAGTTCCTTGAATTGTCTTGGGTGATCTATAAAGAGGTGGGTAGTTGGGAGGGTGAGGAGGGTCTAGTGGTTTGTTTGAAAGGTGTTTGATCATTAAGATAGAAAGGAGCATTTGATTTTATGGCAAGGAAAGCATTTATCGTTCAGGGATAAATGTCATCTTTGTAGTGGAATCCCATGTTGAAACACTAATAGAACTGCTGACTGTCTGACACTGTAACAGTTTGTATGGGGCCCTTTCACAGCGAATTTGAAGAAAATTAAGGACCTAATCTGTCATCTTGCAGTGGTTTGGGTGTAACCAGGGGAGGATACAACTTGAAAATCAAGCCGTACGTTTGTTTGAACGTTCACCCTCCAAATTGGGTTTAGAGTTCCTTCTGTTTGTCTTCATGTGCAGGTTAAGGTTTTGGAAGCTTTCATCTAACATCTCTGTATGTGGCTAAAAACGTGTAAGCAGTACACCAATGCTGTGACGTTAGTCTAAGATACTCTTTCAGTTCGTCCTTACTGCTGTCTTGCCCGAATTGCATTACCATTATTGCACTTTCACCTGATTTGAATAACTAAGATTGTGATTTTGTGGCTGGCAAAGAATGTATCTACTGCACCAATCGACATTTTTTTTTTTTTTTTCCCCTCTCAAACAGTTCGCTCCTTTGGTACAGAAGATCGCCCCACAGACCGACCTATTCCCCCTCGCGATGAAGTATTTGAATATATTATATTCCGTGGCAGTGACATCAAAGATCTAACTGTTTGTGAGCCCCCTAAACCACAATGTTCTCTCCCTCAAGACCCAGCTATTGTTCAGGTAAAACGCTGTTGCGGGTAAAATGCTCTCATGGTTGTGGAACCTTTTGGAAAGTCACATGTTGTAATGAAAACACATGGTTAAATGTCTTTGTCCTATTACATATGTCACACCTACATTTGTATATTTATGTGCGGTTAACGTCCAATGCAAAAGGCATCACAAGGCTCAGCTGTATACTTTTTTTTTCTTTCTGTCTCTGATACATGGCATCTAACATGGTACTCTTACTTATGGAAAATGTGACTGGGTCGTGGGCAGGGCACTGGTTGTAGTAATTTTATAATGTGCAGTTAAAATGGCTATTGAAATGTACTTTTTTATCCAACTTATTTTTTATTGATTTTCACAACAGAAAAGAAAAAAATACCCCCCTCCTCCACGGGAGGGGATCACATATCCTTTGGTCCACAAAGTGTATTCTGGTGGTGGTCTCGTAATGTCCAATAGCAGGATTTTATTAGGGCACCATGGAGCTTATGGTCCCTATGGAAGTAACCCGACAGGTTCTCC
Source organism: Ambystoma mexicanum (assembly GCF_040938575.1). NCBI lineage: Eukaryota > Metazoa > Chordata > Amphibia > Caudata > Ambystomatidae > Ambystoma > Ambystoma mexicanum. The sequence continues at coordinate 345,292,196 of NC_090922.1, forward strand.
CAGTTTCTTGTAAAGGCCTTTGAACCATGTGGTTAGCCCGTTCCAATGATATAAAGCTCCATATTTTCTGTAGCCAGTTTAAGTTCATAGGCCCATGTTTTTGTTTCCATTTACGGACTAGTAGCCAGGCGGCTATAAGCCTAAAACTATGCTTTTGTCTTTTGGAGAATATTTTCACTTTTGGATGTCGCGGCCCACATCAAACTTTATAGTCCTTCAAACCTTTGTTCGGGACTATATCGTTGAACCCCTCCAACATAGGGCTGACGCTATCTGGTACATTAGGCAGTCTTTCTGACATATAATGCCATTGAAACACAATTTTACATCACATTTCCCTCGTTTGAATAGAGCGTGTGAGTTTGGGAATATCCCTCCAAAGATGTTCCCAATGGGCCCACGATATGGTGTTGTGGTCTCCCATTTTTTGATGTTTTTCCATTGCACTATTGTCGTACCCTCGTTTAGTAGTCTATATAGGTTCAAAACTAACTTCTTTGAGCCAGTATGGGTAGTAATATATTTTTCGGAGGGGGTCAGTTGTTGCGCGGCAGCTGCTTTTATTTGTGGGTTATTCAACCAGTGTTATGATATGATATATGATATGGTATTTGTAACGCGCCTATACACAAGTGTTTCAAGGCGCGACGAGGCAGGGAGGGAGGGAAACAAGGGGAAGACAGACAAACGATCCTACTAGGCCAGGTGTCATTCAGATCGCGCAAGTGCAGAGGTAAGGGGAAAAGGAGAAAGTGCAAGGAGAGGAGGTGGGGGGGAAGTGCAGTACAAGGTAAGTAGCGTAATAAAATAATAAATAATAAATAAAAAGGGCCCGCTGGTGGCAAGTGCGAGGTAAGTGCAGAGCAAGTGCTGGGAAGGGGGGCTGTAGGGATACAGTGACAGTCCCACAGTGCAGGGGGAGCCAGGGAGGCAGTGCAAGTGGAGAGTGGCTGGGCCCTGGACCGAGGTCGCTGAGAGTGGCCCAGATGCAGGTTTAGTGCAGAATTCAGTGGGGAGTTAGGCAGGTTTAGCAGGGGAGAGGGAGAGAGAAGGCAGAAGCGAAGAGGAAGGTTTTGAGGTACTTCCGGAACCGGAGATGGTTCTCCTCAAGTTTCAGGGAGGCAGGAAGGCTGTTCCAGAGGGAGGCCCCTGCTGCGGAGAGAGATCTACCCCCAGCTCGTTGCTTCGAGAAGCGGCTGACCATGAGGGAGTTGGAGACGGATGAGCGAAGGGCTCGGGAAGGAAGATATTTAGGAAGAGAGAGTTGAAGGTATTTAGGCCCCAGGCCCCAGAAGGCCTTGTGGACAATGCAGAGGGTTTTGAACTTAATCCTCGCAGCCACTGGGAGCCAGTGAAGAGATTTCAGTCCTGGAGAGATACGGTCCCTGGGCTTGAGGCCAAGGACAAGTCTCGCAGTTCTGTTCTGGATAAGTTGCAGAGGGCGGAGAGTGGAGGCAGGCAGATTAAGATAGAGGCTGTTACAGTAGTCCAGCCTAGAGAGAACCAGGGCTCGGGAGACAGTGAGCTTCTGGGGGAAGGAGAGGAAGGGAAGAATACCTCTGAATACCTCTGTTGCATTTGGTCATAGGGGAATCTGTCTTCCGCTTCTTCAAATGTTCTAAGAATGTACCCCTGAAACATGTTTGTTTGTCCTGTGCTTTCAGACCACCTGCTTCCCTCCACGCTCTGAAAGTTCTGGGTTCTGAATTAACGGGAGAAACTGGGAGGGGCGGGGGGAGAAGTAGACAAAACTCCTCCTTTGATTACATTGTCCCACACTGCCGTCACTAGTCCCACTATTTTAACAATCTGTACATTGGGGTGGTGGTGGAGGAGGATCTGTGGTCCATTCGTAACCAGAGAAACTCTGCGAGTGGGTTTGGGCGGCGACGGCCCTATCTTGCCCAGGTAAGTTATACTTTTCTCTACCAGAGACAATTGAATTGGGATCTGTAGGTGTTCTATCGTTTCAGGGTTGGTGGCCCGGTTCAGAATTTCTGATTTTGAGCTATTGATTTTTAGCCCAGATACCGCTCCAAATTCGTCTGGCTCCGCCATCAATGCTGGCAAGGAAGTTTCCGGTTCGGTAATCGCTACAAGCATGTTGTGTGCGAATGCCATTGTCTTGTGTTCAATCCCTGCCATATCAATGCCCCTAACCTGTTTTGGAGCCCGAAGCCTTGCAAACAGGGGTTCCAAATAAATCGTCTACAACAAAGGGTACAAGTGGCAACCCTGTTTGGTTCTGAGTTTTATTGCTATGCTGCTTGAGCAGACCGGATTAATAGCTATTCTAATCTGCTGGGATTTGTAGTTTGCCCCCACCATATGCCCCATACGGTCCACAGTATTGAACAGAAAGGTCCATTAGACTCTATTGAACGACCACCTCCGCGTCCAACAATACCAAAAGCGCTGGTGTGTGCATTATTGCTTTTTTTTTTCCATCAGATGGCATACCCAGTGGCTATTAGTGTTTGTCTTTGTAAGATACTCTCCCGTCCCCTTTCCTCCATACTTGTGGGACTTTCAGTCCATCAGTGTCATGATCACTTCCAGGGTTTCTGGTTTGGGTTCTGGTGTCCGGGCCGGGAAGGAGTCTTGGTACAGATCTGTAGGGGCTAAATGGGTTTTAGCATGGCATTCTCACATTCCCCAGTACCAAGGCGATAATGGGCTCCCATAGAAATCCAATGGTGTACCAATTACCTTCAGATGGCCGCCCTACAGGCCACTGTCTAAGTTGTCATTGAGAACTAGTCGTTGGGCTTAGAGGACTATAAAAGCCCCTCCACCGCAGCAACCAGGCGATTCGCGTTAGTTCCGCTAATGGCAGTGTAACGCTACCGGCGCTCAGTTCACAGACCTGTAAGATAATAGAAAAGTCATGTTATGAACTCGCATAGCTAACAGAAAATCCACAGACCGACCTCCACGTACCTGACCATAGTTTTCCGCAGCAGCCCTCCGACAGGTGATTTCATTCTCCGTAGTTCAGTCGTTCAGTCAGCAGTCTTTGTCCACGGCCGCGGCTTCATCTTGAAATCTTTCGACCTCCGAAAACCGACAAAGGTACCATAGTTAATGAAAGAACATTAAAGACTGATTAGTGAATGAAAATAATCATACACACATATGTACCTGAAGCTCTGACTAGCATTCCCAAACATTACCACGCATTTTTCACAGAAAAAGAGCCATAGCTTTATAACGAAGGCATGCTGTGCTGCACGCCTTTTTTCCTAACTATGCACACATACTTGCCACAGGAGAAGACTTCACGTTTTTTCTTCGACGCCCGAGCTCCTCAGAGAACCTGCAAAAGAAAGTGAGAGTTAACGCATCAGATCTCTCCAACCTCAACCTTTTTTCTCTCTGACTAAAGACCCCTCCAAGATTTTAGGCACTTATTCAGAGGCTTATTCAGAGGCTCTTCCAGTTTACAGCACGAGTATCTTCGGAGCCTCACCACCAATGTACCCCTGCTGGAAAGTAGGATGGAGAGCTCCATAACATCAAGACACAGATAAGGAGAGTGCAGGCCTTAGGAACTATAGGGGAGCCATAGTATATTTACCACATATTGATCCTAGACCCCCCCCCTCCCTCCCCCTACTATTTTCTCTCTCCTTTAACAGGGGAAAATCCTATTTAACCTGGATTGCCAGATCACCAGGGTCCCAGACCATTTCGGCTCCTGCGGGGACAAGGTAAGTGTTACAATCGGGACGGGACCGGAGCACTTTTTAAGCATCAAAAATAAAATGTTTGTGCTTTTATTTTTACACTGGTCCATCGCATGTGACCATGGCCCCACCCTCCTGAGCTCGGTCCTGCACATCGCCCTTCAGTCCTTTTCTCTGCGCGGCCGGGTTCTGACACTTGCATCACAGGGAATATTTTTCTTTTTGTTCCCTTGTCCTTCATTCCTGCTCCGGTTCCACCATCATCTCTTCCGCAGTCTATGCTGGAGCATCTGGGATTCGTGTCCTGTTCATCCTGCGAATGTTGCTTTCCTAGGGCGGATCCCCACTCTGTGTCTGGAGTACTTGGGCCCGGAAAACCGTTGGCACTTGTGCTTCTACTGCGACTTCCTCTCCGTCCGGGCACTCCAGCGTTGGCTGGTCAGGTGGGAGGAAGTGTTGCAACGCGTTCCTCCACCACATTTACAGCTGTTTATTGAAGAAAAAAGGAAATGACCGGTAAGTTTGTTCCTTTTCAGGGCCCCAAGGCATGGCTGACCGAGTCTTTTCCACAGGGGAAGTGGAGGTGGAGGCCCCACAAGGGAGGGCAGGGGGGGGGGGCGAAGGGAGGGTTGTGGAGGAGGTGGTAGTACAACCGGAACCTGCACAGGGCTTGCCGGAGCAGGGGTCGGTTCAGGCAATTTAGGATACTTTCGCTTAAATCCTTAAAGTACGCTTTCATGGGATCAGAATGCAAAATTGTCAACTTGCCAAAAATGCATCCTCTGACGAAGGTCTAGACGCTGGAGTCGGCAAAGGCCGCACTGAAGCGGCATACCCCCAGGAATGCAAAGAGGATGGCTGCCACGATGGCTGTCCACCAACTGGATCCACGTAGATTAAAGGCGCATACGTAGGAGGATGGAGGCTGTATGCGGCAGCGGAGTCAGAGCATGCCAATCCGTTGGAGGGTGGAACGGGTTGTTGTTATTCCTGTGCTTGTTGCGGGACTCAAGACCACTAGGGCATCACTGAAGACCGATGGGTTTTGTCATTTTGCCTGGGGCGGGCTTGCCGCTCACCCCCCTACCCCACCCTCCCACTGGCCTCTCCAGCAGACTGGGTCACCCTCCCTCTGAGTCAAGGTACAGAAGCTTTTAGACTTCAGAGCAGTGGAACCTGTTCCCTTCAGGGAGCAAGGGGAGGGCTATTACTCCCGTCTGCTTACAGTGCCCAAACCAACCAATCTCTTCCTACCCCAGGAGAAATTCAAGATGATTACGCCCCGCTAGATTGTCCTCTCTCTGTAAGGGCGATTGGCTCAGCGTGGTAGACGTTCAGGATGCATACATGCATATTCTGATCTGGAGTCTGCATCGAAAATATCTGCGGTTCTGACCGTTCCCGCTCTTGTGGTGACACCAGATCTGTTGAGGGGGCAAAGAAGCAAAGTTCTTCTTTTACCGGCGGTGCCGAGGTCTTTCCTTCAAAGGCTCAGTTGGCGGTTGTTATGTCACAAACATTCCAGGCCTCATAGTACCGGCTCGGCCGAGGTTCCTTATGTTAAGGCTAAGATTAAGACCCCTGATCCATCGACTGGGACCCCTGCCTCACTTCCTCATGTGCCGCAGTTCCCCTGAGATGAGGACAAAATGGCGCCTGTTCCCGCCACGACCACAGCGGCCATTTTAGGTGCTACCCCTACAACTACGCCATCTGCTTCTGACTCTTGGGTGAACCCAAGGTCCCTTGTGCGCATCCTTACCAGCCGGTTTATGATTGGAACGCCTGGATGCCTCTTCCACACAATGTTTCCCGCGGGGGCGGCTCCTTTGATTTATGTGGATATGGTGGAGGGGCCGGTGTGGCACCCTTCCCGGTTACGTCCCTGGATTTGTTCACCTCAGGAGAGGCCTCCTCAAGTCCCGAAACAAGCTCCTGAGGATGCCATTTTCAGTAAATTTCAAGCGCTTATGCGCACCAACCCCATGAGGGAATATTTCAAAGGGCTTTTCAAGGAGATGTGTCCACCTGCGCCTCCGGCTCCACCCGTTCCTCCGGTGGCTCCGCCGGCACCTCCCTTGCCTGTGGTGCCCCCCCCCTCCCCACCCCCCTCTGCTCTTCCGCCTTTGCCTCCATTGTCCCCAGTGGACAAGGCAGTGCCTGACATGGCTCAGAGGGATCCTGACCTGTCAGATGACCCTCAAGGCGATCCGGACAACGAGGACCTCCCCCGCTCTATCAAAGCCTTTCATGACCGGGTACTAGACATGAGTTTCTTAGATGTTCCGGTGCCTGAGGCACCCGCTGTGCAGGAGGGTGTTCTTTCTGGGGCATTCACCCTGTCTCCCTTGGAGCGTACCGGCCTGTTCCTGCAGAAGGACTTTCTGGCCGAGGTCCGAAGAGTCTGGGAAAAGCCCCACTCGGGACTTTTTGTCAATAAAAAGATTGACGCGAGGTACAGGCTGCAGGAAGAGGTGGCCCTGTCGTCTTGTCCTCCTCCCTCCTCCACAGTAGTGGCTGCAGCCACTTTGCAGTCCAGGCCTGCAGCGTCCTCTTCCACGACGGCTACTCAGGTTCTGGGAAAGGAGGACAAGCTCCTCCACGCCCTCGGGAGGAAAATCTTCGCCAACTCGGTCTTGCAGGTCAGGCAGGCCAACGCCGAATTGATATTTGCGGGAGCTAACGTGCGGATGTGGAAAGGTCTGTCGGAGTTTGAGGAGCACATCCCGGTCGAGAAGTTGGAAGACTTCAAAGGAGGCCTTTCTGATGCCAGGGTCTTGGCCCAGGATCTCCTGGAGGCTGCGGCTCATCACGTAGACACCTCTGCTCGGGGCCTGATGCTTGGGGTTGATACCTCACAGCAGGCGTGGCTGCATGCCACAAAATTTTCTAAGGAAGTGCAAGACAAGGTGTTGGACCTTCCATTCGATGGTAAGGAGCTTTTTCATTCTTCAACTGATGCAGAGCTCACCAAAACGAAAGATAGCACGCAGATGGCTAAATCATTGTCGGTTCTGGTTAAAGCTCCTTTCAAATCCCAGAGACCGTTGCTGCAATGTCGACTTTCCTCTGGTTTTAGGGGCTTCCTCGACCGCAAATCTCGCAGAGTGGATACTCCTGCGGGGAATAACCGCCGTAGACAACAGCGCACACAGTTTTTCTCCCGCTCCTCAGCCTCCTCATCAGGTTCAGGTGGCACCGCCGCTGATGAGCCTGCCAAATGAGGGTTTTCCGCACTCGCACGAGACCCCGGTGGGAGAACGCATTGCGTCTCATTGGAAGCGTGGCAGACCATCACAGAAGACAGATGGGTCTTGTCAGTCGCTCGAGCGGGTTTCCGCTTACCTTTACCCCCTACCCCACCCCTCAACCCTCCTTTTTCAGCTGTCGGGCTCACCTTCCCTCAAGGCCGAGGTTCAGAAACTTATGGACCTCGGAGCTGTGTAACCCGTTCCCGTTGGGGAGCGAGGGGAGGCTTCTACTCCCGGCTGTTTACGGTGCCCAAACCCAACCAGGCTGGCCTGCGCACCATCCTAGACCTTTCCCAGTTCATTCTTTTCCTACCCCAAGAGATATTCAAGATTATCACGCCCAGCCGGATATGCTCCTTTTTGCAGATGGGTGATTGGCTCAGCGTTGTGGATCTTCAGGATGTGTGCATGCATATCCTGATTTGGAATCCACACAGGAGATACCTCCGCTTCTGTTTGGGAGAGGAGCACTTCCAGTTTTGGGTGCTTCCTTTTGGCCTCCGCTCGGCGCCGCATGTCTTCATGAAGAGGTCGGTGATTGCGGCCTATCTTTGTCTCCAGGTTATCGATGTGTATCCTTATTTGGATGACTGGCTCTAACGCAGCCCTTGTCCGTTGGGAGCAGCAGGCAACCTCCAGTCTCTCCTTCAGCTCCTATTCCATCTTGGGCTGTTGGTGAACTGGCGGAAATCCTCAATGACGGTCTCACAGGACCTGATCTTCCTGGGTTTTCGTTGGAACACAATCAACTGCAGGGTGTATCTGATTGGGGACAGAATGGTGAATCTGTTGGCCACGTGTCATATGTTTGCGCAGTCGGAGAGCATGTCGGCCTGGTGGTTCCAGAGGCTTGTGGGCCTCATGGCCTTGTGTGTACTGGCTTTCTCTTGTTTCTCAAAATGAGACGGACCCAGATGGCTCTTCGGAATTCATGGCGTCAGGCAGTGGATCCGGATTCCATGCGGATGATTATTCTGGATTCCATGAGTGGACCTGGATCGGTGGTCATCTCTCTCAGCAATTTGTCTGGGGGCGCGGGGTTTCAGGACCCGGTCCCCACAGTGACTATCACGACAGACTCCTCCCTCCTCGGGTGAGGTGCGACGTTAATCTTCTTCAGGTCTAGGACCTCAGGTCGCCCCAGGACCAGTTCCTGCACATAAATCATTTGGAGCTTCTGGTGATCTTCCTAGCTCGGGGTGTTCAGACCGCTCATTGTCAACAAGGTGGTCCGCATAAGAACGGACAATGTGGTATCAATGTATTGCATAAACAAGCAAGGGGGGGGACAAAGTCCCCCCCCCTTCGTGAACCTGTCCATCCAGATTTGGGAGTGGGCCGTGCTTCATGGTGTCTGGCTGCTTGCAGTGCACATCCCCTGCCAGCTGAATGTCACAGCGGATGCCCTCCGCTGGCGGACAGTGGTCAGCTACGAGTGGGAGTTGAAGGCGGAGGTCCTCTCAAGGACTACACTGGAGGTGGACCTCTTCGCTACAGCGGTAAACAAGGAGCTTCCTCAGTATGCCTCCAGAGGGAGGCTGGGAGCCTCCTCTCTGGGGGATGCTCTCGAGATTCCACGGCACAACATGAGAGTTTATGCCTTCCTGCCTCTGCCTCTAGTTCATCGAGCAATTTGGAAGTTGAAGAACTCTGAACTGTTGCCTTCTACTGATAGCCCTGTGGTGGTTGGCCAGGTTTTGGTTCTCAGAACTTCAACACCTGTCGGTGTATCTGCCGATCAGGTTAGCAGTAACTCCTGATCTTCTTCACCAAGGGGAGCAGATGTGGCACCCCTCTCCACAATCGCTCAGCTTGGCAGCATGGTGCCTGGCCTGAGTTCAAGTCTTTAGAGCATCTGAGTTTGTCTGCGGATAACATGCGCGTTATCCAGGCAGCCAGGAAACCCTCGACCAGATCTCAATACAGGAGTAAATGGCTCAGGTTCTGTCATGGGTGTTTGGAGAAGACGTTGGATCCGAGGGTGGCCACGATTGACACAGTGCTGTCCTCCGTGTCCTCCCTAGCAGAGTCAGGGGTTCATGTTCTGTGATGCAGGATTTATCAGCGGTTTCCGCTTACCTAACTACAGACCTTTGTTCTTATTCTCTAACCCAGTGGTGAAGAGGCCTTTTGCTTGCTTGACACGCCTCTACCCTCCGGTTCGTAATCCGCACCCGCTATAGGATCTAAATGTAGTCCTGACGGTGCTGTGCGATAAACCCTTTGAACCAATGGCTACGGTAGACCTGAAGTACTTGTCTTGGAAGTGTCCTTTCTGGTCGCCGTTGCGTCACAAGGAGAGTGAGCGAGCTCCAGGCATTGTCGGTGGAGCATCCTTTCTTTCTTTCACAAGGACAAGGTAGTCCTTCGGACAAACCCGGCTTTCCTACCGAAGGTAGGGACCGAATTCCATCTGAATCAGTCGATCTCCCTTCCAGTCTTTTTTCTGAACCCTGCCTCAGAGGCTGAAAGGCAACTATTTCCAGGTGGACTGCCGCCTGCATCAGTCTTTCACCTTCCAAAGGCTGAAACCTTCTAACGGTATCCATGCACATCTGGTGGTGGGGCAAGGCAGCCGCGGTTGATTTTCAGAAAGGTTCCCTGGGAGTCCATCGGTAGGGCAGCTACTTGGGCCCCCCCCCCATCTGCTTTCTGTAAGCATTACTGTCTCGACATGAGCTCTAGAGCTGACGCTCCGTTTGGTCCGGCTGTGCTGAAGAACCTGTTTTCGTAACAGGTATTTCTATCCACCTGTAGTTCCTGTAAGGGGTTCTTGGGAATCTCCCACAAGTATGAAGGAAAGGGGGTGGGATGTATGAGTATTACCAGGTTACTCAGCGTAGTGACTACCTTACTCCTTGTCCATAGTCCCCTTTCCTCCATACGCCCGTCCGCCGTCCCCTCTAATAAGGTTCCTCTGTTATTGCTAATGGGTGTTTGACCCGGCGATAGAAAAGGACTAATGGGCGATGCGCGGGGCGGAGCCAAGGTGGGCGGGGTTACGACCGCATGCCGGGCCCTGCGCAGGAAAGAGGGACATTTTTGAAAAAAATGTTGGATGCTTTTTACAAAGTGCTCCGGTCCCGTCCCCCAAGACGGAGAGATGTCCCACAAGTATGCAGGAAAGGGGACTAGGACTAAGGTGGTCCCTACGGTGAGTAACCTGGTAATTCTTGCCCTTCGGATATAGTTGGCTCGGAGGTGGCAGCTGTTGGGACTGATTTTCTATACTCTGGCCTGGTGGACAGATGTTATGTTAATGTTAATGTTAAAGGATATTTGTACCACGCACTATCACCACCGGAGTGGTCCCCTGGCGTTCTGGCGGCTCTGAAAAAGGGAGAAGGGGGGGTTGTTAGTGGGAATAAGCTGGTAAAGTGCAAGAGAGCTGTGATGTGCTGTTGGCAACCTCAGCCCGGTGGGTCCGTTGGCTGGGCTTGGGGTGTTTTATGGTTGGTAGTCGTATGCTGTTGTGCATGTCTGTGGTTTGTTTTGTTGTTGCAGTGTGGTGAAGTTTGTGTGGACTGCTGCGCTTACGGTTTGTGGGTGTGTTTGGTTAGAGTTTGAGAGGTGTATGTAGAGGGATGAAATTGTTAGTGTATTGGTTAGTTGGTATTGCTGTCCTTGCAATTGTGTCTAGGTGTGATGCTTGCTACCATATGCTATTCCATCTGAGTGTGGCACTTGATAATCTTCAGTGTTCTGTCAAAATGCGAGGCAGGCCAGTGATCACCATTCTATTCTAGTGTGGCACTAGTCGTCATTCAAAATTTCATTTAAGTGTGGCATACGCTAACCTTCACAATCCTATCTGGATGTGATGTCAGCTAAAGTTAAGAATTCCATCGAAGTGTGGCACGTGCTAACATTCACATTTCTATCTAGATGCAATGCTGGCTAAAGCTCTTTTGAGGAGTGTTTCTCAGTATTTTTGGCCTTAAGTAACCTTTCAGGGAAATGTTTTGTACCAAATGGGCTATAGAGTTTTTGGTAGTATTTACCGGTTTTGACGTTTGAATAGATTGTCGAACTCCGGCGGTAGTGAGGATTGAAGCCGCATCTTCGACGCGCGGTTGATGGTTTAGATATGGCGTCTGCGTCGTCTCTCGACTTTGGGGGCCTGTCGTTTGGCGATCGGCACCTCGAGTGCCCAGAGGACAGGGAACTGGTGGACCTTCCCCCTCAACGCCGTGTACGGGCAGGCGGAAGAAGGGTGCCGTTGAGTCTCAGCCAATGGGTATGTTTAGTGCAGCCCTTATTGTGAATGCTACTGCCGCCGGGTGTCGTCCCTGTAACAGAGCCGCTGGCCCGTCTATTGGGGATGGGGGCTTGCACTTGGGAATCAATCGGTTTGCCTTTGTCGTCTGAAAAGACAGCGATGCTGCCTTCACTGGAGGCAACGTCCATGGCGCCATCGGCCTCCATGGCGTGATGGGACCAGCGCTTGCTTTTTCAGTCCTTAAGTGTTTTTGGTTTGAAGAGCTTACAATGTCGACAACGGCCCTCGTCGTGGTCCTGTGCTAGACAAAGGTTGCTCACCCAGTGCAGGTCTACCCAGGGGAACTTGGGCAGAATGTAAATGGAGTGTTTTCCATTGTTAGAAGGAATGGCAGCCAGACGAGAATAGAGGGTAAAGGGGAAAAAGCATTCTCTTAGATCCCCCAAGAAATGTCCACCCCCCCACTCTCCCTACTGTCTGGGCCGAGGCCCGGTTTGGCCTTCAAAAAGCCGAAGGGGTCCCATGAATCAAGGTCTTTGACAGTCCTTTTTACGGCCGAAGAGGTTGTCGAAAGTCAGTGAGGAAAAGGATAGAAAGAGTAACTAACTCTAATTGACATCTAGGCGTTCGCCAAAATGGGAACCCTGCGATTAAGCGCCTGTCTAAGATGGTCGAAAAAACAATCTGAGGGACCTCGACGTGTGAAGGACCATGGGTAAAGAGGATGTCACATTAGATATATTATTACTGGCACGCCCGGTCAATTTTTGAAAACAACAAATACTTTGCAGCTTCCACTAGATGTCGCCTTATGCATAGCATTTGATCTAAGCAGATTCCACAAGCCTCAGCAAAGTTGATACAAGACCGGGCAAATAAACCACTAACTAAGCTGCGTACAGCCTGGGGTATAGACTTTGATATCAATATCACGGATGAAGATTAGGAGACCATGTGCTTGCGGACCCGCAATGTGTTGCTTAACTCCAGATTCTGCTTGATAGAATTCAAACTGCTACACAGGTTCCACTACACTGCAGCCAGACATAGCCTATTTTCACCACGCTGTTCCTCCTGGTGCCCGAGATGTGGCTCAGAGGATCCTGGCTATTTACACATGATTTGGAACAGTTTCAAACTACGGGAGTTCTGGAGTGGGGTCTGCCATACAGTATCTGAAATGTTGGATTGTATGGTTGTGCCTGGCCCCTTGACCTGCCCTTTTCACATGTTTGTGCTTTGGCCAGGGTACCACATGGTAGGCAGTTTATGTATGATTCTTGCTGTGCGTAGTATTCAGCTGTTATGGTTGCGGCCTTCATGCCCTACTGTGGAGAAGTGGCTACAGGCCCTTACATGGGCATCAGAACAGGAGTAGCACTGGCGATCGCTCCAGCCCACCCATTGCAAACCTGTTGATGTATGGCCTCCCTTCTGCAGTTGTATTGTATTTATTGTGTTTATAGCGCTTTAATCCAAACTCTTTACATTTTAACAGAATACATATAACATAACAGTAAAAGCAATTTACAATTATGAATCAAACCAACAAAATGGGTAAGTAAAGCAATTAAACTGTGAGGGAAGGGTGAGGAAGGGACGGAGGAAGGGAACAGAAGGTGGTATAAGGGCGAGAATGAGGGAGGGAAGGGGAAGGTAGAGGATCATAGGGAAGGAGAGGGAATGAGAGGAGGGGTAGGGTTTCATGGTGGGGAATGGAGGAGAGATTTCAGGGAAGTGCGAAAGGAGAAGGTAGGTATAGAGCAGATTGAGAGGGTAAGGAGTTCCAGTGCAGGGGGGCTTGGAGCTGAAAGGCTTGGAAACGGGAGGAGGCACAGTGAGCAGGAAGTGGTCAGCTGAGCGAAGGGAGCGGGAAGGAGTCTGGAGAGAGGAGAGGGAGCAAGATCATGGAGAGATTTAAAGACTAGGCAGAGGAAATTAAATTTAAGTTGGGAGTGAAAGGGAAGCCAGCCAAGGGAGGAAAGTGAAGTAGAAATGGAGTCATCGGAGGCAAGAAGACAGATGGTACGGACGGCAGAATGGTAGCTAAATTTGAGGGGGGCGAGATGAGAAGCAGGTAGACCAAAGAGTAAAGGGGAGCAGTAGAAGAGGCGAGAGAAGATGAGGGAGATTAAAAGTTCAGTACCATGTAAGGTGAGAGATGAGTGGACTTCGCTAATATTAGAGGTGGTAGCGACAGGTGTAAGAGCTAAGAGAAATATGGTGGGAAAAGGAGAGGGAGGAGTCAAAGTGAATGCCTAGGTTGTGAGTGTGGGCAGAGATGGGAAGATTAGAGGGGGGGAAAGTGGAGGAGAGGGAGGGGGAAGAGTGTTGGCGGGAAAAAAATAGGACTTCAGTCTTATCAGTATTGAGGGAAAGAAAGCAGGATGACATCCAGTTTTTAATGGCAGTAAGACAGGAAGAGAGTTTAAGGTGGAGATCAGATGAGAAGGAAGAAAAGGAAGAGTTGGGTGTCGTAAGCAAAGAAATGGTGAGAAATACCGAATGAAGAGATAACCGGGGCAAGGAGAGAGATGTAGAGTGAGAATAAGAAAGGGCCAAGAACTGAACCTTAGGGTACGCCATATTCCAAAAGGAGGGTAGGCGAGGACCTGCCGCCCCAGGAGACGGCGCATGAGCGGGAGGAGAGGTAAGAGGAGAGCCAGTTAAGAACGGAGTCTTTGAAACCAAAGGAAGAAAGTGTTGAGAAGAAGGGGGTGATCAACAGTGTCGAAAGCAGCAGAAAGATCAAGGAGAATGAGGACAGAGGATTGCTTACAGTATTGAGCAGAGAGAAGAGAGTGAAGTATGTAAGTGAGGGCCGTTTCAGGAGAGTGTTAAGGTCGGAAGCCAGATTGAGAGGGGGGGGGGGGTAGGAGAGAAAGATTGTAGACAAAGGTTGAGAGCTGAGAATAGGCGAGGCGTACAAGTAATTTAGAAAGGAATGTGAGAAGAGAGATTGGACGGAAGTTGGAGGTAAGAAGGGGATCAACAGGTTTCTTTAGAATCGGTATGATAGTAGCATGTTTGAATGCAGAGGGGAAGGAACTGAGGAAAGGCAGGTGTTGAAGAAGGAAGTTAAGTAGGGAATAAGAAGAAGGTAGATCTTAGGGATAAGAATGGAGGGGAGAGGGTCAGTTGGAGCAGACGTGGGGTGGGATTTGGACAGGAGGATGGACACGTCGGAAGGGGAGACGGGTGAGAAGTCAGACCTGCAGGTTGAGGGGGAATAGGGAGTGGGAAGGGGGGGGTAGGAAGAGCAGTTGATTTTTTGATGAAGAGAAAGAATCTTGGAGGAGAAGTTTGCAAAGTCAGAAGGAGAAAGGGTGGAAGAGGCTGAAGGGTAGGTGGGGAGAGAAGACTAGAGAGGGTTTGGAAAATACGGCGAGGGTGAGAGGCTTGGGAGTGGAGAAGTTTAGAGTAGTAGGAACGTTTAGCCGAGGTGAGGCATGAGTCAAAGAGAATGGTAAGAGAAATATGAGGTTTGGATGGATAATGAGGGAGATGTGAGCCAGAGTCTCGAGACGTCGAAGGAGACGCATGGAGAGAAGTTGATGAGAGAGCCATGGTTGAGGGGGTTTACGAGTAGGACAGGAGGAGAGGGGGTAGAGTAGTTCAAGAGTGGAGGAGATGAAGAAGAAAGAGTGGATAGTGCTTCATTGGCTGAAAGGGAAGAGAAATCGGGGAGAGGGGAAAAGAAGAGCGTTGAGAAAGTGAGACGGATCAAAGTTGCGATGGTCACGTATAGAAAAGATGGTAGGGGAGGGTATAGAAGGATGTGGAAGAGGAGTAAGGGAAAAGAGTAAAGCATGGTCGAAGAGATGGGTAGTGTGGAGACAGTAGAAGAGGGGTAGGATGAGTTGAAGATGAGGTCAAGAGTGGAGCCGGAGGGCAGGGGAGGGGAAGGAAGGGGAGAGGAGAAAGGAGTCAAGGATGGAGAAAAGGGGGGAGGATTGAGGGGGAGTAGGGAGGTGAAGATTAAAGTCGCCAAGTACAGTTAAGTTAGAGGAGGGGGGGGGGAGAGAAGTGAAAGGTGATCAAGGTCGTTGTAGGACGACAGGGGGCCGATAGATCATTAGAAAGGAGATGGGGTGAGGGGAAGGAAAGGATTTGTAAAGGTATTCGAAGGAAGGGAAAGAGGCGGTGAGGAGGTAGAGGAAAGGTATTTAGGGTGTAAGCAGCCGTACAGCTAAGGTGCATATCTTGCCTTTATACGCATGTAATTATAGCCATTACGGAGCATTTAATTTTCTTCTGCGTACCGTTTACGCTTTATTTATTTTCATTAAAAAGCATGCTTTCCTCCACTAGATGGCAGTAGAGGGCAATAATCTCCATCTGAGTGTATTAGACAACTTTTATTAAATCACAAAGTACAGTGGGGTTAACTAGATTTTTGGGGCTTCTAGTTTACCATTCAGGCTTAACATGTTGAAGTAAGGATTTACATGTTGCCATGTGGTGGTGTTATGCAATTTGTGTTTTTGGAAGTAAACTCTTAAAGACATCATTACTGTAGTTCTTGAAATCCAAACTATTTGTACTGAGTATCGCTTGGAAGGTATGTGGTCAAATTTGCAGAGTGGATTAAAATCCCTGCTTCACTTTTCAGCAAAGGTTTGTGATCCTTGTCCCCTGTCCCCCATACTCAACCCTGCCTCCCACCCCATCTGTCTGGCCATCCAGTGTGACTAACCACTGGGAGACCCTGTCCTACACTCCATTCTGCTTTTAGAAAGGTGGTTTACTTATCTGCTGGGGATAGCTTACATCATTAACCGATGTTGCTAAATTTTTAGGACCAGGTTTGGCCATAACAGTCCTGATCTCTGGTTGGGGGTTTTGGCTGCTGGTCATGCGCCCTGGGCTGCCTCCAGTTTCCTGCTAGTTCCACTCGCGTGCTGGGTTTGCCCTTCCATGCCAAGACCTTCTCCAGGCTACCGCAAATGTTCCCTTCATCGCCATGGCAGTCCTGCCTTGTTGCTGTTCACTGCCACAGCCTGCAGGGGTGTTGAGACCAACTCTTCGCCTGCAGTGTCCGAACAGCCTGCTAAGTTCCATCACTCATTAAAACAATAGTGAAGAAGTAATGAAAGGTAGCTTTGGGGAGAATAGCCTAATTGGAGAAATGTATTGTGCGAAACACCAACAGAAGTGTCTACATGCAAAGTTTGAGCAAATTATGTTATGAGACAGCATGAGCTAAGCCTTACTTCTGTCAGTGGTGCCGGTCCCTCTCTCGATGTCTCTGATAATATTCTTCTGGTCGTTCATCAGTGTGCAGTCCGTCCCGATGCTTCCTGCTCTCCCGTGACCTGCTGGATGACCTCTCACTCGATCAGTGCCTTTTTCTGGAAAATAGAAGGCCAACCTATATTGTGACAGGGACAACTCTGGGGAGCTGTAGCCAAACCGATTCAGGTAGCAGTGACAGGTGGTCTAGGCTAAGTTCTTCATATGTGGTGAGCTTGTAAAGGATCCACTATGAGTTCACCCAATGGGAATCACAGATTACACTTTGACTGGATGTATAAAAAAAATCATTTATTGGCCAAAACACACTATAGAAGTAGTATCATATTGTCAAGATTTGAGTTCCACGTAGTTGGGTATACATCTGTTCCCAAGTACCAGTCAGAGAGGTAGGTAACCACTCGCTGACCGATTGAGACCACAGGTGTTGGGGACAGGAACACAGATCCCAGATGGCTGCAAGAAAAGGATAGGGTTAGACGAGCAATACCGCCAGTGCAATAAATGTAATACTTAAGGACTGTACCCTCCTACCTTTGGGAAGAGCGATGTGGACTTGAATACCTAGATGTCCCTCCCTGAGAGATGGAAAGATTCAACCAGGATCACCTGTGGGTTGTAAATTCTGAAGTACAAGATGGGGGTGCCAGATGCAGTGGTTCATGAAAAGGTCAATATCCAAAGTGTCCCAGTTCAACAAATCCAAGGGTGAAACAAGATCAATCCTCCAGAGTCCAAAAACCGTTGAGGGCACAAATACCAGGATTTCAATACAGAAGGGCAATCCAGATCAGTTCAAAATTCCCAAAAACAGGGTACAAAACACAAGGTAGCCGGGTCGTAGCTCAGGAGCAGAAAATGGCAACACGCCGTGTAAACAGCTGAGAAGTGTATGACTGAAACTGAGTGTTGCTTTTATTCTGTTTTCCTGGTCACATGATTTACTTGGAACTGCTCCTGATTGGCTCTACACATCTCACATGACCCGCACGTATGTGTAGTCTGTAATGCTACGTGCGGTGTCACGTGAGCGGCCAGGATGTCAGATTGCCATCGGGACCACAAACGCCATGGCAGCCTCCATCCATAATGCTGCCTTAAGCGCTGTTGTTCCGGCGCTGCTGTGCTGCGCTGAGCCGCAAGTGACACCAGCGAACCCCAACCCGACACCGTGGACTCTGAAGGCCTCCCATACCTCAGCTGGCGCCGGGCCGCCCATGCGATGGCATCCCAAGGTGGGGAGTAAAGGATGTTGCTGCATGACACATAATCATTTAACAGAGGGCATACTATACATAAACTAATGCAAAGGAAAGTTAAGGTTATTATGCACTCAAGGTCCATAAAGAATGTTCCCTAACTTAAATTGTACAGCCCTAAGTTGCTTGAGGCCTTAGCCCAATAGTTCAGGTAAAGTTCCACTGAATCTTTGAGGCGGGAAAAAATGCAGACAGGGTCTCGGAGGTCCAGTGAAGGGGGTCTAATTGTAAAAGTTAAACTCGCCAACAGAAGTAACCCCAACTTTCAGAAGTCTTGCGAAAGCAATGGCAAAGCCAATATTGTTACAATAAAGTTTATTATAAGCCCATAGACCTATAATGGGAGTTTAGGGGTAGCTAAGAATCACTGTAACCTATCCCCCTACCCCCTTACTCTGATTCTTCCCCAGACTTGGCAGGACAAAAGAAGAGGATCTGAGGTTGCTTTTGCCACTGATGGTCGCAGTCCTTGATTTACAGCGGATGCAGGTCCTAGCTGGTCTCCGGGAGGTGTCTTTCACTGTTGCAAGGTCTCTCGAATGAAGATTGCAGCAAAACCCAATGCTGGACACCTCAGGACAGGACTCTGGTCGGGTAAGCAATTCGGGACAGTGTACACCGCAGCACGGCGACGCACAGGGACTGAACAGCCGCTGTCAGACTTTCCTATCTCTGGTCCGCTTAATGTTAGGATGCCGATATTTCGCAGAGGTGAGTCCTTTAGGGCCAGCTGAGGATCCCCAAAGTTCCAGGATGAAACTCAAAGGTGACACAGGCAGCATCGTAGCCCAAAATCTGAGTTGGTCAGCCACAGAACGGTCCTGGGGCACTTACGCAAGCTCTCCTTTCCAGCATACCAAACAGATGTCTGGAAAGGATGTTCCCTCTACTTACAGGGTTGCAGCTCCTTCGCAGGACTGCTAAAGATCTTCAGCGAGACAGGGCTCCTCCAGGACAGCAGCAGAGGTTGGTAGCCAGGCCTCCTGACGGGTCTCTGGTTTCTTCGCAGGCCTCACAGCTGGATAGAAGTCTTGGCTCCTTCAGGTTTCTCCAGGATCTCTGAAGAGTTGATGCAGGGGTTCCTTTCTTATCCTAAAAGCCAGGCAAAGAGCAGCTGCCCTCTCTAGCCAATGACAGAAGTAGCCCACACACGCAGCCTTCCAGTAGTCCAATGTGGACCACTAGCAGGCATCCTCATGCATAGCACTCAGACGCACTGAAACCAGTTTGTGGATTGGGACTAGACATTCCCAGCCCACATCCTGCCACCAAACACACAGCCCTTCAGTAACCCACCAAAAGCTTCTGCTTTCCCGTGCACTGGAAGGCCTTATAAGGATTTTCCTGGCCTCACAGGCTTGGAAGAAGGCTACAGAACAAGATGGCCAAAGGAAAAGCGAAAAACCATGTGGCACAGCCATGTTTGGACACTAGCCAGTTAGTAGCCAAACGCGGTAAGGCTAAAAAAAAGTACCAAAATAAGGGGAAAAGTCACTGCTGCCACCAGCTTATCCTTTTAGCACACCTAGAGTAACCAAAAATCTTCTTAGTCTAGGGCCAAACAAAGTGTACCCCATTGTACTGCAGTGTATGCTGCTTTGTATATTGACAAGTTACCACAAGTGATACAAAGTAACCAAAAGTAGTAACACAGTAAAATGGCTATGGGAAACCATGTTTCTCTGTACTGACAGCCTGAAGGACATGTCCGTTTTCCCATAACATATGAGCAAAAGCCAATGCTTTTCTGCACTGCAAAAAGACTGTCAGCATCAACATTTTGGGGGTACCATAAAGCTGGAAGGAAAGGTGCGGTAAAGAGATCTTTCCTAACAGCAGCCTCCCGGGTTATTTATATTAATGAATGGCTTTACTCCTTCGTCCCGTCACCTTTCCTCCATACTTATGGGACATCTCTCCGTCCTGTCGGACGGGACCGGAGCACTTTGTAAAAAGCATACACATTTTTTTTCAAAAATGTGTCCCTCTTTCGTGCGCGGGGCCTGGCACGCGGCCGTAACCCCGCCCACCTTGGCTCCGCTCCGCGCATCGCCCATCAGTCCTTTTCTCCGCACGATCGGGGCCGGACGCACTTGCATCCTCGGAAGACTTTCTTCCCTTTTTCCCCCTCTCTGGCTCTCGCTAGCATTCGTTTACTAGTCTGTCTTTTAAACTAGATTTTCCAGACTGTCCATCGTGTCACCGTCGCTTCGCGAGGGCGGATCCCCATCCTCTTTGTTTAGAGTGTTTGGGTCCGGGACACCGTTGGGACTCCTGTTTTTACTGTGACTCCCTTTCGGTCCGGGCACTTCAACGTCGGTTGGAGCAGTGGGAGGTGGTGTTCGGACGGACTCCTCCTTCGCATTTTCAGGCGTTCATCGACGAGAAGAAACGCCCGGTAAGTTCTTTACTTTTCAGAGCACCCCAGCCGGGGGATACCTTTCCAGGTTCCTCTTGAGCCGGGAGGGGCGTTGATCGCTCTGTTACCGGGGTTCGCCCTGAGGTGCCTGTCGGGCCTAATATTCTACCGGAGTTTTCTCCGAGGGTCTCGGTAAGGGGCCTGTGTCCACCGGAGTACGCTCCGAGGCCCCTCCTGTGGGGGCTGTTTGTAGACCTAGTTCTACTGAGTCGTGGGGTACCGGATCTTGCTCTGAGGCTGCTCTTTCGGCTTCCCTCAAAGACAAAACTTGGGTGCGCCCCGAGGTCTTGCCTGGCCTTGATGTTACCGAGCGGATGTTAGAGGCCCGTGCCGATAAGGCTTCTACCGGGCCTAGGTCCGAGGTCCCTCATACAGAGGCTAAGGATACCAACAGTTCTGAGGGGCCGGGCAAGGCCCTGTCGGTGAAAGCGCACCGTTCCCGCTCTTGTGGTGACACCAGATCTGTTGAGGGGGCAAAGAAGAAAGTTTCTTCTTTTACCGGTAGTGCCGAGGCCCTTCCTTTGAAGGCTCAGTTGGCGGTTGGTATGTCACAGAAACATTCCAGGCCTCATACTACCGGCTCTGCCGAGGTTCCTTACATTAAGGCTAAAATTAAGACCCTTGACCCATTGACGGGGATCCCTGTCTCACTTCCTCACATGCCGCAGTTCCCCCTCAGATGAGGACAAAATGGCGACCATTCCCGCCACGACACGGCGGCCATTTTAGGTACTACCCCTACAACTACGCCATCGGCCCCTGGTGTAGGGTTCGGTCCTTCGGGTGAACCTAAGGTCCTTTGGGTGAACCTAAGGTCCTTTGTGCGCATCCTTACTGGCCGGTTTATGATTGGAAGGCCCGGATGCCTCTACCGCACAATGTTTCGTTGCCCGCGGGGGCGGCTCCCTTGATTTATGTGGATTCGTCAGTGGAGGGGCAGTTTGTGGCACCCTTCTCCGTTACGTCCCTGGATTTGTCCACCTCATGAGAGGCCTCCTCAGGTTCCGAAACAATCTCCTGAGGACGCTTTTTTAGGTAAATTTCAAGCGCTTATGCGCACCGTCCCCATGAGGGAATATTTCAAAGGGCTTTTCAAGGAGAGATGTCCACCCGCGCCTCCGGCTCCACCCGTTCCGACGGTGGTCCTGCCGGCGCCTCCCTTGCCCGTGGTGCCTCCCCCCTGCGCTTCCGCTTGTGCCACCATTGTCCCAAGGCTCAGCAGGATCCTGACCTGTCAGATGACCCTCAAGGCGATTGGGACAACGAGGACCTTCCCCCGCTCTATCAGAGCTTTCCATGACCGGGTGCTGGACATGAGTTTCTCAGATGTTCCGGTGCCCGAGGCACCTGCTCCTCAGGAGGGCGTGCTTTCTGGGGCGTTCACCTTGTCTCCTTTGGAGCGTACCAGCCTGTTCTTTCAGAAGGACGTTCTGGCCGAGGTCCGAAGAGTTTGGGAAAAGCCACACTCAGGACTTTTTGACAATAAAAAGATTGACGCGAGGTACAGGCTGCATTCTTTGGAAGAAGTGGCCTTGTCGTCTTGTCTGGCTCCCTCCTCAACAGTGAGTGCTGCAGCTACGTTGCAATCCAGGCCTGTAGCATCCTCCTCCGCGACAGCTACTCGGGTCTTGGGAAAGGAGGACAAGCTCCTGGACTCCTTAGGGAGGAAAATCTTTGCCAATTCGGCCTTACAGCTCAGGCAGGCCAATGCAGAATTGATTTTGGCGGGAGCTAACATGCGGATGTGGAGAGGTCTGTCGGAGTTTGAGGAGCACATTCCGGTCGAGAAGTTGGAGGATTTCAGAGGAGGCCTTTCCGATGCCAGGGTCTTGGCCCAGGATCTCCTGGAGGCTGTGGCTCATCACGTAGACACCGCGGCTCGGGGCATGATGCTCGGGGTTGATACCTCGCGGCAAGCGTGGCTGCATGCAACAAAGTTCTCGAAGGAGGTGCAAGACAAGGTTCTGGACCTTCCATTTGATAAGGAGCTTTTCACTCTTTTACTGATGTAGAGCTCACCAAAACCAAAGATGGCACTCAGACGGCTAAATAATTCTGTTCTGGTTAAAGCTCCCTTCAAGTCTCAAAGGCCGTTGTCGCAACGTCGACCTTCCTCTGGTTTTAGGGGCTTCCTCGACTGCAAATCTCGCAGAGTGGATACTCCTGCGGGTAATAACCACCGTAGACAGCAGCGTGCACTGTTTTTCTCACGCTCCTAAGCCTCCTCATCAGGTTCAGGTGGCACCGCCACCGATAAGCCTGCCAAATTTAGGGTTTTTCCGCGCTCGCACGAGACCCCGGTGGGAGGACGCATTGCGTCTCATTGGGAGGCGTGGCAGGCCATCACAGAAGACAGATGGGTCTTGTCAGTCGCTCGAGCGGGCTTCCTCTTACCTTTACCCCCTACCCCTCAAACTTCTGCACCTCAGAGCTGTGGAACCCGTTCCCCTTGGAGAGCGAGGGGAGGGCTTCTACTCCCGGCGGTTTACGTTGCCCAAACCCAACCAGGCTGGCCTGCGCACCATCCTAGACCTTTCCCAGTTCAATCTTTTCCTACCCCAAGAGAAATTCAAGATGATCACACCCGGCCATTTTCGCTCCTCTTTGCAGATGGGCGATTGGCTCAGCGTGGTGGATCTTCAGGATGCGTACATGCATATCCTGATTTGGAATCCACACAGGAGATACCTCTGCATCTCTTTGGGAGAGGTGCACATCCAGTTTCGGGTGCTTCCTTTTGGCCTTAGTTCGGCACCGTGTCTCTTCACGAAAATGTCGGTGATTGCGGCCTATCTTCGTCTCCAGGGTATCCATGATTATCCGTATTTGGACGACTGGCTCTTATGCCGGGGTGCCCCCCGAGGCCTTGGCTGGGCTTGGTGCTACCGCACGGATGTTGGAGGCCTCTGCAAGTAAGGCTGTTACCGGACCTGGGTCCGAGGTTCCTCGTACAGAGGCTAAAGCAACCAACATTTCTGAGGGTCTGGCAAGGCCTTATTGGTGAAGGTTGTTTCTCACCGTTCCTGCTCTTGCGCCGGCACCAGATCTGTTGAGGGGGCAAGGAAGGGAAATTCTTCTTTTACTGGCAGCACCGAGGTCCTTCCTGAGAAGGCTAATTTGGCGGTTGGTATGTCGCAGAAACATTCCAGGCATCATAGTACCGGCTCTGCCAAGGTTCCTTATGTTAAGGCTAAAGTTAAGACCCCTGATCCATCGGCGGGGACCCCTGCCTCACTTCCTCACGTGCCGCAGTTCCCCTCAGGTGGTGACAAAATGGCACCCGTTCCCACCACGACCGCAGCGGCCATTTTGAACTCTACCCCCTACAGCTGCGCCATGGGCCTCGGGTGTAGGGCTGGGTTCTCGGCCTTGTGTGCATCCTTATCGGTCAGTTTATGACCAGAATGCTCGGATACCCCTTCCGCACAATGTTTTGTTGCCTGCGGGGTGGGCACCTTTGGTTGATCTGTCCATCCAGATATAGGAGTGGGCCATGCTTCATGGCGTCTGGCTGCTTGCGGTGCACATCCCGGGCCAGCTGAATGTCACAGCGGATGCCCTCAGCCGGTGGACAGTGGTCAGCTACGAGTGGGAGTTAAAGGCGGAGGTCCACTCATGGATTTTCTTGCGTTGGGGCACACTGGAGGTGGACCTCTTCGCTACGGTGGTAAACAAGAAGCTTCCTAAGTATGCCTCCAGAGGAGGGCCGAGAGCCTCCTCTGAGGGAAGCTCCTGAGATTCCATGGCACATGAGGTTACGCCTTACCGCCTCTGCCTCCTAGTTCATCGAGCAATTGGGAAGCTGAAGAACTCTGAACTGTTCCCTTCTGCTCATGGCCCGTGGTGGCCGGCCAGGTTTTGGTTCTCAACTTCAACACCTGTCAGTGTTTCCACTGATCAGGTTACCAGGAGCCCCCGATCTTCTTCATCAAGGGGAACAGCAGATGTGGCACCCCTCCCCACAATCGCTCAGCTTGCGGCACGGTGCCTGAGTTCAAGTCTTAGAGCATTTTAACTTGTCTACGGATAACATGCGTATTATTCAGGCAGCCAGGGAACCCTCAACCAGATCCCAACACAGGAGTAAATGGCTCAGGTTCTGTCGTTGGTGTTTGGAAAAGCAGTTGGATCCAAGGGTGGCTACGATTGACGGTGTCCTTCGTGTCCTCCCTAGCAGTGTCGGGCTTTTACGTTCTGTCATGCAGAACTTACCTTTCAGCGGTTTCCGCTTATCTTGCTATAGACCAATGCTCTTATTCTCCGAGTAACCCAGTGGTTAAGAGGCATTTTGCAGGCTTGACGCGCTTCTACCCTCCGGTTCGTAGTCCGCACCCGCCTTGAGACCTAAATGTAGTACTGACAGTGCTCCGCCATAAACCCTTTGAGCCAATGGCTACGGTTGACCTCAAGTACGTGTCCTGGAAAGTGTCCTTTCTGTTAGCTGTTACGTCAGCGAGGAGAGAGTGAGCTCCAGGCATTGTCGGTGTTGCATCCTTTCTTGGTCTTTCACAAGGACAAGGCAGTCCTTCGGACGAACCCCGCTTTCCTACCAAAGGTAGTGACCAAATTCCATCTGAAGCAGTCGATTTCCCTTCCAGGCTTTTTTCCAAACCTTGCCTCGGAGGCGGAAAGGGTTCTACACTGCTTGGATGTCCGAAGAGCTCTTAAGTTCTACCTGGACAGGACTTCCGAGCTTCGGAGCTCTTCCCAACTGTTTGTAACCTTCAGTAAGCCTCCGGGCAGACCGGCGTCTAAGGCATCTATTTCCAGATGGATTACCACCTGTATCACAATCTTTCACCGTCCAAAAGCTGAAACTTCCTAAAGGTATCCATGCACACCAGGCCTAAGGCAGCCGCGGTTGCTTTTCAGAAGTATGTTCCCTGGGAGTCCATCGCTAAAGCGGCAACTTGGGACTCCCCATCTGCTTTCTGTAAGCATTACTGCCTACATATGAGCTCTAGAGCTGACGCTCAGTTTGGCCGGGCTGTGCTGAAGAACCTGTTTCAGTAAGGGGTATTTCCATCCATCCATCCATAGTTCCTGTAAGGAGTGCTTGGGAATCTCCCATAAGTATGGAGGAAAGGGGACAGGACGTAGGAGTACTACCAGGTTACTCACCATGGTGACCACCTTACTCCTAGTCCATAGTCCCCTTTCCTCCATACGCCCGCCCGTCGTCCCCTCTAATAAGGTTCCTCTGTTATTGTTAATGGGTCTTTGACCCTGTGATAGAAAAGGACTGATGGGCGATGCGCGGGGCGGAGCCAAGGTGGGCGGGGTTACGGCCGCGTGCCAGGCCCCGCGCAGGAAAGAGGGACACATTTTTGAAAAAAAAGTGTATGCTTTTTACAAAGTGCTCCGGTCCCGTCCCACAGGACGGAGAGATGTCCCATAAGTATGGAGGAAAGGGGACTATGGACTAGGAGTAAGGTGGTCACTACGGTGAGTAACCTGGTAATTCTCATCCATTTTCATGAGTGTATATTTATCTGTGAGTGGCCATAGTCTGTGTCCATTTCTACAAGCCTTCAGCCACAGGTGCTGAGAAATGTGACCGATCATAAATGAGACTAAGCAGAAGGGGTGGCCGCATTGTGGGCTACAAACAATTGACTCTTAAGTGCGTGCACTGTTAGTAATTTTGCTATATTTCTGCATCGGTATGCAGCAAGCTATATTTAAGGTAAAATCCTGCACCGTTTTGTGCTCAATTTAAAATAAATCCAACACTAAATCTCACACTTACCATACTTTGACTGACGGTCCATTGTGTGTGGCATCATTTAAACTAACAATTATGAACAAGTATCCTAACACTAACTTGAGTCTCATTCTAAATCGAGCTTGATCACACAAGCAATTGCAAACTCTTTAAGCCGATCAATCAAATTTATTGTAAGTCTTCACGTTGCCTCATGCTAATTCACGCTCTGAAACACTTGTGTATGATCGCGACACAAATAAAATATATCATTTGTGTGTGGGACCTTGTAATCTGGTTTGTAGGAAACTTGATTCCAGAGGATTCAGGATGAGCATTTTAGTCACATTAACATTGCTGATGATGGTTCTTCATGCATCAGCGTGTTTTTTTTCCCAATACAAAGTGGGAGTTTAGGGGTAGTTAATAGGCTGTGTTTGTTTATTATATCTAGTAAGTTACACAAAGTGCAGGTACGGTAGGCTATTAACGAGCTTCTGCTAAATCGGATGCACACATTGAAGTGCAATTTTCTTTGCCTCCTTGCAATTTTGATTATTTATCAAAAAATGCACTTTTACTTTGCTGTATGGCATCTGTAAAATCCAGTACAACAGATCAAAAATGCATGCAGAGCAGAGGTTCTGAACACATGAGACGACATTTATCAAGTGTTTCACGTTCTTCCCTAATGAAATCGCTCCCCTGACGGGAGTATATTACATACATCTAAAGCTTATTTCGAATGAATTGTCGTCCTACGTATTCCTCATTTTGTGATTCATATTCGCCAGCTTTGCTGCTTTGGTTTTTTTTCTCAGCAGAGGGTACTGTACACGAGGTTGTGGCGTCTATGTCCCTCGACGGGCTCCGTACCGTGTCGACGTTACCATCAGTATAAATAGTTCGTGCCGCGCCCGTTGGCTTCAGTTACGTTTTTCCGATTGCTTCGGTCTCGGACGGCACGCTTTGAAATTTTCTTCAGAAAATGTTGTCTTCATCTACTCCTTCCACACCCAAGACGGGGTTCAAAAAATGTATCGACTGCGGTTCGAAGATGTCGATAACAGATCCTCACTGCATTTGTCTTTGGTGCCTGGGTTCAGATCATCGAACCAGCGACTGTGGCTCCTGTCCGTCGATGACGGAGAAGGCAGTTCGTGAGAGGAAAGGTAAACTGGCGGTGGGGCGGGATGCTTCTAAGGCCTCTTCGAAGGCCTTGTCTAAAAGACATAAAAAATTGTCTGATTTCAAAAGAATCGGAGCGTCACAAAAAACTCTTAAGAGATCCCAATCTCGTAGCAGATTGAGGCGCTCTTCCTCTTCAAAAAGAGTTAAAAGGAGACATAGATCTCCCTTCTGATACATCTACTGAATTGGTACGATGCCCATCTAAGTCGGATTCCCCAAGGAAATGGTCAGATTTTAGAAGAAATATGATGGAGGTCTTTGAGGGTGTTGAGGCCGCATTCTCAATGAAGCCTCAAATGAGCCAGACTCGGTCGCTCCATCGGTCAACACAGGTAAGTCAGACTACTGCGGTAAAACCCAGTAGTATGGTTGAAACTCTTAAGACTAGAGTCGACGTCAAGTCGTTGAGGAATCCCTGAGTCGAATTTCCCCAACACCACATAAAGAACAGATGTTGTCAAACATCCGCAACTTCGTCAACGCCATCAGCGCCGACAGCTTCGACATCGAAGCCTAAAGCCTCTTGGATGCCTTTGTCGAAGACACCATCGGTGTTAAAGATTCCTTAGATACCTTCGACTAAAACTCATGAACAAGACAGGAGACTTACTCCATTACCAAAATCGGACTTTAAGTCTATGTCTTCGATATTTGAAGAGTGGCTCTGAAGATGAGGTTTCTCCCTTTGGAGTGCAGTATCGCACTAGACGGGTTCCAGAAGAACTAATAGATCAGAATAAAAAATGAGACCTGTGTGAGACTCTTCACTCTGCTAGTGTCATTGATGCATCACCTGAGCTAGAGTTTGCGAGACCTGACCTTGCAGAAAATGCAGATTCAGGGTACAGGGGTTTAATGAATAGAGTGGTGGAATATATGGGTTGGGGTAGACCCTCACCTACCTTTGATCAGGATGACATGACGGACATTCTAGATCGGGGCCCCCAGAAGGATCCAGTTCTCCCTTTCCATAGGGCACTTCAGAGAACAGTAGAAAAGAACTGGGAAGCTCCTGACAACATTGCTGCAGTAAACCGTAATTTTCCTAAGTATAGAACTTGTACTTCTGATCCTGAGTATTTGAACAGGCATCCCACTCCTGAAAGTCTGGTTATTCAGGCTGCAACTACTTCAAGACAGACTGCATATACAACTATCCCTCCGGATAGAGAGGATAAGAAGGTAGATGCTTGGGCCTGTAAAGTTTTTACTTCAGGTAGCATGGCTTTAAAGTCAACTAACGTCACCTGTACCCTGGCCAGGTTCACACATACCATGTGGGACTGTATTTCGGTGGCGGCTGAACAGAACATATTCCGGAAGGCGAGGAAAGGGAAGGCTTACTGAATATTGTTTAAGACAGAAAGGAGGCAATGGGGGAATGTCTCCAGTCTGGATTGGACACTGCTGAAATGATCAGCAGGTCCATGGCTACAAGCACAGTGCTACGCAGATTTGCGTGGTTGAGAAAGTCAGGGTTTGCACCAGATGTGCAGGCCAGACTTCAACATGCCTTTTGATGGCTTGAGGCTGTATGATATTAAGGCTGATGAAAGCCTAGACTACAGACCTCAAAAGCGGCAGCTAAATCTTAGCGCATCCATGCGACAGCCTCAGAAACCATATTCGGGCTAATCTTCGTGGAGGGTCGTCCTTTTCGGTACTACTCTTTTGGTAGAGTAAGAAGACAGGCCTTTCAAAGAGGCAAAAGAAATGTCAATTATGGTGGCTGAGGAAAGACTGCAAAGCCATCCTCAGGAACGGCATCTTTGCCCTCATTCGCTGCTACAGCCGCCTCCAAATCACTCTTGAGACCTTATCACACACAACCCCAGTGGGAGGCAGAATCTCTCAGCATCTGAAAGAATGGTGGGGCTACGTCACATGCTTGGGCACTGGGAACAGTAGCTCACGTTTGCTGCCTTCCCTTCCTAAAAAGGCCTCTGGAGCATCCCCCGGGAACCAACTCTGCCAAAATTCCAGACCCGCTCCTGTTGCAGGAAATTTTAACCCTGCCAGAGAAAGGTGCAATAGAACATGTACCTGTAGCAGAGAGGAACAAGGGTTGGTACTCCGCTTACTGTCTCATCCCAAATGAGGACGGAGGATTGAGACCCATCTTGGACTTGGACAAGTTCCTCAGGAAGGACAAGTTCAAGATGGTAACCATTTCTCAGATCCTTCAGGCTCTCCAACTCCAAGACTGGTTGGTATCGTTGGACCTTCAGGATGCTTACTTTCATGTGCCAATCCATCCCAAGCACAGGAAGTACCTGTGGTTCCAGTTCTCACTATCAGTTTTGAGTTCTGCCATTCGGGCTGATCTCTGCCCCCGAGGGTTTTCAGCAAGGTGATGGCGGTGGTGGCAGAGAGTCTCAGGAGAGGGGATTCATGTGTACCCATACCTAGACGATTGGTTGATCAGAGCACGTTCTCCCGAACGAGCTCAATCATCTGTCGATCACCTGTCACTTCCTTCACAAACTGGGCTCCTCCCTCAATTTCGAGAAATCCCACATTATACCATTACAAAAACTCCAGTTTATCAGAGCAGTTTTGGACACTTCCTCAGACGCAAAGCCTCGCCTCCCGAGGTGAGAGCTCTCCACATTCTGCAGATGGTAACAAAGTTCCAGAATGCCCAGCATCTGCCAGCCTTTGATTTTCTGAGGTTGCTCAGCCTTATGGCATTCTGCTGTTTTATGGACCAAAGGCCAGATTGAGAATGAGATCCCTTCAGCGGGCCTTCAGAACTCAGTGGTCCCATTTCTCGGGGAACATATTGGATCTTCTGCAAGTCCTGAGCGCAGTTGCTCAGGATCTACTGTGGTCGTTGCAAGCCCACAACATCCTCTAGGGAGAATCTTTTTGGCAACCATGGCCGGAGATGACCATAGCAATGGACGCCTCACTCACGGGGTGGGGAGCCCATACAAACTATCTGACAATCAGCGGTCGTTGGTCTGCCTCCGAGTCCAAACTACACATCAATCTATTGGAGCTGAGGGCAATCAGACTAGTACTGAAGGCCTTCCTGCCCTCTGTACAGGGAAAGAATGTCTTGATAATGACAGACAACACGGTGGTCATGTACTACCTCAACAAGAGAGGCGTAGGGTCACCATCACTGTGCAGAAAGGCAATGCAGCTCTGTTTCTGGGCAATACGAGAAGGAATCTGTCGCCATTTCACCTAGCCCGAGAGCAGAATACGGCGGCAGATGCTCTGAGCAGGCAGAGCAGTATCCCACAAGTGGGAACTAGCTCAGGAAGTCCTTCAAGAGATCTTCACCCTTTGGGGAACCCCTCAAGTGGATCTGTTCGCGACCAGGGTCAACCGGAAGTGCGAACAGTACTGTTCAAGGGAATGTCCTCCAAGGAGCTCTAGGAGACGTGTTCGTGGTGGATTGGGAGTTTCCACTTCTGTACGAGTTTCCGCCAGCCCCTGTGATTCCTCACGTAATCAGGAAGTTGAGAAAGTTTAGGAGAACCATGATCCTAATTTCTCAAGATTGGGCCAGGAGGACGTGGTACCGGGACCGTCTGGACATGTCCATCTGCCCTCCAATACGTCTTCCACAAATGCCTTCCAATACGTCTTCCACAAAGAGGATCTTCTATCACAAGAATAAGGTTGGGCTCTCCATCTAGAGGTCAAGACATTAAACCTTCACGCATGGTTGAGATACAAGGATTGGGACCTTCCGAATGACGTAATGGAGATTTTGCTTTCGGCCAGAAGGCCAACAACTAAATCTGGACAGTTGTCATTGGAATAAATACAGTAACTGGTGCAGGGATAAGTATGTTGATCCTTTTCAATGTGGCAACATAATGGTGCTGTTTTTTTTTTTCTATAGCATCTAGCCAATCTGGGGCACCAGATTGGAACAATTAAAGGATATCTGGCTGCGCTGTCCATTTTCAAGTGCTCCTTGGAAGAGGTTTCCTAATTCAAAATTGTATTGATTATCCAATTCTTAAAAGGACTCACTAATGTCTACCCTCCAGTCCCTTTTCATATCCTGGCTTGGGATTTGAATCTTGTACTAAAATGTCTAACTTGTATACTTTTTGAGCCTCTATGTACTTGTCACTTGAGGCTTTTAACATTGAAAACCTTTCTTCTTGAGGCCTTAACCTCAGTCTGCAGGATTAGTGAGTTGCAGGCTCTCATGCAAACCACCGTACACTAACTTTTACAAGGACACAGTAGTTAAAGTTAGACTTTTTTTAGATTTCTTTATTGAATTTCCAGTAAGTTACAACAATTTCGCAGCTATCCAACAACATTTCACAAACTTGTAAATCCATAATTCTTGAACATCTACAATATAGATTTCATGAATTCAACCCTCCTATGCGAAACTCAAAATTTATCACCACCAAATGCACTCATTACTACCCCAAAAAAATATCAGACAACATAAACGACAAGAGAAAAGACAATGAAGATGGAGAGAAAGAGAAACAAAAAAAACCTCACCTTACATGTTCTTTCCAATTTCCTAGTAATTCATCCATAAAAGTTATCAAACGGTCCCCATAATGACAAGTATACCTCTTCTTCTTTGACCTTATTTTTCAATGAGATTTTCTCATATTGTGACTATTTGTAATATTCCATCAACCATCTTCAACATTAGGTTTCTTTCTTGTCTTCCAAATTCTGAGGATCAACTTAATTGCAACCATCACAGCCTTGTCAATCCATAAGTTATACTTCCTAGTTTTCATACATCTTTCTTCATGCAAGAGCAAAATGTTTGCCGCAGATCATGGCAGGCCTATACCAAAATCCAAATCAATCCTATTGCATCTTTCCAAAACGATTGTACCCTTGTACATTCCCCTAGCAGATGCAAAAGCGTACCTCTGCCAGTACCACAGCTCCAACACAGGTCATCCAATCTCAGTTTCAACTTAAACATTTTAACTAGAGTCCAATAAACCCTCCCAATTTTCTATTGAATGTAAAGCCATATCTCCCTTCAAATGTACGCCTAGCCTTAAAATATTCCCCCAATCATTTTCAGATATGAACCTACTCGCATCATTTGCCCAAGCCTAAAATATTATGAAATCTCCCAAGCCCTTTGTGACTAATTCATCCTCTAGGACGTTCGCTTGCATCCTCCATCTTTTGGACCGCACCCCTGTGTTTTCCAAGTTAATTTGCATATCAAGCAAAGCATGGTCAGATGCTTCGAACCCACTACCTGATTAATGACTGTTTTACTGGAAAAAAAATAATCTATTCTAGAATACGAGTTATGGACAGGAGAGTAAAACGAGAATTCCTCCTCCCCGAATTGAAGCTCTCTCAACACATCAGCCAGCCCATACTTAAATAAAAAGTTTCTTAATTCCTCACTGACCTTGTCACCACTATCTACTCAGATTTCCGGTCAATTTTACTGTCCATCACTATATTAAAATTCCCCCCACTAACGCATCACCTTGCATTTCATCCAACAATGTTCCCAATTGGTCGAAAAACTGCATTTGGGGAACATGGAGCATAAATCGTCCCAATTTGTCATCCTTTTCCCGGCATAGACTATGTCAAGTAACAAAATTCGCCCCTCATCTGTCAATGTCTTCTCCACTTTCACCTGAATACCTTTCCTAAACAATACTCACCCCTCTCGATCTAGAATGAAAATAATTCGAAATTATTTTCGAATACTTTGGACTAGACAAATAAGTTCAAGTTTGTTTAGCTAAATGGGTCTCGAAGAAATATCACATCAGCTTTACTCCTCCAGATCCTAGACAGGACCTTGCGTCTTTTGATTGCATTATTAATCCCCTTAACATTCCATGAAACAAACGATAACGGATTCATAACTTGTTAGGCAGAATCCTGTGCAGTTCTCTTAGGGAGCACTACAGAAGATTAGGTCTACAGGTGAGAGCAATAAATCCCCTTTGGTATGAGTCTGTACCACAAAGATTTAGTTGGTAGCTTTGGCTGAGCAGTCAGACTTATCTCAAGAGGGAGATGAGCAGTAGTCAGGGTTTAAACAATAGGTCTACAGTACTATGGCACAAGGAAACACTGACCAAAGCTTTGTATTAAAAAGTAGATGTATATTTATTTTATACACGTCTAATAAAACACATTTATCACAGTAATCAAGCCATTCAAAACCAGTCAAAGAAAAATAAACACACTCTCGTTAAATTGTAGACCAAGTGACCAAGAGTGAAAACTGAGCAAAACAGCACAGTGAAAACCACACACCAGGGGTACTCTAGCAATTTCTCACAAGGGAGGGAAAGCACAAGTTATACAGAAATATCTTCTTACACACCCTAGCAACACTTCCCATAAGCTTGTGAACCAGTTTAAGCAAGACGGTGCATCAGATTAGGAAATACTTAAATGAAAACTGAGCAAAATGGCATTTCACAAGGTTTAGAAAGGGGAAGAAAAGGGTAGTTATAAGAAGTAGGTGCACCAAAACAGTTCTAATTGAGAAGCAATCTAAAGAAGGCAGTTCTAACAAATGTAGCCAGAGTCAGTAGGCCTGTGCCAGAGTCAGTGGTACAGGGCAAGGGCCCAGGAGCAAAATGTTCTTGTAGCTGGTGTCAGGTCTTTGGTTAACGATTTCGAAAAGGTGGATGCAGAAGGCGAAAGACAATGTGAAGAGATTGGGGCGGCCAACCCAACAGGTAGGTAAAGGATTTAAAACATCTTTAGCTCTATCACA
Source organism: Ambystoma mexicanum (assembly GCF_040938575.1). Lineage (NCBI taxonomy): Eukaryota > Metazoa > Chordata > Amphibia > Caudata > Ambystomatidae > Ambystoma > Ambystoma mexicanum. The sequence continues at coordinate 345,325,893 of NC_090922.1, forward strand.
CAGAAAGGGTGGCCTGGCGGAACAATGTACCTTTTAAAATGAAGAAGTGGCTCCTGCGGTGGCGGTTGTTCCTGGTAGTTCCTGCAGTTCGGGGGATCCAGCAGAGGAAGAGAGGCTTGTTGTGGAGGAAGGTTCGAGTTACTGCACTACCCAGGGATGAAACCAGCCGCGGTGCTGCCCGTCAAATAAAAGATACGCTCCTTTAAATCGCGGTCCGGGTGGACGGGTGCCTGGCTATCTGTCCTCCGAGTACAGGGTACTGACGATTCGACCAGGGCAGGTCCAGGAAGGCGATTGGCAAACTGGTTGGTCCCACCAGCTCAAGGGAAGAATGCTTCTTTCGGATGAAGATCTTCTCTCGTCGTGTGGAGCAAAGTGGCGAGACTCTGCAGCAGGGCTTCACCGGCGGTTCAGTCGTTGCAGCAGTCTTTGGCTTCTCTCCTCTTCGGCTTCTTAGTTCCAGTGGCGACATCTTGCTCTTCCAGTCCTCAGGATCCTGCTTTTCTCCAGCATGGGGTCTGGCATGGATTCACATGCTCATGAATATTCCCCATCGTCAGGCTGGGAATCCTCAGTAAAGAGAAAAAAAATCAGTATCAGTTTTGTTTCTGATCTGTCTTTATTAGTAGTAACCAATCACTGATCTCTGGGTCATACTGCCCCCAGCCAATGACTGCCCTCTCCCTAAGCCCCTCCCCTGGCCGCTGTCCTCAGATTTTTACCGCACGTTCAAGTGTTGGGAGTCCTCGTGCTATAGCTCTCGCTTTTGCTGCGTTTTCATGCTTTTTTCAAGATTTTCTCATTTTTCGGTTAAATCGAGCCACAAGCTCCGCCGTTTCTTCTTCCGATCAACGGGGACCCGTTTTGGAATTTCCTATGCCCCTCAAGGGTGAAGTTTTTGTCGAGTGACGCTTCTTGGAGGATTCCAGAAGATCTGAGGCCTACCATGGACACGGCCCAGGACAAGGGTAGCTCGACGCCCGGGTCCAAGCTGTTCAGGTACTGCCCCAGATGCTGGTTACAGAATGTTTTCAAGAAGGACGAGCATTTGAGAAGTCTCTACTGCCTTCATGTGGACAAGACGCACGTGGAGGAGGACTGTGTTCTGCAAGAACCTATCAGAACGGAACATGAGGGATCGTCGTTCCCGTCTTGCCAGCTGGCTGGAGAAGGGCCCAGCAGGTGAGAAGAAAAGGTCCGAGCATTCTTCTAAGTCCTGTGAGGGCACCCCGGCGACGGGGGCCCAACTGAAGGCTAAGCACCGCAAGTCCGTGGGCACCAGGAGCACCGAACGGTCGGGCTCTTCGGCTGCCAGGCAGGGCGCACCTTCCCCGGCACCATCAACCACGAGCCAATGCTCTGGTTCGGCGAAAAGGAAATCCAAGAACCCGGCTAAGCTTCTGGAGAGGCCCCGGTCTATCTTTAAGGATTCAGCCGAGGGGGGAGCGAGGCGGTGACACCCCCCCCCTCAAGGTGAACGTCTCGAGCGCGCCCAAGGTGGTGAAGGCCTTGATTCACCCGGCTAAGGCCTCTATCGAGGGAGTCGCGGCGACCCTGGTGAAGCCTGTGGAGGCTACACCAGTGGAGGCGACCTCGGGGCCCAGGGGTTCCCTGCCACCGCGGAGGGAATCCCCTTTCCAGCCCATCGACAAGACCCCGTGAAGACCCTGGTGGAAAAAGAGGGGGGGGCGGTGGCCATTACGGACACTGATTTAGCCTCTGAGGAGGAGCTGGTAGAGGCCGTGAAGAGCCTCAACGAGAGGTTCGAGAAGGTATGATCCCAGTGGAGGAGCGGCCAGCCCTCCCGTTGCAGCCATTGCCCGAGCCTCAGGACAACTCGGCTGCCATTTTGATGGCGACCCAAACCTTATGCACGGAGATGAGGACGAGATTACCACGAACCCCGGCGGGCGATCCAGAACCGGGCCCGTCAGGAAGCCCTCTGAACAAGTGGAGGAGAGTTCATAGACCCCCCCACCCCCCACCCTTCATGCCCTTGCGGCCCGTGGAGCCTTCATCCCCCTCCCCAGATCCCAGGGACGACACAGCGACGGACACGACGGGATGGACCTTCCATCACCACCCCCACGGGCTTCCCCGCCCGATGGAATCTGCTCCTTTCACGCCATGATTGCCAGGGCGTCCGAGCTCTTCCAGCTCTGCCCCAAGGAACAGAAGGAAGGTTTTCTCCAACGGCGAGAGGCCAAGAGAAAGATGGTCCTTGGGGTACCGTTAATTGATGATATCTCGGATGAGGGACTTGCGTTCCTGAAGAACCCTTCCACGACGCCTGCCAAGAGGGACCGGTACAAGAAGTACCAGGTTCCCGACCCGCCCCCTTGTGCCTCAGGGCTCAGCCGACGCCAGATTCGTCATCTCAGCGGCGGCTAAGAAGAAGGTGGCGGGGGCAACAGCTTCAACCTCCACTTCCCAACCTGACGGAGAGGGAAAGAAATTGGACGCCATGGGGCGACGGGTCATTTCGGCGGCGACAACAATTAAAGCGGCCAACGCCTTAGCGATTGTGGCCCATTACGACAGGGAGCTATGGTTCAAGGTAGCTCCCCTACTGGACTTCCTACCAGATGACAAGAGGGCAGAGGCCCTAGAGATTCTGCAGGAAGATGAGGTCGGACCACGCCATAACTGTGGCAACGGACATTGCCGACACCGAGTTTCGCCAGTTAGGCAACGGTGTTTGCCTTCGACGAGGCTGGTTCAAGGCGACAGGCTTCCGTCAGGACATGCAGACCAGGGTGTTGAACATGCTGTTCGATGTCAACAACCTGTTTGGGAAAACGGTGGATGAGTCGCTGCAGGCTAATAAGGCCGACAGATGGCCCAAACCCTGGGAGTCCTTCAGCAACGACGGCCATTTCGGAGCACCAGAGGCAGACAGGGGGCCTCCAAGGGATCAGGCGGTGATTCCTCTACGTACCGCCAGGCAGTCCGCTCCTCATCCCAGGAGGCCTACAGAGGTTGCGGCAAACGAGGAGAATCTCGTCACCAAGGAGGCCAAGGCCGCCTCAAGCAAGATTGAACCGGCCGAAGTACCCCGGTGGGAGGCCGGCTGGCGAAGTTAGTCGGCGTGTGTGAGTCCATCTCCACCGACCGTTGGGTGCTGGAGCCCTGGCCCACGGGTACACTCTTGAATTCCAAAAGAAGTGTCCCCGCATTCCTCCCGTGGCCAGGAAGGAAAATCACATCCCTCAACTGCTGTTGGAGGTAAAGGCGATGCTCAAAGGTGCCATCGAGCTCGTCCCCAAGATGCTCCGGGGCTCTGGAATATACTCGAGATACTTCCTCGTCGGAAAGAAGACAGGCGGTTGGTGCCCCATCCTGGACCTACATCGGTTGGACAAATACATCAAGGCTACAGAAGTTCAGGATGGTCACTCTCAGCACATACTGGGACAGCTGGAGGAGGGCGACTTCCTATCGTCGAACTTGGAGGATGCTTACTTCCACATCCCCATCCTAAAAGGACACCGAAAGTTCCTCAGATTCGTAGTTCAAGGACGCCACTACCAATTCAGAGCTCTGCCATTCGAATTGAAGTCGGCACCCAGGGTGTTCACCAAGTGCCTAGCAACACTGGTGGCGCGGCAGCTCCTGCAGGGGATCCACGTCTACCCCTACCTGGACGACTGGCTCATCCGTGCAAGGACAAGAGAACTCGCCGTCGAGCACACGGCGAAGACGGTCCGCTTACTCACGAGCTGGGTTTCTCCATCTACCCGAAATCCCATTTCGTTCCGTCGCAGGTGGCACTGTTTCTGGGAGCGGAGCTCGATACAGTGGAATGATTGGCATCTCCATTATGGGAAAGGACAAAGGCCATCTTGGGCAAGGTGCAGCGCCTGCTAGACATGGACGTGGCCAGGGAGAGATCCATCAAGTCCCTCCTCGGAATGATGTCTTAATGCATCTACCTAATGTGCCTGTGCAGGCTACGGATGCGTCCTCTACAGGAGTTCTTTGACGCCCGCTGGATGCAAGTGGCGGGCAGTTTCGAAGACAAGATCCCGCTCAACAAGGTTTTCCGTCGGGTGATTCAGTGGTGGGGCACCCGTGCGGGCACAGACTTCCTGACCCCGGCACATCAGGAGACGGTGATGACGGACGCCTCCCTGGAGGGATGGGGTTGCGCACACCGGAGATCTCGACGCAAGAGGCCTTTGGCTCCCGGAACAGAGGTCTCCACATCAACATCTTGGAGCTCCGCGCCGTGTTCTGGGCGCTCAAGTCGTTCCTCCCGTCCCTCAAGGGCAAGGTCGTGAGGATCTTCACCGACAACACCACCACAATGTTCTACATCCAGAAGCAGGGAAGCACCAGATCCCAGCCCTACCCAAGGAGGCCCAGGATCGGGGGATGTTTCTGGTTCCCTTGCATCTGGCAGGAATAAAAAAAAAACATCGCCGACTCACTCAGCAGGGAGCTGTGCTCTTGCCACGAGTGGGAACTACGTCAGGATCAAGTGGATCGGCTCGTCCAACGATGGGGCAAACCCCACATCGACCTGTTCACGATGACCGCGATGACGACGAACTCCAAGTGCCAGAGGTTCGCCAGCAGGTTTCCCCAGCCGAGGAGCATGTGCGATGTTTTCTCATTCCCCTGGCACGGCTTGTTCTTGTATGAGTTTCCTCCGTTGCCGCTTAGACTCAACAGCCAGCTCAAGAGGTCCCGGTGCAGGATGATCCTCGTCGCACAGGCGTGGCCGAGACGGATCTGGTTCCCTGACCTTCTGGACCTCTCAGCGTCCCCACCAGTCAAGCTGTCGACGGACGCAGATCTTCTCTCCAGAGAGGGAGGCGCCATTCTTCATCACGACCCGGAGTCGCAGAACTTGCAGGCCTGGCTCCTGCAGCACTAGTTTGGAGGGTACGATATCACGGCTGATTGCAAAGAGGTTCTTGCAAAGGCCAGGGCGTCTTCAACTCTCAAGTGCTACGGACATAAGTGGAAGAGGTTCTCTGTCTGGTGCCATACACAAAAGATCAACCCTATACGGATTACGGCTACCATACCTACTGTCGCTGGCCAAAACTTGACTAGCTCACGCTGCCATCAAGATACAGCTGGCAGCAATCTCCCGATACACCAGAACTATAGGACGGCAGTCCTTGTGGTCTCATCGACTGGTGAAGGAATTTATGAAGGGACTGTTCCGATCGTTCCCGCCGGTGAAGGCTCCAGGTCCGTCGTGGGAGCTCAACGTGGTGCTGTTCAGGCTCATGGGGCCACCATTCGAGCCTTTGCATTCGGCTTCGTTGAAGGTCATGTCGAGGAAGACAGTGTTCTTTGTGGCCATCACCTCTGCACGACGCGTGGGAGATTCAGGCCCTATCCTGCAAGCCTCCATACTTGACTTTTCACGATACAAGGGTGGTGCTGAGGACGCACCCCTCTTTTATGCCCAAGGTGCCATCGGACTTCCATCTTAACGAGCCCTTGGTGTTGCCAGTTGTCGCTCCATCGCCTTCTTCGCCGGCCGAGAGGTCTTTGCACTCGCTGGATGTAGCTAGAGCGCTGAATTTCTACATGGACCGCACAAAGTTTTCGGAAGACATCGCAGATGTTTGTGAACATTGGGACTGTGAACCAAGGGAAGGCTCTCTCGAAGGCTTCCATTTCCAGATAGCTCTCCAGCTGCATCATGCACTGTCATTGGTTGGCCAACCGACCGTTGCCCAGTCGTCCGAGAGCCCATTCGACCAGAGCGATCGCTGCTACCACGACGTCTGCAGGGCTGCTATGTGGAGGTCGACGCACACCTTCACGAGATTCTACTGCGTCGACCGGGATTCCAGGGAGGAGTCCAGAGTCGGCCAAGCAGTGCTGCGCAACCTGTTCACCTGAAGGTGGGCCTGGTGAGGAGGTAAGAGTTGCTTAATGTTGAGCCTTTGCCACCTCCCGTGGTTGTGCATGTGTGTACTGCTGTGTAGTCTTATATTCATGAGCATGTGAATCCATGCCAGACCCCATGCTAGAGAAGCAACAAGTTACTTACCTGTAACGGTTGTTCTCCTGCATGGGTCTGGCATGGATTCACATGCGAACCCTCCCTCCTTCCCCTCTGCGGCTCTTCACTTGGTCATACTGCCACTTTACGTGCTACCAAATCTGAGGACGGCTGCCAGGGGAGGGGCTTAGGGAGAGGGCAGTCATTGGCTGGGGCAGTATGACCCAGAGATCAGTGATTGGTTACTACTGAGAAAGACAGATCAGAAACTAAACTGATACTGATTTTTTCTTTACCGAGGATTCCCAGCTTGACGACGGGGAATATTCATGAGCATGTGAATCCATGCCAGACCCATGCTGGAGAACAACAGTTAAAGGTAAGTAACTTGTTCCTTATGCAAAAAGAGCCCCATTCATACAGCCTAGCTGTCACTCACACAGTGGAGTGATCATCCTTGGCGGGAGACCCTCCAGCCTATCAGGTTAGAGTGCGACATGGGTTGCTAAGGCAACCCTGTCCAGGGGTCCTACAACCCCCATATGCCCCCCCCCCCCCACGCACACACATTGGACCTACCCCAGACTCGGTGGCGCTGAAAGGAGGGTTTCTTGGCAGAAGCCGCCAAAAGGAACAAAGGATCCCCGACCTGGGTTAGGAGTTTAGAGAAAGACACGAGAAAGACACAAGAAAGAAGTTATATCAAAGTCCTGGCAAATAAAACCTACCGGAGTAAAGTTAATTTTAAAATACACCGGCGGTATGTTAGAGGCTGTCAGAAAAAGTGGTAGCCTCGAACAATGGGAAAATCCCATAGGACAGTATTTGCGGTTGAATATTTACGGTAGTAACCACTGCCACCAGCCAGAAGCTTTTGAGGGACTGTACGGTACCCTCTCGAAAATGAACATAAGGGAAAAACTATTCACCCTTCCCAGTACTTCCATAGTAAGATGGGTCGTACTGGTTTAGGTCACAAAAATTGACTAGTAAAGTCAATGGGGACTTAACATGCCCTGGGAGACAGTAGTGAGTCCCAGGGTATGGAGTCTGTTTGGGGGTCACTATGACACCGTGTCACTGCACCGAGGGTCCTGTGTAACGCATGGGAATAAAGATGGTTCCTATGGAGGTGAGAGAAACCCCATAGACATAGAACACGCATAGCAAAAATGCCTAAGTGTGGGAAGTAGAGTCTCTCTTAGCAGGAGAAAAGAAACAAACCCATCAAATCCAGCAAAGCTGCTGGGGGACTCTATAGGTAAGGGAAATTAGCCATAAAACGAGAATTCTCCCCAACATAACTCAATTCCAAACACAACTCAATTCCAAACACTTCCTTTCTAAAATGACCATCAAAGCCACAAGAGGACCATTGGATTAAGAAAAAGCAAAGAAAAAAAGATAGAAAGGAAAAAAACTACACACACAAAAACAAGTCTCCGTCTTTGCTCAACTCCATAAGCCCAATAAATAGCAGGCCTAAAATGAGCAAAAGTATATACACCAAACATAGTACTCTGAACCATATCCACCAGATATGAAATCATCTTCCACCCCACCACAAATATCAACCCCTCTCGCTACCTGAGGCCCCTGCTCCGGCCTCACACCCTCTTGCTCCCGGCCTTTCCGCATTCCCATCCACCACTCCTCCTGCCTCCCAGCCCGCCCCGGACCCTGATTGGCCATCTTGAATCGGCCTTTGCCTGGTGTATTCACCAGCTGCACCCGGCTACTCCACCACCCGAAGGAGCCGCAGGTGAGGTCACTTTAAAAAAAAAAGGCTCCTGGGCCTTGTCTGAGCCCCTCACGCCACCTGAGGCCCCTGCTCCCACCCGCACCCTCTTCCTGGTTGCTGTTCCCCTCCCGCCTCCCAACCTGCCCACCCCCGCTCTGATAGGACCGTGAACCCTTCATCACTGGTCCTCCCAGGGTAGCCCTCTGCCCAGCAGCCCCCTGCGGCTAAGGGCCCCAAGGCCAAGGGTGGCTCCAACAGAGGCAGCTCCAGGAAGTGTCAGCAGGTGTCCGCAGGGGAAGCCAGTGGCCAGCCATCAACCAGTAACTACAAGGACCCATAAGGTATGGTGGCTTGGGTTGGGGAGAGGTACAACTCTACCCCAGACACCTGACCACTAGGCAAAACCAATGTCGATCAAAGTAATCACTGTCCATTGCCCCAAATTGCATTGATAGCAGGGCCTCCGTGCCCAAATTGCATTGTGTGATCCCAAACTGCATTGACAGCAGAGCCTCCATGCCCAAATTGCATTGTGATCTCCAAACTGCATTGTTAGGCCTCTCTCCCACTATACAGGTGTCTCAAGCTTGGCGGGGCTTCTGGGCCCGAACTGCAGTGTGATCTCCAGGCTGGATTGATAGCAGGGCGCCTGTGCCCAAGTAGCATTGTGTGATCTCCAAACTACATTGATGGACCTCTCCCCAACTATACAGGTGCCTCAAATGTGATAAGCGCCTCTCCCACTACACGGGTATCTCAAATCTAGCTCACTCGCACATTTAGCAAACTCTCGTGAGACAGAAACCACCAGCGAATTACGGGGTGGGTCACTCGGACTAGGGCCTCTCGCATCACAAGGCAAAAGCACAACCCAACCCACACAGCCTGCTCACCACAGTGAACCGCGCTTAGGGAGACGGACAGTAAAGAGAACCAATGATAACACCCAACCTAATAACCCTTACCATCCCCTTTCCCCTCCTAGGACAGCGACTGAACAAGTCGTCGAATCTGGCCGGAATACCACCCACAGACTGAGCCCAAACTAGTAGCAGACACCCCCTCACCAGCCACTACACCACAAGACAACCAGACCAAAGCAGGACCAACTAGTCATCACCAAACAAAGATTAAACAACTCTCAATCCTACAATGCCGCGCAAATGTCCAATTCCGAGATAAAGACGAAGAGATGAAAGAACAAACATGGCAGAACAGCAACCTAGAACCATAGACCGGACCCCCACAGGCAGAAACACAAACCGAAGGAACTCTGAGAGAAGAGAAAAATCCCTCTACCTAACTCCATACCTTGCAGACAACTGGCCAACACGGCAATCCAACCCAACATTAGAAGCAGCAAAATCAATCAACCTAACACAAGCAAGTAGAAGGATATCCAAAACAAACAACAAACAGAAGACTGACCAATAACCCCCTACATCACCAAAGCAAGAGGAACTCCCAATCAACAACCACAACTCCTGGAAGACGAACCCGATGAAAACACAAACCCAAGACAAAACCTAGAAGAACTCTTTGAAGACGCTGACACCCCGAGCCCCACAGCCCAACAAGTGGCCGACCAAGAAGGAAACCAACACCGACCGGAAGACGACCTTGACAAAACCCAAACCAAACACCTCCAAACTTCACTGCAATCTAATAAACGCAAGATCCATGTCAAAACACTCAACAGAGATCTTCGACCTACTCGACAACGGCATTGACATCCTGTTCATCACAGAAACATGGCTGGACGACAACTACAAAACCACACTCCAAAGCTGCCTTCCGACCGACTTCAAATGCCTACAAATAAAAAGGAAAAACAAGAGGAGGCATCGCTATAGCATTCAAAGAACACCTGAAAATAAAAACTGACGAACCACTCGCCATACTCAACTGCGAAACCATGGTAATACACCTAACGGCGAACCCAAAAACCAACATCACATTCATTCTGGTATACAGACCACCAACATGTGATGCAACATTCGTCGATAACTTCATAGAAGCAATCACCAACTTAGCCATCAACCACGAACACCTAATCATCCTGGGGGACTTCAACATCTGGTTTGAAGACAGCCACCCCAACTCCCAAAATTCACTAATTGAACAACTCGGCACCATAAAACTACAACAAGTCAAAGGAGCAACGCACTTGGCAGGACACACCCTAGATGCAAATTTCGCCAAAGAAAAACATCACCACAGCACCTCCGATACAAATATTATGGAGCGACCATCATCCCATTCGTGATCACTCTGCCCACCCAAGCCTACATCCAACAACCTAAACTCACAACCACCACCAAAAGAAACTGGAAACGCGTCAAAGAAAGCAACCTATTCGAACAACTGGAATTAACGAAACCCTCAACTACAGAACTTGACCTGGCCGACCTAGACGGAAAAGCAGAGATACTGCACAAATGGATCACAGATACAATAGATCGCCCCAGAAAAACCATTCACCTCAACAAAGAAAAGAGCAATGGCAAAATGGTTCACCCCACTATTAAACGACATGAAAAAGGAAAACAGATGGAACTGGAATGGAGGAAAGAATGCAACCCAGGGAAAAAAACAATGTACCAGAAACAAATCCGTGCATACAAGAAGGAAATTCAAAAGGCAAAGAAAAGAAATTACGATGACAATCAACAATGCCACCAACACACAAGAATGTTTAGCATCATTGAAGAAATGAGAAACCCACCAGGATGCGATAACACCCCAACCCCCTCTGAAAAACTATGCAACGACCTGGCAGATCACTTTAAAAAAAAAAAAAAAAAAAAAATCTACATCCGTCAAACCATACAAAAGCGACCAACCAACCACAACATACAACCCAGCGAACCCAACTCGGAACCTCAACACAAACTCCGAAGCTTTCCTGAAATATCATCAGAGGCATTCTCAATGCTCGTTAAACGAAGCAAGAAAGCGGAATCACCCATGGACCCATGTCCCCCAGACATCTACAAATCAATCCTCGCTCAAGGATCACTAGCAGAACACTACAGAAACCTTCTAAATATCACTATCAACAGGGACTGTACCGAAAATCTTCAAATCAGCATACATCAAGCCACTCCTAAAAAAAACACAAGTGGTGACGTAGATGACCTTTCCAACTACAGGCCGATCTCTAACATCCCCTACCCAGCGAAACCTCTAGAAACCTATGTATATAAACTAACCCAAGAACACGTAGAAAAACACCTCCTGCTGGACGAAGCTCAAATTGGTTTTAGACCAGCGAGAGGAACGGAAACAGCACTACTATCCATCTGGCATGACCTAAAAACTAACGCAGAGACTAACACTACCTCAGCCCTTACTCTGCTCGACCTGTCCGCAGCCTTTGACACAGTTAACCACGACACCCTGACCAAAAGACTAGAAGACATAGGCATAACAGACACAGCACTATGCTGGACCAAATCATTCCTAGCAGACCGAACAGAAACCGTATGGATAAAACCTTTCAAATCCACTCCACGAGTTAACGACTGCGGAGTACCACAAGGATCCTCACTATCTCCATTACTTCAACATCAGACTCCGGTCATCAGAATCTTAAAAAAAATACATTACATGTTACAACTACGCAGATGACACTCAGATCATCTGCAAAATTAAAGACACTGATACCGACCATTCAACCCTAACCGACTGTCTAAAAGAAGTCTTCAACTGGATGCATGCCAACAACCTGAAAATCAACCCAGGAAAGACAGAAATCATGATCGTATCCAAAGGCCAAGAGAACGAAACCACCATCCCGTGGTCCACGGAAATGGGAAATGCACCAACACCATCGAAGGTAGTAAAAACTCTGGGAGTCCTAATGGACAACAACCTAACCCTGGCACCACAAATAAATGCAACAGTGAAGAAATGCTTTTTCCTCCTCCACACCGCAAGAAGAATTCTACCTTTCCTTCACGCACAAATCACTCACTATCGTCGCCCTAATCCTGTCTAAAATCGACTATGCAAACAGCCTCTACCTCGGAATACCAGAATACCTCCTGAAGAAACTGCAACGGATCCAAATTGCAGCAGCAAGACTACTCCTCTAACTATCCAGAAGAGACCACATCACTCCAGCCCTAAAAACACTACACTGGCTCCCAGTAAAACATTGCATCACCTTCAAAACAATGTGCATAACGCACAGAGCAATCGGCGGACAAGGAGCAGAATTCCTACAAAAGAAAAGTCTACAAACCAGCGAGACCCCTCCGATCAAGCAACGAAATCTGCCTGGAAATCAAACCATACCATAAGAAAAAACTTGGAGGCACCTCCTTCTACCACTTAGCTGCAAAAACCTGGAACAACATCCCAAAAGAAATAAGACACTGTAGATCACCTAAAATTCAGGAAATCACTAAAAACCTGGCGCTACAACACCACAGACTAAACCAAGAAACCGAAACTGGAAAAAAAGGATGACTAAACCGAAAAGACAGACATCCCTGACCCGAGAGAGTAACACCCACGGCACCTGGATGGGGGACACAGGATAGACGAACACAGGCGGCACGCACAGAGACCTAGTTAACTACCCCAGACAATCCCACCAACACTCTTGCACGCCCTTACTTAATCACCGGCAGGTACCACACGGGTGTGGAATTATCAAGATATTGGCAATCGCCCCGCTACCCGAGAGGTTGTCATTGGCAGGTGCAATGGCCACAGGAGTAGGAATAGAAGATAAGGGGAGCTATGAGAGTGCATGTTAGAGGCGGGGGCTAGAGGAGTAAGGAACCTGTATGCCAGTCAGACCCAGATCTGGACAGAGCCGCAACAGGGGAGACTAAAACATTTTTTTTAAAAAGCTGAACGCTTCAATTTAGGATAGAGACGCAAACTAACCAACCCTACTAACAACTTCCCTTTCTGCATACACCTCTCAAACTCCAAACCAAACACAACCAAAACCTACAGCACAAAAAAACACACATAGCCTTGCACAACTGTACACGCCGACTAGGGGCCGCAAACACCCCAGGCCCACCCAGCGGACCCACCGGGCTGAGGCTGCCAACAGCACATCACTGCTCTATTGCACTTTTCCTGCTTCCTCCCACTAACTCAACCTCCCCTCCTCTTTCAGGGCCACCAGAGCGGCAAGGGACCACTCCGGTTGTGATAGTGCACGGTACAAATGTCCTTTAACATTAACATTAGCCCCACCTACCTCCCCTCATCCATTTCATGACCCTAGCCAGCAATAAACTAATATACAGCAACTAACAACTCTCTACAATCCCTACAACTACCTCCAACCATTCCATTTGGTTAACAGTAACAATAATTAAATTTAACCCCCATAACCATCCCATTGAATTCCCAATACAGTACATATATTGATCTAAACACACTATCGCTGTAACCAATACATAGTCAGTATTCCAGTAACATCAGCCTCTATCAATTCAATTTCAAGCTTAGCACAATGAGTGCAACCTCAACATTGCACTATATCAACAAACGTTTACGGGAAAAGACAAGGTCAATTTATCAAGTAATTTATAAATTAATAGATTCATATACCATGTTCCCCTTTTCCTTCAATCCCCGTATAATTAGGATCCTACCCCAACATTACCAAGAAACCGTATAAACAATATGTATAACTTCTACCCATAACATAAGAGGCCCATTCAGTATTGTGTTATTTCAATCAAATACCACTTCACCAAACACCAAATCTGTCATCCGCATGTTATCACTGTAAAAAAAAACTCCAGTAATACATTCCATTTTAAACACATCTCCAACACCTATCTTATTATGATTAAATATTAGCTAGCATGCCGTTCATAAACCTGCATTATTACAAGAGAAAGATCCAATTCCAGTCAAAATCCAGCTGACCTCCGCTCCCCATTATGGAAAGCAAAACAGTTAATGAAGATCTTGAAACGTGCCCGTTGTATTTCAAGCCACCACATTCATCATAACACAGTACCCGCAAGTCTTATAGCACATCCCTCAATAGAGTCCAGAAAGGGTTTTACCAGGCTTGCTGTGGGCACACAGTGGGAGATCTTGCTGTATGCCGTTTAAGACACACATGCAAATGAGACTGCCATCTGTTATCCGCAAATACTGTAAACTCTGGCCAGACTGCGGGGAATCAGCAACTCCTGCAAAGATAATGTCGCACAGTATATATCCCCACAAGCTGCATGAACATTCATTTGTTAATTAAATATGCTGAGAGAAAGCGATTTATGCATAACTCCGCAACAATTAATGGTTTTGATTGCTTGGAGTGTGAAGAGCCATCCGTTTGATCCACTGCTTGAACATCGCCATTACACACTCGTAATTTGTCTATGAAATGCTTCCAAGAACTGTATTATTTTGACGTTTTAACTGCTGTAAGTCTGCATCGTTTACTTCTAAACATGGAACCTGTTGTTCTGTTCCTAAAAGTATCAGTTTTATGACAATGTTCCTTCGAGGCAGCACTCACATAGAGCAATGCATGCAACCTAAGAGTCACGCTGTAGTTGGTGGCAAACAAATCTTAGAAGGGTCCGGGACTTATTAAACTGAAATCTCGCTGTGCAGTGACTGCCCCACACAGAAATCTGCAACAATGCCCGAAATCATGAAGTCATTCAACTCGCCTTTCAAACCGTGTTTATGTAAGAGTTCCCAGGACGTTGAGTGCTGTAATATACATTCAGGCAGTAATAAAAGCTAGTCTGTGTTGCGACCTACACAAAGCTCAAATTACGGCAAAATCGTAGTCTGGATGTGAATCACAGAAGCCCAGTACAGGATAATATTGCCAATTTGATGGCAGCCACTGTGTTATTATGTCACCCAAGCACAACTCGCCTCACAACCCATGCTGTCTGCAAGGCTTCAGCACAGTGAGCGTAAGTCCCGTAACGTTCAATTGGGCCGCCGCCATATCCTTGCGTCACTCCTCATCGCACGCTGGCCACAAGATCACGAAACTGAAACAGGAGTGCAAGACCCGTAATGCGTTCAGGCAGAGGTAGTCAACAGATTCCCCGAATTGCTTCACATGACCTTCACGTTGCGTTACCTTAAGCAAAGTAGAGCAGATTCAAAGGTGCTTTCCTCACCGAAATATACACGGAAGTGAATGAAAAACAGCCTCTTGTTCATCTCCCACGTTAAACATTCCAATTAGTTACAAACATTTATATATGCAGGCATCCATTTTGTTGTTGTTTTAAACTATTTAAATCTTACAGAATTAAATCAATAAATAAAGTTATTAAAACATACAGGCAGCTGACCATCGTACTAAGCAACTTAATGCCAATCAGATCTTCCTTTTTTCATTCTGTTTTTTTTTCATTTCCAAGTCTGAAGACGTTCCTTCCATGGGGTCCAGGTCCAAATCCGCAAATAAAAGTGTAGACGACCCTCCACCACAACTCTGAATATCGCAGGGTATATCATAGTATTTCAAACCCTTTTCACAAGCTTTCATTTTGGCCGTTACAAAGGTCCCCTTTTTGTCCAATACTACTTTACTTAGATCCACAAACACCATCACCTTATGTCCACCCCATGCAAGATCCTTTAACTCTCGAGCTGTCTTCAAGGCCATTTCCTTTAATGGAAACCTTAAAAATTTGACAGTGTCTCGGGTGCTCACCTAGTGCTGGCTTGGGTCCAAGCGACCGATGAGCTCTTTCAATCTCCAGTGTTACTGTTGAGTCCAAGTTCAACAATTTAGGCAAGGTCTTGAGCAGAAATTCAATGGGATTACTTCTCTCTGCATTTTCAGGAAACCCGGCAAAGCGAAGGTTGTTCTTCAGAGAAAATGTTTCTTGTTCTGATAGTTTCAATGTAATCTTCTCATTAGTTAATCTCAAGTCTCTAATTTGGTCCATGAGTTTTAAAGTTCTTTCATCCACAACATTTATATGATCTTCAGCGGAGTTAACCCTTTTAACTGCTTCAAACCTCTCCTGATTTCAAAAAGGAAGTCTTGATCTCTGCAATGTCCATTCTCATTTCACTCATCAAATCAAAAGTTTGTCATCTCTGCTCTCCCCTTTGTTCTCCTTTTCAACTCCCTTCTGTCTCTTAGCTGGCTGTGTGGCCTCTGGGGTATTAGGTGCTGACATTTCTTATTTCAAACGGGAAACAGCACAGGAGCACAGCAGTTATGCTGCCATCCCTGGAGCTGACGGTTCTAGAATCAGACCTTCTTTCTTGCCGAAGATAGTTTGACTTTCATTTGTCACAAAAAATCACATTACCATCTTTCTACCCTGCTCCCCATTTAGGTAAAGAAGAGTTGGGGTTTCATAGGCTGGACCCAAAAGGGTCTCTGTTTTCATATATCAAGGATGTCAAAATTGTATCCGGATGAGCAACTTTTCGTGGGTTATACTGGCCATTAAATTGAGGTTAGCAGTGACAAAACAAACTATATCCCCCTGGTTCATTTTGGCCATAGTGTTGCAGATTGGCTGGAAAAGACCTGCTGTATGGGCTTTGTGCCGATTCCACAAGGGGTATGGCTACTTCTGCGGCACAAGAGGGGAGTCTTTGTAGCAGATATTTGTTTAGCCACAACATGGGCATCATTACATACCTTCATTTAAACATTACTGTTTAGATGCCTCTTCCTCCCATGAGGGATTATTTGCTAAAGCGGTACTACATTCCGTTCATGATAAAAACAATTAGTACTCCCACCTCCCAAAAAAATTACACTGCTATGGGAGTGTATCATAAGATGAGGAATACGTGGGAGGACACAATCCATTCGAAGAACAAGTTACTTACCAACTAACGTTTTTTCGACTGGATGTTTCTTCCACGTATTCCTCATTGCCCCTCCCATCCTACCCTGCAGTACAGTTTACATTATTTACACTTCTCTCTCACAAAGAGTTTTCAGTAATGAGGCACGCCTAGGTGTTCCTCGAATATTTACTCGAAAAAACAGAACTGAAGCCAACGGGCGCAGCACAAGCTATTTATACCGACACGGTACGGAGCCTGTCAAGGGACATAGACGCCACAACTTCGTGCACAGTGCCCTCTGCCGAGTATTTTTTACGAAGCTGACTAGATAAGAATATCATAAAATGAGGCATACGTGGGAGGAACATCCAGTCGAAACAACGTTACAGTTGGGAAGTAACTTGTTCTTCTGCACATGTACGCTGCACTGTACGATGGAGAATACTATAAAGTTTAGAGCTGCTGTTTTCTGCTCTTTGCTTATGTTAGTATGCGTGTCCTCTGCACTGTACAGCATTCTGTGAAATGTAGACCAGATTTTAGGGGCTAATATTTCTTTGTAGGTTAATATGTTTTCATATACAGCTTTCCATGTATTCTACACTTCAATTACAAAATGCATAACTTCTCCCAGAACTGGCCTTTTAGCCTTAATTGATGATTGGCACATGCTGTGTGTAGTGCGTGCTGTACAGCATACTATAAAGTAAATACCTCTCAGCATTGTATTTTCATAATTTTCAAGTGTTGTCCATGCACTCAACGGTGCAACAGACTAAAATAGATCAATGCAGAACATGATATAAGGCTGTGGTCTGATCCTGTGGAGCTATGTATTGCTGTGCATTGGACTCTTGAGGTTTGCCATCTGTTTTGGAGGCACATGCTGTACAGTCTGCCGTCCAATGGATGGTCTTGAGTATTCAAATCGTTTATTTTCTTTTGCAGTTGACGCCCTGATCCGACTTATTTTCGCGTTTGGTTTGGTTCAAGAGGAAGGGTGTAGAGGTAAATGACTGCATATAGTCGAAGTAGACCACTGATATTGACTCTGAAGCTTAAGTGGTGTCGGAACTAGCTTGCGGATGCAGGACAGCCTGTAAAAACAAGACTCTGGAGTTAAGCTGATTTGGTTAAGGGCACATCATCGTATGCTGAAAGCTGCTCAGTGCTCCTGAAAATCTACACCCCACTCTCTGATATCCTTGAGAAGGTGTAAGAGGACAATAATTGGTGTGACAGGCAAAATTGAACTGGGAGAGGGAAAGTAAACGAGCACAACTGTATAACAATTGACTTCACACATGGGCGCTAGCGAAAAAACACACAAACGCATTGTCCATCGGGACAGGCACATGGCATTGAATAGATGCAGGTGCATAAGGCCAATGGCACCAAGAGTTCTACACGTTTTTGGTGCTGGGAAGCAAAGGGCACAAATATGCAGAGATACTGTTTGCAGGTAAGTAAGGATGACATCAAGAATTAACTTATGCTCAAAGGTATTTATGCTGAGGGACTTAATTTGAGACTGTAGAAGTAAACATTGGGGGTTTGTAGCGTACCCTCTTCCAATTCCTCTTCAGCAATGATTCCATGGTTTACAATATAGATCTGATTCAGAGGCCCTCATTACGACCCTGGCGGAGAGGGGTTTACGCCAGCGTAATGCATGGCGTACCTCTCCGCCAGATTAGGACTTTCCGTAGCGCCATGGCGATTTTTACGCCCGGATTTTCCGGGCGGAAAAATCCATGGCGCTACGGGTCCCCTCGTTAATTACGCCACCGTATTCTACGGTGGCGTAATTAACGCCTTCCCCACTCCCATTATACCCTATGGGGCAAAAATGGGAATGGGGAAGGGTAAATGGGGATTGGGGACTTACCGCCCCGCCAAGGTCGGAATGGGGCGGTAAGTCCGCCAACCCCCATGGCGGAGTTGGCAGCTCTGCGCCATGGTCCATGGTGCAAATTGCACCATGGACCTCCGCCAGGGTCGTAATGAGGGCCAGAGACTTTTATGAATCATGCCACACTGAAATGGGGGGTGAACAAGGGATGATTGGTCAGCTAGAACCTAGGCTCCCTTACTAGCAAGCCTTGTGAAAGCTAAAAGACATGTTGAAAAATACACAGAGAAAACCAGGGAACCAATAACTATATTTATTTTAATATAACGGTACTAAGACCAGTAGAGACTTTTGGGCGAAGATGTTGACTAGCTTTTAATTATTGTTTGGGAATGAACTCAAGGAGGCAATTATTTTGTAAGACTCCAAATGAAGGGTGCCGTTGAAACTGTAGCTGGAGAGGAGCCACCCACACCAGTAGTGAAATGGTATTCCTCACTTATGGTGACCAGATTCATCGCAGTATTCTCAACTTGCCATATAATAGTGAAAGTAGCTGCAGGTCCAGATTAGATTGGAGACTGGAGTGGATGAAGAATGAATGATAAACTGAAAATGAAACTGCTTTGTTACTAAGGATCATAACATAAAGGCAATATAGTAGAAGATGAGGTTCTCCACTCAGAAGCCCATGTAGCCTACAAGGCCCCATTCTGGCAGTCTTTTCAGACTTGTGCAGCCTTGTAGCAGCAATTCCCACAGCAGTTTGAACACTGGCAACATGGGTATTAATGAGGCGGAAAGTGAGGCCCATAAAGGTGTACCCCTCACCACTGTCCTGTCAATCACAGGTTTCAACAAAGCTAGGGAAGCGGATGCTGCAAATAGTAAAGATATTGTGCACAATTCTGCAAAAGCCTAAACCCATACTAGCAAAAAAGACTGACGACAAAAGTCTTGTGGCTGAAGTACAGGAACAATGGAACCATGATCTTCCTAGCCTGCGTCAACCCCAGAGCTTTTTGCTTGGACATGGTAATTATTTTTCCTTGTCCCTGGTTCAGTGGGAATATCTTTCCCCCTCTCACCCAGTCTTTTACTCTTCTCATGGGTGACCTTTGTATGTCTCTCAATAGTGTGTGATTGAAGTTAGTTTCCTATAACTTTGGACTGACTGCTGTGTGCTGCCATAGTACTTTACATTTTAAATGCAGTGGTTTCCATTTAATTTCTTTTTAATGACTTACTGATCCCAATGGTTATAGTGGAATTTTCATCACCTTATGTGGAGTTGCCTGGGAGATACTGTGTATCCCTCTTGCTTCCCTGGTAGTAATTATTTTAAAAAATTAACTAAAAAAAATGAAAAGAATTAAAATTGTTACACTTGCAAGTTTACTTAAATGGCTGGTGGCAATGAAACTAAATGTTTTTAGTCGGTATTACTCGCAAGCTGTCAAATCAGCCATGGCAATGCACAGGCTGGTCACCATTTTGCTAGATTGATGGCTCCTTCACCATGTCTAATTTGCTTGTTATCTCTTGGGTGGTGGTCTTCTGTTTTAGGGGGGAAAGACCCAGGTTGTATTTTTGTCTTTGGCGGGAATCCTTTGTATTCCCCACGAGGCTCCAGAGTGTCTAAGAAGGCAGGAAGAGAGCGATGAGGTCAAAACTCTGCAGCCCTTTCTTTCACCTTGCCAGAAAAGAACCAGTTACTACCGGGCGGGGGGGGATAGGGCGGGGGGCTAGCTATTCTGATTGGACAGCGAGAGCGCCCCTTTCTGGGTACTGCACTGAGAGTTTGCAGAGGTTGTGCTGTAGTTCCTGATAAATAATTGTGGAAGCTACTGACAAGTCGACCCTTGGAACCAAATCCGAAGAGGAAGATATGACTGCTGTAACCTTTTCCAGTGACCGGAGAGCCTGCTATGTACTGAATGCGACAACTCTTACCCGTAGGCTGGAGATATCCACCAGTGTCAAGGAGACCTGCAGAATGTGCTGTGACCTTGCTGGGCTGCAAATCGTCAATACCAGGGGACCTTAAGCCCGAGTGCAGTGCATGGTCTTCTGAAGTCCGATTTTTTTTTTTTTTTTTGTCCGAAACCTTGGACTCTTGCTGCTGGACCTCAAGGCCCCTCCTCCCCATCAGAGTGCAGGACCGAGAGAGTGAAGAGAATCTGACTGGCAATATTTGTTCTTTTGGCTCCTGTAAAAGGGTGCCAAATCCAGTGCCGCGAGAATCCGAGGAATCCTTTGTTGGAAGCCTTCCCACTTGATGACTGCTGCCAGTTTTCCTTCAGTGTCCATTTCTTCAGTCTCTATGCCAAGTACCGAAAGACCGGATCCTGTGCTGCTGCATCCTGAAGGCATCAACCCAGAATCAAACCTTTTCTCCTAAGGTGCTGTGTTGGCTTGTAATTCTTACCTTAAGTCTGGTGTGAATCCTGTGAGACCGAGGGGGTGATTGTGTGGTTGGGAGTTTGCCCATACCATTCACCCAGGCCTAATGCTGGCATGCATACAGGATGCCTTCTGTGAAGTCACTGAACACTTAACTAACTCTGAAGCTAATACTGACTTGTGTGAAGAGATCCTCTAAAACTGACTTTCCTGCAACTGAACTTATTTTGACCTTCCTTCATCTGGCTCCTAGAACACTAGGGTCCATCTTCTGCCACTGAGAAAACTCATGCTATAGACTAGGGAAGTATTTTAAAGATAAGTCTTCTGTCAGTGAAAAGTCGTTGCTTGATAAAGAAGTTAGTGTGACAAAGATCTCTGTAGAAGGTTACACTCGCCATTGTTTTTAGGGGGGGGTACTGCCCCCCTAAAGATTATTTTGCCTGCTTTGAATGGTATTTTACCCCATTATAAAAAGTAATAAGCGTTGATACTGTTATCATTTGTGAAGTGAATGAGTGTTAAAGCTTACCAATAGGGTTTACCTACCTCGAATAACAGATTGTCATTCTTAAAGTGCATCATTGGGTTTTGATTCCCTGATCTGCTGTAGGGCATTTCAAAAATGGTCTGAGTAATGTGGCCCCTCTATAAAAAGTATGAGTTCTTAATTACCTGTGAATTGCTTTAGGACATTCTTAAATGTAAAATAGTTTGCTTAACTAGAATAACTTTGCCATTCTAAAAGTGTATAGTTGGATTTTGCTTCCCTGAACTGCTGTAGAGCATTTCTAGAATAGTCCTAAAGGTCTGTCTTGCCGTAGAAAACTGTATTATACACCTGAATAATACACTTATGAAAAGTACACTGGATATGACTATTAGGTAGTGGATAGTTCTGTACAAGTAGGTTGATTACTTACTGGGAAATACTGTGTCTTTCTTGAACTGTAATTGGGATTTGCTTTCCCTGAATTGCTTAGTGCATTCTAAAATAGTTATTGAGTATTCTTACCATTGAGTAGCTTAAGGCTAGGCTTACTTTACTAGCTCTGAACTATGTTCTTAACAGCAATACTGGTGGTGTAACTGTATCCATTCAGGAAATAAGAGTTACACATGTTGGAAGATAGAATTGTAACCGGTATGAGTCAGGCATGGAATCAAGACACAGGCTCAAAAGCATTTGTTTTCAAACCTTTATTAAGGTTCCTGGGTGAGTGAAATCCCTGACTAGCCCCAACTTTAAAGGGATGGTTCCCTTAACCAATGTTTCTAATGGCCGTTGTAGTCTAATCAAAAATAAAAGCCTGTCTGTCTAAACCTATGCTTGCCTTCACACTATACAAAAATGTGAAGAAGTCTTTTTAAAAGGAAAATGGTGGTTCAACAAAGAAATGGCAAAATCCAGAATTTGGTTTCAGGTAATCCAGAGTTTTTCGTGTGGTTTTCTCACAGGTTCAACTTGGTCAATGTCACAAAGATGATTCCTCAATAGGTCCTTAGGCCTCTCCAGCTCTGGCCTCCTCCAGCTTTCAAAACAAAATACCATTATCGTAGTTGCTTTTTGGTTTCACAGGGTGCCTTTCCTTGAGCTTGGGCCCCTCAAGTTTCTGGCCAGGCTATGCCTTTCCTTTACACAAAGTCTTACACATCATTCTCTCATGGGGTAGAACCAGACTTCCGAAAACTCCAGATTTTGCTTTTCCTGAGCTTGACCACTTGGACCATTTTCCCCCTTTCTTAGTTACTTAGCCTTTGAATCCTCATCTTGGTTGTGCCTCTTGCATGCTTTTCCACAGGCTCCTGGCCCCTTTTCGAACAAAGTTCGATGTCCGACTTTAGTTTTATTACTTCACACACACGTCTCTACTTTCGCGCTGACGCTGTTACTTTTACATCGTTAACTTCTTAACTTTAACTTCACTCGAATACTTTAACAGTCCTCTTTCTTGCGCATTTCACATATACATTTGTATCGTGACCTTCACATACCGGCTCTGCAATGTTTTCAGACTCGCTGGGAGGATTTCTGCGTGGTCGGCTTCTCAACAGTTCCTGCCCCTCAAACACTCCTGGGCTGTCCATTGGCCCTGGGTAACCAGCACTACATCTGCAGTTGCTACAGGAGACCAGCACTCCCCTTCCATACGCAGACTCTCCTGGGCTCACTTGAGACACAGCTCCCTCGCTACGTTTCTGCACTTAAAAAAATGCAACTCCTCAGTGTTTTTCGGCATCCCGTTCTCTGGCCTCTGGTCCTGGGCAGCTCTGGCATCTCAGCTCTCCTTACAACTCACTCTTCTGCTTGCTCTCCAACTCGCCCAACTTTTTGTGTGAAGCCACACCTTTTGAAGCAAAAAGACCAGTCAAGTGGAGTCTGGTTTGAATAGTTACTGGTGAATGCCTGACCCTGCCTGACTCAATTAGTGGGACAGCTTGAGTTCTTTCTAGGGTAGTTTGCCCTTATTTTCCCATGGTATTCCTATGGGTTCTCTTTACGGTTCTTAGTTGCCTCTTCCTCGGCTCAGTATTTGTTGGAAATGGGGAAGTGGAGATGGTGTGAGATTGGAAATACCCCATAAAGGCTGAGGGAGTAGGTTGGGGTCGTTTTGGGATTGGGGAAATACCATGTTTCGCCTTTGGGTATCCTCTTCCCAATCTCACGTGATGCTCCACTGTGGTGATCGATCCTTGCTTGTCCACCCCAGGGTCTGGATCCAAAAGCAATGGCCCTTCCCTGGCCACCTGAATGGAAGATCCGGAGGGAGGGAGGGAGGGAGGGAGGGAGGGAGGGAGGGAGGGAGGGAGGGAGGGAGGGAGGGAGGGAGTGGGTGGGAGAATACCGTCGGATTTCTCACATAGGGTTGGTTTATTAAGTGATTCTGTACTGAATAACGCTGTATGATCTAACCAATGGGGTCTACTACCCTTGAATTTCTTATTGTAATCTAAACTAACCTGGTTTTATACCCTTAGAATAGCAAATGGCTATCCTGTATGTATAACCTTAGTTTTGACTCCCATTGACTTGCTTAATGCTCCTCTGACTAAGTTTATACCTGTGTTTGTATACCATTGCTATTGTGGGTTTTGTTACGTGTTTATAACTACTATAAATACTTCCCCAAGATTTATCCTGGTCTACTGTATTTAAAATAATTATGTTTACAATACTTAAGTGTATCAGTGTTTCCTTGAACCATATGTATGATGCAATGTCTTTGTACTGATCTTCAGCCCTCTATCCCCCGCGCCCCCGTAAAATAAGCCTGGCTGCTTGATCCATGCTACCCCTATCTTAGGTGGTACAGACTCCAACTATGAGATGGAGATTCTGTATTGCCTAAGTTGTATGGTTTGATGAAGCTCTTATTTGGACTATTAAAACTGGCCTAACACTTTCCTTCTTCCCAAAGAAGACATGAAGGCCGAATGATAGTCTTGTTGGGATGTAAGTCCAACGTCCCAAATGTGAGCAAGTACAAGCTAAGGAAATGTCTCTAGCAAAAGACCTGATCTACACAGAAAGCCAGCAACCTGGCCTATATGTTGTGTGAAATGGCTAAGGGCCGGGCCACAGCTAAGGACAGCTCCTCTATGGGCAGCTCTTGTATCCCGTTTGCCCCTGTTCGCCCATGGACGCCTTGTGAAGCATCCTACAGTAACAACCAATTTACGTTTGGTATGGGCGGTGAACACCGCACGATGTTCAGGTAAAAAAAAAAAGACTTCTCTTATTGTACTGCATGCTATTGATATTGTATTGATCGTCACTGCTATGCTCATACCTACCTGTAAGTCATTGACTTGTCTGGCATATAGTATAGGGTTCTGGTCCATTACAGGATATGTTTTGAATCTAGGTGCATTTCGCAATGTCTGTTTTGACCTCTCATGCATGGTCTAAAAACTAAGAGCCCCAAAAATATCCTGTCTAAAAGCTTCAAGCTTTAGTTTAAATTCCCCTTCATGTAGAAATGGATCATTCATATGGCATCTTTCAAAAAGACCCTCCACCTATTATGTATCAGAAACCATCAATGGACTTCAATTCTCACACCACCCAAGACGAGGAAGATGGGACCTTTAAACAATGTGAATCGAACGGCAACCAGCTCAGGATAAGATGTGACTGCTTCAGTGAATGTGGACGGAGGCTGGAAGCACAAGCCGGTGTAGCAGAGCGAAACGTGTGAGACTTGCTGTGGAGATGCCAGGAACCGCGAGAGGGTCACTGGGTGTCCAGCAGCCCAGAGAAGCCGCATTGTCCTTTTCGGAGAAGCCCACGTACAAGAGCGGAGCTGCGAGGAAGCCTTAAGATAGGCATCCGAGCCGCCCAGAGTGGGAAGCAGGTGCCAAAGGTATGCCGCGTAAGCGCGAGCAAGCCAGAAAACGCTACAGAGAACCGCCGATTTGAGTGGGGATCTTCAGTCGTTTTTAGGCAGCCGCACCGAAGACACATGGAACAAGTTACAGAAAGTAAAATAACAAGAGGATTGTTTGAATCCGAGAGCAGAAGATTTTGAACATTGTGAAATTACAGAAATTAAATTGTCAAGTACATAAACCAAGCCAACAAGAAAGGGATATGCTACTTAAGATAAAAGGCCTGGAAAGCATACACCAGGCAGTTGTGAATAAGAGTCCTGGCAGAGCATTCTACCAGGCAACTGAGTGTGAGACAAGAGACAAGTCCTGGTAGGAGAGTACACCAGGAAATTCAAAGTACATGCAGAGTCCTAGCAGGGGAGAATACAAGGCAAATTGCAAACCTACAAGGAGCGTCAAGTAGAAACGGTTTTAGCTAAGCATGGAAGGAACTTGTGTTACAAGAAGGAACTTTTTTAATACTTTCTATTATTTTGCACACAAAGAAAATAGTAAACAGTTCAACATAAAGAGCAAACCTAACACAACACCACGATTGGAGAACACCACCAGGTTCGGACAAATCATATGCCAGGATAAGTACTGTCAAAAGGAGAAAAAAAATCTTAACGTCCACAACATCACCAAATAGGCCAGTTTATACGTGCATGTCCCCCCATTTCCCACAAATCTTCCATTTCCTGGGACAAGCTCTAGCATTAAATATTCTCTAGTCGGTGGCCACCAGGGGGCGCGCAGGTGATGGCAGCCTGAGCGTAGCACTCCTGCCGGGCCGTCGAAGGGGATATAGCCACCCCTCCCGCCCCCCCCAGATCTCCCCTGGCGACAACACAGTGCCGGACCGGCTATCGGACCCCATCGTGCCCCCTTCTCCCGAAAGAGCGGACGTCGGGGGTGTCGGAGAGATGGAGCACGGGCCTTGCGGCCCGAAGAGACGAACCAAGGAGAAGGCCTGGAGGGGAGATGCCGCGGCCCCGGAGGAAAAGGCGCTGCTCGGTGGAGCGGGGGACTCCCTCTGGTGAGCACCGGCGGGGTCCCGAAGAGAACGGACAGCAGCGAGGAGGGCCAGGAGCGGAGCCCTCCCATGCCTCATCGGCAACGGACCCGGGGCGGCAGTGGCCCCACGACCGCGGCCCTCACACCCTTAACGGGCCCAGCTCGCCCAGAGTCACTACAACGTGGCTGGGCCCGGGACGCGGCGGCCCCCGAGGAGGGAGAGCGGGGACCAGAGGCAATACAGAGGACCCGGTCCATTCAGGGAACATGGCCCACTCGGGAGGCAAAAAGTGTCCAAGCGGTGAGGCAAGGGGAGCGAAAAGGGAGCGGTGGTGCAATGCTGCTGCCAAATGGAACAGGAAATCTAGACTATGGCTGACAGCCTACCGGCCCTGGGTGTGGGTACCCCGAACGTGCGAGGCTTAAACACCCCCACCAAGAGGTCCCTGGTTTGCAGAGAATTCAGGAGGGCAAAACTGGACATGCTGTTTGTGCAAGAGACACACTGGGCCCAGGGGGTGGAATAGGATAGGTCTTCCACGCATCCCACAGGGGGAAGAAAAGAGGGTGGCCATCCTGGTTGCTCGGAGCGCCTGTTTCAATAATGAGGCCACCCTGCAGGACCCCGAGGGCCGTTACCGGTTTGTGAGGGGCTCCTTACAAGGCTCCTACCTGACCCTGGTAGTGGTGTACGCCCCGAATGAAGGCCAAGCCCAATTCTGGGAAGGAGTGAGGGAGAAACTCAAACTATTTGTACAGGGCACGGTGGTGGTAGGGGGAGACTTTTGGACCCATCCGTAGACAGGAAGCGGGCGGGACCCCAGAGCTTCAGACCTGCGGACGAGGCCATGGCGCGCATCTTTCAGAGGGTGAATGTCGACCTGGGCCTGGTGGACACAATTCTGTCCCCCAAAGCGGGTGTCCCCTCGTTTTCCTATTACTCGGCCACACACGCCTCGTTTTCGAGGATAGACTACATTCTGGTGGACGAAATCCTCCGCCCCCTTCGTCTCGGGTTATAGGATCGACCCCGTCCCCTGGTCAGATCATGTGGTGAGGGTCACTATATCGGGGGGGGGGTGGCGTAAAGAACGCATAGGCCGCTGGAAATGTAATGATGCCTTATTAAAGGACGTGGTCCACGCCCAAGACGTTCTAGACGCTAGAACAGAATTCTTTGAGCTTAACGACTACGGGGAAGTGGGCACACACACACACACACTCTGGGATGCTTTTAAGGCAACTTTACGGGGTGTCCTCATCCAAAAAGGGGCTCAGCAAAAAGAGGAGAGAGGCACAGGAGAATACCTTCCAAGAAAAAATAGCCGACTCCAGCTGGGGGACTCCCCGGATCGGCCCTGGAGCGCAACTGGGTGGCCACCCTGGAGGATTGCATGCTTCAGCTAAAAGACTTACTCCTCCAGATGGTCAAGCAAAAATACTACGATAAAGGGGACAAGGAGGACAGGATTCTAGCCTGGAAGCTGAGGGAGGTTCAGAGGAGCAGGGTGGTCAAGGGAGTAAGGAATGCTAGGGGGGGGATCTCGGTTAAGACTCCTCCCACATTGGAGAGGCTTTTCGCCACTATGAGACACTATATTCATCCGAATATGAGGGGGGGAAATGCCCCGATAGAAGATTTTCTGAACTCAATCCGACTCCCGGCCTTGTCTGGGGAGATGGTGGAGGGACCGGTGACCCAGGAGGAGGTGGATAGGGCGTTAGGCGGGATTAAGATGGGAACTCCAATCCCCCCCACACCCCCCTCTGGGAAGATGGTTTCTCCGTCTCTATTTCTAAGATTTAGATCCTCCCTAATCCCTTAACTAGTGAAGGTTTTCAACTCTGCTGGACGGGGAAACTCTCCCTGAATCCATGATGGAGGGGGGGCCATAATAGCAGTGCTTCCCAAAGAAGGTAAAGATCCCGCTGAGTGTTCCTCCTACCGCCCCGTATCGTTGCTAAACATCGATGTTAAGATCCTGGCCACGGTGGTGGGGAAGCGGATGGAGGGAATAATGCCAAAGTTAGTACACAGGGACCAGGTGGGCTTCATTAGGGGAAATAGGGGTCAGCTAACATGCGCAAAACCATAGACCTGATTTACTTCGTCCAACAGTCGGAGCTCAATGCGAGTGTCTTCTCCTTAGACTCTGAGAAAGTCTCCGATAGGGTGGAATGGCGGTACATGGAACTCCTCTAAGAAAGATGGGCTTTGGGGCCCACATCATGAGCTGGGTTACTGCCCTCTAAACCCACGGCAAGGGTCCAGGTGAATGGGAGGTTGACCGATTCTTTCCCCCTCTCCCGAGGCACAAGGCAGGGGTGCCTACTTTCTCCTCTGATATATGTCCTCACGATAGAAGCATTAGCGATCAGAGAGCATCCAGGAATTAAGGGGATAAGAAGGGGGAGGTGGACTTCAAACTCTCCATATTTGCAGATGACATCCTGGTGGACCCTGGCACCTTGCTCCCTCCTTTGTTGGACCTGGTGGCTGAGTTTGGACTCTTCTCGGGCCTGAAAGTCAACACCTCAAAGTCAATCCTGCTCCCCATGAGGTCCAGGGACCCGGCGCTGGACCCGCTAAATAGATTTCACGGGATCACAATGGGGAAGGCCGTAATACGATACCTGGGGGTTCTCCTCACACGGGACCTAAGAAATTGGCTGCTACCAACTATGACCCCATTATGACGGGATCACATCGGACATGAGGAGGTGGGGTGGGATGATCCTTTCATGGTACTGTAGGATGACGGCAGTTAAGACGAACATTCTGCCACGTCTCCTATACCTCTTCACAGCACTCCCAACCAGCGTCCCTGAGCAGACTTTTAGAGTTCTGCAGAACGCAATTCGGGACTTTATATGGCAGGGAAAAAACCCGAGGACCGCGAGGGCCACCCTGACGTTGCCGAGGGAGGGAGGGAGGGAGGATTCGGATTGCCTGATTTCCGCCTGTATTTCCGTGCCACCCAATTGCGTGTCCTCCTGGAACACATGAAAGGACTGGGGACCTACTGGTCATACTTGGAGGATATGGACATGCACCCTCTGAAGGTCCGCGACCTCTTGTGCGCGCCATATAAAACAATCCCGAGCCATCTAAAAATCCACCCGACTCTAGGGGTTCCCTGGGGCATTTGGAAGGAGGGACACCAGACAGCGCACCTCACTACATGGCCCTCCCCGATGACCTCCCTCTGGGGCCACCCCCTTAATCTGGGAAGCAAAGGATTTAGGTACTCACAGACCTGGTCGGACAAGGGAATGGAATGGGCGGGACAGATGTTTAGGGAAGGCGAATTCCGGCCTTATGAGGAACTAAGGGACGCCCTCGGTCAGGGATCCCTATCCATTTTTGAGCATCTCCGCCTTAAGGGTGTCCTATGCGACCCGTCATGGGGTCCAGATCTGAGCAGACAGCTAACCCCTTTTGAGAAACTCCTAGACACGGCGTCCTCCAGGAAGGGGGCGGTATCTTGCATGTACAAAATCCTCAACGCATATGACCTCCAGGGAAGGAGGAGCTTCCGCAAGTTCTGGGATGAACTGGCGGGAAAAGAGATTTCAGAGGACTCCTGGTCCAGAATATTCAAAATAGCTTTTCAGGGGAATCTATTCACCTCGGATATGGAGCACAACTTTAAGATTTTGCAGGGGTGGCATAGAGACCTAGTGAAACTATCTAAGATGTTCCCAGGGGTGTCCCCTATGTGCCCGAGGGGGGGCTGACAGGCCGACACTAGGGGCCACATGTGGTGGTACTGTCCGAAAGCCCAAGACTTCTGGGGGTTGGTGAGGAGCTGGATGGCGGAAGTGACTGAGGAACTCCTGCCACTAAACCCTCTAACGATGCTGTTGGGCCTCCCCCGGAGGTACACCGATATCCAAGGATGTGGGAGGCAATGCTGCGGGCGGGTAGAGTAGCTCTCGCACAGAAGTGGAAAAGCCTGTAGCACCCTTCCATGGAAGATTGGATGAAAAGGGTGAAAAACATGTATCTGATGGACAAATTGACTGCCATGGTAAACAATGACACTGGCTCGTTCATCACGAACTGGTACGGAGTACAACAATCCTGGGATGGGAGGTTCATTGAACCCAGGGCAGGGACCCCGCGTTCGGTGGGATGAATCTGGCCAGGGGATGAACAGCAAATGTCTGGGGGGGTCCACGACCTGGGGCATGATGGATTCAAGCCTATTGGAGTTACGGCTACTAGCTGCATCACATCCCAAGAGCAGGAGACGAAGAGAACGTTGAAAGTCCCGGAACAGATCCGGCTTGTACACAGGGTAAGGGGGGGTGGGTTCAAGTTGGGGTGGGGGGGATAAGGGGGTGGTGGGGATGGGGTTTGGTTTGTAATGTTCTCATTGGGGAAAAAAATGCAAATAAAAATGAAAGTTTAAAAAAAAAAAATCTCTAGTCCAGGGCACATACAGCAGTCCAATTCAGTGGCCCATTTTGACCTTCTTGGATGAGTTGAAGCACCCCCCCCGCCTCCACCCCCCCTGCACCACCAGCTAGTTTAGTCAGACCGACAGCCATGGACACAGTTTCTCAAATGTTGAAGTCAGTTTCTCCCCACAGCCCCAAGAGCAGTAGTCGTGGGTCCCCAGCTATGCTCAATCCTGAAACCAAGTGGACCGTATCCAGACATTTATTTTTATTTATTTATTTGGATTTGTAGAGCGCACATCTGCCCGGGGGCATCGTGGCGCTAAGAAGTCTTACTTGTTACAGGCATACATGGTGAATATACAGATATACAGATTAGCATAGACGCGTTTTTTTCATACATTTGCTGTTATTTCCATAATTACAGTGGTGAGAATACAGGTGAGGCGGGGTTAGTGGAACAGCGTGGTTTTGAGTATTCTACGGAAGGCATGGTATGATTTTTCGCTTCTTAAGGCGGTGGGGAGTGCGTTCCAATTTTTGGGTGCTAGGTGTTGGAAGCTGGACCCTCCGGCTTTGCTTCTTTTGAAAGTGGGTCCAAAAGCAGCGCCCCTTTGGGCATTCCCAGATAAGGTGCCCTCAGTGGGAATAATCCACCCCAACTGCTAGTCTGTACATGGAAATAAGGCACAATAACCATATGCCCAATGACACGTCAGTTGTGAGGTTCGATTTCCAAACAAGTCTGGTTTTATTGCAAAGTATCTCAGTCGGCTGACTGGGTCTCAACGCCTCACGACGTGTGTTCCCAGACACCATGAAATGCGAGAGAGCGAACAGCGCTCAAGCAGTCATATATATCAACATTTGCTAATCCTATTCGTCCCGCCCTTATAAATGTCATACAGGCTAGGGTTCGGTAATTGACGGTTATGACAAGTCTTCATTTAGTCTAAACATTAGTTATTCTAGCAAAGGCTACAGAGACACTTTTCTGTTATGAGGAACATGGAGCACTGGCACAGGAAGGATATCTTGTTCTTAGCAGAGTGACATTCCATACAAGGTTATCTATTTGCTGTGGCTCATGAGTTAAGGGTCCGATAGTTCTGAGGCAGAAAATATCATCCTTCGTGAAGGAGCACCGCTACCTGAATATAATTCATGTTTAACTGCCTTTTGCAACAGCACTGGCAAGACAAACCGGCACCGTGCTACTGATAGGCGCGGCTTCTGCAGAGCTTCAAGGCCGCAGTGAGGGGGAAAACGATGCA
This sequence comes from Ambystoma mexicanum, assembly GCF_040938575.1. NCBI lineage: Eukaryota > Metazoa > Chordata > Amphibia > Caudata > Ambystomatidae > Ambystoma > Ambystoma mexicanum. Next base: position 345,357,701 of record NC_090922.1, read on the forward strand.
TTTCTGCACGGATCTACATTTATGCCTACATTAGTATTTCAGATTTCAAGCTGTAGCCTTGGATCGTGTGTGGATCTGAAGCATAGAATATATTTGCAAAGAGTTCAAAAAAAGAAAATGGGCGGCATTTACAAAATGGACTCCCTATGGTCACCTTCAGGTTTCTTAGTTTGCGAAGTTTGTCACAGGATGCGATTTGCTTCTGGCCAACATATTATTCATAGATCCTGGCTATGTGATTACTTTTTCGGTATAACAATTGAATAAGACGGTGCGAGACTAATGGAACTTTTAAGATTTTATCCTCCTTATATGGTGAGATACCGATTTTCCATGAACAGTAGGGCCTCCACGCAGTCCTCCAGTGTTCTCTCTCTGGAAAACCAAATTTATCACACAGCGCTGGGAAAAGGGATCAATGCCCCCTCACTCAGTACATCTCCCAGACACCAAACCTTGCATCTCTTCCAAACCCAAAGTCTACAGGTCTTAGCCACTTCAGGGGCAAAGGCATTGTTTCAAAGCGGCTGCGCAAGGGTAGACCTGAGGCTCCCCCCCCAACCCACATGGTGATGGGAAGCTCTCCATATCTGCTGAATGTGCTGCATCATGGGTGTAAGCAGCAGTCTCTTTTGACAAAGTTAAAGAATCCTTGGCGGGAGGTGAATCAGCCATCCATCTCCTATCTGCCTTAACATGTGGCAGTGATGAATCCCTGTGCAGCCAGTCATTCATAAATGCTAGTTGACCAACCCAATGATAGCCCCGCAAGTTAGGGAGTCAGATTGCACCCCAACCCCACAAACAGCGCCGCTGTGTGGCTTGTGCAGTACAGGGCTCAACACCTGCCCAAGGAAGGGTCAGGAGAGCAGCGTAGTCTGTCAAATTCACCCTTGGGAATCTGCAATGGGGTATTCTGAAGGACATACATCTACCTCAGGAGGGTTAACATCTTGAATAGGGCAGCTGTCCCAAGTATTGTCAACCAGAGGGATCTCCAGTGAGTAACTTCCTGCAAGAACCGATCTGTGATGGGATGCAAATTATACTGCACCTAGTCTGTTGTGTCGGAGCCCACCCAGACCCCCAAGTATTTAAAGCCTTCAGCCAAGACACGGTATGGACAGTTCTGGTGGGTGGAACCATTCCCCATCCCTTGGAGAAGGGGGAAAGGATTGGCTCAACCCATTAACCCTCAACCCACTGCAGAAACCTGTGCAGTTCCCTTAGGGAATACTGCAAAAGATTTAAGACTACAGGTGTTGGCAGTAAACCCACTTGGTAGCAGTCTGTACCACCCAGATTTACCTTGTAGCTGTGGCTGAGCAGTCAGACTTCCCTCAAGAAGAGTTAGGATGTATGCAAAGTATACACAATAGGCACTCAGATACAACAATACAAGCAAACACTGACCAGAGCTTTGGTATCAAAGTATATAATTTATTTAAAAACACACGGTTTGAAACACTCCAGCACTCTTGTTGTAAAATATTCTAAACACAGTTACTATTGTAATATGTACACCCCTTTTTCCTTATCAGATAAGTCACAGTAAAACACCACTTATTTTCATACAGAGGTGAGCGCTTAACTAGATTGCACTCCAATAAGTTTGTGAGAAAGGGAGGGAAAAAGACAGAATATGGAAAGGTACACTACTCTAAGGTTCAGGAACACTGTTAGCAAGGCAGAAGAGCAAAAGTCACTGGTGAGCCAAAATCCAAAGGCTGGGCCCACTCTTAGAGAGAGCAGAGCACAAATGCGCCCAAGATCACAGTTACACTAGGCTTAGTCTTGCAGAGGGTTCAAAGAGAGTTTAGAGGCTTAGGAAAGTTTAGCCAGGGTGTCCCAGGCTAACCCAGGTTCGAAAGCCGGGGGCTAAATCTACCCCGTACAGTCGGTAGCAAGGGAAGCCAGGCGGGACACGGTACCTTAAGTGGGAAGGATCCTCCAGCGGTGGCAGTTCCTGGTAGTGGGTGCAAGTTGCGTCATCGTCCAGGGGAAGAGAAGATCTCGACTTGGAGGAAAGATGAAGGTCGTTGCACTACCAGGGAAGAAACCACCCGTGGAGTTTTCTGGTTAAAGGTGGTACCTTTGTTTCGCGGTCGTGGTAAAACGTGGTATCCCGGTTGCCGGGGTGCTTGGCACAGGCAAGGCGGCCACGAGGTACGTCAGGAAGGCGAAAAGGCGGTGAAACTGGTTATCCCCACCAGTCAAAGGAAGAAGACTCTCCGGCGAGAGATCCCCTCTGTCGTTGGGAAAAGTGGTGAGGCAGTCCAGCAGGGCTCCACCGGTGGTGGTGTCGTGGCAGGTCGGCTCAGCTTCTCCCTCGTCGGATTCTTGGGTCCTGTGGCGACTTCTGAAGTTCCAGTCCCCAAACCCCTGCTTTTATGCAGCAAACCCCCATTCACTCAGCCTAGCTGTCACTCAAACATGCTAAGTGGTGAGCCGGCCGGCTCACCACTTGGGCCAATCAGGATGGAGTGCGACTTGAGTTGCCTAGGCAACTCAGTCCAGGGTGCCTAAATTCCCCTCCACCCCTCCTAAGTACCCCAGACAGAGTGGCACCACTTTGGAGGGCTTCTGTGGAGAAGCCCGCCAAAAAGCGGAACAAAGGATTCGGCTCGGCTTGGGTTGGAGTCACAGAAGAGAACACAAACGCCATTTTAGAATCAAGTTTTGGCAAAAAATACCAACCAGAGAATTAATATTAATTAAACCGGCGGTATGTTCGAGGCTACCGTAAATAATTAATTAAATAAAGATAGTAGCCTAAAACAATGGGAAATCCCATAGGAAAATATTTGCGGTTGAATATAAAAAGTAGTATCCACTGCCACCAGCCAAAACTCTATCGGGGGGGACGGAGACGTGCCCCCTCGACTAACAGACCCCGGGCAATTGAATTGCTCCACCCAGTACGTCCACAATATGATGGTTTGTACTGGTTCTGTTCAGAATTTAAGACTAGTAAAGTCAATGGTGACTTTACATGCCCTGGGAGACAGTAGTCAGTCACAGGGTATGGAGTCTATACTGGGGGGTCACTGACACCCCTTTGTCACTGCACTGAGGGTGCTGTGTAACACACATCACAAAAACACATGAAGCCCTATGGAGTAAAAGACCCCATAGCCCATTAAACACATCTAGATTCAAAGAAACGCATTCAAATCATGCCCAAGAGTGAGGGTAAAAAAGAGTCTCACTCTTGGCAGGAGAAAAAAATAACACCCAAAAATCCAGCAAAGCTGCTGGGGGACTCACTAGGTTAGGAAATTCAGCCTAAAAGGAGAATTCTCCCTAACACCCACTGGCCCCCTGGAATTCCTGCAGGATATGCGTAACCCAGGCACATGGTCCTGTGGCCTACTAAGGTTTAATGGAGAGAGCCTCGCCCCAATGCATCCAACAGAAGCCAGACCAAGTTGGGTCAGTTCTTAAGCAGATGGCCAGTGGCTCAATAGCCAGTGCGAATAGAAGGGGAGATGGAGGACACGCCTGCCTCGTCCCACGCAGCAGGGGAAAAGCCCAGGAGGTCACCCCATTTACTCAGACCTCCATGGACCGACTAATTAAACAAACACACCCACCCCAGGAAATGTTCCCCCAAATCCCATGAAAACCATTGCTTACCACAGGACTTCACTCCACTTTTCCAGGTCCACCGTAAGAAGTGCCAGCGGCTCCTCCAACGTATGTGCCCTGGATATAGCCATGAAGAACCTACCAATATTCATCCCGGTGAACTTATCAGGCAAAAAAACACATTGTTCTGGATGTATTAGGGATGTAATGACTTGAGTGAGGCGCTCTGCCAATACCCGCTCCATGACCTTGCCCCATTAATGAGGGAAATAGGCCTATAAGAGGCACAGGACTCCGGGGGGTCTACCAGCATTGTGAATGACAACTATGCAGGCTCTCCAGAGGTCCAGGAGTAACATGCCGGTGACCCTTGAATGAGTAAATAAATTGTTTGTGCAGTAACTTTGTCTCGGCTAATTGTTTCCAGACCTGCCCATTGTGCCTGGGGGCCTTCCCGGACCTAAGATGCGATACAGCAGTCTCCACCACCTCCCCCGTGAGATCTGCCTCCAGGGCGTCCCTCTGGGCAGGGGTCAGCCTTGGCAGGATGACATCTGCCAGGAAGGGAGAGCCCTCCGTTTGATCCCCACTCTGTCAGAAGCTATAAAGCTCCTCATAATATGTAGCAAATACTTCTGATATTGCAGTGCCCTCTGACCCACCTTCCTCCCAGACCTCTCGCCTCTCTCACATATCTATGCCCTTCCTCCCTTCTGTTCAACCAGGCCAGTAGCCAATGCATTTGCTTAGCATCTAGTGCAGTGTTCCGGAGTAGCTTCTATGCTCTGCGAAGCTCCCGTCTGTCCTGGGTCCCCTTCTCCAAGCATGACTTCCTCTGCCACCCTTTTCTGCGCCTGCCTTCTTCACTGCCTGTCTATGGACAGTTTTATGAGCCGCAACTAGGGAAATCCTCTCCTCGAAGGACCACCTTGTAACCTTCCCATAACACCTGGATTGTGTACCGTACCTGTATTGATGGCAAAATAGTAATTTGTCTTGGACGCTACCCCTTCCAGGAACTCTGGGAAACCCCAAATAGCTGTTCATACGTCATGGAGCGCTTTCCTCCTTTCTACCCGTATCATGCTCCACAACAAAATGGGAGTGTTCAGAGATGCCAAAGCCAGGAAAGTAGCTGACCTAAGCTTATGCATGCCTCATCTAAATGAAAAGATAATCCAACCTGGATAGAAACCTCAGACGGGTGCACTGCTCTCCAGGCGGCGGCTACCAACCCCATTGCACTGGCAAATGTATGGAGTGCCAACCAGTCTAGCCCTTGCATGCATACGATTGAGGTGAAGCGTCCATGACATCCCCCCTCCTCACACCCACCTTCTGTCCGCCTGGCTGCAGCATAGGGCTACTTGGATTTCGTTCAGTAGGTCCAATTCCAGGGGTGTAGGGGCATACACGCACACCACTCCCCAAACCTCTCCCCAGAGTTCCCCAATCGCCAGAAAATATTGTCCCCTCGGTCTTATTTCACCTCTAGGAGCCTTAAGGAAACCCTCCTATCTAATAGGATCAGGGTACCCCTTGCCCCGCATTGAAGCCAGCGTGTATCTTTGTGCGCTTGATAAGCAACTTTCTGATCCAGCCAAATGAGTCTCGGTGTGGGACGACATCTAGCGAGTGGCGATTGAGAAGTTGTAACACGAGCCGTCTTTTAATACTGGACCCCAGCCTGTTCACATTTCATGTTAAAAAGGAAATTATTCTAGGTCTATCCTACTCCATACATGTAAGCACAAGGACCGAGGGGGTCCATGACACACCCTGATGTGGACAAACTGCAAACAAAGCTTCCAATCTTCCCTAGTGTTCCAATCATTGAACAAACTAAGCCCCCTGTCCCCTTGACAGCCATCAGTACAAACAAGAACGCCCCCCTACTGAACTCCCCTCCGCCCCCCACCAGAAGCACCTGTCCCCGAACCCATGAGAACCAGAACATACAGCAACCCTTGAAAACATGTACGTGGATACCTATGAGAAATCGCCGATCCCCCGCCAGAAACTGCCATATGTAGGATCCTGGCATGCAAAAGTGAACATCATATTGACCGTCCACTTCCTCATGCCCCAGCCCGCCACCAGCCAAGTTGGTCAAGAGTGATCACTGTGTCAAACCAGGCCGGGTACGAGTCCATCGCATCCCCAGTTAGGCCAATCTTTTGGTGTGCCAGAGCGGGGGTCGGACAGGATATGTCTAACCAGTCCCAGGCTTCCTTAGGGTTACGAAACATATGTACCGTTCCCTTGTGGTAGACCTTGAGCAGAGCCAGAAGAAAAGTGCATATTTGATGCTGAGCAGCATTAATCTTTAACAGTCAAAGGACTGTCTGGCCTGCTGTACCTCCTTTGTATAATCTAGGAAGAAACCAATCTGATTCCCATTGTACGGGATTGGGCTGGTTTCCCTCGGCGTATGTAGAATAGTGTCTCCCTGTAATTTAAGAGACGTGCAAACAAAGTGCGAGGAGGCGCTCCAGGTGCCGGGCGGCCTGTTGGGACTCGATGTGCTTGTTTAGTTGAAAAGAAATTGGGGAGTTTTTTTGGCTGCCAAGTTGTCTGCCAACCAACGTTCCATAACTTGCTCCCTACAGGGCCCTCCCTTCTTCTAGTCCAAGTATATGCAAGTTATTACGACATGATCTGCCCTCACTGTCTTTTGCGCAGTTTTCTAGAATGGTGAGTTTCAGAGACACTGCATCCATCCGTCTTGAGCGCATCTTCATGATCAGATATGCATTGCTTCGCCTACCCTTGAGGACAATTTGTGGCGGTCCTGTCTGAGAAAGGACACTTCAGTGCCAACCCATCCATTGTTGCCTCCACCGATCACCTGGAGTCGCCTATCACGGTCCTAATGTCTGATATTCTCTGCACTTCTCCGGAGGTTTCCCCCCCCCCCCCCCCCCACATGCCACCTCTGTCTCCTGTGGTGAGAGGTTGGAGCTTGTTCTGTATGTTCCCCTTCCAGGGCTTGGCCTCTGCCATCCCTGTCTGTGCCTTTTTCCTCTAGTAGTCCTTGGTTGCTGTCGGTGCCCCCTCTGGATCTCCCGAACCTCTTATGAGATCGCAACCTATCCCAACTATCACCCCGTCTCGAGGATTCTAGTGCGATTCGGAAAACACCCTCATCTCCAAGTGCCCCTTAACCAGCCAGGTGCCACTGCGCTCATTATGGCCAGTAGTCTATTGTGGCCCCTGGGATTAGTGTTTATGTACTGTTTGTACAGTTCCTCCCTCAGGAGAGGCCCTACCTGTTGGTGTCCGCCCCCATGCACTATGTCCACAAAAGAGGATATTATCTGCAGGGTGGGTCACTTGGAGAAGTGGTGCAAGACACTATTTTTTGGACAATTAAAGGTTGAATTGCATTTTCATCTGTTGCCTTAAAGGAGACCCAAGGTGTGAGTAGCAGATGGACACCAGGGTATTCAGGATGGCCGAGGGTGGCTGCATCACAGGATACGTGTAGAGGGAGTCCTTGTAAGCGTTGCTGGTCAGTGGTGGTATGGGTACATTGATGTTTTATTTAGATCGCGCTCGTACACAAGTGTTTCAGAGCACGACAAGGCAAGGTAGGAGAACAAGGGAGAACAAAAACAATCTTACTAGGCCCAGTGACATTGAAAACGTGCAAGTGCATCGGAAAGGGGGAAAAGTGCATGTAAAGTGCAGATGAGAGACAAGATGATAAAATAAAATAGAGGCAGTAAACAGTAATGCTGGTGGCAAGTGCTGGGCATAGCAGACCGGGTATGTCTAAGTGCAGAAGAAAAGGGGGTGCAGGACTATATGGGTACAGATACATAGGCAGAGCAGGAGTTTGGCAGGGTGAGCAGGTACCAGGGCCTGCAGGAACAGAGGGTGGCCAGGTGCACAGTACCAAGAGGAACAGATCAGCAGGGCGCAAGGGGGCGAAGGCAGAAGCAAAGAGGAAGGGCTTAAGGTACTTCAGGAACCAGAGATGGTTGTCATCAAGCTGTTCGAAAGGGAGGCCCCACCCGAGGACAGATCTACCCCCAGCTTGCGTCTTTAAAACACGACTGACCCTGAGAGAGTTAGAGGAGCGAAGAGTTCGAGAGAGGAGGTATTTACGGAGTGATAGTTGAAGGTATTTTGGACTCAGGCCCCAGAAAGCCTTGTGGACAATGCAGAGGGTTTTTAAATTTAATCCTTGCATTCACTGGGAGCCAATGAAGGGATTTCAGGGCTGGAGAGATCTTGCAGTCCTGTTCTGGATTAGTTGTAAAGAGCGGCTGTTGCAGTAGTCCAACCTAGAGAACCAGAGCTTTGGAGACAGTGAGCTTTTGGGGGAAGGAGAGGAAGGCAGAGTCCCTCTGAGGAGGTGCAGTAGGAAGTTTGACTTTTTAAAGACGTCGGAGATGTGGGCAGAAAAGGAAAGTGCGGAGTCAAACATGACTGCAAGGTTCTTGGCCTCACAGGTAGGGGTCGGAGGAGGGCCAAGTGAGGCCGGTCATAGACTGAGGGGAAAGGATGGAGATGGAGTACTGATGAACAATATCTGTCTTGTTGGCATTTAGACAAAGATCGTTGGCGGCACACCAACCTTGAATGGCAGTTAGGCAATCCGAGATGAGAGAAGGATAGAAGTGGTCGAGGGCAGCCTGAAAATTAAGTCTGAGTATCACTGTCAATTTGAGCAATGAGAGAGCGAGAGAGAGATCCTTAAAGGTTTTAGAGGAGCTTGGATGAACCTGTTTTGACCAAGCTTTCATCATAGATCGGACTTGTCTAGTGACCATCTCAGGGGAGGAAAAAAGGAAATATGTGGGGTGGCAGGAGTGTCAGCAAGTGCAGACTGAGAGGGGAGAAAAGGAGCATGTGAGGAGAGGGTGGACAGAATGTCCTGGGTTTTAGAGATCAAGTGACAGGCAAGGGCATTGCAAAGGGCCTGGTAGGCAAAAGGACGTGTAGAAACTGCAGCAGGGTTGGTTAGCTCCTTGCTGATTGCAGAGTCCAGCCCAGTTCTTAGATGCTGCAGAGATACGGGCTTGAATGTGGACTCTCTTCCTGGGGAGGACTGTCTGTATAGCCTTTGGAGCTGGCAACAGGCCAGTTTATCAGAGGATGAGCAAGAAGCCCTCCATTTCCTATCAGCTGCCCTACACTTCTTTTGAGTGTAGCTAGGCCAGTTATACCAGGAATGCACTTGGCTTTGGACTTAAAACGGGTCCTCATGACTGGGGCAAGAGCATAAAGAGTAGCAGAAATGGATAAATGGAGCAGGGACAAGACTGTGTCAGGGTGTGAGTCAGCCAGGGGGGGCTGGGGGGGGGGGGGGTAGGTGGCAGCGAAAGCCTCAACTGACACACGCTTCATAGGCCGGATGTCCGAGAAGATGAGTGGCAATATTGGGGTAGGCTGGGGGGGAGGGGAAGAGGGAGAGATGAGGAGATGGTGCTCTCCTGGAGGGAAGAGTGGTCAGAGGAATCTAGACCGGGTGGCCTTATGAGATTGACATCCAGTGTGTCCCATGCAGAGTGAGTTGGGCCAGAGGGGAGGATGGAGAGGGAGAGTGAGTTGCAGAGGTCACAAAAGAACACTGATGAGGAACAGGGAGAATTGAGATGGAGGTTGGTCACCAAGGAGTAGGAGTTGAGTGGTTGAGGTCGGGAGGGAAGATGAGGTCTGCCCACTCAGAGAAATTGGGAGATTGGACCAGGGGGCTGGTAGAGAGTAGCAACAGTAGGAGTGGCTTGGAAAGAGAGCCTGCAGACAAGGCATTTGAAAGAGAAGTCTGAGTGGGGATGATGGAGGCAGGAATCCACTCTAGAAAAATCAGGGCTACACCCCTTCTGGGTCGGGTGGATCTGGGCGCAGGGTGGATCTTGTAGCCTTCAGGGAGGAGATTGTCCAAGCTTGTGACAGGTGGCCATGAACCATGCCTCAGTGAGACTGAGGACATGGAGGTCAAGTTCTTCCAAGAAGTGGCAGATGTCCGAGGAGTGTTTGACAGCACAGCGAGAGTTGAGTGGCAAGATGAAGGTTGCCAGCCTTAAAGACCTTCCCGGGAGGGGTACAAATCAGAGGTATGCCCTGCAGAGGTGGGGCAGAGGAAGAGGGAAGAGAGCAAGGTAGCCAAGTGAGGAGAGGAGGCTACAGCTGCAGATGAAAGAGTTGATGAGGTGAGGGAATCGCCTATGAAAGAGGAAGAGATTGGCCTTGAGGGCCTTGGAAACATGCCGGTGCCATTTCGGTAGACATTAAGGATGACTCTGGAGGAGTCAGGAATCCATGAGGACTTCCCAGCGGGTGCCACCATTAATGGGAGAGGAGGAGCCGGACAGAGCACAGATCATATGAGGGGTCCATAGATCTGACGAAGGAACGACGAAGAGGATGTCAGTGAGGGTCTGTCTGGAAGAGGTGCTGGAATAGGTATCGGCAATGGGGAGACCAGGGTTGGCGGCGAAGATATCCTTTTAAAACATTTTCTTACCTGACTTAGTGAGAAGGGAAGGATAGTTTCTAGAGAAGCAGTTGGAGTAGATAGGAGAAACAGATGGCACCATGGTAGAGTAGAGAGAGGAGGCAGTGGGAGAAATGGGCAAGTACAGCGGTATGGATGGAACAGTCACTGGGCTAGCAGGTTACAATTAATGGCCAAAGTTAAATGAAAAACACACCCAAATTTGACTATCCAAGTTAAATGCTAAGGTATTGTAGGTAGAGTAATGAGATCAGAAGTGAGAAGTCAGTCAGAAGTCAGAGGAGGGTACCGTAATGAGTACATTAGAAAGCATAACCAGGAGGTTTGTTAGAGCAAGCAGAAAGGAGAAGGTTACAAGAAGGGAAAGGGAGAAGAAACCGGAGGAGGGAATTGACTCATGGTGATTTAGGTAAGAGAGTGTTGGTAGTCCAGTCTCCAATCCAGGTGAGGTAGCAGTCTCATGGAGGGTTCGGTTGTGGCACTAGCCTCGCGTAGCATCCTGGTAGCAGACAAGGAAGCTGACAGGGGCTTTAGAAGTGGTCCTTGGTGAGGGGCCCAGCTAAAGCCTGCCAGTCCCTCGTTGGTGCAGAAAAGCGATTCCCGACCAATCATTTCTCGGGATGGTGGAAGGCGGATGGAAACACTGCCTCAGTTGATGAAAGGCCCCGGGCGGCCATGTTCAAAGCACCGCATGGTGCAAGGCTTTGCAGGCAAAAGGCCGCAAACACAGATTTTCTCTGTGCAAGGCAGCAAAATCTTAAAATAAAAGCTGCCCACATGCGCAGTGGTGAAAGCGCTGTAATTTCAGTTTTTGTCATGTCACACCCCCTTGGCCCCCAGCAGCCACTTACTCCTCTTTCCCTAGGCCTTTTATAATTCTTTCTATCCTGTCCCTGCCAGAGAACCCAGCACTGTCAGCATGCCCAGCCCTTCAAAGGTCACCCGGAGTGGGTCTCTCAATTTCAGCCGGGGAGGTACTCCAGGAGGGCCCCCACAGCAGGGGCTTAGGTGGAAACTAACTGATGGAGGTATTGAATGAGACTTATGTTTGTTCCCCATTCACAATCCTTACCACAGTAGTTTTCTGCTGCTATAGAAATGCTGCTGGACTTGATGTCTGGATTCAGTCTCCTGATCCATCAGCTTGTAACACAGATGCATGGTCCAAAATCCAGCTGTACTTAATGTGCTGCAAGTGTAAGGCAGTTTCAACTCTATTCCTGTTGTTTTGGTGTTCTAATTCTCTTAACAGGGAGCCTCTTGTTGCATCCACGGTTGTCCGCCAGTGCTGGCGTCGGTGGGGAAGAGGGGGAGGGGATCAGTGGCACTCTCTGCTCCGATGGCAGCCTCCCCCCGCCCCTCCTTGTGGTCTCAATTTGGCAGTGTCTGATACCGTGCTGCTCTGTCCAGGCACACCGCAGCAGCAGCCACAAACAAGATTGGGTCTCCCTGGCGCGGCTAAAGTCTCACTGTGGGATATGCGCTGCACTTGGCATTTGTGGCCCGGTCCTGGCCACCAATAATCCTTCTGGCGCTTCTGCTTCAGAAAGCCCACAGTGGGCTTTGTGCTCCAATGCGGTAGCCCCTCTTTCTTGGTTCAGCGCATGTGGCCCGGCCCTCAGCTATCTTTTGGATCCACCTCGCCACGCCTAGAGGGGGGCACAGCAGGCAACAGGTCACACAGCAGGCACCAGGTCACAAAGCAATTGCTTCACAGCTTCGGGCGTTGCCAGGAGCCCGGTCCCGCCATGGATGCACTGACAGCAGCCACGGTTTTATCTGCCAGTATTAGGCTTGCCATTAACTTTTCACCTCTGCCGCGATCTGGCCACTGTCAGCGCTGCGGGTTGATGCCGGAACCCGTATCCAGTCCCTTCCTTAGTCACAATGTGGCGGGAAGACTTGGCACACTTCCAGATATTTTACGCCCTCCTGTCTTGTCCACCCCCCCTCCGGCTCAGATTTTCTATGTTGCTGGGGAGTTGAGCAGGAACTCTTGGCAATCTTGGTGGCGTAGACTGACCTAGAAATTAAAGCTGCACTTGGAGTTTATATTTCAGGATCTCACCGACCCCGGTGGAGCAGCAAAGGCTTACGTCTGCATGAGCCGGCTGCTCGACAACACCCCCAGCAAGAAAGAACTTTTGGTTTCAAAAGAACTTACAAGGCTGAACAGTGTTTGTCTAACAGGTTTGTTATGGGCCAAGAAAGACGCAAAGGAACTGTTGGGCCCAGAAACATTCTTCATACCAGTGAAGAATCCAGGGAAAGCAATTGCCTTCTGGAATTGAGATCCATTTTGGAGACCATTTATGTGGAGTTATTCTACTTTTATTTAAGAACACTTTTTGGCAAATACCAGGTTAGACATTTCCCATGTCCACTTATTTTTAAAATGTTTTTTTTTAACTTGTTTATTAACAGCGCACAGGAGCAAGCATGATAAACTTACATTTGTTAGACAACATATGACATTTGAAATGCCCCCAACCCCTACGCCTGCAGAAGGCATTGTTTCCAGGCCTCATTCCGTTCCGCCAGGCGGCGAGCTGTCCCCATAGAATGGAGAGCGTTCGCGATCAGGCGCGGCTTGAAAGTAAGCGCCGGATATTTCTGGTCATAGTCTAGGACTGGGGCCCAGACGTCCAAGAAACGATAGTCTGCCCGCCTTAGCTGCCGTGACCTTTTCAGCTATTAGGATGTCCCAGAGTTTGATCCACCATAGGGGCATGAGGGGGCCTTCCGCAGTTTTCCAGGTGCGGGCTACCGTAATTTTGGCGGCCAGCAAGAGTTGAGTGATCAGCGTGGCCCTCCTCCCCGTTCTCGGGTAAGCGTCTGGGTGCGGGATCCCAAGAAGGACCTGTTCGGGAGTTAGCGGAATGGTCACTTGGGTCTTGTCTTTTATAGTGGCGAGGCATTGGGTCCAAAACTCCTTTACCTTAGGGCAGGTCCACCACATGTGGAAGTAGGATCCCAAGTGGCCGCATAGACGCCAGCAGTGGGGGTCCAGGGCTTGTTGGAAGTGGTGAAGACGTAAAGGGGGGATAGTACCATCGCAAAAGCAGTTTGTGGGTGCTTTCCCGGTTGGTGATGCAGCGGGATGCTGTGCGCCTCCTGGTCCAGATATCCACCCAGGATTGGTCCTCTATAGCGTGACCCAGGTCCGTCTCCCACAGGGACATGTAGGAGGGTTTAGAGAGGAGGGGGTCGTCCAGCAGTAGCTTGTAGAGGGCGGAAATCTTCCCTCGGGCAGGCAGGTCAGCCGCTGTGAGTTCCAAGGGAGTAAGAGGCAGAGTTGCTGCATTCCGGGTCTGGGGGTTGGAGCGCCAGTGTCTTAGTTGGGCATAGGAGAATCTGTCCGTCTCTGCTAGCTGAAAGGAGGATTTACATTGTTCGAAGTTAAGGGGGGAGTCTCCTGCGAAGAGCTGTCCCAGCGTTTCAAGGCCTCCTGCGACCCAGTTCCTGAAGTTAGCTGGATGAGCTCCCGGGGAGAAGGCCGGGTTGTGGAAGATTGGGGAGAGCGCGCTCAGGTCGCTTGGGATCCCTCTGTATCTGCGGGCCCACTCCCATGCCTTTATCGAGTTTTTCGTGGCCATCATCACATCTGGCCAACTCCGACGCAAGGCGTTGGGGAGGAACGGGAGGAAGCGAAGAGGCAGGGGTAGGCGAGATTGTTCGATGTCCACTCACTTTGGGTGACCTGAGGCCAGTCCCCATGCCTGGAGATGGGCCAGCTGCACTGCTATATGGTACTTGCGGAGGTCCGGGATCCCCAGCCCTCCCAGTCTAGCGCTGGCCATCGTTTTCCGGGGAATCCTCGCTTTCTTGCCCTTCCATATAAAGTCAATCAATTTCCGTAGAAGCTTCATGATGGGGGGGGGGGGGGGGATTGAGACGGGAAGAGAAGTGCAGGTATATAGGAAGCGGGGAAGGAGGTTCATTTTGCAAGTCGTTATACAGCCCAGCAGGGAGATTTCCTGCGACCGCCAGCGCGTGTGGTCCTCCTCCAATTCCTCGAAGAGCAGGGGGGGGGGGGGAGTTGGCCTGGAAGACTTTTGTTGGCTGTGCTGGGATCTGGACCCCCAGGTATGGGATTGCTTGGGTGCTCCATTGGAACGGGCTTTGCTTCTCCAGGGCGACCCTTTCATCTGGGCTCAGACCCACACCGAGGGCTATTGATTTTGAGAAGTTAATGGCGAATCCCGCTACCTCGTCGAAGCTACGGAGCTGCCCTCAGGGAGGATTGGATGTTTGTGATGATTAGGAAGACGTCATCCACGTAGAGGGCGATCTTGTGCTGGGTGGTGCCTATCTTCGGGCCGCTTATCAGTTGGTTTGTCCGCACCCGTTTGGCCAACGGTTCCATGACCAGGGTGAAAAGCAGGGGGGACGGGGCATCCCTGCCTCGTTCCGCAGGTAGGAAGGATGGGGTCCGACAGGCCGCCATTAACTCTGAGCCTGGTTTTGGGCGCTTGAGGATTTGCCAGGACCATTTTCCTGAAGATTGGGCCAAAGCTGAAGGCTTCGAGGGTAAGAGTAAGAAATGACCAGTCCACCTTGGTCTCGTCCAGGGCAAGTAAGGCCAGCTGCTGGGAATTTCTTGTGGTCACCTCTGAGGTTTAGAGCTCTGCGAATGTTCTCTTTCGTGGACCGGTAGTTGATAAAGCCGGTTTGGTCCGGGTCTATGATGTTCGGTAGGACCGGAGCCAGGCGGTTAGCCAAGATCTTTGAATAAATATTGGCGTCCAAATTGAGCAAGGAAATCGGTCTGTACGAGCTGTTCTCAAGGGGTCCTTTCCGGGCTTTAAAGCGAGAACAGTGATGGATTCCTGCATGGACGGAGTGATCGTTCCGGTAGTCGCAAATGAATTGAAGAGGCGGGCCAAGGGAGCCACCAATTGGGGACAAAAGAGTTATAAAACTGGGTGGTGAAGCCGTCCGGGCCAGGAGCCTTAGGCTTCAAACTCTTTATAGCCTCTTCCACCGCCTCCTCCGTGATAGGCGTTTCCAGCTCCTGGCTAACCTCCGAGGTCAGGCATGGAAGGGCCGCCTTACGGATGTATGCGCGCTGCGCTTCCAAGTCCCTCGGGACCGCTGTCATAATCTCAGATTGATGGGCCGCGGCTAGCCGAATTTTCTCTTGGTCTGCATAGTGAACCGACCCCTGTGAGTTGTGAAGCCCCAGGATGGATTTCCGAGTCTTCTCCCTAGCTAGCTTGCTGACAAGGAGCTTATTGGCTTTGTTATTGTGGACATAGTACCATTGTTTGGTCCTAGCGAGCAGGTTCGCAGTGGTGTCGGCGTGGAGTGCCTCCAGCCTCTTCCTCGCCATTTGCAAGGCTTTGTAGGATTTCGGGGACCAGCCCTTCCGCTTGTGGACCGCTTCGGCTGCACAAACCTTGGCCTTCAGGGCGTCCCGGGTCGCCTTCTTCTGTTTGTGAAAAGCGGCGCCTTGGGCAATCAGTTCCCCTCTGAACACACGCCTTCATGGCGTCCCAAGTGTTGGCGGGGGACGTGTCTTTGTTACGGTTCTCAGTAAAGAAGTTTTTGATTGTCCTGGCGATTGCATCTCTCACTGTCATGTCCCCCACGATAGGGTCATACAAGGTCCATTGGCGACGTGGAGGGGGATCCGGGTCGAGGACTTGGAGGGAGAACGAGACGGGGGCATGGTCCGAGAGGATCCGGGGGCCGATCGTGACGTCATCCGTGAAGGCCAGGATCTGGGGTGAGGCCAACAGCAAGTCGATTCTGGAGAAAGTGTGATGTACATATGAGTAAAAGGTTGACGTCCTCCTCCTCCGGGTAGAATACTCTCCAGGTGTCGACGACATCACACATGCGGAACAAGTGGCGCAGGGCCAGGGCTAGCTTCCGGTCCCTGGAGGTTGGGGGGGGTGATATCTGTCTTTAAGGGGGTCCGGGGCCCCGTTGAAATCACCCCCGATGACCAGTTGTCCCTCAGTGAACGGGAGGAGGATCTCTTCCAGGTCCTGGTAAAATCCTTCTTGGAACTCATTCGGGGCATATGCTGAGACGAGTGTAGAGTTTGCCCATAATGATGCATTTGACAGCCACAAAGCGACCCTCTCGGCAGCGCAGGACGTTGAGGACCTGGGGGTTCAAGCCTGCAGCCAGAAGGATAGCGGTGCCACCCTTTTTGGTGCCATTGGACGCTAAGAATTGCGTGGGGAAGAGCCTGCTTCGGAGGCGGGAAAAGCCAGCTGGAATTAGGTGTGTTTCCTGAAGGAAAGCGATTGAGGTTCCGTCGGATTGCAGCCTCTGTAGGATGATTTTCTCTTCGGGGAGGGGGGGTGGGGAGTTCAGGCCCCTAACATTCAAAGTGGTGAGTTTGAGTTTCTGGTGTGGGGGCTGGCTATCCGAGGTCCTTTGCCGCGGGGGGTGGAGGGGGGAATGGGAGGGGTCTAGGTTAGCCATAGCTGCGATGTGTCAGCAGAGTTAGAGCTCCTGTGGCTGATGGTTTTTAACAATAGTCTCCAACGGGAGTTCCAAACTTCCAACTTCGGCCTCCAACTAACTGTGGCCGGGGGGCCGATTGATAACTCTCGGCGGGTCCCCCGGGCGTCGCAGGCCGGCAATGGGCGACCTGGTCCAAGTTTTCTCCAAGGGTAATACGATGACATCCACCTTGGAGGAGGGTGTAGGCCGCATGGGGTCCGTGGCTGGCTTAAGAGAATACCACTAGTCTTGGTGCCGCTTGATCCTTGAGGGAAGCATGGGCCATCATCTGGGTTTGCAGGATCTCTGCACTCGTGACCAGGGGGTCCGTTTCGGCTTGGGGGAGCCAGGCTCCAGGGCCGGGTCCGACCGAGGTGGGAGAGGGGGCACCACGCCCTCGGGAGAGCCCGGTCGTGGAATGGAGGCCGCATCCTCGAGGTGACTGATGGTGCGAGGAGTGCCTTTATATGAAAATTGTAGCGCCGTAGGAAACAGCCATATGTAACGCACCTGCTGGTCTCGGAGAAAAAGGGTGAGAGGACAGAGCATTCTGCATTTTTGAAGGGTTAGGGGCGATAGATCTTGGAAGATTTGAAGTGGGGATCCCTGGAAGGAGAGCTCGTCCTTTGAGCGGCCTATCGCAGCGATGGCCTCCTTAGTGGTGAAGTGGACTCTCGTGATGACATCTGGGGGAGAGTCAGAGTCTGTCAGATCCCCGCCGAGGGCGCATTCGGTGGGTGCGGTCAAGTAGGAGTTGCGTTTTATCTAAATCCGGCAGTAGAGATTGAAAGAGGCTGCTGACCTATTCATGAAGTTCCTTGTCCGGGATTGATGAGGGGGCCCCTCGGATCCGTAAGTTAATGCGCCGGGAGCGGTTTTCCATATCCTCTTGCTTAAATTCGAGGATTTTGGTTCTATCCATTAGTGCTTGGATGTTAAGTTGCATCTCCTTCATTGAGTTAGAATGGTCCACTGCCAGTTCCTCAACCTCCACTATTTGGTGTTCAACGTTGTCAATCCGTTGTTCGGTTTGTTACAACTTGGCTGTAAGTTCCGTCATGCAGTTCCGGGATTCCGCTTTAATGTCTGACATAAAGACCTGGAGGTCTTCCTTGGTGGCCAGCGTGCCCTTCACATCGGACGCCCTCTGGGTAGTTAGATTCAGGGAGTCGGTTTTCTTCCCCTTCTCCGGGGCCTGCAGCATGGTGGCAATGTCGGAGCCCCTCTATGATTTCACCACCTTGGTCATGGCTTTGGGGGAGAAGCGATGGGTCCCAAGAGTTGGCACCGGAGGGGTGGGGGGGAAATATGCTCACTGCCAGGGGCCACAGGAGCCTAAGGTGGTGATAGGAATGGAGTGGGCTGGGGCGCCCCAGGAGATTTCTTGAGGAGGGGCAGGAGTGCCTTTGCGGGATAGTAATAGTGTCGTGATGAGAAGCCACACAAGGTGAGAGGCCCGGATCCAAGGCAATGGGGTGGAGGTGGCTCTGCTCCGCCGGTGCGTGGTGATGGTGGGCAGGGGCGCCCCAGGAAGCTTCAGGAGCACCAGGACCACCGCTGTGGAAGCAGACCACGATCAGTAGGAGGTGGGGGAGCGCGATCCGGTAGGCCTCAGGGATGGCGGCGGGCCTCCAGGCAAGCCCCCGAGAGAAGCCAATCGTGGGTGCAAGTGGGGGAGGCTCAGGGGCCGGAGGGATGGAGCCCACCTCACTCAATGGGGCCAGAGGCGCTCACCTGGAGAGTGGCGCGCCGATCAGGCTGGAGATAGTGGCAGGGGAGCCCTCCTCCAGAAGGGCTCCCTGTGGGTGTAGGCACGTCGGTTCCACCGGCTCAGGGCGCCAGCTGCTGGAGCTTGAAATGCTTAATGGGGCCAGCGGCGCCCGCCTGGAGAGTAGAGCGCCGACCGCGCTGGAGGTGGTGGCTGGGGGGCCCCTCCTCCAGAAGGGCCCCCTGCGGCTGCAGGCACCACTGGTTTAGGGCGCCAGATGTTAAGCGGCGGGTCTGCCGGAGCTCGTCTTGTGGGGGAGGCCCCCTGGATGAAGCGGCAGTGGGCCGCTGGGAGCACCTGCGTCAACAGGCCCAGGCGAGGGGAGGAGGATGCAGCGCTGTAGCTCTCAGCGTTGGAATGGCGGGAGTCCAAACGGTCGCCGGACCCGGCAGTCTCAATCGAAGACCCGTGCAGATGAGGGGGAGAATGGGGGAGACATCAGGTACTACAAGGGTAGTGCTGTTGCATGTTGGAGCCAAACCACCCCCTATCCCCCCGCATCGGGCAGGAGAGCGCGAGCGGGCCG
The DNA here is from genome assembly GCF_040938575.1 of Ambystoma mexicanum. Taxonomy (NCBI): domain Eukaryota; kingdom Metazoa; phylum Chordata; class Amphibia; order Caudata; family Ambystomatidae; genus Ambystoma; species Ambystoma mexicanum. Next base: position 345,376,508 of record NC_090922.1, read on the forward strand.
CGGCAGTGAAGAGCCCTGCTTGCGGCCGCCATCTTGAATCGCGGCGGGGAACGCCGTGGAGAAGTTTGTACGCCGCGTTTTCAGCCGCTCTGCCGCGTTAAGGGCCAGGGATGTAGCCACGGGCGCAGGAGACGTTCCGCTGCAGATCCCTGCCAGGAGGCCGTCATAGCATAGCGGGCACCGGCGAAAGATCAGTCAGAGCCGCGGACCCCAACGGAGGCCATCAATGGAGCAGCCTCATCCGCGGCGCTCCAGGCCACGCCCCCAACTTATTTGTTTTTGTGAGGGTCAGGATAGTGTTTGGACACACGGCTGGGTTTTGTTTTTGTAATATCCTGACAAAGACAGATCCTTAGATTTGGTTTTTAGGCAGGTAAAATCGTCTTTAGAATAGCGTCGGAGGCATTTTCCCAACCCATTTAAGTTGAATAATGGTCTATAACCTAAACATGGCAACGTTGTCTGGCTTTCATTTCTGATCCCTCAGTGCATTTCCCATTGGAGTATGTTTTGAATCTAGGTGCATTTGCCAATATAATGGTTTTGAATCTAGGTGCATGTCCAGTACAGTTTGTATATCCTACCACATCCCGCCCCTTAACACAATTTCCTACTCTCAGGAGACGCACCTGCCCCATGCCACATACTGCCCAAATCAGAGCTGCATGCTGGAAGTGCAGAAACCTAACAATGACCTACCTGCCCAACCTCTCCCCACTTCACCTACCAGCCTCTCCCCTTTCACTCGCACCACCTTTCCGCTCTTCATCACACCCACCCCAATGCTCACCTACCCCCCCCCCCGACCCACCTGTTCACATGCCATGCAGATCTCGCACCTCCCAAATCAGAGGTGTACGCTTGCGATCCAGAATCTAAAACATCAGTCTTTTCAGCCACCCTCCTACCCCTCTACTCCATCCCTCCCACTTTCAACCATTACCACACTTCTTTTTGCACACTTATTCCTTACAACCTCCCCTTCCCCTCTCTAACTCGCACTTCCCAAAGCGCAGTAAAGGCCGCCTTGGCCAACTCTCATGTCAACAGCCCCCACATCCATCTGGCCCCCTGAACCACCCGAAAGGGCACTGGTCACATCACCTTTCAGACCTCCCACCCACTCTCCCTCAGCGATCCAACTCTTTGCCACACCCTATTCCACCATATACTCTTCTCCCACCCCAGCCCTCTTCCTGATCCTGAAGCCCCTCAGTTGCCTACCCATATACCCCATACCAACATCCCCATGTGCCTTACTCTGAACATCCCAGCCTTCCATCTGCCACCTCCCTTCTACCCACCTCCCCTGCACCCTCGGATCCTACAACAACCTAAGTCAGTAATTCTTCCTGACCTGGGTCAACCCCAGAACTTTCTGCTGGACTGGTAGATTATTTTTTCTTACCCCTCTGTGAATGGGAACCCTTTTCCACACTCACAGAATCTTAACCTTTTTATGTGTCTCATTTTAAAGACGCTCCATAGTGTCGTTTATCCTCTTTGACAACATTTTGGCAGTAAGTGCCTATTGTTGCTGGGTTGTCCTAGGGGCTGTCCTTTTAACGTTTTCTGGCTAACCTTGTGAGAACTACTATTCCCAAGGGTCGAAATGATCTTTGGATCCCTCGTACATTTTATTGGGTGAGCAGCACCCCCCACCTTATGTGGAGTGCCGGGGAGATACTGAGTATCCCCTTTCTCATTTTAAATGTAACATTTATGTTATAAGGACAAACTTATTATGGCTGGCGGCAGTGATAGTTTGTATTAATTCGGTGTACCTTTACTGTGGGCTGTTTGCACAGCCCCAGTAGAGGCGCCCATGGGTGCTCATTTTTACCAAAATGGCCTGGTCGTCTTTTTTTTTTTTTTTTTGTGCAAATGTCAGAGTTTTTGTTCCTTCTCCTGACAATTGGTGGGAAATTCCTTTGTGTGATTTTTATTGTTGGTGGGAGTCCTGTGGACTGCCCAGGCTGAGTGTCTGTAGGCGGGAAGCGAGCGAGTAGTCCAAAACTCAGTAGCTCTTTGTCTTCTAGCCTGACTGCGAGAATCCATTTCAAACTGGAAAGCTGGCTGTCCTGAAAGGAATGCCAAAGACCCCCCCTCTTCCCCCCCCCCCCCCCCCCCAAGTTTGAATGGTGCAAGGCTGTTTGATTGGCTGGGTTCCTGCATAAAAGTCTGATCCTAGAAGCTGTTAGGGAGAATTCTCCCTTTAGGCTGAATTTCCTAACCTAGTGAGTCCCCCAGCAGCTTTGCTGGATTTCTGGAGTTTTTTCCTCCTGCCAAGAGTGAGGCTCTTTTTCTCCCACTCTTGGACATGATGTCTGGTGTTCCTTTGACTGGTAATGTGTTTTATGGGCTATGGGGTCCTTTACTCCATAGGGTCTCATGTGATTTCCTATGTGTGTTACACAGAACCCTCCGTGCAGTAGCACAGGGGTGTCAAAGTGACACCCCACCATAGACTCCATACCCTGGGACTGACTACTGTCTCCTAGGGCATGTAACGTCACCATTGACTTTACTATTAACAGAAACCAGTACAAACCATCATATTGTGGACGTACTGGTCGGGGCAATTCGATTGCCCCGGGGTCTGTTGTTCGAGGGGGCACGTCTCCGTCTCCCCTGATCGAGTTTTGGCTGGTGGCAGTGGAAACTACTTTTTATATCAGACCGCGAATATTTCCCTATGGGATTTTCCCATTGTTCGAGGCTACCAACTTTAATTATTTAATTCTCATAGCCTCGAACATGCCGCCGGTTTATTTAATATTAATTCTCCGGTTGGTATTTTTTTGCCAAGACTCGATTCTAAAATGGTGTTTGTGTTCTCTTCTGTGACTCCAATCCAAGTCGAGCCCTTTGTTCCACTTTTTGGCGGGCTTCTCCACAGAAGCCTCCAAAAGTGGTGCCACTCTGTCTGGGTACCACAGGGGGAGTGGGAGGGGGTTTAGGCACCCTGGACTGAGTTACCTTGGTAACTCAAGTCGCACTCTTGTGTGATTGGCCCAAGTGGTGAGCCGGCCGGCTCACCACTTAGCATGTTTGATTGACAGCTAGGCTGAGTGAATGGGGCTGTGCTGCATAAAAGCAGGGCTTTGGGGACTGGAACTTCAGAGGTTGCCACAGGACCTGAGAATCCGACGAGGGAGAAGCTGAGCCGACCTACCACGACACCAACGGTGGAGCCCTGCAGAACCGACTCACCACTCCCCGACGACAGAGAAGATCTCCCGGCTGGAGAGGCTTCTTCCCCTGACTGGTGGGTGCAACCAGTTTACCTTTCTTTCTTCGCACCCCTGCCCGGTTTGTGGTCGAACTGCCCGTGCCAAGCACCCCGGCAGCCGGATAGCCACTCACCACTGAACCGCGAACCACCGGACCGCTCCTTGTACCTGAGAAACTCGGCAGCTGGTTTCTTCCCTGGCAGTGCAACGGACTCCTGTCTTCCTCCACGACGAGATCCTCTCTTCCCCCGGACGAAGCACCGATTGCATCCGCTGCCAGGAACAACTGCCCCCGCTGGAGTCTTCCCACCACTTTAAGGTACCGTGTCCACCAGGCCTCCCTTTCTAAAGATAGCCACAAGGTAATAACTCCTTAACCTTCTGGACTGGGCTGGCCGCCTTGACCCTCTAACTGGTCCCTTTCTTTGATCCAACTCCTTTTTGAACCATTACAAGACTTTTGTGCACTGCAACCGTGTGACCTTGGACACATTTCGTTTCGATCCTCTTAAAGCGGATCCGGCCTACAGACTCTGAATTCACGGTTTTACTTTGCCTTCCTCTCTTGTTCTGTTGTTGTAAAAGTGTTGGGATCTGTTTCAAGTTGGTCTCTGCTGTTCTCTCCCTTTTTTAAAAACAAATTATTAGAGTGCCATCTGCGTAAGCGCTCACCGCTGTCTGAAAATAAGTGGGGCTTTACTTAAGACTTGTCTATTCTTTTAAGGGAGTGTATATCTTTTAGTGACCGTGTTTTTGAATTGCTTACTATTAGTGCCTGTGTGTTTTTTTCTAGATTTGGTTTTAAATAAATAATTATCTCTCTTTTACACCAAGCCCTGGTCAGTGTTTACTTGTTCTATTGACCTATTGTGAATACTCTGTATACTGCCTAACTCTTCTTGAGGGAAGTCTGACTGCTCAGCCACAGCTACCAAGTGAATCTGTGTGGTACAGACTGCTACCAAGTGGGTTTACTGCCAACACCTGTAGTCCTATATCTTTTGCAGTGGTCCCAGAGGGAACTGCACAGGTTTCTGCCTAACAGAAGATGAAGAGGTAGTCGATCACTGGAACCAAAACCGAAAAGGATGAAACTGCAGCTGAGATGATTACCAGCTACCAGAGAGCCTCCTGTGTAGCCGGAGCCTGCTGTAGCCCTTCCTTCCAATCGACCTGGTGACTCTGAAAACGACGACCTTGACCCAGAGCCTGGTGACACACACTAGACTCAAGACCTGCATTTTGAGCCATCCCACTTTGTGCTGCGAACTTGCGGGGCTGCAATACCCTGGGACCTCGAGCCATTATGAGGTGCGTAGTCTTCCGAATCTCGCTGAAACTTCGTGGGCATCCTGCTGGATCTCCAGAGGCACGATTCCAGTCGAAATAGTCACTCATCAGAGTGCTGAACCTTGCAAACGACGAGAATCTGACCAGCGATATTCTGACTCTTATTCTGTGCTCCTGTAAAGGTGCCACATCCAGCCATGCAGAAACTCTTGCCTGGAGCCTTCTGCTGTAATTCCCTGCTGCAAAAGTCCTTTAAGTCCCGTCTTCTTGACAAAGGAATCCATCAACCAGGTTTTTGGCTGCATATCCTCAAGTCTTCCTGCTGCAACTCTAATCCCCCGCCCCTCATACTGCACTGATCCCTAATAAGGGTGAAACGAGGTATGTAGTGGTCCTTGCAGCCTTTCATATGTCTGTCTTGGGTTGATTGCACTGCTACTTTATACAAAGACAATTTCTTGGAGAAAAAGGTTTGCATTTGAGCTCCTTTGCATACCCACAATTCCTTGCTGGTGTGGCTCAGAACTTGAGGTGAACTTCCAGCGATAGCTACTAGGTGGCATTGTGGAATTTTACTTGTCTCAAATGGACTTTCCTACTTTCATGCTATATCATCTGCTTAGATGAAATGTTATGCATAGGCCAACAGTTAGTGGTAGCCGCATTACATTTTTTGTTTTTGAAACTCAAAAAGGGACATCCACATGGCAATAATACTAGCCCTAGTTATATCCATGGTCCTTCACGCATCGAGGTCCCCCAGATCGCTTTTTACCACCATTATAGTCCGACGCAAGTTGCCAACGCCTTTACTTATGCAAAGTTTAAATTTAGACTTTCTTTCTATACTTTCAATGCTCTTATACCGCAAGAGTTCTGGTGACGGCTTTCGAGGACAAGATCATTCGTCAACAACACTCATCCGTCTCGACTAATTTTAACTGCGGCCTTCCTAGGCCCCAATGGGCCTTAGCCCTGCACAGTAGGGAGAGGTTATAATTCATCTCATTTAGAGAATGCCCATGTCCCTATTCTCCCTTTTACCTCATCAAGCTGCCATCTTACCATACTATGCAAAACACTGTTTAAATGTTGCCCTTCCTGTAACGGGAAGTTTCCCTGGAAGGACTCGCAGAGCTCTCATAATCGCTACCTTCCTAGGGACCATTCTGAAAAACAGTGCAAGTCCTGCTAACAGTTTCGGCCTAAAACACTAAAGGACCGGAAAACTAAACGCGGGGCCTACCACGCCATGCAGGCTGAGGCCGCCATTGACGTTGAGGGAGCTTCCATCGATGGCAGCAGCAATGGCCTAAGTGATGCAGAAGGCGATTGGGACCCAACTGTTTCACACATACGAGTACCTGACTCTTAACAGGCAGCTTGGCGGTTCTGCTACAGAGAACACCCGGCGGCTCAAGCACCCACACTGCACGCCACACTAAACTCACCCACCATGGCCGACAGTCTACTGCATGGTCTACCGATCAGCCACACGCTGTTTCGAATGGTAGGTCCATAAAGTCCCAGTCCTCTGGGCCATCGCCACATGACGGGCCCCCAGAACAGACGCTGGTCTGTTTCCGACACCGCAAGCAAAGTCCTTGGGTACCGGCGACCGTTGCGTCGACGACCCTTTCTAATTCAAAAATGAGAGCACTTATTAAAGCACGTCCCAGACACTCCTCAAATACAAAACATTTAAGTTTCGACACCCCTATCCGCAAAATCTCCTGTTTGAAAGGATAAAAGAGCACTCTGCCCTTAGTCACCCTCTCTCATGGGCAATGCACCACAAACCATCCTCTACATCAGAAGCTTTCCCTACCCCTGTTCCCATAGTTTTACCAAGCTCCACTCAATGGACCCCTGAACAATTTGGAGTAATGAGGAGAATGTCTAGCTTTTGTAAACTTTTTTTTTTTTACACACCCAGATAAACTGTCAAGCCTTCAAGGACCCCCTCAAGGCGAAGCAGCTAAGGAGCAGCACAACGCTTCAAGACCCCGCCTAGCCACTGCACAGCCTAGTACCGCTGACGACCTATACTATTTTGACAATTTAGGTTCGCAAGACGCTGGCTCAATTGCAGACCAAGGGGACATCAATGATACAGAACAATATTATGATGTATACATCATTCAATCGCCAGACGACCTTGACAACCTGTAGCAGATTTCCCTGTGGATAGCCAGCTGCAGTATTATCTTTCTTTAAAATCTGCAGGACATTGAGGCAGAAGTCAGTAAGGACTTTGTAGAGGACATCCTCAGGGATAGGAGATCTGCAGCACAGTTCATTCCACTGCTCCAATCTATCCAAAGGCACATTCAGCCTTCTTTACTTACCCCCAACCTGATGAGGGGAGTCAACCCTTGCATTGTGAAAAGGTTTAGACCAGCCCCGTCGGACCCATTGTACATCAGGTGGCAACTAAAGCCTGAATCTCGTTTTTGACCCCCACAAGGAAAAGTGTGCACACCTTTAGCCTTTGCCATAGCCCGTCCTGACAAGGAGAGCAAAACAATGTACACACTGGGCAGGAAAGTAGCTTCCTCAGCTGCTTACCGAGTAAGATTAGCCAACACTACGTTCCTGGCGAGTTATAATTGCTACAAGTGGGACGAGATCTCACAACAAATACTCTACCCCAGAGCCCCTAAAGACAGCTTTTAAAAACAGTAGCTGTAGGTAAACCGGTGGCAAGCTGCATCCTGAAAAATAATCTGCACAAGCAGATAATGCAGGCCGGATAGTAGCATTAAGCGCCATGCATGACTGTCAATTGGGTTTCAAGCTGGAAACTCAAGCCACCCTTTTAAATATGCCAATTGAGGCTAGCGCCTTATTTGGAAGAACGGTTCAGGACGCATTGACAAGTGCTAAAGTGGAGCAAGACCCCATCCAATCCCTGGAACAGCTCACGCACGGTTTCGCACGGTTGCGAATGCGCCTAATGCAAGAATGATTAGCAAAACGATGGTCTCGGGCAAGTGGTCAGTGGGACGATCTAGCGGTTGCTTTGCTAACCCTAGTACAAGCGATATGCTGGTAGTCAAAGGAAAATCAGTTAAAAGGAAAACCCTTTCACAATCCTTGAGTGCAGCCAATAGTTAGAACAGACGCCTAGTTCTCCGGATGGTGACCCCATTACCTTCACCCCAGAGCTGATTGCTTGTGGACATGTATCATCGCCCAAAATTACATCAACCTTTTGGAGCTACTAGCTGTACTCGAGGCCCTACAAACCTTTTCAGGTTCATCTAAAATGTCAACAGTGCAAGTCCTCACAGACCGCACTACTACTGTGTTTTACATAAACGAGCAAGGAGGCACAAACTGTCCAAGTCTGTCCAGGTTAGGCCAAATAATTTGGAAGTGGGCACTCATGCGAAACATGTTCCTAGTGTCAACACATCCCAGGGGAACTACATTCTCTAGCAGACTCTCTAAGCAGAGATCCCCTCTCTGAAGAACACAAGTGGCAACTCAACAGAGTAATCTTGGATGATATTGTTTCCCTCTGGGGCTATCCTCTTTTAGACTTGTTCACCACAAGCAAAAACGCACAATGCCCAAACTTCGTATCCAGGTTTCCCCAAACACGATCCAAGGGGGGGGGGGCGGGTGGGGACGCCCTATAGATGAGCTGGTCAGGGAAATTTGATTACGCTTTTCCACCAACACAGCTCCTGAGTATGATAGTGCACAAATGCACCAGGAACAAGCAACTCTAATCCTGGTTGTGCCAATGTGGGGGCGAGACAACCTTGGTTTCCGCATCTTCTGAAACTGGCGATGTATGACCCAATCAAGCTCCCATGCCCCTTCAACATGCTCACCCAACTCAGTGGGACAATGTTAAACCCACATCCTCAATCTATGAACTTGGCAGCTTGGTTGCTAAAGTCTTAGTTGGCAATTTAGAACTACCTCAAAGGCATATGGAAATCCTCAAGGACGCACATAAACCTAACACCAGACACTGTTATTTCAACAAAAGGAAAAGATTTGTAATATGGTGTCAGTCAAATGTAAACCCTATTGAATGTACTCCACATTCTTCACTACGTGCTCCACTTACTAGACATTGCCCTAGTGTTCAACTCAAGGTTCACCTAGCGACTCTGTCCGCGTACAGCACTTCACAAAGCAAGGTGTCCCGGTTGGAAAGTCCCTGTTATGGCTTTCATGGATGGAGTAAAGAGACTTTAACACCCCCCCACCCCCAATTTCCAACTTGCCTCCAGGTTGGGATCTCAATGTGGTACCCTCAAAGCTCATAGGTCCTCCCCTCAAGCCTATGCATAAATCCAGCCTTAAACACCTAACATAAAAGCAGCTTTTTTGGTAGCCATCACCTCCATAAGAAGGGTCAGTGAGCTACAAGCTGTCAGTTCAAGACCCTTTCTTTTTTATCCACAAAGACAAGTTGGTACTAAGAACACACCGTTCCATGTTAACCATTCCATTGAACTACCTGTTTTTTTTAAATCCTTCAAACTCAGCTGAGAAACCCTCCATACACTGATGTAAGGAAGGCGGTTCTTTACTATGTAAACAAGATAAAACCGCTAAGATCAGACCAACTGTTTGTCTCCATAGCACTTGGAAGGGAAGGTGATCGTGTTTTCTAAAAATGCCACCCTAGATGCATAGTGAAATGCATACAGCTCTGCTACTCCCTATCAAACAAAACTGTCTTTCACACCAAGAGCTAACTCTACTAGAGATACAGGAGCTACTTTGGCCTTTATTGCAAACGTCCCTCTAGGTGCCATTTGCAAAGCAGCTACTTGAGTTCCATACACACTTTTACTCCGCATTGCTGCACATTTTAAAGCAGATTCACAGGTGGGACAAGTGGTGCTAAAACATCTAATTACCACTGCACCTTGTCCCAACCCCCCTCCTTCTCCAGACACTGCTCACTAATCTACGCATAGCATGTGATCTAAGCAGATCCACAAGTCCAAGAAGGGATACATCACTCACCGTAATTGTATTTCGAGGGGATTGGGTCCTCCGACGTATTCCATATCTATGAGACATAACCACAGCTGTGCTGCTTCGGAAAATCTTCGGCTCCTGCGTCTGACGTCGATACGCCCCCATCAAGGACCTTCTCCGACGTCGCTGGATGTTATAAGTAGGACGCATGACGCCTGTAGCCTCAGTTCCATTTATTCCGCTAACGTATTCGCTTCGGAGATCTCGGCGTGCCTCGACTCTTTGGAGTTTCTGTTCTTTCTCGGTTTTTCGAACCTGTTTGTATTGTGAAGTATATTCTTCGTGAAGATGTCTACCTTGTCATCCACCCCGCGTCCGGGCTTTAAGAAGTGCGGGGACTGTGGGTCCAAGATTTCGGTGACGGACTCGTACGACGCCTGCCTCTGGTTCCTCGGGGAGGCCCATGACACGGATGACTGTCGACTGCCAGTCGCTCACGTCCAAAGCCTTGCGGGAGCGCAAGAAGTTGTTGTCGGTAGGTAAGGTGTCCAAGCCACGGAAGTCGAGGTCTGCGGGGCTTTCGACGGATGATTCGAGGGGCGACTCTCCACATCGTCGTCGTCTGAAGTCCAGTTGGTCTTGGTCCCGCAGTCGGTCCTGCCACTCCTCTGCCTCTTCGAGGCACCCCCGGAAGCGCCGTCATCGGTCGCCTTCGCTGTCCTCATCTGAGGACTCCGCCCATCGGCAGGTCGCTCATCCCACCAAGCATGCAACACCGGAGGAATGGGCTTCCTTCGGGAAGAAAATGTAAGCGCTTCTCGAATCACAGGGCACTGGTCCGTCCGCACCTCCTGGTGGGGTCGGTCGTGATCAGCCGAGACACACTGCTCGCACGGTCCCTATCGGACAAGGGAATCGTTCTCGTCATGCCCGTTCCAGGTCCCGGTCCTCGACGCGCTCGAGACCGTGTGCACCTGTGGTGTCTTCGAGGAAGACGTTGATGCCATTGGTGCCCAGGCATCGAGGCCTGTGTCGATGCTGTCGGCACCACGTTCGGCATTGATTCACTCGACGCCTTTCGAGGCTGTTTCGACGGGGGTACTCCGGGCCTCGATGGAACCTCCTAGAAAGGCTCTGGCCAAGGTCAAGCATGGCTTTGTTCCACATTCTGTGCCTTCTCACCGCCATCTTGAGTTTATTTCAGAGGTGGATGAGGGCTCTGATGGCATGGTTCCTGATACGGTGCCAGACGAGATTCTCTCGGGCCATAGCCAAAGTGAGGACCTGAGGCAGTCCCTGCATGATGCCAGTGGGCTGGAAACCTCTCTGTAGGTGGAGTTTTTCGTAGGCCTGAGCCTGGCACTCATGCCGACTCCTCGTACCGGTGCCTTATGTCTAGGGTCACCGAGTACTTGGGGTGGTCTGCTCCCCCAGGGGATTTTCTTCAGGATGACATTACGGATATCCTCGACCAAGGTCCACCAACTGACCCGGTACTGCCGCTCCATATGGCTCTACAGAGGAGGGTGGCAGCGGCTTGGACTGCTCCGCAGAGTCTCCCGGCAGTGGGGAAGTCTTTGCTGCGAAAATACCCCCAGCCAGTAGCGACCCGTGCTGCTTGACCAAGCACCCCACTCCGGAGAATTTGGTTGTGCAGGCGACTACGGCCCCAGCAAAGCAGGCGTTGTATCCTACCATCCCTCCTGATGGGGACAACAAGCTTTTTGACGGCTGGGCGAAGAAAGTGCTTTCTTCAGGGGTATGGCGCTTCAGGCGGCCAACTCCTATGTGCCATGTCAAGTTTCACGCACACTCTAGAACTGTTTTTCCTTATCGGCTGAACATATTCCCAAAGGGGACGAACGGGATGGTTTCCTTGCCATGGTTCAGAATGGCAAGGATGCCATGTGTGAGGCCGTTCAGTCGGGTTTGGACATGGCAGATTGCGTCAGCTGGTCCATGGCGGCGAGCACCGTCATATGCAGGTTTGCGTGGTTGCGGAAGTCGGGGCTTGCTCCTGATGTGCAGGCCCGGCTCCTCAACATGCCCTTTGACGGGGAACATATTTTTGGCAGCAAGGCTGACGAGAGCCTTGAGGTTGCAGACCTCAAAAGCTGCAGTGAAGTCGTTGGGAGCTGCAGTTCGCCAACCTCTGCCTTTTCGTCCTAGGGGACAGCAATGGGGGGAGGTTCCTTTCGTTATTACTCATCCTTTGGTAAGGCGAGAGGAGCTGTCAGTCAAAGGGGCCACCGTAGGAGTGCCAGAGGTGGAAAACAAGGTACTCGAGGTGCCAAGACCGCTCGGGCTGTTGCCTCTTTGCCCTCAGGCAACGCCGCAGCCGCTTCAGCTCAGTCATGAGGCCATGTCCCATGGTTCGCCGGTGGGGGGGAACGCTGGGGCAGCATCTTGTAGAGAGGCGCGCTATTACTTCAGATGTGTGGGTTCTGGAGATCATAACCTACGGCTACTGTCTTCCTTTCCGGCAGAGGCCTCGAGATAATCCACCAGGGAATCTTTCTTTGAAGAGGATCCGCTCCTTGCGCAGGAAATTCAATCCCTGCTGGAGAAAGGCGCCATAGAACTGGTGCCTGTAGCGGAGAGGAACAAGGGATGGTAATCCCCTTATTTTTTGATTTCCAAGAAAGACGGGGGTGTTGAGACCCATCATGGACTTGCGCGGTTTGAACAAACTCCTCAGGAAGGACAAGTTCAAGATGGTTACTCTCTCTCATCCTCCAGGCCCTCCAGGCCCTTCAACTTCAGGACTGGTTGGTGTCTCTCGAACTCAAGGACACTTATTTTCATGTGCCGATACATCCAAAGCACAAGAAGTAGCTGAGGTTCGCGGTTGGGGACTCGCACTTTCAGTTTCGGGTCCTGCCTTTCGGATTGACCTCCGTCCCGAGGGTCTTCACCAAGCTCATGGTAGTGGTGGCAGCGCACCTCAGGAAAGGGGATTCACGTCTACCCCTACCTGGACGATTGGTTGATCAGGGCGCGCTCTCCCAAGCAAGTCCTGGATCATCTGTCAGTCACCTGCCACTCCCTCCACAAGCTGGGCTTCTCCCTCAACTTGAAGTCCCACTTGACGCCAACTCGAGGCTCCAGTACATCGGAGCAGTGCTCGACACGTCCCTGGGGCAGTGTTTTCCTTCCCAGGTGAGGGCTTCTCACATTCAGCAGATGGTGCACAAGTTTCAGCTTGCCCAGGGTCTCCCAGCGTTCGAGTTCTTGAGATTGCTCGGCCTCATGGCATCCTGCATTCTTCTGGTGCCAGAGGCCAGGTTGCAGATGAGATCTTTGCAATGGGCACTCAAGCTCCAGTGGTCTCAGTCCTCCGGCAGGTTGTCGGACCCTGCTCGGGTGCCGTCCTTGGTCGCCCAGGACCTTCTGTGGTGGGCCGTCGAAGACAATCTGATGAAGAGGGCTCCATTTTGGCTACCCTGGCCGGAGGTGACGATCGTGACGGACGCATCCCTCACGGGATGGGGAGCTCATGCCAACGAGTTGACAGTCAGCGGTCGTTGGTCTCCGGAGTCCAGACTCAATCAATCTTTTGAAGCTGAGGGCCGTCAGGCTAGCCCTGAAGGCTTTTCTGCCGACTGTGCGAGGGAGGAATGTCCTGATTCTGACGGACAACACGGTGGCCATGCACTACCTCAACAAAAAGGAGGGGCAGGGTCACTTCCTCTGTGCAGGGAGGCGATGCAGCTCGGGTTCTGGGCCATCCAGCAGGAAGTTTTGATCTCGGCAGTTCATCTGGCCGGAGACTAAAACGAGACGGCGGACGCTCTGTGCAGGCAGAGCGCGATCTCTCACGAGTGGGAGTTGGCCCAGGAGATTCTCCTGGAGATCTTCGCCCTTTGGGGGACCCCTCAAGTGGATCTCTTTGCCTCCAGTATCAAGCGGAAGTGCGAGAGGTTCTGCTTGTGGGAATTTCCTCCAAAAGGAGCCTTAGGAGACGCGTTTTGCGTGGAGTGGTCATTCCCACTGCTGTACGCGTTTCCTCCAGTCCCTGTCATCCCGCAAGTACTGCAGAGGTTCGGTTCCCGGATGATCCTCATTGCTCCGGCCTGGGCCCGGAGGATGTGGTACCCGGATCTTCTCGATTTGTCCATCTGCCCTCCACGTCGTCTTCCCTACTGAGACGATCTGCTCTCATGGGAGGGAGGTCTGGTTCTCCATCCAGAGGTCAGATCCCTCAACCTTCACGCTTGGTTTCTGAAAGGTTGAGGTATAAGGATTGCGACCTCCCTGAAGACGTGAAGGAGGTGTTGCTCTCGGCCAGACGGCCAGCAACAAAGTCCCTGTACCGTTACCCTAAGTTCTGCGACTGGTGCAGGGTTAAGAATGTGGAACCTTTTGCATGTGACATCCCCATGGTTCTGTCTTTTTTTGCTTTCTTTGGCCCACAGGGGCTTGCAAGTGGGTACCGTTAAAGGTTACCTGGCGGTGCTGTCCATATTTAAGCGCTCGTCTGAAGAGTGTTCCTATTTTAAAATTCCTTTAATTTCTCAGTTTCTGAAAGGCCTCACTAATGTGTTCCCTCCATCACCTTTCCAGGTGCCTGGTTGCAATTTGAACCTTGTTCTCAAGTTTCTGATGGGTGCTCCGTTTGAGCCTTTGCATTCGTGCCCTTTGAGACTGTTAACTCTTAAAACCTGTATTTTTGGTTGCGGTCACTTCCGCTCGCAGAGTGACTGAGTTACAGGCACTTTCAGTTAAGCCACCCTTCACTGTATTTCATAAGAACAGGTTTGTCCTTAGAGTTCGTCCTTCCTTCCGAAGGTGGTGTCGGAATTTCATTTAGGCCAGAAGGTTATCCTCCTCCGCATCTTGTTAAGGAAGAGGAGAGGCTCCATAGGCTTGATCCTAGGAGAGCGTTAAGCTTTTATATTTCACGCATGTTCCTGGTCAGAGTGGCCGATCAGCTCTTTATTGGTTACGCTGGGAAGCGTTTGGGACAGGCTGTGACGAAACAGACTTTGTCTCGCTGGATTATTCTGGTTATTTCTGAGTGTTACCGCTTGGCGGGTAAGGACCCACCGGTCGGCTTGCGGGCCCATTCTACCAGGGGTATGGCTACCTCTACTGCCCTACAGAGGGGTGTTCCTATTCATAACATCTGTGATGCAGCCACCTGGGCTTCGGTACATACTTTTGTACGTCACTACTCCCTCGATTCCATCTGTGGGCAGGATCTGGCCTTTGGCGAGGCGGTCCTTTAATCCGCAATTTGATTGGGCATTCTAAATTTCTGTTTTCTAAATTATTTTCCCACCTCCTTGCATTGGTACTGCTTTGGGAGTCTGTCATAGATATGGAATACGTCGGACGACCCAATCCCCTCGAAGAACAAGTTACTTTCTTACCTGGTAACGTTCTTTCGATGGGATAGTCTGACGACGTATTCCATATCGCTCCCTCCCTGCCTTCCCCGCTACAGAATCTCTTATGCGATTGCAGCTTAAGTTTCCGCAAGGCTTTGTGTGGTCAGACTGGCAGAAGACTGGTGCCACACGTTCTGGGGAAAACTACAACTGAGGCTACGGGCGTTATGCGTCCTACTTATAACATCCTGTGACGTCGGCTGTCTGAGGAGGTCCTCGAGGACAGCGTATCGACGTCATCGACGCAGGACGTAGACGCCGAAGATTTTCCGAAGCAGCACAGCTGTGGATTACTGTCGTAGATATGGAATACGTCGTCAGACCATCCCATCGAAAGAACGTTACCAGGTAAGAGAGTAACTTGTTCTTCTGACTTCTTGTTAATCTGTTTAGAATCACATGCTGTGCATATGGTCCGACATCCAGTGGTAATAGGCATGTCTGTAACACTATCCCTATCGTGACCCATATCCCTCACGCGCCAAGGTCTCTCAGATTGTTTTCTTTTCCGCCCAGATAACTGGTCGCCCTGTAGCGCAGCTCTTCATCAGAGACATGGTTTATCTTTATACCGACTTTGTCAGTAATTTCCCATAAGTCACTTCGGCGATTCAAGCAACTTCGGCGAAGACTGCGGGAAGTTCCTACTGCGGTGGATTTCAGTACTTCACATCTGCTGGCTGAGCCATCCACGTGGCCGAGCCGTCTGGCCGGCCTACACAGTAGGGAGAGTGCGGTCGGGGAGGCCATATCTTTTGTTATGTCTTTCTTCTTGCCCCCTCTTTGCCTTCAAGGTCTGGTCATCTTTGTTTATACATTTTGCTATTGAAAGGACACCATTTTTAGGTTCTACCCTAAGTGTAGGGGACAGGTACCCGTGGAAAGACTAGCACAGAACGTGTGATTCTAGTCTCCCCCCTAGATCACGACAAGAAGTGGTGTGCGGCTTGTAAGTTCCTTCGGCCTAAAACCCTTGAGGAGCGCTGTGTAAAGAGGTGGGCCGTATACGGTATGTTGCAGGCAAAGTGACGGGGGCACTCATGATGACCAGACATCCTTGTCAGATGTCAGACCTTGAGTCTGACATTTCTAGGTCCGCCACGCCTGTCCCTGACCCCTTAAGGCCTGACACAAGTCTGGCTTCAGGGACAACACCTGGCGACACGGGCATACACAAACCACGAAACATTAAGCATACAACCCCACCACCGATTTCGACGGTTCCGTCAAAAGGTGAAAGTGCCAACAGGGTAGTCAAACTTTGCCAGAGTCCTCTGATCGGTTAGATCAGCAGCCTTCCCCGCATCCGCAGCAGCGTCTGGCGACTGGACACTCCAAAAACAAGGGCGCTACCTCCTAAATCGATTTTACACGCTGAAGCGCAGTGATTAGATGCTCCGGTGCCCCCTTGGGCCCGAAACCTACTACTAGGCCTCAGACATTTCACAGGTACAAAATCTACCACTAGGCCCTCCGACGCCACGGTAGGCAGTAAATCTACCGCTATGCCTTCTGACCTGTTAACTCACGCCGATTCAGCGAAGATTGAGGATAGTATTGCAAGGATCACTTTGGAGGTTGGGCTGGTGCCTAAGACACCATCGAAACGCATGGAGCGTGCCGCGGACAAGTCTAAAGACACGCCATGGTGCCCCAATACTCACGAAACCTATGAGGTCAGTCAGAAGCCTCTGTCCCACACCCTTGGGGACAAATTTCGACACCAAAGAGCGGAGGATGAAGTTTTTCCACCTTTGGGTCATTCTGGTTCATCTAAGTGGACTAGGGAGAAGTTATAAGGGTGCATGGACTGTCTCGAAAGGATTGTCTCGCGTTCTGAGCATCCTTCCCCCAAGAGATGGCGTCATCTTCACGTTTCCAGGAAAATCTTGACCCTCAGCCCTCCGCTTCTGTCCACCATGAAGATGTGGTCCAGATGGACACTTACCAGAACATCTACAGCGAAGAAGACCCTTCCTTCCTGCAGGACTACCCTGAGGACCAGGTGGATGCCATGGACAACTGGGAGGAAACGCAGCAAGTGGAAACAGCTATGGACGCTCCCCAGGCAAGAGCAGGACGCTGATGGTCTATGTCTGGATTCTGCTCTGACCACTCCGGCTCACCAGGCCTTGCCTGTAGACTATCAAATGGCCTTCAATGCCATTTTAAGGAAGGCAGCACAGCACTTTCAGATCACCACCTCTGAGGCGGTACCCGAACAAGACTTTGCAGGACATTCTCAAAGAGAAACCCCCCTCAAGCCAAGCCATTCCCCCTCCTAAACTCTGTTAAAAGAAGATTGGCCCCCTCCCTGGTCATGCCATCTCAGACCTGGGCAGTGAATCCAAGAGTGGAAAAACTATTTCGGCCAGCTTCTTCGGACCCACAATATATTAAAGGCCATGACACCCCGACTCCTTGGTAGTCGCTACCACCCGGAAACGGGCAGGAGTACCCCACCCTTGGGGTGGGGGGGATCTCCGGATAAGGAATCTAAAAGGTTGTAAGTGTTACCTCGGCAGCTGCATACACCACACGCATAGTGAATAAGGCCACGCTGCTTGCCAGTTATGCAGACGCACAAGGAGGTTCCTGAACCCGCTAGGTCCAGGCTTCTCACCATTGTGGGTAAGGGCAGTCAGGTAAATCAGGATATAATCGAACACTTTCGACAGTGCTGGAACAGCAGGCAGGTATCTGGCCCAGGGCACTCCACTCAAGCGGCACGCTTGGCTTCGCATCTCGGGGTTCAAGCCTGAAACACAGGCTGCTCTAAACAAACCCGTAGAGACCAATCTCTTCGGGAAAGCGGTCGACGATGCCCTGGAGACGGCCAAGAAAGAGCATGTGACTCTTAAATCTTTGCAGCAAATAACTCAGAAGCCCCCCGCCCCCAAAAGGGGAGGCGGTTCTCGTCTGTACTTTCGAAGGAAATCATCCTGTGCAGGTCAAAACTGCAATACGGAACACTGGACAATCATCCGGAAGCCCCGCCAACTACCCACCTAGGGGTCAGCAACGCAGCAAAGGCAGAGGCACCAACCCCAGAGGAGCTGCAGCCTCGGGTCAGAAATGACCAACGGATCCAGGTCCTCTCCCATCTCACCTTGTCGGGGGGTGTTTAACATCTTTCCTTGCAGCATGGGAGGGGATAACTTCAGACGGGTGGGTTATAAAGACTGTCGCCCACGGGTACTGCCTGGAATTTGCCCGGCTACCACAATTCAGACTGCTACGTTCACGGCGCCTCTCGCCGGACCATCTGGAAATCCCGAATCAAGAGGTTGAAGCGCTTCTGGGAAAGGACACCATAGAAGCCGTCCCTATTCAGGTAAACAAATGTATTTATTTCAGTGTACTTCCTTGTACCCAAAAAGCACCTCACAATGCACTCTGTTCTAGACCTGCGCCCAGCCAACAAGTTTATAAAACCTCAAATGTTTTGTCTGGTAACACTACAGGAACAGATCCCACAGTTGAAACGGGGGGGATCACATGGGAATATTGGACATGAAAGATGCATACTTTCATATTTCAATGTTGCCAGCGCACAGGAAATATCAAAGTTTCAGGATAGATGGCGGGCATTACCAATTCAAGGTACTCCCCTTAAAGGATAGTTCCGGGACTTTTTTTTTATTGTTCCTATGGTTCGGCCATGTGTTTTTAAGCATAAATCGGTAGATCGTAGAAAACTTTCCTATGGACCTTACCCGACTTTTCGTCCATTAACGCACTCGAAAACATCCGCCATTTTATGATAATCCTCTCACTTGCCGCATCGCCCTGGCTCACCTGCTTTTGCGGCACCAAAGCAAATCCCCCGCCCCTGAAACGGACTTGATCAAAACATTCATATTCCCCGCCTCTATCCGTGACGTGACTGAGCTGCGTAGGCAAACGCGCCCAGGCGTCTTCTACGCGACTCCACACAGAACCAGGAAATCAACACAGATGAGCTCAAACAACACAGCGCGCCACAATTGGGAATATGAAACTGTACTTTTAAATTAAACCGCAAGATTGTAAATTTGGTAAAGTACATTTATTTGACATCAAATGTTTTGAGAATATTCAGCGATTAGCATTTTTATTTGCTCACGTTCCAAAAAGTTCGTTTCGAGGCACACGATGTTCCTTTGCTGTACACAGGGTCTTAGATAAATGAATTTTTATTTGCTCTCGATCCAAAATATTTCGTCTTGAGGCAAGCGATGTTCGTGTGCAGTAGACAGGGTGTTGGTTTACGATAAAATAAGCTCTTCGGTCGCACTGATAATCGCATGGCTATTCCAACAACGAGGCACTAGGGCACGACAACGGTCTGTATGTTGCATCTAGCCGTTAGTACCGCGTAAGGGCATACTTGTACTTGGCGATCATCCCACAAAATGGTCAGGGTGCTAACGTTGTTCACGCGGAGAAGCAACTGGCGATTATAGAAGCCATCCGCCGGTGTCTGGTACTCGTGACACAGACAATAATGGACGATGTATCTATTTGAAAAACATAAAAAAAGGAAATTAGTCTCACCATCAGATCTTTAGTAAAATTATTCATTTTATATATTAGGTCTGGAAATTATTTCATAGCTAGGACAGTGCAACTGGGTTTTATACGTCAAGGGGGGCTGTAGGATACTGAGACAGTCCCCCAGTGCAGGGGTTGATAGGGAGTGCAGGTGGAGAGTGGAAGGGCCCAGGACCGAGGTCGCAGACAGTGGACAAGTTGTAGCAGGGGAGAGGGAGAGAGAAAGCAGAAGCAAAGAGGAAGGTTTGGAGGTGCTTCCGTAAAAGGAGACGGTTCTCCCCAAGATAGTGCGCGGTACAAAACAATATGCCACATAGAATGAACAAGTACAACTTAACCCGTCTTTAAAGCTACTGTATAGTAATTAAATTGCGGTATAAACTCATCTAAAGAGTTACTTACATTATATTTGCATTTTCCATTGTGTCTGTGCGTAGGGCAGCCCCGAAATACCACTCCTTCTATGCAGACGTTTTATTTCTTCTAATGAACGAACATGAAATGGCTTTCGTTTCTGAAATTATATTCATTATCGTTTCTTACGTGGTCCCGGCCTGTCAAGGTCAAATAACAATAGAACCTTATACTGGGTCGTGGGCCATTCTGGCACCCGAGAAAAAATCAAAGCAGCTGACCTTAACTTTGAACGAACACACATTCCTAGTTAGCTACATTCAGTGTAAGGCCGTCTTACAGGACTTGAAATTTACACTCCATCTTTGCATTTTGTCTGCGTGCTTTGCTGCCCCACAGAACCATAAATACGGAGACATTCTATATTTTTGGAAAAATCATTTATATTACTGTTTGGTTTAATTTAATGCGCAAATGAACAAGGTTGGATATATAAACATATTCAATGGGCCTGCGACATGAGGAGACTCGAGAGAACAGACAATCAAATTACAATCATTTAAACCGTGATGTGTATTTCTCAATGAGCTCTTCTTTAGGTGGACATGGAACAGAGGCAATGTTGGGTGGCAATGCAGTTGTCACCTGCACAGGTTCGTTCACAACTCCATTTATGTGCCTATCTAGGACGTCAACAATAAGTCTCTCAATAAACTCATATTGCATATCCTCAAACACTGGTTTGATCACCCATTGTTTACTTCTTTTAGTGAAGGCCTTATTGTAGCGAAGCGTCCCTAAAGTTCCGGTCGTCCTACTTTGTTGACGGCCGACATTATGGTTATGTGCCAAGACAGCTAAAAGAGTCCGATTTATCATGCCCTCCATGCCAAAATGCAATCGTTTTGGCCTGTACTTTAGGCACATATTGTGGAACACCTCCAAATCTCCTGTGCGGCAGAATTCCGCGAGTCCCCTCAAAGCTTTTGTTATAGTTTTATCAAATACAATCTTTTCAATGGCTTTGTGAGTGGGTGATGAAGGAATCAACCACTTCTTCTTCCGTGCCTCCTCTGTGGACAAATGGCCATGTTCACAATTGTGGAAATGTTGGTTCGTGTTCCAGCTGTGCACGTTTGTACAGTGTAGCATTACTGACCGCCATTTTTCCAGTAGAATTTCCAACGACCCTCCACATGTTTTTGAGCTCCACCAAAGATGGTTGCTGATTGACTTGGACCACTGTGAAATACCTTGCATATTTTTTTTTTTACCTGCAGCCGACAATTTTTTGATTGTTTTTGCAAGATGCCAAACGTCAAATTGGTGATTTATATTTTTGTACTCTTCTCTCATTGTCTTGGCAATTGAAACGTGCATGTCCGTGGCTATCAGGTCGATCACCATTCCCCGCGATTGTAGTTCTTGCAATGATGCTACAAAGCAAACTTTCTCCATGGCCAATGAGGATGTACTTTGTGACACCTGCACGACCACCGAACTCACAATTTTCTTACTTTCCATGTCCTGAAAGTGGTAGGTGCAGTACTTGGCTGAAAATCCTGGGCTGTCGCACTGTCCATCACCGGCTAGCCTGAACCGTTTGCCCGCGAATGTACTATCAATAGACATTTTTTCCATTCTCCAAGCTTCGCTAATGGCTGGAAATAGATAATCGGTTTGGTATTTGTAGAACTGAGTTTTCGCAATGAAACGGATTCCCACAAACTGAAAGAAATACTCTAACTTTTTAAAACTTGAACCACTAAAAAGTGCAGCCGCTGCACAAAGTAGATTGCCTGCTGGCAGTTGTCCCAGCGTGGGTTGTGCAGACCATGAGAAAGGATGATATTTTGTACAGGTGGCATGTATTTTAAGGTTAGTGCCTCGAATTGCACGAGTCACATTAATCAATGGCTCCCCACATACTTCCCCACCTACCGAATGCCCACATTTCAACCGAATAATAATATCAATCAAACAACTATCGAATACAATGAATTTTGCCTCTTTCCTTATACTGTCACTCTGCATCCCAGCTGGTTCGGCCTGTAACGTTGAGGACATGTCACTCACATGAAAGGTAGAATCTCTGATATCGTCTTCCGCTATGTTCAGTGATATTGAAGGTGTTTCATTGTAGTCCACTTCATTCTCTTCCATTGCAACATCTGTTCCTTCTCCGGCAATGGGTGAATAGGACAATTTCTTCAACTTTCTCGCGGTCTTAGTTTTTGCGGGTGTGGATTCTGTGAATTTATCTCCAACTGCATCCGAACTACCAGGAGGACATTCACTATCAATGGCTGGTGGTGGTATAGCTCTGTTGTCAATCACTTCATATTCTTCCCATTGGCACGATGCATCTCCAGTCTCAAGTCCCTGCCAAAAGGTTTGACAAGCAACATCTCTCGTTCGCTTCACTGTCTGTGTAGATCTAGTTCGTACACCCACTCGCAACTAGAGGACAGATTGGAAAAGGGATGTTCAGTTTAAACACAACTTACAGTATTGAACTATTAACAGTGAAAAACAACATAATATAGTGACCAGGACACTAACCTTCTTTTGCTTTCTTTTCTTTGAAACTTTCTTGCCTCGAACTTCAACATCAGGACGCTGTTGCTCCGACTCGTGTGTGCATGTCTCCACTTCCTCTTGCGCTGCAACGACTACATTTTCATGATAAGCACATCCATCACGCACTGACGCTCCATCGACTCCCTGAAACATAGAACTTTCATTAGTATGTATAATATCGAAAACACAAAATGTACTTGGGGACCAATACCCACGTACATCTCAATAGCAAAACACGAATGAACGCTTTGTGTAGAACATTCAAACGACAATTATTCACGCATTGTTGATCTAGTTAGATGGAACTGTCAAGATCCATACCTCGGGCTCCTCATAGACTTCCATTGATGATATTATTGAAGATGATGCTTCAGTGACTCCCTGAAACACAGTAATTGCATTAGTATGGTTTTCTATTTTGATAAAAAGAACAAACTTTGTGCAGGCGTGAACGGCTCATCTAAATAGACCTGCACAAATGATCAGTTGTCTAAAATAAATAATGGATATGTAAATATGATTCGATTTGCTCGATCGTTGGAAGTGTCACCACCCAGAGATCTGCATCAACTACTAGGGGTGATGTTCTTGTAGAAGAAGCTCCGTCATCTCCCTGAAACATAGTACTTGCGTTAATAAAGAAGGAAGTATAGCGGATGTAATCACGTCATATGATTTCGCTTGATCGAACTGTCAGTATCCATACCTCGAAATGCATAAGAACATCAAGGGACGATGTAACTGCGGTGCACACTTCTGCAAGCTGTTGCGCCGACCCGTAACTGCATGCTCCCCCTTCTTCTTGGACTAATGCTCCATCGACTCCCTGAAACATTGGACTTTCATTAGTAATGAACACAAAATTGAAAAAAGAAGACACATAGGAGGGCGGCGGAACTGTCCTGAAACGTACCTCGAGCATCTGAGTGACATCAACGGTAGTCGTCAATACGTTGGACTCCTCAGCATCTCCCTGAAAGACAGTACTTGCATTATTTTGGATAACAATAATTCTAACTGAAAACAAAGACTAGAGGACGAGTACAAGGGTGTACCATTAGGTAACATAATTACACGATAAATTAAAACTATTGATTTACATGCCTAAAACAAGTCAGTGGCAGAATAGCCACGTAAGATTACCCGATAGGCGCTTGAAGTGGCTGATGACTGCAATAACGGCACGGATGGAGAATCTTCCGCCTTCATATTGAGTGGATACATAAATGGGAAAATATTGTTAGCTAATGCTACACACTACCGCAAGGCCAAGAGATAAATACGTAAACTTGACTCACCACTGGAGGGATGTGGACGAATAGAGTGGGAATAGCGGTTGAGAGCAATTTTCGCCTCGCTCGCGGTGTGTTCTTCTTTATTAGCAATGATGTGGAGTACATGTCAGAGGTAAAGTGCCTGCTGCAGATGCGGTATCGATCACCCCTCTTGTCCGCAAAGACCTCTAGGACTCTACTTTCAAGCTCAGACGGTGGATATCCGCAATATCGGACCCATTCTCTTATCTGATCTATTGTCTTAGGGAAAACATGCATTATAGTACCTTCAGATTTATTATGGGTCTTCGAAGGGCAACCGCCAATGGAACAGGCAGGCATTGTGGAAAGTTCTGAAAAGTAAAGATCAACAATTCTCTATGAATACCAATGTAAACTCAGAACATGTGACTAGTTCCTTGCATGTACTGTCTTGAACGAAAAGAAATTGGACGCAAAATGATTATGGTACATGGCCTTACCTTGACGAACAAACAGTTAGATGCAGGGATCAGAGTAGTTTCTTGTCGTAGGAACAGGGAGCAGTTCACAGGTTGCAAACTGACGAGTTTCCTCGAAGTGGTCACGGAAGTTCACAGAGACGAAGAGCAGATAACCAGCACCTTCACGGGTTGACTAGCAAAGCGCAAAGAAGTGCTCATTAGAAATATGAAGTGGGTTATAAAGAATTCGAAACGGAGGTGTGTTTGTGAATGAATGACGTGTATATGTCGTGGCATTATGTGGATTGCAGGGGGCCGTCCAGCGTGAGGGGGGATGCTTGGCAGGAGACACGGGGTCTGGAGGTAGACATGGGAACAACAACCCATGCTCTATAGACCACTTTGAAGTGTACATGGTCTTTGGCACCTCTTGGCCTTTATCGCTCCCTGACTGCTCCAGTTGCCAGCACAAGTACCCCGGTGCGAACTGCCTTTGATAGGGCGGGGGGTGGATTGGGGCGGTGGTCGTGCAGACAAGACTCGTTTGCCGCAGGGCCTCACCAAGGAGAGGCCATCTAACTGCATGTAAGAGGCAGGCTGCAGGATCTAGTACATGGAAGGCAGGGGGGTGAGTTTATAAATACCTCACCCTCCCAGGAGAATATATGGGTGCAGTTCACCCTGGAGACCCTGGATGCCTAGGCAGTTAGTCAGCAGCAGGCTGGCCTGTGGTGGCAAGGCGGCACGGGCCAGAGGTAGTCATCTCTGTACCCGGTGCCCAAAAGGATGATTTATTATGATCAACCATATTTACCTATAACCATGTTTTGTATCAATAAAATACAACGGCTTTCCTTTTATTGCCAACGCTTGAACAAATCAAAACAACCATTGTTAAAATATATATTGGGTTTTATTTTGGATCTTAATTTCAATTGAACATAAATAAATATTACACATTGTAAATTTGCGGTTGCAGCACATCCAGGGAAAATCTGCGGTATTGTCCACTGTCGCTGGGGAAATGTTGTCTAATGGCAAGTACCGCACAGGCAGGTATTACTCTCCGAACGCGGTGTCCGAGCCTCCCGTGAAGCCACCAAGTGAAGCAACGATAGGCCACCAGCCTGTACCACCTGTGAAAATGAAAGATGCAAACTGTATTAAAATGACAAAACTTTCTTATCACTGTCGATTCAGGTAAAAAATGTTATTCTGCTTTGAAAAAAATTCTATCTAGAAAATGCACAATATGGAACCAATTTACATGCATTCGAATGATATGTAGATGTAATTTTATATGTGGGAGACGACCATGACATAGTAGTGGCATCACTGACATCACAACCAGAGTATACTTACTCGTTACTCGGATTACGCGGACGAACAGTGCCGCGAAGTTCGTGCATAAGCACCATCATCCTCAACACGGTCCGTGAGAGGTAGGCTTCCCTGAACTCTGGCAGCTCGGTGATGCATTGCGGACTTGGCTCGCCTTCCGAAATGTAGGCCAGGCATCCCGAGTTTTCTCGGCAGCAGCAGTTCTCCTCCTCAGTTGGCATTAGCTCGCACCGATTGCACGTGCACCAGGTGGAGACGCCGTCCATGCGACATGGTCCAGGCTCTTCATCCGTTGACTGGTCCTCCCAACTGCCGTCCGAATCCCCATCGTTTTCGCGTGCTTGCCTTTCCAGTAGTTCTTCCTCGGTGTACTTGGGCTCGTACATATACGGCATTATTGTAGCCATTATGTGGTAAAGAAAGTAAAATAATTTATAGCGGTGGTACTGGTATCTGTTCACACGGGCTACAATCAACGAAGGTAGCTGACCAGAGCACAGAAACGAGTCACAGAATACTCAAAGTAACAGAGAGGAATGGATTCGAAAATCTGCTGCTGTGTGTTGTGAAACGGTCTGTTTATACTTATTGAGGAAAGAGGCGTCCTGCCATTTCCATGGCGACACTTCATTAGCTGAGGCGCAGCGATTGTTGACACGAAACGGGAAATGGGCGGTACGCGTCTGCTGATGTCACGCTCAGGGGCGGGGGATTTGATTTAGTGCCGCAAAAGCAGGTGAGCCAGGGCGATGGGGGGAAATGATAGGATTATCATAAAATGGCGTATGTTTTCGAGTGCGTTAATGGACGAAAAGTCGGGTAAGGTCCATAGGAAAGTTTTCTACGATCTACCGATTTATGCTTAAAAACACATGGCCGAACCATAGGAACAATAAAAAAAAAGTCCCGGAACTATCCTTTAAGCATCGCCTCGACAACAAGGGTGTTTACAAAGGTCCTGGCAGTAGCGGCAGCGCACCTGGCAGACTCTGTCCCGGTTTACCCTTACCTCCACGACTGGCTCATAACAGGGGACTCCTACGACACATGCTTTTTGAACACTCAGAAGACCGTAGACCACCTGCTCATTCTGGGATTGTCTATCAAAGAGTAGAAGTCCAGTCTTGTCCCAAATCAAGTAAAATCATTACGCCCCGTCCCCTTTCCTCCATACTTATGGGACATCTCTCCGTCCTGTGGGACGGGACCGGAGCACTTTGTAAAAAGCATCCAAACATTTCTTTCAAAAATGTGTCCTTCCTCTTTCTTGCGCGGGGACCAGCATGCGGCTGTAATCCTGCCCACCTTGTCGTCGTCCCATCAGTCCTTTTCTCCGCTCGTTCAGGACTGGACGCACTTGCATCCTCGCAAGATTTTCTTCCCTTTTTCCTCTCTGGCTCTCGCTAGCGATAGTGTACTAGTCTGTCTGTCGTTTAAAGTAGACTTTCCAGATTGTTCATCGTGCCACCGTCGTTTCGCGAGGGCGGATCCCCATCCTCTTTGCTTAGAGTGTTTGAGTCCGGATCACCGTTGGGACTCCTGTTTTTACTGCGACTCCCTTTCGGTCCGGGCACTTCAACGTCGGTTGGAGCGGTGGGAGAAGGTGTTCCGACAAACTCTTCCTTCACATTTACAGGCGTTCATTGACGAGAAGAAACAGCGCCCGGTAAATTTACTTTTCAGAGCACCCTGGCCAGGGGATACCTTTCCAGGTTCCTCTTGGGCTGGGAGGAGCGTTGATCGCTGTCACCGGGGTTCGCCCTGAGGTGCCTGTTGGGCCTAATAATTGTACCAGAGTTTTCTCAGAGGGTCTTTGTAAGGGACCTGTTGATACCAGAGCACGCTCCGAGGCCCCTCCTGTGGTGGCTGTTTGTAGACCCAGTTCAACTGAATCGTCGGATACCAGAGCTCGCTCTGAGGCCTGTCGGCTTCCCTCAAAAATAAGACTGGGGTGCGCCCTGAGGCCTTGGTGGGGCTTGCTGTCACTGAACGGATGTTCGAGGCCCGCGCAGATAAGGCTGTCACCAGATGTGGGTCCGAGGTACATCTTTCAAAGGCTAAAGCTACCAACATTTCTGAGAGGCCTGACGCAGCCTTGCCGGTGAAGGCTGTTTCTCACCGTTCCCGCTCTTGCGGCAACACCAGTTCTCCAGCATGGGGTCTGGCATGGATTCACATGCTCATGAATATTCCCCGTCAGGCCGACAATCCTCGGTATAGAAAAAAAATCAGTATCAGTATCAGTTTCGTTTCTGATCTCTTTCTTAGTAGTAACCAATCACTGGTCTCTGGCCCATACTGCCCCCAGCCAATGACTGCCCTCTCCCTAAGCCCCGCCTCTGGCAGCCATCTTCAGATTTTTACCGCACGTTCAAGTGTTGGGAGTCCTCGTGCTGTAGCCCTCAAGCTTTTGCTGCGCTTTTTCAGGAGATTTTTCTCATTTTTCGGTTAAATAGAGCCTCAAGCGCCACCGTTTCTACATCCGATCAACGGGGATCCGTTTCAGTTTTCTACGCCCCTCAAGGGTGAAGTTTTCATCGAGTTATGCTTTCTGAGGATTCCTGAAGTTCCGAGGCCTACCCCAGACATGGCGCAGGAGAAAGGAAGCTAGATGCCCGGGAAGCTGTTCAGGACCTGCCCTGGATGCCAGCTTCAGAATGTTTTCAAGGAGGACAAGCATTCGTTATGCCTCTACTGTCTCAATGAGGACAAGACGCACACGGAGAAGGACTTTGCGTTTTGTGGGAACATGTTGGAGCGGACCATGAAGTATCGCCACCTCCGTCTCGCCAACTGGCTGGAAGGGAAGAGCCCGTCAGGCGAGAAGAAGAAAAAGAAGTTCGAGCGGTCTAAGTCCTGTGAGTGCGCCCCGGCGACAGGGGCCCAACAAAAGGCTAAGCACCGCGAGTCCGCGGGCACCAGGAGCGCCGAACGGTCGGGCTCCTTGGCTGCCAGGCAGGGCGCATCCTCCCCGGCGCCATCAACCACGAGCCAACGCTCTGGCTTCAGTAAGAGGAAGTCCGAGAACCCGGCGAAGCTTCTGGAGAGGCCCCGACCCCCCCCCCCCCCCCCAGGTGAAGGCCCCAGGCGTCCAGAAGGTGACGATGGCCTTAATTCACCGTACTAAGACCTCGATTGAGGATGACGCCGAGGCCCTGGCTCAGCCTGTGGAGGCTACACCAGTGAAGGCGCCCTGAGGACCCATAGTCTCCCTGCCACCGCGGAGGGAGTCGTCTTTCAGGCCCATTGAGAAGACCCCCACGAAGTCCTCGCTGGAAAAGGTGGGGTAGGGGCTGGTGACCATCGTGGATATGGACACGACCTCTGAAGAAGAGCTCATCGAAGTCGTGGAAGAGGCCCAGCCCATCGGGAGGGATCCCGACGAGGGCGACGACGAGAGCGACGGTGTCGCAGACAAGGCTCCTCAAGAGTCCTCGCGTCCGTTGTTTCCGGCGCCGCAGGACACTTCGGCGGCCATTTTGTCAGCGATTCAGTTCTTATGCTTGGAGATAAGGACAATGTTGCCCCTTCCCCCGACGGGGGAACCGGAGCCAGGACCTTCGGAAAGTCCACCGCATAAGAGGAGGAGGACGCATCCTACGCCACCTCTCCCACCTTTGCGGCCTGCTCTGCCATCTCCCCATCCCCCCCTCCCCCGGTCTACTTCCCACTGGGATGATACAGGCACGGACACGGCTACGACAGGTACAGATGACAGAGGCGACGACGGGACGTGTCCCCTGTCGCCCCCTGCTTGGGCGTCCCCACCCGACGAGATTGGATCCTTTCATGCTGAGATTTCCAGGGCATCCAAGCTTTTCCAGCTCTGCCCAGAAGAGAAGAAGAAAGAAGGGTTCCTTTACCAACGGCGCAAGGCTAAAAGGAAGAGGGTCCTTGCCGTACCGCTTCTTGATGACATCTGGGATGAGGGGCTCGCCCTCCTCAAGAACCCTGCCACGGCACCGGCAAAGAGGGACCGGTACGAGAAGTAGTACCGGGTCCCCAACGCTGCCCCCTTGTGCCTTCGGGCACAACCTACCCAGGATTCGGTCGTCTCGGCGGCGACAAAGAAAGCTGGGGGGGGCGGCTTCGGCCTCGACATCAACTTCCCCGCCGGACGGCGAGGGCCGGAAGTTAGACACGATGGGACGACGGATCATCTCATCCGCAGCGACGACTATCAAGGCGGCCAACGCCCTGGCTTTCGTAGCCCGCTACGACAGGGAGTTGTGGTTCAAAATCGCCCCTCTGTTGGACTTCCTTCCGGATGCCAAAAGGGCTGAGGCCCTTGAAATCCTACAGGAGGGTGAGATTGCTTCGGACCACGCCATCACGATGGCAACGGACATCGCCGACACCAGTTTCCGTCAGTTGGGCAAAGGTGTTTGCTTGAGACGACGAGGATGGCTCAAGGCTACGGATTTCCGCCAGGACGTACAAACCAAGGTTTTGGACATGCCCTTCGGGAACAACCTGTTTGGGGAGGCGGTTGATGAGTCCCTTCAGGCCATCAAGACAGACAGACTGCCCGGGGGAGAAGTCACTCCAACATTTTGGAGCTCCGCGCAGTGTTCTGGGCCCTCAGGTCTCGACTCTTCCGACGATGGGGCGAGCCCCAAATCGATCTCTTTGCGATGAATTCCAAGTGCCG
The DNA here is from genome assembly GCF_040938575.1 of Ambystoma mexicanum. Classification (NCBI taxonomy): domain Eukaryota; kingdom Metazoa; phylum Chordata; class Amphibia; order Caudata; family Ambystomatidae; genus Ambystoma; species Ambystoma mexicanum. The sequence goes on from NC_090922.1 coordinate 345,406,547, forward strand.
GAGATTCGCCAGCAGGGTCCCCCAGCCGAGGAGCATGGGCGATGCTTTCTCGTTCCCCGGGGACGGCCTATTTCTTTATGCATTCCCTCCGCTGCCGGGCGTCCTTGTGGTATCATCGCCTGGTGAAAGAATTCATGAAGGGACTATTCCGATCATTCCCGCCGGTGAAGGCTCCTGCCCCGGCGTGGGAGCTTAATGTGGTGCTGACCAGGCTCATGGGGGGGGGGGGCCCATTCGAGTCTATGCATTCGGCGCCTCTGAAGTTCCTGTCATGGAAGACAGCTTTCCACGTGGCCATCACCTCCGTACGAGTGGGAGAGATCCAGGCCCTATATTGCAAGCCTCCATACTTGACTTTTAAGGACGCGAGGGTGGTGCTGAGGACACACCCCTCCTTTATGCTCAAGGTGCCGTCGGACTTCCACCTCAACAAGCCCTTGGTGTTGCCAGTTTTCTTCCCGTCGCCGGCCAAGAGGACTTTGCACTCGCTGGATGTGGCTAGAGCGCTGAAGTTCTACGTGGACCGCTCAAAGAGTTTTCGGAAGACGTCACAGCTGTTTGTAAACTTTGGGACTGTGAATCAAGGGAAGGCTCTCTCGAAGACTTCCATTTCCAGATGGCTCTCCGGCTGCATCATGCACTGTCACCGGTTGGCAAACCGACCGCTGCCCGGCCGTCCGAGAGCCCATTCGACCAGATTGATCGCTGCTACCACGGCGTTCCTGTCTGGTGTGCGCCTGCTAGACATCTGCAGGGCTGCGACGTGGAGGTCGACGCACACCTTCACAAGATTCTACTGCGTCGATCGGGACTCCAGGGAGGAGTCCAGGGTCGGTCAAGCAGTGCTGCGCAACCTGTTCACCTAAGGTGAGCCTGGTGAGGAGGTAAGAGATGCTTAATGTTGAGCCTGTTGCCACCTCCCGTGGTTGTGCATGTGTACTGCTATGTATTCTCAACAGTTACAGGTAAGTAACTTGTTCCTTCTCCAGCATGGGGTCTGGCATGGATTCATGCCAGATTCTGCGGCTTTTCACTTGGTCATACTGCCACTTTACGTGCTACCAAATCTGAGTATGGCTGCCAGAGGCGGGGCTTAGGGAGAGGGCGGTCATTGGCTGGGGGCAATATGACCCAGAGACCAGTGATTGGTTACTACTAAGAAAGACAGATCAGAAACGAAACTGATAGAGATTTTTTTTTTCCTATACTGACGATTCCCAGCCTGACGACGGGGAATATTCATGAGCATGTGAATCCATGCCAGACCCATGCTGGAGAACAACAGTTACAGTTACAGGTAAGTAACTTGTTCCATCTGTTGAGGGGGCAAAGAAGGAAAGTTCTTCTTTTACCGGCTCTGCCGAGGTTCCTTAGGTTAAGATTCGCACCTCTTTGCAGTTGGGCGATTGGCTCAGCGTGTTGGATCTTCAGGATGCGTACATGCATATCCTGATTTGGAATCCACACAGGAGATACCTCTGCTTCCCTTTGGGAGAGGAGCACTTCCAGTTTCGGGTGCTTCCTTTAGGCCTCAGCTCGGCACCGCGTGTCTTCACGAAGATGTTGGTGATTGTGGCCTATCTTCGTCTCCAGGGTATCCATTTCTATCCCTATTTGGACGACTGGCTCCTACGCAGCCCTTGTCCGTTGGCAGCAGCAGGCAACCTCCAGTCTCTCCTTCAGCTCCTGTTGCATCTTGGGTTGTCGCTGAACTGGCGGAAATCCTCCATGACGGTCTCACAGGACCTGACTTTCCTGGATTTTCGTTGGAACACGATCGACTGCCGAGTGTATCTGACCGTGGACAGAATGGCCGATCTGTCGGCCACGTGTCAGATGTTTGCGCAGTCGCAAAGCATGTCGGCCTGGTGGTTCCAGAGGCTTCTGGGCCTCATGGCTTCGTGTGTACTGGCTCTTTCTCTTGCTCCTCTCAAAATGAGACGGACCCAGATGGCTCTTCGGAGTTCCTGGCATCAGGCTGTGGACCCGGATGCCAAGCGGATAATGATTCCGTATTCCATGAGAGTGGACCTGGACTGGTGGTTATCTCTCAGCAACCTGTCAGTGGGCGAGGGTTTCAGGACCCAGCCCCCATGGTGACGATCACGAGGGACTCCTCCCTTTTGGGGTGGGGTGCGACTTTAGATCTTCAGGTCTCGGACCTCTGGTCGCCTCCGGACAAGCTCCTGCACATAAATCATTTGGAGCTTCTGGCGATCTTTCTGGCGCTCAAGGCGTTCAGACCGCTCATTGTCAACAAGGTGGTCCGCATAAGAACGGACCATGTGGTATCAATGTATTACATAAACAAGCAAGGGGGAATGAAGTCTCCCCCTCTCGTGGACCTGTCCATCCAGATTTGGGAGTGGGCCGTGCTTCATGGGGTCTGGCTGCTTGCAGTGCACACACCGGGCAAGCTGAATGTCACTGCGGATGCCCTCAGCCGGCGGACAGTGGTCAGCTACGAGTGGGAGTTGAAGGCGGAGATCCTCTCATGGATTTTCTCGCGTTGGGGCACACCGGAGGTGGACCTCTGCGCCACGGCGGTAAACAAGAAGCTTCCTCACTACGCCTCCAGAGGGGGGCTGGGAGCCTCCTCTCTTGGGGATGCTCTCGAGATTCCATGGCACATCATGAGAGCTTACGACTTCCCGCCTCTCCCCCTAGTTCATCGAGCAATTTGGAAGTTGAAGAGCTCTGTCAACTTCTCTTCTACTGATGGCTCTGTGGTGGCCGCTCAGGTTTTGGTTTTCAGAACTTCAACACCTGTCGGTGTGTCCGCCGATCAGGTTACTAGTAACTGCCGATCTTCTTCACCAAGGGGAACAGATGTGGCACCCCTCCCCACAATCGCTTAACTTGGCGCATGGTGCCGGAGTTCAAGTCTCTAGAGCGTTTGGGCTTGTCTGCGGATAGCATGCGCATTATCCAGGCAGCCAGGAAACCCTCGACCAGATCCCAATACAAGAGTAAATGGCTCGGGTTTCTGTCATTGGTGTTTGGAGAAAGAATTGGACCCGCGGGTGGCAACAATTGACACGGTGCTGTCCTTCATATCCTCCCTAGCAGAGCCAGGGGTTCATGTTCTGTCTTGCAGGACTTATCTATCAGCGGTTTCCGCTTAACTCTCTACAGACCGGTGTTCTTATGCTCTAACTAACCCGGTGGTGAAGAGACATTTTGCTGGCTTGACACGCATCTACCCTCCGGTTCGTATTCCGCACCCGCCTTGGGACCTAAATGTAGTCCTGACGGCGCTATGCCATAAACCCTTTGAGCCAATGGCTACGGTTGACCTCGTACGTGTCCTGGAAAGTGTCTTCTGGTCGGTGTTACGTCAGCGAGGAGAGTAAGTGAGTGAGCTCCAGGCATTGTCGGTGGAGCATCCTTTCTTGGTCTTTCACAAGGACAAGGTAGTCCTTCGGACAAACCCAGCTTTCCTACCAAAGGTAGTGACCGAATTCCATCTGAATCAGTCGATTTCCCCTTCCGGTCTTTTTTCTACCTGGACAGGACTTCCGAGCTTCGGAGTTCTTCCCAACTTTTTGTGACCTTCGGTAACCCTCAGGGCAGGCCGGCGTCTAAGGCATCTATTTCCAGATGGATTGCCGCCTGTATCACGGAGTCTTTCACCGTCCAAAAGCTGAAAACTCCTAAAGGTATCCATGCACACCTGGTGCGGGGCAAGGCAGCCGCGGTTGCTTTTCAGAAGTATGTTCCCTGGGAGTCCATCGCTAAAGCGGCTACTTGGGCCTCCCCATCTGCTTTCTGTAAGCATTACTGCCTCGATATGAGCTCTAGAGCTGACGCTCAGTTTGGCCAGGCTGTGCTGAAGAATCTGTTTCAGTAAGGGGTATTTCCATCCACCCATAGTTCCTGTAAGGAGTGCTTGGGAATCTCCCATAAGTATGGAGGAAAGGGGACTGGATGTAGGAGTATTACCAGGTTACTCACTGTAGTGGCCCCCTTACTCCTAGTCCATAGTCCCCTTTCCTCCATACGCCCGCCGTCCCCTCTAATAAGGTTCCTCTGTTATTGCTAAAAGGTCTCTGACCTGGCGATAGAAAAGGACTGATGGGCGATGCGTGGAGCCGAGATGGGTGGGGTTACGGCCGCATGCAGGGCCCCGCGTAGAAAGAGAACAAACAATTTTGAAATTTTTTGGGTGCTTTTACAAAGCGCTCCGGTCCCGTCCCACTGGACGGAGGGATGTCCCATAAGTATGGAGGAAAGGGGACAATGGAGTAGGAGTAAGGTGGTCACTACGGTGAGTAACCTGGTTATTCTCTTTGGTTTGGCACTTTAGACTGTCCCGGCACCTTTTACATCATAACGACTGGAGCACATGTTGTGCTGCTCAGTTTCAGCGATATCCATTGCTCTAGTTGTCTGTCTCACTACCGGTATTCACATTGGGACATGTGTGAATTTTGTCATGCGTCCTGACCAGCTGTTTTAGTCCCCACTGCAGAATGCATACAGTTTAGGGAAGGAAGTGAGGTGCTTTTTCCCTATGGAAAACGGGAATACCTTGTTCTACTAGCGAGTCTCCTTCACCCCCTCCCCCCCAATCCCCACCTTAGGGTGGTCTCCCCCCTCATGTGCTCTTCCCTCAGGTAGCTGCCCCCAGGGTCATTTCGGCAGCTTTTGACTTTTCCCTGGCCGCTAGATTGGTCAACTCCTTCTAACCCACCCTAATTCACACTCCTGCCTAGCTTTGCAGCTTTTCTACCTACCTTTATTGGTTTTGGCTAGATTTCAATGTCTCGCTGTTCGCCATACTAGGTTGGCCTCCCAAAATCCAACCCCTGGGCTGATTTTGGAATTCCATCTTAACCATTCAGGTGGCTTTTTCTACTGTTAATGAGCGCATGCATGGGTTTATCCAGGCATATATAAAGAATATCAATTGACACTGCTTGACCATGTTAATCTCAAAAACTGAGATTGCATTATCACATGTAGGCCTTGCTAATCTACCTGTTCTATAGTCATGTCAGGTCTTGACTTATATCCACCATTTATGCCACTTTGACTTCTATTTTCTTGGGATGGACTGACATGTGTATGTACCTCATTAAATGCCCTTGCTGCACCCATCTTTACTCAGTCTACGGGGATTATAACTCCCAATAAGACCCTCAAAGGGTGTGTAAAATGATCAATTAACCTTTAGCACCGGGGCGTGGGGTGCAGCCAATCTAGATCCACAGATTGTGGTCTGAATCCTCTCGGCTCGCGTTCCACGGAACCTGCCGGCTGCCTCCCCTGCCCCACTTACCTGATTGTTGCAATGGCAGATTTTTACAATGGCGGCATCCGCTGTGCTTCCCTCCTTCACTTTGGTGATCACCATCAAGATGGAAAGAGGGGCTCTGTATGGAGTACCGCCTTCCACAACCACGGCGGCAATATCGACAAAGGATTTTCGCTTGTTCAATGAAGAAAAACTCTTTCTACCACTTTGGTAACCGGCAGTACTAATGGTGCACCCGGGCAACACCAGGGAGGGGGGCTGGTCTGGGGGGATGGTCTGTGGGGGGGGTTACGGCCTGGGGCCCCTGTTAATCACACTTGCTTTGCTTGGGCTGTTAATTCAGACCGCCATGCCATTACCTTCTGTTATTGTCAGGGGAACTGGTGCATATTGCCACATTATAGACATCTCATCCAGACAATGTTTGACATGCAGTCAAGAAGTTTCTAGTATGGTCTCCATTCCAGACATTCTATGTTAAAGAGCAGCCAGGGACACAAAACATCTTGGAGAATCATGTGTAACTAAAGCAAAAGAGGTGATGGCTGGACGTTTTGGAATTCATCTTAATCTCTGGCATTGCTCTGGGCAATCCTCCAGACCATTGTTCTTCGCCTCCCCCAAGCCATTACAAAAAGGGAAAGCCCATATGCAAATCGGGCTTGGTCCCATCCCAAAAGGGACACTGCAGGCATAACTGCTTGCTGACATCCTTTCTGCACGCGACCCCAAGCATCCCCAGACAAGTTTCATGCCTTGTTGGGCCTTATTAGTGTGGAGTAGCTTGGGTGTCTAGGCCCAGCAGGCACTGGACCCATGTCTGGGCATACACGTCCCACTCGGAGGGACTACAGCAAAAGCCCTCACTTTTGTCAGAGGTTACGATTAATTTGAAACCTTCCTGCCATCAGCGCTTTTGTTTTCCTTCAGTGTAACTGGAAAAAAAAATTGTTTTCAATGCAAAAGATAAATCATGGAACAATGCAAACATTTATAAAGGAAAAACATTCACGTATCTAATGGAAGCTCATGCTAAAATGTTTCTGGTTGAAGTTAACAATTATTGCCTAGCTTTTTAACTTGGATGTTTTTTTACCTTTTTTTAGGAAATACCATTCAGATTTAAAGCACAACAACTTGCTCGCCTTTTTATAAAGCCAGCTTTGTTGTTAAATTATCATAAATTAAATTGTCATTCAATTTACCAACATGATTTTGTCTACTTAGCTAGCGGTAAACAGGTTTTTCTTCAACACAGCTCAAACCCTATTACTATTTCCTCCATGAGTTTAATAGCCTTTTAGAACAAATATGGCCGCCTGCTTCACCTTCGATATAAGGTGGGTTATTAACTTGGATAGTGACCACCTCCATTGGTCAATAAGGGCAGTGCACAACATTTGCACTCTTCCTTGACTAGTGAGAATTGACTCTTGGCGAGTAAGAAATTGTATTCTGTATGTAGAATTGAGGTGAGACATTTTATGGCTGGCTAGTAACTTGCTTGCAACTTGAAATTTTTACCCTTGAATAAGGCTATGTTAACTATTTGTATGCATCCTGGTCTGAATTTGATATTTGCTAAATTTACTAAACCAAGTGTTCCCAGGTTGGACATTTGCTGTAAAGAGTCCTTGCCACCTATCTGTACTTTTTGTTTTGGTTTGGTGGTCCATTTATCACCCTGCCTTCTTGGCCCCGTCCTGTATCTGTAACCCTGTTCTTACAGTCGCCATGTATCCCCCTGACCTGTCACTGTAAGGCCAGCCCTCCGCCGCTGTTGCCCTGCCCTCCGCCGGTGTTTTCACCTGCCCTCATGTTATTGTGATATCGCTCGAGTTTCCGTGAAGTCGCTGTATGCCCCACAGCACCCATGTGTCACCTGTAATTCTGCCTTCTTGGCCCCCCATCCTGTCACTGTAATCCCACCCTTCCAGTCGCCATGTATCCTTCCGCCCCATGTCCTGTCGCTGTAGGCCCAGCCATCCAGTCCCTGTGATGTCCCTGAGTGCCCATACCTGCCAGCTCCTATGGTGTTGCTGTTTACGCATGCCCCTAAAGCCCCGCCTGGAACCCTCTAGCCCCTGTGACAGTATGCCCAGCCTGCTAGTCCCTGCAACGTCCCGATCGCGCCCTACCACCCCCAGCCCCATGCTGTCGATGCATACCGCCCCATGGTCCAGTAACGCCATTGGTTTACGCAGCCCCTCACGTCCCTTGATGTCACTGTGTACCCACTTCCCCTGGATCCCACTGTTCCACTGCTGCCCAGACCATCCCGTCACAGCGCCAATCCTCCGATACAACAGGACGCAACTATGTGCACAGCCCTAGACTCCGACTGTAACGCAACACGCCCTTCCTCCTGGCACCCATGATATCGCTGTACACCCATGGCCCTCTTGTGTCCCACATACTGACAGCCTGCCCATCCCCTCTCGTCATGTAATCTCTGTACCTCTTGCCCCTGCATGCTTGTCGTTTGGCCCTACCACAGCCCCTGCAATGCGTACCCAGCCCTTCAGGTCCCCACTGTCCATAACTCACCACTTGTTTCGAAGCGCATCATGCTTGGGTGCTCCATGCATGAACCATCATATATCATTGCTTCTGATGTTTGTTAATCTGCTTAGAATCACATGCTGTGCATAGGTCCGACATCCAGTGGTCACTGCGGAGTATTGCATTTTGTTTTTCGTAGTCGAAAAGGGGACGTCGACAAGGCGTGTCTGTAACACTATCCCTATAGTGACGTGCGTTGTACCCACAATCCCTCACGCGTCGAGGTCCCTCAGATTGTTTTTTTCCGCCCAGATACTGGTCGCCTTTACGCGGAGCTCCTCGAGAGACATTGCAGATTTCATCTCCTCGACCTTTGGTCGTTTTCCTATATAATATAAAACATATCGATCCTCCCCTCGACACTGTTGGAAGCTTCTCCGCCGAGCAAGATCTTCGACGGAGGGGACGAGCGGAGGAGATCCTTCGGCGTTGCCGAACACGTGGCCTGGCCTCGCAGGCCAAATACAGTAGGGAGAGTGGGGGTCGTGGGACATCTCTAATTCTTTTCTGAGAATGCCTTTCCTTTTCCCCTTCCTTTCCCTTGGGGTGGTTATCACGTTTTATTGCCTCAGCTATGGAGAGGACACCCTTTAGGTTTTGCCCGCTTTGCAAGGGCAAGTTTACTTGGAAGGACAAGCATTCACTGTGTAACCGCTGCTTGCCCCTCGATCACAAGGAGGAGGGTTGCACGGCTTGTCGGCTTCTTAAGCCGAAGACTCTAAAAGACATAGGGTCAAAAGGTGGGCGGCCTACGCTATGTCGAAGGCCAACGCCCCACCCACCGTCGCTACCTCCGACAGTGACAAGGAACGTGATGATACGACCTCCGCTACGGAAGTCGAAAACCCCCCTAGAGAGCGCACACGCGCTTCGTCGTCTGTCCCCGGCCCCGACGGGCTCGGCTCACGCCCTGCTTATAGGGATGAACACCCCGGCGACACTGACGCACACAAGACCACACATAAGCACACAACCCATGGCTCTTCTTTGCCGAAGGCAAAGAGAGCATCAGCGCCCAAGGAGACGCAGGTTTCACCGGCGGCCTCCTCGGACCGTTCGGGTTCGAAGCCCCTCTCGCAACCGCAGCCGCGACCAGCGACTGGGCTTTCGGCAAAGAAGGGCGCCGCCCCCAAATCATCGGCCGGAGCGCATCAGCAGAAAGCGCATGCCGCCGTAGAGCGTTCGACACCCATAGCGTCGAAACCACAGCTCCCCGCGGACAAACGAGTCGCTGAGAGCTTGGCGAGGATCGTGGTATCCGACGCCCAAAAGCGTACGCCGAAAGACACGTCGAGCGCTACGCAAAGGTCGAAAGACACACCGGAAGGCTTTTCGGAAGGCGACGGGACACTTTCCTCGACGCTATGGGAGAGGTCGAGCCGTGTTCAGCTACAAGACACCAATTTTCCCCCGCTAGACCGCTCAGGGGTACCCCATGAAACCATGGAAAGGCTCCATCTCTGCATGGAAAGGATGGAGAGGTTTATGAATGCCCAAACCCTCCCACTCCAAAGAGAATAAGAGAAGGGCCTCAGGAGGACCCCAGGGCCAAAATTCCAAGATTAGTCAATCCCCACCAGGACACAGCCTCAGACTTCCACAGTGTGTATGACCTCACTGGGGAAGAACTTTATTTTGAGGAAGAGGATGATTTTATAGACGAGGAAGACGGTCGGAACCAGGAGGAAGGTTGGACGACAGCCCAGACTCGGTAGGAGAAGGCTTCGGAGAAAATCCAGAAGAAGGACCTTCTCACCCCTGGCAATCACCATCAATATATTCCGACACTGATGTCCTGAATCTAAATCCTCCTGACATTTCACCGGTTAGAAACACGTCTCCCATCGACGATCAACCCACATTTAATGCCCTGTTGCGCAGAGCAGCAGCACACTTCGAACTAGACACTGGGGAGCTCTCTCCTGAATTAGACTTTGTAGAAAGGGTAATTAAGGAGAAACCCCCGGTCAGTCAGACAATTCCCCTCCTCGCTTCGGTGAGGAGAAGAATCATCCCTTCGCTGTCCACACCGGCACTAATCAGAAGGGTCAATCCTAGAATTGAAAAACTTTTCACTCCTTCACCCTCAGACCCGCTGTACATCAGGGGACATTCCATTCCGGATTCCCTGGTAGTAACCAACACAAGAAAGAGGGCAGGGCTACCACTCTCCACCAGTGAGGCACCACCTGACAAGGAGGGCAAGCGGTTATATGCCCTTGCTAAAAGAATTACATCCTCGGCCGCATATTCGGCAAGAATTGCCAACAACAATTCTTTGCTCGCGAGCTATGCGGACGCGCAGTGGGCTAAACTGCGCAAAGACGCCGAAGAAGCGCCAGAACCATTACGTACACGCCTGCTTTCAACTATTGGCGAAGGAACCCAGGTCAACCAGAGTATTGTGAAGAGCTCTCTGGATGCGGCAGACTGCGGGACGTTCCCTAGTTCAGGGAATAGTCCTTAAACGACACGTATGGCTGCGCAACTCAGGGTTCAAACCGGAGACACAGGCGTCTTTAATAAATAAACCTGTTGAAGACTCCAACCTCTTCGGGAAGGCAGTGGATGAGGCTCTGGAGATGGCTAAAAAAGAGTTCGATACAATCAAAACTCTTGACCAAATCTCTAAGCCCGCTACCAGGCGCGGATATGGCAATAAACGCTTTTTTCGTGGCCAGCGCCAACAACAAAACCAGCAGCAACAGTACCCTGCCACCAACTTCCAGACCAGTAGTGGCCAGTACAGTCAAAGAGGACAGCGTCGGGGCAAAGGAAGAGGGCGAGGGTCAACCCCCAGAGGTTCCCAAGCCCCTAACAACACCAAGTGACGCGAAGATTCGCGTCCCCTCCCATGCAACGCCGGTCAGGGGCCGGATAACTTTCTTTCTTCCAGCATGGGAGGGTATAACGTCAGACCGCTGGGTACTTTCCACCGTAGCCCACGGATACTGCATCGAATTCAACAGTTCCCCAACATACAGACCCCCGAGGGGACGACGCATGTCACCGGAACATCTTCCCATCCTTCTACAAGAAGTACAGCAACTGCTGGAGAAGGGAGCCATAGAGGTCGTGCCTCTATCTCAGGTAACGGAAGGTATTTATTCAGTGTACTTCCTTGTACCCAAAAAGGATCTAACCATGCGCCCTGTATTAGATCTGCGCCCAGCGAACAAGTTTATCAAACCCCAAAAGTTTTGTATGGTGACCCTACAGGAAGTGATCCCACTGCTATCACAGGGAGATTACATGACAACATTGGACATGAAAGATGCATACTTTCATATTTTAATGTTGCCAGCGCACAGAGTACCTCCGGTTCATGATAGAGGGCAAACACTACCAGTTCAGAGTGCTACCCTTCGGCATAGCATCAGCACCGAGGGTATTCACGAAGGTACTGGCAGTGGCAGCGGCCCACCTGCGCAGGTTGTCCATCCCAGTTTACCCTTACCTCGACGACTGGCTCATAACAGGGGATTCTTACGAAACATGCTTCTCCAATACCCAAAAGACGGTAGACCTTTTGTTCCTGTTGGGCTTCTCCATCAACGAAAAGAAGTCCAGCCTAGACCCCAGCCAAATCAAACAATTCCTAGGGGCTCTAATTCAAACAAAGGACGGCCTCGTCTTCCCCTCCAAAGAGAGGGTTCAAAACATGTTGTTTCAGATCCCTCAATGTGTGTCCGGTCGAGAGGTGACGGTACGCAAAGCAATGCGCTTGCTAGGCATGATGGCGTCGTGTATTTATTTGGTACCTCACGCGCGCCTGCGCATGCGTCCTATGCAAGAGTGGCTCAACAGCCAGTGGTGTCAGGCCAGCGGACTATGGGACGATCTATTAGTGGTCTCGCAGGCCTTAGTTCTCTCGCTATGGTGGTGGACAAAAGAAAACCTAGAAAAAGGGAAACCCTTTGCCACACCCGCGGCGGAAGCCACTCTAACCACAGACGCATCCCTCACAGGATGGGGGGGCTCACCTATCCCATCAGACTGCTCACGGAGAGTGGACTCCGAGCGGTGTTCAAGGCGCTAAAAGCCTTCCAGGAACACCTACAAGGCAAGACAGTGATGGTCCTTACAGACAGCACCACAGCCATGTATTACATCAACAAGCAGGGGGGAACCCACTCTCCAGGCCTGTCCAAACTGGCCCAGAACATATGGAAGTGGGCTCTCAAACAGAATATGTTCCTCCTGTCACAACATGTACCAGGGGAACTCAATCTGCTGGCAGACAAACTCAGCAGAGATTTCCCCCTGCCCGAAGAGTACGAATGGCGACTGCACGAAGACATCGTCTTCGACGTCTTCACGCAATGGGGATTCCCAGAAATAGACCTGTTCGCAACCCTGGAGAACTCACAATGCCAAAGCTACGCCTCCAGGTACCCCCAAAATCAATCCAAGGGGAACGGTCTGTCGATTCGATGGTCAGGGAAATTTGTTTATGCTTTTCTCCCGACTCCCCTTCTCAACAAGGTGGTGCACAAAATGCACCAGGAACAAGTAACCATGATACTCGTGGCCCCAATGTGGGCCCGACAGCCATGGTTCGCTCACTTGATGGAGATGTCTCTATCTCCCCCAGTGAAACTCCCCTGCCCGTACAACATGCTGTCACAAGACAGGGGCAGGACGCTGCATCCATGCCCCCAGAACATGAATTTAGCAGCCTGGCTCCTGAGGTCGTAGAATTTGGACACCTACAGCTCCCGCAGAGATGCATGGACATCCTCAGGGAAGCCAGAAAACCTAACACTCGCCACTGCTATTCTAGCAAATGGAAGAGATTTGTCATCTGGTGCAGAGGAAAGAGCATCAACCCAATTGACTGCTCTCCCACACACATTGTTCTATACCTGACCCATTTATTAGATTCAGTTCTAGTGTTCAATTCCATTAAAGTCCACCTAGCGGCACTTTCTGCATACACCACTTCCCAACTCAAAGTGTTGTGGTGGAAGATCCCTGTTATAAAGGCCTTCATGGAGGGAGTAAAAAGAATACACCCCCCGATAGCTGACCCAGCTCCCGGATGGGACCTTAACGTGGTACTTACAATACTCATGGGATCACCCTTTGAACCCATGCACAAAGCAACTCTTAAAGACCTCACTCTCAAGACTGCTTTCCTAATAGCTATTACCTCCATCAGGAGAGTAAGTGAACTACAGGCTCTTTCTATTATAGACCCCTTTGTTACAGTTCACAAAGATAAAGTGGTTCTACGCACTCACCCAAGGTTTGCTCCAAAATTCATCTCAAAATTCCATGTAAACCAGTCTATAGAACTACCAGCGTTCTTTCAAAATCCTTCCAACTTGGGAGAAAGGACTCTGCACACACTAGATGTGCGCAGAGCGGTCATGTTCTACATGGAAAGAACCAGATCACTGAGGAAGACTAATCAGTTCTTCGTCTCGGTGGCAGCAGGAAGAGAAGGGGGATGCAGTTTCAAAGTCCACTATTTCTAGATGGATTGTCCAATGCATCACTCTCTGCTATACTCTTGCTAAGAGAGAACTGCCCTTTAGGCCAAGAGCACATTCTACTCGAGGCACGGGGGCGTCCATAGCATTCATTGCAAATGTTCCCCTTGAGTCCATCTGCAAAGCGGCTACCTGGAGTTCTGTGCACACCTTTACAAAACACTACTGTCTAGATGCACTCTCTAGATCTGACTCCCAGGTGGGACAGGCAGTATTAAGACATCTTTTCTCTACTGTTCCTTCTCATAACCCACCGCCAACTCCGGTTACTGCTCGCTAGTCTATGCACAGCATGTGATTCTAAGCAGATTAACAAACATCAGAAGACAATGCATTACTTACCGTAAAAGCATTTCTGGGGTTGTATCTGCTTAGATTCACATGCGCCCACCCTTCCTCCCCGCTCGGATGGAAGGAACATAGACTTCTTCTATATTTCTCTCTTTTCTGTACTCACTCACGTCTAGAAGGCTCCCTCAGGGCAGAAAAATACAAACAGAGGGACCTCGACGCGTGAGGGATTGTGGGTACAACGCACGTCACTATAGGGATAGTGTTACAGACACGCCTTGTCGACGTCCCCTTTTCGACTACGAAAATCAAAATGCAATACTCCGCAGTGACCACTGGATGTCGGACCTATGCACAGCATGTGAATCTAAGCAGATACAACCATCAGAAATGCTTTTACGGTAAGTAATGCATTGTCTTACTTTCTACTCTACACCATCACTCAACTAGAGTACATCTATACCCCTTTGAAATATTCAGCCTAGCTGCTCACGTACGAACACTACCCCATGAACACCTCATCACTCTAAGAAAACGCAGCTATATCCATGACAAACTGGCCTAGCTGCTCACATAAGCGTCCTACAGGACTAACACAGCCAGAACCCAATCTTGGTGCCCACCCACCAGACTGCACGCATTCAACTGATTTCTCCACCAACACACCTAATGCTAGGATGCAGCTACCATCAGGAAATTTGACCAGTTGCACACAACTGGTGCACCCACGCACCTTACAACACTAACTCTTCTCCCTCTACTGACCTGAGGTCCCTGATGGCATTCAACCTACCAGCGCGTTCAGGTCATATAGATATATAGAGCGCTATATAAATGCCAAATAACAGAACTACTTTTACTGTTCCCTTTTTCGTTTTAGCCTGCTCCATTTCAGAGATTATGCACATATCGAAATCCATGTGAACCTTTAAGTAGCTTATGACTGACTAAATATGGTCCCAGTGTTGCCATACAGATTGTACATTTCAAGATGACTCCTGCCCTTCACACCCCAAGTTTTGATCAGTTATGTTTGGATTTAATTTCAACCAATTGTGTCGCATAGATTTTTGTTGGATCCTCCTTGTTTTAATGTAATTGCCCTGTTGCACTGCAGGCCAGTTGTGTTTTAAATAGGTTTGTATAACAATACCCCTACCTAAATCAACATCTAACTCCACAGGGGGAATATATATGTAATTTTATAAAGGAGATAGATCCAAACTGTACACCAATTATCTCCACTACACAACCCAGGTCCCAGATTACCCGGCACACTACGTCCTTAAAAAAACTATTCATTGATATATCAAAAACCATAATGTAAATTTCTTCAAAAATATATTCAGTGTTCAAACATAAATTGACCTAAAAACACAGAACACAGTGGATACAAAAATACCGAAGTTCATCTAAAACAACCTAACACAATAAGACAGACACAAATGACAATACACAAATACATTCAGCTTTCTTAATGTGTCATAAAAATGATTCCTTAAGATTCATTTTTATGACACATTTAGAATGTTGGATGTATTAGTGTATTGACGTGTGTTCTGTGTTCTGTTTTTGGGTCAATATGTTTTAACATTTAATATATTTTTGAATAAATTTACGTTATGGTTTTTGATATATCAATGCATACAGTCCATTTCTTACGCACTGCAGGCCAGTTTCATTGCATTCCATTTCAACTAGCATATTTTACCCTGAATATGTAGATGGGTGGGTGGGAGTATGGGGGGGGCGGGGTGAGGGATTGGCTTTTTTTTTTTGGTCTGTCTCTTCGTGGCGCCACCCCAAACCCAGTGACAAGGGATTCGATTAAGTACTTGCAAAATCAGTTTTAACCTGCTAGGCAATCTGTGTACCATCTGGATTTGATGGATAGATGAAGCTGGTGCTGGTATATGTTGGTTAAATCCTGAGTCCTAGGATTTTATCTAGATCTCTTTAAGGAATCCTGCTCAATGACCCTTTTTCAGTAGTTTAAGATGGGATTGTTCTGATGTAGATTATCAAATTGATATTTTGAATAGTACGTTTGAGTATATCCCAGGGAATATCTGTTGTGGTAGTTTAAGACAAAATGGGATATGAGGGAAGCTGTATTAAGAAGGCAACCTAAATTGTTGGAAAAACAAATTGGGTACACCTCAGTGTTTCAGGGGACAGTGTTTATCTTCACTTTTGCGAATCATGGGCTGATGTCATTTCTGGGGGTTGAGAGGGGGTGTGTAAGGGGGGGGGATGTAGTCCGTCCCCATGAGGCTATGGTGGTGAGTCCTCTACCAAACAGTCCTCCTAGTAGTGGTAACAAGCGGGAGGACCTCATAGTGTGGGACTCCCTTCCTGGGGAGAAGGATGTCCACCTGGGGAAAAGCCTCCGCACCTACCCTCATGGTCACCCTTTTCATCCACCCTTGATGGTAGAACCATGTTCTACTGTAAACCCATCACTGTGATAAGTAGAAGGCCGACTGAGACGAACGTGAGAGGCATATGAAGTGATAAAATGCCAACTACTGTAACAAGGTGGCTCACTGGAGGCATGAAGAGCGCAGAGGCAACTTTTATACATGGTATTGTTGTTACGCGAGTCTGGCGTCAACAATATAAACAGGAAAGCAAGAATGGACAAAGGAGTTCTTATTGCAGAAGCTGGGAGTCTGTGAACGATGTCTGGCAAGTTCAAAGTCTGAGCACTACAGCCGGAGCAAGCTGGTCTCTCTGGGAGGAAGAGAGGAAAGGCACAACGTTTGCCGAGCATCCTGAGAACCAGCACGGAGCCGACTTGCTGGTGGTGGTGGTGGTGGTGGTGTAACCGCTGGAACGTGAACAATGTGGTCCAGAAATGACGCAGATACCATGAGCGGCTTGCAGAGCCTCGCAGGAAGCAAGACTGAGGCGCAAAGGCCTCAGAGACCCCAGGAAGAGCCATTTCCGCATAGCACCAAATGTAACTTTAACTGTAGGAAGACAGGGTGGGGTTCGGGAAGAGGCCCAGCTCACTCAGAGTGCATCAGGAGTCTTCTTCCCACATTGCAGTGGCAAAGTCAATACCACTGCTTAAGTAGATTTCTAAAATGTGTTATAAGGACACTGAGGAGCCTGGAAAATATGCTGATCATCCAGACGTTAAAGAGGCCAGAAAAAGTTGTGAGCCTTTCTACTTCCTGGAAAGGGTTAAATGGACTGATGCAAGCTTTCTGTAGCAGTGCCTGTTCTGATTGACTTTCCTTCTCGGTCCCTGCATCCTGGTTGCATTGGGTGTGTATGCATGGTACAAGGTCATGAATGGAATGCTCGGAGAATGATTGGAATGTTTGTATGTGAATGGGATTCCACCCATGGCAGTTAAACGATATAGCCTGGGTGGTGGGAGCCAGTGGGTTCCCTCTGTACTTCCCTAGCTCCTCAATGTACCTGATGAGACCTGATCTATGCTACTTTACTAAAGTAACCAGAAGTATACCTGCGACATCCCAGTGTATCCTTTGTGAGTAACCCTGACTTCCAGTAATAATGGTGCTGAAGGATCGCCATGGAGAAATTTGATGAGGGAACCAGGGAAGGGCGTCTGCCCCTGGCCCTGTTTTGATGGGACGCTGAAAGAATTCCTGTTGCAAGAAGACTGAAGCAAGCCATCAGGATAAGGGTGTCCTTTTCCAGGTGAAGGAACTTTACTTTTGTTATCGACTTTTGGTTATTGATTGAACTCTACTAATGAAATACAGAATCAACCGTTTTAAATCCCATGTTTGTTCAACTGAAAGTGTCAATTGTGTATTTTTATGGAACCGATTTATGACAAGTACGCAAATGTCCTTAATTTTAGTGTTGGTAAATTTTTTAAACAAATATTCCAACCAATGTCAATTGTTATGACACAAGGAGAGGCTCTTTAAAGTAAAGTAGTGTAGATCAGTATTAATGTAGTTTATTGGCAATTCTGGTCTTATCTTTATATTTACTAAAGTCTTTGTCTTAAACTTTTTTGATGTTCTGTTTTTTTTTTATTCAATAAGTGGTGTGAACCTTGTCTGGGGTGCTTCTAATTTTAGGCATTTTTCCTAAATCGATTTTTAAAGGTTTGTTAATTACGTAAATCTGAAACTGTTGTGCAAGGTATTTTTTTGTACCATAAATGCAACAATAAAAATACAAAAAAACACTTTTTGGAGGTTATTTTTAAATTTCTAGCCCTACAATACTTCTAGCTAGTTTTTGGATCAGTTCCTAAGATGGCATTTTTGTACATTCAGTTTCTTTTTGGCAGGTCTTTTTTTTTTTTGTTGGTTAGATTGGCTTTTTATTCACAGCGGGCAGTAGACCAGAACTGGCGGGAGCCATTTTCGCAACCGTATAATATGCATGGCTGTGGCATGGCAAAACTTCAGATTTTCTGTTGCCAAAGTATGCCAAACTTTTCAAGTTTGTATGATTTGAATAGTCATCCTCCCTGATGGCATTTCTTACATCATTTGCAGGTGTTTTGAATCTTATTCAGTATTCCTACTGATGAGCAAAATGTTGTTCAGACATGTTTGTTGTTGGAAGATACCTTCCTTCTCTCATGGCCTTTTTACTCATGTTTTTTCTTTAATGAGATGGTCTTAGATTGTAGCAGGTGTGGCTGCCTGGGAGAACCGCATTGAGAGTTGGCTCATATGTCCTTGATACATTTTAAAAAAAGCGCATACCACCTCATTTAATATTTTCACCCTCCAAGTGTACTAGTATTAATGGTCAGTTATGATCTTAAAATGCTGTTGGTTTTTAGAAGTACTATCTCCAATAAATATATGCTTTAACTATCAACAGTGACTTATAGTGTAATGGCGTTAAAAGCAAATCTTAAATTGGGGCCTATCTAGTGCCCATCACCTTGCAATGGACAGTACCCCTCGTACAGCAGACTTCCAACATGGTGGTGGGAGGGGCATGCAAAGAAAAGATGTTTCTGGTAGATGATGGTGGTGACTAGTAGGGAACAGCAGAATGTTAAAGTCCTGGGGAGACTGGTGGCTCAAAGTATCTGAATGCTTTGTGTTATGTGCCACAGTCCGAGAACATGTACCAACGTGAAGCTGGTGCTTAGGACAATGATAAATGGGGGCTATATTTGCAGGGTGAGGTGTTTTTGAAAGGTGCATGTACTGACTGCACAGGTTCCATGAGGTTGGTTCTTATCCTCCCCTTTTCTGCCGCACACCCCACTTGCCCTTCTGTGTTGTGTGGGACTGACTACTTTTTTTTATTTTTCTTCCTTCCCTGCTGCACACCTCTGGAATTGATGGGCACTTTTTACCAATTGTTGCACAGTGTTCTTTATCCCAGTCTGTGTTCATTTGTGCCTGTTTGATGGCTGTGTGACTAAAGGCTGTCTATCACTCCCTACTGCCTGCCCCATGTTTGGACATCACCTTGCTTGTAGACTACCAGGTTCCCTTCATGTCTTGACCCTGGTTCCTGATGCTCTGGACCGCGCAACCATTAAGCATTAACCCTATCATGTATTTGCTTCAGGAGTATCTTCTTGGTTCTGGGAGTAAAGCACAGACCATGAACATGCCACAGCAAAAGCATAAGTTAAAAAAAAATTAACCATGTGGAAACAATAGAAGACGACAACAGGGACAGAAGAAAGAAGCCATGGTGCAGAAAAGTCTGTTTAGTATGATCAGACTGGCTCTGGAGCTATTGGCCGTCCCAGACTACTTGACAGTCTGATTTCCCTCTGCCACCTTCTCATGGAACATACTGAAGAACAGTTCGGTAGTAGGGCAAAAATAAGACCAATGTAGCACCCCAGTAAATCCAGTTGGATCATGGTGTTGTTCAAGCTCCTAGATTTTCTATACTCTGGGAAATGATCTGCAGATGTCCGATTTTGGCTTGCAAATAGTTTGTAAGGCATCGGTGATGGTGAACATTTAAGATCCAGTAAACATGGTTATGAGTCATCCTTCATCTGTTCTGAAACCAATCAAAATTCCCTTTCTTTCCACAATGAAATGGTCACTTCAGTTCGTCGCTTTAGCTATTGTGAAACAACTCCCCTTTTAAACATTTCAGCATCAGTTATTAGCTTTTCAACTATGTGAAAGCATATTTTTCAAACTGCTTCCTTCCAACAGTACCATTTCTCCCTTTGAACATTTTGCCCCATCTATTTCCTTCCTTTTTACAGATGCCCACACCCACAGCCAATATTAAAACAGTTTGTTCAGCAGTTCACCCTTATGTCATGCCAGTGAAGCTACTGATGACAGCAAGCTTATTTTTGTTTTCTATGTTGATTTGAGTGAAAAATAATTCATTCTTATATTTATTCAGTCTTCCCTAGGTTCCTCTTCTACCTCATTCCAGTCTGTGAGTACCTACGGTCCCTTTAGCAGAATGCCAGCTTATAACCAGTTCAGTCAAAGTCCACTAGTGGGCCAGCAGTTTGGAGCAGTTGGTGTTGGTATGTACCTTACATTTCTTGCTAGTGTGGATTCTTTTAAATTAAGTTTTGTTTTTTAAGGTGGTATGTTGCAAAGAGTTATGAATGTGTTTGTATATATGTTTCTGATGTTTGTTAATTTGCTTAGAATCACATGCTGTGCATATAATCCTACATCCAGTGGTCAACGCAGAGTATTGCATCTTGTTTTTCGAAAGTCGAAAGGGGATGTCGACATAGGCGTGTCTGTAACACTATCCCTATAGTGACGTGTGATGTACCCAAAATCCCTCGCGTGTCGAGGTCCTCAGATTGTTTTCGTTTTGTGGTATCTGTCCCTGACCGGCACGGCTCTGGCCCTGCTTTGCGGGATGTACACCTTGGCGATGCCGACGGACCATTACACGTCACAAAACACAAAACCCCCGGCCATTCTTCGGGTAAGTCTAAGGCGGCCTCTGCGCCAACGGGGACGCAGCCGGCCGTCCTCGACGAACGGAAGGGTCGGCAGTGCTCCCCGCAGCTGCATTTGCACCTAGCGACCGGACCGTCAAATACAGAGGGCACTACCCCTAAAGTATCATCCGTCGAGACGCATCGCAAGAAGGTGTCCGTCGACGGCAAGGTTCTGGCTCCGCCGAAAACAACTCCTCACGATCGGCTCCTGGATGGGAGGATGGTCGCTGAGAGCATCGGGAGGATCGTCTCTGAAGACTCTCAGAAACAGCCGATGATGGAATCACCGAAGCCTGCTGAGAAGGTCAAGGAGACGCCGAGACCTAGCGGAGGTGCGATGGGAGCGCCGGAATCCTCCCCTAGGCCAAAGGAGAGACCCAGAGCCACTACTCCACCGTCTGGCCCACGGGACGGCTACTCGGAGGCAACAGGAGGGGGGGGGGGGATTTCCTCCACTTTGTGGGAGAGATCTGGACGCGGAGGAGCAAGCCTTTCCGCCCTTAGACCGTTCTGGGTATTGCCACTGGACCAGGGAAAGATTTGAGACCTATATGAACAAGTTGGATAGGTTTGTTTCCATTTCTGAGCACACCACACCTAAAAGGCCAAGGGATGTAATCCCTCAAGACTTTTTGACCCCCAGGAAGAGGAACTGTACACATGACCTCATTGAAGCGGACCCTCATGTTGACACTCGGGACAATGATGAATTCATGGATACTGAGGACCTACAAGATCCTGTAGGGGGCTTTGAGGAAGACCGCGACATGTGACCCACAGCCATGGCAGTCCCCTGGGGTGTCAACTGACCCTGATGCTTTAGATCTGGCCTCTCCACTGACTACTCTGTCAGAGAGCCTTCGTCTGTGGATGATCAGCCCACGTTTAATGCCATGCTACGCAAGGAGGCTGCACATTTTCAGATCGATATGGGGGAGACTGCCCTTGAGGTTGATTTTGTTGAGAAAATCATCAAAGAAAAGCCACCGGCTAGCCAGGCCATTCCTCTCCTTGCCTCCAAGAGGCGCCTCATTCCCTCTGTCTACACCAGCCTTAGTCAGGGGTGTTAACCCACAGATTGAGAAGCTTTTTACCCCATCCCCCCTCGGATCCTTTGTATATTAGGGGTCATTCCATCCCAGATTCTCTGGTGGTGACCACCTCAAGGAAAAGGGTGGGGGCCTCTGTCCACCAGCGAAGCGCCCCTTGATAAGGAGGGGAAGAAGCTCTATGCTCTCGGAAAGAGGATTACAGCCTCGGTGACATTCGCTACAAGTATTGCCAAAAATACCACCCTGTTGGATAGTTACACTGATGCCCAATGGGGCCTGTTGTGCGAAGGCCTGCAGGAAGTCCCTGAGCCTCTTTGCACCAGTCTCTAGGCCACTGTTACCGAAGGCACTCAAGTGAAGCAGAGCATCATTAAAAATACTTTAGATGCTGCAGAAACGGCTGGCCGTTCATTAGTCCAGGGCGTACTCCTTAAAAGGCATTCAAGGCTTAGGCACTCGGGGTTCAAGCCAGAGACCCAGGCGTCCCTCATTAACAAACCCCTGGAGGACTCCACCTTGTTTGGAAAGGCGGTTGATGACGCCCTGGAAACAGCGACAAAGGAGCATGAAACCTTGAACCCTGTACCAGATCACAAGGACCCCCCAATAAGCGCGGATATATCAATAGGTGCTTTTTTCGTGGCCAACGACAATCTCCGCAACAGTATACCTCAGCCAGCAACTGGTCCTCCCACAAGGAACCAGTGGTTACAACATGCCGTATGCTCAAAGGCCAATGTCGTGGCAAAGGAAGGGGTTGGGGCTCTACTCCTAGAGGCTCCCCGGCCACCGTCACTAAATGACCTGACAATTCGGGTCCCCTCCCATGCATCCCCGGTCGGGGGCCGGTTAACCTCGCTTCTCCAGTCATGGGAGGGGATTACCACAGACCGTTGGGTACTGTCAACTATAGCCCACGGTTACTGTATAGATTTCAGCCTGTCCCCGACATTCATACTTCCAAAGGGAAGACTTCTCACATCAGAACACCTTCTCATCCTTCAGGAAGGGAATCGCTGCTGCAAAAAGGAGCCATAGAGGGCGTGCCTCTGTCACAGGTAAAGGAGGGTATTTATTCAGTGTATTTCCTTGTTCCCAAAAAAGATCTAACCATGCGCCCAACGAACACATTTGTAAAACCTCAAATTTCGTATGGTGACTTTGCAGGAGGTAATCCCCCTGCTCACACAGGAGGATTACATGGCAACACTGGACATGAAAGATGCATACTTACATATTTCAATGTAGCCAGTGCACAGGAAATACCTCGGCTTCATGATAGAAGGCAAACACTATCAGTTCAAAGTGCTACCCTTCGGCATAGCCTCAGCGCCAAGGGTATTCACAAAGGTACTGGCAGCAGCACATCTCCGCAGGTTGTCTATTCCGGTTTATCCTTACCTCGACGACTGGCTCATAACGGGGGATTCTTACGGAACATGCCTCTGAAATACCCAAAAGACTATAGACCTCCTGTTCCACTTGGGCTTCTCTGCCAACGAGAAGTCCAGTCTTGACCCCCAGCCAAATCAAACAATTCCTAGGGGCTCTAATTCAAACAAAGGACGGCCTTGTCTTCCCCTCCAACGAGAGGTTCCAAAACATGCTGTTTCAGATCCCTCAATATGTAGCCGGTCAAGAGGTGACAGTACGCAAAGCCATGCGGTTGCTAGGAATGATGGCGTCAAGTCTTTACTTGGTTCCTCACGCGCACCTGCGCCCTATGCAAGAGTGGCTCAACAGCCAGTGGTGTCAGGCCAGTGGACAATGGGATGATTTAGTAGTTGTCTCGCAAGCCCTGGTTCTCTCGCTGCGGTGGCGGTCGAGGGCCAACCTCGTGAAGGGGAACACCTTCACCCCCCTCGCAGTGGAAGCCACTCTAACCACAGACTCATCCCTCACAGGATGGTGGGGGGGGGGGCCCCCCCCCCCCCTCACCTGTCCTGTCAGACTGTGCGCAGAGTTTGGACTTCAAGTCTGGCATCCAGCCATATAAACCTACTGGAATTGTTAGCGGTCTTCAAAGCACTAAAGGCCTTCCAGACACATCTGCAAGGAAAGACGGTGCTGATCCTCACGGACAGCACCACAGCTGTGCACTACTTGAACAAGCAGGGGGGGCACTCACTCTCCAGGACTGTCCAAGCTGTCCCAGAACATCGGGAAGTGGGTTCTCAACCACAACCTGTTCCTGTTGGCACAACATGTACCAGGGGAACTCAATCTCCTGGCAGACGGACTCTGCAGAAACTTTGCTCTACCCGCAGAGTACAAATACAAATGGCACTTACACGGAAACAGTCTCCAATGTTTTCGCACAATGGGGCTTCCCAGAGATCGACTTGTTCGTAAATGTGGAGAATGCCAAGATTACGCCTCCAGGTACCCCCAGAACCGCTCCAAGGAAACAGACTCTGGATAACATGGTCAGGGAAATTTGTCTAGGCTTCTCCACCCCTGGCCACCCCCCCCCCCCCCCCAAACTCAACTTCTCAACAAGATAGTGCACAAGATGCACAAGGAGCCAGTTTCAATGATACTGGTGGCCCCCATATGGGCCCGCCAACCCTGGTTCGCTCATCTGATAGAGATGTCACTATCTCCTTCGGTGAAACTACCGTACCCGTACAACATGTCGCAGGACAGGGGCCTGCCGCTGCACCCATGCCCGCAGACCCTGAACTTGGCAGCCTGACTCCTGAGGTCATAGAATTTCGACATTTACAGCTCCCTCAGAGATGCATGCACATTCTCAGTGTTAGGGGGAATTCTCTTATAATGCTAATTTCCCAAACCTAGTGAGTCCCCCAGCAGCTTTGCTGGATTTCTGGGGTTTGTTTTTTCTCCTGCTAAGAGTGAGACTTTTTCCTCCCACTCTTAGGCATGATTTGAGATATGTCTTTGACTTTGTATGTGCTTATGGGCTATGGGGTGTTTTACTCCATAAAGTATCAGCTGTTTTTCATGTGTTACACAGCACCCTCAGTGCAGTAACACAGGGGTGTCATAGTGACCCCCAAACATAGACTCCATATCCTGGGACTGACTACTGTCTCCCAGGGCATGTAAAGTCCCCATTGACTTTACTAGTCTTAAATTGTGACCAGAACCAGTACAAACCATCATATTGCGGATGTACTGGAAGGGGTTAATTTGATTGCCGCTGGGTCTGTTTTCAAGGGGGGCACTGTCCAGTCCCCCCTTGTCGAGTTTCTGGCTGGTGGCAGTGGTTACCACGCAAAATATTCCATCAGAATATGTCCTATGGGATTTTCCCATTGATTTTAAACGCACCACTTTTTGGTGCAATGTTAAAGATACCGCCGGTTCATTTATTTAATAATAAATCAACAGTTGGATCTTTTTGCCAGAACTCTTTTCTAAAATGGCGTTCGTGTCCTTCTCTGTAACTTTAGCCAATGTCGAGTCCTTTGTTCCACTTTTTGGCGGGCTTCTCCACAGAAGCCCTCCAAATGGTTCCACTCTGTCTGGGTTCCACAGGATGTGTGGGGAGTGGAATTGTCACCCTGGACTGCGTTGCCTTAGCACCCCAAGTCGCACTCTTCTGATTGGCCCAGTGGTGAGCCACCCGGCTCACCACTTAGCATGTTTGAGTGACAGCTAGGCTGTTGAACAGGGGTTTTTCTGCATAAAAGCAGGGCCTTTGGGACTGGAACTTCAGAAGTCGCTACAGGACCTAAGAATCCGAAGAGGGATGAAGCTGAGCCATCTGCAACGACGACACCACCGGTGGCGCCCTGCTGCAACAAACTCGCCACTTTCCCAACAAGAGAAGATCATCTGCTGGACGAGTCTTCTTCCTTTGAGCTGGTGGGATCAACCAGTTCGCCCCTTTCGCCGTCCAAAGACGTCTCTTGGTCGAATCACCCGTGCCAAGCACCCCGGCGGCTGGATAGCCAAGCTTCACCACTTTGACCGCAAATAACAGGAACACACCTTTCAACCGACGAACTCCGCATCTGGTTTCATCCCTGTGCAGTGCATCGACTCCACGTTTCCTCCTTGGCTAGATCCTCTCTTCCCCTGGTCGAAACAACGAACTGCAACCACTGCCACGAACAACTGCCACCAGTGGAGCTTCCTCTCTTTAAGCTAGTCTTCTGCCTGGCCTCCCTTTCTTCGGTTTGCCCATGGTGACCCTTAAATCCTTGGCTTTCCAACTGGGTTGGCCCCAGACCTTCTAACTGTAACTTCTTGAATCACCCCAACCTTTTTCGAACATTCTGCATAGACTTTTAGTGCATTTTAAACTGTGTGATCTCGGGCACATTTCGCTTTGCTCCATTTTAAAGTGGGCCTGGCCTATGAACTTTGGCTCGGCAGTGTATACTGCCTTTACACCCTTGCTTTGAAATTCTAAAAGTGTTGGGACCTGTTTTATTTCTATGCTCTGCCTTTTTCTCTCAAATCGTGGTGTTTTAACTCTGACTTGTTTAAATAGTTAAGGGAGGTGTGTATACTTTACCTGACTGTGTTTTAACTTGCTTTTGATTCAGAGTGCTAGTGTATTGCCTAAAGTGTGTTTTAAACTAAATAATTATATACTTTTGATACAAAGCTCTGGGGTCAGTGTTTGTTTACTCTGTTTTTGGCTCTAGTGTGTATACTCTACTCTTCTTGAGAGAGGTCTGACTGCTCAGGCACCGCTACTAGGTAAATCTGGGTGGTGCAGACTGCTACCAATTGGGTTTACTGCTTACTCCTTTTTGTTTTCTTTTTTTAAATCTCTTTATTTAAGATTGCAACAAGTTAACTGAGAAGAACATTGCCTCCCTCCTCCCTCCCCACTTCCCCCTCCCCAATTGACGAACATTCGAGAGCAAAAACCGCTTTGTTCCGGGCGGGCCCCTCAGCTTCACTGTAGGTCCAAGAGTTTCAATCGCTGCGGGTACCAGATCACTCTATAGTCCTCTTTAAGAAAAGACATTATTTCCCCCCAATCTGCCGCAAAGTTCTGCACTTTATCGTTCATGGCGTAAGTTGCCCACTCCAGAGCCACTATTTCCCAAATTTTTCATAGCCAATCCTGATGCAATGGGGTCTCGGAGCTTTTTCACCTCTGCACTATTAGCATCATAGCCGCAAGAGTCAGGACCACTTTAGCTTTTTCCCTTCCTCTGCATCCCTCCCCTTCGGAGGTCCCACGGATGCACAAGAGGATCTGTAGCGGTGACCTTTCCTCCCCCTGACCAAAGACCTGTTCCTGAGCTTCTTGTACCTCTCTCCAAAAGGGTTCAATCTTGGGGCATTCCCACCAAATATGCTCTGCTGTCCCTGTTGACCCACATGCCCTCCAACAGTTGCCTGATCGCTCTGGGAACATCTCATGAAGCCGGGCGGGGGTGTAATGCCATCCGAACAGAATCTTATACCACGCTTCCTGTAGCTGGGAAGCTCTGGCCAGCTTCGGTATCCTCTTCCATAATCTCTCCCACTCCTCCCTGCCAATGGCCCTACCTAATACCCGCTCCCATTTCTGCATGTAGGTCCACTGAAGATCCAGATGGGAGCTGACTAAAATCTTGTATATATTCGAGATAAGAGCCTGCTTTCCGTCATTGGTTAGAAGGAATCTTTCAAAGCTCGTGGGATCCCTTGTTGCTGCCATTCTGACTTCCGGATAAAGAACCAAGTGTCGTATCTGTTCATAGCGCAGCCTTTCCCCC
Source organism: Ambystoma mexicanum (assembly GCF_040938575.1). NCBI lineage: Eukaryota > Metazoa > Chordata > Amphibia > Caudata > Ambystomatidae > Ambystoma > Ambystoma mexicanum. Next base: position 345,433,798 of record NC_090922.1, read on the forward strand.
TCCTGTATTGCGAATTCCTGCTTGCATTCTTCAAATGAGAGCAGTTCTCCCGCTTGGAACATATCACACAGCTTCCTACATCCTCCCTCTTGCCAGCTTGCAAATGCACCCCTCTCCAGGCCCGGGGTAAAGTCTCCATTACCAAAAATGGGGGTAAATGGCGATGGGTACGTAGTGATTCCCTTAGAGCCCACCAACTTATCCCAGATGTCCGCCATTAGCTTAGTTATCGTGCTTTCGTAGAGGTGCCGGGGTCTATGGACTTTTGGGAGCCAAATGACTTCAGCCAACTCACGGTGGGCCACCGCCCTATCCATCCTCACCCAAAGCTTATCCTTCTGGCTCTCCTCCCCTTTCAACCATTCCTAATAATTCGGAGCTGAGTCGGTTCATAATACCGCCTAAAATTTGGTAGTCCCAATCCTCCCTCCCTCTTTGGGGCCATTAATAGACTACCTCTCACCCTGGAACTCTTCCCTTCCCAAACAAATTCCTTGGTCAGGGTGTCCACCTCCTTGAAGTTTGATGGGATCGGCTGTGGGATCGCTTGAAATAAATACAGCAGGCGCAGGAGTGTTACCATCTTTACCGCAGCTATTCGCCCCAACCACGATACCCTAAATCCTCGCCACTTCTGGTAATTCTTAATTGCTTTAAGAAGGGGGGAAGTTTGCGTAATACCACCCTGCCAAGGTTACCGTAATTCTCACCCCTAAATATCTAATCCCTCCCGGGCTCCACAGAAGTTGGGTGCTATCCCTTAGCTCTTCCCGTTCCCTTCCCCGGAGCGTCAGATTTAAGACCTCAGACTTGCTAGTGTTCTTTAATCCTGAGGCCTCCCCAAATTTCCCCAGCAAGGTCGTGCTAGTCTGAAGCGATTCGTTCAGCGCTGTCAGCATGAGCAACATGTCGTTTGCAAAGGCTGCGACTTTCTGTTGTCCCCCCCCCCCCCCCACTGGAATGCCCCCTATCTCCCCCGCCTCCCTTATCACCTGCAAGAGAGGTTCCAAATAGGCCGGGTAGAGAATTGGGGAATGCGGGTAACTCTGTTTTGTTCCTCTCTGCAGATTCACCTGTCTGGAAGGGGTCCCATTCACCATTAACCTAATACAAGATGTTTGGTAATTGGCCTGAATCATAGTCATGAATTCTCCCCTGAATCCCATCTCCTCCATCACTCGGAACAGGAAGGACCACTCCACGCGGTCAAATGCTGTTTCCGCGTCGAGCCACCAAGACCGCGGGAGTGCTCGTTCTCTGGGCCTTTTCAACTAAATGGGCTACCCGTCTGATATTATCCGCCGTTTGTCTACCTTTGACGAAGCCTGCCTGATCGGGATGTATCGGGAGAGAGAGAATACCATCTAACCTATTTGCCAGCACCTTTGTATATATCTTTGCGTCAATATTAAAGGCATGGTCTAGTAAAAATGTTTATTGTCCCTACGGGTCGGCCATGTTTTTTTAAGCCTAAGTGGCTCGATTTTAGAAAACTTTCCTATGGACCTTACCCGAGTTTTCGTCCATTAAACGCACGCGGAAACAAGCACCAGGGAGCCGCCATTTTTTGATAATCCTATATTTTCCCCCATCGCCCTGGCTGACCTGCTTTTGCGGCACTAAATCAATTCCCCCGCCCCTGAGCCTGACATTATCAAAACATTCATATTCCCCGCCTCTCTCCGTGACGTTACTGTGCTGCGTAGGCAAACGCGCCCAGTCGTCGTCTGCGCGACTCCACACAGAACCCGGAAACCAACACAGATCAACTCACAACACAGCGCGCCACAATTCTGAATATGAAACTGTACTTTAAAATGAAACAGCAACACGGTACATTTGGTAAAGTACATTTATTTGACATTAAATGTTTAGAGAATATTCAGCAATTGCCATATGAACTCCGAAAGCCATTTATTTTCTTTTATCTGTATCCGCAATAACTGTTCCATTTCATCTTGTCACGCGCTGTTCCTTTATGGTACACAGGGTGATCATTTTCGTAAAAAGAATCACTTTGGAAGCACGGTTAACCGTAAGGCTGTTCCATCAACTGGGCACTAGTCCAGCCTAAAGGTTGATATGTTGCTTCTAGCCACTAGTACAGCGTAAGGGCATGTGGGCCCTTGGCGATCGTCCCACAATATGGTGATCGTGCTCCAGTTGTTGAGACAAAGCTGCAGGTGTCTGCTGAAGAATCCATCTGCCGGTGTCTCAAACAGATGGCAGTGGCAGAATGGGATCAAATGCCTGTTATGAAAACAAAAAAATTATAATTAGTCTCGCTGGCCGAACTTCATTAATATTACTCATTTTATTTATTACGGCCGATCAGAAACTATTTGCTTGCAAGGATAGTTCAATGGAGTATGTTCGTCTCTAAAATCAATGCGAAAAGTAACGAGATAAATCGAGGCCAACATACAATGATAAACGACAGTCTACATGTGTGAGGAATGATGATATATGATATGGCATTTGTAACACGCCTATACTCAAGTGTTTCTAGGCGTGACGAGGCAGGTGGGGGGAACAAGGGCAGACCGACAACGATCCTACTAGGCCAGGTGTCTTTCTGATCGCGCATGGGGAAGGGCTGTACATGGTTAGTTGAATACAAATTAAATAATAGGGCCAGCTGGTGGCAAGTGCAAGGTAAATGACGGGAGAAGTGGCTGAAGGATACAGAGACAGTCCCGTAGTGCAGGTAGGCTGGGCCAAGGACCGAGATCGGTGAGACCAGTGGACCTGCATGCCCATGTGCCCGCTACGAACACGTTTTACTTGCTTTTCCTAGCTCTTCATTCATTCATGCATCCATTCATTAAATCTTCATTCCGGTATAAAAGCGTGTAAAGATTTACTTATATTATATTTGAAATTTCCATTGTGTCTCTTCGTAAAGCAGTCTGTAAAACGGACCGTGCTCTTGACGATTTTTCGTATACTGAACTAAAATGAAACTCTGTCTAGTTTCTGAATTTTCTGCCTTATCGTCTCTTACGTTATTGCGCACTCCCTTCAAATGTAGTTCTTTCGGCATGGTACCTGTCTCAAGGTCAAAAAACAATAGACCCTTATACTTCCAGTGCGACTTGTGGGCCTCATCTGGGCGCTGTCCTTCGCATTCTTTATTTGCAACATCACGTAGTATAGGCATCTGTGAGAACTTGAAGTTTAGAATCCGTCTATGTAGTGCGCCTCAATGTGCAAATGCGAACTGGCTTCTCTCCCAAATGCCACGGCCCGCTTGGCTGGCGCGTTCTAAGTGCCCCAATTTTGTCCCCGTTGTCTGCTAACTTTGGAGCCCAAATTGAGACATTTAATTTTTTGCGGAAGGTCAGGGAAAGTATAAAGTACCACAGGAGTTGAGTTAAAAGTGAGATTTATTGTTTGTTTTTATTATTTGCAATACGCAAGCCTCCCCTCCGTTAACAGTGCGCAGCATTTACATTTACATGAGATGAGACATGAGAAAAATATATACATAGACATGTGAGGTGAATGGAGAGAATTCAAAGATGACACCCAGCTTGTTCGCCACCCATGATGGTGAAGGTAGGGGTTAGGTTTACAGGTACACTGTACAATAACATTTATTTACAAAAAGACAATCGTATTGCAATTATTTAAACCGGGATTTGTACTTCCCAATCAGCTGTGCTTCGGGTGGGCATGGCAGTGTAGCAATGTTCGGTGGCAATGGATCACTGCTCTGCGCAGAAACGTCCAAAATTCCATATCTGTGCTTCTCTAACACAGCAACAATAAGGCCTTTCACAAAGTCGAAATGCATTTCATCGTAGACTGGTTTGATCACCCATTGCTTACTTCGTTTTGAAAACACCTTAGTGTAGCGAGGCATCCTTACTTTACCCCTAGTCCTAGATTGTTCACGCCCGACATTGCTGTTATGGGCCAAGACCGCCAGTAGAGTGCGATGTTTCATGCCCCGAAAGCTAAAATGCAAGCGCTTTGGCCAGTACTTTAGGCACATATTGTGGAACACCTCCAAATCTCCTGTGACAGAATTCAGTCCTCTCAAATCTCTTGATAGTTTTGTCAAACAATCTTCTCAATGGCTTTGTGTGTCGGTGAAGATGGAATCAACCACTTCTTCTTCCGTGCCTCCTCTGGGGACAAAGGGCCATGTTCACATTGGTGGAAATGTACGTTTTCTGACCAGCGGTGAACGCTGGTACAGTGGTGCATCAGTGACCGCCATTTTTCAAGTAGTATTTCCACTGACCCCTCAAGTTTTTGAGCTCCACCAAAGATGGTTGGTGATAGAATGTGACCACTGCAAAATACTTTCAAAACCTTTTTTTTTTTTTCCCTGCAGCCGAGATTTTCTTATTGATTGATTTAGCAAGATGCCATACGTCAAATTGATTAATATGTGGGAACTGCTCTCTTTGTCTTGGCAATTGAAACGTGTCTATCCGTGGCTATGAGGTCGATGTGCATTCCCCTTGATTGTAGATATTCCACTGATTTTATAAATCCTAGTTTCTCCATGGCCACTGACGATGTACATTGTGTTACCTGCACGACCACCGAACTCAGAATTTTCTTACTATCCAGGTCCTGAAAGTGGTAGGTGCAGTACTTGGCAGAAAATCCAGGGCTGTCGCACTGTCCATCGCCGGCTAGCCTGAATCGCTTGCCTTCGAATGTACTTGCTAGAGACAATTGTTCAATTTTCCAAGCATCACTAATGGCCGGAAACAGATAATCACGTTGGTATATGTAGTACAGCGCTTTAGAAATGAAATGGAGTCCCACAAACTGAAAGAAAGCCTCTAACTTTGTAAAACTGGAGCAACTAAAAAGTGATGCAGCTGCACACAGTAGATTGCCTGCTGGCAGTTTCCCCAGCATCGGTTGTGCAGACCATGAGAACCTATGATTTAATCTACAGGCGGCATTTATTTTGACATTACTGCCTTTTATTTGACAAGTCACAATCAATGGCTTCCCACATACTTTCCCTCTAATGGAATGCACACATTTCAGCATACTTATAATTTCCATCAAACAACTGTCGAATACATTGTATTTGCTCTCTTTCATTAGACTGTCATCCTGCGTCAACGTTGTTTCGGCCTGTGACGTTGTCGAGATTTCAACATATTGGAAAGTAATATCGCTGATATCAAGTTCTGATGCGTCTATGGATGCTGCGGCTGGTTCATTCTCTGTCATTTCGACATCTATTACTTCAACATTGATGGGAGAACACAACAATGTCGACAGGTATTTTGGTGGCAAATTTTTGGCGGGCGTAGATTGTGTAAATTGATCTGCAACTACTTCAGAGCTATCTTCAATACATTCAATAACATCTTCTTGTGGTGGTGCGTTCGCACTGTAGCTATGGTCCTATGCAACTTTGCTGTAGTCTCCAAACACAGTTAATTCATGTTCTGCCCATTGGACATGAGCATCTCCAGCCTGAACACGCCTCGCCTCAATTAATAGTTCCTCCATAGTGTACACGGTCTGGCAAGCCACATCCCTCATTCGCTTCACTGTCTGTGTATAGTTCTGACACCCACGGGTAACTGGAGGAGAGATTGGAAAAGGGATGTTCAGTTTAAACACAAGATGGAGTGTAGTAGAAACGACTGGAAAATAACATAAAATAGTCCAAAGCACAAACATTTTTATAAAGTTATGAACTGTTTGTAACTTTTTTTTTCTTTGCAACTTTTTTGACTCGACCTTCAACATCTGCACGCTGTAGCTCTGATTCGTTTCTGCATGTCCTCCCTTCCTCTTGCGCTGCAACAACTATTTTCCTTATCCGCATAGACAGCACGGAATGAGGCTCCATCGTCTCCCTGAAACATAGTACTTTCATTACTATGTATCAAAATATTGTTACCATAAAACACTCGTGAGGACAAACACAGATACATCTCAATAGCCAAACACGATTTAAACATTGTGTGCAACAATCAAACGACAAGTATTCGACCAGTGATGATCTATTTCGATGGAACTGTCAGTATCCATACCTCTGGCTCTGCATGGACTGCCATGAATGGTTGTATTGGAGAGGAGGCATCCGCATCTCCCTGAAACACAGTACTTGCATTAGTATGCTTTTCAATATTGGAAACAAAGCACACACTTGAGGTCGAACGCACAGGTACATATAAAGAGAACCGCAATGATGCATTGTCCAAAAGAATCAGGGAAAATCTAAATATGATCACATTTCATCGTCTTATTTCTCCGATTTATTTACATCTGCATCACCTAAATGAGATGTTGTGATTGTAGTGGAAGCTTCGTCGTCTCCCTGAAACACAGCACTTGCGTTAATAGGGAAGAAAGTATAGCAAATGGAATCACGTTATATGATCATGCATGATGGAGCTGTCATTATCCATACCTCGTGCTGGTGAAGAATATCTATGGATGTTGCAAATGTAGTGCGCACTTCCGAAAGCTGTTGCGCCGATTTGTATACGCATGGTCCCGCTTCCCCTGGAATTACTTGAATGTCAGGCTCTGCATCAAGTGCAGGGGTTGACGCTCCATCAACTGCCTGAAACATAGTACTTGCATTAGTGAGGATTACAATAGTGAAAACATAACACATACCTGGGGTCGACAGCACAGGTACATATCAACGGCTAACCACGAATGAAACATTGTGTAGAACAATCAAATGACAAGAATTCCAGCTCTGATGATGACGCTCGATGGAGCTGTCAGTATCCATACCTCCTGCTGTTGAAGAACATCTAGAAATGTTGTAGATGTGGCGGACGCTTCAGCATCTCCCTGAAAGACAGTACTTGTATTAGTATGGATAACACTAATTATAACTGAAAACAAACACCAGTGGACGATAACTAAGGTGTATATCAATTGGAAAGCACTAACCAAACATTTGGTAAAATGATTACACGATAAAATAAAAATATTACTTGACATGCATAAAACAGGTCTGTAGCGGATTAGCCTAGTAAGATTACCTGATACGTGCTAGAAGTGGTTGATAACTGCGACCACGTCAAGGATGTAGAATGTTCTTGCTACAGATTCAAGGGATAGTCAAGAAGTTGTAAAGGTAAATTAATGATTGATAATGAAATGCCAACATTAAAAATAGCCATGTAAAGCGACAGAATACTTGTAAAAAGCTCAATACAGCACAGTTCCCTGTTCCCATATATATTCATTGCGTTTGTGGGTTATGAAATCGAAAAAGAATGTATTGGTAAATGTCATTATTCAAAAAACTATACACTCATATCAATATCGAAATTATTACAAGGGATAGAACACCTACAATATCAATTAATCCGTTCGGATACCTACACACTACCGCAAGGCCTAAAGCTAAATCCGGACACTTGACTCACCGGTGGCGGAATGTGGAGGAATAGAGTGGGAATAGAGTTTTCGAGCGATTTCCGTGTCGTTCGCCGTTTATTCTTCTTTGTTACCCAAGATGTTGTGTACATGTCCAAGGAAAAGTGCCGGCTGCAGATGCGGTATCGATCACCCCTCTTGTCCTGTAAGACTTGTTGGACTCTACTTTCCAGCTCATCCAGTGGATATCCGCAATGTCTGACCCATTCTCTTATTCGATCAACAGTTTTCGGGAATACATGCATTGTAGTGCCTTCAGATTTAGCATTGGTCTTCGAAGGGCAACCGCTAATCGAACAGTCAGGCATTGTTGATAAATCTGCAAAGTAAATATCAACATTATTATACAATCTTCAAGAATAAAGATTTGATACAAAAGTAAATGAATCATACAATGATCAATGCAAGGATTGTTTTGGTCGCAGGAACTATACCAGTTCATTATGTGCGGCTTAGTTTTTGCATAAGTTGCAGAAATGTATAAATGATGTGACTTAAAACTGAACATGTGACTCATCCCTTGGATGTTCTGTATTGCACGAGAAGGAAACATGCTTACATTATAGACTGGACCCCCGAAGGGTGCAATTCGATGACAATAGACACAGATGAAAATAAATAGATCTATTGATAGCATAGCAATGGAAACTCAAGTCAATAGCAATGAGACCAATGAACCTAACACTATTGTGTACTCAACTCGCAAATAGATAGAAATTTAAAAATCTGCGAAATATGACTAGGATACATGGCCTTACCTTGACCAACAAACAGTTGGATTCAGCAAGCAGAGCAGTATGTTGCAGGAGAATAGGTGGGTGGCCACAGGTAGCACAGTGATGGGTTTGCTCTAAGCGGTCACAGAAGTTCACGGATAGCACGACGACGAGCATATTAGCGTAGATCTCAGTGGTTGCCAGGTAACACGTTCAGGAGTTGACTTGCAAAGCACAAAGATGTTCTCATGAGACCTATCAAGGGGTTTATAAAGTATTAGAAACAGGGGTGTGTTTGTGAATGAATGACATATGTATGTCGTGGTCTTAGGGGGGCGGCCTGCTTCAAGGGGAGGCCTGGCTGGAGACACGGGGTCTGAGGAGGCCATGTGAGCGATGGCCCCTTGGCGTGGGACACCTTTTGAAGTGTACATGTAGTTTGGCACCTTGGCCTTTCACGCCCCTGACAGCCCTCCCATGCCAGCGTGCATCCACCGGCGCGAACCGCCTTTATATCAATATATAGTATATCGTCTTTAAATCACTGATAGTATATTGTTGCTTATCAATAACAAATGCCACATACCGGAGATTCTTGTGAGCACAGACCCACACTTCAACCGGTGTATTATAGTGGTCAAGACCCAAGGCCTGTATAATCCAATGGTAATTGTTAGTATAGACATGTGTGACTTTTATAGAGACATAACCCACTGAAAGACTTTGAACAAGTGTTATTTAGTGCATGCATTATCGAGAATGTTATGTGAGCTTAGATAGTGACCACCCTGCTTCACAGCGACCAGACCTTCACCCATTCGGAGCACAGATGTCTAACGTCCATCCTTGAATGGAGACACACTTGTTTCATTTAAAAAATCGAAACAACCGTTGTTAAAATATGTGGTGTTTTATTTTGTATCTTATTTTGATGACACAAAAATACAAGACTTTAAACATTGTACAGTTCAGGTTGCAGCACAGCGAGAGAAAATCCCCTGTACTGACCGCTGTTACTCGGGAAGGTTTCTCTAATGGCACGAACGGCACAGGCGGGTATCACTCTTCGAACGCGGTGCCCAAGCCTCCCGTGGAGCCACCATGTAAAGGAATGATAGGCCACCAGCCTGTACCACCTGTGAAAAGGAATGAAACAAACTGTTTTTAAATGACCAAGATAAGTTTAATAAACGTTTGTTGTCAATGACAATTCTTGTAACTAATGGCATTCTGCACGGACAAATGCTATCTAGACAATGCACACTATTGAACGACTTACATGCGTTACAATGATATCTAGATGTAATTTTGGATATAGTAGAAGAACATGCAATAGGAGTGGCATGACAAGCAAAGTACACTTACTCGTTACTCGGATTACGAGGACGAACAGTTGCGCGAAGTTCGTGCATAAGCACCATCATTATTCTCAACACGGCCCGTGCGAGGCAGGCTGCCCTGAAGTCTGGCAGCTCTGTGATGCATTGCGTTCGTGGCTCGCCTTCCGAAATGTAGGCCAGGCATCCCGAGTGTTCTCGGCAGCAGCAGTTCTCCTCCTCGGTCGGCATTAGCTCGCACTGATTGCATGCTCACCAGGTGGAGATGCCGTCCATTCGACTAGGCCCAGGCTCTTCATCTGTTGATTCGTCCTGCCAACTGCCGTCCGAATCCCCATCGTTTTCGCATGCTTCCCTTTCCAGTAGTTCCTCCTCGGTGTACTCGGGCTCATACATGTAGGGCATTATTATAGCCATTGTGTGTTAAACTAAAATAATTTATAGCGGTGGTACTGGTATCTGTTCACACGGGCTACAAGCGGCGAAGGTAGCTGACCAGAGCACTGAAACGAGTCACAGAATACTCAAAGTAACACAGAGAGAGGAATGGAATCGAAAATCTGCTGCTGTGTGTTGTGAAACGGTCTGTTTATACTTATTGAGGAAAGGGGCGTCCTGCCATTTCCATGGCGACACGTCATTAGCTGAAGCGCAGCGTATGTTGACACGAGACGTGCTTTGGCGTTGGGAAATGGGCGGTACGAGTCTGCTGATGACAGGCTCAGGGGCGGGGGAATTGATTTAGTGCCGCAAAAGCAGGTCAGTCAGGGCGATGGGGGGAGGGGGGGGTAGGATTATCAGAAAATGGCGGCTCCCTGGTGCTTGTTTTCGCGTGCGTTTAATGGACGAAAACTCGGGTAAGGTCCATAGGAAAGGTTTCTAAAATCGAGCCACTTAGGCTTAAAAAAACATAGCCGACCCGTAGGGACAATAAACATTTTTACTAGACCATGCCTTTAATTAAGGCAATTGGTCGATAGGCTGCCCTCTCTTCTGGTTCTTTGTGGCTTTAAAACGAGGGTCACCTTTGCCTCCTCCATAGACGGCGCGATTTTACCAGACTGCCGAAACAAATTAAACAGGGAGGTCAGATGGGGGGCCAACTGTGAGACAAACAGTTTGTAAAAAGCCGCAGTATAGCCATCTGGACCTGGAGCTTTGTTGACTGGGAGGGTTCTAATTACCCCTCTAACCTCCTCTTCCGTTCTTTCTCTGAGGGCCTTCCTCGTCTCCCTATAAATTTCCTGTAACTTCACTGATTGTAAGAAGTTTTCCTACTCCTCATTACCGGGATTTTGGAATGCATAAAGGAAATTGTAGTACTCTGTCAGGGCCTCCTGAATTTCTTCCCACTACCCGAAGGCCGATTTCAACGCTGTAATTGCATTTTTTGCCCTCTTTCCCCTAAGTAACCGTGCCAAAAGGGTATCAGCCTCATTTGCCTTAGCGTAGTACTCTTGTCTCACTGCCAGCAGCGCCCCCTCCGCATTCTTAGTACACAGGAGTTCCAACTGCCCCAGCGCTCTCCTATATTCCCGCATAGCCACCCGAGAAGGAGTCGTACCTGCCGCCTGCCTAGCCGCTTCCACCTCAGCCTCTAATTGGACCTCCAAAGCCTTCAATTGTTTCTCTCGTAAAGCAGCCACTGCAATCAATTCTCCCCTAATGATTGCCTTAAATGCGTCCCACCTTACTCCCTCTCCCGTAGCTTCCTTCCTGTTAACCGCAAAGAAGACCTTAATCTTCTCTTCTATGACATTTTTTCAGTGCAGGCGGCCGACGCGAGGTAAGGAAGCCCTTCTGGGCATGCCTCCGATTTTGGAGCCAACTGGGCCCCCAGGCCCTTGGAGCGTCCCTCTCCCACCCCGCACCCTCTTCCTGTTTCCCGCTCCCCTCCCGCCTCCCAACCCGCCCACCCCCGCTCTGATTGGGCCGTGAGCCCCAGCTGGAAGGGTCTAGCGACCCTTCTCGCGGCGGCCCCTGAATTTTCAGTGCAGGCGGCCGACGCGAGGTAAGGAAGCCCTCCTCCCAGGGCAGCCCTCTGCCCGGCAGCCCCACCGGCTAAGGGCCCCAAGGCCAAGGGCGGCTCCAGGAAGTGTCAGCAGGTGTCCGCAGAGGAAGCCAAGGAAGCCACCAGACACCGACAAAACTGTAAGTGCTGGCTTGGGTGGGGAGTAGAGCAATTACTCTACTCCAGAAAGCTCCTGCCACTCTCACTTACCTTTCAATGGCCTGCAGTCTAATGTTAACCAGCACCATTGCCCTAGAGAACCACACTGATTAGCCTGCGCCACATCTAGGCAGAAATGTGATTGTTAGCATATGCCGCACTTAGATGGCATCTCTAATAGCCTCTCTATGAAAAGTTGCATCTAGAAATGCGGCCAATAGCATCTCTGTGAAAAGTTGAATTTAGAAGTGTGCCCAATAGCCTCTCTATGAAAAGTTGCATCTAGAAATGTGGCCAATAGCATCTCTGTGAAAAGTAGAATTTAGAAGTGTGCCCAATAGCCTCTCTGTGAAAAGTAGAATTTAGAAGTGTGCCCAATAGCCTCTCTGTGAAAAGTAGAATTTAGAAGTGTGCCCAATAGCCTCTCTGTGAAAAGTTGAATTTAGAAGTATGCCCAATAGCCTCTCTGTGAAAAGTGGAATTCACAAGTGTGCCCAATAGCCTATCTGTGGAAAGTAGAATATTGAAGTGTGCCCAATAGCCTCTCCGGGAAAAGTAGAATTTAGAAGTGTGCCCAATAGCCTCTCTGAAAAGTAGAATTTAGAAGTGTGCCCAATAGCCTCTCTGTGAAAAGTAGAATATAGAAGTGTGCCCAATAGCCTCTCTGTGAAAAGTGGAATTCAGAAGTGTGCCCAATAGCCTCTCTGTGAAAAGTAGAATTTAGAAGTACATTTAGAAAGTTGAATTCAAAAGTGCACCCAATAGCTGTGAAATGTTGCATTTAGAATTGTGCGCAATAGCCTCTCTGTGAAAAGTTGAATTTAGAAGTGTGCCCAATAGCCTCTCTGTGGAAAGTAGAATATAGAAGTGTACCCAATAGCCTCTCCGGGAAAAGTTGAATTCAGAAGTGTGCCCAATAGCCTCTCTGAAAAGTAGAATTTAGAAGTGTGCCCAATAGCCTCTCTGTGAAAGTTGAATTTAGAAGTACATTTAGAAAGTTGCATTTAGAAGTGTACCCAATAGCTTCTCTATGGAAAGTTGAATTTAGAAGTGTGCCCAATAGCCTCTCTGTGAAAAGTAGAATATAGAAGTGTGCCCAATAGCCTCTCTGTGAAAAGTAGAATTTAGAAGTGCATTTAGAAAGTTGAATTCAAAAGTGCACCCAATAGCTGTGAAATGTTGCATTTAGAATTGTGCTCAATAGCCTCTCTGTGAAAAGTAGAATATAGAAGTGTACCCAATAGCCTCTCCGGGAAAAGTTGAATTCAGAAGTGTGCCCAATAGCCTCTCTGTAAAAAGTAGAATTTAGAAGTACATTTAGAAAGTTGAATTCAGAAGTGCACCTAATAGCTGTGAAATGTTGCATTCAGAATTGTGCTCAATAGCCTCTCTGTGAAAAGTCAAATTTAGAAATGTGCCCAATAGCCTCTCCGTAAAGGTTGATTTTAGAAGTGTCCTCAATAGCCTCCCTGTGAATTAGAAGTCTCTGAAAGTGCATGAAACCCATCATATCTCACCAACACGCTTACTCTCTCCTTACATCACCACTCAACTAGAACACAGAGGTACTATGACACCATTCGGTATAACTGTTCTCATATCAACATTCGCTGCTCACTCCACATCATTCTAAATAATCACTGCTGGCTACACACCCCCCAGCAAGGCGTTCTCCTCAGGCCTAACGCAGCCACATCCGATCTGGATTAATCCTGCCAGAACGAACACATACTCCTGACCTCTCAACCACCACACCTACCGCTAGAAAGCAGCTATTACACTGATACTGCACGAGCTGTACACATACCTGGTGCTCACACGCACCCTTTGACTCTCTCTACTCTCTCTACTGATATGAACTTCGGTTCCCAAGGGCGTTCAACCTACCAGCGCCTTCAGACCATACCAATGGTATATAAGGCGCTTTATAAATGCAAAATAACAATAACAATGACCCCACGCACTTCTGGGTCCCTTATGATCGCTCTTGGTAGTTTCCAGCCCCATACTCCTCTCACCCTTTGACCCAGCTCTAGCACTGCCGAGACTATTTTGTGGTCCGCTATGCCTATCGGGCCTGTATTCACCTCACGGATGCTGCCAACTAGTCCCACAGAAGCCCATATATAATCTATTCTGAATTGCGACCCGTGAACTCCAGAGGTGTAGCCCTCCTCCTCCCCCTTCAGTTCCCGCCATACATCTCTCAAACCCATCTCCCCAATCTTTTCTTTCAAGCCAGTCGACATTACCGCCCCTCCTCCCCTTACCAGATTGCCATCTGTCCCTCTCCCTATCCCAAGCTATGTTAAGGTCCCCCATCAGTACAATCTGACCCCATGCCTGCTCTTACAGAACTTTCAAAACCCGCAGTAAAAACTGTTCTTTACCCGAATTAGGGGAGTACACAACCGCAATGGTGTAAAGAGCGTCCTGGTATCTCCCCCCTAGCCATCAGGAATCTCCCCTCTTTGTCTCTTGTTACCGTGTCAACCCTAAAGTCAACCGAATTCCTAATGGCCAGAGCCACCCCCTTTGCTTTGTTTTGCCCAGACGCATGGATAATCTGATCAAATCCCTGCAACTTCAACCTCCCCTGATCTTTGCTCACAAGATGCGTTTTTGAAGCCTCATGATATCCGGTTGTTGTTTTCTCGTGAACTGTTCTAGCTTTTTCCTCTTTAGAGGGGAGTAAAATGAACCCCTCACCCCCCACACATTATGTGTTAGCCACTTAAGAGGTCAGGACGTGAACTTTGGTTACCCCTGTAAACTGGTACTCTCCCGCCTTTCCCTCTCTTGAATGACTCGTCAATACCTCCCCCCACCCACCCACCCCCTTCCACCAAAGGACAAGTCCTTCCTGTTCCCCCTCCTCTCCTAACTCAGGCATTCCCGCCCTTTCCGTTCCCAAAATGGCTGCTTCCATTAAGACCCTTAAGGTCCATTCACCTTTTAGAGGCCCACCACCCCTTTTACTTCTAGCGTATCTCGGGAGTCAGACAAAGGTTAGTTTCTCTCCGCGCTTGTGGGTCCTTGTTGCAGCCTCTTGTCCTTTCCGTATCTTCTCATTTTCTCTCCCACCGTCTTCCATTCCCAGGGTTTCATCTTGGGCGACCAGACACATTCTGTGTAACGCTCACCTGATTCCCACGGAGGCGCAGGTCGTGGCAGGAAGGTGTCTGTGACTCGAAAGGTGATGTGCAGGACTCGATGGGCTTCTGGGGTCGAACCTCTTCACACTGTGTGACGAACTCGTAGGGTGAGGTTTCTGCAGGTGAAAGAATATAGGGGTTAATGGTCTGGGTTGTGTAATGCCTCTCTTCCTCTCTCCCCAGCTTCTCCGTAGAGCCCCCTGGTCAACGTGCTCACCTTAGATAGGTGAATGCTGGACTCTCCATCTGCGTCTGATGCAGGGCGCTGTTGCCAGTTCCTTCACTGGTGAAACATAGGCCTCTTGGACTCAGAGGACCGTTCCCGTCGTTTATAGCACGAGCGGTGAGTTTCCAGACACCTTTTTAGTCTTTATAGTCTTTAGAGTCTTTAGGTGCAAGGCACGTTAACATTTGAACAGGACTTCGTATGATGCTTTTCTCCCCTTTTGCTTGCAGGACTCTTGAGGAAGATGAAATGAAGCGCCTGGAAATGCGTGAGTAAATGCAAGCGCTCTAGCTGTCTTTTCCCTTGCAGCGTAGATCGTGCTGAAGAGGCACTGGAGTATTTTCAGGCGTTCTATTGTGAAGAGCGCGATGAGCGTAAGTAAATACCTGTATAATGTCTCTTCTTTTGTCTTTCAGAAGTGTGATTGCAGCGCCGGAGTCCGCGGGAATGTCCGTAAGTAAATACAATGCTTTTATCTCCGCAGGCGGCGATGCAGCGTGAAGAATTCCAGAGTTCACGCAGTGCCGGTAAGTAATGACAATGCTTTTGTCTTCACAAGCGAAAGTGCAGCGTGCCGAAATGACCGCTGCTGATGGATCAGGTGAGTAAGCACTGCGAGTTAAGACTGCCTTGCTAACCTGCTGTTTCTTGTCTCTGCAGGTGCTGCTGTCGACTGGATACAGGAATGGTGAGTATGATTCTTGCAGATTCAGGATCGAAAGAAGAAAGGCTGGAACAGACTCGGTGAGCGTTCTGCTGCAGATGCAGAATAACGCGAAGCACGTTTGTTCAATCGGGTGTGGTTTAAATAGCCTTGGAGTGATGAGGCGTCTTCCTCCACGGCCCCGCCTAGGTAAGAAAAGAGTTCCAGTTCTAGAAACTTTCCAGTGCTGAATCCAGGGAGTGGAGTGTGTGCCCCACCCAGGTAAGAAAGTAGTTCCTGTTCACCGAGGACTTCTAAGAGCCTGGTAAGTAAGCAGCATGGTCTGCTGCAGGTAAGTCCACCCAAGCATCTGCACACATACTATGAGCCCGGCGCTTCCAGTTCCGGGACCGATGATTCTGATGAGCCTGGTGCCACCGGCGCCAGGACAAGGTCCAAAAGGTCCCTGTGGGGACCGGCTGGTGCCTAGGATTAGGGTTAGGGGCCTGCTTCCAAGGACGTTGTGCTGGTCCTGGCTCCTTGGAAGCAGTGATCATGACATTCTGCGTTTCTGAGGCCGATGGGATTTCCTCCAGCTCTATTCGAAGGAGTTCAGCTCCTTCCTGCAGGGACGTGATACGCCTCGGGATTCCATCCCATTCAAAGAGCAGGCCAAACGGGGATGTCGATTTAGATCGTATACCCTTCTCCTTGAGAACCTTCAATAATAGGCCCATTTGTATCCTTTTCAGTAACGTGCTGCTTGCCAGGTCCTGAAACAACGCAATCTGTTGATCTTTGAAAGTAATGGGTTCCTGCTGCCTCGCTGCTCGCAGCACTGCCTCCTTCTGGGCGTACCTAGCAAATGCTGCCAGCACATCTCTAGGCTTCGCCATCTGACCTTTGGGCATCCGCCCGGTTCTGTGTACTCGATCTAACTCAATCTTCTCGGGGCTCCCTTTGTCCAAGAGTTCCCCGAAGATGCCCTTGAGCACCGCTTTCAAGTCCTTGTCCAATACCGACTCCGGGAGCATTTTCACTCTAATATTAACCCTTTGAGACCTGTTTTCCAAATCTGCCATTTGAATCTCGAGATTTCGTGTTGCTACATCTAACCTCTCGATGGCTTCGCTATTGGCTGTTGTTTCTGCATCTACTTCTTGGAGGCCCGTTTCCAGCGTATCCCTCCTCTCTCCCAATTTCCGCATATCCTGTCTTATCTCCCCTAGGGCTTCCGTCAGATCTGCGTGCATCAATTGGTCTTGGAAAGTTTTCACCAGATTAGATTGTAATGCGTGCAACTCCCCCAGAAATTCCAGCCTGGACATGTCTGCTCCTCCGGGGCCCCTCGGGCGGGAACCTCCCCATCTTCTCCTGGGATGTCATCTGGCTCTCCTTCACTGTCTGCACCGGCCAAATTGCCGGAAGTCAGAAGTGTGCCCTATGCGTCTTCCGAAGCCTGGGCCGCTTTACCCCCTTTTCCTTTAGCTTTTGTGGTCCTGCTGCTCCCCTCGCCCACCTCCGCGTCTGAGACGTTCTCTCAGAAATTGTCCACAGCCCAACTTCGACCCACAGTTCATCCTCCGGGCTGAGCAAAATCTATGAATTGTTGCCACCAGGGGGCGTGGATTTTGCCTCCGGAAGCTCCTTAGGATAAGTCGCCATGAAATATCAGGGGGGGGGGTGTAGGTTGCCAACCACTGCTCCTTTGGGCCCTTCAACAGGGACCTCCTAAAATGCACCAAATCGGTGTACTTCCCCAGGCCGCACCACTCACTCTCCCGCACCACTCACTCTCTGCACCCTTGTGCTTTACCAGAAGAGAACCCAGTCCTCCTCTGTGCTCCTGCAGGGATCCCCTCCACTTCGGAGGGGGGGGGGGGGGAATTCGGAGCAAATCAGACTAGGCAGTCTCCCAAGCCAACACAATACAGACTGTTCCGGAGGCCTGCACCCTCGTGCCTCTCCGTACCGTGCACGCCACAGCCTTTCCTCTAGCCGGCGCAATGTTTACAGAGCCCCCGTCTGTAAGAGGTCTCCAGACGGGAGCCTGCCTCTACTGCTGCCTTTGCTAGTCCTTCTGCCCTTCATTCCCTTTCAAATATGAAGGCACTGCTTCTCTCGCTCTCCTCCCCAGCTCCGCAGACACTGTTTCCACACCTCTACCTTGGAGCTGCAGGTTGTCTTCTCACCGGAGGGGTCTCCTCCGCGCTGCGACATGTCCGTGGGGGGTCGGGCATATCCCCACACTGTTTCTCCCGGCTCTCCTTCCGCTCCCTCTGGTACCACACCTTCTCGCCGGCGGGGGCTCCTCTCCTTCCTATTCCTCCTGCGCTCCTCCGTGCTGCTCCACTAAGCCGGGGCCTCTCCTGGTGGCCCACTCCCCATGCTCCTCCCGAGGGGGCAGACCACCAGGCCACTGTTGCCAACGCACTCGCTCTCCTCGGCGGGCTCTCCCAGAGCAAAGCTTCCCTGCCCTCTGTCAGCAGCAGGGGAGTGGGCAGGGGGCCCGGAGACCCACGTCCTCGTGTTCCCACTCCCCCAACAGCTGCTGCCAAGGTCTCCCGCAGTTCCTCCTGTCGGCGGCCTGGATCCTACGTCACCCGGCCGCCGCAAGCTCTTCCAGCCATTCACCTCTTGTCAGTCGCACCTGCAGCCGCGGCCCTCTCCCCGGGGACACCGCTCCCGAAAGTCGCTGTGGGCTGCTCTGTGAGCCAAGTAGCTCCTCTTCAGCTTCTCGCATCTCCCGGCAGCAATCCCTGACAAAACCGTAGTCTGTTGGCGGGGCGGTGGGCACTTCCCAACAGTCGGGTCCGGGGAGCGCCGTCAGCACAACTACTCAGTGCCGGCGGCCATTTTGGAATCACTCCTATTGTCTTAATCTTTTTGCAGTGTTCCCTAAGGGAACTGCACAGGATTCTGCCTAACACTCGGGGAGGAAGGAAAACCAAACACTTGTTACTGCTACTCCAGTAAGTGGAAACGGTTTGTCATCTGGTGTAAATCAAAGAGCATCAACCCTGTTGTTGCTCTCCCACTCATATTGTCTTATACCTGACTCACTTAGTGGACTCAGGTCTAGTCTTTAATTCCATTAAAGTTCACCTAGCCGCACTGTACCTACACTACGTCACAACATAAGGTCTCATGGTGGAAAGTTAGTTATTAAAGCCTTTATGGAGGGAGTGAAAAGAATTCACCCTCCTATATCTAACCCAGCTCCCGGATGGGACCTGAACATCATGTTAACCAGGCTATTGGGCCCCCACTTAGAGCCCATGCATAGAGCGAGCCTTAAAGATCGCACTCTTAAGACTGCTTTCTTAATAGCCATCTCCTTCATCGGGAGGGAGTGAACTACAAGAGCTCTCTATCTTCGACCCCTTTGTAACAGTTCACAAAGATAATATGGTTCTACGCACACACCCTAGGTTTGCACCGAAATTCATTTGAAGTTTCATGTCAACCAATCTATAGAACTACCAACATTCTTTCAAAACTCTTCAAACTCAGAGAGGAGCCTGCACACACTTAATGAGCGCAGGGCGGTCATGTTTTATATGGAAAGAACTTGTCCACTAACAAAGACTAATCAGTTCTTTGTCTCAGTGGCGGCAGGAAGAGGAGATGCAGTTTCCAAATCCACTATCTCTAGATGGATCGTCCAGTGCATCTGGACACTCTTGCTAAGAGAACTGCCCTTCAAGCCTAGAGCACACTCTACTCGAGGCACTGGGGCATCCATAGCATTCATTGCAAATATTTCCCTGGAGTCCATTTGCAAAGTGGCAACCTGGGGTTCTGTACACACCTTTACAAAACACTATTGTCTAGATGCTCATTCTAGGTCCGATTCCCAGGTGGGACAAGCAGTACTAAGACACCTTTTCCCTACTGTTCCTTCTCACAACCCACCTCCAACTCCGGGTACTACTCGCTAGTCTATGCACAGCATGTGATTCTAAGCAGATTAACAAACATCAGAAGACCTGCATTACTTACCGTAAAAGCATTTCTGATGGTTGTATCTGCTTAGTTTCACATGCGCCCACCCTTCCTGCCCGCTCGGATGGAAGGAACATAGATGTCTTATTACTTTCTCTTTTCTGTACTCAGGTTGGTCATAAGGCTCCCTCATGGCAGAAAAAATACAATCAGAGGGACCTCGACGCGTGAAGGATTTTGGGTACACTACACGTCACTAGAGGGATAGTGTTACAGAAAAGCCTATGTCGACGTCCCCTTTCGACTTTAAAAAAACAAGATGCAATACTCCGCGGTGACCACAGGATGTCAGACTATATGCAGAGAATGTGAATCCAAGCAGATAAAACCATCAAATGCTTTTACGTTAAGTAAAATGATTTCTGATGGTTGTATCTGCTTAGATTTACATGCTGTGCATATAGTCAGACATCTAGTGGTAATCGCAGAGTATTGCATCTTTCTTTCGTAGATCGAAAGGGGACGTCGACTTGGGCGTGACTATCACTATCCCTAGAGTGATGTGTACCTAAAATCTCTTGTGCGTTAAGGTCCCTCAGATTGTGTTTTTCCACCCAACTAGTTGGTCGCCTTGTGCAGAGCTCGCAAGAGTTTATATTGCTCAATATAGTTACTTTGTCCCACGACCTATGGTTGGTTGTTCTTTTTCAAGAATGCATTTCCTTTTCATTTCTCTTTCCCTATCTAGTCTGGCTGCCGTATCCCTCTGCTATGGAGAGGACACCCTTTAAATTTTGTCCGTTGTGTAGCCGCAAATTCCCTTGGAAGGACACCCATCGATGATGCAATGGGTGTCTACCTCGAGACCATGATGAACGTTCTTGTACACGATTCAAGCCGAGAGCCATTCGCCAGTTGGCACCGTCTCTTCTGTGGGATGTTTTTACCCATGCATCCGAGCCCTACCAAAAAAACCTGCATTACTGGCATTGAAAACATCCTGATGGCCAGAGCTTCCCAGAAAATGCACAGGGAAATGCATGAAGAATAGGCTGCCACCCATTTTTGCCAATGTTATGGGCACAGAAGGGCACTGCCTAAAACCACCCTGGGCTACCCACACAGTAGCCTGAAACCATAGGGAATGGCAATGCTGATTGCCAAAAGCAACCTAGAACTGTGGGGAATTAATTTTCTTAAATCCCAAAAATGGTTGCATTACCAGTACTCGCCACTATCAGAAAGCCGGCGTTTTAAAACAACACCAGACATTTGTGTAAAACTGAATAAATGAACCCAAAGCAGGCCAAAGAAAGACTACTAAGAGGTGGATACAATGTAAAGTTATATTCTGAAGTGACTTGAAGGTTTATAACAAGACTGGCTGAGCTCTGCAGCGGCTTAAACTGAAACTGGATTTAAAGTTACCAAAAATCAAAACGTGTAAATAAACTGAGGGACAGACTTGTGACTGCCACATAGTTTGTTACTGTTAAAATGTCATAGTTTTGAACTTAGAATCAGCATTCCAGCTGCATGTGTAAAAATTGTTAGTTTTATTTGAATGCAGAAAACTGGGTAACTAAAAGTGACAGTAGCTGGGGCCTGGCTTAAGGAACTGGATACTGCCCGATAACTTCCCCCCAATTGGAGTGAAACTGGATCCACAGCAGTTCTGAGGCCTGGCTGTATTCTGAGGGGAGGTTACCCCTCTCTGATTGAATTACCAAGGGACTGCTAGAGACTAAACAAAGGACCCAGGCAGAGGGTTTATTGGGGGGAGGCCATAAATGGCTTCCTCCTGGCAGAAGCTGGGAGGGGCAGGGTCTCTGAGCTTGGCAGAAACTGAATAAACTGGTTTCTACACCATGTGACCTGAAAAGACACACCCCTGTTGGCCAGAATATGATTCTAAAAAAGATGTATAACTCAGTGCGGACTTGTCAAAATTATTTAAATGATACCATTATTCTTGTGAATTTTCTGTGCACGTTTTAAGACGCGTTGGGAATTTGTGTGTTCTGGGGCAAAACCCTGCTATTTATGGATACTAGAGGGACATGGGAATTTACTGGAGTATGTAAGGACAGGCCGTGTATATGTATAATTTTTAATGAAGAACCAAGGTTGCATAACCCACTAAAATCGAAAATAAGTTGCCATTTTTGAATGCAAGCCCTCAGGAAGAGCAGAGTTTGAACAGAGTATACCTCATGTGATAGGTTATATGTACATACAGTGACAAACCACTATGTATTTGAGAAATGTGTATTTTGATCAAATATAGATTTGTGTGCAATTTGACAGTGGAGTGTCCTTTCTGCAAGCCATTAAATGACGACATTCTGACACACAATCCTGTTCTCCAGTGAGAACGCAAAGAATTCTCCAACCTATCAGAACTCTGAAGGAGTTGGGCCTAGAAAGCTAGCCTCTCCACCCACTTTCAAAACACATAAAAAGAGACTGCTGGGACAGGTAGAGACATTCAATTCCATTTGCTGCGGAGCATGCTGACCGACGACTTCACATCCAGAGATCCTACACTTAGACTTCCAAGCTTAACAGAGACTACAGAACTTTGAACCAAGAAGGCCCACTGCAAGCAAAAGTATTTGTCAGCAGGCCCAAAAATCATTTGCAGACTATTCACAGCCGGACCCAGGTGTTGATTCTGGCCTGAAACCCTGTGCCAGAAAGATCCAGAAGCAGTGCTGTACCCAGAGAAAGCAGAGCAGTATCCAGAACCAAAGGCCAGAGATCCAGAGTGACCCAGACCACTGTTAGCAGAACCAGAGAGCTGATCCAGATCACTGTGAAGTGCCGAGACCGGAACCGGAGACCAGATCGCTGTGAAGTGATGTGCGCAGTGACCGGATCCGTGACAAAGTCGCCTTCCTGTCCAAAATCTCTTGTGAGTACTCAGCAAAACTCAGAACCTTTCCCTTAGTTTAATATAATATAATTCAATCTATTTAACCTAAGTAGAACTGTCACCTGTCATTTTCTAGCTGCAAGCTGTAACCTGTCGCTTTGAACTTTTAAAATTTCAAATCCGAAAAACTACCTTTATTTAATCGTCCGTATCTTTGGAACCGTTTGGGCTAGGAACTTGGTTTAACTTTCCTCTGAAAGCTTAGGATCTCAGCTTCTCAACAAGCTTAGTACCGACTTGCTACTCCCTACACTTTTGCCGTAATCATGATTCACACATTCGCAAATTTTGCCGCGATTTCGTTAAAAATCCAGTCACGTGTGAAAACAGCAGCTTCCTTGCTTTCCTTTGCCAAAAATTTGTTAAACCTGCTAGTTACTCCTAGATCCTTGCTAAAGTGAGCCTGAACTCATCCCAAGTATATTTCACTCACCCTGAACCTCCTAAAGGGAATTAAAACCATTTTCAGCATATTCCTCACTTCATTGCCAGCACATATAAAAGCATTTTGGGCCTGTGTTTCAACCTTCTGTAGTCTAAGCTTGCTGGGGTGAACTGAATTACATTTGATTGAATTTCTGAGAACTGTGTGCTTTCCTTCCATTTCCTTGCATTGCATAAAGGGGGGAGTGGATTGCCAGAGGAAAGTGATTACATTGTTTTGTTGAAATCATATTGAGTATTTTCTGTATTGAATTTTCATTCAACATTGCATCCATCTGAAACTAGATAAAGCATTCTCTACCAGCTTATTCTTCTGTTCCTATTCCCAAGCGTGCTACCTCATCCTTTATACTACTCCTGGGTAATCAAATCAGTTTATTAGTAGAACATTACCCATTGTTGTTAACTGCTCATGTTCTGAAGTGTGATTAATTATTAATTTATTATAAAGTGTGATATATATTGTTTACATTCTCAAATAAACCGTTTAAACTTGCAACACAGAACTACTTCTTGGCTCAGTGGGATCAGGGGGGTTCCAAGAGAGGGGTGTTATATAGGGGTAGTCATCTAGAACTCATGAACTGGACATAAAGATTTATCAATAAGGGTTTCCATTCATTATCCCAGACTAGCCATTGACTTGGCTGTAGTGCTGGATTGAATCCTCTTACACTTCGGATGATGAGGAATCCATCGACGGCCATGGCTCCAAACTGGAATCAACCTATTGGTGGAACACTTGTTCACAGGCCACCTGCTCTGTTATGGGGACTTCACACCCCAGCAACAAGGGCACACACACCACACCTAAATCCAAACACAAAACCCCTGAGGCCTCCTTGACGGACATGTTGAAGTGTGCAACGCCAACAGATCCGCAGTAACCTTCGGTGCCTTCCGAACCTTGCGTTTCGGCGCCATCTGTGCACCTGTCTTCTCTGCATATTTTGGCAGCAGAACAACACAGGATCACCCTCCCCCCAGCCTCTCTAAAGGGCTTTATCAGGAACCGCCCCCCGGACCCCCTCTGATCAGCCTATTCCACCACCAGATCCTTCTGCTTCTTCCCTGTGGGCTATGCAGTGATCTGAGAATTATATGGAAAAGATGGCCCAATTTATAGATTTCTCAGATAAATATATTACTCCAAGAGACCTAGGGAAGAGGACTCCTGCCCCTTTCCACAAGTTGCAGAAGCTTCCAATTCCTACACAAGTCCACCAAGAGGAGGTCTTTGATTACTTAGAACAGGAGGATACATATGAGGACTGTTGTGCAACATTGTATGCAGTACCCTTTGGGAACACTACAACAACCCTGACTAGAGGTAATGGAAAACCCAACCTTTGGTATAAGCTTGTACTACAGTTTTGGTAGCGTGTTAAGCAGCCAGGAGTGGTCAACGTGAGCTGTAGGGGAGTTGCACCGAGTTTCACAGTGACAAGTTTTCAAATAAACACTTACACACAAGGTTTCTTGAATAAATGATTCATTTATCAGTTAGAATAAGCCTCCTTCAGAAGGGAGCAATATAATAGTAACAGACATACACTCCAATTCTGTA
The DNA here is from genome assembly GCF_040938575.1 of Ambystoma mexicanum. Lineage (NCBI taxonomy): Eukaryota > Metazoa > Chordata > Amphibia > Caudata > Ambystomatidae > Ambystoma > Ambystoma mexicanum. The sequence continues at coordinate 345,458,325 of NC_090922.1, forward strand.
CACACTTAGTTTCTAAATCAGTAAATACCCTTTTGAAGGGATTGTGTCCTCAGACGTATTCCTTATCTTTGATAATACGTTTCCAGCTTGCTGGCCTCGGAAATGTTTTCTGTAGAGGGCGCTGCGCGTTAGCGTCCGCCGAGTCGATGTCCCTCGACGGCCACCGTATCGGAGCCGTTGCACCATGCCCATAAATAGCCACGCGCTGCGTCCGTTGCTCAGTTCTGTTTTTCCGCGCTTCGTGGGGCCTCGGAACGTTGCTCAGTTCAGTCAGGATAACCCTCTATATCTACTCGAATAAATACCAACTCGTTCTCGATGGCATCTTCATCGGAACCGACGACGCCGTGATCCGGCCTCAAAAAATGTCGAGACTGCGGTAAAAAATGTCTAACGGATCCACACAGGATTTGCTTGTGGTGCTTGGGAGCCGAGCACCATTGTTCGGAGTGTGAGGACTGCATGTCCCACGACGGCGAAAGCCTGGAAGGAGCGCAAGAGGAAGCTCGAGAGAGGTAAGTCGGGGAAAACCTCCTCGAAGGTTTCTTCGGCTGAGTCGAGGCATTCGTCGCCTCGCCGTCAAACATTCCCATTCTAGATCTCGAAGTAGCTCCAATGTACTCCTCCTAAAAACCATCAATGTAGGGCCACAAGCCGTTAGACTTGTGAGTAGTAGAAGATGTAAGCAACTCTACAGCAAGAGTTAAGTTCTCTCAGACTTTTTACTGTACCTTTTTGTATTGAAGAACAAGTGCAGCTGGTGACTTCAGTACCAGTGCAGCTCTGTATAAGGTTTTCAGCAGCCACTGTGTGGAAATTCAACCAGCTCCAATAAAGATATCCAGCTGTCTGGCTTTGAAGTTGATTGGTCCCACCAACTCAAGAGGAGAAGTCGTCCTTGCAGGGGTGTCTGTCGATACGAATTTGGAGTTTCAGCACAGCAGCGCGGCTTCACCAGGCAAACCAACGGTCCATGAGTTGCAGCAGGCATCCTCTCCAGGTTCTTCTTCGGTTCCTTTGTCCAGTGGCCGACACTGCCTTCCAAGCCAAAAGCCTTGCCTTTTATTCAGCTCTCCCATTCATTCCAACCTAGCTCTGTCACCCAGAGGGGTGCTGTCCGTGTCTCAGGTTCGGGTGCAGAGCCCTGTCTAAAAAGTTGACAGGGTAAACGCCTTCATGGGGGCAATTATTGAAGCTGGATGCCATTTTGCAAAACATATAGCTATTAATTTTTTATAAACATATTAAAAAACATTATAAACATGTTCCTCTAATGATCATCAATCCTACCATTCAACCAACATACTGTTACAAACAAGGGGTTCTATAGCTTACATTTTCTTCCAGCATAACGGGTATTATGAATACGCATACCTGACATAGGAAAAAGAATTTAGTTTTCCTTTATCGGTCGACATGTTTTGGCCCTTACGGGTGTACCACCTATGTCAGCGGTGGTCAGTAAGATAGGTATTGGGCCATCTTCAGGACAGTGGTTACTTCTAGAACATCAATTTCGTTCCCCATTAACACCGATTGACAAATCTAAAAACTAATATATTAGTCTACAAAAGAGATTGTGCTCCCCAATTTGACTGTTTGTAAGGCGATGGCCAGTTCATATTATCCTGGACAATACTACTACACCCAGAGGTGGCATGACATGGTATATACATGGTATAGAGGAGCTGATCGAAGTCTTAAGCCACGGCATTGGTGTGGAAGAAGACCAGCCCGTCGGGAGGGACCCCGACGAAGGAGACGACGAGAACGTCGAGGGTGCCGACGAGGTTCCTGACCGCCCGTCGGAATCCCCTCAACCAGTGCCGCAAGACAACTCTGCGGCCATTTTGTTGGCTATACAGTCCTTATGCTCGGAGATAAGGACAAGATTGCCGTTACCACCAACGGTGGAACCGCTCCCGACAGGGGACCCGGAGCCAGGCCCTTCTGGGAGCCCTCCTCCTAAGAGAAGGATGATTCATCCTCCACCTCCGTTTCAACCATCACGCCCTGCTCAGCACTCCTCCCCGTCCATGACCCGTGGGGATGATACGGGGACGGACACGGCCGCGACGGGTACAGAGACAAAGTTTACGACGAGGATCTTCCGTCGTCATCTCCTCCCCGGGCTTCCCCACCCGACGAGATTGAATCGTTTCATGCCATGATCGCTAGGGCATCCGAGCTTTTCCAGCTCTGCCCGGAAGAGAAGGAAGGTTTCCTTTATCAACGGCGCGAGACCAAGAGGAAGACTGTCCTCGTTGTACCTCTACTGGACGATATCTGGGATGAGGGTCTCGCCCTCAAGAACCCACCCAAGCCTGCGAGAAGGGATCGGTATGAGAAGTACCGGGTCCCGGACACGGTCGTCTCCGCGGCGGTCAGGAAGAAAGCGGGGGGGGAGGCATCGCCATCGCCATTACGATAGCGACGGACATCGCTGACACTGGGTTTCGCCAGTTGGGCAACGGCGTGTGCCTTAGGCGGCGTGGATGGCTCAAGGCAACGGACTTCCGGCAGGACGTGCAGACCAGAGTTTTGGACATGCCGTTCGACGGGAGCAACCTGTTTGGGAAAACAGTGGACAATTCCCTGCAAGACATCAAGACGGACACAGAGACGGCCCGGGCTCTTGGTGTTCTCCAGCAACGAGTGCCGCCCTTTCGGAGCACCGGAGGCAAGCGGGGTGCCTCAAAAGGTTCCGGCGGCGGATATTCTACCTACCGTCAAGCGCCCTGTTCGTCGTCACAGAAAGCCTACAGGGGACGAGGCAAGTCGGGTGGTCCCTGCCGTCGTCGCCAGGGAGGACAAGGCGGCAAAGCCTCGTCGAAGCAGGACTGAACCGGCCGTGGGGTCGGGCCCCCACCGAAGCATCCCGGTGGGAGGCCGGCTGGCAAACTTCATCTGTGTGTGGGAGTCCTTCTCCACCGACCATTGGGTGCTGGACGCCCTGGCCCAGGGTCACGCGCTCGAGTTTCTAAAGAAGTGCCTGCGCGCGCGCATATCCCCCCCCCCCCCCCCCCCCCGTGGCCAGGAAGGAAAATCACGTCCCTCAACTTCTCTTGGAGGTAAAGGCGATGCTCAAGAAAGGCGCCATCGAGCTTGTCCCAAAGAGGCTTCGGGGCTACGGAGTTTACTCAAGATACTTCCTTGTGAAGAAGACAGGAGGATGGCGTCCCATCCTGGACCTACGACGACTGAACAAATTCATCAAGGCACAGAAGTTCCGGATGGTCGCCCTCCAGCACGTCCTGGGTCAGCTGGAGGAGGGCGATTTCCTGTCGTCGTTGGATTTGGAGGATGCTTACTTCCATATCCCCATCCTGAAGGGACACCGAAAGTTTCTCAGATTCATGGTCCAAGGGCGTCACTACCAGTTCAGAGCCCTTCCCTTCGGATTGAGGTCGGCACCCAGGGTGTTCACCAAGTGCCTTGCACCAGTGGTGGCGCAGCTGCGCCTGGAGGGGATCCACGTCTACCCCTACCTGGAAGACTGGCTCATCTGAGCAAAGACGAGGGAGCTCGCTGCCGAGCACACGGCGAGGACCGTCCAACTACTCACGGACCTGGGATTCTCCATAAACTACGCCAAGTCCCACCTGGTGCCCGCGCAAGACGCACTGTTTCTGGGAGCGAAACTCGACACAGTGGCGCTTCTGACCTCTCCGTCGGAGGAAAGGATGAGGGCCATCTTGGGCAAGGTGCAGCGGATGCTGGTTGCGGACGCGGCCAGGGTGAGGTCCATCAAATCCCTCATCGGAATGATGTCGTCTTGCATTTATCTCATCCGCCTGTGCAGGCTTTGGATGCGCCCGTTACAGGAGTTCCTGGGCGCTCGCTGGATCCAGACGACGGGCAGCTTCGAGGACAGGATCACACTCGACGAGAGCTTCCGACGAGCGATCCGGTGGTGGGGCACCCGCGTGCATCTGACGGCGGGCATGGACTTCCAGACCCCGGGCCACCAGAAGACAGTGACCACGGATGCCTCCCTGGAAGGGTGGGGAGCGCACACCGAAAATCTGCACGCGAGAGGCCTTTTGGCTTCCGACGGAGAAGTCCCTCCATATCAACGTCCTGGAGCTCTGTGCAGTGTTTTGGGCCCTCGGGTCCTTCCATCCCTCAAGGGCAAGGTGGTGAGGATCTTCACCGACAACACCACCACCATGTTCTACATCAGGAAGCAGGGCGGTACCAGATCCCCAGCCTTGTCCAAGGAAGTGCAGGATCTGTGGCATTGGGCCGTCGCCTAAGGGATGTTTCTGGTGCCGTTTCATCTGGCAGGAATAAAAAACACCATCGCCCACTTGCTCAGCAGAGAGCTGCGCTCGTGCCACGAGTGGGAACTACGACAGGATCTAGTGGACCGCCTCTTCCGACAGTGGGGCACACCCCAGATCGATCTGTTTGCGACAGCGATGAACTCCAAGTGCCGGAGGTTCGCCAGCAGGTTTCCCCAGCCGAGGAGCATGGGCGATGCTTTTTCGTTCCCCTGGGAGGGCCTGTTTCTATAAGCGTTACCTCCATTGCCGTTGCTGATCCGGCTCATCAACCAGCTCAAGAGGTCACGGTGCAGGATGATCCTCATCGCACCTGCGTGGCCTAGGCAGATATGGTTCCCGGACCTTCTGGACTTGTCAGCGTCTCCGTCAATCAAGCTGCCAATGGACGCAGATCTTCTATCCAGGGAAGGAGGCGCCATCCTCCATCACGACCCGCAGTCGCTGAACTTGCAGACCTGGCTCCTGCAGCGTTAGAGTTTGGAGGTTAAGACATACCGGCCGACTGCAGAGAGGTTCTTGCAAAAGGCCAGGGCGTCCTCAACTCTTAAATGCTATGGACACAAATGGAAGAGGTTCTCTGTCTGGTGCCACGCACAGAAGATTAACCCTCTACGGATTACGGCTCCTCAAGTACTGCCGTACCTACTGACGCTGGCCAAGGCTGGACTGGCGCACGCTTCCATCAAGATTCATCTTGCTGCGATCTCCCGATACACCAGAACCACGGGACGGACATCTTTGTGGTCTCATCGTCTGGTGAAAGAATTCATAAAGGGACTGTTCAGATCGTTCCCGCCGGTGAAGGCTCCGGCCCCGGCGTGGGAGCTCAACGTGGTGCTGACCAAGCTCATGGGACCTCCGTTCGAGCCTCTGCACTCCGCTCCGTTGAAGTTCTTGTCGTGGAAACGGCGTTTCTTGTGACCATCACCTCCGCACGACGGGTGGGAGAGATCCAGGCCCTTTCCTGCAAGCCCCCGTAATTGACTTTTCACGACACGAGGGTAGTGCTCAGGACGCACCCCTCCTTCATGCCCAAGGTGCCGTCGGACTTCCACCTCAACGAACCTTTGGTGTTGCCTGTTTTCTTCCCGTCGCCTTCGTCGCCGGCTGAAAGGACTTTGCACTCGCTGGATGTGGCTAGAGCGCTGAAGTTCTACGTGGACCGCACGAAGAGTTTTCGGAAGACGTCACAACTTTTTGTGAACTTTGGACCTGTCAATCAGGGGAAGGCTCTCTCAAAGGCTTCCATTTCCAGATGGCTCTCCGGCTGTATCATGTACTGTCATCGGTTGGCAAACCGACCGCTGCCCGGCCGCCCGAGAGCCCATTCCACCAGAGCGATCGCAGCTACCACGGCGTTCCTTTCTGGTGTGCCCCTGCTGGACATATGCAGGGCTGCTACGTGGAGGTCGATGCACACCTTCACGAAATTCTACTGCGTCGACCGGGATTCCAGGGAGGAGTCCAGGGTCGGCCAAGCAGTGCTGCGCAACCTGTTCGCCTAAGGTGAGCCTGGTGAGAAGGTAAGAGATGCTTAATGTTGAGTTGTTGTATTGCTTAATGTTGAGCCTGTTGCCACCTCCCGTGGTTGTGCATGTATGTACTGCTATGTATTATTTTATTCATGAGCATGTGAATCCATGCCAGACCCCATGCTGGAGAAGAACAAGTTACTTATCTGTAACTGTTGTTCTCCAGCATGGGTCTGGCATGGATTCACATGCGAACCCTCCCGCCTACCCCTCTGCGGCTCTTCACTTGGTCATACTGCCACTTCACGTGCTACCAAATCTGAAGATGGCTGCCAGAGGCGGGGCTTAGGGAGATGGCAGTCATTGGCTGTGGTCAGTATGACGCAGAGATCAGTGATTGGTTACTACTACGAAAGACAGATCAGAAACGAAACTGATACTGATTTTTTCTTTACCGAGGATTCCCAGCCTGACGACGGGGAATATTCATGAGCATGTGAATCCATGCTGGAGAGAAACAGTTACAGCTAAGTAACTTGTTCCTTATTAGCCATCACCTCTTAAGAAGGGTCAGGGAAATTGAAGCTCTCAGTGCAGGATTCTTTCTTTACTATTCTGTAGGATAAACGGGTATTACGCACTCAGCTTTGGTTCTCACCAAAGTTAATTTGCAAATTCCATGTTAACCAGTCTATTGAGCTACTGACTTTCCAAGAACCCAAAAGCTCAGCTGAGGTGAAACTCCACACACTAGATGTGAGGAGGGCGGTCCTCTATGTAGACAAGACCAGACCGCTAAGAAAGACAGATCAGCTGTTTGTCTCCATAGCTCCAGGCAGAGAGGGTGATCGCGTCTCAAATAAAGGCCATCTCTAAGTGGATCGTCGGATGTATCCAACTGTGCTATTCCCTTTCAAATAAAACACTGCCTTTTACACCAAGGGTCCACTCTACAAGAGGTACTGGAGCCACTCTGGCTTTCATTGCAAATGTACCCCTTGACAGCATTTGCAAAGCAGCTACATGAAGCTCTATTCACACCTTTACTCAGCACTACTGCATTGACACTCATTCCAAGACAGATACACAAGTGGGACAAGCGGTTCTAAGACACTTATTTGCTCATGACCCTGCTCACATCCCACCTCCTCCTTCTAACAGTGCTCGCTAATCTAAGCAGATTCCACAACCTCAGAAGGGATACATTACTCACCGTAATCGTATTTCTGATGCTTGTATCTGCTTAGATTCACATGCGCCCGCTCTTCTCCCCTCTGAGAGAAGGCGTATGGATGCTTGTGGTCTTATCTATCTTATCTGCCTGGCTGCTTGGATACTCTGTATTCATGCTACCTCATGTCAGAAAAAATACAATCTGAGGGTCCTACACGCGTGTGAGATCATGGGTACAGGGGAGGTCACACTAGGGATAGTATTACTGGCATGCCCTGGTTCGATGCTCCTTTTTGAGTTTTTAAAATCAAAATCAAACTAATACTCAGCAGCTCCCACTTTTTTGTTTGTTTTCCAAAACCCGAAAATGGATGTCGACAGGGTGTGCCGCTAATATCCCTAATGTGACCTTCTCTGTACCCATAGGCTTTCACACATCGAGGTCCCTCATTGTTTTTTTTCTGCCATCATAGTTGGACGCATGCCGCAGAGTTCCTTCTTCTGGCTGACGCCATTACTTATAAAAAGTTTACTCTTTCTGTCCTTTCGACAACCCTACACTGTAAAATCTACGACTGCTTTCGAGGACAAGACCATTCCTCGATGACTACTCTCGCATCAATGAACTTTGTGGACTACCTGTACAGTAGGGAGAGTGAGGGGGAAGGGGCAGGGGTGGGGGGGTCATAATCCATCTCACTTAGAGAATGCATATTCCCCTTTGCTCACATTTTTGCCGCCAGGCTGCCATCTTTATTCATGATGGAAAACACTCCTTTTAAAATGCTGTCCTTCCTGTAACAGGAAGTTCCCCTGGAAGGATTCACAGTGTGTGTAACCTTTGCCTCCCTAGGGACCACTCCGAAAAACAGTGCAAGTCCTGCATACTGTTTTGTCCGAATTCTTTAAAGGACCAGAAAACTAAACGCTGGGCCCATCACACCGTGCTGGCCGAGACCGCCATGGACCTCAAGGGACCTTACAGTGATGTCGGTGTCCTAAGTGAAGCTGAGGGCAATTGAGACCGTTGATCCCCACGTTTGCGCCCCCTACTCCAACATGCTGGCGGTTCTGCTACAGAGATGAGACCCAGCGGCTCAGGCACCTCCACTGCATGCCCCTCTAAACACCCCCATGCATGACAGTCGACCACGTCATCGAGCGATAAGCCACTCACATTGTTGAAGGGAAGGTCCGAAGAAAAAAGAATCCCTGTCCTCTGGGTCATCACGCTTGCGATCACCACACGGCAGGCTTCCGAAACAGACACCAAAATCAGTTTCCGACACTGCAAGCAAATCGGGACAGTCCTCTGGTTCTGGCAAACATGCGTAGAAAGATGCGTCGACGGCTCCCGCTAAAAATTCAAAAACGAGTGAACTCATTAAAAAAAAAAATCACATGCCACCCTCCTCAAGGCAAAGACGTTGATCTCCAAATCCTTGATGCCACTACCCTCAATCACCAGGTTCAAAAGATAGGGAATAATCTGCCCCTAAGGACACCATTTCAGGGGCAATGCACCATAAGCTGCCCCCCTGCTCCAGAGCTGTTGCCTGCACCTGCTCCCATAGTGTTATCTTCCCAATGGACCCTGGAACAGTTTGCTAGGGTTATGAGCAGAATGTCTAGTTTTTTGACTTTCTGGATTAACACCCAGAACAACTTACCAACCACCACGGGCCTCCTCAAGGCGAAGCGGCTAACGAGCAGCCCGGTGCCAAAAGAGCCTGTCTGGAACGAACACAACCTAGTACATCTACCTATCCAACAGTGTCCGATGAACTATACTATTACGACACTTCAGGTTCCCAAAACCCTGGATCATTAGCTGACCAAGGGGACATGGAGGATACAGATCAATACTATGATGACTATGTATAAAATTATCCAATCCCAGACCAACCAGTGGCCGATTACCCGGTGGACAATTAGCTGCAGTATAACAATCTACTTTTAAAAGCTGCAGAACACTTTAAAATTGGTACCCAGGAAGCTGAAGTCGATAGAGTTCGTAGAGGACATCCTTGGGGATAAGAGATCTGCAGCACAGTTCATCCCACTGCGCCAATCTGTCCAAAGGCGCATTCAGCCTTCTCTACTTAGCCCCAATCTGACAAGGGCAGTCAACCCATGCACTGAGAATGTTTAGATCAGACCCATTGTACATTAGGGAGCAGCTAAAGCCTTACTCTCTAGTAGTGACCACCACAAGGTAGAGAGCGGGCACACCTTTAGCCTCTGCCGAAGCCCCTCCTGACGAGAGCAAAAAGATTTACTCCCTAGGCAGGAAAGTGGCTTCCTCGGCTGCATCCCAAGTGAGGATCGCCAACAACACTACAGTCCAGTTATAATTTCCACAAGTGGGACGATATCTCACAGCATATGGGCTCCGTCCCAGAACCCCTAAAGGCACAGCTCTTAAAATGAGTTGTTGAAGGGAGACTAGAAAGATGCATCCTTAAAAATAATTTAGACGCAGCAGACAATGTGGGCGGATTGTGGCAGAAGTTACCCTCCTCAAACGCCATGAATGGCTGTCAATTGGGTTTCAAGTTGAAGACCCAAGCCACCCTTTTGAACATGCCGATCGTGCCCAACACATTATTCGGTAAAGCGATCGAGGACGCACTGACAAGTGCCAGGGAGGAATATGATGCCCTGAAATCCCAGGCACAACTCACAAAAAGAAAAACCTTTATGCAGAGAGGTTTAAATACACGCTGGTTTACTCCCAGTGGTCCTCCAACTACAACAGGGCAGGCAGAGTTCATCTTGGGGTTCCCTACAGGGGCAGTCCTCTAAAATAGAATTTCAAAGGTCCACAAAAGGTCCAGAAGTAGAGGCAGATCCTCCTCCTCAAGAGTAGGCTCCACCACTCCTAAGGAATAACCACTTTCAGGTCCCTTCCCAGGCCTCTTCAGTAGGAGGTCCTAGTTCCCATTTTACCCACACACCAGAGTGGCTCACGTCGGACAAGTGGGTACTTACCGTGGCGGGAGGCTATTGCGTAGAGCTAATCCAAGCACCCGCCAAGACAAACTATGCAGGAAGAACAGTGCACCCTGCTAGAAGAGGTCCAGGCACTGCTGCTAAAGGGTGCCATAGAAATCGTCCTGGCAAATCATCTAAACAAGGGTATCTAGTCAATGTACTTCATTGTGCCAAAGAAAGTCCGAACAATGCGCCCTGTCCTAGACCTGCGCCCTACAAACACTTATGTCAAGTCACAAAAATTCTGCATGACAATACTACAAGAAGTAATCCAACTGCTGAAACAGGGGGACTAAATGGCAACCTTGGACATGAAAGATGCATACTTTCATATTTCAATATTCACAGCGCACAGAAGATTCCTGCACTTCAAAATAGCAAATCAACATTACCAATTCAAGGTGCTACCCTTTGGCATAGCTTCCACTCCAAGGGTATTTACCAAGGTACTAGCGGTAGTGATGTCGCACCTACAATGAGAATAGATCACAATGAACTCTGATCTGGATGACTGGCTGATAACGGAGGAATCCCCTCAAATTTGCAAGCAAATGCCCAAAGAACAATCAAACTGTTGTTCATTTGGGATTCTCAATCAACAAGAAAAAAATCCAACCTTGTTCCAAGCAAAACCAAACAGTTCTTAGGAGCTATCCTAAAGAGGAGAGAGGGGCTAGTCTTTCCTTCAAACGAAAGAGTGCAAAACATACTGCTGGAAATACCTCGGTGTCTAGCCGGTCGCCAAATCACCGTATACGAAGCAATGCGTTTGCTTGGGATGATGGCTTCATGCATTTAGTTTGTTCTGCATGCACGGTTGCCTATGCGCCCAATGCAACGGTGGTTAGCGAAACAGTGGTCTCAGGCAAGTGGTCCGTGGGATGATCTAATAGTTTCGCCAACCCTAGTTCAAGCCGTTCACTGGTGGACAAAGGAAAATCTGTTAAAGGGGAAAACCATTTCATAACCCTACTGTGCAGGTGATTGTCACAACAGAGGCATCACTCACCGGGTGGGGAGCCTATTATCTTCACCACACAGCGCATGACCTGTGGACACAGATCACAGCCCAAAATCCCATGCATCTTTTGAGCTGCTAGCAGTGCTCAAAGCCCTACAAGCTTTTCAAGTGCATCAAACAGATCAAACAGTACAAGTCTTTGCAGACGGCACCACTGCCATGTTTTACATAAACAAGCAGGGAGGCACTCTTTCCAAGTTTGTCCAGGCTAGCCCAAAGGGTTTGGAATTGGGCACTCAAGCGTAACATGTTCCTAGTGTCGCAACACGTTCCAGGGGAACTACTAGCAGACTCTTTAAGCAGAGATCACCGGAATCTGAAGAAATGACCGAATCCAAAGGTCCCACCTGACAAAGTCCAAAAATGCATACCAGCAAAGGTTCGAACATCAAAAGTTCGAATCTTTGGTGGTATGCATTTAAGGTAGGTTAAAAAAAAAGACAGGGGTGGGCCCCACAACACCCCGCTCACCATACTATGCAGTATAGTGAGCAGGGGTTGCAGGGGACACCCGCGCAGCACACCTGAGGGGGGGAGAACGGGGGCTGTGGCAGTGTCCCCGCAACACCCCGCTCACTTTACTTTACAGAAACCATTGCAGCTGCCCAAAAAAAAAGATCCCTGCGGCGCCGGTTCCCAATCATGGAAGTGAAAGGGAACTGGCACTGCAGGGACAAAAGGTGTCTTAAAAGGTAAGTAGGGTTTGGTTATTTTGTGGGTGGGGGGTGTAGGTATATAGGGTTTTGAAATGTATGTTTGCATGGGAAATGTACAAACCTTTTGTGGTGCGTACATTTCCCATGCAAACATTTCCGTCGCAGACTTTTCTGTGATGGAAAAGTCACGCAGATCTGAGATCCCCCTACTCGAAGAGCACGAATGGGAGCACAGCAAAATAATTGCAGACAATCTTTTTCCCTCTGGGGCTATCCTCCATTAGACTTTTTCACCACAAACGAGCCTAAACATACAACGCCCCGACTTAGCATCCAGGTTTCCCCAACCCATATCAAAGGAGAATACCATGTGGATGTGCTGGTCAGGGAAATTTGCTTGCGCTTCCTATTAAGGCATCTCCCCTCCCCCCAAACACCGCTCCCGAGCAGGATAGTGAAAAAGGTGCACCAGGAACTACTAACTCTAATCCAGGTTGCTCCGGTGTCGGCGAAACAACCTTGGTTTCCGCATCTGCACAAACTCTTGTTCTAATTCGAACAAAGGACGTCTTCGTCTTCCCCTCCAATGAGCGGGTCCAAAACATGTTTCAAATCCCTCAATATGTAGCCAGTCGAGTGGTGACTGTACGCAATGCTATGCGACTGTTAGGAATGATGGCGTCATGCATTTATTTGGTTCCTCACACATGGTTTCGAATTGCGTCCAATGCAAGAGTGACTCAACAGCCAGTGGTGTCAGGCCAGCAGACAATGGGACGATGTAGTGGGTGTCTCACAAGCCCTCGTTCTCTCTCTGCAGTGGTAGTTGAGGGGAAAACCTCTTTAAGGTAAAGTCATTCACCACCCCCGCAGTAGAAGCCACTCTCATGACCGACTCCTCTCTCACGGGGTGGGGGGCTCACTTGCTTCAGCAGATGGCACACAGCGGTTGGTCCCCAGAAGTAGCATCCAACCACATAAATCTGTTGGAGCTGTTAGCAATATTCAAAGCTCTGAAAGCCTTTAAGAAACAGCTGCAGGGAAAGATGGTCCTGATCCTTACAGACAGCACCACGGCCATGTACTATCTGATCAAACAAGGGGGCACTTGCTCTCCAGGGCTGTCGCAGAACGTTTGGAAATGGGCTCCCCGAGAGAACCACAAAGCCTGTGCCAAATCTAGACAAATGTGATTGTTAGCGTATGTGATTCTTAGCATGCACCAAACTTAGAACTCTGAACCTAGCTTGCCTCGCATCTAGATAGAAATGTAATTGTTAGCATATGCCACACTTAGATGGAATTCTCAAGCTAAGCCCGCTTCATCTAGATAGAAATATGATTATTAGCATATGCCACACTTAGATGGAATTTTAGAAATGTGATTGTTAGCATATGTGATTCTTAGCATGCACCACACTTAGAATTCCGAACCTAGCTTGCGTCGCATCTAGATAGAAATGTGACTGTTAGCATGTACCGCACCTAGATGGAATCGCACAATTGCAAGGACAGCAATGCTAACTAACCAACCAACTAACAATTCCATCCCTCTGCATACACCTCTCAAACTATAACCAAACACAACCACAAGCCTAAAACGCAGCAATCTGCACAAACTTCATAACAATGCAACAAAACAAACCACACATAGACTTGCACAACAGCACACGACAACTACGGACCATAAAACACCCCAAGCCCAGCCAACGGACCCACCGGGCTGAGGCTGCCAACAGCACATCACTGCTCTCTTGCACTTTTCCAGCTTATTCCCACTAACCCACCCCTCTCCTCCACTTTTCAGAGCCTCCAGGGGACCACTTTGGTGGTGATAGTGCGTGGTACAAATGTCCATTAACATTGTCACTACATGTTCCAGGGGAGCTCAATCTTCTGGCAGACTTACTCCGCAAAGATTTCCTGGTACCCATGGAGTATGAATGGCGATTACATGAAGACATCGTCTCCAACGTTTTTGCAGAATGGGGCTTCGCAGAGATCGACCTGTTCCCAATTCTGGAGAATGCTCAATGCCAAGATTACGCCTCCAGGTACCCTCAGAACCGTTCCAAGGGAAACAGTCTCTGGATCACATGGTTGGGGAAATTTGTTTTGGCTCCTGAGGTCATAGTTTGGGCACCTCCAACTCCCTCAGATGCATGGACATACTTGGAGAGGCTAGGAAACCTAACACTGATACTGCTACTCCAGGAAGTGGAAGCGCTTTGTCATCTGGTGCAATTCCAAGAGCATCAATCACATTGACTGCTCACCTAACCGCATTGTATTGTACCCAATTCATTTACTAGACTTGGGCCTGGTTTTTAGCTCACTAAGGTTCGCTTAGCTGCTCTTTCAGCCTACACTACGTCATAGCAGAAGGTGTTGTGGTGGAAGATGCCAGTTATTAAGGCTTTCATGGAGGGAGTAAAAATAATTCAACCCTCCCCATTTCTAACCCGGCTCCTGGATGGGACCTAAATGTGGTATTGACTAGACTTATGGGGTCTCCTTTCGAGCCCATGCATAAAGAAAGTCTTAAGGATCTTACAAGACCGGCTTCTTAATAGCGATCACTTCCATGAGGAGTCGGTGAACTACACGCCCTCTCAGTTCTAGACCCCTTTGTTACAGTTCAGAGATAAGGTGGTTCTGTGCACTCGCCCTAGGTTTGCGCCTAAATTCATTCAAAGTTACATGTGAACAATCAATAGAACTACCAACCTTCTTCCTGAACCCGAACCCCCCCAACATGGCGGAAAGAAGCCTGCACGCACTAGATGTACGCAGGGCAGTCATGTTTTACCTGGAAAGAACTCGACCACTAAGAAAGACAAATCAGTTTTTCGTTTCAGTGGCAGCGGTTAGAGAGGGTGACCCTGTCTCCAAAGCTACTATCTCAAGGTGGATTGTCAAATGCATCATTCTGCTACGGGCTTGCTAAGATAAAACTGCCCTTCAAGACTAGCGCACATGCTACTCGAGGCACGGGGGCTTCCATAGCTTTCATTGCAAATGTTCCCCTTGAGTTCTATACACACCTTTACAAAACACTATTGCCTAGACACTCACTCTAGATCTGATTCTTAGGTGCGACAAACAGTACCAAGACATCTTTTACTACTGTTCCTTCTCACAACCCACCTCCAACTCTGGATACTCCTGGCTAGTTTATGCACAGCATGTGATTTTAAGCAGATTAACAAGCATCAGAAGACTTGCATTACTTACCGTAAAAGCCTTTCTGATGATTGTATCTGCTTAGAACCACATGCGCCCACCCTTCCTCCCCGATCAGATGAAAGGAAAATAAACATCTAATGCTTTTTTTCTCTTTTCTGTACTCACTCACGATAGTCATAAACCTCCCTCACGGCAGATACAGTCGGAGGGATCTCGGCGCGTGAGGGAGTTTCGGTACACTACACGTCCCGTTAGGGATAGTGTTGCAACTGCAACTCTGTGGTTACCACTGGATGTCAGGCTATATGCACAGCATGTGAATCTAAGCAGATAAAATCAGAAATGCTTTTACGGTTAGTAATGCATGTCATAACTAATACAAAGGTGTAGTGTTCGATACAATGTCCGATATGCACCATCCAGAATTCAGTAATATGTGGTAGTGACTTGAACTTGGTGCGGGTAACGGGTTTTGGGGGAGTTATGTCTGCTCCCTCATCCCCTATGCGTCTGGGGAACCCAAAATGTTAGTACACTAAATATTATTGCCATTGGAAGCAGTTTTTGGTGCATTTAGCACGGTCTGTTTCGAATTCTGTTCCTGGGGAACAAAGTACAATACAGTGCTAATGGATGAGGACGAAGAGAAGTTTGCTAGAGACAACTGTATTTATTTGTTTTATTTGTATAGCGCAGCCAGGCCTAGAGGCAACCGGGCGCATATCTTGAACAGTAGGTTACATACATATAATCATAATTACAGGAATGTCACCTAATTAGACGAATAGTTACACTTAGGCAAGGTTACAGTTAATGTAACAAATAATTTATACAGGAGTGCGATATCAGTCTGATCAGTACTGGATCCTATGGTCCCATAGTCATGTTGGGATTTAGGCTGTAATCAATGGTTCATGCGCGGTGGAAAGCCAGAGCTTTGCTTTGTGTTTGAATGTGTTGAATGACGGTAAATTTCTAATGGTGAGTTGCAGGGTGTTCCAGAGTTTGACTGCCTGGATTGGGAAGCTTACACCTCCAGCTGTTTGCAGCTTATATCTGGGATCAAGAGCCCTTGGTTTTGGACAGATCTCAGTCTGTGTGGGAATGTATTGGGTGAAGCGAGAGGCTAGGTAAATGGGGGCTAAGTTATTTACACATTTGTAAGTGAGTGCCAATGCTTTCAGGGAGATCCTTTGGTAGACTGATGGCCAGTGGAGGTTCTTCCTAGTTTCTGGGATATGTGCTGATCTGGGGAGGTTGAGTGCTGCTCTGATGGCACTATTTTGGGTGATCTGGAGTTTAAGGTTCCGTTGATTGGTTCCTTGATATAAGGCATTACAGTAATCCAATTTGGACATAACCAGTGTCCTGGCAACGGTGATGCAATTTTGTGTGGTGAGGAAGGGTCTGCAGGCTGTAATCTATTTACAGGTGTAGGCTGATGCAGCTACAACTGCATTGGTTTGTCGAGTGAGGGAGAGTGTGGCGTCGAGGTAGATTCCTAAGGTTTTCGTGTCTTTAGATGCTTTGATGGAATTACCGTCGATATTGAAGGAGCTAAACAATGGGTTCAGTTTGTTTAGCCTCTGAGTTCCCAGGATGAGGAGCTCAGTCTTGTCATCATTGAGACACAACTCATGTTGGGCCATCCACACTTGAATGACTTGGCAGATGTCATTCAGAGCTTTGGAGTCCACAGTGTAATCACTGGTGATGGGAATGATTATCTGGATGTCATCAGCGTAGTTGGTATAGGTGACACCCAGATAGTCGAGCACATCAAACAATGGTTTGTTGAATCCGTTGTAGAGTGTGGGCGAGACACAGGACCCCTGGGGGACTCCACAAAGGACTGATGCAGGATCAGTGGAGGAGGTGGGTGAGAGAAAACTCATTTGTCTGTTGTCAAGGAAAGACCTGATCCAGTTGGTGGCCTTGTCTGAGAAATGGGCGGCAGATTTTCGGTGCTGAGAGGATTTGGTGATTAACCAGGTCGAAGGCAGCAGATGGGTCCAGTAAGAGGAGGGCTAGTTTGCCGTTATCTTTTTAGAGCCTCAATTTGAGTTTTCAAGTCTAGAAGGGCTGCTTCTGTCCCATGTTTGGGTCTGAAACCAGATTGTCTGGTGCCGAGGAGATTGTTATTTTCTAAGTAATTCTGAATTTGAAGGTATGCTGCTCTGTCTAATATTTTTAGGAGGAAAGGGACAGTGGTGATGGGTCTGTAGTTTGTGGGAACCGCAGGGTCTAGAGTTGTTTTTTTAGGAGAGGGATAACCCAGGCATCATTCAGGTTGTTGGGTACCATTCCAGATTGGAACGAGGAATTGATGAACGTTGTTATAATGGGTGCCAGGTTGTGTGCAGATTCCTTAATGATAGGTGCTGGGCATGAGTCGCCTTGGCAATTGGATGGTTTAAAGTTGCAGATAATGTTTTCTATCTCTGCGATGGTAAGTGGGGTGAAGCTGAAAGGAGTGTGGGTAAAGGAGTCTGTAGCGACACTAGTTTGGAAAGGGGAGAGGTAATGAGGGTGGTTTGTTGGGCATTGATTTTAGATTGTAGGGTGGAGATTTTGTTAAGAAGAGCAATTTGAATATTATTGCATCACGTGCTATCCTTGATGCAGGTATCCGGTGCAGGGGAAGGGGATTCTAATTCTTTCAGGATAGTGAAGTTCTCTTGTGTTGGATTCCGCTTGGGATATCTGCTGATTGTAGGTTTCTTTTTTGGCATGCAGGATTGCTTCCTTGTAATTAAAGGACGTGATAGCAAGACAGTCTTTATTGGATTCGCAAGGGTGGCTTTTCCAGAGCGACTCAGCTTTGCGCTTTTCTAAGAGCAGGGTTCTGAGCTGTGGGGTGAACCAAGAATTTAGATGGGCTTGTTGTTTGGCTTTGCGAAGTTTAAGCCGAGCTATGGTGTCAATAGCTCTGCGCAGAGTTTGATTGAAGGTGTCTACAAGGACAGTGGGGTCTTTGTGCTGGGAAGTACAGTTGTTGAGGATGGGGAGGATGAGAAGTTTGTCCCTGGTAATGTCTTTCTTGTTCCTAGTATGAATGGCAGGGACAATGATGGGTTTGGTGTGAGGATTGGTGGCTGGTAATTGGAAGATAAGTGTTATGGTCTGACCAGACGCAAGCTTCGTTAGCGCTTATCGTAATGTTGCAGTTAAGATCGGCAATCCAGTCAAGCGTTCTACCCTTGTTGTGGGTTCAAGAATGCGCTGCTGAAAGCCTAGGTTGTCCAGAATCGAGGCAACCTCGGTGGCCAGGTGGTCCTTGGTGTCGGTTAAGCCGAGGTTGAAATCACCAAGTATTATCTGAGAGTTAAGTTTAGTATTGTTCGTCAGGATGGCAGTAATGTCGTCAGTGAAGGAGCCAAGTGGTCCTGGGGGTCGTTAGGTGTATGATTGCGGTGTTAGTCGGGGAGATAGTGAGCTTAACCGATAACGACTCGGCTGAGTTGATTTGAGTGTTGGGGATGGTTCTCATGGAGATGTTATCCCTGTGAATGAATGCAACTCTGCCTCCTTTGGTGGAGGAAGGTCGTTCGATTCTGTTGATGGTATGGCCATTCGGGATGGCCAAGGCAAGGAGTGGGCCGGAGGCTGCATGGAGCCAGGTTTCGGTAATGGCGATGAAATCGAGGTTATGGACTGTGATTAGATCAGTAATATCTAGAGCATGGGCTTTGATGGACCTAGCATTAATGAGGGCGCCTTTAACTTCGTTGGTAGAGGTGGGGGGGGGTGGGGTGTCCTCTGTATTGGGGACTGTAGGGTTTTGGTATGGTTGCACTGGGCAGATGGGGCATTAGCTAGTTTTGATCTGAGTCTGAAATTCCTAAGCTGAACAGTGCATGGTATATTGGGTGTGGGTTTGGTAGCAAAGTGTTGTAACCACAAGGCTGGGTCATTGTAGTATGGGTTGGCTGTGATGCTGGAGCTGTGTGACATGGTGCGATGATATGAGGGTATGGAGTAGTCGGTAGTGTTGGGGGTGGGGGGGGGGGTTTGGTTCTTTGGCTAATAAATAGGTACACCAGGGTGCCCAAATAGTAGAAGTTATGGCAAGCAGAGTCTACCAGTGTGATGTATGATAAAAAAATTCAGATAGGTAGAGGGCGCATAGCATAGCAATGGGCAAGTCCAGTTTAGCTAGTGCCGGGTAGGCAGAATCGAATTTCACTCAAATGGTACAAAATAGCAGAAGGTGCATAACATAGCAGTGGGCAGAATCAAGATAGCTAGTGCCGGGTAGGCAGGTTCGAATTTGCACAAATAAAACCAGATGGGCGGGTGCAGTATGGGTGTGATGCCCGAATGAGCAGCGCTGCGTATGGGTGATCGGTGCTGATATATTATTTTAGCAAAAGACCAGAGTTCTACACTGTCTTAGTGTTGGCGGTTCATTTCTAGTCGAATAAAGAGGTCTTGAAATCAGTCGGCCAGAAGGCACAGTCTCACCAGCATTAGTTGGTGTGATGGAGTTCCTGGAGGGGCTGTACCTGGGTGTGGCAGCGTTTCTGGCCCAGGCTCCAATGGCTCACAAACAGGCACAGAAACAGGCCTTTTGCCCGAGTAGGCCGGCTTCCGCCTCGCCGGCGGATGCTGGCTGTTGATAAACAAAAGCGTCTCCTAGCAACGTAGTGACGCTTATGGTTCGGCGGCCATTTCAAGCCACGGCCCATGTTAATATTGGATGGATTAGTGTTTGTGTCGAATCGATGGGATAAGGCAGTGGTGAGTTGTGCGACGGGGGATTTGGCAGGGTTCCGACAAGAAGTGATATGGTATGTCTACAAACTGTTTCACAATATGGACAGCATACATGCCAAAACTAACTTGGATCGAAGCATGAGAAACACCAGCGAAGGTTCAGCCAGCAGAAGAATGAGTTTTCTTTTCAAGGGCATCGAACTGTTCCTGTTGGCACTAACATCAAGTGTAACAAGACCATGTTCATTGCAGATCTTGCAAAAGGAACTGCTTCCTTAATGACTTGTACTCTTTATGCGGTCAACAAGCATACCTTCATCTCGCTCCTTGACAAGCTATGTGTGCATAAACAACATTGCACCTGAAGCTCATCTTGCAATAGCATCCAAGCATGGAGTGTTGCAATATATCTCCGACTCCATCCAAACCCCTGGTGCAGTCAGTTTCGCAGTGAAGGAGGAGGTCAAACTATCTGTCGGAAGCTTCATCCAAGTTGCTCAAAGCCATTCTAGATCAATACCGGCTATATTCTAAGACAGAGGTATTCCTTGAGCCACTCTTTGTTCTTGGGATCTAGGCTGCAGCAAACACGAAATGGTTGATGATTGTCAGATAGGAAGTGATACAGTTGGCGATGGATACTGAGCAAGGTTTGAACGCTACCAAGCGCGAACTGAGGGAAAGCCGGTTGATGCTCCAAATCAATATGTCCTGGTTATCCTGATGGCCATCGAAGGCGGCGTGTGCAAAATAAGGTTATAATGTTGCACATAAACACTGTGAAATGACTTTGAGAACGGGTCCCTGGTGCACATTATAGGGGCCCTGCGCAAGTTAAGGACTGATGCAGGTATGCAGGCCATAGATTGGTTGGACACGTTATCGCGGGCACCATCTTGGCTTGGGGGCAGTGGGGAAGATATTCTGTTCTGATTGTGGTGCTCCTGCTGGAGTTCTGCACTTGCCAGATGATGCTTCGATGCTGTTCAAAGACTATCCCTAACAGTGCAATGATGGTTACTATTGGGGCAGGAATGGCTCTCCCATGTACGAAGGATGGGCAGGCTCAAACAAAAGACCCAATTAAACCACAAATGGTGAGGATTGAGAGGCCTGTTGATCTCCCGGGGACATCAAGTTCACCAGCACTGGACCCAGAGAATTACGTGGAGCACTGGATCGATTTATCAGGTGATAGATTCCCTTTACCTCACATGTACCCCCAAAAAATATGCCCAAGATGGGTGACGCTTACTAAAAGTATGGGTGCCCAAGGATGGTTATAGAAGGAAAGAATTAGCTGGATTAGTTAATAAAGGATTAACTAAAGGGGGGAATGTCGGGATGTCCGTTCAGATCACCACCCCTACCAAACGATTCAGATAGCGGAAAGTATATTAAAATGCAGAGAATTCCTAGAGGGTGGTGTAGGGGGAACCTATGGTGAAAGAAGTGGACGTGGAACAAACGTACATTAGGAGCTCCTTCAGGGAAGATTTGCGGTAGTGTCACTTAGAATACATTGCATGTGTGCGACATTCATAACATGAGCTAATGCTGCATTCAATGGGCCTGAATCCTCGCAGGACATGTTGGAAACACAGAACATTGAGGCCTCATTGCTTGCTTGATTATCACATTCCAATTCCTAGGAGCGGCAAGGAACGCTCACATACACCCACATATAAATGCATCAGCTTAGCCCCTTGAACAATTAGGTAGTGGTGTTGGGAGTTGAATGAGCTGGCTTTGGCCCAGTGTGAAGGCCATACTCATGGGACCCAGGACAGAGGTCTTGAGCTGCCAAAATAGGAACAGATTTACAGCAGTAGCGCCGCCCAGAAGAATGGTCATTCTACTTGAACTACAAGATGCACAGCAAGTGTGCTCTTAAATCCTTCATGAACTGGATTAATTAGTGGGACACCAGGTCCATTTCCTGTGAGGGGTGACTGATAGGTGGTGGGGGGAAGCACAAGGTCCGTGATCTGTACCAGAGAGAGAAAAGGGTGAACAGCTTTTGGACCTTACTTCATTCAACTGCACCAGGAGATCGACCATGCCAAATAAATGGAATTGGTCAACTGACCTGGGAACACCACTTTCAAACCCTTTTTAAGAGTCCAACTATCAAAACCCCTTTGATGGAACCAAACGAAACCCCCTGGATCAGTGTGGACAACATTGAGGACATCATTGCCTTAATTAAAAAGTTAAAACCATCACGTGCGCCTGGACCGGATGGCATCACGAACCTCGATTTGAAATCCCATCCAGAGACTTGGGCTCCCCTTTTGAGCCAAATATTTAAACGCTGCACAACCACAAAATCAATTCCATCTTCATGGACTTGTGCAAACGTCGTCCCTATCTACAAAAAAGGGGATAGATTAGACCCAGCGAATTATCGCCCTATCGCCCTCCTTGACCCAATAGGCAAAATGTTTGGGTCCTTGCTGCTAAAACATTTCATTACTTGGGCCAAAGACTCCCCGTGCCACGACAAGCTCCAAACTGGCTTTAAAAAGAACCTGGGGACTAACGCCAACATTTTGATATTGAGTGCCCTCAAAAGCAAAATCTTGGAGGGTCGCCCACGTCTATATATCATCTTCGTCGATCTCACACAAGCTTTTGACAAAGTCGATCGAGAAAGACTGTGGAGAAAGCTTACCCTATGGAGATGTCCATTAGACGTACTCAACCCAATTAAAGCCCTCTACTCAAATACTACCATGAGGGTCCGCCTGAACAAGCAAGGCACTCTAACACAAGCAATAACAACAAACAGAGGCGTTAAACAGGGATGTCCACTAGCACCGGCTCTGTTTTTGTCCTATTTAGGCGACTTCCAGGAA
Source organism: Ambystoma mexicanum (assembly GCF_040938575.1). NCBI lineage: Eukaryota > Metazoa > Chordata > Amphibia > Caudata > Ambystomatidae > Ambystoma > Ambystoma mexicanum. Next base: position 345,480,687 of record NC_090922.1, read on the forward strand.
ACGGAAACAAAGATTAGAGTTTTTCCGCCTAAACTCGGAGGAGAACAAATCAGTCGCCTACTCTACGCCGACGACCTGATTTTGCTGGATAATACCCCCATTGGCCTTCAACGTCAATTAACAAATCTTCAACTCTACATGACGTCAAACAATTTGGAAATAAATGAATCCAAAACAAAAATGATGATAATAGAGAAATTCTCTAAAAAGAAATCGGCACCGAATTTGAAACTTGGCACTACTACCATTGAAAAGGTCACAACTTTTAATTATTTGGGAGTCACCCTAGATAGCTCATACAAAGAAAAAGCAATGCAAGAGTCCCTACGCGCCAAAACTACCAAGCTAGCCACACAAGGAAAGGCGATTGACATTAAATATGGCAGATTCTCAATTAGACCTGTAAGAGATTTCTACAAAATGAAAGTCATCCCATCCTTGACATATGGCGCCGAAGCAATGCCGAACCTTCCCCACGACTTATGGCCAAAATTAGAAGCAAACTTCTGGCGCCCAATTTTGGGCCTGCCGAAAACAACTCCGATATCAGTAATTAGACGAGAACTAACTCTCTCCTCGCTAAAATCAATTGTGGATTGCAATAGCGTCATGCTTTATCGAAAATGTAGACAGAAAGAAACGCTTTACGCATACCAACTGATAAGTGAAGAAATCCGACTGGGTACTTGCCATATGCTCACTCGATGGGAAAGTAAAGTCTTGAACATCCTAGACTCAGTTGCCTGTAACACAGAAGATCTCATCGCCAACCCCGTTCGAGTTGTCAAGAAAATCAAAGAACTTGACTGGATCAACACCAATGACTCTGCCTCAAAATACAAACTTTCCAGTCATCTTCCCCCTTTCTCTAAGAAACTTGACGCTATCCAACCTTTTCTGAAACTATTCCCAAATAGAGCGGCCCGAAATTATTTTTTAAAAATAAGATTGAACCTTCTAGAAACCAATGAAATACTGGCGATTAGACATCAATCCTTATCCAGCTTCTGCCGTCTCTGCAAGTCCACCACGGACAAGGAAACCATACGCCACCTCCTCCTGAACTGTCCGGCGACGATAGAAATTCGTGACAGATACCTGACAGACATTTTTACAAATTTTACTCTTCAAAGCGAAGAAACATGTTGGAACAAACTGTTGGACGGAGACAAACAGGCATGGCAGTTGGCAATTATAAACATCATGATACACATCCTTAACGTGCTTCTTCCAACACAGACTGAATGAAAAGTTCCACCGTTTCTTCCGCTTCTCTCGAACAATTCTTTCCTCTCAACTATTGTTAAAAAATCTAGAAAGATTATATACAAATAAAAAAAAAAAAAAAGAAAAGGGTGATGCCAAATTATAAGATTACGATGGGGAGGCATGATGGGGGCGCCTACGTGTTCGTGTTGCGAAAAGAGTTGCCATGTGGTCATAAACATGGTTAGGCGTGAAGATAGGGTGTTGTTTTGTATGTTTAACCTACTACCTTGCAGCGTTCTGAGGTGAAGAGCTCGTCAGCCACGTGTGGCGAAGGGTAGACCGTGCAACCAATTGGCAAGAGGCTATATGTAACCATTAGCATATGACGGTGGGGATTAATACTGTATATCATATGCGTCATGAGTTAACATTTCTGTTTATAAAGTGAACTCTATTTTGGTGAGGAGAGTGCTCTGTGGCAGTGGAATTTTAATACCATTGTCGCCATCTTTATTTTTGTATACAAAATAAAGCTCCCCTTTCTGCTAACGTGCACTAGCATTTTTCTATAGCTGGTTGTTTTTTCTGTGTCTGGTTGTTGTGAAGTTATCCTACACTGGTAACATTGTATAATAAGAGAAGGTCTGAAGACTTTGTCGAGCCCAGCCGGGAGAGGCAGCCAGTGTGGAACCCATACAGAGTGGGAGTTTCAAACCTCGTCTGTTGCCCCAGGATCCCGAAGAGCAGAGGACACTGGTGAAGCGCTGAGGGAGTTCTCTGTTGGTTCAGCTGAAGTGGATCTGAATACGAAGCAGGCCAAGGAGAGAAGCCCAAAGAGCCGGAGAGACGTGCCCCAGTGTCAGGAATTGGGTTGCATACTGAAGTCCAGAGTGAGGTACGAGAGACCCGGAGGGCACACTGGGGCGTAAGAGGGGCAGGCTAGAGAGACTCTTGGCTGGCTTTTTGACATGGGCACATTGAGAACTTCATAGTCGCAGTAGCAACAATAGGACCACTGACCACCAGAGAAGGGTCTGGCACCCCCGACCTAGGTATTCTAAGCATCCGAGGAAAGCATCCTCGTCGCTGTGGCAGGGTAAAGTCCACTGAGTACCCGAGAAGGATTTGGGACTTTGCCAATACCAGGAGAAGGGAGTCGTCATTCTGGTTCTAAAAATTGAAGAAATTGAAATCCTTTACCGAGATGCCAGGGGAAGGGAGCTTTCCCCCTGGCATCCATTTGCCAGAGAATATTGCATACCTTTACTAAAGACCATTGCTTGGAATACCACCAAACGCCAGGAGAAGGTCATCCTCCCGGAGAAGGTATTTTCTGTTGATTTATTCTGTAGTTGTGTAAGGGATAGATGCAATTTCTGACACAGGACAGTGGAGATTAATTTCGAATAACAGTCTGACAGACTTTTTTTAGTATTAGTTTGAGATGGCAATCCCCCTTAGAACATGGGGGATAGCAATAGTTTCTTTTCAAGGACAGTCTTTGCCAATCAAAATGCCACCCTTGTGGCAGCATCCTTCTTAGACACCCTTAAGCTAATCAGCCATGTGAGCTGTTGCTGGTCTTGCTCACGTTGCGCAGGCTAGGCGCCTGCTACACTGGCTGCCTGTTAAGGCACATATCTCTCACAAGCCACTGGCTCTTACCTATAAATGCTTGAATAATGTTGGCCCCACTTCTCTTTCGCGTCACGTTAAGTGTGCGGTTGGTCACCGAACATTGCGCTCAAATGATCGCTCAGTCTTACATCCCGTCCCCTTTCCTCCATACTGCATGGGCGTCCCTTCCAAGGGAGGGGAGACAGAACCCTTTTCACCTGAAAAAACCTTCCGCTTTAAATGTAGAGGCGCATGGGGGTGCAGCCCTGGTAGCATGCGCTGCCCTGACTCCACCCTCCGGCGCCACACCTCGGTCCCCTTTTCTGTGTCGACGGAAACGGGCTGAATTCACCAGCGCTCCTGGGTTTGGCTTCGGCCATGTAATTCCACTCGTGGATACCTCTTCTCTTCTGTCTTTGTCTTTTTATCATTCAGGTACTTGGTCCTCAGACGTCGGGCTCCTCCCCGGCTCATGTCGACTTCTACTGGTTTCAGCAGGTGCCTGTCCTGCAACGGGCTCTTTCCAACTAAAGACCCTGACGCCCTCTGCCGACGTTGCCTTGGCAGAGACCATGGCTGGCAAGCTTGTACCGCGTGGGACGCGCTCTCCTCGAGGTCTCTGAAAAAGACTAGCCAGGTGGAGGGAGCTCTTCCAGAGATCGCCTCCAGAAGACATAAAGGACTTCGTCTATCATCAATTCAAGTCCAAGTTTGGGCCGCTCTTTTCCAGTGCAACCCACAAGTGAGACTCCTTCCCAAGTACTAGCGTGCGCTGGAGCGACCGCTCAGGTCCTCATACCAGCACGAGTAGTGAGGCTATATTAGCTTCCAGCCGGCAGGCAGAGGGGTCAGTTGATCCTCCCAGTGTTAAGGGACCGTATGGTTCTTTTACCGGGTTGTTACCCGAGGGGCCATGCCCTAGTACCGTCATCACCGAGGGGTGCCTATACGCAGTTCTACCGGCCGATCCGCTGAGGGCAAAACGCCTACCACCCCTCAGCCTGAGGAACAGGGTGGTCTCATGATCCACACTAGAGTCCTGGACGGGGCTGGGCCCAGTCAGCCAAGCAAGACTATGCATGCACGTGGAAGGCAGCGCCACAAAATGGCCACTGTGCCAGACATTTGACATCTGCCCAATACCACACCAAGACGGGGAGCAGGTGGAGGAACGTGCGTCAAGGTGGGACTTGTCAACCAGGAACATGGTCTACAGCCTACCCTTCCTTTGCGCAAGGCAGGTTTCCGCTGCGTCCATATTGGCAGGGTACGCAACGGCTCCAGCAGCTGCCCGCTACTCCGTCAGTATTGCCTACCACTCCTCTGGCCTCTTAGGAGCAATTCTTCGAAAGGTTCCTTGGGCTCATGAAATCTCCTCTGATGGGGGGAGGGGTGGATCATCCTTGAGGACGCCCTGAGGGACGTGCTCTGGCGCCGCAGTCCCCAGTACAGGTGCCCCTGGCCCCTGTTCAGCCTCCGCCGCCCGCTCCGGCCTCCCAACCGATTGTGCAGGTGGTTCTGTACCAGCCTCAGCTACGGTCTCCACACACCAGCCTTCGGTTCGCAGTACCCCTCCACCGGTTCCGGACCAACCGGACCCTCAGGTGGACACAGATGACGAAGCAGACCCTGACACACCGTCAGCCAAGGCCTTCCACAAATGTCTTGCAGGGCTAGCAGAGTACTTGGGCCTTCCTCACCCTGAGGTCGAGCAACCATCAGAGGTGGTCCTCGCCGAAGTCCTCGCGCTACGTCCTGCAGCAAGAACGAGGATCCCAATGCAGAAGGACTTTTGTCGCATTGGCCAAGAAGGGCTGGCTCAAGCCCCACTCGGTCCAGCCAGTCAATCGACGCCTGGACGCCAAGTACAGGCAAATGGCGGGGGATACACTCTTGCTATCGGCTCACCCTCAGCCGCACTCTTCTGTGATTCCAGTGGCATCACTATACTCCAAGGCTCAGTTGTCCTCTGCCTCTTCCTCCGCAGTGCTGCTAGGCAAGGAGATGATGATCTTGGAGGCGTACGGGAAGAAGCTGTATTCCAACATGTTCCTGCATCTTTGTCAAGCCAGTGCTGATGCCATGCTGGCAGCCGTTAACCAGAGGCTTTGGCGGGAAATTGCCGATTTCCACCCACAGCTTCCGGTGCAGAGCCAGTCCCGATTCAAGGCGGGACTGGCAGAGGCCAAGATAGTGGCACATGACATCATGGAGTGGAGTCTACGGTGGCCCACATTGACACCTCTGGCTTGGCCACCTGCATTGCCATGGACATAAGAACAGCTTGGTTCTGTACTATGAAATATAACCTGGATGTCCAGGAATGCATATTGGACCTTCCGGTCGAAGGGGGTGACCTCTTCCGCTCACCACGGATCAGGAGCTGGACAAAAAGAAATGGCTCTCAAACGGCAAAGTCTTTATCCATTCTTACAAAGACCACGCCCAAAACGTACAACCAGTCATAGCAGCGGTTGGACAAGGGGCGTACATAGAGGTTTCTGCGGCTTCCAAGAGCGGAGGTACAGGCAGCCTGACAGTTCGCCGACCCAACATCGGTGCAAACAACAAAAAGGGGGGAAGGGGAGTAAGGGCTTTTCTAATCCTTCCCCCACCCTCATCCCCCCTCCCTCCTCCGCAACATCCTCAGAGGGAAAGCAGGCATGACACACCCCTCTGGGTCCACGTGTCTCCAGTGGCGGGCAGGCTTGCTCACCATGTGCAGTTTTTCTTTTTAAAACTTTTTTTATGGGGGGACGTTGGCAGCAAATACAGTGCAAGCATTTTCGTTTACATACACAGATAATCTTCACGTATAACAATGAGTAATAGGAACGGGCGTGTTTAGTAAGCACATACTAGTCTGTTGACTTTAGGGCCTGGATTGGTCTTGCATGGTCGGCGAACCATGGGGGAGGGGGGGTCTGTTTCTCCGTCATTTGTGATAACTGCAAAAGGAAGTCCAAACATTTTTTGGGTGAGAGTGTGGGGAGGGAGTTTGTATTCCTCTTCGCAGGTCTGAGTCCAGGTTAGTGCATTCAGCCACATTCTAAATGTGGGAGGAGAGGGGTGTTTCCAGTGCTGTAGTATACATTTCTTGGCAACCATGCTGCTTACAGTTAAAAATTTAGACATTTTCTTTGCTTCGTCCCCACTCCTTATCCCAAACAATACACCAATCGGATCTGGATAGACTGCAGTTGCCACAATCGCAGAGAGCCTCCAGGACCCCACCCCAGAAAGTACTGAGTGCCCTGCAGGACCAAAACATATGTATATGCTCAGCGCTTTCAAAGTGGCATCTAGGGCAAGCGTGTCTTGTTTTGGTCAAATTTTAGTTCATTTGTGCGGAGTATAGTAGTCTGTTCAGAAGTTTTTATTGCATGCAGCAGAGCCTCGTTTTAAGGGAGACCTTACGCGTATATGTACACATCTTCCTCCACACTCCATTCTTGATATCAAGATTAAGCTGCTCCGCCTAGATCCAGAGATTTGAGTATTAGTATTTTGTATAGGGAGGAGACAACACCACGGCTACTACTAGAGTTGGCTATATATTGTATTTCGGGCTAATCTGGGGTCTCGTCTGCGTATGATGGCCACATAGGGCGCACCACGGCCTGTAGTCTGTAGTACTGCAGCATCTCCAAAGCCGATCCAGAGTGACCTGGGTGCCAGGTCTGTAGGGTAATAAACTTCCCCTCGGGAAATAGATCTGTCAGTGCTTGGTATCCCAGTTCTAGCCAGTGTTGAGAGAGGAGTTTATCGTGTGTAGGCTCAAGCACCGGAAATGCCCAGATAGGGAGCTATTTATAATGGGGTGCTGGTTGAAATTCCGGATGGAATAGCCGATTCCACGCCATCAGTGTGGTTGAGACGGGGTCAGATGGAGCGTCGGCCACATACTTACGATGGAGGACCAGTGACATTGTTTACTTCTGTCGCTGCTAGTCTTTCCAGTTTAACATGGGGGTGAGGGGTGGGGGTATTCGGAGCACAGATGGGTTCCTGTACCAGTATGTGGCATATTGGGCTTGTGCTGCAATACAATAAAGGGTCAGATTGGGGGCGGTGAAGCCCCGTTCTCATAAGGCGGATGCCATTTCTTGCGAGCCGCGCCGTTGTGCCATAGGAATTGTGTGCATGTTTTATGTATTTTGTCAAAATATTGTTTCCCTGGCCAGGCTGGAACTTTTGCAAAGATGTAAAGAAGTTTGGGTACCAGTATCATATTAATCTGCCATAGCTCACCCATCCAGTGATGGCGGGGGAGAGAGCGCCATCTCGTTATCTTCAAATCAATGTAATGCAACATGGTAGTATAATTATCGGACATGAGAGCCAATTTGGATAGCGATATTAGGACCACCAGATATCTGATACCCTGCGGGGACCAGCGGAGGGGGTATTCATATGTCGGCTGCTGGGTTGCATCCGTGAGCAGGAAAATCTCTGATTTAGAGTAGTTAATAGTGAAGCCGAAGAAAGTGCCTATTTTAGTGGTGTCCTATAAAATGGGGTCTAGGTGAGCGGTAGGGTTCCTGACGTAGAGCAGAACATAGTCTGCATATAGTGATATTTCAGGGGTGTCCTTTAAACGTATGCCCTTGCGGGAATGCATCGCTCTGACGTGATCAGCCATTGGCCAGTGCAAAGATGATGGGGGAGATTGGGCAGCCCTACCGGGGCCCTTCGTGCAAGGGATGACTAGGTCAGGGAGTTTACCAGAACTTTAGCCATGGTGTTTGTGTACAATTTTTTTTTTTTTAAACGCGCTTTATTGGCATTTGAACATAACAGCTCCACAACTTCCCTCCACCCTCCCTAACCCTCCAATATCGAAACCCCCACATACATGAACCTCAGTAAACAACCCCCAACCGCTTCCCCGCCCCCCAACCCCGCTTCCTAGTGTCCCATCTACTTCCTCCTGTTCCAGTAGTCGCAACACAGCAGGCTTCAGAGTCAATTGTTAAGTGGCAAGCCAGTCCGCCTTCCGCTCACCCCTCTGGACGTCGTCCTCCCCCATGTCTCATCTTTTGTGTACAATAATTTGATGTAAAATATCATGTTTGGTCCCACCCACATATACTGCCAGAAGACCATGTCAAAGGCCTTTTGGGCATCCAGTGTGACTGCAATAGCGTTACCTTTTGGTCAATCCTGGACAAGACGTTGAAGAGGTGTCTGATATTAAGACCTGTTGAACATCCAGGGACAAATCCGCTTTGGTCTTCATGGACCAAGTGCGGCATGATCGGGAGGAATCAGTTCGCAAATATCTTAGTGTCAGTATTCATAGGCGACGGGGGCCTGTAGGATCCACATTTGTCGCTGGCCTTGAGAAGGACGCTTATAATTGCTTCTCGTAAGGATTGGGGGGGGAGGGAACTTCCGTGATTCAACCCAGACTTCCACCAGTCTTGGTGCTAGGAATGCCACATGTTCCTGATAAAATTTTGAAGTGCGTCTATCCGGCCGAGGGGCTTCACCTTTTGGGAGATCGGTGATGGCCTTGAAAATCTTGTCCAGCTCGTACACATTTCTGGTGCCAGAATTTTGCGTACTCCTGGATCCTCTCTGTAGTATCCACAGGGTACCGCCTACCCACCCCAGCCTCTCCTCACTCTTCCACTTCACTCTTCCACTTCACTCCAACAGGTTGAGACAGCAACTCTTTTGGCGAGATCCGGTCGCTCGTCGAGAGCCAGGCAGTGGAGGAAGTCCCAGCCTCCCATCGGAGTCAGGGCAGCGCATGCTCCCAGGGTTGCACCCCCGCGCGCCTCTAAATTTAAAGGGGAAGAAGGTTTTTTCTGGTGAAAAAGGTTCCGTCTAACGTCCCTTGGAAGGGACGACCATGCAGTATGGAGTAAAGGGGACTAAGAGTACGTTAGTCACTACAGTGAATAACTTATCATTTTTAAACTGCAGCAGATTGGTCGAACTGTTTGATCATGTCTATCCAGCTCTGTGGCGTTTCCTTGCCAGACGATCTGCGCTGATTTCCCTCATCTGGACAGTTTCGAAGCTGCTGTAAAAAATGTATTCAATGCATAGTTTGGCTTTGCCTTCTTTTGTTTGTTTGATTAATTTTCTTTATTCTTATCTGTAGCCACTGAGGCCCCTGGGTGAGCTGCACTCTTTAAACAACTAGCAGAAGTGCCTGTTCTCTGACTGGTTCTGTAGACAGACATGAAAACACTGATCCTTTAGGTCACTGCTCCGATTTGCTTATTGCTTGAAGTAAACTGCACTGAGAATGGATGCATGTGGTTGGTTGACATACCCCGGAGCAGATGTTTGGAGGTGTTGGGGGCTTAGGGGGAGAAGGGTGAGAGAGAGTTGAGAGTTGCTGTGCTGCAGCATACTGGGACCTTCTCACCCCACCTGTCGCCTCACCCTGGCATGCTGCAGTTCATTGCGGTGCAAATATCTTGGAAACTGTGCATCCTAGGGCCTGGACCTCAAGTTTTGTTCCACACGTTGGGACTGGTCCTTCTACGATTGATGTTTTTGTCAATTTCAGACAATCTTTTTATGTGTGAAGGTGCTGAAATCCGAGGAAAGGGGTGGGTTGTCCAAATATCGTGTAACCAGTAACGTCCGTCGAGTCCTAAGAGGTACCTATGCCAAAAACACTGTTGGGGAAAATTCTCTGTAAAGGCTAATTTCCCAAACCTAGTGAGTTCCCCCAGCAGCTTTCCTGGATTTTTGGGGTTTATTTTTTCTCCTGCTAAGAGTGAGACTTTTTACTCCCACTCTTAGACATGATTTGAGGTGTTCCTTTATCTTTCCATGTGCTTTATGGGCTATGCAGTCTTTTACTCCAAAGGGTCTCATGTGTTTTTGATGTGGGTTACACAGCACCCTCCGTGCCGTAACCCAAGGGTGTCGTAGCGACCCCCCAACATAGACTCCATACCCAGGGACGGACTACTGTCACCCAGGGCATGTAAAGTCACGATTGGCTTTACTAGTCCCAAATTATGAACAGAAACCAGTACAAACCATCATATTGTGGACATACTGGTCGGGGCAATTCAATTGCCCTGGGGTCTGTTGTTCGAGGGGGTACGTCTCGGCCCCCCCTGATCGAGTTTTGGCTGGTGGCAGTGGATACTACTTTTTATATTCGACCGCAAATATATCTCTATGGGATTTTCCCATTGTTCGATGCTACCAACTTTAATTATTTAATTCTTATAGCCCCAAACATACCGCCAGTTTATTTATTTAATATTAATTCACCGGTTGGTATTTTTTGCCAGAACTCTATTCTAAAATGGCGTTTGTTCTCTTCTGTGATTCCAACCCAAGTCGAGCCCTTTGTTCCACTTTTTGGCGGGCTTCTCCACAGAAGCCTCCAAAAGTGGTGCCACTCTGTCTGGGTACCACAGGGGGTGTCGGAGGGGGTTTAGGCACCCTGGACTGAGTTACCTTGGTAACTCAAGTCGCACTCTTGTGTGATTGGCCCAATGTTTGATTGACAGCTAGGCTGAGTGAATGGGGGTTTGCTGCATAAAAGCAGGGCTTTGGGGACTGGAACTTCAAAAGTCGCCACAGGACCTAAGAATCCGAGGAGGGAGAAGCTGAGCCGACCTGCAACAACGACACCACCAGTGGAGCCCTGCTGAACCGTCTCGCCACTTTTCCCGACGACAGAGGAGATCTCCAGTCCGGAAAGTCTTCTTCCTTTGACTGGTAGGGATAACCAGTTTTGCCTTCTTTTCACCTTCCTGGAGCATCTCGTGGCCGCCTTGCCCGTGCCAAGCAACCGGAATACCACGGTTTACCACTACCGCGAAGAGAAGGGTAGTACCTTTTAACCGAAGAACTCCGCGGCTGGTTTCTTCCCTGGCAGTGCAGCGACCTTCATCTTTCCTCTACGCCGAGACCTACTGTTCCTCTGAATGAAACACCAACTTGCACCCGCTGCCTTCCTTCACACTTAAGGTACTGTGTCCTGCCTGGCTTCCCTCCCGACAGATCGTTCGGGGTGACAGTAAAGCCTTGACTTTCTAACCTGGGCTAGCCTGGGACAACCTAGCTAACTTTTCCTGACTTTAATTTCATCATTTTTGTGCGAACTATCTACAAGACTCTTTGGGCATAACCCCACTGTGTGAACCTGGACCCCTTCTGCTTGCTCTCTCTCCAAGAGTGGGCCTTGCAATTGACTTCCTTGCTCTCCAGTAGAACTCTGCCTATCCTGCCTTACTGTGGTTCTTTTAAAAGTATTGAAACTTGTGTGCTTCCATAACACTGCCTTTTCCCCTCGCTTTTTTATAACTTATTAGAGTGCCATCTTATGTTAAGCGCTCACCTTTGTCTGAAAATAAGTGGTGTTTCTCACTAAGACTTGTCTAATTATTTAGGGTTGTATATACATGATAGTGACTGTGTGCTGAATTTACTTACCTCTTTTTGCTAGTATAATCTGCAAGTGTCTTTAAATAAATAACTATATACTTTTACACCAAAGCTCTGGTCAGTGTTTGCTTGTGCTACTGTATCTCTGTACCTATTGTGTATACTCTATATACTGCCTAACTCTTCTTGAGGGAAGTCTGACTGCTCAGCCCCAGCTACCAAGTGAATCTGTGTGGTACAGACTGCTACCAAGTGGGTTTACTGCCAAACACCTGTAGGCTTAAATCTTTTGCAGTGGTCCCTAAGGGAACTGCACAGGTTTCTGCCTAACAAACACTACTACGTCCTGTCCCCTTTCCTCCATACTTGTGGGACATCTCTCCGTCCTGTGGGACGGGACCGGAGCACTTTGTAAAAAGCATCCACATTTTTTTCAAAAATGTCCCTCTTTCCTGCGCGGGGCCTGGCACGCGGACATAACCCCGCCCACCTTGGCTCCGCCCCGCGCTTCGCCCATCGGTCCTTTTCTCCGCTCGATCGGGGCCGGACGCACTTGCATCCTTGGAAGGTTTTCTTCCCTTTTTTCCTCTATGGCTCTCACTGGCGCTCGTTTACTAGTCTGTCTGTCTTTCAAATTAGACTTTCCAGATTGTTCATCGTGTCGCTTCGAGGGCGGATCCCCATCCTCTTTGTTTTGAGTGTTTGGGTCCGGAACACCTTAAGGCTCCTGTTTTTACTGTGACTCCCTTTCGGTCTGGGCACTTCAACGTCGGTTGGAGCGGTGGGATGAGGTGTTCCGTTGAACTCCTCCTTCGCATTTTCAGGCATTCTTCGACGAGAAGAAAAAACGCCCGGTAAGTTGTTTACTTTTCAGAGCAGGGGGATACCTTCCCGGGTTCCTCTCGGTCCGGGAGGGGCGTTGATCGCTCTGTTATCGGGGTTGGGCCATATAATTCTACCAGAGTTTTCTCCGAGGGTCTCCGTAGCGGGCCTGTGAACACCACAGTATGCTCAGAGGCCCCTCCTGTGGGGGCTGTTTGTAGACCCAGTTCTGAGTCGTGGGGTACCGGAGCTCGCTCTGAGGCCTCTGTCGGCTTCCCTCAAAAACAAAACTGGGGTGCGCCCTGAGGCCTTGGCTGGGCTTGTAGTTACTGAACGGAGGTTCGAGGCCCGTGCAGAAAAGGCTGTTACCGGGCCTGGGTCCGAGGTCCCGCGTAAAGAGGCTAAAGCTACCAACAGTTCTGAGAGGCCGGTCAAGGCTTTGTCGGTGAAAGCGCACCGTTCCCGTGGTGACACCAGATTTCTTTTAGGGGCCAAAGAAGCCATGTTCTTCTTTTACCGGCAGTGCTGAGGTCCTTCCTTTGAAGGCTCAGTTGGAGGTTGGTATGTCACAAAAACATTCCAGGCCTCATAGTACCGGCTCGGCCGAGGTTCCTTATGGTAAGGCTAAGATTAAGACCCCTCATCCATCGATGGGAACCCCTGCCTCTGCCTCACTTCCTCACGTGCAGCAGCTCCCCTCAGATGAGGACAAAATGGCGCCCGTTCCCGCCACGACCACAGCGGCCATTTTAGGTGCTACCCCTACAACTGCGCCATCGGCCTCAGGTGTAGGGCTCGGTCTCTTGGGTGAACCTAAGGTCCCTTGTGCGCATCCTTGCGGGCCGGTTTATGATTGGAACGCCCGGATGCCTCTACCGCACAATGTTTCGTTTTCCGCCAGGGCGGCTCCTTTGATTTATGTGGATACGTCGGCGGAGGGGCCGGTGTGGCACCCTTCCCCATTACGTCCCTGGATTTGCCCACCTCATGAGAGGCCTCCTCAGGTCCTGAAACAATCTCCTGAGGATGCCTTTTTTGGTAAATGTTCGGTAAATGTTCTTCCAGTGGTTCTGCCGGCGCCTCCCTTGTCCGTGGTGCCTCCCCCCCCGCTCTCCCACCTTTGCCTCCATTGTCCCCAGTGGACAAGGCAGTGCCTGACACGGCTCAGCAGGATCCTGACCTGTCAGATGACCCTCAAGGCGATCAGGACAACGAGGACCTTCCCCGCTCTATCAGAGCCTTTCATGACTGGGTACTGGACATGAGTTTCTTAGCTGTTCCGTTGCCCGAGGCTCCCGCTCCACAGGAGGGCGAGCTTTCTGGGGCATTCACATTGTCTCCCTTGGAGCGTACCGGCCTGTTCCTGCAGAAGGACGTTCTGGCCGAGGTCCGAAGAGTCTGGGAAAAGCCACACTTGGGACTTTTTGTCAATAAAAAGATTGACGCGAGGTACAGGCTGCATTCTTCGGAAGAGGTGGCCCTGTCGTCTTGTCCGCCTCCCTCGTCCACAGTGGTGGCTGCGGCCACTTTGGGGTCCAGGCCTGCAGCATCTTCTTCCATGACGGCTACTCGGGTTCTGGGAAAGGAGGACAACCTCCTCGACTCCCTCGGGAGGAAAATCTTCGCCAACTCGGCCTTGCAGCTCAGGCAGGGCAACACCGAATTGATATTGGCGGGAGCTAACATGCGGATGTGGAAAGGTCTGTCGGAGTTTGAGGAGCACATCCCAGTCGAGAAGTTGGAAGACTTCAAAGGAGGCCTTTCCGATGCCAGGGTCTTGGCCCAGGATCCCCTGGGGGCTGCGGCTCATCACGTAGACGCCTCGGCTCGGAGCCTGATGCTTGGGGTTGATACCTCACGGCAGGTGTGGCTGCATGCCACTAAATTTTCTAAGGAAGTGCAAGACAAGGTGTTGCTCCTTCCATTCGATGGTAAGGAGCTTTTTCATTTTTCTACTGATGTGGAGCTCCCCAAAACCAAGGATGGCACTCAGGCGGCTAAATCATTCTGTTCTGGTTAAAGCTCCTTTCAAATCCCAGAGACAGTTGTTGCAATGTCGACTTTCCTCTGGTTTTAGGGGCTTCCTCGACCACAAATCTTGCAGAGTGGATACTCCTGCGGGGAATAACCACCGTAGACAACAGCGTACGCGGTTTTTCTCTCTCCTCAGCCTCCTCATCAGGTTCAGGTGGCACCACCACTGATAAGCCTGCCAATTGAGGGTGTTTGCGTTCCCACGAGACCCCGGTGGGAGGACGAATTGCATCTCATATGGAGGCGTGGCAGACCATTACAGAAGACAGATGGGTCTTGTCCGTTGCTCGAGCGGGCTTCCGCTTACCTTTACCCGCTACCTCAACCCTCCTTTTCAGCTGTCGGGCTCACCCTCCCTCAAGGCCGAGGTTCAGAAACTTCTGGACCTCAGAGCTGTGGAACCCGTTCCCCTTGGGGAGCGAGGGGAGGGCTTCTACTCTCGGCTGTTTACGGTGCCCAAACCCAACCAGGCTGGCCTGCGACCATCCTAGACCTTTCCCAGTTCCATTTTTTCCTACCCCAAGAGAAATTGAAGATGATCCCACCCGGCCAGATACGCTCCTCCTTGCAGATGGGCGATTGGCTCAGCGTGGTGGATCTTCAGGATGTGTACATGCATATCCTGATTTGGAATCCACACAGCAGATACCTCCGCTTCTCTTTGAGAGAGGAGCACTTCCAATTTCGGGTGCTTCCTTTTGGCCTCAGCTCGGCGCTGTGTGTCTTCACGAAGATTATGTCGGTGATTGCGGCCCATCTTCATCTCCAGGGTATTCATGTCTATCCTCATTTGGACGACTGGCTCTTACGCAGCCCTTGCTCATTGGCAGCAGCGGGCAACATCCATTCTCTCCTTCAGCTCCTGTTGCATCTTGGGCTGTCGGTGAACTGGCAGAAATCCTCCATGACGGTCTCACAGGACCTGATCTTCCTGGGTTTTCGTTGGAACACGATCGACTGCCGAGTGTATCTGACCGGGGACAGAATGACAGATCTGTTGACCGCGTGTCAGATGTTTGCGCAGCTGGAGAGCATGTCGGCCTGGTGGTTCCAGAGGTTTCTGGGTCTCATGGCCTTGTGTGTACTGGCTCTTCCTCTTGCTCGTCTCAAAATGAGACGGACCCAGATGGCTCTTCGGAATTCATGGCATCAGGCAGTGGATCCGAATTCCATGACTGGACCTGGACTGGTGGTCATCTCTCAGCAACCTGTTGGTGGGGTTTCAGGACCCAGCCCCCATGGTGACGATCACGACGGACTCCTCCCTTCTGGGGTGGGGTGCGACGTTAGATCTTCAGGTCTCTGACCTCTGGTCGCCTCAGGACAAGCTCCTGCACATACATTTGGAGCTTCTGGCGATCTTTCTGGCGCCCAGGGCGTTCAAACCGCTCATTGTCAACAAGGTGGTCCGCATAAGAACGGACAAAGTGGTTTCAATGTATTACATAAACAAGCAAGGGGGAACAAAGTCCCCCCCCGCACCCCCCCCTCGTTGACCTGTCCATCCAGATTTGGGAGTGGGCCGTGCTTCATGGTGTCTGGCTGCTGGCAGTGCACATCCCGGGCCAGCTGAATGTCACAGCGGATGCCCTCAGCCGGCGGACAGTGGTCAGCTATGAGTGGGAGTTGAAGGCGGAGGTCCTATCATGGATTTTCTCACGTTGGGGCACACCGGAGGTGGCCCTCTTCGCCATGGCGGTCAACAAACTTCCTCAGTATGCCTCCAGAGGGGGGCTGGGAGCCTCCTCTCTGGGGGATGCTCTCGAGATTCCATGGCACAACATGAGAGCTTACGCCTT
Source organism: Ambystoma mexicanum (assembly GCF_040938575.1). Taxonomy (NCBI): domain Eukaryota; kingdom Metazoa; phylum Chordata; class Amphibia; order Caudata; family Ambystomatidae; genus Ambystoma; species Ambystoma mexicanum. Next base: position 345,496,538 of record NC_090922.1, read on the forward strand.
CCCGCCTCTGCCTCTAGTTCACCGTGCAATTTGGAAGTTGAAGAACTCTGTGAACTGTTCCCTTCTACTGATAGCCCCGTGGTGGTCGGCCAGGTTTTGGTACTCAGAACTTCAACACCTGTCGGTGTCTCCGCCGATCAGGTTACCAGTAACTCCTGATCTTCTTCACCAGGGGGAACAGATGTGGCACCCCTCCCCACAATCACTCAGCTTGGAAGCATGGTGCCTGAGTTCAAGTCTTTAGAGCATCTGAGTTTGTCTGCGGATAACATGCGCATTATCCAGGCAGCCAGGCAACCCTCGACCAGATCTCAATACAGGAGTAAATGCTCAGGTTCTGTCATGGGTGTTTGGAGAAGAAGTTGGATCCGAGGGTGGCCACGATTGACAGTGCTGTCCTCGTTCGTGTCCTCCCTAGCAGAGTCAGGGGTTCATGTTCTGTCATGCAGGACTTATCAGCGGTTTCCGCTTACCTTTCTACAGACCTTTGTTCTTATTCTCTAACCCAGTGATGAAGAGGCATTTTGCTGGCTTGACAAACCTCTACCCTCTGGTTCGTAATCCGCACCCGCCATGGGATCTAAATGTATCCTGACGGTTCTGTGCCATAAATCCTTTGAACCAATGGCTACGGTAGACCTCAAGTACTTGTCCTGGAAAATGTCCTTTCGGGTCGCCATTACGTCAGCGAGGAGAGTGAGTGCCAGGCATTGTCGGTGGAACATCCTTTCTTGGTCTTTCACAAGGACAAAGTCCTTCGGACAAACCCGGCTTTTTTACCGAAGGCAGTGACTGAATTCCATCTGAATCAGTCGATCTCCCTTCCGGTCTTTTTTCCGAACCCTGCCTCAGAGGCTGAAAGGGTTCTACACTGTCTTGATGTCTGAAGAGCTCTTAAGTTCTACCTGGACAGGACTTCTGAGCTTAGGAGTTCTTTTCAACTTTTTGTGACCTTCGGTAACCCTCAGGGCAAGCCAGCGTCTAAGGCAACTATTTCTAGGTGGATCACCGCCTGCATCAGTCTTTCACCGTCCAAGGGCTGAAACCTCCCAAGGGTATCATGCACACCTGGTGCGGGGCAAGGCAGACGCGGTTGCTTTTCAGAAGTATGTCCCCTGGGAGTCCATTGCTAGGGCAGCTACTTGGGCCTCCCCATCTGCTTTCTGTAAGCATTACTGTCTCGACATGAGCTCGAGCTGACACTCAGTTTGGTCAGGCTGTGCTGAAGAACCTGTTTCAGTAAGGAGTATTTCATCCACCTGTAGTTCCTGTTAGGAGTGCTTGTGAATCTCCCACAAGTATGGAGGAAAGAGGACCGGACGTAGGAGTATTACCAGGTTACTCACCGTAGTGACCACCTTACTCCTAGTCCATAGTCCCCTTTCCTCCATACGCCCGCCAGCCATCCCCTCTAATAAGGTTCATCTGTTATTGCTAATGGGTCTTTGACTCGGCAATAGAAAAGGACTGATGGACGATGCGCGGGGCTGGGTTCGGGCCATGTGCCGGGCCCTGTGCAGGAAAGAGGAGGGACACATTTTTGAAAAATGTGGATGCTTTTTTACTAAGTGCTCCAGTCCCGTCCCACAGGACGGAGAGATGTCCCACAAGTATGGAGGAAAGGGGACTATGGACTAGGATTATGGTGGTCACTACGGTGAGTAACCTGGTAAATTTAGCGGCCGTGTAGTTATGGTTAAGTTGCTAAACTCCTAGGAAGAGCACTTTTTCGGTGGCTTTTAACTTCGCTCCCCCTGGAGGAAGCCTCACCAAACCTTGCAAAAAAGGTATATGGCCGGCTCTGAAATTTTTTCGGCAAATTGGGTGAGGTTTTGTGCAGGGGGTGGTGAGTGGAGTTTTTACCATAGACTGAATGGGTAAAAACTTTGCGCATGGCTACAGCCCGAACAGCTGGATGGATTTTTCACCAAATTTCACTGCGTCTCATTGGCCTGTGGAATGCCGTGCTGTTGGCCAACAGTGGACGCGGCTGGTGGTTGGCTGGAGGGAATCGTGCTGTGCGTCAAAGGTTTTGGGAAGCACCACCTTGGTGTATCGGAGGAGAGTGCCGCGGCGGAAGGGGTTGTAAAACAATGTTTGCCGGCTCGGGTGGGTGAAAGAGGGCAAAGCAAAAAATTGCCCATGTGTTGTGCTGGCTGCCGTTGGTTATATTGACTTTGTGCGTTTGCATTGTTTAATGGCCGTGGGTTTGTGGCGCAATGTTCCCATGCTTGGCTGCCTTGCTGTGGTTGTGGGGAAGGCTAAGGCTTTTCAGTGCATGGGCAGAGGTGGCAGGCCTTCCTTTGCGCCGAAGAGCCTAGGGCCTGGGCACCACCCCAGCAATTGAGTGCATCCATGCATGCAGCGACTCGCATATGCTTAATTGGCGGGTAGCTGCACAGGCGATTATCATATTTTGGTCAGTGCAGGCAGGCTGCAGTGGAGATGGGAAGTTATGAGGATATTTGCAGTCGGTATACTATGTTGTGCCTACAAAGTCTCTACTGGCTGAGTGCATGGTTAGGGGCCTTGCACCTAACAGTGCAGGCAGTGGTTGGAAGTAGGTGTGAGGAAGTTGTCATGTGTGGGTCAGTTAGTGTACGCACTATTGCCTTCTAGCTTATGTGGAAGGACTAGGCTTTTGGGTACATAGGCGGAGGCCGCAGGCCTCCATGTACCCCCTAGGGGGTCTGCAACCTGTGGCTCTCCAGATGTTTCGGACTACAACTCCCATGATCTCCTGACATTGACTATGCTGTACAGGCCGGATGGGAATGGTAGTCCAAACACATCTGGGAGCCAAAGGTTGCAGACCCTAGGCTTGCTCACACCCTTGCTTCAAGGAAGGCCATTACGACATTAAGACATGGAAGGATTTATTACCAGCACACTCCTGCCATGTGGGCCACTCACGCAGCTATTGAAATATACTGCATTGGTGGTCAGGGGTCAGTGCAGGGAGACTGCATTGGGGATTAGGAGTGCATTGCTGACAATATGAGGATATTTATAGTTGGTTTGCTATGTTGTGTTGTGCCTGGAAAAAAGGCCTACTGGCTTGTGTGCAGTGGGTGTGTTAAGGAGTAGGCTCTTGGGTGCATATACACGGGAACCTAGGGCTTGGCCACAGCCTTGCTTCAGGGAGGGTAGGCAGACATTGGCCCATTATACCAGTTTTGTGATATGGACTTTTTACGCAGGTACTTGCATGTACTGCATTGGCAGGCAGCTGTAGAGGCGACTATCCTTTTTTGGTGAGTGCAGGTAGACTTCATTGGGGATGGGGAGTGCATTGCAGACTATAGGAGGATAACTTGTTCTTCTCCAGCATGGGGTCTGGCATGGGTTCACATGCTCATGAATATTCGCCGTCGTCAGGCTGGGAATCGTCGGTAAAGAAAAAATCGGTTTCACTTTTGAACTGTCTTTCCTAACAACCAATCACTGGTCTCTGGGTCATACTACCCCCAGCCAATGACTGCCCTCTACCTAAGCCCCTCCTCTGGCAGCCATCTTCAGATTTTTTTCCGCATGTTCAAGTGTTGGGAGTCCTCGTACTTAGCTCTTGAGCTTTTACTGCGTTTTGCGTTTTTTTTTTGTTAGTTCTACTCTATTTTTCCAGTCAATCGAGCCTCAAGCTCCATCGATCAATAGTCCGATTAACGGGACCTGTTTTTGGATTCTTCAGCACCCCTCAACGGCAATTTTCGATTGATTTCTTCTTGGAAGTTTCCAGAAGGTTCTTCAATGCCTACCGCGTGTGGAGATGGCAGAGAAGGACTCCTCGACACCTGTTCAGGATTTGTCCAGGATGCAGCCTACAGAACATCTACTTGGACGATGGCCACTCCGTGTGCCTCTACTGCCTGCATTCAGACCAAGCACACGTGGACAACTGAGTTTTGCTAGGATATGGTCCCCTGCACCATGAAGGACCAGCGCAGGCGCTAACCGTGTGGCTCCAGGCCAAGGCCCCTGCTGCGGGTGGGTTTCGGCAGCATGCCTCCCCCAGCCACAAGAAGTCTGAGCAGTCTAAGACTTGAGGGCACCTCTGTGACAGGGCCCACCATAAGACCAAGCACTGCAAGTCTGCGGGCATCAGGAGCACTGTTGCGACGGGGTCCCCAGCAGCCAGGGCGGGCACAGGGTCTCTGGCACCTTGGACCACGAGCCAACGCTCTGTTTCAGCAAGAGGAAGTCTGATTACCCGGTTAAGCTTCTGGAGAAGCCCCGGACGAAGGACAAGGGAGAGCGGTGCACTGAACCCTTCCCGCCCCCGCCCCAACCCCCCGAAGGTGAAGGACCCTAGCTCGACCAAAGTCGTGCAGGCCCATATTCACCTGGCGAAACCTTCCATCAAATGCATAGTGGCGTCCCTAGCGTAGCCCGCTGACGTGGGTTCGCAGGGTCGGTCCCCAAGACGAGTTTCCCTGCCTGCCAGAAGGGAATCGTCGTTTCAGCCCATAAAAATGCCGGAGAAGGTGATGCCCTTTTCGCATGCAGTATGGAGCTTAAATCTATCAATGCCACTTGCACGCTAGCACGATTCAGCCACACCCTTTGTGAGTGTGCTTCATCTGCGGCTGACTGTCTTCCAGAAGGGGAAGAACGAGAAGCATTCTTGATCAAGGATGGGAAGGATGCAATGTGAGAGTCCCTCCAAACAGGCATTGATTCTGCTGACCGCATCAGCAGAGCCATGGCGGTGAGACCACAATCAGCAGATTTGCGTGGTTGTGGAAGTCTGGTTTTGCTCCTGATGTACAAGCCAGACTTCTAAATATGCCCTTTGACGGCACTTCTCTATTTGGGAAAAAAGGCTGATGACTGCCTGGAGAAATGGAATATGGCGCGGCGCTGCTGCTGCTGGTGATGTGACGTGTTTAAAATAGTCTTTTTCTGATTCAAAGGTGCGATGAATCGGGTAAGAAACCAAATAATGTTCTTGTTCTAACCTTTCTCCGTCTTCCTAGGTGCTCTGGACTCGGCGGGCGTGGCAAGAGGCTGGATGCTGACTGCAGGCACTGTGAGTGTTATGCTGCAGGATCCACAACCACACCCGAGTAACATAGTCCCTAGGTAAAGTAGTCCCTTCCAAGCCTCACATGGCCTTGGATCTCTTGCAGCATGGTCTGCATCAGGTAAGTTTTAACATATGAGCCTGGAGCCATAGATGCCAGGACTGTACCCATATAGCCCCTAATAGGGGTTGCTGGGCTTTCTCTGGGTAACATGCCTGCTTCCGGGGTTGATGGACTTGGTCTGGATGCCCAGAGGTAGGCATGACAATTAACTGTCTACCCTCCAAGACCGTTCCAGGTTCCTTTATGGGACTTAAATTTAGTCTTACATTTCCTGATGGGTACTCCTTTCGAACCACTCCACTCTTGTTCGCTAAGATTTCTCACCCTTAAAACTTTCTTGTTAGTGGCATTAACATCTGCTAGAAGGGCGAGCGAATTACAAGCTCTGTCTTGTAAACCCCCTCATACAATTTTTCATAAAGACAAAGTTGTTCTACAGGTGAAGCCTAATTTCCTCCCAAAGGCGGTTTCTGAATTCCACATCATTCAGAAAATGACCTTACCTTCATTCTATCCTCCTCCCCATCCGGAGAAAGAGGAAGAAAGGCTACATAGGCTGGACCCAAGGCGAGCTTTAAGCTTTTACATCAGCAGACTTGCTAGGATTAGGCAAGCAGACCAACTGTTGGGACTACCGATAACAGACCATTTCCAGATGGATTATTTTGGCCATTCTGGAATGTTACAAACTAGCAGGGAAAGAGCCTCCTCAAAATCTTAGGGCTCATTCAACCAGGGGTATCGCTGCCTCTTCGGCCCTCCAAATGGGGGGGTTCCGGTTCGAGACATGTGCGGCTGCCACATGGTCGTCCGCACATACATTCATAAGATTTTACAACCTGGATTCCTCCTCTAGTCAAGAGACTAGGTTTGGCAAAGCCGTATTACATTCTGTTCATTCCTAAAGGGAAACATGGCGTTTTTACTCCCATCTCCAATTACACACCACTGCTATGGGAGTCTATCAAAGATAAGGAATACGTCGTAGGACACAATCCCTTCGAAGAACAAGTTACTTCTTACCTGGTAACTTTCTTTCGATGGGATGTTCCTCTGACATATTCCTTATCGCCCCTCCCATCCATCCCCGCAGTAATACTTCCCTTGTGATTGCAGCTTACGCTCCTTCAAGGTCAATAACCAATTAATGTAAAACAACTGTTAACGTCAAAACGGAACTGAGCAACGGATGCTGCGCGAGTCTATTTATACGCGTGATGATGTCGCTGATACGGAGGCTGTCGAGGGACATTGGCTCGAGGGACGTCGACGCGCAGCGCCCTCTACTGAAAAAATTTCCGAGGCCAGCAAGCTGGAGATGATCTATCAAAGATAAGGAATACGTCGGAGGAACATCCCATCGAAAGAACGTTACCAGGTAAGAAGTAACTTGTTCTTCTAGTGGCTTTAACTTCTGCCAGAAAAGTGAGCGAATTACAAGCCTTAACTTGCAAACCTCCACATAAATCTTTCACCAAGATAAGGTTGTTCTACAAGGGAAGCCGAATTTTCTCCCAAAGGTGGTCTCAGAATTCCACTTCAGACAAAAGATAACCTTACCCTCATTCTATCCTCTTCCCCATCCAGGGAAAGAGGGAGAGATTACACAGGCTGGATCCAAGGCGTGCCTTATGCTTTTCATTAGCAGACTTGCAAGGATCAGGCAAGTGGACCAATTGTTTGTGGGGGCATGCAGGGCACAAATTAGGTTTGCCCATTACAAAACAAACCATTTCAAGATGGATCATTTTAACCATTCTAGAATGCAAAAAATTTGGCAGGAAAAGAACCCCCTCAACATCTTAGGGCTCATTTAACCTGGGGTATCTCAGCCTCTTCGGCTCTCCAAAGAGGGGTCCCAATTAAAGATATATGTGCGGCTGCCACATGGTCGTCCGCACATATCTTTACCAAATTTTACAGCCTGGATTCTTCCTCTAGCCAGGAGACAAGGTTTGGGAAAGCTGTGTTGCATTCTGTACATCTTTAAAAGGTAATATGCAATCTATACTCCCACCTCCTCTTTAGACTACTGCTATGGGAGTCTATCAAAGATGAGGAATAAGTCGGAGGACACAATCCCATCGAAGAACAAGTTACTTACCAAACTGGTAACGTTATTTCGATGGGATGTTCCTCTGACGTATTCCTTCTCGCCCCTCCCATCCATCCCCGCATTAAAACTTCCCTTGTAGTTGCAGCTTACGCTCCTTCAAGGTTACTGACCAATTAATGCAAAGCACATCTGAACTTCAAAACGGAATTGAGCAATGGACGATGCGCGAGTCTATTTATACGCATGATGACGTCCGCACTGATCCGGAGGCTGTCGAGGGACACCGACTCGAGGGACGTCGACGCGCAGCAAATAAAATCCGAGGCCAGCAAGCTGGAATGGATAACATCAAGATGAGGAATACGTCGGAGGAACATCCCATCAAAAGAACGTTACCAGTTTGGTAAGTAACTTGTTCTTCTTCAGCATGGGTCTGGCATGGATTCACATGCGAACCCCCCCAACCCCCCCCCCCCCCCCCTTCCCCTCTGCAGCTTTTCTCTTGGTCCTACTGCCATTTTACATGCTACCAAATCTGAAGATGGCTGCCAGAGGATGAGCTTGGGTAGAGGGCTGTTCAGAAATGAAACTGATTTTTTTCTATAAGCCTGACTGGGAATATTCATGAGGATATGAATCCATGCCAGACCTATGCTAGAGAACAGTTACAGGTAAGTAACTTGTTCCTCCTTTTTACATTGCGTAGGGCTTTGAGATTGGGGGTGAAGCAAGAGTTTAGGTGTGCTCAAGGCTTTGCGTTTCTTTAGAGGCACATTTTCATCAATAGCTTGCTGTATAGTATTGTTGTATAGTTCTACTAATGCTGAAGGATCTGTGCTGGTGAGGGTAATATTGGTTATAGGTTGGAGTAATGGTGATAGATTCTCCACCATTATATTGCGATTGTTTCAGGCGAGTGTCGGTGGAGTCTGTGAGTTCATCGGATTTGGTTGTGTACTGTCTGTACGGTGAAGGAAATTATGTGATGGTCAGTCCAAGCCCAAGGTTAATTAGATAGGAACTTGGTATCGCAATTAAGGTCGGCTAACCAGTCTAGGGTGCTTCATTTGTTAGGTCTAAGCATGTTAATGCGGTGGGTGAAGCCTTTCCTCCGTTCTGCAAGGGTGTCCCTTCCAAGGGACAGGAGACAGACCCTTTTTCACCAGAAAAATATTCTTCCCGTTTAAATTTAGAGGCGTACGGGGCACAGCCCTGGGAGTATGCGCTGCCCTGACTCCGCCCTCCGGCGCCACACCTCGGTCCCCTTTTCCACGTCGACGGGAGCAGGCCGAATTCACCAGCGCTCCCAGGTTTGGCTTCGGCCATGCGATTCCACGCGCGGATACTTTGTCTTTTTTGTCTTATCATTCAGGTACTCGGTCCACAGGAGTCACGCTCCTCCCCGGCGTATGTCGACTTCTACAGGGTTCAGCAGGTGTCCATCGAGCAACAGGCTCTTCCCAACTTCAGACCCCAAAGCCCTCTGCTTACATTGCCTTGGCCCAGACCACAGTTGGCAATCATGTTCGGCGTGTGACTCGCTGTCCTCGAAGGCGCTGAAGAACAGACTAGCCAGGTGATATGATATGGCATTTATAACGCACCTATACACAGGTGTTTCAAGTGGCAGGAGCTCTTCCTGAAATCGCCTCCAGAGGATCTCAAGAACTTTGTGAAGCATGGTCCCAGGTCCAAGGTAGGGCCGATAAGTTCCAGGGACTCCACCTGCGCGGGAGGGACCGGCCAGGGTACTTCCACCAGCATATGCACCGAGGCTGCTACAGCTACTGCACTCTGTTAGGGCTCAGGCTCGGTCAGTCCTGCTTCCTGGGAGTCCGGAGGTTCTTCCTGGAGCTGTAGGCCAGCTTAAAAGCAACACACACAATCTGGTTATAAGGTTTCCAGCAGTAACTCTGGAAATTCAACCAGCTCCGAGAAGGATGTCCAAGTGGCTTTCTTTGGAGTTGATTGGTCCCACCAATTCAAGGGGAGAAGTCGTCCTTGCAGGGGCTTCTGTCAATACGAATTTGGAGTTTCAGCACAGCAGCAAGGCTTCACCGGGCAAACCAACAGTCCAGGAGTTGCAGCAGTCCTCTTCAAGCTGTATATAATTGCCCTGTTCACTTCATATATAACCAATTAACATGTCAGACCTATGGGGAAGGGAATGTGGGTGGGTGTTCTTCTTTGGACATTCCTCATCCCCAGAGGGTTTTGTTAAAGATTTATCTTTACAGCACCTTTCTTTCCATTTCTATGGCCCCCAAAGTTTTTGCTTTTATTTTTGCATCTGACCTGCTTTTTGCAGTGCATCTGTAAGCGTCGCCTGCCCTGTGGAAGATCTCGGCATTCTTGCGAGGGAGCTGGGACCCTTGGAGTGGAGGAAACATCCATTCTCGACGTTGGCTCAGTCCTGCAAAGAGCCGCCTTCAGAAAGACCTGGCACTTGGGGGATCTTCGGCTTGTGCAACAAGACTTACCCCTTTGAAATGTCCTGGCCCTAGCATCAAGGGGACCAGAGATGGGAGGCAAAATCTGACCATGGCAAGTGAATCCCTTTGCATTGCTGTGCATTGGTGGCTGTTGTCTGAAACTGCTTACTTGCATCCAGTTCTGTCCTGAGAGTGGCCCTACGTAGTTATTTTCATTTTTCAACTGGAAGACCTTTGCACCAGCATTAGTCGCCAAACTGAGAAATAATTTAACCTACAACTTCTGGGGATCAAGTACTTGGGCTGTTGGCGCGAAAAGCAACCTTGGACCCTCTTCAACAGACCTGCCAATTCCTAGTCCTACAAAGAATCGGAGTACGGGGTGAGTTGTAGTGATATTCACCAAAACCCCTAACTCCCATTTTTAAAAAGTTCTGCTGACTTTGATTAACATTTGTAATAGTTTGGCTTTGCCACTGCTTGTTTGCATGAGCACTCCGAAAGTTAGGATCATGTTTGTTAGTTTAACTTGTCCCCTAACACTTAATTGGACCCCAGAGACCCTACCTTCATTTTTTTCTAGCTTCACAAAACTATGGATCGTTGCTGAACTTTTGGGCACAAAGTCCCATAAATTTTAGGGATGGACTACTGAAGTTGGGAGTTTCTCTGTAGACCTGTAGTGCTTATACTAATCTGTACCTTCCTTTTCAGGGGTTTATGTATTTTGCCCTACTCCAGTGATTGTGTATATATCTATTATTTGGGTTTTGTGGTAGTATTACCTGTTCGTAGTCTTTTTTTCGTTATTTGCCCATAAGTAAAGCAGTCTTTTTATACCCGTTTGTCTAAGTGTGTTCCTTGACTGCGTTGCTGTGTGCTCATTGTGGACCCCTTACAAGATCAACGCCTCTTGAGACTTAGCCTAGACCACTCCCCTTGCTATCTTGTACTGGTTGGACTACAGATCCCAGAGTTGCATTGTAAATATTTAGAGTATAGCAGAGCCCTCAGCTTTAGAAAGGTGTGACCTAGGGGTTGATGGATTATTTATAATATCAATTTTCCCTCTTGCACTGCAACCTGTAAAATACAGCAGAATACCACAAAAAATGTCTTCAAGCTGTCACATAGACACCTGTTAGTTAAGGATTGATGTAGTAACAGTGTGTGAGACTAAACACTTGTCCTCTTGGTATTAGGTAACCCACCTTTTCTTATAAGCCTTTACTACACAATTGGTAGTGTGTGAGAGCAGCCAGGCTTGGCTCACGAGGGGGTAAATGTGAGCTGTAGAGATGACATTCGCAAATACAAGTAGCCAAGTAATACTAACACTCGAAGTTTGTTATAAATCTTCAGTTTTTAAATAAGTGTACTTTAAAAAGGGCAACATATGTAACAATCAAATATACTTTAAAATACTTTTTTAGAATCAGCACAAGTTTGGTAGATACTCTTTAGGGATGCTTTTCACACACTTCGTACACCCGGAGGTGACTTAATTTACAGTAATTGCATTTACATATCACTAATTTTGCAGATTTTGAGGTTGCAGAAAGAAAAGGTTAAAGAAAGGAACAAGTCTAAAACAAGTTCAGTATAGGTGAGGACAATTAATCTTCCAATGAGATCTTGACGAGCCTTTCCCAGCGAACAGTCAAACAAGTTACCACCTCTAGTCCAAGGACTGATTTCTGTCCCTCAGAAGAGCCTGCAGGTAGCCAGGACAGCTAAAGTCAATTGGAGCACAATCACTTATTAGATGATATGTCTTGAGCAAAGTTTGAGAGTTTTGTAGAAATAACGTGTAGTGTTGCAAGCTGTTACATTTGTGAAATCCACTCCAACAAAAGTAGCCCAATGTAAGTCTCAACTGAGAAAAGCACAGCTAAAGACACTGAGGCAAGTACCCAAGTCAGTACCTCTGGTTTGAAGAAGAGTGGTCCTGCTGGAGTCTGTCCTGTTGCAGCGATGCAGATCCCGGGTTCCTGAGCCTCAGTTGTGGAGACAAGAGGACTTCTGGAGGACTCCTGCGGCACCAATTTGGAGGTTGTCTGCAGTTACGGGCTCTTTACGGATGAGCGGCACTTCACGGTTACAGCGTGCAGTAAACTGCACCACCGCGGATCTCAGATACCGGTTGAGCTTCCTTCACTCCTTGTCCTTCACTCCTTGTCCTTCACTCCTTGTCCTTCACTCCTTGTCCTTCACTCCTTGTCCTTCACTCCTTGTCCTTCACTCCTTGTCCTTCACTCCTTGTCCTTCACTCCTTGTCCTTCACTCCTTGTCCTTCACTCCTTGTCCTTCACTCCTTGTCCTTCACTCCTTGTCCTGCACTCTGGTTGTCCTGCTTCTGTAGGGCACTTGGGAGACTCCTGGAGCTTCTGGCATGATTGCAGACATTGCACTCCACTACAGATTTCTTAACCCCTGGCACTTGGTTCTTACTGCAGCGAAGAAGTACATCCAATCAGGGATGGTCGTCGAGTGGAGTTTGTCTCTGGGTTAGTTGGTCCCACAAACCCAAGCGAAAACGTCCCTCCCGGAGCTTTTCTTGTCAATCAGAAAAGGAGTTTCAGCACAGCAGCATGGCTTCATCAGGCAATTCTCTGCCTCTAGTCCCAAAAACCTTGCCTTTTAAGCAGGTTTCTCCCATTCATGCATAGTCTAGGCTGTCACTCAAACAGCAGGTTGGAAAATTAAACCACTGCCACCAGCCATTTAAAGTAGTGAGGGTAACTTGCACAATGTTACATGCAAATGTAGGATAAGGGGCTACTAGGTAAACCCCAAACGCCCCCACCCTTGAACGCCACCCAGCCCCACGCTCCCTCAGCACTCTACATAAAATGGTTTGTGCTGGACTTACAAAGAAAAAGTAAAGCCAATTTCACTTTACTATTCTTGGGAACAGTAGTTCACACAAGAAAAGGTATTTAAACTTTATGGGAAATCTAAAGGATTTCTCTCTGACACTGCACTAAAGGTGCTGTGAGTCACCATACAAAAAGTAGATACTATGGAGTTTGTCAGACTCCAAAAATAGTGGAAACACATAATCCAAATCAGGTCAAAACACATGGGAGAGTGAGAAAAAGGTCTCACTCGTTTCAGGGTTAAAATTAAAAAGTCCTAAAGTTCAGGGTATTGAAGGTTGAAGGGAATTAGCACAGAAATGAGAATTCACCCTAACACCACCGACTTAAGTCATCTCTGTGCCTGGACCAATGCTCTGCATAATTATTGGGTTTTAAAATGGGCATCCCTGTTAGTAATTGAGCAGCCACCGAATTATAATTAATATTTGCATGCAGTGTATTGCTCTTTTTAGTTTTGTGTCAAATACGGCCTTCCACCCCATATCGCTTCAAAGCCATAACAATGGCAATAGGCACTGTACAAATATTGAATAACCGAAGTGCCAGCCTCTTGGAACCATCTAGTAATGAAATAGTTTACAGCTCGGCTAGAAGTAAAGTATAGTGAAACCGTGCCAACAGGCACTCTTTATGAAGAGTTAAGTTGGCTCCTGTCACTTGGTGAGATCAACAGTTAAGTGGTTTTTACAAAATAGAGCATGGTTAGTCATAAAATCAAATGTCATGTAAGTAGCTCATGACAAATGCAGTGCAAGACTGAAAAACATTTGTGCTGCTGAGATTGCAGTAGAATACGTTTCATATTAGCTGCACGATCTTGCTGATATTTTTGATTTACTTGAACTCTTATTAAACTGCTTGTATTTTAAATGTTTTCACTTGTTTCTCGTTAGCATTTTACCTGTAATTGCTTAACGTAGGAAAACTAGTGTACTGCAACCATGCACTTCTGCAGTATTTCCCCTGTTCGTGCTTTGATGCCGAAACATGATTTTGTCAAGGAGGCTTGAGAGCAAGTTGCACACTTTTTAGTGAATTTACTAGCTTTTCCGTGTCTGCCTTGCACAGACAGTTGATATAATTGTCAATTCTGCATAAAATGGGAGACTTGTGCACAGGGCAACTAGTAAAAGTGCAAAACCTCTTCCGTTTATTGAAAATGCCAGTAAACAAAAGCTCTGAATACTATTTGTTTTTCAACAATACATTTTATTAAGCATTTCAACAAAGGCATACATGTACACTGACAACATGGCATTCAGTTAAGCGATTTGTTATTAAGCTGGGTACTCAACCCGCGTCACAGTCCACTACAGGGTAGGCGACATTAGGGGCGGTCAGGGATTGCCCCACTTCTCCGTATCTCTGTATATTGTTTTTAGTTACCTCTACCTCTCACCATCTGTGTTGTAGTACGGATCGCTTTGCAGCCAGCGTGTTAGCGGGGGTCTTCTGGTGAGAGCTGGTTATCTTTCTGAGTAGTCCATAAGAGGTGCCCAAGTGTTTAGGAATGAGGTCCAATACCCAGAGGGAATCGCTGTAATCTTTTGCGCCACTACGATTTCCCAACATTTAGACAACCAGAGCGGTGTAGAAGAACCTCTGCTTTCTTCCATAGCCGGGCCATAGCAATCTTTGCTGCCAGGAGGAAGTGTGTGCATAGGTGCACCATGTGTCATAACGGGAATTCACCTCCCCTGGTTTCCCCCAGGGGTATTATTCCAGGACTAAATACTTTTTTGAAAACATTTTGCAATCATTGAAATACATATTTTCCTTCCATCTGGCCTGAAAAGGGGGCAACTTTAAAATAAAAAAAATTGAGCAAATGGGGTTTCCAACCATTGCAAGTCATTAGACTTCTGTGGCATTTGTCAGTTTGCAGATGTTAACCTAATTTGTATTACCTGCTTGTGGTCCCTTTTCGATATTGCAAGTGGGCACTATTATTATTCAGTAACACTTAATATAATTCATTCAATCAAAAAGTATTTGGTCTGTACTAGCAATCTGGGAAGCGCCATACCAGGTATACAATGCCAACATCGAAGACACTGAGGTCACTCGCCACTTCTGGTTATGACCATTGTAGCGATAACTATTGCTTAGTTCATAAATAAAATGAATGAAAGTAAGCTTTATGTAAAGTATATGAATCTACCCCCAAAAATTTGAGTATGCCTCTTAATCTTCTTAATGGTGATCTTTAATCGCATATCCCTTTACAACTGAAGGAGCAGAGACTGAAGCAGATGCATTTTGGTCAACTAGACAGACCATGTTCATGACTCTATTGAGTTCGCCTCTATCAACATCACTCATCTGTTTTTGAACAGTAATGTTCTTCGTTTAAGAGCCTGGATGTCAGATTTCGAATGTCAAAATTCTCTAGATTTATCATACAATTCATTTCTCCAGAAATCTACTGTGAACAAATGTTTTAGATACTGTTCATGAACCAAGCAGTAGTGAGGACACTACAATGGTCATAACCGGAACTGGTGAGCGATCTCATCAGTATCTTACTCTACTCGTGGTCACTCATTTTGCATGATCAAATGAAGCTGTTTAGCCTTCAATCTGTTGGTATGTTATGCAGTTATGTGCAGGTGATTTGTATGAGCTGTGCATATATTGTGCAAATTATGCATTTACAACTCCCTCCATTTGCAATCTGAATTGGAGTACTTGGCAACGTTAAGGGTTTTGTCTTGGAGCTAAAATCAATTTGCAAACAGAAAATTGTCAATTGACTTGCCATTGTATGAAATGTCTTTATCTGTACTTCAACCTTAGTCCATTTAGTGTCCAAATAGTTTTCTTTTGGATTTATGCTTGCTTCGCATGTAAACCTTTCTGCTAATGAAATGTTTTTCGTTTTTATCAGGGAGCTCTTTAACGTCTTTTGGAACAGAAACTACAACCACTGGAAGTATATCCCAAAGTAGTGCTGTGGGTTCTGCATTTACATCTGATGCCAGATCAGTAAAAACACAGTTGGTGCAAGGTACGTTGAAATGTTTTGCTGGTGCGAGTTGGTTTTGTAGTACTTAGAGTTTGCACGGAACACAACTCCCTAGTGCAGTATGAGATACCGATTTCTAAAGAGAACCTGTTCAGTGTTGGATACAAGTTAGACTGCCTTACTTAAGGTATCTCGAAGTCCCAAGGACTAAAATCTCATTGATTTTCCTTTCTCAACACTATAGAAACTAAAAAAAAAGACCATGAAGGCAAGCATAGTTCTTTCTTTCTGCTGAAGCCACAACCTTGCAAAGCTTACAAATGTTTAGCCCTGTAAATGAGCTAGGAGCATGTTAGGTAGAATTCTCAGAATTGTGACAATTCTCCTCCTCCTTAGAGGCCCCCAGCAACTTTGCTGGGTTTTGAGAACTTTATTTCTTTATCTGGAGAGAGAGACCCTTTTTTCCCACTCTCGTATTTTTATGTGATTTTGAACACTTGTTTTCTTTGGTTATGGAGCCTGACAAACTCCATAGGCATCATCTTTCACATTGTGTCGCACCGTACCTTCAGTGCAGTGTCACAGGGAAGTCTTCCAGATTTCCCAGAGGTTTAAATACCTTCGCTGGGATGAACTACTGTTTCCCAGAGCAGTAAAGTGAAATTGGCTCTACTTTTGCAACTTTCTAGACCCAGCACACTATTTTACAATAGGGTGCTGGAGGGGTTACTTAGTATCCCCTTTGTCTAGCTTCTCATGTAACATTTTTGTTACCCTTTCCTCCATGAATAGCTGGTGGCAGTGGTTTACTTTTAACTTCTGTGGTGTGCATTTATTGTGGGCTGCGTTCGTAGCTGCAGTAAAGCACCCAAGGGTGCCATTTTTTTCAAAATGGTCTTGGTCTTCTTTTTTCGCCATTTCTTTGTGGAAAGGTCCTTCTTGAGATTATTCTGCGCGCCAAACCAGGTTTGGTCCCTTTGTTAGTTTTTCCTTTGGCAGGATTCACAAGTGAAGCCTGCCTCTGGCTCCAGGGTGTCTGGGGTGGGCAGGAAGTGTGGGAGGTGCCCGAAATTCCCTGTGCTTGGTCTCCAAGGAAACCCAAATGCACTCTGTAGTGATTGGCTGGCTGACTGTCAGGCAAGGACAGCCACCCAGCTGGTTGACTGACTGCTAGGCTGGAATGAATGGGAGAAACCTGAATAAAAGGCAAGGCTTTTGGTTTGGAAAGCAGTCGACCACTGGACAAAGGAACCGAAGAAGAACTTGAGGATGCCTGCTGCAACTCCTGGACTGTTGGTTTGCCCGGTGAAGCCCTGCTGCGATGCTGAAACTACAAATTCGTATCGACAGAGAAAGCCCCTGCAAGGACGATTTCTCCCCTTGAGTTGGTGGGACCAATAAACTCCAAAGTAAGCCACCTGGACATTCTCTCGGAGCTGCTTGAATTTCCATAGAGTTGCTGCTGGAAACAAATGCCAGGGAGAGGAACATCAGATTGTGTGTTGCTTTTTAGCTGGCCAAGAGCTCCAGGAAGATCCTCCAGACTCCCAGATAGCAGGACTGACTGAACCTGAGCCCCCTCAACAATGTGGGACCCCAGAAGCAAGGAAAGCCCATCTCGACAGCCAGGAACCGTGGTGTTGCTATTTGCGGTAGACCGACACGAGGAGCTGAAACACTGCACAGCCACTTGTTGGAAGATTGCCGGTTGCGAGTGGTGACCGTCTCATTGCAGGAGTCCCCAGAAGTCATCCCTCTTGTCCCCACGACTGAGGCCCAGGAAGAGTGAAATCTGCAGAGCTGATCAGGAACAGAAGTCATCTGCTGCACTTTTTCTTCAATACCAAGGTACTGTAAAAGTCTGAGAACTTGCCTCTGGCTGTAGAGTCGCTTGCATTTTCTAGTACTCGCATGTCTAACAGCTTGTGGCCCTACATTGATTCTTCTTTTTCTTCAGATTTCTAAAACATTGTGGAAAGACTTTTCTTACCTGTAAAGAAGTACTTCAGTTCACATAGACTTTTGACCATTGACTTTGGCGTAGCTTGTTTCACTGAATGACTTGGTGTGGAACCTGAAAGTATTGGCCTGTTTAAGAATATTTGTGGTTGCTTGTATGTTCTAATAACCTTTTTTCCTTTGACTACTCCTAAATGATTCAAAATACAACAGTGATATATTGTCCCCAGCACCCTAACTATTGTAGTCACTTGATGGTGTAGGTTGTGTCTGTGGGCCATCCCAAAAGGGCACTCCCTGATTTAGAGATATTAAGAGTGTGTATTTTGTAAAGTATATTTGAGTGTTATGACTATATTGTTCCCTTCTGAAGAAGTCTTACTCTAACTGATAAATGTATAATTGATCAAGAAACCTTGTGTAAATGTTTATTTGAATACATGTCACTTGAATCTCTGTAACTCGCCTACAGCTCACATTGACCCCTCTTGAGATGAGCCTGGCTGCTCAATCAAGCTACCAACCTGTGTAGTACAGACTTTTACCAAAGGTTGGTTTCCTATTTACTCCTATGTCCCCTCCCCTTTCCTCCATACTTATGGGACATCTCTCCGTCGGGACCGGAGCACTTTGTAAAAAGCATCCAAAAAAAACAGTTTTTCAAAAATGTGTCCTTCCTCTTTCTGCGCAGGGCCTGGCACGTGGCCGTAACCCCGCCCACCTTGGCTCAGCCCTGCCCATTGCCCATCAGTCCTTTTCTCCGCTCGTTCGGGACTGGACACACTTGCATCCTCGGAAGGTTTTCTTCCCTTTTTCCTCTCTGGCTCGCGCTAGCGATCGTGTACTAGTCTGTCGTTCAAACATGACTTTCCAGACTGCTCATCATGTCACCGTCATTGCGCGAGGGCGGATCCCCATCCTCTTTGCTTAGAGTGCTTGGGTCCGGATCACCATTGGGATTCCTGTTTTTACTGCGACTCCCTTTCGGTCCGGGCACTTCAACGTCGGTTGGGGCGTTGGGAGGAGGTGTTCCGATGAACTCCTCCTTCACATTTTCAGGCGTTCATCGGCGACAAGAGAAAACGCCTGTTAAGTTCTTTACTTTTCAGAGCACTCCGGCCGGGGGATACCTTTCCAGGTTCCTCTCGGGCCGGGAGGGGCGTTGATCGCTCTGTCACCGGGGTTCGCCCAGAGGTGCCAGTTGGGCCTAATAATTATACCAGTTTTCTCTGAGGGTCTCCGTAAGGGGCCTGTGGATACCGGAGCACGCACCGAGGCCCCTCCTTTGGGGGCTGTTTGTGGACCCAGTTGTACTGAGTCGTGGGGTACCCGAGCGCGCTCTGAGGCCTGTCGGCTTCCCTCAAAAATAAGACCGGGTTGCGCCCCGAGGCCTTGGGTGGGCTTGCTGTCACCGAACGGATGTTCGAGGCCCGCGCAGATAAGGCTGTTACTGGACCTGGGTCAGATGTCCCTCGTCCAGATGCTAAAGCTACCAACAGTTCTGAGAGGCCTGGCAAGGCCTTGTCAGTGAAAGCTGTTTCGCACCGTTCCCGCTCTTGCGGCAACACCAGACCGGTTGAGGGGGCAAAGAAGCAAAGTTCTTCTTTTACCGGCAGTGCCGAGGTCCTTCCTTCGAAGGCTAATTTGGCGGTTGGTATGTCACAAAAAGATTCCAGGTTTAGAGTACCAGCTCTGCCGAGGTCCCTTATGTTAAGGCTAAAGTTAACACCACTGATCATCGACTGGGACCCCTGCCTCACTTCCTCACGTGCCGCAGTTCCCCTCAGATGAGGATAAAATGGCGCCCGTTCCCGCCACGACAGCGGCGGCCATTTTGGGTGCTACCCCTACAACTACTCCATCGGCCTCAGGTGTAGGGCTTGGTCCCTTGGGTGAACATAGTCCCTTGTGCGCATCCTTATCGGCCAGTTTACGACGAACGCTCGGATGCCTCTTCCGCACAATGTTTCGTTGCCTACAGGGTCGGCACCGTTGATTTATGTGGATACGTCGGTGGAGGGGCCAGTATGGCACCCTTCCCCGTTGCGTGCCTAGATTTGTCCACCTCATGAGAGGCCGCCTCAGGTTCCGAAACAGTCCCCGGAGGACGCTTTTTTTGGTTAATTTCAAACGCTTATGCGTACCGACCTCATGAGGGAGGATTTCAAAGGGCTCTTTATGGAAATATGTCCTCCTGCGCCTCCGGCTCCACCTGTTCCTCCGGTGGTTCCGCCGGCGCCTCCCTTGCCTACAGTGCCTTCCCTGACTCTTCCGCCTTTGCCTCCATTGTCCCCTGTGGACAAGGCAGCGCCTGACACGGCTCAGCAGGATCTTGATCTGTCGGATGACGCGCAAGGCGATCAGGACAGCGACCACCTTCCCCGCTCTGAGCTTTTCATGACTGGGTACTGGACATGATGAACTTCTTAAATGTTCCAGTGCCTGAGGCATCCGCTCCGCAGCAGGGCGTGCTTTCTGGGGCGTTCACGCTGTCTCCCTTGCAGCATACCAGACTGTTCTTGCAGAAGGACGTTCTGGCCGAGGTCCGCAGGGTCTGGGAAAAGCCACACTCTGGACTCTTTGTCAATAAGAAAATTGATGCGAGATACAGGCTGCATTCTTCGGAAGAGGTGGCCCTGTCGTCTTGTTCCCCTCCCCCACCCCCCTCCACAGTAGTGGCTGCGGCCACTTTGGAGTCCAGTCCTGCAGCATCCTCTTCCACGAAACAGCACACACCTGCTACACGGCCCTATTGGCATACTCCATGACCCATACCACTAGGTGAACCCCTTGGTTACAACCTGCCACACCAAACCTACATTGCGACACCTTAGCCTAGCCAGATAATTTCAGCAAAGTAAGGGAAGTCACTTGACCCCTTAACCACTCTAACTACCATGTGTAGAAACCTGACCGTTGTGACCCTACTAACTACTATCATGGCCTTTGGTACCTACAACACTAGCCCCCCACAGACAGAAACTTGAGACCTAGGTCAAGACTACCTTGCATATATGAACCCAAAAGAAATCGTGTAAATAATACTGTTAGACTCCCAATTACACAGACCCACTTGGATAAGCAAACTCAAGACACAAAACCTTTCATTCCGACCCCAAGACCCACTTACTCTCAGAAAAAGAAACATCAGAGACCAAATACACACATAGACAAACCTGTAAGTAATCACACTCCTAAGAATACTTTGTCACTTATTGGATCCCTTATCAATGCCAGATCCATGGTAGCCCATGCCACTGAAATTGCTGACATACTAAACGATAATATCAACCTCCTTGCCAGAACAGAAACTTGGCTCCATGAGGCAGCAGGACCGTCCCTGATGCTAGCCGTACCTGACAACTACCAAATCCACAGAGTAGATGGACCCAATGCTAAAGGTGGTGGCCTAGCCATCATCGCTAAAACTACTCTGCCTATCAGACTCATCACCTCACCTCCCTGTGCTTCCTGCAAAGTACTCTCAGCAAAATTGCAACTTTCTAATAACCGCACGCTAACTATCCATTTGATCTATAGGCCCCCAGGTCCCTTGGGAACCTTTGAAGACGACCTTACCACCCTCATAGCTAACAATAATCGAACCCACTTGCAAACGTTGTTGTTGGGCGACTTTAACATTGGCTTTAATGAGCCAGATAACAAAAATGCCCTCTCTATCAGCCATTCTAAATGACTACAGGCTTTCCCAAAAAGTCCTCACCTCCACACACGTTAAAGGCAGAACCCTCGACTGGGTATCCAAACTTAACTGCAACATAGTCATTACTGACATCATCCCTCAACCATGGACTGACCACTATCTAATAAACTTCACTGCCACACTTGATCTCCTTAGCCCTAAAATTATCAAAATGATACCACCACTCCCCACCAGAAGCAAAAAAGACATTACTACAGAAAAACTCATCCCCCTCCTCCTGCCCATTATTAATGACCTGGAAAATAATACTGACCCAGATACGCTAGTAGACACCTTTAATAAAGCCATGTCTCACACACTAGATACTATCGCACCACCCAAACTTTGCAAAGCTAAGCAAGAAGCCCATCTTAACGCGTGGTTCACACCCCAATTTAAGGACATCAGAAAACAGAAAAACTCCAAACTATCTGACGCAATTCGCCCATGGACAACAATAAAGCTAACTTAACCCAATTCTCCAAATATTACAAGACAGAAATCATCAATACAAAAACTCAATCAATGACAGAATTACTAATGCAAAATCTAATAACAAGGAACTCTTCGCCATCCTCTGAGAAATGGAATCCCCCATTCAACCAACTGACACGGTCCCCAAGGACAGGATATGGTGTACTAAAATACAGAACGCCATATCGAATAAAATTTCCACGCTCCAACACAAAATAACTAATAAAAAGGACTCCCTCCCACTGATAAACAAGTACCTCTAGCAACTGAACCTAATACTATCTCGCCGGTTAGCTTTAAACCTATCTCCATCATCGACACTGAAAAGGTTGTCCTTTCACTGAAGCCATCTAACTGTAAGGGCGACAGCTGCCCAGCACAAATAATAAAGGATGCAGCTAGAGATTTAGCCCCGTTTATATCGAAGCTTATCAACTCCTCTTTTAAATCCAACATTGTGCCGGCCAACCTAAAAGAACCTTGGGTCCTCCCCCTACTAAAAAAACAAACCCTTGATCTGTCCATACCAACTAATTATAGGCCTATCACCACCGTACCTTTCCTACTAAAAATCGATAGAGTAGCCTATCTCCAAATTCAAGAATACTTAGAAGCTAACCATCTACTAGGCTTTCGCCAATCGGGCTTCCGTCCTCTCCATAGCACCGAAACAGCCTTGATAGATTTTATAACTAAAATTGAGGAATTCAAGGATAGTGGGGAAACAGCATTGCTGCTCCTTCTGGACTTGTCAGCAGCCTTTGACTTGGTGGATCATGCAGTCTTATGCAACCACCTCAAGTTTGCTGCCAATTTCACAGGGGAAGCTATAGCATGGGTACAATCCTTTCTAGCCAACCAGACCATGAGTCTTTTCCACCTACCTGTGCTGATCCCATCCAAATCACATGTGGAGTCCCACAGGGCTCCTGTGTCTCACCTACTATGTAAAACATTTTCACCAAGCCACTGTTCGACAAGTTGGACAGACTGGGTGTCACCTACACTAACTATGCAGATGACACTCGGATCCTCATACCCCTTTCGGGCAACTATGAAGCCGACCTGGCCTTGGTGAATAAAATATAAATCCTCATTCAGGCATGGATGGCCACCCATGGCCTCTGCCTGAACAACGATACAACTGAAATCCTGCTCCTCAGATCAGACCATAACCTAACTAAACTCACCCCGGACTATGCCTCATTTAAGATCGACAATAATACTATCAAGATTATGCGAGAGGTAAAAACTCTAGGTTTTTACCTTGACTCAGCTCTCACCCTTAAAAAGCAAGTGAATACCTTTGCCTCTACAACCACCTATACTTTAAATTCATCCGTGCTGCCAGACCATTCCTGTCCAGTGCCAGTTGCCTCACCCTGGCCAATGCCCTTATGTCTAGACTGGACTACTGTAACGCCCTATACTCGGGAGCAAATAAGGCGGTCATTGACAAACTCCAGAGATTACAAAATAACGCCCTAAGAGCAGCTTTGAATATCCCACGCAGAGAACACATCTCCAAATACCGGACTAAGGCCCATTGGCTAAAGATAAACTATTTCTCTCATCGAAATGCCTAAAGAATCAAGCACCCCCTTTACCTAGTGGAAAGAATCAACTGGAGACCTCAAACCGACCGAGATCTGCCAACACCTTCCTACTTGAAGTCCCTAGATTTAAACTAACCATGGCAGGAGGATCTAGCTTCCCTGTTAGAGCGGTACAATCATGGAACATACTCCCACCTGACCTCAGATGCCCATCACCTTACACTAGATTTAGAAGGAACACTCTCGCGGCTGCACAACGACATCGAACCTCACCCTTATCTAGTTAATCATGATATACTTATGTTAATACCGTATCCTTCTAATGCTGACACATTATGACCCTATATGTACTGTTTCATTTGTATCATTTGTTGTAAGTCACTTCTGTTTTGTAGTAGCCTGTGTCAGGCGCTGTAACTAAGTTTCGAGTCTACTTGTATTGTTTGCGCCCAGCTGCCCAAGGGCTTGGCGCGCGTTATCAAATAAACAAATACAATGGCTACTCAGGTTCTGGGAAAGGAGGACAAGCTCCTCGACTCCCTCTGGAGGAAAATCTTCGCCAACTCGGCCTTGCAGCTCAGGCAGGCCAACGCTGATTTGATATTAGCCGGCGCTAACATGCAGATGTGGAAATGTCTGTCGGAGTTTATCCCGGTCGAGAAGCTGGAAGACTTTAAAGGAGGCCTATCCAACGCCAGGGTCTTGGCCCAGGATCTCCTGGAGGCTGCGGCTCATCATGTAGACACATCGGCTCAGGGCCTTATGCTGGGGGTTGATACCTCACGGCAGGCATGGCTGTATGCAATTAAATTCTCAAAAGAAGTGCAGCATAAGGTGTTGGACCTTCCGTTCGATGTGAAGGAGCTCTTTCATTCTACAACAGATGTAGAGCTCGCCAAGACGAAGGATAGCACTCAGACAGCTAAGTCCTTGTCTGTCCTGGTGAAGGCTCCTTTCAAAACCCATAGACTGTTGTCGCAAAGTCAACCTTCCTCTGGCTTTAAAGGCTTCCTCGACTGAAAATCTCGCAGAGTGGATAACCCTGTGGGGAACGACTGCCGTAGGCAACAACGGACGTGTTTTTTCTCCCATTCCTCATCCTCCTCCTCTGGCACCGCCACTGATAAACCTACTAAATGAGGATTTTCCGCACTCGCACGAGACCCTGGTGGGAGGACGCATTGCATCTCATTGGGAGGCGTGGCAGACCATCACAGAAGACAGATGGGTCTTGTCAGTGGCTCGGGCAGTCTTCCGCTTACCTCTACCCCCTACCCCATCCCTCCTTTTCAGCTGTCGGGCTCGCCCTCCCTCAAAGCCGAGGTTCAGAAACTTCGGGACCTCAGAGCTGTGGAACCTGTTCCCCTTGGGGAGCGAGGGGAGGGCTTTTACTCCTGGCTGTTTACGGTGCCCAAACCCAACCAGGCTGGCCTGCGCACCATCCTAGACCTTTCCCAGTTCAATCTTTTCCTACCCCAAGAGAAATTCAAGATGATCACTCCCAGCCAGATACGCTCCTCCTTGCAGATGGGCGATTGGCTCAGCGTGGTGGATCTACAGGATGCGTACATGGATATCCCGATTTCGAACCCACACAGGAGATATCTCTGCTTCTCTTTGGGAGAGAAGCACTTCCAGTTTTGAGTGCTTCCTTTTGGCCTCAGCTCGGCACCACGTGTCTTCACAAAGATGAAGCCTCATGTGTGCTGGCTCTTCCTCTTGCTTGTCACAAGATGAGACGGACCCCGATGGCTCTTCGGAGTTCCTGGCGTCAGGCGGTGGACCCGGATTCCAAGCTGATAATTCCATGAGTGGACCTGGAATGGTGGTCATCTCTAAGCAACCTGTTGGTGGGTGCGGGTTTCAACTCCTATGGTGACGATAACGACGGACTCCTCCCTCCTGGGGTGGGGTGCGACGTTGGATCTTCTACAAGTATCGGACCTCTGGTCACCTCAGGACAAGCTCCTGCACGTAAATCATTTGGAGCTTCTGGCGATCTTTCTAGCGCTAAAGACGTTCAGACCTGTCATTGCCAACAAGGTGGTCCGCATACGCGCGGACAATGTGGTGTCAATGTATTACATCAACAAGCATGGGGGAGCGAAGTCACCTCCCCCCCCTTCGTGGAACTGTCCATCCAGATTTGGGAGTGGGCTGTGCTTCATGGTGTCTGGCTGCTTGCAGTACACATTCCGGGCCAGCTGAATATCACGGCGGATGCCCTCAGCAGGCATACAGTGGTCAGCTACGAGTGGGAGTTGAAGGCAGTGATGGGTCTTCTTGCGTTGGGGCACACCAGAGGTGGATCTCTTCGCTACGGCGGTGAACAGGAAGATTCCTCGGTATGCTTTCAGAGGGGGGCTGGGAGCCTCCTCTCTGGGGGATGCTCTCGAGATTCCATGGCACAACATGAGAGCTTATGCCTTCCTGCCTCTGCCTCTAGTCCATTGAGCAATTTGGAAGCTGAAGAACTCGGTGAACTGTTCCCTTCTACTCATAGCCCCCTGGTGGCCAGCCAGGTTTTGGTTCTCAGAACTTCAACATCTGTCAGTGTATCTGCCGAGCAGGCTACCAGAGACCCCCGATCTTCATCAGAGGGAGCAGCAGATATGGCACCGCTCCCCACAATCGCTCAGCTTGGTGGCATTGGTTCCAGAATTCAGGTCTTTAGAGCATCTTAACTTGTCTATGGATAACATGCGTATTATCCAGGCAGCCAGGAAACCCTTGACCAGATCCCAATACAGACGTAAATGGCTCAGGTTCTGTCATTGGTGTTTGGGAAAGCAGTTGGACCCAAGGGTGGCTACGATTGACACTGTGCTGTCATTCGTGTTCTCCCTAGCAGAGTCGGGTGTTAACGTTCTGTCCTGCAGAACCTACCTTTCAGCAGTCTGTTTTTCTTTCCACAGACCAATGTTCCTACTTTGAGTAACTGTCGCCCAGGGGCATTTTGCAGGCTTGACACGCCTCTACCCTCCAGTTCGTAGTCCGC
This sequence comes from Ambystoma mexicanum, assembly GCF_040938575.1. Lineage (NCBI taxonomy): Eukaryota > Metazoa > Chordata > Amphibia > Caudata > Ambystomatidae > Ambystoma > Ambystoma mexicanum. The sequence goes on from NC_090922.1 coordinate 345,522,647, forward strand.
ACCCGTCGTGGGACCTAAATGTAGTCATTGATGGCGCTGTGCCACAAGCCTTTTGAACCCATGGCCACGGTGGACCTCAAGTACCTATCATGGAAAGTGTCCTTTCTGGTCGCCGTTACCTCCGCAAGGCGAATGAGTGAGCTCCAGGCCTTGTCAGTGGAGCATCCCTTCTTCCTTTTTCACAAGGACAAGGTGGTCCTACGGACAAACACTGCCTTTCTACCAAAGGTGGTAACTGAATTCCATCTGAATCAGTCGATCTCCCTGCTGGTCTTTTTTCCGAACCCTACCTCTGAGGCAGAAAGGGTTCTGCACTGTCTTGATGTCGGAAGGGCTCTTAAGTTCTACTTTGACAGGACTTCCGAGCTTAGAAGTTCTTCTCAGCTTTTTGTGACTTTCGGTAACCCTCTGGGTAAGCTGGCGTCTAAGGCAACGATTTCTCGGTATCGCTGCTTGCTTTACGGAGTCTTTCACCATCCAAGGGCTGAAACCTCCTAAGGGTATTCATTCACACCTGGTGCGGGGCAAGGCAGCTGCAGTTGCTTTTCAGAAGTATGTCCCCTGGGAGTCCATCGCTAGGGCAGCTACTTGGGCCTCCCCATCTGCTTTTGGTAAGCATTATTGTCTTGACATGAGCTCGAGAGCTGGTGCTCAGTTTGTTCAAGCTGTGCTGAAGAACCTTTTTCAATAAGGGGTATTTTCATCCACCCGTAGTTCCAGTTAGGAGTGCTTTGGAATCTCCCATAAGTATGGAGGAAAGGGGACGAGAGGTAGGAGTATAACCAGGTTACTCACCGATGTGACCACCATAGTCCCTTTTCCTCTACGCCCGTCCCCTCTAATAAGGTTCCTCTGTTATTGCTAATAGGTCTCTGACCTGGCGATAGAGGACTGATGGGCGATGCGCAGGGCGGAGCTAAGGTGGGCGGGGTTACGGCCGCGTGCCTGGCACCACGCATAAAGAGGGGAAGGACCCATTTTTTGAGATTTTTTTTGGTGATGCTTTTTACAAAGTGCTCCGGTTCCGTCCCACAGGACGGCGAGATGTCCCATGAGTATGGAGGAAAGGGGACTATGGACTAGGAGTAAGGTGGTCGCTACGGTGAGTAACCTGGTTAGTCAGGAGGTCAGGATTGTTGTAGTGCACCTAAAGCGTACTGCATACAATATTGCCTTACAGAGCACACTTTGCAGATTTTCCCAACCTAACAAATGCCCTGTTCCTCCTTGAATCATTCAGCAATTGTGCTATGAAATTTGTTTACACACATTCCTCCCTAAATACCAACCTTGCTAAGACCAAACATCTACCCATTGGTAAACACTTCCCCCAGGCCCCCTAATTTGTTTCAGAGCCCTTGAGTGGCACACAAATCATAACCCTGGGGATCGCACCAAACCCAATCTCAATGCCGCTACACAACTGCATGCCAGAATCTATCTAACGGCCTTAACAACTATCGGTGAGGGTTCCGCCCAAGTTTAACGTTGTGACAGCCATCTAGCTGTTGGATGCCCTTCAGATCATCGATAAGGGTAACTCATGCCTCCTTGTCGTTCTTGACTGCTCGACTGCTTTCGACACAATCAACCACTGCATCCTCCTTGTCGACAAGATGGGATTCACTGGCACTTTCCTGAATTGGTTTGCCTCTTGGCATATACCAGGCCATCTAGATGGAGAAAAAAAAGGCATTCTAACTGACTCCCAGTGCCCTGCAGAGTCCCTTCAAGGCTCCTTCCTATTTAACCTTTACCTGGAGGCTCTGGGCACCCTCCTCAAAGATCAACGTATAGCCATCCTCCAACTTGCGGAAGATACTCAGTTGTAGATGAGGATAAAAAGCCCACTGGACATTCAAATCCGTGATTACCTACCATCATCTGTCCTGGATGTCCACTCCCTACTACTTCCAACCTAACACCTCCAACACCCAATTTGTCCTAATCTGTCCCCCTGCAAAACAACTTGTCCTCCAATAGCTCAAGCATAAGAGCCTGAAAGGATTTGATCTGCATCGCCCAGGTTCAGCTAAATTCATAGTGTTCACCATCGACTTCAGCATATCCTTCCAGAAATAAATAACCAAGGAAGGCCTGGCTACAAATATCCACCCTTCGCAAAATCAGACCCTTCATTCTGCTGCAGGACTGCTGGACCTTGATGTACGACCTTGAGATTTCGCACATTGATGGGAAAACCACCTCCTGACTGGGGTCTGTCAAGCCAGAATGACGACTGACTAGAGGACACCTTTGAACGTAGTTTATTTAAATTAAAAGAAACCTCTTACCTGACCCTACTACTAAAATGGAGTTCACTTCCGAACTAGACTAACGTGCTTGTCTATATTAAAAAAATAAAAACTGTCCTTGGTCTGAACTTATCCACTAAACTGGCCCTACCACTTAGCAAAATGTAAAAGAAAATAGGTTAAGTGCCCTGCACTCTAGCTTCTTCAAAGTTATCTCATGTTCCATGAATCCCTCCTATGCCTGGTTCAATGGTTAGAAGTTAATAACAGTTCCACCGACTAACAGTTGTCAGTCTATCAAATGTTCTTCAAGGTTCCCCAAAGTTGAACCAAAAAAAGTCTCGACATCCTGGAAAAACAAGGACCAAAGTTATTTAGTTGGAGGGCTTTCCACCAACTTGATCGATCTTTCGGGTGCCTCTGTGATTTTAGCTTTTCACGTTGTATATTGTGCCCCTTTCTCATTTGGGGTATCCTGACCCAGTATCTCAGTACTTTAAGGTACCTCTGACCCCTCTCTCCTTCTGGATTAGTTTTTGGCGGTCCCTGTAACCCTTCTGGAGGGTGTTGCTGCTTGGGTTTCTCGGGCTCCTGTAACTTTGTCCTTGTCTCATGCTCTCTTCTCTCAGGTCCCTGCAACCCTTGAATGGGGATAGGGCAGTCCTTCCCTATTCACTGCTTGTTATATATTCTCCTCCCTCTGACCTGGGCAACCCTCGTACCTGCTGCGTTGTGGTGCTTGCTCCAGTAAGGGTCTCTCTCAAAATCAACGGCAGAATGTTCTGCTTGTCTCTGCTCTTTGGTTGGTCATCGGTCTGAGAGCTGAGGACCCAGTTCTCACTTCGTCCCTGGACTCAGCGGCTGTTTGTGGTCTCAAGGCCCACTGTGTCCTGTATGTGGTCAAGCCTTCCAAGCTCCACATATCTGGCACTGTTTTTTCAGAAAGAAACATTAGTGATTAACATACATAAAGATTGGAACTGCAAGGAGCACAAGAGAATCAGTTTATTTCTATCTCTACCTGAGTGCTTGTGCTGCTGTACCGATGTACAAAATGCAATTTATACCAAAATGGTGTAACGTTTTTTTTTTTAACCAAAGCTTTAGTAGCTCATGAATATCCACAAGTATACTAACATAACATTTGCATAGATTGTTTTAAATAAACTCAGTAGCATCCAACATAACTACTTCAAACCCCCCACACTCCCACCTACCCTTCGACTAGTCTAGGGATGACAGACCCCCTTTATCCTCCCCTCTTTGGCTCTGTCCTCTTCCTCTGGTAACCTCCCAAGCATCCTTGGTCTTTTTGGTATGTATAGGTGTTAGGGAGAATTTTGATTTCTGTGCTAATTCCCTTCAATCGTCAAGACCCCCAGCTCTTTTGCTGGATTTAAGGATTTTTTAATTTTAACCCTAGTGAGTTGAGCCCTTTTTCTCACTCTCTCATGTGTTTTGACCTGGTGTGTTTCCTTTTGTTTTTGGAGTCTGACAAACTCCATAGGGATCTACTTTTCGTATGGCGACACTGCACTGAAGGTAGTGTGTGTGTGTGTGTGTGTGTGTGTGTGTGTGTGTGTGTGTGTGTGTGTGTGTCGGAAGAATCCTTTAGATGTCTCATAAGGTTTAAATACCGTTCCCAAAAAGAGTAATGTGAAATTGACTTTACTAACCTTTTATCTTTGTAGGTCCAGCACACACGTGGAGTGCTGGGGGGGGTTACCTAGTAACCACTTATTCTATATTCTCATGTAACATTTTTTAATTACCCTCACTAATTTAAATGACTGGTAGCAGTGGTTTGATTTTTCCTACCATTGTGCTTTTCTACCGCAGACTGAACCCTCAGCTGCAGTACAGCACCCATGGGTGACAATTTTGTCAAAATGGCCCCTGACTTTTTTTCGCCATGTTTGTGAGGTCTTTCTTGGGTTTTACTCTGTGCGTTGAAACCTATTGGAGCCCTTTTTGTTTTGCCTTTGGCAGGCTTCAACCCTGAAACCCACCTCTGGCTCCAGTGTCTGGAAGGATAGGATATGAGGGAGAGTCCCGAAAAGCTCCTTTGTCTCTAGGAATGCCTGAATGCAACCAGTCCTGATTGACTGGCTGTCCTTTCAGGATAGCCACCCTGCTCTGATTGACAGCCTAGGCTGTGCATCAATGGGAGAAAACTTCTTAAAAGGCGAGGGTTTTGGGACTAGAGAGTCGACCACTCAGAGAAACACCCTACAAAGAAATCGTGAACGAAGCTTGCTTCATCCTCTTGGCTCTTTGAATTGGCAGGTGAAGCCCTGCTGCTGTGCTGAAACTCCTGTTTCGGATCTATAAAAGCTCCGGAAGGGATGACTTCTTTCTGTGGGTTAGTGGGACCAACTAACCCCGATACGAACTCCACTGGACCATCTAACCTCGACTGGCTGTACTACTTTGCTGCTGCAAGAACAGAGTGCCAGGGGTTGAGAAATCCCTAGTCGAGTGCAACATCTGAAATTGTCATGATGCCTACCTCCAAGGAGCCAGGTCCGACCCAGCAACCCCAGAGGCGGGCATCATTTCCCCCAGGGAAGTGCCAGCGGGCCCAAGCTGGGGCCCTTTGGACACAGTCCTGGCGCCTTAGGCGCCAGGCTCATGTTGGACCCCTGTCCTGGCGCCTTTGGCGCCAGGCTCATAAAGCTAGACATGTGTTCAAGTGTTTTAAGGTGCACTTACCTGATGCAGACCATGCAGCTACATCTAGGCCCTCTTGAGGCCTGAATGGAACTACTTTACCTGTGGAACTACTTTCCCCTGGGTGTGGTCGGTGAAGGGTACATACCTGATCGGTGGAAGGATACATACCTGGAACTTCTTCCAAAGCTATTTAAACCACGCCCGATCAGCAACTCACGCTTCGCGTGTCAGCTCCTGCTTCTGGACATCAGCCACGCCTGTCAGCATCCTGGGTCACCTGCTAAGAGAGAATTAGAGAGAAAGAAGACCTTACCTGCTAAAGCTGCATCACGGAGACTTCACACCGATGATCCTGAAAGGGAAGACATCATTTTAAAAGCATTTAGCTTCGATCGCTGCAGCGCTGCATTTCACTCACCTTTCCTGGGCACCTCCATCTTCAGCAGCGATCATCCGGATCCGCAGCCACTTCCCAGAGCCTAGATAGAAAAAGACAAGAACACAAGGTGAGAGAAGGAAGGGAATAGGAAAAGCTCAGTTTCCTTCTAAGACTTACCTGTTGGGTCATTCCCATTTCATTTCAGGTCCTGCCTTCCTGGCATTCCGGACCCCGGCCCCTATGGGGAAAAAAGACAAAGACATTGAATGAGCGAATGCAAAGACATTACCCGAACGCTCATCCAGAACTTGCCTGTCATTTACTGGAACTGCACGTTTCACTTCGGCGCCATATCTCCGGCATTCCGAACCCCGGCCCCTAAGGGGAAAAAGACATAAGCGTTAGCGCTTGCTGCAATAAGACAATGAACATTATTATTAAGCTTGCACTTTTGAACTTGCTACAGAACTCTTACAGCGCCTTACCTGAATAGTCAAGCTTATTTGAACTCCCATCAAACCTCAATCCAGTGAAGTAACTGGGTTTCAACGCGCCCCTGCATCAGAAGCAGGATGGAGAACTCATCCTTCCAGACCCTAAGGTGAGACTTCACAGGGAATCGAGGAAGGGTATCGTGGAGGGTTGGAAGGGAGTGGGAGGCTTGAGCATTATTCCGTCAGTAGGTAATACTCCCTTTTCACGCACAGGGGAATATTCCTGCGAGCCAGTGAGTCCATCTTCAGAGTCCTGCGCTTCACCATAGAAGAAGCATCAGCACTCAAAGCCAGATCTGCGCCTCTGTGGGAATCAGGTGAGCGTGACAGAAATCCATCTAGAAGCTCTAGCTTATGAGAATAAGTACCCTCCAGAAGCAGGACGTCCAGAGCTTGAGTCCCCTCACCAGAGTGCAAGACCCAATGAGTGAAGGAAGCCCAACGGGTATCGGCGAAAGTGCTCTTTACCAAGTGCTAAAACTGCATGGCGCTGAACCGAAAAGATCCTGTAGCTGCTGGTGACCTCCCAACTACCGCTGCAGGAGCCCTTCAGACTTCCTCCCTCTTGTCCCCACGACGAGGCTCAGGAATAATGGGTCTGCAGCGCTGTAGCATAACAGAATCCAGCTAGACCATTCTTCTAACCAGAGGTACTGTTTAGACATAGGGAACTTACCTCATTGTCTGTTAGCTGTCCTCTTCTCAGTTGGGAATTGCAGTGGCTTATTTTTAGAGATGATTCCAACTTTGTTTTTGACAGGCTTAACAGCGTGACCCTGAATGTGATTTTTCTACAAACTCCCTAACTTTGCAAGACTTTTATCTAAGTGCCTCAGCTCCATAGACTGTTTCAAATTGACTGTGGCTGTCCTGGCTCCCTGCAGATTATCCTAGCCCATCGATGTTGATAATGTTTGTCCCTCATAGGTGTAACTTGTTTTAGACTGTTACTGCTGGGAAAAAGGCTTGTCTAGATTTCATTGGAAGATGTAAATGTCCTCACATATACAGAGAACCTGTTTAACCTTTTTCTTCCGTAAACCTTTTCTTTCTGCAACCTCAGAATCTGCAAAGGGATATATAAATGATGTTACTGTCCTCGTGATTGAAGTCACCTCAGGGTCTAGGAATTGGCTAAGAAGTATATCCAAAGATTATCCACTAACTTATTCTGAAAAGTAATTTTAAAGTAGATTTACATTGTTACACACATTGCCTTTTTAAAGAATGCTTATTTAAAAATTGATGTTAAATAACTATTCATAACTGAAACTGTGAAAGTGTTACTTGGTTACTTGTATTTACGAATTTAAATTGTAAAGCTCACATTTACCCCTTTTGAAATGGGCCTGGCTACTGAGTCACACGAACAACGTGTGTAGTACAAACCTATACCAAAAGGTGAGTTACCTAATGCAAAGCAGATGAGTGTTATGTAGTCTGTGTTACATCAATTCTTACCCAATAGGCCAGTATAATCCTTAAGTGCACAGGTAAGAAAGAACAATCAAACTTAGCTAAATCTCCCCAGCGTACCGCATAATATCGCCATCATTTTTTCCCACACCCAACAGTGTCCCAAATTGCATAGTACAATTGTATAATGGGTGGTGGATCCTTTTGTGTCTACTATTTCGCTTTGCAGCGTTTAGCACTCATAGGTTTGCCCAGTGTTCCAGCTCTCCCTCCGAGCAGATGATCCCCAGTCAGCATAATGTTTCGGAGCGCCATAGCTCATCCATCTGTCAACTCTCAGCATCCAACCAACTTCACCTCCTGCCAGAAATGTTTGAGCTGCGTGCACCCCCACCAGATATGTTCTGCCATTCCCTCCTCCCCACAGCCCCTTCAGCACAGCGGTGTGTGAGTTTGACATTTTTTGGAGTTTCTCTGCGGTGTAGTGCCACCAGTGTAGCAGTTTATATTGTAGTTCCTTATGCTGTACTAAGGTATATGATCTATACCATCCCTTTAAGGCATTTTCCCCATTTTCCAGCATGGGGTCTGGCATGGATTCACATGCTCATGAATATTCGCCGTCGTCAGGCTGGGAATCTTCGGTAAAGAAAAACCAGTATCAGTTTTGTTTCTGATCTGTCTTTCGTAGAAGTAACCAATCACTGATCTCTGCGTCATACTGACCACAGCCAATGACTGCCATCTCCCTAAGCCCCGCCTCTGCCAGCCATCTTCAGATTTTTACTGCACATTCAAGTGTTGGGATCCTCGTGCTATTGCTCTCGAGCTTTAGTGCTTTTTTCCGTGCTTTTTTCATAGGAAAATGTTCTCTTTCGGTCAAAAGAGCCTCAAGCTCCACAGTTTCTTTATCCGCTCAACGGGGACCCGTGTCGGATTCTTCTATGCCCCTCAAGGGTGAAGATTTCGTGGAGCCACGCTTTTGGAGGACTCCAGAAGTTTCTCAGGCCCATCTCGGACATGGCCCAGGAGAAGGGAAGCTCGACGGCCGGAAAGCTGTTCAGGGTCTGCCCTGGATGCCAGCTTCAGAATGTCTTTAAGGAGGATGAACACTCCCTTTGCCTCTACTGCCTGCACGAGGACAAGACGCATGTGGAGAAGGACTGTGCGTTTTGCGGCAATATGTCGGAGCGGACCATGAAGGACCGCCATCTGCGTCTCGCCAACTGGCTGGAAGGGAAGAGCCCGTCAGGCGAGAAAGTCAGAGCGGTCTTCTAAGACCTTTGAGGGCGCCCCGGCGACGGGGGCCCAACAGAAGGCCAAGCACCGCTAGTCCGCTGGCACCGGGAGCACCGAACGGTCGGGCTCTACGGGTGCCAGGCAGGGCGCATCCTCCCCAGCGCCATCAACCACGAGCCAACGCTCTGGCTCGGGTAAGAGGAAGGCCGAGCACCCGGTGAAACTCCTGGAGAGACCCCGGTCGAGCTCGAAGGCCCCATCAGAGGGGGAGTGAGGCGGTGACTCCCCCCTCCCCTCCCCCCCCCCTCCCCCCCAAGGAGAAGGCGGTGAGCGCACCTAAGGTGGTGAAAGCCTTGATCCACCCGGCTAAGGCCTCTATCGAGACAGTCGCGGCGGCTGTGGAGGCTACACCAGTGGTGGCGACCTCGGGGCCCAGAGTCTCCCTGCCACCGCGGAGGGAGTCCTCTTTCATGCCCATCGACAGGACCCCCGTGAAACCTCCGACGGAGAAGAAAAAGGGGGGGCAGGAGGTCGTCGTGGATTCGGCCTCAACCTCTGAAGAGGAGCTGATCGAAGTCTTAAGCCACGGCGTTGGCGTGGAAGACCAGCCCATCGGGCGGGACCCCGACGTCTGAGACGACGATAACGTCGAGGGTGCCGACGGGGTTCCTGACCGCCCGTCTGAATCCCCTCAACCAGTGCCGCAAGACAACTCGGCGGCCATTTTGCTGGCTATACAGTCCTTATGCTCAGAGATGAGGACGAGATTGCCGTTACCACCAACGGAGGAACCGCTCCCGACGGGGGACCCGGAGCCAGGCCCTTCTGGGAGCCCTCCTCCTAAGAGAAGGATTCATCCTCCACCTCCTTTTCAACCATCGCGCCCTGCTCAGCCCTCCTCCCCGTCCACGACCCGTGGGGATGATACAGGGACGGCCGCGACGGGTACAGACTAGGTTTACGACGAGGATCTCCCGTCGTCACCTCCTCCCCGGGCTTCCCTGCCCGACGTGATTGGATAGTTTCATGCCATGATCGCCAGGGCATCCGAGCTTTTCCAGCTCTGCCCGGAAGAGAAGAAGGAAGGTTTCCTTTAGCAACGGCGCGAGACCAAGAGGAAGACGGTCCTCGCTGTACCTCTACTGGACGATATCTGGGATGAGGGTCTCGCCCTCCTCAAGAACCCATCCACAACGCCTGCAAGAAGGGATCGGTACGAGAAGAAGTACCGGGTCCCGGATGCGGCCCCCTTGTGCCTTCGGGCACAGCCGACCCCGGACGTCTCCGCGGCGGCCAGGAAGAAAGCGGGGGGGGGGGGCTTGGCCTCTACGTCAACCTCCCCGCCGGACGGCGAGGGAAAGAAATTGGACACGATGGGACGCAGAGTCATCTCATCGGCAGCGACAACTATTAAGGCTGCCAACGCCTTGGCTATCGTAGCCCGCTACGACAGGGAGTTGTGGTACAAAATCGCCCCCCTGCTGGACTTTCTACCAGACAAGAGGGCGGAGGCCCTAGAGATCTTGCAGGAAGAAGTGGCGTTGGACCACGCCATTACGATAGCGACGGACATCGCTGACACTGGATTTCGCCAGTTGGGCAACGGCGTGTGCCTTAGACGGCGTGGATGGCTCAAGGCAACGGACTTCCGGCAGGACGTGCAGACCGCAGTCTTGGACCGGCTGTTCGATGGGAGCAACCGGTTTGGGAAAACAGTGGACGATTCCCTACAAGGCATCAAGACGGACACGGAGACGGCCCGGGCTCTTGGTGTTCTCCAGCAACGACGGCCGCCCTTTCGGAGCGGCGGAGGCAAGCAGGGTGCCTCCAAAGGTTCCGGCGGCGGATTTTCCACCTATCGTCAAGCGGCCCGTTCATCATCACAGGAAGCCTACAGGGGACAAGGCAAGTCGGGCGCACCCCGCCGTCGTCACCAGGGAGGACAAGGCGGCAAAGCCTCGTCGAAGCAGGACTGAACCGGCCGTGGGGTCAGGCCCCCACCAAAGCACCCCGGTGGGAGTCCGGCTGGCTAGCTTCGTCAGCGTGTGGGAGTCATCTCCACCGACCGATGGGTGCTGGACGCCCTGGCCCAGGGTCACGCGCTCGAGTTTCTAAAGAAGTGCCCGCGCCCCCCCCCCCCCCCCCCCCCATGGCCAGGAAGGAACATCACGTCCCTCAACTTCTCTTGGAGGTGAAGGCGATGCTCAAAGGCGCCATCGAGTTTGTACCAAAGAGGCTCCGGGGCTCTGGAGTTTACTCAAGATACTTCCTCGTGAAGAAGACGGAGGGAAGACGGAGGATGGCGTCCCATCCTGGACCTACGACGACTGAACAGATTCATCAAGGCACAGAAGTTCCGGATGGTCACCCTCCAGCACGTCCTGGGTCAGCTGGAGGAAGGCGATTTCCTGTCATTGGATTTGGAGGATGCTTACTTCCATATCCCCATCCTAAAGGGACACCGAAAGTTTCTCAGATTCGTGGTCCAAGGGCGTCACTACCAGTTCAGAGCCCTTCCCTTCGGATTGAGGTCGGCACCCAGGGTGTTCACCAAGTGCCTCGCACCGGTGGCGGCGCGGCTGCGCCTGGAGGGGATCCACGTTTACCCCTACCTGGACGACTGGCTCATCCGAGCAAAGACAAACGAGCTCGCCGCGGAGCACACGGCGAGGACCGTCCAACTACTCACGGACCTGAGATTCTCCATAAACTACGCCAAGTCCCACCTGGTGCCCGCGCAAGACGAACTGTTTCTGGGAGCGAAACTCAACACAGTGGAGCTTCTGGCCTCTCCGTCGGAGGAAAGGACGAGGGCCATCTTGGGCAAGGTGCAGCGGATGCTGGTTGCGGACGCGGCCTGGTTAAGGTCCATCAAATCCCTCCTCGGAATGATGTCTTCTTGCATTTATCTCATCCGCCTGTGCAGGCTTCGGATGCGCCCGTTGCAGGAGTTCCTGGACACTCTCTGGATTCAGACGACGGGCAGCTTCGAGGACAGGATCACGCTCGACGAGAGCTTCCGACGAGCAATCCGGTGGTGGGGCACCCGCGCGCATCTGACCGCGGGCATGGATTTCCAGACCCCGGGCCACCAGAAGACAGTGACCACGGATGCCTCCCTGGAAGGGTGGGGAGCGCACACCGAAAATCTGCACGCAAGAGGCCTTTGGCTCCTGACGGAGAAGTCCCTCCATATCAACGTCCTGGAGCTCCGGGCAGTGTTTTGGGCCCTCGGGTCCTTCCATCCCTCAAGGGCAAGGTGGTGAGGATCTTCACCGACAACACCACCACCATGTTCTACATCAGGAAGCAGGGCGGTACCAGATCCCCAGCCCTGTCCAAGGAAGTGCAGCATCTGTGGCATTGGGCCGTCGCCCAAGGGATGTTTCTGGTGCCGTTTCATCTGGCAGGAATAAAAAACACCATCGCCGACTCGCTCAGCAGAGAGCTGCGCTCGTGCCACGAGTGGGAGCTACGGCAGGATCTAGTGGACCGCCTCTTCCGACGGTGGGGCACTCCCCAGATCGATCTGTTCGCGACGGCGACAAACTCCAAGTGCCGGAGGTTCGCCAGCAGGTTTCCCCAGCCGAGGAGCATGGGCGATGCCTTCTCGTTCCCCTGGGAGGGCCTGTTTCTTTACGCGTTCCCTCCATTGCCGTTGCTATTCTGGCTCATCAACCAGCTCGAGGTCACGGTGCAGGATGATCCTCGTCGCACCTGCGTGGCCGAGGCAGATATGGTTCCCGGACCTTCTGGACTTGTCAGCGTCCCCGTCAATCAAGCTGCCAGTGGACGCGGATCTTCTCTCCAGGGAAGGAGGCGCTATCCTCCATCACGACCCCAAGTCACTGAACTTGCAGGCCTGGCTCCTGCAGCGTTCGAGTTTGGAGGGTACGACATACCGGCCGACTGCAGAGAGGTTCTTGCAAAGGCCAGGGCGTCCTCAACTCTTAAATGCTACGGACACAAATGGAGGAGGTTCTTTGTCTGGTGCCATTCACAGAAGATTAACCCTCTACGGATTACGGCTCCTCAAGTACTGCCGTACTTACTGACGCTGGCCAAGGCTGGACTGGCGCACGCTTCCATCAAGATTCATCTTGCTGCGATCTCCCGATACACCAGAACCACGGGACCGACGTCTTTGTGGTCTCATCGTCTGGTGAAAGAATACATGAAGGGACTGTTCAGATCGTTCCCGCCGGTGAAGGCTCCGGCCCCGGCGTGGGAGCTCAACGTGGTGCCGACCAAGCTCAAGGGACCTCCGTTCGAGCCTCTGCACTCGGCTCCGTTGAAGTTCCTGTCGTGGAAAACAGCGTTTCTTGTGGCCATCACCTCTGCACGACGAGTGGGAGAGATCCAGGCCCTTTCCTGCAAGCCCCCGTACTTGACTTTTCACGACACAAGGGTAGTGCTCAGGACGCGCCCCTCCTTCATGCCCAAGGTGCCGTCGGACTTCCACCTCAACGAACCCTTTTTGTTGCCTGTTTTCTTCCCGTCGCCTTGGTCGCCGGCTGAAAGGACTTTGCACTCGCTGGATGTGGCTAGAGCGATGAAGTTCTACGTGGACCGCACAAAGTGTTTTCGGAAGACGTCACAACTTTTTGTGAACTTTGGACCTGTCAATCAGGGGAAGGCTCTCTCAAAGGCTTCCATTTCCAGATGGCTCTCCGGCTGTATCATGTAATGTCATCGGTTGGCAAACCTACCGCTGCCCGGCCGTCCGAGAGCCCATTCCACCAGAGCGATCGCAGCTATCACGGCGTTCCTATCTGGTGTGCCCTTGCTGGACATCTGCAGGGCTGCTACGTGGAGGTCGACGCACACCTTCACGAAATTCTACTGTGTCGACCGAGATTCCAGGGAGGAGTCCAGGGTCGGCCAAGCAGTGCTACGCAACCTGTTCGCATAAGGTGAGCCTGGTGAGAAGGTAAGAGATGCTTAATGTTGAGTTGTTGTATTGCTTAATGTTGAGCCTGTTGCCACCTCCCGTGGTTGTGCATGTGTGTACTGCTATGTATTCTTTATTCATGAGCATGTGAATCCATGCCAGACCCCATGCTGGAGAAGGAACAAGTTACTTACCTGTAACTGTTCTCCAGCATGGGTCTGGCATGGATTCACATGCGAACCCTTCCGCCTTCCCCTCTGCGGCTCTTCACTTGGTCATACTGCCACTTCTGAAGATGGCTGCCAGCGGCGGGGCTTAGGGAGATGGCAGTCATTGGCTGTGGTCAGTATGACGCAGAGATCAGTGATTGGTTACTACTACGAAAGACAGATCAGAAACTGATACTGATGTTTCTTTACCGAGGATTCCCAGCCTGACGGGGAATATTCATGAGCATGTGAATCCATGCCAGACCCATGCTGGAGAACAGTTACAGGTAAGTAACTTGTTCCTTACTTATCCGTGAGTACCCTTCACAATGCACTCACCCATTTGTTCCTCATTGCCCAATTCTCCCGCTCCTCCTAGTCTGACAGGATCTTGTAGATGGCTGATATCAGACCCCTGTTATTTTCAGTGGATGCCATTAATTTTTCCCATTCCGTCCATTCCCTTGTGGCCCCTTCCATTAACGTTGGAGCACCCACCCAGTATTTTAACTGCTGATAGGCATAGAAGTCCTCCTTCTCCCGGTCGTATTCCCCTCAACTTTCAAATGATTTGAGTTGTGTTCTCTCGTAGAGGTCTCCAAACTCCCTTGCCCCTTCCGCTACCCACCACTTGAATCTATGGTAATCCATTACCAGCTGAAAGTGGGATTACAAAAGATGGGGATTTGTGGCCATGGCCACGGCGCTAGCCTGAGCTTATTCAACTGGTCCCAGATCGTCAAGGTGTTCCTTGTAATTGGAAAATACCATGGATGAGAAAGGAGGATAGGCCGGGTGGGTTTATGGAAAATCCAAAGGAATTCTCCGGCCACTGCCCACTCCATGCCTACCCAATGTTTTTGGTTATCCTCCCTCCCCCATTCCGACATGTCTCTCAGTTGTGCTGCCTGGTAGTATTTCAGTTCGCTGGGGTAGCCCACTACCCGGTCTTTTCCCGCTAGATCGAATTTTCCTCCCTACATGTGGCTTCTTCACATTTGATATGAAGCTCATAATGTTCTCAATCTCCTTCGTCATCATCCCCAGCAAGGTTAAGGGTATCGCCTGGAAGATGTATAGCAGACACGGGGAGTATGTTCATTTTCACAATGGCGATCCTTACTAAGCATAACTCATTCAGCCCCTTCCACCTTTTTGGGTCTGCTTTGATTTGTTTCACTAATGGTGGGTAGTTTTCCCCAACTATGTGTATAGTTTGTCGAGTTCACCCCCACATACCTAACCTGGCCAATCGCCCACCTGATTGGGATATTGCTCTCTAAACATTCTTGATCTTTCTCCCCGACTGATATATTTTTTGCTTCAAAACTATTTTTATTCAGTTTTACAACACAATTAACAATACAATCCTTTTTCCCAACACCCTCCCCTAATTCCTTAACCAACCCATCAACTGGTGCATACTGTATCACCGTCCTCTTGAGTTGTACCTCTCCAGGGATTCATACATGCGAACCGCAAAGTGTTTTGTTTTTGTACAGTCTGTATGGGTGATGTTCAAAAACCAAACACTTTGCGGTCTCTGGGTGTAGTGTCTCTGGGTTACGAGTGAGTTGGCTGCAGTAGGGCCCAGGATTCTTTGGTGTCTGAGGCCCAAGTGACTGCTCCGAGCCACTGTGCATGAGTGGGTGATGTAGGTCGAAGCCAGCAGAGCAGGATGGACCGTACTGCAAGCAGCGATCCCCACGTTTTCTAATAGTCTCATTTGTTGTTCTCCCAGGAGTTAATAGATGATTAAAATGCACCAAAGTGTCTCCCGACCATCAGACGATTCCCTCCAGCATTCACAACCAAACAACCCTGTGAAGGTTCAATCTTGGCGATCTCATTTGTCACCCTGGCTCCCCACTCCGCTAGGAGGATGTTATTACTGAGTTAAGACTTGACCACACTATTTCTGCACGGCGGGCCACAATGCAGTTTGTTTATCCCGCACACCGAACCCTGAGGTAACTGGGTGCCGGAGACTTAGATCAGGTTACAACATATCTTACATAACATACATATAAGATAAAAATAAGTGCGTCTGACCGGGTTACAAGGTGATCAAGGGCATCAGCAGAAATATGGGAGTGAGGCAGAAGGTTAGTGAGTCAGACCGTGGTGGAAATCTTCTTGGGCAGCCAGGCCTTCGTTTTAGCCCTAAAGGTACAGAAAGAAGGTTCTGCTTTGAGGTTAACAGGGATAGCGTTCCACTGTTCGGCTTATACAGGGAAGCTGGAGCCGCCTGCTTTTTTTAGGGAGAATTTAGTTATGGATAAACCGTGAAAATACAGCGTTCTGGTTGGTCTGGGTGAGATGTGTTTGTTGAACTTATCTGCCAGGTACTTGGGGGCATCGTTAGAGAGGCATTTGTGGACGATGACTAGTATTCTAAGGGAGATTCTGTCTCGTACCGGGAGCCAGTGAGCAATTTGTCTAAAGCTGGAGATGAGTGTCGCGGGATACTCAGGGCGGCTCTAAGGGCATTATTCTGCAACACTTGCAATTTGTTCAAGTTTCATTCTGAAGTGCCAAGGAAGAGCATGTTGCAATAGTCTATTTTAGAGAGCACTAGCGCTCTCGCGAAGGTTCACCTTGTTAGGTCTGCTTTGGTGCATACTGTATCACCGTCCTCTTGAGTTGTACCTCTCCAGGGATTCATACATGCGAACCGCAAAGTGTCTGGTGAGAGGAAGGCTTTGTAGGCATTGATAAGCTTGTTTGTGTAGGCTGTGGCGTTTACTTGTTTTTTTGAGCGAGTGTTTGGAGTCCAGGTAAACCCCTAAGGTTTTGATTTCTTTGGATACTGAAATTAGGTTACCATCAATGTTGAAGGAGGTGTAGTGGGTGTCCAATTTGTTTAGCCGTGGTTGGGAACAGACGAGAAGGAGCTCAGTTTTCTCGTCGATGAGGCATAAGCCATATTCTGCCATTCAAGCTTCGATCTCCAGGTGGAGGTTGTTAATCGGTAGGGAATCCTCTTCAAGGCAGCCTAATAAGGTGATGAGAACCTGAGTATCGTCAGCCTAGTTTGTGTATGTGACGCCCAGGTTATCTATGCAGTCGAACAATAGCTTAGTGAAGATATTGTATAAGGTCGGCGAGATGCACAATCCCTGAGGAACGCAACAAAGGATGGGGAGGGCTGAAGCACCCGAAGAGAAGACTCTGGTGGTTCGGTTGGCAAGGAAGGATTGGACCCAGGCGGTCGCCTGGCTGGCCAATGCAGCTGACGTCGTTAGATGTTCCGTGAGGATCTGATGATCGACGTCGAAGGCAGCCGAGAGGTCCAGTAGCAGGAGAATGGCGAGCTTCCCTCTGTCTTGTCCATCTGGATTTTTAAGTCCAGAAGTGCTGTCTCCGTTCCATGCCTTGGTCGGAAGCCCGATTGTCTGAGGCCCAAGAGGTTGTTCTCTTCCAGGTGCTTCTGGATTTGCAGGTAGGCCACCCTAAGATTTTTAGGATGTAGGGTACTGTGGTGATTGGCCTATCGTTGGTGGGGTTGTTGGGGTTTAGGTCAGTTTTTTTTAGGAGGGCCATGACCCACGCCTCCTTGAGGCTCATGGGTACTGAGCTGGTTTTGAACGAAGCGTTGATTATGGCTGTTATGAAAGGGGCAAGATCATTGGCGCCTTCCTGAATGATGGAGGCTGGGCAGGAGTCCCCTTGGCATCTGGAAGGCTTGAGGCCTTTGATGATGCTTTCCACTTTTGTTGAGACAGGGGCGAAAGAGAAGGGAGGACAGGTTGGAATTTCAAGTGTAGGAGATAGTGGGGAGTTTGCATTTTTGGCTAGGTTGGTCTTTTTCAGTTCGATTTTAGACTAGCATAGTGATTTTGTCTGCTAATGCTTTTTGTATTCTCTCACAACAGTCTGCGTCTTTCACGCAGGTTTCTGAAGGTGTGGAGGGGGACTCGAGTTCTCTGAGGATAGTGAAGAGCTTTTGTTTTTGATTTGGTATTCTTGACTGTTGTCGTAGGTCTCTATTTTTGGCCCTAATGATGGTTTTGTAGGTGGTCGCCGCTGCCGTGAGTAATGCTTTATTGGCTGGGTTAGGCACTTTTCGGCAAGTGGCTTACGCAGCCCGTTTGGCGTTCCTAAGGATTTTAAGCTCTGGAGTGAACCAATTGTTCAAGTGGGTTGCCGGTCTGGCTTCAGTGAGTTTGATGGGGGCGATGCAATCAACTGCTAATTCAAGTGTTTTTATTGTAGAGGTTGGCAAGTTTATCCACATTTAGGTTGGAGAAGTTTGCTGAGGCATGGAGGTTTTTGGATTGGGCGGGTGAAGGTTTTGCAGGGTGATATTGCGGTTGTTCCTGGTGAGGGTTTGTGGCATAGTAGCTGGTGCAATGTTTGGCTGCCCCTTCCCTTGGATTGTGAAGGTGATGACGTGGTGGTCTGCCTGTCAGTGGGTTCATTGTGAAGGATGGAAGAGGAGCAATTGTGATCTGCTAGCCGGTCCAGAGTTCTGCCTTTGTGTTGGGGCTGTGATCCTGTGCTTGAATCCTAGTTGAGTGATCATGTTTTCCAGGGATAACGCACTAGCATCATTAGGATCACCAAGGCCCTAGGTTTAAATCTCCAAGTGGAATAATTTGTGAACCTATTTTGGTTTTATTAGTCAAGGGGTCTGAGATCTCTGCCTCAAATGAGATGGGCCCTGGAGGTTTGTAAATGAGGTGCAGGAGGAGGATGGTTTGTGCTGCAGAGAGTTGGAATTTTACTGAGCGAAGTTCAGCAGACTGGAGGTTGGACGAGGAGGGGTTGCTCTGAGGCCGAGAGATGTTTTAGCAATGAAGGCTGCTCCTCCTCTACCTGCGTTTTTCGTTCCTTAATATCAAGTAGCCATCAGGGATGGCCAGAGATAGGGCTGAGCCTGCTGCCTGATGCAGCCAGGTTTCAGTAATGGCCAGAAAGTGGAGGTTGTTTGCAGAGATGAGGTCTGCAATGTCAAGCGCTTGGGCCACCAGTGACCGATCATTGATGAGGGCACCTCTGATCAGTAGATGATCTGCTATGCTGGATGGTTTTTCTTTTCTGACTTGTGGTTGGCGGGGACAGGAGTGAGGGGGATCTTTAGAGTTGGAAGTTCCAGGGGGTAGGAACCGGGCGCCAAGTCTCAGGTTTGACCTTCACTGGGCAAGGGTTCCAAGGAGTGGGGGGTGCAGCATAGCGTTGAATCCATTTTTGTGGACTGAGCAGCTGGCTGTGCAAATGTTCTTGATTGAGGTCTTTGGGGGCAGGGGACATGGTGAGTGTGAGGGGTAGGAAAGTAATGAATAGAGGAAGTAACATCGCAAGAATTAACATGTGTCTGTAAAGGACAGCTATGAACTTGGCGGGAGTGTGATGGGTGCCCTTGGATGTGGAGTTAGGATTGATTTCAATGTGGCACACTGCACAAATGGCAGAATAGTGAAACAATAGTAGGATGCCAAGTTAGACTGATTCTGGTGGGATAAACAGTACACCAGTGGAGGGGTGAGAGGAGTGTGCTACAGCGCTGGCTGCTTCACAGGTGTGTAGTATTCAGCATACAAAGCTGGCATGGTCAGTGGTGTGGGCTGAGCGCTCTGTAGTCTCATAGTAGGTTAGGAGCGAAGGGAAGGCAATAGAATAGACTAGCATTAACCTTATGATGCTGTGATCAGTAACGGTGATCGGCTGCACTTTACACGGATCGTAATAGTTTAAGTTAGTTAGGGTAACGGTGTACAGTGCTGTAAACAAGAGTACTCGCTGGCATAATGATCAGAATGATGTGCTAGGCAGGCGCCAAATGGAAAGTACTTACGGGAGAGCCGTTTAACCGACCGCGTTCCGTCGCAGACGGGAGCAGATGGGCCCTTTGGCTCACGCCTGTCGGTGAAGCCGGGGGCGGGTGTAGGGTGCTGCGGCCAATCCGAGGCTGTGGCTGCTGTAGTTTGTCGTCTAAACATCTCGGCTGTGATAACCTGTGATCAGGGGAGCGGCCATTATCCGCGTTGAAGGCAATGACGGCCGATTGCTGTGGAAGTACCTGGGCAGGATCTGGGCCCCAAAATGTAGAATAAAGGATTTTTGAGCGGATGTGTACGCACTGACATTATTGTAGAGGCGCAATCACACAAATAAAATGCGGGCTCTCACCTTGCTGGATTAGCATTATTTGGATGTCAGTGTTCACATATATGTAATCTATTACCGATGTACTGTCCCCTTTATGCCAGGTCACTGAAGGAGGTATGTCCGAGGCAAACGCACCGTTAAGGACATATAAACCTGTAGCATCCATTAAATTCCATCTGGAGCGTCTCTGACGCCTCTGTATTACCAATACAATTAAATAGCCAGCTAACACAAGGTACTTGGTATTTTGATCTTCAGCCACCATGTCCAATAGCAGATTAAAGTCTCTAAAAAAAAATCTGATAACGCTATTGGGTTCCAGTATATGTTGCGAATAGCATACTGATATTTCACCAGCAACATATACTTGGTTGGAGCTGCCCAAAATTGAGATGACATACCCTTTCCCAATTTCACAGCTGTCAACAATCCCGAGGGCGGTCTACCCAACAGACTTGGAAGCAGAATTTATGTGAATTTCATGATTGTCCCATATTGGGGGAAGAGTGAGCCAAGTCTCTTGTAAGAGAACTGTCACATTTGCCAATGTTACTTTGATCATTATTGAGCATGATTGAGATGTTTGAATCCTCTTGTATTTCAATTTAATAGGGAGATTTTGCCAAGAGTTAATTCTCGCTCTAGTTAATGGTTATTAAGCTGGCATTTACATTGCGTATTGGGTTGTTGAGAAGGTTTTGAGAGTCGCTGGAGGGGGCCTGCACGCTAGTACTAAGGATTACGGACCTGGGTGCTGCTAAGGCATTTGCACTAGTTTCTTGTGACTGTCACTTTTTGGATTGCTGATTATTTGAGTGCCCCTTTTGTGTAGTTTGCCTTTTAGATTTCCCAGAGGAGTCTCAATTAGGTGCCTAATGGCCCCAGATACATCAAGAGGTACTGCGCCAGTGTTGGATTGCGCCTGCAAGACAGGGGACAAACGAGTATCATTATGTGCAGGGATTATCATTGAAGATTTTCTCATGGATCTCATTCGGCCTCGTCGATACCTGAGCCACACTATGTGCAGATATTTTCAACTTTGCATTAGTTTGCCAGGCTTCCGGCTCATAATTTTGCTCCTTGTGTTTATTTGCCGGTTCCCAGAGGGACTTTCCTGTGTTTGTCTTAGGAGAATGATGTTTAGGCAGTGCCAGATATGGAGGTGCATGTCCCGCCATATAGGCATCCACTCCCCTACATAATTCAGACCTATGGATATGGTCAGATGTATCATTTGTGACGCTAGTGGGATTAGTGGTCAAAGGGACCTTACTAGAAAAAATTGGATCATTATTTGTTGGATTCAGATTAGGAGTGTGATTGATGCTTATTTCTTTCATTAAACCATCTAAGGGTGGATAACTCGAGGCGGGAGCTGGATTGAAAATCACACTCCCATTTTTCCTTGCCTGTGTTTGTTGTGAGTATTCTTTCTTTATTGCCTAAGACCATCAGTATTTCTCTTAGGAATCGAGATTGCCTTGAAAAATTGTTTTGAGCTGGCCTTCCCTGTGCTCTTAGGAGGTTGCTGATTTTTGGGTAGTTTTGTTACACCCATTTTTCTTTTTTTACTTAAATCCCCTGGTGTAAAGATAGTGTAGTTTTTTTTTTCTTCTCTCTTGGGCTGTTTTCTGAGACGGCTAAGTATGGAATTACAATCTTGTCATTAAGTGTCATACCGGAAACTTGTGGACCATCATAAATAATTTCCTCTATGCATGGTAGTGACCGTAATGTCTCTCTTGGTCCTTCGGATTGAGTAGCAGATTTTACCAACTGTTCCGGAAGCAACTTGGAGTTTATTTGACATGCTACTGAAGTACTAGTAACTTTAGGGATTGTAATACGAGGTTGCATGGACATCTGAGATTCCCAACGAGAGGCCATAGAGTTTTGTCATATAAGAATTTTCTGTAGCATTTCCCCCTGCGTGTGCAATTTTCGATCAATTGTGAGTTTCATTGCTTGCAATGTAACTTCTAAGAATTTGTCAGACTAATGAATGGTTACAGATGTATTTGTGCTATGAGTGTTGGTCTTAAGCTTAATCGGCGTGATGTGCACCGCCGAGTAACACTATTTTGCAGTGCTGCTACTTACCTCGGTAAACATTATGGGCGAACCAGATAGGTTTTCCGAGAGTAATTTATTTGAAAAGACTGAGTTGTTAGCCTCCAAATCTATCACTGCCTCATCTATCACTGCCTCATCTATTACAATGTCGACCTATAGGCTTCCTTGAGTCTAAAGGCTGCTCAATGGACGGCGAACTATTTAGCATTGCTGTGTCCGACACAGATGCATTAATCCTTTCAGAATGATGTGGAATGTTTAAGGGAAGGCAAGCTATGGCATTAATTGCGGGCAACACCGCTTTAGGGGCCTCATTGCCTGCTTTTGAAATGTTAATCCTAGTGCTCACTGAGTCAGTGAGGCTCAGTTGGTCTTCACCCTGACTTACATTCTTAGCCCTATAGGCTGAGAGCGTGCCGTTGCAAAACATTCTGATATCAGAATTCCCAAGAGCCCCACTGAGCACTTTCCCCCTCCGGGTGGTGGAGCATGAATAGCTTGCAGGACGTTGCCACAATGCAGATTTCTTTTACGGTTGCCAATGGGCTTCTAACCGGCATACCTGTTTTCAGAGTATGAAACATCATTATTCTGTGGGCGATGTTAACGAAGAAGCACCTCGAGCTCTCTTGCAATGAAGTACCTGCAAGACTCAAACGCCTCTACGCTGCGGCGACTAGGGAAAGAGATACTTCCGGGTACTTCGACTCGGTGCACGCAGGATGCTAACTTTAAAGGTTCTGCCCACAGGTAGGCGTGGCTTAGTCGTTCCTACCAATATCTTTAGCCACAAGGATTAGATTGCTCATTTAAGTCCGAAGCATTTTCGAGTAAGTCCAGCAGCAGGAGAAGAGCATGCCGATGCAAAGCAGTACTTCCGCTCGGTGCGCGATAATGCCGATGACAGCACAACTCCTACATTTTTGACCAACGCAGCCAGAGAGGGAAGGTTACCCAGAACCGGCAGCCATAATTCAGATGTCCACAGAGTAGTCTTAGAGGGGGGATGCCCCCACCATCACCTCCGTTTTGGCCCCATTCAGTTTAAGCCATTTGCCATCCATCCAGCCCTTCACTGCCGACAGAATCTCACACAGCCTCAACTACACCTCTGATTGGTCAAGATCAAACCACACAAATCTGGATGTTGTCTGCATAGGCGTAGCATCTGAAGCCATAGGAGCAGATGAGAGCAACTAGCGACTGAATGTAGAGCTTGAATAACATGTGGGACAAGGCATAGCCCTGAGGAACACCACAGGATAAAGCGTGAGACTGAGACAGAAAAGGAGGAAGGAAGGGTGACTGACCTTGTCCTGAAAGGAAAGAGTAGAACAAGGGTAGGATGGTTCCCGAGAGACCTGCTGTGGCAGTACTAGAAAGCAAGATGGAATTGTCAACTGTGTGAAACGCCGCTGACTGATCAAGTAGTATCAGAGCACCTTCTCCATCTTTATCTACCAGCATAGCCAGATCATTCATTGCCATAACCAGTACACACACTGTTCCCTGTCCTGGTCGACAACCAGACTGAAATGGATCTAGACCATTCAAGTGTTCAAGATAAGGAGATAGAAGAGGGGACTCCAGGGATTCCAATGCTTTCTTTCATAAAGGGAAGGAGTGAAATAGGGCGGTAGTTGGTCACCACTAAAGGGTCAAGCAAAGTTTTCTCTAACAGTGGTAGGACGATGGCCTGTTTCAGCTCAGCTGGGATAATTACCCTGCTAAAAGGAGCGGTTGATCGTGGTAGTGACAAAGGTAACCTCAGGAAGAATTTCTTGCAGTCCTGCCACTGGCATAGGATGTGAGGGGGCTGCCAATTTAAATTTAGCAATAGCTTTTAGCATGCCCTCAGTAGTGAAAATCGGGAAGTCAGACCAAGAGTGTAAAGGTCTGATATTGGGTTCACCTAGATCTGTGTATGCTCTCTCTCTGAGCAGTTGCTCTGGATGAGGTCCTCTGATACCTGTCGCCTTAGTGATGAAACATTTCGCTAGGGAATTGCACAAACTCTGTGAGGGAGTTTTAGGGACAATTCTAATTTCAGTGCTAATTCCTTTCAACCTTAGAGACCCCAAGCTCTTTTGCTGGACTTTAGGACTTTTAATTTTGATCCTGGAGTGAGTCAGACATATTTCTCACTCTCTCGTTTTTTTTGGTCAGATTTGGACTGTTTCTTTTGTTTTTGGAGTCTGACCAACTCCATAGGTGTAATTTCATGTATTGTGACACCCAGCACCCTGTGCAGTGTCACGTGAAGTCCTTTGGATTTCTCTTAAGGTTTAAATACCTTCGCTTGGGTAAACTACTGTTCCCAAGAGTAGTAAAGACCATTTCACTTTACTTACCTGTTTTTCCTATTTAGAACCAGTGCACCCCATCGTATGTGGAAGTACTGGGGGTGCGGGGGGTTACCTAGTAGCCCCTTTTCCTACCTACTCATGTAACATGTTTTATGTTGGCCTCACTTCATTTAATGGATGGTGGCAGTAGTTTAATTTTCCTGCCACTGTGCATTTTTACTGCAGACTGAATCCTCGGCTGTCAAAATGCCCCTGGTCTTCTTTTTTTGCCATTTCTTGCTTGTGAGATCTTTCTTGGGTTTTATTCTGCGCGCCAAGCCAGGTTTAACCCTTTTGTACGTTTCGCCTTCGGCATGCTTCACTGCTGAATCCCTCCTTCGGCTCCAGTGTCTGGCAGAGCAAGAAGCGAGGGAAGTGCTCGAAACTGCCGGTCCTTGGTCTCCCTGGTTAACTGAATGCACCCAAAGGTGAATGGCTGGCTGTCCTGTGAGGACAGCCACCCAGCTGTGTGAGTGACAGCTAGGCTGTGCCTGAATGGGAGAAACCGGCATGGAAGGCAAGGTCTCTTGAACAGAAGGCAGTCGACCATTGGACAAAACATCTGAAGAAAGAAACAGAGAAGTTTGCTGCACCCTCCTGGACCATTGGTTTGCATGGTGAAGCCCTGCTGCACTGCTGCAGGCCCGATTTACATATCGACTAGAGAAGCCTGGAACTGAGGATTTCTTCCCCTGGGTTGGTGGAACCAACTGAGCCCAAGACTCATTTTGCTGGAACCCCTCTCCCTGCTGGCTGTACTTCCTTGCTGCTGGACCAGTGTGCCAGTGGTCGGGAACACTAGAGTGCATCATCTTTAAGCCAGACCCAAGCTCGAGGAAGATCCGGAGGACCCTCCCGAAGCAGGATGACCCAAGCCTGTGCTACCTCAACAGAGTGCTGGACCCCAGAAGCAATGGGAGCTCATCAAGTGTCCAAGAACCGCGGTGGTGCATTTGACCGGTAGCTGAAACTGTAAAGTGCTGCTGATTTGGAAAGAGCCCATAGCCCAGGAACTGCAGGACTGCAAGAAGAACAGAAGCCAGCTGGATCTTCTTCCAACCTAAGGTGCTGTCTTGACTGAAGGGGTACTTGCCTCTTTTGTCTGTAGCTTGCTTGTTCTCACTGGAGACTTGCAGTAGCTGACCTTCGCAGAGTTGCTTGCAGCTTTGCCTTTCACAAGACTGAAAGCTTGTGACCCAACAGTGATTCTTTTTCTACAAACTCTCTAATATTGTGCAAGACTTTTGCGCTATCTGAAGAAGTGCCTCCGCTCCCTAGACATTGTTTCAATTTGGCTGTCCTGGCTCCCTGCCGACTCTTCTGACACATTGACATTGGAATCTGTTAACCTTTTTCCTTCCCTAACCTTTTCCTTTTCCATAACCTCAGTATTGCTTTGTGTGTAAAGTGATGTATCAATGTCCACAGTGTCCTAGTGATTGAAGTCACCTCAGGGTGTAGGTGTGTGAAACAACCCAAGAGATTATCTACTTGTTTAACTTAAATCTGAGGAAGTGTTGTGAAGTGTTTTTATTGTTGCATATTGCCTTTCTAAAGAAGGCTTCTTTAAAACGGGCGGTTAAATAATTATTTTACGAGAGAACCTGGAGTATAACTGTACTCCTACATTCTGTCCCCTTTCCTCCATACTGTATGGGCTTCCCTCGCTAGGGACGGGAGACGGAACTTTTTTCACCAGAAGAAACATTCTTCCCCTTTAAATTTAGAGGTGCGGCCCTGGCAGCATCTGCTCCCCTGACTCCACTCACCGGTGCCATTACTCAGACCCCTTTTTGCATCGATGGGAACGGGCCGATTTCACCAGCGCTCCTGGTTTCAGCCTTGTTATACCACATGCTCTTCCCCGGATACTTTCTTCTGTCTTTTGTTGTCTTTGTATCAATCTGGTACTCTGTCCTCTGGTGCCACACTCCTTCCCGGCAAATGTCGACGTTGGCGGGCTTTAGTACAAGTCCAGCATGTGAAGGGCTCTTCACTATGTCCGATCCCCATTCTCTTTGCCTCTGCTGCCTGGGCCCAGACCACGGCTCGGAGGGTTGTACTGCGTGCGACACGCTTACACCGTATGCTCTGAAACAGGCTAGCTCGGTGGAGGGAGCTCTTTGAGAAGTCTCCTCCAGAGGACTTTAAGGACTACATCAAACCTGAGTCAAGGTCCAAGTTAGGGCCACTTTTTTCCATCGCACCCCACAAGGGTGACTCCTTCCCAAGCCAACGCCTGAGCAGGAGGAACATTTCAGGTTCTCGCACCAGCACCAAGGCTATTTCAGCTACCGGCATTAGATCCTTATGGAGACGGTGCTGAGTGACTGCAAGGTTCTTTTACCGGGTGTACAACCGAGGGGCTACACCCTAGTACTGGACAGATGTCTGAGGGGGCGCCTGCATGCAGCACTACCAGCGATACTGCCGAGGGCAGCATGCCTACCAGACACCATCCTGAGGTGCACAGTAGGTCTCATGCTCCACCACCAAGAGTCTTGGAGGAGGCTGGGCCCAGTGAGCCAAGCACCACGACTGTCATGTGGACAAGATGGCTGCCGCGACAGACAAAATGGCTGCTCATCCGACACTGCCCCTGGGAACGTAGCAGGTGGGAGAACGAGTTACAAGGTAGGACTGGTGTCAACTGGGTACGTGGCCTACAGTTTACCCATCAGCATCGCAGGGCAGGTTTACCCCGCAACTGGCTAGACAGAACACAGTATGCACCGACCCCAGCAGCCACCCGCTAACCCGTCAACATCACCTGCCACCCTACTGGCCTGTGAGGACAGGTTCTATGAAATGTTCCTCACACTCATGAGATCTCCACATCCCAAAAGATGGCCCCCATCTGAGATCAGGCACATGCTCCCTCCGGCCCCTCCGCCTATAGTCGTTCTTCCTATGGCTCCAGCGCCGCAGGCCCTGGTGCAGCTCCTGCTGCCGTTGGCAGCTCCTTCAATTCCTGCTCCCCTACCTCCCACAGTTCAGGCGGTTCCACACCAGCCTCCACTGCAGCCTCCGGGCTACACACTGCAGCCCTTGGCGCCCAGCACTCCTCTACCCCTTCGGAGCAGCCGGACAAGCTGGTGGACGCGGAAGATGACCCCGACATGCAGTAGTCAGCCAAGGCCTTCCACGGACTGCTTGCAGGTTTGGCACAGTACTTGAAGGGCTTCCTCAACCCAAAGTCTTAACAACCAGAGACGGGGGATCCTGGCCGAGGTTCTCACTCTACACCCCGTGGCTAGAACAGGGATCCTGATGCAGAAGGACATTGTAGCCTTGGCCAAAAAGGGGTGGTCTGAGCACCACTTGGCCCAGCCTGTCAATCGACGCCAAGTATAGGCAAATGGAGGGGGATCCACTCTTGCTATCGGCACACCCTCAACCTCACTCTTCGGTAATCGCTGTGTCGTCAACCTACTCAATGCCTGTCATCTGCAGCCACCTCGTCCTCTGGGCTGTTGAGTAAGGAGATATTGGAGGCTTACGGAAAGAAGCTTTATTCCAAGGCCTCAATGCACCTTCGTCAATCCAACCAGATGCCATGCTGCCAGCCGTTAACCAGAGGCTTTTGCGGGAAATAGCAGACTTCCTTCCAGTGCAGAGCCAGGCACGTTTCAAGGCAGGACTGGCGGAGGCTAAATTGGTGGCACAAGACATCATGGAGGCCACAGTGGCCCACATTGACCCCCTCTGGCCGGGCCATATGCATGGCCGCGGACATGAGGACTGCCTGGCTTTGGCTACTAAATTCAACCCAGACATCCAGGAACGCATATTGGACCTTCCATTCGAGGGTGGTGACCTTTTTCACGCCATCACTGATGAGCTAGATAAAAAAAGTTCCCAAACTGGAAAGTCTTTTTCCTTTATAAAAACCACAAGGAGTTCACGTTGCAGCCTCATGGAATTCAGGAATGGGGCTCCTAAGCAGAGCTTGTCAGCATTCCTCCTCCTTCTCTCCACCTGGACCTCACATGGTGGTCCAGGGACTAAAACCTGAGACGGGCAAGCCCTTCCGACAGCTGGCCCCTCAGGTCACCATCACCACGGATTCCTCCCTGAAGGTTGGGAGCACCCTGGATGGATAGCCAGAGTCCATGGAGTTTGGTCCCTGCAGGAGTCTTATATCAGCTGGCTGGAGCTGAAGATCATCTGGCTAGCTCTCAAAGCTTTCCTCCTGCTCATCGGGGGGGTGGGGGGGGGGGTGCAAGGAAGTCCTGATCAGACAACTCCACCAGCATTTACTATGTCAACAAGCAGGGTGGCACCAGGTCCCATCCGCTGTGCAGCCTAGCGGTCGGAATGTGGGAATGGGCCCTGGAGAAGAAAGTCTACCTGATAGCCATCCACCTTCCGTTGGAGGCCAGCTGTTACATATCTGTCCTGCAGTACCTCCCGTTTCTTGTGACCACATACGGGGGCAAGCGTGTTCCAGAACTTCGTTGTGGCTTCGGTATCGGTTGCCATGGCGTCTGGCCGTACAGCAGAGAGCGTCGCATGAGCTGAGACGTCCTGTGTGTTGAGAATGCGTAAGGAGGCTCCGCCCCTCTGCACCATAAAAGCCGAAGGGACTCAGCGTCTTGTTGCTGCTAATTGTCGTGTTACGTTACTACAGTTTCATCCCTTTCCAGTCCCTTAGTTCCTTTCCTCTTGTTATTTGACTTCCTGGCTATTCGACTCACCTTTGTCTACTTGGACTGTCCTTGCCTGTTCCTTCAACCTGATCTTTGAATTTTGTTGCCGACTTTGGATTGTCCTTGGATTGCATTTGCTTTTTCCTCCATTTTGATCAGTGAACCTGTTGCCAAACTCTGACTGTCCTTGGATTTCCACTGTGCTTTAGTCTGTCCGGTGATTACTTTTCTTGCCGCTCTTCGCAATTTGAACTACCTTCCTATGCGGAGTAGCACACTGCACATTACAAGACTATCTCGCCAACTTTGTATGTGTTTATGTAATTAAGGTACCCATTCAATTCACCTGTATTGTTCATTACCTGAAATCACCAGTTTTTCCTCATACGTGTGGATTCCTGGAACTATATTGTCCTTTTCTACTTCAACCAAGTGCATAGTAGTGACGCTTTCCAGTGTATGCACCATCCCGTCACTAGTGCGACCCTCGTGCCGCCCGGGTATATTATTCCTTACTAACCTTCCCATTTGTTGTTTTGTACCTGCCGTTGTTTTTCCTTGCGACTGGGACCCAACTTCCCTAGGAATCCAACTTAACAGGTTCATCTATTAAGGTCCAACACTACTTCAACCATTGTCTAGCATTGGTTATTGGCGGTGTGTGTTCTCCTGCTCTTTTAGGCGATAGACATCTCTGCTGGTTTTTACTCAAACGGCAGAGAGGTACATGGTAGAAAAGAGCCCCCCTTAGAGGAAGCCTGAATCCTGGAGGCTGAACCCGAACCTGTTAAATCCTACCTCCCTCCACAAGGTCGTTTTACCCAGGCTCCAATCAGCATACGGAGCGGTGAGTAACACCAACTTGGAAGCGGACAGGCTCAGCAAACTGGGAGCAGACCGTTATGAATAGCAATTGAACGGCCAGGTCCTGCTCGGGATCTTCAGCAGATGGGGGGCGGGGGGCATCCTCAGGTGGATCTCTTCGCCTCCTGGGCCAACAGGAAGTGCAAGCAGTCCGCGTCCTGGTAGGGGCTGGTCCTAGGCTCCCTGGGCATGCATTCCAGATGCAATGGAACGGCATGCTCCATAGAAATTGGCCCTCGCAGTGTGGTTCCTGAGGAGGTCACACTGAAACAGCTGAGCCTGTCACAGTTTAACCTATACATCATTCAAGGTGCTAGGAGCATGGCTACTAGGAGCCAGATCAAGAATAAATGTACTGGGCGGACTCTAAGGAGAGAGACCCCCTTACTTGCACATTAGACGATGTGCCCTCCTTATCTGTGCACCACGCTCACTCGGGTGCAAATTGACGCATGCCACACCTACTTGGCAGCCATCAGCACCTACAGGAATTCAGAGGAAGAAGTCTCCTCCTCCATCCCGGTGGTGAAGTGACATCTGGCGGGTCTCACCAGGCTCTATCCGCCGACAAAATAACCACACCCAGTGTGGGATCTCAATGTAT
Organism: Ambystoma mexicanum; assembly: GCF_040938575.1. Classification (NCBI taxonomy): domain Eukaryota; kingdom Metazoa; phylum Chordata; class Amphibia; order Caudata; family Ambystomatidae; genus Ambystoma; species Ambystoma mexicanum. The sequence goes on from NC_090922.1 coordinate 345,552,852, forward strand.
TGTGGGGCACACTGGCGCACAAACCCTTCGAGCCTATGGCATCTGCAGACATCAGACTGGTCACCATCAAAGCAGCTCGGTTGGTGGGGCTCACCTCGGCTCACAGACTGAGATACAGGCACTGGTTGCTTCAGAACCCCACACTACTTTTCACAAGGATAAGGTGGTCCTGAGAATGCGTTCCCTATGTTTTTTGTTGATCCGAAGGACGATGCTCAAATGGTCTTGCACTGTCTGGATTTCAGATGCGCTCTGAAATCCAATCTGGACAGGACCAAGTGCTTCCACAAGTCAGATGCTCGATTTATCACCTCGGTGGGGAGGGGAAGGGGTTCCAGGGGGGTTGTCAAGTCCAGGGTATCGCGCATCCAAGGCCTCTATAGCAAGGTGGATGGTTTCGGCCATCACAGAGGCCTATGAAGGGCAGCCCAAACCACTTCCAGCTAACATGCATGCCCACGCTGTCGGAGCCAAGGCCATGGCCACTGCATTCCAGAGACAGGTTCCTTGGCAGATCATCGGCAGGGCGGCCACCTGGGCCACCACTTTGGCTTACTACAAACAGTACTGTTTGGACTAAGGCTCCAAGTCAGATGCGGCTGTTGGTGTCATGATCTCTGCTTCCAAAAGGTCAGGGTTTTCCCAACTCCCTTGGAAGCAGATCCATAACCCAGGTTCCGAGTGCCAACCAGTCCCAATTGGGACCTTTTGGACCCAGTGGCACCAGGCTCATAAATATGCCCAGTCCCAGCGCTGGAAGCGCCGGGCTCATAATTCTTGGGTGGACTTACCTGCAGCAGACCATGCTGCTTACTTGCCTGCCAGTTGAGCCTCTGATCCTCTTCTGTTTGGAACTACTTTTCCTGTTGGGTGGGGCAGGAGCCACTCCCTAGATTCAGAACACTGGAACTCTTCTGGAAAGCAGGAACTCTTTTCTTACCTAGGCGTGGCTGTGGAAGGAGACACCTAAGCACTACAGGAGGCTATTTAAACCACACCCGATGGATGAATCTTGCTTTGCGTTATTCTGCATCCTCTGCAGCAGAACGCTCATCGTGTCTTCTGCATCTGATCCTGGGCCTAAGGAAAAAGGCTTACCATCCTGAATCCAGTCTTCAGCAACACCTATAAAGACAAGAAAGAACAGGTTAGCATTACGGTCTTCAGTGACAGCTCTTCACTTACCTGGTCCATCGGCTGTCACCAACGCCTCGCGCTGCATTCCGGCATCTGAAAGACAAAGGCTTACCTACTCTTCGTGCGCTCCGGAGGTCTTCACACTGCATTCCGGCATCTGAAAGACAAAAGCTTACGAACTCTTCGCACGCATCCGGAGGCCTTCGGCGCTGCATCCCGCATCTGAAAGACAAAACAAGGTGCATTTAAAGACATTGGGGAACTTTAATACTCACGTGCCATTACTCCTTTCCACATCTAACCCAGTGGGTATTCCGGCACCCTGCAGCCGCTCCGAACTTGTACCTGCAAAATAAAAAGACAGTTAGAGCGCATCGTGAAGCAGGCAACAAGCGCTTACTTACGTGCTTCCAGGCGCTTCTATTCATCACACGGGCTCCATCTTCAACTCACTTCAGCCCGTCATCCGCCATCGCCGGAACCCTGCAAAACAAGAAACATCATTACTAAAGACTTTAAAGACATTAGAATTACTCGAAACTTACCGTTCGTGCAGTAAACGACGGACAGCAGTCCTCTGAAGTCAAGAGGCCTGCTCCCCTTATCCAGTGAAGAAACTGGTTACAGCACCCTGCCCTGAGGCAGATGGAGAGCAAGGCGTTCACTTACCTAAGACATCTTACCCTTCAAGTCAGACATACAGTGCACAGAGGTCCAGCCCAAAGAGCCAGCCGTGTGTTACACATCACCTTTGAAGATACGGTATACGCCCAGTCAAGACCGGCGCCTCTACGGGAATCAGGTGAGTGTTACAGTTGGACAGGCGATTACACAGAACTTGTTTTCTTAGAGGGTCACCTCTCCACCCTGGGGCTACATTCAGTTGTAATCGCCCATACAGTATGGAGGAAAGGGGACGGGATGTAGGAGTAATGAAAACTGCCCGGATTTGGGGCAGGCGTCCAGCCGAAACATGCGTAATCCGAAGGGCGACGTGATAGAAAATTATAAAGTTGTGATGGGGAAACTAATTTGTTGCATGTCCTTATTGAGTATAAACTAGCAGTTTAAGGAGTGGCACTTGGCTTTTTGCCGTCATGCTCAATAGGACGCAACAAGTGCGTTAGGAGGCATTAAACAGAGGTGCTAAACATTGGAGTCGCCGAGCAGACCAGTTACAAGGAAGGGCTGCCAGAAGTCTAATAGTTACTCACTGTAGTGACTAACGTACTCCTAGTCCATAGTCCCCTTTCCTCATACGTCCCACCATCCTCCCCCTAATAATATTGGTGTCATTAGGTAATGTTAATATTGTCAATGGGAACTGAGGAGTGGCACCGTTGGGCGAAGTCGGGGAAGCGCATGCTCCCAGGTGCGCCTCTAAATTTAAAGCGGAAGGTTTTTTCTGGTGAAAAAAAGGTTCCGTCTACCGAGGGACACCCATACAGTATGGAGGAAAGGAGACTATGGACTAGGAGTACGTTCGTCACTACGGTGAGTAACTATTAATTTATATGAATACTTGCATTTGTGAATCGGTTACATCTCTACAGCTCACATTTACCCCTCTTGAGAAGTCTGGCTGCTCAGTCACTCTACCAACTTGTTTGATACAGACTTATACCAATAGTTGGGTTACCTCTTGCCAAGAGGACAAGGCTGGTGTAGTCTCCCAAAGGTTTACTACATAGAATCTTGCCTAACTTGGCACGATCTTCAGTGTAATGGCAACAGTAGAAGTAAATGATTTGACAAGCGAAAATCAGCATTTGACTGATTGCCGTCATAACTTTGCCTGTGGAAAACCAACTGTTTGGCGAGTTTGATTGCTCTACAGTAATTGTAGGTCAGTATCTGGTAATGGACCACCTCATGCATATTCTAGTTTCTCTGCCATTTCCGCTCAATCTGCCTTACCTCTAGCGGGCTGTTTTCAGCTGAGAACCAGGGAGCAGAGCAACATTTTCTTGGGTGAATGAGGTTAAGTGGAGACACACTATCTGCCACTTCAAAGAGAGTCTAAGTAAGGGTCGACAAACCGGGTATAAGAGTTAATTTGCATTACTCCTACGTCCTGTCCTCTTTCCTCTATACTTGTGGGACTTTCCGTCCTTTGGTACTGGACCGGAGACCGGGACCGGAGCACTTTTGTAAAAAAGCATCAACTTGTTTTGTACTTTATATTTTTAAGCATTGCACTGCACATGGCCGTGACCCTGCCCTCCTGAGCTACGCATCAGTCCTTTTCTCCGCGCGGTCGGGACTGGACGCACTTGTATCAGAGTTTTTGTTTTTACTCCTGTTGTCCTTCCTTCTTCCGGTTCCACGGTTGTCTAGTCCTCCGTCTATGCCGGAGGGTCTGAGATTCGTGTCCTGTTCATGCGAAAGTTGTTTCGCAGGGGCGGATCCTCATCCTGTTTGTCTGGAGTGTCTTCTTCGGTGGGAGGTGGCGTTCCAACGCATTCCTCCACCGCATTTACAGCTCTTAATCGATGAGAAGAAGCAGCGCCCGGTAAGTTCTTTGCTTTTTAGGGCACCCCGGCCTGGGGTCTCCTTTCCGAGGAACCGGGAGGGGCTTGTGTAGCTCTTCTACTGGGGGCATCCCTGAGGTGTACTGCAAGGGGCCTAAAGGCACTGGCGCATCCTCCCAAGTGCTCCAGTAGTGGGCCTGCCAAAACCAGACATTCTTCCGAGTTTCCCCTTTTGGGGACTAAAGTTGAGCCCAGTTCTTCTGTGGCTCTGGATACCGGGGTTTGCCCTGAGGTCTCCATTTCTGGAACTTTCCATACAGAGTCACAACTTGAGGCCTCTATTAAGGGAGCTTTACGTCCTGGGTTAAAAACCGAGGTTCCGCTTGGGGCTAAATCCAGTGCCGGCTGAATCGTGGGGCCGCCTTTGAAGGTCTTGTTGGTGAGGTGTATTCCTCACCCATCCCACGCTCGACGTGCGGGTACAGATTCTGTTGAGGAGAAAGGGGGGGTGCAAGGAAGGTGGTCAGTCACCACAGGCATTCGAGTACCGGCTCTGCCGAGGTTCTTCCACTGGAGGGTAATCATGGGACAGTATTGAGGATGTCCTGTAAAAATCCTAGAGCTGACGGCACCGGCTCAGCTGAGGATCCTTGGCTAAAATGCTGCTTAAGACCCCTTTTTCCCCATAGGAGACAAATGCCTCACTTTCTCCTGTGACGCAGTTCTCCGGTGTCGGCAAAGTGGCGGCTCAACCTCAGTGATCCACGGTGGCCATTTTGGATACCTCTTACACTAAAGTTTATGGCTGTGGGAGTACTCCTTTTGGGTCTGAACAGTTTTTCCCAACGCCATGTTGACAAGAACCCGTTCCGCCCTTCTACAGATTTGCGTGCTCGTGCACTGCTGCCTCATACAGTATCGCTTCCTCCTGGTTCCGCATCACTGATTTATGTGGACCCAGCCTGCAGTGGGCCGTCCTGGCAACCACCCTCGTGGCACTTATGTTTTATGCCCCTCACGAGTGGGCCTCTGCCTACTCCAGTGCCTAGAACTTTTCCCAACGCCATGTTGACAAGAACCCGTTCCGCCCTTCTACAGATTTGCGTGCTCGTGCACTGCTGCCTCATACAGTATCGCTTCCTCCTGGTTCCGCATCACTGATTTATGTGGACCCAGCCTGCAGTGGGCCGTCCTGGCAACCACCCTCGTGGCACTTATGTTTTATGCCCCTCGCGAGTGGGCCTCTGCCTACTCCAGTGCCTAGAACTTCATTGGAGGATGTATTTTTTTTGAGATTTCAGACGCTCATGCACTCTGATCCCATGAGGGCATACTTTAAGGGCATTTCTAAAGAGATGGAACCCAGTCCTCCGGTACCACCTTTGGCCGCGGTGTATCCTACGCAGGTCCTGGTGGTGCCACTTCCTCCACATGTCGGACCTCTGCCAGCACTTCCTCCTCTGCCTCCACCATTCCCTGATAGAGAAAACATTGGGTGCACCTCTAGACAACACGTCCAAGCCTGAGGCACCACATGCAGCAGACCAGCCTCCTGTTTCTGCTTCACTGGGTGAACACCAGGCGGACAGGACAGCGATTAACAGCCCTGCTCTATCGGAGCATTCCATGACTGGGTGCTGGATATGATGAACTTGCTTGATATCCCAGTACCAGAGGCCCCCCGCTCCACGTGAGGGGTTGCTTTACGGAGCCTTTACCCTATTGCTGCAAGAGCGCACCGGCCTGTTCCTCCAGAAGGAAGTTTTGGCTGAGGCCCGCAAGGTCTGGGACAAACCCCATACTGGGCCGCATTTAAATAAGAGGATTGACGCTCAATACAAGCTTCATGCCTCAGAAGATATAGCCTTGTTGGCTTGCCCTCTCCCATTGTCCACGGTAGTGGCAGCTGCCACTCTTTAATCCAAGCCGGCATCTGTATCCTCCACAGCAGCGGCCCAAATCTTTTCCGAGGAGGATAAACCTCTTGACACCATTGGCAAGGTATTTTCCAATTCGGCGCTCCAACTTCGTCAAGCTAACAACAAGCTCATCCTGGCAGCAGCCAATCTTAGACTGTGTGAGGAGCTAGCTGATTTCCAGGAGTTTATCCCTGCGACAGGCTAGATGACTTGAAGGCGGATTTTAGGACACCAAGGGGTTGGCACAGGATCTACTGGAATCTGTGGCACACCACGTAGGTGCCTCCGCTCGAGGCGTTGTGGTCTGGGTTGACATCTCCCACCAAGCGTGGCTCTATGCTACAAGGTTTTCAAAAGAAGTGTAGGACAAAGTTCTAGAACTTACTTCTGATCGCAAGGAGTTGTTCCATTCCTCCACAGATGAGTAACTCACAAAGGAGAGTACTCGGACCGCCATGTCTTTATTGGTCCTGGCGAATGCTCCAGCTAAGGCCCCACAGAGGTCAGGGTCCCAAACTCTGTCCTACTCTGCGTTCAGGGGGTTGCAGGATTGCTGTGCGTGCCGGTCAGAAGCCCTGGTTGGTGGGCCCCGCCGTAAGCAACAGCGCCAGGGGGCCGATTATTTTTTTATTTTTTTTAGATTTTTTTTCTCGGCCAACTGCCTCCTCTCCAGGGGCCTGTAGTCTCCCTGCCAATAAATCGGCCAAATTATATTTTTTGTCGGTCGCATGAGACTCCGAATCTCATCTGGAGGCGTGGCAGACCATCACCGAAGACCGGTGGGTTTTGTCCATCGCTCGGGGCGTGCTGCCACTTGCCCCTACCTGAGCCTTCAACCCTCCCTTTCAGCAGACTGGGCTGCCCTCTCTTAGCCGAGGTACAGAAACATCTAGACCTCAGAGCAGTGGAGCTTGTTCCCCTCAGGGAGCAAGGGGAGTGCTACTACTCCAGTCTGTTCAGTGCCCAAACCCAACCAGTCCGGCCTGCGCACTAACCTCAATCTTTCCCAGTTCAATCTTTCTCTTCCCCAAGAGAAATTCAAGATGATCACGCCTTGCCAATAGTCCTTTCTTCAGAAGAGCGACTGGCTCAGCGTAGTGGACCTTCAGGACGGATACATGAACAGTCTGATATGGAGCTTGCATCGGAAATATCTGTTGTTCTTCCTGGGAGAAGAACATTTCCAGTTCTGTGTGCTTCCTTTTGGCCTCAGCTTGGCACTGCGTGTCTTTACGAAGATATTGGTCATCGTAGCTTTCCTCGGACTGCAGGGGATTTGTGTATATCCATATCTGGAAGATTGGCTGCTGCGCAATCCTTGGCCACAGACGGCCTTGGTCATCCTTCAGTCTCTTTCAGCTCCTGTTCCATCTTGGGCGGTTGGTGAATTGGCAGAAATTGTCCATGACGGTCTCTCAAGACCCGCTTTTCCTGGGTTTCCGTTGGGATACTGTCAATACCAGGGTGTTCCTAACGACGGACAGGATTGCAGACGTTGTCGGCTCTTCCTCTAGTCCTCGCACATGACGGCCTAATGGTTCCAAAGACTTCTGGGTCTCATGGCCTCTTGTGTACTAGCTCTACCTCTCTTGCATGTGTGAGTATGAGGCGCACCCAGCTAGCTCTTTGGAGCAGCTGGTCTCAGGCTTCGGGCATGGATTCAAAGATGATCCTGGTTACTTCTTGCATGATGTCGGATCTGCAATGGTGCTCTTCGACCAACCTTTCAGTTGGGGCCTCCTTTCAGGAGCCCTGCACACAAGTGATGGTTGCCACAGATTCCTCGCTTCTTGGGTGGGGAGCATTGCTGGGTCACCTCGAAGTATTAGACCTATGGATGCTTCAGAACAGGCAGTTCCACATCGATTATCTGGAGCTCCTGGCTATTTTTCTGGCGCTCTGAGCCTTTCAGCCGTCAACTACCAACAAGATAGTCTGTATTCACACAGACAATTCTGTCGCTATGTTTTACATAAGTAAGCAGGGGTGGGACCAAGTCACCTCTCCAGGTGGACCTAGCCATACAAGTTTGGTACTGGGCTATTCAACACAAGGTTTGGCTCTAGGCTGTACACATTCTGTGTCGCATCAAGGTAACTGCAGACTCACTCAGCCGCCATTCGGCTGCCAGTTACGGGTGAGAGTTGAACAGCAATGTTCTCTCCAACATTTTCCGCCAATGGGCACTCCAGAAGTGGACCTCTTTGCGACTTTTACAAACCGGAAACTTCTTTTTCATGCATCCAGGGTCGGCCTTGCAGTGTTCTCCTTGGGAGGCGCACTCGAGATCCCATGGCACAACATGAGGGCTTATGCTTTTCCTCCGTTGCCTCTGATCCATCAGTCACTCTGCAAGCTCAGGAACACATCGAATTGCACTCTCCTTCATAGCTCCTTGATGGCCAGCCAGATTCTTCCTCCGATCAGATTGCTGCTGTTTCCCAAACTTCTTCACCAGAACCATCACCAGCTGTGGCATACTTCCCCATAATCGTTCAACTTGGCAGCCTGGTGCCTGAATTCAAATCCTTAGAGCAGTTCAATCTGTCTGAGGACAATATTCATATTATCCAGACGGCCAGCAATCCTTCCACGAGGGCTCAATATTGGAGCAAATGGCTGTTTTTGCCACTGGTGCTTAGCTAAGCAGCTTGACCCCAGGCATGCTACGGTTGACACTGTTCCATCTTTCGTGTCTCAACTCGCAGCTACAGGCATTCATGTTCTGTCTTGCAGAACTTGCCCATCGGCCATTGCGGCCTACGGACAGCTGTTCTTTTCATTGACAAACCTGGTCATTAAACATTTTGCGTGTCTTTTTCAACTCTTCCTGCCGGTCCGCACCCCTCATCCCAAATGGGATTTGAATGTTGTCCTCACTGCGTTATGCCATATGCCTTTTGAACCCATGGCTACTACCGATCTGAAATTCCTTTCTTGGAAAGTCTCTTTTTTTTAATCGCAGTAACATTGGAGAGGCAAGTGAGTTTCAGGCTCTTTATGTGGAGCATCGGTTCATCATTTTCCACAAGGACAAGATTGTGCTTGGCACTCATCCCTCCCTCCATGCCTGATGGTTACCTATTTTTCATTTGAATATATCAATCTCCTTACCTGAATGATAGGTTATTTATAACATGCTTAATACCCAGAGGTTTCTAAGGACGGACCCGGGAACCAAACCTGTGTTGCTCTGTCTTCTTGCTTCCACGTTGCCCTTGAGCTATCCTCCTGAGACACGTCGTTTTTTTTTTTTTTTTTTTTTTTTTTTTTTTTTTTCTTCTTAACCCGGCATCTGATGCGGAGAGTTTTGCACAACTTGGACATCAGGTGAGCCCTGAAGTTATCACTCGATAGAACGAGTGAACTTGGGGGTGGAGGGGGGCTCCTTATAGCTTTGTCACATTCAGAGACCCGAAGGGGAAACCGGCTTCCAAAGCAACTATCTCTCTATGGATTGCCTCCTGTATTTCAGAAGCCTATAGCATTCAAGGCCTTCAAACTCCAAAATGCATCCATGCTCATCTTATATGTGGCAAAGCGGCTGCTGTTGCCTTCCAAAAGTATTTCCTTGGTAAACCATTGCCAAGGCGGCTACGTGGGCTTCCCCATCAGCTTTTTGTAACCATTACTGCTTGGACCTGAGCTCCAGGGCCTATGCCCAATTCGTCTAGACTGTTCTTAAGAACCTATTCCGGTAAAGGGTTTTTTCCATCCACCCGTATTACCTGTGAGGTGTGCTTTCGAATCTCCCAAGCACACCTCAGGAAAGGGAGGAAAGGGGATGGGACGTAGGAGTATACCAAAGTTACTCACCGTAGTGACTACCTTACTCCTAGTCCATTGTCTCCTTTCCTCCATACACCTGCCTGCCGTCTCCTGTAAATAGCACCCTCTATTATTGCTTAAATGGTCTCAGACCTGGCGATCGAAAAGGACTGAAAAGGACGGGGCGGTGTTTAGGAGGGCGGTGTCATGGCCACGTGCAAATAGAAGGTGGACAAAATGAGCTTTTATATGCAAAAGTGCACCGGTCCCGTCGGGCGGAATGTCCCACAAGTATGGAGGAAAGGGGACTATGAACTAGGAGGAAGGTATTCACTACGGTGAGTAACTTAATTTTTGGCTGTCAAAACGGCTAATGCGCTACAGTCCACCTGACGCCAATTATGGCGAGGGACGTGGCATGGGTTGGCATGAAACATTCATGTTATGAAATGACAGATATAATGATCAGACCAGATCTCAGTATATTGGCATCAACTGTAAAAATAAGATGGAGAATACCCCCATGCTTATGAGTGGGCTCTACAACCAGCTGATTCAGCCCCGAATTTGCATTTGCCCAGTCTCGACCCCACCTCCTCCAGTACCTGCCCAACCCTGCAGTCACCTCCTGTTGCATGGCCCTGTATTATGGAGGAGTTGGTTCTCACAGGAGCGGACACTGGTATGTACATTAACTTGGTTACATATGGTCCCCAGGGTACGGACAATTTGGAGGACTTACGTCCCTGCAGACAGTGAGCCGCCAGATGCAGACCTGCCATCTCCAGACCCCCATCCCCTGATTAAGTGGTTTCTTTCCCTAACACGATATCCCGAATGGCCAAGCACTTTCACCTGGTACCAGAGGAAAAGGAGGGCTTCCTTTACCAGCGCCAGGAATCCTCCAGAAAGACCGGGGGTCTCAGTACCGCTTCTGGATGTCTGGGAGGATGGCCTGCTGGTGATGCAAAAGCCCTTCTCCCACCATCGAAAAAGGAGAGGCTGAAGTAAAAATATAGGGTGCCGGATGCGGCTCCAAGATGCCTCAGAGGCCATTCAACACCGAACTTGGCGGCTTCGAGGAAGAGTTAGTCCTCATCCTCTTGCTCAGTGCCACCTGACCTGGAGGGAAGGAAGCTGAATGTGACTGGCAAGCACATAACCACCACTGTAACGTCTACTGTTAAGGCTGCCAATGGCCTAGCCATCCTTGCCCGATACGACAGAACTATGGTAGAAGTTGGGGCCCATCCTCGATTTCCTACCGGAAGACAAAAAAGCAGAGGCCATGGCCATTTTTCAGACTGGAGAAGTGGCATCTGACTATGCAATCACGGTCACCCTTGATATTGCCGACTCCGGTTTCCGCCAGATGGGGAACAGGGTCGCCCTTCTCAGTCCATGTTGGCTGAAGGCACACATTTCAGACGCGACTTCCAGGCCAAGGTGGTCAACATTAATTTCGAACAGGAATAACCTTGTCTGCAAGGCAATCGACTAGTCTCTTCTTTCCATCAAGACTGACACAGAGATGACACCCTGGGCACGCTGCAACGGAGGAGGCAGACCTTTCACTCACAAAAAGAGGTGGTCTCCCGAACGTCTAAGGTTTTCAGCCCATATTATAGTCAGCCCTCCCTCTCAACTGCTCAGGAAGCATATAGTGGCCACTCCCAGGCCTAGAGGGGAGGAACTGCACATTGTTTGCAAGCCACCAGGGCACAGAGGGAAGCCTGACCAGGCCCAACCCCCAAACACCCCCTTAAGCACCCCGGTGGGAGGCCGGCTGCTTGTTGACATGTGGCGCAGCATCTCCAGACAATTGAGTGCTTGATGTAATCTAGCAGGGACACTCTAGTTTCTGGACAAGTGCCCCCATATTCTTCCCATGCTGATGCAAGAACAGCATGGAGCACAAATTGGCAAAGAGGTTCAGGCCATGCTGCTAAAGGGGCAATAGAACCCGTCCCTCTGCGCTTCTGGGCTATACTCAAGATACGTTTTGGTTTGCAAGAAGTCAGGCGGGTGGAGACGCATCTTAGACTTGGATAGTCTCATCAAAATCCTGAAGTCCCAGAAAATCTGGATTGTCACGCCAACTGGATGAGTGAGTTTTCTGGCGACCCTAGACCTGGAGGATGCATACTTCCATATCCCCCATTCACCTGAAGCATTTTAAGTTTGTTGTCCAAGGAAGATGTTACCAGTTCAAGGCGATTCCCTTTGGCCTTGAATCGGCCCAAGGGTGTTCACCAAATGCCTAGCCCCATTGGCGGCTTTCCTTCATCGGAAGAGTCTCTTCCCCTACCTGGGTGATTGGTTGGTCTGGTCTTTCTCATGCCCAGGCGGCGCAATGTACAGCAGATACGGGCCACACTGTAACCACTCTGGTATTATCTATAAACTATCCCAAATCCTGCATGGTGGCATGCAAAGACGCCCTGTACCTAGGGGCCAGACTCGACAAAGTATCGTGTTCGGAAAACCCATCTGAGGACAGAACAAAGTCCATCCTTGAAAAGGTCCAACGGCTGTGTTGACCAGCATTGCTTCTGTCCAGTCCATCAAATCCCTGTTGGTGGTGATGGCCTCGTGCATCCATGTGGTCCCTCATTGCAGCCTGCAAATGAAGCTGCTTATGGAGTTCCTAGACGCCAGGTGGAATCAGATCTCTGGCTCATGGAACGAAAGGCATAACCCTTAATCAAATTTTCTGCATAGCCTTGTGCTGTTGGTCCATTCGCCCTCACATGGTGCTCAATTCAGGACCCCTACGCATCAGACGGTCACTGAAGTCTTGTTGGATGGTTGGGGTGCCCACCCAGTACGACTAAACACCAGAGGCCTACGTCTTTAGGTGGATAATGTGTTGCATATCAACGTCCTGGAACGGCGGGCAGTTTTCTGGGCTGAAGTCTTTCAAGCCTCAGCTGGTAAGAAAGTTGGCCAGGGTTGTCACGGACAACACAACCATTATGTATTACGTCAAGAAGCGGGGAGAGATGATGTTGCCCGTCTTCTCTGGATGTGCAGAACCTATTGCGCTAGCCCATTGCTCACTGGTCCTGTTCCACCGGGCGGGCGTGTCATGATGCCTACCCCCCGGAGCACCAGGCCAGGCCCAGCACCCCTGGCAGCAGGCATCATGCCCTCGGGTAAAAGCCCAGCGGCCCCTTATAGGGGCTCTTTGGACTCAGTCCTGGCGCCTTTGGCGCCAGGCTCATGTTGGACATCAGTCCTGGCGCCATAGGCGCCAGGCTCATAAAGGGAGGTGTTTTGTGCACTTACCTGATGCAGACCATGCTGCACGCTTCAGGCCTCCCTGAGACCTGAAAGGGACTATTTTTTTTATAGGGACTATTTTTTCATAGGGACTATTTTTTTCACTCCGTCGTGGCCAGGGAAGGATACATACCTAGTTCGGGAAGGATACATACCTGGGACTTCTTTGGAGGCTATTTAAGCCACGCCCAGACAGCAGCTCATACTTCGCATTGTTCTGCTTCCTGCAGCTTAACGCTCACCGTGTCTGCTCCTGCTCCTGGACTCCAGCCACGCCCGCCTCGAACCTGGAAGACCTGCAAGGAAGGAAGAGAAGAGAAAGGTGGAAACCAAGGACTATTTCAAACTTCTTACCTGCATCCGGAATCTTCTCGCCAGCATCCCTGAAGAAAGACTTCCATTTAAAAGCATTGCGTTGCTCGCTGCAGCGCCACGCTTCACTCACCTGTCCTCGAGACATCTCCCGGCTCCATCGCGGCTGTCAGCATCGGACGCCACATCTCTGCACCTAGGGGAGAGAAGAAGAAACAAAAGGTGAGCAGAAGGAAAGCCTGATTAACAGCCATAATACTTACTGGCTTTTCTTCCACATTTCGGGTCGGCGCCGCCCCGTTGGCAGGTACCGTACCCCGGCCCCTATGGGGAAAGGACAAGAGACATTTCTGGGGAATGATAAGGACATTTAGAGGGATCGCCCTCATCACTACTCACCTCGGCAATTTAACCCCTCGACGCATCGCCTTCATTCTGCACCTGAAATAAAGGACAGATCACAGGTTAGAAAGACAACATAAAGGGGGCCTCACTTGAACTTTGAACTTTCATACTTACGGCGCATCGCTCAGGAAAGTCTAGTGGATTTTGCCAGCGCCATTCTGAAAACCAGTGAAGTAACTGGACGAACACGCGCCCCTGCACCAGAAGCAGGATGGAGAGTTCATCCTTCCAAACCATAAGGTGAGCCTAAACCGGGGTTTGGAGGAAGTTGGAGAGGAACGAAGGGGGAAGGGGGAAAGTGGGGAGCTAGCACACTATTCTGCAGACTGTTAATCCCCTTTCTCATCTGCAGAAGGATATTCCTACGGGCCAGGCAAGCACGATTTGGAGGTCCTGTCCAATCGGTGTTCCGGGTCCTGTGCATCACGCTAGAAGAGGCCACAGCAATCCAGACTAGACCAGCGCCCCCGTGGGAACCAGGTGAGCGTTATAGGGCGTTCAAAACACCATCGCAGACTCTGGGCACAGAGCTGCGGTCCTGCCAAAAGTGGGAGCTCAAGCCTTGCAGATTTTCAGCAAATGGGGCAAGCCTCAGATTGACCCGTTTGCTACAGCAACCATCTCCAAGTGCCAGAGGTTTGCCAGCAGTTTCCCTTAGGCAAGGAGCCTGGGGGTTGCCTTCTCGATCCCTTGGGAAGGCCAGTTCCCATATGCATTCCCCTTTTGATACTGTTGCTACTACGTGTGATCAACACACTCAAACTGTCTTGCTGCAAGGTGATTTTCATTGCACCGATGTGGCTGAGGCAGATCTGGTAACTAGATCTCCTGCACCTGTTGGTGGGTCTGGCTTGCACACTGCCTCCCCTCTCAGACCTGCTCTCCAGAGATGGACAGATCGATCATGCACCACTACCCAGTGTCCCTGAGCCTATCGGCATAGATCCTGCAGTCCAAGTTTGGACATGATTCGCTGCCTTTGGAATGCAAGAACATTCTGGGTAAGACCAGGGCTCCACCTACACTTGCGTCCAACTGTGCTTGTAATGGGTGTTTTACAGTAAGGTGCCAGTCAAAGATGTCGTCTCCATGGCATGTTACGGCGTCACAGCTTCTTCATTATATGCTCTTGCTTGCCAAGGTGGGCCTTGCACATGCACGAATCAAGGTACACCTGGCCGTCACCTCCAGGTACACCTGGACACCGGCCAAGCTCTCCCTGTGGTCGCATAGACTAGTCAGAGTTCCTCAAGGGCCTCTTCAGGACTTTACCACCAGTGAAGTCCTCTCCTACTTGGGAGTTTAATGTGGTACTCAAGCTCATGGGGCTGCAGTTTGAACCAGTGCATCGGGGCTCCCTCGAAGTTTGTTTCTTGGAAATCGCTTTCTTCATGGCTATCACCTCGGCCTGGAAGTTTGGTGAGATAGATGCTTGCTTGCAAGTCTCCATATTTGTCATTACACCCAGCGGAAGTACTTCTAAGGACTCATCCATCCTGTATGCCCAACAGACTTTCCTTTAAACAAGCTTTTGGTGCTACCAGTTTACTTTGCGAACCCTCCTTTGGTGTTTGCTTTCGCTGGACGTGGCACATGCCTTAATTCTATGTTGCACGCACGAAGGACTTTCAAAAGACTTCAATTGTGTACTTTGGACCTATGGGTCGGGGGAAGGCCCTATCTAAAGTGTCCATCTCCAGATGGCTCTCCGGGTGCATCATGCATTGCCATCAGCTGGCCAAAGGCCTGTTGCCAGGCAGACCAAGGGCCCGTTCCACCAAAGCAATCCCATCTGCGACAGCGTTACTCTTTCTGCAATCGCTCCTTCGCCACCAGAGTCGTCCCATCCCGCTCTGAAGCACTCCCTTGTGCACCCCCTTTTTCCTCTGCTACCTTTTTCTCTACCTGTGGTGTCCCCTGGCTGTTCAACTAATACCTGGCACTCCTTGCCCACCAATTGCTGTTCTCTGCCCCAACCTTTTGTTATGCAGATGACACCCAGCTCATTTTCAGGCTATCCTCTACCTCCTCCTCTCCTTCCCTTATCTCCGTCTGCTATCCAGGAGTGGTGTGCTGCCAATGACCTCTGCCTTAATGCCAGTAAAACTTGAGTTTCTCCTTCGGCACACCCGCTCCCTCCTTTCCTGTTGCTCTCTGGCCGGCCTCTCTTGGTCCTCTTCCTGCTCCCACCTCAAATCCAAAAACCTTGGTGTCATCTTCGACTCCACACACTCCTGTCCTCACATCTGACGTCTCCAAGAAGTCACACTACCAGCTGAACCTCCTCAGAGGTATTCTGCCTTTCCTTTCCTTCACCCCAGAAGCTCACTGTCTCCAGAGCTCTGGTTCTCTCTAGGCTGGATTATTGCAACAGCCTCTTTCTAAATCTGCCTGCTTTTACTCTTCGCCCTCTGCAACTCATCCAGAACAGGACTGCGAGACTTGTCCTTGGCCTCAAGCCCAGGGATCGTATCTCTCCAGGACTGAAATCTCTGCATTGGCTCCCAGTGGCTGCGAGGATTAAGTTCAAAACCCTCTGCATCGTCCACAAGGCCTTCTGGGGGTCTTGGGGCTCAATACCTCAAACTTGCTCTACCTAAATATCTTCGTTCTCGAGATCTACGCTCTTCTGCCTCCAACTCCAGCAGGGTCAGTCGCTTCTCCAAGCAACAAGTCGGTGGTAGATCTCTCCTCTTCTGGTGCCTCCCTCTGGAACATCCTCCCTTAAACTTGTGGAGAACCATCTCCGTTCCTGAAGCACCTCAAAATGTTTCTCTTTGCTTCTGCTTTCTCTCCTCCTCTGCTGACCTCCCGGCTGAAACCAGTACTGCACTAGCTACCTGGACACCCTTCTGATCCTGGGCCCATGTCCCTCTCCTGCCAGCGTCGCACACCTACACTGCCCACCTGGAAGCCCCAGCACTCGGACTGTTCTGTATCCCTACAGCCCCCCCGCAGCCCCTGACCTCGATAGCTAATGTCTGCACTTACCCTTGCACTTGCCACATGCTGGCCGCTATTTTATTTATTATCTATTCCCATGTACTGCACTTTTCCTTTCCTCCCTTCCCACACACTTGCGCAATCTGAATGACACCTGGCCTAGTAGGATCGTTGTATGTCCCCTTGTTCCCCTCCCTTGCCTCGTTGCACCTTGAAACATTTGTGTATAGGCACGTTATAAATGCCATATCATATCACCCTCCTGGACATCTGCAGGGCTGGTACTCAACCCACTGGTCCAGGCCCTGCAACATTACTGTGCATTGAAGGCAGCAGAAACCTCAGAAATGGCCACTGGAAAGCATTCTGCTCGCTAAAAATCACCCAAAATTGCGCAGTAAAAATCTAAAAAATAGGCCACCATCCACTTTTGCCCATTTTAGTGAGCACAGGAGATCACTGCCAAAACCCACCATTGGGATGCCCTCAAGCAGCTTGAAATCACTTGAAAAAGCAATGCTGAATGCCAAAAAGAAACTGCTGTTTGGAAATCCGTTTTTTCTTGATTGTCAACAATGTGCAAAAATCATGGCTCACAAACCAAACTTTTTTTTTCTTGTAATTTTTAGTTTTAAATCAAACTTTTATCACGTTTTTTTTTATCAAAAAGTTTTAAGAAAACAAACATCTTCCAATTCAGTTCACTAGCCCAGGCTTAAGTTAGAGTCCAAACAGGCGTCCAGAAAGTTTATTACTGAACACGTCAGATGAATTGAACTTCCACCTAAGATTCTTTGCCACCATTCATCCATGTTGTCATTTATAGGCGCAAATTGACCTAGGTACATTGACCTCAAAGTCTTAAGTTCTGGGCATTCTGTTATTAGATGTTTGATTCTAAATTGGACTTGCAGAATCTACAACCATTGTCCTCTGTTTTTTCGATATGACCACTAGCATTTGTTTTGTCTTTACGGCGTTTAGACGCAGACTCAGGAATCCATTTCAATGGTATCTTGAAGGAAATTTCTGCAGGTATTGGGGAAAAATTGTTTAATTTGTTCATTGCTTGACTATGGTCCCGGGCAGACGAGAGATCTTTGTATTTGGACATATTTAGAATCCAAAACCATTGCTTTATCTTTTTCTTTGCGATTTGCGGCTGGTCTAACAGTGTTTCAAGCTTGATGTCACTCGCTTTTAGAACCTCCTCTAGCTTTTGTACCCAGCTCTTAAGTAGTCCTGTGTATTCCGAGCTGTCTCTTGGTGCTAATAGCATGTATGCAGGTACTGGATTAGCAATTTGCATTTTTCTTAACATCGCAAGCGATTTCCATACTACACAGCCATAGAGTTCTTCTAATGCCAATTCATGCCTTATTGCAATGATTGAGATGTAGTTTGGTAGTCTTAACACTCGCTGCCAAAAAATGCCCTCTAGTTTTGCCCAGATTTTATAGTCCAAGTTCCACCCTGTTTCTGAACCATATGTGATTCCTGGGACCACCTTTTGCACATAAAACTGCCGCACTGCAATTAAGCTGAACTTTCCATACAAAGTATGGATTCTCGCCCCTTGTAGGGAGAGCGTCTTCATTTGTTGCACTAGGTGTAGTACCCAATTATTTTCTCGAATTGACTTGTTTATTGGCACTCCTAGATAGCGTATTTCAGTGACAGCTTCGATTTCATCGTTATCTATCCTCCAGTTGAAGGCTCGGTTTCTTTTTCCTTTTGCTGATCCAAACTTCATTATTTTGGTCTTTTTTACGTTGATTCTTAATTCGTTTTTCTCCATATATTGATGTAGGCCCTGTAATAGCCGCTGTAGCCCTATTTGCGTTCGGTCAAGCAAAACCAGATCGTCTGCATAGGTTATACACCAGATTTGGTGACCGTTTATTTTTGGAGAAAAACGATGTTTGTTAGTTAATGCATCCGGGATGTCAGCAATAAATAGTTTAAACAAGACTGCATTCAACTGGCAGCCTTGTTTCACCCCACTGTTCGTAGTTATTGCTTCGGTTAATTCACCTTTACCATTTATCCTTATACGAATAGAAGTTTTGGCATGAAAGGCCATTGGGTGTAGGATATTTGCTGGGCATCCCCAGTTTTTAAGTTTTCGCCACAAAAGATCACGATTTACTGTGTCAAAAGCCTGTTGCATATCCACAAAGGCAAGATATAGGTTTGACCCTTTAGACAATGCTTCTAATTTCAGTAGATATACTATGGTAAGGTTAATCTCCGTTCCAACTCCTTTAGTAAACCGTCTGACGACAATCCATGATTCCTTGGTCGGTAGCCCACGTTGTTAATTTTTGTTGGAGAAAAGTTCCCATTATTTTTCCAATTGTATCAAGAAGGGCGATTGGCCGATAGTTAGCTGGATCAGCCCGATCCCCCTTCTTGAATACTGGCACAACAATCGCCTCAGTCCAGGATTCCGGGAGTAATTTCTGGTTTGCAATTCTTTCACACAGCATATCGATAAAGATGGACCATTCAGCTTTGTATGA
The DNA here is from genome assembly GCF_040938575.1 of Ambystoma mexicanum. NCBI lineage: Eukaryota > Metazoa > Chordata > Amphibia > Caudata > Ambystomatidae > Ambystoma > Ambystoma mexicanum. Next base: position 345,571,611 of record NC_090922.1, read on the forward strand.
CTTTAGCAGTACGTTGGATATGCCGTCGGGCCCTGCTGCTCCTGAGTTTTTTAACTTGGAGATAGCATTTTGTATGTCTTCTTCAGTTTCTGCAACTTCCCAGCGCGTTGACTCACAATTCGTGTCTGTTAATGTGATTTATTGAGGTTGGTTGAAAACGCCTGTGAAGTGTTGCCACGCTCCCTCAAACTCCATTAGCAAGCATGTCAGTTTGATCTACATTGTTATTTAGGATACGCCAAATCTCTCACATTGGACTGAATCAAAGATAACATCAACTCTCCACGTTCTTGATCTCTTAAACAGGCAAATGACTTGTGCCAATTACGGTATTTTTGTCGCCGTTGTTTGATTTGTAGGGCGGCATTCACTCCCATGTTTCGCTTTAATTTTCTTATTTCTTTATTCAGCAATTTCTTTTGTGCTCGTGCTTGTGTGGATTCCCGTTTAGAAACCTAGGGTTGCTCATTTGTTGGTAAGGCAGTAACATAGCATAGTTTGTCGAAGTTGCTTCTTTGTTAGGTAGAACTCGGTATTCCTCGGTGAAACCTTTTATTTGGTGTTCATTTAGACGTAACCGATTTCGCCCTTGATTTACTTCAATTGGTTGCTTACAGAACACTGCTTTTGTTTTCTGACTTATAGGCCATGACATTTCCAAAATGGATAATGCGTAACTTTGTGATCTTTGTCCAAACGTTTCTTGATGTCCAGATGTAATCAAGAATTTTTTTTGTGACCAAAATTTCTCCAGGTGAACATCGGTGGAATGTCTCCAGGTATTTGTCCATTTACCAGGTCACAATCTCTTGCATCCATTTCATTATCCCAACATACTCTCCTTTCACTGATGGTCTGTTTTTCTTTTATTTCTGATGAAATGAGCTTCATTTCGTTATTGAACCATGATAGGTTCATATCACTGCATATAATTGTTTGGTCTTGGTGCTTCTTTTGCTTTTTGTCAATTATGTATGTTATTGATTGGTTGAATTTCTCAGTTGTTATCTTCACCGGATTCCAATACAAGTTAATTAGAAGCAGGTATTTTGCCACTGTTGATTGACCATTTGGTTTTCGAATTAATGTAACCTGTACAAGGCTATTTGGGTTTTCAGTTTCACAGACTTCCCATGTAGTTCCATGTTTCACCATGGTTATTCTGGTTTGTGGGCGACCTCGAGCATTTTTTTTCTGCTGGATTAAGCAGGGTCAGGTACCCATCCTTTACAGGCGGACTACGTAACCATGTCTCCTGTAAGCAAATTAAAAGTTTTCAGACAAGTCAACTGGGAAGTCTTCAAATGGGTGTTGGAAGCCTCGTGTGTTCCATGAGATCAGTGTGACCAGCCCTTCTCGTTCGTTGCTTTCTAGCTAATGATTTCTTTTTCTTGGTTCTGCATCACTTTTTTGCGAGGGCCCAGACCGGCTGGTTTTCTTCTGGTTTCTCAGGGTATCCTGGCGCTGTTCCAAGGACTCTTTTGCCATTTTACTGGCGTTTGTGCCTCTAGAGTTATTAGAAGGCTGTAGCTCTTCATCTGAAATCTTGAAACCCATGAACAAGAGTTCGTCTTTTGCCGCCAAGAGTGTTTTTTGTACAGCTTTAGAATTAATGTGCAGAAGAACTTGGTCTCCGCGTTCTTCTGAGACACAGTCCACAATTCCTATGTCATTTGTTGTGACAGTTCTCAGTATCGGCACTGAATGCAGTAATCAAATGACATTGCCACTGTTGCATCATTTTCCTCATGGAAGATGTTTTCAATCCGTATTCTGCCAATCTTATCATTTCATACAATTTTGTTTGAGTTTTTCAGCTGTGAGAGATTTGATCTGCGATTGTGCACATGTTAGTCTTGGATTCAGTGAAACGTGATGTTTTGTCACTGTCTTCCTCTTTCCTGACCCCTGAATCTGATATTCTATTTGATTTTTTTGTGTTTACTAGTTTTTCTCTAGCCTCATTTTTATTCATTAATTGTGCATTTGGTTGCATCGACAGACGTTTTTCAGCTCCTTTGTTTGGTTCTTTCATAATTGACTGACTTGTTTCATCTGGCTCCTCGGGATCAGCCATTGATATATCTTCGAAGTCGTCAGTGTAACTTGAAAGATCGCAAAGATCCACCGAAGATTGTATCGATTGCACGGAAGAATTGTCTGAGTCCAATCTCGTTCTTTTTTTTGGGATTTGTCGAGACAGGTTTGTCTGTTACTCCTGTTATTTTTATTAACGCTTTTGCCTTTTCCGATCCTTTTTGAGGCACCTGTTTGTTTCTAATAAAGAGACTTTGTTTGACTGGGGTAGGTAAGTTGCATATGAACTTTTGTGATCCACTAGAGTTTTTTGGTTGCCTCAAGATTTTTCTTTTTCTCCGTTTTTTTTCTGAGTGGGCATTGCTTTGCCAAGTTCGGTTGAGCTGGCTTGGCATCACGTATGTTTTTTGCCGCTCCTCCAAAAATGCCGTAAGTAAGTCTGTCGAGCCATGAGGAAGAGCCAAAGATTTTTCAGCATGTACTTCTCAGATTATCCTGGTTTGTATTTTACTCACAGGTGGCATCTCCTCCAAATTGATCGCCACCGCCTTTGGGAGGATGCTGCCGCACGCCATAATGTTCTGTTGTTCTTCAATCGGTGAGTAGTCATTGTTTTGATTTCTTTGGCCTTGTTCTTCAATCCGTTGGCGTTGAGAATCAGTAGTGACACTTTTGTTGTTATATGTTGTGGGCTTATTGCCACTTCTTCTGCCATCAGAGGGCTGAATTGTCATCTTTTCCGGTTCTATTAGACATACCGAAGGTTGGTTCCCATTTTTAGGATACCAAGAACCTTGCATCAGGCTTCCCCTTGGAGCATTCAGTAAGGAGCTTTTTTCCACACAATCATTCCTAAGCTGTGTGCTCAGCTCGGTGTGCCGGGTCCATTTTTTGGACACTTCATTTCCAAATTGTTGTTTGAGCTCACTATTCGCATTTTCCATTTTGACTTTTTCATTTAAATGACTGAGTAACGCAGTATTGTTTTGTAGTTCATCGTGAAGGGATTCATACATTTTGATGAAAGGAATTCAAGCCAGGGACGTGGCGGCAAGTACATTGTTCTGAATTTGTATAGCAGCCGCCGTAGATAAATTAGATTTCAATACAGATTCGGTTTCTGAGTCATGATGTGTTAGAACATTCCTCTCACTTTCCCTTTCGATTCTGGACTTGCATCCTTATTTGCTCTGAGGAATTTCTTAAGCGGACCCTTTTTCCCAGAAAATCATATGACTTGACAGTAGGAGTGTTTGTAGGAGTTCCCTGAAGTTGACTTTTTTGCATTTGGCTTTCAGTGTTCGAGACACGAGTCCCTAGTTGGCAGTGTTCTTCAGGAGATGTTTGAGTATTTAGACATTCTTTGTTCCTTGCAGCATTTTGAAGAGACTGCGTTAGTGCATGGCTATCTTTGCCTTTGTGTTTTTCTGTAAAGCTTTCAGCCAATTTATGCTTCATGTTTTCGAAATCTGCTTTCAGTGCTCTGTTAAGCGTGCTTCACGGCCTGCAAAGTCAAAGCCACTGATCTGCTTGGGTCCGTTTGTCTTCATGCTTTCATTATTGTGTTGACCATCATTGCATTTGCTCAGACTAACTGGCCCTTTCGCGAACCTTGCTTCTCCAGCATGGGGTCTGGCATGGATTCACATGCTCATGAATATTCCCCGTCGTCAGGCTGGGAATCCTCGGTAAAGAAAAAAACCAGTATCAGTTTAGTTTCTGATCTCTTTCGTAGTAATAACCAATCACTGGTCTCTGCGTCATACTGACCACAGCCAATGACTGCCCTCTACCTAAGCACCGCCTCTGGCAGCCATCTTCAGATTTTTACCGCACGTTCATGTGTTGGGATCCTCGTGCTATTGCTCTCGAGCGTTAGTGCTATTTTTTCACGTTTTTTTCTCAAAACTTCGTTTTTTCCGGTCAAAAGAGCCTCAAGCTCCACCGACTCTCCATCCGATCAACGGGGACCCGTGTCGGATTCATCTGCGCCCCTCAAGGGTGAAGATTTCGTCGAGCTACGTTTTGGAGGACTCCAGAAGCTTCTCAGGCCCGGACATGGCCCAGGAGAAGGGAAGCTCGACGCCCGGAAAGCTGTTCAGGGTCTGCCCTGGATGCCAGCTGCAGAACGTCTTTAAGGAGGACGAACAGTCCTTTTGTCTCTACTGCTTACATGAGGACAAGACGCACGTGGAGAAGGACTGTGCGTTTTGTGGCAATATGTCGGAGTGGACCATGAAGGACCGCCATCAACGCCTCGCCAACTGGCTGGAAGGGAAGAGGCCGTCAGGCGAGAAGAAGAGGAAGAAATCCGAGCGGTCTTCTAAGACCTTTGAGGACGCCCCGGCGACGGGGGTCCAACACAAGGCCAAGCACCGCGAGTCCGCTGGCACCGGGAGCGCCGAACGGTCGGGCTCTACGGGCGCCAGGCAGGGCGCACCCTCCCCGGCACCTTCAGCCACGAGCCAACGCTCTGGGTCGGGTAAGAGGAAGGGCGAGCACCCGGCGAAGCTCCTGGAGAGGCCCCGGTCGAGCTCGAAGGCCCCATCGGAGGGGGAGCGAGGCAGTGTCCCCCCCCCCCCCCCCCCAAGGATAAGGCGGTGAGCGCACCTAAGGTGGTGAAGACCTTAATCCATCCGGCCAAGCCCTCTATCGATACTGTTGCGGCGGCCCTGGCTCAGCCTGTGGAGGCTACACTGGTGGTGGCGACCTCGGGGCTCATTCTCCCTGCCACCTCGGAGGGAGTCCTCTTTTGTGCCCATCGATAGGACCCCCGTGAAATCCCCGGCGGGGAAGAAAAGGGGGGGGGGCAGGGCGTCGTCGTAGATTCGGCTTCAGAGGAAGAGCTGATCGAGGTCTTAAGCCACGGCCTTGGCGTGGATGAAGACCGGCCCGTCGGGATGGATCCCGACGCAGGTGACGACGACAGCGTCGAGGGTGCCGACGGGGCCCCTGATCGCCCGTCGGATTCCCCTCTGCCAGCGCCGCAAGACAACTCGGCGGCCATTTTGTTGGCTATACAGTCCTTATGCTCAGAGATGAGGACGAGACTACCGTTGCCGACGGAGGAACCTCTCCCGTCGGGGGATCCTGAACCGGGACCTTCTGGTGTTCCCCCGCCCAAGAAAAGGATTCACCCTCCACCTCCTTTTCAGCCGTCGCGACCCGTCCAGCCCTCCTCCCCGTCCACCCGAGGGGATGATACGGGGACTGACACGGCAGCGACGGGTACGGACGACGAGGTATACGGCGAGGATCTCCCGTCGTCACCTCCCACCAGGGCTTCTCCGCCCGACGAGATTGGATTGTTCCACTCCATGATCGCCAGGGCATCCGAGCTTTTCCAACTCTGCCCTGAGGAGAAGAAAAAGGAAGGATTCCTTTATCAACGGCGCAAGGCCAAGAGGAAGACGGTCCTCGCGGTGCCTCTACTGGACGACATTTGGGATGAGGGCCTCGCCCTCCTCAAGAACCCTTCCACGACGCCAGCTAGAAGAGACCGGTACGAGAAGAAGTACCGGGGTCCCGGACGCGGCCCCCCTGTGCCTCCGGGCGCAGCCTACCCCGGACTCCGTCGTCTCAGTGGCGGCCAGGAAGAAAGCAGGGGGGGGGGGGGGTGCGGCCTCCACATAGACTTCCCCACCGGACGGCGAGGGAAAGAAATTGGACGCTATGGGACGCAGGGTCATCTCGTCTGCAGCGACGACGATTAAAGCAGCCAACGCCTTGGCTATCGTGGCCCGCTACGACAGGGAGCTATGGTACAAACTGGCTCCCCTGCTGGACTTCCTACTGGACAAGAGGGCGGATGCCCTGGAGATCCTACAGGAAGGTGAGGTGGCGTCGGACCACGGCATCACTATTGCGACGGACATCGCCGACACTGGGTTTTGCCAGTTGGGCAACGGCGTGTGCCTTAGGCGGCGTGGATGGCTCAAGGCTACGGACTTCCGTCAAGACGTACAGACCAGAGTCCTGGACATGCCGTTCGATGGGAACAGCCTGTTTGGGAAAACAGTGGACGATTCCCTTCAGGCCATTAAAGCGGACACTGAGACGGCCCGGGCCCTTGGGGTTCTACAGCAACGACGGACGCCCTTTCGGAGCAGCGGAGGCAAGGGCGCCTCCAAAGGTTTCGGCGGCGGTTTCTCTACCTACCGTCAAGCGGCCCGCTCGTCTCAGGAGGCCTACAGAGGACGAGGCAAGTCTGGCGGACCCCGCCGTCGTCGCCAAGGAGGTCAAGGCGGCAAAGCCTCGTCGAAGCAGGACTGAACCGGCCGTGGGGTCGGGCCCCCACCGAAGCACCCCGGTGGGAGGCCGGCTGGCGAGCTTCGTCAGCGTGTGGGAGTCCATCTCCACCGACCGTTGGGTGCTGGACGCCTTAGCCCGGGGCCACGCGCTCGAGTTTCAAAGAAGGTGCCCGCGCGTCCCCCCCGTGGCCAGGAAAGAGCTTCACGTCCCTCAGCTTCTCCTGGAGGTAAAGGCGTTGCTCAGGAAGGGCGCCATCGAACTCGTCCCAAAGAGGCTTCGGGGCTCCGGAGTTTACTCGAGATACTTCCTCGTGAAGAAGAAGACGGGAGGATGGCGCCCCATCCTAGACCTGCGACGTCTGAACAAGTTCATCAAGGCGCAGAAGTTCCGGATGGTCACCCTCCAGCACGTCCTGGGTCAGCTGGAGGAAGGAGACTTCCTGTCGTCGTTGGATTTGGAGGATGCCTACTTCCATATTCCCATCCTAAAGGGGCACCGAAAATTCCTCAGGTTTGTGGTCCAAGGGCGTCGCTACCAGTTCAAAGCCCTCCCCTTCGGATTACGGTCGGCACCCAGGGTATTTACCAAGTGCCTTGCACCGGTGGCGGCGCAGCTGCGCCACGATGGGATCCACGTCTACCCCTACCTGGATGACTGGCTCATCCGAGCCAAGACGAGGGAGCTCGCCGTGGAGCACACGGCAAGGACCGTCCAACTTCTCACGGACCTGGGATTCTCCGTGAACTACGCCAAGTCCCACCTGGTACCCGCGCAAAACGCCCTGTTTCTGGGAGCGAAGCTCGACAGTGTCCCTTCTGGCCTCCCCGTCGGAGGAAAGGACCAGGTCCATCCTGGGCAAGGTACAGCGGATGTTGGTTTCCGACGCGGCCAAGGTGAGGTCCATCAAGTCCCTCCTCGGAATGATGTCTTCTTGCATCTACCTCATTCCCATGTGCAGGCTCCGGATGCGCCCGTGGCAGGAGTTCCTGGACGCGCGCTGGATCCAAACGACGGGCGGCTTCGAGGAGAGGATCACACTTGACGAGAGTTTCCGCCGAGCGGTCCGGTGGTGGGGCACCCGCGCGCATCTGACGGCGGGCATGGACTTCCAGACCCCAGACCACCAGGAGACAGTGACCACGGATGCCGCCCTGGAAGGGTGGGGAGCGCACACCGAAAATCTGCACGCGAGAGGCCTCTGGCTCCCGACGGAGAAGTCCCTCCATATCAACGTCCTGGAGCTCCGTGCAGTGTTCTGGGCCCTCAGGTCCTCCCTTCCGTCTCTCAAGGGCAAGGTGGTGAGGATCTTCACCGACAACACCACCACGTTTTACATCAGGCAACAGGGCGGAACCAGGTCCCCAGCACTGTCCAAGGAGGCGCAGGACCTGTGGCATTGGGCCGTCGCCCAAAGGATGTTTCTGGTGCCGTTTCATCTGGCAGGGATAAAAAACACCATCGCCGACTCACTCAGCAGGGAGCTGCGCTCGTGCCACGAGTGGGAACTACGGCAGGATCTAGTGGATCGCCTCTTCCGACGGTGGGGCACACCCCAGATCGACCTGTTCGCGACGAACTCCAAGTGCCGGAGGTTCGCCAGCAGGTTTCCCCAGGCGAGGAGCATGGGCGATGCTTTCTCGTTCCCCTGGGAGGGCCTGTTCCTCTACGCGTTCCCTCCTTTGCCACTGCTAATCCGGCTCGTCAACCAGCTCAAGAGGTCACGGTGCAGGATGATCCTTGTCGCACCTGCGTGGCCGAGGCAGATATGGTTCCCGGACCTTCTGGACTTATCAGCGTCCCCGCCAATCAGGCTGCCGGTGGACGCGGATCTACTCTCCAGGGAAGGAGGCGCCATCCTCCACCACGACCCGAAATCGCTGAACTTGCAGGCCTGGCTCCTGCAGCGCTAGAGTTTGGAGGATACGACATACCGGCCGACTGCAGAGAGGTTCTTGCAAAGGCCAGGGCGTCCTCGACTCTTAAATGCTACGGACACAAATGGAAGAGGTTCTCTGTCTGGTGCCACGCACAGAAGATTAACCCTCTACGGATTACGGCTCCCCAGGTACTGCCGTACCTGCTGACGCTGGCCAAAGCTGGACTGGCACACGCGTCCATCAAGATTCATCTTGCTGCGATCTCCCGATACACCAGGACCACGGGCCGGACGTCCTTGTGGTCTCATCGTCTGGTGAAAGAGTTCATGAAGGGACTGTTCAGATCGTTCCCGCCGGTGAAGGCTCCGGCGTGGGAGCCCAACGTGGTGCTGACCAAGCTCATGGGACCTCCGTTCGAGCCTCTGCACTCGGCCCCGTTGAAGTTTCTGTCGTGGAAAACAGCGTTTCTTGTGGCCATCACCTCCGCACGACGGGTGGGAGAGATCCAGGCCCTTTCCTGCAAGGCCCCGTACTTGACTTTTCACGACACGAGGGTAGTGCTCAGGACGCACCCCTCCTTTATGCTCAAGGTACCGTCTGACTTCCATCTCAACAAACCCTTGGTGTTGCCTGTGTTCTTCCCGTCGCCTTCGTCGCCGGCTGAGAGGACTTTGCACTCGCTGGATGTGGCTAGAGCGCTGAAGTTCTACGTGGACCGCACGAAGTGTTTTCGGAAGATGTCACAACTCTTTGTGAATTTTGGACCTGTCAATCAGGGGAAGGCTCTCTCGAAGGCTTCCATTTCCAGATGGCTCTCCGGCTGTATCATGTACTGTCATCGGTTGGCAAACCGACCGCTGCCTAGCCGTCCGAGAGCCCATTCCACCAGAGCGATCGCAGCCACCACGGCGTTCCTTTCTGGTGTGCCCCTGCTGGACATATGCAGGGCTGCTACGTGGAGGTCGACGCACATCTTCACGAAATTCTACTGCGTCGATCGGGATTCCAGGGAGGAGTCCAGGGTCGGCCAAGCAGTGCTGCGCAACCTGTTCGCCTGAGGTGAGCCTGGTGAGGAGGTAAGATGCTTAATGTTGGGTTTGATGTAATGCTTAATGTTGAGCCTTTGCCACCTCCTGTGGTTGTGCATGTGTGTACTGCTATGTATTCTTTATTCATGAGCATGTGAATCCATGCCAGACCCCATGCTGGAGAAGGAACAAGTTACTTACCTGTAACTGTTGTTCTCCAGCATGGGTCTGGCATGGATTCACATGCGAACCCTCCCGCCTACCCCTCTGCGGCTCTTCACTTGGTCATACTGCCACTTCACGTGCTTCCAAATCTGAAGATGGCTGCCAGAGGCGGTGCATAGTTAGAGGGCAGTCATTGGCTGTGGTCAGTATGACGCAGAGACCAGTGATTGGTTATTACTATGAAAGACAGATCAGAAACTAAACTGATACTGGTTTTTTCTTTACCGAGGATTCCCAGCCTGACGACGGGGATTATTCATGAGCATCTGAATCCATGCCAGACCCATGCTGGAGAACAACAGTTACAGGTAAGTAACTTGTTCCTTCCTTGGTTACCCTCATTCCATTTGCTTTGTCCATCTGGTCCTTAATTAGACCTTGTTTGTTGGTGGGAGCAGGCGTTTTGTAAACTATTTGTCCCGGATTTGCTATAGTTTTATTTAGCGTCTTTCTCGCTTCCACGTCGTTTATCCTTCTTTCTGTGGGCGGAAAAACAAATCTCATTAAGCTCTCTTCACATGTTCTTTCTGGAACTTCGCGTTGCAACAATTCATGGTCAGTTACCTCAAATGGCGAGTCAAACAGCACTGTGTTAATTTCGATTGCATTGACGTTTGATCCATCTTGTGAATTTTCAATTGTGATTGCTTTCAAGCAACACGCATTGGTTTTGTTTGAGTGTTGATCAGATTCTGCAATAGGCACGCCCTCATCCATCGCAATTTCACTGTTTCCCAAAGTTTCTTTACAAGTGTCGGAGTCAGTTTGACTTGTCGTTTGACTTGTTGCCCTTGGGGGTGGGATCTGGTATGCAATACCCGTCTACCTCAAAACGTCCAATTTGGGCACTTGCAGGAGAATTTCTAGCCAGATAATGTGCTAGTAAGGTGAGCTAGTGAGGGGAACTCAGAGACATTGTTGCTTGACATTTGTAGTGTTTGGGCTGTTTGAAGGCAGTGTGCCGCAATTTCCGGTGTATCCGTTTGTTGCTTTTGGCTTGACCAATTGTACCCCTCAAGCTCACATTTTTTAGTATTTAATTTTCCATCTAAAGACACGGTTTTGTCTATAGCCTGTACACATGTCTTTAGTTTTGAGCGTGTTTGAGGGCCCACCTCAGCCATTACGTTACTTCTTACCTGTGTATTTCAGGATTCGCCTGGCAGTGCTCTCAGCTTATGTTTTTTTCGGACCGCCGATCGCCAAAGCCGCCAAACAGCTAAACAGTAGGTCCAACACAGCCCTTCTGCCACCGGGCTTACACCTCAAGGGCGGCGCGGATCAACTGAAATCCCTGTGCAGAATTTCATGTGACTGTCGCGTCACGGAAAGGGGAATCCTCGGAGTTGAAGCTCTTAAAGCGGCGGCGTCCTTTTCACCGCTCGCTTTTGCTTCGCTCTTGCAAGCAGCTAGTTAGGGAAGCAGTTCAGGAAACAAACAAGAGTTTAGCCGCCACAGCTAAACAGTAGGTCCAACACAGCCCTTCTGCCACAGGGCTTGAGGATTGCTTCCTGGAAGAAACCTGTCAAAAATGGGTCTGATACTGTTACTCACCCCTGTCGGAAGCCGGCGATTTAAAACACATCTTGTGTAAAGTTGAGCATTGAACTCAAACTATGCCAAAGGAAGACTTGCGATCAGAAGCCTAAGAGGTGGATACAAATGAACTATATTCTGAAAAGCCTTAAAGTAAGAAATTGGTTGATGTATTTGTGAAAAATGTGAGTTATATTTTAAGACAAGACAATTTTAGACATTGGGTTAAAGAGTTAGTTTCCCACACTGTGCTTCACACATTCCCCACCTTCTCCCTGAACAAAGGAAACTTCCCCCTGCCCTTGGCTAAGAGAATGGCAGGCTGGTGTGAAAAGGAACTGGGAGGGGCAACCTGGCCTGTTGCTCTGAGTGCAGACAATGGAGTCCTTGAGCTGAATAGGAATGCTAATTTGGGTGTGACTGACAACAAACTGCTCTGGCAGGAAGGCAGGCCATGTGACCTTCTGACTCAGCCCATCTCTGGAGGCGGGCCAGACTGAAATTGTTGATTGAAGTTGGTGTAAATATGTTTTAGAAAAATGCTTATAGCAAAGGGTACTGAACTGACACAAATATGAAACTTAGAGATTGTTAAAATGAAAAATTTGCTCACAGTTTAAGACTAAGTTGGAATCTGTACAATGTTCTGAGACTGAACCCTAGAAATTATTCATATTGTAGCCATGGTGTGTGTTAGGAACATGAAAAATTACAGGAATGTGCCCAGAGGCAACGTGCAAGTATAAAAATTGGTGCAGAACTAACATTGAGAAACCCACCACCAAAAGCGCAAAAGTTGTCATTTATGAATCATAGCTCGCAGGAAGATGGGAGTTGAACAGAAATGTGCCTTAGGCAATATGTCATGTAATTATGTATTATGAACAACTTGTGTTTCTTGGAAATATGTTTTTGGGGAAAATAGGTTTCCTAAGAAAAAGCAAAGTGGAGGGATTTCCTTTGGGCCATAAACCCAGCATCACTCTGACACCTGATGACACACAATTCCTTTCTCAAATCAGGGACAGGGAATTCTATGACCTATCAGATCCTTAGAGTGTTGGGCATAGATAATCAGCCTCCCCACCCACTTTGGAAATGGATAAATAGGGACTGTTGAGGACCCAGAGACACACACTTTTTCCACTCAACTGATTTCTTGGTGAAGCACCCTGCAGGAAGATCCAGGCTCCAGACCTAGATGCAGAGACCAGACTCTAGAACCAAACTCTAGAACTTTGAAGCACAGTGGCTTAACCCAAGAAGCTGAACCCTTTTTCAGCAGGCCTCGGAATCCTTTGCAACCTGATTCTAACCCCTAAACTTCCAAGGGGCTCAAATTCAACAGCCGGGCTGTGCTGTTTTGCTTCTAGCTAAGAACCCTGTGCTAGAACCCAGATCCAGAGAGCAGAGCTGTACCCAGAACCCGTCAGATCCAGTCCAAGAGGCAGCGTAGACCAGAGCGCCTTGCTGAGAGCAGAGTCCAGGTGCTCTGATCCTGTCCGGTGGCGAGTGAAGTCCAAACCCTTGACCAGATCTGTGACGGGCCCATTCCATTCTAAAGCCATAGGAGTGAGTATTTGGTCTAGAACTGTCCATAACCAACCTCTTAGTCCTAAGTAACCCAATCCAACCTATCCATAACTGCATTATTGAATCTTTTGTCTATTCTACATTCTTCTCTCCTCCACATAATCCTTGATAATTGTATATTTTGGCGCTAATATATATTTTCTGGAGAAAGGCAATCGTCTCGTTCAGACGAACCATCCGGAGGCGCCTCTGGATAGGTGGCTGGGCTGTCGTGTAGTTTGCGGCTCCATAGACTCTTTAGTGTTAAGAAATCTTTGTTTCTAATCTTTAAAGCGCATCTGTCATTTTTGAAATATTGACTTTGTTTCTGAAAAATCTACATTTATTAAAACCTCTAACTTTTGAACCATACGCCCTAGAAACATCCTCAGCTTTCAAACGAATCCAAAACGACATTCCAATTCCTTTTAGTTTTTCCGTAATCGCGTTTCCCGCATGCCGAAAAGTTGCCGCGAATTTGCCATTTGGCTCAATTTAACTTCATAGAAAGTTATTTCTTGCTTTCAACTTCTGTATTTGGTTTTCAATCTGCTAATCATCCTACAATCATTGCTAGGGTTGACCTGAACCAATCCAAAGCAACTCACTTGTTCTGAATTCAATTTATCGAATTAAAATCATTTTTAGCATTTTTCCCATTCAAATCATATTACATTTAAAAGCATTTTTGACCTGTTTAAAATCAACCTTGTTTCTCTCTGCTTGCTGGGGGGGCGGGGGGGGTAGATGGGGTGGGGGGGAGAGGGGTAGGGGGGAGAGGCAGTGGGGTGGGGGGGAGGCGGTGGGGTGGGGGGGAGAGGGGTAGGGGGGTGGGGTGGGGGGGAGAGGGGTAGAGTGGGTGGGGGGGTAAGGGGTAGAGTGGGGGGTAGGGGGTGGAGAGGGGTGGGTAGGGGGTGGGGGGGTAGGGGGTGGAGAGGGGTGGGGGGGGTAGGGGGGTGGGGGGGAGGGAAGTGGGATTGAACTGCATTGTTGAATGTTTCCTGATTCTGTTGCTTCTGTTGAGTATTGCCACCGCCCATGGTTGTGTATATGTATTGCGGTCTAACCTTACTCATTTACTCATAGTATGTTAATCCATGCAAGACCCCATGTTGGAGAAGGAACAAGTTACTTAGCTGTATCTCTTGTTGAAATGGAGTGTGTCCTCCCACGTATTTATCATTTTAGGATATCTCCTTCCAGCATCAGCTGCTTTGAAAAGATTGGCTTGGTAAAGGGTGCCCTGCGTTGTCGACTCGATGTCAGTCGACGGCCTCAGTCTGCTCTCGTGCATGAAGTCGGTGATGGTGTGTATATTTACCATGCACTGCGCCTGTTACTTCACTCTTGTTTTTCTGCTGGCAGTTCGCTTTGGATACAGTGCATTTTTGTTGATTCTCAACTTTTGATTCGTGATAATGTCGACTGTTAAGAGAATTTAAAGTGTGTGTCTAAAAGGTCGATCACGGACCCACACAGCATTTGTCTTTGGTGGCTTTGGATCGAACACAAAACGCCAGATTGCGGTTCCTGTCAGTTGATTGCCTGTTGAAAGGCCCTGAAGGAAAGAAAGGGGAATCTCGCTGCGGATAGGCCCTTCTATAATTCTGAATCAGACGCTGTCGGAAAAAAAGTTCAAGGGGTGAGTCTCCTTGGAGAAAGTTTTTGAAAAAGCGCTCACTCTCGTAGTGGCTCCTGTCACTAGTCTTAAGTCATCCTGAAAAATATCAAAGAGGAGGGGTTACTGATCACGGTTGTTGCCCTCGGATTCCTCTCCCGACTGCAAGGTGTCCTGCCCAGGTTGGTCAGCCTCTAAGGCTGAATGGGAGTTGTTAAGCAAGATTGTATGCAATACCCTTTGGGTACACTACAACCCTGACCACCTGACAATAGGAACCCAACCTTTGGTGTAAGTCTGTACTACACAGATTGTTAGTGTTGAGCAGCCAGGCATATTTTAAGAGGTGTCAACGAGAACAGTAGGGGGGTTAGAAATTCAGTGACATGTATTCAAATAAACTCTTACACACAAGGTTTCTTGATTAAACAATTCTTAATTTAAGTCAGTTTGAGTAAGCCTTCTTCTAGTTACTGTAAATCAGCAAGTACCCATTTGGGATGGCACCCAGACACTTACTACACCCTCAGGTGACTTAAATAGCTAGGACACTAATAGATCACTGTGGCATTAAGAGCAATACTTAGGAGTATGTCAAAGAAACAGGGTATTGGAATACAACAGATCTCACAAGTATTCTGGAGCATTTAAGTACTTTTGGTAACCCCCAATTCAAAGTAAGTTAACCCCTTCCTTGAAGGAAGACAAAACACAATGTCAGAGGGAAGAAGTCATTCAGGGAGCTAGGCCAGGCCAAAGTCAATTGGATAAAAGTCTTGTACTGAAGCAAATCTTACAGGTAGGTAAGTCTTGCACAATGTTTTAGTAGTCTTTGCAGAAAAGAAGAAATCAAAGTAGGACCACAAGCTGATTGGGCTTGTGATGTAAAGAAGCTGTTAGCAACTCTACAGAAGCAACCAAGACAAGTCTCAACTGAGAACAAGTGAGGTTACACAAGAGGTAAATTCTCTTAGACTTTACAGTACCTTTGATTAGAAGAAAAACTGTTCCAGATGGCTTCTGTTCCTGTGCAGCTCTGTAGATCCTGTGTTCCTGGGCCTTAGTCGTGGGGATAAGAGACAGTCGGCGACAAAAAAGGACCAACTTCTATTCAGTGGCACGTTGCAGTTTCAGCTCCTCGCGTCTCAGCAAATAGCACCCTCGCAGACTCTTGCCTGTTGAGATGAACTTCCCTTGCATCTTGGGTCCAGCACTCTGAGGTGACTCGGGCTTGGCCAGTCCTGCATCCTGCGAGTCCTGAGGATCTTCCTGGAGCTCTTGGCCAACTTAAAAGCAAAGCACACTAATTGGTGTTCCTCTCTCTGGCTCTTTGGTTTCCAGCAGCAACTGCAGTGGAAATTCAACCAGCTTCGAGAGGATATCCAGGTGGCTTATTTTGGAGTTGATTGGTCCCACCAACTCAAGGGGAGAAGTCGGAGCTTCAGCACAGCAGCAGGACTTCACTGGGCAAACCAATGGGCCAGGAGTTTGCAGCAGGCGTCTCTTCAAAGTTCTGCTTTGGATTCCTTCGTCCAGTGGTCGACTCTGCCTTCCAAGCCTAAAAGCCTTGCCTTTTATGCAGGTTTCTCCCATTCATTCCAGCCCACCTGTCAGTCACCCAGCAGGGTGGCTGTCCTTGCCGGACAGCCAGCTGGCCAATCACCTAGGAGTGCATTTGTGTCTCATAGGAGACTAAGCACAGGGAGTTTCAGGCACCTCCCTTGCGCTCTGCCCCCGCCAGGCACCCTGGAGCCAGAGGCGGGCTTAATGCATCAATCCTCCCAAAGACAAAACGAACAATGGGACTAAATCTGGTTTGGCGCGCAGAGTAAATCTCAAGGACCTTTCCACAAAGAAATGGGGGGGGGAAAAGACAGGGTCCATTTTGACAGAAATGGTACCCTTGGGAGTTTTACTGTAGCTGTGCACGCAGCCTGCGGTAAATGCACACCACAGTAGTAAAAAGTAAACCACTGCCACCAGCCATTCATCGAGGAAAGGGTAACATAAAAAATGTTAAATGAGAAACTAGACAAAGGGAATACTCAGTAATTCCTCCTGCACCCTATTGTAAAATGTGTGCTGTGTCTAGAAAGTTACAAATGTAAGTAAAGCCAATTTCACTTCACTGCTCTTGGAAACAGTAGTTTATCCAAGAGAAGATATTTTAACCTTTGGAAAATGTGACTGACTTACCTGTGCCACTGAAGGTGCTGTGTGACCCAATGTAAAGATGATGCCTATGGAGTTTGTCGGACTCCATGCTTTAACAAAGAAACCCAGAGTTCAAATCACACAAACAAAAAATACATGAGTGGGGGAAAAAGAGTCTTACTCTCTCCAGGTTAAGATTTAAAGTCCTAAAATCCAGCAAAGTTGCTGGGTGTCTCTAAGGTAGAGAGGAATTATCACATTTCTGTGGATTCTCCCTAACAAGTCGTTTTATCTTCAAATAATTAAAATATTTGACAAGGCTGCTCCTGCCCCTTCGTGGGAAACGGTGAAAGGCCACGATCCTGTCGTGCCTCCAAGGCCGATAAGGTGTCTTAGGAGGTTAAAGCTCACGCCCGGGCAGAAAATTGTCCACCCCTTGAGAGCTGCCACAGAGGACTGCACCTTTTCCTCCTGCGACTGAGTTGTGGGTCTCCCCTACCCAAGGTATTCCGTGGCTTGATTTTTATTAGCTACCTACATGATGCTTCTGCATGTTCATCTGGGTCAGGTGTAGCAAACTCTACCTGTGGGGAGGTGTCCATACCATTTGCACTCTTCAAGTTGTCATTAAGGTTCTCCAATCTGAATTCTTCAGGCCAGGCTTCTCAAAATTACTTGTGATGGCACACACCTTTTTGCCAATAAGGCTGACAAGTCTTGAAAAAGTTCAGTCTTCCAAAGCGGCAGCCAAGTCATTAAGTGCCGCGATAAGGCAGCTTCAACCTTCCCGTCGGACTTCTCAGGGATGGAGAGGCCAGTCCTTTTACTGCTACACCTGTTTTGAGGGGTCAGGCCAGTCAGAGGCCAAAGAAAGATCCCTTGAGGTGGATGAGGTACAAAGTCCAACCAAGCAGCATCTGCTTTACCCTCGGCTGCTGCCACAACTGCCCCAAAACCACTTTGAGGCCTTAGTTCACATTCAACATTTGGAAGAATGGCAGGGCATTACCTCAAATGTTTGGGTCTTGCAAACAGTAGCCTACGGTTACTGCCTCCCTTTCTTAAAAAGACCCCTGGATCATCCACCAGGGAGCCACTCCCTCAAAACTCAGAATCTGCTCCTATTGCAGGAGATTTCCATCCTGCTAGAGAAAGGTACCCTAGAGCCTTTACCTGTGACAGAGTAACTTGGGGTGGTTATTTTTTGGATCCCCAAAAAAGACAGAGGATGAAGGACCATTTTGGACTTGAGAAACTTAAATAAGTTGTTGAGGCAGTGCAAGTTCAAAATGGTTATTTCTCAGATCCTTTGGGCCCCCCCATCTCCAGGGTTGGATGGTATCATTGGACCTTCAGGATGCTTGCTTTCATGTGCATATTCAGCAAAGGCACAGGAAGTACCTGAGGTTTTCCTTTAGCTGTTCTCATCAGTTTTGAGTTCTGCAGTTCGGGCTCACCTCCCCAAGGGTTTTCATCAAGTTGATGGTGGTGGCGGCAGCAGAAAGCTTCATAGGGGGTGGGGGGAGGGGGTATTCTAATCTACCCCTACCTAGACAATTGTCTGATCAGGGCCCTTTCTCCCGAACAGGTCTTGGAACATTTCAGCATTACCTGCCACGGTCTTCAGACTGGGCTTCTCCCTCAATTTCAAGAACTCACATACCACCTTCTCAGACTCCAATTCGTCAGAGCAGTCCTAGATGCTTCCTGGGGTAAAGCCTCACCAGCTGAGGTGAAGGCTTGACGCATTCAGCAGATAATTGACAATTTCCAGAATGCCCAGCGTTTTCTAGCTTTCGACTCAAGGTTGCTCTGCTTCATGGCATGCTGCATTTTTCTGGTGTCAGAGAGGAGAACCCTACAATGGGCCCTCAGGAGCCAGTGGTCTGTTTTCAGGTAGTATGACGGACTTACTTCCGGTTCCGAGCACCGTCAGGCAGGATCTCCTTTGGTGGGCTTGGGAAGAGAACGTTCTGAAGGGGAACCTTGCTGGCAACCTTGGCGGTAGAGAACAGTAGTTTCCGATGCCTCTTACAGGGTTAGGGGGCCCACATCAATGATCTGACAGTCTGTGGTTGTTTTTTTCTAATTCGGAGTCCAGCTACACATCTACTTTTTGGAACTGAGGGCAATTAGACTAGTGCTGATGGCCTTTCTGCCCTCGGTATGAGGAAGGAATGCCCTGATAATGAAGGACAACACAGTGGTCCTGTACTACCTCAACAAAGGTGTAGGGTCACTACCACTGTGCAGGGAAGAAATGCAGCTCTGGTTTTGGGCACTTCAATAAGGATTCTCCCTATCTGCAGTTCACCTAGCCGGAGAGGACAACACAGCAGAGGACATGCTGGGCAGGCAGAGCAGTCCCCCCAAAAGTGTAATCTAGCTCAGGAAGTCCTTCAAGGAATCTTCACACTTTAGAGAATCCCTCAAGTAGATTTGTTGGCGTCCAGTGTCAACAAGAAGTGTGAACTGTTCTTCTCCATGGAATTTCCTAAGAGGAGCTCTGGGGGATGTGTTTGTAGTGTACTGTGGGGTTTCACTTGTGTGCACATTTTTTCCAGTACCCTCAGTCCTCATGTCATTAGGAGGTTTAGGAAGTTCAAGAAATCTATGATCTTGATTGGGCCAGGGGGACATGTTACCTGGACCTTCTGGACATGTCCATCTGTCCTCCAGTAGGTCTTCTGCAAAGAGAGGACATTCTCACCATCCAAAGGTCAAGAGACTCCTCCTTCACGCCTGGCTTCTTAGAGGTTGAAATACAAGGATTGAGCCCTCCAAGAAGATTTGATGGAGGTGTTGCTTTTAGCCAGAAGACCAGCAATGCAGTCTCAATCGCTACCGTTGGAATACATTTTGCAGCTGTTGCAGGGATAAGAATGTAGATCCTTTTCGAATGGATTGTGTCCTCCCACGTATTCCTCATTTTATGATGTCGTTATCTCCAGCCTTACTGCTTTGTAAAAAAAAAAAATTCTTGGCAGAGGGTGCTGTGCTCGAGGTCGTGGCGTCGATTGTCCCTCGACGGACTCCGTACTGTCGACGTCACGGATGGTATAAATAGCTTGAGCCGCGCCCGTTGGTTCAGTTTCGTTTTTCCGATCGCTTCGCTATTGAGAACGGCGCGCTTGACATTTTCTGTGAAGAAAATGTCTTCTTTGACTCCTTAGACACCCAAGACTGGGTTCAAGAAGTGCGTAGATTGTAGATTGAAAATGTTGTTCACGGATCCCCACCAAGTGTCTCTGGTGTCTCGGTTCAAGTCACCGAACCGACGACTGTGGTTCCTGCCAATCCATGACCGAGAAGGCCCTTTGTGAGAGGAGAGGTAAACTGTTGGTGGGGAGGGAAGCCTCTAAGAAGGCTATCTCCAAAAAATATATAAAAGCGACTGATTCGAAGGAATCGGATCGCCATAGGCATTCCAAGAGATCTCGAACTAGGAGTAGATCGAGACACTCTTCTTCCTTGTCAAAAAAAATGAAGAGACATAGCTCTCCCCCATCTTCTGAGTCGACCGAAGAAATTCGATGTCCAACAAAATCGGATTCCCCCAGAAAATGGGAGGAATTTCGTAAAAAGATGAGGGAGGTATTCGAGCATGCGACCCGACCCCCTCGAATGAACCTCGGAAGAACCATACCCCTAAAGTCGCTCCATTGGACGACAAAGGGAAGTCTAAAACTACTATGGTAACAAATCGTCGAGGACTCTTCGAGAGTCGAGCATCTCTCTGGCACCACATAAACATAAGTCGTCGGAGGTTTCGACGACCGACTCTTTCGGTGTCTATCGTTTCGGCATCAAAGCCAAAAGCGTCCTTGACGTCTGTATCGAAGACATCTTCGAAGTCATCAAAGATTCCTTCGACAACTTCAAATGATTTTTCCATTCCTTCGACACACATTGTAGAGGAAGAAAAGAGATTTACTCCATTGCCCAGGTCAGACTTTTAAGTCCATGTCCTCAATTTATGAGGAATCTGGCTCGGAGGAAGATGAAGTCACTCCTTTCGGAGTTTCATATGGCACAAAACTAGTTCCTGAGGAACTCGTTGATCAAGAGTCTAAAATGAGAGACCTGAGTGACACTACATTCTGCCAGTGGAATCAACACCTCCCCAGAATTAGTTTGCCAGACCTGATCCGGCAGAACATGCAGACTCTGGGTACAGGAGTCTTATGACCAGAGTAATTGAGTTTCTGATGTTTGTAAATCTGCTTAGAATCACATGCTGTGCATAGGTCCGACATCCTGTGGTCACTGCGGAGTATTGCATTTTGTTTTCGTAGTCGAAAAGGGGACGTCGACAAGGCGTGTCTGTAACACTATCCCTATAGTGACGTGTGTTGTACCCACAATCCCTCATGCGTCGAGGTCCCTCAGATTGTTTTTTTCCGCCCAGCTACATTGCTAAATAGTTTCTTCGACCTTTGGTCATTTATTAATATCAATAACGTAGATCCCTCCTTTGACGCAGAGCTGTTTCTCCGCCGAGCAAGATCTTCGACGGAAGGACGAGCGGAGGGGATCCTTCGGCGCTGCCGAACACGTGGCCAGGCCTCGCCGGCCATACACAGTAGGGAGAGTGGGTTTTTGTGGCCTTTCTTTCTTCTCTTTAAGAATGCCTTTCTCTTTCCCCTCCCTCTCTTTCGAGGTCGTAGTCACACTTATTGCCCTCAGCTATAGAGAGGACGTCATTTAGGTTTTGCCCACTTTGCAAGGGTAAATATACCTGGAAGGATAAGCACAAACGGTGCAACCGTTGCTTACCCCTCGATCACCAGGAGGACGGCTGTGCGGCCTGTAAATTACTAAAGCCCAAAACTCTAAAAGACTGCAGGGTCAAAAGGTGGGCGGCCTACGCCATGTCTAGGCCTGACTCCTCGCCCGCTGCCCCCGCCGAGTGTGACGAGGACAGTGACTACACGGCCCCGTAACCGAGGCTGTAGACCTCTCAAAGGAGCGTTCACGCTCCTTGTCGTCCGTCCCCGACAAGCCCGGCTCACGCTCAGCTTATGGGGATGAACATCCCGGCGACAAAGACGCACACGGAAAAACACCAAAGCACATACCCCCCGGCACGCATTCATCGAAGACAGCCATAGCGCCAACGGGGACGCCGGGCCTACCGGCGTCTTCCGCCGACCGTAAGGGTCGTCGGCCCTCCCCGCCACCGCTTCCGCGACAGGCGTCTGGGCATTCTAAAAATAAGGGCGCTAACACCAAAACCTCCGGCGACGCGCATCGCAAGAGCACTCACGTTGCCAACAAGGACTCGACGAGCAAAGGCTCGACGTTACATAGCGCGACGGCGACCGATCCCTCGGAAGAGAGAGAATGATCGCCGAAAGCCTTGCGCGCATAGCATCTAAGGGCGGCCAGAGACGTACGGCGAGTGAGACGCCGAAAAACCACGCACAAGGCCAAAGATACGCCGAAAGCACCGGAAAACAGATCAGGCCAGTTCCCGACGCCGACAGAAGGCCCTAGCCAGCGAGAAGGCTACTCAGAAGGCGAAGGCTCTTTCTTCGACGTTATGGGACAGAACCAGACAATTACAGGAGGAAGAAACTCCTTTTTCATTCCCAGACCGTCCTGGCCGACCTCAGTGGACCTTTGAAAGGTTCCAGACCTGTATGGATAAACTAGACAGGTTCATGTCCATCCCAGAAGACAGGACACCCAAGAGACCAAGGGAGGCACCCCTGGAGAGTCCGAGGGCTAAATACCAGAAGTTTTATAACCCCGTACAGGAGGACCCCATACAGGAGGACATATACTCTCACAATCCCACTGAGGAAAATGCCTTCTTCCAGGAGGAAGATGAGTTCACCTATGTGGAAGACCAACAAGAAGAGGAAGGTTTTCTCGAGGAAACTAACCTATGTGAGGAGGGATTCCAGGAGGACACAGACGAGGGCGACCGAAATCCCTGGCAGTCACCGGCTAGGTCGACAGACATACGCAGTAGCAGTATAGTCATCAGGTCTACTAAAACTACACCAGTCAGGAACCCTTCGCCTGTCGATCAACCCGCCTTCAATGCACTGCTGAAGAAGGCAGCAGCACATTTCGAAATTGAAACTGGGGAAGTCACCGATTTTGTGGAAAAGATTGTCAAGGAAAAACCCCCCACTAGCCAAATTATACCCATCCTCGCCTCAGTTAAGAGACATATTAAACCACCTCTTTCCACTCCTGCATTGGTGAGAGGGGTCAATCCGAGGATTGAGAAACTGTTCTTGCCCTCTCAATCAGACCGATTATATATTAAGGGTCACTCAATCCCAGACTCCCTGGTCGTGACCAACACCAGGAAAAGGGCAGGATTCCCACTATCTACCAGCGAGGCACCCCCAGATAAAGAGGGGAAGAAGCTGTACGCCCTAGCCAAGAGAATCACCACCTCTGCAGCATTCTCTACCAGAATCGCCAATAATACCCTATTGGCAAGCTACGCCGATGCTCAATGGGCTAAGCTCAAACAGGACATCGAAGAAGTTCCTGAACCCCTAAGGACTCGTTTGCTAGCTACAGTTAACAAGGGCTCTCTGGTCAATCAAAGCATCGTCAAGAATACCCTCGATGCAGCAGACACGGCTGGCCGCACTTTGGTACAAGGAATTTTACTGAAGCGTCACGTGTGGCTTCGCAATTCCGGATTTAAGGCGGAAACACAAGCATCCCTTATTAATAAACCCATAGGACTCCAACCTCTTTGGGAGAGCAGTGGATGACGCGCTGGAGAACGCAAAGAAATAATTTGACACAATAAAGACCTTAGACTAAATTTTAAAACCCCCTAACAGGCGGGGATTTGGTAATACACGCTTTTTTCGTGGACAACGCCAGCAACAAAACCAGTATTCTGCCAGCAACTACCAGGGTAATAGCGGCCAGTACAATCAGAGGGGTCAACGCCGTGGCAAAGGAAGAGTCCGGGGTTCCACCCCCAGAGGCTCCCAAGCCACCAACACCACTAAGTGACGCGAAGATTCGCGTCCCCTCCCATGCAACGCCGGTCGGGGGCCGGTTAACATCCTTTCTTCCAGCATGGGAGGGAATAACTTCAGACCGCTGGGTACTTTCCACCGTAGCCCGTGGCTACTGTATACAGTTCAACAGTTCCCCCAACATACAGACCCCCGAGGGGACGCCGCATGACACCAGAACACCTTGCCATCCTCCAAGAAGTGGACCAACTGCTGGAAAAAGGAGCCATAGAGGTTGTGCCTCTATCTCAGGTAATGGAAGGTATTTATTCAGTGTACTTCCTTGTACCCAAAAAGGATCTAACCATGCGCCCTGTATTAGATCTGCGCCCAGCGAACAAGTTTGGCAAACCCCAAAAGTTTTGTATGGTGACCTTACAGGAAGTGATCCCACTGCTATCACAGGGAGATTACATGACAACACTGGACATGAAAGATGCATACTTTCATATCTTAATGTTGCCAGCGCACAGAAGATACCTCAGGTTCATGATAGAGGGCAAACACTACCAGTTCAGAGTGCTACTCTTTGGCATAGCATCTGCACCAAGGGTATTCACGAAAGTACTGGCAGTGGCAGCGGCCCACCTGCGCAGGTTATCCATCCCAGTATACCCTTACCTCGACGACTGGCTCATAACGGGATTCCTACGAGACATGCTTCTCAAACACCCAAAAGACTGTAGACCTTTTGTTCCAACTGGGCTTCTCCATCAACGAGAAGAAGTCCAGCTTAGACCCCAGCCAAGTCAAACAATTCCTAGTGGCTCTAATTCGAACAAAGGACGGCCTTGTCTTCCCCTCCAACGACATGCTGTTTCAGATCCCCCAATATGTGGCAGGTCGAGAGGCGAGAGGTGACGGTGCGCAAAGCGATGCGCTTGCTAGGTATGATGGCGTCGTGTATTTACTTGGTACCTCACGCGCGCCTGCGCCTGCGCCCAATGCAAGAGTGGCTCAACAGCCAGTGGTGTCAGTCCAACGGACAATGGGACGATCTAGTGGTGGTCTCGCAGGCCTTGGTTCTCTCGCTACGGTGGTGGACAAAGGAAAACCTGATAATAGGAAAACCCTTTGCCACACCCGCGGTGGAGGCCACTCTAACCACGGACGCATCCCTCACAGGATGGGGGAGGGGGGCTCACCTATCCCATCAGACTGCTCACGAGCGTAGCATCCAAGCACATAAACCTACTGGAGCTACTGGCGGTGTTCAAAGCACTAAAAGCCTTCCAGGAACACCTACAAGGGAAGACAGTGATGGTCCTTACAGACAGCACCACAGCCATGTACTACATCAACAAGCAGGGGGGCACCCACTCTCCAGGACTGTCCAAGCTGTCCCAGAATATATGGAAGTGGGCTCTCAGACACAACATGTTTCCTACTGTGACAACACGTACCGGGGAACTCAATCTGCTAGCAGACGAACTCAGCAGAGATTTCCTCCTGCCCGAAGAGTACGAATGGCGATTGCACGAAGACATCGTCTTAGACTTCTTCACGCAATGGGGATTCCCGGAAATAGACCTGTTCGCAACTCTGGAGAACTCACAATGCAAAAGTTACGCCTCCAGGTACCGCCAGAACCAGTCCAAGGGGAAAGGGCTGTCGATTCAATGGTCAGGGAAATTTGTCTACGCCTTTCCCCCGACTCCCCTTCTCAACAAAGTTGTGCACAAGATGCACCAGGAACAAGTTACCATGATACTAGTTGGCCCAATGTGGGCCCGCCAGCCATGGTTCGCGCACTTCATGGAGATGTCCCTCTCTCCCCTAGTGAAACTTCCCTGCCCGTACAACATGCTGTCACAGGACAAGGGCAGGACACTGCATCCATGCCCTCAGACCATGAACTTAGCAGCCAGGCTCGTGAGATCATAGAATTTAGACATCTACAACTTCCGCAGAGATGTATGGACATCCTCAGGGAAGCCAGAAAACCTAATACTCGCCACTGCTATTCTAGCAAGTGCAGAAGATTTGTCATCTGGTGTAGAGGTAAGAGCATCAACCCGGTTGACTGCTCTCCCACACACATTGTTCTGTACTTGACCCATTTACTGGATTCAGGTCTAGTGTTCAATTCCATTAAAGTCCACCTGGCGGCACTTTCTGCATGCACCACTTTCCAACTTAGTGTCGTGGTGGAAGATACCAGTTATCAAGGCCTTCATGGAGGGGGTAAAGAGAATACACCCTCTGATAGCTAACCCAGCTCCCGGATGGGACTTAAATGTGGTACTTTCCAGACTCATGGGCTCGCCATTTGAACCCATGCACAAGGCAACTCTTAAGGACCTCACTCTTAAGACTGCTTTCCTAATAGCTATCACCTCCATTAGGAGAGTAAGTGAACTACAGGCTCTTTCTGTTCTAGACCCCTTCGTAACAGTTCACAAAGTTAAGGTGGTTCTACCCACACACCCAAGGTTTGCACCGAAATTCATCTCGAAATTCCATGTAAACCAGTCAATAGAACTACCAACGTTCTTTCAAAACCCTTCCAACTTGGGAGAAAAAAGTCTGCATTAACTGGATGTACGCAGAGCTGTCATGTTCTACATGGAAAGAACCAGGCCACTGAGAAAGACTAATCAGTTCTTTGTCTCGGTGGCAGCAGGAAGAGAAGGAGATGCAGTCTCAAAGTCCACTATATCTAGGATTGTTCAATGCATCACTCTCTGTTTCTCTTGCTAAGAGAGAACTACCCTTCAAGCCAAGAGCACATTCTACTCGAGGCACTGGGGCTTCCATAGCTTTCATTGCAAATGTTCCCCTTGAGTCCATCTGCAAAGCGGCTACCTGGAGTTCTGTGCACACCTTTACAAAACACTACTGTCTAGATGCACACTCTAGATCTGACTCACAGGTGGGGCAGGCAGTATTAAGACATCTTTTCTCTACTGTTCCTTCCTACAACCCACCGCCAACTCCGGGTACTGCTCGCTAGTCTATGCACAGCATGTGATTCTAAGCAGATTAACAAACATCAGAAGACAATGCATTACTTACCGTAAAAGCATTTCTGATGGTTGTATCTGCTTAGATTGAAATGCGCCCACCCTTCCTCCCCGCTCGGATGGAAGGAACATAGACATATTTCTACATCTCTTTTCTGTACTCACTCACGTATAGAAGGCTCCCTCAGGGCAGAAAAAATGCAAACAGAGGGACCTCGACGCGTGAGGGATTGTGGGTACAACGCACATCACTATAGCGATAGTGTTATAGACACGCCTTGTCGACGTCCCCTTTTCGACTACGAAAAACAAACTGCAATACTCCGCAGTGACCACTGGATGTCGGACCTATGCACAGCATGTGAATCTAAGCAGATACAACCATCAGAAATGCTTTTCACCCGTTTTCGAACAGGACGACATGACGGATATAATTGTCAGAGGTCCTCAAAATGATCCAGTTCTCACTTTCCACAGGGCTCTTCAGAGGACGGTGGAGAAAAACTGGGAAAATTCTGAGAGCATTGCTGCTGCAAATAGTAATTTCCCCAAGAAATACAGACCAGCTGGTACGGATCCTGAATATTTAAACAGGCATCCGACTCCAGAGTCTAGTTATTCAGGCAGCATCCACATCAAAACAAACAGCATATTCCACAATCCCTCCGGATAGATAGGATAAAAAAAGTTGATGCTTGGGCCCGTAAAGTTTTCACTTCAGGCAGCATGGCCCTTGAATCGACAAATGTCACCTGTACCCTGGCCAGGTTTACCCATACCCTGTGGGACTGTATTGCGGCGGCGGCTGATCATATTCCGGAAGGCGAGGAAAGGGAAGGCTTCCTGAATATAGTCAAAGATGGGATGGAGGCAATAGAGGAATGTCTCCAGTCTGGACTGGATACTGCTGATAGTATCAGCAGATCCATGGCTGCAAGCATTGTGCTACGCAGATTTGCGTGGTTGAGGAAGTCGGGGTTTGCAACAGACGTGCAAGCCAGACTCCTCAGCATGTCCTTTGATGGGTCGAGGCTGTTTGGCAGTAAGGCTGATGAAAGCCTAGAACAACTTCAGACCTCGAAAGCGGCAGCTAAATCGCTTAGTGCCTCCATGCGCCAGCCTCAAAAACCTTATTCCGGCTCATCTTCCTGGAGGGGCCGTTCTTTTCGTTACTACTCCTCCTTTGGTAGAGGAAGAGGACAGGCTACTCAAGAGGCAAAAGAAATTTCCCTTGTGGTGCACGAGGAAGAGGTGCAAAATCAGCCTCAGGAGCGGCATCTTTACCCTCAGCCACTCCTGCAGCCGCCCCCAAATCCCTCTGAGACCTTGTTACTCAAAACACCAGTGGGAGGCAGGATCTCTCAGCATCTAAAGGAATGGCGGGGCATTACCTCAGATGCTTGGGCACTGTCTCCCCTTCCAAAAAAGGCCTCAGAATCATCCACCGGGAGCCAACTCCATAAAAATTCCAGACCCGCTCCTGTTGCAGGAAATTTTAACCCTGCTAGAGAAAGGTGCCATAGAACAGGTACCTGTAGCGGAGAGGAACAGGGGTTGGTACTCCCCATATTTTCTCATCCCAAAAAAGGACAGAGGATTGAGACCCATCTTGGACTTAAGAAACTTGAACAAGTTCCCCAGGAGGGACAAGTTCAAGATTGTTACCCTTTCTCAGATCCTTCAGGCTCCAACTCCAAGACTGGTTGGTATCATTAGACCTTCAGGATGCTTACTTTCATGTGCCAATCCATCCAAAGCACAGAAAGTACCTGAGGTTGGCGATTGGCAACTCCTCAGTTTCGAGTTCTGCCATTTGGGTTGACCTCCGCCCCGAGGGTTTTCACCAAACTGTTGGCGGTTGTGGCAGCGAGTCTCAGGAGAGGGGGGGTATTCATATCTACCCCTACCTGGACGATTGGTTGATCAGAGCAAGTTCTCCGACGCAAGCTCAGGAACATCTTTCGATCACCTGTCACTTCCTCCACAAATTGTGCTTCTCCCTCAATTTCGAGATATCCCATATGATACCATCCCAAAAGCTCCAGTTTATCGGAGCAGTCGTGGATACTTACTCGGGAAAAGCCTCGCCCCCCAAGGTGAGAGCTCTCCACATTCTGCAGATGGTAACAAAGTTCCAGAATGCCCAACGTCTACCGGCCTTCAATTTTCTCAGGTTGTTCGGCCTCATGGCATCCTGCATTTTCCTAGTACCAGAGGCCAGGTTGAGAATGAGATCCCTTCAATGGGCACTCAGAACTCAGTGGTCCTAGTTCTCAGGGAATATGTCGGATCTTCTGCAAGTCCCGAGCGCAGTTGCTCAGGATCTTCTATGGTGGGCTTGCAACGACAACATTCTCGGGGGAGAATCTTTTTGGCAACCATGGCCGGAGATAACAGTAGTGACGGACGCCTCACTCTCGGGGTGGGGAGCACACGCCAACGATCTGACAATCAGCGGTCGTTGGTCTCCATCAGCGTCCAAACTACACATCAACCTTTTGGAGATGAGGGCAATCAGACTAGCGCTGAAGGCCTTTCTGCTCTCTGTACAGGGAAAGAATGTCCTGATAATGACGGACAACACAGTGGCCATGTATTACCTCAACAAGAGAGGAGGTGAAGGGTCACTACCACTGTGCAGAGAGGCAATGCAGCTCTGGTTCTGGGCAATACGAGAAGGAATCTCTATCGGCAGTTCACCTAGCCGGAGAGCAGAACACGGCGGCAGATGCTCTGAGCAGGCAGAGCAGTCTCTCACGAGTGGGAGCTAGCTCAGGAAGTCCTTCAAGAGATCTTCGCCCTTTGGGGAACCCTGCAAGTGGATCTGTTTGCCACCGTAATCAATCGGAAGTGCGAACAGTACTGCTCAAGGGAATTTCCTCAAAGAGGAGCTCTGGGAGACGCATTCATAGTGGAGTGGAAGTTTCCACTGCTGTACGCGTTTCCCCCAGTCTCTGTGATTCCTCAAGTAATCAGGAGGTTGAGAAAGTTCACGAAGACCATGATTCTAATTGCCCCGGATTGGGCCAGGAGGACATGGTACCCGGACCTTCTAGACATGTCAATCTGCCCTCCAATACGTCTTCCACAAAGAGAGGATCTTCTCTCGCAAGAGGAAGGTCGGGTTCTCCATGCAGAGGTCAAGACACTCAACCTTCACGCGTGGTTTCTGAGAGGTTAAGATACAAGGATTGGGATCTTCCGGATGACGTAGTGGAAGTCTTGCTTTCGGCCAGAAGGCCAGCAACAAAATCTTTGTACCGATGTTGCTGGAACAGGTTTAGTAACTGGTGCAGAGATAAGAATGTGGACCCTTTTCAATGTGGCACTCCAGTAGTGCTCTTTTGTATTACATCTAGCCAATCTGGGGCTCCAGATAGGAACAATAAAAGGATACCTTGCTGCACTGTCCATTTTCAAGCGCACCTCGGAAGAGGTTTCATATTTCAAAATGCCATTAATCATTCCATTCTTAAAAGGGCTTACTAATTTATACCCTCCAGTACCTTTTCATGTCCCAACTTGGGATTTAAATTTAGTACTAACATTTCTGACTTGCATACCTTTTGAGCCTCTGCACTCCTGTCCATTGAGACTTCTAACTGTCCTTCTTGTGGCCCTATCATCAGCCCGCAGGGTTAGTGAACTTCAGGCTCTCTCATGCAAACCACCATATACTGTTTTTTGTAGTCCTTAAAGTTAAACGTACCTTTTTACCAAAGGTAGTTTCAGACTTCCATTTGTCACAAAAAATATTACCAACATTTTATCCTCCTCCTCCTCATTTAGGCAAGGAAGAGGAGAGACTGCATAGACTAGATCCCAAGAGGGCTCTTAGTTTTTACATCTCAACGATGTTTAAATTACGACAAGATGACCAACTGTTTGTGGGTTATACTGGTCATAAACTGGGTTTATCAGTAACAAAACAGACCATATCCCGCTGGATCATTTTGGCCATAATTGAATGCTACAAATTGGCGGGAAAAGACCCACCAGATGGGCTTCAAGCCCATTCTACAAGGGGAATGGCTACTTCTGTGGCTCTAAAGAGGGGAGTCCCGGCAGCAGATATTTGTTCAGCTGCAACTTGGAAAACAATGCATACTTTCATCAAGCATTACTGCTTGGATACCGCCTCCTCCAATGAGGGGGTTATTTGCCAGGGCAGTTCTACATTCTGTCCATGAGAACTGTAATTAGTACTCCCACCTCCAAGATTGCCACTGCTATGGGAGTCTATAATAAGATGAGGAATACATGTGAGGACACAATCCATTCAAAGAACAAGTTACTTACCAACTGTAACATTCTTTCGACTGGATGTTCCTCCCATGTATTCCTCATCAACCCTCCCATCCTACCCCGCAGTACAGTTTACGTTTTCTTACACTTTCCTCTCATGAAGAAGTTATCAGTCATGGGGCACGCCTGGGTGTTCCTCCTATACGTTCATCGAAAAAACAAAACTGAAGCAATAGGCGCGGCTCGAGCTATTTATACCATCGGTGACTTCGACAGAGTATGGAGTCCGTCGAGGGACAATCGACGCCACGACCTCGAGCACAGCGCCGTCTGCCGAGAATTTTTTTCCAAAGCAGCGAAGCTGGAGATAATGACTTATCATAAAATGAGGAATACGTGGGAGGAACATCCAGTCGAATGAACGTTACAGTTGGTAAGTAACTTGTTCTTCTGTGACACACCTATGGTGTTAGCTCTTTTGCGCATTTAGCCAATCGGCTGCTCCCGCTTGGCACAGGGAAGGCATTCTTACCGCCGCTATCTATTTTTAACCGCACGCCTGAGCAGGCTTCTTATTTCAATATACCTATTCTCCAACATGGGGTCTGGCATGGATTCACATGCTCATGAATTTTCCCCGCCAGGCTGGGAATCCATGGCACTTTCCTTTTATAAACTTTCTTATATTAACCAATCACTGAGCTCTGGGTCATACTCCCTCCGCCCCCCCCACCGCCCCTCTCCCTTAGCCGCTCCTCTGTTTTTGCACTTTTTTTTTTGTAGGAAAGCGGTTTCCGGTTCAATACAAGCCCGCGTCTTGCATTGTTCATCCATCTGATTAATTGGGACCTGTTTTTCAGCAACTTTCAGCATTTTTCAGCAACTTTCATCTGCCCTCGAGGACAGAAATCGTTGAGTCTCTTTTTAAAAAAAAAAAACATTTTATTAAATTTCAACCAAACGATACAAATCATCGTTGAGTTTCTTGTTGGAAGTTTCTGAAGTCCACCAGGTCTACACCGCGCCAGATTCCGTCAGAGGATGACAGAGCTTCCCTCTTCAAGCTGTGCACTAGCTGCGGTTTGCAGAATGTTCTGACGGATGAGCATTTCCAGTGCCTGTATTGTCTAACCCAACGCACAAGGAAGAAGATTGTGATCTGCTGTGGCTTCTTCAAGCACATGATGAAGGAACAACACATCCGGCTGGTGACGTGGCTCAAGGCCAGGGCTTCTACACCGGGTGGTTCACAGGGGCATGCTTCATCGGGATCCAGCCATCCAGAGCAGGCTTCAAAGTCCTTTGAGGGTGCTCCATCCGTGGTGGCCCAAGACCAGGCCAAGCACTGCAAATCTGCTTCCGTCGTCCCGTAAGCGGGTCCTGCGACTGTCGGGGCACGTTCATAGTCTCAATCGATCTCCAGCCACTTCTCCAGCGCCTCATCCAAGAGTAAGTCGGCTACCCCAGGGAAGCTGTGGGAGAAACTGGAGAAGGCCAAGCAGGACAAGGTGTCTGACCTGCCCGTGAAGTCCTAGGTGGTCGAGGCCAAGAAGTCCTTCCATCGATATGGTCGCTGCCGCCCTCTTGAAGGCAAAATGGGCCAACCCAGTCCAGGGTGCCCTGGTGGCGGCCAGAGTGGTTTTTCTTTCTAGGCGGGAGGCTTTGTCCAAGCCAGTAGAAAAGACTCTGGACCTTAGTGTTGGGCAAGATTGTATGCAGTACCCTTTGGGTGCAATACTATAACCTTGACCACCTGGCAATAGGAACCCAACCTTTGGTGTAAGTCGGTACTACACAGGTTGGTAGCGTGTTGAGCAGCCAGGCTCATCTCAAGAGGGGTCCATATGAGCTGTAGGGGAGTTGCACAGATTCACAGTGACAAGTATTCAAATAAACACTTAAATTGTTTATTCAAGAAACCTTGTGTTTATCATTCAGGTAGAATAAGCCTTCTTCTGAAGGGAGCAATATAAAAGCAGCACACAAATGCACCCAAACGACACTTAGTTTCTAAATCAGTAAAGACCCTTTAGGGATGGCCCACAGTCACAAACTACACCCTCAGGTGACTTCAATAGCTAGGCTTCGGGGACATTAATATCTTACTGTAGCATTTAGAACATTCTTAGGAATTTGTCAAAGGATAAGGTTATTAGAACAAACAAGAGATCACAAATATTCTTAAGCAGGCAAATACTTTTGGATCCCTTAAGCAGTCATTCAGTATAACGGGTTAAGCCAAAGTCAATGGGCAAACATTTATGAGCTGAAGCACTTCTGGTAGGTAAGTAGAAAAGTCTTTGCACAATGTTTTAGAAGTCTTTGAAGAAAAGAATAATTGTAGGGCCACAAGCTGTTTAGACTCGTGAGTAGTGGAAGATGCAAGCAACTCTACAATAAGAGGTAAGTTATCTCAGACCTTACAGTACCTTTGGATTGAAGAAAGTGCAGCAGCTGACTCTTGTTCCTGTGCAGCTCTGCAGATCTGTTCCTGGGCCTCAGTCGTGGGGACAAGAGGGAGGACTTCTGGGGACTCCTGCACTGCAATGGGATGGTCACCCCTCGCTACAGGCAATCTTCAAACAAGTGGCACTTCATTGTTTCAGCTCCTCAACTCGACTAACGCAAATGGCAACACTGCGGTTCCTGGCCATCGAGATGGACTGTCCTTGCTTCTGGGGTCCTGCACTCTGGCTCCGTCAGTCCTGCTTCCTGGGAATCCCCAGGATCTTCCTGGAGCTCTTGGCCAACTTAAAAGCAACGCACACAATCTGGTGTTCCTCTGCCTGGCTATTTGGTTTCCAGCAGCAACGCTGTGGAAATGCAACCAGCACCAAGATGATGTCCAGATGTCTTACTTTGGAGTTGATTGGTCCCACCAACTCAAGGGGTGAAGAAGTGGGAATTCTTTTTGGATGACATGGCGTAGGTCCTGTATCATTTTCCAAGGCCCTCCCTTTGCCTTTTTAATTGGGGTAAATGCAAGTGTTCCATGGTGAATTTGAGGGCCCTACAATCCCTTGTTGTAATAAGGCAGATATAGTTTCTTTTATCCCTTCTGCCTCTCGTGACAGGGGGTACTGTTTCACCGGGGGCAATAATGCCCCTGGTTTGAGTTTTATTTTCACTGGTGTCACTTCACGCACCAACCCCACGTCATGTGGGCCTTTTGTCCACACTTCCTTTGGTACAAGTTGCAAGTCATGATTTAAAAAATGTAGGTGGTGCGCCTACCACTGTCATAAGCTGCATGGGCACTTGCCTTTGCTGAATCATTATATCACATGGAATTGCTATCTCCATTACTATCTCTCCGTCACTGTCTGAGTCAGTGAACAGTTCCTCGTCAGACAAATCTCGCAGGAGTATGTTGGCATTGATACAGAACACTGTTCGCCATTCACATCCATGCCTGTCTACTCAGTTACTGCTATTCTTTTTGCGGACACCTGTACTCCATGTAGATCTAGAGACATCACTGTTCCTGGCATTATCTCAGGGCGTGCTACAGGACAGAACTCCAATTCTCTTGGCACTCTCCATTCCTGGAGCTTTAATTCAGGTACAACCCATGCTAGTGTCTTTAGCCCCTGAATAAACATGTCTTGGTCAACCGGTATTCCGCGCACCTCCGATGCAGTGGCTCGTGTGTGTATTACTAGCATTGCTCGCATCGTGCAGATCCCAGGCCTAGAGCACACTATCCCTCTTTCTGTAAAGGAAATGGTCATATTGAGCTTACTAAGGAGGTCGCTCCCAAGCAAATTCATTGCTGATTCTTTGTAATACAGTAGGGGTGCTCACTGTTTTTCCCCCCACTGTTACATCCAATTCTTCTGTGTATGGAACCTCGACCACCGCCCCAGAGAACACCTGCGTCTCCATTTTGAGATTGGATAACGGAAACCTGCCTTCTCATAGGCATGATTTTTCTGCTACCGAATCTACCATGAAAATGAATTTTGTTTCCTATCGCCGCCACCACCAGTGGTACCTCTGCTGTATTGAGGGTTGTAGATAGTAGTGGACACGCAAGTGCTCTATGTGGGTTGTCCTAGGCTGAGTATCTTGTCTTACCTCCATTATAAAAACGTTTCCTGTCACCACTGCCACTCCTCCAAAGGGGACGGGAGCACCTTTTGCCGTTGTGACAAAGGGGTTACCTCGAACAGGGGCAATATGTTCTCGGGACTGTGGGTGGTGGTGTACATTCTATGGGGGTGCTCGGCGTTCTTCTGTGTACCTCTGATCAGACTGCTCCTCTCGTCTTGCAACACCCATAGGCAGCACATGTGGGCTTCCCGGGTGGGGGTGGCCATACTGCTGTTCATTTTTATAATTGTTCATGAGGCGCTTCGACACTCCCTTGAGAAATGCCCCCACTTCCCACAATTCCAGCAGTTCCTAGGTCCCCCTCTAGGTCCCTGCCCTGCATACCATTATCCACCTCCTCTAGATCCTCTGTACCCACCTCTTCCTCCGCAGGCGTTCCTTCCTTGCCATTGTGGCCCTCCATATTGTTCTTCACCATTCCACTGCTCCTGTCCATTTTCTGCCCAATTTGCTGCCATTCTAGCTTATATTGCTGTTGACCCTTCCTCCTCTTCTCGTTCTGTCTGTGGGGAGGGTGGCTACTGCTTCTGTGACGTTCACTAGTTCCGTCTGAATTGATTTAGCCTAGTCTGCCAGTCACTTCTGTAGTATCTTTCTCCAGCATGGGGTCTGGCATGGATTCACATGCTCATGAATATTCCCTGTCATCAGGCCGGGAATCCTCGGTATAGAAAAAATCATTATCAGTTTCGTTTCAGATCTGTCTTTCTCAGTAGTAACCAATCACTGGTCTCTGGGTCATACTGCCCCCAGCCAATGACTGCCCTCTCCCTAAGCCCCACCCCTGGCAGCCATCCTCAGATTTTTACCACACGTTCAAGTGTTGGGAGTCCTCGTGTTTAGCTCTCGAGCTTTTGCTGCGTTTTCGCGCTTTTTTCAGGGGATTTTCTCATTTTTTCAATTAAATAGAGCCTCAAGCTCCACCGTTTCTACTTCCAATCAACGGGGATCCGTTTCGGAGTTTCTACGCCCCTCAAGGGTGAAGATTTCGTTGAGTTACGCTTTTGGAGGATTCCAGAAGTTCCGAGGCCAACCCCGGACATGGCCCAGGAGAAAAAGCTTGACGCCCGGGGAGCTGTTCAGGACCTGCCCTGGATGCCAGCTTCAGAACGTTTTCAAGGACGAGCATTCGTTATGCCTCTACTGTCTCCATGAGGACAAGATGCACAAAGAAAAGTACTGCGCGTTTTGTGGGAACATGTCGGAGCGGACCATGAAGGATCGCCACCTCCGTCTCGCCAACTGGCTGGAAGGTAAGAGCCCGCCAGGCGAGAAGAAGAAAAAGGTCTGAGCGGTCTTCTAAGTCCTGTGAGGGTGCGCCGGTGACGGGGGCCCAACAAAAGGCTAAGCACCGCAGGCACCGGGAGCGCCGAACGGTCGGTCTCCTTGGCTGCCAGGCAGGGCACATCCTCCCCGGCACCATCGACCACGAGCCAACGCTCTGGCTCTGGCAAGAGTAAGTCCGAGAACCCGGGGAAGCTTCTGGAGAGGCCCCGGTCGATCTCGAAGATTCCGGCAGAGGGGGAGCGAGGCTCGGACCCTCCCCCAAAGGTGAAGGCCCCAGGCGTACAGAAGGTGACGTTGGCCTTAACTCACCCTGCTAAGACCTCGATTGAGGATGTCGTCGCGGCCCTGGCTCAGTCTGTGGAGGCTACACCAGTGGAGGCGCCCTCGGGTACCAGTCTCCCTGCCACCGCAGAGGGAGTCGTCTTTCAGGCCCATCGAGAAGACCCCCACCAAGTCCTCGTTGGAAAGGGTGGGGGAGGGGTTGGTTGCCGTTGTGGATACGGACACGACCTCTGAAGAGGAGCTCATCCAAGTCGTGGAGGAGGCTCAGCCCATCGGGAGGGATCCTGACGAGGGCGACGGTGACGCAGACGAAGCACTACAAAAGCCCTCGCTCCCGTCGTTTCCGGCGCCGCGGCGGCCCTTTTGTCAGCCATCCAGTCCTTATGCACGGAGATAAGGACTAGGTTGCCCCTTCCCTCGACGGAGGAACCGGAGCCAGGACCTTCGGAGAGCCCACCACTTAAGAGGAGGAGGACGCATCCTAGGCCTCCTCTCCCGCCTCTGCGGCCTTCTCTGCCTTACCCCCGGTCCACTACCCACGGGGATGATACAGGCATGGACACAACTACGACGGGTACAGATAACAACGGAGGCGACGACGGGACGTGTCCCCCTGCCCGGGCGTCCACGCCCGACAAGATTTGATCCTTCAATGCTATGATTTCCAGGGCATCCGAGCTCTTCCAGCTCTGCCCCGAAGAAAAGAAGGAAGGGTTCCTTTACCAACGGCGTGAGGCTAAAAGGAAGACTGTCCTCGCCGTACCGCTTCTTGATGACATCTGGGCTTCGGGGCTCCGGAGTTTACTCAAGATACTTCCTCATGAAGAAGACAGGAGGATGGCGTCCCATCCTGGACCTGCGACGACTAAACAAATACATCAAGGCACAGAAGTTCGGGATGGTCACCCTCCAGCACATGCTGGGACAGCTGGAGGAGGGCGATTTCCTGTCGTCGTTGGACTTGGAGGATGCTTACTTCCACATCCCTAGTCTAAAGAGACACCGAAAGTTCCTCAGGTTCGTGGTCAAAGGGCGGCACTACCAGTTCAAGGCCCTCCCGTTCCGATTAAAATCGGCGCCCAGGGTGTTCACCAAGTGACTAGCACTGGTGGCGGCGTGGCTGCACCTGCAGGGGATCCACGTCTACCCCTACCTGGACGACTGGCTCATACGGGCAAGGACAACGGAACTCGCCGTGGAAAACCCTGCGAAGACCGTCCAGCTGCTCACGGACCTGGGGTTCTCCATCAACTTTCCAAAATCCCACCTGGACCCGTCGCAAGTCCCCCTGTTTCTGGGAGCACAGCTCGACACAGTGGCGCGGTGGGCCTCACCGTCGGAGTAAAGGATAAGGACCATCCACGGATGTGGCCAGAGTGACGTCTATCAAGTTCCCTCCTAGGAATGATGTCGTCCTGCATTTATCTGGTGCGCCACTGCAGACTTCGGATGCGGCCCTTGCAAGAATTCCTCGACGCCCACTGGATCCAGACAACGGGCAGCTTCGAGGACAGGATCCCGCTCGACGAAGCGTTCCGTCGGGCGATACGATGGTGGCGCTCATCTAACGGCGGGAACAGGTTTCTTAGCCCCGGCCCACCAGGTGACGGTGACGACGGATGCCTCCCTGGAAGGTTGGGGAGGGCACACCGGGGGTCTCCACGCGAAAGACCTTTGGCTCCGGGAGGAGAAGACTCTCCACATCAACATCTTGGAGCTCTGCGCAGTGTTCTAGGCCCTCAGGTCCTTCCTTCCGTCCCTCAAGGGCAAGGTGGTGAGGATCTTCACCGACAACACCACCACAATGTTTTACATTCGGAAGCAGGGCGGAACCAGATCCCCTGCCCTATCCAAGGAACCCCAGGATCTGTGGCATTGGGCCGTCGCCCAAGGGATGTTTCTGGTACCCTTTCATCTGGCAGGGATAAAAAAACACCATTGCCGACCCACTCGACAGAGAGCTGCGCTCGTGCCACGAGTGGGAACTGCGCAGGATCGAGTGGACCGACTCTTCCGACGATGGGGCAAACCCCAGATCGATCTCTTCACAACGGCGGAGAACTCCAAGTGCCGGAGGTTCGCCAGCAGGTTTCCCCAACCGAGGAGAATGGGCTATGCTTTCTCGTTCCCTTGGGACGGCCTGTTCCTTTACGCATTCCCGCCGTTGCCATTGCTACTCCAGCTCGTCAACCAGCTCGAGGTCCCGGTGCAGGATGATCCTCGTCGCACCGGCGTGGCCGAGGCAGATCTGGTTCCCAGACCTTCTGGACTTGTCAGCGTCCACACCAATCAAGCTGCCGACGGACGCGGATCTTCTCTCCAGAGAAGGAGGCGCCATTCTTCATCACGAACCAGAGTCGTTGAACTTGCAGGCCTGGCTCCTGCAGCACTAGAGTTTGGAGGATACGACATCCCGGCCGACTGCAGAGAGGTTCTTGCAAAGGCCAGGGCATCCTCAACTCTCAAGTGCTACGGACATAAATGGAAGAGGTTCTCTGTCTGGTGCCGTGCACAGATGATTAACCCTCTGCGGATTACGGCCCCTCAAGTATTGCCGTACCTACTGTCTTTGGCCAAGGCTGGCCTATCTCACGCTTCCATCAAGGTACATCTGGCTGCCGTCTGTAGTTACACCAGAACTACAGGACGGCCGTCCTTGTGGTCTCACCGTCCGGTGAAGGAATTTATGAAAGGACTGTTCCGATCATTCCCACCAGTGAAGGCCCCTGCCCCGGCGTGGGAGCTCAAAGTGGTGCTAACTAGGCTCATGGGGGGGCCCCATTCGAGCCTATGCATTCAGTGTCGTTGACATTTGTCGTGGAAGACAGCATTCCTCGTGGCCATCACCTCTGCACGACGAGTGGGAGAGATCCAGGACCTGTCTTTTAAGCCTCCATACTTGACTTTTCACGACATGAGGGTGGTGCTGAGGACACACCCCTGCTTCATGCCCAAGGTGCCGTCGGACTTCCACCTCAACGAGCCCTTGGTGTTGCCAGTTTTCTTCCCGTCGCCGGCTGAGAGGACTCTGCACTCGCTGGATGTAGCTAGAGCGCTGAAGTTCTACGTGGACTGCACGAAGAGTTTTCGGAAGACATCACAGCTGTTTGTGAACTTTGGACCTGTGAATCAAGGGAAGGCTCTCTCGAAGACTTCCATTTCCAAATGGCTCTCCGGCTGCATCATGCACTGTCACCGGTTGGCAAACCGACCTTTGCCAGGCCGTCCGAGGGCCCATTTGACCAGAGCGATCGCTGCTACTACGGCATTCCTGTCTGGTGTGCACCTGCTCGACATCTGCAGGGCTGCTACGTGGAGGTCGACGCACACCTTCACGAGATTCTACTGCGTCGACCGGGATTCCAGGGAGGAGTCCAGAGTCGGCCAGGCAGTGCTGCGCAACCTGTTCGCCTAAGGTGAGCCTGGTGAGGTAAGAGTTGCTTAATGTTGGGTTGTTGTATTGCTTGATATTGAGCCTTTTACCACCTTTTGTGCATGTGTATACTGCTATGTATTCTTATATTCATGAGCATGTGAATCCATGCCAGACCCCATGCTGGAGAAGGATCAAGTTACTTACCTGTAACTGGTGTTCTCCAGCATGGGTCTGGCATGGATTCACATGCGAACCCTCCCGCCTACCACTCTGCGGCTCTTCACTTGGTCATACTGCCACTTCACGTGCTACCAAATCTGAGGATGGCTGGCAGGGGTGGGCCTTAGGGAGAGGGCAGTCATTGGCCGGGGGCAGTATGACCCAGAGACCAGTGATTGGTTACTACTGAGAAAGACAGATCAGAAACGAAACTGATTTTTTTTTCTATACCGAGGATTCCCGGCCTGACGACTAAGAATATTCATGAGCATGTGAATCCATGCCAGACCCATGCTGGAGAACAACAGTTACAATTAAGTAACTTGTTCCTTCTTCGGTTGGTTTGCAATGATGTACTTTTATGCTCTGTATATCTGGCTAGCCTTTGATTTCTATCCCAGCTATTTTATCAAGCGCCTTCTGAACTTCTTTGGTCCCACACCGTGCCCGTCTCTGCACTCCACATCTCCTGCACCCGTAAAATGAAGGCCTTTGCATCCTTCTCACCCATTGTGCACTGCATTACAGACTGTAAATCTGGTGTCGGAGACATTGTCTTAGTGCATCCCATACTCTAGCTCTTACCGTGTTAAAGGATCCCCCATCATGGCGGTCAGTCTGTTATTCCAGGAAGACCTGCTTTTGCCCAAACCATGTCTGCTTGGTCACCTACTGCGGATACTAATCCAGTTTTAACATCACCTATTGCCAAGGGAACCCCGGCAGTGTTTTTCTCAAATGCGTATATCCATTTACTTGCCCCTCCTGAAAGCTGGGGTAACCATTTTAGTAGATTTGCCTTATCCATTTGGGGCCAGGGTATGTAATTAGGTCTCCCCCACCTAACCCCCCCCCCCCGGTGTATCAGTGGCAATTGCAGCTTGCTTTTGGCCATCTTCCTGGTACTTATCTTTTGTTCCTTTTTTCCCCAATATTGCCATTCGCCCCATTCTGTTTCTCAACCTCCCGTTCCACTCTTCCTCCATCGCCCTCCCAAGGGTGTCTGTTCTGGTGCCCCACACGATGCAATCCCCAGCCTCCTTTCTTCTTGTTCTTGCTCTTCTGTGGCACCAAAATTCATCCTCCTATCTGATGCTATGCACCCCCCCCACTTGTTTGTTTCCTGACCTAGCTCTATTATTTTCGTTTGTCATTTATCCAGAACAGTATTTCCCCCTTTTTCCACCCTTCTTCCGTGGACCTGTCACGTTTCTGACACATTGGGGTCTGCTCTGTTCTAGAGGTGCCCGACCCCCTTGTTCGCATATATCTCTCAATCGGGATATTTCAGTTCGGGCCATTATTAATCGGGAGTCTAGATCTTGTGTGAATTTCTCAATCTATTGCTGGGATGCTTACCTGGCCATCTTGTCTTGGTGACTCGTATGGGGGAGGTGCTGTAGGTTGGGGTGCGGGTGGGGGAGTAGGCTTGGACACATGGACTGAGTCACTGTACCATTCAGCCGGTACTGGCTTTGGCAGGAGGGATATAGTCGTGCAACCTCTATTTGACCTTCCTTATCTTCCCCCTCCTTCCCACTATTCTCTACTGCCAGGGGAGATGAATTCTGTTCTTTAGTTGGTTCTTTTCCCTTAATTGGAGGTACTTCCTTGAAGAGCCTTCATAGATCTAATATCTATTTTTGTAGTACTGTTTGCCTTTATATTTCATATGCAGACATGTGGCTACCATGTCTAGGACATTTTTGTCGAACGATCCTCCTTTGGGCCTTACCTGAGGTAGCCCTTCCCCTTTGAACTCTGATCCACTGATCATGGTACTTGGTAATTCTCTCAGCGTAACTTGGCAAACTCTGACAGAGTTGGGCTGTTTCTGCACCCATTCTCCCCCCAAAACTTCTTTCTTCACCTTATGATCCTTGCTTTGCAAATTATGCAAATCCTCAATACTACAGCACTTTATGCCTTTGTATACCAGTTCCGTGTCACAATATTGTATTTTTTCACCATGACAATGTATGTAAAACAGCACTAAAATACTTATTCTGTCACAGCTTTTCCATGTATACTATGCGCAACAAACACAATAAGACAATTACATTACATTTAGCAAAAACATATCACACACAACATTTAACATACATCCTCCCAGCCTGTCCCCTTTTACCACTGCCGTTTGCCCCTTGATAGGTTCTTTTTCGTTTTTGTCTTCTCTATTGCCCCCCTGCCCAAAGAAAGAAAAGAATAAAGCGTTTCTAAATTGTACTACTCTGAGCCTCCCTTTTTGAGACTCCTACTGTTTCCACTTATTTTCTCTTTATTCCCAGCACTAGTCAAGATAGCATTATGTGGCGCCAACTTCCACCCCCTCACGGACCTAGGTTCCCATATTCCTTTTTCACCCCGTAATCACCTTAAACTGTCCTAATGGCAATATGCAGAAAGAATAAAAAGAATAGATTAAACCCACGAGACCCCCTTTAGCTGTTGTACTCTCCTTTAGTCCCTCTTCATTTCATCTGGCTCCAAATGCTACACCTATATCCCTCCTAACTGATTTAGCATCGCTCGCACTGGATACTCGCGTGTCCATCTTGATCCGAGACCCTCTGGACCCGGTCTGTCCAGGCGCTGCCCTGCACTCAATGGTCAACCCCGGGGAGTGGTACAGTGTGTTTTGAAAAGTGGGACCCGTACCCTCTCGCCCCACTGCGTACGCACGTTTAAGTGTACCAGTTGCTGTAGGGGGGCAGCTCTCTTGAGGCGGTGCGTCCTGGGTCTCTGCTGTGGCCGGGGACGTCTCGTGCCGAAAGGCCAATCACGTCAGGGGTCACCACTTGAAAGTGAGCGTCCTTCAAAAATGCAATAACTCCCCAATGAAAGTCAATAATGGACACACCCCAAGAAGGAATGAGACCACGACCAAGTGCGGGTGTAGATAAAAAGTAAAGTTTATCCAAAAACCAAATAGGGCAAGCAGAGCTCTCTGCAAACTCTGAGAGCGCTTTGCCAGACAA
Organism: Ambystoma mexicanum; assembly: GCF_040938575.1. Taxonomy (NCBI): domain Eukaryota; kingdom Metazoa; phylum Chordata; class Amphibia; order Caudata; family Ambystomatidae; genus Ambystoma; species Ambystoma mexicanum. The sequence goes on from NC_090922.1 coordinate 345,614,370, forward strand.
TGGAAAGACCTTCGTAATTATTACAAAATGACATCATCAGTGAGTTAACAATAGGGGGCTCATAGTCTTGGGGATTGGGTGGCGAAGATTAGACACTATGTAATGTGTAAGGGCGGTGCCCCAGGATTGGCGGAGATGCACGTGGTGCCAGCGCGGGTGCTCTGGTCAGCTGGGCTCTTCTGAGTGGAACGCCCTCCCTCCGGAAGATAGTCTTAGTTTTTCCATTGTTACCAGTGTCCAAACCTTCTGTAACCATCCAAATATCAGTTTGGGGGATAGGGGGATCCCTTTGCTTCCAACCCTGGGCTATCGCCGCCCAAGCCGCTATTAGCAATTGCATAAAGCTCCTCCATTGCAATTTGGAGAGCTTCTTTACTGCTGGGTCCTTGAGTCCACACATGCACACCTTCTCCCCCATCTAAGCCGCGTTGGGGAACATCCACTGCATCTGTGCTTTTACCTCAACCCAGAAGCCCTAAATCCCTTTGCAGTAACACCAGATGTGCCTCCATGTACCTTCCCTGCTGCACTCTCACATTTGGAAACATCAGTCATCTGCACCAGTTTCAAGTGCCACTGGGTCATCACCTTTACCCACATTTCCCTCATTTGCACCGAGCAAGTCAGTCTGGGTATACTACCGCAAAGTTCATCCCACTGCTGTTTGTTGATACTCTCCCAGCGTGTGATCCCACTTTACCATATAATTCCATCTTACCCTTTCCCCTTGCACATTAATGAACGTATACAGGGTCGACACCAGTTTCTTGGTTCCTGGGTTGGACAAAGTGTACTTTTCAAACGGTGGAAGGGCCCTGGTTACTGCCTGTTTAATGACTGGGGTTGCAATCCAATGCCTTAGTTGTTTGTATTTGTATCTGTCTGATTCCTTAAGATTCAGGCTGCTTTTGCACGCCACAAACCAAAGCACCTCTTGACCCGCCAACATTCCCCCAATTTTCGTACAACCTGCTTTTTCCCAATTCCCATAAGCCCCCTTTTGCATTCCCCAGGGGAGTTCTGGATTCCCGAACATTGGGGTAAACGGGCCCAGCACGCTGTTTAAGTGCTATTTCGTCCTAGGTCGTCCCATGCGTCCAGTGGGGCCCTCAAAACTTCGCTGATGCATGTATTTGGGCGCCTGGTCTGTCTCCCCTTCCACAACAGCTCCCTCATTGGGGTTCTTGCCACCGCCCTGTCCTGCCCATACCTTTTTGTTGCCCACCCTCATTCCATTTTCTCAAGATTCACAATTGCGCTGCCTGATAGTACCTGAGAAAGTGCGGAAGAGCCATACCCCCCTCTAGGATTGGTGCTGTTAAACTGCCGTAGCTACCCTTGGAGCCTTTCTTTTACAGATATAGGAGGTTATTGCCTTTGAGAGAGCCCTGAAAAAGGACCTGGGGACCCTAATTGGAATAGCCTGGAAGAAAATACAACAGTTTCGGAAGGATGGGCATCTTCACTGAGGATATTCGCCCCACCATGAAATCGCTAGCGGATTCCACCTCTCCAATTCCCTCTTAATTTCCCCCAGAAGGTCCGGGTAGTTCTACTACTCCACCCCACCACCATGAATTGATTAATGAAGACCAGTTGGGATTTATTCCTGGCAGGCAAACTCGTGATAATCTGAGGCGCATAATACACCTGGTGGAGAAAGTAGGAGTCAAACAAAACTCCGCAATCTTGCTAGCAGTAGATGCCGGAAAGGCATTTGACCGGGTGGAATGGTCAATCCTGTTTCGAACACTAATGCGTATGGGGTTTGGGGAAAAATTAAAAATATCAGAGTATGATAAGGGCAAACTATAATTCTCCTATTAGAATATGCATAAATGTGCAGGTCACAGGCAAAATGGAGCTAACAAGGGGCACCAAACAAGGGTGCTTGTTGTCGAGCCACTTCTAATCAGGATTAGGGAGTCAGATGCAATAGCGGGGATAGTAATGGGAGGCAGGCAGCATAATGTGGTTGCGTATGCGAACAACCTGCTGGTAGCCATCACTGACCCGACTTGCACTCTTCCCGAGGTAATTCGAGAACTAGAGAACTTTGGGGCGATCCCCGGATTGAAGATGATCAGGAATAAGTCAGAAATCCTACCGCTAGTAGGGGATGGAGGGGAAATAAAGAGGGTGGCAGGTATCCTCAGATTAAAGGTAGCACATTACTAAACATTTGAACTGAACAATAAAAGTGAGAATAAATGGGTCCAGGTGGCAAACTTATTCATGAGATTGTTGTCACATTCATCAACCATTCCTTAACAATTCTTAAGGCAGTTATTTGTTTGTTATCCTAAGAAAAATATATTGCCACACAGGGGGGGTCATGGATTTGGGGTGGACGGGGTGGTACACTGATAATGGGGCCTGCAATGTTACTTCAAAAGACATTGAGGTGAGAGGCTTATTGCCCATATTTCTGTAACCAGAGTCTGAGGGTGCACGACAAGTTGAAAGTGGCATCATGAGGCGGGGGGGAGGGTGAATACTAGGTGCAAGCTCAGCGGAAGGATGAGGGGTTACATTTGTAGCATCAGAACATCAGTGAGAACAAGGGCCTCTAGCCATCAGCCTAGCATGCAGGAGGAGGATGGTAGGGGCTGAGTGTGCGGCGCTGCAAGGCTGGGGAGAACGAGAACGCCGAGGTCTATTGAACTGGGTCCTGCTCACTTTGTGGGGTTAAGGGAATCATTAGGATGAGGTAAAACTAGGCTAGTGTGGATACAGGTGCATCACGTGAACAAGCTTCTGTTTAAAATATTACACATATGAGAGACATGTTACTTGAGCACGTTTGTGTGGGTGAACCTACATGTCGGGAAACCATTCAGCATCTGGATCTTATACCTTGCATTATATTGGGTAAGTAAATTACCATATCGTACATCAGTATGAGTTTATGGCAGAGGATAATATTCAGCCAACAGCATGGGCCTAAACATGTGAACCCAAGCACAATGAAATAGGTTAGTCAGCCCCTCAGTATCCTACTACGAAAGGGGATTTATAGCTCTTACAGAGGGATTAGAAGTGTGTGTGAAACAGAGTGGCACCCTTGCGTGGGATATGTATTTACTTCAAACGGGGAGCAAGGCTGGGGGTTTATCCACGGCTTATGTCATCAAAGTATGGTCTGCAAGGGGACCGGACATGTTTATGATGATGGATTGTGTTTCTCAAGCCCAAGCTTTTGCCTGGTCAATCGCAGGTCATTGATAGATTGCGGAAGGTGAAAGATGCAGCGTTTTAGCTTGTTTACACCTAGTCTCCCGTGAGAACAGGCATGCTAAAGGGACACAGAGGGGAGGGGGGTGAGGGAGTTAACTGGCCAACTGTGCGCAGTCTCGAGGGGAGAGATGCAGTGCTGCAGGCAGCTTTTACTCATGAGGCCGATTTTGTCATGTACAAAATGGAGCCGGAGTGCGGTACAAAATGGAGTCTGAGGTCTGCCTTCTGGCTGAGTCTTGCATCCATATGCGTCGTCCCGTAGCCACCCCACTTCCCTGGCCACAGGCGCAGGGGTGACTGGTGGATGAATCATACCCTGCATGTATGTTAGAATGGAGGGGGCCTAGAAGACCTTTCCTACCATACAATACAAATTTGGAGTTTCAGCACAGCAGCAGAGCTTCACCAGGCAAATCAACGGTCCAGGAGTTGCAGCAGGCGTCCTCTTCAAGAAGTTCTTTGGTTCCTATGTCCAGTGGTCAACTCTGCCTTCAAAGCCATAAACCTTGCATTTTATTCAGGTTTCTCCCATTAATTCCAGCATATCCGTTAGTCACCCAGCAGGGTGGCTGTCCTTACCGAACAGTCAGCCGGCCAATCATTCGAGTGCATTTGGGTCTCCTAGGAGACTAAGCACAGGAAGTTTCGTGCACCTCCCTCACTGCCTGCCCCTGCCAGACAACCTAAAGCCAGAGGCGGACTTCACTTGTGAATCCCGCCAACGGCAAAGCGGGCAAAAGGACCAAACGTGGTTTGGCACGCAGAGTAAATCTCAAGAAGGACCCTTCCACAAAGAAATGGTGAAAAAAGACGACCAGGGCTATTTTGACAAGAATGGCACCCTTGGGTGCTTTACTGCAGTTGCGAACGCAGTAGGCGATAAATGCACACCATGGTAGTTAAAAGTAAATCACTGCCACCAGCCATTCAATGAAGACAAGGGTAACCAACTGTTACATGAGAAGCTAGACAAAGGGGATATTAAGTAACTATCCAGCACCCTATTGTAAGATAGTGTGTGCTGGGTCTACAAAGTTACAAATGTAAGTAAAGCCAGTTTCACTTTAATGCCCTGTGAAACAGTAGTTTATCCCAGAGAAGGTGTTTAAATCTTGGGGAAATCTGGAAGGCATGCTTTCGCCACTTCATTGATGGTGCTCTTTGGCACAATGTAAAAGATGATGCCTATGGAGTTTGTCGGGCTCCATAACCAAAAGAAACATAGTTCAAAATCACATTGAAATACACAAGAGTGGGAAAAATGGTCTCTCTCTCCAGGTTAAAAAAAATCAAGTCCTCAAAATCCAGCAAAGTTGCTGGAGGTCTCTAAGGTGGAGGGAATTAGCACATTTCTGAGAATTCTCCCCAACACTGACCCCCATCGGGACCCGAAAGGAGGGTGGGGGGGGGGAGAACTCCAGGTCATGGACACTTCTTCGTTTGAGGAGTTTGAGATGGTTTCCATTCACACCATCCCAGAGGAGGGTGGGGGGGTACAACGAGAACATCGGAGACACCCGCCGGAGGTTGGCGATGACGTTGACGACATGGGCGCTGGACCCAGTGACCCTGTCCCCAGGTACCTCCTTGAGAGCTGTTGCAGGATATTCTCTTGACCCTCCACATGCTGGTGTCGGAGATTCAGAAGAGGATCCTGACGGCGGCACCACCGGCGGTGGCGCCGTTGACACTGGTGCAACCATCATCGAAGAAAAGGAGGGGGCTCCCCACGCCTCCATTCCAACTGTCGCTGCATCCCCTACCAACCGCCCCCCCCCTCAGAGGGGGATGGACACCGCAGCGATGGACACAGACGGCAGGAAGGCCCCGCCACCAAGGGCTTCTCTGCTGGACGAAGTGGGATCCTTCCCCCTCCATGATCGCCCGTGCGTCGTAGCTTTTCCTGCTTACCCGAAGAGAAGGAAAGCTTCCTATACCAGCACCAGAAGGTGAAAAGGAATGCCATTGTCGGTACCGCTCCTGGAAGACATCTGGGATGGGGAGCTGGCGCTGCTGAGGTACCCCGCCTTAGCCCCAGCGAAGAGGCTGGCTTGAAAAGAAATGCCGGGTGCCGGCATCTGCGCCCAAGTGTCTATGGTCTCAGCCATCGCCGGACTCTGTGGTCTTGGCGCCACCTGGAAGAAGTCGTTGAACTTGTCTTCTGCATCAACACCCCCGGACAACGAGGGGAAGACATTGGATTCCATGGGTAGAAAGGTCATCCACTCTGCGGCTACGATGGTCAAGGCGGCCTACGCCCTGATACGACTGGAAGCTTTGGTACCACTCCTGGATTTCCTTCCCTCTGACAAACTGGTCTAGGTTTTATAGATTCTTCAGGAAGGCCAGGTGGTGTCCGACCACGACATCACCGTGGCCCTGGACATTGCAGATAGGGGTTTCCGCAACATGGGGAACAGGGTTTGCCTTCGTCGTGGCTAGCTCAAGGCCACCAACTTTAGACAGGAGGTACAGACGAGGGTCCTGGACGTGCCGGTCTATGTAGACAACCTTTTCGGGAAGGCCGTTGATGAATCCCTCCAGACCATCAAGACCCTTGTCTTGTGCACACTGCAACAGCACAGTCCGTCCTTTCCTTCCTCTGGAGGGAAGTAGAGTAGGTCTTCGAAGGGTTTCGGCGTGGGCTCATCCTCTTACCACGAACCCTCCTGTTCCACGACCCAGGAAGCACACGAGGGTTGCTCCAAGGCCTTTGCAGGTCCCTGCTGTCGCCATCAAAGCTCCCCGGCGGTGCGCCAGCCTCAAAGTAGGACTGAACAGGCCAAGATGTCAGGCCCCACCCCTGCACCCTAGTGGGAGGGGCTGGCGAACTTCATCAGTGTGTGGTAGACCATCTCCACTGATCGATGGGTGCTGGACACTTTCGCCCACGGACACACTTTAGAATTTCAACCAAAGTGTCTGAAAATCCCACCAGTGGCACGACAGGAACACATCCTTCAACTACTGCTGGAAGTTTGGGCCATGTTAAGCAAAGAGGCGATAGAGCTGGTTCCAAAGCGACTCTGGGGCTCTGGATTTACTCAAGATACTTTCGCGTAAGAATAAATATCGGGGGCTGGAGACTTTCTCGATCTACGACGACTCAACTACATAAAGTTCCTGAGGTTCAGGATGGTCGTGCTGCAACACGTGCAGGGCCAGCTGGAGGAGTGACTTTCTGTCATTGTTGGATCTAGAAGACACGTACTTTAACGTCCCCATACACGAAAAGCATTGCAAGTTCCTTTGCTTCGTCATACGAGGGGAGCATTACCAGTTCAAGGCTAACCTTTTTGGACTTAAGTCGGTGCCCAGAGTCTTCACCAAGTGCCTGGCCCCGGTGGCAGGCCATCTAGGACTACTGCCGATTCATGTGTATCCTTACCTCGATGACCGGCTCATCCGGGTCAAGTTGAGGGACATCGCTGTCGATCACACAGCGAGGACCGTCCAGCTGGTGGCGGACCTGGGGTTCTCAGTGAATTATGCCAAGTCTTGCTTGACTCCATCGCAGGAGACACTATTCCTGGGATTCAGAAACCAGAACGCGGTGTGCTCCACGGCGGCGCCATTGAAGGTGATGATGGTGGCCATCTTGGGCAAGGTGCAACGGCTGTTGGCACTGAAGGTCGCCACAGTGTGGACCATCAAGTCGCTAGGCATGATGTTGTCGTGCATATACCTGATCCGTCTTTGCGGATGCGTCCGCTGTAGGAATTCCTGGACACCCTTTGGATCCAGATGTCCGGAGCTTCTATGACAGAATTGCGCTTGGCAAAAAGTTCCGTTGAGTGATACAGTGGCGGGGCGTGCGCTCCAACATTGCCGGAGGCACAGACTTCCAGAACCCAACCCTCCCTCCCCCCCCCCCCCCCCCCCATACCAGGAAACTGTCACGACAGACGCCTCCCTGGAAGGATGGGGAGCCCACACCGGACATCTTCACGCTAGAGGTCTGTGGCTGCCAGAGGAGAAGAGACTACATATCAACGTACTGGAACGAAGGGCAGTGTGTTAGGCCCTCAAGTAGTTTCTGCTCACCCTCAAGGGCAAAGTGGCGAGGGTCTTCTCGGACAATACCACCAAAATGTTTTACATCCGGAAGTAGAAGGGCACCAGATCCCCAGCGCGCTCTAAAGAGGCATAGGACTTGTGGCCCTGGGCCGTAGACCAGAGGATGTTCACCTGGCGGGAGCTGCGCTCTTGCCACGAGTGGGAACTTCGGCAAGATCAAGTGGACAGACTTTTTGCCAGTGTGACAGTCCTCTGATCGTTGCTTTTCGCAAACAGATCGAACACCAAGTACCAGAGGTTTGCCAGCAGGTTTCCCCAGCCGGGGCGCATGGGGCCGTATTCTCCTTCCGTTGGTAAGGCATGTTTCTATACACGTTCCCTCTGTTGCTGCTATGAGTCACCAGTCGACTCAGACAGTACCGGTGCAGGATGATCCTCTTTGGACCAGCGTGGTCAAGGCAGATCTGGTACCCGGACCTTCTCTGCATGTTGGCATCCCCGCCATTCAAGTTACCAGTGGTCGCAGGTCTGTTCGCCAGGGAAGGTGGCGCAATCCTGCACCATGACGCAAGATCGCTGAACCTGATGGCATGGCTCCTGCAGTATTAGAGTTTGGTAGTTAAGAGCTGCCGGTGGACTGCAGGGAGGTCCTTGTCAGGGTGACGCTGACTCTTAAATGCTACAGACACAAATGGACGCCTTTTGCGATTTGGTGTCGGTCGCAGAAGATTAACCCCTTGAGGGTCACGGCCCATAAGTTCATCTGTACATGTTCTTTGCTAAATCAGGGCTGGTGCACACCTCCATCAAGGTTCATCTGGTGGCCTTTTCCCGCTACACCCGATTTCCAGGACGGTCCTCCCTTTGGTACCACTTTGTAGTCAGAGTTCGTCAGGGGACTGCTCTGTTCGTTCCCGCCAGTCCTTGTGTGGGAACTCAATGTGGTATTGACTCGGCTCCTGGGTCCTCCCTTCGAGCCTATGCATCAAGTTCTCCCCATGTTTCTGTCTTGGAAGACCGCTTTCCTCATGGCCATCACCTCTGCCAGAGTAGGTGATATCCAGGCCTTGTCCTGCAAGCAGCCTTATTTGACTTTCCACGAAACGGGGGTGGTGCTTTGGATGCACCACTCCTTCATGTCAAAGTTCCCGTCAGAATTTTATCTCGACGAACCCTTAGTGTTGCCTGTATTTTTTCCGATGCCTTTGTCGCCGGCTGAGGGGCCTTTGCACTTGCTGGATGTGGCTCGAGCGCTAAAGTTTTGTGGCCTGCACAAAGTTTCCGGTAGACTTCTCAGCGTTTTGTGAAATCTTGCGCTGTGAAGGCCCTGTCCAAGGCTTCCATTTCAGGGTGGCTCTCAGGCTGCATCGCTCATTGTCACCGGTTGGCAAACCGGCCGCTGCCTGGCCGTCCGAGAGCCCATTCTACCAGAGCGATCGCTGCTACGACCTCGACGGCGTTGGTGTCTGGTGTTCCCCTGCTGGCCATTTGCTAGGCTGCTACGTGGAGGTCGACGCATACCTTCACGAAATTACACTGCATGGACAGGGATTCCAGGGAGGAGTCCAGAGTCGGCCAAGCAGTGCTGCGCCACTTGTTCGTTTGAAGGTGAGCCTGGTGAGGTTGTAAGATTGCTTCTGTTGAGCCTTGCTCCTCCCGCGATTGTATAATTATGTATTTCTGTGTAATCTTTATTCATGAGCACGTGAATCCATTCTAGACCCCATGCTGCAGAAGGAACAAGTTACTTACCTGTAACTGTTCTTCAGCATGGGTCTGGCATGGATTCTCATGCGAACCCTCCTGCCTGCCCCTCTGCGGCTCTTTTGGTTTTACTGCGACTTTACGTGCTACCAAATCTGAAGATGGCTGCCAGAGGAGGGGCTTAGGGATAGGGCAGTCATTGGCTGGTGGCAGTATGACCCAGAGTTCAGTGATCGGTTTATAGGAGCAAGCCAGTTTTTATAAACTAAAGTGAAACTTTTTTCCTTTACTGAGGATTCCCAGCCTGACGACGGGGAATATTCATGAGCACGTGAATCCATGCCAGACCCATGCTGGAGAACAGTTGCAGGTAAGTAACTTGTTCCTTATACAATTTTTGGAAGGGCTCACTGATGGGTTTCTGTTTGGGTTTTGAACTTGGTCCTGAAAGACCTTGTGTGCTCCTTTTGAGCTGCTTCATTCTTGTCTTTTAAGGATGGTAACATTGAAGCCAGTTTTCCTCGCGTCTATAACCGACTGAGCTAATTGCAGGCTCTGTCGTGCAACCCGCAGTTTACCACCACCACCACCACCTTCAAAGAGAAAGTCATCTTGAGAGTCCGTCACACCTTTCTCCCAAAGGTGGTATCTTAAGTTTCACATTTTTCCAAAAATACTTCTTCCAACTTAACTCTCCATCTCACCCTGGTGAGGAGAGACTTCCACACCTTGACATCCTTTAGGGCTTAAAGCTTTTACATCTCTAAAATGGCAAAGTTGAGAATAGATGACCAGGAGTTTATTGGGTACACTGGACACTGACTAGGACTGGCAGTAACAGATGTTATCCCACTCGATAATTCCATCACTAACTGCTATAAATTAGCTGGAAAGTATGTTCCTGTGGGCTTGAGCGCATTCGACAAGGGTTGTGTCCACTTAATCGGTTTTTGGAAGGTGGTGTGCCGGTGCAAGATATTTGTGTGGCTGCCACTTGGTCCTCTTTGCATACTTTCAGAAAATATTACTGTCTGGAATTGCCATCTCCCACCTCCAACACAATACTGCTTTGGGAGTGTATCGTAAATTAAGGAGTATGTGGGAGGACCTAATCCTTTCTAAAAACAAATTACTTGTTCTTTCGACTGGATGTTCCTCCCAGGTATTCCCATCGCCTCTCCCATCCTACCCATCAGTAGAATTTCCATGTATTACATCTTAAGTGCCTGGTCTTTTGACCTTGCGAATGCCGGTGTCCTGATGCCAGAAGCAGCAAAATTTGGTACTGAAGTAATCTGTGCAGTGCATGCTATATATACACCATCAGTGACTTGCTCGAGAGCAGACCGATGCCGTCTAGGGACAGCCCACGGCATCCTCTGAATTATTTCAGAAGCAGCTGGCACTGAAAGATAACATAAAATGAGGAATACGTTGGAGGAACATCCAGTCGAAAGAACATTACCAGGGGTAAGTCATTTTGTTCTTTTCCAGTATGGATTCACATGCAAATATTCCCTCCTTCCCCTATGTGGCTCCTCTTGGGTCCTTATGCCACTTTACCTGCGTGACCAAATCTGAAGATGGCAACCGGGGGTGCTGCTAAGGAGAACGAGTGTCATTGGTTGGGGCATTATTGGCCAAAGTGATAGCAATATGCTATAAACGTGATGATGCCGTTTTTTACGAAGGATTCCCAGCTGGACATCTGGGACTATTCTTGGCATGCAAATCCATGCACGACCCATGCTGGAGAACAAGCGTTACCGGTAAGTAACTTGTTTGTTGTAGTTTTCAAGCTTTTATATTGCAGTAGAATGTAGATTTTGTTCCAAATAGTTAAAGCCTGCATTATTGTTTGTTGTAGGACGTGCTAGTCCTCATTTAGATCCTTTGAGAAAGAGTCCAACTGTGGAACAATCTGTACAGACAACACCAGCTTCACATTTACCTCCTACTGGCCCTGTTGGTAGGAGAAGTCCAGCACCTGCAAGGCCTTTAGCATCTACTATCCAAAGGACAATGGAGAGTCAAGAGCAGAAGAGAGGTACTGTTATTAAATGTCCACTCAGTTCAATGCTATTTAGAGTTGTTTACTGGTGATTGTTACCTTATGCTTTATTCTATGCTTGGAAGCAGTTTCTCGCCTAATGGCAGGCAATCGCTGAGGATTTCGGTGAAGGTTTTGCATAAACGTCTGGGTTATCTTCTTGTACGGAACATTCTGGTGGTAGGGTATGGTCAAACTTGAGTGCCACTGTAAATTTGGAATAACCATGCAGATGAAGAGGAGCTGTTTGTAGTTGACAATGCTAAACACTTAAAATGGAGGCAGCCACATTCGTTTTTATGTTGATCTGTTTCTAGCTTTTTCTTTTTGTTTACCAACGTTTGCTTCCATGATTCCTCATCTTAGACCAGAAAATCTAGGTTTGCATCCATAAATGGTCGTTTGGGTTCTATTGAATTGTGGCAGCCTAACCTTTTAAATTGTAACAGGACACAAACTGATTGGCCCTGTTTTACTATGAGCGATTGAGTGGAACATGGATGTTGCCCTTTCTGCGGCATGAAATCTGGTTGATACACGATCGGCATATACTGTGCTGTCGAGTTGTTCACCCAAAGGATTAAAATGTCTGTGTCTACAGGTCTGTTCCTGTAACAGTGTATGTGTGGTTGCTCTGAAAAACTCTACTTAAAATTAATTCCTCCCAAGACTATTTTTGTGCCATTTGTTTCAGTTCTGGAAAGGGGTTGCAGAGAGAAATGACTTCAAAGAATTCTCCATGTTAGCAATCTGCATGGTCTGTGGTGCCTGGGTGTCTGGTTATACAAAGAGAATATGGAATGTTATTGTCCAGACAGCGTTCCATTTGTGGTGTTCCTTTTGCCTGACGGTTTTGCCCAATTTTTAGACTTTATTTTTGTGAACAGCACAGGGTTCGAAATTGAAGGGAGCTGCACGCTATTATCTCCTGCTTGTAGCCTAGAAGAGCGTGGTTGGTTTGGCACCAACAGCTACCAGGATCTACATTTGGCTCCCTAGGACAACTGAGGCCAAACAAGCACACCTATGTGAATTTAACTGTGCATTTGGGACAAGCTATATATAAGCATTAGGACACAACAATATGGCATTTAAAGCATAAGGGTTCATACAAAATAAGCAAAATGTGAAGTGGCAAAAGTTCCAAATCATTGAATCCATTAAGGGGCATCTCTGCCACAACATATATCCACTTTTCCACGCAGGAGAAGGCCTGCATTGCTGCCTGCAGTAGTGTCAGCAGGTGGGTTCCTCCCCACCAAAATCCAAAGACTACGTTTCGGGTATCCAGACTTGGTGAGGGTCCATAGTCCAGTCCAGTGTTTGTGTCCAGGTTGCCTGAAGCTATTTGGCAAGCGAACGTGCTGCCTTTCCGACCCTGCTTAGTTCCTTTTTTCTTATCAACTTCCCAGTGACTCCTCCTTTCAAGGGGCGAGGGGAATCCATCCTTTAGGGGTCTCGTCGAGTAAGGCCAAGAAACTCCACCACATCACCTGCCAAGGCACCCAAGGTACTGTGACAAGGAAGAGAATCTTCCATTCGCATGAATCATCCAGGGGTCCCAGATTCATCTTGGATCCTGCGATCCTGTGACTGCCCAAGTACTTTTGGGGTAATGGGTCCTGTAGAAAAAGAAGCAGAGCATTATCAAACCTATCAAACCTACTTGGACTGGGCTGTAATATACAGGATAAAGTACACCTTAAGTTTACCCTTCCAGGTTGGGGGGTGGGTGTTAATCCTCGCACAGTATTGCCTGTCTACTTTAAAGAAAGCATTCTGCCTGTGTTCCTAATCTAACCTGCCTTTATACAGTAAGGTCTATGCTCGAAAATTAGTTTGAATCAATCACATCCAGACAGAATGGTGAAGATTAGCATAACGTCACATCTAGATAGAATCGTAAAGATTAGCTTGCACCACATCTAGACATGATTGTGAAGATTAGCATGCGCCGCCTCTCTATAGCAATGCCACTAACCAACCTAAACAGTCTCTCCCCTCTGCCTACAACTCTCACACTGTACACAACCACACCTCCAAAGCACTACAAACCGCATGCACTTCACTACATCAAAACAGAGCACATAGACTTGCGCAACGGCTACTAACCGAAAAGCACACCCACGCCCAGCAAACACTGTTAACTCAACTGAGGCTGCCAACAGCACATCACAGCTCTTTCTCTTTTCCCGCTCAACCTTACTAACTCATCCCACCCTCTTCCCTTCTCAGATCCGCCAGAGCGCCAGGGGACCACTACGGTGGTTATAGTGCACAGTATAAATGTTCTTTACATAACATTATCCAGTGCTTTGATTGCCATGTTTTTAAATAACTGTCAGCGGTTGGTGCATTCTAAATTGAATCCAGGTTATTTTGTGGTACCACATAGATGTGTGCATTTTTCATTATTAGGATAGTGTTACCCGAGTACAAAGTGAGTTATTTATTGATGTATATATTTACTTGAACCTGATTTTATATGAAAGTACTGTTTTATCACATAATAGTGGTTGGACGTTTCTTGGTGGTGGCTTGGGGATTCACTGTAAAAATCAGCCTGCATCACCTCCCTCGAGTCTCTGCCTCTGGTACGCCTCTCCCCCCGACTACCTCCTCCCATCCCCCCCGCCCCGTCCTCCCCCCTTGCATACTCTGGAGGATAGCTCAGTGGCAACATGCTCGTCTTGGAAGCAAGACAAACAGCAGCACAGGTTCGATCCCTGGGTCCACGCTTGGGAACTTCTGGGTATTAAGCATGTTATAAATAACCTATCATATCAGGTGAGGAGATTGATTCAAATGAAAAATCGGTAACCATCTTAGGCAGGAAGGAGGGATGAGTGCGATGCACAATCTTGTCCTTGTGGAAAATGAACGGATGCTCCACAGAAAGAGCCTGAAGCTCACTTACTCGCCTCTGTTACTGCGATTAGAAAAGAGACTTTCCAAGAAAGGCTTTGTTGGGTTGCAGCCTCATCCTGATTGCCCCCCACTTGACTTCAAGACGCTGGTTTTTGGATCTGCTGCAGTTGTACTCCCAGGGTCCCGTCCACCTTCCGATCTCCAACAGGGGATTCCTGATGCACAGGGCGGGCAGTGGAGCATCTGGACCCGGCCAAGCTCATGCTGGCGGCCTCGTTTCTGACCAGCTGGGGGTTCAACATGCTCAATTTTTGGGTGACAACTGGGGACATCGTTCAGCATATCAGGAGGCACTCGACTCGGTCCCATTGTAAGAGTAAATGGACATGGTTCTGCCATTGGGCTTGTGACAAGGGTCTGGATCCTGTCACTTATCCTGGATGACATACTGGCTTTTTCAGCACACCTGACTTGTTCTGGATTTCAGTTGGATACTTGCAGCACTTATTTGGTGGCAATTCGGTCTTACAAGAATTCCCCATAGCATGTGTTTTCTGCGGCCAACCCGGTGGTTAAGGCCCACCGTAGGGGGTTGTCTAGGTTTTTTCGAGCCGTCAATAGGCCGGGCCCAGTCTGGATACTCACTGTGGTACTGGCGGCTTTGCCGCACAAGCCTTTTGAGCCGATGGCCTCTGTGGACATCCGCTTGATGAAACTAAAGACTGTTTTACTGGTGGCTCTCACCTCTGCACACAGGATTAGTGAACTGCAGGCATTGTCCTCATGCAAGCCCTTCAGCATGTTTCACAACAAGGTCATCTTGCACACTCCCCCAAACCTCTTTTCCAAGGTGGTCTCCATTTCATCTGAATCAGATCTGCTGGCCCCTGTGCTTCTTGAACCCTCAGTTGGAGGCATAGAGGGCCTGCATTCCGTAGACCTCGTTTTCTCTGACGAAATCCTTCAGAAAGTCTGAGGCATTGTTTGTGACTTTGGGGACTCCTCCCCCGGCTCTCAGGCTTCCATTGCCCCTTGATTGGTTCTGGCCGTTTCGGAGGCATGCACAGCCATGGGCAGACCATTTCCTGAGCAAATTCGTGGCCATGCGGTCAGAACCTAGGCCACAGCCGTCGCGTTTCAGAGACCTGCTTCTTGGGATGTCATTAGCAAGGCTGCTACTTGGACCACTAGTCGGCCTTCTGTAGGCACTACTCAATGGACACCAGCTCCAGGCGCGATGCTAAATTAGTTCACGCGGTTCTGAAGAACCTTTTTGCTTCATCCTAGATATGAGGCAAGTTGTTACGGCTCCAACCTATAGTCTTGTTCAGTGGCATCATCCACAAGGCTGTAGGAAAGGGGATGATACGTATGAGTAAAGTGACCCACTGTTGTGACTAGAGTACTACTAGTCCATAGTTCCCTTCCTCCATATGTCCCACACACCTTCCCCTGCTTGTATGCTGTGACTAATATTAGGGACTGAGGTAAGGGGGCGGGCGCACCCACGCCAGAGGCTGCACCCCGCGCGCTACTAAATTTAAATCGGAAGCTCAAATTTTCTGCTGGCAAAGGTTCCGGTAACATCCCATGTTGGACGCCCACAAGTATGGAGGATAGGGGACTATGGACTGAGTCACTATGGTGAATAATTTTCATTTTTAGGGCCCCATTTTTTTACCACCCCTTATGCTTTGCCACCATGGAGTGGGTTTACAGTTGGTATTAACAGTGGTTAGGCTCTTAACTGACCATTGCAGACACCCAACTACAAATGTTAGATACATTTGATAACTTCTAAAAAGTAGCAGGGTCCAAGATTAGCAGAGCTAAATACAGGAGCCTTTTAATACAATAGCACTAAGAGGTACAATTAACTTTAAACAACTGTCTCAACGGGATAACCATCTCTTCCGTACATAATAACGTTGCTAGTATATTTAGCCCCGTAGATAATTCTGTAATCTGCCACAACTCTTCCCCCATGGCCCATTTATCAGATGATTTTGGGTAGATAATTGCTTTAAGATGGGTTAAGTTAAAGCTGTCTTGGCTGTGGAGGAATAACTGAGTGCAGAAAAAACGTGTTCCCTGAATTGACTTGGAGGGGTTATACTGCAGAGTGTCACCTCTGAGCCTGATGCTTGTCAGTTGGTGAAGGGGATTTGATGTTCGAGGCTTTCGTGAAATTTACAATAGCAACCCAACTCTACCATTTCGAAAGAGTCCATCGGTGTTTCAGATGCGAAGGCTACCCATATTACTTGAAATACAAACATTCATTGTAGCAATTCCTATGAAAGAAAAGCCTTTTCTAATTATGGAGGCAGTCTCCACATCAGAGTAGCATAGGTGAGACTCTCTTGATGGAAGATGTTTCTTGTGCCGCTGATCTGAATGAATAACCTGTGCAATGCTCAGCTCAGACATCTGAGCACCTGTTCCTTTATATTTGTTGTATGTAGTGGCTTAATATTGGTGCATAAAATAGGCCTGTACTTTGCATATCTGGTGGGGGCGGAATATAGCGCTGTTTCAAAATTGTGCCTTGATCTTAAATGTTTAGGGATGGTCCTTGAAGCCCGAAATTGTGTGCACTCATGATGCTTGTTAATTTTACAAATTCAGCTCTTAAGTACAGGAAGGAGGGTTCTATGAAAATAAGTCTCCTCTTGCACCTCACACATGTGACTGGGAAACCTCTACCTTTCCCCTGTGGTGGATAATTAAAGGTAGAATACTTGGGTGGCAGACATACTTTCAACCCTAGAGCAATGTTACAAGGATTGGTCTACCTTAGATGTTGAAGCCTGAAGTAATACAGGCAGATTATGAATTACATGACCAAAAAGTTAATTTCGTTAACTTCTCTTGCAGTTGAAGTGCACAGGATGCCAAGACCAGAACCTGAGCAAATGAGAAGTGAAAACAAAGATCCAAACAAGAGGCAAGCAGGTACCTGTACACTGCTATCTATATTTTTGTTTTATAAAGTTTTTTTTATTCAGTTTATTACAAACTTTTAATAATTTCATTCCATCCTTATTCACATCAACTCCTTCTTTAAATATAAAAAACTAACATTTCCACAAAAGAAACTTGCTTATCCTTAAATACACAATTCAATTCATCAATACATCTTAAAATCCCATAGCTTTCTCTCGTTTCCTCCACCCTTAATAGAGAGAAATCTGGTAACTTCCAGGACTCTTATTAGGGCAAATGTCATCCTAAAATGTGTGCCCCCCACATAGTATTTCCCACCATTTCTCTTCCTCAACCAATGGGTATTCCCATCTAAATTCACCTGAATATGTATTTCTCCAATCCTTTAACTCTGTACAGTCCATGACTAGATGTTTGAGTGATTCCACCTCGTTTATTCCTTTACAACCTCGACACCCCTCATCATTGTCGTACGTTCCCACATTTCTGAATCTAATTTCCTTGGTGGATAATAGATGCATGCAAAAACAAATGAATTGATAGCGAGATCTACTCGGAAACTTCCATTTATTTAGGTTACCTATTTACATGTTTAACATCCTCCCTCAAATGTATAAACAGCTTATACTATGTTGTCATGTTTCTCTCCAATCGCCTGCCCACAATACTCTTTACACTGAATCTGGTTTTGCTCTGTTCTTCTGACACTCCCAATGATAACATTATTGCATGCATTGCACCACAGTGTTAATGTTCAGTCAATTTCCCTGCCCCCTCAAAATTTCAAACTGAATTTTGCGGTCTTCGCAGATTTTCCTTTAAAAGTGTTCGCGTTGACCTTACCCCTGTCACGTACAAGGACACCAGCCCTAGCTCGTATCCGATTACTGTTATCGGCACACAATTTTGAAAACTTAACACTCTATGCCAAAGTATTACCTCTAGCGTTTCCCGCGTCTCCCAGGGTATGCCCAACAACGCCTCTGCACCGTAATAAATTATTGGGGCTGCTTTTTGCTTGTAGAACGTTATCAGCGGAACCATGGAGAAGCTACCAATCTTAAATTGATCTTTTTTGCTTGAGCTGCTAATCGTTTTGTATTAGTTTTAAGATCCCTAATTCTCATAAATTCACTTACACAACCGTTGATATTCAGTCTGAAGGTCCAATTATAGTTTCTCCCAATGTCCATCCCAATGATGCGTTCCGCTTTAGCCTTAACGGTTGAAAGACTAGTGTTGAGGAGTATTCTCAGAAATGTGCTAATTTCTCTCTACCTTAGAGACCCCCAGCACCTTTGCTGGATTTTGAGGACTTGATTTTTTTTAACCTTGCGAGTGAGATCCTTTTCCCCACTCTCTGTATTTTAATGTGATTTGAACTGTTTGTTTTGTTTGTGGAGTCAGACGAACTCCATAGGCATCATCATTTAGATTGTCACACTGCACCTTCAGTGCAGTGACCCAGGGAAGACTTTTAGATTTCACAATAGGTTTAAATACCTTCTCCTGGATAAACTGTTTGCAAGAGCAGTGAAGTGAAATTGACTTTAATTACACTTGTAACTTTCTAGACCCAGCACACACTATCTTACAATAGGGTGCTGCAGGGTTTGCTTGATATCCCCTTTGTCTAGCTTCTCATGTAAGTTTTCTGTTACCCTTTCCTCACTCAATGGCTGGTGGCAGTGGTTTACATTGTACCTCCATTATGGGATTTTACCGCAGGCTGCGTTCACAGCCATGGTAAAGCACCCATAGGTGCCATTTTTGTCACAATGCACCCGGTTTTCTCTTTTTGCCAATTCTTTTTGGAAAGATCCTCGAGATTTACTCTGCGTGCCAAACCAGGTTAGGTCCCTTTGTTCGTTTTTGTCGTTGGCGAGTTTCACAAGTACAGGCATCAACGCCTCGACATCAACAGTGTCAACAATCCCGGCACCTTTATGTTAACGAATATCATTACACCATCGGGTATTATTGAAAAATCGTATACCCCTTTACCTAGTGCTGATTATTTTTCAAGTCTCTTCCCTCGATTTATGATGACGCAGACCCATCATCTAATGAATCAAGACCTTTTGGCCTCCAATATTGTACACTATCAGTTCCTGAGACCCTAATATCTGAAGAGTCCAGCATAAAAGACCTTCAAGATTGCCTACATAATGCTAGTGCTTTGGACACCTCACCAGAGGCAGTTTGGCAGATCAAACTCATCTGATCATGCAGAAGTACCCTACAGGCAGTTAATGTCGAGGGTGGCTGCGTTACGTGGGATGGGGTAGACCAAGCCCAGTTTTCGAACGAGATGATCTGACAGATATTCTGGACAGGGGACCTCAGGAAGACGCAATTATTTTCATATAGCTATACAAAAACGCATAAATACCAATTGGGAGGCGTCTGAATTGAATCCGACAGTAAAACTGATTTCTAAATACAGGGTGTCCAGCAGTGACCCCTATTACTTACCAAACTACCCATCTACAGAGTCTGGTGGTACGGACTGCCACCTCAACCACAAGACAAAATGCCTAACCTACTATCCCTCTTTTTACATAGTCAAGGATGGTAAAGATGCTATGTGTGAATACCTCCAGACTGGTCTCGACTCTGCTGACGGTATCCGCAGAGCAATGGCGGCTAGTAATGTGCAGATTTGCCTGGTTAAGGAAGTCCGGATTTGCTCCAGATGTACAATCCAGACTGCTTAACATGCCCTTTTGACGGCACATACTTGTTCAATAGCAAGGCAAATGAAAGCCTGGAGAAACTGCAAACTTCAAAGGCAGCAGCCAAATCCCTTGGTGCTGCGATTAGACCACCTCTAATCGCCCCATGGGTGCGCCCTGAAGGGGATTTGGAAGAGGCAAAGGACCGTCTGTTCAAAAGAGGCCAAAGATGATTTCCCAGTGGTGGACAGGGAAGAGGTCCTAAGACAGCCTCAGCAGCAGCTACTTTGCCGTCAGCTGCCCCAAAACCTCTTTGAGGCCTTAGTTTACAAGACCCCAGTGGGAGGCAGACTCTCACAGCATCTGAAAGAATGGCAGGCTATCTTCCTTTTCTAAAAAAGCCTTAGTCATCCACCGGCAAACAGCTCTTTTAAAGTTCCAGATCCGCTCCTGGTGCAGAAAATATGAACTCTGCTGGAGAAAGGTGCTATGGAACTAGTACCTGTAGTGGAGAGGAACCAGGGTTGGTACTCCCCATAGTTTTCAATTCCAAAAAAGATGGAGGTTTGAGACCCATTTTTGACATAAGAGACTTGAACAAGTTCAGGATGGTTACCGTTTCTCAGATCCTTCAGGCCCTCCAGATTCAGGACTGGATGGTATCATTGGACCTTCACGATGCTTACTTTCATGTGCCAATCCATCTCAATCACAGAAAGTACCTGAGGTTCATGGTTGGCGGGTCTCATTATCAGTTTCGAGTTCTGCCATTTAGGCAGACCTCTGCCCGAGGGATTTCACCAAGTTAATGGCGGTGTGACAGCGAGTCTTGGGAGCAGGGCGGCTGAGGAATTCACATTTACCCCAACCTAGACAATTGGCTGATCAGGGCACATTCTCCCGAACAGGCCCTGAAACATCTCAGCTACACCTGTCACTCCCTTCAGACTGGGCTTCTCCCTCAACTTCAACAAGTCTAACATAATACCATCCCAGAAGCTCACATTCATTGGAGCAGTCCTAGATGCATCCCTCGGAAAAGCCTTGCCACCAGAGGTGAGGACTCAAGACATTCTGCAGATGGTCACAAAGTTTCAAGAGTGCGCAGCGTCTCCTGGCCTTTGACTTTCTGAGGTTGTTAGGCCTCATGGCATCCTATATTTTTCTGGTGCCAGAGGCACTCCTGAGAATGACATCTCTCCAGTGGGCTCTCAGGACTCTGTGGCCTCAATTCTCAGGCAGGATGTCCGATCTCCTTCAGATCCCAAGCAGTCGCTCAGGATCTGATGTGGTGGGCCTGCAAGGACAACCTTTTAAAAGGAGAACCATTTTGGCAACTATGGCCAAAGATAAAGGTAGTAACTGTTGCCTCACTCACGGGGTGGGGAGCACATACCAACGACCTGACAATCAGCGGTTGATGGTCTCCATGGGAGTCCAAACTATATATCAACCTGTTGGAGATGAGGGCAATCAGACCAGCACTGAAGGCCTTTCTGCCCTTGGTGCGGGGGGCGGGGCAGAACATCCTGATGAGTCCTGATTATGATGGACAACAGTGACCATGTACTACCTCAACAAGAGAGGTGTATGGTCACTACCACTGTGCAGAGAGGTAATGCAGGTCTGGTTCTGGGCAATTCAAGAAGGAATCTCTATCAGCAGTTCACCTGGCCGTAGTGGAGAATACGGCGGCTGGCGCTCTGAGCAGGCAGGGCAGTCTCCCACGATCTTCACCCTTTGGGGAACCCCTCAAGTGCATTTGTTTGCGACAATTGTCAACCTAAAGTGCAAACTATTCTGCTCCTGGTAATTTCCCCCAAGAGGATCTATAGGAGTCGCATTTGTGGTGGACTGGGGGTTTCCACTCCTGTACGCATTTCCTCCAGTCCCCGTCATTCCTTACGCAATCGGGAGGTTGAGAAAGTTCAGGAAATCCATGATCCTTATTGCCCCGGATTGGGCCAGGAGCACATGGTACTTCTGGAAATGTCCATCTGCCCTCCAATACGTCTTCCACAAAGCGAGGATCTTCTCTCGTAAGAGGACGTTTGGGTTCTCCAGCCAGAGATCAAGACATGCTGCCTTCAAGCATGGTTTCTAAGAGGCTAAGATACCAAGATTGGGACCTCCCAAATGACGTAATGAAGAATTTCCTTTCGGCTAGAAGGCCAGCAACTAAGTCTTTGTACCGCTGCCAATGGAACCAATTCTGCAGCTGGTGCAGAGATCAGGATGTTGAGCCATGTACATGTAAAATACCAGTGTTATCCTTTTTGTTATACCTAGCTAATCTGGGGCTCCAGATTGGTACTATTAAAGGATATATTGCGTCGCTTTCTATATTTAAGCGCACTTTGGAGGAGCTTTCTAAGTTCAAAATTCCTCTAATACAATTCCCAAAAAGATTGACTTGTTTTCCCTTCAATCCCTTTTCAAGTCCTGGTTTGCAATCTTAACTTGGTGTAAAAATGTGTGTGCTCCTTTCGACCCTATACCCTCCTGTCTTTTAAGGTTGCTAACCTTAAAAACCATCCTTGTAGTGGGCATTACATCTGCCTGGAGGGTGAGTGAACTTCAGGCTTTATCCTGCAAGCCTCCATACATTATTTTGTAGAAGGACAAGGTCCTTAAGGTGAAACCCACCTTTTTACCCTAATTTGTATCTGAATTCCACCTGACTCCGAAAATAACATTACCGTCATTTTACCCTTCTCTGCACTGCACCCTGGAAAGGAAGAGGAGAGGCTACAGTCTTGATCCTAAACATGCACAAAGTTTCTATATCATCCGAATAGCAAGACTAAGATGAGATGACCAACTGTTTGTTCGCTACACAAGCCACAAGTTGGGTATGGCAGTCAGTAAACAGATGTTATCCAAATGGATAATACTGGCAATATTTGAATGCTACAGATTGGTGGGAAAAGATCCTCCACAGGGCCTTCAGGCTAATTCGACCAGGGGCGTGGCTACTTAATCTGCATTACAGAGGGGAGTACCAATTAAAGAAATTCGTGCGGCTGCCACATGGTCGTCCGTACCCACTTTCACCAAACATTAGTTTAGATTCTTCTTCAAGCCGGGAAGGCTTATTTGGTAAGGCAGTGTTGCATTCTGTGCACACAGGCCTGTGAGAACTCCTAAATTGTCATGGAAATTTCTGACTCCCTCCTCCAAGAATACTAGAACTGGTTTGGGCGTCTATCAAAAGGTAAGGAATACGTGGGAAGACGCAATCCATTCAAAGGACCAGTTACTTACCCCTGGTAACGTTTTTCTGATTGGATGTTCCTCCCACGTATTCCTTATCGCCCCTCCCAACCTACCCCGCAGTAGAATTTCCTTTGCTGTTGCAATCAGCGCTCTCAGTATGAGTAACAGTCGGGTATGGGATAAATCCTACTTTCGTCAAAACTGAAGCCAACAGACGCTGCCTGTGCTATATATGCCTTTGTTGATGTTGACATCGAGACAGAGGCCTCTGAGGGACATTGAGTAGACAGGCAGCGACGCGCAGCGACCTCTGCTGACAAGTATTTCCTAAGCAGCTAAGCTGGATATTGGAAATATCATAAGATAAGGAATACGTGGGAGGCAAATCCAATCAAACGAATGTTACCAGGGTAAGTAACTTGTTTGTCTCGTAGGTAAGGTTGTTCTTGGAAGCTGCCTGCTGTCCGCTTCTGCTGTTCTTCTTGGAGGGACGATCGGCTGCAGCCCTTCAACCAGACTGGCTGATATGTGCTGTTCTCCTGCCCTGGAACATCTAGAACTGCAGGGCAAACGAAAAGTTCTAATCCAGGCGCTCTGCTTTGTTGTGCAGATCTGAGTAGGGCAGAGGCTGCCTATGGAGTAGGAGACCCCTTCAAGTCGTAACAGTAGGGGTATTGGAAAATCTCCCAATCAGTGCCTCGCTGGTGTCATCCTTGCTGCTGCTTCTCCTCGGGTGGGGTCTCTCCTGATCTACCTGGAGATCGTTAATCTCCCTTGGCATGGGGACTGCCTTTGTTCATGGGGCGGAAGGCCTCTGAAACCAGACACCTCCTTGTTGTGGGATATATTGACCCAACTCAGCTGTACTTCCCCAAGCTGCATTTCAGCAGAAACAACAAAATGGCTGCGCTGGCTCCAGTGAGCACCATGGCCTCAAAACTGCGTTTTGCAGCGACAAAAAGATGCCTGCGCCATCTTGCTAAGCACATATGGGGTAGGATGGAACAAGGGGGCACACTGAGGAAGCTTGCCGATGTGTTCTTACTTATACAAAAATAGTGAAAAGCAGTGTTGCTTTGCTGCTAGCCCAAAGCCCCAATTGAAAAGGGTATTTTACCTTAAAATGATGCTGCTCTGACAATATTTTTATCTATTCTTCCTCAAACTACTGTTACTAATAAGGCCCTGCCATGCCCGTTCATATCCCCATTGTGCTTCAGCAAAACCAAGCATGACCCCTGAATGACAGACTGTCAAACCAATCGGAGAAAAATGAACAAAGAAACTTACTTTCTCCAGCATGGGGTCTGGCATGGATTCACATGCTCATGAATATTCCCCGTCGTCAGGCTGGGAATCCTCGGTAAAGAAAAAACCAGTATCAGTTTAGTTTCTGATCTGTCTTTCGTAGTAATAACCAATCACTGGTCTCTGCGTCATACTGACCACAGCCAATGACTGCCCTCTACCTAAGCACCGCCTCTGGCAGCCATCTTCAGATTTTTACCGCACGTTCATGTGTTGGGATCCTCGTGCTATTGCTCTCGAGCGTTAGTGCTATTTTTTCACGTTTTTTCTCAAAAACTTCGTTTTTTCGGTCAAAAGAGCCTCAAGCTCCACCGACTCTCCATCCGATCAACGGGGACCCGTGTCGGATTCGTCTGCGCCCCTCAAGGGTGAAGATTTCGTCGAGCTACGCTTTTGGAGGACTCCAGAAGTTTCTCAGGCCCGGTCATGGCCCAGGAGAAGGGAAGCTCGACGCCCGGAAAGCTGTTCAGGGTCTGCCCTAGATGCCAGCTGCAGAACGTCTTCAAGGAGGACGAACACTCTTTTTGTCTTTACTGCCTACATGAGGACAAGACGCACGTGGAGAAGGACACTGCGTTTTGCGGCAACATGTCGGAGCGGACCATGAAGGACCGCCATCAACGTCTCGCCAACTGGCTGGAAGGGAAGAGCCCGTCCGGCGAGAAGAAGAGGAAGAAATCCGAGCGGTCTTCTAAGACCTTTGAGGACGCCCCGGCGAAGGGGGTCCAACACAAGGCCAAGCACTGCGAGTCCGCTGGCACCGGGAGCGCCGAACGGTCGGGCTCTACGTGCGCCAGGCTGGGCGCACCCTCCCCGGCACCATCAACCACGAGCCAACGCTCTGGGTCGGGTAAGAGGAAGGCCGAGCACCCGGCGAGGCTCCTAGAGAGGCCCCGGTCGAGCTCGAAGGCGGAGGGGGAGCGAGGCACTGTTCCCCCCCCCCCCCCCCCCCCTCAAGGATAAGGCGGTGAGCGCACCTAAGGTGGTGAAGGCCTTAATCCATCCGGCCAAGCCCTCTATCGAGTCTGTCGCGGCGGCCCTGGCTCAGCCTGTGGAGGCTACGCCAGTGGTGGCGACCTCGGGGCTCAGAGTCTCCCTGCCACCTCGGAGGGAGTCCTCTTTTGTGCCCATCGATAGGACCCCTGTGAAATCCCCCGTGGGGAAGAAAAAGGGGGGGGGGCAGGGCGTCGTAGATTCGGCCTCAACCTCGGAGGAGGAGCTGGTCGAAGTCTTAAGCCACGGCCTCGGCGTGGAAGAAGACCGGCCCGTCGGGATGGATCCCGACGCGGGTGACGACATCGTCGAGGGTACCGACGGGGCCCCTGATCGCCCGTCGGATTCCCCTCTGCCAGCGCCGCGAGACAGCTCGGCGGCCATTTTGTTGGCTATACAGTCCTTATGCTCAGAGATAAGGACGAGACTACCGTTGCCGACGGAACCTCTCCCGTCGGGGGACCCAGAACCGGGACCTTCTGGGGTTCCCCCTACCAAGAAAAGAAGGATCCACCCTCCTCCTCCTTTTCAGCCGTCGCGCCCCTTCCAGCCCTCCTCCCCGTCCACCCGAGGGGATGATACGGGGACTGACACGGCAGCGACGGGTACGGACGACGAGGATGTACCGTCGTCGCCTCCCACCAGGGCTTCTCCGCCCGACGAGATTGGATCGTTCCACTCCATGATTCCATGATCGCCAGGGCATCCAAGCTTTTCCAACTCTGCCCTGAGGAGAAGGAAGGTTTCCTTTATCAGCGGCGCGAGGCCAAGAGGAAGACGGTCCTCGCAGTGCCTCTATTGGATGACATTTGGGAGGAGGGCCTCACCCTCCTCAAGAACCCTTCCACGACGCCAGCTAGAAGAGACCGGTACGAGAAAAAGTACCGGGTCCCGGACACGGCCCCCCTGTGCCTCCGGGCGCAGCCTACCCCGGACTCCGTCGTCTCCGCGACGGCCAGGAAAAAAGCGGGGGGGGGGGTGCGGCCTCCACATCGACTTCCCCACCGGACGGCGAGGGAAAGAAATTGGACGCTATAGGACGCAGAGTCATCTCGTCTGCAGCGACGACGATTAAAGCTGCCAACGCCTTGGCTATCGTGGCCCGATATGACAGGGAGCTCTGGTACAAACTGGCTCCCCTGCTGGACTTCTTGCCGGACGACAAGAGGGCAGAGGCCCTGGAGATCCTGCAGGAAGGTGAGGTGGCTTCGGACCACGCCATTACCGTTGCGACGGACATCGCCGACACTGGGTTCCGCCAGTTGGGCAACGGCGTTTGCCTTAGGCGGCGTGGATGGCTCAAGGCTACGGACTTCCGTCAAGACGTTCAGACCAGAGTCCTGGACATGCCCTTCGATGGGAACAACCTGTTTGGGAAAACAGTGGCCGATTCCCTTCAGGCCATTAAAGCGGACACCGAGACGGCCCGGGCCCTTGGAGTTCTGCAACGACGACGGATGCCCTTTCGGAGCAGCGGAGGCAAGGGCGCCTCCAAAGGTTCCGGCGGCGCTTTCTCCTCCTACCGTCAAGCGGCCCGCTCGTCGTCTCAGGAGGCCTACAGAGGACGAGGCAAGTCTGGCGGACCCCGCCGTCGTCGCCAAGGACAAGGCGGCAAAGCCTCGTCGCAGGATTGAACCGGAGCACTTTGTAAAAAGCATCCAAAAATGTTTTTCAAAAATGTCCTTCCTCTTTCTTGTGCGGGGCCCGGCACATGGCCGTAGCACCGCCCACCTTGGCTCCGCATCGCCCATCAGTCCTTTTCTCTGCTCGTTCGGGACTGGACACACTTGCATCCTCAGAAGATTTTCTTCCCTTTTTCCTGTCTGGCTCTCGCTAGCGATCGTGTACTAGTCTGTCATTCAAACTAGACTTTCCAGATTGTTCATCGTGTCACTGTCGCTTCGCGAGGGCGTATCCCCATCCTCATTGTTTAGAGTGTTTGGGTCCGGATCACCATTGGGACTCCTGTTTTTATTGCGACTCCCTTTCGGTCCGCGCACTTCAACGTTGGTTGGATCGGTGGGAGGAGGTGTTCCGACAAACTCCTCCTTCACATTTTCAGGCATTCATCGACCAGAAGAAAAAACAGCCGGTAAGTTTACTTTTCAGGGCACCCCGGCCGGGGGATACCTTTACAGGTTCCTCTCGGGCCGGGAGGGGCGTTGATCGCTCTGTCACCGGGGTTCGCCCTGAGGTGCTCGTTGGGCAGAATAATTGTACCAGAGTTTTCTCCGAGCGTCTCCGTAAGGGGCCTGTGGATACCGGAGCACTCTGAGGCCCCTCCTGTGGGGGCTGTTTGTAGACCCAGTTCTACTGAGTTGTGGGATACCGGAGCTCGCTCCGAGGCCTGTTGGCTTCCCTCAAAAATAAGACCGGGGTGCGCCCCGAGGCCTTGCTGGGGCTTGCTGTCACCGAATGGATGTTAGAGGCCCGCGCGGATAAGGCTGTTACCGGACGTGGGTCCAAGGTCCCTCTTTCAGAGGCTAAAGTCACCAACATTTCTGAGAGGCCTGACCAGGCCTTACCAGTGAAGGCTGTTTCTCACCATTCCCGCTCTTGCGGAGACACCATATCTGTTGAGGGGGCAAAGAAGGAAAGTTCTTTTTACCGGCAGTGCCGAGGTCCTTCCTGGGAAGGCTGATTTGGCGGTTGGTATATCGCAGAAACATTCCAGGCCTCATAGTACCGGCTCTGCCGAGGTTCCTTATGTTAAAACCCCTGATCCATCGACGGGGACCCCTGCCTCACTTCCTCACGTGCCTCAGTTCCCTTCAGGCGATGACAAAATTGCGCACGTTCCTGCCACGACCGCTGTGGCCATTTTGGGTGCTACCTCTACAACTACGCCATCGGCCTCAGGTGTAGGGCTCAGTTCCTTGGGTGAACATAGTCCCTTGTGCGCATCCTTATCGGACAGTTTACTATTGGAACGCCCGGATGCCCCTTCAGCGCTATGTTTCGTTGCCTGCCGGGTCGGCACCTTTGATTTATGTGGATACGTCGGTGGAGGGGCCGGTGTGGCGCCCTTCCCTGTTACGTCCCTGGAATTGTCGTCCTCATGAGAGGCCTCCTCAGGTTCCAAGGTAGTACCCGAAGGACGTCTTTCGGTAAATTTCAAACGCTCATGCATACCGACCCCATGAGGGAGTATTTCAAAAGGCTTTTTAGGGAGATATGTACGCCCGCGCCTCTGGCTCCACCTGTTCCTCCGGTGGTTCAGCCGGCGCCTCCCTTGCCTATGGTGCCTTCCCCGACTCTTCTGCCTTTGCACCTATTGTCCCCTGTGGACAAGGCAGCGCCCGACACGGCTCAGCAGGATCCTGACCTGTCGGAAGACGCGCAAGGCGATCAGGACAACGAGGACCTGCCCCGCTCTATTAGAGCTTTTCATGGCCGGGTACTGGACATGATGTGCTTCTTAGAAAAAAGGTTCCGGTGCCTGAGGCACCCGTTCCTCAGGAGGGCGTGCTTTCTGGGGCGTTCACCCTGTCTCCTTTGGAGCATACCGGCCTGTTCTTGCAGAAGGACGTTCTGGCTGAGGTCCGCAGGGTCTGGGAAAAGCCACACTCTGGACTTTTTGTCAATCAGAAAATTGACGCGAGATACTGGCTTCATTATTCGGAAGAGGTGACCCTGTAGTCTTGTCCGCCCCCCACCTCCACAGTGGTGGCTGCGGCAACTTTGCAGTCCAGGCCTGCAGCATCCTCTTCTACGTCGGCTACTCAGGTTCTGGGAAAGGAGGACAAGCTCCTTGACTTCCTTGGGAGAAAAATCTTCGCTAACTCGGCCTTGCAGCTCAGGCAGGCCAATGCTGAACTGGTGTTAGCGGGGGCTAATATGCGGATGTGGAAGGTCTGTTGGAGTTTGAGGAGTTCGTCCCTGGTCGAGAAGCTGGAAGACTTTAAGGGGGGATTATCCGACACCAGATCTCCTGGAGGCTGCGGCTCATCATGTACACACCTCGGCTCGGGGCCTTATGCTGGGGGTTGACACCTCACAGCAGGCGTGTCTGCATGCCACTAAATTCTCAAAAGTGCACGACAAGGTGTTGGACTTTCCGTTCGATGGTAAGGAGCTCTTTCATTCTACAACAGATGTAGAGCTCACCAAGACGAAGGATAGCACTCAGACAGGTAAGTCCACACAGGAGATATCTGTTTCTCTTTGGGAGAGGAGCACTCCCAGTTTCAAGTGCTTCCTTTTGGGCTCAGCTCGGCGCTGCGTGTCTTCACGAAGGTGTCAGTGATTGCGGCCTATCTTCGTCTGCAGGGTATCCAGGTGTATCTGTATTTGGACGACTGGCTCTTACGCAGCCCTTGTCCGTTGAAAGCAGTGGGCAATCGTCAGTCTCTCCTTCAGCTCCTGTTCCATCTTGGGCTGTCGGTGAACTGGCAGTAATCTTCCATGACGGTCTCGCAGGACTTAATTTTCCTGGGTTTTCGCTGGAACACGATAGACTGCAGTGTACCTGACCGGGGACAGGGTGGCAGATCTGTTAGCCACGTGTCAGATGTTTGCACAGTCAGAGAGCATGTCGGCCTGGTGGCTCTAGAGGCTTCTGGGCCTCATGGCCTCATACGTATTGACTCTTCCTCTTCTTAAGATGAGACGGACCCAGATGGCTCTTCGGATTTCTTGGCGTCAGGCTGTGGACCCGGATTCCAAGCTGATAATAATTCCGGCTTCCATGAGAGTGGACCTGGAATAGTGGTCATCTCTCAGCAACCTGTCGGTGGGTGTGGGGTTTCAGGACCCAGCCCCTACGGTGACGATCATGACGGACTCCTCCCTCTTGGGGTGGGGTGCGACGTTTGATTATCTTCAGGTCTCGGATCTCTGGTCGCCTCAGGACAAGCTCCTCCACATAAATCATTTGGAGCTTCTGGCGATCTTCCTAGCGCTCAGGGCGTTCAGACTTATCATAGCCAACAAGGTGGTCCGCATACGCACGGACAATGTGGTGTCGATGTATTACATCAACAAGCAAGGGGGAACCAAGTCCCCCACAGACCCCCTGCGTGGACCTGTCCATCCTGATTTGGGAGTGGGCCGTGCATCATGGTGTTTGGCTGCTTGCAGTGCACATCCCGGGCCAGCTGAATGTCACAGTGGATGCCCTCAGCCGGTGGACAGTGGTCAGCTACGAGTGGGAGTTGAAGGCAGAGGTCCTCTTATGGATTTTCTTGTGTTGGGGCACACCAGAGGTGGATCTCTTCGCTACGGCGGTGAACAGGAAGCTTCCTCGGTATGCTTTCAGAGGGGGACTGGGAGCCTCCTCTCTGGGGAATGCTCTCGAGATTCCATGGCACAACATGAGAGCTTATGCCTTCCTGCCTCTAGTCCATTGAGCAATTTGGAAGCTGAAGAACTCGGTGAACTGTTCCCTTCTACTCATAGCCCCCTGGTGGCCAGCCAGGTTTTGGTTCCCAGAACTTCAACAGCTGTCAGTGTATCTGCCGATCAGGCTACCAGTGACCCCCGATCTTCATCAGGGGGAGCAGCAGATTTGGCACCGCTCCCCACAATCGCTCAGCTTGCTCTTCGCTACGGCGATAAACAAGAAATTTCCTCTGTATGCCTCCGGAGGGGTGATGCTCTCGAGATTCCATGGCACAACATGAGAGCTTATGCCTTCCCGCTTCAGCCTCTAGTCCATCGAGCAATTTGGAAGCTGAAGAACTCGGTGAACTGTTCCCTTCTACTCATAGCCCCGTGGTGGCCGGCCAGGTTTTGGTCCTCAGAACTTCAACACCTGTTGATGTATCCGCCGATCAGGTTACCAGTGACCTCTGATCTTCATCAAGGGGTACAGCCGATGTGGCACCCCTCCCCACAGTCGCTCAGCTTAGCACGCATGGTGCCTGAGTTCAAGTCTTTAGAACATCTTAACTTGTTTGCGGATAACATGCATATTATCCAGGCAGCCAGGAAACCCTCGACTAGATCCCAATACAGAAGTAACTGGCTCAGGTTCTGTCATTGGTGTTTGGGAAAGCAGTTGGACCCAAGGGAGGCTACGATTGACACGGTGCTGTCCTTCGTATCCTTCCTAGCAGAGTCGGGTGTTCACGTTCTGTCATGCAGAACTTACCTTTCGAAGGGATTGTGTCCTTATCTTTGAAAATACGTTTCCAGCTTGCTGGCCTCGGAAATCTTTTCTGTAGAGGGCGCTGCGCATGGTCGTCCTTCGAGTCGATGTCCCTCGAAGGCCACCGTATCGGCGCCGACGTCACCATGCCCATAAATAGCCACGTGCTGCATCTGTTGCTCAGTTCCGTTTTTCCGTGCTTCGTGGGGCCTCGGAACGTTGTTGCTCAGTTCAGTCAGGATAACTCTATTTCTGATGTTTGTTAATCTGCTTAGAATCACATGCTGTGCATAGGTCCGACATCCAGTGCTCACTGCAGAGTATTGCATTTTGTTTTTCGTAGTCGAAAAGGGGACGTCGACAAGGCATGTCTGTAACACTATCCCTATAGTGACGTGCGTTGTACCCACAATCCCTCACGCGTCGAGGTCCCTCAGATTGATTTTTTCCGCTCAGCTTCTGGTCGCCTTACGCGGAGCTCCTAGAGAGACAATGCAAATACTTACTACGGACCACGGTCCTTAAATTTACTTATTATATTGTTAAAGATCCCTCCCCTCGACGTTAGCTGTGAAGCTGTTCCTCCGCCGAGCAAGTTTTCGACGGAGGGGAAGAGACGGAGGAGATCCTTCGGCGCTGCCAAACACGTGGCCTGGCCTCGCCGGCCAACATACAGTAGGGAGAGTGGGGGTTTGAACTTTTATCTTCTCTTTGAGAATGTCTTTCTTTCTCCCCTATCTTTCCCTTGGGGTTGTTATCACCAGTTATTATTGCCTCAGCTATGGAGAGGACACCTTTTAAGTTTTGCCCACGCTGTACGGGCAAATACACTTGGAAGGACAAACACAAGCTCAGTAATCGTTGCTTGCCCCTCGATCATAAGGAGGACAGCTGCGCGGCCTGTAAGCTCTTGAACCCAAGAACTCTTAAAGAGCGCAAAGTTAAGAGGTGGGCGGACTACGCTATGGCGAAGTCAGTTTCCTCACCCGCCGCCGCTGTTACAGAAAGTGACGGAGGGTGATAACTCGACGTCCGTTACGGAAGTCATTAACCCCCAGAAGGAGCGCTCGCGCTCCTCGACGTCCGTCCCCGGCCCCGACGGGCTCGGCTCACGCCCTGCTCATGAACACCCCGGCGACAAGGACGCACACAGACCCCATAGGCTTAAGCACACAACCCACCGCTCTTCGTCGAAGACTAAGGATCCATCAGCGCCGAAGGGGATGCAGGGCACTCCGGCGTCTACCTCAGACCGTAAGGGTCTCAAGCCCCACCCGCAAACGCAGTCGCGACCAGCGATTGGGCTTTCATCAAACACGGGCGCTACCCCAAAATCATCCGACGTAACGCTCATAGAGCGGCCGTCGAGGAACAACGCGTAACGCAGGCAACATCGACACCAGAGTCCTCTACTGACAACCTCGTTGTCGAGAGCCTGGCGAGAATTGTTTCCGAAGACAAACGTAAGCGGACGACGAAACAAACGTTGAATACCGCACAAAACGTTATGGAAACGCCGAAAAAGCACAAGAGTAGCCAGGAACTGCCCCCTTCATCTAAGGGCACTTCTGAACTACCGGAGGGCTTTTCAGAGGGCGACGGAAACCTTTCTTCGACGTTGTGGGAGTGTTCTAAGCGTTTTGAAGGTGAAAACACTGATTTCCCCCCTCTGGACTATTCAGGGGTCCCCCATGAGACCCTTGAAAGACTCCATTCTTGTATGGAGAAAATGGAAAGGTTTTTGGGAAACCAAAACCCACCTACACCCAAAAGACCAAGAGAATGGCCCCAGGATGACCCTAGGGTCAAGATTCCTAGGCTGTTTCCCCCTTCTACAGACGTATATGACCTCACTGAAGAGGAGCAATACCTCGAGGAAGATGAGTGTTTGGGTGGAGAGGAAGAACATGAGGAAGAGGGGTTTGAAGAAGATCCTTACACTAGTGCAGGAGCTTTCGAAGAAGATACAGCTACCTCGCAGCCCTGGCAATCCCCATCAGTGCAGCCTTGGCAATCCCCATCAGTACACTCAGACCCTGATGTCTTTCACCCTTCTCCTCTCAAGGATTCACCTATTGGAAACACCTCTCCCATAGATGACCAACCTTCACTTAATGCACTATTGTGCAAGGCAGCCGCGCATTTTGAAATGGACACAGGGGAGACTCCTCCTGACATAGACTTTGTAGAGAAAGTTATTAAAGAAAAAGCCCCTGTTAGTCTATTCCGCTCCTGGCTTCTATAAAAAGAATAACTCCTTCCCTTTCCAATCCTGCCTTAGTCAGAGGGGTCAACCCTCGGATAGAAAAGCTCTTCAGCCCTTCGCCCTCTGATCCTTTGTACATCAGAGGCCATTCTATTCCGGACTCCCTCGTAGTTACTAATACAAGGAAAAGAGCAGGGGTACCACTATCCACTAGTGAGGCACCACCTGACAAAGAGGGCAAAAAGCTCTATGCACTTGGGAAGAGAATCACGACGTCTGCCGCCTTTTCAACTAGGATTGCAAATAATTCCCTACTAGCTAGCTACGCAGATGCACAGTGGAGCAAGCTGCGCAGCGAAGCAGAGGACGCACCAGAACCCCTGCGTTCACGCCTGTTAGCTACAATCTCAGAGGGAACTCTTGTAAACCAGGGCATCGTAAAGAACTCCTTAGATGCCGCAGAGACGGCTGGCCGTTCCCTGGTTCAGGGAATACTTCTCAAACGCCATGTCTGGCTGGGCAATTTGGGATTTAAGCCGGAAACCCAGGCTTCCCTGATAAATAAGCCCATAGAACAAACACATCTGTTTGGGAAAGCAGTTGATGAGGCCCTAGAACATGCGAAGAAAGAGTTTGATACCATCAAGACTCTTGACCAAATTTCTAGGCCCCCCCTAACAGACGCGGCTATGGCAATAGACGCTCCTTTCGTTGCCAACGCCAGCAGCAAAACCAACAGCAATTTTACTCTGCTACCAGCCTCAAAGGTTCCACGCCCAATACCAAAAAATGACCCGAAGATTCGGGTCCCCTCCCATGCATCACCGGTCGGGGGCAGGCTAACATCGTTCCTTTCAGCATGGGAGGGAATATCGTCAGACCGCTGGGTATTATCCACCATAGCCCACGGATGCTGCATTGAATTAAACGGTTCCCCGAAGTACAGACCCCCACGGAACCGATGCATGACACCGGAACACCTCACCATTCTTCTTCAAGAAGTAGAGCTACTGAAAAAAGAAGCTATATAGGCTGTCCCCCTATCTCCGGTAACAGAAGGTATTTATTCAGTGTACTTCCTTGTACCCAAAAAGGACTTAACCATGCGCCCTGTATTAGATCTGCGCCCAGCGAACAAGTTTGTCAAACCCCAAAAGTTTCGTATGGTGACCTTGCAGGAAGTAATCCCACTGTTATCACAAGGGGATTACATGACAACACTAGACATGAAAGATGCATAATTTCATATTTTAATGTTGCCAGCGCACAGAAAATACCTCAGGTTCAAGATAGAGAACAAACAATACCAGTTCAGAGTACTACCTTTCGGGATAGCATCTGCACCAAGGGTATTCACGAAAGTACTGGCAGTGGCAGCGGCCCTTTTGCGCATGTTATCCATCCCGGTATACCCTTACCTCGACGACTGGCTCATAACAGGGGATTCTTACGAAACATGCTTCTCCAATACCCAAAAGACTGTAGACCTTTTGTTCCAACTGGGCTTCTCCATCAACGAAAAGAAGTCCAGTTTAGACCCCAGCCAAATCAAACAATTCCTAGGGGTTCTAATTCGAACAAAGGACGGCCTCGTCTTCCCCTCCGAGAGGGTCCAAAACATGCTGTTTCAGATCCCCCATTATGTGGCAGGTCGAGAGGTGACGGTACGCAAAGCAATGCGCTAGCTAGGGATGATGGCGTCAAGTATTTATTTGGTACCTCACGTGCGCCTGCGCATGTGCCCAATGCAAGAGTGGCTCAACAGCCAGTGGTGTCAGGCCAGCGGACAATGGGACGATCTAGTGGTGGTCTCGCAGGCCTTGGTTCTCTCGCTACGGTGGTGGACAAAAGAAAACCTGTTATTAGGGAAAACTTTTGCCACACCCGCAGTGGAAGCCACTCTAACCACAGACGAATCCCTTACAGGATGGGGGTTCACCTATCCAATCGGACTGCTCACGGAGCGTGGACTCCGAGCTTAGCATCCAAGCATATAAACCTGCTGGAACTACTAGCGGTGTTCAAAGCACTGAAAGCCTTTCAGGAACGCCTACAAGGAAAGACAGTGAT
This sequence comes from Ambystoma mexicanum, assembly GCF_040938575.1. Lineage (NCBI taxonomy): Eukaryota > Metazoa > Chordata > Amphibia > Caudata > Ambystomatidae > Ambystoma > Ambystoma mexicanum. The sequence continues at coordinate 345,649,748 of NC_090922.1, forward strand.
GGTCCTCACAGACAGCACCACATCCATGTACTACCTCAACAAGCAAGGGGGCACTCATTCTCCAGGACTATCCAAGCTGTCCCAGAACATCTGGAAGTGGGCTCTCAAACACAACATGTTCCTACTATCACAACATGTACCAGGGGAACTCAATCTGCTAGCAGACAAACTCAGCAGAGACTTCCCCCTGCCCGTAGAGTACGAATGGCGGTTACAAGAAGACATAGTCTTCGACGTCTTCACACAGTGGGGTTTCCCAGAAATAGACCTGTTCGCAACTATGGAAAACTCTCAATGCCAAGATTACGCCTCCAGGTACCCCCAGAACCAGTCCAAGGGGAACGGTCTATCGATTCCATGGTCAGGGAAATTTGTTTACGCTTTTCCCCCCCGACTCCCCTTCTCAACAAGATAGTGCACAAGATGCACCAGGAACAAGTTACCATGATAATGGTGGCCCCTATGTGGGCCCGACAGCCATGGTTCGCTCACTTGTTGAAGATGTCTCTATCTCCTCCAGTGAGGCTGCCCTGCCCGTACAACATGCTGTCACAAGACAGGGGCAGGACACTGCACCCATACCCTCAGACCATGAACTTAGCAGCCTGGCTCCTGAGGTCATAGAATTTGGACATTTACAACTTCCACAGAGGTGCATGGACATCCTCAGAGAGGCCAGAAAGCCTAACACTCGTCACTGCTATTCTAGCAAATGGAAAAGATTTGTCATCTGGTGTAGAGGGAAGAGCATCAACCCCGTTGTCTGCTCTCCCACACAAATTATTCTGTACCTGACCCATTTACTGGACTCGGGTCTAGTATACAATTCTATTAAAGTACACCTGGCAGCGCTTTCGGCTTACACCACTTCACAACTCAAAGTATCGTGGTGAAAGATCCCAGTAATCAAAGCCTTCATGGAAGGGGTAAAGAGAATACACCCTCAAATAGCAAACCCAGCTCCTGGCTGGGATCTAAATGTGTTACTCACCAGGCTCATGGGGTCACCCTTTGAACCCATGCACAAGGCAACTCTTAAAGATCTCACTCTTAAGACTGCTTTCCTAATCGCTATTACCTCCATTAGGAGAGTAAGTGAACTACAGGCCCTTTCGGTTTTAGACCCCTTTGTAACAGTTCACAAGGATAAAGTGGTTCTACGCACACACCCAAGGTTTGCACCGAAATTCATCTCCAAATTTCATGTCAACCAGTCTATAGAACTACCAACCTTCTTTCAAAATCCTTCAAATCTAGGAGGAAAAAAGCCTGCATAAACTTGATGTGCGCAGAGCTGTCATGTTTTACATGGAAAGAACTAGTCCACTGAGAAAGACTAATCAGTTCTTTGTCTCGGTGGCAGCAGGAAGAGGAGATGCAGTTTCAAAATCCACTATATCTAGATGGATTGTACAATGCATCACTCCGTTACACTTTTGCTAATAGAGAACTACCCTTCAAGCCAAGAGCACACTCTACTCGAGGCACTGGGGCATCCATAGCATTCATTGCAAATGTTCCCCTGGAGTCCATCTGCAAAGCGGCAACCTGGAGTTCTGTACACACCTTTACAAAACACTACTGTCTAGATGCCCACACTAGATCTGATTCCCAGGTGGGACAAGCAGTATTAAAACATCTTTTCTCTACTGTTCCTTCTCACAACCCACCTCCAACTCCAGGTACTGCTCGCTAGTCTATGCACAGCATGTGATTCTAAGCAGATTAACAAACATCAGAAGACAATGCATTACTTACCGTAAAAGCATTTCTGATGGCTGTATCTGCTTAGATTAACATGTGCCCACCCTTCCTCCCCGCTCGGATGGAAGGAACATAGACATCCTTTTCTATATCTCTCTCTTTTCTGTACTCACTCACGTCTAGAAGGCTCCCTCAGGGCAGAAAAATACAAACGGAGGGACCTCGACGCGTGAGGGATTATGGGTACACCGCACGTCACTATAGGGATAGTGTTACAGACACGCCTTGTCGACGTCCCCTTTCGACTACGAAAAACAAAATGCAATACCCCGCAGTGACCACTGGATGTCGGACCTATGCACAGGATGTGAATCTAAGCAGATACAACCATCAGAAATGCTTTTACGGTAAGTAATGCATTGTCATCTACTCGTATAAATACCTACTCGTTCTCATCTTCATTGGAACCGACGACACCACGATCCTGCTTCAAGAAATGTTGAGACTGCAGTAAAAAAATGTCTAACGGATCCACACAGGATCTGCTTGTGGTGCTTGGGAGCCGAGCACCATTGTTCGGAGTGTGAGGACTGCATGTCCATGACGGCGAAAGCCTTGAAGGAGCGCAAGGGGAAGCTCGAGAGGCAAGTCAGTCAAAACCTCCTCGAAGGTTTCTTCGGCTGAGTCGAGGCATTCGTCTACTTGCCGTCAAACATTCCCATTCTAGATATCCAAGTAGCTCCCACCATTCGTCGAGATAGAGACACACAAAAAAGACGTCAAAGATCCCCTTCCTCGTCTTCTGTTTCCCCAGACAGGGTCTCCTGTCCCACAAAACACAGCTCTCAGGCTGAGTGGGAGGAATTCAGAAAGAAAATGTTAAGCGTCTTCGAGAAAGCGGCCTCGACCCCCTCGAAGACAGCTGAGGGTGATACCCTGGGTGAAAAACCCAAAAGATCAAAACGCCGCGAGTCCCAGCACCCGGCGAAACATTCCACCCGAGAGCACCACGAGCCATCGGGTAAGAAGGCACCATCTTCGCCGTCATCGAAGCTTCCTCGACGCATGGATCAGCACCATCGACGCTGTTGTCGAAGGGTTCCTCGACGTGTCGGTCGATCGACTCGACGCCATCGTCGACGATGAAAGAGAAGACCAAGGCTACTCTACAGCCAACGGTGATTCCAAGGGTCTCCGGCACGACGCCGAGACCGTCGTCGATGTCCTTGAGTAGGATCCCGATCCTCTCGAGTTCTTCGAGATCCCTTCCAGTTATTTCGACGCCTTTCTCGGCGCCTTCGAAGCCTGTCACATCAGCGTCGACGACCTCGCCGTTTTATCGCCCAATAATGGTTCCTTCTGCCTTAGAGATGGGTTTTACACCATTTCAGAGGTCAGAGTACCCTGGACTATCTTCAATTTATGAAGAGGGGGAAGATTGACCAGGAAACATTTGGGTTACAGAGGACCACACCTCTGAGGAAAGAAGGTTGAAGGACCTACAGGAGTCACTACATGAGGCAAGTTGGCTGGACACTTCCCCAGAAGTGGAATTTGTTAAGCCAGACCCAGGGGAACATGCCGAAACACCCTATAGAACCCTTATGGCAAGAATTATTGAATTTATGGGTTGGTCTGAGCCTTTGCCTGTTTTTCAATAGGATGACTTAACAGACATATTAGACAAAGGTCCACAGGAGGACCCTGTGGTTCCCTTCCATGCAGCCTTACAAAGGAAAATTACATCTAATTGGGAAACTCCTGAAGTTGTCCCTGCGGTCAATAAAAGATTGTCAGCTAAGTATAAGGTAGCGGCTGCTGACCCTGAATACTTATCAAAACACCAGACTCCAGAGAGCCTGGTGGTTCAAGCGGCAACTTCATCAAGCAGCAGATCTGCTTATCCTACTGTCCCACAGGATAGAGATGACGAGGTACGATTCTATGGTGAAGATAGTCTTCTCTGCTTGTAGTATGGCGTTGAAGTCCATCAACACCACCTGTGTACGCTCGCCAGGTTCAGTGACACACTGTGGGAGTGTTCTTGATCAGCGGCTGACTGCATACCCGAAGGAGAGGAAAAGGAAGCCTTCCTTAACGTTATTAAAGATGGCAAAGATGCCATGTACGAATCACTTCAAACTGGCATCGATTCCGCTGACAGTATCAGCAGGGCCATGGCGGCAAGTACAATAATCTGCAGGCGTGCGTGGTTGTGAAATTCTGGCTTTGCTCCAGAGCAGCAGCAAAATCTTTAGGAGCTGCTATCCGCCAAACTCCTTTTTGCCCCTCAGGAACCTCTGGGAGAGGAAAGTCCTTTCGCTGCTATTACGCATTCGGGAAAGGCTGAGGACAGCCGGCTCAAAGAGGCCAAAAGAGATCAACCCGAGGTGGACGGGTCAAAGGTACTAAGGCCGCAGCAGCAGGTGCCTCTTTACCCTTGGCATCTGCATCAGCTGCCCCCAAACCACTCTGAGGCCTTTCTACACAATACACCTGTAGGGGGCAGGTTAACTCACCATCTGACGGAATGGCAGGCTATAACGTCAGATGCTTGGGCATTGGAGACAGTTGCCCAGGGTTACTGCCTACCCTTTCTACACATCCCTCAGTCATCCACCGGGGAACAGCTCTCTAAAAGTTCCAGATCTGTTCCTCTTGCAGGAAATTATAGACCTGCTAGAGAAAGGTGCCATAGAACCGGTAACTGTAGCGGACAGGAACAAGGGCTGGTGCTCCCCCCCCTTCTTTCTCATACCAAAGAAGGACGCAGGACTGAGACCCATCCTGGACTTATGAGAATTGAACAAGTTCCTCAGGAAGGACAAGTTCAAGATGGTAACTCTCACAGATCTTTCAGGCCCCCCAGCTCCAGGACTGGCTGGTATCTCTGGACCTTCAGGATGCTTATTTCCATGTGCCAACCCATCTCAAACACAGGAAATACCTGATGTGCGCAATTGGCGACTCTCATTATCAATTTCGAGTTCTGCCCTTTGGGCTGACCTCCGCCCCGAGGGTCTTCACCAAGCTGATGTCGGTAGGGGTGGCGAGTCTAAGGAGGGAAGGGATCCACGTCTACCCCTACCTGGACGATTGGCTGATCAGGGCTGTATCTTCCAAACAAGCCCAGGCCCAGCTAGATTATGTCTGCCACTTCCTTCATAAACTGGGCTTCTCCCTCAATTTGAAGTCACAGATGATACCATCACAGAGACTCCAGTTCATTGGAGCGGTCCTGGACACTTCCCTGGGAAAAGCCTCGCCACCAGAGGTGAGGGCTCAAGATATTCTACAGATGGTCACCAAGTTTCAAAATGCCCAACGTCTCCCAGCCTTCGACATTTGAGGTTGCTAGGCCTCATGGCATCCTGCATCTTCCTTGTGCCAGAGGCTCACCTGAGAATGCGATCTCTTCAGTGGGCACTGAGAAGTCAGTGGTCGCAATTCTCAGGGAGAATGACAGATCTCCTCCAGATTCCGGACAAGGTAGCCCCCGACCTTCAATGGTGGGCCTATCCAGAGAACAACTTGAAAGGAGAACTGTTTTGGCAACCATGGCCGGAGATAACAGTAGTCACAGACGCCTCACTCACGGGGTGGGGAGCCCATGGCAACAACTTCACCATCAGCGGTCGTTGGTCTCCATCAGAGTCCAGACTACACATCAACCTATTGGAGCTGAGAGCGATCAGACTAGCGCTGAAAGCTTTCCTGCCATCAGTACAGGGGAGAAATGTCCTGATAATGAAGGACAACACGGTGGCCATGCACTACTTCAACAAGAGGTGTAGGATCACTGCCACTGTGCAGAGAGGCGATGCAACTCTGGTTTTGGGCAATCCAAAAAGGAATCTCTATCGGCAGTCCACCTAGCCGGAGAGAAGAACTTGACAGCGGACGCTCTGAGCAGGCAGAGCACATTCTCCCACGAGTGGGAGCTAGCTCACGAAGTCCTTCAAGAGATCTTTGCCCTTTGGGGAACCCCTCAGGTGGATCTGTTCGCCACAAGCACCAACCGGAAGTGCGATCTGTTCTGTTCAAGGGAATTTCCCCCGAGAGGAGCTCTAGGAGACGCATTCGTAGTGGACTGGGAGTTTCCACTCCTACGCGTTTCCTCCAGTCCCTGTTATTCCTCAAATGATCAGGAGGTTGAGAAGATTCCGGAAAACCATGATCCTAATTGCCCCGGATTGGGCCAGGAGAACGTGGTACTTGGACCTTCTAGATATGTCCATCTGTCCTCCAATCCGTCTTCCACTCAAAGAGAATCTTCTCTCGCAGAAGGGAGGTCAGGTTCTCCATCCAGACACCAGAACCCTCAACCTTCACGCTTGGCTTCTGAAAGGGTGAGGTACAAGGATTGGGATCTCCCTGATGACGTCATGGAGGTGTTGCTTTCGGCCAGAAGGCCAGCAACAATGTCTTTATACGGCTGCCGTTGGAACAAATTTTGCAGCTGGTGTTGGGAAGAGAATATCGACCCTTTTCCATGTGGTACACCAACGGTGTTATCGTTTCTACTCTACTTGGCAAACTCTGCCCTTCAAGTTGGCACTGTAAACGGCTATCTCGCAGCGCTTTCTATCTTCAAGCGCACTGCGGAGGAACCATCGTATTTCAAACTTCCTCTAGTGATAAAATTTGTCAAGGGATTAACTAATGTTTATCCTCCAAAACCATTCCAGGTTCCCTTATGGGACTTAAATTTAGTCTTAAACTTCCTAATGGGCACTCCATTCGAACCACTTCACTCTTGTTCGCTGAGATTTCTCACGCTTAAAACTGTCCTATTGGTAGCACTAACATCTGCTAGAAGGGTGAGCGAGCTACAAGCTCTCTCCTGTAAACCCCCACATACAATTTTCCACAAGGACAAAGTTGTCCTACAGGTGAAGCATAATTTCCTTCCAAAGGTGGTTTCTGAATTCTATATTACTCAGAAAATTACCTTACCTTCGTTCTACCCTCCTCCCCATCTGGGGAAAGAGGAAGAAAGGCTACATAGACTGGACCCAAGGTGAGCTCTCAGCTTTTACATCAGCAGAATGGCTAGGATCAGGCAAGCAGACAACTGTTTGTAGGATACTCAGGTCACAAGTTGGGACTACCCACAACAAAACAAACGATCTCTAGGCGGATTATTTTGGCCATTCTGGAATGTTACATACTGGTAGGGAAAGAGCCACCCCAAAATCTCAGGGCTCATTCAACCAGGGGTATCGCAGCCTCTTCGGCTCTCCAAAGAGGGGTACCGGTCCGAGACATATGTGCGGCTGCCACATGGTCGTCCGCACATACATTCACAAAATGTTATAATCTGGATTCCTCCACTAGTCAAGAGACCAGATTTGGCAAGGCCGTATTACATTCGGTCCATCCCTAAAGGGATACATAACATTCTCACTCCCACCTCCAATTACATGCCACTGCTATGGGAGTCTATCAAAGATAAGGAATACGTCGGAGGACACAATCCCTTCGAAAAAACAAGTTACTTCTTACCTTGTAACGTTCTTTCGACAGGATGTTCCTCTGACGTATTCCTTATCGCCCCTCCCATCCATCCCCGCAGTGATACTTCGCTTGTGGTTGCAGCTTACGCTCCTTCAAGGTCAATAACCAATTCAGGCATGACTTTTCTTATGCTACAAAACGGAACTGAGCAACGGACGCAACGTGAGGCTTTTTATGGGCATGGTGACATCGGCGCCGATACGGTAGCCGTTGAGGGACATCGACTCGGCAGACGTCGACGCGCAGCACCCTCTACAGAAAAAAATTACGAGGCCCGCAAGCTGGAAACGTATTATCAAAGATAAGGAATGTCGGAGGAACATCCCGTCGAAAGAACGTTACAAGGTAAGAAGTAACGTGTTCTTCTGCGGTCTCCGCTTATCTTTCTACAGACCAATGTTCTTACTCTGTGTAATCCCATGGTTAAGAGGCATTTTTCAGGTTTGACACGCCTCTACCCTCCAATTCGTAGTCCGCACCTGCCGTGGGATCTAAATGTAGTCCTGACGGCATTGTGCCATAAGCCTTTTGAACCAATGGCCGCGGTGGACCTCAAGTACCTATCCTGGAAAGTGTCCTTTTTGGTCGCCGTTACGTGAGCAAGGCGGGTGAGTGAGCTCCAGACCTTGTCGGTGGAGCATCCCTTTTATGTCTTTCACAAGGATAAGGTAGTCCTACGGACGAATCCTGCTTTCCTGCCGAAGGTGGTAACTGAATTCCATCTGAATCAGTCGATCTCCCTGCCGGTCTTTTTTCCGAACCCTACCTCAGAGGCAGAGAGGGTTCTGCATTGTCTCGATGTCAGAAGGGCTCTTAAGTTCTATCTGGACAGAACTTCCGAGCTAAGGAGTTCTTCTCAACTGTTTGGACTTTGGGTAACCCTCAGGGAAAGCAGGCGTCTAAGGCGACTATTTCTCGGTGGATCGCCGCCTGCATTGGAGTCTTTCACCGTCCAAGGGCTGAAACCTCCTAAGGGTATTCATGCACACCTGGTGCGGGGCAAGGCAGCTGCGGTTGCTTTTCAGAAATATGTTCCCTGGGAGTCCATCGCTAGGGCAGCTACTTGGGCCTCCCCATCTGCTTTTTGTAAGCATTATTGTCTTGACATGAGCCCATGAGCTGATGCTCAGTTTGGTCAGGCTGTGCTGAAAAAACTTTTTCAGTACGGGGTATTTCCATCCACCCGTAGTTCCTGTTAGGAGTGCTTGTGAATTTCCTTTAAGTATAGAGGAAAGGGGACGGGACGTAGGAGTATAACCAAGTTACTCACCGTAGTGACCACCTTACTCCTAGTCCATGGTCCCCTTTCCTCCATACGCCCGCCTGCCGTCGCCTCTAATAAGGTTCCTCTGTTATTGTTAATGGGTCTCTGACCTGGCGATAGAAAAGGACAGATGGGCAATGCGCGGGGCGGAGCCAAGGAGGGCGGGGATACGGCCGTGTGCCGGGCCCCGCGCAAGAAAGAGGAAGGACACATTTTTTGAAAAATGTGGATGCTTTTTACAAAGTTCTCCGATCCCGTCCCACAGGACGGAGAGATGTCCCATAAGTATGGAGGAAAGGGGACTATGGACTAGGAGTAAGGTGGTCACTATGGTGAGTACCCTGGTTATTCTGCCAGATGGGGAAACAGTTTCACTTAAGTTACAAAGTGTGAAGAATCAATAATTCAAAGGAACTCTAGCTCTGGGCTATGCCAATTTCAGTGCATAGGTGGTTCCAATAAACTACTGCCTGAAAGAAAATAACTGACTGCAAAACAGTGTGGATATCCAGATGGAAAGTCAAAAACCAAATTTGAAAGCAAAGGACTAGCAGCTTGCACGACATGTGTAAAAATGGGCTTTGCAAAATAAACGGGGAAAAATGCTTGCTTGAGAGTACTAGGTTGAACAAAAACGTCTTCTTGCTTAACAATGTGGGAGGGGCTTGTGCTGTGACAATACATGGATGAGATGGTTCTATTCGGCAGATTTTCTACCAATTCAGAACAAAAATAAATACAAGTAAATGAAACTTCAGTGGCTGCAAAGGGGGGAGGAATCAGCCCAAGACAGGTTTCTGCTGAGAGGATGACAGAAACAAAAGGGGCCCACTCAGAGACTAACACCCCAGTGATAATTACTAGGTTGGACAGAATCTGGTCTGGCTGAACCCTCTCAATGGAATTTCCAGGACACAGCCGTGCGAAGTGGAGAAGGGGCAATAAACCTTTAATCAAGCTGGGAGTACCCCATCCTCAGTCTGGGGGAAGTGAGTTGGTGGTAGCTGAAAAGAAAAAAAAAATGGGCCAGTGTAGGACAAAGGTTGAGCATTTGTTTCAAAACACCATTTTATTAAGAAACTTTAAAGACAGTTATCTTTGCAGCAGGTCTTTGCAAATATGTTAAAATTTAGTTTAAATGTGATATTTGGCTTTCAAATAAGATGTCTTGGCTGTCAATAGCATGTATGGGATACGAACGTCAGAAGAATGTGCCCCTCCTTTTCCATGTCCACCTTCCCCAAAGAACCTACCGAAAAACCCAGCACTGTTATCTTGACTGCAGCACCAACGTGACTCTTTCACTGCCCTCCATCACCAGTTGACTTTTGTTTCGGCCTCTCTACCTGTCAGTGGTCCCTAACCCTCAGTGCCACAACAATCATTAGCGTTTTGGGCACATGCTATTTTTGCATGCCCTCATCTTCTTCAGCTGGTCATCTACAGTCTCTAATTCCACCGCAGTGGAATCATGTAACTTAACACTGTTACTACTGCTTGTGGTCTTGCACTAATTTTGTATACCACACATCTGCCCTCCATTGCTTTGGGGGATTTACCCGTACCTCATTCATGTTCCACCCTTCCTCTAAACATACGCACTGCATATGCTTGATCCATTATCTATGCATGTTCCTGTGTTGCATTCACTGTTTTTAACTTACCTTGATTGCCTACTTCTGCATACTTTGTGCCTTGTACACCTGCTCTGACCCTTCCACCCCTCTCCCTCTGGTCGTGTCCCTCCCTCCCTCTCTCTTCTCATTCCTTAAATGCCTAAGCATGCCCGCCTCTGCCGAGACTTGGTCCCGTTACGGCCTGACAATGCCATTTGCGTGTCCACTTCTTGCCCCCTGCCTCCGTACCTTCGTGACCTTTCTACCCCTGCTCTGCGCTGACCCTACGCACTCTCTTGAGGTGCCTACCCTGTCCTATGCACCTCAAACCCACCCTCTTCTACTTCCCACTCTACTTCCTACTCTCACTTGCCTGCATCTCCCCCTCCTCTGGGGACCTAAACACTCCTCGAGGTCTTCCCTCCTTGCACTTACTCCTATCATCTGTTCCTTGACCGATGATAGTTGCTTGTCTGTCCCCCCTCTTCCCCTTTGTTCTCCTTTCCCCCCTCCCCTGCTTCTAAATTATCTGATGAATTTGGCTCAGCAGTTGTCTTGTTCCTCCTCACCCCCTCGATCCCTGCCCTCCCCTCCCAACCCTCCTCTTGTATTCCTCCTGCACTGCGTAAATTGTCGACAGACCTAGTAATGTTACTGCTTGCTTTGTTCCCCTTCTCCATTCCCTCCTACCCTACTTGTTTTTTGGCACTTGCACTATCAGAAATGTCGTCAGGCCTATTATGGTAGTTATTTTCCACATTCTATATTGCTCAAGGACTTTACTGAATGTACTGTATTTCCTATGTTCCCTCCCTCCTTGAAGCGCTTTGAAACACTTCTGTGTATAGGTGCTATATAAATAATCATATCATATCAATCATGGTAGTATGTACGCATGTGTAAAGTCCCAGAATTTTAAGCTCAACATTTCACACTGAAAATTACCAAAGATTATTAAACGTACAAAATGTCTCACAGATTGTAGTGTTGGACTGCAATGGTCAGCATAAAATATGTAACCTGTTTATGTAATTTGCTATGAGACTTCAATTGTATAAATGTACCATTTGTGGCAAAATCGGATTTTAGCTAAAAGTAACTGGGAGGTTTTTGAACATTGTTAAATGTTAAAGGTATTTGTACCACGCACCGTCACCAACGGTGTTGGTCCCCAGGTGCTCTGGCGGATCTGCCAATTAGGTGGGATGGGTTAGTAGGTGAAGCTGGAGTAGGATAGTGAGAGGAGTGGTGTTCTGTTGGAAGCTTCAACTCAGTATACACTGGGTCCTGAGCTTCGGTGCAAGTATTGGATCGGTGTCAGTCCTTGTGTGCTGTTGGTGTTGCTTATGTGGTGTTGTGAAGCATGTGCGGGTTTTGTGCGAGAGATGGTTGTGAGATTTTGAGTGAGATTAGTCTGCAGAAACGCTTAGTTTTTTGTTCGTCGGTTGTATGAAGGTTAACAGAAGTTCAGAAATCTGTCCGAGTGTGGCACTCGCCAATCCTCCCAATTTCATCGGGATGCCCAAAAGGGCTACGCCTGGCAGGGTTTTGGTTTGTGTGGGACACTCCGTGTTCTGATTGCTCCTCGCTGTTCTATTCTAGCCAGGTCTGTAGGCGTTCTAAAGCCGATGGATTGATTAATGTGGGTTGAGTGTCTATTCTCCTCCTTGGGTGCTGGCCTGGTGTGGCGGACTCCTCTCAAACTTTCTATCTAAATGCGTCTGCCGGTTTGGATATGGTACGACCGGAGGGAGTGTAAGAGTCTTTAGGCTTTCGTCTGGGTCTGAGTATGTGATCAGTCTCTGGAGGCCTCCTTTTGTGGCGATTTCCCATGATAGCTTATGGTCTGTCGTGTGGTCGGTTCTTTGGGTTCAGCGTTTGTCCGTTTCTCCAGCATGGGGTCTGGCATGGATTCACATGCTCATGAATATTCCCCGTCGTCAGGCTGGGAATCCTCGGTAAAGAAAAAACCAGTATCAGTTTCGTTTCTGATCTGTCTTTCGTAGTAATAACCAATCACTGGTCTCTGCGTCATACTGACCACAGCCAATGACTGCCCTCTACCTAAGCACCGCCTCTGGCAGCCATCTTCAGATTTTTACCGCACGTTCATGTGTTGGGATCCTCGTGCTATTGCTCTCGAGCGTTAGTGCTATTTTTCGCGCTTTTTTCACAAAAAACTTCGATTCTTTCGGTCAAAAGAGCCTCAAGCTCCACCGATCCTACATCCGATCAACGGGGACCCGTGTCGGATTCATCTGTGCCCCTCAAGGGTGAAGATTTCGTCGAGCTACACTGCGGAGGAATCCAGAAGCTTCTCAGGCCCGGTCTCGGAGATGGCCCAGGAGAAGGGAAGCTCGACGCCCGGAAAGCTGTTCAGGGTCTGCCCTGGATGCCAGCTGCAGAACGTCTTCAAGGAGGACGAACACTCTTTCTGCCTTTACTGCCTTCATGAGGACAAGACGCACGTGGAGAAGGACTGTGCGTTTTGCGGCAACATGTCGGAACGGACCATGAAGGACCGCCATCAACGTCTCGCCAACTGGCTGGAGGGTAAGAGCCCGTCTGGCGAGAAGAAGAAGAAATCCGAGCGGTCTTCTAAGACCTTTGAGGGCGCCCCGGCGACGGGGGCCCAACATAAGGCCAAGCACCGCGAGTCCGCTGGCACCGGGAGCGCCGAACGGTCGGGCTCTACGGGCGCCAGGCAGGGCGCACCCTCCCCGGCACCATCAACCACGAGCCAACGCTCTGGGTCGGGTAAGAGGAAGGCCGAGCACCTGGCGAAGCTCCTGGAGAGGCCCCGGTCGAGCTCTAAGGCAGAGGAGGAGCGTGGCAGTGCCCCCTCCCTCAAGGATAAGGCGGTGAGCGCACCTAAGGTGGTGAAGGCCTTGATCCATCCGACCAAGCCCTCTATCGAAACGGTCGCGGCGGCCCTGGCTCAGCCTGTGGTGGCTGCACCAGTGGTGGCGACCTCAGGGCCCAGAATCTCCCTGCCTCCTCGGAGGGAGTCTTCCTTTGTGCCCATCGATAGGACCCCCGTGAAACCCTCCGTGGGGAAGAAGGGGGGGCAGGGCGTCGTCGGAGATTCGGCCTCAACCTCAGAAGAGGAGCTGATCGAGGTCTTAAGCCACGGCCTAGGCGTGGAAGAAGGCCAGCCCGTCGGAATGGACCCCGACGCAGGTGACGACGACGACATCGTCGAGGATACCGACGGGGCCCCTGCTCGCCCGTCGGATTCCCCTCTGCCAGCGCCGCAAGACAACTCGGCGGCCATTTTGTTGGCCATACAGTCCTTATGCTCCGAGATAAGGACGAGGCTACCGTTACCGACGGAGGAACCTCTCCCGTCGGGGGATCCAGAACCGGGACCTTCTGGTGTTCCCCCTACCAAGAAAAGAAGGATCCATCCACCACCTCCTTTTCAACCGTCGCGCCCCTTCCAGCCCTCCTCCCCGTCCACCCGAGGGGATGATACGGGGACTGACACGGCAGCGACGGGTACGGACGACGAGGCATACGACGAGGATTTTCCGTCGTCGCCTCCCACCAGGGCTTCTCCGCCCGACGAGATCGGATCTTTCCACTCCATGATCTCCAGGGCTTCCGAGCTTTTCCAACTCTGCCCTGAGGAGAAGAAAAAGGAAGGCTTCCTTTATCAGCGGCGCGAGGCCAAGAGGAAGACGGTCCTCGCAGTGCCTCTGTTGGACGACATTTGGGATGAGGGCCTTTCCCTCCTCAAGAACCCTTCCACGACGCCAGCTAGAAGAGACCGGTACGAGAAAAAGTACCGGGTCCCGGACACGGCCCCCCTATGCCTCCGGGCGCAGCCTACCCCGGACTCCGTCGTCTCCGCGGCAGCCAGGAAGAAAGCGGGGGGGGGGTGCGGCCTCCACATCGACTTCCCCGCCGGACGGCGAGGGAAAGAAATTGGATGCTATGGGACGTAGAGTCATCTCGTCGGCAGCGACGACGATTAAAGCGGCCAACGCCTTGGCTATCGTGGCCCGCTACGACAGGGAGCTCTGGTACAAGATAGCTCCCCTGCTGGATTTTCTGCCGGACGACAAGAGGGCGGAGGCCCTTGAGATCCTGCAGGAAGGTGAGGTGGCCTCGGACCACGCCATCACCGTGGCGACGGACATCGCCGACACCGGGTTCCGCCAGCTGGGCAACGGCGTTTGCCTTCGACGTCGTGGATGGCTCAAAGCTACGGACTTCCGGCAGGACGTCCAGACCAGAGTCCTGGACATGCCCTTCGACGGGAACAACCTGTTTGGGAAGACAGTGGACGATTCCCTTCAGGCCATCAAGGCGGATACTGAGACGGCCCGGGCCCTTGGAGTCCTGCAACGACGGACGCCCTTTCGGAGCGGCGGAGGCAAGGGCGCCTCCAAAGGTTCCGGCGGCGGTTTCGCTTCCTACCGTCAAGCGGCCCGCTCGTCGTCGCAAGAGGCCTACAGAGGACGAGGCAAGTCTAGCGGACCCCGCCGTCATCGCCAAGGAGGTCAAGGCGGCAAGGCCGCGTCCAAGCAGGATTGAACCGGCCGTGGGGTCGGGCCCCCACCGAAGCACCCCGGTGGGAGGCCGGCTGGCGGGCTTCGTCAGCGTGTGGGAGTCCATCTCCACCGACCGTTGGGTGCTGGACGCCCTGGCCCGGGGCCACGCGCTCGAGTTTCAAGAAGGTGCCCGCGCGTCCCCCCCGTGGCCAGGAAAGAACTTCACGTCCCTCAACTTCTCCTGGAGGTAAAGGCGATGCTCAGAAAGGGCGCCATCGAACTCGTCCCAAAGAGGCTTCGGGGCTCCGGAGTCTACTCGAGATACTTCCTCGTGAAGAAGAAGACGGGAGGATGGCGCCCCATCCTAGACCTGCGACGTCTGAACAAGTTCATCAAGGCGCAGAAGTTCCGGATGGTCACCCTCCAGCACGTCCTGGGTCAGCTGGAGGAAGGAGACTTCCTATCGTCGTTGGATTTGGAGAATGCCTACTTCCACATTCCCATCCTAAAGGGGCACCGCAAATTCCTCAGATTCGTGGTCCAAGGGCGTCATTACCAGTTCAAAGCCCTTCCCTTCGGACTACGGTCGGCACCCAGGGTATTCACCAAGTGCCTCGCACCGGTGGCGGCGCAGCTGCGCCGGGAGGGGATTCACGTCTACCCCTACCTGGACGACTGGCTCATCCGCGCCAAGACGAGGGAGCTCGCCGTGGTCCACACGGCAAGGACCGTCCAACTCCTCACGGACCTGGGATTCTCCGTGAACTACGCCAAATCCCACCTGGTGCCCGCGCAAGTCGCACTGTTTCTGGGAGCCAGGCTCGACACAGTGTCCCTTCTGGCCTCCCCGTCGGAGGAGAGGACCAGGACCATCTTGGGCAAGGTGCAACGGATGTTGGTGGCCGACGCGGCCAAAGTGAGGTCCATCAAGTCCCTCCTCGGGATGATGTCTTCCTGCATCTACCTCATTCCCATGTGCAGGCTCCGGATGCGCCCGTTGCAAGAATTCCTGGATGCGCGCTGGATCCAGACGACGGGCAGCTTCGAGGAAAGGATCAAGCTCGACGAGAGTTTCCGACGAGCGATACGGTGGTGGGGCACCCGCGCGCATCTGACGGCGGGCATGGACTTCCAGACCCCAGCCCACCAGGAGACTGTGACCATGGATGCCTCCCTGGAAGGGTGGGGAGCGCACACCGAAAATCTGCACGCAAGGGGACTCTGGCTCCCGACGGAGAAGTCCCTGCATATCAACGTCCTGGAGCTCCGTGCAGTGTTTTGGGCCCTCAGGTCCTTCCTTCCGTCCCTCAAGGGCAAGGTGGTGAGGATCTTCACCGACAACACCACCACCATGTTTTACATCAGGAAACAGGGCGGAACCAGGTCCCCAGCGCTGTCCAAGGAGGCGCAGGACCTGTGGCATTGGGCCGTCGCCCAAGGGATTTTTCTGGTGCCGTTTCATCTGGCAGGGATAAAAAAACACCATCGCCGACTCACTCAGCAGGGAGCTGCGCTCGTGCCACGAGTGGGAACTAAGGCAGGATCTGGTGGATCGCCTCTTCCGACGGTGGGGCACACCCCAGATCGACCTGTTCGCGACGGCGACGAACACCAAGTGCCGGAGGTTCGCCAGCAGGTTTCCCCAGACGAGGAGCATGGGCGATGCTTTCTCGTTCCCCTGGGAGGGCCTGTTCCTCTACGCGTTCCCTCCCTTGCCTCTGCTAATCCGGCTCGTCAACCAGCTCAAGAGGTCACGGTGCAGGATGATCCTCGTCGCACCTGCGTGGCCGAGGCAGATATGGTTCCCGGACCTTCTGGACTTGTCAGCGTCCCCGCCGATCAAGCTGCCGGCGGACGCGGATCTACTCTCCAGGGAAGGAGGCGCCATCCTCCATCATGACCCGAAGTCGCTGAACTTGCAGGCCTGGCTCCTGCAGCGCTAGAGTTTGGAGGATACGACATACCGGCCGATTGCAGAGAGGTTCTTGCAAAGGCCAGGGCGTCCTCGACTCTTAAATGCTACGGACACAAATGGAAGAGGTTCTCTGTCTGGTGCCACGCACAGAAGATTAACCCTCTACGGATTACGGCCCCCCAAGTACTGCCGTACCTGCTGACGCTGGCCAAAGCTGGTCTGGCACACGCGTCCATCAAGATTCATCTTGCTGCGATCTCCCGATACACCAAAACCACGGGGCGGACGTCCTTGTGGTCTCATCGTCTGGTGAAAGAGTTCACGAAGGGACTGTTCAGATCGTTCCCGCCGGTGAAGGCTCCGGCCCCGGCGTGGGAGCTCAACGTGGTGCTGACCAAGCTCATGGGACCTCCGTTCGAGCCTCTGCACTTGGCCCCGTTGAAGTTTCTATCGTGGAAAACAGCTTTTCTTGTGGCCATCACCTCCGCACGATGAGTGGGAGAGATCCAGGCCCTTTCCTGCAAGGCCCCGTACTTGACTTTCCACGACACGAGGGTAGTGCTCAGGACGCACCCCTCCTTCATGCCCAAGGTACCGTCGGACTTCCATCTCAACGAACCCTTGGTGTTACCTGTGTTCTTCCCGTCGCCTTCGTCGCCGGCTGAGAGGACTTTGCACTCGCTGGATGTAGCTAGAGCGCTGAAGTTCTACGTGGACCGCACGAAGGGTTTTCGGAAGACGTCACAACTCTTTGTGAACTTTGGACCTGTCAATCAGGGGAAGGCTCTCTCGAAGGCTTCCATCTCCAGATGGCTCTCCGGCTGTATCATGTGCTGTCACCGGTTGGCAAACCGACCGCTGCCTGGCCGTCCGAGAGCCCATTCCACCAGAGCGATCGCAGCTACCACGGCGTTCCTATCTGGTGTGCCCCTGCTGGACATATGCAGGGCTGCTACGTGGAGGTCGACGCACACCTTCACGAAATTCTACTGCGTCGACCGGGATTCCAGGGAGGAGTCCAGGGTCGGCCAAGCAGTGCTGCGCAACCTGTTCGCCTGAGGTGAGCCTGGTGAGGAGGTAAGATGCTTAATGTTGATGTGATGCTTAATGTTGAGCCTTTGCCACCTCCCGTGGTTGTGCATGTGTGTACTGCTATGTATTCTTTATTCATGAGCATGTGAATCCATGCCAGACCCCATGCTGGAGAAGGAACAAGTTACTTACCTGTAACTGTTGTTCTCCAGCATGGGTCTGGCATGGATTCACATGCGAACCCTCCCGCCTACCCCTCTGCGGCTCTTCACTTGGTCATACTGCCACTTCACGTGCTTCCAAATCTGAAGATGGCTGCCAGAGGCGGTGCTTAGGTAGAGGGCAGTCATTGGCTGTGGTCAGTATGACGCAGAGACCAGTGATTGGTTATTACTACGAAAGACAGATCAGAAACGAAACTGATACTGGTTTTTTCTTTACCGAGGATTCCCAGCCTGACGACGGGGAATATTCATGAGCATGTGAATCCATGCCAGACCCATGCTGGAGAACAACAGTTACAGGTAAGTAACTTGTTCCTTGTCCATTTGAGAGTGGCCGAGGTTGGTGTTTTCGTTGTAGTTTCGTACATTGTAAAACTCATCATAAATCTGACAATCTGACATCCTGCCCTTGAAATCCAACCAGCTGAGAGCGAGGCGGAGACTAGCACCCCTCACCTATCCAATGGGTTAAGGTGTGTTTAGTTAAGCCTGCCCAGCCATATACTTCTATGATGTCACTATGCATTCTAAATAAGTCAATGACTGGACTCTAGACAGAGTGTTCCTGCGTTTCTGGTCTTCTGCATTCTTCCAGCCAGATTCCAGACCCCTACTGCAAAACGCACGCATAGCTGATGCCTATCCCAGCAAGGCCATTGATCCATAATCAACCCACTAATCTCCCATTAAATAGGGGAAAGCTGTGGTACCTTTCGCTAACTGCATCCAGCGTTACCTGTGCCATCCAGTGACGCAGATTGCCCAGCTGTTTGCTATCTGGTGACCAGACCTTGCCCAAATGACTTTTGCAGGCGCGCTGCCGTGTGGTGACCAGACCCTTTTGACTGTCCAAAAATCCCAAAACCAAAAAGTGGACTGTGTAACACATAGCCTATCTTGTCTTGCCTTTGGTCTTATCCCACTCTCTAATTGGTCATATTTACACCCTGGTAACCTGAAACTGTCAGAATTATCCTTGTATCCTGTCCTTAATGTTTAAGTGCTAGTGCCATCTCTTTTCAATTTTGTCTGGTGTAAATATAAGCCCTTAGTTATATTTGGAGTAATCAAACTAATTTCCATATTTTATTGTTGGGGCTGAGCACTGAGATGACAAGGTTGACCTTGCGAATCAACCTTGGGGCTTACTGTGTTCCTCCTTAACAATATAGCCTAGATACTTTTGTGTAAGTAACATATTGCCTTCTTTCAAAACAGATGGTCTCACTTTTAACTGCTCTATTTTCCTAAAAAACAAACCTCACTCTAACTTCCAAATCTCTCTCAATTCACCAGCTAGAGGTCTATTTTCACCTCTATTTGTAAAATTTGAGTGTTATTTTAGGCCTTTGCTAAGGGTTTAAAGTCTGTTTTTGCCTCTTCTGTGAAAGATTGTGATTCTGTTTTCTCCCTCTTATTCCTGACTACCTGCTGCTTCTTTCTATCCACTCAGAATTCGAGTGTTTGTTGGTTGAGGGAACATTGCAGGGGGAAACCTTAACTTGGGCGCTATCTTTCCTAAAATCAAAAAGTGCTGCTATTCAAGTGTGCAGTATATGTTTGGCAGAAGGTTAATTAAGTGCATTGCTTACATTTCTATTGTAATTATCCCCACATTGGTGATTGCTGCTCCATATTAAAATGGTCTGATTTAAATTGATTTTAAAAATAAACATTGCATTTTCACCAACCGGCCTGGTTCATGGTCCATTGTGACCCGGGGTATGTGAAAAAGGGTGTGTGATAAGAGTTGTGTACCATCTCAAATTGAATTTGAATAAAATAAAGAGAAAGGCATATCAATTGAGCGCTACATCCTAGGCTGAAACCAAGGTGTGTCGCCTGATTGAAATCTTTGACATTGTGGCACTGCATCCTTGGCTGCAGCTTGTCTGTGGCACTTCTCCTGTTTGTGTTAGTCCTCGGAGGGTCTAGTGGGCCCAGCAATCCCTTTGTTTTTGACTGCTGGTGCTCCTGCACTTTATGTGCAGGCTCATTCACTTCAGGGCCTCTTCATAGTAAACACTGCACTGAAACAGACTTGCCTGCTCTCCTTTGGTGGAACTCTTCGCAAAACACCACTTCATCACTGGGACACAGCATCCTCCTGAGCTGGTAATTTGGACTCACTCAGAAAATCCTAACAGTGGACATCCTATGTTCGCCTATGGCCCATTGAATAACATTGGGACACTCTAACCCTGAACTTATATTTAAAAAACTGTTGGGTTTACTTGTCTGTATTGGTGGTAACTGTATTAGTGGTGACTTCCTGGTCTGAAAGAACCGGTTTTCTCCACCCCGGTCTGTTTTTAAGTATTCTAACACGTTTTGAATACTTTTTGGGTCTCCAGGTCCCCTCTGGGTCTCCTGAACCACTCGGTCTATTTTTGTGGGAGTCTCAGTTTTACTCCTACACCCGGTCCCCTTTCCTCCATACTTGTGGGACATTCCTTTCTTTGGTATGGGATCGAAGCACTTTTGTGAAAGCATCAAATTTCTATTTTTGTCCTTTTATTTGTACGCGGGCCACCACATGTGACATTAACCCCACCTTCCTGAGCTCCGCCCTGTGCATCGTCCATCAGTCCTTTTCTCTTTGCGGTCGGGGCCGGACCCCCTAGCATCACCGGGAATTTTTTTTAAATTCCCTTTTGTCCTTTCTACCTGCTCCGGTTCCACGGTCATCTAGTCGTCAGTCTATCCCGGAGCGTCTGGGATTTGTTTCCTGTTTATCCTGCGAATGCTGTTTCATGAGGGTGGGTCCCCACGCTTTGCCTGGAGTGTCTAGGCCCGGAACATCGTTGGGACTCGTGTTTTTATTGTGACTCCCTCTCTTTCCGGCCACTCCAGCAGCCTCTTCTTCGGTGGGAGGAGGGGTTTCAAAGCGTTCCTATGCCGCATTTGCAATTCTTCGTTGACTAGTAAAAGAAACGCCCAGTAAGTTATTTACGTTTTAGGGTGCCCCGGACAGGGGACTCCATCCTGGGGTCCTCAAGGTCCGCGAGGGCCTCAAGTAGCTTCTACCAGGGTTGTCCTGGAGATGTCCCGCAAGGGGCCTAACGGGCGCACCAGATCTTCCTCTGAGGGTCCCCACAGTGGGCCTGCCAAAACTGGACATTCTTGCAAGGTTCCCAGTTTGGGGGCTAAAGTCGACTCGAGGCCCCTTTTGCGGGAGCTTAAAGTACCAGGTTCCCTCCCCTTCATGGGGCTAAATCCAATACCGGCAGAATTGAGGGATCTTCTTTGAGGGTCCTATCAGTTAGGTATAGCCCTCAACCTTCCCACGCTCTGGGGTGTGGTGGTACCAGTTCTGTTTAGGGGACAAAGAAGGCGATCACGCACCACAGGTCTTCGAGTACCGGATCTTCTGAGGTTCCTCCACAGGAGGCTAATTCTGGGGCAATTCCTAAGGTGTCCAGTAAACACCCTAGATCTGCCAGTATTGGCTATACTGAGGGTCCTTGTTTCAAGACTAAAATGTCACAAGATCCCTATCTCCCCTGAGGAGACTGTTGACTTACTTTCTCCTGTGACGCAGTTCACCTCAGGTGTCGACAAAATGGCGGCTCAACCCCCGCGGTCCACGGCAGCCACTGTGACTACCTCTTACACCAACGTTCATGTGGGTAACAAAAACCTGTTCTGCCCTTCAGTCAATTGGCATGCTTGGGCACCACTGCCTCATACAGTCTCGCTCCAGCCTGGTTCCGCACCCCTGATCTATGTGGACCCAATTGGTGGAGGTCCTTCCTGGCAACCATCCTAATTGCGTTCCGAGGATGTTTCTTTGAGAGATTTCAGACGCTGGTGCATTCTGATCCCATGAAGGTGTACTTTCAAGATCCATTTTGGGAGATTTATCCCAAACCTCCTGTACTGCCGCTGGTTCCTGCAGATCCAATGCTGGCCCTGGTAATGGCATCTCCTCCACCTCTGCCTGCAGGATCTCCTCCACCACTTCCTCTGCCTCGTCTTTCCCCGATAGGCCCTGAGGCACCACGTGCAGCGGATCAGCCTTCTGCTCCTGCCTCGCTGGATGAGGCTTGTCCGCTTCCATCGTCTTCTGTGGTGGCAGCAGCCACCCTCCAGTCCAAGCCGCCCTCTACATCATCTACGGCAGCGGCCCAAATCCTATCCAAGGAGGACAAGCTTCTTGACGCTTCCAATTCGGCGCTGCAACTTAGTCAGGCTAACGCTGAGCTTATCCTGGCGGCGTCCAATGTCATTGTGGAGGCAGCTAGCCGATTTACAGGAATGCATTCCTGCTAATAGACTCAAGGATTTCAAAGCTGGTTTGTCGGACGGCAGTATGTTGGCACAGGATATACTGGAGTCTGCGGTACACCACATGGATACCTCTGCTCGAGGGCTGTTGGTTGGGGTCAACATCTCCTGCCAAGCGTGACTCCATGCTACGAAGTTCTTAAAGGAAGTGCAGGACAAGGTGCTGGATCTTCCTTTTGATGGCAATGAATTGCTCCACTCCTCCACAGATGAGCTCACCAAGACAAAGGTGAGCACTCCGACATCAAAGTCTTTATAGGTCTTGGCAAAGACTCCAGCTAAGGCTCCTTATACACTGAGATCAGGGTCGCAAACTCAGTCATTCGCTGGATTCAGGGGTTTTCAGGATTGCTGTGGGCGCTGATCTGATGCTCCAGCTGGCAGGCCCGCCGTAAGCAGCAGTGGCAAGGTGGCTGGTTTTTCTCTTGCCCATTATCCGTCTCTCCAGGGACAGGTAGTCTCCCTGCCGACAAATCATCCAAATGATATTTTGGTCGCACAAGACTCCGTGGGGAGGACTAATTTCGTCTCATCTGGAGGCGTGGCAATCGCCCAACACCAATAAGTTTTGTCAATCGCTCGGGCGGGCTTTCGTTTATCCCTACCCCACCCCGCAACCCTCCCTTCGAGCAAACTGGGTCGCCCTGCCTCAGAACCTAGGTACAGAAACCTCTAGACCTCGGAGCGGAGGAGCATGCTCCCCTCAGGGGGCAAGGGGAGGGCTACTAATCTGTTCAGTGCCAAAACTCAACTAGGCTCGCCTGTGCACAAACCTCGATCTTTCCCAGTTATATCTTTGGAATAGATTGTGTCCTCCAACGTATTCCACATCTTTGACATGCAATGTCCACAGCTGTGCTGCTTTGGAAATGTTTCTTCAGAGGGCATCCTGCGTCGATGGCCCTCGAAGGCCTCCGTCGAGGGTGACATCATTGCATGTTATAAGCAGGATGCACGGCGCCTGTAGCCTCAGTTCTGTTTTTTCCGCAAACTTGTTTGCTTCGAGAACTCGGCGCGCCTCGTTAACTTCGATAATGTCTTCTTTGACCCCTCCGACCCCACGGTCAGGCTTTAAAAAGTGCAGGGACTGTACGTCCAAGATGTCCACCACGGACCCGCATCGTATATGCTTTGGTGTCTAGTTGTGAGCCACGACACCAACTACTGCTCGAAGGGCCAGTCGTTAACTGCCTTGCAAGAGCATAAGGGGAAGTTGCAGGTAGGTCGTGTATCCAAACGCTGTAAATCCAAGAAATCTGGTCTTTCCACCGACAACACGAGGGGTGACTCCTTCCGTTTGAAGGAGTCCAGGGGATCTCAGTCCTGGAACTGTTCTCGTCCTTGTCGAGGCACTCCTGATTGCCGTCGGATGATGGCTCCACGAGGAAAGTGGCTTGCCCCACTAAAGCCTCTACTTGGGAGGAGTGGGAGGCATTCAGGGAGAAAATATTGGAGATTTTTCATTCTCGGGGCACTGCCCCGTCCATGTCTTTGGTTAAATCCGGTGGGGAACGGTCTTAGTCCGACTTTCACGTGCCTTCAGGCCCGGGCGGTCGGCGAGATAAGCATCGGGAACCGTCGAGGTCCTGTTCGGACAAGGCACAGGTAGATCGCCAGATCCAGGTCGAGGTCCTTCTTCCCGTCGAAGTCTGGGAAGGTGTCAAGGAAGGTGATGACCCAGTCAGCGTCGTGCCCATCGAGTGCGGCTGTCAGGGCTTTGCCCTTGACCAGGCCCTTGGAGCGCTCTACGCCATTGTCGGCGCCCTCGACACCATCAGGGCCTACTGAATTTTACGGTGGAGGCCCTTAGAGCTGTGGATATGCCGAGAGGCTCTGGCTAAGGCTGTGAGGCCCCCTGTCGACTCCAGGTCTACTCCTGTAACTTGGAGGGAGTTCTTTCACTCTCTACAAGACATATATGAGTAGAAGTCTGATGTGGAGTTGGAGCCTTTTGGTGCTCCTGGTGACACTCCTGCAGCTCCTGGCATGGTCTTTTCGGAGGACAGTCAGCTGGAGGATCTGAGGCAATCTGTACATGATGCCAGTGGCCTGGATACATCTCCTGAGATGGAGTTTGGCAGGCCTGAGCCTGGGGATCATGCTGAATCCTCCTATAGGAGGTTGATGTCAAGGGTTAGAGAGTACCTGGGGTGGTCTGGCCCTCCAAGTTGAATTTGATCAGGATGACCTGACTGACATTTTAGATCGGGGTCCGTCCACTGACCCAGTGTTGCCTTTTCACATGGCGTTACAGAAAACGGTGGCTGCTACTTGGAACACCCCAGAGTCTCTTTCGGCAGTGAACAAGTCGCTGACTAAAATACTAGCCATCCAGTAGCGACCCAAGCTACCTATCCACACACACCACTCCGGAGAGTTTGGTTGTTCAGGTGGCCACGGCCACTCCCAGACAGGCGGCGTACCCTACCATCCCTCCAGATAGGGACGACAAGTGCTTCGATGGATGGGCACACAAGGAATTTTCGGCTGGGAGTATGGCCCTTAAATCGGCTAACTACACCTGTGCCTTGGCCAAATTTTTCCATACTCTGTGGAATGCTCTCTGGCGGCTGAGCATATTCCTAAAGGGGAAGAAAGGGATGGGTTCCTTGCTATTGTGTGTGTATCCCTTCAGTCTGTGTTGGACACATCAAATGGTGTCGGCCGGTCCATGGCTGCATGCACCTTGATACGCAGGTTTGTGTGGTTGCAGAAGTTGGGCTTTTCCCCCGGACGTGCAGGCCCGTCTTCTCAACATGCCCTTTGACGGGCGTTTGTTTGGCAGCAAGGCTGACGAGAGCCGTGAGAGGTTGCAGACCTCTTACTTTTCATCCTAGGGGACAGCAGTGGAGGGGTTCCTTTTGTTACTACTATTTTGGTAGAGCAAGGGGAGCGCTCAGTCGAAGGGGCCACCATAAAACTACCCATGGTGGACAGGGAAGAAGTGCCAAAGCCGCTCAGGCAGCTGCCCCTCTGCCTTCAGGCGCAGCCGCTCTGAAAAAGCTATGAAGCCAGGTCCCATTGTTCGCCGGTTGGGGCAGATGTCTCAGCATCTGAGTGGCGAGCCATTATTTCAGATCCGTGGGTTCTGGAAACGATAGCCCACGGCTACTGCCTACCCTTTCAAAATCGGCCTCACGACAATCCACCGGGGAAACTCTTGGCAGATTCCGGATCTGCTCCTTGTGCAGGAAATCTTGACCCTGCTGGAGAAAGGCGCTATAGAACTAGTGCCTTTGGCAGAGAGGAACAAGGGCTGGTATTCCCCATATTGTTTCTTTCCCAAGAAAGACTGAGGAATGCGACCCATCTTGGACTTGCGTCCCTTGAAGATGTTCCTCAGGAAGGACAAGTTCAAGATGGTCCCTCTTTCTCAGGTCCTTCAGGCCCTTCGAATTTAGGATTGGTTGGTGTCATTGGACTTTCAGGATGCTTATTTTCATGTGCCGGTCCATCCAAAGCACAGAAAATACCTGATGTTAGCTGTTGGCAGCTTTCAGTTTTGGGTCCTGCCATTCGGGTTCACCTCCGCCCAAGGGTCTTCACCAATCTCATGGTGGTGGTGGCAGCGTATCTCAGGAGAAGGGGTTCACGTCTACCCCTCCCTGGACGACTGGCTGATCATCTGTCTCACCTACCACTCCTTTCACAAGCTGGGCTTCTCCCTCAATTTCAAGAAGTCGCATATGACACCTTCCCAACAGCTCCAGTACATCGGGGCTTTGTTGGACACATCCTTAAGGAAGTGCTTGCCACCCATTGTCCAGATGTTCGACAAATTTCAACATGCCCAGTCTCACCTGGCTTTCGTATTCTTAAGGTTTCTCTGCCTCATGGCATCCTGCATTTATCTGGTGCCGGAGGCCAGACTGCTGATGAGATCCCTTCAATGGGCCCTAAAGACGCGACGGTCCCAGTTCTCGGGCAAGATGTCTGATCTCCTTCAGATTCTGCTCAAGGTCTCACGGGATCTTCTGTGGTGGGCCAGCAAAGGCAATCTGATGAAGGGAGAGCCGTTTTGGCAACACGGAGCCAGAGGTAACGGTAGTGATGGACGCTTCCCTCCCAGGATGGGGGCTCATGCCAATGAACTGACAGTCAGCGGTCGTTGGTCTCCGTCGGAGTCCAGACTTCACATAAATCTTTTGGAGCTGAGAGCCATCAGGCTAGCCCTAAAGGATTTTCTGCCGTTTGTGCATGGGAAGAGGGTCCTGATCATGACGGACAACACAGTGGCCATGCATATCCTCACTGTACTCAAAGCCTGTCGTGCTCAGCCTCCTCCTCTATGGCGCTGCTAGGCAAGGAGAAGATTGTGGAGGCGTACAGGAAGAAGTTGTATTCCAACGTGTCCTTGCACCTGTGTCAAGCCAACGCGTATGCCATGCTGTCAGCCGTTAACCAGAGGCTCTGGTAGCAAATTGCAGATTTCCTCCCAGAGCTTCTGGCGCAGAGCCAATCACGATTCAAGGCGATTGGCAGAGGCCAAGATTGTGGCGCAGGACATCATGGAGCCCTCCGTGGCCATATTGATTCCTGGCCGTGCCATCTGTATTGCTACGGACATGAGAAGAACGGCCTGGCTCCATGCTACGAAATTCAACCCAGATGCCCAGGAACGTATACTAGACATTCTGTTCGAAGGCGGTGACATCTTCCACTCAACAACGGACAAGGGGCTGGATAAGTGGAAAAACAGCTCTCAAACGGGCAAGTCTTTATCCATCCTTACAAAGTTCATGTCCAAACCGTACACCCGGTCACAGCAGCGTTCTGAGAAGGGGCATACATACGGAGGGTTCCGCAGCTTCCAAGAGCAGAGATCCAGGCAGCCTGACCGTTCGCCGTCCCAGCATCAGCACAAACAACAAAAAGGGGGTTTGTGGGGAGGGCTTTTTCCAGTCCCCTCCTGATGCTTGGTACACAGAACATGTGCTCTGGTCCCTCCAATTGGTGGGCTGGCGCCACACTTCATTCTGCAGGGCGTGTATATGGGCCTCCAGTCTAGTTGGACCCAGAGGCCATTTCATTACACCTCACTGCCATGGCTCGCTACTCTACATTTCTCCCAGACAGCCGGGCAGCTTGATCTTGTTAATTACAAACATGCGCCGCCTGCACATGCGCGCGGGACAGTGTCTTTACTGCGCATGCTCACGGGAATAGTGCCTCGGTGCGCAGCCCTACTGCGCATGTGCGTGGGTGCAGTGTCTAGTTGCACGACCCTGCTGCGCATGCGCTCACGATCAGTGCCTCGGTGCGTGGCCCTAACGCGCAAACTCTGCCCTTAAACGCAGCTCCTCTCTCACACCAAACCCTGCAGCTGTGACTCCGGATAGCTCCTCTCACCATTAGAGGTAAGAAGCCCTTTCGCAGGAGAGCGCCTCAGTTCTTACTAACCAGTCTGGCAGCATCCCCTTAACACTCTACAACTGCATATGCCTAGCACAGAGGCACGCATTCTAAACAGCATTTTTTCTGCCCCTTTTTTTGCCTTCCCCTACAGAATCCACCTCCTGTCCTTCTTCTTTACAGGGGTGCACCTTGTAACCACGGCCCCACAACTCATCTGTGCTGGGTCTATACTCTTGCAGCCCTCTACCTGCCCGGGGCTTTGGATGGGCCTTAACTAACTCTGGCCACCACTATTGATAACTACTGGAGGTCGTTTAGAAAACTTCACTCAACCACCAGGTAGGAACTGTGCCCATCTCTTTGCTTCTTTTCATGCTTATTTCCATGTTGGGCAGCACCGGCTCTGACACACACTGGTGTCTTTCAGATGCAACGTGGGGCTCTGCCTTTCAACCCTACCCAGGGGCTGCGTCTCCTGCCGCCTTCCAGTTGCTGATTAACCACAGCTTTACAAGACGGAATTACTTCCTGTTCCTTTCCGCCCTTCTCTTCTTCCCTTACCCCCCGGACCCAAGCTTCAGGTTGGCTTTTTGTTTTTAATGAGGTTTTCTCCTTTAGCCATATAGGTCCCCCATCTATAGGTAGCACACTGTTACCACTTGTAGGTACAGGTTCCTCCGTGAGTTTATTTTTGTGTTTACCACCTATAGGGAGATATAATCCTCTTTCGGCCCAAATGAAGGCACCCAACCTGGAAGCCGAAACGTCCTAGGGTCCAGTACCACTACTGCTGACCCAACATACATCTCTGGGAATTTTTTGTTTCCTGACGTAGACCGACTGAGGATTGGTCACTCATAGATCGAAAAATCAGTGTACAAAGTAAATTGACATTGCAAGGAAAACTGCTCCTTACCTATATGCAAATGTACACTATCCAGTCTGTCCTGCTTTGCTCTTGTTGCAGAATTCCCTGAATGGGAAAACTTTTTTTTTTTTGTAGTAATTGATGCAAATGTACCTCTGCTGCTCTTGGTAAAGAATTTTACCACTCAAGTGATAATGTTATGCAGAGATTTGGTCAAAAGTTTATTATCATGATTTAATTACTTTGCTTTCTGGTTAATTTATTCCTTTGATTACAGAACAGGTTTGAGACGTATGCTCTATTACTGCCTGTACCTTTTGCTTTTCCATTTTATAAGGACACTGGATTTTGGATTTTGCTCTTTTGATAAAGAAAGTGGAGTGCAATAATAAACTGCACCTCAAAAAAGTGGTTTCTCTTAAATAACATAGAGCACACTCGCGCAATACAATTTATATTGTCTTGTCCACCCTCTATGGGGTTCTAGATTACATCACTAGGATGAATCATTGGTAAATTGTTGCATACACCACCAATTTCAATATAATTAACTACATACAAAAGTTATAGTATGTCTCAACTTTGCTAGGCGGCTAACCCTCCCTGTGACGTATTGCTCATCTCAGCCTTAGGTTCCGCCATTATGGGCTGCCCCTCTAGTGTACCTACCGTCCTCCTCCGCAACAGCGTCAGAAGGAAAGCAGGCATGACATACCCCTCCGGGTCCATGTGTCTCCATTGGGGTGCAGGCTTGCTCTTCATGCACATTTCTGGTGCCAGGATTTTGCAGACCCCAGGATCCTCTGTAGTCCCCACAGGGGACAGTCTCCCTATCCCAGTCTCTTCTCCCCTCCACAGGTTGGGACAGCCACTCTTTTGGCAGAGATCCTGTTGCTCTTCGAGAGCCAGGCAGTGGAGGAAGTCCCAGCCTTCCAGCGAGGCTTGGGATTTTACTACAGGAGTTTCGCTATTCAGAAGAACCTGGCGAACTTCGAGTTGTGCTGGACCTTTCCACCCTCAACCTCTCACAACCTCAACAAAAATTCAAGATGGTTACGCCAGCTTTGATAGCGGAGACATTGTGCAAGGGAGACTGGATGTGCTCCCTGGATCTGTAGGAAGCGTACCTACACGTCCCGATCTGGCAGCGTCATCGTTCGCACCTCCTCAGGGTGGTCCACCTGCCAGGGGAATCCAACCTGGAGGTAGACCAGTTCAGCAGACAGGGAGCGGACAACTACAAGTGGCAGTTGAACGACCTAGTACTGCAGGAGATCTTTCACAAATGGGCTAACCCTCAGTTGGGCCTCTTTGCCTCCCGGGGCAACAATAAGTGCCAACTGTTCGCCTCCTGGCAGGATCAGGGCCCAGGCTCCCTGGGCGATCCCTTTCAGATCAGATTGGACGGAATGACCGAATACACCTTTCCACCCACTCCCTTGATTCACAGGATGATATTCAAGATCAAGGAATTTTGTATCATCCGAATAGCTCCATAGTGGCCAGCCAGGCCATGGTTTTCGGAGCAGCTCAGCCTCTAGGAGTGGCCTCTCATTTGCCTGCCGATGGGCCCGGCACAGCAGGTGGGTCAGGGTCATCCACCGCGCACCATAGAAATTGGCCTCACAGCGTGGCTCCTGAACAGGTCATGCTAGGACATCTCAGCCTCTCTGACTAATCTAGAGCTCATACAGTGCGCCAGGAGCAAATCTTCCAGGGCCCACTATAAAAGCAAGTGGACCAGGTTCTGTCGCTGGACAGACTCTAAGGGCTCTGACATGTTCCCTGGATGACGTCCTCTCCTTTCTGGCACATCTCACCCATTCAGGCGTCCAGGTGGACACTTGCCGCACCTACCTGACTGCCATTGGGGCATACAGAAACTCAGAGAGGGAGAGTTTTTCCTCTTCCAACCCAATTGTCAGACATTTGAGGGGTTTCGCCAGACTCTACTTGCCCAGCAAGAGGCTGGACCCGTGTGGGACCTCAACATAGTCTTGGGTGCCCTGGCGCACAAACCATTCGAACCAATGGC
The DNA here is from genome assembly GCF_040938575.1 of Ambystoma mexicanum. Taxonomy (NCBI): domain Eukaryota; kingdom Metazoa; phylum Chordata; class Amphibia; order Caudata; family Ambystomatidae; genus Ambystoma; species Ambystoma mexicanum. The sequence goes on from NC_090922.1 coordinate 345,680,061, forward strand.
GTCCGTGGACATCAGGCTGGTCACTACAAAGACAGCCTTGTTGGTCTGCCTCACCTCGCAGAATCAGCAACATCCAGGCACTGGTCGCCTTGAAGCCATACACTACATTTCGCAAGGACTAGGTAGTCCTACGGACACACCCAGCATTCTTACCCAAGGTGCTGTCCACATTCCATCTGAACGAAGAAATTGTGTTGCCCATGTTTTTTGCAGAGCCCAAAGACTAGGCACAGAGTTCTGCACTGCCTTGATGTCAGGCGTGCCCTGAAATTCTACCTGGACAGGACCAAGGGCTTCCACAAGTCAGATGCTCTTTTTGTCACCTTTGGAGGACCAAGACTGGGGTATCGGGCCTCCATAGTCCGTTTGATGGTCTCTGCCATCAAGCCTACGAGGGACAGCACAAGCCACTGCCGGCCAACATGCATGCCCACACAGTCGGAGCCAAGGCAACGGCCATCGCTTTCCAGCAGCATGTCCCCTTGCAATTCATAAGCCGGATGGCCACATGGGCCACCCCTTCGGCTTTCTGCAAGCACTACTGTTTGGATGCCGGCTCTAGAGCAGACCCGGCTTTCGGACAGGCGGTTCTTAGAAACCTGTTTGCTTAAGGAGGGTCTCCTCTTCACCCTGGGACTACACTCAGTTTTAATCGCCCATGCAGTAAGGAGGAAAAGGGACGGGTTGTAAGAGTAATTATAAGCTACTCACCATAATGACTAACCTACTGTTAGTCCTTAGTCCCCTTTCCTCCATACTTTCCACCAACCTCCCCCTAATAAAACTGGTGTCATTCGGCAATGTTCGTCAGTGGGGACTGAGTTGTGGCGCCGGACGGCAGAGTCAGGGCAGTGCATGCTCCCAGGCCACACCCCAGCACCTCTAAATTTAAAGGGGATGGTGGGGTTTTTTTCTGGTGAAAAAGGCTTTGGCTCCCGTCCCTCGTGAGGTATGCCCAAGCGGTATGGAGGAAAGGGGACTAAGAGTATGTTGATCACTACGGTGAGTTACTTTATAATATAGACACCCTGAAACTTCCAGGACCCTCAGAATGATGACCTCTATTATGTCACAGATCCGGATCAGACGTCTCGGGATGCAATTTCTCAAGATCCAGATGCCTGGACCCCTGATGGTGACCAAGGTACTTGGCCCAATACCCCTGCCTGTGAACAAAACCCCGAAAAGATCATCCTGTATGCTCCTCCTTTCTCAACTACAGGAGGCCTTGCCTGTCAACGATCAGATGTTTTTCAACACCATCCTCTAGAAAGCTGCTTACCACTTCTAGATCGTCACACATGAAGCTGTTCACGATTCTGATTTCGTTCAGGACATCCTCGGAGAAAGTCCCTGACAGCCAGGCCATTCCCCTTCTGAACTCAGTTAAGTGCTTTGCCCACTCCTTACTTACACCATCACTCACTCAGGCTGTCCCGAGAGTTGCGAATGTTTCGTCCGGCACCCTTGGGCCCCTTATAGTTCAGAGGACATTCTGTTCTGGACTCCCTGGTGGTGACAACACTTGGAAGTGGGCAGGTGTCCCGCTGTTCTCGTCCGAGTCAGCTCCCGACAAGGACTGCAATAAGCTTTATGCTCTTGTGAAAAGTATTACCACCTCTGCTGCTTTCAGCATTAGTATAGCCAATACCCACAGTACCAGTGATCCTCGGGTGGGCAGGAGCCCAGCCCCCAACGTCCTCGCTGCCGTAGGAGAAGCGAAACACCCGTCCGCACAGTGTGCATCTGGTTAGGTTGTACTGATTGTGCACCCGGCACTCATCACCTTGTTCCCACCTGCCAGAAAGATGATCCTGTTTCCCCTGGGCACCAAATATTGCAATTTTACATTGTTTTGCTCCTGCAACCGTGTTTCAGACACGTGGAGCTGTCAGAAAATGGCGGCTGCTTTAGTTGATCTGGTCGCCTAGCAAAAGCTGCAGACGAGCCCTGCTGCGTATTGGACCAGCGTTTTCATTTCCTGAATTAGGCAGTGCTGGAAGGCGTAAGCCGGCCCTCATACGAATGCACCCGACAAAGATATAGGCCTGTCTGTGCCTGTCAGTGCCCCACTCTGTCCGTCTGTACTACCACTGCACCTCACCACCATGAAAACTGGAGCCCCCTTCCCACATGATCGCAGTTGAACCCATGCATAAGAAAACCACACCAAAAATCCTCGAACTGTTGTTCACCTGGCAGACTATAGAACATGGAAAGCGTGACATTCCGAAAACTCAATTGTTTTCTGGTGTTACTTTTCGTCTCCAGTGTGTTTTTTTTTTTTTTTTTTTTTTTTTTGGATAAAACATTTTAATTGTATTTTATAAGAAAACAAGACAGCCACCAAACAAGGGGCCAGTAACAAAGAAAAAGCAGAAAAGAGGGCAAAGAAAAGATAAAAATTAAAACACTCCAGGACAGCATCTTCATTCAAAAATCTGCATAATGTTATTAGTATCGCCAATCACCATGAGTCGCCCCCCCCCTGCACCACCCCTCCCCTTCGTTCATGGAAAGATCACCACTATCCCTGGTTGTCAAGGTCCTATGCCTTCCCATTTCCCCCCATATTTTAGATGCCTTGGTCGGACATCCCCTTGCACCATAGACCCGGTGTTCCATCATGGCACATGTGTCCATGTCGGGTATCCATTGTTCCAATGTCGGGGGGTCGGGCACTCCCCATTTTTGCACAATATTGCGCTTCATCAGGGCCGTCGTAGTGTTTAATAGTAGTTTTTCCTACTTGGTAGAATTGGACGTGTCCGGTACACCCAAAATCAGGACCCTCGGGTCCAGTTCAATAGGACAAGTGAGGGCCTTGGACAGTTCCGTACAACAAGCATTCCAGTAGGCACGGATCCGGGGGCATGACCACACTGTATGAAAGAAGGTGCCCTCCTCCTCTCCACAACGGAGACAGTTCGGGTCTGTTGCCCTCTTCCAGCTGTACAGAATGGTCCGAGGATAGTACACCCTATGCAGGATTTTGAGTTGCACCAATCTGAGTCTAGAGGAGATGGCCACCTCCCACGGGTGCATCAGGACCTGGTTCCAATCCTCTGGGTCTATCTCCCCCACACCTCCTTCCCATTTAGCCTTTAGTCTCGACAGTTCGGGGGTAGCAAAGGAAGTGATGGCATTATACAGAGTAGATGTGCATTTGCTGGGGATGTATGCTGGGAGCATGTTGTGTTGTATTGGTGTATAGTCGGGGACCGTGTCTTCCGAGGGTATGTGGGTTCGCAAGGCATGGGTCAGTTGCATAAAGTGATATCTTTCGGTTGTGGGCAGGTGGAATTTACATTGCATGTCTTCAAAGGAGGTTATTTTCCCCTCTTTCAGGATATCCCCAACCTTAAGGATTTCCGCTCTCACCCAGCGCGGCCATGGTTCAAGTTTCTCGATTTGTTTAAGGTTGCTATTCCGCCATAAAGGTTGCGCCGCCGTTATTTTATTTCCCCACCCAACAAACATGTGTGCCTGTCTCCAGATGGTAGTGATATGGGCCCTGATTGTGGGCGGGGGGGCCTCCGCGGGGATTGGTATAGCACCTGCAATGGAACTGTGCCCTGCATGGATTCTAGTTCCGCTCTAATGTGAGGCAGTGTCTGATCTCTGTGAAGCAGGTCATTGACCACCGCAAGTTGTGAGGCCCAGTAGTAGGTTTGGAGGCGAGGTATGCCTATCCCACCCTCCCAAACCGACCTCTGCAATGTGCTTAATGCCACCCATGATTGCCCCCTCCTCTGCTCTCCCCCTCCCCCCCAAGATGAATTCCCTGAGAAGGGTTTCTATGCGGTTGAATTCAGAGGTGGGGATCGTGAGCGGGGCATTCTGTAGGACATATAGAAATCTTGGAAGAGACATCATTTTAAAGAGTGTGGCTCTCCCCTTCGTCTCCAGTGTTAATCAATAACGTAAGACCCGCCGCAACTTCTAGAAGGAGCTGCACCAGTCCGCTACTGTTAATACAAGAACTTACCGTTATAATTGTATGCCTCGCCTGTATCAATTATGCATACTCAGCTGTTGTCTTTTATCTTCCCATAGTTTAACTGAATTGTTTTGCACCATGCTTTATACTGTACCCATCTGAACTAGTAAAACTGTAGGGCTTTAGGATTGCCTATTCTAGCTGTCCCAAATATTCAACAGCCAATACAGGCAAGCACCACTCGGCTCACCCTGCTCGCTGACTTGCTTAAGTACCCAGTGTACAAACGTCCAATACCCCAACGCTACTAAAGCAGCATTATTAGGTTACTATGAGCAGACCAGTGTCACCACTTTTAATTGCCATTTAAAATCTAGTACCCAATATTGTACTACATTGTGATCCTTTTCCAGATTTACTACATTTCTGTTTGGATTTATAACTACACGCTCCAAATACCTCCCTGTACCATATATTTCCACCTTATACTCACTAGATACCTGTTACCCATCGACCGCAGTCTTTCTTATATTCATAGATGTTTTGCTCCCGTAAGGCTAACATTGCAATGTTTCATTTGATTATAGTGCTCTGTTTACCGTAATTTATACATAGGACCACTAACCTGTGCTCTAACCCCACTGTAATGATCCATACCAGTATGAATCACAATCCAAACTAGTAATGCAATGCTCCCCTTACCTTGTTTCAAAGGCACCTACACCTAACCTGAATCGGGCCTGGCCCGTGTCTATTGCCCAAGACTCTACCCACTACCTTGTCCTACGCCTTTCTTGCCCACAACGGTAGCCTTCCCATCTGAAGTCGTCCTAGCCTAGTCAACCCCCCACACCCCCATCCCCCCATCCCAGCCTGATCCTTCCATCCCCCTTAGACTCACAGCCCCCTACGAAGGTCTTTTGCACCAGAAACGACTTGGAGTAAGAACACGAGCTACCATTCCAATAGTAGGAATCAACAGGAGACTTAGACTCTCGTCACGTTCACAGCATTGTCGCCCTGCCTCAGTAAAAAAGGAGACCTTTATCTCCACAATGAACCCTTAGTAAACAGACATCTACCACAACTATGTCTATCCAACCTGCAATGCCATCTGCTAAAAGTACAGGATCCCACCGACAAACCCTCATCAAATACCCTGCCCACAGAACACCAATGTCAGCACACATCTGAAAGGTCCTCTTAATGTGCGATCAATAGGAGCACACACTACTGAAGTACATGACCTCATTTTGGAACATCAACTAGACTTTATACAACTGACTGAAATCTGGTTACACCCAGCGTCGGGTCATTTACCGACATTAGCCATCCCTCCAGAGTACACCATACTCAGATCAGACGGCCAAGATATTTTGGGAGGAGGAGGAGCCATCATAGCAAAATCCTCCTTAGAGCTCAGCTTGTAGCACAGAGAGAATAGAGGGATTCAAGCTCCTTACCAACAAACGTACCACTGATCCTAAAACAACCATTAACTTACTTTTATTTTACAGAACAAAGTTTTGTTAATCATCCAGAAATTGACATCCCACTACACATTATCCACCTACTCAAACCTAATACAAAATGTATTTTTATTAGCAACATATCACTTGGATTTAGTGATCCTCATGACCATAAAGCCAGAGCATTCCACTCTGCATTACAAGAAATGCAATTCTCCCAAATTGTTAATACACCAACTACACGAAAGGTAGAATCCTGGATTGGATACTAACTTTGAACACCAATATATCTCTTGTTGACATCAGTAACGTCTTTTGGTCAGACCATTTTCTAATTCGATTCAATGTCTCAACCATCAAATCCCAAAAAGCACCCTCCGTGCCACCCACTCCTGTACTAGCTTGAAATTCACCTGAGCTCACTCAAGATAAACCATCTCCCATCCTCAACCAACTATTAATGAACCAACCAAATACTACCCCCAACCCAGGTAGCATATCCCATTTTTACCACTCATGTCTGAAAACCGCCATTGACGAAGTAGCCTCACTCAAATCTAAAATACCCAAACAGTAATTCCTGGTTCAATGACAAACTTATTGAACCTAGGGATAAAAGCACCCTAGAGCACCTTGCTAGAAAAAACCCTACCAAGCAATCCATAAAAGAACTCCAACTCCTTTCACAGAAGTACAAACGTGCAGTTCTCACACAAATCTAGTTCTCTAAATGTACGTATCTCCAATGCGGCATCAAATAGTAAAGAATTGTTTACAATCCACCGAAAACTGAAAATGCCCACCTCCCCACCAAGCGTAATCGTTGCCAGTAAAGACTGGTGCACCACCATCCAGAATGCCCTAGCTGCTAAAATCAAATCTCTCCAATAAAATCTTACTAAAAAGGAAATTATTGGACAAAAGTAACATCAACCTTATTGCCACTTCGGAAACTACAGCCTTAGCAACCCAATTCGACTTCTTCATAGTGACACAGAACCAAGTAATCAACACGATTGCGTCACTTAAACCTTCCTATTGTAAAGACTACAGCTTTTCTGCTAAATTAGTCAAAGAATGTTACCTTAAGTTAGCTCCCATTATCACAAGCTTCATTGTGTCCTTCAGCACCAATTCTGTCCCATCAGACATTAAAGAATCTTGGGTAACGCCACTACTAAAAAAAAAAAAAAGAAAAAACTTGACGACTCCACCACTACTAACTACAGACCCATTACAACAGTCCCATTTCTCCTTAAAATAATGGATAAAATAGAATACACCCAAGTTCAAGCCCACGTTGAAAATAAACATCTACTAGGCGATAATCGGGCTTCCGGCCTAAACATAGCAATGAGACGGCTCTTCTTGATTTAAAAAATCGGATGGATGCTCTGAGACTCTGGCAAATTATGTAGCCTATCACTAGACTTGTCTGCAGCGTTTGATTTAGTGGACCATGATAAATTATGCCTAGCGTTATCCAAAAAGTTTCATTTTTCACAAAAAGCAACCGCCTAGATCAAATCATTCTTATCAGAACGAACATCTAGAGTAGCCAAAGGTGAGGAAGCAGCTGATCCTATACCTGTCCCCCTTGGTGTACCACAAGTATCCTGCAATCGCGAGAAACAAAGATCAAGATACCACCTCGATAAACAAAATCTACTCCCTCAGCCAGACCTGTATGGCAACTATCTGTGCCTGAATGGCGAAAAGACAGGGATCCTTATTGCGAGAAACCCAGCCCAACTAAAAAAGCTGCCCCAAGACTACACCTCCATTGATATTGATGGCAACCTATCCCCATCTCTAACCAAGTAAAACATTCGGGGATAATCTTGACTATTCTCACCTTGAGCAAGCACATCCACTCTCTTGCTTCCTCCACAGCCAAACTCCTCTCCCTCAGCTGACAATTTCTCTCAACACAGAACTGCAACACGTTCCTCAGAGCACTCATCATGTCTAAGTTAGACTATTGTAATATACTCTTGCTCGGCACTACCAAGAAAAACCTGACCAAACTATAATTATTTCAAAACAAAGCCCAGAGAGCAGCCCTAGGTATAAAAACAGGGGTCTTATCTCACAAGCGAGGAGAGAAGTACATTGGCTACCCATTCAAGCCAGAATTCTGTTTAAAACTCTCACTACCACACATAAATGCATCACCCAAAATGCCTCTACCTATCTCAATGCGTGCCTCATGCGCAAAACGCCTATCAGACTCCTCAGATCCAATTCCGATACTTGCTTGTCCCTTGTTTTAAGAACACGAGAACTGGTGTTGCCAGCTTTGCTGTCGCAGCCCCCAGAATTTGGAATTCTCTCCCAAAAAACATTGGTAATGAAACTTCCCACACCCAATTCAAGAAACTCTTAAAAACCTGGCTACTCAATACATTTTAAGTCCACTGTTCGAATGCAGTAGACAGTCATGGACTGTTTGGATTTTTCTGATGTATATTCATGTTTCCATACTACTGTACCCTTCGATTTTATTACCCAACCTTGTTATGTATATAGGCTATGCTTTTACCTTGTGCTCATTAATTGCCTAGTAGCAAACTTCATTTCATTTTCATATTGTAACTACCATTGTTTTAAGCATGCATTTCTCTCAATGTAACCAGCAAGTAACCCAACTCTCCTGTAACTTATGCCGTGATACCCCCGGGATTGGGCGTAGTAACAAATGCAATAAATGAACACTTCAAATGGATTGTGTCCTCCCACGTATTCCTCATTTTATGATAAATCGTTCTCTCCAGCTTCACTGCTTTGGAAAAAAAAATTCTCGGCAGAGGGCGCTGTGCTCGAGGTCGTGGCGTTGATTGTCCCTCGACGGACTCCGTACTCTGTCGACGTCACCGATGGTATAAATAGCTCGAGCCGTGCCCGTTGCTTCAGTTCTGTTTTTCCGATCGGTACGCTATCGAGAATGGCGCGCTTGAGATTTTCTGTGAAGAAAATGTCTTCTTCGACACCCAAGACTGGGTTCAAGTAGTGTGTAGATTGTGGATCGAAAATGTCGATCACGGATTCCCACTGAGTTTGTCTCAGTTCCAGTCACCGGACCGACGACAGGTTCCTGCCAATCCATGACCGAGAAAGCTCTTCGTGAGAGGAGAGGTAAACTGTCGGTGGGGAGGGAAGCCTCCAAGAAGTCTACATCCAAAAAACATAAAGCGACTGATTCGAAGGAATCGGATCGCCATAGGCATTCAAAGAGATCTCAATCTAGGAGTAGATCGAGACATTCTTCTTCCTCATTCAAAAAAATTGAAGAGGAGACCTAGATCTCCCTCATCTTCCGAGTCGACCGAAGAAATTCAATGTCCGACAAAATCGGATTCTCGCAGGAAATGGGAAGAATTTCGTAAAAAGATGATGGAGGTATTTGAGAATGCGGCCCGACCCCCTCAAATGAACCTCGGAAGAGCCATACCCCTAAGGTCGCTCCATTGGACGACAAAGGGAAGTCTAAGACTACCTTGGTAAAAACCGGTAGTGTCGGATACTCGAAAAACTCGAGTCGACAAGTCGTCGGGGACTCTTCGAGAGTCGAGCACCTCTCCGGTGCCATATAAAAAACATAAGTCATCGAAGGCTTAGACTTCATCGACAACTACCGTTTCGGCATCGAAACCAAAAATAACTGACGCCTGTATCGAAGTCATCTTTGAAATCATCAAAGATTCCTTCAACAACTTCGAAGGATTTTTCTATTCCTTCGACGCGTATAGTAGAGGAAGAAAGAAGATTTACTCCGTTGCCCAGGTCAGACTTTAAGTCCATGTCCTCAATTTGAGGAATCTGGCTCGGAGGAAGAGGAAGTTACTCCCTTTGGAGTTTCTTAGGGCACAAAACAAGTTCCTGGGGAACTCATTGATCAAGAGTCCAAAATGAGAGACCTGAGTGACACTCTACATTCTGCCAGTGGAATTGACACCTCCCCAGAATTAGTTTGCCAGACCTGATGCTGCAGAGCATGCAGACTCAGGGTACAGGAGTCTTATGACCAGAGTAATTGAGTATATGGGTTGGGGTAACACTTCACCCGTTTTTGAACAAGATGACATGACGGATATAATTGTCAGAGGTCCTCAAAGATCCAGCGCTCCCCTTTCACAGAGCTCTTCAGAGGAGGGTGGAGAAAAACAGGGAAAATCCTGAGAGCATTGCTGCTGCAAATGGTAATTTCCCCAAGAAATACAGACCAGCTGGTACGGATCCTGAATACTTAAACAGGCATCAGACTCCAGAAACTCTAGTTATTGAGGCAGCATCCACATCAAAGCAAACTGCATATCCCACTATCCCTCCTGATAGAGGATAAAAAAGTTGATGCCTGGGCACGTAAAGTTTTCACTTCAGGCAGTATTAAATCACCAAATGTCACCTGCAGCCTGGCCAGGTTTACCCATACCCTGTGGGACTGTATTGCGGCGGCTGAGCATATTCTCGAAGGCGAGGAAAGGGAAGGCTTCCTGAATATAGTCAAAAACGAGAAGGAGGCAATGGGGGAATGTCTCCAGTCTGTACTGGATACTGCTGATAGTATCAGCAGATCCATGGCTGCAAGCATTATGCTACGTAGATTTGCGTGGTTGAGGAAGTCAGGTTTGCACCAGACGTGCAAGCCTGACTCCTCAACATGCCCTTTGATGGCTTGAGGCTGTTTGGCAATAAGGCTGATGAAAGCCTAGAAAAACTTCAGACCTTGAAAGCGGCAGCTAAATCGCTTAGTGCCTCCATGCGCCAGCCTCTAAAACCCTGTTCCGGCTGATCTTCCTGGAGGGTTCGTTAGTTTCTACTCCTCATTTGGTAGAGGAAGAGGACAGGCTTCTCAAAGGGGCAAAAGAAATCTCCCTTGTGGAGCACGAGGAAGAGGTGCAAAATCAGCCTCAGGAGCGGCATCTGTACCCTCAGCCACTCCTGTAGCCGCCTCCAAATCCCTCTGAGACTTTGTTGCACAAAACACCAGTGGGAGGCAGGATCTCTCAGCATCTGAAGGAATGGCGAGGCATTACCTCAGATGCTTGGTCACTGGTAACAGTAGCTCAAGGTTACTTCCAAAAAAGGCCTCAATCATCCACCGGGAGCCAACTCTGTAAAAACTCCAGACCAGCTCCTGTTGCAGGATATTTTAACCCTGCTAGGGAAAGGTGCCATAGAACAGGTACCTGTAGCGGAGAGGAACAGGGGTTGGTACTCCCCATATTTTCTCATCCCCAAAAAGGACAGAGGACTGAGACCCATCTTGGACTTAAGAAACTTGAACAAGTTCCTCACGAAGGACAAGTTCAAGATGGTCACTTTCTCAGATCCTTCAGGCTCTCCAACTCCAAGATTGATAGGTATCATTGGACCTTCAGGATGCTTACTTTCATGTGCCAATCCATCCAAAGCACAGAGTACCTGAGGTTCGCGATTGGCAACTCATCAGTTTCGGGTTCTGCCATTCGGGTTGACCTCCGCTCCAAGGGTTTTCACCAAACTGTTGGCAGTTGTGGCAGCGATTCTCAGGAGAGGGGTTATTCACATCTACCCCTACCTGGACTGGTTGATCAGAGCAAGTTCTCCAGAACAAGCTCAGGAACATCTTTCGATCACTTGCCACTTCCTCCACAAATTGGGCTTCTCCCTCAATTTCAAGAAGTCTCATATACCATCCCAAAAGCTCCAGTTTATCGGAGCAGTCTTGGATACTTCCTCGGGAAAAGCCTTGCCTCCCGAAGTGAGAGCTCTCCACATCCAGCAGATGGTAATGAAGTTCCAGAATGCCAACGTCTACCGGCCTTCGATTTTCTTAGGTTGCTCGGCCTCATGGCATCCTGCATTTTCCTAGTACCAGAGGCCAGGTTGAGAATGAGATCCCTTCAATGGGCACTCAGAACTCTGTGGTCCCAGTTCTCAGGGAATATGTCGGATCTTCTGAAAGTCCCGAGCGCAGTTGCTCAGGATCTTCTATGGCGGGCTTGCAACAACAACTTTCTCAAGGGAGAATCTTTTTGGCAACCATGGCCAGAGATAACAGTAGTGACGCCTCACTCACGGGGTCGGGAGCACGCACCAACAATCTGACAATCAGCGGTCGTTGGTCTCCATCGGAGTCCAAACTACACATCAACCTTTTGGAGCTGAGGGCAATCAGACTAGCGCTGAAGCCCTTTCTGCCCTCTGTACAGGGAAAGAATGTCATGATAATGACGGACACCACGGTGGCCATGTACTACCTCAACAAAAGAGGAGTAGGGTCACTACCACTGTGCAGAGAGGCAATGCAGCTATGGTTCTGGGCAATACGAGAAGGAATCTATCTATCGGCAGTTCACCTAGCTGGAGAGAAGAACACGGCGGCAGACTCTCTGAGCAGGCAGAGCACAGTCTCTCACAAGTGGGAGCTGGCTCAGGAAGTCCTTCTGGAGATCTTCGCCCTTTGGGGAACCCCTCAGGTGGATCTGTTCGCCACCGTGATCAACCGGAAGTGCGATCAGTACTGCTCAAGGGAATTTCCTCAAAGAGGAGCTCTGGGAGACGCATTCGTAGTGGAGTGGAAGTTTCCACTGCTGTACGCGTTTCCCCCAGTCCCTGTGATTCCTCCAGTAATCAGGAGGTTGAGAAAGTTCAGGAAAACCATGATCCTAATTGCCCCGGATTGTGCCAGGAGGACGTGGTACCCGGACCTTCTAGACATGTCCATCTGCCCTCCAATACGTCTTCCACAAAGAGAGGATCTTCTCTTGCAAGAGGAAGGTCGGGTTCTCCATCCAGAGGTCAAGACACTCAACCTTCACGCATGGTTTCTGAGAGGTTGAGATACAAGGATTGGGATCTTCCGGATGACGTAATGGAAGTCTTGCTTTCGGCCAGAAGACCAGCAACACAATCTTTGTACATATGTTGCTGGAACAGGTTTAGTAACTGGTGCAAAGATAAGGATGTGGACCCTTTTCAATGTGGCACATCCAATTGTGCTCTCTCTTCTGTGACATCTAGCCAATCTGGGGCTCCAGATAGGAACAATAAAAGGATAACTTGCTGTGCTGTCCATTTTCAAGCGCGCCTTCTTATTTCAAAATACTTAATCATTCAATTCTTAAAAGGGCTTACTAACGTATACCCTCCAGTACCTTTTCATGTCCCAACTTGGGATTTAAATTTAGTACAAAAATGTTTGACTTGCATACCTTTTGAGCCTCTGCACTCCTGTCCATTGAGGCTACTAACACTAAAGACTGTCCTTCTCAAGGATGTCTAAATTACGACAAGATGACCACCTGTTTGTGGGTTATACTGGTCATAAACTGGGTTTATCAGTAACAAAACAGACCATATCCTGCTGGATCATTTTGGCCATAATTGAATGCTACAGATTGGCGGGAAAAGACCCACCAGATGGGCTTCGAGCCCATTCTACAAGGGGAATGGCTACTTCTGCAGCTCTAAAGAGGGGAGTTCCGGCAGCAGATAATTGTTCAGCTGCAACTTGGAAAACGATGCATACTTTTATCAAGCATTACTGCTTGGATACTGCCTCCTCCAATGAGGGGTTATTTGCCAAGGCAGTTCTGCATTCTGTCCATGAAAACTGTAATTAGTACTCCCACCTCCAAAATTGCCACTGCTATGGGAGGAATACATGGGAGGACACAATCCATTCGAAGAACAAGTTACTTACCAACTGTAACGTTCTTTCTACTGGATGTTCCTCCCACGTATTCCTCATCGACCCTCCCATCCTACCCCGCAGTTCAGTTTACTTTTTCTTACACTTTCCTCTCACGAAGAATGTATCTGTCATGGGGCACGCCTAGGTGTGCCGCCTATATTTTCATCGAAAAAACAGAACTGAAGCAACGGGCGCAGCTCGAGCTATTTATACCATCGGTGACGTCGACAGAGTACGGAGTCAGTCGAGGGACAATCAACGCCACGACCTCGAGCACAGCGCCCTCTGCCGAGAATTTTTTTCCAAAGCAGCGAAGCCGGAGATAACGATTTATCATAAAATGAGGAATACATGGGAGGAACATCCAGTCGAAAGAACGTTACAGTTGGTAAGTAACTTGTTCTACTCTTCTGGCTATCAATAGTGATGCACGATTGCGGGATGGTGCAAGAACACCTTCAAAAAGTCCCAGATCCTGCTCGTTCTTGGCTTCTGCAGGTGGTGAATGAAGACGTCGGGTGACACAATGTTAAAAACAATTGATTCGGCCGAGACCGCAGGTTAGGTACCAGCAGAAGGGACCCTCCTAAATCACCATGCATGGCTCAAAAACTGTCTTTAAGCCCGAAACACAGGCTTCTCTAATCGATAAACCTGCGGAAGACACTGCACTCTTTGAGGAAAGCAATTGACGAGCCCCTCGAAACCACTAAAAAAAAAACTAGACACTGAAGTCACTGAACCAGATCTCGGCTAAATCTTTTGTCCAATGGGGACTTTAACATTCGCCGGTCCTTGTGCGGTAACCCTTTTACCACTCCTCGGAACCTATGGAACAGGAGGTTGTACTTTGTATTCTGGCCAAGGCACTTCCAGTAGTTTTCAAACCCCTCAATAGCAAGGCTCTTGACGAGGCATGGGTAGGGGGAGAACCTCGGCAGCCAGAGGCTCCCCACCCTCTGCAAGCAAATGACTGTGGTGCAGGCCCCCCCCCCTCCCATGTTTACCCGGTAAGGGGGGGGGCATTAACATCTTTTGCCTACACATGGGAGTGAATCACCTTGGATCAATGGGTCCTCAAACCAGTCAGCAAAGATTATTGCATAGATTTCCTGCAACCACCCTGATGCCTGCCGCCAGAATATGTACTCAATTTGCTAGAAGTCCCGACCCTACTACAGAAGGGGTCGATCGATGTAGTCCCATGGTATTTATTCAATTTACTTCCTTGTACCCAAAAAGGATCCAACCATGCACCCTGTTTTTAGAGCTTCCTGCAAACAAATGTCAAACCTCAAAAGTTCAGGATGACCACTCTACAGGAGGGTAATCCCAGTACTACAACAGGATTACATGGCCACCTTGGAAATGAAAGTTGCGTACTTTCTTATGTCAATGTTGCCAGCACACAGATTATTTGTCCCTATACCTCAGTGAGTGGGTACCTTTTTCCACACTCACAGAATGTTTTACTTTTTAATGGGTGTCATTTTTAAGAGACTCCATATTGTATTTTTAATTGTATCCTCTTTGACAAATTTTTGCACATACTGCCTATTGTTGCTGGGTTGCGCTAGGGGCTCCCCTTTTAACTTTCTCTGGCTAACCTTGTGAAAACTACGGTTCCCAAGGGTAGAAAGGATCTTTGGATCCCTTTTACGTTTTATTAGGGGAGACCAGCACCCCCACTTTATGTGCAGTGCTGTCCTTTCTTCCTTTACGTTACATCCAGGGTGAGAAAATGCTTTGTGTCCATTTCATCTTCGGCGGGAGACCTCGGTCAAGCCTGCCCGGCCTGCTGAGTGTCTGACCGCAGGAAGTGAGGGAGGAGTTAAACTTTGCAGCCCTTCGGCTTCCAGCCTGACTGCAAGTATCCAGTTCAAACTGGGAGGCTGTCCTGAAAGGATTGCCAACCGCCCAAGTTTAAATGTTGCATAGCTGTTTGATTTGGCTTGGTTCCTGCATAAAAGTCTGATCCTGGAAGCTGAAGAGGTAGTTGACCACTGGAACCAAATCCGAAGAGGAAGTTAAAGAAACTGTAGCCGAGACTATTTCCAACGACCTGAGAGCCTGTTCTGTAACCGGCACCTGCTGTAACCCTTACTTCCAATCGACCTCGGAGTCCCAAACATGATTGCTCCTGCTCCTGTTGAGATCCACTATTCCCAAGAAGACCTGCATTTTGAGCCATCCCACGTCATGCTGCGACGTTGCACGGCTGCAATACCCCAATACCCTGGTACCTGGAGCCATTGGTGATGCATGGTCTTCCGAATCTTGCTGAAACTTTGTGGGCATTCTGCTGGACCTACAGAGACATGTATCAAGTCCGAGAACCCTCATCCTATTGCTGGACTTTGCCAACAATAATAATCTGGCCAGCGACTTTCAGTCGTCTTCCTGGCTCCTGAAAGGGTCCCAAAATCAGAGACTCATCCAGCTGCGAGGAATCTTTCCTGGAGCCTGCTCTCTTGATCCCTGCTGCAAAAGTCCTTCCTAGTCCTGTCTTCCGTAATCTTGACAAGGGAATCCGTCGACCAGGTTTTTGGCTGCAACTATTTTTCTCTGCTGAGGTACTGTGTTGGATTGGGTATTTTGCCTACCTTAAACCTTTGTGATTTCTGTATAGCTTTGGGGCGTTTGCTGTGATTGGGAGGCCACTTATCCAGTTCACCCAGGCCCGCTGCGGAATCCTGCTAGGGTGTCATCTCTGAAGTCCCTGGACCCTCAACTAACTTTAAAGTGAAATATCCTTATTTGTTTGAACAGTCTTCCTCAGTAACTCTGACATTGCCTGCAACTGAACCCTATCTCAACCTGCCTACAGCTGGCACCTAGACCAGCAGGGTCGCTCTATTGCATCTGAGTGAACTCATGCTATAGAATAAGGGAAGGGCTGGTTAAGAAAAGGGTTCTGCCTTGAAAAGAATAAGTGTTCAAAAATGACTTACTTGTAAGGTAAGTTGGTTTGGAACTGTTGCAAAGATTACTAACCTTTTAATGTGTGTTGGACTATTCTTAAAAGTAGATATAAGGTTAATTTACTCACCTGTGAATTGGCTGTGCCTCTTCCCCAAAAGTAATGCTGTTGGTTTCATTTTACTATTCCTGGTAGGATCAGTGTGTGAGTGTTGGGGAGAATTCTCAGAAATGTGCCAATTCCCTTCACCTTAGAGACCCCCAGCAACTATGCTGGATTTTGAGGATTTGATTATTTTCTTAACCTGGAAAGTGAGCCTTTTTTCCCACTCTCGTATTGTTTTACACTTCTGTTCTGATTATGGAGTTTTAGATAACTCCATAGGCATCATCTTTTCATGTGTTACACAGCACCCTCAGTGCAGTGACACAGGGATGTCTTTTAGACTTCCCAAAGGTTTAAATACCTTCTCTGAGATCAGCTACTGTTTCCCAGAGAATGTAAAGTGAAATTGACTTTAATAGTCTCTTCCAAATTCCTAGACCTAGCACACACCATGTTACAATGGAGTGCTGGAAGGGTTACATAGTATCCCGTGTCTAAACACTCATGTAGCAGTCAAATGCTACCCCTTCCTATTGAAAAGGCTGGTGGCAGTGGTTTTCCAAAAAAAACCCCATGATTTTTCCCGACCATGAACACCGGTAGCTAAAAATCACGGGAGCCATGTTTTTTCAAGATGGCGCATTAAGCCGCTTTCTTTAAACGGGGTCCTAGTCTTCTTTTTTCACCATTTCTTTTTGGAAAGGTCCTTCTAGTGTTTCTCTGCGTGCCAAACCAGGTTTGGTCCCTTTGTTAGTGTGCCTTTGGCGGGCTTCAGGACTGAAGTCTGCTCTTAGCACCAAAGTGTCTGGGGTGGGCAGGCAGTAAGGGAGGTGCCCGAAACTCCCTGTGCTTTAGTCTCCTAGGAGACCCAAATGCACTCTAGCGTGATTGGCTGGCTGACTGTCTGGCAAGGACAGCCACCCTGCTGGGTGAGTGACAGCTAGGCTGGAATGAAAGGGAGAAAACTGTTTAAAAGGCGAGTCTCGTGGATTGAAAGGCAGTCGACCACTGGAATGAAGGAACCAAAGACGAGCTGGAAGAGGACGGCTGCTGCAACTCCTGAGCCATTGGTTTGCCCGGTGAAGCCCTGCTGCAGGTCCGAATTGCCAAACTCCATTCGACAGAGAAGCTCCTTCAAGGACGGCTTCATCCTTTGAGTTGGTGGGACCAATCAACTCGTAAAACATTGGGATACCATTCTCAAGGCTGGTTAGGATTAACCAGGGAGAGGGACACCAGCTTGTGTTCTTGAATCTACAGCTACTGGAAATGAAGTGACTCCATTTTGTTTGCTTTTTAACAATCCCGTGCAGTGCAGGAGTTCCCCGACGTCCTCCCTCTTGTTCCTGATTCTCAGTCATGGGGACAGCGAGATCTGCAGGAAATGCCAGGAACCACGACTTCAGCATCATTTGTTTCTTCATATAATGGTACTGTGCCAACCCGATTGAGAGAGAGAGCCCCTCTCACAGTGAAAGTTCGTGAAACATTCCCAACCTGCAGGCCTACTCAGCTTGTGACCCCACACATTATCCCTTTTCGCCTAAACTACTACTGAGAACTTTTGCAAAGACTTTACCGTTTGATACCAGAACTGCTCTTTACTATCTAGAACACTGGCCCATTGATTTTGGCCTGGCCTATTCTGGTGAACTGAAACTATGTGCACTGTCTAGAAAGTATATGTAATCTATGCTACTTACTTTTGTTCTTTTTGCTCACTGCTAAGTAACTGAACTGCCGTTTTGCTTCTACTTCAGGGGAGCTCAAACTGTCAAAAAAAACTTAGTTTTGTATTGAAGTGTATTGCCATATGATATTAAGTTGTCTTGTAGTGAAATGTTTTCTAAATGACTTAATAAATTAATTGTTTTTTTACCAAGAAACCAGAGTATACGTATCTACTTGAACCACTGTGATTGAAAGTCCTCTGTGTATCTACTTGTACTGCTCGCATTCACTCTTGAGATGAGCCTGGCTGCTCAGCTCGCTACCAACAAACTGTGTGGTACAGACTTATACAAAAGGTTGGTCTTGCTAACACCTGTAGTCCTAATTGTGTGTAGTGCTTCCAGAGGGTACTGCCTGCAATTCTGCCTAACAATGAGTGTCCCCAATTGGTCTTGCTTCCCCTGACTTGCTGGTAGTCTGCCTAAGGTTCTACTTACCTTTAAGTTGCTGATAGCCCCTTTTAAAAAGTATATAGGCTTCACTTATCACTGCTCGGGTGTGTGTGGAGCCGATCTGTCACTGGCTAGTGGGAACTGCAGCTCTTAACTGGCTTTTGTGATGAGGACCGCTGCACCTACTCTAGAGATCCTGGAAGAAACTGAAGAAGCCAAGACTTCAGTCCAGTTACAAGAGTTGCGAGGAGACGTGAACCTGTCGGAAGGAGGCTTGGTGACCAACTTCTGTTGGTAGAGCTCTGCCCTGTGGAAGATCTCCAGCAGTCCTGCGAAAGAGCTGCAACCCTTGGGGTGGAGGGGAACATCAATTTCCAACATCAGCTTGGAGTCCTACGATGAAGAGTTTTCCTAAGTGCCCCAGGACCTCCCTGTCGCTGACCAGCTTGAAGTTTAAGCTCCCGTGCTGCAAACGTCAACGTTCTGAATTGAGGCCGGCATCTTGGGGGAATCTTCTGCTTGTGCAACAAGACTTGCCTCCGCAAAATTTTGTGTACCTATCAAGGGGATCCGAGATGGGAGGGAACGTCTGATTGCGGCAAGTGAGCTCCTTTTGCATCGCTGTAAATCGGTGACCATCCAAAACTGCTTACCTGCATCCATTCCTGTCCTGTGAGGGTTCCTGCATCGAGTTCTGCTGCATTCTTCAACAGGGAGACCTTACACCAGCATTAGACACCGACCGGAGAGTTGCTCAAACTTGCAACCCCTGGGAATCAAGATCTGAGGCTGACGGCAGGAAGAGCGACCTTGAACCTTCTTGAATCGACCTGACAAGTTCTGTGAAATTGGAGTCCAGGGGCTGAGTTATAGAGATGCTTAACCTGTGCCCCGAACTCCCTTTTTAAAGGTTTGTTTAACTTTTAGAAACGTCTTACTTTGGCTTTGCCATTGCTTGTTCACACAGACACTCCGAAAGTTGGGAACATGTTTGTAAGTCAGATTAACTTGTCCCTGAGCCATTGGAACTGTTCACTGGACCGCAGGGGTGTACCTTCATTTTTTTCCAACTTCACAAGCTGTATGCAACTTTGCTGAAAATTTGGGCACAAGGCCCCATACGTCTTAGGAATGGACTTCTGAAGTGAATTGTCTGTGGACCTGTAGTGCTAATACTAATCTAACTTCCTTTTCAGGGTTTGTTTTTGTATTTTGCCCTACTCTAGTTATGGTGTATATGAATCATAATTACATTTTTTGTGATTACTTGTTTATAGTCATCTTTCACTGTCTTTTTGGACATAAGTAAACTAGTATTTTGATACTAGTTTGTTTGTGTTCCTTGACTGCTTCACTTTTTGTGCTCATTGTGGACCACCTCATAAGCTCACCACCTCTTAAGACTTAGCCTAGACCACTCACTCGCCTTGCCACCTTGAACTGGTTTGGCTACAGCTCCCAGAGTTGTCCTTCTCATAATACGGTTCAATATGTTTTTACAGAAAACCTTTTATTCTAGGCATTTTTTTACCGAATTAATGTAACCAAAAAGGTACTTTTAAAAAAATATGTATTTTTATTTGGGTGTGCTCACCCCTCCAAGCTCCCTGTTTCCCCATGTTTTTACCCCCAGTTCCCACCCCACCTGTTATAACCCTTATCACGCCCCATATATATTTTTTTAAAAATCAATGTTTTTGGGGTGAAATTATTTTTAGTAAAAAAATACTTGAATGAAAAATGTTTGTTAAAATCACTGGATACCCACATCTGTCCACCAGGCCACAGTATAGAAATGCAGTCCCAACACTCAATAGTCTGCTCAAAGCATGTGATACTAAGCAGATTCACATGCATCAGAAGAAATGCATTGCTCACTGTAATCTTATTTCTGGTGCTTGTATCTTCTTAGATTCACATGAACCCACCCTTCCTCCCCTCTTGGAGATGAAGGAACGTAGACATCTTAAACATTCTTTCTCTGTGCTCACTCACACATTCTATCTGGATCCTTCACGGCAGAACAAAAACAACCAGGGGCACCTCAACGTGTGAAGGATTTTGAGTACACTAAACGTCAAGTTAGTCACGCCCATGTCAATGCCCCTTTTCGACATTTGAAAAATAATGCAATACTCAGTGATTACCACTAGATTTTAGACTATATGCACAGCATGTGAATCTAAGCAGATGCAAGCACCACAAAACATTTCGGTGAGTAATGTGTCATATACATCCACCAGTAGGTTCATCTACAGTGTATCCAGCAATAATTAACTTTGTAAGTAATTTCATGCAGATAAAATTCAATACAGTTCAATTCCCTTTTACTTCAGAATTCCAGCCCTTGGATAGATGGGACCTAGTGCCCAAAGGCACACGTTCCAGCACAGGTTTCTCCAGGTAAGGTGTTCTCAGAAAGGATGCAATGGGCTTGTGATGGTGATTTAAAAACTGTTCCAAACTATTTTCAGTACAGTATTTGTCTCAAGACTGAGGTCTATACCGTCCCAAGGCTAGCCCAGGGGTAGGATACTTGACCCATGATTGACGACCAAAGGGGTAAGCACAGTGGGAGTTTGGGATAGGAAATGTGGTGATTTTGGGGCCAGTATACGTGACACACCAAGATGGATTTTGGTGGTAGGAAATATGACTCACGCTATGGATATTAGTGGGGTAGAAATGGTATAGCATTCTCTCGCTAGACTGTACATTTACGCAGTTTTATAATATACCCAGCATTTTGAGGATCATAGGAGTGCCAGCCCAATGTGCCTGAAGTCCTTTGAGGACAGTAAGTTAATTGCACCCGTCTGGATAGCTTGCCACCGCTCTGGGACCTTTGCATTGGAACTGACCATTGCTTGATATTAACCCGCTTATACACTTTAAAATACTTGCAAGGACAGCCATGGGGTTGTTCCTAGATATGCGACTAGCCTGGAATTGCAACTTGAAGAAAGCGCACATAGGTGTTAGATTTCGAGCATTTACGCTAGATAATGTTTATCCTGCCCTTGACGCTGGAAGATATTTGTTGGTAACCCGCCATTGTACTTTGAACTGCTTAGGTCAGCCATTGTAATGCAAAGTGGTTATAGGCAGATATCCTTGTTGTCATGCTTGGACTCCTTTGGTTAGGATTTGTAGAACTTGGAAGAAATTTAGTAAGACTTTATTGGTAACCTGTCTATTTGGAAGGATTGTCCTCCCAAGTATTCCTCCTCTTTGATATTAAAGTTTGCTTGCAGCTTGCTTTGGACATTTAAGCCTACCTCCCGTCCCCTCCATACTGTATGGGTGTCCCTCGCTAGGGACGGGTGTCGGAACCTTTTTCACCAGAAAATATCTTCATCTTTAAGAGGCGCGTGCAGGGGCGCAGCTCTGGCAGCATGTGCTCCCCTGACTCTGCCCACTGGCGCCAAGCCCCAGTTCTCTTTTCTGTGTCGATTGGAGCGGACTGCTTTCACCAGCGCTCCTGGGTTTTGCTTCGGCCTTGTAATTCCACACGGTCTTCCATGGATACTGCCTTTTGTCTTTTGGTCTTTAATCGGGTACTTGGTCCTCTGGTGCCACGCTCCTCCCCAGTGCATGTTGACGTCATCGGGCTTCAGTGGGTGTCCAGCTTGCGAGGGGCCCTTCCCTACTCCCCCCCCCCCCCCCCTCCTTCACCCCCCTTGCCTCCTCTCCCTTGGCCCCGATTACAGCTGGAAAGAGTTGTACCGCTTACACTGCGCGCTCTGCAGAAGCTGTTAGCTCGGTGGGGAGAGCTCCTCGAACGATTGCCTCCAGAGGACTTGAAGAACTTCGTCAAGGCCCACAATAGGGCCAATTTCCATCCGCACCCCACAAGGGGTGACTCCTTCCCCAGGAAACGTCAAAGCGGGAGGGACCAGTCACGAGGCCGAGAGGTCCCTAGATCCTGCCGGTGACGTTGCTGAGACCGCAAGGTTCTTTTACGGGGTGTCCACTTGAGGGGCTATGGACCTACCTGACAAATGTTTCCGGGGGCGCCTGTACCCACCACTTTAGATGACACAGCCGAGGGCATGACGCTTTCGAGGCCCTGTCCTGAGGTTGCAGGGTAGGCCTCAAGCTCCACAGCCAAGAGTCCAGGAGGAGGCAGTGCCCAGCGTGGCAAGCACTACAAAGCAGGAACTTGGCATGCCGCACGAAAAATGGCTGCTGCATCAGACAAAATGGCTGCTCATCCGACGCTACCCCCACTGGCCTGTGAGGACATGTTTTTTGAAAAGTTCCTTACTCTTATGAGGTCCCCTCAGACGGGAGCCAACCTTTGGGATGCGATCAGGGACATGCTGCCTCCAGTCCCTCCGCTAGCGCCCAGTCATTAATCCTAGGGCTCCAGCGCCTCGGACCCACGCGCAGCCAAAGCTGCCCACACCGGGCCCCATGGTTCTGCACACCTGCCTTCTGCAACCCACGCAGTTCCACACCATCCTCCACAGCAGCCTCTTTCTCCGGTCAGCACACCTCAGCTGTTGGTGTCCAGTACTCCTCCACCTGCTCAGGACCAGCAGGACACCCTGGTGGACACAGACGAGGAGGAGCCCCCCGACATGCCATTTTCGGCCAAGACATTCCATGAACGGCTCGCAGGTCTGGCCTAATACTTGGGGCTTACACAACCAGAGGTTGAACAACCATAGGTGTAGGTCCTTGCCAAGGGCCTCGCTCTATGCCCCGCCGCTAGAACGAGCACCTTCGATGCAGAAGGACGTTGGTGCCTTGGCCAAAAAGGATGGCTTAAAGCCCATTCAGCACAGCCTACCAATCGGTGCCTCGACGCCAAGTACAGGAACTTGGAGGGGGATCCACTCTTGCTGTCGGCACACCCTCAGCCACACTTCAGTAATTGCCGCAGCCTCACTCTACTCCAAGCCGCAGTCTTCATCGTTCTCTGCGCTCCTAGACAAGGAGGAGATCTTGGAGGCATATGTGTTGGGTAAGATTTTCACAGAACTGGTAAATCTTCCTGACCTGGATCAACCCCAGAACTTTTTGCTTTACTAGTAGGATATTTTTCCTTAATACCTCAGTGAGTGCGAATTTTTTTCCACACTCACAGAATCTTCAACTTTTTATGGTTGTCATTTTTTTGACTCTCCATAATGTCTTTTTAAAGCTATCCTCTTCAACAAATTATTGACAATAAGTGCCGGTTGTTGCTGGGTTGCCTTAGGGGCTCCCCTTTTAACTTTCTTTTGCTAACTTTGGGTGAACTACAGTTCACAAGGGTAGAAAGGATTTTTGGATCCCTTTTTACATTTTATTCTGTGAAGCCAGCAACCCCACCTTATGTGGAGTGCTGGGGCAATACAATGTAGCCCCTTTCTCATGAAAACTGTAACAATTCTGTTACAGGGACAAGCTTGCCTTCCAATGGCTGGTGGCAGTGATAACTTGTATTCATTTGGTGCACCTTTACCACGGGCTGTGTTCACAGCTGCAGTACAGGCACCTAAGGGTGCTCATTTTACCAGTATGGTCACCGTCTTCTTTTTCACCATTTTAGTGTTTCTTGTCGTTTCTTGTTCCTTACCATTCCTTTGTGGGATTTTTATCTTCGGCGGGAGTCCACTGGACTCCCCGCTCAGGCTCCAGTCTGTCTCGGTGGGCGGGAAGCGAGGGAGGAGTCAAACTCCCCAGCACTTTGTCTTATGCCTTGCTTGAATGGGGGCAAATCCCAGTGGGGGGCCGGCAGTCCTGATTGGACAACCAAACTGCCCCTTGTAAAATGCGGGGAGAGAATGCAGAGGTTTTGCTCCAGTTCCCGAAAAATACTGCGAACCTGGAATTTCATGTGTGTTAGTGCTTATTTACCCCTAGATTTATCTGGGCCTACTTGTATTTAAATAAATCATTTATGTTTACATACATAGTGTGTCACTGTTTCTTTGGACCATTTGTATTACAATTTCATTTGTACTGACTTTACAGCCCTCTCTCCCTCCTAAGATAAGTTTTGCTGCTCTGTCTGCACTACCATGTACTCGGATGGTACCGCCTTATACCATGAATGGCGTGTTGTACTGCGTCAGTTGAATGGTTTTACTAAGCCCTTAGTTGGACTCCATAAAAAAACTGTCCTAACACCTCTAACATGTGAATCTATGAACGATACCATTGCTGGATGTTAGGCAAGATTTGGACCAGTACTCTTTGGGTGCACTACAACAACCGTGAGCTCCTGGCAATAGGAACCCAACCTTTGGTATAGATTTGTACTACACAGGTTGGTAGTGTGGCTGAGCAGCCAGGCTTATCAAGAGTTGTCAGAGGCAGTCATCTAGGGTGTTTGACTTCCGGCCGTCTGGCTGAGGGCTTAGCGCCTACCAGAGGGCTCGGAGGTCGACGGCTCTTCTTTGGGTGCAAGACACAAACTGTATTCTCATGTCTGAGGCCTCTTGGCTCAGGGCCTTTGCGACCTCCTGCCCAGAGCGTGGCGCAAGGCTTCAAAATGGCAGTGACACACAGCGCCACCTGCCTGGCAGGCGGCTATCTTGGATCTGATTCAGAGTGGGCTTTACAGGACGATTCTAGCCCGCTACCTTCAGGAGACAGCAGCGGATCCAACGGCGCAGGGTTTTGGTCCCCGCAGGGTTGCATCTACCCATCACAACCCTACAGCTACACGCTCCATGCGCTTTGACCTGGTCTTAGGCAGAAACCTATGCAGTTCCCTTAGGGAACACTGCAAAAGATTTAAGACTACAGGTGTTGGCAGTAAACCCACTTGGTAGCAGTCTGTACCACCCAGATTTACCTGGTAGCTGTGGCTGAGCAGTCAGACTTCCCTCAAGAAGAGTTAGGCAGTATGCAAAGTATACTCAATGGGCACTCGGATACAATAATACAAGCCAACACTGACCAGAGCTTTGGTATCAAAGTATATAATTATTTATTAAAAAACACACAGTTGAAACACTCCAGCACTCTTATTGTAAAATATTCTAAACACAGTTACTATTATGATATATACACCCCTTTTTCCCTATTAGATAAATCACAGTAAAACACCACTTATTTTCATACAGAGATGTGCGCTTAACTAGATTGCACTGCAGTAAGTTTGTGAGAAAGGGAGGGAAAAAGACAGAAGATGAAGAGGTACACCACTCTATGATCCAGAAACACTGTTAGCAAGGCAGAGAGCAAAAAGTCACTGGTGAGCCAAAGTCCAAAGGCTGGGCCCACTCTTAGAGGGAGCAGAGCACAAATGCGCCCAAGATCAGTTACACTAGGCTTAGAAAGTCTTGCAGAGGGTTCAAAGAGAGTTTAGAGGCTTAGGAAAGTTTAGCCAGGGTGTCCCAGGCTAACCCAGGTTCGAAAGCCGGGGGCTAAATCTACTCCGTACAGTCGGTAGCAAGGGAAGCCAGGCGGGACACGGTACCTTAAGTGGGAAGGATCCTCCAGCGGTGGCAGTTGTTACTGGTAGTGGGTGCAAGTTGCGTCGTTGTCCAGGGGAAGAGATCATCTCGACTTGGAGGAAAGATGAAGGTCGTTGCACTACCAGGGAAGAAACCAGCTGCAGAGTTTTCCGGTTAAAGGTGGTACCTTGGTTTCGCGGTCGTGGTAAAACGAGGTATCCCGGTTGCCGGGGTGCTTGGCACGGGTAAGGCGGCCACGAGGTACGTCGGGAAAGCGAAAAGATGGTGAAGCTGGTTCTCCAGCATGGGGTCTGGCATGGATTCACATGCTCATGAATATTCCCCGTCGTCAGGCTGGGAATCCTCGGTAAAGAAAAAAAACAGTATCAGTTTCGTTTCTGATCTGTCTTTCGTAGTAATAACCAATCACTGGTCTCTGCGTCATACTGACCACAGCCAATGACTGCCCTCTACCTAAGCACCGCCTCTGGCAGCCATCTTCAGATTTTTACCGCACGTTCATGTGTTGGGATCCTCGTGCTATTGCTCTCGAGCGTTAGTGCTATTTTTTCACATTTTTTCTCAAAAACTTCGTTTTTTCGGTCAAAAGAGCCTCAAGCTCCACCGACTCTCCATCCGATCAACGGGGACCCGTTTCGGATTCGTCTGCGCCCCTCAAGGGTGAAGATTTCGTCGAGCTACGCTTTTGGAGGACTCCAGAAGTTTCTCAGGCCCGGCCATGGCCCAGGAGAAGGGAAGCTCGACGCCCGGAAAGCTGTTCAGGGTCTGCCCTGGATGCCAGCTGCAGAACGTCTTCAAGGAGGACGAACACTCTTTTTGTCTTTACTGCCTACATGAGGACAAGACGCACGTGGAGAAGAACTGTGCGTTTTGCGGCAACATGTCTGAGCGGACCATGAAGGACCGCCATCAACGTCTCGCCAACTGGCTAGAAGGGAAGAGCCCGTCCGGCGAGAAGAAGAGGAAGAAATCCGAGCGGTCTTCTAAGACCTTTGAGGACGCCCCGGCGACGGGGGTCCAACATAAGGCCAAGCACCGCGAGTCCGCTGGCACCGGGAGCGCCGAACGGTCGGGCTCTGGGTGCGCCAGGCAGGGCGCACCCTCCCCGGCACCATCAACCACGAGCCAACGCTCTGGGTCGGGTAAGAGGAAGGCCGAGCACCCGGCGAAGCTCCTGGAGAGGCCCCGGTCGAGCTCGGAGGGGGAGCGAGGCAGTGTCCCCCCCCCTCAAGGATAAGGCGGTGAGCGCACCTAAGGTGGTGAAGGCCTTAATCCATCCGGCCAAGCCCTCTATCGAAACGGTCGCGGCGGCCCTGGCTCAGCCTGTGGAGGCTACACCAGTGGTGGCGACCTCGGGGCTCAGAGTCTCCCTGCCACCTCGGAGGGAGTCCTCTTTTGTGCCCATCGATAGGACCCCCGTGAAATCCCCCGTGGGGAAGAAAAAGGGGGGACAGGGCGTCGTCGTAGATTCGGCTTCAACCTCGGAGGAGGAGCTGGTCGAGGTCTTAAGCCACGGCCTCGGCGTGGAAGAAGACCGGCCCGTCGGGATGGATCCCGACGCAGGTGACGACGACATCGTCGAGGGTACCGACGGGGCCCCTGATCGCCCGTCGGATTCCCCTCTGCCAGCGCCGCGAGACAACTCGGCGGCCATTTTGTTGGCTATACAGTCCTTATGCTCTGAGATAAGGATGAGACTACCGTTGCCGACGGAACCTCTCCCGTCGGGGGACCCAGAACCGGGACCTTCTGGTGTTCCCCCTACCAAGAAAAGAAGAATCCACCCTCCACCTCCTTTTCAGCCGTCGTGCCCCTTCCAGCCCTCCTCCCCGTCCACCCGAGGGGATGATACGGGGACTGACACGGCAGCGACGGGTACGGACGACGAGGTATACGACGAGGATGTACCGTCGTCGCCTCCCACCAGGGCTTCTCCGCCCGACGAGATTGGATCGTTCCACTCAATGATCGCCAGGGCATCCGAGCTTTTCCAACTCTGCCATGAGGAGAAGAAGGAAGGTTTCCTTTATCAGCGGCGCGAGGCCAAGAGGAAGACGGTCCTCGCGGTGCCTCTATTGGACGACATTTGGGATGAGGGCCTCACCCTCCTCAAGAACCCGTCCACGACGCCAGCTAGAAGAGACCGGTACGAGAAAAAGTACCGGGTCCCGGACGCGGCCCCAATGTGCCTCCGGGCGCAGCCTACCCCGGACTCCGTCGTCTCCGCGGCGGCCAGGAAAAAAGCGGGGGGGGTGCGGCCTCGACATCGACTTCCCCACCGGACGGCGAGGGAAAGAAATTGGACGCTATGGGACGCAGAGTCATCTCGTCTGCAGCGACGACGATTAGAGCTGCTATCGCGGCCCGATACGACAGGGTGCTCTGGTACAAACTGGCTCCCCTGCTGGACTTCTTGCCGGACGACAAGAGGGCAGAGGCCCTGGAGATCCTGCAAGAAGGTGAGGTGGCTTCGGACCACGCCATTACCGTTGCGACGGACATCGCCGACACTGGGTTCCGCCAGTTGGGCAACGGCGTTTGCCTTAGGCGGCGTGGATGGCTCAAGGCTACGGACTTCCGTCAAGACGTTCAGACCAGAGTCCTGGACATGCCCTTCGATGGGAACAACCTGTTTGGGAAAACGGTGGACGATTCCCTTCAGGCCATTAAAGCGGACACCGAGACGGCCCGGGCCCTTGGAGTTCTGCAACAACGACGGACGCCCTTTCGGAGCAGCGGAGGCAAGGGCGCCTCCAAAGGTTCCGGCGGCGGTTTCTCCTCCTACCGTCAAGCGGCCCGCTCGTCATCTCAGGAGGCCTACAGAGGACGAGGCAAGCCTGGCGGACCCCGCCGTCGTCGCCAAGGACAAGGCGCTAAAGCCTCGTCGAAGCAGGATTGAACCAGCCGGGGGGTCGGGCCCCCACAGAAGCACCCCGGTGGGAGGCCGGCTGGCGAGCTTCGTCAGCGTGTGGGAGTCCATCTCCACCGACCGTTGGGTGCTGGACGCCTTGGCCCGGGGCCACGCGCTCGAGTTTCAAAGAAAGTGTCCGCGCGTCCCCCCCGTGGCCAGGAAAGAACTTCACGTCCCTCAACTTCTCCGGGAGGTGAAGGCGATGCTCAAGAAGGGCGCCATCGAACTCGTCCCAAAGAGGCTTCGGGGCTCCGGAGTCTACTCGAGATACTTCCTCGTGAAGAAGAAGACGGGGGGGATGGCGCCCCATCCTGGACCTGCGACGTCTGAACAAGTTCATCAAGGCGCAAAAGTTCCGGATGGTCACCCTCCAGCACGTCCTGGGTCAGCTGGAGGAAGGAGACTTCCTGTCATCGTTGGATTTGGAGGATGCCTACTTCCATATTCCCATCTTGAAGGGGCACCGAAAATTCCTCAGGTTTGTGGTCCAAGGGCGGCATTACCAGTTCAAAGCCCTCCCCTTCGGTCTACGGTCGGCACCCAGGGTGTTCACCAAGTGCCTCGCACCGGTGGCGGCTCAGCTGCGCCGCGAAGGGATCCACGTCTACCCCTACCTGGACGACTGGCTCATCCGAGCCAAGACAAGGGAGCTCGCCGTGGTCCACACGGCAAGGACCGTCCAACTTCTCACGGACCTGGGATTCTCTGTGAACTACGCCAAATCCCACCTGGTACCCGCGCAAGACACTCTGTTTCTGGGAGCGAGGCTCAACACAGTGTCCCTTCGGGCCTCCCTGTCGGAGGAGAGGACCAGGACCATCCTGGGCAAGGTGCAGCGGATGTTGGTGGCCGACGCGGCCAAGGTGAGGTCCATCAAGTCCCTCCTCGGAATGATGTCTTCCTGCATCTACCTCATTCCCATGTGCAGGCTCCGGATGCGCCCGTTGCAGGAGTTCCTGGACGCGCGCTGGATCCAAACGACGGGCAACTTCGAGGAAAGGATCACACTCGACGAGAGTTTCCGACGAGCGATCCGGTGGTGGGGCACCCGCGCGCATCTGACGGCGGGCATGGACTTCCAGACCCCAGCCCACCAGGAGACAGTGACCACGGATGCCTCCCTGGAAGGGTGGGGAGCGCACACCGAAAATCTGCACGCAAGGGGCCTTTGGCTCCCGACGGAGAAATCCTTACATATCAACGTCCTGGAGCTCCGTGCAGTGTTTTGGGCCCTCAGGTCCTTCCTTCCGTCCCTCAAGGGCAAGGTGGTGAGGATCTTCACCGACAACACCACCACCATGTTTTACATCAGAAAACAGGGCGGAACCAGGTCCCCAGCACTGTCCAAGGAGGCGCAGGACCTGTGGCATTGGGCAGTCGCCCAGGGGATGTTTCTGGTGCTGTTTCATCTGGCAGGGATAAAAAACACCATCGCCGACTCACTCAGCAGGGAGCTGCGCTCGTGCCACGAGTGGGAACTACGGCAGGATCTAGTGGATCGCCTCTTCCGACGGTGGGGCACACCCCAGATCGACCTGTTCGCGACGGCGACGAACTCCAAGTGCCGGAGGTTCGCCAGCAGGTTTCCCCAGGCGAGGAGCATGGGCGATGCTTTCTCGTTCCCCTGGGAGGGCCTGTTCCTCTACGCGTTCCCTCCTTTGCCACTGCTAATCCGGCTCGTCAACCAGCTCAAGAGGTCACGGTGCAGGATGATCCTCGTCGCACCTGCGTGGCCGAGGCAGATATGGTTCCCGGACCTTCTGGACTTGTCAGCGTCCCCGCCAATCAAGCTGCCGGTGGACGCGGATCTGCTCTCCAGGGAAGGAGGCGCCATCCTCCACCACGACCCGAAATCGCTGAACTTGCAGGCCTGGCTCCTGCAGCGCTAGAGTTTGGAGGATACGACATACCGGCCGACTGCAGAGAGGTTCTTGCAAAGGCCAGGGCGTCCTCGACTCTTAAATGCTACGGTCACAAATGGAAGAGGTTCTGTGTCTGGTGCCACGCACAGAAGATTAACCCTCTACGGATTACGGCTCCCCAAGTTCTGCCGTACCTGCTGACGCTGGCCAAAGCTGGACTGGCACACGCGTCCATCAAGATTCATCTTGCTGCGATCTCCCGATACACCAGAACCACGGGACGGACGTCCTTGTGGTCTCATCGTCTGGTGAAAGAGTTCATGAAGGGACTGTTCAGATCGTTCCCGCCGGTGAAGGCTCCGGCCCCGGCGTGGGAGCTCAACGTGGTGCTGACCAAGCTCATGGGACCTCCGTTCGAGCCTCTGCACTCGGCCCCGTTGAAGTTTCTGTCGTGGAAAACAGCGTTTCTTGTGGCCATCACCTCCGCACGACGGGTGGGAGAGATCCAGGCCCTTTCCTGCAAGGCCCCGTACTTGACTTTTCACGACGCGAGGGTAGTGCTCAGGACGCACCCCTCCTTCATGCCCAAGGTACCGTCGGACTTCCATCTCAACGAACCCTTGGTGTTGCCTGTGTTCTTCCCGTCGCCTTCGTCGCCGGCTGAGAGGACTTTGCACTCGCTGGATGTGGCTAGAGCACTGAAGTTCTACGTGGACCGCACAAAGTGTTTTCGGAAGACGTCACAACTCTTTGTGAACTTTGGACCTGTCAATCAGGGGAAGGCTCTCTCGAAGGCTTCCATTTCCAGATGGCTCTCCGGCTGCATCATGTACTGTCATCGGTTGGCAAACCGACCGCTGCCCGGCCGTCCGAGAGCCCATTCCACCAGAGCGATCGCAGCTACCACGGCGTTCCTTTCTGGTGTGCCCCTGCTGGACATATGCAGGGCTGCTACGTGGAGGTCGACGCACACCTTCACGAAGTTTTACTGCGTCGATCGGGATTCCAGGGAGGAGTCCAGGGTCGGCCAAGCAGTGCTGCGCAACCTGTTCGCCTGAGGTGAGCCTGGTGAGGAGGTAAGATGCTTAATGTTGAGTTTGATGCAATGCTTAATGTTGAGCCTTTGCCACCTCCCGTGGTTGTGCATGTGTGTACTGCTATGTATTCTTTATTCATGAGCATGTGAATCCATGCCAGACCCCATGCTGGAGAAGGAACAAGTTACTTACCTGTAACTGTTGTTCTCCGGCATGGGTCTGGCATGGATTCACATGCGAACCCTCCCGCCTACCCCTCTGCGGCTCTTCACTTGGTCATACTGCCACTTCACGTGCTTCCAAATCTGAAGATGGCTGCCAGAGGCGGTGCTTAGGTAGAGGGCAGTCATTGGCTGTGGTCAGGATGACGCAGAGACCAGTGATTGGTTATTACTACGAAAGACAGATCAGAAACGAAACTGATACTGGTTTTTTTCTTTACCGAGGATTCCCAGCCTGACGACGGGGAATATTCATGAGCATGTGAATCCATGCCAGACCCATGCTGGAGAACAACAGTTACAGGTAAGTAACTTGTTCCTTATCCCCACCAGTCAAAGGAAGAAGACTCTCTGGCGGGAGATCTCCTGTCGTTGGGAAAAGTGGTGAGGCGGTCCAGCAGGGCTCCGCCGGCTGTGGTGTTGTGGCAGGTCGGCTCAGCTTCTCCCTCGTCGGATTCTTAGGGCCTGTGGCGACTTCTGAAGTTCCAGTCCCCAAAGCCCTGCTTTTATGCAGCAAACCCCCATTCGCTCAGCCTAGCTGTCACTCAAACATGCTAAGTGGTGAGCCAGCAGGCTCACCACTTGGGCTAATCAGGATGGAGTGCGACTTGAGTTGCCTAGGCAACTCAGTCCAGGGTGCCTAAATTCCCCTCCACTCCTCCTAAGTACCCCAGACAGAGGGGCACCACTTTGGAGGGCTTCTGTGGAGAAGCCCGCCAAAATGTGGAACAAAGGGCTCGACTTGGGTTGGAGTCACAGAAGAGAACACACGCTATTTTAGAATCAAGTTTTGGCAAAAAATACCAACCGGAGAATTAATATTAATTAAACCGGCGGTATGTTCGAGGCTACCGTAAATAATTAAAGATAGTAGCCTAAAACAATGGGAAATCCCATAGGAAAATATTCGCAGTTGAATATAAAAAGTAGTATCCACTGCCACCAGCCAAAACTCGATCAGGGGGGACGGAGACGTGCCCCCTCGACTAACAGACCCTGGGGCAATCGAATTGCCCCAGCCAGTACATCCACAATATGATGGTTTGTACTGGTTCTGTTCATAATTTGGGACTAGTAAAGTCAATGGTGACTTTACATGCCCTGGGAGACGGTAGTCAGTCCCAGGGTATGGAGTCTGTACTGGGGGGTCACTAAGACACCCCTGTGTCACTGCACTGAGGGAGCTGTGTAAAACACAACACAAAAACACATGAAGCCCTATGGAGTAAAAGACCCCATAGCCCATTAAATACTTCTAGATTCAAAGAAACACACTCAAATCATGTCCAAGAGTGAGGGTAAAAGAGTCTCACTCTTGGCAGGAGAAAAAAAAAACAAAAATCCAGCAAAGCTGCTGGGGGACTCACTAGGTTAGGAAATTCAGCCTAAACAGAGAATCCTCCCTAACACCTGGAGCCGAGCCCCCGCACCTCAGAGGGCAGAGCTCCTAGGGACCCGGCAGCTAGTGAGGACTGCTTCTTCATCTTACGCTTGTGTTTCTCTCAGATGAGGGGGCTCCTGAAGGACATTGAAGGAGGTTATTCCTTAGGCGTTGCCGCCTCGGCCCCCGCCCCTAGGTGTGACTCCCATTCCTCCAGCTCTCCTGGTGCTGGTACCTCCTCCGGCTCAGGCCCTGCCGGTTGTGCTGACCCCTACACCTCCCCCTTGTTCCACCAACGCCTCCCCCTCACCAGCCGTTAGACTTGTCTGTGGTTCTGGACCTTGGGGGGGAGGAGGCGGGTGAGAACCTCCCCCTCGGGCACCTGTCCCATTGTCCGGATTTTCCACGACCTGTAAAAGAAAAGGGGGGAGGGAGGTACAATGACTGACAGGGTGGGGGGGGGGGGTCCCACGTCACGAGGAAGCCCCCCAGTCTGGGGTGCTTGCAGAGGTCTTGGGGAAACTCTCCACAAGGGTTCTGGCATTCCCCTCCAGAAGAATGTGCTGCAGGTGGCACGGAAGTTCTTGGAGAAGCCCAGTGCCAACTCTCGGATGAACAAAAAGTTGGACAGAAGGTTTGGCTGATGGACTGGCAGACAATCAGTCCTTGGACAGGTCTGCTACTCCATCTCAGGACTGCATCTGCTGCAGGCCAACGCAGACGCTCTCTTGGCCGCGGCTAACCAGAAGTTGTGACGGGAGCTCAGGGAATTTCTCCTGACCTCCCTTTGGACAAACATGCCTGCTTCAAAGCTAGTCTGGCAGATGCCTGGGCCATTGTGCAGGACCTCATGGAGTCTTTGGTCTCCCACATCGACAGTCTGCAGAGGGCTGTATCTTGGAGTCGAGATGAGGACGACGCCCTGGATGCATGCCACAAAGTTCTCATTTTACGTCCACGAGCAAATACTTGCTCTGCCCTTTGAGGGCGTGGAGCTTTTTCCTTCTTCACCCGATGACGAATTGACAAAAAGGAAAACCTCCATTCAAACCCCCAAGTCCTTGGCCATCCTGACACAGCTGGGTCAGAAATCCTTCCCTCCATCATACCAGGGTAGGACAGAGTTCGGGACCCAAATGTTTTTTGGTTTCAAGGGTTTTAGGAGCAACGGTACGCGGAGGCCTGACCTGTCGGCCAGCGGCAACAGAAGGAAGTAGCACAGGATGTCAGGTGGGATTTTTTCGCTCCCCCGCCTCAAACAGTTTTTCTGTCATTCAACTAAGGGCTTAATAAAACTAT
Source organism: Ambystoma mexicanum (assembly GCF_040938575.1). Taxonomy (NCBI): domain Eukaryota; kingdom Metazoa; phylum Chordata; class Amphibia; order Caudata; family Ambystomatidae; genus Ambystoma; species Ambystoma mexicanum. Next base: position 345,714,422 of record NC_090922.1, read on the forward strand.
TCAGCTGAGGCAGTACAAGACTCCACTCTTTATAAGGCTGACCCACCTGGGTATAGGGTAGCGCAGACCGAGCAGCCTTGGGAGGGAAAGGGGGCCGTAGAATCGGTACAATGAAATAGTAGTACACATTATGGTCCGAAGAAACAATGACCCATTGTGTTATAAAGATAAATGGTTTATTTTAATACAGGTATGCCCAGATAAATCTTGGAGGAATAAGTATTATCACAGATCATATAAACACATTATTTAAAAAAACACCATTATGCTTGCAGGTACACAGACCAATGCATATAACCTTATTTTGAACACCTAACAGTAGTTCTAGCGAAGTCAGGTTTTTAGTTACTGTTTGATTACTTAGAGTAATACAGGGTAGTAGACCCTAGCAGTTGTGCTGTGACGTTCAGCAAGAAATCACTTGGTACATCAACTGGACAATATACTTTTGAGAATAGTGTAATGCATATTCTAGCAACAGTAAAACAACTAGAACTGATTCAGCATATGTTATTCTGGGGGGAGTTGGACCTAGGGGTGTAATATTCAATTACAATTGCTTTTCACTTCAGACTAAGGGAAGCATTAACTTATTTGTGGATGGCATACAGCTATTCAAGCTAACAAACATCGATGTACTTTTGTAAGGAGCTACTAGCAACCTAAAAGTTAAGTATGAACAAGGAGACTTATTCTGGACAGGCTAACAGCAAGTCGCGCGAAGCAAGACCCAATTGGGGGGTGGACACTCATTCAATTATCCTAACAGGAATAATAAAGTGATGTCAACATTACTTTTGGGAAGAGGGGAACCCAATTCACAGCTGAGTAAGTTAACCTTTTACCTACTTTCTGTTAGAATGGCAAAACAGTTTCTAAGGAAACAAAGACTTTGAGAATAGTTATTTAAGAAGGCGCACAGCTTACTCAAGGCATTTTAATCCTTTAATATCTATATACTTTTCAGAATGGCAGAACATGTATCTAAGGTAAGTAATAACTTTTTTTTGTAACTATTCACTCACTTTTGAATGAGTTAGTTGGTAAATTCAAACTAAACTTTTCAACACTTGTTTTACTTTTCAAGGCAGACTCTTTAAATTATCCAGCCCTTCCCAATTCTAGTACATGAGAAGAGGGACTCTAGTGGTCTAGGAGCCAGCTGTAGGCAGGGTGAGATAGGGCTCAGTTGTAGGCAAAGTCTGAGTTCCAGAGAAAGACTGTTCATACAAGTAAGTATTTTACTTTAGAGTTAGTTGAGGGTCCTGGGACTTCAGAGAAGACACCCTAGGGGGATTCCAACAGTGGCCCTGGGTGAACTGGACGAGAGACCTCACAATCACAGAAAACACCCCAAAACTACACTGGAATCACTAGAGACTTGATAAGTTTCGTTACGCTCACCTGGTATCCACGGGGACGCCGTATGCCCTGGTTGCCAGATTCCCCCCGGATGTGCCCAATTCGGGATGATGTCTTCTATGTCAGGTGGGCCTTGTGATGTCTGGCGTGCTCTCCGTCCTGCTTTCTGTGCAGGGGCACATAGTTTTCTGCGGGTTGAAGCGACCGAGTTAACTTCACTGGTGCCAACCCATTCAAGTGTCTTTAAGGAGGTAAGTCCGATTACAGCAGTCTCTGAAGGCTTTTGCTTTTCTTTGGTGCGATTAATGTCTTTACCTGATTGTTTCCCCCTTAGGTGTGCGGAGGTTCGCTGGGTGCACTGCTTGGACCAGGATCCTGCCGGGATTATGGACGCGGAGCGCATGAAGAATGGTAGGTTCAGCGCAAAGTGCAGCGCGCTAATGTCTTTTTGGGCTAACCTGTATTCTTTATTCCTTTTCAGGTCGCGATGGTCTTTCTGGGCGTGCGGAGATTTCCGGAGCGGAACCGGCCAAGATATGCCCAGCCAGGTGAGGAGGTTATGGTTACTGCTGTGATTGCCGTGAGTAACCTGTTTAATGTTGTCCCTTTCAAGGGGATTGCATCCTCCCACGTATTCCATATCTATGACAGGTAATGTCCAAAGCTGTGCTGCTTCGGAAAATCTTTGGCGTCTGCGTCCTGCGTCGATGCGCCGTCCCCGAGGACCTCCTCCGACGGCCGATGTCACCCGATGTGGTAAGTAGGACGCACAACGCCCATAGCCTCAGTTCTGTTTTTTCCGCGAACGTGTTCGCTTCGTGAATCTCGGTACGCCTCGACTCGGAGTTTGCTGTTTTCAATTCTCAGTTAGTTGAACCTGTTCGGTTTGTTGTGAAGACCTATTTGTGGCGATGTCTACTTAGTCTTCAACCCCGCGTCCGGGCTTCAAGAAATGCAGGGACTGTGGATCCAAGATGTCGGCCACGGACTCGCACGATGCCTGCCTCTGGTGCCTCGGGGCAGCCCACGATACGGAAGACTGTGTCGAATGCCAGTCGCTCACGGCTAAGGCCTTGCGGGAACGCAAGAAGAAGCTGTCGGTAGGCCGGGTGTCTAAGCCCCGGAAGTCGAGGTCTGCAGGGTTTTCGACGGATGATTCGAGAGGTGACTCTCCGTCATCGTCTGAGATCCAGTGGGTCGCCTTCCCAGTCCTCTTCCGAGGACTCCGCCCGTCGGCGGGTCGCTTATCCCTCCATGCAAGCGACACCGGAGGAATGGGCTTCTTTCGGGAAGCAGATGCTAGCGATTCTGGAATCGCAGGGCACCGGTCCATCCGCGCCCCCGAGTGGGGGTCGATCGGCACCGGTCGAGAGACACCGCTCATATGCCTTCGGGCTCAGGTGGTCGGCACGGCTTGCGGGAGAGGTCCCGCTCGGACAAGGATAGCCGTTCTCGCCATGCCCTTTCCAGGTCCCGGTCCTCGGCGCGCTCGAGACCGCGTGATCCTGTGCCGTCTTCAAAGAAGACGTCGACGCCTGTGGCGCCGAGGTAGTCGACGATTTCTCTCGAGGCTCTGCCTCCGAGGGGGTCGTCGGCGCCTAGGTCGTCGAGAGACACGCTCGGAGCTCCGGCTTCGAGGCCTGTGTCGACGCCGCCGATGCTGGCGGCGCTGCATCTGACGTCAGCGCCGATTTGCTCGACGTCGACGCCTTTTTTGTCGAGGCCGGCGCCGACTCGTTCGGCGCCCTCAACGCCTTTCGAGGCCGTGGTGTCGGAGGGGCCCCGTGGCACGGGGTTTGCCCCTAGAAAGGCTCTGGCTAAGATCAGGCACTGCTTTGGTCCCCAGAGGTCTTCCTCTCCCCACCTGGAGTACATTTCAGAGGGTGATTAAGGCTTTGATGGCGGCTTGGTTCCAGTTACGTTCCAGATGACCTTATCTCGGGCCATAGCCAGTTTGATGATCTGCGGCAGTCGCTGCATGATGCCAGTGGACTGAACACCTCTCCGGAGGTGGAGTTTTGTAGGCCGGAGCCTAGCACTCATGCCGATTCTTCATATCAGCGCCTTATGTCTCGGGTCACCGAGTACTTGGGTTGGTCAGCTCCCCCAGGGGAGTTCATTTAGGATGATCTCACGGACATCCTTGATCTAGGTCCTCCCACTGACCCGGTTTTTCCTTTTCATATGGCTCTGCAGAGAAGGGTGGCGGCGGCTTGGACTGCTCCGGAGAGTCTCCCGGCAGTGGGCAAGTCTTTGTCGCGAAAATACCGTCCAGCCAGTAGCGAGCCCTGCTACTTGTCTAGGCACCCCACTCCGGAGAGTTTGGTGGTGCAGGCGGCTACGGCCCCGGCAAAGCAGGCGTCGTATCCTACCATCCCTCTGGATAGGGACGACAAACGTTTTGACGGCTGGGCGAAGAAAGTGTTTTCTTCGGGGGGTATGGCGCTTAAGGCGGACAACTCCATATGTGCCTTGTCTCATTTCACACACACTCTGTGGAACTGTGTTCCACGCACTAGCGGCTGAACATATTCCCGAAGGGGACGAACGGGATGGTTTCCTTGCTATGGTTTAGGATGGCAAGGATGCCATGTGTGAGGCCGTTCAGTCGGGTTTGGACTTGGTGGATTGTGTCAGCCGGTCAATGGTGGCGACCACCGTAATGCGCAGGTTTGCGTGGTTGCGGAAGTCTGGGTTTGCTTCTGATGTGCGGTCCCGGCTCCTCAACATGCTCTTTGACGGTGAACACCTTTTTGGCAGCAAGGCTGACGAGAGCCTTGAGAGGTTGCAGACCTCCAAAGCCGCAGCGAAGTCGTTGGGCACTGCAGTTCGCCAACCTCTGCCTTTTCGTCATAGGGGACAGCAATGGAGGGGAGGTTCCTTTCGCTATTTCTTGTCCTTCAGTAAAGCGAGGGGAGCTAGCAGTCAGAGGCCATCGTGGAAACAAAGGTACTCGAGGTGCCAAGGCCGCTCGGGCAGTTGGCTCTTTGCCCTCGGGCAACGCCGCAGCTGCTACCACTCAATCATGAGGCCAGGTCCCATGGTTCGCCGGTTGGGGGAAGGCTGGCGCAGCATCTTGTAGAGTGGCAAGCCATTACTTTGGATGTGTGGGTTCTGTAAATCATAACCCACGGCTACTGTCTTCCTTTTCGGCAGAGGCCTCACGACAATCCACCAGGGAACCTCTCTTTGAAGTGTCCGGATCCGCTACTTGCGCAGGAAATTAAAGCCCTGCTGGAGAAAGGCGCCATAGAACTGGTGCCTGTAGCGGAGAGGAACAAGGGATGGTATTCCCCTTATTTTTTGATTTCGAAGAAAGACGGGGGATTGAGACCCATCATGGACTTGTGCGGTTTGAACAAACTCCTCAGGAAGGACAAGTTCAAGATGGTGACTTTCTCAAGTCCTCCAGGCCCTTCAACTTCAGGACTGGTTGGTGTCTCTCGTCCTCAAGGATGCTTACTTCCATGTGCCGATCCATCCCAAGCACAAGAAGTACCTGAGGTTCGCGGTTGGCGACTCGCACTTTCAGTTTCGGGTCCTGCCGTTCGGATTGACCTCCGCTCCGAGGGTTTTCACCAAGCTCATGGTGGTGGTGGCAGCGCATCTCAGGAAAGGGGGATTCACGTCTACCCCTACCTGGACGAATGGTTGATCAGGGGGAGCTCTCCCAAGCAAGTCCTGGATCATCTGTCCGTCACCTGCCACTCCCTTCACAGGCTGGGCTTCTCCCTCAATTTAAACAAGTCCCATTTGACACCAACGCAGCGGCTCCAGTACATCGGATCAGTGCTCGACACGTCCCTGGGGCAGTGTTTTCCTCCTCAGGTGAGGGCTCTTCACATTCAGCAGATGGTGCACAAGTTTAATTTTGCCCAGGATCTCCCAGCGTCCAAGTTCTTGAGACTGCTCGGCCTCATGGCATCCTGCATTCTTCTGGTGCCGGAGGCTCGTCTGCGAATGAGATCTTTGCAGTGGGCACTCAAGCTCCAGTGGTCTCAGTCCTCCGGCAGGCTGTCGGACCCTGTTCAGGTGCCGCCCTCGGTAGCCCGGGACCTTCTGTGGTGGGCCGTCGAGGGCAATCTGTTGAAGCGGGACCCATTTTGGCTGCCCTGGCCAGAGGTGACGATCGTGACGGACGCATCCCTCACGGGATGGGGAGCTCATGCCAACGAGTTGACAGTCAGCGGTCGTTGGTCTCCGTCGGAGTCCAGTCCAGACTCCATATCAATCTGTTGGAGCTGAGGGCGGTCAGGCTAGCCCTGAAGGCTTTTCTGCCGACTCTGCGCGGAAAGAGTGTCCTGATTCTAACAGACAACACGGTGGCCATGCACTACCTCAACAAAATGGGGGGGGGGGGGAGCAGCGTCACTTCCGCTGTGCAGGGAGGCAATGCAGCTCGAATTCTGGGCCATCCAGCAGGAAGTTTCGATCGCGGCTATTCATCTGGCCGGAGACAACAACGAGACGGCGGACGTTCTGAGCAGGCAGAGCTCGATCTCTCACGAGTGGGAGCTGGCTCTGGAGATTCTCCTGGAGATCTTTGCCCTTTGGGGGACCCCTCAAGTGGATCTCTTCGCCTCCAGTGTCAACCGGAAGTGCGAAAGGTTTTGCTCGCGGGAATTTCCTCCAAAAGGAGCCTTAGGAAACACGTTTGTGGTGGAGTGGTCATTCCCACTGCTGTACGCGTTTCCTCCAGTCCCCGTCATCCCGCAAGTGCTGCGGAGGTTACGGAGGTTCGGTTCCCGGATGATCCTCATTGCTCCGGCGTGGGCCCGGAGGACGTGGTACCCGGACCTTCTCGACTTGTCCATCTGCCCTCCACGTAGTCTTCCCTACCAAGACGATCTGCTCTCACAGGAGGGGGGTCAGGTTCTCCATCCAGAGGTCAGATTCCTCAACCTTCACGCTTGGCTTCTGAAAGGTTGAGGTATAAGGATTGGGACCTCCCTGAGGACGTGATGGAGGTGTTGCTCTCGGCCAGGCGGCCAGCAACAAAGTCTCTGTGCCGTTGGAGAAAGTTCTGCGACTGGTGCAGAGTTAAGAATGTGGATTGTGACATTCCCATGTTTCTGTCTTTTTTGCTTTCTTTGGCCCACAGGGGATTGCAAGTGGGGACCATTAAAGGTTACTTGGCGGCGCTGTCCATATTTAAGCGCTCGTCTGAAGAGTGTTCCTATTTTAAGATTCCTTTAATTTTGCAGTTTTTGAAAGGGTTCACTAATGTGTTCCCTCCGTCACCTTTTCTGGTGCCAGGTTGGGATTTGAACCTTGTTAAGTTTCTTATGGGTGCTCCGTTTGAGCCTTTACATTCTTGCCCTTTGAGGCTGTTGACTCTGAAAACTGTGTTTTTGGTTGCAATTACTTCCGCTCGCAGAGTGAGTTACAGGCACTTTCAGTTAAGGCACCCTTCACTGTGTTTCATAAGGACAGGGTTGTCCTTAGAGTTCGTCCTTCTTTCCTTCCGAAGGTGGTTTCGGAATTTCATTTGAGCCAGAAGGTTGTTCTTCCGGCGTTCTATCCTCCTCCACATCCTGGTAAGGAAGAGGAGAGGCTCCATAGGCTTGATCCTCGGAGATCGTTGAGCTTTTATATTTCGCCATGTCCCGGGTCAGAGTGGACGAACAACTTTTCATTGGTTACGCTTGAAAGCGTTTGGGACAAGCTTTGACGAAACAGACTTTGTCTCGTTGGATTATTTTAGCTATCTCTGAGTGTTACCGCTTGGCGGGTAAGGACCCTCCGGCTGGCTTGCGGTCCCGTTCTACCAGGGGTGTGGCTGCGTCTACTGCCCTGCAGAGGGGAGTTCCTATTCATCACTTCTGTGATGCAGCCACCTGGGCTTGAGTACATACTTTTGTACGTCACTACTCCCTCGATTCCATCAGAGGGCAAGATCTGGCCTTTGGCAAGGCAGTTCTCTATTCCGCAATTTGATTGGGCATGCTAAATTTGTATTCTAAATTCTTTCCCACCTCCTTGCTTGGTGCTGCTTTGGGAGTCTGTCATAGATATGGAATACGTCAGAGGACCCAATCCCCTCGAAGAACAAGTTACTTTCTTACCTGGTAACGTTCTTTCGATGGGATTGTCCGACGACATATTCCATATCGCTCCCTCCCTGCCTTCCCCGCTGCAGAATTTCTTTTGCGATTGCAGCTTGCATTCCGCAAGGCCTGACTGGCAGAAAACTGGTGGCACACATTCTGGGGGAAAAACTATAACTGAGGCTATGGGCGTCGTGCGTCCTACTTGTCACATCGGGTGACGTCGGCTGTCGGAGGAGGTCCTCGGGGACGGCGCATCGATGTCATCGACGCAGGACGCAGACGCCAAAGATGTTCCGAAGCAGCACAGCTGTGGACATTACCTGTCCTAGATATGGAATACGTCACCGGACCATCCCATCGAAAGAACGTTAACAGATAAGAAAGTAACTTGTTCTTTTCTCTCTCCCTCCAGGTGCTTCGTTCCGGTGCGTGCGTGATGTCCTGAAGATGCTGCCAACGGGATAGAATACCACGAGCAGCCGGGATCGAAGGATGGAAAGCTGCAGGTTAGCAGGAACTGCTAATGATGTTGTTTTCTCTCCTCTGCAGGTCCGCTATTCCAGGAACGCCGGCTGCTGGTCTCTGAACACGATGAGCGTCACGCTGCTGGCTGCAGAATAAAGCAAAGCACGTTCTTTAGCATGGGTGTGGTTTATGTAGCCTACCCCTGTAACTTAGTCTGGGCTACGACACCCTAAAACACTGCACTGCAGTCTTGTTCTTAGGGACTAGACTGTGTGGATGTCTCCATGTTGGCTGCAGGCTTACACACAAAAAGAAGTCCCATTCCAAATATGAGCCTGGCGCCAAAGGCGCCAGGACTGACTCCAGGAGAGTCCCTGGTGATAAAGTAAGGCCCTTGGGGCCCCAAATGAACCCCAATTCCTAACCCTACCTGGCATGTGACCATGCCAGTGTTCTGGGTCACGGATCGTGACAAGTTTATACACAAGCTGTTTGGGAGAATTCTCATAAATGTGCTAATTCCCTTCTCCTTAGAGACCCACCACCCACCACCCAACACAACTATGATCGATTTTGAGGACTTGATTTTTTTACCTGGAGAGTGTGGGCCATTTTTCACACTCGCATGTATTTTGATGTGTTTTACTCTTGTGTTCTTTGATTATGGAGTTTTAGACAACTCCATGTGCATCCTCTTCATGTCACACAGCACCCTCAGTGCAGTGACACAGGAAATCCTTTTAGGCTGTCCTGAGGTTTAAACACCTTGTCTGGGATAAACTACTGTTTCCCAGAGAGTAAAGTGAAATCAACTTTACTAGTCTTTTCAAATTCCTTGAACCAGCACACACTATCTTACAATAAAGTGCCGGAGGGGTTACCTAGTATCCCCTATGTCTTGAAACTCAATGTAACAGTCAAATGCTACCCTTTCCAATCGAAACGGCTAGTGGCAGTGGTTCTACAACAAACTGCCATCCTTTTTCCCGACCGCGAACACTGGTAGCTAAAAATCACGGGAGCCATGTTTTTGAAGATGGCGTCTGAGCCCCCTTTGTTCAAACAGGTCCCGGTCGTCTTTTTTTTGCCTTTTCCTTTTGAAAAGGTCCTTCTAGAATTTGTCTCTGCATGCCAAACCAGGTTTGGTCCCTTTGTTTCTACGCCTTTGGCGGGCTTCAGGACCGAAGACCGCCTCTGGCACCCGAGTGTCTGGGGTGGGCAGGAATTGAGGGAGGTGCCCGAAACTCCCTGTGCTTAGTCTCCTAGGGGACCCAAATGCACTGTGGTGGCGTGATTGGCTGACTGTCCGGCAGCTAGGCTGGAATGAATGGGAGGAAGCTGGATAAAAGGTGAGTCTCTTGGCTTGGAAGGCAGTCGACCACTAGAACGAAAGAACGGGAGACTAGCTGGAAGAGGATTGCTGCTGCAACTCCTGGACCGTTGGTTTGCCCCTTGAAGCCCTGATGCAGGTCCGAATTGCCAATTTCATCTTAACAGAGATGCCCTTCAAGGACGATTGCTCCCTTTGAATTGGTGGAACCAATCAACTCGTAAGCCACCTGGACACCATTCTCAAAGTTGGTTGTATTTTCCTCAGCGTGCTGCAGGAACCCGAATAACCAGGGAGAAGGACACCAGTTTGTGTGGTTGACGACAGCTACTGGAATTGAAGATTTTCCAGTTTGCCAGCTTTGTGACCAGTCCCTGTGCAGTGCACGAGTCCCCCGACGTCCTAACTTTTGTCCCCACGACTGAGGCTCAGGAACAGCGATATCTGCAGGAACAGAAGTCTTAAGCTGCATCTTTTTCTTCAAAATAAGGTACTGTGAAAACCCGACCGAGAGAACTTACCTCTCTGCGAAAGTGTGTGAAACTTTGGCAACTTGCAGGCCTAGTCCGCTTGTGACCCGGCATACAAACCTTTCTTCTATGAACTACTTCCGAGAACCGTGGCAAAGACTTTTCCGTTTAAACTACCCGAACAGTTTTTACCTATACAAGACTCTTAGCACATTGACTTTGGCCTACCTATTGCAATGAATCAACTCCTCTGCTGAACTCAAATTATTTGCACTGTTTAAGAGTAACTGTAATATTCGTTTTATCTTATGCCTTTTTGCTCCTACTTCAAATGCTCTGAATGCCATTTTGCTCTTACTTCAAAGTTTAAATGCCTCAGAGCCTGATGATGTGAAGTACTGCAGTATGTTTGTGTGCGATATTGATTGCCTCCTTTTAATGACTGTGTAATAAATTAAGAGGTGTTTTACCAAGAAACCTTGAGTAGAAGTGTCTATCTGAATGCTTGTGATTGTAGACCTCTGTGTAACACCCTTAAAGCTCACATTCCCTCTTGATTCAAGCCTGGCTGCTAAGCTCGCTACCAAAAACGGTGTGGTACAGACTTATACCAAAGGTTTGTTTTGTTTACACCTGTAGTCCTAGTTGTGTGTAGTGGTCCCAGAGAGTACTGCATACAAACTCTGCTTAACACAAGCCAGCACAGTAACTCGGCACAGAAGATTTTGCATCAGGACTACTTCAGGATCTGCAGCCAAAAACCCGGTCGTTTAATTCCTTCATCATAAGTCTGAAGACTGGACACTGGAGGGACTTTTGCAGCAAGGATCACAGGGAAGGTACTAGGAAAGGTTTCCCTCGTGGTTGGATGCGGCTCTGTGAATTTGGTGCCTTTTTCAGGAGCACAGAAGACCACAGAATATCGATGGTCAGATTCTCGTTGTTTGCAAGGGTCCAGCACTCTGGTGAGGGGACTTTTCGGACACAAATCACATCTCTGGAGGTCCAGCAGAATGCCATCGAAGTTTCAGCAAGATTCGGAATTCTGAAAAACAGCCAGCCTTCCAGCTTGAAGTGGATTCTCGCTGCCGGGCTGGAACACAAAGTGCTACAGAGTTTTGGACTCTTCCCTCGCTTCCTGCCTTCAGACACTCTGGAGCAAGGGTTTGGAATCCACAGGATTGCCACCGAAGATAAAAATCGCACAAAGGAATTACCCGCCCTGGAGGTCAGGGGAAGGAACAAGAAAGGACGAGGAACACTAACATGGGGAAAAGAGTGGGGCCATTTTGATAAAATTGGCACCTTTACCAGGGATGTGCTAACAGCCTTCGGTAAAGGTCAACCAAATTAATACAAAGTTCACTGCCACCAGCCATTAAAGCCAAGTTTGTCCTTGTAAAATAAAAGTTCGATTTAAAATGAGAAAGGGGATACTCAGTATCTCCCCAGTACTCCCTATAAGGTGGGGGTGCAGGTCTCACCTAATTTATCTATGAATTTATTTGAGCTCACAAAACCCTGAGGTATCTAGGCGCTAGTTAAAGAAACTGCATAGTGCATTTAGAAAAGTGCAAGAAACGCGTATGGGTTGCACACAGTTGGTGAGTATTCAGACTGGCAAAGCCTCACGTCATGATACGGGGGGGCTACATCAGTAATGCAAACAAGCAAATGAGACGAGATAGATGTTTGTGCAGATTTAAAGCCTGGCCTCATGGTGACGTACAGACAAGCATGGAATGTGCTAGGCTTTAGCGTTTTAATTGCATGCAATCCCATTATTCTGTGATTCTGTATTCGATTTGGAACTTTCTTTCATGATACTGTTTTCGCATACCTAAAGAGTCAATATTCCCCTCTCCAATTTAACAAATTGGTGAAACCGTAGGATGAGCCCATTAGAATACATCCGCAGTGTGAAACATTCGCCTCACCTGCATTCAAAATGTCCCCCGTTTTTCATCTCTGTAATAATTTGTCGTTATTAGCCAACTAAATGACACTAAATGATTGGCCTAAAAGGTGTGGTCATCTCGTTCAACCCTGCTAAGAATACATATAGGTTCCCACTGCTGGAATTCCAGGGAGGTGAGGTAAACATTGAATGTCCCTGCGTTCTCTGAAAACATCAGGCTGCAATCAAGGGCCATGGTTGTAGCAAGGTGAGTAGGGGGAACCCTACTTCCAAGAAGAAACCATGAAACATGGACTGCCAACAACAGCACTAACACAATCTGATAATACTCTCCCCTGCCTTTTTACTCTGACTGCCTGTTTTAGTGTTTTGTATGCCCGGAGCCATGTGGCACAGTATATAAGTAATAATAATCACCACCTGGGTCCTAAGTTTCACGCAGCAGTCTTTATAAAATGCAATAGTGCCCAAACTATTTTGTATGCTAATCGGCAACTGTGACTGCATGGGTCCTTACAAGTGCTCCCAAAAGCATACAAAATAAAGCTTCACTGATTCCGATGAGGCCTCTCATTCCGCTTCACCAAAGAGATCAAAACAAGAGAAAAAGATAAAACCTAGGTCTCCTTCCTCAGAAAGACCTAAAAGCATGATCTGTTTAACACTCCAGGGGAGCTTTTTGATGTCAAATCTAAATCTATTCATTTTTTATTTATTTTTATTTGGTTTATAAAAACCTTTTACAAGGTTAAAAATTACCTTTCAGTACTTAACATAGAAAGAAAAGAAAGAAATGCACAGAAAATATACAGAGACCCAAATTTCTTTCTGAAACAGATATTACAATTTTCTAACATTCTGACCATCGCTATTGTAAATCCTTGTCAATTCCCTGAGATCATCCTATCCCAGAGCATCTCTAATGTATGAAAAGGAGACTCCAGCCCAAACTTTCCAAAGGCAGCAAGTCTATGATGCAATGTTCCTGCACAATCAAGCAATAGATGTCTAGTAGTCTGCCTGTCAGGATTTTTGCAGATCCCACATAATTGGATTGCTGAGTCTCCCAGCCCTCATTTTGCGAGGACTTCACCAGTGTGAATGACATTCTGCCTTAATCTCAAACTTTTTCCTGATTCTCCAATCTGGAAATTTTAGCAGATACTTATTTAAGTGTCTCTTTTTTTGTCCACTTTCTTCAGTGAATTAGGATTCACTACTGACTGAATTTCATCAATGGTATTTATCCAGTCCAACTCATACCATCGTTTTTTTTACTTCTCAGGATTCCCTAATAATGTTTCGATGTCACTGTCCATCTTTCCCAACCATTCCTTTATCTGATAACATACCTGTTAACATTTTTGATTTGTTATTCATTAGATGGACTTTGATGTCTCGGTATAGTGAGTTTTCTTGGGCGAATATTATAAATTGATACAGGGAGATCAATATCCATCCTGCTTGAGCTTTCAATGATCTTAAAACTCATTTGAACCTAATGTTTGAAATAGGTAGGCACATAGGTAAGCCCAGGACATTTTCCCACAACCAACCCTCCCATCTATGCCAATTTCCATTCCACATAAGGGGGTTAGCCTCTACCCCCCTAGAGTATTATTGGAGTGATTTTGGCCTGATGGTATTTGATGAGAGGGAGGGGAAAATCTATATTTTAGCAGAATTCTTTTTCATCCTCGCTGATAGTTTGATTTTCGTTTGTATTTCAAGTTCTATCTTAAATGCAGCTAGTGAGGCATAGATTTTGTATCCTAGGTAAATTAGATCTTCCACCCTCGGAATGTGTTGACCTCCCAGCATCCAATGAGAGAATGTGATGTTTCGGTTTGTATGTCTGAAGGCCAGGATTTTTGATTTCTTCGGATTGATTGCCAAACCATTTTCCTCTGCATAGTTCTGTAATTTATGAAGAAGACGTTTAAGTACTATTGCGGTTTTGTCTAATACAACCACATCAACTGCATAGGCGAGCCAATGGGTTTTGGTGCCATTTAGCACCGGGCTTGCCAATGCTGCTGGGGCCAGATATTCTCCCATCTCAGATAGATAAAAATTAAAGAAAAAAGGTCCTCCCAGACAACCCTAGCGAACTCCCCACTCTACCCCTACTGGTGTCAGATCTAAATCCAGAAGAAAAATGGGCAAAACAAGTCATCCAGACTCCCCCACTTCATCTTCTTCCACCATTCCTGTCATCTCATCTGAAGAAGAAAGCCAGAAAGGTCCAAGTGGGAAATACCAGGATGGGAACGACTAGAACAAAGTCCTTCTGCATGTGTCATTGGGAATGGTGTACACAAGACAGGGGGCTACTAGGTCCCAACACTAAAACCACTAAAAGACAACAGAAGGCGGTGGTCAAAAAGATGTTTCCCCGCATTCGTTGGCACCAAATATTTTGGTCCCAAAAATCAGGTGCACATTGAAAGAACATGAAACGATTGCCCTTACCAGGTTCATGGAAAAGATCTACTCTCTGGCTCGAGGAATCAGATGTCCCACCGTAGTGCGGGTATACTCCCTGCTGTCTAACCTGATGTCTTTCTATGGTGAGCAGCAATGCGTGATGCCCATAGGCAGAAAAGTGGACGCAGCACTGAAAAGTACACCTATTGCTAAGCACCATCACTTACACAACATTCAAAGCACAGTACCTCCTAGATGACTTTCAGGACCTGTATTTCAAGATGAAAGAGGACTCTGAACATGCCTCTAACAGAAATTATGCACCAGCAGGTGGAACACGAATCGCATCTGGCCTTTGATGGGGTCTGCTCAGCTGCTCTGACTATGGAACATCTGTAGCAGCCAGAAGACAAAGAAGGGTCTGTGTTGCCAATGCTTCGCAGATCCATTCAGCCACATCTGCTTACAAGGTTCAAAGCTATTCGGGGATGAGCTGAAAGACGATGTGCACAAAGTGTTTAAAGAGGAAGGGGGGGAAAAAAAGCGGCTCCCCTTAACATGAAATCCATGGTGCAGTCCACGAGGTCTGGACCCCCATCATAGTTTCCTCCAACAAGGACAGGCCTGAAGTCCAACTACTGACAGTTTACACACCACTTTGTGCTACAAGCTTTACTTGAGATGTTTCGTAAGATCCTCTGCATTGGTGTGGGTTTAGGTGTATTAGGACTGGCCTTTGTTCGCTCATATATTGACTTTTATGCATCTGTGCTTTTAAGGAATGTGCTAGGCTTTAGCGTTTGGTTTGCTTGTGATCCTGTTGTCATGGGATTCTATATTCGATTTGAACTTTTCTTTGATACGCTGTTTTCTCATTACTCTTCTGCATAAAATGTAAAAGGATCCAAAGATCCTTTCTACCCTTGTGAACTGTAGTTCTCACAAGGTTAGCCAGAGAAAGTTAAAAGGGTTTCCCCAAGGGCAACCCAGAAAGAATAGGCACATATTGCCAAAAGGTTTTGAAGGAGGATAACTTTAAAAAGACACTATGGGAGAGTCTTAAAAATTACACCCATAAAGAGTAAAAACTGTGTGGGAAAAAAGGTTCCCACTCAGAGGTAGAAGGAAAAATAATCCACCAATAAAAGTAAAAAGTTCTGGGGTTGACACAGGTCAGGAAGATTTATAATTGCTTTGAAAATATTAACTAACACACTGCACCCGCCTCTGACGCCAAGACGCAGTGGCGTAAGGGTACACAGCTCGCATGTAGGGGGGACTGTTTGGCTCTGTTCCAGGACACCTGTCAGTCTTTTCAGAAACCCATGGGTCCTATATGTAGTCTCCACAGGCTTCAGCCTTCCTCTTCCATCTGCTCCTCCTCTTCGTCAGATTGGGTACCCAGCCTTTTTTACAGGAGGTCCTTTCGCTCTTAAAGATGCAGGCGATAGAACTGGTTCCACTTGTAGACAAGGGATTTGGTTACTATTCCAGGATTTTTGCAGTACCCAAGAACAACCAGGCTGGCCTGAGGGGCAGTCCTGGACCTGCCATTTCTAAATCTATCTTTAACGCTTGAATGCTTCAAGATGATTACTCCTGCGCACATAGCAGAGTCTCTGTGTACAGGGGACTGGATTTGTTCCCTGGACCTCAAGGATGCGTACCTGCATTTACCCATACATCAAACGCATCGGAGGTTTCATGATTGTCATACAACCTCCTGTACAAGGTGCTGTCCTTCAGCCTGAACTTGGTCCCTTGTGTCTTCAAGAAGTTGATGAATGCAGTGGCATGCTTTCTTCGCTTGGAGGGCCATCACCTATACCCTTATCTGGACGACTGGCTGGTTATGCAAGAATTGATGTAGTAACCCTGTGTGAGACTACACAACACTGATCTGCTTGATATTGGGTAACCCACCTTTTGGTATAGGCCTGTACTACACGTGATTGAGCAGCCAGGCTTATCTCAAGAGGGATTAATGTGAGCTGTAGAACTGTAGCAATGAAATTCTCAAATACAAGTAGCCAAGTAACACTTGCACTCAAGGTTTCACTTATAAATATTTATTTAACAACCGTTTTTAAATAAGCATTCCTTAAATAGGGCAATATATGTAATGATTAAATATACTTTTCCAGAATCGGCACAAAGCTAGTAGATACTATTTAGAGATGGTTTTTACACACTTCCTACACACAGAGGTGACTTCATTCACCAGGACAGTAATGGCATTTGTATATCACAAATACACTTTGCAGATTCTGAGGTTTGCAGAAAGGATAAAGGAAGGAAAAAGGTTAAACATGTTCTCGGGGCATGTGAGTATACTTATATCTACCAATGAAGTTTAGAAAAAACCTTTCCCAGCAATAATAGTTTAAAACTAAGTTATCACCAATGAGGGCAGAAAATATCAGTCAGTGGACTAGAAAAGCCTGCAGGAAGACAGGACAGCCAGTCAGTTGGAACAGTCTATGGTGCTGAGGCACTTCTTAGTTAATAGAATTCTCCAGCATGTGTTCTGGCATGGATTTACATGCTCATGAATATGCCCCTTCATCTCGCTGGGAATCCTCGTTAAAAGAAAAAAGTGCCACTTTTGTTTATAAACTGTCTTACTCTTACGTCCCGTCCCCTTTCCTCCATACTGCATGGGCGTCCCTTCCAATGGACGGGAGAAAGAACCTTTTTCACCATAAAAAACCTTCTTTCCCTTTAAATTTAGAGGTGCGTGGGGGTGCAGCACTGGGAGCATGCGCTACCCTGACTCTGCTCTCCGGCGCCACACCTCAGTCCCCTTTTCCGCGTCGACGGGGAACGGGCCGAATTCACAAGCGCTCCTGGGTTTGGATTCGGCCATGTAATTCCACACGCGTATACTTCTCCTTTTTGTCTTTTTATCATTCAGGTAATCGGTCCTTAGGCATCATGCTCTCCTCCCCGGCGCATGTCGACTTCCACAGGGTTCAGCAGTTGTCCATCCTGCGACGGGCTGTTCCCAACTCCAGACCCCCATGCCTCCGCCTACGCTGCCTTGGCCCAGACCACGGTTGGCAAGCTTGTACAGCATGCAACGGCTTGTAATCGTGGTCTCTGAAGAACAGTCTAGCCAGGTGGAGGGAGCTCTTCCAGAAGCCTCCTCCAGAGGACCTAAAGGACTGTTGCAGGCCCATGGTAGGGCCTCTATTTTCCATCGCACCCCGCAAGGGAGACTCCTTCCCAAGGACTCGCCCACGCAGGAGCGACCGCTCAGGTTCTTGTACCAGCACGTGCACCGAGGCTGCTTCAGCTAAAGGCTGAGTGATCCTTGGGTCCTCCCGGTGGCGGTGCTGAGGGACTGGAAGGTTCTTGTACCGATCTTCATCCGATCTTCATTCGTCGGGCTCTGCCCTGGTACTGGCAACATGTCTGAGGAGCTACCCCCTAGTACCGGCAATACGTCTGAGGTGGCACCTAAACGCAGCTCTACCGACCCCCGGGTCGAGGATGTGGCACCTACCGGGTCTAAGCCCAAGGAGCAGGGAAGGCCTTGCGATCCACACTCGACAGCCCCGGAGGAGGCTGGGCCCAGCGAGCCAAGCAACACGGTGCAGGCACGTGGCAGCTCGACAAAATGGCCGCGATGCCAGACATCAGCACCCGTCCGGCACCATTCCATGAGTTTGGTGAGGAACGAGTGTCCAGGTGGGACTTGCCTCAACTAGGTACGGGCAGGGTTTGCAGCGGCTCCAGCAGCCTCCCGCTACTACGGCCTGTGAAGACCGGTTCTTTGAGAGGTTCCTCAGCTCATGAAGTCCCCTCGGACAGAAGTTATCCTTGAACGCCGTCGGGGACATGCTCCCTCCAATGCTTCCAGCACCTCGGGCGCCTCTGCCCCGGCGCAGCCTCTGCCTCCGGCCCCCAGCCGATTCCTCAGGCGGTTCCGTACCAGCCTCCTGCGCAGCCTCAGGCTCCGGTCTCACTACCCCAGCCCCCGGCTCCTGCTACGCCCCCACCAACGCAGGATCCTCCTGACCCATGTGATACGGATGAGGGAGGACCACAACACACCCTCATCAGTCAAGGCCTTCCACAAACATCTTGCAGGACTAGCGGAGTACCTGGGCGAAGCCCCTCTGCCAAAACGGGAATTCCACTCCAGACAGGTGTAGTCTCCCTGGCGAAAAAGGGTTGGCTCAAGCCCCACTCGGCCCAGCCAGTCAATCAACGCCAAGTACAAGCAGTTGGAGGGGGATACACTCTTGCTATCGGCCAATACTCAGCCACACTCCTCGGTGATCGCTGCAGCATCACTATCCTCAAAGCTGTCGTCAACCACCTCCTCTGTGACCCTGCTAGGCAAGGAGAAGATCTTGGAGGCTTACAGAAAGAAGCTGTATTCCAACGCGTCATTGCATCTTCGTCAGGCCAACGCCATTGCCATTCTGGTTGCCGTTAACTAGAGGTCATGGCGGGAAATTGCAGACTTCCTCCGGGAACTGCCTACACAGAGCCAATCGCGTTTCAAGGCTGGATTGGCGAGGGCCAAGCTGGTGGCTCAGGACCTCAAGACATCCACCTTGGCCCATATTGACACCTCTGGCCGTGCCATCTGTATCGCCACGGACATGAGAAGGACAGCCTGGCTCTGCAAAAAATTCAACCCAGATGTCAAGGAACATGTATTAGACCTGCCGTTCAAGTGGAGGGGGGTGGGAGTGGACCTCTTGCACTCCACCGCGGACGAGGAGCTGGAAAAGAAGAAAAACGGCTCACAAATGGCCAAGTCTTTATCCATCTTGACATAGACCATGCCGAAATCGTACACCCAGTCACAGCAGCGCTCCGACAAGGGACATGCATACGGAGGGTTCCGCGGCTTCCTGGAACACAGGTCCAGGCAGACCGACAGCTCGCCGACTCCAAATCGACGCACACAACAAAAAGGGGGGGAGGGAGGAGGAGTAAGGGCTTTTTCCAGTCCCCCTCCTCTGCAATAGCCTGAGGGAAAGCAGGCATGACACGTCCCTCTGGGTCCACTTGTCTCCAGTGGGGGGCAGGCTTGCTCTCCAAGCACAGTTCTGGTGCCAGAATTTCAGACCCCTGTATCCTCTGTATTATCCACGGGGTACCGCCTACCCATCCCAGCCTCTCCTCCCCACCACTCCCTCAGGTTGGGACAGCAACTCTTCTAACAGAGATCCAGTCGCTCGTAGAGAGCCAGGCCGTGGAGGAAGTACCAGCCTCCCTGTGAGGCTTGGGCTTTTACTCCAGGATTTTTGCCACTCAGAAAAAGGACCAGGCGGGCCAGAGAGTTGTGCTGGACCTTTCCACCCTCAACCTCTCGCTACCTGTAGAAAAATTCAAAATGGTTAGGCCAGCTTTGATAGCGGAGACATTGTGCAAGGAGACTGGCTGTGCTCCCTAGATTTGAAGTATGCGTACCAACACGTCCTGATTTGGCAGCTGAATTGTTCTTTCCATCGGTTCAAGTTCATGGGCTACCATTTTGAATACAAGGTCCTTTTTTTTGCCTCTACTTGGCCCCCAGGATCTTTACCAGACTCATGGATGCTGCGGCTGGCCTCCTCAGAGCACATGGCTTCCACATCTAACCATACCTCAACGACTGGCTCGTCAGGGCTACATCTCCGGCAGCTGTTTACCACTCTTCCCATGCCCTTATGAACATACTGCACGATCTGGGCTTCTCGCTCAATCTCAAGAAGTCGTAGCAGCAGCCCATGCAGACTGACATTTTTGGGCCTCTTCTGGGACACATGCTCCGAGAAGGTATTTCTGTCGGAGGACAGATCTCGGTCATCAAGAGGGCCACCACACACTTCCTCATCAGATAAGTAACCTCGGCCTGGTGGTACCAGCATCTCCTGGGCCTCTTGGCAGTGGTCCTATTAGCTGTCCCACACACAAGACTCTCAGGGTGAGGATTCAGCTGTACTACGCGGCTTCATGGAACCAGGAGCGGGGCTCTCAATCAGATGCTCAGCGTTCCTCCATCTCTCCGCCCGGACCTAACCTGGTGGTCCAGGGCTTGCAACATATGGATGGGCAAGCTCTTTCGGCCTCCCACCCCGCAGGTCACCATCACAAGACTACTCCCTCGAGGGCCGGGGAGCCACCTTGGACGATCTCTCGGTCCACGGCACCTGGACTCGACAGGAGCAGGAAAACCACATCAATTGGTTGGAGTTGAACGCCATCTGGCTAGCACTCAAAGCATTTCTTCCACTTCTCAGGGGCAAGGTTGGCCTCGTCCAGACTGACAACTCGACTAGCATGTACTATGTCAACAAGCAGGGAGGCACCAGATCCCCCTCCACTGTGCAGACTGGCAATCAACATGTGGGAATGGGCCCTGGAAAACCTCTACCTCACAGCAGTGCACCTCCCGGGGGAATCCAACCTGGAGGCAGACAGGCTCAGCAGGTTTGTGAGCAGGCAATTACGAGTGGCAGCTAAACGACCTCGTTATTCAGGAGATCTTAAACAGATGGGGTCTTCCCCAGGTGGATCTTTGCCACCTGGCACAACAAGAAGTGCCCTCAGTTCACCTCCTGGCAGGGATTGGGCCCAGACTACCTGGGCAACGCATTTCAGATCCAGTGGAAAGGCATGACAGCATATGCCTTCCCGCCCACTCTTGTTGATTCAGAGTGATTTGCAAGATCAAGGATTCTCGCAAGCTCAACATCATTCTAATTGCTTCATGGTGGCCAGCCAGGCCATGGTTCTCGGAGCTGCTCAGCCTCACGGAGATGCCTCCGATTCACCTCCCGACAGACCCAACACATCCTCTGGCACAGCAAGGGGTTGGGGCGGCAGGGTCATTCACCCCGCACCACAGAAACTAGCCCCTCGCCGTGTGGTTCCTGAGCAGGTAATGCCAAGGCACCTCATCCTCTCCCAGGCCAATCTGGAGATCATACAGGGCGCCAGGCGCAAAGCAACCAGGGCCCAGTAGAAGAGTAAATGGACCAGGTTCTGCTTCTGGGCAGCCTCGAAGGATATCGACCCCCCCCCCCACCCCCTGGCAAGTACTTTGGTTAACGTGCTCTCCTTCTTGGAGCGCCTCGCCCACTCTGGCGTGCAGGTGGGCACCTGCTGCACTTACCTCACAGCCATCAGGGCCTACAGGAACTTGGAGGAGGGGGGTTTTCTCCTCCAATCCGATTTTCAAATATTTGACGGGGCTGCATGTGGGACCTGGACATAGTCCTCAGCGCATGGGCGCACAAACCGTTCGAGCCAATGGCATCCGTTGACATGGCCTTACTGGTAGGTCTCTCCTCGGCTCGAAGAGTCGGTGAGTTCCAGGCGCTATGCGCCTCAGAACCATACACTACCTTTCACAAGGACAAGGTAGTCCTGTGGGCGCACCCAGCAGTTCTGCCTAAGGTGCTGTCTGCTTTCCATTTGAATGAGGAAATCGTCCTCCGTACTTTTTTTGCCGATCTTAAGGACACGTTCTGCACTGCTTGGATGTCAGACGTGCCTTGAAATTCTACCTAGACAGGACTAAGGGCTTCTGCAAGTCAGATGCCCCGTTTGTCTCCTTTGGTGGTGCAAGCCCAGGCTATCAGGCCTCCAAGGTCTCCATGTCACGCTGGATGGTCTCGACCATCAAAGAAGCATACGAGGGGAAGCACAAGCTGCTTCTGGCTAACATGCTCGCCCACTCAGTCAGGGCTTCCAGCAACATTTCCCTTGGGCCATTCCCTCGCTTTCTGCAAGCATTACTGTTTGGATGCCGGCTCTAGATCTGAAGTGGCTTTCGGACAGGCGGTGTTCAGGAACCTATTTGCTTGAGGGTCTCCACTCCACCCTGGTCTCCTCTCCACCCTGGGGCTACATTCAGTTGTAATCGCCCATGCAGTATGGAGGAAAGGGGGCGGGACGTAAGAGTAATTTATAAGTTTACTCACTGTAGTGACTAACGTATTCTAAATCCATAGTCCCCTTTCCTTCATACGTCCGACCATCCTCCCCCACACCCTGTAATAGGTGTCATTAGGCATTGTTAAATCTATTGTCAACGCGTCAATGGGGACTGAGGTGTGGCACCAGAGGGCGGAGTCAGGGCAGCACATGCTCCCACAGCCGCACCCCCACACGCCTCTAAATTTAAAGGGAAGAAGAGTTTTTTTGGTGAAAAAGGTTCTGTCTCCGTCCCTTGGAAGGGACGCTCATGCAGTATGGAGGAAAGGGGACTATGGACTAGGAGTATGTTAGTCACTACGGTGAGTAACTAATAATTTCTCCTATAAATCAATCCCTGAGCTCTGGATCATACTGTCCCCCAGCCAATGGCTGCCCTCTCCCTTAGCCCCTCCTCTGGCAGCACCTTCAGATTTTACCGCACGTTCAAGTGTTGGAAGTCCTCGCGTTTTGCTCTTCGAGCGTTGTGTTTTTTCGCGCTTTTTTTGTAGGAAAACTGGTTTTTCGTCAATTGCACCTGTGTGATCCATCCGATTAACGTGGACCAGTTTTGCAGCAGCTTTCATCGCCCCTCAAGTGCAGAAATCAAGTGTTTTATTCAAGATTCCATCATGCCGACACAGCGCTGGGTCATGTCAGAGGACGACTGAGCTTCCCTCTTCAAGCTGTGCAACAGCTGCGGTTTGCAGAATATTTTCACGGACGATTCCCAATGCCTGTATCATATACACCCGGCGCACAAGGAAGAAGATCGTGAAATCTGCCGTGGCTTCTCCAAGCACACACAGGATCGACATGTCCGGCTGGCGACCTGGCTCAAGGACAGGACCTCTACCCGGGGTGGTTCACAGGGGCATTCCTCATCAGGATCCAGCCAACCTGAGCGTGCTTCTAAGTCCTTTGAGTGTGCTCCTTCCGTGGAGGCCCAAGACGAGGCCATGCACTGCGAGTCCCGTTGGGGTCGCTGCGCAAGTGGGTTCTGCAACGGTCAGGGTGCGTTCATTGTCTCCCTCTGCCTTGATCTCGAGCCACTGCTCCAGAACTTTGTCCAAGAGCAAGTCAGCTACCCCAGGGAAGCTGCAGGAGAAACCGGGAAAAGGCCAAGCAGGACATGGTGGCCGACCTGCCAGTGAAGGCCCAGTTGATCCAGGCCAAAACATCCTCGTCCATCGGGATGGATGCTGCCCCCACCCCTTTTGAAGGCGAAAGTGGCTGACCCGGTGCAGGGTGCCACAGTGGCGGCCAGAGTGGTTCTTCCTCCCAGGCGGGAGGCTTAATCTAAGCCAATAGAAAAGACTTGGGCAAAGAGGATGCCGGACCTTAGCCTGAGACCGACCCCTCAGGACCCAAAGAGGCCATCACCTCTGCCAGGAGAGTAGGTGTGATCCAGGCCATGTCCTGCAAGCGGTCTTATTGGACTTTCCACGAGACGAGGTTGGTGCTTCAGACGCACCCCTACTTCATGTTCAAGGTCCCATCAAATTCTCATCGTCACAAACCCTTGGTGTTGCCTGTGTTTTTTTTCCGACGACTTTGTCGCTGGCTGCGAAGAATTTACACTCGCTGGATGTGGCTTGAGCGCTAAAGATTTTTGTGGCCCGGACGAAGAGTTTCCGGAAGACTTCTCAGCTTTTTGTGAACTTTGGCCCTGTGAACAATGGGAAGGCCCGGTCCAAGGCTTCCATTTCCAGGTGGCTCTCCGGCTGCATCACTCATTGTCAGCGGTTGGCAAACCGACCACTGCCTGGCTGTCCGAGAGCCCATCCTATCAGACCGATTGCTTCTACGACAGCGTTCCTGTCTGGTGTGCCCCTGTTGGATGTTTGCAGGGCTGCCACGTGGAGGTCGACGCACACCTTTACGAAATCCTACTGCATTGACAGGGATTCCAGGGAGGAGTCCAGAGTCTGCCAGGCAGTGCTGTGCAACCTGTTCGCCTGAAGGTGAGTCTGGTTGCTTCTGTTAAGCCTTGCCACCTCCCGTGGTTGTATACTTTGTGTATTCTTTATTCATGAGCATGTGAATCCATGCCAGACCCCATGCTGGAGAAGGAACCAGTGACTTACCTGTAACTATTGTTCTTCAGCATGGATCTGGCATTGACTCGCATGCAAACCCTCCCGCCTTCCCCTCTTCTCTTGGGCCTACTGCCACTTTACGCGCTACCAAATCTGAAGATGGCTGCCAGAGGAGTGGCTTAGGGAGAGTGCAGTCATTGGCCAGGGGCAGTACGACCCAGAGCTCAGTGATTGGTTTATAGGAGAAACCGTTTTAACGATGATTCCCAGCCTGACGGGGAATATTCATGAGCATGTGAATCCATGCTAGACCCATGCTGGAGAACAGTTACAGGTAAGTAATTTGTTCCTTCTTGCACAAAGTTGGAGAGTTTGTTGAAGAAAAATAACTGTAGGGTCACAAGCTGTTAAACCTGTGAAGGGTAGAGCTGAAATCAACTCCAGCAAAAGAATAGCTACTGCAAGTCTCAACTGAGAAGAGCAAAGCTAAACACACGGAGGTAAGTACTCCAAGTCTGAACAATAACTCTGGTTGGAAGAAGAGTGGTCCAGCTGACTTGTGTTGCAGTGATTCAGATGCTGGGTTCTTGAGCCTCAGTCGTGGGGACAAGAGGGAGGACATCTGGAGAACTCCTGCAGCAGCAATATGGAGGTTGACAGCAACTATGGGCTCTTTTCGGATCAGCAGCACTTCAGTTTCAGCGCACGGTAAACGGCACCACCGCAAATTTTGAATACCAGTTTGGCTTCCTTCACTCCTTGAGTTCTGCACTCTGGTGAGGGGACTCGAGCTCTGGTCGTCCTGCTTCTGGAAGTTCTTGGGTAGACTCCTGGAGCTTCTAGCTGGATTACTCGACTATGGATTACTTGACACCTGGCACTCAGTTCCTGCAGCAGCAAACAGCCAGTCTGGGAAGATCGTCCAGTGGAATTGGTCCTGGGGTAAGTGGGTCCCACTAACCCAAGGGAAGAAGTCTATTCCGGAGCTCGTCTTGTCGATCAGAAAAGTTTCAGCACAGCAGCAAGGCTTAACCGGGCAATTAAAATATCCAGGAGGATGCAGCAAGCTCCGTTCAAGGTTTCTTCGTCTGGTGGTCTTCCCAGTGGTTGACTCTGCCTCTAGTCCCAAAACCCTAGCCTTTTAAGCAGTTTTCTCCCATTCATGCACAGCTTAGGCTGTCAAACAAAAGGTGACTGTCCTGCAAGGACAGCCAGCCAATCAGGGCTGGGTGCATTCAGGCATTCCAAAAGACAAAGGGCGGTTGTTTCGGCAACCTCCCTCACTTCCTGCCATTCCAGAGGCAGGTTTCACTACTGAAGCCCGCCAAAGGCAAAAAGAAAAAAGGGCTCAAACCTGGCTTGACCTGCAGAGTAAAACCCAAGCAAGATCCCACAAACCGAAAATGCCAAAAAACGAAGACCGGGGCCATTTTGAAAAATTGGTCCCCCATGGGTGCTATACTGCAGCTGAGGATTCAGCCTGCGCTAGAAAAGCACAATGGTAGGAACATTTTAAACCACTGCCACCAGCCATTAAAAGTAGTGAGGGTAACACAAAAAATGTTACATGAGAATGTAGGATAAAAGGCTACTCTGTAACCCCCCAGCACTCCACATATGATGGTGTGTGCTGGACCTACAAAGATTAAAGGGAAGTAAAGTCAATTTCACTTTACTATTCTTAGGAACAGTAGTTCACACAAGAAAATGTATTTAAACCTTATGAGAAATCTAAAGGATTTCTCTGACACTGCGTTGAGGGTGCTGTCACCATACAAAAAGTAGATGCCTAGGGAATCCACACACAAAGGAAACGCACAATCCAAATCGGGTCAAAACACAGAGTGAGGAAAAAGGTATATCTCACTCCAGGGTTAAAAATAAAAATCCCTAAAGTCCAGCAAAAGAGCTGGGGGTCTGTAAGGTTGAATGGAATTAGCACAGAAATGAGAATTCTCCCAAATGGCCCGATCCTAGCTTCCAGAACTGCCAATGGTATTACAGCATGGGTACTTGGATTGTGGAGGTCGCCAGGCAGTAAATCGTTTGAAATCACTGAGGAGTCCTCATCACTTCCCCTGATTAGGACTCTGTTGTAGTTATAAATCTTTCGAGTTCAGGGGTGCAAGAAAGGTTAGAGGGTAGTATATTATCATAAAATCAGCCGGGGCCTTTGAGTTTCTTTCGATACCCTGACAGTTTCAACAAGGACCCTTTGTTGTCGATCGAGATGTTGCAGTCTGGCTTCATTCTCCCTATTGTCAGATGTTTTGACCATTGCAGCAATGCTTGAACGAGTTGACGGAAGAGCTGATATGGTTCCAAAAAAACTTTATTGTGGTTTGTGCAAGGTCTAAATTCAGTGATTGTCTTGCAACTTTATTCCATCATGCGGTGCCTGCAGAGCTTTTATTTGCAGGTCGACCACTGGAGCTGAATCTGAAGATGAGGAAGATGAGGAAGATGAAGAAAAGATGTCTGTAGTTATTTCCAGCAACCAGAGAGCCTGCTGTGAAACTGGGGCCTGATGCAACCCTTCCTTCCAATCGACCTGGGGATCCTAAAGACGACTCCTACCCAGTGGCTGGTGGGATCCACTAGTCTCAAGACCTGCAAAACGAGCCATTCCACAAGGTGCTGCGACCTTGCTGGGCTGCAAAATGCCAATACCCTGGCTCCTCGAGTGCATGGTTTTCTGAAGTTAGATTCTGTCCGAAACTTTTGTGGATTCCTGCTGGAACTCCAGAGACCAGATTAGAATCCCTGAAGTCTCCTCACCAAAGTGCAGGACGGGAGAGTGAAGAGAAACCGACAGGCGATATGCGTTCTTCGTCTGGTTTTCTGTAAAAGGGTGCCAAATCCACAGAGCCGTGAGAATCTGTGATGAAACCTTTGCTGGAAGC
Organism: Ambystoma mexicanum; assembly: GCF_040938575.1. NCBI lineage: Eukaryota > Metazoa > Chordata > Amphibia > Caudata > Ambystomatidae > Ambystoma > Ambystoma mexicanum. The sequence goes on from NC_090922.1 coordinate 345,741,306, forward strand.
CACCTCTGACTGCTGCAGCTGAAAGTTCCAACCCAGTGTCAAGTTTAGTCTGCAGACCAATCTTCCACGAACTTGGTTTTGTGGTTCTGCATCCTGAAAGCATTCTCTCAGCTCTTCTTTTCTCCTAAGGTACTGTGTTGGCTTGGGTAATACTTCCATTAAGTCTTGTGTGAATCCTGTGAGGCTGTGTGGGTGATTGGTGTGGTTGGGAGTTTGTTTGTACCACTTACCCAGGCCTAGTGCTGCAACGCTTATAGGTTGTCTTCTCTGAAGTGCCTGAACACTTCAACTAATTCTAAAGTGAATACTTGTTTAAGAAGCTCTCCTATGGAATGACTTTGCTGCAACTGGACCCTATCTTGATCTGCATACAACTGGCTCCTACACCACTGCGGTCCCACCTATGCCTCTGAGAAAACCTCATGCTATAGACTAGGGGAAAGACTTTATAAGATTATCTTTCCGTTTTGAAAAATATAACAAGTGTTAAAGTACGTACTTCATATATTAATTAGTGTTGCAACTGTATCTCTGTAATAGAATAACTTCCAAATTGCCCTTAAGTTTATACTTACTTTTGAGTTGCATTCTGCCCCTCTAAACTCTAAAAAGTATGTTATTTTACTTACTTTGAATGTTTCCCCCCTTCTTAAAGGTAATGAGTATTGGCACTGTTTTATTATTCTGAATTGTGTAAAAGCTTGCCAAATAGGGTTTACCTACCTTGATGAACATTCTTAAAGTATACCATTGGGTTTGCTTACCCAGACCCTGCGTCACATCTAGATAGGATTGTGAATGTTAGCATGTGCCACTTAGATGGTATTTCTTAACATTAGCCTGCATAGCATCTAGATAGAGATGTGGAGCATGCGCCACACTTAAATGAAACTGAATGTTACCAAGTGCCACACTTGGAGGGCACTTGGTGATCACTAGCCTGCCTCGCATCTAGATGGGATATTGAAGATTAGCAAGTGCCGCGCTCAGATGGAATAGTGAATGATAGCAAGCATCACACCTAGACATAACTGCAAGGACAGCAATGCCAATTAACCAATCCACTAACAATTTCACCCCTCAGCATACACCTCTCAAACTCTAACCAAACACAACCACAAGCCTACAACACAACAATCCGCACAAACTTCACTGCAACAACAAAACAAACCACAAATAGACTTGCACAACAGCACATGATGACTACCGACCACGAAACACCCCAAGCCCAGTCAACGGATCCACCGGGCTGAGGCTGCCAACAGCACATCACTGCTCTCTTGCACTTTTCTAGCTTAGTCCCACTAACTCATCCCCCTTCCCTTTTTCAGAGCGCCAAGGGACCACTTCGGTGCTGATAGTGCTCGGTACATATATCCTTTAACATTAACATCCGCTTGGTGCATTTCTAAAACAGTTTTGAAGTTAATACTGGTCTTTGAGTTGCTTGTAGCCCCTCTTAAAAGTATATGGGTCTTTACTTACCTTGAACAGCTGCTGCTCTTAAAAACTTATCATTGGGGGTTGCTTTCCCTGAATTACGTGCATTCTAAAATAGTTGTCAATACTTATCATTGAGGACCTACAGAAAGTAGGAGTTACATTTACTAGCTCTGAACTGTGTTCTTGTCACGGCCCGTGACCCAGAACCCCACTGGCATGGTCACATGCCAGGTAGGTTTAGGACTTTGGGTTCATTTGGGGCCCCAAGGGCCTTATATTATCACCAGGGACTCTCCTGGAGTCAGTCCTGGCGCCTCTGGCACCAGGCTCATATTTGGAATGGGACTTGAGGGGACTACTTTTTGTGTGGAAGCCTGCAGCCAACATGGAGACACCCACACAGTCTAGGCCCTAAGAACCAGACTGTGCGGTGCAGTGTATTAGGGTGTGGTAGCCCAGACTACTTTACCTGGACTACTTTACAGGGGTAGGCTATATAAACCACACCCAAGCTAAAGAACGTGCTTCGCGTTATTCTGCATACAGCAGCGTGACGCTCATCGTGTTCAGAGACCAGCACCCGGCGTTCCTGGAATCGCGGACCTGCAGAGGAGACAAAAGAACATTAGCAGTCCCAGCTTACTTGCAGCTTTCCATCCTTCGATCTCGGCTGCTCGCGGTCTTCCATCCCGTTGGCAGCATCTTCAGGACATCACGCACACACCAGAACGAAGCACCTGGAGGGGAGAGAAAAGGGGACAACGTTAAACAGGTTACTCACGGCAATCACAGCACTAACCATAACCTCCTCACCTGGCTGGGCATATCTTGGCCGGTTCCGGTCCGGAAGTCAACGCACGCCCAGAAAGACCTTTGCGACCTGAAAAGGAATAAAGAATACAGGTTAGCCCAAAAGACATTAGCGCGCCGCACTTCGCGCTGAACCTACCTTTCTTCATATACTCTGTGTCCATAAATCCCGGAAGGAGCCTGACCCAAGCAGCGCATCCAGCGAACCTCCGCACACCTAAGGGGGAAACAATCGGAGAAAGACATTAATAGCACGAAAGAAAAGCAAAGTCCTTCAGAGACTGCTATAATCGGACTTACCTCCTTAAAGACACTTGAATGGGTTGGCACCAGTGAAGTTAACTCGATCGCTTCAACCTGCAGGAAACTACGTGCCCCTGCGCAGAATGCAGGACGGAGAGCACGCCAGACGACATAACGTGAAGAGGGGGCCATCAGGTCGAGTCCAAGTTGCTAGTTGGAGGAAACAAAATCTGTGCCCAAGTCCAGTCCTCCTGTGTTTTCAGGCCCACCTGCCATAGAAGACATCATCCCGAATTGAGCACATCTGGGGGGAATCCGGCAACCAGGGCATACGGGCGTCCCCGTGGATACCAGGTGAGCGTAACAGTTCTACAAAGTAATATCTGTTCCAAGGTGTATACTGGTAACTGGGTTGATTTATTACAAGATTTCTGTAACTGAGTCACTGCATGACTGACTGGGTCTACTACCCTTGAATTACTGATGGGATCTTAAAAATATATACAACCTTGTTTTACGACCTAAGAATAGCTGACTGCCATTCTGAATGTGTTGTAGGTTTTTCTCACCTTGACTGCCTATTGTAATCTAAATAAGGTTATACTTTGAGTTGTAACCCATAAGTATTGAGTTGGTTTTTAAAATTGTTTGTATGATGATATCGTACTTCCCCAAGACTTTTCTTGGCCTACTTGTATTTAAATACACCCTTATTTTTTACAATACATAGTGTTTCAGTCTATCTTTGGACCATATGTATGCTAACATTTCTTTGTACCAAGCTAGAGCCCTCTATCCCTCCTAAAATAAGCCTGGCTACTCTGTCTACGCTACCAAATGTTCAGGAGGTACAGCCTTATACTAAGAGCGGGTGTATGGTACTGCCTCAGATGTATGGTTTTATGAAGCCCTTAGATTGCTGGAACTGTAATTCTAAAGTCTAACTAATATGGACTACCTAATTGTGTTTTTTATTTATTTTTTTAAACCAGGAATGTGGTTTGTCTGGGAATCAGTGATAACTAGACAGTAAGAAAAAATGTGATCCGGTTTTAGAATTTATGTAGGAAGAGCAGCTATGTAACAAGGGTGTCCCAACTGGCACCTTCTGGATGGCTGCAAAGATGACTTTGTGTAATCCATCCAAGAAGCAAAGTCCTTGAATGAAAGGTTCAAACTGAAATTTGAAACTATTGCTATGTTCTTTTGGATATCTGTAAGATCAGTAGTGTGCCCACGTATAGTGTATGCTGGGAGCTATTTAGCTCCCAGTTCACTTGACCCCAACAGCTACAAGGAGTTAAATTTGATTCTTCAAGCTTAATTGGTGCTATGCAAACATAGGTATGTGGCATTAAATCTTTTTTTGCGTGTGTGTAGAAATGAACATTAGGACACATGAACATTAAAGCATAATTGGTCCATTATTGACGGTTCTAGTTCCCATCTTATATGGGAGTTGCATTTGAGGAACGATGTATAACAATTCTTGGTTTCCAGGAGAGTGCACTTGATTTTGAATGATGCCAAATGCCGCAGAGCTGCTTTAAGCTCCTGCTAGTCGAATCCTTATTTCGATTCTGAAAGTAAATTTCAGCAATTCAAAAACGGTAACTATAGTGTGGTGGCAACTAATGGAAAACCAGGCATGCTAACTTTTTTTTTTTTGGGACTATTCAAAGCCCAAAATGTGAATCAATACTTTGTTACGCTTATGAAAAAAGTTCATTTTTTTGTAACAATTTTATAAATCTATTGTGCAGCTCTGTGACAGTGAATAGTCATTCTGGAGTCTCTGCAGTTTACGTTAAATTGATATTCTGGACTTTTAAAAGTTCTCCTAGTTGATTGACATTAAAGTTGAGCACTTCCAATTAGCTTTCTTATTTTTTTTTCAGTACATTGCTGTAAACCCTTGGGGCCCTCTCTGGGTACTCGGCTAAAGGCTGATCACGGTTTCATTCTTTAACCATTGTAGCTCCAGGTCCTCCATCTGCACGACGTGGGCGTGGTGGGCACCGTGGTGGAAGGGGAAGATTTGGTATTCGAAGAGATGGACCAATGAAGTTTGAAAAAGATTTTGACTTTGAGAGCGCTAATGCACAGTTCAACAAGGAAGAAATTGATAAGGAATTTCACAACAAACTTAAGTTAAAAGGTATGGTATCTATACATGTGTGCATTTTATTTTTATATGCATCTTTATATGGGGTTTTTTGAAACAAAACAAAAGGTAACGATGTAACAAAAGACCAATTATTACTGTTATTCCCCCATGTTAAGAGCGTTTTAAAAAAATCAACTGTGGTGGGAGGATATTGGGAGGCCACCGGATTCCTCTTTTCTCTCCCTGTGTTGTGGGCGCAGCTTTCCTCCCTCCACCCCACCTCAACCGGCAGAGCTCTAAATGCTGCCAGGACTGAGGAGTGCATACCTGTTGGGTAAAACCCTGACCAGCGTAGCACAGTGGCGTGCTTTGAAATAATGTATATTGCGAGCTTTGCAGGAGAACCGTATTAAATCACAGGGCGACAACAGTGCGCTTATTCTTCATGTACAGACCCTCGTGTGGGCCGTATCTACCGATCAACGGTTGACTATTTAAAGTAGCTGCCCTTTTCCCCGGCACCGGAGTACCTCCGAGGGTTACCATGGAGCCCCATCAACAAGGCTGTTGGTTGGCCTGCCTATTGTTATCTGGGCCTATCAAGAACCGGCAGGCATGAGAGCCGGCCCCCTGCACAAAGGCCCACACTAAGGGCCCCTGTCTGGACCTGTCCAGGACTGAGGGAGCACCCCTTCCTGCAACTACTCTGCAACGCTCCCTAATGATTCACACAGACTTGGTCCCCGGCACACTAAGACCGCTATTAAAATCTGACTTCAGTTTTCCCTGGTGAGCAATCTTGTTGGGGAGAATTCTCAAATGTGCTAATTCCCTTCTACCTTAGAGACCCTCATCTCTTTTTGCTGGACTTTAGGACTTTTAATTTCTAACCTGAAGAGAGACCTTTTTCCGCAATCTCTCATGTATTTTTATTTGATTTGGACTCTGTTCTTTTTTACTTTGGAGTCTGACAAACTCCATAGGCGGCATCTTTACATTGTGACACACAGCACCTTCAGTGCAGTGGCACAGGGAAGCCTTAGATTTCCCAAAGGTTTAAATTCCTTCTCTTGGTGAAACTACTGTTTCCAAGAGCAGTGAAGTGAAATTGACTTATCTCACATTTTGTAACTTTCCAGACCCAGCACACACTATCTTACAATAGGGTGCTGGAGGAGTTACTTAGTATCCCCTTTGTCTAGTTTCTCATGTAACATTTGTTACCCTATCTACAATTAATGGCTGGTGGCAATGGTTTACTTTTTACTACCGTTGTGTGTTTACAACGGGCTACAATTGCAGCTGCAGTAAAGCACCCATTGGGCGGCCATTTTGTCAAAATGGCCCGGTCTTATTTTCTTGCCCTTTCTTGTGGAAGGTTTGGTCCCTTCATGTTTTCTTTGGCGGGATTCACTGGTCTTTTATTAAGTTATCTCCTATTCATTCCAGCCTTGCTGTCGGTCACCCAGCAGGGTGGCTGTCCTTGCCGGACAGTCAGCCGGCCAATCACCACAGAGTGCATTTGGGTCTCCTAGGAGACTATGCACAGAGTTTCGGGCACCTCCCTCACGTCCTGCCTACCCCAGACACACTGGAGCCAGAGGTGGGCTTCACTTGTGAATCCTGCCAAAGGCAAAATGAACAGAGAGGACCACACCTGGTTTGGCGCGCAGAGTAAATCTCAAGAAGGACCTTTCCACAAAGAAATTGCAAAAAAAGACTGGTGGCCATTTTGACAAAGATGTCTCCCGTGGGTCTGTAGCTGCGAACGCAGCCTGCGGTGAACACAAAACCATGGTAGTTCCAACGAAACCACTGCCACCAGCCATTCAGTGAGAAAAGGGTATATAACTAGTCAATTTCACTTTGCAACAGCTGAAAATGCGGACTTTTATTTCTCCATTAAACCCCCTTGACACCACAGATATGCAGGGGGAGACCCCAGCAGCCTCCATATTAATATAATATCCCATACCCCCCCCATATGTGGTGTAAAGGGGGTGTATTTTAAAAAATAAATGGGCATTTCGGCCATCGCAATTCTGAGGGCGACATTTTGGGCTGTTTCCAGATAAGGTAGTTAAGCCTTTGGGAAATCTGAAAGACTTCCCTGTGTCACTGCACGGAAGGTGCTGTGACACACAATGTAAAAGATGATGCCTATGGAGTTGGCTAGACTCCACAACCGAAAGCAACAGTGTATAAAATCACATTAAAATACATGAGAGAGTGGGGGGAAAAAGGGTCACTCTCTCTCTCCAGGAAAAAAATCAAGTCCTCAAAATCCAGCAAAGCTGCTGGGGGGTCTCTAAGGTGGAGGGAAGTAGCACATTTCTGAGAATTCTCCCTAACAATCCTGCACTTCCAGAGGTGGAGGAATGCCTCCCAAACACTGACGACCTGCTACTGGTCCCCTCCCATGCCTCCCCAGTAGGGGGGCCGATTTCCAACTTCAGCCATGCATGGGAGGGGTTAACCAGACAAGTGGGTATTACCGATGGTAGTCGGAGGTTATTGTGTAGAGCTCCTAGAAACACCATAAACCTCCCACCGGGCCAAAGGAAAACAACAAAAGAGAAGAATTCATCTTGATAGAGGTCAACGCACTGCTCCTCAAAGACTCCATCGAGATTGTTCCATCCAACGAGAGTTTTTATTCAACATACTTCCTTGTGCCAAAAAAAAAATCAAACCATGCGCCCAGTATTGGACTCACATCCTCCAAACACTTATGTAAAGCCACAAAGATTCTGCATGACAACGCTACAGGAAGTAATTCCCCTGCTAAAACGGGGGGGGGGAGAATTACATGGCTACATTGGATATGAAAAATGCATATTTTAATTTTTCAATGCTCCAGTGCACAAAAAACTCTTGTGGTGCAAAGTACCAAACCAGCACTTCCAAGTGCTACCCTTGGGAATAGCATCGGCTCCAAGGGTATTCACCAAGGTTCTGGGGGTGGTGATGGCCACTTGCGCAGGGAGGCAATACTAGCTTACCCCTACCTGGACGACTGGCTGATCACAGGAGAAACTCCCCATCTTTGCAAACAAAACATGCAAAGAACCATAGATCTTCTCTTCTAATTGGGCTTCTCGATAGACTAGAAAGTAGTCTTGTAGCAAACACATCCAAACAGTTCCTAGGAGCTGTATTGGATACAATAACAGGCTTAGCATTTCCATCAATGGAAAGAGTGCAAAACATGCTTCAGCAAATACCCCAGTATCAAGCCGGTCTCCAGATAAGCGTACGCAAAGCAATGTGTTTGCTAGGTATGATGGCATTGTGTATATACCTAGTTCCACATGCACGTCTGCGCATGCGACCAATGCAGGAGTGGTTGGCTAAACAGTGGTCTCAGGCAAGTGGTCAGTGGAATGATCTAGTGGTCGTTTCGCCAACACTAGGACAATGCCTACGCTGGTGGTCAAGAGAAAACCTGTTAAAGGGAAAACCCTTCCAATATCCCGAAGCGCAAGTGGTTGTCACAACAGACGCGTCACTCATGAGGTGGGGGGCTCATTACCTTCAGCACATGGTCTGTGGACACACCTCACAGCACAGAATCATATGAACCTGCTGGAACTACTAGCAGTACTCAAAGCACTGCAAGCCTTCGAAATACAATTATCAATCCAAGCAGTTCAAGTTCTAACAGACGGCACAACTGCGATGTTCTACATCAACAAACAGGGGGCACACACTCTGTCCAAGTTTGCACAGAAAATATGGAAATGGGCACTTGGATGGGGAATGTCCCTATCCTCCCAACACGTTCAAGGGGTACTCAACACTCTAGCAGACTCTATGAGCAAAGACCCCCCACCAGAGGAACACGAGTGGCAACTAGATTTGAGCATCGTAGACCACATCTTCTCTGTGGGGTTACCCCACACTAGACTTGTTCGCTACAGGAGAAAACAGGCAATGCCCAGACTTTGCGTCCAGGTTCCCCCAGCCACACTCCAAGGGGAACTCCCTATGGATGAGCTGGTCCGGGAAATGTGCTTACGCTACCCCCATCCCCTGACACCCTTAATAAGCAGGATAGTGGACAAGATGCACAGGGAACAGATGACGCTCATCCTAGTAGCTCCTATGTGGGCAAGACAACCATGGTATCCACATGTGCGCCAACTGCCGATGTGCAATCTCATCAAGCTCCTAAGTACTTAACCAACCTGTTAACCCAACACGGAACAACCATGCACCCACAACCACTCTCAATGAACTTGGCAGCATGGCTCCTGAGATCATAGAGTTCGGACACCTTAATCTGCCACGGTGGTGTATGGATATCCTCAAGGAGGCACGAAAACCAAACACTAGGCATCGCTATTTCGACAAATGAAGATTTGTAATTTGGTGCCAGTCAAAACAAATAAACCCCATATAATGTACTCCCTCACACATTGTAAATTATATGTTCCATTTGTTAGATTCGGGGTTAGTATTCAACTCTATAAAAGTCCACCTGGCAACTTTATCAGCCCAAAAGCACCCATCAAAATAAAGTATTTGGGTAGAAAGTACCTGTCTTTGAGGCATTCATGCAGCGAGTGAAGAGACTCTACCCTCCAATTTCAAACCCCCCGCCAGGATGGGATCACAATGTAGTACTAGCAAAGCTCATGGTACCCCCTTTCGAGCCTGTGCATCAGTCAAGTCTTAAACACCGGACCTACAAGACTGCCTTCTTAGTGGCTATTACTTCCATAAGAAGAGTTAGCGACTTGCAAGCGTTGTCAGTGCAGTTCCCCTTCTGTATTATCCATAAAGATGAATTAGTTTTACGTACTCACCCTAGGTTCTCTCCTAAATTCATTTCTAAATTCCACGTGAACCAATCCATTGAGCTTCCGGCTTTCTTTCAGAAGCCAACTAGCTCAGCTTGTGGATAAACCCTGGACTCTAGATGTGAGGAGGAAGGTCCTCTACTACGTAGACAAGACCAGACCGCTTGGGAAAACAGCTCAACTGTTTGTCTCCATAGCAACAGGCAGAGAAGGAGACCGCATTTCCAAGAATGCCAACTCCAGATGGATAGTCAAATGTATCCAATTATGCTAGTCATTATCAAATAAGACACTGCCTTTCGCACCAAGAGCTTACTCCACACGGAGCACAGGAGCTTCTCTGGCCTTTATCGCAAATGTCCCCTTAGACAGCATTTGCAAAGCAGCTGCTTGGAGCTCAGTACACACCTTGTTTCAGCACTACTGCATTGACACACATTCCAAAGCAGATACACAGGTGAGACCAGCGGGTCTAAAACATCTATTTGCCGCTGCTCCTCCTCACGTCCCACCATCTTCTCCTAATACTGCTTGCTAATCTGTGCATAGTGTTGGGTAAGATTTTCAAATAACTGGTAAAGCTTCCTGACCTGGGTCAACCCCAGAACGTTTTGCTTTATTAGTGGGATAGTTTTCCTTAATACCTCAGTGGATGGGAACCTTTTTCCACACTCACATAATCTTTAACTCTTTTTATGGGTTTCATTTTTTTGACTCTACATGGTGTCTTTTTAAAGTTATCCTCTTTAACCACTTATTGACCAGAAGTGCCTGTTGCTGGGTTGCCCTAGGGGCTCCTTTTACCAGTCTTTTGCTAACCTTGGGTGAAATGCAGTTCCCAAGGGTATAAAGGATCTTTGGATACCTTTTTACATTTTATTTTGTGAAGCCAGCACACTCCACCTTATGTGGAGTGCTGGGGAGATGCAATGTATCCCCTTTTCACACTAAAACTGTAACAATTCTGTTACAGGGGCAAGCTTACCTTCAATGGCTGGTGGCAGTGATACCTTGTTTTAATTTGGTGTACTTTTACCGCGCGCTGTGTGCACAGCTGCAGTAAAGGCACCTAAGTGTGCTCATTTTACCAAAATGGCCCTGATCTTCTTTCGCCATTTGTGTTACTTGTCGTTTCTTGTTCCTTCCCCTCGCATCCGGGCCAGGGCAGGTAATTCCTTGGTGTGATTTTTATTTTTGGCGGGACTCCCCGCTCAGGCTCCAGTCTGTTTGTGGGCAGGAAGCGAGGGAGGAGTCCAAAGCTCCACAGCCCTTTGTCTTATGCCTTGCTTGAATGGTGACAAATCCCAGTGGGGGGCTGGCTGTCCTGATTGGACTACCAGACCGGCCCTTCTTGTAAAATATGGGGAAGAATGCAGAGGTGGTGCTATAATTCCTGTTATGTGAACCTGGAAGCTGAAGAAAGTCGACCATTGGAACCGAAACAGTAGAGGAAGATGAAGGAAACGCGTTGAAATGATTTCCAGCGACCTGACAGCCTGCTCTGTAACCGTGATTTTCTGTCTTCTGTGCTCCTTTTGAAAAGGCGCCAAATCCGCAGAACCGCATTCCGCTGCGACGGAAACCTCGCCTATAGCCTTCTTCATCGATCCCTGCTGCAAAGTTCCTTCTGAGGTTTTGTTTTCAGTCACCACGACAAGCAATCCACTGACCGGGCATTTGGCTGCAGACTCTGAAGTCCTCCTGCTGCAAAATCCTCTTCAATGCCGATGTACTGGGTTGGCTTGGGTATATACTTTCCTTAAGTCTTATAGGATTTCTGTGTAGATGTGCAGTGTTTTATGTGGTGGGGAAGCCTCTCGTCCAGTGCACCCAGTCCCACTGCTAGAATCCTGCTAGGGTGTCTCCTGTGAAGCCCCTGGACCCTCTTCTAATTCTAGAAGTAAAGTACTGACATGTTTGCCCAGTCTTCCTAACTCACTTTTGCTACTCTAGAACCTATCCTGACCCTTGCCTGTTGGTCACTAGTCCTAGTTACCCCCCTTCTGCAACTGAGAACACTCATGCTTCAAGAATAAGGAAAAGACGTTCAAGGGATTGGGACTTTTGCCTAGAAAAGAAAATAAGAGTCTAAAAGTTCCTTACTTGTAAACAGTTGGTTGGTTGGTAACTGTAATTACAAGAGTGAACAGTTACAAAACTTCTTACTGATCTTGAATGTGATGCACTATTCTCAAAAGTATGGTTAACATCTTTTCTTCCTTAGAAACTGTTTTGCCAGTCTAATATAAAGTAGATGTGAAGGTATCTTACACACCTGTGATTAGTTTGTGCCTCTTCCCAAAAGTAAAGTGTTTGTTTCACCAGATTATTCCTGCAGGGTAATTGTATGAGTGTCCCAACTGGGTCTTGCTTCCCCTGACTTGCTGCTAGTCTGTCCAGAGTAAGTCTGTATTAGGTTGTTGCCTACCTAGAATAACTGAGTCATTCAGTAAAGTGTAACATTAGGTTTTACTTTCCCCTTCATTGGGAGGTTAAATTAAGTATGTGGGTTTTACTTACCTAGTGTTAGCTGTGTGCCATCCAAAAATAAATTACAATAGTTACTGCTTACCTCTATCTGTGGTTCACTGATCACAAAAGCACCTGTAATTGTATATTACATCCTTAGGTTTTACTCACCTAGTAGAACTCCCCTATCGACACCCAACTTTGTTTTGAAATACATGTTCCAGTACTCCGTAGCAGTTACTAAATGATGGCTGTTTGGCAAGATTGTATGCAGTACCCTTTGGATGCACTAAAACAACCCTGAGCTCCTGGCAATAGGAACCCAACCTTTGGTACAACACAGGTTGGTAGCATGTTGAGCAGCCAGGCTTATTTCAAGAGGGGTCAATGTGAGCTGTAGGGGAGTTATAGAGATTCACAGTGACAAGTATTGCAAAACTTTTAAACAAAAGGTTTCTTTATTAAACCCTTATTAATTTAAGTCATTCTGAATAAGCCTCCTTCAGAAGGGGCAATGTAAAGCAAGACACAAATGTACTTCAAAATACACTGTTTTCTAAATTGGCAAATACTCATTTGGGATGGCACACAGGCACTACCTACACCCTCAAGTGACTTCAATAGTTAGGATGCTGGGGACATTAATATATCAATGTTGCATTTAGAATATTGAGTGTCAAAGAAGAGGTTTCAGAATAAGGCACGTTATTCTTAAGCAGGTAACTTAACCAGGACTTATAAAATGCGAAGTTAGTTGACTCTTTCCTAGAAGGAAGGGGACACCTGAGCAGAGGAGAGAAGTCATTCAGGGAGCCAGGCCAGCCAATGTTAAGTTAGCAACAGTCAAGGTGAACTGAAGCACTTCTTGCAGGTAAGTAAAAGTCTTTATGTGATGTTCTTTTCTACTTCGTAGGAAAAGTAGAGTCAAAGTTAGGGTCACAATCTTAGGCATGTGGCTTGTAAAAGATGCAACCAACTCTACAGGAGTAACCAAGGCAAGTCTCAACTGAGAAGAAGCCAGGTGGCATGACAAGAGGTAAGTTTGTTCTCTTAGACTGTACAGTACCTTTTAGGTTGATGGAAAGTGTAGCAGATGTTTCTGCTCCTGTGCAGCTCTGCAGATCCTGGTGTTCTGGGCTTCAGTCATGGGGACAAGAGGGAGGACTTCTGGGGACGCCTGCACTGGTCAACGACTGCAACTGGCAATCTTCAAACAAGTGGCACTTCAGTGTTTAGACTCCTTGTGTCTACCGCAAATTGCAACACTGCATTTCCTGGCTGCCGAGATGGGCTTTCCTTGCATCTGGGGTCTAGCATGCTGCTGAGGAGGCTCGGGCTCGTTCAGTCCTGCTTCCTGGAGTCCAAAGGATCTTCCTGGAGGTCTTGGCCATCTTAAAAGAAACCCACACAATCTGGTGTTGCTCTCCCTGGCTATTCGGTTCCAGCAGCGACTGCAGTGGAAATTCAATCAGCTTCAACAGGATGTCCAGGTAGCTTACTTTGTAGTTGATTGGTCCCACCAACTCAATGGGAGAAGTTGTGCTTGTAGGTCTTTAGTTGAGAAAAATTCGGAGCTTCAGCACAGCAGCAGGGCTTCACAGGGCAAACCAACAGCCAGGAGTTGCAGCAGGCGTCTCTTCCAAGTTCTTCTTTGGATTCCTTCGCCCAGTGGTCGACGCTGCCTTCCAAGCCAAAAAGCCTAGCCTTTTATGCAAGTTTCTCCCGTTCATTCCAGCCTAGCTGTCAGTCACCCAGCAGGGTGGCTGTCCTTACCGGACAGCCAGCCGGCCAATCACCTAAGAGTGCATTTGTCTCCTAGGAGACTAAGTACATGGAGTTTCGGGCACCTCCCTCGCTTGCTGCTCCCACCAGACACCCTGGAGCCAGAGGTGGGCTTCACTCGTGAATCCCGCCAAAGGCAAAATGAACAAAGGGACCAAACCTGGTTCGGCGCGAAATCTCCCGAAGGACCTTTCCACAAAGAAATGGCGAAAAAAGATTGGGGCCATTTTGACATAAATGGCACCCATGGGTGCTTTACTGCAGCTGCAAACGCAACCCGCGGTAAAAGCACACCATGGTAGATTAAAAGTAAACCACTGCCACCAGCCAGTCATCGAGGAATGGGTAACATAAAATTGTTACATGAGAAGCTAGACAAAGGGAATACTAAGTAACCCCTCCTGCACCCTATTGTTAGATAGTGTGTGCTGGGTCTAGAAGGTTGCAAATATAAGTAAAGTCAATTTCACTCTACTGCTCTTGAAAACAATAGTTTATCCAAGAGAAAGTATTTAAACCTTGGGAAAATCTTAGATTTCCCTGTGCCACTGCACTGAAGGTGTTGTGTGACACAATGTAAAAGATGGTGCCTATGGAGTTTCAGACTCCACAACCAAAAAACAAAATGGTCAAAATCACATTAAAATACTTGTGTGGGGGGGAAAAGGGTCTCACGCTTTCCAGGTAAAAAATTAAAGTTCTCAATATCCAGCAATGTTGCTGGGGATCTCAAAGGTAGAGAGGAATTAGCACATTTCTGAGAATTCTCCCTAACGGTGGACTCTGCATAGCATGTGATTCTAAAGCCGATACAAGCTGCAAAAACTGTTAATTGTAACTAATACTTATCACATATTGTATTTAAACGGCTCCTCCCATGGTTTGTAAAGTAATTAGATATATACAGGCATATTTCTGTTAAGTTTCAATTTTAGATTTATTTTTATATAAATACAGGTGAAAGTAAAGTGTTGAAGGTGTCGACTAGGTGTATTTTAGGTAGTGTCTATGGATCCTACATGGAGATGGTTACTGATCACCCCTGTCAATGCCCCAATTGGTTTAGTAACCAGTGTAGTATGCCAGCCAACCACTAGATGGCGCATGCAAACATGACTCCAAAAACAGACCAGCTGCAAATGTACTGTACTGAGCTAGTAATGTGTTTCCCATATACAAACTAGCAGTTTTTTCTACAGAACTAGCTAATGCTTGCTGCCTGAGGTCCTGTGCAAAGTAGCTACTTTTAAATTCCTGCTTATCAACTCTTTATTTCTGTGTCATAACCAAACTATCCAGTCAAGTACTTTCAGGGTCCAAATTCCTCATTCATAGTGGGGAGCATCTTGCTCAGTGCAGGAAACTTAACAAAAAACATTTTTTTTCAGGAGTATCAAGCCAAGTAAGATGACTTGGAAATCAGTTATTTGAGTTTTCCTTGCTAATAACTCGGTTCTTGGTTTATGCGAGTCTAATCAGTAATTCTTAATATGTACTTCGAGGGGATTGGGTCCTCCGACATATTCCATATCTATGATAGTAATCACCACAGTTGTGCCGCTTCGGAAAATCTTTGGCTTCTGCGTCGATGACGTCGATACGCTGCCCTCGAGGACCTCCTCCGACGGCCGACGTCACTGGATGTTATAAGTATGACGCACAACGCCCATAGCCTCAGTTCCGTTTTTTCCATGAACATGTTCGCTTCGGGAATCTCGGCACGTCTCGATTCTTTGGAGTTACTGTTGCGTTCTCGGTTCTTTCGAACCTGTTTGTGAAATATTTCTTCGTGAAGATGTCTACCTCGTCTTCCACACCGTGTCCGGGCTTTAAGAAGTGCGGGGACTGTGGGCCCAACATGTCGGTCACGGACTCGCACAACGCCTGCCTTTGGTGCTTCGGGGAGGCCCATGACACGGATGACTGTCAACTGCCAGTCGCTTACGTCGAAAGCCTTGCGGGAGCGCAAGAAGTTATCGGTAGGTAAGGTGCCCAAGCCCCGGAAGTCGAGGTCTGCGGGGCTTTCGACGGACGACTCGAGGGGCGACTCTCCTTGTCGGAAGTCCAGTGGGTCTCGGTCCCAGAGTCGGTCTCGCCACTCCTCTGCCTCTTCGAGGCACTCCCGGAAGTGCCGTCATCGGTCGCCTTCCCCGTCCTCATCCGAGGACTCTGCCCGTCGACGAGTCGCTTACTCCACCAAGCATGCCACACCGGGGGAATGGGCTTCCTTCTGGAAGAAAATGCTGGCAATTCTCGAATCGCAGGGCACTGGTCCGTCCGCGCCTATGAGTGGGGTCGGTCGTGATCAGCCGAGTGACACCACTCGCACGCTTTCGGGCTCGGGTGGTCATCACGATTCGCGGGAAAGGTCCCGCTCGGACAAGGGGGAATCGTTCTCGGTCCAGGTCCGAGAACTTGATGCGCTCGAGACCGCGTGAACCTGTGAAGTCTTCGAGGAAGACATCGACGCCTGTGGCGCCGAGGTCGTCGACGGACTCTCGAGGCTCTGCCTCCGAGGAAGTCGTTGACGGCGCGCAGGATGTCGAGGGACACGCTCGGGGCTCCGCCTTCGGGGCCTGTGTCGACGCTGTCGATGCCGCGTCTGTCGCCAGAGCCGATTCTCTAGACGCCAGCGCCTATTTCCTCAACGCTTTTCGGGGCTGTGTTGACGGGGGTACCCCGTGGCTCGGGGAACCTGCCTAGAAAGGCTCTGGCCAAGGTCAAGCATGGCTTTGGTTCCAGTTCTGTGCCTTCTTGCCGCCATCTCGAGTTCATTTCAGAGGTGGATGAGGGCTCCGATGATGGGCTGGTGCCCGACACGGTGCCTGACGAGATTCTCTCGGGCCATAGCCAGTTTGAGGACCTGAGGCAGTCCCTGCATGATGCTAGTGGGCTGGACACCTCTCCGGAGGTGGAGTTTTGTAGGCCTGAGCCTGGCTCTCATGCTGATTCTTCGTACCGGGGCCTTATGTCACAGGTCACAGAGTACTTGGGATGGTCTGCTCCCCCCCCTTACGGATATCCCCGACATTGGTCCACCAACTGACCCGGTACTGCCATTTCATATGGCTCTGCAAAGAAGGGTGGCAGCGGCTTGGACTGCTCTGGAGAGTCTCCCGGCAGTGAGCAAGTCTTTGCCACGAAAATACCGCCCAGCCAGTAGTCACCCATGCTACTTGTCCAAGCACCCTACCCCGGAGAGTTTGGTGGTGTAGGCGGCTATGGCCCCGGCAAAGCAGCGGGCGTACCCTACCATCCCTCCTGATGGGGGCGACAAGCGTTTTGACGGCGGGGCGAAGAAAGTGTTTTCTGCAGGGGTTATGGCGCTTCAGGCGGCCAACTCCATTTGTGCCTTGTCTAGTTTCACGCACACTCTGTGGAACGGTTTCCTTGGCGGCTGAACATATTCCCGAAGGGGATGAACGGGATGGTTTCCTTGCCATGGTTCTGGATGGCAAGGATGCCATGTGCGAGGCCGTTCAGTCGGGTTTGGACATGGCAGATTGCGTCAGCCGGTCCATGGCGGCGAGCACCGTGATACGCAGGTTTGCGTGGTTGCGGAAGTCAGGGTTTGCTCCTGATGTGCAGGCCTGGCTCCTCAACATGCCCTTTGACGGGGAACATCTTTTTGGCAGCAAGGCTGACGAGAGCCTTGAGAGGTTGCAGACCGCAAAAGCTGCAGCAAAGTCGTTGGGCGCTGCAGTTCGACAACCTCCACCTTTTCGTCGTAGGGGACAGCAATGGAGGGGAGCTTCCTTTTTGTTATTACTCATCCTTTGGTAAAGCGAGAGGAGCTGCCAGTCAAAAGGGCCACCGTAGGAGTGCCAGAGGTGGAAAAAAAGGTACTCGAGGTGCCAAGGCCGCTCGGGCTGTTGCCTCTTTGCCCTCAGGCAACGCCACAGCCGCTTGAGCTCAGTCATGAGGCCATGTCCCATGGTTGGTCGGTTGGGGGAAGGCTGGCGCAGCATCTTGCAGAGTGGCGCGCCATTACTGCAGATGTTTGGGTTCTGGAGATCATAACCCACGGCTACTGTCTTCCTTTCCGGCAGAGGCCTCAAGACAATCCACCGGGGAATCTCTTTGAAGAGTCCGGATCCGCTCCTTGCGCAGGAAATTCAATCCCTGCTGGAGAAAGGCACCATAGAACTGGTGCCTGTAGCGGAGAGGAACAAGGGATGGTATTCCCCTTATTTTTTTATTTCCAAGAAAGACGCGGGATTGAGACCCATCATGGACTTGCGCGGTTTGAACAAACTCCTCAGGGAGGACAAGTTCAAGATGGTTACTCTCAAGTCCTCCAGGCCCTTCAACTTCAGGACTGGTTGGTGTCTCTCAACCTCAAGAACGCTTATTTTCATGTGCCGATCCATCCAAAGCACAAGTACCTGAGGTTCGCGGTTGGCGATTGGCACTTTCAGTTTCGGGTCCTGCCGTTCGGATTGACCTCCGCCCCGAGGGTCTTCACCAAGCTCATGGTAGTGGTGGCAGCGCACCTCAGTAAAGGGGGATTCATGTCTACCCCTACCTGGATGATTGGTTGATCAGGGCGTGCTCTTCTGAGCAAGTACTGGATCATCTGTCGGTCACCTGCCACTCCCTCCACAAGCTGGGCTTCTCCCTCAACTTAAAGAAGTCCCATTTGACACCAACTCACAGGCTCCAGTACATCGGGGCATTGCTCAACACGTCCCTGGGGCAATGTTTTCCTCCCCAGGTGAGGGCTCGTCACATTCAGCAGATGGTGCACAAGTTTCAACTTGCCCAGACTCTCCCAGCGTTCGAGTTCTTGAGACTGCTCAGCCTCATGGCATCCTGCATTCTTCTGGTGCCAGAGGCCAGGTTGCGGATGAAATCTTTGCAATGGGCACTGAAGCTCCAGTGGTCTCAGTCCTCCAGCAGGATGTCGGACCCTGTTCAGGTGCAGTCTTCGGTCGCCCAGGACCTTCTGTGGTGGGCTGACGAAGGCAATCTGATGAGGGGGGCTCCGTTTTGGCTGCCCTGGCCGGAGGTGACAATCGTGACGGACTCATGCCTCACGGGATGGGGAGCTCATGCCAACGAGTTGGCAGTCAGCGGTCGTTGGTCTCCGTCGGAGTCCAGACTCCATATCAATCTGTTGGAGCTGAGGGCCCTCAGGCTAGCGCGGAAGGCTTTTCTGCCGACTGTGCGAGGAAAGAATGTCCTGATCCTGACGGACAACACGGTGGCCATGCACTACCTCAACAAAAAGGGGAGGGGGAAGCAGGGTCACTTCCTCTGTGCAGGCAGGCGATCAGCTCTGAATTCTGGGCAATCCAGCAGGAAGTTTCGATCTCGGCAGTTCATCTGGCAGGAGAAGAAAACGAGACGGCGAACACTCTGAGCAGGCAGAGCGCGATCTCTCACGAGTGGGAGTTGGTTCAGGAGATTCTCCTGGAGATCTTTGCCCTTTGGGGGACCCCTCAAGTGGATCTCTTGGATCTCTTCGCCTCCATTGTCAACCGGAAGTGCGAGAGGTTCTGCTTGCAGGACTTTCCTCCAAACGGAGCCTTAGGAGACGCGTTCGTGGTGGAGAAGTCATTCCCACTGCTGTACGCGTTTCCTCCAGTCCCCGTCATTCCGCAAGTACTGCAGAGGTTACGGAGGTTCGGTTCCCAGGATGATCCTCATTGCTCCCGCGTGGGCCCAGAGGACGTGGTACCCGGACCTTCTCGACTTGTCCATCTGTCCTCCACGTCGTCTTCCCTACCGAGAGTATCTGCTCTCACGGGAGGGGGGGGGGGGTCAGGTTCTCCATCCAGAGGTCAGGTCCCTCAACCTTCACGCTTGGTTTCTGAAAGGTTGAGGTATAGGGATTGGGACCTCCCTGAAGACGTGATGGAGGTGTTGCTTTCGGCCAGAAGGCCTGCAACAAAGTCCCTGTACCGTTGCCGTTGGAGAAAGTTCTGCGACTGGTGCAGGTTTAAGAATGAGGATCCTTTTCCATGTGAAATTCCTGTAGTTCTGTCGTTTTTGTTTTCTTTGGCCCACAGGGGCCTTCAAGTGGGTACCAAAAAAGGTCACCTGGCGGCGCTGTCCATATTTAATCGCTCGTCTGAAGAGTGTTCCTATTTTAAAATTCCTTTAATTTCTCAGTTTCTGAAAGGGCTCACTAATGTGTTCCCTCCATCACCTTTCCAGGTGCCCGGTTGGGATATGAACCTTGTTGTCAAGTTTCTGATGGGTGTTCCGTTTGAGCCTTTGCATTCATGCCCTTTGAGACTGTTAACTCTGAAAACTGTATTTTTAGTTGCGGTCACTTCCTCTCGCAGAGTGAGTGAGTGAGTTACAGGCACTTTCAGTTAAGCCACCCTTCACTGTGTTTCATAAGGACAGGGTTGTCTTTAGAGTTCGTCCTTTTCTTCCGAAGGTGGTGTCGGAATTTCATTTAGGCCAGAAGGTTGTTCTTCTGGCATTTTATCCTCCTCCACATCCTGGTAAGGAAGAGGAGAGGCTCCATAGGCTTGATCCTAGGAGAGCGTTAAGCTTTTATATTTCACGCATGTCCCGGGTCGGAGTGGACGATCCGCTCTTTATTGGTTATGCTGGAAAGCGTTTGGGACGGGCTGTGACGAAACGGA
Source organism: Ambystoma mexicanum (assembly GCF_040938575.1). Lineage (NCBI taxonomy): Eukaryota > Metazoa > Chordata > Amphibia > Caudata > Ambystomatidae > Ambystoma > Ambystoma mexicanum. Next base: position 345,761,561 of record NC_090922.1, read on the forward strand.
CTTTGTCTCGCTGGATTATTTTGGCTATTGTTACTGCTTGGCGTGTAAGGACCCACCGGTCTTCTTATGGGCCCAATCTATCAGGGGTATGGCTGCCTCTACTGCCCTGAAAGGGGTGTTCCTATTCGCAACATCTGTGATGCAGCCACCTGGGCTTCGGTACATACTTTTGTACGTCACTATTCCCTTGATTCCATCCGGGGGCAGGATCTGGCCTTTGGCAAGGCGGTCCTTTACTCTGCAATTTGATTGGGCATGCTAAATTTCTGTTATCTAAATTTTTTTTCTTACCTCCTTGCATTTGGGAGTCTGTCATAGATATGGAATACGTCGGAGGCCCCAATCCCCTCGAAGAACAAGTTACTCTCTTACCTGGTAACGTTCTTTCGATGGGATGGTCCAACGACTTATTCCATATCGCTCCCTCCCTACCTTCCCAGCTACAGAATTTCTTACGCGATTGCAGCTTACAATTCCGCAAGGCTTTGTGTGTCAGACTGGCAGAAGACTGGTGGCACACGTTCTGGGGGAAAAACTACAACTGAGGCTACGGGCGTCGTGTGTCCTATTTATAACATCCAGTGCCATCGGTGGAGGTCCTCGAGGGCGGCGTATCGACGTCATCGACGCAGGGCGCAGACGCTGAAGATTTTCCAGAGCAGCACAGCTGTGGTGATTACTGTGATAGATATGGAATACGTCGTTGGACCATCCCATCGAAAGAACGTTACCAGGTAAGAGAGTAACTTGTTCTTCTGCTATCACTTCAATTGTACCTCTTAAGTTGATGTTTTCCATTGCTCTGTTTGTAGTCCAACACTGGACAGTAAATACTGAAAACAGCTTTCTAGTCAGTTAGGCTCAACACCCAGACTTCAGTTCCTTAAAGAATAACTGAATGGATAGTCGAAAAACAAAACCAATGCATTCACGTTAGTAAGGTCTCCCAGACTCATTGCTAATTATGTGAGTAAAGATTCATAATCGTAGCGCAACCTGAAATTGGCATGACTGAGTGTATATTTATTTTTGTAGATGATAAACCTGAAAAGGTGGAAAAACCAGTTAATGGAGAGGATAAAGGTGATTCTGGAATTGATACGCAAAACAGTGAAGGTAATGCTGATGAAGAGGAGGTCCTCGCATCTAACTGCTATTACGACAAAACCAAATCCTTCTTTGACAACATCTCCTGTGATGATAATAGGTAAATACTTTGGCCAGTAGTTATGTTCCAATCTGTGTGCTTTATATGATTTTGAAAAATTATTTTGTATTAATGTGGATTTAACAAAAAAAAACTCCATCATTGGGTTCTCTCATTCCTAGGATTTCCCAAATGATTTGAAATACATATTTAAAATAGTCCTTTGTAACGCAAACGTGCCACGCAATTGGATATTATATGGGAGTATGGACACCTGAACTTTTAAGGCTTTCTGCTAGCCAGTCACGCGCACAGCATTCACTCCAACAGCTCTCATCACTTCAAGTTCCCCTTTGTCCTTCTTAGGGAGATTGTTAATGTTTATGCCAAATCCTTTCTACCGGTGAGACTCCCCCAACACTTTTTGCTGGACTTCTGGATCTTTTTGCGTGTTCTCCTGAATGAGGGGAGCCCTTTTCCCCCTCAGTCATTCTTTTGCTCTGGCTATGGGAACCCTAGTTTATTTTATGGAGCCCTGCTTTCCTCCATATTTTCTAAGGCATGTGCGATTCACTTTTGCAGCGCACAGAACTTTTGGTGCAGTGTTGCTGGGGAGCCCCTTGGCCTGCTCTTGTTTTATCTTCGGTTCCTTGTGTGAACTAATGTTCCCAAGGGTAGAAGGTGTGGCGTGCTGAGGGCTTACTGTATCCCCTTTTTCACTGCTCTGTGCAGTTTATTTTAAGTCGCACGCATACCTTTATGGCTTGTGGCAGTGGATGTGTTCTATTGACTTTTGTGTGATTTTGTTTACGACTTGTAGGCTGTCAACCCAGCCACAGTGATGCACAGAAGGGATCGCCATTCACCTAGAATGGTGGCTTGTTAAGATTTTCATAGAAATGGTAAATCTTCCTGACCTGGGTCAACCCCAGAACTTTTTGCTTTAATAGTGGGATATTTTACTTTAATACCTCAGTGAGTAGAAACCTTTTCCACATTTCCATACTCTCAGAATCTTTTACTGTTTCATAGGTGTCATTTCTTTGAACTCTACATAGTGTCTTTTTAAAGTGATCCTCATTAACAACTTTTTGGCAATAAGGGCCAGTTGTTGTTGGATTGCCCTGGGGGTGGGGGCTTTTAAAGTTTCTCTGGCTACTCTTGAGAGAGCTACAGTTCCCAAGGATAGGAAGGATCCTTGTATCCCTTTTTACATTTTATTCTGTGAAGCTAGCACACCCCACCTTATGTGGAGTGCTGGGGAGATACAATGTATCCCCTTTCACACTAAAACTGTAACAATTCTGTCACAGGGGCAGGCTTACCTTAAATGGCTGGTGGCACTGATACCTTGTATTAATTTGGTGCACCTTTACTGCAGGCTGTGTTCACAGCTGCAGTAAAGGCACCCAAGGCTGCTCATTTTACCAAAATGGCCAGTCTTCTTCTTTTTTCGCCATTTTAGTGTTTCTTGTCCTTTCTTGTTCGTTCCCTTGACATCCGGGGCGGTAAATTCCTTTGTGTGATTTTTAACTTCGGAGGGAGTCCGCTGATTCCCCACCCAGGCTCCAGTCTGTCTGTGAAGGCAGGAAGCAAGGGAGTCCAAAACTCCACAGCCCTTTCTTTTCCTCCTTGCCTGAATGGAGGCTAATCCCGGTCGGTGGGGAAGGGTGTGGGGGGGGGGCTGGCTGTCCTGATTGGACAAACAGACCACCCCTTGTTGTAAAATGCAGGGAGAGAATGCACAAGTTGTGCTGTAGGTCCTGTTAAATACTGCAAACCTGGAAGCTGAAGACAAGTCGACCACTGGAACCGAAGCTGAAGAGGATGGTGAAGGATAAGTGGCTGAAATGATTTCCAGCAACCAGAGAGCCTGCTGTGTAACTGGAGCCTGCTGTAGCCCTTCCTTTCAATCGACCTGGGGACTCTGTAAACGACAACCCTGACCGGAGCCTGGTGACACTCACTAGACTTAGAACGGCCTGCATTTTGAGCCATCCCACACTTTGCTGCAATATCCCAATACACTGGGACCTCAAGCCACTGTGCGGTGCACGTTCTTCCGAATTGCGACTCGCACTGAAACTGCATGGGCATCCTGGTGTATCTCCAGAGACAAGAATCGAGTCTGAAAAGTCCCCTCAATAGAGTATTTGACCTTTGTAACGACGAGAATTCAAGCACAATTTTCTGTCTTCTGTGCTCCTTGGAAAAGGTGCCAAATCTGCAGAAACGCATTAAGCCCCAAGGAAAACCTTGCCTAGAGCCTTCTTCATTGATCCCTGCTGCAAAGTTCCTTCTGAGGTCTTGTTTTCAGTGACCACGACAAGGAATCCACTGAATGGGAATGTTGCTGCAGATCCTAAAGTCCTCCTGCTCCAAAATCTTCAATGCTGATGTACTGGGTTGGCTTGGTTATGTACTTACCTTAAGTCTCTTAGGATTTCTGTGTAGCTGTGCAGTGTTTTATGTGATGGGGAGGCTTCTCGTTCAGTGCACCAAGTCCCACTGCTAGAATCCTGCTAGGGTGTCTCCTGTGAAGCTCCTGGACCCTCTTCTAACTCTAGAAGTAAAGTACTCAAATGTTTGCCCAGTCTTCCTAACTCTCACTTTTGCTACTCTAGAACCTATCCTGACACTGCATGTTGGTCACTAGATCCTAGTGACCCCCCTTTCTGCCACTGAGAACACTCATGCTCCAAGAATAAGGGAACGACTTTCAAGGGATTGGGACTTTTGCCTAGAAAAGAGAATGTGTTTAAAAGTTACTTACTTGTAAACATTTGATTGGTAACGGTAACTAAGAGTGAACAGTTACAAACGTTCTTACTTACCTTGAATTTGTGATGTACTATTCTTAAAAGTATGGTTAACATCTTTCTTTAGACACCGTTTTGTCATTCTAATAGAAAGTAGATGTGAAGGTATATTACTGACCTGTAATTGGGTTGTGTCTCTTCACAAAAGTAATGTCTTGGTTTCACCAGATTATGGCTGCTAGGATATTTGTGATTGTCGCCCAACCGAGTCTTGCTTCCCCTGACTTGCTGTTACCCTGTCCAAAATAAGCCTGCACTAGGTTTTTACCTACCTAGAATAACGGAGTCATTCAGTAAAGTGTAACATTAGGGTTTACTTTCCCCTGTGCTATCTAACGAAGAGTCTGTGGTTCTAATTGTCCCTTATAAGTCATACATCAGTTACGTGTAGAGCTGGGAAAGATCTAACCTGGACTCCTTGTGAGATTAAAAAAGTATATGGGTTTTACTTACCTTGAGTTAGCTGTGTGCCATCCAAAAGTAAGTTACCAGAGTTACTGCTTATCTCAATCTGTGTTTCACTGATCTCAAATGCACCTGTAATTGAATATTAGATCCTTAGGTTTTATTAACCTATTATAACCTTGTTATCACAAGTGGTTACAGGTTTTTACGGTGCCTGGAATAAGTGTTCCACTATTCACAAAATGTATATTGTCCATTGTCCAGTTGACTGATTAGGTGATTTGTACAGTCACTGTACAACTGGTAGGGTCTACTGCCCTGGCATTACTGAAAGTAACTTGGTTTTTACTCCCCAAGAATAGTTGTCATCTATACTGAATGTGTATGAAAAGGTTTGACTTCCCGAGAACTACTGTTAGATCTTCCAAATAAAGTTTATGCTTTGGTCTGTTCACCTTAAAGCTTAGTATTGTTTTGATAATTGGGATTACATATAATGTGTGATGGTACTTATTTACCCCTAAATTTATCTGGGCCTACCTATATTGAAATAAATCCTTTATTTTCACATACATCGTGTTTCAGTGTTTCTTTGGACCATTTGTATAACAATTTCATTTGTACTGATTCTACAGCCCTCTCTCCCTCCTAAGATAAGCCTGGCTGCTCTGTCTACGCTACCCTGAACTCTGGTTGTACAGCCTTATTCGAAGAGTGGAGTCTTGTACTGCCTCACTTGAATGGTTTTACTAAGCCCTTAGTTGGACTTCAGAAAAACTGTCCTAACACGTCTGTATTCTTTGTTTGGCATTTTTCGTGTGCTTGTCCTTTCTTGGTCTTGGGAGTGGGAGGACCTGGTTTGATTTTTCTTTGCCGGGAACCCTTTGTGTAGCCCGCCGAGGCTCCAGATTGTCAAGACAGGAAACGAGGGTGTGGTCCGAAAACTCAGTTTGTTTGTCTTATGCCTTACCTGCCTGGAACCAGTTTTCACTGGGAGGACTGGTTCCAGTTTGAATGTAGCGTGCATGGAGGTTGGCTGGGTTCCTGGATAAATGGCCTGGATCTGGAAGCTGTAGACAAGTTACCCACTGAAGCTGAATCTGAGGAGGACGAGAAGACTGCTGTTGCTGATTTCAGCGACCGTAGATGCCTGCTGTGTAACCGCCATCTGTGCTGTCCCCTTCTTCCATGTGACAGAGTCCCAAAGACGACGACTCCAACCCTTGGATTGATGAGACCAATCAGTCTTAAGAAGGCCTGCTTTTTGAGGCATCCCATGACAAGCTGTGACCTTCCATGGCTGCAAACCGCCAATACTTTGGGACCTCAAGGCTGAGTGCTGTGCAACGTCTTCCCGTGAACGAATCTTGCGGAACCTCCAGAATCAAGATTACTCATTGAAGTTCCCTCACCAGAGTACTGGACCGAGATACTGACGCAAATCGATGACCGTTGCACATCTGGCACATTGAAAAGGGTGCCACATCCAAAGCACTGAGAAGCACAGAAGACTCCTTTGTTGTGAACTGTTTTGTCGACTACTGCTGCAAGTTCCATCCAGTGTCCATTTTTTTTTTTTTGTCACCCATTACCAAGAATCAAGATACTGTGTCCTTTGTGCTGCTGCATCGTGAAGGCGTCTGTCTGCAAGCTCTCTATTGCTGTGGTGCTATATGGCTGAGGGTAATAATTACCTAAAGTCATGTTGCTCCTCTGTGGCTGGAGTGGTGATTCCTGTAGTTGGGAGTTACCCCATATTGTTTTCTTGTGCCGAACGCTGGAGTGCATCTAGGGGACTTTCTAATAAAAAGTCCCTAAACACTTTCTACTAACTCTAAAGTCTGCACTTACTTTTTGGTTGAGAAATCCTCTGGAAATGATTTTCCTGCATACGTACCTATCCTATCCTGACCTCCCTACCTTTGGCTACTGAACAACCAGTGTCCCTCTTCTGCCGCTGCGATCACTCATGCCCTAGAATAGCGAAGGACTTCCAAAGTATAAGGCCTCTGGAAAATAGAACAAGTGTTGCAGAGTACTTACTTGCTAGATGTTGCTATAACTTTCTAGGCAAGAATTGCTGCAGTAACCCTGTTGGAGACTACACCAGTCTTGTCCTCTTGGTATTGGGCGTTTGGGAGAATTCTCAAATGTGCTAATTCCCTCCGCCTTTGTGAGGCTCGGACCCTTCCCCCCCAAGGTGAAGGCCCCAGGCGTACAGAAGGTGATGTTGGCCTTAATTCACCCTGCTAAGACCTCGATTGAGGATGTCGCCGCGGCCCTGGCTCAGCCTGTGGAGGCTACACCAGTGGAGGCGCCCTCAGGTACCAGAGTCTCCCTGCCACCGCAGAGGGAGTCGTCTTTCAGGCCCATCGAGAAGACCCCCACGAAGTCCTCGTTGGAAAGGGTAGGGGAGGGGTTGGTGGCCGTCGTGGATACGGACACGACCTCTGAAGAGGAGCTCATCCAAGTCGTGGAGGAGGCCCAGCCCATCGGGAGGGATCCCGACGAGGGCGACGGTGACGCAGACGAGGCTCCTCAAGAGCCCTCGCTCCCGTCGTTTCCAGCGCCGCAGGACACCTCGGCGGCCATTTTGTCAGCCATCCAGTCCTTATGCTTGGAGATAAGGACTAGGTTGCGCCTTCCCCCGACGGAGGTACCTGAGCCAGACCTGACGGGGGAACCGGAGCCAGGACCTTTGGAGAGCCCACCACTTAAGAGGAGGACGACGCATCCTAGGCCGCCTCTGCGGCCTTCTCTGCCTCCCCATCCCCCGGGTCCACTACCCACGGGGATGATACAGGCATGGACACGACTACGACGGGTACGGATGACGACGGAGGCAACGACGGGATGTGTTCCCCGTCACCCCCTGCCCGGCGTCCCCGCCCGACGAGATTGGATCCTTCCATGCTATGATTTCCAGGGCATCCGAGCTCTTCCAGCTCTGCCCCGAAGAAAAGAAGGAAGGGTTCCTTTACCAACGGCGCGAGGCTAAAGGGAAGACAGTGTTACGCTCACCTGGTTCCCACGGGGGCGGCGACCGGAACTGGGCCGCTGTTATTTCCACCAGCATGACGTGTAGCGCCGAGATGACTGACTGGACTGGCCCGCTAAGCCTAGTTTGTCTGGCTCGCACAAATATTATTCTGCAAAGGAGAAGAGGAATTAACCACCCGTGGAATTGAGTGTCAACCCACCTTCCCCACTCCCGTTGTCTTCCCACTGATCACTCTTGATGTCCCCTCCTTAGTCTCACCTGATGGTTTGGAAGGATGAGCTCTCCATCCTGCGTCGACCGCAGGGGCGCGTTGATGACCAGTTACTTCACTGGCGTAGAGGAATTGGTGAGTTCCAGTATTGACTCTAAAGTCCAATTGTTCATAAGAGTTCAAATGTCTGCTCTTCACTCTGTCCGATTCCTTGCAAGTTGCCGATTAATCCACTCGAAGATTTCCAAATGGCACTCGGTAAGATTCAGGTAAGTCTATTGTGTTTTTCCCCTTAGGGGCCGGGGTACGGCGATGAAGCAGAGTTGACTGCGCCGACCTGAAATGAGGTGAGTCCCTTCCGTGGTAAATCAGGTAAGTCCTTGGGGGTAGCTTGTATGGCCTTAGAGAGTTCCCTTGCTCACCTTGCTGTCTTTGTCTCCTTAGGTGTCGGAGGGCGGCCGCGAGATGGAGAGAGCGTGATGGAATGCTGAAGTACTGCCAAGCAGGTGAGTTCAGCGCGGCGCCGTAGGAATGCGAAGCGATGCTTCAAAGACTTCTGTCTTTCAGTTCCGTGACGAAATGGATCAGGATTCAGGTAAGGATTAAAGTTAAAACTCCTGTTCTAACCTTTATCCTTTTTGTCTTCTTGTTTCAGGAGTCCCAGGACTGAAGCGGGCGTGGCTGAAGACTGGAGCTGCTGAAAACACGGTCAGCGTTATGCTGCAGCAAGCAGAATAACGCAAAGCACGTGTGGCTGTCCGGGCGTGGTTTAAATAGCCTTGGTAGAAGATCCAGGTAAGTATTCTTCCACAGCCCCACCCAAGTAACAAAATAGTCCCTTCAGTAAAATAGTCCCTCCTAAGCCTCATTTGGCTTGAGTCTTCATGCAGCTTGGTCTGCCTCAGGTGAGTATGCAGCATGGTCTGCTTCAGGTAAGTTATCAATAATGAGCCTGCACCCATGGCGCCAGGACTGTACCCAAACAGCCCCTAACTGGGGCTTTTGGGCATGCTCCACGTGGCATGATGCCTGCTTCCGGGGCTGCTGGGCCTGGTCTGGTCTTCCGGGGGCAGGCATCATGACAGCCGGTCCTCGCCGTACCGCTTCTTGATGACATCTGGGATGAGGGGCTCGCCCTCCTCAAGAACCCTGCCACGGCTCCTGTGAAGAGGGACCGGTACGAGAAGTACCAGGTCCCCAACGCTGCCCCCTTGTGCCTTAGGGCGCAACCTACCCCGGATTCGGTCGTTTCGGCGGCGGCCAAGAAGAAAGCGGGGGGCATCAGCCTCGACTTCAACCTCCCCGCCGGACGGCGAGGGTAGGAAGCTGGATGCGATGGGACGACTGGTCATCTCATCTGCAGCGACGACCATCAAGGCGGCCAACGCCCTGGCCATCATAGCCCACTACGACAGGGAGTTATGGTTCAAGATCGCCCCTCTGTTGGATTTCCTTCCAGACGCCAAGAGGACTGAGGCCCTGGAAATCTTACAGGAAGGTGAGATTGCCTCAGACCACGCCATTACGGTGGCTACGGACATCGCTGACACTGGTTTCCGTCAGTTGGGCAACGGCATTTGCCTGAGACGAGGATGACTCAAGGCGACGGATTTCCGCCAGGACGTACAGACCAAGGTTTTGGACATGCCCTTCGATGGGAACAACCTTTTTGGCAAGGCGGTTGATGAGTCCCTTCAGGCGATCAAGACGGAGACGGCCCGTGCACTGGGTGTGCTCCAACAGCGACAGCTGTCCTTTCGGAGCTCCGGAGCCAGACAGGGTGCCTCCAAGGGAGCCGGCAGCAGCTCCTCTACGTACCGTCAAGCAGCAAGATCTTCGTCGCAGGAGGCCTACAGGGGATGCGGCAAGTCGGGTGGATCCCACCGTCGTCGTCAAGGAGGCAAAGCGGCCTCCAAGCAAGATTGAACCGACCGTCGGGTCGGGCCCCCGCCGAAGCACCCCGGTGGGAAGCCGGCTGACGAAGTTCGTCGGCGTGTGGGAGTTAATCTCCACCGACCGTTGCGTGCTGGACGCCCTGGCCCTGGGGCACGCCCTCGAGTTCCACAAGAGGTGCCCCCGCATTCCTCCCGTGGCCAGGAAGGAAAATCACGTCCCTCAACTGCTATTGGAAGTAAGGGCGATGCTCAGGAAAGGTGCCATGAAGCTCGTTCCAAAGAGGCTTCGGGGCTCCGGAGTTTACTCAAGATACTTCCTCGTAAAGAAGAAGACAGGAGGATGGCGTCCCATCCTGGACTTGCGACGACTGAACAAATAAAAGGCACAGAGTTTCCAGATGGTCACCCTCCAGCACGTGCTGGGACAGCTGGAGGTGGGCGATTTCCTGTCGTCGTTGGACTTGGAAGATGCATACTTCCACATCCCTATCCTAAAGAGACACTCAAAGTTCCTCAGGTTCGTTGTCAAATGGCGGCACTACCAGTTCAAGGCCCTCCCGTTCGGATTAAAATCGACGCCCAGGGTGTTCCCCAAGTGTCTAGCACCGGTGGCGGCGCGGCTGCGCCTGCGCCTGCAGGGGATCCACGTCTACCCCTACCTGGACGACTGGCTCATACGGGCAAGGACAAGGGAGCTCACCGTGGAACACACTGCGAAGACCGTCCAGCTGCTCACGGACCTGGGGTTCTCCATCAACTTTCCAAAATCCCACCTGGTCCCGTCGCAAGTCGCCCTGTTTCTGGGAGCACAGCTCGACACAGTGGCGCAGCGGGCCTCACCGTCGGAGGAAAGGATAAGGACCATCCTGGGAAAGGTGCAACGTCTGCTGGCCACGGACGTGGCCAGAGTGAGGTCTATCAAGTCCCTCCTCGGAATGATGTCCTCCTGCATTTATCTGGTGCGCCACTGCAGACTTCGGATGCGGCCCTTGCAAGAATTCCTCGACGCCCACTGGATCCAGACGACGGGCGGCTTCGAGGACAGGATCCCGCTCAACGAAGCGTTCTGTCAGGCGATACGATGGTGGGGTGTCTGCTCTCATCTGACGGCGGGAACAGGTTTCCTAGCCCCAGCCCACCAGGTGACGGTGACGACGGATGCCTCCCTGGAAGGTTGGGGAGCGCACACCGGGGGTCTCCACGCGAGAGGCCTTTGGCTCCCAGAGGAGAAGACTCTCCACATCAACATCGTGGAGCTCCGTGGAGTGTTCTGGGCCCTCAGGTCCTTCCTTCCGTCCCTCAAGGGCAATGTGGTGAGGATCTTCACCGACAACACCACCACGATGTTTTACATTCGGAAGCAGGGCGGAACCAGATCCCCTGCCCTATCCAAGGAAGCCCAGGATATGTGGCATTGGGCCGTCACCCAAGGGATGTTTCTGGTACCCTTTCATCTGGCAGGGATAAAAAAACACCATCGCCGACTCACTCGACAGAGCTGCGCTCGTGCCGCAAGTGGGAACTGTGCCAGGATCAAGTGGACCGACTCTTCAGACGATGGGACGAACCCCAGATCGATCTCTTCGTGTCGACGGCGAACTGCAAATGCCGGAGGTTCGCCAGCAGGTTTCCCCAACCGAGGAGCATGGGCGATGCTTTCTCGTTCCCTTGGGACGGCCTGTTCCTTTACGCATTCCCGCCGTTGCCGTTGCTACTCCGGCTCGTCAACCAGCTCAAGAGGTCCCGGTGCAGGATGATCCTCGTCGCACCTGCGTGGCTGAGGCAGATCTGGTTCCCGGACCTTCTGGACTTGTCAGCGTCCACACCAGTCAAGCTGCTGACGGACGCGGGTCTTCTCTCCAGAGAAGGAGCCGCCATTCTTCATCACGAACCGTCGCTGAACTTGCAGGCCTGGCTCCTGCAGCACTAAAGTTTGGAGGATACAACATCCCGGCCGACTGCAGAGAGGTTCTTGCGAAGGCCAGGGCATCCTCAACTCTCGTGCTACGGACACAAATGGAAGAGGTTCTCTGTCTGGTGCCGTGCACAGAAGATTAACCCTCTGCGGATTACGGCCCCTCAAGTATTGCCGTACCTATTGTCTTTGGCCAAGGCTGGCCTGTCTCACGCTTCCATCAAGGTACATCTGGCTGCCGTCTCACGTTACACCAGAACTACAGGACGGGAGTCCTTTTGGTCTCATCGACTGGTGAAGGAATTTATGAAAGGTCTGTTCTGATCATTCCCGCCGGTGAAGGCCCCGGCCCCGGTGTGGGAGCTCAACGTGGTGCTGACTAGGCTCATGGGGGGGCCCCATTCGAGCCTATGCATTCAGTGCCATTGAAGTTTCTGTCGTGGAAGACCGCTTTCCTCGTGGCCATCACCTCTGCACGACGAGTGGGAGAGATCCAGGCCCTGTCTTGCAAGCCTCCATACTTGAATTTTCACGACACAAGGGTGGTTTTAAGAACGCACCCCTCTTTCATGCCCAAGGTGCCGTCGGACTTCCACCTCAACGAGCCCTTGGTGTTGCCAGTTTTCTTCCCGTCGTCTTCGTCGCCGGCTGAGAGGACTCTGCACTCGCTGGATGTAGCTAGAGCGCTGAAGTTCTACGTGGACTGCTCGTAAAGTTTTCGGAAGACATCACAGCTGTTTGTGAACTTTGGACCTGTGAATCCAGGGAAGGCTCTCTCGAAGACTTCCATTTCCAGATGGCTCTCCGGCTGCATCATGCACTGTCACCGGTTGGCAAACTGACCGTTGCCAGGCCATCCGAGAGCCCATTCGACCAGAGCGATCGCTGCTACTACGGCGTCCCTGTCTGGTGTGCCCCTGCTAGACGTCTGCAGGGCTGCTACGTGGAGGTCGACGCACACCTTCACGAGATTCTACTGCGTCGACCGGGATTCCAGGGAGGAGTCCAGAGTTGGCCAGGCAGTGCTGCGCAACCTGTTCGCCTAAGGTGAGCCTGATGAGGTAAGAGTTGCTTAATGTTGAGTTGTTGTATTGCTTGATATTGAGCCTTTTGCCACCTCCCGTGGTTGTGCATGTGTATACTGCTATGTATTTTTATATTCATGAGCATGTGAATCCATGCCAGACCCCATGCTGGAGAAGGAACAAGTTACTTACCTGTAACTGTTGTTCTCCAGCATGGGTCTGGCATGGATTCACATGCGAACCCTCCCGCCTACCCCTCTGCGGCTCTTCACTTGGTCATACTGCCACTTCACATGCTACCAAATCTGATGGCTGTCGGGGGCGGGGCTTAGGGAGAGGGCAGTCATTGGCTGGGGGCAGTATGACCCAGAGACCAGTGATTGGTTACTACTGAGAAAGACAGATCAGAAACGAAACTGATACTGATTTTTTTGCTATACCGAGGATTCCCGGCCTGACGGGGGAATATTCATGAGCATGTGAATCCATGCCAGACCCATGCTGGAGAACAGTTACAGGTAGGTAACTTGTTCCTTACGTTATTTAAGAGGATAGAAGGGACCCAGGTGTGAGGAAGTAGGAGGTATGAACAGTGGAGAGAGTTGAAGTAGGGGAATGGAAGGAAGAGGTGAGTATTAGAAAAGTGAAGGAAGTGGGGTAGGGGGATAGCATGAGATGAGAGGGAGAGGTGTGAGAGAAGTAGGAAGGGGAGTACAACCCAAGAAGGACCTCCCAAACGAGAAATGCCGAAAAAAGACTGGGGCCATTTTGACACAATGGTCACCCATGGGTGATATACTGCAGCTCAGGATTCAGCCTGCGGTAGAAAAGCACAACGGTTGGAAAATTAAACCACTGCCACCAGCCATTAAAAGTAGTGAGGTTAACCATAAAAAATGTTACACGAGTAAGTAGGAAAAGGGGCTACTAAGTAACTCACCAACACTCAACATAAAATCGGATGTGCTAGAGCTACATTGGAAAACCGTAAGTAAAGTCAATTTCACTTTACTAATCTTGGGAACTGTAGTTCACCCAAGAAAAGATATTCAAACCTTAAGAGAAATCTAAAGGATTTCTCTGTGGCACGACACTGAAGGTGCTGTCACCATACAAAAAGTAGTCTATGGAGTTTGTCAGACTCCAAAAACTAAGAAAACGGAGTCCCAATCAGATCAAAAATACACAGTGATAAAAAGGCTAACTCTGTCCAGGGATGAAATTAAATGTCCCAAAGTCCAGCAAAAGAGCTGGGTGTCTCTAAGTTTGAAGGGAATTTGCACTGAAAGGAGAATTCTCCCTAACTGTATATTCCTAAAACAAAATAAGTTACAAAGTGTTATAAAAGTCTTAATTACCTGTGAATTGCTTACTGCCATTCTGAAAAATATACAAAGTTATTTACTTATCTTGAATTTTGTTTCACTATTCTAGAAAGTAAGAGTTGGTATTACTGTATCATTCCTGAAACTGAATAAGATTAACAGTGTATTACCAATAAAGTTTACCTCACCTTGAATATCATACTGCCATTCTAAATGTGTAACACTACGATTTACTTAACTTGATCTGCTTACTTCCTTTCTGAAATGTCTGAGTTCCTGCTTATCTTAGAATTGTGTTCCACTATTCTGAAAAGTATCATTGGTATAACTACATTTCGAATGTATTGTCCCCCCACGTATTCCTTACCTTTCATATTTCCAATATCCAGCTTTGCTGCTTCAGAAAAAATACATTTCAGCGGGGGGTGCTGTGCGTCGATGGTGGTTGTCGATGTCCCTCAGAGGCCTCCATCTCGATGTCACCGCAGGTATATGTAGCGCCTTCAGCTCTCGTCAGCCTCAGTTCTATTTTTCCGTGCTTACAGCTTCGGATACGGTGCGCCTCGTTCCTGACGGGAATATCTTCGAATCTTCTTCGAAATTTCTTTACTATCTTGAGTTCTGTCAGGAAATGGCTTTGTTTACGGTGGCGTCCACTCCTCGATCCAACTTCAAAAAATGCAGTGACTGTGGTGCAACAATGTCTGTGACGGACCCTCACAGTATCTGCCTGTGTTGCATTGGGTTGACCCATTCATCTTCGGAGTGCGATGGCTGCTGCTCTATGACGACCAAAGCCCTGAGAGAGCGAGAGTAGAGTGTAACTTGGGGCAGGTAAGGCACAAAAAATCCCCCTAGAGTCCATCAAACAAAAGACCTCAGACGAGTAGAGGACAGTTTCTCGTCAAAAAAAGTCCAAACGTTCCTGTTCACGAAGTGGTTAACACCAGTCGTCTACTTTGAGACACACAAAGAAAACACACCATAGACGGCCATCTTCAAGTTCACCCGAACGGGTCCTTTGCCTCACTAAATCTAGTTAAGCGGCCCAGAATGTGGCCTTGCCCCTGGTCAAAAGACCTCGAAAGCACAAGAGCTGTGAGTCCTCAGACCCAGCGGCCAAGTCTCCTCGAGAGCGATCCCATCCCTAGAGTTGAGAAAAAGTCCCCTCAAACACTAAATCATCGACGCCGAAGGACTTGATTCCGACAGGACCAAAAAGTGCATCATTGGCATCGATAACTGTGGAGTAGCGATTGACTCCTTGAGTGTCAACAGCATCAACGTGACAAGTGTCAACCATTGACGCAACCGTCAAATCCACCAACACAACTGTCAAAGCCATTGCCATAGACTCCTGTGACAACAAATATGCCAACATCAGTTGAGAAGACTTGTACTCCTTTGCCACGCTCAGATTTCTTCAAATCCCTCTCCTATATATGAAGATGCAGAGGAATCCTCTAATGAAGGGAGACCCTTTGGGTTACAGTATGGAACACTATCAGTGCATGAGGCATTGAGATCAGAGGACTTGCACATGAAAAACTTGCAAGAATGCCTTCATGAGGCAAGTGGAATAGACGACTCTCCAGAGGTTGCATTTGGAAGAGTAGATCCTGGTGTACATGCTGAGGTAATATACAGGCAACTTATGTCAATGGTTATGGAATACATGGGGTGTTTAAGACCTACACCTGTCTTTGAACAAGATGATCTCACTGATATATTAGACAGGGCCACAGTAGGGGCCAATTGTCACTTGTTGGGAAGGAGCTAACACCTTCCTTCCTTTCCAAGCGCTTTAGAATTAGGCAAGACTTCTGTTAACTAGGCACTACATGAGACCAGGGGGAAGAGGGGCATTAATAGAAGCCAGTCATTTAAATATAAGGTGCAAATAACTATTAGTTAAATGAATTTGTAAATGTTAAGTTTTGCAGTTCCTAGCATGGTATGAGTCAAAAATACTAGCGAGGTTCGCATACACCCTTTGGGAGTGCATTTCTATGGCGGCTGACCATATCGCCGAAGGGGAGGAGCGAGACAGATTCCTTAACATTGTCAAGGATGGGAAAGACTCAATGTGCAAATCCCTCCATACTGGTCTCGACTCTGGTGACAGTATCAGCAGAGCTATGGCGGCTAGTACAGTGCGCAGGTTTGCCTGGTTGAGAAATTCAGGATTTGCCACAGAAGTACAATCCAGGCTTCTCAACATGCCCTTTGACAGCACTCATTTATTTAGAAACAAAACTGATGAGAGTTTGGAGAAGCTTCAAATTTCCAAGGCTGTGGCCAAATCCCTTGGAGCTGCAGTAAGACAAACTCCAAACCACCCCACAGGTACACCCTGGAGGGGTAGGTCCTTTCGCTAGTACTACACATTTGGAAGGGGCAGAAGAGAGCCAACTCAGAGGACAAAGAAGATTCCCCGGTGGTGGTCGGGGAAGAAGTATTAAGACTGCAACAGCAACGCTGCTTTTTCAGCCA
The DNA here is from genome assembly GCF_040938575.1 of Ambystoma mexicanum. Taxonomy (NCBI): domain Eukaryota; kingdom Metazoa; phylum Chordata; class Amphibia; order Caudata; family Ambystomatidae; genus Ambystoma; species Ambystoma mexicanum. The sequence continues at coordinate 345,777,797 of NC_090922.1, forward strand.
CTATCAGCCACTCCAAAAACCTCTCTGAGGTCTCAATTCACAAGACTGCAGTAGGACGCAGGTTGTCACAGCATCTGACAGAATGGTGGTCTATTACTTCAGATGCATGGGCATTGGAAACAGTTGCCTAAGGTTACTGCCTCCCTTTTCTCCAAAAACCTCAGTCAACCACCAGGGAACAACTCTTTGAAGGTTCCAGATCTGCTCCTTATGCAGGAGAATTTAACCCTGCGAGAGAAAGATGCTATAGAACCAGTACCTGTACCAGAGAGGAACAAGGGTTGGTACTCCCCGTATTTTCTAATCCCCAAGAAGGACTGAGGATTGAGACCCATTTTGGATTTAAGAGACTTGAACAAGTTCCTCAGGAAGGACAAGTTCAAGATGGTAGCCCTTTCTCGGATGCTTCAGGCCCTCCTGCTGCAGGATTGGATGGTATCATTGGACCTCAAGGATGCTTACTTTCAAGTGCCGATCCATCACAAGCAGACTTTACCTGAGGCTCGGCGTTGGCAGTTCTAATTATCAGTTTTGGGTTCTGCCATTTGGGCTGACCTCCGCCCAAGGGTTTACACAGAGTTGATGACGGTTGTGGCAGCGAGTCTCGGGAGAGGGGAATTCACGTCTATCACTACCTAGACGATTGGCTGATCAGGGCCAGTTCCCCAGAAACATCTCTGCTCCACCTGGCACTCCCTTCACAGGCTGGGCTTCTCCCTCAACTTAAAGAAGTCCCACATGATAACATCACAAAGACTCAAATTCATCAGAGCATCCCTGGGAAAAGCTTTGTCACCAGAGGTGAGGGCTCAAGACATTCTACAGATGGTGACCAAATTCCAGAATGCCCAGCATCTACCGGCCTTCGATTTTCTGAGGTTGCTCAGCCTCATGGCATCATGCATTTTCTGGTGCCGGAGGCTCGTCTGGGAATGAGATCGCTCCAATGAGCTCTCAGGACACAGTGGTCACAAGTCTCAGGAAGGATGTCAGATCTCCTACAAATCCCAAATAGTGTCTCACTGGATTTTCAGTGGTGGGACTGTCCGGAGAACATCTTGAAAGGAGAACAGTTTTGGCAACCATGGCCGCAGATAACAGTAGTGACGGATGTCTCTCGCGGGTGGGGAGCCCATACCAACAATTTGTCAATCAGCAGTCGTTGGTCTCCATCGGAGTCCAAACTACACATCAACCTTTTAGAGTTGAGGGCAATCGGACTAGCCTCCTTGCCATCTGTACGGGGAAAGAATGTCCTGATAATGACAGACAACACAGTGGCCATGTAACTCAACAAAAGAGTAGGTGTAGGTTCACTACCACTGTGCAGAGAGGCAATGCAGCTCTGGTTCTGAGCAATAGAAGAAGGAATCTCTGAAGGCAGTTCACCTAGCCAGAGAGAAGAACATGACGGCGAATGCTCTGGGCAGGCAGAGCAGTCTCTCCCACGAGTGGGAACTAGCTCAGAGTCCTTAGAGATCTTCACCCTTTAGGGACCCTCTGAAGTGGCTCTGTTAGCGACCGGTGCCAACCATACGTGCGAACTGTACTGTGTCAAGGTAATTTTCCCCTAAAAGGCGCTCTAGGAGACGCATTTGTGGTGGACTGAGAATTTCCACTCTTGTAAGAGTTTCCTCCAGTCCCCGTCATTCCTCACCTAATCCGGAGGTTGAGAAAGTTCAGGAAATCCATGATCATAATTGCCCCAGTCTGGGCCAGGAGGACCTGGTACCTGGATCTTCTGGACATGTCCATCTGCTCTCAGATAAGTCTTCCACAAAGAGAGAACCTTCTCTCGCGAGAGGGTCGGGTTCTTCATCAGATCAGGACACTCAGCCTACACACCTGCTTTCTGAGAGGCTGAGATACAAGGTTTGGGACCTCCCAGACGACTAAATGGAGATTCTGCTTTCGGCCAGTAGGCCAGCAACCAAATCCTTATACTGCTGCCACAAGTTCTGCAGCTTGTGTAGAGATCGCATTTTTACCCTTTTTCATGTAATACACCAATGGTGTTATAATTTCTATTACATCTGGCAAATCTGAGACTCCAGATTGGTACCATGAAGGGATATCTGGCAGCGCTTTCTATTTTTAAGCGCACTTCAGAGAAATTATATTGTGAAAAATACTGAGCTGACAGACAGCGCCAATGTCATGTTCACACATTGTTTATTCATGATTGCCCTGAGGAAGTCTCGTACTTTAAGATTCCTCTAATAATGCAATTCTTAAACTGACTGTTTTCCCTTCAATCCTGTTTCAAGTCCACTATGGGATCTCAAATTGTGTTAAACGTTTTGAACGGAGCTCCTTTTCTCTTGTCTCTTAAGACTTCTAACTCTAAAAACCATCTTTTTAGTGGCAATTACATCAGCCCAAAGAGTGGGTGTGCTACAGGCTTTATCTTTTTCTAAAGACCGAGTGGTACTAAAAGTGCAGCCTAATTCTCTCCCCAAAATTGTCTGAGTTTCATCTTACTCAGAAGATAACGTTATCTTTTTTATCCTCCTCCACATCCTGGGAAGGAAGAGGAAAGCCTTCTCAGGCTTGACCCTAGATGTCTACAGAGCTTGCCAATCTCAAGATTGGCAAGGTTAAGACAGGATGACCAATTATTTGTGGGCTACTCGGGTCACAAATTGGTATTGGCCGTTACCAAGCAAACTATATCCAGATGGATTATACCAACAATATCGGAATGCTACAAAGTGGCAAGTACAGATCCTCCAGAACACCTAAGAGCTAATTCGACCAGGGGCATTGCAATATGTGCAGCCGCCACATGGTCGTCTGTGCACACCTTCACTAAACATTACAGTTTAGACTCTTCCTCGGGTCAAGATTCCGCATTTGGAAAAGCAGCGTTTCATTCAGTGCATACACACCCATAAAATACTCGTGCCATACTAATTTCTACTCCTACATCCAAATTACGTAACTTCTTTGGGAGTGTATCAAAGATGAGGAATACATGGGAGGACAAAATCCATTGGAAGATCAAGTTACTTACCCCTGGTAACTTGACTGGATGTTCCTCCCATGTATTCCTTATATCGGCCCTCCCATCCTACCCTGCAGCAGAATTTCCCTTGCGGTTGTAGTCTACGCTCTCTCAGGGAGAGTAACCGTTGAACACGATATAATGCCCCACTCGTAAAAACTGAACTGGGGCCAACAGGCGCTGCTCGTGCTACATATATGTGCAGTGACATTGAGACGGAGGCCTCAGAGGGACATCAACTCGACAGCCATCGACGCACAGCACCCCCTGTTGAACAAATGCACATTTCCAGAGCAGCAAAGCTGGATATTGGAAATATCAAAGATAAGGAATGCGTGGGAGGAACATCCAGTTGTAAGAACATTACCAGGGGTTGGGTAACTTGTTGTTCTGTGCATATAGTCTGATTTCTAGCAGTGATGGCAGAGTATTGCATCATTTTTTCAAAGAATGACCTTGGTATGTCTAACACTATCCCAACCGTTACGTCTAGTGTACCCATGATACCTCCTGCGTTGAAATCCCACAGATTGTCTTCCACCACTATGGTCTGTAGCTTTCATGCGCATCTCGCGTGGATGAGATTTATTACTGTTTACTTCACGTCTTCAACACATCCTTAGATTTAATTGGCTAATGTTGCTGTCCTGTGCATTTGAGTCACTTCTCGGCGGCTGGGGCATCTCCATCTCCAGCTTCAGCCTTTACAATTGGGAGATTGGGGACCCATATTCTCGACATTTCTCTATAGAGAACCTTTTCTCCCTTCCCCCTCTTCGTTCCCTTGCTGCTCTTATTTCAATTCATCATTGAACAAACTCCATTAAAATGTTTCCCTTTCTTTAATCTGACATTTTCGTGGAGGGACACCCAAACAGAGTGTAATAGCTGCTTACCTTGTGACCTCAATGAGCAGCCTTGCAAGGCCCATCGCTCTTTGGGCCCAAGAAAGGTGCACAAAGCAGTGGGTGGTCTATGCCATGCAGGCCGAGTCTCATTCTTCTGCCGGCACGTCAGACGAGGATTCCTACAGCAGCCTCAGCTCCAGTTGGGATGCCGAAGACATCGTTGTGGAGTCGGCCGACTCCCACATGCCCGTCCCTAGCCCTACTAGGCATGCTGAACGCACTTGTACTTGGAAACCACCCACTGGCGACAAAGGCACACATTCTTGCACCACCAAGGCTAAACGCGCCTCAATGACCTTATACGATGCAGTCGAAGAGACCTTGGGCAACCGCAGGCCTGTCGAAGGTTTTGACAGGACCTGGTGAACCTGTTGGTTCTCTTTCCACTGCACCTCCGCTGCCGCATGGTCCCAAGTCTTCTGCTTCCCAGGTTGCCACCCCAAAAGTTTCGGCTCCAATTTGATGCGTCGTAAGACTAGTCCAAACGTGCGTCTTTAAGCCAAACTTCCCCCTAATTTAAGAGCGAAAAGCATGCTAAGGCCCTTTTCCTTGGTCACCCTCTTTACCTTCAGGCTATACCCAGGCCTCCTCTCCTTTTTCACAGTCCTTACAAGGGCCCAACGACCCATTTCAGGTCAATTTTAAGTCTCCCCTCCCCCCTCATTCCCCAACCCCCACTTCATCCAGAAGTCACAACTACCAGCTCCTGGACTAGAGAATGGTATGAGGAGTACATAGACAGGGTGAGAATGCATTGTTTTTTCTGCTTTGAGATTCTTCACAAAAGATCTTGTTCCTTCGAGGAGGGTCCAAGGACCTGCATGTCTCCTAGGCTTCAGTCCTCTATGGCTCCGCCCCCCATCTCTCTTGGTCTCAAGTTCCCTGATCCCGATATTTTTCAGGATGATCGTCACTTTGATCAGAATGTGTTCCATGTCCCGGACCACGAGGATGGGTCCCTAGACACAGACACATGGCTTAATGCAAATGGCCAGGAGGCCTGGCCCACTACCGCTGGTCATGAGGCAAAGCCTGAAAATATCTTCTTAGATGAGACTCCTGTTACCCAGCCCAGGGAGGCTTCTCCTATTGATGACCAGCTGCTCTTCAATAACATGCTTAGGAAGGCAGTGGGCCCCTTCAAGATTGTTACTCAGGAGGTGGTCTCCAACTTTGTGGATGACCTCAAAGAAAAGTTTCTGGTCAGCCAGGCCATTCCCCTTCTTAGCTCCTCCAAAAGTGCATTGCCTCCTTTACTTACAACCTCCCTTACTCGGGCAGTGAATCTGCGTGTTGAAAAGATGCTTCGACCTGCGCCCTCTGATCCACTTTATATTCACGGACGCTCCATTCCAGATTCCCTGATGGCCACCACAACTAGAAAATGCACTAGCCTTCCCTCGTCTTCATCTGAAGCTCCGCCCATTAAAGAATGTAAGAAACTCTGCGCTTTGGGCAAGAGAAATACTTCTTCTCCGGCCTACAGTACCCGCATTACCAATATCCCCACTTTTCTCACCAGCTACAGTGATGTCCAGTGGTGTCTGGTGCAGTACGGGCTTCAAAATGTTGCTTAACCAGCTAAATGGCAACTTCTTGCGATTGTGCGGGAGGGATGTCTGGTCACGCAAAATATTCAGAATAAGTTTGATGCCATACACACAGCTGGCAGAGTGGCAGCAGAAGGGATTCTTTCAAAATGCCATACTTGGTTGAAGAACTCGGGATTTTAAACCCGAGATGAAGCCCTCTCATCAACAAGCACATCGAAGAGTTTACTCTCTTTGGAAAGGTGATGGACAATGCTCTCAAAACAGCAAAGAAAGACCATGAGATGCTGAAATCTTTCAAACAAATTTCTAGCAGGCCATACGTGCAGCACAGGGTTTTTAATACCCACTGCTCCTTCCATGGGCAGTCCTGTTCTTGAACCACTCAAGGTTCCTGCGGTACGAGTGGATCACCCTGGTACTCTGACCAAGGAGCGTTTAGCATGGATGATGCCCCTATACAGCAACAATTTTGGCGTGGCAAATGAAGGGGTTGGAATGCAGCTGCCAGATGCTCCCCTGCCAGCAAATGACACTCTGGTTCAGGTCCCCTCCAGTGAGACAGATAACCTGCTTCACCCACTGTTAGGGAAAATTCTCATTAATGGCCTAATTCTCTTCACCTTAGAGACCCCCAGCAACTTTGCTGGATTTTGAGGACTTGATTTTTTTACCTGGAGAGAGTGAGAGCCTTTTTTCCCACTCATGTATTTTGAATGTGTTTTACTCTTGTGTTCTTTGATTATGGAGTTTTAGACAACTCCATAGGCATCATCTTTTCATTTGTGTCACACAGCACCATCAGCACAGTGACACAGGGGAAGCCTCTTAGGCTGCCCCAAGGTTTAAATACCTTCTCTGGGATAAACTACTGTTTCCCAGAGAAAGTAAAGTGAAATTGGCTTTACTTGTCTTCAATTTCCTAGACCAAGCACACCCTATCTTACAATAATGCTGGAGGGGTTACTTAGTATCCCCTATGTCTAGAAACGCATGTAGCTGTCAAATGCTACCCTTTCCGATCTAAATGGCTGGTGGTAGTGGTTTTACAACGAACTACCATGATTTTTCCCGACCGAACACCGTTAGCGTTAAATCGCGGGAGCCATCTTTTTCAAGGTGGTATGTGAGCCCCCTTTGTTTAAACAGGTCCCAGTCTTCTTTTATCAGCATTTTTTTGGAGAGGTCCTTCTAGAGTCTCTGCGTGGCAAACTAGGTTTGGTCCCTTTGTTCCTACACCTTTGGCGTGCTTCAGGACTGAAGACTGCCTCTGGCGCCCGAGTGTCTGGGGTGGGCAGGAAGTAAGGGAGGTGCCCGAAACTCCCTGTGCTTAGTCTTCTAGGAGACCCAAATGCACTCTGGCATGATTGACTGGCTGGCTGACTGTGAGTGGCAGCTAGGCTGGAATGAATTCGACTGAAAGACTGAGTCGACCACTGGAACCAAAGAACTAAAGACGAGCTGGAAGAGGATGGGTGCTGCAAATACTGGACTATTGGTTTGCTGCTGCAGGTCCAAAACGCCAAGTTCACCTCAACAGAAAAGCCCCTTCAAGGACAACTGGTGGGACCAATCAACTCGTAAGCCACCTGGATACCATTCTCGGAGCTGGTTAGGATTGACCAGGGAGAAGGACACCAGCTTGTGTGCTTGAAGAATAGCAACTGGTATTGAAGATTTACCAATTTGCCAGCTTTGTGATCCGTCCCTGTGCAGTGCAGGAATCCCCCGACATCCTCTCTCTTGTCCCCACGACTGAGGCTCAGGAACAGCGAGATCTGCAGGAACTGCCAGGAACAGAAGTCTTCAGCTGCATCTTTTTCGTCAATATAAGTTACTGTGAAAACCCAACCGAAAGAACTTACCTCTCCACGTGAAAATTTGTGGAACTTTGGCAACTTGCAAGCAAAGTCAGCTTGTGACCCGACATACAAACCTCTCTTCTGTGAACTACTTCTAAGAACCGTGGCATACTTTTCAATTTTAAATACCAGAACCGTTTTTACTTATATAAGACACTAGTCCATTGACTTTGGCCCATCTATTGCATTGAATCAACTATTTGCACTGTTTTAAAGTAACTGTAATATTCATTTTATCAACTTATGCCTATTTGCTCCTACTTCAATGCTATTTTGCTCCGACTTCAAGGGAGCTCAACTGCATAGTAATCAGTATTGTAGTATAATTTTTGTGCTATTGGTTGCCACCTTTAGTGAATGTGTAATAAATTGTTTTACCAAGAAACCTTGAGCATAAGTGTATTTGAATACTTGTTGTTGTAGACCTTTGTGTAACACCCTTAGAAGCTCACATTCGCTCTTGAGATACGCCTGGCTGCTCAGCTTGATACCAAAAACTGTGTTGGTTTTGCTTACACGTGTAGTCCTAGTTGTGTGTAGTGGTCCCAGAGGGTACTGTATACAAACTTTGCCTAACCGTCTTCATGGAATGTATTACTGAGAAACAAGACCACTATGTAATGTAAGAATTTTGAGATGAGTCTTTGATTGATGTTAGCTCTCTTTAACTCTGCGGGATAAATAAACCTTGTTAAAGAAAAAAGTCACATCTTTATAAATATTCATTCATATAGAATAATTCTAATCCTGGAGTTAAATGTTGTGTCTGTATATGTGGTCTTGTGGAAGAGCGCGTACCTCGCATATCGGTGAAAGGATGGAGATGTTGGTGCTGGAGGATAAAGTAATGTTACATTCATCCCATTTCACTTTCTTCATTTAAACCCCTAGTGTAACCTCTGGTTAGAAAAATTGGTTTTTGTTCCTAGTATATTAATACATCTTTATTGGCTCCCTTAATTGGTAAAATAACTGTCCATCTCAAATCTTCTGAGTTTTGACAGTCCTTCGTGTGGCCTTACCTGTCACATAGACATTTCATGCAATATACAAGCATCTGTGAATTACAGTTGGACAGTGCGTTGTTGATAGGTCCATGACATGCCACTATCCACCTCAGTCGTCCGGGAAGTAAAATTACATGAGCTAAAACATCCACATGCGGTATGTCCTAGTGTTAGGAAAGATTCCTGTTTATTGCACCTTTCCTCCATTTCTATGGACCCCAAACTTTTTGTTTTTAATTTTGTATCTGACCTCTTCTTTCTACAGTGAAGCCTTAAGCCTCACTACACTGGCTTTTGCTCATCTGTTATGGGGAACCAGACCTGTCCTACAGGCTGTCAATACTCTGAACATTGTTTGCCTTAGTCTAGTTACTTTGCTACTACTTTTAGTCACTTGTTATCACTTGTAACTTTATCATTGTACAATGCATCTTAACATGCAGTACAATGGGGTACGCTTTTTATTTTGCCCTAGATTAACACACAAGATTTTTGGTTACTCTAGGTGTGCTAAATGGACAAGCTGGTGGCAGCAGTGACATTTTAACATTTTGTTTTTGGTGCATTCTGTTTTACCCTTACCTCGTTTGGCTACTAACTGTGGCTAGTGGTCGTACATGGCCATGCCACGTGATTTTCCGCTTGTCCTTTGGCTGTCTTGTCTTTTAGCCTTCTTCCTGGCATGTGTGGCCATGAAAATCCTTGCTTGGACTTCCAGTGCTGGGAAAGCAGGGGCTTTTGGCAGGACTGTGTGTGTTTGCTGCCAGGAAGTGGACTGGGACTGTCTGGTCCCAATCGACAAACTGGTGCCAGTGTATCTGAGTGGTATGCATGAGTTTTGCTGCCAGTGGTCCTGATTGGACCACTGCTGGGGGGGGGGTGTGTGTGTGTGTTTTTTTTTTCAGATCAGTCATTGGCTAGTGGGAACGGCTGCCTACCTGGCTTTTAGGCTAAGAGGATCCACTCCAGAGAGATCCCGGAAGAAACTGAAGGAGCCAAGACTCCTGTCCAGCTACAAGACTTGCGAGGAGACTGTGGACCGACGTCAGAAGAAGGCTTAGTAACCAACGTCTGCTGCTGCCCTTGTACTGTCCTTTGGAATATCTCCAGCAGTCCTGTGAAGGAGCTGCGACCCTTGGAGTGGAGGGAACATCCATTCTCGGTCAGCTCAGAGTCCTGCACAGAATAGCCTTCGGAAGTGCCCCAGAACTGCCCTTTGGCTGACGAGCTCAGAGTTTGGGCCACCATGTTGCAGAAGTTGCTGTTCCAAGTTGAGGCCTGGTACTTGAGGGAATACTCAGCTATTGCAACAATACTTGCCTCTGTGGAATGTCATGGTCCTAACATCAAGGGGACCCGAGATAGGAGAGAAAGTCTGACCGCTGCAAGTGAATCCCTTTGCGCCACGGGGCATCGGCGCACGTTGTACAAAACTGCTTATTTGCATCCATTCCTGCCCTGAGAGGGGCTCTGCATCTGGGCCTGTTGCATTAAACTGGGAGACCTTGCATTAGGATTAGACACCAACCGGAGAGCTGCTTGAACCTGCAACCGCTGGGAATCCAGAGCCGAGGCTGATGGTGGGAAAAGCGACCTCAGACCACGTTCAGTCGACCTGGCAAGTCCTGTGAAGAATCTTAGCACAGCGGGTGAGTTGTAGCAGTACTTACCTGAACCCCTTTACTCCCTTTTAAAGGTTTGGTAACTTTTAGAAACTTTTAGATTACTTTGGCTTTTCCACTGCTTGTTAACACAAGTGATCTGCAAGTTAGGAACAGGTTTGTTAGCTAGTATTACTCGTCACATGTGTCAGACTCCATGTTTCCAGGTGCAGGAGTGACACAAACCAACCACCCCCACTGCTGTCTTGGCGCCTGCAAGACTAGGCTTACAAAGGCCTCCGCGACCCCAGCAGGGAAGGAGGGTTAGGGACACGTTGGTTGGATGGGTACGGGTGAGGAGAGTAACTGGAAAGAGGGTTAGGGGGGGGGGGACATAGGGTAAAGCTAACAATTGTACAGCATAAACATACACCCACATTCATACATTCCCAACAATAGTCGGTATGCAACACAAAATAACCAGTAAAGCACTTAGCTCTGGTTGTGAATGCTGGCCTCCTGCCTGCGCACTCAGGTCCAGTAACAGTGTAAATGCTGCAAAGAGAACTTGTATTAGTGATTGCACGGTATTCCGCGCGTGGCTCACAAAAGTATATACAACTGTGCATGCAGCTATGTTTGGTTACACTCCCCCAGGGCAAGTTTTGTGCAGGCTCATTGGGTGTCTAGTCTTTTGCCAGCATTAGAAGGCATCCATGTGCACCATGCCAGCATGCAAAGTCAAGTGCACGTGTAGTTAGACATGCAAATCCTGTCTGGCCGCAGATGGCTCAATACATGCAGCAATAGCGATCCGCCGCATGTGGCCATGATGTGCAACTCCCAATGTGGCTGCACGTGGCTAAACATGCGATTCGTTATGTTAACTGCAAGTGCTTAACAGCATGTGGTTCGCAAAGGGTTGCCGCCGCCTATGGCATTCTATGCAGCTTTTGTAGCTAGCCACGCGTGGCTCTATTGCATGCAGGGTAATGCTCGCAGCATTCAGATAGTCTGAAAGTATTGCCAGTGAGCGTTTCATGTGAAAGTGTGGTCGCTGCTGGCAACAAGTTGCGAGGCACGCTTAGCTTTTATGAGGGCCAGGGGAACGTGGCCCATCTGGGCTGTTCCCCCCCCTCCCCCCCACGCATGATCGCCCCCTCACCCCTTTGCCTCAGCACTACTTATCTTTTGCCAGAGAGGGGCTATAATGAAGTTTCCTTGGGGCATTGGCCCTTGTGTTGATCCCTCTGGCTGGGGTTCTTGCTGATGTTGACTACTCTGGTTGAAGACTCGAGCACAAGTCCTGTGCTTTTGTTCTTGCGCATGTGCGCGCACGTGTCACACCCAGCGTAGCTTGATTTCTGTACTTCCTGGTCCGGAGGCTGCTGGCAGGACAAAGAAGCCTTTTTTAAGGCGCGAATGCTTTTTCTAGGCTTTCGTTTTGCCCGTTTTCTTGGCTCTTTGCCTGGAGCCTTTGTGCGGACTCCTTGCATCCAATCCCACATCCCTCCCGCACTATGACACTTGAAACTGTTCACTGGACCCCAGAGACCCTACCTTCATTTTTTTCAGCTTCACAAAACTGTATGGAACTTTGCTGAACTTTTGGGCACAATGCCCCGTACATCTTAGGGATGGACTTCTGAAGTTAGGATTGAATCTCTACGGACTAGTAGTGCTAATTCTAATCTGTACCTTCTTTTTCAGGGGTTTGATATGTATTTTGCCCTACTCCAGTGATTGAATATATGTATCTAATTTTAAGTATTCAGTGATAATGGTACCTTTTAGTCATTTTTCACTTTAATTTGGCCATAAGTAAAGTAGTATTTTTATACGTGTTTGTCTTGGTGTGTTCTTTGACTTCTCCAGCATGGGGTCTGGCATGGATTCACATGCTCATGAATATTGTGTCAGACAGGGAATCCTTGGTAAAAGAAAAACAGTTTCACTTTCACTTACAAACTGCCTTTCTCCTACTTTCTCATACTGCCCCCAGCCAATGACTGCCCTCCTCCTAAGCCCCTCCTCTGTCAGCCATCATTATATTTTTACCGCATGTCCAAGTGTTGGGAGTTCTCGTGTTTCGCTGTTAGAGATTTTCTTAGTTTTTTTTTTTTTGGCCAGGAAATTCGTTTTTTTGTTCCGTGTGCTCTGTGGTTTCTTCATCCAACAGGTATCCGTTTGTCGGCAGCTTTCTTTGCCCCTCAAGAGCAGAATTGTAGAGTTTTTTTTCCTTCAAAGATTCCAGAAGGCCATCAGGCCTGCACTGGACGCCGGATCTTGTCTGTGGAGAAGTCCATTGTGTGGGGGCTCGCTTTGGGCTGGCTGGGTGTGGGAGGGGGTGCGGGGGTGGTTAGAGGCCTACTGGCAGCTTAGTGGTGATGAATGGACATAGTGCGGCGCCTGGTGTCTCACGCTCTTACTAAATGTTTGCACCTTTTACTATAGGCTTGTAGTACACAAGTTGGTAGTGTGCACAATTGGTAGTGTGACTGAGTAGCCAGCCTTATCTCAAAGGGGTAAATGTGAGCTATAGCAATGACATTCACAAGTACAAGTAGCACTTAGACTCAAGGTTTTAGTTATAAATAGTTATTTAACATCAGTTTTTTTAAATGAGCATTCTTTAAAAGGGCAATATATGTAATAATAAAATATATTTTAAAAACACTTTTCCAGAATCAGCACAAAGCTAGTAGATACTATTGAGATGCTTTATACACACTTCCTACACCCGGAAGTGACTTCATCACAAGGACAGTAATGGCATTTATATATCACTATTATATCTATCACTAGTACACTTTGCAGATTCTGAGGTTTGTGGAAATGAAAAGTGAAAGGAAGGAAAAAGGTTAAACGGGTTCTCGGGGCATACTTAAATATTCCAATGAAGTCTAGACAAAATCTTTCTCAGCAATAATAATTTCAAACCAAGTTGTCACCTCTGATATCAAAGTCCATGGACTGGAAGAGTCTGCAGGGAGCCATGACAGCCAAAGTCAATAGGAGGACAGTCTGTGGAGTCGAGGCACTTCTTAGTTAATCAGTCTTGCACGTTAGGCAGAGTTTGTGTGAAGTATCCTTTGGTACCACTACACACAACCAGGTCTACAGGTGTAAGCAAAACCAACCTTTGGTATAAGTCTTTACTACACCGTTTTGTGGTAGCGCCGCTGAGCAGCCAGGCTTATCTCAAGAAGGGAATGTGAGCTTTGTAAGGATGTTAGAGGTCTATAATTACAAGTATTCAAATAGACTTGCACTCAAGGTTTCTTGGTAAAACACTTATTAATTTATTTCAGTCAGTTATAAAACATTCACTAGGAGGCAATCTATATCACACAAATATATACTTCAATACTTCACACTATCAGTTTGAGACATTTAAACTGCTTTGAAGGATGTGCAAAATGGCATTCGGAGTGTTTGAAGTAGGAGCAAAAAGGCATAGGTTAATAAAAAGAATATTAGTTATTTTTAGACAGTGCAAATAGTTTAAGTTCGCCAGAGGAGTAAATTCAATGCAGTAGGTTAGGCCAAAGTCAATGGGCTAATGTCTTGTATGGGCTAATGTCTTGTATGGGATAATGTCTTGTATGGGATAGGTAGTTCTGGTAGTTAAACGGAAAAGTCTTTGCCAAAGTTCTCAGAAGTAGTTTGTAAAAGAAAGATTCATATGTTGAGTCACAAGCTGACTAGGCCTGCAAGTTTCCAATGTTTCAAGCACTTTCGCAGTGAGAGGTAAGTTCTGTTGGTCAGGATTTCACAGTACCTTACAATGAAGAAAAAGATGCAGCTGACGACATCTGTTCCTGGCAGTTCCTGCAGATCTGTTCCTGAGCCTCAGTCGTGGGGACAAGAGGGAGGATGTCGGGGACTGGCATAGGCAAATCTTCAATTCCAGTAGCTGAAGGGAAGCACACAAACTGGTGTCCCTCTCCCTGGTTATTCGGTTTCTTGCGGCACTCTGAGGAAAATACAACCAGCTCCAAGAATGGTATCCAGGTGGCTTAAGGTTCGAGTTGATTGGTCCCACCAACTCAAAAGGAGAAGTCGTCCTTGAAGGGCTTCTCTGTCGAGATGAAGTTGGGGATTCGGATCGGCAGCAGGGCTTCACTGGGCAAACCAACGGTCCAGGATTTACAGCAGCCGTCCTCTTCAAGCTAGTCTTCGGTTCTTTCGTTCCAGTGGTCGACTTTGCTTTCCAGTCCAAGAGACTCGCCTTTTATCCAGTTTCCTCACACTCATTCCAGCCTATCTGCCACTCACCCAGCAGGGTGGCTGTCCTTGCCGGACAGTCAGTCAGCCATTCACACCAGAGTGCATTTGGGTGTCCCAGGAGACTAAGCACAGGGAGTTTCGGGCACCTCCCTCAGTTCCTGCCCACCCCAGACACTCTAGTGCCAGAGGCGGTCTTCAGTCCTGAAGCCCGCCAAAGGCGTAGGAACAAAGGGACCAAACCTGGTTTGGCGCGCAGAGACAAACTCTAGAAGGACCTTTCCTAAAAGAAATGGCGAAAAAAGACCGCAACCTGTTTAAACAAAGGGGGCTCAGACGCCATCTAAAAAAACATGGCTCCAGCGATTTAACGCTACCGGCGTTCGCCGTTGGGAAAAATCATGCTTGTTCGTTGTAAAACCACTGCCACCAGCCATTTCGATAGGAAGGGGTAGCATATAACTGCTACATGAGTTTCTAGACATAGCGGATACTAAGTAACCCCTCCAGCACTCTATTGTAAGATGGGGTGTGCTGGGTCTAGGAATTTGAAAAGACTAGTAAAGTCAATTTCACTTTACTTTTTCTGGGAAACAGTTTATCCCAGAGAAGTTATTTAAACCTTGGGCTAAAAGGCTTTCCCTGTGTCACTGCACTGAGGGTGCTGTGTGACACACATGAAAAGATAAGGCCTATGGAGTTGTCTAAAACTCCATAGCCAGAGAAAATAAACACAGAAAACAAACAGAATTAAAAAGTTAAAAGTCCCAAAGTTAAGCAAAAGAGCTGGAGTGTTCTAAGGTGGAGAGAATTAGCATATTTATGTGAATTCTCCCTAACATTTCACAAAGTTAGTTTTTGTAGAAAATCACTATAGGGTCACAAGCTGTTATACTTGGAGAGGGTAGAGTTGAAATCAACTCTAGCAAAAAGAATAGCTACTGCAAGTTGCAACGAAGAGCAAAGCTAAAGACCTTGAGGTAAGTGCCCCAAGTCTTAACAGTACCTCTGGTTAGAAGAAGAGTGGTCCAGCTGGCTAATGAGGTGATGCAGCAATGCAGATCCTCGGTTTCTGAGCCTCAGTCGTAGGGACAAGAGGGAGGATGTCTGGAGGACTCCTGCGGCAGCAATTTGAAGGTTGGCGGCAGCTACAGGCTCTTTTCGGATAAGCAGCACTTTGTGGTTTCAGTGCGCAGTTTACGGCACCACCCCATATCTTGGATACCAGTCAGGCTTCCTTCACTCCTTGAGTCCTGCACTCTGGTGAGGGGACTCAGGCTCCAGTCATCCTGCCTCTGGAGAGTCCTTGGGAGACTCCTGGCGCTTCTGGCTGGATCACAGACGTTCCACTCGACTATGGATTTCTCGACCCCGGGCACTTCGTTTCTGCAACAGCAAAGAAGTGCTGCCAGTCGGGGAAGGTGGTCCAGTGGAGTTCGTCTTGGGTGTAGTTGGTGCCACCAACCCAAGGGAAGAATTTGTTCCTTCCAGAGATTCTCTTGTCGATCAGAAAAAGGAGTTTCAGCACAGCAGCAGGGCTTCACCGGGCAATTCAAAGGTATAGGAGGATGCAGCAAGCTTCGTTCACGGTTTCTTCGTTGGGTGTTCTTCCCAGTGGTCCACTCCGCATCTAGTCCCAAAACCCTTGCCTTTTAAATAGGTTTCTCCCTTCATGCATAGCCTAGGCTGTCACTCGAACAGCAGGGTGGCTGTCCTGACAGGACAGCCAGCCAGCCAATCAGGAGAGGGTGCATTCAGACATTCCTAAAGACAAAGGGCGGGTGAGTTTAGGGAACCTCCCTCACTTCCTGCCCTTCCAGACACAGTGGAGCCAGGGGCTGTTTTCAGTACTAAAGCCCGCCAAAGGCAAAATGAACAAAGGGCTCAAACCTGGCTTGACGCTCAGAGTAAAACCTAAGAAAGACCTCACAAATAGAAAATGAGAAAAAAGAACACCGGGCCATTTTGACAAAATGGTCACCCATGAGTGCTATACTGCAGCTGAGGATTCATCCTGCGATAGAGCACAATAGAAGGAAAATTAAACCACTGCCACTAGCCATTTAAAGTAGTGAGGGTAACATAAAAAAATGTTACATGAGTAGATAGGATAAGGGGCTACTAGGTAAGCAGCCCATGTAAGATTGTGTATGATGGACCTGCTAAGAGAAAAGATGTGTACAGTCGATTTCACTTTCCTGTTCTTGGAACAGTAGTTCACACAAGAAAAGGTATTTAAACCTTATGAGAAATCTAAAGGATTTCTCTGTGGCACTGCACTGAAGGTGCGGTGTGTCACCATACAAAAAGTAGAAGCATATAGGGTTTGTCATACTCCAAAAACAAAGGAAACACATAATCCAAATCGGGTCAAAACACATGAATGAGAAAAAGGACTCACTTACTCCAGGGTTAAAATTTAAAAGCCCTAAATTCCATCAAAAGAGCTGCGGGTCTTAACACAGAAATGAGAATTCTCCCTAACACTAAAAAAGAACAACCACTCTAATAATGGTGAAAAAAGTGAGGCCACAAGCTGGTACTTGGCTGCCCCTATTGTGCACTACTGATGCTATGGACATAGCCTGTGCTATAAAAAAAAATACACAACAGTTGATAGTCGACATCCACTTCCACCAGCCATAACTAGGGGATTGTCTGTGTGAAAGGTCATGGGAGCAGAGAGAAGTGGATTCTAAGTATCACTTTGGCACTCCACTGAAGGTGGTGTGAGCCAATCTCCCAGACTACAGTTTTGGGGGAGATCGTAAGTATCACTCTATCCTTAAGAACTGTAGTTAATTGAGGATATAGAAACCTTTAAAGGGGGGACCTCCCCAACACTGCCCATAAGGAGCTGTGTGCTGTAGTAGTAAAACATGATGACTTTAAGAGCTATGGAGCAGACTGACTCCATACTACAGGTAGATTACAAGGAGTAGAGTTCAAAAGACACAGCCCATAAGAATGAATGAGTGGAAAAAGGCTCTACTCAATCAGGATTAAAAGAAAAAAGTCCAGAAGTCCAGCAAAAAGTCCTGGGGGGAGGTCTCACTAGGAGAGGGGATGAAGCATAACAATGATGCATCTCCCTAACCAAAAGCCTGTCTTCATCTGGTGAATCCAGAGTCCAAGAGTTTGGTCAAGGTTTATGGTTCAGACACCTCTATTTTCTTTGACATCTTGGGGTTGGCTCTATAGCCGGCCTCATACACTGCACCATTAAAACATTTGGCAGCCACCCAAGTGGGGGATGGGCCCCATATTTAAACTTCCTAGTTTTCCTCCTGTGTAAACACAAAGATTTAAGTATTAAATCCCAGACACTCATTCATGCATCCTGCCAAATCTCATCTGGTGTGTCTTGAGCTCAAAACCTAGAGTCTCAGGAAGGACTATGCCCTGATATAGCACACCCAAGTTGTTAAAGGCTTTCTTTTTGCAGCTTTCCTCCCATAGACTTCTCTGGGACACGTTTGCTGCTGACCTGACTTCAGCTTTACTTCCCTAGATTTTTGCTCACTCTTATAGGGAAACTGATTAGTCCCAAAGACTATAAATACTGGGAGACAGTCTTCCATATTGGATTTCTTGTACTTCTTAAACTGCACACACCCCCTTAAAGATTGCCTTTAGGGTATTTGTAATTGTAACAACAATGTTACAAAAGAAAAAGGTATAAGGATACAATGAGTCTAGAAATGAGCTTGTGGCAGCATATATTTTTCTTCCAGGTTAACTTTTTACTGGTGCACTTTTGCATTTTACTGCATTGTTTTTATTGAGCGCGCACCTACCTTCGAGAAGCAATGGAGCACTTTACAGAGATATACAAAAATACGGATACATAACTGAGTGCCTTGTAGAGCTATGCAACAGTACAGATGCATAACAAGTTCTTTTCAGAGGTAACAGAACAGATAAACCGAGGGGTACTGGTAGGAGAGGGTTGGGCAGCGTCCATCGAGGGGGTGACATGATGGCCTAGGTATCGAGGCGAAGAGAGTCCTTGAAGAGGTGGGTCTTGAGTTATTTTCTGAATTGTAAGAGCGTGGGGGAGAGTCCGATACTGACTGGGAGAGGAGGTCCATAGTCTTTGGGGTGTAAGCAGAGGTTGGTTTTCTGGTCCTTCTTTTTGCAGCAGCGTATTTCAAGTCTGCATAATGCCATAAATAGTACCATATAAAAGGGCCATGCCACAAGATCTATGCCTGCCCTTTGGTCATTTTGTACTTTAATCCTTCCTTCTGCCCTCTCATCTGGCATTGCCATAGATGGAAGCCTTTTCCCAGGTTCTGCTTTCCTGGGAAAAACGCAAGTGTGCGTGTGGGGGTATGGCCAGATTTTGGTGCTGGGACCCTCTGGTCCCAGACCACATTCGGTCCACAGTGTTTGGTGCTGGACAGAATGTTTGTTCATTACTGTCCATGATTGGTTGCTGGCCAGTTTCAATGGTGCAGATAATTAACATTGGTGGACCAATTGGCGACTTCAGTCCAAATACTGGGTAAAAGGAAGACTCCTGCAGCAATTCAACAGATCATTCTTGGAGCCAAGACGCAGTTTACCAGCATTGCCTCCAGCCGAGTCTCTGTAAAGCCCTGCTTAGCTGTCCATAGTCGGTGCTTCGACCCCCGGATTGGTTGGAACAACCTGTCACGATCCAAGCTGAAGGATCCGTGCCTGCTTAGCCTTCAGAAGTCACTGGACCACCATGTGGACTGCCCAGCTCTCCCCGGGACTCCCTCACTGCAGCCATCGCTGTTCAGACTGCCTCTTTGGTATGTTCTTACACTTGTACAAGACTTCTGCTACCGCAGTTTCAGCTCCCACACCAAAGAGAAGCTGTGCAGGGCCTGCTCCTGTTTTGGTCCTGCACAGATCACCTTTCGCCGCCTGATTGTGGGAACTTCTGCTGTTGAGATGGATTTCTAAAATAAGGCCTGATGGACTTATTTTAGGAGGCCACCCTAGTTATGGTGAACAGGGACCCAATCAAGGTACAATGGAGAGCCGTCAAGTCTTAGCCTCAGCAGAGTAAGAGTGCGGCCCGGATCCCTCAATGAGTCCATGCAGTATGACACACAATAATTCAGTTTAGATTAATACAATTTGTTTTTTATTTAGGCCTTTAGAACTGTTAGGCAAGATTGCATGTAGTAACCCTGTGGGAAACTACACCATCCTTGTCCACTTGGCAATAGGTAATTCAACCTTTGGTATAGGCCTGTACTACACAAGTTGGTAGAGTGACTGAGCAGGCAGGCTTATCAAGAGGGGTCAATGTGAGCTGTAGAGATGTAATATAGATTCACAGTGACAGGTATTCAAATAATTTACTCATTATTATTTTCTCATTAAAATAATTAATTTAACCGTTCTTTAGAAAGAACAAGTTACTTTCTTACCTGGTAACGTTCTTTCGATGGGATGTTCCTCTGACGTATTCCACATCTTTGACATTGATCTCCACAGCTGTGGTGCTTCGGAAACTTTTTTAGGCGTCCTGTGTCGATGACGTCGATACGCTCCCTCAAGGACCTCCTCCGACGGCCGATGTCTCCAGATGTTATATATAGGATGCACGACACCCGTAACCTCAGTTGTATTTTTTTCCTCCGTACGTGTGGCACCAATCTTCTGCCAGCCTTACAACAGAAAACCTTGTGGAAACGGAAGCTGCAATTGCAAAATAAATTCTGTAGCGGGGCAGGTAGGGTAGGTACATTGTGGAATACGTCGGAGGAACATCCCATCGAAAGAATGTTACCAGGTAAGAAAGTAACTTGTTTTCCGAGGGGATTGTGTCCTCCAAGGTATTCCACATCTTTGACAGACTCCCAAAGCAGTACCAACGTAAGGAGGTGGGAAAAGAATTTATAAAATTTAGAATGCCCAATCAAATTGCAGAATAGAGGACTGCCTTGCCAAAGGCCAAATTCTGCCCATGGATAGAATCCAGGGATTGTTTCACAGAAGTATGGACAGAGGCCCATGTGGCCACATCGCAAATATTGTGAATCGGAACTGCCCTTCTGCAGTGCAGTGGAGGTAGCCATACCCCTAGTAGAATGTGCCCATAAGCCTACAGGAGGGTCCTTCCCTGCCAAACGATAGCATTCAGAGATCGTCAAAATGATCCATCTAGACGAGGTCTGCTTAAACAGCCTGACCCAAACGCCTTCCAGCATAACCAATAAAGAGCTGATCGTCCACTCTGACCCGGGATATCTGTGAGATAGAAACTCCAACCAATGGAGCCTCTCCTCTTACTTACCAGGATGTGGAGGAGGATAGAATGCCGGAAGGATTACCTTCTGGCTCAGATGGCATTCCGACACAACTTTCGGAAGAAAGGATGTAAGTGCTCAAATGGAACTCCCATGAGGAACTTTAAAACCAAATTCAAATCCCATCCCTGCACCTGTTAAGGCACACATGAGTTAGCACTTTTAGAAACTGAGCTATCAAAGGGATTTTAAAATAAGGACATTCCTCAGACGAGCGCTTAAATATGGACAGGGCCTCCAGGTAACCCTTAATGGTACCACGTTCAGTCCCTTGTGAGACAAATAACGCAAAAAAGACAAAACCAAAGGAATGGAACATTGGAAAGGATCCACATTCTGTACCCTGCACCAGTCGCAGAACTTCCTGCAATGGTACAGAGATTTCGTTGCAGGCCTTCTGGCCGAAAGCAACACCTCCATCATGTCTTCAGGGAGGTCCCAATCCTTATCTCAGCCTTTCAGATTCCAAGCATGAAGGCTGAGACATTTGACCCATGGATGGAGAACTCGACCCCCGTCCCGTGAGTGCAGATCGTCTCGGTAGGGAAGATGATGTGGAGGGCAGATGGACATGTCTAGAAGGCCCAGGTACCACGCTCTCCTGGCCCATGCCGGAGCAATGAAGATCATCCGAAAACCGAACCTCCAACACCTGCGGGATGACGGGGACTGGCAGGAATTCGTACAGCAGTGGGAAGGACCACTCCACTACGAAGGTGTCCCCTAAGGCCCTCTTGGAGGAAATTCCAGTGAGCAGAATCTTTCGCACTTAAGGTTGACACTGGTGGTGAAGAGATCCACTTGTGGGGTTCCCCAAAGGGCGAAGATCTCCAACAGAACTTCCTGAGCCAGCTCCCACTCGTGAGAGACCGTGCTCTGCCTGCTCAGAGCGTCCGCCGCCATGTTTTCGTCTCCGGCCAGAGGAACTGCTGTGATCAAAATTTCCTGCTAGATAGCCCAGAACCAGAGCTGCATCGCCTCCCTGCACAGTGGGAGAGACCCATTCCCCCCACCCCCCCTAACCCCCCCCCCCCCCCCCCCCATTGGTTGAGGTAGTGCATGGCCACTATATTGTCCCTCATAATTGGGACATTCTTCCCCCGCACAGACGGCAGAAAAGCCTTCAGGGCTAGCTTGACAGCCCGCAGCTCTAACAGATTGATATGGAGTCTGTACTCTGACGGAGAACAATGGCTGCTGACTCAACTCGTTGGCATGAGCTCCCCAACCCGTGAGGGATGTGTCCGTCACGATTGTCCCCTCCGGCCACGGTTGCCAAAACGGAGCCCCCTTGAACAGATTTCCTTCGACAGCCCACCACAGAAGGTCCTGAGCGACTGAGGGCGGAATATGAACTGGGTCCGACATCCTGCCGGAGAACTGCGACCACTGCATCTTGAGTGCCCACTGCAGGTATCTCATTCGCAGCCTGGCCTCCAGCACCAGAAAAATGCAGGAAGCCATGAGGCCGAGCAATCTCAAGAACTCGAACGCCGGGAGACTCGGGGCATGTTGAAATTTGTCCACCATTTGCAGAATGTGATCCCTCACCCGGGGAGGAGAACACTCTCCCAGGGATGTGTCTAGCACTGCTCTGATGTACTGGAGTCGCTGGGTAGGTGTCAAGTGGGACTTCTTTAAATTGAGGGAGAAGCCCAGCTTGTGGAGGGAGTGGCAGGTGACGTACAGATGATCCAGGACTTGCTCGGGAGAGCACGCCCTGATCAACCAATCGTCCAGGTAGGGGTAGACGTGAATTCCCCCCCCCCTTCCTTACATATGCTGGCACCACCACCATTTGCTTGGTGAAAACCCTCGGGGCGGATGTCAATCCGAACGGCAGGACCCGAAAATTAAAGTGGGAGTCTCCAACAGTGAACCTCAGGTACTTCCTGTGCTTTGGATGAATCGGCACATGAAAGTAAGCATCCTTGAGGTCGAGAGACCCCAACCAGTCCTGAAGTTGAAGGGCCTGGAGGACTTGAGAAAGAGTAACCATCTTGAACTTGTCCTTCCTGAGGAGCTTGTTCAAACCACACAAGTCCATGATGTCTCAATCCCCTCGTGGTTTTTCGGAATAAAAAAATATGGGGAATACCATTGCTCGTTCCTCTCCGCTAGAGGCACCAGTTTTATGGCGCCTTTCACCAGCATGGATAGGATTTCCTGCGCAAGGAGCGGATCCAGACTCTTCAAAGAGCTTCCTTGATGGATTGTCGTGAGGCCTCTGCGGGAAAGGAAGACAGTAGCCGTGGGTTATGCTCTCCAGAACCCACACATCTGAAGTAATGGCACGCCACTCTACAAGATGCTATGCCAGCCTCCCCCCCGCTCCCCTCCCAACCGGCGAACCATGAGACACAGCCTCATGCTTGAGTGGAAGTGCCTGTGCCAGTGCATGAGGGCAAAGAGGCAACTGCCCGCACAGCTTTGGCACCTCAAGTACCTTGCTTTCCACCTCTGGTACTCCTACGGTGTCCCCTTTTGATTGGCAGCTCCCCTCGATTTACCAAAGTAAGAGTAATATCGAAAGGAGCCTCCACTCCATTGCTGTCCCCTAGGCCGAAAAGGCAGAGGTTGACGCACTGCAGGGCTCAAGGACTTCGCTGCAGCTTTGGAGGTCTGCAACCTCTCAAGGCTCTTGTCTGCCTTGCTGCCAAAAAAGATGGACACCATCAAAGGGCATGTTGAGAATCCAGGACTGCACATCAGGAGCAAACCCCGACTTTCGCAAGCACGCAAACGTGAGCATCACAGTGCTCGCCGTCATGGACTGGCTGACCGTCTGCCATGTCAAACCTGACTGAACGGACTCACATGGCATCCTTGCCACCCTGAACGAGGGAAAGAAAACTATCCCGTGCCTCCCCTTTGGGAATATGTTCAGCCGCCAACGACACAAAATTCCAGTGTGCGTGAATCTTGCAAGGGCACAAACCGAGTTGGCTGCCTTTTAAAGCCATGCCCCCAGAAGAAAATACTTCCTTTGCCCAGCCGTCAAAGCGTTTGTCGTCCCCATCAGGAGGGATTGTAGGGTACGCCGCCTGCTTTGCTGGGGCTGTAGCCGCCTGCACCACAAAACTCTCGGGAGTAGGGTGCGTAGACAAGTAGCAGGGGTCACCACTGGCTGGACGGTATTTTCTCGACAGACTTGTTCACTGTCGGGAGACTCTCCGGAGCAGTCCAAGCTGCAGCCACACTTCTTTGTAAGGCTATGTGAAATGGCAACACCGGGTCAGTGGGTGGACCTTGGTACAAAATATCTGTCAGGTCATCCTGCAGAAAATCCACAGGTGGAGCCGACCAACCCAGATATTCCATCACCCTCGACATGAGGCGCCTGTATGATGAGTCAGCATGCGTACCAGGCTCAGGCCTGCCAAACTCAACCTCCGGGGAGGTATCCAGACCACTGGCATCGTGCAAAGACTGACGCAGGTCTTCCAGCTGTCTATGCCCTGACAACAGGTCATCAGGAACCTCAGGAGGCACCTCTTCCTCAGACCCTTCTTCAACCTCAGAAATGTACTCCAAGGGTTGGAACAATTCCACCCTGGGCGGAGGAAAAGAGTATGGGTCGAAAACAGGCCGCACAGACTTGCTGAGCACCTTCCTAGGAGCCTCCCCAGCTCTCGTGGGTACCTCTGGCAAAAATTCCCCAAAAGGTGTCGAGGGCGGCGATGGGAGTGACGTCGACTGAGGCACCAACGACTTTGTCAGCGGCTTTGAGACCAGAGCCCCGAGTGTGTCATTCGACGGTGTCGATGGCTTCCTCGAAGCCTCGAGAAATTCCCTCGGCGGACATGGCGCAGACGGCGTCAGTGCCTTCTTCGAATGCCTCACAGGCTCCAACGGTGTCAAGGACCAGGACCTGGAGCGGGCACGATGGCGATCCTCTTTGTCCGACTGAGACCTCGAAGGTTCTCGGTGATCTCGCGGACCACCCGAGCCCAAAGGCGTACAAGCGGTGGCTCTAGAGTGTTCCTTACCGGCTTCTCTTGAAGGCGTGGCCGGAACAGTGCCCTGCGCTTCAAAAATCGCCAACATCTCCTTACGGAAGGCGTCCCATTCCTCTGGAGTTGAATGCTTGGTGGGAAAAGCAACCCGCCGTCTTGTGGAGTCCTTGGACGAGGACGGGAAAGGCGACCCGTGACTGCACTTCCTTGCATGCCTCGAAGAGGCTGAAGAATGGCGGGACCCACTCCTGGAACAAGACCCCCTGGATTTACGCCGACGTGGAGAGTCGCCCCTCGAATCGTCGGTCGAAAGTCCAGCAGACTTCAACTTACAGGGTTTGGAAACCCTACCTGCCGGCAGCTTCTGCTCCCGCAAGACCTTCAACGTCAAAGACTTGTCGCAGTCATCAGTGGCGTGTCTCTCACCCAGGCACCAGAGGCAGACGTCATGCGAGTCTGTCAGACATCTTGGAACTGCAGTCCCAACACTTCTTGAAGCCCGACTTCGGGGGAGCCGAAGACATTTTCTCGTAGAACTTTACAATAATATTCGGAAGAACCGATACACAAGATATCGTGGCGCGCTGAGATTTTGAAGCAAACATGTCCGTGGAAAAAACAGCACTGAGGCTACTGGCGTCGTGCACCCTACATATAACATCTGGTGACGTCAGCCGTCTGAGGAGGTGCTTGAGGGAGCGTATAGACGTCATCGACGCAGGACGCCTACGTGGAAAAAAGTTTACGAAGCAGCACAGCTGTGCTGTGGTAATCAAACTCAAAGATGTGGAATGCGTTAGAGGATTCGAAGGGGCAATTGGCACAATGAAATGCACTTCAAAAATACACTAAGTAGATACTCTTTTGCACGCACGCACGCACGCACACGCGCGCCATTGATATATCCCTTTACACTTTCCCCCAATGAAATATAGGTTAAACCTTTCCCAGCTATACCAGTATGTTTTATGTGACTTATTGAGGGACAGATCAACACAAAGTCAGAGGGTAAGAAGAGTCTACAGGGAGCCAGGACAGCCCATGTCAGTTGAGCAAAGTGTAGGAAAGCTGAGGCACTTCTTGAAGATGGAACAAAAGTATTGCACAAGGGGAAAGTTTTGTAGTAAAAAGAATCACTGTTGGGCCTCAAGCTGGGAGGCTTGTGAAAAGCAAAGATGCAAGCACCTCTGCAAGAGGCAGCCAATGCAAGTCTCAAGTGAAAGCAAGCAAGCTACGCACAACCAGAGGGTAAGTACTCTAGTTACACAGTACCTTCAGCCTGAAGAAAGGGATCCAGCTGGCTTCTGTTCCTGTTGTAGTCCTGCATATCATGTTCCTGGGCCTCAGCCGTGGGGACAAGAGAAGAGGGGAAGACGTCTTGGGACTCCTGCCCTACGGTTTGAAGGTCAGCAACACCAACGGGCTCACTTCAGAGATGTTGCAATTCAAGGTTTCAGGTACACTCAAATAGCACCACTGCGGTTTTTGGGCAGCTTGTGGGTTCCCCCTGCTTCTGGTGTCCAGCAATCTGTTGAGGTGGCTCAGGCTTGGGTAGTCCTGCTTTGACGGAGTCCGGAGGATCTTCCTGAAGCTCGGGTCCGGCTTAAAAATGATGCACTTGATTCTGGTGTTCCTGCGGCAGTGACGTACAGCCAGCAGGGAGAGGGGTTCCGTCAAGTGCATCTTGGGGTCCCAGTCAAGTGCATCTTGGGGTCAGTTGGTCCTACCAACCCAAAGAAAGAAGTTGTTCTTTCCGGGCTCCTCTGGTCGATTTACAATTTGGAGCTTCAGCAGTGCAGCAGGGCTTCAATGGGCAAAACACTACCCCATGAGGGTGCAGCAAGCGTTTCTTCTTCAGTTTCTTTGTCCATTGGTCAACTCTCCTTCCTTGCAAAAGACTGTCTTTTATGCAAGTTTCTCCCATTCATTTCTCAGCCTAGCTGTCACTCACACAGCAGGGTGGCTGTTCTCCAAGGACACCCAGTCAATCACCTTTGTGTCATTCCTGTAACCAAGGAGACTAAGCACAGGGAGTTTCGGGAACCTCCCTTGCTTCCTGCCCTGCCAGAGGCGTGCTTCACCAGTGAAGACCAAACGAACAAAGGGGCCAAACTTGGTTTGACTTGCAGCGTAAATCTAATACAGGACCTTACAAACAAGAAATGGCGAAAAAAGACCAAGGCCATTTTGACGAAATGGGCACCCATGGGTGCAATACTGCAGCTGAGGATTCAGCCTGCGGTAAAAACGCACAATGGTAGGAAAACTAAACCACTGCCACCAGCCTTTAATTGTAGTAAGGGTAACATAAACATGTTACATGAGAAGGTAGACAAAAGGGGATGCTGAGTAACCCCTCCAGCACTCCATGTAATATGGTGTGTGCTGGGTCTACAAAGAGAAAAAGGTAAGTAAAGTCAATTTCACTTTAATACTCTTGGAAACAGTAGTTTGTCCAAGAGAAGGTATTTAAACCTTAGCCGAAATCCAAAGGACTTCTCTGTGACACAGCACTGAGGGTGCTGTGTTTCACAATACAAAAAGAGGATGCCTATGGAGTTTGTCGGACTCAAAAACCAAAAGAAACAAAGGGTCCAATTCAAAGAGAAATACATGAGCCGGAAAAAAGTCTCTCTCCCCAGGATAAAAATGTAAAGTCCTAAAGTCCAGCAAAAGAGCTGGGGGTCTCTAAGGTAGAAGGGAATTAACAGACATGAGAATTGGCCCCAACAAGAACACACTGAAAAATAAATTAAACCAGCTGGTAGTAATATCGCACACTATTCTATAATACAAACATATACAGTCACTAGAATGTTTATTCAAAATACATCGTCAAATAATGAACTGTGTAGAATCAAAACTATTTAAAAGTTCAACAACCATTTACCAAAAGACCGGTACGCTCTCCTCCAGATCCACGGCTAACCCAAGGGCATGATACTTGACCCGGGTTTAGAGACCAAACTTGGGTAAGACAGAGATGGAAGGTATGCTTGCTTACCTATGACTAATATTTTCCCTGGTATCATGATGGGGTCGACTGGGGGGTTACTTGTAGCGCAGTCTTCTGTCCTTTGTTCCAATGAGAGGTTCCCAGGGGGTGCAGGTTTGAGGATTCTTCCGATGATCCGATCTGATGCATCTGCAAGATGCAATCCCTATCGATGAAGAAAGAGGATTTTAACGATGCAGGCCTCTTCAGGATAGTTGATGGGATGGAGGAAAGTGGGATCCAGCAACGCTCAGTTTGCAGGCAATGACAGGCGTCCTTCCAGTTGTCACAAACGGCTCTAGGAGAGCTTTCCTTGAAGATATGCAGCTGGAATTCCGGGCGAAAGTGTTGTGGCATACCTTGGTGATCACCAAAGCTACGGAGATGGCTTTGGTGAGGTAGCACACATTGGATCTGTGCAGCCCAGGGACACTTCTGAAGGCTGTGCGGGGCTGGATCCCCTACGGGGACTAGACGGTCCCACTAGTTGAAGGGCCGAAGCACAGATGAGGGTTTTCGGAGAGCAAGCGAGGGGCATGTTTCTGAAGAGATTGCTGGGCCACTGCAAATGTCCTCTGGTCATAAACTGACTGCTGCTCTTTCAAAGGCTTACTGATTCCAATGTAGATCTGGGGAATGGCTGCAGGCGTCGTCCTCTTATCCAAAATACAAGCTGTAAGCAAGTCCAAGCACACCAATGGTATGGATGGGAACCATTCAAACAGCTAGTGGTTGTCCAATCGGGGACAACCACTAGTTTCACATCTACCCCAGTAGCAGACTTGGATTGGGACTAGACCGTTCCAGCACCCTTCCTGGGGCATACCCGCACAAAGGCTGACTAGCCAGCAAAAGCAGCAGCTTTCCAGGGCAAGTACATGACTGTATAAGGACTTTCCTGACCTGGCAAGGCAGTAAGAAGGCCGAACAACAATCTGGCCAACAAACAAGCTACATTTCAAACAACAAATAGCCATGTTTAATAGCCATTCCTGGTAAAGACATAAGTGCACACAAAAAATAATGCATCTGTTGCCACCAGCTTGCCTTTAGTTGCATATAAAAGCAAACAAAATCTCATGTGTAATGGATTGGTGGTAGTGGCTATTGAGATGGTATACATTTAATACAGAAAAATATTTGACTATTTAAGGCTGGAAATCCTCAGTATATAAAGATGATGTGGGCCTTAAACTTGCAGCCCAGCAGCACTCTACCAAACCATTCTGCTTTCTACTTTGACCTGGCCCAATGTGGCAAGACAACCCTGTCTAAACTGTGAGGCCTAATTAAGATATTATTTAATTTGCATAATGCTTCTCACTGAATGCATCTCAGCTGCTCAATGGAAGTTTGTATATATTCTTTGGTGCTGCTTGTTTTTTTTTTATTTTATTTTTTTTTAACCCTACTCTAGCTACTTTCATTCTCCCTCCTTATTGTGGTAATTTTAGAAGTGAACTTCACTTTGAACGTGTTGAAGCCTTCAAACTATTCTCTTATTTTGAAGTATGCATCCCCTAAACTTACGTCCCGTCCCCTTTCCTCCATACTGCATGGGCGTCCCTCGCGAGGGACGGGAGACGGAACCCTTTTCACCAGAAAAATACCTTCTTCCCCTTTAAATTTAGAGGCACGCAGAGGTGCGGTTCTGGGAGCATGTGCTGCCCTGACTCCGCCCTCCGGCGCCACAGCTCAGTCCCATTTTCCGCGTTGACTGGAACAGGCCAAATTCACCAGCGCTCCTGGGTTTGGCTTCAGCCATGTAATTCCATGCGCGGATACTTTGTCTTTTTTGTCTTTTTATCATTCAGGTACTCGGTCCTCAGGCGTCACACTCCTCGCCGGCGCATGTCGACTTCTACAGGGTTCAGCAGGTGTCCATCCTGCGATGGGCTCTTCCCGACTAAAGACCCCCACGCCCCCTGCCTACGGTGTCTCGGCCCAGACAACGGCTGGCAAGCTTGTACCGCGTGCAACACACTTTCCTTGAGTTCTCTGAAGAACAGACTAGCCCGGTGGAAGGAGCTCTTCCAAAGGTCACCTCCAAAGGGCCTAAAGGATTTAGTCTCATCAATCCAGGCCGCTCTTCTGCAGTTGACACTGCAAGGGAGACTCCTTCCCAAGGACTACAGACAGATCCGCCGAGGGCAAAATGGCTACCGGGCCACAGCCTGAGGAACAGGGTAGGCCTTATGATCCACACTTTGAGTCCTGGATGGGGCAGTGCTCAGTGAGCTGAGCAACATGATGCAGGCACGTGGAAGGCAGCTAGACAAAATTGGCACTGTGCCAGAAAATCGACATCCGGCCGACGCCCCTCCTAGGAAGGCAGGTGGAGGACCGTGTGTGAAGGTGGGAACTGGTGTCAACCAGGTATATGGCCTACAACGCAGCCTTCCTAGGCGCAAGGTAGGTTTCTGCTGCGCCCATACGAACAGGAAACGCATTGGCTCCCCTGCTTCCCTGTCAGTACCCCCTACCACCAATCCAGCCTGCGAGGACAAGTTCTTTTAAAAGTTTCTCCGGCTCATGAAATCTCCACAGATGGGGGTCATCCTCCGGGTCTTGCTTCCTCCAATGGCCCCAGTACAGCCCGATGCAGCCCCCCAACCGACTGGGCAGGCTGTCCAAAACCAGCCCCTGCTGCAGCCTCCCGCTCTGTTTCCCGCACCTCGGCCGGCAGCCCCTGGCCCCCATCCTCATCTTCCGGTGCCGGACCCTCCAGACACGCAGGTGGACACAGATGAGGACCACCACCCTGACATGCCATCTTCAGCCAAGGCCTTCCACGAACATCTGGCAGGGCTGGTAGAGTACTTGGGCCTTTCTCAACCAGAGGTCGAGCAACCAGCATAGGAGGTCCTTGCAGAAGTCCTTGCGCTACGTCCCGTGGCCAGAACAGGGATCCCGATGCAGAAGGACGTAGTTGCCTTGGCCAGGAAGGGCTGGCTCAAGCCTCAATTGGCCCAGCCAGTAAATAAAAGCCTGGACACCAAGTACAGGCAGATGGAGGGGATACACTCTTGCTATTGGTCCATCCTCAGCCACACTCCTCGGTGATCACCGCGACATCACTGTACTCAAAGCCTCACTCGTCCCCAGCCTCCACCTCCGCTGCGTCGCTGCTAGGCAAGGAGATGATCTTGGAGGCGTATGGGAAGAAGCTGTATTCCAGCGTGTCCTTGCACCTGCATCAAGCCAACACGGATGCCATACTGGCAGCTGTTAACCAAAGGGAAATTGCGGATTTCACCCCAGAGCTTCCGGCGCAGAGCCAATCACGATTCAAGACGGGATTGGCGGAAGCCAAGATTGTGGCGCAGGACATCATGGAGTCCTCCATGGCCCACATTGACACCTCTGGCCGTGCCATCTGTATTGCCACAGACATGAGAACTGCCTGGCTCTGTGCTACGAAATTCAACCCGGATGGCAAGGAACGCATACTAGATCTTCCGTTCGAAGGGGGTGAACTCTTCCACTCCACAACAGACGAGGAGCTGGAAAAGAAGAAAAACGGTTCTCAAATGACCGAGTCTTTATCCATCCTTACAAAGACCACGCTCAAACCGTAAAACCAGTCACAGCAGAGCTCTGAGAAGGGGCGTACGTACAGAGGGTTCTCCGGCTTCGAAGAGCAGAGGTCCGGGCAGCCTGACCGTTCACTGTCCCAGCATCGGAGTAAACGACTAAAAGAGGGTGTGGGAGAGTAAGGGCTTTTTCCAGTCCCCCCCCTTTCCCTCCTCCGCAAGAGCCTCAGAGGGAAAGAAGGCATGACGCACCCCTCTGGGTCCACGTGTCTCCAGTGGGGACAGGCTTGCTCTTTACGCACATTTGTCACCAGACTTTTGCGCCCCCCTGGATCCTCTCTGTAGTCTCCACAGGGTACCGCCTTCCTATCCCAGCCTCCCCTCCCCCCTCCACTCCCACAGGTTGGGACAGCAACTCTCTTGGCGGAGATCCGGTTGCTTGTCGAGAGCCAGGCAGTGGACTAAGTCCCAGCTTCCCAGTGAGGCTTGGGCTTTTACTCCAGGTTTTCTGCCATTCAGAAGAACCACCAGGCGGGCTTGAGAGTTGTGCTGGACTTTTCCACCCTCAACCTCTCCCTACCTCTACAAAAATTCAAGATGGTTACGCCAGCTTTGATAGCGGAGACATTGTGTTATACATATTCCAGCACATTGAGTAATGTCATTTGAGGTCAGTAATAACACTTACTAGTGATCACCATTGCAATATTGAGTTATAAGGAGGGAAAAGTTATAGTTCGATCAGGACATAATCTGAACTTTGTCTACATCCCTCTGCGAGTATGTTTTTCAGTCTTTTATCCCAGCAATAAGTGTTCAGCAGCTTGGAGGGCAGGGAACAGACACCGGTGTCCGGGGTCGCCCAGGGCACCTAACATGGTGAAGACACTCGGGACATACATCCTTCCCAAAAATGCCATGACGGGAGACCTACGGCCATCAGGCACTTATTCAGACACGCTGACACCTCAGCCTGATCGAGGTTGAGACGGATCAGAAGCTGGGTATCGTCTGCGTACGAATAGCACCCGACGCTGAAGGAGCGGATGAGGCGCACCAGCAGGAAGATATGAATAATGAAAAGAATGGGAGACAGAGCAGACCCCTGAGGGAACATTGCAGCTGAGGTGGCAGGACTCAGAGGTGAAAGGAGGAAGAGAAAGAGTTGTGAGACCTATCCGACAGAGACAAACACAGCCAGCGCCTGACCCGAAACACCAATCTGGCTGAGGCGGGAGAGCAGGACGACAGGGTCGATGGTTTTAGAAAGCCGCTGACAGATCAAGAAGAATCAGGGCTCTGACACTGCTGCTGTCAACCAGCCTGGCCATGTCCTGAACAGAGACAAGGACACTCCGTGCCCCTGCCCAGACGAAAGCCAGAATGGGCCGGGTCAAGGAAACTGGAAGATTCAAGAAAAGAAGAATGAATAGGAGAAACCAGTCATTCAAGAAGCTTCATCAGAAATGGAAGAGGAGAGATCGAAAGAGGACAGACTGGGGGCAGGGCTGTGCGGGCCATCGATGGAAGGCAAACTACTGTTTGGATGCTGACTCTAGAGCAGACGCGCCTTTCGGACAGGTGGTTCTTAGAAACCTGTTAGCTTAAGAAGGGTCTCGTCTCCACCCTGGGGCTACACTGTTGTAATCGCTGTTAGGAAGAATTCTCATAAATGTGCTAATTCCCTTCAGTTTAGCGACCCCCAGCTTTTGAGGACTTGTTTTTTAACTTGGAGAGAGTTTGAGCCTTTTATCCCCACTCTGATGCATTTTGAATGTGTTTTACTCTTGTGTTCATTTGGTTATGGAGTTTTAGACCACTCCATAGGCAGCATCTTTTCACTTGTGTCACACAGCACCCTCAGTGAAGTGACACGGGGAAGCCTTTTAGGCTGTCCCAAAGTTTAAATATCTTCTCTGGGATAAACCACTGTTTCCCAGAGAAAGTAAAGTGAAATTACTTTACTAGTCTGTTCAAATTCCTAGACCCAGCACAACCCATCTTACAATAGTGCTGGAGGGGTTACCTAGTATCCCCGATCTCTTGAAACTCCTGTAGCAGTCAAATACTACCCTTTCCTCTTGAAATGGCTGGTGACGGTGGTTTTACAACAAAGTACCATGATTTTTCCCGACCACGAACACCAGTAGTGTTAAATCGTGGGAGCCATGTTTTTCAAGATGGTGTCTGAGCCACATTTGTTTAAACGGGTCCCGGTCTTCTTTTTTCGCCATTTCGTTTGGGAAAGGTCCTTCTAGAGTTTCTCTGCGTGCCAAACCAGGTTTGGTCCCTTTGTTACTTCGCCTTTGGCTGGCTTCAGGGCTGAAGACTAGAAGTGAGGGAGGTGCCCGAAACTCCCTGTGCTTAGTCTCCTAGGAGACCCAAATGCACTCTGGTGTGATTAGCTGGCTGACTGTTTGGCAAGGACAGCCACCCTGCTAGGTGAGTGGCAGCTAGGCTGGAATGAATGGGAGAGAACTGAATAAAAGTCTCTTGGCTTGGAAGGCAGTCGACCACTGGAACGAAAGAACCGAAGACGAGCTTGAAGACAGCTGCTGCAACTCCTGGACCGTTGGTTTGCCCGGTGTAGCCCTGCTGCAGGTCCGAATCGCTAAGTTCATCTCGACCAAGAAGCCCTGCAAGGATGATTTCTCCCTTTTGAGTTGGTGGGACCAATCAACTCGACCCGCAAGCCACCTGGATACCATTCTCGGAGCTGGTTGCATTTTCCTCAGAGTGCTGCAGGAAACCGAATAACCAGGGAGCGGGACACCAGTTTGGGTGATTTACTACAGCTACCGGAATCGAAGATTTGCCAGTTGCCAACTTTGCGACCAGTGCAGTGCAGGAGTCCCCCGACGTCCTCCCTCTTGTCCCCATTACTGAGGCTCAGGAACAGCGAGATCTTCAGGAACAGAAGTCTTCAGCTGCATCTTTTTCTTCATTATATGGTACTGTGAAAACCAGACCGAGAGAACTTGCCTCTCACTGCGAAAGTGCTTGAAACTTTGGCAGCTTGCAGGCCTAGTCAGCTTGTGACCCAATATATGAATCTGTCTTTAACAAACTACTTCTGAGAACTTTGACAAAGGCTTTTCTGTTCAACTACCAGAACTGCTTAATCCTATAGAAGACTTTAGCCCATTGACTTTGGCATAGCCTATTGCATTGAATTGGCTCCTCTGGAGAGCTCAAACTATTTGCACTGTCTAAAAGTGACTGTAATATTCTTTTAATTAACCTATGCCTTTTTGCTCCTCCTTCAAAGTACTCTGCCATTTTGCTCCTCCTTCAAAGTAATTTAAATGCCTCAGACCCGTACCATGTGAAGTACTAAAGTATATTTTTGGGTGATATAGATTTCCTCCTAGTGAATGTTTTATAACGGACTGTGAAATAAATTGAGTGTTTTACCAAGAAACCTTGAGTAGAAGTGTCTATTTGAATACTTGTGATTGTAGACCTCTTTGTAACATCATTACAGCTCACATTCCCCTCTTCAGATAATCCTGGCTGCCCGGCAACGCTGGCAAAACTGTGTAGTACAGATTTATACCAAAGGTTGGTTTTGCTTACACCTGTAGTCCTAGTTGTCCCTAATGTGACATGTAGTGTACCCAAAATCCCTCACGAGCTGAGCTCCCTCAGATTTTTTTTTTCCGCCCAGCATACTGGTCACCTTAAGCGGAGTTTGTTCAGAGACATTAATTGTTCAATCGATCCTTGATTATATTTAAGATCACCCTGCCAGTCCTTCCTATTGACAGCTGTTTCGGGATCTCTGCCGAAACCTCCAACGGACGGTGATCTAGTTGGTGTTACGTGGTCGGGCCTTCCAGCTGGCCTACACAGTAGGGAGAGTGGGGTTGGGGTGGACATTTCTGTACAATCTGAAAATGCCTTTCCTGCCTGTTTCCTCTCTGGTCATCGTCACTTTCCCTATCCTCAGGTATGCAGAGGACTCCCTTTAGGTTTTGCCCCATTTGCAAGGGCAAATTTCCCTGGAGAGATGAGCATCGATGCTGTAACCGTTGCTTGCCCCTCGATCACGATAAAGGTTGTGTGCCTTGCAAGCTCCTCCGTCTGAAGACCTTGAAGGAGCGCTGTCTCGATCGGTGGGCGGCCTACTGGATGTCAAAGGCTGAGTAGAGTTCTCCCACAACTGTCGATTGCGACAAGGGCATCAGTGACGAGCAGGCCTCCGATTCGGAGGTTGTTTACCTTTCGGCAGAGCGCACCCGCTCTGCGTCTGTCCCCAGCCCGCTAGGCACGGCTCGGGCACTGCAATGGGGACGTACACCCCGGCGACAAAGACAAAGACTCAACTCACTAAACGCACAACCTGCGGCCATTCTTCGTCAATGTCGAAGACCACAGCGCCAACGGGCACACCAGAGGTTTTGGGCGTGACCGCCAGGATCGGCCGCCCTCGCCGCAGATGCACCTAGCAACCAGGAACTTTAATTTGAAGGGTGCTACCCCCAATATTCCAAAATCCGCCGAGACTCAGCATAAGAAGGCGTCTGCCAACGACAAGTCCCCGGTTCCGCCGAAGACTGTACAACCACAGGCCCAGGCTACGCGTTTCCCTACTGCAGTGGACGTTACCGAAAGCATTGCGGTTATTGTTTTGGCGGACGCTCTGAAGCGTCTGTCAAGGGATTCGTGACGCACATGGGAAAGCCCAAGGATTCGTCGAAATCCAAAGATAGGCTTAAGGAAATACCGGAACCCTCCGCCAAGTCTACTGAGAAGCACAGGGACACACAACCTCTGTCCGTCCCCCAGGAAGAGTTTTCAGAGGGTGAAGAAGGGATTTCTTGGACACTGAGACTAAAATCTCGAAAGTTAAGCGTCAGAGGATTGTTTACAAGAGCCCTTTCCACCTCTAGACCCCTCTAGGTCTTCTGTTTGGACTAAGGGAAACATTTGAGAATTGTATGGGAAGGCTTGACGGGTTTGTAACCCTCTCAGAGCAATCCACCCCCACAACATCACGGCAAGAAGGCCTTTTGAACCCTTTGGCTAAATTTCCAAGACTCTTTGATCCATCTCATGAGGATGTGTACACTTACGACCTCACTGAGGAGGAGGTTCCTGCAGGCACTCTGGGTGTTAATCATGAAATCATTGACACTGAAGATATGCATGACCCCATAGAGGGGTGTGGGGGGGAAACCTGCATATGGGTGACCCTCGGCCTTGGCAGTCTCCAAATCCTTCTCCAGATCCTGATGCCCTGTTTTTAGATTCGCCCAGACCACTCCCACTAGACAAGAGAAACCGCTGGCCAGCCAGGCTATTCCTCTTCTAAACTCAATTAAAAAGCGCCTGGCTCCCTCGTTATCAACACCTGCACTCACAAGAGCAGTTAATCCAAGGATTGAAAAGCTATTTCGGCCTTCTCCCTCTGACCCTCTTTATATCGGAGGTTACTCCACCCCAGACTCACTGGTGGTGACCACAAGGAAAAGGGCAGAGGTTCCCCTGTCAACCGGGGAGGCTCCCCCTGACAAAGTGTAAAAGACCTATGCCCTAGGAAAGAGGGTTACGGCTGCAGCAGCTTTTTCTACACGCACCGCTAACAATAGTACTTTGTTAGCCAGCTACGCGGACGCTCAATGGGCCATGTTACAGGAAGGCCTGCAGGAGGTTCCAGAACCACTGCGGACTCGTCTTCTGTCCACGGTAACTGAGGGCAGACAAACCAAGAACACTTTGGATTCCGCTGAGACAGCGGGTCGATCTTTAGCTCAGGACACCCTCCTTAAGAGACACACGTGTCTAAGAAACTCTGGGTTCAGGCCAGAAACTCAAGCGTCCCTTATTAATAAACCCTTGGAAAAATCCAACCTATTTGGAAGAGCGGTCGATGGAGCTTTCGAGACCGCAAAGGAGGAGCATGATACCCTGAAGACGCTAGATCAAATCACACAAAAGCCCTCCACAAGGCGAGGAACTGGGTCCAGACGACTTTTGTGGCCAATGCTTCCCTCAAAACCAGTACACCTTGGGAAATAATTGCCTTCTCTTCAAGGAACCAGCGGATAGACCACCCTGTATCCCCAAAGGGGTCCGCGTCGTGGGAAAGCAAGGGGCCGGAACCCTACTCCCAGAGGCTCCCCGGCCTCGGGTTCAAAATTACCCAAAGATCCAGGTCCCCTCCCATGCCTCCGCGGTCGGGGGCCAGCTAACATCATTCCTTCAGGCATGGGAGGGGATAACTACAGACCAGTGGGTGCTGAAGACCGTGGCCCATGGGTTATGTATAGCGTTCTGCCGTTCCCCAGTGCTCAGACCTCCACGCGCAAGACTGACGCCAGACCATCTGCGTATCCTTCAGAAAGTTGAGACACTACAAGAAAAGGGAGCCATAGAGGTCGTACCTCTTCCACTGGTTAACAAAGCTATTTATTAAGGGTACTTCCTTGTACCCAAAAAGGATCTTACCATGCGCCCTGTATTAGATCTGCGCCCAGCGAACAAATTTGTAAAACCACAAAAGGTCTGCATGGTCACTTTGCAGGAAGTAATTCCTCTGCTCTCCCAGATGCATACTTTCATATTTCAATGTTGCCAGTACACAGAAAATACCTCAGGTTCATGATACAAGACAAACACTATCAATTCAAGGTACTACTACCCTTCGGCATTTTTTCAAAGGTAAAGGTTTTATTTTAATTATGTTTTAAGGGGTAAAAAAATGGGTTGGGGGGGGGGGCCTCATTTAAAAAAAAAATGCATTAGATGCTTTTTTTTCGTTGTTTTTTTTAGATGCTTAGGCATTCGATGCTTTGGCATTCGATGCAATCACTATAAACCCATCCCGGTCTATCCTTATGACGACTGGCTCATAACAGGGGACTCTTACGAAACCGGTCTGTCAAATACCCAAAGAACAATAGATCTTTTATTCAGTCTGGGATTCTCCATCAACGAGAAGAAATCCAGCCCACACCCCAGGCAGTTCAAGCAGTTCCTAGGTTCTCTAATTCAAACAAAGGAGAGCCTTGTCTTCCCCTCCAACGAGAGAGTTATTTTGCATTTGTATAGCGCCTTATGTACCATTGGTATGATCTCAAGGCGCTGGTAGGTTGAACGCCCTCGGGAACCGCAGTTCGAGTCAGTTGAGAGAGAGTGAGTCGTAAAGTGCGTGGGCGCACCAGGTATGTGTGCAGCTGGTGTGGTTATTGCATGATAGCTTCTTAACGGTAGGTGTGGTGCAGAGGATCAATTGAATGTGTTTAGTCTGGAGGGTAGACATTCAGACTGAGTTCTGGCTGCCTTAGGCCTGAGCTAGCGGGTGTGTGCTAGCTATCTGTTTTATAAGGATGATGGGTAGTTTGATGGGTAATGTTAGTATGAGAACAGCTTTACCTAATGCGACATAGTACTGCTGTGTTCTAGTTGAATGATGGTGTATAGGAGAGAGTAAGTGTAGTAATGGGATATTGTGGTAATCAGTAAAGTGTTTGCGACCAGATACACTCAATGAATGTTAGGAATACCTACTAAATTCATTTCTACTACTGTGACGCTATTGGGGTATACTTCAAAGTTCAACTTTAACACAGAGACGCTATTGGGCACACTCAATGATGTTGGAATAGCGTCTAGATTCAACATTAGCACAGTGAAGCTATTCTGGCACGTTTCCAGGTTCAGCTTTAACATAGTGACGCTATTTGGGCACACTCAATGATGTTGGGGGGAAAAACCTTCTAGATTCGACTTTAACAGTGACGCTTTAGGCATATTTTCTAGGTTTAGCAATTAACACAGTGATGCTATAAGGGCACTCTTTCTAGGTTCAACTTTAACACAATGACGCTATTGGGCACACTTGCTAAGTTCAACTGTAACACAGCGACGCTGTTAGGACACATGCCATTTACCACAATTCCAACTGAGAGTGAGACGGGCTATCATTCACAAAGCACCTACGTGAGGGATATGCTACCAGTTATAATTCTATCTAGGAGCGGCATATGCCAACATTCATAATCCCGTTTGAGTGTGATGCATGCTGCTATTCACAAAATGTGGCTAATTTTCGCTATTGTCTCTAGGAGTGGCAATAGTTATTAATGTATGTATGCTAGAAAGTTTTGCAGTACAAAGTTTTCGGCCCAGCATTGAATTAGGTTGATGCTCGGATCTCTCTAGGTGTGCATGATGTAATTATTTGGCAGTTTATATTATGGGAAGGTAATATAGAGTGGCAGGGGTTTTCCGGAGTAGAGTAATTGCTCTACACCCCACCCATGCCACACTTAGTTTTGGTGGTGTCTGTCTGCTCCTGGCTTCACTGGCTTTCCCTGCTGACACCTGCAGACACTTTGTGGAGCTGCTACTATAGGAGGCGCCCTTTTCCTTGGCCCTTAGCCGCAGGGGCTACCGGGCAGAGGGCTGCCCTGGGAGAACTGGTTATGAACAGTTGAGTGTGGCAGAGACACAACCAATCAGGGATGGGGGGCGGGATGGGAGGCGGGAGGGAGAGGGGAAGACCAGGAAGGGGAGGCTGGGTGGCACAGGGGCACATGGGGCACTTTTTGAGCAAAAAAAAAAAAACGAAAGGGGGTCGCGCACGGACAGTACTCACCTGCTCCTTGGATGGCAAATCAGCTCTTTCAAATACCTCAATTTGTAGCCAGCCGAGAGGTGACGGTGCACAATGCGATGCAACTGTTGGGGATGATGGCGTCATGTATTTATTTGGTTCCTCACGAGCGCTTATGTCCAATGCAAGAGTGGCTCAACAGCCAGTGGTGTCAGCCCAGCCGACAATGTGACGATCTAGTGGTTGTCTCACCAGCCCTCGTTCTCTTGCTACGGTGGTGGTCGAGGGGGAACCTCTTGAAAGGGAAATCCTTCACCACTCTGCAGTGGAGGCCACTCAAACTACAGACGCATCTCTCACAGGGTGGGGAGCTCACCTGCTTCAACTGACGGCGCACCGAATTTGGTCATCAGACATCGCATCCAACCACATAAACCTGTTGGAACTGTTAGCGATGTTCAAAGCGCTGACTGCTTTTTTCAAACTCAACTGCAGGGAAAGAAGGTCCTGATCCTCAGACAGCACCATGGCCATGTACTATCTGAACAAACAAGGGGGCACTGACTCTCCAGGGCTGTCCAAACAGTCCCAGAACATTTGGAAGTGGGCTCTCAAACACGTTTCTGCTGTCTCAACATGTTGCAGGGGAACTCCATCTTCTAGCGACGTACTCAGCAGAGATTTCCCACTACCAATATAGTACGATTGGCGATTACATGAAGACATCGTCTCCAACGTTTTCGCGGAATGGGGTTTTCCAGAGATCGACTTGTTCGCAACTCTGGAGAACACTCAATGCCAAGATTACACCTCCAGGAACCGTTCCAAGGGGAGTGGACTCTGGATAACATGGTCAGGGAAATTTGTTTACGCTCCCCCCACCCCCTGATTCCCCTTCTCAACATGATAGTGCACAAGATGCACCAGGAACCAGTCACAATAATATTGGTGGCCCCCAGGTGGGCCCTCCAACCCTGGTTTGCTCATCTGATGGAGACAAAGACAAGACAAAGGGGACACACTTCACCCATGCCCGCAGGCATTGAACTTGGCGGCCTGGCACCTGAAGTCAGAGTTTGGGCGCCTACAACTTCCTCCGAGATGTATAGACAAACTCATGGAGGCAAGAAAACCTAACACTCGATATTGCTATTTCAGTAAGTGCAAGCGTTTTGTCATCTGGTGTAACTCGAAGTGCATCAATCCCATTGACTGCACTCCTACACATATTGTTTTGTACCAGACTCATTTACTTGACTCTGGCCTGGCCTTTAACTCTCTAAAGGTTCACTTAGCTGCTCTTTCATCCTACACTACATCACAACAGAACGTGTCTTGGTGGAAGATACCAGTTATTAAGGCTTTCATGGAAGGAGTAAAGAGAATTCACCCTCCAATTTCTAACCCAGCTCACGGATGGGACCTGCATGTGGTGTTGACTAGACTTATGGGTGCTCCTTTCAAGCCCATGCATAAAGCAAGTCTCAAAGATCTCACCTACAAGACTGCCTTTTTAATAGCTATTACTTCCATTAGGTGAGTAAGTGAACTACAAGCGCTCTCAGTTCTAGACCCCTTTTGTAACCGTTCAGAGATGTGGTTATGAGCATTCACCTTAGGTTTGCGCCTAAATTAATTTCAAAGTTCCATGTGGACCAATCCATGGAACTACCAACTTTCTTTCAGAACCCCTCAAACATGGGAGAAAGAAGCCTGCACTCACTTGATGTACGCAGAGCAGTCATGTTTTACATGGAAAGAACTGGATCACTAAGAAAGACAAAAGTTTATCGTTTCAGTGGCTGCAGGTAGAGGAGACCCGGTCTCCAAATCTACTATCTCTAGGTGGATTGTCAAATGCATCACACTCTGTTTCTCCCTTGCTAAGAGAGAATTGCCCTAGAGCGCATTCTACCCGAGGCACTGGGGCTTCCACAGCATTAATTGCAAATGTTCCCAAAGAGTCCATTTGCAAAGAGGCAACCTGGAGTTCTGTACACACCTTTACAAAACACTATTGCCTAGACACTCCTTCTAGGTCTGATTCTCAGGTGGGACAGGCAGTACTAAGACATCTTTTCACTACTGTTCCTTCTCACATCCCAACTCCGGGTACTGCTTGCTAGTCTATGCACAGCATGTGATTCTAAGCAGATTAGCAAGCATCAGAAGACATGCATTACTTACCATAAAAGCATTTCTGATGATTTTATCTGCTTATATTCACATGTGTCCACCCTTCCTCCCCACTCGAATGGAAGAAGCATAGAAGTCTTACTACTGCTCTTTTCTGTACTCACGATGGTCATAGGCTCCCTCACAGCAGAAAAAATACAATCAGAGGGACCTCGACGCGTGAGGGATTTTGGGTACTCTACACGTCGCGTTGGGGGTAGTGTTACAGGCACGCCCATTTTGATGTCCCCTTTTGATTCTCGAAAGACAAGATGCAATACTCTGCGGTGACCACTAGATGTCAGACTATATGCACAGCATGTGAATCTAAGCAGATACAATAATCAGAAATGCTTTTTCAGTAAGTAATGCATGTCTTACTCACCGTAGTGACTAACGTACTTAGTCCTTCCTAAAAAAAAAAAAAAATTAAAAAAAAATGGTGTCTTTAGGCAATGTTAAAGCTATTGTCAACGCGTCTATGGGGACTGAGGTGTGGTGGCGGAGTCAAGGCAACGCATGCACCCAGGGCCGCACTCTCGCGTGCCTCTAAATTTAAATGGGAAGGTTTTTTTTATGGTGAAAAAGGTTCCGTCTCCCGTCACTCACGAGGGACACCCATGCAGTATGGAGGAAAGGGGACTAACAAGTATGTTAGTCACTACAGTGAGTATCTTATTGGTTGTTCTACCTGACTGAGGTTTGCATGCTCTTCCTTACTGGAAAATGTTGAGGCTGCGGTTCATGGTTATTTTAAGATAACCACTAGGTATAAAACCTTTGGTTCTCAATTTCTAAATGTTGACTTTAAGTTGCAGCTGGTTTTAGTGGACCTTTGTTAACCTTCTCCTTTGGTGTTTGATAGGGAAAGGCGACAAACATGGGCTGAAGAAAGGAGGATAAACGCAGAAACATTTGGACTTCCATTGCGTTCAAATAGAGGACGTGGAGGCTATCGAGGGCGAGGTGGTGGCATGGGTTTCCGTGGAAGCCGAGGTCGTGGAGGACAAAGAGGTGGTTTTGGTGCACCTCGAGGATACCGTGGTGGTTTCAGAGGAGGTCGAGGAGGTAGAGAGTTTGCAGACTTTGAATACAGGGTAGGTGTTGTATCCTGTATACACTTCATGTGCTTTACAAATTGAAGTTTTCCGTGTACTGCAGGCAAAAACATTGTGCATGTACTCTCTCCAGCTCCCTTAAATCTGTAGCAGCTATGGTTAATGTGTAAATAAATTTACTTGTATTTGAACTAAGTTTAATGTATATTGCTTTAAATAGATATTGTAAAGGCTGCCTTACACAAGCATGCAGTTCATACTCGTCCCCTTTGCTCCATACTGTATTATTGTCTCCATACGGGAACTAAGCCTTTAACACCACAGGAGTGTTTGCCACATCAATACTTAAGGTGCATGAGGGAGTGGCTGCAGGGGTGGAGAGTGTAACCAACTGCATGTCCTGCCCCCAAGCGTTCCTAAACACACTACCTCTTTTTGCACGGATGAAAACAGTTGTCGTAAACAATTCGTTTTTTTGGGGTTGGTGAATGGGGGATGGTTGCATGCAGTTTGCACACCCTTTCCAATGTTTTAAAATGTTCCTGCATCTCCAGTCCTGTGTCTGTCCATGGGTTTCTCAGAGAGCTTCTTGCAACAGTCCTTTACGTCAGCTGGACTTGCACGTTCTCTCTCTGGAGTGCCTCAGAGCTGAACACTGATGGGGCAGTTTTGTTGCTTTTGTTGGACTTTCCCCCAAGAGCCCTTTTAATTTAAAAAAACGAGAAAAAATTACATTGGAGGGGCATTTTTTTCCAGATCACCTGAAGTCCTTTGCGTCGAAGCATCTTGGTAAGTGATGCGTCTTCTTCCTCTATGGCACATTTGGCAGGGTGGGGGTGATTGGATGTCATTTGAGCGTTGTCATCACGCTATACTAAGTGGCTCCCAGAGGCCCATAGGGCGATTTCCACCGGTGTACGCAACGGGGGCCTAAAGACTCTCCTTAGTGCCATCACAAGGGGGGGTGCAGGAGGGGCAAACTACCCTGGGCCTCGCGCTTGGGGTGGGGGCCTTGCAGCACCCTCCCGAGTAGTAGGCAGCACTGTCAACCCATATTCTTTATTCACACGGGGGACAGTTAGGAAAAATGAACAAGTTACTTACCAACTGGTAACATTCTTTCAACTGGATGTTCCTCCAACGTATTCCTCATCTTAGATGTATTCCATCCAGCTTCAGCTACTTCGGAAAAATGTCCGGCAGAGGGCGCTGTGCGTCTGTCGTTAAGTCGAGGTCCCTCAGAGGCTTTCATTGAGGGTGACGTCATCGGGTATACAAGTAGCACGTGCGGTGTCCGTTGGCCTCAGTTCTGTTTTTTCCTCCTCTTGCTTTGTTGTATGGATAGTGCAGGTAGCCCAGTGTCAGCCTTGCGAGAGTTGAAGTGGCAATAACCTGGAAAATCTACAGAGGGGTAGGATGGGAGGGCGATGAGGAATACGTTGGAGGAATATCCAGTCGAAAGAACGTTACCAGTTGGTAAGTAACTTGTTCTTTGACTGGATTGTATCCTCCAACGTATTCCTCATCTTAGATAGACTCCCAAAGCAGTGTAGAAAACTCTCTGGAGGAGGGAGTAGATTTATAATATTATATGGCCGAATATAGCACTGCTTTACCGAAAGCAAGCTCTTTAGACTGGGAAGCATCCAGACTATAGAAAACGTGTGCAGCGATGACCAAGTTGCTGCTTCCCAAATAGATTTTATGGAAACACCTCTTTGAAGGGCTCTGGAAGAGGCTATGCCTCTGTTTGAATGGGCCCTTAAGCCTTCTGGTGGGTCTTTGCCCACCAATCTGTAGCATTCTGAATGCAAAGCACAATCCAACGTGAGTTGGTTTGTTTTGACACTGATTGACCCAATTTCCTTCTGGTGTAGCCAATGAGAAGTGGATATCCACTCTAAGCTTGGAAAGCCTAGAAATGTAAACGCTTAGAGCTCTTCTCGGATCCAGTCTATGTAATATTTCCTCCTCCTTACTGGGATGAGGTGGAGGGTAGAATGCGGGCAGAATAATTTTGATTTAAATGGAAATCGGACACAACTTTAGATAAAAACGAGGATTTAACCCTCAATACCACTCTCTCCCTGTGGAACACAGTATAGGGTGGCCCAGAAGACGGTGCCTGCAATTCGCTCACTCTTTTTTCAGATGTTAAAGCAATCAGGAAAGCTGTTTTCAATGCTAATAACCTTAATCGACAAGTGTGCAAGGGTTCAAAAGGGGCACACATTAAAAACT
Organism: Ambystoma mexicanum; assembly: GCF_040938575.1. Classification (NCBI taxonomy): domain Eukaryota; kingdom Metazoa; phylum Chordata; class Amphibia; order Caudata; family Ambystomatidae; genus Ambystoma; species Ambystoma mexicanum. Next base: position 345,822,764 of record NC_090922.1, read on the forward strand.
TTAAAACCAGATTAAGGTCCCAAACTGGGACTTGGAAAGGGTAAGGAGGGAACACGTTAGTGAGTCCCTTTAAGAATTGTGTAATCAAAGGAATTTTAAAGTAGGAACATTCTTCTGAAGAGCGCTTGAAAATGGAAAGCTCTGCAAGATGACCTTTAATGGTCCCAACATTTAGGCCTCTATGTGCCAGGAACAAGAGAAAGGACATGACTTCCCGAATAGAACATAGAAAAGGATCAACATTCTTTTCTCTGCACCAGTTGCAAAACTTTTTCCAACGGCAACGGTATAGAGATTTTGTTGCTGGCCTTCCTGCCAAAAGCAACACCTCCATGACGTCATCTGGAAGGTCCCAATCCTTGTATCTCAGCCTTTCAGATACCAAGCATGAAGGTTGAGAGTCTTGACCTCTGGATGGAGAACCTGGTCCTTCATTTGTGAGAGAAGAGCCTCTCTGAGGAAGACGTGACGGAGGACAGATGGACATGTCTAGAAGGTCTGGGTACCATGTTCTCCTGGCCCAATACGGGGCAATTAGGATCATGCGGTTTCCGAACAGTCTCAATCTCCTGATGACCTGAGGAATGACGGGAATCGGAGGGAACGCGTATAGTAGTGGGAAGTTCCACTGCACCACGAACGCGTCCCCTAGATCTCCTCTCGGGGGAAATTCCCTTGAGCAATACCTTTTGCACTTCTGGTTGATTCCAGTCGCAAACCGGTCTACTTTTGGAGTTCCCCAAACGGCAAAGATCTCTTGAAGGACTTCCTGAGCCGGTTCCCTGCTCAGAACATCCGCCGTCATATTCTCCCCGGCTAGGTGAACTGCCGTTAAGGAGATTCCTTCTTGAATTGCCCAATACCAGAGCCACATTGCCTCTCTGCACAGAGGTTGTGTCCTTACACCTCCTCTTTTGTTTAGATAATGCATGGCCACTATGTTATCTGTCATTATTAGGACATTTTTTTCCTCTGACAGATGGCAGAAAAGCCTCCAGCGCTAGTCTGATTGCTCTCAGCTCTAAAAGGTTGATGTGCAGTTTGGACTCTGATGGAGACCAATGACTGCTGATTTTCAGATCGTTGGCATGAGCTCCCCATCCCATGAGTGAGACGTCCGTCACTACTGCAACCTCTGGCCATGGTTGCCAAAAATGTTCTCTTTTTAGGATGCTCTCTGTGCTAATCCACCACAGAAGATCCTGCCAAACCTTGTTCGGAATCTGAAGATCCGTCATTTGACCTGAGAACGGGGACCATTGAGTCTTTAGAGCCCATTGAAGGGATCTCATCCTCAGGCGTGCCTCTGGCACCAGGAAGATGCAGGATGCCATGAGGCCGAGCAATCTTAAGAAGTTGTAGGCCCGGAGATTTTGGGCCTTTTAAAACCATCTGAAGAATGTCTTGAGCCCTTTACTTGGGAGGCAAGCTCTTTCCCAAGGATGTCTAATACAGCCCCTATGTACTGGAACTGTTGGGAAGGTGTCATTTGTGACTTCTTGAAATTGAGGGTGAAGCTCAGCCTGTGGAGGAAGTTGCAGGTGACTTTCAGATGATCCAAGGCTTGTTCGGCAGAACGTGCCGTAATCTACCAATCGTTTAGGTAGGGGTAGATGTGCAGCCCACCTCTCCTGAGGTGCGCTGCCACCACTACCATTAATTTGGTGAAGACCCTCGGGCAGAGGTCAACCCGAATGGCAGGACTCGAAGCTGATAATGTGAGTCGCCAACTACAAACCTCAGGTATTTTCTGTGCTTGAGATGAATTGGCACATGAAAATAAGCATCCCGGAGGTCCAATGACACCAACCAATCCTGAAGTTGAATGGCCTGAAGGATCTGAGAAAGAGTGACCATCTTGAACTTGTCCTTCCTGAGGAGCTTGTTCAAGCCTCTTAAGTCCAAGATGGGTCTCAGTTCTCCTTTTTGGAATCAAAAAATATGGGGACCTACCATCCCTTGTTCCTCTCCGCTACGGGCACTGGTTCTATAGCACCTTTCTCCTGCAGGGTTATGAATTTGTGCTGTAGGAGAGGGTCTGGAAACTTCAGAGTGTCTTCCTGGTGGATTGCTTTGAGGTTGTTAGAAAAGGAAGGCAGAAACCTTAGGCTTTTATTTCTAAAGCCCAAACATCTGAAGTAATGGCTTTCCGTTCTTGCAGATGCTGAGGCAGCCTACGACCCACAGGTGTCTTGTGATGCAAGTCCTCAAGGTGGTTTTGTGGCAGTTGCTGCGGCCGCTGATGGTAAAGAGGCTTCAGCTGGGGCTGGCTTAGCACGTTTTCCTCATCCACCATGAGTGGCCTTTTTCTGGCCTCTTTGACTGGCTATGCCTCTCGCCTTTCCATATGAGGAGTAGTAACTATAGGATCGTCCCCTCCAAGATTGTCCTGATGCACGAAAAGGCTGAGGTTGCCTAATAGGAGCTCCTAAAGACTTGGCAGCCGCTTTTGAGGTCTGCAACCTCTCAAGGCTCTCGTCGGCCTTTTTGCCAAAAAGGTGAGACTCGTCAAAGGGCATGTTCAGAAGACAGTTTTGCACGTCGGGTGCGAAACCAGACTTCTGTAACCACGCAAATGGTCTCATTACGGTGCTAGTGCCCATGAACCTGCTCAACCTATCTGCAGTGTCCAACCAAGACTGAAGGGATTCCTGTATGGCCTCCTTTCCATCTTTCACAATAGCTAGGAATCCTTCCCTTTCATCCCCTTCTGGTATATGCTCCGCCGCCATTGCAATGCACTCCCACAGAGTGTACGAAAATTTTGCCAAGGCACTTGTGGAGTTGCCCAATTTTTAACACCATACTCACAGCTGAACCTTGCGTGCCCAACCATCCACACGCTTGTCGTCCCTATCCGAAGGGATAGAAGGGTACGCCACCTTACTTGAAGCTGTGGTTGCCTGGATCACCAGACTCTCAAGGGTAGGGTGCTTAGACAGATAACCGGGGTCGCTACTGGAAGGGCGGTATTTTGAAATGAGTGACTTATTCACCAGAGGAATAGAGTCCGGGGTCAACCAATATTTGGCCAGCCTATTTTGTAAGGCTACATGGAAGGGTAAGATCGGATCGTCGGAGGGACCATGATCCACTATATTGGTCAGATCATCCTGGATGAACTGAGTTGGTGGTCTAGCCCATCCTTAGTATTCGACCACCTTTGTCATTAGTTGTCTGTATGAGGAACTGGCATGTTCCCCTGGTTCTGGCCTGCCAAAATCTGTTTCAGATGAAGTATCAATTCCACTTGAATTATGCAAGGTCTCCACTAGATCACTCATCCTGATTTCCTCAGACATCTGGCATTCTGGGACGTTTGGGGTGCCATATTCCAGTCCAAAGGGAACATTCTTCTCATCAGACCTCTCCTTTTCTTCAAAAAGTGAAGTTAAGGATTTGAAATATTCTTTCCTTGGAAGAGGTTTAAAAACCTTTTCTGGGAGAGGTGTATCAGTGGAACCCGAAGGCATTACAGCCTTTGCAGCCTTCTCTTTTGCTGTTATTTTGACAGCTTCTGGCTGAGTTGGAGCCTTTGGTATATTTGGCCCCGAGGGCTTCAGGGTAGACCTCGACAAAGGCGTTGATGGCGCCTATGGAATGGTGGTCGTCGACGGAGCTGGCTTCGAGGGCGTTGAGGCACTCTTGAAAGACTTACCTTTCGAGGTGTGTCGAGTTCCGGACGGTGTCGGTGACCTTGAACGGTCCACTCGACTCGAGCGTCCAGGGGGCGTTCCCGATCCTTTCTCCTTCGATCACCGGGGCTCAAGGGCGCATGAGTTTCCGAACGGTAACGCTCCCGGCCAGCTTCTGAAGGCGCGGACCGAGAGTTAGCCTTTTCAAACACCTCCATTTTTATTCTGAATGCTTCCCATTCTTCTGAGGAAGAATGTTTTGTAGGGCATTTCTTTCTTTTTGGGGATTCGTCCGAGGATGAGGTGGAAGGGGACCGTTGGCGTCTTTTCTTTGACTTTTTAGTCAAAGAAGACGAGTGATGTGAACTACTTCGGGACCTAGACCGATGCTTTTGCCTTTCGCGGCGAGGAGATTTCTGCTCACAGGACCTCCACTTGACGCTAGAGGCTTTTCGGTCAGGTTTTCGACCTACCTGCAGTTTTTCCCTTCCTCTCTCGCAAGGCCTTCCCCGTCATTGCCTGACACTTCGTACAGGCCTCCATGTCGTGGCCTCCACCGAGGCACCAGAGGCATTCTCGGTGCGGATCATTGAAGGACATTTTCAAACCGCAGGATTTACACTTTTTGAATCCCGAACGCGGGGTCGTAGTCTGGGTCGACGACGACGACTTATTGAATACCTTCAGTAACTGCGTCACAGAACTAGTTGAGACGCGCCGAGTCTCTGACGCAACACATACTGTGGAAAAACGGAACTGAGGTCAACGGGTGCCGTGTGTGCTACTTGTATACCTGATGACGTCACCCTCGACGGAAGCCTCGGAGGGACCTCAACGAAATCGATGCACAGCGTCCTCTGCCGAGGGGGAAAAATCTTTCCAAAGCAGCTGAAGCTGAATGGAATACATCTAAAATGAGGAATATATTGGAGGACACAATCCATTTGAATGCTCTTTACTGCACCATTCCTTCCATTTCCTATTTTCCCCAAAACACTTTGCTTTTATTTTTGTATCTAACCTGTTCTTTTTACAGCTTCACTATGCTGGCTTTTGCTCATGTGTTATGGGGAAACTGACATGTCCTTCAGGCTTTCAGTACTTGCAAACATGGTTCCCCTTAGTCTTGTTACTTTGTCACTACCTTTAGTAACTTGATATCACTTGTGGTAACTTTTTTTATCATTGTACAATACATCTTACAATGCAGTACACTTTTTGTTTTACCCTATACTAACACTCAGAGGATTTTTGGTTACTGTAGGTATGCTAAATGCACAACCTGGTGGCAGCAGTGAATTTTTGCTGCTTGGTGCTTTTCCTTTTAGCCATACTGCGTTTACCGCCTAACTGTGGCTAGTAGTCAAACCTAGCCACATGTTTTTTCGCTTATCCTTTGGCCATCTTGTCTTTTAGCCGCCGCCTTGGCCTGTGAGGCCAGGAGAATCCTTATATGGACTTCCATTGCCTGCGATAGCAGAGGCTTTTGGCGGGCTACTGGAGGGCTATGTGTTTTCTGCCAGGAAGTGGGATTGGACTATCTGGTCCCAATACACAAAATGGTGCCTGTGTGTCTGAGTGGTATGTATGTGTTTTGCCACCAGTGGTCCTGATTGGACAACTGCTGTGGTGTGTGTGGGGGCAGATCTGTCATTTGCTAGTGGGAGCTGCTGTTCTTACCTCGCTTGGGTCAAGAGAATGGCCCCCTGCACTCACGTTGGAGAGATCCTGGAAGAAACTGAGAAAAAAAGCCCCCTTCAGAAAATAAATTCAAAGCTAAAAAAGCATTGCTGGGATATAAATTGGCTCTTTTCGGTTAAAGATTTTTTGGGGAAAAAACTCCAGTCTGCTAGCAACCAACCAAGAGAATTATTCTCTATATCTAGGTTTTGCAACCCAGACTGTAAAAATGCAGTTCCTGATTTTACGGAAACCAGAGCAAATATGTTCAATTCTTTCTTTATAGATAAGATTGAACGAATAAGAGCAGATATAGAACAGACAGCCCTTATGAATCCATCGATATGCAGTACAAACTTTACGGCACCTAAGGTTGACTGTCCCCAAAACCAGACTCTATCTGCTTTTGACTATTATCCAGTTTCCGAAAAAGATTTGTCGACTTATTAGGACTCTTAAACCCACAATAGTGTCTCTTTCTCTTTCTTTCTTTCTCTTTCTTTCTCTTTCTTTCTTTCTCTTTCTTTCTCTTTCTTTCTCTTTCTTTCTCTCTCTTTCTTTCTCTTTCTCTCTTTCTCTCTTTCTCTCTTTCTCTCTTTCTCTCTTTCTCTCTTTCTCTTTCTCTCTCTCTCTCTTTCTCTCCTCCTTCTCTCCTTCTCTCTCTTTCTCTCCTTCTCTCCTTCTCTCTCTCTCCTTCTCTCTCTCTCCTTCTCTCCTTCTCTCTCTCCTTCTCTCTCTTTCTCTTTCTCTTTCTCTCTTTCTCTTTCTCTCTCTCTCTCTTTCTCTCCTCCTTCTCTCCTTCTCTCTCTTTCTCTCCTTCTCTCCTTCTCTCTCTCTCCTTCTCTCTCTCTCCTTCTCTCCTTCTCTCTCTCCTTCTCTCTCTTTCTCTTTCTCTCTTTCTCTTTCTCTCTTTATCTTTCGCTTTCTTTCTCTTTTTCTCTTTCGCTTTCTTTCTCTCTTTTTCTCTTTGGCTTTCTTTCTCTCTTTGGCTTTCTTTCTCTCTTTTTCTCTTTGGCTTTCTTTCTCTCTTTTTCTCTTTCGCTTTCTTTCTCTTTCTCTAAAAATTGACACTTAAGTTAACCCCATTGATCACCACTTTTGTTAATAAGTCTCTGCTGACTGGGATTGTTCCGGAAAGCCTAAAACTTTCCATAGTCTCACCCCTGTTGAAAAAAATTCATTGGATGCAGAGGTGCTACAAAACTATCGGCCCATGGCCAGCAAAGATTCTTGAGAAGATGTTCACTAATCCACTCCAGGAGTTTGTCAAACATGAACTATTAGATAAATTCCAATCAGGTTGTCGACCAAAATATGGAACTGCAACCACCCTCCTAGCTGTACAAGATTAACTGCTGAAGGCCACGGACCAAAGGGAGTTCACAATCCTTGTAATGCTGGACTTGTCCGCAGCCTTTGATGCTGTTAATCATTAAATTCTCTTGGAACGACTACAGGAGGTAGGAAGAGTCTCTGCTTCAGCATCAAACCGTTTTAGGTCTTTCCTGACCAATCGCCAGCAGTTTGACTGGGAGAGTTCCTGTCGGTTCTCATCCATTTGAGCTGTGGAGTTCCTCCGGGATCTTCCCTGTCTTCATTGCTATTTAACTTGTATATCCGACCTCTTCTGTAAATCTTGAAACGCTATGGACTGGATTTCCATTCTTATGCTGACGACACCCAGATATTTGTACGAATTACCAAATTTCAGGAAGCATTTAGCAAATTGGAGAAAGGTCTGGCAGAAGTGAGCAATTGGATGTGAACGAATTATCTACAGCTTAATTCTGCCAAGACGGAACTTGTATTGTTCGGCCCTAAGCATTTGCTGACGGCTGCTGAGAAATTGCCTGTTCCAACATTGCTGGGCAAAAGCTTGAAATTCGTATCAAAGATTAAAAATTCGGGATGTATGTGGCAAGAAGATCTTGGCAGTGAAACACAGGAGCAAAGACTAAAGCAGTCCATTTTGTTTTGAGACTGCTGCATCAGGCACTTCCCTACATCCCTAAAGAGGATACTGCTTCTGTAGTGGGGGCACTAACTAGTGCCCATCTTGACTACTGTAATAATCAACTGCTGGGCATCCCTTCCAAACAGCTTCAGCGGCTCCAGAGAGTCAGAATGTGGCTGTTAGATTGATTTTTAAATTACATAAATCTTCTCAAGTCTCATACCGTAGGGAGCTACATTGGCTCTCAATTGCTGACCGCATTAAATTTAAGAGCCAGCATTATTTTCAAATGTGTAAACGGCATCACCCCTCTGTATTTAAGAGGGCTAATTCAGCCATACCATCCTATGAGACAACTACGCTCCAGCGATAGTCATCTTTTGATCATTCGTCACTCAACCTATACATCTCGAGGTGACATATGATTTGCTGTGTTTGGCCCCTGGCTGTGGAACCCTTTACAGCTATAGCTTAGGACTAGGAGTTCTCCTGCAATTTCGCCGAGCACTGAAAACTTTTCTCTTTAGGTAGATGATTCCCCCACCCCGATATTTTTTTTTTTTGGTGGACCCCAAATTTAGTTACATCTACCTCTGCTGATACCATCTGCACCAATATATGATTGTTTATATGCGCTCTATAAATGTAAAAAAAATTAAATTAAAAAATCAGACTCCTGTCCAGCTACAAGACTTGCGAGGAGACGCTGGACCCGTCGGAAGAAGGCTTGGTGACCAACTTCTGCTGCTGCCCTTGTAGAGCCCTCTCCTGTGGAAGATCTCCAGCAGTCCTGTGAAGGAGCTGCGACTCATGGAGTGGTGGGAGCATCCCTTTTCAACGTCAGCTCTGAGTCCTATAAAGAAAAGCCTTCGGAAGTGCCCCAGGGCAGCCCTTTGACTGACCAGCTCTGAGTTTGGGCTACCGTGCTGCAGGTGTTGCTGTTCCGAGTTGAGTCCTGGAACTTGGGGATCTTCTGCTTGTCGAATAAGACTTGCCTCTGCAAAATTTCGGGATCCTAGCATCAAGGGGATCCGAGGTGGGTGGGAAAGTCTGGACTGTGGCGTTGCTGTGAATCGGTGGAGATCATCCAAAACTACTTACCTGCGTCCATTCCTGTCCCGAGAGTGACCCTGACTCGAGCTCTGCTGCATTCCTCAACTGGGACACCTTGCACCAGCATTTGACACCGACTAGAGAGCTGCTCAAACCTGCATCCCCTTGGAATCAAGGGCTGAGGCTGACAGGAAAAGCGACCTTGGATCCTCTTCAATCGACCTGGCAAGTCCTGTGAAGAATCGGAGTGCAGGGGGTGAGGTGTAACGATAATTACCTGCTTCCCAACTCCCCTTTTGAAAGTTTTAACTTTTCGAAAACGTTTAGAATGCTATGGCTTTGCCATTGCTTGTTCACACAAGCACTCCGAAAGTTGGGAACACATTTGTTATCTAGTTTAACTCGTCCCCTGACACTTGTAACTGTTAACTGGACCCCAGAGACCATACTTTCATTTTTTTCCAGCTTCACAAAACTCTATAGAACTTTGCTGAGCTTTTGGGCACAAGGCCCCATATATTTTAGGGATGGACTTCTGAAGTTAGGATTGAATATCTGTGGACTAGTAGTGCTAATACTAATCCGTACCCTCCTTTTCAGGGGGTTGATATGCATTTTACCCTACTCCAGTAATTTTATATAATTCTAATAATTCTATTGTGAATTAGTCCAAATCTGAACTTTACGCAAAATACACACATCATTCAATCTACTAAATGTATGCAATCATTATTACTTCAATTACAGTCATACGTAAAGTAAAATAATGATCACAATGTAATATCATAATGCAAACACAATGCCAATAGTGAAATACCAAAAAGTAATAAAGAAAAGTGTGCTATACATCCATCCCCAGAAATGTTTGCAATGGCAGGGAGCTGAGGGTAATACTACTCTTATTCTTACTCTTCTTGCCCCCCTCTACTCCCTTCCGCTCCAAGCTCTTTATCATAAATCAGTTTAGGTAACATACTTTTGACATGTAGCCATACCCTATATAGCGCCAGCTGGATTCCAATGCTATCTGAATTTAAACGTAATCCCAGAAGACTTCTCCCGTAATAGCTTCATAGTTATGCACTCGTCCACCCAGCATGCACATGTTTGTGGGACCAAGTCGAGGGCACTGGGTCAAAACATGTTTAGTTGTTTCCAGGTTACCCACTATCCCACAGATGCAAAAACACCTATCTTTAGGCAAAATGCCCAAGTGAGGGCCCACTACCATGGGTACCTGTAGTTGGTTAGTGTGCAACCTTAACATAAATTGACGCACCTCGGGATCAGGGCAAACATCAGATAGTGCTTGGTCTTCATGTATATGTAGATAACATGGGAAACCGCCTCATACCCTTTCAGGGAGGCCAGGTGTAACTAATTCTGATTCCAGTCCCATCTGTTCATTTTGTGCATAAGATTTTTTAAGATGTACAAAAGGCAATGTTCTCAAATTAGCATAGGGTCTCATTTAATTGCTTATTAAACCTGCAGGGGGCCTTTTCAGCTTAAAAATTGCTACCTGCCAGTGTAAGCAGTTTGAAAGCCGGTGCAGTGAGAGCCTTCAAATAGAAAACGCCTCTGGCACGCAGTGCCATGTCTCTGACCCAGTTCCAGTCGTAAAAATTGGCTAGAACAAGACAGGCCCATACCTAGCACTGATCGCCAGTATTGACCCTCTACTATATTCAACCAATTCAGGTCCTGCATTGCCAATGCCTCTATGCCGTACAGGAAGGCTGGGACAAAGCATTGTTGGTAAAGCTTTATAATCCCAGCCATACTGTACCCTGGCGTCCCCATGGCAAATGTACAGGCCTGTAACGTAAGACGTTTGGCTAGTCTTTTTTTTTGTTTTTGTTTTTTTTTGGGGCGATTATCAGATTGTATTTAGGCTGGCCATCAAATTCCAGCCCTAAATACGGGTATGACTGCGCGAAACTGATCGTACCCAGACTGGTGTCAACCCCTGAGCGACTAGGGCCCTTTCTGGTAATCTCCACAATCTTCGTCTTACCCAAAATGATGGTTAAACCTAGCTGGGCCGAATAAAGTGCCATCTCTTCCAACATGTTTTTTACACCAGTCAGCGTTCGATCAAACAATATATCAGCATATAACATGCCTCCTAAAGGAAAATTTCCTAATTTAGTTGGACAATTTGCTTTTGTAGCCATGCGAGGGAGTAGATCAGCTATATACAGATTATATAACGTGGGAGCTCCCATGCATCCCTGTTTGACTCCCATGTTAACACTGATCAAATCTGTAACTGCTCCCTCTTTGTCGAGTCTAACATTGGTGCTGTATATATGCATTTCATTTTTGGTATTGAGTGATATTACTTGCTAGTCCTTTTTCACTGTTATTTTTCCATAAGTAAAGAAGTATTTTCATACCTGTTTGTCGAAGTGTGTTCCTGAACTATTTCACAGTGTTCTCATTGTGGAACCCTTACAAGCTCACCACCTCTTGGACTTGGCATAGGCCACTTGCCTTGCTTCCTTGAACTGTTTAGGCTACTGCTCCCAGAGTGGACACAATACTAGGTTGGACTTCTATACATCTGTCCACCAGGCCAGAGTATAGAAAATCAGCCCCTGCAATGATTTAGCTGTTTGTTGCGGAGCCATTTGGTTCCTTTACAAACAGCAAAATAATGCGAGACAGCAGGGCTCAGATGTAAGCTTTGCCTCCCATTAAGTTTTGGGCCCCCTTCTATGATCTTACTTTTCATTGCACTCTACAGTACGATGTTTGCAGTGGCTCCTGTGTTTTTGTTGGAACCCGATTGGAACTGGCCATTACAAGGGGCTTTACTTGCCCACACTTGGAATTTCCTGAGAAAGGGGGACCCAAAAACGTTCCCACTAGGGTCGAGCAGGGCAGTCGGACGATAATTTGCAGGATCGCTGCTACTTCTCTTTTGAATATTGGAACCACTATTGCAGAGGTCCATGATGACGGGATAGACTTGGTCTCTGCACATCTTCTGAGGACGTTACTGATGAAGGTGGCCAATTCCTCCGGGTGGCTCTTAAGATCTAGGTTAGTTATGTCGTCTGGGCCAGGAGCTCTGGATTTCTTTCAATCTTGGATAAGCGTGACAATTTCTTCGTCGAGTCTAACCCAGGCTGTTTGTCACTGTGTTGGTTTCAGTGATGCCTCTTCGAGGGAGCTGGAATAGGGCTTTAAAGTAATTTGCCAAGTAAGTTCTCCAATACTGTTCAAAATGGAATCCGCAGTGGTAGGCGTAGAGCTTCTCATGAGGCACCAGAATTCCCCGGGGTTTCGTCCGCTAATCGCTTTTAACATAGTTTGGGAAATCTTGCAGGTAAAGTGTTGCACAGTGATCTCTGACCCAAGATCGATACTTTCTGGTGGCTTTTGTAACTGTGACTTTGGCCAGTTGTGGGTCGAGTTTAGTTGCCATCCTCTAGATTTTACGGAACTCGCGTCTTTTGTCGTAAGTTATTTATTATTTTTTTCGGATTTGCTTGTGCTTTGGGCCAGTTTTCTTCTAGGTTGCAAGCAAAGGTTCAGTGTACAGGCATCTTCAAGATAGATGTACTTGTTAGTTAATTCTTTGATGCAGCATGCAGTCAGTTTTAGTCTGGTGCCCTGATTTAGTTGACTTCAATTTGTGTGTTCATTTGTTGGTTGTGGACGTGGGTCGCGGTCCATGAAGTAGACAGCAAGTTGTGATTGCTTGCCTTTGTTCTTTAGACCTCAAACGACGTGGTCACGAGCAGTACTGGTCTAGAAATGAAGATGTGGTCTATGGTGGCTGATGACTCGTTTCTCTCCCAGGTCGGCAAGCATCCCGATCGTTCGAACACTGCGCTGAGGTTGAGCTGATCCTTTGAGTCCATGAGATTCAGCCATAAGGCACCCCGTTCTTCTGTAGAGTATTTAGTTTTTGTGATTTTACTGTGAGTCTTGCAGGTTACATTCAGGTCCCCACAGATGACAAGGTACTTGATGGGTGGCGAGTGCCTCGTCCACCGATCCTTCGATCATTTCGAAGTAGTGCTGATTGTCGATGACTGCTCGGTTCCCGTAAGTATTCAAAATTATTACTGGCGTCGAGGACCCTTGAAGTGAGGGGCCCCCTAGATGATCCCAGTTCACCAAAACCGCCAGCAGGGACAAGTTTGATGCAAGGGTTTCTTTCATGTGGAGCCCGCTCCCACTTCGGAAAGGCCGACAGTAGGCCAGACATGGGACGGCCAATGGATCTTTGTTTGCAGGAGCCAGCGAAATGTCGTATCCGTCTTAAGATGGGTTTGTAGGTCAGCCATGTTTCCTGTAGGCATAGGATGTCAAAAGCACCAAGATCTACATCTCCAGGAGCCAACAGGTGATGGTAACATCTTGTTTTCCATGAGCATAGCCTCAGATAATGTCTTTGCTCGTGGTTTTGAGTCGCTTTAACGTTGGTGCTCAGACGGCATGCTATTTCCTAAGATGTGAGGTGAGCACCTTTGGGATCCAGGACCACAACGCCTGTAAAGAGGCCGCTTTGTCTTGTGTCGTGGACAATTTTCTGCTCATAGAAGGGTCTTGGATGATGGTTCTTTTAGTTGTCTAAATTTTGTCACCAGATGCTTTTCCTAGGTCATGGCAAGTGACCTCCATGAACTTCAGGGTTGTGGATTTTGCTGATGAAGTACCTTGCCAGGTATGAGATGGTTGGGTTTGGGAAATTACATCTGGTATCTTAACTGTAAAGTTGTTTCGTTGAATTTTTTGGCAGCCCGTCTGGGAGACATTGTCTTTTACTTCAACCTCTTGCGGCCTCTTATTTTGCTGGCTTTGGGTGAAGTTTGAAAGAGTATTTGAAGGCACCTTGCTACTCGTTTTAGTGTTTTTTACTGATGACTGCAGAACTCCATTTTCTGAGGGTTCGGTTAAATCATAACCTAGCCTTAACAGTTCATCCGTCCCTTCCCTTCCCCAGAAGCTCATGGTATCCCAAGCTCTTGTTCTCTCTAGCTTGGACTATTGTAACAGCCTCTGTCTAAATCTACCTGCCTCTACTCTCCGCCCTCTGCAACTAATCCAGAACAGGACTGCGAGACTTGTCCTTGGCCTCAAGCCCAGGGATCGTGTATCTCCAGCTCTGAAATCTCTCCAATGGCTCTCAGTGGATGCAAGGATTAAATTCAAAACACTCTGCATTGTCCACAAGGCTTTCTGGGGCCTTGGTCCAAAATACCTTCAGCTATCCATCTGCAAATACCTCCCCTCTCGAGCACTTCACTCCTGTACCTTCAACTCCCTCAGGGTCAGTCGTTTTTCAAAGAAACAAGCTGGGGGTAGATCTGTCTTCGGCTGGGGCCTCCCTCTAGAACAGTCTTCCTGCCACTCTAAAACTTGAGGAGAACCATCTCCGGTTCCGGAAGCACCTCAAGACCTTCTCTTTTCTTCTGCCTTTGCTCCCCCTCTCCCCTGCTGATCTGTTCTCTCTTGGCACCGTGCACCTGGCCACCCTCTGTCCTTCAGGCCCAGGTACCTGCTCACCCTGCCACCGCCCCGCACTGCCTGCGGGCCACCTCTTACACTGGGGTCTGTATCTGTACCCATACAGCCCCCCTTTTTTCTTACTGCACTTAACAGACCTACCCTGTCTGCTTCCTTAAACCAAGCACTTGAAAATTGCTGGCTGCATTACCACTGTTTGTTGCCTTTATTTATTTTCTGTTTCTCCTCTGCTTTGCACTCTCCACCTTCCATGCACTCTCCCCCCCCCCCCCCCCCCCCCTCTCCCATGCACTTGGCGTTCTCAATGTCACTGGGCCTAGTAAGATTGCTGTTTTGTTCTCCCCTGTTACGCTCCCTTGCCTTGTCGCGCTCTGAAACACTTGTGTACGAGCACGATAGAAATAAAATATCAGTCAGTCATGTCTCTTAGCAGGTTTTTCAAGCTATAGCTTTGCAGTGACTGTGGCTTGGATCTAATATTTTTAAGTCTTCTGATTTGATCGATCGAAGTTTAGGAATGTGGTGTAACAGGGTTAGTTCGGATTTTCTGTTTAGTATTACCTCATCGTGATTGTGTATCTGTTCCAGTTTAAAGATCCATTTTGACTTTTCTCTCCTGGATGTAGATCTGGAGTAGATTTCTGTTCTGGACCTGCAGTGTGTCCTTGGGGCCTCGGTTTCGTGGTGAACGCTTCTGGAATCGGGGCGGTGGTGTTGCCTTTTAGTGCTCAATGAAGACTTGGGGCTTTTTCTTGAAGAGGTGTACCGTGAGGACCTGTCATCTAAATTTGAAGTGGGGTTCTTTGAGCCTTTGTCGTTTTGTTTTTTAAACTATTAAAAGATGTTGATCGCAGCCAGCTCCAATTTGCTTCTTGTGAGAGCTTTTTACATCTACCTTCTAGTGTAAAAAAGGAGGGGAGTGATCTTCCTCATCACTTACCCCTATGTTTGGGCCGGTAGTAAACAAGTTTGTGTTTTCTGGCGCTGGATACGCTGGGCATGATAACATTAGCAACAGGGGGGAGGGGGGTAAAGTGCAGTCTTATGTTCATTAGGTCATTGTTAGATAAGAAGTCCAACAGTTTTTGGTGATGCAAATGGTTGCTGTTGTTTCCCAGTACGTTGAGGAATCAGTTTGGGTTCCTTGATGTTTGTTGATCTGAAGGGCCAACTGCTAAGGGTGCAAGAACAGAACGCAGAGTTTTCATATTTTTAGGTGTGCTTTTACAAGATGAATCGCATGAGGCTGGATCCAACACTAACACGCAACATTTCTGAGTTTCTGTGGATTTTCAGCTTTTTGTCAAAAATAGCAAAGGCCTGACTGGAGCTACAGGTGGTGGCAACACCTTCTGCCAGATCAGATGCCAAGTCGTTCCATAGAAGCAGGATGTCATCATCTTTCTTCGGGCCGTCTTGTGGGAAACCCACTGTGGTTATGTCGGAAGCCCTTTTGTCGCCTGTTGGGGCTACATAGGGCAGAGTCTGCTTGACAGTTAAGTCTGTAAACATTTGTGTTTGCATTCCTGATTGTTGTTGGAATTCTAAGGACGTCTGGAGGCAAAACTTACTATTTGCTTACAGAATAGGCCACAGATGTAGAGAATGTGTGTTTTGGATTTACGTTTTTGGCTCCCTCTTAGAGAGCCATTATGCATCCTTCTAAGTAAATGAGTTTTGTATGCATCATTGCCTGGATCGTCGTATGATCTTTCAGCGTGTCGTTAACCGGTTCTATAACTTGCTGAAAGGGGCTAAGGCAATTGTCACGGCTGACATGATCGAAAGAATGTCTGGCTTTATTGACAGTTTCTTTCGGTGTATTGATGGGTTGAGCATTTTGGCTTTTCTTTGTTGGAGATGAAAAAGAAGACTATGAAGGCAGTTTCTGGTAAGTCAAGCTTGTCGAAGATTCCAAGGAGTTTCTACAGTGGGCACCTGCCCCCACGTGACAAGAGCACGTTTCTTATTGGTATGGAGCTCAGTGGTTGTCTCGAGGGGCTGGAATCTTGATTTCAGCTAAAAATGTTTCTTTGTGAATGGGTCGTTTGGTTTTGTCCCGTGGTGAGGTGCTTTTGTCACCTCTTTCCAACAGTGGTTCAGAAGGCTCCCAAAAAGGCTCTACATGGGAGGCCTGCTTTTCGTCCGGTGTCTTTTCTGGGCTTAGAGTTTGCAGATGAGGGAGACAAAGTGTGCTTGCCAATGACTGTTGGGGTGGTGGCAAGGTAGATTGTGAAGCCACTGGGGGGCGGGGGAGGCCAACTGGGTGGTTTGTAGAGAATAAAGATTGGTCCAATGGAGGCGGAGAAACGGGCGCCGACCCGGCCGGGGGCACCCGCTGGGAGGGCATAGGTGCCCAGGACTCTGGAAGAAGGCCCCTCCCGAAGTGCCATTTCGTCCGGTCTCCAAGTAAATCTACTTTGTTGGTTGATGTAGTGACTGTTAATTTTTTTAGACGAGGTTCCATCCAACCTACTCTGTTTGGAGAGCGGCTGATTCTCTGACAGCTTCCAACATTTCAGCTTCAGACTTCACCATTGTTACCATGAGGTTTATTTGAGTGGATGTTGAAGTCTTTCCGGAGGTTTAGTGACATATTTGTCATTTCCTTGGTTCCTTAATGTTGAGTTTAGTGCATGTGAACCTCTTGATAAGGGGATTGATTTTTAAGAGAATGGTTTGTTGCTTTTGTTTACGGTTTTGGTTTTGGCATATCTTTTTTTCCAGGAAGGGGTACTTCCATTTGGTTATGCAGCTGTTTTTTTGTGTTTGGGCTCTCACTGACTATGTCCGCGCCGTGTCCGGCTCAAAAGCTGCCTTAAACGTACTGGTCGCCTCCACGTTAACACGCATGCACGTCTCACTTTTGTCTCCAGTGGGAGCGCTCATTTCGCAAACAGTGGGTTGGGCTCCCAAAGGCGTGGATGTTGCAGGCCGGTGCTCAGGCAGGGGTGTAGGTCAGTGTTGGGACAGTTTTTCTGAAGTTCGACTAAGGGCTTAGTAAAAACATTCAACTGAAACAGATCAAAA
The DNA here is from genome assembly GCF_040938575.1 of Ambystoma mexicanum. Lineage (NCBI taxonomy): Eukaryota > Metazoa > Chordata > Amphibia > Caudata > Ambystomatidae > Ambystoma > Ambystoma mexicanum. Next base: position 345,839,600 of record NC_090922.1, read on the forward strand.
CTCCACTCTTAGTATAAGGCTGTCCGACCTGAGTTCATGGTAGCATAGACCAAGCAGCTAGGCTTATATTAGGACGGAGAGAGTGCTTTAGAATCAGTACAAAGAAATTTTTATTCATATGGTCCAAAGAAACACGGACACGCTTTGTATTGTAAAAATAAAGGGTTTATTTTATATACAGGCAGACCAAGAGATTCTTGGGTAAATACTATCCTAAAGCAAATAAACACATTACAAAAAGACCCTATGCTTTAAATATACAGATCAAAGCACAGACCTTATTTAGAACACCTAACAGTATTTCTAGGTAAGTCAGACCTTTGTATACACATTCAGTATAGGGCACACCTATTCTTGGGGGGAGTAAAACCATGAGTTACTTTCAGATTACTTTGGAGTAATACAAGGGTAGCCAACCCTATCAGTTGTACCGAGACACTTAGCAAGAAATCACATAGTAAGTCAACGGGACAATATACTTCTATAAATAGTGGAACACTTATTCTAGGAAGAGTGAAAAACCTAGAACTCTGATTCAGGATAAGTTATTCTAGGGGAGTTGGACCTTGGGGTGTAATATTTCATTAGTTGCTTTTTAGTTCAGACTAAGGGAAGCAATAACCTAAACTTATTTTAGGATAAAATGGTTATACTCAAGGTATGTAAAACCTATACACTTTTTAAAGGAGCTATCGGCAACGTGAAGGCAGGGTAAGACTTTTTTTTCTGTCTAAAGCAGACCAGGAAAAGCAAAACCCAATGTTACTCTTTATGAAGGACTCAATATTATTCTAGGTAGGTAAAGCCTAAGGACAGGCTATAACAGCAAGTATGGGGAAGCAATAACCAGTTGGGGACACTTACATTTATCCTAAATGGAATAGTGAAGTGGAGCCAATGGCATTACTTTTAGGAAGAGGCACAACCAAATCACAGGTGAGTTATGTAACCTTACATCTACTTTCTGTTAGACTGGAGAAACAGTTTCTAAGGAAAGAAAGATGTTAAATATATGTTTAAGAATGGCAACACATTTCTAAGGTCAGTAAAACAACCTTGTATATACTTTTCATTCTTCTAGTACGCCGCACACGCGTCGGACCTATTTTGCAGCCGGATTGACTCGGCCGATTATCAGTGCTTTTGCAACCTTTTGACATGGTTCGCTTTAGCTTAGGAGAAAATGAGAGGCTTGCTGCCCGCTATTTCAGGCACCGTTAAAATTGAAAGCAATTATCCAACATTTAAGGTTTGACAAAGTGGAGTTTAGAAGATGTAACCATAAAGTTACGGACCCATTCTGCAGCACGCTGAGCAATGACATTTGCATCGGCAGCAAATGGACCATTCTTTCAATGCAAAGCAACACAAACTGCCAGAGGCTGTTTCCCCGTCACGCTTCGCATTGATGATGCCGCTCTGGTGAGGCCATCCCTGGCCCCATTGCCCAGACGCCCTACCCCGGCTGCCGGGTCCAGTTGTGTGTTCTTTTCTCCCTGAGGAAGGCAACTATATTTATTTGGAATTATTTGCCAAGACAGGTGGCTCTTCTGCCGAAACGTGTTGTAGATGTCTAGTCAGTTTTTGTTTTTCAATTGAGTTATGATATGACACTCTCACATAGTTAGACCTGTCAATTAATCGAACAAGGAAAACTTTAACTGGAAAATTTGAAAAATTCATCAACCCAATAATTAGAGTATTGACAATTTAAGTCAATACCCTGAGTTGACAGTGATTTATTTTTCATTTTCTGTTTGTTACTTCATTGTGTTGAGCAAAGTGACTGTTCAAATTTGTTTTCTGATTTTTGTTTTATTGTTTTACTTCAGACTTGTTTAATTATGTACATTTATTCATTCATCATTGTTTTTTGAAATATAAGCAATACATTTCTTCTTTTTTACTATGAGATTATCTTGATTGCTTTCAGAGTTTGCTACAGCCACTAATTTGTTGTTTTAGTGATATCAGGTTGATACTTATTAATTAAATTTCCACCAAAACTACTCTCAAATCAACTTTATAGCAGTTTGGACTCAATTGTTTTTGTCTAATTGCAGTCCCATTCTACCACTGCTTCTGGGACACTCCCCCCTATTTTTACTTTCTAAATATACTTTTCAGAAAGGCAGAACATTTCTAAGGTACATGGTAACTTTAACTGTGCACTCTCAGAGTTAGTTACCAACCGACTTCTTTTACAAGTAACTTTTGCACACGTGTTATACTTTTCAAGGCAGAACCCTTTTTTCGTATCCAGTCCTTCCCTTATTCTATAGCATGAGTTCAATCAGAGGCAGTAGAGGGACCTCCATGCTCTACGTGCCAGCTGTAGGCAGGGTGTGAGAGGGTTCGGTTGCAGGCAAAGTCGGAGTTCCAGAGGAAGACTGTTCAAACAAGTAAGTATCTTTACTTTAAAGTTATTTCAGGGGCCAGGGACTTAAGAGAAGACACCCTAGGAGGATTCCGCAGTGAGCCTGGGTGAACTGGATGAGGGGCCTCCCAATCGTAGCAAATACCCCAAAGCTATACAGAAATTAAGGTAGGTAAAATACTCCGCCAACACAGTACCTCAGCACAGAAGAAGAGTTGCAGCAGGAAGACTTCAGGATATTCCAAATACCTGGTCGATGGATTCCTTGTCAAGAAGACAGGAGGAGTGAGACGTAGCCCTGCGTTGCTCCTCAGGGACTGCCTAAATCCTGCATAATCTTGCAGTTTTTTTCGGATCTCTCACCGGTTTGAAATGCATACGATTGGTGGGGAACATACCCGCACCGTCCCCCCCAAAATCCCAACATAAATCGGACCCTGGAAGATCTGCCGGTGACCGCGTGGCAGCGCCGGTGTGGGAAGCGCCGGACGCCGTCGCCAACTGGGCCTGCCGGAGACATATCCTCCACAATGGGCCCTGTGGTGTGGGGCTCACCTTCCATAGCCCTGGGACAGCGGCCCTGGGAGCAGAGACGCTGCCATAGCCTGGCAGGAGAAGGGGTGAGGATGGCCTACCACAGCCCCCTCCCCCACCCTTTCAGCCGCAGACTCCATCGGGCCCTAATAGCGAGGGGTGCCCAGCCAGAACCAGGGCACCCCCCACACGACACAGTGCACAGGCTCCCCCTCCACGGCGCCTGCCGTGTGCGAGCGGCTGGGCGGCCCAGGTTGAGGGGTGCCCGCGAGGGGGGAAAAAACCATTGTGGGAGTGGGGCGCACACGCCAGATGTCCTGTGGGGCGGGGGTGACACTGACCACCTGGGCCTCGGACCAGAGTCTGTGGCGGCCATGCCGGTGGCACCTCAGACCCGACCGCACTGTTGAACTGAGGCACTGTGGCCCACAGGATATCAAGCAGGGCGTGGGACACCCTGAACAAACCCAAGGGCAGGACCACCATACAAGCACACAGGGACTAGGACACAGAGGGACCCTGGACAAAATCTTCACAACTGGCCCTGCACCACCCGCAGGCACCTCGAGAGTGGGGGCAGGCTACACCACCTGGGGATGCTCCGCTAGTCAAGAACGGCCCCCTGAGGGCACTAATGAAATGAGTGGCACACACAGGACCACGGCATAAGGGGAAAACCCCCAAGGGAACCCCTACACGCTAGCCCGCCCTGGGGCAGCAACACCTACCAGATTCATAATGTGTGGGCTCAAAGGTAAGGACCTGAGGACCACCCCGGTGTCCAGGTGATGGACAACGCAGGCCAAGGCCCGGAAGGAGGCAAAGGAGATCATCCAAGGGGAGAGGATTTGTACCATACTAACGCAACGAGAGTGGTTGCACACCCGGAGCAAGGAACCCTGGTAATACCGGACCCCGGTAAGAACCACACCCCATAAGAGGTCAAGCACGGATACTGCTCTGCGAGGGTGGCGACCCCACAAGGGGCTTTAAGAATAGGGGCACTGAAGGGACGAGCCTGATCAGGCGGCTGCACGGGCGAAGAAGGGGTGAGGCCCATACGCAGCTGCACCCACTGAGAGCCCACGGGAAGACACGGGAGCACTGCGAAATGAAGTGAGAGGGACCACCCTGCGGGATAAGCTCCAGCCCAACAGGACACCCGCACCTAGAGCCACCCAACAGGGCCATAATGGGGAAGGATCTGCCCCACAGGGGGACTACACGGAACAGAATCGACAAGTACACAATGAGCACCCCAGCAAACCTCACGAAACCAACAAACGGGGTGGCAGAGGAGGCAACGAGTGGGGGTGCAGGCCAAATGCTGCCGCTCAATGACGTCATGGCGGCAATCACCAACTCTAAAACCTCGGTTGAGACAAAAATAGATGGCCTGGCCTCGGTGTCCATTTTGAGACAGACCCCCATCGCCGTGGAGCGGGCAGGAGCCCCCCCCCCCAACCACCACGACATCGCTGCAAGCATTGATCGACATCAGCAACACCAAAATACTTCGGCTACACGTGGCGGCGCTTGATCCTTTCACAGGCTTAAAAGCAGAACTCGTCTGCCTCCCCTGAGCACCTTCTTACTACAAAGGAGCCCCACGAAGCCTCACACGGCCCCTAGGACAGCACACGCCAACATTTGCACAAACAAAATGTTGGGCGCGGTGCGGCATGAAAACTAGGCTGCTCGTCCCTACCGTTGCTAAGCAACGTCTTCCAGCCTGCATTTGAGGCCAAACATCCGCCGGCAGGCGGATGCCGGCGGCCACCTAAGGCCAACAAAAGGCTGCTTGCCCCTGTTTGCCCCTGTTTGCCCCTGTTTGCCCCTGTTTGCCCCTGTTTGCCCCTGTTTGCCCCTGTTTGCCCCTGTTTGCCCCTGTTTGCCCCTGTTTGCCCCTGTTTGCCCCTGTTTGCCCCTGTTTGCCCCTGTTTGCCCCTGTTTGCCCCTGTTTGCCCCTGTTTGCCCCTGTTTGCCCCTGTTTGCCCCTGTTTGCCCCTGTTTGCCCCTGTTTGCCCCTGTTTGCCCCTGTTTGCCCCTGTTTGCCCCTGTTTGCCCCTGTTTGCCGCGGTTCGGCGTAAGGTGCCATTCCAAATCGAACGCTACCGCACAAACTATCTTCTACTCACAGGTACCGGCATACCTGATGCAAGTACCATAATCCAGTATTGTGACTTAACTTATTCTACTACACCATAGTAACCAGCCATACTCTATCCTATTCATAGAGTTTCCCACTTATGCTCGTGCCTGCACGCTAGCCCATTACTCTCTTAAGCTGTACTATCTGTGCGCTGCTTCATACTATAACATGTACCAGGTGTCAGATACAGGTCTCCTATATGTACCTCGCACCCAACTGCCTACGCTGATAGTCCTAGGGCACTGAAAAGTCTAGGTGACTCCCTATCAACACACTGTCCATTCCCCGATCGCTGCATTTAGCCTTTTTGCCCATTATTCGCTTGTTGCAATTAGCCATTTTGCCCAAACATCTGACTGTTGCATTTAGCCATTCTGCCCAAACGTCTGACTGCTGCATTTAGCCTATTTTACCCACCACCTAGCTCACTCTGCCGAATTTCTAGCCTATGCTGTCCAATACTCGATCGATATATGTAATAGCAGGCCCCAGCTCGACTAGCCATAACATTATGTACTATTACCTGCCAACCCCAGTCTTTCGAGCATCAGGCATTAATCTGATAGCGCAATTTATTACTACTGTCTACATCACTATGCCCTCCATATTGCCCCCAGAGGGCGTAAGAGCCTCTCATATGCAGCCCTTCGCTAAATCCCCCTGTAACACAGCACAGAGAAACCATAGACTCCGGACACGACTACCCAAAATATTCGAACCCTTCAATAAATATAACATTAACCTGGATCACCTCCGACCTAAACTACCTCCACCCTTGGAAACCACCGTTCCTCCTAGCCGCGAACCCCACCACAATAGAAACAAGCCTACCACCAACCGACCTGCCACCGCCAACCTGCGTACTACACTACAGCCAGAACCCGACCTTAAAGGCGCATTAATCAATGCTAGATCTTTAGTTGCTCATGCTACAGAGACAGCAGACACTATCCTGGAAAATGACCTTGATTTCATCGCCATTACTGAATCCTGGCTCCACGAGGCAGCAGGTCCGGCACTAACGCTAGCATTCCCGGACAACTACACTATCCTTGGAGCTGACAGACTAGATGCACGAGGTGGAGGTATAGCGATCATCGCTAAAACCAATCTCTCCATGAGAATCACCTCTACACCTAACCTAAAATCCTGCAAGTCTCCATTAAACTACCCACCGCCAACTCTCAAACATTAAATATCCATCTCCTGTATAGACCCCCAGGCCCAACCAGCACCTTCAATGAAGATATTACCACTGTTATCTCTGAGAAGCTAAAAAACTCCTCTCAAACCGTAGTGCTAGGAGACTTAACCTAAGGTACAATATCATCAATGATCACCAGGCCACTCCCGTAGTCAACATCCTGACAGAACTAGGCTTCACGCAGAAAGTGAATAGGTCTACTCATACCCAAGGGAGAACTCTAGACTGGGTTGCCAGTCACAACTGTAACCTCCATTACATCCATCGCCCCCTAAATCTGTACTGACCACCACTTAATCTCCTTTACTCTCAACACTAAAAGACCCACTGCTCCAACACCCCCCTTGCCGTACCAACATTAACTAGAAATAAGAAAAATATCACAGCGGACAATATCTTGCCCCATATCTTACCTAATCTTAACTCCTTACTAGACTATACTGACCCGGGCCTTCTAGTGGAGGAATTCAATAATGCTATGACCATTGCTCCGCTTAAACTTAGGAACAGTAAACCAAAAAAGCATCTTAACTCTTGGTTTACACCCCACCTAAAAAACCTAAGACCACAGAAAAGAAAATGTGAAACGGTATGGAACATACATCTCGCCGCAGAAAATAAAACCGATCTAATAAATAGCTCAACGCAGTACAAAAAAGGATATCATCCTGGCCAAACAAACGTATAACAATAGGATTACCCAAGCCAACTCCAGTATGATGGAGCTCTTCTCTATTTTAAAATAATTGGAAACATTGCAGTACAGGATGACTCTATTAAAGATAAAACCTGGTGCACAGACATACAGTTGGCACTAACCAACAAAGTGGCCAACCTCCAAACCAAAATTGCTCTAAAGAAAGCTTCACTATCAGGCCAATCCTAAAATCCCCTGAACAAAACAACCATATCTAAACCCATAGAACTCTCCCAATTCAACTTCTCTAAGGTCTCATCGAGGCAGAGAAAACCATCCTTGCACTTATACCATCCAATTGCATAGGCGACCAATGTCCAGCACAATTGATCAAGGACGCTGCTAGAGATTTAGCTCCCTTCATCACCAAACTTATCAATGCCTCCTTTACTACGGGCACAATTCCGCGCAACCTAAAGGAATCCTAGGTACTCCCCCTTCTGAAAAAACAAACACTGGACCCTAACATTCCCACAAACTACAGGCCCATCACCACTGTGCCTTTCGTACTAAACATACTAGATAAGGTAGCTTACACCCAAATTCAGAACTTCCTTGAGGTGAACCATCTCCTTGGCGCCCGCCATTCTGGTTTCCGACCCCAACATGGCACAGAGACTGCCCTTATCGACTTAAAGGCCCAAATAGACTCACTCGGAGACAAGGGCAAACTAGCACTCCTCCTACTAGACCTCAGCCGCCTTTGACTTGGTGGACCATAGAGTCCTGTGTAATCACTTGGACTCTGCGGCCCACTTTTCAGGGGAGGCTATAGTCTGGATAGTCATTCCTTAGTGACAGGACCATGAGGGTGTTCTCCCCCTCTGCGGCAGCAGACCCAATACCCACCACCTGTGGAGTGCCCCAGGGATCTTGTGTCTCGCCAACACTCTACAATATCTTCACCAAGCCACTCTTTGACGATCTTGACAATCTGGGTATCGCCTATTCCAATTACGCAGACGATACCCAGATTCTCCTACCTCTTACCGTGGATTATGGGGAAGATCTGGCTTTGGTGAACAGTCTATAGCATCGTTCAGGCATGGATGGCCAACCATGGCCTTTGCTTGAACGATGACAAAACGGAGCTCATCATCCTGGGCACAGCAGCTCGCATCTCTAAACCCAACCCAAACTACTCAGCATTTATCATCGATGGGAACATTATCAAGGTCGCCAGTGAAATAAAAACCCTAGGTTTCTATCTTGACTCGACCTTATCCCTTATCAAAATTAGATTATTGTAACTCCCTCTACATAAGGGCAACCAAACAAACCATCAGAATACAGGTGCTCCAAAACAATTCACTCAGAGCAGCCCTAAATATTCCCAGAAGAGCACATATTTCTGAAATAAGACTGAAGCACAAATGGCTCTCTACCCAAGAGAAAATCAACCTCAAATCTGCCTCCCTCATCCACAAATGCTTAAACAACAAAGCCCCTCGCTACCTAACTGAACGATTTACTAGAAAAAACTCCACTAGACCAACAAGAATAGTCAGCCCCAACTGCCTTCTAGTGCCCAGATTTAAACGGACCACTATTGGAGGGTCCAGCTTCCCAGTTAGGGCAGCTCAACTGTGGAACTCCCTACCCCACATACTTGGATATGACCAAACGTTCAACAAATTCAGAAAGAACACAATAATATGGCTCACTGAAAATGTTGTGACCCGCATTCTGCCAATGTACCATCCGCATGTATTGTTCCTGATATAGATTTGCTAGTATGTAAACTTCAGCTATACGATAACTTGTTGGCTGCATGCCATCTGTTCATGTATTCTAATGCCCTACCATGACCCTGTGGAGTCAAGCGTGTTTTTACCATGTTCTGCAAACTTGTAACTTCTGTAACCAAGCTGTAAGCCCTCTTGTCATATGCGCCCTGCAACCTCAGGGTCCGGTGCGCAATGTAAATAAATAAGACCTAAGGAACTGAACCACCAGGGCTGGGGAAACGGAACAACAAATATCTGACACCGAAGACCCCGTTAAAAACCTGTGTGGCCGCCTCAAACAAATGGAGCAGAAAATCACTACGCTGGAAAATAGAGCCGAAGAAAGTGAGGTTAGGTCCCGCCGAAACAACCTATGCATACTCAGCCTCCCCGAAAAAGAGGGGCCCTCCATGGAACTCTTCCTGGAAGACTGGCTAACGGACTTGATGGCTCCCAAGAAACTCTCCAAATTTTGGAGACCAGTCCCGGGGGCTGCCCCGCGAACAGTGATCGCAAAACTTCTGAACTATCGGCACACACTACTACAAATGGCAAGTGCGACCGGCCCAATCACTTATAACGGCAACCGGATTGGGTTCTTCCCCGATTACACGAGGGAAGTCCAGAAACAGCAACAATCCTATGAGTCTATCAAAAAGAAACGGACACCCCTGAGCATCAAATACGCACTCTTCTTCCTGGCAGCCTTCAAAGTGTACCAGAAGGGCAAGGTTCACATGTTCTATAACCCCCACGCTGCCTGGGAGTGGTTGGAAATACAGGTCCTCTCCACCCCACGCCTGGACAGACCGAGCGGAGAAACACCTCGCAAGGATGACGGAGGCAATGACCACCCCGGCATGCGAGGAAGCAGGGAAACCCGGACCTCCGGTCGACTTGGGACCCTCCTGAAATCGGGCAAATACTGGGAGACCGACATAAGAAGCGGCATGAGACCTCCAAATCTGGCAGCCCCAGAGGGGATGTGGAGAAAGTGAACATCCTCACTCTTAAAAACATGGCCGACCGACTATTATCTGCAGAATTCCTGGCGAGAGGGATTTCCGCTCACTCCCCCCTGTTGGTTAAATTCAAGGTTCTAACACCGAAACAGGAACCCACCTGGCGCCTGAACGCCTATTATTTGAGGATACCCGAAATACTGGAGGGGCTCTTGAATACTATGTCAATACTTTGATCTAGATGAGGAAGCCATGGACTAACCAATAAGGTGAGAAGCATATAAAACAGTTATAAGGGGGGAAGCAATATCATTGATGGCGGCTCACCGCAAACGGCACAACGAGGCAATCTCAGAAGCGGAGACCCAAGTAACCATGCCGGAGGAGCAATTACTTGTGGAAGGAACCCATGAGGCGCATGGTGCCCTAGTGACAGCCCAAGAAATTTTGAAAGACAAGGGCTCTAGATAATGCCCGAACCGCCCAGTGGCTGGTCCGGAGTCAGATCTACGAGAGGGGGGACAAAGCTACCAAGACACTAGCTTGGCTAGAGCGCAGGGAGCAGAGTAAAGGACAAGTATGGGCCATCCAAACCCAGGAAGGGGATATGTTAACGGGGGACACTGAGATCGCGGAGGCCTTTGCAAACTACTACAGCAAACTATACTCTCCAGCAATACAAGAACCCCCAACAAACTCCCCAAACTTCTTAGACCTGATCACGATCCCCCGCCTCTCTGAACCACAGGTAGAACACCTAGACACAAACATCACTGAAGACGAGGTAGGGGAGGCCCTCTCACAACTACAGACCAAGAAGACCTCTGGCCCCAACGGATTCCCGCTGGAACTGTGGAAAGGACTGAGCGGAACGACAACGAAGCACCTGCACAGCATGTTCCTCTGCAGCAGGGAACAGGGCGCTCTCCCCCCCGACCTCCGGAGAACAATAGTGGTGATCCCCAAAGCAGGGAAACCCCCAGAGATATGTGCCTTGTATAGCCCATATCCTTAATAAACAGACTAAAATATTAGCAAGAGTCCTCACAAATAGACTGCTCGGGGTGATCGGGTCTTTAATTCCCCCAGATCAGTGTGGATTTATGCCAGGTAAGTCCACACGAATGAACCTCCGCAGGGTCCAGATCGCCCTGGACCGGGCAGACGAGATCCCATCCCCGCTGTCCCTCCTCGCTGTTGATTTTGAGAAGGCCTTCGATTCGGGGGGTGGGACGCCCTGTGGGCCATAATGGAACGCATGGGCTTCGGACAACACTTCATGTTATGGGTCAAGCTCCTTTACACCCTCCCTGAGGCATCCGTAAGTCGACGGGAAAATATCCGCTACATTCCAGCTATGTAGGGGGACTAGGCAGGGTTGCCCCTTCTGTCCCCTATTGTTTCTCCTTGCCATCGAACCTCTGGCGATCCGGCTAAGAACTGATACACAATGGGCAGGATTTGCCTGGCCAGGGGAAGGGGAGGAACGTGTCTCGCTGTACGCAGACGATCTCTTGATATATATGAGCAATCTAATAACCTCCTGCCCGATCGTGACCAGAACCCTGGAGGAATACCAACACTTCATCGGACTCTGGGTCAACACGCAAAAAAAAATATACTTCCCAGTACAAGGTGGGGTGGGGAGAAGCAATCCCAGAACCCTGCCCATACTCTGTTTCGGTACTGGGCTTCACTTACTTGGGCATACGGATTAACCGGACACAGGAGGACTTCTTCAAATTGAACCTGCACCCGATAATGCAAAAATGTGAACGTGTTGCCCACTGGCCCTTCCTCCCAATTTCAATACTCGGGAGGGCGGCACTATTTAAGATGCTGGCGCTCCCGAGATTCCTGTATGTCCTCCAACGCCCCACTCCCCATCCCGGTCACGTTATTTGCAGACAACAGGACCCTCCGTAGATTACTCTGGGGAGGGAAACAGCCGCACGTTGCTCTAAAAACACTTTACCGCTCGGTGTGGGAAGGGGGCATCGGACTGCCCAACATTCACACATACTACTGGGCTGCACTGGCCGGGGTGGCGAATGAATGAATGGATGCACGGGGACCCACTGCTCCCACATATCCGGGTGGAGGTGGGGAACACTGGCTCCCCCCTGAATATACTATATGATGACCAAAAGAACTTGAGCAGTACCGAGTGGGTCCCGCCATATCCATAGTCTGGAGGGAAATGCATAGGTACATCGGCTGGGAAGGCAGACCAACCTTGATCCAACCCCTCTGGCGCAATACACACCTCCCCGAAATCCAAAAAATGGGCCACTTTGAAACCTGGGAGGGAAAGGGGGATATCCACAGTGGCAGACATCATCCAGGAGGGGCGACTGATGGCCCGTGTTTCGTTTGCAGAGTTTCAAAGTCTATTGCCCACGGACCGCTTTAGATACCTCCAACTCGCGCACGCCATTAACACCCAATTCCCGAACCTGGCCGACATACCCACCTGCTCTCCCTTGGAGACAAATATACTTGCACACCGTATCCCTCTCAAGGTAACCTCCACCCTCTATCAGGCAATAACTCCTTTGGATCTGGGGACCTCGCCAACCTCAGGGGTAAACGGGAACAAGACCTGGGGCCACTGAAGGCGGAAGAGTGGGTGGAGGCCCTGATGTCCCCAAGGGAAATGGGTATAAACGCCAAAACACGGGCTGATACAGCTCCGAATCCTACACAGGTCCTACTACTCCAGAACGCACATGGCCAGCTGGGGGGAGGAGACCGATCCAGAATGTCGCTGATGCAACAGGGCAGAGGGCACCTTCTACCACATGATATGGGAATGTGGGGTGCTGCAGGAGTTTTGGACATCATGCCTACTCCGCCTCTCCAGAATACTGGGCACCACAGTCCCGAGGGACCCCAAACTCATCCTGCTGGGTATAGGAGGCGAAACTGACCTCAGCAAACACGCAAACATTTCTGGGGGTGGCATTTGGAGCGGGAAAGAGACTAACGGCAGTCACCTTGGGCTCGGGAGACAAGATAAACATAGACAGATGGTCCAATGAAATGGACAGATGCGCCTCCCTGGAAAAGCGAATTTATAATGCAAGGGGGTCTCCCCGTAAGTTCCAGAAAATATGGGGGGGAAGTGGGAAGCATAAAAACATTGAAGCTAAGAACAAGGGAGAGCCGAGGTACCCAGCGCACCTGCCGGGTGGGCAGTGCGGACTCTGCTCCCGTCGTGTAATTTAACCGTCAAATGCTGTTTTATGTTCTGCTATTTACCGCAACCTTGAAGACAGGACTCCTAATGTCATTGTGTACTCATGTTGTAGTTTTCTTTTGTTTAACAAAACCTAATAAAAAGAATAAAAAAAATAAGACAGGACTTTGGGATGATTTTTGCAGCAGGGATCACGGAAGAATGCTCCAGGCTAGAGTTTCCTCATGGCTGGATGCGTCTCTGTGGATTTGGCGCCTTTTCAGGAGCACAGAAAAAGACAGAATATCGCTGGTCGGATTCTCGTTGTTTGCAAGGTCCAACATTCTGTTGAGGGGACTTTTCTGACCTGAATCGTCTCTGGAGATCCAGCACGATGCCCACGAAGTTTCAGCGACATTCGGAAGACTGTGCACTGTTAGGTAAGAACTGGTGAGGGACTTTACCAGACTTATCTCTTGGTATTAGGTAACCCACCTTTTAATATAGGCCTGTACTACACAAGTTGGTAGTGCGACTGTGCAGCCATGCTTATCTTAAGAGGGGCAATGTGAGTTGTACAATGAAATCGGTAAATACAGGTATACCAGTAAAAACACACTTATAGTATAAATATGTATTTATATATACACAAGGATAATTAGACCATCTTTAGAAAGCAGTAACTAATAGTAGCATTAATCCCAAAGGTAGGATTCAATTCAACAAGAGCAATAAAGCAGGTGAGTAACTTTTCATGTTATGCATATTCCAGCACATGGTGTCGTTTGAGGTCAGTAATAACACTTATTACTGATCACCATTGCAATATTGAGTTATAAATAGGGAAAAGTTATAGTTCGATCAGGACTTACTCTGTACTTTGAAAAACAGATTCTCCCAGAGGGATGTAGACTGTCTTTTAGCCCAGCAATAATAGTGTTCAGCAGCTGGGAGGGCAGGGAACAGACGCAAGGGTCCAGGGTTGCCCAGGGCGCCTAACATGGCACATACTACATCCTTGCCAAAAATGCCATGACTGGAGACACGAAGACATGACACAGATGGGACAGGTCTCCCTGCTGACCTGGAATGTAAATGGCTTGGGGTCTGGTTTAAAGCGAAAGCTGATGCTCCAGTATCTTAATCGATATTCCCTCAATGTTTCCTTTATCACAGAAACCCATTTGCTAGGCACCAGCTGTGGGTTTGTCAAGTGGACCAATTGCCCACATACAAATCAAGCTGGGTTCTCTAGAGGCTCCAGAGGTGTCATGATCCTTTTGACATAAACTGGTTCCATTCCAGTCCAGAAAAGTGAGAACTGACCCTAGGGGCAGGTTGTGGTGGTACTCGGACATGTGGGGAGAGATCTGGGGCCTTACAGCAGCGTATGCACCTCCCACACTGGCAGCAGGACTTCTCAACGAGCGGCAAACTATAATGATAGAGGAATGGGTGGACTCGTGGGCAATAGGCAGAGACTTCAGTGAGGTCATGGAGACTACTCGCGACCGAACATACAGGGGCAACGGGGGCAGGGACACCCCAACCAAACTTTACACTTTTGTTGAAACAATGGGGCTATCTGACACGTGGAGGGCACTAGACACATCAGCCACAGGGTTCTCATTCTACTCCTATGCATATAGGTCTTTCTCTAGACTCGACTATGTCTTCGTCCCGTCCCCACCCCGCCCCCGCCAATTATGGCCCATTGGCTATCTGCAGAATTTCTGGCAAGAGGGATATCGGACCACTCCCCCCTACTGATAAAACTAAAGGGCACACAGCACAAGCAAGAACCCACCTGGCGCCTGAACACCTATTATCTCTGGGTACCGGAGATAATGGAAGGACACTCTAATAAGACGTCGGAATACTTCGACCTAATGAAGAATCAGTAGATTGTCCGATCACAAGATGGGACGCGTATCAAACAGTACTACGACGGGAAGCAATATCCTTGGTGGCCACTCACCATAAGCGGCACATCGAGGCGATCGCTGACCCAGGTCAGGCGAGAGGAGCAACTGCTAGAAGAAGGGACTCATACTGCACATGAGGCCCTAGTAACGGCCCCAGAGATCTTGAGGAACACTGCCCTAGATAATGCTCAAGCGGCCCACTGGTCGGTCCGGAACCAGATCTATGAACGGGGGACAAAGCAAGCAAAACCCTAGCCTGGTTAGAACGGTGGGAACTAAGGGGCAGGTACGGGCCATTCAAGTTGACGATGGAGAAATGCGGACGGGCGACTCGGATATTGCAGAGGCCTTTGCTAATTACTATGAGCAATTATCCCACATCAGGCGCCCCTAACTTCCTGGACTCTAACATGATCCCTCAGCTCGCTAGACAACAGATAGATACCGACATTAGGTACCAACATTACCGAAGAAATAGGTGAAACCTTGTCACAGCTGCAGACAGGGAAGACTCCTGGCCCTAGCGGTTTTCCAGTGGAGGTATGGAAGAGGCTGGGCGGGACACTGACGAGACAATGCACTGCATGTTCCTCCACAGCTGATAACTGGGCAGCCTTCCACTGGACCTCAAGAGAACATGCATTGTGGTAATTCCCAAAGCGGGGAAACCCCCAGTGGTGTGCCTCGTACAGGCCCAGATCATTAATAAACAGGGAAGCAAGAATGCTGGCCAGAGTCCTAGCTAACAGAATGCTCGGGGTAATCTAATCTCTAGTCCACCCACACCAGTGCAGATTTATGCCATGCAAATCTACAGGAATGAAACTGCGCAGGGTGCAGATTGCCCTAGACTGGGATGCCCTATAGGAAATCATGAGGCGAATGGGATTCGGACAGAGCTTCATGTCATGGGTCAAACTCTTCTACGCTCTCCCCGAAGCATCTGTAAGAGTCAACGGCAAATCATCCAGGACGTTCCTGTTGGGCCGGGGGACCAGACAGGGCTGCCCCTTCTCACCTCTATTATTACTACTTGCAATCGAACCCCTAGCGATTATGTTAAGAACAGACACGTAATGGACTGGGTTTGTCTGGCCAAAGGGAGGAGAGGATAGTGTTTCATTGTTCGCGGATGATCTCCTCCTCATATATCTTGGCAAGCTAGTGATCTCCTGCCGGATTGTGTCTCGAACCCTCGCGGAATACCAACACTTTGGGGGACTCCGCGTAAACATACAAAAAACAATCGTATTTCCCTGTTCGGGGGAGGGGGGTGGGGGGGTTGAGGCGATTCCAGAACCCTGTCCATACCCCATTCTGGTATTGGGCTTCACCTATCTGGGCATACGGGTCAGTGCGACGCTGGATGATTTCCTCAAACCCTCAAACTAAACCTACAACCGGTGGTGCAAACGTTTGAGAACTGTTTCGCATTGGCAGTCTATCCCATTATCACTATTGGGGAGGGTGGCACTGTTTAATGGCACTCTCAAGGCTCCTGTATATCCTCCAAAATGGCCCACTCCCTATCCCCACCGATATTTTCAAAGCGATTGATAAGACTCTACATACACTACTCTGGGGTGGGAAGCAACCCCACATTGTGCTTAAAACGCACCAACGCTCCATGTGGGTTGGTGGTAGAGGACTACAGAATATCTGCATCTACTATTGGGCCGCACAAGCAGGGGTAGTAAATGAATGACTACATGGTGACCACATACTCGGGTACAAATGAGGGATACCGGCTCTCCTCCCCCCCCCCCTCCGGATACTATACGACAACAAGTGCCTGAGAGGGGTTCCATGAGGGTCACTCCATACCCACCGCGTCTGGTGAGGAGACACATTGGCACATAGAATGTGGTGGCAGATCAACACTGATCCATCCCTTGTGGCATAACGCACATCTCCCCGAAATACAGAAGATGGGAAATGTTGGAACCTTGGAGAGGAAAGGGGTATCTACACTGGCAGGACATCATTCAGGAGGGGCGACTGGTAGATTTTGAAACCCTGAAAGCGAAACACGTCTGCAACCTATGGATCGCTTTAGACATGCACAGCTCTCGCATGCAATAAACACCCAATTCCTGTGTCTTGCTGACATACCCGCCTGTTCTTCTCCCCCCACTAAACTTCTTTGGTACTAAGGAACTTGCAGAACTCCAGGGGAAATGGGAACATGACCTGGGCACATTAGAGGCTGAAGAATGGGCGGAGGCGCTGATGTCAATTCCCCAAACCCCTCACCTCCTCCCCCCCCCACCCCCTCCCCGAAATAGGCATCGATGATAAACTGAGACTAATACAGCTCTGAATATTGCACAGGTCATATTGCTCCAGAACAATGATTGCTAGATGGGGGGTGGAGGTGGGGGTGGGGGTGGGGGGGTCTGAGGATAGTGAATGTCTCGCATGTAGAAGAGCAAATGGCATATTCTTCCATATGATCTGGGAGTGTGGGGTTTTTAACTCTCCAGGTTAATGGGTTCCCCGGTGCCAAAGCACCCCAAATTGATACTGTTGGGGGGGGGGGGTCAGGGGAGGGGCAGATTGCACCAAATACGAAAAAGCATCCCTGGGAGTGGCACTAGGGACGGGAAAGAGATTAACGGCTGCCACCTGGGGCTCTGCAGACAAAATATGCAAGTCGGGGGGGTTGCACCAAAATGAAGCTCATCTTAAGGCTAGTTTGTCCCACCAGCCCAAGTGAAGAAGTCGTCCTGTACGGGTCTTCCCTGTCGAAACCAAAACCCTGTCTGCCCAGCTGCAGGGCTTCACTGGGCACTTGGCAGTCCAGCAGGATACTGCTGGCGTCTCTTCCTGTCTGTCGGATGTCCTCCAGTGTTCGACTCTGCCTCTAGTCCCAAAAACCTCGCCTTTTAAGAAAGTTCCCATTCATTCACAGCCCTAGGCTGTCAATCACCCAGCAGGATGGCTGTCCTCCTGGACAGTCAACTGGCCAATCGGAACTGGTTTCTTAAGCACACATAAAGACAAAGGACAGTGAAGTTTCTGGACCCTCTCTCACTCCCTGCCTTTCCAGACACTGGAGCCTAGGCGGGCTTCATGGTTGAAGCCTGCCAGAGGCACCATGCACTAAGGACTCAGATCTACTTTAAATCATAAAATAAAAGCCCAGGAGGAACTGACAAATGAAAAGAGGTGGAAATATAAGACGCAGGTCATTTTGAGAAAATGGTCACACCTGGGTGCTGTACTGCAGCTTAGAAATCAGTCTGCTAGTAACCTGCACAAAATGTAAAAAGTAATCACTGCCACCAGCCATTTAAGTTAGTCAGTGTAACAAAGTAACTTGAGGAGTGGGAGAAGGCGTTACAATGTCACCACCCCCCAGCACCCCACATACGGTGGTGTGTGCTGGACCGACAAAAATAAGTTAAGAAAAGTTAGCTTTTTCTTGGGAACTGTAGTTTTGACAAGACAATGTATTTAAACCTATAGACTAGTCCATTGGACTCCCCAGTGACACTGCAGAGGGTGCTGGATGCCACCAAGCAAAAAGCAGATGCCTCTTTAAACATAGGGAGCTTACCAGACTCCCTTAAACAGTAATAATAAAAATCCCAGTCAGAGAAAAAGAATGAGTGAGGGGTAAAAGGTTCCACTTACTCGGATTAAAATCAAGAGTCCAGCAAAAGTCCTGGGGGGCTCTCGGGTTAAAGGAAATTGGCACAGAAACTGAAAATTCTCCCTAACACTTGGTATTCACGTTTTGCAGCCCTGGAAGATCTGAGCACCTTGGGAGATGGCTCGATTTGTATTTAGTTTTGGGGTTGGTCCCACCAGTCAAAGGGAAGGAGTCTTTCTCTTCTGAGCTCCTCTGTCGAGAAGTGTTGGGGGGGTGGGGGGGGGGATTCTCAGAAATGTGACAATTACCTCCACCTTAGAGACCCCTAGCAACTTTGCTGGATTATGAGGACTTAATTATTTTAACCTGGAGAGAGGCCCTTTTCCCCACTCTCGTATTTTAATGTTATTGTATACTCTTTTGGTTGTGGAGTCTGACAAACTCCATAGGAATCATCTTTTACAGTGTGTCACACAGCACCTTCAGTGTAGTGACACAGGGAAGTCTTCCAGATCTCCCAAAGGTTTAAATACCTTCTGTGGGATAAACTACTGGTTTTAATAGGCCCCAGTATGCTCCCAATTTCAGTGTCTCAACCGCTACATCCTCAGATTTGCACATCTAATTTCCTAGCAATCGCCTACCCCTATATTAGCACTAATTGATCTAAACACTGTAACTGCTCATCGTTACTGTGTGCTTTCAGTTAATTACTTTGCACTGTGTTGCATCACATGAATTAGCTTTGTATGGCCAGACGCCAGCCATCACTTGTACTGCACCAGTAATGCACCTACGTGATCTTGATTACCTGTTAACCTGTCCGAGCTAGTTTGGTGTTACCTGATGCTAAGAATCTATTGTATTGTACTACTTACGTACTATTATGTTCTTATCCATATTGCATGTGTTGCCCACGCAAGCTAGTCTGTGTTGCATAACCCTAGCAATCTACTGTATCGCACCTATATTGTACCTACATGCCAGTATCTAACCATATTGCCAGTTACCCTGCGCAAGTTAGTTGTGTGCTGCCTGACGTTAGCCATCATTGTATTGCATCTATATTGTACCCGTATTGGCACTGCTGATAACTCGTGCTGCTTCTGGCCCCTGGCACTCACAACCAACTTGAATAGCACACTATGCTCTAACCAATAGAATGTATTGCCAGATATTCCTGCTCAAGTGACTGATATGTTGTTGCATTCAGACTACCACTGCCATGTGTCGCATTTAGCCCACCACAGCTAGCCACGCATATCTATTATCTGCCCCAGCTTACCGAACTATCCTAGCCATGACATACACCTTGGCTAAACCTGTTACTGTCATAGCGTTCATTTCAAATGGATTGTGTCCTCCCACGTATTCCTCATCTTGTGATAATTCGTTATCTCCAGCTTCGCTGCTTCAGGAAAAAAAAATTCTCGGCAGAGGGCGCTGTGCTCGAGGTCATGGCGTCGATTGTCCAACGTCACCGATGGTATAAATAGCTTGAGCCGTGCCCGTTGCTTCAGTTCCGTTTTTCCGATCGCTTCGCTATCGAGAACGGCGCGCTTCTATTTTCTGTGAAGAAAATGTCATCTTCGACACCTTCGACACCCAGAACTGGATTTAAGAAGTGTGCAGATTGTGGATCTAAGATGTCGATCACCGATCCCCACCGGATTTGTCTCTGGTGTCTCGGTTCCAGTCACCGAACCGACGACTGCGGCTCCTGCCAATCTATGACCGAAAAAGCTCTTCGTGAGAGGAGAGGTAAACTGTTGGTGGGGAGAGAGGCCTCAAAAAAGGTTTTGTCAAAAAGACACAAGAAAGTGACTGATTCTAAGGAATCGGATCGCCATGGGCACTCAAAGAGATCTCGATTTAGGAGTAGATCGAGACCCTCTTCGTCGTCATCGAAAAAAATGAAGAGAAGACGTAGATCTCCCTCATCATCATCTTCAGAGTCGACCGAAGAAATACGTTGTCCGACTAAATCGGATTCTCCCAGTAAGTGGGAAGAATTCTGCAAAAAGGTGGAGGTTTTCGAGAATGCGGCCCCGACCCCCTCGAAAGACCCTTGAAAAAGCCATACCCCTAAAGTCGCTCCATTGGAAGTCCGGTAGCGGCGAGGAATCCATAAAACCGTCGAAGACTCTTTGAGAGTCGAGCACCTCTCCAGTGCCATGCAAGAAACTCAAGTCGTCGAAGACTTCGACAACTTCGACGACGCCCTCGACGTCGATAATTTCGACGCCAAAGCCAAATGCGTCATCGACGCCATTATCGAAGTCATCTTCGAAGACTTAGAAGACACCTTTGAAAACTTCGAGGGATTTGCCAATTCCTTCGAAGCAGATGGAAGAGGAAGAAAGGAGATTCACTCCTTTGCCCAGGTCAGACTTTTTCAAATCTATGTCACCAATCTATGGAGTCTGCTTCAGAAGAAGGCGAGGTTACTCCTTTGGGAGTTACTTATGGTACAAGACAGGTTCCTGAGGAACTTGACCAGGAATCTAGAATTAGAGACCTGAGTGATACTCTACATTCTGCCAGTGGAGTTGACACATCCCCAGAATTAGAGTACGCCAAACCTGATCCTGCAGAGCATGCAGATGCTGGGTACAGGGGTCTTATGACCAGGGTAGTTGAATATATGGGTTGGGGGTAATAGTTCACCCATTTTTAAACAAGATGACATGACGGATATAATCAAGAGACCTCAGAAAGATCCTGTTCTCCCTTTCCACAGAGCCCTCCAAAGGACTGTGGAGAAAAACTGGGAGAAGACAAACTATTTCTGCTGCAGATAGCACTTTTCCAAGAAAATATAGACCGGCTAGAACGGATCCTGAATATTTGAATAAACATCCGACTCCAGAGAGTTTAGTCATTCAAGCAGCATCCACTTCAAAACAAACTGCTTATCCAACTACCCCGCCAGATAGAGAGGATAAAAAAATTGATGCCTGGGCACCTAAAGTTTTCACATCAGGCAGTATGGCACTTAAGTCGGCAAATGTCACCTGTACCCTAGCCAGGTTTACCCATACCCTGTGGGACTGTATTTCGGCAGCGGCTGATCACATTCCGGAAGGCGAGGAAAGGGAAGGCTTCCTGAATATAGTCAAAGACGGGATGGAGGCAATGGGGGAGTGTCTCAAGTCTGGACTGGATACTGCTGATAGTATCAGCAGATCCATGGCTGCAAGCATTGTGCTATGCAGATTTGCGTGGTTGAGGAAGTCGGGGGTTTGCACCGGACGTGCAAGCCAGACTTCTCAAGATGCCCTTTGATGGCTCGAGGCTCTTTGGCAGAAAGGCTGATGAAAGCCTAGAAAAACTTCAGACCTCGAAAGCGGCAGCTAAATCACTTAGCGCCTCTTTGCGCCAGCCTCTAAAACCCTATTCCGGCTCATCTTCCTGGAGGGGTCGTTCTTTTCGATACTACTCCTCTTTTGGTAGAGGAAGAGGACAGGCTTCTCAAAGGGGAAAAAAACTTCCCTCGTGGAACACGAGGAAGAGGTGCAAAATCGGCCTCAGGAGCGGCATCTGTACCCTCAGCCACTCCTGCAGCCGCCTCCAAATCCCTCTGAGACCTTATTATACAAAACACCAGTGGGGGAGACAGGATCTCTCAACATCTGAAGGAATGGCGGGGCTTTGCCTCAGATGCTTGGGCACTGGAAACAGTAGCCCAAGGTTACTGTCTCCCCTTTCTAAAAAGGCCTCAGAATCATCCACCGGGAGCCAACTCCGGCAAATTTCCAGATCCACTCCTGTTGCAGGAAATGTTATCCCTGCTAGAGAAAGGTGCCATAGAACCGGTACCTGTAGCGGAGAGGAACAGGGGTTGGTACTCCCCATATTTTCTCATACCAAAAAAGGACGGAGGACTGAGACCCATCTTGGACTTGAGAAACCTGAACAGGTTCCTCAGGAAGGACAAGTTGAAGATGGTGACTCTTTCTCAGATCCTTCAGGCTCTCCAACTCCAAGATTTGTTGGTATCATTGGACCTTCAGGATGCTTACTATCCTGTGCCAATCCATCCAAAGCACAGAAAGTACCTGAGGTTTGCGATTGGCGATTCTCATTATCAGTTTCGAGTTCTGCCATTCGGGTTGACCTCCGCCCCAAGGGTTTTCACCAAACTGTTGGTGGTTGTGGCAGCAAGTCTCAGGAGAGGAGGTATTCACATATATCCCTACCTGGAAGGCTGGTTGATCAGAGCAAGTTCTCCAGAACAAGCTCAGGAACATCTTTCGATCACCTGCCACTTCCTCGACAAATTGGGCTTTTCCCTCAATTTCTAGAAGTCCCACGTGATACCATCCCAGAAACTCCAGTTTATCGGAGCAGTCTTGGACACTTCATCAGGAAAAGCCTCGCCTCCCGAAGTAAGAGCTCTCCACATCCAGCAGATGGTAATGAAGTTTCAGAATGCCCAACATCTACCGGCCTTCGGTTTTCTCAGGTTGCTCGGCCTCATGGCATCCTGCATTTTCCTAGTACCAGAGGCCAGGGTGAGAATGAGATCCCTTCAGTGGGCACGCAGACAGAACTCAGTGGTCCCAGTTCTCAGGGAATATGTCGGATCTTCTGCAAGTCCCGAGCGCAGTTGCTCAGGATCTTCTATGGTGGGCTTGCAACGACAACATTCTCAAGGGAGTCTTTTTGGCAACCATGGCCGGAGATAACGGTAGTGACGGACGCCTCACTCATGGGGTGGGGAGCACACACCAACGATCTGACAATCGGCGGTCGTTGGTCTCCATCGGAATCCAAACTACACATTAACCTTTTGGAGCTGAGGGCAATCGGACTAGCTCTGAAGGCCTTTCTGCCCTCTGTACAGGGAAAGAATGTCCTGATAATTACGGACAACACGGTGGCCATGTACTACCTCAACAAAAGAGGAGGAGTAGGGTCACTGCCACTGTGCAGAGAAGCAATGCAGCTCTGGTTCTGGGCAATACGAGAAGGAATCTGTCGGCAATTCGCCTAGCCGGAGAGAAGAACACGGCGGCAGACGCTCTGAGCAGGCAGAGCACGGTCTCTCACGAGTGGGAGCTGGCTCAGAAAGTCCTTTTGGAGATCTTCGCCCTTTGGGGAACCCCTCAAGTGGATCTGTTTGCCACCGCGATCAACCGGGAGTGCGATCATTACTGCTCAAGGGAATTTCCTCAAAGAGGAGCTCTGGGAGACGCATTCGTAGTGGAGTGGAAGTTTCCAATTGCTGTACGCGTTTCCCCTGGGCCCTGTGATTCCTCAAGTAATCAGGAGGTTGAGAAAGTTCAGGAAAACCATGATCCTAATTGCCCCGGATTGGGCCAGGAGGACGTGGTACCAGGACCTTCTAGACATGTCCATCTGCCCTCCAATACGTCTTCCGCAAAGAGAGGATCTTCTCTCGCAAGAGGAAGGTCGGGTTATCCATCCAGAGGTCAAGACACTCAACCTTCAAGCATGGTTTCTGAGAGGTTGAGATACAAGGATTGGGATCTTCCGGATGACGTAATGGAAATCTTGCTTTTGGCCAGAAGACCAGCAACAAAGTCTTTGTACCGATGTCGCTGGAACAGGTTTAGTAACTGGTGCAAAGACAAGGATGTGGACCCTTTTCAGTGTGGCACCCCAATGGTGCTATTTTCTACTACATCTAGCTAATCTGGTGCTTCAAAATACCGTTAATAATTCAATTCTTAAAGGGGCTTACTAATGTTTACCCTCCAGTACCTTTTCATGTTCCAACTTGGGACTTAAATTTAGTATTAAAGTTCTTGACTTGCTTACCTTTTGAGCCTCTGCACTCATGTCCGTTGAGGCTTTTGACTCTAAAAACTGTCCTCCTTGTGGCCCTATCAGCCCGCAGGGTTAGTGAACTTCAGGCTCTCTCATACAAACTACCATATACTATTTTTTATAAAGATAAGGTAGTCCTTAAAGTTAAACCTTTGTTCTTGCCAAAAGTAGTCTCGGACTTCCATTTGTCACAAAAAATAGTACTACCAACCTTTTATCCTCCTCATCTGGGCAAAGAAGAGGAGAGATTACGCAGATTAGATCCCAAAAGGGCTTAGTTTTTACATCTCAAGGATGGCTAAATTGAGACAAGATGACACTGTTTGTGGGTTATACTGGTCGTTAAATTAGGCTTATCTGTAAAAAAAACAGACCATTTCCCGTTGGATCATGTTAGCCATAGTTGAATGCTACAGATTAGCGGGAAAAGAACCACCAGATGGGCTTCGTGCCCATTCTACAAGGGGAATGGCTACTTCTGCGGCTCTAAAGAGGGGGCTCCAAGCAGCAGATATTTGTGCAGCTGCAACCTGGAAAACAATGCATACTTTTGTTCAACATTGTTTGGACACTGCCTCCTCTAACAAGGGTTTATTTGCAAAGGCAGTTCTGCATTCTGTCCAGGAAAACTGAAATTAGTACTCCCGCCTCCAAAAATTGATACTGCTATGGGAGCCTATCACAAGATGAGGAATACGTGGGAGGACACAATCCATTCGAAGAACAAGTTACTTACCAACTATAACGTTCTTTCGACTGGATGTTCCTCCCATGTTATTCCTCATCGACCCTCCCATCCTACCCCACAGTACAGTTTACGTTTCTTACACTTTCCTCTCACGAAGTATGTATCGGTCATGGGACACGCCTGGGTGTTCCGTATATATATCATTGAAAAAACAGAACTGAAGCAACGGGCGCGGCTCGTGCTATTTATACTATCAGTGACGTCGACAGAGTACGGAGTACGTCGAGGGACAATCGACGTCACAACCTTGAGCACAGCGCCCTTTGCCGAGACATTTTTTTTCTGGATCAGCGAAGCTGGAGTTAACGAATTATCACAAGATGAGGAATACGTGGGAGGAACATCCAGTCGAAAGAACGTTACAGTTGGTAAGTAACTTGTTAATCTATCTCAACCTTTGTTCAATTCCCAACTGCCAAGGCACTCGCCTGCATCAACTCATCCTTCGCGTCGGACGCCAATACTAACGTTGCCTGTCCTGCCCCTACTTCCTCCATAATAATTAAACCATTACCACCGTCCAACCTAATCAAACCCACTTACTCCCTGTCAGCCTCCTCCCCAAACAGAAGCAAACATACGATCCCAGTGACAATATGCATCTGACATCAGAGCATTAGACACCTACTGAATGGATCCTGCGCGTAGCGAGCAAGCC
Source organism: Ambystoma mexicanum (assembly GCF_040938575.1). Lineage (NCBI taxonomy): Eukaryota > Metazoa > Chordata > Amphibia > Caudata > Ambystomatidae > Ambystoma > Ambystoma mexicanum. The sequence continues at coordinate 345,865,150 of NC_090922.1, forward strand.
GAAGCCTAACCAGCCTTGTACCACTAGCTGGAGAAATCAGAATAGGCTCCAGAATCATTAACTGCTCACCTACTGCTATAACTAGCAACGCTCAGGCTCCATCCAAACCCTGTGCCATCAACCCGCTCCACTGCAAATCCAAACTGTCCCAGTAACGCAACCCCATCTGCCCTAACCTCACTAACCCAACTAAGAATATAATGGAGGACAATCACAAAATCAAGGGAGCCCTTATAAACGCCAGATCACAAGTAGCCCATCCCACAGAGATAGTTGACATCATCACAGCTAACCAGTTAGATTTCCTAGCTGTTAGAGGCATGGCTCCATAAAGCAGCCGGCCTCGCCGTCTCCTTAGCTGTTCTGCCTAACTTTACTATCGTAAAACGAGAGAGTAACTTCCAAAGGTGGAGTGGTAGCGTTCATCTGTAAAGCTAATCTGGCTTTAAGAGAAACCAAACGAATACCATTTCCCTCTGCAGAACTACTCTCAACTAAGCTGAATCTATCGGCGTCGCGCACAATTACTGTGCACCTGAACTACAGACCCCTCTGCCCACTGGGGTCATTCGAAGAGGACATAGTGACCTTACTGAACACCAATTCCAAACCTAGTCCCCAAACTATTATACTTGGTGACTTTAACCTAGGTCTGAATGATCCTAATGCCCTGAACGCCACCATCATAGCAAACGCGATCACAGAAGCTGGTCTCACTTTCAGGAACTATGGGCCCACCCACATAAAGGGTCGGACTCTGGACTGGTTCGCAAACATCAATTGTAACTCCTGCATAACCACCACCGAACCATGTCCTTGGACAGATAACTACCTGATCTTGTTTACCATTCAAGACAACCAACAAACCTACTCAGCTAAACCTATGGCCCCACCTGCCCTAACTAGATGTAAAAAGAACATTACAGTAGCCAACCTCCTACCTCTGATCCACCCTACAACTAACACCAGACACTTGCCTTCTGACCCAACAGATCTGGTCGATCTTTTCAACAACACAATCAACTCCGCCATTAACACAATTGCTCCCCTGAAACTTGGCAAAGAAAAACCTCTTGCTCACCTGAACTCATGGTTCACCCTTGAAAGCCCTTTGCAACAAGAAAAGACATGCCGAAACCAACTGGGGAAAAAAACCTCTAAGAAAAATAAAAACCTTCTCACTTCCCTGGCTGAGAAATACAAAAAAGAAATCAATACCATAAAAGAAACCTTCAAATGAAAGAATTAAAAAAGCCAGCTGAAGTACTAGGGAAATCTTCTCCATACTAAGAATTAGAATCCCCAGTCACCCCCATCGACTTGTGCATCAAAAACAAAATTTGGTGCACTGATATCCAAAATGCCCTCTAACAAAATATCCATGCTCCAAGATAAGATTACAGCCAAAAAATCTAGCTTACATAGTATCGCACTAAAAACACAAGAAGCCATCTTGCAAGAAATCGCCAAGAACCAAACTAAACCTTGCAGCCAATTCAATTCAGTCTCTGTGAGGTTGTAAATATCATCTCATCCCTTAAACCATCACGATGACTGGGGGATACATGCCCAGCTCCTATTATCAAAGAAGCAGCAAAGAATCTGGCTCCCTTCATCACCACCCTCATCAACTCCTCCTTCAAATCCTGCTCAGTCCCTACCAACCTTAAAGATGCCTGGGTACTACCATTATTAAAAAAAAAAAAAGTAACTTGGACCCCAGTGTCCCCACCAATTATAGACTGATTACGACAGTACAATTTCTCCTTTAAAATTCTTGAGCTGCCTACCTCCAGATCCAGTCCTACCTGGAAATAACTAACCTACTAGGCACCCGCCAATCAAGCTTTAGGCCAAGACATGGGACTGAGACAGCCCTACTTGACCTTAAGAACCAACTAGATAACCGCAAAGACAAAGGAGAAGCATCCCTTCTCCTCTTGGACTTATCCGCTGCATTCGACCTGGTTGACCACAAAGTCCTGTGCAACCACCTGAAATCAGCCACCCACTTCTCTAAGGATGCTACTGCCTGGTTAAGATCCTTCTTAGACAATAGATCTATAAGAGTATTCTCACCCTCATCTGCAGCAGACCCAGTACCAATCGCCTGCGGAGTACCACAGGGATCATGTGTCTCCCCTACTTTGTACAATATAGTTACAAAGCCCTTATTCGATATACTTTACAATCTGGGTGTCTCATACACAAATTATGCTGAGAACACTCAGATTCTCATCCAAGGAAATATGACAAAGATGTAGATTTGATCAACAAAATGTACTTAATTATACAGGTCTGGATGGCTACCCATGGATTATGTCTTGCGATGAAAAAACAGAGCTTTTAATCGTGGGTTCCACCAACAAACTGAATAAACTCACCCTTGGTACAAATCCATTACCATTGACCGCATCAAGATCAAAGTCTCCAACAAAGTGAAAACCTTAGCTTTCAACCTGAACTCGGCACTTAACCTCAACAGGCAAGTAAACGCCACTGCTTCTCCCACCAGCTACACCTGCAAATTGATCCATGCATGCAAACGATTCCTGAACAATGAAAGCTGTTCCATGATAGCACGTGCATTAGTATTATCCAAGTTGGATTACTATAACACTCTTATCTGGGCACCAGCAGCAAACATAACATTAAACTCCAGACACTTCAAAATAATGCCTTAAGATCTGCCCTAGATATCCATAAATCACAGCACATCTCCCACGAGACGTGCTATCAACCGGCTTTCCATTAATGACAGAATCAAGCTTAAATCACTAAACGTCACACACAAATGCCTTATCAACAAGGCCACCACATACTTGACCGACATTCATCAAATCCACGTCAGAACGCCCGATCAGAAAGACACAATCTAACAGCATCAAAATTCCCAACTTCAAACTCATCAAAACAGGGAGCGCCAGTTTTCCAGTCAGGGCAGCCCAACTTTGGAATTCCATCCCTGATACCTTAAGAGCATTACCTTCCTTCCACCTATTCAAGACTAACGCTAAGAGATGGCTACACTCTGCTGACAAGTGACTATTACCGTCCTAGCCTTCTAGATGCTCTAATCCCATTTTTAGGATTGCATAACGTACGATGTTTGTATATTACTGTACATATTCTGTTACTACAAATCTCTATCAGTATGTAATGTTTTTGCATTCATGTATCCAAGTGTCATTATTTTCTGCAACCTGTAACCATGAAACCTTTATAGCGCCCAGATGCCCTAGGGCCTGGTGCGCTCTATAAAAAAACCAATACAATACAAGTAAAGTGAAATTGACTTTACTTACATTTATAACTTCTAGACCCAGCAGACCCTATCTTACAATAGGGTGCTGGAGGGCTTACGTAGTATCCCCTTTGTGTAGCTTCTCACGTAAAAGTTTTGTTACCCTTTCCTCGATGAATGTCTGGTGGCAGTAGTTTACTTTTTACTGTGGTATGCATTTACTGCGAGCTCCGTTCGCAGCTGCAGTAAAGCTCCAAAGGGTGCCATTTTTGTCAAAATGGCCCTGGTAGTCTTTTTTCGCCATTTCTTTGTGGAAAGGTCCTTCTAGAGTTTGTCTCTGCACGCCGGAACAGGTTTGGTCCCTTGGTTTGCTTTGCCTTTGGTGGGATTCACGAGTGTAGCCCACCTCTGGCTCTAGGGTGTCTGGGCTGGGCAGGAAGTGGGGTATGTGCCCAAACTCTCAGTGCTTAGTCTCCTAGGAGACCCAAATGCACTCTGGCGTGATTGGCTAGTTGTATGTCCGGCAAGGACAGCCACCCTGCTGGGTGAGTGGCAGCTAGGCTCGAATGAATAGGAGAAAACTGCTGGGCGAGTCTCTTGGACTGAAAGGCAGAGTCGACCACCTGAACGAAAGAACTGAAGATTAGCTGGAAGAGGGCGGTTGCTGCAACTACTGAACCTTTGGTTTGCCCGGTGGAGCCCTGCTGCAGGTCCGAATCGCCAAGTTCACCTTGACGAAGAAGCCCTTCAAGGACGACTTCTTCCTTTGAGTTGGTAGGACCAATCAACTCGTAAGCCACCTGGATACCATTCTCAGAGTTGGTTAGGATTAACCAAGGAGAAGGACACCAGCTTGTGTGCTTGAATAACAGCAACCGGAATAGATGATTTGCCCATTTGCCAGCTTTGTGATCTGTCACCGTGCAGTGCAGGAGTCCCCCAACGTCCTCCCTCTTGTCCCCATGACTGAGGCTCAGGAACAGCGAGATCTGCAGGAACTGCCAGGAACAGAAGTCTTCAGCTGCATCTTTTTCTTCAATATAAGGTACTGTGAAAACCCGAGAGAACTCGTCTCTCCCTGCAAAGTTTGTGGAACTTTGGCAACTTGCAGGCCTAGTCGGCTTGTGACCAGACATACAAACCTTTCTTCCATGAACTACTTCTAAGAACCGTGGCAAAGACTTTTCCGTTTTAAATACCAGAACCGTTTTTACTTATACAAGACACTAGTCCATTGACTTTGGCCTATCTATTGCATTGAATCAACTCCTCTGGTGAACTCAAACTATTTGCATGGTTTTAAAGTAACTGTAATATTCATTTTCGTCTACCGCAAATAGCAATACTGCGGTTCCTGGCTATCAATGGGCTTTCCTTGCTTCTGGCAGATAAAGGTCAGGGGAGTTTTAAACTCCTCCCTCCCACATCCTGCCTTTGCAGACACACTGGAGCCGAGGCGGGGACACCCAAGGGTTCCTGCCAAAGGAAAAACACTGACTTCCCACTCCCAGAGTGGTAGAAGAAGGGCTAACAAAGGACAGCCATGTGAGAACTGGTGGACATAGAAAGGAACCCCCATGTTAGAACATGGGTGAGTATTGTGCATAACCGAGATTGTGAACAGTCTGCAGTAAATACATAGCACAATAGTTGGTAGAACATGTCCACTGCCACCAGCCATAACTGTATGGTTTTCACTGTGACTAGAAAGTCACAAGAGTAGAGAGAAGGGGATTCTAAGTATCTATTTAGCACTCCACATAAGGTGGGGTTTGCTAATCTTTCAAAGTTTTAGGAAGAATACCAAGTATCCCTCTATCCTTAGAAACAGTCAATTTTAAGGATGGTCAAAGGCGGACCCAAAGGTTCCACAGCAACACTCAAAAGTAAATACAGGTGCCTTTAAAGAGAGATGGAGGAAAGTATGACTCCATATAAAATAAACACAAAGAACAGAGTTCCAAGAGTCAGAGCAAATAAGAATGAATGAGGGGGGGAAAGCTCCCCTCATTCAGGATAGAAAGGAAAAGGTCCACAAGTCAAGCAAAAACTTCTGGGGTTCTGACTAGGAGAGGGGATTAAGCAAAAATCTGATCTCCCTAACGCCAGTCGCCAGAGGAGGTTTCCAGCAAAGGATTCTTCACGCTTTCTCGCAGCTCTTTTACAGGAGCCAGTTGAAGAATGTCTGATTCTCTTCACTCTCTCGGTCCTGCACTCTGGTGAGGGGTCTTCAGGGATTCGAATCATGTCTCTGGAGGTCCAGCAGGAGTCCACCAAAGTTTCAGCTGGATTCGAACTTTCGAAAGACCATGCACTGCGCCCAGACACGAGGTCCCCTGGTATTGGCGGTTTGCAGCCCAGCATGGACACAGCACATCGAGGAATGGCTCGTTTTACAGGTCTTCTCTAGACTAGTGGTTCTCACCATTCTCTGGGCAGGAGTAGTCTCATTCAGGGCCCCATGGTCGCATGGAAGTGTTATCAGGCTCCAGTTACACAGCAGACTCTCTGGACGCTGGAAATGGTTACAGCCGTCGTTTCTTAATCTTCCTCTTTGGATTTGGTTACAATGTTTGACTTGTTAAAAGCTTATAGGATTGGAGTATTTATCAGGGACTACATACAGCACAACTTCTGTAAAGTCTCTGCCCCCAGAATGGGGTGGTTGGGCTGTCCAATCAGAACAGCCAGCCCCCCACTGGGAACGGGTTCCTTTCTGGCAAGGTGAAAAGACAAAGGGTGTGTTAGGGGAGTTTTCCAGGACTTCAGTAAGCTGTCCAAGTGGTTTGTAGATCCCCCAATTTAGTGTCAGTCTGTACTAGCGCAGGACCTTGGTAGTGTGGCAGAGCAGTCAGGCTTATTTTAAGAGGAAGATTTGAGCTGTAGGTAAGTACTCTGAATCTTAAACGGGCACAGCAAAGAGGCACTTGCACATATATTTATATAAAAGATATTTATTATATTTACACGAGAATCACTTGTACATTTACAGTAGAACACTCAGGAATACTAGATAATACACTTTAAAGGGCACTTTCACTTTTGTTTGTTCGCAGTTACAATTGTAGCAATGTTAGGGAAAAGACAAGGTTATCGTATTAACGATAATTGCGCACTCATGCAGTTTTCAACAGGTCATGCGTGTTGGGTAAGAATTAGTGCAGTACAACTAGTGTGGGACTACACAAGATTTATTTCCTTTGTATTGGACCCACCTTTTAAAATGGGCCTCTACTACACAAGTTGGTAGTGTGACTGAGCAGCCAGGCTTGCCTAGGGCTGTGCAATGAAACTAGTAAATACAAGTATCCAATTAAACACTTACAGATATTTAATGTATTATAACTAAGTGTGTGTGTATAAATAAAGCATTCTTTAAAAGCAGTAATTATCTGCAACATTAATCCCAAGTTAGGATTCCATTCAAAAAGTGAATAATAAAGCAGGTGAGTAATTGATTCACATGTTACACATGTTCCATCCGGAGGTGATGTCATTTGAGGCCAGTATAGCATTTATATAGTATCACCTTTGCAATATTGAGTTTTCAGGAAGGAAAGATTAGGGTTAGATCAGAACAGACTGATGGGTTATAAGAACAGTTAGATTCTCCCAAAGGGATGTGGCAGTCAATTATCCCAGCCTTGAAGTGTTACACATTTAAAACCTGTAATGGAACAAGCACTGCCAAAGTCAATAGGTTCAGAAGGAGGCCTTTAGGGAGCCAGGACAGCCAAAGTCAATGGACAGAGTTCTGATGCTCCTCTTCATAGAAAAATGTTCTTAAATAGTCTGTGTTCAAAAAAGAAATCGCAGCAACTCAGAGTCCCCTTTAGAAAGCACAAACTGTAAGGCCAATGCAGGTAAGTTGAGGTCAGCTTGGTGTTGGGTTAAATCACACTCCCAAAGGTAGGAAGCACCCCAAATGACAAAGATAAACTGCCCCACAGTACCTTAAAAATGAAGTGTTCCAACTGGTTGCCTTCATGATACAATGCAGTAGACCTTTGTTCCTGGTCCTTATTCGTGCTGACTAAAGGGAGGACGTCTGGCGGACTCCTACGGCAGCACTTAGGAGAGGTATTCGGCAGCAATGGATTCCTGTCGATTCAGCGGCTTTGTAGTTTGGGCGCCTTTTTCTCTGTGCCAATGAAGAACGAAAAGCACTGGTTAGGATTTCTTTGATCCCTCAGTCCTGGACTCTGAGCTCTGATTTCTTGCTTCTGCAGGGTCCTCTGGATGCCTACGAAGATCTGGCCGGATTCGGACTTCGGAAGACCATGTACTCGAAAGTGGTCGAGGTACCCCAGGTATTGGGCTTCTGCAGCCTAGGAAAGGTGCAACAAGTCAGGGGTTTCAGCAAAATAGTGTCTCGATGCTAGTTGGTCCCTCCAGCCTAAGGGAGAAAGTCGTCCTTTACGGGTCTTCCCAGTCAATTCGAAAACTGGGTCAGCACAGCTAGAGGGCTTCACTGGCACTTTGCAGTCCAGGAGGGTGCTGCTTTCAGCTTCTCTTCTGCTTCAGATTTTGTTCTCCATTGGTCGACTCTTATAGTCCCAAAAACCTCGCTTTTTACGACACTTATAGGCCCAAAAACCTTGCTTTGTACACAAGTTCCCATTCATTCACATCCCTATGCTGTCAATCGCACAGCAGGGTGGCTGTCCTGCAGGACAGCCACCCGGCCAATAGGAACTGGTTTCACTCGGGCACACCCAGGGACAAAGGACAGGAAACCTTCGGGACCCTCTCTCACTTCCTGCCTTTCCAGACACACTGGAGACTGGGCGGGCGTCGGGGCTGAATCCCGCCATAGGCAAACTACACAGAGAACTCAATCCTGATGCAAACGGAGTAAAAGCCTAGAAGAAACTAACAAGAAACTGCGAAAAAAAGAAGACTGGGAGGATGGGGGGCATTTTTGGAAAATGGCCACACTTGTGTGCAGCACTGCAGCTGAGGTATCACCCTATCTCCTGCAGATACCTGTCACTAGGTAGTAAAAAAGAAACCGCTGCCACCAGCCAGTCAAGCGAGTTAGTGTAACAAAATGTTACATGAAGAATGGGTTAAAGGAATTACTAGGTAATCCCCCCCAGCACTCCACTTAGGGTCGGGTGTGCTGAACCTATAAAGTAAAGTTAAGACAGACGGGGGTCATCTTACTATTCTTGGGAACGGTAGTTCACCCAAGAAAATGTAGTTACACATTAAGAGAAGTCCAAGGTACTTGGTGGTACTGCACAAAATGTGATGTTTGCCACAATGCAAAAGCAGATGCCAATGGAGTTTACGAAAACAATAAGGAACATGGAAAATTATAGTCGATAGGGGTGAGGGGGGACACAAGTGAGTGAAAAAAGATCCTACTACTCACTCAGGAGTAAAATTCAAAATTCTGAGTCCAACAAAAGAGCTGGGGGGGTCTCTAAGGTTAAAGAGAATTGCCACAGAAATGAAAATTCTCCCTAACAATACGGTAATGCATTTACTCTGTAAACACATAGAAAAGTCACTTAAAGGGAATAAAATAAGTGGTTAGTGCAACATGAGCTTAGCTCAAGGTTCTAGAGACTGTTTCATCGCCTGGCAAGTCTTTCAAGTCCAAAAAAACACAACCCTGTCTGAAGGCAGTTTGGCGAGGGCTTTAAGTCTTGGCAAACCGCGAAGAACGAAGAATTCTTGTGGATTTCTTCCGGTGTTTAAGTTATAGAAGCAGCAAGTTAGCAACTAACAAAGGCGACCTAAAAACACTTGAGGGGGACACAAGCAGCAGCTTTGGTCAGACCTAAGAGGGGGTTGCCCTGGACACCTCTACGTGCACTCCAATGCTCTGGAGTGACTTCTTGGAATCTGGTAAGCAATACCGTCTTCCCCACAGTACCTTGAGTTTGAAGAAAGTGTTTGTGTTGGCTCCTCCACGATGTGGCAGCTCTGGACCCGACCTATGGATTCCTTGGTCTGGTGACGAAAGGCAGGACAATGGACAGTTTCTTCCAGAAGCAATCTCGAGAGAGGACCTGTAGCACGACTTTCAGCAACTTCTTGGTTCACTCTGCGTGTTTGGCGCCTTTTCAGCAGCACCAACAAAGGACATGGGTTGCCTGGTCAATCTTTGCATACTGCAGTCCCACACGCTGTTGAAGGGATCTGGGCGAGTTGGATCTGATCTCTGGAGTGTCCTTATGAGCTCCTTGGACCTTGGGAGACGGCTTGTTTCAAAGTTTGTCTTGGCACTGGTTGTTCACACCAGCCAAAGGGAAGGAGTTGTCCTCTTCGGAGCTCCTCTGTCGCATAGAAAACGGTGTCGGAACAGCAGTGGTCACTTCAGTCTTGCAAAGGGTCTGCAGGTATCCCTGGTTGTCGTCTTCTTTGGTTACTTCTGTTTCCAGTGGTTTACTTTCTTTACACTCCAAAAGCCTCAGCTTTTATACAGTTCCAGGACACACTCATCTGCAATCTCTCTCAGCATTTTACAGAAAGGGGTGTTTGGCCGACAAAGGACATGTGGGGGGGGGGGGGGCAACGGAAGATTCCTCCCCCCACTTCTTGCATGCCCAGACACTCTGGAGCCTAGGCAGGGATACCTACTTGTTCCAGCCAAAGGCAAAACACACAGACCTCCCACTCCCAGAATGGTCGAAGGGCTAAAAAAGAACAACCACACTAGTAATGGTGAAAAAAGAAGGGGGAGGCTCCAAGTTGGTACTTGGGTGCCCCTATTGTGCACTACCGATTAAGTATCCCTTTAGCACACCACCTTCAGTGGAGTGCCAATCTATCAGACTAGAGAGTTTTAGAAGAGATACTAAGTATAAGTACTGTGTAGTTTACTGAAGGATATAGGAAAATAATCTTGCTGGGGACCCTCTAGGTCCTCCTGTAACACTGCCCATAAGGAGCTGTGTGCTGCAGTAGTTATACACAGATGCCTTTAAGAGCTATTGAGCAGACAGACTCCATATGACAGGTAGAATACAAAGAATAGCTGTCCAAAAGAGATAGCCCATAAGAATGAATAAGTGGAAAAAGGCTCCACTCATTCAGGATTAAAAGAAAAAAGTCCAGAAGTCCAGCAAAAAGTGCTGGGGGTCTCACTAGGAGAGGGGAGGAAGCACAATAATCCCCCTAACAAAGGGCTGCAGATTTTTGGACTGCCTTCTCCGACACCCTGGATCCTCAGAGGGGAATCCAAAGGATTCCCACTGCCGACAAAACTTCCACCCGTGTCTTTCCCACCTAGAACAGCATAAGACCCAAGAAACAAAAAGCAAAGGAAGAATGGCGAAAAAGGAATCTCACTGATTGGACCACTATTGGGGTGGGGGGTGGCAGATCTTTGATTGTTTGGTGAGTTTGGGCTCTTAACTGCTTTTTTAACAAGCGGTTGACCCGTGCACCCATTCTTGAGATCCTAGAAGAACCCTAAAGGATCCAAGTATCCTGTCAAGCTCCAAGGTGTGTAGGGAGACCATGAACCTGTTGGAAGGAGGTCTAGCAACTGCTGCTATCTTGGTAGATCCTGGTTTTGTAGGTGACCTTCAGAAGTCTTGCGAAGGAGCTTCAACCCTTGGAGTGATGGGAACAGCCATTATCGACATCCGCTCGGAGCCCTCTAAAGTGCCCATGGCTGCCCAGCTCAGTTTGGGCTGCCGTGCTGCAGGCGTCTGTTCTGCGTTGAGGGAAAAGCAATCTTGGGCCCACTTCTGAAGACCTGCCACGTCCTAAGAATAATCGGATTATGGAGAGTGAGTTGAGACAGTACTTACCTGAACCCCTATCTCCTCTCTAAATGTTTGGTAACTTTTAGAAACTTTTGTAACAGTTTGGCTTTGTCATTGCTTGCTTGCAAAAGCATTCAGAATGCGGGGACACTTCTGTTCACTAGAACAACTTGTCCTCTATCCCTTGGAACTCTTCATTGGACCCCAGAAGTAATGTCTTTTTTTCCCCCGTCTCACAAAACCATGTGGAACTTTGGTTAACTTTTGGGCACTAGTCCCCATACATTTTAAGAATAGACTTTAAAAGTTAGTGCATCTTTGTGGATCTGTTGTGCTGCATACCAAGGGATCTAATCCTAAGTATTTCTCTGTTGAACTCATGGCCTATGCTCCATGTTGAAGCCCAAGCCTTTAAGATTTATGGACCACCTGAGCAACTTGGGATTCTCTCCCTTCATGTTCATTAGCCACTTTAAGGGCGTCTGGTAAGTCTGCACATTGAAGTGAGTTCAAAAGAGGTAGGGCTTCTGCTTCCTAAGGGCCCACACAATGCAGACACACTTTCTCTAGTCGCACACCTGAGCTCTGTCCTTAAACCGGTGACTAATGAATCAAGTAGGAGGTTCCCTGCCTCTGTCATCTGAGAGAAGACAGCACCTAGCCCAGTGTCGGAGGCATCTGTCTGCACAATGGAAGGTCTCTGGTAATCAGGTGCCCTGAGAACAGGGGCCCGACAAATGAAATCCTTCAGGTCTTGGAAGGCCGCCTTGCACTCTTCAAACTAAAAACTTATTGGGTTTCTTTGTAGTAGTAAGGGAAGTCAGCAGAGGAGCTATGGCAGAATAATCTGCCATAACATTCCTGTAGAACCCAGTGAGGCCTAGAAATCTGGGTTTTGGTTGTGGGAGTTGTGTATTCCTGGACAGCTTGTACTTTACTGGGTGGAGGCTGATTCTTGCCAACACCAATTTCTTGCCCCATGTAGGTCACTGAACCTTGACCAATCTGGCACTTGGTAGCCTTCATGATCAAGTGCGCCTGCAACGCAATGGCGGTTTCATGTTCTTGCCAAATAAGGCTGAAGACTGTAATATGATCCAGCCATGCAGAATTCATCTAACCCTTTCAGGAAATGATTGATTAGCCTCTGCAAAATGGCAGGTGTCTTCAGACCAAAGGGTAGGTCCCTTGGGTGTTGAGAATGTTATTTCTTTGGTATTTTCTGTTGGGATATTTGCCAATACCATGCAGTGAGATCAAATGTGCTAAGATTCTTACTTGGCAACACCTAGCTTGTCCACCAAATCATCAGTTCATTGAAGGGTATGAGCAGCTGTCTTGGTGACTGCATTTAGAGCTCTCTAGTCCACACTGAATCTTAAATCGGAAGTTCCTGCTTTTGGTACTTAAAGCACTGTGGTGGACCAAGGACTACTAGAAAGCTCTACCACCACAAGATCCAACATCTTGTCTACCTCAGGGTTGATGCGAGTCCTTGCTTGATCTGACATTCTATAGTTCCTACATTTGGTAGGCACACCATCTCCAGTGTTAATATGCTCAAAACATGGTTTTCACCCCACTTTGTGGTACTCAGTTGAGCGGACAATTGGTTGGACTTAGTCATTGAAGCCTTCTGAAGGGCTGCAGTTGAACAGGTCTGAGAGAGGTTCAGATTCCTCTTCCTCCCTTTCTAAAGCAGCTCTCCTATTTCAACCCTAGGGCTTAAAGTATTCAATCTATTTACATGGACTACATTGGTAGCTTGACCAGGTCCTCCAAGGTCCACTAAATAGTTAACCTGGCTTAGTTCTGTAAAGCTTGCTGGCTTGCAACATTGCGTTAATACAGACTTCTGCAATAGTATTCGCTCTCCCCGCTTGCTTCTCCACTCTTTTTGACTGCTTACTCTGTTCTCCCCTCCTCGCCCTTTCTCTTTTCCTATCTTCTCCCCTTACTTTATTCTATGCAATTACTCAGAATTGTCCTTAGACCTGGTATGATGACCTCGTCTGTCCCCCAACTCTCCCCCTTGCTTTGTCCCTGCTGTGTGTGGTGAGTCTGGTATGAAAGGGAGATGTTGTAGTGTGGTCTTGTCTTGCCCCTGGCCTGGGTGCTTGCTGTAGAATGTTGGTGCATGAATGCAGCTCAGGAGAATTATGGGTGGATCTGTGTGTGAATGTTCTGTGAGTGTCAGTTGGGGGGGGGGGGCCTGAGCTAGGTTGAATGGATGGCCGGTGGGTCAGCTCCTTTAGAAGTAATGTTATACTTTCTCATGTTCCCGTCTGTCTACGCGTGCTGTAAATACAAGAAGAGTAACTGGAATATTGTACAGATTGTACATATGTGAAATAAAGCCTGTACATATGTGAAATAAAGCCTACCTGGAACCAATCTTGACTAGAGCTGGTCTGTGATTCAGAAGTGCACTCTGAATGTCTAGCACTCTGTCGTCTCCGCGGCGGCCAGGAAGAAAGCGGGGGGGGTGCGGCCTCCACATCGACTTCCCCACCGGACGGCGAGGGAAAGAAATTGGACACTATGGGACGCAGGGTCATCTCGTCTGCAGCGACGACGATTAAAGCGGCCAACGCCTTGGCTATCGTGGCCCGCTACGACAGGGAGCTATGGTACAAACTGGCTCCCCTGCTGGAATTCCTACCGGACGACAAGAGGGCGGATGCCCTGGAGATCCTACAGGAAGGTGAGGTTGCGTCGCTACACGCCATCACTATTGCGACGGACATCGCCGACACTGGGTTTCGCCAGTTGGGCAACGGCGTGTGCCTTAGACGGCGTGGATGGCTCAAGGCTACGGACTTCCATCAAGACGTACAGACCAGAGTCCTGGACATGCCGTTCGTTGGGAACAACCTGTTTGGGAAAACGGTGGACGATTCCCTTCAGGCCATTAAAGCGGACACTGAGACGGCCTGGGCCCTTGGGGTTCTGCAGCAACGACGGACGCCCTTTCGGAGCAGCGGAGGCAAGGGCGCCTCCAAAGGTTCCGGCGGCGGTTTCTCCACCTACCGTCATGCGGCCCGCTCGTCGTCTCAGGAGGCCTACAGAGGACGAGGCAAGTCCGGCGGACCCCGCCGCCGTCGCCAAGGAGGCAAAGCCTCGTCGAAACAGAATTGAACCGACCGTGGGGTCGGGCCCCCATCGATGCACCCCGGTGGGAGGCCGGCTGGCGAGCTTTGTCAGCGTGTGGGAGTCCATCTCCACCGACCGTTGGGTGCTGGACGCCTTAGCCCGGGGCCACGCGCTCGAGTTTCAAAGAAGGTGCCCGCGCGTCCCCCCCGTGGCCAGAAAAGAGCTTCACGTCCCTCAGCTTCTCCTGGAGGTAAGGGCGATGCTCAGGAAGGGCGCCATCGAACTCGTCCCAAAGAGGCTTCGGGGCTCCGGAGTTTACTCGAGATACTTCCTCGTGAAGAAGACGGGAGGATGGCGCTCCATCCTAGACCTGCGACGTCTGAACAAATTCATCAAGGCGCAGAAGTTCCGGATGGTCACCAAGCAGCACGTCCTGGGTCAGCTGGAGGAAGGAGACTTCCTGTCGTCGTTGGATTTGGAGGATGCCTACTTCCATATTCCCATCCTACAGGGGCACCGAAAATTCCTCAGGTTTGTGGTCCAAGGGCGTCGCTACCAGTTCAAAGCCCTCCCCTTTGGACTACGGTCGGCACCCAGGGTATTCACCAAGTGCCTTGCACCGGTGGCGGCGCAGCTGCGCCGCGAGGGGATCCACATCTACCCCTACCTGGACGACTGGCTCATCCGGGCCAAGACGAGGGAGCTCGCCGTGGAGCACACGGCAAGGACCGTCCAACTTCTCACGGACCTGGGATTCTCCGTGAACTACGCCAAGTCCCACCTGGTACCCGCGCAAAACGCACTGTTTCTGGGAGCGAAGCTCGACAGTGTCCCTTCTGGCCTCCCCGTCGGAGGAAAGGACCAGGTCCATCCTGGGCAAGGTACAGCAGATGTTGGCTTCCGACGCGGCCAAGGTGAGGTCCATCAAGTCCCTCCTCGGAATGATGTCTTCTTGCATCTACCTCATTCCCATGTGCAGGCTCCGGATGCGCCCGTTGCAGGAGTTCTTGGACGCGCGCTGGATCCAAACGACGGGCGGCTTCGAGGAGAGGATCACACTCGATGAGAGTTTCCGCCGCGCGGTCCGGTGGTGGGGCACCCGTGCGCATCTGACAGCGGGCATGGACTTCCAGACCCCAGATCACCAGGAGACAGTGACCACGGATGCCTCCCTGGAAGGGTGGGGAGCGCACACCGAAAATCTACACGCGAGAGGCCTTTGGCTCCCGACGAAGAAGTCCCTCCATATCAACGTCCTGGAGCTCCGTGCAGTGTTCTGGGCCCTCGGGTCCTTCCTTCCGTCCCTCAAGGGCAAGGTGGTGAGGATCTTCACCGACCACACCACCACCATGTTTTACATCGGGAAACAGGGCGGAACCAGGTCCCCAGCACTGTCCAAGGAGGCGCAGGACCTGTGGCATTGGGCCGTCGCCCAAATGATGTTTCTGGTGCCGTTTCATCTGGCAGGGATAGAAAACACCATCGCCGACTCACTCAGCAGGGAGCTGCGCTCGTGCCACGAGTGGGAACTATGGCAGGATCTAGTGGATCGCCTCTTCCGACGGTGGGGCACACCCCAGATCGCCCTGTTCGCGACAGCGACAAACTCCAAGTGCCGGAGGTTCGCCAGCAGGTTTCCCCAGGCGAGGAGCATGGGCGATGCTTTCTCGTTCCCCTGGGAGGGCCTGTTCCTCTACGCGTTCCCTCCTTTGCCACTGCTAATCCGGCTCGTCAACCAGCTCAAGAGGTCACGGTGCAGGATGATCCTCGTCGCACCTGCGTGGCCGAGGCAGATATGGTTCCCGGACCTTCTGGACTTGTCAACGTCCCCGCCAATCAAGCTGCCGGTGGACGCGGATCTACTCTCCAGGGAAGGAGGCGCCATCCTCCACCACGACCCGAAATCGCTGAACTTGCAGGCCTGGCTCCTGCAGCGCTAGAGTTTGGAGGATACGACATACCGGCCGACTGCAGAGAGGTTCTTGCAAAGGCCAGGGCGTCCTTGACTCTTAAATGCTACAGACACAAATGGAAGAGGTTCTCTGTCTGGTGCCACGCACAGAAGATTAACCCTCTACGGATTACGGCTCCCCAGGTACTGCCGTACCTGCTGACGCTGGCCAAAGCTGGACTGGCACACGCGTCCATCAAGATTCATCTTGCTGCGATCTCCCGATACACCAGAACCACGGGGCGGACGTCCTTGTGGTCTCATCGTCTGGTGAAAGAGTTCATGAAGGGACTGTTCAGATCGTTCCCGCCGGTGAAGGCTCCGGCCCCGGCGTGGGAGCTCAACGTTTTGCTGACCAAGCTCATGGGACCTCCGTTCGAGCCTCTGCACTCGGCCCCGTTGAAGTTTCTGTCGTGGAAAACAGCGTTTCTTGTGGCCATCACCTCCGCACGACGGGTGGGAGAGATACAGGCCCTTTCCTGCAAGGCCCCGTACTTGACTTTTCACGACACGAGGGTAGTGCTCAGGACGCACCCCTCCTTCATGCCCAAGGTACTGTCGGACTTCCATCTCAACGAACCCTTGGTGTTGCCTGTGTTGTTCCCATCGCCTTCGTCGCCGGCTGAGAGGACTTTGCACTCGCTGGATGTGGCTAGAGCTCTGAAGTTCTACGTGGACCGCACGAAGTGTTTTCGGAAGACGTCACAACTCTTTGTGAACTTTGGACCTGTCAATCAGGGGAAGGCTCTCTCGAAGGCTTCCATTTCCATGTATCATGTACTGTCATCGGTTGGCAAACCGACCGCTGCCTGGCGGTCCGAGAGCCATTCCACCAGAGCGATCGCAGCTACCACGGCGTTCCTTTCTGGTGTGCCCCTGCTGGACATATGTAGGGCTGCTACGTGGAGGTCGACGCACACCTTCACGAAATTCTACTGCGTCGATCGGGATTCCAGGGAGGAGTCCAGGGTCGGCCAAGCAGTGCTGCGCAACCTGTTCGCCTGAGGTGAGCCTGGTGAGGAGGTAAGATGCTTAATGTTGAGTTTGATGTAATGCTTAATGTTGAGCCTTTGCCACCTCCCGTGGTTGTGCATGTGTGTACTGCTATGTATTCTTTATTCATGAGCATGTGAATCCATGCCAGACCCCATGCCGGAGAAGGAACAAGTTACTTACCTGTAACTGTTGTTCTCCAGCATGGGTCTGGCATGGATTCACATGCGAACCCTCCCGCCTACCCCTCTGCGGCTCTTCACTTGGTCATACTGCCACTTCACGTGCTTCCAAATCTGAAGATGGCTGCAAGAGGCGGTGCTTAGGTAGAGGGCAGTCATTGGCTGTGGTCAGTATGACGCAGAGACCAGTGGTTGGTTACTACTACGAAAGACAGATCAGAAACAAAACTGATACTGGTTTTTTCTTTACCGAGGATTCCCAGCCTGACGGGGAATATTCATGAGCATGTGAATCCATGCCAGACCCATGCTGGAGAACAACAGTTACAGGTAAGTAACTTGTTCCATGTGAAATAAAGCCTGCCTGGAACCAATCTAGACTACAGCTGGTCTGTGATTCAGAAGCGCACTCTGAATGTCTAGAATAAAGGCTTTACAACAGTCCCTAACCCCCAGCACCACCTAAAATGTCGTCCGGCCTAGTACACTAGTTGCTTGTTTTGTTTCTCCCTTTCTGCACCACTCTCCCTCTCCTTTTGTTTTTTCTCAGGCTCTACCAGAAATGTCGCCAGGCCTAGTACGGTAGTCACCTGTTTGTTTCCATTTCCTTCCCACTCTAAAATGTCAGGCTGAGTACGATAGTTCATTTCACATCCTTACTGTTCATGGCCTGTAAGAATGTCATTGTGTTTTCCCTTGTTCACTCCCTTGCCTTGAAGCGCTTTGAAACACATTGTGTATAGGCGCTATATAAATCACATCAAAGCTCTAGGCCTTACAGGATTCATGATTAGGATTTCTTGTCTGGGGAATAAATGAACAAGTGAAGCTGTCCGGTCATACCAATGCTTTACCAGTGTTTGTCCAGACATCCGCTTGTCTTTGTCCGGTGCCATCAAAAGGGCTATCCTCTTCAATGCTAGCACTTAATCCACTACATTGGTAGTGACGGAAGTAGGCAATGCCCATCCTCCTTTGACTATGGAAAGGGGTACCCTGATGGGGTGTCCAAACAAGTCTTCAGGGGCTAAAGCCAACCCCCTTCCTCACATACCTCCTGTGTAGGCAAAAAGTATGGCATGAGAAGATACTCCTTAGCTTTCTGGGTCTCCTCAAGAGCTCCAATCATGCTTTTGATAGTTGTTATGAATCTCTTAACTAGACCATTGGTTTGTGGGTGGATGAAAATGCGTATGACACCGCACAGTCCATTCACATGGCCTGCATTTACTTGGACATGAAGTTGCTGCCTCTGTCGGACACAACATCTTTAGGGACGCTGTTAGGACAGTTTTTCTGCAGTCCTAGTGAAACCATTCAACGAGGACAGTACAAGACCCCACTTTTGGTAGAGGGCTGTGCCACCTGAGTAAATGGTAGCTGTTACAGAGAATTTTCAGTTTAGTGCTAAATTCCTCCCACCTTTGAGACCCCCAGCTCTTTTGCTGAACTTTGGGTCTTTGTACTTTTCTGTTTCTCTTTCGGTTATGGAGTCTGACAAACTCCATAGGCATCATCTTTTACAGTGTGTCACACCACACCTTCAGTGCAGTGGCACAGGGAATTCTTTTGAGATTTTCCTAAAGTTTTAAATACCTTCTCTTGGATAAATTGCTGTTTCCAAGAGCAGTAAAGTGACATTGACTTTACTTACATTTGTAACGTTACTGAGTATCCCGTTGGTCTAGTTTCTAATGTAACATTTTTGTTACCCTTTCCTCGATGAATGGCTGGTGGCAGTGGTTTACTTTTAACTACTGTGGTGTGCTTTTACCACGGGCTGCGTTCGCAACTGCCATTTCTTTGTGGAAATGGAAAGGTCCTTCATAAGATTTACTCTGCGCGCCAAACCAGGTTTGGTCCCTTTGTTCGCTTTGCCTTTGGCGAGATTCACGGGTGAAGCCCACTTCTGGCTCCAGGGTGTCTGGCAGGGGCAGGAAGCGAGGGAGGTGCCTGAAACTCCTTGTGCTTAATCTCCTAGGAGGCAGGAAGGCACACTTAGGTGATTGGCCTGCTGGCTGTCTGGCAAGGACAGCCACCCTGCTGGGTGACTGACAGCTACGCTGGATTTAATGGGAGAAACCTGCATAAAAGGCAAGGCTTTTTGGCTTGGAAGGCAGTCGACCACTGGACAAAGGAATCCAAAGAAGAACTTGGAAGAGACGCCTGCTGCAACTCCTGGACCGTCGGTTTGCCCAGTGAAGCCCTGATGCTGTGCTCAAGCTTTGAATTCGTATTGACAGAGAAGCCCTGCAAGGACGACTTCTCCCTTTTGAGTTGGTGGGACAAATCAACTCCAAAGTAAGCCACCTGGATATCCTCTCAAAGCTGGTTGAATTTCCACTGCAGTCGCTGCTGAAACCGTATAGCCAGGGAGAGGAACACCAGATAGTGTGTGTTGCTTTTAAGCTGGCTAAGGGCTCCAGAAAGATCACCCCAGACTCCCAGGAAGTAGGACTGACCGAGTCTGAGCCATCTCAACAGAGTGCTGGACCACAGACTCAAGGAAAGCCCATCTCGACTGCCAGGAACCACAGTGTTGCTATTTGCAGTATACGCGAGGAGCTGAAACACCGAAGTGCCACTTGATTGAAGATTGCCGGTTGCGGTTGGTAACGTCCCATTGCAGTGCAGATGTCCCCAGAAGTCCTCCCTCTTGTCCCCACGACTGAGGCACGGGAAGACCAGGATATGCAGAGCTGCACAGGAACAGAAGCCATCTGCTGCACTTTTCTTCAACCTAAAGGTACTGTACAGTCTGATAGAACTTACCTCTTGTTGTGTAACCTCACTTGTTCTCTTTTGTGACTTGTCTTGGTTGCATCTGTAGTGTTGCGAACAGCTTCTTTACCTCACAAGCCTAATCAGCTTGTGGCCCTACTTTGATTTCTTCTTATTCTACAAAGACTTTTTGTGCATGACTTTTACTTAACTGCAAGAAGTGCTTCAGTTCACCTTGACTTTTGCTAACTTAACATTGGCTGGCCTGGCTCCCTGGATGACTCTTCTCTCCTCTGCTTGCTTTTTTTAAACAAACATGTATTTTTATTTTTTTAAGTACTTGCCTGATTAAGAATAATTGTCAGAACATTTGTCTTATTCTGAAACCTGTTTTCTTTGACACTCCCCTCAATATTCTAAATGCAACAGTGATACATTAATGTCCCCAGCACCCTAACTATTGAAGTCACTTGAGGGTGTAGGGAGGAGTGTCTGTGGGCCATCCCAAATAGGTATTTGCTGATTTAGAAAACTAAGTGTATTTTGAAGTATGTGTGTAGCTTTATATTGCTCCCTTCTGAAGAAGGCTTATTCAAACTGACTGTTAAATAAATTAATATTTTTTTTAATCCAGAAACCTTGTGTGTAAGTTTATTTGAATACTTGTCACTTTGAATCTGTGTAACTCAACTACAGCTCACATTGACCCCTCTTGAGATAAGCATGGCTACTCAACCACACTACCAACCTGTGTAGTACAGATTTATAACAAAGGTTGTGTTCCTATTGCTAGGAGGTCAAGGTTGTTGTAGTGCAGGTACTGCATACAATCTTGCCTAACAGTAGACGGAGCAGCCAGGCTTATCTTAGGAGGGAGAGAGGGCTGAAGAGTCAGTACAAAGAATTTGTAATAAAAGTATGGTCCAAGGAAACGCTATGTATTTTTTTTTTTTAAATGGTTCCTTTAAATACAAGTAGGCCGATAAAAAAACACAAAACTATGCTTTAAAGTATACTGACCAAAGCCTGGACTTTATTTAGAAAACTAACAGTAGTTTAGGTAAGTGATAACTTTTCATACATTCAGTATGGGTAACACCTAATCTTGGAGAGTAAAACCAATTAGTTAGTTTTAGTTCTCCAGCATGGGGTCTGGCATGAATTCACATGCTTAGAATATTCCCCGTCGTCAGACTGGGACCCCTCGGTACACATATATAGCCTTTTCCAAAGGAAAACTTTCGACGCTTTTGTGTCCTATCTACGTCCTTCTAGGACCCGCCTACGCATGCTCCGCAGGCCGTGCTAGTATAAGAGGCCCGCCCCCGCGGCTCCCCTTCAGATTTCAACCGTCTCCAAAGTAGTGGGATCTCCTCGTGTTGTCCTACTGTTTTGTACAAGGTTGCGTTATTGGATTTCGAGTAGTATAATGTCCTCTGTGTCAGGAAAAGCGCTGTTCCGTCCATGCGCGGCGTGCGGCTTAAAAAAGGTTTACGAGGGGGAAGGACATATGGACTGCATATATTGCCGCCACCCTCACCATTCGGCGGATACCTGCGACATATGCAAGGGGTTTTCTCAAAAAACCCTCAAAGACCGGAACCGACGCCTGGTGGCATGGCTGAATGATGGAGCGGGGGCATAACCCCCCCCCCCCTCGGAGGTGGGCTCCACACAGTCGGCGAAAACATCACGCTGCGTGGCCTCGTCGGAACCACCGGTGAAGAAATCTAAACCGTCGGAGAAAGAGTCGTCTGGAAGTCACTCCACTAGAGACTCCTCGGCAAAGAAATCATCCTCATGAGAAGGAAAGGAAATCCTCCTCTGGCGATCATCACAGATCGACCACGAGTCGAGTAGAAGCGGACACAGTGTGGAGAAGGCGGGACCGCCAAAACCACCTGCGAAGTCTACATCGTCGACGGCGGTCCAGTCATCGGCCGCCTCCCTGCCACGTGCACAGGGGGCATCCACCGTCCCGTCGACGGGGGTCCTACAGGAGGCCTGGAGGCCTGAAGTCTTTGACCCGACCCCCCCCCCCGGAGGCTTTGCTACAAGAACAAGCTATGTTGCTGTCCTCGGAGGACGAGAACGAGAGAGTTGCTGGCCCAACAGACCTAGGGCTATGAGCGGCTGACAAGTCGTCGAGGAGGGCATCAGTTACACCGGTTTCTGCCCCTCTCCTCAATCGGTTTTGTCGTTGGATATTCTGTCCACGCTTCAGTCCTTGTTCGGTCGTTGGACCAGCGACTACCCCAGGCAAGCCTGCCAGAGTCACCCGTCGACGAGCCGGGCCCGTCCCGTCAACCGACGCACCCACGCACGCCAATCAACACTGGCACAGGAGGAAGGTGAACTGCCAGATTCGGAGTCTGACAGGGGAGCCATGTCGGATATCTCATTATCCCCCTCCAGGGATCCTACCTGGGAGTCAGAGGCGGAGTTGGAAAACCCCAGAAGCCCAGCTCACCCGTCCCCTCCGGACGACATTGCGTCATTTCATTCTATGATGGCGAAGGCATGCAAAGAATTTGGTCTGTTGCAGGAAGAACAGAAAAAGGACTGTTTTTTGTTCAACCGCATGGGCAAGAGAAGGTCGGTGTTCTCGATACCAATACTAGACCATGTATGGAAAGAGGGGTTGCAAACAATGAGACACCCATTCTCAGAACCAGCAGTGAAAGGACGCCTAGAAAAAAAGTTTAAGGCTCCAGAGTCTACCCCCAAGTGTTTATCCTCCCAACCAACACCGGACTTGGTGGTGTCGGCGGCAGCAGCGAGGAAGGCAAAGGCACAGCACAAGTGCACGACTCCTCCCGAGAACGAAGCGAGACGCCAAGATGCCTTTGGCAAGAAAGTGCTCTCTGTGGGAGCGACCACAATAAAGGCTGCAAACTCTCTGGCAATTGTGGCCAGATACGATAGGGAGATGTGGCACAGACTAGCTCCGCTACTTGATCATCTTCCAGAAGAACAGAGGATAGCGGCAATGCTACTGGTCTGAGAGGGTGAGGAAGCCTCAAATCACGCAATAAACATCGTGGTGGATCTCGCTGAGTCAGGCTTCAAGCAAGTCAACAATGGGGTGGTATTGCGTCGACAGTCATGGCTTAAGTGTACCTACTTCAGGCCAGAAGTGCAATACAAGGTCTTAGATATGCCCTTTGAGGGAGACCTTCTTTTTGGTGAGACGAGGCCCTAAAAGGAATGAAAGAAGATTCGGACACGGCACGTTCATTGGGTGCCCTCCAGAGTGGCAGAAGTTACAAGTCTTTTCGTCCCTTTAGAGGGGCTTCAGGTAATTCAAGATTCTCTTCTGGAGACAGATCCTTTGCCAGATCGGCTTACCCCTCCCAGGGATACCGACGTGCCTCACAATCGGCTAACCGTCGACGAAACTTCCAGTCTTCCAGAAAACGACCATCATACCCATCGTCGTCGAGAGACAAGCAAAATAAAGATCAGCAGTGACATACCACGAACCGTTCTGGGGGGAAGAGTTTCAGCATATGTCGACGAATGGTAAAGGATAATGATGGACCAATGGGTGTTAGACACTATAAGAAACGGACACTCTCTGCAATTCAAACACAACCCTCCGCAAATCCCACCTGCGTTCACCGCTCAGTCCCATATGAAGGTACTGCAACAAGATGTTACACTCGTTAGCGAAGGGCGTGATAGAATTAGTTCCAACATCACAGAGAGGTCAAGGAGTCTACTCAAGATACTTGGTCGTAAAAAAGCCGAACGGCAAATGGCGTCCCATTCTAGACTTACGCGATCTCAACAAGTCCTTAAAGAGACAGAAATTCAAGATGCTCACTCTGCAAGAAGTGTTCCGCGCAGTTCAAAAGGGAGATTTCCTGGCGTCCCTGGATTTACAGGACACGTATTTCCATATTCCAATGTGTCGGAAACACAGGAAATTCCTACGTTTTGTAATAGGGCGAACTCACTACCAATTCACGGTTCTTCCTGTCAGGCTCAAGACCTCCCCCAGAACGTTCACAAAATGCCTGGCTCCAGTGGCCGCCTGGCTAAGGAAGCAAAGCCACCATGTATACCCATACCTCGATGACTGGCTGGTAAGGGGATGATCCCCAGCGTCGACCAACACAAGTCTGCAAGCCACCATGCAGCTTCTACAACGGCTAGGATTCGCCATAAACTTCGAGAAATCCTCTCTGCGGCCATCGAGAACGTTGGTATTCTTGGGGGCACAGTTTGAGACTCAGTTAGGGCTGGTGAAACCTTCTCTCAACAGGACCTCAAGACTTATTCAACAAGCGGCCCGGCTACGGCGAAACACCAGGATCTCAGTGAGAAAGTATGTTTCGGTCCTAGGGGCCATGGCATCCTGCATCCATCTGGTGAGAAACTGTCGACTATTCATGAGGCCAGTCCAAGAATTCCTCGTGGACCGATGGACACAGGCTCAGGGATCGTGGTCGGACAGGATATCCATCGACGACGACAAGCTACGTCGGACACTTCAGTGGTGGCAGAGTTCCCACAATCTGAACAACGGTGTGCCCCTACAGGAGCCGGAGTTTCAGAGCACCATAGTTACGGATGCGTCCCTAACCGGATGGGGAGCGCACATGGGTGCACTCCAAACGCAAGGTCGCTGGTCTCCAACGGAGTCACTCCTACACATAAACGTACTGGAACTCAGAGCGGTACGATGGGCTTTGAAGGCGTTCCTACCACACATCAAGAGTTTGCGAGTGCGAATACTGACCGACAATACAACAGCCATGTTTTATCTGAGGAAACAAGGAGGGACACGATCAAGGACTCTTTCCATAGAAGCCCAGAAAACATGGCATTGGGCATCGAAGCACGAAATTTCCCTCGTGGCTCATCACCTTCCAGGAGTGCGGAACGGCCAAGCCGACTCTCAGCAGAAGCATGGCTCAGATACGAGTGGGAAATGGACACGGGTCACTTGAGGAAAGTGTTCGAGAAATGGGGTCACCCCCCCTCTGGACGCCTTCGCGACCAAAGCCAACAAGAAATGCGAGCAATTTGCAAGCAGATGGCCCCAAGAGGGTTCGGTGGGGGAGGCGTTCTCCTTCCCATGGACGGACATGTTCCTCTATGCTTTTCCCCCGTTTCCCCTCATACGGAAAACAATACAGTGGATACGCAGATACAATTGCCGGGTGATTCTAGTGACACCATACTGGCCGAGGCAACCGTGGTTCTCAGACCTCCTCCACCTATCGCTGGAACATCCCATAGCGTTTCCGAAGGTCCCGTACCTTCTATCCCGGGACAGAGGCACGGTGTGGCATCACGACCCGGACAGTCTCAACCTTACGTCCTGGCTCCTGACTTCTCGGAGTTCGGCGCTTTAGACATTTCAGAGGATTGCCAAAAAATTCTACAGACGGCTAGAGCGCCTTCTACTAACAAATCTTACTCCTATAAGTGGTGGAGATTCTGTGAATGATGTAGAGGACAACAGGGCCTACAACCATTGTTGGAGACGCCGGAACAAGTTCTACCTTACCTGCTCCTCTTGGCAGAAAAGGGATTGTCCCCCTCATCGATAAAGGTACACCTGGCAGCCATCTCGAGGTTCACAAGGAAGAGGCAGTCGTCCCCTCTATTCAGTGACAGACTGGTAAAACACTTCATGCGGGGTTTATTTTGAGCTGTTCCCCCGGTGAAATGTTTTCCCCTGACATGGAGCCTCAACACAGTGTTGGCAGGCTGATGAAACCGCCTTTCGAGCCTATGGCCACGTCCGACATAAAATTCATTTCGTGGAAGTTGGCATTCTTGATAGCTATCACATCAGCCAGACGTATCTCGGAACTACAAGCGCTGGTCGTGGACCTGCCCTACCTAAGATTCTTTAAGGACAAGGTAGTCCTGGCAACTAACCCTATGTTCTTCCCGAAGGTTCCGACGGTATATCACAAACACTCATCCGTGGTTCTGCCTACTTTCTTCGCCACTCCATCGGCAGCAGAAAAAACTCTTCATACCCTGGACGTTAAGAGGGCTCTGAAATTCTACCTACATCGTACACAAGACATCAGGGCTACTCGGCAACTGTTCAACAGGGATTGGCTAGATGGGTCTCGTCGACGATTGCTTTTTGTCACTCTAAGGCCGGAAGGCCAATGCAAGGACATCCTAGAGCTCATTCTACAAGGTCGATGTCCTCCTCAACAGCGTTATGGTCGGGAATTCCGCTGACGGACATATGCCAAGCTGCGGCATGGTCAGTGCCCCACACGTTTACCCGCCACTACTGCCTTGCCAGGCAGCATGCAGACGAGGTGCAGATGGGAAGAGCTGTCCTGCGCCATCTGTTTCAGTAAGGTAAGCTCCTCCCTGTGGAGATTCTGTTGTCTAGCCTCTTAAGGGCGATATACTTTGTGGGCAACGTTATGACTTAACTTATCCCATTGTGTAGTTGGGTGAGGATATATATATATATATATATATATATATATATATATTTTACATTACATTCTCACCGCCGTCTCCAGTGTTACTGCTATACAATCTATTCTAAGCATGTGAATCCATGAAAGATCCAATGCTGGAGAAGGGAATAGTTTCTTACCTGTAACTCCATTTCTCCGGCATTGGTATCTTTCATGGATTCACATGCGCCCGCCAACCTCCCCGTATGCGATAAATTTAACCCTTCCTACTTTGGAGGGGCCGAAATCTGAAGGGGAGCCGCGGGGGCGGGCCTCTTATACTAGCACGACCTGCGGAGCATGCATAGGCGGGTCCTAAAAGGACGTAGATAGGACACAAAAGCGTTGAAAGTTTTCCTTTGGAAAAGGCTATATATGTGTACCGAGGGGTCCCAGTCTGACGACGGGGAATATTCTAAGCATGTGAATCCATGAAAGATACCAATGCTGGAGAAATGGAGTTACAGGTAAGAAACTATTCCCTTCTCCTCTAAACCAATCACTGTCCTCTGGGTCATACTGCCCCCAGCCAATGACTGCCCTCTCCCTAAGCCCCTCTGGCAGCCATCTTCAGACTTTTACCGCACGTTCAAGTGTTTGGAGACCTTGTGTGTTGCTCCGTGAGCTATTCTGCATTTTTTCGATTAAAAAGTCCTATTTTTGTCCAACAGAGCCAGTGTGCTCTTTCTCTCAATCGGTCAACAAGCAGGGATCAGTTTCAGTGAATTTCGGCGCCCTTCAAGGGGAAGAATAGTCTGTTTCATCGAAGATTCCAGAAGGCCATCGGGTCTACTCCGCACCATGTCGGAAGAGAAGAAAGAGGGAAGCTCCCTTTACAAGCTCTGCTCCAGCTACGGACTGGGTAACGTGTTTGTAGAGGACAAACGCCTTCAGTGCCTCTACTGTCCATCTGGATCACAGGGAAGCGGATTGTGAAATCTGCCTTGGGTTGTCCAAGAGAACCATGAAGGATTGTCATGGTAGATTGGCGGCCTGGCTCAGCGCCAAGGCCTCTACCCTGTGCAGCAAGCAGGGGCATGCCTCACCCAGGACGGGCTGGTCCGAGAAGCGGATTTCTAAGTCCTTTAAGGGGGCGCTCCATCCGTGGGTGCCCAAGACAAGGTCAAGCACTGAGTCCATTTCCATTGTGGTCACCGTGCAAGCAGGTTCCACGATGGGCAGGGCGCATTCTGCGTCACCATCTGCCTCCATCTCAGCCCTTGCTCCAGCTCCTCCTCGAAGAGGAAATTGGCTAACCTGGCAAAGCTGCGGGTAAAGCCAGAGAAGACAAAGGCGCAGTAAAAGGCGACCAACCTGCCCCAGAAGGCACAATCGGTCCAGGTGAAGTCTTCAACGATCGAGTTGGTGGATGCTGCCCTCTTGAAGGCCAAAGGGGCTGACCCAGTAAAGGTAGCCCCGGGGGTGCCCAGAGTATCCCTACCCCTGAGGCTGGAGGCCTTGCATGGTGGAGAAGACGCCGAAGAAGAGGATGGCATCCCGAAGCTCAAAACCGACCCTCAGGATGCAAAATGGGGAGGCCTATAGACAGACCGTACTCCAGGGCACAGATATTTCTTTCTCGGGCGAGGAGGACCAGGTGTCCATACACACGATCCAGGAGGACATGGACGACAGTGGAAATGGCGAGGGGGATGACGGTTGGAATGGTGACGGCACGGGGCCCAGTAGGCTTAGCGGACCCCTCAGATGTATTGCTGGACATCCTTTCGACCCTACGCCGCAGAATCAACCTCCACACACACGCGCTGCATAGCCTGCCAGCCCCCACCGACACCCCCAGCCCCCACTCTGCCTCTGAATACTGTGAACCTGGAAGCTGAAGACATGTCGACCAATGGAACGTAAACCGAAAAGGATGACTAAGGAAAAGCTGCGGAAATGATTTCTAGCGACCGGGGAGCCTGCTGTGTAATTGGAACCTGTTGTAGCCCTTCCTTCCAATTGATCTGGAGACTCTGAAAGCGACAACCCCGACCCAGAGCCTGGTGGGGACCTACTAGACTCAAGAAGACCTGCATTTTGAGCCATCCCACTAGTTGCTGCAACCTTGCATTGTTGCAATACCCTGAGACCTCAAGCCATCATGCGGTGCACAGTCTTCTGAATCTCGCTCAAACTTTGTAATCATCCTGGTGGATCTCCAGAGACACGAATAGAGTCTGAAAAGTCCCCTCAACAGAGTGCTGGACCTTTGTAACAGCGAGAATTCAACCGCAATTTTCTGTCTTCTGTGTTCCTTGGAAAGGCGCCAAATCTGCAGAACCGCATTCAGTCGCAAGGGAAACCTTACCTCGAGCCTTCATCGATCCCTGCTGCAAAGTCCCTTCTGAGGTCTTGTTTTCAGTCTCCACGACAAGGAATCCACTGACCGGATATTTGGCTGCAGACCCTGAAGTTCTCCTGCTGCAAAATCTTCAATGCTGAGGTACTGTGTTGGCTTGGGTATGTACTTACCTTAAGCCTGCTAGGATTTCTGTGTAGCTGTGGGTTGTTTTATGTGATGGGGAGGTCTCTCATCCAGTGCACCCAGTTCCACTGCTAGAATCCTGCTGGCGTGTCTTTCTGTGAAGCCCCTGGACCCTCTTCTAACTCTAAAGTGAAGTACTTACCTGTTTGCCCAGTTTTCCTAAGGAACTCTGACTTTTGCTACTGAAGAGCCTATTCTGACACTGCCTGTTGGTCACTAGTCCTAGTGACCTCCCCCCCCCCCCTTCTGCCATTGAGAACTCGTGCTCAAAGAATAAGGGAAAGATTTTCAAGGGATTGGGACTTCTGCCTAGAAAAGAAAATTAGTGTTTCAAAGTTACTTACTTGTAAAGAGTTGCTTGGTAACTATAATTCTAAGAGTGAACAGTAACAAAAGTTCTTAATGATCTTCAATGTGTGATGCACTATTCTTAAAAGTATGGTTAACGTATCTTCTTCCTTAGCAACTGTTTTGCCAGTCTAATAGAAAGTAGATGAAAAGTTATTTTACTCTCCTGTGATTAGGTTGTGCCTCTTTCCAAAAGTAAAGTGTTGGTATCACCATATTAGTCTTTTGAGGATAATCCTATAATACTCCTACATCCCGTCCCCTTTCCTCTATACTGTATGGGCGTCCTTTCCAAGGGACGGGAGACGGAACCTTTTTTACCAGAAAAAAACCCTTTTTCCCTTTAAATTTAGAGGCACGCTGCCCTGACCCGGCCCTCCGGTGCCACACCTCAGTCCCCTTTTTCTCGTGGACGGGAACGGGACGAATTCACCAGCGCTGATGGGTTTGGCTTTGGCCATGTAATTCCACGCGTGGATACTTCTTTTTTTTTTTTTGTCTTATCTATCAGTTACTCAGTCTTCAGGCGTCGCGCTCCTCCCCGGCGCATGTCGACTTCTACAGGGTTCAGCAGGTGCCCATCCTGCAACGGGCTCTTCCCAGCGCCAGACCCCCAGGCCCTCTGCCTTGGCCCAGACCACGGTTGGCAATCATGTTCCACGTGTGACTCGCTGTCCTCAAAGGCGCTGAAGAACAGACTAGCCAGGTGGAGGGAGCTCTTCCAGAGGACTTCAAGAACTTCGTGAAACATCGAAACAGGCCCAAGGTAGGGCCGATATACTCCATCGCACCCCGCGAGGGAGACCCCTTCCCAGGGACTCTCCCGCGCGGGAGGGACCGGCCAGGTCCTTCTACCGTCACGTGCACCGAGGCTGTTAAAGCTACCGACCTTCGGGTCGAGGGATCCTCTGATCCTCCCGGGCGCAGTGTTGAGGGGCTGGAAGGTTTTTGCCGGGTCTACACCTGAGGGGCTCTGCCCTTTTACCGGCACCATGGCCGAGGGGGCTACGCCCTAATACCGGCAATACGTCCGAGGGGACGCCTAAACGCAGCTCTACCGACCCCCAGGTTCGAGTGTCGCACCTACCGGGCCGAGGAGCAGGGTAGGCCTCGTGATCCACACGCAAGAGTCTTGGACGTGGCTGGGCCCAGCGGGCTGGGAACCACGTGGCAGGCAGCTCGACAAAATGGCCGCCGTGCCAGAAAGAGGCACCCGTCCGGCATTCCAGAAATTTTGCGAAGAACGAGTCATGGTGGGACTGGCCTCAACCAGGTAGGTGGCCTACAGTCTACCCCTCATTTGCATAGGGCAGTTTTCCTTTACGTCCACATGGACAGGATTTGCAATGGCTCCAACAGCCCCCCGCTACCCTGTTGGCACCCTCAGATGCCTTTTTGGTTAGTGAGGAGGTGCTCTCCAAGAAGTTCC
Source organism: Ambystoma mexicanum (assembly GCF_040938575.1). Taxonomy (NCBI): domain Eukaryota; kingdom Metazoa; phylum Chordata; class Amphibia; order Caudata; family Ambystomatidae; genus Ambystoma; species Ambystoma mexicanum. The sequence goes on from NC_090922.1 coordinate 345,895,769, forward strand.
TCGGCCTCATGAGGTCTCCTCAGATGGGTGTTGGCATCAGACACCATCAGGGTAAGTCATCCCCACCATGGTAGCGGCACCACAGACTACTCAACGGGCCCCCTCGTCCCGGTGCAGCTGCCGCCTCCTCCGGCTCCACAGCCAACTCTGCAACATCTCCCGCCAGCTCAGCCTCCAGCTGCGGTCACTGTACCCCAGCCTCCGGCGCCATCTACTACTACTCCTCCTCCTTCACAGCATCCTCCAGATCCGCAGGATACGGACGAGGAGGAGGATCCGGACACGCCATCTGCAGCCAGGGCCTTCCACAAACATCTTGCTGGCCGGGCGGAGTACCTGGGCCTCCACCAAGCCGTGGTCGAGCAGCCGGCAGAGGGGGTTCTGGTTTAAGTCTTCACGCGTCGCCCCTCTGCCAACACAAGGATTCCACTGCAAACCGATAGTCTTCCTGGCCAAGAAGGGTTGGCTCAAGCCCCACTCAGCCCAGCCGGTCAATCGACACCTGGACGCCAAGTACAGGCTGATGGAGGGGGATACACTATTGCTCTTGATCCATCCTCAGCCACACTCCTCAGTGATCGCTGCAGCATCACTATACTCCAAGCCTCAGTCGTCATCGGCCTCCTCCGCTGCGGCGCTGCTAGCAAAGGAGATCATCATCTTGGAGGCGTACGGCAAGAAAATCAATTCCAACCCACCCTTGCACCTTCGTCAGGCCAACGCAGATGCCATGCTCGCTGCCGGCAACCAAAGGTTATAGTGGGAAATTGCAGACTTCCTCCCAGAACTCCCCACCCAGTGCTAATTACGCTTTAAGGCGGGGCTAGCTGAAGCCAAGCTGGTGGTGCATGACCTCATGGAATCCACAGTGGCTCATATCGATACCTCGGGCCGTGCCATCAGCATTGCCACAGACATGCGAACAGCCTGGTTCCAGGTAACAAAATCTAACCCGGATGTCCAGGAGCGCATTCTAGATCTATCGTTGGAGGTGGGGGGGAGGGGCCTTCCACTCCACTCCTCTACAGACGAGGAGCTGGACAAAAAGAAAAACGGCTCACAAATGGCAGTCTTTATCCGCTCTCACACCCATATCGTACACCCAATCACAGCAGCGTTCGGAAAGGGGTCGTACATACAGAGTGTTCCGTGGCTTCCAGGAACGCAGATCCAGGCAGCCGGACTGCTCGCCGTCTCAGAACTTGCGCAAACAAAAAGGGGGGGGGGGTGCTTTTTCCAGTCCCTCAACTCGGCCTCTGAGGGAAAGAAGGCATGAAACGCCCCTTCCACGTGTCTCTAGTGGGGGGCAGGCTTGCTCTCCATGTACATTTCTGGCGCCAGAATTTCACGGACCACAGGATCCTCTCCATAATATCCACAGGGTACTGCCTTTCTATCCCAGCCACTCCTGCCTCCTCCCCTCCACTCCCAGAAGGTCGGACAGCAACTCTTTTGGCAGAGATTCCATCGCTCTTAGAGGGCCAGGAAGTGGAGGAAGTTCCAGCTTCCCAGCGAGGCTTTGGCTTTTACTCCAGGATTTTCGCCATTCAGAAGAACCGGGCGGGTCAGAGTTTAGCTAGACCTTTCCACCCTCAACCTCTCCCTGCCCCAGCAAAAATTCAAGATGATTACCCCAGCTTTTATTGCGGAGACATTTGACAAGGGAGACTGGATGTGCTCCCTGGACCTGAAGGACATGTACGTACACGTCCCGATTTGGCAGCCCCATCGTTCGTTCTTACGGTTCAAGATCATGGGCTACCATTTTCAATACAAAGTCATTCCATTTGGCCTCAACTCGGCCCCCAGGGTCTTTAGTAGACTCATGAACGCCGTGGCAGCCCTCCTCAGATCGGAGGGCCTCCACATCTATCCATACCTCGACGACTGGCTCGTCAAGGCTACATCTCTGGAAGCAGTTCTCTACTCTTCCTGTGCCCTTAAGAACACACTGCACAATCTGGGCTTCTCGCTCAACCTCAAGAAGTCACAGTTGCAGCCTATGCAGACGCTGACATTCCTGGGACTCTTTTGGGACACATTCTCAGAGGTGGTCTCCCTGTCGGAGGACAAAATCTTGGCCATCAAGAGGGCCACCGCCCACTTTCTCAGCAGAGAGGTGACCTTGGCATGGTCTGGGTCTACTGGCAGCGGTCCTATTAGCCGTGCCGTACACAAGACTAAGGATGAGAAGGATTCAGCTGCACTTCGCGGTCTCATGGAATCAGAAGCGGGGCTTGCAATCGGAGATCATCAACGTTCCTCCATCTCTCCACCCGGACCTAACATGGTGGTCCATGGACTGCAACCTACGGACATGCAAGCCCTTTCGGCCGCCCTCTCCGCAGGCCACCATCACCACACACTCTTCGCTCGAGGGCTGGGGAGCCAACCTGGACGAGCTCTCGGTCCATGGGACCTGGACTCGATAAGAGCAGGAATACCACATCAATTGGCTGGAGCTGAACGCCATCTGGCTAGTGCTCAGAGCATTCCTACCATTTCTCAAGGGCAAGGTTGTCCGCATCCAGACAGACAACTCGACCAGCATGTACTGTGTCAACAATCAGCATGTGGGAATGGGCCCTGGAAAACGACATTCACCTCTCAGCAGTCCACCTCCCGGAGGAATCCAACCTGGAAGCCTACAGGATCAGCAGGCTGGGAACGGACAATTAAGAGTGGCAGCTAAATGACCTCGTTATTCAGGAGATCTTCAATAGGTGGGGACACCCCCACGTGGATCTCTTTGCCACCTGGCACAACAAGAAGTGCCCCCAGTTCACATCCTGGCAAGGTCGGGCCCCGGCTCTCTGGGCGATGCATTTCACCTCCAGTGGACCGGCATGAAAGCCTACACCTTTCCGCCCACTCCTCTGATCCACTGCATAATTTGCAAGATCAAGGAGTCTCGCCGACTACTCATCATTCTGATAGCTCTGTGGTGGCCGGCGAGGCCATGGTTTTCGGAGCTTCTCAGGCTCTCGTAGCTGCCCCCGATACACCTTCCGACGGGCCCAACACATCTTCTGGCACAGCAGGGGTGCAGAGTCATCCACCCTGTGCCAGGGAAACTAGCCCTCACAGCTTGGTACCTGAGCAGGTAACGCTTCGGCACCTTAGCCTCTCACCGGCCAATCTGGGGATCATACAAGGCGCCAGGAGCAAAGCCAGCAGGGCCCAGTACAAAAACAATGCACCAGATTCTGCCAGTGGGCAGACTCTAAGGGAATTGACCCCTTGGCTTGCACTTTGGATAGCGTGCTCTCCTTTTCGGCGCACCTCGCTCATTCAGGCGTACAGGTGGACACCTGCCGCACATACCTTACAGCCATTGGGGCTTACAGGAACTCAGAAGGTGGCATGTTTTCCTCCTCCAACACTATCGTCAAACATCTGACAGGTCTCACTAGGCTCCACCCACCCATCAATTGACCTTAACATAGTCTTGGGTGCACTGGCACTCAAACCATTCGAGCCAATGGCGTCCGTGGGCATCAGGTTGGTCACCATCAAGACGGCCTTACCTCGGCTCTTAAAGTCAGCGAGATCCAGGTGCTGGTTGCCTATGAGCCATATACCACCTTTCACAAGGACAAGGTAGTCATGCGGATGCACCCGGCATTTCTGCCCAAGGTTCCATCTGCTTTCCACCTAAACAAGGAGATAGTTCTTCCTATGTTTTTTTCCGATCCTAATGACAAAGCAGAAAAAGTGCTGCACTGCCTGGATGTCTCGCGTGCTCTGAAATTCTACTTGGACAGGACCAAGGGCTTCCGCAAATCGGACACCCTGTTTGTCACTTTTGAAGGATCAAGACCAGGCTATCAGGCCTCTAAGGCTTCCATATCCTGCTGGATGGTCTCTGCCATCAAAGAAGCGTATGAGGGCCAGCACAAGCCGCTTCTGGCCAACATGCATGCCCACGCGGTCCGGCCAAGGCAACGGCCATCGCATTCCAGCACCATTTCCCTTGGCAAGTCATAAGCAGGGCGGCCACTTGGGCCTCTCCCTCGGCTTTCTGCAAGCATTACTGTTTGGGTGCCGGCTCTAGATCTGATGCGGCTTTCGGACAGGCGGTTCTCAGAAACATATTTGCTTAAGGAGGGTCTCCTCTCCACCCTGGGGTAACAATCAGTTGTAATCGCCCATACAGTATGGAGGAAAGGGGACGAGATGTAAGAGTAATTATAAGTTACTAACCGTAGTGACTAACATACTTAGTCCATAGTCCCCTTTCCTCCATCCGTCCCACCAACCTCCCCCCTAATACCAGTGTCATTAAGCAATGTTAAATCTATTGTCGACACGTCAATGGGGATTGAGGTGTGGCGCTGGAGGGCAGAGTCAGGGCAGCGCATGCTCCCTGGGCTGTGCCCCTGCGCGCCTCTAAATTTAAAGCGAAAAGTTTTTTTTCTGGTGAAAAAGGTTCCGTCAAGTACATTGGTGTTTAAGATAAATGCAATACTATCCTTGTTATTGAAGTCACTTCAGGGTCTAGGAGAAATTAATTTGCATGCCCAAAGAGTATTGACCAACTTCCAAAGTTTACTTGACATTTTTAAACAATTGCCTTTAAAAAGAATGCTTAACTAAAACTAATGTGTAAATACATTTCAAATGGATGGTTTCCTCCAACGTATTCCTCATCTTTGATATTCGCATCCAGCTTCGGAAAAATGTTCTTGGCAGAGGGCGCCGTGCCTCGATGGCGTGAAGTCGAAGTCCCTCGAAGGCTTCCGGCGAGGGCGACTTCATCGCATATACAAGTAGCACGCGCGGCGCCCGTTGGCCTCAGTTCTATTGCTTCGGAGACTCGGCGCGCCGGGTTAGTATATTTCTATTACATAGTTCGTTCTTTGACAGAAAATCATCGAAGATGTCTTTATCATCAATCCAGACTACCCCTCGCTCGGGTTTCAAGAAGTACAAGGAATGCAGTTAAAAAATGTCGATCACAGACCCACATCGATAGTGCCTGTGGTGTTTGGGAGAAGGCCACGACACGGAGGCCTGCTCGAAGTGTCAGTCGATGACTGGTAAAGCCCTGCGAGAGAGGAAGGGTACATTACAAGTGGGTCGTGAAACCAAAACCGACCGATCCTCGACCGTCGAGTCTGGCGTTCATTCTCCTCGATGCAAGAGTGTGGAAAAAAGGTTGAGATCGCCAAGTGGCTCCTGCCACTCATCGTCTTCGACAAAGAGATCGAAGAAGCAACACCACCGGTCACTGCCTTCCTCGTCAGAAGAATCCCCCAGTAAATGTAGGTGCCCCACCAAGCATTCTTCTGCAGAGTGGGAGGCATTTCGCCTAAAAATGCTTGAAGTGTTTGAGAAGGCCAAGCCTCTGTCTGCGCCTTTTACAGTAGCCCTCAGAGAGCGTTCCCGTTCCGACACTCGCACGCCCTTGAGCCTGGGTGATCGAAGAAATCCCCATTGAGAGCCTTTGAGGCCTCTGATGAAAAAGTCACTCGAGACGTGACGAGCGCTCGAGGTCTTCGATGCCGTCCAAGGGTGGTCCTACTCCGAAGGTGAAATCTTCAGAGGTGGTCGTCGAGGCCTCAACGCCATTGGTGCCATTTACATTGATGCCCTTGCCAACAAAAAACCATTGGCGCCAAATATTTCTAAGGTTTCAGCTCAGCCCTCTGTTAGGCAGAATCCTGTGCAGTTCCCTTGGGGAACACTGCAAAAAGATTAAGACTACAGGAGTAAGCAGTAAACCCAATTGGTAGCAGTCCGCACCACCCAGATTTACCTGGTAGCTGTGGCTGGGCAGTCAGACTTCTGTCAAGAAGAGTAGGGCAGTATGTAGAGTATACACAATAGAGCCAAAACACAGTAGAGCAAACAAACACTGACCAGAGCTTTGTATAAAAAGTATATAATTATTTATTTAAAACACACTTTATGGCATATACTAGCACTCTCAATCAAAAGCAAGTTAAAACAGTCAGGTAAAGTTTACACACCTCCCTTAGTAGTTATCAGACAAGTCAGGGTTAAAACACTACTATTTGTTAGAACAGAGGTGAGCGCTTAACCAAGATGGCACTCTGATAATGTAGTTAAAGGGAGATAAAAAGCCAGAGCATAAGAATAAAACAGTTCCCAACACTTTTGTTCAGAGCAAGGGGAGAAAGGCAGGTTATACAGTAGAGCCAAAGTTCATAGACCAGGCCCACTTTAAATGGAGCAAAGCGAAATGTGCTCAGGATCACACAGTTTAAAGTGCACTGAAAGTCTTTGCAGAGTGTTCAGAAGAGGTTGGGGTGATTCAAAAGATAGTTAGACGGCCTGCAGCCAACCCAGTTTGGAAGCCAAGGATTTAAGGGTCACCTTTAGCAATCTGTAGAAAGGGTGGCCAGGCAGGACACTGTACCTTAACGAGAAAGGAAGCCCCAGCGGGGGCAGTTCCTGGCAGTGGTTGAAGTTCGTGGTTCCGACCAGGGGAAGATAAGATCTCGTCGAGGAGGAAACGTGGAGTCGTTGCACTGCACAGGGATGAAACCAGCCGCAGAGGTCCCGATTTAAAAGGTTGCGGTCCTTTTATTCATGGTCAAAAGTGGTGAGCTTTGCTATCCGGCCGCCGGGGTGCTTGGCACGGGCGTTTCAACCCAGAGACGTCTTTGGAAGGCGAAAAGGGCGAACTGGTTGATCCCACCAGCTCATGGGAAGAAGACTCGTCCAGTAGAAGATCTTCTCTTGTCGTCGGGAAAGTGGTGAGGTAGTTGCAGCAGGGCTTCACCGGTGGTGTCGTCGTTGCAGATGGCTTAGCTTCTTCCCTCTTCGGATTCTTAGGTTCTGTGGCGACTTCTGAAGTTCCAGTCCCAAAGGCCCTGCTTTTATGCAGAAAAACCCCCATTCATCAGCCTAGCTGTCAATCACACATGCTAAGTGGTGAGCCGGGCGGCTCACCACTGGGCCAATCAGAATATAGTTTGACTTGGGTTGCTTAGGCAAAGCAGTCCAGGGTGCCAATTCCCCCTTCCACCCTTCCTGTGGAATCCAGACAGAGTGGCACCATTTGGAGGGCTTCTGTGGAGAAGCCCGCCAAAATAGTGGAACAAAGGGCTCGACCTTGGTCAGTTGGAGACGGACACAAATGCCATTTTAGAATCGAGTTCTGGCAAAAAGACCCAACCGGTGATTTAATATTAAATAAATAAACCGGCGGTATCTTTAACATTGCACCAAAAAGTGGTGCGTTTAAAATCAATGGGAACATCCCATAGAGAATATTCAGGAGGAATATTTTGCGTGGTAATCACTGCCGCTAGCCAGAAACTCTATGAGGGGACACGGGACAGTGACCCCTCGAAAACAGACCCAGGAGCAATCGAATTAACCCTTACCAGTACTTCCACAATATGATGATTTGTACTTGTTCTGTTCACAATTTTGGACTAGTAAAGCCAATGGTGACTTTACATGCCCTGGGAGACAGTAGTCAGTCCCAGGGTATGACGTCTGTTTGGGGGGGTCACTGACAGCCCTGTGGTACTGCTCTGAGGGTGCTGTGTAGCACACATTCAGAAAAACAGATATCCTATGGAGTAAAAAGAAACTTCATAGCCCATAAGCACATAAGTCAAAGACATACCTCAAATCATGCCTAAGAATGGGAGTAAAAGAGTCTCGCTCTTAGCAGGAGAAAAAACAAACCCCAAAAATCCAGCAAAGCTGCTGGGGGACTCACTAGGTTTGGGAAATTAGCCTCACAGAGAATTCTCCCTAACACCCTCTGAGCATGTTGCAGCAAAAGAAAAAGCTGCTATGCCAAAACCTTCCACAAAACTGCCACCTCCTGAAAAAATGTACTTCTTTACCCAGGAAGGAGTATTTTAAATTCTTGTCTTCAATATTTGAAGAAGAGGAAAGATCTGAGGAAGAGGAGGTTCCTTTTCGTCTGGAGTTTGGTGCTCCTAATGTGCCAGAGTGTTTAATCTCTGAAGAAAGTAGAATGAAAGACCTTATTGACACACTGCACTAGGCCAGTGGTGTGGATACATCGCCGGAGACTGAGTTTGGCAAACCAGAGCTAGGTGAACACGCTGACTTTTCTTATAGACTCCTAATGTCAAAAGTGGTCGAGTATTTACGCTGGGCCAAACCACCAGCTCAGTTTATTCAGGATGATCTTGTAGACATTCTAGACAAAGTTCCACCTACAGACCCAGTTTCTCCCTTCCGTGTGGCCTTACAAAATAGGGTGGCCAAGAATTGGGAGTCCCCGGATTCTATCCCTGCTGTGGATATATCCCTCACTAGAAAATACTGCCCTTCCATTAGTGACCCCGGCTATCTGTCCAAACACCCCACTCCTGAGTATCTGGTGGTCCAGGCAGCCATAGCTACATCTAACAAAGCGGCATACCCTACCATCCCTCTGGATATGGACGACAAGCGTGTGGATGGATGTGCACGCAAGGTATTTTCAGCTGGCAGCATGGCCTTAAAGTCGGCCATCTCCACTTGTGCCTTAGCCAAGTTTTCGTACACTCTGTGGGAGTGCATCTCCATGGCGGCGGAGCACATACCAGAAGGTGAGGAAAGGGAGGGTTTCCTATCCATAGTTGGAGATGGAAAGGAGGCCATGCAAGGATTGCTTCAGTCTGGATTGGACACTGCAGATAGCGTCAGCAGGTCCATGGCTAGTAGCACGGTTCTCCAGCATGGGGTCTGGCATGGATCCACATGCTCATGAATATTCCCCGTCGTCAATCCTCGGTATAGAAAAAATCAGTATCAGTTTCGTTTCTGATCTGTCTTTCTCAGTAGTAACCAATCTCTGGTCTCTGGGTAACACTGCCACCAGCCAATGACTGCCCTCTCCCTAAGCCCCGCCCCCAGCAGCCATCCTCAGATTTTTACTGCACGTTCAAGTGTTGGGAGTCCTCGTGCTGTAGCTCTCGAGCTTTTGCTGCGTTTTCGCGCTTTTTTCAGGAGATTTTCTCATTTTTTCGGTTCAATAGAGCCTCAAGCTCCACCATTTCTACTTTTGATCAACAGGGATCCGTTTCGTTTCCGGCGCCACAGGACACCTCGGCTGCCATTTTGTCAGCCATCCAGCCCACATGCTTGGAGATGAGGACTAGGTTGCCTCTTCCCCCGACGGAGGTACCTGAGCCAGACCCGACGGGGGAACCGGAGCCAGGACCTTCAGAGAGCCCACGACTTAAGAGGAGGAGGACGCATCCTAGGCCTCCTCTCCCGCCTCTGCGGCCTTCTCTGCCTTCCCCCGGTCCACTACCCATGGGGATGATACAGGCATGGACACGACTATGACGGGTACGTATGACGATGGAGGCGACGACGGGACGTGTCCCCCGTCGCCCCCCCTGCCCGGGCGTCCCCGCCATACGAGATTGGATCCTTCCATGCTATGATTTCCAGGGCATCCGAGCTCTTCCAGCTCTGCCCCGAAGAAAAGAAGGAAGGGTTCCTTTACCAACGGCGCGAGGCTAAAAGGAAGACGGTCCTCGCCATTCCGCTTCTTGATGACATCTGGGATGAGGGGCTCGCCCTCCTCAGGAACCCTGCCACGGCTCCTGCGAAGAGGGACCGGTACGAGAAGAAGTACCGGGTCCCCGACGCTGCCCCCTTGTGCCTTAGGGCGCAACCTACCCCGGATTCGGTCGTTTCGGCGGCGGCCAAGAAGAAAGCGGGGGGCATCGGCCTCGACTTCAACCTCCCCGCTGGACGGCGAGGGTAGGAAGCTGGATGCGATGGGACGACGGGTTATCTCATCTGCAGCGACGACCATCAAGGCGGCCAACGCCCTGGCCATCGTAGCCCTCTACGACAGGGAGTTATGGTTCAAGATCGCCCCTCTGTTGGATTTCCTTCCGGACGCCAAGAGGACTGAGGCCCTGGAAATCTTACAGGAAGGTGAGATTGCCTCGGAGCACGCCATTACGGTGGCTACGGACATCGCTGACACCTGTTTCCGTCAGTTGGGCAACAGCGTTTGCCTGAGATGACGAGGATGGCTCAAGGTGACGGATTTCCGCCAGGACGTACAGACCAAGGTTTTGGACATGCCCTTCGATGGGAACAACCTTTTTGGCAAGGCGGTTGATGAGTCCCTTCAGGCGATCAAGACGGACACGGAGACGGCCCATGCACTGGGTGTGCTCCAACAGCGACGGTCGTCCTTTCGGAGCTCCGGAGGCAGACAGGGTGCCTCCAAGGGAGCCGGCAGCAGCTCCTCTAGGTACCGTCAAGCGGCAAGATCTTCATCGCAGGAGGCCTACAGGGGACGCGGCAAGTCAGGTGGTTCCCGCCGTCGTCACCAAGGTGGTCAAGGAGGCAAAGCGGCCTCCAAGCAAGATTGAACCGACTGTCGGGTCGGGCCCCGGCCGAAGCACCCTGGTGGGAGGCCGGCTGATGAAGTTCGTCGGTGTGTGGGAGTCCATCTCCACCGACCGTTGGGTGCTGGATGCCCTGGCCCTGGGGCACGCCTTCGAGTTCCAAAGAGGCTTCGGGGGTCCGGAGTTTACTCCAGATACTTCCTCGTAAAGAAGACAGGAGGATGGCGTCCCATCCTGGACCTGCGACGACTGAACAAATGCATCAAGGCACAGATGGTCACCCTCCAGCACGTGCTGGGACAGCTGGAGGAGGGCGATTTCCTGTCGTTGTTGGACTTGGAGGATGCATACTTCCACGTCCCTATCCTAAAGAGACACCGAAACCTCCTCAGGTTCGTGGTCAAAGGGCGGCACTACCAGTTCAAGGCCCTCCCGTTCGGATTAAAATCGGCACCCAGGGTGTTCACCAAGTGCCTAGCACCGGTGGCGGCGCGGCTGCGCCTCCAACTCCTACCCCTCCCTGGACGACTGGCTCATACGAGCAAGGACAAGGGAGCTTGCCGTGGAACACACTGCGAAGACCGTCCAGCTGCTCACGGACCTGGGGTTCTCCAACTTTTCAAAATCCCACTTGGTCCTGTTATAAGTGGCCCTGTTTCTGGGAGCACAGCTCGACACAGTGGCGCGGCGGGCCTCGCCGTCGGAGGAAAGGATAAGGACCATCCTGGGAAATGTGCAACGTCTGCTGGCCACGGACGTGGCCAGAGTGAGGTCTATCAAGTCCCTCCTCGGAATGATGTCCTCCTGCATTTATCTGGTGCGCCACTGCAGACTTCGGATGCAACCCTTGCAAGAATTCCTCGTCGCCCACTGGATCCAGATGACGGGCAGCTTCGAGGACAGGATCCCGCTCGACGAAGCGTTCCGTCAGGCGATACGATGGTGGGGTGTCTGCTCTCATCTGACGGCGGGAACAGGTTTCCTAGCCCCGGCCCACCAGGTGACTGTGACGACGGATGCCTCCCCAGTGTGCGCTCCCCAACCTTCCAGGGGTCTCCACGCGAGAGGCCTTTGGCACCCAGAGGAGAATACTCTCCACATCAACATCTTGGAGCTCCGTGCAGTGTTGTGGGTCCTCAGGTCCTTCCTTCTGTCCCTCAAGGGCAAGGTGGTGAGGATCTTCACCGACAACACCACCACGATGTTTTACATTCAGAAGCAGGGCAGAACCAGATCCCCTGCCCTATCCAAGGAAGCCCAGGATCTGTGGCATTGGGCCGTCGCCCAAGGGATGTTTCTGGTACCCTTTCATCTGGCAGGGATAAAAAACACCATCGCCGACTCACTCAGCATAGAGCTGCGCTCGTGCCATGAGTGGGAGCTGCGCCAGGATCAAGTGGACCGACTCTTCCGACGATGGGGCGAACCCCAGATCGATCTCTTCGCAACGGCGGCGAACTCCAAGTGCCGGAGGTTCGCCAGCCGGTTTCCCCAACCGAGGAGCATGGGCGATGCTTTCTCGTTCCCTTGGGACGGCCTGTTCCTTTATGCGTTCCCGCAGTTGCCGTTGCTACTCCGGCTCGTCAACCAGCTCAAGAGGTCCCGGTGCAGGATGATCCTCGTTGCACCGGCGTGGCCAAGGCAGATCTGGTTCCCGGACCTTCTGGACTTGTCAGCGTCCACACCAGTCAAGCTGCCGACGGACGCGGATCTTCTCTCCAGAGAAGGAGGCGCCATTCTTCATCACGAACCAGAGTCGCTGAACTTGCAGGCCTGGCTCCTGCAGCACTAGAGTTTGGAGGATACAACATCCCCGCCGACTGCAGAGAGGTTCTTGCGAAGGCCAGGGCATCCTCAACTCTCAAGTGCTACGGACACAAATGGAAGAGGTTCTGTCTGGTGCCGTGCACAGAAGATTAACCCTCTGCGTATTACGTCCCCTCAAGTATTGCCGTACCTATTGTCCTTGGCCAATGCTGGCCTATCTCGGGCGTCCTTGTGGTCTCATCGACTGTTGAAGGAATTTATGAAAGGACTGTTCCGATCATTCCCGCCATTTCCAGATGGCTCTCTGGCTGCATCATGCACTGTCACCGTTTGGCAAACCGACCGTTGCCAGGCCGTCCGAGAGCCCATTCGACCAGAGCGATCGCTGCTACTACGGCGTTCCTGTCTGGTGTGCCCCTGCTCGACATCTGCAGGGCTGCTACGTGGAGGTCGACGCACACCTTCACGAGATTCTACTGCGTCGACTGGGATTCCAGGAAGGAGTCCAGAGTCAGCCAGGCAGTGCTGCGCAACCTGTTTGCCTAAGGTGAGCCTGATGAGGTATGAGCTGCTTAATGTTGAGTTGTTGTATTGCTTGATATTGAGCCTTTTGCCACCTCCCGTGGTTGTGCATGTGTATACTACTAATGTATTTTTATATTCATGAGCATGAGAATCCATGCCAGACCCCATGCTGGAGAAGGAACAAGTTACTTACCTGTAACTGTTGTTCTCCAGAATGGGTCTGGAATGGATTCACATGCGAACCCTCCCGCCTACCCCTCTGCGGCTCTTCACTTGGTCATACTGCCACTTCACGTGCTACCAAATCTGAGGATGGCTGCCGGGGAGGGGCTTAGGGAGAGGGCAGTCATTGGCTGGGGGCAGTATGGCCCAGAGACCAGTGATTGGTTACTACTGAGAAAGACAGATCAGAAACAAAACTGATACTGATTTTTTCTCTACCGAGGATTCCCGGCCTGACGACGGGGAATATTCATGAGCATGTGAATCCATGCCAGACCCATGCTGGAGAACAACAGTTACAGGTAAGTAACTTGTTCCTTATGCGCAAGTTTGCATGTTTGTGGAAGTATGGTTTTGCACCAGATATGCAGTCCCGTCTTCTGAACATGCCATTTGGCGGGTCTCACCTTTTTGGCAACAAGGCTGATGAAAGTCTTGAGGTTGCAGACCTCAAAAGCAGCTGCCAAATCTTTAGGGGCCGCTGTTGGGCAACCTCAGCCTTTTCTTTCATCAGGACAATCTTGGAGGGGACGATCTATCGTTAAAATTCCTCATATGGAAAAGCGAGAGGAATGGCCAGTCAGAGGCCAAAGGAAAATCCCTTGTGGTGGACAGGGTAAAAGTGCAAAGCCAGCTCCAGCTAGAGGCTTCTTTGCCATCAGCAGCTGCAGCAACCGCCTCAAAACCGCTTTGAGTGTTTGCATCACGAAACACTAGTGGTGGGCAGACTATCTCAACATCTGCAAGAATGGCGAGACATTCGTTCAGATGCCTGGGCTCTGGAAACAATAGCCCAGGGTTACTGCCTTCCATTCTTAACGCAGCCTCACAACATTCCACCTGGGTAACACTCTTTGAGGATTCCAGATCCGCTCTTTGAGCAGGAAATATTAACCCTGCAGGAGAAAGGTGCTATAGAACCGGTACCTGTAGCGGAGAGGAACAATGGTTTGTATTCCCCATATTTTTTTATCCCCAAGAAAGACGGAGATCTGAGACCCATCTTAGACTTGAGATACTTGAACAAGTTCTTCAGGAAGAACAAGTTCAAGATGGTTACTCTTTCTCAGATCCTTCGGGCCCTCCAACTTCAGGATTGGTTGGTGTCATTGGACCTTCAGGAAGCTTATTTACATGTGCCGATCCATCTCAAGCACAGAAAATACCTCTGGTTTGCTGTTGGACGCTCACACTATCAGTTTAGAGTCCTGTCATTCGGATTGACCTCTGCCCTGAGGGCCTTCACCAAACTGCCGATAGTGCTGGCAGAGTATCTCAGGAGAGGTGGATTCATGTCTACACCTATACACCTACTTGGACAATTGGCTGATCATGGCACGCTCTCCCGAGCAAGCCCTGGATCATTTTAAGGTCACCTGCCACTCTCTTCAGACTGGGCTTCTCCCTCAATTTAAAGAAGTCACAGATGACACCTTCTCAACGGCTCCAATACATCAGAGCTGTATTAGACACATCGTTGGGAAAGAGCTCGCAACCCAAGGCGAGGGCTCAAGACATTCTTCAGATGGTTTCAAAATTTCAAAGTGCCCAAAATCTCCCATCTTACTATTTTGTGAGGTTGCTCGGCCTCATGCGGTTGTGCATTTTTCTGGTGCCAGAAGCCCGCCTGAGAATGCGATCCCTTCAATGGGCTCTGAGAACTGAATGGTCCCAATTCTCAGGAAGGATAACGGACCTGCTCCAGGTTCCAAGCAGAATCGCTCAGGATCTCTTGTGGTGGGCCTTCGAGAACAATATTCTGAAAGGAGAACATTTTTGGCAACCATGGCCGGAGATTACAGTAGTGACGGACTTCACACTTACAGGGTAGGGAGCCCACGCCAACAATCTGACAGTCAGCTGTCGTTGGTCTCCATCAGAGTCCAAACTACAAATCAACCTTTTGGAGCTGAGGGCAATCAGACTAGCACTGAAGGCCTTCCTACCCTCTGTATGGGGTAAGAATGTCCTGATAATGACGGACAACACAGTGGCCATGCATTACTTCAACAAAAGGAGGTTTAGGGTCACTACCACTCTGCAGAGAGGTAGTGCAGCTCTGGTACTGGGCAATTCAGGAAGGAATCTCCTTATCAGCAGTTCACCTGGCCACGGAGGAAAACACGACGGCTGACGCTCTGAGCAGGCAGGGTGCAGTGTCCCACGAGTGGAAACTAGCTCAGGAAGTCCTTCAATCGATCTTTGCCCTTTGGGGAACCCCTCAGGTAGACCTATTTGTGACCGGGATCAACCATAAGTGCGGAAGGTATTGCTCAAGGGAATTTCCTCCGAGAGGAGCTCTAGGAAACAGGTTTGTGGGGGATTGGGTCTTCCCACTACTATAAGCAAAGTTTGAATGCAGTACCCTCTGGGAACACTACAAGCAACTTTGACTACAGGTATAGGCAACCCAACCTTTGGTATAAGTTTGTACTACACAGTTTTGGTAGCGTGTTGAGCAGCCAGGCTTAACTCAAGAGGGGAAACGTGAGTTAGACAAAGATTCACAGCCACAGGTATTCAAAAAAACTCTTACATTCAAGGTTTCTTGCATAAACAATTATTAATTTCAGTCAGTTATAAAGCCTTCTTTAGAAGGGAGCAATATAGTAGTAACACAGAAATACACTTCAATGCTGTACACTCTGAGTTTCTGAATCAGGCAAGACCCTTTTGGGATGGCCCACAGACGCAACCTACACCCACAGGTGACTTCAATAACAAGGGTGCTGGGGACATTCATATCTTACGGTTGGCATTCAGAACACTCTTAAAAGTTGGTAAAAGGCGTACGTTATTGGAACGCAAGTGATCACCAATATTCTTAAGCAGGGCAAATACTTTCAGATCATCTTAGTCATACAATTCAATAGGTTAAGCCAAAGTCAATAGGAAAACTTCTTTGTATAGGATGCAGCACTTCAGGTAAGTAAATGGAAACGTCTTTGCACAAATTCTTAGGTGTCTTTGATTAAAAAAATAAAAAAAATAATCAAATGTAGGGCCACAAGCTGATTAGACTTGAGTTGCAGAAGTTACAAGCACTTCCACAGTAAGAGGTACGTTTTCTTAGACTTGTTTTACAGTACCTAGGTAAAGAAGAAAAGATGCAGCTGATGACTTCTGTTCCTGTGCAGCTCTGCAGATCTCACTGTTCCTGGGCCTCAGTTGTGGGGACAAGAGGGAGGATGTCGGGGGGGCTCCTTCAATGCACTAGGACTGTCAAAACCTGCAACCGGTAAACTCCACTTTCAGTGGCTGTTTCATGTTTCGCCTTCTTGCGGCTACCACAAATGGCAACAGCGCGGTTCCTGGCTATCAAGGTGGACTTTCCTTTCTTCTGGGGTTGCGCACTCTGTTGGGGCTCACGCTTAGTCAATCTTGCTTCGTGAGAGTCCGGAGGATCTTCCAAAAGCTTTAGGCCAGCTTAAAAGTAACACACACAATGTGGTGTCCCTCTCCCTGGCTATGTGGTTCCTGCAGCAACTCTGAGGAAGTTTAACCAGCTCCAAGATGGGTGTCCAGGGGCTTACTTTGGAGTTGATTGGTCCCACCAACTCAAAGGGAGAAGTCGTCCTTGCAGGGGCTTCTCTGTCGATGCCAATTTGACAAGTTGGCCCTGCAGCAGGGCTTCACTGGCCAAACCAATGGTCCAGGAGTTGCAGCAGGCATCCTATTCAAGCTCTTCTTCGGTTACTTCATCCAGTGGTCGACTGCTTTCAAAGCCAAATGACTCACCTTTTATTCCGTTCTCTCCCATTAATTCCAGCCTAGCTGTCAGTCACCCAGCAGGGTGGCTGTCCTTGCCGGACAGTCAGCCAGCCAATCACCACAGAGTGCATGAGGTTTCTAAGGTAGGAGGAATTGGCACATTTCGGTTTCTCCGTTCCCCATCATTTCTCAAGTAATCAGGAGGTTGAGACGGTTCGGAAGCTGCATGTTCCTAATTTCCCCGGATTGAGCCAGGAGAACGTGGTACCTGGACCTTCTAGACATATCCATCTGCCTTCCGATTAATCTTCTGCAGAGAGAGAATCTTCTCTCACACAGGGAGGGACAGGTTTTCCATCCAGTGGTCAACACCCTCAGCCTTCACGCTTGGTTTCTGATAGGCTGAGATACAAGGATTGGGACCTCCCGGATGATGTCATGGAGGTGTTGCGTTCGGCAAGAAGGCCAGCAACAAAATCCCTGTGCCGTTGGAACAAGCTTTGCGACTGGTGCAGGGAAAAGAATGTTGATCCTTTTCTATGTTCAATTCCAGTCCAGGGGTGTTGTCTTTCCTCTTATCATTGGCACATAAAGGTCTCAATGTTGGGACCATTAAAGGTTACCTGAAAGTGCTTTCCATCTTCAAGCGCTCTTCGGAAGAATGCTCCCATTTTAAAATTCCCTTGGTGATTAAATTCCTAAAAGGGCTCACAAATGTGTTACCACCTTCTTTTTAAGTCCTAGTTTGGGACCTTCATTTGGTTCTAAAGTTTTTAAGTTGTGCCCCATTGGGGTTGTAAACCTTTAAACCATATT
Organism: Ambystoma mexicanum; assembly: GCF_040938575.1. NCBI lineage: Eukaryota > Metazoa > Chordata > Amphibia > Caudata > Ambystomatidae > Ambystoma > Ambystoma mexicanum. The sequence continues at coordinate 345,913,123 of NC_090922.1, forward strand.
TTCGAGTGGATTGTGTCCTCCAACGTATTCCTCATTTTAGATGTATTCAATCCAGCTTTAGCTGCTTCGGAAAAAATTTCGGCAGTGGGCGCCGTGCGTCGATGTCGTCGAGTTGGTCCTTTGGCCTCAGAGGGTGACGTCATCGGTTGTATAAATAGCACGCGTGGCACCGGTTGGCCTCAGTTCCGTTTTTCTGCAGTATATGTTGCTTCGGAGATTCGGCGCGTCTTGAGTTCTGTGAGATAACTAAATATAATGAATATGTCCTTGTCGACGCCGCCCACGACCCCGAGATCGGGTTTTAAGAAGTGCAAGTCGTGCGGTTCAAAAATGTCGATCAGACTGGCACCGAGATTGTTTGCGGTGCCTCGGAGAAGGCCACGACATGGAGGCCTGTACGTAGTGTCAGGCGATAACTGGAAAGGCCTTGCGAGAGAGGAGGGGAAAATTACAGGTAGGTCGTAATCAGACTGTAAAGCCTCTAGCGTCGATTCGAGATCCTGTGAGAAGTCTCTTTGACACAAAAGGCATCGGTCGAGGTCCCGAAGCGATTCCCATCGCTCGTCGTCTTCGACAAAAAATCGAAGAAACGACGCCACAGGTCCACCTCATCCTCGGACGAATCCCCCAAAAAGGATGAAATGTCCCACTAAACATTAGTCATCCGAAGAATGGGAGGCATTGAGGGTCAAAATGATGGAAGTGTTCGAGAAAGCGAAGCCTCGGTCCGCGCCTACCTCGGAAGCCGGCCAGGAGCGTCATCGCTCTGACACTCGTGCGCCCTCGAGCCCGGGGATCGCAAAAGGAAGGATAGAGAACCATCTAGGATGCCGAACGAGAGAAGCCGCTCGGGTCGAGTCGATCGCTCGAGGTCAGACTCCGTCCGAGACCAAACACACCTCGAAGGGCAAGTCTTCGAAGAGGACCTCAACGCCTTTGTCCACGTCAACCCCAAAGCCCTCGGCGCCGAAAGCTCCAGTTCGGCCAAATCAGCCAGAAAAAGGGAAAGAGAAGGCTGCAAGACCTGTAATGCTTTCAGGGCCCATTAATACTCCTCCTCCTCTCCTAGAAAAGGTTTTCAAACCTCTTCCTAGGAAGGAGTTCTTAAAGTCACTGACCTCAATTTTTGAGGAACAGGAGAAATCTGATGAGGAGAATGTACCCTTTGGGCTGGAATATGGCACCCCAAATGTCCCAGAATGTCTGATTTCAGAAGAAAGCAAGATGAGGGATTTGGTTGAATGCAAGTGGCATTGATACATCTCCTGAAAATGACTTTGGTAGGCCAGATCCAGGAGAACATGCCAGTCCATCATACTGTCAGCTAATGACAAAGGTGATAGATTATTAGATTATTTAGGATGGGCCAAACCTCCAGCCCAATTCATCCAAGATGATCTAACGGACATACTGGATCCTACTGAAGGCCCAATACTACCTTTTCACATAGCCTTGCAAAGTAGAGTGGCCAAAAATTGGGAGACTCCGGATTCTATTCCGCCAGTGAATAAATCCCTCACTTCAACCGGCTATCTGTCTAAATATCCCACTCCTGATGGTCATACAGGCAGCCACAGCTTCTAACAAACTGCCGTACCCTTCTATCCCTCCGGACAGGGACGATAAGCGTGTGGGTGGCTGGGCACTGAAGGTATTTTCAGCTGGTAGTATGACGTTAAAATCAGCCAACGCCACATGTGCCTTGGCAAAGTTTTCGTACACTCTGTGGGAGTGCAATGAAATGGCAGCAGAGCACATACCAGAAGGGGACGAAAGGGAAGGATTCCTTGCCATTGTTGGAGATGGAAAGGAGGCTATGCAGGAATCTGGATTGGACACTGTAGATAGTGTGAGCAGGTCCATGGGCACTAGCACGGTAATGCGCAGATTTGCGTGGTTACGGAAGTCGGGCTTTGCACCAGATGTGCAGAACAGTCTTCTGAACATGTCCTTTGACGGGTCTCACCTTTTTGGCAGCAAGGCTGACGAGAGCCTTGAGAGGTTGCAGACCTCAAAAGCAGCTGCCAAGTCTTTGGGAGCTGCCTTTAGGCAACCTCAGCCTTTTCGTGCGCCAGGTCAATCTTGGAGGGGGACAATCCTATCTTTACTACTCCTCGTATGGAATGGCGAGAGGAATGGCCAGTCAAAGGGGACAGAGAAAGGCCACTCGCGGTGGACGAGGAAAATGTGCAAAGCCAGCTCCAGCCATCAGCGGCTGCAGCAACCGCCACAATACTACTTTGAGGACTTGCATCACAAGACACCTGTAGGAGGTAGGCTGTCGCAGCATCTGCAAGAATGGCGAGCCATTACTTCAGATGTTTGGGCTCTAGAAATAATAGCCCATGGTTACTGCCTTCCTTTTCTAATGCAACCTCAAAGCAATCTACCAAGGAGACACCCTTTGAAGTTTTCAGACCTGCTCCTACAGCAGGAAGTTCTAACCCTGCTGGAGAAAGGTGCTATAGAACCAGTACCTGCAGCAGAGAGGAACAAGTGATGGTACTCCCTGTATTTTCTGATCCCCAAAAAGGATGGAGGACTGAGACCCATCCTGGACTTAAGAAAGTTGAACAAGTTACTCAGGAAGGACAAGTTCAAGATGGTTACCCTTTCTCAGATCCTTCAGGCCCTTCAACTCCAGGATCGGTTGATGTCATTGGACCTCGAGGATGCTTATTTTCATGTGCCGATTCATCTCGAGCACAGAAAATACCTGAGGTTCATAGTTGGCGACTCACACTATCAGTTTGGAGTCCTGCCATTCGGATTGACCTCTGGCCGGAGGGTCTTCACCAAGCTGATGGTAGTGGTGGCAGGGCACATCAGGAGAGGGGGAGGGATACACGTCTACCCCTGCTTGGACGATTGGTTGATCAGAGCACATTCTGCCGAACAGGCACTGGATCACCTGAAAGTCACCTGCCACTTCCTCCAAAGATTGGGCTTCTCCCTCGATTTCAAGAAATCACAAATGACACCTCAAAGGCTCCAATATATAGGAGCTGTATTTGACACATCCCTGGGAAAGAGCTCGCCTCCCAGGTCGTGAGCTCAAGGCATTCTTCAGATGGTTTCAAAATCCCCAAAATCTTCAGGCCTACAACTTCTTAAGATTACTCGGCCTCATGGCATCCTGTATCTTCCTGGTGCCGGAGGCACGCCTGAGAATGAGATTCCTTCAATGGGCTCTAAAGACTCAATGGTCCCAATTCTCATGTCAAATGATGTATTTTCTCCAGATTCCAAACAAGGTTCGACAAGATCTTCTATGATGGACTTGTTCAGAGAATATCCTGAAAGGAGAACTTTTTTGGCAACCATGGCCAGAAATCACAGTAGTGACGGACGCCTCACTCATGGTGTGGAGAGCTCATGCCAACGACCTGACAATCAGCGGTCGTTGTTCTCCATCGGAGTCCAAACTACACATCAACCTTTTAGAGCCGAAAGCAATCAGACTAGCGCTGATAGCTTTCCTGCCATCTGTCAGGGGAAAAAAATGTCCTGATAATGACGGACAACACAGTGGCCATGCATTATCTAAACAAGAGAGGTGGTGTAGAGTCACTACCTCAGTGCAGCTGTGGTATTGGGCAATTCAAGAAGGAATCTCTTTAACGGCAGTTCATCTAGCCGGGGAGGAGAATGACTGCATATGCTCTGAGCAGGCAGAGCACAGTGTCCCACGAATGGGAACTGGCTCAGGAAGTCATTCAAGAGATCTTTGTCCTTTGGGGAACCCCTCCAGTGGACCTATGTGCGACCGGAATCAACCGGAAGTGTGAAACGTATTGCTCAAGGGAATTTCCCCCGAGAGGAGCCCTGGGGGACCCGTTGTGGTGGAGTGGAATTTCCCACTATTGTAAGCGTTCCCTCTGATTCCTGTAATTCCTCAGGTCATCAGGAGACAGATGCTTCGGGAGCCGCATGATCCTAATTGCCCCGGATTGGGCCAGGAGAACGTGGTACCTGGACCTTCTAGACATGTCAGTCTGTCCCACAGTACGTCTTCCTCAGAGAGAACCTTCTCTCTGAAATGGAGGGTCAGGTTCTCCATCCAGAGGTCAAAACGCTCAAGCTTCACGCTTGGTATCTGAAAGGCTGAGATATGAGGATTGGAACCTTCCAGAGGACGTCATGGAGGTGTTGCTTTCGGCAAGAAGGCCAGCAACAAAGTCTCTATACCATTGCCGTTGGAAAAAGTTTTGCAACTGGTTCAGAGAAAAGAATGTCGATCCTTTTCTATGTTCTATTCCGGAAGTACTGTCCTTCCTACTGACCCTAGCACATAGAGGTCTAAATGTTGGAACCATTAAAGGTTATATTGTGGCGCTTTCCATCTTCAAGCGCTCGTCAAAGAATACTCCTATTTCAAAATTCCTTTGGTAGTGCAATTTTTAAAAGGTCTCACTAATGTGTTTCCTCCTTACCCATTTCAAGTGCCAATTTGGGATCTCAATCTGGCCCTAAAATTCTTAATGTGTGCTCCTTTTGAGCCCTTGCACACTTGTCCATTAACATTACTGACAGGTTAAATCATCTAAGAAAGCCTTTTTCCATCTGCAAAAAGAGTGAGCGAATTGCAGGCACTGTCTTCTGGGCCACCCTATACTTTGTTCCATAAGGACAGAGTTGTGTTGAGGGTTAAACCCTAATTTTTACCTAAAGTGGTATCTGATTTTCATTTAAGTCAGAAAATTGTTTTACACGCATTCTATCCTCCACCTCATCCTAGTAAGGAGCAGGAAACATCACACAGGTTGGATCCGAAAAGTGCTTTAAGCTTTTACATCTCTAGGCTTTCAAAGCTTAGAGTGGACAATCAACTGTTTATGGGCTACACAGGAAAGACATTGGGTCAGTGACAAAAAATATCACGCTGGATTGTGCTTTGTATTTCAGAATGCTACAGATTAGCACAAAAAGACCCACCAGAAGGTCTAAGGGCTCATTCCACCAGAGGCATCGCCTCTTCGACAGCCCTACAAAGAGGTGTTCCTATAAGGTTCATTTGTGAAGCAGCAACTTGGTCTTCGCTGCATACCTTTTCAAAATTCTATAGCCTGGATGCTTCCCAGTCCAAGGAGCTGAATTTTGGTAAAGCAGTACTACATTCAGCCAAATAAGGGTATCAAAAATCTAACCCCTCCTCCAGAGAAATCGTCTATACTGCTTTAGGAGTCTATGGAAGATGAGGAATACGTTGGAGGACACAATCCACTCGAAGAACAAGTTACTTACCAACTGGTTACCTTCTTTCGATTGCATGTTCCTCCAACGTATTCCTCATCGCCCTCCCAAGCTACCCCTCTGTAGATTTTTCTGGGTTATTGCACTTTAACTCTCGCAAGATAAATACCTGTCTGCTGGCACAATCTACACAGTGAAAAATCAAAAATGAAGGGGGAAAGACAGAACTGAGGCCAATGGGCGCCACCCGTGCTACTTCTACACCCGATGACGTCACCCTCAATGGAGGCCTTCGAGGGACCATCGACTCGACGACATCGACACACAGAGCCCTCTGCCGAAATGTTTTTTACGAAGCGGCTAAAGCTGGATGGAATACATCTAAGATGAGGAACACGTTGGAGGAACATCCAATCGAAAGAACGTTACCAGTTGGTAAGTAACTTGTTCATTGGTCGTTTCAACATCTGCACTTAGAGTGAGTTGCAGGCACTTTCTTACAGGCCACCCTATACTGTGTTCCACAAGGACAAGGTTGTGTTGAGGGTAAGACCCTCCTACTTACCTAAAGTTGCATCTGATTTCCATCTGAATCAGAAAATTATTCTGCCGGCGTTCTACCCCCTTGCTGCATCCCGGTAAAGAGGAAGAAAGGCTCCATAGGTTGGACCCTAAAAGAGCTTTAAGCTTTTATATTCCTAGGTTCTCCAGGCTCAGAGTGGATGACCAACTCTTTATTGGGTATACCGGAAGAAAAATTGGGTCAAGTTGTTTAAAAACAGACCTTGTCAAGTTGGATTTTACTTGGCATCTAGGAATGTTACAAATTGGCAGGCAACGACCTCTGGAAGGCTTGAGGGCTCATTCCACCAGAGGTATAGCCTCTTCGGCAGCCCTTCAAAGGGCATGCCGATTCAATCAATCTGTGATGCAGCAACTTGGTCTTCACTGCATACACTTAGAAAATATCACTTTCTAGATGCTTCCCACTCTCAGGATGCTGACTTTGGTAAGGAATACTGTATTCAGCCTTATAAATGCCGACAATCTTAAATTCTACTCCCTCCTCCAAATTCTGCATACTGCTTTGGGAGTCTATCAAAGATGGGAGGGCGATAAGGAATAGGTTGGGGGACACAATCCATTCGAAGAACTAGTTACTTACCAACTGGTAACATTCTTTCGATTGGATGTTTCTCCAACATATTCCTCATTACCCTCCCATCCTACCCCTTTGTAGAATTTATTATGCTGTTACAACTTCACCTCTTGCAGGGCTGTGTACTGTCTGCCTACACTGACAATCAACACGAACAGGAGGGAAAAACAGAACTGAGGCCAACGGGCACCGTGCATGCTACTTGTACACCTGATGTCACCCTCGATGGAGGCATTCTAGGGACATCGACTCGACGCACAGCACTCTCTACCGAGAATTTTTCCGAAGCTGGACGTGAATATCAAAAGATGAGGAATAGGGTGAAGGAACATCCAATCGAAAGTACATTACCGGTTGGTAAGGAACTGTTCTTCTGATGCTTGTGAATCTGCTTACAATCATATCCTGTGCATATAGTCCAACATCTAGTGGTAAGCTCTACAGCTCACATTTACCCCTCTTGAGATGGGCCTGGCTGCTCAGTCACACTACCAACTTGTGTAGTACAGACCTATACCAAAAAAAAGTGGGGGACGTGGGATGCCAGACATAAACATCTTGGTCATTTTGTTGACTCAGTTGATAGTCTATCTTCAGCGATGTTCTGGGAAAAGCTGATTTCTGGTCACAAAACATTAACAAATGTGGTTCGTGTCTTGCAGCAGGCAGGGTTTATTTCCCGAGAGATTTGCTGAGTAATCTGTGCAATTCTGTGAGCTTGTTTGTTCAGACTGTTTTTAGTTTTCTTGTCTTGATGTTCCCTTTTTCTTTTCTCCCCTTTCTTTTATTCTGTTATTTTTATTGTATTCTTTTTCCTTGGGAAACTATCAATTTAAATGTGTGTTTAATGTTTTTCAAAATGATGAAATTGTATGTACTTAGTTTGTATTTGTGAAAAACCTATTTTGTTTGTAGCACAATAAAAATGTTTTTTTTATTTTAAAGTGGCTTACCTAATACCAAGCAGATAAGTCTTGTGTAGTCGCACACTGTGATTGCACCAATTCTTAACTAACAACAGCATTAAAGTGTTAAACATTTAAAACCTGTAAGGGAACAAGCACTGCCAAAGCCAATAGGTTCAGAAGGAGGCTTTTAGGGAGCCAGGACAGCCAAAGTCGAAGTTCTGATGCTCTTCATATTAGAAAAATGTTCTTCGTGTTCAAAAAGAAAATCACAGCAACTCAAGAGGAGGTACCTTTGGGAAACACAAGCTGTAAGGCCAATGCAGGTAAGTTGAGCTCAACATAGCTTAGGGTTAAATCGCACTCACAAAGATAGGAAGCACCCCAAATGGCAAACGGATACAATTGCCCAAGCCACACAGTACATTTGAAATGAAGAAAGTGTTCCAGCGGGTTGCCTTCATGATGCAATGCAGTAGACCCTTGTTCCTGGTCCTTGGTCGTGCTGACGAAAAGGAGGACGCCTGGCGGGCTCCTGCGGCAGCACTCAAGAGGGGGACTCGGCAGCGATGGATTTCTATCTATTCAGCAGCTCTTTGGGGTTTGGGCGCCTTTTTCTCAGCGCCAAAGAACGAAAACTCTGGTTAGGATTTCCTTGATCCCTCGATCCTGGATTCTGGCGAGGGGACACTGGACATGGCTTTATTGCTTCTGTAAGGTTCTCTGGATGTCCGGCTGGATTCAGACTTTGGAAGACAATCCACTCATGTAGTCTAGGTACCCCGGGTATTGGGCTTCTGCAGACTTGGAAAGTTTCAGCAGGTCTGGGGTTGCACCAAAATAGTTTGTTTTGAGGCTAGTTGGTCCCACCAGCCTAAGGGAGTAAGTCGTCCTTTACAGATCTTCCCTGTCGATTCGAAAACGGGGTCAGCACATCTGCAGGGCGTTCACCGGGCACTAAGCGGTATAGGAGTGGGCTCCTGGCATCTTCTCATCTTCTGCTTTGGATGTTGTCCTCCAATGGTTGTAACTGCTTAGTCCCAAAAACATCACTTTTTATGCTGGTTCCCATTCATTCACAGCCCTAGGCTGTCAATTGCACAGCAGGGTGACTGTCCTCCAGGACAGCCAGCTGGCCATTTGGAACCGATTCCACTCAGGCACACCTAGAGACAAAGGACAAAGACGTTTCGGGACCCTCCCTCACTTCCTGCTGTGCTGGTGCGGTGTCCATAATACAAAAGCAGATGCCTATGGCATATACCAGACGCCATCAAATATTAAGGAACATAGAAAATATTAGTCAGGAAAACACATGAGTGAATGAGAAGGTCCCACTCAATCAAAAGTAAAACATTGAAAAGCCCAGAGTCTAGCAAAAGAGCTGGGGGTCTCTAAGGTTAAAGGGAATTGGCACAGAATTGAAACTTCTCCCTAAAAGGCTCCCTCTTCAAAGTCATATCTCAGTGATGTCATATATGATGTAATTAGTGATGTCACCAGTGATGTGATTGCTGACATTGAGGTCATACGCTGTACAACAGGGGTCAAATAGTTGAGGTGGCTTTGCTTGAATTGTCTGCCGAATTTCAAGGGTTTCTTTGCGTTACATTTTCACCATGTCGTCTATTTAAATGCGGTTTTTGCAGGGAGACAAATTGAGCGAGGGAGAGATTCAGTGCATTGGGAAACTCTGGACCTGCTTAACTTGGCGCGTTCCACCTTCATTTATCTATTTTCTACATTTGTAAAGCGCCGAGGGCATCAGGGCGCTGTTGCAATCCAGTTACACTGATATTTGGCATACATGGGCAAGGGAGAAACAGAAGGACAAAGAGGCTACAAACACCTACATTCATAGCAGTGGTCAAAGTCATTGTGGGAGTTGTAGAGCAGCAGGTCCATTATTGCTTCCAGTTTGGTGTTGACTGGGGATTGGTGGAGGGGCACCTAGGCAAAAATCCAGGTTTTTAGGGCGTTTTGGAAGGGCCCTGTAACGTAATATATGTGCTCTTGGGCTTTGTAAAGGCAACACGCAGAGTTGAGCCATTTCTGAGTTTCCCAATGCGCTGAGTTTCAAGGATTTTGTTGTGTTAAGTTTACTCACCTTAACTGCACTTCTACTGGGTTTGGTTATGTATTTCATTTTTTTTTTTTCGTGCCATCTGTTTTTTTTTGTTCTGGTACCACTGGTGTTAGGCAAGAATGTATGTAGTAACCCTGTGGGAGACTAAACAACACTTGTCCTCTTGGTATTGGGTAGCCCACCTTTTGGTATAGGCCTGTACTACACAAGTTGGCAGTGTGACTGAGCAGCCAGGCTTATCTCGTGAGGGGTAAATTTGAGCTGTAGCAATGAAATCCACAAATACAAGTAGCCAAGTAACACTTGCACTCAAGGTTTTAGTTATAAATATTTATTTAACATACATTTTTAAATAAGCCTTCTTTAAAAAGGGCAAATATGGATCAATCAAATATACTTTTAAATATTTTTCCAGAATCAGCACAAAGCTATTGGATGCTTTTTTTTAGATGCTTTTTACACACTTCTTACACCCGAAGATGACTTCACTAACAAGACAGTAATGGCATTTATATATCACTAGTACAATTTGTAGATTCTGAGGTTTGCAGAAAGGAAAGGTTAGAGGAAGGAAAAGTGTTAAACAGGTTATCGCGGCATGTGAGTATACTTAAATCTTCCACTGAAGTGTAGACAAAACCTTTCCCAGCAGTAAGTTAAAAACCAAGATCACCTCCGAGGGACAGAAAATGTCAGTCAAATGGACCAGAACAGTGTGCAGGGAGCCAGGACAGCTAAAGTCAATTGGAACACATCTCAACGGAGAAGAGTGAAGCTAAAGACACAGAGGTAAGTACCTCTAGTCTGAACAGTGCCTCTGGTTAGAAGAGTGTTCCAGCTGGCTTGTCTGGATGCAGATCCTGGGTTCCTCAGTTGTTGGGGACAAGAGGGACGACGTCTGGATGACTCCTGCTGCAGCAATTTGGAGGTTGTCAATTGCACAGCAGGGTGACTGTCCTCTAGGACAGCCAGCCGGCCATTTGTAGCTGGTTCCACTCAGGCACACCTAGAGTTAAAGGACAAGGACGTTTCGGCACCCTCCCTCACTTCCTGCCCTTCCAGACACACTAGAGCCACAGATGGGTTTCGGTACTGAAGACCGCCAAAGGCAAAACGCACAAAGGGCTCAAAACTGGATTGGCGCACAGAGTAAAACCCAAGAAAGACCTCACAAACAGAAAATGGCGAAAAAAGTCTGGGCCATTTTGACTAAATAGTCACCCATGGGTGCTATACTGCATCTGAGGATTTGGCCTGCAGTAGAAAAGCACAATGGTAGGAAAATTAAACCACTGCCACCAGCCACTTAAAGTAGTGAGGGTAACATAAAAAATGTTACATAAGTAGGTGGGAAGAGGGGCTACAAAGTAACCTCCCAGCACTCTGCATAAGGTGGTGTGCTGGACCCACAAAGGGAAAAGGTAAGTGAAGTCAATTTCACTTTACTATTCTTGGGAACAGTTGTTCACACACGAGGTATTTAAACCTTATGAGAAATCTAAAGGATTTCTGACACTGCACTGAAGGTGCTGTGTGTCACCATACAAAAAGTAGATGCCTATGGAGCTTCAGACTCCAAGAACAAAGGAAACAGATGATCCAAATCAGGTCAAAACACGAGAGTGAGAAAAAGTTCACTCACTCCAGGGTTAAAATTAAAAAGTCCTGGGAGTGTTCCTTGTGTTCGGACCTCTATTGCCCTGCTGTTGGATTTGTGTAGCTGAGTATTTTTTCTACCTTCATAATCAAGGGGGAGGAGGAACTGCAAAAAACCCCTAGACTAACGCGGAGCGTCTGGGATTGTTCCTTGTGTTCGGTGTGGGTGGCGTGTGAAACGAAATGGATTTGCACCTGGCGTCGCCTTCCAACATTGCTTCCCCTAACACGGGCGAGGCTGCAGCGATTTCAGTCAGAACCAGCAGGAGCTGTGTGCAGCCAAGGTGAAAGTCAGCCTCGTGAACACACACACAAACAAGAGAGTAACGGTATGTATCCACACAGAAGCGGACAGTAGTGCACTGCTGTTTGCTTCCCCCGCTGCCCTACCCTTGCTTCCCAGGCGCCTACCATGCCTATGGTGCCTTCGGCATGTAGCGAGTATGTTGCACTGAACCAGATGCTCGTACAGACCGGCGCAGAGGTGGGATTGTTTCCGTGCTTGTTGGGATTATTGGATAGGACTGTCTGTTCTGACGGCGGTGCATGCAGTGCCAAAAAGCACTAAGGTTGACACAGCACAAGTCACAAATAAGGAGCGGGGGGGCTACAAACTATTGCGATCCCAAATCCTTATGCTGGTGTGCTGCGGTGGGGTATAACTCCCTCGAGCGGCATAAACTTTTGGACAAACCAAAGCAGAGTTACCTGCTAAACAGCAATCGGCATGCATGGAATCGAACAATGGAAAACAAACAATATGTAGTACTGCCATCCCTCCATGTTCTAGCTTGGCGTGTGGTCGAGCTTGGAAATAAAGTGAGTGGGCTGCCCACAACTAATAAAGTAACTAAAAAGGACTCAACGCTTCTTTGGCCTAATGACCAAAAAACTGTCGAAACAGTTATCAAAATAGCAAAGTTACATAGCCATGTACTGATTATGATTCCACTAATGAACTGAGGACCCATCAAAGTAACTTGCAACAGACAGCAGAGACAGAAGTTTTTCTTGCAGTAAGACATACGACCCTGGGGTCGGAGCCAAATGAGAGTTGTGACCCGTTGGTGGCGGATTTGCAATCACAAATTAATACGAATAACGAAAGGCGGAACTCACTTTTTGTGGCGGATAAGCTAATAAAAGATTTAATCAAAATCAATGCTAAGTTGGCTGGTGCTGTGGTTTTGCCTGAGCCACACGAGAGTACAGAGAGTATTGCGGAATCAGAGCACCGGTCCAAAGAAGTTGAAGATCCTTATGAAAATTGTAAACTATCTGAATCTGGCAAACCTAGTCTATGTGGCTCACAGCAATCTTGCCGCCCCAATAAACGCAGAAGACTTGCTCCGAGTACCAGCTAGAGTGCTTTTTTGCCGTACTCTCAGAACACAAAAGGAACAATTAGTGAAGCACTAAGAAACCGAGATACGCTACACCTAAAAAGGAGGAAAAATAGGAGCGGAGTGACTCTTCCATAGTTAAAAGAGAATTTCCAAAAGTAAGACGGCAAAATACGCCAAACCAACAGTCTTTACGATCTTCTGCAAAGCCTCAGTTGGATTGTTTCGAGTTGGTGGAGCAAGTGATTAATCAACTTAGACCTAACATAATCTCAGCTTTAACAATCAGTGTTGCTCTATTGATAAAGCTTTACGAATATCTAAATGAGAGGCTTAAAGATCAAAATACCTTGATGGTGCTTGTCAATTTGAAAATAATAAATATGGAAACATTACTGCAGGATGTAAGAACTCAAGCACTGAATGATCATAATAACAATGATGCTCTTGCTATTCAAGTAAAGGACCAACTAAAGAACAACGCTGAGGATAAACGCCTCTTAGCTGAAGTGGCAAGAGAGACGTTGACAATCTTAAAAAAACAGCAATCGCTTAATGGCAAAAGGGCAGTTACATCCAGAGAGCTAAGTACTGAGAGCTCGACTAAAAACGAGCTAGATAAGAGGGGGTGGGGGGATCCATGACCTAACAATTGAAAATGAGAAAGTAAAGTGCCCTGAAAGCATAAACGTGGTGCTGACTAATAGTGTTGCTTGTCTGTCGAACACCGGAGGGCGTGTGAGTGGACAGTGGTCTAGCCCCCCAGATATTGCAACATCATCCATCAGCACAGACAACGATGGAAAACACTGAGGATGAGTTTGAATCTGCTCGTCCCTCGACTTAAGCATATGCTGAGGTTTTTATAGAAAAGCTGCTTTCCCTGACAGAAGCTAACCCTGTGATTATAATAGACAAAAATGATGTTTGCCATCTTCGACAAAACAAAGAGATGGCGACGAAGAAGGATGTGAACATGCATCTGCCATCAAAATGGAAAATAAAAAATGCCTAATAAGAAAAATGCTAACTCTAAGAACTCTTACAAATTTTTGTGGAATATTAAATCTCTAAACGTTACGATACAAACGGTACTGAATAACCTGAGAGCAAGACCTCAGGTAGCCAACACTCCAGTTGCTGTAGAAGAGCTAGGTAATATACAGGAGGATGAAGAAAACATGCCTGATCTGCTGGGAAATGATCAGAACGATGGAGTGATGGAAGAGTTAGCAAATGTATCTACGAATGAGATAAATAGAGTAGACTTAACACCGGAAGAAGGGGAGGAAGCTGAGGACAACTTAATATTGGATTGGCATAGTGACACCGAACCCCAGATTGTACATGATGCAAAATGTACACAAACAAGAGCGTGCATAATGGTTATCACGCCAGATACAGATAATAAACGGAGTATTCAAGTACGTGAACAAGTAACAAGCCCATTTATAAAAAGAACGCTTGACGAAAGCTGGGCGCCGGTTATCTTTAAATCTTCTGAATGCTTATATCAACCTAAGGCAAAGCTATCATGAGTCACAGCCAGAAAATAGACCTTCAAGAACGGAAGAAATGTTGAACGCTAAGCGCCCATCTAAAATCGATGAAAAAAGCGAGTCAATTTGGAGCCCACAGGAGAATGGAGAGAGGACAAGAGATTGTCACTGAAAATAGCAACTCAATCGGCTAAGAGAAAGCAAAATATAACCTCAAACTTCTGTCTCCTGCTAGAAAGAACTTTGCAGTCTGACGGATTAATTTTGAACAGGTATAACGTTCTACAATTTATTAAACCATGTTCCGCAACTGAGATCTATAACATGAGAATGACATAAACTGTGGAATTTACACAAGATACGAGATTGATCGAGTATTATTGCACATCCACTCAAGAGCTATAAGAGACATTATTGTAGAAAGTATTCCAGACCTGTACTCCTTGGGCTTTAATATAACCGAACCTTGGGTTGATTGCATACCTGAAAAAGTAAAATCAGCATCAAACTATCAAAGATAATTGTCAGCCCAAGTTCACAAAGAAGGCAGACTGATAAACCAACAACCCAATCTAGACTAGTGGTGAACTGTGACGAGGAAGGTGGGTTTCATGGCTGTCGTGGAGATTTGGGGACAGAAGTGAAAAAACAGATAATCACGTTTGGAGGCAAAGGGAAGATTGGTGAGATGCAAAGAAGTGTTGGAAATGGAGTAAATGGTGAAAATGACCAAATAAACTGGAGCTGGATAGCAAGCACCCTAAACCCACGATGGAACAGATAATGTCAAAATAGTAATGCAAAACATTATCTACAGATGGGCAAAGCCTCTTGTGTTCCACAAACCCATCTATTTACTAACAGTCTCTGGTGTATGGAAACATTACCCATTTGTTTACAGGAAACTTGGCTTCTTGCTCACCCATCTGTTGAAGGTTTTGAAATTGGCTGGAATCCAGCCATCAAGCAAGCTAAAGGTAGGCCAATGGCTGGCTTACTAACTATAGTTAAACAAAAATACGGGTTATGGATTACAAACGCAATAAACCTAACTCCCTATATACAACATGTGACGATCGAAACTCGGAGGAAAAAGCTTGAAGGTAGTGTCAAATTGCATGTTAATTTGTATTGGCAGCATAAATCAAACGAGTGGGAATTTTAGTACTCAATTGAGGAACTGTTAGCATTCTTTTCATTAATCAGTATAGAGTCTAACATCATACTTTGCAGAGATCTGAACATGGAATGCTTAAAACTGAAAAATGCCATGGAGCAAACATATCCACAACCACATAAACGAAAAGATTGAATAAGATTTGCGTGGGAAGAAGAGATGGCAGTGAGATCAATGTCACTATTGAATGGGAGTCTTAGAGGCGACAACCCTCCTAATCCCACCTGGCGAAGTGATAAATCTAAATGAATCTTGGACTACTTCTACACATCGGAAAATTTGGTTGGAAAAATTAAACATTATAGCCATATCACATAGTGATCATGACTTGGTGAAAATAAATGTACACGTTGTAAATTCAGATATCGAACAGACATAGAAACATGGCATTTATATAATGCCAGGCAGAAATCGACTTAGTCTGGAGGAGAAACATTATAACGTTGGCCAAGTTGCTGTCTGGCGACAAGAAAGATGAAACTACAGATCAGATAGAATACCCTGCACTACTACAGTCCTACACTGAAATAAGAAAGTAACGGAACTCAATTTCAGGAGGAACCATGTTTATGACGCAAACATCACGAAAAAACGTGAACTAAGGAAAAACCATTAGACCTTTGCAGAAAAATCCAGTGTGTGAATATAAGACACTGAAAAATGGAGCTAAAGCAAAATATAGGAACTGGCTGCGTTCCCATATAAGCATCTTGGTGCAGAACGATGCGGAAAAAATGTTGAAGACCCTGTCATCAAAACTCAATGTTTTGGGAAGTTATTAACCTGGAAACGCCACAACAAGCGATGCAAAACAATATGGTGACAGAAGCGCAATGGATAAACCACTTCACAAATGTCTTCGTGAAAAGCACTGAGATGGAATATCGACACCAAAAAACATATCCTTACCATGGGACATTACCATCACTAAGAATTACTTCCTTGAAAACATCAGAAGGTTGAGCTCCTCGAGGGCCCCTGGGCCTGACAGTCTTACAAATCAAATTCTGAAACTGCACCCAGAGGAGTGGGCTGAATTCTGTAATAATCTTCATGATCATTGCAGAAAAAAGGATACCGTTCTCATGGAAAAGTGCAATAATCGTTCCTATATTTAAAAAAGGAATAAGGACAGATCTTAAAACGATAGGCCGATAGCACTTTTGGACGCTGTGGGAAAAATGTTTGCAACTCAGCTTCTATTACAACTGAGTGGATAAAACGCACAGCGGTTGCTGACATTCGCCAAACTGTTTTTGTGAAGGGCGTCGGTTGTGGGCGGAATCTATTTTTAATTGTTGAAAATGGAGGCTATAAGGAAAAGAACTAAAATGTATTTAACCTTCATATATTTAGCCCACTCCTTCAACAGTATTGACTGCAAGCTTTTGTGGACTAAAATGGATAAGTTGGGATGCCCAATAAGCTTGCTTGCATCAAAGAGCTCTATTCAAATAGCATAAAAGTCAGATTGGATCAACAGGGGACCCTCTCACAGGCAATTATAACATCCAGAGGAGTGAAACAAGGGTGCCCTCTTGGGGCAACCCTGTTCAGTATGTTGAAAAGTGGTTGGCTTAAGAGTTGGAATTGACCTTACTGAGCACTGTTCGTGAACAGAAACTGGACGTGCATCACGGAACTCCAGGGCCCAACAGGAGCCACTATATGTACAGGACCAACTGATCCTTACTCTATAACAGGACCCCACAGGGGGCACCGTACCAGAACCACTAGCCTTGATAAAGACCTATGGGTCGAAACACGTGTCTGCTGACAAACATGGGGATGGATGTAAGAGCCCCGGATGTTCTGTTCAGTATGTTTATTGCAGATGTGGGGAGTTTGCTAGATGCAACAAGTTTTTATCACAAAGATAAATGGAAATAGGGGATCGGAACGGCTTTCTTGAATTGGGTCAAACTCATTTACACTAATCCCACAGCCAGAGTGCGAACCAACAACACCTTTTCGGAAAAATGGAGCCTGGCCAGGGGCACTCGGCAAGGGTGCCCCCTATCCCCTTTGCTCTACATCTTGGCGATTGAACCAGTGGCGGCATACCTTAGGCAGGAGTATGGAGACGGGGGGATAGTGGTAAATGGAGTGAACCACCTTGTCTCCATGTATGCGGACGACATGCTCCTCTATCTAAGGGATCCCGAACATCTTCTCCCCTACATTCTCGAAACCCTATATGGGTTCCACAGATGCACCGGGATCCAGATTAACCACGGCAAGTCTTGCCTATTCCCCCTGGCTGCACTTAGTGGAACCAAGAAAGAACACCTCCCCCCGCTGGCCCTTAAATGGGAACCCACCACGTTCAAATATTTGGGCGTCGCGATCCACCGGGACCCCGAAGCCGAACATGCACTAAACACGGGCAGGGCTAAGGAGGGACTGGCTAAACCAATTGACCTATGGTGTAAATTGCCCCTTTCGATGGCTGGCAGGGCGGGACTCCTTAAAATGGTTGCACTCCCGCGTCTTCTACATTTCTTCACCAACGTCCCCTACAACATCCCCCAACGTTTCTTCAAAGACCTAAGCAAACTATGTAGGAAACTCCTATGGCGGGAGGGGAGGCACAGAGTTGCCCTAGACATAACTCAAAGACCGTACGAGAGGGGAGGCCTGAAAACCCCTAACTTTGAGCTCTACTACATAGCGGCCCAGCTTAAGCACGTGATCCAGTGGATGGCCGATGATGCCACGACGGACACACGCCTATTGCAGCCCCCAGATGCACCCTGGTTGCTTAGGGACCTCCTCTGGATCAGACCAACACCTATAACGCTGGATGCACACCTCATCCGCCTAGGCACTCAGATCTGGAGTCGGGCCTGCAAATCGGTCAGGCTGACCGACCCTTACTCCCCACAAATCCCTATAACCGCCATCATGTCCACTAGACCGGAGGACCGGAAGGCGATCCGGAACATGTGGGAACCCTCCGGTGTTGCCACCCTGGGCGATCTGATAGACGACCAGGGCACTCACACATTTCCCGAACTGCACGAGTTGACTGGGGTCCCACTGGATCAGTTCCTTTTGCACGGGGCGGTGCTGGATAAGCTTAGGAAGCGATGGCCGGAAGCAGAATCCCAATGCGCCGGGCACGAGACCATTGAGAACTTGGTGGGCGTTGCAGAGGGGGGGACACGAAACCTCTAGGCTTTGAGATCCTAATTGACAACACCACACATAACGAACTCACATGCAAGGGTAAATGGGAAGCCGAGCTAAACACGCAATTCGGAGACACGGAGTGGGAAACAATAACACACTACCATAAAAAAGTCTCCAGGAATGCCCGATTCCAGCTTATCCAATTTTACATCATCCACAGGGCCTACCTTACCCCAGCTGTCATCTCGAGATTCAATGGCGCCTGCATAGTGCCGTGCCCCAAGTGCCAAGAACCTGCGGCTTCACTGACCCACATGTTTTGGGCCTGCCCGGATATACAAACCTTCTGGTCGCAAATTCAGACCAGGATTGCGGAGGAGGACATAACGCTAGACGTGCAATCCCCTAAGGCATGTCTATTGGGCTCATATCCGCGAGGCAAAAAAAACAAACCCCTCAATAGGCTCAAGGATTTGATGTACATCCTCGCAAAAAGGCGCATCGCAATGGCCTGGAAGTGCCCCAGGGCCCCTAGACTTGTGACATGGTGGGAAGACCTCCGTAGGTGGTCTGTGGCCGAAACCGGGGCCTGGGAGCTGGCGCAGCGACAGCAGAAAATAGGTGACTCGGAAGACCTCTTGCAATGGATAGCCCTCACTACAGCCCTGTTCAGTCCTAAAGAGGTCAGCACCTCAGACGAGGACCTGGACAGCCCAGGCTCACCCTAACACCAATGACAGACCGCGCAACCCCGGTCCGGGTTCGCATGGGGGAGGAGGGAATGGGAAGTTATTGTGGATATATAACTGATTGCTATGTTGATGATGCTGGTTGTATAGTTTTTCTTGGAAAAATCAATAAATATATTTCAAAAAAAAAAAAAAAGATAAATGGAAATAGACTGAGTTACATCTTGTACACTGATATCGTGTTAATAGATGTCACTCAGAAAGGCCTACAGAGAAAATTGTCGGCATTAAAACAATACACAGAAACGGTATAGTGATCCGACAAAAACAGATTAGTGCTACAAAATCTAACCGGTTTGACACAAAGAACGTAAAAAAAAAATCAAGTGGTCAATTGGTGAAGAACCAATAAAACATACAATGGAGACCCAATACCTGAGTCATTATACAGTCACGCATCAACGATGATCAAATGGTGCAGAAAAATCATCAAATGTAAATACTTGACAGCCCAGGGAATTGTAATAAATAAAGTATGGGAGCTTTACCTTGAAACCGACAATTGAATTTTATACGTAAAGGTAATTCCAGCATTGATATTTAGTGGAGAGGCGATGTTGGGATGCCCGGCCTCAATATGGTCATGGTGTGAAAACACATATTGGAGCAGAATTCTACAGTTGCCAAGAGGTTACCCCTTGCTTGTATTACATAAGCTGGGCTTAACCTCGATTAATGCAAAGGTGATGTGGAATATGCTCTGTGTAAAGGAAAGTACTTGGGGCGGAGGATCTACCGCAATATCAAATCCTGCGCACGGATGTAAACACCCCAGACAAATCAATCCTGAGTAAGTGGAAGCAAAATTGTGCTACCCTTCTAAAACAACTGCAAATTGATCAACAAAGGTTAATTCGAAATCCGAATGCAGTCAAAAAATTGTGGCACCAGGATTGGTGCACAAATTTGGAGCACAGAGCACACCAATAGGTGTATGGCACAGGTTGCTCTGGAAGCAAGAGCTCTGAAAACTCGTCCAAAATCTTTGGAAACCTTCCTGTGCAGCAAAAAAAGGAAAATCTTTATGAAGCTGCGCCTCAACTTGTTCCAAACCAAAATGGTGATGAACATTAGCCAAGAACCCGGATGATAGTTGCAGGTTCTGTGGGTCAGAAAAAGAAACACTGAAACATCTGGTGCTATATTGTAAGAACTTATTAGAACCACACATGTAAGGACCGAAATCACAAAAATCACATCTGAATAGAGGAGATTGATGGAACTTGATGGCGGAGGGAACCGATAAATAATTAACTTTTGCACTAACATTCTACTTGGAAAAATTAGAAAGTAATTTGTCGGAAAGGAGTAAGGAGGTTGCCACCGGTCCGAACTTTAGGACTAACTTATGAGTTCCCCATATGTGTTGAGAACAACATGATGAAGATGCAGAGTTTTATTTGTATACACATGAAGTTGAAATTGGATGTCTTTCTAGTCATTGTGAATGAATTGTAACAAATAAAATGGAACGAAATTATGAATGTATAATATTTTAAAAGTTTGTAATATAAAAAAATTAAGTCCTGAAGTCCAGCAAAAGAGCCGGGGGTCTCTAAGGTTGAAGGGAATTGGCACAGAAGTGAGAATTCTCCCTTACAGCTGGCCATGGCACTTTATATTTAACATTACCAGACATTCAGCCATTTAAAACTCTACCAAGGCACTGGCCATGGCCAGTGATTTTTCACCCCGACGTCAAAGAACTACAGATGCGCTTCTTTATACCCTTGGTTATTTGTAGTCATTCTGCCCGTGGTAATCTGAGGAGGCGGGAGGGACAGCAAAATAATGCTTTACCCCCTCCCAGCCACACACCAAGTGCTCACCTCATCTGTGCCTGCTACCCTCATGGCCTCCTCACCTCCCCTATCCCATTCCCCCACAACAGTAGTTTCTGTGACAGTTTCAATTGAAATGTCAGGGAGCTGCAGTTATACCCGAGGGTATGTTAATGTTTGAGCCTTGTGTTAAAACATGGTCCTTAGGCCCCCCTCCAACTCCCAGATTTCATTTGGTGTCCGCTTGCCTCCCCCACCTCTAGCCTGATGGCATTTGCATGTTCTTTGACCTGCAAATGGCTTTTTTCTCCCATTTTATTTTCAGATACCCTGTGGTATATCTGGGGGTATCTCTTGCATAGAGGGGGGGAAAAGATGGCAGCTGTTTCCATTATAAACACCCAGATTTTCTGTGTACTCTGGTAGATTTAGCTATTTATATTGGAGAAGGAAGCACCCCCTTATCCGTCAAATATTTGAAGTACTGGCGGAATAACCCCAAACCACAAAAGGATTGCAAGTTGTTTCAAACCTGGTCCAAATCCATCCAGTGGTTTTAGCTGTGTGGTGGAGCAACAAGGTACCTTTTTTTGTCTATGGAACAATTAATGGGGACATGGGGACTAGACAGAAGTTTTGTTTTTCTTTTTTTTTTCTTAAATTATTTTTATTTTCTTAAAGAAGCTTTCCCAAACTTTCATCGGGGTGTGGTGGAGGGTGCCTCAGACATACAAAAGTGTCTAGATAATTTCAGCCAAATCTGTCACACAAGTTAGTTTATTAGCGATTCATTTTTTTCTATATATATACAACTCCGACACCTTCTGCCTAACTTGTGATGCATAGTGCTCTGTCTTTGCTTAACTGAACCCTTCACCACTCACGCCCTCCTTGAGTCTAAGCCTTACTGTTAATTCACCTACCCCTAATTTCCCACACTTGTGTGATCTGACTAGGCCTAGTAAGATAATTGTTTTGTCCTCCCTTTGTTTCCCCCTCCTTGTCTTGTCACGCCTAGAAACACTTGTGCACAGGCGCATTATAAATGTCATATACCCAGATAGTTTGGCTAGACATTAGCATTTGTCCCTGTTCATCAGAATAGGGTGACCTCTCAGAATCTAAGGGGCTGATTCTGAAATTCCATTTGACCACTAACCTACATGATTTAAATTGAAATTAAGCATGTTGAAATTCAGAGGTGCCACATCATGATGCCCATGTGCCGCTTGGCCAGTTATTGTAGTCTGACATATTACTTTTTTGGGGAACAATCTTGTTTTGAGTTGGTCTTGTAAGATTTTGACAGTGTTTTTATACTGCTTTGGTAGACCTATGATTAGAAATCTGTGGAAAAAGTTTCCATTAGAAGAACACATTACTTTGGCAGTGTTTTTCCTAATGGATTCAGTCTTCAACAGATTCCTCAACACTTCCTTTTTCCCCTCAAATTTTCTGCCCTGCTTTCCTGAGTAATAACCTTTCTGAAGGCAAGTTATCTGTTCTTCCTTTATCAATACTTCCAGTGGTTACACTATTTTACTGCACACGAAGAACAGGCTTCCGTTCTTGGGCTTCTAAAAGTATAGAGCATTAAAGTATTGCCCAAGATATAAAATGCAACGTGTATGAAAGTACTGCAATGTACATGTTATCCCGTTAAAAAAAAAGTTATCAGTAAGCATTCTTCGGTTTGTTTTTGTTTTCCCAGAAAGACAATAAAGTCTCTGCATAGCCTTCATGGAAACTGGTTACCCAATTATTTGATGTTCATGGTCCAGAAGATATTATTTCCATCTTTACGAAGAATGAAGAAAGACTTGCTGTAACTTGTCACCAGCACTGGGGTGTAACTGCTTGGCTTCTAAGGGTTGAAATGCAGTTATTTTTATTAACGGCCATCTTTGAACTTGTTGAGCATTAAATGTATTTAAAAAGCCTAAGGAATAGGTAATTTTCTTATGTATAATAAAACAAAAAATAAAGCAGTACTTCGATGGAACTGTTAAGTATTTTTTCATCACTCTAAAGATTTTTCTTATTAATAAATTGTATTTGATAATTGCTGCAAGATATGAAAAAGTAAATTGTATGTGGGAAGCCGTCGATACTGTGAGTTTTGATCTATTGAAGGTTTTTTGAAAATTCTGTAATATCCCTTTTGAGATGCTTGTACTTCAAGTACTTTCAGTGCTTGGCAGTAGAGCGCTAGCTCTGAGTCTTCATTGCACAGTTATTGTTTCTAAGGCAAAGGAAACTTTTTTATTTTTATTTGTATAGTTGTAAAAAATTCCATGATATCCCATTGCCAAAGAAACATTAAAAATTTGTATAGCTGTATAAAAAGGAATAACTATTTTTTGTTTTGTTTTAAGAGTAATAATTTTTAGTCTGTAAACATGCTTCATAACTGCAAAGGTTGAACTGCTATCGGACAGTTGTACGTTTTTCTTATTAGATTCCTCATGCTTTAAATTGTTTTCACTTTATATTTGTATGCATGTTGAAGAGTTGGAATGCTTTTTAATGAACTGGATTTACTCTGTCTAATGCAGGAAATCAAAGTTGTGATTTCTGGCATATCACAGATTTGTCCAAATAAAGGGGAGCTTTCAAAGGAGGACCTAAGCAAAACTATTTTTTTATATCAAACTGTTTTAATAACTGTACCCAATGGTGAACGCTGTAACATTAGGTAGTGGTATCAGGCATGCAAGTTCCGGAGCTTGTTCTGGATGCACCCGGAATAAAACAAAGTAACAGTCTTTGTGTGTCACTTCTTTAAATTTGGCAGTGTTGTTCGATTTGTAGCATATTCAACTTGATGATTCTTATGGTTTAAAGTATTTTTTGAGACTCTGGCCTGAGGATACTGTTTGCGATAATGATCGGTCAAAATGGCGACTGTAAGTGACCAGAAACAGTTTGGTCTAAATTATTTTAGAATGGAAAAAGTGATAATTCTGCTTTGTAAAGTACACAAGATAAAACCAAAGGCTCCAAAGAAACACTTGTTAAATTGCTCAGCATTTTTGGAACATAGCCCTCTGTTCAAAGGGGATTTGGAGATCTGCACTGTACATGATTTGGAATATTAAACACATATGAGCCCATTTCCGTTTGTGTACTTGGTCATAGCCCTTCAAGTAGGTTGTAAAAGCTTAGGGTTGACGTATGTGACTGTCAGACTCGGCTGTTACGTTTTGTGATATTTACTTGCATTATGACAGCGGGGCCTTACGCAAGAATCATGAAAGAACAAGGGGGTTTATCAATATATTGGCAAGGGCTATTCTGTTGCAATAACTGTGTATGCGGTCTATGACATATTCCAGACCGGGTTCAACACTAAGAAATGTAAATAATACCACTCATACATGCTGTTAAGGTGTACGTTAATGTGTTCCACAACATTTTCGATTTCTAATATGAGTATTTTGTACACCAGCAACAAGCAGCTTGGTGTAATTTCAGTGTACCTTGCTCTGTGACAATATTTTTATTCTAAGTTAGAATAAATCTGTTCAATAAAATTGGACATTGTGAATGGTCTATTTGTACTAGTCATTTTGTAATTTCTAATTGACAATATATTGTTCCTATGTAGGCATTCTAATTGTTTTTATAGTTCAAAGGCAGTTTTATTGAGGTGAATTTTATAAATGTTTTCAAAGTGAAGTCTCCACCATTGTGACATTGTGCATGGGTGGCAGTAGAGTGGTAAAGACACTTTCCCGTTCCCACCATTTTAGCACATCACACTGTAATGGTTGATACCACACAGCACCTAAAGGGAGTTTTAACTCATTTTTTAGTGGGAAAGGATGGAGAAAGGCTTTCTCAATGGGGACACACAACCAAAAACAGATATTCTTATGTAATGGTGTAAGAGAGGCTGGATAAAATTATGGATGGCTTGCTATTCACTGAGCTAATCTGTATTCCTGGCTCAGCAGCATACATGATTGTATTCCTCAAATCGCTGTGTCTCCGGGTCTTTCGAAGTGCTTCAGCCTACTTTGTCATTGTCTTGGCCTTCAGAAGATCACTGCATTGGTTAATATGTGCGGTAAGCCCAGTTATGCACCCCTCTTGCCCTCTGGGTTCCTGGAGTGCGCTATCAGGGAAATACCTGTAGCTTTCCCTCTTGCTCTTGTGTGTAGGACTCCCTGCTCCCTATCTGGACACTACTAGGCAGGACTTTCCGCCCCATTCCCCACCTCTCCCAACCTCAGTTCTTCAAATGTTGCAAAGTTGTTTAGTTGGGCTTGTAGCATTGCAGCCACCTCCTTCCCGTTTCAAGGCATGGCTCCTTTCCAGCTTTTGCACCCAGGCATTTAGCAGGCTCCCCAGTCTAGCCTTTCCTTTCAGCCCATCTTGATCTACAATCTTTCTCAGTTGACTTTAGCTGCCCACTGTTCTGGATCTTTTGAACTATTTGACATGTTTGACTTTACCAACAATGTTTGATTCTCTAGTTTCTCTCCTTTTCCCACAAGTGTCTCACTTTGGAATGTGTTGGGTAGTTTTACTAAAGTCCACCTATGGTACGACTAGACAAGTTTCACTTTTGGATGCACAGGGCTCCAATTCCTAGATTTGGCCTCGACCATCCAAAAGGTGTGGTAGCTATGGCTGAGCAGTCGGGCTTAGTCTAGGCGGGAGATGGGTTGTAGTAGAGTGCAAAGACTTTTGAGAACACTTGCAGTCAAGGAGAAACACACTGTATTTGTATTAAACAAACTTTATTATATACAATAGGCAATGTTCAATTAAAAGCTATTCAGGTAAGGAAGGAAAGTTAAATACATATATACACTAAGACATTTACAGTAGCAATACTCATCAGTTAGAACTTTAGATTACGGAACCGGTTAGTGTCAAGGTCAGTTTTGAGTTAGCAAACCATTTAGCAACCCCAATTACTGATTAGCAATGCTGGCAGTTTAGATCACTTTGTGCAGGCCTAAACTTTAGACTTCTGACTCGATCTGGGAAATTAGTCTCCACTCAGATGGGGACACTTGGGGGACCAGTGACCCTTGGGCATCAGAATACAGGAAGGCAGATTATTACAAACATCAAATAAAAACCAATTAGTACAATGTCTTCATATAAATTCGTACATAACAATTCTGATTTTAAGAACCTAACTCATGTACACCACAACACTAGACCTCTTTTGATTCCCTTACACAAGGGAAGCATTCTGAACATAGACGTATTAACAATCACATCCCCCGCAAATTCTCTAGACGTCATTTCTCAGATCGGATTGTGTTACGTGACTGCAGATATGATAACACTGTTTTTCAATTTAGACTATGTTCACTTCATGGATTACAAGATACTCATAGTACTCATAACAAAGGAGGTTTTCACCCGCAGAGGAGCAGTTCAATTTCATACTTCAGTTTCTTCAATTCGCGCTTCAAGTTCATCTTCAATATAACGTATAAACTGCACAGTTGCTAAAATGATAGCATTGTTCCTCCCCCACATGCATCCCATCCAAATAAGATTTCTGGCTAGGACAGTGTGGGCTTTTTCAAAGTCTTTTAGCATAAGTGGTCTAATTTTCTCAAAATGTGGACAAATAAGAAACGGGTGTTTTAATGTTTATAGTTCTGTAAACACTATATGAATAAATGAGATCTGC
Source organism: Ambystoma mexicanum (assembly GCF_040938575.1). Taxonomy (NCBI): domain Eukaryota; kingdom Metazoa; phylum Chordata; class Amphibia; order Caudata; family Ambystomatidae; genus Ambystoma; species Ambystoma mexicanum. The sequence goes on from NC_090922.1 coordinate 345,939,462, forward strand.
GCATTTAGCCCAATCATTTATAAAGTGTCTATTTTTAGCTAGTCTCATCTGCAAGTAGATCCACGAGCTGCATATACATTCGCTGTTTGAATTGAAAAATGTAAACCGGATAATCATTGGCAAGCATCTTTTGCGAAATCTTCATATAAGGAGTTTGCAGGAGGAAAAAGCATTTTCGTATAATTGGATAGGAGTCGCCAATTATAACGGGGGGAGGCTAACGAATTGAGCCCTAATTCATGTCTCATGATTGTATTTGGTAAATACTGCAGCAACCCCAGAGTGGCTTTCCAGATTTTACCTTGGAGCATGTTTAGATGTGGACCAAGGTCATCAGAACTCAAATCCAATCCACATAGGAGAACCGCCGCCACCTTTTTTACTTTACAATTCAAACAACCTTGTTAAAGAAAATGTACAGTATTTGTGGTAAATCGATTTCATTTGACCTATTAAGGGCAATGCTTTTTCCATAAGAAACACTTTCCATCGTTTTGATGTATTATTCGTAAGGTTGAAGTCTAAGTAAGTTAGGTTTTGTACCAGATTTTTTTTCCATTAAATTGATTGTCCATTTAAATTTGCACTTTTTTGAGATTTGAAAAAATTTTACATTTGAAAGGGCTACCCTGAGGTTATTTAGATCACAGTATAAGAGGACGCTCTCTAGTTAATTTTGCAGTCCTGATTGGGTGCGGTCAAAGAGCAAAATATCGTCTGGATAGGCTAGCCAAGGGATGTGAGCATCTCCTAGACGAATTGCAAATGATTTAGCAGAGTTCCAGATGCGATCGATGTCGGCTAAGTAAAGGTTAAACAATACAGCTGCAAGATTGCAACCCTGTTTGACACCGATCGCACTGGGGGTGGAATCTGTGAGTAAACCCTCACGGTTGATCCGAAACCTTAAAGTTGGTGTTGTGGTGTAAGAGAGCAATGAGTGCTACCAAGTACGGGGGAAATTTCTCATCAAACATTTTCTGCCATAACACCCCTCCGATTACACTATCAAAGGCCGACTTAAGATCAAGTGCGGCTACAAAAATAGGACCATTGTCAGGGAGGTGAGATAAGATGAGCTAGTAAGCAGGCATTTGAAGGTTTCTCATAGCTTTGCAAAACCCCACTTTAGCTTTACACAAGCTAGCATTTGATAAAATAAATGCTTCAACTTCATGCAGGTCAATAGGGCAAATGTTTTTGCCGCAACATCGATTAGAGCTTTAGGGCGAAAGTTGTTAGGATTGTCAATGGGTCCTTTTTTATATAACGGAATAATGATGGAAGTGAGCCATGATGTTAGTATAGTTTTGGTTCTAAAAATGGATTGAAACAATTCTAGGAAGATGGTCGCCCAGAAACTAGGGTCCTCTTTGATTACACATGGAGGGAGGCCATCGGGGCCTGCACATTTAGAAGATTTAAGTTTATAGATGGCATGCATTGTCATATCCCAGGGACAAATGTCAGGAATATGATGACAAATCGAAGGTCCATCAAAGGGTTTGAAAGCAGGGGGCAAGGAATATGTATTCGGAAAGAAAGAGGTCCATGTTATCCCATAGATCGAGGATTCTAAATCCATATTCATAGGCTTGCCAATGGTTCTTAAAGCTTTCCAAATATCCCTGGTCTTGCGTTTGCACAACTTGGACACCATGTTTTGATTAACTTCTAAAGTTGACTGCAGACAGGTTCTATGTATTGCTGTCTTATATCGCATCAGAATCTGTTTTTTTTGTGCTAATGTATGTTTTTAAGTCCATGCCCATCAAGCATTTCTTTATCTTTCGCAGTTCACGATTTTTACTTTGTCTAAGAAGAAGAATCGAGTGTGAAGATGGCAGAGAGTACATCCTAGCTGAAGAAGTAGAAGCAATAGAACAGAGATGAGCTTTTATCATCCTGAGGTTCCAGTGCAAAATGTTGTCCAAATGCATGACAGGATCATGAGAAGGGACCCAAAGGTCACGGTTTACTAGAAAGGATAGCCTTCTACAAGTGGCAGCATTCCACTTTATAGATGACAGCATCGTTCTATCAACCTGAATTAGAGCAAGAGCTGGATCAATCTCAAAGCGTTTGCATGGAGTACTCAATGAAGTAACTATCACTAGATGGTCTCCCAGCCTTGGTGTTGGGGTAACGATCGGTGAGGGAAGCCCCGAGATCTTCCTAGACACAGCTACATAATCAATCATAGAAGAAAGGGATCCTCTCTGACAAGTGTAATTAGGATGTGAAGCAGAGGGCAGCACTATGTGAATATCCCAACCTTTCAGGAAGTGTGTCCAAGATCTTCCATTTTGAATTGAAAGTCTGGAATGGGCAGATTGCGAAACCTTACGATGAAGCAGAGACGGAGGGTATAGGGTTGCATTAAAATCCCCACCAATGATTATTTCGGCCTGAGGACAGAGTGTGTGCTTTAAGAAGAGCACTGTGCAGTGCTTCACAAGCTTGTGAAACTGTAGATGAAGTTGGATTCCAGTACAGTGAAATGAGACGCAACTTTCTACAGTACTGTACATCAAATTCCACTTCTAATTTGATATATAAATCTGATTCATAAGTGTTTAATAGTGAAACGCAAGTGATTAGAATTGTAAGACCACATGCTGGTCTACCTGTCTTTTTTTGATTTGCATAATGGAAGATGGACGTGTAGCCGTCAAACTGTAGTTCTGTCAAACATAGTTTCTTGTATTAGTAAAACAGGCAGCACTCCTAGGAGGGCAGAATTTAGCATACATTTTTTCAGGTTGTTAAATCCACAGCAATTCCAAGAAATGTGTAAATGGTTCCATTATGAAGTAACCGAGGGGGGAATGCTTGCTACAGCAACTTTTATAAGCGGTTCTAACCAGTTAAGGCCATTTAGAGTGGTAGTTAGTGATGCCAGTGTTAGGTAGAATTCTATCTTTAGGCTGAATTTCCTAACCTAGTGAGTCCCCCAGCAGCTTTGCTGGAATTCTGGAGTTTGTTGTTTCCTCCTGCCAAGAGTGAGACTCTTTCTCCCACTCTTGGACATGATGTATGGTGTTCCTTTGACTGGTAATGTGTTTTATGGGCTATGGGGTCCCTTACTCCATAGGGTCTCTTGTGTTTTTACTATGTGTGTTACACAGCACCCTCCGTGCAGTAACACAGGGGTGTCATAGTGACACCCCACCATAGACTCCATACCCTGGGACTGACTGTCTCCCAGGGCATGTAAAGTCACCATTGGCTTTACTAGTCCCAAATTATTAACAGAAACCAACCAGTACAAACCATCATATTGTGGACGTACTGGTCGGGGCAATTCGATTGCCCCAAGGTCTTTTAGTCGAGGGGGCACGTCTCCGTCCCCCCTGATCGAGTTTTGGCTGGTGGCAGTGGAAACTACTTGTTATATTCGACCACAAATATTTTCCTATGGGATTTTCCCATTGTTCAAGGCTACCAACTTTAATTATTTAATTCTCATAGCCTCGAACATACCGCCGGTTTATTTAATGAATATTAATTCACCGGTTGGTATTTTTTGCCAGGACTCTATTCTAAAATGGCGTTTGTGTTCTCTTCTGTGACTCCAACCCAAGTCGAGCCCTTTGTTCCACTTTTTGGCAGGCTTCTCCACAGAAGCCTCCAAAAGTGGTGCCACTCTGTCTGGGTACCACAGGAGGTGTGGGGGGGGGGGGGGGGGTCTAGGCACCCTGAACTGAGTTACCTTGGTAACTCAAGTCGCACTCTTGTGTGATTCGCCCAAGTGGTGAGCCAGCCGGCTCACCGCTTAGCATGTTTGATTGACAGCGAGGCTGAGTGAATGGGGGTATGCTGCATAAAAGCAGGGCTTTGGGGACTGGAACTTCAGAAGTCGCCACAGGATCTGAGAATCCGACGAGGGAGAAGCTGAGCCGCCCTACCACGATGACACCACCGGTGGAGACCTGCGGAACTGACTCACCCCTTCCTGACGACAGAGAAGATCTCCCGGCTGGAGAGGCTTCTTCCCCTGACTGGTGGGCACAACCAGTTCTACCTTCTTTCTTCGCACCCCAGACCGGTTTGTGGTCAAACAGCCCGTGCCAAACACCCCAGCGGCCGGATAGCCACTCACCACTGAACCGCGAATCAACGGACCGCTCCTTGTACCTGAGAAACTCCGCGGCTGGTTTCTTCCCTGGCAGTGCAACAGACTGCTGTCTTACTCCACAACGAGATCCTCTCTTCCCCCGGACGAAGCACCGACTTGCATCCGATGCCAGGAACAACTGCCCCCGCTGGAGTGTTCTCACCACTTTAAGGTACCGTGTCCGCCAGGCCTCCCTTTCTAAAGATTGCTACAAGGTAATAACCCCTAAACCTTCTGGACTGGGCTGGCCGCCTTGACCCTCTAACTGGTCCCCTTCTTTGGTCCAACTCCTTTTTGAACCATTACAAGACTTTTGTGCGCTGCAACCGTGTGACCTTGGACACATTTCGTTTGATCCTCTTAAAGTGGATCCGCCCTATTGAACTCTAACTTCACGGTTTTACTTTGCCTTCCTCGTGTGTTATGTTCTTGTAAAAGCGTTCGTATCTGTTTCAATTTATTCTCTGCTTTTCTCTCCCTTTTTAAAACAAATTATTAGAGTGCCATCTATGTTAAGCGCTCACCGCTGTCTGAAAATAAGTGTGGCTTTACTTAAGACTTGTCTAATATTCTTTTAAGGGAGTGTATATCTTTTAGTGACCGTGTTTTTGAATTGCTTACTATTAGTGCCTGTGTGTTTTTCTAGATTTGGTTTTAAATAAATAATTATCTCTCTTTTACACCAAGCCCTGGTCAGTGTTTACTTGTTCTATTGACCTATTGTGAATACTCTGTTTCTCCAGCATGGGGTCTGGCATGGATTCACATGCTCATGAATATTCCCCGTCGTCAGGCTGGGAATCCTCGGTAAAGAAAAAACCAGTATCAGTTTCGTTTCTGATCTGTCTTTCGTAGTAATAACCAATCACTGGTCTCTGCGTCATACTGACCACAGCCAATGACTGCCCTCTACCTAAGCACCGCCTCTGGCAGCCATCTTCAGATTTTTACCGCACGTTCATGTGTTGGGATCCTCGTGCTATTGCTCTCGAGCGTTAGTGCTATTTTTTCGCGCTTTTTCACAAAAACTTCGATTCTTTCGGTCAAAAGAGCCTCAAGCTCCACCGATCCTACATCCGATCAACGGGGACCCGTGTCGGATTCATCTGTGCCCCTCAAGGGTGAAGATTTCGTCGAGCTACGCTTCGGAGGACTCCAGAAGCTTCTCAGGCCCGGTAGAGATGGCCCAGGAGAAGGGAAGCTCGACGCCCGGAAAGCTGTTCAGGGCCTGCCCTGGATGCCAGCTGCAGAACGTCTTCAAGGAGGACGAACACTCTTTCTGCCTTTACTGCCTTCATGGGGACAAGACGCACGTGGAGTTCCCCCTACCAAGAAAAGAAGGATTCATCCACCGCCTCCTTTTCAACCGTCGCGCCCCGTCCAGCCCTCCTCCCCGTCCACCCGAGGGGATGATACGGGGACTGACACGGCAGCGACGGGTACGGACGACGAGGCATACGACGAGGATTTTCCGTCGTCGCCTCCCACCAGGGCTTCTCCGCCCGACGAGATTGGATCGTTCCACTCAATGATCGCCAGGGCATCCGAGCTTTTCCAACTCTGCCCTGAGGAGAAGAAAAAGGAAGGCTTCCTTTACCAACGGCGCGAGACCAAGAGGAAGACGGTCCTCGCAGTGCCTCTGTTGGACGACATTTGGGATGAGGGCCTTTCCCTCCTCAAGAACCCTTCCACGACGCCAGCGAGAAGAGACCGGTACGAGAAAAAGTACCGGGTCCCGGACTCGGCCCCCCTATGCCTCCGGGCGCAGCCTACCCCGGACTCCGTCGTCTCCGCGGCAGCCAGGAAGAAAGCGGGGGGGGGTGCGGCCTCCACGTCGACTTCCCCGCCGGACGGCGAGGGAAAGAAATTGGATGCCATGGGGCGCAGAGTCATCTCGTCGGCGGCGACGACGATTAAAGCGGCCAACGCCTTGGCTATCGTGGCCCGCTACGACAGGGAACTCTGGTACAAGATAGCTCCCCTGCTGGATTTTCTGCCGGACGACAAGAGGGCGGAGGCCCTTGAGATCCTGCAGGAAGGTGAGGTGGCCTCGGACCACGCCATCACCGTGGCGACGGACATCGCCGACACCGGGTTCCGCCAGATGGGCAACGGCGTTTGCCTTCGACGTCGCGGATGGCTCAAGGCTACGGACTTTCGGCAGGACGTCCAGACCAGGGTCCTGGACATGCCCTTCGACGGGAACAACCTGTTTGGGAAGACAGTGGACGATTCCCTTCAGGCCATCAAGGCGGATACTGAGACGGCCCGGGCCCTTGGAGTACTGCAGCAACGGCGGACGCCCTTTCGGAGCGGCGGAGGCAAGGGCGCCTCCAAAGGTTCCGGCAGCGGTTTCGCTTCCTACCGTCAAGCGGCCCGCTCGTCGTCGCAAGAGGCCTACAGAGGACGAGGCAAGTCTGGCGGACCCCGCCGTCGTCGCCAAGGAGGCCAAGGCGGCAAGGCCGCGTCCAAGCAGGATTGAACCGGCCGTGGGGTCGGGCCCCCACCGAAGCACCCCGGTGGGAGGCCGGCTGGCGGGCTTCGTCAGCGTGTGGGAGTCCATCTCCACCGACCGTTGGGTGCTGGACGCCCTGGCCCGGGGCCACGCGCTCGAGTTTCAAAGAAGGTGCCCGCGCGTCCCCCCCGTGGCCAGGAAAGAACTTCACGTCCCTCAACTTCTCCTGGAGGTAAAGGCGATGCTCAGAAAGGGCGCCATCGAACTCGTCCCAAAGAGGCTTCGGGGCTCCGGAGTCTACTCGCGTTACTTCCTCGTGAAGAAGAAGACGGGAGGATGGCGCCCCATCCTGGACCTGCGACGCCTGAACAAGTTCATCAAGGCGCAGAAGTTCCGGATGGTCACCCTCCAGCACGTCCTGGGTCAGCTGGAGGAAGGAGACTTCCTATCGTCGTTGGATTTGGAGGATGCCTACTTCCACATTCCCATCCTAAAGGGGCACCGAAAATTCCTCAGATTCGTGGTCCAAGGGCGTCATTACCAGTTCAAAGCCCTTCCCTTCGGACTGCGGTCGGCACCCAGGGTTTTCACCAAGTGCCTCGCACCGGTGGCGGCGCAGCTGCGCCGCGAGGGGATTCACGTCTACCCCTACCTGGACGACTGGCTCATCCGCGCCAAGACGAGGGAGCTCGCCGTGGTCCACACGGCAAGGACCGTCCAACTCCTCACGGACCTGGGATTCTCCGTGAACTACGCCAAATCCCACCTGGTGCCCGCGCAAGTCGCACTGTTTCTGGGAGCGAGGCTCGACACAGTGTCCCTTCTGGCCTCCCCGTCGGAGGAGAGGACCAGGACCATCCTGGGCAAGGTGCAACGGATGTTGGTGGCCGACGCGGCCAAGGTGAGGTCCATCAAGTCCCTCCTCGGGATGATGTCTTCCTGCATCTACCTCATTCCCATGTGCAGGCTCCGGATGCGCCCGTTGCAAGAGTTCCTGGATGCGCGCTGGATCCAGACGACGGGCAGCTTCGAGGAAAGGATCAAGCTCGACGAGAGTTTCCGACGAGCGATACGGTGGTGGGGCACCCGCGCGCATCTGACGGCGGGCATGGACTTCCAGACCCCAGCCCACCAGGTGACTGTGACCACGGATGCCTCCCTAGAAGGGTGGGGAGCGCACACCGAGAATCTGCACGCAAGGGGACTCTGGCTCCCGACGGAGAAGTCCCTGCATATCGACGTCCTGGAGCTCCGTGCAGTGTTTTGGGCCCTCAGGTCCTTCCTTCCGTCCCTCAAGGGCAAGGTGGTGAGGATCTTCACCGACAACACCACCACCATGTTTTACATCAGGAAACAGGGCGGAACCAGGTCCCCAGCGCTGTCCAAGGAGGCGCAGGACCTGTGGCATTGGGCCGTCGCCCAAGGGATTCTTCTGGTGCCGTTTCATCTGGCAGGGATAAAAAACACCATCGCCGACTCACTCAGCAGGGAGCTGCGCTCGTGCCACGAGTGGGAACTACGGCAGGATCTGGTGGATCGCCTCTTCCGACGGTGGGGCACACCCCAGATCGACCTGTTCGCGACGGCGACGAACACCAAGTGCCGGAGGTTCGCCAGCAGGTTTCCCCAGACGAGGAGCATGGGCGATGCTTTCTCGTTCCCCTGGGAGGGCCTGTTCCTCTACGCGTTCCCTCCCTTGCCTCTGCTAATCCGGCTCGTCAACCAGCTCAAGAGGTCACGGTGCAGGATGATCCTCGTCGCACCTGCGTGGCCGAGGCAGATATGGTTCCCGGACCTTCTGGACTTGTCGGCGTCCCCGCCAATCAAGCTGCCGGCGGACGCGGATCTACTCTCCAGGGAAGGAGGCGCCATCCTCCACCACGACCCGAAGTCGCTGAACTTGCAGGCCTGGCTCCTGCAGCGCTAGAGTTTGGAGGATACGACATACCGGCCGATTGCAGAGAGGTTCTTGCAAAGGCCAGGGCGTCCTCGACTCTTAAATGCTACGGACACAAATGGAAGAGGTTTTCTGTCTGGTGCCACGCACAGAAGATTAACCCTCTACGGATTACGGCTCCCCAAGTGCTGCCGTACCTGCTGACGCTGGCCAAAGCTGGTCTGGCACACGCGTCCATCAAGATTCATCTTGCTGCGATCTCCCGATACACCAGAACCACGGGCCGGACGTCCTTGTGGTCTCATCGTCTGGTGGAAGAGTTCATGAAGGGACTGTTCAGATCGTTCCCGCCGGTGAAGGCTCCGGCCCCGGCGTGGGAGCTCAACGTGGTGCTGACCAAACTTATGGGACCTCCGTTCGAGCCTCTGCACTCGGCCCCGTTGAAGTTTCTATCGTGGAAAACAGCTTTTCTCGTGGCCATCACCTCCGCACGACGAGTGGGAGAGATCCAGGCCCTTTCCTGCAAGGCCCCGTACTTGACTTTCCACGACACGAGGGTAGTGCTCAGGACGCACCCCTCCTTCATGCCCAAGGTACCGTCGGACTTTCATCTCAACGAACCCTTGGTGTTACCTGTGTTCTTCCCGTCGCCTTCGTCGCCGGCTGAGAGGACTTTGCACTCGCTGGATGTAGCTAGAGCGCTGAAGTTCTACGTGGACCGCACGAAAGGTTTTCGGAAGACGTCACAACTCTTTGTGAACTTTGGACCTGTCAATCAGGGGAAGGCTCTCTCGAAGGCTTCCATCTCCAGATGGCTCTCCGGCTGTATCATGTACTGTCACCGGTTGGCAAACCGACCGCTGCCTGGCCGTCCGAGAGCCCATTCCACCAGAGCGATCGCAGCTACCACGGCGTTCCTATCTGGTGTGCCCCTGCTGGACATATGCAGGGCTGCTACGTGGAGGTCGACGCACACCTTCACGAAATTCTACTGCGTCGACCGGGATTCCAGGGAGGAGTCCAGGGTCGGCCAAGCAGTGCTGCGCAACCTGTTCGCCTGAGGTGAGCCTGGTGAGGAGGTAAGATGCTTAATGTTGAGTTGATGTGATGCTTAATGTTGAGCCTTTGCCACCTCCCGTGGTTGTGCATGTGTGTACTGCTATGTATTCTTTATTCATGAGCATGTGAATCCATGCCAGACCCCATGCTGGAGAAGGAACAAGTTACTTACCTGTAACTGTTGTTCTCCAGCATGGGTCTGGCATGGATTCACATGCGAACCCTCCCGCCTACCCCTCTGCGGCTCTTCACTTGGTCATACTGCCACTTCACGTGCTTCCAAATCTGAAGATGGCTGCCAGAGGCGGTGCTTAGGTAGAGGGCAGTCATTGGCTGTGGTCAGTATGACGCAGAGACCAGTGATTGGTTATTACTACGAAAGACAGATCAGAAACGAAACTGATACTGGTTTTTTCTTTACCGAGGATTCCCAGCCTGACGACGGGGAATATTCATGAGCATGTGAATCCATGCCAGACCCATGCTGGAGAACAACAGTTACAGGTAAGTAACTTGTTCCATACTGCCTAACTCTTCTTGAGGGAAGTCTGACTGCTCAGCCACAGCTACCAAGTGAATCTGTGTGGTACAGACTGCTACCAAGTGGGTTTACTGCCAAACACCTGTAGTCTTAAATATTTTGCAGTGGTCCCAGAGGGAACTGCGCAGGTTTCTGCCTAACAGCCAGTTGTTCAATCATTTAGTTTCTATTGCCCTCGTTGATAGAAAAATGATCCTGTGCCATGGGAGGAGTAGTTTGAATTAGAGACTGATGCTCCAGGAAGGACATTGCTTCCTTGAGAGATGAAAAAGCCTGCATTTCCAATCCCAGTAAGGCTAAGTCGGATTTGAATTCCCAGAGCAATTTAGCTATTATCGGCAATTGAACTTTCGTTAACATTCGATTGTGATTCAGAAGCCTTATCCAGACTACATTGTTAGTAACTATGCTACGTAATGAAGGAATTTTAAACGAGGCATTCATTAAAAAAGAACAGTTTATGCAAACTGTCCCATTGATGTTTGCGTTATTCTTCCAACCAATTGTGGTTTTCATCTCATTGGGAATATCATGAAATGAGATTTGTGTCAGCTATTGCCAAGGGAAAAGGAGCCAGTTTTGCTCCTGAACCATTTCCAAGATTCGCATTATTTGCATCTGAAGAGGCCGCCGCATAAGGCCCATGTGGCTGTCTTTGTCCAGATATTGGATCTGCAGGCCTCTAAAGATTGTGTTGCTTAATACTTTGCATTGCATTTGAGTTGGGTATGGCCAAAGCAGAATGGGACATCACTGTTCTTAGTTCATTGGGATCAATGTCAGAAACCTGTGCGGGACCTGTTGCGGCCGTACTTATCTGAGGAGTACTAACGTGAAGAGAAGCAACTGCAGGCACCAATATAGGACTTACCGATAGATTGGGTTTGGCTGTATTGTGACTCGCGTCTTGGGATAATGTTGGCATCGTCACAGCAGGGATAAAATGAACATAGTTACTTCAGTGGTTTGAGAAGATGTTTATTTTTATTTTTTTATTAGCCAATGCAGGAAAACATCTATCCATATTTGCCTGGACTAGACTGACATGGTTCTCACTTGTGACGTTGGCAAACTGCAGTTGCGAAGGATTTGATCTAGACTCTGATCCTGCAGCAAGTTGATGTGAAGGCACGGCAGAGCACTTGTGCAGAGATGTACTCAAGACTGGATCATCCTTTGGTATTATTTGAAGAACTTTTTTGCTTTCATCATTAAGTTGACTTAGATTGAGAGCATGTTCTTCGTGTACACATTTACTACTGTTTTCTCTATTTAGCTTTTGCTTTTTTACCTTTGGAAGAGGTTGGCCTGTAGATTTCCACGTGTAGACCTTCTGAGGGCATCCCTCGGGGCCTTTCGCACGATGTTGTCTTTTTGCTGCCTTTGGTTTGATATGTTTTTTTTTTTGTTCTTCTAGACATGTGATAGAAACTAGCAGAAGGCTCTTCGTTTTCCATAGAGACAGCATCTAAAGCAACGGCAGCATGTTCTTGATGTAAGATGTCAGTGATAGCAGATGGACTATCAGGCGAGTCTTGATGAGAAGCAGTTGCTGGTGCTGTTTGAGGCTCTGTATACAGAGATTGCGGTACAAGTTTAGCTTGGAAAAGAATCTGTTCTACCTGCAAAAGCCTCTTATGTTGTAGTTTGGCTAAAGCCATGAAATCTATAGGTGAGATCGGTGAAACCTTGCATGTGTGTTTCAGGTTTAAATAGGATCTTCGCAAAAGTTGTGGGAATTCCGTTCACCAATAGGAGATCTTCGGAGGTTTGAGTTCCCATATTCACTGTCGCAGCTGAAGAGGCCTTCTTCGCAAGCTCCCTCTGTACAAGCATAACAGCTCTCTCAGGGCATGCTAAGTGAAATTTGTGAAAGGCATCTTGGGCAAGGACAAAGCCTTCAAGTTTGCAAAGTTGTTCAGTGTTAAGCAACATACTATCTTTCATATCTTTTCGTAGGGAATGTGTGAATTCATGTCCCTTTATCAAGCAAATTTAGGATTTGTGTTAGCACTTGAAAGTCATTGATCTCATTTTCCAAAAGATGGTGTGAACCTGCTTCCGGTAAACTAGAAGATTCAGGAACATTTGTCCGATTTAATACTGGAGAGGTGACATTGCCAAAGCCCTTTTTGTAAAACTCATGGGCAGATGTGTTTTGGTGTGGGGTGTCATCTACAGTCTCAGGATCTTTGGCAGGAGAACTAGCAGACATTTGTGGTAAATTAGACGTTTGGGGTGGCTCCATAAATTTAGAAGAGGAACTCTCCTGTGAATGTGCAATTGTGTGAGCTTTGTGAAAGTGTACCTGCTCGCAGAAGTTGCCAAAAGTAGACACTAGAGTAGAGGGTCCTAAAGATAGACTTATTTGTCTATCTAAATCTGCCATTACTACGGATGCTAGCATGGAGATATCCGACAGTGGTATAAACATATCCTCCTGTGCTTCAACCTCTGCAATATGTGCTGCTTTTAAAGTATCCTTCTCAGCAAATGGATCATGTTTTATGTCAGCATTTACCTCTTTCAAGGAAAATAGTGCGTTTAAAATGTGTCATATTAAGCTCAACCTGTACCTCTAAGGGCTTCGGGCTATCTAAGTTCTGGAAGGACTCTGAAAGTAGTGATCGTTTCCACTTAACAACATCTTACAGCTTTGATTATTTTTACAAGGGTCTATAAAAGATCATTCTTTTACAGGTATTTTTCGAAGTTGTTTACCATTTCTCAGAGTTGTTTCCATGGCAAGTGCTCTCAAGGAATTTCCAAAGATGTTGACTACTATCAAACCGCCTCGATTACTCTGGCGATATAGCGCTGAATGAATCTCCTAAAGAGCTTTTGTACCTTAGCAGCATGAAAGTGATTGACTAATAGTACTTAAAAGGTAATTGTAGTCTGCGTAATGTGCCCAAGCACTCCCAGATTAACAATGTTAAAGTAGGCTCCCCAGGAACACTAGCAACCCACCAGATTACGAGTTTACTAACTCTCACACACCTCGCCAAACAGCTACTTCAGATGCACGCGCACCTCAGTTTATATAGCCGTGACAAGCTGTTTGTGGGCGGGGTGGAGGTGGGTTTATTGGACAGAACAATGGCGTCTTGTGTATGCAGAGTTAAACACTGATGCACATCGTAACAAAGACCTTCGGAGCAGCGAAGACAGCCAAACAGCTACTTGAGATGCTACTTCGGATGCACGCACTAATAATTCTTTGAAGTCTTCAAGAGGGTAGATAGGCCACCTGAAGGATTTTAGACTTTGGGTACCAGTGTCCTTATGCCTGGGACAACACTGTTGGGTCGTCCACCCCAACATGTCTCAGGAAGAGCAAACACAAAAACTGCTTAGGTAAGTACCCAGGAGTTGGAGAGTACCTTCTGTGATGAAGAGCAATGTTGCCGATTGGGTCCCTCAGGTAGGATGACCACCGCTCCTATTCGGGTATCTGCCCTTGGTGGCTGGCTGAAGAACTTTTGGTTGGAGCAGACGGTCAGACTTGTTCACAGTGATGCTCATCAGATGGTCTTTGCAGCACTTGGATGTGGAGGCTCGACACATGCTTTGTAGCAGCAATGGTTGTCACCCAGCAGACTGTCTTCCTTCTCTCTGTCCTACTCTTCTGAGAGGACTTCTTTGGTCCGGATGGAGTCTCGGTAGGTTCAGACGGATGCCCACAAGTTTGCAGCTGGAACAGCGCTTGACGAGATGATGCACTGCCGCATTGCCAGAGGTCCCAGGGTATTTGGGTATTTCAGGCCGGGAAGGGTTGCACCACTTCATGGGATGGCTCAAACTGAAGCTGGTCTTGAGTGGGTAGGTCCACCAGTCCAAGGGAGGAAGTCGGCAAATCTGGATCTTCCCTGTTGCACATAAGAAAGGGCTGGAGCTGCAGCAGTCACTCATTCGGCTTGTCGCTAGAGTTGGCTGCAGATGTCCTCCTTTGGATGTTTATTCCGGTAGTTTGCACCGGCTTCAGCATCAAGACAGTCTCCTTTTATGCAGGAACCCAGCCAATCGGCATGCGTGCATAATTCAAACTTAGGGTGGTGGCTGTCCAAAGGGGACAGCCAGGCACCCAGTTATAACTGGATGACAAAGACCAGCAGAGGTGTTTCAGTGTCCTCCCTGGATCCTGTCCTCCCAGCCGCACTGGTGCCGCCGGTCGGGCTTTCCAATGGGAGCCCGTATAATTCAAAGGAATGAGCAGGACCTTCTCCACCAATTTTAGCAGAGGAAAGCTCAAGAAAGGCAAAAACCGTTGTGAGTTGGCAAAAAAAGACTGGCACCATTTTAGGGCAATGGTGACCCATGTGGCTTTTACCGCAGCTGCATGTACAAATCATGGAAAGTTGGTCGAAAATATCTGCTGCCACTCAGACTTGCAACTAACTATAAAGTTACAGGAGATGTGAGGAAGGGATACCATGTATCCCTCAGCCCTCCACATAAGGAGTGGTGGGCTGATCTCCCAAAAGAAAAGCATAGGTAGGATAAGAGGATCCCTGTTTTCTGTTAACATTTAAGTTAGCCCAGGAAATTTAAAGTAAAACCGAAGAGGGAAGCTCAAAGCTCTCCCAGCAACACTGCACAAAAGGCGCTGCAATGTAAACTAGAGCTGCCATTGAAAAAGATGGAGGAAAGCATACTACATCAGGAGAAACAAAAAAGGGTTCTTGGAGCCACAGGAAAAAGAATGAGCGAGTGAGAGAAAAAAGATTCTTACTCACTCGGTCAGAAAAACCCCAATTGTCAAGCAAAAAATGCTGGCCGACTGACTAAATGGGGAGAATCAACCACAAGATGGAAATTCTACCTAACAGAATCCCACCCTCAACATCAGCAGGAGTAGTGAGTGCTACTACCGATTTTATACTTTTTAATTGGTTGACCATCCCTTGAAGGCAATTTAACAAACCACTCAGTGAAACCAAATTGACCATGTAATTCATGACCTTTAATTGCTTTAATGGTCAACTGTAACAACAATTTAACCCTGTGTGGAATGCCACCCAACAATCTGATCCCTGAAGACTTTTTTTGTTTCTCCAGCATGGGGTCTGGCATGGATTCACATGCTCATGAATATTCCCCGTCAGGCAGGGAATCCTCGGTAAAGAAAAAATCAGTATCAGTATCAGTTTCGTTTCTGATCTGTCTTTCGTAGTAGTAACCAATCACTGATCTCTGTGTCATACTGACCACAGCCAATGACTGCCATCTCCCTAAGCCCCGCCTCTGGCAGCCATCTTCAGATTTTTACCGCACGTTCAAGTGTTGGGAGTCCTCGTGCTTAGCTCTCAAGCTTTTACTGCATGTTTCGCGCTTTTTCAGGTGAATTTTCATATTTTTTCGGTTAATCGCGCCTCAAGCTCCACCGTTTCTACTCCCCTTAACGGGTACCCGTTGCAGGATTTTCCTACGCCCCTAAAGGGTGAAGATTTCGTCGAATTAACCTCTTGGAGGATTCCAGAAGATTCGAGGCCTACTTCGAGATGGCCCAGGACGCGAGTTCGTCACCCGGACCCAAGCTGTTTCGCAGCTGCCCTGGATGCGGGCTGCAGAATGTATTTAAGGAGGACGAACATTTGCGATGCCTCTGAACAAGACTCATGTAGAGAAGGACTGCCAGTTCTGCAAGAACTTGTCGGAGCGGACCATGAGGGACCGTCGATCTCGCCAGCTGGTTGGAGAAGGGCTCAACGGGTGAGAAGAAGAAAGGGTCCGAGCGGGCTTCTAAGTCCTGTGCGGGCGCCCCGGCGACGGGGGCCCAACACCAGGCCAAGTGCTGTGAGTCCGCTGGCTCCGGGAGCTCCGAAAGGTCGGGCTCTTCGGTCGCCAGGCAGGGCGCACCTTCCCCGGCAGCGTCAACCACGAGCCAGCGCTCCGGTTCGGGGAAGAGGAAGTCCGAGACCCCGGGTAAGCTTCGGGAGAAGCCCCGTCCGATCTCGGGAGAGGGGGAGCAAAGCGTCGCCCCTCCCCCTAAGGAGAAGGCCCAGGACGCACCTTAGGTGGTGAAGGCCCCTACCCAGCAGGCAAAGGCCTCTATTGAGGCGATCGCGGTGACTCTGGCCAAGCCGGCAGGGACCCCGCCAGCGGAGACTGCCTCCGGGACTAGAGTTTCCCTGCCGCCAAGGAGGAAATCCTCTTTTCAGCCCATCGTCATGGTCCCCATGATGGAACAAGGTGGGGGGCACGGTAGCCTCCTCGAGCTCGGAGTCAGCCTCGGAGGGGGATCTGACCGAGGTTGCGAGAAATCTCAAAGTACAATTCGAGAAGGTTTGATCCCGCAAGGAAGATCCTCGGGAGATAACCGAGGAAGACGACGATGGCGAGGAAGAGCAGCCTTCCCTTCCGGCGCAGCCGGAACCTAGGCCTCAGGATAGCCCGGCGGCCATTTTGTCGGCCATCCAGTCCTTATGCTCTGAGATGAGGACGAGATTACCACGGCCCAGGCCGGAGGACCCGCAACCTGGCCCGTCGGGAAGTCCTCAGAACAAGCGACGGAGGACCCAACCCTCTTCTCCGCTAGCCCCCGTAAGGCCTGCAGTTCCCTCCTCATCCTCCCACGAGTCGGGAGATGACGGTGCGGTGGGCTCGACGACGGGTTCTGAGGGCGACAACGACGGAACGGGTCTCCCGTCGCACGGGCATCTCCGCCCGACGAGATTGGCTCATTCCACGCCATGATCGCCAGGGCGTCCGAATTGTTCCAGCTCTGCCCGGAGGAGCAGAAAAAGGAAGGTTTCCTCTATCAGCGCCGGCAGGCCAAGAGGAAGACTGTCATCGCGGTGCCTCTAATCGTTGACATCTGGGAGGAGGGCCTGTCGGTACTCAAGAACCCCTCCACGGCACCAGCCAAATGGGACCGGTACGAGAAGAAGTGCCGGGTCCCCGAGACCGCTCCCCTGTGCCTCAGGGCCCAGCCAACGCCAGACTCGGTCGTCTCAGCGGCGACGAAGAAGAAAGCGGCGGGGTCAGGAGCCTCAACGTCGAATTCCCCTCCGGACAGCGAGGGAAAGAAGTTGGACGCCATGGGGCGACGGGTCATTTCATCGGCGGCGACGACTATCAAAGCGGCCAACGCCCTGGCGATCATAGCACGTTACGACAGGGAGCTCTGGTTTAAGCTGGCCCCCATATAGGACTTCCTACCTGACGACAAGAGGTCCGAGGCCCTGGAAATACTTCAAGAAGACGAGGTGGCGTCGGACCACGCCATAACGGGCGCAGCCGATATTGCCGATACCGGGTTCCGCCAGCTGGGCAACAGAGTTTGCCTACGACGACGGGGTTGGCTCCGGGCGACCGACTTCCATCAGGACGTCCAGACCAGGGTGTTGGACATGCCGTTCGACGGCAGCAACATGTTCGGGAAGGCGGTGGACGAATCCCTCCAAGCCATAAAGACGGACACGGAGATGGCCCGTGCCCTAGGAGCCCTTCAGCAACGAAGGCCCTTTCGGAGCTCCGGAGGCAGACAGGGGGCCTCCAAGGGATCCAGCGGTGGCTCGTCGTCCTACCGCCAGGCGGCACGCTCCTCGTCTCAGGAGGCCTACAGGGGTCGTGGCAAGCAGGGAGCGCCTCGCTGCCGTCGGCAAGGTGGCCAGGGCGGCAAGGCCACCACCTCCAAGCAGGACTGAACCGGCCGTGGCCTCGGGCCCCCACCGAAGCACCCCGGTGGGAGGCCGGCTGACTAAGTTCGTCGGCATGTGGAAGTCCATCTCCACCGATCGTTGGGTGCTGGATACCCTGGCAAGAGGACACTATCGAATTCCTGAAGAAGTGCCCTCACATTCCACCTGTGGCCAGTAAGGAAAATCACGTCCTGCAACTGCTGTTGGAAGTACGGGCGATGCTCAGGAAAGGCGCCATCGAGCCCGTCCTGAAGAGGCTCCAGGGCTCCGGGGTGTACTCAAGGTACTTCCTTGTCAGGAAGAAGAAGGGCGGCTGGCGCCCCATCCTGGACCTTCGTCGTTTGAACAAATACATCAGGTCACAAAAGTTCAGGATGGTCACCCTCCAGCACGTGCTGGGACAGCTGGAGGAAGGCGACTTTCTATTGTCGCTGGACCTGGAGGATGCATACTTCCACGTTCCCATCCTCAGAAGTCACGGAAAGTTCCTCAGGTTCGTCGTCCAGGGACGCCACTACCAATTCAGAGCACTGCCATTCGAATTGAAGTCGGCCCCCAGGGTCTTTATCAAGTGCCTAACACCTGTGGCGGCGCGGCTGCGCCTGCAGGGGATTCACGTCTGCCCCTACCTTGACGACTGGCTCATCCGCTCAAGGACGAGGGAACTCGCCATCGAACACACTGCGAGGACCGTCCAGCTACTCACAGACCTGGGATTCGCCATAAATTACCCAAAGTCCCACCTGGTGCAGTCGCTGGTGGCCCTGTTTCTGGGAGCGAAGCTCGATACAGTGAGGCGCCTGGCAGCACCGTCGGAAGAACGGACGAAGACCGTTCTGGGCAAAGTGCAGCGCCTGCTAGCCACGGACGTGGCCAGGGTGAGGTCCATCAAGTCCCTCGTGGGGATGATGTCCTCTTGCATCTACCTGGTGCGCCTATGCAGACTACGGATGCGCCCTCTTCAAGAATTTCTCGACGCCCGTTGGATGCAGGCGACGGGCACCTTCGAAGACAGGGTCCCCCTCAACGAGGTGTTCCGGCGGGTGATTCAGTGGCGGGGCGTTCGAGCGCACCTCACGGCGGGCAAGGACTTTCAGACGCCGGCGTACCAGGAGACGGTGACGACGGACCCTTCCCTGGAAGGTTGGGGCGCCCACACCGGAGATCTCCACGCAAGAGGCCTCTGGCTCCCGGAGGAGAAGCTCCTGCACATCAACATCCTGGAACTCCGAGCCGTGTTCTGGGCTCTCAAATCGTTCCTCCCGTCGCTCAAGGGCAAGGTGGAGCGGATCTTCACGGACAACACCACGACAATGTTTTACATACGGAAGCAGGGAGGTACCAGATCCCCAGCCCTATCCAAGGAGGCACAGGATCTGTGTCATAGGGCGGTCGCCCAGGGGATGTTCCTGGTTCCCTTCCACCTGGCAGGAGAAAGAAACAACATCGCCGACTCGCTCAGCAGGGAGCTGCGTGCGTGTCACGAGTGGGAGCTGCGCAAGGATCAGGTGGATCAACTCTTCCAACGATGGGGCAAACCCCAAATCGACCTGTTCGCAACAGCGACGAACTCGAAGTGCCAGAGGTTCGCCAGCAGGTTTCCCCAGCTGAGAAGCATGGGCGATGCGTTCTCGTTCCCCTGGGACGGCCTATACCTGTATGCGTTCCCTCCGTTGCCGTTGCTGCTTCGACTCATCAACCAGCTCAAGAGGTCCCGGTGCAGGATGATCCTCGTCGTACCGGCATGGCCGAGGCAGATCTGGTTCCCGGACCTTCTGGACTTGTCAACGTCCCCATCCATCAAGCTGTCGGCGGACGCGGATCTTCTCTCCAGAGAAGGAGGCGCCATCTTCCACCACGACCCGGCGTCCCTGAACCTGCAGGCTTGGCTCCTGCAGCGCTAGAGTTTGGAGGGTACAATATAACGGCCGACTGCAGAGCGGTTCTTGCAAAGGCCATGGCCTCCTCGACTCTCAAATGCTACGGTCACAAGTGGAAGAGGTTCTCTATCTGGTGCCGAGCACAGAAGATCAACCCCCTACGGATTACGGCCCCTCAGGTGCTGCCGTACCTGCCATCGCTGGCCCATGCCTCCATTAAGATTCATCTGGCGGCGATCTCCAGATATACCAGAACCACAGGACGGACGTCCCTGTGGTCCCATCGACTGGTGAAAGAGTTTATGAAAGGAGTGTTCTGGTCGTTCCCGCCGGTGAAGGCCCGGCCCCGGTGTGGGAACTTAACGTGTTGCTGACTAGGCTCATGGGGCCCCCATTCGAGCCGATGCACTCCGCACCGATGAAGTTTGTGTTGTGGAAGACTGCATTCCTGGTGGCCATTACCTCCGCACGACGAGTGGGAGAGATCCAGGCCCTATCCTGCAAAACACCGTACTTGACTTTCCATGCCTCGAGGGTGGTGCTTAGGACGCACCCCTCCTTTATGCCCAAGGTGCCGTCAGACTTCCATCTTAACGAGCCCCTGGCGTTACCTGTTTTCTTCCCGTCTCCTTCGTCGCCGGCCGAGAGGACTTTGCACTCGCTGGATGTGGCTAGAGCGCTGAAGTTCTACGTGGACCGCACGAAGAGTTTCCGGAGGACATCACAGCTGTTTGTGAACTTTGGACCTGTGAATCAAGGGAAGGCTCTCTCGAAGTCTTCTATTTCCAGATGGCTCTCCGGCTGCATCATGCACTGCCACCGGTTGGCTAACCGACCGCTGCCAGGCCGTCCGAGAGCCCATTTCACCAGAGCGATCGCTGCATCTACGGCGTTCCTATCTTATGTGCCCCTGCTGGACATCTGCAGGGCTGCTACGTGGAGGTCGACGCACACCTTCACGAGATTCTACTGCGTCGATCGGGATTCCAGGGAGGAGTCCAGGGTCAGCCAAGCAGTGCTGCGCAACCTGTTCGCTTAAGGTGAGCCTGGTGAGGAGGTAAGAGATGCTTAATGTTGAGTTGTTGTATTGCTTAATGTTGAGCCTTTGCCACCTCCCGTGGTTGCGCATGTGTGTACTGCTATGTATTCTTATATTCATGAGCATGTGAATCCATGCCAGACCCCATGCTGGAGAAGGAACAAGTTACTTACCTGTAACTGTTGTTCTCCAGCATGGGTCTGGCATGGATTCACATGCGAACCCTCCCGCCTACCCCTCTGCGGCTCTTCACTTGGTCATACTGCCACTTCACGTGCTACCAAATCTGAAGATGGCTGCCAGAGGCGGGGCTTAGGGAGATGGCAGTCATTGGCTGTGGTCAGTATGACGCAGAGATCAGTGATTGGTTACTACTACGAAAGACAGATCAGAAACTGATACTGATTTTTTCTTTACCGAGGATTCCCAGCCTGATGACGGGGAATATTCATGAGCATGTGAATCCATGCCAGACCCATGCTGGAGAACAACAGTTACAGGTAAATAACTTGTTCCTTATTTTCTTTTCATTTCAGAAGAATACAATTTATTCAAATACAGATGGTCCCTAACCCACAGTAGCATTAGTCACCTAAATACTACACATAAATCCAGGTAGTCAAGAGATGCGGTAAGGAATCGCAATGCGCCTGCCTATTTTTTTCATGAACAAACCATGAAAAACAAATGGCATCACTTTGTCATCCATCAATCCTATTTGAATGGACACTTTGAGCAATGGATTCCTATTTGTTTTTCACTTTGAAGCATTTAAATGAAATGTCATTGTGAAACTTGGGCAAGAAAAGGTCAAAACTACTTGTAGTTAGTGAAAATATGAATCGTAGGCACATCAGTAACTTTGACGAAATACCTCTTCAACTCAACATTCATTTTTTTTTGTAGTTTCAAATGGAAACTTTACACTTGCATGTAATTCAGCAGATGTCCTTGAACTTGTGTGTGAGGTTTCATTTTCTTAACTAAATGTTGTATTACAAAAATTTGCATCTGAAGGACACGTAAAAGGACTATCTAAAAGATTTTGTTTTTGGGCCAAGAGCAAGTGAGAAGGTGACTAGATTCAAACCACTGGTTCCTGAGTCTTCATCACTAATGTGACAAAGGAGATCACTCCTGAAGAATACTTGACTCTTGGAGATCTGGTGCGAGGGATATTACCCCCGAGGAATACCTCACGCTTCGGGCTCCCTGAACCCTACCCAGCTTTGCCACAAATCAAATTTACTGTATCTTCACTGGGGAGCGCTACCCGAGGTCTTGGGATGCTGTTTGTTTCATGCTCATTCCTGCTTTCCTCCTCGCTGGTTTGTGCGGCTCCATGGAGCTGTTGGTTTGGCAGTCTGCGTGTTTTATGAACCTCTGCGGTCCACCTCTGAGAGGCCACGCCACAGCTGGTTTCTTCCTGCTTCTGCAGCAAGTCTGGTTTACTCCAGGTGGTGTAGTTCCTTTCGGCTTCTTCAGAGACAGACTATCTCTCGGGCAACACGGTAGCATTTCACAGGTTCTCCAGGTCAGACGTCTGCTTCCTTCCCTTGCTTTCCTGCTGCCAAACAGACCTTTCTCTGTCTTTATATTGCTGGGTATGCATCAGTGTTTGTCGTCAATGCCTTTGAAGTTATCTTCGTGGCTCCTAGTGCCCACCTCGTCCCAGTTCTTTGGTAATACCTTTTTGCTGTTCTATGTTTCTTTGGTTTTTCATCATCTGTCCTATCTGAACTTCTAGATGCAATAGAGACTTCACAATAGTAATAATAATGCACAGTAGTAATTTCAGGTTGGGAGGCAGTAGACGCATGGTTTCTGGGAACAAGGGTTTAGGGAGGTCTTTCACAGGATGCTTTTTACCACCCCTGGGGAGACTATTGGATAGTGGCCTAACCTCCTAGGGAAGCGCTCCCCTCTGAGAAGAAGTGACGAGATCCTGTGAATCCTCACAAATTACAGATCAATAACTCGAAATTGTTCGGCCTCTGCAAGTTCACTCGACACATCCGGCAACTCTCAATGCATTTCCAGTGTCTGGAGTCCCAACCGCTGCACCGACGCCCTACCATCCTTCACGCTTCAGCCTTCACATGGGGAGAGTGGGAGGGAAGATATTTCTACATTTTTGGGTCCCTCGGGTAGGACGACGACCGCTCCTATTCGAGAATGCCCCTATTTATATTTACCATTACTTGTTTCGTCTCACTGCCTTCTGGCGCTTATAATGGAGAAGACTTGCTTTAAATGTTGCCAGTCGTGTAGTCGGATGGTTCCTTGGTTGCACATAATGTGTGTAACCATTGTCTTCCTCGATACCACCAGGAAAATACATGTCATGCGTAGAAAGTTTTCAGACCTAAAACACTTGATCGGCAGTAGACATGCTGGGCAATCTACGTGATGCAAGCCGAAGCATTGTCAGAATCCCTGCCGACATGGAGTAATACGAGGCAGAGGAGCACAGTCTCAGTGCTATAAGTGACGCTGAGGAGACAGCCGATCGGGAAACAGATTCCTGGCTGCCTGGTCCAGAAGGCAGGATCGCTGCACTGCTATGGAGGCTTCCTCTGGCGACAAGGGCCGACATAGGAACACATGGTGGGGTTGGGAGCAGCTGTAACGCTCACATGATATCCACGGGGATGCCACTCAGCCGGTCCGGACTTGCGACCACTTCGAACCCTTCCCTGGACTTGCTCAACCAAGCACTGGGCCTAAAATACAGTATTATCAGAGGTCAATCCTATTGGTCTTGTTTGTCTGTCCCCCCTTTTCTTCCCTGGGTCCCAACCTTCCCCCGGACCTCTCCTCACCTTGTTTTTTGATGTGGGGCGCTCTCCGTCCTGCCTTCGATGCAGGGGTGCGTTGGGTGATGCGGGCTGGAGGGTGCCTAGTTGCTTCAATGGCACGGGCCCGGCGGACGGGGATTGCTGCGGCTTCAGCCCGACCGGTAATTGGAATGAGTCTTACAAAAGTTCTGATGGCTCTAGTCCCTTTAATACTGTGTCTTTCTTTCCTTAGGTGATGAAGGTCTTGAGGATGGTGATGCGCTGCTGAAGTAGGAATGCGGAGCGTGATGCTTATTGGCTTCCTTAGCACTAACCAATGTTCGTCTTTTCCGTGTCATTTTAGGTGCCGCAGTAACCCAGCATGGAAGCGAGCTGAGCTGCGGTGAGAAAGCGTGATGTGACCGCCTCTTAAATGTTTTGCGCTAACCTGATGTTTCTTTCCCCTTTTTCAGATCGGCAGGATGCTCCGGAGCAGAAGTTGTCCGATCAACAGGAGTTCAGGTAAGGATTAAACTCTATTTGCAAATTGGAGAGTGCTAAGTATTGCAGAATGCTTACGAACCTTTCTTCTATTCTTCTCCCCTTTGGTAGGGCGCGGCATGCCGAGATGGAGATGACTCTGCCATAGGAATCCGCAAGACTGGGAAGAGCTGGACAGAAGTTGGATGCTCTTCGAGGTGAGTATTGGCAACAAAGTTCTTATTCTTGCAGGTGCGCTGGCGCTGAAGAAAGGAGTGGGCCTCTTCAGGAGAACCGAGCACGGTGAGTGTCACGCTGCAGGTGCAGAGAAACGCAAAGCATGTTTCTCAGGCCGGGTGTGGTTTAAATAGTCTGTAGTTATCCCAGGGCTGAGCCACACCCGAAAGACTAGATCGCTCATCCAGTTCAAGGAACTGAATTACATGGGGGCATCCATTGTCCCATAATACATTGCAAGTCTAATACTAAGTGCATCTCAGGACTGTGTGTGAGCTTGGTGCCAAGTCTGAGTCCAAGTAGGTTTCTGGGGAGATGGAGAGGCCCCTAGGGGCCGACTAGGTGGCCGTGACCTGGCTCCAGCCTGATATGCCAGGGGGCTGGGGACAGGAATCGTGACAGCAGCACATGAGATGCCACACATACACAAACGCCCATCCCCACAATGCATCTGGGTGCAGCCGTCAAAGTGGTAAAGCAGTAGCAGAACTTGTCCCTTCCGCAGGCTGCTCGACACGTCACAAAACCTCTGCATCCAGTGCTCGAATTTCGGTGCATGTACCCAAGCCCAAACGGCCACTAAACCAAAGTTGTTCCCTGCCTACAATTCCTTTACAGTCCTCAAACCAACCACCAAAGCTGCCGAAACAGTCTTTTTGCTCCTGTTGCAGCACCAAGGTCAGGATACAGAGGAGCTACCTTCCCATTAGTTGAAGCACTTCACAAGAAAAAACACACAAGGCAGGAGGAGGAAATAGTCTTACTCATACGTCCTATTACCCTTTTCTCCATCCTTGTGGGCATCCCCCAACATGGGGATGGTACCGTAATCTTTGTCAGCAAACAATTGAGCTTCCCCTTTAAATTTAGTATAGCGTGCGGCCTCCTGCATGGAAATGCCCCATCAAGTCCCCAATCCTACGTCCCATCCCCTTTCCTCCATCCTGTATGGGCGTCCCCTCGTGAGGGAGGGGAACTGAACCCTTTTTCACCAGAAAATAACACATTCCCTTTAAATTTGTGGGGGTGCTGCCCCAGGAGCATGGGCTCCCTTAAGCTGCCCACTGGTGCCACACCTCGGTCCTGTTTTTTTTTTCTTTTTCAGAATTGGGAACACAATCCACTGGTGCCCTAGTTTGTCCCCGACACATGTTGGCCGTGACCGCCATGAGCAGGTGCGAGTCATGTGGCTGTTCCTTCCCCACGTCGAATCGGCACATGCCCTGCCTCTGGCGCATGGGCAAAGGCCACGGATGGGAAGGCTGCTCAGCGTGCAACGCTCTTGCCCCAGAAGCCTCAAAAGACGGCTTGCAGGGTGAAGAGAGTTGTTCTGCAGGACCCCGCCAGAGAGCATCAAAGAATACATAAGAAGAAAGCCCAAGAAGGTAAGCATACTATTCTCTAAAGCACCCTGCAGAGGCGACTACTTCTCTACTTCCTGTGGAAGCCTGCTGGCAGAACTGAGTCGGAGCCTCGCACCGGCATAAAGGACACAGAGGCTCTAGTAGCTACTGTCTTAACAGCCGTGGGGCCTATGCCCTCTACCAGTTCCGCCACCGAGGAGCCCCCCGGCGATATCGGGGCACGCCCCGGGGCTTAGCTCTACTACCACGCACATGTTCGAGGGGGTGCCTACACACAACGCACATAGCCCTACTGGCCCCATGGACGGGACCAACAGAGTGAGATGCAAGGTGGGGCAGAGCCGATGCGTACAGGCATGCAGGTGGAGCCCAGGCCTGCGTCAAACATGGTCCCACGTGCGGAACTCGCAGACAAAATGGCGGTCAGGCCGGACCCCCAAAGACAGGAAAGCACTCCACGATCAGAAGCAAGCCAACAGAGTGAGCTGCAAAGGTGCGACCTCGCGCCCAGGCCAGACTGCGTTCCAATGACAGATTACCTGGACCACGTCATACCCGACCTCAACTTGACCTCGGCACAATGAGGGCATGTATTCAGGGTGGGTGGGGCAGGCAACAGACGCCCAGGAGCATGAACCCTCACAATCAGTTAAGGCCTTTCATGACAGCCTTCAGGGCCTGGCAGAGTTCTTGGGGAGAATCCCTCTTCCAGGGAAGCCCCCAGGCAGTCTAGTGTGCTAGCAGAGGTCTTGGGGAAACTTGACAATCTGGTCTGGCATCCCCTCGAGAAGGATGTCCTACAGGTGGCGCGAAAAGTCAGCGAGAAGCCCAGGGGCCAACGCCCAGATGAACAAGAAGTTGAACAGCAGGTTGAGACTGACGGATGGGGAGCTAATCCTCCTCGACTCCCTGCATTCCTCCCCCCATTCCTCTGTAGTGGCTGCAGCCTTGCATTCTAAAACATAGTCTTGGTAGTCTTCCTCCATGGGATCCTCCACCAGTTGCCTTTCCAAGGAGCACAAGGCCTTTATTCCTTGGGAAAGCGCTGTTACTCCATCTCGGGACCATCTGCGACAATCCAACACCGGTGCCCTCTTGGCTGCGCTAACCAGAAGCTGTGGTGGACGATTGGGAAGTTTCTGCCCGACCGACCTCCGGACAAGCAAGCCTCCTTTGAGGTCGGGCTGCCAAATGCCTGTGCCATTGCGCAGGACCTCATGGAGTCTTCGATCTCTCAGATCGCAGCCAGCAGAGGGCTGTTCCTTGGTGTCGAGATGAAGATGACTGCATGGATGCATGACACAAAGTTTTCATGTGACGTGCCGGAACGGATCCTGGATCACCCTTTGAAGGGTGTTGACCTTTTTCATTGGTCAACCGATGAAAAGTTGACAAAGGGGAAAAAAACCTCGACTCAAACCGCCAAGTCCTTGGCTATCCTGACAAAACCAGCTCAGAAATCCTCCATCAGTCTCTGGGTAGGACCAAGTTTAAGCCCTGTGCTTTCTCCATCTTCAAGGGGTTCCGGGATGTGGTACACTTGAGGCCGGACAGCTCACCCAGCGAGGACAGGAGGAAGCAGCAGAGGACATTGCGCAGGTCTTTCTGCCCCCCCACCCCCCTCTGCCCCCGCCTCTGATGCCAAGAATCAGTGACATCAGGGGTCGGGGGGGGGAGCCGTTTGCCTCCGTTGCAGGACACCTGGAAGCGTCTTTTCAGCAACTCGTAGATCCTTTCGGTAGTGTCCACATGCTTCAGTCTCCCTTTTCCTTTGCCTCTACCATCCTCTCCTCTTTGTCAGATCAAGTTCCCGGCTCTTACAGGAGGACCTGTCGCTCCTGGTGATGCAAGAGATAGAACCAGTTCCTCTTGTAGACAGGGGCTTCAGTTACTATTCCAGGATTTTTGCAGTACCCAAGAACAACCAGGCTGGCCGGAGGTTAGTCCTGGACCTCTCATTTCTAAATCTCTTTACTGCTGGAACGCTTCATGATGATTACTGACATGCACACAGCAGAGTCTGTGTGCAGGGGACTGGATGTGTTCCCTGGACCTCAAGGATGCATATCTGCATGTACCCATCTCTCTAAAGGTTAGATGCTTCTCCATGCAGAGTGGGGGGTAGATCTTTCTCTCCTCTGCAGGTGCCTCCCTGCCCCTCAAACTTGAGCCGGACCACCTGAAGTTCCAGAAGCAGCTCAAAACATTCCTTTCTCCTCTCTCACTCCCTCCCCTGCTTTTTCTCTCTCTCTCTCTCCCCTACTGACCTACCTGTCTGCTCTACCGACCGGTTGCTCGACTACCCTCAGTCTCGTGGAGTACCAGGCTCTTTCTTGATGAGTCACCGTTGTACTGCTTCTGGGCCTACCACACACTTAGAGGCTGTAACCCTACAGTCCGTTGTTCTCTGTGCATTACCCAGAACCTGGCTGCGCTTACTGAGACTATTGCTGCCCTGTTTTCCTCTCCCCCCAGCCCCTTTGCACTTTTCATTCTTGCAATTGCACAATCTGAATGACACAAGGCCTAGTAAGATAGTTTGTCTTGTCTCCTACTGTCTTCCCTCCCTTGTCTTGTCACGCCTAGAAACACTTGTGTACAGGTGCGTTTCATATTGTCTATCAACTGCATCGGAAGTTTCTGCGGTTTGCGATTCTCATACCACTTTCAGTACAAGGTTCTGCCCTTCAGCCTGAACTCGGCACCTCGTGTCTGCTGAACGTTGTGGCTGGCATTTTCTGGCTGGAGGGCCATCTACCCCTTTTTTTTGGACAACTGGCTGGTGAGGGCGGAGTCGCGCGAATGGCTTGTGCATTCCTCCCAGAGATTGTCGGATATCCTTCATCAGCTGGGGTTTTCCCCTCAACCAGAGAATCCGTTATGCCCGTCTCAAGAACTGGTCTTCCTAGCGGTGGCTTCATCATGCTAAATTTTCAGATTACAACTGGGACATCATACAACAGGCCAGGAGGCCCTCGACTCGGCCCCAGTATAAGAGCAAATGGACTAGGTTCTGCCATTGAGCTTACAACAGGGGTCTGGACCCTGTTGCCTGGCCTCTGGATAACGTATTGGCCTTTTTGGCACACCTTGCTCATTCTGGAGGTCAGGGGGATACTTGCACTTATTTGGCAGCCATTGGGGCTTATAAGAATTCCCCTGAGCATGTTTTTGGCAGCCAACCTGGTGCTTAAGGCCCACCTTCAGGGGTTGTCTAGGCTTTTCCCTCCGGTGCATAGGCTGCTTCCAGTCTGGTACCTCAATGTGGTTCTTGCAGCCTTGCAATGCAAGCCTTTCGGGCCTCTGGCCTCTGTAGACATCCTCTTGGTGATGCTAAAGACTGTTTTATTGGTGGATCTCACCTCTGCACGTAGTTAGTGAGCTGGAGTTGTCGTCTTTGTGCAAGCCCTTCACCACGACAAGGTCATCTTGTGCACTCGCCCTTGCCCATGGTGGTCTATCTGTTCCATCTGAATCAAGAGATCTGCCTGCCGGTGTTCTTCCCAAATTCATAGTTGGAGGCAGAGATGGCCCTACATTCCTTCAATCTTAAGAGGGTTCTCAAGTTTTCTCTCTGACAAAATCCTTCATGAAGTACGAGGCACCGTTCGTGACTTTTGGGGGCTCCCCGGATCTCAGGCTTCCATCGCCTGTTGGATGGTTCCAGCCATTTCTGAGGTGTACACGGCCATGGGCAAACCTGTTCCTGAGGGAATTCATGCTCATGCAGTCCGAGCTAAGGCTGTCGCACTTCAGAGACATGGTTCTTGGGATGTTAAAAGCAAGGCAGCTACTTGGGCCACTCAGTCGGTCTTCTATTAGCACGACTTGCTGGACTCCAGCTCCAGGCGTGTTAGGCAAGGTTTGTATGCAGTACCCTTTGGGACCACCACACACAACTAGGACTACTTGTGTAAGCAAAACTAACCTTTGTTATAAGTCTGTACTGCACAGATTTGTGGTGGCGTTGCTGAGCAGCCAGGCTTATCTCAAGAGGGGAATGTGAGCTGTGATGTTACACAGAGGTCTACAATCGCAATTATTCAAATAAACTCTTTTCTGATGTCTGTTAATCTGCTTAGAATCACATGCTGTGCATATGGTCCGACATCCAGTGGTAACCGCAGAGTATTGCATCTTGTCTTTCGAGAATCAAAAGGGGATGTTGACATGGGTGTGCCCGTAACACTATCCCTACGTGATGTGTAGTGTACCCAAGATCCCTCGTGCGTTGAGGTCCCTCAGATTGTTTTTTTCCATCCAGCATACTGGTCGCCTTGATGCTCGTCAAAGACTTTGCTTATTGTCCCATCGACCTTTGGTCAAATAATTATATAAAATATCCATATCACCCTATCCATTCCTTATTTTGACAGCTGTTACAGGCCTCCGCCGAAGAGCTTCAAGAACTCTACAGACGGTGATCCATTCGGCGCTGCTGACCACGTGGCCGGGCCTTCCGCCGGCCTATACATTAGGGAGAGTGGAGTCGGGGTGGACATTTCTATACAAATTGAGAATGCATTTCCCTTTCCTTCCTCTTTCCCTTTCGGTCTTCGTACTCTACCCATCCTCAGCTATGGAGAGGACTCCATTTAGGTTTTGCCCTAATTGTAGGAGCAAATTCCCTTGGAAAGATAGGCACAGACAGCGTAACCGGTGCCTGCCCCTTGATCACAAGGAAGGAGGATGCGTGGCTTGTAAGCTCCTCTGTCCTAAGACATTAAAGGAGCGTAGAGTCAAGTGGTGGGCATCCTACGGTATGTTGAAGGCTGAATTTTCTCCCGCTGCCGCAGCCACCGAATGTGACGGCGCGAATGACTATCATACCTCTGAACTGGAGGTTGTTGACCTTTTGACGGAACTCTTGCATTCCGCATAGTCTGTCCCCAGCCCCGCTAGGCATGGCTTAGACACTGCTATGGGTAAGTCACAAACCGGCGACGAACATGTACACAGCACAAAGCACGCAACCCCAAGTCAATCTTCGGCCAGGTTGAAGTAGACTTCAGCACCAATGGGTACACCGGAAGCTCCGGCAGCACCCACCGACCTTCAGGATCGGCAGCCCTCCCCGCACCCGCATTTGCACCTAGCGACCGGGCTAGTGAAAACAAAGGGCGCTACCCCCAATATATCAGGTTCCGCCAAGACTCATCGCAAGAAGGCGTCTGGCGACGATAGGGTTCAGGTTCCGCCGAAGATGGCGGTCACAGAAGACAAGGCACCAGCCCTGCCGAAAAAGGCAACCGTTGAGGACAAGGCCCTGACACCGGCGAAGAGGACCCCCTTGCAATCACAGGCTGAAGCTATGCGCCTCCCCACCATGGAGGACGTCGCCGGCAGTTTAGCCAGTATTGTCGCCACCGATTCTCAGAAGCGGCAGGCTGGGGATGCACCGAGGCCCACAGATCTGTTTAGGTCCAAGGATGGCCTAAGGGGGGGGGGGTACAGCACAGAGACATCTCACCTCTGTCGGTGCCCCAGGAGGAGTTCTCTCAGGGCGAAGGACTATTCTCGATGATGAGACTTAAATCTCTATGCTTTTTGACGGATGAACACGATCAAGACCTTTTTCCACCTCTTTAGAAGAGGATATATAC
Source organism: Ambystoma mexicanum (assembly GCF_040938575.1). NCBI lineage: Eukaryota > Metazoa > Chordata > Amphibia > Caudata > Ambystomatidae > Ambystoma > Ambystoma mexicanum. The sequence continues at coordinate 345,970,554 of NC_090922.1, forward strand.
AATTACGACCTAATTGAGGATGACATTCATGCTGATACCCAGAATGAGGAATTAATCAACCCTGAGGACATGCATGAACCCATGGATGGCTGGGAAGAGAGCCCAGATGTGAGTGACCCCCAACCATGGCAATCCCTGCATCAAGACCCTGATGTGCTGTCCCTGGACACTCCTCAGTCCACTCCCACTAGGCAACAACCATCGCCAGTGGATGACCAATTGACTTTTAACGTAATGTTCCGTAAAGCAGCTGATCATTTTAAAATTGCTACGGATGAAGCGGTCCCCGAAACTGACTGTGGGGGACATCCTTAAGGAGAAACCACTGGCCAGTCAGGCCATTTCCCCTCCACAATTCAATTAGGAAACGTCTGGCAATATCCTTATCGACACCTGCTCTCACAAGAGGTGTCAATCTGCGAATAGAAAAACTCTATCGCCCTTCTCCATCAGACGCTCTGTATATCCGATCATTCCACCCCAGACTCCCTGGTGGTGACTACTACATGAAAGCGGGCAGGGGTCCCTTTGTCAACCGGCGAGGTACCCCCTGATAAGGAGGGTAAACTACTTTACGCCCTTGGAAAAAAGGATCACGGTTGTGGCCGCGTTCTCAACGCGCATTGCCAGCAACAATACCTTGTTGGCCAGTTACGCCGATGCCCATTGGGCTTTACTACAGGAAGGCATACAGGAGGTTCCCGAACCCCTATGTACTCCTCTCCTCACCACTATCACTGAAGGCAGCCAGGTGAACCAGAGCATTCCTAAGAATACTTTGGATTCGGCCGAAACGGCTGGTTGATCCCTGGCTCAGGGCACACTCCTGAAAAGACGTGCCTGGCTATGGAAGTCTGGATTCAAGCTAGAGACGCAAGTGTCACTAATAAACACACCCATGGAAGAATCCAACCTGTTTGGGAAGGCGGTAGATGAGGCCCTCAAAACCACAAAAAAGGAGCATGACACCTTAAAAACTCTGGACCAGATTACACAAAGACCCTCTATGAGAAGAGGATCTGGGTCCAAACAGCTTTTTTGTGGCCAACGCTTCCCTCAACAACAATACTCATCGGGAAACAATCGGAATTATACACGGGGGAAATAGCGGATACACCACCCTGTATCCCCAAAGGGGTCACCGCTGTGGCAAAGGAAGATGCTGGATCTCTACCCCCAGAGGCTCCCCGGCCTCGGGTTCAAAATGACCCAAAGATTCGGGTCCCCTCCCATGCCTCCCCGGTCGGGGGCCGGCTAACATCATTTCTTCAGGCATGGGAGGGTAGAGCTACAGACCAGTGGGTGCTAAAGACCGTGGCCCACGGGTACTGTATAGAGTTCAACCGGTCCCCAACAGTCAGACCTCCATGAGCAAGACGACTGACACCAGACCATCTTCGCATTCTTATGCAGGAAGTCGAAACACTACAGGAGAAAGGAGCCAGAGAAATAGTACATCTGGCACAGGTAAAATAAGTTATTTATTCAGTGTACTTCCTTGTACCCAAAAAGGATCTAACCATGTGCCCTGTTTTAGATCTGCACCCAGTGAACAAGTTTGTAAAGCCACAAAAGTTCTGCATTATCACACTACAGGAAGTAATTCCACTGCTATCACAGGGCGATTACATGGCAACACTGTACATGAAAGATGCATACTTTCATATTTCGATGTTGCCAGCGCACAGAAAATAACTCAATTTATGATACAGGACAAGCATTATCAGTTCACAGTACTACCCTTTGGCGTAGCATCTGCACCAAGGGTATTTACAAAAATACTAGCGGTGGCAGCAGCACATCTGCGCAGGCAATCCATCCCGGTCTATCTGTCATGATCTCTGCTTCCAAAAGATCAGGACTTGCCAGATTCCCTTGGAAGCAGACCCATAACCCCGGTTCCGAGTGCCAGCCAGTCCCAATTGGGACCTTTTGGACCCTGTCCTGGCACCAGTGGCACCAGGCTCATAAAGATGCCCAGTCCCAGCGCTGGAAGCGCCGGGCTCATAATGCTTGGGTGGACTTACCTGCAGCAGACCATGCTGCTTACTTACCTGCCAGTTGAACCCCTGATCCTCTTCTGTTTGGGACTACTTTTCCTGTTGGGTGGGGCAGGAGCCACTCCCTAGGTTCAGAACACTGGAACTCTTCTGGAAAGCAGGAACTCTTTTCTTACCTAGGCGTGGCTGTGGAAGGAGACACCTAAGCACTACAGGAGGCTATTTAAACCACACCCGATGGATGAATCTTGCTTTGCGTTATTCTGCATTCTCTGCAGCAGAACGCTCATCGTGTCTTCTGCTTCTGATCCTGGGCCTAAGGGAACAAAGGCTTACCATCCTGGAATCCAGTCTTCAGCAGCACCTGTAAAGACAAAGAAAGAACAGGTTAGCACTACGGTCTTCAGTGGCAGCGCATCTCTTACCTGGTCCATCGGCTGTCACCAACGCCTCGCGCTGCATTCCGGCATCTGAAAGACAAAGGCTTACCTACTCTTCGCATGCTCCGGAGGTCTTCGCACTGCATTCCGGCATCTGAAAGACAAAAGCTTACCAGCTCTTCGCACGCTCCGGAGGCCTTCGGCGCTGCATCCCGCATCTGAAAGACAAAAGAAGGTGTGTTTAAAGACATTGGGCAACTTTATTACTCACGTGCCATTACTCCTTCCCACGCCGAATCCAGTGGGTATTCCAGCACCCTTCAGCTTCTCTAAAGCTCCGAACTTGTACCTTCAAGATAAAAGGGACAGTTAGTGCGCATCGTGAAGCAGGCTACAAGCGCTTACTTACGTGCTTCCAGGTGCTTCTATTCCTCACGCGGGTTCGATCCTCAACTCTCATCAGCCCGCCATCCGCCATCGCCAGAACCCTGCAAAACAAGAGATATCCTTACAAAAGACTTTTAAGACATTTGAAGTGCCCAGAACTTACCGTTCGTGCAGTTAACGACGGACAGCAGTCCTCTGAGGTCAAGAGGCCTGCACCCTTATCCAGTGAAGAAACTGGTTACGGCACCCTGCCCCGAGGCAGATGGAGAGCTTGGCGTTCACTTATCTAAGGTGAGGGTGTTAACCTTTGGGGTTCTACAGGAGAAGAGAAAGGGAAGAGGAGAGAGGCACCCAATAACCCCAGTTCATTAATCCCATATTTTCTATCTGCAGACATCTTACTCTTCGAGTCAGACATACAGTGCACAGAGGTCCAGCCCAAAGAGCCAACCGTGTGTTACACATCACCTTTGAAGATACGGCATTCACCCAGTCAAGACCGGCGCCTCTGTCGGAATCAGGTGAGCGTTACAGAACGCAAAGCCTATCGCAAAACTCCCACCCAGGCGCTATGGAAACCTCGAATACCGACCAGCTAGCCCAGTTACTTGGGGAACTAAGAGCAGAAGTGCATGCAGCCCGTCAGGAAACAAATGCTCTAAGAAGGGAACTGATTATTTCCAAGGAGCGAACAGACAATCTCGCTAGACAATTGCTACAGTCACAAGCCGGACAAACTCCGTTACCCGCATCAGGGGCAAATCTTCCTTCAACATCCTCTACGAACCCAGTACAGATCAACCTACCTGGGAATGTACCTCTGGCTCCACCCGAACAATTTTCTGGTGACCCAAAGAGGTTTGCAGTATTTATTAATCAGTGCCGGTTGCACTTCTTATGCCGGCCAGCAGCCTTTCCAACTGATCAAGCTAAGGTAGCTTTTGTGCTTTCGTACCTTAGTGGCAATGCGGCAGACTGGTCGATCCCTCTAGTTAATCAAGATGATCCGGTTCTCCATGATTTTCAAGCTTTTCAGCTCAGTATGGAAAAACTGTTTGCAAGACATTCACAGGGGCAGGCCTTGGACAATGAGCTCCTTTCATTGCGACAGGGTAATCAAGACCTTTTGGCTTATATTGCGTCTTTCAACAGACTGATAGTGGAAACTCGATGGCCTGAGGACAAAAGGATTACGCTGTTTTATAGAGGTCTACGTGGAGAGCTCAAAGATGTGTTAGCCCAAGTAGTGAATCCCCCGCAAGACTGTTCAGACTATATTGACTTAGTCGTTCAAATTGACCACAGACTGCAGAACAGGAAGGCCGATCGTTCCAAGTTTGATGCTCGAGTATTTTCCAAACCACCAACTCCTACCAAAGGAGTAGACTCCGGGGAACCCATGCAAATAGGGGGCCTGAAAGGACCACTAACACAAAAGGAGCGGGAAAGGAGAAAACAGCTGCAATTATGCCTCTATTGCGGAAACTCGGGGCACTTTCTTTGAGACTGTCCGGTGAAACCAGCCAAGAAGGCAGTAGGAGCTGCAGTTACCAGGGTCACAAACTCTGAGCAGGAAAACGACCTCGCCCGACAAGAATAGAGGTCCTCTTGCCGAGCATTAAAACCAGTTCCGTGACCTCGCATTTTGTGATACCTATGGTCCTCATTAGCCCTGAACATCCGGATCGATTACATGCGATTGAAGCTTACGTCGACAGCGGTGCCATCGGCAATTATGTGGATCATGAAATGGTTTTGAGGATGAATCTGACTCTTTGTCCAAAGGCTGTAAAGGACGTCATTACTACGGTGGATGGTACGGAGATAGCCTCCGGACCAGTAACGCATACCACCCAAGAAGTGACGCTAGTAAGTCAAGATGGACACCATGAGAAGATCGTGTTCGATGTGATCAAGGCCCCTCAGTTCCAGATTATTCTAGGAATTCCTTGGTTAGAGAAGCACAATCCTCAGATCGATTGGCGAGCAAGAACGGTTCAGTTTCCAGAATGTGTCTCTACTTGTCACCCTCGACCTGGTGTTGCTCTGGCAGCAATTTCCTCGGAGGCTCCTCAGTTACCTCCTGAATACCTAGAATTCCAAGATGTTTTCCGGAAGGATCAGGCTAACTCTCTACCTCCTCATAGGTCTTAGGACTGCCAGATAGACCTGATACCTGGATCTACTCCTCCTTGTAGTAGAATTTATGCCCTCACCGAGCCTGAGAATCTTCACCTCCGACAATACCTGGATCAATACCTAGCGAATGGGTTTATTCGTCCTTCCAAGTCCCCTGCTTCCTCAGCTTTGTTCTTCGTTCCAAAAAAAGAAGGGGACCTTAGAACTTGTATAGATCATCGCGCCCTGAACCAGATCACCGTTAAGAATAGATATCCGTTACCTTTGATCTCTGAACTCCTGGACCAAGTCAGAAAAGCATGCATATATACAAAGCTGGATCTTAGAGGAGCCTACCACTTGGTACGAGTAAAAGAGGGCGATGAATGGAAGACGGCCTTCCGCACCAAGTATGGGCTATTTGAATATCAGGTCATGCCCTTCGGACTTTGCAATGCCCCGGCCGCCTTTCAATATTTTATGAACGATGTCCTCAGAGAGCTCATAGATGTGTGTGTTGTTGTTTACATTGACGACATCCTCGTTTATTCTTCATCGGAAACTGAACATCGGAAGCACGTGAAAATGGTCCTCGAGAGATTGCGTCAACACAAACTTTTCGCTAAGTTAGAAAAATGTGTTTTCAACGTGACTGAAGTTGAATTCTTGGGATTCATATCACCTAGCGGAGTGCGCATGGATTCAAAGAAGGTCGATGCAATTCTCAAATGGCCATCGCCATCCTCCGTAAAAGGTGTTCAAAGCATGTTAGGCTTCGCTAACTTTTACCGCAGGTTTATCCCCAAATTCTCTCGAATAGTCCAGCCCATCACCGCCTTGTTAAAGAAAAACAAACGTTTTGAATGGTCTACCGAGGCGGAACAAGCTTTCCAGAATTTGAAGACTAGATTTATCTCTGCACCGGTCTTAAAACATCCTCGCCCAGAACTCCCCTACATCGTTGAAACTGATGCTTCGAGCCTTGCCATGGGGGCAGTTCTATCACAAAAGGACCCAGTAACCAATCAGTTGCATCCCGTGGCATTTTGGTCCCGCAAATTCTCGCCTCCTGAAATCAATTACACTATTACTGATAAGCTATCAAGTCCGCCTTTAAGGCTTGGCGGCATTATCTTCTGGGGGCCCGACACACCATTACTGTGATTACAGATCACCGAAACCTGCAATATTTGAAAACCGCAAAAGCTCAATCCTCTAGGCAACTCCGTTGGGCACTATTCTTTGCCGAGTTTGACTTCATAATTACCTATCGACCTGGTACAAAAAACGGTAAAGCTGATGCCCTTTCTCGGATGGGAGTGGAAGAACATTTGATCAATCCTAAACCTGTACCTATCATTCCCGAACAAAGAATTCTAGGTGTAATCGCCACACAATCCATAGAGGAAGTTAAGGATAAAGCCAGGCTACTGGTAACTCCAGCAGACTTACAGAATTGGCATCTGCAGGGAAAGGACTTTACGGTGAAGGACAACCTATTATATTTCCAAGAACGGTTATACCTGCCCAGCACAGATTTACAGAAAAAGGTAATCTCTTGTTATCACGATTCTTTAATGGAAGGACATCCCGGTATGACCAAGACCTCGGAAAAGATCAAGCGCTACTTCTGGTGGCCGTCTTGGAAAAAAGATATCAGAGACTTTATAATGTCCTGTGGAGTATGTGCCCAAAACAAGAGTCAAAAGGAAAAACCAGCCGGCCTCTTACGCCCTATTGACATCCCGCCTCGCCTTTGGCATATGCTTTCTATGGACTTCATCACCGATCTACATCCATGCTCCGGATACAATACGATCCTAGTAATTGTGGACCTATTCTCCAAGATGGCGCATTTCATTCCACTCAAAGGCTTACCAACAGCAGCAACTCTGGCCCGAGAATTTCTCGAAAACATCGTCCGACTGCACGGTTTTCCTTCAGTTCTAATTTCGGATCGAGGTAGTCAATTTATTTCTCATTTTTGGCGAAGTTGCTGTCTGTCGGCTCAAATTGATGTGAGACTTTCGACCAGCCACCACCCTCAAACCAACGGACAAACCGAGAGGACCAATCAAACTGTGGAACAGTATTTACGCTGCATGCTACAACAAACTGAAAAAACTTGGAAAGATATCCTTTGGATAGCCGAATATGCCTACAATAACTCTGTCCACTCGGGAACTGGGAAGACCCCGTTTTTTCTTTTATACGGTAGTCACCCTCGAACCTCGTAGTTGGATCCACTCCAAGATCTTGGAACACCAGCAGTTAGACCACCTGCATTCTACAATCACCCAAGCCTTTAAGGAAGCCGTTTCTCACCTTCAAAGGGCTAAAGAACAATACAAGAAGGGAGCAGACCAACATCGGAAGGAAGCCCCCCAATATCAAGTAGGAGATCAAGTCTGGTTATCCACCAAATATCTACCTCTAAAAGGACCACGCACATTCAACCCAAGATACCTTGGTCCCTATTCCATCACTACCATAGTAAATCCAGTAGCAGTCAAGTTGGACTTGCCCCCTCAAATGAAGATACATCCGGTCTTCCACGTCTCTCTATTAAAACCCGTGCAACCTCAAACCCGACTAACTAGATCTCCAAAACCGATTCTAGTTGATGGAGAACTCGAGTTTGAAGTCAAAAGCATCCTGGACTCCAAGATCTCCAAATCTAAACTATTTTACCTGATTGACTGGAAAGGCTACGGTCCCCAAGAAAGATCCTGGGAACCTGCAGAATATGTCCACGCGCCTCGTCTAATCAAAAGATTTCATCGAACATTTCCTAACAAGCCCAAACCCCCGGAGAAGCCCGGTTTGGGAGGGGCCTTGGGGGGGGGGGGGGTGCTGTCATGATCTCTGCTTCCAAAAGATCAGGACTTGCCCGACTCCCTTGGAAGCAGACCCATAACCCCGGTTCCGAGTGCCAGCCAGTCCCAATTGGGACCTTTTGGACCCTGTCCTGGCGCCAGTGGCACCAGGCTCATAAAGATGCCCAGTCCCAGCGCTGGAAGGGTGGACTTACCTGCAGCAGACCATGCTGCTTACTTACCTGCCAGTTGAACCCCTGATCCTCTTCTGTTTGGGACTACTTTTCCTGTTGGGTGGGGCAGGAGCCACTCCCTAGGTTCAGAACACTGGAACTCTTCTGGAAAGCAGGAACTCTTTTCTTACCTAGGCGTGGCTGTGGAAGGAGACACCTAAGCACTACAGGAGGCTATTTAAACCACACCCGATGGATGAATCTTGCTTTGCGTTATTCTGCATTCTCTGCAGCAGAACGCTCATCGTGTCTTCTGCTTCTGATCCTGGGCTTAAGGGAACAAAGGCTTACCATCCTGGAATCCAGTCTTCAGCAGCACCTGTAAAGACAAAGAAAGAACAGGTTAGCACTACGGTCTTCAGTGGCAGCGCATCTCTTACCTGGTCCATCGGCTGTCACCAACGCCTCGCGCTGCATTCCGGCATCTGAAAGACAAAGGCTTACCTACTCTTCGCATGCTCCGGAGGTCTTCGCGCTGCATTCCGGCATCTGAAAGACAAAAGCTTACCAGCTCTTCGCACGCTCCGGAGGCCTTCTGCGCTGCATCCCGCATCTGAAAGACAAAAGAAGGTGCGTTTAAAGACATTGGGCAACTTTATTACTCACGTGCCATTACTCCTTCCCACGCCGAATCCAGTGGGTATTCCAGCACCCTTCAGCTTCTCTAAAGCTCCGAATTTGTACCTGCAAGATAAAAGGGACAGTTAGTGCGCATCGTGAAGCAGGCTACAAGCGCTTGCTTACGTGCTTCCAGACGCTTCTATTCCTCACGCGGGTTCGATCCTCAACTCTCATCAGCCCGCCATCCGCCATCGCCAGAACCCTGCAAAACAAGAGATATCATTACAAAAGAAGACATTTGAAGTGCCCAGAACTTACCGTTCGTGCAGTTAACGACGGACAGCAGTCCTCTGAGGTCAAGAGGCCTGCACCCTTATCCAGTGAAGAAACTGGTTACGGCACCCTGCCCCGAGGCAGATGGAGAGCTCGGCGTTCACTTACCTAAGGTAAGGGTGTTAACATTTGGGGTTCTACAGGAGAAGAGAAAGGGAAGAGGAGAGAGGCACCCAATAACCCCAGTTCATTAATCCCATATTTTCTATCTGCAGACATCTTACTCTTCGAGTCAGACATACAGTGCACAGAGGTCCAGCCCAAAGAGCCAACCGTGTGTTACACCTCACCTTTGAAGATACGGCATTCACCCAGTCAAGACCGGCGCCTCTGCGGGAATCAGGTGAGCGTTACACTATCCTTACCTCGACGACTGGCTCATAACAGGAGACTCTTACGAAACATGTCTGTCAAATACCCAAAAGCCGATGGATCTTTTATTCAGTCTGGGATTCTCCATCAACGAGAAGAAATCCAGCCTAGATCCCATCAGGTCAAACAGTTCCTAGGGGATCCAATTCGAACCAAGGAACGGCCTAGTCTTCCCCTCCAACGAGAGGGTCCAAAACATGTTTCAGATCCCTCAGTATGTAGCTAGTCGAGAGGTGACTGTACGCAAGGCTATGCGACGGCTAGGAATGATGGCTTCATGTATCTACTCGGTTCGTCACACGCGCCTGTGCCCAATGCAAGAGTGGCTCAACTGCCAGCGGCGGTGTCAGGCCAGCGGACAGTGGGACGATCTAGGGGTCGTCATGCTGGCCTTCCTTCTCTTGCTGCAGTGGAGGTTGAGGGAGAACCTCTTGAAAGTGAAATCCTTTACCACCCCCGCAGATATAGCATCCAACCACATAAACCTGTTGGCAATGTTCAAAGCACTAAAAGCTTTCCAGACACAACTGCAGGGGAAGATAATCCTGATCCTCACAGACAGCACCACGGCCATGTACTATCTGAACAAACGAGGGGGGCATTCATTCTCCAGGGCTGTCCAAACTGTCCCGGAATATTTGGAAGTGGGCTCTCAAACACATGTTCCTGTTATCACAACATGTTCCAGGGGAACTCAATCTTCTGGCAGACTTACTCAGCAGAGACTTTTCGTTGCCCAGGGAGTACGAATGGCGATTACACGAAGACCTTGTCTCCAACGTTTTCGCAGAATGGGGCTTCCCAGAGCTAGATCTGTTTGCAACTCTGGAGAACGCTCTATGCCAAGATTACGCCTCCAGGTACCCCCAGAACCGTTCCAAGGGGAAAGGACTCTGAATAACATGGACTCCCCTTCTCAACAACTCAACAAGATGGTGCACAAGAGGCACCAGTCACGATGATACTGGTGTCCCCCGTTTGGGCCAGCCAACCCTGGTTCGCTCATCTGATGTCCCTATCTCCTCCATTCAAACTGCTTTGCCCATACAACATGTCGCAAGACAGAGGGGAGACGCTTCACCCATGCCCGCAGATATTGAGCTTATCGGCCTGGCTCCTGAGGTCATAGAGTTTGGACGCCTGCAACTCCCGCAGAGATGTATGGACATTCTTAGGGAAACAAGAAAGCCGAACACCAGATACTGCTATTCCAGTAAATGGAGATGGTTTGTCATCTGGTGCAACTCAAAGAGCATTAACCTGATTAATTGCTTTCCCACACACATTGTGTTATACCTAACTCATTTACTTGACCTGGTCTTCAACTCCATAAATGTGCACCTAGCTGCACTTTCAGCCTACACTACATCACAACAGAAAGTGTCATGGTGGCAGATACCGGTTATTAAAGCTTTCATGGAGGGAGTGAAAAGAATTCACTCCCATTTCTAACACAGCTCCCGGATGGGACCTAAACGTGGTGTTGACTAGGCTTATGGGGGCTCCATTCGAGCCCGTGCACAAGGCAAGTCTTAAAGACCTCACCCTTAAGACTGCTTTTTTAATAGCTATTACTTCCATCAGGAGGGTAAGTGAACAACAAGCGCTCTCGATCCTAGATCCCTTCGTAACAATTCACAAAGACAAGATGGTTCTGCGCACTCACCCTAGATTTGTGCCTAAATTCATTTCAACGTTCCATGTGAACCAGTCATAGAACTACCAACGTTCTTTCAAAATCCTTCAAGCCTGGGAGAAAGAACCCTGCACACACTGGATGTACACAGATCTGTGATGTTCTACATGGAAAGAACTCAACCACTTAGACTAATCAGTTTTTCGTTTTGGTGGCGGCAGGAAGAGGAGACGCAGCAGCCTCCAAATCCACTATGTCTAGGTGGATTGTCAATTGCATTACACTCTGCTACACTCTTGCTAAGAGAGAACTGCCCTTCAAGCATAGAGCACATTCCACTCGAGGCACTGGGGCATCCATAGCATTCATTGCAAATGTTCCCCTTGAGTCCATTTGCAAAGTGTCAACCTGGAGTTCTGTACACACGTTTACAAAACACTATTGCCTAGACATTCATTCTAGGTCTGATTCTCAGGTGGGACAGGCAGTACTAAGACATCTTTTCACTACTGTTCCTTCTCACAACCCACCTCCAACTCTGGGTACTGCTCGCTAGTCTATGCACAGCATGTGATTCTAAGCAGATTAACAAACATCTGAAGACATGCATTACTTACCATAAAAGCATTTCTGATGGTTGTATCTGCTTGGATTCATATGCGCCCACCCTTCCTCCCCGCTTGGATGGAAGGATCATAGCCATTTTACCACTTTCTTTCTGTACTCACGATAGTCGCAAGGCTCCCTCTTGGCAGAAAAAATACAATCCGGGGGACCTCGACGGGTGAGGGATCTTGGGTACACTACACTTCACATAGGGATAGTGTTACAGGCACGCCCATGTCGATGTCCCCATTCGAATCTCGAAAGACAAGATGCAATACTCTGCGGTTACCACTGGATGTCGGAACATATGCACAGCAGGTGAATCTAAGCAGATACAACCATTGGAAATGCTTTTACGGTAAGCAATGCATGTCATACTCGAGGTTTCTTGGTAAAACACTTATTCATTTATTTACAGTCAGTTATAAAACATTCACTAGCAGGATGCAATCTAAATCCCACACAAATATACTTCAGTACTTCACACTATCAGTTTCTTAGGCATTTAAACTAATTTGAAGGAGGAGCAAAAAGGCATAGCTTAATAAAGAATATTAGTTACTTTTAGACAGTGCAAATAGTTTGAGTTAGCCAGAGGAGTCAATTCAATGCAGTAGGTTAGGCCAAAGTCAATTGGCTAATGTCTTTTATAGGATAGGCGGTTCTGGTAGTTAGCGAAAAAAGTCTTTACCAAAGTTCTCGGAAGTAGTTTGTAAAAGAAAGATTCATATGTTGGGTCACAAGCTGACTAGGCCTGCAAGTTGCCAAAGTTTCAAGCACTTTCGCAGTGAGAGGATAAGTTCTCTCGGTCGGGTTGTCACAGTACCTTGCAATGAAGAAAAAGATGCAGCTGAAGACGTCCTTATCCTTGTACTTGCTGCAGATCTCGCTGTTCCTGTGCCTCAGCCATGGGGACAAGAGGGAGGATGTTGGGGGTCTCTTTTAGGGAGAATTCTCATAAATGGTTAATTTCCCTTACCTACTGAGTCCCTCAGCAGCTTTGCTGGATTTCTAGGATTTATTTTTTCATCTGGTAAGTCTGAGCCTTTTTTTCCCCACTCTTGCATGTGTTTTTGCATGTGTATTTCTACTTTTTGTGTGATCTTGGGCACTGGAGCCTCACCTACTCCATCTCACCATATTCTTCCATGTGTTTTACACAGCACCTTCAGTGCAGTGACACAGGGTTGTCTTTTAGACTTCCCACTGACTCAGTTTTCTGGGCCTGACTACTGTCCCCCCAGAAAAGATAAAGTTACCATTAACTTTATTTAGTCACTTTTACCACAGACCCAGTACAAACCCTATCTACATGGTGTTTTGGTAAGGATTAAATCTTATCCCTTTTTGTCTGTCTCTCCTGGGGCATTGTTTCGCTCCCTTTACATCAAGACTTGGCTGGTGGCAGCGGTATCTACCCTATTTTTTTATTCTGCGGTTATTTTAAATAACCATGGTATTGTTTTAGGCTATTATATTAGCCTCAATCATAAACCCGCTTGACCATATATATTACGGTTCCAGCTGGGTTTATTCGCCATTTATTTTTGTAAATGTAGATGTGATGGAGGGGTTTTAGGACCCCTGCCATGGGTTTCCTTGGTAACCCAAATCGCACTCCTGTTTGATTGGCTGGGTGACTGTCCTTGCCAGGACAGCCACCCTGCTGTGTGATTGATAGCCAGGCTGTATGAATGGGGGAAAACTGCATACAAAGCGGGTCTCTGGGACTGGAGGAGCAGAGTCGCCACTGGAACAAAAGAACCAACGAGGAACTGATGGAAGAGGACCCCTACAACGGCTGACCCGCCGGTGAAGCTCTGCTGCAGGTCTGAATCTTCAGAATCCGCCGACAGAGAAGATCCTCCAGGAAACTTCTTCTCTTGAGCTGGTGGGACCAACCAGTTCGCCCAAACTGCAAGCCAGGCCCCCTCGTCTGGTCGAATTTGATGTACAGAGCTACAGTGGGCCGGATAGCCAGGAAGGTTGGACCCTGTTCAGGTTTTAAGGAGTGCACCTTTTATTCGTTGCTTTGCTCTGCTACTGGTTTCTTCCCTCCAGTCTTCCTACTTCTGATCAGTCCGACAGTCGCTTCAGGAACTTGAGCCTGCAGGAACTACCAGGAACGTCTGCCTCAGCTACAGCTCCCTCTCCGTTTTAAGATACTATGCAAATCCGGTTGTTCGTTTCGTTCAGCCGCGGTGAAAGTGTTTGAAATCTTTCACCAATCCGAGGGCTTGTCCTTCTCTTCTCTTTGAACTACCTTTTCTACCAACCAACCTTGTCCGGAAACCGTGCCACAAACTTTACTGTGAACTGTATTATCTTGAGCAAAAGACCTTTGACCTAATGACTTTGGCCCTAAGCCTTTTCTATATGATTTTATCATTGTAGTCTCTCTTGTTCGATTGCCCTGAGTACTTACCTGTTGGTGTAATTCAATTTCAGTTAACTGTCTTTCCCTCCCTTTTTAATTGCTGGAGTACCATTTTGCTCCCACTTCATTTTGTGAGCTTAACTTGTCTGGAACTTATTGGGAGTTGTGTGGTGTATTCAGTGTGAGATTTTTAAACTGCTTAGAATAGTGAAATGTTATACAACTGAAGAGTGAAATAAATGTATATTCTTTTACTTGAAAACCTTGAGTCAGTGTTTGCCTGAATCATATTAATTGCTGTCCTTTGTGTAACTATTTGATACTGCGCACTTACTCTTGAGTTAAGTCTGGCTGTTCAGCCACTGCTACCACTTTAACTGTGTAGTACAGGCTTGTACCAAAGGTGAAATTGTACTGTCACTTGAGTCTTAATTGTGTGTGGTGTTCCCAAAGGGTACTGAATATAATTCTTCCTAACAGACTCCTGCACTGGGACTGGTCAAAAAGCTGGCAAAGGCAAATCTTCAATTCTGTTAGCTGTAGACAGGCACACAAACTGGTGTCCCTCTCCCTGGTTATTCTGTTTCCTGCAGCACTCTGAGGAGAATATAACCTGCTCCAAGAATGGTATCCAGGTGGCTTAAGGTTCGAGTTTATTGGTCCCACCAACTCAAAGGGAGAATTAGTCCTCGAAGGGCTTCTCTGTTGAGATGAACTTGGTGATTCGGTCTTGCAGCAGGGCTTCACCAGGCTAATCAACGGTCCAGGAGTTGCAGCAGCCGTCCTCTTCCAGCTCGTCTTCGGTTCTTTCGTTCCAGTGGTCGACTCTGCCTTCCAAGCCAAGAGACTCGCTTTTTATACCCGTTTCCTCCCATTCATTCCATCTTAGCTGCCACTCACCCAGCAGAGTGGCTGTCCTTGCTGGACAGTCAGCCAGCCAATCATGTCAGTGTGCATTTGGGTCTCCCAGGAGACTAAGCACAGGGAGTTACGGGCACCTCCCTCACTTCCTGCCCACCCCAGACACTCAGGCGCCAGAGGTGGTATTCAGTCCTGATGTCATGATGCCTACCTCCGGAGCACCAGGCCAGGCCCAGCACCCCCGGGAGCAGGCATCATGCCCTCGGGTAAAAGCCCAGCGGCCTTCCTTTGGCGCCAGGCTCATAAAGGAAGGTGTTTTGTGCACTTACCTGATGCAGACCATGCTGCAAGATTCAGGCCTCCCTGAGACCTGAAAGGGACTATTTTTTCATTGGGATATTTTGCCACTCGGGCGTGGCCAGGGAAGGATACTTACCTGGAACTACTTTGGGGGCTATTTAAGCCACGCCCAGACAGTAGCTCACGCTTCGCGTTGTTCTGCATCCAAGCAGCTGAACGCTCACCGTGTCTGCTCCTGCATCTGGTCTCCAGCCACGCCCGCCTCCATCCTGGAAAACCTGTAAGGAAAGAAGAGAAGAGAAAGGTGAAAACCAAGAATTTTATCAAACTTCTTACCTGCATACGGAACCTTCACGCCAGCGTTCCTGAGAAAAGACTTTCATTTAAAAGCACTGCGTTGCTCACTGCAGCGCCGCGCTTCACTCACCTGTTCTTGGGAGTTCTTCTGGCTCCACCCCGACTGTCTGCACCGGTCGCCACATCTCTGCGCCTAGGGGAGAGAAGAAGAGACAAAAGGTGAGCAGAAGGAACATATGAGGAAAGCCTAATTTTCCGCTATAACACTTACCGGTCTTCTGTTGGTGGATCATTCCTCATTTCGGGTCGGCGCCGCTTCGTTGGCAGGTACCGCACCCCGGCCCCTATGGGGAAAGGACAAAAGACATTACTGGAGGAATATAAAGACATTAAGAGGGATCGCCCCCATCGCTAACTCACCTGAGTTTACCATCGGCAATTCAAGCCCTCAACGCATCGCCTTCATTCTGCACCTGAAATAAAGGACAGATCACAGGTTAGGAAGGCAACAGAGAAGGAGGCTCAACACTTGAACTTTTGTAATCTTCATACTTACGGCGTTCCGCTTGGAAAAGTCAAGTGGATTTTGCCAGCGCCATTCTGAAAACCAGTGAAGTAACTGGACAAACACGCGCCCCTGCACCAGAAGCAGGATGGAGAGTTCATCCTTTCAAACCATAAGGTGAGCTTCAACCGGAGATTTCAGAGGAAGTTAGAGAAGAACGAAGGGGGAAAGGGGGGAGCAAGCACACTATTCTGCAGACTGTTAATCCCCTTTCTCATCTGCAGAAGGATATTCCTACAGGCCAGACAAGCAAGATGTGAGGGTCCTGTTCAGTCGGTGTTCCGAGTTCTGCGCATCACGCTCGAAGAGGCCACAGCAACCCAGACTAGACCAGCGCCTCCGTGGGAGTCAGGTGAGCGTTACACCTGAAGCCTGCAAAAGGTGTAGGAACAAAGGGACCAAACCTGGTTTTGGGGGCGGAGACGAACTCTAGCAGAACCTTTCCAAAAAGAAATGTTGAAAAAAGACGATTAGGACCTGTTTAAACAAAGGTGGCTCAGACGCCATCTTGAAAAACATGGCTTCCGCGTTTTAACACTATTGGTGTTCGCAGTCGGGAACAATCATGGTGGTTTGTTGTAAAACCACTGTCACCAGCCATTTCGATAGGAAAGGGTAGCATTTGACTGCTACATGCGTTTTTAGACATAGGTGATACTAAGAAACCCCTCCAGCACTCTATTGCAAGATAGGGTGTGCTGGGTCTAGGAATTTGAAAAGACTAGTAAAGTCAATTTCACTTTACTTTCTCTGGGAAACAGTAGTTTATCCCAGAGAAGGTATTTAAACCTTTGGACAGCCTAAAAGGCTTTCCCTGTATCACTGCACTGTGGGTGCTGTGTGACACAAATGAAAAGATGATGCCTATGGAGTTGTCTAAAACTCCATAACCAAAAGAAATAAACACAGAAACCACAGTGAAATGGAAAGTTCAAAGTCCCAAAGCTTAGCAAAAGAGCTGGAGGGCTCTAAGGTAGAGGGAATTCGCACATTTATGAGAATTCTCCCTAACAAGGTGCGATGCAGTGTTTTTGGTCAGGTGGTTCTAAAGAACCTTTTAACTTCATCCTAGATATGAGTCAGGTTATTGCGGCTCCACTTTATGTTGTTGTTCGGTGGATTCACCCACAAGGATGGAGGAAAGGAACAGGACTTATGAGTAATTAAAGTTACTCACTGTAGTGACTAGAGTACTTATAGTCCTTAGTCCCCTTTCCTCCATACCTCCCTCCCCACCTTCCCTTGCTATTATGCCAATGGCTTATAGGTAAGGAGTGTAGCCAGGTATGTAAGTGTCCAATGTGTTCAAAGGGGACTGAGGTGAGGTGCCGGAGGGCAGGGCCTTGGCGGTGCGTGCCCATGCCTTAGGCTGCGCCCAGCGTGCTATAGTAACTTTAAAGGGGAAGCTCAATTTTTCACTGCCAAAGGTTCTGGTACTGTCCTGATGTTTGGGGACACCCAAAACGATGGAGCAAAGGGGATTAAGGACTGAGCACTCTAGTCACTATGTGAGCAACTTTAATTTCCTCTCCAGGACACTGCAACTAATAGTCCCTACAATTAAAGAGAAGTTTGAGAAAACCATGAATAAGATGGGTTCCTTTATGGAGTTCTTAGAAAACTCCCCTATAAACATCAAACACTTCTCTCCACAGAAAGGGGAACTCCCATCCAAATTGCCTAGATTTAAACAGACTGGCACTTATGAGGATTTTTTTATTGAACTAGATGCAGACAAGGTTACCTTTTTCTTAGATGACCCTGATGACCCAGAGGATTATACAGTCCCATCATCGTCAACTTTCCCTGCATATTCTATGAACCCCTTCCACCTCTCTCTCCCCCCCCCCCGCCCTTCCCTCCCCCCCTGTTGGCTTTTGTTTTTTTAACCAGCCTTGACTTTTTACAGACTGAACATCTCTGGCCTTTTGCTCATTTTATCACAGGGAACTGATCAGTCCTTCAGAATATCGGTACTGGGAAACTGTTTTGGTAACTTTTCTAACGATGGACACTGAATCTTAGAATGCAATGCACAGGGATACTTTTGTATCACCCTAGACATTTACACTGAGGATTTTATGGTTACTTTTTAATGTGCCTAAGGACTGCTGGTGGCAACAATTCGTTTTTTTTTTACCTTTTTTTTACATTTACTTTGGTGTGCACATTCATGTTTACCTTGGCTGGCTACTAAACATGGCTTGTGTCCTAAAATGGCCATCCCACATGTTTATTCACTTGTCCTTTGCCCATGTTGTTTCTTGGCCTTCTTCCTGCCCTCTCCGGTCAGGAAATCCCTAATATGATCATACATTTGCCCGGGAAAACTGCTGTTTTTACCAGGCTAGTGCATGCCATTTGTGTGGAGACAAGTGTTTGGGGCTGTCTGGTCCCTCTCCACAACTGTGGTGTCTGAAAGTCCAGTGTGCATGAATGAGTAAAACCCACAGTGGTCCCTGATTGGACCACTGCTGGCTGAGGGGAGTGGTGCATATTCACCAGTCCCCTTTAGGATAAGACGAGATCGACGACTGAGCCAAGTATCCTGTGTAGCTGTGCAGTTGACGGAAGACCTGCAGATGATTCCTGAAAAGGCCTTGTGACCTTTCCTGCAACAGTCCCGGAGAAGCCCTACTGGACTACCTAATCTGATAATGCGCTTGTCAGTGCTTAGACCCTTGGACTGGTGAAACCAACCAGTGGTGACGTCTCCTTTTGCTTCTGCAGCTTTGAACCTTCAGAATCGTCTCTGGATCGACCAGCTCTTTATTGTGCTACCATGCCTAAAGCTTCACTGTTCAGTGTTTTTGTCTGGAACTTGAGTAGTTGCCAGCTCATTCTGCAAATCTCCTTCCTGCCAATTTTGAACTTCTCAGCCTTAATGGACCCTGTCCTGGAAGGGCGTCTTCATTCACGACTGGAGAGATACCTGCTGTTGCCCGTGTGCTGTGACTGTCACTGGAACCTGCTTCTTTCCATCTGGTAGAGTGTCCTTAAGAGGCCTGCATCCGTGCGTGCTGCATTTCTGCATCGAAAAGGGTTGCACTGAGGTCCTCGATTGGAATCTTTCTAGCGCCTGCTCATCTTCTACTGGATCCAATGGTAGGAAAACCTACCTCCAGTGACTGCCAGTCAACCTGATAAGTCATTTGGGAAAAATCAGAGCAAGGCTGGTGAGCAATTGCAATAGATACAGCCACCCCTATGAAACACCTTACAATAAACATTTTGTTTATTCCATTCTTTCGCTTTGTAATGTTTGTTTTAAAAGCTGTTCTAAGATACTTTTTGTATCTTACCTGTAAAATCCTTGAAGTCTTCTGGAACATACTCTTACATCCCATCCCCTTTCCTCCATACTGCACTGGTGTCCCTTCCTAGGGACGGGAGACGGAACCTTTTTCACCTGAAAAAACCTTCTTCCCCTTTAAATTTAGAGTCTTGTGGGGGTGCGGCCTTGGGAGCATGTGCAGCCCTGACTCTGCTTTCCAGCACCACACCTCAGTCCCCTTTTCCGCGTCGACGGGAATGGGCAAATCCACCAGTGCTCCTGGCTTTGGGCATGTAATTTCACGCGCGGATACTTCTCTTCTGTCTTTTTATCATTCAGGTACTCGGTCCTCCAGGCGCCACGCTCCTCCCCGGCGCATGTCGACTTCTACAGGGTTCAGCAGGTGTCAATCCTGCGACGGGCTCTTTACAACTTCAGACCCCCACGCCATCTGCCTATGTTACCTTGGTCCAGACAACGGCTGGCAAGCTTGTACTGCGTGCAACACGCTGTCCTTGAGGTCTCTGAAGAACAGACTAGCCAGTTGGCGGGAGCTCTTCCAGAGATTGCTTCCAGAGGACCTGAAGGGCTTTGTCAATCATCGATCCAGGCCCATGGTTGGCCCACTCTTTTCCAGCACACCCTGCAAGGGACACTCCTTTCCAGGGACTCTCCCGCGTGGGAGGAACCGCTCAGGTTCTCACACCAGCACAAGTACTGAGGCTAAGTCAGTTACTGGCCGGCAGGCCGAGAGGTCAGTGGATCCTCCCGGTTACAGTGCTGAGGGACCAGAAGGTTCTTTTACTGGGGCGTCATCTGAGGGGCCACGGCCTAGTAACATGTCAGAGGGGGGCGCCTATACGCAGTACTAACAGCAAATCTGCTGAGGATGAAACGCCTACCAGGTCACGGCCTGAAGAGCAGGGTAGGCCTCATGATCCAAACTCTCAAGAGTCCTGGACAAGGCTGAGCCCAGTGAGCCAAGCAACAGGACGTAGGCATGTGGAAGGCAGCTCGAAAAGACGTTAGACACCTGCCCGATACCGCACCAAGGAAGGGAGCAAGTGGAGGAACGAGTGTCAAGGTGGGACTGGTGTCAACCAGGTATATGCCCTACAGCCTATCCTTTGTTCGCGCAGGGCAGGTTCCTGTTGCGTCCGTATGGGCAGGGCATGCAACGGCTCCAGCAGTTGCCCGCTACCCCGTCAATATCACCTACCACCCCTCTGGCCTGAGAGGACAGATTTTTCTAAAGGTTCCTAGGGTTTATGAAATCTCATCGGATGGGGGTTATCCTCCGGAACGCCATCAGGGACGTGCTCCCGCCTAAGTCTTCAACGCCTCAGGTCCCAGTACAGGCGCCCCTGTGCCGCCCACTCCAGCCCCCCCAACCGTTAGTCCAGGCGGTTCTGTACCAGCCTCCAACTCTGGTCTCCAGACCTCTGCCTCCCAGCACCCCTCCACCAGTGCTGGACCCCCAGGTGTACACAGGTGAGGAAGAGGGCCACGACGCACCATTGTCAGCCAAGGTCTTCCATGAGCGTCTTGCAGGGCTGGCAGAGTACTTGGGCCTTCCTCAAGCCGAGGTCGAGCAACCATCAGAGGGGGTCCTTGCGCTACGTCCCACAGCGAGAACGGGGATCCTGATGCAGAAAGATGTTGTTACCTTGGCCAAAAAGGGCTGGCTCAAGCCCCACTCGGTCCAGCCGGTCAGTCGGCTCCTGGACGCAAAGTACAGGCAGATGGGGGATACACTCTTGCTATCTGCCCACCCTCCTCCGTGATTGCTGCGGCATCACTATACGCCAAGCCTCAGTCGTCCTCAGCCTCTTTGTCCGCAGCGCTGCTAGGCAAGGAGGAGAAGCTGTATTCCAACGCGTCCCTGCATCTTCGTCAAGCCACCGCGGATGCCATGCTGGCAGCCGTTAACCAGAGGCTTTGGTGGGAAATTGTGGATTTCCTCCCAGAGCCTTTTGCACAGAGCCAATCACAATTCAAGGTGGGACTGGCAGAGGCCAAGATGGTGGCACAAGACATCATGGACTGCACCGTGGCCCACATTGACACCTCTGGCCGGGCCATCTGCATTGCCACGGACATGAGAAGGGCCTGGCTCCATGCTACAAAATTCAACCTGGAACGCATCTTAGACCTGCCGTTCGAAGGGGGTGACCTCTTCCACTCCACTATGGACGAGGAGCTGGATAAAAAGAAAAAAACAGCTCGCAAACAGTGAAGTCTTTATCCATCCTTACAAAGACCATTCCCAAAACTTACACCCAGTCACAGCAGCGCTCGGACAAGGGGCGTACATATGGAGGGTTCCGCGGCTTACAAGAGAGTAGGTCCAGGAAACCGGACCGCTTGCTGACCCAATATCGGCGCAAGCAAATAAAGGGGTGGGGGAGAGTAAGGGATTTTTCCAGTCCCCCTCCTCCGCAACAGCCTCATAAGGAAAGAAGGCATGAAACGCCCCTCCAGGTCATCTTGTCTCCAGTGGGGGCAGGCTTGCTCTACATGCATACTTCTGGTGCCAGAATTTCGCAGACCCCTGGATCCTCTCTGTAGTATCCACGGGCTACTGCTTACCCATCCCAGCCTCTCGTCCCTTCCACTCCCACGGATTGGGACAGCAACTCTTTTGGGGGAGATACGGTTGCTCGTTGAGAGACAGGCAGTAGAGGAAGTCCCAGCCTCCCAGCGAGGCTTGGGCCTCTACTCCAGGATTTTTGCCATTCAGAAAAAGAACCAGGCGGGCCTAAGAGTTGTGCTGGACCTCTCCACCCTCAACCTACCTCTACAAAAATTCAAGATGGTTACGCCAGCCTTAATAGCAAAGTCATTGTGCAAGGGAGATTGGATGTGCTCCCTGGATCTGAAGGACGCGTACTTGCATGTCCCGATTTGGCAGCCTCATTGTTTTTTTCTACGATTCAGGATCATGAGCCACCATTTCCAATGCAAGGTGCTTCCCTTCCGGCCTCATCTCGGCCCCCAGGGTCTTTACCAGGCTGATGAATACAGTGTCGGCCCTCCTGAGGGCCACCACATATACCCGTACCTCGGCGACTGGCTCGTCAGGGCTTCATCTCCGGAAGTGGTGCACTGCACTTCCGAAGCTCTTATGAACACACTGCACGATCTAGGCTTTTCACTCAATCTCAAGAAGTCGCGGCTGCAGCCCCCGCAGAATCTGGCCTTCTTGGGCCTCATCTGGGACACGTGCTCTAAGAGTTTTTCCTTCGGAGGACAAGATCAGAGCCATCAAGAGGGCCACTGCGCACTTCCTCAGCAGAGAAGTGACATCGGCCTGGTGGTACCAACACCTACTGGGGTCTCATGGCAGCAATCCTACTGGCTGTCCCCCACACGAGGCTCGGGATGAGGAGGATACAGCTGCACTTTGCAGCATCATGGAACCACGAGCAGGGCTCTCAGGTGGAGATTCTAAACGTTCCTCCTTCTCTTCACCCGGACCTCACATGGTGGTCCAGGGACTGCAACCTGCGGATGGGCAAACCTTTCCGGCAGCCTACCCCACAGGTCACCATCACTACGGACTCCTCTCTCGAGCGATAGTGGGGGGGCACTCTAGACACCCACTGCGTCCATGGCACCTGGACCAGGCAGGAGTACCACATCAATTGGCTGGTACTGAAGGCCATCTGGGTAGCTCTCGGGGCCTTTCTTCTGGTTATCGAGGGCAAGGTTGTCCTCATTCAGACAGACAATTCAACCAGCATGTTCTATGTCAACAAGCAGGTAGGTACCAGGCTGGCAGTCAGCATGTGAGAGTGGGCCCGGGAGAACATCTACCTCACAGCTGTCCACCTTCTGGGGGAGTCCAACCTGGAGACGGACAGGCTCAGCAGACTGGGAGCGGAAATTGAGTAGCAATTGAACAAACTTGTGCGGCAGGAGATCTTCAGCAGATGTGGACACCCCCTAGGTGAACCTCTTTGCCACCTGGGACATCAAGAAATGCCAACAGTTCGCCTCTTGGCAGGGACAGGACCCCAGCTCCCTGGGCGATGCATTTCAGATCCAGTGGAAAGGCATGACAGCATATGCCTTCCCGCCCACACCGCTGATACACAGGGTAATATATAAGATCAAGGAGTCTTGCCGCCTCAGCGTCATCCTAATAGCTCCATGGTGCCAGCCAGGCCATGGTTCTCGTAGCTTCTCAGCCTTTCGAAAAGACCGCCCATTCGCCTTATGACGGGCACGCCACATCTTCTGGTGCAGCAGGGGGACAGGGTCATCCAACCCAAGCCACAGAAACTAACCCTCATAGCGTGGTTCCCGAGCACCTCACACTAGGGCACCTCAGCCTTTCCCAGGCTAATCTAGAGATCATACAGGGGGCTAGGAGCAAAACTAGCAGGGCCCAGTATAAGAGCAAATGGACCGGTTCTGCCACTGGGCAGTCTCTAAGGATATCAACCCTTTACATGTACATTGGACGATGTGCTCTCCTCGGTGCACCTCGCCCTTTTGGGCGTGCAGGTAGACACTTGCGGCACGTACTTGGCAGCCATTGGGGCCTACAGAAACTCAGAGGAAGAGTTGTTCTCTTCCAAAGATTGTCAAGAAGCATTTAACGGGATTCGCCAGACTCTACCCGCCCATCAAAAGGCCACACCCTGTGCGGGACCTTAACATAGTTTTGGGGGCCCTGGCACAAAAACCATTTGAGCCAATGGCATCTGCAGACATCAGGCTGGTCACCATTAAGACAGCCTTGCTAGTCGGCCTCACCTCGGCTCGCAGAGTCAGTGAAATCCAGACGAGGGTCGCCTCAGAGTCTTATACTATGTTTCACAAGGATAAAGTAGTCCTGCGGACACACCCAGCATTCCTACCCAAGGTGCCTCGTGCATTTCATCTGAAAGAGATAATAGTGCTGCCTATGCTTTTTGCTGAGCCTAAGGACAAGGCACAGAGTTCTGCACTGCCTCTATGTCGGGTGTACCCTGAAATTCTACTTGGATAGGACCAGGGGCTTCCGCAAGTTGGACACATTTGGCACCTTCAGCGGATCAAGACCAGGGTATCAGGCCTCCATAGCCTGTTGGAGGTTCTCGGCCATCAAAGAAGCTTACGAGGAACAGCATAAGCCACTGCCGGCCAACATGCACGCCCACGCGGTCAGAGTCAAGGCAACGGCTATCGCATTCCAGCACAATGTCCCCTGGAAAGTCCTAAGCAGGGTGGCCACATGGGCCCCCCAGCCCCCTTCGGCTTTCTGCAAGCACTACTGTTTGGATGCTGGCTCTAGATCAGAGGCGGTTTTCAGACAGGGGGTTCTTAGAAGCCTAATTGCTTAAGGAGGGTCTCCTCTCCACCCTGGGGCTACACTCTGTTGTAATTGGCCATGCAATGTGGAGGAAAGGGGACGGGATGTAAAAGTAATAAGTTGCTCACTGTAGTGACTAACATACTTAGTCCCCTTTCCTCCATATGTTCCACCATCCTCCTCGCTACCCCCCTATAACACTGGTGTCGTTAGGCAATGTTAATCTATTGTTGACGCGTCTATGGAGACTGAGGTGTGGCGCCAGAGAGTGGAGTCAGGGCAGTGCATGCACCCAGGGCTGTGCCTCTAAATTTAAAGGGGAAGAAGGTTTTTTTGTGGTGAAAAAGGTTCCGTCTGCTGTCCCTAGAGTGAATTGTATGCATTTCTACAAACCAACGGTGACTGCATATATATGTTTATGACCAAGTGTTGTGTGATAGTATTACCAGTGTCCAGTCAAATGGTCGAATACATTGTTTCGAAATTCAATAGTTTCAAAACAAAAGGACCGAAAAAAAAGTTTAATGCCTTTTTTAAATGGTTATTTTTTTTGTTGCCTTTCGTATAGGAAACAAACTGATTTTGACCCTAAAAACGGGGGGTTGGGGAGGGAACCCCCCCCCCCCAAAAAAACGTGCATTCGATTTTTTATTTTTTTATTTTTTTTCATTTTTTTTTCACCCTAAGCCGTATTACCTGATTTATTCATTAGTGTGTTTTTTGGCCTATAATAAATGGAGTATTTTTGTATTTGCCTTTCTAAGTAGAATCATTGTGCATTTGTCTGTGTGGACTCATTGTGCCCCATTCGCTGCTCCTGAACCAGCCTTGATCAGTCTCCACGCTTACCTTGATTAGGTTTGGCTAACCTGAATGCCCCTGTTCACTATAGCTAGAGTGGCCTCCTGAAAGTTGTCCACCAGGCCAGGTTTTAGAAATCCATCTTAACAATGGCATTCTTTAAAAAAAAAAAAAAAAGCTGCCAATTTCTTTAAGATAGATACTCATGAGTCCGAAGAAGACACTGACTTCATACGTATCAAATATAAATAGAGGGTATTAGTAATCCCCTAGCTAATGTATCATCAACTAAGCATTAAAAGGAAGTAACAACCTGGTTAATTCATGTTTTAATTAAGTATGAAATAAGAAATTATGTAGTTTGTAATTCTGTTGATGCTCCTTAGTGTTCATTAACCCCTTAACTGCTGAGGGCTTTCCCCTCCCAGTGCTGAGCCCTTTTTTGAGATTTCAGTATGTCAGCATTCAATCCCTTGTAACTTTTGTTACAAGTGATATACTGGCCAGATTTTCACCGGTTTCTTCCCACATGTATGCGATTATAACACCACCAAGGATTCCTAGTTTGCTGTAGTGGGGTGTGAGAAAATAACAAAAAAGTGTGTTTTTTCAGAAAATGAAAAAAAAATATATGTACAAAGAAGCTTGGAACAAATGCCTTGGTGTTTTGATTTTGCCATGTCCTAAGCTTCAAGGACAGGTTGAGTGGAAACAAAAACGTATATATTTCTTTTTTTTTTTTTTAAGATTACCATCAGTTTTGTGAGAGGTAGGTGATTTTTTCCCTTCCCCTCCCCATAGGAGGACACGCTTAGATGGAATGTAAGAGGTTGGGAGGAAAGCTGAATAGGAAGACAGAAAGGTATACATTTGTGATAAGTAGACAACATTCCAGGTTTAGAAAGGGGTCATTTGTGCAGGTCAGGCAAAAACTATGAAGCTAGAATTTCCATAGTTCGGGGCAAAAATTGAAACGTGACAGAAAAAAAGGTCTGTGCTGGACATGTTTGAACTTGTAAGGTAATGACTTTGGTGAATATTGAGAAAATCAATGCACCGCTACATTCCCCCTGACGTTTATAGTTAGGTAATCACATTTCTTGTTAATGCTTCACAAAACAAGCAAAACCACAAGCTAAAAACTGAGCCATGGTACACAGGATTTGTATGTTGATGGCCTAAACAGATGTACTTGGCATTTGAAAATGAGGAAAACAAATGTGGTGTAGAATAGCAAGCATACATTTTTTTTGAACGAGCACAGGTAGACCTTTTGACGCATAGGCGACATGTGCAGGTTACAGAAGAGTGCAGTGACTAACTAGGTCACATTTGGGCAATGAAAGAGTTGCATAACAAAGTGCAGTAGAAAATATACCTTATGTGTGGGTGTGCTTACCTGGGCAGAAAAGAAAAGGGGTTGACGTCCCCAAGTCCAGCTGCAATCCCAGGGAGCCCTGGCAAGGAAACCATTGCCCCCCTCTTCCCCTCCCCCCCGGGAAGGAAAAGCTGTAACACAGCACAGCCAGAGCTCCAGGACAGCTTTGGGTACTGCCCCCAGCCTTGGGAGCCTGTCTACAGGGGGACCTGGGACCACTGCTGAACTTTTGGATGGTCGACCCACATGGGAAGCAGGCACCCAAGGCCCGGGACATTGTCACTGACTGTCCTGGAGTTTGGGCTGGCTTGCGTGTTTTCCCTCTGGGAAGGGATGGACACCCTGCTGGGGTTCATTGGGACCACTGCTGGACTTGGGGATGGTCGCCAAACATGGGGGACAGGTGCCAAAGGCTGGGGACCTCCCCTGACCATCCTACAGTTCTGGCTGGCCTGTTACAGGTTTTCCCTCCAGGGTGGGATGGGGATCCTGCTGTGGCTCTTGGGGACTTCTGTTGAATTTTGGGGGGAGGGGGGACCAACAAGGGAGACATGTTCCCAAGCCAGAGGCAGCAGTCGCACAGTTCTGGCTGACCTTTGTTACAGGTTTTCCCTTCCCGGAATAGATGGTGACCCTGCTAGAGCTCCCTGGAACTGCCGACACACTTGGGGATGGTCAAGCCACATGGGAGACAGCTGCCCAAGGCCAGGGACATCACCCCTGACTGTCCTGGAGCTCTGGCTGGCCTGCGTTACAGCTTCTCTTTCCGGGAATGGATGTGGACCCTGCCGGGGCTCCCTGGGCATTACCTCTGCACCACCCGTTCCTGCCCACATCACTGACACTTCAGCCACAGTCCCGCCAGCCACCTCCACAACTATAATATACAATAGCAAAAGGACATCTCCTATTACTTACATAAGCCAGCAAAATCTTCAGCCTGCCACAACGGTAAATGAAACAAAAAACATTTTCGAAGGGATTGTATCCTCCGACGTATTCCTTATCTTTGATAATATGTTTCCAGCTTGCTGGCCTCGGAATTTTTTTCTGTAGAGGGCGCTGCACGTCGACGTCCGCCGAGTCGATGTCCCTCGACCGCCACTGTATCTGCGCCGACGTCACCATGCCCATAAATAGCCACGCGCTGCGTCTGTTGCTCAGTTCCGTTTTTCCGCGCTTCGTGGGGCCTCGTAACGTCGTTGCTCAGTTCAGTCAGGATAACTCTATCTACTCGAATAAATACCTACTCGTTATCGATGGCATCTTCATCGGAACCGACGCCGCCGCAATCCGGCTTCAAGAAATGTCGATAACGGATCCACACAGGATCTGCTTGGGAGCCGAGCACCATTGTTCGGAGTGTGAGGACTGGATGTCCATGACGGCGAAAGCCTTGAAGGAGCGCAAGGGGAAGCTCGAGAGAGGTAAATCAGTTAAAACCTCCTTGAAGGTTTCTTCGGCGGAGTCGAGGCATTCGTCTCCTCGACGTCGAAAACATTCCCATTCTAGATCTCGAAGTAGCTCCCACCATTCGTCGAGATCAAGACACTCAAAAAAGAGACGTCGAAGATCCCCTTCCTCGTCTTCTGTTTCCCCAGAAAGGGTCTCCTGTCCCACAAAACACAGCTC
The DNA here is from genome assembly GCF_040938575.1 of Ambystoma mexicanum. Classification (NCBI taxonomy): domain Eukaryota; kingdom Metazoa; phylum Chordata; class Amphibia; order Caudata; family Ambystomatidae; genus Ambystoma; species Ambystoma mexicanum. The sequence goes on from NC_090922.1 coordinate 345,998,780, forward strand.
TCAGGCTCAGTGGGAGGAATTCAGAAAGAAAATGTTAAGCGTCTTCGAGAAAGCGACCTCGACCCCCTCGGAGACAGCTGAGGGTGATACCCGGGTGAAAAACCCAAAAAATCAAAACACCGCGAGTCGCAGCACCCGGCGAAACATTCCACCCGAGAGCGCCACGAGCCATCGGGTAAGAAGGCACCATCTTCAACGCAGTTGTCGAAGATTCCTTCGACGCATGGATCGGCGGCATCGACGCCGTTGTCGAAGGGATCCTCGACGCATCGGTCGGTCGACTTGACGCCGACATCGACGCCGATGAAAGAGAAGACCAAGGCTACTCTACAGCCAACGGTGATTCAGAGGTCAGAGTACCCTGGACTATCTTCAATTTATGAAGAGGGGGAAGATTCTGACCAGGAAACATTTAGGTTACAGAGGACCACACTGCCTATTTCAGAGGATTTCACCTCTGAGGAAAGAAGGTAGAAGGACCTACAGGAGTCACTACATGAGGCAAGTGGGCTGGACACTTCCCCAGAAGTGGAATTTGTTGAGCCAGACCCAGTGGAACATGCCGAAACACCCTATAGAACCCTTATGGCAAGAATTATTGAATTTATGGGATGGTCTGCACCTTCGCCTGTTTTTCAACAGGATGACTTAACAGACATATTGGACAAAGGTCCACAGGAGGACCCTGTGGTCCCCTTCCATGCAGCCTTACAAAGGAAAATTACATCTAATTGGGAAACTCCTGAAGTTATCCCTGTGGTCAATAAAAGATTGTCAGCCAAGTATAGGGTAGCGGCTGCTGACCCTGAATACTTATCAAAACACCCGACTCCAGAGAGCCTGGTGGTTCAAGCGGCAACTTCATCTAGCAGTAGGACCGCTTACCCTACTGTCACACAGGATAGAGATGACAAGAGGTACGATTCTATGGCGAAGAAAGTCTTCTCTGCTTGTAGTATGGCATTGAAGTCTATCAACGCCACCTGTATGCTCGCCAGGTTTAGTCACACACTGTGGGAGTGTGCTTCATCAGCGGCTGACTGCATACCCGAAGGAGAGGAAAAGAAAGCCTTCCTTAACATTATTAAAGATGGCAAAGATGCCATGTGCGAATCACTTCAAACTGGCATCGATTCCGCTGACAGTATCAGCAGGGCCATGGCGGCAAGTACAACAATCTGCAGGCGTGCGTGGTTGTGAAAGTCTGGCTTTGCTCCAGATGTACAGGCCAGACTTTTGAATATGCCCTTTGACGGCTCTTCACTATTCGGAAAAAAGACTGATGACAGTCTGGAAAAGTTGCAGACCTCTAAAGCAGCAGCAAAATCTTTAGGAGCTGCTATCCGCCAAACTCCTTTTCGCCCCTCAGGAACCTCTGGGAGAGGAAAGTCCTTTAACTATTATTCCGCATTCGGGAAAGGCAGAGGACAGCCGGCTCAAAGAGGCCAAAGGAGATCCACCCGAGGTGGACGGGTCAAAGGTACTAAGGCCGCAACAGCAGCAGGTGCCTCTTTACCCTTGGCATCTGCATCAGCCGCCCCCAAACCACTCTGAGGCCTTTCCACACAATACACCTGTAGGGGCAGGTTAACTCTCCATCTGACAGAATGGCAGGCTATAACGTCAGATGCTTGGGCATTGGAGACAGTTGCCCAGGGTTACTGCCTACCCTTTCTACACATCCCTCAGAGTCATCCACCGTGGAACAGCTCTCTAAAAGTTCCAGATCTGCTCCTCTTGCAGGAAATTTTAGACCTGCTAGAGAAAGGTGCCATAGAACCGGTACCTGTAGCGGACAGGAACAAGGGCTGGTACTCCGCCCCCCCCCTACTTTCTGATACCAAAGAAGGACGCAGGACACAGACCCATCCTGGACTTACGAGAATTGAACAAGATCCTCAGGAAGGACAAGTTCAAGATGGTAACTCTCTCAGATCCTTCAGGCCCTCCAGCTCCAGGACTGGCTGGTATCTCTGGACCTTCAGGATGCTTTTGTCCATGTGCCAATCCATCTCCAACACAGGAAATACCTGAGGTTAGCAATTGGTGACTCTCATTATCAATTTCGAGTTCTGCCATTTGGGCTGACCTCCGCCCCGAGGGTCTTCACCAAGCTGATGTTGGTAGTGGCGGCGAGTCTAAGGAGGGAAGGGATCCACGTCTACCCCTACCTGGACGATTGGCTGATCAGGGCTGTATCTTCGAAACAAGCCCAGGCCCAGCTAGATTATGTCTGCCACTTCCTTCACAATCTGGGCTTCTCCCTCAATTTAAAGAAGTCACAGATTGTCATGACCGCTGCCTCCAAGGAGTCAGATCCGGCCCAACATCCTTGGAAGCAGGGTCACAACTTCCATTCCAGGCACCAGCCGGTCCCCACAGGGGCCTTTTGGACCTTGTCCTGGCGCCAGTGGCGCCAGGCTCATAAGGGAACCCAGTCCCGGCACAGGAAGCGCCGGGCTCATATTGAGAGGAATGGTGCTTGGGTGGACCTACCTGCTGCAGACCATGCTGCTCACTTACCTGTAGGATGAGATCCTCATCCATTCCTGGCTGGAACTACTTTACCTTCTGGGTGTGGCCAGCACCACTCCCTGGGACTGGATACTGGAACTGTTCTGAGAGCTGGAACTTCTTTCTTGCCTGGGCAAGGCTGTGGAAGGAGACACCTAAGCACTCCAGTGGCTTATTTAAACCACGCCCGATCAGTGCAACGTGCTTCGCGTTATTCTGCACTAGCAGCAGAACGCTCACCATGTCAGCTCCAGAGAATCTTCAACTTCAGCATCTGTGAACAAGAATTCTTTATCTTACCTCCCGGAAAACCAGTCTTCAGTCTTCAGCAGCGTCTGAAAGAGAACAAGGACACCAGGTTAGGACAAGGCAAAACCAGCGCTGCACTTACCTCGTCCATCGGTGCATCCCGAGGCCGCGTGCCGCACTCTTCATACTCCGACAACCCTGCGGAAACAAAGGTCATTGGTTAGTGAACCTCCGTGATAATTTGCTTACCTGTGCTACTTACGCCTCGATCTCCGCCAAGCGCTGTTCAACCGCACCTGCAAAAACAAGAAGGACATCATTAGGGGCACAGTACGCCATCACTACTCACGTGTCTTCTAGTGGTAATCTGCTTGCCCATACTCCGGCACGTACCTCAGCGTCCATCTCCAACGCCGGCTGCTACGGCTACCTGAAAAAGGGAAAAGAGACATTAAGAAGTGCATTTAACTTCGAATAACATTCTTTTACTTACGTGCCTCCACGAGCTCCGGCATTCTTCTCGCTTACCGTATCTGCATGCCGGACCTGCAAAGGCAAGAGACATTTAAGGGGACATATAAATAAGACTCCATATTCAAGCATTTGCCGTTCGTGCGGTTAACAACGGCCTTGCTCCCCGACTTCATCCTCTGCAATCAAGAGGCTGGGTTATGAACCAGTGAAGCAACTGGCATTAGCGCCCCTGCACAGACGCAGGATGGAGAGCTCCGCTTTCACCTATCTAAGGTGAGCACATTCAGCCTACGAGAAACGTGGGGAGTCCAGAAAGGGGAAAGTCAGATTGGCCAACCAGACGTACATTAACCCTTTGTTCTCCTACTTGCAGACACCTCACCCTCCGGGTCAAAATTACGGTGAGGAGAGGGCCCATCCAGGGTGTTATCAGAGGCCTGCGCATGACCCTAGAAGACACTGAAATCTCCCAGCCCGGACCTGCGCCTCCGAGGGATTCAGGTGAGCGTTACAGAACGCGAAGCCTACTGCAAATTTCCCACCCAGGCGCAATGGATACCTCGGACACAGATCAATTGGCCCAATTGCTTGGGGCACTGAGAGCTGAAGTACAGGCATCCCGCCAAGAGACAAAAGCTTTACGAAGGGAGTTGATCGTTTCCAAAGAGCGAACGGATGATCTGGCCAGACAGTTGTTACAAACACAAGCTGGACAGACGTCTCTGCCTGACTCGGGAGGGAGCTACACTCCTACAACCTCAAATAATCCGGTGCAAATTAATCTGCCAGGGAATGTGCCTTTGGCCCCGCCCGAACGTTTTTCTGGTGATCCAAAACGGTTTGCAGTATTCCTTAATCAATGCCGCTTGCACTTTCTATGTAGACCCGCCGCATTCCCAACAGAACGAACCAAAGTAGAGTTCGTACTTTCCTATCTTAGCGGTAGTGCTGCAGATTGGTCCATTCCTCTTGTGACACAGGATGATCCGATCCTCCATAACTTTCAAGATTTCCAGACCAGTATGGAAAAGTTGTTCGCAAGACACTCACAGGGGCAGGCCTTGGACAATGAACTCCTATCACTAAGACAAGGGAATCAGGATCTCCTGGCATACATAGCATCTTTTAACAGACTGGTGGTTGAGACTAGGTGGCCTGAGGAAAAGAGAATCACGCTTTTCTACAGAGGGCTGCGTGGAGAACTTAAAGATGTCTTAGCACAGGTGGTGAATCCTCCGCAAGATTGTTCCGATTATATTGACCTAGTAGTCCAATTAGATCACCGGCTACAGAACAGGAAGACCGATAGTTCCAGATTTGAAACCCAAATATTTTCAAGACCTCAGAGCTCCGCTAAAGGAAAGGATTCCGTGGAGCCCATGCAGATAGGGGTTGTTAAAGGACCATTAACCCAAAAGGAGCGGGAAAGGAGAAGACAATTACAGCTGTGCCTCTACTGTGGGAATTCCGGACATTTCCTTCGTGATTGTCCAGTGAAACCGGTCAAGAAGGCTGTAGGAGCTTCCGATAAGAATGCTGAAAAACTAGAATCGGGAAACGACCTCGCCCGACAAGTGTAGAGGTCCGCTTGCCGAGCGTTAAAACCAGTTCCTTGACCTCGCATTTGGTAATGCCTATGGTCCTCATAAGTCCAGATCGGCCAGATCGCATGCATGCTATTAAAGCATACATTGATAGTGGAGCGATCGGTAACTATGTAGATCAAGATATGGCAACCAGGATGAATCTTCCTCTATGTTCTAAGATGGTTAAAGACGTAATCACTACAGTGGATGGTACAGAAATAGCTTCCGGACCGGTTTCTCACACCACCATGGAAGTGTCGTTGCTATGCCAAGATGGACATCGGGAGAAGATCGTGTTTGATGTAATCAAGGCCCCACAGTTTCAAGTAATCCTGGGAATTCCTTGGTTGGAAAAGCACAATCCTCAGATAGACTGGCGAGCCAAGGTAATCCGGTTTCCAGAATGCGCCCCAACTTGCTATCCTCGACCCGATATCAGGCTAGCAGCCATCGCTTCCGAGAGCCCCCAAATGCCTCCAGAATACCAAGAGTTCCGCGACGTCTTCCAGAAAGATCAGGCCAACACTTTGCCCCCGCATCGGTCATATGACTGCCAGATAGACCTAATACCTGGATCTACTCCTCCGTGCAGTAGAATATATGCTCTCACTGAGCCAGAAAATCTCCATCTCAGGCAATACTTGGACCAGTATCTGGCTAACGGATTTATTTGTCCCTCGAAATCTCCAGTTTCTTCAGCTTTGTTCTTCGTTCCGAAAAAAGAAGGTGACCTGAGAACATGTATCGACTACCGCGCCCTGAACCAGATTACAGTCAAAAACATATATCCTTTGCCTCTGATTCCCGAATTATTGGACCAAGTTAAAGGTGCCTGCATATACACAAAGCTAGATCTCAGAGGAGCTTACCACTTGGTACGCATTAAGGAGGGTGACGAATGGAAGACGGCCTTTCGCACTAAATTCGGATTGTTTGAGTATCAAGTAATGCCCTTTGGACTATGCAACGCACCGGCCGCCTTCCAGTTCTTTATGAATGACATTTTCTGAGAACTTATTGATGTGTGCTTAATTGTTTATATCGATGACATCCTGGTATACTCATCCTCAGAAGCTGAACACCGAAGACATGTCACAGCGGTTCTACAGAGACTTCGTCAACACCGTTTGTTTGCTAAATTGGAGAAGTGTACTTTTCATGTAAAGGAAGTCGAATTCTTGGGGTTCATCTTGTCGCCCAATGGAGTTCACATGGACTCAAGAAAGGTTGACGCTATCACCAAATGGCCGTCCCGACTTCCGTGAAAGGAATACAGAGCATGTTGGGCTTCGCTAATTTTTACCGGAGATCAATTCCAGAATTCTCTCGAGTTGTTCAACCCATCACGGCCCTCCTGAAAAAGAATAAAAAATTCGAGTGGACTCCACAGGCCGAACAAGCCTTCCAAGAATTGAAAGCCAAATTGATCTCTGCTCCAGTCTTGAAGCATCCTCGTCCAGAACTTCCTTATATCGTCGAGACAGACGCATCCAGCCTTGCAATGGGGGCTGTGCTATCACAAAGAGATCCCGAAACACACCAATTACACCCTGTGGCATTATGGTCCCGCAAATTTTCGGCCCCCGAAATCAACTATACAATTACGGACAAAGAACTTCTGGCAATTAAGTCCGCCTTTAAGGCCTGGTGGCATTATCTCCTGGGAGCCCGGCACACTGTCACTGTAATCACTGATCATCGTAACCTCCAGTATCTGAAGTCAGCCAAGGCCCAATCTTCGAGACAACTCCGCTGGGCATTATTCTTCGCGGAATTTGATTTTGTGATCGCGTATCGACCAGGCAATAAGAACGGAAAAGCAGATGCCCTTTCCCGAATACGGGTAGACGAACACACAGCTAAACCAGAGCCGGTACCAATAATCCCCGAACAAAAGATACTGGGAGTAATCAACACGCTATCCCTTGAAGATATCGAAGCGAAAGTCAGTCAACTAATAACTCCTGAAGATTCATTGAATTGGCAACTGAAAGGAAAAGATTTTACGATAGATCAGAATCTATTGTATTTCCAAGGAAGACTATATTTGCCATATGTTGACTTACAGAAGCAGGTCATCACCTGGTACCATGATTCACTAATAGAAGGACATCCTGGAGTTGCCAAAACCTTAGAGAAAATCAAAAGACATTTTTGGTGGCCATCTTGGAGGAAAGATATTAAAGATTTTGTGGCTTCTTGCGGCATCTGCGCACAAAACAAGAGTCAGAAGGAAAGACCAGCAGGTCTGCTACACCCAATAGACATTCCACCTTGCCCTTGGCATACTCTCTCAATGGATTTTATCACGGATTTACCCCCCTGCTCCGGATACAACACAATTCTAGTAATCGTGGACCTTTTTTCAAAAATGGCTCATTTTATTCCACTGAAAGGTTTACCCACAGCTCCCGTTTTGGCCCGAGAATTCCTTGAAAACATTGTCCGGTTGCACGGTTTCTCTTCAGTGTTAATCTCCGATCGAGGGAGCCAATTTATTTCCCATTTTTGGCGAAATTGTTGTCGTTTAGCGCAAATTGATGTACGACTCTCCACCAGCCATCACCCCCGAACTGACGGGCAGACTGAGAGGACTAACCAAACTCTGGAACAATATCTACGCTGCATGTTGCAACAATCGGAGGGAACTTGGAAGGATGTCCTTTGGATTGCTGAATACGCCTACAACAATTCAATCCATTCAGGAACTGGAAAACCCCCTTTTTTTATGCTGTATGGAATTCATCCTCGAACCTCTAATCTGGATCCACCTCAAGCTCTCGGAACGCCCGCTGTAGACCATCTGCATGCGACAATAACTCAAGCATTTAAGGAAGCCACAGCCCACCTTCAACGAGCCAAGGAAATGTATAAGAAAGGAGCAGATCGACATCGAAAAGAGGCCCCTTAATATCAAGTAGGAGATCAAGTCTGGCTGTCCACTAAACATTTATCCCTAAAAGGACCACGCACCTTCAACCCAAGGTATTTAGGACCCTACACGATCACGGCTGTGATAAATCCGGTGGCTGTGAAATTGGAGTTACCTACTCGGATGAAGATACATCCCGTTTTCCATGTTTCTCTCCTAAAACCTATGCAACCCGGAACCCGTTTGACTAAACCTCCAGAGCCAATACAGGTTGATGGAGAACTTGAATTTGAAATTCGAAACATCTTGGATTCCAAAATTTCCAAATCGAAACTATACTACCTGATTGATTGGAAGGGATTCGGCCCCCAGGAGAGATCTTGGGAGCCTTCAGAATATGTCCATGCACCTCGTCTAGTCAGGAAGTTTCATCAAACTTTTCCCAATAAGCCAAAGCCTCCAGAGAAGACAAGCTTGGGAGGGGCCTTGAGGGGGGGTGTTGTCATGACCGCTGCCTCCAAGGAGTCAGATCCGGCCCAACATCCTTGGAAGCAGGGTCACAACTTCCATTCCAGGCACCAGCCGGTCCCCACAGGGGCCTTTTGGACCTTGTCCTGGCGCCAGTGGCGCCAGGCTCATAAGGGAACCCAGTCCCGGCACAGGAAGCGCCATGCTCATATTGAGAGGAATGGTGCTTGGGTGGACCTACCTGCTGCAGACCATGCTGCTCACTTACCTGTAGGATGAGATCCTCATCCATTCCTGGCTGGAACTACTTTACCTTCTGGGTGTGGCCAGCACCACTCCCTGGGACTGGATACTGGAACTGTTCTGAGAGCTGGAACTTCTTTCTTGCCTGGGCAAGGCTGTGGAAGGAGACACCTAAGCACTCCAGTGGCTTATTTAAACCACGCCCGATCAGTGCAACGTGCTTCGCGTTATTCTGTACTAGCAGCAGAACGCTCACCGTGTCAGCTCCAGAGAATCTTCAGCTTCAGCATCTGTGAACAAGAATTCTTTGTCTTACCTCCCGGAAAACCAGTCTTCAGTCTTCAGCAGCGTCTGAAAAAGAACAAGGACACCAGGTTAGGACAAGGCAAAACCAGCGCTGCACTTACCTCGTCCATCGGTGCATCCCGATGCCGCGTGCCGCACTCTTCATACTCCGACAACCCTGCGGAAACAAAGGACATTGGTTAGTGAACCTCTGTGATAATTTGCTTACCTGTGCTACTTACGCCTCGATCTCCGCCAAGCGCTGTTCAACCGCACCTGCAAAAACAAGAAGGACATCATTAGGGGCACAGTACGCCATCACTACTCACGTGTCTTCTAGTGGTAATCTGCTTGCCCATACTCCGGCACGTACCTCGGCGTCCATCTCCAACGCCGGCTGCTACGGCTACCTGAAAAAGGGAAAAGAGACATTAAGAAGTGCATTTAACTTCGAATAACATTCTTTTACTTACGTGCCTCCACGAGCTCCGGCATTCTTCTCGCTTACCGTATCTGCATACCGGACCTGCAAAGGCAAGAGACATTTAAGGGGACATATAAATAAGACTCCATATTCAAGCATTTGCCGTTCGTGCGGTTAACGACGGCCTTGCTCCCCGACTTCATCCTCTGCAATCAAGAGGCTGGGTTATGAACCAGTGAAGCAACTGGCATTAGCGCCCCTGCACAGACGCAGGATGGAGAGCTCCGCTTTCACCTATCTAAGGTGAGCACATTCAGCCTACGAGAAACGTGGGGAGTCCAGAAAGGGGAAAGTCAGATTGGCCAACCAGACGTACATTAACCCTTTGTTCTCCTACTTGCAGACACCTCACCCTCCGGGTCAAAATTACGGTGAGGAGAGGGCCCATCCAGGGTGTTATCAGAGGCCTGCGCGTGACCCTAGAAGACACTGAAATCTCCCAGCCCGGACCTGCGCCTCCGAGGGATTCAGGTGAGCGTTACACAGATGATACCATCACAGAGACTCCAGTTCATTGGAGCGGTCCTGGACACTTCCCTGGGAAAAGCCTCGCCACCAGAGGTGAGGGCTCAAGATATTCTACAGATGGTCACCAAGTTTCAAAATGCCCAATTTCTCCCAGCCTTCGACTTTTTGAGGTTGCTAGGCCTAATGGCATCCTGCATCTTCCTTGTGCCAGAGGCTCGCCTGAGAATGAGATCTCTTCAGTGGGCACTGAGAAGTCAGTGGTCGCAATTCTCAGGGAGAATGACAGATCTCCTTCGGATTCCGGACAATGTAGCCCGCGATCTTCAATGGTGGGCCTATCCAGAGAACATCTTGAAAGGAGAACTGTTTTGGCAACCATGGCCGGAGATAACAGTAGTCACAGACGCCTCACTGATGGGGTGGGGAGCCCATGTCAACGACTTGACCATCAGCGGTCGTTGGTCTCCATCGGAGTCCAGACTACACATCAACCTATTGGAGCTGAGAGCGATCAGACTAGCGCTGAAAGCTTTCCTGCCATCAGTACAGGGGAGAAATGTCCTGATAATGACGGACAACACAGTGGCCATGCACTACCTCAACAAAAGAGGAGGCGTAGGATCACTGCCACTGTGCAGAGAGGCGATGCAGCTCTGGTTTTGGGCAATCCAAGAAGGAATCTCTCTATCGGCAGTCCACCTAGCCGGAGAGAAGAACTTGACAGCGGACGCTCTGAGCAGGCAGAGCACAGTCTCCCACGAGTGGGGGCTAGCTCAGGAAGTCCTTCAAGAGATCTTCGCCCTTTGGTGGATCTGTTCGCCACAAGCACCAACAGGAAGTGCGATCTGTTCTGTTCAAGGGAATTTCCCACAAGGGGAGCTCTAGGAGACGTGTTTGTAGTGGACTGGGAGTTTCCACTCCTTTACATGTTCCCACCAGCCCCTGTTATTCCTCAAATGATCAGGAGGTTGAGAAGATGCTGGAAAACCATGATCCTAATTGCCCGGATTGGGCCAGGAGAACGTGGTACCCGGACCTTCTAAATATGTCCATCTGTCCTCCAATCGGTCTTCCACTCAAAGAGAATCTTCTCTCGCAGAAGGGAGATCAGGTTCTCCATCCAGACACCAGAACCCTCAACCTTCACGCTTGGCTTCTGAAAGGGTGAGGTACAAGGATTGGGATCTCCCTGATGACGTCATGGAGGTGTTGCTTTCGGCCAGAAGGCATGCAACAAAGTCTTTATACCGCTGCCGTTGGAACAAATTTTGCAGCTGGTGTAGGGAAGAGAATATCAATCCTTTTTCATGTGGTACAACAATGGTGTTGTCGTTTCTACTCTACTTGGCCAACTCAGGCCTTCAAGTTGGCACTGTAAAAGGCTATCTCGCAGCGCTTTCTATCTTCAAGCACACTGCGGAGGAACCATCGTATTTCAAACTTCCTCTAGTGATACAATTTCTCAAGGGATTAACTAATGTTTATCCTCCAAAACCATTCCAGGTTCCCTTATGGCACTTAAATTTAGTCTTAAACTGCCTAATGGGCACTCCATTCGAACCACTTCACTCTTGTTCGCTGAGATTTCTCATGCTTAAAACTGTCCTATTGGTAGCACTAACATCTGCTACGAGGGTGAGCGAGCTACAAGCTCTCTCCTGTAAACCCCCACATACAATTTTCCACAAGGACAAAGTTGTCCTACAGGTGAAGCCTAATTTCCTCCCAAAGGTGGTTTCTGAATTTCATATTACTCAGAAAATTACCTTACCTTCGTTCTACCCTTCTCCCCACCCGGGGAAAGAGGAAGAAAGGCTACATAGGCTGGACCCAAGGCGAGCTCTCAGCTTTTACATCAGCAGAATGGCTAGGATCAGGCAAGCAGACCCACTTTTTGTAGGATACTCAGGTCACAAGTTGGGACTACCCATAACAAAACAAACCATCTCCAGGTGGATTATTTTGGCCATTCTGGAATGTTACAAACTGGCAGGGAAAGAGCCACCCCAAAATCTCAGGGCTCATTCATCCAGGGGTATTGCAGCCTCTTCGGCTCTCCAAAGAGGGGTACTGGTCAGAGACATATGTGCGGCTGCCACATGGTCGTCCGCACATACATTCACAAAATTTTACAATCTGGATTCCTCCACTAGTCAAGAGACCAGATTTGGCAAGGCCGTATTACATTCGGTCCATCCCTAAAGGGATACATAACATTATCACTCCCACCTCCAATTACATGCCACTGCTATGGGAGTCTATCAAAGATAAGGAATATGTCGGAGGACACAATCCCTTCGAAGAACAAGTTACTTCTTACCTTGTAACGTTCCTTCGACGGGATGTTCCTCCGACGTATTCCTTATCGCCCCTCCCATCCATCCCTGCAATGATACTTCCCTTGTGGTTGCAGCTTACGCTCCTTCAAGGTCAATAACCAATTCAGGCATGACTTTTCTTATGCTACAAAACGGAACTGAGCAACGGACGTAGCGAGTGGCTATTTATGGGCATGGTGATGTCGGCGCCGATACGGTGGCCGTCGAGGGACATCGACTCGGCAGACGTCGACACGCAGCACCCTCTACAGAAAAAATTCTGAGGCCAGCAAGCTGGAAACGTATTATCAAAGATAAGGAATACGTCGGAGGAACATCCCGTCGAAAGGACTTTACAAGGTAAGAAGTAACTTGTTCGTCTGTGGTCAGCCCAGCAAAAACAAATCCAAACTATCATGCTCTTATCACCCCCCACTTGTTTCATTCAAGCCATCGCTGGTGGCCTAGTGCCTCCCTAATACACATTTGCACTAGCAAGCTGCCCCTTGGGAGGGCTAAATTACGTGCCCCCTCCATTTGGTGCAGGAGGGGGAGAGTGCCACCCCCCCCACTACTTCATATAAGCCATCCCTGGTGGTTTAGTAACCCCCCCTCACCCACAAGAAAAAACAATGTACCCCTTCCTAGGGGCAGATGGCACTGCCAATCTGCCTCCAGGGAGTGCTACACAACATGGGGGAGAGTCCCCCTTCTAACAAAAGCATCCTTTGTAGTCTAATGAGCCCCCCGTACCTGTACATATTTCTTTTTATGTTTGAATTTTTGTTTGCCCCTTGCCTATGGGCAGATTAGTGTGCCCATCTGCCCCCCAGGCTGGGCAAACCGTTCTGCCCCATCCTTTTTGGGCTGCAGAGGGAGAGGGCCGCTTATATACTAAGCTGCCCCCCCCCACTTCAAAACAGGTCCCTAGTGATCAAGTGGTGTTGCTGGTTGCGGATAGAGTGATCCCTGACCAACAATGCTTCATGGTAGGTGCTGTTGGAAAGGGGAGAGTATGCCCTTTCCAATGACACCTCCCTCGATCAAAACAGCATAGAAATGCCAGAGCTCGAGGGAGGACCGTACCTTACTGTTCACAGCTGCAGCCGAAAAATGGCCGAGGTGGTGAAATTACATTGTTTCATGTCCGCCTCACACAGCCCGGGGGTTGGATTCAGGGTTTGTGGGATTGCTGTGCTGCAGCGATCACGCAAGTGCAAAAAAGGATGAGCTATCTTGTTCTTCGCACTGCGAACGTAGTGCTGAGGACGCGATAGCCTGTCCTTTGCATTGCAGGGGTTAATATCCTTTAGTAATTGTGCATTTGTATATATCTTTTGTATTTTGTTTCTTTTTCCAGCAGAAGCACTTGCTTCTTTTTGTTTGTTGCATTTAAGAATTACACAGTAGGTGTTTATACTGTTTTTAAGAGATTGGAGGTTAATATTTATTTCTTTTTTATGGGCTATCTTAGTTGGGCCACATTAATTCTCTTTAAGAAATTAAAATTAAACATGTTAAATTTTAACAATGGTTTTATGAATAACCTCCTTGCGTGTTGTGATAGTGTTGCACTATTAAGAAATAAATTCCCATTTCTTGTTTTGCTACCGTAAAATGACAGGTGCGTGTAATATTTATGCCAGGAGCACCTATGTTACAACTGACTTCGTTGACGACGTCCTTAGTGAAAAACAATGATAGGTCAGTTCATCCTGTTATTACAGTCCGAAAACATCTCCTACCCCCCCCCTTTCAACAATGGCACAAACCAGGGCATTCAACATGTGCATAGAGAAGCACTTTAAAGCAGCACCCACAGACCCACCCTTCATTAAGGGACACTTGAAGCCTGATTCTCTAGTAGTAACTACCACTGCCACGAGAGCTGGCACAATGTTTGCTACTTCTGTAGTACCATCTGATAAGGAGAGCAAAATAATATGCTCTGGGGAAAAAGTTGCAAGGTCAGCTGCGTTCCAGATGCATATTGCCAAAAATGTAACTATTAGAGCTAGCTTCAATAGAGCACAATTTGATCAAGTACAAGAGCGTCTACGCTCTCAGAATCTTAACATTTTAGCTGAGGGAAAGCAGACCACAATGTCATTCAGAAATTCACTTGAAGCTGCAGATAAAGCTGGAAGAGTTGTAGCGGAGGGAAGTAACGCCACTTGTGGCTCAGAAATTTGGAGTTTAAACCTGAGACTCAAGCTACACTCACTAACATGCCAAAAGAGAATAACGTCCTATTCGGCAAGGCAGTAGATGACGCCCTAGAGATAGCCAAAAAGGAGCATGAAACCCTGAACACTCTGGGACAGATTGCTAATAAATCCTTCTTGCATAGATGGTCCAACGGCAACCAACGAGCTTTGTGTGCACAGGGATACGCTAGAACATCAGCCAAGTCCATCTATACATCGGGCAGGCACCATGTGGTACACCAATCAGGGACAACTACCAAATCCTCTTTCCAAAGACAATTTAGGCTACATCGTTAACAGGGGTTAGAGGCCATACCACTAGGGGTTTGGATACCCCCTGTCGAGCAATTCATTTTTGTTTGTTACCCTACCATTTAACTTCGGTAGGGGGTTGCATTTCTAATTTTGCCCACGTATGAGAGGGGATCACATCGAACAACTGGATTTAGTCAACTGTCAAAAAATGGATATTCAGTGAAGTTTCTCAAAGTACTGTGTGAGCCTTCAAAAAACAAGAAAATGCCCTTAGAAAACCAGCAGTGTCTCCAATCAGAGATGGCTCTTCTGGAAAAAGAAGCCATAGAACTCTTCCCTCCATCAAAGGTAAATAAGGGTATTTATTCTGTGTACTTCCTTGTTTGAAAGAGAAAGAAAACCAAGCAGCCAGTGCTCGCCCTAAAACCAGCAAACACTTATGTCAAACCACAAAAGTTCAGAATAACACTTCTCCAGGAGGTCCTTCCTTTCCTCAAGAGGGGAAGACTACATGGCAACACTGGATATGAAAGTTATGTACTTTCATATTTCGATGTAGCCAGATCACAAAAAGTACTGAAGATTGAAAGTGGGGTCTGGGCACTGCCAATTCAAAGTACTCCTCTTCGAGATTGAGTCAGCCCCACAGGTTTTTACAAAGGTGGTGGCGCACCTATGCAGACAAATAATTCCAGTATACCCTTATCTGGATGGCTGGCTCATAACGGGACATGCCACTGATGTGTCAACAGCATACACAGCAAATGATAAACCATTTGCATCAACCAGGGTTTACTATCAACGAGAAAAAGTAAAGCTTAAATTCCAGCTCGGTAAAACAATTTCGATGAGCATTCATTTGAAAAGAAGACTCCTTATTCTTCCCCTCTAACGAGAGGGTGCATAACATGCAGCTCCAGATTCAATGTTATGCAGTCGGTCGCTTGATAAGTGAGAAAGGTGATGCGCCTTCTTGGTATGAGGGCATCTTCATTGTGCAACGTGCAAGTCTACACATGTGTCCAATCTAGGAATTGTTAGCGAAAGAATAGTCACAGGTATAAGGGAATTGGGACAATCAAGTGGTAGTTTCGCAAACTGTGGTGTTGGCACTTCAATGGTCGACAAAGGAGAACTTAATGATGGGAAAATCCTTTGTCAACCCACTGACACAAGTCAGAATAAAAGACACACCACTCTCTGATTGGGGAGCCCATTACTGCCACCATACAATGCATGGCAAGGTGACTCAAACAACAAGGAGGCATAATTTCAAGATGACTGTCGCACTGTGAAGACGTGCGAGCATGAGCTCCGTCTCGAGGCAGCAATAAAAGATTAGACAGATGGCCCACCCTTGATTACAGAGCCGGCAAATCCTCATCATAATCTGGAATTTTGCTACTCTATTAGCAGGGCCATAGGAGCAGCACGCCAGGAGTTGAGACGCTCCCCAGGATGGGAGGAGTTGCGCCAAGAGGTGCACCAGCCTCGGCCTCTGAGCTTTTCCCGGCCTGAACGGCGTCCCACGGGGGCTCCTGCCTCCTCTACAGCATCCGGACCAGGGTACGACACTGAAGAAGGGATGTTGGCAAAACAGAGTAAGGTGCAGAGGTGGCACCTCCTCCACCGCTCACATAGCATGTGCACTTCTTGCTACAAGCAATAAGCCCCAACCCATCGTGAGCGGCGCACTTCAAAAGTCATCCCTCTATAGTGGCAAGGAAGTACGCGCTACAGCAGAAGCTGCGTAACGTGGGCCCTTCAGCCCCTGTTACGCTCGGATCTCTTCTGTATGGGATTTATCTCTGGAGGCCTCCCAAGACTCTCCGGATCTGGACACCCCAGATGAGTGACTCGGAAACAACCCACGCTGTGGAGTGATGGTTGGGACTGCCATAGCTGTTTATAAGGTACCCATGGAGATTGGGGCCAGGGTTCGACCTCCCCATTGACACCAGTGTTGCAGGAGGGTGCCCTACTGCTGGGAGTGCACCTCCCTGGATAAGTGCTGCATGCATGGCTGGAGGAGCTTCCACAGCGGAGAAAAAGTTGGGGTGAGAGGAAAGTTTGGAGCAAGATAAACTCTGTCCCTTCTACCTTTTTGGGCATATAGGTACTCAATGCTGGAAGTCTAAAATCTCTCACTGCTTAAGAGAGGCTGTATCTCAACTGATTGGCGCTGGCATTGATGCAATCTACACTAGTGGACTACCTGCTATGCCATGCACGTGCCAAGAGGCAAAAAAAAGCATTCCTAGCCAGGGCGCACACAGCCTTAACAAATGTTGAATAATTCACTGCAAAAGCTCTGGGCAAAAGACTCCACGACCTCAACCCAAGGCACTTTAGGAGCTAATCAGATATTAGAATCACGCAACAAGGACCTAGACATGGCAGTTTCTAAAGTGGACTTCGCAAAAAACTTTCAAGATTTGCAGGATAAATTCTCTGTCTCTTTTCAACTTCAATTTTCCACATTCATGTCGGAAATCGGGCACTCACTAGCTGACTTTAGTAAAGGAAAATCCTTCCTGGGAGAGCAGATTGATACAAATGAACGGGCCATACAGGAACTCTCACAAAAATGCAAGCAATCAGATGTTGCTTTGGAAGACCTGTCTAGGTTTGCACAATCTTGAAATCCACTGCTAGGACCTGGAAAACAGATCTAGGTGCTTCACATTCGAATTATAAATCTTCCAGAGACTGTATCAGGCACAATTAAAAGACACATTAATGGGATACCACTAGGGGTGGCGGAAAAATGGCTGACTAGTCTTCGGCTCCTGTCTCTCCTGACACTAACGTGATGAGAAAGAACAGACCCGATCAGCCTCGGCACACCCAGCAGGCAGAAATCTGCAGCGGAAAGGGTCCTGACCCACCCGGCAGGCAGAGGGACCGGAAGACAGCGGAGAAGCTGTGTGTGTCCATCCGGCCTGCGTCTCACTGGGCCCCAGGTGTGACCGAGGTGGTAGCCCTATGCAGCGGTGCAGAGCAAGGTCCTAGAGGCCGGACCGACATCTGCGAGGTTTCAAGCCTGCCCGAAAGCGTTCCGGAGGACCCCCCCACCCCCCAACGCAGGAGGCCGGAGACAGTGTAAAAGTCACAGATCCTCTGACGAAGGGCCTAGATGCTGCAGAATCCAACAGGGACCATACGGTGTGGCACAGGGCGCCTTTACGGAAAGACCGGTGGCCCAAACCAGGGCAGATGAGCAGACATGGCCCCAGTGGTACTTGCCCCTGCACAGTGCGACGGGACTACTGACCTGTGGTAGCAAGGTGAAAGCTGCTGGACCCAAACATTATAAAAGAGCTCCCAGTACAGGTGCAGTGGCCGCCATCTTGGCGGGACGAGACCCGTCACTGGACATGTTGGCGTCCCTCCCCAGACGCAGGCCGGGTCGGCAGCCTCCCTCTGTCCCAAAACCGGCTAAAAGCCCTAACTGCATCTCATATCACCAAACCGAGTGGAAAGGGGGGGAGACAGTGACCCCAGAAAGCCCTTAGGGAGTCAACAAAGATACCGACCCACTCAGGGGCCCCGTCCATAGGGCCAGTGAGGACCGGGGTGACCCCAGCGAGCACACAGTAGGGCACTTGCTGAGGGGTAGTGCCCTAGGAGGTAGAAGCTTACTGGATAAAACAGCCCCGAGATGGCAACTGATGATTCTCACAGAGGGACCTGGAGCTGCAACAGGTGAAGTACCTGGGGGGTTGGAGGGGGTCACCTGCTGGCCCGGGTAGATGTCTCACAGAAGGAGGACATTGGTAGCATCCTGGCTGAAATGAAAGCACTCCGGGGAGTCTTCGAGGCATCCCTGGCTAATCTCACCGGACCAGTGGGGCAGTGGAAAACAAAGTAGAGAACCTGGAAAAGAACCAACTTAATGCAAACTTAGTTGGGATGCCCAGATGACGGAACTGGAGCTGATGGAAGAGGAGGTGACTCAGAGAGGATGAATAACCTCCACATCTTGGGCCTGAGAGAGGCAGATGGGGAATCCCCTTCACAAGGTGAGTGAAAAGTGCAGGACATCGTCAACCTATTGTTGGAAACAAAAGGGGGTGAGGAAATGCAATTGGAGCGAGCACACAGGGGGAGGTAAACCATATGGTACAGGGGCCTGCTCCATTGTGGCCTGGTTCTCACAATACAAAGACAAGGCTGAGGTGCTTGCAAGAGCATGGACAAAACAGGTCCTGGAATATAAGGGCTCATGTATTGCTGTGTATCAAGACCTATCCAATCTGATGCTCTCTCGAAGGCGGGACTGCAGACCGCTCCCAAAGTGGCAAGGGAATCCGATACTGCTGGACATTCCCCTTTGCCTTGCCGTTCGAGGTGGAAGGGGATAGATTATCGCATTGCATTACATCCGTAGAAGAGATTGAACAAGGCATATGCCACCTAACCTTGGATTTGGGGATGGACATAGAGTAAGAGATGATTCCAGCTAAAAGGGGAAAGCAACACCCACCATTGAGCCATCCCAGGCGGAAAAGAGGACAGAATGGACTGAAATATATACGCCTGAACGGCCCATCTCCACGCAAGACCACCTGAATGGCTCAACGAAACTGTCTGTCCACAATGTCACTAGACGTTTCCCCTACACGACTATGCTGAACGGGTCCGTGTAAGAATATCGGTGGAGGGAGACACAAATCCTTCCAAGTGGCCCTCAGTGGAAGGAGGGTGTCTCCATGACATTTGCTGCCAGTTGCAGGTTACTGTTTAAACGTTTAACTTAAGTTGTGTTGGGGTTTTACGGGGTAGATCTATGGGTGGTCAAGGTGGGCACCAGGATTTATCAAGGGGAGCACTGTTTTACGGGAATAAGGCACTGGAGGGGAGAATGCGGAGGGGATGAACTAAGCGCACTGAAATGGGTCCTGAGTTGAAGTCTTGTGCTGAAGGGAGAAGGAGTTTAGCCATAGGAAACCTGAACATTAAAGGCTTGAATTTGCCCACAAAGAGGTACTTGGTGTCCTGGGAATTTCACAAGGCAACCCCATTTCTGCTGTTTGTGGAGGAGACCCGACTGGTGGAGGGGGAGGAGCAGAAGTTGAGGGGAGCAGAGATCGGGCAGATCTGCTGGGCTTCTGGCTGAACTAAGAGGGGTGGAGTGGGCATGATACGGCATGAATGGCTATGGCTGGGTGACTGTGAGTTCTCGAGGGTGATGGACGGACGTCGGTTTATTGTGCGGGGAAACATGGGAGGGTCCAGGATGGTGTTCGTGGCTCTTTATGCCACCAACCAGGATCAAGCAGCATGCACTGGACGCAATACAAGACATTTCTGGGGATGTATATGTTATAGGAGGGAACTTTAACTCCTGGGCAGATGAGTCACTAGACAGGAAACCGGCCAGGAACGCAGCCCCCTACCCCGAGATGTGAGCCGGGAGAGGGGCAACAGGGTCGGACCGTTGTGGCAAGGGGGCTGATAGGAACAGCATCCAGACGAGGAAGGCTACACCTTCTCAGTCCCACACACCACTTACATCGGATTGATTATCTTTTGTTGAATCGGGACCAGGGAGGGCAACTGACTAATTGTATCATATGGCCAGTGGGATGGTCAGGCCATGACCTGGTGATATGCTTCAACACTGTGGGGCTGAATAGAGCAAATAGTAGATGGAGGTGTAATGACTCCCTATGGCAGGACCCGCTCTTCTCAGATCAGCTCGGGGAGGACATCAGGACATACTTCGAGATAAATGATACGGATGGGATGGATGTCAGCACACTGGGATGCAGGGAAGGCTACATGGAGAGGGCTCCGCATACAGGAAGGGGTACAAAAAAAAAGGGAACAGGGGCTGCAGGAGGCGGTGCTTAGGTAGGACATCATTGAGGGTGAATAGTGTCTGCACGCCAAGGGGCAATACGGAGAGGAGGTGCTTGAAGGGATACGGAAAACAAGGGCAGAGCTCAAGGCACTCTGGATGGGGGACACCTTGGGCAAGCTGTGATATCTCGGGCAGAAGTATTATGAGAAAGGGGATAAAGCAGATGCACTGCTTCGAGGCTTGGGGCAGAGGCT
Organism: Ambystoma mexicanum; assembly: GCF_040938575.1. NCBI lineage: Eukaryota > Metazoa > Chordata > Amphibia > Caudata > Ambystomatidae > Ambystoma > Ambystoma mexicanum. The sequence goes on from NC_090922.1 coordinate 346,019,263, forward strand.
TGAGAGGTGGGTGGCAGCACTAAAAGATGATGGGGACTGGAAGTTAACACCCCTGCAGAAATCGCAGAGCTGTTTGCGTTATACGATGAAGGGTTATACATGAACGAGGGCCCAGGCTCGGCAGCTGCGTCAGAGGAATACCTCAGGGGTTGAAATTGAGATGCCTACCGGCCCAGAGGTTAAGTTGCTAAAGTGCTCCATAACTGGGATGAAGTATTGGCCTCAATTAAGAGGCTCCCCAATGGTACGGCCCCAGGGGAAGATGGGTACACAACAGGATTCTATAAGCAATTTGAGGGGATCCTCCAGAAGCATATGAGCTGGCTGTATAACGCTATACTGGAGACCAGGGTCACCCCAACCTCCTTTAGCAATGCACTCATAACAGTGCTACCTAAGGAGGGTAGAGACCCGATGCGGTGCCCCTCCTACCACCCAATATCTCTGCTCAACATTGATGAGAAAATATTCACACGTATACTGGCATCCTGATTGGAAGGTACGCTCCAGCGGCTGATATACCCAGACCAGGTGGGATTCATTGCAGGGAGGCAAGGCACAGATGCCATTAGAAAGACCACGGACCTCATGGAGTATGTCTTAGCAGACCTGAGGAGGTATGCACTACTTAGCCTGGATGCTGAAAAGGCATTCGATTGGGTGGAATGGGATTTTGTTTTCACAGTGCTTAGACAAATGGGGTTTGGAGAGAGGATACTATGTGCGATTGGCCCTATATATGTAGCCCCAAAAGTGCACGTGGTGGTAAATGGGAAGACGTACCTGGCCATTTCCGTGGGCAGGGGTATAAGGCAGGAATGCCCGCTATCTCCCCTGCTTTCTGCCCTCTCTGTGGAGCCACTTAGTATACAGCTAAGGCGAGATGAGCAGCTATCAGCCATCAAAGTAGGGATGGTAGAACATAAACTCAGCCTATATGCAGACAATATACTCCTTTACTTCTCCAATGTTCCCACCTCAGTGAGGGCGGTGCTCCGATTGCTGACCAGCTACGGGCGGGTATCCGGGTTAAAGTCAACCTGAGCAAGTCGGTCCTGTTTCCACTGAGCTGCGAGAGGCTGGATGGGGAGGAGGAATGGGGTGATTTTGGCTTCCCGATCGAGCAGACCAGCCTGAAGTATCTGGGAGTGCGAATATCAAATGATTTGAATGATCTATACATGGCCAACTTATTCAAGGACTTAGAGAGGTGGTCAAGACTCACACTGTCATGGATGGGAAGGCAGAACGCAGTTAAAATTATGTTCCTGCCCGAAATACTATATTCCTATCAGTCACTGCCCATCGCAATGCCAGAGGCCCCCTTCACAGAAACAAAGCGCACACTCAAATGTATATGGCAGGGTTGGAAGCATAGGGTACCATACAGACTGCTGATTCAGCTGAAGGACAAGGGAGGTGTGGGGCTCCCGGACCTACACCTGTATTGTAGGGCAACACATTTCCGTGCCTTGGTCCCACACATATGGCTGCACATGCAAAAACAATGGGTGCAGATAGAGAACTACCTGCTTCGGCCGGTCACCATGGGAGAATGGCGATCAATACCCGGGCAGCAACCCCCAAGGCAATGCACTGACATTGTGTTCTGGGTCCACTTTGGGCCCTGTGGTGGAATAGGAGAGACATGGCAGGAGTTACCACCTGGCCATCCCCGATGAGCCATATATGGTCACCCCCGATCTGGGACAACATCCCCGACCACCGAAGGTTTCAGGATTGGTTTGAAGTGGGGTTGGAAAGAGTTGGGCAGGTGGTGAAAGTGGAGGGGTTTATAGGCGTACATGAGTTGGAAGAGGGTCTGGGAACGCTCTGTGTTCAAGTGCCTGCAGCTTAAGGGAGCCCTGATGTCCCCAGAATGGAAAAATGTTATACAGAGGGAGCTAACAGCCACAGAAGCAATACTGAGCACAGACACCACCTCAAGGGGCATGATCTCAAAGCTGTATCAGGCTTTGTTGGCTGCCTGGGGATATGCTATTCAAATGCACAAGAGAAGATTGGGAAAAAGACATGGGAATGGAAATGAGTGAATGGCAGTGGTCAGTGCTATGTATGAACGCGCATAGAACATCAATCACATGACAATATAAAATGCACAGAATCAAACTCCGATATAGATGACAGTGGGATCCGGTGAGGCTGTCCAAAATGTATGTGGGTTCAGACCTCAGATGTTGGAGAGGGTGTGGTAAAAGAGCAGATTACTGCCATGTGTGGTGGGGGTGCTAGAAGGTACAGAGGTACTGGAAGGACGTCCTGGGGGGATAAAAAGCCTTGATGGGATAGAGAGGTGCCTCGACCCACGGCTTGTTCTATTCAGGCTGGAAATACACAAGGGGAAAGGGACAAGGTTACCACATATGACCCACTTCCTCCTGTTCGCAGCACACACTTGCTTAGCCGGGGGCTGGAAGAGGGCCAGGCTCCCTAGTGAAAGGCAATGGGCATTAAAGGCGAAAGACATTAATGAGATGGAGTTGTTGACTGAGCAATTACACAATCAAACTCCAAGCTCAGTGTCGGATTGGGTTGTCTTCCATGACAAATAGGGCTCTGATCATACCCCCGGGGTGGGGGCCGTCATGAGGGAGGTAGGCAGGGGAGCGGGCTGATAGAGCGTGGAAAGGATCGATGGGCAGCATAGCACCACCGGGCTGAACCCCCATCTCAGCTGCCACCAACATTCCACTGGTGCTGCCAGTGAGAAGAAAGGGCAAAAGTTCAAAGTGTGGGGATTACAAACATGGACACACCCGGTAACCCAAGGAGGGAGGGGGGGGATCCAGTTGGGGTGGGAGTTTTCACCTTTCTTTGGGAGGGGTTAAACACACTGCTTTACTGTGACATGCAACAACTGATGATAAAAAATATATTTTTTTTAAAAAGACAGTAAATCCGCATTTTAGCAGATTTAATCGCAGAAGAGGAGGCCAGCAAGATCCCCCTAGACCAGGTTAACAGGACAGGCCTGAGAAGATCTGAACCGACTGCCCACCCTCAAGATGTGCTAGCTGCCTGTGCACTGTATCTGCAAAAAGAACGAATCCTCAAAGAGGCGAGAAACTCGACACCAGTAACATACAATGGGTCAGAAATCCAGCTGTATAAGGACCTCTTGCAAATTGCCCTCCAAAAACGCAGACATATGCAATTGGTAGTAAAAACCCTACAGTCACGTGGGATCAAATATAAGTGGACTTTTCCATTCAGTTTATCATTTTCTGTCGTTGGTCGACAACATAGAATAAATTCCAGAGAGTCTGGAATCGCATTACTTCAGATTGAAGAAAATACAACAGCAGGTCCGTCAGAGGGTACGAACAATCAGTCCACCAAACAACTCAAACCCTGGGAATGATCTTCACATGATCTAGAGGGGAGCAGAAATGGGGGCATGCAGAAAGACTAATGGAAAAGCCATCTGTCCTCCAATCCGTCTTCCACTCAAAGAGAATCTTCTCTCGCAGAAGGGAGATCAGGTTCTCCATCCAGACACCAGAACCCTCAACCTTCACGCTTGGCTTCTGAAAGGGTGAGGTACAAGGATTGGGATCTCCCTGATGACGTCATGGAGGTGTTGCTTTCGGCCAGAAGGCATGCAACAAAGTCTTTATACCGCTGCCGTTGGAACAAATTTTGCAGCTGGTGTAGGGAAGAGAATATCAACCCTTTTTCATGTGGTACAACAATGGTGTTATCGTTTCTACTCTACTTGGCCAACTCAGGCCTTCAAGTTGGCACTGTAAAAGGCTATCTCGCAGCGCTTTCTATCTTCAAGCACACTGCGGAGGAACCATCGTATTTCAAACTTCCTCTAGTGATACAATTTCTCAAGGGATTAACTAATGTTTATCCTCCAAAACCATTCCAGGTTCCCTTATGGCACTTAAATTTAGTCTTAAACTGCCTAATGGGCACTCCATTCGAACCACTTCACTCTTGTTCGCTGAGATTTCTCATGCTTAAAACTGTCCTATTGGTAGCACTAACATCTGCTACGAGGGTGAGCGAGCTACAAGCTCTCTCCTGTAAACCCCCCACATACAATTTTCCACAAGGACAAAGTTGTCCTACAGGTGAAGCCTAATTTCCTCCCAAAGGTGGTTTCTGAATTTCATATTACTCAGAAAATTACCTTACCTTCGTTCTACCCTTCTCCCCATCTCCCACATTTTACAATCTGGATTCCTCCACTAGTCAAGAGACCAGATTTGGCAAGGCCGTATTACATTCGGTCCATCCCTAAAGGGATACATAACATTATCACTCCCACCTCCAATTACATGCCACTGCTATGGGAGTCTATCAAAGATAAGGAATATGTCGGAGGACACGATCCCTTCGAAGAACAAGTTACTTCTTACCTTGTAACGTTCCTTCGACGGGATGTTCCTCCGACGTATTCCTTATCGCCCCTCCCATCCATCCCTGCAATGATACTTCCCTTGTGGTTGCAGCTTACGCTCCTTCAAGGTCAATAACCAATTCAGGCATGACTTTTCTTATGCTACAAAACGGAACTGAGCAACGGACGTAGCGAGTGGCTATTTATGGGCATGGTGATGTCGGCGCCGATACGGTGGCCGTCGAGGGACATCGACTCGGCAGACGTCGACACGCAGCACCCTCTACAGAAAAAATTCTGAGGCCAGCAAGCTGGAAACTTATTATCAAAGATAAGGAATACGTCGGAGGAACATCCCGTCGAAAGGACGTTACAAGGTAAGAAGTAACTTGTTCGTCTGTGGTCAGCCCAGCAAAAACAAATCCAAACTATCATGCTCTTATCACCCCCCACTTGTTTCATACAAGCCATCGCTGGTGGCCTAGTGCCTCCCTAAAACACATTTGCACTAGCAAGCTGCCCCTTGGGAGGGCTAAATTACGTGCCCCCTCTATTTGGTGCAGGAGGGGGAGAGTGCCACCCCCCCCCCACTACTTCATATAAGCCATCCCTGGTGGTTTAGTAACCCCCCCTCACCCACAAGAAAAAACAATGTACCCCTTCCTAGGGGCAGATGGCACTGCCAATCTGCCTCCAGGGAGTGCTACACAACATGGGGGAGAGTCCCCCTTCTAACAAAAGCATCCTTTGTAGTCTAATGAGCCCCCCGTACCTGTACATATTTCTTTTTATGTTTGAATTTTTGTTTGCCCCTTGCCTATGGGCAGATTAGTGTGCCCATCTGCCCCCCAGGCTGGGCAAACCGTTCTGCCCCATCCTTTTTGGGCTGCAGAGGGAGAGGGCCGCTTATATACTAAGCTGCCCCCCCCCCACTTCAAAACAGGTCCCTAGTGATCAAGTGGTGTTGCTGGTTGCGGATAGAGTGATCCCTGACCAACAATGCTTCATGGTAGGTGCTGTTGGAAAGGGGAGAGTATGCCCTTTCCAATGACACCTCCCTCGATCGAAACAGCATAGAAATGCCAGAGCTCGAGGGAGGACCGTACCTTACTGTTCACAGCTGCAGCCGAAAAATGGCCGAGGTGGTGAAATTACATTGTTTCATGTCCGCCTCACACAGCCCGGGGGTTGGATTCAGGGTTTGTGGGATTGCTGTGCTGCAGCGATCACGCAAGTGCAAAAAAGGATGAGCTATCTTGTTCTCCGCACTGCGAATGTAGTGCTGAGGACGCGATAGCCTGTCCTTTGCATTGCAGGGGTTAATATCCTTTAGTAATTGTGCATTTGTATATATCTTTTGTATTTTGTTTCTTTTTCCAGCACAAGCACTTGCTTCTTTTTGTTTGTTGCATTTAAGAATTACACAGTAGGTGTTTATACTGTTTTTAAGAGATTGGAGGTTAATATTTATTTCTTTTTTATGGGCTATCTTAGTTGGGCCACATTAATTCTCTTTAAGAAATTAAAATTAAACATGTTAAATTTTAACAATGGTTTTATGAATAACCTCCTTGCGTGTTGTGATAGTGTTGCACTATTAAGAAATAAATTCCCATTTCTTGTTTTGCTACCGTAAAATGACAGTTGCGTGTAATATTTATGCCAGGAGCACCTATGTTACAACTGGCTTCGTTGACGACGTCCTCAGTGAAAAACAATGATAGGTCAGTTCATCCTGTTATTACAGTCCGGAAACATCTCCTACCCCCCCCTTTCAACAATGGCACAAACCAGGGCATTCAACATGTGCATAGAGAAGCACTTTAAAGCAGCACCCACAGACCGACCCTTCATTAAGGGACACTTGAAGCCTGATTCTCTAGTGGTAACTACCACTGCCACGAGAGCTGGCACAATGTTTGCTACTTCTGAAGTACCATCTGATAAGGATAGCAAAATAATATGCTCTGGGGAAAAAGTTGCAAGGTCAGCTGCGTTCCAGATGCATATTGCCAAAAATGTAACTATTAGAGCTAGCTTCAATAGAGCACAATTTGATCAAGTACAAGAGCGTCTACGCTCTCAGAATCTTAACATTTTAGCTGAGGGAAAGCAGACCACAATGTCATTCAGAAATTCACTTGAAGCTGCAGATAAAGCTGGAAGAGTTGTAGCGGAGGGAAGTAACGCCACTTGTGGCTCAGAAATTTGGAGTTTAAACCTGAGACTCAAGCTACACTCACTAACATGCCAAAAGAGAATAACGTCCTATTCGGCAAGGCAGTAGATGACGCCCTAGAGATAGCCAAAAAGGAGCATGAAACCCTGAACACTCTGGGACAGATTGCTAATAAATCCTTCTTGCATAGATGATCCTACGGCAACCAACGAGCTTTGTGTGCACAGGGATACGCTAGAACATCAGCCAAGTCCATCTATACATCGGGCAGGCACCATGTGGTACACCAATCAGGGACAACTACCAAATCCTCTTTCCAAAGACAATTTAGGCTACATCGTTAACAGGGGTTAGAGGCCATACCACTAGGGGTTTGGATACCCCCTGTCGAGCAATTCATTTTTGTTTGTTACCCTACCATTTCACTTCGGTAGGGGGTTGCATTTCTAATTTTGCCCACGTATGAGAGGGGATCACATCGAACAACTGGATTTAGTCAACTGTCAAAAAATGGATATTCAGTGAAGTTTCTCGAAGTACTGTGTGAGCCTTCAAAAAACAAGAAAATGCCCTTAGAAAACCAGCAGTGTCTCCAATCAGAGATGGCTCTTCTGGAAAAAGAAGCCATAGAACTCTTCCCTCCATCAAAGGTAAATAAGGGTATTTATTCTGTGTACTTCCTTGTTTGAAAGAGAAAGAAAACCAAGCAGCCAGTGCTCGCCCTAAAACCAGCAAACACTTATGTCAAACCACAAAAGTTCAGAATAACACTTCTCCAGGAGGTCCTTCCTTTCCTCAAGAGGGGAAGACTACATGGCAACACTGGATATGAAAGTTATGTACTTTCATATTTCGATGTAGCCAGATCACAAAAAGTACTGAAGATTGAAAGTGGGGTCTGGGCACTGCCAATTGAAAGTACTCCTCTTCGAGATTGAGTCAGCCCCACAGGTTTTTACAAAGGTGGTGGCGCACCTATGCAGACAAATAATTCCAGTATACCCTTATCTGGACGGCTGGCTCATAACGGGACATGCCACTGATGTGTCAACAGCATACACAGCAAATGATAAACCATTTGCATCAACCAGGGTTTACTATCAACGAGAAAAAGTAAAGCTTAAATTCCAGCTGGTAAAACAATTTCGATGAGCATTCATTTGAAAAGAAGACTCCTTATTCTTCCCCTCTAACGAGAGGGTGCATAACATGCAGCTCCAGATTCAATGTTATGCAGTCGGTCGCTTGATAAGTGAGAAAGGTGATGCGCCTTCTTGGTATGAGGGCATCTTCATTGTGCAACGTGCAAGTCTACACATGTGTCCAATCTAGGAATGGTTAGCGAAAGAATAGTCACAGGTATAAGGGAATTGGGACAATCAAGTGGTAGTTTCGCAAACTGTGGTGTTGGCACTTCAATGGTCGACAAAGGAGAACTTAATGATGGGAAAATCCTTTGTCAACCCACTGACACAAGTCAGAATAAAAGACACACCACTCTCTGATTGGGGAGCCCATTACTGCCACCATACAATGCATGGCAAGTTGACTCAAACAACAAGGAGGCATAATTTCAAGATGACTGTCGCACTGTGAAGACGTGCGAGCATGAGCTCCGTCTCGAGGCAGCAATAAAAGATTAGACAGATGGCCCACCCTTGATTACAGAGCCGGCAAATCCTCATCATAATCTGGAATTTTGCTACTCTATTAGCAGGGCCATAGGAGCAGCACGCCAGGAGTTGAGACGCTCCCCCGGATGGGAGGAGTTGCGCCGAGAGGTGCACCAGCCTCGGCCTCTGAGCTTTTCCCGGCCTGAACGGCGTCCCACGGGGGCTCCTGCCTCCTCTACAGCATCCGGACCAGGGTACGACACTGAAGAAGGGATGTTGGCAAAACAGAGTAAGGTGCAGAGGTGGCGCCTCCTCCACCGCTCACATAGCATGTGCACTTCTTGCTACAAGCAATAAGCCCCAACCCATCGTGAGCGGCGCACTTCAAAAGTCATCCCTCTATAGTGGCAAGGAAGTACGCGCTACAGCAGAAGCTGCGTAACGTGGGCCCTTCAGCCCCTGTTACGCTCGGATCTCTTCTGTATGGGATTTATCTCTGGAGGCCTCCCAAGACTCTCCGGATCTGGACACCCCAGATGAGTGACTCGGAAACAACCCACGCTGTGGAGTGATGGTTGGGACTGCCATAGCTGTTTATAAGGTACCCATGGAGATTGGGGCCAGGGTTCGACCTCCCCATTGACACCAGTGTTGCAGGAGGGTGCCCTACTGCTGGGAGTGCACCTCCCTGGATAAGTGCTGCATGCATGGCTGGAGGAGCTTCCACAGCGGAGAAAAAGTTGGGGTGAGAGGAAAGTTTGGAGCAAGATAAACTCTGTCCCTTCTACCTTTTTGGGCATATAGGTACTCAATGCTGGAAGTCTAAAATCTCTCACTGCTTAAGAGAGGCTGTATCTCAACTGATTGGCGCTGGCATTGATGCAATCTACACTAGTGGACTACCTGCTATGCCATGCACGTGCCAAGAGGCAAAAAAAAGCATTCCTAGCCAGGGCGCACACAGCCTTAACAAATGTTGAATAATTCACTGCAAAAGCTCTGGGCAAAAGACTCCACGACCTCAACCCAAGGCACTTTAGGAGCTAATCAGATATTAGAATCACGCAACAAGGACCTAGACATGGCAGTTTCTAAAGTGGACTTCGCAAAAAACTTTCAAGATTTGCAGGATAAATTCTCTGTCTCTTTTCAACTTCAATTTTCCACATTCATGTCGGAAATCGGGCACTCACTAGCTGACTTTAGTAAAGGAAAATCCTTCCTGGGAGAGCAGATTGATACAAATGAACGGGCCATACAGGAACTCTCACAAAAATGCAAGCAATCAGATGTTGCTTTGGAAGACCTGTCTAGGTTTGCACAATCTTGAAATCCACTGCTAGGACCTGGAAAACAGATCTAGGTGCTTCACATTCGAATTATAAATCTTCCAGAGACTGTATCAGGCACAATTAAAAGACACATTAATGGGATACCACTAGGGGTGGCGGAAAAATGGCTGACTAGTCTTCGGCTCCTGTCTCTCCTGACACTAACGTGATGAGAAAGAACAGACCCGATCAGCCTCGGCACACCCAGCAGGCAGAAATCTGCAGCGGAAAGGGTGCTGACCCACCCGGCAGGCAGAGGGACCGGAAGACAGCGGAGAAGCTGTGCGTGTCCATCCGGCCTGCGTCTCACTGGGCCCCAGGTGTGACCGAGGTGGTAGCCCTATGCAGCGGTGCAGAGCAAGGTCCTAGAGGCCGGACCGACATCTGCGAGGTTTCAAGCCTGCCCGAAAGCGTTCCGGAGGACCCCCCGCCCCCCAACGCAGGAGGCCGGAGACAGTGTAAAAGTCACAGATCCTCTGACGAAGGGCCTAGATGCTGCAGAATCCAGCAGGGACCATACGGTGTGGCACAGGGCGCCTTTACGGAAAGACCGGTGGCCCAAACCAGGGCAGATGAGCAGACATGGCCCCAGTGGTACTTGCCCCTGCACAGTGCGACGGGAGTACTGACCTGTGGTAGCAAGGTGAAAGCTGCTGGACCCAAACATTATAAAAGAGCTCCCAGTACAGGTGCAGTGGCCGCCATCTTGGCGGGACGAGACCTGTCCCTGGACATGTTGGCGTCCCTCCCCAGATGCAGGCCGGGTCGGCAGCCTCCCTCTGTCCCAAAACCGGCTAAAAGCCCTAACTGCATCTCATATCACCAAACCGAGTGGAAAGGGGGGGAGACAGTGACCCCAGAAAGCCCTTAGGGAGTCAACAAAGATACCGACCCACTCAGGGGCCCCGTCCATAGGGCCAGTGAGGACCGGGGTGACCCCAGCGAGCACACAGGAGGGCACTTGCTGAGGGGTAGTGCCCTAGGAGGTAGAAGCTTACTGGATAAAACAGCCCCGAGATGGCAACTGATGATTGGGACCTGGAGCTGCAACAGGTGAAGTACCTGGGGGGTTGGAGGGGGTCACCTGCTGGCCCGGGTAGATGTCTCACAGAAGGAGGACATTGGTAGCATCCTGGCTGAAATGAAAGCACTCGGGGGAGTCTTCGAGGCATCCCTGGCTAATCTCACCGGACCAGTGGGGCAGTGGAAAACAAAGTAGAGAACCTGGAAAAGAACCAACTTAATGCAAACTTAGTTGGGATGCCCGGATGACGGAACTGGAGCTGATGGAAGAGGAGGTGACTCAGAGAGGATGAATAACCTCCACATCTTGGGCCTGAGAGAGGCAGATGGGGAATCCCCTTCACAAGGTGAGTGAAAAGTGCAGGACATCGTCAACCTATTGTTGGAAACAAAAGGGGGTGAGGAAATGCAATTGGAGCGAGCACACAGGGGGAGGTAAACCATATGGTACAGGGGCCTGCTCCATTGTGGCCTGGTTCTCACAATACAAAGACAAGGCTGAGGTGCTTGCAAGAGCATGGACAAAACAGGTCCTGGAATATAAGGGCTCATGTATTGCTGTGTATCAAGACCTATCCAATCTGATGCTCTCTCGAAGGCGGGACTGCAGACCGCTCCCAAAGTGGCAAGGGAATCCGATACTGCTGGACATTCCCCTTTGCCTTGCCGTTCGAGGTGGAAGGGGATAGATTATCGCATTGCATTACATCCGTAGAAGAGATTGAACAAGGCATATGCCACCTAACCTTGGATTTGGGGATGGACATAGAGTAAGAGATGATTCCAGCTAAAAGGGGAAAGCAACACCCACCATTGAGCCATCCCAGGCGGAAAAGAGGACAGAATGGACTGAAATATATACGCCTGAACGGCCCATCTCCACGCAAGACCACCTGAATGGCTCAACGAAACTGTCTGTCCACAATGTCACTAGACGTTTCCCCTACACGACTATGCTGAACGGGTCCGTGTAAGAATATCGGTGGAGGGAGACACAAATCCTTCCAAGTGGCCCTCAGTGGAAGGAGGGTGTCTCCATGACATTTGCTGCCAGTTGCAGGTTACTGTTTAAACGTTTAACTTAAGTTGTGTTGGGGTTTTACGGGGTAGATCTATGGGTGGTCAAGGTGGGCACCAGGATTTATCAAGGGGAGCACTGTTTTACGGGAATAAGGCACTGGAGGGGAGAATGCGGAGGGGATGAACTAAGCGCACTGAAATGGGTCCTGAGTTGAAGTCTTGTGCTGAAGGGAGAAGGAGTTTAGCCATAGGAAACCTGAACATTAAAGGCTTGAATTTGCCCACAAAGAGGTACTTGGTGTCCTGGGAATTTCACAAGGCAACCCCATTTCTGCTGTTTGTGGAGGAGACCCGACTGGTGGAGGGGGAGGAGCAGAAGTTGAGGGGAGCAGAGATCGGGCAGATCTGCTGGGCTTCTGGCTGAACTAAGAGGGGTGGAGTGGGCATGATACGGCATGAATGGCTATGGCTGGGTGACTGTGAGTTCTCGAGGGTGATGGACGGACGTCGGTTTATTGTGCGGGGAAACATGGGAGGGTCCAGGATGGTGTTCGTGGCTCTTTATGCCACCAACCAGGATCAAGCAGCATGCACTGGACGCAATACAAGACATTTCTGGGGATGTATATGTTATAGGAGGGAACTTTAACTCCTGGGCAGATGAGTCACTAGACGGGAAACCGGCCAGGAACGCAGCCCCCTACCCCGAGATGTGAGCCGGGAGAGGGGCAACAGGGTCGGACCGTTGTGGCAAGGGGGCTGATAGGAACAGCATCCAGACGAGGAAGGCTACACCTTCTCAGTCCCACACACCACTTACATCGGATTGATTATCTTTTGTTGAATCGGGACCAGGGAGGGCAACTGACTAATTGTATCATATGGCCAGTGGGATGGTCAGGCCATGACCTGGTGATATGCTTCAACACTGTGGGGCTGAATAGAGCAAATAGTAGATGGAGGTGTAATGACTCCCTATGGCAGGACCCGCTCTTCTCAGATCAGCACGGGGAGGACATCAGGACATACTTCGAGATAAATGATACGGATGGGATGGATGTCAGCACACTGGGATGCAGGGAAGGCTACATGGAGAGGGCTCCGCATACAGGAAGGGGTACAAAAAAAAAGGGAACAGGGGCTGCAGGAGGCGGTGCTTAGGTAGGACATCATTGAGGGTGAATAGTGTCTGCACGCCAAGGGGCAATACGGAGAGGAGGTGCTTGAAGGGATACGGAAAACAAGGGCAGAGCTCAAGGCACTCTGGATGGGGGACACCTTGGGCAAGCTGTGATATCTCGGGCAGAAGTATTATGAGAAAGGGGATAAAGCAGATGCACTGCTTCGAGGCTTGGGGCAGAGGCTTGAGAGGTGGGTGGCAGCACTAAAAGATGACGGGGACTGGAAGTTAACACCCCTGCAGAAATCGCAGAGCTGTTTGCGTTATACGATGAAGGGTTATACATGAACGAGGGCCCAGGCTCGGCAGCTGCGTCAGAGGAATACCTCAGGGGTTGAAATTGAGATGCCTACCGGCCCAGAGGTTAAGTTGCTAAAGTGCTCCATAACTGGGATGAAGTATTGGCCTCAATTAAGAGGCTCCCCAATGGTACGGCCCCAGGGGAAGATGGGTACACAACAGGATTCTATAAGCAATTTTAGGGGATCCTCCAGAAGCATATGAGCTGGCTGTATAACGCTATACTGGAGACCAGGGTCACCCCAACCTCCTTTAGCAATGCACTCATAACAGTGCTACCTAAGTACCTAAGGAGGGTAGAGACCCGATGCGGTGCCCCTCCTACCACCCAATATCTCTGCTCAACATTGATGAGAAAATATTCACACGTATACTGGCATCCTGATTGGAAGGTACGCTCCAGCGGCTGATATACCCAGACCAGGTGGGATTCATTGCAGGGAGGCAAGGCACAGATGCCATTAGAAAGACCACGGACCTCATGGAGTATGTCTTAGCAGACCTGAGGAGGTATGCACTACTTAGCCTGGATGCTGAAAAGGCATTTGATTGGGTGGAATGGGATTTTGTTTTCACAGTGCTTAGACAAATGGGGTTTGGAGAGAGGATACTATGTGCGATTGGCCCTATATATGTAGCCCCAAAAGTGCACGTGGTGGTAAATGGGAAGACGTACCTGGCCATTTCCGTGGGCAGGGGTATAAGGCAGGAATGCCCGCTATCTCCCCTGCTTTCTGCCCTCTCTGTGGAGCCACTTAGTATACAGCTAAGGCGAGATGAGCAGCTATCAGCCATCAAAGTAGGGATGGTAGAACATAAACTCAGCCTATATGCAGACAATATACTCCTTTACTTCTCCAATGTTCCCACCTCAGTGAGGGCGGTGCTCCGATTGCTGACCAGCTACGGGCAGGTATCCGGGTTAAAGTCAACCTGAGCAAGTCGGTCCTGTTTCCACTGAGCTGCGAGAGGCTGGATGGGGAGGAGGAATGGGGTGATTTTGGCTTCCCGATCGAGCAGACCAGCCTGAAGTATCTGGGAGTGCGAATATCAAATGATTTGAATGATCTATACATGACCAACTTATTCAAGGACTTAGAGAGGTGGTCAAGACTCACACTGTCATGGATGGGAAGGCAGAACGCAGTTAAAATTATGTTCCTGCCCGAAATACTATATTCCTATCAGTCACTGCCCATCGCAATGCCAGAGGCCCCCTTCACAGAAACAAAGCGCACACTCAAATGTATATGGCAGGGTCAGAAGCATAGGGTACCATACAGACTGCTGATTCAGCTGAAGGACAAGGGAGGTGTGGGGCTCCCGGACCTACACCTGTATTGTAGGGCAACACATTTCCGTGCCTTGGTCCCACACATATGGCTGCACATGCAAAAACAATGGGTGCAGATAGAGAACTACCTGCTTCGGCCGGTCACCATGGGAGAATGGCGATCAATACCCGGGCAGCAACCCCCAAGGCAATGCACTGACATTGTGTTCTGGGTCCACTTTGGGCCCTGTGGTGGAATAGGAGAGACATGGCAGGAGTTACCACCTGGCCATCCCCGATGAGCCATATATGGTCACCCCCGATCTGGGACAACATCCCCGACCACCGAAGGTTTCAGGATTGGTTTGAAGTGGGGTTGGAAAGAGTTGGGCAGGTGGTGAAAGTGGAGGGGTTTATAGGCGTACATGAGTTGGAAGAGGGCCTGGGAACGCTCTGTGTTCAAGTGCCTGCAGCTTAAGGGAGCCCTGATGTCCCCAGAATGGAAAAATGTTATACAGAGGGAGCTAACAGCCACAGAAACAATACTGAGCACAGACACCACCTCAAGGGGCATGATCTCAAAGCTGTATCAGGCTTTGTTGGCTGCCTGGGGATATGCTATTCAAATGCACAAGAGAAGATTGGGAAAAAGACATGGGAATGGAAATGAGTGAACGGCAGTGGTCAGTGCTATGTATGAACGCGCATAGAACATCAATCACATGACAATATAAAATGCAGGGAATCAAACTCCGATATAGATGACAGTGGGATCCGGTGAGGCTGTCCAAAATGTATGTGGGTTCAGACCTCAGATGTTGGAGAGGGTGTGGTAAAAGAGCAGATTACTGCCATGTGTGGTGGGGGTGCTAGAAGGTACAGAGGTACTGGAAGGACGTCCTGGGGGGATAAAAAGCCTTGATGGGATAGAGAGGTGCCTCGACCCACTGCTTGTTCTATTCAGGTTGGAAATACACAAGGGGAAAGGGACAAGGTTAACACATATGACCCACTTCCTCCTGTTCGCAGCACACACTTGCTTAGCCGGGGGCTGGAAGAGGGCCAGGCTCCCTAGTGAAAGGCAATGGGCATTAAAGGCGAAAGACATTAATGAGATGGAGTTGTTGACTGAGCAATTACACAATCAAACTCCAATCTCAGTGTCGGATTGGGTTGTCTTCCATGACAAATAGGGCTCTGATCATACCCCCGGGGTGGGGGCCGTCATGAGGGAGGTAGGCAGGGGAGCGGGCTGATAGAGCGTGGAAAGGATCGATGGGCAGCATAGCACCACCGGGCTGAACCCCCATCTCAGCTGCCACCAACATTCCACTGGTGCTGCCAGTGAGAAGAAAGGGCAAAAGTTCAAAGTGTGGGGATTACAAACATGGACACACCCAGTAACCCAAGGAGGGAGGGGGGGGATCCAGTTGGGGTGGGAGTTTTCACCTTTCTTTGGGAGGGGTTAAACACACTGCTTTACTGTGACATGCAACAACTGACGATAAAAAATATATATTTTTTAAAAAGACAGTAAATCCGCATTTTAGCAGATTTAATCGCAGAAGAGGAGGCCAGCAAGATCCCCCTAGACCAGGTTAACAGGACAGGCCTGAGAAGATCTGAACGACTGCCCACCCTCAAGATGTGCTAGCTGCCTGTGCACTGTATCTGCAAAAAGAACGAATCCTCAAAGAGGCGAGAAACTCGACACCAGTAACATACAATGGGTCAGAAATCCAGCTGTATAAGGACCTCTTGCAAATTGCCCTCCAAAAACGCAGACATATGCAATTGGTAGTAAAAACCCTACAGTCACGTGGGATCAAATATAAGTGGACTTTTCCATTCAGTTTATCATTTTCTGTCGTTGGTCGACAACATAGAATAAATTCCAGAGAGTCTGGAATCGCATTACTTCAGATTGAAGAAAATACAACAGCAGGTCCGTCAGAGGGTACGAACAATCAGTCCACCAAACAACTCAAACCCTGGGAATGATCTTCACATGATCTAGAGGGGAGCAGAAATGGGGGCATGCAGAAAGACTAATGGAAAAGCCATCTAAGAGGGCCAAATCCTAAGGCAACAATTGGTACGACGTGTAAAGAAAGGGATCATCCAAATTTAGCAGAGACGGAGCTCGACATCTTGGATCTTATCTGTTCAGGTAACAGATGGGGGTTTTAGGAGACCCTGCACTTCACCATGCGGAAAAAAACAATGACTTACAGCTGTGGGTTCTCATCCCAGGTTACATTAGGTACTGTGGCTCATGCCAGGTGACCTTTGAGGGGCAGTTGGGGGACCTTGGTTTCAACCCCCTGCACCTCGATGTTAAATCGAGGTGTTGGGGGACAAGGGGGACCGCAGTGCATGGTTGTTTTTAAGTACATATGTAATATCCGGATCAGAAATTGGTATATTGTATTGAAGGCCAGTCACCACTAAACCAATTCAAGTGCCTTACGTTTAATATTAAGGTCCTAAATAAGCTGATAAAACGTAGAAAATGATGGGATGTGGCTTGGCAGCCATGTAATAGGCTGTGATTCCGTGGGCTCCTTGATCCGACGACCTGATCCGACAGAAAACTTATATCATTGGAACCAACGGCAGCTTCACAACACATGGAAAGGCGTTGGAAGGCACTGGGCAGCGTATGAGCAGGCGGGCTGCATTTTCAAGGCTGTGGAACAGGCAGACGGATACTTTGTTTCTCTGAGCCGGCCGCAGAGGGACCTCAAAATGGCGCCAGCTGGGAACAAAGAGACTCCGAGGGGCGCACCCCTGTAATGGAGTAGCTATCTTCGGTGGATGGCTACAGTAGCGGATCGCTGGCGCAATACATGAAATGACATACTGCTCGAGTCGGGCGGCTGCGGAGAGCGGGGGTCCTCTGCCAGCATAGCTGTGGACCATGGTGAACGGAAGAGGCATGCCGACTGCGAGTGCCTGTTGAAACCCTTCATGCGGTAAGAAGCGCCCCAACGAAATGGCACAGCCGAGCCCGCCGGCGAGAGCGCACAGTGCTGGAAACGGAGGATCGTATGTATATAGTGTGGCATTGGAGGCAAAAGCGACGGCTGGGCCCCGCAGAGCAGAGGGCCGCCTCTGTAATAAATCACCAGCATAACCCATGGAGCAGGCCGAAAACGCCTGGGTCAGGAGTTGCAGGACGCGAACACTGTAACAAGGTCCCCATAAGATCATCCGACCTCAGATGGATCGCCACTACATAGGATATTGGTCGGTTCGCTGGCATGGACACTTGAGTGAGCCGTGGGAAGCGCGTCTTGGAAAGCCGACACGGGATACAGCATATAGCAGTTGTACATACTTGACCCTGCGGGTTGGTAGCGGTCTGGGGAGTGAAGCGCGATCGTGCCCCCTGACCGGTACAGTGAGGGTTATGATGGTAAACTGATTGCGCATGAATGAATGTGTGCAATATATTATTACAAGAGCACAACTGAACTCTGCAAAATAGCATGTGACCATGCAAGCTGACAACGGAAGGAAGGGATGAAAACAAAACGAGTGTTAGCAAGCGAGCGCTTCTGAGCTGACGGACCCAGGCGCTAGACGGGGCTGGCATTTTGCGGGAGGACGGAGGGCTTGCGAAACGAAGGCAAGATGGTGGCACGGCTTGATTGATGGGGGCCCAGCAGGAGAAGTGGCTCAGCGGATTGTGAGTAGAGTGGACATAAAGCACTAGACTTCTTGGGGCCTGAGACACTGTGGTGGTGGCAGATAGGGCGAACTGAATGACCCTCAGAAACACGTTGATGGCGTATGGATAATTGTAGACAGAGAATATACGTGGGAGGACACAGTCCACCTAAAATGCAATTTTATGCGCCATAGCACGACGCAACCTGCTGAGGTAGACACCCCAGTGCCTGGCAGACCTTGGAACGCCACAACAACACTGAATAGCTAGAACCGGACGCACAAGAAGGATTGCGTGATGTCAGTTAAGGTAGCAAGAACAAAGAATAAACAACCCACGATGGAGACTTTTGCAAAGGCGCAGTGGTCACCCACAACACCGGCACAGAGTGCGGTGGTGACCCCCGCAGAAGGCGCCGCAGAAGGAGATAACCATCAGGTCCTAGCGGCCATAACAGAGTTGAGCACAAAATGGGGTGCAGCAATGGTGGACTTGCGAACAGCCCTAGAGAATAAAATTGATGCTGTGGGTATCAGTCACCCTGCCCCGACAAGATGTTAGGGCGCTGGCAGAAAGAACAAGTGGCCAAGAAAGCGCGGTGAAGATCAACACAGATGTCAGCCCAAACAATGCAAAAGAGGTCCATGTGTTGAAACAGCAGGTTGCCAACCTCGAGAATCGAGTGGAAGAAGCGGAAGGAAGGGCGAGAAGGAACAACATAAGGGTGGTCGGCCTGCCGGAGGGAGAAGAGGGCCAAGACCCCACGGATTATGTGGAGAACATGATCCTTCAGGAGATGGGAGCAGACAAGCTCTCACAGGGATTCACTGTTGAGCGAGCGCATCAGGCCCTGATGCGGAAACCTCGACCTGGGGCCCCGCTGAGGCCGATAATAGCGAGGATTCTGAACTATAAAGACAGGGAGAAGATCCTGGAATATTTTCGTAAGGGTGGAACGATGGAGAGAGCATCCACCAACATCACGGCGTACCCTGATTACACAATGCTGATGCAGAGGCAGAGGTACAGCTACGTCGCTGTTAAAAGGAGGCTGCGCACTGCTGGTATCAAGTATATGCTTCTGTACCCGGCGAAACTAAAGTTTTTGCACAAGAGCAGAGCGTTTTTCTTTGACACCCCAGAGGAGGCGGCGTCATGGTTGGATTTGCAGGGCTGTCCGGAGCAGGAGGCGGAACGAAATCGTCAGGAGCACGACAAGTGAGGAGTCTGTGTCATGGACACCGAGGGGATAAGTGGGAGGGGGGACCTTTCATGGCAGAAAAGGAGATTTGATTAACATTCTGCACCCTTTCGACCTTACGCCTCAGCAGGACTGGAATATAGAGAGTAAAATGCATGTGTGAGCTGAGTAGCACTAACATTAAGCATAGTAGAATGGGAAATAGGAGCAAAGGGATGGAAGCAACCTACCCCTTAGAATTAGTAGCTAAGTGTCCATTAGGGCGACTTCCCCCTACTGAGCCTCGAGTATAGGCTTTTGCCAGAAAGGGCTAGATGTGGGGATGCCTGAGATCCAGGGATGGAGCTGGGCAACAGTTGGGGAGGGTGTTGTTGGGTGAGGGCAGGGTGGTGGGAGGGAGGGAAGTGGGAGAGTTTGTTGTGTATATAGTTCAGGGGAGTTTAAATGGTAACACGAGCCTACAGAGAAGAGTCGAGCGATTGCATTTGGCCTGCACGGATGGGGGGAGGGACTCTGTCATGCCATGGGGGATCTTAGAATAATTACTTGGAACGTTAGGGGGCTTAATAGTTACCTGAAGAGGAAAAAGGTGATGCTATACTTACGAAGACAGAACATTGATATCGCCTTGCTGCAAGAGACTCATTTGATGCGAGATAAGTTGGAAATGATCAAGAGGAAATGGAAGGGGACGATGGTGGGTTCTCCATATTCGGCTATGCCAGGGGAGTGATCATCTAGGTAGCACCACAAGTCCCGTTTCAGCTGCTGCAGACGCTGGTGGAGACAGATGGGAGGATGGTTGTGGTGAAGGGGCTGGTGAAAAACAAGGAAATAAATATGGTAAACACGTATGCCCCGAACCAAAATACTGCGGCACATTGCAAAACGCTATGTTGCAATCTGAGCATGTGTGCAGGGGGGGGCGGTGATTTGGGCAGGGGACTTTAATTGTGTATTGAACCCTAAGGTGGATAGGTCAGAGTGGAGGCCGGATAGACCTGCCCCATTGGCTAAGGCGTTACAGACGCTTTTGAATGATTTTGGGTTAGCGGAAGTATGGAGGGTGCACCATCCACAGGGGAGGCAGTATTCGCATTACTCTACCCCGCAGCAACTGCACACGAGGCTGGACTATGTCTTTGCCACTCCAGAGATATTGTCTGAAATCACGCAAATTGAATATAAAGCAAGGGTCCTCTCGGACCACTCGCCCCTAATCCTTCGTTGGCAATGTTGTCCCACTAGGGCGACAATTCTGATGTGGCGCCTCAGGGCAGAGGCGCTCAGAGACCCCCTTTTTAGGGAGGACATGAGGGAAGAAATGTTTTGTTATTTTGAGATTAATACGGGCAGTGTAGATTCAGCGGGCTCTTTGTGGGAGGCCTTCAAAGTTGTGATGAGACGAGTGGCTGTAGCAAAATCTAACGGACTGCAGGGGGGTGGGTCCTAGTGGAACTACAGGAAGCTGAAAGAGAATTGGAAGAAGCGCAGAGAGGAGGTAACAATGACAACCAAGACAGTGAGCTAATACTGAGACTGCAGCAAAAGTGTGCAGGGCACTGGGAAAGACTATGTAACCTTAACTACAAGTAGTATATACAGAGACAACATGCGGGAGGCGACAAACCAGGTAGGATTTTGGCATGGCTATATAAGAGTGAAACCCCTAGATCCCCGATTAGGTCCTTAGAGAGGGAAGATGGGGAGGTGGTGGACACCCAGGAGGGAGTAAATCAGGAGTTTGCGAAATATTATGAGCTGCTGTACGGAGATGATGAGAAGGATAATCGCGAGGCGATAGAAGAAATATTGGGGGACATAGGACTGCCGCAGATTAGTGTAGAGGAAAGGGAGGAGATGAAATCACTGATTACATTGGAGGAGCTAGGAGAGGTGGTAAGGCAGCTGCCGACTAGTAAGACCCCGGGGGCTGATGGACTCTCAAGCAAGTTTTATAAAGCATTTAAAGATGAGGTGCTCCCCCCACTGCCCCACTGAATGAAGCGTATGAGCGAGGCAGACTGCCAGAGTCACTTAGAGAAGTGATCATAATACCGCTCCCCAAGCCTAATAAGCCAGGGCATAGCTGTAGTTCTTATAGACCCCTGTCGATGTTAAATCAAGATAGTAAAATCCTGACTGCTATCCTGGCAAATAGACTGAGGAAAGTTATAAGTAAATTAATACACCCGGATCAGACGGGCTATGTCCCTAATAGAAACATATCTCACAATCTTAGAAGGCTCCATAGAGTCATCGAGTACGGAAACAAGAGCGAAGATGAACTGACGATGGTGTCACTGGATGCAATAAAGGCCTTTGACTCGGTCAAATGGCCGTGGCTGATGGCGGCCCTAGCTGGCTATGGGTTGGGTCCGGGATACCTACGGTGGGCCAAAATGCTATATAGTGAACCTCTGGCCAGGGTTAAAACGGGGTCAGTAATATCGGACAGGTGGGAACTCTGCAGAGGAACCAGACAGGGCTGCCCATGGTCCCCTATGCTTTACATATTGGCTCTAGAACCCCTTTGATCTATTTAAGGCAACAATATGATACGATAGGCATCCCTGTGGGCGATGAATGACACCTGATATCATTGTACGCAGACAATATATATTACTGTATTTGCGGTATCCGGAGGATAACCTCCAATACGTGCTGGCGGTGATGGGGAGATATGAGGAAATGTCTGGTATAGCTGTGAACCCCCAGAAGTCTAGCATGTTCCCGCTAGGTGGGTATAAAGGGATCCCTCTAGAGCATCTACCGGTGCTACAGGTAACGTGGGTTGCCAGTACATTTCGTTATCTAGGAATAGATATCTACCATACAGTAGAGGAAGAGCATAAACGCAACACAGAAGTGGCTATCACGAAAATAGAAAACTGCATGCGGTTCTGGGTAAAATCGCCCCTGGCAATGATGGGGTGTAGCGCAATGTTGAAGATGGTGGTCGTGCCTAGGCTTCTGCACTACTTCGGGAATATCCTGTATTTGATACCCAAGAAGTTTTTTAGTAGATTGGTTAGTATGTGTCGGGACTTCCTGTGGCAAGGTACACGGAATCGAGTGG
Organism: Ambystoma mexicanum; assembly: GCF_040938575.1. NCBI lineage: Eukaryota > Metazoa > Chordata > Amphibia > Caudata > Ambystomatidae > Ambystoma > Ambystoma mexicanum. The sequence goes on from NC_090922.1 coordinate 346,041,504, forward strand.
CCCTCTGGAAGCTACAGAATTCCTACGAGAAGGGGGGTATAAAATTGCCTAATTATGAAGTCTATTATGTTGCGAGCCAGCTGCAATATGTGGCTAAATGGCTCTCGGAGGATGCGACCACTGAAACCAGTTTGTTCCAACGGGACTGTGCCCCATTTTACCTGAGAGAGATAATGTGGCTGCCCCAGGCTGTAATGGATCAGCGCCCCAACATGTTGATATTGGGTTGGAAGACGTGGTGAAGGGCATGTCAGCTGATGGGGAACCCATGCCCGTGCTCCCCTCAGGTACCGTTAGTTGCACTGGAAGGTAGAGATGAGCAACTAAGGATGACAATTAGAAACTACTGGGAGCCGGCTGGGATAGTGATATTGGGACATATCTGGCAAGAAGGGGCCATCACAGACTTTGAGGTGTTGGGGGCAGAAACTGGGTTGCACACCGGTCAGTATATCACGTACCATAGACTGGTGAGGGTGCTTAAGAGAACGTGGTCTGAGTTGGTACTTGAGGAAGAACCAGATGTTCCCATGGATACAATATATAATATAGGAGAAGGGGCACACAAAATATCTAGGATATACGAGTTGATGTCTAGTGTGGGAAAGGAGCTGGTGCAATTGAGACTGGAATGGGAGGAGGAAGTGGGTACTTCGATGGAGGATGGGATGTGGGAACGAGTTCAAGGGTACCACAAGAAAGTGTCGAGAAACGCAAGACTCCAACAGATGCAATTGTATATTATGCATAGGGCGTACTTGACACCCCAAAAGATGGCCAAGTTTAAGAACATGGGACGGCAGGCATGCCCTAAGTGCGATGAGGAGAATGCGGGAATGGTACACATGTTCTGGTCATGCCCAGTTATTGAGTGCTTTTGGGGTGAGGTTGAACGCAAACTCGAAGCTAAGGGTATCAGGCTTGTGGTGGACACTGTGTGGGCCTGCCTGTTAAGAGGGTTCCCTAGGCCACGAAAACTTAGGCATCTAGGTAAATTAAAAGGCCTGGCATATGCGCTTGCAAAGCGGAGAATTGCTATGGGGTGGAAGGCATGCCACAAACCGCGACTGGAGTTGTGGTGGAAGGATCTGCAGAAATGGGCAGAGGCTGAAACCATGGTATGGCAGGAAGCTAGCAGCACTGGGGGGGGGGGAGGAAACTGAGACTCTGATGGCCTGGAAACTACTCATAGCGGAACTATTTGGGTCACTTCATGACCCGTTGGACATAACGGATGGGGAAACCTCACCACAGGATGCAGGAACTGAACATTAACAGGTGTAGGCTCGGAACGGGCGGTGGGAGATGGGAAGCAGTGAACATGGTTGAATAATGTATATGTGAAATGTTGTATCTACTGCAAGTTTGGTTCGTAAGGTTTGTTAAATGTTCAATAAAATGTTTTTTTTAAAACTAAAACGTAAAAAATTTAAGGGCTTTCTGGCGTGTTAACAACCAGACTTGGTGGCGCTTCAGAAGACTCATATCTGCAGTTTAGACAGGCATAAACTCTGCTTACCAAATAATTTTACAAGCAAATGCTGAGTGGAAGGTGGCAGGTGTTCCTATGGCACCTAGCTTGGCTATCCTCTCCATGGCAGCCTTTGAGGAGCAATTTGTACTTTCAGAAAACAACAACTTCAAACCACAGATTAGAAATTGGTATAGATATATAGACAACGTCATCTTCATTTGGCAAGGGAGCCTTGACTCCCTAAAAGACTTCCTCATATATCTGAATAACTTGCATCCAACGTAGAGTTCACTACGGAGTATGATAATACATCTATCAACTTTCTGGATTTTAGGATTCAAGTAGAATTGGGACATCTTGCTTGCACACTATACAAAAAAACCACATATCGCAATACCACCCTACACTTCTCCAGCTTCCATCCGAGGTCACTTAAGGAGAATCTACCCTTTAGCCAGTTTCTTAGACTCAGACGAAACTGTACGACAATTTCAGAATACTATCTACATGCAAACAAGCTAGCCAGTGACCTGAGGGAAAGGTGCTACCTGAAAAAACTGGTCTCGCATGCTGTCAAAAGAGCCAGATTTTCACCAAGGGAGAGCCTTCTGGAGCCCGAAACCAAAAGTCAAACACGAGAGGATCACTTGTGTTACAACCTACAGCACACACTCTTTCACTATTAAAAAAGCACTGTTGGGGTGGTTATTGCTGTCAGAGATGGGGTGGACTTGACGATCAAGGCCTCTCAGCGGGACTCTCAGGGCAGGTATTTGGCGATAATACTGGAGGGTAGGGGCGAGACTTACACTATTGCAACAATATATGCACCCAATACGGGGCAGGACCCATTCATGGTACAAACCCTCAATAAACTGAGCAAGTTTGCGCAGAGCCGGATCATCCTCACGGGGGACTTTAATATGGCTTGGGACCCTCGCAGCGATAGGAGTGAACTGCTGTGGGGTTCGCAGGGGGGACCCTCGGGGAACCTAAAGGCAAAAATGAGAGATCTGGGACTAGTTGATGCTTGGAGGGAAGTTCGGGGGGATGACCCGGGATACACTTTTTATTTTTTTTCCAATAATTTTTATTGGCATTTCTTTAAACAAGAACATCGGGACTCAACCGTGTCCCTCAAACCCCCCCACCTCCCCACCTCCCCACCCTCCTTACAAGTCTAAATGTCTTTGCACTGTCTCTGCGTACCTTAGATACTTTAGTTTAGGCTGTGAACATGTCGAGTATGCGAATGTTGTGGGGGCACCATTGCTGTATATAGTCGCTTTGCAGGAAATCGACGGCTTCTCGCCCAGTTCGTGACAAACGTCTGTCTATCCCCTTGACGATTATACGTGATCTTCTCCACGGCTACGTATGTCCAGATCCTTCAGAGCCACTCTTGGGTGGTTGGAGGGGCCTTTTGTTTCCATTTCTGCGCTATGGCTAGCCACGCTGCTATAAGGAATCCCATGAAGTTCCGTTTTTGTGTCATTGTAAAGGACATATCCCGGGGGGCCCACATGCCTCACATCCAAACTTCCTCTCCTAAGTTTGCTGCGCCCACAAAGATGGCCTGCATTTTTGTTTTCACTTCATCCCAAAATTGTTGTATTTCAATGCAGTCCCACCAGATATGTCTCCAGGTTCCCAATGAGTCGCATCCCCTCCAGCATTTCCCTTGTGTTGTTGGGAACATTTTGTGGATTCTCTCCGGCGTATGATGCCATTGAATCATCATTTTCGTCCAGGCTTCCCTCGTTTGTACTGCCCTTGTCCATTTCGGGATTACTTTCCAGAGGTATGTCCATTGGTCCCTCGTAATTTGTTTCCCTAGGGTTGCTTCCCACTTTTTCACGTACTGCCAGGTGATGTTTTCTTCTTGGGCGTTGATGAATTTGTAAAGAGTGGATACGAATTTTGTATCCCCCGTGTGGGTCATGATATAGGTCTCGAATGGGGTAAGGTCTCTTGTCCAGGCCTGAGTTATTCTCGGTGATGTGAGCCAGTGGTGGATTTGCTCATTTTGGTACCTGTCTCTTTCCGTAAGGCCCAAGAGTTCCCGGGCGTTTTGGAAGGATCTGATCTGATGTCCCTCGATCATGTCTCCCACTTTTGTGCAGTGCGCCGCGTGCCATTTCTCAATGGAGCCTCTTTCCTGACCGGGGGGAAGTCTGGGTTATCGAAGAGTGGTATGAATGGAGCAGGATCAATCGTTAGAGTCCCCTTTTTTGTTGCTCTGTTCCATATTTCCATGGTGGAGCTCATGACTTCGCTGAGTTTTATGTTGTGATGCCTGTGTTCGGGTTCCTCCATAGGAGGTGGCGTAGATTTATTCTTGTGACGGCTCTGTCCTGTGTCACCCACCACTTTTCGGAGTCATCGTGATCCATTTGCGTAAGACCCACAGTTGTGCCGCCTCATAGTATTTCTTCATGTGAGGAAGCGCCAATCCTCCGTCTGCTCTATGTGCGGTGAGTACCTGAAGTGACAGTCTCAGAGTTTTTTTTGCCATATGTATTTCGTAATGGTTTTGGAGAGGGTTTTGAAAAAGGCTGGGGAGACACGGATGGGGAGAGCTTGGAAATGGTAGAGTAGTCTGGGTAGTATCGTCATCTTGATGACTGTAATTCTGCCCCACCATGAGATTGTCAGGGGGTTCCATCTGCGTAAATCGCTTTTTACGTCTTCTAAGAATTTAGGGTAGTTACCTTTGTAGAGGTCCTGAATCTACGGTGTCAAGGTCACTCCGAGGTAGTTGACTCCCGTTTCTGCCTTTTGTAGTTGGAGGTCTTTAGTCATCTTGTATATTTCTTTTTTGTCGCACGCCAGGGCCATTACGGAATATTTCTGTTTATTTATCTTCAACCCCGAGATCGCTCCAAAGTTGTCTATTAGCTGGATAAGGAGGGGAAGCGTATTACTTCGGTCTGCTAAGGTCAGCAGCATGACATCTGCATACGCTGCCGTTTTATGCGTGTGTCCTCCCATTTCTACGCCCTTAATGTCCGGGGTTGCTCTAATCTGAGCTAGGAGGGGTTCTAAAAAGACGGCATAGAGAAGAGGTGATAGGGGGCATCCCTGTTTTGTTCCTCTACTGATTTTTATTGGGTCTGAGAGTTCACCATTGACTGCAATTCTGGCCATCGGGGAATTATAGTTGGCTTGAATGATGTCTATAAAGTCTTTTCCCATGCCCATTTTCTGTAATGTAGCAAATAACATTGACCATTCTACACGGTCAAATGCTTTTTAGGCATCCAGTGCTATTATTGCTGAGGGGATTTCCATGAATCCTGTCTTCTCTATAAGGTGAAGACCCAGGGTACATACGCACAGAACACACTCACGTATAGATTACGCCTGTCTGTCATATTCCCTCTTAGGGAATTTGCAGGACATCACATTAGGTCCTATTGCGGTCTCTGACCACGCCCCGTCATTCTGGTGCTCGCTAGACCACTTGGGCCCGCGGGGTCGTGGAAGTGGAGGTATCCCGCATCCCTACCCTGGTTAAGGAGGTGGAACTAGAGCTTGAAGAGTTTGTTGTTCGGAATAGCTGCGGGTACACCAGGCCGCAAATATGGTGGGACGCTCTTAAAGCTACGATACGGGGTAAGATAATAGGGATTAAAGCAAGGAGGGAACGGGAACTGCGTCTCGAGGAGGAGCAGCTAGGAAATAGGCTCAAGGAGGCAATGGCCAAGATAGCCGAGAAACAAATGAGGACTATAGAAAGAGAGGTCCGTACACTCCGGGCCCAGTTGAATCTTATACAGGCCCTCATTACGACCCCGGCGGTAAGCGAAAAACGATGCCGGTAAATGATTACCGGCATCGTTTTCCGCTAGGTCCGATCATGACCCGTGAAAGTGCTATTAGCGGCATCGTAGTTAACGGTGCCGCTAACAGCACCAAGTTCGCGCGCACGCGCCCTTCCACGCCGTAAATACCGACATCGCGCAAAGGTACGCAAATCACGAACCAAGCAGACATGCTCTTAACACCATCGCAAAGGCCGTTAAGTACCTTACCGCCATGGTGCTAATTCCGCCATCGCAGTGTTCCCAGCTGCCACAGGTGCACAGAATCAGCACAGGTGGAGGCAATACAGACTCACCAAGTACAAAAAGAGCACACCCCACCCCTTCCCACACCCAGTCACACTCCACAATGATTCCAATACGACTAGCAATGTTGGGGCTGGAGGACCTGATTGCAATGCAAGTGCTACAACTACAACAACAACAACAACAGGCAGCACAGAGGAGACGCAGGAGGAGAAGGAGGGCAAGGCAGGGCCAGCAAGCCCCACCAGCACAGCCAGTGCCACCACGCAGGCAGCCCCCAATCCCACGCATCCAAGCCAGTCCATTCAACCTCACCGCTGAGCAGATCCATACCTTGTACCGTTTGGACCGGGACACCATCACCACCATCTTTCACATGATACACAACAACATCGTCAGCATGATAGAAACACCCACCGCCATCCCCCCCCTACTGAAGGTAGTGTCCGTGCTCCACTTCCTGGCCACAGGCACCTACCAGCGCACAGTGGGGCACTTGCATGGCATTTCACAACCATTATTCTCACGTACACTGATCCAAGTGCTCGATGCCCTCCTCAAGCACACAGACAACCACATTTCCTTACCACGGTCTGCCCAGGAGATTGCAAACACCAAAGTGGGTTTCCATGCACTAGCCGCATACCTGGTTGCATTGATGCCATCGACGGCAGCCATGTGGAATTGGTGGTCCCACATGCCATGGAGGTACCGTACGGCAACCGTAAACTATTTCACTCAACGTGCAAATGGTCTGTGACTCCAACAGGATCATCACACATTGTTGTGCCCGATTCCCCGGATCAACCCATGATTCAATGGTCCTGAGGAACTCCACAATGCCACGCTACATGGAGCGACATGCAGGGCCAAGATCCTGGCTACTCAGTGAGTCTCATGTCATGGCCATGGAAATGTGAAGTGGGTAGGTGATTGACGTACCAATGCATACTTTACCTTGCTGAAAGGGGGGGGGTGATGCATACTTTACCTGGCTGAAAGGGGGGGAATGATGCATACTTTACCTGGCTCAAAGGGGGGGGGGGGTGATGCATACTTTACCTGGCTGAAAGGGGGGGGGAATGATGCATACTTTACCTGGCTGAAAGGGGGGGAAATGATGCATACTTTACCTGGCTGAAAGGGGGGGGGGGTGATGCATACTTTACCTGGCTGCGAGTAGCAGAGGCAATGGAGCCAGCTCATACTCTAAAGCAGCACAAACGTCAGCTGACACTGATACACATAATGCCCGATGTAAGCAGCGCTACCATGTGAATGAAGGTGTGTCCCAACCATGAAACAACCATCTGCAAGTGCATTGTACCGATTCGGACCACATTGACTTCAACGAAATGCACCTACATGCAATGACTTTAGCCAATACACGGCACCAAACACCATCAACTGAAAGGCCTGTCCCCCATAACTGCGCACAAAGGAGGCACATGACGGACAAAAACATCAATACACCACTACACAGACACCGAGGCCCCAAAAATGTCCCTATCAACATTAGTAGTGCTCAGTGGGGTCATCATGAGGCTGACAGCAATGTTGCCATGATGAGAGCGTTGATATCACAGGAAACCTGCCAGGTCACCAAAACAAACGCCATGAACGAACACAGTGGATGGGCACTCACAAGGCACTTGACCCCCCTGCATACATTGGTTGATGGCATGCAAAACAGTCCATGAGAGAAATACACATATACCGATCACATAGTGTGAATCCATTTGTGCATGTAAAATTGGTACAAAGTAACAGTTGAATGCATGCCATGGTGGCATGTCATGTTTGGAATTTGATGTCATGACTGACACATACATTGTTGCCCACATACAGGTGATGCAGGCTATCCCCTGAAGAGGTGGCTCCTTACACCAGTCCGGAACCCACAGAATCAGCACGAGGAGGACTTCAACCGTGCACATACACGTACCCGTGTGGTGATTGAGCAGGCATTCGGCCTACTGAAGGCACGTTTCGCTGCCTCAGAAAGTCTGGTGGGGCACTTCTGTACCGCCATGAGAAGGTGGCAAAGATCGTCATGGCATGAGTCATGCTACACAATATGTGCATCAGACGAAATGTGCCCCTGCCCCCTGACGCAGAACTGCAACCACCTGACGATGAGGATGAGGAGGGTGGGGATCGGGCAGCACCTCAGGGAGGCAGCGATGCACAGGAGGGGCGTGAAATGCGTCGGACTCTGATCAACCAATGTTTCTAGCACACACGGATGGGGGGGTGTCACATGGAGATGGCAATTGGGGCACTGTGCGTGTCGGGGTTATGGACACTGTGGACTGTTCACCAATAAATCACACATACGCAATGAGCAATGTCCACACATGTGACTTGTGATCAAGAAAAATTGTATTATAAATGTGAATTCAATTAACACACCCACTCCCACCTCCCCCCTCAACTCCCCAACACGCCCACTCCCCCCTCCCCCCTCAACTCCCCAACACACCCACTCCCGCCTCCCCCCTCAACTCCCCAACACACCCACTCCTCCCTCCCCCCTCAACTCCCCAACATACCCACTCCCCCCTGCCCCCTCAACTCCCGCAAAAGTGCGTGGATCCCTGTGTCGAAGTGCCTAATGTGGAATTGATCCACTGGGTGGCCTCTACTGGCAGCCCCCTCTGCCGGCCCCCGGGGCACCCCTGCCTGTACTCCGCAGGTTCCTGGCCGACCTGCGGACGGGGCTGCTTGGGGCAGAACTGGCAGTGGAGGAGGTACTCGGCTGCTCGCTAGGACGCATGTCCCTCATTGTCTGTACGAGCTCAGTGAGCACGTGCCGCACCACAGCAAGTTCAGCACAGATGCCCTTGCTGGAGGATTGGATGGCTGCCTTCACAGTCTCGGCACATCTTTGCATTTCAGCACTGGCACCTCCACAATCGGCCACATGCTGCGTGAGGAGTGAGGACAGTTGGTGTTGCCTTGTCAATATTTGGTCCAGCGACTGTTGGTATTTTGGGGCATTGGATGATGCAATTGACGGTGTCATTGGGCTACTCGCCTCCTCCACACCTCCCACTGGGCAGGGAGTGGCTGGCCAAGAGTTATCAGGGGATAGCCCCTGTGTGTTATCAGCGTGCAGGCTACATAGGGACAGGTGGGGGGGAATGAAGGTGGGCAGTGGGGGGACATTCTGTGTCACCCTCATCATTCCCCACATCATTCCCCACATCACTATCAGAGCAGGCTGCAATGGCAGCAGTCTCCCCAATTGTACTGCTTCCTGCAGACACATTCCCTTCAGTGGCCACCAGTTGTTGCATGTCTTTTGCTGGTGGTACCATGCTGCTTGCCTTGGGGATCATCGCTGCCCTGGGCTGTGTTGTGGCAGTCAATTTTGGCTGCTGTGGTTTTTTTTTGGGTCCAGCAGAGGTGGAGGGTTGGTGTGGTGTTGCCTCTGGCCTGGCCTTCTTGGCAGGTGTGGTGCCAGTCTCATCCTCGCCGGGGTTCTGAATGGGAGCCTGTGGTGGAGCAAAGGAGGGAAAGTGTTATTGATGGGTCAGCGGACATTGAGCAGGCATTGTGATGACTGCCATGAATTTGATGAATAGATGGTGCAATTTGGAGGCTGTGACATACAGGTTGTCTCCCTTTTGGGTGGGTTGAGCATGCAGGAATGTGGGTGCCTACTGTGGAGTGTGCATACTACATGTGTACAGGGTGTAGGCAAGATTTTTTTACAACTTTCGGCATTGTGGGGATGTGTGGATGTGGGTGAGGTTTTGTGCCAGGTATCGGGGTCAGATGTGCACCGGTTGTGGAGGATTGCAATGGATTGTGTTTTTAAAGATGGCCGCCGTGCTCTTTCCCGTTCCGGTGCAATGGCGTAAGTTCCGGATCCGCTTCTTTACGGTCACTGCTAATAGCAATCACCGCTAATAGCGGTCACCGCTATTTGCGGTGCTCGCTAATATCAGTGGCTAGGGTGGCGGTGGTGCAGTTTGCACGGCATACGATGCCGGTAGCTGACGTTTTTGGGACGTTTCCGGCATGGCGCAGATTACATTACCGGCATGGCGCAATGCTCGTGCCGGAGAGGTCGTAATTTACCACTTTTAACGGTTCAAGACCAGCAAGGACACGTTAGTTGCGCCATGCCGGTAATGTCCATTACTTACCGCCGGGGTCGTAATGAGGGCCACAGTCTAGGGAAGCTGAGAAGTCTCTCCTCCGTTTGCATCAGAAGTACTATGTTAAGGCGAATAAATCCGATCGCCTGTTAGCCAAGATGCTCCGGAGGGAAGACAGTGAGAAAACAATCACACGAATCAAAGGAGAGGAGGATCAGACGTACACCTCCAATAGTGATATTGAGAGGGAGTTTTGTAAATTCTACTCAGACCTGTACTCCTCTAGTGAACCAGATGCTAGTGCGCAGGTGAGATACTTAGAGAGTTCAGGTTAGCTCTATAACGAGAGAACAGAGGGAACAGTTGGAGGGGGAATTTACCACTGATGAGGTTAGGAAAGCGCTATCTTCCTTGGCTGCTGGTAAAGCCCCCGGTCCGGATGGCTTCCTTGCCGAATTTTATAAGCTACACAAAGAAACTTTAATTCCCCATCTTTCTAGGCTATTCAATCACATAGGGTCAACGGGGATTTTGCCACGGACTATGGAGGAAGCGAAGGTGGTTCTTATTCACAAGAAGGGCAAAAACCCTGAGCGCTGTGGGGCATATCGACCAATTGCATTTATAAATGTTGATGCTAAGCTGTACACAAAGGTCTTGGCAGCCAGACTGGACAACATCTTGCCTTCTATAGTCCGGGCCGACCAGGCGGGTTTTATTAGGGGTTGCTAAACGGCAGATAATGTGAGGAGACTGGCTCACCTGATGGAAAAAGCTCACAAGAAGGGGGTTTCGGCTCTTCTCCTAGCTATTGACGCCGAAAAGGCGTTTGATCGCGTGGAGTGGGGCTTCCTCTGAGCTACGCTGATCAGGATGGGGTTTGGTCCAGGCTTCGTAGGCCGGGTGTTGGCTAGCTATCAAAACTCGACCCTTAGATTGGCGATTAATGGTCGAATCTCAGGACCTGTGACAGTTTCTCGGGGTACTAAACAGGGTTGCCGTCTCTCCCCTCTGCTATATGCCCGCCAGTTGGAGCCCTTTTTGACAGCAGTTAGGGCCGCTGTACATATACACGGCATAACGTTTGGTGGACAGGAACATAAGGTGGCCGCCTTTGCAGACGATCTGCTCTTCTCATTAACGGACCCAAGGGAGTCTCTTCGGGCTCTCTGTGATGAGCTAGACCTTTTTGGGCAAGTGGCAGGGCTAAAGATAAATTCCAGTAAGTCCGAAATTCTGAGTCTTGGACTGTCGCCTTCAACAGAGAGGCATATTAAAACCATGAGTTTAGCTGGGTAGATAAACATATCAAATATTTGGGGGTGCTCCTTACGAGAATGGTGGGAGAACTTTTTAGGGTTAACTATCTCCCCCTGCTTGGGAAAATTAAATCGAAATTGGTTGACTGGGGTTCCCTGAGTATTTCCTGGCTGGGCCGCATTAATGTTCTAAAAATGGCGGTACTACCCTTGGTGCTTTACCATTTCGCGGCCCTCCCAATCGCGGTTCCAAGTAGTTTTTTCAGAGCGCTGCACAGGGTTACGAGCCAGTTTATATGGAAGGGGAAACGACCAAGGTGGCCGCATCTCTTATGAGGGCTTTCTGCTCAAGAGGGGGGCTAGGTGTCCCGGACTTCAGGGCGTACTTTCTAGCAGCCCAGATTAGAATTCTCAAAGACTGGCAGAGAGATGATCGGAACAAGCTGTGGAGGTGGATGGACAGAGCAGTGGTGGCAGGGCACCTGAAGGGAATGCTTTGGAAGCCGAGGGCAGATAGAACCCCTCAAATGTATGCTAGTGAAATCACCTCTGTTGTGACCAAGGCATGGGACTCTGCAGTGATAGGCTCTCATTTTACCACGTTTCCTTCCCCGTACACTCCTATATTTGAAAATCTGCAATTCACCCCGGGGTGTAAGAACAGGAGTTTTGATGCATGGTTCCAAGGGGGCTGCCGAATGCTACGAGATATGTACAATGAGGGGTCAGTTAAGGACTTTGAAAGGTGTAAGAAGGATTTTGATCTGAACGAACGCCATAGATATGGGTATTTGCAACTGCGGCATTGGCTCTCTCATCCTGAGATGCGCCAGGCTGATTCCCGACCCCTGACGCCGTTCGAGAAATATTTAGACTCACACTCAGGGGATTAATGGGATCCATCTATAGGCATATTAAACAAGGTGAAACTCTCCCCCCTAGGTCCTATATGAAGAAATGGCAGGAAGACACGGGGGCCATAATTGAAGAGCAGGAATGGCAACATCTCTGGTCCCAAATCCCGAAGCTAAATAGATCGATCCAGATCCACAAGATCTGGCTAAAGCTTTTGGTCCAGTGGCATCTCACCTCGGTCAGATTGCATGGGATCCTCCCTTCTTCATCTTGGGACTGCTGGAGGCGGTGCGGGGGGATTGGAACGTGGGCTCATATATGGTGGGATTGACTAAAGTTAGACCTGTTTTGGGGCCAAATAAGGCAGGCGGTGGTTCGTACCCTGGGGAAAGTTGGAGGCAGGAATAGAGGGCTGGATATGGTTTGCCTGGGGGGAGTGTTGGGGGAAATTCCCATCAGGTCCCATCAAAAGGTGTATGTCATTATGATGATGTCGGCGGCATTGGTGTTGGCACGCCGATGGAAGTCTAAGGATCCACCGCAAGAACATGAATGAGTAGCCAAAATGTGGTCGCTGTTGGCAATGGAATGGCTTAGTTACTCCCTACAAGGAGAAGGTATGAGATTTGGGACAGACTGGTCTGATCTAATTGTCTACTTAAAGGAGGGAGTGTTCAGGGCCTAGTGCCCAAAAGCTATGTCATTACTGGGAATTATAGCCCCGCAAGAGGATTCAGACATTTAAGTTGTATTTGGTGGTCTGGCCTTACGAAGTTTTATCTTATCAGTTGGATGTATGGGTCTCAGTCATTGCTTGGTTTCCTGGATCGTATCGGGGACATCATGGGGGAGGGCTTTTCCTGGGTGGAGCAGTAGGGGAGGGGGGTGGGGTAGGGGGAGTTTTGACTTATTGACTGTTCCATTGTTGTTATATACGAAATGCCAATAAGAATTTAGTATAAAAAAAGCACTGTTGAACTATTGGCCAATGATCCACAACTGCTTTCCAAATATAGGTAAACCACTATTTGCCTTCAAGAGGTCAAGAAATCTTAAAGACCAATTGGTGCATTCCAAATCCAGCCAATTGAAGTCTAACACCAGCCATTGGATTTTTCGCCCCTTGTGGGCCACTTTCCTTTTGTCAATTTACAAAAAAGACTACCCACTTTCAGATTCAAAACAGGAAATGGGACATACTTTCGTGTCCAATTGTAAAACCAGTAATGGGGTGTATTGCATTGAGTGTCCGCGTGGCCTCCGGTATGTAGGGAAGACCACCAGGCTAATCCATACAAGAATCAATGAACATCGCTCCAGAATACGGTGTAAAAACCATGCAGCGCCCATGGTATCTCACTATATCGAATAGCTACACTTGCCGGATGACATCAAAGGGTGGATACTTGATGTAGCAAATAACAGCCTTAACATACAGTGAGCACTGTCCAATAAGGAATCCAGATGGATCTATCATCTACAAACTCTGGACAAATCGAAAGGGCTCAATGAAGATACACTCTCATACTATTTGCCCTCTTAACAATCTGCCCCCTTAATATCCCATCAATCTTGGGACTTCAGATCTCAATGGCACCATTAACCCTTTGTGCCAGCTTCCCTTTCATTGACCACCATCCTCGCATGCTATGGGACTTTTATAATTTCCATGGTTCTCACACTCTTCGTCTATCACAGAGATGCTATTCCTCTGTTGTCTTCATTCGGGATGAGTTGATCTTTTTGATACACTGAATAGCCTCGTATGTCGCAATTCTGCTCCTTGACCTGACTAATTTTCAGGGCTGACTGCCTGCTGTTTTATCTTTACTCCTTAGCACAGACATCTCCCCCGGGCCACGTATCCACGTGAGATGCACCTAATAGGAGCTTGGGAGCCCATACCATAGTCGCCATCTGCTTGCCCCTATGAGCTACTTGCCGCAATCCTTTGGCGTCCGTAAGAGCCCCTGCATGCGCACAAACTGTAACCTCAGATGGTTACCTTACGCCTCTAACAGTGCCCCCCCTTTTTTCGACACAGTTGAGATATCACTACAACTTAGCTGCCACTTGTGGACCAGTAAATCTTCCTAACTACACAAGTCTGCCAACCTTTTCGAATTTGTGATTTCTAATTTTAAACATTAACAGGATGCATGTGTCCATAATCTCACGTTTGGGTGAGCAGTAAGCTTCACCTCTGACATATGTTTCTACTCAGGACCCTTAGTAATTGGCGCACTCCTCCACACTAATGTGCACCCCACAGTTTTGTTCAATACACTCTCTGCTACAACTAGTGGTTTTAACTTCTGCTTATTTTAAAATTCACATGCATGCCTCTTCCTGGCAGCCTTTCTTACTGTTCATCATCTGTATTGGTCCTGCACCCTATCATTCTTCTAGGTAGGACTCTTTCTCGCCAACCCACATGTGTCTATAGGACACAATCCAAGCTGATAGTTACTATATATGCTCGCTCAGTCAGTTCTTCCCCCTTTTTACTTTTATTTACTTTTTCTTACTCTTTTTCTCAGGGGTCCTCCCAACTCTACATCTAACTTAGGTTCTGAGGAAGGCAGTTATTCCATCATCTCGCTGAAACGTAGTTCACTCCTACGTTAGCATACAGACACACATGAGTGGCACGCTGTTAAGATGGATTTCTGAACTGGTAGGCAGATGTTCAGATGGCCAGCCTAGTTTCGTGGAACAGGGTAACCTCTGGACAAGCCAGACCAATCAAGGTAGCTATGGTCTGCGGTCAAGACTAAGTCTCAGGAGGGGTGAGTGTAAAGACTGGAGGGGGGTGTCTGTACTTCTGCTCTCTATATGGCAGAGGAGAGGCACAGAGGACCCCAGCCAAGATTCTCTATTAATGGTACGTGGTATAGCAATCAAGGCCTAGCTTCTCAAGAGGTGTTGCAGGTTGGTTCCTAAGTACAGTGTAGTCCGCAAGCCCCCACAAAGGAATGCCCACACACTGTATTACTGAAAACGCAGTCTTTATATAATTAATATTCAAGGTTATGTACACTTATCACAATAACTCACTTTGTGCTCAGAAAATCAACAATGGTAAATATATACAGTTCTACAGTGGTACCACAAATCTTATTAGATCTCATTAAAGTGCATCATCTATACTGTCAAAATGTCACACAGATCAATAAAGAGGAAACCAACAGTAGAGAGAGGAAGGAAAGCAATGTGGTTGAAACAATTGGCAGAATACTGGCCCTGTTACCTAGACACAGTTCTGTGTGGAGATCCCCCCACCTGGGCCACCTATAAAATAAAGATATAGCACAAGCCCAGTCCATATATTGATCAATAGTCTTAGTCTCTCCTATAATGTTTTTACCCCCCCCCTCCCATGTACCTGGTGGAGGAGAGTTCTTCGAAGAAGCGTCGAGGGATCCTTCTTGAGTGACTCCCTTTATAGCAGGAGTCACGGATCGTCGAGAGGCGTCGAAGAAGGCGAACTTGGCGTCAACGGCGTCGATGAGAAGTTCGAGGGTGCCGTGACCACGGCGTCGATCCAGGCGGTGCTCGTCGGCGCTGTCCTGCGAGTATGAGGTGTGCGGGGCCACCGCAGCGTTTGATAGTTCTGGACCACAAAGAGTTTCTGAAGAACTGTAGCCCTCAGCGCGTCGGAGTCCTCGACTTTCTCCGGCAGGTTAAAGCGGTCGTTGGTGCGGACAAGGGAGACCTTCGATTCAACAGTTTTAGGCAAAGGAGCGGGTGGGTCCGGTCATCAGTGGGACGGTGTCAAGCGGTCTCCTCTTCTGGGGCGATATGGCTTCGACGGGCCTCCATCGGTTACGACGATACTCCGAACCCTAGTCGACGGCAATGGACTTCGACTGCGGCAATGTCCGGGTGCTTCACTTCGTTCTCCTCGGCGGTCCCGGTCTCCTGTCGGCAGCCTTTCGAAGGTCTGACGTCCAGGGAACTTTGGCAAAAGTTAGCGTTGTCTATGGTCCCTCGGAGCACGGGAAGAGGGCGCCTTACCAGGTCCTCTCTCGGATCAGTCCTCGATGAACTCGGCAGCTTTCGCATCGGGTCGAAGCAAATGCAGCAGCAGTTCTTCTTCTTCCAGCTGGGCGTCTAGGATCAGCAGTTCCAGTTACTCTTCAAGTGTAGACACAGCTTCTGAACAATTTCCAGTGGTGAGAGGTCCCCAGATATACTATTCTGTCTCTAATCCACAGTGCTGGGTCACACTCAGCAGCCAATCATACAGAAGGGCATTCATGCAGTCAGTCAGCCAAACAGGCATACAGTGCATTCAAGCCATACTCCTCCCTCTCAGACACTCACAACAAGGATTGTGTATTGAGAGAAGTACCCAGCCATTCAACACTACACACTGGATTCAAGCCAGTTTTGGGCAGGGCTGTCTCAGTCTTTGTCTCTCATACCAGAAACCAGACAGTCACAACAAGAAGTGCATATTGGTCATACACTCCATTCACCCAGGTCCCACCCACAGGGTGTACCCACAACATACAGTCACTGGGAAGGCTCCAGCCAGTCTGGCCTGGACTTCACAACACCACCATATATGGAACTTCCACCCAACAGCCAGAGTCAGGGCTTCCCAGGACTTTGGAAAAACAAGGTAACAGGCAATAGAAAGCAAGAGGCCACAGGGGCCATCTTGTTTCCTATCGGGAATCAACTGATTCCAATGGCAGGGCCTGGGTATCCCAAAATGGAGGATACTCAGAGCAACTGTCAAATTCAGCATGGAGCTGCCACCAGCCCATACCCTGCTCTGTGGGCCACACACAGGTGCCCAAAAACATACACTAGTGGCACAGGGTTGTACCCCCACCCATGGGTGCCATAAGGATATCCCATGGGTCTGTACACCAAACCAAAATGAGGAAGAGCTGCACTGCCAGGAGTCCCACATGGACTCCTGGGCAGAAAACAATACAGAACAAAAATGAAAAAGCACTACAGGACAAGGACAGGGAGGCCCTGTCCCTCCAATGCATTTCCAGAATCACAGTGAGGGTGACTTAAAGACCTCAATGAGCACACACAGCAAGGACACTTACAAATGACTCCCAGACAGGTGTATATATCAAAAATATAAACACATTTATTACAAGGCATCTGTAACTCAACACACAGTAAAAGAATCACAGCAATACTATCAAACCAACACAACACAATCAATACAAGATATATACAAGACCATTGGGGTCTAAAGGGTTAAAAGGCACAAAATATGTTCACAACCTAGAGGGGAAGGAAAATAGGCAGTGCAGATAGTCTTTAGTCACCTTCAACATCAAACACACACCTAACTAAAAGGCAGTCCAAACCCTAACAAGAGAGGAGCCTTATACTCAATAGTACATGCAGTGCAGGCGCACGCGGTTGTTTCAATGGGCAAAACATGGTCTCTTCAGGGGTCTCTAGCAGCTCAGGAAGGTGGGGGAGGCGATGAAGAAGGGATTCCCACTATTTGAGGAGGGCCTCCACTTGCAGGCAGAGGGGAGTCCAAGGTTCCGGAATAGTTTTCGTGTTCGCACTAGCAGTGGAAAGGAGAGAGACCCCCAGGGGCCACATGTGCGTAATAATGGATGGAGGTGCTCGTGGCCAACGGTTAGGGTTATTCACTGGCCCCAGGCACACTCCGGACCAAACTTCGCCAGTTGAGTCCACTTCGGTTGCAGGTTCTACTGCAGCAATATGACGGCTCTGCGGCTTTCAGTTCCGAAGATACAGTGAGGATTTCCAAATGGGACAGTGGTGATTTCTCCGCTCCTGATGGATGGATCAGGCCAGTTTCACTGCAGCAGTCTTCAGGGGCGAGAGGGTCACAAATACAGCACACTTGCAAAGATCGTTACCATGGCTGGGCAACACGGTAACCGCGTTTACTCCGGTCCTGGCGCGCTCGTCTCACTTCAGACCTGGGAATGCCAAGTGTTCAAAATTCGGTGTGAGGGTGCCGGGGACACAGAGCTAGCAGTATACCAAGTAGGGCCTCCTCGAAACGATGGCGGAGACTGAGCAAAGGTCCTGCGTGAGCTGGTCAGCCCACTGGTTGGCCCAGGGACACTTCCAAGAAGGCTTACTTGCAGGTTTTGTTGAAGGTGCTGAGAATAGTTTGTCCCACTAATCTAATGGGTCGAAGCGTCTTTGCAGACCTTCTAGGACGACCAGATGCAGAGGGGGTCCCACGGGACGACAGCGGGCTCAGGGTGTCAAACTTTCCAGCGGTTCCTCGACTCGGCTTCTTAGTGTCAGTATACTTGGATCCTATCCTTCGTTCAGTGAGAACTCCAGATATCGACATGGTATGGGTGTTTTCAGCCTCCTCTTATCAAAATTTCCCTTCGCGCCAAAACGGAGAGGACCCAATGGGAGATCTGCTCACAAACTCCATACTCCATACGTGGACCAATCATGGACCACTGTGGTCCAGGCATTCACAGCACTCCAGATGTACTGTGGCACCCAGGATGTGTATTGGGGACAGACACCTAGCCCACATCCTGGAGACAAACACACAAGGCATGCAGAAGCCTGCGAAAGCTTGGCATTTCACGGGAAACTGCATGACTAAATAAGGACTGACCCGGGTCGGCTCGACCTGGGGAAGGCAAATGGGCAATATGGCCAAAGGACAGGACAAAGAAGCTCGTGACATGGCCATTTTGGAGCCAGGCCACCTATTTGTGCCAAGTGCGGTTTAAATGGCAGGAAATGGTTAAAATTATATGAAAAGATAAGCTGCCACCCACCAGCCCTGTCCATGACAAATCTGCACATCTCCCAAAAAGTCCTACGAGAGTATCTAGGGTCTTTGGAAATGACTGAGACCGAAGTGCACTGCGCCGTAAGGTACGTTGTGCACTTGTTACATGTTGCAGAAAAGTTGCAACATTGGAAAGGGACTAAGGGAAAGAAAGTCTCCCAGCACTGACTGTCTTAAGGGCATGTCAGTTTCCCCATAAAAAGTGTGCGAAAACCCAGAGAAGTGCAGCAGAAGGCTGTGCTCCTCTGGCAAAGTCAGACTAAGATGTTTAAACAGCAGCACACAGTTTGGGAGCATACAACTGTAGGGAAAATTACATATAAAATGAAATCTTTCCTAACCCTCACCCCTCCCAGCCTAAGGACAGGGGGACTTAATTCACCCCTGGATGAGTCTCATATTGGTTGGTTAAACATTCTGGACAACCCATCAGCAGCGCTATGTTGTACACCTGGCCTATGTTCAATAGTGAAGTCAAAGCCTTGCAGACTTACGGACCACCTGAGCAACTTTGGATTCTCTCCCTTCATGTTCATTAGCCACTTTAAGGGTTTATGGTCAGTTTACACAGTGAAGTGGGTCCCATAGAGGTAGGGCCTCAGCTTCCTTAGTGCCCACAAACATTCTTTCTCTACTGTCGACTATCTGAGCTCTTTGCCCTTAAGCTGCTAATGAAGCCAATAGGGTGTTCCTTACCCTTCTCATCTACTTGTGATAGTACAGCTCCTATCCCAGTGTCAGAGGCATCTGTCTGCACAATAAAAGGTCTTTGGTAATCAGGGGCCATGAGAACAGGGGCCCGGCAAAATTAGTTTTTTAAGCCATTGAAGGCCTTCTCAAACTCTTCAGACCAAGTTACCTTCGTGGGTTTCTTTGGAGTGGTGAGAACAGTCAGAGGGACAGCTATGGTGCCATAGTCTGCCATGACATTTCTGTAATACCCAGTGAGTCCTTAAAAGGCTCTCACTTGGGTCTGAGTAGTGGGGGTAGACCAGTCTTGTACTGCTTGTACTTTACTGGGTAGAGGCTGTATCCTCTCTCCATGTCCAAGGTAGACCACTGATCCTTGCCCAATCTGGCACTTACTGGCCTTTATGGTCAAGTGAGCCTTCTGAAGGGCCTGTAACACAACCCTAAGGTGTTTCACATGGTCTTCCCATCCAGATATGCAAGACAGAATTCATTCAACACATGATTCACAAGCCTCTGGAAAGTGGCAGGTGCATTCTTCAACCCAAAAGGCATTACCCTGAACTGATAAAGACCCTCTGGTGTTGAGAAAGCTGTCTTCTCCTTAGCATTTTCTGCAAAAGCTATTTGCCAATAGCCTGCAGTGAGGTCAAATGTGCTGATGTATTTGGAGGCACCCAAAGTATCCACCAGCACATCTGTTCTTGGCAAGGGGTGTGCATCTGTCTTGGTGACAGCATTCAGAGCCCTGTAATCCACATAGAATCTCAGCTCAGACGTACCTGCTTTTGGAACCAATAACACTGGGCTGGACCAAGGACTACTAGAGGGTTCAATCTCCCCAAGATTCAATATTTTGTTGACCTCTGTCTTAATGTAAGACCTTACTTTGTCTGACATTCTGTATTCCCTACTTCTGGTAGGTACACTGTCTCCTGTGTCAATATCATGTTTGCACCCAGGTGTCAAACCAGGGTACAGTGAGAACGAGGGGGAAAACTGCCTAAGCTAATTTTTCACCTCTGCTTGCTGATCAGAAGTCAGGTGAGGGGCCACTTGGGCACCCTCGATGGAGCTGTCTGAAGGACTGCCTAGGAATAGGTCAGGGAGAGGTTCTGACTCCTCTTCCTCAACATCTGAAGCCAGTAGCAGTGCAGAAATGTCAACTCTTGGGAAGAAAGCCTTCAGTCTATTCACATGGAACACTTTTGGAGCCTGTCCAGCTCTTCCAAGGTCCACTAAATAGTTGACCTCACCCAATGACTCTACCACTGTGTAAGGGCCTGACCATTTATCCTGTAAAGCTCTAGGCCTTATAGGATTCCTGTTCAGGACTTTTCGACCAGGTGTGAAAGTGATGAGGGAAGCCTTCTGGTCATACCAATGTTTCACCAGTGCTTGCCCTGCCTTTAGCTTCTCACTAGCCAGACTCATCAGGAATACCATCCTTTTTCTGAGCCCTAGCACATAGTCCACTACGGTGGTAGTAATAGGGGGAGTGGGCATCTCCCATCCCTCCTTGACTATGGCCAAGGGTCCCCTTACTGGGTGACCAAATAGAAGTTCAAAGGGGCTGAAGCCAACGCCCTCTTGTGGTACCTCTCTGTAGGCAAACAGTAAGCATGGTAACAGAATATCCCATTTTCTTCTTTGGGGTTCTTCCAGAGCCCCAATTATACTTTTCAAGGTCTTGTTAAACCTTTCCACTAGACCATTGGTTTGTGGGTGGTATGCAGATGAAAACGTATAGGTGACACCGCATCCCTTCCACATGGCCTACATATACTTTGACATCAAGTTGCTGCCCCTATCAGACACAACTTCTTTAGGGAAGCCAACCCTAGTAAATAAGCCAAGTAAAGCTTTTGCAACTGACTTGGCAGTCACAGTTTTTAATGGGATGGCCTCAGGATACCTGGTTGCATGGTCGACCAGCACCAGGATAAACCTATTGCCTGAGGATGTTTGGGGGTCAAGGGGACTAACAATGTCGATCCCTACCCTCTCAAATGGTACACCCACAACTGGGAGTGGTACCAATGGAGCTTGGATTGTTGAGCCACTCTTACCAGATAACTAGCAGGTGGCACAACTCCTGCAGTGACTTTCTACTTGCACCCCCATCTTGGGCCAGTAGAAGTCCATGGATAACCTTTGCTTGGTTCTTTTGATTCCAAGGTGACCAGCAAGGGGCACTTCATGCGCCAGCTGCAGGAGGAAGGTTCTTACAGCAAGGGGAACCACCAACCTCCTATGGTCTCCTTCTGTAGACTCTGTAAGCTCACTGTACAGGAGCCCACCTTCTCAATATATCCTATGTGTCCCAGGAGGTTCATCCTCAAGCTGGGCACAGGCCTGTCTCCTTAGACCTTCCAGAGATGGGCACTCACGTTGGCCTTTAGTGAATTCTTCTCTGTCAGAACCACCTTCTACTAACAAGTTGTTTAGTTCAGGATGGTCATTTGGATCAAATACTTCCGGCAACACCTCTGCCTCGTCTGGTGTTTGACCAACTACCTCCACCTCAGTGGTAGGTGAGTTAGGGGGACTATTTTCTTTCCCTCTTTTGTTTTTTCGGACTACTTTAGCCTTGGGTTTCCCCTTTGGCGTGGGCACTGCAGTGGTCTTGGCCAGTGCTGCCCTTATTTGAGACCTTGTGCAGGGTCTTTCAGCTGTATCTCCCACAAGCCCTAAAGCTCTGAGATCATTTCCCAGCAAGACCTTTCCTGGAACATCTCTCTGAACGCTCACTGGAATCCTGACTACTGTACCATTGATAGTAACATTTACAGGTATTACTGGGAACTGGAGAGGTGGGCCAAGAGCCAATTTAGTGGGCATCAGAGGAGCTCTGGCAACTTCCTCTGCGTCTACCAAGGTAGAGTCCACTACATTCTGACTACACCCACTATCCCTAAAAGCAGGAGTGTCAACTCCATTGACCAGCACACTGTCCTTAAAGTAGTGATTGGTATTGTCTGGAATCCTAGCATAAACATCTGAGACTTTAGGCTCCCAGGAACCCAGGGACACTAAAACTACCTCAGAATCTATCCCATTGGGGAAGGAATCTGAGGAGAAGGATGCTCCTGTAATCTTTTCTTCCTCATAGGACGAGTAGGCCAGATTAGCAGTGTGGACCCCCAAGGTTTTGACCAAATATCTGGGATCCCCCTTCACATGGTCACTTGCTCTACAAGCCACACAAGATCCACTGGGTCTGGTGACATAGGGAGGCTTACTGTAACCAGAGTTCTGTTTTGGAGGATAACCTCCACTACCCCGTGAGTTCTCTTGTGACTTAACCTTATTTTTCTTTTTGTGGCCCTTTTGGGAGGAAGTTTTATCAGATCCCCCACCCTCCTTATCGTTGGGCTTTTTCCCTCCTCCTGCTTACCAGGATGAGTCTTGTCTTATGGGACACTCCATGTGACAGGGGTACAAGGAGACAAAGTTGTGAAGGAGGTACTAGAGGTGTCTGGTATAAACACTCTCAGTAAAACATTGGGAGGAACCAAAAAAGGTTAAAAAGGTCAGTATCAACTTTTAATAATAAACAGTCCGTCAGATTTAAAACATCCAATTAAATAGATAGGTCCGTAATACAGAAATTGTCACTTCCCATGTAGACAACAACAATAGGGAATACATAGCAGGCTCTAATGGCCAGTTACAAGTAATGTTGTAGCAAAAATACGACCACTGAGGGTACCTATCAACCTAGATAGTAATGTACCCACCCAAATATGGGTAAATGTGTCATAAATTTAACTCTGTTTAAAGTTCAGAGATATGTCTCGACATGTTTCTGTTCCTCTAAAACAAAGTGTGGAACATTCATCAGGAGGGAATAAATTACAGTATAGCCTATTTGACAATTGGGGTGGTAAACAGTACCACTACAGTATCCTAGCACCTGCAAAAGATAAAAACAACAGACATCAAAGATTAGCTACTTAATAGTTAGATACTTTGGAAGGTTCAAAAAATGAATGAACTGGGCAACCTATCAAGGGAGATAAATACCTGATAAGGTGCCTGTGGGGGCTCTCTACTAGTATTAGTAGGTCTAGGGTGGTGAACATCACGGCCCTATAAAGGAAAAGAAAATAGTCTATGGCCAGTAATTCAGCTATAAAGAAGCCTAGTAGTACACGCAATACAACAGCGAAGATGGGAAAAGAGGACATCATGTGTCTAGGCGACAAAGCGTCTAATCGTGGGAAAGAGGAACCGTAACTGGTGAGTCCCGCATACCAAAAAAAGGGGGGGAACACATGCGAACAGGCAGTGGATGGGCGAGACATGCTGAGCAACAATGGAGGCAGTGTCGACGTCCATAAGGTGCAGGGCCAACCGAATAAGGCAAATTGGAAGTAACATACCACTATGTAACTGTGCATAGAGGGGAGAAGAGTAAGACCGGTGTTATAATGGCATGCTTAACGGACAACAATACGGGACAGAGTGACTCCGCGGGGAGCAGCGTACTCTGATCACAGTCGGGTGAACAAGATAACCAACAAGTGCCCAGAGGAATCCTACTTTGGTAAGCCCGTAGGAGTGTACTCGGGAGCAAATCACAGCAAACCGCACTGCAGATAAAGTAAATAATGCACAAAAGTACGATCAATGTAAAAAATACGATCGGGTTGTATCAACGGCAGCCGGAGAAAAATCGGAGAGCGAGCAGCAAGAGGCTGTTCGTCTGTATGTAACATAACTTATCAAGTGCGGGGGAGTGTGCGGCAAGCAGGTATCTCGCCCACGAGGATCAACAAGGAGTATCCAGAAACAGCACGATGCAGCCGATGCAGGTAGGTTGTCAAGGGAACCCCAGGGTAGTCCTACTACTATGTTAGTGTATCCTTAAAAGGATGCTGTGAGTGAATGAAACCCGGCGGCCATCTTACAAGGGAGTGAAGGAAAAAATGATAGAGGATGGGGTAATTTAAACGTCTATGAAAACTGCCCAAATCGGATGGTGAAGCAAGGGCGGCTAAGAGGGAGGGGTCTCAAAAATTCGGAGGGAACAGGGTGGTCGGAAAAACTAAAAAAGCCCAATGAATTAAAACCATAAAGCTCCAGGGTGGAGTTTCCAACTGTAACATCATCATCAGGTATTTGCATGTAGCAATGTATACAAAGATAATTATAAGGCCGCTAGATGTTGTGCCAATCAATCGACTCGTTGAGCCCCGTGACATCACTATGTAGGGTAAAAATCATCTTTTGTTCCATTTTCAACAGTTTCTTTTCACGTGCTCTGTTATTAGCTCCTTTCAGAGCCAGTAGAACCATCCAGGTGAAGTCTTCATATTTATGTTGCAAAAGGTTGAAGTGTTTCACTAATGGAGCATTCTCAGTCCTGTTCTTCAAACAGCTCCGATGTTCCATTATGCGAGTTTTTACTTTTCTGATAGTCTTACCAACATAATGTAATCCACATCTACAAGTAATCATGTATACTACAAAGTCAGTGTTACAATTAGTGAGGTTCTTTTGGGTCCAGGGTTTTGAGAGGCCAACATCAACTTCTTTAGTTCTCGTAGTTAATTTGCAAACGCCACATGTGCCGCAAGGATAATGTCCAGTGGTTTCTGGCAGACCCCAAAGAGAGGTCAATCTGGGTTCCGAAATATTGACCGATTTCAATTTGCTCTTA
The DNA here is from genome assembly GCF_040938575.1 of Ambystoma mexicanum. Taxonomy (NCBI): domain Eukaryota; kingdom Metazoa; phylum Chordata; class Amphibia; order Caudata; family Ambystomatidae; genus Ambystoma; species Ambystoma mexicanum. Next base: position 346,066,407 of record NC_090922.1, read on the forward strand.
CCAACTACATTGCCAATGGTGGTAAGATTCCAGAGATGTTATCAACTGCTTCCATCGTTCAGTGAGAACTCCAGAGATCGACATGGTATGGGTGTTTTCAGCCTCCTCTTATCCAAAGTTCCCTTCACGCCAAAACAGAGAGGACCCAATGGGAGATCTGCTCACAACACACACTCCATACATGGACCAATCGTGGACCACGGTGGTCCCAGGCATTCAGAGCACTCAAAACTCTCTGGCACCCACGATTTGTATTGGGGACAGACACCCCAGCCCACATCCTGGCGGCACACACACAAGGCATGCAGAAGCCAGCGAAAGCTTGGCGTTTCGCGGGAAACTGCATGACCAAATAAGGACTGACCCAGGTCGGCTAGACCTGGGGAAGGCAAAGGGGCAAGATGGCCAAAAGACAGGACAAAGAACCTCGTGGCATGGCCATTTTAGAGGCAGGCCACCTATTTGTGCCAAACGCGGTTAACAGGGTTTAAATGGCAGGAAAGGGTTACAATTATATGAAAAGATAAGCTGCCACCAGCCCTGTCCATCTGTCCATGACACATATGCACATCTCCCAAAAAGTCCTGCAAGAGTATCTAGGGTCTTTGGAAATGACTATGAGACCCAAGTGCACTGGACTGTAAGGTACATTGTGCACTTGTTACATGTTGAGGAAAGGTTGCAACATTGGAAAAGGACTAAGGGAAACAAAGTCTCCCAGCACTGACTGTCTTTAAGGCATGTCAGTTTCCCCATAAAAAGTGAGCGAAAGCCCAGAGAAGTGCAGCAGAAGGCTGTGCTCCTCTGGCAAAGTCAGACTAAGGTTTTCTAACACGCGCCACCTAAGAACTACGCAGGCACCATATGTAGACACTGAGTAGATTCAAAAAGATATTGGGCCTATTTACGAGGCCGGCGGTAACCGTGCCGGAAATTCCGGTAGGTTAGTGCCAGACTCGTATTACCATTCCGCCTCTGTGATTGCCGGAATCACCGGGGCATTACAACCTCGATGACCCGGTAATTCCAGAGGCGGAATTCTGTTAATCCCCATTCCCATGGAGTCCCATAAGACACCATGGGAATGGGGAAGTGGAAACACCGGCACCATGCTGTAATGGTGCCGGTGTTTCCATGTCCGCCTGCAGGCGGGTGGTGTTAAACCCGCCAGGTCAGACCTGGCGGGAATGACACCTCCCGCCTACAGGACTCTTAATCAGCTGGTCCGGAAAGAACAGTGGTGGCAGATTTACCACCACCGTTCTTTACGGACAGGCTGACTTGTAATGAGGCCCATTGTGTCCTACCCAACAGTAGAATGACATAAAAACCAGGACACTTTCTCAGATCTATTGGTGTAATTGTACTACATGTTACGAGAAATTGACCAACTAGTGATTCGTTTTTGGTCATAATAAATTGCTTTATTCATGTTATTTTCTGTTTTGAAATTTGTTTGTCGATGTATTGAAAACGATGTTTGGTTCTAAATATCAATTGTAATTGCATTAGACCTTTCTAAAACTTGTCTTCATTCTTCTTTCTTTTCATTATTAATTCTGACTTTAGGCTTCTTGAACCACTATTGCCTGTTTAACAACTGTTTGTATTTATAAATTGCTGTTCTAGAATTTGTTTAATTGTGTTAGAAATAAAACATGTCAAATCTTTCTTTATATATATGCTGAGTGTCCAATATAGAGTGTTTTTTGCTCCTACATTTTTTAGAGCTTTCGTGAGGACATAAGAGTACAGGTTATTTAATAGCACACAATGATGCCCCCCCTTTGGGTAGCAAGCCACCATCAGGAATACACACTAGGTAGCAATTAGATGCACAAAGAGTGAATCTTTTTCCAGAAAATATATATGGAGAGACCACACAGTGAATTATCTCACTGTTAGAGTTCGCATTTTTTCCTGTTGGGACACCTCTTCTTGTTTGATGGACCTGTTCCTGGAAATTCTAAATTCTGTACACAGCACAACCAAATTCACCATGGAGATAGGAGAACCATCTTTACACTTTCTAGACGTGAGTCTAGAAATTAAGAATGGGAACATCGCCACAATGGTTTACCACAAGCCAACAGACGTGAACAACTTACTACACTTCTCCAGTTTTCATCCGAAATCAATGTTGAAGAGTCTTCTATTTAGCCAAATGTTGAGGCTCTGAAATATATATGGAGACACCACACAGTGAATTATCTCACTGTTAGAGTTCGCATTTTTTCCTGTTGGGACACCTCTTCTTGTTTGATGGACCTGTTCCTGGAAATTCTAAATTCTGTACACAGCACAACCAAATTCACCATGGAGATAGGAGAACCATCTTTACACTTTCTAGACGTGAGTCTAGAAATTAAGAATGGGAACATCGCCACAATGGTTTACCACAAGCCAACAGACGTGAACAACTTACTACACTTCTCCAGTTTTCATCCGAAATCAATGTTGAAGAGTCTTCTATTTAGCCAAATGTTGAGGCTCTGAAGAATTATCTCTGACCCAGCGGGCCTTGACTCAGAATGTTCCACTCTGGTTGAACGTTTTGGGTCCAGAGGTTACCCAGAAACAGTGTCGGGTGAAGCCCTTGAAAGATCTGCTACATTTACGAAGGAATAACTCTGCACTCCAAAAAAGAAGGACATGAGTACACCACTATTATACATCTCTAAGTACTCTCAACAGAGTTTTGAAATTAGCAAAACATTGAGAAAACATTGGACCATATTGCACAATGACTCCAATCTTTTGCGACTATTTCCCAAGGCGCTCCTGATGGCCTTCAAAAGGGGACACAATTTGAAGGACAAACTCGTAAGGGCAGAACGACCAGCCAAGGACAAACAACTCCTTTAAAGCACAAGGAAAAAGGGAACTTTCCAGTGTTTCAATTTTATTAACTGCAATAACATAATCAAGGGAGATACAGTATCGCATCCCAAAACTGGCAAGAAATTTAAGATGAAGGATTTTGCCACCTGCCTCTCTGCCAGTGTAATATATTTCATAAAATGTCCATGTGGTAAACTATATATTGGCCAAACTACAAGACCAGTGAAAGACAGATTGTCAGAACACAAATCCACAATTAGATGTAAGAACCTGAGATCTCCCATAGCCAGACACTTTATCGAACATCAACATACCATCGCTCAAATTAAATTCCAAGTGGTGGAAGTGGTTAAACCCTTACAGAGAGGGGGCAATTACCAAGTACTCCTACCTCAATGTGAGAAATACTGGATACATACCCTTGACACACTTCAACCCCATGGTTTAAATGAGGAATTCTCCCTGAACTGTTTCTTATGAGGTGGAACTTGTAATTTGTAATTTGAGATGATGTTATTCATATTGATTCAAGGGCTGTTTACATGTTAATTGCAATTTTATCCTTTGTTTAATGTGAGAGTTGTCCCCAGGTGGTATCAGTATGAATACAAATCTTCTTTCCATACTGAATCAAGGACAATCGACGACCTTGTCATGACTAACGTGTAAATACTCAGTGTCTCCATTTATTTTTTGTGCAATTTTGAGCCTTATCACAGAATATACACCTTGACAATGTAATGCAATTCTTAGGAGTTACATCCAGTCTCCATGAACATTTCTGTTGTAATGCACTTCTGAATATAGACCATAGCAATTTCTTTCTTATTCTTTGTAAATTGTTTACTCTCTGATGACATTGCAATTCCTGTGATACATATCTCTATTATCAGGTAGTTCTCCACTGTGATTGGGGATTTATGTTGCCAATTAATGCCCTAATGGCATCAAAATGATTCTGTTGGAACAACTTAGCATGTATACTTACAATTAATGCTCTAATGACTTCAAAACCATCATGTTGGAATGACATTATGCTGCAATTTGTCCTCACACCACAACTGCATATATACAGACGTTGAATGTATAATGGATATTGAGTATAACTATGTAATGTGTGTGAAGCATATTTGACATTGATTTTGGAGTGCATGTAGAGTATGTAGAGTTCGGGCATGAACCGTTGAGGCTACTTCCATTTCCCAACAATTAGTTTGGTTGGCATCCTTGAAAGCACTACGGGCCTCTTCCCTCAATTCTGCATTTTTTTTTTTTAGAGTCGGGGGTCCTTGAATGGTTGTACCTGTATGGTTCTTCACCATTTCCATGGGAAACTCATGTTCGACACATCCCCCAACACTTCTTTAAAATAGAGGAATGATGGCCGCATTTGCAGCGTGTCACTTCCTGAGTACCTGACACTATGGAACGTTATATTTATCAGGAACCTATGCTTTTGCGAGAATTCAGGTCAGCCGTATTTAGATTACATACCCTTACAAGATGGGGCAACTCTGTTCTCCTCACAGCAATGTCCCTTTTCAGTTTCCATGATCTGAATACCTCACTAAAATGGCCCTGCTCATTCGCCGCATCCATTTTCTCCTAGGCAACCCTTGCGCCAGATACTTGGTATACTGTGATTCAAGTGTTAACGTCCACAATCCATTTAGAAGGTAAGACATTTGGTAGCGCAGCAATTATCTTACTTGAGCCGATGTCCATTCAACTCTATTTATCATAATCCCCACTGTTCGGATTACATTATAGATCCCGCACGACCTGTGTATATCCCGATATCCAGATATCCATGCTTGAGGCGCTTTTGACACCGCTCAGATATCCGCTGAAGGAACCACCACTGTACCCCTGGGACTCGCTAGCATGTGGTACTTTTTATCCTCGGGCTCTTTGAATTGTTTTTATCAATGTGTTCACCATATGAAATGCCCTATTGGAGAATGAGTACCTACATGATAATACTCTGTTTCTGGATAGACAGTCATCCATAGACCAGGTTCAGTAACCATGACAGTACCACAGAGTCCACGTTTGTAGTATAACAGCAAGCACCATCTGTACTTCCACCTCGATCCCATATAAGAGGTAACCTCCCACACGTCATTTCTCATTAATATTCTAGACCCCGCATCTTTCAAACTGCGGGCCATATACTATTAGATATAGTTAATTGAGATTCAGTCATCTTCTAGCAGATAATGACCTTATCAGTGGATTTTAGATACCACCCTATTTTGATTTCATTATTGTTCATTCCTCCATTAACAGATACACGCCCTACATAAAGAACTAGAGGTTGGAGCCTGGATGGGACATCACCTTCCTATTTGTGGGTGAACCTGATACACCTTTTCACAGCATATGATGATTCGAGGTATTTCCACATATTCTCAAGTAGTTTGTCTTTTTCTGAATCTCTTTTGAGTGGCTCTTGAGTCATTCGTTCTTACAAAATATATTCTTTATTATAAGCATGTTCTAAGAAGTGACACTTGGAGACAGCTAGATCCAGATAGTGTGTTCATTTGACGCATGTGGAGATTTAAGTTCCTATTCATTAATGGAAAGTTGACCACCTATATTTGTTGGAACATGGATGTTCTCCTAGGGACCATCCAATTGGGTTTAATAATATCAATATATCGAAGGTCATGGACTAGATTATTTCTAATACCTATTCTACTGTTAATTGAATTCTAATACTTTTGAACCTAGACTCAAGTACTTGTCTTAATTTTAAACCTACAATTGATGAAATAATGGGCTAACTGCATCAACTTACCAGACTCTTTCTTTCCTTTTTTTTCTTTTAACTAGCAGTCCATTTAGGCCCTTTCTGAAGAAGAGGGAATCCTCGAAACGCGTCGGCCGACTTATATTGGACACTATTGCTTGTACATCGTGTTTCTTCTCGCATTTATTATGCTTGTAACATTAACCTTATTAGTGCCAAGGACGAGATATCTCGTCCTTGGGAAACCTCGTCCTCTCAGGCACTCCGTTTCCGCACAAAACTGTAATCCAACCCCGGGGCTATGTGAGAGGGAGGTCCCGCTTCACTGCCCGGGGGTTGGATTACCTTCAATTTCACATCGGCGTGCGTCATGAAATTGAAAGTAAATTCACCGCGGCAGCCATTTTTGTCTGCCGCAGTGAAAACAGAAGGTGAGTGTTCACCTTACTCTGCCTCGATTTCCGGCTGTATTTCAAGCCGGAGATCGAGGTAGGTATTGCTGGAGAGGGGAGATTCTCCCCTTTCCAGCGATACCTTGTGTGACAGCATTGCTGGTCACGAATCGGGCGCAGAGCTCGATCCGTGGCCAGCAATGGCCACTAGAGCACCAGGGATCTGTTTTGGGAGCTGGGGGTGGGGGGCTGCTTAGTAGGTAAGCGGCCCCCTCTCTCCCAAGCCCGCAAAGCATGGCACCACAGCGCAGGAGACCCCTGGGGGCAGTGAGCATCTGCCCCAGGGGGGATGAGAAAAAAAAATCGAAGGGAGGTGGGGGGGGGGGGGGTTTGGGGCCCTGGGGCCCCCTAGACCACCATGGATTTTTGAAAAAATTGTGTCTTTGGAAAGGGGAGATTCTGCCCTTTCCAAAGACACCATTTTTGACGCATTGCTGGTCACGGATCGGCGCAGAACGCTCGATCCATGACCATCAACCCACTGGATCACCAGGGATACGTTTGTGACGTGGGGGGAGGGGGGCTGCTTACAGTAAGCAGCCCTCTCCCCCCTGGCCCCCAAAGCATGGGGGCACATATGTGCACAACCCTGGGGGCAGGGGGCAAAAAATAATAATAATAATAATAAAAAAAGAAATAGAACGGGGATAGGGGTGGGGGAGCCTGGGATTTTTTTGCCCCCCTGAAAGGGTGGTGGCCCTCCCTTTCCTACACCAAGTGAAAGGGGGGGCACCCCTTGTAGCACTCCCTGGGGGCAGATTCATGGGTCCTGTAGGTTAGGGCCCCCATGGGGGCAGATGGCTGATCATCTGCCCCCAGGGAAGGGGCAAAATGAAAAACAAAAATGAAATTAAAAAAAACTACAAGAGGAATTTTGGGTGGGAGTGGGGGGCCGCTAGCCATCAGGGATTTATTTTACAGAAAAGGGGGGTGGCCCTCTCCCCCTAACCCAAGGGGAAATGGGGGCACCCCTTGTAGCTCTCCCTGGGGGCAGATATCTGCTCCTAGGAAGGGCCATCTGACCCCAGGGAGGGCTGCATGAGATGCCCCCCTCTTATCTGCCCCTAGGGAGGGCTGAATGAGATGCCCCCTGCATTTGGTGTGGGGGGTAGAGGGTCACCCCCCATTACATTAGAAAATTACCTGGCGGTTTAGGGTGCCTCTTAGCCTGCCCTAAAGTGTAGTGTACCATTTTCCATTTTTTTCTTTGTTTACAAAACTTGCCTTGGCGCAGAGGGGCACATTGGTGTACCAATCTGGCCCCAGGGTGCCCAGACCTTACTGCCCCACCCACAGAGGGGCCTGTCCCACACATTTTTGGTGGCCCTCTCCCCGCACCCCAAATGGAGGGGGGTGTACCTCACGCAGCCGTTTGTAGGAGGCCCAGAGAGGCCTGCATGAGGTGCCCCCGCCATCCATTTGGGATGAGGGGGAAGAGGGGCATCAAAAATTGTGGGACAGTCCCCCCAGTGGGTGGGGCAGTAAGGGTTGGGCACCCTAGGGCCAGATTGGCACACCAATGTGCCCCTCTGCACCAAGGCAAGTTTTGTAAACAATGAAAAAATGTCTTAAATGCTGTAACACATTTTAGAGGGGGCTGTGGGGCACCCCAAAGGGACAGGGAATTTCCTAATGGGAAGGGGTGGTGACCCCATCTCCCCCACCCGCAATGGAGTGGGTGCCATGTCATGCAGCCCTCCCTGGGACCAGATATCTGCTACTAGGAACGGACACCTGAGCCCAGGGAGGAGTGCAGGACAGCCCTACCCCTTATCTGCCCCTGGGGAGGGCTACATGAGATGGGCCATCCCTCCAATTGGGGTGGGGGTGGAGAGGTGCACCCCCCTTCACATTAGAAAATTTCACAGCGGTGTAGGGGGCCTCTCTGCCCCCGCTAAAGGGCAACCTGCCATTTTGAATTATTTTCTTTGTTTACTATACCTGCGTTGGCGCAGAGGGGCACATCGTTGTGCCAATATGGCCTCGGGGGTGCCCAGACCTTACTGCTCCACCCACTGGGGGGCCTGTCCCACAATTTTTGGGGGTCCTCTCCCCCCCACCCCAAATGGAGGGGGGGTGTACCTCACGCAGCCGTTTGTAGGAGGCCCATTGAGGCCTGCATGAGGTGCTCCCGCCACCCATTTAGGGTGAGGGGGAGAGGGCCCCCAAAAATGGTGGGACAGGCCCCCCAGTGGGTGGGGCAGTAATGTTTGGGCACCCCGGGCCAGATTGGCACATCAATGTGCCTCTCTGCACCAAGGGGAGTTGGGTTACCAAAGGAAAAAAGTGAAAATGGTCTTATGCATTTTAGGCGGGGCTGCGGAGCCCCCCAAAGGGTCAGGGAATTTTCTAATGGGATGGGGCATTTACCCCCTCCCCCCAAGCCGCAATGGAGTGGGTGCCATGTCATGCAGCCCTCCATGGGACCAGATATCTGCTCCTAGGAACGGACGCCTGAACACTGGGAAGAGTGCAGGACAGCCTCCCCCCTTAGCTGCCCCTGGGGAGGGCTACATTTTGCTGGTGTGACCGTAGTTAACACATGTTTTTTGTTTTGTTTACAGCTTTTTCTACGCGAGAAGCTGCAACATTATGTGAGCACTGTTTTTTATTATTCTATAGTAAGGGCCCACTGTCAGTGGGGTGGGCGAGACTGGGGCTGTATTGTTGTTGGTGGTGTGGGTGGGAATGGGCCGTCTGGGCAGATATGTTGGTGGGCTGGGACACAATTGCAGGGGCATGCCACAAAGTTCCCCGAGAATATTGGTGTTTCCCTGGGAGCGGATCTCTCCCATGTGGGTTGTCCGTCTGCAAGCCCAGGCTCCACCTCTGGCTGTGCTACGTCACAGATGTCACCTCGGGAGAGGAATGGGGATCCTGCTGGGGCTCCCTGGAGCTGCTGCTGTGCTTAGGGGACGGTACACCCACATGGTACATGGATGTCCAAGGCCCGGGACATCACCTCCAACTGTCCTGGAGTTGTGGCTGGGCTGCATTACAGCTTTTCCCTTCGGGGCGGTATTGGCACACTGCAGAGACTCCTTGGTGGGGAGAAGCTGTAACGCAGGGCAGCCAGGGCTCCTGCAAAGTGGGCGGTAATATCCCTGGCCTTGTACACCCTTCTCCCATGTGGGTCTTTGCCGGGGGTTCTGGGTAATAAATTCAGGGCCAATTTGCGTAAGTCAGACCTCTGTGGATTCCCATGGGTGTCCTCTTTTGGGAAATGCATGGGGTTCCCTGTTTTCCTTGCTGGCTTCGACACCGTAGGCCCAAATCTGTAGGTTGCCCACATGAACAAAATGGGCTGTGCCGAAAGGCTTGGGATTACCAGTGAGTTACGCTTTTCCTTTTGCGCCCCCGGAAGGTGTACCCACACATGTGAGGTACTGTTTGCATTGGGACACGTGAAGGAAGCGGGAAGGTAGGCAATGTGTTGTTGGTGGTGTGTTTCGATGGGTGAGCCGAGTGAAATGTGCGGAAAATGCATTTTTTTCCCACATTTCAGACTTTGCGGGGGTGTCTGGGTAATAAATTCTGGGCTGATGTTACGCTCACCTGGCTCCCACAGTGGCGTCAGTCGGACCCGAACAGCTGCGGTCTCCGCCCACGTGATGTGTAGTGCAGCGATGACTGACTGGATCTGCCCTCCTAATCTTGTCTGATTAACCCGTAGAAATATTCTCCTGCAAGTGGAGGGATGGATTTAGCCACTTGTGGATTCAAGTGATGGCACCCCCACAGTCCACCCCAGCTAATCACTTCTGAAATGCCCTCACAGCAATCTCACCTTATATTCTTGAAAGATGAGCTCTCCATCCTGCGTGGATTTACAGGGGCGCGTTGATTCCAGTTACTTCACTGGTTTGAAGGCTCGGGAGAGTTCCGGAGAGTATTGACTCTGAGGTTCCTGGTGAGGACCAGTAAGTGTTAAGTTCATAGAGTTCAATATGTCCGATGTTCACTCTTGTTTTCCCCCTTCCTTTATTGTCTTGCAGCTGGCTCGTGAAAAGATGCTCTTGTGGCAGCTGGTGGCGCTCAGGTAAGAGTCTGTATTACCCAACGCTATCCGGTAAATGTTGCACGTGGAAAACGTGTTGTTTTGTCTCTCTTTACAGATAGGGCACGTGCAAATATGGAGAGTCACAAAAGGATGCCTCCGGTGGTAAATCAGGTAAGTCTATGGTGGTAAGAATTATATTTGTTGGTTCCCTCGGCTCACCTTGTGGTTTTCTTTTGTCTCCTAGGTGCCGAAGTTCAGCGAAGAAATTATGGAGGCAGCGCCGGCCCGAAGGATGCTGTGAAGACTGGTGAGTATGGCGCGGCGCTGCAGCTGGAGGTGCGGTCCTTGCAGAAATGATGTTCTTTACAAGTCCGGAGACGAGATGGATCCAGAATCAGGTGTGGAATAGAAATAAGTTCGTTTTCTAACCTTGTCCCTTTCTTTCCTATTTGTTTTAGGAGCTCCGGATTCGAGGCGGGCGTGGCAGAAGACTGGATGCAGGCTGCAGGCACGGTGAGTGTTACGCTGCTGGATGCAGAATAACGCGAAGCGTGTGTTGCTGGTCGGGCGTGGTTTAAATAGCCTCAAAAGTAGTCCCAGGTAAGAAGTCCCTAGAACCACACCGGAGTAAAAAATTGTCCCTTTCAGGCTTCATGTTGGATTGGAGTCATTTGCAGCATGGTCTGCCTGAGGTAAGTAATGACTATGAGCCTGGCGCCTTAGGCGCCAGGACTGGTTTCTACTATGAGCCTGGCGCCTAAGGCACCAGGACTGAACCCAAATAGCCCCTAGCCGGGGCTGCTGAGGTTTTACTAAATGTCTAGATGCCTGCTCCCGGGGCTGATGGGCTTGGTCCGGGTGCCTGGGGGTAGGCATCATGACAGCCGATTTGCGCAAATCATACCTCTGCGGATTCCCACGGGTGTTCTCTTTTCAAAAATGCATGGGGTTCCCTGTTTTCCTTGGTGGCTTGGACAGCCGAGGCCCATATCTGTATGATGTGCCCGTCTGCAGAGAGTGTGAAATTCAGGTGTGAAAACAGTCTTGGGGTTACTTGTGTTTTAGGCTTTCCCCTTGGTGCCCAGGTAGGTGCACCCACACATGTGTGGTACCGTTTTCATCAGGACGATAGGCCATGTGTTGTTGCCGGTGTGTTTCGATGGGTGAGCCGAGTGAAATGTGCGGAAAATGCGTTTCCCCTCCCCCACATTTCGGACTTTGCAGGGATGTATGGGTAATAGATTTTGGGCCGATTTGCAAAAATCATACCTCTGCGGATTCCCACGGGTGTCCTCTTTTCGGAAATGCATGGAGTTCCCAGTTTTCCTTGGTGGCTCGGACACCAGATGCCCATATCTGTATGATGTGCCCGTCTGCAGAGAGTGTGAAAACAGACTTGGGGTTACTTGTGTTTTAGGTTTTTTTCCTTGGCGCCCAGGTAGGTGCACCCACACATGTGAGGTACTGTTTTCATCGGGACACCTGTGGGAACACGGGACGGTCGGCCATGTGTAGTTGGCGGCGTGTTTCGATGGGTGAGCCAAGTGAAATGTGCGGAAAATGTGTTTTTCCCCCACATTTTTGGACTTTGCGGGGGGTGTTTGGATAATAAATTCTAGGCCGATTTGCGTAAATCATTACTTACATATCTCTGCGGATTCCCACGGGTGTCCTCTTTTCGGAAATGCATGGGATTCCCTGTTTTCCTTGGTGGCTTGGACACCCGAGGCCCATATCTGTATGATGTGCCCATCTGCAGAGAGTGTGAAATTCAGGTATGAAAACAGACTTGGGGTTACTTGTGTTTTAGGCTTTCCCCTTGGTGCCCAGGTAGTGCACCCACACATGTGAGGTACCGTTTTCATCGGGACACCTGTGGGAATGCGGGACGGTAGGCCATGTGTTGTTGGCAGCGTGTTTCGATGGGTGAGCCGAGTGAAATGTGCGGAAAATGCGTTTTTTCCCCCACATTTCGGAATTTGCGTGGGTGTCTGGGTAATAAAGTCTGGGCCGATTTGCGCAAATCATACCTCTGCAGATTTCCACGGGTGTCCTCTTTTCGGAAATGCAATGTGCCCATCTGCAGAGAGTGTGAAATTCAGCTGTGAAAACAGACTTTGGGTTACTTGTGTTTTAGGCTTTCCCCTTGGTGCCCAGCTAGGTGCACCCACACATGTGAGGTAGCTATTTCATCGGGACACCTGTGGGATCGCGGGAAGGTATAACATTTGTTGTGTTTGTGTGGTTTTCATAACGTTTTGACCCATTTGCTGGTGCCCTTTGTCACACAACCCTTTCATTTCCCAAATGTGACCTTCATTTAGTCGCTTTAGTCACCATACACTTTTGTAACCTGCACAAGTCACCTACCCTTGAAAAGGGCTGCCTGTGCTGTTTCAAAAAATGTATGCTTGCCGTTCCTCACCACATTGGTTTTCCCGATTTACACATGCTAAGTGCGTCTGTTCAGGCCGTGAGCACAAAACTCCTGTGTACCATGGCTCAGTGTTTGGCTTGTGGTATTGCTTGTTTTGTAAAACACTTCAAAAAATGTGTGCTTTCCTAACTGCAAGAGTCGGGGGAATGTAGCGGAGCATTGCTTTTCTCAAAATTCATAGAAGCCATTGCCGTACCAAGCCAACCATGTCCAACACATACCTTTTTTTCGGTCATTTTCCCTCTTTTCCCCCAACCTATGGCATTTTCCCCTACCTAGTTGTTGTCCGACCTATGCAAATCATCCCTTTCTAAACTTGGAATGTTGTCTACTTTTCAGAAATATATGCCTTTCTGTCCTCCAATTCGGCTTTCCTACCCTTTTCTTCCATTCCGTCCATGCATGTCCAATTGGCAAAAATTGCGAAAATCGCCTACCTCTCACAACACGGTTGATAACCACATCAAAATATTTTTTTTTCGTTTCCACTAAACCTGTTCTTGAAAGCCAGGTAATTGGGGAATTCAGCACGGCAAACCATTTGTTCCTAGCTCTTACAAGGAAAAAACCACAGGCTTCTTTGTACATCATTTTATTCGCATTTATTGAAAAAACACAACGTTTTCGCCCTTTTTGGTTATTGTCTCTCACCCCCCCTACAGCAATCTAGGATTCCTGGCTGGCGTTATGACCACCTACATGTCGGAAAAGAAGGAGCCAAATTTGGCCGAGATATCTCATGTAACAAAAAAGTTACAAGGCTTTGAATGGCCACATACCGAAATCACCAAAAAAGGCCTTGGCACTAGGGGGAAATACCCATGGCAGTTAAAGGGTTAAATCATTGTTCTCAAAGAAATATTGTGTTTCAGAACCCATTGTGGTATTAAATTGTGAAATTTACTTTACTTGTTTGACTTTTGAATATCTATATGTTTCTCCAGCATGGGGTCTGGCATGGATTCACATGCTCATGAATACGGGGAATATTCATGAGCATGTGAATCCATGCCAGACCCATGCTGGAGACCAACAGTTACAGGTAAGTTACTTGTTCCTTTTTGCTCCTACATTTTATAGAGCTTTCGTGAGGACACAAGAGTACAGGTTATTTAATAGCACACAATGATGGCCCTTTGGGTAGAGAGCCACCATCAGGAATACACACTAGGTAGCAATTAGATGCACATAGCTAGCTAGGAGTGATTCTTTTTCCAGCAAATATATGTGGAGACACCACACAGTGAATTATCTCACTGTTGGTGTTTGCATTTTGTCCTGTCGGAACACCTCTTCTTGTTTGATTATTTGTTTGTAATCCCAGTCCCAGACAGAGTAGGGAGCTACCCTCTAGTTATAAAAATAACTGATAGCATTCAGGGCTGGGGTTCGAATCAGAGTGGTCCCTAGTAAGGCCCACAAAGAAGGCTGCTATGTTTTCACAATTGTGGAGCTGGGTCCATTGACATTAACGGTGGCGTCCATATATGCCGCCAATGTGGGCCTGAAGGCTTTTTTTTTTAAACGACCCTCACACACTTGGAAGCTTTCAGGGAAGGCAAATTAATTCTCCTGGGAGATTTTAGCATGGCCTGGGATGCAACTCGAGCTCGGAGCACGGTTATGTGTTATACTAAATCACCCCATCTAAAACCTTAAAACAGAAATTCACCCATATTTCCCTGGTAATTGTTTGGCCTGCACTTAGAGGATCAGAAAGCGGATACACCTTTAACTCACATGTTCATCGTTCATTCTCACCGATAGATTATGTCTGGGCCTCAATCCCAATTTTAGGATACGTCATGAAAATCACATGCCATACTATAGCGCTGTCAGATCATGCTCCGATCTCCACAGACCTGGATATTCCACAAAGTTTATGGGCTTGGAGATTTGTGCTCAAGCTACTTGGGGATCAAGTAGTTCGGGACAAGCTCGAAGAGAAGATAGGGGAGTTTTGTTTAACCTCAATCCTGTTCGGGAGACCCGGGGTGAACGTGACATGGGACGCCTTCAAAGCTACTTTATGGGGGGTTTTGATTGCAGAAGGGGCCATTAGACTTAAACCGAAAAAGGCTTTTGAAATAGAGCTAGAGGAAAACTTACAATGCGCAATGAAGAATATGGAAACAAATACGGGGCAATCTGCACAAAAATCCTTTACAAGGGCAGTAGGCAGGTTAAATTTCAAATTAAAAACATGGCAAAATCCCTGCCGTATCTTAAACACAAATACTTTATTAAAGCCAATAAGACAGATCGTCTTTTAGCTAGACAACTCTGTCAAAAAATGACAGCTCAGACTACACAATCGTTCCGACTCCCCTCAGGCGAGATGGCTACTTAGGCCACGCAGCACTTGTATCAGTTGGCATTTTCGGACCCACTATTAGAAAAAGCATAATTATATGCAGTTGCCCTTCCCAGTTAACGCCTGCAGATAGGGAGCTGCTTGAAGAAGATATTACCCAGGAAGAGTCACCAAGCCTGAATAGGTATCCAAAGTTGCAGGTCATACCGCCCAATAGCTTTTGGATGCAAAAATCTATACTAGGATATTAGCCAACAGGATGGAAGACCTTCTCCGTTTACTAATACACCCGGACCAATCTTATAAAACAACATCAGACCCACGACAACATTAGGCGAATGTGCCATAATTTGGAGAAAGTGGAAAAGAAACCCATAACAGTGGTTGATCTCTCACCATGAGTTCAGCTGGTGGCCTGTCATTTGACGACAGGTGCAAGATTTTTTTAGTGACCTCATGTGCCCGGGTGTCAACTTTGTCCAGTAGAGGGTGTCTGGATGGATAGTCCGCTGGGTCTGCGTCTCCTCCTGGTTTGTGGACAATAGTATAATCGTCCTCTTGCAGTCTTATTCCCCCTCGTTCTATGCAGGGTGGCATTTTCATTATCTCTCACCATGAGTTCAGCTGGTGGCCTGTCATTTGACGACAGGTGCAAGATTTTTTTAGTGACCTCATGTGCCCGGGTGTCAACTTTGTCCAGTAGGGGGTGTCTGGATGGATAGTCCGCTGGGTCTGCGTCTCCTCCTGGTTTGTGGACAATAGTATAATCGTCCTCTTGCAGTCTTATTCCCCCTCGTTCTATGCAGGGTGGCATTTTCATTTTGGTGTTCCCACAGGTTGGTGTTAGGGCTTTGTCATGTTGCTCTTGATCCCTTCCAGGTATTGAGATGTCGTTGAGAAGAAGAAGTTGGATTTCTTTTGATACCTGTTCTTGGAGGTGGAAACCCACTTTCCGTGGGTGTTGTGGAACTGGCCTGACGTTTTTGTCTATATGTAGTTTGATGCATGGCCCTTTTAGCATCCCTACCCCTTCGAACAGTTTGGGGAAAGTGTTCTTGAGTTCTCTTTTTGCCAGTAGTCTGTCTATGATTGCCCTGACGGGTTCGCATGGTAGTGGTAGTCCTTCAATGACCTCCGACTGGTCATAGTGTAGGTCAATCAGGGCAAGTGCGTTAGCTGTCCTGTAACTGAGAAGGCAGCGGCCAATAGCTGGGCTTCTTATCACATGTATCGTGGCGGTTACTGTGATGCCTCTGTGTCGTAGGTCGCATTGAAATTTCCCTTTTGATGTCATGGGTTGGGTTGCTCCCCATTGGAAGATGTGTGTCCTAGACTCTTGGATGGGGTATATTGAAGCTATTTCACGATAGATGTCTTCATTCATGACGTTGACCGTCGCTCCTGTATCAACAATAAATCTGTTTTGGGTTCTTCCCATCTGAATTGTTACTCTGGGAGCCGCGGTGTCCTCCTCCTCTACGCTGAGAAGGCATACATACTCTCGGTCGTAGCCGTCCTGTAGGTATGGAGGCTGTTCGTTTCCACTTGGTGGATAGTGTGGTGGGGGGTAAGGGTATGGCTCCCTGTCACGTTCCCGGTTGTCTGGTGCTTCCGCTCTGCGGGTGTCTTCGCGTTCCAGTTCCCGCGTGAAGTCATCCTGATAGGCATCGTATAATTCGTGGTCTTTCCTGTCTGGTTCGATCTGAAGTCCTTCCAAGGCTCTCACTGTGTTTGGGCGTTGATATGATGGCGCGAGAGGTGCATTCCTGTCCACATGGTGATGCTGTTCTTTATGTGCGTCCATCGATCGAGGGGCAGATTGTGGGCGTGCTGATCCTCCTTCCGGTAGTAGTTCTTTGCACATCACTTGGAAGTGGTTCTCCATTCCGCATCTCATGCATCGTTGCCCAATGGCGGGGCACGGTCCTCTGTGTGGATATTCGAATCCGCAGCGATAGCATTGGCGGTCACCCTGTGCTCGTTGTGTCGGGTACCTCTGGTTGGTCCTTGGTTGGGTGTTTGGCTGGCGGGCGTAGGGATGTATTGCGGCTATGGTTTCTCCCTTTTTTGGGTTCTCAATGGCTGCTGCTTGAATGTCCACTCTTTCGTATACCCTGGCTAGGTCTAGCACCTCTTTTAGGGATAGGGGTTTCTTGAGAAGGTGCTTCCGGAACATCGAGGATGCACACCCTTCTATGATGCGTAATCTAATGGCTTCTTCGTCATTAAAGTTAGCAAAGTCACATTTGGATATTTTCCTCTGAAGACGTATTACAAACTCCCCTATTGATTCGTGAGGTAGCTGGCCACATTGGTTGAAAGTGTACCTTTCATAGTCCCGGTTGGGTGAAATGACCAGTTTTTCGTGAATGGCTTGCAGGAGTCTTGCATATGTGGTGCGATCTTGTGGAGGGATCGTGCGTATAATATTTTTGATTTCTCTCCCTGCGACATTTGCAAATATGCTCAGTATGTTGGGAGGTTCTTGTGTGCCGATGGCACCCACGAAGTCGTCAAATTCCTCCATCCATTCTTCCCATCTCTGCCCCTGGTCATGGTGTGGGTTTAGCGTGAACGGGGCAGGTCTCCTCATTAGGCTTGCGTGAGAGGAGGGAGCTCCTGGTGGTGGTGGTGGTGCATTCGGGTCTGCCGCGTCTGCAGATGACATGGCGGTATCCTGGTGTGTAGCGTGGAGTGCTGCGTCGCGGATGCTCGGGGTGCTCTGGTAGGCTTTTGCACCGTGGTTCTCTTGAACTGCTGCGGTGTATGTTCGTCCACTGGGGCACGTTGTTCACCCTCTACTTTTTGTGTGACAATGTCACCTTCGGGTTCTTGCAAAATTTTGTTTTCCAGGTGTTTCCACCGATGTCACGTAGGTGGGAGACTCGGGGTTCCCCTTTGCAAATGTTACCTTTGGGTGTGTCTGCTGGTGTGTCACGTGGGTGGGAGACTCGGGGTTCCCTTTTGCAGGTGTCACCTTCGGGTGATTTCACTGGTTCCCTGCTGTGTCACGTGGGTGGGAGACTCGGGGTTCCCTTTGCAGGTGTCACCTTCGGGTGATTTTGCAAAATTTTGTTTTCCAGGTGTTTCCACCGATGTCACGTAGGTGGGAGACTCGGGGTTCCCCTTTGCAAGTGTTACCTTTGGGTGTCTCTGCTGGTGTGTCACGTGGGTGGGAGACTCGGGGTTCCCTTTTGCAGGTGTCACCTTCGGGTGATTTCACTGGTTCCCTGATGTGTCACGTGGGTGGGAGACTCGGGGTTCCCTTTGCAGGTGTCACCTTCGGGTGATTTCACGGGTTCCCTGATGTGTCACGTGGGCGGGAGACTCGGGGTTCCCTTTTCGCTACCCCTTTCCGACTCCTTACTTGAGGGTGGATGCCGCGAGCCTGCGGGTCTCCTCTTCCGTGACGTGTGGGCCTGCTGAGTTCCCTCGTGGTCTCCTTCCTCTTGTGGGCCTCTTCTGGTCCGCGGGCTCCGCTCGTTGTTGGCGTCCGCGGTCCTCTTCTTGTCGAGGTGCGCGGGACCTCCTCTGCTGGGCGCTGCGGTCCTGGTCGGCTGGGCTGTTGTCGGCGGGCTTCCGTCGCCGGGCACTTCGGTCTCGGGCGCACGGGCCCCTCGATCACCTGGTCGGCTGGGCCAGCTGCCGGTGGGCCTCCGCTGCTGGGCTCTTCGCTGCTGGGCTCTGCAGTTGGGGCGCACGGGCCTCTCGATCTTCCGGTCGGCTGGTTAGCTGGCCGTCCTCCGCTGTCGGGTTCCTCGCCACCGGGCTCTCCAGTCTTGGGCGCACGGTCCTCCCCGATCTTCTGGTCGGCTGGTCTGCTGCTGGCAGGCCACCGCTGCTGGGCTCCACACTGCTGGGCTCTCCGGTCCTGATACGCTGTAGGGCACACGGGCCTACCTGGTCTGCTGGGCTCACGAGCCCTCCTTAACTGCTGGGCACACGGGCCCTCCCTGAACGCTGCTGGGCTCGCAGGCCCTCCTCACACTGCTGGGCTCACGGGCCCTTCAAGCTGCTGGGCACACGGGCCCTCCCTGGACGCTGCTGGGCACACGGGCCCTCCAATCACTGCTGGGCTCACGGGCCCTTCAAGCTGCTGGGCACACGGGCCCTCCACTCACTGCTGCCGGCACCCACGGGTTCGCATCGGCTTCGTCGCCAGTGTTGTGCTCCGTTCATTCATGCATACCCAAACCTCAAGAATGACACGGAGCCAATGCTGCAGTGAACCATCTTTATTCACTCCCTGACACTAACTGCCGTTTCCTTCCCCGGCCCCCTCCTTTTCCCTTTTTCTCCCGCTCCTTCTCTGTTGCCGCTCTTAAAGGGGTAGTGTCCCTTTATTCATGTACAACACTCCTATCATTAGATGCATTGAAAGCTTTTGACCGGGTCGAGTGATCGTTTCTTTTTCAGACCTTGGCAAAGCTCAGATTCAGTCAAAAATGAATAAATAAAATACAGGCAAATTATATTCAACCCAGTGCCAGCCTACTCCTCAATGGGCAATTACCTTCCCCCATTGCTTTACAACGCTGGACCAAACAAGGGTGCCCACTTGCTCCGCTCTTATGTGCTCTGCATTTAGAACCACTTCTTGCCAAGATTAGACAGACGGACACTATCCACGGGTTAGACTTTGTTGGCGTCCCACATAAAATAATGGCATACGCAGATGACATGCTGCTCCTAGCCTTGAATCCTTCCCTCTCTTTACAAGCAGTAATACACGAACTGGCAAAGTTTGGGTTAGCTGCAGGGTTAAAAATAAACATGACCAAATCGGACATTTTACATCCATCTCTCCCTGCCGAGGAACTACAGCGGTTATGCTCACATACGCAATTTGGGTGGGTGCAGGCAGAGATTAAGCTTCTGGGTGTAACCGTAACGTTCACATTGGAAGGGTTATATGAGCCCAATTATGCCACGTTGCTAAAGAAGTCAAGGGTCAATTGTCAAAATGGGGACCGCTCTCAGGCTCTTGGTTGGGCAGAATGAACTCTGTACAAATTGTCACTTTGCCTAGGGCCCTATATCTGTTTCAAGCACTACCAATCCGGGACCCCCCAACGCTCCTTCTTTCAAAAACTGAACAGGGCAATCACTTAATTTATCTGGAATAATAAATCCCCACGTTTAACCTTGAGCACGCTAATGATCTCTATGGCCAGGGGGTCTAGGTCTGCCAAACTTCTTGAAATACTATCACGCTACACAAATCCGGGGCATGAAAGACTGGTACGCGGAGAATTCTGGGAAAAGGTGGGTCCAGATGGAGAGGGCACTAGGTGGGTCCCAGCTTGTAAACATGTTGTGGCTGCCAAAACAAGATTGGCCCCCAACATCTGTCACAAAACTGGTTGAGGATGTGTGGTACACAGCAGTTAAGAAATACCACCTCACGACCTTCCCATCACCTCTTACACCTTTATTTCACAATCCACAATTCACCCTAGGCCTTGAACCCCATGCATTCATAGATTGGAAACGGGCTTGCTGTATTAGACTACGAGATATGTTTCAAGGTAAAGAACCTAAATCCTTTATACAATGTAAGTCAGACCTGGGGCTCCACGAATCTGCCCGATTCCAGTATTTACAGGTCAGGCACTGGATATTGGCTCCCCCATATAACAAAGCCGCAGTTAGAGATCTAACCCCATTTGAAAAATGTGTAACCTCTAATCCACGTAACACAGCCCTCATCTCCAACTTATACAAAATCATGGCTGACATCTTCCCTACAACTCCTTTGAAATACACATGCGTTAGCATCTGTCCCTAGGGAAACTGCTATTGGAAGCTCGTTGGGATGCCATATGGAAGAGCATACCCTTGTATACTAGGTCCATCCAAGTTAGGGAATTCTGGTATATGGTATTGATTCAATGGTACCATACACCAGTCTGATTACATAATATGAGATTGTCTGTCTCAGATAGGTGCTGGCGTGAATGTGGAGCGATTGGGGATTGGGTACATATGTAGTGGAGCTGCCCGGTGTTTAGAAAATATTGGGAAGAAGTAAATGACCATATGACGCATATATTCGGACTGCATGGGCCCAGAACTCTTAGATCATGTATAATGGTTTTTGTTGAAGACGATTTGAGACACAGCTCTAAACAAAAGTGCTAATCCTTTGTTATCTTGCAGCGAGCGTCTCTTTTGGTCATTGCTCAAAACTGGAGATCGCATGGTTTGTTAAGGTTTTGAATGTTGTGGCACTCGAATGGATTGCAGGCTACATACAGGGAGAACATTCCAAATTTACCAAAGACTGGGACAACATGCTGGACGTACTTCAAAATGACTATAACACTTCATATTGTCCTCAGAAACTTCACATTTTGGGGATTGCTTAATTCTTCAAACAATGTTATTTGAACCATGTACTGTGGAGGGGGTGGGGGTGGTGTTCCTGTTTGTTATTATCCAAAATGCCAATAAAAATAAAAAACAGTATAGAGGCACATCAACGTCTTAGAGTTACTAGCAGTGTACAAAGCATTACAAGCTTTCCAACACCATCTAGCAGGGAAGAATGTACTCATCATCGCAGACAGCAGGACTGCCATGTTTGGCATCAACAAACACAGAGGAACACATTCTCTTAATCTGTCCAAGCTAGCACAGAACATGTGCTATTGGTGCTTCCAGAGACGCATTTCACCTGTGTCACAACATGGAACACAACTGCATAAACAGACACACTAAGCAGAAACACAAGTCTTTCCTCAGAACACAAGTGGGAACTTCATTCATACATTTTGAACGACATTTTTACAAATGCCACATGCAAGCCTCCAGTTTCCCAGAAGGAGTCCAGGTTGTGAATCAGTTGGTTAGGGATATTTGAATACACTTTTCCTCCAAATCCACTCTTGAACAGAATAATCCACAAAAAGCTTCCGGAACACTTGTCAATGATCCAAGTTGCTCCAATGTGGGCACGTCAGACATGGTACTCCCATCTACCCAAGATGTTCATTTGCCCACCAATGAAGCTAACCATCCTTTTTAACATGTCACAGAACCAAGGGTGAACCCGACATCCACATCCTCAGACAACCAACTTAACAACGTGGCTCCTGAAGTCTGCCATCTTAACATACTAAGCTGATTCATGGAGCTATTAAAAGAAGCACATAAACCAAACACTAGTCACTGCTATTTTAACAAATGGAAGATATTTGTAGTATGGTGTAGAGAGTCTAATGTAAACCCCATTGACTATTCACCTAACATAGTGCACAATCTACTTCACTTGTTGGGCTCAGGTCTAGTTTTCAATGCCTTAAAAGTCAAATTAGCTGCATTTTCTGCATACACAACATCACAAAGCAAGGTTTCATGGTGGAAAATTCCAGTCATGATAGCCTTCATGGAAGGGGTGAAAAGACTATATTGCCCAACTACAAATCTAGCTCCAGGATGGGATTTAAATATTGTCTTAAGTAAGCTCATGGGTCCCCCCTCTGAGCTTATGCATAATGCAACAAGCCTCAGAGATCTGACTTACGAAACCGCTTGTCTTATAGCTATCACTTCCTGTAAGAAGAGTGAGCTTCAAACATTGCCCATTTCAGAACCCTTTGTCACAATACATAAAAACAAGTTGGTTCGCACCGAAGTTCATTTCCAGATTCTACATCAATCATTGAACTGCCAGTGTTTTTCCAAGAACCACAAATCTCTGGCGAAAGTGCCCTCCAAAGACACAGTTCCTTGTTTCCTTAGCTGTTCTAGGGAAGGGGGATGCTGTCTCCAAAGCGCCATTTCTAAATGGATTGTAAAATGCATTCAACAATGTTACAGGTTATACAACAAGCTACCATTTACATCAAGAGCACACTACATGTGATACTGGTGCCCCGTTTGCCTCTAATGGCATATTTGCAAAGAAGACTATCTGTAGAGCAGCTACGTGGACACACATTCACCCGATATTACTGTGTGGACACACAAGCTAAGACATCTGTTTGCCTCTGTTCCTTCTGCCAACCATACTTCTTGTACTGCTCGCTGGTTTATGCAAAGCATGTGATTCTACGCACATCCACAAGCCTCCGATGACAAACATTACATACCTGTAATCGTCTTTCTTATGCTTGTATGCACGTAAAGGACCCTGGGTACAGTACACGTCACAGTAGCAATAGTAATACAAACATGCCCTGTCAACGTCCTTTTTTGATTTTGAAAACAAGTAATCTAATACTCTGCATCAACCACTAGATGTCTGCCTATGCAAAGAATGTGAATCCAAGTAGATACAAGCATCAGAAAGACGCTTACAGCTATGTAATATTTGATAACATATATATATATATATATATTATTATATATATATATTTATTACTGAGGCTTGTGGCTCTGCTTAAAATCACATGCTTTGCATAGGCCAACATCTAGTGGTAGGTGCTGAGTATGGCATGACTTGTTTACGAAGTTCAAAAAATAACGTTCACTAGGTGTTTTTGTAATACTACCCCTAGTGTGATCCGTACTGTACCCATGGTCCTTTGCATATCCCTCAGTATGTTTTTTTCCTGTCCCTCAGATGGATTTTTTCCGCCATTGTGGTCGGTCGGTTGCTTTAGGCATAGTTTCTTGGCTAATGTCATAATTAAAGTAGTAACTCTAATTTAGAGTCATTCGTTCACTACTGCACCATCGCTCGACGATCAACTCTTCAGCAGCTTTTAGAGAACATCACCAAATGTAGAAGCTTTTTGGGCTACTTTCAACTCAACGACTCACTGGCTTTGCCCTACACCAGGCTCCGACCTGTTACAGTATGGAGAGTGGGGGGGGGGGGATTCTCATACTTTCAATTGTTTGTGTAGTTCTCCCAGGTATACCAGAGGATGGCCAGGGGTCCATCTTACTCTCAAGGGCCCAACTCCTTTCCCCAGAATAAACAGATGACTAGGCCAATCACAAGTTACAACTGTGGTTTGTTACAAAAACCAACAGGGATCAATACAAGACAATGAAGATTCTCCAGTACAGCTCAGCTATTTATGGTGTGCGCTCCATTCTTGTACAAGTATTGCGTCATCCCCTGGGCCCTTCCCCGAAAAACCTATAGTCACAGAGGGTTGGCTATCGAGAGTACTATTACCTATGGAGGTACCCTATAGAGGTTATTCTACTGGTCCTTGCATGTCAGGTGGCTGGCCTGTCCCATCCCCAAGAAACTATCTATTAAATTGTTGCAGAGTAATAGGCTTACTATTGGCGCTTGCCCCTTACCATCTACCCCTGAGTTTCTATTCTGTGATTGGCCAGAGCTGATCTCACCAGGCCTGGGATTTGAGTTCTCAGCTCACTGTGCACCTCTTCAAGGTGATGTGAACAATTATGTGTCTGTATTGTAACTGTCAGTGTATCACCTTTGCCTATGAGAATGCGCTCTGACATTGCAACACTTGTTGCTTTTCTCATCTGACTTTGCTGGGACCGGCTTTGCTTTCCTTCCACGGATGAATGGGCATTGTTTTGTTCGGCTGCATCACGTGCCTAGGGACAACAAAATCAACCTCTTGAGCTTGCATGCATGAGGATTTATTCTGTTTCTCTGCAGCTGGTCCCCTTGTCTGAAGATCGGAATATGTCTGCGCATCTCTGACCTTGGCTGTGAGCCTGCTTCGTGCTCTGTGCAGCTTGAATCAGCTCTATACGTCTCAGGCTCTGTGGCTTTTAGGCCATCTGTAATTTTCCTTAAACTTCATAATAGGATTTCTACGTGTTCTTGTTATACTAGGTAACCTATAAATTAGTCACACATGGTCCTATCAGGCTCCATATATACTCATGGAGTTCCTAGGGGATTGTTTCGCATAAGCATCTGCAAGCTTGCTCAGAATCTCTTGTTTGCCTTGCTTTTCTGCATTACTGCATTTGGCTAATGAAAAAATAATAAACACATTGACAATATGTGTCCTCTAACTATAGGACTGTGTTGGCAGGTTCTTTGTGTATGTGAGTGTGTGTCTGTGTAATGCACTGCAGGACTGCGAGTGTGCTTCATGACCAACACTGCTATGTTGTGGTGTCACTAGTGACGTCAGCATCATGGCTTCTTGGTGCTTAATAGGAGACTGTCCATCAAGGTGTTTCCGTCCATGATATCCATTTCTTTCCCCATAACCGGTGAAGACATGTACTGGATTCGGTCTGTATGGCTGGCTGAGAGGATACCTTTCTGTGTATTTGTCAATCATGGGTGCACTCTGGATTTGTCTGAAATAAGATAGGTGGCTGCGAGCATTTCTGGCTCTTCGTATTGTCATGAATCTGGGGGTGAGGAGGGGCATTCTTGGGACCCTCTCTTCAGTCCCCCTCTGGTTGACTTGTCGACCAAATCATCATACTTCACACCCTTAATTCTTGGTTGCCAAATTTTTGTTATCCCTCTGAGGTGTCCATAATAATTTACATGATAGCCAAAAGTCCAGTACATATAACTGCATACTCCTTCTGGGTTGCACCATACCCATTTTCCTTCATAGATCTTACCATCGAATGAATTATCACGCTTCATTGCCTCAAGTGGGAATAGTGGACGTTCTGCTATTCTCTTTCTCAGCTTATCTCTTTCCTCTAATATTTTGTCCTTTGCTCCTCCTACGTTCACTTCCAACATCACCTTCATTCCTATTGTTTTCTCTGCTGTCTTTCGACACTGGGTGTTACAGATCTGTATCACGCATAGTGTCATTAGTGCCCCTAGTATCACTTTCAGTCCATCTCCCAGCCATGAAGGCATCCATGACCAGAGGTAC
This sequence comes from Ambystoma mexicanum, assembly GCF_040938575.1. Lineage (NCBI taxonomy): Eukaryota > Metazoa > Chordata > Amphibia > Caudata > Ambystomatidae > Ambystoma > Ambystoma mexicanum. The sequence goes on from NC_090922.1 coordinate 346,091,999, forward strand.
ACTATCCAGCGTTGATCCTTTCCAGTTCCCTTGGCTTCTTCCTCCATTTTGGCATGCATCTTTGACAGCTGGGTCACTGCTTCTGTCAGAGTGCCATTCTCTCTGTCATTGGCAGGTATGAACATGCAACAGAAACTCCCAATTATTTTACAAACTCCTCCTTCCATTGTTGTGAGCAGGTCCAGAACATATCTATTCTGGAGTGCCATCAACCTTACTGCTCTAAGTTCTTCTTTTATTGCGTTGAATCCATTCACTGTAGAGTTTGTCATCATCAGCTCCCACCTTGTAATTTCCAGCCATTTCACGTTTATATATGTCTGTACTGCTGGAACAATAGATGTGAAAAAAATGTGTGTTCTGCTAAATATCCTATGTTCTGGTGGTACATCATCTAGAGCTGTTACTCCTATGTCCCGTGCATTTTCCTCCATACTGTATGGGCGCCCCTTGCTAGGGACGGGAGACAGAACCTTTTTCACCAGAAAAAAATCTTCTTCCCCTTTAAATTTAGAGGCGCAGCCCTGGGAGCATGCGCTCCCTTGACCCCGCCCACTGGCACCACTCCCAGTCCTCTTTTCCACGTCGACTGGAGCAGATTGCTTTCACCAGCCCTCCTGGGTCTGACTTCGGCCTTGTAATTCCACGCGCTCTTCCCCGGATACTGTCCTTTGTCTTCTGTCTTTTGGTCTTTAATCACGTACTCAGTCCTCTGGTGCCACGCTCCTTCCCGTTGCATGTTGACGTCATCGGGCTTCAGCAGGTATCCAGCCTGTAAGGGGCTCTTCCCTACGTCCAAACCCCATGCTCTTTGCCTCGGCTGCCTTGATCCCGAACACGGCTGGGAGGGTTGTACCGCATGTGACGCACTTACACTGCACGCTTTGAAGAACAAGTTAGCTGTCATGACCACTGTGAGGGGGCACAAGTTGTGCCACAAGCAGGCTCCCACCAGAACCCTGAGGGCCTTAAAACCACAGCAAAAGGGCTCCTGGAGCCAGTCCTGGTGCCTTTGGAAGGAAGGGCTATTCAAACTAGGTCCCATTTATGTAGATGGGCCTTTAAATCCAAAAGCACCCACACAGTCTAGTTCTAAGAACCAAGCCATGCGGTCTAGTGTTTTGGGTGTGGCAGGCCTGGAACTACTTTCCCTGGTACTACTTTACCTGGGCTATATAAACCACACCCTGACTGCAGAACATGCTTCGAGTTATTCTGCAACCCGCAGCGTGATGCTCACCGTGTCCAGCTCCTGGTCTTCAGCATCTTCCTGTAATCCTGCAAGAACAAGAACAAGATTATTCTGTTTTACCTGAGAAAACACCATCCAGCACTCAGCATCTCAACTGGGCTGCAATCTGTGGAAACTGAGAGAAGAAGAAACATCACTCACCTGTGAGTACTAGCTTAAGGACTTCCGGCGAACAGCTCCCACAGCTACTATTCGAACATTGAGGCCTGCAATAACGAGAAAGGGAAAAACAATATTAGAATGCGCGCTTCCAAAACATCGAATTCCATCAGTCTTACCTGAATTCCATCCCGCTACGCCACGCTGCCATCCGGAGCACCACAGCAACATCTGCAAAGGAATAACCAGGTTACTCACCGTAGTGACCACCTTACTCCTAGTCCATAGTCCCCTTTCCTCCATACTTATGGGACATTCCTCCATCCTGTGGGACGGGACCAGGGAGCTTTGGAAAAGCATCCAAAAATGTTTAAAATGTTTTAGTCCTTCCTCTCTTTCTATGCGGGATCTGGCACATGGCCATAACCCCGCCCCTTTCGGCTCTGCCCCGCGCATCGCCCATCAGTCCTTTTCTATCGCCAGGTCAGAGACCTTTTAGCAATAACAGAGGAACCTTATTAGAGGGGACGGCGGGCGGGCTCATGGAGGAAAGGGGACTATGGACTAGGAGTAAGGTGGTCACTACGGTGAGTAACCTGGTTATACTCCTACGTCCCGTCCCCTTTCCTCCATACTTATGGAAGATTCCCAAGCACTCCTTACAGGAACTATGGGTGGATGGAAAAAAAACCTTACTGAAAAAGGTTCTTCAGCACAGCCTGACCAAACTGAGCATCAGCTCTTGAACTCAGGTCTAAACAATAATGCTTACAAAAAGCTGATGGGGAGGCCCAAGTAGCTGCCTTTGCGGAATCTCCGAGGGGACATATTTCTGAAAGGCAACTGTGGCTGCCTTGGCCCGCACCAGGTGTGCATGAATACCTTTAGGAGGCTTCAGCCCTTGAACGGTGTAAGACTCCGTAATGCAGGCAGCGATCTATCGGGAGATGGTCGCCTTAGAGGCCTACTTACCTTGTGGATTACAAAAGGTGATGAACAGTTGAGAAGAGCTCCTAAATTCGGAAGTTCTGTCAAGATAGAATTTAAGAGCCCCTCTAACATCCAGACAGTGTAGAACCCTTTCCGCCTCTGAAGCGTGGTTCAGGAAAAAGACGGGCAGGGAAATAGACTGGTTTAGATGGAACTCAGAAACCACCTTCGGCAAGAAAGCAGGGTTTGACCGTAGGATCACCTTATGCTTGTGAAAGCCAAGAAGGGATGCTCCACCGACAAAGCTTAGATCTCAGTCACATAGTGACGGCCACCAAAAAGGACACCTTCCATGACAGGTGCTTGAGGTCCACCGTGGCCATTGGTTCGAAAGGCTTATGGCACAATGCCGTCAGGACCACATTTAGATCCCACGATGGGTGCGGACTACAAATCGGAGGATAAAGGCGTGTCAAGCCTGCAAAATGTCTCTTAACCACTGGATTAGACAGAGAGTAAGAACATTGGTCCGTAGATAGGTAGGCAGAAACCGCTGAAAGATAAGTTCTGCATGACAGAACGTGAACTCCCGACTCTGCTAAGTAGGATACAAAGGACAGTACCGTGTCAATTGTAGCCCGCCTTGGGTCCATCTGCTTGTTTAAACACCAATGACAGAACCTAAGCCATTTGCTTCTGTACTGGGACCTAGTCGAAGGTTGTGAAGCACTCCTTATGCTGGTGTGAGGTGCCCTTTTTCACAGCCTTGGGCATTGTAGTGTTGTAGTGGATGGAAGTTGGCACACAGCAATGTACTACAGATCCTGGCTGCTGCGGGAGGCAATGGATTGTATTTTTCAAGATAATTGCCGTGCTCTTTCCCGTTCCTGTGCGATGACGCTACTTCCGGTTCCGCTTATTTACAGTGACCATTATTAGCGGTCACCGCTAATAGCGGTGACCGCTAATAGCGGTGGCCGGTAATGCCATCTTGAATCATGTCGGTAGTGCAATCTGCGCTTTACATGGTGCCGCTAAGGGCCTTTTTCGGGACTTTTACAGCATGCCGGTAATGTCGTTACCGGCATGGCGCAAAGCTCGTGCCCGCAAAGTCGTAATAGCCCTCTATTAGCGGGCTCTTACCTACACGGACACAGTATTTGCTCCATGACGGTAAGGACAATTACTTACCTCCAACCAGGTAATGACCCCCATTGTCTGTAAAAGGAACCACTTCCTGAGCCCCAGAGAATCCTTGAGAATTCTTTGCTTCGCCTGACAACTTAAATGTTCCCTCTCGAATGCAGGACCTAGTCGCCCCTGTGTCTACAAGAAAGGAAAATGTTTTGTCACCTATCACCACCTCTATGCAAGGTTCCTCCGCAGGGTTGTGTGTGATCGACAAGATGGAACACATCAAGTCTGTCTATGGGCTGTCCTATTGAGGGTATAAGGACCTCCCATACCCTGAAAATCGATTGTTCCCCACCATGGTGACCCCCCCCAGTTTTTTAACGGGGACCTTTGCCATGGAGTCCATATGTGACAATGTGCTGTCATGTGTCTGCACACTGTTCTGTATCTGTGGCACCTGCTGCGTTCTGCCTGGAATCTGGGGTGATTGCAAATACTGTGGTATGTGTGCTTGCATCTGTGTCATGGGCTGGTGTACCTGCGGATATGCACTCTGTCTCTGCTTTAGCTGTTGTTGGTCCTGTGTGTAATAGTCATCTTGGTCCCCCTGATATGCTTGCTGGTACTGTGCTCCCCAATTCTGCTGCATCCCCCTGTTTCTGAACACTCTTGAAATGTTCCCCATCTGCCTGCATGAACAGCACTGTGGTGGTTCCCTCCCTTGCCACTGGAAACCATCCACATAGTCCCCTGAGCCCTGCTGCACCTGTGGCCCATATCCTCGAAACCCCCTTTGGAAACCCCTTTGTTGTGATGTATCTGCGGCCCATACCGTGTCCTCTGGATGGCTCCCCTCTTCCTCGAAACCCTTTCTGCACGTTCCCCTCCCCCATGAATCCTCCCCCCGCGGGCGACGGTGTGTATTGCTGCTGTTGTGTCCCCTGTGCTTATCAGTACTGCCCCTTCCAGTGCATACTTGGATAGTTTCTTCTGCACTAATTTCGCTTCCTCTAGCTTTCTTTCCTCAGTCTTCTTCCGAATTTTCTCCTGCAATAGCCTACAGTGATGTACTATCGTAAGCTGTATTTCTGGCCAAAGTTTTGCCTCCATGCCTATTAACTTCTTCAACTGTTTCTGGACCGGTTCTGGTAGTCCCTGCCATAATATGTTGTAAAATACTACTACTGTTTTGTCCCAAGGCTCTCGCATTTCAATGTGCCAAAGCTCTTGGATTGCCTAAATATAGTGTAAGGGGTCTTCGTCTGGCCCCATCTTGCGGGCCATAGTTGCACCAATGTCTTGACGTGTGTCATGATGCCTACCCCCGGGGACCCAGACCAGGTCCAGCAACCCCCGAAGCAGGCATCAAGTTATTTTGGGCAAGCCCAAAAAACCCTTCTAGGGGCTGTTTGGGTGTGGTCCTGGCGCCTATGGCGCCAGGCTCATATGGAGAACTTACCCGATGCAGACCATGCTGCAAGCTTACCTGATGCAGACCATGCTGCAAGAGCTCCAAGCCAAATGAGGCTTGGAAGGGACTATTTTACCTAGGGACTATTTTTTTACTCGGGCGGGGCTGGGGAGGAATACTTACCTGGGACTACTTTGGAGGCTATTTAAACCACGCCCGAAGAGCAGCACACGCTTCGTGTTATTCTGCATCCAGCAGCGTAACACTCACCGTGCCTGCACGTCTGCATCCAGTCTTCTGCCACGACCGCCTCGAGTTTGGAGCTCCTAGAAAAAAGGAGAAAGAAGGAGAAAAGGTTAGAACAAGAGCAATACCTTTGATCCTTACCTGAATTCCAGATCCATCGCGCCTTCGAGCTGGAAAAAAGAAGTTATTTTATGCGCGTCGCCTCGCCTGCTGCAGCACTGCGCTGAACTCACCAGCCTTCGCAGCATCTTCACATTCCACCGCATCCTCCTGCATGTTCCTGCGGCATTCCTCACATATAGTACCCTAGGCCTGTTCTGTCCAGTACAGTGGTAGTACTACCCTGTGTGGTTATACTGTCTGGCTCTGCTCGTCCACCCCCTCCTACTCTTTCATTTCTCGTGCTCAGTGTCCATCATATCTTCATGTCCGTTATTGCATGCTCCTCCTCCTCTGCCTTGCATGCATGCTCTCTTGCTATTCTCTCTACCTGCAACTTTCTCCGTTCCCTGTGTATTAACATGTGTTTTTCCTTCTCCGCTTCCCTCTGTCTCTCAATCTCTTCTTGCTCGCTTTTCCTCCTTTACCGCTGATTTCACTCTTTCTCCTCTTCCCTCTTCCTCTCTCTGCGCCCCCTCTCTAGTCTCTCATCTCTTTCCCTCACCTTTCTGTCCAGCTCCTCCATTATCTCTGCCCAATCACTTGCTTCACTACTCTCCTTAGGGCCTTCTATTGCTTTCATTGCTCCCTCTGTCTCCATTCATCTTTCCCTCCAGTTTCAAGAGGATCTGTCCCCCTATCCACTCATTCGTGGCTATGTCCCCTATCCCCTCCTTCGTGCCCTTCTGTGCCTCACTACTCGCTCCCCTCTCGCTGGTCTGCTACCCTGTGCTTTTCTGTCCCTCCTCCCAAGTATATAGTGGTGGTTTATATATTGGGTTTGAATACCCCTCTGCTGCCTTTAGCTCTTGTAATGGGTACATCCCCTGCTCATCGTCTGTGTCGTCAGAGACCTCGCTTGGAGGGGCGGGTGGGGGCCCCCTGCACCTCCTGCTGGCTCAGCATCCATTGACGCCTCGCTGTGTCCCCCTCGCCCTCCTGAAACATCCTCCACAATTCAAATATCCCCATGCGGCTTACTAGCTTTTTCACCTTGTAGGTACCTTGTATGTGTGTCAATAGTGATTGCTAACCAGTGTAGCTAACCATCACCTCTGCTACCGACTTGTTGGGGTTGTTATCCCAGGTATACCAGAGGATGGCTGGGGGCCCACCTGACTCTCAATGGCCCAACTCCCTTCCCCAGAATAAACAGAGGACTCAGCCAACGGCAAGTTAGAACTGCGTTTTATTACAAAAACCAACAGGGATCAATACAAGACAATGAAGATTCTTCAGTACATCTCAGCTCTTCATGGCATGTGTGTCATCATCTGGGTCCTTCCACGAAGAACCAATCATCACTGAGGATTGGGTATCGAGAGTACTATTACCTATGGAGTTACCCTATGGAGGTTATTCTGCTGGCCCTTGCGTGTCAGGTGGCTGGCCTGTCCCATCCCCAAGAAACTATTACATTGTTGCAGAGTAACAGGCTTACGATTGGCCCTTCCCCTTACCATCCACCCCTGAGTTTCTATTCTGTGATTGGCTACAGCTGATCTCCCCAGGCCTGGGACTCGATTGAGTTCTCAGCTCATTGTGATGTGAACGATTGTGTGTTTGTATTGTAACTGTCAGTGTACCAACTTTGCCTATGAGATTGCGCTCTGACGTTGCAACACTTGTTGCTTTTCTCATCTGGCTTTGCTAGGACCAGCTCTGCTTTCCCACCACGGATGAATGCCCATTGTTTCGTTTGGCTGCATCACAAGCTTAGGGACCACAAGATCGAGCTCTTGAGCTTGCATTTATGAGGATTTATTCAGTTTCTCTGAAGCTGTCCCCTTATCGTCTGGAGATTGGAATGTGTCCGAGTATCTCTGACCTTGGCTGTGAGCCTGCTTCGTGCTTTGTGCAGCTTGAATGAGCTCTCTTCGCCTCAGGCTCTGTGGCTTTTAGGCCTTCTGTAATTTTCCTTAAACTTCATAATATGATTTCTACATGCTCTTATTATATTGGTAAACTATAAATTTGTCACACATGGCCCTATCAGGCTCCATATATACTCCTGTAGTTCCATAGGATTATTTCGCAAAAGCATCTACAAGCTTGCTCAGGATCTCTTGTTTGCCTTGCGTTTCTGCGTCACTGCACATGGCTAATGAAAAAATAATATACACATTGACAGTATGTATATATCTGTCCTCTAGCTATAGAACTGTGTAGGCAGGTTCTCTGTGTATGCAAGTGCGTGTCTGTGTAATGCTGTGCAGGACTTCAAGTATGCTTCATGACTAACGCTGCTACGTCGTGGTGTCACTAGTGATGCCAGCATCGTGGGTTCTTGGTGCTTAATCGAGACTGTCCATCAAGGTGTTTCCGTCCACAATCTCAGTTTCTTCCCCTACACCGGTGAAGACATGTACTGGATTCGGTCTGTATGGCTGGCTGAGAGTATATCTTTCTGTGTATTTGTCCATCATGGGTGCACTTGGGATTCGTCTGAAATAAGATGGGTGGCTGTGAGCGTTTCTGGCTCTTCATCTTGTCATGAATCTGGAGGTGTGGAGGGGCATTCTTGGGACCCTTTCAACTACGAGTGTTTTTACAAGAGCCACACAATTCTGGAGAAAGAGCCCTCCATACACTTGATGTTAGAAGAGCCATCATGTACTATCTCAATAAGCCTAAGCCATTCAGAAAGACACAGTTCTTTGTTTCCTTAGCTGTTGGAGGGAAGGGGACCCTGTCTCCAAAGCAGCTATTGCTAAATGGATTTTAAAATGCATTCAACAATGTTACAGGTTATCCAACAAACGACTATTTACACCTAGAGCACACAACATGTGGTACTGGTGCCATGTTTGCCTCTAATGGCACATTTGCAAAGACGGCTATCTGCAGAACAGCTACGTGGACACACATACACCCAACATTACTGTGTGTACACACAAGCTAGGAACGAGTGCCAAGTAGGACAATTGGTGTTAAGACATCTGTTTGCCTCTGTTCCTTCTGCCAATCCTCCTTCTCCTGGTACTGCTCGCTGGTGTATGCAGAGCATGTGATTCTACGCAGATCCACAAGCCTCTGATGACAAACATTACATACCTGTAATGGTCTTTCTGATGCTTGTATCTGCTTAGATTCGCATGTGCCCACCCTTATTCTCCTCGTTGGGATTAGAAGGTACATAAGCAACATACACCTCTTCATACTTCTTATCACTTTACTACACACTTCATGCAACCTCAGATCAGAAATAAAACAATCTGAGTACCTAACACGTAAAGGACCCTGGATACAGTACACGTCACAGTAGGGATAGTAATACAAACATACCCTGTCGATGGATGTCCCTTTTTGAATTTGAAAACAAGTAATCTAATACTCTGCACCAACCACTAGATGTCTGCCTATGCAAAGCATGCAAATCTAAGTAGATACAAGCATCAGAAGGATGCTTACAGGTATGTAATGTTTGATAATATATATATATTTATTTATTACTGAGGCTTGTGGATCTGCTTAGAATCACATGCTTTGCATAGGCCGACATCTAGTGGTAGGTGCTGAGTATTGCAGGACTTGTTTCGAAAAATAACATTGACTAGGTGTTTTTGTGATGCTATCACTGGTGTGATGCATACTGTACCCTATGGTCCTTTACATGTCCCTCAGCTTGTTTTTCCCGGGTCCCTCAGATAGTTTTTTGCTGCCATTGTGGTCGGTCGCTCTAGGCAGAGTTTCTTGGCTAATGCCATAATTGTTTCGCTACTGCACCTTCGCTCAAGGATCAACTCTTCAGCGGCTTTCAGAGAACATCACCAAATTTAGAAGCTTTTTGGGTGACTGTTCAACTCGACGACTCACTGGCTTTGACCTACACCAGGCTCTCGCCTGTTACAGTAGGGAGAGTGGGGGGCATTCTCATACTGTCAATCATTTTAGAGAATGTCTTTTCACATCTTTACCCTACATTCTGTTGCGCTGCTGTTTTGAAAAATCCTGGAAAATACTCCTTTTAAATTCTGTCCATCCTGCAATAGGAAGTATCCGTGGAAGGATCCGTGGAAGGATACACACATCGTGTGTGCACCACTGCCATCCGAGAGATTACTGTAAATTGTTTCATCCCAAAACTTTAAAAGACAGACGTACTAAATGTTGGGTGGATTACGCCATGCAGGCTGAGCAGGATAACCTGACTGGCACGGAAGAGTCTGACGAAGAGCAATGTAGCTACGGCGCACAAAGTGACGTCAAATACATTATGTGTTCTGCCAAATCCCACTGACCACTCCCTGCCTCCGAGAAGCAGGCCGGCAGTCCTGTGATGGAGACCACACTCAGCTACTAAGGCACACACAAACACTCCCACACTAAAAACACAACCCCTAGCCATTTGTTGACTAAAACGTCAAAGCATGGCCATGCAGTGTAAGAAAAAAGTGTCACAGCTGATTCTGGCTCGAAGTCTCTTTTGTCCTCTGGGCCCTTGTCTTCAGGTTTACCACAAGACCCACATCTTAAACAGATATTGAACGAAACAACTTCCACTACTGCACATAAAGATAACACCATCCGGGTACCAAATGACAAGCGTCGAAATGTAAATCTTTAAGGCACACATCACAAACAAGTTTCCACATCCTTGGAAGGTACGTCAAAACACACAATATACATCTGCTTCGCCTCCTATTTCGAAGGCTTTAACGTCACATCACACTTGGTGCTGAAGATGATTCTATAGCTTTCAATTTGCAAAAGGCCCCTAGTACAAGGTATTGGACTAAAGAAGGTTTGAGAAGACTATGGATAAAATGTCATGTCTGTACACTTTCTGGAAAATAACCCTTTAAAATAAAAACATTTTGATCCAGGAGAGGGAGAACCTCCTGCTAAATCTCAAAAGTTGCAATCTCCTGTCCAGCCCACAACGGTCATTTGAATACCTGATAATGAATCGGATCAACACCAAGATGATCAAGGTTTAGGTGATGATGTTTACACTGATAATGATCACGGTCAGATTGATGATCAGTATGCCCAGCATCTGGATGATCCTGACATTTGTTTTGCCATCCCCCGAGGATCTAGATCAGCCTATTGCAGATTCACCAATACATGGCCACATTCAGCACAATGATCTTCTCATTAAAGCAGCTGATAATTTTAAGATCTAGACTCAAGAAGTGCTACTAGACGGAATTTGTTGATGACATTTTGGGGGGCGGGGGAGTCTATTGGCAAGTTTATTCCTGTAATTCAGTCAGTTGCTAAACGTATTCAGCATTCTTTGTCTATTCCTTCCCGAACCAGGGCAGGCAATCCCTGTGACGGGAAAACCTCTAAACCTGCGCCTTCTCTTACACTCTACATTAGGGAACAGCTTAAACCAGATTCCCTAGTGGTCACAACCACAAGAAAAGGGTGGACGGGCCCTCCATTAGCTTCTGCTGAGGCATCACCTGAAAAGGAGAGCAAAAACTGATATGATCTGGCTAAAACAGTATCAACATCAGAAGCTTATCAGTTAGGTATTGCTCAAAATGCAACATTATTAGCCAGCTATGACAGTTCTCTTTGGAACAGTGTCCATGACTAACCTGATGCTGTTCCTGAACCACTATGTTCACAAATTTGCAAAACAGTGTCTGAAGGCGAATAAGTTGCCAACACCATTATTAAATATAATTTAAATGCAGCAGACACAACTGGTCGAATCATAATTGAGGGTATTCTTTTAAAACGCCATTCCTAGTTTCGCCAGTCAGGTTTTAAACTAGAAACACAAGCAACACTGCTAAATATGCCCATTGAGCCCAACGTCTTATTTGGTAAGGCAGTAGATGATGCTCTTAGAAATGCTAAAGAAGAGCACAAAACCCTGAAAACCCTAGGACAAATCTCTAATAAGCCCTATATCCAATGGGGCATTTTCAACACACACCGCTCCTTTTGTGGGAAAGGATACCCCTGTACATCACAGGCAGGTTATAATCCGGGACCTTCCACTCCATGGAATGCCTCCCAAGCCCAATCGTTCCCTTAACAGTCCACCTTTCAAAGGTGCTACAAAAGGGGAAGAGGTAGAAATAGGGCTACAGCCTCTAGAGGCTATGCATCCCGCAAGCAGTGACACACTGATTCAGGTTCCCACCCATGCCTCCCCAGTAGAGGGTCGCATTTCTCTATTCACCCACGCATGGGAGGGGATCACGTCTGACTGTGTCCAAGGGTTACTCCATCGAGTTTATAGAAAAACGCCAACATCATCTGTCAATTTTTGAAGGAGTCCCTCCATTAATGTCCACCTTGTTTCGTGCAGAGTTTCAGTCTGCAGCAGAGTTTACGGCGAGAGGAGCTGCAGCCACACTCAGCGTTCTCTGTTTTGTTTCCATTTACCTATGGATTGTGGATTGTGCCTTTAAGGAAAAAAGGTCCACTCACGTCCGACCAGTGGGTGCTGTCGACTGTGTCCAAGGGTTACTCCATCGAGTTTATAGAAAAACGCCAACATCATCTGTCAATTTTTGAAGGAGTCCCTCCATTAATGTCCACCTTGTTTCGTGCAGAGTTTCAGTCTGCAGCAGAGTTTACGGCGAGAGGAGCTGCAGCCACACTCAGCGTTCTCTGTTTTGTTTCCATTTACCTATGGATTGTGGATTGTGCCTTTAAGGAAAAAAGGTCCACTCACTTTAAAAAGACCCCAAAAGCGCAGAGCGCACACAGAGTTTCATGCAGAGTTTCAGCCTGCAGCAGTCCGCGGCAGGGAGCCAGGGGCCGGGACTGCTGAGTCGAAGCTTGAGCAGCCAGACTGGACAAGCTGCCGACATTGAGGTACGCGAAGGTCTTCAAGACTGTGCTGTGTGTGTATCGCTGAATGCTGTGAACATTCTGACCATTTTTGAAAAACACGTGTCACCACACACATATTTACTCGGAAAACGCAGTCAGTTTCACACTGCCACAACCTCAATCGGCTAGGGCGGGGGAGACCAAACCTGCATTCACAACCTGACCCACAATCCACGTCCCTTGCCCGTTGCAAATAGAGGAGGACCCTGAACAACGCTGCCTCTGGAGTCATGTTTAAAAAATCCCATGAATCCAAAGTAACCCGGCAACCTGTGTACGCCATTTTCCACACCTGCAGTGGACAGAACATCTGACGCCCCTGCACCCTCACCTTTACCACAACCTTTACTAAGACCCATTAATACAGGAGAAACTGTGCAAAGATTTCCACCCATTTCGGAGAAGAACTGAACGATCTCACCGGCAACAGGTATTGGACCGCTGGAACCGCCGTGCCCGTCTCTGAAGTCTCCTGCACGGCTTCTCACGCCGTGCTCAGCGGGAGGAGTTCAAATATCGCCGGAGCAGGCGCTCTCTACTACGAGGACCTTTCGCGTGGGGTCTTGGGGCAGCGGCACAGGTAGAGGTGAGCAACCTGGCTCTCCAACCTGATCCGGCCAGCGGCAGAGACACCGAGAGCTGCGGCGTGCAGCCGTCCACCCCGCTGACTATAACCATCCAAAAGGCCCCAGTGCCACGACTGCTTCCGACGGACCCGGTCCCTGGGCAACACAGCAGTCGGCCCTGTAATCCAGATGCACAGGAGCTGCACAATGGCCATTGTACATGCGTGCCCAGAGGTTGCCCCCTCTAAAACCAACGACTCACACAAGGCTCAGATGCTAGAAGAAACATCAGAGCCTCCAGTCTCCTCACTGACTCCTAGTGATGCAGTCTCTACCTCGACTGTGCAGACCCTAGTCGAGACCACGAGGCTGACACAAGAGCTACTGGCCGAAAGGAATCAACCACTTGCCCAAGAATCAAACATGGGGCAAATAAATCAGAACGGACCATCAGCACCTGAATCGGAATTGGATCCCATTCAAGATCCTATTCCGGCTGACATCATCAAATCAAACCCCGTACTTCCTGCAAATAGAGAAAGGATTCCATACAAAAAAAAGAGGAAGGGGCAAATCTCAAGTGCCGCCTATACATGGCACCAAGGAAAACACAACCGTACAAAAAAAAGACGGAACTAAGATAAAAGAGACTGCAGCGAACCCAAGCGCTGACAATCAAACCACCAACAAAAAACAGGGTCTTGGGAAAAACAGCTTACTGACCCCCCTTGCTCTCCAACGCCCTGCTGAACTTCTTCAAAACACAAGGCAAACGGAAATTACCTACTGACACTGAGCCCTCAAATGCGGAAATTTGGGAAGCCCTGGAAGAAACCCCTCTACTGTCTAAACTTAGAAAAACATTAGCAATGCCGGACAAACAGAATAACATCCTGGTGGGTGAAGTTATCCGACAGCCAGATGACAGGCCGGCAAATATCACTGCTACAGGGACAACCACTCAACCGGAATTGATAACAATAGACAAAACTAAGCAAGCACCTGCAATGGATCCCCTGGCACAGTCACAGGACATGCCAGAGATACTCGAGCTACTCCACCCGAAAGTCTACCCGCAAGAAAGAGCAATGAGTGTGCAACATTTGGCAAAAATCCACCTCCCAAGTTTAAATCTCCCACCAAATCTTCCAGAATCTATAACTGACTTGCTTCCTCAAGGTCGTGACGATATTGGCCCCTGGAATTCCTCACCCAGGTCGTATCAGTCTGGTGAGGCTGGCCTTAGCTCAGACAGAACCCGGCGATCAGTCACGAACCCACAATGCACAGAGCATACAGCTACGCCATTGAAAAACAGAAGGCTCAGTGAACTCCCATCAGATATGCAAAAAGATTCCCCTAACAACAGACGGGACATAACAACAGTCATGTCAGCCATAACAATTGCAATGGCCCCTTTCTGCAAACTTTATGAGACCATCAGCGACACCTCCAGAGATAACACAATGACATTAGCACTTATTCAGTCCAAGCTAACGTTCCTGGAAGGATTCATAACAACTATAGACTTGAAATATGACATATCACTGTCATGTCACGCGGGAGACTGGGGTCTGCCGCTCCCATTTCCTCCTGGCGAGTCTACCCGCGCGTTCGCGTCTGGGGACTCGCCGGGAGGGGAGCAACGGATTACAGGGCCGGCGGCCTTCGGCGCATGCGCGGAGGTCCTCTCTCTCGGTTCCGCGCATGCGCCGTGGGGGCTTGCCTTCCAAGCCTCGTTCTGGGTTCGCCGGCGCCCGGAAACGGAACGGTTTGCGTTCCAGGCCTCTCGGGCGCCGGCGGCCCATAAAAGAGGCCGCGAGTCAAAGCGGGCCGCGTCTCAACGCGGTTCGCTTCGCTTTCCTCGTTGTTCCTGCCCAGCCTTACCTGTGGCCTGTCCTGGGCCTACCTGCCTCCAGCCTTACCTGTGGCCTGTCCTGGGCCTACCTGCCTCCAGCCTTACCTGTGGCCTGTCCTGGGCCTACCTGCCTCCAGCCTTACCTGTGGCCTGTCCTGGGCTTACCTGCTTGCCTCCAGCCTTACCTGTGGCCTGTCCTGGGCCTGCCTGCCTCCAGCCTTACCTGTGGCCTGTCCTGGGCCTGCCTGCCTCCAGCCTTACCTGTGGCCTGTCCTGGGCCTGCCTGCCTCCAGCCTTACCTGTGGCCTGTCCTGGGCCTGCCTGCCTCCAGTCCTTACCTGTGGCCTGCCCTGGGCCAGCCTGACTCCAGTTTTTATCCGGGTCCTGTCCTGGGCCTGCCTGCCTTCAATCCTCACCTGGGTTCGGTCCTGGGCCAGCCAGCCTCCAGCTACTACCTAGGTTTTGCCCTGGGTCAGTCTTCCCTCAGCCCATTCCGGAGTTCTGTCCTGAGTCATCATTGTGTAGAGGGGACTTATCCCACACTAGCCTGCATTCCCCCTGTTCCATCTTGGGCACGTTCCTGCAGTTCTCTAATTGGCCAGACAACTAGTTCCAACTGTCCTCACTCTTTCCTGTCTTGCCTGACTCCGAATCTCATCCTTGTACCATTGGAACTATCTGCACCAGCCAAGCTCCTTTGCCTACTACGAATACCTTTCTGCTACACTGGTCTATCTATCAACTGTCGCTGCACTGAGGTTCTTGGAAGATTCATGGTCTGGACAACAAGCTCTACCTGGACTATGGTTCCCTCCATCTGAGCCTACATCCTCTTGTCACGCTTACCTGGGAGAGTGCCTTTGTGACATTGGGGGTTGGTCCATCCTTCACCCAGTTCCTCATTTGGGTGGTGGAGAGGCTGATTCCTCGTGCCGCTATCTCATCAGTTCCTGGACTCCAGACTGGCGACCTCTGCGAGACCAACCACCAAGACTACAGGTACGCGGTCCTCTCGGGCCAATCAGCTTGACAGATTGAGACGCCTTCCTCCTGATTCAGAGATGGATGAATCGCAGGACATGAGGAACGAGTTGCTAGCGCTCAGGGCCGAGATGACCGCCCTGCGTCAGGAGAATCAAACATTACGACAAATGATAACGCAAGGAGCACCTAGTACCTCTCAAGGAGAGGGATCATTGGCTCATACAACACCCATCAAATTCGACGGAGACCCTAGACGGGTGGCGGAGTTTTGTAACCACTGCAGAATACACTTTCTCTTCAGGTCTACCTACTTCAACACTGATAGGGCCAAGATTGGTTACATCTTGGGGAACCTAACTGGGAACGCATTAGCTTGGGCAACTCCGTTTGTGGTTACGAACAGTCCTATTTTGAATGACTTTGCTGCCTTTGAAAAGGCCTTTCTTGAGGTATTTCAGACGCCGAACCTGGCCTCCGTTGCACAGAATCAATTGATGGACTACAAACAGGGAAGCAATGACGTCATCACCTACATCAGCCGTTTCCGACTTTTGGCTACTGACTCCCAGTGGCCCGAAATTACACAGAAGACACTGTTTCGTCGAGGCCTGAGAGAGGAGTACAAGGATGAGTTACTTCACATCCCTGAACCAGAGAGCCTTCAACTCTTGATCGATCAAGTACTCCGTATTGACCAAAGGCTAGCCGAACGAAAGGCTGAGAGACGTCGGCTTGACAGAAGCGGTCCCCGGACAACCAACACACCTGCTGGTTCGTTTGGGTCGACCGAGTCCGGACCTGAGCCCATGCAAGTAGGAGCCATGAGGGGACCTTTGACGGAAGAAGAGAAGAAACGAAGGAGGTCTTTGCGTTTGTGTCTTTACTGTGGAGCAGCTGGACATTATTTGGGTACGTGTCCTTTGCGTCCGCAGAAGAAGAAGTCGGGAAACTAGGAGACCTGTCGTATACAGGAAGGGCAACGACAGGTCCCATTCCTTCCTCAGACCCTTCTTTTATTTGTTCTATACGTCTGCCCATGCAACCAGCGGTACTACAGACCCTGAAGGTCCGAATTAAACTACCAGACAAGAACCTGGAAGTATCCGGTCTACTGGACTGTGGGGCTTCCGGCAATTACATCGACGAAACGTTCGTCACCAGACATAAGATACCACTCGTTTCCAGACACACGCCTCTGTCGGTGGAGCTTATTGATGGTACTCCCTTGTCTTCTGGACCCGTTAGTCAGTTCACAGTTGGACTGGCCCTTCTGATTGCTGATCATTACGAGGAACTAGCCTTTGATGTTATCAA
The DNA here is from genome assembly GCF_040938575.1 of Ambystoma mexicanum. Taxonomy (NCBI): domain Eukaryota; kingdom Metazoa; phylum Chordata; class Amphibia; order Caudata; family Ambystomatidae; genus Ambystoma; species Ambystoma mexicanum. The sequence continues at coordinate 346,108,756 of NC_090922.1, forward strand.
GTCACCGAACTACAAGATGGTTTTGGGATTACCTTGGTTGCAACACCACAATCCTTTGATAGACTGGAGAACCCAGACCTTGACCTTTTCATCCGAACGGTGTGCTCAAGAATGCAAGCTACCGGTTCCCACCAGGACCGTCTCGACTTCACTAATAACGGACAGCAATGGGGTTCATCTATGTTCCACGTCTCTGGTCCCACAGGAATATTCCGAATTCAAACAAGTGTTTTCTGAACCTGGCAACATACCCCTTCCTCCACACCGTTCTTTTGATTGCTCCATTGACCTGCTACCGGACCACGTTATTCCCCATGGGAAACTATATGCTTTGACACGTGACGAGAAGCTAGTTCTTCAGGAGTATTTGTCGGAGAGTCTAGAAAAGGGGTACATTGTGCCATCGAAATCGCCTGCAGGATTCCCCCTGTTTTTTGTAAAGAAAAAAGAAGGTACATTGAGACCCTGTGTCGACTACCGGCAGTTGAATGACATAACAGCCAAGGACCGGTATCCTTTACCCTTAATTCGCAATATCCTTGAAACCCTGCATACTGCGCGAATCTTCTCCAAATTGGACCTCCGCGGAGCTTATCATTTGGTGCGCATCAGGAGTGGGGACGAGTGGAAGACAGCTTTCAAGACATCTTTTGGGCATTTTGAATACAGGGTTATGCCTTTCGGCCTATGTAATGCTCCCGCTGTTTTTCAACGATTCATGGACTACATCTTTGGTGACCTGTTAGGATTATCCGTTTGGGTTTATCTGGACGATATATTGATATTCTCTAAATCCTTAGACGAGCATGTGGAACATGTTCGTGAGGTCCTTCATCGGCTGTCCGTCAATAACCTGTTCGCCAAAGCGGAGAAATGTAGCTTTCACCAACCCAGCATTGAATTCTTGGGATTTGTTATCAATCAAGAAGGCATTGGGATGGATCCCAAGAAGGTGCGAGCCATACAAGAATGGAGACATCCACACGATATCAAGGCTCTCCAACGCTTCCTGGGATTCGCAAACGTTTACAGGCGCTTTATCCCACAGTTCTCACAGATCTCGGCGCCCCTCACCAGGCTAACCAGCAGCAAGATCACGTTCGAATGGGATCTCGTGGCTTCCCGGGCTTTCGACGTATTGAAGTCGGCCTTTATGGCTGCCCCGATCCTGCGCCATCCCCAGGAAGAGTTGCCTTACATAGTGGAGGCCGATGCTTCCAGCTTTGCTGTAGGGGCAGTCCTTCTTCAGAAAGATCCTATCACGTTGGTAGAACATCCAGTAGCCTATTATTCTCGCAAGTTGAGTCCCAGCGAACGAAACTACGCGGTGATTGAAAGGGAACTGTTAGCCATCAAGACCGCGTTCGAGGAATGGAGACATTTTCTCCTCGGAGCACGCTTTTCTGTGGAGGTGCGGACAGACCATCGCAATCTGCAATATCTTCGCTCTCTGCAATGTCGGACTCCTCGTCAAGCCCGGTGGGCCTTCTTCTTCTCTCCGTTTGAGTTCCATGTTACTTATATCCCGGGAACCTCCAATACGAAAGCGGATGCGCTTTCCAGGTCCCTGGAAAACGTAGATGGGACGCCCTCTCCAGAACAGCCACTGATTTCTCCTCGCCATTTTCTGCTGGCCTTGTCCTCTCACCTTAAGTCCATCGCGGAAGCCACTCGGTCGGATCCAGAAAGAACGTCCCTTCTTAGTCGGCAACTAGTATCAGAACGAGACGGACTGTTGTTTTTTCAAAGAAGACTCTACATACCCAGAGGAGCCATTAGAAGGGGCATTCTACACGGATTCCATGATTCACCCATAGGAGGACATCGCGGGGTCAGAGCCACTCGAGAGTTGATATCCCGACAGTTCTGGTGGCCTGGTTGGGCGACCGAGGTCCAGAAGTACATTGACAGCTGTCCAATATGTGCCCAGTGCAAGGTTCCCAGAAGACGACCATTGGGTTTGTTAATGCCCACCGAAGTGGCTCCCTATCCATGGCATACCATCGCCACCGATTTCATTGTGGATTTGCCTCCATCTGAAGGGTAAACCTGTATAATGGTGGTTGTGGACAGCTTCACCAAACTGGCCCATTTCATCCCATTCCGGAAAATCCCTACAGCTACTCAAATGGCTTCAGCGTTTCTGCACGACATCTACCGGTTGCACGGCCTACCGGAGAAAATCATATCGGATAGAGGTACCCAGTTCCTTTCATCATTTTGGAGACAGGTGTGTGGTCATCTGGGAATACATAGAGCTCTAAGCTCAGGCTATCACCCACAGACAAATGGGCTAACCGAAAGGACCAATCAGACTTTGGAGGGGTACCTCCGCTGTTTTGCCAATGCCACACAGTCTAATTGGAAAGGTGGGCTAGATCTGGCCGAAGTATCCTACAACAACACTGTTCATGCCTCCATTGGAGTCAGCCCATTCTTCTGTTCCACTGGTCTACATCCTCGGTTAATGCCTTTTCAACCAGTTCCATCTAGTACTGTTCCCTCTGCTGATGGTCTGGTCTTACACATCCGGGAACAGCAAGAACTTGCACACAAGATCTTAAGTGAAGCCAAGGATCGGATGAAGAGACAGGCAGACAGGAAGAGGAGTGCAGAACCTAATTTCCAGGAGGGCGACAAGGTGTGGTTGTCCTCAAAGAACCTGCCTCTCCGCAATCTGCCCGTCAAACTGGCCCCTCGATATTTGGGACCCTTTGTTATCACCAAACGGTTGTCCTCTGTAGCCTTCCGTCTTCACCTACCCTCTTCCTGGCGTGTACATCCCGTTTTTCACGTGTCCCTGTTAAAACCCTATGTGGTCGATGATTATGGCCGCACCTCTCCTCGTCCGGCCTCTGTTTTGGTACAGGGGGTCCCTGAGTTTGAGGTACACGAGATCTGTGATGCCCGGTACCGTAGAGGGGTGCTCCACTATTTGGTTGACTGGAAGGGGTACCCGGCCTGTGATCGTACCTGGGAACCGCGCCAGCACGTGCATGCTCCCCGGCTGATACGTGAGTTCTACGTACGGTTTCCCTGGAAGCCTGGGGCCCCGGGTCTTCCTGGGAGGGGGCATAGTGTCATGTCACGCGGGAGACTGGGGTCTGCCGCTCCCATTTCCTCCTGGCGAGTCTACCCGCGCGTTCGCGTCTGGGGACTCGCCGGGAGGGGAGCAACGGATTACAGGGCCGGCGGCCTTCGGCGCATGCGCGGAGGTCCTCTCTCTCGGTTCCGCGCATGCGCCGTGGGGGCTTGCCTTCCAAGCCTCGTTCTGGGTTCGCCGGCGCCCGGAAACGGAACGGTTTGCGTTCCAGGCCTCTCGGGCGCCGGCGGCCCATAAAAGAGGCCGCGAGTCAAAGCGGGCCGCGTCTCAACGCGGTTCGCTTCGCTTTCCTCGTTGTTCCTGCCCAGCCTTACCTGTGGCCTGTCCTGGGCCTACCTGCCTCCAGCCTTACCTGTGGCCTGTCCTGGGCCTACCTGCCTCCAGCCTTACCTGTGGCCTGTCCTGGGCCTACCTGCCTCCAGCCTTACCTGTGGCCTGTCCTGGGCTTACCTGCTTGCCTCCAGCCTTACCTGTGGCCTGTCCTGGGCCTGCCTGCCTCCAGCCTTACCTGTGGCCTGTCCTGGGCCTGCCTGCCTCCAGCCTTACCTGTGGCCTGTCCTGGGCCTGCCTGCCTCCAGCCTTACCTGTGGCCTGTCCTGGGCCTGCCTGCCTCCAGTCCTTACCTGTGGCCTGCCCTGGGCCAGCCTGACTCCAGTTTTTATCCGGGTCCTGTCCTGGGCCTGCCTGCCTTCAATCCTCACCTGGGTTCGGTCCTGGGCCAGCCAGCCTCCAGCTACTACCTAGGTTTTGCCCTGGGTCAGTCTTCCCTCAGCCCATTCCGGAGTTCTGTCCTGAGTCATCATTGTGTAGAGGGGACTTATCCCACACTAGCCTGCATTCCCCCTGTTCCATCTTGGGCACGTTCCTACAGTTCTCTAATTGGCCAGACAACTAGTTCCAACTGTCCTCGCTCTTTCCTGTCTTGCCTGACTCCGAATCTCATCCTGTGTACCATTGGAACTATCTGCACCAGCCAAGCTCCTTTGCCTACTACGAATACCTTTCTGCTACACTGGTCTATCTATCAACTGTCGCTGCACTGAGGTTCTTGGAAGATTCATGGTCTGGACAACAAGCTCTACCTGGACTATGGTTCCCTCCATCTGAGCCTACATCCTCTTGTCACGCTTACCTGGGAGAGTGCCTTTGTGACATTGGGGGTTGGTCCATCCTTCACCCAGTTCCTCATTTGGGTGGTGGAGAGGCTGATTCCTCGTGCCGCTATCTCATCAGTTCCTGGACTCCAGACTGGCGACCTCTGCGAGACCAACCACCAAGACTACAGGTACACGGTCCGCTGGGGCCAATCAGCTTGACAATCACAAAGAAAACGGGACATGAACAAGGTGGAGCCTGAAACCAGCACAGGCCCACCCGGACAAAAAAATGCAGCAGTTGGACCATCTCAGCAGAAATCCACACAGACGACCCAGAGCAGATGCAGCAAGGAAACTGCACCAATATTCAATACTCAACCGAAACTGGCCTCAAGAATTAAACAAACGCAACTGAAGACAAATTCACCATCAACACAGGCAACTGGAGGCCAAGACGGACCGGGAACAGGAAAGAAAGCCTTAAAATTATCAGAAAAAGATCAAACAGAAAATGCGAGACAATCCCCAACACGACCTGTACTCGATCCCAAAATCCTCAATGTTCAATCTACCACAACGGCTGCAGCTCATCAATGAGAAAAACGGTCATGCCCATTGACCTTACTAAATCTCCCAAAACTACGAACGACTTCATGGAATCAAGCCTCATAACAAATCTATCACTGCATCTAGAACAGGAGTCAGACGACAATATCCTACATTCACACATAGGGGAAAATGTCGTGATGAAAGAAGGTCAGAGGACCCCTAAAGGCACACAAAGGACAACAACCCCGCCCACAGTTCAACTTCAGCCAACAACTGGAACTCTCCAGCAGAAAACTGACCACGATCTTAGTCAACACAAAAAGTCTATGTCTTCAACAGCACTACTAACATCACCAGAACCACTACCAGAAGCACCAGTCAAGTGGTCGCGTCATCCCAGTCCAACCAAGCATTACCAAAATGCAAACAGACCCTCAGAAAAAACAGAGGCTGGTGCGGCTACCGAGAAAAAAACTCAACTTTTCAAACTGGAACAGGCCTCAAGTAAAGACAAATATATAGTTCTGAACCGAAAATCAGTGCTGAGAATAGTAGCAAGCACAACTGCCCTAAAAACGCTAAAGACGGAAGACTTTAAACTGATCGAGCCGTATCATAGAGAAAATAAGGCTAAAGCTTACCTACACATAAAGGCAACCGCAATTCAACACTTGGCACGGGAGGCTAGTAGAGAGCTAAAACTAGCTGGCTTTCTACTATCAGAAATAAAAAGCCCAGGTATTGTGTTAAAAAAATGAAACTGGAGGAACATATTGTGAACATGAGGAAATACAACCCCAAATTAGAAGACTGTCATAACTCCCGAAGAGCAGAGCTGAAGGCCCACTTTGAGGAGACAGCAGATAAGAAACATCATAAATACTCGACTGACACAACGGAGGTATTCCACTCCCGAGATGCTAAAGAAAGGACCAGATCAAGACCTTCCCATTTGAGCAACGACAGGCTATACGGATACCAAAGAAGACAAATCCTTAGAGAACGCTCGCCACGCCGAACCAGCACCGCCAGCTATAGAAACACCAGACAGGAATCGTCGACAAAGAGACCTAGTGACACATCTACCGGTGAAAGGAAAGAACCAACGGCAGGAGGCCCTTGGAAATGGCTAAAGGGGGTCTTGATCCCAAATCGTAAAAGATACAATCACTGACGACAGCCAATAAAGCATATCTTCAAAAGGCACTGACCCTAGCATCATGGAACACCAGAGGCCACGCCCATCTAACGGATGCCAATAGCGAGGACCTAGGCCAATAAGATATCCTTTGTCTCCAAGAGACATGGCTTCTTGAGAAACTATCAATGGACGGCTTTGAAATTGAGATCTCTTCAGCTGTGAAAGGCCTAATGGGTCGTCCATCATCAGGCTTACTCATCGCAGTCCGGACGGGTCAGGACCTGAAGATCGTCAAGAGGATCACAAGATCTTACGGGGTTCTGGCTGTCCTTATACATTGGAATCACTTTTCTAACGCCGCAGAGTCTTGGTCATTGACACATCTCTCAATAATAACCATCTACTGGAATCCCCAAAAAACATCAGTTACAGATTTCTGTCAAACAGTGGCTGAAACCATCAACGCCATTGTAATTGAATGGAATACTACGCTTATAATCATCTGTGGGGACATGAATTAAAAGTGCGTTCACTCAAAAGACCAACTCGCTCCAACTGCCTTTCAAGAAAGGAAGCAAGGAAGAGCCGGCAAATTACCGTCCCATAGCGCTCCTGGATATTATGGGAAAATTATTTGCAACTCTCCTATTACAGCACTTTCAAAGTTGGGCAATAACGGCCCCCTGCATCGACCACTTCCAGATGGGCTTTAAAAAGAACAGCAGTATCTCTGTGAACATACTCCTTCTAAACATTCTCAAGGTAAAAATAAAACAGGGATCACCAACTGTCTACGCTGCATTCATGGACCTATCACAGGCGTTTGACAAGGTGGACAGAGCACTCCTATGGAAAAAAGTTAAAAGCTTGGAACTGTCCCGAAGAAGTTTTAGATCCAATAATAGCACTCCACACCAAGACATCTCTGTGCGTCCGTCTGAACAGACAAGGTGTACTCTCTAAAGAAATTTCAGCAGAAAGAGCAGTCAAGCAGGGTTTTCCCTTGGCTCCAGCCTTGTTTGTGGCTTTCTCAGGGGACTATAAAGAATCTGAAGTAGCCGTCCGCTGCTTTCCCCCGAAAATAGGTAACACCGAGGTATCACAAATCTTATATGCGGACGAAATTATACTTCTTGACCAGACACCGGTAGGTCTTCAACGACATTTGGACAACCTTGCCAAATATATGACAGCCAATAAATAACAGCAAGACCAAAATCATGATCTTCGCCAAAACTCAGCAGTCTCACAAAACGGCCAAAACTTGGTATTTGAACAAAACACTAATCGAAGTTGTCCAAAACTTCAAGTACCTTGGAGTCATCATTGATGGGTCATTGCAAGAGTCCAAAATGCAACAGAACTTATGGGACAAAACGAAAAATCTGACTTCACAAATGAGGCTGATCGACCAAAAGATCGGCAAATTTTCGTTGTTGCCAGCTATGAAGTTCTACAAAGGCAAAATAGTACCAGCCTTAACATATGGTATGGAAGCAACAATCACCATGCCGAAATCTATCTGGCCGAAATTGGAAGGATACATCTGGAAAAAGGTACTTGGCCTCCCCAACTCAATACCAATATCAGCGGTGAGAAGAGAGCTGGGACTGCTGTCGTTAGAAGCAACTGTCAGTGTGTCCTCAATGTCACTCTACAGGAAAACACTGATACGAGATGGTCTCCCGATATTCAGTATTATCAATAACGAGCTCAAATTGACCAAATGTCAAGTACTATGTAACGGAGCTGACCAGCAAAAAAATAAATTGGAAAACTTGGCGTGCACTGCAGACGACCTCATAGTCAAAGCACAAATTCAAAAGCTTAAAAACAATGACTGGATTTCCACTGGTGAAAAGGCAGTGGCGATCAAGCTCTTGAAACACCTTCCACCAACATATAACAAACTAAAAAGCCCTTTGGCTTACTGCACTAAATTCCCGGACAAAAAACTCTGAAAAACCTTCTTAAGAGCTCGGCTTAATCTATTACATACTAGAGAGATCCTAGCGATAAGAAGTCAAGCTAATCACGCAACCTGCAGACTGTGCAAAATCCCGGACAACCAAGAAACAGTCCGCCATCTGTTGTTAAACTGTCCAACTTTAAACGCAGAGCCCTCAGATCTTGTGGAAGAAGACACATGGTGGTGATGCCTGATTTCAGGTGAAAAAGCTAGATGGTCAGTGGCTACAGCTAAGCTAATGGAAGTAACATTTGCAAAGATAAATGCTATTGAAACCGCTCCACAACAGTCTACAAGTCAATGCTAAAGTAAAAAAAAAAAATTCAGTCTTGTTCCTGCAGACTTTTTTTTTTCCTTCCGCCAAGAAAAAAACTCTCTTCTCATTGTCAGTAATTTTACAACGACTCTCGGCAGCTCGTAAGCACTCAGTTGAATACGTAAATACGTGATTCATCTGTTTACTTGAACATTGGTTTCAATTTGGCTTCTTTTTCTTGTAAAAATCAATTTTCTTTGATTGTACACAAGTAAATAAAAAAATGTAAAAAATGTCCACCTTGGTATGACAGTTAGGCTCGCTCCACTGACAGGACCGTCAATACCAGTGTTTCTTTTTTTTTATCTGCCAGATATCCTGCCATGCCCAAGTTCGGCACATCTGCGACTACAGCAGGTAATGTGTGCCTTTCCCTGTTTTAGTCTGAAGTGCTCTAGCACCAATGAGCATGCTTTGATATTTTAAACAGCATATCTTTGAGAGGCCATATGTGTTTCCACAAAATGGCCAGATTTTAGGTAATTGGTGCAATGGGCTCAATTATGGTCAATAGGTGCACAATTTCACTTAGCCTTGTCCACTAATATCGAGACATTTTGTTTTATTCATTGTGTCAGCAGTGGTTCATTACCATGATTAGGACATAGAATCCTCTGTAGTCCTGAATTATAATAGGCTCTTTTTCTCGGCTCAACCATACATTGAGGCGAGTATAGTTCCTCCTATATATACTCTTTGCTCTGGAAATCGCTAAGGTGCATGTGTAGCCTTATGCTGACATTGCTATAGTCTCTATTGACAGCAGTGATGACACCCTGTGCAATTTTCTCACGATGGTATTGATGGATAGTACAGCAGTCTGCACCTTTATATTTGCCGGCAACTCAGCTGCATGCAAAGACTTTGCTTGGTATTGACCTTGGGTTACCCTCTTTCCTTTAAACCACTAGTTCTGGCATTTACCCCTCAGCACTGGTTCGTCGTACACCTGGGTGTCTTCGGCATCATATATGTTTATGATTGTCGGTTTGTGTGAATCACCACAATGTGGGGTGGTCTAAAGAAACCTCTCAATTCACCTTCATGTAGTTGCATTCTCGCTATGTATAGTGAGTTTGTTTTTGTTTTTCCATCAGGATCAGTCATAATATAGTTTGGTCCTGAAGAAGGCAGAGACAATAATTATACCCGCCAAAACATATGATGTATTAGCCAATGTTAGGACAGTTTTTCTAAAGTCCAACTAAGGGCTTCATTAAACCATAAATGAGGCAGTACAAAAACTCCACTCTTAGTATAAGGCTGTACAACATGAGAATGTTTGGTAGCATGGATAGAGCAGTCAGGTTTATCTTAGGAAGGAGAGAGGGCTGTAGGTCAATACAAAGAAATTATAGCATACATATTGTTCAAAGAAACAGGGACACACTACATATTGTAAATAAAATGGTTTATTTTAAACACAGTAGGCCAAGATAAATATTGGGGAAGTAAGTACTATTCACATGAGTTATAAACTCAATTATAAAAACCAACACATTACTTATGGTTTACAAACCAAATTATAACCCTGTTAAGAATAGCATTCAACAGTTCAAGGTAAGTGAAATCTATAGTTATACATTCAGAAAGGCAATATGCTATTGTTGGGGGAATAAGACAAGGTTAGTTACTTTTAGGTTACAATAAGTAATTCAAGGGCAGTAGACCCTATTGGTCAGAATATACAGTGTTATTCAGTTGTACACATACTTAATTAGTGTGAAAAAAGAGAGGATGAGGCGCACACTCTGGTGCCCAGTCATGTTTACCTGCTTCAACACAGTTTGTCTTCTCCTCCAAACGTTTTCATGACTCTATCAATCATCAGGGAGGCTGTTTTCCTTTTCAGGTGTGTCTCATTTTCATTAAAGTCTGTAAGGATTCTGGTAGCTGTAGTTGCACAAGTTTTTCAATGCAGGTGACCAGGGACCAACTCTCCTCCATAGCACAAATCTTACCCTTGATAGGGGGAGGTGGAAAGCCATCAACATGACACTCCTTTGTAGGGCATGATGACCCCGGTGCTGCTGCCTCTGATACCCGGGATTTCTGTAACCATTGTGAAAAAAAGAGAGGATGAGGCGCGCATCCTGGTGCCCAGTCATGTTTACCTGCTTCAACACAGTTTGTCTTCTCCTCCAAACGTTTTCTTGACTCTATCAATCATCAGGGAGGCTGTTTTCCTTTTCAGGTGTGTCTAATTTTCATTAAAGTCTGTAAGGATTCTGGTAGCTGTAGTTGCACAAGTTTTTCAATGCAGGTGACCAGGGACCAACTCTCCTCCATAGCACAAATCTTACCCTTGATAGGGGGAGGGGGAAAGCCATCAATATGATGATTGATAGAGTCAAGAAAACCTTTGGAGGAGAAGACCAACTGTTGCTTTAGCAGGTAAATCTGACTGGGAACCAGAGTGCGCGCCTCATCTCCATTTTTTACAGTGTTTCAAGAGTCCCGGGCTCGAGAGGCAGCACCACCAGGGTCATCATGCCTTACTATGGAGAGCCATAAACATGGTTTTCCCCCTCCCCCTATTAAGGGTAAGATGTGTGCTTTGGCAGAGAGTTGGTTCCTAGTCACCTGCATTGAAAAAAAGTGTTTGACTACATGTACCAGAATCCTTTCAGACTTTAATGAGAATTAACCAAACACAGCTGAAAAGGAAAACAGCCTCACTGATGATTGATAGAGTCAAGAAAACGTTTGGAGGAGAAGACCAACTGTTGCTTTAGCAGATTATTCTGACTGGGAGCCAGAGTGTGCGCCTCATTTCCATTTTCTGCATACTTAATTAGACCAATACTGTTACAAGCATCGCTTGCAACATATGTAATTTTCTTCCATTGTACAGAGGAGCGGGGTTTCACTGACAGGCCCATAGATCAGTGCACACCCTCTAGTACTTATAAATAAGATAACTGCACCATGTGAGGACTGGGGGTGCAGGATTCACTTACTCCAACACGACTCAATAATGAGGACTCAGTAATTTGGCAAAGGGAAGTCTGTTTAATGACAAGTACATCAAACAGGGAAGCAATTAGGAATCAGCATTGTTGCGATCACCTGTCTCGCTCTGACTTCCTCGAACTTCAGTTGAAAAGCAATAGTTATAGGCAAAACTCGTCATCATTGACGTCTAATTCTAAAACAACTCGACATGCAATACAATTGCTTAGGAAAGGTAACTTAAGTGTAGGTGCTATATCTGTATATGATAATAGAGCATGCGGATTGGATAATTCTTATCGGGTGGGCGTCTACGCCCATCCCACTACATCACACGTGATTGACGTCACCACAAGTACATGTCTTATTGGTTCTAATATCTATAGGACTCCAGATAACTTGATCCATTGTGATTGGGCAGGTTACACCCCTAGACATAAATCCCCATTTTAACTAGCGGCATGCAGAATGGACACCCATGTGCCTGGTGTCCCAAGTTTCACCCTGCCTCCCTTCCATCAATCAGTATCTTAGGGCTATGTGTCAATTAGTTGGCTGGGTATGGCCTCGAAACTGTAGCTTCTTATCAGGAAAAGTTATGGCATCCTCGGGTCCTGGATGACATCAGGCGGTGGTACTTCTTCGCGCCTGGCTGGTCACGTGTTAGTTCACCATGAATCTGCTTCAGTTTCCAGCTTTTAGTGCATTTAATTCTGTTTCAGCCTCGCCACCCGCATGAACCCCCCTTATCTTGACCTTCATGGGGCAGGCTGGTATGCTCTGAAGTTTGAGTCTTGTTAGCTGACGCTCTCCTCCCTTTCTCTGGTTGACCTCGATTTTCTAGGCATGAGCCGCTCTTTGTTTAGTTTCGATTCCGCTACTTGTCTTGCCTTTGGCTGGGTTACGACACTTGGCCTGTCAGGCCTCTGGCAGCCTGGGTACATTTCTGCTTTTACAAAAGGGAGTCGCACTTGTATAATGTGCCTTATTGAGGTAGATATACGGTTGGCGCTTGCCGCTCTAATCTTCTACTAAGCATTGCAAGCAGTATCGATATCTTTAGCTTCTTGCGTTCAAAGCCTATTTACACACGTTTAACTGGTCGGTTGCTTCCATCTTGTCTCATAGCAACATTTCCTCACGTTTTAACATTGTCTCTTCTCTGTGTTCATTACATTTATTTTCGTAGTTACTCGCACTGGCGTGCTATCCTTGATAGCCGCTTTTGTTCATTCGCGAGTCTGTTCAGGCTCTTATGTCCTTTCCTCTGGCCTTCTATTAAGGCTCTTTGGGTCTCTTCATGCACCGTCTGTAGGTACTCTTCACTTCGTCTCAGCAGCTGGTACGGCTGTCTGATAGGGTACCGTGCTGCCCAGGGTTGTCTGGTTATGGGCGCTTCAATAGGTATGGATCTTCTGATCTATACTGGGCAGAGTCCCAGTGCAGCTCTTTCTTGGTTTATTTGCTCCTCATATGTCACATACCTTGGCGAGTACGCTCCTGGTACCTCGAAATGAGGGGATGTGGTGCAGGCCATGTCTGGGACCTCCTCTACACTCCCCCTCTGGTCGGTTCATTGACGACTTCTGCAACCTCTTTTGCATTCATTTCTTTTGATTCCTCGGTGTCATGTTCATCATTTTCAGGGTTTGTACATGATGGTGTGGATGTGTGAGCCTTTGGAGTCCATATTTTTATCACTCCTTTCACACTCCCTGCTGTTTTCACATGTTCGTCTTTGTTCCATGTCATTAGCTGGCATTGTCCATTTGGGCTGCAGTAGATCCATTTCCCTTCATACCTTCTTCGTTTCTTATGATATGTGAACTTTGTTCTTTCTGGCGCAAACTTGCTGGCCTTCACACAGTCTCTTATTTCTTCATCAGTCAGGTATCTGGGTTTCCACCCTGGCTCGACATCAACCATTATTTTCATCCCTATGGCTTTCTTCGCAGTTTTCTGGCACTGTGTAATGATCATATTGATAACACAAAATCCTAGCAGTACCATTGCTAGTAAAGCTCCCAGAAACTTGAATATATCTGCCATCCATTGTGGGAGCCATGAGAACAGGGCTCCAAACCAGCTGTCATCGTCCACTTCATCACTTTCATTGATCATCTGTTTTTTCAAGTTTGTCAACATACTTATGGCCTCTGTTAAGGTTCTGTTTTCTTCCTTGTGTGATGGTGTAAATGTGCAACATGATTCCCCGATTTTTGCACAAACACCTCCATCCATTGCTGTGATCATGTCAAGCACATATCTGTTTTGGAGGGTCATCAGTCTGATTGCTCTCAGCTCTTCTTTGATCGCGTTAAATCCTTTTATAGTGGTATTGATGGTCTGCAATAACTCCCATCTGGTTATCTGCAACCATTTAGCATTCACTCCAATTTGGATGTGTGGCAAGAGCATCGTGGTGAATACTGTTGAGGTGAGGCTGAACAGCCTGTGTTCATATGGGATTGCATGGAATGCCTCTTCTGATTTGGTAGAGAAGTAATTTTCTCTCTTCATTCTGGATACCAATTCTAATGTTACACCTTCTCGCCGCTGGTCGTTGTGGCAGCACCGGCGGTTGTGCAATGCAACTTTAAGAAACCCACCTAACATGACCGACGTATCTGTTAGCTGTGCTATGAGCAGCAGTGCTGTCAATTTACGTCTACTGGATAGGTGCAGGAATAGTCACGTGACTTCATATAAGGAAACCAGGAAGGCAAGCAAATGCGTCGCTACTCTTCAATGCGGTGCTCCGTAAATTCGCACCTAGGAGTTATTGCTTTCTGTGCTAAGTTGTGATTTCCCTCTTGTCTGACTTTCACTGTTACTATCCATTCATTTACCATTTCTCCTGCAGAACTTTCCGTCTCGCCAGCTTTCACCTCGGTTATCCCGTCTCTTCAGCGGAACTTCAGGGCTCTTTGTATCCTTCTCCTGGGGAACTTCCGTATTGCTGATTCCCCGTTCACTTCTGAAGTGAGTCACCCTGGTTCCATGCCATCCGCTTCCCTCCTATTCTGTTATTTCTCCATTACGACTCTAATCTCTGTCTTTCGACATTCTATCCGTTTCCTTTCCGTACTATTAGGTGCAGAGAACATATTGGTACGGAATTAAGCCCTACTTAGCTGACTAGTCTATCCACCCCAGACCCAGGAGTAAGTTTCATTCCTTTCCTTATTTCTATCATCACACTCTTCCTCTCACTACAGAGTACTTACCTATCCTGTCTCTTACTTTTTGAACAGTACTCACCGTCTTCATGCCATCCTGACTCCTGGGAGACATTACCAAGATTGTGACCAGCAGACTACTTCATTCACCCACATCTACTCAGGGTTTTTCTTCCCTGGAGGGTTTTCCCTGGGGGTCGTGCCCCTTCTTTCACTGATTACTTACTCATTGGTGAGGAGGGGGCAGGATTTTCCAGGAAACCTTTCTTCTCAGGGGTGTTGTCGCCTCTGGAATCTGCTGACAGCCCAGGTTAGTGCTACTTACGAATAGCTTATTACTTGTTGAAACGAAATACGGATTGACTATACCAGAATTTCTGGCAGCTTTTGCTGCATTACCATACTACTAATAGATAGGCCTAACAGTTAGCAATGCCATTAAAAGGAAATATTACTGGGCAGACAGCATTTTTCCGATGGAACAACAGATGCAACAACTTATGGCTGCTATGCAGTCGATGTCTTTGGAGATGTAGTCCCTTAAACAGGATAACGCTCAGTTGAGACAACAAGTAGCCCGAGCCTTTTCAGAAACCCCTCCATCTACCTTGCATACTGGCTAGTATGATGGAGACCCTCACAGATTGAAGGAGTTTCTGGACAGCTGTACGGTCCAATTCATGTTTGAGTCCCGTTTTTTCCAGACTGATAAGGATAAGGTCGGGTTTCTGATCTCACATTTAACTGGACCAGCTTTAGCCTGGGCCACTCCATTAGTCACTTCAGGGAATGCAATTCTAGATTCTTATCCAGCCTTTACTAATAGCTTAAGATCCATGTTTGGCCGACAGGAGATTTCGGTCGCTACACAAGAGAAACTCTTAAATTTGCGACAAGGCAATAAAGACCTCATGTCATACATTACTCAATTCAAACGATTATCCTCTGAAACAGGGTGGCCGGATGACGGTCTTCTTACATTATTCCGACGGGGACTCTCTGAGGAACTCAAAGATGAAGTATCTAAAGTCCCCCGCCCATCCAATTTGGCGGACATGATTACTCTTTCCATGTAGATTATCGCCTTCACGAATGCTCCCAAGAAAGGAAGAAGGGGAAGAGCAGTAGACCTCACTTAGATTATCAGCCTGCCGCTAGAAAACCTCAGTCAGCGGAAGAACCTATGCAGATAGGATTACCCCTTTTTACAGCTAGCGAGAGAGAAAGGCGAGTGAGTTTAGGGTTATGTATGTATTGTGGAGTATTCCCTCATGTTCTACGGGATTGCCCTATTGTTCCTCCTCGCCAGGCACGTGTTCTGATGCAGGGAAACGCCAAAGCCCTGCCATAAGGGGAACCACGGCAGGAGTACATAGGCAGGGTTCCCCAAAGAGGGTGGGTTTATCGCTGGAGGCTAACCCGACTGAACAATCTATGCTTGTACTCTCTCTGGTTATTGTCCTACCCAACCAAGTTTTACAAGGTGTACCTGCTTTAATCGATAGTGGAGCGGCTGGTAATTTTCTGGACGACCTTTGGGCTACAAAGAACGGGGTAACCAGAATCGCCAAACCCTTTGTCACTCCCATTCAAGGGGTAGATGGCAGCCCTTTGAACTCCGGACCCATTAAGGAACAGACCACACCCGTAACCTGCTTAATTGCTTCCCATAAGGAGACTATAGTGTTTGATCTAATAAGGACAACCCACTTTCCCGATCATTTTATGACTGCCTTGGTTACGAACCGAACCCACAACCCTTTTATAAATTTGACCGTGGGTACTCTTTTCTTGGGCTCGGAAATACTGCGTTTCCCATTCTCTCTCTCAAACCTCAGTAGGAATTCAGATTCCGTCTATGGTAGTGGAACCCTCAGTTGTTCCGTCCATTGGTCTGTTGGGCAATATTCTGGTATGTCACCGATAATTACAATCAGTGTTTTTACACCCTGACTTTCCTACGCTACCTCCCCACCAGAGGGATGATTGTCACATAGACCTAGTCCCGGATCAACCTGTCCCTTTTGGACGCATGTACATACTGTCTCAGCAAGAAAAAAAGGCCCTCAAGGAATAACTTCAGTCAAACATGCAGAACGGACTTATAACGGAATCTAAATCTCCTGCGGGCGCCTCTTTATTTTTCATCCCTAAGAAGAATTCGGAGGAACTCAGGCCCTGTATAAATTATCGGGGTCTCAACAAGATAACTATAGCTGATAAGTATCCAATGCCGTTGATCCCAGATATTCTAGAAGCCGTTCAGGGTGCTTCATTCTACACCGTTAGATCTACGTGGTGCGTATCATCTGATTCGAATTGCCCCAGGTGATGAATGGAAAACAGCGTTTCGGACCCCATTCGGACATTATGAGTATCACGTCATGCCGTTTGGTCTAGTCAATGCATCTGCCATTTTCCAGCGATTCATGGATCACTTATTCGCTGACTTTCTCCTCCATTTCGTCATTATTTACCTGGATGACATTCTTGTCTTTTCCTCTAATAAGGAAGAACACATCCAACATGTCAACCTTGTATTGGACCGGCTCAAAGCTAATCAACTATATTGTAAAGCGGCAAAATGCAAATTTCACAAAGAACAAGTTACCTATTTGGGATCGTTCTGTCAGCCCAGGGGGTTTCTATGCACCCAAAAAAGGTATCAGTGATATTGGATTGGCCTCCTCCCACAAATATCAAGGAAGTGCAACGATTTCTGGGATTCACGAATTTCTACCGAAATTTATCCCATGTTTTCCAAGCTCAAAGAGCGTTTAAAGAACCCAAAGCACTCTTTACTTCAGCGTCCATTCTGTTAACACCAGATCAGTCCCGACCATTTATTGTAGAAACGGATGCTTCCCATCATGCTTTAGGAGCTGTTCTCCTTCAAAAGGATGATCAAGGTGAAGAGAGACCGATTGCTTACCTGTCTAAGACCTTTACTTCATCTGAAGAAAACTATTCGGTTCTTGAGAAGGAACTATTAGCAATAAAGAGAGCATTCGAACAATGGAGGCATCTCTTGTTAGGCTCCTTGCATCTGGTTGAGGTCCGTACAGATCATTGAAATCTTAAAGTTCTGCAACAAGCATATACAACTAATAGTCGGCAGGCACGATGGGCCCATTCGGATTGAATTTACTTTCCTTCCTGGTAATCAAAATTTACGAGCCGATGCTCTTTCCCGAAAAGACCCACCAATTAAGAAGTTCCACCCGGAATTACTATTTCCGAAAGCTAAATTTGTGGCTATGCTTACCGATTTTCTTCAAGTACTCAAGCAAGAAACAACTCGTCTCGGGCAGTTCTGTGAGGATGTTTCTAACATTTATCGACCCACCAAGGACCGAGGATACTATTTTTTCAAAAACCAGGTTTTCGTCCCAACTCCTACTCTCCAAAAGGAAGTACTTTTGATGTGCCACGATTCTAAGGCTGCAGGTCATCGAGGTTATCAGACCACCCTTGATTTGATTGCCCGACATTTTTGGTGGCCTAATCTGGGCACTGATCTACGAGACTATGTATAAGCATGCATAGTTTGCTTGCAATCCAAAACTCCATGAAATCCACCTTTTGGTCTGCTGGCCTGTATGCCCATCCCAGATAAAACTTGGCAAGTTATTTCTACTGACTTTATTGTAGACCTTCCTCCTTCTTCTCGGCACACCACCATCATGGTTACAATTGATTATTTTATTTCACCAAGATGGCACATTTGAACTCATTAGTCAAACTCCCCGGAGCAGCTCAGATGTCAAAGATATTCATCACTGAAGTATTTTCCCATCACGGCCTCCCAAACAGAATTGTGTCAGACAAAGGTCCTCAATACACCTCACTCTACTGGAAAGGAATATGCCACATCCTGGGTATTAAAAGAGCTCTCAGTTCAGGATACCATCCACAGACCAATGGGCAGACAGAACGCCTTAATCAAACATTAGAGGGATACCTACGTTGCTTTGTCTCTGCAGCACAGGATAATTGGGTGGATCTGTTACCTTTGGCGGAATACGCCTACAACAATGCCAGGCATTCGGCTTTGAAGACCAGTCCCTTTTTCTGTTCTTACGGTTATCATCCGTCTTTTGAACCTTCTATATCTGCACCTTCCACTAACTGTCCAGGAGTGGACAGTCTTATCGCAGACATCGAGAAGGGACATCAACTTGCTCGAGTATCTCTACAAGCGGCCCAAGATCAAGCTAAACTATGAGTGGATCGCCAGGATATGCCAGCAATTAAAGCAGGCGACTCGGTCTGTTTATCCTCCTGCTTCCTTCCTAGACATTTAGTTCCGTCCAAATTATCTCCTTAATTCTTCGGACCCTTCAAAGTGGTGTCATTAGTGGGTACTGTCGCAGTTCAATTGGAATTGCCGCCTTCTTGGTCTCGTATTCATCCAGTTTTTCACCTTTCACAAATCAAACTGTCTGTTAAGGATCATTTCCAACATACCTCGCAAACGCGTCCCCCATCTGTGATGACCGACACCAGACCTGAGTATGAGGTGGCTGGCATTTGTGATTCAAGATATCACTGGGGTCGCTTACAGTACCTTGTTGATTGGAAGGGGTACTCCCCCGCCGAGAGAACTTGGGAGCTGGCTTTGGGAGTTCATGCTCCTTGTCTGGTCCGAAGATTCTTTCGGTTACATCCATGGGAGCCGGGGTTGCCCCCCCTAAAGAGGGGGCATACTGTTACACCTTTTCGCCGCTGGTCGTTGTGGCAGCGCCAGCGGTTGTGCAATGCAACTCTAAGGAACCCACCTAACATGGCCGACGTATCTGTTAGCTGTGCTATGAGCAGCAGTGCTGTCGATTTACGTCTACTGGATACGTGCAGGAATAGTCACGTAACTTCATATAAGAAAACCAGGAAGACAAGCAAATGCGTCGCTACTCTTCAATACGGCGCTCCATAAGTTCGCTCCTAAGAGTTATTGCTTTCTGTGCTAATTTGTGATTTCCCTCTTGTCTGACTTCCACTGTTACTATTCATTCATTTACCATTTCTCTTGCAGAACTTTCCGTCTCGCCAGCTTTCACCTCGGTTATCCCGTCTCTTCAGCTGAACTTCAGGGCTCTTTGTATACTTTTCCTGCGATTGCTGATTCCCCGTTCACTTCTGAAGTGAGTCACCCTGGTTCCATGCCATCCGCTTCCCTCCTATTCTGTTATTTCTCCATTACGACTCTAATCTCTGTCTTTCGACATTCTATCCGTATCCTTTCCGTACTATTAGGTGCAGAGAACGTATTGCTCTGGAATTAAGCCCTACTTAGCTGACTAGTCTATCCACCCCAGACCCAGGAGTAAGTTTCATTCCTTCCCTTCTTTCTATCATCACACTCTTCCTCTCACTACAGAGTACTTACCTATCCTGTCTCTTACTTTTTGAACAGTGACATTACCAAGATTGTGACCAACAGACTACTTCATTCACCTGCATCTACTCAGGGTTTTTCTTCCGCGGAGGGTTTTCCCTGGGGGTCGTGCCCCTTCTTTCACTGAGTACTTACTCATTGGTGAGGAGGGGCAGGATTTTCCGGGAGACCTTTCTTCTCAGCGGTGTTGTCTCCTCTGGAATCTGCTGACAGCCCAGGTTAGTGCTACTTACGAATAGCTTATTACTGTTTGAAACAAAATTCGGATTGACTATACCAGAATTTCTGGCAGTTTTTGCTGCATTACCATACTACTGACAGATAGGCCTAACATCTACAGATCTCCTTCTTCTTAGATGAGCATCTGCTTTCGGGAAACTGTCAAACTTCAGGTCATTTTTAGGGATCACTAGTGCGGGAATGTTGACGTTCACTAGTGTGCATATGCCTCCCCAGTTTTTCGGCAGCCTTATGTATGCCTTGGATCCACATGCCCAATATTGGTCCATAATAACTGCGTTTCCTTGTGTCATTCCTGGGGCTTCAAAGATTCTTCCGCAGTTTACATTCTCACCCATCTTCCTCGTGCCATTACTTCTGAATCATAGCTTTGGGCTTTCCAGTGGTACTATCTGCAGGGGTCCTCCTCTGTCTTCGACCCATGTTAGCAGCTTTACCAGTTTTGGCCATAGAGGTTTGCATAATCTCTGCGAATTCTCTACTGCTTCTTTGTAGGCTCCAAGGACCATCCAGACTTGGCAGATTACTACTCCTTCTTCCCATCCATTTGGGGAAACCAGTGTTCCCCAGATCTGCATTTGGCCTCTCTTCTTCCAGATTTGTGCCCCTTGTGCAGTTTTTCCTTGAATGTTCAGTCTCGGGTTTGTCACCCATCGTGTTCCTGATCCTTTGACGTCAGGATTCTTGTATCGGATCACGTGATTCCTTGTGTGAGCCCTGTTTCTTGTCTTAATGTCCTGGACGTAGCTGTCTTCGTCCGGGTAGTTCTTTTCGTTGGCCCATATCAACGAGGCGTCTCTCCCCATAAATTGTCCTCTGGTGTTGCACATTGCTACATGTGACATACAGTGTGCTGTCTGGACATCAATTTCTATAGCCCCAATGATCTTTGATTTTCCCATACTGTATGGTAGGAGTGCATAGACAAAGCATTCTCCTTCTGATTTTCTTCGTCCTACTTCCTTCATGTGCTGGTACCATATGTTGTTTCCGAGATGGGCTGTGCTGTCCAGGTAATAATTGAGTTCATTGTTATCTTCATGTGGGCTTCTCTTAATCCTCAATGTCCTTTTGTAGTTAGCTATAACCACATCTCTAAATGCGTCCATATGACTCTTTCTTGTTGGAGGATTCTCGGGCATGCTTGTTAGCGGAGCGGGTTTCATTACCTGTATCGCTGTGGTAGGAGAAGGTTTTTCGTTTCCTTTCCTTTCCTTTTGTAATGTTTCATCGAGGTTCTCCGACCGCCATTGGCTCACCAACTCCCCAACGTGTGGCTGTGTCGTAGATCTGGAGCTTGTTAGCAGTGTTTGAGCTGGTGGGCTCGTTATTACAGTCTCTTTAGTCCTATTTTTCGGCTCCTAGAACAGTTTCTTTGCTCTGACTATGAATGAGAATAAATAATCTATCAGAGCTTGTGTTTTCTATGTGAGTTCCTTTGTGGCTATTTCTGTTTTTTTCGAGGGATTCTGCTATGCCCTTTCTCTTGGGGTTCTCACTTGACTTCTCTTGGTTACTTTCTCTATTTTCTGGAACTGATTGTTCAGCAGGCTGTCTCCCCTTCTCTGCAACCTTCGTTGGAGGCCCTGTAGCCATTGACACTTGCCCTTATCTGTGTGCATCCTGTGTGTGGGTGCCTGCAGTGGTCAGTGCAGCGTTTTCACTATTTCCGTGCTGACCCTGTCTCTAGCTTTTCTCTTCATTTGTTACCCCAAATGTGTCTAACTCACTGCTAATTACATTTAATTTCAGTGCTCTCGTAGGCCCCAGACGTTCATCATCTGGTTGGTGCACTGAGATTGGGACACTTTGTGCACCAATAAAGAAAGCAGTTCTTATTGTTAATGACAGAAAAACAATAATAATAACTATGCATATACACATATTCGTTCGGAATGATAATTTGCAACATTTTCTTCCAGGGACGTGGGGGCGCCCTTCTGTTGGGGGTAAAACCAAGTTACTGTTCTGGGTCCCCATTTCGAATGAGTTCATAGTCAGTTATCTATTCCTTCTCTTGCTCTGGTCTCGTAGTTCGAGAGTTCATTACTATTAAAGTGACGAGTGCTTTCCAAATATCCCCCATCATGTGAGTGATGACGGTAGTCTCTGGGTATTCAGTACAATTCCTGTGCTAGACTATGGAAAAGGGTTAGGCTAGCAACTTTGGTACATCACATTCATTATGCATATCTACAGTAGGTAAGGTCCCAGAGTACTCCTCGAATTTGCTTTGGTCCTGAGGACATGCTGGAACCTGCTCAATGTGAAGGAATGAAAAAGATGGAACTGCTAAAAATCGCACACAAAACAAATGTTGTAAAAATAATAATTAAAAAAAACAAAAGCGAACATGAAAAAAATTAAAAATAAAAATAAAAATAAGAATAAGAAAAAGTAGGGGGGAAAAGTACAAAGAAAAATAGGATGGTGTAGTTCTTGTCCTTTCTCTCCTCGATCTGTCCTGTGGTGGAAAATTGAAGAACTGTGTCTCTGTCCTCGGTTTGTTCCACAGTGAAAGTCTTACTGGAATCTCCTGAGGTACTCTCGCTGGAAATTAGATAGCTCCACCTAGAGCATTATGCCGTGGAAGAGTATGCCCATGTGTGGGGTGTTGGCCGGATCCCTAAGGAAGGTGATGACGTCAACATCTGCAGGCCTCCCCACCATTTCCGGATAGTCTGTGACTAGTCTAAGCAGGGCGTTGTGTGCCAGCCGGGTGTCTTCGGGTGATAGGGACATTTGTCCTGCGGTCTTGTTTCTAGATCATAGGCTTTTCTTGTGACGTGAACAGTCTTTAGACTTTCCTGCTGCGTGGATTGGGACCACATGATTTAGCTTGATCCACACTTGGTTCAGGTATTCATTGTTTCTTGGATCTCTGATAAATGTTAGGGTATCCGTGGTTCTCCCTACGAGTCCTGGGCATTCCTCTATGATGCGAAAGCAAAGTGTGTATGTCAGCTCATCAATAATCACTTGTGGTGGAAGCATCTTTGTCCTTATCACTGTACTCGGGCAGTACAATGAAGGCTTCCGCGATGACAGTCAGTAGTTGCCAGATTATTTTCTTGTGGGCTGGATCTTGGACAAAGTCTGTGATACTGGTAACTCTCCCTACAAGCGATGGATATTTCTCTAGCACTAACTGAAAACAGGACAGCACATCTCTTGTAATTGTAATAAACCTGTTGGGGGATGTCATAAATTCTGCAAAACAAAGTCTGGGTGTTGGTTGTTTCAGGTGATTGTGTGAAGTTCTTAACTTTTGCTCTTAGTTCATCAAAGTCTTGTTTACTGCTAATGCTTGGATATGGCTTGATTCAAAAGTTCGTATCATCAGTGTGTTGCAGTTTAGATGTGCGATTCTCTTCTTCACCCTTCAACTAGAATGCACAGAGTGTTCGTTATGTCCTTATCCCCCTGTGCTTGGAGAAACGGTCCAGTTTTATGCCACAACTTGCATCCGGGTTCTTTGTCTTGATTTTCCTGCTCCTGCGTCCTTCTTCCTCGCCATAGCTCTCGTCTGCGCATACTGAGGTTCTTCCCCGTTGTCTGTGGTTTCTTCATGGTTAGATGCAGCAGGAGGGCTCTCCCCTATATATGGTTTAATGTAATTTATGAAGATCCATGGCCTTCTGCCCTGGAGCTTGACGGCAGAAGGGATGCAGTCCTCTACGATGAAAGGGCCATTGAATCATGGCTCATCCCACCTCTTCCTGGTAAAGTTCTTCACGAGCACGTTGTCACCAGGGAAGACGAGGGGCGCATGTAGACCTTGTGCGGGATCAGCTTCAGCACTTCCTGATGTGTTTTGTGCTGCACTGTCCCCTTTTCGCCGTCGCTGCAGCTGGCCTGAAATGACAGAGGTGCTGGATGTCATACAGTTAAGGTACTCCTGCATCTCTGTTCCCAGAACCTCTCTAGTTGGCTGGGCATCACATCTAGCTCTATCTCGGGGGCTGAGAGGGGCCCTCATGCTTCTGCCTGTAACTATCTCGTGCAGCGTAAGATGATGGTCGGAGCCGGGTTGGTTCCGAAGTGCATACAATGCCAGTGATAGACAGTGCAGCCATCCCTTTCTTATTGTGAGCTTCAACTTGGCTATCCTCTCCTTTAACCGGCCGTTGAGCTGCTCACATATACCATTTCCCTCTGGGTGATACGCCAACGAGAACTTGTGCTTTATACCAAGTAATAAGCTGATCTGTTGGAAAACTGCGTTACCAAAGTGAGCCCCATTGTCTGATCTCATTACCTCGCAGACCCCCATCTAGGGAACACTTCCCTCACTAGAAATTTGGCAGCACAGGTAGCGTATGGGTGTGTACAGGGACCTGATTCTATCCATCTAGAGAATGGACACACCACTACAATTAAATACCTTAACCCGTTGCATACTTGAATTATGTCGACATAGTCGATATGCACATGTTGGAATGGGCCATTTGGCCGGGGGATAGCTCCTCTCATTACTTTTAATGTGTGCCCAGTGGTGAATTGCTGGAAGATTATGCAGTTCACCATAAAAAATTCAACGTGCTCTGCTAAATTCGGTGTAAACCAGTCTTCTGTGAGCGTTGCAGCAATGTTTTCTTTAGACATGTGTATAGGGTAGTGTAGTTGTTCCAATGCTACCTTTAGCAGGGCGACAGGCATCACTGGTTTACCAGTGCTGTCGTGCCTCCACAACCCGTCAGAGCGGTTTAAAGAACACCCTCAACGCTTCCACAAATTTTTCTCCTCCTGAGGTGCCTCCCCTTGGAGTTCCATTAGCTGAGTCTGCCCCATGTTACTATAGGCCTCAGGTGTGGCTCGTGCTACCATCATCCTCTCATGGGTACGTGCCACCTCCACGTCCAAGATTGTTTCAGTATTAGATGCCATGCGCTTGGCTTCCGTGTCCGCTTCATGGTTTCCACGTGACATGAAATCTGTCCCCTTGGTGTGGGCGGCGCATTTCACGACCGCTATGCCCACTGGGAGCTGTAGTGCTTTTATCAACCTGTCCAATAAGGCTGCATGTTGCACTGGCGTGCCGTCTGCTCGGAGGTAGCCCCTCCTTTTCCAGCGCGCTAGACCTGCATGTACTGTGGATGTCACATAGGCGGAGTCACTGTACACAGTTACTTCCTGGTCTGCATGATTCTCAATAGCGAGTATCAGCGCCAATAGTTCTGTAGCTTGTGCAGAATAGTGAGAGGGTATTCGCGCACTGACGAGTACTTGGAACTCTCCATTCGCTAGGTGTTTTACCACGGCCACGCCTGTATATCTTTGTCCGTCTTCTTGATCGATTCTTGAAGAACCGTCAATGAACACGATTTCACCCTCTGCCACGGTGTTTTCCTTTACCCTGGGGATTTTATCATAGAATTCCTCATAATTCGCACAGTCGTGTTTAGGTTCTCCTTCTGTAACTGGCTCAGCTATGAACGTAGCAGGGTTTACAGTTTTACATCAAACTATTTTGATCGATGGGTTGGAGATAATCACCTCATAGGCAGATGCTCTCTGTGATGTCAGCGTGCCCTTTGGCTTCTCTAGTATGGCGAATAACAAGTGCTCGACGTACAATGTCATGGAGCACCCCATCACAATAGATGACACCTTTTCAATGACGAACGCGGCTGCAGCTAGATTTTGTTCGCATGGGAAGTGGCCCTTCATGACCGGGTCCAGACACCCTCTGTAATATGCTAGGGGCTTGTACCCCAGCGAGGTTTGCTGCGCAAGCACTGCCGTCATAAAATTGGCATCAGAGTGTGAGAACAGGTAGAATTCCTCTGCATAATTAGGAATCCCGAGAACTGGGGCCTTACAAATCGCCCCCTTGAGTACTGCAAACCCCTTTTCCATTGCCTCAGTCCATTCGATGTTTTCCTCTGTCAACTGGGCCTTCCTTAGGGCCTGAAGCAAGAGCTTGTTATACGAGCTGTAGTCAAAGACCCATGCTCTGGCATAGTTGCACAGGCCTAAGAAGCTTTGCATTTGTTTTATCGTGAGCGGTTTAGCCGTGTTCATGATAGCTTCAGCCCTTTCTGGGGTTACCTTTTTCCCCTCCTGAGAGATTAGCTGGCCTATGTACAGCACCTCTCGCTGACAGTATTGTAACTTTTCCTTATCAACTTTATATCCTTTCTCAGCCAGGATCGTCAATAGCTGGACAGAAACGCGCCTGCATTGTTCCTCAGTGATGCTGCAGATCAGAATGTCATCCACATACGGCAAAACAACACTGTCTACTGCAATATTGTTTAGGTCCATCTGCAGGACTCTGTTGAAAATGGATGGAGACTCACAGTACCCCTGTGGCAACCTCGTGCTTTTCAGGCGCATTTGTTTGAAAGTAAATGACGTCAGATCTTGAGAGTCATGGTGCAACAGGATTGAGAAAAACACATTTTTTAGGTCAATTACGGTGAAATATTTTGCTTCATTTGGTATGTTGCACAGAATAGTGGATGGATTAGGGACTAGAGGGAATTCGGCTTCTACTATATTGTTTAATGCTCGTAAATCTTGGATTAAATGCCAAGACCCTCCCTTTGATTTCTTGACAGGGTAAATCACAGTGTTGCAAGGTGATTCTGACGTCACTAGAATGCCCTGCTCCATCATGGCGGAAATTGTCTTCACGATTCCTTCATCTGCCTCTCTGGACATAGGATATTGACGTGCTCTTGGTAAAATTGCTCCTGGTTTCAGTTTAATTTTCACTTCACCTGCCCCCTTCAGAAGGCCTACATCATAGGGCCCTGTGGTCCATACCGTGGCAGGCACTTGGGCCATGTTGTCATCAAAGTATTCTGGACGTATCAGCGCCAACATCATTCTCTGTGGCAGCTACCGTTTGATTATTTTGACCCAAAATATGAGAATTACTTCCACCCTTGTCTCTTCTAGGTCAGGGTGTTCTTCGAACAGATCGTCATCGGTGACGTCAGTTACTCGATACCCTTCTTCAACGGCGATAATCGCACACCATTGTCTGCCTTAGTCATCATATCCTTCGACCAATACCACTTTTCCTCGCACTGCGGCACTTTGTATCACTAAGGGAAATACTTGTCCCTCGCTTCGTGCATAGGTATTCTGGCTCTGAATAGAAACTCATCAGGTGTGCTTATAGTTCTATCTGCATGGCCTGGCAATCCCTCCATGAGCACCCGCACCACATATGTGAAGACTTCTGGCTCTAACGGTATAGCTCTCATGGCTATGCGTCCTGAGTATGCTCAGATCATCTCGCACACGTTTGAATAATGCATTCCTGGAGTGGAGCACAATATACCGTTCTCGGTAAACAAGATTGTCATATTCAACTTATTCATTAAGTCCCGACCCAGGATGTCTACTGGGGTCTGACGTGAATATAATAGGGGTACATTCATTTCGCGCTCTCCCACAGAGACTGGGAGTGCGTCTGTAAAGGGAACTCTACTGTGAGCTCCCGTGAAACTCTGAGTATCTATGGCCTCGCCAGACAAGGAAAACTTGCCTTCTCGTATGCACGAGCGTGTCGCACCCGTGTCAACTAAGAAGGAATATTCTTTACCCCCTATGATGACATTCACCCTAGGTTCCCTATTAGGGTCTGGTGTCACTGATAGGATAGAACACATCAGAGTCCCCCGTGAGCTGTCCTATTTCATATATAAGTTTAGTCCACTGTATACTTGTTGATTTCCACCAGCCCCAGGGTTGACTCCCCCTCCGGTGCTAGTGCCCTGCGACATTTGCGGGGGTGCCTGCTGGGATTGCCCCTGCAGTACGTTCCCCATGTGCGGGGGTTGAACCACTTTCTGTGCACCTTGCTGCAGGCCTGGCGCCTGTTACTGCACTGTGTGATTTTGTGTAGTGCCCTGCTGCAGGACAGCAGGCTGATTCACCATGCCTGCCCCCATCCCTTGGCTATTTTGCCACATGCCTTGGCTTCTAAACACACACGCTACATGTCCTGTTATTCCACACAGCCAACACACTGGCGGTGGTCGGGCCATCTGTCCATCTGGCATAGCTGGACCGCCCATCTGCGCGTTCTGAAAGCCACTTTGATTATTCTGAAAGCCTCCCTGGTTACCTCGAAACCCACCCTGATTACTCTGCCATCCTCTTTCTCCAAAACCCCTTCCCCTCGGGTAAAATCCTGCCTTGGTTATCCTGCGCTGGATTAGTCGCCTGCTGCGCGTGTGGTTCAGCTGGGCTTGTCAGCATGGCTCCCTCGAGAGCATACTTTGAGAGTTTCTTTTGCACCAGCTTTGCCTCCTCACCCTTACGGGTTGCTTCCTTTTCCCGATTCTTTTCTTGCAGCAATCTACAGTAATGTGCAATTGTCAACTGTATTTCAGCCCATGGTTTTGCCTCTATTCCTACTAATTTCTTGAGCTATTTCTGCACTGGCTCAGGCAACCCTTGGCATAATATATGGTAGAATACAGGTATAGATTTCGTCCAAGACTCATGCGTTTCGAGCACCCATGTGTCTTGAAAATTCTGGATATAAATCAACGGATCCTCTGACTCTTTCATTTTCCGAGTTATTATAGCCCCCATATCAGACGTGTCTGGATATAGCGTTCGCAACGCTTTCCACACTGCTGCTCTACAGTTATTAAATGGCTCCGTCATGGGAGGTGTTAGTTAGGGTTACCCTAGGGTAGCCTGTCTGTTTCCATACATCGTCTGCTCATTCACCAAGTATGGCGATCAGGAGGCCCTTAATGTTCCCTATAGCTAAGGTAACACCCCCGTCATTTTCTCTAACTCATGTATCCACTTTCCGGCTCCCGAGGTCAGTATTGGAAGCTTATTTTTTAGGTTCTCTCGGTCCATCTGTGGCCATGGAATATATTGTGGTCTTGCTCCCCCTTTTCTAGCAATGGGAATTGGAATGCGCAGTCTTCCTTTTTCTTCCCCATAGCTCCTCTGTCTACCGCTGTGGTGGCATTCCCGCCTTGCCGTCTTCCTAGCAATGCCTTTAATCTATCTGCATAGGTAGGTGCTGACGCCCCCCTCTGACCGTGGGGTGTTCCTTCATGTCGGCCGGACTGCGCGGCAGCCTTCGGTGTCCTACTTGGGGACTCACTAGCGTCTGACCATCGCACCCCTCAGTCCCCTGGGAGCCGTTTTTTGCACCGTCTCCCTTCCTCGTTTGCCACATCCTCCATTTCTCCACCGGAGTCAGACTCTGAATACTCCCAGTTTACACAACTCCTTGCATCTTCTTCGTTCTGCCCAATCTCCAGCCTGTCTAGGGACAGTCCCCTACTCCCACTACTTCGAGTGACATCCTCATATAGCTGAGTGCTCTCCAAGCACTCATCTTCCCTTCCCCCATCGGATATCTGTTCTAGCCCCATCTCATCGTATATTTTATCAATCGTTTCCCCGATGCTTCTGGTGTCGAAGTCATCTCCAATAATTCTCCCACTTATACCTTGCACCGAGTCGCTCGTAGGAAAGAATTCTTCTACGTCTTCCCATTCTACAACAGGATTGGGTTTTTTAACTTTCCGCTCCAGATATTCAAGATCCCGTGCCCTCTGTCTGCGCTTCCGTTCTGTTTCATCCTCCCTTACATTTATTTCCCTCTTTCTCCTTATCTGGAGGTGCACAACTCTGTGCCCAATCTTTTCCTTCATCTTCGCATCTCTCTTTGTCCATTGAGACCGCGGAGGCAATATTGGTTTCCTGTTTCCTTCCCTTATTGTCGTCACTACTGTATGTAGGCGACTCATATGCGGGGTTGCTATACCCCATGGCTGCCTTAAGTTCTCTTAGTGGGTAAAGCCCCTCTGTCTTACTCCCTTCAATGATTGGCTCAGGCGGGGCTGGTGGCGCGGTAGGCATCTCACCCCTCTCCATACATACATTTAGTATCCAGTCTGTGGGTGGTTCTTCCACCCTCGTTTCTACAAACATCTTCCACAATTCTAGAACAGCAAGACGTTTCTCTAGTTTCTTGCCTGTATATGTGGCGTGTAGGAAGGTTGTCATATGCTGTAAAACAGCCTTAGAAAGGGACGCATTCTGTGGCCAAGGCATGAACATTTTGTGGGCGGTACCCTTAACCCACTCTGTGCTATACTTCTTGAGTTTTGGTGCATGCTTGGGTAGCTGCTTGCACAGATGCGCAAGTGGGGTGACCTCCATTTTTGATTTCGTCGCCAACAATATTTATACAGTTTTTTATCCTTCCAATAGTATGAGCGAGCACCAAATACGCAAGCCCCGATCCAATCTTTTCCTGCCAACATTTTACTATCAATTAACTCAAAAACTATCAATTCGTTGGCGATTCCCTCTTAGTTACAGAATCGCGTAAAGCCAAATTACATTTCACACAATCAATAATACAATTAGTTTACATTCGCCGTACACCAAAACACATATGACAGACACTTGACAGACTAGACTGACACCAGCTGGTCATACATATACCTGCCTTCTAATCAATACCCTGTCATGGAGTTTAAACAAACTCCTTTGGTGCATCTTTAAACATCAGCGTAGTCTAATTGTCCCTTATTATATGGGCTATGAGTTCACGTTTCTTCTGACCGCTGTATTAAAGCGCAGGAATAAGGCGAATCCTTACGTTTTTATCTCAGGTGCCCCCCTGGTAATCCTTCATTTTTATCTCAGGTGTCCCCCTGGTACCCCTTGTTTTTCTCTCGGGTGTCCCCCCGGTAATCCTTTGTTTTTATCTCAGGTGTCCCCCTGGAAACCCTTGTTTTTCTCTCGGGTGTCCCCCCGGTATCCCCTGTTTTTTTCTCGGGTGTCCCCCCGGTATTCACTCATTATCTCTTATGCTCGAGTCATTACCCCTATATATATATATACAGTCTTCTCTACCTCTAACTATTTTAATTTTTTCTCCGCCACCCACCGTTACCCTTCCCTTACTTGCTCTAATGCCTACAAGACATTTGCCAAAGTAGCGAGTTTGTTGTTTCACTCACTGATCGCATCTTTTCATCTCTGGAACTTCGGGATCACCGCCCCTTCCTCTTCCAGCCTTTTAAGGGTTTTCGTCCGATTGGCTGCCCGTGGGAATGAGAAGGATTATGCTTGGAAGGCCTGCTGCAGTTTTTGATGTTTTACTCTATCATTGTCCACGGGAAGCTTGGCAGTCTACTCAGCCGGAATGGCGAAAGGTCTCGTGATATTGCCGAAAGCCCGGAGTTACTTTGGGCCATCGGTCTATGGTGTCTTAGTATTATATAATCAATAATTAATGACCGAGACCATCCTCACACTACCAAGTGTACAGAGGAGCGGGGTTTCACTGACGGGCCCATAGACCAGTGCTCACCCTCTAGTACTTATAAACAAGATAGCTGCACCATGTGAGGACTGGAGGTGCAGGATTCACTTACTCCAACACGACTCAATAATGAGGACTCAGTAATTTGGCAAAGGGAAGTCTGTTTAATGACAAGTACATCAAATAGGGAAGCAGTTAGGAATCAGCATTGTTGCGACCACCCATCTCGCTCCGACTTCCTCAAACAGCAATAGTTATAGGCAAAACTCATCATCATTGACGTCTAATTCTAAAAAAACTCGACATGCAATACAATTGGTTAGGAAAGGTAACTTCAGTATAGGTGCTATATCTGTATATGATAATAGAGCATGCGGATTGGATAATTCTTATCGGGTGGGCGTCTACGCCCATCCCACTACATCACACGTGATTGACGTCACCACAAGTATGATGTCTTATTGGTTCTACTATCTATAGGACTCCAGATAACTTGGTCCATTGTGATTGGGCAGGTTACACCCCTAGACATAAATCCCCATTTTAATTAGTGGCATGCAGAATGGACACCCATGTGCCTGGTGTCCCAAGTTTCACCCTGCCTCCCTTCCATCAATCAGTATCTTAGGGCTATGTGTCAATTAGTTGGCTGGGTATGGCCTTGAAACTGTAGCTTCTTATCAGGAAAAGTTATGGCATCCTCGGGACCTGGATGACATCAGGCGGTGGTACTTCTTCGCGCCTGGCTGGTCACGTGTTAGTTCACCATGAATCTGCTTCAGTTTCCAGCTTTTAGTGCATTTATTTCTGTTTCAGCCTCGGTACCTGCATGGGCCCCCCTTATCTTGACCTTCATGGGGCAGGCTGCTATGCTCTGAAGTTTGAGTCTTGTTAGCTGACGCTCTCTTCCCTTTCTCTGGTTGACCTCGATTTCCTAGGCATGAGCCGCTCTTTGTTGAGTTTCGATTCCGCTCCTTCTCTTGCCTTTGGCTGGGTTACGAAACTTGGCCTGTCAGGCTTCTGGCAGCCTAGGTACATTTCTGCTTTTACAAAATGGAGTCGCACTTCTATAATGTGCCTTATTGAGGTAGATATACGGTTGGCGCTTGCCGCTCTAATCTTCTACTAAGCATTGCAAGCAGTATCGATATCTTTAGCTTCTTGCGTTCCAACCCTATTTACACACGTTTAACTGGTCGGTTGCTTCCATCTTGTCTAGTAGCAACGTTTCCTCACGTTTTAAAATTGTCTCTTCTCTGTGTTCATTACATTTATTTTCGTAGTTACTCGGACTGGCGTGCTAGCTATCCTTGATAGCCGCTTTTGTTCATCCGCGAGTCTGTTCAGGCTCTTCTGTCATTTCCACTGGCCTTCCACTAAGGCTCTTTGGGTCTCTTCATGCACCGTCTGTAGGTACTCTTCACTTCGTCTCAGCGGCTGGTACGGCTGTCTGACAGGGTACCGTGCTGCCCAGGGTTGTCTGGTTATGGGCGCTTCAACAGGTATGGATCTTCTGATGTATACTTGGCAGAGTCCCAGTGCAGCTCTTTCTTGGTTCATTTGCTCCTCATACGTCACATACCTTGGCGAGTATGCTCCTGGTACCTTGAAATGAGGGGATGGTGTGCAGGCCATGTCTGGGACCTTCTCTACACCATCAAGAATGGATACAGTTACACTACCAGTATTACTTTTAAGAACACAGTTCAGAGCTAGTTCAGTAACTCATACTTTCTGGAGGGGTTACAGCAACTCAAAAACAAGTATTAACTCAGTGCACTTCTAGAATAGTTTACTAAGCAATTCAGGGAAAGCAAACCCGAATTACAGTTTCAGAAGAGCAACAGCTATTCAAGGTCAGTATAACCTATTAGTACATGAACTATCCACTAACTAATAGCTAGTCATACCAAGGATACTTTTCAGAAGTGAAGGATACAATTCTAAGGCAAGTAAGAACTTCATGACTATTTTAGATGTTCTCTAAAGCAGTCAGGTAAAGCATAACCCAATTATATACTTTAAGAAAGACACAATGGGCCTCATTACAAGTTTGCCGGTCCGGGAACTACAGTATCGGTAAGCTTGCCAGTACCGTACTTCCCGGACTGGCAAACTACGAATTGTGCTTGCCGGGGCCTTTCTGCCCACCAGGTCTGACCTGGCGGGCAGAGCGGCACCTGCGAGCACTGCATGTCGGATGCACCGGCACCATTTAGAATGGTGCCGGTGCAGCCGACCTCCCCATTCCCATTGAGCACTATGGGGCTCAAATGGGAATGGGGAGCATTCCATTCTGGTGCCTGTGAATGGGCAGTTACCGGGTCCGGCAGGGCCTTAATTGCCCATTCGCATGTGCTGGAATTTTTGGGAAGTTTGGCGGCAGCCTGCCGTTTTTTTTACCGGAAAGGCTACCGCCAAACTTATAATGAGGCCCAATGTATTTCAAGGTAAATAAGGAACCTATTATATTTTTAAGATTGCCATTCAGCAATTCACTGGTAAGTAAGAACGTATATGCTTTTAAGAGGCGCTACAAGCAACTCAAACTGTTTTGGAAATGCACTAAAGCAGATCAGGGAAAGCAAAACCCAATAATACCCATTTAGAAGAACACACAGCTAATCAAGGTGGGTAAATCCTATTGGAAGGCTTTTTACACTCATTCACTTTAGAAATGATAAAACACTACAAACTATTACTTATTAGAAGAGTGAACCATAATTCAAAGTTAGTAAAATAACTTCTATACTTTTTAGAGCAGCAAAAAGCAACTTAAAGGTAAGTATTAACTTTTAGACACTTTGTAACTTATTCTATTACTGAACCAAAGTTACTCAGCAACACATTTACAAGTAAGTACTTTCAACACCTGCTACAGTTTTAAAGACAGCAGCCTTATCATCCAAGTCCTTCCCTATTTCTAGAGCGTGAGTTTTCTCAGAGGCAGAAGAGGGACCCTAGTGGTCTAGGAGTCAGCTGTAGGCAGGTCGGGATATGGTTCAGTTGTAGAAAAGTCAGAGTTCCAGAGGATAACTCCTCAGACAAGTATGTATTACTTAAGAGTTAGTTGAAAAGTATTTAGGGACTTCACAGAAGACTCCCTATATGCATTCCAGCATTAGGCCTGGGCGAATGGTATGGGAAAACTCCCAACAAATCACTTACTCAGCCTCACAGGATTCACACAAGACTTAAGGTAAGTATTACCCAGGCCAACACAGTACCTCAGCAAAGAAGAGCTTCTGGGTGGATGCCTTCAGGATGCAGCCGCACATGACCTGGTCCTTGGATTCTTGGTCTGGAGAATGAAGAAATGGACACTGAAGGGAAAATGGTGGCAGCAATCACCGGGGGAGGCTTCCAACAGAGGATTCTTCTCAGTTTCTCGCGGCTCTGTGGATTTGGTGCCTTTTTACAGGTACCCGATGAAGAACGAATATCGCCGGTCGGACTCTCTTCACTCTCACGGTCCTGCACTCTGGTGAGGGGACCTCTGGAGGTCCAGCAGGAGTCCAAAGTTTCAGACAAAATCAGACTTTGGAAGACATTGCACTGCACTCAGGCTCAAAGGCCCCTGGTATTGGCGTTTTGCAGCTCAGCAAGTTCACAGCAGGTCGAGGAATGGCTTGTTTTGCAGGTCCTCTCAAGACTAGTGGAGCTCACCAGCCTTTGGGTAGGAGTCACTGCATTCAGGACCCCCAGGTCGATTGTAAGGAAGGGTTACTTCAGGCTCTGGTTAAACAGCAGGCTCTCTGGTCACTGCAAATGGTTACAGCCGCACCAGTGAGAACTGGTTCCTTTCAGACAAGGTGAAAGACAAAGGGCTGCAGAGTTTTGCCATAGTACATTGTAGTCAGCCCATAACTCCAATCACACAATATGGAGAGACATAAAAAGGTCCCCCATGAAAAAGGTAAAAGACTAGGTGAGAGGGAAAAATTATTCCCACTCACCTTGGGACAAGGGAAAAATAATGACCAAGTCCAGCAAAAAGTTCTGAGGTTGACACAGGTCAGGAAGATTTATCATAAATGTGAACATCTTACCTAACAGCCAACATCTTTAGGAATGTCAGCCATACATAGACCCTGGATATGTAGGCCTCTGGTTAAGAGTAATTGGTCTGTTAGTTACCATCAGGGTCCACCATTTAGGCACCCTTACATGCGAGAAATTGAGAAGCTGACCTGTGGTGCCGGGTTCCGGGGCTGCTTAAGGTATCAACCATTATCAATGTTCAATTGAAATTGCAATTTATTTTATGTTTGTGGTCTCAATGTATGAGTTAGTTTCAAGCTTCACAGACTTTATATGTGTCTTTGTGTTCTTGTTTTTACATTGTATGTTTCTTGAGCAAATATTTTTTTTTTTAAACTTCTTTTTATTATACAGCGTTGCAGCAAAACACAGGCAAACAGCGACAGGCAGTTACAATGTGAATACAATGTACACAGTGAGGGTGCGCAGAGGTTGCTTCACATAACAACTCAATCAATAGGCACATTTACAACATGCGGAGGGCAACAGAGATCTATGATAGGGGTGGAGATCCGAGCTGGTGGAGGGGAGCTGGTGGGGGAGAGGCCTGCGCTGTCGTGTTGAGATCGGACATGTAAGAGCGGAACCTGAGCCAGATGTTCCTAGGTCTGGAGTGGGTGGGTTGCATATGGGACCAGGTTTCCTCGGAGTCCGAGGCCCACGTGACCGCTCTTAGCCATTGGGCGTGTGTGGGAGGTGAGGGGCGAAGCCAGCAGAGCAGGATGGATCGCACCGCAAGAAGCAAGCAGAGGCCAGCTAGTTTTTTGGAGTTCCGGGAGAGGCCTGAGAGGTTATGGAAGAGGCATACCACCGGGAAAGGAACAATGGGGTGGTCGAGCACAGCAGACACCGTTGTGCAAACTGCCTCCCAAAACTGTGAGAGGCGAGGGCATGACCAAATCATGTGAATGTAGTTTGCATCATCTTGACCGCATCTAGGGCAGCTAGAAGGGTGATCCCTGAACATGCGATGCAATCTGATCGGGGTGTAATGGAACCTGTGTAATACTTTGAACTGAATACGTTTAAACCGGGAATTGAAGGACACACGATGCGTACGCTCGCATAGGTGTGCCCAGCGCTCATCCGACATTTCAACACCAAGGTCTACCTCCCATGCGCGCTTCAGTTTAACAAAGTCTGGGACAGATCTGGATTGCAACATAGAGTATAACCTGGAAATCTTGCCCCTCATGGGCAGGGGGGAGGTGAGTTCCTCGATGGCAGGGTCGCCAGGTGGTAACGCGGGGAACGTCTGGTAATTACGCTTAAGGGTCCTGCGGAGGGATGAATATTGGAGCCATACGCTCTGGTCGCTCCTCAAGGGCAGAGGGAGATCGGAACATTCAACAAATATACCTTGGTCAAACACATCACGCAACAACTCGTAGCCAGCATCAGCCCAGCGACGAACCCTGCCCGGTGGAACTCGTGGGACCCCCGGGAGGAAATTCCAAAGAGGGAGGTTGCCATGGAAGGCGTGAGCAGTTCCGGTCAGCCTCCACATCCTCGACAAGGCGAGGGACGTGCAGGCGACCGGGTTCTGTGAGTCCAGTGCCAGGGGAGCGGGTTGTATCACCAAGGAGCGGATGTCGCGATCACAGACCGCAAGTTTCTCAAGTCTGACATGTGGGGAAGGGTCCGCTGTATTAAACCAGTAGGAAATGTATTAGATCTGGGATACCAGCCAGTATTTAAGAAAGTCGGGGGCACCGAAGCCCCCGTTAGTCATGGGGGTAGACAAGGTATTGATTTTTAGGCGGACCGCACCCGAGTGCCAGAGAAAGGAATTAACCGTATGAGTCAGCTCTCGGAAGAAGCCCCCCCCTGGCCACAAGGGTACATTAGTGAACCTGTAGAGCAGCTGGGGCAACACCACCATCTTCAATAGCCCTATTCTGCCTGCGAGGGAGATCGGGAGTTTGTCCCAGACCCGGATCCTAGCTGTCAGGTGTGTAAGATACTTCAGATAGTTCTCCTTGAAGGTCAACGCTTGCTGGCGCGTTACCTCTATCCCCAAGTAGGTAAATGTGGATTGAGCCCATGTGAAACCTAGGGTGTCAGGAGGGGGGGAAGTGCATTCCGTAAGTGCGAAAAGAGTGGATTTCGAGCAATTCACTTTAAGGCCCGAGATCCGGCCAAACTGAATGATGTCCTCCAGTATTGGGGGTAAGTTGATGGAAGGAGAGCGTACAAACAACAGTGCGTCATCCGCATACAGGGACACTATGTCCACCTGGCCCGCAGTACGGAGGCCTCTATGAGCGTGGAATTGGCGAAGCATATCAGCGAAGGGCTCTATTGCAATAGCAAAGATCAAAGGAGAGAAGGGGCACCCCTGTCTCGTCCCCCTGGCGATCTCAAAGAGAGGGGAGCAACGGTCGTCGGTACGGACCCTAGCCACGGGAGCTGAGTAAAGCAATCTGACCCAGGAAAGAAAGGAGGGGCCGAATTTGCAGCTCTCGAGGACCCACCACAGATACCGCCATGACACGGAGTCAAATGCTTTCTGCATGTCGAGTGTGGCGGCCACTGCGTGCGTCTCGGGGCTGATTCTGTTAATTATGTTAAATAGTCGCCTCATGTTCAGGGAGGTGGAGGGGCCTGGGATGAAGCCCGCCTGATCTGGATGGATGATAGATGGCAAAAAGGGAATTACCCGGAGCGCCAGAGCCTTGGCATATATTTTGACATCACAATTTATGAGTGAGAGCGGGCGATATGAAGCACATTGCGAGGGGGATTTACCAGACTTAAGTAATACCGTGATTGTGGCCTCTCGGAGCGAAGGGGGAAATACACCGGCCTCCACCGACTCCTCCCAAAGGGCAAGCAAGTGAGGGAGCAGTTGTGACTTATAATTTTTATAGTATTCGACCGGGATACCGTCCGAGCCAGGGGCTCTCTCCGAGGATAAGGAGTCAATAGCGGCTGACAGCTCCTCAAGTGTGAGTGGAGAGTCAAGGGAACCCGGGGTCTCCGGAGATAGGGTTGACAGAGGGAGGGCATCGAGAAAGGAATCGATCTCCGCCTCTGACACCTCGTCTGAATTAGAGTATAGGGTTTCATAGAATGCGAAAAATTCCCTGTTAATGTCCTGCGAGGAGACAGCCATGGAGCTGTCAGGCCTCTCAATGCCAAGTATGTGTGGGGACCCCGTCTCGTGATGGATCAGTCTCGCCAGAAATCGACCAGGTCGCTCACCCTCCCCGTATCTCCTCGCCATGCCAGGATTATCCAAAAACCTCTGTTCACGGTCCACAAGGGATCGGAACGTGTCCAATTTCATTCTGATGTCCGCCAGGTTACTCGGAGTGGAGTGAAGTGAGTATGTAGCTTCCAGGGTCGATAGCCTGGATTCACTCGCGGCAAGATCTCTCCGGATCGACTTAAGGACCCCATTCTCCATGGACAGCGCAATCCCTCTAATATAAGCCTTAAAGGACTCCCATAAAGTGGCTTGAGATGTTACCGAGCCCATATTTGTCTCGAAGAACTCTTCAATCGACACCTGGAGCTCGGAGCAGAACTCCGGGTCCAGAAGGGAAAGGGGTTTCAACCTCCAGCTACGGGCCCGCCCGGGATCAGGACCCCAGCCGATGGTAACAGTAACCGGAGAGTGGTCAGACAGGGTCCTGGGAAGGATCATTAACCGTGTGACGTTCTTAACCAATTCGTTGGAGATCACCCATCTGTCAATGCGGGAATAGGAATCGTGGACTGAGGAGTAGAAAGAGTAAATGCGGGAATCTGGGTAAAAGAACCTCCACGCATCTACCATGGCCAGGCGGGGTAGGGATGATAGTGCAGCATAAGCAGCCCTGGAGAGATGGCGGGGCTTGGAGCCGGATCTATCGAGGGCTACATCAAAAATCGTGTTGAAATCACCCCCCCAGAGGATGGGGACAAGGAGGAAGCCTTCAAGGAGGGACGTGACCTGCACATAAAAATCCGGGTTGTCTATGTTAGGACCGTAGATGTTCAGCAGAACCACTTCCTTGTGTTGGAGCGTGGCATGAAGCAGTACATACCGGCCTTGGGGGTCAATTTGTGAGGAAATGAGGGTGAACTTGAGACTCTTGTGAATGAGGGTCATGACCCCACGGCTTTGAGTAGAGAAATCAGTGGAAAATCTATGGGGGCCCCAGGTTCTGGTGAAACGCATGCATTGTTCCGTGCGGGCGTGTGTCTCTTGTAAGAAAAGAATCTTGGACTCGTGGCGCTCGGCCTGCAACTGGAGCTGCCTCATCTTTTTATAATTACCCAACCCCAGTACATTCCAGCTCATAAAGGTCAAGTCACTCTCGATCCCAGAAGTAGTAGAGTTAGAAGCAGAGAAAATGGTAATGACCAGTGGGTCAGATTCGCAGCCCTGCGGCAACAGTACCTGAGTGCCACATCACAGTCCGCCTTCGCTGCCAGCGCCAACTTTTTAATAACATACCCCCAAACAAGTCCCACCCCCACCCACATCCCCCCCCAAACAGAGGGATGACAATCCCAATTCCCCTCAACCAAAACCAAACCAGAGGCATCAGCGCCTGGGGGCCTGCGGGCCGGATTGGCCGCATCACTCCGGGCTTCGGCAGATCCAGTAGAACAAAAAGTGCCCGCAATAGGAGTAACATGTAACTTGGGCAAAGTACTTGCACATAGTGGTAAGGCACATGTTTGTAGAATGAGCAGAACAAGTCGATTACGGGATAGAGGATCAATATGGCCCCAAACGGGAAGGCGGCCAGGCCTGGCCTCTCCCCGTCGGGCCCAAAGGGTAACTGTAGAACCATGGTCAGAGGGGGGGATCAGCCAGGGAAATGTTCGTCGATAAACTTGGAGGCCTCCTCAGGGATCGTGAAGAAGAACACCTGATTCGCGTGCTCTATGCAAAGTTTGGCGGGTTAGAGCATAGCGTATTTGATTGAGTGGTCTCGCAGCCTTCGTTTCACCGCCTGGAAGTTCTTGCGTTCCCGTTGGACGGCTGTTGAAAAGTCCGGGTAAAGGTGAATCCTTGTGCCGCCCAGTAGTAGCTCACACTTGAGCCTTGCTGTGCTGAGGAAGGTGTCACGGTCGCGGTAGTTCAGCACACGAGCTATGATGGGCCGAGGTGGAGCACCGGGCTTAGGTTTAGCCGTCAGGGCGCGATGTGCCCGCTCAATAGCGAAGTGTGGGGAGAGCTCGGGTGAGTCAAGGAGCGACAGCAATGTGTGCTCAACAAAGTCTTCCATTGGCTCATGGACTTCATTCTCGGGAACCACGATAATGCAGAGGTTGTTGCGCCGTGAGCGGGATTCCAAGTCCTCGTTCTTCTTTTCCACCTCGAGGACTCGGCTGGAGAGAGCAACAACCTCGGAGCGGAGGGCACCCAGCGCATCCTCAGCAGAGCCGACCCTTGTCTCGACTTCCGACACTCGGCTGTCCGTCCTCTCGATGTGGGCCTTAATGGAGGATATAGTGCCGTTCATGTTGTCCAGTTTTGAGTGAAGTTTAGTGAAGCCCTCCCGGATAAAGTCCATAATATTTTGGGATTCCGGGGCAGCTTCAGATGAGGCGGCAGGGGCCTGCCCAGCAGCCTCCTCCGGCAATCTCACTGCCGCCTTCGCAAACATATTGATGGAGCTCTGTTTCCTCGTGCCCCCCTTGGTCATCCCGGCGGCGTCAGAGGACGGGCGGAGAGAGGGGGGATCCGCAGCAGCTCAGGGAGAAGGCGAGGGGAACTCGGGTCTTGTACCTCATGACACAGTGTGCAAGGTATGGTGTGAAAACAGGAGGTAGCACGTAGAAACCAGAGGCTGTGGGTCAGAGAAAATAAAATGATACGGCTGCCAGAACAGAATGTGGAGGCTTAGCAAGTCCAGGGGGAGCCGGGGGAGAATGCCAGGGGAGCACAGATGCAGGAGACCCAAGGGGTGGGGGTGGCGATGTCCGCGGTCCCAGAGTCAGCGATGTGAGGCCCCAAGTAAATAACAGGTCCCGCAGGAAGTGGTGGCTCCAGGAGCGCCCAGGCCCACCCAGGAGATAGTAGATCCCCCAGTGCAGAGATGCGGGCGGCCAACAAGGATTGGGGTACCTCCGGGAGGGTGGTCCGGTGAAGATGCAGGGGGGCCCAAAGCCCAGGCACAGACAGGACAGGAAGGGGCCAGTGCTAGTGGCTGCCCCAGAGTCTCAGAGTAGAGCGGGCGGGGCACGTAGCAGCACCCCCCCTTGACGTACCTTTATCTCCTCCGGCTCCGTCACATAAACCCGCAGGGGGGCGTGGCTCCCGGCGTCCAAGGGCGCGCCGCGGGAGGGGGGGCCACCAGCAGGATGCGGCCCAAGATCAGAAGAGGCCAGGCTACGGCAGCGCCGAGGGGGTCCCCCCAGGAGGCCCAAGCCGCCAAGCAGCAGCGGCCGCAGCCCAGACACCCCTGCAGCAGCTGGAGGCAGTCCAGGGGCCAGCGCGGGGCCGCGGCTCCAGGGGGTCAGCTCACGTAAGATGGGCCCAGGTGGAAGCAGGCGGTGGGGGCCGGGATGACGGATCACAGCCCCGGGCCCCCCAGAGTGGTCGGCAGTCCATGATGTGCAGGGGGGGGGGGCTGACAGTCCAGTGGGGACGAAGAGCCGCCCAGCGGCAGCGGCACAGCCGCGGCACCCCAGCAACGACAGGGGGCGGCCCCGGGGCAAGCGAGGGGTCCGCGGCCCCAGGGGGGGTACGGCCCCGCATGGTGGGGCCGACAGGAACAGGCGATGAGGGCCAGGGGCCCGGGGCGTATCACAGGCCCTCTCCGGAGCAGATCGCAGCCTCAGGAGCTCAGGGAGGCAGACGTGTCTTCCACGGCCAGGCCCGGTATTGGCGCGAAACCATGCCGACGGTGGGGGAAGGGCGAAGGGGCGCCCGAATCTCAGGATCCCCGGCTCCAATCCAGACAGGAGTAGGATCCAGTGGTGCAGGTTCACCTCAGAAGATGAGTCGTGCCCTCCAGGGCGAGGTGCCAGAACGGGAAAATGCCCAAAAAAGGATCGTGGGATCTGCGAGCCACGGAGAGACGCGTTCAGGCGGCCATCTTGTTCGGAGCTCAACAGCGCCCTGAGCAAATATTTAACATTATATTATGTAATATTAAGTTGTGACACAAAAATACATTGGTTCATTGAATGTTCCCAAATATTTTTGCGATATATGTGCATTAAATGTTTTTGACTATCTTGATGATTCAGTGATCAAGAGGGTTGCATCGGAGTAACCTCTAGGAGGTATTTCCCATGTATACAATGAATAGCCTCTTAAAATAAGTGCATTTCAAATGATTCCTAGTGAGAGCAACTCTTTCTGTTAGTATAGTTTACCCCAGGTCCCCTACAGCCTCGGGGGTCTGTACATGGCATCAACCCCATTGACTGCCCACCTTCACTTATAGTACACTTTCTGCTTTACGTTTTGGACTCTGGATTAGTCTTTGATTCCCTTAGAGTTCATGTAGCAACTCGTTCAGCATACACCACCTCTCAGAGTAAAGTGCCATGGTAGAAAATACTAGTGGTTAAAGCATTTAAGAAGGGGTTAATAGATTACAACCCTGAGTTTCAAATCAAACTCCTGGATGGGACTTAAATGTTGTGCTCACTAACTCATGCCCCCCCCCTGTTGAGCCAATGCATACAACCAATCTTAAGTATCTCACTTACAAAACTGCATTTCTCGTGGCCATTACATCCATAAGAAAGGTCAGTGAACTGCAAGCCCTTTCAGTTCATGACCTGTGTGTTAATCATAAAGACAAAGTGGTTCTAAGAAAACACCCATGCTTTTCTCCTAATTTTATCACAAAGTTCCATGTCAACCAATCTATAGAACTTCCAGCTTTCATCCAAAACCCACCTAATTCAGCAGA
This sequence comes from Ambystoma mexicanum, assembly GCF_040938575.1. Taxonomy (NCBI): domain Eukaryota; kingdom Metazoa; phylum Chordata; class Amphibia; order Caudata; family Ambystomatidae; genus Ambystoma; species Ambystoma mexicanum. The sequence continues at coordinate 346,151,875 of NC_090922.1, forward strand.
GAAAAGCCTGCATACGTTAAAAGAGCTGTAATGTACTACCGGAATAAAACAAAGTCGCTGAGGAAAACGGATCAGTTCTTTATTTCCATAGCCACGGGAAGAAAAGGGGATCCTGTCTCTAAGACCGCTATTGTAAGATTGATTGTAAAATGTATACAAATAGGCATTTCTCTATCCCAGAAAACTATACCTGTCACGCCGAGGGCACACTCAACTCGAGGCACAGGAGCTGCTCTAGCATTCATTGTGAATGTACCTTTAGATGCCATTTGCAAAGCAACTACTTGGAGTTCAGTTCACACCTTCACACAGTACTACTGTTTGGATACACATTGAAGAGGAGACTGCCAGGTGTGACAAGCTGTGTTTAAGACCTCTTTTTGCCGCTGTACCTTCTAAAATTCCTCCACCTTCTCCAGGTACTGCTTGCTAGTCTATGCAAAGCATGTTATTCTAATCATATTTCTGATGCTTCTATCTGCTGAGATTCACATTTGTCCCACCCTCCTCCCCTCTTGGAGTTGAAAGTACATCAACCTCTTACACCTTTCTTTACTTTTCTGAACTCACGCATGCACTTCATGCTCCCTCATGTCAGAAACAAAACCATCAGAGGGTGGATAGTACATGTCACACTAGGGCTAGTATTACAAACACGCCCAGTCAACGAACCTTTTCGAACTTCGAAAACAAGTCATGCAATACTCTACACCTACCACTAGATGTCGACCTATGCATGAGAATCTAAGCATAGACAAACCTCAGAAATACGATTACGGTATGCAATTTGTTATATACAGTACAGGATGGAAGGGGTGCACTCTGGTTCCCTGCACAATTCACCTTTCAGCTATTGATGGTTCTCTGACTGGTTTCTATGCTTGTCACATCATCAGGGAGGCAGTCTCAACTTGCAGAAAATGACAGTGCAGGTGTAGTCAATCAGTGTTGATTCTGTTGCAAGGACTTCTGGTAGCTGTATTCATCCAGTTTGCAGGGAACCCACTCACACTCAAACACCCACAGGCTACTCCCATTTATTTTCCCATAAAGAAAAACTCAAATTGTTTTGCGCAGGGCAAAAACCGCTGGATGGAATTGAACCAAATAAGAAACAACTTGGGCATGAATCGTTGACTGGTGTTTCCGAGACAGGTTGGAGGTTATTACGTTCAATAGGTTTTAAAATATTTGATAGGGAAGAGGGTATCCGCATCTCCCAAAAATATAGCTTAATCTTCATGGTGCTTTGCAGTAGAGAGGCTTTTCAGAGATACTTTTCAGAAATGAAAAAGCAGGCAAAGTTCTCTTGCTATACATTTTTGACTTGCTGGATGGGTTTTGATGCCATTTTCCAAACTAAATGTTTGCCAAGGACCTTCCCGCCCCCGAAATGTAAATAAAATGAAAGTTATTAAGAAAACATAAGATCGCAATTTTTCAGCCTACTCCCATTTCACCATAGAGAAAAAGTGCAGTTTCTGAACAGATGTAGTGGTAAAACTGCTTGGCAGATCTGGACCAAATATGAAACAATTTGGTCACAAAACATTGCCCTATTTTCCTTGACTGGTTTTGGGTAAATGCATCAAGTAGTTTTTAAAATATTTGACAGAGAATGGGGGGCCGACCTGCTCCTTAAAACCTTTGTATCGTCATTCAAAATGCCGGCGACTCTGGCGTAGGCATAAGTTGGAGTGCTCCACAAGGACATTGGCTACAAAGAAGCTTTCAACCATCCCTGTGCAGCTGGACCCGGTTTGTCAGGTCGAGCGTTCTCCACAGGGGACAGAGATGAGAACCAATAACCGGCATGAGAGGTCCCTTGACCCTTGGATAGTTTTAAGGATACCAATCGGGCGTCACACACCGGACCAGGACACTTGGTCTTACCCTGTGATGTGGCGCTCAAAAGGAATGCTTTTTCTTTAATTTCAATGAGTTCAAATTGAGCCGATACCCAACCCATTTAACACACCCTTTTACAAATACCCCGGGTCACAATGGACCATGAACCAGGCCGGTTGGTGAAAATTCAATATTTATTTATTTTTAGAATTCACACAAATAACACACATTTTAATATTGGGCAGCAATCACCAATGGGGTGATAATTACAATAAAAACTGCTGAACTACACTTGGTTAACCTTCTAGTAGAACATATCCAAAGCACAATTTACTAGGAGCACTTTTTGAATTAGGATAGATAGCACCCAAGTTAAGCTTTCCCCCTGCAATGCTCCCTCAACCCACCAATAATCGAATTCTGAGTGGATAGAAAGAAGCAGCAGGTAGTCAGGGATAAGAGGCAGCAAACAGGATCAAAATCCTCACCAAATAAGAGGGAAAACCCCTTTGCAAAAGCCTAAAATGACACTCGGGTTTTGATAAATAAATAATGATATGTGTGTTTAAATAAAGAAATGCATATGTTTTATCACAGCATCAGGGATGTTATATCTGGTAACCATCAGGCAAAGCATCACAAAAGCATACGGTTCACAAAGCACATTGAAATGGAAAACCCAGTGCAGCCGAATTCACACATGGAAAAGTTGCATTTTTCTAGTTTGCAGTTTTAAATGTAAAAATATTTTTTGCAAAAAAACAGGTGAAAAACACTGAATTGGAATGCAGTTTTTTGGCAGGGTAATAGATGCACAGCACAGGGACAATAAGGAAGTGGATGGAGGTCTATAGCTGGTGAATTGAGAGAGATTTGGAAGGTAGAGGGAGGTTTGTTTTTAGAAAATAGGGCAATGAAAAAGAGAAAATCGGTTTTAAAATGAAAGACAAATTTTACTTAAACTAGATTTAATGGCTAAGAAAAGAGGAATGCCACCCGTGAATATAAAAGTTATGCTGCAGTTGTATCCCTTCACGTAGTGTACCCCTTTTCTTTAGGGAAAATTAATTAATTTAATCAAAATATTGCTAATGGCTTATGATCTATGCAAAACAGAAATTAAGAGAAAAGTGGCGCTAACGCTTGTAGATCAAGGAAAAGGTGCACAGAGAATTCTGACAGTTGGACAAGTTATCAGGATATGGATAGGGTTGCTTAGAGAGTGGAACAAAGAAAAAAATCAAGATGGGGAAGATTACGTGTGAGGGGATGTGGATACTCACAGTCCGCACTTTAATTTGGGATTAGGCACAGTCAGCCGGGTTCTGGTCACAAAAGATTCTGGTCACCGTATAGCGGACTCTCCTGGAAAAAGACAGCTGGGCAAAGGTCTGGTCACAGCACAGCGATGGCTCAGCGGGATGGAGCGGGTAAGCAGGGCAAGCAGTTAGTGTGCAAAAAGCCGTTCTGGTTTCAGGAGGCTTCCCAAAAGAACAACACAGCTTTCGCTTTGGCCTTTGTGATTTTTAGATCTGGGGTCACTGGATTTGGGCATTGCTGGGATGGTCAGCAATGCTTTGGCCTTGCAGTGGAATCTGGAATCAGCTATGCTTTGGCTTTTGCAGGGGGATCTGGAATCTGGCAAGATGAATGTGGAAAATCAGGCACGCAGGTGCAGGAAATTCAGGAAAGAGTGTGTGTCCAGTGTCCTGTTAGCCACCCTTTATATAAATCATGTTGACATCATAGAACTATATGGTGGGGCAGGTTTAGCTGAGCATGCCTCTACACAACTGGATTGGTCATGGGTAATGGTTGACGCCTTGATCTCAGTTGGTTGGGTTTCAAGGGCATGCTGTCAGATTTATGATGTGAGTTTTACAATGTCCAGACCTTCCCACAGTTACTTTAGCTAAAATTCAGTTTTTCCATAAATGGCACATTTGTACAGTGGTAGCATTTTAACAAATTACATGAGCAGGTTACATATTTTATGCAGAACATGCCCGTCCAACTCTGCAGTCTGTATAACATGATTTCACCGTTCTAATAATTTTTGGTCATTTTTAGTGTGAAATATTCATCCTAAAATTCTATAACTTTGTACATGTATGTGGATTATCACTAGGCATGTCAGCATTGAAATTCGCAGTGGCATCAGGTATACTTTCCGTGGAATACCCAATTCTCTGCCATTTCTATTCCCAATATGGCAGTGAACGCTACAATGTCTTAAATTAAAACCCACGAAATTACATTAAAGCTGTTAATTTTTTTAATTTCTGCAAAGATAAAAGTCTGAAAAGTTTCTTAATAAAATAGCTGCTTAAACCAAATGGTCAGCATTGTCCTCCAAATATGGTCATGTCTTTCAAGCACTTGCTTACAAAATTGCTCTGCTACAAAATAAAATCAACTCTAAAAGACTAGTCCTATCTGCCAAAAACCCCATCACCCCTAACCCCTGTGCCTCTCCCAGCGACAATGCTAACCCCCATTCCAATTCACATCCGTCACCCAAAATCTTGTATTTAACACAATCTCCAAACTAAAAGCATCCAACTGCAAAGGAGATACTGTCACAGCTAAACTATTCAAAGCCTGCGCCTCTACCCTGACCCCCATCATTACCAAATTTGTCAATGCTTCATTTAACTCCAACACAGTTCCTACCTGCATTAAAGAAGCCTGGGTTACCCCGCTTCTAAAAAAAAAACAAATCTAGACCCCACCATTCCGACAAATTATCGCCCCATAACCACGGTCCCCTTTCTACTTAAAATCATCGACAAAATAGCTTATAACCAAATTCAAGTTCACCTTGAATCTAACCAGCTTCTCGGCACCAGACAGTCAGGCTTCAGGCCCAACTACAGCACTGAAACTGCTCTCTTGGACCTCAAAATACAGATGCATGCCATCAGAGATCTGCAAAACTCTGCATCCTCCTGTTGTTAGACCTTTCAGCAGCGTTTGACCTGGTGGACCATGACAAATTATGCAACTCACTTGTCCGTGAGTTTAACTTCTCTAGTGAAGAAACCGCTTGCGTGAAATCTTTCTTAACCGACCGCACATCCAGAGTGTCCATAGGCAAAGAAGCAGCCAACCCCATCCCAGTTCCCATAGAAGTACCCCAAGGCTCATGCCTCTCTCCCAAGCTTTATAACATGTACACCAAACTCTTGTTCTCAGTACTTGACGATATGGGTGTCATATACACACATTTTGCGGATGACACCCAGATCCTCATACCCCTCACAGGAAACTATGACCAGGACACCATAATAATCAACAAAATGTACTTCATCATACAAAACTGGATGGCACTAAATAGCCTATGTCTCAATGATGAGCAGACAGAAATTCTCATCGTAGGATCGCCGGCCAAAATAGCAACCCTCTGCCCAGAATGCTCCACTATCAATATCGACGGCACAAATATTTCCGTGTTGAAGCAAGTCAAAACACTGGGCGTGTACTTTGACGCTAGTCTAACCATGACTAAAAAGATCAACGCTCTTGCCTCTTCCACGGCCTACACTTCCAAACTTATCGCCCTTAGCCGACAATTTCTGACCGCAACTAACTGCCTCACCCTAGCTAGAGCACTGGTCTTATCGAAATTGGACTATTGGATTGTATTACTACTAGGCACATCCAACACTAACCTAGCCAAAATGCAACTCCTACAAAACAAAGTCTTGAGGGCAGCTGTAGGCATAAAAAAATCAGACCATGTTTCTAAGACCAGGAAATACGCTCACTGGCTCCCCAGTAAAGCCAGAATTATCTTCAAAACATTATGCATCACACAAATGCCTGACCAAAAAAGGACCTATCTATCTTAATAATACCCTACACCGAAAAGTGGACAAGAGATCACTAAGATCCGACAATAAATTCCTCCTGCCCCCCCCTCGCTTCAAATCCACTAGAGCGGGGGGCAGCAGCTTTACCACGCTAGCCCCCGACCACTGGAACACCCTACCCATTAACATCAAAAAAGAATCCTCATTCATGGTCTACAAGAAACTGCTAAAATCTTGGCTATTCAACCAATACTAGCACACATAGACAGGATTCCGTTCCAATGGATATTGCTGTTTGTATCTGTAATTTGTATCTTCGCACCATCTGTCCACTAATGATGTAATGTTACCAATGAAATGATTGTTGTATTTATTTCTAAGCTGTCTTATAGCCACGCCGTGACACCCGAGGGTCTGGGCGTGTAACAAATAAATACAATAAAAAATAAAATAAATAAATACCCCCCTAAGTCCAGGGTTTGTCATGGAGTTTTTCTTTGAAGCTTCTTGTAGAAGTCACACGGAGGTGTGACTTTCTTTTTCACCTCCTCGTGTCCCAGAATTTCTATTGTGAGAGGCCCCTGCCCAGCCGAAAGTCTGATGAGTATGTGAACTTTCTTTATCTTGGTCAGTCAAAGTTTTCCAACCTAGTAATTGTCAGCCAAGTGTCCTGTAAGTTTATGGTGGTTCCTTTTGGGGGAAGCCTTTGCTTAGCCAGCAGGGGAAAAAACCTGTTCGGGAGCTTACAGAATCCAGCCAACGCAGTTTAATTCCTTTTATTTTCTTTTATTTTGTCCTGGATCAAAACAAACCTGTTGGATAAAACATCCCCCACTTGTTTCCCAGCAACAAACCCCTTTACATTGCTAGGCACAGAAATGTTTTTGTTCAACATGGTACTTTTAAAACAGGCATTTTTGTTCTGGTTTGTAAAAGCCCATTTTTACATGTGTAAAGCCAGCTGGCATTTTCCTTGCAAATTCGGTTTGTCCCTTCCCTTGCATTTCTACATTGTTTTGTAGCCATAAATAGTTTCTTGTAGGCAGTAATTTGTTTGAAACACAGATGCACTGAAATTGACATGGGCCCAGAGCCAGGGCCTCTTTGATGCATTGATCTTTGATATTTTGTATCCTAAAAGTAAAGCGTTTCCCGTGTAGCTGAAGCAAAGCTTCTTTTGATTCCCTCAGAACTGAACAACAGCCTGTCATTCAGGGATACTGCTCTTGTCTGCTGGAGCACAATGTGAATGGGCATGGCCAAGTCTCCTTAATAAAATAGTGTGATGAGGGATCAGAGGAAAAAGCATCAGAACGGCATCCTTTTTAAGGTAAATATTTCCTTTTTTTAATGGGAACTGTGGGTTTGCAAGCAGCAGAGCAGCGCTGCTTTGATTCACTTCTTTTGGGTGCAAACTCACTGACACCTTTCTCTGTGTGCTCCCGGTTCCAACTCGCCCATTTTGTGTTTGGCAACATGGTGCAGCCATCCTTTTGTCTCTGTCAGGCGCAGTTTTGAGCCAATGGTGCCCCAAGGAGCCAGCGCAGCCATTTTGCTGTTGCAGGAACGCAGCATGGTTATGGAGAAGAATTCTGTTGAGCGGGTCAATGTAGCCCACAAACCCCCCCTGACTTTTCTGAGACTTTGCCGAGGGAGGGTAGGGCAAAGTGGGGTTCATTGGTAGGGCAAAATGGGGTTCATCAGTCCATCTTCCATCAGGGAGCGGTAAGTCACGATCCTCTCGCTGTCTCTCGTTAGCGCGTGGAACGACACCCACAGCTTTCCTTGAGGTCTTCCTTCATGGTGTTTAGCGACACCCCCATATTTTCTTCGATTTCTACTTTCCAGGTCCCCGGGGAGGTCCTCCGTGGTCTTTGATGGGCGCAACCAGTAGGAATCTATAAGTTAAATAACTGGTTACTACATTTCCCCACTGACTGCCCTCTGGAAAGGGTGACAGCAGTGGGACACACATACATTGCAAGAATGACAATATTCAGATAAGACAAAAGCTCACTCACAAGACACATAACTATTGTTTTTGAATTTTTTTTTATAGAAGTTTTGGGAATCCCTTTCATCCTGATAATGAAGAAAAATACTCCCTGTTAAATAATTATACCTATAAATCTATCTGTTCCCTTCGGGTTCTTCTTTTTCTTATTCTCATGCTTCAGATGTCTCCTCTATTTAACTTTCTCTTGGCTCCTCAATTTGCTGCATAGTGTGCCTGGGGGGACAACTCTTTAGCCTATTAATATGGACCCATTTCTCTTGTGTCAGTTCTCCTTTGGGGATGCCGATTCTGTAGGCTAGGCCTGGGATGGTGACCTCTTCTCCGTTTTTGAACTTCAATTACCTATGGTAGCAATAGGGCTTACCGGAAGGCTTTCTTTAGGACTGCCAGGGCCCTGCGATTTACTCTCCAGTTGGGACCGGGCTTGGCAATAACTGGGATCCAAATAAATTTCGAGTCGTTTGAGGATATGACTACCCATGTAAAAGGCGGAAGGAACACCTTGCACGACCCAACAATTATGTTCTATGCTTTTGTCACCTATAGACATTTTTAGCATACAACTGCTAAGCAGAATATGTTTGGAGCGGGGAGTTTCCAGGCCCCATACCCACTGATAAACTGACTCCACAGCGGACAGGGTCTGGTCTTTTGGGAGTTTCCTGAATAATACTTCGCTGATGAAGCTTTCTTCGCTATTCAAGTCAACTTGGGCGAGAACAAACTCCTTCCCGTCATTTAACTGAATCAGGAAGAAGAGCTGTTCACCCTTCTTCTGAATGCCAGCTACGCTTTGTGCTGGTTTGTCATCAATTTTGGCTATAGAATTGGGATTTTCAGATTGTGAATCAGTTTACAATTTCAAAGTATTTCCTTCCAGTGTGGAATGCCACTTAAAACTGGAAGGAAGGTTGATTTTCAGGAATGGAGAGGAGTTGCCATCCCCAGTTTGTTGTCCTACAGGAATTATTGTGACGTTGGGTATTTCATTGTTTTGAAGATGAAACTTAATTTGATCTGATTTTTGTTCAACCATGTGGCATATGCCATTGAAACTAACATGGTTAACACTCTGTTTTAATTTTATTGGTCTTTGAGTCTGGGTCCAGAGTACCTTGTTCACACAGTCTAGGGGAGACAACCTACGAAGGATGTCATTCCCTAATAGACAGGGGGTTCCCTCTGGAGCCACGACTATGACCGGGTGCTTCACCTTGTGTCGCCCTATTTTAATTTCCATCTCTGCAGTCCCCTCGACAGAATTTAATTCCAGTCGAAGTTCTGGAGTTGTCCAGGAAGAGGGGTGAGAGGGATCTGTTATCTCTCCCCCTTTCTTGAATTTAGCTGTGCAAAGGCCCTTTTTGACAGAAGAGTGGCTTGGGATCCAATGTCCACCAGTGCTGGAAATGCACATTGCCCTTGCACTTGGATGGAGGCGTAGAATCTACCTTCTTTCCCCTCCAATGGGCAAAGGTAAAGGGCATTCTGGGCAAGCTGGGTGGTCAATTTATTTATTTTGGACTCCGACACAAGGGTAGTTTGGGCTTAATTCTGTGTTGGAGTTTGGGAATCTGAAAGCAAAATTTTACATTCTGATATTTGGCGAGTTTCGGGCACCCCTTTTTCTGATTCTGGGCCCCCCCCATTCTTGGAGACAGTCACCAAAATTGGTTTGGGACGTTTTGGAATCTTCTTGTGCTGGTTCCTGGCTTTCCCCCCTTCTAGAAGGCAGCCACCAGAATTGATTTGGGAAGTTTGAGAATCCTCTTTTTCTGATTCTGGGCTGCCCCTTCTCCCCCTCTTCTGGAGGCAGTCACCAGAATCGGTTTGTGAGGTTTGGGATCCCTTCTTTAATATTTGATTCACTGGATGCTCATTCTGGGGTTCAAGGATGGCGATTCTGAATCAGTCCCCACATCCATCCAGTCTTCATTTAGATCTCTTGGGACCCATTTTTCTTTGGGAGGAATTCCCCCGTCCCTGAAGGAGAATACTGTTTTCCCAGAATCCTCTAAGGATTCTTCTCCTTCAAACTGGAGGACACTAACTTCCTCCCCAAAATGGGCCTTTTTACTGTCTTTATTTCTCCTACCCACACTCTGTTCCCTGGGTGGCAGATTTTCAGGAGCAGGAGATTTTTTCCAGTTCCTGGGTGTCCAGGGGCTTTTCACAGGTGAGGAAGGAAGCTTCCTCTGGGGCTTTATACCCCCTTTCCCCATGCCTCCTCCTCTGGAACCGGTGACTTGTCGGGGTTCTCTCCCCGTCATTGTTCTGGGGTGCCAGACCCTTGGTTTGTGGGGTTCTGAGCCACCATGTTCATCTGAGGGTTCTGTTGAGCCCTCAACATGCGACCCAGATCCTGGGTGAGGTTCTGGACCTGCCGCTCTAGTTGGGAGACCCGTTCCGGCTGGTATGGGGGTCTTTGCTCATACCTCGGTTGTTCACGGGGAGGGTAACTATCCCTTCTCCCTTAGTACCCTGGACATGGTGGATTTTGGTAGCCCTCCCCCCTTGGTCTCCCCTCTCCCGGATTGGGTTGTCTGGGCTCCTGAACCTGGGGAAAGGAAGGAGGATTGCCCTGCAGGTTGGGGTTTTGCAGGTACTGGGGAAAGAAACTTAACCCGGGATTTGGGGGATTACTGCCCTCCTGAGGGAAGTTACGAGGGAAGTTTCCTGGGGGAGTACTTACATGGCCGGTCCCCCCACCTTGGGCTGGAGGAGCCCATACATATCCCAAGATAGACCAGTAGCCCTTTTATCTGGGACTGATATACTCAGGAGAATTAGGGATCCCATTAGTGGTATTACCTCCCCGATTACCACCTGTTTGTGATTGGCCTGAAGGCCTTCTTGGCCTCTGGTTTTGCTGGTTTGGGATTGGTGCATTTTTAGGCTCCCGCATTTCTAGGTCTAAAATGGGGGCAACCTTCACCTCCGCTACTTTAGCAGCAGCAGGGGTGTTGGCTGGCTTGGAGTTTTTGACCATATTTTTATTTTTAGCAGGTTTTTGGACTTCATAAATGCGGGTCGTCCGCTCTATCACCCAGTCCAGAGATCTTTTATCGTGGAAATCCCTCACCAACTGGGTCATAATATACTTTAGGAGCGCATGAAAGAAAGTGGTTATAAACTCCCTGGTATCCGTTTGCATCCTCCTAGTGGTTTGTGCAAAGGCGCGTTTTAGGTCCTGCACAAATTTTCATGAAGCCTGATCTTCCCGCACTGCAATGTGTAGGCTACTTTGCGAGCCTCTTGGAGGTTTCTGTGGGCGGAAAAGTGTTTCAAGATGGCCACCCTGGAGGTGGACCATCTTGAATGGTTCTGGTCCTCCAGTCCAACAAAGAAGATGGAGTACTCTGTAGAGAACGTCCACTTAGCACACTCTATGCAGTTCTGGTTGTCTTTAAGGTGAAAAGTGTCCATCATTTGCTCATAGAGTCCCAAATGTTCCCAGACAGAACATTTTCTGTTTTTGTGGTATGGGGTTATGAAACTCCTAATTGCCTTAATCTGCCTTAATGGGGTCTTTTGCCATAACTATTTGCCTTCTTTGGCTTTGTCACCCAAGTCCACTCGCCCTCAGACTCAGAGGCAGTGGCGTAACAGGAGCCCCCGCAGCCCCCGTGGTGCGGGGGGGCCCGCAGTGTGGGAGGTCCCGCCAGCACATGTCCTGGGAGGGGGCCCCAGTTAAAAAAAATTTAAAAAATGAAATTCACTCTGCATTCATAAAGAAAATTTGTGCAACAGAAATCATTTCTTTATGACGGCAGAGGGACTACAAAGGGTAGTGACTTTTTTGAGGGACTTTTTGAAGTCTGAGGGGCCCCCTACCCCATGACATGGAAGACCCTAGGCTGGAGGCCTCCATGTCATTGGGTGGGGGGGAGCCCTATGCCTTCAAAAAGAAATAGTTTGTTTTTGAAGTCACTCAGCCATCATAAAGAAATTATTTTGGTTATGGTTCGGTCCTTAACTGAAATAATTTCTTAATGAAGTTATAGTGACTTAAAAAAGAAACAATGGGCTCATTCTGACCATGCCGGTCCGGAAACAACGGTGCTGGTAAGCTTACAGGCACTGTTGTTTCCAGACCGGCATATTACAGGTCTGCTTGGTGGGGCTGCCGTGCCCGACAGGTCTGACCCTGCCAGGCACAGCAGCCACGGTAGGCAGACCTGTCACGGAAGCACCAGCACCGTTAACAATGGTGCAGGTGCTTCTGTGTCCCCATTCCCATGGAGTCTGGGGATTAACGAATTTACCGGCACCTGATTTCCCAGCCGCCGGATTTGAAATAGCACGGTGGCACCGGGAAGTCAGACGCTAGTAATTTTTTACGGGTCCGGCGGCAACCCGCCGGTAGCACCGGCAGGGTTACCGCTGGACCCATAATGAGCCCCAATTTCTTTTTGAAGTAATAGGGCTCCCCTCAACTCCATGATGTGTGCGTGTGTGAGTCTATGGTGAAAGGGTGCACACTCAAATGTATAGCTGGCTGCCTTTGTGTGTATGGTGAAAGGGTCCACACTTAAATGTATGGGTGGCTGTGTGGGTGTGCCTGCATGGTGAAAGGGTGCACACTTAAATGTATAGGTCGCTGCCTGTGTGAGTGTATGGTGAAAGGGTGCACACTTAAATGTATGGATGACTGGGTGTGTATATGGTGAATGTTGTGTGTGCTTGTGTACAGGGGCACAACAAAACCTTAATTTCGGGGGGGCTAATCCTTCAAATGTTGGGAGAGGCGCTAACTTCACATGCGGTGGGGAGGGGGAAACTTATTTGTGTGGGCGCATCCAAATTATTTATGCATTTTAATGAGACTATTCTAGTGCAGATTCAATGTTACAAGCAGTTAACTCTCTCCTATAAGTCTCCTGTTCCCTCTCTACCCTTATAATCACTCCCCTGGCATGCACGTACTAAACCCACATCACGATTTCAATTGCCTAAACAATGTGGCATTTGAATGCAGGTACTAACAGTGAAATGCTTTACGTTGGTAATTGCTGGGTTCTTGTTAACAGCAAAAACCAGGTGCCGTTTAACATCTGTGTCCTGTTCGGTCCGGCAACTGCTCTAAAGGTTAGCCAGGTTGAGTCAATATAGCCCAAAATGTCAGGGGGGGTAGTGCTGAAGCCCAGTCAACTCAATGGTGTTGCGCTACTACTTGTGTTTAATGCCTTGCTCACTCCTAGCCCTATTCTTCCTCGTCCCAGTACTTATGTATGAGGCAGTACATGTGTGTGAGGCACTCTGCCTCATACACAAGTACTGGGAAGAGGTAGATGTACATGGAGATAATGCCTGATTTAGCTACCTGTAATCTTCATCACTCCTGGTCCCACTGTTCCTCATCCCAGTATTTACCTATGAGACAAGGAGCCTCATACGTAAGCTCTGGGACAAGGAAGAGGGACGCAGAGGTAATTCTGGGCCAAGGAGCTGATTGTGGAGGTTGGGGTAGTGGGTGGGAGGGAGAGGGGATGTGTGGGGGGTGGGATTGTGTGATAAATCATAATGGTTGTCCATGTCCAGGATAAGCAGGCATGATATGTGTTATTAGTGGCTAGAGAGGCATATTGATGCAGCCAGTCTAGTCATTCCTCAGTTTGGTATGACTTTCTTTTAACTGGACATTTCTGATAAACCAGTCCTGCTAACTTTAATTACCTGGCTAGATTGGCATTTGGGTGCTGCGGGTCTAGCCATATCTTACTGCGGCATTGTATTTTTCCTGGCATCTGTGATAAAATGATATGATATGATACAAGTCATTTATAACGCGCCTGTACACAGGTGTACACAAGGGAGGGATGATAGAGGGAGGACAAGGCAAACAATCTCACTAGGCCTTGTGTCATTGCGAGAACGAGAAGTGCAAGGGGAAAGGGAGGGGGGAGTGCATGTGAGAGGGGAGGGGAAAACAGGGCAGCAATGCTCTGAGTAAGTGCAGCCAGGGCAGAGCGGCTATTGGTTGTGCAAGGAGAACAAGGAATTGCAGGGTTACAGTTACAGCCCCTAAGTGCATGGAAGGCCCGGAGGCAGTGCAAGGGTGACCAATCAAGAAAGAGCCTGGACTCAGAGGGACTCTGAGAGTAGCCAAGCAGCCAGTGGGTACAGCAGACAGGTAGGTCAGATAGGTCAGCAGGGGGGAGAGAGAACGAAAGCAGCGGAGAAGAGGAAAGTTTTGAGCTGCTTCCGAAACTTCAGGTTGTCCGGCTCAAGTTTGAGAGGGGGAGGGAGGCCATTCCAGAGGGAGGCACCAGCAGAGGAGAGAGGTCTACCCCCACTCTCTGCCTGGAGAAATGTCTAAGCCTTAGAGAGTTGGAGGTAGCTGAGTGAAGGGCTAGAGAAAGAAGGTATTTTGGAAGAGAGCATTGGATTTAGTGTGGGCCCTGGCCCCAGAAAGCCTTGTGGGCAATGCAAAGGTTCTTGAACTTGATCCTTGCATCCAGTGGAGAGATTTCAGGGCTGGTGAAATACAATCCCAGGGCTTGAGGCCAAGGCTAAGTCTTGCAGTCCTGTTCTGGATTAGTTGCAGATGACGGAGACTAGAGGAAGACAGAGTGAGAAACTGGCTGTTGTAGTAGTCCGGCTTAGAGACAGTGAGCTTCTGGTGGAGAGTGAGAAAGGGAAGAGTCCCTTTTAGGAGGAGCAGCTGGTAGTGGGACTTCTTGGTGATGTCCGAGATGTGAGGAGAGAAAGAGAATGTGGCGTTGAAGATGACACCAAGGTTTTTTGCCTCGCAGGAAGGCAAAGGAAGAGGGCCCAAGGTGGTCTGCCATAGTGAGAGAAGAAACACAGAGGCAAGGGTCCCAATGAGAAGGATCTCTGTCTTACTGGCATTAAGGCAGAGATCGTTGGAGGCGCACCAATCCTGAATCGTGGACAGTCAGGAATGAGTAGGAGAGGAGAGGAGGCTGAGGGGAGCCTGAAGGAAAGCTGAGTCATCCGCATAACACTGAAAGTTAGAGGAGAAGGTAGAGATCAGGGAGGCCCAAGTGGCCAAGTAGAGGTTGAAAAACCAGCGTGAGAGGATAGAGCCCTGGGGAATGCCACAGGTAGATAGAGGTGGCGGAGAGAATGGGACCACGATGGACCTGGTAGCGGAGTGGCGGTCCAAGTGGAAATAGGTCAGTCACTCTAGGGTCTGATCCGTGATGCCCAGGTTCTCACAGAGTCGATTGATCTAGATGGCGACGTTGACCCTGTCGAAAGGAGAGGAAAGATGAAGGATGAGAACAGAAGGAATGCTGGAATCAAGGTTAGAGAGCAGCACGGGGGTTAAGGAGAGCTGTTTCCATGCCTCTGGCAGCTCTGAAGCCAGACTGATGGTCATGGAGACAACCAACAGATTCAGTGTGGAGAGTAAGCTGGGAGATGGCAAGCTTTTCCAAGAGTTTGCTCAGGAAAGGGGTGATGGAGATTGAGCGATAGTTTTCCGGGCAGGTAGGATCTGTCATGATGCCTGCCCCCGGGAAGCCAGACCAGGCCCAGCAACCCCGGAAGCAGGCATCATGCCATTTGGAGCATGCCCAAAAACCCCAGTTAGGGGCTGTTTGGGTGCAGTCCTGGCGCCTATGGCGCCAGGCTCATAAGGATAAAGTCAGTCCTGGCGCCATGGGCGCCAGGCTCATTACAGAAAACCTACCTAATGCAGACCATGCTGCAAACTTACCTGGTGCAGACCATGCTGCACGAAGCCACAAGCCAAATGGGGCTTAGGAGGGACTATTTTACCTAAGGGACTACTTTCTTCTCGGGTGGGGGCTGTGGAAGAATACTTACCTGGGACTTCTTCCTAGGCTATTTAAACCACGCCTGGACAGCCGCACGTGCTTCGCGTTATTCTGCATTCAGCAGCGTAACGCTCACCGGGCCTCCAGCAGCTTCAAGTCTTCAGCCACGCCCGCTTCAGTCCTGGACCACCTGGAAACGAAAAGAAAGAAGGAGAAGAGGTTCAAACTTGAAACCTTACCTATCATGACGCCTACCTCCAAGGAGCCAGGTCCGACCCAGCAACCCTAGAGGCAGGCATCATTTCCCCCAGGGGAGTGCCAGCGGGCCCAAGCTGGGGCCCTTTGGACGCAGTCCTGGCGCCTTAGGCGCCAGGCTCATGTTGGACTTCTGTCCTGGCGCCTTAGGCGCCAGGCTCATAAAGCTAGACATGTGTTCAGGTGTTTTAATGTGCACTTACCTAATGCAGACCATGCTGCCACATCCAGGCCCTCTTGAGGCCTGAATGGAACTACTTTACCTGTGGGACTACTTTCCACCTGGGTGTGGTCGGGGAAGGATACATACCTGATCGGAGGAAGGATACACACTTGGAACTTCTTCCAAAGCTATTTAAACCACACCCGATCAGCAACTCACGCTTCGCATTATTCTGCTCCTCTCAGCTGGATGCTCACCGTGTCAGCTCCTGCATCTGGACCTCAGCCACGCCTGTCAGAATCCTGGGTCACCTGCAAAGGGAGACAAGAGACCTTACCTGCTAAATCAGCGCCACAGAGACATCACACCGACGATCCTGAAAAGGAAGACAACATTTTAAAAGCATTTTGCTACGATCGCTGCAGCGCTGCATTTCACTCACCTTTCCTGGACGCCACCATCTTCAGCAGCGATCATCCGGATCCACAGCCACTTCCCTGAACCTAGAGAGAAAGACAAGAACAAGATGAGAGAAGGAAGGGAATAGGAAAAGCTCAGTTTCCTTCTAAGTCTTACCTGTTGGGTCATTCCCATTTCATTTCGGGTCTTGCCGCTTCCAGGCATCCGGACCCCGGCCCCTATGGGGAAAAAAGACAAAGACATTGAATGAGCAAATGCAAGACATTACCCGAGCGCTCATCCAGAACTTACCTGTCATTTAGTGGAACTGCACGTTTCACTTCGGGTCGGCGCCATATCTCCGGCATTCCAAACCCCGGCCCCTAAGGGGAAAAAGACAATGAACATTATTATTAAGCTTGGACTTTTGGACTTGCAACAGAACTTTTGCAGAGCCTTACCTGAATAGTCAAGCTTACCTGAACTCCCATCAATCCTCAATCCAGTGAAGTAACTGGGTTTCAACGCGCCCCTGCATCAAAAGCAGGATGGAGAGCTCATTTTTCCTGACCCTAAGGTGAGACTTCACGGCGAATCGTCGAAGGGAATCGTGGAGGGTTGGAAGAGAGTGGGAGGCTTGAGCATAACTCAGTCAGTAGGTAATACTCCCTTTTCACGCACAGGGGGATATTCCTGTGAGCCGGAGAAGCCAGAGTAGAGGGGCCCTTCCTGTCCATCTTCTGAGTCCTGCGCTTCACCATTGAAGAAGCAGCAGCACTCGAAGCCAGACCTGCGCCTCCGTGGGAATCAGGTGAGCGTTACAGAACGCGAAGCCTACCCACAATTTCCCACCCGGGCGCTATGGAGACTTCCGAGACTGACCAGCTGGCCCAGCTTTTGGGGGAATTACGGGCTGAGGTGCACTCAGCCCGCCAGTAGACTAACGCTCTCAAAAGAGAGCTGATCTTATCCAAGGAAAGAACAGATGACCTAGCCAAAAGGTTATTACAGGCCCAGGCAGGGCACACTCCTTTACCTAATTCCGGAGACATTTCCACATCAATGGGTTTGAGTAACCCGGTACAAATTAATCTACCTGGACACATGCCTTTGGCCCCGCCTGAACGTTTTGCGGGGGATCCCAAGAAATATGCCGTCTTTATGAACCAATGTCGTTTACACTTTCTATGCAGACCGGGAGCCTTCCCTAACTATCAGACCAAGGTAGCCTTTATACTATCTTACCTCAGTGGCAGTGCTGCCGATTGGTCTATTCCATTGGTAAATCAGGATGATCCCATTCTCCAGGATTTTCAGGGCTTCCAGGCCAGCATGGAAAGATTGTTCGCTCGACACTCTCAAGGACAGGCCCTTGATAACGAACTGCTATCCTTACGACAAGGTAATCAGGATCTTCTGTCCTACATTGCCACCTTTAACAGACTGGTTGTGGAAACTGGATGGCCAGAAAACAAAAGGATCACATTGTTTCATCGAGGCCTGCGCGGAGAGCTTAAGGACGTTCTAGCTCAGATAGTAAACCCACCCCAGGTCTGCGCAGACTACATAGACCTGGTGGTTCCACTTGATCACAGACTTCAAAATAGAAAAGCAGATCGGTTCAAGTATGAAAACCGAGTACCGATAAAAACCCACACTAACTCCAAGAGTACCGACATATCTGAACCTATGCAAATCGGTGGTGTTAAAGGACCATTAACGCAGAAAGAACGAGAGAGAAGGCGGCAAATGCAACTTTGTCTGTATTGCGGGACTTCCGGTCCCTTTCTTTGAGATTGTCCAGTTAAACCACTTAAGAAGGTGGTTGGAGCTACTGATAACGAATTATTGACACCTGATTCGGGAAACGACCTAGCCCGACAAGCGTAAGGGTCCGCTTGCCGAGCTTGAAAACGAACTCTTTGACCTCGCATTTTGTCATGCCAATGGTGCTCGTGGACCCAAAACAGCCTCAGCAGTTGCATGCTATAAAAGCATACATCGACAGTGGAGCTATTGGAAATTACATAGACCGTGAATTGGCTTCCAGGATTAAGCTTCCTCTCCACCCGAAAGTAACCCCAGATTTAATTACTACAGTAGATGGAACCGAAATAGCCTCAGGGCCAGTAACGCATTCCACTGTTGAAGTGACTCTGGTGGGTCAGGATGGACATCGGGAAGCAATCGTGTTTGATGTGATCAAGGCCCCACAATTTCAAGCAATTCTTGTAATTCCTTGGTTAGAAACACATAATCCTAGAATTGACTGGCGAGCAAAGAAGATAAGTTTTCCTGATTGTGAACCAACTTGTTATCCAAGAAATCCAGCTATGGGTCTAGCCTCAACAACTTCCACCCGTCTACAGCTACCGTCAGAATACCAAGAATTCCAAGACGTTTTTCAGAAAGAACAGGCTAACACGTTACCTCCCCATCGGTCTTATGATTGCCAAATCGATCTGGTACCTAATGCTCAACTACCTTGTAGTAGGATTTATGCTCTTACGGAACCTGAGAACCTGCATTTGCGTCAGTATTTAGATCAGTACCTAGCCAATGGTTTTATTCGCCCGTCCAAGTCTCCTGTCTCTTCAGCTCTGTTCTTCGTGCCGAAAAAAGAAGGCGACCTTAGAACGTGTATAGACTATCGCGCCCTAAATCAAATAACGATTAAGAATCGTTATCCTCTGCCCTTGATCCCTGAGCTTATCGACCAGGTGAAAGACGCTTGTGTGTACACCAAGTTAGATCTCCGAGGAGCTTATCACCTGGTGCGCATAAAAGAAGGCGACGAATGGAAGACTGCATTCCGCACCAAATTTGGGCTCTTCGAGTATCAGGTGATGCCCTTCGGGTTGTGCAATGCACCTGCCGCCTTTCAGTACTTTATGAATGATGTTCTTCGGGAACTTATCGATGTCTGTGTCATTGTTTACATTGACGACATCCTGGTGTACTCTTCTTCAGAATCTGATCACAGAAAACATGTTAGGGCAGTTCTTGAGAAATTGAGCCAGCACAGACTATTTGCAAAACTCGAAAAATGCATTTTTCACACCACAGAAGTTGAGTTTCTCGGATTCATCCTGACACCTCAAGGAGTCCGAATGGACTCGCGAAAGGTGGACGCCATCCTCAAATGGCCATCTCCTAGCTCGGTGAAGGGAGTTCAGAGCATGCTCGGCTTTGCCAATTTCTATCGAAGATTCATCTCGGAATTTTCCCAAACAGTCCAACCCATCACCACTCTCCTAAAGAAAAACAAACGCTTCGAATGGACTCTCGAAGCCGAACAAGCCTTTCAGGACCTGAAAACCAAATTCACCTCTGCACCTGTACTGAAACACCCGCACCCAGATCTCCCGTACATAGTGAAAACCAATGCATCCAGTTCGGCCATGGGAGCTGTCCTGTCGCAAAGAGACCCAAAAACTAACCAACTACACCCAGTGGCCTTTTGGTCCAGAAAATGTTCTCCTCCTGAAATCAGCTACGCAATTACCGATAAAGAGTTACTGGCCATCAAATCTGCTTTCAAGGCTTGGCGTCACTATCTTCTCGGGGCAAGACACACCATTACCGTAATTACGGACCACAGAAACGTACAGTATTTAAAGACGGCCAAAGCTCAATCTTCACGACAACTCCGGTGGGCTCTATTCTTTGCGGAATTTGATTTTGTAATTACCTATCGCCCTGGCTGCAAGAATGGAAAACTAGACGCCTTATCCCGGATTGGCATGGAAGAACCTAATTCGAGCTTAGAACCTGTGCCCATCATACCTGAGCAAAGAATCTTAGGCTTAACTTCATTGCACACTATTGAGGACATCCAACGCAAGTAAAACAACTTCTGGACTCTTCAACCTTACTGGAATGGAGACAGAAGGGTCCTCATTACACCGTTAAGGATGACTTACCCTACTTCCATGAGCGGTTGTTTCTGCCAAGTAAAGAATTGCAAGAACTTGTTATTGCCCATCATCATGAATCTTTAATGGAAGGACATCCTGGTATCGCTAAAACGGAGGAAAAAATCAAACGTCACTTCTGGTGGCCTTCTTGGAGAAAAGACATAAAGTCTTTTGTTCTGACTTGCGGAATTTGCGCCCAAAACAAGGCTCAAAAGAAAAGGCCAGCCGGCCTACTTCAACCCTTGGATATTCCACTGGAACCATGGCCCACCCTGTCAATGGACTTTATAACCAACCTGCCTCCTTGTGCTGGTTACAACACAATCCTTGTAATTGTGGACCTATTCACCAAGATGGCCCACTTTATCCCTTTAAAGGGTTTGCCTTCTGCTTCCACCTTGGCCAAGGAATTCCTGGAGAATGTAGTTCGCATACATGGTTTCCCTTCCATATTAGTCTCGGATTGTGGAAGTCAATTTATCGCCCATTTTTGGAAGAAGTGTTGCCAACTAGCACAAATAGATGTGCGGTTATCCACCAGCCACCACCCCCAGACCGACGGACAAACCGAGAGAACCAATCAGACTCTCGAGCAATATCTTCGGTGCATGTTACACCAATCCGAGTTAAATTGGAAAGACATCCTTTGGATCGCAGAATATGCATACAACAATTCAGTGCATTCGGGAACCGGACAAACCCCCTTTTATACTTTGTATGGTCACCATCCTCGGACCTCTGACCTAGATCCACCTCTGACCCTGGAAATGCCCGCAGTAAATCATCTGCATTCCACAATAACCCAAGCCTTCAAAGAAGCTGCAACTCATTTACAGCAAGCCAAGAAAAAGTATAAAGAAAATGCAGATTTGCATCGAAGTAAAACTCCTCCTTACCAAGTAGGAGACCAGGTATGGCTAGCAACTAAACACTTATCCCTCAAGGGCCCGCGAACCTTCAATCCCAGATTCATAGGACCTTATCCCATCAAGGCTATAATCAACCCAGTGGCCTTTAAACTGGATCTACCGTCCAACATGCGTATACATCCAGTTTTTCATGCATCACTTTTGAAGCCCGTACAACCAGGAACCCGATTGTCCAAGCCTCCAGATCCAGTTCAAATTGAAGGGGAATTAAAATTCGAAGTTAAAGACATTTTAGACTCCAAGGTGGTAAAGTCGAAACTCTTCTATCTTGTTGACTGGAAGGGATATGGACCTCAGGAGAGATCGTGGGAGCCTAGTAACCATGTCCACGCACCTCGATTAGTACAAAGGTTTCACCGGAGATTTCCGAACCAGCCAAAACCCCCAGAGGGAAGAACCTTGGGAGGGACCTTGAGGGGGGGGTACTGTCATGATGCCTACCTCCAAGGAGCCAGGTCCGACCCAGCAACCCCAGAGGCAGGCATCATTTCCCCCAGGGGATTGCCAGCGGGCCCAAGCTGGGGCCCTTTGGACGCAGTCCTGGCGCCTTAGGCGCCAGGCTCATGTTGGACCTCTGTCCTGGCGCCTTAGGCGCCAGGCTCATAAAGCTAGACATGTGTTCAGGTGTTTTAATGTGCACTTACCTGATGCAGACCATGCTGCCACATCCAGGCCCTCTTGAGGCCTGAAAGGAACTACTTTACCTGTGGGACTACTTTCGACCCGGGTGTGGTCGGGGAAGGATACATACCTGATTGGAGGAAGGATACACACTTGGAACTTCTTCCAAAGCTATTTAAACCACACCCGATCAGCAACTCACGCTTCGCGTTGTTCTGCTCCTCGCAGCTGGACGCTCACCGTGTCAGCTCCTGCATCTGGACCTCAGCCACGCCTGTCAGAATCCTGGGTCACCTGCAAAGGGAGACAAGAGACCTTACCTGCTAAATCAGCGCCCCAGAGACATCACACCGACGATCCTGAAAAGGAAGACAACATTTTAAAAGCATTTTGCTACGATCGCTGCAGCGCTGCATTTCACTCACCTTTCCTGGACGCCACCATCTTCAGCAGCGATCATCCGGATCCACAGCCACTTCCCTGAACCTAAAGAGAAAGACAAGAACAAGGTGAGAGAAGGAAGGGAATAGGAAAAGCTCAGTTTCCTTCTAAGTCTTACCTGTTGGGTCATTCCCATTTCATTTCGGGTCTTGCCGCTTCCAGGCATCCGGACCGCGGCCCCTATGGGGAAAAAAGACAAAGACATTGAATGAGCGAATGCAAGACATTACCCGAGCGCTCATCCAGAACTTACCTGTCATTTACTGGAACTGCACGTTTCCCTTCGGGTCGGCGCCATATCTCTGGCATTCCGAACCCTGGCCCCTAAGGGGAAAAAGACAATGAACATTATTATTAAGCTTGGACTTTTGGACTTGCAACAGAACTTTTACAGAGCCTTACCTGAATAGTCAAGCTTACCTGAACTCCCATCAATCCTCAATCCAGTGAAGTAACTGGGTTTCAACGCGCCTCTGCATCAGAAGCAGGATGGAGAGCTCATCTTTCCTGACCCTAAGGTGAGACTTCACGGGGAATCGTGGAAGGGAATCGTGGAGGGTTGGAAGAGAGTGGGAGGCTTGAGCATAACTCAGTCAGTAGGTAATACTCCCTTTTCACGCACAGGGGAATATTCCTGCGAGCCGGAGAAGCCAGAGTAGAGGGGCCCTTCCTGTCCATCTTCTGAGTCCTGCGCTTCACCATTGAAGAAGCAGCAGCACTCGAAGCCAGACCTGCGCCTCCGTGGGAATCAGGGGAGCGTTACATTACCTGAATTCTTGATCCATCGCGCCATCGATCTTGAAGAAGGAGTCATCGCACGCGCGTCGTCAGGCACCTTGCAGCGCCGTGCTGAACTCACCATCCAGTGCAGCTTTTCCTCACTCCACCGCGAACTCTGCATTTCCAAACCGCTCTCCGATATCTAAGGGGACAAGAAAAGCCAGGTGAGCACGGGAATGCAAAAGGGCAATACAAGCTACCCCCAAAGACCTACCGGCTTACCACAGGGGGGTACTCACCTCATCTCGGGTCGGCGCAGTTAACTCTGCATCATCGCCGTACCCCGTCCCCTAAGGGAAAAACCACTATAGACTTACCTGACTCTCACCAACTGCCATTTGGACTCTTCGTGGTGGTTAAGCCGGCAACCTACAAGGAATCGGAAAGAGTGAAGATCAGACATTTGAACTCTTACAAACTATTGGATTCTAGAGTCAATACTGGAACTCACCAATTCCTCCACGCCAGTGAAGTAACTGGTCATCTACGCGCCCCTGCGCTCGATGCAGGATGGAGAGCTCATCTTTCCAAACCATCAGGTGAGAATAAGAGGGAACATCAGGAGTGGTCAGTGGGCAGACAACGGGAGTGGAAGGTGGGTTAACGCTCAAATTACGGGAGGTTAATTCCCTTTCTCCTTTGCAGAAAGATATTCATACGAGCCGACAAACGAAGTAGTGGGGCTGTCTAGTCAGTCATCTCGGCTCTACGTGGCACCAGGCCAGTCCAGATCGACGTCCCCGTGGGAATCAGGTGAGCGTAACAGGATCAGCAGACGGCTTCTTGAGGAGTGGGTGCACAAGGGAGTGCTTAAAGGGAGAGGGGAACATTGCAGTGGCGAAAGAGTGATTACAGAAATCGCCAAGGCTGGAGAGAGGGTGTCGATATGGGCTTTGATGGTTCTGGAGGAGCAGCGGAGCACCTGTTTGGACGACACTTTCATAGATCGGACTTGTCTAGAAACCTTGTCAGGTGTTGTCAGAGAGAAAGAGGAAAAAGGAGGAGGAGAGGTAGAGATGGCCAAAAGGGGCTGAGAGAGGAAGAGGACATAGAGGACAGGATGTCCTGAGATTTAGCAGAGAAATGAGAGGCCAGAGCTGTACAGAGGGCCTGGGAGGGAACAGGAGAGGTATAGACCACAACAGGATTGACCAGTTCCTTGCAGATTTTAAAGAGTTTGGCCGTGTTGTTCGAGGCCGCGGAGACACATGCTTTAATGTGTGCTCTCTTCTTGATGAGTGTTATTGCTTTGACTGGTATTTTGCTGCAACCAGTCTAGGTATGTCTAAATGTGGCCTGGCATGCTTTACTATAATGTTATTACGTGTTTACACTGGTCTACATTGTGCAGCCAATTGGACATGTGGCATGGCATTCTTAATAGCAAAGCATTAATGTTCCTGTGCACTGTTGACTTGCATGTATTGGATTGTGTTACCCTACAAAACAATTGCAAACACTCTGGCTTTATAGCCAATTTATCTCAGAAAGTGTGCTGTATTTTGCATTAAAACACATATTTCTATCTTTTTCCTAGTGCAGTGTGTGGCATACCCCTTCAGCAGAACGTTCATGCGTATTGCGCAAGCGTGACAATCTAGGCCGGCCCAGAGTGTGGCGCGACCTGTGATTTGTTGCCGAGTTGGGGGGCCCCCTCAGCATGGCTCATAGGGGGGCCCCCACATTTTGTGTTACGCCACAGCTCAGAGGCGCTACTGTTGGAGGACCCCTCCTGATCTTCTAGGTGCTCCCTGAGTCTTTGAGCTTGGGAGAGGCTTGCAGAATGGTGGGGCCTTGTTTCCACTCCCCTCTGGCGCACAGGTGAGTAGTCTTCTGACTCCTCCCTGCTTCCAGGGTTGGCAGAGGATCCCCCACTGCCCTGATTGGGTGAAGGTTTTCAAAATGCTCTTTTTGGGCCTCATTTCCTTCGGTTTTTCATCAAATTGAACCAACTAGTCTCTTGGCAGGTAGTATTTTTGTAGATCTAATTCCCTGACTTTCCCCTCACAGGAGACTTCCTTGTCAGAGACATCAGCCTTGATGTTTTGGTATCTATACAGGGACGCCCATCTATCAATTTCTGGGGGGCACTGACCTGTCAGATCCATCATACTAAACCTATTTAATTCTGCCGGCCTCATGGTTTCTGGCCCATATGGACCACTAGACAGGAAGTCAGCAGTGTTTAATGTATTAAATGGGTTTGAGTCCCTTAGTACAGAGGTCATGATACTATTATCAGGAGTTGCCCTGTCCCTCTCCACCTGTTCAGGTTCCTCCAGTTTGTATTAGTTCTAGGATACTATTTCTCCAAGCTTGCTAGTTTTTCCTTTTCAGCCTCTATCTCTTGATAACAGGCAAAGATCTGAGCCTTTTCTTCGGCTACCAGGGCTTTACTGGCCTCTATGACCCGCTCTTGAGCTGCCACTTGTTTGTGGAGTCCATCATTCTTCTCACAGAGGGCCTCATTATCTCGTTGTGCTGCCTGTACTGTTTGGGCACCCTGAGACAATTTTTGTTGTAGGAGGTGAGCCTCTCTTTTCTGCACATTTAGAGCCTCTATGGCACGCTCTAACTTGTGTTCCATATGTCTCCTATGTCCCATTAATGTATCATATTCTTCTTTTAGGCCAGTCAGTCCCTGAAGATCTGACTCCCTTCTCTCCAGATTGGTTTTTAAATTACACATTTCCTGGTGGAGGGCCTCTTTCTCCTGACACAGGGCGGCCCTTTGTTCAGCCAGGTCATTCCTTTGTTGTGTTATGGCACCTAATTTCTGGCGCTGTTTATCAAATTTTGATTGAGAGTGGATGTCTCTCATAATGAATTTATTATTTTCCTCTTCCAATTTTTTATCTGATTCCGTAAAGTGCCAATTTGCTCTATGCTGGCATCGTTGTATCTCACTTGTTGTTCTAATTTCAGTTGACCCTCTTCCAAGGAGGAAACCTTTTCTTGGCACTCCATTCTTAAAGCATTTAATTGGGCCTCTTGGTCTACATTATTCTGTTGTTGGAGAACCAGTCCTCTTTTAATTCTTTAATATAATCTCCAGATTCTGCCTCAGAATCTTGGCTCTTTTGCAATTTTTGTTCCGCTAATTTCAGTTCAGTCTGGATTTGAGCTAAAAGTTCGGATTGATTTTGCGCAAGGGTTCTATTTTCCTCATGCTTTTCCCGCATCACTCCCATATGGAGATACATATAGGCCGCAATACTAACAATTTTACTCTGCTCCTCTTTAATTTTCGGAGTCATGTATAACTCACTCAAAGCTTGGTGTAATAGGCCACTGTCCTGCCATGTATCTATGTTAGGGAGAATTCTCATAAATGGTTAATTTCCCTTACCTACTGAGTCCCTCAGCAGCTTTGCTGGATTTCTAGGATTTATTTTTTTCACCTGGTAAGAGTGTGAGCCTTTTTCCCACTCTTACATGTGTTTTGCTGTGTGTGTTTTCACTCTTTGGGCCTCATTAGGACCCAGGCGGTAAGGGGTTTACGGCGGCGTAAACAGCGCCAACCCTTACCGCCTGATTCCGAGGTCCCTTAGCGCCATGGAGGTTTTAACACCTGCTTTTAGCAGGTGTTAAAATCCATGGCACTAAGGGACCTTGTTGTTAATTACGCCACCGTAATTTACGGTGGCGTAATTAACGCCTTCCCCATTCCCATTATGCCCTATGGGGCAAAAATGGGAATGGGGAAGGGTAAATGGGTTAATGGGGATTTACCGCCCCACTCACCTCGGAATGGGGCGGTAAATCCGCCAACCACCATGGCGTAAACGTAGTTTACGCCATGGTGGTAAAGGTACGACCCAGGCGGTAACTTACCGCCTGGGTCGTAATGAGGCCCTTTGTGTGATCTTGCGCACTGGAGCCTCACCTACTCCATGTGCACCACTTTTTGTGTGTGTTACACTGCACCTCCAGTGCAGTGACAGAGGGTTGTTTTTGAGACTTCCCACTGACTCCATTTTTCTGGGGCTGACTACTGTCCCCCAGAAACAGGTAAAGTTACCATTAACTTTATATAGTCACTTTAAACCACAGACCCAGTACACCCTATCTTACATGGAGTATTGGAAAGGGTTAACTCTTATCCCTTTTTGTCTGTACCTCTTGGAGCCTTGTTTCGCTCACTTAACATTAAGACTGGGCTGGTGGCAGTGGTAACTACCCTACCTTTTCTACCGCAATTATTTTATATAAACGTGGTATTGTTCCAGGCTATTATATTAGCCTCGAACATAAACCCACTTGACCAAAACATTTTGTTTTGGTTCCAGCTGGCTTTTATTCACCATTTCTTTTTGTTAAAGTCTTTCTCGTGTTTTTCTCTGTGCGCCAAACCGGGGATGATTCCTTTGTTCGCTATCTTTTCACGGGCTTCTGCACAGAAGCCCTCCTTAAGGCGCCTGATAGTCTAGGTAGGCAGGATGTGAGGGAGGGATCTTCGGACCCCTGCCATGGGTTCCCTTGGTAACCCGAGTCACACTCTTATCTGATTGGCTAAGGGGACTGGGCTTGACAGGCGAGCCACCCTGCTGTGTGAATGATAGCCATGCTGTATGAATGGGGGGAAAACTGCATAAAAAGCAGGTCTCTGGGACTGGAAGAGCAGAGTCACCACTGGAACGAAAGAACCAACGAGGAACTGGAAGAAGAGGACCCCTACCACGACTGAACCTCCCGGTGAAGCCATGCTGCAGGTCTGAATCTCTGAATCCGACGACAGAGAAGATCCTCCAGGAAACTTCTTCCCTTGAGCTGGTGGGACCAACCAGTTTGCCCAAACTACAAGCCAGGACCCCTCCTCTGGTCGAATTCACTGTACAGAGCTACAGTGGGCCGGATAGCCAGGAAGGTCAGACCCTGCTTGGGTTTTAAGGAGAGCACCTTTTATTTGTTGCTTTGCTCTACTGCTGGTTTCTTCCCTGGGTGGCGCAGGACCCTCCAGTCTTCCTACTTCGTGTCAGTTCGACAGTCGCTTTAGGAAACGTGAGCCTGCAGGAACCACCAGGAACGTCCGCCTCGGCTACAGCTCCCTCTCCTTTTTAAGGTACTGTGCAAATCCGGTTGTCCGTTTAGGTCAGCCGCGGTGAAAGTGTTTGAAATCTTTCTCCAATCCAAGGGCTTGTCCTTCTCTTCTCTTTGAACTAACTTTTCTACCAACCAACCTCGTCCGGAATCTTTACCGCGAACTACCTTGAACTGTGTGATCTTGAGCAAAAGACTTTTGTCCTATTGACTTTGGCTCTCTTAGCCTTTTCTATCTGATCTCCTCACTGTAGTCTCTCTTGTTCAATTGCCCTGAGTACTTACCTGTTGGTTTTGCCTAATTGCTAATAACTTTGTCTTTCCCTCCTTTTTAAATTGCTGGAGTGCCATTTTGCTCCCACTTCATTTTGTGAGCTTAACTTGTCTGGAATTTAAGGGAAGTGGTGTGGTGTATTTATGATTGTGATTTTTAACTTAGAATAGTGAAATGTAAACAACTGTTGAGTAAATAAATATACATTCTTTTACCTGAACAATAGTAATTGCTGCCCTTTGTGTAACTCTTTGTACTGCTCACTTAGTCTTGAGATAAGTCTGGCTGCTCCGCTACTGCTACCACTATAACTGTGTAGTACATGCTTGTACCAGAGGTGAAATTGTACTGTCACTTGTAGTCCTAATTGTGTGTAGTGTTCCCAAAGGGTACTGCATATAATTCTGCCTAACAATCCATGTCTATGGCGGTGACCTGTCGCGTTATTTCTTCTAGCCAGACTTTTTCATCTTGTTCGGGCCATTCCCCCCTGACAAATAGTTTGTCCAGAAGGTTCTCCCTAGCTATGTTGATTTCTACTGTGGCCATTTTGGAAAGTGCTCTTTTTTCATTAATTTATTTATAGAAGTGTAATCTGTATTCTATTGCTTTTTGTCTATTTGTGGGATTGATTTAGCTTTAATTTTATACCCAGGCCTGGTACATAGGATTTCTGTTTTGGGGAGGCGCTTCTACAGTGTAACCCAGTATTCCAACCACACAAAGTATTCCTACCTTGGAGGTTAGTCTGCTGTGTTAGGCTGTCACGGGGGAACAAACAAACTCAATCCCTGACTCGAGCCCCCAATTTCTTAAGGATACCAATCTGGCATCACACACCGGACCAGGACACTTGGTCTTATCCTGTGATGTGGCGCTCAATAGGAATGCTTTTTCTTTAATTTCAATGAATTCAAATTGAGCCAATACCCGACACATCTCACACACCCTTTTACAAATACCCCGGGTCACAATGGACCATGAACCAGGCCGGTTGGTGAAAATACAATATTTATTTTTAGAATTCACAAAAATAACACACATTTTAATATTGGGCAGCAATCACCAATGAGGTGATAATTACAATAAAAACTACTGAACTACACTTGGTTAACCTTCTAGTAGAACATATCCAAAGATTTACTAGGAGCACTTTTTGAATCAGGATACATAGCACCCAAGTTAAGGTTTCCCCCTGCAATGTTCCTTCAACCCACCAATAATCGAATTCTGATAAGAGGCAGCAAACAGACTAACAATCTGACCTTCCCTCACCAAATAAGAGGGAAAATCTGGAATCAGCTATGCTTTGGCTTTTGCAGGGGGATCTGGAATCTGGCAAGATGAATGTGGAAAATCAGGCACGCAGGCGCAGGAAATTCAGGAAAGATTGTGTGTCCAGAGTCCTGTCAGCCAGCCTTTATATAAATCATGGTGACATCATAGAACTATACGGTGCAGCAGGCTTAGCTGAGCACACCTCTAAACAACTGGATTGGTCAGGGGTAATGGTTGACGCCTTGGTCTCAGTTGGTTGGGTTTCAAGGGCATGCTGTCAGATTTATGATGTGAATTTTACAATGTCCAGACCCTCCCACAGTTACTTTAGCTCAAATCCAGTTTTGCCATAAATGGCACATTTGTACAGTGGTAGCATTTTAACAAATTACATGAGCAGGTTACATATTTTATGCAGAATGTGCCCGTCCAACTCTGCAGTCTGTACGACATGGTTTCGCCCTTCTAATAATTTTTGTTCATTTTTAGTGTGAAATATTCGGCTTAAATTTCTATAACTTTGTACATGTGTGTGGATTATCATTAGGCATGTCGGCATTGAAATTCGCAGCGGCATCGGGTATACTTTACATTAAAGCTGTTAATTTTTTACATTCCTGCAAAGTCCGGTTACAAAGATAAAAGTCTGAAAAGTTTATAAATAAAATAGCTGTTTAAACCAAATGGTCAGCATTGTCCTCCAAATATGGTCATGCCTTTCCAGGCTACCTCCTAAGTCCAAGGTTTGTCATGGAGTTTTTCTTTGAAGCTTCTTGTAGAAGTCACAGAGAGGTGTGACTTTCTTTTTCACATCCTCATGTCCCAGAATTTCTATTGTGAGAGGCCCCTGACCAGTCAAAAGTCTGATGAGTATGTGAACTTTCTTTGTCTTGGTCAGTCAAAGTTTTCCAACCTAGTAATTATCAGCCAGGTGTACTGTAAGTTTATGGTGGCTCCTTTTGGGGGAAGCCTTAGCTTAGCCAGCAGGGTAAAAAACCTGTTCTGGAGCTTGCAACATCCAGCCAATGCAGTTTAATTCCTTTTATTTTCTTTTATTTTGTGCTGGATCAAAACAAACCTGTTGGATAAAACATCCCCCATTTGTTTCCCAGCAACAAACCCCTTTACATTGCAAGGTACAGACAAGTTTTTGTTCAACATGGTACTTTTAAAACAGGCATTGCTTTTTGGGTTTGTAAAAGCCCATTTTTCCATGTGTAAAGCCAGCTGGCATTTTCCTTGCAAATTCGGTTTGTCCCTTCCCTCTGCATTTCCACATTGTTTTGTAGCCATAGTTAGTTTCTTGTAGGCAGCAATTTGTTTCAAACACAGATACACTGAATTTGACATAGGCCCCGAGCCAGGGCCTCTTTGACGCATTGATCTTTGATATTTTGTATCCCAAAAGTAAAGCGTTTCCCGTGTGGCTGAACTAAAGCTTCTTTTGATTCCTTCAGAACTGAACAACAGCCTGTCATTCAGGGATACTGCTCTTGTCTGCTGGAGCACAATGTGAATGAGCATGGCAGAGTCTCCTTAATAAAATAGTGTGATGAGGAATCCGAGCAAAAAGCATCACAGCAGCATTATTTTTAAGGTAAATATTTCCCTTTTTCAATGGGAACTGTGGGTTTGCAAGCAGCAGAGCAGCGCTGCTTTGATTCGCTTCTTTTGGATGCACCCCTGAACACACTGGCACCTTTCTCTGTGTGCTCCCGGTTCCAACTCGCCCATTTTGTGTTTGGCAAGATGGTGCAGCCATCCTTTTGTCGCTGCCAGGCGCAGTTTTGACGCAATGGTGCCCCAAGGAGCCAGCGCAACCCTTTTGCTGTTGACTGCAGCGGCGCAGCTTGGTTATGGAGAAGAATTCTGTTGAGTGGGTCAATGTAGCCCACAATAGTCACGCCCCTGCTGACGGAGACCATCTACCGGCACAGGGGAGAACTGGTCGGCAGCCAAAAGCAGCATCCAAGCAGTCAGGTGAGGTTTTATGGATCAAACGAGGAGGCTGCAGGAGAAGTGTGGCGCGAGCAACGCTGAGCTGGGTAAAAGGAGCCGTTGCTCTTCTGACAACCTCTGGAGTCCTAGTGAGAGGGAGGACCTGGTGGGGTCAAAGGAAGCGGTGTGCCAGTGGAGGAACACTGTCTGGCTGATAGGGACACACCCTAGCAGCTTGCAGAGATGCTGGGGCAACCAGAGGGAGTTGTAAGGAGAAAGTGTGATATATGCATCGCAAGACCCAAGGAGAAGAGCCAGTCCTCTCTGGGCTGCCTCCGGGTTGCTGATTAGACGAGGAGACCCAAGGGACCGGGGGTGCTGGCAGCACAGAGGGCATGATAGCACACTGAGGCCTGAACACCTACCTGAGGAGGTCTCAGTGCAGAACAGGGAACGCCCCTAGCAACATAGCCAACTAGAGAGAGAAATTCACGGCTGGCTCTGGCCTCAGTCACCACCTGGATAGGAGAGCAGCCCTGGTGGGGCGGAAGACCAAACCCGGCAGCATGACTTAGAGGCGTCTGCATGCCAGCACTGCTGGAGCCAGGGAGCCACCTCGAGGGGTGGAAACCTTAAGGACACAGGAGACTCTGTGAGTACGGACCGCACAGACACCCTGAATAAAGCAGAGCTACTACAATGCTTAAACTCCTTCCAAGACAAATTTATGAAATCCTTTCAGGAACAATTTGCCTCTCTTCAGGAGGAACTCCAGGAGTCCATCAGGGAAATGAAGGCTGACTTAAATCAAATTAGGTGAGTTGGGCAAACTAGGTTTTACTGCGCCTGGGGAAATGAGTCTATAGACTGCTGCTTGGACAGGTGTATAGAAGGCTAAGCACACTGCCTGACACCAAGTAAGAAAGATACACGTGGCACACCAAATTCAGCAGGGTTGCCTCTAACAAAGCACACAATATATGGGATGAATCACTGAATTAGAATGGACGCAATATGGATGATTAAGCACTACCAACAATGCAGTTTCTATTTTACTGACAATATAAAGTTACAAGATGGACTTTGAGAACCTAGTGACCTCACAAAGATAGCCTCTAACTATCAATTGCAGAGTTTTTATTTTACTGACAAATTATGTCTAAATTTGTATTGAGACCATCTTAATTGCTGCATTAGCCTCGATAAAGACCACTGTAGGGTCAAAACTTGTGTTGGTTTTCAGACGAATATAACCAATTTTGTCAAGCATCATTGATGCTGTTGAATTAAACATTGCTTCAGGTAACAATTTGATGGTTTGATCTGTTCAATAACTGTAATTGTGCTGAACAATTAGTCAAATATTGACGCATAATAAACATGCGCACGTATATCGGTGTAAAGGATTTCTTTATGACTTAAATCAAATAGGGCAGAGAATAGACACAAATGAAAGAGTTATCTGAGGATGTCTGGGCTAGTGGGGAACTGCTAGAGAACCTGCCAAGAATATCTACTAACGTAGAGCTGCAAAGTGAAGACCTCAAAAACCACTCCAGGCGCTCCCAACATTTGCATACAAAGTTTGCCTGAGGAGGTGGGAGACAGGTACAGGGTTGAACTGGGGCATAAAATTGTCTCGGGCACCAATGAAAAAGTGTCCCACAGTTGCAAAGGGCAATTCATTCTTTTGTGACAGACTGTTTGCGTAGTACCCAAGTAGGAGGTTTTTCATAAAATGTGATGTAAATTGTAAATTTTAAAGAATATTTATTGAGTAACACTGGTCAAAACTACTAGCCACATGGTGAAGTAACTTATTACACTGGCCCACATAGGCCAAAAAAGTCGCCCACTTTGACCAAACGAACTGCCCCACATTTTGTGTTTGTTTCAGTAATTGCCTTGTATGCCAGTCTGAGCCAGGACGGGGATATTAGACGGTGCATCCAGAACATTTTCAGTGACGTGCTGGGGGACATGCCAGTGAGCGAAATCAACCTAGATAGGGGGCATCGCATAGGGCCAAAAAGCAGGAGGCCCAACCCCAGACTTCGGGACATCATCACAGACCTATCAAATTACTCTCAGAAAGAAGCAACACTGGCCTCCGCAAGAAGGAAAGGCCCTCTTCGGGTGAAGGGGTAGAAATCCAGCTATACCAGGATTTGGCCTTGGTCATCCTTCAAAAAGGCAGGTAGATGGGTCCCATGACAACATAACTCACCAGAAGGGAGATAAAATACCGGTGGACTTTCCATATTGGACTGCTTTTTCAACTCAATAGAGTAAAACACTGCATTACGATGGTGAGGGAGGTGCTAACTCTGCGGCACCTCAGTGAAGATCTGGAGGCGATGATGTCGGCTAACATTCAGAAGAAACAGAAGACCTACTCATGGGAATGGTCGCAGAAACTTAAGGGACCTAGGCCGGGTGGTGGAATGGGTTCTCCGAGGGGGAAAGACTCGACATGAGGATGGATTGACCAAGGGGTCATACAGCCTTGGCATCAGGCGGCCAGTTGTGGGAGATGAAAGGTTTCTTCTCTTGAGGGGTTTGAGATTTGATGGAGTTACTTCAGGGCGGGAGGGGCAGGAAGATCAGGGGTAAGAGTTTTTTTTTTCCCAGAAGCTTGGGTTAGGGGAGTCAGACTTTCGTTGTTTGATCTCAGTGATGGGCTTAAGGTTTCTGTACTAAGTAAGTTGGTCTACTCTGAGTGTTAATTGCTCAGGAACCCTAAGTGGTTACACCAAGACTTGACAGTTGTTTGTTGCATGTTGGTTTTGTTGGAGGCGTGGAGAGGGGGGGGATAGGGAGGGTTGGGAAGGTGGGGTACAAGAATTCCATTTAGGTACTCCCATACTGAGTAGTGTCTTTTTTTTATTGTTGTTTTTCGAAGAAACATCTTTACAACATTAGACAAAAAATCTTAAAATCACAAATCTCAGTTTACATTCCATTTTAAAAAACAATAGGAAAGCAATTCAACTTTAAAAAGCTGTACGGAATCAATTCAGCTACACATACAGTAATCATTATTAATCAATCAATCAATTAGTTCTAAGAAAGAAAACCTATTGCAAATACGAATAATAATACCTCAACAAAAGAAAAACAGACTAAAGTCAATACACCAGTGAATGTAAAAAACAAAAGAATCTCATTTCCTATAGAAATAACGCAGATATTAAGTGTTTCTGACATTGACAAGACTATTCAAGAATTCTGTGAGATCGAACACAGGTTTCGTATGGCATTGATCTTTCCTTGCCCTTCTAGATGTTACCCTTATTTCCGATATAAACCGTAAATCTCCTCAGTCATAATTTAACCACACTTTACATTTGTCACCACGTGACTCAGGACTTTTAGTTAAATCCATCCAAGGTTTTATATTTTCCCAAGTTCAAGTCTATACTTGACAAAAGATGAAACTGATCAATAATGAGAGCTTGCCTGTAGCCCCATATGCATTGTATCCATAACAATTCCAGTTCATAAGCAACCGTTACATCCACATATATCCCCATATATCTTTGCCTCTGGTTTGCAAAGTAAACACAGTGGAGCATGAGATATTTCAAAGTTTCATTTTCATGGTTTTTACAAAATCTTTTCATGCGAGATAGCGCTGGCGGAGATTAAATTTAAAGCGCATATATAATGTGCGTACGATTTAGCAAGGAGCCTGTCTAATATATGAGGGAAGAGGTTTCTGTTTATGACAGAATTTTGCATATATCTTGTATGCTGTGTAATTCCCACTCTTGTCAGCTGTGATTGCCCAATCATATTGAAATAATTTCAACTTCACAATTTGGGGCCGTTTGATTAAATCATCTGTCTCCATTGCAATCATTTCAAGACTCCTTTCACATACTTACCCCGCAAAATAAACAGATTTTGGGGACCCGTGCTTTAACATTTTACCTAAGTCTTCATATAAAAAAATAGAAACAGGATCTAACATTTTTGCATAACTAGCCAATTTACGCCAAAGATGTTTAATAGCTAGTGACGAAAGCCCCAATTCGTGCACAATGATGGAGTTTGGCAATGATGTCGGTAAATGTAAAACCTGTTTCCATATCTTTCCTTGAATTCTATTCAATACTTTCCCAATTTCCAATGAACATATGTCTAAGCCATAAAGAATACCAACTTCCACCTTAAGCGTATAAAATTCAATCAAAGGAATTAAAGAAAATTGACAGAACTTCAGATGTATTAGTTTCATTTGAGCAATTAATGGAGAGGTTTTGATGGCAATTTCTACCTGCCATTTAGCAATTGAGTCAGAATTGACCAGATTATATCCTAAATATAGCAGGCCCAATGCACGAGGAATAGGCAACCCTTTAATGTTCCATTGATAACGGATGAACATTTTATGATTTGTGAACACAAAAATGTTCGATTTTTTTAAATTTAGCTTCAAGTTGTGTTTATCACAGAATTCAGCAAGGCATTCCAGTTTGTTTTGCAGTCCGAATGGAGTCAGGGCAAACAGTATCAGATCATCTGCAAAGGCTAACCAGTCCAGACGCAGGTCACCTAATTTGATTGCAAAGGAATTGCAATTTTGCCATAAGGTGTCAATCTCCGTTAAATACAAATTAAAGAGAATGGCCGCCAAGTTGCATCCTTGTTTGACTCCTATGTGTGTGACAATGGGGGGAGTTAGTGATCCTGTTTTATCTATTCTTACCCTATAATTTGTATTAGTGTGTAAGAGAACTATCATGGCTATGAGTTGTGCTGGAATTAAGAGCTCTTGCATTCTACGTCATAGGATTTGTGTTATCACACAATCAAATGCTCCAGATATGTCTAGGAGTGCCATATAGATAGGGCCATGGTCTTTCTGCCTTGTGAGCTTTAGCAGATGTGCCAAAATAGTGGCATTCAGTTGCGTGCCCATTCCTTTCTGGAAACCCGTTATTAATCGTGAAAGGATCTTCTGCTTATCAATAAATTCATTTAGATCTCTTAGAATTAGGGCAGCAAAGATCTTCGCTGAAACGTCTACAAGTGCAATAGGTCTAAAATTACCCGGATCATTGAGTCGGCCTTTTTTATGTATAGAGATCACAATAGCAGATAAATAGGAAGGCGGTACGCTTTTAGATTGAAACACACATTCAAAGCGACTCAATACGCACACTGCCCATAACTTAGGATCGTCTTTTATTACGCATGGGGGGATGCCATCTGGTCCTGCAGCCTTTCAGGGTTTCAAATTCCCTATAATCTGTTCAATATCCTCTAGGCCCCATGGGCAGCGTGAAGGCAAATCTGTCATAGTAACCAGAAATTGATGGTCTTTAAATTTCTGAGGCATTGCATATTTAGTTCGATATACTTCTGTCCAGACATCCCCACTCACAGCAGAGCAGAGAGTCGAGGTTGCTTTCATTAGGGGATCTCTAAATGCCATCCACACTTCTCTTTTATTTTTGTCAATGAGGTTATAAATCATTTTTTGATTATATTTAATGTATTTATCAAACTTTAATTGTTTGAGATCATTTTGATATCTTGTCAAAATTACCTTTCTTTCTATAACAAGTGTGCTTCTATCATTGGAGTAGTTTAACAAATTGCGGATTGCAATGTTTTTCTGCTTTTTCTCTAAGCGCAATTGCGGCATTGTAAGTTCCTCGGTAATTAGTGTGTTTCTCGCTTATTTTTTGAGCTGCAAGTACTTCAGTATGCCTACGTATCATGATATCATTCTCCAGCTCGCAAATCTTAGATTCTCTTGTTGACATCAATTGTACATTTATTTTAACAATGTCTCTGTTAACTAAATAATTCAGTTGCCTACATTGCCCTGTGCTCCACCTAATGGATAGGGCATGCCGATCTGTTTCTAATAAAGACAAGGCAGTCAAAGAGTTATAAACTGGAAAAATCAACTCAAAGCAGCACTCCAATATGCAATGATCACTCAAATGGTAATTTATGATGTTACACATGGATGACATGTTAGCTAAGGACCCAGACATCACAATATAATCAATGGCCGAGGCTTTAACGCCACGTGACCATGTAAACAATGGATCTTTGATAACAAATGGTACTATTTGCATGTCCCATTGTTCAAAGTAATTTGCCCATAATTGACCACTTTCTTATGAGGACATGACGTATGCATAGTTCGATGTTTCCAACCCAAAATTACTTGTCATGAGATTGGAATTAAAATCACCACCTATAATAATTTGCACATTGGGAGATTCTTTAAAAGCTTCTATCATCACATGGTTTAATTTGTCGATTATGCCGTCTATAGGAATTGAAGGCGGATTCCAGTATAAGGAAATAAGTAACATACGCAAGCTCATTAGGGTGCTTGGTGCTACTTCTATTACAAGTATTTCTGCGGAGGCGAACACTTGCCGAACCTTGACACAATATATGTTTTTTACAAATATGGCAAGCCCACCAGATGGACGCCCAAGTGGGCCTCTCACAGCATGTGAACAAAATGCACAGTAAGCTTCCAAGTCGATATTCTGTAGCGCCATATTTTCTTGAACTATGATTATTGCAGGTAATTTCCCTTATTGGAACTTCTGAAACCATGCCTTCATGTTCTTAAACCCACAACAATTCCATGAATTTACCACCAATACATTGTTTTATAGATTTTCCTTGGCTGGTAACTCACCGATTAAAGATTTCATAAAAGGTTCAAGCCATGCAAGGCTTGTGACAATTTGTGCCACTGATTCTGATTGAACTCTTATTTTTTCATTCATACTTGCAAACTGAGTCTCTCGTGCGTCTACACTAGGTTCATTTTGGCACACTGGGGCCTGGTATTCTACAAATCTTGTGGCGTCTTCCATAGAGTAACACATAGTCAAGTTGTAGCCAAGAATCTCAAAATCTTTTTGATGTTTCGATATTAGAGAGGCGACCATTATGGTTTGATATTTACAAATCATCCGACAATTGGGTACATAGGGGATTCTAATCCATTCCTTGTCGTTGGACACCAGATTGCGCAAAGCTGGGATCTGATGGAAAGCTTAATTAATGTGGTACGATTTAAATTGGGTTTGTCAGTTTTTGCTGGGTCAGCCATCCAACCCATTACTAATTTCATTTCGAAGACACTTCTTTGTGAAATGGCGCTCTGCCCACTCCGGTCTGTCATTGGAGGAATGATCATTTTCTAGAGCATCCAAACAAACAGGGACTTCCTTTATATTTTGACCCCCAGACACCTGTGGGGGCCCTTTTTCTTTACCCACCTTTCGTTCTTGTATATGCTCATTACCATTCGAATCATTAATATTGGGGTCAGTTCCCTCAGTATTAACCACAGGGTTTGAGGAATGTTGTGTCAAAGATGTTATTTTCTTGTCATTTTTTTTCTAAAAAGCGTTGAAGCTGTGTTTGAATTAGGAGGGGTTTGGATAGAGCTGCAACCTCTTTGTCTTGGACAAGAGGCGCATCACCATCCCCCTGGTCTTGTTTCTTTCTCATCCCCTTTGCTAACACTGAGGGTAAATCGTCCTTATGGTTACTCTCATTGACCCCCAAATGTGCCTGACTTTCTATATTTAATTGTGTTAAATCAATGATCGTTTCATCCTTTGGTTTCATGTCATTTTTTTTTTTTTTACAAGCAAATTGGAATTGTGTGTATTCTCAACCATAGGAAAACATTTTTAATTTTTTGTTGTTGTTATTATTTGTTGTATTGGCACCCAATTGTGTACTGGCATGGTGTGCTCCTATCTGTGCCTGTCTTTTCATTGCTCTAGCGTGAAGTTTTTTTGCATTGTGTGACATAAAAAAGAAGGACTGTTTTTCCTCACATTCTTCTGCCAGATCTTCAATGGCAGGATGTGCACTCAAGTTGGGACCCACATGGATGTCAATCAAGTCAGTAAGGACCGATGGACTATCAGGGCAGACTTGCAATATAGGGGACTTTGGTTCCCCATTCCCAGCCTGTTCTCCACACAATACATCGACTGGCACTAAGTTTGCAGCCAACAGTATCTTTTCGAGAACCAAAATTCTCTCATGTTGGAGTTTAGCAATTTCTGCATACGGGGGGAGCTGATTCGTGGTCTGAACATCAGAAATCGAGCCTGTGTTTATTTCTAGACTCCCTAAGGTATCCCGAGAGTTAGTTTGAGTAGATTGTGACTTAGTTGCACTGACGACTTGAGTATTTACCACACATACGGGCTCCAACTGTTCTTTCTGTCTCTTTGATTTCTTACTAAGGACTTTGTCTGCCCAAAAGGTGTGGCATTTCTCTTGAGCCATAAGGAATCCTTCAATTCTACTTAGTCTTGAAGAGATCTCTGAGGTTGCTGAACTCAGGGCACCAATTGTCCCATGGGTGTATTCATGCCCTTTGTCCAGCAAGTTAAGAATCCTTGTTAAAACAGGGAAGTTTTGCAGCTCTTGCTGATTAAGGTCGACTAAGGTATCTTCAAGGGGAAAAAGGGGTAGTGATGAGTTTGGTAAACGCGGTAATTCAGAGTTCCCTTTAGTTTGAAGTGAATCAGCTCCTAAAACGGGTGAGTGTGGATATGTTATATCACTCGGATTACTCACCAGCTCATGTGCAGGGGAACTAGCATTTTGTTTTATCTCTTTTGTAACCCAACCCATATCATTCTTCGTTGTTTCATTTAAATGATTCAAGTTAGCTGTAATTGCGGCATGAAAATGGACTTGCTCCCTAAATCCGCGAGAGCTCGCTGCAGGGGTCGATGGACCGTTTGAGAGGCGCGTTCTGCTGTGTCATTCAGCAAGAACTACTGGTGCAACCAAAGAGGTGTCGGTGGTAGGTATTCTGTAACCTTCGCCTACAGCACCCAAAAGAGAACTATCAGTGATGAGTATATTACATATTGGGTTCAATGGATAAATGAGACCATCCTCACTTTCTATATGCATTTGATCTAGGGTGTCTGTTTTATTTTCGCTTACCACAGCTTTTAACATCTCCAGCACAGGAGGCTTTGTAGTTGGTGTCACTGTGCTTAGAGATGTAGAAGCATGTTCAATGTCACCAGTGATCTTGCGCACACACCTCCCTTTTCTTTTGTCTGATTAATGGTTTCTTGCGACGCCTCTTCCTCCGACATGTTTTCCTCACTTAACATAGAGGGAGACCTGTTAAACACCTTTTCCCGTTTCTCAGTTTTTTGACCGTACTATAAATCCTAGAGTAGGAACTTCCTTGCGCTCTAAGATGGTCACCAACTAAATACACAAGATTTCACAAAGGGTTACCTGTATTAATCTAAGTAGTCCGT
Source organism: Ambystoma mexicanum (assembly GCF_040938575.1). Lineage (NCBI taxonomy): Eukaryota > Metazoa > Chordata > Amphibia > Caudata > Ambystomatidae > Ambystoma > Ambystoma mexicanum. The sequence goes on from NC_090922.1 coordinate 346,192,625, forward strand.
GCCTCCCCCGCCCAGCCGAACAGCCAAACAGCAGTACACTTTCGACTGCACTTCTGATGCGCGCGCGATGCGCGTGCACTGTGTTTTTATAGAAAATACCCAATACTGCTAGAGCGAACACGTCACTTCTGATGGGCGTGTCAGTAGACGTAATGGTGCTACTCTGTACAAAGAAAAAAAACAACAAGGAAAGAGGTTCAGAGTATGACCATGAATAGACTGCTGAGTAGTTCTTAAGTAAACACTCAGTGATTGTGTCCATCAAGTTCTTAAGTACACACCATGGCAAGAGTCCATTAACACAATTACTTGTTTTGGCAGGTCCAATTCCGTGTTTCCAATCTTCGCCCTTCCTCTTGGCGACTGATGCAGGTACTTAGAAAAAGACTTCGCTTTGTAGAAGGCAGCGTTAGACTCCAAACTAAACGGGCAGCGAGGCGGCAGAACAACGAGGCAGCCAAACAGCAGTACACTTTCGACTGCGCTTCCGATGTAGGGTCTTTATCGGAGCGATGAGTAGAGGCAACCACCGAGAGGATATGAAAGGGGGCTTGGAGGGCAGGGTTGGTAAGAAGAAATTACCTCTAGCAGTGTTCTCAAGTTCTTGATCCCCTTACAAACCATTAGGGGACTAAACTCCCCTGTTAAGCAGAGAAAAGTAGAACACCACCTTCAACATCATAAACCGGACCCGATAGTTTTCCAGGCAATGCACGTTAGGCAGATAGACAGAGATAAAGGCTGAGAAGCTATTCGAGACTGTTCCAGGCCTTTTTTGCCAACAAAGCCTGTGATTTTTTTTATTGCCCTTAAGGACAAGATATAATTCAAGTTGTCAAAGGTGAGGGAGGACAAGGAGGGGCAATTTCTATTGCAAAACTGTACGCCCCCAATGTAGGCCAAAATGGGTTTGTGATTAAGGTACTGGTCGGATTACAGGATTTTTCACAGGGGCGAGCTACTTCTCATGGGGAATTTCAACCTAGCCTGGTCAGTAGACCTAGATAGAAGCAGATGCAGACTAGGTGACCACGTCCGATGACAGCAGTGGACAGACTGGGGTTTAGGTACTCTTGGAGATTGACATATGGACAGCAGCGTGAATATACCTTCTTTTCTGGAGTCCATCACACTTTCTATAGAATCGACTACATCTGGATGGCCTCTATTTTAAAAGGCAGAATAGTCTCAACAGACATAGGGAGTATTGCAGTTTCAGACCATGCTCCCGTCCAGATGTAGTAGGCTCTGGAAATGCAGTTTCCCAGGGGAGCGCCTCCAGGACCCTGTGCTAACAAGCTAGATAATGGAGAAAGAACATTTGTGCCCATTTTGTTGACAATCCGCTAACCCTAACCTCCTAAAGCACCACACAGGATGCATTCAAGGCTGTGATGAGGGAGAAGCTGATCACACTAAAGGCACACAGGGTAAAGCAGATGAGGTGGATGGAGCAAGCCCTTGAACAAGAGGTCAGAAACAAAGAAAGGGAACTGGCAGAACAACCCACTAGAGCTAACCTGCTGGGCCAACGTGAGCTCCTGCAAACCAAAAAGGCTGAGAAAGCCTCCTGGGTACAAGATGGCTGTATTACACAAAGGAGGAACCAGCCAGGGAGGATGCTAGCCAGGACCCTGCGGGAACAGCAAGCTTCTTGGGTAATAAAGGAGGTAGTGGATCGGCAGGGGTGTTGCCAGGTCTGGAAAAAATCAGGGGCTAAGCTAATGTCAGGACTAGCGGGATTCAGGCTAGGTAGCATTTTGGTTGTAGCACCTGAGCTTCTATCTGGGCTACAACCAAAAGACCCAGGGCTATAGCTCCCTCAGCCCCCCCCACCCCAGCAATGCCTCTGAGTGGATGAGGATGATAGAAGGGTCACTCGGACACAGGCAATTCTAAATACATTTGCCTCATACTACAACACACTATATACCTTGGATTCCCCTAGCAGAGAAGCACAATCAGACTACTTAAACTCCCAGCCCCCCTGCGGATAGCATCTGAAGACAATATAATGTTGGAAGCCGAAATCTCCCAACAAGAGGCGATTAGGATGATTAATAACACTGCATAAATCTCCAGGCCCAGACAGCTTTCCGGCCATATTTTATACAATCTTCAAAACAACCCTGGCTCCCATCATGGCTAAACATATGAACTCCTTTCGCACACAGGGGCACACTGCTCTCTCAATGGAGGCAGCCAAAATTATATTGATTCCCAAACTGCGCAAAGAACCATCCAAATGTAGGTCGTACTGACCCATAGCGCTGATAAACATCGACACTAAAATCTACCCTAAAATATTGGCAAACAGATTGGAGTGTCTACTGCCGTGACTCACAGGGGATTACCAATCAGGTTTTGTGAGTGGCTAAAAAAAGTTTGCTAATATTCGTAGAGTTTCCCACGTCTTTGAGGAATCCAGCAAATATCCAAGCAATTTTGCTCTCTTTAGATGCCGAAAAGGCATTCAACAGGGTTGAATAGTAATTTCTCTTCACCGCAATGGGGAGGATGGGGTTTGGAACCGGCTTTCTAAAAGTAAGGGCTAATTACTTGTCACCTTCAGCTCACTTGGTAATGAATTAATCCCTGTAACACACGGAAGTACCGTAATGTATATTTCTGTTTATAAATGACTGGAGTAGACTATGAAATAACCACAAGGACTTACCAGATTTCTTTCTCCCTCTCGATCCTGGAAAGATTCAGGGGGGCGAGATGTAAGTAAGGAATCTCCCTGGGGTCCCTCCTCCACTCCCTATGGCAGAAGCTCAGAAGGGAAGAGGAACTCCAGGGAAACCCGCTGGGGAAGAAAACCCTGCGTCGTCGTCTGCCGTACCGCTGTTGTCAGATGGAGACGTGCTGCGGGTTGATCTTGCAGGATGTTACACAACGGAGTCTGATAGAGGAGGTAAGAGAGAAAGGTAAGTGGTTTGAATGCAAGACTGGATAGAAAAGAAACTTGCAGACAAGTTTACAATTACCCTTAGAGAGTACTGAAGTTCATTACTGTGTGGTTTGTAGAGGAGAGATTATCCGGAACGATCCCTATTAAGTGAAAGTTTTGTTAAGACAGAGAAAGAAGCGAAGTAAAGTATTGTAGAAAGTAGGCAGGATTTTTATCTGGCATAGAGAACGTATAGGTAGAGGGGTTCCTAGGGCGGCTTTGAAAGTCAAAGGAGGATTTTCGCAGTAAGTACACCAATCCGCCACTACTGTACAAACAAAAAACAACTGCCGAATGAATTCTCCACCGAAAATATCACTTAATGTAAGAGACTACTGACTCTTTCATACCCGGCTTCCTGGGTTGGGATGGCTGGACCGTCCGCCCAATAAGGACCCGACCGGAACCTATGTATGTGTGTGTTCGCAGAATGGATGGAGCCGCAACCGAGGAAGGTACTCGAACTTCGTGATAGTGTCTGGGGAATTCTGAGGACCGGAAGTGGGGATTAGGAGAATGGTTTAGGTAATGAGGAAGATAGAAAAAAGAAGCAACCTAGGTTCGAACTTACGAAGCGCTGGTAGTAAGGAGTAGCAACGCGTCTGCGCGTTGCTGCCAGGATCTGATATGCTGGATGCCGGAAAAGGGGCAGAGCCCGGCGATCCTTTGAGGGCCAACAAACTAGCCCAATACCGTCAGATTCCGCCACCATCTTGGAAGGAGTAATGGATGACACACATCTATGAGACCAACGCTTTCTGAGGGGCGTGACAATCCCTTTCCGAGAGGATCACTCTTCAAAGAGGTACAAAACAGTGCTGCTCCCTTTCCCCTTTGTGATTTTCCTGGAACACCTGTTGATTTGTCTGAAGGAAGCAAAGGAAATAAGGAGTATACCTTATGGTGGGTTGAACACAAAACCATGGCATTTGCAGACGACATGCTTCTCGCCCTCATGGATCCAACTTCTTCCTTGAGGGAAGTCCAATATGAGCAAGAAAGGTTTCAAGAGACGGCTGATCTAAAGATTAATTTAGAGAAATCAGAAATTCTTAATTTAACCCTATCAAGACGCACCCTCCAAAAGACGAGGAAGAGCTCCCCATTTAAGTGGCCCAAGGAAGGAATCGGATACCTGGGAATTACCCCGACTAGGACTCTGGACTCTCTTCGCTGCCAATTACCCCCTCTAAATGAGGAAATAAAGAAGGACCTCTACAGATGGCACCCCCTGAATATTTGCTGGCTAGGTCATATAACGACTATCAAAATGTCAATTCTTCCCAGCTTCTGTGCTACTTTCAGGCTCTTCCAATTCCGCTCCCCTCATCGTATTTCCAGGAAGTGTTTAAATTAACAGGGAAGTTTGTCTGGAGAGGTAGGAGGCCTAGGGTTTCACATAAGGTGTTAATGCTACCCAAACATAAAGGGGGTTTAGCCTTCCCTAATTTTAAAGCATACTATGAGGCTGCCCAACTCTGAGTCATTAAGGAATGGCTCCCCCCGACTCCACTAAAACATGTGCCAACATGTATAGGGCAGTAATGGAGTCCCACCTTGACAAAGTGTTATGGCTTTCCAAAGAGGATAGACCACAAAAAATGTATCTATGCCAGATGACTGGGCTGGTAGGGAACATCTGGGATGATCTGATCAAATCTATTTTCCCCTCGCCATTCTCACTCTTGTTCCGAAACCCACAATTCATTCTGGGATTGGAAGACCGGCATTTCTTACATGGGAAAGGTCTGGGTGTAAACGGGTGTAACACCTGTTTGACGGACCATCTATACGTTCCTTCATGGAATGTAAAGAAGCCTTCCAGCTAACAGTGGGTGAGTGTCACAGATACAATTAGCTCAGCCATCAAGGTGGCGGCAACTACGCAGTTAACTAATTTGAGCGCTAAGCATCTAATTTCATCACTTTAGAACATAATTGTGGAAACCTCATTGGAAGTACACTTGCAGTACAACATGGGAATCTATAGTTTAGGAGGGGGTAACTAAGGAACAGTGGGAGGAGTTATTGAAATACAGCCCTAAATTTGCTAAAGCCATCCAAATGTGAGAAGCTGGTACAAGTTGCAGACTAAACTGTGCTGTGTGCTATGCTTTCAGTTTCAAGAAAGATTGTCTCACCTAGAAAATCAATAAAAATACAGTTTGAAAAAAAACATTTATATCGGCCTTGGTGCTTTTCAGCAGAGAGACTGAGAGACGCTAATAACTCTTGACTTGCTGGGTGGATTTGGATTACATTTTCTGAACAAAACATTTAAGGCCCCCTCCCCCCAAACTGGAATTATTGGGAACAATTCATTAAAAAATGAAAAAGTTATTAAGAAAACAAAAACACAGTTTTCAGCCTACTTCCTTTCATTTCTCCATAGAGAAAAATTACAGTTTTTGAATGGACGTAGCATGAAAACCGCTTGGCAGATTTGGACCAAATAAGAAACAATTTGGGCACAAAGCAATGACTTAATTTCATTGACTGGTTTTGGATAAATCCATCCAGTAGTTTTTAAAATATTCAACAGAGACATGTGTGTGCCCCCTGTTCCTTAAAAAATGTATATAAATTGGCCTTGGTGCTTTGCAGCAGAGAGGCTTTTCAGAAATGAAAACCTGTCATTTCTTTTTTGCTCGATGCAAGTAATTCCTGCAATATTACTGGGAGAAGCCACAAATGAAAGCACTTAAAAGGCTATTTGAAGGAGGAAAAATGATGCAATCAAACTTTGGAATGAACTCCCCACAACCTTACAGAATCTAATAACATTCTTGACTTGAGAAAGAGACACAAAAAACGTCTGTTTATGTAGTCACTCATAGGGGAACACTGGTTGTTTGGAACAACAGTGCTTCGATGGCCTGGCCATAGGCACGATATAAATAACAATAGCAATCACATCAGGCTAGAGATCAGCAGTGGCAAAGAAGACATCATGGGGATTTGGGGGTGGTTTTGGGAGCCAATTATGGTTTATCTGCGAAACACTGTGGAAATCTCATGAGATTACTGTGGCAATGCTGCAAGACGTGCTCAGAAAAGAATGTGTGTCACACGAAGCGATGAGTGATAGGGGGTAATGGGAGAGGGTAAGGGAGGGAAAAAGCAATTGAGTGGAGTGAGTGGGTCTGGCAAAAAGAAGGGGGACACATGTTCAGTGAATGTGAGGATATGGAAGACTTTTTCATTCTGAGCCATTTTTCCCGTTATTGCCGGATGCGTCAAACTGTCACTCTACCGCAGGAATTTATGTTATTGGAAATGATTACTGTGATATTATCGTGGGAATAAAGAGTTTGAAAAAAAAAGATTTAACATTTGCAGTGCCTACATCTACTAGACAGGGGGCAATGCGTGCTTGATAACAATTAACGGTTTAACATGCCCAGTGGCCGTGGCTATTGGGCCCTGAGGAAAATATAGTATAACAAAACCTTTGAAATTCAGTGAAGACACATTAGTGAAGAGAGAGAGCTAGGTGATCAGATTTAAAACAACAAAACCCCTAAAATGTAGCACTTGCATTTCAAGAAAGTGCACTCTAACTATGCGCCTCCTATTTTGCAGCGTGTATTCATAATGATGACATCCCTGGTGAGATCACTAATTACATCACACATGGCATCACTGATGTTACTAATGACATCATAAAAGACATCACTGGGGCCATATCTGGGATAGAGCACATAGAAGTTCCAAGTGTACAACCAACAAGGAAGGGGCATTTAAGGTATGCTACCGATGGTACCTCACCCCATAAACGCTCAACAAATGCTATGCTGCTATGCTGGAGAGGATGTCCGGACAAAGGCTCTCTATTCCACCTACTATGGTCATGCCCTAAGGTCACCCAATTCTGGAACTTGGTACAGATCAGAGCCATCAACGGCCTCACAATCCCATGGGACCCTGGAGTGGTCCTATTGGGAGCTAGAGGCGGAGGCCAATTTCCCCGGACAGGCCATTGAGCAGAGCTATGCTCCCATCTACTAACGGCTGCTAAATCTCGATTGCGAGGCTCTGGAAAAACCATGAAGGGCCGTCAACTCAGATGTGGTGGTCGAAATGTTGGGACATAATAGTGGCTGGCCGAGAAAATAACAGCCCTCAGGTTCAGGAACAGGGACAAATTGTACCAAACCTGGGCTCCATTCATGGACTATATACAACAATTCCCTGGCCTGGCCAGACAACCTCCCACTCTCCGATGGATGGAGAAGCAGGACAAATGAGGAGGCCGGAAGAACGAAACACAACCCAGCTCCACCTGAACCCCATGGGGCACGCTCAGACATTCGACAGGGGACTATTGACCTCAGTGCCTTAAGTGGCACTACAAATCGAGCCGGGGCTCATCGAGGGGGCGTGGCCTAACAACGGGGGTCCTGCTGGCCCGTGAGGCCACGCCCCCTTGACAAGCCTCGGCTCAATGGGCTACTGGTACCCCTGCCAGGCAGCCTTTTGTAGAGATCAGCACCCTCTCCCCATGGGGGAGAGGGTGCTGATCTCTGCATTTGTTTTCTATAGGCTTGCCTGGCAGTGGACAGCGCCTCGCCTATTCAACCTTAATGGTGGCGCTGCCCTTCGCCAGCTGGGGAGGGGCAGCGTCACCATTAAGGTTGAAAGGGTGAGGCCGCTGGAAGCAGAGGCCTTTTTCCTAAATACTGAAACTCCCGCGAATCCGCGGGAGCTTCAGTATTTAGAAAGCAAGGCCTCTGCTTCCAGCGGCCTCACGTTTTCTCTATAATGGTGGCGCCGGCCCACAGGCATCCCTTGATTAAAGGGATGCCTCGCAGGTGCGGCGCCACCATTATGGCTGAAAGGCATTTTTTTCTGAAGCCTGAAGCTCTCGCACACGAGCGAGAGCTTCAGGCTGTAGAAAAAAAGCCTTTTCGTGTAGTGGTTGGGGCTGCAAGGGGAGATTAGTGGGCCCCGGCAGGGCCCCGCCTCAAAACGAAATTTCAGAGCCTGCCGCCCCCTCCAGGGAATCTCAATGCCTACTACCAAGGTCCCAGAGCCACAGAGATACAGCGCCCTCCCACTCCTCAGTTGAAACATAAATGACAGCTTTTTTTTGGTTTCCAGGAAACATCAGATTGTCCAACGGGCAGAGTCAAATAAAAGTGAGCTGCTGAGTGACTGCAGACTTTGGCAGACCAGGAAGTCTTTCTACAGTGCCTTTCATTTTCCCAGCTCACCTGAGACTTCAAAAACCCACTCCAGCCGCGGAGGCGCCGCGGAGTGAGCTGCTGAGTGACTGCAGACTTTGGCAGACCAGGAAGTCTTTCTACAGTGCCTTTCATTTTCCCAGCTCACCTGAGACTTCAAAAACCCACTCCAGCCGCGGAGGGGCCGCGGAGTGAGCTGCTGAGTGACTGCAGACTTTGGCAGACCAGGAAGTCTTTCTACAGTGGCTTTCATTTTCCCAGCTCACCTGAGACTTCAAAAACCCACTCCAGCCGCGGAGCGGCCGCGGAGTGAGCTGCTGAGTGACTGCAGACTTTGGCAGACCAGGAAGTCTTTCTACAGTGCCTTTCATTTTCCCAGCTCACCTGAGACTTCAAAAACCCACTCCAGCCGGGGAGCGGCCGCGGAGTTAGCTGCTGAGTGACTGCAGACTTTGGCAGACTGTGGCGGACTGTGCTGTGCTGTAGCTGGGCCACAACGTCTGTCCCGCTGCCTGCTGTCTGTGCAGTCTGTGCTGCTGAGATGGACTTTTCACTGCCAAAAGCAACAACAAGGGATAAGCTGGAGCCAATCCCCCCATTAAGCAGCATTGGAGCGTGTGCAGGTATGGCGTTTTTCCCTTCTTCCCTTCCTGTCGCTGTGGATGTAGAAACTCAACCCTTGCCTTCCCTGCTTCCCCCCCTGCCCATTCCTGTCCTCCTTGTCCTTCCCCCTCCCCTACCCCACCACCCTTATCCCCTCGCCTTACCTGCCCGCCTGTCTGCTCCGAGGCGGAATCCACTCGCCGGGTCCTCTGGCCGCTGAAGGAAGTCCAAACGGGAAAACCAAATACGAAGAGGCGGGGCGAAAAGTCCTCGGTACCCAGGTGGGTCCCGAAACAAACCATTTCTTCTGGCTCGCCCGAACTCTCTTCGGATTTTCCAGCGAAAAACGCGAGGCTGTCGTCAAACCTGACAAATCTGCCGAGCCGCGGCAAGCCTCTTTCTGTCTCCGACTTCGGATCGCTGCTGGAGACGCAGGGAAAATGGCTCCAATCTGACACCGCAGCCGGCACTCTCTGCGGCTCAGTCTGTGTTCACGCCTCTCCTGGAGGAGGGGCACCAGACTTGTTGCGACTCGACTAGCCCAGAGAGTTCAGCCTTGCCCGAAGTACTCAGCAATGAGAAGCAGACCAAACTAAACTCATCAGATGAAACTCTTATGTTTCGAGCCCCCTAGTGGCTTTTGACACCCAAGGTGAAAAACATCAAACCACAATTTTTGACAAAAATGTCCAAAATCAAACGACTATCACAACGCAGGGTCCAACGGTAACATCATGCACTGCTGAAGTGTACAACACGCCTGTGTTAGAAGACTTGGAGAGCCCAACAGAGGGAGGCTCCCAAAAACTTTACATTTCTAACAGAAACACTGAAGATCCACCGAAACTGACAACTGCTCAGCTTTGCTCAGACGAATATGGCTCTGTTTCTCGCAAGCATAACAATGGAATGGAGCCCTCTACTGAACCAGGGCCCTCGAATACGGGTTCAGGAAAGTTTGAACACGCCATGCCACAAATGGCAAAAAAAAAAAGGAAAAACGAGGATCTGAATCCAAGGGCCAACATAAACTGTCCGTCTTGATGCCTACTAAAACTCACCGATATAACGATAACAAGACGAGAAAAAGACAGACCTTAAGATCCAAGGTCCCACTTAACAAGAAAATGGGCCCGAAGAACGGACTGACTAAGCCCCTCACAGTGGTAGCCTTGAACGACTTCTTCCAGATGAAACTGGAAACGCGATGCAACTCACAGCAGGAGCTGTCGGATAGTGAAATTTTAGCGAATCTCTCCTACACAGAGACAGTTCAGAAAGACTTCACAGAAGACTCCACCTTAGCCCCCAGGTACTCAGAGACTCCCACCTCTAAGTCTCAGGCTGATGTCACGCCGCCACTTAGATGGCACTATACCAAAAAACTCATAATCACAGATGGAAACGAAGAACATCAGACCGGGAGGCGATGCGACCTGGCGAACTCTCCCGTAAAAAGGGGAGACGTAACCATAAGTGCAGAAGTAGGGTGGTCGAACCAATGGCCACCTCAGAGCTCAATTAGGAAATCGCCAATCCACTGCTGTCCAGCACTAGAGCTACAAAATGAGAGAATCAGAAGTCCAGAGGGATGTGGGCCTCAGGAGACCCTGGCTCTATCATCAACGACAAGAAATTCTTCAATACTAAACGAGCCTAAACAAAAAAGCATTTTGCAGAACAATGATAAAGAATTAATAAATCCACCTGCACTGACCTACACTCCAATACCAATGCGCAGACTGGGTGGAACTCAACACCCCTCATCGTTACATTCTTCCCAACAGAAGGTGGACTTAGCGACCATCATGTCCAGAGTAACAAAAGCACTGGCACCTTTCAGCAAGTTGTATGAGAGCATCAATGATACTCTACGCGACCAGGTGTCAGTGCTGGCCTTGATGCACTCTAAACTGAACTACCTGGAAGGTAACATTACCGTATCTCAGGGTACATGGCCAGCCAGAACAGATTGTTCGCCAAGACCGGCTGAGCCCGGATTTTCACATCATCCTTCTGAGCCACACGCACTTGATGGAGAAGACAGCAACCAACGGACAACCCAATCCAACGTACCTTCGGAAGTACTGTCTGATACCAAACATGAGGCAGTCAGTACGATACTTCAACAAGACGGAGCCCATGGTGACCAAACATCTGAGTCATCGGATGAGCCTCTTGATGCCATAATCGCAATAATAGAGGAAGAAGAAGAGCCCACACTGCCCGACAGTCTGAATGAGGTTACTGAAGAAGTTGGGAAACAAGTGCTTAATCCTTTTTCCTACATAAAGACAGCAGAATGTACGAGGAGGTCGAATAAAGGTCCCAACACAAATTCCAAGGTCTTCACATATGGCATATTCAATCAGCAAAAATCGATTGTTCAGCAAAATCCTAAAAAAGATCATCTTACGTCAGCAGTGTCAGCAGGCTCTCAAGTTCAGAAGAGACAGACAAAGGCCGTAGACAGGAAGGATGGCCCCCTGTCCAAACCCAAGGAGGCGACCACCACGCAGAAGAACTGCGTCAATGAAAACGCAAAAACCGTGAGAAGGAAACAAACCCGGTTCTCGTTGTGGAGGAGCAATCGGACTGGAGCATTCTTACAATCGACGAGATCGGGTTTGATAATAACCCAAGGAAAACACAGAAGAGAAAAGCGAAAGAAGTGACTGCGGGAAACCTGAATAGCGAACCACCAAACAAAGTGCAAATCTATGATCTCTCCGGCTTACCGTCAAGACTCCTGAGAAAACCCCAACAATTGAAAAAGTGGGGTCTGTTGACACTTCAAAATCAAGGTCGGCTGCACCTGATAAAAAGAGACCTGATCCGGTGCGTAGAGTAAGCTCAAATATCTGGAGTAGACACAGAACCTCACCTGTGCCTGACCAGCCCCGGAAACAGGAGGTTAAAGTCGACCAAATAAAACCAAAGTCAACCAAGGAAACAGGCCAAAAGAATGCAGTAATACATCTTCAACAGACTTCTTCAGAGAAGAATCACATTAAAACTGACAGAAGACCCGAAACTGAAATAGATCGGAAAATGGAATCCAAGCAAATTGTGAGTGACTATATCTTAAGGCTGAAAAACATCAACTCAAAGTGGGGTGGTCTGGCCATGAACAGAACAAATATCATCAAAATTCTAACTCAAATACCAAGTTTGAGACATATTCAGAACAAGGATCTGTGGTTGGTGGAACCGAGTACGTCAGGAAGAACTGACTACTCTTATATCCATCTCAAGTCCAAAACCATTGAACTGGTCTTATTGAAGGAAACCGAAAGCTTGCTGGCACTAGGATTTGAATTACTGGAAATCACACGCTCAAACAAACAAGCGGATTCAGTGAAAATAGCTGATAAAGAAACAAGTAATTCAAAGAACTCATTCCCCACGACAGGGGGTCCTCGTACTCACTACATCAGCAGGATGACCCACGCTCGTCCGTCCCATAATGCCCAACCAATGGACAAATCCAGATCTTATAGTTCTAAACATGCGGAAAAAGGAACATCAGGAAATAACTCCCACAAAGAAAGTAACCAGGAACAGCTATCAGACTGAAGCAAAAGGCCTCAGCGCCCGTCACGAAGTGAACAAGTATCAAGTAATCCCAAAGCGTCAGGAACAAACCAAATAGAGCTCTGGTCCTGGCCTAAAACTGACAAGAACTTGCGTCGAAAACATTAGCAACGACTACCGGAAGAGAAGAGCCAGCACTTGCCAAACAGGAAAAAGGTGAATAACAAAAAAACATCCTCATTGAAGTTATTAAAACTAGGATGTTGGAATATGCTGGGTTTTGTGCACCTCACCAAAACAACTGATGTCAACTTGGGCCACTTCGATATTCTCTGCTTACAGGAGACATGGCTGACCACAAAACCCCAACTGGACGGATATGAAATAATCTTCACGACTGCTAAGAAAGGAGTGGCTGGACGTCCCTTAGCCGGACTCATTACTGCGATCAGAGCCGGATCTGGTATTGATGTCTCTGAAATCCTGCCGTCGCCGTACAGTATCCAGGCATTAATACTCACGAGGAAGCACTTGTCTAGTGAACTGAAAGAGAGCACAGTTCTCTTAATAAACATTTATTGGAATCCTGAGACGACAACGAACGGGGATTTCACTATCGCCCTCCAGAAGAAGCACAAGGATAAGTCCGGAGTGAGGAAAAGAGGGAAGCTCCTCGACGAGCTAATGGCAGCCAGGGACATGCACAACCTCCATTGGCATCGTTCTAAAATAAATCTCCCGATTCCGACGTGGCAAAGAGGAGATCAACAAGGGACGATTGACCATATATTCGTTTCAAGGGACATCCTGCCTGTGATCCACTCTTTTGAGATCACACCGATCATGAGCTTCATATTATAGAAGGCTTGGCGTCAAGGATGCAACCGTCCATGTGCTCCTTGCCCCTCGAGACATCGGAGAGAGGCAAACGAGTTAAGATATCTGAAAAAGGCCTGCTTGAAATTGATGCACAATATATCCGACTTCAAAACAAAGACATGATTGATCTAAAAAGGAACGGGGAAAATCTGGACTACATCCCCTTATTAACCAAGTTCCTGATGACTACAGCAAAAACAACTAAACTGCAGAAAAGTCACTCGCAGTCATACAATAAAGATCTGGTAGAGAAAAGACAGTTGCACAGAAGGCTCAAGAAACTGTACCAAAAGTCACCATCCTCTGAAAAACGGGTAAATTGGATAAAGGCAGTACGAAATTACAAGAGCTGGCTTTTGCATTACCGTCACAGATTATATCAGAACGATTCTGAACAAATGCTGTCTGCTATCTGCGGAAATAACCCAAAAGAATTTTGGAACCTGATGAAAGGGACATTAAACAACACCAATGATAACATTTAGAACAATGTGGGGGAGGCCCGCTGGATTGACCACTTTTCTGAACTATTTGCACCAATACCGTCTGTGAACAGCATCCAATCATCCACCAGTGTAAGGCATAAAGACAAAATCCTGTGGAATATCCCAGACGATAAAGAGTCAATCCTCGTCAAACTCAAGAAACTGAACAACTCAAGGGCACCCGGGCCTGATGGCATCAGCAACCTGGAACTTAAAAAACACCCGGAGCTGTGGGCCAGTATCATGAGAAAATCATCTGGGCCGTCATCTTGGAAAAAAGCAATTATTGTTCCAATATTTAAGAGGGGTGCAACTGACGATCTGAATCAGTACAGGCCGATTGCCCTCTTGGACGTGATGGGGAAGGTATTTGCGTCCCTAGCCTTGGACACTTTCCAGAACTGGACTCGTTCTACTCACCTTGCAGACCCCTTCCAGAATGGCTTCATCAGAAACTCAGGATCTACTACCAACATCCTCCTCGTGAGCTCCCTGAAGGCCAAAGTTCTACAAGGAGGCCTTCCCATCTATGTGGCCTTTATTGACCTGGTCCAAGCCTTTGACCAGGTCAATAGACAGTGCCTCTGGGCGAAATTGGAAGCAAACGGTTGTCCGGATTCAATTTTGGAACCCATAAAGGCTTTACATTAAGGGACCTGCATACGAGTACGCCTCAGTGCAGACGGGAGTCTGTCTGATGAAATTGAAACATCACAAGGTGTAAAGCAGGGTTGCCCCTTGGCTCCCTCTTTATATAACTCTTACATTGCAGACTACGGGGAGTCAAGTAAAACGGTTAGACATTTTCCACCATCATTGGGAAGATCCAAGATTGAGTGTTTATTGTACGCCGATGATATCATTTTGATGGACCTGACTCCCATTGGCTTGCAACGCCAATTGGATAACTTGGTATCATATATGACAGAGAACAACTTACGGCTAAACAATGATAAAACCAAAGTTCTCATCTTGGGACGTCCCCCAAACAGGAAATTGAAGCTTTCCTGGCACTGTGAAGGAAAAAAATTGGAAACAGTCCTAGCGTTCAAATACCTTGGAATTACGATCAGTAACGACAGGGATGAAAAGACCATGCAAGAAACACTCTGGTCGAAACTGAAGAACCTTACAGCGCAAGCAAAGGCTGTGGATAGGAAGCATGGTCGATTCTCAACCACCCCCATTCTGAGATTCTTCAAGGCTAAGGTGGTCCCTGCCCTGATATATGGCATGGACGCAATGCCTTTGGCTTCCGAATTCCATCTGGGAAAAATACGAAAGTTACTTCTGGCGCAGCGTACTAGGCCTGGCGACATCCACACCAATAGCATTGATAAGAAGAGAATTCTGTACATCATCTCTCTTGGCAACAAAAATGAGAGCTGCTCTCATGCTATACCGCAAAGTTAGCAACATGCCAGAAGCTAGAGTCCTGGACCTCATACGAAAGGAAGTCATAGGTGGTGACAACTGGATGCTTTCAAGATGGGAACAACTCAATCTATCGATCCTGAAAGAACTGGACATGTCGGTGGAAACACTGATCCAAAATCCTAACAGAGTTTCGAAAAAATTGTTCGAAGCTGACTGGATTCACACACAAGAAGTGGCCAATAACTACTCTCTGACGGCAAGTTTGCCAAGCACCCCGATGAAGCTTAACGCGGTTGCGAGGATACCTCCACAAATTCCCAGACAAGGGGCTTAGTCGAATGTTCCTACGGTTTAAACTAAACCAATTGAAAACTTACGAAATCCTTGCAATCCGTAATCAAGTGCAAACGAACACATGTCGTTTCTGTAAATCACAGAACAATATAGAAACTACAAAACACTTGATACTTGAATGTCCAGGGCTTGTGACTGAAAGACACTGCTTTCTTATGGACCCATTGAAGAATCATTCCACCCTAGATCTGGAAAATCTTTGGGCACTATTGACTAACGGGAATAACAAGCAATGTGTCATAGGAGTGACTCTGTTTCTCAAGGCGCTGAATTTGTAACAGAAGGACCCTGAACCGGCTGAAGCTTCGCTCGTTTTTTCACGATGAGTCTCAGGACTAAAGATAAAGATAAAGCAAGGAACTGAATCATATTAGGCCGTAAACATGAGTTTACAAGCGGTTTTCTTTTTTTGTAAAAATGGTAATACAATTAAATCAAAAATAAAATAAAAAATAAAAAAATGACAGTCCTATGCTCCCTGCTTCCCCTCATCCACTGGCCTCCTGTGCACCCTCCCCGGTCCTCATGAAGCCTTTGACTTTATGGTTGTGTTATTATTGTTATCTGGTTCTCTTAATGGTTTTGTACCTGCCTTTTCTTTTTCCCTTCACCTTTGCCTACCACCAAACAGTCATGTGTATGAGATGATGTAAGCAACATAATGCCATGCTGTAACACTGTTTGTACAAAACTAATAAAAATAAGTTTGAAAAAGAAAAAAAAAAAAGACATCACTGATGAGATGGGTGCTGGAGGAACGAAAGTGTGGCGGCTGCAGACAGGAGGTGCAGTGGATCGGAGGCTGGTCGGGTCCCCCCCACGGAACCCGGGCAAAAGTGGGGACGGCTAATCCTGTGGGGGTGCTGTGGCTTGGACTTGAGGAAGGCATGCCTGCCCGGAGCTTGATGGTCTCCTGGATGGGCTTCTGGTGACCGCCAACATAACGACTGAGGGACGCCAGAGGTCCAGTGGCGGTGAAGACTAACACGCTGCTGGTGTGGGTGGCGTCAATTGGCCAGCTGAACTGTCTCTCTGTGAGCAGGTGAGGTCAGTGCTGTCGGTGGGGGGCGGCCCACCTGTCCCCCACGCCCACATTGTCACCTTATGGTGTGGGTGCGCAGCCTTTGATTAAAGATTCAATGCAGCAGGGGTGGGGGAGTAACAGGGGGGGTAACAGCTACACTTGCAGCAGGAGCGAACGAGGACGGGGAACAAACACTGCAGGAGACTGGCCACTGCACATACCAGTGAGCTCCCTTAGCTATGGGTTCTCCAGCTGTAGGAAGTGCAGTCCCTGTGTGTAGATTGTGTGACAGTGCTCTGATGAACAGAAACTGCCTACTGGGATCAAACCTGGTGGTGGAGCAACACGCGGGCCCATCCCCCGGCATCCTAGTGTACATGTGGGGTATGATCTGGCCGTGAAGAGTCAGAGCTGGGGCGAAGGAGCCTGCGAGTGGACTGGACCTATGGGCGACTATACCTATTGTCATGACCGCCTGCGCAGCTCCTTTAAAATAGATTAAAATTAAAGGACCAGTGTGCCATTAATGTGATTGTTTGGAACATAGACAGCGTGCTGGGTCCGAGAGGCACTTGGGACTGTGTGCTGATGGCCAGAGGTAATAAGAAGCAGGGCCACCTGCAATTCAAGCAAAAGGAAGGCCTTGCGCTGTGTAAAGGCACGATGGCGATGCCAGGGTCGAGTGGGAAAGAAGGAAAGATGCTGCCAGCTTTGGAAGAACCCAAGCCTGGGGACCCAACTGATACACCCTCGGAGCTGAGCCTGGTCCTGGCGGAAATGAAGAGTGGCTTTGCTTCGGTGAACACCAAGCTGGATGGAATGTAATATAAAATGGATCACATGCAAGGAAGGATTGAGAAGGAGAGCAGTGTGAGAAACCCGAGGGTGTCTCCCGAACTAGACCCCAGGGATCTGTCATCCAGGTGGGCAGGACACAGCCATCGCTATTGGAACCAGTTCCTGGGGGTAGACCAGTGAGGCAGGATCCCCTGGATGGGGGATCCTCGGGGAGTGGAACGGGAACACCTACGGGTAAGACGCAGTATTCCCCTTCTGTTAACCCCTCTTTCTCGTCTTATAACATAGGACACTCAAACACTCTACCCCCTCCCCCCCACTTTCCAACTCTAACACTTTCGCACATCATGAAAGACGAGGGACAAACACCAGAGCTGTTTACCTGATGTATCCCAACACAAGGGTCAGGCAAAGTCAGGCAATTGACCTGAATCATACACACCCGACAGTCCTTTCCCTTCCCCAGAGATAAAAGGTGGAACACAAGAGCACACTACGAGCAAAGCAGACCACATGACGAAACAGTTATGCAGGCACGGCAGTTCAAGAGGAGGAGAAAGACAGCACAAACCGAGAAGGAGACAAGGAGAGAAACGCCCTTGCACTTTCCAACCAAGGCTCATTGAGAACTCAGTGGAACGAAATGTAAGACAGCGAACAATAGCCACCAGTGTGTTGCAAGAGATGTCTACAGTACACGGAGCATACCTATGCTGTTAAGCAGAACAGAGGGAGACGCCTGCTACTGTGGTACCGGCCTTGACTCCCGATACGAAGAAAGCCGAGTGGTTCATCACAGCCGGTGAGTCGAGGGGAAAACTCATAAAGAAACCGAACTGTGTTGAACAAAAGTAGCAAACGGCTGATTGCAGAATGTACAAAGAACTGTTGATGTAAAAGGGGAAATCCAGCTGCAGATGAGCCAGGCACCACGTGGGTGCTCACTCGAAAAACTCTAGGTGATTACCCGATTGTTGAAACTACTATTACCAGAAGGCCTTGGGTAATGTGAGAAGAGGGTCTCAAAGTGGTCATGCAGGGGGTCTAGTAAATTCCTCTGTACAGTCCAAAGTCTTTGACCGGCAGATGATCGTGAATAAGGAAAGTGAATCCCACATCGTAAGAAAGTAAAAGGAACTGTGGGATTGGCAAGAGTGAACCCGAAGGAGGATGCCGATAAAGAGGGGCAAAGTCTAAAATCCCAAAGGAACAGTGTGTGAACCCGGCAGAGGGTGGTCCACATTGAGTTGATATTAGTGAAACACTGAGGGGAAAATATCCTGCATAAAAGGAACGAAGGAAAGCCCTGTGGGACAATATTGAACCTAATTGAAGGGCATCTAACATTGTATTATTTAAAAAGACATTAAGACCTGTGAAATACAACAGGTGAAGGTGTTTGTAAAAGACCAAGGGAAGTGGATTGTCCTCCTTGGCACTCAAGTCCGAGCCCGGCATACGGGGGGGCCCAGAAAGAAATGCCTGAGCCCGATCGAGGGAGGCTAGAAAGACCAGGGGAAGTGGATTGTCCCCCTTGGCATTCAGGAAACAGAAGAGTGAGGAAAGAAAGGCAGGGTGCACCCGACGGGAGGGACACTGAAGATTTGTGCACCAGGCTCTGCGCCCGGAAGAGTGGGACACACGGGTGAAGAATCGTCACCCAAGTACAATCCGAAAGTACTTTCTGTTTGAGTATTTTGAACTATCAGATGCTCGGAAGCAGGAGAGACAACATCCGAAGATCCTGATATTGATAAGAACATTATCCCACACTTTTTTTTGTATCTAGCGTTAGAATGGGCAATAGGTTTTTCTTAGCATAGGCCAGTTTATTTTGACACAACACCACTGGGGACTGCCTTATTATTATTTGATGGTTGAAGCTTGCTCCCATCTCAGATTTAGGTTTAGATTAGGCCTTTTTCCAACCTACCTTTACAGTTTAATAAACACCCTTGAACTGTGATCACTTGTGCCTGTCTATTCTTGATACTATACCTTCCTTACAGTAGTCGCACCCGTGAAGCGGAACACATGGTCGGGGTCTGGGAGGACACAAGTAGCGAGGTGACCCAGGCTATTCAGGGATTACAGAACGAGATGAGAGAAATCTGTGACAAGAATGAAGACCTAGAAACTAGATACAGATGCAACAACATCACAGTGGTTGGGATCCCGGAGACGGTGCCGGCTGTAAGAACCGCATGGTATCAACAGTAAAACATACACAAATGACCACAGTTCTGAACTTCAAAAAGGGTTTTAAAAACACCTATCTAACCCTAAATCTACAAATGGGACCAAGCGACGAAGGCAGTCGTAGTGTCAGAATAAAAGGGGCTATACTAATAACCCTATTGCCAATCCTTACCTCTAAATACAAATGGTGTTGGAAACAATGTTATGTAGAAGAAGGAAGTGTTCAAGAAATAATATGTCAGGATGTTCAGGCTGTTAGCCTCCCTTCCCCACGTTTTCAGCATAAGGTGGTGCACTTGAGCTTAGCACAGTCTCTGGCTTCTTTAGCATGAGGGTGCAGTTCAAACATTAACATCAGGGCCTTTTGTGCCCAAGTCTCTTTGCCTTCCAAAGTCTCTTCTGGCAAAGGGCCTGATGCGACTAACAAACAATAAGTTTTTTTCCTGTCAGGATTTCACACATACTCAATTGCTTAGGTGATTCACTTTTCGCCTCGGATCCCCCTCAGCCAGGCTCAGATCCCTTTAAGATTCTCATGTATCCAATTACTTGGGTGATTCACGGTTCACCCCGTATTCCCCTCAGCCAGGCGCAAATCCCTTTAACACAATACTCAAGCATTCTCTCTCTGCTGGGCTCGGACCAATTTAATTCACTCTAACACAAACTTGCATTAATCCAAAGCTTTCAATTGATCTCCATTGTTTGGGCTCAGACCAACTTACTTCTACTTTGTCATCAACTCTTTTGGCAGTATCAACATAGTAGACTTTCAATTGTGCAAGGGGTTTTGCTTGACACGCTGCAGGACCACTTTGATGCACAATTCTTTGCCACTTTTTCACCTTTGTCAGCTCTCAGTTGGATACCTTACAGAGACCTTTGAATGAGCACGCACGCGGTGCCATACCACTCTATCAAGGGTATATTATCTTGGTTTACAAGTTCAATCACTCGTCTGTTGTTCAATTTTTACTCGTGTTGGTTATCACATCTGTTTCATACACTGTTTGCTTCAGCGCTCACCATACAATGTTGCAGCTTGAAACCTTGGCTTCAAAACAGACCTGTCTGATATCAGTCTCTCCAACTCACCGGCTGTGTTGATCTCACTGGCATTGCTCTGTTGTATGAGCCAAGGACAGTACCACGGCGTCAAGTGATTCTTCCTGCCTTTATTTTTGACGCGGGAGGGCCCCGGGTACCTCCGACACACAATGCAGGATTCTTCAGACTGGTTTCCTGGTCTTACGTTTTCCATTCTTGAGGGTTCATGAAAGTAACGGCTCCTCGTCGAAAAAGTAAAGGGCACTTCCCTCCTTGCGATCCCCATCTGTTTTGCCGTCTTTCTCCTTGTGTTGAACTGCCATCTTAGAACTGCTGCTTCCTCGCATGTTTTGCCTTGCTCAAAGTGTGCTGTGACACAATCAGCAGTTGCCTGACACTGCCTGACCACTGTATTGTGACATGTCAGGTATACGGCTCAGGTGTTAGTCCATTTTCTCTCATAGCGAGCTGGAAAGAAAGTGTTCATGTTGGAAGGTTGGGGGGGGGTTAGTTCCGAAATATCCTACCTGGTAGGATGGGGGTAAATGTGTTGCAGGGAAGGGGATACCACGTCTCGCCATCTGGTGTCCCACTCCCTGAATACCCCTCACCCAGGTGATCCTCCCGCACTGGTCCACCCCCAGGAACTAGATACAAAAGTGATGGCCGTGTCCTGGCCACCTGGATGACAGATCCCCAGGGAGTAGCGGGTGAGACATCTTCAGGTTTCTAACACAGTACCGAACATGGAGGAGTTTATGGAAGCCTTTATTAGGGAGGTGATGCAGGACCCGCCATTGTCTCCCCAGTTCCTAGTGGAAATAGTCCATCGGATATTGACTCAAAAATCTAGACCGGGACCGAGAAACCATCCTGCGCCGAGCTGGTGAACTGGGTGAGCTACAATATAAAGATGCCAGAGGCTCCTTTTATCACGACTTTACTCAGTCAGTCCAGAAGGCTTGACTGTCCTTCGAGGGCGCCAGAAGATTGCTGAGGGAGTGGGGCCCACAATACGCAATGTTATACCTGTCGAAGCTACGGGTGATTCACAGCAACAACACTTACCTTTTCACAAGTCCATCTGAAGTTATCATGTTTGTTGAGTCTCTTCCTAAGGTCTAAGAAGAAAAAATGCTTTGACTGGCGGTCCCTTGAACACTGGTCTCGGTGCAGTGGTTGCCGCACTCGAAGCCCGAATGGCAGTTTGGTCGATCTAGTTGTGGCAGCAAGACCTAGACATAAAAATTTGCTGGAACCTCTGAGCATGACAAGATGGCAATGCAATACTGTAACGAAACAGGCCAGTTGCCAATTATCCTTGTAGTAGAGGCTCTCCTGCTCCAGGAGTGGTCTCGGAGTGGGTGGTGAAGTGTGGTTGTCAAATCCTGTGTCCACCGGACCGGTGCCCTTTTGAGTTTGGCTATGGGTTGGTGGTCAATAAGAGGGAGAATTTCACTGCTAGTTGGGGTTGGCCAGTGTGGGTGGGGGTGGAGTGGGTTGGGTCAATATTTGGGGGGTTTTGAGTATATCTTTTGAAAACTGATTCACGTCTGCATGCAACGAGATGGTGCACGGTTGAGCCTCATCGGAACAATGTTGGGGATGGGGCACAAGGGGGCAGAGCTGGTCTGACCATTGTTCATAGAAACGTATGCCTGGGTGTAACATCATAAGTTGTAATGTAGAGGGTTGAATAAGCCGCGTCAAATCATAAAGTTAATCAACTACTGTGAGTGCCTTGGTGCTAAGGTGGTCCTGTTACAGGAGACACACCTGGTCGGGGGTGCGAATGAAGGATTTGCCAGGTCCTTGGGGACCCAGCAGATACTATAAATAATAGTCCACCTATTCTGCAGGGGTCATGACATTAATTCACAAGTCTCTCTGATTCCATTTGATAGAAAAGTTTATTGATCCACAGGGTAGGTTTGTTATTGTGTCAGGTAGCCCATGTCTTGGTGACATTTTACAACATTTATGGCTCTAACATGCTTGACCCTGGGTTCTTCGAGTCACTGCTGTCCAGGTGCTATAAATATATGCATACCAATATAGTGTGGGCGCGTGGGTGATCTTAATGTTACCTTGCAAACGTCAATAGACAGGTCGACGGGGTTAGCAGGTCCCTCTCTCAAGCTGCGACTCTGGTGGACAAGAGCATGTCTGCATTGGGACTGATGGATGTCTTGCGTGTGCCCACCCGGTGTTGAAAGAGTTTTCCTTCCATTCCTCAGTACACGGTACGTCCTCATGACTGGAGAACGTGCTCGCCAGCCTGCTTTTAATGCGCATGACGCTGGACTGCTCGCTTATTCCAAGAACCTTATCGGATCACTCTCCTGTTTTGTGGTGGTTGGATATGAGGCAGGAAGCTGCACCTAGACCCCGCTGGAGATTTAAGGCTGCAGCTTTATCTGATATAGTATTTCGCAGTGGGGTGGTGGATGTTGTGCATTTGTACTTTGGGGATAATCTGGGCTGGGTGATCTCGATGGCCTCCATTTGGGATGCATTTAAGGTGGTCCTCCGTGGGAGATGCATGTCTCTGGAGTTTGATGTGTTGAATACGATTACGAAGTAAATGTCACACCTGGAAGGGGAGATTAAGGCAATTGAGACGGCTTTGTTGACTGCTGATGATGTGGTGGCCAGGGCTGAGTTGAGGGTAGCTTTGGGTAAATTTGGGGACCTTGCTCAACAGGTGGTTAAATATTTAGCATGCCCTGTGATGGCACGCTGCTATAGCGAGGAGGGACGACTGGGTCATCTAATGGCAGCCAAGCTGCATCAAGAAAGAGGGGCCCCGGACATTGCAGCAACACACACGATGGATGAGCACGTGGTGGCTGAGTCTGATGCTATCTTGGGCACCTTTAGGCAGTACTTTGAAGAGGTTTATGCATTAAGGGGCTCAGTGGAAATGGTCGATCTGGTTGAGTACCTAGAGGAGGCGGCATTGCCAAGATTGAGCCCAGAAGCGTGCCAAGTGTTGGCTAAACCTCAAGAAAGAGGGGCCCCGGACATTGCAGCAACACACACGATGGATGGGCATGTGGTGGCTGAGTCTGATGCTATCTTGGGCACCTCTAGGCAGTACTGTGAAGAGGTTTATGCATTAAGGGGCTCAGTGGAAATGGTCGATCTGGTTGAGTACCTAGAGGAGGCGGCATTGCCAAGATTGAGCCCAGAAGCGCGCCAAGTGTTGGCTAAGCCGATCACCGTAGATGATATCGTGGCAGCGGTGAATGCTCTTTCCTCAGCTGAAGCATCTGGGTCAGATGGTATTGCGGTACAAGCGTTTTATAAATTCCATATCATATCATACAAGGAGCTGTGGAAGGAGGTCGCGAGCTATATGGCGGATGTTTGAGAGGAGGTGATGTCCTTGGGACGGCTGCCCCCCTCGATGCGTGAAGCTGTGGTGGTTCTGCTGTTGAAGGAAGGGAAGTTGAGGGTAGCTTTGGGTAAATTTGGGGACCTTGCCCAACAGGTGGTTAAATCTTTAGCGTGCCCTGCGTTGGCAAGCTGCTATAGCGAGGGGGGACGACTGGGTCATCTAATGGCAGCCAAGCTGCATCAAGAAAGAGGGGCCCCGGACATTGCAGCAACACACACGATGGATGGGCACGTGGTGGCTGAGTCTGATGCTATCTTGGGCACCTTTAGGCAGTACTTTGAAGAGGTATATGCATCAAGGGGCTCGGTGGAAATGGTCGATCTGGTTGAGTACCTAGAGGAGGCGGCATTGCCAAGATTGAGCCCAGAAGCGCGCCAAGTGTTGGCTAAGCCAATCACCGTAGATGATATCCTAGCAGCGGTGCATGCTCTTCCCTTGGCTAAAGCATCTGGGTCAGATGGTATTGCGGCAGAGTTTTACAAGCCTGTTATAAATTCCATATCATATCATACAAGGAGCTGTGGAAGGAGGTCGCAAACTATATGGCGGATGTTTGAGAGGAGGTGATGTCCTTGGGTCGGCTGCCCCCCTCGATGCATGAAGCTGTGGTGATTCTGCTGTTGAAGGAAGGGAAGGACCCATTAGACTGTGCTTCATACCGCCCGATATCGCTCATTAACTCAGATACCAAAATCTTTGCTAAAATTCTGGTGGACAGGCCACTACAGTTCATCTTGGAGTTGGTCCACCTGGACCAATCGGGTTTCATTCTGGGGAGAACAACTTCATTGAACCTCTGCAGGCTCTTCTCCATACTGAGTCAAATCGACGCCAAGGTGCAGGTGGTGGCTGCGTTGCTTGATATGGAAAAGGCGTTTGACTATGTTGAATGGGGCTACCTTTTTATGGTGTTGAAAGTGGTGGGACTTCCGGGAAAATACTTTCTTTCTGTGGTTCAGCTTTTGTACTCCGATGCGCAGGGTAAGATCGGCTTATTTGGGAAGTATTCTGATGCGTTTGCTCTGGGTCGGGGTACTAGGCAGGGTTGCCCATTGTCCCTGTTACTGTTTGCACTTGCAATAGAACCCCTAGCGGCTATGTTGCGGAAGTTTCATCTCGCTCGTGGGCAAGTGATGGGAGGGACACTGGAACTGGTGTCACTTTATGCAGACAATACAATTTTATACCTTAAAGACCATTCGGTTGAGGTTGCGGTCTTTGGTCAATATTCAGGGCTCCAGATGAATTGGTCTAAATCCACCTTGTTTCCGTTAATGAAGCCACAGTTAGGCAGGAGGAGCCTGGTGGCTTTAGGTGGGAACAGTTTTCTTTTACGTATTTGGGTGTAATGGTTAGCAGGACCTCCCAATCTCTACTGGCGGATAATCATCTAACATATCTGAAGGTCCTGAGGAATAAAGTGTATAGGTGCTGAGCGTTTCCCCTGTCCTTGCTGGGTAGGGTTGCACTGGCTCAGATGGTAGTGGATCCCAAATTACTGTATATGTTTCAGAACATCCCTGTGTGGCCGGTGTAAGGAAGTATTGGTATCAAAGCAAGACAGACACAAGTGATCACAGTTGAAGGGTGTTTATTAAACTGTAAAATGGGTGAAATAAACACCTAATCTAAACCTAAATCTAAGATGGGAGCAAGCTGCGACCATCAAACAATAATAATACAGTCCTAGTAGAGTTTAGTCAAATAAAAAGGGCCTATATTAAAAAACCTATTGCCAATCCTTACCACTATGCTACAAAATAGTTTAGGGTAATTTTTCACAAGAAAAGAAAAAAAGTGTTCACCAAATGATAGGGCAGGATATTATGGCCGGGGTCTCCCTTCCCCATGTTTTTAGCACGGTACTCTTGAGCACAGCACACTCCTGGGTTTCTCCAGCACAAGCTTACAGTTTCTTTTCTCTATATCAGGGCCTTCTGCGTTCAAGTCTCTTCTCATGCAAAGTCTCTTACTTTAGAGTGCCTGATATGCCAAAACAACACAGTTCCTTCTGATACCCTTCACGTCAGGTGATTATCCTGCACTCTAGGATCCCCTTCAGCCAGGCTCCGATGCTTCTTGTCAGCGTTAGCCCCTCGAAGTACTTGCCACTTTAAACAGAGGCTTCTGAAGGGCGATAACATCTCACTGGGTCACTCTGGTATTCTATGGCAAGTGCGTGCTTCACAATATCACAATTTGTACGGCGTTACCCCGCTACTGGGTGCAAACGACAGTTTCACAATTCCCTCAGTCAGGTTCACACTTTCCACAATTCACAGTTTTCTATAATGTGTCAAGGACTTTCGATTGGGGGTTTGGCTTGACCACCTGATATGATATGGCATTTATAACGCGCCTATAAACAAGTATTTTAAGGCGCGACGAGGCAAGGGAGGGGGAACAGAGGGAAGATGGAGACAACGATCTTACTAGGGAAGGTGACATTGAGATCGCACAGGGGAAGGGGGATGGGGAAAAGTGTGGGAGGAGGGGGAGAGGGGAGTGCAGTACATGGGATTGACAATAAAAAAAAATAAATAGAATAAATGAAAGCAATAAGTAAAGGTGCGGCCAGCTGGTGGCAAGTGCAAGGGTAAGTGCAAACATCAGGTGTCAAGTGCAAGACATCTCACGTCAGCCTTCTCTATGGCCTCTTAGTACTTGTAGTTTCACTATCTTTCCTTTCAATACTTTTCTTGTTCAGGAGAGGGGGACCAACCAGAGACCTTCGAATGAGCGCCCACGTGGCGCCGGACCACTATCTCTGGTACAAAGTTTGTTCACAAAAAACTCTGTTAATCTTCTTAATGTTGCCACTGTAACCTTGAGTCTAACATAATCCGGCCCACTATCAGGTTCTTCTGACTCACCAGATGTGCTGAACTCGTTGGCGTTTCTTTTTCCGCTGGAGTCAAGGACGGTACCACGATGGTAACCACGTGCGGCAGGGTTCCATGTACCGCTGACATCCGTCACACCATTCGCCAGCTGTGATTCAGGGCCTTATGTTTATTTTGTCAGAGGCATTGCAGGTCTGAGTTGAAAAGGGCAAGGGCAACTCCCTCCTTGATGTCCTTTCTCCTCCATTTGAACTTCCGTCCTGGAATAACTGCTTCCTCATGCTTTCAGCCTTGCTCAGAGTGTGCTTGTGTGCTCTGCCTTTTACCCCAGTGGGGAAGGGAAAGGGCAGTCAGGTGTGTTTAGTTGTCGGCAATTGCTTGACTCTGCTTGACCCTTGTGTTGGGACATGTCAGGTAAACGGCTCTGGTATTAGTCCGCTGTCGCTCACGGTGTGAGAAAGTGTTTGTGTTTGAAAAGGGGGTGGGATAGGCTTCGAAGTATCCTACTGTGCATGATGGGGAAAAGGTGTCATAAGGTGTCATAAGGAAGGGGATACCACGTCTCACCATTCAGTGTCCCACTTCCACTCCCTGAAGACCCCCTGAAGACCCCCATCCAGGTGATCCTCCCGCACTGGTCCACCCCCAGGAACTGGATCCAATAGCGATGGCCGTGTCCTGGCCACCTGGATGACAGATCCCTGGGAACTAGCGGGTGAGACACCTTCAGGTATCTCAAACCGGGGGCAACTTTCTTTGCGGAGGTGAAGACGTTGTTGGTGAGACTGACGTGGCATCCCAGGCCCCCCAAATTAGTTGGGACACCTTGGTCCTCCCATGGGACTGGGGCGGTATATGCGCACCCGACATTGAGCTGTACTTCCTAGCAGCGCAGATTCACTTTGTCTCCTATTGCATGTCGGGATCTCTGGTGCACCTACATGTGTGCATTGAAAAATGTTCAGTGCGTCCCTGCGCGATTCAATAAGTACTGGTGCCAAAGAAGGTTGCGGATACATTTGACCGGTTGCTTGCACGGTGCGCGCTTGGAACAGGATTCTCAAGCCGTTGGGAGTAGATGGCCCATATGACCCAAGGCTCCAGCTTTGGCAGATTGAGTGCCTCAAACCTACCTGTGACAGGGCTCTAATGAACAAATGGAGAGGGGCAGGGATAATCACTATGGCAGATATGTATCCCGGGGGGGGGGGGGTTTGTCTTGCAAGAACTGTTTAGGGCCAAGATGTGTGGTGGTTTTCGCAAAGGACTTCAGTACTTTCCCATGAGGGCTGCGTTCAAGGCATGGTCCACTGTGTTCCCTTGCACTCCCGCCACTCCTACAGTATCTCCTTAATTCAGCAACCGCCAAGCGGCTGGTGTCCTTTATCTATGTAATGGTACAATGAGAGTCTCCCCAAGTGAAGTTGAAGTGTAGAAAATGTTGGGAAAATAATGCTGGCGTTACATTTACAGATAGGCAGTGGTCAGCGCTGTGCGTGAGGTCTCACAGCGGGGCATTCAATACCGACTTCAATTGATTCAGCTTAAGACCCTTCACAGGGTATAGCATGCACCGCCTCTCCATGTTTTGTTTGATTCGACTAAGAGTGACAAATGTCTGTGCTGCCATGCGCACTCCACGGACTTCCACATGCTGTGGTTGTGTCCTCAGTTACAGGAGTTTTGGGTGGGGGTGACGGGTACCCTCTCAACTATGCTGGGCTGTGAAGTACCTCATGAACTGTTGTGCGGCATGTTTGGCTAAGTCGGAAGCTGCTGCCGACTAGTATGAATGTGGCCAGGCAATGTGTACTGGTGCAGTGGACCAACCGGGTCCCCCTACCACCTGGGCATGGTTGAATGATCTAATTAGGTTGAGCGATCTCAATATGGAATATGGACTCCTTTGTGGGCTGCAGACAAGTCCTAAGAATATACGGGGCCCTCTGCTGGTGTATCTTTTGGCTCAGTGCCCGGACACTGCTACGGCAGACTTGGCAAAAATTGACTATGGATCGTGATTGTTGGTGCATGCTTCTCGCAACAGCCCATACTGCGATATTATTGTGTCTGATATTGTAATATATTAGGGCTGTGAGAAACTCACGGTGACACAAGTAAGACAGACACAAGTGATCACAGTTCAAGGCTGTTTATTAAACAATTAAAGTGGTTTGTAGGTTGGAAAAACAATTAACCTAAGCCTAAATCTAAGATGGGGACAGGTGTGGACTATCAAATGAAAATGAGGCAGTCCTAGTGGTGTTGTGTCAAACAAAAAAGGCCTATTCTAGGAAAACCTAATACTAATTCCTTACACTAAAGACAAAAGATGTGGGGTTAAGTTTCAAGAAAGAAAGAAGTGTTCTCAAATGATAAGTCAGGATGCAGTAGCTTGAGTCTCCCTTCCCCACGTTTTGAGCACGGGGTAGGTTGGAGCTTGGAGCTTGTAGCACAGTATGGTCCCGGGGTTCTAAAGCACAAGACAGCAGTTCCAAATGTCTGTTCTCAGGACCGTTGATGGCCAAGTCTTTGTTTCCCCTGAAAGTCTCTTGCCTTTCGGGGGCTGATGTGTTTAAACAACAAAACAAAAGTTTGTTTAACAAATGAAAGTTTGTTCCAAAGTTCAATGTGAGTGATGGTTTCACCCCTGGGTTTGCTCTTCTGCGCTTACCCTTCTCAATTGTAATCCAAAGTTCAATTAGGGTGATAGCTCCACCCCTGGGTCCCCCTCTTCTGGGCTGGGCTGGGCTGACCCTTCTCAATTGTAATCCAAAGTCAAGACAGGGTGATGGCTTCACCCGTGGGTCCCTCTCTTCTGGGCTGACCCTTCTCATATCACATTTTACATAAAGTTCTGATGAAAGCTTCGCCCTCGGATATCCCTCGGCCAGGCTTGTACCTCCCTTGGGGTTCACTCTTGCCGTCTCTTTTAACCTCTAATTTGGGGTGACGACTTTTCCCCCTTGTATTCCCCTTCCCCGGGTTCCGACCCGTCTCAATTCTTTTTCTTCTTTTCAAAACTTTATTTATTCATACACAATCACAGTTTTCATAAGATTGCCGACATTATTGCTCATATGATTATCGCAACCTCATTTTCCTATAATCGGTCTAACATTGTTCCAAATAGGGACAGTGATTGTGTGTTTTGCGTGATTCAGTTCAGCTTTTAACTGCAACTCTTCCCAACATTTCAAGCCCCCTCCTCTTCCCTCCCTAACCCCAACTGGTATGGTTCAGTTTTAATATCCCAGATGTAAGTGCTCATTTGGCATAGCTCACGGTTCTAGTTTCCACTTTCCCATTTCATTGCCCATCAGATTGGTAGAGTTCTCATTAGTGTTGGTCTAAAGTACTGACCTTCCCTATCCTTTACATACTCAAAAAAGGGGTTCCACACCGACAGACTCTTTTGATACTTGACATCTTTTAGGGCTCCTACTTTCTTGATGGCCATTACTCCCCAGATTTTGACCCACCAGCACGCTATTATGGGACCTTCCACACTTTTCCACCCTTGTGCTAGGGTCATCCTTGCTGCCATTAATAAGTGGGTAACAAGGGCGGCGTTGTTACCAGATTCTGCAAAAGCCACTTCCACCTCTACCCCCAGCAGTACTACCTTTGGTGTGTTTGGCAGTTGTTTCCCTGTGATCTCTTTTATGTGTCCTAGGACCTCCTTCCAATATAAAGTAGCCTTGGGGAACGACCACCACATATGGTATGTGTCCCCTTTGCCACTGCATTGTCTCCAACATGTAGGGGGTAGTTAGCATTCATTTTGTGTAGCCGATGGGGGGACAAGATACCATATGTAACATATTTTAAATGCTGTTTCCTTAATGGCTGTAATTTTAGATGTCTTTTGCGCCCTCCTCCAGATCTGCCCCCATTCCTCCTCCTGAAATAGGTGTACCCAGGTCTTTTTCCCTGTTGTCCTTGTATGCAAGCTTATCCTCCCCTTGTGCTTTATCCAATAGCCTATACAACCTCGCTATTGCCCTTGTCATCATAGCCACCTTCAGTGTCAGTTCTATCCCTATCGGGGATCTCGTGCCCACATCCCATGCCTCCTTCTGAGATATCCAGTGCCTGATCTGTATATATTTATATCTCTCCTTTTCCCTGATGCCAAATTTCTGTTTGCATTCTTTAAAAAAGAAGGGGAGTTTCCCCTGGAAGAATTCCCTTAAATGAATAGTCTGTGCCTTCGTCCAGTTGTCCCAAAACCTCTTCTGCTTACCCGGGGTCAAATCTGCGTTGTGTGCCATTGGGGTGAAGGGTCCTAATCCTGTTGTGATTTTCCGCCTTCTAAGCGCTCTGTCCCATCCACACAACAATACTTTGGTGGCTTCTAGTAATTGTCTCTCAGCCCCTCTAGCCCTTGCTCTCAGAGCGTGTAGCGTTCCCAGAGGAATGGATGTTACCTCTTGTTCGGTCCCCATCTAGATTTTTGGTCAGTCCTGCCCCACCCATTTCATCATTGGTGCTATTTGTGCAGCCAGGATATACTTATCAATATCAGGGGCCCCCAGTCCTCCCAGGAGTGGTGGCCTTGTCAAAACATTCCTTTGTATTCTGGATTTTTTCCCATGCCACACAAAGGTGATTATTTCTTTCTGTAATGCCTTACACATCCTGGGGGGTATATCCACCGGAGGTGAGCCCACCACATATAACGGCCGGGGTAGCAGTGTCATTTGAAGTGCCGCGATACGTGCGAAGCAAGAGAGTTCATGGGCATCCCATCTGTGCAAATCTTCATTAAGTTGTTTCCATAGGGGTAATATATCTGCCCCATATAGCCCTTTGTAATGCTTCATTAATTGTATCCCCAGGTATTCTATCGCCCCACTTTCCAATATCAAGGGGTATATTGCACTCAGTTTATCGCTCTTTCCCTTCTCTTCATTTATGTTTAGTGCCTTGTATTTAGTGTAATTTATGGTGAATCCCGAGATCATGGCGAATTCCTGTAGCCTCTCCATTACTTTAGGTAGCGCATGTTTAGTGTTTTTTAGCAAGAACAGAATGTCATCGGCATATAACGTGATCTTGTGCGTCTCCTTACCACAGGTCACCCTGAACTGGATATGCTAGCCCCTTTGATGAGTAGCAATTACCCTTCATATGGATAGGGATGCAGATTTTATTCATACACCAATAATCAAAACACATCAATAATCAAAACAACTCGGGTAGTTTGGCAAAAGGAAATCTGTTTTAATATCTATTATCTAAAACAGGGAGTGCAACGAACATCAGCACTCGCTCGATCCTCTTACTCAACAAATCCTACAAAAAACAGAGGTTTATATTAGGCAAAATCATCATGAGTGACGTGTTGACCAGCGCCATTACCAACGTCATCCTCCGTGGCAAACTACAAAAACCTATTGAGGGGAAGTGATAGGCTCTAAGTGAAAATCTAAGTATAAGTTCCATATCAGTATAGACCAGTGAAGGAAAGTGATAGGGTATTTACCATCAGGTGGGGCAACTAAGCCCTCCCCTTAAAATGGCCACTATGAACGTCACTAAATGTACGACGTCCCATTGGCTACACAAACTACAGGACCCTTAATTACGCGGTCCTCTACAATTGGTTGGCTTCTAACCCCTGTCAGTACTTTTCCACCTATGTCTAGCAGCTTGCAGACTGAACATCCAGGTGCGGGTGAGCTTGTTTTAGCACTAGCTTCTCACCAATTAGCAAATCAATCCATCATAATTTCAATGGTCCAGTGTCAATTAGGGCTTTGAAGCCTGGCCTTGAGTTTGTACTGTGCTCTGAGAAATGTTAAGGAGTGTGGGCACACGCTGCCCTCATGCATAGTTGTGACCACCTCGTTCTTCCAACTTCATTCTTCCATGTGACTGGAGACCATAGAATCAAGCCTTTTAGTGTTTTAAAATACTATTTTCTAATAGTCCTCTGACGTCTTTGGTTTTGATCAAGCCTTCTGGACAGGAGTTTCTGTTCTTTCACACAAACTGTATCCAATGTCAGTTCACTCCAGTTTGATAAGACCTTGGCTTCTTGGCTCATCCATCTCCTCCTGATGAGATTAATTTGTAATTCAATTTTCTTTTTAACTGTGACACACTGAAATGAGGCCTTCTTGCTACTGCTTATAATGCGTAGTGGAAACATCCATCCTTTACTCGTCCATATGCATATATATATATGTTTCCACTACGCATTATAAGCAGTAGCAAGAAGGCCTCATTTCAGTGTGTCACAGTTAAAAAGAAAATTGAATTACAAATTAATCTCATCAGGAGGAGATGGATGAGCCAAGAAGCCAAGGTCTTATCAAACTGGAGTGAATTAGCAAATCAATCCATATATATATATATATATATATATTGGCGCTTGCCATATATTAAATCAATCCATATATATATATATATATATATATTGGCGCTTGCCGCACTCTAATTAGTATAAAAGCTAGCCTCAAGATTACTTTGTCTGCTTGTGTTTCTTTTACATCTGTACACGTATAAAATGACTTGATATCTACATTTTCTGTGGCATAAGCTTCTTCACCTTGATCCCAAGATGTCACGTATCCTTGATACTTTCTTCATGTCTTATAGAATATCTGCATTCTCTAGTCTGTGCATCTCTTCTACAGACCTCAGCTCGATTCTGTGTGACGTCACCATTCATCTTTGCCCTTCATTTGCTCTGCTTCTTCAGGAATCTCATTCAAATTGCCATCATATTTTCTTGTATGCAGGTACGGTTTTCTCAGTAGGTACCTTGCCTCCCAGATCTTCTTAGGTATTGGTACTTTCACTGGTACTGCACAGAGTCCATACTCTGCTCTTTGTCTGTTCAACTGCTCCGTGTATGTCTCATACTCTGGTTTACAACAGACAGGTAATATGGGCAGGCTGTTACGCTCAACTGGTTCCACGGGGGTGCAACCCAGCAATCGGGGTCCAGGTATCCCTCCCTGCGATGCCCAGTAGTGACCAGCGGAAGAATCCTGCCAGAAATACAGGCAAACAATGTTTAGGACCGGGCAACTGGGATTAACAGCCTCCCACCACTCGATATGTCTGCGGCCCCTCTGGGCTTCCTCTCACCTTGTTCTTGATGTTGGCGGGTCCTCCGTCCTGCTGTCTCGGCAGAGGCGCGTAGTGCTTTGTGGGCAAAGGCGGTCGAGTTACTTCACTGATGCCGGCCCGACGTGAGTCTTTCAGGTAGGTCTTAGTGCTATGGTGTTTTGCTGTCCTAGCATGCCTTTCTGGAATTAACAATGTCTTTTTCTCTTCCTTAGGTATGTGGAAGTCCAATTCGTGGCGAAGAGTGGATTTGGGATTCGCCGGTAAGTATTAGTGTTTTCGGAGCGCCTGGAAGCGGCGAGTAGGTGCTTTACGCAGCGCTAAGGTATCCAGCCTTTGCTAACCTGTTATCTTTTGTCTTCACAGGTCGCGGTGCTCTGCCGGAGTGTAGAATTCCACAGGTGTTGCTGAATGAAGTGCGAGTGGCAAGGTAAGCCTTTTGGCGGAATTCGTTATTGTGCACAATGTCTAATTCTTGTCTTTCCCTTTCTGCAGGTCCGTCGATCCAAAGGATGCCGGTCGGAAGAGCTGAGGACCGCTAATGATGAAATTCAGGTAAGCTGCAACCTTTTCTATCAATGTCTTTTCCTCTTTTGCAGATGCTGTTCTTCCGAGGTTCGTGGCTGAAGCTGAACACGGTGAGCGTCACGTTGCAGGGTTGCAAACTAACGCGAAGCGTGTACTGGAGTTCGGGTGTGGTTTATATAGCCTGCATGCATCCCAGGTATCACTGGGCCTGCCACACCCAGAATGCTAGACCACATGGTTCAGTTTAGGAACTGAGCCATGTGGAGGCATCCATGTTGTTGCGCAATGCCCTTATGGGCCCTGATTATTGCTCTAGCATATGAGCCTGGCGCCAAAGGCGCCAGGACTGACTCCAAGAGAGTCCGGGGGCAAATGTCAAGGCCCTTGAGGGCCTGATGAGGGTAGAAGTAGCCCACCTGGCCTGGCTATCCAGGCTTAGGGCAGGGATCGTGACACAGGCGGACGGTTGGAGTAGGGGTACTTGGCTCCTCTACACTTCCCACTCTGGGCGATTCATCAACCACTTTCTCATCATCCTCTACATCCAGGCATCCTCCTTTGAAAAAGAGCTTCTTAGGGACCCATATCTTTATGACTCCTTTCAGGCATCCTGCTGATTTCACATGCTCATCCTTACTCCATGTCATGAGCATGCATTGTCCACTTGGACTGCAATAGATCCATCTTCCCACATACTTCTTATGGTTCTTTGGATAGAGGAACTTCGTTCCCTCAGGTGCATGAATACTGGCCTTCACAATGTCTCTGATTTCTTCATCTGTCTGGTCTCTGGCCTTCCACCCTGGCTCAACATCGATCAGGATCTTCATCCCTATGGCTTTCTTTGCTGTCTTCTTGCACTGTGAAATCATAATTTTGATCACACAGAATCCAAGCAACACCAAAACTATCAGGGCTCCAAGGAACTTGAACAAGTCTGCCATCCATTGTGGAACCCAAGAAAATAGCGATCCAAACCAGCTATCATCAGCAATGTCTCCCACTTCATCTAACATCTGCCCATGGAGTTTCATCAGCATGTCAAGGTTCCATTCTCGTCATCATGAGAAGGTATAAATGTGCAACATGATTCTCCAATTTTTTCACAAACACCTACCTCCATTGCTGTAATCATGTCCAAGACGTATCTATTCTGAAGAGTCATCAGTGTTATGGCTCTCATCTCTTCTCTGATTGCATTGAATCCCTTTATTTTAGTGTTAATTGTCTACGGGAGTTCCCACCTGGTTATCAGTAACCACTTGGTGTTTGCTCCAACCTGGATTCTCGGCATGAAGATCAACATAAACACTGAAGAAGTTTGGCTAAACAGTCTGTGCTCATACGGAATAGCGTCAAAAGCTTCTATTGATTTGGCTGAGAAATTGTTCTCTCTCTTCATCCTCTTTATCAGCTCCACAGATCTCTTCTTCCTCAGGTGAGCATCTGCTTTTGGAAAATTGTCGAGCTTCAGATCACTCTTTGGAATCACGAATGCTGGAACATGGACATTCACCAATGAGCATATTCCTCCCCAGTCTTTAGGTAACTTCATGTATGCCTTGGATCCACAAGTCCAATATTGATCCACATTTACTGCTGTCCCAATGTTCATTCCTGGTGCTTCAAATATTCGACCACACTTCTGGATCTCTCCCATTTTTCTTGTTCCATTATTTTTGAAACACAGATTTGCACTCTCTAAAGGCACCATCTGCAAGGGTCCTCCTCTGTCTTCGCCCCATGTCAGTAGCCTTGCAGGTTTCAGCCATAAAGGTTTACACAACATTTGTGCATGTTCAATCGTTGGCTGGTAGTGACCCATTATTACCCAGTACCTGCAGATCACCACTTCCCAGCCATCTGGTGATAGGACAGTTCCCCAAATCTGCACCTGGCCTCTGTTCTTCCATCTACGAATGTCTTCTGCAGACTTTCCTGGAGCTTTCAGTCTTTTATTTATTTCTTGTCTGATTCCAGTTCCTTTTACTCCAGGCGTCTCGTATCTGATCACATGACTCCTAGTCTGGGCTTTGTTCCTCGTCTTTATATCTAGAATATAGTCATCTTCATCTGGATCTGTCCATTCAGTTGCCCATTGGAGAGAGGCTGTTCGACCCATGAACTGGCCTCTTGTACTGTAGAATGCTAGTTGCACTATGCAGTGTGCAGTTAGGACATCTATTTCAACAGCTATGAAGATTTTCAACTTCCCCATGCTGTATGGCAGGAGTGCACATACAAAGCGTTCCTCCTTTGAAGTCCTTCTCCCAACTTCCTTCATATGTTGATACCATATGTTATTTCCCAAGTGTGCCGTGCTGTCCAGATAATCATTTAATTCATAATTATCTTCCTGGGTGCTTCTTTTAGGCCTCATTCTTTTCATGTGAGCTTCCATAATCATATCATGAAGTGTACCAGCATAGCCTCTTCCAGCTGGCCTTCTTACAGGAACATCCATCAGTGCTCCCTGTATAGGAGAAGTTTCAGCAAGTTTCATCCTCTCAACATACCTTTTAGGCATAAAAATGTCTAGCAAAATCTCCATGTGTGACTTCTTTTGGGGATTATCTTTGGGTCTTTTACTACAGGCCCACGTGTTTTTGCATGCATTACTGGTGTAGGCCTATCCTCTAACAACCCCTTGTCTTGCCTGTCTTGCCAAGCCTGTCTGTGGCGTCCAAAAAGAATTTCTATGACACCTTTTGTATGTGAATGATTAGTAATGGCACTTATCTAAGGTTTAGGCAATTTGTCATCTTTCTTTGAGACAGAAATGACAGCATAGGGTCTGGGCTTCCTAGTAGTTGCCACGTTTACATTTTCCTTCTGCTCAGGAGCATGCACAGGAGTCTTAGCTCCATTTGCATCAACGTAGAATAGAATGCTGTGCGTACAGTCAGTGAAAGTAGTATGATTATGAACACAATGCAAGCGTAAATGACACAAAGGTAAGTTACTTTACAGCATCTACTTCACAGACACCGTGGACTTCACTCGGTGTTAGGCATGATGATGATACTATTGATGCTGCCCATCTTTATTGCCTAAGGAAAGAAAAACTCAAACTTTAATACATCAGCATTGTGAACTGCCTCTGGAAGCTGCTATCTTGACTCAGCAATTCATCCTCAATCAGCTATCCGCTTACTGGATGATCAGAACAAATTCTTCTACTGTATTTCTGGAACGAGTCTTTCACCAGCCGAAATGTAGCTGCCTCTCCAATATGAAAAAATAACCTCAGTAAGTCTAGATGAGCTCAACGACATAGATCAGCTCCCAGTCAATACCTCGAATCTGCTTCAGCCCAGCTGACATGTCGAATTTCTTTCAGCATGAACCATAGTCTTTCTTTATCGGCAACTTCTCGATCTGTCCCTCGAAGGAAAGTTTCACACTGATCTGTGATTTTGCTCGGAATATATGCTCACTTGGATTATAATGCCTTCCAAGATCACATTCAAGTGTGCAGTGTTTCTAGGATCCCTCAGAAAGGTGAGCACATTAGTGTGCCTTCCAACAAGATGTGGATATTCCTCAATCAGATGAAAGAACACCACACTGACTAGTCTGTGAGCTGCATCAGTTGATAGGGGCATTTGTGCTCTCCTCACTGTACTCAGGTAATTGCAAAATGTGTTAAGTGATAACTATAAGCAATCCTCTTACAACTTGGACATTCTTAGGATCTTGTAAGAAAGCAGGAATGCGATTAGTTCTCCCCACCATCGAAGGGAAAGAGCGCAACCCCAATTCGAAATAAGTAAGAACAAGCCGAGAAAGGTCATCACTGGGTAACACCATAAGTAAATCCAAACAGGAACTCAGTGTTATATGAGTCTGGGTACTGCACCCTCTTCCAATTGCTGTAACCACGATCATCAGAATCTGTAATAATCCTCTTCTTATCAAGGCTTAAGCATGCCTCAGTCCAAAGTTTGACAAGCTCTTGTGGCTTTAAGAACAAACGATTTTTCTTTCACTCTCAAATGACAGCACAGAGTGTTTGCATCAGCTTCCCTTAACCCTTTCAGAGATGGCTAAAAGAGTGTCCCGAACCAAGCCACAGTCCAATAAAATGTTCCTTATTTTATTCAACAGCTTCTGCATCCTTCTTCCTCGAAATAGACCTTGTCTGCACGTGCTGTGGTTCTTCCCCGATGCTTGTACTTGCTTCCTGTAGGGGTGTGGGCAGAGGGGTTTCTCCAGCAAAGATCTTTACATCGCCTAGGAAAGTCCAAGCACGCCTGCCCTGCACTTTGACAGCAGACGGCGTGACGTCTTCCACGATAAACGGACCGTTGATACAGGGTTCGTCCCACTTTTTCCTTGTATGATTGCGGGTTAAGACTGCATCTCTGGGGAATAGTTGGGGACCTCATAATTCTTGAAATTCACTTGTTGAAGCATCTCTTTCTGTGTTCTGTACTGCCCTACACCCTTGTTGCTGCAGCTGCCCTGAAATGACAGAGATGCTCCCAGTCATACAGTTCAAATAGTCATGCAATTCCATTCCTAACAAATCTGCAGTTGGCTGAGCATCACTTCTAACTCTGGATGGAGGCATTAGGGGTGTCCTCATTCATCTCCCTGTCACTATCTCGTGGGGTGTGCGATTGTGGTCAGAACCCGGTTAGTTCCTTAAAGCATATAATGCCAGTGGTAGGCAATGCAACCACCCTTTGTTCAAGGTAAGCTTCAATTTGGCTTTTCTTTCCTTGAGCAGGCCGTTGAGCCTCTCACAGATCCCATTTCCTTGTGGATGATAAACCGAAGAAAACGTGTGCTTTATACCAAGCAACAAGCTGATCTATTCAAATGTTTAATTCACAAAATGTGGGCCGTTGTCTGACCTCATTACCTCACATACTCCCCATCTAGGAAATACTTCTTGCACTAAGAATGTTGCTGCACAGGTGGAATCTGGGTGTGTACAGGGACCTGCTTCAATCCACCTTGAAAAGGGACACACTACTACGATCAGGTATCTATATCCATTACCTACTTGTATCATATCGACATAGTCGGTATGCAAATGCTGAAAAGGGCCATTAGGTCTCGGAATAACTCCCCTAACTGTGCGCAGTGTATGCCCAGCCGTGAATTTTTGGCACACAAGACAATTCATGCTCTAATAAATTTGGTACAAACCAATCCTCAACAATAGTTGCAGCGAGATTCTCCCTCGTTGTGTGCACGGGGTGGTGTAGCTGTTCCAGCGCCACCCTTAATAAGGCTACAGGCATCACCAGTTTACCAGTGCTGTCTTGTCGCCACAATGCTTCTTAAGGGTTTAAAGAACACCCTCTTCGTGTCCACAAATTCTTTTCTTCTTGAGGTGCTTCCCCTTGGACCTCTACCAACTGCATTTTTGACAGGTTATTATAACTTTCAGATACAGTCATCATAACAAGCATTTTTTCATTTATATTTGGAGTTTCAACATTCATCATTTATTTATCT
Source organism: Ambystoma mexicanum (assembly GCF_040938575.1). Taxonomy (NCBI): domain Eukaryota; kingdom Metazoa; phylum Chordata; class Amphibia; order Caudata; family Ambystomatidae; genus Ambystoma; species Ambystoma mexicanum. The sequence continues at coordinate 346,232,381 of NC_090922.1, forward strand.
GTATTTGCTACACACTTGGCCTCAACGTCTGCTGCTTGATTTCCACGTGAGATCAAATCTGCCCTTTTAGTGTGAGCTGCGCATTTGACGACTGCGATGCTTACTGAGAGTTGTAGTGCTTTAATAAGCCTGTCCAATAAGGCAGTGTGCTGTACTGGCGTGCCGTCCGCTATGAGGTACCCCCTCCTTTTCCAACATGCTAACACTGCATGCAACGTCGACGTCACATAGGCAGAGTCACTGTACACTGTTACTTTTTGGTCTGCATGATCCTCCAATGCGAGTATCAACGCCAATGATTCTGCAGCCTGTGCTGAATAATGAGACGGCAATCGAGTACTTTTAAGCACCCGAAATTCCCCATTAGCCGTGTGCTTTATCACAGCGGCACCTGTATATCTCTATCCATCATTTTGATCGATCCTTGAAGAACCTTCAATGAAAACAATCTCTCCTCCTAATGCATTCTCTTTGATTCTAGGGATTTCATCATAGAACTCTTCATAGTTTGCGCAATCATGTTCAGGCTCTCCTTCTGTCATTGGCTCAGCTATAAACATGGTAGGATTCACTATTTTACATGAGACTATTTTTATTGTTGCATTCGATATGACTACCTCATAGGCAGAAGTCCTTTGGGATGTCAATGTGCCCTTTGGTTTCTTTAAAATAGCAAATAATGCATGCTCAATGAATAACGTCATGGAACATCCCATCACTATGCTTGCAGCTTTCTCTATGGCGAATGCAGCGGCTGCTAAACTTTGTTCACACAGAAAATGACCTCTCATTCGTGGGCCTAAGATTCCACTGTAATATGCAAGGGCCATGTACCCCGACATGGTTCTCTGCCTAAGTACTGCTGTCATAACAGTGCCATCTGTATGTGAGAACAAAAATAATTCCTCGGTATAATTAGGAATCCTAAAACTGGAGTTGTGCATATAGCTTTCTTCAATTCGTCACCCTTCTTCCATTTCCTCAGTCCACACGATTTTTTCCTGCGTCACCTGTGCTTTCTTTAAAGCCTGCAATAAAGGCCTTATATATGAGCTGTAGTCAAAGACCCATGCTCTGACATAATTATATAATCCCAAAAATCTCTGCATGTGCTTTATCGTGTGTGGTTTTGCAATTTTCAAAATAGCCTCAGCTCTTTCAGGGGTAACCTTCTTTCCTTCATGTGAAATCAATTGGCCTATATATAGCACTTCTTGTTGACAATATTGTAACTTTTCCTTGTCAACTTTATATCCTTTGTCAGCGAGTATAATCATCAGCTGAACAGAATCGCGTCTGCACTCTTCCTCTAAGGTGCTTCAAACTAAAATGATGTCTCCATATTGCAACACAACACTTTTTAAAACAATATTGGACACACAGTACCCCTGGGGTAAACATGTGCTTTTCAGGCAAGTCTGGCCGAACGTAAATGATGTCAGAACCTGTGAGTCTTTGTGAAACATGATTGAGAAAAACACATTTTTCAAATCAATCACAGTGAAATATCGTGCTCCAACAGGTATATTACATAAGATTGTAGACAGGTTAGGAACTAGAGGGAACTCGGCTTCTACAATCTGGTTTATTGGCCTAAGATCTTGAATTAAATGTCACGACCCCCCCCTTAGATTTTTTGATAGGGTACCCCGCAGTATTACATGGTGACTCTGACGTCACTAAGATGCCCTGATCCATCATGTCGGAAATTCTCTTAAAAATACCTTCATCTGCCTCTCGAGACATGGGATACTGCTAGAGGTAAAATTGCTCCTGGTTTCAGATAATCATCACTTCTCCAACCCCCTTCAGTAGGCCTACGTCATAGGGGCCAGTGGTCCATAATGCAACTGGCACTTTCGCCATGTCTTCATCAAAATACTCAGGACGCCTTTGTGCTATCATCATCATCTGAGGAACTTCTCTTTTGATTGCTCTCACCCAGTAAGTGATGTATATGTCATATATTACTTCGTCATCAGATGGATGATCTCCAAACAGATCTTCATCAGTGACGTCAGTTAATCTGTAATACTCCCCAATGGCGATTACTACGCACCATTGTCTGCCTTCATCATCATTTCCGTCAAGCAAAATAATTTCTCCTCGCACTATGGCTGCTTGTAGCTTTAAGAGAAAGACTCGTCCCTCCTCTTCAAGCGTAGGTATTCTTGGTCTGAACAGAAATTCAACGGGTGTTCTCATTGCTCTGCCTGCTAGGCCTGGTAGAAGGGTTGAATACGGGTGCACACCTCAAATTAAATGGAGATAACAATATTCTTTACAAACTGTTTAAGGTTAGTTTTAGGTGCGGGGGAGGAACTGGGGCCATGGCACAAAACCCCAACATTAGAAAACAAAAGGGCAGAGGATTCAGTCTAGGAACCCTCCCTTCCCCTGCACACTTTCAAATGTGTGGCAAAGGTTTAGAATCGGTTGAATGGTTACTGCTTAACAATCCAGACATTCAGGGTAACCCACAATTTGGCTTGGAATTACTTAACTTGATTTTATTCAATAGCTACTTCAGATATCCGGATAAATACTATTTACAGACCTCAGGCACATCGATGGGTTCATCGATGGCACCTTTCTATGCGAACACATTCATGTTCCGGTTTGAAAGCCAACATGTATTGGAACACCATACATGGTCACCCTACATCCTAACGTGGAAAAGGTTTATAGACGACATCTTCTGCATCTGGTGTGGCACACGCGAAGAACTAGATCAATTCTTTGTATACATCAACTCAGTGCATCCTAGAATAAAATTTACTATGGAAATCGGCAACCCTTATCTCCATTTTTTGGATGTTAATTTGAGAATCATCAACAACACAATTGCAACATCTATATTTCACAAACCTACCAATGCAAATAATCTGTTGAATTACACAAGCTTCCACCCAAGGGCAATGCTTCAAAGCCTTCCATATAGTCAGATCTTAAGACTCAAAAGGATCATCTCAGATCCAGAAGATCTAGTCAAGGAATGTTCTATCCTTGAAGGAAAATTCCAGAACAGAGGTTACCCTATGGAGGTCCTAGAAGTTGCCAAAAACAGAGCGTCAGAAATCACACGTACAGACTTGTTAAGAACAAAATCTAGTACAAAGGATACTCCACTACTATTCATAACGAAGTTCTCAAGAAGAGTTTCCAGATTGCTAGGAGCATAAAGAAACATTGGAATATCCTTCATAATGATCAGACCTTACAAAAATTATTCCCGAGCCCACCAATGATGTGCTACAAAAGGGGCAGAAACATCCGAGACAAACTAGTCAAGGCTGAAAGAATACCAAAGGAAAGGCAACTCTTCTTAACCTCTAAGAAGCTAGGTACGTTCCCCTGCTTGGGATGCACACATTGTAACAACGTCATTAAAGGAGATGTGGTAACTCACCCAAGAAGTGGTCAGAAAATTAAGCTTAGAGACTACTCTACCTGTTTGTCATCAGGAGTGATATATTTGCTGAAATGTCCTTGTGGGAAAGTCTACATCGGCCAGACGAAAAGACCCATAAAATTAAGACTAACTGAATATAAATCAAACATACGATGCAATAATCAATACTCACCAGTAGCACGCCACTTTAATGCTGAGAAACATTCAATTGCACAAATCACATTTCAGATACTTGAAGTTGTAAAACGACCAACAAGGGGTGGAGATTACCAATCCCTCCTACTTCAAAGAGAGGCTTATTGGGTCGACAAAATGGGCTCTTTACAACCATGGGGCCTCAATGAAGACTTTACTTTAAATTGCTTCCTATAAATAGGAAACACTAGACTACCAGTGCTAGACCTATGTTTTTTTTGATGATCAAACTATGTTTTTATTATTCTATTGTGAATTCTATGTCAAGAAGCAGTTTTGGATTGCAATTTTTGTTCTATCAGATATCATTTTATGATATGTCTCACTTATGGTTAAATTGTGTAAGATTATTTGAACATTCTGCCTTAAATTAGATGTACTGGACACTTGTCCACTTTGAACATTCTCTGTATTTTGAAAAAGACATCCATTTGAGTTTTCTGAAACAAATTTATATCAGTCCCACATAGATTGGGTAGTTCCTCCCCCCGACGATTTGACAGCATTGACATATATTGGGTTTATCCCATTTTTAGGTATAGTCATTCACTCCATTTTTTGGAGTACTCCACATAACGTTACTTAATCTCTAATTTGGTACCTATATTTAGTACCATTCCTTGTTTCCTTCCTTTACTTGTTCCTCTTCATTATATTACATTTGCGTCTGCCTATATCTTGCTTAATACTATTTTAGACCATCTGAGTATAGCCACTCTTCTCATTATTAGATTAGCTCAGGACGTTATTTAACACTCCAATATGGCCGCCTTCTAATGTTAATACATCAGTCCAAGATGGCCGCACTCCGACGTTACTCACATAGTCTGTCTTTTATCGTCACATCTATCATTAGAAACCCGAGAACTTGTGGCGTTTCCATAGTTGAAAAGGAAAGACGCCTTACTCCAAAGCAGTTGCTGTTCTGAACAGTCTGCCTAGATGCAGGTAAGCATTAGCAGTACTTTATTATCCCCACCCCGGGATTACACATGGATTACAGATCTAACCGGTTAGTCGGGTTAACCTATTGTTTTTGTTACGCTCACCTGGTGTCCACGGGGGTGTTGATCTGGACCGGCCTGATGTTACTTCTTCCAGTGATACACGGAGCGCCGAGATGACGGAGTGGACCGGGCCACCCAGCTTGGTCTGTGTGGCTCGTATGAATACTCTTCTGTAATGCAGAAAGGGGGAATTAACCACCTGTGAGGTTTAAGCTTAACCCCACCTTCTCCCCATGAATTACTTTGGGACTCCTTTAGATTCTCACCTGATAATCTGGAAAGATGAACTCTCCATCCTGCTTCAAGTGCAGGGGCGCGTAGATGACCAGTTGCCTCACTGGTGTGGGAAGTTGGCGAGTTGCAGAGGGTGTTGACTCCATAGAGGTAATAGTTATAAAGAGTTCAAAACGTCTGGAATTCACTCTGTCCAATTCCCCTAGGTTGCCCTTATGGATCTGGAAAGAGTTCACGAGGCAACCAGAGATGCGCAGGTAAGTGTTTATAAAAGCTGTTTCGGAATAAAGAGGGAAGCTTGCTCTAACCTGTGGTCTTTTCCTTTTCAGGCCTCCATTCGGAGGAAGACCCGTGGATTGAAGCGTTTACCGCAACCGGGTAAGTCTGTAGCGGAATGTCTCCCCATAGGGGCCGGGGTGCGGCGGAGATGCGGAAGAGGTCGCGCCGACCCGAGATTAGGTGAGTATCCCCGGTGATCTCAAGTAAGTCTTAATATTTGCCTTTGTTGTCTTAGATAACTCTCTGTTGCTCACCTTATTGTTATTATGTCCATAGGTGATGAAGAGCAGCCGCAAACTGAAGATGCGCGTGAAGGAATGCTGAAAATGGCAACAGGTGAGTTCAGCACGGCGTTGCAGGAGGCGCGGCAAGAGCGTCTAATGGATTCTTTCTTCCAGGTCCAAGTCGGGAAGATGCAGGATTCAGGTGAGTATGAATAAAACTCTTGCTCTAACCTTTCCTTCTGCTTTCCTTGCAGGGTTCAGGAGCTCCGGAGTGTAGACGGGCGTGGCTGAAGACTGGAAGCTGCTGCAGGCACGGTGAGCGTTACGCTGCTACTGCAGAATAACGCGAAGCACGTGTGGCTGTCCGGGCGTGGCTTAAATAGCTTTGAGAGAAGTCCCAGGTAAGTATTCTTCCACTGCCCCACCCAGGTAAGAAAATAGTCCCTGCATTAAAATAGTCCCTCCTAAGCCTCATTTGGCTTAGGTCTTCATGCAGCATGGTCTGCATCAGGTGAGTAAGCAGCATGGTCTGCTTTAGGTAAGTTATCATTAATGAGCCTGGCGCCTATGGCGCCAGGACTGACTTTGTCCTTATGAGCCTGGCGCCAAAGGCGCCGGGACTGCACCCAAACAGCCCCTAACTGGGGCTTTTGAGCATGCTCCAAATGGCGTGATGCCTGCTTCCGGGGCTGCTGGGCCTGGTCTGGTTTCCCGGGGGCGGGCATCATGACAGCACTCCCCCTCAAGGCCCCTCCCAAAGTCGTTCCTCTCCTTGGCCATGGTTTGTCTGGAAATTCCCGGTGGAACCTCTTCACCAAACGAGGTGCATGCACGTGGTCACTAGGTTCCCAAGACCTTTCCTGCGGACCATAACCTTTCCAGTCAATTAGGTAAAAGAGTTTAGATCTCACTCTTTTTGAGTCCAAAATATTCTTGATTTCGTATTCGGGTTCTCCGTCTATGAGGATAGGTTCAGGTGGGTTGGTTAGCCTAGTTCCCGGTTGCACTGGTTTCAAAAGAGACACGTGGAAGACGGGATGGATTTGCATATGAGCAGGTAGTTCCAACTCGACAGCCACCGGGTTAATAATGGCCTTGATGGAGTAAGGCCCCAAATACCTGGGATTAAAGGTCCGTTTTCCTTTGAGAGGAATGTGCTTAGTAGATAACCACACTTGGTCCCCTATCTGGTAGTGTGGTGCTTCTCTTCTAAGCTGATCAGCGTTTTTCTTGTATTTTTCCTTGGCTTTTCGTAAATGTTCTGTTGCTTCCTTAAAGGTTTGAGTAATGACTGTGTGAAGATGATCTACTGTGGGCATCTCTAAATGCTGGGGTGAATCCAAATCCGAGGTTCGAGGATGATGTCCGTATATGGTAAAAAAGGGACTGTGCCCAATTCCTGAGTGTACTGAATTATTGTACGCATATTCAGCTATCCATAGGGTGTCCTTCCAATTGCCTTCAGACTGATGTAGCATACAGCGTAAATATTGTTCGAGAGTCTGATTAGGTGTCCCTGTTTGGCCGTCGGTCTGGGGGTGGTGGCTAGTGGAAAGCCTGACATCTATTTGTGCCAGTTGGCAGCATTTTTTCCAGAAATGCGAGATGAATTGACTTCCTCGGTCTGAAATGAACACAGATGGAAAACCGTGTAGACGAACAATGTTTTCAAGGAATTCCTTGGCCAGGGTTGAGGCTGAGGGTATCCCTTTTAAGGGAATAAAGTGGGCCATTTTAGAAAAAAGGTCCACTATTACTAGGATAGTATTGAAACCGTTACACGGGGGTAGATCCGTGATAAAGTCTAGTGACAAGGTGTGCCAAGGAATCGGTGGGATGTCCATAGGCTGTAATAGCCCAGCTGGTTTTCTTTTTTGACTTTTGTTTTGGGCGCAGATGCCACAAGATAGGACAAATGACTTAATATCTTTTCGCCAGGTGGGCCACCAGAATTGTTTCTTGATTTTAGCTTCGGTCTTTGTAATACCGGGGTGTCCCTCTAGTAACGTATCGTTATAATGAGAGATGACTAGTTCTTGTAGTTCTTTTTGTGGCAGAAATAGACGTCCTCGGTAATATGGTAGTTCATTGGTGATGCAGAAATCTGGGCCTTTCTTGGCCCAATCTTGTAAGGCTTGAGGATCAAAGAGCTGCTGGACAATCCCTTGAATGTCTTCCAGTGTCTGTACTGAAGTTATACCAAGAATTCTCTGATCAGGGATTATGGGTACAGGTTCCAGGGTCACTTCAGTCTCTCCCATTCCTATTCGGGATAAGGCGTCCGCTTTCCCATTTTTACAACCGGGCCGATAAGTTATTACAAAATCAAATTCGGCAAAAAACAATGCCCAACAGAGTTGACGTGAAGACTGGGCTTTGGCTGTTTTTAGATATTGTAAATTTCGATGATCGGTGATAACCGTGATGGTGTGCCTGGCTCCGAGTAGATAGTGTCGCCAAGCATTGAAGGCGGACTTGATAGCTAACAGCTCCTTATCAGTAATGGCATAGTTTAATTCAGGAGCCGAGAACTTTTTTGACCAAAAGGCCACTGGGTGAATCTGGTTTGTTTCGGGATCTTTTTGAGAAAGGACGGCTCCCATTGCTAAACTGGATGCATCAGTCTCCACTATGTACAGGAGTTCAGGACGTGGGTGTCTTAGGATCGGTGCAGATGTGAATTTGGCCTTTAATTCTTGAAAGGCGCTTTCAGCTTCGTCTGTCCATATAAAGCATTTGTTTTTTCTCAAGAGTGCTGTGATGGGATGAACAATCTGCGAAAAGTCTGGAATAAACCCGCGTTAGAAGTTGGCAAAACCAAGCATGCTCTGTACCCCTTTGACAGAGCTTGGCGAAGGCCATTTGAGAATTGCGTCCACTTTTCGTGTATCCATCCTGATTCCTCCCGGGGTTAAAATGAATCCTAGAAATTCCACTTCAGTGGAGTGGAAAACGCATTTCTCCAATTTGGCATATAGTTTGTACTGGCGTAGCTTTTCTAACACTGCTCGGACGTGCTTGATATGATCAGATTCTGATGAGGAGTATACTAAGATGTCATCAATATAAACGACGACACAAACATCGATAAGTTCTCTGAGGACATCGTTCATGAAGAACTGGAAGGCTGCCGGCGCGTTGCATAATCCAAAAGGCATCACTTGGTACTCAAATAATTCATACTTCGTGGGAAAAGCAGTTTTCCACTCGTCGCCTTCTTTGACACGTCCCAAATGATACGCCCCCCGGAGGTCTAGTTTAGTATATATGCGGGCTTCTTTTACTTGGTCAAGTGATTCCGGAATTAAAGGCAACGGATACCGATTCTTAATGGTTATTTGGTTCAGTGCGCGATAGTCTATGCACGTTCTGAGGTCGCCTTCCTTTTTTGGCACGAAGAACAAAGCAGAAGATGCTGGGGATTTAGATGGGCGAATAAAACCGTTAGCAAGGTATTGGTCCAGGTATTGACGTAAATGAAGATTTTCGGGCTCCGTAAGGGCATAGATCCTGCTGCAGGGAGGTTGTGCGCCTGGTATGAGGTCTATTCGACAGTCATATGATCTGTGTGAGGGCAAGGTATTTGCCTGTTCTTTTTGGAAGACGTCTTGAAACTCTAGATACTCTGTAGGTAGTTGTATGGTAGCTGGAGTTACTGAAGCCAGGACCGTGTTCTGAGATTTTCTTGGGTAACAGGTGTGCGCACCTTCTGGGAAGGTAATTCTCTTCTCTCGCCAATCGATACTAGGATTATGTTTTTCCAACCAAGGTATCCCCAGTATTACTTGAAACTGCGGAGCCTTGATTAAATCAAACACCAAAGTCTCTCGGTGCCCATCCTGCACCAGCAATGTCATTTCTGTGGTGGAGTGAGTTACGGGGCCTGAGGCAATTTACGTTCCATCAACTGTGGTAATGACATCTAGAGTGGGTTTCTGGGCGAGAGGCAGGTTCATCCTGGAAGCCAGTTCACTGTCCACGTAGTTTCCTATGGCTCCGCTATCTACGTACGCTTTTACCGCGTGCATCCGAGATGGCTGTTCCGGATCTACGAGGATCATTGGAATGGTGAAATGCGAGGTCTGAGTGTCCTTCTTCGAGCTCGGCAAGCGGACCTCTACGCTTGTCGGGCGGGATCTTTTCTCGAGTCAGAGTTTTTATCCGCAGCCCCCACCACCTTTTTGGGCGGTTTTATGGGGCAGTTCAGCAAAAAATGACCGGAATTCCCGCAATATAGGCATAGCTGCATTTGTCGCCTTCTATCTCTTTCTTTCTGAGTTAAGGGTCCTCTCACCCCTCCGATTTGCATGGGTTCTGAAGCCTCTGCCCCCTTGGGGCTGGTATGAGTTCTGACCAAGACTCTGTTTTCAAACCTGGCTTTATCGGCCTTCCTATTTTGAAGTCTATGATCAAGTTGGACCACCAAATTTATATATTCGGTACAATCTTGAGGCGGGTTCACGATCTGGGCCAAGACATCTTTGAGTTATCCTCGAAGCCCTCGATGGAACAATGTGATTCTTTTTATTTCTGGCCATTCAGTTTCCACTATTAATCTGTTAAAGGTTGCAATGTAGGAAAGAAGATCCTGATTCCCCTGTCGTAGGGATAAGAGTTTGTTATCCAGGGCCTGACCATGGGAGTGTCGAGCAAATAGTCTTTCCATGCTTGTTTGAAATCCCTGGAAATCCCGAAGAATGGGGTCATCTTGATTAACTAGAGGAATGGACCAGTCTGCTGCGCTGCCGCTGAGGTATGACAGCACAAAGGCTACCTTGGCTTGATCATTCGGAAAGGCTGCAGGTCTGCATAAGAAGTGTAAGCGGCACTGATTCATGAATACGGCAAACCTTTTTGGGTCTCCGGTAAAACGTTCGGGTGGAGCCAATGGAACAGCCCCTGGTAAGTGTATTTGAACAGGGTTGCTCGATGACACAGGAGCTGGACCTGCCCCGAGGCCAGGCAGTGGCGTTTGCCCAGCTTGGTTTTGCAATAACTGACTGGCTAGATCATCCGTTCGTTCTTTCGAAACTATCAGCTCCCTCCTAAGGGCATTAGTTTCCTGGCGGGCGGCATGGACTTCAGCCCTTAGCTCCCCTAATAATTGGGCTAATTGATCCGTCTCTGAGGTCTCCATAACGCCCAGGTGGCTTGTTGTGGGTAGGCTTCGCGTTCTGTTACGCTCACCTGGTGTCCACGGGGGCGTTGATCTGGACCGGCCTGATGTTACTTCTTCCAGTGATACACGGAGCGCCGAGATGACGGAGTGGACCGGGCCACCCAGCTTGGTCTGTGTGGCTCGTATGAATACTCTTCTGTAATGCAGAAAGGGGGAATTAACCACCTGTGAGGTTTAAGCTTAACCCCACCTTCTCCCCATGAATTACTTTGGGACTCCTTTAGATTCTCACCTGATAATCTGGAAAGATGAACTCTCCATCCTGCTTCAAGTGCAGGGGCGCGTAGCTGACCAGTTGCCTCACTGGTGTGGGAAGTTGGCGAGTTGCAGACGGTGTTGACTCCGTAGAGGTAATAGTTATAAAGAGTTCAAAACGTCTGGAATTCACTCTGTCCAATTCCCCTAGGTTGCCCTTATGGATCTGGAAAGAGTTCACATGGCAACCAGAGATGCGCAGGTAAGTGTTTATAAAAGCTGTTTCGGAATAAAGAGGGAAGCTTGCTCTAACCTGTGGTCTTTTCCTTTTCAGGCCTCCATTCGGAGGAAGATCCGTGTATTGAAGCGTTTACCGCAACCGGGTAAGTCTGTAGCGGAATGTTTCCCCATAGGGGCCGGGGTGCGGCGGAGATGCGGAAGAGGTCGCGCCGACCCGAGATTAGGTGAGTATCCCCGGTGATCTCAAGTAAGTCTTAATATTTGCCTTTGTTGTCTTAGATAACTCTCTGTTGCTCACCTTATTGTTATTATGTCCATAGGTGATGAAGAGCGGCCGCGAACTGAAGATGCGCGTGAAGGAATGCTGAAAATGGCAACAGGTGAGTTCAGCGCGGCGTTGGAGGAGGCGCGGCAAGAGCGTCTAATGGATTCTTTCTTCCAGGTCCAAGTCGGGAAGATGCAAGATTCAGGTGAGTATGAATAAAACTCTTGCTCTAACCTTTCCTTCTGCTTTCCTTGAAGGGTTCAGGAGCTCCGGAGTGTAGACGGGCGTGGCTGAAGACTGGAAGCTGCTGCAGGCACGGTGAGCGTTACGCTGCTACTGCAGAATAACGCGAAGCACGTGTGGCTGTCCGGGCGTGGCTTAAATAGCTTTGGAAGAAGTCCCAGGTAAGTATTCTTCCACTGCCCCACCCAGGTAAGAAAATAGTCCCTGCATTAAAATAGTCCCTCCTAAGCCTCATTTGGCTTAGGTCTTCATGCAGCATGGTCTGCATCAGGTGAGTAAGCAGCATGGTCTGCTTTAGGTAAGTTATCATTAATGAGCCTGGCGCCTATGGCGCCAGGACTGACTTTGTCCTTCTGAGCCTGGAGCCAGGACTGCACCCAAACAGCCCCTAACTGGGGCTTTTGGGCATGCTCCAAATGGCGTGATGCCTGCTTCCGGGGCTGCTGGGCCTGGTCTGGTTTCCTGGGGGCAGGCATCATGACAGCTTTATCCTTGCAGGGATCCACACGTACATACGGACAGATCGTGAGTTCTCTTACTTAGTTTCTTAACATTCGAATGTGCATATAATCGGATCGGCGTATCTACAGCCGCCTGCCCGAGCATCCTTTCACTCAGCGCACGGAGCGTGATAACCCGTGCTTCAACAATAAAAAGTTCTTCTTAAGGACACAAATACAAGGTAATCCATATACCGTCTGCTAGAAGTTATTAACCAAGTTGATTGCCTTATTGTATATATAAGGTTCTTAAGGTACACTTTTGTTATCCTTTTGTACCTGCAGACCAGTTTACGCAGATCAAATTATTCATTGGAAGCACCGCTGCCTTACGTGTGCCTGTATCGGAGATTGTCCATCTCTAACTACTCCCGTTACTAGGGATCTATCCTCGATCTTCATTTACTTTTCAGGTAATTTCTTTGGACATGCTCTATTTGCCTGTCTACTACTCTGTAGTCTTTTACTACGTTTACACCATCTTTTGTCTTTATGTTTCCTGTTGTTACAGTAATCTATTGCTCTCCAAGTTGAAGTATTTTACCCGCGGAAGCGCATTACATTCCTGAAATTGCTATCTCCATTATTTTGCACTTTGAATTTCGGAAGACACCGTTTCTGTTAGTAAACAGAACCTGTTTATTCTTATCCATTACTATCCCTACTGTGGGCTATACGGGTCTTTAGAACTAACACTAATACCTTAATCTTCTCCAGTCACGGGGTGGCCATGTCATTTGACTGTCAAATCGCGGTGTAGAGTGAATCCCCTTTGTAGATAATAATTATATACAAAATGTTCCTTCCTTTCTTTTTGCTTTAAGAATACGATTTTGGCCTTTTGAAGAAGAAGAAAATATCCTCGAAACGCGTCGCCACTTTAATTGGATTCTACCACCTTTTCAAATTTACTGTGACCTGTTGATGCAAATTTTGTTTGCCTCTCTACTTGATATTGTTTTCTTGTGTTTTTGTGAATGAACATTGACTATATATTTTATAAATCCTCATTCTGTTGGACAGAATTGAATTGTCTGGTTTACATTCTTTTCTGATATCAATATCTAAATTGAGTAGTGGACTTAGTCCACACATTTGAAAGTGTGCAGGGGACGGGAGGGTTCCTAGATTGAATGCTCTGCCCTTTTGTTTGCTAGGCCTGGCAGCCATGACAACAGAATGCGTACTCCATAATGAAAAACCTCTGGTTCTAACGGTATGGCTCTTGCAGCTATCTGTCCTGAAAAAGCCATCATAATTTCACATACGTTTAAATAATGCATTCCTGGTGTTGAACACACTATGCCTTCATCAGTAAATGAAATGGTCATATTCAACTTTGTCATTAAATCTCATCCCAATATATTAACAGGTGTTTGCCTCGAATATAGCAATGGCACCTTCATGTCATATTCTCCTATAGAGACTTGGAATTCTTCAGTGAAAGGAACTCTGCTTGTAGCTCCTGTGAATCCCTGAGTATTCATGGCATTGCCAGACATTGAACATTTTCCCTCTCGCATACATGAGTGTGTTGCACCCGTGTCTACTAAAAATGAAAAACCTTTGCCCCTATACTGACGTATACCCTCGGTCCCTCGTGAGGATTTGACGTCACAGATAGTATTGAATACATCAGGTCTCCCAGTGAGCTGTCCTATTGCGGGTACAGCCTCATTCCATCACTCGTAAAAGGATTCCCTCAATCGACAGTGACACCCCCTTCTCTAGGAGTCATTAACTATGCTGTGCTTGTGTTCTGCTGAAGCTGCATAGGTGACTGCTGCAACTGTCCTTGTGGCGGATTAACTGCTACCTGCTCTGGTTCCAAGCCTTGCTGCACTCTCGGTGCTTGCTACTGCATCGTTTGATTCTGAGCAAATCCATCTCCATTCTGCTGCGAATATGCAGGCAGATTTCACATCCGACCCTCTCAAAAACTGGCCATTTTGCACTAACCCTTGACTTCTATACATGCCAGTAAAGTGCACTGTCATTCCACAAGTCCAACATAAAGGCGGTGGTCTCCCAACCTGCCCATCCTGCATATTCTGAAACCCACCTTGGTTATTCTGAAAGTTTCCCTGATTATTCTGCCAATTCCCTTGATTACCTTGCCAACCTCGTCCTTGGAATCCTCTTCCCCATGGAATAAATGTACTATTGTTTTGATCGAAATGTCTTTGATTATTCACCTGCGGTATGTTCATTGTTTGCTGTGAATTTGATCCATCTACACTTGTCAACATTGCCCCTTCAATGGTGTATTTGGACAATTTTTTCTGCACTAGTTTAGCCTCTTCGCCTTTTCTCGCGTCAGCTTTTTTGCAGTTCTTTTCCTGCAGGAGTCTGCAGTAATGAGCAATGGTCAGCTGAATTTCCGACCACGGTTTTGCTTCTATATCCATTAATTTCTTGAGCTACTTTTGTACTGGCTCTGGCAGCCCTTGGCATAATAAATGATAGAATACTGGTATAGATTTTCCCCAAGATTTGCGCGTTTCGAAGCTCCATGCCTCCTGAAAGTTTTGAATGTAACAAGCGGGTCATCCTCGTCCTTCATCTTTTTTGTTTATAGCTCCCATATCGGACGTGTCCGGATCCACGCTTTCCAAACTGCCTCCCTACAGTTATTGAATGTTGCTCCATCGTGAGCAGTGTTGACTGTAGTCAACCCAGGGTACCCTGCCTATGTCCACACGTCATCAGCTCTCTCACCAAGTATGGCAATTAGGAGACTCTTAATGTCCCCTATAGCCAACGGGTTTGCTCCCGTCATTTTTTCTAACTCATGTATCCATTTCTCAGCGCCAGAAGTTAAACTCAGGAGTTTACACCTTAGATTATCTCTATCCATTTGAGGCCATGGTATTGGTATATACTGTGGTCTCTTTACTCCATTCTCTAGCAAGGGAAACTGCGAAGCCCCAAACTCATCCTCATCTCTCATCATTTGTCTGTCTATGTGATCAAGATCACATGCTCTATGCCTTCTTTTGCGTTCCATATCATCGCCAAATTCTCTTCGCTTTCTTGCTTCCTCTCTCACTACGTCATCCTCTTTTTTCTTCATATCCTTTATCTCATTTGCCCTTTGTATCTCCTCATCCCTTCGACTCTGTATTCTTTTTCCTCTTATCCTTTGCTCTTCCTCTTCTATTCTTTTTCTTTCTAGTCTTTGCTGCTCATCAATTGTTCTTTGTCTATTGTCACGTTTCCTTTGCTCCTCTGCTCTCTCTTGTTTTCTCGCTTGCTGATCTTGACATAACTGCTCTCGTCTCTGTCTATCTTTCCTTTTTGCCCCTTCATCTTTCAATCGTTCCTCCCTTTTTTTATCTTTTTTCTCTTGCTCGTTTTGATCTTCTCTTTGTTTTACGTCCTCAATGCTTTTACCATCGAGTTTAAGTAAAATCTGACCACCCATCCATTCATTCTGTAAGAGAGCTATTTCATCAGCTTTATCTCTTTCTCCTTTCTATCTCTTTATTTCTCTTCCTATATCTATAGACATACTTGCTTGATCGCGTCGTTCCTTATCGCGTCTCTCCTTGTCCCTTGGGACCTTAGAGATTACATCTTTCTCAGTATTTTTCTCTGGGCCCTCATCACTACTTTGCGTAGGTGACTCATATGCTGGGTTGCTATACCCTGCCGCTGCTTTAAGCTCCCTCAATGGGTATAACCCATCATATTTCTTATTCTCGCCTTTTATTTCAGACGGGGCGGGTGGAGCAGAGGGCTCTTCACCCCCCCTTCTCTGCATACATTAAGTATCCAGTCTATAGGAGGCGGCTCATCTCGCTCCTCCTGGTAAGTTTTCCAGAGCTCTAAGCTTGCTAGGCACTTGTCTAGCTTCTTGCCAGTATATTCTGCATGCAAATATGTCGTCCTATGCTGTGCTCCAGATAAGATTTTGACGTGAGAGTATTTTATGCATGATTTTTTAAATTTGAGAGTAAATGTGATTTTAAGAGAGTAAAAATGACTTTTCTCCTTTGCAAGAGAGTAAAATGTATGTGACATCCAGCGACGCATGCACAACTGTATGGAAATCCATACCGTACGGCAGCTTTCTGCATTGTGACAGAATACACCTTTTATTATTTCTCTAAGATCTGGCCATTTGATCTCTCCTGTATATATTTCAATGTTGAAATCACAAAAACCTAGCCGGCTTCAGAGAAATACATTCTGTTTCAGAGGTGGCTTGCAATTACATCCATGTACATAAAAATCAAAAGAAGCCTTCTGGTTTCTGTCAAGTAACCAGACCTTTGCAATGCCCTCTGCTCTAAACCTGTGTGTAAATGTACACAGGAAAATAATAAAGCTGTCGTATTTCATCCGTAAAAAGGCCTAGTACGCACCTTATCTGGAGGCTTGGCGCAGGACTGCCTTTGATAGTGACCCTCCTTGAGGCCACGACATAAACATTTTATCTGCGGTTCCTTAACCCATTCTGCACTATACTGTCTAAGTTTGGATGCATGTTTTGGCAATTGCTTGCAGAGATGCACAAGTGGAGTAATATCCTCCATCCTTAACCCTTCACTCTTAACTTGTTTATGCTCGCTTGCTTTAATCACAGATTTAAAAATATGTTTCAAGAAAACAACACAATATGTGCGAGCACCAATCGTCGCAAGCTCCAATCCCTTTGGTCACATTTTTTACTTTAATCTTGCTAAAGAACAACCATCAAGTGCAATAAAAACAATACATTTTTTCCGTTTATAACATCATCATTCTTCAAAATCCACATAAAACAGACAGACTCGACAGGCCAAATAAATCTTCTACAATCTTTTCTTTAAGACTCGTCTTGCCCTCTAAAATTCTTCATACGAAGTGTAAATTAACCCCTTTGGATTCGCCTTTGACGGAATCCATTTTCTACGTGTTCCGCTATGGGACTCTGGGTTCAAATTTCTTCTAACATTCTTTAAAACTTAGTTATGGGAGTATCCTCTTTATCATGGCCTTTCTCATGATTATATATTGCTCTGCCACACTCAAGTCAATATCTATTCAATATTTTTAACACTCTTATTCTCACGTTATGTTTATCCTGCCTCCCTATGTTACTCTCTTTTTCCCTTACCACTTCCCTTTATTTACTACGCATGCATCAATTTGCCACTCTCCTCAGTTTCTACTCACCATTTGCATGTTCGTCTTCGGACTCTTGGAATTGCACGCCTCTTTTACCGCCTCTTCAAATTGTCGTCCGATCAGCTTCTTGTAGATGTAGGAGGGGATTTTATGGAAACTAAGGGACCCGTCACACCTGCCTTCCAAGTTCTTGATAATTACACTAAGCACTATCTATGGGGAGCTTCATGTCTTGTCAGCCGAATGGCAAAAGTCGTACGATATTTCTGGGACTCTAAAGTTTACTTATGTCGTTGGATTTTTCAATAAACCATTCTCTCTCTGCTACCAAGTGAACTGGATATCCCAGCCCCTTTGATGGGTAGCAATTATCCTTGAGATGGATGGGGATGCCGATTTAATTCATACATCAATAATCGAAACAACTCTGGTAGTTTGGCAAAAGAAAATCTGTTTTGATATCAATTATCTAAAACAGGGAGTACAACGAACATCAGCACTCGCTCGATCCTCTTACTCAACGAATCTTACTAAAAACGGAGGTTTATATTAGGCAAAATCATCATGAGTGACGTGTTGACCTGCGTCATTACCAACGTCATCCTCCGTGGCAAACTACAAAAACCTATTGAGGGAAGTGATAGGCTCTAAGTGAATATCGAAGTATAAGTTCCATATCAGTATAGAACAGTGAAGGAAAGTGATAGGGTACTTAACATCAGGTGGGGCAACTAAGCCCTCCCCTTAAAATGGGCACTATGAACGTCACTAAATGCATGACGTCCCATTGGCTACACAAAATATAGGAGCCTTAATTATGCATTCCTCTATAATTGGTTGGCTTCTAACCCCCGTCAGTACTTTTCCACCTACGTCAATCAGCTTGTAGACTGAACATGCAGGTGCAGGTGAGCTCGTCTTAACTCTAGCTTCCCACCAATTAGCAAATCAATCCATCATCATTTCAATGGTCCAGTGTCAATTAGGGCTTTGAAGCCTGGCCTTGAGTTTGTACTGTGCTCTGAGAAATGACTTCATCAGTAGGGTGGAGCCGTATCTCTCCAAGAATAGTGAGCAAGGGGTCCACGTCTAGATTCCCCTTGTAACTTGTTTATTTGCCATTATATCCATCGCCCGCCTTATGTTGTCTTGCGTGTGCTTCCCTGTAATAAAGCCTGCCTGGTCCTCGTGGATTATCCCAGGTAATACTTTCATTAGTCTTGCTGCCAGGACTTTAGTATACAGTTTGGCATCACTATTAAGCAATGAGATCGGCCGGTAGCTAGTGCAGTCTGTGGGATCTTTGCCCGGTTTATGTATTAGCACCGTGACTGATCTTCCCATGTCATCTGTGACCTTACCGATTACTCTTATATGATTAAAGAGCTTTGTTAATGGGTATAGTAATTGGTTTCGGAACATTTTGTAGTATCCATTCCCGAGCCCGTCTGGGCCCGGTGTCTTGTTAGGGTGTAAAGTCGTTATAGCGTCACTTATTTCTTGCACCGTTATGGGACCCTGTAAGATGTCATTATCCGCCTTAGTAATCTGGGGTAGGCTAAGTTTTGACATATACTTTGTTTGGGAGTCTGGGTCCAGGTCTTCCTGTTTCAGCAGTCCCTGATGAAATCTCTCCATTATTTCCAGTTTCCCCTCCTCTGATACACATGGTTCCCCTCTTTCGTATTTAAGTTGGGCAATATAGTTTCAGGATTTTTGTTTTCGTAACTTGGCAGCCTAAAATCTATTGGCTTTCTTCCCCTGAGTGTAATATGTCTGTTTGACATTTAATAATGACTGTACCATGCGGCCTGCTATGTGTGTTTTTATCTGGGCTCTCACTTTCCGGAGTGCTCTCAGCGATCTTTGCATTTGCCTGGGCTTTGTGCTGCGTTTCTGCCTACTGTAGCTCTGTCTCAAGTTTCTTTCTGATAAGCCCCTTTCCCTCATGTATGCTGTGGCCTGCGATATGAATTCCCCCTGAACTACCGCTTTTCCTGTATCCCAAATTATTCTCCAGTCTGTTTCCCCATTGTCATTGGGCCTCATTATGAGACCGGCGGTAGCCGTGCTGGTAAAACCGGCACGGCTGCCACTGGAATCATTTTTTTTCCGGTGCCCGGAAATGGGCAATTACCAAGGCATTACGGTCCAGGCGGATGCAGTAATTGGCCATTCCCGGGCGCTGAAAAAAAATGCTCCCCATTCCCATTCGAGCCCCATAGGGCTCAATGGGAATGGGGAGGCCGGATGCACTGGTGCCATTCGTGATTGGTGCTGGTGCATCCGACATGGTTTGCTTGCGGGTGCCGGTCCGCCCGCCAGGTCAGACCTAGCAGGCAAAAAGGCACCCGCAAGCAGACCTCATAGTTTGCCAGTCCAGTAACAACAGTACCCGCCAGCTTATGGTACCGTTGTTACCGGACCGGCAACCTCATAATGAGGATCATTATTTTTTTTTTTTACATATTTATTTTAGTTAGCACACAGAAAAACAAAGTATCACATCAATTCAGCACTTCTTTACAACTTTTACTTATAAACTTGCATCCCCATGTACCCGCCCCCATACTTTGATACTGGCTGTCCCCCGAGGCCTGCTCCTTCGCCAATTGAGTTCGAACTCCGGCTCTCCAGCCCTCAGAATCACTTACATCATTAGGTCCTTTTCCTGTATCTCTGAGCTTCCGCCCCCCAACCTTTAGTTCTGGCTACCTTCCGGGACCTGCTCATCCACCAATGGAGTACGGTTCCAGTCTGCTGCCCGCTGGGCATTCAACACCAAACGTGGTTTATGTGTCAGGGTTGGAAAGCGTTGGTCATAGTCTATCACCGGAGACCACATGTTTGTGAAGCGGTGGAGGCGGCCTCTGCTTGCCGCCATGATTTTCTCAGCGATGAAGATGTCCCAGAGCTTCAACCACCACAGCACCATTAGGGGGCCCTCTGGGGATTTCCATGTCCTGGCTATTGTGATTTTCGCGGCCAGGAGGAGTTGTGTGATGAGGGCCGCTAGCGGGCCCGATCTTGGATAGATGCCCGGGATCGGGGACCCCAGTAGGAGTGGTTCCGGCTCCAGTGGTAGCGTGATCCGGGTAATGTCTGTAATGGTGGCAATGCACTGGGTCCAGAAGTCCGCCGCCACTGGGCAAGTCCACCACATGTGTAGGTAAGAGCCTGGTGAGCCACAGCAGCGCCAGCATTGCGGATCCAGGGATGGATTGAAGTGGTGCAGTCGGAGCGGCGGGTAGTACCATCTCAAGAGAAGTTTATGCGCGCATTCCCGATTGGTAATGCAGAAAGAGGACGAATGCGTGCGTGACCAAATGTCAGTCCAATCTTGATCCTGCATCAGATGTCCCAGGTCTCTTTCCCACTGCGACATATATGTTGCTTTAGGTGCCAATGGATTTGCCTGGAACAGACTGTACAACGTTGAAATACGTCCTCGGGCTGGGGGGTCAGCCGCAGTTAGTTCCAGGGCATCAAGCTCCCATGTGGCCGGCAACCGAGTCTGGGGATGTGAGCACCAGTGCCTGATTTGGATATACGAGAACCTGCCAGACTCCGAGAGATTAAAGACTCTTTTGCATTGGATGAAAGTCAGCGGCTGGGTACCTTTGAATAGCTGACTCAGGGAGCTAAGGCCTCCAGCGATCCAGTTCCTAAAGTTCGAGGGGGAGAACCCGGGTGAAAAGGCCGAGTTGTGGAACACTGGGGCTGACGGGCTCAGGTCCCTCGGGATGCCTCTGGATTTGCGTGCCCAGTCCCATGCCTTTAATGTCTGCTTAGTCGACGATAGGATGGACTGCCATGTCCGCCGCAGTGAGGCAGGAAGGTGTAGGAGAAAGCGCAGGGGGAGAGGTAATCGGGATTGTTCTACGTCCATCCATTTGGGGGGGCCTGAAGCAATGGTCCAGGACAGGGTGTGAGCTATCTGTGCTGCCATCTGATACCGTTGGAAGTCGGGGACCCCGAGGCCTCCCTGGATCGGGGCACGTAGCATGGTATTCCGCAGGATGCAGGCTTTCTTCCCCTTCCATATAAATTGGAATATCTTCCTCTGAAGTCGCTGTAGCGGGGGGCGAGGGACTATAATGGGGAGGGCCGAGCAGGCGTAAAGAAACCGTGGTAGCAAGTTCATTTTACAGGCCGTAATGCGACCTATTAGCAAAATTTCCTGCTTGAGCCAACTGTCCAGGTCTTTTTCTAAGGCTTTAAGTAGAGTCGGGAAGTTTGCCCGGTAGGTGTCTGCAGGAGAATCGGGGATCTGCACCACGAGATAGGGGATAGACTTTTCGCTTAGTGGGATCGCGTACTGAGATCTGAAGGATTCCTTATCTCTATGGTCTAAGCCTATCCCCAAGGCTGAAGATTTTGCGAAATTGATGGCAAATCCAGAGACCTTTCCGAATCTATGGATTTCCGCCAGTGAGGCTCTCAGGGACCGGGAAGTGTCTGTTATGGTCAGCATCACGTCATCGGCGTAGAGCCCGATCTTATGCTGGGTAGGGCCCACTTGAAGGCCTTTGATTCTGGCACTGAGGCAAATTCGCTGGGCCAAGGGTTCCATAACCATGGAAAGAGGAGGGGGAAGAGGGGACACCCCTGTCTGGTGCCGCATGTTAGGGAGATCGGGCCGGTCAGTAGGCCGTTCACTCGGAGGAGAGTCGTCGGGGTTTGATAATTCGCCAAGACAAGCTTCGAGAAGGATGGCCCAACGCGGAACGCTTCCAAGGTAAGACGAAGGAACGACCAATCTACCTTGTCGAAGGCCTTGGTCGCGTCCAAGGCTAGCAGGGCGAGTATCCGAGAGTCTCGCTTAGCAATCTCGACCTGGTTGAGGACTCTGCGAGTGTTGTCCATGGTGGCTCTGTGTAGGATGAATCCTGTTTGGTCTGGATCTATAACGTCCGGGAGTATCTTCGCTAGACGGTTTGCCAGGACCTTTGAATAAATGTTCGCGTCTAGATTTAAGAAGGAGATGGGTCGATATGCCGCAATGTCTCTGGGATCCTTTCCTAGTTTCAGCGCTAGGACTGTGATCGACTCTTTCATCGACTGGGTTATCGATCCTGAGGTGGCAAAGGAGTTGAAGAGAGTCGTCATGGGAGCCAGCAACTAGGGTCCGAAGAGTTTGAAGAATCGCGGTGAGAACCCATCTGGTCCCGGGGCTTTTGGTTTTAAGCTTTTGATGGCCTTGTCGATCTCTTCGCTGGTGATCGGGGCCCCCAGCTCTTCTCTTCTTGGAGTTGCGATCTGGGGTAAAGCGGCCCCCTGCAGGTAGGAATGCTGTTCTTCGCTAGATCTTGGGGTAGCGACATTGTATTGGTCAAGTGGGCCTCTGCAATTCTTAATTTGTCCCGATCAGCGAATTCCGGAGGCCTATAATAGTGTTCCTCCTCTTGACTCTTGCCAATTTTTCCACTAGGAATTTATTCGTCTTGTTACCTCTGGCGGAGTAGCTCTGCTTTGTTTTGGCTAGAAGCTGGGCTGTGTCCTCCGCGTAGTGGGCCTCCAATTTCTTTCGAGCCGTCTGTAATGCTCGGTATGTTCTCGGGGACCAGTTTCTGGCCTTACACGCTGTCTCCGCCTCCAGTACTTTGTCCTCTAGAATACGGCGGGTCTGTTGTTTTTGTTTGTGATAGGCTGCTCCTTGGGATATTAAGACCCCTCTCACCACGGACTTCATTGCGTCCCACGTGTTCGCCGGGGAGGTATCTTCGTTTTTGTTCTCTTCAAAGTACTGCTTTATTGTTTTAGCCAGCACTTCTCTCGTGGCCATGTCTTCTAGGATCGGGTCATAGAGAGACCAGCTGCGCAGTGGGGACGGGTCAGGATTGTGGGCTCTGAGCGTTAGCGTTATGGGCGTGTGGTCCGAGAGGATTCTGGGTCCAATGAGGACCTCATCTGTGAATGCCAGGATCTGCAGGGATGCCAACAGGAGGTTGATGCGAGAGTATGTTCTATGCACATAAGAATAGCACGAATAGTCTTGCTCCTCTGGATGGCGGACTCTCCAGGCGTCTACCACGTCTAGGGTTCGGAAGATTTTGAGTAGCGCTGTCGCCAGGCTAAAGTCTCTGCGGGCTGGAGGATGCGATCTGTCTGCTAAGGGGTCAGGGACTCAGTTGAAATCTCCTCCGATGATGGTTTGGCCTTCAGCAAATGGAAGGAGGGCGCTTTCTAGGGCTGAGTAGAATACCTCCTGCTCTTCATTAGGAGCGTATACCAAAATCAATGTGTACAGTTGGACGAGCATTCGGCGTTTCACTGCCACGAAGCGGCCCTCTGGGCATAGCATGGAGTCCAGGATTTGCGGCTTAAGGCCTTTGGCGATCAAGATTGCAGTGCCACCCCTCTTCGTTCCATTGGATGCCAGAAATTGCAGTGGGAATTGCCGGTCCCGGAGCCTTGTGAAGTCGGCTGGAATCAGATGAGTCTCCTGGAGGAAGACAATGGAGGCCTCGTCATTCTGTGACACTTTAGTTTCTGGTGTGGAGGGGGCGTTCCCTGAGCGTCCTCTGGAATGGGGCTCTGCTTATCACGGGGGCATGGGGGTATTCAGTCTTCATCTCGTGGCTCAA
Organism: Ambystoma mexicanum; assembly: GCF_040938575.1. Taxonomy (NCBI): domain Eukaryota; kingdom Metazoa; phylum Chordata; class Amphibia; order Caudata; family Ambystomatidae; genus Ambystoma; species Ambystoma mexicanum. The sequence goes on from NC_090922.1 coordinate 346,256,053, forward strand.
GTTCAGCGTGGTTTTCCTGCGGCTGGGTTTTCTGTACCCTCTAACGGGAGGGTGAAATTTTAAGTGGGTGGGGGGCCAGCATTTCCCATGCGGGCCTTCCCCTGGCCAACAGGGCCAGAACTGTCCTGCCAGCCAACAGGGCTGGGGTTCCTGTAACTGTTCTCCTAGTCAACCGGCTAGGATCAAACCACATAAGTGGATCAGTGACATACTCCTTGGAGTAGGGCATGGGCCGCTCGGGGCCCGCAGTTTTCTTAGGTTTATCGAATCGGAAATTTCATGATCGCTGTGGGTGGAAGGGTTACTTTACTTTCCGGCGTCTCTGAGCTTTGGACCAGGGTTGCTGTTGCTGTTTCTGGGGTGATTGCTCCCTCTCCCCCGAGGGACGGAGGGGACTATGGGTCGTTGAGGACTCCGGAGAGTTAGAGTGCAAAATGGACTCTGCGTCCTCCAGATGACTTATCTTATGCTGAACGCCTTGGAACGTGAATTGGAGAGTGGACGGAAACAACCATCAATAACGTATTTGCTGGGACTGCAGGAACCCAATTTAGGGATTCAAGGCTCTTCTTTTCTGTAGGGTCATCAGCGAGAGGTCTTGGAAGATCTGAAGTTGAGTGCTCATGAACGAGAGCTCATCCTTAGTGCAGCTTATTGCCGAGATGGCCTCTTTGGTGGCGTAGAAGTGGACCCTGGTGATTACGTCCGGAGGACCGGCAGAGTCCACCCCACGTCTTGGGCGCAGTCTATGAGTGCGGTCCAGGATGAGCTGGGCTTTGCCCATGTGTGGGAGGAGGGCTTGGAAGAAGTTGCCTATGTATTCTGGTAATTCTTTGTCAGGGACCGATGACGGGACCCCTCGGATACGCAGGTTATTTCTTCGAGCCCTATTTTCCAGATCCTCCTGTTTAAATTCGAGTACCTCGTTCCTGTTCTGTAGCACCTGGAGGTTGCAGCTCAACTCTATTAATGCGGCATCATGGCTCTGGGTTAGGTCCTCTACCTCTTCAAGTCTCTGCTCCGCTTCTGTGAGTCGGTGGTCTGTTTGATCCATCCACGTAGACAGTTCAGTCATGCAAGACCGGAACTCAGCTTTGATGTCCTGCATGAAGGCCTGGATGTCATCTCTAGTGGCTAGCTTTCCCTGTTCTTCGGGGGCATTCTGTGGGGTTAGCTTCGGGGAAGGGGCTGACCTCTTCGTCTTGTCTGCGGCCAGCAGCATGGCAGAGATATCCGAGGATTTGGTTGTTTTAGCCGGTTTCGACATCCCGCGTAGATTATAGATCTGAACCTCCTGGGGCGGCAGTCTTAGGGGTGGGTTTGGTCGGCTATTCCGCAGGGGGCCACCCAAAGTGGTAGAGGCTCCGAGGCCATCAGTTGGCTGTAGATTGGGGTCCCAAGGGCGAACCCGAGGCGCCGATCACTGGCAGGCGAGACCCCCCAGTTGTAGGGGCGGGGGCCCAGGACACTCGAGGGGTAGCGGGGACTAATGGGCAGGGGCACCCCAGGAAGCCACCGGGTGGCGGGCGCTGCGCGGATAGTGATCTCAGGAGCCTCCGATGTTAGGATCCCAGTGGCGTTGGAGTCGCCAGTTCAGCGCCCCGGGATGGCGGGGTCAGGCCGGGAGTCCGGCACTTCTTGTTGGATCTAGGGGGGGGTGCCGTCGCTGGTGCAGGGCCTCAGGCTGTGCGCAAGTCAAGGGTCGGTGGGCCGGGGCACCCCTGGAAGATGTGGAGGAAGACCCAGCCAATGCACAGCCCGGAGGCGAAGTGGTCGCGACAGTTTCAAGCGGCCACGAGAAGCCAGAACCCCCCAGAGCCCCGCCGCCGGGCCCTCACCTTCTTCAGGGCCAGAGAACCCCAGCCACCATTCTCTAAATTCTCAGGGGCGGGGAGGGCTGCGCCCGTCTTGAGCGTAGCACCGCTTCCGGGCTCGGGAGCTCCTGCTTGACCAGAGCCACGAGGACAGAGCCCGTTCTTCCCTCGCCGGGGACACCTTCGAGGACCGGCGTGGGGGGGCACCAAGGTGGGATGAAGGCCACACCCCGCCCGCTGCACTTGCTTTTCCAGTAGTTGGTGGGCCGGACTCCCGCGCAGCATCTTCGTAGCCGTCGCCTCTGGTTGCTTCAGGGCTCCACCTCGGCGTCCGAGGCCGGACAGGGATAGCTTCCCGCTCGCTTCTTGTTACGGCATGGGGCTCGCCACGTCTGCCATCTTGGATGTGCTGGTCGCGTCTCGGCGCGAGAGTGGGTCACTGCCGATTCAGGGGCTAGTAGCGGGAAACGGGGCCCCACCGGCTCACATCAGATGCTCTGCGACCTCAGGAAGCCATTGACCCGCGCGACAGCGCAATTTGATCCGAAACCATCGAATGGTAGCTGGTGGCCGCGGGCTCCGGATGGAGGCCATCAAGGAAGCAGCCGCATCGCTGGTGCGCCTGGCCACGCCCCCCAGGCCCATTATTTTTAAAATAGTATTTATTACCTTCTCCATATGTTCCCTCAGAGCTATGTCTCTCAATATAATTTTGTTCAGCCTCCAGTTCTTGCATGTTTTAATCGTATCTTTTGCCATCTCGATTTGAACTATCACTCCAGCGTGATCAGAGAGATATTTAACTCCTATCTGTACCTTTCCCACCTGGGGAATCAATGTGGCCGAGACAAGTATCATATCAATTCTTGAGTACCCTCTGTGTACTGCTGAGTAATGGGTGAATTCCCTTTTTTGTTCATGAAAGAATCTCCACGTCTCTATTACCCCCAAATCCCTGAAGAGTTTTCCTAGAGCTTGCCTGTTTTTCCCGTCCGTCACAGTGGGTGGTAATGTTTTGTCTAGGGTTGGGTCCATCACACAATTAAAATCTGCGTCAATCACTATCTGACCTTCACAACCCCCCCATTTTTTGCAGTATCTCCCCAAGGTATAGGTCCCGTTTCTCATTGGGGGCATATATTGCAACCAGTGTGCGTAACTGTTCCTCCAGTGTGCCTTTTAGGACCAGGTACCTGCCTTCCCTATCCCTGTATAGAGATTGATTTCGAAATCTCACGTCGGCGCTCAATACTATTGCCACAACTTTGGTCTTTTTCCCAGCTCGTTGCATAGTACTGTCTAGGGAATGCCTTGTGGGTCATCCTCTTCATCTGCGGGAAGTAGGTGTGTCTCTTGTTAAAAGACTATCAATGCCTGAAGGTCTCTTAGTCTCGCCAATACGGAGAGAGGTTTCATCAGCAAATTTAAGCCCTGTACATTCAGGGTTACAATGTTCAGTTCAGCCATACCCTTTACATCTGGGATTCTCTGAATATACAATTTTCCTACTCCTTCTGCCTTTGTCTTTTCCCCATCCGCCTCCTAAACCATACCTCAATGCTTATCCAAATATCTGAACTTCAACTTCCCCCTCTCCTACCCCCTTGCCCCATCCGCTCCCTTCCCTTTTTACCAAGGTTCTCAAGACCCTCCCCCAGACCCTTCCCGGGGCATTGGGTCCCGTACATCCCCCATATTTCCCTACGCCAGGATATTTCCATACCCTGAGTTAGATTCCAAGGTGCCCCCCTCTCTACTCCCCGCCCAGGCACGCTTCTCTCGTTTCTCACTTAACCCTTCTCTCTAGTTTTCCCTCCCCTCTTTTGGTCCCAGCAGTGGGACATAATTATATAATAGTGTCTTATGTTTGTTCCTTCTTACGGATCTCATTTCGAACCTTGATGAGCGGAGGAGACTGCGATTCAGCATACTAGCAACTCTAACATGACTTATCAATGTACCTGATAGATTTAAATTTGCCTCTACCTCCTGCATGCACAAGAGGCTCCACAACCCTCTTAACTCTTTGTGATTGCGACCATGATATTTCTCTGTGACATATGATCTGACTAGCTGAACATAAATACTTGCTAGACCAGTCTGCCCTCCGTAATACCAATCAAGGTTAGACTAGCCGACCTACCCACTGTAGGCCTTTACTGTGTTCAATTGTATTTACTAGTTTTAACAAATGCTTGCGCCACGGTAGCCCACTGTTGCACTCATATTTTGAAATAGCCTACTGCTGCATTTATATTTTGAAGTAGCCTATTGTTGCATCTATATCTGAAGTAGCCTACTGCTGCTTTTATATTTTGAAGTAGCCTATTGTTGCATCTATATCTGAAGTAGCCTATTGTTGCATCTATATCTGAAGTAGCCTATTGCTGCATTCACACTTTTAAGTAGCCTATTGTTGCATCTATATCTGAAGTAGCCTATTGCTGCATTCACATTTTGAAGCAGCCTATTGTTGCATCTATATCTGAAGTAGCATATTGCTGCATTCACATTTTGAAGTAGCCTATTGTTGCATTCACATTTTGAAGTAGCCTATTGTTGCATCTATATCTGAAGTAGCCTATTGCTGCACTCACATTTTGAAGTAGCCTTTTGTTGCATCTATATCTGAAGTAGCCTATTGCTGCATTCACATTTTGAAGTAGCCTATTGTTGCATCTATATCTGAGGTAGCCTATTGCTGCATTCACATTTTGAAGTATCTTATTGTTGCATCTATATCTGAAGTAGCATATTGCTGCATTCACATTTTGAAGTAGCCTATTGTTGCATTCACATTTTGAAGTAGCCTATTGCTGCAGTCACATTTTGAAGTAGCCTATTGTTGCATCTATATCTGAGGTAGCCTATTGCTGCATTCACATTTTGAAGTATCTTATTGTTGCATCTATATCTGAAGTAGCATATTGCTGCATTCACATTTTGAAGTAGCCTATTGTTGCATTCACATTCTGACGTAGCCTATTGTTGCATTCACATTTTGAAGTAGCCTATTGTTGCATCTATATCTGAAGTAGCCTATTGCTGCATTCACATTTTGAAGTAGCCTATTGTTGCATCTATATCTGAAGTAGCCTACTGCTGCATTTATATTTTGAAGTAGCCTATTGTTGCATCTATATCTGAAGTAGCCTATTGTTGCATTCACATTTGAAGTAGCCTATTGTTGCATCTATATCTGAAGTAGCCTATTGCTGCATTCACATTTTGAAGTAGCCTATTGTTGCATCTATATCTGAAGTAGCCTATTGTTGCATTCACATTTTGAAGTAGCCTACTGTTGCATGATACTACCTCCAATTGCCAGAATACTACATACCAACCTTCTATTGTGCATCAGAGGTACGCTTATAACGTGTTACTTCCCACTGCCTGCCCTCATGACCTCTTTAAGAAGAGCGACATTCGCTATGGCTACCTTTCTTCCATTAATTCAAAGCATCTCACCTTTGAATTGTCTTCCCTCCACAGCTCATAAACCCCCCCACTACACACACAGTACAACTACCTCCCACCTAGAACCACCGTTGTCACCAGAAGAATGGATAACTAGATTCGCCAACCCACCCCACACCTCTCATCCCATGTCCTACGCCCTCAAGAAATGCAAGACTAGGTTCTCGCCTTAACATACCCCACGACACTACTCCCCACGGCATTTGCCCAATTCACTGGAGAAATGCTAGACTAGGCCACTGCACTAGTCTCAGGCTTAATCCTCCCAGGATGCTCACCCATCTAGCCTGCAACAACAAACTGCCACATACCCAGTCCGACACCTTTATTACCAGAAACGTGCCACATCTCAGGAGACCCTACCAGACAACCATATAGTACCTACCTCTACCACAATCAAGGGTGCCCTCATTAATGCACGCTCCTTGGTAGCGCACGCGCCGGACATTGCAGACTTAATCATTGCAAATCACCTAGACCTCCTTGCAGTCACAGAAACCTGGCTTCACCAAGCAGCTGGCCCCGCCCTCTCTATTGCTATTCCAGAGAACTACAATATCATCCGCACTGATAGAAAAACCGGGATTGGGGGCGTGGTGAACATTAGAGAAGTCACCAATACAGCTCTACCATCTGCTGAACTTCTATTCCTCAAAATACCGCTTTCCAATACCCAAACCATACTTCTACACCTCATATATAGACCACCTGGCCCCATCTCTACCTTCGAGGAGGACATTTCTCACTTACTGACAACCAACATTAAACCAGGCTCACAAATTATTCTCATGGGCAACTTTAACCTGGGCTTCAATGACCCTAATGATACTAACGCCACCTCACTTAATGACACTATCACTCACTTAGGTCTTACTCAACATATCAACAAGCCTACACATTCAAAAGGGAGAATACTGGATTGGTTAGCCGACGCTAACTGTAACCTATCTCTGACTAACATCATTGCCTGTGCTTGGATAGACCACCACCTCATCACTTTCTCCTGACCCAAAGGCTCACCTAAAACTGCTCCGATTATCAGGGCACAGCAAACCGCAACCAGGAACAAACGCAATATTACCATTGAAAACCTCAGACCCCTCCTTACGCCAATTACCAATAACCATCCTGCACTGAATGCTAATCCAACTGCCCTAGTAGAACTGTATAACAACACCCTGGAACAAGCCCTTAATCAAATAGCCCCCCTTAAATTAAGAAAGGTCAAACCTACTGCCCACATGAATAAATGGTTTTCAGCAGAATTAAAAGTTCTTTGCAAAATTAAGAGAGCAGTGGAAACTAATTGGAGAAAAGCCCCCTCTCTCACTTCTAAAGACAAATATTCATCTGCATCCACTACCTATCAAACTGCTATCACAAACGATAAAAAAGAGATTTTCAACCTGAGAATACCCAATGCCAAATCAGGCACGAAAGAGTTATTCTCCATTCTAAAAGAATTAGAATCACCGGTGCCACCTACAGATGACTGCATCAAGGATAAAGCCTGGTGAAATAACATCCAACTAGCACTATCGAATAAAATAGCCCTCCTACAAGCTAAAATAGAGTCCAAAAAAGCTAGCCTTGCCGCCAAAGACTACTCTAGTAGTAAAAAGAGCTCTACCATTCCGGACTGCCCTTCCTTCCACTTCTCCCCAGTCACTGAAGATGAAGTGGTAAACATAATTGCCAGCCTTAAACCTTCAAATTGCCAAGGTGACCTATGCCCTGCTTCAGTCATTAAGGATGGAGCCAAAGACCTAGCCCCCTTCATCACTTTGCCGATCAACTCCTCTTTTAAAACTCATCTGTACCTAATAACCTTAAAGAAGCCTGGGTCCTTCCCGTCCTGAAAAAACCCAACCTAGATCCCAACACACCCACTAACTACAGGCCCATCACAACCTTCCCCTTTCTCCTTAAAATTCTAGACAGAGTGGCATACCTCCAAATACAACAACATTTGGAAGACAATAATCTCCTAGGCCTGCGACAATCCGGCTTCAGACCCAGGCATGGGACCGAAACTGCCCTCCTGGATCTAAAAATCCAAATGGATGAAGCCAAAGACAAGGGCAACTTGGCCATCTTGCTCCTGTTGGATCTATCCGCAGCTTTCGACTTAGTTGACTACCAAATTCTCACCCATCACCTCTCATTGGCTGCCGCATTCTCACAGAATGCCACCAATTGGATTCAGTCCTTCCAGTCTGATAGGTCGACTAGGGTCTTTGCACCTTCAGCAGCAGCTGACCCTGTCCCAATCCAATGTTGAGTACCCCAAGGTTCTTGTATCTCACCCACGCTTTACAACATCTTCACCAAGCTCCTCTTTGACCGACTTCATGAACTGGGTGTCACATATACCAATTACGCTGATGACACCAGGTCTTCATTACACTCACTGGGTGCTATGAGAGAGATGTTGCAAAGTTAAACGAAATCTACCTTGAAATTCAAGCATGGATGGCCATCCACAGCCTCTGCTTGAATGCCGACAAGACGGAACTGCTCATCGTAGGTTCCCAGGCCCGCCTCAACAAACTGGACACTAGGTACCAATCATTCACTATTGACGGAAATATCATAAAAGTCTCTAAAGAAGTCAAAACATTGGGCGTGTGTCTTGACTCCACACTATCACTCATAAAACAAACACCACTATCTCATCTACGGCCTATACGAATAAACTCATTAATGCCTGTAGACCATTTCTCTCAACTAAAAGCTGCCTCACATTGTCCAGAGCGCTGATATTATCTAGACTAGACTACTGCAATACACTTTTCTTGGGCACCACCAACAGCAATTTGAGTAGACTCCAGGTCTTACAGAACAATGCCCTTAGATGCGCCCTCAACCTCCCGCGTAAAGCCCACATCTCTACCATCAGCAAGGAAGTCCACTGGCTCCCCATCCAGGACAGAATTAAACTAATATTGCTTGTCATCACTCACAAATGCCTTTCACTGACTGCTCCCAGGTACCTATCAGACAAATTCACCAGGCACAGCTCCGCCAGACCCACTAGAACACCTTACATGTACCAATTGAACATTCCAAAATTCAATCGGAAAACAGCTGGGGGATCTAGATTCCCAGTGCTAGCAGCAACGTTTTGGAATAAACTCTCCACGTCAATCAGGTCTGAGGAGTCTTTCTGGTCTTTCAGAGCCATGGTGAAATCTTGGCTCACTACTCAGTAGGAATATGATACCTGCATGCCTATCTATACTGAACTCTGCACATCCATTGTAACCTTCAGCCTGTATCACGACATGTACCACATTGTAACCCGGTCCTTATGCTACCATTGTATTGCCCTTGTATGCTTCTCGCATGTGCAACCTTTCTGTAACCTATGTTTGCTTCAAGCCTAATGCGCCCAAGGGTTTAGCTGCGCTATATAAATAAACTAACTAATCTAAACTAGTATGACTTCTTTCCCCCAGCTCTTCTTACTGTCGGTTGACCACTCCCACAGTCTAGCCCCATCCCCTTTTGGGTTTTGTTTTGGACCTCGGTCTGTTCGTACTTCCACTATCTGCAGCAGGGTCAACACTTCCTTACACGTAGTGATCTGCTGTTGTCTGCCCTTCCAGGTGAACAGCAGACCAAAGGGAAATATCAATTTGTAAGTAATCTGTTTTGCCACCAGTGCTCCCGTGACTGGCTACATCATTCTTCATTTATGTAATGTGGATAATGCCAGGTCATGATATAGTTGGACCTATGTTCCATTGATCGAGACCACTTGTTGCGTTCTCGTTGCTCAGAATATCTCCTGCTTCTTTGTATAGGACGCCATAGCTAGTAAGTTGTCTCTGGGTCTTGCTCCTGGGTCCCCTTTCTTTGGTCCTACTCTGTGTACTCTGTTGATTAATATATCCTCAGGCCGCATGCCAGTCAGTAGGCTGCTGAAGCAGTGCTGCATTGTATCCTTCAGATCTTTATCCGCAATTGTCTCAACTAGGCCTTTGAACTTTATGTTAGATCTATGGGATCTGTTCTCGAGGTCTTCTGTTTGGATTTTCAGGTTATGTGTTGCTCTGGCCACCTGCTTGAGGAGTACACTGTTCTGTTTCATTTCCTCTGAGATCTCTTCTGTAGCATCCACTCTATTCCCCGCCTCAGTGACTCTTTTCTGACCTCTTGTAGTGAGGTCTTAAGTTCCTCCTTCATTTACCCAAATTGTTCTTGGAAGGATTTCATCATTCTATCATCCATCGCTCTCAAGCATTCCTGTAATTCTTCCTTGTTTAGTGCCATTGTAACTTCCTCCTCCGTATTATCGCTCCTGTCCACTTCCTTTGACGCATCCTCCCCTTGCAGTTCTTCCAGTCGGTGCTGCCTCCAGCAACGTTCCAATTGTCCCCGTTGTGATCTAGCTGTGCCTTTGGCTCTCGCAGGGGTACTCTTGGGTTTGGCACCTGGCATCTGTTGGCTGGGGCTGACAATGTGTGTCCTTTCCGTGTCTTGCTGTGGCGATGGGGGACGGATGTTTCTCAATTGTCTCTGTGTGGCTCTATCCATGTGTTCTGAATCCGTTGTTGAGTTGTATCTGGTCTCTTGCCGTGATTGCCCCTCCCAGTGTTTCTTAACCGTGGGCCCAGGTCGCACCCTTTATCTGAAGCCCCCTCCAACCCCTTGTTGAGACGTTACTGGGTTTATTTCCTTACAAGTTGGGTTCTGTACCATCAGGACTCCTTTGTCTCCAGTTGTAATTTCGGTGTGCGGAAGACCTGGCGTGGTCTTGTGTAGTATCCCTCACAGCGGGCGCGCTGCGTTGTTTTGTAGCCTTGGGCTCGGTCTTCCTTGCTTCACCCAATTCTTGCCCTTAATGTTATGTGTTCCTGGTCGCTGTCCCTCTATTTATCCAAGGGCCCTTTGTTATGCGGTATTGCTCCTTAGTTGAAGTCCCCTGCCATGTATCAGAGATTACGGGTTCTCCCAGCTTGCTCGCATTCCACGCTGCTCCATTGTGTGCTCTACGCGTTATAACATGCGTTCCTTTTGGTAAGAAACAACCTGCCTCCTGGTAAGCGGGTGATTTATGAATGGTACCGGGCATCTCCTTTCTCTGTGTACACTCGCCACGCGACTTTAATTGCCTGTTAGGTGGCTGTGTGTTAAGCTAGGGATGGTGTCCCTCCCGCTCTGTGCTGCGTATGCTTTTGCAGCCATTCTTTGGTTCAAGCAACTACGTCCTCCTTATACTAATGTCTTAATTGGAGCGTGCTGGAGCCCGTTGCCGCTTCCACTTTGCTTCCTCTGGTATTGCCGTGTCCGTGTTGGGAAGGGGGTCGCCACCTCGCCGCCTATGCTCCGTCTCCCTCAGTGTTGGTCGGGCGGTCCGTCCGCTCTGATCACCCGTGCTGCTGCTGCCCTACCATGGGCTTCTAGCTCCGCTCTCGCTGCTATTCTCTCTGTGGGTACTGTTTTGGCTGGGGGTTGCTAAGCTCTCTGCGATGTCGCACACTGTTTGTCACTGGACCGCTGACGAGCAGGCGCAGTTTCCTTCTGTTTGTTTCCACCTCCTGGAGTTCCACGCAGGTCTCCCTGCAATGCCTCCTGTGCGTTGCCTCTGCTCCGGTTCTCAAGCTGCCGGCTGGAGACTTGCAGCGACTGTAATCCGTACCACTACCCCAGTCACCATGCTATACACCTTCTGGGGGTCAGGAAAGGTTAAAGACTCCAGTCTTTTCAGTGCTTATGTCACCTTAAATTACCTGCCCGAACGGAGAACAGGAGTTGTGCACCCTCACAGACCGGCGGCCATCTTGGAATCACCCCTCTCGATTATTAGCTTTCCTTCACCGGATTAGTATGGCTCTCGAGCAGAGTGACAGTGGCTCACACCTGGGTCCCCCTCTTCTGGGCTGACCCCTCCTTACTTTTAATGTTCACTTTTATACAGTTCACAGATTTCAGGATTCACTTCCCTTGCTTTCATGCTAATTAACGGATCAAAGTCTTTCGAATGTACGGGACTTTTGCTCAACCCTCACGTATGACCACTTTGCATTCCTTTGACGGCCTTCCTATGCCCTTCTGGTTTCTGTAGTTTCTCAATATGGGGCTCAACCAGAGTCTCTCGAGTTAGCAAACACGTCTCCGTCTTGCATTTCTAACAGTTCCTTTAAAGTTCTTTAGCCTTGGTTGCCACTTTGCAATTCTCACTCAACAAAGCCCAGTGCTTATTGATTCTCCTCTCGACTCACCGGCTGTGATGAACCACTTGGCTTTTGGCATCTTTGGAGTCAGGGCTGGTACCACGGGTGCGGGAGTCTCCTCAGCTCCGCCTTGGCGGCATAGGCTTGTCCCATGTATCATTGACATCTGCAGCAGGACACCTGTGCTATTGTTCGCAGTCTTAGATTCTTCCCCACAAAGGGTCAGCGGGCCTAGGGCGAAAAAGGCAAGGTCACTTCTCTCTTCGACACCTTCTCGCTTCCCGCCGTCTTTCTGCTTCTCTTGACCTGCCGCGTAAAAGGTGTCTCAACATGCTGTCTGCCGTGTTTGCCTTTCTCGCCCTTCACTTTGCTCAAACTGCACTCTTCTGCTCCACCTTTTATCCCTGTGCATGCAGTGCAGCAGCCTCCAACCCCTGTCAGTCTCCCGAACCCCAGGGGTGCCCTCTGCCTGCCTCCATCTACTGTACCAGTACTGCAGAACATCCGCCCACCTATGGAAGGAGGAGCTTGAATAATCACTGAAAAAAAGCATGCGTGCAGGAAATTGCCACAGGGTTTGGACTTCTAGTTGGTTTATCAGAGGTGTAGGGTTGATAGGACTTTACTAAGGGATCTTCTGTGGGTGGAAGGGAGGTAGAAATGGAATAACCAAAGAAAGCCACAGGTATTTCATCTCCCTCTTCTTCCTCCTCAGTACAATACCACGTCTCACCTTGGGTATTCCCCTTAGCATAAGCCCGGGTTCCCCTATCCAGGTGATTCTCCCCCACTGGTCCACCTCCAGGAACTGAACCCAACAGCGATGGCCATGTCCTGGCCACCTGAATAAGGGAATCTCGAGGTCTTACTGGGAGAATACCCTCAGTTTTCTCACATACCCTTCACCTATGCTGGTTGGATTGCAGATTTCACTGGGAGATTTTACTGTGGAACATCCAGATGGCTGGTCCAAGCACTGGCATACCATCTATGTTGGTATCGCTGGTTTGCCTAGGAGATGTTTTAAAGAGTTCTCTCACCACCCTTTCTCTCTGTACCTTCCGTTCCCTTTCTTGGGCCTCCAACAATTCCTCTTCTAAATTGTCAGGGAAGACCTCCATATTGTGGCCCCACTCTCCACAGAATAGGCATTGCCCAAAACAAGAGGCTTCTGACTTGTCTAGAGATATCGTAGATGTTGACCCTCTCTTGTTCTTATTCAGGGGGCTAAAAAGAAATTCTCGGGTGTTAAGGTTCTCTAGATTTTGTTCTTCTGGTATCCTCCCATTTACATTTCTCACCTCGCCTCTTATTTGTTTGCCTCCTGTTTCCCCATCTGAATGGTAAGGATGGGATCTCAGAAGTTTATTTTCTGAAAAAGAGGCTTTCAGATCTTTTCCTGGTGATTCAGGAGAGGGTGGTGATTCTAGCTCGGGTTCCCTGATGTTCCATCCTTTTGCGGCGGGTCTTACCCCTCCTTCTGATGTTTTACTAGGTGACCCCTTCCCAAAGGTGTCATACAGTAAAAGTCTCTATAGGCATTTCACCTTCTAACCCTTCCCTTTTCTCATCCTCCGGTGTTTTTGAGACGTTAGAGTTTGGGGTATTCTTTTCCCCTTTTCTTTTCCTATAGAAGGGGTTCATGAGTAATTTCTCTAGCAAAGGGGTTTTATGCTTCCCATACCAAAGATGCTGGGAGTTTAGTAGAGATTCCAAGTCTGATGGTGTGGGATTTGGGCCTTCTGGGGCAAGGGAGGACTGGTTCATTTGAGACTCATTCAAACTGCTGGAGTTTGGAATAATTCCCTCAACCAAGTAGTCACATTTGTTCTCATATATGAGGGTTCCCAATATTTCAGCTCAGCGAATAGTTTTGGGAAGTAGAGAAAAGTTCAGTACCACAAATGTTGGCTTATGTCCACATGATATAAGTGGAAAGATCTCCATACCCTGCTTCCTGACAGGTACCACATAAATGGCAGAGATTGCCGAATAACCCATTTGTAAGCCCAGAGAGATCACCATTTTCTCTTTTTTTGGGATGCGATAGTTGTGGGGGCATCAGAGGTAATAGCTATTCCCCTCTATTGGTTTCCAGTCGGAAAAAATAGCTTGAGATATTAAGGGGAAGACAGACACAAGTGATCATTGTTCAAGGGTGTTTATTAAACAATGAAAATGGTTTGCGGGTTAGAAAAACACCTAATCTAAGATTAAATCTAAGATGGGGACAGTTGTCAACAATCACATGAAAATAAGGCAGTCCTGGTGGTGTCGTGTCAAACAAAAAGGCCTATTCTAAGAAAACCTATTACCAATTCCTTACACTAAATACAAAAGATGTGGGGTTAAGTTTCAAGAACAAAAGAAGTGCTCTCAAATGATAAGTCGGGAGGTGGTAGCCTGAGTCTCCCTTACCAAAGTTTTGAGCACGGGTTAAGGTTGGAGCTTGTAGCACAGTATGGTCTCAGGCTTCTACAGCACGAGACAACAGTTCCAAATGGCAGTTCTCAGGACCGTCGATGGCCAAGTCTCGTTTCCTCTGAAAGTCTCTTGCCATCAGGGCCTGATGTGTTTAAACAACAAAACAAAAGTTCCTTTAACAAATGAAAGTTCATTCCAAAGTTCAAGTGAGTGATGGTTTCACCCTTAGGTCCCCCTCTTCTGGGCTGACCCTTCTCGTATCGTATTTTACAATTTCCGGTATAATGACGGCTTCACCCTTGGGTTCCCCTCTTCTGGGCTGAGCCTTCTCAATTGTAATCCAAAGTTCAGTTAGGGTGATAGCTTCACCACTGTGTACCCCTCTTCTGGGCTGACCCTTCTAGTATTGTATTTTATATAACATTCTGATGAAAGCTTCACCCTTCGATCTCCCTCGGTTGGGCTCAGACCTCTCTTGACTGTCAGTACTCAGGTGACGATTTCACCACTGGATTTCCCTCCGCCAGGTTCAGACCTCTCTTGACGGCTAGTACTTGGGTGATAGCTTCATCTCGGGTATCCCTCCTTCGGGTTCACTCTTGCCATCTCTTTTAACTTCTACTTTGGGGTGATGACTTTTCACCCTTGGATCCCTCTCCACCGGGCTCTGACCCCTCTTGATTCTTAGCCTTCCTTCGCCGGATTTAGTATGGCTCTCGAGCAGGGTGATAGCGGCTCTTCTGAGATGACCCCTCCTACCTTTTAAAGGAATAGTGCGCTCAAAAATGTAATTGCCTTAAAAGATGGGCAATAATCAAAAACGTATATTAAACATATATTTTTTTTCCAAATATGTTTTTATTGGTTTTATGCAAGCAAGTTATACATTGTGGCATGTACGATGAGAATGCTTCAGTCAGCATTGCCTTGCTTGTGAGTGCAAGAGAGAAAACAAAAACAAACAGAATACATGAACAACATTAGGTCAGAGAAGAAGACACAAGTCCATGGGGGAGGACAGGGCGGGGGGGGTGAACTAATCGAGGCCCCTCTTCGAGTTAAGAGCTTGGGGAGGCTGAACGTGCTTCGGGGTCCTCTTGGGGAAGGGGGAGGAGGCACTACCCAGATCAAGGGCTTCGATATTTCGTCTCTGAGTTAACAGACAGGCGAGGAACTCCCCCGGCCGATAACTTTGGCTGCCCTTCCATACTCCATATCAGTCATATTTGTCCATCCACCGTAGAGAGGGGGGTTGACGGGCCAAGCCTGGGTAAGTCTGTGCATAGTCCAGTAAAGGAGACCAAGTTTGGAAGAATTTGTCTCTGTTCCCGAACCGGAGGGCAGTAATTATTTCTGCCACTATAATGTCCCAACATTTAGTCCACCACATCTGGATTGCCGGGCCCTCTGGATTTTTCCAGAGCCTTGCTACTGAGATCTTGGTGGCCGTCAGCAGGTGGGCGCATAATTCTGCTCTGTGGCCTGATAGGGGGAATTGGCCCTCGCCGCTTGCTCCGAGCAGTACGATACCCGGGTCCCATGGGATTGACAAGCCTGTGATCGTGTTGATTAGATCTAACACTGCTTTCCAAAATTGAGTCGCCTTGGGGCATGTCCAGAGCAGATGGTATAGTGCGCCTTTGTCTGGGCAACCTCTCCAGCACGACAGTGGGATTGCCGGATTGCATTTGTTGAGAGATTCTGGGGTTCGGTACCACCTGTAGCATACCTTGAATGCCCCCTCCTTGTTGGTCACGCATTTCGAGCTTCTATTTGCTCTTGTCCAGATGTTGTCCCATTCCTCCGACTCGATGGGTCGCCCAATGTCTCTCTCCCATTTGAGCATGTATGGCTCCTTCTGGGACAGGTCAGATCTGTCTAGGATCTTGTATAAAATAGATACCTTGCCCTTGGGGAAGTCGAAGTGAGGGTTTGCTACAGGGCTGTGAGGTCTCTGCTTCAGAGGAGTTTCATGCTCCTGTTTGAGAGCCAGTGCCGAAGTTGGGAGTATCTGAACCTCTCATTTTCAGGAACGTTGAATTTCACCTTGCATGCCTCGAAGTCGAGAGGGATCCCTTCCTTGAAAAAGTCCTGCACTCTCTCCAGTCCTCCCTCCTTCCACCTCATGAAGTCCTTGGGGTTGCAGCCCGGCGAAAATTCCGGGTTCATCCAGATCGGGGTGAGTGGGCCCGTAGTGCTGCGGACTCTCCACAGCCACGCCGCCTTCCTCCAGCTCGCCACCGTGTTTTCAGTTGCCGCCAGAGGCCCCCTATCCGTCTGGTCGATGGAGCATGTCATGTGAGGGAGTGAGTTTATTGGGACAGGGCTCCAGGCCTCTTCTAGCTCCAGCCAGTGGGGTTACGGCGAAGCAGGAGGCCAGGCGAATGCATGCGAGAGCTGGGCGGCTAGGATATATCTGGCAACATCCGGTGCTCCCAGACCCCCCACCGGCTGACCCCGGAGCATGAGTTTTCTGGGGATACGTGGTTGTTTTCCTTCCCAGATGTATCTCATAATACCCCTTTGCAGATTTTGTGCCGTCTGCTTCGGGATGGGAGTTGGTAGGGCTGAGCAGTGGTAAAGTAATCTTGGAATCAGGTTCATTTTCAGCGCTGTGATTCTCCCGAACCAGGAGATCTCCTGTTTCTGCCAGCATCTTAGATCGGACTTGAGTTCCTTGAACAGAGGCGGGAAGCTGGCTTTGTATAGGCTGTTGGGTGTGCACGTCAGCTGGGCCCCAAGGTATGCTAAGTGCTTTTTTCGCCCAGGGTATGCGATATTCGTTTTCCAGCTCTGAAGTTAGGGCTCGAGGTAGGTTGATGCTCAGCGCCGTTGACTTGGAAAGGTTGACCTTGAACCCCGATGTTTCCCCAAATTCTTTCGGTTCCCTCCACAGAGCTTTCATGGATTCCCTGGGCTTGGTTAATTTAAGGAGGACATCGTCAGCATACAGAGCGGTTTTGTATATTTGGGTTTTGAGTGCCAGGCCTTGGATAGCTGAGTTTCGTCGTACCATGTCTGCAAACGGCTCCATGGAGAGGGCAAAGATCAGTGGGGAGAGGGGACATCCTTGCCTAGTGCCTCTTGATATGTGAATTATGTCAGATCTAGTTCCGTTGATTCTCAGCCTGGTGGATGGATGCTGGTAGTTTGCCAGTGTCCATTTTATGAAATTGGGACCGAAGCTGTAGTGTCTTAATGTTTTTTGGACATAGTCCCAATCTAGCATGTCAAAAGCTTTGTGAGCGTCGAGCGAGAGCACCATCAGCTCCTGACCCTTCCTGGTGGCTGATTCGATGATGTTTATGGATCTCCTTATGTTGTCGTGAGTGCTACGGCAGGGAATGAATCCGGTTTGGTCTGGGTGAATGATGTCTGGGAGTAAGGGAGCCAGCCTGTTCGCTAGGATTTTGGCAAAGATTTTGGCGTCATAGTTCAGGAGAGTAATGGGTCTATAAGAGGCACAGAGGCTCTGGTCCCTGCCAGGTTTCAGTAGAAGCACGGTTAGCGACTCTTCCATCGAGGGGGTGGTCGACCCTGACGATAGGAAAGAGTTGAAGAGGGCCGCCAGCTGGGGAGCAAGAATGTATGAGAACTTCTTATAAAATTGAGCTGTGAGCCCGTCCGGACCTGGAATTGAGTTTTTCACTTTTGCTATGACCTCGCTCACTTCTTCTATTGAGATAGGTGCTTCTAGGGCTGCCCATTGAGGGCATGGGTTGCACGGCTGTACTCCTGCTAGGTATTTAGAGTGTGCGTCTGCGGCAGTGGGGGAGCCCGACATGATTGCTCTATGGTGTGCAGTCATGATGTCCATTTTCTCCAAGTTAGCGTAGCGTGGCCTCCCCTGTGCATCCTGGAGATATTGAATGTTATTCCTCGAGTGCAGTTTTTTCAGTTTGTGGACCAAGAGGCGGTTTGCTTTGTTGCTGTGCACATAGTAGAACTGTTTGGAATATGTTAGTGCTCTGGCCGCCTTGTCTGCTAGGTGCATTTCTAGAGCGCTTTTCGCTTTCTGGAGCGCCCGACTCGCTTTCCTGTTCTGTCCCTGTTTCAGGATACGTTCCGCCTCGGTCACCTCCGCTTCGAGTTTATCCTGTTGTAGCTTGCGTAGAAGTCAGAGACGGGCGGTGCAGTCATTAGCCGTGCCCCTGATGACCGGTTTCATGGCGTCCCAGATCGTGGATATTGATTTGTCTTTGGTGGTGTTTTCCCTGAAGTAGTTCTTGAGGGAGTCTGTCATTTCCGTTTTGATTGCTATGTCTGCCAAGATCTGGTCTTGAAGTTTCCATTGTCGCTGGAAGGGCTCGGCAAACCTCTGTACCCTCAGTTTCATTATAACCGGAGCATGGTCCGAGAGGGCCCTGTGTCCTATTTGGATGATTTCCACACAGGGGATGAGAGAGCTGGAGAGAAGCAGCAGATTGATCCTTGAGTGCCCCAGATGGGCGTGGGAGAAGAACGTGTAGTCCCTTGCCCCATATTGGCCCATCTCCAAACATCTATGGAGTCGGTTCCCCTCAGGAATTCTGCCATGGCGAGAGCCTTGCCAAAGTCCTCCTTGGATGCAGGGAGCGTCTTATCCAGGTTAGGGTCTGGAGTCAAGTTGAATTCGCCCCCTATGAGCAGCTGACCTTCAGTGAAGGTTATGAGAACAGGAAGGAGGTTGCGGAGGAAAAGGCTTTGCGCTGAGTTTGGGCAGTATATAGCTGCTATAGTGATGGGAATGACTACTACCAGGCCTTTCAGCAGAATGTACCGCCCCTCTGGATCTCTTTTGATTGTGATGTTCATTAGCGGGACTTCTCAGCTTATCAAGATGGCCACCCCTCTTTTCTTGAGGCCCGCAGAGGCAAAGAAGCGTTTTGTATAGTGCTGGAAGGAGATACGGCGCTCGTCTATCCCGAGGAGGTGAGTCTCCTGAAGGCATATGATATCATTTGCCATTTGGGCGAGCCTGTGCTCCACGGACTTCCTCTTCCGAGGGGCATTCAGACCCTGGACGTTCCAGGTTAACTCAGAAAGTTCTCTATCCAGCTGGGCCATTCGTCAATGAGTTGGTTGGCGGATTTCCCTTGCTATTGCCCGGATGCAGGGATGAAGTCTCCCTTTCCTCAGTGGGCTGGGCTGTCGGTGTTGCGGTGGATCCGTACAGAGGGAAAAACCCCCCTGCAGAATGCACCCTCACGCTTGGTTCCCCCCTTCCTTCAGCTATCTCCTCAGATTCAGCTCCCCCCTTCCCTCTGACCATGGTGAACAAACAAAAAGAACTAGAACAAAACCTAAAACAGTGAACAACTATCGGTATCCAGACCAGCCTTCTACCAACGGGACTATCGGCTGGGCCGTAGCTACCAGCTAGGTGGGAGACCCAAGGGCCTTGTGCATTGTCGGTGAAAACATATCAGTGCGGGAAAGAGCGCAGTTGGTTACTTCAGCCAAGGGGGCTCGTTGCATGGAGATTATTCCGGCTTGGCCCTGCGGGGCCGGACCAGTTGCACAGTTCTGGGCACCCAGGCGAAGCCCCAAGGGAGTTTGGATGTCAGTTCGGGAAGTCCAACCCAGGAGCATCTGGACCCCCTAATTCAGTGAGAGACCTCTGCCGCAGAGATATTTTCAGAGGTGAAGGAGGGGGGGGGCCTCAGCGATTGATGTTCTTCCCCCTGGATGGCGGGCCGCGCATCCTGCGACGACCCCCCACTCGGGACCATGAGCGGAGAGACTCCCTGTTAGGCTCCTCGGGTGAGTGGCTCGAGCTCCTGGGGACCTCCTCCCCTGCGTTCGGGTTCATGAATAGTTCTGCTTCTCGCGGGGAAGGGATTTGCTGAGTTTTCCCCTCCCAAGTGAAGGCAAGGCCTGAGGGGAAGCTCCAACTGTAGGTTATCTTACGTTCGCATAGCCAGTCAGCCATGGGTTTGAGGGCTCTTCGTTTTGCTAATGTCTATGCTGCTAAATCTTGGAACAGGGATATCTCTGCATCCCGGAAGTGAATGTGTGCCATGGCCCTGGCTTCTTGCATTATCTCCTCCTTGAGCTTGTAGAAGTGGACTCTCACCAGTACGTCAGCTGCACCATTGGGACCCTGCCTAGGCCTCGCTCTATGCACTCTGTCGAGCTCCAGGGGGGCGTTGTCTGGAAGGGTGATAATGTGGCGGAGGAGGTCGGATACGTAGGATGGGAGGTCTTTCTCTAGGATCGACAATGGAATACCCCGTATCCTGATATTATTCCGCCTCGAGCGGTTTTCAGCATCTTCTCGTTTGGCTTCGAGTGCCTAACATCTGCACTCCAGGGACCTGATTCTATGTGCTCCTTCTCCGATCTCAAAATTCTGTCCGCAGAGTGTGGTTTCGATTTCCTCGGTTCTCGATTCGATCTACCCCACTCTCTTATCCAGCCGTGTGATATGAATCTTTACTTCTTCCGTGCCCTTCTGGAATACCTTTGTAAGAGCTGATAGGAGGTCATGCAAGTCAGCTTTAGTGACAGATTGGGATGCCATGGGTGTCTGGCCATCGGGGTGGTGATTATCCATCCCACCCTCGTTGCGCTCACTTTTCTTGTTTTTTTTACCCCACAGGAGAGTTCAGTAGTGTTGAAATGTCCGTTTGCTTAGTGGTTTTGTTAGCTTCGGACATGTTGATGCCGTGCGCCCCCGTACTGATGGGATAGGGGGGGAAGAGCCCGTGCTGGACCAGTTCTAGCGATTCCTCCCAAGCTGCTTCGCTCCTCTTTGAACCTCAAGGGGAGGAGACTCGTTAGCTTAGGTGGCGTGGGTTGATCAGTAGGCCCTTGCTGATGAGGGGTTTAATTAAGGCACCTAAGCCCAGGTCAGACACAGGAGGCTACTGAGCCTTCAGGGGCGCCGGGGCCTAAGCAGGGGCCAGGCTGGTAGTTAGAATGGGGCTCGCAGCCCAGGTCCAAGCCGATGATGTGCTCTGGCGGGAGCTGATTCGGCCCGGGGGGGGGCGGGATCCGCCGGTGGCTGGGCAGTTCTGGTCCCAATGGGGTGGTGACCCACCGAGTATAGTGCGGCAGGTGCCGCCTTACCTTTTCTGGGTTAGTGGTGGGATCCAAAGCCCACCCCCGGGAAGGATGATTTGGGCTGGCACCGATTCAGATCGCCGAAGCCCTCAGACAGGCCCCCCTCCCACACCGTTTGAAGTCTGCTTCACCTCCAAGGGGGCACAGGTAAATCGACATAGGATCCCTGCAGTGCAGCAGCGGCTTGTTCCAGGAGCCGTAGAGGGCTCCGGGGTTCCACTGGCAGAGGTTTCCCTGGTTGTGTCACAGACTGGGGGCTGGGAGGAGCGCAGTGGCCTCAGAGGCAGGCGGGCAGGCCGTCACACTAGACGCGTACAGCTGCTGGAGCGGTGTTGGGGCCCCCCCGGGGGCACCGGAGAACGGTCGACTCTGCCTGTTGAGGGGACCGCGTTGCTGGGTGAGCGGGCCTTGGTCCACTAGATCCCCTCCAGAAGATTGCCTATGCCGGACGGGAAGGCACAGAGAGCCAGAGAGCTGGAGGCTGCTGGGGAGGGGGGTGCCTCACTCTGACCGCTGAGGAGGATGGCGCTCCCCCAGGAAGTCTCGCCCGCTGGAGTCACTGTAGCTGCTGATCGCTGGGATAACGGAGACCCGGTCTGGGACAATGGATAGGGCCGTTCAGACCTGCAAGGCTCTGGCTGCCAGCCCCCCTCCGCTGCCACGTTGGAGGGGGGGAGGTAGCGTCTAAGGTTGTGCCTTGGAGGGGCCCCGTCGGGGGTGAACTGTCATAGGGCTCCGGGGCGACACTGGGTAAGGATTCCTTGGTCGGGACCTGCAAGCTTGCCGGACACAGTCTGGGGGCTGGGGAGAATGCAGAGGCCTCAGAGATCTCAGAGGCAGGCACGTCAGCAGCCGCTGGCCGAAGTGATCCGTTGCTGAAGGATGGCCCTCTCCCAAGACGTCGGCCCTCCTCGGCTGCTGTGTCCTGGAGGGGAGGGGGAAGATTGTGGCTCAGATTGTCTTGGGTTGTGCCCGCGAGCGGACCCGCGGGCCTGCTGGGTTCCAGGTGCACTCCGAGACGAGACGAGGTGCTCCCGAGGAGGATCGTGGGTTCCCAGGGAGGGGAGCAGGTTTGCTGTGGCCAGTGGAGAGCCGCTCCGGAGATTACCCCGTGTCCGAGGGTGGTGACTGTTGAGTATCGCCGGGGAACTCAGTGCCCGAGGGAGCCCTCCGCTGCCCGCGTCTGAGAAATATCACTCCACCTCGACAGCCCTCGGATGATAAGTTCAGCGGGAGGGGAGAAAGAGCAAGGCGCGGGAAGGGCGGGGAGCGATGCTTGCCAGGGGCTCCTCAGGATGTTGGGGTTAGCTGCTTCTGCGCTGTGCCGAGGTCAGGTCCCGGTGCCAGCCGGCACTGCACATGTGTCATGAGCTCCGCCGGACTGCTTCACCAACGGCTCTGTCGGGATTAGGCTGGGAGGGGTCCTCGCGGCTCTGGACCCAGGGATAAGCTGCTACACGCGGCAGATTCGAGTCGGAAGACTCACAAAATTCGCTCCTTCATATGCGCCGCACTGTCTCACTTTTCTGGTATTCAGGGTTCAGTCTACACGGGGCACTGTGGCTGATAGCGTGGCGCCAGCCGGGAGCTCTCAGAGAGCCAAACCGACCGCCATGACACAAAGCCACGCCCCCCAATTAAACATATTTTTAAAGAAAGTTCTTATGTAAACATTTGAGCAAACAAGGCTCAAAGTGTTTACATGGGAGCATCCATTTTGTCATTTCAAGCAGCCTCCTCTGTTCATGTTAACCTCTGCTCTGGCGGCACTAATCAAGCAGCAAAAGCCCCATACTGGGAGCTTTTGCTTACTGCAGCCAGAGCAGAGCTGAACATGG
This sequence comes from Ambystoma mexicanum, assembly GCF_040938575.1. NCBI lineage: Eukaryota > Metazoa > Chordata > Amphibia > Caudata > Ambystomatidae > Ambystoma > Ambystoma mexicanum. The sequence goes on from NC_090922.1 coordinate 346,278,829, forward strand.
TGAGGAGGCTGCCTTCATTTTCATTTTACGTTTTCGGTGCTCCCCAAGCCCAGGGGCACACAGAAAACGTGAAATGAAAGGCAGAGCAATCATAAATACTTCGCCGGCTGCCGGCAGAGTTTTCATAATTGCTGCCACTTTCTTTTCTAGTTTCCCATGCAGGTGTCATGATCTCTGCTTCCAAAAGGTCAGGGTTTTCCCAACTCCCTTGGAAGCAGATCCATAACTCAGGTTCCGAGTGCCAACCAGTCCCAATTGGGACCTTTTGGACCCAGTCCTGGCGCCAGTGGCACCAGGCTCATAAATATGCCCAGTCCCAGCGCTGGAAGCGCCGGGCTCATAATGCTTGGGTGGACTTACCTTCAGCAGACCATGCTGCTTACTTGCCTGCCAGTTGAGCCTCTGATCCTCTTCTGTTTGGAACTACTTTTCCTGTTGGGTGGGGCTGGAGCCACTCCCTAGATTCAGAACACTGGAACTCTTCTGGAAGGCAGGAACTCTTTTCTTACCAGGAACTCTTTTCTTACTTAGGCGTGGCTGAGGAAGGAGACATCTAAGCACTACAGGAGGCTATTTAAACCACACCCGGTGGATGAATCTTGCTTTGCGTTATTCTGCAACCTCTGCAGCAGAACGCTCATCGTGTCTTCTGGATCCGGTCCTGGGCCTAAGGAAAAAGGCTTACCATCCTGAATCCAGTCTTCAGCAACACCTATAAAGACAAGAAAGAACAGGTTAGCATTCCAGCATCTGAAAGGCAAAGGCTTACCATCCTGAATCCAGTCTTCAGCAACACCTATAAAGACAAGAAAGAACAGGTTAGCATTCCGGCATCTGAAAGGCAAAGGCTTACCTACTCTTCGTGCGCTCCGGAGGTCTTCACACTGCATTCCGGCATGTGAAAGACAAAAGTTTACCAACTCTTCGCACGCTCCGGAGGCCTTCGGCGCTGCATCCCGCATCTGAAAGACAAAACAAGGTGCGTTTAAAGACATTGGGGAACTTTAATACTCACGTGCCATTACTCCTTTCCACATCTAATCTGTGTTTTCAACGTGACTGAAGTTGAATTCTTGGGATTCATATTATCACCTGGCGGAGTGCGTATGGATTCAAAGAAGGTCGATGCAGTTCTCAAATGGCCATCACCATCCTCCGTAAAAGGTGTGCAAAGCATGTTAGGCTTCGCTAACTTTTACCGCAGATTTATCCCCGAATTCTCTCAAATAGTCCAGCCCATCACTGCCTTGTTAAAGAAAAACAAACGTTTTGAATGGTCTACCGAGGCGGAACAAGCTTTCCAGGATTTGAAGACTAAATTTATCTCTGCACCAATCTTAAAACACCCTCGCCCCGAACTCCCCTACATCGTGGAAACTGATGCTTCCAGCCTTGCCATGGGGGCAGTTCTATCACAAAAGGACCCGGTAACCAATCAGTTGCATCCCATGGCATTTTGGTCCCGCAAATTCTCGCCTCCTGAAATCAATTACACGATTACTGACAAGGAACTTCTGGCTATCAAGTCTGCCTTTAAGGCTTGGCGGCATTATCTGCTGGGGGCCCGACACACCGTTACTGTGATTACGGATCACCGAAACCTGCAATATTTGAAGACCGCAAAAGCCCAATCCTCTAGACAACTCCGTTGGGAATTATTCTTTGCCGAGTTTGACTTCATAATTACCTATCGACCTGGTACAAAGAACGGTAAAGCCGATGCCCTTTCTCGGATGGGAGTGGAAGAACACTTGGTCAACCCTAAACCTGTACCAATCATTCCCGAACAAAGAATTCTGGGTGTAATCACCACAGAATCCATAGAGGAAGTTAAGGATAAAGCCAGGCAACTTGTAACTCCAGCAGACATACAGAATTGGCATCTGCAGGGAAAGGACTTTGCAGTAAAGGACAACTTATTGTATTTCCAAGAACGATTATACCTACCCAGCACAGATTTACAGAAAAAAGTAATCTCTTGTTATCACGACTCTTTAATGGAAGGTCATCCCGGTATAGCCAAGACCTCAGAAAAGATCAAGCGCTACTTCTGGTGGCCGTCTTGGAAAAAAGATATCAGAGACTTTATAATGTCCTGTGGAGTATGCGCCCAAAACAAGAGTCAAAAGGAAAGACCAGCAGGCCTCTTACGCCCTATTGACATCCCACCTCGCCCTTGGCATACGCTTTCTATGGACTTCATCACCGATCTACCTCCATGCTCCGGATACAATACGATTCTAGTAATCGTGGACTTATTCTCCAAGATGGCGCATTTCATTCCGCTCAAAGGCTTGCCAACAGCAGCAACTCTGGCCTGAGAATTTCTCGAAAACATCGTCCGACTGCACGATTTTCCTTCGGTTCTAATTTCGGATCGAGGTAGTCAATTTATTTCTCATTTTTGGCGAAGTTGCTGTCGGTCGGCTCAAATTGATGTGAGACTATCGACCAGTCACCACCCTCAGACCGACGGACAAACCGAGAGGACCAATCAAACTCTGGAACAGTATTTACGCTGCATGCTGCAACAAACTGAAAAAACTTGGAAAGATATCCTTTGGATAGCCGAGTATGCCTACAATAACTCTGTCCATTCGGGAACTAGGAAAACCCCGTTTTTTCTTTTGTACGGCAGTCACCCTCGAACCTCGGAGTTGGATCCCCTCAAAGATCTTGAAACACCAGCAGTAGACTACCTGCATTCTACAATCACCCAAGCCTTTAAGGAAGCTGTTTCTCACCTTCAAAGGGCTAAAGAACAATACAAGAAAGGAGCAGATCAACATCGGAAGGAAGCCCCTCACTATCAAGTAGGGGATCAAGTCTGGTTATCCACCAAATATCTATCTCTAAAAGGGCCACGCACATTCAACCCAAGATACCTTGGTCCCTATTCCATCACTACCATAGTAAACCCAGTAGCGGTCAAGTTGGACTTGCCCCCGCACATGAAGATACATCCGGTCTTCTACGTCTCTCTATTAAAACCCGTGCAACCTCAAACCCGACTAACCAAATCTCCAAAACCTATCCTAGTGGATGGAGAACTCGAGTTTGAAGTCAAAAGCATTCTGGACTCCAAGATCTCCAAATCTAAACTATTCTACCTAATTGACTGGAAAGGCTATGAGAGATCCTGGGAACCTGCTGAATATGTCCACGCTCCTCGCCTAATCAAAAGATTTCACCGAACATTTCCTGACAAGCCAAAACCCCCGGAGAAGCCCGGTTTGGGAGGGGCCTTGAGGGGGGGTACTGTCATGATCTCTGCTTCCAAAAGGTCAGGGTTTTCCCAACTCCCTTGGAAGCAGATCCATAACCCAGGTTCCGAGTGCCAACCAGTCCCAATTGGGACCTTTTGGACCCAGTCCTGGCGCCAGTGGCACCAGGCTCATAAATATGCCCAGTCCCAGCGCTGGAAGCGCCGGGCTCATAATGCTTGGGTGGACTTACCTTCAGCAGACCATGCTGCTTACTTGCCTGCCAGTTGAGCCTCTGATCCTCTTCTGTTTGGAACTACTTTTCCTGTTGGGTGGGGCTGGAGCCACTCCCTAGATTCAGAACACTGGAACTCTTCTGGAAGGCAGGAACTCTTTTCTTACCAGGAACTCTTCTCTTACTTAGGCGTGGCTGTGGAAGGAGACACCTAAGCACTACAGGAGGCTATTTAAACCACACCCGGTGGATGAATCTTGCTTTGCGTTATTCTGCAACCTCTGCAGCAGAACGCTCATCGTGTCTTCTGCATCCGGTCCTGGGCCTAAGGAAAAAGGCTTACCATCCTGAATCCAGTCTTCAGCAACACCTATAAAGACAAGAAAGAACAGGTTAGCATTCCAGCATCTGAAAGGCAAAGGCTTACCATCCTGAATCCAGTCTTCAGCAACACCTATAAAGACAAGAAAGAACAGGTTAGCATTCCGGCATCTGAAAGGCAAAGGCTTACCTTCTCTTCGTGTGCTCCGGAGGTCTTCACACTGCATTCCGGCATCTGAAAGACAAAAGTTTACCAACTCTTCGCACGCTCCGGAGGCCTTCGGCGCTGCATCCCGCATCTGAAAGACAAAACAAGGTGCGTTTAAAGACATTGGGGAACTTTAATACTCACGTGCCATTACTCCTTTCCACATCTAATCCAGTGGGTATTCCGGCACCCTGCAGCCGCTCCGAACTCGTACCTGCAAAATAAAAAGACAGTTAGAGCGCATAGTGAAGCAGGCAACAAGCGCTTACTTACGTGCTTCCAGGCGCTTCTATTCATCACACGGGCTCCATCTTCAACTCACTTCAGCCCGTCATCCGCCATCGCCGGAACCCTGCAAAACAAGAGACATCATTACTAAAGACTTTAAAGACATTTGAATGACTCGAAACTTACCGTTCGTGCAGTAAACGACGGACAGCAGTCCCCTGAAGTCAAGAGGCCTGCGCTACCTATCCAGTGAAGAAACTGGTTACAGCACCCTGGCCCGAGGCAGATGGAGAGCTCGGCATTCACTTACCTAAGGTGAGAGCGTTAACCTTTGGGGGTCTACAGGAGAGGAGAAGAGGAAAGAGATAGGGACACCCCAATAACCCCAGTTCATTAACCCCATATTTTCTATCTGCAGACATCTTACTCTGCACGTCAGGCATACAGTGCACAGAGGTCCAGCCCAAAGAGCCAACAGGGTGCTACACATCACCTTTGAAGATACGGTAGTCGCCCAGTCAAGACCGGCGCCTCTGCGAGAATCAGGTGAGCGTTACAGCAGGAAACTAGAAAAGGAAGTCGCAGCAATTATGAAAACTCTGCTGGATGCCAACGAAGTATTCATAATTGCCTGGACTTGCCTACAAGCAAAGGTGCAGCAATTATAAATACAACGTTGTTGTATTTATGATTGCCATGGTTAGAAAACCACGGAAATCATAAATACAACAACAGTGTATTTATGATTGCAGTGGCTTCAGCTTTAAGTCTCCTGGGCTCCCCCGGCTCGGGGAAGCCCAGGAGACTCAAAGCGAAAGCCGCAGCAGTCATAAATAAAATGTTGTTGTATTTATCAATGCTGTGGTTTTCTTTCTAAGTTTCCTGGGCTCCTTGGAGCTCCTTGGAGCCCAGGAAACTTAGAAAGAAAACCACAGCATTAATAAATACAACAACGTTGCATTTATGATTGAAGTGGTTTAAATAAATAATGAAATTAAAAGCACTTACCGGCAGCAGCCTTCCTGCCTGCCTTCTCTAATGAACCAAAAGCTGCTGCAATAAAAGCTACCAGCAGGTGGCTTTTGCTTCATTAGTGCTACAAGGGCAGAGATTAACACAAGCACAGGAGGCTCATCCATTTCACAAAATAGATGCCTCCTAGTGCTTGAAATGTTTACATAGCAACTTTCTTAAAAAAAATGTTTATGTATATTTTTTGATCATGGCCCATCTTTTCGACCAATAAAATTTTAGAGTGAACCATCGCTTTAATGTTCGCTTTTATAGTGTTCACACTTGTTCGGGATTCACTTCCCTTGCTTTCATGTCAATTCACAAATCAAAGTCTTTCGAATGTACTGGGCTTTTGCTCGACCCTCACGTATGACCACTTTGCATTCCTTTGGCGGCCTTCCTATGGCCTTCTGGTTTCTGTAGTTTCTCAATATGGGGCTCGACCAGAGTCTCTTGAGTTAGCACCCACGTAGTGCCGTTTTCTCTCTGTAGCTGGTCTTCCCCTCACACTTCTAACAGTTCCTTTAACGTTCATTAGCCTCGGTTGCCACTTTGCGATTCCCACTCAACACACCCCAGTGCTTATCGATTCTCCCCTCGACTCACCGGCTATGATGAACCACTTGGCTTTTGGCATCTCTGGAATCAAGGCTGGTACCATGGGCGTGGGAGTCTCCTCTGCTGCGCCTTGTCAGCATAGGCTTGCCCCGTGTACCGTTCACACCTGCAGCAGGACACTTGTGCTATTGTTCGCGGTCTTATATTTGTCCCCAAAAAGGTTCTGCCTGCATGGGGCAAAAAGGGCAAGGTCACTTCTCTCCTCACCACTCTCCAGCTTCCCGCCATCTTTCTCCTTCTCTTGAACTGCCGCGTGGTAGCCGTCCGAATGTGCTGTCTGCCGTGTTCGCCTTTCTCGCCTTCACCTTGCTCAACCTGCACTCTTCTGCTCCACCTTTTACTCCGGGTTCCCCTACCCAGGTGATCCTCCCAACTGGATCCAACAGCGATGGCCTTATCCTGGCCACCTGAATAAGGTAGTCTCGAATGTCTTACTGGGAGAATACCCTCAGTTTTCTCACATAGCCTTCACCTATGCTGGTTGGACTGCAGATTTCACTGGGAGATTTTACTGTGGAACATCCAGAAGGCTGGTCCAAGCACTCGCATACAATCTATGTTGGTATCGCTGGTTTGCCTAGGAGATGTTTTAAAGAGTTCTCTCACCTACATTTCTCTCTGTACCTTCCTTTCCCTTTCTTGGGCCTCCATTAATTCCTATTCTAAATTGTCAGGGCAGATCTCCATATTGTGGCCCTACTCTCCACAGAATAGACATTGCCCAAAACAAGAGGCTTCTGACTTGTCTAGTGATACTATAGATGTTGACCCTCTCTTGTTCTTATTCAGGGGGCTAAAAAGAAATTCTGGGGTGTTAAGGTTCTCTAGATTTTGTTCTTCTGGTATCCTCCCATTTATATTTCTCACCTCACCTCTTATTTGTTTGCCTTCTGTTTCCCCGTCTGAATGGTAAGGAAGGGATCCCGGGAGTTTATTCTCTGAAAAAGGGGCTTTCAGATCTTTTCCTGGTGATTCAGGAGAGGGTGGTGTTTCTACATGGGTTCCCTGGATGTTCCATCCTTTTGCAGGGAATCTTAACCCCTCCTTCTGATGTTTTACTAGGTGACCTCTTCCCCAAGATGTCATACAGTAAAGGTCTCTCTAGGCATTTCACCTTCTAACGCTTCCCTTTTCTCATCCACCAGTGTTTTTAAGACGTTGGAGTTTGGGGTATTCTTTTCACCTTTTCTTTTCCTCCGGAAGGGGTTCATGAGGAATTTTTCTAGCAAAGGGGTTTTATGCTTCCCATTCCAAAGATACTGGGAGTTTAGTAGAGATTCCAAGTCAGATGGTGTGGGATTTGGGCCTTCTGAGGCAAGGGAGGAATGGTTAATTTGAGACTCATTCAAACTGCTGGAGTTTGGAATAATTCCCTCAACCAAGGAATCACATATGTTCTCATATATGAGGGTTCCCAATATTTCACCTCAGCAAATAGTTTTGGGAAGTAGAGAAAAGTTGAGTACCACAAATGTTGGCTTATGTCCATATGATATAAGGGGAAATATCTCCACACCCTGCTTCTTGACAGGTACCACATATAAATGGCAGAGATGGCCAATTAACCCATTTGTAAGCCCAGAGAGATCCCCATTTTCTCTTTTTTTGGGATTTGATAGTTGTAGGGGCATGAGAGGCAATAGCGATTCCCCTCTATTGTTTTCTGGTCGGGAAAAATAGCTTGAGATATTAAGGGGGAAAATTGAACTCCTATTTTCTGTTCTAATGGCAGGAAGGGAGGTGTCATGCTCTCCATTGGTTTCTCACCATTGAGGGCAATAGAATTTTGATAGTGTTGGTCTGAGGATTGCGAAGGGGTATGAAAGTCTCTGTTCAGGGTTCCTTCATGAAAGTGGGCTCTCCAACTATTATCAATTGGACCATATCTCACATCTGACACCATGTGAGAAACTCATGGTGACACAAGGAAGACAGACACAAGTGATCAAGGGTGTTTATTAAACAATGAAAGTGGTTTGCGGGTTTGAAAAACACCTAATCTAAGCCTAAATCTAAGATGGAGACAGGTGTCGACCATCAAATGAAAATAAGGCAGTCCTAGTGGTGTTGTGTCAAACAAAAAGGCCTATACTAAGAAAACCTATTACCAATTCCTTACACTACAAAAGATGTGGGGTCAAGTTTCAAGAACAAAAGAAGTGTTCTTAAATGATATCTCAGGAGGCGGTAGCCTGAGTCTCCCTTAACCACGTTTTGAGCACCAGTTAAGGTTGGAGCTTTAAGCTTGTAGCACAGTCTGATCTCGGGCCTCTACAGCACGAGACAACAGTTCCAAATGGCAGATCTCAGGACCGTCGATGGCCAAGTCTCGTTTCCTCTGAAAGTCTCTTGCCTTCAGGGCCTGATGTGTTTTAAAAACAAAACAAAAGTTCCTTCAACAAATGAAAGTTCATTCCAAAGTTCAATGTGAGTGATGGTTTCACCCCTGGGTCCCCCTATTCTTTTTTTTATTTTTTATTGCATCAATTAGTTACCAAAGGAAACTTTAAATGCATTGTGAAGGTAAGAAAAAAAGAATTAAAAATAAGAAAGAAAAAACACAATTACATCAATTACATATATAGGGGAGAAACAGTATAGCTCAAGTAAAATAACTAAATGTCCAGAATTGTAAAAATTTCTCTCATAAAGGTCAACAAAGCCAAGGTCATAGATACTTTTTCCCCCCTTCTCAGGATTAGCCACCTGTCCTGCAAGGTTAAAGTACTTAAATTTGAAAGGTGCGTCCCCAACCATTTCTCTCTGGGCTTAGTTAAGGTAACACAGTTCATCACTAGATGCTGTAAGGTTTCAGCCTCTTGGCCACAACCTCGACACAGCAAACTGGGTTTTTCCTCTTTTTTGTTTCTTCTCCCTAGAACTTCTCTTGTGTGGAAGAGGTTTAGTCTGAATTTTAAGAACCGCTGCCTTTCCGTATTTGAGGGAAATTTATCCAAGCACGGGTGAACGGTGCCTCTGCAATAGTGCTCGTCCATACCTTGGGTTATTGATGGCAAAACACTAAGCCTGTCCAGGGTGGCTGTCCAGTCCCAGTCCAAGAGTTTCCTCTTTACCATGGGCGGATTTGACATAAGATTGTCTAGTTTTAGTGCTATGGTATTCAGGATTTCTAAGCAGATTATTTGCCACTTGGTTAGGACCGGAATCAGTTGTCTTTTGATTGCTTCATTAATTGCCACAAATCCACTTCTTTCCTGGGGTGCAGACATTTGCCAAGGAGTGTCAAGGATTTCCAGACCGTAGATATGTAAAGGGAGGATAGGCCCAGTTCCTTACGCACACTTTCCATTGGAATTGATGTCGGTAAGTCCAATACTATTCTGGGCTGACCCTTCTCGCATCGTATTTTTGTCATGCAGCGCTGCTTCCGTTGGTCACTGTGGCACCGGTGGAGGCACATTGCTTGTATTCGTATTACACCTTCTAACATGGCGCTTTCTGGTCTCTGCAACAGTGCAGTCGTGCAGGTGTCACGTGACGGCTTGGCTCCGCCTCTCCCTTCGGAGAGAATTCTTCAGTCAGAGATTCCCGGAAGCCGCCGCGTTGCTACTCTTCATAGCGAACGCTATGTGAGTTCGGACTTTTCTGTACGAACGTTTAGTTGCTTTCTAACACAAGCTGATTACTATCTTTCCTCCGTTGTTCCTTTTTTCGATTGTCACTCTCGCCAGCTCCACAACTCTTCCGGCATCTTGTGGTTAAGGTATCTCATACTATAGTTATTTCTGTTCAGTCTTTACACTCCATGCAGATTCCTTTAACCTACTTTGTTCTGTGTTTAAAGCCGATTCCACAGACAACCACGAGTTCGTACTAATTCTGACAGTCTTTCGGTAACGATGCCCTGCAACACACAAACGTTCCGCCTCCATTCCTCCGAACGGGTTGTTAAAGGATGATTTCTCTCACCCCAGGCCTTAGTTGTTACCTCTCAAGGTATGGAATATAGGCAGGCTAGGATTCTTGTTCTACACACTTGTATCATACATTCCCTAACTTCCTCGGTGCGTGTCTGTTTAGATATAAAGGACACGCCTCCTGCTTTCCTGTTGCGAGAATACTGCAGCCTTTGAACAACGCCTTTCTCAGATTGCTCATCACAGGTACATACACTGGATTCACTATTCTAGTAGCTTTGACCTCTTCCTTAATTTACTCCTTCCTATTCTGACCTATCTCCTGCTTACCACTACAGCCTCCACTACCATCCATAAACTCTGATGACTTCTCAAATCCCAGGAAGAAAATAGCATCGACAATCTCCACTCCTGATTCCATCCAGAAGTATCTTCATCCGACGGACAACCAGGGTTTTTTTCCCCAGAGGGTTTCCATGGAGGGCCTGGGTTTCAGCAGCCGTTCACTGGCGCAGGGGCTCAGGTTCCACAGGGAGATTCTTGATAGCCACACTGCTGTTTCTGATCCCGGTGTTCCTGAAGGTGGGTCATTTGTTCATGAAGTTAAGCCTTACCATTATATCGTATTATACAGATAACAATTTTACAATTTCTGGTATGGTGACGGCTTCACCCCTGTATCCCCCTCTTCTGGGCTGACCCTTCTTGTATGGTATTTTATATAAAGCTCTGATGAAAGCTTTGCCCTTGGATCTCCCTCGGCTGGGCTCAGACCTCTCTTGACTGTCAGTACTTGGGTGACGATTTCACTGCTGGATCCCCCACCGCCGGGCTCCGACCCCTCTCAATTCTTAGCCTTCCTTCGCCGGATTATGTATGGCTCTCGAGCAGGGTGATAGTGGCTCACTCCTGGGTCCTCCTCTTCTGAGCTGACCCCTCCTTACTTTTAAAGGAATAGTGTGATAAAAAATTGCCTTAAAAGATGGGCAATAATCAAAAACGAATATTAAACATATATATATTTTTTTTACAAACTTTATTTTGTATTTTATTTCAAGAGCTTTGATTATAAAAGCGAAAACATGGTATAGTTCATTCTATTCCTGTTTTCCAACATCTCCATGCAATTACTTGTTCTGTTGAGTTCTTGAACATAATAATTAATTAACAGTTAACAATTAACAAAGGTTCCCTCCCTCCTCCCTCCCCCTGCTTGTTCTCATATTAGCAAGAGTCAGTTGAGTTAATATAAAACACGTCCATTTGTGTGTTTATGCAGTTCTCTTCCTCAGGCTGATTTGCTCCGCTCTGATGGATCATATTATGGAGATTTTACGTAGTATTCTGGGTTTAAAGTACATTTGTTCTCTGTCTCTACTAAATTCATGAAGAGGCATCCAGGTATTCAAATATTTCGAATATGAGCCGTATGCCAAGGCTGTTACCTTTTCTAGGGCCATGATTCCCCATAAATTAACCTACCACATAGCTTCTACTGGGCCGTGTTTTCTTTTTCCACATGTGTGCCAAGTTAATCCTTGCTGCGCTCAACATGTGGGTAATGAGCATGGTGTTATTTCCGTTGTTTGCGTAGATGTTCTGGATTGCCGCTCCTAATAGTATTACCACTGGGTCCATGGGGAGGTGCACTTTCGTTATTTCCTTGATATGACTCAGGATTTCTTTCCAATAGGTCTGTGCCTGAGGGCAGAACCACCAAATGTGGATCATGTCTCCCACCTCTCCACAACCTCGCCAGCACAAGGAGGAGTAACTAGCTTTAATAGAGTGTATTCGTTGAGGGGTCATGTACCACCTAAGGCACAGTTTAAAGGCTGCTTCTTTGATTGTGGCAGATCTAGAGCTCTTCGCTGCTCGATGCCATATTTGCCCCCATGTCTCTATAGGAATAGGCCTGCCCGTCTCCTCCTCCCATTTCCTCATATATGGAAGTGTTTCTTCTGTATCTGCTCCACAGAGCAGGCAGTATATTCGCGATATACCTTTTTCAGGTATTCCTTCCTGTATGGTGAGTTCCAACCCTATAGGTTGTCGAGATGCTCCCTCTTTCACCCCAGTATTTGTGACCCAATGCCTGATCTGGATATAGTGATACCGTTCAGTTTCAGGGACCGAGAACTTTTCTTTACATCCTTCGAACGTTAGGGGTACCCAATTGTTGTGCTGGATTTATGCTTGGTTCAAAATGGCGCGGGCGCGCAATGCATTTTGGGAGCGCTCGCAGCCATGTTGGATATTTACTTCACTTCGCAGTGAAAGGCTGCACACATTTTGCTGAAGTGTTAGATTCACAGTGCTGAGACAAACATGCTTTTTCAAACTTGGTATGCAGTCAAGGTCATTTCTGCTGGGAAAGCTAACGTTGTTATGGCTTGCTACTGTTCTCCGTGGAGTGTGTTTTTAGAGCAGGGAGGCCCTGCGTTCCTTGGGGGGAGCTCTCGATTGATCCAGCTGGCAACCGACGGCTGTTCCTCAACTGCACAGGTGCAATTCCAGAAGGTTCGAGAATTAACTCCCCTTTTGTGGAGTTCCTATATATGCGGAAACCCGGAGGGGGTCAGGTGAGACTTCAGCCAGAGAAGGACGCTCCGTCTGGCCTTCCTGTGAGCTGTGGTACTCTCGGCCTGGCTGTCCCCGGAGTCTTCCAGCCGCTTCTGGACAAGATGAGGACTTCAATTACGCTCACGGTGATGTATTTCCTTTTGATTTCTTTATTTCTTCTGTGAACTAGGTCCATGTTATTTTTATGAGTGATTTCTATGTGTTTGTAAGCTTTGAATAAATAGCCGTAAAGAGCTGATTTATCTTCTAAGAGTGCGTGGTTGTGAGTTATTGTGTCTGTCTGTTTTTTGTGGTTCAAAGTACTTGCTCCATTATTGCATTGATGATTTATGGTTGTTTCGTGCACTTTTCGGGGGAGAGCAGTACACCAGTCTGTGTAGAATTCTCTTAAGGTAAGATTCTCCCCTCCTTCCCAACGGGACCAGAAGTGTGGTTGCATGCCTGGGGAGAAGTCCGGATTATTAGCCATAGGTGTAAGTGAGCCCCCCCAGTTTTAGCTTCTTATTCCGTAGGGCTTTATCCCAGTACCACAATGTGACTTTTGTTGTTTCCAATAGTGTGCCTACCTTCTCTCTGTGTTTCGGGCGCAAAAATCCCAGGCTTTCCAACGGGGCCCTTGTTGCTTCTCTTTCTAGGTTTACCCATCAGTTCTGATTCTCACGTGGGGACCACTGTAACATCGGCGCCACTTGTGCTGCACAGAACCTATGGAATTCTGGCACTCCCAGCCCTCCTATAGCTTGTGTTCGAAAAAGGAATTTTTTGGGGATTTTTGGCTTCTTTCCTTTCCAAATGAAAGCCATAACCTTCTTTTGTAAATTCGGGATTGCTGGAGGAGGAATTTACAGTGGGAGCGCACCCATTATGTATGAGAATCTAGGAAGTAGGGACATCTTGACTGCAGCTATCCGCGCTGACCAGGACAGCTCCTGCATATCCCACTTTTTCAGGTCATCTATAAAGGTTGTCAGTAATCTCGGGATATTTGCCCCATAGAGCTTCCTATAGGAAGGTGTTAGATTTATACCCAAGTAGACTGTGGGTCCTTGACTTCATTTCAGCGGGTATTTTCCCTCCCACCCTGCCACCCTCTCAGGGTTCTCTGTGATATTAAGTGCGTTAGATTTAGGGTAGTTTATATGGAACCCCGAGAATTCTGCGAATTCCTCTAGCATTGTGATTGTGTGGGGGAGTGAATACTCTGTGTCCCTTAAAAAAAGAAGGACATCATCTGCATATAGAGCTATCTTCTGAGTTCCACATGTCCCTGTGTACACCCCCAGTATGCCTTGTTCTGATTGTATCCCTTGTGCCAGCGGCTCCATGGCCATTTGCAAAAATTAACGCTGACAGGGGGCACCCCTGTCTGGTACCTTTGCGGACTGGGATGCTCTCGGTTAACTGGCCATTAATCATCAGTTTTGTCGACGGGTGTACAAAGTTGGCCAGTACCATATGGGAGAAATCGGGCCACATCCAAACTTTTCCAAAACTAGCTGGAGGAAACTCCAGTCTAAACTATCAAAGGCTCTGGAAGCATCCAGCGCTAAGATTGACATAGGTTGGCCTGTTCTTTGCGCCCATTGTATGATGTTTATTGCCCTACGTATATTATCATACGTATGACGTCCTCTTACAAAGCCCGCCTGCTCTGGGTGGATTATTTTAGGGAGGACTTTAGCTAACCTTTGTGCCAAGACTGTGGAGTAGATTTTTGCATCCCCATTTAGCAAAGAGATGGGGCGATAACTTGCACAATCCGTAGGATCTCTATCTGGTTTTAAGAGAAGGACTGTGGTGGCTGGACTCATTTCCCCCGTGACTTGGCCTGTGTCTCTTATATAGTTAAATAGGTATGTTAGTGGGCTGGCCAATATGTTTTGGAATGTTTTATAATAGGCATTACATAGGCCGTCCGGGCCCATGGATTTATTCCCTTGCAAGGCGTTAATAACACCCCACACCTCCTCTTCTGATATAGGTGCTTCTAACTCTTGTCTATTGCTTTCAGTGATTTGTGGCAGTTCCACCTGTGCCATGAATTTCGTTTGTGTCTCCCTTTGTAAATTGTCCCCTGATAGGTGTCTAAAGTAGAATGCATGCATGACCTCCGCTATCCCCTTTTCATCTTTGACCACCTCCCCCCCCCCCGCATGTGTTAGTTGGGTAATACGGTTGCGTTTCTTGTGCTTTTTCAATTTGGCCGCTAGGAGCCGATTGGCTTTGTCCCTTTTTATACATTACGTTTGTTTTGTTTTTAGGAGGAGCTGTACGTATTCGTCCGCATAGTGGGCTTCTAATGCAGCTTTGGTTTGTTTGAGTTCCCGCCAAGCTTTTCGGGATTTTTTGTCTTTATATTGTGTTTCTGCTGTCTTCACTTTAGTTTCTAATTCTTGCCTCTCTCTTTCTTTTCTCTTTAAGAAGTTTGCTGTATGTGCTATAAATTCCCCTCGGACTACTGCTTGGCTAGCATCCCATATTATCCCCCAGTCAATCACTGGCGTGGTGTTTTCCATGAAATAGTTTTTTAACACTTGCTCAATGTCCGTTCTCAGAGCTAGATCTTTGAATAGTAGTTCATTTAGTCGCCATGGTTTGAAGTTTGTGACTTCGGGCTCGGCATTTCCATGGTCAAGGAGACCGGCGTGTGGTCTGATATACATTGCACCCCTATTTCTAACCCATGACCTGTGGCATAGCCGTATGTGAGATTAGGATCATATCGATCCGGGAGAACCCTTTATGTACTGTTGAGTAAAAGGTGTAATCTTTCTCCTGCTGCCGAAAGAAGCGCCAGGTTTCAATTAGCTGTAAGTCTCTGAGGAAGTGGGCCAGGGCTCGTCTGTTCACATTGTCGCAGGATGTTGCTGGGAGAATTTCATCCATTGAGGCGTCCATAACACAGTTGAAATCTCCCCCCGCCAGGATTTGCCCTTTCCCCCACTGTGCTATTTTTAGGAAAGGTTCCTTCAGAAACCGATCATGCTTCTCATTAGGAGCATAAATCACCACCATGGTCACTTGTTGGTTCATTAGAGTTTCCCCCAAGATTAAAAATCTCCCTTCTCGATCTCTTTTAACAAAATGTTTCTCAAACAGGACTCCTTTAGCTATGAGAATTCCCACCCCTCTCTTTTTCATCCCACTTGAGGCCAAGAACTGCATTGGGAAGGCTCTGTGCCTCAGCCTATGTTTGTCTTCCGGGAGCAAGTGGGTCTCCTGCACCCACACCACTGAAGCTTGCAATTCCCCCAGCCGTCTCATAATTGATCTTCTTTGGATAGGGGAGTTTAGCCCTTGCACGTTAAGCATAATGAACTTTAGATCAGCCATGCTCGGGATTAAGCATAATCCTGTTAGTCAGTTTCCTTTCCATAAGAACCTTGAGAACTGCATTTATGTAGATTTTGTCCTCAACCCTAAGTTGTGTTTTAACTGTAATTTCTTTCCCCCCCATATCCCAACTTCCCAAAACCTTACAACAGTAACAAATAACATAAGTAGTTGCATCAATTCACCGGGAATTACCTTTCCCAGGAGCAGAGGGTTCCGCGTCCCCCCTCCAGGCCTCCCTCCACTATCTCCATCTCTGCACCAGTCCACCTGCCCTCAATAGAGGGACCCCCTTAGCGAGAGTCACTTTGCCCTCTTCTCGGTTATTACCTCTAGAGGGTCGCCATTCAGGTCCTCTCTTCCCAAGTTATAATGGGCACCCGGAATTCATTACTTACAGGCTTTGTATGGAAGCCTTATACCGGGTTCGTCTCTTTATGTTCTTTAATATGACCTCGTAGGCGAGATCGCGCTGGTTTCCATTGTTCTCTCTCTCGGGACCCGCTTTCTTTAGAGTGATCCAATGGAGAATTCCTTTCGGCAGTGCTTTTGTTTCCTTCCATGTCTCTCATGAGTTCCTCCAACTCTTCTTCCTTCGTGATTGTGTATTGCTGTCCTTTCCATTCGAAACGGAGACCATTCGGGAAGATCCATCGATATTGGATTGTCTTACTCCTTAACCAATCCGTTACCACCTGCAGTCGTTTCCTCTTCTGTAATGTGGCCTGGGCTAGATCTTGATAGAGCTGGATGGTTATTGATCGGAACCTCATAGAGTCTGTCTTACGAACCGCCTTCATGATGTCTTCCTTTAGTTGATACAGATGTACTCTAGTCAACACATCTAGGGTCAAGTTTCTGTTGATTTGATAGGTGGAATAGACCCTGTGGGTTCTGTCCAGCACTATGTCTCTCTAATCTTCCAGACCCAGTATCTGTTAAAATAGTTCAATTACTATTCGTTGAAGCTCGGAATCTGAAATGGATTTGGGCAAGTCTCGGATACGTATGTTATTGCGCCTTGATCTATTTTCGGCGTCTTCTTGTTTGCTCTGGACTCGGTCCAGCTGTTGCTCCAATTCCTGAACTCTTTTGGACAGCACATCCTGTTCATGTCCTTGCTCCGCTAATGTTGTTTCCGCTTCACCAATCTGCTTTTCTACTGCCGTGATTCTTTTATTGAGGTCAGCTATTGACTTGGCCAGGTCAGAGGCGCTATCTCTAATATCTTTTTTAAGCTCCTGTAACATCTCCAGCAGGTCAGACCTGCGCAGAGGTCGGTCCTCTTGTATCAGTTTATCTACTTGGGTAGGAGAGTGTATCTGAGCGGAAGTCTGTTGTAGACTGCGTTTCTGATTGTCTGCAGCTTACATGAGTACCTTTATGTCTCCAGAAGATGAGCCTTTCTGCTTCTGCCCTGCTTAGACATGTTTGCTGGAATGGAGGTGTAGGGACCCGGCACTAGCTTTAACCAGGAGCCTGGTTATCCCAAAGCTTCCCCGGATCTTTGCCCTTTGAAGCTCTTCACTGTATCCCAGATGTGGTAGCCGATTCCACCTTGCTTTGTGGCCGTAAGGCTTATGAGATATGTGTGCAAACAATTCTGGTGCAGTAGATTTTAGTTTATTCTTATTCTTATCGTATGCTCTATGGACTGTCACTTCCTTGGTTGCGGTGTGTGGTCTCCTTTAGTTCTTTAGTGGGGAATTCTGCATGTTTCCATCATTGCTTATTAGCTGCCATGGGTTTGGTTAATTGTCACCCCCTCTTCCTACTTGGATGCATTCTGTTGCCTCAGATTCTCCCTCAATGCCTGTATGTGTGTCTTGCAGCACCTAATTGAGGTTGGTTTCTTCTGTATGTTGGGCTCTTAGTTTGTCTGACATCCGTGGATCTCCCTCAGCTCTCGGAGTTGTCTCCCCACTACTCTTCAGTCTCTTCCCTTCTCTCCTGCCGAACTCCTTCCTCAAACGTCCGCCCTAAATGATGGGCGAGGTGCTATTCTGCAATCAGCTGAATTTGGCTTCACTGTCCCCCTCTGTCTCCAGCCCCCGGGAGAGGGTCGCGATGCACCTGCTATTCCCAGTGCCCGGGGCTCTGCGCTCCACTACCGCAGCGGTCGCCTCCCTCACCCATGCCCTCGCTCCTCCAGGGACTCGTTATGTTTACCTTCGTGCTGGGCTTCGGGCTGTCTTCTGCTGCGGCTGCCGTCTCGTTCGCCCCTCTTCCGGCTGCTTTCACTCTCTCTGACCGTCCGCCCTACGGCCTCCTCCCGGAGCACACCAGCAGCTCATCCAGGTGGGCCGCTCCCACGATGCTGCAGTCGGGTCTCCTCCAGTGCCAGATGGGGAAAAGAGGGGCTGCAAGCCGCAGACACTCAAGCATTTCCACCACGACACAGGAGCATCTGCACGGCCCAAGTGTTCAGTAGGTTATTGAATCTTCGGTGTCCAGTTTCTAACTTCTCCTTCAGAGGATTGCGGCGAAATCGCATACATGCCGTATGAATTTCTATAGTTGCGGCACACCACTTCGTACCCCTACCCACTGGATAAGTGGCGGATGCCATTTTGGTGCGAATCCGAAGTGGAGTGCGACTGAAAACTGCTGCAAACTTCTTCCTCGATTTGTTTCACCGCTTCGTTTCAGCACTTTGTATTTGTATTTGTATTTATTTTATTTATAACGCGCAAACCCGCAGGCCCGGAGGAATCAGGGCGCAGTTTAAGAGGTTACAGAAATGCATACATAGAGGCAATTGCAATGCATGAAATTCCAACAGGAGTGACAATACATGATATGTACAGGACATTCAGTACAAGTAAAACAGTCAGCAGGTCAGAGTAAGTATGACAGAGGAGCTGTGCAGGACTTAAGGCTGGTCGAAGAGCCAAGATCTAGTATTGGCCTTGAAAGTGTGAAAAGACTCTTTAGCTCTGATTGTGGCAGGGAGTGAATTCCAGAGCTTGGACGCTAGGACCGGGAAGCTTGAGCCCCCTGCTTTTTGCAGTTTAAATCTAGGATGGCTAGACAGTGGGATTGGGCAGTTCTTAGCAAACGGGAGGCCGAGTGTCTCGACAGTCGACTGCCGAGATAGATGGGGGCCTTGTTGGCCAGGCATTTGTGCGTGATGGCGAGTGCTTTGAGTGAGATTCTTTGCTTGACAGGTAACCACTTTAAGATAGATCTAGTTTCTGAGATATGATGGTTGCGAGGGATGTTTAAGGCGGCACGGATGGCATTGTTTTGGGTGGTTTGGAGTTTATTTAGGTTCTCTTGACTAGTGCCTAGGTAGAGGGCACTGCAGTAGTCGATTTTAGCCATGATGAGGGTTCTCGCTAGTGTGACACTGTTGGATCTAGTAAGGAAAGGTCTGCAGGCTGCAATGAGTTTGCATGTGTGTGCCGACGCAGATCTGACAGCATTCGTTTGACGGGTTAATGATAAAGTAGCGTCAAGGTACAACCCTAATGTTTTAGTGTCTTTAGAGACTCGAATGCTATTGCCGTCTATAGAGAATGATTGATATGCCGGTTCAAGTCTGCTCAGGCGTTGTGCAGTGCCCAAGATGAGAAGCTCTGTCTTATCATCATTTAGGCACAACTGGTGTTGGGCCATCCAAGCTTGGATAACCAAGTAGACATCGTTGAGGGCCTTGGTGTCAGCTAGATAATCACCAGTGATGGGGATGAGTATCTGGGTGTCATCCGCATAATTAGTGTAGGAGACACCCAGATAGTCAAGCACATCAAAGAGTGGTTTTGTGAAAATGTTATAGAGTGTAGGTGACACACAAGAACCCTGAGGTACGCCACAATGAATTGGGGAAGGGTCGGCAGCTGCGGATGGGGCAAAGACTCTCATGGATCTGTTGCTCAAGAAGGATTTGATCCATGCTGCAGCAGAGGGTGAGAAGTTGGCAGCGGAGTGGAGGTGCTTGCAAAGGATTTGGTGATTGACCAAATCAAAAGTGGCCGAAAGGTCGAGAAGTAGTAGCATTGCTAGCTTGCCCTGATCCTTTAGGACTTCGATTTGGGTTTTGAGGTCTATTAACGCAGTCTCCGTCCCGTGTCTGGGGCGGAATCCAGATTGTCGTAGACCTAGCATGTTATTGGATTCCAGATAGTTTTGAATCTGAAGATATGCAGCACGATCTAAGATCTTAAGCAGAAATGGTACTGTTGTGATAGGTCGGAAATTAGTAGGAATGCTTGGGTCGAGGGAATGTTTTTTGAGCAGAGGGATCACCCAAGCGTCCTTCAGGTTATCCGGGACAATACCAGTTTTGAAAGACGAGTTAATGAAGGCAGTGATGGATGGGGCCAGCTCATGCGCCGAGTCCTTGTTAATTGGGGCTGGGCATGGATCACCTTGGCAGTTGGAGGGTTTGATTCTGAGAATTATGTTTTCTACCTCAACGACGGTGAGCGGTGAGAATGTAAATGGTGTGATGTTAGCGGTGTCTGGAGTGGGGGCATTAGCAGGGGAGAGAGCGCGGTTATCGCGCTTCAAGTTGTCCTGCTTATCTTTAATTTTCGCTTGTAGTGTGGAGATTTTATTTAGTAAGGCTGCTTGGATGTTAGTACACCATTGACTATCTTTCAAGCAGGTGTCAGGGGGGGCGACTGGAGTTTCAAGCTCTTTTAGGATTTTAAAGAGTTCCTTGGTGTTCGAGTCGGCTTGCATAATGCGGTTGTTGAAGGATTCCTTTTTTGCAGTGATGATGGCATCTTTATAGGAGAGTGAGGCAAGAAGGAAACCATCTTTGTGCTCGTCAGAGGGTTGGCTTTTCCATCGATTTTCGGCACAACGTTTCGCTTTGCGGAGAATTCTTAACTGTGGGGTGAACCATGAGTTAAGATGAGCTTGTAATTTGGCTTTCCTTAGTTTGATAGGTGCTATAGAGTCAATAGCCGTAAGCATAGTTTGGTTGTACGTGTCTGCTAAGGACGTAGGGTCAGGGCAAGTGTTGAGGGCTGCATCAAGAGTTGGGAGTAGCAGTGAGTGGGAGGAGTTTCTCCTTCATTATATCTTTTTTGCTTCTGGTTGGGAGTGCTGGGGCTGTTGGAGTCGGGATACGTGGGGTTGCTTCGATGTTAAAGGTTATGACATGATGGTCAGACCATAGACAGGGGGTGTTGCTAAGAACCTTAATGTTGCAATTGGAGCCAGCTAACCAATCTAGTGTTCTACCTTTGTTATGGGTAGGTTCTTGGATGTACAAGGTGAGGCCGAGATCAGTTAGCATGTTCTCCAAGTCAGTTGCCACAGGATCCTTAGGGTCTCCAAGACCTAAGTTAAGGTCGCCTAGGACGATGGTTTGTGATTTGTTTTTAGTATTATCCAGAAGGAGGGTGGAAATTTCACTGGCAAAGAACGGTGCCGGACCCGGAGGCCTGTAAATGAGGTGTAAGGTGGCCGTTTGATTGGGGGTGAGAGCTAATTTGACTGACAGCAGCTCAGCTGAAGCCAGTGTGGCATTAGGTATCACTCTTAGGTCAAGCACATTTTTGTGGATGAAGGCTACACCCCCACCTCTATAGTGGGCCGTGGGACGGTCACACCGTGTGATGCCGTAGTCAGGCGGTAGGGCGAGCGCTAGTAAGGGGCCAGAAGCAGCATGAAGCCAGGTTTCGGATATCGCTAGGAAGTCAAGGTCAGACGTAGTGATGAGGTCAGCTATGTCTAGTGCATGTGCAGTGAGGGATCTGGTGTTAATAAGGGCACCCTTAAACATGGGCAGTATAACCTCTGTAGATGTGGATTTGCAAGAGGTAATGATTGGCGGTGAACCAAGTGGAGGTAATAAGGTTTGCTTCGAGGCATTGTTACGGGAGTGACGTAGGCGGAATCTGGTGCCTAATCTCTTGTTTCTGAGAAGGAGGGGGCAAGGTTGGTTAGGTGTAGGTTTCTTGGCGAAGTGTTCTAGCCATAGTGCAGGGTCATTAAGGTATTGGTTGATCTGTCCACCTGCAGAGGCTGCCAGGCTCATTATGGGTGGCACCATAAGTCGTGAGGAAGCAGGACTGAGAGAAGGATGATCAGGTTTAGGATGGAGAGGTAGGGTGGTTACCGTATGTAGCTGCGTGACTTGGGCAAGTCGAAGAGCTAGAGTGTAATAGACTGGGAGGAGAGCACTGATGTACATGATGGTCGTCCTAGTTACCTGCGTAGGAAGGAGAAGGCCCGGAGGGCACTGCAATCACATGTATAAATAGGGGTCACCTGGGTTCAGTTTAGCAGTGGAGGCAGAAAGGCCCAGCAATCAAATACAAATAGGAACACCTAGATTTGATTTAGCAGTGGAAGGCAGAAAGGCACAGCACTCAAATGCATAAATAGGGACACCTAGATTCAATTTCCAAATGAAAGGCAGAAAGACACTCAAATCAAATGCATAGTAGTGGTCCTCTAGATTCAATTTTGCAATGATAGGTAGGAAGGTACTCAAAGCAAATGCATAAATAGGGACACCTAGATTCAATTTAGCAGTAAGGCAGAGAAGTCTAGGCATAATGTGCAACACGCTGCACATGCGGTCATGGAGTGACCATAGGGTACAACGCAATTCAAGAGTGGTTAGGACGCGACCATAGGGTACAACACACTTCAAGTGAGGGAGGGAAGTGACCAGAAGGAACAGCATATATGTGGTAAGGAAGAGACCATATGGTACGAGACATTTCAAATGCGGTCATTAGGCGACCAAAGGGAACAATGCAGTTCACAGGCACTTTGGGTCTCACATTAACTAGGATGCCTCAATGCACTAAGTGTAATGCTACATATAAAGAGCACACAAATTAAGTGGCGTGCATCAGGCACAGTTCGAGGTCATAGTGACTGGCAAGAGGCGGTCAACATCATTAATAAGGCATATTGACTCGCATAAGGCGGACTCATGTCGATATAATGATATGACACAGGCATGGATATGGCAATAGTGCGTCACCACGGCTAGCAAAAGGTCAGGTTGGCATAGAGATGACAATGGAGTGGAAACTGTGGCAGGCATACGACAGTGATAATTGTAGCTAGGCGTACATTGTCTGTTGCCAACAACCAAGGCAACAGCAGCAGCTGTGTGGGAAGCAGTGACTGCATGCCGAGAGCGGCAGCTCCACGCCTGGGAGCCCATAGCGGAGTGCACAGAGGACTTTAAGCGAGTGGGGCTGGCTGTGAGGCAGATCGCTTTACTTCCCTTTGCACTGGTGAAGATGTGGCCACTAATGGCAGAAGAAATGCATTGAAACAAGTCAGCTGTGTTATCATTTGGATTTGAACATACATTTTCTGGTTGCTACTTTGCTGCCCCGCCTTCTTCTGGGTGATTAAAAATACCTCCATCTCCTGAACTATTGCAAATCACAACTGCGGAAAAGGACATTTAGAACATTGACTTTGAACACTGAGGAAACAGCTTTTTAGAATGAAAGTACTGACTGACCAAATCCCTGAAAACCCGGTCAAGAGGAAAATAAATTAGAGGGAATATATTGAACATCTGGGTGAATCAAGGAAGAACTATTTGAAGAAGACTGGATATATGGAATAAATTCAAAAATAGACACTGCTTTGTACTATGTGGCCCAAGAAAGACATTGTTTGTACTAGGTGGCCCCAGATGGCTCTTGACTATTTAAATGCAGAGTATCTGGATGTCTAGATTTTAGAATTTATCACCTAATTTATCAACCTAATCTGCCCTGTCCTGAGGAAGACGATTGCCAAGCCTTCTCTCTCCTGCTACGGTGAGAGATAGACAGCTTAGACATTATTATTATTTTTATCGTCGAAACTACCTATGTTCAGATACCAGTACAGCCCACGACACGTTTGGGAGCTGTACTAGGTACCGGTTGTTGACTGTTTTGGTCAGATTGGGGACAAGCACAGGTCAGTTGTTTGTTCTCTACAAAGAAATGGTGACTATTTTGGTCAGATTGGGGACAAGCACAGGCTAGCTGTTTGTTCTCTATAAAGAAATGGTGGGCTGGACTAAGGCATAACCCTTTTCATCTCGTAGACAATATTGACTATTGTTGAACTATGTGACTCTAGTGCCTTACATAACTCCTTAAGCCTCACTAACTAACTCTTATACACATATATATAGAGATTGGTTATAATATATCCCCCTGGTTAAATACAGTTGGGGGTTCAATTGAGGATCTTTGCAGTCCACGGAAGCTATGTATGTTTGAATTAAGTTAGGCACAATGCACTTATGCTTACATCCTAGGATGTTCAGTAAAATAATATGCACTTTAACTGGACTGTTTTGGTCAGATTGGGGACAAGCACAGGTCAGTTGTTTGTTCTCTACAAAGAAATGGTGACTATTTTGGTCAGATTGGGGACAAGCACAGGCTAGCTGTTTGTTCTCTATAAAGAAATGGTGGGCTGGACTAAGGCATAACCCTTTTCATCTCGTAGACAATATTGACTATTGTTGAACTATGTGACTCTAGTGCCTTACATAACTCCTTAAGCCTCACTAACTAACTCTTATACACATATATATAGAGATTGGTTATAATATATCCCCCTGGTTAAATACAGTTGGGGGTTCAATTGAGGATCTTTGCTGTCCACGGAAGCTATGTATGTTTGAATTAAGTTAGGCACAATGCACTTATGCTTACATCCTAGGATGTTCAGTAAAATAATATGCACTTTAACTGGATATGCTTAGCATCAATTATGTGTTTTTATGCTGGTTTTAATTGTATGGTAATTGAATATGTGTTTATTAAAGATTGATTGAATATATCTCTATGTTCCTTGACCTGATCTGTCCCCTTATTTAGCTCCCTCATAGTGGGCAGTATATTCCATTGATTGATTCTATGGCTCTATTCCCATGAACCTCCCTTTTTCCCCCTTGGTGGGTCTGTCTTGCCAACAACCAAGGCCGGCATGGAGGATGCACGAGTATACTGGGTGGCTTGTAGGTAAGACAAAGTGTAATAGGAAAGCTTATAAGGTGTGTATCAGAAATTGCAAACATCAAACACAGTATAATAGTATAGAAGTACTGGGTGAAACGTGAGCGCAGGGTTCAACACAGAATGTGCGAAAAGGCAATAAGGGCCACGTAGGCAGATATCATCGTGCAATGTAATTTGGGAGGCAATGCGAAAGGCGACGCTACTGGTAGATACTCTTTACAACGTAATTGCAATGGAGCAAATGTAAGTCTCTTAAACCAGGATAGACTGATTACTGATAGGGCCACTCCATGAGGGATCCGTCAGGGTAGAGGGGAGCTCACAGGACACAAGCAGATTATAGTGACCAAGGAGTCTTACCGGCGGGAGGGCAAAGTCCATAGCCCGGGCTTCGGAATGCTCCGGACAGGCTCCAGACAGGAAGAGCTCCTTGTGGAGAGGCTCCTTAGAGAGAGGAGCCGGCGTTCGCCTGCCGGCGCGTGATTGGAGACTTTAAGATGCCTCAGAAGGTCATAGTTGTCTGAGTCGCGTTTGTAGGGGTGTCGATACTTCAAAAGGGGGATATGGCCTTCAGGGCTGGAAAGAGTCGCTGAGCTCACCGAGGAGCCATCCGTCCAGGTCCTCGGCTGCCCACGCCCCCCCATTAAACATATTTTTAAAGAAAGTTCCTATATAAACATTTGAGCAAACGAGGCTCAAAGTGTTTACATGGGTGCATCCATTTTGTCATTTCAAGCAGCCCAGCCTCCTCTGTTCATGTTTAGCTCTGCCCTGGCGGCACTAATCAAGCAGCAAAAGCCTCATACTGGGAGCTTTTGCTCACTGCAGCCAGAGCAGAGCTGAACATGGAGAGGAGGCTGCCTCCACCTGAATAAGGGAGTCTCGAAGGTCTTACTGGGAGAATACCCTCAGCTTTCTCACATACCCTTCACCTATGCTGGTTGGACTGCGGATTTCACTGGGAGATTTTACTGTGGAACATCCAGATGGCTGGTCCAAGCACTCACATACAATCTATGTTGGTATTGCTGGTTTGCCTAGGAGATGTTTTAAAGAGTTCTCTCACCTCCCTTTCTCTCTGTACCTTCCTTTCCCTTTCTTGGGCCTCCATTAATTCCTCTTCTAAATTGTCAGGGCAGATCTCCATATTGTGGCCCCACTCTCCACAGAATAGACATTGTCCAAAACAAGAGGCTTCTGACTTATCTAGAGATACTGTAGATGTTGACCCTCTCTTCTTCTTATTCAGGGGGCTAAGAAGAAATTCTGGGGTGTTAAGGTTTTCTAGATTTTGTTCTTTTGGTATCCTCCCATTTAAATTTCTCACCTCGCCTCTTATTTGTTTGCCTTCTGTTTCCCCATCTGGATGGTAAGGATGGGATCTCAGGAGTTTATTCTTTGAAAAGGGGTCTTTCAGGTCTTTTCCTGGTGATTCAGGAGAGGGTGGTGTTTCTAGCTCGGGTTCCCTGATATTCCATCCTTTTGCGGGGGATCTTAACCCCTCCTTCCAAATGTTTTACTAGGTGACGTCTTCCCCAAGGTGTCATACAGTGAAGGTCTCTCTAGGCATTTCACTTTCTAACACTTCCTTTTTCTCATTCACCAGTGTTTTTAAGACGTAAGAGTTTGGGGTATTCTTTTCACCTTTTCTTTTCCTCCGGAATGGGTTCATGAGGAATTTCTCTAGCAAAGGGGTTTTATGCTTCCCATACCAAAGATACTGGGAGTTTAGTAGAGATTACAATTGTGATGGTGTGGGATTTGGGCCTTCTGGGGCAAGGGAGGACTGGTTCATTTGAGACTCATTCAAACTGCTGGAGTTTGGAGTAATTCCCTCAACCAAGGAGTCACATATGTTCTCATATATGAGAGTTCCCATTATTTCACCTCAGCGAATAGTTTTGGGAAGTAGAGAAAAGTTGAGAACCACACATGTTGGCTTATGTCCACATGATATAAGGGTAAAGATCTCCACACCCTGCTTCTTTACAGGTACCACATAAATGGCAGAGGTAGCCAAATAACCCATTTGTAAGCCCAGAGAGATCACCATTTGCTCTTTGGGATGTGATAGTTGTAGGGGCATCAGAGGTAATAGCTATTCCCCTCTATTGTTTTCCGGTCGGGAAAAATAGCTGGAGATATTAAGGGGGGAAATTGAACTCCTATTTTCTGTTCTAAGGGCAGGAAGGGAGGTGGCATGCTCTACATTGGTTTCTCACCATTGAGGGCAATAGAATTTTGATAGTGTTGGTCTGAGGATTGCGAAGAGGTATGAAAGTCTTTATTCAGGTTTCCTTCATGAAAGTGGGCTCTCCAACTATTATCAATGGGACCATATCTCACTCCTGACACTATGGCCCTCATTACGGTACCGGCGCTAAACCATGGCGCTATTAGCACCATGGTTGGTGCCGGTATCGTAACGTGTCCGCCATGGTGAAATGGGGAAATACCGCCCCATTCCAAGGTTGGCGGGGCGGTATTTCCCCATTTCACCATGGCCCTTCCCCATTCCCATTTTTGCCCCATAGGGCATAATGGGAATGGGGAAGGCGCTAATTACGGTACCGCAAATTGCGGTACCGTAATTAGCACCAAGGTCCCTTTGCGGGTCCCTACTTTAACGGCTGGTTTACACCAGCCGTTAAAGTCGGGTCCCGCAAAGGGACCTCGTAATTAGGCGCTAAGTGGTTAACGGCGCCACAGCCTTCTACGGCGCAGTTAACCACTTGGCGCCGGGGTCATAATGACCCTTTATATGTGAGAAACTCATGGTGACACAAGTAAGACAGCCACAAGTGATCATAGTTCAAGGGTGTTTATTAAACAATGAAAGTGGTTTGCGGGTTGGAAAAACACCTAATCTAAGCCTAAATGTAAGATGGGAACAGGTGTCGACCATCAAATGAAAATAAGGCAGTCCTAGTGGTGTCGTGTCAAACAAAAAGGCCTATACTAAGAAAACCTATTACCAATTCCTTACACTAAATACAAAAGATGTAGGGTTAAGTTTCAAGAACAAAAGAAGTTTTCTCAAATGATAAGTCAGGAAGCGGTAGCCTGAGTCTCCCTTACCCACGTTTTGAGCATGGGTTAAGGTTGGAGTTTAGAGCTTGTAGCACAGTATGGTCTCAGACGTCTACAGCACGAGAAAACGGTTCCAAATGGCAGATCTCAGGACTGTCGATGGGCAAGTCTTGTTTCCTCTGAAAGTCTCTTGCCTTCAGGGCCTGATGTGTTTAAACAACAAAACAAAAGTTCCTTTAACAAATGAAAGTTCATTCCAAAGTTCAATGTGAGTGATGGTTTCACCCCTGGGTCCCCCTCTTCTCGGCTGACCCTTCTCGTATTGTATTTTACAATTTCCGGTATGGTGACATCTTCACCCCTGAGTCCCCCTCTTCTGGGCTGACCCTTCTCAATTGTAATCCAAAGTTCAGTTAGGGTGATGGCTTCACCCCTGTATCCCTCTCTTCTGGGCTGACACTTCTCGTATCGTATTTTATATAAAGTTCTGATGAAAGCTTCGCCCTTGGATCTCTCTCGGCCGTGCTCAGACCTCTCCTGACTGTCAGTACTTGGGTGTCGATTTCACCGCTGGATCTCCCTCCACTGGGCTCAGACCTCTCTTGACTGCTAGTACTTGGGTGATAGCTTCATCTCTGTCATCCCTCCTTCGGGTTCACTCTTGCCATCTCTTTTAACTTCTACTTTGGGGTGATGACTTTTCACCCTTGGATCCCCCTCCACCAGGCTCCGACCGCTCTCGATTCTTAGCCTTCCTTTGCTGGATTTAGTATAACTCTTGAGCAGGGTCATAGTGGCTCACAGCACCCGATCTCCAGGAGAGGGGAGGAGCCCTTATCCAGCATTGCCGACACAGGGCTGCAGCCTGCAACCTGCAGCTGAAGAGTTAGCAGCTGATTATCCTGCCGGGATCTACGACGACAAGCTCACGGTGCCCATGATTGAGCATCTGTGCGCATGAATCGCCCTACATGGTCCTTGTTGCCTCCTGGGCAATCCCTGCCGCAACCCATCACCACTTTTGGGCCTTCTTGTGCAGCCGCACCGCGCGACCTTCATAAAATGGCCGCCTGCACCATTTGTTTATACCGTTGCTAAGCAACAGGCTCTACTTATCTCAGAGCATTTCCGCCGGCTCTCTTGAGGCAAGGCCCGAGAGAGATAAGGCCCTGTTTGCGCCTGTTAGCGCGCTGGTGTGCGCATTATGCCTGATTGAACCACCACGGTTCTCCCCCATCGAAGGATCGCATCGCGGTCACCTTTCCCCTGCTCCTTTTTGACCTGCATCAATAACGACATCCTACTCCATACGAAGCACAGTCATCACGCAATGCCACCAGTACCTGCTAGCAACATGCCCGGTATGTTACTCTCTGCATCCATTGTTAATAGCTTGACCTAATACACTGGAAATGTGCATTAATTAACATTGTATGCTCACTATCGTCCAAGTCCTCCCACATACAAACTACTCGCCAACTCCACAATGGTATGTTGATTGCTATGCCATCCTATGCGACGGCCACACAATGCTGCTGCATCACATTCTAAAGGGCGCCCCACCAGCCAATTGCCTGACTATCCTTAACTGCATCTGCATGACCCTATGAACTAGCCCATGTGATTTGAACTGCCATGCTACACTGGGGCGCACACTCTCTAAGAACAATGGCCTCATATGTTGGATCAGACCATCCTGTTTTGCATATAGCTTATCTTGTGATTTGCTGTGCACAAGTTAGCTTAGTTTATTTGTCAATTGCCATAGATATGCTGGTTTAATGTGGCCTAAGCCGGCCCACAGAATGAAGGACCACTTAAACAAGGTAATTACCCTGTTCTGTACCTGTCCAGAACGCCCAGCCGCCAGCGCCACAAAACCTTCATCAGCTGGTCCCTAATCCATGTTATTGTACCATGCATCATAACAGCCAGTAAATTTATGCTGTTCAAAATACGCTTTTCCACTTTGTATCTTTATTGCTGCCCACATTACATTGCCACCTATCGTTCCTCTACTACTCTGTACTTGTATGTTGGTCCTCTGCCCACCAGCTCCTGGAAATGCCTGCTGACAGAGAACCTTAATTTTCTACCCTAATGTGCCACATTTATCCTGCACCATGCACCGACTCGTGCTCCTTAGCGTTCTCAGAGCTCTCCACTATAGTGATTTTCAGTGATACCTCTGCCATGATATTAGCATCCTCATCAAAATTAGCATTCGGCGTACATCGCGGCCTCTCTGTACTGTCCAGTTGGGACTTGCCCACTACTAGCCATTGTTTGCAATCTACAATACTGCCCATCATGACTGCATCTCTAGCAATGCTAACTGCCTGATTGTGGTGTGACCTGCATCTAGTCTAGCACTGCCTACATGCTTCCTGATTGTGTTGCCACTTGCATCTAGTCTAGCACTGCCTACATGCTTCCTGATTTTGTTGTCACTTGCATATAGTCTAGCACTGCCTACATGCTTCATGACTTTGCTGTCACTTGCATCTAGGCTAGCACTGCCTACATGCTTCCTGATTGTGTTGTCACTTGCATCTAGCCAAGCACTGCCTACATGCTTCCGGATTTTGTTGTCACTTGCATCTAGTCTAGCACTGCCTACGTTCTGCCTGACTTTGCTGTCACTTGCATCTAGGCTAGCACTGCCTATATGCTTCCTGATTGTGTTGTCACTTGCATCTAGCCTAGCACTGCATACCTGATTCCTGATTGTGGTGTCCCTTGCATCTAGCCTAGCACTGCTTCCCGAATTCCTGATTGTGTTGTGACTTGCATCTAGCCTAGCACTGCATACCTGATTCCTGATTGTGTTGTCACTTGCATCTAGCCTAGCACTGCACAACCTGATTGCATTAATCTATTATTATCACTGCTCCACCCGCTCCCAACTGCTCTCCTGTACTCGGCACCTCCCATATCTAGTTGCCACTGCACTCACTTAATTGACGACACCCCACAAACTACTACCATATACGAGCACTCTCAACACAGACCATCCATGGCATGTCTCCAATTTACTTTCATCACCCTTTCCATATACCTCTACCACACCCATTCCGTCACCATACCCCCCTAAGAACTAATATGCAACTCCCAACCATCATCCCACCTTGCCGTCACATGATGCACTGCACCGAGGGCCCACCATACATTCCTGAAGTACACTTCTACACACCAGCACCCTACAACCTCATCCGCAGAAATTCCTTCTTAGGATACCGCACCTCCCAACCCCTGGCTATTAAATTCAGCCGCAACTCACAAACAACGACACACTCTAACACACTCAGAACCATCACAAGAACCCTATCACCACAGCTCATGACAAATCTAAATGTCCTCAAGACACGCCAACACCCACCAACATCAAACTCAACTGTGCCCTTATAAATGCCAGATCCCTTGTTGCACACGCCCTCGAGATATCAGATCTCATCACAGCTAACGACCTGGATCTACTCGCAATAACGGAAACCTGATTACATCCAGCAGCAGGACCTGCACTTATGCTTGCTGTCCCTAAAGACTACACCATCACCAAAGCAGACAGAACATCTAGCAGAGGGGGAGGAATCACCTTCATCTCCAAAACCCAGCTATGCCTAAGAGAATTCACATCCCTCCCATTCCCTTCTGGGGAACTTATATCCACAAAATTGCCACTCTCTGCCCAAAGCACACTTCTAATTCACCTGATCAATAGATCTCCAGGCCCCACCTCCACATTTGAAGAAGAAATCTCTAACCTACTTTCCCACAACACCAAACCTACCTCAAAAATCCTAATACTAGGAGATCTGAACCTAGGGTTCAAAGACCCTCTAGACTCCCACGCCTTAACCGTAGAACAATCCCTACTCGGACTAGGCTTCAAACAACACCTGTCAGAACCGACCCACTGCCATGGCAGAACCCTGGACTGGGTTGCCAACCTAAACTGCAATGTGAACCTAATCTCTAATAACCCATGTGCATGGTCCGACCATCACACTATCCACTTCGAGCTAGACTCAACTCACATCCCCCCAGTGACCACCCAGTCTCCCCCAGCTTTGACTAGGAACAACAAGGCCATCACTTGGACTCTATCCACCCACTCATTAAACCCATAATCAATCCACCTCACACCCCTGTACGAGATCCAGAAGCGTTAGTGAACACGTTCAATAAAAACGTACAACTGGCACTAGACCAAATCGCCCCCATCAAACCCAGAAAAGCTAAACAACTCAACCGCCTCAACAACTGGTTGACACCTGAACTAAAAGCATCGAGGAAAACTAAAAGAGCTGCAGAGTCTACCTGGCTAAAAAACCCGTCACCCCACAACAAGGAACTCTTCAAGACAGCTGCCACCACTTACAAAAAAGCTATTATCAATACCAAAAGTGACACTTTTAACAACAGAATACAAAACGCCAAATTGAATGTGAAAGAACTCTTCACCATTCTCAGAGAAATGGAAGTGCCCATACCCCCCCCAATCCACCTGTGCCAAAGACCCCGCATGGTGCACCAAAATCCAAAAAGCACTACTAGACAAAATATCCCTATTCAAAACAAAAATAGAAGCCAAAAGACTCCTCCTAGCCACCTAAGGTACAAACAACACCAACCAAACCCACCAACTTCAACCCAACAACGCAGAACTCTTCGAATTTGCCCCGGTCACCACCGCTCAGGTTGAAGCAATAATTACCAGCCTCAAACCTTCAAAATGTCAAGGGGACATTTGTCCCGCATCCTTCATTAAAGAAGGAGTTAAAGACTTTGCCCCATTCATCACAACGCTCATAAACTCCTCCTTCGCAACATGCACTGTACCCAAGAACCTGAAAGACGCCTGGGTCAAACCACTGCTAAAAAAAAACACTCTAGATCCAAACATTCCCACTAATTACCGGCCCATCACCACCGTCCCATTCCTGCTAAAAATCCTTGATAAAGCAGCTTATATCCAAATCCAGAACCACCTCGAAACGCATAACCTTCTGGGCCTCCGCCAATCTGGCTTCAGACCTAGACATGGCACAGAGACAGCCCTTCTAGATCTGAAAATCCAAATTGAAGAGGCTAAAGACAAAGGCATCCCTCCCTCCTCCTACTTCTCGACCTCTCGGCGGCCTTCGACCTGGTCGACCATAACATCCTAACCGCACTTCTAACCACCTCTGCCTCCTTCTCACCCAATGCAGCCAAATGGATCCAATCCTTCCTATCTGAAAGATCCATGAGGGTCTTCTCAGACAATGCATCTGCAGAACCGGCACCCATCAGGTGCGGAGTTCCCCAAGGTTCTTGCATCCCCCCCACCCTCTATAACATCTTTACTAAGATGTTATTTGACCTCCTTGATGACATGAATGTCCTATGCACCAACTACGCTGATGATACGTAGATCCTCATCACGCTCTCAGGGCCACATGAAAAAGACTCAGCACTTCTCAATGAAATTTACATCAAGATCCAAGACTCGGTGGCTAAGCATGGGCTTTGTCTAAACAATGACAAAACCAAGCTCTTACACATCGGCTCTAAACAACGCCTTAATAAACTCGACCCAAACTATAACTCATTCAACATCGACGGAAATCATATTAAGGTCTCCAATAAAGCCAAAACACTCAATGTCTACCTAGACTCAACCCTGGCACTATCAAGACAGGTCAACGCCACTGCCTCTGCTTCGGCCTACACCACTAAGCCTATAACGGCCTGCAGACTTTTTCTATCTACTCACTGTTGTATCATCCTGGCAAGAGCCCTGATACTCTCCAAACTAGACTACTGCAACTCACTACACCTAGGCACTAGCAAGTAAAATATCCACAAACTTCAAATCTTACAAAATAAAGGCCTTAGGACAGCTCTCAACATCCCATGCACGGACCACATCACCCACGCAAGACAGACTGCCAACTGGCTCCCCATAAAAGACAGAATTACCTTCAGAACTCTCATGATCACACACAAATGCCTTAACAACACTGCTCCAAAATACCTGGTTGACATATTCAGCACCAGGATATCCTCCAGACCCTCTAGAACAAACTATGTGCATTGCCTCAACATTCCCAAATACAGACTCCCGAAATCAGGCGGCACTAGCTTCCCAGTCTTAGCGGCAAATACATGGAATTCCATGCGCTCATCAATGAGAGATGAAAACCACTTCCCCGCCTTCCGCTTCAAAGTCAAAGCATGTCTTTTCTCTGCAATCTCTTGCACTTAACTTCATACCCACTTCTTCCACTTTCAACTTGTATTTACATGTATACTGTTCAAATCCCAGCCTAGGATAAGTGTTCTGACTACTCAATCCTGTAAAATGACTTTAACACTATCCTAATCCTGCCTGTAACCAATATCACCAACCATACCTATGCACCTCTGTATATTGTATATTATGTAACTGTACATTTCTGTAATAATGTACCTTCACATGTATGTAACTTTACTCAAGACCAAGCGCCTAGTTACCCCTGGGTTCAGCGTGCTATATAAGCAAATAAACTAAACCAAACTAAACCCCTGGGTCCTCCTATTCTGAGCTGACCCCTCCTTACTTTTAAAGGAATAGTGTGCTAAAAAATTGTATTGCCTTAAAAGATGGGCAATAATCAAAAACATATATTAAACATATTTTTAAAGAAAGTTCCTATGTAAACATTTGAGCAAACGAGGCTCAAAGTGTTTAAATGGGTGCATCCATTTTGTCATTTCAAGCAGCCTCCTCTGTTCATGTTAAGCTCTGCCCTGACGGCACTAATCAAGCAGCAAAAGCCCCATATTGGGAGCTTTTGCTTACTGCAGCCAGAGCAGAGCTGAACATGGAGAGGAGGCTGCCTTCACTTTCATTTTACGTTTTCGGTGTTCCCCAAGCACAGGGAAGCACAGAAAACGTAAAATGAAAGGCAGAGCAATTATAAATACTTTGCCGGCTGCCGGCGGAGTTTTCATAATTGCTGCCACTTTCTTTTCTAGTTTCCCATGCGGGAAACTAGAAAAGAAAGTCCCAAGCAAAGGCACAGCAATCATAAATACAACTTTGTTGTATTTTTGATTGCTGGGGTTAGAAAACCATGGAAATATTGCAGTGGCTTCAGATTTGAGTCTCAAAGCCAAAGCCGCCGCAGTCATAAATACAATGTTGTTGTCTTTATGAATGCTGTGGTATTCTTTCTAAGATTCCCGAAATTTAGATATCTCAGCATGTTGAGCGCTCGCTGCTGCGTTCTGAGCGTGATCTGCAGGTTGCAGGTTCGAATTCCGGCCAGGCCAACTCAGCCTTTCATCCTTCCGAGGTCGATAAATGAGTACCAATTTCGGTTGGGTGATATTGTATGTCAATATTTGCTCTGTAAAGCACTTTGGATAAATGCGCTATATAAATAACACATTATTATCATTACACTACATTTAAAGAAACAAGGGCAGAATACAATGTAAGTATGAAATATATGCATTATGTAGCAAAACAAAGTTGTCATATTTCAAAATGTAATTAATCAAACCCCTAATATCAGTGGTGTCATTAGTGAAGCCATAAGTGATGTAATGTGTGATGTAATTAGTGGCTTTGGCTATCAAAGAAACCTATTGGTGCAACTGGCCACGACTAGTGGGCCCCAAAGAAACAGATTGGTCCAACATGAGCAATGGCCACGGCTGAAGGTCATGGCCAAAGACCACGGTTAGCAGGCCCCAAACAATGCTATTGGTGTAACATATACAGTGGCCAAGGCTGAAGATTGTAATCACTGGCAATGGCTAGTGGGCCCCAAAGAAACCTATTGGTGCAACATGTACAGTGGCCACGGCCTGGACCGAAGACCATGGGTAGAGGGCCCCAAAGAATGCTACTGGTGCAACATGGATAATGGCCAAGGCTGAAGTCTGTTGCCGCTGGCCAGGCTAAAGGCCATGGCTAGTGAACCCCAAAGAAACGTATTGGTGCAACATGTAAAAATTGATGAAACATGTACAGTGGCCAAGGTCGAAGGCCATGGCTAGAGGGCCCCAAAGAAACATATTTGCGCAACATGTTGGTGCAATAGCTGTGTGCCAGTGGATGTCTGAAAAATGGCTTAAGTTGAACAGGGAAAAGTCTGAGATACTACTGATCGGCCAGGCATCCGATGCTGGCCCACCTATTTGGGACCCTTCCCCAAACCCACTTCTGTAGTCAAAAGCTTGGGAATGAAGATCATCACTTCAGGCTTTAGAGAGGAGCAAATCTCTGTGGTCTGCCAGGGTTTGCTTTGCGAAACATAGGGTACTGAAGAAGGTGCATACGTTTCTTTCGAACACAGATACGAGCAAAATTGTAACGGCAGCCATTATGGGGCCCATCGATTATTGTAATGGTATCTATTTGGGCCAGCCAGAAACGCTGCTGCAATGACTTCAGATCCTTCAGAATGCGGTGGTTAGACTGGCTTTATGTGCCCCTAGATTAGCCCATTCCCAGGACCGACCTAAGCGCCTCCACTGGTTACCCGTCAGGTAACGGGTGAAGTTTAAGATCCTCTGTATGGTCCACTGTGCCAGCTACTCTATGGGTGCCCAGTTCCTTCAGTCGAAGCTGTCTCTCTATCAAACCAAGAGAGACCTTTGCTCAGCCAACCAGCTTCTGCTGACTGTCCCCCGCTTTCAGCGTTCTCGCTCGAGGGGCAGATCTTTTTCTATGTTGGCCCCAGCCTTATGGAATGCTCTCCCCCTGCATGTTAGGAGCATTCAGGCCCTATCTTTGTTTCGTAAGCAAAACGTATCTGTTCTGATTCCGGCTGCCTCTTGCCTTTCCTCTCTGGTGGTTCACTACCTTCAGCACCTTGATGCCTTCGGGTCTTTGCCATGCTCTATAAAAATTGTATACATACATACATACATACATACACACACACACACATACATGTAAAATGCCCACATCTGTAGGCTGTGCCCACTTGTTATGACCAAAGGCCATGGCTAGTTGACTCTAAAGAAACCTATTGGTGCAACATGTACAGTGGCCAGGGCCCAATGCTATGGTGATTTGGCCCCAAAGAAACCTATTGGTGACACATGTACAGTGGCCACTGGCCATGGCTGAAAGCCATGGCTAGTGGGCCCCCACATAAACTATGGTATAACAAAACCCTTGAAATTCAGCAAAAACACTTTTAGTTTGAAAACAGTTAAGAGGAAGAATACGTTGCAACAGAACCTTTTAAGTTAACTATAAAAACCTTTTGTTAAATAGACGTTCAGCTGAAAATGTAACACAACAAAACCCTTCACAGACAATTCAGGCAAAGCCACCTTAACTAATTGCTCCCTGTTGCACTGCGTATGACCACAATAATTACATCACTGGTGACATCACTAATTACATCAAATTACATCACTGATGTCATCAGATATGAGATCACTGATTAAGTATGTTAAAATATTTGTGAGTCACTCTCTTGGTACATAAGTTATTTCAGTATACTTAACAATAAGTATGTGACCTTGAACTATAGCCTGGTACACATGTATGCTATGACTACTTGTGGAACATGCATTTGTAGTATTCATTAAAGGATGACATTTAAACTATTAATATGCAATATTTTAGAAATATCTTTAATTGTGTTTAATAGCAAGCAATTAAAATAGTCCATTCCATAGAATGTACCGGATTGTGGTAAATATACTTTAGATATTTGTAAGATAATATAATATGTATATACAGTGGTACAAAATAACAGGAATAGATAGAAATAGAAACATGTCGAATCCCGATTGTTAGGAAAATGCTAAATGTACAGAATTATATTTTCTATTGTGATAACAAAATAGTATATCAGCGTATTGTTTTCTAAATGTGAAATGTTAAAAAAACGCAGGTAAAACAAAGTACAAGCATTTATGTATTGTGGTATGAGGATTCTAAGCACAAGTATTCTAAAATGTTGTATTAACAGTACATAATTACATATATACAAAAGTAATGAAGCTTAGCAATTAAAGATTTACTTTTAGACATGTAATTGGATTCATATCACTTTATTCATTTTCTAAATTATGACTTTATTCCACTCTAGCAGATGAGATGCCATAGGAAATGACTCTTTACATACTATACTATATTTTGTTGAACTCATTTTATATGTATTTGAAATTGAGGACCATATATTACATTTAAAACAATTACGGCAGAATAATATGTACTTTGAAAATATGCATGTTTATTTTATGTAAAAGAAAACAGTCCTAAAAGATGAAAATATAATTAATGTAATCAGTCAAGTCATATATATGTCTATCATCACTGATGTCATATATGATGTAATTAGTGATGTCACCAAACTGAAGCTGCTGACAGTACATCAAAAACTTCTCACTCTACCTTTGTCCCACTATGCCCCACTAACTCACCCTACCCACTTATCTTTCAGAGCAGCCAGAGTGCCAGGGGACCACTCCAGTGGTGATAGTGCGCAGTATTAATATACTTTAACATAACATGTAATCTCTTATGTCATCATTGAGATCATACGCTAGTTAGTTAAGGTGGCTTTTCAAGTGGTTTGTTGCGTTACATTTTCACCTTAACGTCTATTTGACTAGGGTTTTTATCACTGTGTGTGTGTACATATATATATATATATATATATATATATATATATATATATATATTCAATAAAAACATTTTGTTTAAGGGACGTTATGGTTACAAGTAAAACCAAAACCCCCCAGAAATTCACCAGTTATGGTAAGCTAAGCAACCATAACTCGCACCACCACTGTACGCTGCTAAGGCAAACACCCAGTACATGAAAGATGACATCACAAATGTCATTGATGACATCACAGATCTGGTCCACTTGTTTTTGTTCAGTGACATGTGTAGGCTAGTTTTTCTTTTTACTGCTAATGAGAATTTTTACAAAATTGAGAAGGTGCTATACATAAACATTAACCTTAAAGTACTTTCTATATAGTTTGATTTGACCTCTTAATGCACACACTTGGGGCAATAAGCAAGCCTCAAACACAATGAATGTGTGTATATACTAATCAACTCGAATGTTATTGTCATTTTTTGGTGCTCTTGTTGGTTTCTTCCTTACTTTAGTTTCCCTGTATGTGGCTCTAATTTGTATGCATTCTGGGTTTTTATATGTATTTTTGTACTAAAACAAGTATGTGGTAAGTTTGAAATTGTTAGCTATTTATTCAATGTTTAACATTACGCAAAACTTTGGTAAGGTAACATTTATTATTTTACTATTGGAAATTACCAGATTAAAAATATTGTACTTCTTTGGTACATGCTGCAACCATTTCCTATGTGTATGTGTGATTAGGTTCCTGTAGTAACAACAACACTCACATATACTGTTTTCTTTAGATGAGAACATTATTTAATACTGTTAGGACTGATTTTCTATACTCTGGCCTGCTGGACAGGTGTACAGAAGGCCAACCTATAGTGTGACATGGACAATTCTGGGAGCTGTAGCCAAACCAGTTCAAGGTAGCAGTGATGAGAGGTCTAGGCTAAATCCAAGAGGTGGTGAGCTTGTAAAGGGTCCACAATGAGTACACACAATGGCAATCACAGATTACACTTAGATAGTATGTATAAAAATACAGTTATTTATTTATGACCAAACAACACTATAAGAAAGTACTATTATCAGGTACAAGTATCACACAACACTATTAATAGATTACATATATACAGTCACTAGAGTAGGGCATAATACAAATCAAACGGCTGCAAAAAAAAGTACAGATTAGTTTATGCACTACAGGTCCACAGAGAATTAACCCTAACTTCAAAATTCCTTCCATAAATTGTCTGGGGCCTTATGCCCAAAAGTTCAGGAAAGATTCCGACATAGTTTGTAAGGCTGGAAAAAATAAAAGGTAGGGTCTCTAGGGTCCTGGAACAATTCCAAGGGTTATAGGACAAGTTATTCTAACTAACAAAAGTGTTGACAACTTTAAGAAGGCTTGCGTGAGCAAGCAATGGCAAAGCCAAAGTATTATAAAAGTTTTAGAAAAGTTAGTAAAACTTTTAGAGGGAGTTTAGGGGTAGGTAAGAACCACTGTAACTCACCCATGTACTCCGTTTCTTCACAGGTATTGGTAGGTCAATGGAAGAAGGTCTGAGGTCGCTTTTCTCGCTGTCAGCCTCAGTCCATGATTCGCAGGGGTTGCAGGTTCAAGCAGCCCTCCTGTCGGTGTCTTTAGCTGGTACCAGGACTCTCGGATTATGAATGCACAAAAACACAATGCAGGATCACTCTTAGGACTGGACTCGACTCAGGTAAGCTGTTTCAGATGGTGGTTACCGCAGCACAGTGACGCAAAGGGACTCACTTGTAGCGGTCAGACTATCCTCCGTCCTATCGCAGGTCCTCTTCAGGCTAGGACTCTGAAATTTCGCTGAGGAAAGTCTTGTAAGACAAGCTGAGGCTCTCCCAAGTTCCAGGCCTCAATGCGGAACAGTGACGTCAGCAGCACTGTAGCCCAAACTCAGAGCTGGTCAGCCACAGGGCTGTCCCGGGACACTTCTGAAGGCTCTTCTTCGCAGGGTACCGAGCAGGAATGGATGTTCCCTCCACTCTACGGATCGCAGCTCCCTCGCAGGACTACTGAAGATCAATAGCAAGATAGGGCTTGTCCAGGACAGCAGCAGAAGTTGGTCGCCAGGCCTCCTTCAGATGGGTCTCTGGTCTCCTCACAGTTCTCACAGCTGGACAGAGTCCTTCTCTCTAGAGTGGGTGCAGGGGTACTCTTCTTATCCCAAAAGCCAAGTAAGAGCCGAAACTCCCACTAGCCAATAGAGGAACTAGCCCCACACACACCCCAGCAGTGGACCAATCAGGACCACGAGTGGGACCACTAATGCATAACACTCAGACACACTGAAAATAGTTTGTGGATTGAGATTAGACAGTCCCAGCCCACTCCCGCCAGCAAACACACATAGCCCTCCAGTAGCCCGCCAAAAGCCTCTGCTTTCCCTGGCACTGGAAGTCCATATAAAGATGTTCCTGGACTCACTGGCCAGGAAGAAGGTTAAAAAACAAGATGGTCAAAGGAGAAGCGAAAAACCTAGTGGCATGGCCATGTTTGGTCACTAGCCACATTTAGTAGCCAAACACGGTAAACGTGGTAAGGCTAAAATGAAAAGCACCAAAATATTGTAAAAAGGCACTGCTGCCACCAGCTTGTCCAATCAGCACACCTAGAGTAACCAAAAATCATTTGAGTGTTAGTCCAGGGCAAAAACAAAAGTGTACTCCATTGTACTGCATTGTAAAATGCATTGTATAATGATTAAAGTTACCATAACTGATAATAAGTTACTAAAAATGGTAACAAAGTAACTAGACTAAGGGAAATAATGTTTCCCAGTACTGACAGCCTGAAGGGAATATCAGTTTTCCCATAACAGATGAG
Organism: Ambystoma mexicanum; assembly: GCF_040938575.1. Taxonomy (NCBI): domain Eukaryota; kingdom Metazoa; phylum Chordata; class Amphibia; order Caudata; family Ambystomatidae; genus Ambystoma; species Ambystoma mexicanum. The sequence continues at coordinate 346,319,889 of NC_090922.1, forward strand.
CAAAAGACAGTGTAATGAAGCTTCACCTGTGAAAAGTACAGGTCAGGATCAAAAATAAAAGCAAATGGTTTGGGGGTCCATAAAAACAGAAGGAAAGGTGCAGTAAAGAGAAATCTTTCCTAACAAATGCATTACATACTTTATGATAGTAAAGTCGGAGAGTGTAGCAGCCAACGGAGTACTCCTGGGAGCTACAACCATAACTGCAGCAAAGAGACTCCCCGCTCTGCACTTTGAGGTGTCTGAGCCTCTGAGGGCGCACACAACTAACTACTTGAGCCCCGGATGCCGGACAGCGTTGGCTAAGCAGTTACTGCAATTATCAGGGGTGATCCCACCTAGACCCTGCTAGCTAACCTGGTAAGTGACTGTGCCACTTCACCCTGCTGCATACACAGCTGTACACTGGGCGCCACCTACCACTAAGCCCTTAATCATTCACGCCCAATGCTTAACTGGCCACTTGATATGATATGATAGGTTATTTTTAACGCGCTTAATAACCAGAGGTTTCTAAACCCAGACCCTGGAATCGAACCCGTGGTGCTCCGTGTCGTCTTGCTTCCAAGGTGAACACGCTGCCTCTGAGCTATCCTCCCGAGAGGTAGCAAACTGGCAGGGGCTTACCACAGTTGGTGCTACCCCAGCATCAAGCAATAAGACTGCTGCTCCTACTGCAAACCACATAGTAATGAACTCCCTTTGAGCGTGAGGCCGCTGTGCATAATCCATACAGGAGGAACTAAAGTAGCAATCGGCAGACCTCACATTGCCATCACGCTGACTGGTATGGACTGTGTTTTTGACTGTCCTAGTGCGCTTGACTCGACTTTAGCAGACAAACAGGTCGGTATACCTGACATGTAACTTCAACCTAGCCAAGCACACGTGGATTTGGAGATACCGTTTTTTACCCGCACCAATGACCGTGAACTGGCACCACGAAGGGAGACCATACTGGGAACAAGAGAGGCAAACAATCGCTTCTAAATACAGCTTGGACCAGACAATTTCTTTCTGGCGCAACCTAAAATGGCCAGCTGGAGGTGGGGCTGCAGCTGGAGGTGCGACTCTGCGACTAGGAGGCTGAAGCACACAGACGGTGCGACAGACAGCCAGCCACTGAGACAGACATCATGCCAACATGGAAGAGTAAGCAGAAGGTTAGCATCATGGATTCCTTTGCTGGACTCGGGAAGACACCGGCGCCGACCTCGGCAGACAGCGGAGTAGGAGTAGCAGACAAAGAAGCCCACGCAGACCCGCAAGAAGACAAGGTACTCGCAGCGTTTGCGGCACTCAGGACCTCCCTAGAGCACAAAATAGATGAGGTAAAAATAGATGTCCAATTACTGCGCCAGGGTGTGCGGTCAAAGGGCGGAGTGAGTCACGAACACTGAAGAACTGCTGAAAGAAGCCACTGCTACCACCACAGACTTAGCCACCCAACTGAAAATCCACAAAACCAATAATCGCTTGCTAGAGCAGAGAGCAGAGGATGCAGAGGTCCGATGCCGCAGAAATAACATTAGGATCCTTGACATACCAGAAGACACAGAGAGCAGAGACCCTACGACCTACGTTGAAAACTTGTTCCTGCAAGAGGTCGGCCTAGGCAAATTGTCGCAGGAATTTTGCAGTTGAAAGAGCTCACTGATCTCTACAAAAGAGGCCCCCACCTGGGTCACACCCTCGCCCGATCATAGCCAAAATATTGAACTTTCGAGACTGGGAAGTACTACTACAGTTTTCTTGAGACGGCGGAGTGATACAACACGGGGGCTCAGATATAGCCATCTATGCAGAATATACCCCCTTAGTACAACAACAACGGAATCGATTAATCTCCGTCAAAGCCAGGTTATGGAAAAAAGGGATCAGATATATGCTCACGTACCCAGGAAGACTCAAAGTAATACAAAGAGGAAGATCAAGATTCTTTGAGAGCCCAGAAGCAGTAACAATGTGGCTGGAACATAACAACTTAGACACGGCCGATGTCTTCTTTATTTGGGGCAGAGATTTCAACTGTTTTTGCGACACTACATAAGATAGATCGATACCGCTTCGGTCCCTATCCTTCCCAGCCGAAACGGCTCTCAATACTGCTCTGACCGAACTAGCCTTAGCAGATGTATGGCGGGAACTGCGAGAAGCCACACACCCCTGTCCCGACGTGGCACTTGCCACTGATGCACTGTTAGATTTAGCCTTTCGAGAACAACTTTGAGATGCACTGACCCTCTTCCTCGAGGAAAACATTGGCATCGTAGAAAGATGGGAGACGGTCTGGGAAACCTTAAAAGTGGTTACTAGGGGAGAAGTTATTGCAAGGGCAGGGGGGGTCCAGAGACAATTAAAAGCAGAGCTTGAAGCTCTAGAAAGTAAAGTGAGGGAATTGGAAATACTACAGCCTATGGAACAGGCTGTGGGGGCGAACCCTCCGAGAAGCCCGGCTCGACCACCAAACCACTGGGAATGATGATCAAATTTTCACTACACCACCAACACGGCATGTACACATGCAGAAGGGGATAAGTCAGGGAGGCTCCTTGCCTGGTTATGCTGCAAGGAACACCCCAGAACACTGTTCACGCTCTTGCGAGAAGAATTTGGGGAACCCTGGAGGGTGCAAACTACAATTAATGACATATTTGCCACCTATTATGCCACATTATACAGTCATAAGACTTGCATCCTAGCTGAGGACAAAGCAGAGGCTTTCACTGAAATTAAGCTGTCATCACTCACTAACAGTCAACGTGATCTCTTAGACCAACCCTTTGTAAAAGTAGACATATTTTGCCTTATGATGTTGGCCTAAGCACATACACATACATGTTGAACCACGGCATTGTGGTTCCCAGAAACGCCATCTTGGCCGCTTTACTCTCATTTTTGAGCTTGCATTCTGAACGCGGTGAAAGCTCGCAAAGTAACCGCTTCGGAAGCTTCCCTGAAACCTGCCCCCAGGCAGGAATGCTAACAATTATTGAGCACGCTGAAATCTGCAACAGAGAACAGAGAACCTTGAAGCACTGGCACAAACATAGCTAATCTGCAAAATCCTGTCTTTCCTGACTGTCTTGTTTTCACAGTTAATTGTGAACGTGCCATCAAGACTATTAAAATGAAGCACGATTAACAGAATATTCTGTTATTTGAATGAACAGACTACAGAGTAGACATGCAAACTGACCATTTAGTTTAGTAAAACATAGATAAAGTAGCACAAAGAATGTTACCTTGTACTGAAGAACACAATATCTTCCTAAGCCTTTTCTCCCTTGCTTCCCAGACAGTAAATAGTCTGCAGGGTGACATGGAGTGTTGAAGCATATGTTACCATGGAGAATTGCCCATGAACATGGGTCTTAGGTTACAAGTAATTATCACGTGATGAACTAGCATCTATTCCTCATGATATTGCATAAGTGTGTATAGTATTCGTATGCCCACAAGTTGGGGCTCACTTTCTTATGCTTGTCTTTGCCGTGCATTTGTGAAGTCAGTCCGTACTCGAGTGCGAATAAACTATTGTTTATACCTTTGTTCCTCGTGACTGGTGTGTCTTCATTGCCTTACAGTAGCCTCCTATTTTCGGATTGACAGATGGCACCCGGAACGTTGGGCTCTTCCAACCAGGACCCATCGCTTGGTGAGGACAGAGTGAACGGACCAAGACCTGGACTAACGGGGACCCCTGTACCTCTTGAGATGCGGCTCCTCAGCAGTCTGCTGCTTACGATCTCCGGACGCATGCTTCGCCTAGAGGTCCTGGCGACAAGAGACTCGGACTAGAGACTTATTGGGAAGATGGCCAGCCACGTCGAGTTGACTAGGAGATCTCTCTTTTGGAAATCAGGTGAGTCTGTTTCAAACAAAGAGTTGCTCTGCCTGATATTGTTTTGATTTGAACGCGTTCAAATATAGGCCAGGTGGAACTACTTGTTTAGACATGCCAGCCTTTAGTAAATTGTCATCCTGCTGGGCAAAGCTTTGTTTAGAGGAAGACAATCGAATGATTTGGAACATACTCAACTGGCGCCACCGCCAGGGTCGCCAGGATATGATATGTTTGTGAAATATGGAATAGGAGCTGTAGTGTTTAATACTATTTGGCATCGTCGAACCAGAACTTCAGTGGCCGAAATTGGGGAGTTTTGAGATAGCGAGAATTGGGTAGCTAGAAACTGTGCTGTTGCAGAAGAAGGCAAGGCCGGCAGCATTTGACATTGTTAGGGATTGAGGGAAGGAAGCAATCCAACGTCTTAGAAGTAGAGAGAAACAAGCACACAAGAACATTACACAAGCAAGAACATTACACAAGCTAGCAAAGCATTAGCGCATGACCAGCAGAAAGAGGAAGAGGCCATTAGGAAAATGGATAGGAGTTTCAAATTAGAAGTACAGAGAATATATCCGTCACAAGAATTGCATGCATCCAATGAATTCATAAATAAATATTGCATGAAAAGAGGACGTCTCCTACCGCACTGCCTCCATACGTATCGCCACAACCACAGCCACCAGCACCACAAGTGCAACCAACATTGCCTACACCAGCTACACTGTCTGATAGTTTTCCTTTACCTCCCAGTGCATGCAATTTACTATTTCTTCATTAGCGACCACTTCTAGCACTCCATTGTTGGCACATGATGATACTGTTGACGATCAAAAAATTGTAACTCGTAGCACGATATCGTCTGCGCGAAAAGAAGGAATTATGGGATTGGGCAGAAAAGAATATAGAAGGGGGAGACGAGGTAGCAGCTTCGCATTCTCTATCAGACTATGGGGGTATTCCTGAGCAAAAGGTTTTGATAGAACAGATGGGGTTGTATTTAGCAGAGGTGTGGGGTGATTTGACTAATTCGACAATACCACAAGAATTGCGGGATTTGCATTTTTTATGCCGTACTAGAGATACTGCGTTAAAAGTATGCAATCATGTGTCAAAATTATTTGTCTATAAACAAGAGCTAGACCGCCTACATCAAATAGTGTTAGACGAAGGCACGCGATTGCCATCGTATGTGCAGAAGATATTTTTGTCAACCTCAAAAACAGTCATCAAAGAAACACTCATATGTACGAGAGACGCTCTTAGATGGATTTCAGACGCTTCCATTACACCCATTGAGGTACATGACACGTTCAACCAATATTCTCCATCCATGCAGAGAAAGGTGTTATAAGTAATGGCAGAATATTTACAAGATGAATGCTTGAAAAAGAATTTGTGTTGTCCTGCAGACATTATGGTGATTTATAAACGTGCGTTTTCTGCTGACACCGCACTAACTTCATTATCACTCGATTTGTCTTTGCTCCTTAATAAATGTTTGAACATTCACACAATGCAATTGACTATGAGAGAGGTTCCTCCAACTCTGGTCCCGAAGATAGAAATACCTGCGCTAGGAGGAGCACCTGCCACAACTATACCAACCCATTACATTTCTCAGTTTGTCCATGTTCCCTTTTCAAGACAGGAAGTAAACACCCTTACACAATCGATTCCAGACATCAGGAAGAATCCTTCTGGATTTTATAAAGAAATAGTCCGTTTTGAATTTGTCCATTTTCACTTTAGGTGATATTGATCTATTGTTTCCTGAAATTTTACTGACAGATTTATGGAAACAAATTAGGACTATAGCTGACCAAGCTGCCATGGAAGATACGTGGGTTGCTCTGGAATTAGCTGATAGATCTAGGAACGCTGGAGAAAAACCGCTGCAGAGCATATTAATGTTACCGAACCACATAATGACTAAACTTAAAACTTTGGTACCTGGGAAGAGAATTATTTGAGATAAACTCACTGCATGTATGCAAAACGAAAGGGGCAACTGAGCTCTTTAATAGATTTGAACAGGTGTTTTCAGATTTCAATGGGCAAGATTTGAGTACAGAGCCAGGGAAGAGAATATTTGTCGACAAATTTGTGCAAGGATTATTGCCGGACATTCAGTCGCAGATCACTGCTTCTGAGAGTGGATGGCAAGCAAAATCTCAGTCAGACGTTCTGCATATGGCTCAGTATTATGAAAATAGGGTGAATAATGAGAAAGAGAAGGTAGAGAAAAAGAAAGGAGATTTAAAAACCAGAGTACTACTGCAAGAAATTGCGAGAGGAGCGTGAGGTGGGAATAATGGGAATGTACAATCTAGAAACCAGTTCATGCAAACCAATGTGCCTATTGTTGGCAAGAAGGTCACTGGAGGGCACAATGTCCGACCCTCCAGCAAAGAGCAGCGAATGGCATGCCCGGTTTGGACAGAAGTCAGTAAACCCAAAATTAACAGAACCAGCCACAAGATAATAATAATGCAAATAATCAGGGAGGCCAACAACAGAATAATACTGGCAATAACAATGTTTTTGACACCCATTCGCATGCCAATTTTACTGAAGATTTTACATCAGATGATGTTTTTTTTTCGCTAGGACCGCCTGAAGCAGAATCAGGAACCTATTCCTATTCCCGTAGATCAGAAAAGACCCAACATTGAAATGAAAGTCAGGAATAAAGTGCATGTTTTTCTAGTAGACACAGGAGCACAGAAATGTTCCATTGACCATCTGCGAGTTCCAGATATTTCACTGTCAGGGCAGAATAATGTTTCCGTAGGGTTTTCAGGTATACCAGTAGTAAGCCTGGTTTCTCGACCGGTGCCGATAGCTGTGGGCCCATTCACTAACTCATGTCCATTTTTATTAATTATGAATTGTGGTGAGAATCTTTTGGGATTAAATCTGTTGAAAAACTGAACACAGTGATTTTCTGTTCGCCCCACGGAGGGCATTTGACCATTTCACCCCAACTGAATCCCACTTCACAATTTATGACATCCAGCTGCCCTCGATGTGGTCTGGCAGAGGCCCATTTAATGCACATGTTCTGGGAATGTGGTACTGCACAACGGTTTTGGGCTAAAATTAAGCACACCTGTGAAAGTGCGGGGATCACCAGATACAAATGGACCCCACAAGAATGAACACTAGGAATGTTCACTAGAACCAGTAAAAACAAATATGTCTCTAGGTTCATGGACTTAGCCTGTATATTGGGTAAGAGGTGTATAGTCATGACTTGGAAATCCAGCAGAGGTCCACAGTTTGAAGTATGGTTAAAGGAAATACAGCGCTGGAGCGCAGCTGAAACGTCAGCATGGGGACATGCTACAGATGTGCATGGAGGAGAAGTGGGGCTCCTTTTTGAAGCATGGAAGGCCTTGGTTAACACTGTTCTTTATCCCTCTGATGACAAACTACCATGAACTGCCTCAGATGATAACAGGAGTTGTGTTGGCCCTTCCTGGAATGTTTGTCTTCCGTGATGCATACTGAATGCCCCCCTGGCCGTGTAGACTAGAAACTGTTAAACATTTGTTCTTTAAATGCAGTAAGATGCAGCACTGATTGAGAACAGCATGAATATGTACAATACTAGTATAATTGTTTGGTTTTTTGGTTTCTTCTTTATTTGTTTCTCCCCTTTTCTTTAGTATTGGTTACCCTCAGCCCCTGTTTTATTGTTTTACCGTTCAAACTTATTGGCCTGTCGAGCTGCACTGTATGATGTTACATTTGTGTAACTAAATTTTGTTTAACTACTATATTTGACAAAATGCCAATAAACAAATTTAAAAATAAATAAATAAATCAATGAGTAAGAATAGGTGTAGGAGCTCTGCAAGGGTAAATTTTTGAGCTTTAAAGTTTCTAGATGAACTGATAAAAAAATGCAGTTTCCAACTGTTCGCGAAGCACGGACCCGTTCGTTAAGCGCAGATGCGTTTGCGGACACATCATCATGCCATACACGCATACGTGGTTACGTGACACTGTCAGGATAGTCCGCAATGACGTCACATGTTCGTGAACATCTGCGAACACAAAAGTGGTGGATAAATTAGCAAAAGGTGTATATAAGGGTTAAAAATGATGCTAGAAGGGGGAATGGCAGGGTTTTAAGGTGAAACTTTCTAAACTGGACAGAAATGTTGCTATATTGGGTTCAGTATGATATTAGAACTTTCCCTGGTGTTAGCTGAAGCTGGAGGTTGTGCCCCAACACCATCGGGGCACATACACTCCACCTGCCTACATGACCATGGGTCCCTGTGGCCCAGGAACCCAGCCAAACATGGCAGCCAGCTTTGCCATCCTGCCTTGCCTTATAGAGCTGCCTGGAGAGGCACGACACACCAAGCAGCCTGCTGATTGGCCGCTTGGTGCAACGAATCCCCAGCTGCAACGGAGCCAGGAGGCGACACCGGGCCTTAGGGGAACGGCCCCGTCTTTCCCTGTTTTACCGGGATGCCGGTACCTGACAGATACCAAACATAGAATGGTGTATCTTTCAAAAATCCGACCCCTACTGGGGGTCTATTGCGAAACCCTACTCTCCTCTACCACCTACGGTCATTAAGACAATACCTTTTGTAATATGCAAAGAGAACAGAGACAAATATGGACCAAATTAACAGGGGAAAAAAACATAGTGTTGTCCCCTCAAAACACGAAAGATCTCAAATATACAGAAAATACATATTTTATTGAGAATACACATCAAATGTTATTTTAAAAAAGGTTATATTCTTAGAACACCCCTAAAACCAGGTCTATCTATACACACATAACAATTACGTGAACCATATAGTTACAAACATAAAGCATAAGACATAAACCTAGTATTACACAACCAACATGAAACATAGAAAAATCCAAAAAGAATTGATTAGTTGTGTATTTAAGCACGACCCAAAATGTTTCTTGTCCAGTGACCCATTGGTGTCTGACATTCATCAGGGGTGATCTATTCTTCCAAATCGGAACGTAAAAGTTCATGCAATTCCTGGTCAGGATCAATCTTCATGGGAATCTATGGGAAAACATTCACACTTAAATACCACAGACATACCGAGGACACCTTTATCTTACAGACATTTTTAGATCAAACTATGCAAATTCCATCAGATCGTCAATATAGCATCTAGCAGTGTTTCTATAACATCAAACGCCCCTATACAAAGTCCCCAAATCGACTTATAGCACATAAAAATGTAGCCCATTACCTTGTAATGCACACATTTTAAATTCTGCCTAGTGGAACATCTGGACGCAGACTCTTCTATTTGGATTGCATCATTCATATGAAACCAGCCCTTCATTGGGCACGAGGAAGGTATACTGTGTAGAAAACCACAATTCTATGTCACCACACTATCACTCAATACTCACAAGACAAACCTTAATTCAGACCAACAGTTTCCCTGATTGAGCATCACATACCTTCACTTCTGGCACAGTGTATGTAGGTCAAAAAACGCGAGGATCCCAAAAATGTTTTAGTACACCTACGGTTTCTACCGCTGTCAAAGGCTCTGTGCCTAAACTGATCTACAAACAAAACACAGGTTCAGACAACACCAGTCAAAAAATGCCGTTTTGACAATCCCAATTCAATGTAGAGCATTGCAATTTTAATATCTACTCCATGCAAACTCCGGGTTCGTGATCCTCATTCAGTGCCACAACCCAAATTTTCTTCCTGTTAATTTGGTCCATATTTGTCTCTGTTCTCTTTGCATATTACAAAGGCGCTTGACAGATGCCATCTCTTCGAACATTCGCCAGACTCTACCACCCTACCGCAGATACTCCACAACGTAAGACTCCCTCTCCAAACTCTTGTCAACACATGAAGCCAGCTGATCGTTACCATGGCTACGCGCAATTTCACCTCAATGACTGTATCATCCACGTCCTATAAATATCCGGTACCCCAAGGTATCGTGTTTGCAAGGCCGCATTGTTCTGTACTGTCACATACCCTAGTAAAAAAGAAATCCACTTTTTAGATTGTTTTTGGATTGCTTCTGGCTTGTTTTCAAGCTGCAGATTTTTTTGGGATTTATTTTAGATTTATTTTGGGATTTTTTCAAGCAAAGATTTATTTGTCTTGGGTTGGAGGATTTATTTTGGATTTTTACTGACTTGTTTCTCAGTAAAAACAATCCACTAACACTAATTGGCAGGCAGGCATTTCTAAAGGATTTATTTTGGAGTTTTACTGACTTGTTTCTCAGTAAAAACAATCCACTAACACGACTTGTTTCTCAGTAAAAACAATCCACTAACACTAATTGGCAGGCAGGCATTTCTAAAGGATTTTTTTGGGAGTTTTACTGACTTGTTTCTCAGTAAAAACAATCCACTAACACTAATTGGCAGGTACACATTTTTACAGGTGCAAATTACAAGTTCAACTGTACTTAACTAATTTCTTCAGTAGATAATGCCTAGTCACTAACATTCAGGGTTTACCAATTTGCAGCAATGGGTAGAAGGAATGGCTAACACCTCGGCCATCCCATCTCCCATCGCGCCACCTGACTCGCTGGACAGAGGTCACCTGTCTCCTGCCTGCCACCCGGTACAGCGGTACCCCTCCTCTGTGCCCTTCTGTAACCACCCCTGGCTGTATATCTGTTCTGTTGTTACCTCTGAAAAGTGCTCTGTTATACATCTGTATTGTTGTATACCTCTGTAAAGTGCTCTGCTGTTTCTAGAAGCTCAGTCAGCGCTTAATAAATTTAATAATAATCAAATGGGCTGTAGTCAGAATGCATTCTGTTCAAACAAAATTGGTATGCATTAAATTTGAAAGGATGTTTTGATTTAAAAAATAAGACTATATGAATCTCGTATAACACAGTTACAGTTCTTTTTATTTAATAAAACATATTTGGCAGAAGTTAACATTTCTTTTACTTAACATCCTGGGTACTTAAGATACATTAATACCACAGTTTTGTGGGGTGCATACATTATAATGGAGAAAGAAATACAGCCAAGGGTTAATCGCCGCTGCACGATCCAAATGTAATGTGCCTGAAGATCCTCTGTTGGTTATGCCTTGTCTTCTCCCCTTAATTGCACTGTTAAAACTGCAGAATCGCTGCTTGGCCTATTTGCTGTGTTTCAACTGTTAAATGTATCTTATGCACTTACTCTGCCTGTGCAGACTATTATCGTCTCATAATTTCAAGGGCTCTGAGCGATTGTTGTTTTTTTTCCTATGTTCCCACCCTCCTTGAGCGTTTTGAAACAGTTTCCTGTGTATAGGCACAATATAAATAAACAATACGATATATGATATGACATGATATGGCATTTATAACGCGCCTATACACAAGTGTTTCAAGGCGCGATGAGGCAAGGGAGGGGTAAACAGTGGAAGACAGACAGCGATCCTACTAGGTCATTCAGATCGCACAAGTGCGAGGGAAGGGAAAAAAGAGAAGAGTGCCAGGGGGAAGGGGAAAGTGCAGTACATGGGATGGAAGAATAAATACGCTAAATAAAGACGGCCTGATGGTGGCAAGTGCAAGGTAAGAGCAGACATAAGTGCTGGTAGGGGGAACTGTAGGGATACAGAACCAGTCCCTAAGTGCAGGGAGTTGCCAGGGAGGCAGGGCAGGTGTGCAAAAGGCGGGACCTGGCCCCAAGATCAGAAAGGGTGTCCAGGTAACCAGTGCAGATTTGGCAGGGAATTTCAGCAGGGGAGAGAGGCAGAGAAAGCAGAAGCAAAGGGGAAGGTTTTGAGGTGTTTCCAGAACCGGAGATGGTTCTCCTCAAGTTTCAGGGAGGCAGGAAGGCTGTTCCAGAGGGAGGCCCCTGACGAATAGAGAGATCGACCACCAGCTCGTTGCTTGGAGAAGCGGCTAACCCTGAGTGAGTTGGAGGCAGATGAGCAAAGAGCCCAAGAAGGAAGGTATTAAGGAAGCGAGAGTTGAAGGTAATGCGGCCCCAGGCCCCAGAAGGCCTTGTGGATAATGCAGAGGATTTTGAACTTAATCCTTGCAGCCACTGGGAGCCAGTGCAGAGATTTCAGTCCTGGAGAGATACGATCCCTGGGCTTGAGGCCAAGGACAAGTCTCGCAGTCCTGTTTTGGATAAGTTGCAGAGGGCAGAGAGTAGAGGCAGGCAGATTTAGATAGAGGCTGTTGCAATAGTCCAGCCTAGAGAGAACCAGGGCTCTGGAGACGGTGAGCTTCTGGGGGAAGGAGAAGAGAGGAAGAATACCTCCGAGGAGGTGCAGCTGGTAGTGTGACTTCTTAGAGACGTCAGAGATGTGAGGAGAGAAGGAGAGTGTGGAGTCGAAGATGACCCCAAGGTTTTTAGCCTTGCAGGTGGGAGCAGGAGGAGGGCCAAGAGAGGCTGGCCAGAGAGCTGAAGGGAAGGAGGGAGAGGGTGTGCCGATGAGTAGAATCTCTGTCTTACTGGCATTAAGGCAGAGGTCATTGGCGGCACACCATTCTTGGTTGGCAGACAGACAGTCAGAGATGAGGGAAGGAGAGGAGGAGGCCGAGGGTAGCCTAAAAATGAGCTGGGTATCATCCGCATAGCACTGAAAGTTGGGGCAGAGAGCTGCGATGCGGTGGGCAAGGAGTGCCAGGTATTGGTTGAACTGCCAAGGAGAAAGGTTAGCACCCTGGGGGACGCCACAGGTAGAGAGAAAGATATTGGAGAGGAAGGACCCAAGTTGGACCTGGGAGGGTCGGTCAGAGAGGAAAGACGTCAGCCACGCCAGAGCCTGTCCAGTGAGACCCAGGTTATCACGGAGACGGTTGAGCAGGATGGCGTGGTTGACAGTGTCAAAGGCAGAAAAGAGATCAAACAAGATAAGGACACACAGGGTGTTGGAGTCAAGGTTGGAGAGAAGGTCTTCACAGATGTTCAGGAGAGCAGTTTCCGTGCTTCTGGCAGCCCTGAAGCCAGACTGGTGGTCGTGAAGACAACCAACAGATTTGGTGTGGAGATTAAGATGATAGATGGCCAGTTTTTCCAGGAGCTGGCCCAGGAAGGGAGTGATAGTTAGCCGGGCAGAAGGGGTCGGCAGAGGATTTCTTAAGAAGAGGGTGCACAAGGGAGTGCTTCAGGGTGGGTGGGAAGACTCCAGTGCTGAAGGGGTGATTGCAGAAGTCAGCCAGGGCAGGAGCCAGGGAGTCGATGTGGTCCTTGATAGTTTTGGAGGAACAGGGGTGAACCTGTTTTGACGAGATCGGGCTTGTTGAGAAACCTTGTGTGCAGAGAAAAGGGGAAAGGAAGAGAGGGAGGGAGCCGCTTAAGATCCCTTTGCTTACTTTACTGAGAAGTAGTCCCTTAAGAAACAAAACGTTTACAAGACATCACCGATTAAGAATCGTTGGGTGGTGACATTTTATCACGCCAAGAGCATATTTGTTTCCAGCATATTTGTTCCCTTCAAACTATGCAAAATTGAAAGGATCTAGTAACTCGCGGTGCCTGACCCCGCCTTATAGTTCTAAGTTATGTCTTTCAATTATGTTTCCCGGCCGCGTCCCAAAGAGGGTGAAGGCGTGAAGCAACATGAGCAAAGCTTTCAACTCACACCCTTTTGGCGGGTATCACTCGCATTGCAATCGGCAGACTCACGCGACAAGCCACCTATACGACCATTTCTCTTAAATGGGTTGTTACATCCCCCCGCCCACCAAAAAAAAGATCTGGTATTTTCACCTGCCTTGGCGACACAAAAGGATAAGAGCTACGCATGAAGTTGATTCCCCATTCAATACAAACTTTTGGGCCAGCGATGAAGATTTTGCAAGATCAACGAAGCATTTGGAGGGAGGGCTTGGGAACTGTTGGGAAATTAATATGAATCCAGTGTGATTGTATTATCACTGAATGCTCCCTACTGCCGTTCAGTGTCCAATGAAGTACTAGCCTGTGTTACTCTCCCCCCACCCCCTTGTTGCCTGTATGCATGTTTGCCTCCCCCCACCCCCATGGTCACTTGTATGCGTGTGTTACTCTCCCCCCACCCACTGGTCACCCATATGCATGTTAGTCTCCCCCCACCCCCTGGTCGCCCGTATGCATGTTTGTCTCCCCCGCCCCCTGGTCGCCCGTATGCATATTTGTCTCCCACACCCCCATGGCCGCTTGTATGCGTGTGTTACTCTCCCCCCACCCCCAGTTGCCTGTATGTATGTTTGTCTCCCCCCACCCCCATGGTCGCTTGTATGCATGTGTTACTCTCTCCCCACCCCCAGGTCGCCCGTATGCATGCTTTGTTCCTCCCCACCAGGGGCGTTGTTAGGGGTGGGGGCGGTAAGTGGGCTATAGCCCCTGATCTTTTGGTTGTAGCCCCGGGTAGAAACTCAGGAGCTACAGCCAAAAGATTACCCAGTCCCAACAGTTCCGACATCAGCGTAGCCCCGGGTCTTTTCCAGACCTAGCAACTCCCCTGCTCCCCACCACATGGTCGCCCTTTTGCAAGTACTGTCTCCCCCTACCCCTACGGTCGACCTGTATGCGTGTGTTACTCTCCCCTCACCCCGTGGTCACCAGTATGCATGCTTTGTTTCCCCCACTACCCTATGGTCGCCCGTTTGCATGTACTATCTCCCCCCACCCCCATGGTCACTGTTGGGGGTCTCTGGGCGCCCCCGCTGCGTGCCCGCGAGCCCCAGCATGCACAGATGGGACACCAACACGTCTGCACGCTTCGGGCTCCCCGGTCGCTCTCCCGCGGCCGGGAACGCCCCGTTTATTTAAGGCGCACGCGGCGACGTGCAACGTCACGCCGCCGCGTGCGTATCCCCTCACGGGGCAACGCCACACTCCTCCTTTTTCGGGGAGGAACAATAACAACAAAACACATCAAACATATTACTACCCACACTGGCATGTATAACTCCCAAGCCCCAGGCCCCCATTTATTAACAGCCTCCCGGATCCCCTTCACTCCGGAGCCCAGTCAATCGGCCCCAGCACATAGTCTCCGAGGTAGGCAGGTCTCCCTCGCCCAGCCCTCTGGGGGTACCTCCCACCTACCTCAGTCGCCGGACTCCCGGCCGCCCCGGTGTCTCGTGCTGGTGACCCCACGAATTCCCCCCGGGGGGTGTCTTCATCCGGGAGGACCGTCTCATCCGGGTCAGGCGGGAGTTCAGTCCGAGAGTCCCCCAGTTTCTTGAAGAAGCTCACGTTCCGGGTGACGGCCGACTTCCCATCCGAGGCCGTCACCATCGACCCCTTCACCGCCACTACGTCCAGCGGCTCGGGCTCATATGGAAGCGAGAGTTTCCCATGGGGATGCCGGTTCCTAATCAACACTTCGTCGCCCGGTTCCAGCCGCTGCGGACGAAGGCCCCTCCGTAGATTTTCCTGACTGGTCCTTGCCAGCCGCTCCGCTTCCACCCGTTGGTCGTCTATTACCCCGGGTACCTTCTCCTGCACCTCCGGGAGGAGACCTCGGGGGCACCTGCGGAACAGAGCCTCAGCCGGGGCCACCCCAGTTGAAGCATGTGGGGTAGTGCGGTACACTCTTAGGAACTGGTATAGCGCCCGCTGGAGAGGCTGACCTTGTCCCTGAGCTATCCGGAACGTCTTGTTTAATGTCCTCATCAGCCTCTCTGCGTCCCCGTTCGCGCGGGGCCACAACGGGGACACCTTCCGGTGGGCCACTCCGCAGCTCTCGAGGAATTCCGAGAACCTCGCGCTCTGGAATGGGGACCCATTGTCCGAGCACAGGGTCACAGGGAACCCATGGGTGGCAAAGATCTTCTCCACAGCGCCCACCACGTGCTCGAATGCCACCGACTCAACGAATTCCACCTCCGGGTATCGCGAGTACTCATCGACGATGGCTAGGAAATGAGTACCCACGGCCGTGGATCCGAAGTCCGCATGCACAACTTCCCATGGGCGGGTCCCCCATGGCATTACCTCGATCTCAGGCTCCCGTTGTACTGGGGAAGCCGCCTGGCACCATACACAGGCCGCTACGAAGTTGTCCACCTTCTTCTCCAGCTCGGGGAACCACACCTTCAGCCTCAACCTCGCCTTCGTTTTGGCGGCCCCTTGGTGTCCCTGGTGCGCCAGGTTGATGACTTCGTGGACCTTGGAGCCCGGCACCACCAGGCGATCACCCCGCAGCAACAGACCCGACTCCGTGAAGGACAGTTCATCCCTCACCTTCCAGAGTTGCTCGAGGGTCACCTTGGCCTCCTGCGTGCGCCCGGCCACCAACTCCAGCACGGTCTTCCAGGACCCCGATTGCATCGAGCTTCGCAGGATGCGGAAGCATTCGTCATTGGCTGCTGCGGTCTCCAGTTCGGGGAGCGGCATCGCATTGGGGGTAGCACTCTCGACCACCATGCTCACGTGATCATCGGCCTCCTCAGCACACGACTCTTGGGCGGGCCCGTCCCTGCCCACCGGATGCCTGGACAGGTAGTCCGCCGCATTGTTGGCCCCTGGCCTGTAGATAAGGTTAACGCCATATTCTAGGAGGGCCAGCATCCATCGCTCGATCCTGGCTGGTGGTTTGGAGGAGGATCCGGCCATGATTGGGATCAGTGGTTTATGGTCTGTTACCACTGTCACAGGTCTCCCCAGCACATATAGCCGAAAATGCCGGCAGCCCCACAGAACCGCCAGGGCCTCTCGCTCAATCTGAGAGTACCTCTGCTCGGTTTCGGAGAGGGCCTTGCTCGCATAGGCCACGGGCTTCATTCCTCCGTCTCTGCCCACCTGGGTGAGGACCGCCCCAAGGCCAAACGGGCTGGCGTCCACAACAATCTCCGACTCCAAGGCAGGGTCAAAGAAAGCCACGGTGTCCTCCGCTGTTAGTGCACCTTTGATATCCTCGAATGCCGCCTGTTCTAGCGGGCCCCACTGCCAGATAGTGTCCTTTTTCGTCAGAGCCCTCAGAGGTTCCGACCTCGAGGCGAGATTCTTGATGAATCGCCCGCAGTACGTCACCATTCCGAGGAAGCTCCGCTCAGGAGCTACAGCCAAAAGATTACCCAGTCCCAACAGTTCCGACATCAGCGTAGCCCCGGGTCTTTTCCAGACCTAGCAACTCCCCTGCTCCCCACCACATGGTCGCCCTTTTGCAAGTACTGTCTCCCCCTACCCCTACGGTCGACCTGTATGCGTGTGTTACTCTCCCCTCACCCCGTGGTCACCAGTATGCATGCTTTGTTTCCCCCACTACCCTATGGTCGCCCGTTTGCATGTACTATCTCCCCCCACCCCCATGGTCACTTGTATGCGTGTGTTACTCTCCCCCCACCCCCTGGTCGCCCATATGCATGTTAGTCTCCCCACCCCCTGGTCGCCCGTATGCATGTTAGTCTCCCCCACCCCCTGGTCGCCCGTATGCATGTTTGTCTCCCCCCACCCCCATGGTCGCTTGTATGCGTGTGCTACTCTCCCCCAACCCCTCGTCGCCCGCATGCATGTTTGTCTCCCCCCCACCCCCATGGTCGCTTGTATGCGTTTGTTACTCTCCCCCCACCCCCAGGTCGCCCGTATGCATGCTTTGTTCCTCCCCACCACATGGTCGCCCTTTTGCAAGTACTGTCTCCCCCTACCCCCACGGTCGACCTATAAGCGTGTGTTACTCTCCCCTTACCCCGTGGTCACCAGTATGCATGCTTTGTTTCCCCCACTACCCTATGGTCTCCCGTTTGCAAGTACTATCTCCCCCCCCCCCCCACGGTCCCATGTATGCGTGTGTTACTCTCCCTCTACCCCCCGGTCGCCCCTATGTATGCTTTGTGTCCTCCCTACCCCATAATAGTGTCTCCCCCACTCCCATGATAGCCTGTATGCGTGTGTGCTCCCCCCACCCCCTGTTCGCCTGTAAGAGGCACCAGCTCGCTTGCCTCCCTCATCCCGCCATCCTTCCGCATATCCACCTCCCTATCCTTTAAAACCACACTGGCTTAAAATGTCTAAAATGTCTAAAATGTCTCAAAGCTTCTAAAATGTCTAATGTCTGAACACATCAGCACACTGCTGCTGCCCTGCAATAAGGGTCTGGGCAACATGTCTGTGCCACTCTGGCTTGCACCGTATGCAGCTGCCGCCCTATAAGAAGGGGCTGGCCAACATAGCGTGCCCACCTATTTTTTTACCACATCTGAATACTGCTGCCGCCCTGCAACATGTGGCTGGGCAGTATGTCTGCTCCACCTTACCTGAACGCTGCACTCATATGTTGCGGCCACCTTACAAGAAGGTGCTGGGCAACATATCTGTGGTACCTAATTTGACCTTGCGCTTGCAAGCTGCTGCCGCCCTGCAACATGGAGCTGTACACATGTCGATGCGTCCTGATTTGACATATGCACTAGATGCTGCTTCCACCCTGCAAGAAGGGGTTGAGTAACATGTCTGTGCCACCTATTTGGACTCTTCGACTTGTATGCTGTAGCTAACCTGCAAAATGGGTTACACTAATTGTATGTTCTTGATAGCACTATGTAACCAACTAAGCCGCACCCTGCTACACGGGCTATGTCACATGTATGTATGGATGTCTTCACAAGCACCTATGTAACTAAGTAAGCTTTCTTGTATAGTGTTGAGATGCCTGAGGGCAGTTGTGCACTCGATAAATGCAAATAAATAAACAAATAAATAAAAATAAAGAAATTAGTAAATTGTAGCCAATTAGGGTGCACTGGTAAAAACCCATGAAATTCAATGAAAAAACATTGTCAAAGGGACGTTATGGTTACAAGTAAAACCAAAAACCCCAGAACCATAACTCGCCCCACCACTGTGCACTACTAAGACAAACACCCAGTACATGAAAGATGACATCACAAATGTCACTGATGACATCACATATTAAAATAATTTTGATGAACAGTCCCCATAAGGAGTAGTGTTTATAATGTTGGTAACAAGATGTCAGGGGTGATCAGGAGGTGCACACAATCACCACAGGTGGAGTCAATGGAGCCTGTCCCAGTACAAAAGGAGTACACCCACACGCCACACCCCTTCCTACACCAAAATGATACCACTAGCTGTTGCAGTCATGGGGCTGGAGGACATGCCTGTACTGCTACAACTACAGCAACAACAACTACAGCTACAACAACAGGCAGCACAGAGGAGACGCAGGAGGAGAAGGAGGGTGAGACAGGCCCAGCAAGTTCCACCAGTGCAGCCAGTGGTACCACGTAGGCAGCCACCAATCCCTCGCATCAGACCCAGACCATTCAATCTAACCCCTGAGCAGATCCACACCCTGTACCGGTTGGACCGGGACACCATCACCACCATAGTGGACATGATACACAATGACATCGTCAGCCTGATAAAAATACGCACTGCCATCCCCCCACTACTAAAGGTGGTGTCTGTGCTCCACTTCTTGGCCACAGGCACCTACCAGCACACAGTGGGCCAGCAGCATGGTATATCACAACCAATCTTTTCACACATGCTGACCCAAGTGCTGGATGCCCTCCTGAAGGACGCTAGCACCCACATATCCCTAACACGGACTGCCCAGGAGCTTGCCGACACTAAAGTAGGCTTCCATTCACTGGCCGGCATGCCCAATTGCGTCGGTGCCCTCGACTGCACCCATGTCGAATTGGTTGACCCTCATGCCATAGAGGCGGTGTACCGAAATAGCAAGCAATACCACTCCATCAGTGTGCAGATGGTATGTGACTCCTGCAAGATCATCACACATTGTTGCGCCCGATATCCCGGATCTACACATAATGCCATGGTGCTGCGTAACTCCACGCTACCCTGTTACATGGAGCGACATGCTGGACGACGTGCCTGGCTGCTCGGTAAGTTGCCTGACTGGGCCATGGCAGTGCATCAGGGTTGTGAGGTGGGGGGATGCATACTCCATCTGGGTGGGATTGGGGGGGATGCATACTCCACCTGGGTGGGATTGGGCGGTGAGTTCACAATGCACTCCAAGCTAAACACTGTTGTCCTGAACATCCCAACCTGAACATGACACTTCAATTGCATACATAACACCAATGTCATACATCAATGACAACATGCAAGACGCAAAAGCAGGCCACCATGGGTATGTCAAGCGATGAATGACTGAACATGATTACAACTGTGCCAATGCCGCTAGTGTGATTAGGTACAGAGTACCATAAACTTATGGGTGGCAAGACATCGTTCCGCATCCACAGTACATCCGCATCAGCATGCAAGTGAACACCCTGCATAATCTGTACAATGCAATCCACACAAGCAGACCATAGTGCAGTACACAACGCATCAAATGAACCTGTGTACATACATACAGGTACATGTGCATGTCAACACCAAATAGCTGCAGCCATGCCTGTGAATCCTAAAGGTGTCCTCTCAGATTGACTCACACATACCTCTTTGTGCTCCCATGCAGGTGATGGAGGCTATCCCTTGAAGCCGTAGCTATTTACCCCTGTATGGAACCCACGGAACAGGCACGAAGAGGAGTACAATCGTGTACATACCCTTACCCGTGTCGTGATTGAGCAGACCTTTGGCGTGTTAAAGGCACGGTTCCGCTGCCTAAGCAGGTCTGGTGGAGCACTCCTTTATGGCCCTGAGAAGGTGGCAAAGATCACCATGGTCTGTGTAATGCTGCACAACATGTGCATCCGGAGAAATGTACCACTGCCACCTGACATTGACATGCATGCACCGGTTGAGGATGATGATATGATATGGCATTTGTAACGCGCCTATACACAAGTGTTTCAAGGCGCGACGAGGAAGGGAGGGGGGAACAAGGGGAGGACAGACAACGATTCTACTAGGCCAGGTGTCATTCAGACCGCGCAAGTGCAGGGGTAGGGGGAAGGGAAAAGTGCAAGGGGAATGGGAGGGGGGAAGTGCAGTACAAGTAAGTAGAATAAAGTAAATAAATAGGGCCAGCTGGTGGCAAGTGCAAGGTAAGTGCAGACAAGTGCTGGGAAAGGGGGGCTGTAGGGATACAGAGACAGTCCCTCAGTGCAGGGGTTGCCAGGGAGGCAGTGCAAGAGGAGAGTGGCTGGGCCCAGGACCGAGGTCGGTGAGAGTGGCCCAGTTGCAGATTCGGTGCAGATTCAGTCGAGAATTTAGCAGGGGAGAGGGAGAGAGAAACCAGAAGCAAAGAGGAAGGTTTTGAGGTGCTTCCGGAACCGGAGATGGTTCTCCTCAAGTTTCAGGGAGGCAGGAAGGCTGTTCCAGAGGGAGGCCCCTGCCACGGCGAGAGATCTACCCCCAGCTTGTTGCTTCGAGAAGCGGCTGACCCTGAGGGAGTTGGAGATGGATGAGCGAAGGGCTCGGGAAGGAAGATATTTAGGAAGAGAGAGTTGAAGGTATTTAGGCCCCAGGCCCCAGAAGGCCTTGTTGACAATGCAGAGGGTTTTGAACTTAATCCTCGCAGCCACTGGGAGCCAGTGTAGAGATTTCAGTCCTGGAGAGATACGGTCCCTGGGCTTGAGGCCAAGAACAAGTCTCGCAGTTCTGTGCTGGATGAGTTGCAGGGGGCGGAGAGTGGAGGCAGGCAGATTAAGATAAAGGCTGTTGCAGTAGTCCAGCTTCAAGAGAACCAGGGCTCGGGAGACAGTGAGCTTCTGGGGGAAGGAGAGGAAGGGAAGAATACCTCTGAGGAGGTGCAGCTGGTAGTGTGAGTTCTTAGAGACGTCAGATATATGAGGAGAGAAGGAGAGTGTGGAGTCGAAGATGACCCCAAGGTTTTTTGCCTTGCAGGTAGGAGCAGGAGGAGGGCCAAGCGAGGCTGGCCAGAGAGCTACAGGGAATGAGGGAGTGGGTGTGCCGATGAGTAGAATCTCAGTCTTACTGGCATTAAGGCAGAGGTCATTGGCGGCATACCATTCCTGGATGGCAGACAGACAGTCAGAGATGAGGGAAGGAGAGGAGGAGGCCGAGGGTAGCCTGAAAATGAGCTGGGTGTCGTCCGCATAGCACTGAAAGTAGGGGCAGAGAGCGGCGATGCGGTGGGCCAGGAGTGCCAGATACTGGTTGAACAGCCAGGGAGAGAGATTAGATCCCTGGGGAACACCACAGGTGGAGAAAAAGATGTCAGAGAGGAAGGACCCAAGTTGGACCTGGGAGGGTCGATTGGAAAGGAAAGAGGTCAGCCACGCCAGAGCCTGACCAGTGATACCCAGGTTATCACAGAGACGGTTGAGCAGGATGGCATGGTTGACAGTGTCAAAGGCAGAAGAGAGATCGAGCAGAATGAGAACACACAGAGTGTTGGAGTCGAGGTTCAAGAGCAGGTCCTCACGGATGTTCAGGAGAGCAGTTTCCATGCTTCTGGCCGCTCTGAAGCCAGATTGATGGTCATGGAGACTACCAACCGTTTCAGCATGGAGGTTAAGCTGGGAGATGGCCAGTTTCTCCAGGAGCTGGCCCAGGAAGGGAGTGATGGAGATTGGGCGATAGTTAGCCGGGCAGGAGGGGTCGGAAGAGGGTTTCCTAAGAAGAGGGTGCACAAGGGAGTGCTTGAGGGGGGATGGGAAGACTCCAGAGGCGAAGGAGTGGTTGCAAAAGTCAGCCAGGGCAGGAGCCAGGGAGTCGATGTGGTCCTTGATAGTTTTGGAGGAACAGGGGTGAACCTGTTTAGACGAGACTTTCATAGATCAGACTTGTCTGGAAACCTCGTCAGCAGAAAAAAGTGGAAAGGCAGAGAAGGAGGGAGGAGGGGTGGCTGCAGAAGGGCTAGAGGGAGAGCCGGGAACAGAGGGAGGGAGGTGATAGGAGGAGAGTGAGGACAGGATGTCTTGAGTTTTTGAGATGAAGTGAGAGGCCAGTGCAGTGCAGAGGGCCTTGGTGTAACGCTCACCTGGCTCCCATGGAGGCGCTGACCTGGTCTGGATTGCTGTGACCTCTTCAAGCGTGATGCGCAGGATTCGAAACACCGACTGAACTGGACCCCCAAATCTGGCTTGTCTGGCCCGTAGAAAAATCTTTCTGTAGGTGGAGAAAGGGGATTAACTGACTGCAGAGTATTGTGATTGCTTCCCACCTCCCCTTTGCTCTTCTCTGACCACCTCCGAAATCCCCAATCAAGGCTCACCTTAATGTTTGAATGGATGAGCTCTCCATCCTGCTTCTGGTGCAGGGGCCCGTATTTGACCAGTTACTTCACTGGTTTCGGAAGGCGAAAAGCCGTAAGTATGCAGTTTAAAAAGTTCCAGAGTAGAGTCTTCTCTTTGTTTGCTTTTCTTAACCTGCGATCTGTCCTTATTTTCAGGTGCAGAGTGGAAGTGATGCTTCGAGGGATATTGCCGGAGATAAACTCAGGTGAGTTTGTGATAAAATGATCCCTTTAAATGTCTTTGAATCCCTCTAGTAATGTCTTTCTTTTTTCCCCTTAGGGGCCGGGGTGCGGTACCAGGCCAAGAAGTGGCGCTGACCCGAAATGAGGAGTGGTTCCGTCAAATATGGCCAGGTAAGTCTTGTGACGGAAAATCAGGCTTTCCTCATTTGTTCCTCCTGCTCACCTTTTGTCTCTTCTTCTCCCCTGCAGGTGCAGAGATGTGGCGGAATGCCCAGAAGGTCGCGGTGGATAGTGAAGAGCCAACGAGGCAGGTGAGTGATGCGCGGTGCTGCTACAAGTAGCGCAATGCTTTTAAAGAATCTCTATCTTCAGGATCGCTGGCGTGATGATTCCGGAGACAGGTAAGAAATTAGATTAAGTTCTTGGTTTTCACCTTTTCTCTTCCCTTCCTTCCTTTCAGGTATCCCAAGATCGAGGCGGGCGTGGCTGGAGGCAAGATGCAGGAGCAGGCACGGTGAGCGTTCAGCTGCTAGATGCAGAGCAACGCGAAGCACGTGTGGCAGTCCGGGCTTGGTTTAAATAGCCTTGGAAGAAGTTCCAGGTAAGTATTCTTCCACGGTCCCCACCCAAGTAAAATAGTTCCTTTGAGAAAATAGTCCCTCCTAAGCCTCATTTGGCTTGAGGCTTCATGCAGCATGGTCTGCGTCAGGTAAGTGTACCAAACACCCTCTTTTATGAGCCTGGCGCCTATTGCGCCAGGACTGATGTCCAACATGAGCCTGGCGCCAAAGGCGCCAGGACAAAGTCCAAAGAGCCCCTATTAGGGGCCGCTGGGCTTTTACCCGAGGGCATGATGCCTGCTCCCGGGGGTGCTGGGCCTGTCCTGGTGCTCCGGGGGTAGGCATCATGACAGCACTCCCCCCCCAGACCCCTCCCAAGGTCCTTCCCTCTGGAGGTTTCGGTTTGTTTGGGAAATCCCGATGGAACTTTTTTACCAGCCGAGGTGCATGTACGTGGTCGCTGGGTTCCCAAGACCTTTCCTGAGGTCCGTACCCTTTCCAATCAATTGGATAGAAAGGTTTTGATTTTGAAATTTTAGAATCCAAAATGTTCTTCACCTCGAATTCAGGCTCCCCATCTATCTGAATTGGTTCTGGTGGCTTTATTAATCTGGTTCCTGGTTGCACTGGTTTCAAAAGTGACCCATGAAAAACGGGATGAATCCGCATGTTAGCTGGCAGATCGAGCTTGACTGCCACTGGATTAATGATAGCTTTGATCGAATAAGGGCCCAAATACCTTGGATTAAAAGTTCTAGGTCCCTTGAGTAATAAATGTTTGGTAGCCAACCATACTTGATCTCCTATTTGGTATGAAGGCGCCTCCTTCCGATGCAGATCTGCATTTTTCTTGTATTTTTCTTTCGCTAGTTGCAAATGGGCAGTTGCATTCTTGAATGCTTGAGTTATAGTGGAATGCAAATGGTCTACTGCGGGCATTTCAAGGCTCAGAGAGAGTCCAGGTCTGAAGTACGAGGGGATGTCCATATAGGGTGTAAAAGGGGCTTTGTCAAGTTCCAGAGTGCACCGAGTTATTGTATGCATATTCGGCCACCCATAACAAATGTTTCCAATTACCCTCCGATTGGTGCAACATACACCGTAGGTATTGTTCAAGGGTCTGGTTCGTTCTCTCCGTCTGACCATCGGTCTGTGGGTGATGGCTGGTTGAGAGTCTTACGTCGATTTGTGCCAGTTGACAACACCTTTTCCAAAAATGTGAAATAAACTGGCTTCCCCGGTCGGAGACTAATATGGACGGGAATCCATGCAAGCGGATGATATTTTCGAGGAATTCCTTAGCAAGGACAGAAGCTGAAGGTAATCCTTTCAACGGAATAAAATGAGCCATTTTAGAAAATAGATCCACCACAACCAGAATAGTATTGTATCCATTACAAGGGGGCAGGTCCGTGATAAAATCTAGTGACAAGGTGTGGCAAGGCGCTGGTGGAATGTCTAAAGGCTGAAGAAGACCGGCGGGTTTTGTCTTTTGGCCTTTGTTTTGGGCGCAAACTCCACAGGACATCACAAAAGATTTAATATCCTTTCGCCAGGAAGGCCACCAGAATTGTCGTTTAATTTTTTCCTCAGTTTTGGCAATGCCAGGATGTCCTTCCATCAGGGTATCATGATGACGGGAAATAACCAGTTCTTGTAATTCCTTTTCTGGCAGAAATAAGCGTCCTTGGAAGTAAGGTAGGCCATCGTTGACCGAAAAGTAAGAGCCCCTTTGGATCCAATCCTGCAAGGCGGTAGAGTCCAGGAGTTGTTTTACTCGTGCTTGAATGTCTTCAAAGGTTTGTAAGGAGGTTAATCCCAAAATTCTTTGTTCGGGAATGATCGGCACAGGTTCTGAATTAGTGTCTATTTCTCCCATTCCTATTCTAGATAGTGCGTCTGCTTTGCCATTCTTATAGCCGGGACGGTAAGTGATTACGAAATCAAACTCAGCAAAGAACAAAGCCCATCGGAGCTGACGTGATGATTGAGCCTTGGCAGTCTTTAAATATTGTAAATTTCGGTGATCAGTGATCACGGTGATGGTGTGCCTGGCGCCAAGAAGATATTGCCGCCAAGCCTTAAAGGCGGACTTAATGGCTAATAATTCCTTATCGGTAATTGCATAATTTACCTCAGGGGGTGAGAACTTTCTGGACCAAAATGCTACAGGATGCAGTTGGTTGGTTTCAGGGTCTCTCTGAGACAGGACAGCTCCCATGGCTAAACTGGACGCGTCAGTTTCGACTATGTATGGGAGATCGGGACGCGGGCGCTTCAAAATAGGTGCAGACGTGAATTTAGCTTTCAATTCCTGAAAGGCCTGTTCGGCTTCCTTGGTCCATTCGAAACATTTATTTTTCCGCAAAAGTGCAGTGATGGGTTGTACTACACGTGAAAATTCCGGAATAAATCTGCGATAAAAATGGGCAAAACCGAGCATGCTTTGGACCCCTTTTACCGAGCTAGGAGATGGCCATTTGAGGATGGCCTCCACTTTCTGTGAGTCCATTCGGACCCCATTAGGTGTCAGGATGAATCCAAGAAACTCCACCTCGGTGGTATGGAAAACACACTTTTCCAGCTTAGCAAACAGTTTGTGCTGGCGCAATTTCTCAAGGACGGCCCGGACATGCTTTCTGTTATCAGATTCCGAAGAGGAGTACACAAGAATGTCAACGATATATACGACAACACAAACATCGATAAGTTCCCAAAGGACATCGTTCATGAAGAATTGGAAGGCAGAAGGCGCGTTGCACAACCCAAAAGGCATCACCTGGTATTCGAATAGACCATATTTTGTACGGAAGGCCGTTTTCCATTCGTCACCTTCTTTTACTCGCACCAGATGATAAGCCCCTCGGAGATCTAACTTGGTGTATACGCAAGCGTCCTTCACCTGGTCAAGGAGTTCAGGGATCAAAGGCAGAGGGTAACGGTTTTTAACCGTTATCTGGTTCAATGCGCGGTAGTCGATACAAGTTCTAAGGTCGCCTTCTTTTTTGGGCACGAAGAACAAAGCCGAGGATGCCGGGGACTTTGACGTGCGAATGAAACCATTGGCTAGGTATTGATCTAAATATTGTCTCAAATGCCGGTTCTCAGGTTCAGTAAGGGCATAAATCCTGCTACAAGGGGTTTGTGCACCAGGCATCAGATCGATTTGGCAATAGTACGATCTGTGGGGGGGTAACGTGTTGGCCTGTTCCTTTTGGAAGACGTCCTAAAAGTCTTGGTATTCCGGAGGTAGTTGCATGGAGACAGAGGTTACATATGCTAGACTAATCTTCAGATTTTCTGGGTAGCAGGTTTGTGCACAATCCAGGAAGGTTATTCTCTTTGCTCGCCAATCAATTCTAGGATTATGTGTCTCTAACCAAGGAATTCCAAGAATAACCTGAAACTGTGGAGCCTTGATTACGTCAAACACAACTGCCTCCCATGGCCGTCCGGACCAATAAGAGTCACCTCAGTAGTGGAATGTGTTACCGGTCCTGAGGCAATTTCAGTTCCATCGACTGTGGTGATGACATCTTTGCTGGTTTTTGGACGCAGAGGGAGGTTAATCCTAGAGACCAATTCACGATCGACATAGTTTCCTATAGCCCCACTATCGATGTATGCCTTTATTGCATGCAACCGCTTAGGCTGTTCCGGATCTACGAGAACCATTGGCACAATGAAATGCGAGGTCTGAGAGTTAGTTTTCAAGCTCGGCAAGCGGACCCCTACGCTTGTCGGGCAGAGTCGTTTCCCGAAACAGAGTCTTCATGGTTTTTATCAGCGGCTCCTACCACCTTCTTGGGCGGTTTTGCCGGGCAATCTCGTAGAAAGTGTCCAGAGTTCCCAAAATAAAGACATAATTTTAACTGCCGCCTCCTTTCACGTTCTTTTTGGGTTAAAGGTCCTCTAACGCCTCCAATTTGCATAGGCTCGGAGACATCGGCACCCTTGGGAGTGACGTGGGTCTTGACCAACACCCGGGTTTCAAACTTGGACCGATCCGCTTTTCGGTTTTGGAGCCTGTGATCCAATTGGACCACTAAGTCTATATATTCTGTGCATTCTTGGGGCAGATTTACGACTTGGGCCAAGACATCTTTAAGTTCTCCGCGTAGACCCCGATAGAATAATGTGATTCTTTTATCCTCTGGCCACCCAGTTTCCACGATTAGTCTGTTAAAGGTTGCTATGTAGGAGAGGAGGTCTTAGTTGCCCTGTCGCAGGGATAGAAGTTCATCATCCAGAGCTTGTCCCTGAAAATGTCGAGCAAATAATCTCTCCATGCTTGCTTGAAATCCTTGGAAATCCCAGAGGATTGGGTCAACTTGAGTAACCAGTGGTGCTGACCAATCGGCAGCACAGCCGCTAAGGTATGACAACACAAAAGCTACCTTGGTCTGGTCATTAGGGAAGGCCCCAGGTCTGCATAAGAAATGCAAACGACATTGATTCATAAATACGGCGAACCGTTTGGGGTCCCCAGCAAAGCGTTCAGGTGGGGCCAGCGGCATATTTCCAGGTAGATTGATTTGCACAGGGTTACTTGAAGCCACAGGAACAGAATTCCCCCCGGAACCAGGTAGAGGGGTTTGCCCAGCTTGACCTTGCAATACCTGCCTAGCCAGGTCATCAGTTCGTTCCTTAGATACGATTAGTTCCCTCCTGAGGGCATTAGTCTTGACGAGCGGCATGTACTTCGGCCCGTAATTCCCCCAGTAATTGGGCCAACATATGAGTCTCAGAAGTTTCCATAGCGCCTGGGTGGGAATTTGTAGGAAGGCTTCGCGTTCTGTAACGCTCACCTGGCTCCCACGCAGGCGCTGACCTGGTCTGGATTGTTGTGACCTCTTCAAGCGTGATGCGCAGGATTCGAAACACTGACTGAACTGGACCCCCAAATCTGGCTTGTCTGGCCCGTAGAAAAATCTTTCTGTAGGTGGAGAAAGGGGATTAACTGACTGCAGAGTATTGTGATTGCTTCCCACCTCCCCTTTGCTCTTCTCTGACCACCTCCGAAATCCCCAATCAAGGCTCACCTTAATGTTTGAATGGATGAGCTCTCCATCCTGCTTCTGGTGCAGGGGCGTGTATTTGACCAGTTACTTCACTGGTTTCGGAAGGCGAAAAGCCGTAAGTATGCAGTTTAAAAGGTTCCAGAGTAGAGTCTTCTCTTTGTTTGCTTTTCTTAACCTGCGATCTGTCCTTATTTTCAGGTGCAGAGTGGAAGTGATGCTTCGAGGGATATTGCCGGAGATAAACTCAGGTGAGTTTGTGATAAAATGATCCCTTTAAATGTCTTTGAATCCCTCTAGTAATGTCTTTCTTTTTTCCCCTTAGGGGCCGGGGTGCGGTACCAGGCCAAGAAGTGGCGCTGACCCGAAATGAGGAGTGGTTCCGTCAAATATGGCCAGGTAAGTCTTGTGACGGAAAATCAGGCTTTCCTCATTTGTTCCTCCTGCTCACCTTTTGTCTCTTCTTCTCCCCTGCAGGTGCAGAGATGTGGCGGAATGCCCAGAAGGTTGCGGTGGATAGTGAAGAGCCCACGAGGCAGGTGAGTTATGCGCGGCGCTGCTACAAGTAGCGCGATGCTTTTAAAGAATGTCTATCTTCAGGATCGCTGGCGTGATGATTCCGGAGACAGGTAAGAAATTAGATTAAGTTCTTGGTTTTCACCTTTTCTCTTCCCTTCCTTCCTTTCAGGTATCCCAAGATCGAGGCAGGCGTGGCTGGAGGCAAGATGCAGGAGCAGGCACGGTGAGCGTTCAGATGCTAGATGCAGAGCAACGCGAAGCATGTGTGGCAGTCCGGGCGTGGTTTAAATAGCCTTGGAAGAAGTTCCAGGTAAGTATTCTTCCACGGTCCCCACCCAAGTAAAATAGTTCCTTTGAGAAAATAGTCCCTCCTAAGCCTCATTTGGCTTGAGGCTTCATGCAGCATGGTCTGCGTCAGGTAAGTACACCAAACACCCTCTTTTATGAGCCTGGCGCCTATGGCGCTAGGACTGATGTCCAACATGAGCCTGGCGCCAAAGGCGCCAGGACAAAGTCCAAAGAGCCCCTATTAGGGGCCGCTGGGCTTTTACCCGAGGGCATGATGCCTTCTCCCGGGGGTGCTGGGCCTGTCCTGGTGCTCCGGGGGTAGGCATCATGACAGCGGGAGGGGACAGGAGAGGTAGAGACTGCAGCAGGGTTGGCAAGCTCCTTGCAGATTTTAAAGAGTTCAGCCGAGTTGTTGGATGCCGCAGAGATGCGGGCTTGGATAAGGGCTCTCTTTTTGGTGAGAACGGAGAGACGGTATTGCCTTTGGAGCAGGCGGCAGGCCAGTTTATCAGAGGATGAACATGAAGCACGCCATTTCCTCTCAGCCACCCTGCTGCTAGAGTACACAAGAGTACACAAGAAGACGAATGCAGCCATACAGAGGGCTCATGTGAAGGATGTGCGAGAAAGCACTTGTCATGTGTGTATGTCTAAGCCCCTTATGTGCCACCACCGTCACGTACGGTGGCGGGTCATTTTCTATGTACTCCACCAACCTCACTACTACCTCACTTACTGCAAATGTATATGCATATAACTAAATACTGTAATTGTTAAAACATAGTGTACGAATAAGGTGCTCAGACTGGATATAATTGAGGCACCTCCAGCAAAGTGAAATGTATGTTTTCAAGTGATTCAAACAAATATTATAAAGTGTTTAAATGATTGTGATGTTTTCACCTCTAAAAGCCGGCAACACACGAGGAAGATACCTTCGTAAATATGTGCAAGGCCATTTCCCCTCCCACCCTGCGGAGACTGCCAAACATGAGAGCAGAGGCCCGCGCTGCGCTGCTCCACCTCCCCCAACCAGACTGGAGCCGCTTCAAAGATGTGTAGCCCCCTCTGCAGCACCCAAGGCCACGGCCCGCCACCTGCATAATTTACAGCACAGCAGTAAACCTCTGCCTGAGCATACACTTCCAAAGGCGCCCCCTCGTAAACCCCATAACCCACCGGATCATCTTAGACTTATGGCCCTGTGCTATCAGGATACCCAATACTGTGGCAACACACAGCGGCACATTTATAACCACATCTAACAAGACAGGGAGGCATGTACCGCCCGTCCCATGCCCTGAAGCTTAGCCCCTCAACCTATGGCTCCGGTCAACAGGACACTGGTAACCATGCCCTGACGAATGACCATCAGACCCTTCATAAGGTGCATTCCTCCTGTGTTGCAATAATCTGTAGAATAACCTATTGGAAGATTTACTAAAGAAGATAATATTGTAATGACTGAATGACTGTGGTGTGCATGGCCTAGGGCAAATAAGTCAGGAAAAGACATTCATCTCTGACACTGGCTGCGATGGCACAACAACACCGCCCGGATGAACTCAGCCAACCTGCCAGGCCCAGCCCAACCCACGAGGCTGACCAGTGACGTCTTCCAGCCAAAGCCAACCGCATCGCAGCAGCACCTATAGTTAGTCATCGCCACCCAATCCCATCAAACTTGTGCCCCCTATAGTATGTAGGTTCTTATGACGTTTTTTGTAAATATATACGCCTGTCTTTGCTATTGTCAGACAGAGCGCTCTCGGAGTCTGCAGAGTTCTTTGCATGCCCTATTCTGATTGATAAACTCCCATTTAAGTTCACCCGCACTCTGTCTTGGCTTTATTCCCGACTTGGGAGAGTCCTTCATTGTCTCTCATTGCGGGGAGGATCGTGCTGGCTGGGGACGCTTGCCTTCAGTAGCCTCCGACATGCTGGGTGTTATGGCAGTGCTCTCTACTCTGTATCACTGCCGGATTGGGAGGATGGCAATGGATTGTGTTTTTAATGATGGCCGTCGGCACATTTCCCGTTCTGACGTGATGATGTTACTTCCGGGTCCGGTATTACGAGCCTGGTATTACCATGATGTTATTACCGGGTTGTTATTAAGGGGTTGCTCCTTGGTGGAGGTGGTATCGGCGGGTCTCGTGATGCCGCTATCGGGGGGTTGGAGGGCCTTCAGCGTGGCGGTACGGCCATTACCGGCATGGGGGTTCACGCATGCTCACGCACTCGTAATCAGCCGCTATTAGCGGCGTCAAGGGAGCACGGACCCGCTACTTCCTCCATGCCGGTAATGACTCCGTTTTAGCGGGATTGTCGTAATGAGGCCCATTGTCATTTATCCTCTGGTGTGCTCAAGTCGCATTGAAAGAGAATTAATTTCACTTTAATGGAATTTTAAACAGAGCCAAGGAAAGGCGATGGGAGCGACGCTAGCTCCAGGTATAGCTAACCTATACATGGAATTCTTTTTTTTTTTCACTTTATTATTTATTGGCATTTCAAGAACAAAACACAAAACATACAACTGACAACGAAACCCCCACCCCCGGAAGACCAGAGCAAAAAAAACCTCACCCCATCCCCCTAACGCCCCCCCCCATTAGATTCAACTACTGGTTTAGCCCCAACAAGAAGATCCTTCATAAGTCCACATCAACAGGCTCATCTGTAACGATCCCCAGTAGTCTCATGCTTCGAGTACACCAACGCTGCCTTAGTCCATCCATCAAGTAAGACAGCAGGGAAGCCCAGTCCTTCCTAAATCTTAAATGCTCCCCGTGAATAGAGTACGTGAGCCACTCCATTGCCAGAAGACTCCACAACTTTGCCACCCATTCATGGTCCTGCGGGGGATCCTTTGCCATCCATCGGCGAGCTAGGACCATAGCCCCTGCCATCATCATTATTACATAGAGTTTGCGATCCACCTTAGATTTAATAGAAGCCAATGCCACCCCCCAGGCCCAATATCGCAAGACCATTGATACTGCCCAGGCCCAAGCCCAGAACTTGATTTATCGCTGAACCAATTCCATCCCAGTACATCTCAATCCGTGGACACTCCCACCAAATATGCGCCCACGTACCCACAGCTCCTCATTGCCTCCAACAAGAAGGAGAGGCTGCAGGGAACATCCTGTGAAGTCTGGCGGGAGTTAAGTGCCACTGGGTAAGCAACTTAAACCACATCTCTCTCACTTTAAGAGATTTTATCAGCTTAGGAATCTGTTTCCACAACCACACCCATTCACTCTCCCCAATTGAAGACCCTGTAGCCAGCTCCCAATGTTTCATAGTGGGGGATCTTCTCCCGCCTTCATGTGCCTATATAGTACTGAAATCAAGTGCTTGTCCCCAGATTCCCTGCTGAGATACATCTCGAAGGGGGTCAACTGCCGAGACGCCGCAAGCTTAACAGCAGGGAGACTAAGCCAGTGCCTAAGTTGACAATAACGAAACCTTTCATCTTCACCAACACCAAACACTGATTTACACTGCTCGATTTGCTTTAGCTGTCTCCCTACATACATATCCCATAACATTCTACATCCCCCCAGATGCCAAGCTTGGAAAGCCGCCGAAAAGAGACCCACAGTGAACTGCGGATTGGCGAATAGTGGTGTATACGGGGAAGGGTGCGTCGTTAAGTGGGCCTGCTGCACAGCCTCATCCCAGGTACAGCCCACCAAGGCCAGGATTTCGCTGCAGTACAATCGCTGCGGCCTGTCCTGCTTTGGCTTCCAGAAGACCCCTTCAAGATCCTCCCCAAAACCGCCCTATCCATAGACCTCCAAACTTTCCGCCGATCATCTTTTTGCCAGTCCTGCAGGACCCTCAGCTGGGCCGCCCTAAAATACACTCGAAAGTCCGGTAGACCCAGTCCTACCCGGTCCGTAGGTGCTCTCATCACTTTGGCCGCTACTCAGGGGGACCTATTCGCCCATACAAATCTACTGGCAGACTTGTTTAAGGACCTGAAAAAAGCAGGGGGTACCGGCGCCGGAAGGGAAGAAAAGTAATACAAAAGCTTGCGAAGGACCACCATTTTCAGATTATTAATACGGCCCAGCCAGGAAACCACCAACGGACTCCAATCTATCATCTTACCTTTTAGCTCCTCCAGGAAAGGGGGATAGTTCACCCGATACAATTGGTCCAGATTTGGGGTCAGTTTCATTCCGAGATAAGTAATTGAGTGGGTCACCCACCTATCGGGAGAGGAGGCACACAAGGATCGCGACACCGGGGACTGTAGTGTAAGATCAAGAATCTCCGTTTTAGAAGGATTTATTTTCAGGCCCGCCACGCTACCAAAGTGGGCCAGCTCGACCTCCACAGCCGGGATGGATGTACTCGGGCACGTCAAGGACAGAAGAAAATCATCAGCAAATGCTGCGATATTATGTTCTTCGCCAGCGAAGGGAAGTCCTGAAATAAGGGAATTGGAGTGCACCACTTCCAGGAATGGCTCCAAATGGAGGGCGTACAGAATTGGAGAGAGAGGGCACCCTGT
The DNA here is from genome assembly GCF_040938575.1 of Ambystoma mexicanum. Classification (NCBI taxonomy): domain Eukaryota; kingdom Metazoa; phylum Chordata; class Amphibia; order Caudata; family Ambystomatidae; genus Ambystoma; species Ambystoma mexicanum. The sequence continues at coordinate 346,353,913 of NC_090922.1, forward strand.
TTGGTGCCCCGTCCCACTTGTACCGGGTCTGAGAGTTGCCCATTAATCGCCAACCTAAGGGTCGGGTTCCTATAGTTGGCTCTAATCCTATCCATAAACTCGAGCCCAAAACCTATCTTGAGCATTGTCGCAAAGAGAAAACCCCACTCCACCCGATCAAACGCCTTCTCAGCATCGATTGCCACCAGGAGAGCGGGGATCTCCCTCTTATGGGCCTTTTCTATTAAGTGAGCAAACCTCCTAACATTATCGATGGTCTGCCTTCCCCTTACGAACCCTGATTGGTCCGGGTGAATCAGAGCTGGGACCAGGTGATCTTACCTATTTGCTAGGATTTTAGAGTATATTTTCAGGTCCACATTAATTAGGGCGATAGGAGGCACACTCAGATGGATCCTTACCTTTTTTGGGGACAAGCACTACTTTAGCCTCCTCCATAGTCCTTGTGATTGCACCATCCTGACCTATCTGGTTGAAGAGCGTCGCTAGAATAGGAGCCAGGAAATCCATATGGCGTTTATAAAACTCTGCTACGTACCCATCAGGACCCGGTGATTTTAAATTAGGGAGCGCTCTAATTGCCCCTATGACCTCGTCTACTGAGATGGCCGCTTCGAAAGCATCGCTCTCGTCCGGAGAAATACAAGGGAGAGTGACCCTGTCCAAATAACTAAACCGGAGCGACTGCGCAGGGGAGTCGGACGCATACAAGAAAGAATAAAAACGTGCAAATTCCCCCAAAAAGGCCTTGTTGTTAGTAGTAGATGAGCCATCTTCCAATTTCATTTGTAATATTGTCTTCTCCTTCTGCTCCCTTCTAAGCAACCTCGCCAGCAAACGGTCAGACTTATTAGCTTTAATGTAGAATTTCTGCCTGAGCTGCAATAACCTCTGCTCGGCCGCTCGCGACTGAATTAACTTCAGCTGGGCCCGTACCCCCCTATACTCCCTTTTAGTAGCCTGAGTCTGATGTGTCCCCATTCTTGCCAATATTCCCTTAAGAGGCTCTTCTAAACGCGCATCCTCTAATCTCAGCTCCCTATCCCTCCTTACCTTAATCGCTATTATGGTCCCTCTAATGGTTGCCTTGAAGACGTCGCACCTAACCTGAAGAGAGGTGTCCCCTTCTGGATTCTCAGCAAAAAACCTCCTCATTTCCTCCTCTAACTCACGCACCAATACTTCATCCTTGAACAGGACGGCAGGGTAACGCCATTTCCACAGCCCCGATGGTCTACCTATCTATGTCAAAGATAACGTCAGGGGAGCATGATCAGACAAAGTAGTGACGCCCAACGAGATCTCCGCAGCCCTCCCCAGCAAAGTAGTTGACAGCCATACATAATCAATTCTAGAATGGGACTGATGTGCATGGACATAGAAGGTATACTCCTCTGCCTCCCCCCGTAGTTCCCGCCAGACTTCCACCAAGGCCAAATCGTTACATTTCTTCCTCAAGTCATGCGAGGATCCCCCCAGGGAACCCACCCCTCCCGACGATCTATCGGTCACTGGATCCCACGCAATGTTAAAGTCTCCCGTAATGATGGGTGACTTAGCAAACTTCTCCAACTTCCCCAGTGCGGCTCGCAGGAAACTATCTTGCGCAACATTCGGAGCGTATACCATTGCTACTGTAAATGGCAACCCATCCCCCACCAGAGAGACTGCCAACAACCTACCTTGGCCATCTACCATTTCCCCCGCAACATGCAGATCCAGCCCACCTCTAAGGGCCAACAGGACCCCCGCTCTCTTTTCGGAGAGAATTGAATGTAATAATCTGGAATAGCCCCAAAACCTAACCCTACCCCGATCTGCCGTGCGGATATGAGTCTCTTGGAGCGTGATAATGTCCAGTCGTTCCCGCCTAATGTAACGCTCCACTTTCATACGTTTAATTGGGGAATTAAGACCATTCACATTGAGGGAGAAAATCCTCAGTACCCGTTGAGTCGACATAAATTCCTAACAAACATGGGCCAACACTCCCACCCGGCTTGGTTAACTTCCCAAAGGGCACTGCTGAATCTCAGTCTTGTGGCATTGCAAAGGACTGGAAGTAGCTACTGAAACCCTGGTCTAGCCCCACCCAACCCCTTAATCCCCCACCATCCCTCTGACAATGTGGGATGACTGACCTCGGCCCCCCTCAAATCTAATCCTCGAGAGTCGCCCCATGCATTGTCCCCCAACTGTCCCAACGCGGGATCACCCAATTCCATTCCAAGGTGTGAGATCCAATCCCTCCCCCCATAACTGATACCAACACTGCTAATGAAAACGGCCTTAACAAAAAACAAACTCTCTGCTTTTATGCCCTCCCCAGGCAACCCGTGAAAGATCGATCAGACAAGACCCCTGCAGGACCCCACCCCTGCACGTCCCACTCAGCCCTGCAGATGATGATCGTCCACCGTAGGCAGGTCCCCCTGTTGCAATTTGTTACCATTTTTCTTCTTTTTCTTAGGGTGGGCAGTGGACCATTCCCACCCTCTGCATCAGGGCAAGCCCCTGCTCACAGGTGGTGACCTTCTGCATCTTCCCCTCCCAGACAAATGCCAAGCCAAAGGAATGGAGCCATCTGTATCTGGTGCCTTGAGCTCTCAAATGGGACAGCACCGGAGCCATACGTCGGCGTTTGATCAGAGTTGATTGCGTCAGATCCTAATACAGCGCAATCTCCTTCCCATTATATGTCAGCCGACCTGCTTTCCACGCTGCTGCCATAATTCGCTCCTTGACCGTAAAGCTATGTAAGGCCACCAGGACATCCCTGGGTCTCGCACCTGGATCCGCCCGCTTAGGGCCCACTCAGTGGATCCTATCACCCTCAGAACCAGGCCCATCCAGGAGGTCTGCGAATATGGCCTTCACAGCCTGGGCAAGATCCAGCTCGAGGGCGGCCTCTGGGAGAGATTTAATGCGTATATTCGAGCACCTGGACCTGTTTTCCAAGTCCTCCACCTGGAGCTCCAAATTATGCGTCGCTGTAGCCAATGGTCCTGAAGCACCCTTTCATTAGTATGCACCCTCTCTTCTATCTTACTAATGTCCCTTTTAATCTCCTGGAGGCCCTCTGCCATGTCCTCCCTAAGCACGTCCATTTGCTTCTGACCCGCCGCAGTAATCTTCTCAAGCATGTCGGCCAGCAGAAGCTCCAGCACAGGCTGAGTAACCGGTTGCTGGAGAACTGGAGACGCCAATCCCGCCGCGGCCTCCCCCGGAGGGGAGCCATTTGTAGATGTTGACTGCGGATCCTCCATGTCCTTAGACCATATTTTGGTCAAGGCATTCTCCTGCGCCTTCCTCATAGACCTCTGGATGGCTGCAAGTCCTTGAGTTTATTTTTTGACATGGTTCCCAAGGGGCAGGCCAACGAGGACTACAGACAGAGGTCCCAGAGCCCCCACACCGCAGGACGTCAGAAATGACCAGTGCACTTCTCTGAGGTCAGAGTGGGCTCAATGCGCTGGTTGTGGGGTACAATATCGCTGCCCCCCCCCACAAAGCAGGGATAAGCGAAGCGCAGGGTGCAGGAGGGATGACGGACCCCCAAACCAGAAATTCAGGAGCAGCCCCCCGCAGCATAAATGTCCAATCAAGCCCCTCAGAATCCGCCGGGAAAGCGAAGCAAAGCCATGTACCTGATAAACCGGTAATGAAACTCAGTAAACCGAGAGCCCGCAGCGCCAACAACAAAGGTGCATCCCCCGTTGCAGTCCACTAGGCAGCCTTCCAATACGCTGGGAGCTGACCACCGCTCCCACTGGAGAATCACAACAAAATTCCCGCCTGATGGCGCAGAGTGGAACCTCCTCCCCTTCGCTCCAGACCTCCTCTACCGTATGCCAGCTACGATGGCCTCCCCAGCCCTGCGCTCACGGGATCCTCAACCCGCCGGGGGGGCCGATACCCCGACAAGGCACTGCCTCCCAACAGACGCGGGCCGCGAGCACCCCACCACTGGGCTCCAGCACCAGTCTCCTCTGCCTGCTGAAGACACGGGGCACCAGACTCGGAGCGCAGCACGGGAGAAGGAGGTGCACCGCTCCGCGACCTCCACACGCCGAGGCCCGGCCCAGCCAGCAGCTCCTCCTCCACTCCTCAAGGGGCAAGGACCTCCGCGGCCAAACGCCCAGCAGCCGCGGTCCTCCTCCGCCTACAGTCATGGAGCCAGCGGGACCCCGACTCCGCCACTGCTGCTCCCGAGCCCTGGCCCCCGAGAACACACCGCCTGGGTAGGGCGAGTCGGCCGGAATGCACTGGAGGGGCTCGGGACGGGAGCTCGGTGGCCGCTGTGATCACAGCATCATGGCCATCTTGGAATCCTACATGGAATTCTTTGAAGAAAAGTACATCTACAATGATACGAATCCCTTCAAGAAACATCTGTGCCTTTTGCGCCGTTACATAGATGACATTTTGATTCCATGGACAGGGAGTGAAGTGGAAGGAGAACAACGGTTCTAATGCATAAACAGGATGGACATCTTAAGATTACTTATACCCTGAACCGTTATGAGTTAAGTTACTTGAATTTGACAATTAAAGTAGATAGTGAGAAGAAGAAGATCCTATATGTCAAGCCATTTCATAAACCAACAGACAAGAACGCGTTACTGCATTACACAAGTTTCCATCCAAAATATACGCGAGATAACCTTCCGTTGGGACAATTCTTGAGATTAAAAAGAAACAGTACCAATCAAGAAGATTACAAACAGGAAGCTGGAGTCCTTAGAGACAAGCTGCACCAAGGGGATATCCTGAAAAATTAACAGCAAAAACCATGAAACGGGCAAAGAATAATAACCGAGATGCCCATTAAATGGAGGGATACCGAAAGAAAAAGAGAATGGTGAAAAACTAGTCTTTGTGAACACTTACAGTCACCTATCTAATCAGATTCAGACAATTACCATAGGAATTGGAAAGTGTTAGAAAAAGGAAAAAAACCCTTGGAGAGACCCTTGATAGCCTTCAAAAGAAGCAGGAATATTAGAAATCAAGTGATGCGGAATAGCATATAATTGAGACCCCCTAGACAACAAACTCTAACAGAGAGTTGGGGAATGCCACGGACCTGAGGCCACACACCATGTAGTAACTGTACAAGTTGCGCACAAACTAAAAGGAGTACGGAGGTCGACATAGGACTTAAAAAACCATGGTCACAACGGGCATTAACAAATTGTAATTCAACAATCGTGATTGGTGTATGCCATCGGGTGTCCGTGTGGGAAGATCTATGTAGGAAAGACGGAGAGGAAAATCAAGATACGAATAAATAAACATACAAGTTGTATCAAGAATAGGGTGCACACAGCCCTCTAGTGGGTCATTTTATTGAATGGATCCATAAAGCAGAAGATCTAAGATGGACTGTTCTCTATCAGGTAAAGTCAGGAGGAGAAACATATTTGGAAAAAAGAAAGTTGATGCGAAAAGAAAGTGAACTGATATTGCTGACCAAGAGCGCAATCATTGGGTTGAATGAACATACAGAGGAATAGGTACATGTTCCCCAACTTCAAATGTCGAGCATCTATAATGATGAAGAAGATCTTGATTATATTGAAATAACTGAAGTTGAGAAATAACAGAAAATGTTTTAAACATATATTTTTGATTAAGCCACAAAGGCGAGATAACCAGGCTTTGGTAAATAAAACAATGGGCCACCAGGGATACAGCCTCGGTTGGATGTAAAAAATTACATGTAAAGAAGGAATGTTTTTTAAAGGTAAAAGATCTATTAGTAAAGTAACTCTAGCAGTTGACGCCTTCACACTTTTTTTGAAAAAAGAATGTATGAAGGTGAATGCTGTGCTAGTAAGAATAAGCATGGCAATATTGTCTTCAGAGGAAAGGACCTATAGAAGGGGAAAGCTTAAAGCTAGGTTGCTAAGGAAACCACATGAATGCGAGGTGATTCGTAGTTCGTAGTTTACGGAAGCTACAGCACATGTCTTTGGAGGTAAGAACAAAGGAGCACCGCAGGATTTGAACATAAGCAAAACGGAAAGTAAGACGCAGTTTTGTTGGAATGCAAATGAGATGTGTACTTCTTTCAGACTGGAGTTCGACCGGCTTGGAAGTTGGGAAGACGCTGATAGAAATAGCTACATAACGCAAACACCTGAAAATTGAGGAAGAAGGGACCAGGAAGTCAATTAGAGAAAGGTAATAGAAGGCACATGACAAACCTGTATTTAAACCTACAGAATGTGACATAGAGTGAGGAGAAATGAAAAACAAATGCACGTTGTAAGCATGTGGACAAAATAATGTCTGGAAATTGATGCCCAATGAGGGAAACAAAAATTAAGTGATGAAGTGAAGGAACGCGTGTAAATTAATATAAAAAAAGAGACACTTCCCCCTCCTTAAAGGCAGAACGAGGGTGACCAATATATTTGTATTTATTGTTTTTATGGAGCCCTTTCATCCATAGCACTTTACAGTTTAACAACAAGAATACATAGAACATGAAACAGTAGAGGCAATAACAATATATATGAATCAAACCAGTAAAATAGCATGTAGAACAATTTGCATATGAGGATGAAGAAGGGAGGAGGAGGTGGGGAAGGAAAGGAAGATGGAGAAGATGAAGGGAGTAGAGTGAGTCAGTAGGAAGAAGGTAAAAGTTAGGAGAGAAGGGGGAAGGTAAAGAGAATTAAGACAGGGGTACAAGAGGGGAAGGGGAGAAAAGTGGAAGGGGGAAAGGTGTCAGGGAGGGAAATGAAGAAGGAGTGATTTCAAGGAGGAGCGGAAGGAGGAATAGGTAGGGATGGAGCAGATAGAAAGAGGTAGGGAGTTCCAGTGTAGGGGAGCGAGGAGCTGAAAAGAGCGGAAACTAGAAGAAGCACAAGGGGGAGGGGGAACAGAAAGTAAGAAGAGATAAGCAGATCGAAGAGAGCAAGAGGGGTGTAAAATGAGAGAAGAGAGGAAAGATATGGAGGGGCAAGATCATGAAGAGATTTAAAGACAAGACAGACAAGACAGAGAATGTTAATTTTAAGCTGGGATTGGAAGGGAAGCCAGCCTAGGTAAGAGAGTGAGTTGGAGATGGAGTCATGAGGAGAGAGAAGACAGAGGGTACGGATGGCAGAGTGGTAGAGAGATTTGAGTGGGGCGAGATGGGAAGCAGGGAGTCCGAAGAAGAGAGAATAACAATAGAAGAGGCTAGAAAAGATTAGGGAGGAGATTAAGAGTTTGGTAGCATGGAAGGTAAGAGAAGAGCATACTTTACGAATATTGAAGAGGTGGTAGCGACATGTGTGAGAAGTGAGGGAAATGTGATGGGTAAAGGAGAGGGAAGAGTCAAAGTGAATGCCCAGGTTACGAGCTTGGGTGGAAGTTGGAAGATTAGAAGGGGGAAAATGAATATAAGGAGGGGGAGAGGTAGGAGGAAGTGGGTTAGAAGGAAAGAATAAGACTTCAGTGTTGTCAGTGTTAAGAGAGAGTAAGTGAGATGACATCCAGTTTTAAATGGCAGTAAGATAGGAAGAGAGATATAGATGTAAGTCATGGGTGAAGGAAGAAAAGGAGAGGAATAAGTGGGTGTCATCAGCATAGAAAGGGTGAGAAATCCCAAAGGATGAGATGATAGGGGCAAGGAGGGAGGTATAAAGATAGAATAAGAAGGGTCCAAGGACAGAGCCTTGGGGAACGCTGTTGTCCAGAAGGAGAGTAGGGGAGGTTCGAACACCCCACGAGACAGCAAAAGAGCGGTGGGAGAGGTAAGAGGAGAGCCAGTTGAGGACAGAGCCCTTGAAACCAAAGGAGGAAAGAGTATTGAGAAGTAAGGGGTGGTCTACAGTATCAAAGGCAGCAGAGAGATCGAGGAGGATGAGAACCGAGGATTGCTTAGCGAACGGTTAAGAGGGAGTTAAGAGCATGAATGAGAGCGGTCTCAGAGGAGTGTTTAGGACGGAAACCAGATTGAGAGGGGGGAAGGAGAGAGTGGTTAGTGACAAAGGTTGAGAACTGAGAATAGGCTAAGCATTTGAGTAGTTTAGAGAGAAAAGGTAGAGATGAAATTGGACAAAAGTTGGAAGCAAGAAGAGAATTGGCAGAAGGTTTCTTCAGGATAGGGATAATGGTGGCATGTTTGAAGGCAGAATGGAAGGTGAGGGAAGAGAGACAAGTATTGAAGAAAGAGGTTAGGTAGGGAATGAGAGGGGGGTAAATCTTAGGAATAAGAAGGGTTGAGATGGGATCAGAAGGAGCGGCGGTAGGATGGGATTTGGTCAAAAGGGGAGAGATGTCAAAGGGAGTGACTGGAGAGAATTCAGACATGCATGCCGAAGGGGAGTGGAAGGAGGGGAATAGGAAGGAGAACAGTTAATTTTTTGGCGGAGAGAAAGAATTTTATTGGGGAAAAAAATCAGTAAAATCAGAAGGAGAGAGATGAGATGTAGAAGAGAGGCCAGGAGTGGGAGTTGAGAGAAGACAAGAAAGGGTTTGAAAGATACGATGAGGATGAGAGGCTTGGGAGTGAACGAGGTTAGAGAAGTAAGAGCCTTTAGCAGAGTTGATACAGGAGTCGTATAGAAAGTGATAAGAGAAATAGGTGGTTTGGTTAGAAAGGGTGGGGGATTTGAGCCAACTATGCTCAAGGCGACGAAGGAGACGACGCATGGACAGGAGGTGAGGGGAGAGCCAAGGTTGGGAAGGTTTGCAAGTAGGACGGAAGGATGAAAGGGGGTAGAGTTGATCGAGACTAGTAGAGATAGAGGAGGACAGAGAGGATAGGACAAGGTCAGCCGGAAGAGAGGAGAAATCAGAGAGAGGAGGAAGAGAAGAAAAGCAGGTATTAAGAAAGAGAGAAGGGCTGAAATTACGGCGGTCACGTCGAGTAAAGGATATGGGAGAGGGTAACGGAGTGGATGGAGGGAGACGGGGAGAAAGGCAGAAGGAGAGCAAAGCATGGTCAGAGAGATAGTTGGGTAAAGAGGAGACAGGTGAGGAGGAGTAGGTGGAATTAAAGAAGAGATCAAGGGTGGGGCCAGAAGAGTGGGTAGGGGAGGGGAGAGAGAAGGTAGGAATTGAGAATGGACAGAAGAGGTGAGGGCTGAGGGGGAGTAGGAAGGTGAAGGTTGAAGTCGACAAGTAAAGTGAGGGGGGAGGGGGAAGGGGAGATAAGAGAGGGAGGTGGTCAAGGTTGTCGTAGAAGGAAGAGAGGGGGTCAGGAGGTCTATAGATAATTAGAAAGGAGATAGGGTGAGGGAAAGTAAAGGATTTACACATGTATTCGAAAGAAGGGACGGTAGGAAGGGACAAAGAGGAGGTAGATGAAAGGTATTTAGGGTGGAAGAGAAGACCAAAGCCTCCACCACGACCAGAGGAACGAGAAACATGAGAAAAGGAAAAGGAAGGGGTGGTGAGAGAGGCAGAGACAGTAGAGTTGTGAAGAGGGATCCAGGTTTCAGATAGACAGAGGAAATGAAGGTCGAGGCGGAAGAACATGTCCAGGACAGTTGCAGTCTTATTGCAGAGAGATCTGGCATTCCAAAGAGCTATGTTGATTAGACTCGGAGGTTGGATGATTCGGGGGTAGATGAGGTTAGGATGATGATAAAGGGAAGAAGAGGAAAGGGGTATAATGGGAAGGGGGTTGAGCAAGGGAATAGACATGAGGGCTAGTGGAAGGACGAGGAGAAGAAGTCGGGGCACAGGGGAGGACCGGGGGGGGTGGGGCGAGGAATAAGATGGGAGAGAAGGGAGAAATCTGGCAAAGCGCATGACAAGGGGGAGAGGGTGCAGTAAAAAGGAGTGTAGCTGAGAGGTCTGACAAAGAGAGATAAAGAGGGATAAAGAGGGATAAAGAGGGATAGGATGCGAAGGGGTGATGGGGAGGGCTGGGAGGAAAAGAGAGTGTGTGGAGGTGGAGGCAGGCGGTCCCAATCCGGAAGGCTCAATTGGAAGGAGCCAGTGGCTGAGGAAGGGTGTGCCCACGTTGGGAGGGTAATGGCAGTACAGTAGAGTACAGATGGAGGCAGGTAGCGAGAAGGAGAAGGATCCCATGAGGAGGCAGAAGGCCCAAGACAGGACCAGGCACTCGAATATCAAAGGGTATACAATTAAAAAAAAACTGGACAAAGCCAAATTGTCCTCTGATTTGTACCTTCCGCCTTCAAAAATACAGGTGCTGACCTATGGGAAAGAGCGTCAGCCGAAATTGAAACTTAGACTCCAGCAGTGTAGAGAAATACACAGAATACACCTGTAGCAGGTGAGACGAGCATGAATGCTAAATCAGTGATGCCATTATTGCTAAGAAAATGTAATTCTATGTGCACAAATTAAATGTGTGTACTGATACATGGAAATGTGTATTCAGGTATGAGAACAGTGAATTAAAACTGTCTCTTTGTTGTGCTGTTGATCCTTTGTAGATGGTGACGGAAGACTGTCTCCCAGAGGCAGTGGATGAGTGCCACTGAATATATACATCGCCCTGTGAGACTGAGAAGCAGGAAGCTAATAGAATATTGATGCAAGAAATTGTAATGGTCAAATGTGTACAAAAAAATGTGGAAGTGTAAATTAGTGTTCCCGTGATGAAATTCCTGGGAAATTGGTCTTAGAGTGAGCGAGGAATGAAACATGTTGGGTAATGTATGGAATGTGGGTGAATGGTTGTAACATAGATTAAATGTGACATCGTTACATTTAAAACAAAGTGTTTTAATTGTAGATTGGTGGTTTTTTAGAGAGAAATCATCAAAAACTAATGTTAACTCCACAACAATATGAAATTGTGTATCAATATTTATTTGGTTGTAATTCTACTTGCAAATATGATGAATTAGAATGATTTAATTGTAAAAATTGTTTGAGTTGGATCAGAGAATTGAGGATTTGGGCTGTGGCTCAAGAAAATATATGTCCTGCGAAGAGTAACTGTTTAAAAATAAGAGCTCACAAAAAAGTGAGGTGTATGCTAAATATGAGAAGTCACACAACATAAGGATCTACAACACAAGACTGGTGGAATATTTTATAATGAAGACTAGGTTTTACCCCATCTGAACAAACCAATTTCTAGAGCTTCACCATAAGGATGACATGTTCGTTTGTATTGCAACCCATATATGGTGCACGTACATTGATGATAATAGCACCTGTTGTTCTGCAAGTACATATGCAGGCGGGTTTATAAACTTCAGACATAGGAAAGGCTCAGCCAGCCTTAAAGGAATGTGCTATTCTAATCTTGCATAGGAACAAATATCTGCAGTGAGTGCTTTAGTTTAATTTAGTTTATTTATAGTGCGCGCCAGACCCGGGGGCATCAGGGCGCAAGACATAAGAATATGCTCAGCTTAGTTACATATATACATGAAGTACAACAAGGATCAAATATGACCATGTAATTGCATGTAGGGCTTAACACACTGAGCTAACTTCTTAACCATTGTAGCACTCAATTTACCAATATGCATTTCAAATGTGACTATTGCACATGATCAACATAATTCACACAGGAAGGAAAGAATGCTACAAGAGTTGTGCCGCAAGGAACACACAAACTATATATACCACAGTGAACACAGAAAGCATTACACAGTGAATTGATCGAGGCAGAACGTACTTGCCAAAACAAACAGGCAATAGGTTTAGAGCCTCAGCAGCATGCCATAAAATATCATGATGTGTGCTATTTAAGTTTGGTGAACAAAGGAACCTTACTTCTTTAGATCAGGCAGCCTTGTGGGGCCCCCTCCAGGGTGGGCACCCTGGGCAAGTGCCCCTTTTGCCCTCCCATAAAAAGTCTATGGTTAAGGATTTTAAGGGGTGGCCTGGTGACCACGTGGGCACCTTTATCTGCTGATTAGCATTGTCTCTGGGTGATTGCAGTGATAGTCACAGCGATCTGTTGACGCAATCCTGTGCAGCACTTCGGGCTGTAGCCACAGACAGAATTTTAGCCACTGGCAGAATTTCTTTTCCCATTCAAACTTATCGCGATTTTGAAAAACGTCACCAAATAGCCAGTCCCTGGTGGCCATGGCTAGTAGCCAGATAATCCGAGTCATGCGTACAATCTGGCTACTGTCCATGACCACAGGCTATACTTCCGTCACCAAAGGTATATCACTATTTTTTGTACCTACATTCTAACACTTTCCAAAAAATAAAAACACATTTGCAAAACCATGCTTTCAAGTCCTTGCCAATGCTCCTTGACAACTTTCCTGCAAATCCATCCATGTTTTATTTTTTGAAAAGTGTCAAAATGTACGTACATACAATAGTCATATAACTGTGCTCCCAGTTGCCAAAATCCAATTAGACTTTGCAGAACAATTCAAGGTTCGGTCTATAATCTTTCTAAAATCTTTTGTGCACATTTGTAAAATGGCAACAAAGTTATAACCCATCTAAAAATGTTGAAACCCCCTCTAAGTTTACGCCCTCTTCACAAAATCCCACCAGACTTTGCAAAAACATTCAAATCTGGGTCTGAAATCTTTTTGCAAACTTTTGTGCAGATTCGTGAAACGGCACCAAATTTACAAGCCTTTCAAATATTTTGGGACCCCTCTAATTTTGTTCCCTCTTTGCAAAACAGCACCAAACTGTAGAACCATTCAAGATCACTTCTAGAATATCACAAAAGTTTCATATACTTTAATTAAGTGGCGCCAAAGTTTATACCCTGTAATGCAAAAATATGTATGGATGTCCCCGAACATCTGAGATGCTCGAGAACATCACAGGGCTGTACCGAAATGTTCACGGACATCGTGGATAAAAAAACGCCAGTTTTTTGGCTTTTTACTGCCATATTGTCACGACTCGCTCCCTTCGCTCCCGTTCCCACCATTTGGGGGCATGATTTGGGGTTTATTCCCTACTGGACTTTTCCTCCGAACTTTATGCTACAGTGCTGTGATGATTTGGGAGCGCTAAATCCCTATTTTCCCAGCTACTTCCCTTCCGGATCCATTCCAGGTTTTTGGCAGCCAGCATGCTTCTTTAACCAAATGACTATGTTTCCCAGAATGCCTGGCCCACTGCTCCACCTCCACCCTTGCAACACAAGGTTGGGTGGAGGATAGGTAACAGCTGTGGCGGCAGGTGCAGCAATCAGCACACCCGAGGCGTGTGCTCGTTAAGCAGCTTTAAAAGCCTCAGTCTTACTTCAGTCCAGCGCTGGTCATCGTTTGCAGTGTTCCTGTTTTTGACTAGTCCCTGGTCCCTGGTTCCTGGTTCCTTGCCTTTGTACCTACTTCCTTGTTCCTGTTTTCTTGTTTCCTCCGACCTGAATTTCGGATTCATGCGCTAATTGATTTCTGCTCCCTTGATTTCCCTTTTTGTCTTCCTCTGTTTGCAGGCAGCATTTCTCAGTGCTTTCCCCTTTTAGATGCAGCCCAGTTTGTCTGTGTTCTATATTTCTTTGACTCTGTCCTTTGCTGCTGTTACCCGTTTGCCTTAGCCTTCCTCTTAGTTTAGTTTAATGTCTTTCCCTTGGAGGGGTAGGGAGAAGTTTGCATAGGTTATTTCGTTTTTCCCTGCTCCTGATCCTTACTTTCTAGAGGATCCATTCCATGTTTTCCACTGCACTTCTGCATTTATTTTCCCTTTGATTATTAGGTGTGGTGTGCGGTAGTAGCTAGCTCCTGTGTGAATGCATATGTTTTCCTCACTATTTTGTAAACACTATTCCAACTTAGGTATTTAGTTTTCCTTCCATTGCTGTTCTAGCCTTTCGGGGTCCCAGTTTCTTCAACAGGATTCGTGGGCTAGCTGACATTCAAGAGGTTTATCTCGTCCTCGTGAGTACAGTTGTTATGTAATACCATCAAGAGTGTTAGTACACAGATCCTGTCATTGCTTGCCCTCCACGTGGGTTTAGCGCTGTCAGTACCTGTAACAGCAATTGGGGGTAAGGCGCTTGCCGACTTTCCTCGCGGTCAGGTGCTTACCCCACATCCCTTTTCATATATTGGTTTTGATGTCACACTCTATTTGCACTCCTGGGTTCGAGCATACCTGAGTCGTAGTTCCTGGGTGCACATTTCCCTTGCCATATTCGCTGCCTTTGTACTCGCCTGACTAATCCTGACACATATCCCATCCAATCCTCATCACCCCTCACCTTCCCAGAGATTGTTTCATTAGTTTGACAAGTGCAATGTTGTGTTTTTTAATATGTTTCTAACGCGAAGTTCGGGGACAACGGGCAGTGTTTGTGAATCCAACATGGGGGGTGTTTCCCAAAAATATGATGCACCTCACGCTTTTCACCATCCAATCAGCGGGCGCGTTCGATGTCCTCGGACATCACGCCACTCTCCAGACCAATCGGAGTACCGTCCACAGACCGAACAGGGAAGTGGGTCCATGGACCGAACCCAGATATCACTAATTTTTTTGTACCTACTTTTTGGCCGTTCAAAACCAAATTTACAAAAGCACGCTTTCGGGACCGAGCCGCTGCTCCTGGCGCAAATTTTGTGACAATCTGTCCAGCAGTTTGGGCTATAGGCGTGAGCACATTTTTTTTCCATTGAGTCTATGGGAAAAACAACCCATTTTGGGACACCCCTATAACTTTGCCCCCTGCATGAAACCTCACCAAACTCTGCAGAATCAATCTGACATGGCCCTATACTTTTTTGCAATGTTTGGTAAAGATTCGTCCGGGGGGAGGGGGAGGGCAGAGCTATAAGCCGCCCAAAAAGTGCTCTTCCTATGGGTTGAGCAACTTAACCATAACTACAGAGCTGCTACTGCAGGCCCTGCAATATATATATATATATATATATATATATATATATATATATATATATATATATATATATATATATATATATACACACATATATTTGAAAAGAGGGGACAGCAGCCGGACCTCGGGCGCCCCAAAGGAGGATCTGCACTCCAATCGATCCACTGTGCTGTACTGCGCTGAAACTTCAAGAACCAGCCTGACTCGGTTATTTCCTCTCGCAATGTCCAAAATGTATTTAATTAATAAACCATTAAAAAGGATTATAAAAAGGAGAATGCTCGTATGACGCATTTCGCAGCGTGCTCGCTGCTTGTTCACATACAAATGTTTCAAACACCAAGGTGATAAATATACTCTTTCACATTTTTAGTCTTTATGGTTTCTATGGTTTGTATGGTTTCCACTCCACAATTGTCCTATGTCTATTTCCTCTTTTCTCCACATTCAATTCATTCTGTTTGTTATTTTACACACGAATACCATGGCAGCCATTTTAAGCCTGTTTCTGAACCAATAGTGGTACGCTTGTGTAAGCTTAATTATGGCATGTTTTCTCACTGGAAAGTATGATTAGCCATTTTCAGAGGCTATTTTCCTGTGTAGAAAATACAATTTACAAAAAGGGACAATTTCTTATGTGTTACTAAAATACATCAGAGCCATGACCACAATAATTATTGTGGATCCAATGAAAACATATAACACTTGAGAAGTGCTTTGCTCGTAAATAAAACCAAGGCAGCAATTTTTTCCGCCATTGTGATCATAGAATGCTAATGCATTTAAAGAAGGTGAGCAATACTGTTCTAGTTTTCATTAAAATTGTAAAGTGCTTAGTGCATCAGTACCATAACAGCAACAATCGCTGTTTCCTTAATAAAGTGCATAATGCGTAAGAAGGTGCTTAATAATGGGGAATTCGAGGCACCCTGGGTCCCATGTCCCCCATCTGGAACAACCCGGAATTCACACGAGGAAACCCTCCACGGGAATTCCATGCCTGCATAGCAGGGGGTCTGGCAAAAACTGGCGACTTTCTGGAAGAAGGCTCTCTCATCACCTTCGAGAGGTGCAAAATAAAATTCGGAGTGGGTGAACGGGAGAGATTCCGTTACTCTCAAATCAGGCACTGGATGTCACACAGGAGAACTCGAGACAAATGCTCGAGAGAACCAACAGCATTGGAACTCACTTTATCATCTCTGACCAGCAAAGGCAGAATATCCACTATATACCGGCTCCTAGACAGATCTGACCCGGCAAAGAAAGAAAGATACATGACAGAATGGGAAAAGGACATTGGCCGGGAAATAGCAGTAGAAGACTGGGAGAAAATATGGGCCAGATTACACAAAAGCTCACAATGCGTCACGAATAAGGAAGGAGGTTATAAACTGTGTTATAGATACTATATCACCCCCACCCAAATCCATAAGGCCAACCCGGATATTCCCGACACATGCTGGCGTGGCTGCCAAGCCCCCGGATCTCTTTTTCACTTAGTGTGGGCCTGCCCAAAGGCAGAGGTATACTAGAAGGAAGTGCTGAAACACATCAAAGAAATCTCTGGCCTCTCAATCCCTTTGGACCCAGGAATTGTCCTTCTGGGCGAAACCAGTGACGGAGCATTCCCGATGTCAGGTCCCATCTCCCGCCTATGCAACCACCTACTACTAGCTGCGAAAATTGCAATGGCCCGACTATGGAAAGACAAAAATGGCCCCTCGATTGCCCTATGGTGGGCCAAATGCTGGGAGATAGCAGTATCAGAAAAAATCACAGCAATATGCTCAGACTCCCTAAATAGAACTCTGAATATATGGGACCCATTCTTGGACTATGCGGCCAAATACCCAACCATCACCAGGAGGCCCCCGCTTACAAGGTGGCTCCAATGTAGCCCCCTCTACTGACCCCTGATCAACCACCAAACACGCCAGAACTGAATCGGACAATCACCCGGGACCAAGCCACCCAACTGCCACAGTCAGGAATCAACCCACCATCCCTCTTACCCCCAACCCACAAAAGCCTATAAAGACACTATTTTATGGTTAAGCTGATAAGTATTGTATTGTTGTATGAAATATACTATCTTGTAAACTCAATAAAATGTCATGAAAAAAAAAGAAGGTGCTTAATTAGTTGGCAAAAACATAGCAGCAATTCCTTTTCTGCTTGCAATTATAAAGTGCTAAGTGCATGAAAATAAAAAAGATAGCCGCCAATATTTGTTCTTTTCTAAATGTAAAAGTGCTTAGTGCCTTCTTTTAAATTATGTATCGTACAATACATCATGAATAATCATTATCACTGCCATGAAGGTTGGTGTTAAGATGGGATGCTCTGTGTCATTGGTACCTATATTTAGTAAGTATCATATAAAATAGACTAAGCTTGCCTTAACATTTTCGACAATAATCTTATATTTGTACTCAAGATCCCAGCTATCACCAGTATTGCATTTCTCAACCGCATGGATATATGTCATGACTCTTATTTAGCAACACTAAAAAGTTCCAAATAAGAAACAAACACGAGACTGTGCTTTACCACCCATTCACCATTAAAAACAAAATATGGCACCTGCCATTTTTGTAAAATTCTAAAGTGAAGCTACAACCAAACTGTAAACAAAAATTCGGACAATTTCATCAACATCAATTTGCTATTTGACGATGGAACACAATTTTTTCCCTTTCTTTTGATAATTCTTAACCATACTATAAATTGACGCAGATAGAGACCTGTTGGGAGAAAAAGATATTAGAAACAGCCACGCCTGCTTCAGACTTGTATGTCAATTTGAAGTTCCTAAAAACGTGTACAATTCTTCGTCCAAATTGTGTCCCTTTGACTTTTTGGTTTCAAAATCTAGAATAAATCTTGTTTCCATTTGTCGAAGTACTAATTCTCAGTTACCCCCTCAGGGGTTTTCTTTCACATGATGTACACAGAAGAATCTAAAACTTTCAATTTTGCCTCCATGCACTTCTTTAAAGTGTACTGCCATTGGATATGCAACATCGAAATTCTTGATTGCTCTCATGTGCTGGAGAATTCTCAATTTTAACTTTCCAATAGTGCTTCCAATGTACCATAACTTGCACAAGCACATGAGAGCATATACTACAAATTCCGTGTTGCATGTAATTCTTGCCTTTAAATCCACAGTATGGCCCAATACTGGATATATGTAGGTGGTACTGTTCATGGCATATTAGCAGGCTTTACGCTTAGAACACTTAAAGAAACCATTTCCGTTTCCGGTTAGCCATGTACCAGTGTTTGGTGTTTTAGTTACAGGTGGCATATAGCTACTCACAAGTAGATCTTTAGTGGAACAAGACTTTCTATACGTGATGTTGATCCTTTCTCCTAGGTGTGATGCCAGAACTTCATCCGAACGTAACACATTCCAATGTCGCTGGAGTATCTTACGTATGGCACCGGAATGTGTGCCATACGTTAAGATGAGCCAAAAAACGTTTTCTTTATCAGTTTCTTCCAAAGCTTGATTTGTTGAAAGTAGTTCCGTACGATTCAAATTTCGAGCCTTTAGATACGCTCTTTCCAATATGGCTTTTGGATATCTTTGTTTCTTAAAGTTTGTTGCAGTTACTCTAAATTCTTTATCGAAGCAGTCCAAATTTGAACAGTTTCGTCAAATTCTAACAAACTCGCCATATGGGATACTCCACTTCAAAGCAGTAGGATGGTTACTGCTTGCTAATAGCGGCATGTTGGAGCTAGTCGGTTTCCGAGGAAGTTCAGTAATTATTTCATGTTGATTTACTTTTACTACCACATCAAGGAAGATGATTGACTTCCAACTATGTGTTTCTGTAAAGTGTAAGTTCAGGTTGTTAATATTTAAAGTTTACACAAAGTCAAACCAGTCTTTATCATTTCCGTTCAATAGGATAAAAAGATCATCAATAAATCTTAGCCAAAGAACCACCTGGTCGGTGTATTTGCTGTTGATTTCAGTCCATACTGTTGTTTTTTCCCACCAACCCATTGTCAGATTTGCGTAGGATGTAGCAAAGCTAGTTCCCATGGCCGTGACCCTTAGCTGATTATAGAATTTATTATTGAATTAAAAGACATTATTGGTTAAACATAAGTCTATCATTTCCATAATCATCTGGCCATAGTTCAGTGATCTGCTGTCCAGGAAATGTTTGCACCAGATTTTTCCATCGCAGTGTCTGATTGATGTGTATAATGACACTACATCTAGTGTTGCAAACATATAACCCTCCTACCATGTGATTCCATTGATTTTGCTGAGGAAATCCTTTGTGGCCCGTATGTACGATGGAAAGGTAAATACCAAGGGCAGGAGGGTCTGATCAATATACTTGGACATGTTTTCCAAAGCTGCGCCATTTAACGTGACAATGGGTCTACCAGGTGGATGTGAAGGATTTTTGTGCACCTTTGGCAGGAAGTAAATAATAGGTATTGTGGGTTATTTGTTAAATAGGAAATTGCAGTCATCCTCGGTGAGAATATCTAGGTCCAGCCATTTGTCAAGTAAACCCTTTACTTGATTTGTGATTTGTTCAGATGGATTAATGGCCAATTCTTCGTAGCAACTGGAATCTTGTAATTGTCGATAAACTTCTTTCATATAGTCGTCTTTGTTCTGAATTACTATATTGGTCCCCTTATCGGAGGCTTTAATTACAATATCCTTTATATTTTGTAATTCATGGTCTGTTTTTCTTTGAGTGATAAATTTGATTTTACGTGTTTCTTCGACCTAGCTTTTTTGAGGTCATGAATTACCAAATCCTGAAATGTCTCTAAGTGCCCCCCGGTTGAAACATAGGCTTACATTTGGATTTAGATTTCAGATTGCAACTGATTGACCAGTCTGTGTCAATGTCAAGCATTTCCAATGTTACTTCGTTTTCATTTTCATTGGTTTGTGCCATTAGTTCCAATTGTGCAAATCTAGTAACCCTTCAAGATCTTCAATGGGTACTGTTGTTTTACCTTGCGGTCGCTTGCCAGATTTTTGTTTGGGTGGGTTCATGATGAAAACTGTCTTAAGTCTTATCTTCCACATGTATTTGTAAAAGTCTACTCTCGTTTCGGCATAATCATAGCTGGCCGTTGGACAAAAATGAAATCCATGTTTAAGTACTTTAATTTGTTCCTCGGACAATTGATGTCTAGGCAAATTAATAATGCTATTATCTGTGTTCGTGTTGCTCATTCTGTGTTCTTCTTGCCAGAGCGAGTTCTTGTGTTCCCATCCGTCTCTGAGCTGTTTATTCCTCTGCCTCTGAGTTTTCCTTTGCCTCCACGTCCTCATGCTTTTCCCTTGCCTCTTCCTGAAGCCTTTTTGGTGTGGTTGCGCCCGTCTAATCCCAACATTCTCATTTCGTCTAAAAAATTAGTTTTTTTGGGCTTGTTGTCAATCTCACTAGCAGTAGAATCTATGTCAGAGCTAGAGGCTGCATCGCTTGTGGTTGGAGGCGATGTTCTGGATTTCTTTTGTATTTATATAGTTAAAGGGACATTATGGTTAAGTTGCACTAATAAAAACCTATGAAATTCAATTAAACTTTGCCGCCCCTTGACGAAACCTCACCAAACTTCACCAAATTTATAGCAGGCCATATACTTTTTTTTGCAAAGTTTGGAGAGGATTTGTCCAGGGCGAGCGAAGTTATAAGCCGTCCAAAAAAGTGCTCTTCCTATGGGTTTAGCAACTTAACCATAAATACATGGCCGCTACCGCGGGGCGTATATATTCATTGAAAAAACGTTGTAAAAGGGACTTTATGGTTAAGTTGCACTAATAAAAACCTATCAAATTCAGTGAAAACCTTTTTAATTAACACTTTTTAATTAATATTTTCGAACAAAAACCGCCATCACAACCCACAACCTCCCTCCCTCCCACATTCGTAAATTACAGTCATGTCATCCATGTCTTTCCACCCTTTACATATCCGACGGCAACCAATCCTTCGGAATTCGTAGTGTCCTTGAGGCCGAGTAATTCCGTGGCAGCTCCCTTGGATCGCATCTCCCTTGTTCCCCTGTCTCCCCCCAGCTCCCTCACTTAGCTAGCCACACTTCATGGCGGCCGTAGGTCATTGGCCTTTGAAAGGTCAACCAGCAGTTGTGACCAGTGTATCGTCATTCCCTTGCCTTCCATCCCAATCTCCGCCTTCTGAAAGATCACCAGTTCCGCCATACTCCACCTATGGACATCCACCCACCACATGTTTATTGCCAGGTCTTGTGGGCGTTTCCATGCAATAGCAACTCAATGTTTGGCCAATATTACTAAAAACCGGCCCATCCTGTTCCACGCTTTGGTTTTTCCCTCCTGGGAGTTTACCCCAAATACATACTCTCGGGTCCCGCTCCAATTTGCTCCCCAGCAGCTTATTTATCCCTTCGATCACCTCATCCCAGTACCCTGCCACTACATCACACTCCCATATCATATGCCAGAATCTGGGCCGGCCTGCTCCACATCTGGGACATTCATCCAACACCTCTTTGTTCATTGCCTGTAGCCTCTCTGGGATTACATACGTCCTATGTCAAGGCATACATTTGTTTTCAAAAATTGTTTAGCAGTGTTTGCTAATTAAAATGGTTTTGATTAGCAAACTGACCCATTTGATTAGCAATGTTTTACTAATATTGTGTACCCAAGACATGAAATGAGAAACAATACAGCAGTTTTGCTTACTGTCTTACTCCCTATATAGATCCGCCACTTGGGCCTCCGTCCGTCGCAGCGTGTCACGGAGCTGTCTACGTATACCCACTGTCATGGACACACACTTATCGTCGCCTTGAAGGTCTTCCACAGCGACTCCCTTGACTCCACCGAGCCCTCATATAACACAACATAAATTGTAATCCCCTCCGAGAGTTCACCAATAAACGCCCCATCCCCTAGTGACTCTTTATGTAGTCGCCATAATTGCCGGGGGTCCTCTCACCATTCCCAAGCAATGTTGCCACTTTGGTGTTATGGTCCGAGAGAGTGCGGCCCAGGTACTCTGGTTCCTCGAACTACTGGCAGTGTTCCCTCCCTGTTAGGAGGGAATCCAGATGGGAATATGAACCATGCACCCCAGAGTAATAGGAGTATCATCTTTCCTCGCTGTGCTTTTCTCTCCACACTTCCACCAGGTCCAATTCCTTCATTATCATATGGAGTGGCTCTGTTGTGCATTTCTTAGGGTCCCCCCTACTCCCACTCCCATCCAGGCACTCATCTAAGTGACAATTGAAGTCCCCTCTCCACACCATCAGTTCACCACTATATGCCCCCATGATGCGTAGTACTGAGAGAGGAAATATTCCCTATCATCTGTATTCGGTGCATATGAGGTAACCAGGGAAATTGTTCTACCTTCCGAAACACCCACCCTTCGGCACCGCTTCCACTTTCAGCGGTATCCCCCTAGCCACTGAGATGAGAACTTCCCTTGCTTGGGTTGAGTAAGTCGTTCCAGCCACCTGTCCTCCCCATAGTTTCCCCAGTCTCCCTAGCTCATCCTTGCCCATGTGCGTTTCCTGTAGAAAGGCAACCTGTATCCCTTGCCTCTTCACAAACTTTCCCACCCTCCGTCTTTTCTGTTATGTCACCAGCCCCCAGACATTCCATGTCCCAATTTTTAAGCCCCCCATCCTACCCATATAATTATCAATCTGTTTTCCCCATCACCTTCTTATCCCTCGTGGATTCTTCTTTCTCAATCCCCCTCTCTCTGCTATCGTCAGTTCCTATGTCCCAACCCAAGCCTGATTTTCTCTTGTGCCTTGATGCTGCCGTCTCAGACCCCCTCCTCTCCTACTCGTCCCTGTCCCCGTACACACCCAACCCCAACTTCATGTTTCCAACCCTAAATCCCCCCCACTCTGCCCTCCCTCCCTCAACACCCCCCTCTCCCTTGATCCTTCCTGCCCTCCCCATGCACCCTTCACGAACCACACTCCTCTAACTTTTATCCCAAAACCTCTGGCTGGCACTTCCAATGGTGCCGACCCCCCATTCCCACTGCGTGGACACCTTGACTAACTCTCCCCACCTCCCCATCCTCTCACGTGGGTGGTAGTCAACTATGTCAAGTTTCTGGGGGGAAGCTACATCTGGTCCCCGCTTCTGCCTGCTCAGAGCATCAAATCCCTATTCCGATTCCCATGTCCTCCCCTGGGTGATCTCTCTGTTGATATCTCCACATCAGCGACTTTGCAGTACTTCCCTCTTAGTCCTTCACCTTGGGGCATGTTTCCATCGTCTCCTCCCGGTGTTGTGAATGCCCCGCATGTGGCACATAGTCCAGCCAGTCTTACACTTCTTTCGGGGAGGTAAAGAACCACGACTTCCCATCTGAGATCACTTTCAACTTTGCCGGAAAAAACATCATGTACTTCAGATTTAGTTCCTGAAGTCGTCATCTCACGGCATCATAATTCCTCCTTTGTCGCTGCACTTCCAACGTGAAGTCTGGGAAGATACAAAGGTTTGTGCTTCCAATTTCGTAGAAGCCCGCTTTTCGGGCCTCCTGCAGGATGGCATCCCGCTCACAAAAGTTCATAATCTTGGCCACCATTATCTTCGGCGGAGCTCCCGGGGGGCGGCCTGTCCGGCACTCTGTGTGCTCTTTCCACTGCGAAGAAATTAGATAGACCCTTTATCCCCAGCACCTTCAGGATCAGATTCTCCACGAACAGCTCTGCACAGGGTCCCTCCTCTCTTTCCAGTACCCCGACCAATCAGCGTCGGGGAACTGGAAAAGAGCATGTTGGTCCAGACGCTACTATGTGTTGGTCCAGATGCTACTATGTGCATTACTACAAACAATACATACAAAGACCCACAATACATACAATACAATACATACAAATTAGAGGCACATACCGGAAAACTACAGTACAGAAACAGAAACAACAGCAATACAAAATCACAATAACATTATAGTTCATTATCAAGTACTCACATGAATTGTGTGTGTATGGCCTGCTTATTGGCTCAAATCTGTGCACCTTGAGCTGGCTGACACCAAACCCATACCCAAATACTTCTACAATATTCGAGAAAGTTAACGCTGTCAGCATATATTGCACCTTTTCCATTTAAACATTTCTACAGTCAGTGAACAAAACCAAGTGGCCCAGATTTCTGAGGTCATGAGTGACATCATCAATGAAAATTGTCATGTCATCTTTGATGTTCTGGGTGTTAGTCTTAGCAGTGCACAGTGGTGGTGCGAGTTATGGTTGCTTACCTTACCATAACTGGCGAATTTCTGGGGGTTTTCAGTTTTACTTGTAAACATAACGTCCCTTTAACAATGTTTTTTCACTGAATTTCATAGCTTATTAGTGCAAATTAACCATAACATCCCTTTGACAACATGTATTCACTGAATTTGCGAGGTTTTTATTAGTGCAACTTGACCATAACGCCCTTTCACAATGTTTTTTCACTGAATTTCATGGGTTTTTACCAGGATACCCTTAATTTTCTACATGTCCCTTACATGATACTGACCCCCCTGCCCCTAAAGTGATAACCACAGAGTCCGCGGACAGTGTGACTGTTCGCAGACTTTGGACAGCATTAACACTGCCCAAAAGCACAGGGGTTACCTTACGTTGTTGTATCCTGCAACGGGCAAAGACATGTACATTGTTTTCATAGGTTGCACACCATAATAGAATGCACCAAGCACAAAGCTGAACTGTACACCTAAGAGTATTACCTCAGTACCTTGCGTACACACTGATAAGCAGCTGGCAGTTTGTCAGAATTCACCCCCGAAGTCTGGAGTGAGTAGACAACACCAGCAGTTGAACGCTTTGTGAAGAAGACAAGTTATTCCTGCCAATGTATCTCTCAGGAGTACAAAGAGACTGCCTGAGGAGTCAATTGACCGAAAGATTGGTTGGATGCCCACCGGAGACAGCTGGTTGCAAAGAAAATGAACAATTAGGACCTACAAATGTAACAGGCAATAGCTCTGCAACACTAAAGGTACAACTGCTAACCTGAAATACAAGGTGGGGATTCCAGGAAGAAGCGTGGTGCAGTTATACGTTATCCAACCAGTAAATTGGAATTCCCTGAAATATGACAGAATACTTTAGGAAAACCTAGCACAGGAAGTCTATAGGCTGCTAAATACAGATGCAGATAAACACAGGACAATACACTTCTTAGTATCCTTTTAGTAGTCAACGTCCCTTGAGTGTTCGAAAGCGAAGACTTGCTGTAGATGAAGTGATGAATGAACAAAACTGTGCCCGAAGGCACAAGGATGCCTTTAAAGATCCAAGAGGGAGGCCCCTATTCCCGACGGCACGAGGACACCCTCAAAGTCCAAATGAAAGTGCACACAAGAAGTCTCTAGTCCGTGCACTGGTTCAAAGTCCAAAGCTCCAAAGTAGCAATGAAGCAGTAATCCAAAGCAAAGAGAATCCTTACAACAATCCAGGTCAAAGAGGGGGCTAACAAGAACGAAGACAAAGCATAGACAAAGAATGGTCGAAAACAAAATGGCCTGGGTCAATTAGCAAGCAAGGGCGAAGAATCCGAGGATGAGGCACAGCAATTCCATAGAAACAGGCAAGGTCAAAACCAAGAGGACAATAGAGTAAAATGCAAGGTAGCCACTGAGCAAGTACGAAATTCAGAAGCCCCGCTTCAAAAATAGAAGTACCAATAAACATTACATGCCCCTACGCAGCCTGTGAAGTCTGCGGACAGCACGGAAGTCCGCAGACATCTAAAAATCTAAAATGTAGGTGTGGTGGCAGCATCAAAAACATGTAACTCTTTTGCATGGGAAAGTGGTGGCTCTGAAAATAGCCTTTTTTTTGTATTTTTTGTTTTTGAAACATTTTTCCAAGTTTTAAATTAAACTAAACAACATTCTACTGAACTAAACTTTTTCTTTCAACTTGAAAAACAGTAGCTATTGTGTTTTTGCCATGCTTCCATCCATTTGTTTTTCACCTACTGGAAAATGCTTTCTATATTTACAAAAAGTGCTTCAAAGCATTTTGAATATTTTCCAGAAAAAGCTGATTACCGGCATCAGTAAGATGTACACTATTTAGTGTGGACATTTTTATCATTCTTTTTTTGCCATTTAATTTGTGGCCTCAGTGATTATTTCTTCTGGGGTAGCCCTCATAGCATGTACGGGCTTCAGTTCTTAAGTGTGGGATGGTGAGGTCTTCTGTCCGTCTAGGGATAGGGTCTAGGGCTGGTAGGGATCCTGTCCCTAATGTTAATATGAATTGGCTGTTGACCACCTACTGCTTGGTGATGATCGTAGCTTGTCAGTGTCTCAGAGGACATTGGGACCACATTTCTAGGAGGAACCATTTCCATGGGTCACGGGACCATTGTTCTTTTATTGACCTTCAAAGGAAGTGTGTGGTCCCCAGGTCATAGATCACTTACTGGTTAAAAAGGGTTAAAACTTCAAATTCGTTGTTGTGGGCTCCTCCTGGTTATTTCAATCGATCCAGATAAGGTGTCCGGTATCTTTTTGATGGTCTAGTTTTTTGGATAGGTGTCACTTTATTCCATTCTAGTTGAGGTGGTGCAGTCCACAGAGCAGCAGAATTTTAGGAGGGTCCTTCCTCCACAGGTAACATTCACTTTTTTAGTGGTATCCCAACTGGTTTATGGGGATATCCCAGGTGAGAAAAGTGGGTCGACCGGTTTCGATGATAGTCATTTATCATCTTCTTTAGGACCGTTTGGTTAGGCCTGTCTCAGTAGGATAAGGATGATAGTGAGATCGGGGAAGCCGTCATCCCATCTGCCTAAGGGGAGAAAACCGAACATGGTTTTATATTTGTGAGGTCATAGTTATTTTTAATGCATAAATATATATTTTAGTTGATCATACATCTATTTTCCATTTTTGTTTAAAAACTGGTAAGTATAGAAGTCTTGGATTACTCGCCAAAGAGGCTCCTTAATTTTACACATGGTTGTCATCATTACCTTCTGCGCAGCTCTACTTGTTAGAGGCTGGGTGCCATGGATGATCTTGTTTGGCTGGAAGGATTCATCTGGATTTCCCTGGAAGATACAATAATGGGTTGTGTCATGGGAAAATTGTAAAAAATGGGGGTGGCTGTGGTAGTTCTTCCCATTTTAAGTCTTGAGCGCGAGCTTAATCACATAGATGTATTCTTGCCCCACCAATTTGTTCTTGGTAGCAATACATTTTTCATATGCTCTATGCCTGGTGGTATAATTGGCACCAATTCAGCTGTTCAAGCGTACCTATGTGCGTGTAATGAAGACACTCCTGAATATTACCTTATGCATATGTTATAAAAAGAGACAGACTTGGCTGAGCAATATTTGTGCGCTGATCGCACTGCTTAGTATGGTTGGTTAGGGGTCTGGCTCTGCACTAGTGTGCCGCACTCGTGTACAGTGCTGGTTGTATGGTTTTGTAAGCATTTGCGAGGATCAAAAAGCGTGCTTCTTAAAAGCGTCCCGGTAGGGTGCTGACTGGGTGATTTTATTGATCATTGCAATTGCAAGAAATCTAAAATCTACACCATGGTGTGCTGCAAGATGGAAAGCGGCGTCGGAATCGGAACCTAATTGCATTCCTGTGCTTCGCAATGTAATCGTGCTTACCGAGTGAATCAAGGGGCTCCGCTTCCATGGGAATCTCCGGACGCCGGGCCTCGCGCTCTGCATAGTCCTTCCAAAAGTCCTCACCAGAGGAGGTACGTGCTGTGGACGGATCCTGTTTGGTCTCCGGACAGGTGACCGAGAATACAGATTCTGTTCTGATGTCCACGGAGGAGGGACATTCGGAATGGATTACTTTTGACCTGATTACCACCCGACAGTTTGGGGTGATTCTTGGGCTATGATGGTTGCAATTACATAATCCCGTCATCGATTGGGTGAAGCAGACCGTCCGCTTCTCTTCGGAATATTGCACCAGACACTGTCTGCAAACTTGTGCTAAATCAGACTTTTCTCCTTGTCTTGCCTTAGTGGTCAATGCCCCTTCGGTTAGTGCCACACTTCAGGTCTCTACTTCTGCATTGCCTTCCGAATACGCTGACTATGCTGATGTGTTTGATAAAGGGCTGTCGGAAAAGCTCCCTCCTCATCGCAGTTATGATTGCCCTATTGACTTGGTGCCTGGCGCAATCGTTCCACATGGGCGTATTTACTCCTTGACCCAAAAAGAGGAGGAACATTTGTGTGAATACGTGGACAAGGCTCTACGTTTAGGTCACATTTGGCCTTCTCGGTCTCCCGCTGCCTCTCCTATATTTTTCGTGCCAAAAAAGGAGGGGGACATACGCCCATGTGTGGATTATAGAGCCCTTAATAAAGTCACGATTAAAAACCAATAGCCTCTTATTTCAGAATTGTTGGATAGGGTTTCTTCCTTTACTATCTTTACAAAACTTGATCTAAGAGGGGCATACAATCTGGTATGGGATAGGCACGGTGACGAATGGAAAACCGCGTTTAAGACCACGTTTGGTCTTTATGAATATTACGTAATGCCTTTTGGGCTATGCAACGCGCCGGCTACCTTCCAACACTTTGTCAATGATATCTTTCAGGATATGTTGGATTAATATGTCGTCATCTATCTAAACGATATCTTGATATTTTCTGACACCCTTCCACATCATGTGCAACATGTGCTCTCTGTCCTACAACGT
Organism: Ambystoma mexicanum; assembly: GCF_040938575.1. NCBI lineage: Eukaryota > Metazoa > Chordata > Amphibia > Caudata > Ambystomatidae > Ambystoma > Ambystoma mexicanum. Next base: position 346,382,381 of record NC_090922.1, read on the forward strand.
CTTCGGGAACACTCACTTTTCGCTAAACTAGAAAAGTGTGTTTTTCATGCTCCTTCAGTAGAATGTCTTGGTTTTCGTATATATCCACTGAGGGGGTACACATGTGCTATTCCAAAGTGCAGGCAGTATTGGATTGGCCTGTTCCGACTTTAGTATAGGCATTGCAATCTTTCCTTGGATTTTCAAACTTCTATAGACGGTTCATCTAATTTTCTGAAATTGTGGTCCCCATTACTCGTCTCACTAGCCCCTCTGTCCCTTTCTGCTGGGATCAGCTGACCCAAACTGCTTTTCAGACCTTAAAGCTGGCTTTCACGTCTGCCCCAGTCCTGCAACATCCCAATCCTACTCTTCCTTTTATAGTGGAAGCCGATGCATCTGCCATTGCGGTGGGGGACATCCTTTCGCAGGTATGTCCTGCCACGCGACAATTAATCCAGTGGCTTATTATTCCCGGTCTTTGTCATCAGCCGAATGTAATTATACCATCATGCAAAGGGAATTGTTGGCAATCTGAGCCGCTTTCAGAGAATGGAGGCATCATCTTCTAGGTGCCCAGCACCCGGTTGTTGTCTATACGGACCATCGCAACCTACATGCGTTATCACATGCCAAGTGCACTAATGCCGACAGATTCGTTGGCATTTATTTTTCACTTTGTTCAATTTCACTGTCACATATCGGCCCATTACATGGTAAAGCTGATGCGCTGTCTCACATTGGGGTTAATCTGGATACACCAAAAGCAAAGCCACCTATCCTACCTACGGGGTCAGTGGTGTGTGTCTGTTCCGTTTCCCCTTCATTACTGGACTGTCTAAAGAAATGGGCCAAGGATCATGTTCCTTCTCTTGAAAGTCTAGCGGTCAGGCTTGTTTCGGGTCTTCCCTATGTGAAAGATAAACTGTATCTGCCTGACATTCATACCAGAAATATGGCCTTAAAATGGTCTCATGATGCACGATTAGCTGCACACCCAGGTCAGTCAAAAACATATGAACTATTGCATCGCTGGTGTTGGTGGCCAGGTATGAAAAACAATGTCAACCAGTATATTTCCCAGTGTGCGGTTTGTGTGCAATGCAAAAAAACATTTGGTAAGCTAGTTGGTCTTCTAATGAGAATGCCCCTTCCTCCGTACCCATGGCACACCGTAACTCTTGACTTCATCGTTGAGTTACCAGTAATCAATAACATGTCTACGATCCTGGTTGTTGTTGATGTCTTCACTAAAATGCCACGCTTCATCCCCTGTCAGGGCATTCCTTCTGCCACTCGTCTGGCAGCCTTATTTTTTGATCATGAGGTATGGTTCTTTAGACTCCCTACGGTGATGATCTCTGATCGTGGCTCACAATTCACCTCTCGTTGTTGGCAGGCCTTGACGCGGTCGCTGTGTGTTGATGCCCGTCTTTCTTCAGCATATCATCCTCAGACAGACGAACAAACGGAGCACACCAACGCTACTTTAGAACAATACCTCTGTTGTCTATGCTTGCAACACCAGGCAAACTGACTTTCGGTACTTGGGGCAGCCGAATTTGCCTATAACAATTCAAGGCATCCTTCTATAGGTTGTTCACCGTTTTATGCACTATACGGTCAACACCCTCGCTCTCTTCCACCTGTATTGCCCCCTCTGGAAAGGGTTCCTGCAGCTCAAGATATACGGGGCTCTCTAGTCTCAGTTTGTAAATCAATCTCTCATCACGTGTTCACAGCCCAATCACAGGCTTAAGTTCAAGCCGATAGACACCGCTCTCCGGCTCCCTCTTATCGCCCTGGCGACAGTAGTTTGTGGCTCGCTACAAAACACCTTTCCATACATGGTAACCGCAAATTGTTGCTCTGTTTTGTGGGCCCTTATAAAATCACGCGTTGCCTCAATCCAGTGGCTATGCGGTTGGATATACCGGCGCGTTGGAGAGGACATCCTGTATTCCATGTGTCCCTGCTCCATCCTTGTACTCCTGGGACTCGCCTTCCCATCGCCCCTGCTCCTATTCTTGTACAGGGTGAAGAGGAATACGAAGTTCAGGCTGTTTTGGATACCTGTCTTCGCCGGGGCAGGAGGTTCTACCTGGTGGACTGGAAGGGATACGGCCCGGAGGAAAGACCTTGAGAACCTGCCTCTCATTTGCACACTCTTCGCCTTTTGTGTCAGTTTTGGCTACTCCGCTCCCGGAGACCCCAGTGTGGGCGCTCTTTGCGGAGGGGTACTGTCATGCCCCGTGCCGTCTTGCATATGACTAATAGGAAGACTTGGAAATTACCCTGGCGCCTTGCACAACAACATCACAGAATAAACTATGTCTCCCAGCATTCCAGGAAAAAGAGAGGTCACGTGATTTGCCGGCAACGTCGGCGTCCCTCTGCATCGTTATATGCAGCCCTGGGACAATGCTCATGTGCTCCTTAAAAAGTGCTTTTCAGGCCGTTAAGTCGCATTCTGGTTATTCTGTTATCCTGTCATCCGAATCCTGCTTATTGTTCTTTTGACTACGCTTTGTGGATTACCTTTTTCTGACTCCTGACGCTTGATTCCCTCCCCTTCTGCTGCTTACCTGGTTATCGGAACTCGGCGCTCTCAATGGATTGTGTTTTTGTCTATTCCCCAATCGGATTGCTATTGCCTCCTCGAACTTGTTCTCCACCAAACTCCATTGGGCTCTGTGATATGTTGCAACCCATTCCATGCTAGGAATACTGCCTGTGGTGTTCAGAGATTCCTGTTTTCTTAAGTTGCACGTACACTTTTGTCCTAAGTTACCTTTTTTTTCTTTTCCTGCTGGTATTCATTTTGGGAAACGCTTCAACTTCTCCTAAACAACGGTTCTTCCAAGTAACACTGGGACGCTCTGCTGTTTTGTTACTTGGTCATCTTTTGGATTTCACATCACCATGCTGTTGGACGCTCTGCTGAGGATTCTTTCTCCTAAGAACGCTCTTTTGGGATTTTCATCTGGGACGCTCTCCTGTAACTTGGGATTTGAACTCTGGCTAGTTAGTCACACCCTAGTGCCGCCCGGGTTAGCTAGTTGAGACTTTTGGATTTTCTGGGAACTGTGGAACACTCAACCATTTGCTGCATCCTTCACTTCTGGAATTCAGTAGGTTCTCTGCCCCTTTCTCCATCACTGCCGGTAAGAGTGGGGTAACTGAGGGTGGTGCGGCTGGGAGACACTGGTTGACACTGGTATTTACGCTATCTGTATTTTTGTGTTTCTTTCCTTAGCTCTGTGGCTGCTCCTGACTTTTCACCCAAAAGCTCAGCCTGTCAGGTGTCTTTAGTCCTGCAAGCTGTGATCTTGGGGGGAAGGTTTATTTTGTCATCGTCTACTGTCGATACTCCTGTCTTTGGATAAAGAAGTAGTTCAGTAGTGTATTCGCTATTGGATCGCGACATCGCTACTAGATCACGACAACCACACACTTCCTGTGAAGGTCAATAAAAGAATAATGGTCCTGTGACCCATGGAAATAGTTCCTCCTAGAAATGTGGTCCCAATGTCCTCTGAGACACTGACAAGTTACAATCATCACCAAGCAGTAAGTGGTCAACAGCTAATTCATATTAACATTAGGGACATGATCCCTACCAGCCCTAAACCCTATCCCTAGACGGACAGAAGACCTCACCATCCCACACTTAAGGACTAAAGCCCATACATGCTATGAGGGCTACCCCAGAAGAAATAACCAGTGAGGCCACAAATTAAATGGCAAAAAGAAATGATAAAAAATGTCCACACTAAATAGTGGACCCCACGAAGTGTTGTTGTGTGTGAAAATGATGTTCTAATTAACACTTCAGGGCAAAGTACAAAATATAATCCAGCTCTCCCTGATTGTGATCCTGATCAGTAAGAAGTACTCCATCTCTGCAGAAAATATTGGCAATGTCAAATTTAATATTTTAATTATCGAAAGACGTCATGCCAACACTGCTTAACTGGAGCGCATCCACATCTGTCTCTGGGCAATGCAGGAAATAATTAATCGAGAATTCAGGAACATTTCCTTCATTTTGACAAATGTCTCCTTCATTGCAAATTGTAGTAAAATTCCAGTTACATGCCCTAAATGGTTCCCTCCACAATGAACAATTATAATGTCCGGATGTTGGAGTGTGACCAAATTGACACAAAATGGGAGCAAGTCCACCCACGTCATGCCGCGCACTCCATACCATTGCACATGAACACAATGAAATCCAAGATTCTCAGCCACTGCACACTGCTCTGCATACACCTTCGACCAATGGATCCACGAGTCCCCCGAAATCCACACACTCTGCCTCCTGAAAGACATAGCAATAGCCATTTGCACTCCTCTCAGCAAACGCACCTTCTGCCAAACTCTATCCTTGCATACCACCCCCAGGAAACCTTATTGGCCAATCCCCTGGGCTGCACAGTCCCATTTCCATGCCTGGCATCCGCAAAAGACCCGGATGTGGCACATGCCGTCTTCAGCACATCCTTCACTGCAATCTGCAAACTTATTGCACTGATGTACCCCAACCTATGTCCTCTACAATGCACCACAATCACATCTGGACATTGGAAAAGAGACATATGTTTGCAATGTGCAAATAAAGTCTTCCAGTTTAACCCAGGCACACCACAACAAAAAGCCTCCACTCCCTCCAAACCAAGGTTAACAGAAATGCCACACATTTCTGTGTACCTTTTTAAATTCACCATGAAAGAATCTCCCACCATTCACATAGTAATCCTTCTCATCTGCACAACCACTGACATCTTCCCTACACACAGCAATGAAAAGTACGGTTAGTCTCTCTTCTTCCTATAAAGCACAACCAGAAGACCTCATTGGCTAATCCCAACAATCCCCTTTCCATGCCAGACATCCTTAAAAGACCTGGATGTGACACGCCCTGTCCACGGACTACCGCGGTAACCGCAGACACCTTAATAAAGGACAGCCCTTCCTCCCTTTCCACTTAAATATTTCCAGCACTCCCTCATTGGCTATTGTCACATAGTCACACACCCATCCGCCAATCACATCCGAAAACTCTACATCTAACTCAGTTCAACACTTCGGATGTACTGCTGAACACTCAGAGTACATGTCTCCTGTTACTCCCAAGCACCTGCATCAAAAACTACTATACAAATCTCCAAGATTTCTATTTGCAGATTCAACCACATCTACATCTATCAACACAAAGTACAGGTATGCATATATTTTGCAAATTACATTTCAACTCTTTTAGAAATGCATGTAAGCAGGATTCCTGCCACTTACCCTGCATTAATCGACTTAATAATCAAACTCTTGTTTGTTCCACCTCCTGACATCAAGTGGCAGTTACTTACAATGCTGTGTGGTTGCAAAGTTTTCTTTTAATTAGCATTTTCATAACCGTTTAAAAATACATATTTACAATTTCAACAGCACCATCTGTGTCTTTTTTGTGAAAGAAAAGAAGACCACTTTTAAAACATTTCTACCGCATGTTTAAGTGCCAGATCCTGTGTGAAAGTTCAATATATTACCAGTACATCCATACTTGCCCATATGACCCATTATAATGTACAATGTGTTATTTTCTTCTTTAATTTTGTATCTTTTAACAACACTTCTCCCACTAACAAACTTACACTAAAACTCCCACAATGCAAACTCAAAACAAAAACTGCATGTATGTTACTAAAGCATGGCATATGCATGGAATGAAAAATGGCAAAATGCAATGCGTTTAAAAATACTTATTTCAGCACCGTTGCAAGTATAACAAATACATGCATATATACATTTACAACAGTGCTGTGTGTAATTTTTAATAAATAAATGAAAATAGAAACGATTTCTCCAACATATTGCAATAACACTCAATGTGTGCAATTTCATTAACTTTCCCACACATGCATACTTTCTAACATTCTACTTTCTAATCTGTACATGCGTATTGGCTTCTGGGTTTTTCTCTGCATTCTGGGATTTGCAGTGCACCTTTTTCTAATGCAAATAGTGCATCCACAACACCCACAATACAAGCAAAAGAACCATCCTTTCATAAGCACGCACACATTACAATATATCCAATTCACAAGTATGCATGTACTGACAACATAACAAACCTTCACTCAAGTGCCACTTAAAAGTGTTCTACAAATATTTTCCATATCCATTTCTTTTTTTTTTAAAGTTACACACAGTACTGCTATAAATTCACAAAACATTTTTTTACCTTTCATGTCCAGCCTACCAAAAAGGACAGCTTTTAAACGCTCAACATTTTCCATTTTTAATTGTATAGAAATTTCACACTTTATTGCTCCAGCCCGTGGGACATACTTATGACAGGACCACCGGCCCCATTAGCAATGCCGCCGGTGCACCCGTGTCCTCATTCCCATACAGTCCTTCGCAACTCCACAGAAATTGTGACTAACATTTTCCAGCACCTCATTTTCCAGGCCAACAGGACCTGTAATGCCCTGGTGCCACTGGGAAGCTAGCTGCTGAACAATTATTAGGAATCTGGTGGCAACCCATCTGCAGCAACGGCAGGGTTACCACCATACTCGTAATGAGGTCCAATGTTACTAACTCTTCTTCCCAAAAACTCCTCCTACAGTCCAAAAGAATGCCTTCTTGTACTAAAAGTACTTCACCATTACCATGCACACTACTTCTCTTCTTTCCCAATTGCAGTGAAGAACAACCTCCTGGTAGACAACAACCTGAAGAAAACTACTCTTCACATCGTACAAAGTCAGTGTACTAGTGTAGTAGTATTTTTTCTGTTATTCATACAGTACAGTGTAGCCGCATAGTAGCCTACAAAATTCCTTTCAAACCAACATTTACTTCACTATTATTGATTGCACCTCAGCAGGTACACTCTTTGTATTCTCATCTGAACACCATTATCATAACACCCACTATTATCGTGAAATCATTGTAATGTCCTAACTTATTCATGCACACTAGCACTCTCTTATGGACTAACCCAAGCCCTTGACACATCTACACACAGCTACTCTTACAGCCTTCCCAACCAGAACTAGCAGCCCACTGCACAATTACACAGCCCTCTATTTATGTCTGCCCTCATATTCACACACTCATTCACAATGCACACAAATATATTCCACAACTTTCAAACCCACAATTTCCTTTTTTTCTCCAACAGACAGAACAGAATGCCTACTAAAAAGCAACTCTGTAGAAAACAAAGAAGAAATTGAGCAGATAAAAATAAAAGCATGCAAAATACTCATCCACCACTATGTCAAGACTATGAGACTTTTTAACTGGATTGACCACGGAATCTGCTATGTCCTCCTCACTGCTAGAATTACTGTGCACCCCCAGAGTCCCTTCCTCCTCCTCACCTGATGAGGTAGAATAGTTCAGCTTCTTTCTTCGGGGGTGTCGCGCTGGAGTCTTCTTCTTTGTGAGCAGATATGGTCTGCCTCGAAAGGAAGCCACTGTGATTCTATATATAGAAATTCACAATGACTCCTCTGCGCGACAGCCAGATATGTTTCAGGGGAAAAAGCCACTAGGGCATAAAAAAATAAACACGATGCACCGAAGAGGACTGTCGATAGGCTGATCCGATGAGAGGTAACTTGCCGTTACTGAAGCAGAAAATCTCTGGAGGAGCACTCCAAAGACGGGTGTGAGGATGCAAACACAACAGCCACAAACGAGCAGAACGTAGAAGAAGGTGGAGAGGCAGAGAACCAGGAAGAAGAGGCAAGGTAAAACGGGTAGACTGGTAGCAAGGAAGGAAATTAGGAAGCGGGGGAAAGGGAAATGAAGGCGGACTAAGACCGCAGAAGGATTCACAAAAAGGAGCGCACGCAACACGGGAAAGCACAGTTGCAACACGCTGAGCCGCCGAGTAACGAATGGTGAAATAAAAGACGGGCGGCCATGTTGGAAAAAGACTAGACCATGGGATAGCGTTTCGAGGAAATGTGGCGGAACAGTCTAATGGCGTCGGAGTTTCCACCTCCGCCAGAAGTCTGTGAAACTGGAGTAGAAGTCGGGGGGCATGGACCTGAGTCTCTGGTTCCCAAGTATCCTCTGAGGAGGGATAGCCTTTCCAGTGTATGAGATACTCAAGGCGCCCTCGATGGTATCTAGAGTCACGGATTTGTGAGACTTCGTATTCATCCAAGGCAGAAGTGGGCTGGATCATTAACTTGGGCGAAATTTGCTTCCTAGTATCAGGTACAAAAGAGCGTAAGAGAGAGGAATGTAATACCGGATGGATCCGTCTGAGGGTCTTTGGCAACTTTAATCGGTAGGCAACAGGATTGACTCTGGACTCTATTTCAAATGGTCCGATGTACCTGGGAGATAGTTTGGAAGGGCGAACACAACGGGGCAAGACCTTGTGGACAGCATAACCTTTGTGCCTGTATCCCAAGTAGGCACTTGACTCTGATGTTTATCTGATTGCTTCTTATACCGTTTGAGTGTAGTCTCCAAAGACGGGATGTCGGTCTCTTTCCAGATGGTAGGTATGATGGATCGAGGATGGAAACCATACGTACAATAAAAGGGGCTGAGACCCGTAGCGGAATGTACCGCATTATTGTACGCAAACTCAGCGGTAGGAAGTAGGGCTACCCAGTTGTCTTGTTGTTGATTGACAAAGCATCTCAGATACTGTTCCAATGTTCCGTTGAGCCTTTCGGTCTGGCCGTTTGTTTGGGGATGAAATCCTGATGAAAGGGCTCTCTCCATGCCCAAAAGTTTACACAAGGCCTCCCAGAATCGGGAGGTGTATTGGGTACCTCGATCCGACACGATCTTCTGGGGCAAGCCGTGTAGCCGAAAAAAATATCTTTGAGAAAGACTTCCGCCATGACGGAGGCTGCTGGTAACTTGGACAGCGGATAGAAATGAGCTAGTTTGGAATAAGAGTCCACAGTGACCATAATGCATGTACAACCCTGGGAACTAGGCAGTTCAACGATGAAGTCAGTAGAGATGGACTTCCAGGGACCCATAGGGATCAGATCTTGGTGTAATTGTAACGCTCACCTGGTTCCCTCGGAGGCGCGGGTCTTGGCTGGGCGGTGAAACCGTCTTCAAAGTTAGGCGTAGGGTCCGTCTGGCTCCCTGGTTTGGTCCCCTTCTCACCGAAAGCTTGACTTGGAGGGTGAGATGTCTACAAGTGGAAAAGATCAGGGGGTGTTAGTAGCTGGAAGGTTAGATGAAGTCTCTACCCCCACACTCTCTCCTCCCGTGGTACTCGGTTGCTAACTGTGCTCACCTTAAATAGGTGAATGCCGAGCTCTCCATCCTGCGTCCTGTGCAGGGGCTCTGGGTCCAGTTACTTCACTGGTTTTGGGATCAGCCTCTTGATTGCAGAGGGTAAGTAGAGAGCGATGCCGCCGTTAATTTCACAAGCGGATTTTGCATATAACAAGTCCTTAATGTCCTCTTTTAACGTCCCTTTCTTGCAGGGTTGGCTGAGAAGAAATGATGGCGAAAGAATGCCAAAGTTCGTGGAGGCACGTAAGTAGAAAGTCTGTGCAGGGCCTTTCAACGCACCTTAATGTCTCTCTCTTGCTTTCAGATGGAGAATGATGAAGGCGCCGGTGATGATGCCCAGGTTCGTACAGAGGCGCGAACAAGATGATGGAGAATAGGAAGGCACGTAAGTAGAAAGTCTGTTCAAGGCCTTTAAACGCACCTTAATGTCTCTCTTTGCCTTGCAGGTAGCGGAGTGCGGTGCGAGCTGACTTTGGAGCGTACGTCGCAAAGGTAAGCCGTTCAGAAACAAAACGTTACTAACCAATGTTCTTTTGTCTTTGCAGGGCTCGATGGCGGAGAAAGGGTGCGGCGAATACCTTAACCGCTCCGGTGGATCGGGTAAGTTGAAGCGCTGACCTTGACTCTTCTAATCTGTGTTTTTGTTGTTGTGCAGATGCTGCTGAAGACTGAAGAATGGATCCTCATCAGGTAAATCCGGAGATTTCGCGTTCACAGGAGCTGGAATGGAAGATTTCCTGGAGCTGACACGGTGAGCGTCCTGCTGCTGATGCAGAATAACGCGAAGCACGTGGCACCAATCGGGTGTGGTTTAAATAGTGCACAGGAGTGCTTAGGCGTCTTCTTCCACAGCCTCGCCCAGGTAAGAAAAAGAGTTCCAGTTTCCAGAAGAGTTCCAGTCCTAGGGAGTGGTTCCAGCCCCACCCAGAAGAAAAGTAGTTCCTGCCAGAGGAGGATGAAGACTTCATCCTGTTGGTAAGGAAGCAGCATGGTCTGCTGCAGGTTGGTCCACCCAAGCACTTCTGAATTTGCTATGAGCCCGGCGCTTCTTGTGCCGGGACCAGTCTCCACAATGAGCCTGGCACCACCGGTGCCAGGACAAGGCCCAAAAGGTCCCTAAAGGGACTTGCTGGCGTCTGCAATGAATGTTATGAGCCTGCTTCCAAGGGCGTTGGGCTTCTCCTGACTCCTTGGAAGCAGTGGTCATGACAGCACCCCCCCTCAAGGCCCCTCCCAAGTTCGTCTTCTCCGGGGGTCTTGGTTTGTCGGGAAAAGTTCGGTGAAACTTCTTGACCAGACGGGGTGCATGCACATGTTCCGATGGTTCCCAAGATCGTTCCTGGGGTCCATAACCTTTCCAGTCAATCAGATAATATAGTTTTGATTTGGAAATCTTGGAGTCTAGGATGTTCTGAATTTCGAACTCCAGTTCTCCATCCACTAGGATAGGGTCTGGAGATTTTGGCAAACGGGTTCCAGGTTGCATGGGTTTTAGCAAGGAGACGTGGAAGACGGGATGAACTTTCATATGAGTAGGTAAGCCCAATTTTACTGCCACTGGATTTATTATGGCGGTGATCGGGTGGGGTCCCAGGTATCGCGGATTGAAAGTACGTGGTCCTTTTAAGGGTAAATGTTTGGTGGACAGCCAGACTTGATCTCCCACTTGATATTGGGGAGCTTCCTTTCGATGTTGGTCTGCACCCTTCTTGTAATGTTCCTTGGCTTGCTGAAGGTGAGAAGTGGCTTCCTTAAAGGCTTGAGTGATTGTAGAGTGCAGGTGATCTACAGCAGGTGTTCCAAGAGTCTGAGGTGGATCAAGATTTGAGGTGCGGGGATGGATTCCATACAAGAGGAAAAAAGGGGTTTTTCCAGTTCCAGAATGGACTGAATTATTATAAGCGTACTCCGCAATCCAGAGGATTTCTTTCCAAGTGCCTTCTGCTTGCTGCAACATGCAGCGTAGATATTGTTCCAGAGTTTGGTTGGTCCTCTCGGTCTGCCCGTCGGTCTGGGGATGATGGCTGGTTGAAAGCCTTACGTCAATTTGGGCTAAACGACAGCAACTCCGCCAGAAGTGGGAAATAAACTGACTTCCTCTATCCGAGATTAGAAGTGAAGGAAAGCCGTGCAACCGAACAAGGTTCTCGAGGAATTCCCGGGCTAGAATTGAAGCTGTGGGTAACCCCTTTAATGGAATAAAATGAGCCATTTTAGAAAATAGGTCCACAACTACTAAGATCGTATTATATCCGGAGCATGGTGGTAAATCCGTGATGAAATCCATGGAGAGAGTATGCCACGGGTGAGGAGGAATGTCTATTGGATGTAAGAGGCCTGATGGTTTCTCCTTCTGGCTTTTGTTCTGAGCGCACACCCCACAGGAGATTACAAAATCTTTAATGTCCTTCCTCCAAGAGGGCCACCAGAAATGTCTTTTTACTTTTTCAGACGTTTTAGCAATGCCGGGATGCCCTTCCATTAAGGAGTCATGGTAACATGAAATGACCTGTGATTGTAAATCCGTACATGGCAGATATAATCTACCTTGAAAGTATGGCAAGTCTTTTTCCATTGTAAAGTCTTTCCCCTTGAGTTTCCAGTCTTTTATTTCTGCTGGAGTCACAAGTTTTTTAACTTTCGCTTCAATATCTTCAAGGGATTGTGTGTTAATTAAACCCAGGATTCTTTGTTCCGGAATTATTGGTACGGGTTCAGGACTAGTCGTGAGTTCATCTACTCCCACTCGGGAGAGGGCATCCGCTTTTCCATTCTTGTTGCCTGGTCGGTAAGTAATTACAAAGTTGAACTCGGCGAAAAATAGTGCCCAGCGGAGTTGTCTAGAGGATTGAGCTTTGCCTGATTTTAAGTATTGTAAATTGCGATGATCTGTAATGACGGTGACTGTGTGTCGGGCTCCCAGGAGATAGTGCCGCCAGGCCTTAAAGGCGGACTTAATAGCTAAAAGTTCTTTATCGGTAATGGTATAGTTGATTTCGGGAGCCGAAAATTTACGGGACCAAAAGGCCACAGGGTGCAACTGGTTTGTTTCTGGGTCCCTCTGCGAAAGCACTGCTCCCATCGCGAGACTGGAGGCATCGGTCTCAACAATATAGGGAAGTTCCGGCCGGGGATGTTTTAAAACCGGAGCTGAGATGAATTTAGTTTTCAGTTCTTGAAAGGCTTGTTCGGCTTCTGTAGACCATTCGAAATGTTTGTTTTTTCTGAGAAGGGCTGTAATAGGTTGAACTATTCGAGAGAAGTCTGGAATAAACCTACGATAAAAGTTGGCGAAGCCCAACATGCTTTGGACTCCTTTTACTGAGGTTGGCGAGGGCCACTTAAGAATAGCGTCCACTTTTCTTGAGTCCATGTGAACTCCGTTAGGTGACAAAATGAATCCCAAAAATTCGACCTCAGTAACGTGAAAAACGCATTTCTCCAGCTTAGCAAAAAGTCGGTGTTGACGGAGCCTCTCCAGTACCGCTGTGACGTGTTTTCGATGATCAGCCTCTGAGGCCGAGTAAACCAGAATATCGTCAATATAGACAACTACACACACATCATTGAGTTCTCTGAGGACGTCATTCATAAAGTACTGAAAAGCGGCCGGTGCATTGCATAATCCAAAGGGCATTACTTGATACTCGAATAATCCATACTTAGTACGAAAGGCCGTTTTCCATTCATCGCCCTCTTTTATTCGTACCAAATGGTAAGCTCCTCTGAGGTCCAACTTAGTATAAATATAGCCACTTTTAACTTGGTCAAGTAGTTCTGGGATCAATGGTAACGGATATCTGTTCTTGATTGTTATCTGATTCAGGGCACGGTAATCCATACATGTTCTCAGGTCTCCCTCTTTTTTTGGAACGAAGAACAGAGCTGAGGAGGCTGGGGACTTTGAAGGACGGATAAATCCATTAGCCAGATATTGGTCCAAATATTGTCTTAGGTGAAGATTTTCTGGTTCGGTAAGGGCATAAATTCGACTGCACGGAGGAATGGATCCCGGAATCAGGTCTATCTGACAGTCGTATGACCTGTGAGGAGGCAGGGTGTTAGCTTGATCTTTCCGAAAGACATCATGATAATCCCGGTATTCAGAAGGCAGTTGTGGAGTCTCAGAGGAGATTGCTGCCAGCTTGGTGGGAGGCTGAAGATAACAGGTGGGAGCGCATTCTGGAAACCGAATTGTCTTTGCTCGCCAGTCGATTTGAGGATTGTGCTTCTCCAACCAAGGGATTCCCAGAATAACTTGAAATCGCGGAGCCTTGATCACGTCAAACACGATCTTCTCTTGATGTCCATCTTGGCCTACCAACATCACTTCCAAGGTGTGTGAGTTACTGGTCCGGAAGCTATTTCCGTACCGTCCACTGTGGTAATGACGTCTCTCACCGCCTTAGGACAAAGAGATAGATTCATCCTGGCGGCCATTTCACAGTCCACGTAATTGCCGATCGCGCCACTATCAATGTATGCTTTTATGGCATGCATACGATTGGGCTGCTATGGACTCACGAGGACCATAGGCATGACGAAATGCGAGGTCAAAGAACTGGTTTTAACGCTCGGCAAGCAGACCTCTACACTTGTCGGGCGAGGTCGTTTTCCGACTCAGAACCTTCGGCACCTTTATCGGATGCTCCTACCATCTTTTTCTTTGGTTTCACAGGGCAATCTCGAAGAAAGTGTCCAGAATTTCCACAATAGAGGCATAATTGCAATTGTCTTCTCCTTTCTCGTTCCTTTTGGGTTAGGGGTCCTTTCACGACCCCAATTTGCATGGGTTCCACGGAATCATTTCCTTTAGCGGAGCTCTGTGGTCTTGAAAAAACACGGGATTCAAATCTGGAACGATCGGCCTTCCGATTCTGCAGCCTGTGATCTAATTGAACCACCAGATCGATATATTCAGAACAGTCTTGTGGCGGATTTACCACCTGGGCCAGAACGTCTTTAAGTTCCCCTCGCAGGCCTCTGTAGAAAAGCGTGATTCTCTTGTCTTCCGGCCATCCGGTTTCCACCACTAGTCTGTTAAATGACGCAATGTAAGTCAAGAGGTCTTGATTACCCTGTCGTAGTGAAAGAAGTTCATTATCCAAGGCCTGACCCTGGGAGTGTCGTGCGAACAATCTCTCCATACTAGCTTGAAAGTCTTGGAAGTTATGAAGAACAGGGTCATCCTGAGTCACTAAAGGTATAGACCAATCTGCGGCACTGCCACTAAGATATGAGAGCACGAAGGCCACCTTGGCCTGGTCCGTTGGAAATGCGGCGGGTCTACACAAAAAGTGCAAGCGACATTGATTGAAGAAGACAGCGAATCTCCTTGGATCACCAGAAAAACGCTCGGGCGGGGCCAAAGGTACATTTCCTGGTAGATTAATCTGCACCGGATTAGTGGAAGTCGTTGGAGCATGGCTCCCTCCCGAGGCGGGCAGGGGAGTTTGTCCCGCTTGGGCTTGTAACAACTGTCTGGCAAGATCATCAGTACGCTCCTTAGAAACAACTAACTCTCTCCTTAAGGCATTCGTTTCCTGGCGTGCTGCGTGTACTTCTGCCCTCAACTCCCCAAGCAATTGGGCCAATTGGTCTGTGGCTGAGGTTTCCATTGCGCCTGGGTGGGAAATATGCGGTAAGGCTTCGCGTTCTGTAACGCTCACCTGGTTCCCTCGGAGGCGCGGGTCTTGGCTGGGCGGTGAAACCGTCTTCAAAGTTAGGCGTAGGGTCCGTCTGGCTCCCTGGTTTGGTCCCCTTCTCACCGAAAGCTTGACTTGGAGGGTGAGATGTCTACAAGTGGAAAAGATCAGGGAGTGTTAGTAGCTGGAAGGTTAGATGAAGTCTCTACCCCCACACTCTCTCCTCCCGTGGTACTCGGTTGCTAACTGTGCTCACCTTAAATAGGTGAATGCCGGGCTCTCCATCCTGCGTCTTGTGCAGGGGCTCTGGGTCCAGTTACTTCACTGGTTTTGGGATCAGCCTCTTGATTGCAGAGGGTAAGTAGAGAGCGATGCCGCCGTTAATTGCACGAGCGGATTTTGCATATATCAAGTCCTTAATGTCCTCTTTTAACGTCCCTTTCTTGCAGGGTTGGCTGAGAAGAAATGATGGCGAAAGAATGCCAAAGTTCGTGGAGGCACGTAAGTAGAAAGTCTGTGCAGGGCCTTTCAACGCACCTTAATGTCTCTCTCTTGCTTTCAGATGGAGAATGATGAAGGCGCCGGTGATGATGCCCAGGTTCGTACCGAGGCGCGAACAAGATGATGGAGAATAGGAAGGCACATAAGTAGAAAGTCTGTTCAAGGCCTTTAAACGCACCTTAATGTCTCTCTTTGCCTTGCAGGTAGCGGAGTGCGGTGCGAGCTGACTTTGGAGCGTACGTCGCAAAGGTAAGCCGTTCAGAAACAAAACGTTACTAACCAATGTTCTTTTGTCTTTGCAGGGCTCGATGGCGGAGAAAGGGTGCGGCGAATACCTTAAATGCTCCGGTGGATCGGGTAAGTTGAAGCGCTGACCTTGACTCTTCTAATCTGTGTTTTTGTTGTTGTGCAGATGCTGCTGAAGACTGAAGAATGGATCCTCATCAGGTAAATCCGGAGATTTCGCGTTCACAGAAGCTGGAATGGAAGATTCCCTGGAGCTGACACGGTGAGCGTCCTGCTGCTGATGCAGAATAACGCGAAGCACGTGGCACCAATCGGGTGTGGTTTAAATAGTGCACAGGAGTGCTTAGGCGTCTTCTTCCACAGCCTCGCCCAGGTAAGAAAAAGAGTTCCAGTTTCCAGAAGAGTTCCAGTCCTAGGGAGTGGTTCCAGCCCCACCCAGAAGAAAAGTAGTTCCTGCCAGAGGAGGATGAAGATTTCATCCTGTTGGTAAGGAAGCAGCATGGTCTGCTGCAGGTAGGTCCACCCAAGCACTTCTGAATTTGCTATGAGCCCGGCGCTTCTTGTGCCGGGACCAGTCTCCACAATGAGCCTGGCACCACCGGTGCCAGGACAAGGCCCAAAAGGTCCCTAAAGGGACTTGCTGGTGTCTGCAATGAATGTTATGAGCCTGCTTCTAAGGGCGTTGGGCTTCTCCTGACTCCTTGGAAGCAGTGGCCATGACAGCAACAATCCCAATGGTCTTTGGGTGGAATGCTTGTTCTGCTGACAGAATAAACACGATTGTACGTAGGTCTGTGTATCAGTCTTCATGTTTGGCCAATGGAAAGAACGTTTAAGCAATTCCAGCGTTCCTCGTATCCCTCGATGTCCGGCGGTTTTAGAGTCATGACACCATCGAAGAACCTGTTGGCGGAGTCTTTGTGTGGGCATGAAGAGTCTTCCTTTGACAAAGCATAGACCATCTTTACAGCTGACTGGCAGTCTACTAGTATCCAGTGTTGACCCATTCAGAGAGGCTTCTCTCACTTCCTGCATAAAAGAGGACACCAAGGTGATAATTCGGGTGTGTGGGAAGATCATCTCCTTCCTGTAGGTCGTGTTAGTGTCGTCTCGGCGGGACAATGCATCCGCAATCTGGTTCTGGGTACCAGGTATGTAGGTTATGGAAAAATCGAATTGAGCAAAGAAGTGAGCCCATCTGGCTTGTCTGGTGTTGTAATATTCTTGTTGTTTGAGGATTTGTAGATTCTTATGATCAGTACGTATTTGGAAGGGATGAAGACTCCCTTGGAGTAGATGTCTCCACTCAAGGCCAGCCAGTTTCATGGCAAGGAGTTCCCGTTCAATGACAGAATAGTTCTGTTGACTTGGGGTCAAAGTCTTTGAATAGTAAGCCACAGGATGTTCCCGGCCTTGGTTAGATTGAAGAAGAACGGCACCTACGGCTGCTGCTGAAGCATCGGTCTCCAGGATAAAGGGTCTTAGTTGATTTGGCTGCTTAAGAATGGGTGCTGAACAGAAACTCTGTTTCAAGCTGAGAAAGCTGTTCTCAGCTTCTACTGACCAAATAAAGGGTCTGGAAGATTTCTTTAACAAGGAAGTAATGGGAAGAGTACGTTGTGAGAACTCTGGAATAAACTTCCTATAGAAATTTGCAAGTCCCAAGAAATGTTGGATTTCTTTGATGGAGGTGGGTGACGGCCAGTCTAGCATGGCTTCGACCTTTTTGGGATCCATGGTGATTCCTTGCTCAGATAGAATAAATCCCAGATAGGACAAGGAGGACTGGGCAAAGGTACATTTCTCTGGCTTTGCCAAAAGGTGGTGGTGTTGTGATCTGTGTAAAACCTCTTTAACTTGGGGGATATGGTCTTCCTGATTGCGGGAATACACTAGGATATCATCCAAGTAGACCACTGTGTTTTGTCCCAATAGATCCGAAAACAAACGGTCCATGAACCTTTGGAAGATTGAGGGTGCATTAACTAGGTCAAACGGCATCACCCGATATTCATACAGGCTATAGGGTGTGCGAAAAGCTGTCTTCCATTCGTCTCCCGCTCTGATCCGAAGTAGATGGTAGGCATTCCGTAGATCGAGCTTGGTGAAGACTACTGAGCCTTGGATAGCTTCCAAAATTTCGGAGATGATGGGCATTGGATAGCGGTCCTTGATGGTCACTTTATTAAGTCCTCTGTAGTCGATGCACGGCCTCAACTCCTTGCTGTCTCGTTTGGGGATAAAAAACGAGGCTCCTGCAGGTGATTTAGAAGAGCGGATTAGTCCATTAGCTAGATTGTCATATAGGTAACGCCTGAGTACAGCCTTTTCTGACAAAGATAGGGGATGCATCCGTCCGAAAGGAACCAAGGCCTGAGGGACCAGGTCAATACTACAGTCCTTAGGTCTATGCGGAGGAAGTGCAATGGGTACCTGTTCCTGAAATACTTCCGAGTATTCAGAAAAACAACCTGGAACACAATGAATGGAACTCTTCTCCGTAGCGCCTACCGTCTTAACGGTTTCATGTAATGGTTCCGGTAAACACTCCCTTTGACAGTACTTGGAGTGAAAGCTCATTAGGTTGTTAGTCCAATCCACCGTGGGGTTGTGCTTCCGAAGCCAACCGATTCCCAAGATGACGGGGAAATGAGCAGCACGGATAATGTCAAACAGTATCTGCTCCTTGTGTTGCTGTATAGAGACTTGTACCATCTCGGTGGTGTGAGTTATGAGTCCAGAACATAAGGGAGTACCGTCCACCCCTTCAACCTTCTGATCTTCTTTCTTGGCAATTCTGAGTAGACCCACCTTATCTGCCCACAGGGTGTCCAGAAAGTTACCTGCGGCTCCGCAATCCAATAACGCCTGAGTGTCGACCTCCTTATCTCTGAAACGAAGTTTGATTCCTATTACCATCAGTCGCAGGTCTTCTGATGTTTTGCAGAGGTTGCCGAAAGTGTGGTGTAGGAACAAGGGAGAGTCCCTCGGTAGTTTGTCCCACCAACTACCGAGGGTATTCGTTTCCCGACCTTCTGGGAGGTACATCTGGGCAATCCCTCAATAGATGATTTGCCGAACCGCAATACAAACAGAGATTCTCATCTCGTCTGCTTTTCTTCTCTTCTGCGGTCAAAGGAGGTTGGGTGGTACCGATTTGCATGGGTTCATCTGGGGCATTCCGGGTAGCAGGTGAGGAGGCAGGAGTGTGAGTGTCCGGAAATGAGGTAGAGCTACGACTCTTCTTTCTTTCGTTCTTCCGTTCGGTTAAACGGAAATCAATCCGTAGAACCGCCGCTAGTAGATCCGAGAAGGAGTCAGGACGAGGAATCCTGGCAAGTTTGTCTTTAAGCTCTTCCCGCAATCCCCTGCGGAAAAGCGTGTACTGGGCTTGTTCTTGCCAACCAGCCTCAGTAGCCAATTTCTTGAAGGTGGATATGTAGGTGAGTAGGTCGGAGTTCCCTTGGCGAACATCCAGTAAGTCCTCACTGGCGATGTGGGCACATTCCGTCCGAAGAAAGGTCTGTTTCATGAGGTCTTTAAAAGCAGCGTAATCTTGTAGGACTGGATCGGACTGGGAAACCAAAGGGGTTGCCCATGCCAAGGCGTTCCCGGTTAAATGCGTTATCATAAAACCCACCTTAGCATGGTCCCTAGAAAAGGCATTTTGTCTGAATGTGAAATGTATATTGCAGGCTTCTAGAAATTCATTTACCTTCCTTTCTGAGCCATCAAACTTCCCTGACACCAGGGGCAAAGGGGGTAGATCCGTAGACTGTTGTTCTCTAGCGGCTACTCTCTGCTGGAGAGCCGCATTATTGATCTTGAGTATCTGGACCTCAACCTGGAGGTTCTGGACCGCTGCCACCAGCTCTTGTAATTGCTGTGGCGTGGCCATGTCTTCACTCTGGCGTTGCAATCTGTCAAGACTATCAAACTTTTTAACTGGACTGACCACGGAATCTGCTATGTCCTCCTCACTGCTAGAATTATTGCGCACCCCCAGAGTCCCTTCCTCCTCCTCACCTGATGAGGTAGAATAGTTCAGCTTCTTTCTTTGGGGGTGTCGCACTGGAGTCTTCTTCTTTGTGAGCAGATACTGCCTCGAAAGGAAGCCACTGTGACTCTATATAGAGAAATTCACAATGACTCCTCTCTGCGACAGCCAGATATGTTTCAGGGGAAAAAGCCACTAGGGCAATAAAAAAAATCACGATGCACCAAAGAGGACTGTCGATAGGCTGATCCGATGAGAGGTAACTTGCGTTTACTGAAGCAGAAAATCTCCGGAGGAGCACTCCAAAGACGGGTGTGAGGATGCAACCACAACTGCCACAAACAAGCAGAACGTAGAAGAAGGTGGAGAGGCAGGGAACCAGGAAGAAGAGGCAAGGTAAAACGGGTAGACTGGTAGCAAGGAAGGAAATTAGGAAGCGGGGGAAAGGGAAATGAAGGCGGACTAAGACCGCAGAAGGATTCACAGAAAGGAGCGCATGCAACACGGGAAAGCACAGTTGCAACGCGCTGAGCCGCAGAGTAACGAATGGTGAAATACTCGACGGGCGGCCATGTTGGAAAAATACTAGACCACGGGATAGCGTTTCGAGGAAACGGCGTCGGAGTTTCCACCTCCGCCAGACTCGCCAGCTGCCAGCAGTCGTGACACTCTAGCAGAATTTATACCAAATATTCAAACAAAACTGCTAATACAGTTAGTCAACAAAACTGAACCAGCTAGCACAAATAAAACGAGGGCCCCTGTTTTAAAAAGTAAAAATAAAAACAAATGTATAAAGAAGGCTAAAACTGCTAATAACCCTACCACCATATCTACCAATGTTAACATAGCCACAGATAAGCAGTCCAAAAAAGTAATTTTTACAAAAAAAATTCCACCGTAGAGTACTTCACAATCCTATAAAAACAGCGGAAAAGTCACACTCAACCCTTCAAAATTACTCCAGAAGACTAATCCTGGAAGCTCTCATTGACAGTGCAATTCTCCTCAAAAGAAAATTGTTTATTTTAATTTTAACCAGAATGAAACCACTAACAAAATAAGCAGCACAGAACTATATAGCAATGAAGAGGCTTATAAACAAGAACAGAAAAACACAATTGCCATACATAGTAGTGGCCGAGGATATGAAATGCTTCAAAAAACCATCTTGGCACAAGAAGCCTTTATTGAAAAAACATCCCCAACAAACAATCCCTCCAGTCTGCAAATGGCCATGCAGCTCAATGTGTAACATATGGAAACAATCCTTCAAATATTTACACCAATTCCTCAATCACTATGTGAAAGTAAAAGACACAATTAGAATACAAACTTTACAAACCAAGGACTCCTGTCCAGTGTACACTGGACTACAAGGACATTCATTAGCCTGCATTTTGGGACCTGCTCTCAAAAGCACCTTCCACCACATCAAAATGTTAGCAACACACCATTCCACTATACATAATATTCTCTAGAGACTCTACTATGCAAAAAGTCAAGCTTTACAACTGCAACATTTTAATAACATTCTCCTACATGGGACAGCCAAAGAACTCCTTCAACTAATAGACCACATCCAAAGTAAATATTTTGGAAGTCAAGATGACTTAGAAAATTCAGTAACTTTAGAGAACATTAGCGAAAACCATCCAAATGCCAATCTTCTAATACACACATAGCAAAGTTTAAAGGCAAATCTGCTGAAGTACCAAACCAAGTATGTGGGTGTTGTTGCAGATCTTTTTATAAAAAGACCACAAAAACTGTAGATATGGCTTACAAAATAGAAGACAATGAGGAATCCCAATGGTTCCAATTAGCTCTATACCTTATAACAGAAAACAAATACAAAATAACTGACTCCTCAATACTTTGCACATACTGCAAAACAAAGCTTGATAATAACCAAATGCCTTCACAGGCTGTCACTAATAACTTGGAAATATTCCCACTTCCCAAACCTCACGTGCAGTTTCATTTGTATGAGAGCATTATAATCCAGACAGTTCACCCATTTCAAGCTATAATACACCTTCAACCCAAAACAGCAAAATTGCCTCCTTCTGAATTACTAAAAGGCATGTGTGGCAAAGTAGTTTATTTGCCATTAGATCTTAATGAAAAAGTAGAAACTCTAGGAGTGCAATGGCCAATAGATTATCCTTTGATTATTCTAGTTAATGGTGTACCAACAAAAGACAGACATATTTGGCAACAACTTGAAGACTTAAACAAAGTTGGAAAAGCCCTACAATATCTAAAAGAAAACAATGACTACTACAAAGATATAAAAGCTAGAAAACATTGAACAGAATTCAAGGGAAACCACCCAAATAATTCAGTATTCCTCACCAACTGGTCAATTTGAACTTGTAGATCGTATTACGGCATCCAATATTTTAGACCAGTATACAATTCACCCACTACACTCCAAATACACCATAGACGATACATTAGAAACATATCAAATGCGTCAAGCCAAAGGTTCTCCAATCAGCATACGGGAGAAAAGTGTAGAAGAACGGCTCTTTCCTCTACTCTTTCCTACAGGAAAAGGGGGAAGATCAGATGAAAGATCCACAGAAATAACATCATCAAAATACAGCTCTTTATGAATTCTGAAGTCCCCAGATTCAGACAAAATGTTGAATACATATTCCACCTCCTGTTTGAAAGTGAACTAGCAACTCTATGTTACTCATATTGAAAACAGGCTCCAATTTTTTAAACATGTCTGCTACCCAACTACTTCAAAAGATAAAAGACAAAGTTGAAGTTTTGCAGTCAAGTAGCACAAATCTCTTGGCAAACACACACGGTACAAAGGAATACTGGTTCCGACGTCACGCTGATGTACAGTATATGCTAAGGAACCTTGGCCCACCTACATGGTTTGTGACTTTTTTTTTCAATGTATTTTTATTAGTTTCATAAAAACCAAACCAACAAAAGAACTTTCCACCCCTAACCCCCCCCCCCCATCCCTCTCCAGTGAGTAGCCACTGAAACCTGTAGAGAACATTACGCTTGGAAGAGGTCCAAAATCCTGATCCTGTGAGGGCACCATTGCACCATGTAGTCCGATTGCAAATAGTCCAGAACTGCCCCCCACCCTTTCATGAACGTTCTCGGGGACCCTTGCAAGTCATGAGACAGTTTTTCCATCACCACTAATGACCATATCCTCTGCAGCCACGTAACGGTCCCGGGGAGGGTCACATTGCTTCCAGTGCTGGGCTATTGCCACCCAGGCCACAATTACCAACCCCATGAAGCATCTCCATTGCGCCTTGGAATACCTTGCGGCAATGTGATCCCTCAGACCACACAGCCACACCTGTAAACCCAACTTCTCCACACATGGAAACATCTTCTGCATCTGGGCTTTCACCCTCTCCCAAAAGGCCTGTATCCTCTCGCAGTCCCACCAAATATGCTTCCATGTTCCTTCCCTCCCACAACCCCTCCAGCACAGTTTGGACACCTTTGGATACATCATATGTAGTCGCTCCGGGGTGTAACGCCACTGCAGAACAATTTTAGCCCACATCTCTCTTGCTTGAATGGAGCGTGCCAACTTAGGGATATTCTCCCATAACTCCTTCCACTGCTGCCTAGCGATGGGTACCCCCAACAAACATTCCCATTTCATCATATAATTCCATTTAACATCCTCCGTTTGCACATTTATGAATCTATACAGAGTGGACACAAAGGATTTAGTACCCGAGTTGGACACTGTGTACTGTTCAAAGGTAGTGAGATCTCTCCCCGCCGCCCGTTTTATAATCAGCGATCCTAACCAATGCCGTAGTTGGTTATATTTAAATCTATCCGACTCCTGTAGGCCCAGGTCCCTCGAACATGTCTCGAATGACTTTACCTCCCCATCCCAAAACATTTCCCCCGCCTTAGTCCAGCCAGCATGCTCCCACTTCCCAAAGGCCCCATCTTCCATCCCAGGAGGGAAATCAGGGTTCCCGAACATCGGGGTAAACAGTTCCGGGTTATACTCGTCAGTACACCTTTCCCCCATTGTTCATCCCACGCTCCTAGGGTGGTTCCCATCACTTTACTTATGTGCAGGTTAGGATGTCTGGTGTTAACCCCTTTCCATAAGAGATCACTCAGCTGGGAGCGGCGCAACAGCTCTATCCTGCTCCGCCCTAATTGTGTGCCCATCTCCCCCCATCCATTCCCAAATGACCCATAATTGTGCCGCTTGGTAATATCTGAGAAAGTGCGGGAACGCTAGGCCCCGTTCTTGAAATTGGGCCATCAGCACCTCCCTAGCAACCTTGGGCGGCTTCCTCCTCCAGACGAAGGAGTGAACCAACTTCCCAAGGGTTTGAAAGAATGATTTAGGGACTGGGACCAGGAGAGCCTGAAAGAAATAAAACAATTTTGGCAGTACAGACATCTTTATCAAGACCATACAACCCCACCAAGAGATCGTCAAAGGATTCCAGCGCTCCAACTCTCTTTTGACCTTATCTAGAAGGACCGTGTAGTTCGCCCCGAACAAGGATTCCAGCTTCCCTGTAAGATTAATACCCAAGTATTTGATCCCTCCTTCCGCTATTTTCAGATTAAGGCATGTCGCCACCTGCGTTATCTCCGCCCTATCCCCAGCTAACACCAGGACCTCCGACTTGCTCCTGTTTATCTTCAACCCAGATACTGCCCCAAACTTCTGGAGATCCCGACAGAGTGCCGGAAGAGAACGAGATGGAGCCATGAGAAGCACCAGCATGTCATCCGCATATGCCATCACCTTATGCTGAATGCCCGCCATATCCAACCCAGCAATCATATGCTGCTCTCTGATCCTGATTAATAACGGCTCCAAAAATACTGCATACAAGAGTGGCGAAAGCAGACATCTCTGCTTCGTCCCTCTCTGTAGTCCCACCCCGTCCGTGATTTCCCCATTCAGCGCAATCCTTATCGAGGGGGTATTATAGTTGGCTTTGACCATTGTCAAAAATTGCTCACCAAATCCCATGCCCTCCATAGTCCTAAAGAGCATCGACCATTTAACCCGGTCAAATGCCTTTTCGGCATCTAGAGCCAGAAGGACTGCGGGCACTTGCTTGATCCCAATCTTTTCTATCAAGTGAACGATTCTCCGAATGTTATCTTGTGTTTTCCGGCCTTGGATAAAACCTGATTGATCCTTATTGATCAATTTAGGGAGCACCGGAGTCAGCCTTGCCGCTAGGACCCTCGCATAAATTTTGGAGTCCAAATTGATTAAAGCAATAGGCCTATATGAGCCCGGGAGCTCTGGGTCCTTCCCATCCTTGTGAAAAACCAAGACTTTGGCCTCGTTCATCGATTGATTCACAGTGCCCACCTCCCTGAAGGAGTTGAATAGCTTTGCCAGTAGTGGGGCTAGAATATCCGAGTACTTTTTATAAAATGCCGCCGTGAACCCATCCGGACCCGGAGCCTTGTGAGCATGCAAGTCTTTTATCGCCCGTCTGACATCCCCTTCGCTAATGTCCCCCTCCAGGGCTTCTCTATCTTCCCCTGACAACCGGGGCAAACTTATCCCCTCTAGATATACGCGCTGGGCTTCCCCATTAGGGCTATCCGATGAGTATAACTTCCGATAATACTCTAAAAATCTCTCCCATGCCCCGCGTGGTGGTAACCAACTCTCCCCGTGCGGTTTTTAACCCTTTAATCGAACGCTCCTCTTGCTTCGCTTTTAACTGCCTGGCCAATAACCGATCGGCCTTATTCATCTTCATGTAATAATGATGGTGAAAATGAAGAAGGCCTCCCCCCGCTTTTTTAGTGCGCAGTACATCTAGCTGACCCTCCACATGTTGCAGGGCCCTTTTCACTCGTAATGAGGGAGCGCGAGCAAGTTCCCCCCTAAGATCCGCAATCTTCAGTTCTAACTCCTTCTCCCTTGCGTATCGCTGCCTATCTTTGGACACCTTCAAGGCTATCAACTGCCCCCTGATTACAGCCTTAAAGGCCTCCCACTTTATGCCTAGGCTTACATCCCCTGTGTCATTAAGGGTCCAGACCTCCTCTACCTTTTCCCTGACCAAATTTCCCACCATCGGGTCCTGAAGGAAACCATATGGTAGCCTCCAGCGCCAGAGTCCCAGCTTCCTATCTGGGGTATGTAAAGCCATCCATACCGGTGCATGGTCCGATAGAGAAATTGGTCCCACCTCGACATCCCGCACGCATCCCAGCAGCCCCCCAGCCACCCAAAAAAAGTCTATCCGCGACCAAGTATTATACACATGCGAGTGGCAGGTAAACACACTTTGCTGACCCTTCAAAGCCCTCCACACATCGCAAATCGCCAGTTGCTTCACTACCAGGCGCAGCCGACTCGACGCTGCCCCCGGGCCATGCCGGAATCCTGAACTCCGATCCACCGCAGGGTCCCAAACCATGTTCAGATCCCCCCTATAACGATCTTCCCCTCAGCAAAAACCTCCAATTGCTCCAGGGTGTCTCTTAAAAAGCCATCTTGCCATGTGTTCGGGGCGTATACGGAGGCCAAAGTAAGCGCCACTCCCTCCATTACTACGTTGACAAACACAAAGTGCCCCATTTTGTCGTGCAATATATTACGAATGTGTAGCTGCAGCCCATCATGGAAGGCTACCAGGACCCCTGCTTTCTTGTCCGCTGCGTTAGATTGTATTATCCTCTTATACCCTGGGAGGCGAATCTTTGCCTTGTCCCGTGCCCTAATGTGTGTTTCCTGCATGAGTAGGATATCTCCCCTGTCCCTTCTTAAGAAGTCCTCCACTTTCCTTCTCTTCACTGGGGCATTAAGGCCCCGTACATTATAAGTCAGTATTTTCAACATCCCCATGTAGGGTGCCCTCCTCCAATGCAAACCACCCTTTGCTGGCTTCGTGCCCTCACCGGTCTCCCCCCTTCCCCCAACTCCCCCACCCTCTCCCCAATTTCCCCCAACACTCCAACAATAACCCGAGGAGGACCCAGGAACCTATGGTTGCTAGGACGTTCCGTCCGTCGCACCTTCCCCTCAGAAAACTCAGGTAGAACACCCCGGGGAATCCTAAACCCTGCATACTGTTCCCAATTCACGCGAGGAACTCCAACTCACCGACTCTCGCCGGGTCGCCGTCCAATTATCCAATGCCACGTTCAGTCCTATCAGTTTCCCCTGGGGGTAGTGAGATGCCAACCTCCAAGGCCGGGCGCCCCAGCGCTAGCCCCAAAATGACCTCAGTCAACCTCAATGTCACTCTTAGTGCTTCTTTCTGTGCTGGATCTCCTTCCATCCCGAGAGCCGCCTACTGGGAGACTCCCTTTGTGGCTGCCGTTTGTCGCTTCCCTCGTCCTCCTGCAAGCCCAACATCTGCAGGCCCTCATCACATGATGTTACCCTTCTTGGCCTACCATCCCAAGTGAAAAGCAGTCCAAACGGAAAGGTCCATTTGTATCTGATCTTCCTGTTTATCAACTCCCTGGTCACTGGAGCCATCACCCTCCTCTTCTGCAGGGTCACTAATGATAGGTCCTGAAATAGCTGGACCTCCACCCCATTCATTTTTATGTGATCCATGCGCCTGGCTTTTTGGAGAATTTCCTCTTTTTGTGGATATGAGGACATCGCCACCAGCACGTCTCTTGGGCATTCCCCCGGTTCCCCCGTTCTCCTTGGACCCACTCGATGTACTCTGTCAATCTTAATTGTCTCTGCTTCCTCCTCGTCCAGAATGTCGCGAAACACCTCCTGCACCGCTCTCTTCAGGTCCTTCTCCTCCACCGACTCAACATATTCTTTATGCGGATGTTCGCCCTCCAGGACCGATTCTCTAAGTCCTCACATTGTAACTCCAGGTTATGTGTCAGGCGAACCAATTGCTCCTGCGTGACACTACACTGCTGGAGTTCTTCCTCCGCATTCTGCACAATCCTTTCCAGGGTGTCCGTCCTCTCTTCAAGTTTTGCCACATCTTGCCGGAGCTCCTGAACTGCTATCTTCATGTCCTCCTTCATACTCGCGAATTGTTCCTGCACCGTGGACATGAAGGAATCCTGCAGGTCTTTGAACCAGACCTGCATGTCCGCTCTCGATACTTGCTGTGCCTGCGAGACTGTCTGGCCCTGAGCCTCCGGGGTCTCCACCTGTGCCGTCCCACGCTGGGAGCCTGCAGTGTCCACCGACCACATCTGGACCAGGCTCAGGTCTTGCTTAGAGGAGGCGGAGAGCGACCCCGAAGGGCCCCCCTTTCCTTTACTCTTTGACATTCAGCTCCGGGGTATCAAAATCCCCTCTTATTCAGACTCGCTCTCCACCTCTGGAGAGCCTCACTCCCCTCCACCAGAGAGCCCGGTTCCTGATGCTTCTCAGGGCCCCCCGGCGCCGCCCCCTCGCTCCAGAAGCCCTCTCGACACTGGGAGCCCTTCTCTCCAATCCAAGCGGCTCTTCCACCAGCCCGAGACAGTCAGGCAGCCCCCTCCACCACGGCACCCCCGGCGACCCTTACAAGCGGAGCCGCTTATTCTCTGCCCCTGTGCTGTCTTCAAGAGCGCCGCCGATGTCGACCCCCAACACCAGTTCCAGGACCCCCGGATGAGTCCCACAATGCAGGATCCTCCACTGCCAAGTCGTTGTAGCGTAGTTGCTCATTCCGCAGGTTATGTGTTTTCGTGCCCAGTAACCACTGCTGGACTCCTCATCTGGGGTGCCAGATCAGTCCAAGACCCCCCTCCGTACTTGCACCACACTCCGGGGGTCAGATTCTGTCCCCCCCGCCGACGACTGCTGAAGCAGGAGACCCCTTATGTGTGCTCACCAGCGAGGATTGCGGACTGGCCTGTGCCGAGCCCCGAAGTCCTGCAACAGCTCCGCTCCGGGGGCCCCTTAGAGAGATTTTCCAGAGGGCGTGGTCTCAATATGCTTTAAATGATTGATTCTTGTAGTGGCAGGCAGTGAGTCAATTGGAATGCTGGCACAAAAGCAGTGTTCCAATAGTTTCCTTGGCCCACATATAGCGTGTAATACGGAATGAATTCCGAGCTACCCGAGCTCTGTGGTGTTGTGCATAACCTCCCTCAATTTCCATACAGAAAGGAGCTTGGGCTGCTGTATAGGAGTTGCTCAGCTGGGGAAGTTGCAGGGGATCTGGGAAGAATCAGTTAGCCTTGTCGTTGGGCCCAATGAGCTCACCGTCGTCGGCGCAGCAATGCAGTCCTGTGAGACCACGCCGCCACTCTCCTCGCCCGGGCAGCCTGGGGTCTGATCTTAGTTCTCGCGGGGAAGTCCTATATTACGCCGCCCCGAGCCAGTCAACACCGCTGCCAGCGCGGCCGTGCCTCTCTCCACCTCCTCGACGGCCTCCGCCGATCCCAGCCGCTCAGGGTCCGCAGCCTCCTCAGGCCGCCAGGCCGCGCCTCTCACCTCCCCAGCCGGTGGTGTCTCCGTGCCGAATCAAGGGGTCCTCCACCCGCTCTGACGTCTTCCAGTGGCGGATCGCTGCACTGTGCCCAAGAGGCCTGCAGGCTCTGCAGCTCTGTCCCTGAGAGCTCTCTCCACGTCGCTGATCAAAGTGCACGCAAATGCCTTCTGATCCAGGACAACGCCAGCAATGCCTAAATGTGGTGCTTATTGTCAGCGGCCCGGCGGGAGAGACCTCTACGCACGTCTCCTCTCATCGGCCGCCATCTTGGATCCGGTTTGTGACTTTAAGTTGTGCAGAATATGCATGGGATGACTTGCACGACTTCAAACGCATATCAAACCAAAACAAAGAAGGGATAGACATAAAAACACCAAGAGAACTCTGCTCTCTTGACCCTGTAAATGTATCAAGATACTTTCAGTATTCTCACAAGGGCTTTCCCACTGTACAGTGTCAGACCTTCCTACTAAATGGGAATATAATATCTGTCATCAAACAAAAGCAAGGTCACTATCTGTAAGTAACATACATATGCACCCCTACTCATAACCAAGGACTCTTGCCATCAACCTCTACACAAATACAAGGAGATAGCACTTGAACACAAAATTATGTTTTTTATATAAAACATATATCAATTTTATTAATACATCACAGCGCAAGTCTAACCACCTGCTGAATCATATCAAAAACATTTCAAATAACATTTAAAACGCATACACAAATCATCATAATTCTATACATCAATCTACAAATACCAGTACAAATACAATTACAAAGTCCAGTCGCTATGACTTGACCTCACATAGTGATGGCTTATTCCACCTAATTTCCCACTATGTCCATATTAGCCCAAAATACTTTCACCACCGCTTTAATGCCATGCTGCACTTCATCTGTAATAAAAATATTCCTCCCCTCGGAGAAGTGGAACACTTCTTTTGTAGAAAATAATATCAATCCAGAGGAGCACCACACATCCACATGCTTTTGTGGATAAAAGATGCTCCTAAATTTGGTCATAACAGTGATGCCTCTGTTTTGCAGTTTATTCACAAATACATAACCTGCGACATCCCTTCAGAAACCACACATGGTGAGCTACATACACATATTTTACGCTCCCAAAGAAAGGTGTGGCAAATATTGCCGACGCAGATATAAAAACAAAGGTAAATACTACACCAAATGCCACTTTGGTTTTCCTAGACTAGTTTCAGCAAAAGGACAAGTAAACAGCCTCATGGCTTCTGTTAGACACTTCGTGAAAGGCAAATAACCTAAAAACACATACAGCATTAAAAGAAACAAAGCTTCAAAGTACATCAATGATTACAATGCAGTCATTGCCCTCTTGTGGAATACAAACATAGATATACAATATATTTCAGACAATTCCACTGCTGTTGCAAGATAAGTCACAGCCTACCCAACCAAAGCTGAGAAAACGGAGCTAAAACACCTCTGGGATGACATATCATCTGGAAAACACTGTCACAAACATTGTACAGCTTTGGCATTAAAATTCTCTCCCATAGAGAATGTGGATGGTACAAAGCTGCAGACCGTTTAACAGGCACAGCCTAATATGGAAAATCTGAACACATAGGGCCTCATTACGAGTCAGCCGGCCCGGAAAGAACAGTGGTGGTAAATCCGCCACCACCGTTCTTTCCAGACCGGCTGATCTCGAGTTCTGCATGCGGGAGGTGTCACTCCCACCAGGTCTGACCTGGTGGGTTTAACACCACCCGCCTGCAGGCGGACATGGAAACACCGGCACCATTACAACATGGTGCCGGTGTTTCCACTT
The DNA here is from genome assembly GCF_040938575.1 of Ambystoma mexicanum. Classification (NCBI taxonomy): domain Eukaryota; kingdom Metazoa; phylum Chordata; class Amphibia; order Caudata; family Ambystomatidae; genus Ambystoma; species Ambystoma mexicanum. Next base: position 346,413,272 of record NC_090922.1, read on the forward strand.
CTCCATTCCCATGGAGTCCCATGGGACTCCATGGGAATGGGGACTTACAGAATTCTGCCTCCGGAATTCCTGGGTCACCGGGGTCCTAATGCCCCGGTAATTCCAGGAATCACGGCGGCGGAATGGTAATACGAGTCTGGCGGTAACCTGCTGGTTTTCCCGGTTGGTTACCACCGGACTCGTAATGAGGCCCATAGTCTGGCTAAGCTTTGGTCCAGCTACATCCAGAAAAAGAGTGTGAAATAGTACCAAGACATAGAAACAATAGCCAGAAATGATCCCAACAGCCAGGACATTTTGAAAAACAATTAATTACACACATACTACCCAAACAGAAGTACTGCTTTGGAAAACATGTGCCTGTACCACATAGCCCAAAATGTATCCTACAAGAATAAGTTTAAACCAGATGAAAATGTTGGAAAATATGTGGTCTCAGCTTGTGAAAGGAGCCTCGTCCAATTTACCAAACCTTGCCTAATTAATCATATGAAGTTATCATTTAAAACTCCTCAACATAGAGAACTTTACCACATGGCCCTACTGCAACTTTTTAAACAATGGAGAAAAGAAGAAGATTATTAGGCAACCATGACTCATTTGAAGCTGCATTCAATGCAAATGAAAGCAGTATAACAAATGTCAATTTCAAGCAATACAAAAACATGTTAGACAATGAACGCCAACAAGAGGAAGACGTTCAGGAACAACTAAATGAAGACAGTCCTGAGGGCAGTCAACCTTCTGTTGCAGGAAGCCAAGAACCACTTGGAGAGCAACTCATAGTAAATAAAGCAGAATTAGCCATGACTGAATTAGAGAACATCATCTATCAATATGAGCAATCAGAAGAAAACTTGTCATTGCTGAAATCGTAACTAAATAGTGAGCAATTTAGCATTTTCCTCGAAGTGACCAAAGAAATTTAACATGGTTTGAAGCATGAAAGTAAAACTTGTAGCTGTCAAAATTATACACATCTCGTCCTCTATGTAAGTGGTGAAGCTGGTTCTGGAAAAACATTCTTAATAAAAATCATCAGCAAATTCCTACACAAATTAACAAACAACAACCTTTCAGCTGTTGTAACAGCCCCCACAGGGTTAGCTGCCTACAACATAGGAGGTGTCACTTTACACCAACTACTGGTCCTTCCAGTTGAACACCAAATTAGAGTACTATAAACAATCAACAGAAGCTGCTACTGAAGTACGCAGAATTCTGAAACAAATGAAAATGTTCCTAATAGATGAGGTAAGCAGGATCTCCAACCTAATTTTGGCTTTAATTCACCTTAGATTACAAGAAGTCCTTAAAACGGAACAATGAAGAACTCTTTGGAGGAAAACAGGTTATTGTTTTTGGATATCTCCTACAAATAACACGAGTGAAAGGTGTACCTATTTTTAAAACCTTAGGACACAAAGCGTGCCGCAACACACTTGGCAGCATAGGAAATGTAAATCTCTGGGAAAATTTCCAATACAGAGATTAACTTAAAACATGAGTCAGTCTGCAGACCTCACCTTTGCAAAAAATGTAGAAAGCATTAGGACTGGTCTTCTTTCTAAAGATGCACAATCTATCTTAAATAGTAGACTCATACATGAGCTATATGGGCATGACACATCTGCTCCTGATGTCATGAACAATTAGCATAAACAATTTAAAATGTATGTCCTTAATGCCAACTCTAGCAAGCTGTACACAATTCAATGAGACAATGTTAAAAAAAGAAATACAACCAAGAGTGCATATTAGCTCCACAGACAAACTGGAAAGTGCGCAGCATGACACTCTCTATGTGTCAACAAGCAACAGCACAAATAAATAGCTTAGAAAAATATATCTCCAACACAGCTAGTTTGGAGAAAATGTTAATGTTGTGTTTAAACTGCAGAGTAATTCTGAAATGTAACCTTGACATGAGGCAAGGTTTAGTCAATGGAGCAATTGGTACGGTTGTTGGCTTCCAGATGTATCCACATGACAACATTCAGTTTGTAAACATCCACTTTGACAAACTTTCAGAAGTTAAAAGGATAGGATGCTCAACAGCACGATTCCTTCTTTTCAAAGACATGCATGTACGCAGAGAGCAATTCTCTCTGTCTCTTTCATACGCAGTCACTATTCACAAATCACAAGGTCTAACCCTAGATCAGGCATTGATTGACATTGGCAGCACAGTCTTTAAAGAAGGTATGAGTTATTTAGCACTTTCACGTCTATGTACACTCGAAGGACTATTTCTAGTCAATTTTGATGCAAGCAAATTCAAGGCTGACATTCCTTGCATCCTAGAGTACAACAGACTACTTAGAGTAACAATGCATAAAATAAGCAGTGTCGCATTGCAATTTGATATGCAATTCTGTAGGTTTGCTACTCAAATGGACACTTGTGTAGCAAAGTTAGCTAGTTAGGTTGCTCTCTTCAAGGAAAGCATAGCTCGCCCTGCATTCCTCGTTTGACCTTGGTGCTCTCTTTTCTCTGTTCACTTTAAGTGCTAATGGAGAGAAAGTACAGCAGTAATCATTTCCTCCACTCGTGCCAAAAGCACGTGTGGGCGTGCTAGACAAGAATTGTTTTGTTTTTCAAATAATTGCAAACCAGAAGTAAACGGGATTATACTTTCATTAAGCTTTCTATATGCTGTCTGGCTAAGACCAGTATGTGGCAACTTTATATTTTTTTACAAGACAGTCATGCAATATCATTCCTAAAATTTAAGTTGTTACATAATGCATAATTACAGTGTTGATACTGTAAAACACTGCATCAGCTCCATGCTTTACAGTAAAGTTTAGGTTATTGTATCTAAATTTTATAGTGGTAACTATAATTCTTTTTATGGGGAAGATACGTCATTGATGAGTGAACACTTTTGAAAATGTACATGATCACATGATCAAATGCTTTTGATGGTAAACCTAGTTCTGTAGCCTGCAGGTTGTCTACAACTTGTAGTGCTCAACCCGTTAGCAAACCCATACGCCATGAAATTCTACATTATTTTCCCCCTGTTGCTTTATACCAGGTACCCTGAAAGTGAGATGACCACAAACTATAACATTCAAAATAGTTTGCCCAGTTCCATGTCTACTACGCAATCCACTATGCTTAGTCTCTTTTTTCCTCTTGCATAATGAATACACAAAGTGTACTAGATGCTTATGCAAAGTATTGATCAATAGTTCCATCCAGTCTGTACATCTACAGATCTAATGCAATACCAAACACTGTAGTTAGCCTGCAGAGCTCGTTTTGCTTTGTGATTATGATTGTGTTATATATTACCACATGCAGGAAACAGCTGGCCAAACGGTTTTCATAGCCGTTTTATGATATCTATTCATTTGTGTCCATTCATGGAGCTAACCTTTTACATTTTACAGAAACACATCTATGTCTCGCAAAGTCTTTTTGCCCACTCGCATAGCAATTAGATTTTATAAAGGCCGAGTAGCATTTGCAAGAGTCGTTTGAAACTGATTTAAGCATCTACACTTTGCAGTAAATGTCAAATACAATTTTCACTGTACATGGCTTGCCTCTGGGTGGCGGCAGTGTGCCAAAAATAAAGTGGGTTTGTAGTGACATGCACCATTTTACAGAAATCGCATTTTAAATTTGTTGTCCTCTGTTGCTATGGGTTGAGTACATTTCTCTTAGGTTGAAAAGGTAAACTAAGTTACCCGACCTGCAGTGCTAGCGGAAGTTTAAAGAATTTGCAGGGCCTGACGCTTCTCACTAATGTCTTATTTCAGCGGTACGCAAAACAAACTGCTCTATTGTTGCTCGTTTCGTGTCTTGGGTATAAATAACGTCTGGTGGCATTAACAATTTTAGTACTTGCTAATCAAATGGATCAGTTTGCTAATCAAAAACCTTTTAATTAGCAAACTCTGCTAATCAATTTTTGAAAACTAATTTATGCCTTGGTACAACAGACAATGGGCCTCACCACGACCTTGGCGGTAACGCCGGCAGTATTAGCGCAGGGGCTATTAGCGCGACCGCCATAGCCCCCGGCGCTAATAGCGCGGGATCACGAGTTGGGTGGCCTTGGAAGTCCCCATTCCCCATTGAGCCCATTCGGGAATGCCCCATTCCCCATTGGGCTCAATGGGGAAATTTCGCGCTCATACTGCTGGCGTATGAGCGCGAATTCTCGCCGGATTTCACACCAGCTCGGAGCTGGGTTGAAATCCGCCGAGGCCCTGATTCGGCGGACCCTTAAATCCGGCGGTAATAGCGCTACCGCCGGATTTAAGGGTTACCGCCGAGGTCGTGATGAGGCCCAATGTGCATTCTACACACCCCATCTCGATATGTACCCTGTTCCTGAAAAAGTTATACTTTTTAAAAGAAAATTAATGCAAACAGAACTTAAAAGAGCTCGCCCAACAATACCACCAAAGAAACTAAAACCAACTGCTACTTCATCAAGTAGTACAACCACCAAACTATATAGTGCAAACGCAAGCGTACATCCATCAGTAGAAAAAAAGATAAATATTTCTTCTAAAAAAACAAGTGGAGGTCCAGCAAATAGCACAGGAACAGAACTCTCTGGTCCATTTAAATTTTCCAACACAACGGGTGTAAATTGCTATGCAAATGCTCAATCAATTGCCACTAATTGTTGAAAACATTTATATTAACAACTCAGACCAGTTGTGTTTACAAATGCTCATCCTTCATAGAAATGCCACAAATAATCCTGACAACATTTACAGTGTCTGAGGAATAGGCGGACTACTGTACAGGAATGGTAAAATTCACCATAAACACACAGGAAGATCCACAAGAATGTCTAATGTACTTATTGCAAGTACTGGAAAGCAAAAACATTCCTGTAAATGAAATCTTCAGGATTTCATAAACATGGAAACATACATGCACTCTCTGCAACCATGCTGCACAAGAGCCTATCCCTAATGAATGATTTGTGTATGTATCGATACCAAATTATGAATCCATTCCATTTCATCAGCTGGTGCAAAATGCAAATCATGCCATATTATGCACTGTTTGCAATTCAGACAATTGTTCCACCTTACACATAAACTCACATAGCCAATACGTAATACTAATGCTTTTAAGGTACAACGCAGATGGTACCAAAAACAACTGCAAGCTACCTAGCTTCACACATGGGCAAGTATCTCTTGGCAAGAAAACCTTCACACCTTCACAGTAGGCATAATATACCACACTGGTGCCACAACCACTGCAGGTCACTATACTGCATACATTGAAAAAAGATGTGGTTGGTTTGAATGCAACAACACTTCCATTACTCTAAAACAGAGATTACAAGCAAATCTAACAAATGACTACTTAATATTCCTTAAACCTAAATTTAGTCACTGACCTGTGAACTTTCAAGAGTTAGTGCGCTTTGACCTTCCCTTAAGTACTGCACAATAATTCAAACAAACATACTGTGAAAGTTAAATTCACAGAAAGTCTTCAATTTTTTTAATGCTGTATAGTTTTTTTCTCCAATGACACAATGATTATGCAAACAGAAACAACAACTGCGCTAAACACACAGTTATGTTGTTTCAACCATAGTACGTAGAATTTACTGATTGTGAGGGTCTAAAAAGTTTAGTCACTGACCTGTAGAACTATCAACAGTTAGAATGTGCCACCTGGTATCTAACTGCATCCATACTACTCCAATGCTACTTTTCAATAGCAAAATAGTTAGAATACACCAACAGGTATCTAACCGCTTCCAAAAATACCCTTCAGAACTGTAGAACTATCAACAGTTAGAATACGCCAACTGGTATCTAACTACATCCATAGTGCTGCAATGCTGTTTTTGAAATGGAAAACAGTTTCAATACACCAACAGATATAAATATAGTAACTTTTTGGTAATGCTATATAGATTTTATCCCCAATGACTATGCAAACAGAAACAACAACTGTGCAAAACACACAGTAATGTTGTTTTAACAATAGTACTTAGAATGTATTGATTGTGAGGGTCTACAAAGTTTAGTCACTGACCTATAGAACTATCAACAGTTAGAATACTCCACCTGGTATCTAACTGCAGCCATAGTGCTCCAATACTAGTTTTGAATAGCAAAATAGCTAGTATACACCAACAAGAATCAAACTGCTTCAAAACATACCCTTCAAAACTGTAAAACTATCAACAGTTTCAATACGCCAACAGATAGCTAAGTACTCCAAAAATTCCTTTTAAAAAAAGAGTCCACCAGCACTTTCGAAAAGCAAAACACTTACAATACACCAACAGGAATCTAACTACTTGAAACATACCCTTCATTCCACTTCATTGCAAATACAGCATTAAGATTCTTCCTACTGCAACACTGCTTCTAACAACAAATACACTTACTTGTGCACCTTAAACATTCCTTTAAGTACTGCACACTTCAAACAAACATACTGTGACACGTAACGTCAAATAAATGTAGCAGGGTTTGTTTATCCTGTATGAATTTCTTTTCCCAATGATTATGCAAACAAAACCAGCAACTGTGCAAAATGCACAGCAATGTTGTTTCAAACATAGTACTTAGAATGTAATAATTATGAGGGTCTAAAAAAGTACATGAATATGTGAGATTTTATGCAATGCAACTTTGTGAACTATCCTACCTAACATTTTATGCTATGTTTTTTTCACACAAAAAGAAGCAAAGATTTCTCCTGCATTACCATGTACAACAAAGTCAACCTGTACCGCCAATGGTACAGCAATCGCAATGTTACAAATACTATATGCTGCCCACACACTATGTATAATTACTATACACATATTGTTATAATGGTTGTTTCCAATGGCCGGATTCCATTTCTATACACATATTATTACAGTGGTTGTGGCCAGTGGCCAGATTCTTATATGCACCCAAGAATCTAGGCACTGGCCACAATCACCACAGCATAATACAGTCATGCACCCAAGAATCTGGCTATTGGCCACAACCACCACACCACACTACAACTTGCTCTTAACTTCCCAATTCAAATTACATCTTCAGACATCGAAACAGACCGCCAACCCTATTTTTCACCTATGCCAATATCCCCATATCATCTATATTCCACTCCCCTACTCTAACCAAGCCCTCTTGTAGTCACCAAATAACCCTAAATGTGTTTCTCAAACTGCCCCCCAAAGACTTATTATTACAATGGTTGTGGCCAGATTCTTGGGTGCATGGCCGTATTATGCTGAGGTGGTTGTTCCACTGCCTAGGTTCTCAGGTGCATGGCCTATTTTTCACCTATTCAAATATTCCCATATCATCTAGATTCCACTCTCCATCCCTGACGAAGCCCTCTTGCAGTAACCAAATAAACTGCCTGCCCAAGAGTCTGTCGACAGACTACTTTGGTGTCCGCAGACTGCCGCGCACCGTACGCTCTTCTTCCACCTAAACAAATAGCCCCATATATCTTTTTTTTACTCCCCCATCCTTCCCAGCCCTTCTTTCCAACACCAAATGACCCAAAATGTGTTTCCCAGCCTCCTTCCCCACCTCGCTATCCACTGACAGCCACGGCTGTTCGGGAATACAACATGTCAAGCGTTTCAGAAAAATATGACGCACCTCGCGGTTTTCACCAACCAATCAACAGGCGCGTCAGATGTCTGCGGATATCACCACGGCCGCTCAGCCAATCGGATACCCGTCCACGGAGCGAACATGGAAGTGAGTCTGCGGACTGAACCCAGATATCACACATTTTTGTTTACCTACTTTTCGCCCGTTTTAAAGAAAACTACTGGATGGATTTACACCAAATTTACAAAAGCACGCTTTCGTGACCAAGCCGTCACCCCTGCTGCAAATTTGGTTAAAATCCATCCAGCGGTTTGCGCTGTAGACGTGAGCAACATTTTATTTCCATTGCGTCTATGGAAAGAACAGAAATGTTGGGACTCCCCCTATAACTTTGCGCCCCCTTGACGAAACCTCACCAAACGTGCCAGAAAGATTCAGGCAGGGACATATAGTTTGTTTGCAAAGTTTGGTAAGGATTCGTACAGGGGGGTAAAGTTATAAGCCGCCCAAAAAGTGCTCTTCCTATGGGTTGAGCAACTTAACCATAACTACAATGCGCTGCCCTATAGATGATAGGGCAACGCCCTATAGTTAAGGTGAGACAGAGTTACATAGGAAATTGAAAAAATGAATTGCTAATAACTTTTGACTCGTGAGACGGATTTGGCTGAAAGTTTGTAGACAATTGTGTATGTATGCGCCACCTCTGACCCCCACCCGCCACACCCAACACCTCTACACTCCTACACCCCTACGGACTATTTGGGATTCTTTAAAAAATAAAAAAGTTGGGGGGCATGGCTTGACTGCACACCATGCGGCTGTGCTTTCCATGAGCTCCGCTCTGAGGGGCCCAAGCAACGCGAGTTTTTACATGAAAATGCCGAATTTCCGCCCAACTCCGCTTGGCAAAGATTCGTTAGGAGTTTCTGAGGAGGGAGCTACAATTTGGACCCGAGCTGCATCCCGGGTCTACTGCTCAGCCCCGGGTCTACTGCTGTCGCACCCTCTGGGAAGAAAATGGCAGCATGCGCCACCCGACCCGAGCCCTGAGTGGGAGACCTGTGGAGTCTCTCCCGCTGGTCCGCTGGGGCAAACCCCTCCCTCGCCTGGTGTTCCCCTCTCCTCCCGCCGAGGGCCTCACAAATTTGCCCTAAAATACGCAGCCGTCTGGGAGGTCTGGGAAGGCCCCCTGGCGATAGGCTCGGTGGTGGGGGAGGGGCAGCGCAGCGTCTGGCCGTGGATGAAGCGGTCCTCCTGCTGGGTCAGAAAAGATCGCTGGCCCGGAGTTCTGGGGCCTCGGCTGAGTTGGGGCAGAGGGAGTCTCCGACCCGCCCTGGACCCGCAGCTCTGGAGGATCGTTCGGAGCGGCAGACAGCGTGAGCCCTGGACTCGGTGGAGGGACGAACCCCAGGGCGGTGGTGCAACGCGGCGCTGCCCCTGGAGAGTCACTCGGGGCAGTGCTCAAAGGTAACTCGGCCCGAGAGGGAGATGGGCTGAGAGGAGGAGCGGAGGAGCACCCGCGGCTGAGAGCCTGCTCCTGCTGGACTTGCGGCCCGGCTTCGCTCCTGGGGGGCCACATGGAACTCTGAATAGTTTAAAGGAAGGGCAGCATACATAGCTGCGGGACGGCCTGGTCCTTGACACCGGGGGGGAGGCCAGTGGGAAGTAGAAGGTCTCCCCTTTTTGGGGCTGTCACGGGGAGGAGAGGGGCACAGTAATGACCGTCCACAGCTGTCCACTTGATGGCTGTGAGTGACAGTGGCAACTGGTGGGAATGCTAGAGCTGGTAAGCTGGATGTGATCTGACCTTGCATCTCGGCCCTCTTCTTTTCTTACCTCTGTTGAAGCGGGGTGGGGACCCCATGGAAACATGCCTAATGCCCTTGCCCTATAAAGTGATTAGGAGCCACAATACTGCTGGTTGGTGTATGGGGGTTGATCTATCTCGTGCCTGAGAGACTTCGTAATCCTCCCAACCACCACCCCCCACGCCACAGATCTGCAATCAGGGAATAAAATCCTTTACCCTACCAACGGATGCTACATTAAAACGCCATAGTCGGCTCGCACTCACCAGGGGGCCCACGCTCACACGTCTAAATCGGGTTGGAAAGGGCTTGGAAGCTCTCACATCACTCTGGGGGATGCCCAAAACAGCCATAAAAAAGAAGGGACAAGGCATACAAGCCTTCTTGGCCCCACAGCCTGTGAGTCCCCCTTCTACACGCTTGGTAACGGCCGAGATCCACCCGGCCCCCTCTTCAATCGTGCCCCAAACCATGGCAATGTCCAGGGAGGATCTAGAGCACATGTTCAGATCTCTCAAACAAGACATTACTCAAGAAATTAAGGAAGAGATCAAAACTTCCAAAGAATCGCTAGCCCAATCCCTTGCAGACCTGACTTCCCATCTAGGAGGGATTGAATACAGGGTCAGTGACTTGGAAAACTCAGCATGCGAACAAGCCCATAACACCAAAGCCCTAACAGAAAGGGTGAAGATTATCGAGGAACAGTTAGAGGATATATGGGCTAAGCAGGCTGATCTGGAAAATAGGTCGAGACGGAACAATGTACGCCTCCAAGGAGTTCCTCGACAGATTCCTGATCATGGTCTAGCCGACTATGTAAAGACTCTATTCAAATCCCTCCTGGACCTCCCGCCAAACGAAGAACTACATTTAGATAGAACCCACCGCGTATACTCATCTGTCCAGATCAAGAAGAACTTGGTACCAGACGTGCTCCCCCGAGTTCATTTCTTCCGCCAAAAAGAAGCAATTATGGCGGCTGCCAGGAACTCGGACTTGATACAATTCCAATACACGAAGATTCAGCTCTTTCAGGACCTGGCTCTCTACACTCTAGCATGCCGGCGGCGCCTACAGAAAGTAACCTCTTGGCTGAGAACCCAAAAGGTCAGTTATCGTTGGGGGTTCCCCTGCAAACTGATCTTTGACTTTCGAAACCGGCACTATATAATTACTTCTGAAGAGGAAGCGAGATCCCTGATGTCGGAGGATCCTAACAACGGAACACCGAACCCACGAGTTCAGAACGCGGAAGGATCTACCCCACACTCTTTGCCGAGGGCTGGACGGGGGAAAACTTGGCGGCGACACCAACCCGCAGTGAATTCTTCCCAAGGATCAGAAATAGAAAAAGCCCCCCCCACTCCGGAGAAAGTGCCTATCCTGGAATCGAATGAACAGAAAGACTGGGCCGACGCCTGACTCTACCGCAATGAACTCAGAATCCCGCTCCGGGAGGGTGGGATTATACTAGGGCACTTCATCGCAGCCAGATCTCTTCCTGGTTAAAATACATACCATGTGCTTAACTGAGGCTCCTTGATCCCTGTGACCGTCCTCCTCTCTCTTGGGGAACTCACACAAGAGCTCTCCGCTTCCAACCTCGAGCGTGCGACCATGAAACAACTGGACACTCTGAACGCAACCCAACGCCCTGAACAAACATATAAAGAACCACTGGAATTTCCACGTGTTAATCAGCTTGGGCGCCCGAGTGGATGGCGCCTTGACCTACTTTACATTTGGTTAAAGTTAACTCTGGGGATGGGATTGGTACATTCCAAGACTGAAACAAATTGGTTATCTTGTTTCATATGCTTTTGCTTTTATTTTCTGTTTGAGTTCAACCTGAAATGCTTTATTTGGTATTATCTCCCCTCTCACCACAGATTTCTTAACAATTACACTGCATTGAGCTCCCTGACCAGATGCCTAATGCCTAGTTCTGGCGGGGGAAGGAAAGGGAAATGAAAACCCATGCAACTACAATATGGCAACCCCGAGTTACAGATGTATTTCCCTTAACGTGCAGGGGCTGAACTCCCCCCTGAAACAAAAAGCACTCCTGCACAGATTGGGATCATTAGATGCAACATTCTTATTTCTTCAGGAGACCCACTTACGGCCTGTAGATTAATTCCGCCTTAACGACAAGCTCTATCCCACTAAATTCTTTGCCTCAAGTGGCCTAAAGAAATGAGGGATTTCTATTCTAGTGCGCAGGGGGACTTCCTTTAAAACCATGGGGGCGGTGCGAGATGAAGAGGGGAGGTTCTTGCTGGTCAACGCCATGTTGGATGGTCGTAAAATCACACTGGTTTCCATATATGGCCTCAATGCCAATCAAGAACTGTTTTTTATGAAACTGTCGAAAGCTCTATTTGACCGTGCTGAGGGAGAAGTAATCATGGGCGGTGATTTCAATGCAGTGGTTAACCCCCTAGTTGACAAGACCCTCCCTCCCACGCTGAACGACAGGAACAACTTTAGAGCCTTGACCTCCCTGCTTAAAGAACATTCCCTGATTGAAGCTTGGAGGTATTACCATCAGGAGGAAAGGGACTATACTTACTTTTCCGCTGTTCATGGGGGATTCTCCAGATTGGACATGTTCTTTATAGCGGACTCACTCATCCATGAGGTTGAGGATACAGAGATCCTCTCGGAGGCACTCGCAGACCATGCCCCAGTTCTACTTACCATAGCTTCCCCACAAGCTAGCCCTCACTCAACTCCCACCTGGAAGCTTAACGACTTCCTCTTGGAGGATCCAGTGACTTGTGCCCACATTCAAGAATCCTTAGACCTCTACTTTAATGAGAATGACACTGAGGATGTGTGTTGGGGCACGGTTTGGGATGCAAGTAAGGCGGTAATTAGGGGGCAGTTTATTGACCAAGCAGCGCAACATAGGAAAGCTAGAAGATTGCTCCAGGAACAGCTAGAGGGGGAAGTCCATAGGTTGGAGCACATACATAAAAGGAAGCCCTCACGGCGTGCACTACGAGGCTTACGCATGGCAAAAAAAGCCCTCGAAGCTCACCACATGGGGAGGGCAGCATATTGCATGATGCGCACCAAACAATTCTTCTATACCAGGGGTAACAAGGCCAACAAACTATTAGCGGCTAAACTAGGGAAACGGACATGACAGAACAGGATTGACCACTTAAGGGATAAACAGGGTAAGAACACCACATCCGAGGAGGGGAAATGCCTCATTATTGAGGAATTCTTCAGGGAACAAGCAGCCCCTCATAGAGGAGATTTGCAATCCACCAAGAGATTCCTCAATGCAGCAACCACAACTCCCCCACACCCTTCAGAAATCCCTAGAAGACCCAATTTCCTCTGAAGAAGTAGAATCAGCCATAAAATCACTCCCTATTGGCAAGGCTCCGGGCCCAGATGGCTTCACAAACAAGTTCTATAAAAACCTTTTGTAAGGAACTCACGCCACATCTCACAAGGCTTTTTAATGAATGTTGGGAAACCGGAACGGTTACACAATCCATGGTAGAGTCTAGCACAAATTTAATTCTGAAGCCAGGCAAGGACTCTGCGGAATGCTCATCCTACCGACCCATAGCCTTGCTCAATACGGATGCCAAGATATATAGCAAGATTATAGCACGGCAACTGCAAGAGATCTTGCCCCACTAATAGACAGGGACCAAACCGGTTTTATTCAAGGTCGTTCTGCCCATGACAACATCCGTAGAGCAATTGATTTGATAGCTTTGTCCCCATCAATCCCGGGCCCGTTATCCCTGCTGTCCCTAGATGCCAATAGAGCATTTGATAGCATGTCATGGGAATACCTGCAGTCGGTCCTGGAAGAATTTGGGTTTGGCCCTCATTTTATTAAATTGATTTTATCAAATTTCAGGATCCCCTCTACCCGAGTACGAATCAACTCCCGGTGGACACCTCAGATACTCCTCAATAGGGGTACCCGTCAAGGGTGTTCTCTATCGCCTCTAGTATTTGCACTGGCTATAGAACCTCTTGCACAACACATCCGTTCTCGTGCCGATATTCAGGGCTTCGAGGTGGAAGATCAATGCCACAAAGTCGCACTCTATGCAGATGATGTGCTCTATTTCCTAAGAGATGCCCAAATCTCAGTCCCCCCGCTTATGGAGCTCCTTGATCAATTTGCGGTAATCTCGGGATTTAGGATAAATATGGCTAAATCGATAGGCCTGAATTTATCTGAAACTCAACAAGGGTTAGACGCCCTCCACAGCACCTACTCCCTCAGGTGGGAAAGCTCTAAAATCACCTACCTGGGGGTGCACCTGACATCAACCTATGCAGGCCTATACAAGGCTAACATTCCCCCTTGCTAAAAGAAGCTAAAGATTCCTTGCAGAAATGGGCCCTTCAGGAGATATCATTGTTAGGACGCATAACCGCAGTCAAGATGACCTTGCTTCCGAAACTCCTTTACACACTACAGGCACTTCCACTGCTCATCCCAGAGCGTGACTTCACAAACCTGCAGACCGAACTAGGTTGTTTCATTTGGCAACGGAAAAAGCCCAGGATCCAGCGCAAGATGCTCACTCAAAGCAAACAGATGGGTGGTCTTGGACTCCCTTCCATACTTAGATACTACCGAGCAACCCAAATTGCCCCTATCTTGAGCTGGACCAACCCCCCCTGGTCCCCCTAAGTGGCAGGATATCGAGCAACTGTGTTCAGACGCCCCTCTCGCTCATCTTCCCTTCCTTCCACAGGAAATGCGAACCTCTCGGAAACCTCTCCTTCCAACCACGAAAGCAACGCTTCAATGTTGGGATAGACATTATAAATTAAGTGGAATCCCCCCAGGGCTGGGACCCCTCTCCCCAATCACACAAAATCTGGCGTTTACACCGGGGCTCCAGGCTAACTCTTATCAGCACTGGTCGAGCAAGGGTCCTCTGTGATTGCACAAACTATATAACGATCAAGTCCCATTGACATTCGTCCAGTGCAGAGAAATGTTTAACCTTCCTGAGACCGAGAGGTTACAATATATCCAATTACGGCACTGGGTCACCAACCCGACTATCAAAAAAGCTGCCACCAGACCACTGTTAAGCCTGGAACTAACAGCGGCGGAGGGTCAACGCTCACAGAGAGTATCAACCTGCTATCGCCTTCTAGAACGGGTCCCGGAGGAGGAGAGACTAACATATATGACAGCTTGGGAGAGAGAACTGGGTATTGAAATATCCCCAGAATCTTGGCAGAGAATTTGGGATAGGGCACAGAAGTCCTCTAAATGAACTTCAGTGAAGGAATGTGCACTTAAAATCTGTTATCGCTGGTATTTCTCACCCCAGAGATTACATGTGATAAACTCTGAATACCCGGATACATGCTGGCATGGCTGCGGCGCGAAGGGGGATCTGGGACATCTATGGTGGCACTGTCCGATCATTCAAACTTATTGGCTAGAGATTAGGTCCAAAATTAAGGACATAAGCGGAATCTTTCTCCCCATGGACCCATTAGTGATGCTGTTGGGGGACTCCCCAGAGGACGGATCCTACCCCCGCTCTGGCCCTACTGCCCGCCTGATCACCCAATTGCTCATGGCGGCCCGTTTTACCCGGGCCCGCTTTTTGAAGGAAATAGACGGTCCGCATATAACACTCTGGTGGGTTAAAGTGTGGGAACTCTTGGGCATGGATAAGTTAACGGCTGCAATAGAGGGGCAGACTTCTAAGTTCACGAACATTTGGGGCCCATTCCTAGATCACATTGGAGAAAAAGAGCATATGTTCTTTCAGCCAAGAATGATTAAATATCTCTGTCAACCATGACACGCTTTTAGAACAAAGGAAGTTCCTTTTAGATGAACTTTGGATAATGGAAAAGCTGACCCCCAGCGAGACGTGGTGTAAAACTGGTTGAAACCTTGGTGAGATTTTCTCCTTTTTTTTTTTCTTTTTTTTTTCTTTTCCCTTTGTCCATCACTATGGATAATTATTAACGATTCAATTATCTATTCTATCCCCAAGCAATACCTTCATAGATGCGCTGAATTATAAAGTTATTAAAATGAAATGTTGATGTTGAATTGGAATTTATTAGTTGTTGTACCTGCGGTGAAATTTTTAAGTTGATCTCCTAGCAAATGATGAATTATAATAGACAATAGTTTGTCTTGATTTGATATAATTTTGAGATTGACTGTATTACCATCTGTTATGATGCCTGATGAATTAATGTTCAAACAATAGTTCAATAAAAAAATTTGACAAAAAAATATATATATTCTCAGAAGAAGAAAAAAACACTTTCAGCCTATCCTCATTCAGTTTTCATTAGACAAAAAAAAGGAACATTTTTGCTCGACCACACAGCCAAAATCGCTGGATGGATTTTGAACTGGTTTGAAAAAAGTTGGCCACGAAGCGTTGACTCTTGATCCTTTTTATGGTTTGGGGTTATTCCGTCTAGTACTTTTTAAAATAGTTGATGGAGAAGGGGGGTGCCCTGTAATCCAAAATAAATAGGTATATCTGCAGGCGCGCCTTGAGTATCCAGGTGTTTAGTCTGTTTATAAATGAAACAGCTGTCATCTTTTATTTTTCTCGATGCGAGAGATAGCCGCGCTTATACCCCAGGTTATAGCTGAGGGTATCAGAAACATAAAACAACACAACTTCTTTCAGTCCAATAAAGATACTGTGTTCCACAGCCCGACGTGCCACTTTCTTCACTGGGACGACCCAACTGCCCTGCGCCAACTGCTGTAAATGCATCTTAGTGCACTTTGAGCGCTTAGATGTTTTTTTTTAACACTCCAACCCCTTCCTGATTAGCGTGCAATGAGCTGAGTAGAACACACAGTGGTCCCTGAATCGGACTTCAGCAATATGCTATTTCTCGTCCAGCAGAGCAGCACCAGAACATGTCCACAGCCAGCCACGACATTGCAGTAACTGCACTTAATGAACTTCCATTTCTATATTAATCATTCTAATTGGGAGGCACTCGTCCAGTCCTGGTTTTAACTTTGCATTCTGGGACTTATAGTTGTGGATTTTCCCAATTGAAACCAATTACTACAAGTCCCAAAATGCAAAGTTAAAACATGGCCTAGGCTAGTACCTCCCGAATGCCACAGTCAGTTCACTCACCCGCCAATCCGTTTGCCCATCCATAGGAGTCAATGGGAGTGTTCACCCACAAAAACAAAACCCTATTTTACAGCCTGCTTCATTAGCCACAGAACCCTTCTACCTTGGCCACCTGCAACAACCACAGTCTAAATTAACTACTTCGAACCCCAGTCAAGGTCTTTACCTAACTCTCTTACCACTCAGCCTCCCGTACCCATATCAGTGCAATTTAAAATGCATAAATATAATTTGCAGTAGGCTACCCATCAGAGATTATGCGTGGCTCGAGGCTACGCTTCCCGAGAGCCAGGGACAGTGCCAGGGCCTTTCAACCTTTTCAAATTAAAGGGGCGAGGGGGGCCCACAGCAACTACCCCATGTTGCCAGTCAGCAGTCTTGTAACAGCTATAGACCAAGAACTAGTTTAGCCAGTCAGTTAGCACAGCGAGTAGAGCCTTGCTTTGACATTTGTGCAGAGCCTCCCAGCAGGGCCAAACTCAGCCTTTCATCCTTTTGAGGTTGATAAATGAGCACCACACACACCGTGAGTAATATTAAGCAGCGCTAAATGCATATAAGGAAGTAAGTAACAGAATGAAGGAGCTGTGGTAGTTGGAGCTGAAGTAAACGTAAGCTGAAGGCCAAAGCGGACAGAGGCATATGTACAGACCATTAGCTCCCTACAGGCGGGGTTAAAGATCTGTTGGGCGTCATTTCAGCATGATGGTTGCCCCCGCCCTCCTGCTTAGAGTGAAAATAGTCTGTGGCACACGTGGAGTGCATAGATTACAAGGGGGACAAATGTCTTGGGAGGATAGCTCAGGGGCAACGTGCTCGCCTTGGAAGCAAGACGACACGGAGCACCGTTGATTCGACCTCGGGTCCGCGCTTAGAAACCTCTGGGTGTTAAGCGCAATATAAATAACCCATCATATAAAATCAAAGATATGGTTAGATTATCACGAAACAGCCAGTCAGCAGGGAGCTTAAACACTAAATTCCCACGGAAGAGCTCTAAACCTTTCTATGCCAGCTAGTGGCTGATGTGGAGCAACTAGTGTTAGAAGGCAATGAGGTGATAACTCCTCTGTGTATCCCATGGGAAGAGAAAACGCATCTTAGGCCCCAAAATAGAGAAATGTATATGCATTTAGCTATATGTATGGCCTAGGGGTCGTTGCGCTAGTTAGTACTGCCACAAAAGTATAACTGCTGTTATTATATAAATGATCAGAGATGCTGCGTTGGAAATCTTCGTGTGGTACCCCCTAGTGAGTACCAAACATCAGGAAGTAAGTAACAGAATGAAGGAACATTCAACGCGCAAATCTCATGTATTTTGATGGGCCGAGTTATTCCAATATAAATCCACAATGAGTCTGTTATCTATAACACGTTTTGGCATTTATTTCACTGGTAGGAAAGTAAGCCGACACGTGTTTCAACTCCTTGGGTCTTTGTCAAGGCAATGGTCCTGGGTATGTGCATAGCTCCAAACTCACACGCTTTTGGCGGGTGTCACCCGCCTTGTACACAGCGGACTCACCCGCCAAACCTCATGCACGCCCATTCATTTCAATGGGCCTCTCACCCGCCAAAAGTAAAATCGGGTGTTTTCACCCGCTTTTGCGACATAAATGGTTGAGAGCTATGTATGTGGAAAAATTATCCCGATGGTAATTGGGTTAACAACCCTGTGGGTTCAGTAACAATGAAAAGTATTCTGTCCTAATGGAATGGATATCATCAAAAGGAGTCTGTTAATGAAGGATAATCCGATGTGACAATTTCTATGTTTATAAAAGGTGGCTTCAAAGTGCACAAACCATAGTAAGTTACTCACACTTGTGTGCTTACCTTACTATGGGTTGTGTACTTTTCAAGCTGCCTTTTATAAACATAGACATTTGTAACAGATGTCTATGTTTATAAAAGATGGCTTGAAAGTAGGCATCTTTTATAAAGCGTTGAGGACGGACAAAACCCAAGGTGGCTTTGTCCGTCGACAAAGCTTTATAAAAGATGCCTTGAATTGTGTACGATTCAAGCAGTCTGTTGTAAACATAGAAATATGTCTACGTTTATAAAAGATGGCTTAAACGTACACAGTTGAAGGCATCTTTTATAAAGATTTGCCAAAGAAGACGGGCACCTCGGGCTCAGTGATCGCTGCTCTGAGCAGAGATCACAGAGCCCAAGGCGCCTTTCACCCTCTGCGAACCCGCGGGCTCCGTGATCTAATCTACATATTAGATCACGGAGCCCGCGGGTTTGCTGAGGGTCATTGACCTGGCGAGGACAAACAAAGGGACTCTAACTTCCTATGATGGCCCCTCAGATGAGGGAGTCATCAGAGGAAGTTACAGTGAGGATGGAAGTGCCTGCCAGTCACAGGAACGCTGTGCCTGGCTTGCACTTATGTCAGCTCGCCTGACGTTAAAGTGGCGGGCGCATCTCCCGTCGCGGCTGGGGCTGCGGCCGCGGCCGCGGCGGGATAATGCGTCCTGCCATGGCGTGGTGGGGCCGGGGAGCCCCGCTTCGGCCCGGCCCGGCCCGGCCCACTTAAAGCACTGAGTTTAAGACATATATAAACAGAGTTCTAATAGAACTAGATGTGTTTTACGGAGCACGTAACGTGCTGTAAGTCATGTGATGAGGAGGTAAAGTCGGGTTGTTAGGGTCCATTTCTCAAATGGGATCCAGTCGCTGCTACAGCAGCGGTGCAACATAAAGTAGTGTTAGTGGCGATCGTGAACCTTGTGAGTGCTATTGGGCTACTTTCTTCAACTTGGTGTCTGCAGTTCGGCATGTCGGTTACTTTTGTTCCTGAGAAATACCGGCGAAAGGCTGTGATCAACCAGGAGACCATTCAGAGGGCAAGTGATTAATTCCTCGCGTTCTTTCATAATTTATCCTTCCAAGCCCCACCAGTCACGGTGTTATGTAATATGTGGTATCCCATATCGATCCGGTATCTCCTGCCATGGGATACCAAATATTACAGAACACCGGGCAGGGGAGGGGAGTCGAGTCAAAACCAATGTGTACAAACTCCGCAAACACGTTCAAGTAACCATATCGTAAGCTGCATGTATTAAAATATGACATTGTGCAAGTTCAGAATACGTCCTGGGCAAATGCTACTTCATGGCAGTATCCAACACTTCTGAAGCGAGCTGTGGACTGCCGAAATAGACAGCAGTGGAGCTGCTAATTTACGTTTTTTTTTTAACCTGGTTTGTAAGTAAAGATATAATTATTTGTTTTTTATCACGCTCCTTTTGAATGTTGCAACTGCATAATAATAAAGTTCGAAATACTGTGTGTGCTGGAGCGGGCTTGGTTGAATACAGCCACTGCTGTGTTGTGTAGCTTAGAATACTGCGGAGTGCAGTCAGCTTGGCAGAGACGGAACCGAAGTTTACGTGCTCGTAGCCTGTCATTATAGCTGTTTCTGTGGTCTGCAGGGTTTGGTATAAGTTTTAGTGTACACAAAAGAAGTGGAGCTATATTCCCATCTGCCATGCCCGCTCCCCATACCTTCCTATCCCTCCCGCATATACAAACACACACCTCCGCCCTGCCATTCCTCCACTCCTGACACTTTCGTTTACAACTGTACTATAATGACGGAAACAAACCGACAGTGAAAGAAAATTCCTCGTTATTAAAGCACCATTCTTGCACCTATTAAGGGAATAGCTGCAGTAGTGGACTATAGCAACCCCCATTACCTGCACCCACAGCTGTGCCTGCTGCAATTTCACGAATGGAATTGCTCTTCTGACACTATTGTCAGCTTCACTGTGAGTGGCTCTGTAAAAAAAGGGATATGGTGGGAGAGGCAGACATGAAACCTGTGGCGTTGATTAGTGCAGGTCAGAAGTACCCAGTTCCTGTGTGCCAATCTGCTTTCTGTTGGTTTGGTAGCAACACTTTGGAGTATGTTATCTACAGGGAAGATGGACTACAGCGTTTTTGCCTTGTTAGGTGTTGATGTGGGTGCGATAGGGCTGAGGAGGAGATCTTAGTTGTGTCTGGATCAGTGTTGATGTGCTAATGATTAGGCCACCGCTTGAGGGGCGGGGGTTGTGTGTGTAATGTAACATGCTAGCATATTTCAGCAGTTAGTCGTTTAGTTGGTGCAAAGGTGATATAAGCCTTGCAAGGCAAAACAACATGCAGCCCAGGCCATTTGCAGACAGGTCCCATTTCTCTAGCTCACAAATCCACCTGTCTCGCTTTCCGTCTCAAATACATTTTACCTCACGAGGAATAAAAGCTAGCATCTGTGAGTGTGCGTAGGCAGATGAGGGAGAGGTGCTGTCAAAGAAACTCCACATGTTACCATGAGCTAACTACCTGCTAACCGTTATGGGGGACAAGGAGTTCTGGTTCAGAGGAAAGGCTGCTTGCATTTTGAGGGTGACAGTCACCCATGTCACCTACTTTAGAATATTGGCTCACTGGATGAAGGATGCCTCAAAACTGCTCGGGTGCTGTGCTCATTGGTATGTTGGGACTTTTGCTCATTGAGGCAAAGAAGGCCTTTGCCAGGCATTGGTTGATGCAGGGGCCAGCATACCTGCTAATTTCTCCAGAGGTCTGTCTACCCTGATGTCTTCCTCAATGCTCCAAACTCTTCTCACACAGTCAAAATGAAAACTTCGACCCCCAGCCGCAACTTACCAGAAGATAAAGGCTGATCATTGTGTTGTAGGTCTATTTGGGGGCTCTGGAATGGGCGTTATGTCCCAAGCAATCAATGTAAATAAACAAAGGCAAACTAGCACCTGCAAGATATCTCCGTCAGATGTGACACACACACATTTCCTGCAAATGCCAGGTTCAAATCCCCACTGTGGGGGGAGGGAAGGGAGAACAAACCAGAAGTGCCCTTCCTCTACCACCCAGGAACGGTGCTCCCAGTGGGAAAAAGTAAAGGAACTGATGCATATTTTCCCAAAATGTAGAGGAATGTGGAACCCTTTAATTCCTGCCCACTTTGACCTGTGGTCTGCTAACTATGGAATGTTGTAGACTGAGATGTTGAGGGAGATGGTAACCCTTGGCCCAATTAAGGCTGGACAGGTGGGGGGGGTTACATGCTCCTTAGAGGGTAAACCTATAAAACAAGACATGGACACCAGGGGTGGAAACATTACTTAATGAAGCGTCTATGTGTGCTTTATGCTATGATTTAACTATTGTTGTGGGTGAAACCAAGGCTTCCTTAATATAGGGGACACTTAGAACGTTGAAGGGGAAAGCACAATGGACAGGTCTCCCCTGTCCCAGGACAATGGACCAGATGGAGCATTCTGGAAGAGAAAACAAAAGGTATGGTTGTCTGGGAGGAGAGCTCTGAGTTCCAATAAATAATTGTATTAGAACTCTGTGGAGGAGAGAGAGAGAGAGAGCAAGCCAACAAGGTTCCAAAGTACCAGACAGGGCCGCCCTCCCCCCAACCCCCGGGTATGGAGAGCACTTTAAGCTGGACCGTGTGTGCCAGGAGTTGCCCAGCGCATGACGCATCTTGGGCTGCAAATGCATCCGGCCCAGTGAAGTCCCAAACTTGAGGGACAACCCCGGAAGAAAGCAGAACTTGACTGCATGAGCAGGTTGACTCGGGAAGACATGCTGATGGGCATCTTGGCCACTCCTGAAGCTAGACTGTGTATGCCTGAAGTGATTCAAGCCATTGGCAGCAAAGGGATGGTGGCCCAAGTGAAGATATGGGTGCACAACACGAGCCACATTGATTGGCGGGGGGGGGGGTTTGGGGTGGCCGAGGACCAGATAGCGCAGCCTAAGAGGCAGCTGTTTGATCCTGGATGCACCCGGGCCGGATCAGTGTGGTGGCCCAGGAGGAAGCTGCACCCTACTCAACATTGGCAGGCCGCCCCAGAGTCGGACAGGGCAGGCTGGTGAAGTTACCTTCCAGGCCATATCTCTGCGGTGGTTGGGTGAAAACAAGGAAGTGCGGCATGTGGGGTGTTCCGAGGCCACCACTGCGCCCGATCTAACATCTGCTTAAGGGCAAGCTTGCCAGCCCAGCCCACCCCACCCATGAAGAGTGAGCATGACCCCAGGGTACGTTGGTGTCGCATATAACTAATTTATATCTTATTTGGCAATTTAAGACGTGGACTATATTTGTATATTGGTAATGTGCAGTGAGCTTTCTGGTCCTCTTAAAATGGTGACCTTAGAACAACTAGTTCTTTTTATGTTTTAAACTAATTTCTCATGTGACGAGGTTCTATTGTGGTGTTTCACAAAGCAAAGGTTGCATCATTAGTAGTAAGCCATTTATTTATCGGATTGGATTTTGCGTGAAGTAGTCTCGGAGAGGGATGGAACGTGTGGCGTGATGTTAAATTCAGGAGTTTATACTCTACCACTATTTTGCAGAATGCATTACCTATCGTGATTTTTTTTTTTTTTTTTTTTTTTTTTTTTTTTGTAACCGATAAATCCTATTGTGGTGGCCTAATGATCACAGGACACCTGGATGAACAAAGGGTGCTTTATTAACAGCATATAACAATGCAGAGGGGTGGCTGTGTTCACAGTCAATGGGCCTCATTACGACCCAGGCGTTAACCCTTAACGCCTGATTCCAATTTTAACGGCTGCTTTTAGCAGCCGTTAAAATCCATGGCGCTAACCCGCCATGATGCTAATTACGCCACCGTAATTTATGGTGGCGTGATTAGCGCCTTCCCCACTCCCATTATGCCCTATGGGGCAAAAATGGGAATGGGAATGGGGAAGGGAAAATGGGGATTTACCGCCCCACTCACCTTGGAATGGGGCGGTAAATCCGCCATCCACCATGGTGTAAACGTAGTTTACAAACGTAGTTTACACCATGGTGGTAAAGTTGGCGTAATTACCGCCTGGGTCGTAATGACCCCCAATGTCTTCTGGACAGCTGGGGGCAGTGGGAGTTACTGCACAGATCATTCGATCTCTGCTGCACTGTTTATAACATATTTACACAAGCTCCCACAAGGCTCTGGATGGCAGCATTGGCATTACGCCCACTGGGTACCTGTACAACCCGGATGTGGTTGTCTGCTTTTAGAGGACTCGAGCCTCACTCCAGGAGGAGCGCCGGGCCACTTCCATAGCCCTCTGGGTCTGCTCCACGTTGCCAGTTCTTCCGTTCTCTGCATGTGTGATCTCGCGAGACTCAGGGGTCCAAGATCAGGTCCCCACATACCTCCTATTGTTAGAACAGCTTTGGCCTACTCCATTGGTTGTATTTCTTCTTTTTCTCGTTGGGGTCGGTTCTCGCTGGTTGCTGCGTGGGGATTGGGGATGCTCACGCCCCGATACTTCCTCTGAGCCCTGGGAATCTAGAGTCCTTGTTTTTGTGGTGTTCACTCGCAGAGCATGTGGGGCTCATCATGACTCTCTTCAACTGCCTCGCTTCCCGAGTGTCCTCCTGGTCTTGTCAGATCAGCACCGTCGGCTGGTTTCCCCCAGTTCGTTGGTATCTCCCACTCCTATGGATGCACGGCTTTCCAGATTTCTCTTCTTGTACAAGGTCACCCTTACTAGATTTCACCTTCTTCTGTCACGGGTATAAACGTGGTTTGTGCCTTTCTGGGTAACTTCAATGGCTTGGCTATACCTGGAGCCGGTCATGGTATCTTTGTGGGGCAGCTGTGTTACAAGGTCTCCTTCATTGACTCACTTTGCTCTTTCATTACATCCTTGCTCTTCTGTATTCGCCACACTGTTTCTCTCATGTCATTGTCATCATCCTGCCGGGGGTGAGCCACTGGGTCGCCAGAGCCTCTTTGACTGTCTTATAGGGGTTCATCCCCGCTGCACTTGCTAGTTGGAGGGCTCCCAGGATGTGTTTGTCTGCCTCTGGAGGCCTATGGCCTCTCTCCAGGAGTGCCGCGGCACGTCCATATCCCTCTGGGTCTGCTCCGCGTCTGCCAGTTCTTCTGTTCTCTGTGTGGGGGGGGGGGCGGTGGTCTGTGCTCGGGTCCCCACACCTACTATGCACTGCAGAGAATGAAAGTAAGATTGCATAAGCAGCGCCAAAAGCAGCTTCTGGGTATCCAGCTTTAACCAGTGATTAAGAGCTACCACTGGTGAACGAGGACCTAGTGCATAGTTTTCTGCAAATCTAGCTGCCACATAAGATGCAAACGTATAACTTTGTCCATTATTTCTGATACCTTTTATGCTTTAAAAGTTGTATAGAGGTGTTCTTCTACTTATTTATAGATTTCCCCAAACACGCAGATTTAAATTCACAAAGGTGAGTTTGTTCAACATAAGTTGGCCTGGGGAGCCAAAAGTAGCTCCTGGTAGCTGTTGGTGTCAAGTTAACCAGCTCTTCTAGGTTACAAGCAGGCGCTAAATAACTCCCAGCTCCCATCAATTTCAAACTCTGCACTCTGCACTTTAAGGAATTTGTGCTCAGGATTTCTTTTGTGCCCGCCTGTGCGCGTAAATGGGGATGGTACCATACAGGTTCTTTTTGTTTTAATTTCAAATGTGGAATAGCTCAGTACACGCCTGGAGGCACCAGCTTCATTGTAGACTGGGCAACCATAACGGCGCAGTGTTGTGCTTTTTCATATGTAATGGTTTGCCGCCTCGCTGCTTCAAGGTACGTAGTAACTTTACTTGTGACTTTAAATGTGGAGTACCTTTTTCTTAAGGCAAGAGAGCGAGAACACTGAAAGACTTTACTGTGGGAACTCTCATTCTTTGAGGGATAGGGCCGAGGGGAGGTGGCGGCGGGGCCAAGGGGTGTGTCCCCAGGCTAGGTCACGCAATACAATATCTCTTAATAGAGGAACATAACATCCACAATTTTAAATTGGAAGCTTGTCTTTGCAGTGAGTCAGTAAGAAACCCTTTGAGCGAATAATGGAAGTTGGGCTGTGAAGTTTTGATTAGTCACACTACTCGCCCTCAGAAAAATAATTCT
This sequence comes from Ambystoma mexicanum, assembly GCF_040938575.1. Lineage (NCBI taxonomy): Eukaryota > Metazoa > Chordata > Amphibia > Caudata > Ambystomatidae > Ambystoma > Ambystoma mexicanum. The sequence continues at coordinate 346,438,734 of NC_090922.1, forward strand.
GTACATTGCTGGGCATATATACTTGTTTGGACAGCTGCAACAAGTATGTTAGGATTCATCTGTTTCTGTATTCCGTTTCCCCTGCAGTGTCTACTGCAAGTGTCTGCTTGTTGAAATGTTGAGTGCTTGTGCAGGTGACAACTCGGCTTCAGGGAAGATCTCGCTGGGAGTATACTGATTTGAAGCCGAGTTATCACACACACAAGCAACCCGCACTCCAATGAGCAGACCACTTTCAGTAGACTCGGCAGCAGCGCTGCAGTCTCTTCTGAAAGCCGCCTTCTCGTTGAAGCACCGGTTGCACGTCTGTACAATTAACACAGCTTCAGAGCAGATCCGTGAGTGTCATAGGCAAGCCCCTAGGTATGGGGACAGGGCAGCACTCTGGCAAGACCTGTCTTGTCGGAGCGCTGCTCCGTCTTGATCTGGCCCATTTCCTGCAATCGAGGCGTTGATTTTTACTCACTCCAAAAAGATTTTGTGCAAGTGCTTCAGTTTGAGAGAGTCTTTGTTTCTGCTTGCTCTTACTTTTATGATTGCCAGTGGTAAAGTGATATTTGGATTACCAGAGTCACAGTTTATTAGTCGGTAGCAACATGGCAGAGGAGTTGGAGTCTGAGGTGAACAGCAGCGCAAATTCTGTTTTAAGGCATTCATCGTGCTTCTGAAATGCAGCAATCATCTATAGTGTCTGCAGGCATGGCAGTCCAACAAAGGACGGACAATTTGGAAAAACAAAAAAAAGAGAAAATAGCAAATGGTGGGAATTTACATTACAGATGTACTTTGAAGAGAATATTAACAATTCTCCCATATGACGATATTGACCCACTGCTAATTAAAGAATGGGCCGATCGCACCAACACGTGTTTGTTCATTTATTATGATAAAAATGTTGGTCAAATTCATTAAGGAGATTGAATTATTGAAATAACAACTATTTGTATCACCTGAAGGAGATGAATAGAAAAGGCGTGTTCCGAAAATCTAGAAAGGTTTGAAGGCGAGATCGGATTACGTATTTAGAAGGGATAAAATCGATTATGAACAGTGTCGGATAGACACCTTTGCTAAACGTTTTGATCAGCCAATCAAAGATCAATTGAGTACAAATCAATGATGCCATTTTATGATGTCATCTTTGATGTACTGGGTATTAATCTGCGCAGTGTTATGTTATTAGGCATTTGTATAGCGCCTTTTACGATTGAGGTTGAATGCTGACCGCAGTCCAGGTCAGGGGCGAGAGTAATTTAGTAGAAGATGCTTCAGTGCGCTCTGTGTGTGTGCAGCCAGTGTGGAATAAGTGGTGTGTAGCTTCATACCTAGTGCTAGGTGTGGTGCATTTGGTTGTGTGAGATCAGTAGAATGTGTGCATCAAGTGCAATGGGCATGGGTATCTGCATTCTAGTGTCGCGCTAGAGTTTGTGAATGAGATTATGTGCGCAGCTAGGCCAAATTAATCGAGAGGTATAGTTGCAATCTATTGTTTGTTGGTGCAGAGGAAAGAATGAAAACAGTGGTGTGTTTGTGTGTCTGTGTGCTTTCCAGGGGGACCCTGTTCCCTGTTGAGCTTCCAGTGCCTCTCTTCGGGTTGGTATCTCCCTTTTTTTGTCTCATGCTTTTAGGCTAAAGTCCTGCCAGAGTCTTGTTGGGTCAAATTGCTTTGGCGAAGACTGATGGGTGGTGACAGGCAGATCTGTCCCAACTCATGCTGCTATTGTGTGGGTACTAGAGATGTCCTTGATTGGTAGTTCTGCTAAATAGATTCCCTGATGGGTAGTTCTGCTAAATTCCCAGATAGTTGGCTTTAGCAAAGAGTAAGTGCTAGATGGCCCTCAGCATATAGTTCTACTCATGGATTTCCAGATGTGTAGGATTGGCAAGCAAGGCATTTCCTGGACTGGTAGCGTAGTGAATATTTGCTGGGCAATTATCAAGTTCACAAATGCTATTAGATCTTGGGTTGTAGTAGTGCTAGAAAGATCCCTCTGGTAGGTAGTTCTGCTAAATGCATTCCCAGATAGGTATGAATAGCTAAATATGTACTAGAACGGCACCCGGTATCTAGTTCTGCTCATGAGTTTCCAGATGAGTAGGATTTTGCAAGCATGCACAGTTCTTGGACTGATGGCGTAGTGCAAATTGCATGGCATTGATCAAGCTCATAGGTGCTTTTAGTGCTTGGGTTACGAGTCTAGCACAATCGGTCCAAATTATTGGAGATGGATATCTCCAGGCCTCGGAGCGTTTGGTGTACCTGCATAAAAGGGCAATGATTCAATTCTGTCATGCACATAGGTTCTTCTACGATTCGGGTTTCAAGGTGAAGAGCCAGGTTTTGAGTGCCTTCCAGAAAGCCATGTAGACTTTGCTGTGTCTAATGCAGGGAGCCAGTGAGTTCCATAACGTGCAGTACAGGGGCGAGCGCTATGGCTGCTGTGATGAATTGAGGGAATTCGTCCCTTCTGCCCAAAGGGCAGCCCATCCTCCCACCCTCCTGTCAGGCTAGTCGGGTGAGTCCGCTTCACAACATCCTCCCTAGGGGTCGAGGCAAGTGGGACCTCACTTGAAGAGACTCTTTCCCCCTCCCGCCCTGCAACCCCTTTGGGGCCAAGGATTCCCTTTCCCTTGAGGAGCTCCCTGATGGCCTCCAAGTGATGGCTTATATGGATTTATACAATATACTGTTATCAAACTCATGAAGATAGCGTGAAGTTATATCATGAACAACAAGAAATGGAAGATATCCCTTTTAAATGTAAGTCTCCAATTGACAGGAGCAAAGAGGCTGAAAAGGGTTGCAAGACTAACCAGTGAGAGAGTGGAGGCTGAGAGAAATTGAAGACACCGACAGATGCAGGGAAAGATCCCTGTTCCTAACGGAGTGGAAGAAGGAGGGGCTATGAGAGGCCGCAGAGCCTACGTGCAACTGAGCCTATCCAGCGTGGAACTACAAACGCTGAGCAACCGATGTGCGAGAGTGGATGAAAGCCAAGCAAGGCGAAAGAGAAAAGGCGCTGGTGGCGTGACCATGGAATCGGAGTTGTGGGCAGTCTGCCCATATAACAGCACCAAGACCATCCAGGGGTGTAAGCAGCTCCTAGTCACAATCCCCCGCAACGTCCCAAAGATGAGATTGGCACATCCAGGTAGGAGACGGCCTGGAGAGCAAGCTACAGAGAGTGGCTGCGAGAAGGAAAGCAAATCCAAGGGCCTGCAGGTACCGCCGACATTGCCCCGGAACTCAGAAGATAATACGGGGAATTAGAATACTGCAAAGCCAAAAGGCACTCGTAAATTAAGCGAAACTTGTCGCAGCACTCATGGAAAAACTAGTGGAAATAACTAAGGGAAAATATAACTGTTTGCATGAGATAAAGAGATACAAAAACCGTAGAGTGTGGAAGAAATACAATTGGAGGCTTCTCACTTTGAGAAAAAGGGGAGGCCCACCCATATCTGGAAGATATGAAAGAGAGTACAAGAAATAGACATTTGGGGAGAACAAACCCGTGAAGCCAGGAAACCCAAACTTATGAAACTGCTCCCTGCGAATGGGGGAATTGTAATTGGAACTTGAACTACTATAAAAGAGAGAAGAGTCTTAACAGAGACTCTGGAACCCTACAATAGGAAGAAAAGGAACTTAAATAGCCTTAAGCTGACGAGGAAGAATATGTACCAGGGAAGACAAGTCCCTTTAAAAGAACGGCAAAACGTCATTCAGTGGATGACAAACTATTTGCATACGGTCTACTGAACGGCCTAAGAGCAATGAGAAGAAACCTGTGACAAAACATGAGCACCAGGAGAAGAAAGTCCTTCTCCTGACCCTAGTTAGTTATATTAGTGGTAGGGTCAGATAGCTTAGATTGGGACAGAGGACGGATTTATTTTTGGCCGCTCAACCTGACTGACGAGCACCTTAGTTAGAAAGATAGGCAGGGAACACCACATAGTTATAGTGAAAGCTAGGCCTTATTTTACTTTAAATAAACTTCACAGTAAGAACATGCCTTTTCCGTGTCCTCCTTCTGTAACTGGTGAATTTCTTGGGTTTTTAGATTTTTGCGCTGCAAACGTAATGTCCCTTCTTAAAAATTAAAGTTGCAAGCTACTAGCTAGCCATAGAGTCCCTCGACACCTCAATTTTGCCACATGCACACAATTTTGTACTCGCCAAAAGTCGATCATCACTAGCCAATGGCACTGTTTTAACGGGTAATGTATAGGTTTGGGTTACATGAGGTGTTAGAAAGATTACAGCTGTGCTAGTGAGGAGTTTGGGTGGGGCCTGGCTTTAGGCCCTCACATATGGTATGTCATGGTAAATTCCCTGTACATCGTTCTAGAGATAATGTAAATTGCTGGTAATGTAAAAAGGCTACCAATATATTTTTGGTTCTATTTTCAACGTTTTTTCTCCCGACCTATTTAAGCGAAAAATAAGAAAACAAAGAATAACGGTGCTAACTTACTTGTCTAACTTCTTCTTAGATTAACTACCTTACTGGCAACGCACAGTAGTTTTGAAATCCATGTCAGCAACGTTAATATTACCAAACGGAAGAAATGAGGTGACGCATGCAATGAAATATTTTTAAATCTGCTAAAGAATAAACAAGTAAAAGAATCCTATGTGCTGTATTTGTCTTCTTTTTAAAGGTTTGTATAAACCAATAAAAATATTTTTTTAAAAAAAGAATCATTCAGTTAGTCAGCATGCATCTGTATTTTGTTCATCGGGGCTATTTTCTTGAATAATTCATACTCGTTACACTACAGAATGATCTTTGCTGTTAATGTCCTTTTTATTGGAAGTTTTACACTAAAGACTGGGGCTTCTAATCGGATTGCAGCATAGATTGCCCCTGGATGTAACCATATGGGTTTTGAAAAAGTGCACACAAGGGCAGCACGCGCCTATAGACCTTCAAGGGGGACCAAAATAACGAATTCTTTCGCAGCTCTAAATGAGCCCACACAATGCAGATCCCGATAGTTATGCAAGTTCAACCGTGTGCGCCTGACTTATCCTCTTTGGTATGAAAACATACTGTGCACATAAGAAGATGGGGCCACTGTGCAGAGAATGGGAGCTGTTATCGCATCTTGCTCTCTCTCATCAGTTGCCCAATAAATAGACAAGTGAGAAAAGAAAATTGGGCATTCACAGTGTTGTTGTGGGAAATGAAGATTAGAGTTGCAAAAAAAAAAAACTGGGGTTCGCTGTGGTCTCACTTTGTGCTGCCTTGCCCCTGCTCAACTTGTTTCTGTGACAATGTGTGTAGTCCAGATTTGGTTTATTATGCAAGGTCTTTTTTTTGTTAGTATTTTCATTTTTTTTTTTTTTTTTTTTTTACTCGTGTGATTTTCGGAGCATAATTGTAAATAGAGTATTATTTAGGGACATAACATACACATTGATATTTTATTTTGATCGCGCTTGTACACAAGTGTTTCAGACCGTGTTAGTTAGGCCTGGTGGGAGGGGCATTTCTTGGCCATGTGCTTAAATTGACTAATCCGTTTGTGAGTGGGGAAGGCTTTGGGCGTTGCTTCAAATGATTTAATGAAAGGGTCTGATGCAGTGATGTAATTTCACCAAAATGCCAGGGGTAGCTGAAGTAACATCACACGACCCTTAGGCCCTGATGACATCACAGGAAGTGATGTAATTTGAGCCCACCCCGAAGTGATATTGCTTGAAGCGATTGAACACGATCTTTCACCCATTGACAAAACAGAAGGCGCGGAGTCTGGCAGAGTCTGAGGAGTTGCGGTTGCCAATAACTCTTCTGTGTTTACCTGTTGGGGGAGTGACCTGCTGCTGGAGTGCCTCGCTTTAAAAACTGATCTTCCCCGCGGAGCGGGCGCGGAGTCTGGCAGAGTCTGAGGAGTTGCGGTTGCCAATAACTCTTCTGTGTTTACCTGTTGGGGGAGTGACCTGCTGCTGGAGTGCCTCGCTTTAAAAACTGATCTTCCCCGCGGAGCGGGCGCGGAGTCTGGCAGAGTCTGAGGAGTCCGAGGAAGTCCGTGGAATCCTGGACTCCTCACTCTCTCTCCCCAGCTCCCCGCGGTCTGCTGCCGCTGCAGACCGTGTGATGCGAGTCGCCGCGAAAACGAAAGGGAAAGTTCCTAGCGCGGCAATGAAAACCTGCGCTCAAGTTATACAGGGACCTGACTCGCCATGCCCAGAGTCTGAAAGCTCATGGCTCACAGCTGAATCTACTGAATTTCCTTGACGGGCGGTCATCGAAGACCCGCGCGAGTCTGCCTCGGTCCCGGCTGCTACAGTGACGGCGTCGGGAGTCCTCGACACAGCCGGCACTAAAGCCGGCAATAAACAACGTCGCCCAAGTAAGTACCTATGTGTGCTCTAAACTATTTGTGTCGACCGCACCCTGTTTATCTTACGAAGCAGACATGTTGGCGGGGGGCCGGGGTCAAGAAACTGGGCCGGTAAAATCGGCGTTGGGAACCACATGTTCTTCCGCACTCATCTCGTTTGCCTAAACGATTTCGTCTGAATGCCGTACTGAGTCCATCATCGACACTGCTCCCTTCTCTAATGATAATGACCACAACAAGGACAATGACAACAATAAGAAGCTCACTGGAGGTTCTGGGAACACAGACTTGACCGAGACGATAGGTCCTAGTCTGTTTCCAACTCCAATCAAATTAAGAGACCCAAGAGCTGCAGACGGATCGATGCCTGTGCAAACCCATTGCGACTCTAGTGTACGTGCACTAAACTCAGGCTCAATTATCCCCGTCACTACCGGCACGGACGAAACTGAAGAAACAACTAGCGGGTCCCCCCGATCCAGATTCTACAGTGCGCATGAAAAACTGGTGTTATCACCTATGATTCCATTCGAAGTGCCTCATGTTGACGTGGCTTATAAAAGCACTCTTTCCACGCCCCTGAATGCTGTGGAGCCAGGGCAAGAATCCTGTTCGGACGCATTTAGTCATCCCCTCACTGCGAGAGCTGTCTTGAGTGCGTCAAAGAAAGTGGAAAAGACACATGACAACAATCGCAGAAACTCCTTGGACGTTGTTAATAAACTACTAACAGATCTTAAACAGATTATCAAAGGCAGATGTAATAAATCAACAAGAAATGAAACACAAATTGGAACATTAGAACTAATGGAGGAAGCTTTTGAACTACCTGCTACTTTAAAACCACTCGTCACAGGCCCTCCTAGTAAATTGCAGACCCCTCATCAATGTGGCTTGGTGAAAAGAAGGCGTGCTGATTCGAGCATCTCCCCAAGCGTCCAATGCTCACAGAACAAGATCCCCAAAATGGGAGCCCCCAAACCACTGCAAAATTGCTCAGTAAATGAGTCGTGCTTGGACGGGGCGGGCGTCACTCTTGACTATGAGCGTACTGACTCCTCGTCTGATCTATCATCTTCCGACTTGTCTATAATGGAGCGTCCTTTTGCGAAAATTAGACGCTTCATTCCTGGCAGAAAACGCCAAACAGGGCACGAAGCCGCGGCTAATGTTACTATGGGCCAAGCTCCAAACATAAAAGACCTTCAGTTCATTATCATATCTTCAATGACGCTGTCTATTGCGCCCTTTCTCAAAATGTACGAGCATTTAAATGAGAATCTAAAAGATCTGACAGCTGTAGTTTCCGCCATGAACTCTAAGCTCTTGGCTACTGAAAACACACATAGGCAACACATGGATGCAGTGGTGAGAACAAACACCAAGGCTGATTTGGCGATGACGTCACTAATGGACTTAATAAAAACGCCAACTTAGATAAGAAACTTCTGGCTGAAGTGGCAAAACAAGCACTCAATCTCTTCCAACAAAAGATTGAGCTCAGCCCCCGAACGGGTGCACTGAGTGAAAGAGGAGCTGACGACCTGCGTTACCCCGACACACTACCACTCGGCAATCTGAAATGCCTGCCCGCTGCCACATGTGCTTCGCCGCTGGCCGCCATAGATTTAAGCAAATCTTTAAATCCGACAGCAAGAACCAAGGAATGTATTTCTATAGATGCGGACAAACACAATGAAATCTCGCCGGACAAAGGTGAAATAACATCAGCTGGTTGTACTCCAGTACCTCTATCTATGATGCACGCCAATTCTGCCTGCGAAACGAGAGCCCAAAAATCGGTGGATTTCCAACCTATGGTTGGGAATGGAAACAAAAAGTCTACACAATTCCACAATATCCTCGTGGCGAGTCAATCCATAGGGAATTTGGCCCTTCTAGATCCACAAATAGCATCCTCTTCTGACCCGAGCCAATTCGTGGTCTTGACAGATGCGGTGCCTGACTCAGCCAACAAAGAAGTGAATGCAGAGTCTTCAGAAGTCTTCGACATATTCAAGACCTTTTAAGAATGCCTCAAAAACTGGCTTGACTGCAAACAAATCTAGAGGCACTGGTGCTAAAAAAATCGAAAAACTTATCCTTGAAAAAAACAAACCGAGGTAAAGACTCAAGGAAGTTTTTGAGAAACATCAAAACTGTAAATGTAACAGTGAGTAAGACCTTTAGGAAAGAAAAAGTGGCGAAACAAAAGAACAAACAAACGAAGTAGTCATTGTATTGGATCAAGCTATTGGATCTAAATCCAACTCATGTGACATATCTGAAGACTTACTGAACATGTCAGTCTATGAAAATGATGTGATGGAGGAGTTGAGGGTGGCCGAGGACGCCGCGTTATCGGCGGATCTCTCCAATAAAGGCGACTCGGCCTCTGGCAATGCTACTGCTCCAATCTCCAACAATAACTTAAGCTCGCCACAAACGTCCTCAGTGCCAGTGCTCTCACAACCGGAAGACATTGGTTCTCCTGCCCCGAAATCTCAGCGTCGAGAAAACATGCAAGACAGAATCCTACCTCAACAGAGTTGTAAGACTGTGTGAAGTCCCGCAGCCGACAACAGCTGTATCAAACGGCCCGGACATTCAGAAGAAGATGTTTATGACACTGGATGAAAAACGCTGCAAGATATTAGCATTATCAAACAAACTGGCCTGTCAGACTAAATCAACTGTTGCTCACACACAACCGGATACTTGCAGTAAGCTGCCGCCAGACTGGCCTGAAACAACAAATGAGCACAAAAAGGGCTCTAAATCTGAGGTGTACTCAGAGCCCAGAACTGGCGGGCGCATTCAAACAAGATCTACCGCTAAAGATAACTCAAGGAATACCCTTAGATCCCATAGTGATCTAAAGAAGGAAAGTCATTCAAGAAATGACATAGCGTGCCATCAAGTGCTCCTCAAACGCATAGACTCTGCAGATGACCTAATTTTGAATCGTCACAATGTGCTGTGGCTATACCATCTTGTACCGAGCTTAAGAGCCATTGAATCTGGAGATCTAAAAATTGTAGAATTCTTTGATGACACCAAAAATGATGCGGTCATACTACACCTACAGTCGAAACTCGTAGCTGACGTGCTACTTCAAGCAGGTCCGGTGCTAATGTCGCTGGGATTCGACATCTCTTTAGCACCGACACGTTGTGCAGTTAGAACAATGGAAAATGTGCCTGACAGAGCGGATAATGGAGAAAGTAAACATCTGCACAGGTCGGTGTTGACTGAAATTGCGACACCGACAATCATTGCAACTTCACCATGCCCTGTTAGTGCTGATCTAAAACCACTGCCTGAGACATCACGGAATGACTCTATAAAGATAACAATTCAAGGAGTGGATCGCACCACGCTTAATGTGGCCTCTGACAAAGAATGTGTGCCTAAGGCAGCGAAAGAAAATGACTGGTCTTGGGTTGCTGGAACGTTAAACACACAACAGTCGAATTAATGCCAGGCCTATAAACCATCCACGAACTGCAAATTGGGATCCTGGAACACCAGGGGCTTTAGTCACTTGTTCAACACTGCATGGACCACCGATCTAAATCTTATCTGTTTACAGGAGACATGGCTGTGTGACAACACAATATTGGAGGGGTTTGAAATAGCTCATAACCCAGCCATTAAACAAACCAAGGGTAGACCAATGGCCGGTCTTTTGGTGGCAGCTAGGATAGCCTCAGGTTTCAGGATTACGAACTGCGTTAACATCTCTCCCTTCATTCAGGTGGTAACGGTTAGTTCTGCAGGGGCAACACAAGTTCAAGACTGCAAACTTTACATTGTCAACCTCTATTGGAACCATGGGGCAGCTGGCGCAAAATTCTTCATTGATGAAGTAACAACTGTTATCGATTACCTCATGGAAATGGGCAACTCAAACGACTTGATCATTTGTGGCGATCTCAACATTGACTGCATCAGTCACTTAAACCTAATTGGCAGCAAGAAGCGAGTCAACAAACTTGAAGAACAACTGACAACGCAGTGGTGCGTGGAAATGGACTTACAAGAGCTAACGATGCTCAATGGTCAAACACCAGGGGATATCCCGGCGGCCCCGACATGGAGAAGAGGAGACCTAAGCTCAACACTTGCATCTTGGTATCTGGAAACATTCATATGAGAACCAATGGTCTTGTAGTTACAGAGATGCCTCATAGTGATCACGATATGGTGACTCTACTATTCTCCACACATATTTGATCAAATCAGGAGCGCTAGGCTTATGCAGTCAGAACGGGTGCTGGTCGCATCCGTCTATACCTCGACACTGTCGAGGAATCTCTCATCTCGGCGGATTACCAGACTTCAGGAGCTTTGGAATACAACCACCTTTTGACTCAATACCTAGAACAGAAGAAAAATCCAAGGAACACTGAATTTATATGCAAATACAAATTTGATCTTGAGATTTCACAAAGAAAAAGACTTCTGCGTTGGCAACTGAGAAATATGCGAAAATCCCTCCCTACAAATGCCAGCGAGCAATCACGAAAACTCAAACAAGCCTACAAGAACTGGCTAAAATCTCACAAGGCCATCATGTTACAAAATGATGCAGAGCTTATGCTGCAGAAAATGGCAAGCACTAATCCAGCCGATTATTGGAGACTCATAAATGATAACCTTGCTCCACAAGACGCTTTGCAGGCAAACTTGGTCCTAGAGACAGAGTGGATTTTCTTCTACTCTGATCTCTTTCGCAAAGACCAAGATATCAAAGAATGGGAATCCCCAAAGCGAACACACTGGGAACTCACCTTTGACTACGAAGATATCTTACGAATCATTAAGAACGTGCATGATTCTAGAGCACCAGGACCGGACGGGCTCTCAAACTTTTCTATCAAGCGTCACCCGGAAGAATGGTCAGTCTTTTGCGAGATTTTGTTCAATAGAATTATCAAGTGTTGTAAGACCCCTAAATCATGGAAAACGGCAGTGATCATACCGATTTTTAAAAAAAGAAGACCGTAGAAACCCCAAGAATTATAGACCCATCGCCCTGCTTGACGTGTTGGGGAAAGTGTATGCCTCCCTTCTCCAACAACAACTCCTGAAATGGTCTATTAAATGTAATCGTGTGGACCCGAGACAGACATGATTTATCAAGGGTGTGGGATGCTGCTTTAACCTCCTACTGTTAAACTTACTGAAGATGGAAGCCCACCGGTCAAATTCTAAGATCTATTTGGCACTAATTGATCTATCTCAGGCTTTTGACAGTATAAATAGAGACCTATTATGGGGGAAACTGAGCGAGTGGAACTGTCCACCTAGCCTGTTGGCCGCCATTCGTGAACTCCACACAAACACCTCTATCAGGGTCAGACTAGACCTTAAGGGTAATCTATCGGCCCCAATTGACACACTTACAGGTGTTAAACAAGGTTGTCCCCTAGCAGCGAGCATTTTCAATCTGTTCATATCAGATATCAAAGACATTTTCAAAGGACTGACTACGTTTCCACCGAAAATGCATGGTACTCACATTGCCTACCTGGTTTATGCAGATGACATTATTCTGTTGGACTTAACACCAATATGACTCCAACGTAAACTGAGCATTGTGGAAACGTATCTAACGGAGAATGGTCTCAATATCAACAAGGGGAAATGTGAAATTCTTGTTTTTGAAAAACTGCAGGGCTCCAAAGGAAACAAGAAGAAATTCAACTGGTACCTGGACAAATAACCTAATCAGGATTGTGAAGAACACCACCTATCTGGGGATGAGAATCCGTGCCAGTAGAAATGACGCACCATAGGTAGAGACAGCGAAGAGCAAATGCCGGCAGTTGGCATGCCAGGCGTTGCTGATCAACAAAAAATTTGGTAAATTCTCCCTAAAACCTACGGTAACCTTTTTCCAACAAAAGGTGGTTCCATCCCTGATATATGGCAGAGAAAATGCATTTGGCTGTGGGCATGAGGTGTGGAACTCGCTTGAAAACATCTTTTGGTCCAAAGTCCTACACTTCCCAAAGGGGACTTGCACAGCATGTGTAAGATACGAACTTGGGCACATCTCTATTCAAGCAAGAGTTGCCTGGAATCTTTTAAGTTTTTTCAGGAAAACTATACAAATGAATCCGCCTTCACAAATTGCAATACTTCACAATCCAGATTCCGAAAAAAATCCCAAACAATCTTGTATCAATGGAATGAGTGGTGTCGTGAGGTTCTCGACACATACAACATCACGACACAAACCTTGCTAGAAAATCCTGACTCTGCGAAATTGAAGCTGTGGAGAACAGATTGGATCAACACTTGTAAACTAAGATCGGAATCACGAACAATGAAAGAAGCTCCTGAAGAGGCGAGAGCTTACGGCCGTCTCCCAGAATACTTGGCCTGTTTCCCGGATCAGTGGTCTAGAACCATATACTTACAGTTTAGGCTCAATGTACCGCCTACTAAGGAGTGACTATGCTTTTGGTCCCAGTCAAATGATTCCGATCTAATGTGTCGACTCTGCAAAACCATAAATGAAAATCTCAAGCATCTGACAATGACGTGCTCTGGGCTAGAACAAGAAAGAAACATCATCTTTGGCCCAGTAACAGAGAGATTTCAGCTTGTTTCTCGGGAAGATTGGTGGAGAGCCATGTTTGACGGGTCAAATAGATCTGTGTTATATGCCTTGGTCTCCTTTCTTTGCGTCATAAAAGATTGTTTGGACACAAAGCGTACCCTCTAATTGAGGGGGACGTTTAGAAGTGCGCCCTGCCGACGAAAGATGTGATTCATCTATGGATCTGGATGTAAAATATGTATTTTCTTGCTGTGTGTATCACGTTTCTTGGTCGTTGCTTTTCTTTTTTTAAAGGATTGAAAAAACCATAATAAAAAAAGTGGCATCACATAGCATTGTACACTACGAAAAATATGGTTAGATATCACTATAATGTGATGTACATTTCATACAAAAATGGATTGCTATATGTATTGTTAAGATCTGTCTGTATAGGCCCATATTACCAAATTACTGTGAATGCAAGCAGACGCCCATAACCAAATGATAATGATGTGTTCTAATATAGCACTTATGCTTAAGCGCTTTATATAGAAAAAATATACACCCAATATCACTTAACCTGTGTTGATACTCATTTATCGACCTCAGAAGGATGAAAGGCTGAGTTGAGGCGTTGAAGAACAGACTAAATCAGTGTCTCACACCCCTGAAGTGTGCCTGAAATAAACCTTTAATGAGTCTAGCAATTATTGTATATAATTCCAGAAAGACCCTTTATTTGGTATTCCTATTCTTTCTTATTTAGGGTCAGTGCTGAAAGTGTTAGACGTGTGGCACTCCTGTTGTTATTTTTCTTCTTTTTTAAGGGGCCTGAACAAGAAAGCCAACCACTCCAGAAGTAAAGAGCCACATGGTGCTTGGCACAGCCCAGAAGCTTGAATTACCAACAAAAAAAAAACATTTTGTTTTTGGGTATTTTTTTTTTTGTGTGTGCGACCTCTGGCGACCCCTAAATGATGCCACTGGTCTGATGCCTGCACTTTGACTTGTGCCAGCAGCTAAGGTGGAGGTAAACTCGAGCTTGATTGGCTTTAAAGTCGTAGCAGACACTGCTGATAATGAATAATTGTATCAAATAAAAATGTAGATTTATTGATGTTATTTATAACAGTGGGTATTCCGACATCTTATTCCAGATGGGCAATCCGCGAACTAGTGGCAATTCCTTATTTATTTATTTTTTTAGCTTTAAATGTTTTATTTTATCACCATCATAGATTGTACTGTTTTTACATGCATATGTACTATCAAAACAAATGTACCATAGAATCTATCAAACTTAATAGAACAACAATACCTGTACAGCAGTGTTTGCGAAATGTAAGCAAAAAGAAAGAAAATGAAAAAAAAATCATTTTCAACCCTAAAAACGTACTCTAATAATGCCCCGCTGTCAAATAGCCATCCAACAGGGTACATATGTGAAACAGCAATGCAACCAGATTATACAGTTGGTACAATGGGGCATCATATAAACTGTACATAACTCATGCAGTAAATGATTAAAGTGACAATTAACGATAAGTGTCCAAGAACAGACCCCAAAGGTCATTTAATTTGTCACTCATCTTTATACTTTAAAATTGCTTTTTCCTACATTGACACAGACAGTAAGCACTTTTTCCACCCAATCATCAATGTTGAAGCTGTTAGGGGATTTCCATGCACACACGATAATTCTTTTTGCAAGCATACATCCTCTTGATACCCACATTTTCTTTGATCATGATAGGTGTCTCGGGGGGGGGGCAATCCCTGAGAATCGGAAGCGTGGCCATTCTCAGGATCAAACATTGGAGTACCAGACCCATCTGCTCACAAACTTCTTCCCAGAAAGTTCTAGTATTCACACAAAACCACAGTAGGTGACTCAAGAGTGCTCACCAATTGGTTGCACTTCCAACACCTGTCGCTATCTGCGAGTCCTCTTTTAAACATTCTTTCTGGCGACCAGTATGATCTAAACAGCAGCTTGCTTTGCTTAGCTCTTAGCCCCCAGTGCATGCTCGAGAACTGGACATTGTTGCAACATCTCTGCCAACACTCGGCACTAACCTCCTCATTCAGTTCATCGGCCCAGATGGCTGCAAGTTCATCACCCTTCCTTTTTGATGCAAGGATGTTATACACAGTGACAGCTGGAGGATTTGCTTGGGCACACAGTTCCAATGTAAGCCAGGCTGTATTTTGTCCACAATCTTGAGGCCCAACTTCAAATTTTGCAGATATTAAGCCTTGCAATAGTCTGTATTCCGCATAGCTGCAATCCAGCAATCTAAAATTCCTCTTTAGTTGAGTGAACGAGATCCTGATCCGTTCTCCAGGAGCTCTTTGATATATCGGATTCCTCTTGCTTACCAGGAAGCCCAGAATAGCAACCTTCCCCTGTCTGGTTCTGGATGGATTCAGCCAGTCTGATGCATCTGGGTTGATAAAAGGGTCACACTCCAGGCATTTGGATAACGATTTCTAGCATTCACGTAAAAGGTAGTAAGTGGGCTTAGTTGTCGGCACCCCTTTGATGTTGTCGATAATAATGCCCGGAGTTCCAGCTAGAATACATGTTTGGATTCTAACTCGGCCCAACTGTTCGTTTCAGTCTCCAACATGCAAGTCAAATTCCTCATTGAAAATGCTAGGTGGTACTATAAAAAATTTGGCAAGTTCATACCCCCCTGTTTTAGAGGTAATTGCATCTTTCTCAAGGCAATCCTAGGTTGCTTGCCATCCCATAGAAATCTTTGCATTAGACCATCAAGTTCCTTAAAGATCAATTTGGATGTTTTCAGTGGGAGCGTGGACAGAACATAATTGACTCTTAGTGCCATGTTCATCTTAATGAAATTTACTTTGCCCCATAAAGAAAGCCTTAGAAGTGACCACCTGACCACCGATCAATATCTGCCCTCAGCTTTGACAAAAGGCAATTGCCAAAGATCAATTTCATTGTCTTTATCTCAGGGCTGATCCACATTTCAAGGATTTGTTATCTTTTCTGCACACCCATGTAAACTGTTATCAAGCATATGACACATGCACTGCCTGGAGACTGGCAGGACCTCTGATTTACTCCAGTTGACCTTGTATCCAGAGACCACAGAGAATATCCAGATGTCTTCCATCAGGTAGGGCATACTCGGTTCAGGTTCCCTCAGAACCACCAATGGGTCATCCACGTACAGCCAGAGTTTTCCGGAGCATCCAATGTTTCCAATTCCGGCTATATTTTAATTTGCCCTGAGCATCATTGTCAGAGGTTCCATTGCAAGAATGAACAATAACGGAGAAAGCGGACAACCTTGGCTCGTCCCTCTTCTCAACTCGAATGCCTCAGAGACTAGTCAATTTGTGAGTACACTCGCAATTGGACTCACATACAGAAGACCTACCCAACCTAGAAAGTTAGGCCCAAATCCATCCTCCTCAAATTTTCAAACAGGTAGAAGAACCATTCAATCCCATCAAAGGGTTTCTCTGTGTCGAGTGAGATTACTGCCACTGGAGTATTTAATTTGCTACCTTCCTCGATGGTCAAGAGTAATTCCCGCATATTGTCCACCACAGATCTTCTATTGACAAAGCCAACTTGATTTCTCTCATGTATCAGCTCATGTACAACCTTTTGCAATCTTTTCACTTATAAATTGGCTAGCAGCTTGCAATCTGTATTTATTAGACTGATTGGCCTGTAGCTTTCGCATCTCGTTGGAGATTTATCCTTTTTCAGCAAAACGGTCACTAGTACATGTCTCATGGTAGAAGGCAGCAATCCTTTCTCAAATGAAGTAAGAGTACACATCGGTTAGTAATACGAGCGCACTTTCTGGCAATACCCAATAGAATTCCGCAGGGAGACCATCTATTCCAGGCGATTTGTTTGTTCGTAGACCCAGGATTGCACCCTGGATGTGTTCCACAGTGATTGTATCCTCCAGCGATGCTGCAAGGTCCTCTGGCAACCCTGGAACTTGAATCCGGCCAAAAAAAGGGACCATAGACGCTTGAATCTGATTCATGTAAGTGTTCATAGAATTTTTTGGATCTACTGTTAATGTCTTTGTTTCTTAGCAACAGATTGTCAGTGCTATCCCTCACTGCCGCATTAGTCCTCCCACTTGCTGCTAATTTCAATCTGTACGCTAGTAGCCTCTTCTCCGTTCTCAAAGTAATTGATCTTTTTTCGGAACAATGCGTATTCTGCTTTAGTGTCAATTCTGTATATTGTGATGTAACCACAGTATCTTATTTTCTTTTTTCAGTTGCTAGAAGAGAATGATCAGCTGATACGATGCATTGCTGAATATCAGAATAAGGGGCGAGCTGTCCAATGCGCCCAGTAAGTAGTTGTTTGTTTAGGTGAATGTTTGTTTGCTTTTCTTTAAGTTTCTTTTTTGCTCCAATCTGTTGTCTGTCAGATACTGTTTGTAATTTGACTGTGCACATCTACCTCTGGTGTAGCCTAGTAGTGCTGGCGCCTTCGTCCAGAGGATTATAGGCCGGAGTACAGGGACGTGGCTGGAAGTCTGTGTCTTTAGTGTGTCCTGTATGTTGGATCATGTGCGTGACTTTCAGAGATGTGCTCCATTGTTCTGCATCAAGGACGTGCAAGTGTAGTTATACCTAGGTTATGATTACGTGTTATGCATGTTTCCTGGCATCCCAATTGGGAAATTGTATATATGTAGGCTGGCTAGGTCTGTGATGTGCGCAAGTGGTAGGGGCCATTCATTGGCCAATGTTGTCCTTCAGTGTCGCTGAAGGGGAACTGCCAGGTTTTACAGGCTTTAAAGAAAGCAGAGTGGTTTTAACAGTTGCAGGCACTAAATGGAAGACAGTTCCAGAGTTTGGTAGTTTGAGTATTTCCATCCAAGTTAAGCTTTTCAGGTAGAGGGTATCTTGGTTGGTAACTGCACAGTTTGAATAGTAAAAGATGGGTCAGATGCCCTACAGTAGTGAGCAGCAATAGGGCCGTAACTCTTTGACTATCACTAGGAGGTATATGTGCATCATTGGCAGAAGGGATGATCTGCGTGCCCCACCAGCTCTCAAGGACTGTGGCCAAAATGTCTCTTTGGGCCCATGGGGACTAGGGTCTGCAGTGAAAGGGTTAATCGAGAAGCAGCTGCCAACTGATAACCAGCTAAGCACCTCTTGGGCTGGAGATCCCAGGGGTCAAATGGAGAAAAGGTCTGGCTGCAGAGGTTTTAGCCACCCTGACGTTTGAAAGCCGGTATAGCCTGTCCGGGGGAGTAAAAGTGCAATGGAGACTGGAACTTGAAGGCCAAGAAAGGGAAAATATGACGCAGAGCTTTACAAGGGCAAAAGATTTTGCGACCACTTTCATTTGAGCTGCTAAAGAGAGATGGAATCTGGGATGTCCTTTAGGAAGTGGTCCCCAGCTTAGCAGATACCAGGAAGGGATGGGACAGAGAGTAGTTGTAGGCAAAATGTCGGTCTTGTCTGCACTCAAATTCAGATGGTTTAGGGTCATCCAGCAATCGATCTCAAGTAGACATCTGGTGAGATTGCCAATAACTGACTCTGGAGAGTCCTGGAGTTTGAGGTTAATCTGGGTATCATCAAATTAGCAGGGGAGGCTGAAGGATTGAATCGTGTGGGGTAGATGACTAGAGGATGAATAAGAGAGGCAAAGAGGCTTTGCGGAACACAGAGGGAGATCGAGTGAACCAAAATGGAAAGAAATGTTTGACACTGTGGGTTCTGTTGATTCAGTTCCACTAGTAAGGGTGTAAGCCTGCCCAGGTGTTATCAGGAAGATCCTGGCTTCCGTGAACTTGGGTAGTTGCAGGTTGGTTGCTGTCTTGATGCGTTTGACCAGGAAATGGGCATTGGTACATTATGAGATTAATTCCCAAGACAGTTGCAAAATCCACAATGCAGCACGTTTTATGTGAAAACCTTCCAGGAAATACTATTAACTAGAAGCAAAACAAAAGTGGAATTTGAGCACTAAGGCCAAGGCTGCAAAAAACCATTTCACTTCTTCTGCCGCCTCTAGAGACGAAAAGTAGCTTGGGCCAGGACAAGTAGATGACACTACTAGGGAATAAGCACTCAAACGCAAGATGGGGAAACGCTGACAGATATTTGGACACCGTAAAGTGATTTTTGACAATGGGGTGAGTGAATGGAAATAACCTATTGAGTCCCCTTCAGGCGGTATTCCGGAAAAGGGTACGACACTATAACCAACATATCTATACCAGTACCTCATTGCACAAACAAATGACAAACTTAGGCCATATCTTTATTGCTTTTATATTGACTTTAGTAAGGCTTTTGATTTGTTTTCACGTATAATTCTTTGGAAAAAGCGGAATGCTATGGGCATTGATAAGGCACTGTTGTACTTTATACAACAACTGTGCACCCACACTTCTATTAAAGTCCACCTAAATACCTTGGGGGGGGGGGAGGGTATATACTAAATAGTGTCATACAAATAGGGGCATGAAACTGGTGTGGATTGGCCCCTTTACTCTATAATTTGATACTGCAGACATGAATCAAGAGCTTACGAAAATATTTAATTTTCCACCTAAAATTATTGCCATTCCCCTTCCTTTGCTCGCCTATGCTGATGACATTATCTTATTTGACCAAACTAAGATCGGACTGCAGTGGTCCCTGAAAGCAATGGCGACCTATGCCGAAAAAAATGAGATGGTGATCAACATAAGCAAAACCAAAACAATGCGTATGGAGGGGAAAAAAGGCTTCTAAGAAGAGCACAGTGGTATGGAAATTAAAGGATCAGTCCCTGGAAAATTTGAATGAGTACATATATTTGGGATTCCCGATTACTATAAATCCCCCTTCGTCATACTGTGGTGAATACGTACTAAATAAAATTTGGAAGAAATGGCTGACTGCAAAACCATATATTATCCATAATGGGGGTTTAATACACAAGGTCTATTAGAAATATATCACACAGCTATTATTCCCGGTACACTATATGCGATGGTGGTTTTGCCATTGGGTCAGGTGAGTCACCACCTAACCGCATGCCCTGCCCTTAAAAATCGATGTATAAAAAGAGATGCCGCTTTTGTTACCAAGATATAAAATATCAGGAGAGATCAATTTTGGTCTACGCTATATGGGGCGGAATCCATTGTCATATCCGCGGCTGCCTTTATGATTTGGAAGGACATTTTTAAATATTCTGGCACTGAGAGAATATTGGAATAGGTTCTACAAAGTAGTGCTACTGTGTGGGGCGGGGGGTGTTTGCTTCGTATATGTGTATGCTGCTACATATGATATTTCTTAATTGGGGTGCGCTTTTCGGTTTGGAAAGTGGGTGTATTTTTCTATGGGGATTTTAATAATGATTTGATTTTATCTAAGTGTTGATAAAAAGTATTAACTAGTATTTGTATATATGATGATGTGTTATTAACGATTTCTTTTAACTGATCAAAGTTTATAATTAACTATTTATTGAACAATAAAATATATATGTTTTAAAAAAACAATGGGGTGGCAAGGGTAGTCCATTGTGTGTGTGCAGGAATGTGGCAGCCAAGAAATGAAAGGTTTGAGAGACCAGGCTGTACTTTTGCATGTCCTCTTAAGGCTAAGCAACCTAGGCTTCAGTGGTGGCTGGTGACTTTGTAAAATAGTGGGGCATAACAGAGCATTTTGGCTTGAGGGAGGTTGTGAGGAGATGGAGGTTATATCCAACCTGCCTCCCCCAACC
Source organism: Ambystoma mexicanum (assembly GCF_040938575.1). Lineage (NCBI taxonomy): Eukaryota > Metazoa > Chordata > Amphibia > Caudata > Ambystomatidae > Ambystoma > Ambystoma mexicanum. Next base: position 346,459,388 of record NC_090922.1, read on the forward strand.
ACGAGGCCATTTTGGAAAAATGGGGCCAACCTGTGCAATTTACTGCATTGCCTAAATAGCACTTGGCTTTGGACAATGATTATGTGATATTAAAAGACGTTTGCAGTCTTGGGCCCAAGACTGGCTGAAGTGATCAAGGAAGCACGGACCACTGGTAACCTTCACTCATCTATGGCAGGAGCGGAGATCCCAGTCTTGTCAAAATCCAACAAAATGTGGCTCATACAGACCTTTATCCATCATTAACACCTCCACAGAAATAGGGTATTCCAGGAGTGTCAACCCTACCGTACTGGGCATGTATCATCAATCAATAAAGCACACAGTAAAACCCCTGCAAATATTGTGTACATTAGTCCTAATCTCCTTTTTTTTTTCATAACATTTTATTGGCATTTTTAAAGAGCATTACATTGAACATAACAGCAGTTATAGTGTAGCATTCAATAATCTGTTAAAGTAGCCGTGACTGTCGGGGAGACCGGTGTGCGGGGCCAAAATGCTGGGAGAAGCATCATTGTCCATGGTCCATCTTGTCCTTGGATGCCAGGTGGGATATGCTGGTTGCGGCATAAAGGGGGGGGTCTATGGCTTAGGGTTGTGGTTTAGTAGAGCGGGCTGCCCTGGAGCCATCTGGTCAGCGGTGGCCTCCTGGTGAGGGCTGGGATTTTAACTGCATAGTCCAAAAACGGATCCCATATGTTTAAGGTTCTATTTAGGAAGCCCGTACGGATCGCCGTGATTTTTTCGGCGACCGCTATGTCCCAACATTTCGCCCACCAAAGGGCCATTGAGGGGCCTTCTTTATCCCTCCACACCCGGGCCATTGCTATTTTTGCTGCTAGAAGTAGATGCGTACACAGCCTGGGGATGTGTCCTGAGACTGGGAATTCACCCCCACCTGTGTCGCCCAGGAGAATGACTCCGGGATCCCACGGGATGGAGAGGCCCGTGATTTCTTTGATATGATTGATTATCTCTCTCCAGTACACTTCGGCTTTCGGGCATGTCCAGATCATGTGGAATAGATGGTTTGGCAAATGATCCCACAATCTTTTATAAAAAGCCACTCATACCGTCTTTGTGCAAAACATCACTTTTATTTAACTAGTACAATTCATCATAATTACAACTCAATCACAACTTCAATAAAGTGCTTGGGAGGTTGTAAATGTACAGGAAAGCCTCATTGTATTTTGTCATTGTTTGCAATGTTTATACGAGAAAGACAGCCCCTATGCCTTTTTTATTTTGCTCAAATAATCAGAACCAGATGTGTACAAAATATAGGCGTTTTTTTACAATATAATCTGTCTGGCATCACATAGCCTCATGTTCATTGTGACAGTGGGGTCAAAGGTCTTAACTCGATGACAGCTATGCCTTCAATACCACATATCAAACTGTCGACACCATGTTTCGCCCAATTCACAGGTACGACACGAATAGGTGATCTAAAGATAGAACTGGGAGATATTAATTTGGTACAGATTGCTGCTGCATGAAGGCAGGCACAAAATGGACAAGTAACTTAAGAAGACATCACCCATCCTCCTCAGTGTATAGATGCTGAAGGTTCTGTTGACATTGTCTTGAAGTCTATGAATGTGCTCTATACTTGCAAAGCAGCGTCTCGAATAAATGCATGATATCTAAGCCTGCTCATAAATTGTGCCAGAGGGAAGATCAAGGACCATAAGTCGGAGATGTTGTTATCGGAGGGTTAAGCGGGCTAGTGCCCCAGGCACCCTCCTTGTGGGTGGGGGTTAGCCCTCATTGCTCCGTGATTCAAAGGAGCAATTTTTTTCAGAGAAATCCAGGATGTTTATGGTGCACTGCTGAAGCCCTAAAGCTGCAGTCGGGATGTTTGTTTGTTTTTTGATTTGTAAAGCGCACCGAACCCGTAGGTATCTGGGCGCACTGCATAAAATGTTGACGGTTACAGTTATATAAACCAATAAGTTGCGAGCATAATATAACAATATGAAAAGTAACAAATTAAGCAAGCAGGAAACGGGTATAATACAGAAAGTCAGGGCCGGTATGGCATAGGTTGCGAACATAAAATAACAGATACCAAAGTCAAGACCGGTGTGGGAAAGGTTACAAGCATAATAACTATAGCAGGTAACATAAAGTACAGTACAGAAGTCAGGACTAGTATGTCCTTAGAATTGTGGACGACAGGGTGGCATTAGATGTTGTTCATAACGAGCCAGTTTTTAGTGTTTTTCCTGAAACGTAGGAAGGTCTGGTCAATTTGCAGGTGCAGAGGGAGGGAGTTCTAATATTGGGCGGCCTGAACAGGGAAGCTGTTCCCACCTGCCCTTTTCAGGTTGAATCTAATCTGAGAACTACAATGCAGCAGGAGTTGGCAGTCTTTGTGGGGCGTGATGAGGATCTTCTGATAATTTTATCTCGTAGGTACTGTGGGGCAGCATTATTTAGACATTTATAGGTGATAGAAACGAATTACAAACCATTTGTTTTTTCTTCTGGCCTCGAAAATATGTTCTCTCCTTGGAATGCTTAGTGCTGTTCTGAGAGCATTGTTTTGTAATATTTGGAGTTTGTTAGTGATACGTTTGCTAGCTCCTGCATAGAGGGCAGTGCAGTAATCAAGTTTCAACAAGATTAAAGCTCTTAGGAGATGAGTAAGGTTTGCAAGCATAAATTAACTTGCAAGTGTACACTGTTGCGGAGGCCGTGGCATTAACTTGCTTGCCCAAGCAAGGGTTACAGCAGGCTCTGGTTACACAGCAGGCTCTCCAGTCGCTGGAAATCACTACAGCCTTCGTTCATCTTCCTCTTTGGTTTCAAATCTAGTGGTCCACTTGTCCAGCAGCTTCCAGGTTCAGAGTTTTTATCAGGAACTATAGCACAACCTCTGCATTCTCTTCCCCTGTTTTTTACAGCAAGGGGCGCTCTGGCTGTCCCATCAGGGCAGCCAGCCCCCCCCACTGGAGTTGTTGCCTTTCAGTCAAGGTGGAAGACAAAGGGCTGCAGAGTTTTGGAATCCTCCCTCGCTGCCTGCCTTTCCAGACACACTGGAGCCTGGGTGGGGAATCTAGAGGATTACTGGCAAAGACAAAACAGCCACTGGGGTTGTTCCTGCCTAGAATGGCAGGGGAAGGCCTCAGAAACAGCAAGCATACAAGAAATTATGAAAAAAGGACCACCATTATGGAAAAATGGTGGCCCTTCTGTGCATTACCGAGGCTGAATTAACAGCCTGCCAGTAATAATTACTAAAAGTCATAAAGGTAAAACCACTGTCGACAGCCATTCATGTAAAACTCGCAATGGTAACACAATGTTACCAGGTAAGTAAGAAAGGGGATACATTGTATCCTCCAGCACTCCACATAAGGTGGGGTGTGCTGGCTCACTAAATAAAATGTAAAGGGGGATCAAAATCCCTCTTTACTACTTGGGAACTGTAGTTCACCCAAGTATTTCAAAGAGAAATTAACACGGGAGCCCGTAGGGGCAACCCAGCCTAAGCACAAACGTTGTAGTAAACTATAAATTCAACCATACACTATGGAGAGACATAAAAAGGTCACCCATAAAAGAGTAAAAGACTGTGAGAGGTGAAAAAGATTCCCCTTCACTTAGGGACAAGGTAAAATAGTTACCTAGTCGAAGCAAACAGTTCTGGGGTTGACACAGGTCAGGAAGATTTATCCTTTTTATGAAAATGTTACCTAACAGCAGTCTATAACTGTCTGAGCTGTATCCGGCGAGGGTCAACTAGAATGTAACAAACATTCTGATTGGCCCTCGCTGAGAATCCCTCGAAGCTTTTGCTTTCTACACGTCCCCGGCAGGAGGTGCAGGGGGGCTGTGACAGCCGCTGAGCCGATGAGGAGGCTCAGAACAGGGTAATCTCTGTTCCGAGCACCGCAGGACTGGGAGTTGCTATCCTCCCCCAGCGGGGATTCGGGTGAGTGTTTTCGCCACACCCCAATAACTCCCTCGCCGCCCTCCCAACACCACTTACCTTGTTTATTCGAGAGCGGACGCATGGGGACTCTGTCCCCAGCGCGTCCCTTCCTGATGCTCGCCATGGAAAGGGAAAACTGACTCTGTTTTCCCTTCCCCCGGCGCCCATGTAAAAAAAATCATTCATTTTTTTTTCTGTTCCCAAACGCTTTAGCGTTTGGGAACAGAAAGAAAAAATGCGATTAGTACCCAGGTCTTGCTCGGGCCTGTAACTATGGGCCCTGGGGCATTACCTGACTCGGTAATGGACCCGCAGCTCGGGGCTTATTGCTTAAATATATCTCACGGTTTTATTGTCAGAGCAAGCATTGATTTGGCTATACCCCCCTATCCTCAAATCTTCTATTCAGTAAATCTGCATTCCTGCATGAAGCCAATTACATTACTACAATTCCTTTCTGCTCTAACAACCTCTCCCATTGGGATATTGTCAATGAAGGTCCTGCAGTGGCAACTGGTTGCATGAAGGGAAGAGTTAACCTCTGTAGCTTTCCTAAAGGTGTGAGATTGTAGCCCATCGTGCTCTGCATATACATACTTATGTCTAAGAAGTCTATTGTAGCTTTATCCATTGTACAGCTAAATTCGACACCAAAATCGTTGTTAAGATATTGCATAAAATGTTTTAAATGTTGAAGGGTAACCTGCCTGATCATAAAAATATCATCTTAGACTGATGCCCAGCAATCACATGCTCGTTAAATTTGTCACATCTACGTGCATCCAGAACTGACAGATAGAATGACAAGCCAAGAGTGAACACGCCACTCAAGACTATGGTAAGGGACACCCACCAGTTCTACAGGCTCATGTGCCTAGAAGAAAGCAATCATTTCACTCCAGGACCTCAATATCACCATTGGTCCCTCTTTTCAGATATAAGCATGGCGCGTTAAAACTTTCAGATTATACATCAATGAAGTATATTCTAAGAAACAAACAATACTGTATGAAAGGTAAATTAAGAATCTGTAATTTGTACAACGCAATACGATTTACTGACATTTACAAGCATGTATGCTAATTGATAAACTCATTCACCCCCTTTACTATAAAATAAGCTTGCACTAAGAAGCCAACTGGACGGGACAACAATTCTGAATCAGTACTACACAATAACTAATTGAAATATAAGAAGCATAATACCTTTGTTTGGTAAGAGAGATCTAAGAAGGGCTTATGAAGATTGCCGAGTACATTTGCGACAGCTAGTTATTGGAAAACCAGCATTACTTTGTTTCTTTTCGCATGTTTTCTTTTTTTCCCCTTTTTATATCCGATTTTCTAGTCCTTTTCTGATATTGGGATCATTTGAATGTGTCTGAAATTATTTTTAGTATTACACACCATTGTATAGTTTTGAATGTTTGAATGCACGCACCTGTTGTAACACTATGCAGTTCATGTCATATACTTTGTTCCCTCTCTAAAAAAAACAAAGAAAAAAGCGTATTCTTTCTATTACAATCAGCCTTGTGAAAGACCCCAGAGGTAGAAGAAACACGTGTTGGCTGAGACATTTTTAGACAGTTTTTTTGTTTCAGCCACTGTTCTAATTTGGAGAAATTCACTGCTGTAGCAATACTTAAAGTGGCAATGTTGTTTTTTTATTTTTTTTTATATTAAACCTGAGTATCCAGAATTGCTTTAACCAAATTGGTATTTGGTGATTCATTAAGAGTTATTGATTGATTTAGCGTGATTGTGCCACAGTACCTTTGTAATATTGCATTAATAAACTAGGGCTTTTCGTTTCTAAGACCATTTATTACAACATCCCCAAAACCGCTGGAAGGGGCGTAAGACTTGGACAGAGGAAAAAAAACGGTGGCTATAGAGCAGGATGACCGACAGGAAAACACATCATGGAAAGCATGTGGGGCTGGAAAGTTGGAGCAGGGTCCCCTATTGATAATAGTAATCATGTTGTCATCCCAAACCATGGAACTGAGGTACAATACGTCTCCATACATTCTTCCCACTTAAGATTGCAATTCTCACTCGGATCTTCTCGCTAGAGTAGTAAATGCAAAAGCCATGTCCTGGCCTTCCAATGTCACAGTATTATCTTGCACACACATCTCCTCTCAGATGATCGATGGGTTGTTTTATGAAGGTTGGTCTTATATTGTGAAAGGTGTTTTTTGATTTTTGTTTAAAAATAATGTTTTTATTAACATTTTGTATAACTTGCATGTGTGTATGCGCAATATTGACCAATCATTGAAGTCTACAACCTTTTTTCCACCCTCCCCCCAACTCCCCCCCCCTGCCAGCCAGCCTACCTGTTCCTGCAGTACTTGTGTTGCCATGTGCTAATCAGACCTTCCAGAGTGTTCATGCCCATTTGCCCTGTTCTCCTGGGGTGAACGTGCCTCCTTTCCGGTTGGGGATCCCTCAAGTGTAGAGGCAAACAGTTCTTGGAGCAGCGACCTCCATAAGTCAATATCAGTGTTTTCCTTACCCTGGCTCTCTCGGGCTGCCTCTTGCCATACTGAGATCTCCGCAAGCAACCATTTCTCGAGATCTTTCCACCACAGCCGTGCCTGCAGGTCGTTGTGTGCCTTCCACCCCATTGCTATTCTGCGTTTTGCCAGAACGTACACCAAGTCCTTTTAGTTTGCTCACATATTTCTCCTTGTTTGGGCATGAGAAAATACCCATCAGACACGCTCTGGGGGACCGTATGTCCGGTGTTATATCAATCCTGGCTTACATGTGCGCTATCTCCTCCGAATACTGTTGGATCTTACTGCAGGCCCAGAACATGTGCACCATATCCGCGTTGCTCGGACCACATTTCAGACAATGTTGTTCATTTGCCGTATTAAATTCTGCAATTTTGGAGGGGTCAGGTACGCCCTGTGGGCCACATATAGTTGTATTAGCTGTAGCCTGGCGTTCCTGGACACTTCATGGTATCCCCGCACCCTCTCTCAAGCCTTATCCGCAATTGATTCTCGGAAGTCCTCTTCCCAACTTCAGCGTGTCAGAGCCAACCCATCTCCCTGTTGTGTTATCAATAGCTCATAAAATCTCGATACTGTGTGGCCACCCTGTGAAGTATCGTACAGTGTTTCTATTGCCTCGTTTTGTGTGAGCGCTCCCTCTACTCCTGACCGTTTCTGTCTCGGCGCTTTGAGGAGCGAGGCATAAACTATGTGTTGGACCCTGTGCAATACTGTTTCTGTAATGAGTGTGTCAATCTATTGGCTGCCCTTCCCGTCGTACATCCCCTGTGGTCACAACCCTCTGGGACTCCCAATACTTCCGCACATTTAACCTGGCTTGCGGGGCATCTGTTCTCAGTGCCACAAGTGGGATCTGGGGAGAGTAGGGCATCGCCTGCCCTAGTGTGCGACATGCCTTATGGACTTGCACACGGTTAGCAAAAGCAGGGGTTTAGAAGGTATGATGCATGTATCCACACTACCTCTTTCAAGAAAAATGGGGTGCATGCTGGTTGTAGTAGGGGAGTGTCCTGAGTAGGTTCGTCCGACTGCCTCCCCGTGACAAATTGCAATTAGCTTGCAGCAAAGTATGCCTTGAAGTTGGGCATTCTGATACCCCTCTGGTCACACGGTTTCTGTAATTTCATGAGTGCCATTCTGCATCTGGTGTTACGCCATAGAAACCCCTGACCTACTGTGTCTAGCTTAGTAAAAAAGTTTCTACGGATGTTGTACGGACATTGGTGAAGTAATGCAGAAGCCTAGTGAGAACCACCATCTTCAGTAATGCTGCCCTTCCCATCAGGGAGAGGGGCACCCTAGCCCAAAAGTCCATAGACTTCTCCACCCTGTCAACCACCTTCTCTGTATTTTGTATGTGTTCGGTCTTGGGATCGTGGTAAATATCGATTCCCAGATATTTAAAGTGTCTATTTCCCACTTCACCGGGAGTACTGGCAGCGTGCCCACTGGTTTCCCTTTATATCCTGCCAATCGGAACAGGCACGATATTTGTTTGCTAACGGTTATGACAGAGAGTTCGGTAAATTGCTCTAATTGTTCTAATATATATTGCTGGTTAGTCTCTGGGTGTTGCAAATATAGGAGCATGTCACCGACATATAAAGAGATCAAGTTCCATCTACCATGTGTTTTTATGCCTGCCCCTTTGTACTCTTTCCGGAGGTATACCGCCATGGACTCCAGGGCCAGTATAAACAGCATGGGGGACCATGGGCATCCTTGCCTCGTGCCCTTCTGCAAAACCCACTGTTCTGAGATCTGGCTGCCTGTCTTGTCTCTAGCTATCAGCCTGCTGTACAGCAACCAAACCCACCTAAAGTGTGCAGGTCCTATGCCAAATCTATGACTGTAGCTAGCAACCATGGCCACCTAACCAAGTCAAACACCTTGATTGCGTCCAGTGAGGCCACTGCATACTGATCAGTGTGGTCCTTGGTGTAGTCTATGTGGTGTAATCTGCACAGGTTCCATGTGATGTTCCTATTCGGTACGTATCACGTTTGGTCTGGTTGTATGAGCTTGGCTATTACTGTCTTAAGCCTATTGGCTAGTAGGGTGGTGAGAATTTTCCCGTCCTGGTTTAACAGTGACAGTGGCCTATATGATCCACTGTCAGTGTCTGGCTTATTTGGCTTAAGCAACGGTATAATTATGGACTTCCTTAACAACGTTGGTAGTTCTCCTGCCTCAAATGCCTCCTTGTTGGTAGTGGCCGCCCATGTTCCGCCCTGTACTCCTTATAGCAGCAACCCGTCTTTCCCGGTGTCTTGCCGGTCAGTAAACATCTGATGGTGGCTTCTAATTCTTGCTTCTAGAATTCTGGAGCTTCGAGCCTTCCCACAGCCTTCGGGTCCAGCCTTGGGAGTTCTTTCTGTGCCAGGGCCTCGTCTATCTCTGAGGGCTCCCTGTCTTCAGTGTCGGCATACAGGTCTTTGTAATATTCATAGCACCACTGCTTTATCCCTTCCTGTGTCATGCGCACTGCCCCGTCCCGCCCCGTTTGTTGACCGTATCATTTCCCGCTTAGATTCGCTCTTGTACAACCATGCTAGCAGCCGACGTGGCTTATCCCCCTCTGCATGCTGCTTTTCTACATACTTTGTATAATTCAATGCACCCAGCCTATCCCAATGTTTCAGGCATTCGTGCTGCAACCAATTGGTCCAATTCCTCAAGTGTGGTTTCCGCTTTGGTTAAATATCCCTCTATCATGGCTTGTATGCTGCCCGCTTTGGCGATTGCCAACCTTGAAGGCCTCCTATAGAGTACCAGCTGATGCTACACTGCCTGTGTTGTGTTCGAAGTAGTCTGATGTTTACCGTTAGGTGCTCACGGAACGCTGCATCTTTCAGGGCTTCGCTCCTGAGCCTCCATGTTGGGATTCGTGCTCTGGGAGAGAAACCTTGCCATGTGACCAGTAGTGGCGCGTGGTTCAACAGTAATCGGGAGTAACAAATGTGCCTAAGGTTTCTTTGCCTGTGAAGAAAGTCTAGCCTGGTGGATCGGTACTTCAAAGCAGTGGGGGTTAGGTGCATGCGTTTGTTATTGGATCTGTCAAGAGACGGGTCCAATGTATAATTGAAGTCTTCCACTCCCCCCCCCCCTCCCAAACTAATGTGCAATTTCTGTAAGGGCCCATTCGGGGGTATAGCGAGCGAAAGTAGGCTGCAGTGTCATGATTAGATGCATAGGTATTAAAAATGCACAATTCCTTTTTCTCGAGAAAACCATGCACTATCGCCATCCTTCCTTCCCTGTCTGTGACCGTTTTAAGCACTCAGAAGGGTTCCGTTGATGCTATCCATATCAGCACCCCTCTAGCCTACTCTGAGTAAGGCAAGCCCAAGGTGGTGCCATTCCATCTTTTAGCAAGGACAGATTGTTTCTCCGGAGTAAGGTGCATTTCCTGTAAGAGTGCTATGTCTGCCTTTTTACAGCGCAGGTATGTCATTATCCTGTTCCTTTTGATGTTGCACTTAGTGTCTTCTGTGTGGTTGAAAATTGACAAGGGGGGTCCTGGGAGTCCCTCTGCCAGACATTAGTCCTGGGTACGAGGGACTTACCCAGAGTCTTTAGCTCACTATCTTTCACAGAGAAGAAATATCCCAAACCTATCAGTCTTTGTCCTGCCCTGGGGCAGTCCAGCACCGAAATGCTAGGCAATTCTCCTCTGAACAAGAGTACCAACAGCATCCCCAGACACGTGTTTCGGTCTGGTTGGACCTCATCAGTAGGGAGGAGCTGTGCCTCTCCAAGAATAGTGAGCAAGTGGTCTACGTCTGGATTCCCCTAGTAACTTAGGTCTCTAATGTTGACTCTAACATTCCCTCTGTCCTCATCCTACTTGATCTTTCCTCTGCTTTCAACACGGTCAACCATACCACTCTGCTCAACCATCTCTGTGACAACCTGGGTATCACTGATCAGGCTCCGTCCTGGCTGACCACTTTCCTCTCTGATTAACCCTCCCAGGTCAAACATGGGTCCTTCCTATCTTCTTCCATCTCCCTCTCTACCTGCAGTGTTCCACAGGGATCTAACCTCTTGCCCTGGATTTTCAACCAATACCTTGCATCTCTCGCTTACTGCATTTCCATTTTCTGTTAAAATTTCCAGTGCTATGCTGATGACTCTTAACTCCTTTTTCAGGCTTCCTTCAGCCACCTCCTCTCCTTCCCTCAGCTCCGATTGCCTAATCGCCATTCAAAATTGGTGTGCCGCCAACTATCTTTGTCTAAATGCCAACAAGACTGAGATCCCTCCTCATTGGTACACCTTCACCATCCTTTCCCCTCACTCTCTGGCTGGCCTCCCTTGGCCCTCCTCCTACCACTACCTGCGAGGCTAAGAACCTCAGGGTCATCTTTGACTCCTCACTTTTCTTCTCCGCACACATCTCTGACATCTCTAAAAAGAGAAACTTCTTACTGCACCTCCTCAGAGATACTCTGCCTTTCCTCACTTTCCCTCAGAAGCTCACTGTCTCCTAAGCTCTGGTTTTCTCTAGGTTGGACTACTGCAACAGCCTCGTTCTAAATCTACCTGGCTCCACTCTCCACCCTTTACAACTGATCCAGAACAGGACTGCGAGACTGGTCCTTGGCCTCAAGCCCTGGGATCATATCTCTCCAGCTCTGAAGTGGACGCAAGAATTAAATTTAAAACCCTCTGCCTTGTCCACAAGGCTTTCTGGGGCCAGGGGTCAAAACACCTTCAACTATCCCCCCATAAATATCTCCCCTCTCGAGCCCTTCGCTCCTCTACTTACTCCCTCAGGGTCAGTTGCTTTCAAAGAACCAAGCTGGGGCTTGATCTGTCTTCGGCTGGGGCCTCCCTTTGGAACAGTGATAGGCAGTGATAATGCGGTACGCTAACAAACAGCAGCGACTTTGCGAACACGTGATTACAAAGACCTGATGCCAAGCACAGTCAAAATGAGTTCTCAACTGTCCCAAACACTATAGAGTGGACAACAGATCAGAAGCTCTACCACGGGGGAATGAAATTGAGTTCCCTGATTGTACTGCTGTGTCCTGAAGATGACCTAATAATTGAATTGAGTGACAGCACTTCAGAGGGTGCAGTACACACACGAAGGGCCGATGTCGACCAGTTAGGGATCCAAAGCATTTTATGTTCCCTATCTCTTCTGACATAACCAAATGATGGTTGTGTTATAAAAGAAAAGTAAAACCAAGATTAAATTACCCCATTGTTGAATGAAAGTTGAATATTAAGCACATGTTTTTTATAATGTTTTTAAGAAAAGAAAAATAAGAGAATTGTTACAAAAGTATTTACGAAATAGAATTATGTCAAAGTGTAACTGGGTGATTAATCTACCAAATGACTCGGTAGATTCCGAACCTCCTGCCTGTTTTCACAAAAGGGACTTCTAGAGAGGCTTAGTCGATCTGTCTTTGCTTCTTTAATAAATGCATCATTAAAAATGTCCCCCAAGAGTCTGAGTCCTTCTTCTGACCCGCCACAGTACTCTTCATAAGTTAAGGTTGATGTTTACCCCTCTAGGATTCTCCCAAACTGGCCATGTCCGGTTTGGTATTCAAATCTTCTCCAGTTCTGTGAAAGGCAGGTTCACTTGGGAGGTAGAAGTCCTTTCTCAGCTGATGGGATGCACTCTCCACCCCACCTTACTATTGCTGAACCTGAGAGCTTGGTACCTAATAAATTAACTTCAGCCTACCTGATTATTTTGAATGCAAACATAGTCTCATGACTTTAACGAGGAAGGAGTGCACTCGGCAGTGAAAAAGTAGTGGCTTTGCTTCTGCAATTGGCCGCTTGACAATATTGATCTTCTCCTAGCAACTTTGGACAATGTCATGTCCTTCACAATATATTTGGCCGGCACATGGATTCTCTTTGATTCCTAGAAGTGTTATTTTTTGGTTCTTACTGCATAACTAAACTCTCCGGAGGATTTGTGTCCATAAAATAATGATTCAATTAAGCACTACTTAAACAGCTTTCTTCAACCTCAACCTTCCATGTACGAGCCTGCACACTGGGATTTTCTAGTTGTAGGCGTGTTGATGCGCACACCCTTCAAGGCTTTGGCTTTCTGTGAGTTAGACCTACTGTCTTGGAAGAGTGCTTTTCGTGTGCAACAAACGAATAGATTAGTTGCCATATATTGTATCAGTCACCTCTTTCATCTTTATCTCGAGCATCTTTCCAGTGTTCCATCTTAGACTGTATGCTTCCTTGGCCGAGGAGATGCTGCCGAACCTGAATGTTTCCAGGGCATTGACATTTTTTCTTGAAAGAGCTAAACCATTTAGAACTGTAGATCATTTTTTGTCACTCATGGTTATCTTGACCCTGGTAAGAAAGAGGATACGGTAACCTTAGCTAAATGTTTTGTTTGCTCTGGTTCTCCTTCCTACCAGCTGCATGGTATCCTTGTGCATGTTAAAGACAGCATTGTTGGCCTTATAGGGAACTGTTGTCTTGGAAATGTGCCTGGTATCTACTTGGGCTTCTCCTCCATGCTTTTTTGAAAGCATTGTTCTTTTGGATGCCTCCACAAGAAGGGGTTCATCCTGACAACCACCTTTTTTTTGCTTGTATCTGGTTGGAAAATGCAGACTGCCTCCTTCCAGGGTATAAATCTGTTTTTAATCTGATGTGCAACTAGTTTGGAAAGGAGGGAGAAAGGATGACTGAGAAAGCAAAATTAACTTCAAGGTGGTTCGGGTTCTTAGTCCTTCCTCTACCACCTGCACAAAACCCACTGTTTCATCCTCACGAGCATATTACATGATTCAACCTTTTATGGTATATGGAAAAAGAACTTTTCGAATGGCAGCTGTCACTTAGTAGCATTATGGGGTGGGGGTGTGGCCAGAAGATTGTTCTCTTGAGTGGGAGCGTCAGAGGTCTGGCAGTCCGGGCATATTATTGATTGGCAGTTAACAAGAGCTGGAAACAAAATGGTGAACCAACCTTCATCAGCCCGAACACTTATTTGTGCAGAACCCCATGCTCCATAATGTTAAATCCCTGGCACTACGGGGATGGAGAGGATTGGTGGCCTCATTGAACTGAGCAATCCTTCCAATAGGGCAAAAGTCGGTACAATTTCTCTAAATATGCCCTCTGCGTTCAGCTACTAGCGCACCCCTTATAAGACTGGTCAGGTTTTTAAGTTCAATGTGCAAAGTTATTCTCCATTCATAATTGTATTCATTATAATTGTTCTTTTATAATGTGCTTAACACCAAATAGTGGATTCTAAGCACGGATCAGGATTCACACCTGTTGTGCTGCATTGTCTTGCTTCCATGACAAATGCGTTGCCCCTGAGCTATGCTTCCTCCCCAACTTGTCCAAGTCATCCCCATTTGTATGTTGCTCGAGTTTTCCAAAGAGGCATCTGAATAGAAAAACGTTTTCTTTGGGATTCCACTAATTTTACACTTGGTTGCTTTGGGGGTCCACCTCTTCACAAGAGAACTTCAATCTTCACAAGTGCCCATAGTATATTAAACTTAATTTTTTATTTTAAAAGTTGATCCAATACGGCCAACACGTCCTGAAGACGTAGGTGTGTGTGTGTGTGTGTGTGTGTGTGTGTGTGTGTGTGTGTGGAGCTTTCCGTCTCTTCCTCTCTGAAATGTGGAGTGGCCCTGTCCCCCGTGCTGGCCGGGGGTTGATTTGTTGTGGGCTTGATTTCACTCAATTCCCACCCCCCTCTTGATACTGGTATTCGGCAGGGCTCAGTTCTGGGCTGCTGTGCTGAAAGGCAGGGATCAGCGTTTCACTCAGCTGAAGCATGACGAGATGGATTGAAGGTGGAGCAGCTGAGGCGTTGCGAGCCGGGACCAGAGGAGGGTGCAGTGCAAGCAGGTCCAGACCCCTAAGGAGTGTTGAAATTTTGCAGCATATATCACAGGGATCAGCAGCCTTGCAGTTAAAATATTACATTGCACCTTTCCCCCGCCGGTTGCAAGACAGCTGCTGCATGAACACTCCACTTAAAGCGACACGAAACAGGTGGTCCGGGTAGCGCTCGGACAAAGTCTCTGAACTGCACCGCAGGTACCGTTGGAAATAACTTAATAGCTCCACTTTGCCCCGTTGCAGTACAGATAGGAACCAAAAGTGGGACAGAGGCCATTAACAAAGTAACACCAAGGGGGAGAGTAAATTGTGGCGCCGCTGCAATAGGCACTTTGTAGACCTGAACTTGAGTCCCACAAGGAGCATTAGTTGGACCAGCACTAATTCTCACCCATTAGCGGCATATCACAATTTTATAAAGTGTAACAAGCTGGTTATCCCGCATCACCTTCTGAGAGCTAGGCCTTGATTGCTCGCCCACATTTGACCAAATACAGAACCCTGGCTGGGGTCCTCTGTGCCTCTCCTCTGCCATATATAGAGAGGAGGAGTACAGACACCCCCTCCGGTCTTTACACTGGTGGCAGCGGTGGGATGCTTATGGTTTTAAGAATCCGTGTGTAACCTTGCCACTTACAAAATACCTACACTTTGTTAAATTGAGGTTTAGTTGTGTATAAGATGACTACTTTACAAGCAATGGAGTCTATTGCAAATGGTAAATTGACTCGGATGAGCTTAGAGGCTCTCCAGATTGCTTGTGAAGCCAGGGAGTTAGACTTGGAGGATAAGTCTAGGACTGAGCTGATAGCTGCCCTGGTGGACTACCAGACTGATTGTGAAGCTCTTGAAGGGGTGGGGTGGGGGGGTGGAACCAATGAGGGCCCTACCCTGCGGGTGTTGTTGAATCTAATTATGAGAATGCTACCATTCCTGCGGCCTCTGTTCGACCGCCAGCAATGTTTTTTCAGGCAATGCCTTGGAACTTGAGTTATTAAGGATGAAATTGGCCTTTGAATACCGAAAATTGGAAATAGAAGCTGAACTTAAGAGGAGTTGGCACAGCAAGTGGTACTCAAGAATAGGGATCTTGAACTCAAAGACGACACTGAATGTCAATGAATCCAGCTAAAGAAAGCTAGAGTGGAGCCAGGCTGGCTGAAACGTGGGTCTCCCACCGGGTGTCACCCAAGGACTCCAATGGGAAGGACATAGAAAAGGGGACCTCTCGGAAGGCTGAAGAGTCCCAGAAGCAATCAGTCGAGTAAACCCAAACATTCCTTTCCTAAAACCCAAAAATCTAGTGGGGATACGTCCTATGTGGGTGGGAGTAAGAGTAGTGGTCCACCTGCTGCAAAGCAGGCTCCCAGTGTCCCCAGTACCGTACCCCGCATTCCTGGCACTTGCTGGGACTGTGGGGTTCTGGATCACAAGAAGGGTGACCCCAAGTGTAAAGGTAAGGCACTTGAGTCCAGGCTGTCAGCCTGACCTACCCTTCCCCATGCCTGAGGTGGAGGCCACTGTCCTCCCCTCCTCTACAGGGATCACATTTGGTGCTCCTGTAGAGATTTCCGTGGTGTCCCTTGGCGCCTGAGACCACTACGCAGAAGTACTGGTAACAATCCCACAGAACACCCATAGGTTTTTGAGAAGTGTCCTCTTGAATGGACAGCCTTCTACTAGTTTGAGAGACACTGGGGCAAGCATGACAGTGGTGGACAGGACCCTGCTCAAGCCAGAAGACTATGTAGGTGAGGTGCTCCTCTGAGAACTACGATGTTAGCTGGTGAGCCTCCCAAATTATCGCTTATAGCCTTAGTCAACATTACGATTGGAGACGAGACAGCAAAGCTTCCTGTCGTGGTTCAGGACAACGTGCCTGCTAACATTTTGTTTGGAAATGATTTGGTAGAAATTGGGATGATCTCGGATGGTCTACCGATGGTTGCTGTGGCGGTCACCTGATCACAGGTCACACCAGGTCCGGCTGCGAGTCTGGTTCCCTCGCCGACTGGGGAAACCCAAGGCATGAAGAAGAAAGAGCAAGAAGGACACCTCTGCGAAAGGGATGCCCTTCTCTTCCTGCTGCTCCTGCAGCACCCATTGGGATTCAGGCTCCGGGCGGGCTGGATCCAATGGTAAACCCAAACTCAACTCCTGAGGGAGACGAGGCAAAGACCCTCCTGCGGGAGAGGTGCTCCACCTGGAGGACCACCCAACCTTCAATGCCTGTTTGGCTGTAGGGGGACCCTCCCGGGCGGACTTCTGTTGAGGACAGAGAGAGTGCCACTCTCTCCAGGGTCTGAGGAAACGAGCCCTGTCCCTGGCCCAGGGAGAGGTGCCTAGGACATTCCGGATTTATTGGGAGGGTGAGCTCCTGGTTAGTGAGCCTACTAAGCCTGAACCTGGTTCCCTCAAGAGGTTGGTGGTACCCCAGGTTTACAGGCCCTTCCTACTGCAGCTGGCGCATGAGGTGCCCTTGGCTGGTCATCTTGGGACCAAGAAGACAAAGCAAAGGCTCTCTGCCCATTTCTACTTGCCCCGATTGGGAGTAGAAGTGGAGTCCCACTGCAAGACCTGCCCAACTTGTCAGTTGTCTGGCAAGACTGGAGGCTGCGTCATTGCCCCACTGCAGTGGTTGGGACACCATTTGAGAGGGTGGGCATCAACCTCATTTGTCGCCTTGACCCTCCCACTTCAGGTGGACATTGGTTCATCCTGGTCTTGGTTGATTATGCCAGCAGGTACCCTGAGGCTATACCCCTTCAGACTATTACTGCCAAGGTGGTTGCCAGGGCTCTCCTAGGCATTTTTACCTGTGTTGGATTCCCTAAGGAGGTTGTCTCTGACAGAGGATCCAACTTCATGTCGAGTTAAATGAAAAACATGTGGAAAGAGTGCGGGGTTAGCAACAAGTTCTCCACCTCTTACCATCGCCAGACCAATGGTCTGGTCGAGAGATTTAATAAAACTCTCAAGAGCATGCTAGGCTCTTTGGAAGAGCCCCTAAGGAGGAAATGGGATCTCCTCCTGCCATGCCTGCTGTTTGCTTACATAGAGGTACCCCAAGAGGGTGTTGGTTTCAGCCCCTTTGAGTTACTCTTTGGCCATCCAGTGAGGGGGCCCCTTGCCTTGATCAGAGAAGGTTTGGAAGCCACCCCTATAGGTCCCGCCAAGCAAATTGGGGACTATGTGTTAGGCCTTAGACGGAGGATGACACACATGATGGGTCAGGCGACAGCAAATCTCGAGGCCAGCCAGGAACTGAACAAATAATGGCATGACCTTCAAGCCTTGCAAATGGATTGGACTCAGGACATGAGATCCTTGTGATGGAGCCTACCAAGCCTCAAGCTTTGGCAGATAAGTGGACTGGACCCTTCAGGATAATCTCCAAGATGGGCAAAGTCAATTATCTGGTTGACATGGTAGCCCCTCAGGTATTCCATTTTAACAGGCTCAAGCCTTTCCATAGGCAAGCCGAAGTCTCATGCTGACTTCAGAGCAAGAAGAGGATGAGAGTAAGCCCCTTCCTGATTTGCTGCATAGCAACCCTCAGGGTGGCTGAGGGAGTGCATCTCTCTCTCTCCTGATCTGAATACAGAGCAGCAGAGGGCCTGCAGGGCTTTGCTCCGGCAGTATGTGCCTCTGTTCTCACTGACCCCAGGCCTTACACCGTTGTGTAGGAATGAAATTGACACTGGTGACAGTGTGCCTGTCAAAAGCATGTGCTACCGTATGTCAGATTAAAGTTAAGAACCACATCCAGGCTGAGGTCGCCAAGATGTTGGATCTGTGTTATTGAACCCTCAACCAGTCCCTGGTCCAGTCCAGTGGTCCTTGTCCTCAAGGCAAGTTTCCAGGCCGGTACCAAGGATTGGGGGTTCTGTGTGGACTACAGAGGAGTAAATGCGTCACCAAAACTGACGCGCACCCATTGCCCAGGATTGATGAGCTTGTGGACACCATAGGTGCTGCCAAATTTGTGAGCACCTTCGACCTTACCTCAGGCTATTTGCAAATAGCTCTGACGGACCATGCCAAGGAAAAGCTGGCATTTCCGACACCTAAGGGACTCTTACCAGTTTAGAGTCATGCCTTTTGGGTTGAAAATTGCACTTGCCACTTTCCCACGTTTAATCAATCATGCACTCAGTGGGCTGGAGGCCTTTTGTGTGGCCTACTTAGACATCGCCGTCTATAGTTCCACATGGGAGGAACATTTGACTCACTTGGATAAAGTGTTGCAGGCCTTGAAAAGGGCTAACCTCACTATCAAGGCCACCAAGTGCCAGATGGCTCAGGGGAAAGTCATGTATCTTGGTCATGAGGTAGGTGGGGGTCAAATCCAACCTCCCCCACCTGTAAGGTACATGTTATACATGACTGGAGACTCCCACTACTCAAACCCAGGTGAGAGCCTTTTTAGGCCTCACTGGGTGTTATAGCAACTTCATGGCGGACTTTGGAACCATAGCTACCCCCCTGACCTTGCTGACTTCGCCCAAACAACCAAGGAAGGTTAATTGGACAGAAGACTGTCAGAGGGCCTTTGTTGGCTTGAAAGAAATTCTGTGTAGGGCACCTGTGTTCTGTGCGCCTGATTACAGCAAGCCCTTTATCATCCAGACGGATGCCTGCAACACCGGAATTGGAGCTGTCTTGTCCCAGTTAGATGACAAAGGGAGGGAACATCTGATCATATTCATCAATAGACAACTCCAGGGAGAACTCAGATGGGCTACTGTTGAAAAGGAATGTTTCTGTATAGTTTGGAGCTTAAGGTACCTTCAAGGTCCAAACGGATCATAAGCCCCTGAAGTGGCTTATGCAGAGGAAGGGTGAGAACCCGAAACTGCTCAGGTGGTCCATTAGCCTGCAAGGGCTAGACTTCACCATAGAGCATAGACCAGGGAAGAGTCATAATAATGCAGATGGCTTTTCCAGAAGGTATGTTGACCGTCTAGATGAGAGAGTCAATTGTTTGGGAGATTAGACGCCCTAACCTCATTTTTGGGGGAGGGGGTGCGACTGTGATGTTGGAAATGCATCAGAGGGACAGGGCCTCTGAATCCTTGTCCTGTATTGCTTTATCATGTGTTCTGTCTTGTTTTCCACGCAGGAGTTCATGTTGGACTCCTGGCGGTGCAGCTCTTCCTGTATTTAGTTTGGTGAGCAGACCATTGGGATACCCTTGGGGCACCCATGGGTGGGAGTACGACCCTGTACTCCTAGTGTATGTTTTTTGGGCACCTGTGTGTGGCCCACAGAGCAGGGTACGGGCTGGTTGCAGCTCCCTGCTGAATTGACAGGTGCCATGCACATCCTCCATTTTGGGAGGCCCAGGCCCCGTCATTGGAATCAGTGGATTCCTGATAGGAAACAAGATAGCCCCTGCAGCCTCTTGCTTTCTATCGCCTGTTACCTTACTTTTCCCAAAGTCCCGAAAAGCCCTGACTCTGTCCCTTCCCCCTGACTGGCTGTTGGGTGGAAGTTCCATATATGGTGTTGTGGGGGAAGTCCAGGCCAGACTGGCTGGAGCCTTCCCAATGACTATGTTGTGGGTATGCCCGTGGTGTAGGACCTGGGTGAATGGAGTGTGTGACAAATACGCATTCTGTGTTATGGCTGTCTAGTATCTGGTGTTTGAACAATGACTGAGACAGCCCTGCCTGACTGGTATGAATGCAGTGTGTAGTGCTGAATGGAAGAGTGCTTGACCGAATCCACATTCTGTGTTGCGAGTGTCTGGATGGAGAAGAATGGCCTGAATGCACTGTGCACGTGATTGGCTGCCTGACTGCCTGAATGCCCTTCTGAGTGATTGGTTGCCTGAGTGTAACCCAGCAGAGTTAATGGGAGACAGTATATCTGGGTGCCTCTCACTGCTAGAAATCGTTCAGAAGCTCAAGTGGAAACTGATGCTTAACTTTGAAGCCCACTGGAAGAACAACTGCTGCTGCTGTCCTTCGCTAATCTGAAAGCTGCTGTGCCATCAAGGAACTGATCCAAGAGAGGACCTGGCTAGGAGACCTCTTCCCGAGCTACGAGGGACCATCGTGCACCAGCTGATCTTTGCCAAAAGCTCCCTGGCAGACAGACCTACGAAAGGACTCCCTTGTTCATCATCGTCGTCCGCTTTCGTCCTGCCGGAGAAAGTCAAGACTGTCGACAACCGAGGAGAATCTGCCAGTGGATTTCCCGCCACCCGAAGACCGCAGAGACGCTGGACGACTCGACGCCCTTGCTGGGCCAAAGTTCTTCAGTAACACTTTGCAGCAAAGAATATTTGTCGTTGAGGTGCAACACACGCCTGTTAGGCTCACCTGATCTCTGCGGGGGCGTCTGCTGCTGCTGGACGCTTGCTTCTGAGCGTTGGACCACCACCCTCCGGTTCCCTGACTTGGATAGTCCAGAACAACCTCCCTGGGTCTGTTCCTATGTAGATAGGAAAGGAGGTTGAGTTTTGACAGTTCTAGGGCGATCCTAAACCCCCCCCTCCTGTTCCCTTCAGTTTGTGCTCCTTGTGCAAGCTGAGTTCACCTGTTGTTTTGCAAGGATGGGCTCTCCGTCCTGCTGTTCTCGCAGGGGCGCTAATCTTCAGTGAACTAGTTACTTCACTGGTTCCTGGTGAGGACTGGCCCAGGCCAGCTGCAGCGTAGTCCTTAATGGTGACTTTATCCCCTTTGGTAGCAGTCTGGTAAGTATTTGTGCTCCGGTGAGTATCTTGTGCTTTGTTAATGTCCTTCGTATCTGTTTTCAGGGTTGTTCCTTGATGGAGATGTTTGTCCCCGTGCTCACTTTGTCTCTTTCCTCCTTTTTAGGTGCTGATGCGGTTCCGGAGCTGCAACGCGATGTGCTAAGGCGACTACAATGAGTGGAAATGGGTCGCCGTATGCACATGTCAACTTGGCACGATCTACAGATAAGTGAAGCGTCCGATGTGAGCGAACTAGGCATTGTGCGTGCCTTCAAGATGCTAAGCTAACCTTTCTCTTCTTTTCTTTCTCAGTGTAGCGGTCGCAACAAGGTGATGGATTTGTGGGTGAGTAATTGCAGGCTTGCAGGTTTCCGGGTTTCTCCGCTCTTTTCGGCGAAGATAACCGAGTGTCTCAAGGTACGTGATTGCTGGCTTCTTGACTTCTATGGTAGACTGGATGATGTCTGCAGGAAGGATTGTGGTGAGAGTCACGTTGCAAGGCAAAGTAACCCGAAGCACGGGCTAGGGCAGAGGCGGGGCTTAATTACCCTGGTCTGTAGCCACGCCCACAAGCAGTCTGTCTGGGCATGCCCTGCCCTTCCTAACTCAAGATGCTGCTAGGCACACCCTGCCACGCCCCATGCACGATGCATGTGCATAATGGGCCCGTAGGCTGATAGACTCAGCGTTCTGCATGGTTTAGCTTTTCTCATGAGCCTGGTGCCACAGAGACGCCAGGACAAGGCCCACTTGGTTCCAGAGCATATCCCATAGGGGATTTTGGATACCCCCAATGCACTTTCTTCCTGGGGTTTGATGGGCAGGTGCACCTTAGACTGGGTGGCCATAACAGCACTCCCCCCTCAAGGCCCCTCTCAAGGGTCGTTCTTTCCCTGGTACCGGTTTGGTTGGGTGGTTGCGATGGAACCGCTTAATTAACCGTGGAGCATCGATGGGATCGCTGTGCTACCAGGTCCTGTCTTGAGGCCTGTACGCCTTTACGTCCACAAGGTAGAACAACTTTGATCGGATGACTTTGGAATCAAGAATGTCTTTGACCTCAAATTCTGGCTTGTCGTTTATGATGACTGGTTTAGGTGGTGTGCTGACCCGTGTAAAAGTGTGGACTGGTTTCAGAAGGGAGACGTCGAACACTGGTTGGATTCTCGTAGTGGACGGCAAGTTTACCTTCATGGCTACGGGGTTGATTACAGCCTTGATGGTGTATGGGCGTAGGTACCTAGGACATAGTGTTCGAGGTCCTTTTACAGGGACGTATTTGGGTGCTAACCATACCGCGTCTCCAACCTTGTATGTGGGTGCCTACTTTTGATGTTGGGCTGCAAATTTCTTTTCAGTCTTTCGCTTTCTGCAGGTGTTCAATGGCTTCTTTAAGGACCTGAGTGATGGTGGCATGTAGAGTCACTACTGCTGGCATTTCTAATGCCTCCTGTGGGTCAAAAACAATGTGCGTGGGTGTCGACTATATACTACGTAGAATGACTCTGCCCATTGCTGGTGTGAATGGAGTTGTTACAGGCATATTCGGCTAGCCACAGCACGTCCTTCCAGGTGTCTTCGGCTTGATGTAATATGCATAGCAGGTATTGCTCTAGTGTCCCTTTACTTCGTTGAGTTTGCCCGTCGGTTTGAGGATGATGACTTGTGGATAGGCGCAGATCAATTTTGGCGAGCTCGCAACTTCTTTTCCAGAATTTGGAGGCACATTGACTCCCTCTGTCTGACACTAGAGCTGATGGAAATCCATGTAATCGGACGATTTGTTCCAGGAATACCTTGGCTAGGGTGGCGGCAGTCGGGAGACCTTTCAGTGGGATAAAATGACCCATCTTCGAGAACAGATCCACTATCACTAGGATTGTATTGTATCCATTACAGGGGGGAAGGTCTGTGATGAAGTCTAATGATAGGATATGCCAAGGTGCGGGAGCTACCGCTAGCGGATGTAACAAACCTGCGGGTCTTTGTCTCTGAGATTTATTTTGCGCACAGGTGGAGATAAACTGGATGATGTCTTGGCAACCAATAGCCTCTTTTTATTTTGGCTAAGGTTTTGGCTATGCCAGGATGTCCTTTCACCAAGGAATCATGGTAGCTGGTGATTATCTGGGTTTGCAGATCCTTATCTGGGATGTAAAGGCGCTGCCGGTAGTATAGCAGTCCATCAGAAGAGGTGTGATCCTTCCCTTTTGTTATCCATTCTTGTTGCATCTCCTTGCTCACACAGCCTTTCAGTTCGGTTTTCAGATTTTCTAAAGTTGAGGGTGTTGTAAGTGCACCTAAAATCTCGGAATGATAGCCACTGGATCCTGTGTAGCATACGGGGCTTCTCCCTCACCCATACGAGATAATGCGTCAGCCTTGCCGTTTCGCACCCTGGGTCTGTAGGTGATTACAAAATAGTATTCGGCGAAGAAGAGTGCCCACCTCAGTTGTCGAGAAGATTGTGCTTTGGCAGTTTTTAGGTACTGTAGATTGCGGTGATCTGTTATTACGGTGACTGTGTGCCAGGCTCCCAGGAGGTAGTGTCTCCAGGCCTTGACTGCCAACAGTTCTTTATCAGTGACTGCGTAATTCTGTTCCGGCGGGGTGAACTTCTGTGACCAGAACGCCACTGGGTGCAATTGTCCTGTGTCTGCGTTCCGTTGTGATAGTACTGCTCTCATTGCGATACTGGAAGCATCAGTTTCCACCACATATGGAAGGTCTGGCCGAGGGTGCTATAATATTGGTGCTGTGGTGAATTCCCTTTTTAATTTTCGAAAGGCTTTTTCCGCTTCCGTGGACCACTTTAAAGTGCTTGTTTTTGCTCAACCAGCAGGTTATGGGATGAACGATATGGGAGAATCCTGGAGTGAAGCGACGGTAGAAGTTAGCGAAGCCAAGCATGCTCTACTCCCTTTATGGGTGTTGGTGATGGCCAGATCAAGATAGCTTCTACTTTGCGGGTATCCATTTGGATTCCTTGTGGTGAGAGGATAAAGCCTAGGAATGACACCTCCTTTTACGTGGACATTTTTTTTTCCAGTTTGCTGTACAATTTGTGTTGTCGAAGTTTTTCCAAAAAGGCGCGGACATGAGTAACATGATCTTTTTCGGTGGCCGAGTATATCAAGATGTCATCGATATACACCAGGGCGCAAAGTCCAACAGTTCCCGGAGTACGTCGTTCATGAAGAACTGGAATGCTGCAGGGGCATTACAAAGCCCAAAGGGCATGACCAGGTATTCGAAGAGACCATACTTTGTGTGAAAAGCGGTCTTCCATTCGTCTCCTTTTTTTTTACTCTGACTAGGTGGTAGGCTCCCCTCCGGTCCAATTTCGTATAAATCTGCGCATCCTTGACTTGACCTAGGAGCTCCGGGATGAGTGGTAATGGGTATCATTTTTTTACTGTTATCTGGTTAAGCGAGTGATAGTCGATGCACGTTCTTAGATTCTCCCCCTCAGATCCCCCTCCTTCTTTGGCACGAAGAAGAGGGGTGAGGATGCGGGTGATTTGGATGGACGAATAAAGCCATTAGCCAGGTATTGGTCAAGGTATGTCCGCAAGTGGAGATTTTCTTGCTCGGTCAGGGCTTAGATCCGGCTGCAGGGGACTTGAGCTCCAGGTAGCAGGTCTATTTGGCAGTCGTATGTCCTGTGTGGGGGTAGCGTGTTGCCTGCTCCTTCTGGAAGACATCCAGGTAGTCCATGTATTCAGGGGGCAATGACCCAGTTAAACCTACCACGGACCCTTTTTTTCTGTTTTACTCTACGTTGTTCTCCAGTGAGGGATCCCACATGCTATGTTATTTTTGCATTTATATAGCGCCTTATGTACTATTGGTATGATCTCAAGGCGCTGGTAGGTTGAACGCCCTCTGGAACCGAAGTTCAAGTCAGTAGAGAGAGGGGGGGAGTCCATAAGGTGCGTGTGAGCACCGGATATGTGTGCAGCGGTGTTGCATTTGTGTGATAGCTGCTTCTTAGTGGTAGGTATGATGGTTAGGATATCAAGAGAATGGGCCTCATTATGGCCCAGGCGGTAACCATGGCACTATTTGCGCCATGGTTGCCTCCAAAACCTTACCGATTCTGCCATGGTGAATGGAGCAATTACCGTCCCATTACAAGGTTGGCGGGGGCGGTAATTCCCCATTCACCATGGCCCTTCCCCATTCCCATTTGAGCCCCCATAGTGCTAAATGGGAATGGGGAAGGTGCTAATAATGGTACCGCTAATTGCGGTACCGTTATTAGCTCCAAAGTCCCTTTGCGGGTCCTGTCCTTAACGCCTGGTAAAACCAGGCGTTAAGGGAGGACCTGCAAAGGGACCTCTGAATAGGGCGGTAAGGGATTACCGGCACCAGTGCCCTTACCGGTATCCCCTTACTGCCTGGGTCGTAATGAGGCCTTATGTGTTTGTTCTGGCAGGTTGTTATCCGTCTGGCTGCGTTAGGCCTGAGGAGAACTCCTAGGCTGGGGGGTGTGTGTAACCAGCTGTGTTTAGATAGGGTGATGGGGAGTATGAGGCAAGTGATGGTATGAGAACAGCTATACCGAATCGTGTCATAGTATCGCGGTGTTCTAGTTGAGTGGTGGTGTAGAGAAGAGAGGAAGCGTGGAGATGTGATAAGGTGGTTTATGTTGAGATCTAGCACACTCCATTAGTTCCATGCACTCCCACCATTCCATGCACTCCAACCATTCCATGGTAGCAGGTGTCGGCTCAATCCTTGGAGAAGGCCAGAACTCTTGTACGCCAGTCTATTCTAGGGTTGTTGGTCTCCAGCCAGGGCATTCCTAAGATCATCTGGAACCGAGAGGCCCAGATGAGGTCAAAGGTAATGTCTTCCCGATGGCCATCCTGACATAGAAGTGTGACCTTTTCGGTGTAATGCGTTACCGGTCCTGAGGATAACTGGGAGCCATCTACTGCCGTGACATTTTCCGAGATCTGCTTCTGACGGAGGGGGAGGCCTATTTTCCTAGCCAGGTCTTGACCAATATAATTGCCAACAGCCCCACTTTCTATGTAGCCCTCTACGACATGCAGCTTAGATGGTTGTTTGTGGCTGATCAGGATTACTGGAATGACCAGGTGCGCGGTCTGTAATGGTTCCTTCTCACTGCTCGATAAGCGGACCTCTACTCTTACCGGGCGCTGGGGTTTTCTGACTCAGGTTCTGCTTCCTCTCTCTCCGTGGCTCCTACGGACTTTTTAGGTGGTTTCACCAGGCATTTACGGAGGAAATTACCCGCTTTGCCGCAATACAGACATAGTTGTTGCTGCTCTCTCTTTTCTCTTTCTGTTTTGGTGAGTGGACTTCGCAACCCTCCCCCCCTTTTTTTGCATGGGGTCAGGATGATCAGACTGTTTGTGGGCGTTTCCCGAGGCCGTACGTAAACTGGTCACCCCTCAGATTGTGCCCGATCCACCTTCCTATCCTGTAAACTGTGGTCCAACTGCACTGCCAAATTGATGTACTCTGTACACCCCTCTGGTGGATTCACTACTTGAGCCAACATGTATTTTAACTCTCCTCGCAAGCCTCTGTAAAACAGGGTTGTTCTTTTGTTTTCAGGCCAATCGGTCTCGGCTACTAATCTGTTGAAGGTGGCTATATACATTAGAAGGTCCTGGTTTCCCTGACGAAGGGATAGCAGTTCACTGTCTAGGGGCTGCCCTTGGGTGTGATGAGCAAACAGCTTCTCTAGTTCACGTTGGAATCTCCCGAAGCAGTGGGACGTCTCGATTTACCAATGGTATGGGCCAATCAGCTGCACTGCCACCAAGGTAAGAGTACAAACGCTACCCTTGACTGATCGTTGGGGAAGGCTCTGGGTCTGCACAGAAAGTGCAAGCGGCATTGGTTCATGAATATGGCAAATTTGTTGGGATCGCCTGTAACGTTCGGGCGGCGCTATTGAAACGGCCCCAGGAAGGACCACTTGAACAGGTGCAGGTTGTGAGGTCACAGCAGATGGCGTCGTTCCGGGGAGTGTGGCTTGGCCGGCTTGTGCCTGAAGCACTTGTCTAGCCAGATCATCAGTGCGTTCCCTGTTCACGATTAACTCTCTTCTTAGGGAGTTGATCTCTTGTCGGGTGGTGTGCACTTCAGCTCGTAACTTGCCCAGCAACTGGGCGAACGGATCTGTGTCCGAAGTTTCCATAACGCTTGGGCAGAGGTTCGTAGTAGGCTTCGCGTTCTGTACGCTCACCTGATCTCTGCAGGGGTGTCTGCTGCTGCTGGACCCTTGCTTCTGAGCTTTGGACCACCTCCCTCTGGTTCCCTGACTTGGATAGTCCAGAACAACCTCCCTGGGTCTGTTCCTATGTAGACAGGAAAGGGGGTTGAGTTTTGACAGTTCTAGGGCGATCTTAAACCCCCCTCCCCTCCCGTTCCCTTCCGTTCGGGCCCCTTGTGGATGTGCAAGCTGAGTGCTCACCTGTTTTGCAAGGATGGGCTCTCTGTCCTGCTGTTCTCGCAGGGGCGCTAATCTTCCGTGAACCAGTTACTTCACTGGTGACGACTGGCCCAGGCCAGCTGCGGCGTAGTCCTTAATGGTGACTTTTTTCCCCTTTTTGGTAGCAGTCCGGTAAGTATTTGTGCTCTGGTGAGTATTTTGTGCTTTGTTAATGTCCTTAGTATCCGTTTTCAGGGTTGTTGGTTGATGGAGATGTTTATCCCTGTGCTCACTTTGTGTCTTTCCTCCTTTCGGGGGCTGATGCGGTTCCGGAGCTGCAACGCAATGTGCTGAGGCGACTACAATGAGTGGAAATGGGTCGCCGTATACAGATGTCAACTCAGCGATATGCAGAGTACACGAGCTACAGCTAAGTCTAGCGTCCGATGTGAGCGAACTAGGTATTGCGCGTGCCTTCAAAGATGCTAAGCTAACCTTGCTCTTCTTTTCTTTCTCAGCGTAGCGGTCGCGACAAGGTAATGGATTTGCGGGTGAGTAATTGCAGGCAAGGTTCTGGGTTTCTCCGCTCTTTTCGGCGAGGATAACT
Source organism: Ambystoma mexicanum (assembly GCF_040938575.1). Classification (NCBI taxonomy): domain Eukaryota; kingdom Metazoa; phylum Chordata; class Amphibia; order Caudata; family Ambystomatidae; genus Ambystoma; species Ambystoma mexicanum. The sequence continues at coordinate 346,487,449 of NC_090922.1, forward strand.
GAGCGTCTCAAGGTACGTGATTGCTGGCTTCTTAACTTCTATGGTAGAAGGGATGATGTCTGCAGGCAGGATCCCGGTGAGCGTCACGTTGCAAAGTAACGCAAAGCACGGGCTAGGGTAGAGGTGGGGCTTAAATACCCTGGGCTATAGCCATGCCCACGCCCTGCCCTTCCTAACATGAGATGCTGCTGGACACACCCTGCCACGCCCCATGCAAGATGCACATGCATAATAGGCCCGGTAGGCTGATAGGCTCGGCATTCCGCATGGTTTGGCTTTTCTCATGAGCCAGTCACCCCCAGAGGCACCAGGACAAGACCCCCTTGGTTCCAGAGCATATCCCATAGGGGATTTTGGATACCCCCAATGGACCTCCTACCTGGGGTTGGATGGGCAGGCGCACCTTAGACTGGATGGCCATGACAACGCTTCATCTTGCAGGAAGGTTTTGACGGATAGTCAACGAGCACCGCAAGAACCGTAGCTGCTGCCACAATGACCGTGTTCACCCTTTTTCCTCGTGGGATCTTGACGATCCGTGGCTCATGCTTTAAAGGGAGCCGGTCAAGAAGGATCAGTCGACGACCCGACGTCGAACTCTGCTAGTAAGGTACATTGGGGTGGTAGAACTATTTGGAAGAAAATAAGACTCCTGTGAACAAGATTTGGACTGGGCACGATATATCTTTATTTACAGGTTGCTCAGGTGGGGGGGGGGGAATCCTCATGCAGAACTTTGACTTAGGCATAACAGTACTTTAGCTACTAACTGTTCTAACCAACATTTTTTCTCCTAAGTCTATTGTTGGTGCACTGGATTTATTGATTTGTGTGGCATTTAAACTATGTCTAGTTAATGTGCTTTAAAGGAATCAAAGTAATTGTGGTACCAGGTAGAACTGTGTATATATTTGCCTTTGTAGATTAACTGAGCAAAAAGTGAGTTATTGTGATTGTGCATATAATCCTGAACCTTAATTATGTGTTTTAACTAATATAGTGTGTGGACATTCCTTTGTGGGTGCTTGGAGACTGCACTGTGCTTAAGAACCAGCCAGCATCACCTCCTAAGAGCTAGGCCGTGATTGCTTGCCCACGTTTTACCAAATAGAGAATCTTGGGTGGGGTCCTCTGTGCCTCTCCTCTGGCATATAGAGAGCAGGAGTACAGACACCTCCCCCCCACCCCCTCCGGTCTTTACACTCCCCGGCACGCAAGTTGAATTCGGGCTACAGCGCAGTCTCATCTGTTTGCGGATCTGGGGAGAAGGCATGGTTCTGAAACTAGCTTCCATATCTAATCCTTTTCTATTTAAGGACATGTTACGGCACTCTCTATTGGTACGTGCATTCTTTTGTGCAATAGAAACATCTTACGCCGAGGGGAAAGAAGAAACAATCCACTTGCAGTGTGTCATATAGCCAAATTAAACCAAATCCGCTCGGAAAGCTCTAGGAGACGCTGCGCCGCGCTACAGATCCAACAGCTGAAGTTGGGCTTCTTCCTCCTAACAAAGTGGTTTGTTCCCCTGAGTCAATTATGGCAGCATCCAAAGAAGACTTTGCCACAAGCTTTCAACAGCTCCAAGACAAATTTTCTGTCATTTTAATCACAGTTCACATAAATTACAACGGAAATCAGGCAACCTCTATCGGATTTTGGCAAAGACTTAGCCACACTAGGCGAGCGGATTGATAACCATGAACAAGCAATCCAGGAGTTGACCCAGGAGTGCAGACAATCTGAAATCGCATTAGAGGAGCTTGCTAGGGTGACGCACAAACTTGAACTTCAATGCGCTGACTTACAGAATAGATCCAGAAGTTACAATATCCGGATAAGAAATCTACCGGAATCGGTTTCAGAGACGTTGTACTCCACATCTTTGCAGACTTGATCTCAGATGCAGAAGCTCCTATAACTCTGTTGGATCGCCTACACAGAACTGGTCCAAAAAGAAATGATCCAGGAGCGCACCCGCGTGTTGTCCTGGCAGCGTGTTGTTCATATACACAGAAGGAGCAGATCGTAAAACAGGCCTGGGAGCGATCTTCAATCATATATAATGGGTCAGAGATACACCTCTACAAAGATCTCTCACAGACCACTCTTCAGAAAAGGCGTGAAATGCACTCTGTGGTTAAAACGTTACAAACACGTGGGATCAAATATAAATGGACTTTTCCTTTTGGACTGCTTTTTTTTCGTTTGACGGCAGGCAACATCGGATCACCAGTCGGGAGGCTGGCATGGCTTTGTTACAGATTGAAGAACAACATCCGGAAGACCCATCTACATCCCTGGCCGTCCGTCAAATTCAACAACCCAAGTCCTGGGAATGGTTGTTGTCTTCACGTAATGGGAATAGACAAAAAGCGAATCCACAAGAGGACTGGAAGACTCTCCTCATGGGACCAACTCCGAAACCATCCAAGTAATAATCCTTAAATGAATAGCCAGTAGAAACAGCAACGATTATGGTATAATCGGTAAACTAGGAGGAAGATACGGAACAGAACATCTTCGATCTTATCTGTTCACGTAACAGATGGGGGTGTTAGGTTCCCCCGCACATTGCCCTGGGAATACAGTAGACCCACGGCTGGGGTTTGTTGCCCTGGGTATCGTTGAGAACCATGCTCACAGCAGGGGACTTCTTTTGGGGATTATAGAGGGAAAGTTGGAGTTAGGGGGTTATAATGGGAAAGATCCTTACCTGTAATGTAAACTAATGTCAAGTTTTGATTGGCATCAACGGCAATGTGTTAATCTTCCGCAGTGCTCAGCTACATCTCACATGCAATGTATAATTCAAGTGCTTATCATGGAATGTTAGGGGCCTAAATAAGCCCCAAAAACGTAGGAAGGTGGAGTTTTTCTTGAGGCAGCACCAACCGGACTTGGTGGCAGTTCAAGAAACCCATATATCCCATTTAGATAGGAATAAACTGCGTCTCCATCTTTTCCCCCACCATAATCCAAGCGTGTGCAATGAACAAAACTGCGGGTGTTCTAATCGCAGTTAAGGAAGGCTCTGGCCTTCAAGTGCTCTGCACACAAACACAAGGCGGGCAGATACGTATTCGCCATCCTCAGAACATCTAGACATTCTATATGCTCCTAACTCTGGCTAGGAGTTTTTTTTTTTAAATGGGCGTTGGCTTTACTGGAGGTATTCATGGAAGGTGAATTGTTAATCCTGGAGGATTTCAATTTAATATCGGACCCTGTTCGGGACAGAAGCAGGCTTGGACAATATGCCCCACTTGCTCCTTCACGTAGAGTACTAGAAATGTTCAAGTCTATCGCTAGTGAACGTTTGGCTCTCGCTGAGGAGGAGGAAAAAGGCTACTCTTATTATTCACATGTTAACAGATCTTTCTCCCGGATTGATTATATCTGGGCCTTTGCCCCAATGCTGGGACATATAACACAAATTACCACTCAACCAATCACCCTTTCAGACCATGTGCCAATTACGGAACATTGGATATCCCACTCGTGAAATCGCAGCTCTGGTCCTGGAAATTTCTGCTGCCGCTCATGCAAGACCCGGTAGTTAGACATGACATAGCGACACACATCACTGAATATTTAGACTCTAATATGTGCGGGGAGATTCCAATTAGTACAATATGGGACGTTTCCAAGGCGTCCCCAATGAGGGGAATTCTAATAGCAGCCGAGGCCAAAAGACAAACGCCAAATGGCCCTTGAAATAGAACTAGTTAGTTATCACAAACAAGTAATGGAAAAAAAATGGTAACAAATACAGGCCCGGAATTGCAGAGAGTATTCCGTGGAGCGTCGATTGGCAGCTAAATTCTGTCAAAAAATAGCCTCTCGGATCATTCAATAAATAAAGTTGCCATCTGGGGACTTTTAGCGCAATTCCAAGTATTCTACTCTAACCTATATAAATCTGATATGCCAGACACCTCCAGACAAACTGAGTATTTAAAATTAATAGATCTCCCTAAACTCTCCGATGAGGTGCTTCGGGTCATTCGTGAACTTCCACTGAATAGGTCACCCGGTCTGCGCGTGTAAATCCCTGGATGTGCGCTAAAATTCTGCGTGGCGCACGCTGGCGCACACGTCTCCAAACAGCGTGCGCTAAGCGCACACAACAAAAGTAGGCGGAACAGGGGGCGTAACACGCGGAATGGGGAACAACAGGTGAAAATGTGGGCATCATGGGGGAAGTACAGGAGGCAAATGCGCGGAACGCCCATACGCGCGTCTACAACACGTATTCATGGAATCGAACGGGGCTAATGTGTGTGTTAGGCAGAAACCTGTGCAGTTCCCTTGGGGAACACTGCAAAAGATTTAAGACTACAGGTAGAGCAGTAAACCCCTTTGGTAGCAGTCTGTACCACCCAGATTTACCTGGTAGCTGTGGCTGAGCAGTCAGACTTCTCTCAAGAAGAGTTAGGCAGTATGTAAAGTATACACAATATGTACCAAAACACAATAGCACAAGCAAACACTGACCAGAGCTTGGTTTCAAAAGTATATAGTTATTTATTTAAAATACACATAAGTTAAAAACACTCTAGCAAAAATATAGTAAAAGTACTTCAACACAGTTATAATGAAAGTAGATTCAATCCTTTCTCCTATCTAGACAACTCTAGGTAAAACACCACTTAATTAAAACAGAGGTGAGTGCTTAACGTTAGATGACACTCTAGTAGTTTCCAAGAAAGGGAGAGAAAAAGTAGAAATGGGTTAGACACACCACTCTAAGGTCCAGAGCACTTGCAATAGGCTTACAGAAGAATAAAGTCACAGGTGAGCAAAAGTCACTAGGCAGGGCCCACTCTTAGAGTAGCCGGAGCGAAAATGTGCCCAAGATCACACTGTTAGTTAGAGATTCAAAGTCTTGCAAAGAGTCAAAAAGAGGTTAGAGTGGCTCAGAAAGTTTAGCCAAAGTGTCCCAGGCACTCCCAGGTTCGAAAGCCGGGGACTAAATCTACCCCGTACAGTCGGTAGCAAGGGAAGCCAGGCAGAACACAGTACCTTAAGCGGAAAGGATCCTCCAGCGGTGGCGGTTGTTCCAGGCAGTGGCAGCAGGGCTCGACGTCGGTCAGGGGAGAAGAAGTTCTCGCTGAAGAGCAGAAGAAGAGGGTCGTTGCACTGCCCGGGAAGAAACCAGCCGCGGAGTCCTCCGGTTAAAGGGTTGGTGCCGACTTTCGCGGTATGGGGGTAAAGTGTGGTATTCCGGTTGCCGGGGTGCTTGGCACAGGCAAGGCGGCCACGAGATACCTCAAAGAACGGAAAGAAGGCGAAAACTGGTTGTCCCCACCAGTCAAGGGAAGGAGCCACTCCGTTAAGAGTTCTCCTCGGTCGTCGGGAAAAAAGTGGTGAGACGGTTCAGCAGGGCTCCACCGGGTGGTGTCGTCGAAGCAGGTCGGCTCAGCTCTTCCCTCGTCGGATTCTTGGTCCTGTGGCGACTTCTGAAGTCCCAGTCCCCAAAGCCCTGCTTTTATGCAGCAAACCCCCATTCACCCAGCCTAGCTGTCACTCAAACATGCTAAGTGGTGAGCCGGGCGGCTCACCACTTGGGCCAATCAGGACGGAGTGCGACTTGAGTTACCAAGGTAACTCAGTCCAGGGTGCCTAAATCCCCCTCCACCCCTCCTAAGTACCCCAGACAGAGTGGCACCACTTTGGAGGGCTTCTGTGGAGAAGCCCGCCAAAAGTGGAACAAAGGGCTCCACTTTGGGTCAGAGTTACAGAGGCGAACACCAACGCCATTTTAGAATCAAGTTTTGGCAAAAAGTCCCAACCGGAGTTATAAAAATAAATATATAAACCGGCGGTATGTTTAAGGCTACCGTAAATAAATAATTAAATGTGTTAGCCTAAAACAATGGGAAATCCCATAGGGAAATATTCGCGGTCGAATATAAAAAGTAGTTTCCACTGCCACCAGCCAAAACTCGATCAGGGGGGACGGAGACGTGCCCCCTCGACTAACAGACCCTGGGGCAATCGAATTGCCCCAGCCAGTACGTCCACAATATGATGGTTTGTACTGGTTCTGTTCAGGATTCAAGACTAGCAAAGTCTTTGGTGACTTTACATGCCCTGGGAGACAGTAGTCAGTCCCAGGGTATGGAGTCTATGTTGGGGAGTCCCTAGGACACCCCTGGGTCACGGCACAGAGGGTGCTGTGTGACCCACATCACAAAAATACATGAGGCCCTATGGAGTAAAAGACCCCATAGCCCATTCAACACAAGGTTTAACCAAGAAAACACACTTCAACATGTCCAAGAGTGAGGGTAAAAGAGTCTCACTCTTGGCAGGAGAAAAAAATTAAACCCCAGAAATCCAGCAAAGCTGCTGGGGGACTCACTAGGTAGGGAAATTCAGCCTAAACAGAGAATTCTCCCTAACACTCGCCCCCCCCAGACTAAGGGACAGGAGGATTTAATCCACTCCTGGATGAACCTCATACCTCTAGTCGATGATATACATCCTAGAGAGTCCATCAGCATTTTGATGGTGACACCTTGACCTATGTTCAATGGAGAACTCAAAGGTTTTCTTTTGCAAGCTAACGGACCTACAGACCCTTTGAGGAACATCAGTCTTTTTGTTATAGGGGATCTGGTTGACCAGTCCCTCAGAAGTTGGTACAACTTCTGAACCTATGTTAGGCTTTTTCAAGGGGTCCTTATAAAGGATTCCCTTAGATCTAGAGGGGCCTCCAAGGTTCCTCACCACCTCTCTTGTGGGAGCAGGTTGGGTCTTAGGCCTCTTGGTTGGAGGGGTTGGGGTTAGGCAATGTACCTGCTTCCCCTTCCTCTTAGATCTACCCTTACCTATTTTAGGAGTTTCCCCCCTAATATTAGGATTTGAGTTGGGGTCTTCAGTAGAAGGTCCAACAGTCTGAAGGTTTTTGGCCTTAGACTTTTCTTTTCTGGTTTTCCACCAGCACTGAGAATTACCAGTTCTCTCAGGTCCAGATAGGGGCCTAGTTGGTCTATCCACCTCTTCCTCAGAAGCAGGGGGAGTCAGAGACTCTGAGACTAGGGGAACAATGATGGAGCTTGGTTGGGGCGCCCATGTTCCTAGCATACTATCCTGAAATGTGCCTGGGTTAGAGGTCAACTTACTAACACCAGGGCTTGTAGTGGGGTTCTCAGTAGAGGGTCCCACAGGCTTAGAAGGGTCCTTCAAGGTAGCCTGTCTAGCCAATTTGGTTAAGTTCTGCTTCTCCATACTGGGAGGCCTGGGGGTATGTGACACTACTCCTAGAGTTCTTAGGTCATTCCCTAACAGGACCTTCCCAGGTACCTCAGTCTGAACACTGACAGGGATCCTCACTGTCATGTTGTTACACTGAATGAGGGCTGGTAGGATAGGAACCATTTGGACAGGGCCTCCAGACATCTTAGTGGGACCTTTGGGTGCTTTGGCCACATCCTCAGGTTGAAAGAAGCTTTCATCCACTACTGTTCTGCTGGCCCCAGTGTCTCTCCTGGCAGGAGTATCCTGGCCATTGACAAGAACACTGTCCACATAATACACCTTAGAGTTAACAGGTAGGGAGTTATACACAACCCTATTCTGGGGACTAACCAGACCCATAGGCTCTAAGTTTACAGTTGCTTGAAGACCCAAGGGTTCTTCAGCAAAGAGTTCAAAGTGGGCACTAGCCATCTGTACTTCATCCTCAGGAGTGAAGGCTAAGGAGACTGTGCTGATCCCTGCAGGTTTACCCTTGCACTTGGGATCTCCTTTGATATGGTCAGTACCCTGACAGACATAGCATTGTCCAAATGCTCTCTGGAAGGGTGGCTTGTTCTGACCTCCTTCTGGCTTGTGGCCAGAAGGTACAGTAGCCTGACTAGGTTTCCCATGTGGCTTACCCTGGTTATTTTGTGGTTTGGGGCCCTCTTTGGGATAGGAATTATTAGAATTCTCTTTGGAGTCTTTTTTAGGCTGTTTCTCCCCATCCTTCTTCTGAGTTACCCCAGAATCCTTGTGAGTGGCCCTGTTGGCAACCCACAAGTCAGCAGCCTTAGCTAGTTTCCGGGAATCTAATTCCTTGGAATCAGCCAAGTGTTGTCTGAGCTCAGGAGAGCAGGCATCATAAATAGTCTCCAACATAAACAAATTCTTCATACCTTCATAAGTGTTCACCTTGTAACCCTTAATCCATCCCTCTAAGTTTTTCAAACATTCACTCACCCAGGTAGCCCAAGGGGTACCATCATGCTTTTTGAGGCTCCTAAACCTCTTAAGATACTGGGAAGGGGTCTTCCCAAACCTAGCTATCAAAGCTAGTTTCACACATTCATAGTCCTTCCTATCCTCCTCCCCCATCTCCATTACCACATCAGTTGCAACAGGGGGAAGCCTAGAGAACAACCAGGTGAGTAAGTCATTTCCTGTGATGTTCTGGAGCCCATGATTATATTCAAACAGAGACAACCAATCCAACACATCCAACTTAGGCTCATACATACCAACCAATTCTTTAGGCATCCGGGGTCTTTTAGGACTGGAACTTCTAGAGGAGCCAGAGAGAGAAACATTCTCAACAGATAATTTCTTCATTTCTAAGTCATACTTGAGCTCCATTTCCCTTAGCCTTAGTTCTTTGTCAGTTTGAGCATTAAGTTTCTTATACTCCAATTCTAGCTTCATTTTCTCTAGTTCAAAGTACTGAGGACTAAATGTGGGACCTGGTAAAGGTCCAGTAGGCACAGCAGGTAGAGCAGGCAGAGGCCTAGGGGGGACAGTTACAACAGCCTCACCCTCCTCTTCTGACTCTTCCTCAGAATCATCAACATTTTGCTCCATGTTAACTTCAACACTGTCATCTACAGTTGCTGGAGTGGTAGGTTCCTCTGAACCATCACCCAGACTTTGGTTAGCTAACAATCTTTCAATCAGCTCCATTTTCTTGCCCTTAGTCAGGAGATCCTTATGTTTACAGAGTACTCTTAAACAATCAGCAGTTTTGGCTGCAAGGGACTCTTGACTATAGCTTTCTATAACTGACATGTTAGAGGTTTTACTTTTTCAGTGCTAAGCTTTGTGGTTAGTTGCACTAAGGTATCTAAAGCACAATAAAATGTATACTCAATACAAATCCCACCGCTGTACACCAGTGTTAGGCAGAAACCTGTGCAGTTCCCTTGGGGAACACTGCAAAAGATTTAAGACTACAGGTAGAGCAGTAAACCCCTTTGGTAGCAGTCTGTACCACCCAGATTTACCTGGTAGCTGTGGCTGAGCAGTCAGACTTCTCTCAAGAAGAGTTAGGCAGTATGTAAAGTATACACAATATGTACCAAAACACAATAGCACAAGCAAACACTGACCAGAGCTTGGTTTCAAAAGTATATAGTTATTTATTTAAAATACACATAAGTTAAAAACACTCTAGCAAAAATATAGTAAAAGTACTTCAACACAGTTATAATGAAAGTAGATTCAATCCTTTCTCCTATCTAGACAACTCTAGGTAAAACACCACTTAATTAAAACAGAGGTGAGTGCTTAACGTTAGATGACACTCTAGTAGTTTCCAAGAAAGGGAGAGAAAAAGTAGAAATGGGTTAGACACACCACTCTAAGGTCCAGAGCACTTGCAATAGGCTTACAGAAGAATAAAGTCACAGGTGAGCAAAAGTCACTAGGCAGGGCCCACTCTTAGAGTAGCCGGAGCGAAAATGTGCCCAAGATCACACTGTTAGTTAGAGATTCAAAGTCTTGCAAAGAGTCAAAAAGAGGTTAGAGTGGCTCAGAAAGTTTAGCCAAAGTGTCCCAGGCACTCCCAGGTTCGAAAGCCGGGGACTAAATCTACCCCGTACAGTCGGTAGCAAGGGAAGCCAGGCAGAACACAGTACCTTAAGCGGAAAGGATCCTCCAGCGGTGGCGGTTGTTCCAGGCAGTGGCAGCAGGGCTCGACGTCGGTCAGGGGAGAAGAAGTTCTCGCTGAAGAGCAGAAGAAGAGGGTCGTTGCACTGCCCGGGAAGAAACCAGCCGCGGAGTCCTCCGGTTAAAGGGTTGGTGCCGACTTTCGCGGTATGGGGGTAAAGTGTGGTATTCCGGTTGCCGGGGTGCTTGGCACAGGCAAGGCGGCCACGAGATACCTCAAAGAACGGAAAGAAGGCGAAAACTGGTTGTCCCCACCAGTCAAGGGAAGGAGCCACTCCGTTAAGAGTTCTCCTCGGTCGTCGGGAAAAAAAGTGGTGAGACGGTTCAGCAGGGCTCCACCGGGTGGTGTCGTCGAAGCAGGTCGGCTCAGCTCTTCCCTCGTCGGATTCTTGGTCCTGTGGCGACTTCTGAAGTCCCAGTCCCCAAAGCCCTGCTTTTATGCAGCAAACCCCCATTCACCCAGCCTAGCTGTCACTCAAACATGCTAAGTGGTGAGCCGGGCGGCTCACCACTTGGGCCAATCAGGACGGAGTGCGACTTGAGTTACCAAGGTAACTCAGTCCAGGGTGCCTAAATCCCCCTCCACCCCTCCTAAGTACCCCAGACAGAGTGGCACCACTTTGGAGGGCTTCTGTGGAGAAGCCCGCCAAAAGTGGAACAAAGGGCTCCACTTTGGGTCAGAGTTACAGAGGCGAACACCAACGCCATTTTAGAATCAAGTTTTGGCAAAAAGTCCCAACCGGAGTTATAAAAATAAATATATAAACCGGCGGTATGTTTAAGGCTACCGTAAATAAATAATTAAATGTGTTAGCCTAAAACAATGGGAAATCCCATAGGGAAATATTCGCGGTCGAATATAAAAAGTAGTTTCCACTGCCACCAGCCAAAACTCGATCAGGGGGGACGGAGACGTGCCCCCTCGACTAACAGACCCTGGGGCAATCGAATTGCCCCAGCCAGTACGTCCACAATATGATGGTTTGTACTGGTTCTGTTCAGGATTCAAGACTAGCAAAGTCTTTGGTGACTTTACATGCCCTGGGAGACAGTAGTCAGTCCCAGGGTATGGAGTCTATGTTGGGGAGTCCCTAGGACACCCCTGGGTCACGGCACAGAGGGTGCTGTGTGACCCACATCACAAAAATACATGAGGCCCTATGGAGTAAAAGACCCCATAGCCCATTCAACACAAGGTTTAACCAAGAAAACACACTTCAACATGTCCAAGAGTGAGGGTAAAAGAGTCTCACTCTTGGCAGGAGAAAAAAAATTAAACCCCAGAAATCCAGCAAAGCTGCTGGGGGACTCACTAGGTAGGGAAATTCAGCCTAAACAGAGAATTCTCCCTAACAGTGTGCGCCAAAGAAAGACGCGCTAATCGGGAAACACGTACGCCAGCAGGAAGCAGGTTTACGTGGACCCACGCAGCATAAAAGTGCGCGCAAACAACAAACAAGCTCAGACGCCAAGATGAATATATCGTTCTTAGCAGCAGTGGTCGTGGGACACCGCAGAAGGAGGAGGAGGATAGTCAGGCCCAGAATTTTTACACCCAGAACCAGCCTTTTTGGGATGCCTGATGACCAGGTGTATGGGAGGTACAGGTTTCCACCTCACATAATACTCGACCTGGTGAGTGAGTGGGAGGATGACCTCACATCACCCACCCTGTGCTCCCAAGCCCCCTGGAGAAGGGCCTCAATGTACTGCACTTCTTGGCCACTGGATCATTTCAGCGGATAAGTGCTATAGTGGGAGGGAGGGGGTGTCACAGGCCAAGCAGCCATGCCGCCTACACCAGGTGTTGGCCATCATGACTGCACGCCCATCAGTCCGCAGGCACATATACCTGCCAGAACACCTGCAGAAAGGCAGGCTGTCGTCCAGGATTTCTATGGGGTGGCACAATTCCCCAAAGTGCTAGGTGCCATTGATTGCACCCTTGTGGCTCTATGTCCCCCCAGGGCATCTGAGCACATCTATAGAAACCGCAAGCACTGGCATTCCATCAACATGCAGGTAGTATGTGATGCCAAGGGAATCGTCACCTCAGTATATGCCAACTATCCAGTGTCCACCCACGACAGTTTCATTTATAGAATGTCAACCCTAAACCGGGACCTAGAAGCTGGGCGGCATGGCGATACATGGCTGCTTGGTGAGTATAAATGCCAATGCACATGCATGCATGTCAGATACTGAGTAATGTCACAACCCCACTAATGATACCCATCACCACCTCCCCAGGGGACAGTGCCTACCCTCTGAGCACCCACATGACGCCAATTCGGAACCCCACCAACCGACCCGAGGTAAGATACAACACAGCCCATATTGCAACCCGGGGCATAGTGGAGCGCACATTCGGAGTGCTCAAGTCACGGTTTTGCTCCCTTGACCGCTCTGATGGGCAGCTGTTATATGCTCCCCCAGTAGTGTGCAGGATCATAGTGGCAGCATGTGTCCTGCACAACGTTGCAACATGTTGGGGCCTGCTGGTGGACATGGTGGTGCCCCCACATCCCCAACCACATGCACGCCTGCTGCGCATGGGAGGGGAAAGGGCACGTGGTGAGGCAGCCCATACGCAGCTGGTGGCTAATTACTTCACATAAAATCACACCCCTGTGGAGTGCACACAGCCCTGGCACATACCAGCTGACAGTCAATGATGATGACATAAGGGACACTCAACTGTCACAACCATACCAGCCTGAGATTGGTCACCTGGAAGTGTTACATTGTGTGCATCCCTACCTACCCAAACGCCACCAATGCTGCGTCATCAAAAGACATACATCTATGCTGCTAAATTCATTACCCCCTTGCTAAATACAACATGAGAACAGTGCCATGTCACCCAACCCCTCCCCAGCTCCACCACCAAACACACCATGGCATGTCATGCAATGTGAAAGCAAACAAAGCAATGCACAAGACCTGACACAAGTGTCAAAAAGTACACTGTCCCTAATGGAAACTGCCCAAACACAATATGCTCCCAGTAATGTATAACTAACAGCACACATTACCAAATACTTACCACCAACACAATGCTGCAACACACCATGAAAAAATACAAAAACATGACAGTACTAAGTTCAAGTAGTGGTAGTCTTACAACCTGAATACGCCAGCACATCGACCCCTTCCAACTGTAGAGTGTTTCTGCCACGTAAATGTCTCAGTGTACTGCATACAACGTGAACTGCATCTGAAAAGTAGACGGCCTTGTGAAGACATGAGGAAGGAACCTGCAGATTAGGAGGAAGACATGGATGCACAAGCACATATCGATACACCATGCAGTGTACAATACAACAACAGTATCCACTAGGGATGTCTACACAGTGTTGACTACAGACCGCCCACACAGCTCATGGGAGCCCAACGTCCCTGTGTAATTCACTGTCACTTGGTCACACCCTTTGCAAGCCCATGGAAACGGGAAGCAGGAGGGGTGTGTGTCTCACGAACCCAAGCATCTAACCCAAACTCAGGACAAGCCTGCATGTGCCCAGCCGGAATACAGTGGATGCCTACGGGAGCCACACAAGGCAACACACTGTAAAAAAATAAAAAATGGCCATGTGGGAGACAGGGGGGTGGGGGAGGCCATCCAGGAGGTTCGAGGACAGGATGCACACCAACACCCACCTGCGTGGATGTTGCAGAAAAAAAAAATCTCCTTGGGCTCATGGCCTGAACGGCTATGCCATTGTGGGAGAACTACTGTCGCTCTGCTCATCCTCTGCTGCTGCATCAGGAGGCGGTGGCACTATGGGAGGCAGCCCACGCAAAGCCCTGGTATGGTCCTCCATGGCAGCAAGCATGCGGGTCTAGAAGGTCTGATTCTGGAGGATTAAAGTGCGGAGATCCCCATGCAGCCCATCACGGGTTGCCTGCATTTTTGCACGCATGGCCTTGCGTGATGCCCGGATCTCCTCACGTGTTGCATGCAGCTCCGCTGAGACTGAACGTGTGAGCTGCTCCAGCTGCTGTTCTGCCCTAACATTTCGGGAAGCCTCAAGTTCAAGCAGACTCTGCCTAAGGTTATGGAGTTCCACCCTCAGGGCTTCCCTGTTGCCCTGTGACTCTATTGATATGGATTCGCGCAGAGTCTCCAGTGCCGCCCGTCGGTCCCTGTTGGACGCAAACATGTCTTCCCTGTGTGATTGGCAAATGGAGTCTGTTTCCTGCTGTTGTTGCTCCATCTGCCTTTCAGGGGGATAATGGAAGTGGCCACCCTCCCCATTGCCTGAGCCATCATTTCTACTGATGCTGCCTGTTGGGTTGCCATACCGTACATGGAGATTTCCCATACAGTATTGCCTGGTGGCGCACAGCCACCGCGTCGACTGGCACCGCCAAAGGCGGACCTACCAACACTGACATCCCCATAGAGGGTTCTACCCCTGGTCCAGGTGGGTTGGACAGAAAGGAATCCCTGCCAGAAACACTTACCTGCGACGGCACATAAGTCTCATCATCCAACTCTGCACCTGAATAGAGGTCTGGGGAGGTGCACCCAGAGACACCCCTGGACAGTATGGTCTGCAGTAACATTGGGTTTTCACCCACCACCACACCATGTCCCCCACTGGTGCTTGAGATTCCTCCCGGGTCTGCACCATCTCCTCAACCTCAACAGCACCAAGTGCGTCATCACCTGCAAAAACATGAAAGACAACAAATGGAAACGGGCATGAACACCATAGCGCACACATAGGCCATGACAAGCCAGAGATCCAGTACATGATTTACACATGTCCCACATGACTATAACGCTGCCATGCATGCACTGTCAGAGTTGGAAGTGGAGTCAAAAAGGCAGACACTGGGGAGAGCAAGATGGAAAAGCAACACATTTGCAGCATGTTGGGTAGCACTGGCATCACACATCAGGCTGTGAGTGGCATGTCCAATAGACATACATGCCACCACACAGATGTCATGTAGCATAGCCACGGTAAATTACAAAACTACAGCAATATGTCAGTGAATGAGTACTGTCACACATCCATGTCACATTGACATGATCGAAGATTGATGCTGAATAGTGTTGCAAAATATGCATGTGCCAAACACTGAAACACATCCAGTGTCCAATAACAGTCATTATGGGCTGATTAACGGTTGGTCACTTTAACATTACAGGAAACATCTGTCATCTTCCACATGGAAAAAGGCCCTAATAAAAAATGTCTGCAGCCCAATACTCCATCGGCCTGAATGGTGTAATCATTAACATAACCAGGTAAAAATAGTGGCCCAGTGTGGGCTGTAAACAATGACTGAAGCATATCACATATGTTGCAATAGGGCAGAATAATGCGTAGCAAAAATGGGAGAGTGGAAATAATCAGCCTGAATGAACACTTACAAAATCTGAACAATGTAGTTGCAAGATGACAGTTCAAGGTAAAGTGCACTAATGTGGGCCTAATTGGCAACTGTGGGCAGAAGGGATACAGTCCTACCCAAATCCAAGGCACGTGAATGTATGGGAGGAAGCAAATGGGTGACCCATAACACTCAGACACACCCTCACCTGGCACTCAATCAGAACCCGTCACCCAAACAACATACGCATGGCCCCCACACACACACACACACGCACACGCACTCACAGGATAATGCGTCATAATCAGGTAGATCTCCCACACCTTGGATCTGTTCCTCTGTGACGAAGGTCCCAGCAACAGACTCATGTTCAGTGACTTCGTTGTCCTCTTGTGGAGACCCACCGCCAGTCACCAGAGTAGCGGCATGATTGAGGCCAGCTTGTTCTTTGCTCTGCGTTTCAGGTCATTCCACCGCTTGTAGCAATCATCAGCTGTGCGCCTCACAAATCCACGGGCACTTATGCGGTCCGCGATGGTCTTGCACCCTGCAGTCACCAACATTTTGCGGCTATGTGCCGACACATAGCTCACAAGTGCATCAAGTTTAGGGTCATTAAAGCTAGGCTTCCTTGACGTGCCAGACTGTATAGCCGTGTCTGGGGTCTCAGCCTGTAGTGCCAGAGCACCCTTCTTCCTCTTCTTCAAAGATGGAGCAGAGCCTGTGCCTTGTGCCGTTCTGGTCAGTAGGGGCAGAAGCCCAGGTGGACTGGGTACTGAGAGTGTGCGAAGGCACAATGACCATAGGTCTTGGTGCAGGCATTGGCTGAAGTGTAATGTTGGCAGGGGCAACGTCAGTTTGATGGACCAGGACCGACACTGTCCCGGCTGGGAGACTCAGAGCTGGGGTGGATAGAGCGGCAGCTGCCCCTGCAGCCTCCCCACCCTGCCCACTTGGGGCAGCAGATGACATTGCTGCTCCAGATCCACGTGGCCTGGTGACACCAACTTGCATCGACACACGTGGCTTAGACTTGCTGACCTGGAAGTCAGCCTGGGAGTCATCCTGAGCCGGCTCAAGTGCCACAATGGGCTGGTCCAACAAGGGCTGAGCTGGGATGGTGTCGGCCACATTTCCCTCAACCATGGGGGGGGGTGTGCATGGGTGTCCCTGATTGGTCCTCCACACATGGGGGTCTAGGGGCACCCTGCAAATCCTGGCTATGTCCCCTACCACGCCCACCTTTTGGAGGTCGGCCACCTTTGCCTCCCTTACCGCTAGGTCGCCTCCCAACCATGGCACTGATGTTGTTGTGCGTATGGGAGTTGCAGTAAACCATTGTCCTGGGCAATTGGGGGTGAAAGGGGTAGGGTTCTAGATGGAATTTGTACCCTAGTGCTCTAGCAAGGCTGTCTGTGACCCCTGGGGGAAGATGACGGGTCACGCAACGCACAGACACCCCAAAAATTAACGTGCACGCAACCCCTTGTAGACCACGTGCACGGAAAAATGAACCCGCACTACGCTGTGGCACCCAGAAACACAAAAACAAGCGTTACACGCAGCCTACAATGACCTCTGAAGGGGTACGCGACACACTGGGCAAGCACAGTTGGTAAATGCGTGCGTGACTCACCGTCTGCCTGGAAAAAGAAAGTGAAAAAAACGCGTGTTCGCGCGTAGGCAACACCCCTGCCAAAAGAAGAACTGAGGAGACGGGACAAAAGAAGAAGTGAACGCTGTTTGAGGAAACGGGCCCAAAAAAATATAAAGAACGCTGTCGAAGGTAACAGGGAGTACGAACTTGAAACGCTGTGAAGTAATCGCGTGTGAATTGACCAGAAGTACAGAATTCACCCACTCGCTCTCCACGAAAAGCACGTACAAGGGAATGGGGTCCTACACGTACCTTTTAAATCGGCCCACATGTACAGCGTCACTTACGCTTGTATGCGCTAAGGCCCTTTCCTCCAATTACACGAGCTGACACTCGGACGTGCAGTTTTTGGACGTGTACATGCACCCGTGTTGATGGAAACGCCTGCACGCATCACGTCACTTACGCACGTAGGCCCTTTCCTCGGATTACACGCATCCACATGCGGACATGCAGTTTTTTCACGTGCGCTGAACCACTATGCCCACGTCACGAGGGAAACGCCCGTGTGAGTCACGTCACAGATGCGCTTACGCGCTAAGGGCCTTTGGTCCAATGAAACCACGTACGTGTGTTGATGCGCTTACACGCAAAGGGCATTTCCTCGAATTACACGCTGACCTGCAAGATTTTCACGTGCCAAATCACTCTGTATCAAGCTGGCGACGCAACAACACACGGAAGACCACGCTCCGGCCCAGAAGGCCGAATTACTGCCCCCCCAGAGCCCCGAGCACGCTCCCACCTGCCATCTGCTGCTGCCTGACTGCCTGCGCCCACGTGCCCTGCTATTTGCTCCGTGCATGTCACTCAGGGGTGCAGTTGCTGTGACCACCCCTGCTGGAACCGAAGACTCCTGACTGGGATACCATCGCTCCACAGCCCAGCCCCAGGACCCAGTTGCCCACCCACTCCTGCCTCTGGGGTTGCCATGTCAAGCACAACACCATCTGGCAACCCCCAGCCAGAGAGGCAGAGGGCCACCAGCTTCAGTGCCAGGGAAGTTGGTGTCCTGGTGGAACAAGTCCTAGGGCAGTATGATGCCCTCTGTGGAAGTTCGCGTGCCGACAATGAAGGACGGACGAGGATCTGGATAGACATCGTGACTGCCATCAACGCGGAGGGGGTGGCAGTCCGCGACTTACAACATGTCAAGAAGCGCTGGGAGGACTTCAGGTCCAGGACCCTCAACAAGGCCCGGCGCCTCTAGAAGGCAGCGCATGCCAAGGGGCGCTGGGGCCACCTGTCCGACCACCAGATGAGGGTCCTGGAACACATATGCCCAGCGCTCCACGTCCAGGTCCTTGAGAGGCAGACCCATCTGGAGTCGAGCGGTAAGTGTACATGCATACTGATTGGACGCTGTGCGTGTGGTGGTGTGCCAGTAGTGTGCAGGTTGCACATGTGTTTTCGTAGGGCCATGTAGGGATGTGTATGAACAGGGGCGTGAGGCTGCCACATGTGAGTCCTCTTAGGTGTGAAAAACATTGATGGTGTATGTGTTGGTAAGCATGCTGTGCAAATACATGTGTGGGAGCACACATGTTTGAATTTCTGTGTATGTACGTTGGCATGGTTGTGGTGTCACACATGGATTGTGGTTCCTGCTGCATGTATCAGCACTGTGTACATGTGCATGTGCGTGTATTTGACAAGTGTGCAACTGTGATGCAACATGAATGCACGTGACACTGATTTGTAGAAGGCTGAATGCCAGATGTGACATGTATGGTGATCGCATCACTGCGACAGTTGGAGGAGATGTAGACATGCATGTAAGTGTGGTGGCGTGTGTGCATGTCTAGTGCACTCCCTGTGTTTCATGTGATGTCAGGCTCACCTTCGGCTGCTCAGGTTGTTGTATGTGTATGGATGTTGCTGCCTGGTGCAATATTGCTGTGGAAATGCTCATGTGTGTGAGTTGAAATGACATGTGTGTCGTGGAGTGTGATGCCATGTCTGAAGTTTGACACTGCCACTCATGTGCAACTGTCATGTGTGTATCAGTCCATTGTACAGTGCCCTGATGTCTGTGTTTTAATCTCTCCCTGTCTGCAGCGTCAACTGATGAGGGTGGAGAGGGTGCTGTGGAGCACAGCGGCAGGGATTGCACCATCAGACGGAGACGCAAGGCCCGGCTCCCCTCCCAGATTGTCATCTCGTCGGGAGTGAGGAGTCTGGTGCCGCGTCCCGCCGCAGCTGCCGAGGGTAGGTCCAAAAGGCAGAGGTCGGAGGTGGACTCCTCGGCAGCAGAAGGGGCAGCTGAGACCCCACAGGGTCCAACGGAGGAAGATGGCACAGAGTCATCCAGGTTGGTGGGGGGGTTTGGTGGAGGAGGCCGCGGAAGGGACACACACCGGGTCTGGAGGTGGGGATTCCACTGTTGCTAGTGGTGCAGTGCAGGGGCAGGGACAGGAGGCAGCAGAGGCAGCCACGGAGGTGCCTGTGTGTAATCCTGTCCCTGATCCTCATCTGGCACCAGCAGGGATGCCTATGTCCAGACCTGTTTTCAGGGAGGGGATGAGCGCACAAAAACTGTCCTTCCTCTCCCTGCGACGTGGCTATCCGGGACCGTGTTGAGCCTGTCCTGGCTGGGATAGCGTTGCGTCAACGGGGCATGTGAGGTGACCTGCAGTCTTTTCATGGAAAGACTGCACGTCGTCTCGCATGCCTCTTTGACCACGTTGACCTACTGGGACGGGTCACCGGTGCTGGATTCCTCCGTGTGCTGGACCTTCTTGCGACCCCCCCCCTCCTCCTCACCTGAACCCCCTACGCGCCAGTCGTCCTCCATGCCATCTTCCCACCCATGTATCACCTGGGTACCCTGTGGAGCTGCCCCTGAGCCAGCGACCAGGCTGGTGGAGGACACATCCCTGCCACAGTCGGGAGTCGGACGTCCAGCAGGGGTGGCCACCACAACTGCAGCCCAGCCGGAGGAGGACGTGCAGGCAGCAAGAGCCAGGGCGCAGGCACAGGCACAGCAGCAGCAACATGGTGGGAGCAATGATGGCTCGGGGCCTTCAACACCGGAGGGGCAGGCATCGGCCATAGGGCAGGAGGACCCCGGATTTCAAGTGTCTTCCGTGTGGCAGCGGTTGGGCCACGCCATAGATGCGGAGTGGCAGCGGGCTCAAGAGGCACGGCTCACAATGGTCAGGGCAGAGAACTCCATGCGGAGGGCCTTGAGGCGGGCCGAGTGCCTCGAGGCAATTCGCAGGGAGTTGGGAGGTGAACATGTCGTCCCTGTGAACCCTCGGGGCCATGGAAGAGGACCGCCACCAGGACATTGGGCAGGAGTTTGATGATGCCCTGGCCCGGGACATCAAAAAGTGAGCCGTCGGACTAGCCCGATGCCATTGTAAATAGTTGGGTAATGTTAGGTTTCCTTTCTGTTTTTGTTTATTTTGGGCCGCTTGGACAATGCACCACATTTTTGTATATAGTTCTTTATTAGGTAGTGTTTTTTGTAGGTTTCATTCCATTTGTTGGGCTCATGGACCCTGGATTGGTGAGTTGTATATAGTTGAACAGTGGATGTTTCTCGTTTTTATTTTAATTTCACCATGGCGCAATGGATTTCATTTATTTTTTTCCCTTGGATTTGCTTGGTTGGACTGAGACTTTTCATTTTCATTTGGATTTCTTTGGATTCTGAATTTATATTTTTTATTTTTTTCTGGACATGCTGCATTTTATTTCTTATTCCCATTATTGAGTGTTTTTCTTTCATTACATTCATGTTGTGTTCAATATATTTTTCTTTCATACTTTGATGTGTGCTATTCTCTCATTGGTTTCATGCATGTCATGATATGGGTTTTCACATTCACTTGCACCCATTGTGTGTGTGTGTGTGACGGACATGTGTTCATGTACATACTTGCCATTCGGGTTGTATCATGTAATGGTCATTTCTCTGTGGGTGGATGCAATACTTGGTTGGGTCTTTGGGCTGGGGTGGCGTGGGGTGTGATGTGGGTGGCCATGAGGCCCATGATTGAGGATCGTCATGACGTGGGTGCTGGGGGACGTGTGTGGGACATGAGTGGGGGCCTGCTGGCAGGTGCCCCTGACTTCTGGGGGATGGGGGTGCTGGGGGACATGTGTGGGACATGAGAGGGGGGGCCTGCTGGCAGGTGCCCCTGACTGCTGGGGGACATGAGTTGGTGATCACTAGTGCAAGGTGACATGTGGCTTGGCTGGGGGGCATGCCCATGGTGGATGGGCTGCCTGCGGGACATGACCAGGGGTGCAGGGTAGTCCCCTGTGGTGTGGGCTGCCTGCAGGGGCCGTGGAGGGCAGGGGCCGTGGAGGGTGTAGAGGGAACACCTGGAAGGACCCACACTGCCAATTCACGTGTAGGATTCCCCGCGCACCCCCGAAAATCGCGAATACACGTACCCCACTCGCACAGGGCCAATCGCGTGTGAAACTTCCCGCAAACCCCCAAAATACACGTTCCCCTCTCCAATCGCGTGTGAAACTTCCCGCGCACCCCAGGAATACACGTACCCCACTCACACAGGGCATGTCACGTGTGAAACTTCACATGAACCCCAGTTATACACGTACCCCACTCGCACAGGGCCAATCGCGTGTGAAACTTCCCGCGAACCCCCAAAATACACGTTCCCCTCTCCAATCGCGTGTGAAACTTCCTGCGCACCCCAGGAATACACGTACCCCACTCGCACAGGGCATTTTGCATGTGAAACTTCCCACGCACCCCTGTTATACACGTGTGACACTCCCCGTGCAGCGGGGTACATGTATTCGGAGGGGTGCGCGGGGAGTATTACAGGCGCTTTCATGGTTGGGGGGCCTGTGTGCCATGTACGGGATTTCTGCGCTGTGCATGGCGCACGGGGTGGGGTTGAGGGCGTAACTGGCGCTGCTGCAGGGTCGCTGCGCCACAGCTGGTTTTGGAAGCTAAAATCCATGAATACGCTGTGCGCGGAAATGGATTTTAGAGCACGCGGCTGGCACAGAAATTCACACGCGCACACTGTGCGCCAGCCGCGTGCGCCACATGTGCGCTGAATTCTATGAATTACCCACATTAGCAGCATTTTGTCTCCCGTTCTTACCAAGTTGTTTAATTCTTTTTTACACACAGGGCAAACATCGTCCTCCATGGAAGAAGCTAAAATTGTATTATTTCCAAAACCAAGCAAAGGCTTAACAAATTGCGGATCTTATCGCCCCATCGCACTAATAAATCTGAACACTTTTTTTTTTTTTTTTGGACTAAAATACTGGCCAACCGTATAGTAGACATCTTACCATCATTAATACACAATGACCAGACAGGCTTTATTAAATCTAGCCAAACGCACGACAATATACACAGAGTATATCGTATACTGCAGAAGGTAGAGAAACAGATCCCTGCAGTTTTCATTTCTATAGATGCTGAAAAAACTTTTGATCGTGTGGAATGGTCTTTTCTCTTTTTAACACTTGAGAAAATTTTGATTTTGTCCCAATTACGTAAGATGCGTTAGAGCAAACTATCAAAAATGTTCTGCAAGATTATTAATAAATGGGTCATTTGTCTCCTCCTATCATGTTTCAGCGTGGTACGAAACAAGGGTGCCCCCTTTCTCCAATTTTATACGTGCTTCATCTGGAACAGTTACTAGCTAGAATCCGACAAATGGAGAGTATTGAAGGAGTTAAGTTTGCCGGTACCCAACATAAAATTCTGGCTTACGCCGATGATGTGCTGCTTATTGCCATATCTGTATAAAACAATACCCGAATCCATACAAGAATTGATGGAATTTGGCAAGTTGAAAATTAATATACAGAAATCAGATTCTGAGTTTGGCTTTACCACCCAGTGACGTTGCTTTTTTTGCAGTCACAGACACAGCCCGGATGGGTACAAGAGTATATTACTTTATTGGGTGTTATCATCACTCCTACCGTGGCAGGATTATACACAGCAAATTATCCCCCTCTGTTAAGGGATATAGAATCACAATTAAAAAAGTGGGATCTGCTTACTACATCATGGTTGGGCCGTATAAATTCAGTGAAAATGGTAACTCTCCCCACGGTACTTTATTTATTTCAAGCATTGCCCATTAAACTCCCTTTATCCTTCTTCCGCAAAATACATAAATCCATTTCAACCTTCGTGTAGCAAAACAAGACCCCCCCCGAATCGCTCTCAACACTTTGATGTTACCCGTGGATATGGGTGGAATGGGGTTTTCAAAATTTCAGATATATTTTTGGGCGGCACAAATTAGTCATAAGAGAATGGTCCCTGAACACAGCCGAGAAAAGGTGGGCCCAAATGGAAAGGGCCCTGGGTGGCCCCTGTTTAAATGAGATTGTATGGTTGCCTAGAGCGGATCGCCCAGCGAACCTACATTTGAGTGAAATTATGCACACAGTAGAAAAAATCTGGGATGAGGCAATTAAAAAAACATGCAATAACAACTTATCCATAACCACTCACCCCTCTCTTCTTTAACCCACAATTTACCCCCGGGTTGGAACCGAACACATTTCTGGAATGGAAAAAAGGTTGGTTGTGTGAAGTTGCGAGACATGTTCACGGGTGACATGACGAAACCATTCATGCAATTTAAACAAGAATTGGGACTTCAGGAACAATCTAGGTTCCAATACTTCCAGGTGTGACACTGGATCATAGCACCCCTGATAAAAGCGGCGGCAGCTACCGGAACATTGACACCAATTGAATACTATGTGTCATCTAATCCTGGCCATAAGGCTTTAATATCTAATCTATATAGAATACTGGGGGAAGGTTCACCCAAATCAAAAGTATGTTATAAAACACATTGGCAAACTACATTAGGTGAACCAATCACTGATCAGGACTGGGAGAAACTTTGGCGTACGATCCCCAAACTTACTAGATCAATGCAGATAAAATAATTTTGGATCAAACTTATGGTGCAGTGGTATTATACTCCAGCTCAACTAGTGTTAATGAAACCTACTAAATCTGACCAGTGTTGGAGGGATTGCGGGCAAGTTGGGAAATGGGTACATGTATGGTGGAGTTGCCCGGGGTTTAGTCCAATATTGGGGAGATGTGCATTTATGAAATCTTTTCTGTTCAAACTCCTTTTACCTTGCGCACCTTCTTGTTACTTCTGATTGATGATGATTTTAGGCATCGACCGAAAGCAGTCCAAAAAGCCTTTGTGATATTGCAATTAACAGCACTGCCTGTAATTGGCCAGAACTCGAAATGAAAAGAACCACCTCAATTAGCTGGTTGGTCTGCAAAGGTGTGGAACTTTTTATCACTTGAATGGATGGTGTATTCTTTACAGGGGGACTATTCTCAGAAGGCTGGAACATTGTTCTTAC
Organism: Ambystoma mexicanum; assembly: GCF_040938575.1. Taxonomy (NCBI): domain Eukaryota; kingdom Metazoa; phylum Chordata; class Amphibia; order Caudata; family Ambystomatidae; genus Ambystoma; species Ambystoma mexicanum. The sequence continues at coordinate 346,511,717 of NC_090922.1, forward strand.
ATTTTTAGATAAAGACTTCAACATTCAACACTATCTCCACAGATTACACCTGCTGGTCATTGCCTGAAATGTTGAGCAAAACGTAGCTGCTGGAAGAATGTATTCTTGTATTGTTTTCTCTTTCTCAGTTGATGGCACTCTGTATTCATATGCATTCAGGTGAAGGTTGGGAAGGGGGATCTGAGGTGGGGTCAACTGTTTGTGTTATAATCTTGAAAAAAACAATAAAAATTAATTTAAAAAAAAAACGACAGTGGCCGCACAAATAAGAGAAATGGAATCAACATCAAGGTCATTTTCCCAGATCAACCCCTCAAAATATCGGAGTGAAAAACAGACACCTTATCCATTTCTACTGAGAATGGAAAATTGCCACCCAAGTACTCTTTCCCCTATTACGAGTATCCTCCCTAACAGCCTTCTGATTGAGGGTTGGCTTGTTTGCTTTGAGCAAGGACCAGGTCTTGAGGGGGCAGGTTAAATTACGGTACCCCTCCTCTGGTCCTAATGTAAGTGATTGTGACCACAGGAGCCCTTCTATGTTTTTTTTCCAGCAGATTGCACCTATCTTTACCCCCACCCTGATTAGGTTCACTCGATATCAAGCTCCTAATTACCAGTAGATTCTTAAATTCTGCCTGCAGGCCCCTGCTATCTTTACAAGCCTTGGCTAAGGAATGTTGTGTCTTAATTGGTAATATAACTCGGTCTTGTGCAGTGGGGATTTCTGCCATTTTGTCTACCTCTTAATGCTAAGATCATGCAAGATGAGATGGGGCTTTGGTGGGAAAGCAAGGAAGAAGCAAGATGTGAAACCTGAAGTGTTGGTGCATACAGATCGTTCTCTGCATGCTAGTGAAATTCTGGGCGAGTTGATTTAGAGCATGTGGGATTTGTGTTCTTTAGGGGAGCCCTAGGGGGTGGTGGTGCTCTGAACTGCGCTTACTAACTAGTTGTGCTCGGAGTATGTTTTCTTTTTTCTGCAGTGGTTATTCTGTGGTGGGATGATTGTCAATGTGGAGGGTGGTGAATCTTTGATCAACCGGGCCACTATGTATGAGTTTGCAGGTTGGTGTGTAGCGTCGGGTAGTAAGATGTAGGATGAGTGGGTTGCACTGTAATGGAGCTAAAAGAATGTGCATGACTGCATTTAAAGTCAACCTGCAATTAAAAGGCAAGAAAGGGGAAAGAAATTCTTTGTTGTGGCTTTGTTGGGTCACTAATGGAAGTGTGCTTCAATTGCAAGAATGTTCAAGCACTCCTGCTGAGTTTGGTAAATTGGGGTTTGAAGCCAGGCTTCATTCCATCACAACGCTAATGCTGCACCAGTTTTACTTTGAAGAGATTGTCGAATAATGTTTTTGGTTAACAATATGCTGGTTAGTTGCATGTGGTAATCGCCGTCAGATTCCCCATGCCTTCCTGCTGACTGCAGAGTGCGTTGTTCTTTTTGTAGACCTACACCAAATGTTTAAAGCCTATGCTGCTGAGGATGTGTTGTGATTTGTTCTCTGGTCCTCTGCTTACTGCTATATTTCCAATACCTCCACTCTCGCGCACCTGGTTTTCAGGGCAGATACCGAGTGAAAATGCAAAGAGTGGCTATCTCCAAGAAAGATCACCTTCATGGGTGTGGAATTGAATGTCGAGGCACTATGCTTGTCACCAGGGTCCTGAAGGAAATGTGGAGGATTGCGTGATTAAAATGAACAACTTATTTCATAACAAGATTCCTTCTTATTTACCTTATTCTGTCCATCGTCCCTTATGGTAACAGTACAAAATGCTCTTATTTGGATTGTGATATATATATATATTTTTTTAATTTTTTTTTTTTTTACTGTTCTAGGTACCAGCAGATTTTACACAGAAACCTTGTTTATTTGGCCACAATAGCAGATTCCAGTCCAAGTACACAGACAAAAAGTGTCTCGGAGAGCTAATGCAGAAACGTCTTGGTTTGGTAAGCTTTCATTTTGCACGTAGACTGTTACTTTTGATCTGTAAAGCAAGAAAAGAATGCAGCATAAATGTTACTTGGTACTTGTTATTGCATATCTTCACAGAGGTTGTTTTTTTGGGGGTTGTTGTGATGAGTTGTAGGCACTCCTCATCACTTTTGATGATGAGAGTAAGCCCCAGAAGATTGGGACGATCCGGTAACTACCCGATGTGTTGCCGAGTGGGTGGAATGAGTGGACTCTTGGAGGCTCTCCATCCCACAATATTACTACCCTAGGGGTGTTGCAGATCTCATCCACAAACTAATTCCGTAACAAACCTCCAATGAATACCAGAAAGCCTCTTGTGCAAAGTTCTCATACATGTTCGATGGGCATCTAAAATCCAGAAGGGATCCAGAACAGCCTTTTGTTGTAAGGTTCCCAGAATCGAAATCTGCAGGGTGGCATGCAAGCCAGACCGCCAAAGTGTATACAAATAAATGTGCAAAATTCGCTTTGAGGGAGAAAAGAAGTTGCCAAACTTGCCAAAAAAGAAGCAGAGCAACTGTGAAACCCACTATTTGGTGGAGAAAGGTTTCTTTCTAGTGACCACGGGGCACTGCAAACACCTGAATAGGTGCTGGAAAGATTCCAAGATGGAAGCAAAGTTATGAGCAAAGTTATGAGCTGGACATAAAGATATGGAATGCACAAGCAAGAGAATTCTCATGATTAGATTTACTTGGTTACTTGGTAAGAGTGATTTGAAAATGAATTGTAGAAAACACAATTGCAATTGTGTTGCTCTACAGCAGCAGAGCATTTAAATGGGAGGATCCCAGCAGCGGACTTGGTGTTTTATACAGTAGTGAGTGTGGTATTTTTATTAATCTGTCAGTTATTGTTCAAATAGCATTGTGTTTTTTCTGAAGTGGAGGATGGCGGTGGTATTTCATTCCACTGTCGGGACAGAGTTCTCTGTCGAGTTTAAGACTTCCTGACTTGGTCTGAGACAAGCGGAGCAAAGATGGCGCAGTGCTTATGGGAAGGCAGTGCACTAGAGACTATTATATCCTAATCGGGGAAACAAAAAAAGTATTTCTTACTCCAAAGAATTATCAAGCGCTCAACCAACCTAGGGAACTTTTTGCTGTCGTAAAATCGCTTTCATCAGCATCTGTTTTGGACAATCCGGTGATTCCAACTCAGGAATTTTGTGATGCATTAGCTGATTTGTTTACCTCTAAAATTGAGGCTTTTCATTCCAATGTTCAGCCAACCCCAGTTAGGTAAGATTTTCATATCAATGATAAATCTTCCTGAACAGTGTCAACCCCAGAACATTTTGCTGGACTGGTAGGATATTTTGCCCTATACCCCAGTGAGCGGGAGTATTTTTCCACACATAGTCCTTTACTATTTTTATGGGTATCATTTTTAAGACTCTCCATGGTGTCTTTTAAAAGTTATCCTCTTGGACAACTTTTTGGCAATAAGTGTCTTGTTGCTGGGTTGTCCTAGGGGCTCCCCTTTTAACTTTCGCTGGCTAACCTTGTGAGAACTACAGTTCCCAAGGGTAGAAAGGATCTTTGGATCCCATTTACATGTTATTAGGTGAGACCAGCAACCCCCCCACACCTTATGTGGAGTGCTGGGGAGATGCTGAGTATCCCCTTTCTCATTTTAAATATAACATTTATGTTACAAGGACAAACTTGCCTTTAATGGCTGGTGGCAGTGAACCTTTTTATTAATTCGGTGGACCTTTATCTCGGGCTGTTTCCACAGCCCTGGTATAGGCACCCATGGGTGCTCATTTTACCAAAATGGCCCCTGTCTTCTTTTTTCCGCCATTTTTACGTTTCTTGTTCTTTCCCCTGAGATCCAGGGTGGGAAAGTCCTTTTTAACTAGGCTCCAGAGTGTCTGTGAAAGCAGGAAGCGAGGGAGGAGTCCAAAACTCTGCATCCGTTTGTCTTCCAGCCTGACTGCGAGAATCCATTTCAAACTGGGAGGCTGGTTGACTGCCAGCCCCCCACCCCCAAATTGGCAGTCAGTCAAGTTTGAATTCTGCAAGGCTGTTTAGCTGGGTTCCTGCATAAAAGTCTGATCCTGGAAGCTGAAGAGGTAGTCGACCACTGGATCCAAAACCGAAGAGGAAGGTGAAAAAAACGCAGCTGAGACGATTTCCAGTGACTGCAGACCCTGCTGTGTAACCAGAGCCAGCTGTAGCCCTTCCTTCCAATTGAACCTGGGGACTCCGAAAACGACAACCGAGAGTGTGGTGAGACCCACTAGACTCAAGAAGACCCGCATTTTGTGCCATCCCACATCGCGCTGTGACCTTGCAGGCCTGCAGTACCCTGGGATCTCGAGCGGTTGTGCGGTGCAGTCTTCCGAATCTTGCTGAAAATTTGAGGGCATCCTGCTGGACCTCCAGAGACGTGAATAAAGTCCAAAAAGTCCCCTAATTAGAGTGGTGGACCTTGCAAACAACGAGAAGCCGACCAGCGATATTCTGTCTTCTTCTGTGCTCCTGAATAAGGCGCTAAATCATAGATCCACAACCAGCTGCGAGGAAACTCTTGCCTGCAGCCTCCTCCTGTGATCCCTGCTGCAAAAGTCCTTCTAAAGTCCTGTCTTCCATCTTCTTGACAAAGGAATCCATTGACAGTGTTTTTGGCTGCAGATCATGAAGTCTTCCTGCTGCAACTCTTCTTCTGTACTGAGGTACTGTGTTGGCTGGGGTATTTTACCTACCTTAAGCCTTTGTGATTTCTGTATAGCTTTGGGGTGTTTTCTGTGATTGGGAGGCCATTCATCCAGTTTACCCAGGCCCACTGCGGAATCCTCCTAGGGTGTCTTCTTTGAAGTCCCTGGATCATCAACTAACTGAGTGTCTCCAATTGGGTCTTGCTTCCCCTGGCTTGCCGTTAGCCTGTCCAGATTAAGTCTGCCTTAGGTTCTACTTATCTTCAAGTTGCTGATGGCCCATTTAAAAAGCATATAGGTTTTACTTGCCCTGTGTTAGCTGTGTGCCATCCTAAAACATGTCAAGAGTTATTGCTTATCTCAATCTATGTTACACTGATCTTAGAAAGCGCTGGAATGGTATGTTACAACATTAGGTTTTACTTGCCTAGAATAGCAGTGTACCATTCCTGAAAAGTTTTCCTTTAGGTGTAGCTGACCTTGGGTTGCCTGAAGCATCCATAGTTATTGTATAGAGTTCTTGCTTATCTTAGACTGTGTTCCACTGAGCTGAAAAGCAACTGGGACTGTAGATTACACCAAAAAGGTCTTGCTCACCTACTAATACTGTGTTATCACAAAGGTAGTACACGTGTATATTCTGTTCCTTGAATCTGTGTTCCACTAAGTATATTTACAAGTTGGTTGACTGTGATTTCCTTGTTGAGTGTCGCTGCATAACTGACAGTGTCTACTACCCTTGTATTAGTGAAAGTAATCAGAAAGTAATCTATGGTTTTACCCCACCTTCAAATACTTTGATCTGTATATTTAAATCACCAATGGCATTGTTAAGATTGGAAGTGGGGGTTTTCATCTTTAGGTTCCGTCGTCCTGAAAAGGAGAGCTGAACTATATCTAAGGATTACTATCAACCAGATAATCGGCTACTGAAAGAATTGGCCACCGAAATCTCAAAGGAAGCCACCAAATGCCACCTAAAAAAGGAGACAGAAACCTTTTTGAGGACTATATACTGGACTAAGAGTGGAGAGAAGTTTGCGGATCCTCAAAAAATGGCTCTATCTAAAAAAAATTGCCCTGTGGGACTGACTGGAGAATTATGCACATCTGGATAAGCTTCCGAAATACAAATTCATTCATTACATGCTCTATTCCTTTAAGCAAATGCAGCCGTATCTAACCCTCTGTCCATCAAGTAGACTTAGGCGATTCTTACTTTTACTGAGGGTTGATAATTTACCACTGGTATCTAACAAAAGTAAACACAATGGTTTACCTCCCACAGAGAGATATTGCAGACTATGTAAGGATATTGGATGCAAAGAAACTGCTAACCATGTACTAACCAAATGTGTAAACATGATGGATACTTAGTAAGTTATAGCAACTTTGTCTATGACACGGTAACCATAGGGGATTCTGCATTTTGGCTACGCCTTATGAACACTCAAAGTCGGCAGTTGCAGATCGCCACTTTTAGAGTATGGCTGGTAATCGAAAGAATTCTGAGTATATATTTATGAATTTTTCTGAAATTATGATACCAACTTTATTATAGGTTTGGTGATTTTGGTACTTTGTAGGTAACATTTTATTATTAATTTATTAATGACTAATGAGTTGAACAATAAGTATAATATGCTTGAGTTGAGTTTAATTGTAACTGTAACTTAAATTTGTTTTTTTAGTTAGACAAGTAATATATATTTTGAGACTGTTCCTAGACTAGGTTTTAGCTTTAGTTTAAGTTTTAGTTCTGCTTGGTCGTATACTATCTTTAGTTTTCTTTTGTATGCTTTGTATGTTTACTTAATTTATCACTATGTGTAAAGTTTAAATATAAACTGTCACACATTATTAATAAATTAAATTAAAGTATATTTAAAGCATAGTGTTGTGTTTTTATAATGTGTTTATATGCTTTATGATAGTACTTGCTTGCCCAAGAATCCCTTGGTCTGCTTGTATATAATATAAACCCTTTATTTTTACAATGCATGCTGTTTTGTAGGACCATATGTATAATACTATTTTTTTGGGAATTATTTTACAGCCCTCTCTCCCTCCTAAAATAAGCCTGGCTGCTCTGTCTACGCTAGCCGGAACTCGGGTGGTACAGCCTTGTACTAAGAGTGAAGTCTTGTACTGTCTCATTTGAATGGTTTTACTAAGCCCTTAGTGGGGCTTCAGAAAAACTGTCCTAACAACCCCCTTTTGGGGCGACATTTGAGCCCCACCCTACTTGGGTGCAGTTTCCCATTTTTTCTGTAGAGGCTATTAGTAAGGCATTTTGCGCTTCTTAAATTTGTGTCCCCCTCGGATCTTGTCCCTTTAATGGTCCTGAAAGATATTTCATCAGACATTTTGCCTTGGATCTGTCAAGCGGTTAATGTCTCTTGTCAGTTGGGGCTCATCCCTACCGAGTTAAAGCAAGCTACCGTCATTGCACTGCTAAAGAAGCGATCTCTTGACCCCTCACTTCCCTCTAGTTTTCGGCTTATCTCTCTTTTAACCTTTTTCATGAAGTTGTTGGAAGCACTGGAGTCCCCTCTTCTGTCCTGTTTTCTGGAATCTTCTGGATTCTTTGACTCCTTTCAGTCAGGCTTCCGGCCTGGCCGAAACACTGAGTGTCTTGGTCTCGGTAATGGATGATATAACCAGACTGGTTGACAAAAGTGCTGTTGGTGCCTTGATATAAGTAGATCTGTCTGCGGCCTTCGACACAGTCGAACATCCCACCTTGCAGTCCCGGCTAGTTTCAGCTGACCTGGGGGCACAGTCCTGGCCTGGCCTTTATCCTACCTGGCTGATCGGGGCCAAATAATCTCTCTATCTTCGTTTTCTTCTTCTTCCTCCTCACTTTCCTGTGGTGTTCCTCAGGGGCCGCCTTGTCCCCAATACTCTTTAATATTTACATCCCGCCTCTTCTGGGTCTCATCCGCTCCTACCGCCTCAGGTGCTACTCATATGCCGACGACACACAAATCCTGGTTCGTTTAGATCTTGACCAGGTGGAGATGTTGTTGTGCCTGTGTCAGTGCCTGGTGGCAGTGGGGGTTTGGATGAACTAGAATTGGCTAAAGCTCAACGGAGACAAGACAAAAGAGTTGGTGGTGGGCACTTCTGCTAATCGGTCACTTTGGGTGTCTGCCTTTTGGCCTTCCTCTTTGGGAAGTCTTCCAATTCCAGGCCCGGTAGTAAAAAATCTGGCGGTGATATTCTCGGCTACCCTGTTTATGACTAAGCAAGTATTTGATTTTGCAGAGTGTTGAGATTTGTAGCCCTGTTGTGGCCAGGCTCCCCAGACGAGCTATTTCCTGGGAGCACTGATCTTGAGATACGACGGAATGTCATGGACGTACTAATGGATAGATATATTAGGGTGTTTTAGGGGGCTTCCCAAGGGTTCCATGTATAGATGGGAGATCATGGAACCCTGGGGGCGAGGGGCTTAGCCACTGACTTGGAGTCGGTTGAAATGCAATGAACCCAACTGTATTGCCTGGTGTCTGCCGGGTTGTAGGATGCGATGGGACAATCTCGGCTTACATTGGAGCGCCATCATCAAGTTTCAATACTGTAGAAGCAATATCCTTGATGTATATGGAGAAAAGCAAAGGGGGTGATCAGACACACTCATGCCTCACTTTCTTTGTAAAACATGGACAAGTCACTGGGACAGAGCTTTTCAAACAGCTTTCCTAGTTGATATATTGTGTCGAAAGCTGTTAAGTCAACGAAGGCCAGTTCATTTTCTTGTGTGTAGCAAATTTTGACAAAATGAAATGCATCATAAAATCCTGATCCACAGACTACTCACCCTTAAGAAATTCTGCCTATTACTGCACACAGATCTCGTTCTCTTAGCTCCCATGCTTCATTTGCAGGAGAATTTTCCCATAGATGTTTGATAGCAAGTCTTTTTTTAACATACGTTTATTGGCATTTTCAGATCTAGTAACATTAAAACTTTACAACACTCCAAACATTTAGGATGCAGGGATACAGGCTGGGTTCTTGAGTGTGAGGATTTCAATTGCTTCCCAGGATACTTGGTCTCCCCTTGTAGTGAAAAGGTTATGCGCTGTAGTGCCACAAAGTTCCAACTTTCGCTATCGGGTCTTGTTCCCATGGGGGTTCTTTAGCTCTCCAGTTTTGCGCTATAAAAAGCATTGCTGCCAAGTTTAGAATTAAGTAGAATTTCCACCTGGACTTACAATTACAGGCCTCCGAGACCCAACCGACATTCTTCAATACTTCTCTTGTTCTTGTTGCCAAATATTTTCATCATATTGTCATTCATGGTCCTGCAGAACTCTGACAGCGCAGGGCAACTCCACCAAATGTGGGCTCAGTCACCCCGCCGGCCTCATTCCCGCCAACTGCCTTGGGATGTATTTGCGCTGATTTCGCAGGAGAGTGGTGCCACTGGGTCATGACCTTATACCACATTTCCCTTGTCTGTATGGCCCAGGTGATCTTCGGGATGCCGAGGGGTGAATTGGGAGTTGTGGAATAGTGGTGTAAAGGGGGAGGGCAAGGAGGTGATGCCATGTGACTGCACTGCTTTTTCCCACATGCCTCCCAGCAATCTTGTGTTGGTGCTCTTATGCACGTTTTGTGGTCTGTCCCCTTTGCTTAGCCATAGGACATCTCCCAGGGGTGGGTGGGGGGGTGGGTACCTGAAACTGCCTTGTCCATGCGCACCCACATTTCCTCTGAATTCCCTATGAACCAATTTTTTATAATCCTCAATTGGGCCACTTTGTAGTAGTAAGAACAGCTTGCCAGTCCCAACACTCACTTGTGTGTAGGCCCCATCAATGTTTTTAGTGTGACCCACAGGGTTTTGTTACTCCACACAACCACAGAGTGCATTGTATTTAGCGCCCAGAAGAACTGTTGGGGAATGGAGGTTGGCAGGACTTGGAAGCAGTGCAGAATTCTAGGTTGGACCACTATCTTCATAGTGTGGATTCTCCCAAGCCATGAAATAGACAGATATTCCAACTTGCGTAATTGTGTTTTGATGGATTCCAAAAGGGGTTGGTAGTTTGTCCCATATAGCCCCTTAAGTGTTCTGGTGATGGTCACCCCCAATAGCTTTATACCCCACGGTGCCCATCGGAATAAGAGGTAGCTTGTTTAGCCGGTGCCATGGATTCACCTCGAGTGACAAATTAAGGATTTCTGATTTAGAGGTGTAGACCTTAAGTCCTGTGACCACCCCAAATGCTTCAATTTTTCATACTACTATTGGAAGGGAACGCTCAGGCTCTGTGAGTGAGAGGAGCATATTGTCTGCAAAAGCCATCACTTTGTGAGACCACCCACCGCCCAAAAGGGATTCCCTTGATTGTACCCAGGGATCTGGTTTTGCAGAGGAATGGCTCCATGAGTGTAGTGCGTACAGGAGGGGGGGATAAGTGGCAACCCTGTTTGGTACCTCTTCTAATCAAAATTGTCCGGGAGAGCTGACCGCTGATTAGAAGCCTAACTGTTGGGTTACTGTAATTGGCACCAATATTTTCCAGGAATGAAGACTAAAACCCCATAATGTACATGGTACAGAACAAAAAGGACCACTCAACTCGATCAAACACTTTTTCTGTGTCAAGCCAAAGAAGGAGAATGCTGGCATGTTCTTCACCGATGTTTTATCAATTAGATGGCACACCCTCTGTATGTTGTCGAATGTTTGCTGCCACTTAATAAACCCTGACTGGTCCGGGTGTATTCTTGTTGGGAGCACTACTTCCAGCCTGCTTGCCAAGAGTTTTGTGTAGAGCTTAGCGTCTGTTAATCAAGGCGATGGGTCTATAAGACCCACGAAGAGAAGGATCCGTGGCTCGTTTCGGGAAAAGGACTAATTTGGCTTCCTTCATTGTGGGGGTTAGGAGGCATTGGTTGCCAAAGGTATTGAGTAGTTTAACTAGCAGCTGTATCTGGAAGGTCTTGTAAAATATGGATTGATAACCATCCAGGCTTGGGGATTTGTTGAGCGGGAGGTCCCTTATCCCATGGTCGGTTTCCATCCTGCGCATTACCTCCTAGAGCTTATTTCGCCATCAATGCTCGCATTGCTATCATCTCTCTCCAGAGGGTCGCCTTGAAGGTGTCCCACAAGCATTGCTCTGTTACATCCGAAGAAGTGTCAATCGCAAAATAAATCCGCAATTTTGGTTTCCATTTCTTCCCGCAGTACGTTGTTGGCCATATGCCCTTGAGGAAACTACCAGTTCCACAGGCCTCTCGTCTCAGATGGCAAGCCAAGTGTGATTAAGGGGGCATGGTCAGACAGAAGAATGGTACCAATGTCCATCTCCTTAATGCTACCCAGCAGAGAGACCGAGGAACAGATGTAATCTATGCGGGGAAAATTACTTATGCACCTGTGAATAGAAAGTATAGCCTTTCTCCGTCCCTTTGATTGACGTTCAGGAGTTTTTCAGGGCTGGATGATTCATTCTAGCACTGGGAGCTTCAAAGGAGGGGGCTGCCCTTGGTAGTTACTGGTGCTTTTGTCCCTCCCCCGGTCCCAAGCTAAGCTAAAGTCCCCCATTAACAGAATCTTTTCCAAATGCTTCTAAGTCTGCAAGGGTTGCCCTAAGGAAGCCATCTTGTCCTGACTTTGGAGCAGAGATGGTGGCTATTGTGGGCATAGTTACCCCCATTTGCAATGTAAGGAACAGGTACCTCCCCTGTTTGTCTGCCCGTGAGTCTATAACCTGAATAGCGGGGTCCGAGTGAATCAAGATGAGTACCCTGACCACTTTCCCCAGGTCTTTTTTTATATATGCAGGTAGAGTCTCCTTTTGGATCTGTGCTGATCTTGCTTCCTAATGTGGGTCTCTTGGTAGGCTACACGTCTCGGGAGGATAGCTCAGGGGCAATGTGCTCGCCTTGGAAGCAAGACGACACAGAGCAAAACAGGTTTGATCCCCGGGTCCGTACTTAGAAACCTCTGGGTAGAAAGAGCGTTATAAATACCCTATCATATCATACAATATCGGGCTTTGCTCTTTAGAGGAACCTATCGACTTTTGGCCGTTTGATTGGGGAGTTGAATTCCCTGATGTTAAGCATTTGAATTTGCGCACCTATTCCACTTGCTAGTGCTGCACCCCACACCAGGTTCCCTAGGTTCTGTTACACCTGCTTCCAGTGCCTACCCCCAAACTCCAGACACCCCCTCCCCTCCCTCCAACCTTCACCTCTCTGCCCCCAACTCCCTGGCACAAGCAAAAGTTCCTAGCAAGTCTTCGAGCCTACTGCCCTCAGATTTGGCTCGCCATTGATTGCAGGGACATCTAGCGGGGTATGCTAAAACCCCTAGCATGATTCCAAGTGAGTTCCGGTGGGGCGTTCCTCCGAGTCCGGATGACCCGTCGTTTTGGCTCTCTGTGTTGTGAATGTCCTCCGTTTGCTCATTATGCGCTCCATCATGTCAATGTGAACTGCAGACCTTCCGTAGGGCGTTTGTCCTTGGGGCCAGAGCCCGGGCAGCGATTTCTTCATCGCGCTCTTGTCACCTGTGTCCATTCCCACGATTTCCACCTCAACGGGGCGTCCTCGCCCCTACCTACTTTAGGCCCAGTGTCCTCTTCACTAAGGAGCATACCTTCCTCGCAGGTAGTGATTCTGTGCTGATGCTCGTCCCAAGTAAAGAAGAGACTGAAAGGGAAGGTCCATTTATATCTGACCTGTTTGGTCGCAAGCGTCATCACCACCGGCCCCATCTCCCTGCACTTCTGATTGAGCCAGGTCCTGATATAGTTGGATTTCAGCCCCATTAAAGTCGATAGGTTCAGCCTGCCTGGCCTCCCATAGGATTCGTTCCTATCGCTGCCACTATGTCTCTGGGTCGTGCCCCCAGTTCCAGCCTTTTGGGGCCAGTCCTATGCGCCGTGTCAATGTGCATCTTCTCTGTCTTTCCATCCCCTAGAATTGAATTGTATTTTATTTATATAGCGCACCTAGCCTGTAGGCATCTGGGCGCATTTCTTAGTTTACACGTTATACAGTAGGACATTTACAGTGGATAACGGAGCAAGTATATACATGGAGAGAATATGTTACAATTTAACAGGTGTAATGGAAGATTAGGTTAATCAGAAAGGATGATCCATCGACTTGAGCCAGGTTTTTACCTTATTTCTAAATATGTGGTAGGAAAGTTCGGCTCTGAGGGTTGCTGGTAGTGAGTTCCCCATTTTGGCTGCAAAGACTGGGAAACTATTGCCACCTGCCTTTTTGGAGCTTAAACCTGGGAATGATCAGGGAGTCGGTGTAAGAAGATCTAGTAGGCCGGTCTGAGGATTTCCGTGTACATTTTTCACATAGGTACTTGGGTGCCAAATTGTGTAGACATTTGAATGTGAGACAAAGGGTTTTGAGTCCCACTCTTTGCGGGACAGATAACCAGTGAACACTACGCCTTAGTTCAGTGATGTGGTGAGATCTAGGGTAGTTGGTTGCAGCTCTGAGTGCGTTCGTTTGGAAGATTTGAAGCTTTTTTAGGTTATGTTGGTTAGTGCCGAGTTAGAGAACATTACAATAGTCTATCTTAGATAGGGATAGGGCTGTGGCTAGGGTGATGCAGTACCTGTGGTCAGAAATGGTCTGCAGGCGTTGATTAGCTTGCACGTATATGCAGTAGTAGAGGCAGTCGCGTTGATTTGTCTTGTCAGAGGGACACCTAAAGTTTTTACATCTTTTGAGACCATGATAGTGTAACCATCAATATTGAAGGCATTTAATTGTTTGTCGAGTCTGTTGATTCTAGCTTGAGTACCTACCAGGAGTAGCTCTGTCTTGTTGTCATTGAGACAAAGACCATGATTGGCCATCCAAGCTTGGATGATTTGGTAAACTTCATTTAGGCGCTTAGTTTGTGTTGTAGTCACCGGACATGGGAATACGGATTTGGGTGTTGTTGTGTAGTTTGTGTAGGAGACACCCAAGTAGTCTAAGTTGTCATGGAGGGGCTTTGTGAAGATGTTGTATAGTGGGGGTGAAGTACATGAATCTTGAGGGACTCCGCAAGTGACAGGGGCTGGGGTGGTGGATGCAGAGGGTGAGAAAACTCTGGTAGTTCGGTTGTTTAAAAAGGACTGAATCCAGGTGGTGGCTTCATCAGAGAAGTGTGCTGCAGAGGAAAGGTGTTTACAAAGTACTTTGTGATCTACCAGATTAAAGGCCGCTGATACTTCTAGTAACAGAAGGTCTGCTAGATTGCCTTTGTCTTTAATGGTCTCCATTTGTGTTACTACGTCTAGCAGGGCTGTCTCCGTGCCATGTATCGGTCGGAAAGCCTGATTGGCGAGTCCTAGAAGATTTCTTTCCAGATGAAGCTGCATCTGTTGATAGGCTGCCCTATGCAGTATTTTCCGGAGAAAGGACACAGTTGTAATAGCTCTGTAATATTTTGGCGTATTAGGGTCAAGGGAGGGTTTCTTTAGAAGTGGCATGACCCAGGCATCCTTCAGATTCCATGTACTGTGTTAGTTGCAAAGGAGGCATTGATTAGGGTTGTGATGAAGGGTGCAAGCTCTTTTGCTGATTCCTTGATAATAGACGGTGGGCAGACATCACCTAGACATCTAGATGCTTTCAGACTCATGATAATATTCTCGACATCGTTGGTAGCCAGGGGTGTGAACTTGAACAGATCCTGTTTTTCAGGTGAGGGGGTTTGAGTTAACAAAGGGGCAGTATTTATGGCTAGTCTGGCCTTCTTCTTTTTCTCTATTTTGCTTTGTAGAAGCTTGATTCTTTTCAGAGTGCTGAGTGAATATTTGTGCACCAGGTAAAATCTTTAGTGCAGGTTATGGACGGGACCCAAGGTGTTTCAAGCTCTCTGAGGATGCTGAATAATTCTGTAGTGTTAGATTTAGTTTTGGAAATATACGATCGTTGTAGGAATCGCTTTTGGCTAGAAGAATTGCTGTTTTGTAGTTGGACGCAGCTGTTACGAAATTCTCCTTGTTGGATGTTTGAAGGGAGATTTTTCCAGGTTGGTTATGCGGCTCTTTCAGACTTACGCAGGGTTCCAAGGTGTGGGGTAAACCAAGTGTTCAAATGTGAACGTGGTTTGGCTTTCCGCATTTTTAATGGAGCTCTCATGTCGATGGCATTTAGAATGGTAGTATTGTATGAATCCACTAAAGAAGTTGGGTCGATATTCGAGTTGCCAGATTAGAGAGAGGCAGGAGGAATGGGAGTAATTTCTCTGCAGTTATATTGTGCGTGTTTCTTGAAAGTTTGGGGGGGTGGCATGGGCTTGACAGTAATAGCGCAGTTGGCCTCCTCTAGTGAGTAGAGAATAGTGTGATGGTCGCACCAGGCACATGTTAGATAGGATGTTGATATTGCAGTTGATGTCAGTGATCCAATCTAGAAGTCTGCCTTTCTCGTGTGTGGGTTAGGAGATGCATTGTGTGAAGCCTAGTTCTGAGAGGCTATTAACAATTGTTAGTGCGTTAGTGTCTTTGGGGTCGTGAAGACCTACGTTGAGGTCTCCTAGAAACATCCCTTGTGAACCTGGCTTTATGTTAGCTGTTAGGAGTAGGGTTATATCTTCCTCGAAGGATGATAAGAGACCTGGAGGTCTATACATAAGGTGAATGGTTATAGTTTGCGTAGGCGACATAGGTAACTTGATAGTGAGTAGTTCTCCAGAAGGAAATGACAGGCTAGGGCTAGGTCTTAGTCCTAGTGTTGTTTTTAGCAATAAAGGCGACACCTCCACCTTTAGTGGCTGTCCTGTCCTGCCTAATGATAGTGTATTTGTCGGGAATGACCAAAGAGAGTAGAGGACCGGAAGGGCTGGCGCTAAGTCTCTGTGATGGCCAGGAAGTCTAGGTCGTTAGAAGTAATGAAGTTGCAGATGGCGAGTGCATGGGCAGTGAGCGATCTGGCATTGATGAGTCCCCCCTTTGAAGCATGTTATGGACTTTAGCACTGAATTAGTTGTCGGGCCATTGTTACAGGGAGAGACAGTCTTGTCAGTTGAAGGTACTGGATTAGGGAGAGAGGAGGTGGCTTTAGAAGGGTTGGTTGTTCTTGGTGTTTTTGGAAAACAAGTAGTTGGCTCTAGGGAGTCTGTAGCCAAGTCTGGAGTTTATGGTTTTTGTAGGGCAGGGTTGGTTAGGTGTAGGTCTAGAAGCATATAGTTTGATCCATTGGGCAGGTGTAAGGGGATGATTAGGAGGGAGTAGGTTCAAAGTGTTCGTTTTGGCAACTGTTTGGTCCAACTGTGGAAGGAAGTTGGTGGGCATGACATTGTGTGATGGCGGAAGTCTGTTGGGCATAGGTAAGTTAGGAGTGTCTCTGTTGCAGGGATGCAGCATTGGGTTGTAAGTGTTTACACAGGGTGGATGTGGTGTTGCTGTCAGTAGGTGCTTCCATAATGGTGTAGGTGTAGTTAGTCAAGCTTAGTAGTATACTCATGATGCATACTAAATGCTGAAGAATGACTGGGTTCTGGCAAGTTGACTCCCGTGCAATGCTAGCGTAACCTTAAGAGGGTATGGAATTGTCGAAGGCATAGGCTGACTGCAGTACTGGTATGCGCGTAGGTTGAGGACGTACTGCAAGGCATTAACTTCTGCAAGACATGCTTGGTACAGAACCGAGGCTGAATGCAATGCGTGTGTTAAATGCAGAACATATGCTAAATGCAAAAAAAGGTAGGCTAAATGCAGAAAATGGCTCGGTACAAGACCTTGGCTGAATGCACAGCGTATACCAAATGCAGATCATATGCTAATGCAAAAAAAGGTAGGCTAAATGCAAAAAGTGGCTCAATACAAGACCTAGGCTAAAAGCAGAGCAAATGCGGAACATGTACGGCATATAAGGCAGTTGCTGAGTACAAGAGGGAGGGCTAACACTAGCACAGATGCGAGCAGACCATACAGGCAAGGTTCACATAATGGTTTGTTTGGGCATGTAGGTGGGTGCCTTCTGCTGATGCTGGCATATAGGGTTGGTGCGTACGAGGTTGTTAGATGGCAGGTAGGTATGGAGTAGCATGTGATGCCAGGCGTGAGAGTTTAGGCACTGAAGTTTTGTGCCATGTAATATGCAGAGCTTTAGGTAGGTGGCATTAAAGCGTTGTATGCCGTTGCAGGTTGAGATAGCTTGGGCTGTATAGGGAAGAGTTGCTTGCCTATAGCGAAGCGGGACGAAATGTTAGTTAGATGTGAAAGTAGAGGTGCACGGATAGTGTGTATACTGCAGCTGGCCGGAGGCTATAAGCCCTGGGCAGGGGTATGGTAAAGCGCTTACCACAGCAGATACTCATTCTAGAGATGGTGGTGCGGTACTAGGGTCCAGGGTGTTCCAGTGGGCAAACTGGTTAGTGGAAAGGGCAAGGTTCCTGGGTCTTTCTCGGACAGTCTCTGACAGAGCCTTATACACATAGGCCTTGTCTCACTACAGACCGGCTTCCGGCTCCGGTGAGGTCAGACTGCAGATAGGTGGTCTGGCGTCCAATAAGCGATGAAGACAGTTCCTGGGTGTGAAGTGGCAAAATAGATGGTCATTTTTAAAAGGCGTACGAAATTCAAATCTAGGTGTCAACGATGCTGGCACACACACGAGCAGCAAGCATGGCTTAGGTACCTAGTGTAGGCGCCAGGCAACGGAGGAATAAACCATATGCAAAAGGATATATGCTGGGCGCAGGGGTGCTGCGCAGGCTCTCACCAGGCTGGATGGTGAAAGTTCCTCGAGATGGCAATCTCCCAAGCAAGGTTGTCGTTGGGTGATAGAGAGGGCTTCTGCCCTCTCAAGGTGAAGATCGAGGCTGCAAAAATCTTTTGTACAGTGTCTTTGAGGTCTTTGTCTGCAACTTCTTCTGGGAGGCTCTGTATGTGGATGTTAGATTTCCAGGATCTGTTTTCCAGGTCCTCGCACTGTAGTTTGAAGTTATGGGAAATCCGGACCAGGTCCTCTAGGATTTCTTTGGTTTTTCTATTCTCCTCCACCATCTTCTGTAGCACTCTCTCCGTTGTCTGTTGCTCTTCTAGTGACACAACGCCTTAATTCAAATCCTGGATTTCCTGCTTTACTTCTGCCATGAGCATCGAGAATTGAGTTTAGAAGGATGATGCAAGCTTGTTTTGGAAGTTGTTGAAACATGCTTTGAGGTCTGCCTTATGACCATGGTGTTGGTGCTGCTGTGTGAGTGGGTGTCTTCCCACATGACCTGTGGCTGGTTGGGGTGGGGGGTGGCCCCAGAATCCCTGGACCAACACTGTCAGATGGTGCCCTCTTGTGGCTGGCCGGTGGGTGTCGTTTGCCGGGTGTACACCGACTCCTGCTCCCTGGCATTGAGCTATGTTGCCCGAGGCACTCATGGGAGTCTTCCGCTGCTGGGATTACAGGGGGATTAGTCCCTGCTCAGCCTCTCGCCTTGGTGCTGATTGGGACACTTGGGGCCCGATTCACAAGCCAGCTGCCTCCCTCTTAGTCGCTGTATGGGCCGCTGCCCCCTTCTCCGTGAGAGTGCTCGGTCTCGAGGCATGCATGCGTTTGCAAATGTTGAAAGGGTGGTCGGTGGGCCAGGGCCTTCTGGCCCCTTCTGCTCTCAAGGGGCCTAGAGTATCAAGGCCCACTGGCTGCTCACCAGATGCATCCCACCTGGGCTCCCTCTCTGCTGAAGCTGGGCTGCAACAGTGTGGATGGCGCATGGGGTAGTCGCCACCTGGGGGTGCAGGCCTCTAATGACATGTCCCCAGAGACATATGTAGGACGAGGGAGATCCTGTGCTCCCTCCACCGGAGCGGCTCATTGTGCAGCATACTGGACGCTGCCTGGTGATGCCTTTGCTGGCCACCTAGTCAGCACCACCTGGGATCCACAGCCCTGGTCAGCCGATGCTTTCATCCACCGGGCGGGGGACACAGCTGATTACTACCCCTCTAGTCCCCAGCAACAGGGGACTGCATTTCCACAGGGCTGGTCCGTGTAGAGGCCCCAGCGGCTCTCCTATTATCACGCTGCAAAGAAGCTGTCACGGCCCAATCTCCATCAATGCTGCGCATCTAACATTAGCACTGCACTGTCAGTGGCCCGCATGTTCCCGGAATTATATGGGTGCACACCACCAGACCCCCGCTTGTTGTGGACTGTTGCAAGAAACCGCGGTTGGGCATGTGCAGCTTGTTTAGATCCTGGATGCTGTGCCTGCCGTACTGCTGGGGCGGCCCAGAGACGGAGCCTGCGCACTCACGACTACCTGCCACCAATCGCCATCTTGGAATCCGCTCACAAGTCTAAGAGGAGAGCTAGGACGATAGTTGATGGCAATCCTTTGATCTCCCTTTTTGAAAATGGGAACACTTACTGCTCCCTTCCAGGTAAATTGGAGGTCCAATTTATATAGTTAAAGCGCCAGGACAAGAACAGAACCCAAACATCTGTAGTTTTTTGTAACTTCTGAGCAGTTGGACAACTTCACCTTTTTCGTTGTGAAGACCAAAAGGTAATTATGGCTCTTCACAATACGTTCTGATTGGACACGATGTAGGCCTTCTGCAAATTCCTCCAAATAGACACATCTGAACTGACTAAACAATCAGTCTTCACGTGTCTTCGCACGGATGTTTACTCCATAATCCTGTAATTAACCATTATTTACGCAATGTCAGTATTCTTTTTGATTCTTTGTACTACTTTATGCAATCTTGGCTGTATTTTGGGGGCAGGAAAGGTATTGCTCTCAGATTGATTTAAGGAGTAGGAAGGGCGTTGCACTTAGATGGATTTCTGGGAATAGCACATGTATTACATTAAGCTTATTTGGGAGCAGGACATGTTTTGCTCTTAGCTATATTTCGGGGACAGGAAACGTGTCGCATTTAGCTGTAGGAATGAGGCCATATTCATTTAGGGAGTAGGACTGGCATCACACTGATGGATTTCTGGGGGTAGGAAATGTATTGCAGTTAGATGTATTTTGGGGCAGGGAAGATGTTGCACTCAGGTGGATTCGGGGGTAGACGATATTGGGTAGATTAACATGTGTTGTGCTTAGAATTAAATTGTGTAGACTACAGATGTATGGCATGTGAAGAAATGTGAATGCTAGCACAAGCATTTCTTGCAGAATGAAATTGTGTAGGTAGGCTTAGAAGAAACTGAAGTGTAAGTTGTGTATGGAACTAGATGAAATTGGGTAGGTTAGAAGTTGTTTTGTGTGTGAAGACTTTGAAGACTAGCACATCTACTGCTCCAGAAAAAACTGGGAAGTTAGCACATACATTGCACTCAGAAGAACTGGGAAGGTTAGATGGTTGTGAGGGTGGGCCGGGTGCTGCACTTAGATTAACTTGGGAGTGGGCACCTGTGTTGCACTTTATAATGTTAGCCTGTCCATTGAACTCAAATGTGACTATAGCCTATCCATTGCTCTTAAAAGGTCTATAAGCTAGCCATCGTAACACAAAGATATATGCAAGTATCTTTGATATTGCACTTTGAAGATGCTTTGAAGGTAGCCCATTATAGAACTTAGAAGATATATAGCACGACTAGAAGGGTAGCCTGTCCATTGCGTTTAGAGATTCCCACGATTCCTAGATAGCATGGTAGCTTGTCTGTCACAGCTATCTCAGGAGGATAGATCAGGGGTAATGTGCTCGCCTTGGAAGCAAGGCGACACGGAACACAGGTTCGATCCCTGGGTCCGCGCTTAAAAACCTCTGGCTATTAAGCGCGTTATAAATAACCAATTACAATACAATATAAGATGTACTAATTTAGCCGGTCTAGAGCGCTTAGACTTTGAGGGTAGCCGGTCCACAGTGCCTAGAAGAGCATAGGACGGTACCTTCTCTTTTCACACAGATAACTGGATCACACAGCAAGATCAAATCCATCAGAGCTTAAGGTATGTATAAATGCACCACATCGGTGGAGATCTGCCCCAGGCACGGATATCCATCCCACACTTTAGAATGCAGCTACGACTACAACAAATCTGGTCTAGCTAGGCACCATAACCATTTCACCCTTATACCAAACTTGCCTCAACACCTCTGCCATTAGAATACATCGACTGCCTATGACAACTTTCAGTCTATCTGAGCACACATCGAGTCTCTTGGACTATCACTCTGTCGTGACCTCCCTCAGCACCCGTCCACATGCCTGACCTCCTTTACTGGAGCATAGCCAGCCCACCTAGTTCCTAATATTGACTTTGGTTCCCAAGGCCGTTCCTGCCTTAAAGTGTGTTGAGGCCGAACAAATGGGAAAAGGCGCTATATAAATGACAACTACAATACAATATCATCTGTCCAGTTCAGGGCCTGCTCCTCTGGTTTTTCTATTTCTTATTGTTTATACTAGCTGCTAAAGACTTTTCAAATGTCTAGACCCCCTCCATCGACTGGATGCTTAATTAACCTCAAAAGTGCTGCTTTCTGATAGCTACATTCTTCATCAAACCAGTTTTACATTGGGAGAATTTATTTTTTGATCATCATAGCTCCCTTGTCACAAATGGTTCCACATTGGCAGTGAGAAGGGTACTTTCTGGGAACTCGTCAAACTCATTTTGCCTTGCTTGAACATGATTCCCGAGTTGGGTAAGAGTTCATAATACAGCATTATGATTTATTTATCCTGGTTTATTTTTGACCATCACTCTTTTTTGATTTGGAGCTGTTGCAGTGGCTGTACCCTTATTTGAAAAATCATTCACCTACAGATAATATCAAAGGATTGCGATTATTTCAAACTGTAGGACTACCTGAAAATGCTGTAGCTTCTGCCAGCAGGGTCATTTAACCAAGATATTCACGAAGCTATAGTTGAGACTGAGAGGAGCATTCTGTTACAAGCCAGCAAGCCCAGTGAGTTAAAAATCTCCGCATGGGCTTATAGGTCACCTGTTCTAGCAGGCATCTCTGCGCAACTGCAAAGGCAAAATTCCCCAGACCTCTTCTTTCGACTGCATTTGGCATATCAAAGGAAAGGAATCAAATTGTGCATTTAGATTGCCTGCAACAACTACCTTTCTTGAATTGTCACAATAGTTCCTGAGGGCGGTAACTATAGAAGTCAAATATGTGTGTAATTATTGGATCTTTAGATTAAGAAATAGCAAGTTTATTCATGTTTTCACAATTAACATATAGGATGAGTCAACAGATATTTCAGCTGTCTTCATGGTGTCTTTTTCGTTATTTGTGTTAATAACCGCCCTGCTACGGGTTCCTTAAGGTCACTCCAATGCAGATTTATTGGAAGTTGTATAGCCAGCTTTAGAAATCGGCTCTAGCTGTTAAATCTCCTGATGGAGTTCCACAGTACTAAGTCTGCGAGTCCATAGCCTCAAGTTTGTTCACCAGGTTGGCAATATTCTAAGACATTTTCAGGGCCCTTGCAAATGGATATCTACTTTGTGAGACCATGTTACCTAAGAAGATTTGGTGGGGGTTGACTCATCAGACTAATGAGATTAGGTTTGCTAGATATGCTTCTTTTCTGGTTCTTGTTGATTTCTTGAAAGTTCTGATCTTATAAGGTGTTAAATGCCTAAGTGTTCTTCTCAGCTGGATGTCCGAACCCAGAGGTGGAATTGTTGTATGTGTGATGCCCAACAATTCCTGAGCATGCAGAGGGTGTGCCAGTCTCAGATTGCTGTTGTTAGCTTCTTTATTGTATGGATCACGTCCGTGCTGGATATCGGTAATGTCCGCCTTTATCACTGAAAGAAAGTTTCTAGTGTGTTGTATCCAATGAGTGCATCTATTAAGAGCCCATGGTTATCAAAGGCTCCCAATAGTCATTTAGGGATGCCCGTCGTTAAAGATTACTGCTGGGTGAGTGACAGAGTTGGTGGTATTACTACTGCAAAGTAGCGCCTACCTAGAATTACTCAATGTACTGTTCCTATTTTCCACTTATTGGCTGGGTCTACCAAGATCCCATACTTTACTTGGTCATGGATGCTGAGCAGCAAACCTAGTGATTGTCTTTGTAATGTTTGTATAGTCATTGATTGAGACCATTGCTTAATGATACAATACATTTAAAGTGTCTAAGCCTTTATTAACTTTGATAAGCTATGAAACGACACACTAAATTGCAAAATCATTTTCAAAGCCATAGTTTGGCCTTTGAGAAAGGGGACAGCTTCAGTCACACTGGCCTTCTTGCAAGTCCCAGGTAAAGAGACCAGGAAGCTGGTCAGCTAATGGTTGGCAATGTTTTAGGATGACCATGCTGGTGATGGTTGATCACTGTTGCCAAGGTTTTGGTGTGCTCACTTATGGTTGGCAGTGGAGCCAGCTAGAGTGCATGCCCACTGCCTGACCCTAAAAAGCATACACCAATACGAAGAATACAAAGTGCCCGACCACTAAATTGCTGCTATCTGAGCTACAGGCCAAGGCACCAAACATCCAGGATCTATATCTACTGCCAAAATGCTAACCCTCCTGTCTTCACATCAATAGCATTAATTTTGGTGCTTCTATTGGTGGAGCTAATGTGCTACCAAAATGAGCCAAAAATAAAAAGGCATCAAGTGAAGCTGAAAAGCCTCACTAGGAATTTAAGAAAAGGTTTTCCAAGAAAATGTTTGAGTGCTGCCACAAAACCTTCAATTTCCTACCAGAAATTTCCAGTAGTCAAAACGGCACATTTTTCAGAGAGCTTGCTCTCACAGGCCTAATGAATAGACAATCTGCTTCATCTTGGCTGCTGTTCAGAAGACTGACAAAGCATAAAGTGCTGCTTTCTGTTGCATTGCAAATGGGAGTAGCTCTCTGATTGGAGTGAGGACGTTAGTCCACTTCAAAGAGTGCCTTAAGTGAGGGAAACCGTAGGCTGCTCCAGAAATATGCTTCTCATTCACTAATTTTCATTTGAATCTGAAATTCTACATTGCCATTAGAAACTCTAAAAAATATAATTCTTTCCCTGCTACTTTCAGGTACTGAACAAGGTCAAAGGTTGAGCTCTGGAAGCGTGTGGATGTCTGGTAATGGATGAAATTGAGTCTTATGCAATGGAGAAGCTGTGTGGGTCTCTCAAGGCTTGATTACAAACCCACCCTGTATGCTCTGCCAGTGTACAGGGATGGTCCTGACCCTTCTGCATGGGAACACAGATTACCTTCGACATGTGCCTCACTTAGCACAGCTAGCAAGGGACCCACATTTGGAAACATGTTTGAAGTTGCTTTCTTTCTGGGCTCGGCCAAGGGCTGCTTGAATCCTCAAACCGGAGATGCAGCTTAGCAGTTTTGATCTGACCTCTCTCTATTGGGATAGGCCCAATATGGATTTATATATCGTTGATCTCCTCTTTCGTGATGGCAAAGTCTGGCTAAATGTTAATGGAACGGACTGCTGCCCAGAATAACTTCTAGTGGTTATGATTGGTTTCCATTTATCATTCTTGGGTGTGTAGAGTACATTCATATGATATTTGCTACATAACCCTCTAGCTTCCAATGCCCGCAAGGTAGCATGATGCATCTGTTGCATGAATCTATTTAACTGAGAACTGTTGGATCTGATTCGGCCATGGTTAACCCGAACTATCTCCTCAAAATGTTGTGGGTTTTTGTGTGTGCAAATGACTCTTACTATTTCCCCACTTGGCCAAATAAAGTAATTGAGGCAAATCAATCTCTTGGAATACCTTTGATCCCTTAGCTGCTAAAATCTGAGTTTTTTTGTTGTTGCTATAAACACTATCAAAATGTGGAGAATCCCAGAGAACTGAGCAATGTCTTGATTTGGTAAAGTGGTGGCCCGCTGAACATTCCACCCGGGCTAGTGGGAAATGTGTTTGCTTCCCTACTTCACATATTATCCTGGTAAACCACTTGAAACTGGAAGTGCTTAGAAACCAGCAAATTGCCAATAGTTCGTTCCACTTTGGTTACCAATATTTAGCTGAGCAGATCAACTGCCTTATGTCTCAACACCAAACATGCCACACCTATGTGTACTACCTCTGTTTCCATCCCATTTTACAAAATAGTACACAGAATTGGCATGCTCTGCTCCACAGACATAACACCTTTTCAGTATGTAAAGACAAGTTCTACTGGCGTTGTCATTGTTTGGTACTGATGTACTGCTAGATACCCCCTTTGCCTCAGGTGCAGCCAGTGTGTCTACTTTCAGATTTACTTCCCAATTCTGAAAGGGATAATGCAGACTTAGTATCCAAACACACATTTTTTGAACAGCAGTGATGATGGAAAGTGACTACAAAAGATCTAAGGATTAACTTTAATTATCCAATACCAGGTTAAATATCCTAGGAATCTATCTAAAGCAGAACATCTGTTAGTATGTTCCTTAGGCAATTCCACACTGTTCCACCAATCTGCACCAAGTTTTGCATAGTTACTTATGAGGACCCTCTGGAAATTACTGGCTACATGACATTTGGGATACCACTGCTTTCCCGGGATGTAAGCCCCTTCACACATGAGACGTTTGCCTGAAATTAGAGAAATATCTTTGTGGTCGTAGAAGGACCGGACAAAGCTCATTTTAAGCACAACAATGCGAGAAACCAAACAAAACACAAAGGTTCAAAACCACAATCGAGGGCCTATGACGCACAGTTTCAGAGATATATGTACCACAACGCACTAGGGTGAGGTGAAACCGGAAACCACACCTGCAATCAACAGAAATCTGACCAGAAAATACATGGTTATCTCAATAGACCCAGATTTCCTATCAAATCACCCCACTCCTGAGATCCCGGTGGTCCAAGCAGCTACATGAACTTCTAAGACTGCGGCTTATCCTACTATCCCGCCCGGATAGAGATGATGAAAGGTTTGATGCCTTAGGGAAGAGGGTATTTTCTGCAGGAAACATGGCCCTCAAGGCCATAAATGTGACTTGTGCCTTGGCCAAGTATACACATACCTTGTGGGACGTGATGGCTTTGGCCGTACAGCTTCGCTCGAGCCCAATCGGTGTTCCGACCGCTCTGTGGAATGGAATCCTCACCGGTCTCTATTTGAGGCGACCTAAAAAGAACTGCCCACTCAATACTCGTGAACAGTCTCCTCACCTAAGACGCCAAAGACACTGCCCTTAATTGGATCACCTCCTTTTTATTTCCAAACACTCGCAAATCATTCTCCTGCATCCTTTGTCCTGCACCGCTCCCTGCCACAAAAGGGGTTCCATACGGAGACTCCCTTTCACCCCTCTTCAACCTCTACCTAAGCCCACTGCCATCTTTGTTCTGCTCACACAACCTTACCTGCTACAACTAAACAGATGACACCCAGATCATTTTCTAAATCCCAAGACTCCAGCCTCCCCACTGCCTGACCTCGCCACTTGCCTCGGATATCGACCTATGGATGACAACCAACCACCTTATCCTTAACCCGGGCAAATCTGAAATCCTAATATGCGGCAAAACTGCTATGGTACCCCAACCTTTACTGTGGCCGACTGCCCTGGGAGCCCCACCTACCGTCTTCCCCCTCGGTTAATAATTTTGGAGGCACCATGTATGCAGACATATCTCTCTCCAAACACATCAGCTCTGTATCCAGAACCTTCCACCTCCACTTATGCATCCTAAAACAAATCTTTCCCTACCTCTCCTATCCCAAAAGAGTCTCTGCAGTACTGGCCATCATCATCTCCTGCCTAGACTACGCCAACTCCCTCTTTTTTTTTTTTTGTTCTATTTTTTTTATTTTATTTCATTTAGTTTAAACTTTTGAAATACTTACATCACTTACTACAAAAGTTAATACTTACATAAAATCTTCACATTATCGTTAATCAAATTAAAAAGCCAAGTGAGGAGAAGAAAACAAAAGAAGCAAAAATGTATGTCGTACATGCAAGCTATTAGCTTATTCTGAGACAGCACTCCGTCAATCTAAGTGGGACTTTACTCAATGTTATTTTTGAATTCCTCTGATTCCAGCTTGATTTGTAACTTTTCTAAGTATCTCATGAGTGCTATGGTTATCACTGTTATGCATTTGGCACCACCAGTCCTCACTACCATAGGTCGTGCATTTGACCATCGCTTTCCCTAAGTAGAATGTTCTCAAAATTCTTAGGTGCGGGCAAGAGAGGACAAGATGTTTTAGATTTTCCTCATTATGATTGCAAAATCTGCAGTTCGTATTTTCAGAAAGGATCATTCTTCTTTGTTTCAAGATTTCCTTTGTTTCAAATCGGTCAAGTCTGAATTTCAGGTACAGCTTTCTCAAGCGTTTACATGGCCAAATTACCATATATTTGGGAATTGTATTGACACTTTTGGCTTCCAACGGCGAAGCACAAACACATGGTCAACTCAATCTTTTTTCCACAGTCTCGATCCAGTCCACTTGCAGCAGTTGTATCAAGATGCCTTTACATTGCTGTCTCCACATAATTAAAGCCGTCTTGCGTTCTTGATTTCTTTTTGGCTCCCTTAGGACTTCAAAGGGCGCTAGTTCTGCTTCCTCTAGAGCCTTTTTATATAGGGACAGTTTGTTCCATATTATTCTAGCGTTTAGTGAGGTTAAACCCACCTCACATAGAGCACAAACGGTAGGGAAACTCACTGGTAGTTGCAGAATGTGTTTCCAGAACTTGCTTTCGCACCTGGCCCATATCTCAGATGAACACCCAAACATGCTTTCTGCTCCAAAAATCAGAATGGGGGTTACTTTGGTCTTGTAAAACTTTATTACAGGGACATAGGAGAATTTTCCATATTTTTCATGAAGTATCATGCCTTGAGTTGTTAGCTGTTTGCAATTGCTTGCAATCTTCTTCATCATTGGGTTATCATTTATGCTTGAATTATTAGTGTCCCCAGGTATAGCGTGCATGTTACTTTGTTTAGGGCTTCGATCCCCAATGTCCATCTTAGCTTCTTTGTCTTTGGCTGACCACATTTCCTGTTTTTGAGAACGAGTATCTCTGATTTCGCTACATTGATCTCGAGACCTAGACACTCGATAAACAACTATAGAGCGTTTAGCTTTCTTTAGAGACCAATGGGTGATAAGTCTAGAAGGACCATGTCATCGGCGTAAAGGATCCAGCCGATGTGTTTCCCATTTAGTTTTGGCGGGAATGACACTACATCGTCAAATGTGGAACCGACCTCAGAGATATAGAAATTGAAGAGTGTCGCTCCCTGTGGGCATCCTTGCTTCACCCCTCGTTCTGTTTTGATGGGTTTGGTTAAGTGACCCTCGCTGTCTAATCGAATCTGTATTTGGGTCTCAGAATAGGGTTCTTTAATGGCCTGAATGAGGCTGTGGGGACAGCCTCTCGATTCTAGTTTCAACCATAGAGTTTCGCGATCGACCACATCAAAGGCATTAGCTAAATCTATAAATGCCAGATAGATTTTGTTACCGGATTTAATGGCATCTATTTTCAGCAGGTTTAGACTGCATCCTACGCCTTTCTGTCGCAGATCTTATTTAACTTTATCCAGCTCAACAGTTGTTTTAGGAGCAGACTTGGAAAGACTTTCCCTATCACATCCAAGAGGGCTGTGGGCCGGTAGTTAGCTGGATTTGTTGGGTCGCCCTTTTTATAAAGTGGAACAATAATGCCCAATTTCCATGTTGTTGGAATACGGCCCTCTTTTGTTATGTTTTGGAAAAGTATCATGCAAAAGTCTGTCCATTCCTCGATGTTATTTTTGAGGTTGGCATTCGAGAGCCCATCAGGGCCAGCTGCTCTTGAGGAGCTGATCTTTTGTATGGTATTCAGGATCTCTTCATGTTCAAAGACTAGATCCCATGGCTGGCTTACTCTCAGGCTTGGGCAGGTAGTTTTCTTCTTTTTTTAAAATAGATGGCCAAAATGATTTATCCAATGGTCTTCGGTCACCATATTTGCTAACATAGCTTTTTGTGGATTCTCCAACTCGTTCACTATCGACCAGAAGCTTCTTGGATTGTTCTTATTCAGCGCCACTACTATTGCTTCTGCATCTCTTTGGTCTAGGAGCCCATGATGAGCTTTGATGCAGTTGTTATAATTGTTTTTCACTTTTCTTATCTCAGATTTCTGGTCAAGCCTCACTTTTAGAGATTCTTCTTATATCAATGCGCAAGTCTCTTTTTTTACGTGCAACTTGAGGATCGAAATTGTGTCTTTGGAATGTCAGTTTGTTACGAGAGTGCTTTTTTATTCTGTACACCTCCAACAGGGCTTGATATTCAGTTGGGTCTTTCTCTTTGCCCTCCACATTCGGTTTTATAATTTCTGCCAATACGGGTATGTCCTTTGAGCTCAGGCGAAGACGATTGCAACCTGGTTCTAACGATATCTGCGTCTTCCATTGGTCTAAGGTCTGATGGTTCTCTGCTGCCATTCCATGTTACCACATTATGGTCACTTTGTGGAGATTTGGTTACACATAGGGCTTTCATTTCTCGTGATATTCTTTCGAATACAAAAAATGATCTAATATGGATTTTTGATCTCCTCTTTCCCAGGTTACATTAGGAGGGATGTCGCCTATTGTGGTGCCATTCAACATAAGCAAGTTTCGGGAGGTCATTTCTTCTAACCATAGTATACTTTTTCTGGTCTCCTTCTCTTTAGGGCCCTTTTTTTAGACTAGATGGTCCCAACAAGTTCTTATTAAAATCGCCACATAAGACAATTTGTGAATTGGCGTTTTCAATCATAATGCTATCAATAGTATCGAAAAGTTATTTTCAAACTTTAGGTACTCCACTAGTGAGGTGTTCCAGTATACATTTATAAGATGGACTGAATTTTTTCTTCCATTTGGCATTTCTTTGGCTTCTAGACTCGCATATTGGATGTGTGGCAAAATGTTGTATGATGTTTTTATGCTAAACCCACTTTTTCTCTTTACCAAAATTAGCTGCCCAGACATTGGTCTTCACTTTCGTTGCCCGATTGCTGGGTTTAAGGCCACTTCAAACCCCTCCACACAAGGCATTTTATCTAGCCATGTCTCCTGCAGACAAATGTTGTCCGCCGATGTCAGGGCTTTTCGGAAGGGTTTTACTAAATGCGAGAAGCCCCTTGTGTTCCAGGTTGCCCACACTATACTCTTCGATTGGGCTTGGCATTAACTTTTGGAGGTGTCATTTATGGCCTTTGCCAGCCTAGCAATTTTGTTCAACACCTGGTGAATCGGATATTTTTGCTTCAGGGCTTACGGCCTTGCTGCTCCGCGCATTTCCTACTGTGATTTTTATTTTTTTCAATTTTAAGTCTTCTGGCGGACCCATCAATGATTGTGTGGAGATTTTTTTTTTTCCGCAGTTGCCTTTCGTTGGTCCTTCGTTGAAGACTTTCCCAAGACACTATTTTTTAGGGGTGATTTTAAACTTTGATTTGGAACTCTTGATTTTGGGCCTTCAATTGTTTCGTTTTTCATTAAGGCGTTGTCAACCTCATAAACTTGGAAGCCAGCCTCTATCCGCTGTCTCTCGCACATCATCACTGATTCAGTGATTTTCCGATCTTTCATATGTAGCAGGGCACTTTTACAATTTGAGTCTTCCAAAATGTACACCCGCTCTAATTCTGCGCTTTTTATTGATCTTAGTACAGGTATAAATTGAAACCGCTGTAGTATTAGGTTTCTGTTTATGGGCTGATCTCCTCTCTTGTGCTCCATTCGTTTGAACAAAATCCCATAAGCTGGAGTCACATTGGGTTGCTTTTTTGGACACTGGTTTACCTTGGTATTTCTTGGATCAGCTATATGAGAATTGTTTTGATCTCGCACTCGTGAATCGCTTTCTTTATTAGACAGCAATGCTTTGCGAATATTGTCATTTTTCAGTTCTCGAAGCTCTGTGTTGCTTGTCTGTAAAAGTTCGGTGTCAATTGCACCCTGACCTGCAGAGTGATTTTGAATACTTTGCTTACGTTCTCTTCGATGCTTTGGAAGACTTTTTTCTTGACCTCCTTTCTCACATCACCTGTGTTATTTTTGGCAATTTTTTCAGGTGTCGGCAACCATGTTATGACCCGCTTCACCGGATGAAACTGCTCTTTGGGGCTTAGGAAGCCCGTTGAAGGTGATGGGGTCCTTTCATCTTCGGATGCTTTGGGCTCAAGATGCATGTCACATTTGTCTGACCCCACTTTGGCCATACTTGGTCTCTTCTTCGCCCTCGTTTTCCTCTGTGCTATATGTCGACAAGTTCAATAACTCATCATCCTCATTCATCACGTCCTCCTTCTCCTCACTATGATTTATACTAATCACCTTTCTGCTTATTTCATTCATTCTTCGTGATCTGGCCTTCCTTTTTGTTTCAGATGGCGCCTTTTGCACTTCATCATTTGCAGGATTATTGAATGTCACATTCAGTGCTTTGATATTTCTGAAAGTTAGCCGAATTTAGGGCATTTTTCTTTTTTTGGCATTGAGATGTATTATTTTTTTTATTTTTTTTGCATTTGCCTTGTTTCAGATCAGTTTTGGGCTTTTTCGCCAATTTCTGTGTTTTGCTTATAGCTTGCTGCTTTTCAAATATATCAAACCACTCGGCTTGTTTCGGTTATAGAGGGCCTGCCGTCGGCTTGATTTTAGGACGTGAGCTTTGATCGTCTTCCGTCACATCACTCGAGGAGGATACAGGATCCACTCTCAGCGTCTCAACCTGCTTTGTTCTTGGGGCTGGTGGATTGGTAAGATCTATGATGGCAGTCGAGTGTGACTCTTCGACACTCACAGATTCCGTCACATGTGGGACTATCTTTTCTTTTGAACTCTCTTCCAGACCTTGCACCTCGACGGTCCACGATTTTGGCACTTCTTTCTCTTTAGTTATATTCGGCTGCATTGTTTGTTTCTCAGTCACGGTAGCTTTTTCTTTCTCGCTTGAAGCGAAAGGAGAATCTGTGTCCTGTCTGACCTTTCCCGATTGCATCAGCTGGGATGGCAGTGGTTGATTCACATTCAAAATTTGATTTGCATCAGTTCTGGCCCTTCCATCTTGTTCCTTCTGTAGTAAGGTTAGGGTCTGTCGGGTGATTTCCGCCAGAAGTCGTTTGTCTTCTGAATTGTTTTTCAGTGAGTCCTTCAGGACTGCTAATGAGATATCATTTCCTCGTCTAGTTACAATGATTTGTGTCATCAACTCCCTCTATCTCAGCATCCCCGCACGCCAGCTTCGGAAACTTCAACAAATCCAAAAAGCAGCAGCCAGACTGCTCCTTGCCCAGAGAACACACCACCCCCGCACTTGCAATATTGCACTGGCTCCCTGTTAGCCTAAGAACAACCTTCAAAGCTATGTGCATCACACACACCGAGCCCTCCATAATACTGGACCCCAGTTCCTTCAGAACAGAATCATCCACTACCAAGCCCCCAGAAACCTCTTCTGGGGCTCAGCTCTCCTCCTCGCTATTCCCCCTTACCAGTCCACCAGAGTTGGCAGCTCGGCTTTCTCTATCCTCACTCCCACCGTCTCAAGCACTCTACCTCTGCACATCCGCTGCACCGAAAACATTTCCTTCAAAAAAAGTCCTCAAAACCTGGCTATTTGCTGCATTATCCTGAAGCCCCTCTCTATGAACGTCAAATTCCCAATCCTAACTCGAACACTGAGCACCAGGCAGTGCTGGCTGCATTCACGGCGACCCCGACCTCTCAGCACTGGGCGACTCCGCCGCTTTCGTGGCGGCTGCGGACCACACACCCCAGCTTACACATTCATGACCTGGCTTCCCTCAAGCACCACTAGCTGAATCACAGCCCTTCATGTATGAAATGTCACAGGTTTGATGAATCTCTGCACCTGGCATATATGGTAAAACAGGCAAATTGCACTCAAAGTGGTTGTGATAAAATCATCGCAATCGGACAGTTTGGGAAGCACTGCAGTGAATTGTCAGGGAAGGGCATGTACCATGGCCATGTCCCGCACCACTAGGTGAGGTGGGGGTACCCAGTGCAATACTAGAGGAGGGCAATTGAGGACCAGCACAGGTTTACTCTGGAAGGGAGGTGGTGGGAGGATGGGCAGGTATTGCGCATGTATGGCACACATATGAACTATAGGATGGGCCGCCCATGGGAAAGATAATTGAATAGGTGCTGTAAGCGCTGGATAGCTGAGTAAACTCGCCACATTATCCGCCTAGAGGAACCTGGATGTACAACCCAGACTCTTCTTGTTGCAAGTACTTGGAGCATAGACTGTCGCTGACGTTTTTATCGCAGCCGCACGAATCGACGGAGATGGTCAATTACCTGAGCGGGCGCACAAACAATACATCGCTGAATTCCACCAGGTACTTATAACACACCACTCCGGTCAACACTGCCTGCGGGGACTGCATACCCACACACATCAGAATACTGCAAGGGTTATGACAAACTTCGGTCATGCTGCTCACATAACTCTCTGCCTACTCGCATCAGACTATGCCTCAACACCTCTGACACCAGAATGCAGTGCAGACCTATGACAAATTCGGGCATCCTGGACACGTAACAAGTCTATAGCGCTCATGCCATCTTCTGACTCCTCTCAGCACCCACTCACATGACATGCCTGTCCACATGGGTTTCTCTCTACCATAGCCTGGCCAGCCCTGCTAAGCCGTATGTGGCAAATGCACACACGCATCCTAATTTTACTCCACAACATCCAACACTCTGGACTTCGGTCCCCTGAGGACTGTCACACTAACAGCGCTATAATAATGGTAAAAGGAACTGTATAAATATAGTACAATACAATATCCCAGAGGAGCAGGAGGAGAGAGAGAGGGGTTTCTTAACCTTGTGCAAGACTGCAAGGATGTGCCAATCTCTCCAGTCTGGTCTAGACTCTGCAGACTTGGCTAGCAGGCTATGGCAGTGAGTACGTCCGCCAGAAGATTTGCTTGGTTAAGGAAATCGGGTTTTGCACTGGACGTCCAGTCAAGGTTCTTGGATATGCCATTTGATGGCTCCCAGCTTTTTGACTCCAAGGTCGATTAGAGACTAGAAAAGTTGCAGGCATCCAAGGCGGCAGCAGCAGTCACACCGCTTAGAGCAGCGATACGCCAGCCTCAAGAATCTCAAGGGTCTTGCCACGGCTGTAGTGGTCAGCCTTTTCTTTTCGTGTTCAAATCTTTTTATTGGGGTTATAACCAACATAATGCAACATGTCTCATGTCAGACGTTTGCTTAACGAAGAAGTTCTAAATGGCACAAACATTGCAGCTCATCATAGTAACTTCATTAACTGTCAATGCCCCTTAAACCATAATCTAGTGTCCCCTCCTCCCTGCCCTTCCAGATCCCCCATCCTCTCTCTCCCAACCCCACATCCACAGTCCATTACACTCTACCCCTAGCTTCTTCTTTTTATTTTTTATTTATTTGTGGCTATGGTTATACAACATTTGCACATATAAAAATAGTCACATCTCAACACAATATCACATACGTTAAAACAGACAATAGTCTTAGAACATAAAAACAATCATTAAATATTTAAAAAGAACCAGGGTTTTCCCCTCTGTGAGCAAAACTTGATAAAAACATATAGCATCGCTATCATAGAACATTTGTCGGATAGTGCAGGCAACTGTAATTTCAGTATTGGATCAATCTATCCTTAATCTGGTTCCATATGTGGAAAGCTGCCGCCGTAATCACAAGTGATAAAGCACCATATATGGCGCTCAAAAACTGGTCTGAAAAATTCCGGAATTCCATGTAACCTTTTTTGTAGAGATTAACCAGTATGCAACAGTTGGTGAGGACATGTCTGGCCTTTCGATATCCCTTTTACGTACTCTACAAATCCAATCTTCTCTTGGGATCCCGGCCCAAGCCCCCGTATTGCTGAGTACAGGTAGGAGTTTGAGTCTCAGTTATACAATAAAATGTATGGGGGGGGGGGTTTAATGGTACTTGATTAGTTACATGGTCCATCTGTGAATCCACCCTGGTGTGTATCTCTCGTATTTAGGCTTCCCTGAGAGATTTGATAGAAACTGGATTTGGTCGTGTTCCATAGTGTTGTTTTTTTTTTTTTTTTTTACCAGACCAGAGAGGTGGAACTCGATGAGATTGGTTGGAAGTTGCAGTACCCCAATAGTGGAAAAAAATATTACCAACCTGTAATGGATCACTAGGAGCAGGAGTTAAGTTAACGAAAATGTGTCTTTATTGACTTCAAAATCGTAACAAAAGAAATTAAGTTGGGTAAGAACTCCTGTTTAGAGTCCAAAGTTTATCAGCAGGCTTGGTAAGAGCATAAGGGAAAAACCTTAGTTCAGTCTTCGTATGCCCACTGGAACCTCTCGGCTGCTTCCTCACTCCCTGCTGGCCTCTGCAACAGAAAGGAAACGAATCCGTCAGTTTTTCCTTTTCTCCTCCCTTATATAGGGGCTTGGACAATTCCACCCAATCAGGATGCTTCCCCGCCCGAAAGTTTGAAAAGCCCCTCCAAGCCCCGCCCCCTTCCCTGGAGGATCCTGGTCACCATAATGGAGCCCGCACTGGTGCCTCGTGGAGAACGCTGGTTTTCATTGTAAAAGTACACGGTAAGTTCTGTGATACAGTAATGCTGTTTTCTACAGTATTCTGTGGCGCGCTCTTTTGTTTATTCACACGCTCGTATGGTTTTTTGTTCCGGTCATTATAACTGCGGTTTGACTTAGAAAGGAACTTGCCAACCTTAAACTGGAAACAAGTTTTTCCCTTGGCTGCCTGAGCCGGCATTGACTTCAGAGGGAACGTGTTGCCTTTGATGTGTAAACTATTTACATGAGTCATGTCTTTTCCCGTGGCTGCCTGAGCCGGTGCTTTTATGAAGTCTGTACTTGTACGGCCGCAGCCGTGAACATCAGGGCCTGTGTGTTTCGTTTTCATGACCCAGCACTGTTTTATTTTCTGTCTTTTGTCCCCACCAATCCTCCTTTGGGTTTTCCGTGTCTGGCACTTCTGTCAGGTTGTCACACAACCATACAGTCTGTGAACCAAGAACTTTGTGAGCGCCTTGTCTGTTGTGACATAGCAGCCCTCAACAGCTGATTGCACGTTTCCTCTGAAAACGTTATATTGGCCCAAAGTCTACATGCTGCCATTTTCCAATAGGCAATTGGTGATGGTAGCCCAAGTTTCAGTCTGATCTCCTCGACCGATGTGGCACAAGGTAGAACAAGTAGCAAACATAGTATTTTACCTTCAGGAGGCATCAGCCATTTAATGGTGTTTTCAGGATACACCTTTAGCGCATATAGGATGGCTGGAAAAATTGCAATCTTATAGACTCTGACTGTTGCTTCTATTGTACCTCCACCAATCTTGTTGATGATCTTTCTCCATACCATCTACTTCTTCCAGGATTTAGATATGATACTCCTGGATAGAGGCTTGCAAGACCGGTCATTAGATAGCTGAATTCCTAGATATTTGTACATGCCAATCCGCTCAATTCGAAAGTCACCCACCAGACAAAGGTGTTGTTCTTTTGGACTTGCTTTCCAAATATAAGGATCTTGGTTTTAGATTGTTCACTGCACTCAGACAAATCCTGCGCCCTGATTTCTTTATATTTAAAGTTTCCTCTTATTTAAGATGTATCATCAGGTATGCTACTCTGCCACATGTATCCTTGTATCTAATATATGCCTCGTCACAGACCATTCTGTAACCCGGTCCTTCACATTAACACTTGTATTGTATCTTCCTATGTCATACTCTGTAACACTGCTCCTCCTAAGATAATTCGCCCAGTTACCTCAGGGTTCGGACGCGCTATACAAATAAACAAACTGAACTAACTAAACTACGGGTTAAGTACCAGCCCACTATCATTGGCATATTGTTATAGTCTGGTTAATGAACGCTGTTGGCCAATCGGGGGTCTGGAGAATATTGCTGGAGAATATTGCTGTATCATCAGCATAAGTAAGACGATGCAGGGGGTTTGGACCATAAATAGGCAGGTGATTATTGCCATATATTTACAAATACTCTGGAAAATCTGAATCATAAAGGTTGTATAGTAAAGGTGCTAATGGGCAGCCCTGTTTTAAGCCTTTGTCGGTAGAAAAGGCTTCCGATAATTTCCTCTTCTGAGATAAACAGATTCTTATCTCTGTAAAACATCCTGCGGAAGTATAGCAGTGACTGATCTATGCCCCAGCCGCTTAACTTCCTGCAGGCCCGATTTATGGGCCGGCACCAAAACTGATTACCTCCAACACCCCGGTATTATAACGGTCTTCCAAATGTGGGAAAAAAGTAGGTATATTAAGTCTGCCCAGAGGGAGGACCGGGAAGGGGGGGACTCGTCCTTAGGGACCAGATTACTTACCCCATCAAGCCCTATGGCTGCAGAAGATTTCAAGCTGTTTGTATCTCGTATCTTTCAGTGAGTTTGGATAGTGTCGGAGACCTCACTATCGTCCCAGTATATATTCTGGGTTAGGACAAAATTAACTAAGTAGAAAAGTCCTACCACCAAAAGTCTGACCCCCATTTATTCGCATATGTATATGTGGGGGCGGGGTGTAAAGTTAATAAAAATGTATAGGTGTCGGGGGGGGGGTGGAGGGGATATATATATACACACACACACAGCATGTAAATCTAAGCAGATACAAGCATCAGAAATACGATTACGTTGAGTAATTTATCCCATATAATGAAGGAAAACAGACTTGTGGTGGTCAGGCTTTTCAATTCTGTAATTTTACGCAGATCCTATATTCTTTATATGGGATGCCCATGCTTCCTCTGAGATGCCAATAATCTTGTTTGTGGCGAAGCCGACCACCAAAATATGTGGACTATATGCCAAAACCTTTTTCTGCCTTTTTGTTGGGATCAATCTGCATAATTCCAACTAGCACTGGCAAAGTTATGTTGGTGGCTGGCCAACCACAATATGAAGCACTTTTTAATGAGGTGACGTTTCCCAATCTCAGTTCTCTATTTCGCTCCCTTCTCCCAATCTGAATATCATAAAGCCCCCCCCCCATCAATAGGTCTAAATCTTAAAATATGTCTAGGGGTGTCCTGACCAAACCATCTCAACAGGCCATCCAACTGCCAGTCATAGTGGCCAGCGTCTCGGCTCAGGGTTTGTCGAATTTTGCGCCCTTATGATTACATTTCCTAATGTTGGAGGTCGTCCAGCATAGATGATTACCCTGCACATTAACCACCGGGTTTACTATTAGTATCTCCTTTGTCCTATGACCTTCAGGGAACGTCATGGAGAGAACAGCTGAGTCACTTAAATGGTTTGGACACACATCTCCCTATGGATTACACTGCAGCAGAGCATCATTTATAAAAATGCAATCAATTCTACTTGAATACACACCATTGGACCACGTGGGTCTGGACCCTCACTCCTGCTGTAACAATGCATGCATATCAAAATCCAGAAACATTTCACACCAATCACTTTCCTCCTTGGGTGTTTAAAGGCTCTCCCTCCCCTCACCCTCTCGTTGGCCAGGCAATCTGTATTAAAATCGCCAGCTAGAATGATTTTGCGCTTAGGGTTTTGGGCAAGCCAGTCCTTGACCAATTTACTTCATTTAGAAGTACAACTACCATCTGGGGGATCGTACAGTGTGATTAAGAGTGAGGGGTCTGTCAAACGGAGGGTGCAACATAACCCTACAAAGGCGATTCGGCTGGGACTGTCCACCCGGGAAGGGCGTTTAATCCATACCCAGCATTCACCCCCATACAAAGTAAGCCCATCGGGCAACCTGCAGTCGGGATCTTAGGAAAGCTGAAGAGCAGGCTATAAACATCCATGCTAGTCAGCCAAATCTCCTGAAGCATAAATATATATGCATACTTCAGCCTTACGAACCGCTCCGGGTTAACCAAAAAGAAGCGATGGCCTTCTGTGTTCCAGGAAATCATACTTGGCTCGGGCTCGGCAGATAGGGAAGGCTTAAGTCATTGCAAAGTAGGGGGTATATTTAGTCAGGTGACCAACACGCGGCCTTCATGGCTAGGCTTATCCTTTTTAGGGTTGTGGGGCTGGAAACCTCTCTGATGGCCCTTCGGCCTCAGGTCATATGCACTGGCCAGATCTTTGTATGGTTTGAATATTGCCACCTCAAAATCCAATGCAGAAAGATAATTAGCCATTTTACAGATCATTTCTGCGATCTCAGGCAAGGACGTAGTTATCAGCACCCAATTAGTAGCAATGCCTATCCGTGGCAGTTCCAAGGAGGAAATGTTGGAGAGTGTCAGCTTGGATAGCGAAGGAATGAGTCCAAACAGCTGGAAGAGCCATGATCGATTTTAGAAAAGAGCTGAAAGGGTCTTTCTCCACTATTTTCACAAACCTCGAACCCAGTGAATGGCTACCAGGCATTTTGTGTTGCCCCGATGATTCCTTACATTCTTGTAGCTGTTCCACAAATGGAAGCCAAGAAGGTTGACTGTTATCACAGTTTTTGGCATAGGCCATTGGAGGAGTCTGCACATGATGGTTTTGAGGGCGAGTCAGAACTGTCCGCTCAATAGCTGGCACGGGCAGCCTTTTTGGATGGAGGTCTCCACTTGAGAGATAGTTTTGCCTATCCTGGCTTGTTCACTCACTGCGCACTCCTTTGACCGTATCCAGGCCTCTTCTACCACTGTCCGGTTTATTGGATATGGCTGGCGTCGTAGAGGGAATGGTGTTATGCTGAGATTTACCAGTATTTCCAGGGTTTGCCTTAGTGCCAAGGATATGTTCTTTATGGGCCACTCTCTGCTTTAAACAGCCCTCCTTCCCCTTCCCTTTGGGTAGTGGCCCATCCATCTAAGGTGCCACATAACCGTACCTGCCTTGTTGTACCTTCACCCATTTCCTTGGTAATGGTGTAGTGTCCAGAGACTGATGGAGGATTCGGCTAATATGAGGTCATGGTGTCGGCTTTTGACCTGCTGAATACCAACACATGTACAGGTGGTAGAAATATGGCTCTTGTGATCATTAATACGAGTTGTAGCCGGCAGGCTCTTTATACATTGGTATCTCGGCATAAAGTGCTTCAAGGGCATGATCCTCCGAGTGGGCCACCCTCTTCTCTTTCTACCTCTTGTAGAAACCTGCTGGATTCCGCCCCAGATGGCCCCACCAGGGGGCCACTGGCTTTAACCATTTTGCTTCTGTGTGCTTTAGATGCTGCTGCCAGATGCCTGCCCACTTTGGATAAAACAGCCCTATTTTATAGGGGGCAGGCCGTGCCCCTGTTTCCCTATTATAGTCAAGGTACTTCGGCTTCCAGATCTAGTTTTCTTGGAGTTCATCTGGTTAATGGGGTAGGGGCAAGTCTCAAGGTAAAAAGGCAATGCAGACAGAGCACCTCCCTTTGTGCAAAATATAGTCTTTCCGGTGACTCGATGGGATTGGAACCACCACAATCACTGCCTCGAGCCTAAGGAGTTAAGAGATGAGGGCAGGGAAGCGGGTGGGGTAGGAGGAAGTCCAATCAACCAACCGACCATCCCACCGAAACCCTTACTTGGTGCGGCAGCGCGTCTTGCCACAACTCACTCGACTCCTGTTTACCACTGCAGACCACTCTCTCTCCCACTTTCCGCTCTGCATTCCGCTGACCAAATGGCTACAAAAAGGCTTCCGCAGATTGCGTCCTTCGGGTGCCCCGCCTCCACTAATGGCCAGCAGTGAGATACTCCGACCAACGCAGACCACTTTCTCTCCGACTTTCCGCTCCAGATTCATGTTTCCCCATCCCATTCTGTTTGTTGTACAATGTGTGTGCCCTACGCCAGACTGAGTAGCCCCAATGTTCTGAGTCCCGGTGGGGCAGGTGCAGTCCTTTTTTGTTGACTTAATGGAATGCAAAAATCCTTTACACTTACAAAAAAAAAAAAAAAAGCTGGTTCTTTTGAGTAGGGCATATGTCACTTTCTAACAGATGAGAAGCCTCTACATTCCACCTAACCAGTCATCAATGGAAGGGGGCCTAGAGGACTTCAAGGCCGCTGCAAAGGCATTCTTGGCCACTATCTGCGTCGGTCTCAGTAGCTTTGTCGACGGAGTCAAGCTACTTCCCTTTTGCTCGGTATGTGATGACCACAGTCACAACAGACAAACCTCTGGCACACATTCAATTCTGGAGTCTGTTATCTGCCTCGGGGTGAGATCTAGTTCCTCCCAGTAAGGTTGTAGCTTTGCGAAGTGCCACCATATATGCAAGTATGTACCTGCCGCGCCACAGCCTCTCCAACAAACCCCCATAGCAACCTTCCCCATGTGTGCCTCCCTGTTCGGGCATATATACCATCTCAACAGCATCTTTATAGTTTTGTTCTGCGTACTGAGTGCTCACTCATGCTGTCAAGACCCCCTTCCAGATCAGACTACTGGGTCTCGTCCATCTCCATGCCTTAATCCTAGTGCCATCTTGGAGTATAAAATGGTAGTCCCTCATTAACCGGAGAGTTAAGACAGCTGTATAGCTGAGATATCCGTCCTGTTGAGTCCCCTGCCCCATGTGATAATGGAAGCCTTTCAAATGGCGTCAATTGCCTTGTTGGACCTTCCTTGTTCCCCCTTTGCAATACAGTGTCTGAGATGTAGGTATGAGAAACGCTCCCTTTAACCCTCCCCAAACGTGTCCTTTCAGGATTCAAGTGGTCTGATTTCCCCTCCCTCATACACATGTGATATGAATTCACTCTCCTGTCTTCCAGGTCTGGAAGGCCTTGCACCTGTGTGCCGGCGTAAAGTTTACATTATGGTGTATCTGGGTTGCCGGGCAAGGGAATCTTGTCAGCCCCAATCTCTTGCTGTTTATTCCCATACACTCAGAGTGGCAGTGGCAGAGGGCGATCTGACTGGGGTAGCCAACGCATATACATGCTCCTTCAGTTGTCTCCACACTTTCTTCAAGCCTGGGTCTATCCAGTCCTGCAAAACCCTCAGCTACTCCGCCTGGAAGGTGAGGCATGGTTAGAGCCCCCTTCCCTCTGGATCTGTATAATGTTTTAGCCGCCACCTCCATGCAAAACTGCCTAGTTCTTTCTGGAGCTGCCTAACACCTGCTTGGGGAGCACCACTGGGAGGACTTGAAATCGATACAAAAGCTTTGGCAAGGTGTTCATTTTTATTGCTGCTATTCTGCCCATCAGTGTTAGTTCCTGTGGGTTCCACTTACTCACATCCGCCCTGATCGACTTTAATAACTCGATGTAGTTAGCTTTGTATAGTCCCACAAACGTCACCATTAACTGGATGCCCAGGTACCTAATGCTCTGTGCAGCCCATCTGAAGGGAGAGACGTTATGCAGGTCCTGTACATTCTGGCAGCCACAATTTGTTCAGGGCCTCAAATTTGTCCAGATTTTGAACCCCGATACTGCCTGGTATTCATCTAGTAGTGCAAGAGTTGGGGGTAACAAGCACTCCCGCTCTGGGATTGCCAGGAGGATATGATCCGTGTAGTACGCTATTTTATGAGAGACTCCTGTAGCTAATGCCCCTTATGTCTGTGTCTCTTATACGCTCGGCTAGTGGTTCTACAGAAACGCAAAAAGAGACGAGAGGCGACAGCCCTGTCTTGTCCCTCTGAACAGGCGAAAGCCCTGCGACAATTGGCCATTGATTTGATCCTCTGTTACCAATTCCGGGATTACCAGGTCCTAGGATTTTGGCATACAGCTTTCTGTCTATATTAAATACTGCGATGGGGCAGTACGACGAGCAGAGTTCAGGGTCCTTGCCTTCCTTATGTATAACTGACATCCTCACTTCCCCCATCATGCTCAGCACTGGCCCCCTCCCTCCAGATTGTGTTGAATAATGCGTGAAGCAAGCCCAGAAGCTTGCCTGCATGAACCTTGTAGAATTCCAGGGGGAACCCACGCAACCTCAGGACTTGGTTCATCTTTAGGGACACAATGGCTTTTAAATATTTCTTCCTTCGTTATAATCCTCCCCTAACGCTTTTCTTTGAGCCTCCGACCCCTTTGGCATTTCACACGCCTCCAAAAGGTGCTTATCTGTCTGCTGGGGGAAGTCGGTGGAATATAGGTCTCTATAAAATTGATCAAAGTCTTCCTGTTTCTCTAGTTTGATTTAGCCCATCTACCTGGGGATGCTTGTACAACTACAATGGCCCTGTATTTGCTCTCGCCTTGAGCTTCCACACCAACAGCCTGACAGTCCTGTGTCCGTGCTCGTAGTAACGCTCCTTACTTTCATCAGGGCGTATAGCCTGTTCCCCCTCCATTATATTAATCTGACCTCAGTTCATCTGAAGCTTCCTATAAACTTTTCGAGAACCGCAGGCTCAGTACTGCGCCCCCAAATTCCTTCAGCTGAGCTAGTAAAAATAATTTGGCAAAATGTTTTCGACATAATTGTATTTCGAAAAAATGTTTTTGAAAAAAGTAGCCCCACCCCTTGCAATATTATAACCCCTCTTGTGTAGTTTTTGAAAGCATTCCACGTGCCCTCTTGCTCAGCATCCCCTGGGCATTCACTGTGAAG
Source organism: Ambystoma mexicanum (assembly GCF_040938575.1). Classification (NCBI taxonomy): domain Eukaryota; kingdom Metazoa; phylum Chordata; class Amphibia; order Caudata; family Ambystomatidae; genus Ambystoma; species Ambystoma mexicanum. The sequence goes on from NC_090922.1 coordinate 346,554,837, forward strand.
TAATGCTCGATGCTCTGGTATTGGGTCAACAAACATTTTTCTAAAGAATGAACCAAAAAAGTAGATTTGACGACCGCTCTATGACCGCACAGAGTGGTCTTTCTAAATCGAACTGTCATGCCCCTGCTGCATACGAGTGCACATAGGGGCTGACTGGTGCAGGAGTGTCTGTGAGTGTGTGGTGCTGGGAAGGGGGTGGTGGATGGGAAGTTCGGGGGGGGTTAAACCTCCCTGTTTAATAAAACAACTAGCGGGAGAGGGTGGGGGTGGGGGAGGGATCACCTTGTGAGAGAGTCGTGGGGTGGGGGGGCTTGTCATATTTTGGCATTTTAAAGCCGAAACAAAAAGTGTTTTTGTATTCAGTGTTTAAACTGCAGAAATATGACATAGAACCGATGCGCTCACCAATCTCTTCCCAGCATACAAGATCGTATAAAAGTGACAGGTTTAGCCTCCAGTAGTTAGGTCTATGTTCCTTGGGGGGGAAATCTCACGACATATGTACGGGAGCATGATCCGAAAGAGTGATTGTGCCTATTGTAGCTGTCTTAAGCCCCGGCAGAGTTCCACTTCCCACCAATATGTAATCTAATCTGATCTGGAGTATATTTTTGTGCACGTGGGTGTAGAATGAAAAATCCCTCACCCCAGGATTGGCGTGCGTCCACTAGTCTTGCCTCCTCAAGCACCTTCAGTAAATGTTTCGATGGGTGTGTCGTGCCAATGTAAGTACCTCTGGACATGTCGCAATTTCGGTCAAATGTCATGTTTGGATCCCTCAGCGACTATCCTATCCCCACTTGCGAATCCTACGAACTCTCGTAGGACCGTGCTGCAAAGTTCGCTTGGCCACTGCTTGGGTTGTATACTGATGCCTCATTGAACCATCCTTCTACAAACAGATATCTCCCTTCTTTATCTGTCGTAATCTTCACTAAGGTAAATTGGACATTCCTGATCACCAAGCTACCCACCCCTTTGCCCTTGGTATTTGATGTCGAAATAAATTGATGCCGGTACTTCTTTGACCTCAATCTGCAAGTCTTTCCTTACGAGATGCATCTCTTGGAGACATGCCACATCAACCTGCAGAGCTGCTCAAGCTCATCTAGCAGTTTCCCCCTCTTCTGTGGGGTATTGAGACCCCTTATATTATAGTTCAGGGTCCTGAATACGATCACATAGCGTGTTTTAAGGCTTGCTGGGGCACTTCGCCTGTGTCAACCCGACCTTCCATACTCATGCGAGAGTGAACTCTGTGAATGTGAACCTTTCCCATTGAAACCCCCCCCCCCCCATACCCCAAATTTCCTTCTTCCCCTGGCGCTGAGGCAAAGGTTTGAGGTATTGCTCATCCCTCAACACACAAACACCAGTTGTGCGATACACCCTTCTCCCATGCACCTCAGGGAGTTATCGTGCCCATGTTGACTTGACTTATGCTGAGGAGGTTCCCCCTCCGGACTCCTGCGGTGCGCCGTCCATCTTTGCCTCAGTTCTTGCCAGCCCACGTGGCCTTCTGCACAGCAGAACCTTCGACCAGGTTCTGCTGCTCCCCTAGCTCAGTCTGGATCTGGAGACCCAGTATATCTGCTGCTTCCTCCGGGGTGGTGCATCTAGTTCCTTGGCCATTCCACGTGAAGACCAGGCAGAAGGGTAAAGTCCATATGTAACGCATGCCGTCCTTCTGCAATCACTCCGTGATCTGTCGGTACGCCTGGGGGTTTTGTAGGGTGAGCGCCACAATGTTTTGAAAAATCATTAGGGATTGTTCTTGGAAGGAGATTGCTCCTACCTTCCTGAAGGCTGGTAGTATCTCTTACTTAGTACCATATGAGTAGAACTTCATAATAATGTCTCTCGTTGGGCTCTGAGTTCTTCTAGGAGGGCCCACACTGTGAACTTAATCTAGTACGCACCACAGATCTGTGCCTTTCACCGCCTACGGGAAGCGCATCTTCCTGCAGCGACTGTACTGCTGTTTGTGTCCTCAACTCTTGCGTTTAACTGTTTTGTGTCCTTGACTAAGTCCGCAACCGACTACTTGAGCTCCTCCATGCTGTTTTTCATTTCCATGCTGACAGATTGTGTCGGCTCATTCTTCAACTCCTCCGTTAAAGTTTTTAGACAGTCTCTTAAGTCCCTCCGCCACTCCATGTGTGACCATCTCCATGGCTCCTGTTTGTGCATGGACTGGGCCTGCAGGCAAGCGCTGTTGCGCACTCACTTGTTGGGTGGGTTGCCAGTAGGTGTGCAGAGTCCGGCCTCGGCACACCGATCTGCACCACATCTGCCTTTCCTCGTCTCCCATATGTTTCGTCCCTCCTGGGCCACAACCACCAGCTGCTGTCCTCGCCTCCTCCCTGTCTTCCAACGTACGCAGCTCTGTGTGAAGTGTACTTTTCCTTGCTCGCTGCTCACCTACATACAGTCTGGCCTTGCACAGCGCTCTGTATACACCCTTCAGGCCTGGGCAGACTTTACGTGCCACCACTGTTGGGCTGCAATCACCAGCTGTTGATTCGCCTCCTCCTTAACCCTCTAGTCAAGCTGATCCTTTATGTAGTGCACTGATCCTTGTTCGCTGCTGCCCTGCCTGCATGCCTTGTCCAGCCTCGCCCTGCACAGTGAGTATACTCTTAGTCGTGGATAGCAACTCGGCGTACATCACTCCACCAGACAGCCTCTGCCGGCCTTGCCACACTCCTTCCTGGTGCCTTTAACCAGCTCGCTCCTCTCTGAGTGCTCTGTGTGGTCTCCTGCATGCGCTCAGCATACATGCAATTTCTCAGCGGTCCTCGCCTCACCCCCCCCCCCCCTGTCTCCCCACAAGGGCCGTTCTACTGGGAGGCTGGCCAAGACTTACTGCTGTCAGATATTGGTCTTGTCTCCTGCCTATTGGACTTTTTCTCCATGCATCACTGGGCAGTAGTGGTGTTATTGCAGGCTCCAGTATGCACAGTCCAGGCCACTCTTCCAAGCATGCTCTGCCCTGCAGGCCACCGTGGCACGGGTCTCTCCCAGTGCTGTCCCAATGTGCTTCTTGCACTGAGACTCTTGCGCTGCGCCTGCCGACTGCACCGAATAAACTGCTGGGGTTCACTGTGCTGAGGCTGTGGAATCCATGTAGCGAGCTTCGGCTCCCGCCTGCGAGATACGCTGCCACCACAATGTGATTTTGAAGGCCCACGTTGGATCGGCCACACACTGCGCTCCTGAGGGACGGGACTGGTGCTGCAGATGCCACCTCATATCCGCTCAAACCGCTCCTCATTTCGGACCCGACAGTGGACCGGGGACGCCCCCTCTCTGCTTAATCTCCCCTCCGTGCACATAGCGACCAAATCAGGTGGCCATTTTAGGCACACTTGGCCACACCTCCTGGGGTCGGCCTTGCTAGAGGTAGAGGCCAGGTTGCACAGAGGGCCCAAAGAAGAGATCCCTGTGGTTCACATGGGTGGAAAACCTGTCTCAGCCTCTGCTTCTTTGCCCTTGGCTTCAACAACAACCCCAAAACCCCTTTGAGTCCTTGGTTCACAAGACTGTGGTGGGGGGCAGGCTGATGCAACATTTGGGGAGCTGGCAGGGCATAACCCCTGAAGCTTGGGCACTGCAAATAGTGGCTCATGGCTACTACCTCCCCTTCTTTTTTTTTTTTTTCAACGTAATTTTTATTGGCATTTCCATAACCAAAACAAACTAGGAACAAAGAACCCCAACTCTCCCCCCCCCTTCAACCCTCCTACCCCAACCCAAGGTTCGAGAGTAGTTCAGTGCTGCAGCGCTTCTCAGTAGGGCAGTACCCGCCCACCTCCCCCTTTGTGAACTCATAGGATGGAATGATGTAAATGGGTGTGCCCCTCTAAGAGTCTGCTTCGCCGGGGGCATCTGTTATTATGCCCAAGAGTCTCATGCTCTGGGGACACCAACGCTGCCTTGGACCATCGACCAGATATGCCAGTAGGGATGCCCAGTCCGACTTGAATCTTAGATGCTCCCCCTGAATTGAGTATGTGAGCCACTCAAGTGCCAACAAGTTCCATATCTTTGCCACGCATTCATGGTCCTGTGGCAGTTCCTTTGATTTCCATCGGCGAGCTAGTACCATTGCCGCCGCCATCATCATTATTACGTAGAGGTTGCGGCCTGCCTTAGTCTTGATTGCCGCCAGAGATTCCCCCCCCCACCCCCCCAGGCCCAGCATCGCAAGACCTTTGTTACCCCCTTGATCAAGGCCCAGAACTTGGTTGCATGACCCAGGTCCCGGCCCAGTAGTTCTCGTTTTTCGGACACTCCCATCATATACATATATGCTCCCACGTGCCCATTGCTCCACATTTTCTCCAGCATAGGGTGGGAAGCGCCGGGGGTACATTCTGTGAAGTTTGGAGGGAGTCAAGTGCCACTGGGTGAGCAGCTTCAGCCAGGTCTCCCTTATTTGAAGGGATCTTGTTAATTTTGGTATCTGCTTCCATAGCCAACACCAGTCGTTATCCTCGATTGCGGCCCCCGTAGCTAATTCCCAGTGCTTCATGTAGGACCACAGTGGAGGATCCTCTCCTGCCTTCATATGCCTATATAGGGCAGTGATCAAGTGCTTGTCCCCCGATTTCCCTACTGAGATACCTTTCAAATGGTGGGAGGGGGGGGGTCAGCTGTCTGCTTTCAGCTTGCTTTAAGGTAGGATGGCTAAGCCAATGCCCAAGTTGGCAGTAACGGAACCTTTCACTTTCGCCCAGATTAAAGTCTGTCTTACACTGCTAAAAGTGTAAGACAGACTTTACCTGGACTGCTTTACCTGGACCTCCCCGAACATATCCCGTAATGTTCTACATCCCCCCCCCCCCACCGATGCCAAGCTTGAAAAGCAGAAGTGATATATCCCGGTGTGAACTGCGGGTTAGTGAGAGGAGTGTAGGGGGATGGGTGCGTCGTTAAGCGGGCCTATTGCACCGCCTCGTCCCCGGTACGGGCCACCAGGGCTAGGATTGCGCTACAGTACATGCAAATCGGCCTGTCTTGTTATGGCTTCCACAAGACCCCTTCGAGATCATCCCCCAGTACTGCCCTATCCATGGGCCTCCATACCTTTCCCCAGGTCGTCTTTTTGCCAATCCTGGAGCATCTTCAGCTGAGCTGCCCTATAGTACACCCTTAAATCAGGTAGCCCCATATCCCCCCCCTCCTTTGGAGTTCTCATCACCTTGGCCGCTATCCTAGGAGGCTTATTGGCCCACACAAACCTGCTAGTAATCTTGTTCAGAGACCTGAAGAAAGCTGGGGTAAAGTGTACCGGTAGGGCCGCAAAGCAATACAGAAGCTTTGGGAGTACTGCCATTTTTAGAGTGTTGATGCGTCCCAGCCAGGAAACCGCTAGGTGGCCCCAGTCAATCATCTTGCTCTTTAGTTTCTCCAGCAGAGGTGGATAGTTCACATGGTACAGTTGTTCCATCCTTGTAGTCAGTTTTATTCCAAAATAAGTGGTGGAGTGGTCTACCCATCTATAGGGAGAGGTGTCCTTCAAGGAGCGAACTACTGGTGTCAGGACTATTGGGTTGAGACATAGTCAACCCAGTTGTTTCAGTTTGAGGCATTTATTTTCAGCCCCTCCACGCTACCAAAGTGGGCTAGCTCAGCTACTACTGACGTTATGGCCGTACTTGGACTAATCTCGGATGGTATCACGTCATCAGCGAAGGCTGCGATTTTGTGCGCTTCCCCTGCAAAGGGGAGTCCGGTTATGAGCTGATTGGATCGTACCGCTTCGAGAAACGGTTCCCAAGTGGAGGGCATACAGTATCGGGGAGAGTGGGCACCCCTGTTTGGTGCCCCGCTCGACATACACCGGGTCGGACAGTTGGCCATTCACCGCCAGCCTGAGGATTGGATTTCTGTAGTTAGCTCTAATCCTATCTATAAATTTGGGGCCAAATCCCATCCGAAGCATTGTTGCAAAGAGGAATCCCCACTCCACCCGATCAAACGCCTTGTCTGCGTCAATTGCGATCAGGACAGCAGGAATTCCTCTCTTGTGGGCCTTCTCTATTAAGTGGGCCGGCCTCCTGACATCGCTGGTCTGCTTACAAATCCTGATTTTATCTGGGTTGACCATCTTAGGGACAAGATGGTCTAACCTCTTTGCTAGGATCTTGGCGTGTATGTTAGAGTCCACATTTGCTATGGGACAGTAGGAGGTGCACTCAGTTCGATCCCTGCCCTTTTTGTGGATGAGGACCACTTTCACCTCTTCCATAGATAGCAATTGTGCTGTTGCGTCCCGTTTGATTGAAGACCATGGTTAGTATAGGGGCAAGTGTTCCCTTATGCAGTTTATAGAATTCTGCCACATAGCCGTCAGGGCCTGGAGATTTAAGATTAGGCAGGGCTCTAATTGCATCCCTGACCTTGTCTTCTGTGATGGCCCTTTCCAATGTTTCCCTCTCTTCTTGCGTTCTGCAGGGTAACTTAACCCTATCTAAGTCATTTAATTGGGAAGCCTGCGCCGGAGAGTCGGACGCATACAGGGCAGAGTAGAATCGGGTAAATTCCCTTAAGATGTCCTCGCTGTTGGTGCTAGTGGTCCCTCCCCCCACCTTAATTTTTATTAAGGTCGTCTCTCTCTGCTCCTTTCTGAGCGTTCTCGAGAGCAGTCGGTCGGCCTTGTTGGCTTTAATGTAAAATTTCTGCCTGAGGTGTAACAAACTCCGTTCGGCAGCTCGAGTCTGGATCAGGTCCAGCTGGCCCCGCACTGCCCTATACTCCCTTTTGGTAGTCTGGGTTTCATTTCTCCCCATTTTAGCAGTGATCTCCCTAAGTGCATCTTCTAGGCGCGCCTCCTCTAATCTCAGTTCCCTATCCCTTCTCCCTTTAATTGCTATTATTGCCCCTCTGAGTAGCCTTGAAGGCGTCCCACCGGACTTGGAGTGAGATGTCCCCTGCGGAATTCTCGACGAAGAAGCATTCTATTTCCTCCTCAACCTCTCGGGCCAATACTTGATCTTTAAATAGGGAAATGGGGTAACGCCATTTCCACAACCCGAGGGTCTGCCCTTCCCATTAAGGGATAATGTCAGGGGGGCATGGTCAGAAAGTGTTGACGCCCATAGAGATATCTAGAGCCCTCCCCAGAAGATTCTCTGATAGCCAGATGTAATCTATTCTTGAATGGGACCAGTGGCCATGCGAATAAAAGGTATACCCCCCCTCCTGCTTCTCCCCGTATCTCGCCATGCATCAACTAGGGCCAGGTTACTGATTTTCTGAAATCGCCAGTAAGAATGATAGGGAACCTGGCGAACTTCTCAACCTTACCCGAAGAACTTTGGAGAATCTTGCGCCGTATTTGGGGCGTATATCATTGCCACCGTGAGCGGATGCTCATTGCCCACCAGGGATACCGCCAGAAACCTCCCCTGGTCGTCTGTCGCCTCCCCGGTGATATGTAGGTCCAGCCCGTCTCTTAAGGGCAAGTAGGACCCCTGCTTTCTTTTCAGATTGAGTCGCTTGCAATGACCTGGAGTAGCCCCAAATCTTAACCCTTCCCCGGTCCGCTGTACGAATATGGGTCTCTTGGAGAGTGGCAGGCGGGTGGACGGGGGACGGGGGGAGGGTGGGATTGTCGGCGCATGGGGAACACACCCCCATTGGGGTTTGAAAGTTAATGTAACAAGTTGAAAAAATGCAAAAATAAAGTTTTTAAAAAAAATGGGTCTCTTGGAGGGTGCTGATATCTGGCTGTTCGCGCCTGATAAAGCGCTCTACTTTCTTGCCTTTGATCAGTGAATTGAGGCCGTAGATCCTCAACACGCGCTGACCAGGCATAGTGATTCAGGTAATAGTAACCAAACTCCCAAGGCGCGCTGCTTAGTATCCCGCCCTCCTCTCTTGGGGTTTCCCTTTCTGAATGCACTGTAGTCCCCTTAGATTTGCTTCTAGGGCACTGGCTCTCCCAAACCCACCTCCCTCCTGGCAGTGTGGGACAACTGGCCGCAGCCCCTCTCGAATCTGAACCTCGAGAGTCGCCCCATCGATTTCCCCCCAACTGTTCCAATGCGGGACCTCCCAGTCTCATTCCAGGATGGGAACCCCCTACTCCCCCCCACCTCCCCGTCAGCCCCTTGCGTGTGTTGCTGATAAACTTGACCTTGCCAATCAATGTATCCTACTTGCATTTTTGTCCTGCTCAGTCAGCCAGGTCCTGTGCGTAACCTAGCTCCCTGTGAAAGCCCCATCAATTCTGCGATTGCTGTCTGTCCCGTGGGGTCGGACCCCTCGGGAGCGATTGGTTGTATTTTTTCCTCCACTTCTTGCACTGGGCCGTGGACTATTCCCACTCTCTACGGGTGGGTCTCTGGGTTGGAGGCAGAGTAGACGATGGCAGAGTAGACGATGGCAGAGTATCCTCTTCCACCCCTTGCAAGGCGAGACCCTGTTCACAGGTAGTATCTTCTGAGGTTTCCCTCTCCACTCAAAAGCCAGGCCGAAGGGATGTAGCCATCTATAGCGAATGCCTTGGGCTCTTAAGTGGGAAAGTACCGGTCGCATTCTTCGTTTGTTTAAAGTAACTTGCGCCAGATCCTGATACAGCGCGATCTCTGCCCCATTATAGGCGAGTTGGCCAGCCTTCCGTGCTGCTGAGAGGATCTGCTCCTTCACTGAGTAGCTGTGCAGTGCCACGAGACATCTCTGGGTCTAGCGCCCGGCTCTGCTCACTCGGGACCCACTCTGTGTATCCTTTCGAAGGTGATGTCCTCCGTCCCAGGCGCTTCCAGGAGGTCCGCAAAGATGCCTTTCACAGTTTGGGGGAGGTCTTGGTCCTGGGTGTCCTCCGGAAGGGCCTTAATACGAATGTTCGAACGCCTAGACCTGTTTTCTAAATCTTCCACCTGGAGCTCCAGGTTATCTGTAGCTGTCGCCAACGTGTCCAGGAGGGAGTCAGTCTTCCTTGCGTCCTCAGCTATATCCTGAATCGCCCTCTCATTTGTGTCCACCCTTTCCTCTATCTTGCTGATGTCCCGTTTGATCTCCTGGAGGCCCTCTGCCAGGTCCTCCCTGAGGGCGTCCATTTGCTTTTTGGCCAGCCGTGGTAATCTTTTCAACTACGTCTGCCAGAAGGAGCTTCAGCGCTGCCCGAGTGACGGGTTGTTCTGGAGGCTCCTGTTCTGCCGTGGTATCCCCTGTGGGCCACTCATTAGGGGATGTTGCGCGGGTGTCCTCTGTGTCCTTGGTCCATATCTTGATCAAAGCATTCTCCTGCAGTCTCCTCAGAGGTCTTTGGAGGGATTGCGTGTCCTTGGCTTTATTCTTGGACATGGTTCCTGTGACTCAGGAGCTGAGGTCAGTATTTGGGTTTCCAGGTTCGCCCGGCGATGGGCGCTCCCCAAGGGGGGGAGGGCGAGACCATGGGCCCAACCGGCGTCCGGTAGAGGAGGCACCTCTGCTGCAGCCCACAGCACTGGGCGAGTATGGATGAGCACCGATATGGGAGTCGCCTCGTGGATGCTGGAGGATCCTCTGAACGCCACTACACTCCCCAAGAGCAGACTGGCTTCTCAGCTGTAGATGGGGCCTCCCAGAACGCCCGGGAGAGGGTAAAGCTGGGCCCTGGCGCAGTGGTTGTCCGATCCGAATGCTGCAGGGCCAAGACGATATGTGGTGCCGTGAGGTGACCAAAGAGGGAGGTGAGTGGAATCTCCCTTGCAGAACCAGGGCAGGCACGGAAGAGAGGGGGGGGGGTCACCATCTCTCCTATGCGCCTCCTCATCCACTTCTAAATTGCTCTTGTGACTCTGTTCGGGTTCCCAAGAGAACCAGCCCCAAGAGAGGGTAGTCAGGGGGGCCGGGGGGGGCTGGGCGCAATACCCAATGCCGGGCACTTCGGGGAGGTCATACCTTACAGAGGTTGCCTGGGGATGCAGTGTAGTGTCCTCTGCTCCCCCACTGAGCTCCGCAATCCTCCTCGGCCTAGCCACACACCTCAGATGGCCGAGGCCCCCACGGGCACTCCCTCCAGCGCAGGCTGCTTCTCTGTCCCTGCTGCAGGTGTGGTTGGCGCTGTGAGCTGGCCAGCACCGGCTCCAATCCTCACTGACTGCTCCTCTCTCTCGCTGCTGGGGTGGGCAGCGCTGCGAGCTGGCCAGCACCGACTGCAGTCCCGAAAAGGTGGAGGAAGGAAGCTATGGGGGACCCGGCTTGCGCCTCGTCACAGATCCTCGAAGAGTTTTCCCAGCGGCGGAGAACCCACCTCCGCTGTCGTTCGTTGGCTGCCGAGGGTGATTACAGACCGGCGCCCTGCAGGTAAGGCAGGCCCCACTCGCAGTACCTCGGGACCGACGATCCCCACCTCCTGCTTCTCGGGTGAAAGTAATCAGTCCCTGCTTCCTTATCAGCGCGGGGCCTCCCGCCTTCGATTTCTGACGCCTGGGGAGGGCTACAACGGCCCAGATGTGTGATTGCAGGGCCTCGGGACCGGGAGCTCAGTGGCCACGGTGTTCACAGCATCGCGGCCATCTTGGAAAACACTGTCTCCTCTTCTTAAGACCCCCCCCCAGTCTATCCCCAGATTGTCCTCCAGGGGGCCATGCCTCGAGCGATCCAGATCTGTAGGAGGATTTTCCTACAGGAGATCTTCACCCAGTTGGAGAAAGGTGTGATAGTCGGTACCTGCAGCGGAGAGGAATCGAGGTTGGATCTCTCTCTATTTTCCAATCCCCAAGAAGGATAGAGGACTGCAACGCATCTTGAGCTTGCGCTTGAACAAGTTCCTCAGGAAGGACAATTTCAAGATGGTAACCATTTTGCAAATCCTTCAGGCCCTTCGACTTTAGGATGGGTTGGTGTCATTGGATCTTCAGGATGCTTACTTGCATGTTAGAATTAATAACAAACACAGAGTACCCGAGGTTCGCAGTTGGCGGTTCTCCCTATCCGCTTCGGCTCCTGACATTCAGGCTCACCTCTGCCTGAGAGTCTTTGCCAAGCTCATGGCGATGGTGGCAGCACGTCTAAGGAGGGATGGGATTCGAATCTACCTCTACCTGGACGATTGGCTGATCAGAGCTTGTTCTCCTGAACAGTCTTTGGATCATTTCAGTCATACTTGCCACTTCCTCAACAGACTGGGCTTCTCCCTGAATTTCAAGAAGTCCCACTTGACACCACTCAGAAGCTTCAGTTTATTGGAGTGGTCCTGGATTCGTCCTCTGGGGGACCTCACCTTCACAGTGCCCAGTCTCTTCCGGGCTTCGACTTTCTAAGGTAGCTCGGCCTCATGTCATCCTGCATTTTCCTGGTGCCATAAGCCTGTTTGAGAATGAGGTCCCTTCAGTGGGCCCTCAGATCCCAGTGGTCACAATTATCCAGCAGAATGACTGACCACCTTCAGGTCCCGAACAAGGTCGCACAGGTGGGCCTGTTGGGAGAACGTGATGAAAGGAGAATCTTTTTGGCAACCATGGCCGGAGATGACAATTGTGACAGATGCCTCCCCACAGGAACGACCTTTCAATCAGCAGTCATTGGTCTCCGTCTGAGTCCAAACTTCACGCGAACCTTTTAGAGCTAAGAGTAGCGCTGATGGCTTTTCTGCCTTCTGTGCGGGTGAAGACTGTTGTGATAATGACGGACAATACAGTGGCCATGTACTACCTCAACAAGTGTCACACCGCGGCCGTGGAAACTCTGGGCAAGATGGAGGCGGTATCGAGCCTCTGTGCCGGTCCGCTTGACGCGCTAGTCGTCTTGGACCGGCAGGTATAACAAGAGACCACGCCCCCTGCAACTCGCGTTGCAACTCGCTTTCGTTAGTCTCTTGACTTTCGCCCGCGCAGCAGTGCCCTGTCCAGGGTGCATTATTTCTCTTGCTCCCTCTGGTCCTTTGCTATCCTGACCGCTCCGACTGAGTATTTCTTATGCTCGTATTCCCTGTCACCCGGTTGCGGTGTGTTCTGTGTCCGCGACTCCTTACTACGTTCGTGTCTTTCACTCTTTCTCTCTCTCCCGCTCGCTTTCTCTCTCTCTCCCGCTCGCTTTCTCTCTCTCTCCCGCTCGCTTTCTCTCTCTCTCCCGCTCGCTCTCTGTCTCTCTCCCGCTCGCTTTCTCTCTCGCTCCCGCTCGCTTTCTCTCTCGCTCCCGCTCGCTCTCTCACTCTCTCTCTTTTCTCTCTCTCTCTTTCTCTCTCGCTCTCCCTCTCCCTCTCGCACTCGCACTCTCTTTTCTCTCTCTCTCTCGCGCTCGCACTCTCTCTCTCTCTCTCACGATCTCTTCCTCTTTCATCGTTCACTCCTCTCTTACCTTCCTCCAGAGTTCTATTGTGGCAATCCTTCCTCTTTAAAGCCTCCCGTCTGGAACAGTTCCTCGCTTCCAGTGATAGGGCGAACCCCATTCTCTCCCAGAGCTTCGCTTGGAACAAACCCCTTTCCGGGGAAATCAGACCTTCTGCTAACTTACAGTTTCAGCCGATACAGGACAACGCCAGCCTCTCCAGTCTCCTATCTCCAGTCTCCTATCTCCAGTCTCCTATCTCCAATCTCCAGTCTTCACATCGGATTTGCCAATACCATCAATTGACACACAGGGTTTTTTCTGCCTTAACAGGCTTTTTCCCTGTTTGAGGAGCGGACTCCCCTGGGTTCACCTGACTGCCAGATCCATCGGCGGGCAAGGTGGCCTCGGGGGGAGACCGTCCCTATCTCTTCGAACGGAAGAAGGGAAGAAGGACTAACCAGTCAAACGACGAAAGAGGGAGTTCCCAGACAGAAAGAAGAAGGAGACCAAAGTCATCAAACCCTGCTGAAGTACCAGGTGAGGAGTCTCAGGGGGACGGAACTTTTACACACTCTGACAGATTGCAACGCCTAACTACCGGCATGGCCTCACTGGAACAATACCAAGAGATGGTGACAGCAATTCAGGGCCTTCAAGCCGAGGTTCTGAATCTCCGAACCGAGAACACTAACCTACGCCAACAAGTAGGAACACGAGAAGAATCCCGAGGCGACTTACCTCCCCTGGCTTTTTCTTTTGGGAAGTATGACGGCAATCCGAAACTCCTAAAGGAATTCCTGAACGCCTGTATGGTTTATTTCACGTTTCGACCAAGGGCATATGAATTAGATAGAACTAAGGTAGGATTTCTTGTTTCCAACCTTGCTGGTAACGCACTGGCTTGGGCAACTCCACTGATAGCCCTCGCAGATCCAGCCTTAGCGGATTACTCTCAGTTTACTCAACTGCTGCGTACCAGATTTGAGAGACCAGAGGTCCAATATTCTTCTTATGAAACCCTTCTAGATCTCCGTCAAGGCTATCATGATGTACAGACTTATGCTTCTACTTTTACCAGATTGGCCACAGACTCTGGATGGCCAGATACGGCCCAGCAGACTCTATTTCGCCGAGGCTTACAGGATGAGCTCAAGGACGAGCTAGCCAGGAGGGCGCGTCCCACCTCCTTTCAAGAGTTAGTTACTTTATCCCTGCAATTGGAGTACAGATTGCAGGAACGAAGGTCAGAAAGAAGGAGATTCAAACACCATCCTCCAGGAGGGATTCCCACTGCAGGTTCTCCTAACCGACCACAACAGGAGGAGCCTATGCAAATAGGAACAACCCGAGGCCCGTTGACCCCCGACGAACGCAAGAGACGCAGAGACCTAGGTCTTTGCATGTACTGCGGATCCTCGAAACATTTGCTCCGGAATTGTCCAGAAGTACCCCCGAGACGTCCGGGAAACGCGCCTCCCCGGTCTTGAGCAGGGAAAAGAACCGGGCAGAGTCGAAGAATCCCTGCAATTCCACCCACCAGAATCCTTCTGCGGACAATAACAGCCTTATGGTGTTTTCTGTGCACCTTACATTTGAATCCTCTCCTTCTGTAGAAGTCCTAGCAATGCTGGACTGTGGTGCGGCCGGAAACTTTATTGATATCCAGTGGGCTAAAGAACAAGGTATACCCCTACGCCGGAAGGCCTGCCCTTTGCCTGTAGAAGGGGATCACACTCTCGACATCCACCACAGTTATCCAAACGATTCCACCGCATTATCAGGAGTATGCTGAAATCTTCGAAGATAGGCTACCTCGTACTCTACCCCCACACCGCGCCGAGGACTGCGGTATCGAGCTAAAACCCGAGGCATCGGTACCTTTTGGTCGTATGTACCCTATGTCTCTCCCGGAAAGAAGAGCCTTGAAGGAGTACTTGGATGCCAATCTGCAAAACGGCTTAATACAAGAATCCCGTTCTCCGGCCGGAGCCTCAATGTTCTTCATTCCCAAGAAGGGGACTACGGAATTAAGACCGTGTATAGACTACCGTGGGCTTAACAGCCTCACCATCAGAGACAGGTACCCTATGCCCCTCATTAAGGAGGTACTGGAAGCAGTGGAAGGAGCCTCAATCTTTACAAAGTTAGACCTGCGAGGAGCCTATCATTTGTTGAGAATAAAGGAGGGAGACGAGTGGAAAACGGCTTTTAGAACTCCCTTGGGACATTTTGAGTATAGGGTAATGCCCTTCGGACTTGTGAATGCTCCTGCCGTGTTCCAACGTTTTGTAGATAAAATCTTCTCAGATATGCTATACATCTCAGTGGTGGTCTATTTAGATGACATTTTGATCTTCTCTTCCTCCCTCTCTGAACATCGAAGACACGTCACGCAAGTCCTTCAAAGGTTGAGTGAACACCAACTACTGGTTAAACCCGAGAAATGTGTTTTTGAAGCCTCCTCAGTATCATATTTAGGATTCATTCTTTCTAAGGAGGGGGTACAGATGGATTCGGAGAAGGTTACAGCAGTTCTTCTATGGCCTACTCCCAAGAATCCCAAGGATATACAGAGATTTCTGGGATTATCTAACTTTTACAGAAGATTTATTCCTAGCTTCTCGGATATCGTTCTACCAATCACCCGTTTGCTTAAGAAGGGTCAGAAGTTCGAATGGGATAAGGAGGCGGATCAGGCTTTTCTTTTACTTAAGAGGACTTTCACCACCGCTCCTATCCTAGTGCAACCAAATCAGTCTCTTCCTTTTGTGGTAGAGACGGATGCTTCAGGAGGTGCCATAGGAGCGGCTCTCCTACAATCAGGCAAAGATGGAGCAGAACATCCGGTAGCATACTATTCCAGAACTCTTACACCTAGTGAGCGGAACTACTCCGTGTTGGAACGAGAATTACTAGCGATTCGTCAGGCATGCATTGAGTGGAGGCATTTACTGCAGGGGGCGGCTCATCCATTCCTGGTTCGCACAGACCACCGGAATCTGAAGGTATTACAACAGATGGAATGCCGCAATTCTCGCCACGCCCGCTGGGCGTATTTTTTTTCCCAGTTCGACTTTGAAATAACCTACCTTCCAGGAAAGGAGAACACCCTAGCTGACGCTCTGTCCCGCAGTCTGGAGCCCAAGGAAGAACAGGGCCTGGGTGAGATACTCTCGGGTAAGAGAATCCTAGGAATGATCAACTCCTTCCTACAAGAAGTAGAGTGCTCGACCAGACCCTCTGAAGTCTCTCCCGACCACATGACCCTCATGGAAAGGAGAGGGAAGCTATTCTTTCATCAAGGATCACTGTATTTACCATCTGAGAAACTCCAGACGCAAGCCTTGTTCTGGTGCCATGACCTTCCCTCGGCTGGACATAAGGGCCAAGAGGCAACACTCCATCTGATATCCAGATACTTCTGGTGGCCAACTATGGATCAGGACGTCAGAACTTATGTGAAGGCATGCCCGATATGTGCGGCTAATAAACCCATTACTCATCGACCCATGGGGTTGCTCCAGCAAGAACCTCTACCATCACAACCCTGGGAACACATTTCCACTGATTTCATCGTGGTTCTCCCTCTCTCTATGGGATCCACCGCAATTATGGTTACGGTGGATACATTGAGCAAGATGGCTCACTTCTCTCCCTTGCCTGGTTTGCCTTCTGCATCCGAAACCGCCGAAGTGTTCCTGAGTGAAATAGTCAGGTTGCATGGTCTACCTCGGACCATAGTTTCCGATAGGGGTTCCCAATTCACATCCCGATTCTGGTCAGCCTTATGTAGCACTTTGGGTATAAGGAGAGCCTTATCCTCTGGTTATCATCCCCAAAGCAACGGACAAACAGAACGCCTCAATTCCACCCTCGAACAATATCTCCGTTGTTTTTGTCATCAGGAACAAGAGAAGTGGAAATCTTTTCTAACATTAGCAGAATTCACCTACAACAACACCAAACATTCGGCAACGGGCTGCAGCCCCTTCTACTTCACCTACGGTTATCATCCGAGGCATATACCTCTCTTTGGGGTTCCTCCAACTTCAGTCCCTTCGGTAGACCAGCGCCTGTTTGATCTTCGATCCATCCAGAAGGAAGCGACTCAGAAGCTGGAGGCAAGTAGAACTCGATACAAGAAGTATGCTGATAAGAAGAGATCTCCAAACCCCGAATGGGAGGTGGGAACTAAGGTCTGGTTATCTACCAAATATCTCCCACGTTGGGTTCATCCTGGTAAATTCTCAGCCCGCTTTATAGGCCCTTTTCCCATTTTATCTCAAGTGAACCCAGTGGCCTTTCGACTACGTCTGCCATCCAGTCTGAAAAGGATACACCCTGTTTTTCATACCTCTCTCTTGAAGGCTTATCTCCCAGATCCCAGGGGCCGTCGTGTACCCTTTTCTATACTCCAAGATCCTGAACCGGAAGAATATGAGGTGGAGAGGCTGGTGGATTCACGCTACAGGCATGGAACTATACAATATCTGGTTCAATGGAAGGGATATTCTGTCGCTGAACAGTCCTGGGAGCCTAGAAGTCACATCCACGCCCCACGACTTCTAAGACAGTTCCATCGCCTACATCCGGGGAAACCTGGGGGAGAGTCGATGAAGAGAGGGCATACTGTCACACCGCGGCCGTGGAAACTCTGGGCAAGATGGAGGCGGTATCGAGCCTCTGTGCCGGTCCGCTTGACGCGCTAGTCGTCTTGGACCGGCAGGTATAACAAGAGACCACGCCCCCTGCAACTCGCGTTGCAACTCGCTTTCGTTAGTCTCTTGACTTTCGCCCGCACAGCAGTGCCCTGTCCAGGGTGCATTATTTCTCTTGCTCCCTCTGGTCCTTTGCTATCCTGACCGCTCCGACTGAGTATTTCTTATGCTCGTATTCCCTGTCACCCGGTTGCGGTGTGTTCTGTGTCCGCGACTCCTTACTACGTTCGTGTCTTTCACTCTTTCTCTCTCTCCCGCTCGCTTTCTCTCTCTCTCCCGCTCGCTTTCTCTCTCTCTCCCGCTCGCTCTCTCTCTCTCTCCCGCTCGCTTTCTCTCTCGCTCCCGCTCGCTCTCTCACTCTCTCTCTTTTCTCTCTCTCTCTCTTTCTCTCTCGCTCTCCCTCTCTCTCTCGCACTCGCACTCTCTCTTTTCTCTCTCTCTCTCGCGCTCGCACTCTCTCTCTCTCTCTCTCACGATCTCTTCCTCTTTCATCGTTCACTCCTCTCTTACCTTCCTCCAGAGTTCTATTGTGGCAATCCTTCCTCTTTAAAGCCTCCCGTCTGGAACAGTTCCTCGCTTCCAGTGATAGGGCGAACCCCATTCTCTCCCAGAGCTTCGCTTGGAACAAACCCCTTTCCGGGGAAATCAGACCTTCTGCTAACTTACAGTTTCAGCCGATACAGGACAACGCCAGCCTCTCCAGTCTCCTATCTCCAGTCTCCTATCTCCAATCTCCAGTCTCCAGTCTCCAGTCTTCACATCGGATTTGCCAATACCATCAATTGACACACAGGGTTTTTTCTGCCTTAACAGGCTTTTTCCCTGTTTGAGGAGCAGACTCCCCTGGGTTCACCTGACTGCCAGATCCATCGGCGGGCAAGGTGGCCTCGGGGGGAGACCGTCCCTATCTCTTCGAACGGAAGAAGGGAAGAAGGACTAACCAGTCAAACGACGAAAGAGGGAGTTCCCAGACAGAAAGAAGAAGGAGACCAAAGTCATCAAACCCTGCTGAAGTACCAGGTGAGGAGTCTCAGGGGGACGGAACTTTTACACACTCTGACAACAAGATAGGGTGTCTAGGGTCACTAACAAAGAGAAGCAATGCAGCTCTGGTTTTGGACACTAAGAGAAGGAATCTCTCTACCTACAAGTCACCAGAGAAGAAAATATAGCAGAGGATGCTCTGAGCAGGCGGAGCACTGTCTACCATGAGTGGAAGTTGGATCAGGAAGTCCTTCTAGAGATATCCGCCCTTTGGGGAACCCCTCAGGAGGATCTGTTTACATCCGCTGTCAACAGGAAGTGCGACCTATTCTGCTCCAGGGAGTTTCCTCAGACAGGAGCTTTAGCAGACACATTTGTGATGGACTGGGAATTTCCACTTCTGTATGCGTTTCTACCAGTCCCAGTCATTCCACATGTCGCATCAGCAGGTTGAGGACGTTCAGGAAATCCATTATCCTGATTGCTATGGATTGGGCGAGGAGAACATGGTACCCGGAACTTCTGGAGATGGCCATCTATCCTCTAATTCGTCTTCCCCAAAGAGAGGACTTAATCCTACAAAAGGGAGGGTCTCCTTCATCCAGAAATCAGTACTCTGAACCTTCACGCCTGGTATCTGAGGGGATAAGATACAAAGATTGGGGCCTTCCGGAAGATGTAATGGAGGTGTTGCTTTCGTCCAGAAGGCCAGCAACAAAATCACTGTACCACTGCTCTTGAAATACATTTTGCAACTGGTTCAGAGGTAAGAGTATTGATCCTTTTACATGCAAAACCTCTACTGTATTATCATTTTTGCTATATCCGGCCCATCAGGGGCTTCAGGTTTCCACAGTCTAGCGTTATTTGGCGGTGTATGAGGATTCTATTTCAAAGTCCATATAGTAGTTCAGATCTTAAAGGGATTAACGAACATCTTTCCCCCAGTTCCATTTATTGTACTGGGGCGCCTTTTGAACCCTTCCATTCTAGTCCACTCAGAATGTTCACCCTTAAGACAATTTTTCCGACAGTGATTACATCACCCCGCAGAGTGAGTTAGCTTCACGTTCTTTATACCAAACCGCTCTTTAATACCTTTTTTAAGGATAAGGTTGTTTTGAAGGTACGTCCTTCTTTCTTACCGTAGGTGGTATCTGGGTTCCATTTAGCTCAAGATTGTGTTGCCTGCTTTTTATCCACCTCCTCATCCCTCTGAGAAAGAAAGATTACATCACTTAGACCCTAAGAAGGCCTTGAGCGTCTGTATTTCCAGAGTGTCCAAAATCGGGCAAGATGACTAGCTCTTTGTGGGCTATTCGGGTCACAAATTGGGTCAAACTGTCACCAAACAAACCATCTCTCGCTGGATAATTTTATGCATTTCGGAATGCTATATATTTGCTGGCAAAGGTCTACCTGATTGTTGAAGAGAGGGGTGCCCGTACAAGACCTTTTGTAGCGCAGCAACTTGGCCCTCTTTGGAAACTTTAAGCAAATACTATTGCCTGGATTCTATGTTCAGTCAAGAGTCAAGATTTGACAATATTAATCAGCAATGCATTCTCTGTTCCCACCCCCTTCTACATACTGCTATGGGAGTCTATCAAAGATGAGGAAAACGTGGAAGGACACAATCAATTTGAAGAATAAATTACTTACCCTTGGTAATGTTCTTTCGACTGGATTTTTCTCCCACGTTTTCCTCATCGCCCTCCCATCCTTCCTCTATATCTTGCAGAGAATGTCTGCATTGATACACCTTCCTCTCAACATCTGGGTCATTCCTTTAAGACTGCTGAGCATAGGGAGGAAAAAACTAGATCTGAGGCAATGGACACGGTGCAAGCTACTTAAATCAACGTCACGGGCAAGGACAGGATGGAGGCTGTCAAGGGCCATGACTCAACGACATGTGGTGCCCGATACTATGAAAAACGTTTCCAAAGCTGCAAGCAGACCTCCGCATATATCAAATATGAGGAATTTGTGGGTGGAACATCCAGTTGAAATAACATTACCAGGGGTAAGTAATTTGTTATCTCTCCGGACCTCTGCCACCCAAGGTTCCATAATCAGTGCATAAAGGAGGGGCGAGGGGGCACAGCCCTGCCTCGTGCCCCTTTGCAGGGGGTATCTTTTGGACTCTTCCCAATTAACCACTACCCTCGCTCCGGGTTTGGAATAGAGCGCTGCAATACACCCCATACATTTGTCTCATGCCCAATAATCCTTCAGTAGACGTGCAAATGCTTTGTTCTCCGCCGTAGAGTCTTTGCTCATGCCCCCTCTCATAGACCACCAATCCACTACAGGGTCCGCAGTCATGTTGAAGTCCCCACCCAATAGTGTTTGGGCTGCTCCCCACTGCTCCACTACTTCAAACACCTTTCTAGCAAACCTCACCTGCTTTTCATTAGGGGCATATAGCATTGCCAGGGTAATCATTTGCCCAATCAACCTTTCCCTTTAGCGCCATGAATCTGCCCCTTAAATCCTCTTTTCACCTGCACATCCGTCATGCAGTAATGCTGCGTGAGCGATACACCCATCCCTCCTTTTTTGGACTTCTTGTGTGAGGCCGAGAACACATGCCCCACTCTTACTTTTCAACCTTTGCTCCTCACCCCGCCTATAGTGGGTCTCCTGAAGCAAAAGAACCAACACACCAGACATATGAAACATTTGCATAGCAGGGACCTCTTACACAGGGAATTCAGGCCTTTAGCATTAAGAGTCGACACGTTGATCTCAACCATTTTCTATATGAATGTGACCTCCAGGTAGCCCCTCTACACAAGCACAGGGATTATAGTTACTAGTGCATGTAAAGACACGTGTGAGCCGCCCCTTGCCCTCCAACCCTTCCGCTCTGTTTCTCTCAAATCTCATACCCGAATAAACATCAACCCAGCAAACCTAACCATATTGAGACACCTAGGATAGCCTAGGCTAGTAGGTCGACAATGACACTGTGATGCTGGAAATGCATTGGAGGAACAGGGCCTCCCTGTCCTTGTCCTGTAGTCCTTTTATCATGTGTTCTGTGTTATTTTCTGCACAGGAGTATATATGGGACTCCTAGCAGTGCAGCTCTTCCTCTTTTTGGTTGTGGTGTACAGACCCTTTGGATACCCTTATGGCACCCAGGGGTGGGGGTACAACCCTGTACGCCTAGTGTATGTTTTTGGGCACCTGTGTGTGTGGCCCACAGAGCAGGGTATGGGCTGGTGGCAGCTCCATGCTAAATTTGACAGGTGTTCTGAGTATCCTCCATTTTGGGATACCCTGGCCCTGCCATTGGAATCAGTTGATTCCTGATGGAAGACAAGATGGCCCATGTGGCCTCTTGCTTTCTATTGTCTGTTACCTTGTTTTCCCAAATGCCTGGGAAGCCCTGACTCTGTTCCTTCCCCTGACTGGCTGTTGGGTGGAAGTTCCATATATGGTACTGTGGGGATGTCCAGGCCAGACTGGCTGGAGCCTTCCCAATGACTGTATGTTGTGGGTACACCCTTTTGGTGGGACCTGGGTGAATGGGAATGGAGTATGTGACCAATATGCATTTCATGTTATGGGTGTCTGGTTTCTGGTATGTCACACAGACAGAGACAGCCCTGCCTGAAACTGGCATGAATGTAGTGTGGAGTGCTGAATGGCTGGTTACTTGTCCCAATCCACATTCCTGGCTGTGAGCGTCTGGATGGAGAAGAATGGCTTGAATGCACTGTGAGCCTGATTGGCTGGCTGGCTGGCTGGCTGCCTGCCTGCCTGCCTGCCTGCCTGAATGCCCTTCTGAATGATTGATTGGTTGCCTGAGTGTGACCAGCAGAGTAAATGAGAGACCAAACAGTATATCTGGGGACATCTCACTGTTGGAAATTGTTCAGAAGCTGATGTCGAAACTTGATGCTTGATCTCGAAGCCAAGCCGGAAGAAGGTTAACTGCTGTTCCTTTGATGCAGTCTGAAAGCTGCTGGGCCTTCAAGAAACTGATCCAAGAGAGGACCTGGCTAGGAGACCTCTTCCCGAGCTGCGAGGGACCATCATGCACCAGCTAACCTTTGCCAAGGCTCCCTGGAAGTCAGTCCTCGAAAGGCTTCTGACCGGAGACTGGGACCGCTGAAGAATCTAGAAGCGCAGCACCCGGACCCCGAGGCCATCGAAGTACATTGTCGACTAGGGTTCGGAGGATCGGGGTAACCACTGGAGGCACTTTGAAGCCGTGTTGCCCAGAAGCGGGGACAGTTTGATGCTGTGTCACCGACGACCGGAGCAGCAATGCTCCATTTCCTAAGAACACTTTGAATCAAGGACTCCTTTGCTCCTCACTGTCGACCACTTTATCCGGCCGGAGAAAGTCAAGGTCGCTGACGAATCGAGGAGAATCTGCCGGGTGCTTTCCCGCCACCCGAAGTCCACAAAGACGGTGACGACCCAACACCCTTGCTGGGCCTACGTTCTTCATTTGCTCTTTGCGGCAACAAACTATCATCGTCGAGATGCACTGCACGCCTCATCTTCACAGGACGTCCACGACCGATCATCGACCAGCACCGCCAGGACCGAAGCTGCTGCCTCGACGCCATTGTGCACTCTTTTCTTCGAGGGATCTCGACGATCCGTGGCTCCTGCCTTAAAGGGAGTTAACTCAAGAAGGATCTGTCGACGACCCAACGTCGAACAATACTAAACCAGGTACATCGGGGTAGTAGAACATTTATAGAAGGAAATAAGACTGTGCTGAACAATAGATGGACTAGATTTGTTTATAATATTATTTACAGTTGCCCAGGTGGGGGTGGGGGGGGGATCTACACACAAAACTGTGCCTGGTGGTAGGGGCCCAGTATTCTGCCAATTGTTTAACCATTTGTTTTCCTCCCAAGTCTATGATTGATACCTTTTGCTATTGATTTGTATGCCATTTGAAACTGTCAGTAGTTGATGCAAAGAGTAATTGTGGTACCACATAGAAATCGTACATTTATCATTATAGAATTGTCTGAGCACAAAGTGTGTTATTGTGTGTGTATATAACTTGAACCTTATTTATATAAAGAGATGTGTTATCGCTGACATAGTGTATGGACATTCCTTTGTGGGTGCTTGGGGACTACACTGTACTTAAGAACCAGCCTGCATCACCTCCTGAGAGCTTAATCCTCGTCCAACGTTACCAAATAGAGAATCTTGGCTGGGGTGCTCTGTGCTTCTTCTCTACCACATAGAGAGCAGCAGTACAGATACGCCCCTCCAGTCTTTACAGACACCCTGTTGGCAATCGGCGCATGTCAATTTATTAACACCCATTGTCAGCAGCCCTGTAGCATGTTCAAGCTCTTTCATAATGCACAGACATCCTCTGATAATTTTCAAATAGGAACCAGTGGTTTTCTTATATATTCTTGGGCCAGTATCCTTTTTGCGTCCTCTGGTTTGGGTGAAAGCACTCCTGATTCTTTCTCTCAACTGACGCTGCCCCTCTTGGTCTTGAGATGGATGCACCTTCCCCCTGCAAATCCTGAAGCAATTGCTTTGCCTCTTCCCCCTGCTTTCTCTTGTATTTCTCCACCTTGTATTCAAAGCCGAGGGCAAAGGGGAACCTCGAGCAATAGCGTACTTCTTCCGCCTGGAGCCACACATTCAGGGGCCTCCACTGGTCAAGGGTGTATGCGGAAAGGTCTTGGTATATCTTAATGGAGGCCCCTTCCCAATCTTTTGTGTTGACTTCCTGCGCCTTCTGAAGGATATCCTTTGTCGCTATAATAGTGAAATTTGGCCACCACCGAGCATGGGCCCGCTTCTGAGCCAGCTCCCCTATGCACCCTGTCGAAGCATATTTCTTGCATGTGCTTTGGACCCTAAGAGCTTCTGCATTTTCTCCAGCCAGATCTCCAGGCCTTGGGGGACTCACTGTCCTTATGCGGGATCCCCCAGATTAATAAATTATTCTGTTGCTCTCTGTTTTAGACGACATCGAGCTTGCTTCTGGCCTCACGATCTCTATTTGCAAACTCCTAGATTCTCTCATCAAGTCTTAATTCCAACACTTGGGCAGAGAGCTTGTTGTTTTCCAGAGTCTCTGCCCGATCCTCTACCTTAACCAGTCTCTCCCTAATGGCTGGATGTCCTATTGCATACTGCCCAGTCCCTCCCACCCCCGGTCTCAACAGAGAATGTCTTGTCTATCCGGCTTGGGGTGCCACCGATCACGGTTGCCGCCTGTGGGACAGGGGCCTCTACAAATTTGTGTTCCACAGCATGACCCGAGCTGCTCCTCTCCTTTCAGCAGTCAATGGCACCGCGCCCGGTGATCCACCTCATGCAGGTCTTCTCAGCGGTGGCTATCACCTGTATGCTCAGACCTCTGCACACTCACCGAGGGTCACCTCTACCGACTGTTGCTGCACCAGCGCCTCTGTGGTGCATCCACCACTCCTTCACCAGTGGGCCTTCGCTACCTCTTCGTGGGTGGCCTGGTCTGTTCCTTACGACAGTAGTCTGCCACACTAGCCCCCTCTGCAGAGCGCCACCTGGGCAGGCCTCTGACTTAAGAACATCATGTGTGCCTGGGTGCCTCTTCCCCAGCTGCTGGGCCTCATCGACAACGCAGTCACCCCGGGGGACGCTGCTGACTCGTGGACAGCTCTTTGGGTGCCCCTGTATTCTGCTTTGTTTCACCAATTATTTTGCTACACTGGGCACCAAAGCTTGAGCTGCTATTCCAATTATATGTGCGCCGATGGCAGAGCTTCTCATCTAGGCAGCCATCTTGCACTACTCCCCCTACCGATCCCCATTTACTGATAATTTTGACCAATTATGCAACTCTTGCCACATAATTTTTCTCCCCTAATTTGAGCCATGCTATGGGATTGGAGGCTACAGAGTCAACAATTCTTTACCTGCGTATCCAGTGGATCGAAAGCAGATTCGGCTACTGTTACTGTAAAATTCTTAGTTTATTTCAAACTTCAATTTACAGCTACCATCACTTTTTATGCATCTCTGCCAGACTTCATGTCCTTTACCTCAGAATTTAACAAATTGCTCTACTTTAGCAGAATCTTGTCAATATAGTCTATTATCACACAGACAAACGTAACCTTTTTACCAGACAGAATTACTATCCACCTCATTTCCAGATCAGCATTTTGCAGTGCAAATTTCTTCAAAAACGGACTACACTGGCATCTCAGCATTGGACATTCAATGACTAGATGTTTAACTGACTCGACAGCGTTTCCACAATCGATTGTTGCTTGTTTTGAGTCTCAGGGTGATGTCTCATAAATAGCCTCTCTTTCATTGGATAAAGATTTAGACGCAGACGAAGGAATTGGCCACAATGATACCTGCTAGGAAACCTTTCCAGTTATTTTGCTGTCATGTTCACCCCTCTGGCCTCGCACCCCAGGTTTGGTGAAGTAATATAGTGCGCTCTTTTATTTAGAATTTCGATACAGTCACTATATGACAGTTTTGTCTTAACAGAACAAGGGTTGTTTAGTAATGTTTCCAATTCTATGTTGTCATTAGTCAAGAGACAGTATCTTCGAGCTCCACTCTTAAACAAGGCATAAGATGGAATTCCAACTGCAGCAGTGAAGATTTTGTACGTGGGGGCTGGTGTCGATACCATTTTCCTCATTGAAATTGATCTCCACAGAACAGTTGCGAACATGGACTGTAGCCCAGGTTCATAGCGAACCGCTTCAATTGGCACACAAACCCCAAAATTGTCCTTCGAAGGGATTGTGTCCTCCGACGTATTCCTCATCTTAGATATCTCCTTCCACCTCTGCTGGCCTCGGAAATTTTTTTCTCTAGAGGGCGCTGCGCGTCGACGTCCTTCGAGTCGATGTCCCTCGACAGCCGCCGTATCGACGTTCAACGTCATCCTGCCTATAAAGGCCGCGCGCAGCGTCCGTTGCTCAGTTCCGTTTTTCCGCGCTTACTCGGTGCCTCGGAATACCGTTGCTCAGTTCTTAGTCAGATTAATCCTATTTACCTCGAGTTATTCGATCCGTACTCGATGGCTTCCTCGTCGGAACCGACAACTCCTCGATCCGGCTTCAAAAAATGTCGAGATTGTGGGAAAAAGATGTCGTTGACCGATCCTCACAGAATTTGTCTGTGGTGCTTGGGAGCTGAACACCATTGTTCGGAATGCGAGGACTGTATGTCCATGACAGCTAAGGCCCTGAAGGAGCGTAGGGGGAAGCTGGAGAAAGGTAAGACTTTTAAAGCTTCTTCTTCGTCGACGAAGTCGAGACATTCGTCTCCTCGTCACCATTCGCGCTCCAGGTCTCGGAGTGGGTCTCATCACTCCTCGAGATCGAAGCACTCGAAGAGGAGACGTCGAAGATCCCCTTCTCTGTCTTCGTCTTCCTCTGTTTCGCCAAAAAGAATCCCTTGCCCCACGAAACATAGTTCCCGGGCTGAATGGGAGGAATTCCGAAAGAATATGATGAGCGTCTTCGAGAAAGCGGCCTCGACCCCCTCGAAGACTGCCGAGAGCGATGCTCTGGTCGAAAGACCCGAAGGTCAAAAACGCCGCGAGTCGCAGTACCCGGCGAAAGAAACCTCTCGAGCGCGTTTCGAACCCTCGAGCAGGACTATGACCTCCAAACCTTCCTCGAAGGTTCCGTCGACGCCGTCGACGAAGGTCCCGTCGACGTCGAGGGTCCCGTCGACGTCGAGGTCGATGTCTTCGACGCCGTTGTCGAGGGGACCTTCGACACACGGGTCTGTCGACTCGACACCGGCGTCGACGCCAAGAAAAGTCACGGTTACCACACATCCAGTGACTATCCCCAGGCCCTCGACGTCGATGGCTTCGATATTGTCGAGTAGAATTCCAATTCTGTCGAAGTCCTCGAGGCCTCCACCTCTGTTTTCGACGCCACGCTCGAAGCCTTCGGCGTCGACGACATCGACGCTTTCGAGGCCAATAATGACAAGTTCGGCACCCTCTGCCTTGGAAATGGGATTTACTCCCTTTATGATTTCAGAACAATTGAGAACTATATCCTCAATTTTAGAAGAGGGTGATTTGTCTGAACAAGACACATTTGAGTTACAGGGACCTGTAACCCCAGTTAGAGAGGAATTTTCCTCTGAAGAACGCAGGTTAAAGGATCTTCATGATTCCTTACATGAGGCAAGTGGGTTAGACACTTCCCCTGAGGTGGAGTTTGCTAAACCAGACCCGGGGGAGCATGCTGAAACCCCCTACAGAGCCTTAATGGCCAGGATTACAGAGTTCATGGGGTGGTCTGCACCTTCACAATCTTTCCAACAAGATGACCTCACGGATATTCTTGACAAAGGCCCACAAGAGGATCCTGTGGTGCCCTTTCATAAAGCTCTTCAGAGAAAGACCATGACAAACTGGGAAACCCCAGATGTAATACCAGCAGTAAATAAAAAACTGTCTACAAAGTACAGGGTATCTTCCACAGACCCAGAGTTTTTGTCTAAACACCCATCCCCAGAAAGTCTGGTGGTACAAGCAGCATCCTCTACCGATGTCAAGACGGCTTATCCTACAGTCCCACAGGACAGGGACGATAAAAAATATGATGCTATGGCAAATAAAGTCTTTTCAGCATGTAGCATGGCGTTAAAGTCTGTTAATGCTACTTGCACCCTTGCTAGGTTCAGCCATACACTTTGGGAGTGTGCTTCTACAGCGGCTGACTGCATCCCGGAGGGAGAAGAAAGGGATGCGTTCCTGAATATTATACAGGACGGTAAAGACGCTATGTGCGAATCCCTCCAGACGGGCATTGATTCGGCTGACAGTATCAGCAGAGCAATGGCGGCAAGTACATCAACCAGGAGATTCGCTTGGTTGAGAAGGTCGGGTTTTGCCCCAGATGTGCAAGCCAGGCTCTTGAACATGCCATTCGATGGCTCTTCTTTGTTCGGGAAAAAGGCGGATGACAGTTTAGAGAAACTGCAAACTTCAAAAGCTGCAGCAAAATCCCTAGGAGCTGCAATCCGTCAGACTCCTTTTCGTCCCACAGGAACCTCTGCGAGGGGCAAGTCCTTTCGCTTCTACTCCGCATTCGGAAGAGGTAGAGGACGACCGGCTCAAAGGGGTCAAAGAAGAACTACCCGAGGTGGACGGGGTAGATATTCTAAAGCCGCAGCAACAGCAGGTGCCTCTTTACCATCGGCATCTGCATCAGCCGCCCCAAAACCACTCTGAGGACTCCCCTCACAGGACACCTGTAGGAGGCAGGTTGACTCAACATCTGACAGTATGGCAGGCTATCACGTCAGATGCTTGGGCATTGGAAACAGTCGCCCAAGGTTACTGCCTGCCTTTCCTACGTATACCTCAGAGTCATCCACCGGGGATCAGCTCTCAGAAAGCTCCAGATCCGCTCCTCTTGCAGGAAATTTTGGACCTGCTAGAGAAAGGTGCCATAGAACCGGTACCTGTAGCGGAGAGGAACAAGGGCTGGTACTCCCCTTACTTTCTCATTCTGAAGAAAGACGGAGGACTGAGACCCATCTTGGACTTGCGAGAATTGAACAAATTCCTCAGAAAAGACAAATTCAAGATGGTCACTCTTTCTCAGATCCTCCAGGCCCTTCAGTTCCAGGACTGGTTGGTATCTCTGGAACTTCAGGACGCTTATTTCCATGTGCCTATCCATCTCAAACACAGGAAATACCTGAGGTTCGCAATTGGCAACTCTCACTATCAATTTCGAGTGCTGCCATTTGGGCTGACCTCCGCCCCGAGGGTCTTCACCAAGTTAATGTCGGTAGTGGCTGCAAGTCTAAGGAGGGAAGGGATTCACGTCTACCCCTACCTGGACGATTGGCTGATCAGGGCTGTTTCTCCGGAGCAAGCTCAGATCCAGCTAAATCACGTGTGCCACTTCCTTCACAGACTGGGCTTCTCCCTCAATTTAAAGAAGTCACAAATGATACCATCGCAGAGACTCCAGTTCATAGGAGCAATCCTGGATACTTCCCTGGGAAAAGCCTCGCCACCAGAGGTGAGGGCTCAAGATATTCTACAGATGGCTACCAAGTTCCAGCATGCCCAACGTCTCCCAGCCTTCGACTTTTTGAGGTTGCTAGGCCTCATGGCATCCTGCATTTTCCTTGTGCCAGAGGCTCGCCTGAGAATGAGATCCCTCCAGTGGGCACTGAGGACTCAGTGGTCACAATTCTCAGGGAGAATGACAGATCTTCTTCAGGTTCCCGGCAGGGTGGCTCGAGACCTTCAGTGGTGGGCCTGTCAGGAGAACATTCTGAAAGGAGAACAGTTTTGGCAACCCTGGCCGGAGAGAACAGTAGTCACGGATGCCTCACTCACGGGGTGGGGAGCCCATGCCAACGACTTGACCATCAGCGGTCGTTGGTCTCCATCGGAGTCCAGACTACACATCAACCTGTTACAGCTGAGAGCCATCAGACTTGCGTTGAAGGCTTTCCTGCCAGCTGTACAAGGGAAGAACGTCCTGATAATGACGGACAACACGGTGGCCATGCATTACCTCAACAAAAGAGGAGGCGTAGGATCACTACCCCTGTGCAGAGAGGCGATGCAGCTCTGGTTTTGGGCAATCCAAGAAGGAATCTCTCTATCGGCAGTTCACCTAGCCGGAGAGAAGAACTTGACAGCGGACGCTCTGAGCAGGCAGAACACAGTCTCCCACGAGTGGGAGCTAGCTCAGGAAGTCCTTCAAGAGATCTTCGCCCTTTGGGGAACCCCTCAGGTAGATCTGTTCGCCACCAGCCTAAACAGGAAATGCGACCTGTTCTGCTCAAGACAATTTCCTCGGAGAGGAGCTCTGGGAGACGTAGTGGACTGGGAGTTTCCGCTTCTGTACGCGTTCCCACCGGTCCCTGTCATTCCTCAAATGATCAGGAGGTTGAGAAGATTCCGGCGAACCATGATCCTAATTGCCCCGGATTGGGCCAGGAGAACGTGGTACCCGGACCTTCTAGACTTGTCCATCTGCCCTCCAATTCGACTTCCACTCAGAGAGAACCTTCTCTCACAGAAGGGAGGTCAGGTTCTCCATCCAGACATCAAAACCCTCAACCTTCACGCTTGGCTTCTGAATGGCTGAGGTACAAGGATTGGGACCTCCCTGATGATGTTATGGAGGTGTTGCTTTCGGCAAGGAGGCCAGCAACAAAGTCTTTATACCGCTGCCGTTGGAACAGATTTTGCAGCTGGTGTAGAGAACAGAATATCGACCCATTTTCATGTGGTACACCAATGGTTTTGTCCTTCCTACTATATTTGGCAAATTCAGGCCTTCAAGTTGGCACCATTAAGGGCTATCTTGCAGCGCTATCCATCTTTAAGCGTACTGCGGAAGAACCATCCTATTTCAGATTACCCTTGGTAATACAGTTTCTAAAGGGGTTAACCAATGTTTATCCCCCAAGACCATTCCAAGTTCCCCTATGGGATTTAAACTTAGTACTAACTTTCCTGATGGGCACACCTTTCGAACCTCTCCATTCTTGTTCGTTAAGATTCCTTACCCTTAAAACTGTTTTATTAATAGCACTTACATCTGCTAGAAGGGTGAGCGAATTACAAGCTCTTTCTTGTAAACCCCCTCATACAATCTTTCACAAAGACAAAGTTGTCCTGCAAGTGAAGCCTAATTTCCTCCCAAAGGTGGTTTCTGAATTCCATATCACTCAGAAGATTACCCTACCATCTTTCTATCCTCCTCCTCACCCGGGGAAAGTGGAAGAGAGGTTACACAGACTAGACCCTAGGAGGGCTTTAAGTTTTTACATTAGTAGACTAGCCAGGATAAGACAGGCAGACCAGCTGTTTGTAGGTTACACAGGTCACAAGCTGGGGTTACCAATAACTAAGCATACCATTTCCAGATGGATCATTCTAGCCATTCTGGAATGTTATAAACTGGCAGGGAAAGAGCCCCCTCAAAACCTTAGGGCTCATTCGACCAGAGGTATTGCAGCTTCATCGGCCCTCAAAAGAGGCGTGCCGGTTAAAGACCTATGTGCGGCCGCTACATGGTCGTCTGTCCATACCTTTACACGTTTTTACAATCTGGATTCCTCCTCCAGTCAAGAGACTAGGTTTGGAAGAGCTGTACTGCATTCTATTCATCAATAGAAGACAGCGTGAAGTCAGTACTCCCTCCTCCGAATATAGAATACTGCTATGGGAGCCTATCTAAGATGAGGAATACGTCGGAGGACACAATCCCTTCGAAGAACAAGTTACTTCTTACCTTGTAACGTTCTTTCGACGGGATGTTCCTCCGATGTATTCCTCATCGACCCTCCCATCCATCCCCGCAGTTCTACTTCCCTTGTTGTTACAGTTTACGCTCCTTCAGGGTGATTAGTCTGGTCCAGACAGTAATACTGTGGGCTACAAAACGGAACTGAGCAACGGACGCTGCGCGCGGCCTTTATAGGCAGGATGACGTCGAACGTCGATACGGCGGCTGTCGAGGGACATCGACTCGAAGGACGTCGACGCGCAGCGCCATCTAGAGAAAAAATTTTCCGAGGCCAGCAGAGCTGGAAGGAGATATCTAAGATGAGGAATACGTCGGAGGAACATCCCGTCGAAAGAACGTTACAAGGTAAGAAGTAACTTGTTCTTCTAGTGCGTCCCACGCTGTTCGGCTGATATTTAAACCTGCTTTGCTCCCGAACGTCATTGTGGCTAGCAACATTATAACCGGTTTCATGGTGAATTTCCCGTAATAGGCATGTAATTTCATGCCTTGAAGCGTCAAGACTTTCATTCTGTTTTTAAATCAAGAGTCCAATTTTGTGTTCTGGTTTTATTGAACATTATCCCTAGGTATCGAATGGACTCGATTTTTTTTTCTAAGCGCAAACCATTTGAAGTTGTTCCTTCTTCTCCCAAGGTTAGTGCCAAAGGCCATGATTTTTTTACTTTCTTGCGTTTAACTGAAGATCATTGTTTTCCAAGTACAAGGCCAGATGATTCAAGAGACGCTGAAGACCTATTTGCGTGGTATCCAACAACACCAGGTCATCCGCATAAAGTGCCCAGGTTAGCTACTGACCATTTAGTTTTGGTGGAAAAGAGTTACAATTTTTGAAGGCTGTTGGTAGGTCTGCCATGTATAGTTTAAAGAGTAGAGCAGTGAGAGGGCAGTCCTTGCTTTACTCCTTTTTCTGTTGGTATTCTTTCAGTAAGATCACCTTCTGTATTTAACCTGATTCTTATGGACGTATCGGAGTACTAAGCTGTAATTGGCTGCAGAAGCTCTGCCGGGCATTTCCATTCCACAAGTTTCTTCCACAGAATAGCTCTGTTCACGCTGTCAAACACCTGACACAGGTCAGTAAAAGCAAGAAACAGATTTTTGCCTCCTTTAATGGCTTCAAACTTTAACAGATTTAGAATCATTAGGTTCACTTCCACCACTACACCTTTAGTGAAGCCTGTTTGTCTACAATCGAGAATACGAGCGTCTTCAGCCCATTTTGATATCTTCAGCTGTAAAAAGGAGGCGAATAGCTTGCCGATTACATCAGATTTCAGGCAGATTCCTGGGCTGGCCGGATTACTTGTATATGGTTGTTCTTTAATTTGCTTAACAATTACCCCTGTGGCTCCACATGAG
Source organism: Ambystoma mexicanum (assembly GCF_040938575.1). Classification (NCBI taxonomy): domain Eukaryota; kingdom Metazoa; phylum Chordata; class Amphibia; order Caudata; family Ambystomatidae; genus Ambystoma; species Ambystoma mexicanum. The sequence continues at coordinate 346,587,436 of NC_090922.1, forward strand.
AAGTGACATCTCATTTGGATACCGCATTTTTTAAAAAAGTTGGTCTGATGACCATATGTCGACATACTCCGTAATAGGTTGAAATTAGAAAGAAGCTTCGTATTATCAGTGTACTAATCTACGCTCGATAAATAATGGACTACCTATGGTATTCGATGGTGAAATGGATAGTTCTTGGTCTTAATTGACCTTCATGCAGATGTGGCAGCTATTTGTAGGAAAGACTTTAAAAACATGCGAGAAGCGAAGAGGAATTTGGTCTTCCCCAATCCAGCCTCTACAAATATTGCAGATTAGTGATTTTTGTGAAATGCGTGCAACCTTTGCACACACATCCTAATTCCAGATATGGATTTGAGAATTTTGTTCTTCAGAAAAGCCAGATATCCTTATACTGTAGACTTTAAATATCACTTGGATCCATACCCATGATTCTCGCAGTAAAGATGCTTTTTCAGGTAATTGTAGTAAGAGATGGGGTGGATCGCCTGAGGTGTGTCCTCAAGATTATCTCCCAGGTAAATTATTATACACTCCCCATTTCATATTATTATTATTATACACCCCTTCAATTGGCTTCTCTTTGTCCCTATCTCTGTTACAGCTACCCTAGATGCAAGGAGCCTAAGGCAGATTTGTTGCATGTAGATTTTTACCTTTGGGACAGGCGGAGAACTGGCAATATGTTGGGTGTTAGCAGATTATACTAGTTTAACCAGAAGATGGAACCTGGCTTGCATAGTTTACCGTTTGGTAAATATTGAAGTCAGAATGGCCAACTTGTATGTTTGCACATTGTACAATGCTGTATAGACCGAATTCCGCCTTCAGTAAAAGGTTGATATTATCAACTTGTATATTTGCATTTTATTTAACAATGCATACTTTCCAACGGGGGGTTGGCTTACTTGTAGCAGTTATACTAGTTTACTAAACTCTGAACTCTTTTTTTTGCAGCTGTCCCTCTTTTTACCTCCGATTGTATCTGCTGTTTTGAAATGGTTAAAAGTGATGATGCCACTTCCTTTTATATATGTTGCTTTCTATATTTGTGTCCGGACATGAATTACTAGTTTGTTCACACTTGCACTTTAAACTATGCACTTTAGTCCAGTCTCAATCGATTGTTCAGTAATAATTATTGACCTATGGCTTCTTGCAACTGTATTTTTACTTAATGGTGCTATTTTAAATGTAAGGTGATGATCAACAAATGTTTTCTCAGCTTCATAAAAATGTACTCTACACTCCAGAACATTAATTCAGTAGAAAGTGAAATAAGGTAATTGAATGATACTAATTATGTCACTCTGTTACACCTTCTCCCAATATGTATAACCGCATAATCCCAAATGAAATTACTACCGCTATCAAACGTCTTTTCTCAGGTAAATATCCTCTTGTTTGGATGCCATGCACCCCAATTGACATCAGAGCAAAGCTGACATACCAGTCAGGATCCCAGATCACTTGACTGTATAATCAATCAACCCAGGTAGGGTTGAAGAAACCTTTCTGGAGCCAATGATAAGTATTCTACCAAAATCTGCCAGAGACCCACTATTCCCTAAAAAGTATGGGCTTGTTTTATTTTTCAATAGTAAATGTAAGATGTATGCAAGGTGACTTTCACCAAGGGCTTTCTATAAAGCACATTCCTTATAAAGTGTACATCAATTTTGATTGTAGAACATTATTGCCACAGGGTTTGAAGTTAAAAACAGAGAGCCTCAACAGTGAGCGGTCTATGTTCAGAGAAGTGGTGAGTAAGCTCTAAAGTGCAAAGGAAGACCAAGCCAAATTGTAAAACTGTCCCAGTTTCAACTACACAAACTTAGCATTGACCCAGATCTTATTTTAGAAATATTGGGCCTCGTTACGAGTTGGGTGGTATTCTGGCAGTAAATCCGCCAGAATACTGCCAAACTGAATTACCTTTCCTGCCACTTATTACAAGTGGCTGTATAAATCACTATTTTTGAGTCCACATCTCTCTACGGGGCTTTTTTGACAGAATTACTGTAGCAGTAATTCTGCCAATGTTGCCTATTTTTCTTATGAGAGGATTCCTCTCCAGCACGATGCTGGAGGTAAATTCTCCACTGCAGGGCCATACTCGTAGTATGGCGGAGTGGGTACATTGGCGGTAATTCCGTTACCACTAATTTTATCCCCGCTCTGCCATACTTGTAATGAGGCCCATTGTCTAATACGCCCTAGAATTGTCTGTGCACTGCTAGCTGGGCTGCTAGAAAAACCCGTGTGCTTCTTCTGAAAGCCAAACTGTGTGCTGAAGTCGCTAACTGCCATCCGGTTTTTAGACTGTATTACAGGAATAGGATTTTTGTTGATAATACAAAGTGACTTTCTTTAAAAATCTACATAACTAGCATAAACCCCAAAATGAATTAACGGGATGCCCATATGAGAAAATAATCCCCTTGCTTCAAAATGATTGTGTTCAAACAAGCTTTATTCGGCAGTAAGTACCATAAAGGCATCAATACATATATAGCATCTTAAAATACAATTCTTGAATAACGGATACCAATCATCACTACATACCTTTGATTCAAAGATAAAACATGAAAATAAAAATAGAATATTAATATCAGTGGATGGATAAAAACAAGCCGTCAAAAATTAGCTACACGCCCTTAATATGCCAATTTCGCTCTTCTTAGCCAGGCCTTAGAGAGACATTTTGCAACATAATAAACTTCATTCACGCCGGTGGTACTTTTACAATATACTAAGGCCTCTTCCATATGCACAATACTCTAGTCTAAAGAGGGGGCCAAATAGTGCCTCCTTAGACCCTTGTAACCACTTCAGATAAGTAAGAAATGTTTTAGCGTTTCCTCTGGGTTACCACAAACTTTACATTGCATATCTAGGGAACTGGTCCATTTTTCAGTAAAGGTAGCCACCTTAAAAGTGTTAGTGCGGAGTTGGAAAAACAAAGCTTGTGCATACACAACGGTCGCACAGTCTAGATAGGACTCAAGGTCATCGGTCTGCTTTAACAATAAATAAAGTGCATTTTCTGAGCCAACTGGTAGCCCCTCTAAACTGGACCAAAAGGTTGACGTTGACAAATCCGCTAGCCCTATATGGATGTGTTTGAGCCATGGGAGTGAACTCGACCCAGGCACATTCCGTAAATTAATAATCGTTTGCCGTTCAGGCATACACCACAATCTGGTCCAAAATAGCAGTGGCTTGCTAACTGGCTTGCTAACTGCTACTTCACACAAGGACCTAAGATTGCATTCCAAGCACAAACAGGCCATTGGGGCTCCCTTTTGGTAACATGAGTAAAGACCTCAGGAACTGGTTATCGACCACCTTGATTTCAGTGCACGTGCAATGACCCCACAACGCCTCTCCATCTAGTGTTCATGCCCACCCCTCGGCTTTATACAGTTTTAATGCGGGGGAAATTGGCCCTCTCCCATGTGTACTGAAAAAACGGCGTATTTCACTACTGTACTTTTCTAAGGTCGTCCCAGCCTTAGTGCAATGACCAGACCATGATAGATCTTCTGCAAACCTAACCCCTAAATTATCGTAAAAACACACCTGCTCTAAAATATGGTCATCGTTTAAAATCCTTACTTTTATTTTCTTGCTATGTTTGCGACCAAACACCATTACCTTTTTGTTTTCGCTATTTTAGTTCCATAGAAAGTTCATTGCACACTTTAATAACAAAGGTATTCAGAGAGGGCGCTAAAGGGCCATCCAAGATGGCCGCTTAGGTCAGCGCTCCCTCGTAGCCCTGCATCAATCCTGGAAAATCCTGCAGATCCTGGCGTTACTGTGCCCCAGTCTGCCTGTGCATGAACTGCTGATGTCCCAAGCTATGCCATCCCGTAGTTTTGTGTAAAATCGGAGCTCCCAGCCCGAGATTCAGCCCGGGAGGCCCGGCTGCCGAGACTCGCGGTGTCGGCCACTCAGCCCTGCGCATCAAGAGCTGGGCTCCATCACTGCGGAGCCCGACACGCCCCCCGTGCCACCCACGAGACGGGGACCCAGTATCCTGGCAAAGAGACGGCAGCGGTCTGGGGAGTGCTCGCCGAACAGCAGAGGGCCGGCGGGAGATCCTGACCACCTCCCTCCCCCCGCCTGGAGCCATCGCCAGAGTGGAGGAGATGGCCGTAAGAAGCCAAGGCCTCCCCCACTCCCTGAATCTGCTCCTGCGGCTCCGGCATCCGGCTTCCTAGCCGAGGGCCGTGGAGCGACAGACCCCGGACGACAGCCAGCGGCCCAGCAAGAATCCCCACACCCACTCGGAGGCGGCGAGCGATCGCGGAGCTGCAGCAACGCAGCAGGTGAGCGGGAGGCTCCCCTGAAGGCATCCGAAGGGGTCGTTCCGGGGGTGCCGGGAGGTAAGGAGTGGTGGGGAGACGGCGCTGTTCCCCAGGCGGTGTTGGTTCTCCCTCCCTCCCACCCCCCCCCCTCTGCCTTCGGGACTCGGCGGCGGCCTTACCCGCAGTGGCAGGAGCAAGTGAGCAGCACAGCGCCCCCCGGCAAACCACTCACTCCTGCAACCCGCTAGGCCAGGACTGGTGCAGTAGCCGCACACGCGGAGCACCAGGGGGCCCCGTCCACTTGGACGTCCTGAACCCCGCCACATTGGGAAGAGCATCCTCCCTGCCGCAGACCAACACCCGGCCCTGTACTACAAAACAGGGGCACAAGGAATTGACTAACACTTCACCTCCTGAATTAGTAATAGCTGGCAGAAACCCTCTGTATACATCTTTGACACGTGCCAACGAAGCTCCTCAACAGTCAACCCCTGCCACTAAGAAGCTCACATAGCGGGTAACATCCTTCCTACGCCGGTCTTCCACTGAAACCCACCAAGGGGGCTGCGCTAACAGTGGGGAGCACGGCGCACGACGAAAACCGCCCCCGCCCCGCGTTTCGGATCAAGCACCCTATACAACCGGCCGCGGCCACCCCAGTCCGGGGGTGGGTCCCGAGGGGGTTTGAAGCACAACTAGACCACCTGCAACCCATTTTCGACGCTTCAATTCTCACAGCCACGATGGGGAAAAACGATAAATCTCAGAGGAAGCCAAACTTTGAGAGTGGCCCGACCCCCAGAGCCCCTCACCACCCAGAAGACCAAGCTTCATCGTCCGAACGCTCTCACCAGGACGAAGTGGCTGAGAACCCCTTTGAAATCAAAGAAATCCTTCTTGACTTAAAAGCAGGCATTGGCAGCCTGAGTAACAAAATGGACGGTCTCGCGTCCAAAGTTGATCTCATGCAGCACCGTATGGACTCCCAGGCCAAACGCCTAAACGAGATGGAGCAGAGGGTGTCAAATCTCGATGACAGTTCGGCTACTCTAACTAATAGAGTTTCGCAGCTGGAATCGCAAATGAAACTAACCGTCGCCAAGTGCGAGGACCTCGAAGGTCGGTCGAGGAGGAATAATCTACGGATAGTCGGTGTGAGAGAACATCAAACGCAGGAGAAAATGGAAGACTTCGTAGAAGCCTTATGCACCACTCTATTCGGCCGTGAGGCCCTATCCCACCTATTCATAATCGAGAGAGCCCACAGGATTCCTGCGACAAGACCTGCTCCAGGAGCTCCCCCTAGGCCCATAATAGCGAGACTGCTGAACTACAGAGACCGCGACTCCTTGCTCCGCCTCGCCAGAGAAAAAGGCGAACTGAGCCACGACTGAGACACAATCCATTTTTATCCTGATTTCTCCCCTGCAGTACAGTCACAAAGGAAACTTTTGCTAGCGTCAAACAGAGACTCCGCAACAACCAACTGCCGTATTCCATACTTTATCCAGCACGAAGAGTCCAACACGAGGGAAAGGTCCAATTTTTCCAAACCCCAGATGAAGCAAATTTGTTCTTGGACCGTCTTGGTCTCCCGGATCAGAATCAGGCTCGCCCCAGACCGCAAAGAGACAGAATCCCCAGGAACCCTCCTTAAACGGTTTAACATGGCTGGACACAAGACCCTGGCACAGCAGCACGGAGTGAGCCAGATCATTTACAGCAGCACAAGTCGGGGCTGGGACACTTGGGAGACCCCAGGTGCCCCCAGCACAGCTACGGTTAAGTTACTGTTAGCCTGAGTTGAGTCTGTCCGACGAGGGGTGGACCTCACGTCTCGGCATGGCGACTCCAAGGGCCTTTTTGGTTTGGGGTTGGGAAAGTCGGAACCTCCCGGTGAGCATGTTCAGGGTTGCCCACCCTCGGGAGTGTTACGTCTTGGGCCTGTTTGGGATTGCCCGAAGTTTGAATATTACAAAGTTAATGGGAAAGTTCAACGCCACCAGATCCCGAATGTCCCGCTCGCCGCCTGCTCCCTACTCGCCACCATACACATCGCATCGAGACTCCCATCCCCCACATACAGACCCAGTCAGCAGCTCTGGTTCATCCAGACCACGGCCGCCCGCTGAATCAGAAATGTGGTCCGAAATAAAAGCAAAGTTGCCCCGTTCAATGTTTTAACATGGAATATAAGAGGCGGTAACACCCCGGCTAAATCCAGAAAAATTCTGCACTATCTCAGACGTCACGATGTAGACGTGGCCCTAATTCAAGAGACGCACTTTACTCCGGGGAGAGACCACCAGTGGGCCAAAAGCTGGGGCTGCCACAGATACTTTTCATCCTACTCCACGTACTCGAGAGGAGTCGCGATCCTCATACACGGGCGTCCCAGTTTCCGGCTACTGCACACAGCTAAAGACGAGGAAGGCAGAGCATTACTGGTGAGTGGCATCGTCGCAGGTCAGAAAGTGACTTTTGTCAATTCATATGCTCCGAATGTGGATGGCCCTGACAACTTCGGCTGAGTGTTGACGCAGCTCTCCGGCTCGGCCCGGCTACGGTTGTCTGGGGCGGCGACATGAACACGGTTATGGACCCTACGAGAGAGAGATCATCGGCCGTACAACAACCAACCTCCAAAGCTGGTCTCCACATAAAATAAGTCTGCAAAGCGTTTGATTTACAGGACACTTGGAGAGTCTCCAATGGGGAAAGGCGCGAGTACACCTTTCATTCTACAGTCCATAACACAAGCTCCCGAATCGACTACTTTTTTACCTCAACAAACGGCCCCCTGGCGTGTGGCCGGTGCCACATCCATCTGAGAACACTCTCGGACCACTCGCCAATCTTCCTTCAGCTCAAGCCAGCTAACCTCACTCCGCCGCTACAACGTTGGCGCTTCAAACAGGGATCACTGCGGGACAAAGTCTTTGCCTCCGAATTAAGAGAGGAGATTGACGTGTTCTTAGAAGCCAACCTGGGTTCGGTCCCCTCTGCAAGCATAATTTGGGAATCCTTTAAATGTTTTATCAGAGGAGTCTGCCTCGCCAAAGAAAATGGCATTCTCAAGCTCATTAGGGGCGAGCTTGCAAACAGTGAAAATAAAATTAAAACAGCTCAAAACTCAGAACGCGAACAAAGACAACCCAGAATCTGCAGCGGCGTTGAAGACGGAATTGCAGAAATTCAACGACGTAGCGGAACGTGGTGTTAAATTTGTACACCGTACCAGCCAAATCCGCCCATACGGCGAGGGCCAGAAACCAGGAGCCTTGCTGGCAAATCTAATTAAAGCCGACAATAAACAGTCCCTAATCGAAAGGATCAGAACTAGGCAAGGGGGAAGAGGTCCACACTGACGAAAAGATAGCGGAGGAATTCAGTCTATTCTACCAAGATCTTTACAGTGCCAAGCTACCGAAAGACTCGCACCTCTCCCTGGAATATTTGGAAGACACAGAACTCTACTGGGTCAAACATCAACTGCATGAACCTCTGAACGAACTAATCTCACAGGAAGAGATTAAAGCAGCCATAAAGACCCTACCACCCTCCAAAGCACCAGGCCCTGACGGCCTAACGGGAGAATTTTATAAGGCCTTTGCAGAACCTCTGGCTCCGTTGCTGGCAGCGGTGTACGACGAAGCTCTAGAACTTGGGACCCTCCCTCACTCCTCTCGCGAGGCCAATGTCATTCTTTTACACAAATCAGGAAAACCACCAGACGAATGCGCCTCGTATCGCCCGATCTCCCTGCTCAATCTGGACAATAAAATTCTTGCTAAGATCCTGGCGAATAGATTGATGCCCCTGATGCCTGCCCTGGTGCTAGCAGACCAGGCAGGTTTCATACCTGGCCGCAATACGACCTTCGGCATCCGGAGAATGTTTGGAATCATCGAGGCTTTAGACCCTACAGACCAGGCAATCGCGGTCCTGCTTGATGCAGAAAAAGCATTTGACTCAGTGGAGTGGCCGTTCATGTTCATGGTTCTCACCAGAATGGGGCTGGGGGCCCGTTTTATCTAACTTGTCTCTCTCCTGTACACCAATCCACAAGCTAATATCATAGTGGGCAAGGCAAAATCAGCATCAATAAACCTGCAGCGTGGTACGAGACAAGGATGCCCCCTGTCAGCACTAATAATCGCTCTAGTAATGGAGCCACTGGCCTCCAACCTGCGGGAACTACGCCAACACATGGGACTCACCATCGGCCCACACAAACTCATCGTATCCTTATACGCCGGCGACGTGGCACTATTCATAAGGGACCCAGAAGTCAATCTGAACCCGGTCATGCGGGAAGTCATCAGATTCGGGGCAGCCTCCGGATTGAAAACCAATCGCTCAAAATCAGTCGTCTTCCCATTGACCCGAGACACGAAACAATTCGCCGACGGCTTCGGACTCAAGTGGAGAACCTCTGGGGTCCGCTATCTTGGAATCCAGCTCTCACTGGACCCACAAGAGGTATTCCGGGAAAACTATGAGGAGGTGTTTAAGTCCCTACAGGACAAGGTCACGCGCTGGAAGACGCTCCCACTGACACTCTGGGGCAGAACCTCCTTAGTCAAAATGGTAATGTTGCCAAAATTACTGTATCTCTTCAACAATATCCCGCTGCTACTACCACAATCCTTCTTGAAAAGGCTGAAAAGCTTGGTTCTGGATCTACTCTGGGCTGGCAGACCAGCCAGAGTGGCGTACACAATACTGACGCTTCCAGTGTCCAACGGTGGTCTAGCCCTCCCCGACATGGAAAAATATTTCTGGGCAGCTCAAGCACAGTACCTCAGCCACTGGTATGCAACGCAAACGATTCGCCCTCATGTACAGGTCGAGAGGGCCTTGGCAACTCCCAACTTCCTGACTGCTGTGGTTTTCAGCCAACTTCCCGTTACCAACCGCACAATGAACGTGATGCTCACAACATACAAGGTCTGGAAGTCGCTAGCAAATAAACTGGGGGTGCAGATAAGGTACTCTCCCCTCTTGCCGGTCAAGTTTATTCCTGGAATCCCCCTAACATCAGAGAAAGTGTTTCACCAGTGGGTCGACAAGCTACACATACAATCCCTAGGAGACCTATTCACAGAGAAGGGCTTCCTGACCCCTGACCAAGCCAAACAGAAAGGGGGCAACACAGCACTGGACGTGTTCCTCTACTTCCGAACTCGATACACTATGCAGACCCACCTGCCTGGTTTCCCGAGCCAGCCACCGACCTGGCAGTTACTGCATGATGTCATTCAAGCACAGGGGGAAGGCAGGATAGTGTCGCAAATTTACAAAGCACTGACCACCGGAACACCCCCCGTCAACATTGGAGTGAAAACAAGATGGGAACAAGCGCTAAATGCAAGTATATCAGAGGTTGATTGGGGCTACATTTCTGAATCAGACCCAGAAAATTGCACTTAACTCCCGGCTCAAACTTATCCATTTTAATTTCCTCCATCAAACCTATTATACACCTGAAAAAGCTAATAAACACCATCCCGACACCCAGGCCGAATGCAAGAGATGTGGAACTCTATCAGCGAGCTTCATACACTTGGCATGGGAATGCCCTGAAGTAGCCCCATTCTGGAACCGAGTGTTAGACACGACAATCGCAATCGTGGGAGAAGTAATACAACCGAGATGCACGGCAGCTTTGTTGGGAATGACAATCTCCAATTCGAGCACCTAGCCAATGCACCTTTAAGTAACATTGTAATTCTTTCCTTCTCGTAAATATGCCCTTTACTCCTATTGTCCTAATTCAACTTCTCGTCCTATGTGGCCCTTGATTTGTGATTTGAAAATCTATTAAGTGTGTATTGTCATTTGTATTTCATTTGTTGTGCTTTCTTTTTTATGGCAACATTAAAGTTAAATGGTTATAAAAGAAAACCAGCGACCACAGCACATTTTACCATTGCCTGTACTATAACAAAATCGTTGACTTTATAGGTCTTGGAAGTGGGTGGTTGCCCTGATTTATAAATTGTTTGTCTTCTCTTGCAGATTCTTGAAATTCTCTCTGGATGTCTAAGAACAGAGCTCACATGAAAATACTTTGCCTCGAAGCATCCTTAAAGTTGCTTGGGAAACATTGCTGCCAGATATTTTTAAATGACATTAAAATGTTTTCTTTCTCACACTGAGGTTTCCTGTGTTCATTATTGTACTTTTTTATTTTTATGTAGGTTGGGTCGATTACACGCCTAAATAGCAACACATCTTTTAATCCCAAAGCAGTTTCCGCGAACGTAAGCTGTATTATTCAATCAAACATCTACATCGGAAGGTATACAATTGAAAGGCACATCAATGGCCTAGATTTGCTATTGGAATGTACATTAAAGCGGTAATGCAAACTGTCCAAGTGCTGTACTTTTTTCTCAGTTGAAGATGTTGCAACACACAATTTATCTCCTTCCAGTTTAAGAAGCCCTTACCTGCTTTCCTAACTCTGTGAGAAAGGCTGCGGAATTTATTCCATGAAGGCTGAAGTTTTACTTAACTCCCAGTGCCCACTTTGATATGACAAGCCGCACCATAGAAGGTGATGAGTAGCCATGCCAGGGGTTATTTCGTAATTAATGCTTTGATCTAAATCTGGTTTACATCAGACCACGAGGTGTTTCTGAATCTATTGAATGCTACAATTCTCCAATTTTGCAAATCTCTCAAAACGTGGCCTTTTCAAGAACGCCCCACCAAGGACTAATCCCAATGGACGCAAAGACTGCAACTCACAGTAGCGCGCTACTGTTAAAAGATGCTAGCCCAAATGCTAGCCACCCACACAGCCTGTACAGTGCTCTGCTGCTCTCATGCTAGGCCTGCTCATTAAACTATAAAATAAAGCAAACCGGTATATCGGACTATTTCTTCTGTGTATTGCTCTTCACTGTGATTCATGCTTGTACCATTTAATAATCAAATCGAATGAGTAGAGTTATTTTAATGCACATAAAAAAATTCATAAAAAACACAGAAGCACTTGTAAGCTAGCGCAAGGGAATCCTCAATGCCAGTTCTAGTCATACCCCCTCTAAAGACACATCATGTAACTAAGTTGGGTTTTCAAGTGTGCAATTTGAAAACCATGTCAGGGTTACAAAGCAAATCAAAGAACACACAAACGTCCCAAACCACCAATTTGCCTCTAGAGAAAGCATGTGGAATAAACCTTCATCTGCCATGTCACTAATGCATGTTACCACGCATGCCCCCCCAAAGAGCATGTGTAATAATATTTTGTTTGTGATGCATACCAAAACATAACACAATAGGCCCACAAGTCTGCATGTCACATGCCTAAACTGCACCAGTCAATTGTAATTTATAATGCGCTTAATACCCAGAGGTTTCTAAGTGCGGACCCAGGAATCAAACCTGTGTTGCTCCACGTCGTCTTGCTTCCAAGACTAGCACGTTGCTAGTGCTAGTCTGAGACAAATTATTTGAAACCTTACACCACTCGGGCATAGTATGTGTGCACCCCTCAAAAGGCAGCGTGCAAAATAAACTTATTTTATTTGCAGCATCACTCTTGCATGATGCCCCACACAACCTTTCTGCACCCCAACCCAAAAGCATGGATGTTGATATTTAATTTGTGGCACATGGCAGTGTTAAAGTAAATATCCTTTAAACATCCTGCAGCATACCCAAACACCCATGCAGCAATTCTTCCAGCCACCCCAGAACTAGGCAAAACAGCACAGCACTGTTCATTCCCATATCAAACCACCAGTAAAGGAGGTAGGAGGGAAGAAACAACAAGGCATAATGTGGTTACCTATCAACATACATGTATTTACAGAAACTCCATATTTAACGATTAAGCGAAACCCACCCTGCCCCATAGTTCTACCACTCAATGTCCCCAGATGCCTCTCTGGTGCTATAAAAAGCATCCCATAAACTGCCCATGTTGAAATATCTCAACACAATTGACAAATCAAGCTTCTGGACAGAGCACAAAACCAGCTGCTGTGGGAGTCGAACTGTTAAGAACAACTGTCCGGAATACCCTTCGGAGAAGCATGTTATGAAGGCACATGAATAGTGCGGATCTAACACAAAGGGAAAAGATTTAAACATTTCTCAGTGGTTTGGGGTGGGAAGTCACCGAAGTGCAGATTGCTACTATAAATCTACTGGTTTACTTATACCGGGGAATTTAATCTCAGTTCTTACTGCACCACAATAGTAAGAACAGGTTTGGTTTATTCACTTAAAGAATACAATTGTCCAGTTTACTCATTGGTAATAAATCAAAGGTGTGGTAAAACTTCTATATCAGACCCCTGGTGATAAAAGTAAAATGGCGAAAAATCACATTCTGCAAAATACACATGGCCGCAGTATCTACTAAAAATGAAGGGTGCAGGCTTAGCGTATATCAAAACTATCTTGAAAACGCAAGGACAGACGGCACTCAGAAAAAGTGTGCTCAGGTTCACTCACTAACTTTGCTACAAAATTAACAGGAAGCATCAGACACCGGAGCAACTAACGCTGATCTTCAACTCTTAGCAGGAAGTTCAAGGCAGTGCAGGAAAATAAGTAGCGTCCACATCGGGATTGAACACAAAGCAGAGAATCATTTAGAGGAAGTAGAAATCACTTTATGCAAGCAAGTACATGAGCAAGCAGTCCTTTTCGGAAAGAATGGATGGCATACAACGGCAACTGGACATCTTTTGGAAAGACAGGAAAATGCACACATTCGTGCTTGCCACTTTAATATTAGAATCAGTGGAATTCCAATGCATGTGGCTGATCAAGATTTTTTTTGCAGGAACCCGAGAGCGCCAACCTAATATTAGACCGAACACACAGAGTATGTGCATCTTTTCAACAGAAAATAAAATGCTTCCAGATGTCTTTTGACAAGGGTTAATTAATGTCCATGAAAAAGAACAAGTAATAATTGTCCAGAATACAGAAGGAAATCCTCTCCAGGGATGTGAAACTAACAATATATCAAGACTTGGCACAAATCCCTCTGGTTTAAAAAGGAAATGTTTGAATATAGGCGCAGCATAGCATAAGGATATAAAGATCACTTACAAGCAGGAGTTCCCCTGTAGGATTCTATTTGAAATCCAAGGCAAGAAATATAGCATAGCGAAAGAGGAAGAAGCAGCTACCTAATGTCGGCAGAAGATACCCTAATACCAGAAAATGGAGTGCAACATACAAGAAGGATGAACTAACAGAGGGTTAGACCCAACTGCCTGAGGAACCGAGGGAAGGGGCCTAAATAGCTAAGCTTGCCTTAGAAATCTGAGTCAATCCAGGGACTCTACTCCTAACTGAAAGTTTGAGGTCATTGCAATCACTAGCTGACACAAATCTCTGGTCCAACCAGAAATTCCCCTTGGAGAAGGGTTAGATCATTGGCTTGATAGCCGAGGTACGAGTTGGGATTAAGATTGTCCAAGGTCTTAATTCACCCATAGGTTTTAATTTGCCCATACAATGGAATTCACCCAAACAATGGCAGACGTTTCTTCTGAGAATGATGGACTTGAAATGGGAAATTGGATTCCTTCAGGAAACACTATCGCAGAGTGAAGATCTGTTGCTAATGAAATTCTACTTTCACAAGTATTTTTCCAAGTCAGGTAGTAAAACGAAAGGGGTTGCCTTTTCAAATTCCTGCGGAACATGATCAAATTAAAAGTCGCTTTAATGGACCCAGCGGGATGATATTTAGGTATTTAGGGGTTATTATCTGAATTCTTAGTGACTCAGATAATCTATATGGTCCAAACTAAATGAAGATAAATATTTCCTGCAACTCATTCTGGTAATAAGCTCCTTCGCAGAGGGAGAGTTGATCATTGGGGGAGATTTTAATTGTGTTTTGTAACCACGCATGGACTAACCCTTGCTGGTCACATCAGCAAACCATAGATCTTTTACACTAATAGCAAAATAATTGAGGGAGCTAGGTCTAGAAGCATGGTGGTTCTGTCATCTGGGAGGAAAGGACTATACACACAGCTCTGCAGCTCACAAGTTATTCGAGGTTACATATGTTTCTGACATCATCCTCTCTAGTGCAGAAAAGGTCCGCAATAGAGATTGAAGAGAAATCTGTTTCATACACCGGTAGCTCTAGCACTTCTAGAATTGTCCCCTCCATCACCGAAGTGCTCACAATGGCAATTAAATCACTTATCTTTGAGGGACCTAACTATTAAGCAACACATTGATGAGGTACTCACCAACTACTTTTGCTAAACTTTTCTGGGATCCATAGTTCTGGGGATTGATTGGCATGCAAGTAAAGCTGTTATTAGAGAATTGATTGGAAGAACAGTGGGCCTTACCTTTTGGAAGGTAAAAGAAAGAATATGCAGCAACTTAGAAAGTGAGAACCAAGTAAAAGAACTTAAAAAGAAACATTTAAAATCATTAAGAGCACTGAGACTAGAAACAAGATTGATCCGCTAGATGTGTTTCTAGAAGCCCAAGCCATATCAGTTAAGTATTTTAATAAAATCAGATTTCTCCATTAATAACAAACAATAAATATACTGAAAGCAAGAAATTGAAATAACAGAATAAATTATACTCTATGTAAAATAGAAGCCTCCTAATGAGCGCTCTGAAAACATAATTATATAGATGGTACACAAATTCTTCATCATTACAGGCCATTATCAGACAAATTGCATCACAATAAAATCTAATGTTCTTAGCCTTAAAATAAGAGTTTGTGAAGATCTAAATAACACGGACAATGAAGTAAGAAATGACCCAGGTCTTCCACCCTGCCCCTGTTACAATGGCAATTCCTAGACGTAGCGTTTATATCCTACCACGTCCTATCTTTCAAAGGTAAGAGATTCAGCCTAGTCATAAGTACCAACCTCCTACAAGCCCCAGATCTAATGAACCATATTTCACCACCCTGATGTGTGGGATCTTGAGGGGCAGTGAAAAGTACAAATTAGGATAGAGTGTGTGCTATCCTTAAAATCCTATCTTGGTCCCACTGTGTTGTTTTCTGCCTCACTGTAGTCCCAATATTGGGCAATAGGTACGAAAAAGGGCATTCCATGTATTGAATATTTCACTTTGTCAGTAATTAACACCTCTCGTACCATTGGTATTGTAATATGGCTGGGGATCCCCCGATTTCCCCAACCACCTTCTTTAGGTTAGGATTGATTGGTTTACACATACAAACTTTTAGAAAATAACCAACAAATCTAATTTGTGCCTGGATCTTTATTGTCGAGATCTTAAGTTCTAAATGCAGGGCACTGTTTGTGGCGCTGTGAGGGAGACCCACTCATTTCTTAAAGATTCTAATCTGAATCATTTCTCGAGTTGTGCAATCAGCATAGCCCCAAATCTCACTCCCATAGGTCATCAAAGTGTGAGCTTTGAACACCCCCAATCATTTGTCTAGCATATGGCCACCACATATAGTAAAATCTGAGCAGGCCGTCCAGCCTTGCTGCAGCTATCTCAGCAATAGCTGTGACATACCCTGACCATTTCCCGTTCTTGGTGAAAAGCAATCCGAGGTAGCAGTATGATTTGACTAACTCGATCTTTCACCGTTGAGGGCCCAAATTGGGCAATTTCTACCCTTACCGAAGACCAAACCTTTGGTCTTCGATTTATTCAGTTTTAGGCCATGAGAAGAGAAATATTCTTTAGCGTAAAGAAGACTGCTGCAACCCACTGGGAGTTAGATCGATTAGCGCAGTGTCTTCCACATACAAGAGAGAACCAAAAGTGGCACAGTCCAAAGAGGGGGGGAGGGGGGGAATAAGCCTGGTTCCCACGTTTTCTAGATTAAAATTGGACTGGTAGAGAATAAATAACATTGGGGCCAGGGCGCATCCCTGCTTCACACCCTTGTTGGTTTGGAATGTTTTCAACAACTGGCCTTCAGAAGAAACACGCACTGGGTTTGTCCCTATATCAAAGTAGCAGTAGGTTCAGCAGTCCAACCCAAATGTATAAAGCGGCTAGCATTCTCCATAGCCTTTGTCTCGGGATCGAGTCAAAGCCTTTTTTCAAACCGATCAAGGCCACCTATAGCTTCTCAACTCTGACCAAGCAGTATTTATCACAGTGGAATCCGCCCAATCTTCAACCCTAGATAGTAGGCACTTGGTGAATAACTTGCCCGGGATGTCCAGCAGTGAGATGGGTCTATAACAGTTAGGATCACCATGGTCCCCCTTGTTGAATACGGGGACTACAATGCTCTGGGACCAAGAACAGGGAAGAACCCCAGAAGAACTTACTGCATTGAAAAGCAGTTTGGGCCCACCAATCTGCAAAGCCCTTAATGACATCAGAGTGGATTCCATCAGGTCCTGCTGCTTTACCCGAGGGTAGAGATGCCATGATCAGGGCAATCTCCCAAGCGCTGTACTTTACTACTTTCAGGCTCCAAACAGAACTCGTTCTCGAGGATGCCATGTCGGCATGCAAGAAAATGTATAAGCTCCGTCCCAATTCCACAGGAGTCCTTGAAAGCCCAACGGCTTCCAGAACTGTTTGATATTATTCGTCTTGACTGCCAGCTCTAATTGATCCCACTGTTTTATGGTATGTTCTAGTTTCTTCTTTTTTTTTAATGATTTCCTGTAATCCCTTTTGAAGTCACTCAAAAAATGTTTGCTTTGTCATTTCCCTATTTAGGGTATAGATTTTACTCTTCATCAACCTACACTCTGTCGTACCGTTCTGCATCTTTAACTCTATTTTTGTTCAGGCTTGTTTGATGGTTAAAAAGACTGTGCATACGGTGTATAGTATTAATGAATTTATCATGCATATGTACTCCTCCAGCACCATGGGGCACTTTGGCTCCAATAAGATCTCTAATACTACTGGCCAGGACAGAATGGATAGTATTGCTGAATTCTACCATATTAAGCCGTCTCAGTCGCCTTGTAGTATTTCCCGATGCTGGAGGATTAGGGGCAGAATTTAAGGTGTGCATACTGTATCAGCCTGGTAATTGGCAGGTGCCCACTTTGTACCCTATTTAATATCCTAAAACTAGCTACCCAAGAAAACACATGGCAATCCGCAATACAGTAATCAATGGTTGAAGCACATCCTCCCCTGACAAACGTGGGTCCCGAAAGGTGGTCACCCGCAAACCTTCCCTTTAATTCAATAAGGGTGTGTTCCCTGCAAATAGATTGCAAGGCACGTCCCCGATCATCAGGTTTGAGAATAGAAAGTAAGCAGCTCAGGGTCTCGCATACTTTCTCCAGGATGCCACTGTCCTCATCTGACTTTGGTGAGCCCCCTAATTTGGTGTTAAAATCGCCTATAATAACGTGCTCCCTGGAGTTTAGCAGTAAGTCTTGTTCAAGAGAGTCTAAGAAGTCTCTATCCATCGCTGAGCTTATTTTTGGCGGGAGGTAAATATGTATTACCCTCAAATCTAAATCTTTAAGTGAAAAAGCCATGAAAAAATCCTGGACAATTGTGAGCTTCACACTATCAAAAGATGACTATGCGGGCGCGCACACAAGATGGCCACCTGGAGCATGAGCTCCTCTCTGATGAAGATCCTGTTTCAAAATGAATCCTGTTTGAGAGCCACCCGAGGTACCCACACAACGTGCATCTGACCTCATTTGTCTGGATGCACCACTGGTGAAAATCCTGAGTGAAAACGGTTAATCCTTGGGCAAGCATTCGATCTGCCGTTTTCAGCGAGTGCGGAGACGTGGCGCTGGGTGGGAGCACCATGCTGAGATGATTCGACCCCGCCAGCTGTAAAACGCATAAGGGCCATCAAGTGGGCGGAGACTGTGTGAACGCCTGGAGGAGCCGCGCATGCTTTCCTGCTTTGCATGAGGCTGCTGTGCTGGAGCCAATTGATTGTTTGAGAGGGCCTTGATTATTTTATACTACGTAGGCGATCTAGCTGCGGTCACGCTGGGGCTGGGCGAGAGGACAACCCGCCTTCACCTGGTGTGGAGCGGGTTACCTGACTCAGCGAGACAACATCCAACACTGGGATACGCTCGGTGAACCTGCGTACCGTGATGTGACATCCGCCCGTCGGTTAACGAAGAGGCTCCTCCCAAAGAAGCTGCATGCTCAATCATCCCTTCGATGGATCGCGTAGCACGAAGCTGCTTTCCCTGACCGTGGCACATCCGTATAAGGTACTTTAGATTGCCGCAACCCAGGGGCCCTACGGTTGCGGAGGCTGTGGCAACTGTTGGCTGTATTGTGCATTATTTAGTTGCACTCTCACACGGATGTCTGTATTGCGGCGGAACTGTACCTCGGAAGGTGCAGCGGGCCCGCACGGTGGCACTCTGATGAGTGATTGAACCGGTGGACAATTTGCACGTGATACTATAAGGGGCCTACTAGATCCCCACTGAAGATACATAGGGGAACACAGTGCATTCGTATCACCTGATATTAAACAGCCGATTGGGCTGACACCTCCACAGAGGGCATAGATCTTATAATTGCATATCCTTGTTTGCCTGAACTATGTGGGAGAACGCTACCTAATTCGAACTGCTCACAACATTTAATCCTTCTTGCATCAAGACGTTTACCCACATAACTATGCCTAGACAGAAAAGCGGTTGCTATCTACCAATAATGTGGCCATAACGTACACTCAAGTCACAATTGAAATAACACACAAACGGCTGCTTGCTGAAGCAGAACAACATACCCTGCATTCTTCTCATTTTTGGCTACGTGAGAGACCACAACCCATTTAGTTATTCTAATATCTCACGGTCTTGGAGACATGCGCAAGTTGATGTACTAGTGCCATTTACCCACGGCCCCCTGAACTGTCATTTTTTTTTTGTCATGTAAAACCTTGCGCTGTGCATTCTGAGCTAGGTGTGAGCCAGATACAACTGACCTGGTGCCTGTCCGGATCAGTACAAGATCACCTGGATCCTTTCATACAGTGAGCTGGCAACCCCTCTCTGCAAAGCACGACCTGCACCACGTACTGACTTATGGTGGCTGCTTCATGGCCCTGGCCTCGCATGTGTCTGCTGACAGTGCGGTTTTGATGTGAAGGTGTTGGACGAGTGGATATGGTGTGTTGGAGCCATGGAGGTGCTCATCGGAGGACGGGCTGCTATGCGTGTGGCCTCTGCCCCTGGGTGTAGGGCCTGCTCAGCCTTGCAGTGTTCTTTGGTGACAATTGTTGCCAGTGTTATCCGAGTGCCTCCTCTCCGATTGCCACCATACTACTGTTTATACTAATGAGGCACCTGAGACATTACCCAAGGTATTAGCTTCACACAACTTATGCACCCCAGGCCTACTGTGAACCAAGAACACCCCTCTAAGATACACAGCACGGGGAAGTGGGGGGGGAGACAGATCTTGCCCGAGTGTCAGACGCCAGCGCCCAACTGCATTGCTTTCCCGCGAGAAATAAGCGGTGCTTAGGGGCTGGTAGCCCCTCTATACTATGAACTGCATGAAGAACAGTGCAATCAGTGAAACCATGAACAATTGAGACCTGTGTACACACCTGCACGAGAAGTTGCCTGGACACGTGAAATGCACCGCAGCCCCCGATTTTCGATGCTGATTAGCAAACACTGACCCAATACCCCTAACTGAATACGCGCAGGTACTGACCCTGTGGAGGGTGTAGCCACGTACACAAAAACTCCTTCGGTGTGCCCCAACATACAGATCTCTTCAGTCTATCCGAAGCTATATCGGGATCACGCACAGACTCCCGCCTTACAGGGGTGCATGCCATCTGGGACTGCCGAGCCCTACTATGTTTGCCAGACAATATCGGCCACTCGGGCGGCCGCTAGCTGCATATAACGCATCTCCTATAACTCCTCTCTGGGCGATGACAAGAGGAGCCGGCGCCAAGAAGAAGAAACTGGCCCGATGGATTCCTTCACAAGCACCCAGACCCCGGTCAAGGTGCTGCCGCCTGTGGCGGTCCCCACCATGACATCAACCGATAAACACCAGATACGACCAACTCCTTACTACTGTACAAAACGGTTTCATGTCAGTCAAGGGTCGCAAAGGCGGAGAGTAGGATCAGCACCAACAAGGACTCGATTGGCCAAAATACTTGTGATATTACACTCTTGAAGGGCGAAATTACCAAACTATGTGGCAAATGTGACGACTTTGAATCCAGGTCACGCTGCAACAATATCCGCGTAGCGGAATCCTTCTGTAAAGGGCCCATGGAGTCCCATGTGGAGATACTGCTAAAGACCTTGTTAGGTGACAACGCCTTTTCGGAACACTTTTTGGTAGAGAGAGCCCATTGTACACGGACCCCGGTGCCCAAACCAGGGGCTCCCTCACACCATTTTCATTAAACTACTAAACTACAGAGATAGTTGCAGCTCTCTTGTTTGGTGAGGGAGATGGGATTTCTCTGCCATGAAGGCGACAATATACACATATACCCAGACTTTGCGGTAGGAGTACAGGCGCAAAGGAGATCATATGACCCAGTCAAGAAACAACTCTAATTGAGGCAGGTTGCGTATGCACTGATATTTCCGGCGAAATTACGGATACAGCATGGAGGCCGTGCACATTTTTTTGAACATCCAACGGCGGTCATGGATTATATAGAAGCCACGATTCCACTTCCGCCACAAGGAAGATGCCCAGATCAAAATGATCTCCTACAGTCAGTCATTGACAGGAGAGGCCCTGACGACTGATTGAATGTAACACAATATCCTTTTAACGTTTGCAGTAAGGAATGTGGGTGTCTGGGTGGCACCTACCTATATTTGTTCAGCTGGATGAGCCTTGCTCGGTTGTGATGGTTGTGGGCCGCAACGCACGCACCTCCGGAAAGTTCCACAAGTTAATGAGATGGTTTTATCATCATGTTGGGGTTGATGGTGCGGGTGGGGGTGGGGTATGTTACAGTTGGCACTAAGCCAAGATTTTTTGGGGATGTTAAAAGTTGAAAATCAGAGAGTTGTGTTGCAGCGGACACCGCCTACTGGGCGGGCACGCATCGGTGCACAGGGAGCAGAACTAAGATAAAAGACAATCGTGACGCAGGTTGACAGGGGGTTGATGATTAAGTTACTCTCTTGGAATATCTGGGTGCTCCACAACCCAGTCAAAGCCAGGAAAATTGCAGCTTATGTGACTAGGCATAGTCCTCAGATCCTTCTTTTACAGGAGACGCATGCAATCAGAAATGTCAGCACTAGCTTTCACTCACGTTGGGGACCTCTTGGGTACTATACGAAATACTCTGCCTAGTCTAAAGGAGGGCTCACATTGATTCACCCAGAAGTGGGTTTCCGATACCTTGACAGTAAAATAGACACCCAAGGCAGATATGTGTTGGTCTGGGGGGGAAGTGGCGGGTCGACAAATAGTGATAGTCAATACCTACGGACCCAATATTGATTATCCAGAATTTTAAAGCACAATACTGGACATGCTGGTCACATCCGATGATGCGCTAGTGGTGTGGGGGGGGGGGATTTCAACACAATCCTGGATGTGCCCTTGGACTGCTCTTCGGTTGTCCCCGGGTGCCCACAAAGGCCGCATTTGCCCTAAGACAGATAATGCAACAAACTTCCATAATCGACATATGGCGTGAATTACACCCGCAAGAAAAGTGGTTTACTTACTACTACTCGTCTGTACTTTACTCAAGAGTCGCGTACAGACTACTGGCTTATTAGCTTGTCCCTCTCAGATGCAACGTCCAGCCGTGAGATTCATCCCTGCACCCTTTCAGACCACTCCCCAATATCCCTCACCCTGCGAGACACTGCGCCACGTGCCAAACGCTGGAGGATGCCCCCACCATACTTGGGGATCCCCATGTATGTGAATCACTCCTCATTGAAATAGTTTTTTTAATTAAATGAGGGGTCGGTAAACAATCCCACCACCCTATGGGAGACATTCAAGGTGTGGGTGCGGCGTGTCATTATGGCAAAGTCCACTGGACTGCTGAAAACTGTCAGGAGGGAACGGAGTATAGCGGAAGCAAAGTTAGATATGCCTGGAATTGAATATAGCACTACACACAGTAAGGAGACCCTTTCCAATATCCATGTAACATTGCACAAGTTCAACAAACTTGCGGACAGAGAAATCCTGTATATGACCGCCCCAGCCTGGTGCTGCAGATACAGGGAAAGCAATGAAGCTGTTAAGTTCTTGGCTAGTATGCTTAAAGCAGAGAGTTGCCATAGCCCCATTGCCAGCATCCAGACGGCACATGGGATGATAGTGAACCGGGAGCAAGATATCAACGCCACATTTTCCGACTTTTATAAATCCCTATATTCCAACCACAATATTAAATCCAAGGAGGAGATAACTAATTATTTGCATGAGCTTCACCTCCCAACCCTAACCCCTGACACATGTAGTGCACCAGATATACCCATCACGCTTGAGGAAATCACTGCGATAAAATCATTAACGTCCGGCAGAGCTCCTGGCTCGGATGGCCTGGGGGCCGAGCTATACAAGGAGTTCCGTGACAAACTGGCCCCTGTGCAGCTGAGGGTTTGGGAGGGAGCAATGTATCGGAGCACACTCCATGAATCTATGCACAAGGCGGTTATTACTGTTCGCCTTAAGCCCCGACTCCCCGCACAAGACATGGCCTCATATAGGCCCCTCTCCCTGATCAATACGGACTCAAAAACGTTTGCCAAAATACTTGCGACCAGACTTTTACCGTACATGTCCATCTTGGTCCACCCTGACCAAGCTGGCTTCATCCCTATTCGGTCCACGGCTTTAAATTTACGACTGCTTTTTGGTGTGATGGCGCAAATTGACCCGAAGGCAAATGCGGCCATTGCGGCGATAGATGCCAAAAAGGCTTTCGATTCGGTCTCCTGGTCGTACCTATTCTTGGCGCTGGAGCGGTTTGGTCTGGGCCAATACTTTCTTAAGTGTGTCCGTTTGCTTTATACGAACCCTGGAGCGAGAGTTCTCTCTAAAAGCAGCATGTCATCTATACTGGGTAAGGGTACCCGACAGGGATGTCCCTTTTCTCCTATTCTGTTTGCACTTACTATAGAACCCATTGCCGAATTCGTGCGGAAGAACCATGCGCATAGAGGGCTCAGGATGACGGGACCCCTGCAGATAATATCTCTCTACGCCGGTTACACCCTGTTAAATTTCCGTAACCCGAAAGAAAATTTAGAACCTATCATGGCTGACATCCATGTATTCTCTGAATATTCTGGGTATAAGATGAATGTTCCGAAATCTGAACTGTTCCCATTAACCCCCAGTACCGGAAATCTATCTGTTATAAGCGGGTTCAAATGGTCCCCTGCACATGTCCGCTACCTGGGAATAGTGATATCCGGAGATGAGCATATGCTATACACATAAATCCATGGGGAACTGTTGCAGAATCTGACCACTAAACTACAACTGTGGTCTAAGCTCCCTATTTCCCAATATGGCCGAGTAGCCCTTCTTAAAATGGTAGTCCTCCCCAAACTATTGCACTGTTTTGGTAACATTCCAGTTTGGCCTGGAAAAACCTTTTTTGCAAAACTTCAGACACTTGCCACCTAATTTGTATGGGGTGGAAAGACTGCCAGACTGAAATGGACCTAACTGGTGGAACCATTCTCGAAAGGCGGCATTTCAGCTCCCTTCTTTGAATTATATTACTTGGTGTCCCAGGCACAATTCGCTAAACATTGCTTTGACCCCAACGACACAGCCACACATATCCATCTAGAGAAATATGCTGCTTCCCCCGTCGATGTACGATCGGTCATCTTTGGTCCTAAACATAAAGACTCTTGTGAATTTGACCATGTAAGCACCACTACACATGCATGGTCCAAAATATACAAGAGTAGTGGATTGACGACCCCATATGACCCGGAAATCCCGCTATGGAACTTCCCCAACATTGCACCCACGTATGACAAGGCCCTACAGATGTCGTGGGACCCGAATAAACAATTAAAAATGCGTGATATGTTCCCGTGGGGTACATACTGTGAACAGGGGGACTTTAGCGAAATGGTGGGAGATGGGCAACTTAAACGTTTTCAATTCCACCGACTGAAGGCCGCATTTATTTCTAAATGGCCAATATTCCCTCTGGAGCTCCCTACCCACGAATGTATAAGAGCCATGACAACAGCCGGAGGACGAAAGAAAGGGGTCTCGATGTTGTATACCCTGGTTCAGTCGCATTCGGGTTCATGTAACACCATTAAGGAGGTCTGGGAACGGGACTTGGGCGTTGAATTAAATGAGTCTATGGCTTTGATGTTGTCAGCTCACTAGAACTGTATCTATGAACTCAGGACTGTGACTGATTCAATTTAAGATACTCAACTAACTCCATTATACCCCAGTGAAGTTGGCCAAATTTGTGGGCGGCTGCACGGGAAAATGCCCAATATGTAATTCACTGAATACGGATGCATACCACATGTACTGGCATGCCACCCAGTGGCGGAATTTTGGGGTGAGGTTGCAGAAATCCTTGAGGAAATCACAACAATTCCTGCATCCCCCTCTTTGTTGAAATACCTGTTTGGGACATTGGTAAGGTGGCGTAGACCACCAGGCAATTGTTTAATATTGCACGTGTTATTGCAAAACATTGTATCTTAAAATGCTGGAAGTATGTTGGTGTACTCAGTAGCGAAGACTTCCTTAAGGACCTCTCGATGGTGAATGAATGTGAGTAACAATTTGTATTAACCGTATCGCCAACCTGTTGACCTAAAGGCATTTGGACCCCATTCCGACACTATCTATGTAATATGCTATCAGACGATGATACTACACCTCCAACATCACCCTAACCTGTTGTCTATTGTGAAATATGCAAATGTGTATTACAATTGTATCTGATGTACTAATGTGGTGTCTGTGCTGCGGTTCTGCTCTGATGTAACTCCCTATAAAAATAAAAGTAAAAAAAAAAATGACTATGCAAAACCATGTGGGCAAAGCCCCCCTTGAGTGAACAAAACACTTTTCTTAGCCAGTATTGAGAACCAAATGTAGGCAGGTAATATTGGGGGCACCAGCAGCCAAGTTTCCTGAAGGCAGACAATATCATATTGTCAGATGAAAGTTAACCAGTCATCATCTAGCAATTTATCATTTAAGTCAGCAATATTCCACAATAGGATACTCCGATTGAGAGCAGGCAGCTCGCCCGGGGTTACCGCTGGGTAGAAGGAGCATGGTTTATGCAACTAAGAATTGAATCAGAAGCTCGTTTGGAGAGACTCATAATATTTCTATGGGATTGAAGAAATGGATCTAACAAGGCTGGTAGCAGATCGGTAATCAACGGGGTTAGAGAGGGAATTGTCATACTATTTATCCACCTGAAAGCGGACTGGTTTATACCGATCAAGTTGTCAAACCAGGCATCGTGCTGATGGCACTGCCTGGCCCTAACATCCAAAAACACCTTAGTACCACTATCCAGTAGTGCCTCCCTACATTGTATTAAACACAGACTTAAATAAGGGCTATTGAATCCAAATCACACGCAGCACCCCCCACAAAACATGCAATCAGAACATGCACAGAAGAAAAAACCTTAAAGGAAATGTCAGACACCCCCCAAATTGAGTGCATTGCACTGATTAGAGTGTGATTATAAGAGTTCTTGTCATGGTTTTTCACCATTAAGGTTCAAATCAAATTGTGCAATCTCCATTCTTCAAGCGGATCCAGAGAAGCGGAATAGCAGAATTTGCTTAACCCTTGTGCGCTTCCTTTGAAGTAATCATCGGACCAGTCTGTACAGAAGACATTTTGGGGGCCACTGTTGGTAGTTTAAGGGCAATGAGGTCCTGAACCCTCTCGTCGGGAGGCTTTGGAACTGATGACTGGGGGTTCAGTGCTCCCCCTTTTGCCAGAGACAAGCCGTGCATGTGCAGACTCACTGTATCGCCAACCAATGGTGCCAAAGCCCCCAATGGCAGGGCTTCCGGAATTGCAGAATTGAGTAGTGCCACAGTATCACCCGCGCAGCCCTCTGTCAAGTGCCCACAGTTCAGGCAAGTGGGACCACCCTGCCTGCAGGCCTTCTGTCCACATTGCCAGCAGTAGCAACCAGGCCAGATTCATTAACCAGCCTTTGATCACCTGATCTTCTTAAAGAGGATTCACCGTGCATTAAATCGCCAGTGCCCAACCTTACTTCGAGGCCCTAGATTCCTTGCTCCTCGGGTCTTACAGTAGAGGTCTTGCATGCAGCTTACATTTGCCGAGGATCAGGGGGGAGTGGTGGAATAATACCTGTGCCATTTGGTGAGATATTCAGTGCCTTTGCCACAATTCTGAAGGTGCAATCCAATACGGACTGGTCATATATTTTGATCTTTAATCAGCAGGGGTTAATGTCACTATCAAAGTCAACATTTCAGCCAGTTTTACTTCCTAAAGGGCAATATGCACCAAGATAACATCAGCAAAATGAATATCCACTGTCAAGACAGGCAGAAAAGATGCAGCTGAGGAAAGAGACTTGGAGCATCTTCTGACAAGTGATTCTGGTCTAATAGGCTCTGAATCATCCCCAATTGTTGCTGTGGGTTATTCTCCAGTGGGTCATGTACTGTGTTTGATGCTTGTGTCGGCAGAAAGCTACCTGCCCTCCCATGGTTTGAGCCCTCTAACACCTTGGGGGCTGCTACAGTCTCCGTAATCGCCAACGCTTTTTCAGGAATATGGACAAAGCCATTTTGTAAATTAATCCAAGGTCTCGCCTTTGGACTGGTCTGGTTATTCGGACTATTCATTCTTGGGTCAGACAAACTGGATGTATGGGCCAAACTGGGCATATGCGAGGGGAAGGCCGTGCTGGGCAAGCTAGAAGATTGTGCAGTTTTTATATCTACTTCTGCAAATTCATCTAGTCCCGATGAACCACTCTGGGCACCCAGACATCTCATTATACATGCAGTCGATAGATCGATTCTGGAGGCAATGGAGAGATCTATCGGAGGGAGCAGAAGGAACTAGAGGCTGAAGACTGGGAGCAAGAAGTGCCCCAGTGTCCACGTTAGCTGGGCCAATAGCTTTCGAGGATGGATCCGTGTCTGTGGTCATAAGTGTTCAAAAGTCCTTTGTCCAAACCACCAAATGTGACTGCATCCTTAAGCGAGCCATGATGGGGGATGGTGTAAGTGCTGCTCAAGTCCCTGGCAACTATGTTTGAAGCCAATGATGAAGCCGACGAAGATGGTAATATCGGAGCTGCCAAAGTGGCAGGGAATGTTTAACAGGCCCCTCGGACTGAAATTGGTGTGAGTGATAGAAGCAAGACGTTTGAGGGGCCCTCCTGAGACTGGGGGCCCCTAGCATTCATGTCCACAGGCTCTTCAGCTACTCCGTCCTGAAGAGCACTCGCAGGGGAGGGGGGCACTGTCCTGAACCTAAAGCTGGGCCCCCAACAATGGACTCTGTGCAAGCAGCTTGGCTTCTGAGGGCCCACTTAATGGAAGACTGGCTAAGCCCTCTCGTAACCATAACAGGCACTGCTTTGGAGGCTTTCGATCTCCCATACTTGTTAGTCCTATTCCTGCACTTTTGGGATGATTTTGAGGTTACACTCATCAGAACTTCAGATTGTTATTATCAGAGCTAGTGATAGCCCAGAGATGGATAGCTATTATCAGCTACCAGACTTTATTGGGGGCACCTGCGATATCTAGGCGGTACAGCAATATAAAAATAAACAATAAGGCAAGAACATAAAAAGCGAGAGCTATGGGGGAGGACTTAAACATCACCTGCTATCCCTTGCGGCTCAGCACGGTTCAGCACAGTGCACTGAGCGTAGGCGAGCAAATCCCACCGCTAATGTCACTGATCCTGGTTCCAATACAGAAACGCATGGCAAGATGGTGGCAGCAAAAGCAAAGCCTTTGGGGGCCTGGGTGCTAGGAGCCCTGGAGCCTATAGCGCACCTTGCTGGGCACCGCCATAGCTTATATACTTTGCTACACACTATGTAACACACGTGTCTGGTAAGCCGGCTCCAACCATAGCAGTAGGAGAGCAAAACTGTACAACTGAGGTTCTTAGTCAAGCTGCAGGCGGCACCTGGAGCATTCCAACAGTCAGGCCAGGCCACACCGGTCTTCTCCTCGCACTCACGCTGACTGCCAGACCGAGTACGCTAGAGAAAAGCACCAACGACCGTCAGGCTGCACCGCAAGACAGTGCGCATTGAATGGGTTTTGCAGATTAGATGGCCGCCTCTGACATTCTCCAGGATGACAAGCTATATTGCATACCAAACACTTCTCCTACACCAAATAAGAGAAAGCTAATAAACCTTAGTGACAATATTAAGACAAATAAAGATGCGTAATCAACATGTTGCTTAAAGACCCAAAGGGCACAATCCATTATAGAGAATAAAAGATGCAAATCCTAGAAGCTTTCTATACAAAGCTGCTAGAAGAGAAATTGGCAGATGCAAAAGCCCACAAAAACCTCTTCATTGTAAGGTCTAGTCCAAACATTTCTGATATGGACAAAGAACATTTGGAACCCCACCACCATCAGAAATCAAGAAATAGAAAACGGGGGCGTAGCCAACTGGCGAGCAATGAGGACGTAGTCCCGTAGAGCTCCCAGGGCCGCCAGCATAATCCTGTTGAAACATCCGGAAATGTGCGACAAAAAGATCTTATAAAGCAACCTATCTACCTGTGACAACATACAGCGCCTGCAGCGGTGGTTTGACACAGAATTGTGGGACCAAACTGTAGATATCTGCTACGAAGCGGCAGGCCCACCGACGCTCGGCGGTGATGCAAAATGGCCGCCGGACATGAGTGCGGAGTGGAGACGGATCGTCTGATGCGAGGAGCCATCCAGTGAATAGAACTTGGCAAAAGGGCTCCATGCGAAAGCGGCGTGGAGAAACCCGCCCGTCTGGACAGACAGCAGCGGTACATTGTGAACTTTAAAGGCGCTGGGGCGAGGTGTGGGGCTGCTTCGGCACAGCTCATAGACATGGTGTTGTGAGGAAGTACTCGCAGCGGACGTTGACTCTGCTGCGGCCGACTGCAGGCTGACTGTGGCAACCGCGCCCCCATGGAGCCCCGAGGACGACACGCATACTACAGGAACCCGGCTTGCGGCGGCCTGGTGGTGGGGAGGTGGTCCCCTGCTGCTCTCCACGGCCCGATCGGCATCCCCTCGACGAACTGGGATACTGACAGTCAGACGCCGGAGCCTAACGGGCCACAGAGAGTAAAACAAAGCAAAGAGGTGAAGTAGACATCTGCGAAGACATCTCCAGTGAGTGTGGGCCTGCCCACCCGCTTGCACCAGTGTCCCACCGTCCCTGGAAAGCCAACGTTTTTGATCTAGTTTGGGCCCTGAACTGGAGCGCACACAGCGCTTCCTGCCTGTGCTCTCAGTAGAAGAAGCAGTGCTGGGAGGGTGGCGAGACGGCCGGGAAAAAAGCACAGAAATGGTATGTGCCTGCAACCCCAGCATATCCTGCCCCAAACCGGCGTCATAGCACTGGGAAGAAGCAATCCGACCGCACACACCTGGGGCACGGACAGATGGGAAGACATAAACTTCCCAAAGACATTAAAAGAAGTGTCCTCCAGCTCCCCCTGCCACCACACATCGAGTGAGGTGAAAGACGACATCCCCAAAAGGGAGGCCTGCCCTGACGGAGCCTGCGTTGTGCCGCCCGGCAAGTCTGGTAAAGGTGGACTGTGGAGCGGTTGCGGGCACTCCGAGCCATGTAGAGCGCCCGCTGTATCGCCTAGGTCCCCCACTGTGCTGGCGGGTGATCCGCGGCCCTACCCTGCACGCCCAGGACTCATAACGGCGGTAAGGAGAGGGAGAGGCGGAAAGTAGACGGCGCATCCCATACTGAGAGAGGCCCGCGAGGCAGGCATGACCCCTGTTGACCAGACCCTGCTGATCTAGCCCCCCCGAGGAACACGGCCTACGCGCTTCCCCAACTCATCTCAGTGTTGCGAAGCACGCCACGAACTGCAACGTGCAAGGCTATCCTGGTGCCCAGTAAGATCCCTAGGGCCACATGTAGTGCTCCCAGTGGGAGAAAACCGTGGAGAGAGGGGGGGAAGAAGGCACACACTTGCAATACTACCATGCGGAAAACTGATATAGACCAACCACTGTGAATAACTGGAGCTGCTGTGATACGCATAACTATAAATCCACAACCCGTGACCCAGTGTGTCCATAAAGAAGTGTGTGGACTGAGCTGAATGCCTGCGAAGCAACACTAGAGTGGCAAAGACAGCCTAATAGCGAACAGCCCACACGCGAAAAGCACATATATGCGGCAGGAGTGGCCAAAACACCAAAAATAGGTGACCATGCTACAGTACGGACATATGGCATAAAGGAACCATGATGCTACCACCTGGGTGGCGGGCAATATAGGACAAAGTGAGATCCAGCTGTGAGGTGAAATCTACTCCAGTAACTGGCACACATAAGAAGATTGCGGTGTGCAAGAAGGCAGTTTCCGAAATGGGCAAGGAGAGGACCAAAAAAGCAGGTACCCACAGCACAATCGAGCAATACACGACACCAGCCCTGACTCCCCCAGCAGATCAAAATAAAGCTGGTGACCCACAAGACTCTGCAGAAAACATTTCTCGTAAGGATGTGATGAATGCCATCTCCAGCTCACGAGCATCAATGGAGGTGAAAATGGACAGCATCAGCACAGAGGTGTCCCTGCTACGGCATGACCTCCAGAAACTATCATCCCGCACAGGAGAGGCTGAGACTCGCATATCAGTGGCAGAGGATGAGTTACGAGGTATGAGTCAACAAATGAACAGTGTAACGGAACGCATCAAAGCATTGGAAGAGCGGTTGGAAGAGGGAGAAGGTTGATCGAGAAGAAACAACATCCGGATTGTCGGCCTGCCGGGAAAAACGGAGGGGGCAAGCATGGAGCTTTTTCTGGAGCAGTGGCTCGCTGATCTATTTGCTCCAAAATCCTTATCAAATTTTTTTTCTGTTGAACGCGCTCATAGAATACCGACAGGCAGACCGATCCCCAGGGCACCACCACGAACAGTGATTGCCAAAATCCTGAATTATAGGGACTGTGATGCAGTGCTTCAAATGGCCAGAACGAAAGGTGTTATAACATACAATGGCTCCAGAATAGCCTTCTTCCCCGACTTCACTAAAGAAGTACAAAAAGCGAGATAATCGTTTGACCCCCTTAAACGCCTCCAGGCGTTGAATGTGAAATATGGCCTATTATTCCCGGCACAGATGAAAATCTACCACAACGGTACGACAGTGCATTTCACGGATCCAAGGGAGGCATGGAACTGGGCGGAACGTAACCTGGGAGGAGAATGGGGCCCATGGAGAAGGCAAGAAAACCAAAGAAATAGACCTCGCCCAAATAGGCCACCAGACAAACCACCACAACAAGTAATGCCGCCAGTGGGCGATGAATAAGAACAGGCGCTGGACAAGCAGACAAGAATATTCATGGCGAGCTCACCTCGCGGACACACAAACCGAAGGCTGAAATACCTAACTAATAAGACGGCTGGCGGCCTGTGACAAGTCGCTTCGTACGCCCCCCCCAATCACAGACCCTGTCAGTATACACTGTCCCAACCACAGATTGGAGAAGTAGAGTTGACAGGAATTTATTGCATGAGTGTTGAGGGATTAGTCCTTGTTTAGCTTTTGTTTGAGTTATGATGGGGCGACAGATGCTTCAGTTGGGGACGAAGTATGGGGTGGGGGGAGTTGGGTATATGTTCAAAAGCTGTAGAAACTGAACACTGAAGCCCTCGAGAAACAGGTGTTAGACACACACTGACCATCGCTCCTTGCCACAAGGCAAATGGAAGCAATGCCTCCACCCTGGATGGCGCCGCTGTCACCCACATCCATGAGAGCCCAAATGGCCATGCAAGACACTAAGACTCGAGCCGTAAAGCTCCTTACCTGGAATGTGAATGGCCTAGGAAACAGTCTGAAGAGACGACTAGTACGACAGTTCCTGAATAGACATGGTCCAGACATAGCCTTCCTAACCGAAACCCACCTTGCAGGAACAACCAATGCGCTTTTCAAAAGCTCCAATTATCACACAGCAATACAGGCAGGCTTCACGATGGGAGCCAGAGGAGTAATAATATTAATACACAAAAAACTTCCCTTCACCCTTACGAAAGTAGCACAAGACACCGGAGGCAGATTCACATATGTCACAGGTACGCTGTGGAATAAAACAATCTCCCTGATAGCGGTCTATGCTCTGCCCACACTACTAGCCACACTAATAGATGACATCACGCCCTTGCTGGTCAATGACACTTCAGATATCCTAATCCTGGGGGGAGACTTCAATGATGTTATTGATAATACATAAGATTGCACACACCTACGCAGTAGGGATCCCAACACCCAAACTAAACCAGCTACATTCGTGGAAGCATTTGGTATCAGAGATGTGTTGTGCGATCTACACCCTGGGAAAAAGGAATACTCCTATCACTCTGGGGTACATGCATCACTGTTGCGATTAGATTACTTTTTGTACCAGCACCAATAATACACACGGCGACACAAGCAGAGTATCTCCCAGGAGGCATTTCGGATCACTCCCCCTTACTCATGATGATCACGACTTGTAAACCATTCCCGCCACCGGTATGGAGACTGAATAGTTACCATCTAGGTTCCCCTGGAGCTGATAGAACGTCTATAAAATGCCAGCAAAACATATTTTGAGTTAAAGGAAGGGTCGGTAGACTGTGCTATTACACTATGGGAAGCCTTCAAACCTGTGATCCGAGGAGAGATCATCTCCTGGACTGCAGCACAAAGGAAAGCACACCTGAAATCATTAAAGGAGGCAGAGGCAAACGTTAAGCAGGCAGAGGAGACACGCCTGGTCCAGGTTGGCCTGACACAAACAGAGCCTTAGTCCTGGCCCATAAAAAGCTACAAACTGTTGCATTAGATAATGCTAAATAGGCACATGGGGCAATGAGAACCAGAATTTACGAAACAGGAGACAAAGCGGGGAAGATGCTTGCGTGGCTTGAACGTAGAGATGAGGGGCACAACCAAGTAAGAGCAATCACACCCCAAAACGCGGAACCGCGCCTGACGGACGCGCAGAAGAGTTTGCAAGATACTATGAAGGGCCATACAAGGCACCCAAAGCCCCCCCCCCAGGCCTCCATACTGGACGAGATCACCCTTCCCTCCCTAAACGCCGAACAAGTTGCCAGCCTAGAAATAGAAATCACGGAAGAGGAGATAATAGCAGCCATGATGCAGCTCCAATGATATTATATGATATTTTATTTATATCGCGCTCATACACAGGTGTTTCAGAGTGCGGCAAGGCAAGGGAGGGGAACAGGGGAGAATGAAACAACGATCTTACTAGGCCCAGTGACATTGAGAACGTGCAAGTGCATGGAAGAGGGGGAGGGGAAAAGTGCATGGAGGGGAGGGAGAAAGTGGAAAGTGCAGAGCAAAGGAGAAACAGGATAAATGATCATAACAAAAATAAATAAATAAAAAATCAGCACAAAGTGATAGTGCAGCCAAGTGGCAAGTGCTAGGTTTGAGGCAGCAGATCAGGTGGGTCTGATAAGTGCAGGAGGGGGAAAAAAGGGTGGGGGGCTGTATTGGTACATATACAAACCCCAGTGCAAGGGGTGGCTCGGAGGCAGTGCGATACGGTGGCAGGATGAGCCGGAACCTGGGACCAGAGACAGAGGGTGTCCCAGTGCAAGGTGCCAACAGAGCAGATCAGCAGGGGGGAGGGGGGGAGGCAGAAGCAAAGAGGAAGGTCTTGAGGTGCTTCCGGAACCTGAGATGGTTTTCCTCAAGTTTTAGAGTGGCAGGGAGGCTGTTCCAGAGGGAGGCCCCAGCCGAAGACAGAGATCTACCCCAGCTCGTTTCTTTGAAAAACGACTGACCCTGAGGGAGTTGGAGGTAGAGGAGCAAAGAGCTCGAGAGGGGAGGTATTTGCGGAGGGATAGCTGAAGGTATTTTGGACCCAGGGCCCAGAAAGCCTTGTGGACAATGCAGAGGGTCTTGAATTTAATCCTTGCATCCACTGGGAGCCAGTGGAGAGATTTCAGAGCTGGAGAGATACAATCCCGGGGTTTGAGGCCAAGGACAAGTCTCACAGTCCTGTTCTGGATTAGTTGCAGAGGGCGGAGAGTAGAGGCAGGTAGATTTAGAAGACACCCGGACCGAATGGCTTTCCTATAGAAACCTGGAAAAAAATAGGTGGTAATGATCCGGCCCCCCACCTACTTAATATGTACCGACAGGCCCAAAGCTCGGGGAGCTTACCAGCGGACCTAAGGAAAGCAACAATAACTGTAATACCTAAAGCAGATAATCCCCAGATAAATGTAGGTCATATAGACCAATATCCTTCATCAACAGCGAGGCGAAGATCCTGGCCATACTGCTAGCAACACGCCTACAGCAGGTCACATCCTTAATTCATCCAGACGAATGTGGCTTCATGCCCGGTAGGTCCACAAGGATGAAAATATGGAGAATACGCCTAGCCATTGAACGCACCCAGACCTTAAGCGTCCCCTTGGGAGTACTTGCAACAGACTTCGAGAAGGCGTTCAATTCCATTTACTGGGGGACACTCTGGGAGATCATGCGTAGGATGGGGTTTGGCGAACGGTTCCTATCCAGGGTTCAACTGTTGTATAACTCACTGATGGACGAAG
This sequence comes from Ambystoma mexicanum, assembly GCF_040938575.1. Classification (NCBI taxonomy): domain Eukaryota; kingdom Metazoa; phylum Chordata; class Amphibia; order Caudata; family Ambystomatidae; genus Ambystoma; species Ambystoma mexicanum. Next base: position 346,622,507 of record NC_090922.1, read on the forward strand.
TCAGAGTAAATGGCTGGACGTCACAATCTTTTGCCCTGGGAAAAGGGACAAGACAAGGTTGCCCCCTATCAGTCCTCCTCTTTGCATTGGCCATGGAGCCATTGGCCCAGTTGCTGAGGGCCACATGTACCTGGGAAAGTATTCCGGACGGGCCAGGGTGGGCGGATAGAGTCTCATTGTATGCAGACAACCTATTGATATACCTGTGAGACCCCAGGACGACATGCCCAGTGGTGACCCAGCTGTTAGAAAAATATGGAGCCTTTAGCGGCCTAAAGGTAAACTGGTCTAAATCCACGCTATTTGCATTAAACCAATTAGGCAATGAAACTCCTGAGTCTTGCCCATATAGGGTCGCCTCTGGCCATTTTCAATATCTGGGCATCCGGATCACAAGAGATCTCAATGACTATACATTCAATAATTTACAACCCATCACAGAACGATTCGCAAGGGATGTGCAGCACTGGATGTCTCTGCCCTTGACCCTATTGGGACGGGCTGCACTGTTTAAAATGTTAGCACTCCCCTGCTACCTGTACATATTACAGAATGCCCCACTACACATACCTATGAGGACGTTCCCAAAAATAGACTGTATACTCAGGAAACTCCTATGGGGGTGGTGGGCATCCGAGAATAGCTCTTCAAACACTGCAGAGGTCAATATGGGAAGGAGGCATTGGTCTGCCAAGGCTACAGACATACTACTGGGCCAGCCAGATGTCGGTGATAAATGATGCACTACACGCTGAAGCTACACTACCACATGTGAGAGCATCACCTCCCATGGAGCTATATGCTGCGACACCCAGATCAATGATATCGTAGACGCCTCGTATCTGGGCAGAGTCACACGCTTTCATAGGCTGGGGGGACACATTCACACCACTACAACCGCTATGGAACAATAGGAACCTCCCTGAGGTGACCAAATTGCCGAAATGGCCAATGTGGGTGAGACATGGCATAGAAAAAGTAAAGGATATGATAGTAGAAGGAACTATTAGACCCTTTGATGATCTAACCTTTGACCTCCCGGAAGCAGAAAGGTACCACTACGCACAGCTCCGGCATGCACTACAACAGCATCTCCCTACCCTCTCTGACATGTCAGATTGTACCCCATTGGAACGAAACATAATTACAGAGCACATTCAGGCTAAAGTTACCACAGTCATGTACAGTGTTAGCACCTCCTTTGCCACTCCTGAATTGGTACGTTTGAAGACAAAATGGGAGAGTGAAGTAGGGGAGATCATGTCGGAAGATTGGTTCGAGATCCTAATGTACCCCTGTGAAGTCGCCATATCGGCTAGGCTACTCCTGGTGCAACTAAAGATATTGCATAGAGTCTACTAGCCGAGGGTAGCCCTGTACCGCTGGGGTAAAATAGCAGAACCTAACTGTCTACGCTGTCGAGGAGAGAAGGGAACCTTTTTTCACATACTATGTGAATGCCCGGATATAAGTCACTATTGGCAACAATGTTGTGATATCTTGTCATGGGTCCTGAACCAGACAATTCCCAGAGACCCCAAATTGCTGCTATTGGGAGTAGACAGTGAGCTAGACATGTCAAGGTACGAAAAGCTCTGCTTCATGACTGCAACAGCAGTAAAAGAAACATATTGCAGCTGTGGGGAGCAGCTGAGTCACAGCAAGTAGGCCAGTGGATTACGGATGTACAAATTTGCATTGCCATAGAAAAGAGGGTATACAGGGCCAGAGGATGCCCCGAAAAAGCGTGCAAGATTTGGCAACGATGGGAAGACACGGTGTGAACTTCTGATACCATAACACCATAGGATGTGGACATTGCAGTAGAAAACCTGTTATAGGATATGTCATATGTGATCTATTTTAGTTGGTATTCCATCTAACGTTATTGTTGTTGTTATTAAGATCTGGTCCGAATAGGACCAGTTGTTGTATGTTATAAAACCAATAAAATGTGATATTAAAAAAAAAGAAATAGAAAACAATTATCCATTCTCTGCCCAGAAATAAGGCCCTAGGGCCAGATGGATTTCCGAACTCATTTTATAAAAGATTCTGCACTATCCTGGTTCCTAATTTGATTAAAGTTTTTCACTGCTTTATACTTTAGGGAAAAATATCAGAATCAAGGGCAGAAACTAGAATAACTCTTCTTTTGAAACATGAGGAAGACCTACAAGAATGTAATTCATCTAGACCCATCACTCCCCTTAATAGTGATGTGGAAATATTTACCAATATTCTATCCAACCACATGATAGACCTAGATCAAACAGGCTTTATTGTGGGCCGCTCAACTTTTGATAACCTCGGATGAACTATACATTTAATTGAATGGCACAATCGCACAAAACAGAAAAACCTTATTCTAATCTTACACGCTAAGAAGGCGTTTGATAGCTTGAATTGGTCTTATCTAAATAAGCATCTTTATCTCATTTAGCTTTGGCCCAAGTTCTATCAAAATTGATCCTCTAGAACTTTGTTTCCTATGGCGATTTCCCTGTGCGGCTAGGGAGGTAAGCCTGCTACACGATGCACTGCCCTAGAGGTGGAGTCAAGCGGGAATCTCACCTGGAGAAACCGTCTCCCTCCCCAGCCCCCACTCCTTGTGGACAAGGATTCCTGTTCCATAGAGGACCTCCCGAAGTTACTTACTCACTATCAAGTGGTAACCACAAATACCAGAAGAAGACGTACAGAACAAGTCGATATTGTTATTGCCAAATAGAATCTGTGAGAAAACCTGAAAAAGACCACTCCAATGGTAATGAGGTGAAGAAAACCATTGGAGTACAATCGAAACAAAGATGAAGGACTTTGACGTTGCGCAAGGGAAGTCTCAAGGCCACATAAAACAAGCAGCAGGAGTCCTAAGAGAGAGAGAAGCCCAGGATTTATTTTAAATCGGCTCTGCGTGTTAAGCTGATAGAGAGAGGGACGCACAGTTTCCAAGGCTACATAAAAAACTGCTGTGTGACCTGAACCTGGATGGAAACAGAGGCCAGAGAAATTGGAAGTGGTGGCGTGACAGAGAGTTGGTGGATTGTCTAGTACGAGAAGGATGCCGAGACCACTTACCGAATTGCAATACGAGGCGTACATAGTGAAGGAGAGAAGGAAGCCGAGAGGCCAACTTGACCAAAGGAGAAGAAAGTGCTGTGCTGACACCAGGTACAGTGACGCCAACCCTAAGAGCAAGAGGTGACTGGAAAGGCGGGGGACCCAGGAGGCATACCGACCATAAGACAGGAGAGAATCCTTCATCCCAGTGGGGGTGGGGGGAACAAGTAAATAAGAAATACAATAATCATTACTGGTTTACTCGTACTCATCCCAGTAAGGAACAAGTATATATGAAGACTGAGAATCATTAGGTGAATACTCGTACTCGTCCCAGTGAAGAAGTAGTATGGAAGCAGTGTGAGAATCATTACAGGAGTAATCAGTTCTTTGCCAGTAAAGGATTGGTGTTGGAAACACATAAGACTAAGTTAATTGGAACATTATTGGTTATCCTAAACCAGGAAGAGATTGGACATTGAGTCAAGAGTGTTTGATAAGAGAACCAAGAGACAGTAACCAACAAAGGGAATAAAACCACAAGAGAACGAAGTATAAGAGAAAAGTGAACCCCCCCCCCACATTGATGAACTATATGATCTGAAAAGTCATCTCTTGGAGTACCTTTGACTACTTTATTAAAGTGAACTGTTACGGAAACCAATATACAGGGGAAGGGAGTCATTCCATTCTCCTGTGCCTTAGTTATTCTTATGGTGTTAGGGTCAGTATAGGTTAGTTTTGGTCTGGACACATCTTTCCTTTTGGGATTTACTGACAAGCACCCTAGTTAGTTTGGTTAGGCAGGGAACCACCACAGCTTAGGGAAAGTCAGGTCTTTTCATCTTTTCTTTAAATAAGGATTGAGTCAAAATGGAAGATATGAGTCAGAGTCTTTCTTCTGACCCATCACACCCTCACACAAGAGTTAATGACCATGGGTCAAATACCCTGTTCTATGAAATTTCTTCTGCTCAGGTGGGTCTACAACCACGTTTTAGCTTATTGCACCCTTTACAGAGGACAAATATCCATTTGCATATCAATCCTTGTCCCACGCACAAGGGCAGTCCAGCACTGAAATGCTAGGCAAATCTCCTCTGAACAAGAGTACCATCAGCAACCCCAGACATGTGTTTCGGCTTTGTTGGGCCTCATCATTGAGGTGAAGCTGAGCCTCTCTAAAACAGTGAGCAAGGGGTCCACGAGCTTGAGATACGCTTATGAGAGAATTGCTGGGGGCGGGGGCATATCTATTTCAGGTGTAAAAAACCTTTACCCTCATTACCATTGTAAGCAACTGTTTTTGCTGGTACAGCTGGACAATGTGCATTGGAGAGCCCTTTCCTGGTTTGTTTCTTGCCTCACCAATTCCTCTCTTGTGGGCTTTGCCTGAAGCTTGGTGTAGCTTGTGTGTCCATAGCGAGGGCGAAAGATCATGAGGGTAATCATGGCTCACCTTGCAGGTGCTGGATTGTGTGGTAAGCACCACTGTATCCTTGTTCAGTATTTCTAGTATTTTTGTCTCTTTTTCATTTTGGAAGCGGGATCTTGATTGGTGCACGACTTGATGCTGCTGACTTTGCTAGGTTCTTTCCTCAGTGCTTCCTCAAGTTGGGAGGGAAGCAAAGTCTGTGGTTTAGGTCCGATTCTGTCATCCTGTGCCGCTTGTGTTTCTCCTACCTTTGCCCCTACTATTCCCCAGATTGCCAGGGCACTTTCAAGAATCTCCAGGGAGCACTGGCTTACAGTAAGAGCTCTGATAACACAACCATAAGTAAGTTCATGTCTCTTTAAATCTATTGACATACTGTTTGCCCTTGCAATTTCAGGGTGGATCTGGCAGCTTTATACCTTTTTTTCCTTTGCATCAAACTTCTCACCTTCTACTTATTTACTTGATGGATTTGTTAAAAAACATAAAAAATAGTCCAGCAGTACAGTAAGGCCATAGTGAGGTTGGAACAAGGTTGTTACATGGCCATAACAAAAGACTGGCCTTTGCTGTACGTAGTCATCACTCTTGTTGGCTAAGTGCTGGCTCCAAGTATGGCTTGAAAAGTAAAACCTAGAGAGCAGTTGTCTTAAATGGCTGAAAAGGCAAACCCTTGACCCAGCATGCTAATGTTCCGTCTCTGGGTACATTTACCCAATCAACCATTAAGTGGGCTCTGAGAAGTCAAAGGATGTTATCCAGCAGTGCATGCCTGCGTAATACTGTAAATAGGCCACTGCATGCTGAGGTCTTTGCCTTAGGTTGCTGTCTTGTGGATCCTCAGCCTTTTCCCTCTCTGTCCAAAAGCAATGAGGTTCTATGTGATAATCTCGAATATTAAAGGCTGCATATAAAAGACAGATTGTTTTTGGGCCAATTTGATGCAGCCTTTAATATTCTAAATGCACTCCTCCTCTCCCCCACATTCCTGCTCTTTGATATTCTGAGGTTTCACTCCTGAATCCCCCCCTTAACCTGTGCCCCCACCCAAACCCCACCTCACATACAAATACACACGCAGAAACACACCTTCTCCCCAGCCCCCCGCCCCACACACGCACACATTCTCAGGGGGACACAAATCCAATTGGGTAGCCTTGGCAGAGATGGAGGAGCACCCAAGGTGTTCACCCCCCATGACTATGGCAACATGAAACAATTCCCACAAGATCCCGTGAGACTACAAGATCACGTGGGATCACCAAAGACTCGGGGGCCATCTTGGATGAGCTGGCTATTTAAGCCATGTCCATCTGGCAGCACATGTTTAGCATTCTGCATTCAACGGTACACCTGCCTGTTCCCGAGCTCCCTAAGAACATATCTGGAGGCTGGATCCCCACAAATGCCATTATTACCTGCAAGGAAGAACAACAAGAGCAGTAGGCCACTCGAGGAAACAGACATTTCAGAACAACAAATCAAATCTGTTCTGGTACCGGATTACTTTCCTTACACTCCTGAGAACCGCATTGCCATTTGAATGTTGCTGCTTGTTTCACATCACTGTCGCCTGCAAGAAAGAAAAAGAAAGAACGTTATAACACTTCAATCACTGGCATAGGTTTGTCAAAGATTAAATCACGAGCAAGGCAAAAGACATTAGAGAAGCCAGACAAGAGACATTGGAAAAGCAAGGCAAGAGACATTGAACTTTGCAAAAACAAACTACATCAAACCCTAGTGAAGAATAGACGCCAACTACAGCGGGACTGAGTTGTTGGCCAGTGAAGGAACGGACCAAGATCGCTTGTAGTGCCCTGCTCTATGCACCAAGGTGAGCCTTACCGCCCTAGGTTGTGGTACACAGGAGGTGGGATTGCACTTACTCAGGATACTAAACGAGCCGCTTCTCTTTCCTTAGAATTACTCACCATCAAAAAAAAACTACAGGAGGACACCTTTACACTACTATACACTCCCTTCTCCCCAATCCCGTCAGTGCACCTTTCAAGTGCCATTCGTGATTGGGTCAGAGGTGATGAGGGCACTCAACGGAAGTTCTTCACTGCGTCCCCGAAATAACCCAGACAGGTGAGCGCTACAGGTGGTTCCTTCTTCCTGCATCGTTATTGGTGAGCCCAATACCAACATTTATTTCCGAAGTGGACTCAAGTCATAAAGGTATGGCAGGTGTGGGTATGACCTTTGGCTGAGCTTTCTACTCATCTGAAGGGACAACTGAAGTTTGTCCTTCAGCCGTCCCCTCGGATAAATCCCTGGAGAGCTCCATAGATCAGCTGTATGACGATAATTGCCTGCGTCGTCCTGTGGGTGATGCTGCATCTGAAGGAGGTATGATGTCTGGAACCCTAGGTGAGCCTATTAGCTCAGAGTTACCTTAAGGGGAACAGTGGTGCTAGTTTCCATCCTGGCATTACAGCCTGACTGGAAGTAGTTGGTGCTGGTCAAGGTTCACCTGAGTCCACTGCTTTAAGATTTGCCGATAGGGGTGTGGCTTGGAGCCATGGCAGTCGGTTCAGCTCAATGAGAGCTCCCAGCTGGTGCCACGCTGCCAACCACAATGCCCAGGTGAAACCAAAGTTCCAACATTGATATGTGGTGTGTCCTGAAGCTAAAGTGCTGCAGCAGTCTTTGACCGTTTTCCGACCCCTGGTGGCACCTGGAACGCAGAGTTTTCTCGATCCGAAGTGGGACGGGACGCAGAAGGGTCCCAGCAGCAAGATGGCAGATGCTCCAACGGGTTGAGTCTGCCAGCGTTGTCGGCTGCCGGAGCACTGCTGGAAGCCCTGAGGGCAACGCGATAAGGAACCTCAATCTCCCTCCCGGGGTGGATGTCAACTCCTTTCCTCTAGCGGGGAACCCCCCCATGCCCAGCAGAATGATCGGCAGAGCCGGACCCGGGGGGTACCTCCGCACCCCATCTCAGCAATCCGGCACGTGACACATGGGGGGGGGACTGACTCGCCAATAATCCGCCCTCATAACAGCCAGAGCTCAGTGCCGGTAAACAGGCAGAAGGTAAGGCGGCACCTGCAGTGCGAGGGGGTGGAGGCAGCCAACCAACCTATGGCTGGGGATTCCTGAACTAAAAGCCCCTCTCCCGGGATATGAAAAGCAGGCAACACAGATCCCCAGTGGACCCAACCAAGAGCACATTGGGGTGCCATAACTGGGCCCAGCCTAGGTCCTCCATACTTCTTGCTGCAAAGAGTGGTGAGCAACACGGCAGAGAGTGGGACTGCCACACCCCGAAAGATACAACACAACGGATTCGGACTCGCCCACCTGAGAAAAGGCCTGGGGTTACCCCTGCCGAAGCGCTCCCTTCCATACAAAAGTAGAGCAGATTGACTAACACTTCAGGAGGCGATGCTCTGCGAAATACGCAGCATATAGGCTACCAAAACCACCCCAAAAAGTGAGTCATTGGAGCCAGGGGCTCAGGGACACACTAAACAATAAGCACCCCCGTGGCACATAGTGGGCCCCCGATCTCTAGCCGCCAAACCATCCTGCAATCTGCACCCACAGAGCAAACAAAGCAACCTGAAACATTGAAATAAGCCTCTGGGTTCGGTGGGGACAGAGCAAGCACAGCAAGTGTCCAGGAACTCCAAGCCCGCGAAACAGACAGATATTGCAGCCTTACTATCAACACCGATGGCTGAGAAGTCAAAAAAGGGGGAGCGCAGCGAAGGCACGACGTCTGGTTCCCACTCAGAAGCGGCCCCGGAACCGATGACGCAAACAGTCACGAAAGCCGACCTACAGGACCTCCTCACAGCAATCACCAAGGAATACCAAAGGGGGACGGATGAAGTTAAACGAAAGAGTGGGAGAAATCGAGGCCAGAACTGAAGAAATAGAAACCAACATTTACGTACAAAACTTCAAAATTGGGACAGGGACGGACAGGATCGCAGCACTTGTCATGGTTTTTCACCATTAAGGTTCAAATCAAATTGTGCAATCTCCATTCTTCAAGCGGATCCAGAGAAGCGGAATAGCAGAATTTGCTTAACCCTTGTGCGCTTCCCTTTGAAGTAATCATCGGACCAGTCTGTACAGAAGACATTTTGGGGGCCACTGTTGGTAGGTTAAGGGCAATGAGGTCCTGAACCCTCTCGTCGGGAGGCTTTGGAACTGATGACTGGGGGTTCAGTGCTCCCCCTTTTGCCAGAGACAAGCCATGCATGTGCAGACTCACTGTATCGCCAACCAATGGTGCCAAAGCCCCCAATGGCAGGGCTTCCGGAATTGCAGAATTGAGTAGTGCCACAGTATCACCCGCGCAGCCCTCTGTCAAGTGCCCACAGTTCAGGCAAGTGGGACCACCCTGCCTGCAGGCCTTCTGTCCACATTGCCAGCAGTAGCAACCAGGCCAGATTCATTAACCAGCCTTTCATCACCTGATCTTCTTAAAGAGGATTCACCGTGCATTAAATCGCCAGTGCCCAACCTTACTTCGAGGCCCTAGATTCCTGGCTCCTCGGGTCTTACAGTAGAGGTCTTGCATGCAGCTTGCATTTGCCGAGGATCAGGGGGGAGTGGTGGAATAATACCTGTGCCATTTGGTGAGATATTCAGTGCCTTTGCCACAATTCTGAAGGTCCAATCCAATACGGACTGGTCATATATTTTGATCTTTAATCAGCAGGGGTTAATGTCACTATCAAAGTCAACATTTCAGCCAGTTTTACTTCCTAAAGGGCAATATGCACCAAGATAACATCAGCAAAATGAATATCCACTGTCAAGACAGGCAGAAAAGATGCAGCTGAGGAAAGAGACTTGGAGCATCTTCTGACAAGTGATTCTGGTCTAATAGGCTCTGAATCATCCCCAATTGTTGCTGTGGGTTATTCTCCAGTGGGTCATGTACTGTGTTTGATGCTTGTGTCGGCAGAAAGCTACCTGCCCTCCCATGGTTTGAGCCCTCTAACACCTTGGGGGCTGCTACAGTCTCCGTAATCGCCAACGCTTTTTCAGGAATATGGACAAAGCCATTTTGTAAATTAATCCAAGGTCTCGCCTTTGGACTGGTCTGGTTATTCGGACTATTCATTCTTGGGTCAGACAAACTGGGTGTATGGGCCAAACTGGGCATATGCGAGGGGAAGGCCGTGCTGGGCAAGCTAGAAGATTGTGCAGTTTTTATATCTACTTCTGCAAATTCATCTAGTCCCGATGAACCACTCTGGGCACCCAGACATCTCATTATACATGCAGTCGATAGATCGATTCTGGAGGCAATGGAGAGATCTATCGGAGGGAGCAGAAGGAACTAGAGGCTGAAGACTGGGAGCAAGAAGTGCCCCAGTGTCCACGTTAGCTGGGCCAATAGCTTTCGAGGATGGATCCGTGTCTGTGGTCATAAGTGTTCAAAAGTCCTTTGTCCAAACCACCAAATGTGACTGCATCCTTAAGCGAGCCATGATGGGGGATGGTGTAAGTGCTGCTCAAGTCCCTGGCAACTATGTTTGAAGCCAATGATGAAGCCGACGAAGATGGTAATATCGGAGCTGCCAAAGTGGCAGGGAATGTTTAACAGGCCCATCGGACTGAAATTGGTGTGAGTGATAGAAGCAAGACGTTTGAGGGGCCCTCCTGAGACTGGGGGCCCCTAGCATTCATGTCCACAGGCTCTTCAGCTACTCCGTCCTGAAGAGCACTCGCAGGGGAGGGGGGCACTGTCCTGAACCTAAAGCTGGGCCCCCAACAATGGACTCTGTGCAAGCAGCTTGGCTTCTGAGGGCCCACTTAATGGAAGACTGGCTAAGCCCTCTCGTAACCATAACAGGCACTGCTTTGGAGGCTTTCGATCTCCCATACTTGTTAGTCCTATTCCTGCACTTTTGGGATGATTTTGAGGTTACACTCATCAGAACTTCAGATTGTTATTATCAGAGCTAGTGATAGCCCAGAGATGGATAGCTATTATCAGCTACCAGACTTTATTGGGGGCACCTGCGATATCTAGGCAGTACAGCAATATAAAAATAAACAATAAGGAAAGAACATAAAAAGCGAGAGCTATGGGGGAGGACTTAAACATCACCTGCTATCCCTTGCGGCTCAGCACGGTTCAGCACAGTGCACTGAGCGTAGGCGAGCAAATCCCACCGCTAATGTCACTGATCCTGGTTCCAATACAGAAACGCATGGCAAGATGGTGGCAGCAAAAGCAAAGCCTTTGGGGGCCTGGGTGCTAGGAGCCCTGGAGCCTATAGCGCACCTTGCTGGGCACAGCCATAGCTTATATACTTTGCTACACACTATGTAACACACGTGTCTGGTGAGCCGGCTCCAACCATAGCAGTAGGAGAGCAAAACTGTACAACTGAGGTTCTTAGTCAAGCTGCAGGCGGCACCTGGAGCATTCCAACAGTCAGGCCAGGCCACACCGGTCTTCTCCTCGCACTCACGCTGACTGCCAGACCGAGTACGCTAGAGAAAAGCACCAACGACCGTCAGGCTGCACCGCAAGACAGTGCGCATTGAATGGGTTTTGCAGATTAGATGGCCGCCTCTGACATTCTCCAGGATGACAAGCTATATTGCATACCAAACACTTCTCCTACACCAAATAAGAGAAAGCTAATAAACCTTAGTGACAATATTAAGACAAATAAAGATGCGTAATCAACATGTTGCTTAAAGACCCAAAGGGCACAATCCATTATAGAGAATAAAAGATGCAAATCCTAGAAGCTTTCTATACAAAGCTGCTAGAAGAGAAATTGGCAGATGCAAAAGCCCACAAAAACCTCTTCATTGTAAGGTCTAGTCCAAACATTTCTGATATGGACAAAGAACATTTGGAACCCCATCAGAAATCAAGAAATAGAAAACGGGGGCGTAGCCAACTGGCGAGCAATGAGGACGTAGTCCCGTGGAGCTCCCAGGGCCGCCAGCATAATCCTGTTGAAACATCCGGAAATGTGCGACAAAATGATCTTATAAAGCAACCTATCTACCTGTGACAACATACAGCGCCTGCAGCGGTGGTTTGACACAGAATTGTGGGACCAAACCGTAGATATCTGCTACGAAGCGGCAGGCCCACCGACGCTCGGCGGTGATGCAAAATGGCCGCCGGACATGAGTGCGGAGTGGAGACGGATCGTCTGATGCGAGGAGCCATCCAGTGAATAGAACTTGGCAAAAGGGCTCCATGCGAAAGCGGCGTGGAGAAACCCGCCCATCTGGACAGACAGCAGCGGTACATTGTGAACTTTAAAGGCGCTGGGGCGAGGTGTGGGGCTGCTTCGGCACCGCTCATAGACATGGTGTTGTGAGGAAGTACTCGCGGCGGACGTTGACTCTGCTGCGGCCGACTGCGGGCTGACTGTGGCAACCGCGCCCCCACGGAGCCCCGAGGACGACACGCATACTACAGGAACCCGGCTTGCGGCGGCCTGGGGGTGGGGAGGTGGTCCCCTGCTGCTCTCCACGGCCCGATCGGCATCCCCTCGACGAACTGGGATACTGACAGTCAGACGCCGGAGCCTAACGGGCCACAGAGAGTAAAACAAAGCAAAGAGGTGAAGTAGACATCTGCAAAGACTTCTCCAGTGAGTGTGGGGCTGCCCACCCGCTTGCACCAGTGTCCCACCGTCCCTGGAAAGCCAAAGTTTTTGATCTAGTTTGGGCCCTGAACTGGAGCGCACACAGCGCTTCCTGCCTGTGCTCTCAGTAGAAGAAGCGGTGGTGGGAGGGTGGCGAGACGGCCGGGAAAAAAGCACAGAAATGGTATGTGCCTGCAACCCCAGCATATCCTGCCCCAAACCGGCGTCATAGCACTGGGAAGAAGCAATCCGACCGCACACACCTGGGGCACGGACAGATGGGAAGACATAAACTTCCCAAAGACATTAAAAGAAGTGTCCTCCAGCTCCCCCTGCCACCACACATCGAGTGAGGTGAAAGACGACATCCCCAAAAGGGAGGCCTGCCCTGACGGAGCCTGCGTTGTGCCGCCCGGCAAGTCTGGTAAAGGTGGACTGTGGGGCGGTTGCGGGCACTCCGAGCCATGTAGAGCGCCCGCTGTATCGCCTAGGTCCCCCACTGTGCTGGCGGGTGATCCGCGGCCCTACCCTGCACACCCACGACTCATAACGGCGGTAAGGAGAGGGGGAGGCTGAAAGTAGACGGCGCATCCCATACTGAGAGAGGCCTGCGAGGCAGGCATGACCCCTGTTGACCAGACCCTGCTGATCTAGCCCCCCCCCGAGGGACACGGCCTACGCGCTTCCCCAACTCATCTCAGTGTTGCGAAGCACGCCACGAACTGCAACGTGCAAGGCTATCCTGGTGCCCAGTAAGATCCCTAGGGCCACATGTAGTGCTCCCAGCGGGAGAAAACCGTGGAGAGAGGGGGGAAGAAGGCACACACTTGCAATACTACCATGCGGGAAACTGATATAGACCAACCACTGTGAATAACTGGAGCTGCTGTGATACGCATAACTATAAATCCACAACCCGTGACCGAGTGTGTCCATAAAGAAGTGTGTGGACTGTGCTGAATGCCTGCGAAGCAACACTAGAGTGGCAAAGACAGCCTAATAGCGAACAGCCCACACGCGAAAAGCACATATATGCGGCAGGAGTGGCCAAAACACCAAAAATAGGTGACCATGCTACAGTACGGACATATGGCATAAAGGAACCGTGATGCTACCACCTGGGTGGCGGGCAATATAGGACAAAGTGAGATCCAGCTGTGAGGTGAAATCTACTCCAGTAACTGGCACACATAAGAAGATTGCGGTGTGCAAGAAGGCAGTTTCCGAAATGGGCAAGGAGAGGACCAAAAAAGCAGGTACCCACAGCACAATCGAGCAATACACGACACCAGCCCTGACTCCCCCAGCAGATTAAAATAAAGCTGGTGACCCACAAGACTCTGCAGAAAACATTTCTCGTAAGGATGTGATGAATGCCATCTCCAGCTCACGAGCATCTATGGAGGTGAAAATGGACAGCATCAGCACAGAGGTGTCCCTGCTACGGCATGACCTCCAGAAACTATCATCCCGCACAGGAGAGGCTGAGACTCGCATATCAGTGGCAGAGGATGAGTTACGAGGTATGAGTCAACAAATGAACAGTGTAACGGAACGCATCAAAGCATTGGAAGAGCGGTTGGAAGAGGGAGAAGTTTGATCGAGAAGAAACAACATCCGGATCGTCGGCCTGCCGGGAAAAACGGAGGGGGCAAGCATGGAGCTTTTTCTGGAGCAGTGGCTCGCTGATCTATTTGCTCCAAAATCCTTACCAAATTTTTTTTCTGTTGAACACGCTCATAGAATACCGACTGGCAGACCGATCCCCAGGGCACCACCACGAACAGTGATTGCCAAAATCCTGAATTATAGGGACTGTGATGCAGTGCTTCAAATGGCCAGAACGAAAGGTGTTATAACATACAATGGCTCCAGAATAGCCTTCTTCCCCGACTTCACTAAAGAAGTACAAAAAGCGAGACAATCGTTTGACCCCCTTAAGAAACGCCTCCAGGCGTTGAATGTGAAATATGGCCTATTATTCCCGGCACAGATGAAAATCTACCACAACGGTACGACAGTGCATTTCACGGATCCAAGGGAGGCATGGAACTGGGCGGAACGCAACCTGGGAGGAGAATGGGGCCCATGGAGAAGGCAAGAAAACCGAAGGAATAGACCTCGCCCAAATAGGCCACCAGACGAACCACCACAACAAGTAATGCCGCCAGTGGGCGATGAATAAGAACAGGCGCTGGACAAGCAGACAAGAATATTCATGGCGAGCTCACCTCGCGGACACACCAACCGAAGGCTGAAATACCTAACTAATAAGACGGCTGGCGGCCTGTGACAAGTCGCATCGTACGCCCCCCCCAATCACAGACCCTGTCAGTATACACTGTCCCAACCACAGATTGGAGAAGTAGAGTTGACAGGAATTTATTGCATGAGTGTTGAGGGATTAGTCCTTGTTTAGCTTTTGTTTGAGTTATGATGGGGCGACAGATGCTTCAGTTGGGGACGAAGTATGGGGTGGGGGGAGTTGGGTATATGTTCAAAAGCTGTAGAAACTGAACACTGAAGCCCTCGAGAAACAGGTGTTAGACACACACTGACCATCGCTCCTTGCCACAAGGCAAATGGAAGCAATGCCTCCACCCTGGATGGCGCCGCTGTCACCCACATCCATGAGAGCCCAAATGGCCATGCAAGACACTAAGACTCGAGCCGTAAAGCTCCTTACCTGGAATGTGAATGGCCTAGGAAACAGTCTGAAGAGACGACTAGTACGACAGTTCCTGAATAGACATGGTCCAGACATAGCCTTCCTAACCGAAACCCACCTTGCAGGAACAACCAATGCGCTTTTCAAATGCTCCAATTATCACACAGCAATACAGGCAGGCTTCACGATGGGAGCCAGAGGAGTAATAATATTAATACACAAAAAACTTCCCTTCACCCTTACGAAAGTAGCACAAGACACCGGAGGCAGATACACATATGTCACAGGTACGCTGTGGAATAAAACAATCTCCCTGATAGCGGTCTATGCTCTGCCCACACTACTAGCCACACTAATAGATGACATCACGCCCTTGCTGGTCAATGACACTTCAGATATCCTAATCCTGGGGGGAGACTTCAATGATGTTATTGATAATACATAAGATTGCACACACCTACGCAGTAGGGATCCCAACACCCAAACTAAACCAGCTACATTTGTGGAAGCATTTGGTATCAGAGATGTGTTGTGCGATCTACACCCTGGGAAAAAGGAATACTCCTATCACTCTGGGGTACATGCATCACTGTTGCGATTAGATTACTTTTCGTACCAGCACCAATAATACACACGGCGACACAAGCAGAGTATCTCCCAGGAGGCATTTCGGATCACTCCCCCCTACTCATGATGATCACGACTTGTAAACCATTCCCGCCACCGGTATGGAGACTGAATAGTTACCATCTAGGTTCCCCTGGAGCTGATAGAACGTCTACAAAATGCCAGCAAAACATATTTTGAGTTAAAGGAAGGGTCGGTAGACTGTGCTATTACACTATGGGAAGCCTTCAAACCTGTGATCCGAGGAGAGATCATCCCCTGGACTGCAGCACAAAGGAAAGCACACCTGAAATCATTAAAGGAGGCAGAGGCAAACGTTAAGCAGGCAGAGGAGACACGCCTGGTCCAGGTTGGCCTGACACAAACAGAGCCTTAGTCCTGGCCCATAAAAAGCTACAAACTGTTGCATTAGATAATGCTAAATAGGCACATGGGGCAATGAGAACCAGAATTTACGAAACAGGAGACAAAGCGGGGAAGATGCTTGCGTGGCTTGAACGTAGAGATGAGGGGCACAACCAAGTAAGAGCAATCACACCCCAAAACGCGGAACCGCGCCTGACGGACGCGCAGAAGAGTTTGCAAGATACTATGAAGGGCCATATAAGGCACCCAAAGCCCCCCCCCCCCCAGGCCTCCATACTGGACGAGATCACCCTTCCCTCCCTAAACGCCGAACAAGTTGCCAGCCTAGAAATAGAAATCACGGAAGAGGAGATAATAGCAGCCATGATGCAGCTCCAATGATATTATATGATATTTTATTTATATCGCGCTCATACACAGGTGTTTCAGAGTGCGGCAAGGCAAGGGAGGGGAACAGGGGAGAATGAAACAACGATCTTACTAGGCCCAGTGACATTGAGAACGTGCAAGTGCATGGGAGAGGGGGAGGGGAAAAGTGCATGGAGGGGAGGGAGAAAGTGGAAAGTGCAGAGCAAAGGAGAAACAGGATAAATGATCATAACAAAAATAAATAAATAAAAAATCAGCACAAAGTGATAGTGCAGCCAAGTGGCAAGTGCTAGGTTTGAGGCAGCAGATCAGGTGGGTCTGATAAGTGCAGGAGGGGGAAAAAAGGGTGGGGGGCTGTATTGGTACATATACAAACCCCAGTGCAAGGGGTGGCTCGGAGGCAGTGCGATACGGTGGCAGGATGAGCCGGAACTTGGGACCAGAGACAGAGGGTGTCACAGTGCAAGGTGCCAACAGAGCTGATCAGCAGGGGAGAGGGGGGGAGGCAGAAGCAAAGAGGAAGGTCTTGAGGTGCTTACGGAACCTGAGATGGTTTTCCTCAAGTTTTAGAGTGGCAGGGAGGCTGTTCCAGAGGGAGGCCCCAGCCGAAGACAGAGATCTACCCCCAGCTCGTTTCTTTGAAAAACGACTGACCCTGAGGGAGTTGGAGGTAGAGGAGCAAAGAGCTTGAGAGGGGAGGTATTTGCGGAGGGATAGCTGAAGGTATTTTGGACCCAGGGCCCAGAAAGCCTTGTGGACAATGCAGAGGGTCTTGAATTTAATCCTTGCATCCACTGGGAGCCAGTGGAGAGATTTCAGAGCTGGAGAGATACAATCCCGGGGTTTGAGGCCAAGGACAAGTCTCACAGTCCTGTTCTGGATTAGTTGCAGAGGGCGGAGAGTAGAGGCAGGTAGATTTAGAAGACACCCGGACCGAATGGCTTTCCTATAGAAACCTGGAAAGAAATAGGTGGTAATGAACCAGCACCCCACCTACTTAATATGTACCGACAGGCCCAAAGCTCGGGGAGCTTACCAGCGGACCTAAGGAAAGCAACAATAACTGTAATACCTAAAGCAGATAATCCCCAGATAAATGTAGGTCATATAGACCAATATCCCTCATCAACAGCGAGGCGAAGATCCTGGCCATACTGCTAGCAACACGCCTACAGCAGGTCACATCCTTAATTCACCCAGACCAATGTGGCTTCATGCCTGGTAGGTCCACAAGGATGAAAATATGGAGAATACGCCTAGCCATTGAACGCACCCAGACCTTAAGCGTCCCCTTGGGAGTACTTGCAACAGACTTCGAGAAGGCGTTCAATTCCATTTACTGGGGGACACTCTGGGAGATCATGCGTAGGATGGGGTTTGGCGAACGGTTCCTATCCAGGGTTCAACTGTTGTATAACTCACTGATGGCCGAAGTCAGAGTAAATGGCTGGACGTCACAATCTTTTGCCCTGGGAAAAGGGACAAGACAAGGTTGCCCCCTATCAGTCCTCCTCTTTGCATTGGCCATGGAGCCATTGGCCCAGTTGCTGAGGGCCACATGTACCTTTGAATGTATTCCGGACGGGCCAGGGTGGGCGGATAGAGTCTCATTGTATGCAGACAACCTATTGATATACCTGTGAGACCCCAGGACGACATGCCCAGTGGTGACCCAGCTGTTAGAAAAATATGGAGCCTTTAGCGGCCTAAAGGTAAACTGGTCTAAATCCACGCTATTTGCATTAAACCAATTAGGCAATGAAACTCCTGAGTCTTGCCCATATAGGGTCGCCTCTGACCATTTTCAATATCTGGGCATCCGGATCACAAGAGATCTCAATGACTATACATTCAATAATTTACAACCCATCACAGAACGATTCGCAAGGGATGTGCAGCACTGGATGTCTCTGCCCTTGACCCTATTGGGACGGGCTGCACTGTTTAAAATTTTAGCACTCCCCTGCTACCTGTACATATTACAGAATGCCCCACTACACATACCTATGAGGACGTTCCCAAAAATAGACTGTATACTCAGGAAACTCCT
This sequence comes from Ambystoma mexicanum, assembly GCF_040938575.1. Taxonomy (NCBI): domain Eukaryota; kingdom Metazoa; phylum Chordata; class Amphibia; order Caudata; family Ambystomatidae; genus Ambystoma; species Ambystoma mexicanum. The sequence goes on from NC_090922.1 coordinate 346,640,677, forward strand.
ATGGGGGTGGTGGGCATCCGAGAATAGCTCTTCAAACACTGCAGAGGTCAATATGGGAAGGAGGCATTGGTCTGCCAAGGCAACAGACATACTACTGGGCCAGCCAGATGTCGGTGATAAATGATGCACTACACGCTGAAGCTACACTACCACATGTGAAAGCATCACCTCCCATGGAGCTATATGCTGCGACACCCAGATCAATGATATCGCAGACGCCTCGTATCTGGGCAGAGTCACACGCTTTCATAGGCTGGGGGGACACATTCACACCACTACAACCGCTATGGAACAATAGGAACCTCCCTGAGGTGACCAAATTGCCGAAATGGCCAATGTGGGTGAGACATGGCATAGAAAAAGTAAAGGATATGATAGTAGAAGGAACTATTAGACCCTTTGATGATCTAACCTTTGACCTCCCGGAAACAGAAAGGTACCACTACGCACAGCTCCGGCATGCACTACAACAGCATCTCCCTACCCTCTCTGACATGTCAGATTGTACCCCATTGGAACGAAACATAATTACAGAGCACATTCAGGCTAAAGTTACCACAGTCATGTACAGTGTTAGCACCTCCTTTGCCACTCCAGAATTGGTACGTTTGAAGACAAAATGGGAGAGTGAAGTAGGGGAGATCATGTCGGAAGATTGGTTCGAGATCCTAATGTACCCCTGTGAAGTCGCCATATCGGCTAGGCTACTCCTGGTGCAACTAAAGATATTGCATAGAGTCTACTAGCCGAGGGTAGCCCTGTACCGCTGGGGTAAAATAGCAGAACCTAACTGTCTACGCTGTCGAGGAGAGAAGGGAACCTTTTTTCACATACTATGTGAATGCCCGGATATAAGTCACTATTGGCAACAATGTTGTGATATCTTGTCATGGGTCCTGAACCAGACAATTCCCAGAGACCCCAAATTGCTGCTATTGGGAGTAGACAGTGAGATAGACATGTCAAGGTACGAAAAGCTCTGCTTCATGACTGCAACAGCAGTAAAAGAAACATATTGCAGCTGTGGGGAGCAGCTGAGTCACAGCAAGTAGGCCAGTGGATTACGGATGTACAAATTTGCATTGCCATAGAAAAGAGGGTATACAGGGCCATAGGTTGCCCCGAAACAGCGTGCAAGATTTGGCAACGATGGGAAGACACGGTGTGAACTTCTGATACCATAACACCATAGGATGTGGACATTGCAGTAGAAAACCTGTTATAGGATATGGCATATGTGATCTATTTTAGTTCGTATTCCATCTAACGTTATTGTTGTTGTTATTAAGATCTGGTCCGAATAGGACCAGTTGTTGTATGTTATAAAACCAATAAAATGTGATATTAAAAAAAAAGAAATAGAAAACAATTATCCATTCTCTGCCCAGAAATAAGGCCCTAGGGCCAGATGGATTTCCGAACTCATTTTATAAAGGATTCTGCACTATCCTGGTTCCTAATTTGATTAAAGTTTTTCACTGCTTTATACTTTAGGGAAAAATATCAGAATCAAGGGCAGAAACTAGAATAACTCTTCTTTTGAAACATGAGGAAGACCTACAAGAATGTAATTCATCTAGACCCATCACTCCCCTTAATAGTGATGTGGAAATATTTACCAATATTCTATCCAACCACATGATAGACCTAGATCAAACAGGCTTTATTGTGGGCCGCTCAACTTTTGATAACCTCGGATGAACTATACATTTAATTGAATGGCACAATCGCACAAAACAGAAAAACCTTATTCTAATCTTACACGCTAAGAAGGCGTTTGATAGCTTGGATTGGTCTTATCTAAATAAGCATCTTTATCTCATTTAGCTTTGGCCCAAGTTCTATCAAAATTGATCCTCTAGAACTTTGTTTCCTATGGCGATTTCCCTGTGCGGCTAGGGAGGTAAGCCTGCTACACGATGCACTGCCCTAGAGGTGGAGTCAAGCGGGAATCTCACCTGGAGAAACTGTCTCCCTCCCCAGCCCCCACTCCTTGTGGACAAGGATTCCTGTTCCATAGAGGACCTCCCGAAGTTACTTACTCACTATCAAGTGGTAACCACAAATACCAGAAGAAGACGTACAGAACAAGTCGATATTGTTATTGCCAAATAGAATCTGTGAGAAAACCTGAAAAAGACAACTCCAATGGTAATGAGGTGAAGAAAACCATTGGAGTACAATCGAAACAAAGATGAAGGACTTTTACGTTGCGCAAGGGAAGTCTCAAGGCCACATAAAACAAGCAGCAGGAGTCCTAAGAGAGAGAGAAGCCCAGGATTTATTTTAAATCGGCTCTGCGTGTTAAGCTGATAGAGAGAGGGACGCACAGTTTCCAAGGCTACATAAAAAACTGCTGTGTGACCTGAACCTGGATGGAAACAGAGGCCAGAGAAGTTGGAAGTTGTGGCGTGACAGAGAGTTGGTGGATTGTCTAGTACGAGAAGGATGCCGAGACCACTTACCGAATTGCAATACGAGGCATACATAGTGAAGGAGAGAAGGAAGCCGAGAGGCCAACTTGACCAAAGGAGAAGAAAGTGCTGTGCTGACACCAGGTACAGTGACGCCAACCCCAAGAGCAAGAGGTGACTGGAAAGGCGGGGGACCCAGGAGGCATACCGACCATAAGACAGGAGAGAATCCTTCATCCCAGTGGGGGGGGGGGAACAAGTAAATAAGAAGAACAATAATCATTACTGGTTTACTCGTACTCATCCCAGTAAGGAACAAGTATATATGAAGACTGAGAATCATTAGGTCAATACTCGTACTCGTCCCAGTGAAGAAGTAGTATGGAAGCAGTGTGAGAATCATTACAGGAGTAATCAGTTCTTTGCCAGTAAAGGATTGGTGTTGGAAACACATAAGACTAAGATAATTGGAACATTATTGGTTATCCTAAACCAGGAAGAGATTGGACATTGAGTCAAGAGTGTCTCAAGTGTGTTTGATAAGAGAACCAAGAGACAGTAACCAACAAAGGGAATAAAACCACAAGAGAACGAAGTATAAGAGAAAAGTGAACCATCCCCCCCCCATTGATGAACTATATGATCTGAAAAGTCATCTCTTGGAGTACCTTTGACTACTTTATTAAAGTGAACTGTTACGGAAACCAATATACAGGGGAAGGGAGTCATTCCATTCTCCTGTGCCTTAGTTATTCTTATGGTGTTAGGGTCAGTATAGGTTAGTTTTGGTCTGGACACATCTTTCCTTTTGGGATTTACTGACAAGCACCCTAGTTAGTTTGGTTAGGCAGGGAACCACCACAGCTTAGGGAAAGTCAGGTCTTTTCATCTTTTCTTTAAATAAGGATTGAGTCAAAATGGAAGATATGAGTCAGAGTCTTTCTTCTGACCCATCACACCCTCACACAAGAGTTAATGACCATGGGTCAAATACCCTGTTCTATGAAATTTCTTCTGCTCAGGTGGGTCTACAACCACGTTTTAGCTTATTGCACCCTTTACAGAGGACAAATATCCATTTGCATATCAATCCTTGTCCCACGCACAAGGGCAGTCCAGCACTGAAATGCTAGGCAAATCTCCTCTGAACAAGAGTACCATCAGCAACCCCAGACATGTGTTTCGGCCTTGTTGGGCCTCATCATTGAGGTGAAGCTGAGCCTCTCTAAGACAGTGAGCAAGGTGTCCACGAGCTCGAGATACGCTTATGAGAGAATTGCTGGGGGCGGGGGCATATCTATTTCAGGTGTAAAAAACCTTTACCCTCATTACCATTGTAAGCAACTGGTTTTGCTGGTATAGCTGGACAATGTGCATTGGAGAGCCCTTTTCTGGTTTGTTTCTTGCCTCACCAATTCCTCTCTTGTGGGCTTTGCCTGAAGCTTGGTGTAGCTTGTGTGTCCATAGCGAGGGCGAACGATCATGAGGGTAATCATGGCTCACCCTGCAGGTGCTGGATTGTGTGGTAAGCACCACTGTATCCTTGTTCAGTATTTTTAGTATTTTTGTCTCTTTTTCCGTTTTGGAAGCGGGATCTTGATTGGTGCACGACTTGATGCTGCTGACTTTGCTAGGTTCTTTCCTCAGTGCTTCCTCAAGTTGGGAGGGAAGCAAAGTCTGTGGTTTAGGTCCGATTCTGTCATCCTGTGCCGCTTGTGTTTCTCCTACCTTTGCCCCTACTATTCCCCAGATTGCCAGGGCACTTTCAAGAATCTCCAGGGAGCACTGGCTTACAGTTAGAGCTCTGATAACACAACCATAAGTAAGTTCATGTCTCTTTAAATCTATTGACATACTGTTTGCCCTTGCCATTGCAGGGTGGATCTGGCAGCTTTATACCTTTTTTTTCCTTTGCATCAAACTTCTCACCTTCTACTTATTTACTTGATGGATTTGTTAAAAAACATAAAAAATAGTCCAGCAGTACAGTAAGGCCATAGTGAGGTTGGAACAAGGTTGTTACATGGCCATAACAAAAGACTGGCCTTTGCTGTACATAGTCATCACTCTTGTTGGCTAAGTGCTGGCTCCAAGTATGGCTTGAAAAGTAAAACCTAGAGAGCAGTTGTCTTAAATGGCTGAAAAGGCAAACCCTTGACCCAGCATGCTAATGTTCCGTCTCTGGGTACATTTACCCAATCAACCATTAAGTGGGCTCTGAGAAGTCAAAGGATGTTATCCAGCAGTGCATGCCTGCGTAATACTGTAAATAGGCCACTGCATGCTGAGGTCTTTGCCTTAGGTTGCTGTCTTGTGGATCCTCAGCCTTTTCCCTCTCTGCCCAAAAGCAATGAGGTTCTATGTGATAATCTCGAATATTAAAGGCTGCACATAAAAGACAGATTGTTTTTGGGCCAATTTGATGCAGCCTTTAATATTCTAAATGCACTCCTCCTCTACCCCACATTCCTGCTCTTTGTTATTCTGAGGTTTCACTCCTGAATCCCCCCCTTAACCTGTGCCCCCACCCAAACCCCACCTCACATACAAATACACACGCAGAAACACACCTTCTCCCCAGCCCCCCGCCCCACACACACACACGCACACACACGCACGCACACATTCTCAGGGGGACACAAATCCAATTGGGTAGCCTTGGCAGAGATGGAGGAGCACCCAAGGTGTTCACCCCCCATGACTATGGCAACATGAAACAATTCCCACAAGATCCCGTGAGACTACAAGATCACGTGGGATCACCAAAGACTCGGGGGCCATCTTGGATGAGCTGGCTATTTAAGCCATGTCCATCTGGCAGCACATGTTTAGCATTCTGCATTCAACGGTACACCTGCCTGTTCCCGAGCTCCCTAAGAACATATCTGGAGGCTGGATCACCACAGATACCATTATTACCTGCAAGGAAGAACAACAAGAGCAGTAGGCCACTCGAGGAAACAGACATTTCAGAACAACAAATCAAATCTGTTCTGGTACCGGATTACTTTCCTTACACTCCTGAGAACCGCATTGCCATTTGAGTGTTGCTGCTTGTTTCACATCACTGTCGCCTGCAAGAAAGAAAAAGAAAGAACGTTATAACACTTCAATCACTGGCATAGTTTTGCCGAAGATTAAATCACGAGCAAGGCAAAAGACATTAGAGAAGTCAGACAAGAGACATTGGAAAAGCAAGGCAAGAGACATTGAACTTTGCAAAAACAAACTACATCAAACCCTAGTGAAGAATAGACGCCAACTACAGCGGGACTGAGTTGTTGGCCAGTGAAGGAACGGACCAAGATCGCTTGTAGTGCCCTGCTCTATGCACCAAGGTGAGCCTTACTGCCCTAGGTTGTGGTACACAGGAGGTGGGATTGCACTTACTCAGGATACTAAACGAGCCGCTTCTCTTTCCTTAGAATTACTCACCATCAAAAAAAAACTACAGGAGGACACCTTTACATTACTATCCACTCCCTTCTCCCCAATCCCGTCAGTGCACCTTTCAAGTCCCATTCGTGATTGGGTCAGAGGTGATGAGGGCACTCAACGGAAGTTCTTCACTGCGTCCCCGAAATAACCCAGACAGGTGAGCGCTACAGGTGGTTCCTTCTTCCTGCATCGTTATTGGTGAGCCCAATACCAACATTTATTTCCGAAGTGGACTCAAGTCATAAAGGTATGGCAGGTGTGGGTATGACCTTTGGCTGAGCTTTCTACTCATCTGAAGGGACAACTGAAGTTTGTCCTTCAGCCGTCCCCTCGGATAAATCCCTGGAGAGCTCCATAGATCAGCTGTATGACGATAATTGCCTGCGTCGTCCTGTGGGTGATGCTGCATCTGAAGGAGGTATGATGTCTGGAACCCTAGGTGAGCCTATTAGCTCAGAGTTACCTTAAGGGGAACAGTGTTGCTAGTTTCCATCCTGGCATTGCAGCCTGCCTGGAAGTAGTTGGTGCTGGTCAAGGTTCACCTGAGTCCACTGCTTTAAGATTTGCCGATAGGGGTGTGGCTTGGAGCCATGGCAGTCGGTTCAGCTCAATGAGAGCTCCCAGCTGGTGCCACGCTGACAACCACAATGCCCAGGTGAAACCGAAGTTCCAACATTGATATGTGGTGTGTCCTGAAGCTAAAGTACTGCAGCAGTCTTTGACCGTTTTCCGACCCCTGGTGGCACCTGGAACGCAGAGTTTTCTCGATCCGAAGTGGGACGAGACGCAGAAGGGTCCCAGCAGCAAGATGGCAGATGCTCCAACGGTTTGAGTCTGCCAGCGTTGTCGGCTGCCGGAGCACTGCTGGAAGCCCTGAGGGCAACGCGATAAGGAACCTCAATCTCCCTCCCGGGGTGGATGTCAACTCCTTTCCTCTAGCGGGGAACCCCCCCATGCCCAGCAGAATGATCGGCAGAGCCGGACCCGGGGAGTACCTCCGCCTCCCATCTCAGCAATCCGGCACGTGACACATGGGGGGGGACTGACTCGCCAATAATCCGCCCTCATAACAGCCAGAGCTCAGTGCCGGTAAACAGGCAGAAGGTAAGGCGGCACCTGCAGTGCGAGGGGGTGGAGGCATTCAACCAACCTATGGCTGGGGATTCCAAAACTAAAAGCCCCTCTCCCGGGATACGAAAAGCAGGCAACACAGATTGCCAGTGGACCCAACCAAGAGCCCATTGGGGTGCCATAACTGGGCCCAGCCTAGGTCCTCCATACTACTTGCTGCAAAGAGTGGTGAGCAACAGGGCAGAGAGTGGGACTGCCACACCCCGAAAGATACAACACAGGGGATTCGGACTCGCCCAACTGAGAAAAGGCCTGGGGTTACCCCTGCCGAAGCGCTCCCTTCCATACAAAAGTAGAGCAGATTGACTAACACTTCAGGAGGCGATGCTCTGCGAAATACGCAGCATATAGGCTACGAAAACCACCCCAAAAAGTGAGTCATTGGAGCCAGGGGCTCAGGGACACACTAAACAATAAGCACCCCCGTGGCACATAGTGGGCCCCCAAACTCTAGCCGCCAAACCATCCTGCAATCTGCACCCACAGAGCAAACAAAGCAACCTGAAACATTGAAATAAGCCTCTGGGTTCGGTGGGGACAGAGCAAGCACAGCAAGTGTCCAGGAACTCCAAGCCCGCGAAACAGACAGATATTGCAGCCTTACTATCAACACCGATGGCTGAGAAGTCAAAAAAGGGGGAGCGCAGCGAAGGCACGACGTCTGGTTCCCACTCAGAAGCGGCCCCGGAACCGATGACGCAAACAGTCACGAAAGCCGACCTACAGGACCTCCTCACAGCAATCACCAAGGAATACCAAAGGGGGACGGATGAAGTTAAACGAAAGAGTGGGAGAAATCGAGGCCAGAACTGAAGAAATAGAAACCAACATTTACGTACAAAACTTCAAAATTGGGACAGGGACGGACAGGATCGCAGCACTAGAGGCCAGATGTGACGCCCTTGAAGCCAAACAGGAGGATGCAGAAAACAGATCAAGACGCAACAACATCCACCTGAGGGGAATCCCCGCATCAATCTCTGATGATGAGCTGAGTCCCTACGTGAAAGACCTGTTCCGCTTAATTATAACTCTCCCAGATGAGGCTCCCCTGGAACCCGGGCAAAGCAAAACGCTGCCTCTCCCCCGGACGTCCTGGCCCGCGTGCATTTCTACAGAGTCAAAGAGGAGATAATGCGGGAAGCCAGGAGCTCAGCCCGAATCCATTTCAGAGACACTGCAATATCCCTATACCAGGACCTGGCCACAATGAAATTGGCAAAACGGAAAGCCCTAAAGCCAATGACGGAATGCCTCCGTGAAAAGAAAATAACTTACCGGTGGAGCTTTCCCACAGCCGTGACCTTCACCTGGGAGGGAAAACCCCAGCAGATCTCCCCTAGAGAGGCGGAAAATGTTATGAACCCAGAGGCCGGCGGGGAAGAGTCCAGTGGAGCGGAGCCTGGCTCCGAGGGCTCCAAGCGGGATCCCTTGAACACAGGATCCCGATTTGAGAGCCGCCGCAGAATGCGTGGGCCAGCCCACAAGAACAAGAAGGCCAACAACCGATGAGGAGGGTCACTGAACAGATCAAAGCCTGATGTCGACCTTACACCCGCTCTCATGAGCTCTCCAGGGGGAGCCACCATGGAGGCCCCTGTTTGGGCCAGGCCACCCGGCACTGGGGCCTCCCTGGGTTACTAAGCAAACGGGCTCCCCCCACAAATCCAACCCTAGCTATCCGCAGAAACAAGATCCTCAATGCATACCTGCCACTTGGAACAAACTCAAGCCCCATCCGATGGGGGGGGCAAGCCACCTGCTACACTGGAAACACAAGATGCGAGTTCGCCTCCAACAGAGTTGGTTGCGATGGCCCGGCTGTAGGCCCCGTTGGTCGAAGGCTGGACCGCACCTGTTAGCGGCCGATGAAAAACTGATATCTTTCCTCCGCTACCCAAAACGCTTCTTCGCCTCCTCGGGCCAAGAAAAGAGAGGGGTGGCCATGCTCCTTAGCCATGACCTACCACTGACCCAGATCACAATTAAAAGAGACCCAGAAGGTCAGTACCTATTGCTGAAAGGTCTTCTAGTCGACCTCCCCATCACTGCGAGTCTGTTGTTTTGGTTCAGTTGTTTTGCTCGTTTACTGAAATGAAGCTTCAAATGTAACCCTAATATCCGACGATACGTTGGAGGCTGTATATTCAAAAACCAATAAAAAGAAGTGTTGAGAAAAAAATAAGATTTGCCGATATCCCAGCCATTAATACAATCGTTACTGATAGCACTGCAGACTTCGACCCTGATCTCTTAGCCAAGTATATGTCCTCAGCGCAAGGCTCCCAGGTTGGGGTGCATGTATTGCTTTCACTGTGTATTGAACCGATGGCGTATCAACATACTGAATGTTTCAAACAATCCCCCCCACAAGTTTGCCTTGTAAACTCATACATTTCACACACATTAATGTCATTAATAGCCAAAGTGTCTCAAAAAAAGCTTGAACACACAGCAAGTGTTGCAGCCTGTGAATACTAGTCCATTGTCCGTCTGAGCCTCAGGTTTGCTTAACTCCCCTTGTTATGAATGGCCTATGTCCCCCTCGCTCCACAAAATCAACAAATTGTTTCAAATTGCGTTAAATGATTCTGTGGATCCTGAGATCATTGAGGTCCATTTTTACATGACCCAGGCCTCCCATATTTTGCACCACCATATTGAATCTGAGGGCCCTCTGTGCTTTTTCTTTGCTGTGAAATGGCCAATCTCACTGCCATCAGGAAGTTGAGTCAGCAGCTTTGTCATATTACTGGACATTGGGCTTTGTTTTTTTTCCCCTTCACGAGAGAGATCTCAAAGCCACCTATTTGGGGGACAGTGAAGGTTACTTTCAGGGGTCTCATTATTGCTTAAGGGGCAAGGAACAAACCAGAAAGGCTTGGTGGAGAGGAGGTCAATGGAAGACATTGTCCACCTGATGTCCAATCTCAAGGGGGATCAGGGAGTGGTGAAGGCAACGTTGCAATCTGTCAGGGAGAAGAAGCCGGAGTTGCATTCCTTGCTTCTGGGAGAGGTCAGCAGAACTATAAATTTCACAACACAAAGCTACTAGGGGGAGAAATAGGGTGGGGTCTGTTCTGGCCCATAGTCTTCGAGCTGCCAGGAATGAGAGAAGGGTACAGTTGATAAGGGATGAGTGGGGAAATGATGTTTGGGATCCTGAGGGTATTCTCCAGAGATTCTTAGAATGTATTGCCCTGTACAGTAGTGAAGAGACTCCCTCAGAATCTGAGGCCAAGGGATACCTGAGGGATATCCCTTTTCCTTCTCTGTCATCTAAAGAAGTGGAGACCCTGGAGGCTGAGATCACCTTGGGCGAGATGAAGAAGGCCATTCAACATATGAAGACGGTGGAGGCCCCAGTGGAAGATGCCTTCACATCAGCTTTTTTTAAACTGTGTACGGACCTCCTAGCTCTCCTTTTGGTCAAGGAATGCAATAGTATTAAAACAGGTGGTGACATGCCTCCCACCTTCCCTGAGGCCATGATAACAGTAATCCTGAAAGAGGGAAAAGTGTTGACCCTATGCATAGATTATAGACGAATATCCCTCTTGAATATAGATGCCAAGATTTTCACACAGGTTCTGGCGTCGAGGCTTGAGGTGGTTCTCCTGAAATTGGTCCACCCGGTTGGCATTGTATGGAATTGGCAAGGGGTGGATAATCTTAGAAAGATACTGGATCTCCTCACTTCCCTGGATGCTAAGAGTGGATGAGTACTGATACCCTCGCTAGATGCCGAAAAGTCATTTGACTGGGTTAGCTGGTCTTTTATGAGAGCGGCACTGTGGAAGGTGGGCGTGGGAGGAGTGCAGATGGGTTGGATTGGAGTGATATATTCTGTGCTCTCTGCCAAAGTGCTTGTTGATGGAATAGAGTTGCGTTACTTTCCCCTTTATAGAGGTACTAGACAGGGGCACTAGTGATGCAACCATGGGCCCCGAGTGTACGAGAGGACCAGAATATTCAGGGTATTTTGATCCAGGGACAGACTTACAAGTTGGCCTTGTTTGCATACAATGCCTTGTTATATGTGGCCGGACTGAGGGAGTCTATTGCGCACTTCCTGAAGGGTTTACAGGAATATGGCAGCTTTTGGTATTTAGGATAAATCTTGCCAGGTTGTGGTCTTCCCAGCAGGATCGGTGGAGGGCGCTGTGTTGGAATACTTTCAGACTCTACCCTTTGTGATCGACAAGGAGGGATTCAGATACTTGGGAGTGCAGATTTCCATGGATGTGGTCGAGTTGTTCGATGTGAATTATATACCTCTCTGGGCCAAACTTAGACAGGATCTGGAAAGGTGGGGTAAGATGCAACTATCTTGGGATGGCTAGGCTCAACTGTATTATGATGACTCTTCCCAGGTTTTTATTCCTGTTTCAGTTGGTGCCCAGAGTGGTGCCGGATACCTTTCGCCAAACGGCTAAGCAGGCTTTTTTGCACTTCCTCTGGAATGGGGTCCATCCTAGCAAAACCTATCATACACTCATCCTCCCTAGAGACAGAGGTGGTATGAGTCTCCACAACCTGTATCTGTATTACAGGGCAGTGCAGCTTCTCGTGATGGTAGACCTTCCCAACCCCCTCACGTCTAAGCAGTGGGTGGTCCTGGAAAATGCGGTTCTGGCACCCTGTTTCCTTGGGGGAATGGTTGTGGGTCCTGCAGAATAGAATCCCTAAAAGAGTTCTGGAACATCCGGTACTTCCAGTACTTTGGAGTGCATGGAAGGAGGGGAGTCCTAAACGTTGACTCACATATAGCCCACCCCGCTGAGTTGCATATGGGCCCCTCCACTGCAATATCTGATCAATGAACCGCTGGGTTTCCAAAGGTGGTTTAAGGCTGGTCTGGATAAAGGGGGACAGTTGTGGGATGGGGGACAGTTTCTTTCCATTGCGCTCTTGGGGGAACACCTACAGATTGGGGATATTTCGGTATTTCGTTACAACCTTCGTGAGGAGTTGACAGACTTTGAAAAAAATCTATCTGCGAAGGGGGGAAACAAAGGGCCTGCTGTCCAGTATTTATAGAGAGCTCCTCTTGGTTGAGACTCCGTGGCATGCAAAGGATAGACCAAATAGGGAAGAGACCTGGTTAAGGAAATTCTCAGATCTGCTATGGTTTAACATGTGCCAGAAGGTTTCTCTGGTCACTGTTTCCATGGCGTATAGATGGCAGGCAACAAAACGTTTACATAGGTGGCATTGCCCTCTTAATGAGTTAGCAAAGATGTACCCCCGAGTAAACCCAAATGGTTTGAAGTGTAATTTTAAAGGGGTGGATTTCTGGCACATGTGGTGAAAGTGTATGAAGATGCAGGAGTTCCAGACTAGGGTTGTGCTCTGGGGTGAGAGAACTAGATGGAATTCAGATGACTTTCTCCCCCTTACTGATATTGCTGGGGGTGAGCGAGGACACAGAGAAAGAGTTAAATTGGAATCATATGTCTCATACCATATTAATAGCTGCCAGGAGTTGTGTTGTGCAGCAATGGGAAAGGGTTGTGATCCCCACAAAGAGAGAGTGGCTTCAGAGGGCAAGGGATGTATATTCCATGGAGTATCTAACGTACTTGCTTGATGAATCCAGATGCAATACAGAGATGGGGTGGCTTCCTTTTTTTAACAAATACCGAAAGACTTCTGGATATCTGACACTATTCAGGCTTTGAGTATTGATGCTACGCAGCAAACAAATGCTTTTGTAAGACACTGTACCTAGAGAGGGAGCGGGGGGGACAGAAGGCAGAGGGAGGGTGCGAGTAGGCCAGAGGGAAAGAGGCAGAGATCTCCGAGAAGTTATTGGTTCACTGTGTTTCATTGTATAGCCTGTGAATCTCCTGCTTCTTTTCACCACTGAAAAATAATAAAGATTTAATTTTGAAAATAAAATAAGTGTCCAGGGGTCCCACTGTGGCCGGATCTGTGCCAACACAGTGGAGAGTAGTCAGGTTGGATGCGGTGGAGCTTTTGTGGGTACCACCCCAGGTTCTTTGTACTTTCTACAATTAGCCATTTGCTACTTTTGTTCAACACAGTTTGGTTTCTTATCGGCTCTCCCCTCGACTCACTGGCTATGATGAACAGTACCACGGTGGCAAGCATCTCTCTCCAACTTGGTTAACAGCGCATGAGGGTCCTGTGTACCGTTGACATCTGCTGCAACACATGCTGGCTATTGTTCGCGGTTTTACGATTCCTTCCGTGGAGGTTTCACAGGCCTGGCTTGGAAAGGGCAAGGTTGCTTCTCTCCTTGTCACCCTCTCGATTTGCGCCGTCTTTCTTCTCCTCTTGAACTGCCATGCTTAGTTAGCTCTCTCGTCGTGCGGTCTGCCTAGCTTGTATTGTGCTCTCCATCTTTTATGTCTGTGGGGAAGGGAAATGGCCATCACGTGTGTGTGATTCTGGTCGAAGAAAGCAAAGCGGTTCATCACAGCCGGTGAGTCGAGGGGAGGACCGATAAAGAAACCAAACTATATTGAACAAAAATAGCAAACGGCTGATTGCAGAATGTACAAAGAACTGTTGATGTAAAAGGGGAAAGCCAGCTGCAGATGAGCCAGGCACCATGTGTGTGCTCACTCGAGAAACTCTGGGTGATTACCCGATTGTTGATACTACTATTACCAGAAGGCCTTGGGAAAGGCAAGAAGATGGTCTAAGTGGTCATATGACGGTCTAGTAAAATCCTCTGTACAGTCGAAAGTCTTTGACCGGCAAATGATCGTGAATAAGGGAACTGAATCCCACATCTGGAAACTGGAAAATTGGCAAGAGTGAACCCGAAGGAGGGATGCCGATAAAAAGGGGCAAAATCTAAAGTCTCAAAAGGGGAACAGTGTGTTGCCTAGAGTGAACCCAGCAGAGTATGATCCACTAGTATCAATTCAATGTAGAACACTGACGGGAAAATATCCTGCTTAATAAAAATGAAGGAAAGCACTGTGGTAGAAGAGTGAACCCGACGGAGGGGCGTCCAACAGTGTGTTGTTTAAAAAGACATTAAGACATGTGAAGTACAACATGTGAAGGTGTTTGTGAAAGACTAGGGGAAGTGGATTGTCCCCCTTGACATTCGGGTCCGAGCCCAGCACAGGAAGGTCCCGAAAGAAAGGCTTGAGCCTGATCAAGGGAGGTCAGAAAGACCAGAGGAAGTAGATTGTTCCCCTTGGCACTCAGCAAACGGAAGAGTGAGGAAAGAAAGCCAGAGGGAACCCGATGGGAGGGAGGGTGATATTCGAGAGGGGTCTGTGTACGGAAGAGGGGGGCCCAAGGGTGAAGAATCGTCACCCCAAGTGCAATCTGAAAGAACTTTGTGTTTGATTACTTGAACTATCAGATCCTCAGACGCAGGATAGACAACCTCTGAAGATCCAGATATTGATAGGAACTGTTTGAGGGGTCTGCGTCCGGAAGATGGGGACCCTGGGATGAAAGCAACACCCAACGAGCAAGCAGAAAGAAACCTTTGTTGTTATTCTGAACACATCAGACCCTCAAAGGCAAGAAACTCTTTATAGAGCAAGGGACATGGCCATAGAAGATCCTGATAGCTGAAAACAAAATTGTTGTCTCATGCTGGGAAAGCTTGAGCATGTGCTGTGCTCCAGAGTCCCCTGCCTTGTCCCGTGGGTAAGGGGGACCACAACTACCGCATCCTGACATATTGTTTGTGAACACTTCATTTCTTCTGAGCCCTATCCCACACTCTTTTGTATTTTTGCCTAAGGATTGGCAATAGGATTTTCTTAGTATAGGCCCTTTTTTATTTGACAAGACGCCACTAGGACTGCCTTATTTTGATTTGATGGTCATAGCTGGCTCCCATCTTAGATTTAGGTTTAGATTAGGCGTTTTTCCACCCTACCTATATAGTTTAATGAACACCCTTGAACTGTCATCACTTGTGTCTGCCTATGCTTGATACCATGCCTTCCTTACACAACCCATGTTATCTCTTACTGGGACCAGTATTTTAGATCTGAGGATAATTCATTGATTCGTTTTGGATAGTTTACTTGGTATATTCTCTTGGGGTTGGAAGGTATCAACACCGCAAGATATATTATGGGTTTCGCATGTGAATCCCCCGACATCACCACAATGTCCTACAGGTTCTCCGACACAATCAGTCCCTTCGACTTGTTGCAGTTCATTGTGAATCCTGAGACTTTGCTAAATGTTTCTAATTCCCCCAGGAATGCAGGGAGTGAGGAAGGCATGTTGGGCAGGTATACCAACAGATCATCAGTGTACAGGGCCACCTTATGCAAGGTTTTCCCAAATTTAACTCCATGAATAGTCATTCACTCTGACCATATTGGCGAATGGCTCCATTGCCAGTGCACAGATTAAAGAGATAGTGCAACTCCCCATGTCGTGCCTTTTAGAGATGGCTATTCAGTCAGTCAGGACCCCATTAACGCTGATTCTTGTGCTTTGAAGGTTGATATCTTGGCCTTGCATCATTGTGAAGACTCTTCAGCCCCCCTTGTGGTGCTTAGATGGTTTGGCCATCATGAGTTAACTTGTATACCTCCATCAGGTGCCTCCCGCCTCCTGCAACTGCACCACTCTGCCCCACACTTTTTCCAGTAGTAGTCCTTCAACTCCTTTGTTGGCTGTCTCCCCCAGTCCCACCTGTGAGCGGAGTCTTCTGCTCTACCGCCCAAGCACTGTCCCTACTCTGGGGTGGGTGTGCTCCAAGATCAACCGTTGGTCCCAAGATTCTGCCCAGTCCCTTCTCCCCCCAGCAGTGCCAGGCCCTTCCTTTTTAGCCAGTGGCGCACCTCAGTGATGCGTCCTTTGTCCTGTTCATTTTAGGCCTATCCTCCTTCACATGGGGGCTCAGTAGGCAGCCACGTCAACCTTTGTAATTGGGCACAGTGGGGGATGCCCACTCTCTCCCCCTGCGGAGGGGGAGGCTCTGTCTCCCGGATGCGCCGCAACTTGGAGACCCAACCGGCCACATGGGAGATTCTCTTCGGGAGGTCAGCAGCTAGCCGAGTGGCATCTTTATGGGAGGGCAAACGGGGCTCGTGCCTCGGGCCCCCATCCTGGGATCCTTTGAGGGGGGCCACACCACTTTGGAAGGCGGGGGTCAGGGCAGGGAGAAGAACTAAAACGAGTGAACCTGTTGTGGAAACGAAACGATTTATTGAAAAACATTGTCTTTCTACAAATAGCATTTGTTTGTTTAAAAAAAAGGACCAGTTGGCTTTTTGCTGATTTAGGGGTGAGGTAAATGCACTAGTTTGCTGTGTGGCAAAATGGCAGAACTTTCAGAATGTTAACCTGACTTTCGCTTTACACAAAAATATGCTTTCCTCCAGCCCTAGCTCCAATAGTGATGCACACTCGAATTTATTGTAATGCGCGCTCTTGCCCCTCATAGCCCACAATTATTTATTTATTCAGGCTATTTTATAGCGCTATCTGAAAGTCATTTTAAAGCGCCTGAATAGGCAAACACACACATATTTACTTAGCGTTCACATCATCTTTAATTGAAAAACCAAAACAAACAAAAAAGCAGTTATTTTTAATTGGTATTTTAAACATTCTAATAATCTCTCTTAATTTTCTTCGGTTGTGCATGTACTGGGAGGACCATGGACAAATAATTTGTGATAGCAATGTTTTTTGACACGCAATGTATAATAAAATAGTTTATAATATGGGGGTTCCATGCCTGACTCCTTTCACTTTTCTAACAGCTGTAATAAGGCCTACTATTGTCACTCCATATAATGGTGCTCAATGTATTGACCTCTGAGGGATGAAGGGCTGGGTCGGTTCTGCCGGCATTACATTCTGCGAAGTGCAGTCTTGCCCGCTTGTCTGAGGGTATTGCTTAACCTGTGTGCTATTCACTCTGCGATATATGCGAATGAGTATTGCAGCGATGTGCCAATAAGGGCATTCGAAGAGCAAAACCTCCAGATAAATAAAAGCTGAATTTAAAAAAGAGATACAACTATATCACAATATCCAAATTGCACACAATGAGCAGCGCAAACATTTTGAGGTGCTAATCTTCTAGCTACAGGTGTAGGGCTGGTTACGTAAGTCGAAGGTATCTTGTAGTGTTACAAGCACGCCCATGTCAACGTCACCTTTCGATCCTCGAAAGACAAGATGCAATACTCTGTGATTACCACTAAATGTCGGACTATATGCACAGCATGTGACTCTAAGCAGATTCACAAGCATCAGAAATGCTATTACGGTAGGTAATGGCTTGTTTTATGGTTTAAGCCAAACACACAGGACTGGCATGTGATGGGCATTTTCTGGTAACTGTTGGCCTGGACACACAAGACTTCTCGGGGGACCTAACTCTCACTGAATGTATTCATCTGTCTTCTACAGAACTCCTCAATTTGCTCCAATTTTCACTGTAGAAAACACTTACATTGATTTATTCCACTATGTACATAAGAAATCAAACCTTTTATTCCAGTGTGCCCTTAACAAACCATCTGCGTCAATACACAACCCCATGACATTTAGTGCTGTATGAGGCACCATCAGTTATTCTATTCTACCTAGTTATACACATTTTCCGTTCTTTTCATACTCCTGCGTCCCGCCCCCTTTTCTCCATACTGTATGGGCGTCCCTTGCTAGGGACGTGAGATGGAACCTTTTTTCACCAGAAAAATCAACTTCCCCTTTAAATTTAGATGCGTGCAGGGGTGCGGCCCTGGGAAGATGCGTTCCCCTGACTCCGCCCACCGGTGCCACTCATCAGTCCTCTTTTTCGCGTCAACTGGAACAGACCACTTTCACTAGCGCTCCTGGGTTAGGCCTCCAGCCTAGTAATTCCATGTGCTCTTCCCCAGATAAGTACTTTCGTCTTCTTTTTTCTTGTCTTTATTCAGATACATCTGTCCTCTGGCGCCACGCTTCTCCCTGGCTCATGTCGACGTCATTTGGCTTTAGCAGGTGTCCAGCCTGCGAGGGGCTCTTCCCTACATCCGACCCCATGCTCTTTGCCGCCGCTGCCCTGACCACGACTGGGAGGCTTGTACCGCGTATGACACGCACACACCACACGTTCTAGCTCAGTGGAGGGGGCTCTTCGGAAGGTTGCCTCCAGAGGACTTGAAGGAATTCGTCAGACACAAATCCAGGCCCAAAGTAGGGGCACTGGTTTCATCCGCACCCTGCAAGGGCGACTCCTTCCGCAGGAAGCACCTGAACGGGAGGGACCTTTTGGGTTCTAGCACCAGCGCAGGTCCCGAGGCTGATTCAGCTACCAGCCTCCAGGCTGAGGGGTCGCGAGAGCCTACCGGTGATGTCGCTGAGGTATCCGCAAGGTTCTATTACCAGGTTTCCACCCGAGGGGCTGCGCCCTAGTACCGGACAAATGTCTGAGGTGGCGCCTCTACGCAGCACTGCCGGTGGCACAGCCGAGGGCACTCTGTTCTGCGGTGCATGGTAGGCCTCAACCTCTACTGTCCACAAAGTCCACAAAGAAGCCAGGTCCAGCGTGACAAGCGCCACGACACAGGCGGCTCGTCGGACACATCCCCCTTTGAAGAACAGGTAAGGGAACGAGTTTCCAGTTGGGACTGGGTTTCGCAGGGCACGTGTCCTACGGCATACCCTTCAGCGTCACAGGGCAGATACACACCACATACAGCAAGACAGAGTGTGCCCAGGTCTCGACACCCCCAGGGCCCTCCGTCCATGCTCGCACCACCAGCGCTCCACCCGCCTGCGTAGACAGTTTTTTTTTATGTTGCTGATGCTTATGAGGTCTCCACAGGTGGGCATCATCCTCAATGATGTGATCAGGGACATGCTCCCTCCGGTCTTGCCACTAGCACCCACAGCTACTCCACCCTTGGTTCCAGAACCCCCAGCTCCTATGCAACCCCAGCTGCCCACGCCATTTGCCCCTACACCGGCCCCCATGCCTCCAATAGTCCCGGCAGCTCCCTATCTGCCGCCTCAGCAGCCGCCGGCTCCTGTCAGTACACCGCAGCCCTCGGCTCCCAGCACTCCTCTGGCTGCACCTGACCAACAGGACACATTGGTGGACACCGATGAGGAGGAGGACCCCGACACACCTTTGTCAACCAATGCATTTCATGTTCAGCTCGCGGGCCTAGCCGAATACTTGGGGTTCCCACAGCCCGAGGTTGAACAGCCAGAGGCGGGGGTCTTTGGCAGAGGTCCTCACTCTACGCCCCACAGCTAGAACAGGGATTCAAATGCAAAAGTACGTGGTGACACTGGCTAAAAAAGGATGGCTTAAACCTCATTCAGCACAGCCTACCAACAGGCGCCTCGACGTCAAGTACAGGCAGTTGGAGGGGAACCCACTCTTGCTGTCGGCACATCCACAGCCACACTCCTCGGTGATTGCTGCAGCCTCAATATGCTATATACTATGCAAGCCAAAATCATCCTTGGCTACTTCAGCCTCTGCACTCCTGGGTAAGGAGGAGAAGATCTTGGAAGCATACGGAAAGAAGATTAATTCCAACTCTTCGCTGCATCTCCGTCAGTCCAATGCGGACGCTATGCTCGCTGCTCTCAATCAATGGATTTTGTGGGAAATAGCTGACTTACTTCCGGTACAGAGTCAGGTGCGCTTCAAGGCGTGGCTGACGGAAGCCAAAATTATAGCGCAAGACATAATGGAGTACGCAATGGCTCACCTTGACACCTCAGGTCGTGCCATCTGCATAGCTACGGACATGAGAAGAACGACCTGGCTATGAGCTACAAAGTTCAACCCAGACATCCAGGAGTGCTTATTGAACCTTCCATTCGAGGGTGAAGATCCTTTCCTTGCCACCACCAATGAGGAACTTAATAAGAAGAACAGTTCCTAGACTGCCAAATCCTTATCCATCCTCACGAAATCCACCCCTAAGGTCTACAGCCAGACGCACCAGCGTTCCGACAAGTGTCGGTCCTTTGGAGGGTTTCGAGGCTTTCAGGAAAGACGGCCCAGGCAGCCAGACTGATCTCTGAGCCACACAAGGCAGCGCATGAGGGCTTTTTTCAGTCCCCCCTCCTCAGCCCCAGCCTCAGAAGGAAAAAAGGCATGACACGCTCATCCGGACCCACGGGTCTCCGGTGGGGAGCAGGCTTGCCCTTCACTCTCAACACTGCGGTGCAAGGTTTGTGAACCCTTGGATCCTGTCAGTAGTGTCCACAGGCTTCCACCTACCTCTCCCTACTTCTCCTCTCTCCTCCGCTCCCACAGATTGGGACAGCAACTCTGTCAGCAGAAATTTGCTCGCTCGTAGAGAGTCAGGCAGTGGAGGAAGTCCCAGTCTCCTAGTGGGGTCTGGTCTTCTATTCACAGATTTTTGCCATACACAAGAAGAACCAGGCGGGCCTGAGAGTTGTATTGGAACTTTCCAACCTTAACCTTTCCCTTCCTCTTCAAAAGTTCAAGATGGTTAACTCAGCGCTTATTGCGGAGACGTTGTGCATGGGAGACTGGATGTGCTCCCTGGATCTGAAGGATGTGTACTTACACGTCCCGGTCTGGCAACCACATCGGTCCTTCTTGAGGTTCAGCGTCATGGGTTTCCTTTTCCAACACAAGGTTCTACCCTTTGGCCTCAATTCAGCTCCCAGGGTCTTTACAAGACCGATGAACGCATTGTTAGGCCTTCTCAGGGCCCAAGTTCACCACATCTATCCATACCTAGATGACTGGTTGGTCAGGGCAAGGTCTACGGAGGCAGTCCACCATACTGCCTCCACCCTCATGAATACTCTACATGAGTTGGGATTTTTCCATCAATCTCAAGACGTCACTGCTGGAGCCTATGCAGAATCTAACGTTCCTGGGCCTCATCTGGGAAAAGACCTCCGAGAGAGTTTTCCCCTCGGAGGACAAGATCACAGCCATCAAGAAGGCTACAGGGCATTTTCTCAGCAGAGCAGTGACCTTGCCATGCTGTACCAGCACATTTTTGGCATCATGGCGGCGTGTCTCCTGGCAATGCCGTACACGTGGCTCAAAATGAGGCACTTGCAGTTGCGCTTTGCAGCCTCCTGGAGTCCAGAGAAGGGCTCCCAGGCAGAGCTGGTCATCATCCAACCTCATCTCCTGCAGGACCTAGTCTTGTCGAGCACTGACTACAACTTGCAGATAGGCAGACCTATTTGACAACCAGCACCGCAGGTTACCGTCACCACAGGCTCATCCCTGGAGGGCTGGGGAGCCACCCTGGACAGCCAATGTCCATGAAGTTTGGTCTATTCAGAGCAGGAGGCCCACATAAACTGGCTCAAGTTGATTTCCATCTGGTTCGCTCTCAAGGCCTTCCTTCCGATGATCAGTGGCAAGACAATCCTCATTCAAATGGACAGCTCCACCAGCATGTATTATATCAACAAGCAAGGTGGCACCAGGGGGAGTCCAAACTGGAAGCGGACAGGCTCAGCAGGCTGGGTGTGGACAACTACGAATGGCAGTTGAAAGATCACGTCCTTCAGGAGATCTTTGAGAGATGGGGTCATCCTGAGGTGGATCTCTTTGCCACCTGTTCCAACAGAAGGTGCCCCCAGTTCACGTCCTGGTAGGGACAGAGTTGGGGCTCTCTGGGCAACACAATGCAAATCCAATAGAACAACATGAACGCATATGCCTTCCCTCTAACTCCCCTGGTCCACAGGGTGATCTGCATTATCCGGGAGGCCCGGCACCTCTGCATCATCCTGATAGCTCTGTGGCGGGCAGCAAGGTCATGGCTCTCAGAACTCCTCAACCTATCGGATCAGGCTCCGGTACACCTTCCGCTGGGTCCAGCGCACCTACTCTCAAAGCAGGGAGGCACAGTCATCCACCCTCCCCCCCCACCAGAAGTTATCCCTCGCAGCGTGGTGTCTGAACAGGTTACACTAAGGCACCTGCATCTGTCACAGGCTAACCTGGACATTATACAGGGTGCTAATGCTACCAGGAGCCAGTACAAAAGCAAGTGGACTAGGTTTTGCCACTGCAAAGAATGAAGAGGATCCAAAAATAGAACCCTCCCGTCCCCTGCATACCTTTGGATCCCATCACTGGACAGTTAAGTAATTATTCAGTTAGATATTTTGGAGACTCAATTGTGGTCAATAGATTAAAAAAAAGCAATGATTTCTGTATTTCATACAAAACAATCAGTAATTTAATTAAAAAACATATATAACAGAGAAAGTTCAGTTCAATGTGGATGGCTGATGCGTTTCAAGATATTGTTTCTCTTCTTCAAGAGCCATAGAAATGTTTAACTGTAGATAGATAGTAAGAGAGAGAAAAAAAGAAGAAGCTGTGTCAAGATGGTGCATATATGACTAATTTGCAATATTGAATCATAGTCAGACAGTTGATGGTAAGTACATTATGATAATCACAATATGCATAGACATATTCAAAGTTGCTCAAATACACGGGTCTGGTCATCTCAGTAACAGGTTATGCAGAAATCTACATAGATGGATGTCAGGCTCACACATTGTGAGACTTGGATATCTATAAATTCACAAAGGGTCTGTAAGTACAAGGGCTGGTCATTATAAAGTTGCTGAAGTTGTGCAGGGAATAGGAATAAATAATGGTGAACTCACCATGGCCTTCCAGGTTTGCAAACGTCTACGCTGTGTGGATCAGACAGATAATCGTTAAAAAGGTGATTGCGTCCATGTATGTAGCAATCACTTGTGGCGGAAGCCCTTGTTAACAGAATCTACCTCATCATTCAGGCATGGACGGCCACACATGGTCTGTGCCTGAATGATGAGAAAACTGAACTACTCCTCCTAGCCACCCCCATCAATATCACCAAATTGGGCGATCCATAACGATCTTTCAACATTGACGGACACGTTATCAAGGTTGCTAGAGAAGTAAAAACGCTAGGCTTTTACCTAGACTCCTGCTTAAAAATGTGCAAACAGGTCAGTGCAACAGCTTCGACAACAGCTTACACCTGTAAGCTTATCCGCTCCTGCAGACCTTTCCGCTCCACAAAAAGCTGCATTACTATATCTAGAGCCCTAGTGCTCTCTAAAATCGACTACTGTAATGCACTGTGCACTGTGCCAACAAACAAGTCATCAAGAAATTACAGATCTTACAAAATAATGCCCTCCAAGAGACCACCAGGGGGCGCCGGATGTCGGTCTAGCTCTCCGGCGCTCCGCCCGGGCCCCCGAATCCTGCTAAATATTGACTGAATCCTTGTGTGGATATAGATAAAAGGGTAAAATTGAGTAGGGGATTGCGCCCGCGCCCACCCCCACGAAAGTCTGACGCAAATCGGTGCGAGTTGAGGCCCCCTGCGCCCTCGGTGAAATCCACCGAGGCCGACTGTGAAGCCCGCCTGAAGAAGATGGCCGCCGCGCCCCGGAGGCCAACCAAGGGTGTCCAGTAGCCGGAGACCTGCGGAGCTGGTGGACTGCTGCCCCGCGGCGCGGACGGCTGCAACACACTGCCATTACAAGAGGGCCCCCCCTCCCCGGTGCCAGCCATGTGCGCTGTGTGCGAGCTGCTGGGTGCTCGGGTCGCGGGGTGCCCACCCCTGCAACTTTCAAAACAACACAGATAGGACCCAGGGCCAGGTAAGCAGTGCGGCCCCCATCTCCTCCCCTCCTCCTCCGCCTCAGTGATTCCCAACACACCACCACTGCAAGAGGGCCCCCCCTCCACGGTGCCCACCGTGTGCGCTGTGTGCGAGCGGCTAGGCGTTCAGGTCGAGGGGTGCCCCCCAGATGTGCCCGGCGGCGGTGGAGAGAGGACCGGGCCCCCACCACACCGGCTACAACTGCAGGGGGTTTTCTTTCCCTCCCCACTCCCCCTCCACAGGACGCGGCGGGGGATACCAACCCATTGGAACATACTGCCCATCCCCCACTGGCGGTTGGAGACCCCCACGGAGTAACAGGGGTCCCACCCAGCAACCAACACCGCAGGGGAGTCATAAGCCTGCAAACCCGACCAACACCCTAATGACTGGGCCGCCACTGGACAGCCTGAACTTCTGCACGCGGCTGCCACGTGGGGCTCCCCCCACCCCGGCGCCACCTGTGTGCGCTCTGGGCGAGCGGGTGGGCACCCGGGTTGAGGGAGGCCCCGCCAACTGATATTGGGGAACATTGGGGGAACAAGCCTGGGGACCAGGCACACCGGTGGGCAACAATAAAAGGGACCACTGCACACTATGACAGCAGCCACCCCAGTGAAACACGTGGCAGGCAATCCCGGACAGGCATAGAACTTGAGGCATACGTTACACGACCTGGGGTCTAACAGGAACCTGCCCCGGAAACACCGAGAAACCCCCCCCCCCAAACCAGGGATCTAAGACTTAAAACCCCACAGCATTGCAAACAATCCACAGGGCGATATACCAACACATCAAACCAGCGGAAAGGGTGCATACTCTACACAAGAAACCCTTCAGACACGGGTGAGAAGCAGAGACCACACTGCAGAGAAGACCTGAGACTTAACGGCTCACGACCCAGGGGACAACCCGGAGTGAGAAACAAAGAAGGTACCAAACATGGGGAAAGACCTACCCCGCAGAGGGGCAACGCAGAACAAAATAGACAAGTACACAACTTGCACCCCAGCAAGGCTCCCCGGACCGACAAACGAGGGGGAGGTGGATGACAGGGGTGGCGACACAGGCCTAGCACTGTCGCTTACGGACATTATGGCAGCGATAAACAACTCCCAGACCTCGGTGGAGGCAAAAATTGACGGCCTGGCCTCTGAGGTGTCATTCCTGAGACAGGACCTGAGGAACATAACCTCCAGGGTAGGAGACACAGAACAAAGAATATCTGAATCGGAGGACACGGTTAAAAATCTGGGGGACCGACTGGAACAAGTGGAACGGAAAATCACCCTCCTGGAACACAGAGCCGAGGACAGCAAGGGAAGATCCAGCCGCAACAATCTTCGCATTCTCGGCCTGCCCGAGAAAGAAGAGGGACCCTCTATGGAACTCTTCCTGGAAGACTGGTTAGCAGACCTAATGGCCCCTAAAAAACTCTCAAAATTCTTTTCTATTGAAAGAGCGCACAGGGTCCCGACTGGCAAACCGGTTCCCGGGGCCCCCACGCACAGTGATTGCCAAGCTCATGAACTATAGAGACCGAGACACGCTCCTCCAGATGGCGAGGGCAACGGGCCCAATCACCTACAATGGCAACCGGATCGGCTTCTTCCCTGACTACACAAGGGAAGTCCAGAAGTCACGGCAATCGTATGACTGTCAAAAAGAAGCTAACGTCCCTGAACATTAAATATGCACTATTCTTCCCGGTAACCTTCAAAGTGTACCACAAAGGGGTGGGCCAGGTGTTCCGCAACCGCAGGTTCTCTCGGACCCACATCCTGCCAGCCCCAAAATAGACACCCCCCGCGGGAATGACAGAGGCACCCACCAACCCCCCGAGCAGTCGACATCACCAAGGGGGACGGACGAGATGCACGGGACAATGGCTGAAAATGGGCCCACATGAGAACCCAGCTATACAAAACGAGGCACACAGGAACCAAGGAGAAACCTTGAAGCCAGGCGGCCCGGGCGGAGAGGAGCTGAGAAAAATGCACCACCCCCTGCCTAAGCGCAGAGTAGCTACAAGTTGTACGAGTTGGGACATTCGGTCCTTCTGACCACCCACATAATTTAGTTTATGGTTCGTTTGGTTTGGGCGACAGGTACTTCTGGTTGGGGGGAAGTGCAGGGAGGGGGGAGTTTAGGAGTTCTAGTTACTAAAGGAAATGGCTCAAAAGACAATAAAAGCACCACAGACCAGTGATACGCCAAACCGGAACTATCCCCGCTGCAGAAGTAAAGGGAATAGGTATGCCACTGCTGGGGACCCATGCATGTCCGCCTATACTCAAACTGAGCCGACCTTAAGTTCATTGTTAAACGTTTCAAGGTTTGCATGTGAAGTACACCAAAATGAAAATACAGCGAGAGTGAACATGAAGGGGCTCCAGAGCCCGGAACAGAACAAAATACCACAAGTGACAGAGACATGGAAGTTGCATCACATCCTTCAGTAACATCACACAGGAGGACACACGCCGAGGTAGCACAAATGAGGCAGATCTCCTTACTGACCTGGAATCTGAACGGCTTGGGGACGGGTATAAAACGGAAACTGGTACTCCAATACCTTAATAGGCACTCCCTGGATGTCGCATTCATCACTGAAACCCACCTAATAGGTACCACCAGCGGCTTCTTCAGGAAATCCAACTACCCACACACATACCTAGCAGGGTTCTCCAGAGGCTCCAGGGGAGTTATGATCCTTTTACACAAGCGGGTCCCATTTAAGACCAATAAAGTGTTATCAGACCAGTGGGGGAGGTTCGTGATGGTGCTTGGAGAGATGTGGGGGGAGACCTGGGGCCTCATCGCAGTGTACGCACCCCCCATGCTGACGGCGGAGCTCTTCACCAAGCTCCAACCCATTATACTGGAGGAACAGGCGGACTCGTGGGCAATCGGGGGAGACTTTAATGAGGTCATGGACATTGGGCAGGATAGAACGCACAGGGGCAACAGGGCCGCAGACACCCCGACCAAGCTGTGCACCTTCGCGGACGCAATGGGGCTATCTGACACGTGCAGGACAATCCACACATCAGAGAAGGGCTACTCATTCTACTCCAACGCGCATATAACCCTCTCCAGACTGGACTACATTTTCACCCCAAGGAACATGACCCACCGACTAATAGCTGCAGAATTCCTGGCAAGAGGGATCTCGGATCACTCCCCCCTACTGATCAGACTCAAAGGGAAACAACATAAGCAGGATCCCACCTGGCGTCTAAGCGCCTACTATCTGGGATACCGGAAATAATGGAAGGACTCACTAACAAAACATTGGAATACTTTGACCTAAATGAAGCGGTGGGAAGCATACAAAACTGTCCTGCGAGGGGAGGCAATTTCCCTGGTAATTGCCCATAGAAAACGGCACAATGAGGCAATCACAGAAGCAGAGAGTAACCCGGCGGGAGGAACAACTGTTGGAAGCAGGAACCCGCGAGGCACAGGACGCCCTGACGACAGCGCAGACAATTCTAAAGGACAGGGCCCTAGACAACACCCTAACTGCCCAATGGCAAACCCAAAGCCAGATATATGAGAGGGGGGACAAGGCTGGCAAGACCCTGGCCTGGCTAGAACGACGAGAACAGAGTAAAGGGCAAGTACAGGCCATACAAACCCAAGAAGGGGAAATTCTAACGGGTGATTTCGAGATTGCGGCGGCCTTTGTCAATTACGGCTTATAGTCAAAATGTTGAAAACAAAAAAGTCAAAAACAATAATGTTGAAAAAAAAAAGTCTACTTTTTTTTTTTTTTTTTTTTTTTTTTTAATGGGTGGGTTCCCCCCATAAACCCCTGTTTATTTTTTATAGCTAAACCCAAAAAACATAAATAAAAAAAAAACATTCGTTTTTTTTTCAACATTTTTTTTTTCCATATTATTGTTTTCGACTTTTTGCAGTCGACATTATGACTGCACACCGTCAATTACTATGAACAATTATACTCCCCACCAACAGAGGATCCCACACCAAGCACCCCACACTTTCTTAAACTGATTAAGATCCCCCAACTCTCCAGATCACAAACAGAACAACTAGACACTGATATTACGGAAGAAGAAATCGGGAATGCTCTATCACAGCTACAGACGGGGAAGACTCCTGGCCCCAACGGCTTCCCGGTAGAGATCTGGAAGCGATTAAGTGGAACAACGACAAAACATATTCATAGTATGTTCCTCCGCAGTAGAGAGCAGGGCTACCTCCCCCGGACCTCAGGAAAACAAACATAGTAGTCATCCCCAAAGCAGGGAAACCCCCAGAGCGCTGTGCCTCGTATAGGCCTATATCATTAATTAACGGGGAAGCCAAAGTCCTGGCAAACAGGCTGCTCGGGGTGATCGGATCTCTGGTCCACCCGGACCAATGCGGTTTTATGCCAGACAAATCCACAAGAAGGAATCTCCACAGGATCCGGGTGGCCTTGGACCGAGCGGCATAGATCCCAGACCCGCTAGCCCTCCTTGCAGTGGATTTTCAAAAGGCCTTCGATTTGGTGGGATGGGAGGCCCTATGGGGCATAATGCAACGCATGACATTTGGGCACTACTTTATGTCATGGACTAAACTTCTATACACCCTCCCCGTAGCATCCGTGCAGGTCAACGGGAAATCATCCAGGACATTCCCGCTGGGCCGAGGGACCAGACAGGGCTGCCATTCTCACCTCTACCATTCCTTCTCGCCATCGAGCCCCTGGCAATTAGACTACGCACAGATACACGATGGGCAGGGTTTGCCTGGCCTACGGGGGGGGAGGAAGAACGCGTCTCACTATATGCGGATGATCTCTTGATCTACCTGAGCAAGCCAGTAACCTCCTGCCCGATGGTAACCAGGACCCTGGAGGAGTACCAACACTTCATGGGCCTTCGGGTAAACACACAAAAATCGATATACTTCCCTGTCCAAGGGGAGAAGAAGCGATCCCAGATCCCTGCACGTATTCCGTCTCGATACTAAGCTTCACCTATCTGGGCATACAGATAACCACCACACCAGACAACTTCCTCAAACTGAACCTACGCCCAATAGTGGAAAGATTTGAAAACAACGTCTCTCACTGGCAAACTCTTCCTCTCTCACTACTGGGCAGGGCTACACTATTTAAGATGTTGGCACTCCCGAGATTTCTATACGTCCTCCAAAATGCCCCACTCCCAATCCAAGCAGCCACATTCATACTCTACGATGACAAGGAAAACCTGAAGGGGATCCCCAGGAGGTCCCTGCACACCCATCGGATCTGGAAAGAGATACCTAGACACATCGGCTGGGAGTGCAAACCAACCCTGATCCAGCCCCTATGGCACAACGCACACCTTCCCGAAATCCTGCGAATGGGCTACTTTGACACCTGGGAGAGAAGAGGGATATCCACACTGGCAGACCTTGTCCATGAGGGTCGGCTGAGAGACTTTGATGCGCTAAATACAACACACGGGCTAAGGCCTATCAACCGCTTTAGATATCTCCAACTCACACACGCTATCAACACCCAATTCCAGAACCTTACCGTCATACCTGCATGCTCCCCCCTAGAGACAAACACCCTCCCACACCGGATTCCCTCCAAGGTTACTTCCACCCTCTAGCAGGTGATCAACTCCTTTGGCTCTGGGGAACTCACACACCTCCGAGAAAAATGGGAGCAGGACCTGGAGACACTGGAAGCTGAAGAATGCGTGGAGGCATTAACATTAATGTCCCCACGTGAGATTGGAATAGACTTAAAAATCAGATTAGTACATCTCCGAATCCTACATAGATCATACTAATCTAGAACACAAACATCTAGTTGGGGGGGAGACGACGATACAACCTGCCTCCGCTGCAAGAGGGCTGAGGGCACCTTTTACCACATGATCTGGGAATGTGGGGTATTGAAGGACTTTTGGACAACGTGCCTGTCGCGCCTCTCCAGAGTGCTGGGAGTCCCAGTCCCAAAGGACCCAAACTTATTCTATTGGGAATAGGGGGAAAAGGACCCAAACTTATTCTATTGGGAATAGGGGGAGAAACTAACCTTACCAAACACGAAAACGCATTTCTAAATGTGGCACTAGGGCTGGGAAAGAGAGTAACGGCCAGCACCTGGGGCTCCACGGACAGGATAAGTATTGACCGGTGGACCAATGAGATGGACAGGTGCACCTCCCTGGAAAGACGAATCTACACGGCAAGGGGGTGCCCCCGGAAGTTCCTGAGAATATGGGGGAAGTGGGAGGAATAGGAACAAAACTAGGAACCAGTGAGAGCCTGGACGCATTCTGAACTGCCTTACGGCGCATCGAGCCAACCCTTCTCCCCGCTTGAGGGACTCAATACCAACTGTAATGTCACGTGTTATGCTCCCGCTTGTCAAGACCGGTGGGGGGGTCTGTACTTCCGCTCTCTATATGGTAGAGGAGAGGCACAGAAGACCCCAGCCAAGATTCTCGATTACGGTAGCGATGGACGAGCAATCAAGGCCTAGCTTCTCAGGAGGTGATGCAGGCTGGTTCTTAAGTACAGTGTATCCCCAAGCCCCCACAAAGGAATGTCCACACACTGTATTACTGAAAACACAGTCTTTATATAATTAATATTCAAGGGTTATGTACACTTATCACAACAACGCACTTTGTGCTCAGGAAAACCAATAATGATAAATATCTACAATTCTAAAGTGGTACCACTAATATTAGACCTCATAACAGTGCATTCACAATACTGTAGCAATGGCACGCGGATCAATAAGAAGGAAACCAGCAATAGAGAGAGGAGAGATACCAGAGGGTTGAAACAATAGGCAGAAGACTGGCCCTTGCTACTGGACACAGTTCTGTGTGGAGATCCCCCCACCTGGGCAACCTGTAAAATAAAGAGATATAACACAAGCCCAGTCCATATATTGTTCAACAGTCTTATTCTCTCCTACAATGTTTTTACCCCCCCAATGTACCTGGTGGAGTCGAGTTCTTCGAAGAGGCGTCGACAGATCCTTCTTGAATGACCCCCTTTAAAGCAGGAGTCACGGATCGTCGAGAGGCGTCGAGAAACGTCGAAGACCTCGGGGTTCGGCGACGGGGAATCGACGGCCCTTCTTGAATGCCTTCCCTTTCAAGCGGGAGGCACGGGGCGTCGAACGTCCGTCGACAAACGAGGTAGAACGATGTCGAAGAGGCGGCAGCTTCGTCCGAGCGGTGCTCGTCGGCGTCGGGGCGTCGGCGTCCTGCAAGGCGGAGGTGTGCGGGGCACCTCGATGACAATAGTTCTGGACCGCAAAGATTGTAGAGACGGGAGCCCAGCAAGGGCGTTGAGTTGCTCGAGTCTTTGGGGTCGTGAGGTGGCGGGAAACCCACCGGCGGATTCTCCTCGGCGCGTTGGTCGTCCTCGACTTTCTCCGGCAGGACAAAAGCGGTCGACGGTGCGGACGAGGGAGTCCTTCGAGTCAAATGTTCTTAGGCAAGGAGCGGACGGCTCCGGTCGTCGGCGGCTCGGCGTCAAGTGGTTCCCACGGCTGGGCAACACAACTTCGACGGGCCTCCAGCGGTTACACAGACCTGCGAACCCTGGTCGACGGCAATGGACTTCGACAGCGTCGAGGTCCGGGTGCTTCACTTCGATCTCCTCGGCGGTCCCGTCTCGGGTCGGCAGCCTTTCGAGGGTCTGACTTCCAGGGCGCTTCGGCGAAGATTCAGCGGTGCTCGATGGTCCCTCGGAGCACGGGAAGAGGGCGCCTTACCAGGTCCTCTCTCGGGTCAGTCCTCGACGATTTCGACAACCTTCAGTTCCGTCGAAGCAAATGCCACAGCAAGTCTTCTTCTTCCAGCTGGACGTCGAGGATCAGCAAATCCAGTTACTCTTGAGTGGAGACTCAGCTTCTGAATGCTTCTGAACAATTTCCAGTGGTGAGAGGTCCCCAGATATACTATTCTGTCTCTCATCCACACTGCTGGCACACACACAGCAGCCAATCACACAGAAGGGCATTCATGCAGTCAGTCAGCCAATCAGGCACACAGTGCATTCAGGCCACACTCCTCCCTTTCAGACACTCACAACAAGGAATGTGGATTGGGACAAGTACCCAGCCATTCAACACTACACACTGCATTCAGGCCAGTTTCGGGCAGGGCTGTCTCAGTCTTTGTCTCTCATGCCAGAAACCAGACAACCACAACAAGGAGTGTATATTGGTCACACACTCCATTCACCCAGGTCCCACCCACAGGAGGTACCCACAACATACAGTCACTGGGAAGGCTCCAGTCAGTCTAGCTGGGCCTTCACAACAACACCATATATGGAACTTCCACCCAACAGCCAGTCAGGGGGAAGGGACAGAGTCAGGGCTTCCCAGGACTTTGGGAAAAACAAGATAACAGGCAATAGAAAGCAAGAGGCCACAGGGGCCATCTTGTTTCCTATCAGGAATCAACTGATTCCAATGGCAGGGCCTGGGTATCCCAAAATGGAGGACACCCAGAGCACCTGTCAAATTCAGCATGGAGCTGCCACCAGCCCATACCCTGCTCTGTGGGCCACCCACAGGTGCCCAAAAACATACACTAGGGGCACAGGGTTGTACCCCTACCCATGGGTGCCATAAGGGTATCCCATGGGTCTGTTCACCAAACCAAAAGAGAGCTGCACTGCCAGGAGTCCCTCATGAACTCCTGGGCAGAAAACATGACAGAACACACGGTAAAAACAGAAAAAGGACAAGGATTCAGAGGCCCTGTCCCTCAGATGCATTTCCGGCATCACAGTCGCCCCCCCCAGACTGAGGTGGAGGGTGCCTAATCTCCCACGGGATAGACACCCTCATCCAGACGGTCAACATACCTTCTGGAAAGGCCATCTGCATTATCGTGACTCTTCCCTGGTCTGTGCTCTATGGTGAAGTCTAGCCCTTGTAGGCTAATCGACCACCTGAGCAATTTCGGATTCTCACCCTTCATCTGCATAAGCCACTTCAGGGGCTTATGATCTGTTGGGACCTTGAAGGTGGACCCCGTAAGGTAGGGCCTAAAACGCCTAAGGCTCCAAACTATACTAAAACATTCCTTTTCAACAGTAGCCCACCTAAGTTCTCTACCCTTGAGTTGTCTACTGATGAATATGATAGGATGTTCTCTCCCTTTGTCATCTAACTGGGACAAGACAGCTCCAATTCCGGTGTCGCAGGCATCCGTCTGGACGATAAAGGGTCGGCTGTAGTCAGGCGCACTCAACACAGGTGCCCTACACAGACTTTCTTTCAAGCCATCAAAGGCCCTCTGACAGTCTTCAGTCCAATTAACCTTCCTAGGCTGTTTGGGTGAAGTTAGAGCTGTCAGGGGTGCAGCTATGGTTCCATAGTCTGCCATGAAATTGCGATAGTACCCAGTGAGGCCCAAAAAGGCTCTCACCTGGGTTTGAGTAGTGGGAGTCTCCCAGTTCTGTACGTCCTGTACTTTACTGGAGAGAGGTTGGATTTGACCCCCTCCTACCTCATGACCAAGATAGGTAACTTTCCCCTGAGCTATCTGGCACTTGGTGGCCTTGATAGTGAGGTTAGCCCTTTTCAAGGCCTGCAACACCTTATCCAGATGTGTCAAATGCTCTTCCCAGGTGGAACTGTAGACGGCAATGTCGTCTAAGTAAGCCACACAAAAGGCTTCCAGCCCACTGAGCGCATGGTTGACCAATCTCTGGAAGGTGGCAGGGGCATTCTTCAACCCAAAGGGCATGACCCTAAACTGGTAGAGTCCCTCAGGTGTGGAGAATGCCGTCTTTTCCTTGGCATGGTCCGTCAGAGCTATTTGCCAATAGCCTGAGGTAAGGTCAAAGGTGCTCACAAATTTGGCAGCACCTATAGTGTCCACGAGCTCATCAGCCCTGGGCAATGGGTGCGCGTCAGTTTTGGTGACGGCATTGACTCCTCGGTAGTCCACACAGAACCTCCAATCCTTGGTACCCGCCGGGGAACTTGCCTTGGGGACAAGGACCACTGGACTGGACCAGGGACTGGTGGAGGGTTCAATAACACCCAGATCCAACATCTTGGCGACCTCAGCCTGGATGTGGTTTTTGACGGTATCTGACATACGATAGCTCCTGCTTTTGACAGGCACACTGTCACCAGTGTCAATTTCGTGCTTACACCACGGTGTAAGGCCCGGTGTCAGTGAAAACAGAGGGGCATACTGCTGGAGCAAAGCCCGGCAGGCCCTCTGCTGCTCTGTTGTCAAATCGGGAGAGAGTTGTACTCCCTCCACTGAGCCATCCTGAGGGTTGCTATGCAGCAAATCAGGAAGGGGCTCACTCTCATCCTCTTCTTGCCCTGAAGCTAGCAAGAGACATGAGACCTCTGCTCGCCTGTGGAAAGGCTTGAGCCTGTTGACATGGAATACCTGGGGGGCTACCCCAGAGGCTCCCATGTCCACCAGATAATTGACTTCGCCCATCTTGGAGATGATCCTGAAGGGTCCAGTCCACTTGTCTGCCAAAGCTCTAGGCTTGGTAGGCTCCATCACAAGGATTTCCTGTCCCGGAGTCCAATCCACTTGCGAAGCTTTCAGGTCATGCCAGTACTTATTCAATTCCTGGCTGGCCTTGAGATTTGCTGTTGCCTGACCCATCATTTGTGTCATCCTCCGCCTGAGGCCTAACACATAGTCCCCCACTTGCTTGGCGGGACCTGGAGGGGTGGCTTCCAAGCCTTCTCGGATCAAGGCGAGGGGCCCCCTCACGGGATGTCCAAAGAGTAACTCAAAGGGGCTGAAACCAACACCCTCTTGAGGTACCTCTCTGTAAGCAAACAGCAGGCATGGCAGGAGGAGGTCCCATTTCCTCCTTAGGGGCTCTTCCAAAGCACCTAGCATGCCCTTGAGAGTTTTGTTAAATCTCTCAACCAGACCATTGGTCTGGGGGTGGTAAGAGGTGGAGAACTTGTAGGTTACCCCGCACTCTTTCCACATGGTTTTCATGTAACTAGACATGAAGTTGGATCCTCGGTCAGAGACAACCTCCTTGGGGAATCCAACACGGGTGAAAATGCCCAGGAGAGCCCTGGCAACCACCTTGGCAGTAACAGTCCGAAGGGGTTTTGCCTCAGGGTACCTGGTGGCATGATCTACCAAGACCAGGATGAACCGATGTCCACCTGAAGTGGGAGGGTCAAGGGGACCGACGATGTCGATGCCCACCCTCTCAAATGGTGTGCCAACCACTGGTAATGGCTGCAGTGGGGCAATGACCCTGCCTCCAGTCTTGCCAGACAACTGACAAGTTGGGCAGGTCCTGCAGTGGGACTCCACCTCTACTCCCATCCGTGGCCAGTAGAAATGGGCAGAGAGCCTCTGCTTAGTCTTCTTGGTCCCAAGATGACCAGCCAAGGGCACCTCATGCGCCAACTGCAGTAGGAAGGGCCTGTAAACCTGGGGTACCACCAACCTCTTGCGGGCACCAGGTTCGGGCTTAGTGGGCTCACTAACAAGGAGCTCACCCTCCCAATAAATCTTGAATGTCCTAGGCACGTCACCTTGTGCCTGGGACAGGGCCTGTTTCCTCAGGCCCTCGAGAGAGTGGCACTCTCTCTGTCCCTTACAGAAGTCTGCCCGGGAGGGTCCCCCTTCAGCTAACAAGCATTGAAGGTCGGGATGATCCTCCGGGTTGAGAACCTCTCCCACAGGAGAGTCTTCTGTCTCTTCTCCCACAGGAGTTGAGTTTGGGTTTTCCGCTGGACCCAGCCCGTCCGGAGCATGGATCCCAATGGGTGCTGTCGGAACAGCAGGAAGAGAAGGTGTTCCCTCCACAGAGGTGGCCTTCTTGGTCTTCCTTCTTCTTGCCTTAGGCCTCGCCTTTGGCTCGGGTACCTGACTCACAGCCAGACCCGGTGTCACCTGTGACCTAGTGACTGCAGCAGCAGTCATGGGAAGACCATCCGAGATCAACCCCAACTCTACTAGATCATTTCCTAACAGAATGTTAGCAGGGACATTGTCCTGAACCAGGACAGGAAGCTTTGCTGTCTTGTCTCCAAT
This sequence comes from Ambystoma mexicanum, assembly GCF_040938575.1. NCBI lineage: Eukaryota > Metazoa > Chordata > Amphibia > Caudata > Ambystomatidae > Ambystoma > Ambystoma mexicanum. The sequence goes on from NC_090922.1 coordinate 346,676,287, forward strand.
CATGAGTGTGACTAGGGCTACAGGCGATAATTTGGGAGGCCCACCAGCTAACCTGGTGGTTCTCAGAGGAGCACCTACATAGTCCTCTGGCTTGAGCAGGGTCCTGTCCACCACTGTCATGCTTGCCCCAGTGTCTCTCAAACCAGTAGAAGGCTGGCCATTCAAGAGGACACTTCTCAAAAACCTACGGGTGTTCTGCGGGATAGTTGCCAGTACTTCTGCGTACTGGTCCCAGGCCCCAAGGGACACTAAGGAAATCTCTACCGGAGCACCAAATGTGATTCCTGTAGAGGAGGGGAGGACAGTGGCCTCCACCTCAGCCACGGGGTAAGGGTAGGTCAGGCTGACAGCCTGTACTCCAAGTGCCTTACCTTTACACTTGGGGTCACCCCTTTTGTGATCCAGAGCCCCACAATCCCAACAAGTGCCAGGAGTGCGGGGTACGGTACTGGAACCACTGGGAACCTGCTTTGCAGCAGGTGGACCACTACTCTTATTCCCACCCACAGAGGACTTATCCCCACCAGATTTTTGGGTCTTAGGAGAGGAAGGTTTTGGTTTACCCGACTGTGATTGCTTTTGGGACTCCTCAGCTTTCTGAGAGGTCCCCTTTTCTTTGTCCTTGTCCTTCCCACTGGAGTCCTTAGGGGACACCCGGTGGGAGACCCACTTGTCAGCCAACCTAGCCAGCTTAAAGGGGTCCAAAATGTTCTGGTCAGCCACATACTGACGCAGCTCTGGTGAACAGGCTTCAGAAAAATGCTCAAAAAACAAGAGGTGGGACAACTCAACAAAAGTTTTCACCTTGTAACCGTCAATCCACCCCATCATGTTCATGTGCGCAGTACTCACCCAGTCAACCCAAGACACATTCTCTCTTTTCTTAAAATCCCTGAACCTTTTAAGGTATTGGGTAGGTGTCTTGCCAAACTTGGCAATCAAAGCAGACTTCATACACTCATACTGACCCCTTTCCTCCACACTCAGCTTCAGAATACAGTCATATCCAGTTTGAGGCACTCTGCTTAACAAACACTTAGCCCAATCTCTTTTATCTACATCATGAATTGCACAAGCCATTTCAAACGCTTCAATCCATTGGAGGATATCTGAACCCTCCACAAACACACCAACCAAATCTTTCATAAACTTGGTGGCTGGGGACCTGCCACTCTCAATTGGTCTAGCTGAAGTCTCCACTCTAGCTCTCTCTAGCTGGATTCTCTGACATTCAGTGTCCTTGTCTTTGAGCGCAAGATCCCTATTCTTGAGTTCCACTTGCTGTGCCAGCTCCTCTTTCTTAAGCTCAGCTTCTATTTCCAACTTGCGATATTCAAAGGCCAATTTCATCCTTAATAACTCAAGTTCCATGGAATTGCTGGGGTTTGGAACAGAGGCAGCAGGAATGGTGGCATTCCCAGAAACAGATTCAGCGACAACCCCAGGGGCAGAGTCCTCACTGGTTGCATCCCCCCCTTCATCAAGGGTTTCACCATCAGTCTGGTAGTCCACCAGGGCAGCTATCAGCTCAGCCCTAGACTTATCCACAAAGTCCAACTCCCTGGCTTCACAAGCACTCTGGAGAGCCTCTAAGCTCATCCGAGTCAATTTACCATTTGCAATGGGCTCCATTGCCTGTAATGCAGTTATTTGGTACACACCCAAACCTTAATCTAATAAAGTGCGGATATTTTGTAAGTGGCACGGTTATACACTGAGTCTTAAAACCATAAGCATCCCACCGCTGCCACCAGCTTGTCAAGACCGGTGGGGGGGTCTGTACTTCCGCTCTCTATATGGTAGAGGAGAGGCACAGAAGACCCCAGCCAAGATTCTCGATTACGGTAGCGATGGACGAGCAATCAAGGCCTAGCTTCTCAGGAGGTGATGCAGGCTGGTTCTTAAGTACAGTGTATCCCCAAGCCCCCACAAAGGAATGTCCACACACTGTATTACTGAAAACACAGTCTTTATATAATTAATATTCAAGGGTTATGTACACTTATCACAACAACGCACTTTGTGCTCAGGAAAACCAATAATGATAAATATCTACAATTCTAAAGTGGTACCACTAATATTAGACCTCATAACAGTGCATTCACAATACTGTAGCAATGGCACGCGGATCAATAAGAAGGAAACCAGCAATAGAGAGAGGAGAGATACCAGAGGGTTGAAACAATAGGCAGAAGACTGGCCCTTGCTACTGGACACAGTTCTGTGTGGAGATCCCCCCACCTGGGCAACCTGTAAAATAAAGAGATATAACACAAGCCCAGTCCATATATTGTTCAACAGTCTTATTCTCTCCTACAATGTTTTTACCCCCCCAATGTACCTGGTGGAGTCGAGTTCTTCGAAGAGGCGTCGACAGATCCTTCTTGAATGACCCCCTTTAAAGCAGGAGTCACGGATCGTCGAGAGGCGTCGAGAAACGTCGAAGACCTCGGGGTTCGGCGACGGGGAATCGATGGCCCTTCTTGAATGCCTTCCCTTTCAAGCGGGAGGCACGGGGCGTCGAACGTCCGTCGACAAACGAGGTAGAACGATGTCAAAGAGGCGGCAGCTTCGTCCGAGCGGTGCTCGTCGGCGTCGGGGCGTCGGCGTCCTGCAAGGCGGAGGTGTGCGGGGCACCTCGATGACAATAGTTCTGGACCGCAAAGATTGTAGAGACGGGAGCCCAGCAAGGGCGTTGAGTCGCTCGAGTCTTTGGGGTCGTGAGGTGGCGGGAAACCCACCGGCGGATTCTCCTCGGCGCGTTGGTCGTCCTCGACTTTCTCCGGCAGGACAAAAGCGGTCGACGGTGCGGACGAGGGAGTCCTTCGAGTCAAATGTTCTTAGGCAAGGAGCGGACGGCTCCGGTCGTCGGCGGCTCGGCGTCAAGTGGTTCCCACGGCTGGGCAACACAAATTCGACGGGCCTCCAGCGGTTACACAGACCTGCGAACCCTGGTCGACGGCAATGGACTTCGACAGCGTCGAGGTCCGGGTGCTTCACTTCGATCTCCTCGGCGGTCCCGTCTCGGGTCGGCAGCCTTTCGAGGGTCTGACTTCCAGGGCGCTTCGGCGAAGATTCAGCGGTGCTCGATGGTCCCTCGGAGCACGGGAAGAGGGCGCCTTACCAGGTCCTCTCTCGGGTCAGTCCTCGACGATTTCGACAACCTTCAGTTCCGTCGAAGCAAATGCCACAGCAAGTCTTCTTCTTCCAGCTGGACGTCGAGGATCAGCAAATCCAGTTACTCTTGAGTGGAGACTCAGCTTCTGAATGCTTCTGAACAATTTCCAGTGGTGAGAGGTCCCCAGATATACTATTCTGTCTCTCATCCACACTGCTGGCACACACACAGCAGCCAATCACACAGAAGGGCATTCATGCAGTCAGTCAGCCAATCAGGCACACAGTGCATTCAGGCCACACTCCTCCCTTTCAGACACTCACAACAAGGAATGTGGATTGGGACAAGTACCCAGCCATTCAACACTACACACTGCATTCAGGCCAGTTTCGGGCAGGGCTGTCTCAGTCTTTGTCTCTCATGCCAGAAACCAGACAACCACAACAAGGAGTGTATATTGGTCACACACTCCATTCACCCAGGTCCCACCCACAGGAGGTACCCACAACATACAGTCACTGGGAAGGCTCCAGTCAGTCTAGCTGGGCCTTCACAACAACACCATATATGGAACTTCCACCCAACAGCCAGTCAGGGGGAAGGGACAGAGTCAGGGCTTCCCAGGACTTTGGGAAAAACAAGATAACAGGCAATAGAAAGCAAGAGGCCACAGGGGCCATCTTGTTTCCTATCAGGAATCAACTGATTCCAATGGCAGGGCCTGGGTATCCCAAAATGGAGGACACCCAGAGCACCTGTCAAATTCAGCATGGAGCTGCCACCAGCCCATACCCTGCTCTGTGGGCCACCCACAGGTGCCCAAAAACATACACTAGGGGCACAGGGTTGTACCCCTACCCATGGGTGCCATAAGGGTATCCCATGGGTCTGTTCACCAAACCAAAAGAGAGCTGCACTGCCAGGAGTCCCTCATGGACTCCTGGGCAGAAAACATGACAGAACACACGGTAAAAACAGAAAAAGGACAAGGATTCAGAGGCCCTGTCCCTCAGATGCATTTCCGGCATCACACCGCTGTAACGTCTTCTATTGTGATTATGAATGTGTACCTGTACTGTTTTTTTTTCTTGTTGAAAACTTAATAAAAAGAAGTTTAAAAAAAATAAAAAAATGATGCCCTCCAAACAGCCCTTAGCATTCCTCGCAGACAACACATCTCCTCGATTAGACAAGATAACAACTGACTTTCTATCAAAGAACGCATCCAACTCAAAAGAGCATCCCTAACGCATACATTCCTTAATAATTCAGCCCTGCAGTACCTCATGGATAAATTCTCCAAAAGCCATCATGCCCGACTAACGAGGTCCTCCAATACAGGATGTCTACAAGTACCTCGATACAAACTTAAAAAAGCAGGTAGCAGTAGCTTTCCAGTCCTGACTGCAATTATGGAATACTCTACCTACCACCCTCAGAGCTGACCAACCCTTCTATAAATTTAAGAATTATATGAAAAACTTGATTATCACCAATGATAAACCCTACTAGCCTCACCTGCCTCTTCGCAGAACACATATACCTGTTCTGAACTACCTACAACTGGTGCACTACTGTACACTATAAATAGTATTGTATATTTTATTATTGCCTCTGGCTAATTAACTGCCTGTATGTCTTTTATGCCTTTAGTGTATATATCTTCTGCATATGTGTACATACCATGTAACTAAGTAACTGCATATCCTTGTATTGCGCCCAGATACCTCAGGGTGTGGTGCACACTATAAATAAAAAACAAACAAACATTGCATGTGTGTTGAGATGGTAAATTGGGGTCGAGTGTAATTGATAGCCAATGAATATTCCATTGAGTGTCCATTCCTGGATGGGAAATGCTCCATTGAATTATGGTTACTTAAAGGACAGTTGACATTCCACTAATTGGGTGTGTGGGAAGGGCTTTAATCTTTGATCTCTGTCCAGTTGGGCAGAGGGGGGCATCTCATTGTATGCGCCAGGTATTACACATGGGGCAGTCCGAGATGTGCCCCGCGTGCTGCACTCTTTCATTTCTGTAATGCAGCCTAGCTGCTCAGGGCTGTCCAGTTACTGGCCCCCAGTGTCGCACCTCTTCACTGCTGATTGTCGGGAACAGCTCCATAAATATTTCTTAGATATCAACCTTTCCTCGCTATATGTGTCGGGCCATGTATGACCCATTAATGGCCAATTTATGTGCTAACTCTTTCACCTAAATTCCTTTTGTGCCCCACTAATGTCCTTTCAGCTGCCTCTGCAGTGGTGTCACATATTGACTTTAAATCAATATCAATCAAGAACCTGCCAATCTGTGCATATTCCAGTCATGACTAATTGAAATCTCATGAATGTTCTACGGATATCAGAATGATACTGTGTGAATTAGATTCCACTCTTGTCATAAATGCCCTCAGTACCCCCTACCTGAGAATCCTGCTGGAGGCACACTGGTGCTGAGGCTAGGTCTGCGTTTCTAGACAATATTTGTTCAAAGTTCCGCCTAGATCAGGATGAGTTTTTTGTCAGCATTGGGGTCGGCAGATGGGTCCCCAGGCAGATGAGAGGGAACTCTTTCTCTTAAATGTACTGAAGATGGTGTTGGATCATGTAAAGAGAACTGCATCCATCAGATCATGTGACAACATTTATTTTATTTTTTATTTTCATTTAGTTTATACAAACCTTTGAAAAACGTTGTCTTTAGCATGTGCACAACATTCCATCTACCATCCTTAAGTATTCTTCTCTATAACACCTTATTTGGTCTACTTCTTAAGGATTGTTCTACAATCATTTCCTCTGACTTCGCCCCAACAATTATTCTTTCTTGTCGGTTTTTTCAGAGTGGTTGCTCTCCTGACTTGTAACTGTGTGGGGCACTGTTTAGGCGACCACTAGAGTCGTTTTTAGACAATTCTGCAGTAACTCTAGAAATCGCATTAATGCAATCAACAGTGACTTGCTTTCCGTCAAGTGTAGTTGTCTCCACCATTCCTCTTCAGACAGCGTCTGGTAATTTGTCATCACCTTTCCCATGCAACTATCACGTTCATCGTTTAGTTCAGTACAATTTAGAATGAGATGTTTTAAATTTTCATCTTCCTCCCCACAGAATCGGCATAGAGCATTTCCCCTTGGAATCGCACGCCTGTTCCTCAGAATTTCTTTTGTTTCTAGAATATTTAAACAGAACATCAGATAGTATCTTCTGAGGTGCCTGCACAGAGACAGAGCCAGATATTTCTGAAGTGTATTCTGTTTTTTTGCTTCTTTTGGTTGATTTATCATGGATTTTTGACAGGCTCTTCTCTCCCCAATTTCAATCCAGTCGAGATCCAGCAATTTTCTTTTTACAAAATCTGGATTATTCCAAAGTGTTGACTCATCCGTCCCTAGCTGTTTGAGAATCTCACGACATTGATGTTTCCAGTCTCTTAGGGCCGACTTTTTTTCACCTGTTTCGTTTCCCAACAGGATTTTGAACGGTGGTAAATTCGCTTCATCGTGCGTCTTCCTAAAGAGCAATAGCTTGTTCCATGTAGCTTGTTCCATGTAATCCTTACGTTCAGGGTGGAAATTCCTACTTCATATAGAACACAAGCAGTCGGTGTACTTTGGGGTATTTGGAGGACTTTCTTCCAAATAAAAACCTTCGCACCTAGACCATATCTTGTGGTCACAGCCAAACATGTTCTCTGCCACATAAATCAAAATTGGTGTAATTTTGTTTTGATAGAATGTTCTGACTGGCTCACATGTGAATTTCCCGAATTTCTTCTGCATTATGATCCCTTGTGAGGTTAGTTGTCTGCAACTATTTAGGATTTTTTTTACCATTGGTTTGTCGTTTATGCTGGAGTTAATTATTGTGCCCAGATATTTTGTGTATTGCACTTTTTCCAGCTTCTTTGATCCCACGAACCAATTTGTTCTATACTTGCAAGACTTCCTTCCTCTTTTGTTCTCCAGGACTAGGATTTCTGATTTGGCTACATTTATCTCTAGCCAGAGTTCTTCTGAGTAGCTCTCCAATGCAGACAATTTCCTCTGTAAGCCGATTGGTGTACGGTCTAAGATCACCATATCATCGGCATATAAGATGTGATGCAGTTGTAATCCATTGATGGTTGGCGGAAATGAAATCACGTTTGCCAGGGCTTTTCCAACTTCTGAAATGTAGAAGTTAAACAGGGTCGCCCCTAGTGGGCAGCCCTGTTTTACTCCCCTTTCTGTGGGAATTAGATTTGACAGATTTCCTTCGTTGTCTAGCCTTACTTGAATGTAGGTGTCGGAGTAAAGTTCTTTAATGGCTGAAATTAGACTCTCATGACAGCCTCTCTTCTTTAGTTTACACCACAGGATTTCCCTGTTTACTCCATCAAACGCATTTGCCATATCAATAAATGGCAAGTAAATTTTCTGGCCCGTTCGTATGGCATCTATTTTTAATAGATTTAATATTAGGAGGTTCGTGCTGCAACCCACTCCCTTAACAAACCCAGATTGGCACTCATCATAGATCTTTTCGTGATTAATCCATAGTGTGAGTTGTTTGAGGAGCTGAGTTGCAAACACTTTACCTATAACGTCGAGGAGGGCGATGGGCCGATAGTTAGCCGGCTCAGATCGTAAGCCTTTCTTGAATATCGGAACGATGATTCCTGATTTCCAGGTTACAGGGATCCTTCCTTCTTTTATTATCGCCTGGAACAGGATATCACAGAATTCCGACCATTCTTCGATGTTTTCTTTTAAGTCAGCATTCGAAAGGCCGTCAGGTCCAGCGGCTCTAGATGTGCTGCTGTTTGAGATTGAAGTTCGAATGTCCACTCTGTCTATTTGTAAGTCCCATGGTACTTTTGTATGGGTCTCAACTGTACTTGTACCTTTCCTTCTTTTAAACAGATTTTTGTAGTGGCACTCCCAATTCCTTTCTGTTACCATGATTGTTATGATCGCTTTTTCTGTGTTGGTTGATTCATTTATTAAGGCCCAGAATCCCCTAGAATTCCTTTGATTCAGCGCCTTCAGAATTATCTCGGCATCATTTTGCTCCATCTTAGCTCTGCGTAACTTGCACCAGTTGTTATATTGGTTTCTCGCTTTTTTGGACTGGTTTTGGTTTGTTACTCCTTTAGTAGCAATAATCGCTCTCAATGTTTTTCTCAATTCCCTCTTTTTTTTCACCACCTTCGGGTCGTACTTATGTTTTGAGAAGTTTTGGTTCCTTAGAGCAATCATTTTTTTAGATTTATAGATTTCAAGTAAATGCTGGTATTCGATTGCCTCAGTCAGGCCTTGCTCCTGGGATCGTTGCAGTTGTTCGGATACCACCTTGATATCTGGTTTCTTTATCCTTAGTCTATTGCGCCCAGGTTCCACTGAGATGTCACATCTCCATTGCTCCCTTTTCTCCATTTCCATTCCATTGATATGATATTATGATCACTTTGGATGTCTTTAGTGACAATGAAAGAGACTGTTTCTTGTAGTATATTCTCTGAAACAAAGAGATAGTCTATAATGGATTGCTGACTTCCTCTTTCCCAGGTCGGTTTTGCCGGAATGTCCCCTCTTATTGCTCCGTTAAGCATTGATAGATTTCTAGTTGCCATTTCTTCTAGCCAGCATTCATTTTTGAGTCTCTCACTGCTGGTCTTCGTTGTTTTTCGTTGGTCTAGTTCAATGAGTTTCCTATTGAAGTCTCCACATAGAATAATTGATGCCTTTGAATCTTCAATTTTAATTGTGTCTATGGCTTCAATAATGTCATCTTCAATCTTCTGGCTGAGTTTTGGAGTCGTGTTCCAGTATACATTTAATATATATAGTTGGTCCGTCGGCTTCTCTGTGGGCTCTGTTTGTTCTAAGCAAACCTCCTGAAGGAAAGGTGACAAGTTACGGGCTGATTTTATTCTTAGTCCACATGTTCTTTTAATTAGAGTAAGTTGTCCTGACATAGGTCGCCCTTTTTTTTGTTTTATGGCAACCCCATATTGGAGACGGAGCTGAGGCTGTTTTCTATTGCTCAGGCCGATGGAGCTGCCAACTGTTGGCAGCGGCAGCACCAGCTTGAAAAACCTAACACATACGTACGGTGTGTTAGGTATTTGGTGAAAGGTAAAAGCAGCAGCGGCCTCATTCTTCAGAGATGCCTGGCCTCGGAAAAGTTAAGAGCTAAAATAGCCTCAGCCCTGCATATGGTGGAACTGTTGTGCCGAGTTGCTGGGAGTATCTGAAGGAAAGTGGTGCTAGCTGAAAACACCTATCTAGTCCATTGAAACCATGCTCACTGTATAGGGTTTATATTGCGCCCACCTTAACGCCAAAAGAAATGAAGCACGTGTCCTCCAGAAAATATGGTCTGCAAAGTGCCACTTCACGCCCTGCGAAAAGACCAAGAAACCAGGAGACAAAAAACGAGGACAAAAGGCTAGATCAAACAGAAGAAACACAACCTCCAATAACAGCCTACCTGAATACTCTGCAACCCTCCCATACAAGTGGACAACTCATTGCTGGAAAGCATTGGCCAACCTATACAAACAGAATGCTCTTTGGCCAGCATTGACAATAATCAGTCTCTTTTAAAATGTGTCTCGACCTCCGACGTGATTCACCTAAAATGACAGACACACATACTTTAACCGATGGGCCAATCAGACAAGTCCAACGGCAAGGCCCCCTTGACCGTTGGCTGGCGGAATTACACAATACTGAAGCCCTGCACCCGGCTAATCCCAGTTGTAATGCATCTAACAAAACAACAGCGGGGAAATAAAGAAAGAAAAACCAGAATGTCGACCCAGAACTGTTGATCACTGAACAGGCCCATCACAGTCAAGGATCCCCAAAACCATCGGTTATTCAGCCGAGGTCAAACAAAGAGGCAAAACAAGCTTCTATGAGGATACCTAAAAAGATCTTCTCAACAGAAAAAAACATAAATTATTAGGGAAATGGGGGCGAAAATAGAGGACATCTGCCCAACTGATCGCAGCCCTTTCCTAAATCGGAAGATCATTATGGAAATCATTTCTCAGATTAACCAACTGAGTATGATAAATTTGTCTGATATCATTCGTATCAAACTGCCAAAGTATGAGAGTTAATCAAATTGGGTGATCATCGAATTTGTCTCCCGTCTGATGGTGGCATTTTTGAAACAAATTTCTCTTGAATTCGACTCTTTTGGCTTTATGTTGACGGTGAGCAGGAAACCGTTAACACACTGGCATTTCAAATGGAGAAACACAAAGACCCCAGCAAGCTGCAACAACCCCATTTCCCTGCACAAAGAACCACAGATCAGAACATGAATCTTTATTTGCATCTAATATTAATCCATGGGATAATTGTTCGGGACAACATTTGTCTGAGAAATTAATCTCTGAAGGAGTATGGCCAAATATCGTTTGACAAAAGGTTTCGACAAATAGTTCATTTTTGAGCCAACAAGAGGGATTACTTTGTCTAATTACATCTGCCATTTTCCTATTACAGAAAGCTTGGCTCACAGACAACTTCAGCATTGATGGGTATAATATACTTTGTAGCCCAGCCACCAACCCTCTTAGAGGCCGCCCTAGTGGAGGCCTGGCAATAGGTGCCCGAGCAAATATTAAGATGGATTTAATTTATTCTGAGTTTGCCTCTCCGTACATTATGATGGATTCTCTTTCCATTCCAGACACGACCGAAAGAACATTGTTGGTAAATGTGTATGACCCTCCGGATGACGAGGCTACTTCTAAAACTTTCGATACAATTTCGAAGATTATATTGGGGTGGTACAATAGATTTCTGATTAGCAATGTTTTGATTTCTGTAGACATAAATGTTAATAATTTGCATCTTGATTTGTATTCAGATAGTGATGTGGAAGTCAAACTGTCTCGGATGGGTGCTAGCAACTGTGGATGGATGAATCTTCTATATGAAAATTACTTGATTTGCCGCAATCAGAAAAATCATTTGTCTCTTGAGCCAAATTATACTTGCACAAATGGCCAATCAAAATCATATTTAGATTACATTATGTGATAGTAAATTGGAAATGTGCTATTGATTGTGGCCCACTAAGTAGAACACATAATGGGCTTGGTGACCAGGCCATTCTTACATGGGCCACTAAATCGAAACATAGGCTCTCTTACATTTCCACCATCCCTAAATTTAATAACACTAAAAATTGAGTCATGTGGTCTCCCAAAAAGACGATTGATATTAATAACGTGATTCAAAACAAAAAGGCTACCTTGAACTTTGGTTTGGCCACACATGACTGGAACATTGAGCTGATGGTCAATGATATGGCAAGGTCCATTGATGCTCAGAGACAAAGATACAGCTGAGGCAAAAGAAGGCCAACCATGCTAGTTTCGATGCAGCCATTATGCAAAGAAAGAAGCACCTCCAGGAGAATAGGGCCAAGCTTAGAATATCTGATCATTTGACAATTATTATTTTTTTAATTTTATCCAACTAACTACTCGCTTTAAAAATAGGTGGACCCCGCATAGGTACTCCCTAAACGATATGAATTGGCAAATCCTATTTAGAACATTAAATAATAATAATAATTTAGCATTTATATAGCGCTCTGAACCCTCAGGAATCTGAGGGCCGCTTATTATTACCCACGGTGTGTGGTGCTCATTTATCGAGCTCGGAAGGATGAAAGGCTGAGCTCGGCCCTGCCGGGATTCGATCCTGCGTCAGGAGCTCTGCACAGGTGTCAAAGCGAGCGCTCTACTCGCTGTGCCACTTGATAGGTGATCATCAAAGACCAATGGTATTTTAAAATGTTGGTGCCGTTGTAGGTATTACCTAGCTGCCTCGAACTCTGTAGCGTTAAAACGCTATTTCAGTATCCCAATGGGTTGCGCATGTTAAACAACTGTATGTGGTCTCTGACCACAATAAAATGCAAACAACTGTGGATAGTTATATACAGAAAAGTAAACTGTTTGCCACTGATTTTGAGGAAGAAGACATAGAAATGTTAATTGGAAAATTAAAACCATTATGTGCCCCAGCCCAGATGGCATAGCAAACATTACCATGAAAATGTCTGGAATTTTGGGAAGCAGTACTGCTAAATTTATTCAGACATATTGAATACACTGGAAAATTCCCAGATAGGTTGAGGCGATCTATATTAGTGGCAGTACATAAAACGGGACCAAGGAATGATCCCCTTAATTATAGACTCCTCGCAATAATAGATTCCAGCCAAAAGATTTTTTTCCACTGTATTGCTTAGGAGATTAAATGACTGGGCTTGTTGAAGACTTACCAAACAGGTTTTTGGAAGGCTCACTGTACGTTGGACAATGTATGTACAATACAGTGTTTAATGGCCAAAGCGAAAGACATATCCAAACCTTTAGTGTTGCCTGGTGGACTGCAGCAAAGCCTTTGATTTAGTATCACAAGACCTTCTGCGGACCAAGCTACTACGATGGGGTATTGATCTGCATCTATTGTATTTCATTAAAAGCCTATATACAGAAACAACTGTTACTGTTAGGCTAAATCAGGAAGGCAAGCTGAGTTCGTCCATTGCCACAAATACGGGATTAAAGCTAGGGTGCGTTTTAGCCCCATTGCTCTATAATCTTTACACCTCTGACATTGATGCCTCAATTGAGACAGTTAGGAATTTTCCACCTAAAGTCAATGACGTGGCTATATGCTAGGCTTCGCCGATGACTGTTTTTTGATCAGACTCCATTGGGACTTGAGCGGTCATTCGATGCTTTGGCCGCATTTGCACATGAAAACTGTATGAAGATAAACACAAAAAAGACTAAAATCATGTGCTTAGGGGGCTCTGCTAAAAAAAAAACCTTTCATCTGGAAACAAAGACAGACTCGAAGTAGTTGAAAGTTATACATAACTCGGATTTCCATTAAAGTTAAATCTTACTGCTCAGTTCAATGGGGATTTTGCCTCCAGCAAGATTTGGCGAAAATGGCTTACCATCAAACGTTACATCACTAGTGCTGGTGGAAACAACATAAAAGGGCTAATACTTATATATAAAACCAGCATTATTCCAACAATACTGTATGGTCTCCAGACACTTACATATAAATATATTAACTGGCTCAATAGACTCAATGCTAAAATACTACAGTCTGTTATGAATTTGCCCAGCTCAGTACCTATTGAGGTGGCACAAATGGAGTTTGGCATTTGCTCTTTGGTAAACCTCTGGTTAGTACAACCTACACTTTTGTTCCTGAAACTGCCCTCACCCCAGAGCAATAGCAATAGTCTGGTCCGGATTCTGGGCATAAAAGACAGGAATAGAAAGGACAACAGTTTTATTCTCGATTTGGAGCAATTGTTATCAGACCTGCCCATTTCCCGGGCAGAGGCATTCCAAACACTGAATATTGAACAGATCCTAAAGAAGAAATCTAGAGAGCTGGATAGAATACAAAATATCAATTTGGCTAAAAAGAAAAGATACAAGGTTTAGTCAACGCAGAGCTTCCAACCTAATGTCCTGTCCACATACTTAACTAAACATTTGGATCAATCCCTGAGAAGATTTATATTGTATTTGCTTTTCAATATCTTACCCAGATGGGAATACCGTGCAGCATTGAGAGACATTCCATACGATTTGAGATTGTTCCGGTTATGTAAGTTAGAGGTTGAACTAAATGCAATAGTTGAAAGCATTTATATGCAAAGGGGTATGACAAATTTATCACAACCATAGAACGGATTGGGACTGACTCATTTTGGAACTCCATTTATAGAGCAGAACCAATTGTTTTAGCTTGGGCAACGTATTCTATATGGAAAATTGTACAAACAATTTTGGGAAATTAGGAAGTTTATCAGTTTTTTTAATTATATGTATGAAATATGATTGTATTGTATGTATATCTATGTAATATTAAATTAAATGTAGTGCTTAAGGTTTGGAATAATCCAGATGCACAATAAATAAAATAAAATTAAAAAAGCTGTTGTTACCGAATAACCTGGCAACTGGCATAAATAACAGGGTGGTGCCATGCCGGAGCCCAGGGAGAAGAGAGTGCAGGGCAGAAGGACCACATGCTAAGTGCAAGGAACGGGGCTGGAAGGGCTCAGGGACTCCAGGCTAGTGCAGGGCGAGGGAGCCCTGAAGGGCAAGTGCAGGTGGTGTGTGGAGGGGTCTGAGGAGGCCAAGTGCATGGGTAGACTGGTCGGGGAGGGCCAGGTGTCCTATAAGAATCAGAAGGATCCAGGCAGACAGTCAAGAGGCAGAAGGGGAACATTTGCAGGTGAGGTGGGAGAGGGAAGGAGGAAGAGAAAGGAGGGTCTTGACAAGCTTCCGTAACTTTAGGAGATCGGACTCAAATCTTAGAGGGGGAGGGAGGCCATTCCAGAGGAAGGCACCTGCGGAGGAGATAGATTTACCACCCAATCTCTGCTTGGAGAAGCGTCTGATCTGCAGAGAGTTGGAAGACCGCATGGCTCTAGTAGGGAGGTATTTAGGGAGAGAGAATTGGATGTAAAGGGGTCCCAGGCCCCAGAAAGCATTGTCGATGTTGCAGAGGGTTTTGAAGCAGATCCTTGCAGCAACCGGGAGCCAGTGGGAAGAGTTTAGGGCTGGAGAGATGTGATCCCTGAGCTTCAGGCCAATAATAGGTGTTGCTTCAGGCCAAGAATAAGTGTTGCAGTCCCGTTCTAAATTAGTTGAAGAGGGTGAAGGGAGGAGTTGGGCCGGTATAGGAAGATGCTGTTGCAGTAGTTCAGCCTGGAGAGGACCAGAGCTGCGGAGACTGAGTTTCTGGGGGAAGGCGAAGAAAGGGAGAATGCCTTTGAGGAGGTGCAGCTGAAAGGGGCCTTCTTGGCAAGGTCCATGATCTGAGGAGAGAAGGAGAGATATAGTAGTTGAAGGTGGTAACATTGTTTTTTGCCTCACAGGAGGGTGAAAGGAGGAGCCCCATGGAGGGCGGCCAGAGTGTAGGAGGGAAGGAGGGACCAAGGGTCACAATGAGAAGGATCTCAGTATTACTGGCATGAAGGCAGAGATCGTTAGCAGCACACCATGTCTGAATAGCAGAAAGACAGTCAGGAATGAGAGAGGAAGAGGGAAGCTTAAAGGAGAGTTGGGTGTTGTTCTCATAACACTGGAAGTTAGGAGAGAAGGCAGAGATCAAATGGGCTACGGGGGCATGGTTAGGTTAAAAAGCCAAGGCAAGAGAATAGAGCCCTGAGGGTTACCACAGATGGAGTATGAGATGGAGAAGAGCGAGATGGAGGAAAGAAAAGGGACCAGTTGAACCTAGGAAGGTCGTTCATAGCGGAAGGAGGTCAGCCAGTCCAGTGCCAGGTCTGCGATGCCAAGGGTATCACAGAGCCGATTTATAAGGGTGGCATGATTGACCATATTAAAGGCAGAGGAAAGGTCCTGCAGGATGAGATCAAAGGGAGAGTTGGAATCGAGATTTTAGAGCAAGTCTTCACAGGTGTTCAGGAGTGCAGTTTTCGTTCCTCTGGCAGCTCTGAAGCCAGACTGGTGGTCATGGAGACAACCAACAGATTCAGTGTGGTGGATAAGCTGGGAGATGGCCAGCTTTTCCAAGAGTTTTCCCAAGAAGGGGGTAATGAAGATAGGGAAGTTGTTAGCCAGACAGGAAGGGTAGGCCGAAAGCTTTTTGAGGAGAAGGTGCATAAGGGAGTGCTTGAGGAGTGATAGGCTAGTTTGTCAGAGGATGTGCTCGAAGCCTGCCACTTCCGCTCAGCTGCTCTGCACTTGCGTTTAGAAGAGTTCAGGTTGGAGTCATACCAGGAACTGCGTTTTATAATTTATATAATTATAATTTTATAATAATTGTAATTGGTTATTTATAAAACGCTTAATACTCAGAGGTTTCTAAGCGCCGACCCGGGGATCGAACCTGTGTTGCTCCGCGTCGTCTTGCTTCCAAGGCATGCGTGTTGCCCCTGTGCGAACCTCTCGAGACAGAGACAGGTTTCATGTGGATCCTCATGACCGGGGCAAGGATGTCCAGAGTGTTGCAGGTTAGTAAGGGCTGTGTCAGGGTGAGAGTTGGTGGCAGGAGTAGGAGGGGGAGTGAAGGTGGCGGCAAAAGCAGCAACTGACTCTCACTTCATAGGTCGAATCACAGAGAATGAGATTGGCAGTGCGGGAGGGTGCTTAGCCAGGGGAACCATGATGTCCAGGTGAGAGGACAGGAGAGCATGATCAGACCAGGAGAGAGGAGTAATGAGAGAGTTGGAGATGGGGATGTCTGCAGGGATGAGAGCATCCAAGGTGTCTCCATGAGTGCGTTGGACCAGAGGGAAGAATGGAGAGGGAACGAGAGTCAGAGGTTTGCGGAAGAGTCCAGAGGTCGCATCAGGGGAGTCGAGGAGAATATTGAAGTGTCCGAGGAGGAGGAGGACAGGAGATAAGAGGTGAGGTCAGTCCACTCTAAGAGGAAGAGGGAGACCTTCCCAGAAGACCTTTAGATGGTGGCCAGAGTCAGAGAGAGGACAGGAGAGACACCCAGCCTGCAGCCGAGGCATTCAAAAGAGGAGCAGGCCTCAGTCGGTATGACAGTAGCAGGTACCCACTCAGGGAGGATCAGGGCCACTCCGTCCAGGGGCCGGTTAGGCCTGGGCTTAGGGAGTATCTTCTAGACCTCAGGGAGAGAGTGTCGAAACTCGTGACAGAGCTGGCAGTGAACCACCTCTCGGTGAGAGCAAGGACGTCTAGGTCTTCAAGGAGGTGGCAAATGTCCGAGGAGTGTTTAATGGCAGAGCAAGAGTTGAGGGCAGCTAAGCGGAGCAGGTTGCCACTTTTGAAGTGTCATGATGCCTGCCCCTGGAAGACCAGACCAGGCCCAGCAGCCCCGGAAGCAGGCATCATGCCACTTGGAGCATGCCCAAAAGCCTCAGTTAGGGGCTGTTTGGGTACAGTCCTGGCGCCTATGGCGCCAGGCTCATAAAGGTAAAGTCAGTCCTGGCGCCGTGGGCACCAGGCTCATTATTGATAACTTACCTGAAGCAGACCATGCTGCATACTCACCTGAGGCAGACCATGCTGCATGAAGACTCAAGCCAAATGAGGCTTAGGAGGAACAATTTTACTGAAGGGACTATTTTGTTACTTGGGTGGGGCTGTGGAAGAATACTTACCTGGATCTTCTTCCAAGGCTATTTAAACCACGCCCGGACAGCCACACGTGCTTCGCGTTATTCTGCTTGCTGCAGCGTAACGCTCACCGTGTTTTCAGCAGCTCCAGTCTTCAGCCACGCCCGCTTCAGTCCTGGGACTCCTGAAACAAGAAGACAATAAGGATAAAGGTTAGAACAGGAGTTTTAACTTTAATCCTTACCTGAATCCTGATCCTTTTCGCCACGGAACTGAAAGAAAGAAGTCTTTGAAACATTGCTTCGCATTCCTACGGCGCCACGCTGAACTCACCTGCTTGGCGGTACTTCAGCATTCCATCACGCTCTCTCCATCTCGCGGCCGCCCTCCGACACCTAAGGAGACAAAGACAGCAAGGTGAGCAAGGGGACTCTCTAAGGCCATACAAGCTACCCCCAAGGACTTACCTGATTTACCGCTGAGGTACTCAACTCATTTCGGGGCGGCGCAGTCAACTCTGCTTCATCGCCGTACCCCGGCCCCTAAGGGGAGAAAGCAAGGACAATACCAGTTACCCCTGACAAAACTTACCTGATTTACCACGGGGGTCGCACCTCATCTCGGGTCGGCACAGTCAACTCTGCTTCATCGCCGTACCCCGGCCCCTATTGGGAAAAACACAATAGACTTACCTGAATCTTAACGAGTGCCATTTGGAAATCTTCGAGTGGATTAATCGGCAACCTGCAAGGAATGGACAGAGTGAAGAGCAGACATTTGAACTCTTATGAACAATTGAACTTTAGAGTCAATACTGGAACTCACCAATTCCTCTACGCCAGTGAAGTAACTGGTCATCAACACGCCCCTGCGGTCGACGCAGGATGGAGAGTTCATCCTTCCAAACCATCAGGTGAGACTAAGGAGGGGACATTAAGAGTGATCAGTGGGAAGACAACGGGAGTGGGGAAGGTGGGTTGACACTCAATTCCACGGGTGGTTAATTCCTCTTCTCCTTCGCAGAAGAATATTCTTGCGAGCCAGACAAAGTAGGCTGAGCGGGCCAGTCCAGTCAGTCTTCTCGGCGCTACACGTCACGCTGGTGGAAATAACAGCGGCCCAGCTCCGATCGACGCCCCCGTGGGAACCAGGTGAGCGTAACAGAACGCGAAGCCTACCCACAAATACCCACCTGGGCGTCATGGAGAACTCGGAAACTGATCAGTTGGCCCAATCATTAGGGGAATTAAGGGCCGAAGTGCATTCCGCCCGCCAAGAAACCAACGCCCTCAGGAGGGAACTGATAGTGTCAAAAGAACGAACTGATGAGTTGGCCAGACAACTATTACAGAGCCAGGCTGGACAAACACCTCTACCAGGACTTGGGGCAAGTCCAGCTCCTGTACCATCGAGTAACCCGGTGCAGATAAATTTACCTGGAGCCGTTCCTTTGGCTCCGCCTGAACGCTTTGCCGGAGACCCAAAAGGGTTTGCAACATTCATGAATCAATGCCGCTTGCACTTTTTATGTAGACCTGGAGCTTTACCAAACGATCAGGCCAAGGTAGCCTTTGTACTGTCATATCTCAGCGGCAGTGTGGCGGATTGGTCCATTCCACTAGTTAACCAGGATGACCCGATTCTTCGAGATTTCCAGGGTTTTTGAACAAGCATGGAAAGACTATTCGCCTGACACTCCCGAGGACAGGCTTTGGACAACAAACTTTTATCCCTACGTCAAGGTAACCAGGATCTTTTATCCTACATTGCAACTTTCAATAGATTAGTAGTGGAAACCGAATGGCCTGAAGCCAAGCGGATCACATTATTCCATCGAGGACTTCGAGGAGAACTCAAAGATGTTTTGGCCCAAATCGTGAACCCGCCTCAAGACTGTGCTGAATATATAGATCTAGTGGTCCAGCTCGATCACAGACTTCAAACCAGGAAGGCTGACCGAACCAAGTTTGAGAACAGGGTGTTGGTTAAAACCCACGTAAGCTCCAAGGGAGTAGATGTCTCAGAACCAATGCAAATCGGGGGGTTAAAGGACCCCTAACCCAAAAGGAGAGAGATAGAAGACGGCAACTGCAATTATGTTTATATTGCGGAACTACTGTTCATTTTCTTCGGAACTGCCCTGTAAAACCACTCAAGAAGGTTATAAGAGCAGCAGACGAAAACCATGTGAAATCTGACTCGGGAAACGACCACGCCCGGCAAGCGTAGAGGTCCGCTTGCCGAGCTTAAAGAAGGACACTCTGACCTCGCATTTCACCATACCCATGGTCCTTGTAGATCCAGAGCAGCCATCACGCATGCACGCGGTAAAGGCGTACGTAGACAGTGGAGCCATAGGAAATTACTTGGACTGGGAATTGGCTACCAGGATGAATCTATCTCTCACCCGCAAGACCACGGCCGATGTTGTCACCACTGTAGATGGAACGGAAATTGCCTCTGGACCCGTAACTCATTCCACTGCAGAGATGACATTGCTGAGTCAAGATGGGCATCGAGAGGCTATGATGTTTGACTTAATCAAGGCCCCACAGTTTCAGCTGATACTGGGGATACCTTGGTTGGAAAAACATAATCCCTGTATTGATTGGCGAGAGAAGAGACTAACCTTCCCAGAATGTGCTCACACCTGCTACCCAAGGAAAACTCAAAACTCAGTCCTGGCCCCAGTAATTCCAGTAGCCATGCAATTACCTGTTGAATACCAAGACTTTCAGGATGTCTTCCAAAAGGAACAGGCAAACACCTTACCACCTCACAGATCGTAGGATTGTCAAATAGATCTTGTACCTGGAGCACAACCACCTTGCAGCAGAATCTATGCCCTTACGGAACTCGAAAATCTTCATTTGCGCCAGTACCTAGACCAGTACCTTGCTAATGGCTTCATTCGCCCGTCCAAATCCCCTGCATCTTCAGCTTTGTTCTTCGTACCGAAAAAGGAAGGCAACCTTAGAACATGTATAGACTACCACGCACTGAATCAGATAACCATCAAGAATCGATACCCACTGCCTTTGATCCCAGAACTACTAGACCAGGTGAAGGACGCTTGTATATACACGAAACTAGACCTTCGGGGGGCATATCATCTGGTACGTGTCAAAGATGGTGACGAATGGAAGACTGCTTTTCGCATCAAGCACGGACTATTTGAGTACCAGGTGATGCCCTTCGGACTATGCAATGCACCAGCAGCCTTCCAGTTCTTCATGAACGATGTCCTCCGAGAGCTTATCGACGTTTGTGTGGTCGTTTACATCGACGACATCTTAGTATACTCTTTATCAGAATCTGAGCATGTAAAACACGGCCGAGCAGTCCTAGAGAAGCTACGCCAGCATAAATTATATGCTAAACTGGAAAAATGCATCTTCCACACTACGGAAGTGGAATTCCTTGGATTTATTCTGACCCCGAGAGGAATCCGGATGGATACACGAAAAGTGGATGCCATTCTTAATTGGCCTTCGCCAAGTTCAATCAAAGGAGTTCAAAGCATGCTTGGCTTTGCCAATTTCTACCGCAGGTTTATCCCGGACTTCTCGCTCATTGTACATCCCATCACAACACTATTGCGAAAAAACAAACGCTTCGTGTGGACAGAGGAAGCCGAGAACTCATTCCAAGAGTTAAAAGCTAAATTCACATCTGCTCCCATATTAAGACACCTGCGCCCCGAGCTTCCCTACATAGTGGAAACAGATGCATCCAGTTCAGCCATGGGAGCAGTCCTTTCCCAAAAGGATCCCGAAACTAACCATCTTCACCCAGTGGCGTTTTGGTCAAGAAAATGTTCAGCCCCCGAATTAAACTATGCCATAACCGACAAGGAGCTGCTGGCCATCAAGTCCGCCTTCAAGGCTTGGCGGCACTATCTACTGGGTGCCAGACATACCATCCCGGTCATCACCGATCACCGCAACTTACAATACCTAAAGACAGCCAAAGCCCAATCTTCGCGCCAACTCCGTTGGGCATTGTTCTTCGCCGAGTTTGATTTTGTAATAACCTATCGACCAGGTTGTAAGAATGGTAAAGCAGACGCCTTGTCCCGGATTGGAATGGGAGAAGCAGAAATAACTTTAGAACCCGTACCCATAATTCCGGAACAGAAAATCCTAGGCCTGAATTCCATACAGACACTGGAGAACATTCGAAACAAGATCCACCAACTCTTTGATTCTGTTGCCCTACAGGACTGGGCAAAGAAAGGTCCAGAGTACTCTGTCATCGATGATTTACCTTATTACCAAGGCCGGCTATTTTTACCGCAAAAGGAACTACAGGAACTTGTCATTTCCTATTACCATGACACCTTAATAGAAGGGCATCCAGGTATTGCAAAAACCGAAGCTAAAATTAGGAAGCAATTTTGGTGGCCTACCTGGCGAAAGGATGTCAAGTCATTTGTCATGTTTTGTGGCATTTGCGAACAAAATAAAGGGCAAAAGAAAAAACCTGCTGGATTATTGCAACCATTAGACATACCACCTACCCCTTGGCATACCTTGTCATTAGACTTCATCACGGATTTACCCTCGTACCAAGGTTACAATACCATTCTAGTTATTGTAGATCTTTTTTCTAAAATGGCCCACTTCATTCCTTTAAAAGGGATACCTTCAGCTTCAATCCTGGCCAAGGAATTCCGGATACCTTCAGCTTCAATCCTGGCCAAGGAATTCCTTGAAAATGTTGTCCGCCTGCATGGCTTTCCTTCAGTGTTAATTTCAGATCGGGGCAGTCAATTCATTTCACATTTTTGGAGGAAATGCTGCCAACTGGCACAAATTGGTGTTAGGCTTTCGACCAGTCACCACCCTCAGACCAACGGTCAAACGGAGAGAACCAACCAGACTCTTGAACAGTACCTCCGTTGTATGCTACATCAGTCTGAGGGGAATTGGAAAGACATTCTGTGGATCGCAGAGTATGCGTACAATAATTCCGTACACTCAGGAACTGGACAAAGTCCTTTTTTTACCAATTATGGGCACCATCCTCGAACCTCGGATTTGGACTCACCCCAGCATTTAGAGATGCCCGCAGTGGACCATCTCCACGCTGTTATTACACAAGCCTTTAAAGAAGCAACCATCCATTTGCAAAAGGCTAAGGAAAAATACAAAAAGGATGCGGATCAGCACAGAAGTGAAGCTCCTCAATACCAAATAGGGGACCAAGTATGGTTAGCCACTAAGCACTTACCACTCAAGGGGACTCGGCCCTTTAACCCCAGGTATTTGGGACCTTTTTCTGTCGAGGCAATTATTAACCCAGTGGCCGTCAAGTTGGACCTACCTGCTCAAATGCGAATCCATCCCGTTTTCCATGTGTCTCTTTTGAAGCCAGTGCAACCAGGAACAAGGCTAACCACTCCACCTGAACCTATCCTCATAGACGGGGAGCCCGAGTTCGAAGTCAAGAATATTTTGGACTCAAAAAGAGTGAGATCAAAACTCTTTTACCTAATTGACTGGAAAGGTTATGGTCCACAGGAAAGGTCTTGGGAACCTAGTGACCACGTGCATGCACCTCGTTTAGTGAAGAGGTTCCATCGGGAATTTCCAGACAAACCATGGCCAAGGGGGAGAACGACTTTAGGAGGGGCCTTGAGGGGGAGTGCTGTCATGATGCCTGCCCCCGGAAGACCAGACCAGGCCCAGCAGCCCCGGAAGCAGGCATCATGCCACTTGGAGCATGCCCAAAAGCCCCAGTTAAGGGCTGTTTGGGTACAGTCCTGGCGCCTATGGCGCCAGGCTCATAAAGGTAAAGTCAGTCCTGGCGCCAAGGGCGCCAGGCTCATTATTGATAACTTACCTGAAGCAGACCATGCTGCATACTCACCTGAGGCAGACCATGCTGCATGAAGACTCAAGCCAAATGAGGCTTAGGAGGAACTATTTTACTGAAGGGACTATTTTGTTACTTGGGTGGGGCTGTGGAAGAATACTTACCTGGATCTTCTTCCAAGGCTATTTAAACCACGCCCAGACAGCCACACGTGCTTCGCGTTATTCTGCTTGCTGCAGCGTAACGCTCACCGTGTTTTCAGCAGCTCCAGTCTTCAGCTGAAACTCCTGAAACAAGAAGACAAAAAGGATAAAGGTTAGAACAGGAGTTTTAACTTTAATCCTTACCTGAATCCTGATCCTTTTCGCCACGGAACTGAAAGACAGAAGTCTTTGAAGCATCGCTTCGCATTCCTACGGCGCCGCGCTGAACTCACCTGCTTGGCGGTACTTCAGCATTCCATCACGCTCTCTCCATCTCGCGGCCGCCCTCCGACACCTAAGGAGACAAAGACAGCAAGGTGAGCAAGGGGACTCTCTAAGGCCATACAAGCTACCCCCAAGGACTTACCTGATTTACCACGGAGGTACTCACCTCATTTCGGGTCGGCGCAGTCAACTCTGCTTCATCGCCGTACCCCGGCCCCTAAGGGGAGAAAGCAAGGACAATACCAGTTACCCCCCACAAAACTTACCTGATTTACCACGGGGGTCGCACCTCATCTCGGGTCGGCACAGTCAACTCTGCTTCATCGCCGTACCCCGGCCCCTATGGGGAAAAACACAATAGACTTACCTGAATCTTACCGAGTGCCATTTGGAAATCTTCGAGTGGATTAATCGGCAACCTGCAAGGAATCGGACAGAGTGAAGAGCAGACATTTGAACTCTTATGAACAATTGGACTTCAGAGTCAATACTGGAACTCACCAATTCCTCTACGCCAGTGAAGTAACTGGTCATCAACGCGCCCCTGCGGTCGACGCAGGATGGAGAGTTCATCCTTCCAAACCATCAGGTGAGACTAAGGAGGGGACATTAAGAGTGATCAGTGGGAAGACAACGGGAGTGGGGAGGGTGGGTTGACACTCAATTCCACGGGTAGTTAATTCCTCTTCTCCTTTGCAGAAGAATATTCTTGCGAGCCAGACAAACTAGGCTGAGCGGGCCAGTCCAGTCAGTCTTCTCGGCGCTACACGTCACGCTGGTGGAAATAACAGCGGCCCTGCTCCGGTCGTCGCCCCCGTGGGAACCAGGTGAGCGTAACATGAAGGTCTTCCGAGGAGGGGTACAGGGGTGCGGTACACCCATCGGAGGTGGCAGAGGGAGGAGTGGCAGGAGAAGGGAGGAAGTTGTTGAGAGCCTGAAGACGCCCATCAAGAAGGGGGTGGTTGGGCTGGGAGCCCTGAGCCATGACAGTGCTATTAAGATGGTACCTGACCCTGCAGAGGCTACATAGAATGCACCAGCAGTAGTCACCCCTGTGTTGGTGGAATTGTGGGGAAATCGGGAACCTGATACACATGTGGTGGGCCTGCCCAAAAGCCCAAGTATATTGGAAAGAGATTTTAGGGCATATCAAGGACATTACAGTGGTCCAGCTACCTCTTGTCCCATTAGTTGGCATGTTGGGAGCAGTGGAGAAGGGGGTCTACGCAGCTAGAGGGTCTCGGGCTAGTTAAATCACACATATGCTAACCGTTGCTAGAATGGTCCTGGCTCACCTGTGGAAGACGCTGGAGGGTCCAGGAGTGGCCTTATGGTGGGTCCATTTGTGGGGGCTCCCATCAATGGAAAAGGTTTGTGCACTGTCCATGGGGTCTTATCAGACATATTTGAAAGTGTGGTCCCCGTTCTATGAATGGGTGAAAGAAAGAGAACATCACTACCACAGGCCTTCCCTACACCAGAACATTTCATTATTATAGGGGCTTCCAGGCGACAACAGGGGGCAGTGTTTGGCCTCTTGGGACAGTGGCGGCCTCTAGCCACAGGGACACATCTTTGCTATCATCTATGCCACAATGTTGGGTTAAGTTTGGTTTCCTTGCTTGTGTTTTGTTTTCCTTCTGTTTTATGCTTTTTTTAAACGTACAAAACGGTAAATTCCAAGAAAGACTCTGGAGTAACAGCAAAACAGACTTTAATGTGTATGTATGCAAGATGTATAACTGTATGTGCTTCTCTTGTATGGACCTTGTTAATAAAGATAGATAAAAAAAAGGGACAGAGACCTGCCCGTAAATGACCGTCTTAGCTTGCTATTGGACGCAGGTTGGGCGGAGAATATCTGCTAGAGCAATTCTCTCTCGCCTTGAATTTCAGATCACTGACAATCCCATAATCAACCACCGTCAAGCCGGGTTATGTGGAGGCTGATTACAGTTGACCAAAGCCTTTGGCTTTAACTGGTATGTGTCAAGTTTGTTGTCCTCAGGAAAACTCATGTTTATGCTACATTCGTGGACCTGCAGACAGCATTTGACACAGTGCCAAGGGCCTGCTTGTGGGAGGTTCTTCAGGGATTAAATGTCCTGCTCCACCTGCTTGATGGCATTCAGAACTTGTATGCGGGCAATCTAGCTGTTGTGTAATGGGGAACTGATGGTAGCACCTCACAAACTACTAGGATCGAGGGGTCAGACAGGGGTGTAATTGTAATTGTTTATTTGTAAAGTGCTTATACACAAGTGTAGTGCTTCAAAACTCTTCAAGGCGGGAAGGTAACAAGGGGATATCATTGTCATTCTTGGGCCTTGAAGATTCCAAATGATCTAACAGCAACAACTAGCATAGTAGGCCGGGGCATTTCTACTAGTATAAGTGCGTGGAAAAGAGTGGGTATTAAGATGGATTTCTAAACTCTGACCTGGTGGGCAGAAGTTTAGGAGGCCACCCTCCGTTTAGTGAAACAGGGGAACCTTCTGGACAAGTCAGACCAATCTAGGTAGCTCAGCAGACGGTCAAGACTAAGGGCCTGATTCACAGAAGTGTTTTATAATGGCGCAATCCCATAGGGCAACGCTCTGTGAATCAGGTCCTTAGTCTCTGGAGGGGTGACAGTGATCGGAAGCCCATAATGAGCACACACAGCAACGAACCACAAATTACTCTTAGACAAGTGCATACGAAAAATATCTATACATTTGTCAGCCAGACCAAATAGACATAAGTAACTTCAGCAATGAGAAAACCAAAGATCACACAATTCCTTATCTATACAGTATACATACAACACCTTTCCTAATGCAATTTTGTTACAAGATATAACCACAACCTGTGAAGAGAGGGTTAAGTTAACACACAAATGGCATTAGGATCTCGTTCAGAGTTCGTTCCCTAACTTTCAAGTCCAACCCTAAGAAGAGGGGAGCCTTCTGCTCAACAGTACAGTTGTGCGTAAAAACGCACAATCGTGCAGATGAACAGAAGAGCGGGTCTTCTTTGCAGGGCTGTAGCAAGTCAGGAAGGGGCGAGAGGCAATGAAGAATAAGTTCCCACTATTCGAGTAGGTCCTGCCCTTGGTTGCAAAGCAGTATTCAAGTGGTGAGAATTGCTAGGGAGCGCAGGCTAACCCAGGCAGGTTCGAGTACCTTTATGGGATACTCGTGCGTAAAAATGATCGGCTGCGCCATTGGGCCACTGGTAAGTTATGCAAGTACTCACCGACCCTCTGCACAGTCTGGACCAAACTTTGCCAGTTTAGTCGAGGTCACTAGTAGGTTCAAGTCCTGCAGTTTCGTGGCGCTTCGGCTCTCAGTGGCTGCAGGGGAGAACGATCATCCGTGATGGGACAGTTGCCTTTTCTCAGCTTCCAAAGGAGGTATGAAGAAAATTCCAGTGCAGCTGGCTTCAGGGCACATGAGAGCAGAACAGCAGGGGAACTATAGCAACCGTCACCACCGGGAAGTGACTTGGGATTTGTGGGTGCAGGCAGCGTAATGTACTGTCCTAATTCGAAATCCCGAGGTGCTAGGCCTGCGAAATTTGGTGGGAGAATGCACAGGACCACAACTAAGCGATATCCCAAGTCTCAGGTCTGCACTCAAGATGGCGGCAGAGTTGCTTATACCCTGAGGTGGCCCAGGAACACTTCCAAAGGGGCTCGTTCGGTGGGTAAGCAGAGTGCGCCGAGAGTAGTTGTTCCCACTACTCCAAAGGTGCGAAGTGCCTTGTCAGGCCTTCTGGTTCGATGAAGAGAGCAGGGATTTGACGGGACAGCAGAGTGTGAAGGGTGTCAAAACCTTCCAAAGCGTCTTCAACGGTTTCACAAGTCTATTTCTTCATGCAGGAGACTTGGCTGCTTCTGTAGTTCGGTGAGAAACACAGGTGATCGACCCGGAATGGATGCAGAGCCCCTTCTCTTATCGTAGATTAGCTTCGAGCCAAAATCGAGGTCTTCCAATAGAAGATCTGCTCTCTTGCAGGCATCCCAGATGTGGACCAATCATGACCCACAGTAGTCTAAGGCATTCAGGCACTCCAGACATCCTGGTACCAGCAGTGTGGATTAGGACTAGACAGTCCCAACCCTCTTCCTGGGCACACATATGTGACGGGCAGAAGCCTGCGAAAGAGATTGCTTTTCGTGGAAGGCTGCATGCCCAAATAAGGACAGCCCGGGTTACTCGACTTAGGTGAAGGCAAGGGACAAAATGGTCATGGGACAGAACAAAAGACTTTGTGGCACAGCCACTTTTAGGCCTGGCCACAGTCTTGAGCCAAACGCGGTAAACACGGTTTAACTCGATAAAAAGAAGTAAAACATTATAAAAAGTAACTGCTGCCACCAGTTCGTCCCAGGCACACTCGTACACTCACCTAAAAATCCTTTGTGGGTGTCTAGAGCCATAAAACAAAAAGGCGCCCCCAGCGCACTGTACTGGAAGGTACATTGTGCACTGTTAAAAAGTTCTCAAGAAATGGCAACATAGTCAAAGACTAAGAGAAACATTGTTTCCCAGTACTGACAGCCTGAAGGTCGTGTCAGTTTCCCCATAACAAGTGAGCAAAAGCCCAGGGGAGTTCAGCTGAAGGCTGGGTTCCACTGGAAAAAGTCATGTTAGGATAGCCAAACAAAAGCAAAATGTTTGGGGGGTCCATAAATGGAGGGAAAATTGCACAAGAATGAAAAAATCTTTCCTTACAGTGGGGGGAAAAGGGAGGGGTGCGAGAGGAACATACAAGACAATAAAGGTTGGTCAATTGCCAATGCATGCAGGCATAACCACATTGGGAGGGGAGATAGAGGAGGACAGGACAGACAAACATGCTAAGCCTAGTACATTCAAAGTCATGCAAGTGCGCAGACAGAAGTGCGGGGGATGGGGAGGGGGAAAAGTGCACCCAGACCAGCAGGGGCCAGGGTCAAGTGCAGAGTGGGTGCCTCTCTCAAGGAACGTATTTCAAGTGCAGTAATGCAAGGCAGAGTGCAGAGGTACGGAGGCAAGTGCAGGACTGGCAGAGGGACCTGGGACCTGTGAGGCTCTGCGGGTGCACCAGGCGACCAGTCAGCTGACTGAGCAGATTGGGGAAAAGAACAAAGGAGGGAAGCAAGAGAGAAGGGAAGGAGGTTAGCGAAGGAGAGAGAGAGAAAGAGGAAGAGAAAAGGAATGTCTTGAGGAGTTTCCAGAATTTAAGGAGGTCCAGCTAAAGACAGAGAGAGGCAGGCAGGCTGTTCCAGAGGGAGGCACCTGCAGAGGATAAGGATCTACCCCCAAATCTCTCCTTGGAAAAACATCTCACCGGCAGAGAGTTGGAGGAGGACAAGCGGAGGCCTCTGGAGGGAGAGTCCTGGCCACTCAACTATTCTGCATCTATTAATTGAGTCATCCATGAGCTGTTGGGATCCCAGTCAGATGCCCCTACGCTAGCAGGAGAGAAGATCCCAGCCTTACTATTTGGTGATGACGCAGTTTTATTATCACTAACACCATCAGGTGGCGCAAGCAGTTATGGGCATTTGTGGATTTGTTCAAGTACAATGGCCTGGTTTTAAATGTCTCAAAGGCAAAGTCGATGGTATTTAGCACGAGCACCAGGAGCAAGCCCAAAGTGTTAAGGCTAGATCTGGATGAGGGCTTGATTGAGCAGGTCGATTTTCAGAACTACCTGGTGATATGGGTGATGTCGTCCTGCAGCTGGAGCATGCATCTGGACAAAGCAAGAGTCACATTGGCTAGGTACAGTGGTGGCCTTGCAAGGTTTACTACTGAGCAGGGGGTCGGTGCAGTCCGTGTCTCCCTTGAGGCTTATAAAGTCCAAACTAGGCAGGCCGCAATCTATAGTGCAGAGCTATGGGGGTAGGCAAGTACTAGTAGATTATCTATTGTAGAGAATAAGTACCTAAATAAATCTTGGGACTGCCCCAAGCTACACCTAACTTACCTGTATTCCTGGAGACAGGGATGGAACGCATTGAATTCATCTGCCGATCGCGGCCTGTATATTATTGGGCCAGGGTTATGGTTGAATGGTTCCCTGCTCAAATATTAAGGAAGCCCTGATGGATGTCATTACTCAGGCGGGGGTTCCTCTCGACCTTGGTTTGTCCATGTTAAGGAGTCACTAGATGAGTTGGGGCTTGGTGAATATTGGATTAATTCAAGCAACATAACCAATTCTGCCAAGGCTACGATTAAAGCGGCAGCGCTGGGAATGATTGACTGCGATATCCGCGCTAAGGTAACAGGATCATTGGCCTTGACATTGGATATTGGAGCTTGAAAACAAACGAGGGCTATGAGGGTTTCTTAGACTATGTGAGTCTGAAATACGAAAGAGCGCTGTACATTAAGCTGCGCACCAGGATTCTACCGAATGCAAGTCTCTGCCACATGTGGAATATTAATGTGTCTCCTGTATGTCCACTGTGCGGTTACACGAATGAAACTGTGATTCTTTTTTTATTTACATGCCCAGCCACATTGTCATTGAGAAAACATTATCAAAGACTGCTTTGTCTGCCCAGAGTATGTCATACCATTGTAGAGGCCATGCATATCTGCACTAATTCCAGCGATGTGCCAGCTGTCTATGCCACTTGCAAATAACTTGTGTAGGGTTGGAGGGGAAGATCAAAAAAGGTATCAATGCACTGATAATGTTGTGATGTTTTATTTATGGACTGATATTTAATTTCATTTTTATTCTATGAAGGTTGTTTTACTTGTTCTGTGAGCCTGATTTATTTTTTTGAATTTTCTTAATGGACTGCTTCACTGTTTTAATGTATTGCATAAAATGATTATTGGCTTTTATGACAGTACTGTCGAAATAAAGCATTATGAAATAAGATGTTACATACAACAGTATTACATGTTGTTAAGACATTTGGTTTGAACGTATTGCAATAAGGTTGTTCAGTGCTATGAATACTATGGGGTGCCATTTTCCGTACTAATAGAGGTCTGTAATCTGTAACCAATTCCATAATGTGCGTGTCATTGTTAACCAATTACAGTTCCATATAGACTATTTTGTCATACAGTATTATTATTATTATTATTACATATGTTACACGCCCAAACCCTTGTGTATCACGACGAGGTTACAGACAGCTTGTTTAAAATATGACTCAATGACAGTTGCAATGAAGTTACAGTAAAACAATCATACAAGGTATTTACATAACATGCATAATAAAACAGGTGCAGAGTATTTACAGGTACTAAAATGGCAGTTTTATTTATATTGGTTAAATAACCAAGTTTTTAGCAATGTTTTGAAGCCCATGAATGAATCCTCTGTTTTGATGCTGAGAGGGAGGGAGTTCCAATGTTTGGGCGCTAGATATTGAAAGCTACTACCCCCTGCTCTGGTATTTCTGTAGCAGGCGTGGCTAGAAGTAGGAGGCTATTAGATCTTAGAGTTCTGGTGGATTCTTTTTTGGTTAATGCCTTGTTTAGGTAGGTGGGGGCTTTTTCCTGGTGACATTTGAATGTGATACATAGAGTTTTGAATATAACTCTGGCTTCGACCGGCAACCAGTGGTGATCTCTACTGGACTTGGAGATATGGTCAGATTTTCTAATTCACAGGGTGGCCCGTAGAGCTTTATTTTGTATCAGCTGTAGTTGTTTTAGATTAGTGATGGACGTGCCTAGAAGCAAGACATTACAGTAGTCGAGTCTTGAAAGAATCAGGGCTCTGGCCAGAGTAATGCAGTTAGTGAGGGAAAGGAATTGTTGGCTAAGGGCAATTAGTTTGGCGGTGCATGCTGTGGATGATGAGAGGCTGCTGATGTGTTTGGCCATTGAGAGGTTTGCATCCAAATAAACTCCTAAAGTTTTTACTTGCTTCAGTACAGGTATCATAGTGCCGTCAATGATGATAGTGGCATTGTCTGGATGTAGGGCACTTATTTTAAGCTGGGACCCCACAATGAGAATATCTGTCTTCTAATCGTTGAAGCAGAGACTATTTAGTGCCATCCAATTTTTTTTATAATGGAGTAAATTATATTGATAGTCAGTGTATCTTGGGTGTAATTCCCAGTGCGTGGAATAAGGATCAGGTTGTCATCTGCAGAATTGGTGTAGATGACACCCATATCATCCAATGTAGAAAAGAGAAGCTTTGTATAAGCGTTGTAAAGGGTGGGTGATAGTGATAGGCACGATCCTTGGGGTACTCCAATGGGGACTGGGAGAGGGTCTGCAGCTTCTTTGCCAATAGAAACTCTAGAGGTTCGTTCATCTAGGAAGGCTTTAATCCACATGGTGGCGTCAGTGGAGGAATAAAAATCTTTAGCTAGGGTGGAGCAGAGTTTGTTGTGGTCCACAAGGTCGCCCGCTTCGGATAGATCTAACAAAAGGAGGATGCAGAGTTTGCCTGAGTCCCTAATGCTATCCATCTGGATTTTTAGGTCCAGTAGGGCTGTTTCCGTGCTGTGGTTAGGCGTGAAGCTGAGGAATTGGTTGTGTTCCAGATGTATGCTATTTTATCGAGGGTTTTGAGTAGGAATGGGACTGTCGTTATTGGCCGGTAATTGGTGGGTACATTAGGAGCTAGAGAGGCTTTTATTTTAGTAGGGGTGTAACCCAGGCTTCTTTAATGCTAGCTGCTGGGACCAGATTGGCATTGAAGGAAGCATTCACAAAGTTGGTTATGATAGGTGTGAGTGTGTGGGCACATGATTTGACTACTTGAGCTGGGACGGAGTCTCCTTTGCAGTTTGAGGCTTTGAGTTTAGAAATAGTGTCAAGTACTAAGTCTTGGGAGACTGGGGTGAAAGAGAACAGGGGACTGGTATTCACAGTGGGATTCAAGATGTGGTTGTCACTGGGAGGCTTGGTTGCTAGTAGTTGCCTTTTAGTTGTGATTTTAGTTTGTAAGAGATTAATTTTGGCGACTAAGGCACTTTGAATGGTGGTGCACCATTCTTTGCTGGAGTTGGTGGTGTTAGTAGCCGGGGTGGGGTTTTCCAGTTCTCTCAGGATTGAGAAGAGCTCTTTGGAATCAGAGGCAGCATTACTGATCCTGGTGTTATAGGCATTAGCTTTGGAGGTGATGATAGCTGTTTTTGTAGTTTTTCTTCACCATCTGAAAGGCTTTTTCAGACTCTATGGTGGGGTGTTTTCTGTCTGCATGTTCGAAGGCGCGTTTCGTTCTCCTGAGTGCAACTAGGTCGTCATTAAACCAAAAGCATGAGCGTTTGTCTGTGCATTTGGTTTTGGTAGTTAGAGGGACTACTGCATTGATGGTGGAGGTGAGACAGTTTTGATATGTGTTTGCTAGAAGACAAGGGTTATCACTGGAAATCGACAGGGTGTCTAGCGCTTTACTAAGCACGGGGCTGAGATATTCAGGTGTAAGCTTACGAACTAGCTTCGTAGTCAGTAGTACTTGATGTCATCAAAGAACTGTTTCCTATGGTCTTCCTCATCTATTACAATGCTGTTACTATAAGGGTAGAGATTTCTTTTCTAAAATGAAGAAACTCACTTGGACTGACACATTGTTTTAGATGATTACAGGCGGTGTTGCACACTGCTCTTAACACATATTCAGCAGCCCATTGCTGCAAATGTAATATCAACAGACCAGCTCTATTATTTCCATCATGGTGTTATGCTGTGCGACAATTGTCCACGTAATCGCCTGTGGGACATATATTGTATTAGCAAAGAACAGCCTTATGTGTGTCCTTCAACCCCAAACAATTGTTACGGACTTGGTCTTGATGGTCGTGTAGATTAGTAAGCCTCCGTCCCCAAGTACCACACAGACAACAAGATATTCAGTGTCTGTGCAGTCTTTGAGGCCACAGGATTTGTTGTGAGCCGTCAGGTCTGGAACCGGGAACAGCCAGAAGGACCCCTGGAGCACTGCAAGGCAATAAGTGACTATCAAAACAATGTGCGTGTAGTACAATAATACCCAGCAAGGAAAAGAGCACTGCTTACCTAGTGTATAGGAAATGACACCCAGATGGATAGTGGGGCCCTGGACGGGGCTTAGTGTGCGAGACACTGTGGATGGGCGCACACCGAGGTTTGAGGCAATCCAGGTTATGCAGCCAGGCGAACGCCTTGCAGAGGCCGGTGGCCAAGAATACCAAAATACAACGAAATCCGTGAGGCAATCCAAATCCAAATCCGAGGTCGTAGAAATATGCAAGGCCAAAGTTCAAAGGTGCCAGAGGAGTAGACAAATCAATCCAGTAGACAAATCCGAGGTCGTGACAGAGTTCAAGCCAAAGTTCACAATGCCAAGGGTTAGACAAAGGCAATCCAGTAGACAAAATCCGAGGTCGTGACAGAATCGTAGGAGCAAGGTTCAAAGTAAGGAACAAGGAACAAGAGCCGTACAGTACTGAAAGAGTTCAGCTGTGAAGCAACGCTTCCGTGTTCCTGGCCGTATTGGAATCCTTGAGAGGAATCACGTGATGCGTGTCACGTGATGCGGAAGCGTTGTCTCCACGTGACTCCTGGTAGTGCTTGCCCCCTCACGTGATGCGTGATCGTGTTGGCCCTCTCACGTGACGCGAGGATCGTTGCAAACGATGTGGATTGTTACGGGCTGCCAGTGGGAGTCTCCATTGTGCTTTCCAGCGCTGGGATGGCCGGTAAACCCCTGTTCCAAACAGTGTCCTGGTATTGCGGGTAAGATGATGCAGTCTCCGACTGCCAGAGTGCATAAACGGGATCCCCTGATGGATTCTGGCAGAGACCTGGCGTGCGGAGGGAGCAGGGAGAGGGTGTGCGGGAGAAAGCGTGACAACAATATAGTTATAGCAGGGGTTTAACATTCAAAACAGCACAAAATATTTTTGTGAACAGAACTAAGATTCATCTATGGTGATGAACATAGACCGTTATAGTGTTTTGGCAATCCAAAAGCGGGCACTAATTAGGGATACTATATAGGCTCACAGAACTCTAAATATGGCAGCAACAGTGCAACACACGTACACATATACTACGGGTCCAGTTTCTAACAATGCACGATTACAACACTTTTTTAAAAGTGGGTTTTGCCAACTTCTGATTGATGCCGTCCGGTTATAAACAACAGTGTGAGACTACAGACCGGCACGCCGCAGGTAAAAAGTTATTTATATTTATAACAAAATATACATGTTGCGCACGTCATCAGCACAATGCCACTTTGATGGATTATAGGGAATGGACCCCTGTGGGAAGACAAATGGTCGGAGACAAGTAATTTAATATAATAGACTTTATTAACTTACGTGGAGCAGAGGGGAAATGGCTGAGGCGGGCAGAGCTGGAGCCTCTCTCATCAACATTCATCATCCGAATGTTTGGTGGCTCGTGCAGGTCATGAGGGCGAGACCAGCGTGAGCCAGGGATATGACACATCTTCCTTTTACATTAACAACAAGAGGAACAGAACTTTAAATTTCACAGGCGAACCCCTCAACAAGATCTTAATTTTTCTCTGAATTGCATCCCATGTTCATCACTCCCTTCCTCTTGTACACCCTCACTTCCGTTACCTTGTGTGTGATCCTCTTCAACAACAGGAATGTCCTTCTGCTCATTCTCTCTATGATCGTCGGTTTATAGTGATTTGGTCGAATTTCTTTTTCAATATGTTTTTTTTTCAAAATGGGGGGGTTCCCCCATCCCCCCTTTTTTCTATTTTTTTTTTATTTTACCCCTTTTTTTTACTTACCGAACCCAAAAAAATATATAAATAAAAAAATAATACATTCGACTTTTTTTTTTGATATTTTGTTTTTGACATTTTTGTCATTCGACTTTTTTTTCGACATTTTGACTGACCACCATAATCGTCCATCAACTCTTGCCATGAAGAACACATTCCTTCTTCCCATGCACTTCTTCCACCCTGACTAGATGTAATCCTATTCATATACCATCTTTCCCCATTTTCCAAATGCACACATGAACCCCTACATTCGCTCACTCTTTTGGGACTTGAAAATCTCGACAACCCCTTAACTGTTTTCCCAGGCAACTTAATCCTGACCCAATCTCCTTTTTTCATACCGAGAATTTTGGCACCTCGTTTGTCATCAGTATACTTCTTCTGCTCACCCTGTTTAACTTCTACTGTCTCTCGTAACTCTCTTTGCATTCCTTCATCCCACTTGTATTGGCTTCCTTCATCTCTCACCCATCTGGGACACAACCAATTACAGGGCAGTCTTCCCTGCATTAATTGGAAAGGAGATACCTCTGCCACACTGTGGGGAGTAGTTCAGTAAGATGCAAGGAATTTAATCAGCTCTCTCTTGAAGTTCCAGTTATTCTGCACACACATTTGAGACAACTCCTTCAATCTCTCATTTGATCATACCATTGGTTGGGGGTGATAAACAGATAAACACACATGTTCCACATTATTTTCAGTCAAGAATTCCCCCATCTCTTGTGATTTAAACTGTACTTTATTTTCTGACACCATCTTCTCTGGTGCATATTCATTAGCAAATAGTTTCTCTAAAAGGGTCATCACATTCATAATGTTCGCCTCCCTCATGGGTTGGACAACAGGCCACTTCGAGTAGTAATCCATCACGCACACCAAATATTTACATTCTTCTGGCAATACTTGGAAAAGACCTGCTATATCTATAGGAATTTTTCCCCATGGCCCTGCAGGCAAATCCACAGGAATCATCGGACTCACTCTTGTAGTAAGGCCCTTGTCGCTGCTTTGACACTTAATACGTAATCTCACCACTTTTTCTATCTCTGAGTCCATCCTCGGGCACCAAAAATCTGCCCTTATTCTTCTCTTGGTACTACCAAAATACCCAAATGCTGTCCATTCGCAACTCTGATTATTCTTGCTCTCAATGACTTGCGGGGAATCAACACCTCACCCCTCACAACACAATCACTGTGAACACAAATTTCATCAGCACTCTTCCTCATTGAATTTAAGTCTCCCCTCAAAGCTCTCTCTGATGGCCAACCCTTCACACAATACTCCTTGGCTTGCCTCAATACCTCATCCTTCTTTCCTTCTTCATGCCATTCATCTCTTGAAATCGCCTTTTCTTTTTTTTGTTTTTACTTTTATTTAACTTGCACAGATTACCATATTACATTACTTTCTGTTGTATCGTATTGTGTTACAGTTGTTCATTTTTATGGATAAATGTAGTATATCATGTTTACATTTCACAAATCATCTTGTTCTTCTTCACGTACACTTTTATCTGCAAGATAGTGTCTGAACCCACCCCATATATCTTTCGGGCGACTTGTCATTGGTAGTAGACCAGATTACACCTCTTTGTTGTCATTCGCCCAGGTCATATCTTTCACCCAATCACTGAGCACTGGGGTCTCTCTGCATTTCCATTATATTAATATCGCACACTTTGCTATTAATAGGCTCAGGTTCATTAATCGGCACCAAGAATCGGGCTCATTCTGGAAACAATGCCCAGCACACACACTCCCGGGTCACAACATATGGTAGGTCGGTCATTTCACCCAGTGCTCTACACAAGTCAGCCCAGTATTCGGCTAGTCTTATGCATGACCATAACACCTAACTGAGGCTGTGGTATATATGCTTTTGAGTCGGGCTGGGGTGAAATGGACCCTGTTCAGCATCTTATAGTGTATCAGGCAGTATCTTGAATTACATGATATGTTTTTTGTCAACCCGCATAATAGTGACCATTGTACATCAGTAAAGGTGGTTCCCAGATCAAGTTCCCACTCTTCTTTGAAATTCGGGGCTTGGATTACCCTGGTTAATAGTGTCATTTTGTATAGTGTAGAGGCCGATTTCTTAACCGTGCTAGGTGAGTGTACATATCTCAGTCTCGGGTGTGACTGGGGTTCCTGGGGGAAACTATCCCATGTGTTAGCTATTGCCGAGCATAGCATGATGTAGGGCAACTTTTGCATCGGGTTGTCATCTATAATTGTTTTGATAGCATCCCAGCTAATGAATTGTTTATCGACAAATAGGTCCCTGAAATAAACTATGCCCCTGTCTCTCCAATGTAAGGCCAGTGTCACATTTTACGTCGGAGGCATATACGGTGCGTTCCATAGAAACATGTCGGGATCTTACAGTACTGTATTTCTGGGGTTCCCCCTTAGTCTGGCACATGCCCCACATGTAACCAGTGTCGGATCCAGGTAATTGTCGATCCTCAACCCCCCCTGCAGCCAGTGTGTGTAAATGCCTTGTGGGACCCTCTCCTTGCATATCAAACATTGTATGTGGTGCATCTGGCCCCCCTTCAGTCCAGTATATTGCGTAGTAGGCTTGCGCTGATTGGAAATATAGCTCAAAATCAGGGGCTGCCAGTTTCCCCTGGTCGTATGGTTTCCATTTCCAGCTCACTCTTGGATGTCCCTTCCATATAAAAGCTGAGCATGCCCCTTGTATCTTGGTAAAGAGGGATCTACCCAACCACACTGGCACCATGCTAAACAGATAGCTTGGGGAGTATGATCATTTTAATCAATGCTAAGCGACCATAATTGAAATCGGCAAGTGGTACCATCTGGTAAGTTTAGCACAGAGTGTGTCAGTGAGTTCACAATAATTCAGAGTGTGTGTGAGTTGTGTTGTGCGTGCTATGTCAATTCCCAAGTAGTTCACCTTCTGAGGTGCCCATTTGAGTCCATACAATTCTGTTGGTTGTTTAGTCGCATGCGTTAAAGGAAATATCTCAGACTGGGATGCATTCAACCTTAGGCCAGAGTATTCCCCAAATAAATTCCTGTACTGCTTTTAGTACCTGCTGTAGGTGTCTTTCTGGGTCCCTTACATATAGCATTATATCGGCATACAGAGTTATAAGCTCTACTCTTCCGGCCAATGGTATCCCTACTTTGCTGAATCTTGCCCTCAGCAAGTCTGCTAGCGGTTCGATTACTAGGGCAAATAACAGTGGCAACAGCATGCAGCCATGCCTTGTGCCCCCAGCTAGTTCCAATGTTGATGATAATGTCCCATTAACACATACCCTTGCGTAGGGCTGTGTGTATAGGATACGGACCCACTGTATAAAGTTTGAACCAAATCCATAGTTGTTTAGAACTCTGAACAGGAAGGGCCAGCATACAGTTTTGAAGGCTTTTTGCATATCCAGAGCGATTGCAATCCCTTCAGTATCCCTAGGGATTTTCACCAGAATATTATAGCATCAGCAAATGTTAGAGGCCGTGTATCTTCCTAGCACAAATCCAGCTTGGTCCTCATGGACCATATGTGGTATTAGGGGGTTGTGGCGGGTGGCTAATATTTTCACAAATACCTTCACGTCAGTATTTATGAGGGATAATGGGGGCGGTAGGAGCCACATTCCTCAGGCTGTTTCCCCGGTTTGAGTAGTAGGGTTATGACCGCTTGGTGAGTTGGGCTAGGTAACTGCCCATTTCCAAAGCCTCGGTCCATACTGCGTGTAGGCGGGTGCCAATATCTCTACAAATTATTTATAGAATTCGGCCCCTAGACCATCGGAGCAAGGCGCTTTTCCCTTCTGTAGGGCCTTTATGGCTTCCTCTATCTCGCTTAGTGTTAGGGGACTATCTAGGGCGTCTCTTGTTTCACTGGGAGTGGTGGGTATCTTAGCCAGGTAGCTGTCTATTTCATCTTCAGTAGTTGTGCTTTGTGGGGAGTACAGTTTGGCGTAAAGGTTATAGAAGACTTTGCTGCCTTCCTCTTGACCTGTGACAACTGGTCCATCCACCCTGGTTATACATGGGATGTTCACACTTCCCCTCTTTCCGTGCAGCATCTGCGCTAGCAGTTTACCTTGTCTTTCCTCTTCGCCGTACCTTCGTGCAGCTGCAGGTCTATCGAAATAGTGCAGCTTGCGGTCTGCTGCGGCCCGACATTTGTCCACCAGTGTTTTGATAGCAGACGCTGTCTGTGCCGTAGGGGCAGTCGCATACCACATTTGGAGTTCGGATATCGCTTCCTCTTTCTTCCCCAGTTCCCTACGTATATCCTCGAGTACTCCAAATTCTGTTGACATAGTGGTTACCCTGATGTAAACTTTAAATGCTTGCCATAGGATTGCCTGACTAGTGACAGATCCGTCATTATTATCAAAATAATCAGTCATGTGCTGCATCAGGCTGGTTTTGTATACTGGGTCAGCTAATGCCGCCGCCTTGATAGTGTTCTAGGTAGTATTGTGGAATCTGTTACCCAGTCCAAGGCTCTCTGTGAAATCAACCATTGGTCGATTCTGGAATGCATGTTGTGAATGGACGAATAAAAGGTTTATGCCCGCTGTGGGCCATGCAGGGATCGGTAGGCATCCTTCAGGCCTAAGTATGCAATATGTGTGTGAATTACGCGGGCAGCCCCGGTTAGGGATCTAGGGGCACTCGCTGCCCTGTCTAGGTCCACATCTAATATGGTGTTGAAGTCACCTCCACAAATTATATGGGCAGTATTTAGTGCATTTCTGGAAGACCTCAGTGTAATATTGCTGATCATCAATATTGGGTTGTATATGTTAATTAGCAAGACTAACACCACATATCTGCCATTCGTTTCACTGTCTGTCTCGATATGTGTAAACGGCAGTGTTCTGTGCACTAGTATCATGACTCCCCAGGTTCTAGTTGAGAAGGATGTGTAAAACCGGTGGTTTCCCCCACCCCGGTTTAAACTTACTCGCCTGGTGCCCAAGCAATGCATTTCTTGCAAGTATATTATCCGTGCCTCTATTCTGTTGACATACGCCATCACCTTCCGCACTTTCACAGGCATTCCGAGCCCTCTGACATTCCAGCTCAGCAGTTTTATCTCAGTTGGATGCCTATCATCCATCTAATCTGCTTCTTTTCCTCCATGCTTTCATACTTCAGTTTGTAATGTGCCCCATATTGCAACGTATTGCTATCTGACTGTGTACTCCACTTTAACACCCCAACTTTAACACCCCAACCGTTACCCTGCCCCCCACCCCCTCCCTCATGGTACCCTGAACTTCAGTTATGCAGTTCCCATTGCATCTCCCCTCGTCTCCCTCCCTCACCCAATTTACTAACTCATGCACTTTCATGTGGGGGACCGCTTCAGTGGCGGCCGGGGTCTAGGAGCCAACGCTAGCATCCTATTTCTTACGGTTTCTAATCTGAATCACATTACCAGTAAACATGATAAATATGCCAATTCTACTATATAAACTTTCTTGAAGAATATCTGAAGTGCATCTCGTAATTACCAGTACAAGCCAATACAACAATCGAGTAATCGATGTTTGTTCGTTTCTCTCGCCACAGGGTTTCACGAGTGACCTTCATCGCTTCCAGGTGTCTGTTTATCTGGCAGGGGAATGTTTGCTTCAACAAAGGTGAATGTAAAAAAATAGGTCTTATTCTTGTATTGCAGGCGTAATCTGGCAGGATACAGCATTGCATAGGGTATTGCTTGTTCACGGAGCATCTTCTTCACCCCGTGAATGTTCACCTTTCTTGTTGTACAGCCAGGGTGTAATCCAGAAATATGCGTACCACACTTCATCCCACCTTCAGTTCCTGCTGGTCTCTGGCGGCCCGTAACACCAGGTCTCTGTCCCTGTAGTTCATAAGTTTCACGATTATTGGCCTTGGGTAGGCTCCAGGTTTCGGGCGTGCAGTTAGTGATCCATGTGCTTGTTTCGACAACAAACATTGCTGACCATCCAGGATCTCCTAGTAGTTCTTTGAGTAGCTCTTCGACAGCAAGTTATATCGGTCCTTTGAGTGCGTCCTCCGGGATATGCATATGTTGTTGTGGCGTAACCTCGCCTCCAAGTCTTCGCATTTCAGTTTGACTGTCCCCAAATCTTTGGCCATATTGGTCACTGTATTTTGCAGTGCCTCAAGTGTGTCTTCGGTCAAATTGATCCTTATCCCTGCTTCAGTGATTCGGTTTGTGGCCTTCTCCAGCTGATTCCGTATTGATGTGACATTAATATTAATGCCATCGAGTTTGTCATTGAGTGCATCAAAGCCTTGTTGCATGGATGTGAAGACCCCCTGTAGATCCATGGGGGTTGATGTCGTCGGGACAGTATGGCTGGTACCGTTATCGCTCATGGCGTTCCCTTTGATGGTTGGTTTTGTGAATCTTTCTATTGTACCACCTTTCTTGGCTGCAGCTCATTTTGGCATTGTACTATGCTGCAGGGGATGCTTCCTTTCTTTAGGGGCCACAGTATTGCATTGCACTGTTCACGTGGGTGCTTTAGCTGGCTTGGTTCATACCCTTCTTAACCACCAACAGAGGGAGTGGTCAGTTATTCTCTTTTTGGGTCCAGCTATGCCAATGTTTCAGGGCTGGCTTAACCCTCCGGCGTTCTGGCTTCTTCTAGTTGGGGCTCTTTTATACGTCCTTGTGGCTCCCTGGCCGGTCTGATCATTGATATAGGGTTGGTTGTACTTGTGGACGCAGTTTGTGTCTTGCCTCAAGGATGTAACGAATGTGCTTCTGCGGGATTCATGATCGTGAAGAGTTGTGCAATACCCAGCGCAGTGGGCTCCTGCTTAGTTCGTAACTCCAGCTGGAATCCCTGCAGTCCGTACTGTGCACCCCCCTGTGCTAGGGAGCAGGCTGTCCCTTTTTATATGTGCTGGAGGTTCACGCGCTGGGCAGTCTCCTCGTTGTCCCTGCGCCTCCGTATGTTGGATCTGAAATGTTTTTTTGG
This sequence comes from Ambystoma mexicanum, assembly GCF_040938575.1. NCBI lineage: Eukaryota > Metazoa > Chordata > Amphibia > Caudata > Ambystomatidae > Ambystoma > Ambystoma mexicanum. The sequence continues at coordinate 346,718,449 of NC_090922.1, forward strand.
GTTTTTTTTACAGTCTTATTTCGCCGCATTCACTGTGGTTTAGCACGGGGCTTTATTAATGGGAATCTTTATGTCTTGTGCTGGATCATTGTCGATGCGGGTCATGCGTGTTGTGGATGCTTAGCGAATTGTGATAGTCTTACACCGCGTGTTTGTGAAGGTGCTCACTGTCGGCCGCAATGCTCCGCTACGTCTGAGCCTCTCCGTGGGGCGGTTATAGTATTTCCGGGGGATGATGCAGTGCTTGCTTCTACTGTTGTTCCTTGGCCGGGATCGGAAGACACAAGATCCAGAATCTGGTGCTTCTCACGTGGGCTCCGTGGAAGCAGGGTGTTGCAGCATAGCAGGCCACCCCTTCTCCTAGGCCTGAGTTTGGAATGTCCTCAGAGGTCCTCTGCTTTCTGTACCTCTGCTCAGCTAGTATGGGTCACGTGGCTTATTGCCCAGTATATCTCATGGTCACCACTTGGTCGCAATAAGCAGACCGGAGGGAAAGTACATAGTTTTTTTTTTACAACTTTATTTAACATTGCACACAGATTAAGCAGATACATTCGCGACATTCAATTTCAGTGAGCATTTAACATATACTGGTTAGTTTTACGTTGCATTTGCGTCATCAAGGGCAGATAAATCCGCCAGGTGTTGCTTGTACTGTGCCCATATATTCCTGGATTTAGAGGGGGCCATCACTGAGTCTATGTACAGTTCTTTGGTGTCGCTAGCCCACAGCATGTCACTGTTCCAGTCCTCTATTGTTGGCGGTCGAGCATTCTTCCACCTCATAAATATGACCCTTTTTGCCAACAGCAGACATAAATTGAGCAGTTTTCGCCAAGTTGGGTTTATTTACCCAATCGCACCTAGTATACACAACTGCGGTGTCCATTCGACCGGCTGGTCTGCCATTTTATCTAGAGCTCCACAGACCCCAGCCCAATATTGTCTCAGTTCTCTACAGTCCCACAACATATGGTATACATTAGCATTATCAGAATTGCATCTTGGGCAGTTGCCAGAGAGAGCAGGGTATAGTCACTTGAGTTTCACCGGCGTGTAGTGGGTTCTATGCATAATTTTATAGTGGATCAGTTTGAATCTAGAGTTGCATGATATCCGCTTGGTCAGTGCACAAATCTGGGACCAATCCTGATCTTTTATTGGTTGGTCCAGATCCCGCTCCCCACCGGCCTTTGCCACGTGGAGTGCCTTCGGGCGTGTTTGCATTATGGTTTTGTAGAGAACGGAGGCCGTGACTTTCTGGGTCCCCCCCGTGAATATGTAACCTAGTCCCATGTTTATTTCGGGCTCATTCGGGAATGATAGGTAAATCCGTTGTGTGATTGCTGCAACCTTATTGAACTGCTGTCTGTGCGTGTTTGTATTTCCTACCGTGTCTTTAATCTCTTCCCACTTCAGAAAGCATTTATCCCGGAACATTGTGTGATGTCTCTGGCACTCCAGTGCATCGCCATTGCACTGTCTACGGGGAAGGGTGTGTGGGGGTCGCCCCATATTGGCATGCTCGGGTGGTATAACTTGCTGGCTCCAAATATATCAGCTATTTTGGCCCATGCAGTGATTGTGACATTGGATGGGTGTATAGTGTTGTATTGTTTAGGTGTGGGCCTAGTGATTCTCTGTAGAGCCAGTATCGCCTCCTGTTGTCTCGCAGGAGGGGGTGGGGGGCCAGGGTTGAGGAAGCATGTAGCCACGCCGGCCGCATATTGCACCTGCGCTGCCAGGTAATACAATTCCATGTCGGGGGCCATTAGGCCGCCTCTAGGATATGTGTCAGTGAGCACCCTCCAGCTCAGTCTCGAGTGGCCTCCCTATACGAACGCTATGCATGCACTGTTGATTTTGGAGAATAGTGCGCGACCCGGCCACAAATGATCATTTAATTAATGCTACCCCCCCCCATCATTCATATGGGCAGGGAATTCCAGCGCTTCATTTTGGTGCAAAGTGCATCTGCCAATGAACTGTAATTCAGTCTTCGGGACAGCTGAGCGGACCTGGCAACAGCAGCGCCTAGGTAAACAATGTGTACTGGGCTCCATATGAGACCGTGTAGGTTTAGGGGCTGCGTGGTGGTGTCTGTGAGCGGGAGCGGGAATATCTCCGACTTATTGGGATTCAGGCGTAGACCTGAACATTCGCCAAACTTTTTCACTACAGCCAGCACCTTGCCCAATGTGCGGTCTGGGTTCTTCAGCTATAACAAAATATCATCCGCATATAGCGTTATAACATGCGGTATACCTTCAAGCCATATCCCGAATGTGCTATAGCGGGATCTGAGTATGTCCGCAAGGGGTTCTAGAACTAGGGCGAAGAGTAGCAGGAGAGTGGGCAGCCCTGTCTGGTACCCCCCAGTAGTTATAGTACGCCTGTGAAGGACCCATTAATTCTAATCTTAGCATGTGGCCGTGTGTATAGAATATGGATCCACTTTATGAAGTTTGGGCCAAATCCGTAGTTCCATAGCATCCCGAATAGGAAAGGCCATGAGACAGTGTCGAATGCTTTCCACATGTCTAGGGAGACTGCTATTCCTTGGGTCTCTGGGGGTATTGTGGCAATGATTTGGTGACATTGCCTTATATTTGTTGCCGTAGATCTGCCCAATATAAACCCAGCCTGGTCTTCGTGTATCATATATGGCATCAGTGGGGTAAGCCTGGTTGCTATTATCTTGGCCAGGATCTTGACATCCGTGTTAAATAAGGATAGAGGCCGGTATGACCCACATTCCCCAGGGGGCTTCCCTGATTTCAGCAGGAGTGTGATTATAGCTTCCCTGGTGGTTTCGGGGAGTTCACCTGTGTCTAGCGCCTCCATCCATACAGTGTGAAGCCTGGGAGCCAGTTCACTACTGAACTCCTTATAGAACTCAGCACGTCGCTCCCGGCGCTTTCCCGTTAGGGAGTGCTTTTATTGCTTCAAGTATTTCGGGCCCGGTGATGGGTGCCTCCAGTGATTCCCTAGTGACATCTGCTATAAGGGTTGTGGGTATCTGGGCAAGGTAGCCCTCTATCTCAGCATCTGTTACGGCGCATTGCGGGGCGTATAGGTCTTTATAGTAAGCATAGTAGGTCTCCTTCAGCTTGTCCTGATCTGTGGACATCGTGCCGTCAGGCATCTGTATGCAGGGTATAGTTGTGGGGCCATTCTCTACACGTACCGCTCTTGCTAATAACTTCCCCGGGCTTTCCCCTTCCCCATATCTACGAGCTGCAGCTGGTCGATCGAAGTATCTGACCTCTTGATCCGCAGTCTCGGTGTATTCGTCTAGTTTGGTCTTTAATTCAGAGCTGAGCTGGGGTGACGGGGAGGATGCGTACTGGGATTGCAGGGACGTTATTTGAGTTTCTAGTCTAGTTAACCTATTCCTAATGTCTTTGAGGATTCCGCCCTCTACGGATATTGAATGACCTCTGACGCAGACTTTAAACGCCTGCCATAGTATAGATTGGGTAGAGACCGAGTGTTCATTGTTATCGAAGTAGTCCTGTGTATATTGTTTCATCGAGGTAGTATAAGCCAAGTCTTTCAAGGCCGCAGGTTTAAATCTCCAAGGTGGCCTGGTGTTGATCTTAACAGGGATTCGTAGTGTCAGTTGTATCGGCGAGTGGTCTGAGTATGTTCTTGGATGTATATGGGAGTCTATGACACATGCCATTCTGTCTCCGTCTATTAGCCATAAATCTATTCTGGAGAGCATGTCATGGACTGTGGAGTAGTAGGTGTATTCCCTCCTGGTAGGATTCAACGTTCTCCAGGCGTCTTTCAGTTGTAGATCTGCCATATGTAGGTGTATTGCCTGTGCTGCTTTAGTCAGTGTTCTAGTTTGTGTAGATGTACGATCAAGATGTACATCTAGAATTGTGTTGAAGTCCCCACCACATATCACCCGGGCTGTTGGGTATCTTGCTAATTTTTCGAACACTGAGGCATAGAAATCTGGTTGGTCAATATTCGGACCATACGAGTTCATAAAGACAAATTCTTTATCATAGAGATTGCCATGAAGCAAAACATATCTGCCCTCTGGGTCACACTCAACATTAATACATTCAAAGGACAAAGTTTTATGTGTCAGAATTGCTACCCCTCTCGCCCAGCTGGAGTATGTCGTGAAATACTGATGTGAGCCCCAGCTGGGCATCAATTGTTCACCTTGTCGAGGTCCAGAATGTGTTTCCTGTAAGAAGATTATCTTGGAAGCTTGCCTATTGAGGTAGGCCAGGATTTTCCTCTTCTTGATCCTAGATCCCAGACCCCTTACATTCCAGCTGAGCACATTAATATTGTCTTTGTCTAATTTAGCCATTGTCCATGGGGCGATCGCTGCCATGTAGTCTCCTATAATCTGCCATTGTATGCTGAAATGTCGTTGTGCCTGATATCTGTGTGCTTTTTGCTTTACCAACCATCCTATGATAACAAAACCCCGAAACTCCCGTGTAAAACCCTCCCCCCTCCCTCACAGTTCCCCTAACTTTAACTGTGCCGTTAGATATCCATCCCTCCCCTCCCAACAACATCTCGAGCACCTGCTACAGGAGGGCTGCGGCGTCTCCAGTGCCCAAGCCAGCTTCACTTATAGGTATCGTGTCCGGTTCACGCATGTTGCTCTCGCACATCCTAACGACTTTTGGGACGGTGTTTCCACTGCAGATTGAACATGTACATTCTCCTTTAACATCCCTGATGTGGGCCTACAGGGTGGAAGCCTCTGGCGTTGCTGTTCCTTTTCACTTCGAGAACGTGGTGGTAATGTTTAGGCCTCAGTCTTGTTTAGATCGCCCACACTTTAGGTCTGCCCATTGTTTGGGGGAATATGCGTTTCTATGAAGTTTGCCGCTTCTTTGGGAAATGTGAAGAAATATGACTTGTTTTGGTGTTGGATTTTGAGCCTGGCGGGGTAGAGCATTGCATATTGCACTTGCCGTTCGCGTAGCATTTCTTTGACTCCTGTGAATAGTTTTCTTTCCTGTTGGACCGCCAGGGTGAAATCTGGAAAGATGCGAATAACATTTGCCTCCCATTTGAGCTCCTGCTTTTCTCTGGCGGTTTTTAGGATCAAGTCTCTATCCCTGTAGTTTATCATGCGTGCTATGATGGGCCTGGGGTATGCCCCGGTTTTGGTTTCGGGGTCAGTGATCTGTGTGCCCTCTCAACTATGAACATCGGCGACCATCCGGGATCACCCAGTAGTGTACGTAGGAGGTCTTCTACTGCCTCCTCCACTGATCCTTTTATGGCCCCTTCTGGAACGCCAATAAGGCGGATGTTGTTTCTCCGGGATCTTGCCTCCAAATCTTCACATTTGGATTTCACTGTGCCAAGTTCGATAGCCATTGTGGATACCGTGCTCTTCAGGGCCTCTAAAGCGTCCTCAGCGCCAGATATCCTGGATTCCGCCTCAGTCATGCAAGTGGTTGTCTTGTCGAGTTGTGTTTTTATATTGGCGACACTTGCCATGATCTCATCCAACTTGTCAGTGAGTGTAGCGAAGCCCTGCTGCATCGCCTGAAAAACAGACTGGGGGTCCATCATTGTAGCCGGGGGTATCTGCTTCTCATGCACCAGCGTTTCCCCGTCCCTCTCGGGCTCCGTTCCCCTCTGCATCGCGGTCGTGTATTTTTGGATTGTTCCTCTGCCTTTCTTCGAGCCAAAGTTCTTGGGCATCGTCTAAGGTCTGGGAGATGTGGGTTATCCTAGCGCTCAAGGGGAGGGCCGTGATAGTTTTACCACATTTTACTCTGCGCTATATCGTCTCGGCGTCCCAGGCGCCCCGGGCGTTGTGGCGGCGGAGTCAGTGCCTAGCCGTTGCTTTAATAGTAGGCTCTGATGTTTCTGACAGATCCGTCATATATGGTCGAGTGGAGCGCTAGTTTCGGCGCACGGGCTCCAACAGTTCCAGGGGTCGAGGTTTGAATGTGGCCTGCGTAGGTGGTACAGAGAGGCCCTCCCGCGTCCCGCCGATAAGTGAAGCACAGGGCTCTCATTAAGCTGGGTTTTTTACCGCCTGTCCCGCAGCCCCTGAGCTCGCAGGGGGCAGCGGTGTGGCTCGCTGGGTGTGCGGTGGGCGCGGATTTGCACGCTGGGAGCGGGAAGGGCCTACCTCTGTAAATGCGGTTCGATCCGGGAGCAGGCCGTCACTCGTCCGGGCACTCGAATCGACGAAGGCGGAGGGGGCCAGTGGGCACCCCACGACACTCGGGGCAACCACGACTCTCCCCTGCTGGATGGATGACAGGAGCGGCCCAATACCGCCGCACCCGCCGCCACGGGGCGGGGCTCCTCTCCGCTCTCGCCGGCCGCCGATTCTCGGGCTGTCTGCCGACCATCCGGGTTCTTATCTCTGGAATCTCTGCACCCATCAGCTCAAAATTTCATGTGGGAAGTCTGATGATATTGTTAACCGTTCTCTGCAAAAATCGTGGAAAATCGGAGCCTGCAAATTATTTTTTCTGGCTTTGCGGCCCTGGGTCCAGCCGGAGCTCACACGAGAGCCGCCATTTTCTCTCGTGCGCAACAGCGCCCCCCAGGAAAGCACATTGTTGTTCACAACACATGCCGGTTGGTGGCCCACCTGGCCGGACCTGGGTGTTCTGTGTTGCCGGTTCCCCTCCGTGTACCCGGATGGGTGGTGTAGTGGCTGTTCTTATCGGCAGCTCCCAGGCGTAATCCGATGACAAGGAGCCTAGCCCTTTGATGCACTTTCACGTGCTGTGTTGGTGGAATGCTGGGGCAACACGTCTACCACTGTCTGGAGCCACTCTCTTGCCCCTCGCTCACACGGTTTGCGTTCATTAGGTTTCAACGCTCCTCCTCTATTATCACCCCTGTGTGGTCTGTATTGAGTTGGGGTGTCTCCCCTTTTATGGAAACAGAGCGATGTGAGTATTTCAGCGCCCAGTGGGCCTCTCGGGTGCCGCGCTGCTTGCCGCCGTACACGTGCGTTTGATCATTTCTCCCCCTTAGCCCGGCTTACCACTGTCTCGTCGCCACTCGGGAGGCAGTCGTTCCGTGCTTCAGCACTGGGTTTCATTGAGGGTCCGCTCGCATTGATCTGCCTCAGCGGTATTCAGGGATGGGGTTTGGCGGCCCAGATTGAACGGTCCGGCGTATCGCCACTGGGATTGTTTCTCTTGTCTCCATTGCTCTCGCGCTCTGCTAGAATGTGGACATTCTGTAGTTTGGGGGAGTCCCACCCTCCTGTTCAGTGGATCGCCTTCAAAACCAGGTGCCGTCGGTAAGGATCACAATCCTGGCATCGGAAGGGGAGGTCTGCACTGGTTGCTCGGGTACTTTCTGGCAATCGCGCCGCCTCGGCGAGCGGAGCTTGCAGAAGCACCGGGCCCTTTCTAGGAGGCCGCTCGGGCCATGGCAACAGCTCGATGTATCTTCTGTACCACACACTGGATTCCAGCGATTTTTCGTTTCAGTGTAGCCAGCACCGTCAGACACTCCTCTGTTAAATTGTGACACAAACTGGACATTTTTAAGCAAGTTGTATGTCCTGTTCCCCAGATAGCCACCGGAGCTCATGCTCAGAGCTGCATACAGCTTCATGCGCAACAGCGCCCCCCCCCTGAAATCTCCTTTTCACCAAGCCATCCCACTTCAGTGTTTATCTGCCTTTCATCGTATAACCATGCCACTTCACAATCATCTTCACTAATACCTTCTGATACATCCATTGGTAATCTCAACAGACAATCGGCCTGCACATTATCACTATCAGGAATGTATTCTGTTTTAAATGTATAACCCTGAAGTTTGAATATTAAACTCTGCAGTCTAGCCGATAGGTTTGTGCCACCTCCTGGTGCCAACACATGTAGCAATGGTTTATGATCTGCTTTGATTGTAAATTCTAAAATATCTTAAAATGTTCCACTGCACAGGTACATGCTAGGGCCCCCTATTCAATGAATGAAAACATCCATTTACACTCTGATAATGTTCTAGATGCGTGTACTACCAACCGTAACTGACCATTATCCTTCTGGGTTAGAGTAGCACCCAAGCTGTAACTGCTTGCATCCACACCCAACACACATTGTTTCCCACTCTCAAAGTTTAAGAGTGGTAAAGCCACATTAATATCTTCTTTAATTTCTTGAAAACATCTCTCCTCCACTTCAGTCCACTCAAACACTGTACCTTTCTAAGTATTAATCTACCCTGTGGGTTTATACTCCACTGCGCTAACCACTTTTACAAGTACTTGTTCCAATTATACTCAAGAGACGCATTTATATCCTGGCACTTCTAGGCTGCAGGGGGAAAGAGAGCTTCAAGCCCAAAGAAGCTTGGCAAATATAACGATTACAAAGTTCTAACCTCTGCGCCAGTACCCATTAATTGAATTGCAAAATCAAAATAAACGAGTCAAATATGTGAGTAGTGTATTAGATATTATTTAATTTCCATTTACCATGTGGACATCGCTGACACGTATTTCGACCTTGAACACAATGGTCTTCATCAGGGCTTTAACCACCACAAAACAATCATCATTTACCATTAAACAAAATTACATTCAAATTATATGCAGACCAGTGGCAAGTCAGCGATGCGTCACAACGTAGGGGAGCAAAGAAATAGAAAATGCGTAGCACATGAAAAAAAGAAAAGAAAAATACATTTCCACTGTTAATCCACAACTCTTGATATCCTTACATTCCATATATGTCTGAATCATTTTAGCCTTATCCATATTTAAATTGGCTTGTAAATGTCTTAACCTAAAGCTATTTGAGTGTCCACCACCAACACTCTTTATATATTCAATTATTTGAAGGCATTATCTTATTGCATTCCACCTGATGTCATAAGTCTACAATCATCCATGTCAATTTAAATTGGGATATTAGTGTTTCATCAATAATTACCATTAGGACATCTTTCATAATGGCTTTCCAATTTGTTCTCAAACTGCTTATTTCTTAGTCTTCCTAATTCTTCTTGTGTCAAGTTCCCAATCTATCATAAAATAAATATAGTGTGCAAACAATATTAGTTCTCTAAATGCTTTATGATTGCTTTTATTAGACCAAGATTCTCAAGTGTTTTTTATTTTCTTGGAAAACGTTTTACTTACCTAATATTTCTAAATTATTGGAACACAATATTCACACACAGGATTTTTTAATTCAACACTGTTTTGTGTAAATTCAAATTTACTTTTACAGTTGATGAAATCTGTAATCTTCACTTCCTATATGAAACGAGCTGACTTACTCAAACCAAAAGACAGGGTCCAGAAAGATACTTTGCAAAAAGGGAGAATGGTAACCCAGTATTCGACAGATGGGAACAAATTCTACAGGATCTACTCCGATCATAAAATGGGGGGTTTTCTGTAAAATTCCAAATTAAAAAACCCTGTGTGTGAATATTGTGTCCGTTAATAATAATGGTTCAAGGGTTGACAAATGTGAACTATTTTTATATAATTAGAACAGGTTTTTTGAAGGTTGTGAAGAACCAAGATGAGGATATGGTAAAAAAAAAAACATTTGGGATGCCCTCCAGCAAGACTCAAATAATTCAAAATGTCTTGGTAACTATGCACATGCTTTTTTTATTAGGTCTTTGATTGAGACACTTTTTGGGTTGATATGTCAATTTATAAACACATTAACATACAAGTCTCCAAATAGCAAGTTATTAAAGTGAGATAGAGTCTATTGAGTGAGATGATCCAAGTCACCAACTTGAGGTGCATGTTTATAAGTTTCATTTCTCAGGCAGTGTAATGGACAAATGTGGGCCTTAGTGATTGAGGCTAGTAGTACAATAACAGGGTGATATTTAGTTTATTGAGTAATGAGTTCTGAATCACCAACTTGAGGTGCAAATGTAGAGGAATCTTTTTTCAGGCAACAGAATGGACAACTATGAGACTAGAATCACCATTTTGAGGTGTTTATTTAGAAGCACTTTTTTCAGGGAATTGAATGGACCAACTTAGGGTCCTCACTGAAAAATAGTTCAACGATTCAATGATGAGAGTTTGTTATTTGGCGAGAAAGGCCGTAATATTAAAAAGTCCCCAAGGAGGTTTGAGAATGTATAAAATAACGTGGAAGTAAGAGTGGACTAAAGAGCCCTGTGAGTCATGAAATGATGACAGATAGCATATCAGTGTTTTCTTAATGGGTATCTTAGCGCCGGTTGTAACTGTAATATTAGAAGTTTGCCATTTGGATTCCATTGGAATTATTGTCATTATTGTTAGATTTAAGAGCTCTGTTCAGAAGAATGTTGTTATACGGTAATTGGGGCCGTGCTCACGTGATGACCCGCCATATTCTGAGCCTTTAAAATGAGGCAAAAACAAAATGGCGCCCTCGTTCCACGCGGAACGCCGCAGAAACTATAATGCAGGAACAATAAAGGTAAGATCCCTGGGAGAGGCATGCTGCTTAAGAATGATTGAGATTATTATGGACTAGATGTTATCAGTAATAAGTTTCTGTTGAAATCTGGGAGGCTTGATGAGAACATTATGGCTAAGGTGTTATTAGTAATATGTTCTGTTAAGGGAATATCCTAGAATGTAGCTGCAGTAATGAAAGTTATGTGGTAGAATTGAATGGGGCTAAGTAGTTATTGTACTGACTTTAGGCATTGCATTTCAGGACTGGTGTGAAAGAAGTACATTTTGTGACTATTTGGGACTTTGGGAAATCCGTTTTGAGACAGAGGCACTGAGCGAGTAGGTAAGGAATTGAGTTATTCCTTTGTTGATAACATAACAGGACAAAGAAAGGTAACATTAAGTGTGATCTGGAGATTTGTATGTTTTTTGATTAGGTACCAAGAAGTGGAAACAATTGTGAAGATTATTGATTTTACAGAACAGTGTTTAATTTGGAAATATTAGGTAAGGAAAACATTTTCTAAGAAAATAAAAAACTCTTTTCAGAGTCTTGGTGTAATAAAAGCAATCATAAAGCATTCAGAGAACTAATATTGTTTGCGCGCTATATTTAATTTATGATAGATTGGGAACTTGACACAAGAAGAATTAGGAAGACTAAGAAATGAACAGCTTGAAAACAAATTGAAAAGCCATTATGAAAGATGTCCTAATGGTAATTATTGATGAAACAATAATAACCCAATTGAAATTCACAGGCGGAATGCAATAAGATGATGCCTTCAAATAATTGAATATATGTAAAGAGTGTTGCTGGAGGACACTAAAATAGCTCTATGTTAAGACAGTTACAAACCAGTTTGAATAAGGATATGCCTAAAATGATTCAGACTTGTATATGGAATGTAAGTAATTGAATAGTTGTGGACTAACAGTGGAAATGTATTTGTCTTTTTTCATGTGCTATACATTTACTATTTCTTTGTTCCCCTATGTTGTGACACATCACCGGATTGCCACTGGTCTGTATATAATTTGAATTTAATTTTGTTTAATGTAATATAATGATTGTTTTGTGGTGGTTAAAGCCCTGATGAAGACTATTGTGTTCAAGGTCGAAACACGTATCGACGATGTCCACATGACAAATGGAAATTAAATAATATCTAATATACTGCTCACATATTTGAGTCTATTATTTTGATTTTGCAATTCAATTAATAAGTACTGGTGCAGAGGTTATAACTTTGTAATCCTTTTCTAAGTAATTTCTTCAAAGGTTCTGTTTTGTCTGCAAAACGTTCTACAAATCTTGAGTACAATTCTGTTAACCCCAGAAATGACCTCAACTTTTCAACATTCAGCAGAGCTGGTGCTCCTTGTATTGCATCAATGTGATTTTGTTTTAGTATGATGTTGTTACCTGAAATGCAGTGCCCTAAATACTCACTTTCTTCACACCAAACTTGCATTTTTTACCCTTGAGGTCATGCCACTGCCTTCAATATTGTTAAAATGTCCTTGAGAATATGGTCGTGCTCCTCCTCATTCTTAACATAGATCAAAACATCATCCTGAAATGCCACCACAACTCGCAACCCCTTGAAGAGATTGTGTATAATTCTTTGGAACACAGAAGAAGCACTCACCAAACCAATCAGTATCCTCTTAAATTGATACAGACCATTAGGTGTAATTAAGGCTGCCAATGGTTTTGAGTTTTTATGTAACTTTACCTGATGGTACACACTCATCATATCCAATGTGCTGAAAACTCTTGCCTCGACCAATAACGTCAGCATATCCTCCAGATTTGGTAGAGGATGATGATCAGCCACCACAAACTCATTCACATTCCTCAAATCCACTCATAACCTGATCCTTCCATCAAATTTCCTTGGCAGAACCACCAGCAAAACCCATTCTGCACACTGAATGGGTTCTATTATATAATCTTTTACCATTTCCTCTAATAGTAAATCCAAATCTTTCCTCACTGTAATAGGTACCTTGCACACCTTGCTTCTCATAAGCACTGCATCCTCCTTCAACTGGATTTCCTGCACAAATTTGCACAAGCCTAACTCTTTCTTAAATAATGTTGGATAAGCATCAAGTATATCTTTTGTCTTTCCCACACCTATACACAAAATGTGTTCCTCTTCCCCAGGATGCAACTTCATCTGTAACTCTCCTTGCTGAATCCATCCTAGAAGGTATACTTCAGATACCGCCATATATACTTTAGCTCTCGTTTTTCTGCCATGGTAGTCACAAAGCACATACCCTAAAATGTCAATTTTACCACCACCACATTCTCCTGGATTGATGGCAGGTTTGAACATTTTACATTCCCCAAAAAACCTTTAAAGTCCTCTGACCCCAAAATGGTGTACTTCAAACATGACACTGCCATTATTCTCTTCTTGTGTCCATCAAATCAAACCCAGCACCAAGGTCTTTCGCGATAGTCATGATCAAGACCTCCATTCACCATTAAAACATAATCAGCTGCGCCATCCTCACTGCTGACAGCATTCCCTTCAATGTAATGCACCTTCTTCTTATGCCTCACATTATGCATCCTTGACAAATGTCCTTTGCGACCACAATTCAAACAGTATTTCCTCAAGGCTGGACCGTTCTTGTTATTGGCGAGATGATCCTCCATCCCACACCTAAAGCAATGGGCCTCATTACATGGTATGCGGTAAGGGATTACCGGCACCGGTAAGGGCACCGGTGCCGGTAATCCCTTACCGCCCTACTACGAGGTCCCTTAACGGGTCCCTTCCTTAACGCCTGGTTTTACCAGGCGTTAAGGAAGGGACCCGTTGAGGGACTTCAGAGTTAATAACGGGCCCGCTAATAGCGGGCCCGTTATTAGCTCCTTCCCCATTCCCATTGAGCCCTATGGGGGCTCAAATGGGAATGGGGAATGGTTCCCGGAATGGGGACTTACCTGCCCCGCCAGGGTCGGAATGACCTGGTAAGTCCCCATTCTGGGAACACGGACCCGGAATGCGGTAAGGGGGTAGCCATGGCGCTAATAGCGCCATGGCTACTGCCTACCGTGTAATGAGGCCCACTGTCTCTTGTATCCTCTAGGTTGATGCACATACAAACTTTGCACATCCCTTCTTCCTCTTTGTATTACCTTCTTGACGGGCCCAATGGCATACAAATCAACTTTCTTCTCTCCTTCGACCGCTTTAACGCTTAGCTGCGACACCTCTATGCTCCTCGATATCTCTATTGTGGAATGTAAATCAGGATTGACTCACGTCCAAAGTTTCTCTCTAATCTTCTTGTTCAGCACATTCATCAATATCTGCTGAATAGATCTTTATCTTCCTCCTCCCAACCCAGAGGTAAGTGTCTCATGAGCATCACTGCTTCCACTCCAATTGCAGGTTTCAACAATTACAGTTTTTTTTAATCTCTTAAAGCTTAACTGTTGTGAGCCTAAAAGTAAGCCTCAAACAGCTCTCTCCACAATTCCCATTTCATGCTGGAATTCTCTGGAGACAGGACACATGCTATAGGGGGTTGTTCAGTCATATTACATTTCCTCCTCACGTATGCTCTTTCCTCCTCCATATTATTTGAGGTATAATGTATTTCCTATATAATAAATTGTTTCCTTATTTATTTATTTATTTTTTAAAACATGAAGGCAACTCCCCAATAACCTCCTTCAGTTACTCAGTAACACCAAAAATGCATTAGACGCTTTTTTTATTTCCAGTCAGCCCCTCTCCCCCTCCAAAATGCTCCCTGCCGACCTTCGAATGATGGCTTGTGTGCTGCAGAGGCCCTTCAGCATTCACAGGGTTAACGTTCCAGTGGGTTTTCCTCACATAAGAAGAGGCAGAGATTGCAGATGTCGGCGTGCAGAGCAATGTGTGAGAACACACAACTCAGTTACCACCGCTGACATGCCTTCATTTCCGTGATCCTCATCGCCACTTGTGAGAAGACGGATGGTCGGAGACAAGTAATTAAATATAATAGACTTTATTAACTTATGTGGAGCAGAGGGGGAGATGGCCGAGGAGGGCAGAGCTGGAGCCTCTCTCATCAACCTTCATGCTCTGAACGTTGTGTGGCTTGCGCAGGTCACAAGGGCAAGACCAGCGCGTTCCAATGATATGACAACCCCTTTAACCACACGTTCACTTATCAACTTTGTTTGGTTGATTCTCCCTATCTATTATAGATTTAATTGACAGTGACCAATGAAGGAAGGTTCCCACAGGATATACGAAAAGCGCCCTTGTACCCTTAAATGTAAAGACAGCAGGCGCCATAGCGTTAGACATGTCATTCGGTAAGGAGACCCCTTTGTAAAAGCAGGGACCCTCAAGTGATGTCTCATAGCACCCTTGTGGTTTCTGTGTTTCCCACAGGACTTGTCTGTTTCCAAAACAAGTTCCAGCTGAAGGGTTAATAATCCAGACATGATACATTCAAATTGATGCCTACACATTACAACGATTAAAGACTGCAGATGAGTAGAGGTATGATCCCAATAATATAGGTTCCGTCCTCTTTTTACTGTTGATATCATAACAGTCGCTGTTGCAGCCTAACACCTTTACATGGTTTTACATTGTTGTGTCTTCATAGGTACCGTACACTATAAACCACATTATAGCCCCTGATGAAAATTCTGTCAGTCATGCACCATTCTGACTGAATAGCCCCTGAAGAAAATCCCTTCACCAATGAAGGGGATTGAAACATGTAAGGCTGAGATGGAGAGCTATTACATAGAAAAATAGCAGTATATAGTGTTAGACAATATCGAAGCGAACATTTACTAATGTATCAATACATGTTAGTACTGCTCCTTTAAGATTGGGGCCACAGTGAAAATGGCAACAAAATGGTATGTTGTTGATTTTTAATTTTTCACTTGTGTGTGAATTATAATATGTATTTGTTTGTTATTGCATGATTGCACTTTATGGGTTTGGGTACCGAATTGCTGTCATTTATAGTGGCTGTGAAGTTTGTGCATTAGTCCTATTAATTTTGATTACATTTTTTTATGGAAAAAAAATAATTTATAGGAAGAACCATGTTCCAGTGTCTTAGGTTAAGATGTATTTGTTTTTCCCAAGATACAGTGTCATAGTGTCATAAAGGTGGTAGGCTGTTCAGACAAGGATCACTGGATGGTCTAGAGGGACGGGACCTAGTGTCCCTGGTGCTGAAAAGGACTCTTCCTTTTCCTAGGCCCCAATCCAACATAACCCATTGCCAGGGGTCCCTGCGTGAAGCCACGACCTCGCACCCTTACTCTCAAACATGCTGACACCCTATGCATCACCACCAGACCCTTCCAGAAGACTCTGGAGAATCCTTGCTATTCCTTCCCTTCATTCCATCTAACCTGGACTGCCTCCCCACCCCATCCCCTATGACTAATATACACGTGCACGCTGATGGTGGTGGGTGTTGCTGCTAAGGGAGGTGGTTACCCGAGGCCTCAACAGCTAGTCGGCTCGGACACTGGCATGAACATTGCCTTGCATGGCACCATCTACTTGTTCCTTGATCTCTCTCTCGGCATCTGGCATACCAATAATTCGCAGAAAACACTTTCTCATGATTTTCTACATCTAGTGGTTGGGCAAGACCAGAACTTGTGTATGAAATTTGCTGGTGTGCCGTGACCCCTAGGACAGGCATTATTACTATCTGGTGAACATTTGGCAATCATAGCTGCTGTGTAAAGTAGTCTATTTAGGAATTTAAATTGAATGGCCCGTACCTGGTGTTCAAAGAAACATCTTTAGTTAGAAGACAGCATCTCCTCCAGGTCTCATCCGTTAGTCTAGAGTTCAGATCCGTTTCCCAGGATGTGCACACCCAGCTCTAGGGGCTAATACCTTTTGGATTTTGCCATAGAGATTAGTCTATGATGTTCCACAGTCTGGGTAATAAAGTAAATTATGGTGGTGAGGGCTAGTGGGCAGAGGGGGTTGGGGGCCTGGACTGGCAAGTTGCTTAAGGCTCCCTACTACTATAATCGCTGCCTGCAATTTCGCTGCGCTTTGTTACCGCGAGGACTATAAGAAAGCTAGGATCACTTCATTGGCAATGTGACTATATGCTTGTGTTGATTTTTTGTATCTCCCCGCATTTTGTATCTATTTTATTTAATATAAAGGATATGTTGGGGAAAAAAATGATAATGTCAATTACTGCATGCGGTTCAGGTTCACGAGGGAACATTGGCCACTTGCGTCGAAATGCGGTTCTCGTACACAAATATTTCAATGTCAATGTTGAATTGTTGTCTATTCAGTTGCAAATTCTTCTGGGAGACAAACCATCCCTTGGGGTATATATCCCTGATTAAGAGGATACTTTCTTTATCCCTTCTCAGTTAAGGGGTGGAGGCTAATGTGTGGAAAATAACATAGAGGGAGGTACCGGCTATAGGGGCATTACAGGCCCAATCTGCGAAATATTCCAGACCATGCATTTAAAGTGGTATTTAGTGCTAAATATAACTGATCAAAGGTTAAATGAAGCCGCTCCATATCTTTCTATTTCAGTGTGGCAGTAAGCGAGGCAAGGAAGCTACCAGAAAGCAGCAAATTGCATGAGTCACTAAATAATAAAGCTAGAAGACCGGAGTTGCCATGACTCCCTCATCATAAGGCCCTACCATGTCTTTGCATGCAACTCTAGCATTAGCCGAGCACCAGAGAAACTTAGACGACATTGAACGAATTGTGTCAAAGGATATCCGATCCGGCTCGGCCGAATGGCTACATTCGTGAAGCATTAAAGTAGCTTTGGTAACACTGCCATTTTCAATAGTGATAGGCGGCCATATAATGAAAGGGGGAGTTTTGACCCAGCGTCCAGTTTAAATGGAAGTATTGTGAGGGAAATAGTGCAGACATCCTCATGTAGTGTCTTAGAAGATCTGGATACTTAGATGCCTCTGTACTTTATGGATTTGGGCAACCAAAGGAAGCCCAACATGTTCTCAGGTGTAGGAGTGGAGTTTGTTAAAGGAAATCACTCAGATTTGGATCAATTTATGCAGCCTGAGTATTGCGAGAATGTTCAGACCTCAGATTATGTATATCTGACAAGTATAATGCGCATAAAGATATCATTTCAGGAGGACCAGATATTCGTAAGCAATGATGTGCATGCTTGTCTCGAATAACTTCACCTAAAGGCTCAACAGAAAGAGCGAAAAGCATTGGGGACAGGGGGCATCCCTGCCTCGTTCTCCTGCATTATGCTATTTTGGACGATAGGACGCCGTTGGTAGGGATTTTCAGGGGATACTTGTAGTAATTTGATGCACTTTATGAAACACTGCTCTTTATGAAAAGCCTTCAATACTGTGAGAAAGAAGTCCCAAGACACCAAATGGAAGCCTTCTCAGCATCAAACATCACAACAACTGAATTGGCTTGCTTGTCAATTTACAAAAGATGCAGAAAGAACATCACAAGTTTAGGTCTGTGGATAAACTTGGAATGAATCCTGAATGATCCGGATGCACTAGATATGGCACCACAGGCCTCCTTTTTGTTAGCTAATAGTTTAGCAAAGAGTCTAACATCTATGTTTTTGTTAGTGAAATGGGTCGGTACAATCCCATGTTTCTAGGGGGTTTGTTGGGCTTAAGAAGGACTGTTCTAATTGCCTCCCTTAGGGTTGGGGTAATGCACCTCCTTCCACAGATTCCACCCATACTTTGAGAAGATGCAGTGCTTTGCTGTATCTCTATTCTTTGTAAAATACGGCCTGCAGGCCATCCAATCTGGGGGCCTTTCCCAATGGTAATGCTGCAATAGCTGTTACAATTCTCCGGTCCCCAGAGGAGTTCCCAGTGAGCCCCGCCCAACCACAGACTCACCAGACCGCTGCGTTCAGTTCGGGCCCCGTTTATTTATACAGCACGCGGCGGAGTGGAACGTCACTCCGCCGCGTACGTGTGCCCTTAAAGGGGCAGCATCACAATAGCTGCTAGGATTTCCTCAACTGAGAATGGAACATCTAATGTAAGTGCTGCTTTAGTAGAGAGAGTTGGGAGGTCAATTTCAGCTAAGTACTCTGACATCACACTGGCTGAATGTGTATCAAAGTTGCCATAAAGGGCCTCCTAGAATTTTGTAAAAGCATTATTGATTGGGGGGCGCTGCTGAGCAGCAACTAGTATGTCCGCCCGATTCGGTGCACCGGCACTGGCGACATCCTTACTATAAATGAATGCTTTCTGGAGCCCGAGTATCACATCTGCGTGGTCTCATTGTGTTGTGCCCACAGTCCCGCAACTTCATGCCGGACCCGGTGGTGATTGAGCTCCGGCGGGAGCGGAGCGACAAAGTTAGCTGCCGGGCAGGTGGTGCGCTCATCTGAATCACACCGGCACATCCGGTGGAAGCAGCCGCAGCGGCAAGTGAGCCTGCGGCTCCTGAAGGCCTATGAGGGTGTGGTCCGAAGCAGTGTGCTGCCTGTGCTCAACATGCAACAACGGTGAATGAAGCTTTCTGACCCTGGGCTTCTGAACGGTGCGGAGGCCATACATTCCAGCTAGCCTCTCCCCTATGCCGACCCAGGAGGGCTATGGGCTGCTGGCAAGGAGGACTCCTGCAGGGGGCGGCTACGAGGTACACCACTGTTGATACACAGCAAACTAGCGCTCCATATACTTCCACCCATCTAGCGCTGCAGCTGAGAGTTGTATGACGTCCCTACATGCCTGAATGACCTGAATGCAGATACAGAGGCCCTGGGGTCCTTATATACAGCCCAAAGATAGGTTTTCTGGCTTACTACATGTGAAGGCGCTGCTCCTGTAAGTTGGCTTTGGAAAATTGCAGTGGGGAAGACCACTGGAAGCAGGCAGCATGGCATACTGTTGATTACACACTGTGAGATAGTGCTTTATATAATCCTTACTGCCTGGCACTGCAGATGGGCGCTACCAGATATTCGTAAGCAATGATGTGCATGCTTGCCTCGAATAACTTCAACTAAAAACCAAGTTATTCAACTAGACTGTTCCCAGATTGTTTCTAACACTGTTCCTCTGTTTCTAACACTGTTCCTCTGTAACCTCGGAACACCCCCTCAACACTGTCATTGAATTTGTATTACTGCCTCTGAAGTAACTGTCCAAGCTGTATTTCAGTGAATATACTGTAATAGCGCCACTATTCCTCCGGGCCATTGGGCGCTTTATAAATCCAAATAAATAAATAGATAAAGGCTAAACAAAAAGAGCGAAAAGCAGTGGGGCCAGGGGGCATCCCTGCCTCGTTCTCCTGCATTATGCTAGTTTGGACAATATGACGCCGTTGGTAGAGATTTTCGGGGGATACTTGTAGTAATTTGATGCACTTTATGAAACACTGCCCTTTATGAAAAGCCTTCAAAACTGTGAGAAAGAAGTCCCAAGACACCAAATGGAAGCCTTCTCAGCATCAAACATCACAGCAACTGCATTGGCTTGCTATTCAACCTACAAAAGATGCAGAAATAACGTCTCAAGTTTAGGGCTGTGGATAAAGTTGGAATGAATCCCGAATGATCCGGATGCACTAGATATGGCATCACGGTGCTTCATATTGCAGTGGGGAGGACCACTGTGTGAGTGTTTCTTGCATTCCATTGGCTCTGCTGGCCAGCTGGTTGCAGGAATGATGAAGCGTGCAGGCAAGGGAAAAAGACCAATGGATACCTATACCAGCTATCTGCTGGAGACCCCAGGGACGTCATTTCACCAAAATGCCAGGGGTAGCGGAAGTGACATCACAGTGCCACACCCCCAAGAGTGACATCACAGGAAGTGATGTCATTTGACCACACCCCTACAGGAAGTGATGTCATTTGACCACACCCCACAGGAAGTGATGTCATTAGACCACGCCCCCACCATGACATCACAGGAAGTGGCCTAATAAAGCATTATCGCTCAGTGCATTAAGAAATAAATGGTTACGATATCAGTGTATTGTGACATTTCATACAAGAATGGATCATCATATGTATCAGTGTCAAGGTCCATGTTGCCACGTGGAGTGTATGAACCCCAATCCCCTCTTTATGTGGATCTGCCCTGTTATTTCAACAGGACTACAGAGCGAAATCACATTCTGGGGGGACAGGGACGGATAGGCGGGCACGGGGTGACGGGGATAGGGGAAAGCCAGGATAAAAGGGGAGATTGGAGAATATTTCACCAGAAAACATGTATGGCATCCTCAGTTTTTAATGACTCTTCTGCTTGTGTTATTTTGGCTGCCAAAAGATTAGTTCAAAATGTGTTCAAGGCATACAGTGCATTACTGAGTGATACAAACTTCAGTACCAAAAGCCTCATCAGTCCAGTGCCCAGATTTTATGGGGGAAAAAATCCTGGCTGCATTTTGCATTACTCCCACACTCACCAACACTCTTTATATGCCTAGGTTTCTGTTCCTACATGTTCATTGTCCTCCACACCCCGCACCACAATGGTACACATTCCAACAATTAGTACTATTATATAGATTTTTGGATAATGCCCAACAGTTGCTCTTCCTTCACTCTGATCATAAGACTTAAAATGTAGTTTCTTACCAGATTGAGCAGAACAGTGGCTTGACAGACGTGCCGGTGCTGCTGTTTCAATGGCATGTGAGGTGAAGATTCTGACTCGAAGGCAGGTTGTTGCTTAGGTTACTGGAAACCAGAGGAGAGGTCTGTGAGTGTTCAATGGCAACAGATCAAGAAGACACAGAACTCTGGTAGTGGAGCTGCAGGTGTTTGGCAGAGAAGAGGCTGCAAGTATGGCAGGTGCTGTTTTGAGGTCACAGAACTCTGGTAGTCGAGCTGCAGGTGTTTGGCAGAGAAGAGGCTGCAAGTATGGCAGGTGCTGTTTTGAGGTCACAGAATACTGGCTGTGATGCCGATGGTGCCGGGCTGGTTTTAACAGAGGGCACTGACTGGGTGTGTCTCATCATTGCTTGGTTGACTACAAATCAAGGATACGGTGCTGGCATTGTGAAGACAGAACTGTAGCTGTGGGGTAGCTGGTGACTGGCTTAATGGAAGTTGCTGCTTAGATGGCTCATCATTGCTTCCTTGACTGTAAATGAAGAAGAGCCAGGCGGGAATCGGATAGCAAATGTTTTCATGACACAAGACTCCAGCTGTGCTGCAGCTTCTGGCTGACCTGTCAAGAAGATGCTGATGGAGGCTACTCAGATTCTAAGAGACTGGCGGTTGACAGATGCTTGTGGCTGTGCTACTAGTAGTGCCTGTCTGGCTTCACAGGAAAAGGCTAATTGAATGTCTTGCTGTTGCTTAGACTGAAAATCTGTAGGATGCCGGCGGTGTGGCAGATGATGCCATTTTAAAGACACACATGATGTTTCTGACGTAATGGTCCATTGTTGCTTAGCTCACTGGTAAAAAATAGGATGTTGACTAAACTCAACAGCATACCATGCAGTGTTTTGAAGATGAGACAAACTGGTTGTAGTGCATGAGCGATGTATCATGGCTGACTTCATGAGGAGAAGAGGCTGGTAGTGTAGGAGAGTAGCAGATGGTTTTGAAGACTGTATGTGGTGCTGATTAGGTCTGCGTGACTTGAAAAGAAAGACCTAACTGGAAAATTGAGCTATAATCTAACAGTGTCGAAGAATATAATGGTTCATCTTTTCAGAGGATACCTCCTGTGTCGCATGTCAGCAAATCGGTCAATGGCATCACTCAAATTTACCTCTTCAACCTCCATAGGTTCACATGCCATTACCAACAAATCACTAAGTCTGTTGTCTCCACATCTATTTCGCAAATAGTTTTTAACTCTTTTCAAACAGGAGAAGAACCTCTCATTTGTTGCAGTTGTAATTGGCAATGCAAGAACCAGATCCAACAGATTTAGGACATCAGAAAAGCCTCTTGGAGATTCATTGAGATAGTACCTGACAGAGTGAATACCTGCTAAAGTCTTGCCAGATAAATAGCCCCTTGCAGTGTCAAGCCCTGAATGCAATGCAGCATAATCTACTTGGGGCCCTAGGTAGTGCCGAGCAAGAAGATCTGCAGATGAGTCCTCCAAGAAATTTTTAGCCCTTGGATTGAACATGCCGGCAGCCTTGATAAGCCCCATGTTATCTATAAAACGAGCATCCAACTCTCTTACAAACCTATCCAAGGTGCAGAAAAACACCTCTTGCTTTATCCGTTCAGTCTGTGGCATTCGATCCTCAGAGTGCTCATAATGTCCAGGCCTCTTCCCTACAGTAGTACCAACAAGGTATTCTTTGAGTTTGCTGCACAGTTGGTGGTGCCTTACTGGTAAAGCTCTGCGGTCGTGGTCTTCAACTGTTTCAATACCACATTTTTCTGCCAATTCCGTTGCATCATTGACGATTTTCACCCAATGGCATTCTTGTCTAAGGTTGACGAGGGCAGTTCTTGTCACTTGAATTAGGTGACTCGCATCTGGCAAATCAAGATGCTTTCTCTGAAGTTCATCAGATAACACACAAATCTTTTTCAGAATTGCTTCCATACTTAACAAAGTTAGCAAAAACTCAAAGCACTGCATATTTCGGAGAAGTCCTCTGGCTTCTGAACAAGCCTGCTTGTCACGTTGTTGCGATGATTCTATTAAACTGAGAACAACTATAATGGTTTCAAATCGAGCCTGTATTTTTTTAACACACGCGTACCAATAAAACCATCTAGTGCCACAAAGTCTTTCTAATTCTTGTACTTCCAGACCGCTTTCTGTTTGAGCTTTTACAAAGAGTTCGTGCCGAGGAGAACTTTGTGAAAGGAACACATACACAGCCTGCAAAGTTGAGAAAAAATCCTTCACTGTTTGTATGTTAGTGATAGTTTGCACTAACGCAAGGTTTAGACGATGTGCAGGACAGTGAATGTAAACTGCCTGTGGAGCAATTTCTTTTATTTTCGCTTGCACTCCATTGAAACAGCCACTCATAACTGATGCCCCATCATAGCATTGTGCCACACAGTTCTTCCAGTCAAGGCCAGCATCGTGTACAGATTTGTCAATGGCTGCAGCTAAACTGGAGGCATCCAACTTCTCCATGTGGTAACATCCCATGGCTTTTTCCTGAATGTTCCCATCTTGATCTACAAACCGGATCACAAAGCTCATCTGTTCTTTATGCGAAATGTCTTTGGTTTCATCAACCAACACTGCAAAGTGCTTTGTCACTTTCCTAACGATATTCTGACGTATAAGATTTCCCACAACTGAGATCATGTCATTTTGATACTCTGGAGATGTGTAGTGCCCATATCGTCTAGCCATTTTTACTTTAAGAAGTTCATTATTATCAGACAGCAAACGCAATATTGCTATGAAGTTTCCCTTATTGTGGGAGTCTTGCGATTCATCTGTGGCTCGGAAAGCAAGTCCTTGACGACCCAAAACACATACAACCTTTAGTAACTGCAGCACATGTTGACGATTCTCTTCAATCTCTTGGTCCCCAACCTTTTCTAGCATTGACACAATTGAGTGGTGAGGGCCTGTAGTCTGTTGTACACACTTAAAGTCTGCCCAAGCTACAACTGAAGACTTATGCTTATCAGAATCTGAGTGCATCTTTAAAGAACGACGTGTCTTTTCCCATTTAGCGAAGCCAATATCAACAAATGGAACATTGCCACATGCACGCCCCCCTCCTCCAGAATTAGAACCAAAATGTCTGCATGCAAAGCAGTATACTTTATCTTTCAGAACGGAATACTCCACCCAAGGATATGTTTTGTAGTCTCCGTTAAACTTACGGGAACCAGTTACAGGGTATGTAGGAAGTTTTGGCTGTACAGGGTCACTGCATGGATTTGGGGACAGATCAGTCACCACACTGTCATCTAAATTGGGAGCTGGAGATCTTCTTGGAATGCCCTGCTCAGCTAGACACATCTGCATACTGTTATCGCTCTGCAACCAAGAGCTGCTTGTGCTCTCCCCGAGGAGTGAAATGTCGGGAGAGCAAGCACCAGTGGGAGGATCATCAAACATGCCAATACGGGAAGAACAATCCTCAACATCAGGGTTGAAAGAGCACTCTGCGCTATCCAGGAACGTTGAAGTGTTGCTTGGGTCATCAGCATCACGTGAAACCGTCACAGCAATGTCTGCATGTGAACAAGAGCCTTCAGTGGCCACTA
Source organism: Ambystoma mexicanum (assembly GCF_040938575.1). NCBI lineage: Eukaryota > Metazoa > Chordata > Amphibia > Caudata > Ambystomatidae > Ambystoma > Ambystoma mexicanum. The sequence continues at coordinate 346,743,044 of NC_090922.1, forward strand.
CAAATGAAGGAGATGCTATGTCAGCCAAGGAAGGTGGAGCTGTAGACAAAGAGTCAGCATGTGGAGATAGTGAACCAATGTCAGCACATGTAGATGCACTGTCTGCACCTGAAGAAGCAGCTTCGCTGCCAGCAAGAGTTGATGTGCTGGCCGATGGTTGGACAACATGTGCAGCTGTGTTTGAACTGCCACTTGAGTTATCATCAGACCTCTTGCGCTTGCTTGAATCAGAGCCTGGAGTAGGGCCAGCTCCTCTTGCTTTTGGAGAAAACATATCAACGATTGACCTCTGTTTTGGATCCTTGGGTTTTCCTGTAGGTGTAGACATGTTCGTTCTTTTAGTACTGCTAAATCAGAAGCGATTGTTCAAGCAAATGATGGATTCCTCAGTGTCCTCCTGACTTCTTTTGTGCTTCACTCTTCTTTGGAGGACCACTTCCGCTGAATACCAAAGAGGAGACAAATCTGAAATGTATTGCTTTGGCTTACAAGTTTATCACTGTACTCCCTGAAAATAAGCGAGTACTCCCCAAAAAGAAAAACGGATTACAAATACTCCCAACAAAAAATAGGAAACAAACACTGTGGACCCTGAGCCCTTCTTTCACGCACACAGTTCCATGGATGTTTGGAGAGGTAGCGCACGTAGTTCCAAAGGAAGAAAGTACTATTATTACTGCTCGATCGGTAGACATGCACATGATCTTTTAATGTGTATGAGTAACTAGGTGCAACATAATTATTAGAAAAACCTTTCAGTTTTCCAGTTAAAGCATTTTTACTTGCTTACAAAATACTGCCGTGGGGAACTAGATTTACATTTTTACTCCCTAAAAATCATTTTACTTCCAAGTTTACAAAATAGGGAATACAATAGTCCCACTTCAAAATCTTATCTGGAGCACTGAGTACATACCTAAGCAGTGATTTCAAGCATTTATTTTCGTAGCTTACTTTTAGGTCAGTCCTATCTGTCAGGGTAATACTTTACATTTGAGAGATTAACAGTTGCAACCTGTTCAAACTCTGCCTCTAAGAAAAAAGGAAACCTGTTCAGTGTCATACAGTTTGAAGTTAATTGTGTGCTGTTCTCTGATTAAATGGAAGAGAAACAGCCATCTTTTGTGTTGAAACAACTAGGACAAGGCTGCAATGCATAAATAGATATGGAATAACAGATCAGATCATTAACATATGCTGTACATTTTCAATATGTTGCTTCACGTTCATTTACCTCTCACAGCGGTCACAGATAAGGCTGGATGTCAGCTGCTCAATGGTGGTACTGTTTGCTGGCGTTGAGAACACAGAAAGGAAGGAACTTCCACACGAAGATGCAGGTCTGAAAATAATAACAAAATATCAGAAAGATTCATTTGTGCAACACCAGACCATATTCATTTTTAATAGAGTTTTAGAGTTCTGGGGTGCACGCATCATGCAGAGACAAACTGGACCACAGAGGCTTTGCACCTGACAGACCTAGAGAATGACTTCAGGCCCGGCAACGATTCATCATTAACCTTCTGTAACTCAGAGGGATGCATGTTATGCACCATTGTCCTAGGATCTCTAGGAACTAGCTCTGTAGGCCGCAGCAGGCCCAGGCTGAGTGTGTGGCTCGGGCAAGGAGCAGTTTACATAATGTCGTGTCACAATGTAAAATCCTAGTTAAATGCATTGCAAAATGTATAGGCTGCAGGCCACAAATGACTTGGATTTCATCTGCCTGTGGTTAATTTAAGCAGTATAATTTGCATAAGCTGTTGCTGTAAGCTGGGCTCAGGAGGGCACATGAACACAGTGGCGAGGGGCAAGGGGCACATGGACACAGTGACGAGGGGCACATCGACACACTGGCTGGGGAGGTGGTCAATAAGACTCGTGCACCTTCTGCGCAGACTAAGATCCCTTCACCGCTCCCTCGGGAGAGCTAGTTTCAGTACACACGGCACGCACACATTTTTATCCAACTTTCAAGAACACGCTGCTTTGCACGCAATGGCCACGGTGGCATGGTTGCTGACTGAACACAAAGCCGGTGAAGAGGCCGGGGGAGCGCGCGGCAAAATCCTCCGGTCCGCTATTTACCTTCATCATCCCCTGACCCCTGACAGATAAGGTACCTCGTTCTAATCCCCAGAAGGTGATGATTCACACTAGCCCGAGGTGAGTCATTCTAGAAACCCGCTACCGAGGGCTGGCGGCTACAAATGTTACCCCCTCCACTCCACCCAGGAAAGAGACAGGATGCATGTTTCCCACGCAATGCCAAAGAAAGATGCTGCCGTCACTCGGTTGCAGTGAGACCCAGCCAGACAGGTGCCCGCAGTGCACTATGCCTTGGCTGGAGACTGAACTGCGCAAGGGTGTCGATGATGAAAATACCCACCCTGCGCCGAGTCCATAGAGATTACCTCTGATGTATTTCCTCAAAATGGTATCTCGTTTTTTATTGGGCATACGGACATCTCAGAAGCTGCTCAGGAGAGGAGCTTGGCGTGAACGATCACACAACCTGCTACTTCCGAAGGCGAAAGCGAGCCAATACAAGGCGTCCTCAGAAGTCACATTGAACATTGGAGTGCCCAAGGGGTGATCATGCAGCATTTTGAGCACTATCTCTGGGCGTTGGGAAATGGTGGGAAAACGGCGACTACTAGATAAGGCAATGTCGATGGGTCCAGGGAGGTGGCGGTGGGTCTTGACGTGTTTCGGCCCTCAGACGGGAACATTTTTGGTCTGTTGAAGAGGTGCAGGGAGATTTAGGGCGGAGAGGTCTTTGGTTTATGATAAAAGAATGGGCCCACTTTGCATACGTGACGGTGTCAACAGTTAAGTTCACCCACGTGGTAGATTTTGAGGGGATGCTTGCACAGTCCTGCTGCAACCTCAACACTTTCTCATAGCTCTATCACTTACAATGTAAGCCGGGCTCTCTCCACCAGGGTGTCCATGAATTACGTGAGCAGGCAGGAGAAGAAGCCTGCTAGTGTTTTGTGAATTCCAGTATTATGTATGCGGTGGATGCACTCAGGCCGCAGCTGCGCAGCACCAAATTCATTTTACTGACGACGTGCAAATATGTGCCAGTGGCGGCCTGCAAGCTGCCGCCGGCATATATTTGCAATGTAGTAAAATGAATTTGGGTGCCGACGGCAGGCCTCAGGGCAGGCCGCAGCACCAAATTCATTAATTTGGTGCTGCGGCCTGAGGCCTGCCGTCGGCACCCGAATTCATTTTGATGCCTCATTTATGGGGTCACCTTCTGATTTAACCGAAATCATTGATGCAGACATAAAGATCCAGGACCGCCACGATGGCCTCTCGTTTGAAACTATATCACCTCGCAATTCTGACTCTCATCTTCATTACACCTTGCGAGATGTAGACGATAGAATAAGGTTGAAATCCCATACTGTCTAAGCCCTGAACGCTGTCCTGAGTTCTTTTGTCAACCTCAATGACATTATTTTGGAAGAAGTTAGAACTCACACAGACTGCATGTACGAAATCAACCGGAAATTGGAGTTGTTAAACATAGAGCTTCCATTTCTTCAGTGGCCCGTGCAGCACTTGACAGGTGGCCTCCTTTAAAGTAACTACAAGGTCAGGCAAGCATGACAGATCTATATGGTCCTGGTCACAACAGCATGGATGCCATTGGAACCTCTATAAAACCAGGGAACAACTGAGACCCCTCAGCCCAAAATGCCTAGAAGGTGAAGGGGAAGTACACCTCCAACCTACATGGTTTGTCTGGAACAGCTATGCTGAAACTAGCCAAAGCCTGAGTCGAAAGGAAACTCAATCTTTCAACAAAAAAAAAAAGCACAGAAAGGCACACAGATATGCCGGCGGCAGCTTGCAGGCCGCCGCCGGCACATATTTGCACGTCAGTAAAATGATTCATTTAGTGACGTGCAAAATATGTGCCGGCGGCGGCCTGCAAGCTGCCGCCGGCATATATTTGCAATGTAGTAAAATGAATTTGGGTGCCGACGGCAGGCCTCAGGGCAGGCCGCAGCACCAAATTCATTAATTTGGTGCTGCGGCCTGAGGCCTGCCGTCGGCACCCGAATTCATTTTACTACATTGCAAATATATGCCGGCGGCAGCTTGCAGGCCGCCGCCGGCACATATTTGCACGTCAGTAAAATGATTCATTTAGTGACGTGCAAAATATGTGCCGGCGGCGGCCTGCAAGCTGCCGCCGGCATATATTTGCAATGTAGTAAAATGAATTCGGGTGCCGACGGCAGGCCTCAGGGCAGGCCGCAGCACCAAATTCATTAATTTGGTGCTGCCGCCTGAGGCCTGCCGTCGGCACCCGAATTCATTTTACTACATTGCAAATATATGCCGGCGGCAGCTTGCAGGCCGCCGCCGGCACATATTTGCACGTCAGTAAAATGATTCATTTAGTGACGTGCAAAATATGTGCCGGCGGCGGCCTGCAAGCTGCCGCCGGCATATATTTGCAATGTAAAATGAATTCGGGTGCCGACGGCAGGCCTCAGGCCGCAGCTCACCAAATTCATTTTACTGACGACGTGCAAATATGTGCCGGCGGCGGCCTGCAAGCTGCCGCCGGCATATATTTGCAATGTAGTAAAATGAATTTGGGTGCCGACGGCAGGCCTCAGGCCGCAGCACCAAATTCATTTTACTACATTGCAAATATATGCCGGCGGCAGCTTGCAGGCCGCCGCCGGCACATATTTGCACGTCGATTTGGTGAGCTGCGGGCGGCCTGAGGCCTGCCTGCCGTCGGCGGCGACCTCAGTCGGCTCACACTCGACTCGAGTCTCACTCACCTCGTCAGTCAGTCACAGTCACTGGCCTGGCCTCCTCCTTCAGCCGTCAGCGGGGGTGGATGATGATCGACGTGCCGTGGGTGGATGCAGCTGCAAGACGAGAAAGCACCACACGGCACGCGTCGTGAAATAATCAAAATGGAGGCCAACACAAGCGTCGCAGCACGCTGTGGCCACGCCCCCTCCTCCTCTGATTGGTCAATGGCCAGAGGTCGCAAGAGATTGACAGGGGTCGCTGGCCAATCGCCAGCGGTCGCTCTTGCGACCTCTGGCGACCCCCAAATGACGTCCCTGGGAGAACCCCGAGTCCGACGATGCCTGCGAGTACAGCTGAGGGGCAACTGCCGGCGGAATCACCTTCCACAGACCCTCTCCTGACTGCTATGTAGTCCGGCTTTGCCGTGGTGAATATGCGGTTGGATGATATCTCAGCTAACATCACCTCTCTGTGCTCCAAATTAGAGAAAGAAAGTAGTTGGATTACGGAGGCAGAAGCCAGGATTAGCAGCATGGAGGATTAAGTTGTGCAACACAACCGAGACATCACATCAATGAAGAAGGACCTGGCAGCGATCAATAGTAAATGCAATGATTGGAAATGCGCTCTCTGCGAAATAATGTCTGCATAGCTGCGGTGGCGGAGGGTGCAGTAAAAGAGGCAAGAGAGTAATGTTTAGAGGAACTCCTGCAGCAATTACTGGGGGCGCCAGAATTCTTAGCACAATTTTTGGTGGAATGTGCCCACTGCACGCTAGCGCCAGTCCCGAATGCCTGGGGCGCCTCCACGCACAATTATTGCGAAACTTGAATTACAGAGACCTCTCACATTAAAGTTGGTGAGAGAGCATGGTACACTGCACTTCGAATCGGCTAAAATTCATATCTACCCTGACTTCGCTGCTAATGTCCAGGTACAGCGGAGAGCCTGTGATAGGGTAAAACATCTGCTGAGACTTCAACAGATCCCGTATGCTGTCATATTTCCTGCTATCCCAGCACAGAGGTTGGGCGCATTTCTTCAATAGTACTGCCGATGCCATCCCATAAATCAAAGCCTCAATGCCGCTCTGCCCGCAGGAGGCTCAAGTGGATCCTCACCCAAGGGGGTGCTCTGACCCTGGCCCCTCAGATGCGGGTGAATGAACATTTGTACCACCTGCATTGGAACTTATTTGGTAGGGGTCCGGTCCCATGATATAATGGGCTCTGATTTGTAACATGCTGTGCGTCTGGGTGAATTTCAAAATCAATTGTTGTTTGCATTGCTTCTTAAGAGATCTCAGATGTTCTGGGTTTGGGTAATCATCATCAAGTTGGGTGCAGTGATGGGGTGGGACGAGGGTGAGGGGGGGACGGGCAGAGGGTGCAGTTGCTCCTACTGTTAGGGTTTAAAGTTATAAAAGTTCAGGCAAACATTGAAGTATGCTACATGTGTGGTCTTGCTTTGTAGAAAGGTCCCCACGGCTGGTTGATATTGGATGATGCTGGGAGTGGATGAGCAGAGCCCGCAGGGGGCGGTGACCTTTATCTCTTGGAATGTTTGGTACATAAATAACCCAGCTAAGGCTGGGTGGCTATTGACATACCTAGAGGTGCATGCCCCTAGGGTTCTCCTCCTTCAGGAGACTCATGCTGTGGGCCTGGTGCACAAGTACTTTGCCCCTAAATGGGGCAAACAGAGCTTTTATACGTCTTGCTCCTCACATTCCTGGGATGTGATGACACTGATACACCCCTCAGTGTCATTCAAAGTGGATAGAAGCCAGGTTGTTCCCCAGGGAAGATATGTGGTGGTAAAGGGAACATTGGATGGGAATGACATACTCTTGGTAAATTACTACGGTGCTAATGTTGACAGCCCAATTTTTACTGGTCCCTTGCAGATATACTAGTTGGGTATATTGATGTACCTGTAGTTTGGGGGGGAATATGATCCTTGATCCTACCATGGATCGCTCCTCCACTGCCCTGTCCTCTCAACCTGGCGGCTCAAGCCCTGTCGCAAATCATGCTGCAACTACAACTGTCCGATGTCTTGTGTGGGTTGCACCCCACGGTCAGAGAATATACCTATTATTCCACAGTCCACGATTCCATGTAAAGGATCGATTACAGGCTTCTGTCCATGGACCTGATGGGGAGGGTGTGTGGGTGCGCTCATTTTCCGCGCACTTTTTCTTCTTACCATTCTCCTATTGTATTGTCCTTGGCCTTCACTCATAGACGCAGGCCCTGTCCCCTCTGGCACATGCCAACCACAATTCTATGGGATCCCAATGTCACTAAAATTGAAGCGTTCGTTAACACGAACTTGGGATCAGTGGCACTGTGCTCTATTGTATGGGAAATATTTAAAGTAGTTATGAAAGGGGGAACTGCTTTCATTGACAGCCGTGACACTACGGCGGGAACTGCGTGAGATTGAGGGACAGATTAGACACCTTGAGAATGAGTATGGGAAGAGGAAATACTGAGCCCTTCTGGGGCTGATTAAGGGCACCTAATGCAATTGCAGGACCTTGTGAACAGGGAAGTGCTATACATTGCTAGGCCAGTGCTTGCCTGTTTTTATGGCGAGGCGGATAGGCCAGGCTGGGCTCTAGCTGAGTAGTCAAAATGGACTTCTCCCCACGGGTTATCACAGGTGCTACCCTGACATGGGATGACAATATCATCTTAGAGTTCTATGAGTATTATGAATCCCTATATTGCTGCAGAGACACTAGCACAGACGTGGAGCTGGCACAGTATTTGGAAGGCATTGATCTCCCGGCACTGCCGCAGAAGAAATAACTAGTGCCATTGCGGCTTTGGCATCTGATAAGGCCCCATGGTCATAGGCTGGGGGTTGATCTGTATAAGGAGTACAGTGCTATTTTTCCTCCACATTTGATACAGGTATGGGAGGAGTCTCTTGAGGCTAGCATTCTCCTGCAGTCCATGCGCAAGGCCATTATTAAGGTCCTGGTGAAACCTGGGAAGCCACCGAATGAGGTCACTTGATACAGTCCACTATCATTACTAAATACAGATGCAAAGATCTTTGCGAAGGTCTTGGCGTCTATACTTCTCCCCTACATGGTAGATCTGGTACATCCTGATCAGTCGGGATTCAACCCCACCAGATTTATTGCTTTGAATCTCTGTAGGCTTTTTGGCATTATTTCCCATATTGATTAGCAGGCCATGGCGGTGGTGGCATCTCTGCATGCCTAGAAAGCCTTTGACTTGGTGTGCTGGCAATACTTGAGGGTTCTGTGTTGGTTCTGGGCGGCATTCCAGGGATATGTCCTACTTCTCTATTCCCAGCAGGCGTCCAGGGTGAGGACCAATACTAAGCTATCACCTACCATACCCATGCACAGGGGAACCCCTTGTATTGCCTGCTGTTTGTGCTGACAATAGAACTACTTGCTGCGGTCATGAAGGGTAAACATGGGAGTAGAGGGATTCGTATATCAGGACCTCCACAGGTTATATCCTTGTACACTGACGACCCATTGTTATATGTCCGCAACTCTGAGGTTAAACCTGGCCCAATGATGGACAAGGTACAGACATTTACAAAGCACTCTGGTTATAGCGTTAACAAGTCTAAATCCAAACAGTTCCCTCTCACAGATGCCACATCTCCGATGGCAGATCTTCTGGGTTTTCGCAGGGTAGACACATGATTCAAATACCTGGGCATATGGGCTTCACAACAACAGCGCACGTGCTATGCGGATAACTATGAAGATAATATGCAGCACTTGGAGGCAAAACTTAAAATCTGGGCTAAATTATCACTCTCCCTGTATGGCCGATTATCTTTGTTGAAAATGATGATCCTCCCAAAGTTACTATATTTTTTCTGCAATATTCACTTTTGACCAGACAGGGTCTTCTTCTCATCTATACACTCCATGATGGTGGGGTTCTTGAGGGGGTATTGTGCCGCCAGGATGAGCTGGGAGAAGCTCACCGAACCACATGGTCGTGGGGGACTGGCCACCCCCAACGTCGAACTATATTACCTGGTCTCTCAGGTTCAATATGCGGGTTCATTGGTACTCAAAGGAGCCTGAACCTGTGCACATGATGCTTGCATGTTATGGGGCATCACCCACTAACTTTAAGGCAGTCATCTTTAGTAACAAATATACTGATTCCTGTACTTTTGACCCAGTACCTGCAACCATCAATGCTTGGGCCAGGCTATTTCATAGGCTGTAGCTTTTGTTTCTTTACCACAATAAAATAACACTTGGGAACTTCCCTGGGATGTACTCCACTTTTGATGACTTACATAAAACCTGTGGTGACAGCGCAGGAGTAGTATTGGGTGACCTTATCCCGAGTGGGCGGTTTGCGACCCAAGACGACTTTACAACCAAGCTTGGTAGCAGCCCTATTGTTATTCTGCAATATTATAGGTTGAGGCCCGCTTTAAAATGGCTGTGGCAGATGTTTCCACCTGAAACCCATCCGTTCATAGATGCAATAGTCACTTGTAAAGAACCCAGACGGTTAGTATCTAGACTATATGGTCTGGTTCTGAATGCCCAACCTACTAAGAATGTTATAAGGCAGAAATGGGACCATGACCTAGGCATCCAGCTCACTGATGTTCAGTGACAGAAATGCTGTATGCTCACTAAGGGGGCGTGTGTGTGATCTCGATGTAGGCTCATCCAGTTCAAGCTCTTAAATCAACTGCACTACACACCAGCAAAACCTGCAAAACTTTCCCAGGACACTTCTGATGAATGTCTGAAATGTGGCCATCCCCAGCTGATACTATACATATGTTCTTGCATTGCCCGGGTGTTACCTATTTTTGGGAGAAAGTTGCAGCTACTCTGCATGAGATGCTGAGATCTCCCCATGCTGGCCGCTGTTAAGTATCTTCTGGGGGACATAGACAAGGTGTCAGTGGTCGTTAGATGATTCTTCAATGTAGCATGCGTAGTTGCAAAAAGGTGTGTGCTTCGTTATTGGAAATCAAAGAGTTCTCGGAACCACGCAGAGTGGATGCATGATCTCATTTATATTTCTGACAGGGAACAACTGTATAGATCTATCATCGTGCGTGCAGGCCTAAAGACGTTTGGACTCCTTTGCGAGTATACTCGGCGGCTGCAGAATGTTGCAGCTTGCCCATGGACTGATGCCGCACTCCAAGGCTGCGCCCTATGTGTCCTTTTGCATTTCTATAAATTATCATTTTATGTTTGTTATTTGGTATAATTATGAATGATCAATGTTTACATATGCACAGTATTGCGCCGCACCTGCAATCTCGTATGTTGGTACATCACATGCAATTTTTGCTTTCTTTTCAACCAACCCTGGTATGTTTGCCGTTGGTTTAAATGAAGTTTTACAAAAAACAAAACATTATTGATTGATATGCCATCAGCTGTATCCTAGTCATAATCTGCACCTCCCCCTCAAGACTCCTCCCAAATCGCATGGACTAAGGCCCTGTCCGCCACGGTCCTCATACCTGCAGGTGAGAAACCGTTTGTGGACGTTGTGCGTCTCCCTGTCAGCCAGAGTGCGAAAGGTCAGCAGTTCAGCCTTGATTTCACCCTATAATTTGTCACCAGTAGTGCCGTACAGGTTCTCAAGTATGTATATTTGTATTTCTTGCTTATTTAATTCCACCCTAATTGATCTGAGCATGACTATAGAAATGGAGAGGGCTACTTCTCTCTCAAAGGCCTTAGATGTTTTTTAAAGCACTGAGCATGTTAATACCAAGCCTAGAATGGTGTCTTAAAATAGTCATGTTTTTGAGAAGTGTCTGCACAAATGCCTGGTCTTGTAAAACTGATAGAGCCATTCCCCATAATGAGTGCGACAGAGCCTGGATGTTGTGTAAACAAGACCAGGCCCTTTGAGGGCTGCACGCACGCGGCGGAGTGACGTTGCACCCCTGATCCACGTAAGGTCAAGGACATAGTGGAGGCCCGGGCCCCTGAGAACATCTCGGCGGCGAGGAGTTTCCTTGGAATGGTCACATACTGTGGCCGTTTCATCAGGAACCTATTATCAAGATCAGAGCCCCTCAGGGCTCTTACAAAAAAGGACATGGCCTGGCAGTGGGGACCACGCGAGCAAGCGGCCTTTGATGAAATTAAGGGAGCCCTCACAGTGGAGGACATAATGGCGTTTTTGCGATCCAGCCCTGATATGATATTTTATTTGTATCGCGCTCGTACACAAGTGTTTCAGAGCGCGACTAGGCAAGGGAGGGGAAACAAGGGAGAACACAGCACAACATAAAAACGATCTTACTAGGCACAGTGACATTGAGAACGCGCAAGTGCATGGGAAAGGGAAAAGGGAAAAGGTGCATGGAAGGGGGAGAATGGAAAGTGCAGAAGCCGAGGAGCGCAGATAAATAAAATAAATAGAAAATTGAGGCAAACTGTGGTAGTGCAGCCAGCAAGTGGCAAGTGCTGTGTTTAAGGCAGCAGACTGGGTAAGTCTGAATAAGTGCAGAAAATGAAGAGAAATGAGGGTGGGTGGGCTGTATGGGTACAGATACAGTCCCCAGTGCAAGGGGTGGCCAGGAGGCAGTGCAGGAAGGTGGCAGCTTGAGCAGGTACCTGGGCCCAGGGGACAGAGGGTGGGCAGGTGCAGAGTGCCAAGAGAGCAGATCAGCAGGGGAGAAGGGGAGCGAAGGCAGAAGCAAAGAGGAAGGTTTTGAGGTGCTTCCGGAACCGGAGATGGTTCTCCTCAAGTTTTAGAGTGACAGGGAGGCTGTTCCAGACGGAGGCCCCAGCCGAAGATAGAGATCTACCCCCAGCTCGTTTCTTTGAAAAACGATTGACCCTGAGGGAGTTAGAGGTAGAGGAGCGAAGAGCTCGAGAGGGGAGGTATTTGCGGAGGGATAGCTGAAGGTATTTTGGACCAGGCCCCAGAAAGCCTTGTGGACAATGCAGAGGGTTTTGAATTTAATCTTTGCATCCACTGGGAGCCAATGGAGAGATTTCAAAGTTGGAGAGATACGATCCGAGGGCTTGAGGCCAAGGACAAGTCTCGCAGTCCTGTTCTGGATAAGTTGTAGAGGGCGGAGAGTAGAGGCAGGTAGATTTAGAAAGAGGCTGTTACAATAGTCCAAGCTAGAGAGAACCAGAGCTTGGGATACCATGAGCTTCTGGGGGAAGGAGAGGAAAGGCAGAATACCTCTGAGGAGGTGCAGTCGGAAGAGACATCAGAGATATGGGCCGAGAAGGAAAGTGTGTAGTCAAAGATGACGCCAAGGTTCTTAGCCTCGCAGGTAGGGGTAGGAGGAGGGCCAAGGGAGGCCGGCCAGAGAGTGAGGGAAAAGGATGGAGATGGTGTGCCAATGAGGAGGATCTCCGTCTTGCTGGCATTCAGACAAAGATGATTGGCGGCACACCAATTTTGAATGGCAGTTAGGCAGTCAGAGATGAGAGAGGGAGAGGAGGTGGCAGAGGGCAGCCGGAAAATGAGTTGAGTGACATCAGCGTAGCACTTGAAATTTGAGCAGAAAATGGCAAAGCAGTGAGCGAGAGTTGCCAGGCATTGGTTGAAAAGCCAGGGTGAGAGGTTAGACCCCTGTGGAACCCCACAGGTGGAGAGGAAGATAGATGATAGCAAAGACCCCAGTTGGACCTCGGAGGGTCGATCAGAGAGGAAAGAGGTCAGCCAGTCCAGAGCCTGATCAGTGATACCCAGATTATCACGGAGATGGTTGAGCAGGATGGTGTGGTTGACCATGTCGAAGGCAGAAGAGAGATCAAGAAGGATGAGGACAGAGGGAATGTTAGAATCAAGGTCGGAGAGTAGATCTTCACGGATATTGAGGAGAGCAGTTTCCGTGCTTCTGGCCGCTCTGAAGCCAGACTGGTGGTCATGGAGACAACCAACAGAATCTGAATGAAGTTTAAGCTGAGAGATGGCCAGCTTTTCCAGGAGTTTGCCCAGAAAGGGGGTAATGGAAATTGGGCGATAGTTTGCCGGACAGGAAGGATCAGCTGTGGGTTTCTTGAGAAGAGGATGCACAAGGGAGTGCTTCAGAGGGGAAGGGAAGGATCCTGAGGCAAACGAGTGGTTGCAAAATCAGCAAGGGCAGGAGCGAGGGTGTCAATGTGGTCCTTGATGGTTTTGGAGGAACAGGGATGAACCTGTTTTGACGAGGCTTTCATAGATCGGACTTGTCTAGCGACCTCGTCAGCGGAGAAAATAGGAAAGGAAGAGAAGGATGGTGGGGGGGTGCTTAAAGGGGGGTCTCCAAGCACAGACTGAGAGGGAATAGGAGGGGGAGGGGAGGCGAGGGTGGACAGGATGTCCTGGGTTTTAGAGATAAAGTGCGAGGCAAGGGCATTGCAGAGAGCCTGGGAGGCAAGAGGAGGGGAGGAGACTGCTGCAGGGTTGGCAAGATCCTTGCAGATTTTAAAGAGTTCGGCCGAGTTGTTGGATGTCGCAGAGATACAGACTTGAATGTGGGCTCTCTTCTTAGTGCGGACAGAGAGTTGGTATTGCCTTTGGAGCAGGCGACAGGCCAGTTTGTCAGAGGATGAGCAAGAAGACCTCCATTTCCTCTCAGCCGCCCTACACTTACGTTTAAGTGTAGCTAGGTCGGAATCATACCAGGAATTGCACTTGGCTTTGGACTTCAAGCAGATCCTCATGACAGGGGCAAGAGCATGAAGAGTATCAGAGATGGAAGAGTAGAGAAGGGACAGGGTTGTGTCGGGGTGTGAGTCAGCCAGGGGAGGAGAAGGGGGAGAGAAGGTGGCAGCGAAAGCCTCAACTGACACACGCTTCATAGGTCGGATGTCCGAGAAGGTAAGTGGAAGTGTTGGGGTGTGGTTGGCTTGGAGAGAAGAGAGTGAGAGATGGGAGGAGAGGAGGCAGTGGTCACTCCAGGAGAGAGGAGTGGTCAGAGGAATATAGAGGGGGAGGCCAGGGGAGATCAAGACATCAAGTGTGTGACCTGCAGAGTGCGTCGGGCCAGAGGGGAGGATAGAGACGGAGAGGGTATCGCAGAGGTTGCGAAAGAGCAGCGATGAGGGACAGTGAGAATCGAGGTGAATGTTGAGGTCACCAAGGAGGAGGAGTTGAGTGGTTGAGGCCAGGAGGGAGGAGGAGAGGTCGGCTCACTCAGAGAGAAAAGAGGTGATTTGCCCGGGGGGCCAGTAGAGAGTAGCAACAGTAAGAGAGCGGCTAGGAGAGAGTGAGAGCCTGCAGACAAGGCATTCAAAAGAGGAGTAAATCTGAATGGGAATGATAGTGGCAGGAATCCACTCAGGAAAGATCAGGGCTACACCCCCTCCAGGTGAAGTGGATCTGGGTGCGGAGAGGATCTTGTAGCCCTCAGGGAGTACAGTGTCAAAGCTTGTGACAGAGCTAGCCGTGAACCATGTCTCCGTAAGACCGAGCGCATCAAGGTCCAGTTCTTCAAGGAGGTGGCAGATGTCAGAGGCGTGTTTGACAGCAGAGCGAGAGTTGAGAGTGGCAAGATGAAGAAGGTTGCCGGCCTTAAAGACCTTCTGGGGAGGGGTACAAATCAGAGGTACGCCCTGCGGAGTTGTGGAGGTAGCCTGAAGAGTGGCTGAGGAGGAGGAAAAAGTGGGTAAGGTAGCCAGGGAGTGAGAGGAGGGGCCATCTGGAGATGAGAGGAAGTTGATGAGGCGAGGTAAACGCCTATCGAAGAGGAGGAGATTGGCCTGAGGACCTTGGACCATGACAGTGCCATTTAGGTAGACATTAAGGATGACTCTGGAGGAGTCGAAAGAAGCCATGAGGACATCCCAGCGAGTGCCACCATTAATGGGAGAGGAGGAGGCACGACAAAGCACAGAGATCATATGGGGGGTCCATAGATCCGGCAAAGGAACAACAAAGAGGATGTCAGTGAGGGTCTGTCTGGAAGAGGCGCTGGTATAGGTATCAGCGATGGGGAGTCCAGGGTTGGAGGCCAAGATATCCTTTTTAAATTTCTTTTTTCCAGACTTAGTGAGAAGGGAAGGGTAGTTGATAGAGAAGCAGTTGGAATAGATGGGAGAAACAGAAAGCCCCATGAGTGGAAATGAGAAGAGGCAGAGGGAGGAGTAAGCAAGTAAAGCAGTATTGAACAGTCACTGGGCTAGCAGGTTACAATCAATGGCCAAAGGTTAAATGCAGAAATACACTGAAGTTGAACTTTCAAGTAAATGCAAAAATACACCCAAGTTTGACTTTCAAGTAAATGCAAAAATACACCCAAGTTTGACTTTCAAGTAAATGCAGAAATACACCCAAGTTTGACTTTCAAGTAAATGCAAAAATACACCCAAGTTTGACTTTCAAGTAAATGCAAGAATACACCCAAGTTTGACTTAAAAGTTAAATGGGAGACCAGTAGTTAAGGAATTTAGAGTGGTAGTCAGATGGTAGAGGTGAGTATAGATAAGCTTCACATGAGAGCATGACAGGAAGAGTTGAGTACCCTCTGAGAAGGGAGTACAGGTAAATCAAGGAGGGAACTAACCCAAACAGAATATGGTAAGAGAGTCATAGCAGTTCAATAGTCCAGGGAAACAGCCTCAGTGACAATGAGGGTTTGGCTGTTGCAGAATCTCATGATGCAGCCTGTGAAGCAGACAGAGAAGCTGACAGGGACCTTAGAAAGTAGACCTTTGAAACAGGGGCCGTCTGAAGCCTGCCGGTCCCCTGTTTGGCTTCAAAATAAAGCCAACAGCCAATCACTGCAGTCGGAGATAGTGGTGGACACTAGTCCGTTTGGCCTAAGGGCAGTTTTGACACAGATTGACACCAACCAAGAAGTCCACCCCATCGCATATGCCAGCAAAGCGCTGTCAGAGACTGAACAACGGTATTCCCAAATTGAGCTGGAGGCTCTGGCCGTGCTTTGGGGCTGCCGCCATTTTCGACTCTATGTCCTGGGGCGACCCGTGACAGTGGTTACAGATCATAAACCGCTGCTACCCATACTGGCGGGGTCATCTTCCAAACCTCAGGCCAGAATAGAATGCTTTATGATGGCTGAGCTAGAATATGGGGTGTCGCTGGTGTACAGGCCAGCAAGCAATAATGTGGCGCACTATCTCTCAATGCACCCACGAGAGGGCACTGGCGAGATGCCATCCACCTGTGCTGAGGAAGCTGACGAACATGTGCAGCTCGTGGTGGGGGCCGCAACACCCAACTCTGTGCCGGTGAAAGAGCTCGAACGGGCATCGGGGGAGGTCGACTGTTTCCGGATACTCAAGGCAGCCATTCAGCAGGACTCATGGCGGATGGTCATAGATTCCCTGGTGGCCAGAACCCAGGAGGCCAAGTCCACACTAGAACAACTTTGGCGAGTGAGGGGGGAGCTGGCCTTTTCTGAGAATGGCCTGCTGCTTAGAGGAGACCTCATAGTCATCCCCTAGAGTCGGACCCAGTAGATGATCGTGCTGGCCCATCAAGGACAACAGGGTGTGGCGAAGACCAAGGCACGCCTACGCCAGAAGGTCTGGTTCCCGGACCTGGAGCGGAGGGTGGAAGAGTTTGTGGCGTCCTGCGTATGGTGCCAGGCAGCATCCCCCGCCCAGAGGGAGCCTGAAATCGAGACAATGCAGAGAGGGACCAAACCGGGGGAGGTGGTCCATGCAGACTTTGGATCCACATCAAGGGGCACCCACTTACTGGTTGTGGTGGACGAGTGGTCCCGCTACCCGGAGGTGGAGTTCATCGAGTCGGTGGCTTTCGACAAGGTGGTGGTAGCAATTGAAAAGATCTTTGCCACTCATGGACTGCCCAGAGTGGTATGCTCTGATAACGGCCCACCCTTCCAGCGCGAGAGTTTCGCTGGGCTGATTGAGGCATATGGCGTGCACCACTGCAAAGTAACACCTCTGTGGCCAAGAGCCAATGGGGAGGCGGAGAGAATGATGTGGACGCTCAACAAGGTATTTTGCATTGCCCAAGGGGAAGGCAAGTGCCTGGAAAGGGCGCTGTACAAGTTCCTGAGAGGATACCGCTCCACCCCCCACACCTCACAATGTCCGCAGGGGTGGTCCTGACTGAAGCTATGTTCCAACGGTGCCCACGAGATCTGCTGCCAGAAATTGGTAAGCGGGAGCCCACAGTGATCGACAATGAAGAAGTGGAGCGGGAACGCCGAGAGGGAACAGCGCAAGAAAACCTACAGAGAGGACTGAGACCACAGAGACTGGCGCCCGGGGACGAAGTGCTGGTGAGAAATCGACTCCCTCGGGGGAAGCTGTCTTTGACCTATGAGCCGGAACCCTTGGGCGTGGTGGCGGTAAAAGGGTCAATGGCGACTGCCTCTGATGGAAACACCTCAGTGACACGAAATGTTAGCTTCTTCAAGCGGCTGGGAGAATCGAGGACTGAGCCAGCGCCCAGTGAGCAAGTGGTGGAGGTACCGGACGAGGGCGGTGGCCCCATGTGCCTGCTGGGCTACCCAGCCCGCAAGCTGGCTGGCAAAGGGACTCCGAACAGAGACACTGGCAGGAGGTACCCCCAGAGGACTGGGCGAGGGAAACCTGCCCGTCTCACCGATTACGTGTTGGAATAAAACTGTGAGTGGGAGTCCTGAACGTCCCAGGGACCGGGTGGCTGCTATTAAAGGGGCTCCTGGCCTTTGTGTGCAGTGGTGTTGATTGTTGTTAATTGAGTGTTAGTTAGTTATCCTTTGTTCATCTGTTTGTTTTTGTTATGAAAAAGGAGGGGTGTGATGTTGTCCCTTTAAGGGCTGCACGCACGCAGTGAAGTGACGTTGCACTCCGCTGTGTGCAGTATAAATAGAGGGGGCGTTCCCGCCACTTAGAGTGACCGGGGAGCCCGAACCACACAGACGTGTCTGAGTGAAGTCTGTGGAGGGAGGGGGCTCACGGACACCAGCTACTAGGCGGGAACAACCACAACAGTGAATAATCTGAGTAAGTACGCGGAAGAATACATCGTTTCTGCCTCATCAAAGAAGGAGGTCGTGATTAGCAAGAAATCAATCCGAGGCATAGAGCCATGTACTGTTGAGTAGTATGTGAATAGTGTGGTATGACTTGTTCTGCTGTAGTACGAGGTCTAGGGGTTATTGTAGAATGGTCCATCTCTTAGTCAAGAAAGGTATTAAAATCACCACCCCACACGAGAGAGAGTCCCTTCGATGTTTAAGTATTTGGGCTGGTTGCATATAAAAGGACAGATTATCCACGTTGGGGCTGTATGTGTTAACCAGGATCATTTCCTGACTCGCCAAATGTCCCTGCACTATAACATTTCTGTCCTGTGGGTTAATGATGAATTTGGAGAGTTGGAAAGGGAGTGCGCCATGTATCAGGGTGATTACTCCCCCACACCTTCCTCCCGTGCCTGTGACGAGTAAGAAGTAGAATATCTTGCCTTTCCCCACTTTGGAACGAATGCTTCCTGTACTCCTGCTATGGTGGGAGTTCCTTGCAGCATAGGAATTTTGATGGAGTGGCACTCAAAGTATACAATTAATTTCCTAGCTTTAATTGGATTGTTAATACCCCTTACATTCCAGTGAAAAGGCAACACAGGGTGGCACACAAAGGGCCTCATTATGACCCAGGCGCTAATGGGTTAACAGCACCATAAAAGGCTGCTGCGCCGTTAACCCATTGGTGCCTGATTACGAGGTCCCTTTGCGGGACCCGACCTTAACGGCTGGTCTACACCAGCTGTTAAAGTAGGGACCCGCAAAGGGACCTTGGTGCTAAGTACAGTACCGCAATTTGCGGTACCGTACTTAGCGCCTTCCCCATTCCCATAGAGCCCTATGGGGCGAAAATGGAAATGGGGAAGGGCCATGGTTCAATGGGGAATTACCGCCCCGCCAACCTTGGAATGGGGTGGTAATTCCCCATTGAACCATGGCGGACCCGTTACAACACCGGCACCAACCATGGTGCTAATAGCGCCATGGTTTAGCGCCAGTGTTGTAATGAGGGCCAAAGTATCCATTGTGTCTTCATGAATACCACTTCACATTGGTGACTATGGGCATCATTATGACTCCGGCGGTAGCAGTGCCAGTAAATATAATCATGGTAACCTCCAGAGTAATTTTTTTTTCCAGCGCCTGGGAATGAGGAACTACAGGGGCATTACAGCCCTGGCTGTCCCTCCGGCCAGGTGCCGGAAAAAAGAAAATCCCCATTCCCATTGAGTGCCATTGGACTCAATGGGAATGGGTAGGATGGATGCACCGGCACTGTGTGCAACAGTGCCGGTGCATCCGTCAAGGTCTGCTAGCAGATGCCATTCTGCCCGCCACGTGAGACCTGGCGGGCTGAAAGGCACCCGCTGGCAGAACTCGTAGTTTGCCGGTCTGGAAACAATGGTACCGGCAAGCTTACCGGTACCGTTGTTTCCTCGAACACTCGTAATGAGGCCATATGACTGTTTGCAAACATAACCAACTAGTGATGTGCTAAGTTCACTGACGATTTGAGAACTTTGCCAACTAACCCATATCCCCCCCACCCGCTTTGTCCACCACAACTTGACAGCAGACCCCATAATGGAACTAAATCAAGCTTGAACAGTCAATTGAGGCGTTGAGAGCTTGGCTCCACTATTGTGAGCCATCAATTACAAGACCCAACCTGGATCACTTATAGGTGGCACACAGGTTAAAGCTGCAGAATGCAAACAAGAACTCTGGTATCTGCCTGATTTAACCCTCCCCATGTGAGGAAGTCTCAATATTTGTGTGTCTATTTCTCAGTACGTCTTCTGATCAGGGTGACCCAGGGGCTATATTGGGTTCAATGAAGGATCTAGCCTCAGCAGGTGATATAAAAAAGCACACATCTCTAAGTACTGTATCCTAGGTTTGGGTGGAAACAACACATCATATGGCACCTGCCGATCCCTGAGGAGTTGTTTGACTGCATCGAACAACCTGCGGGCTGAATGGACAATCGGCGATACATCTGGACAAATAAACCCCCTTCTCGACTCCAAGTGCAGTTCCCTTGGCTCTCTGGCCAGTATTCGGATAAGGTTGCTGTCTCTTTAATGCATAGCGGAGACACTGGCATGGAGTTTTATTGCAGGGTTGTATGGGCTGTCTCCACTAGAAACTCTGAGGAAAATTACTGCTTACCAATGATTGTATTTAGCAGGTTCTCCACAAATGCCTCAATAGGCCCTTTAGATGATGTCTGGGGTATTCCCAACTATGCACACATTGTTATGCCTGTATCTGGGTTTGGGGTCCTAGCACTTTATTTGACAGGAGAGAATTCCTTCTTATGGGCTACTATGTCCTTGTCAATTGATGCCACCTTGTCCTCCGTGTTGCCAATCCTGGTTTTTGCTTGGGTGAATTGGTCGCTCTCTTCATCAAGCTCAGTACACAAGGAGCTTATATTGGCAGCCAAGTCATTGAACTTGCAGTTAGCAGAGGCAAACCCATTTTGCATGGATTCCATTGTGGTTTCTAGCAGGTTCTGCATGATTGGTGTATCCAGTCCGGTAACCATTGATGAGGAATCCTGAGGGGTTGATCTGGCCGGGACGTTTGTGAAAGAGTACATGGGACCATGTTTCTTGCCAGATCCCCTAGTCATGATGCCAGGAAGTGGGCCTTATAGAACCCAAGTACAGCGTACTTTGCCAAGTGAGGCAGGATATCGTCTACACCTCATATTAAGGTCCACGTGAGGCCTACGACATTTGGCTGTACCAACACCCTGCGGCAACCTACCAAGGCTAACAAGGTGGCTTGATATCAGGATGCGTGCCTAACGCTCCCACAGCTATATCAACCTTCCTATCTGGCAGGGTAGCAGCAGCCAGTGTAGTGTAGCACACACTGCTGTCTATAATGAGCAATCAAGCAAAAGATCCAGTAGCTTCCCACTTCAGTGATGCTGGTAATGGACAATCATTGCTGTGGAGATGGTATTCTGATGGCAGGTATAGTAGGCCTGTTATGCCACACGTTGCTCACATGGCACCCCATCAGGTTATCAGACTGGGGCAGAGGCCTTATCTATGTCGCATGTAGTGCCTCCGCACACTGTCGCCCAACCAAAGTGTCCCCCTCGTATCCGGCATTGCATTGATTCCAATTCCAAATCCAGGCAGCTGGTTGTCGGGGCCCAGTCACCGGCCTGGCAAGGAAGGGCCTGAATGGAGGCAACAGGGGGGCTTCAGTCTTGCAGGAGGCGGCAGCCATAGTCTTCCGGGTGGGCCGGTAACATTGGCACCAGTGTTTCAGACAATGGCGGTACACTACAGCCAGGCCCCTATATTCGGCTGCAGCGTGCCTCCAGAGGGAAGCCGGCAGGCCCGCACCATGAAGCCGATATAGAGAGCAGGATCAGGAACTTGGAGGCTTCACTAAGCAGCCACAACCGATCCAGGCGCTCATCAAGGAGCCACCATGGTGGGCGGGAACGTGGGTCAGGAGACTTCGCGGAATGGCTGCAGCAGGTCCATGGATTTACAAGTGTTTGTGGACTTTTTTAGGGTTTTGGGCAATGAGATGATCCCTATGAGTAGGACAAACAGCAGGATATCTGTCAGGTACTGGAGCGCTATTCCCAAGCGGCCATCTTGGGTGCGGCTCAGCAGCGCCTCCTCATGCAATTTGAATTTCAACATTGTTTCAGTCTCCATCTCTTTGATACGAGTTTCATATTTTAGTTCAAGTAAATCTATGGAGACCAGATTATTTCCAAAGACTTTAATTTTATCTTTTGCATTCTTCAATCTGCCTTGAGATAGATGCCTGCAACCCCTCAGTTTGCAAGGCTCTCATTTCTATCAGGATACATTGTCTTGTTTTATGTCCACACCCCTAAGACGGAAGAACCATTGTACTGCTGCTGCTGGGTGTATTCCCTTGCTCAATACACAAGTTTTGATGAGGAAAGGCTTTTAACTTTAACAACCAAGGGGGCTGTTGACCCGCGGCTCCCAAAGCTTCCCTCCAAACTACCAGTGTGACCTACTTTCATTTTTTATTTCTTTCCCTTCACTTCCTTTACACCTTTTCTTTTACTCTCTTCTCCTTTCCCCTTCTTTCTTTCTCACTTCTATTTACTCTTTCCCCATCTCTTCTCATTCCCTTTTGTCTTTTTAGATCTTTCTTTCCATTCTTTTTTCTTTCTTTGCTGCTCCTTTTTTCTTCACCTCTCCTCCGCTTTCTCTGTCTTCATTCCCTTTCTCCTCTCTTTCCTTCATTGTCTAACATTCCCCAGCCTTCAGTATAGAGACCATTCCCTCATTCCTCCACAGAAAGGAGCCAGGTATTCATGGGAGACCTCTCCTTCAGAAGCATGCAAAGCATGCAATACCCTAAGGCATACACAACTCATTAGAATGCCGGTGATAAAAATCTCCAAAAAGTATTATGCCTCAATGTAATAAAGTATTAGGAATCCAACACCAGGGTTCGGAAGAGCTTTTTACTACACTTGAAATTTCTCCTGTTAATGAGCTGTATCTTTCTGTCATTAAGCCGCCATTCACCATACAAATCCTGCACAGCTTCTTTACACCACCATAGAAAATGCCTTGGTGGGCCCGTGACAGAAGGCAGTGCACTTCTCTTTGTCCCAATCAGTCGGCTACACATGACCTCCTAGCCTTCCAGAAGTCTCGAGTTACATGCAACTTTGGATGGTCATTCCCTGCAAGTAATCCACCTATTGTTAAGGATGTAAATACCCCAGCGTATAGAAGCATGAGTAAGAGCGAGGGAAGTGCCAGAAAGTGCAGCCAGCGCTGACCGTTGTGGTGCTTCTACAGTTTTAGAAGATGACTGCCTGCAAGTAACTATTGTGAAGCGTAGTGAAAGGAAGAGCGAGGGCAACGTGGGCAAGTGCAGTTGGGAGTCTGTTGTTGCTTACGCAGATTGCTACCCTTGGTGGTTGTAAGGTAAGCTTTGGAAATTTTAACTTTCCTCATTGAATTGTTTTTAATGAATGTGTCATTCATTACGTTGGCCCTAACCCTTCTTGATATTATAGAAGTGCAAGGTGTGCATCACTTATGGCATCTGCATCCTCCCGGCCATCATACCGCAGATATGAGAGATGTTACTCATTAAGGCAACCCTACCCGGAGGAATCGAAGAGGAGTTGAATTTGCATACAATGGAGGATATGAACATGTTGTAACCAAGATGATGAAAGCAATTGATGGAACTGCCGGAACTGACACACATAGATGCATTAGACACAAAGCAGGTGCGCATACACCACAATTACACACAAAGAATAGGTCAAACTGCATTTAGTTATGAAGAATATGCTTGCATTCAATAAACACTAGAGAGCATATGCTTCACACATATATACACTGAAAAACAAGATGCACGAGTGTGTGTGTATATATATATATATATATATAGGGCTTGCTTAAACACAGAAACACAACAAGAATGCAGGGTCATGTTAAATAAGATTGACGGTGCAACTATGTTCCAGTGAATGGGAGACATCAAGAAACCTCAAAACTGCAGGGGACCCAATCGAGGAGTTAGCAGGAAAATCAGACCTGAACAGCCCAGAGCCCTTGCACAGGCCTTGCCAAGGTTGCTGTGGAAGGGAAGGTTTGGATCACCGCCCAAGAGAACAGACGATAACAGTTGCCAGGCATGAGAGACATTTCTCTTAGATTTAGCAAAGAAACAAATGACGCTGGAAGTTCAGGTTTCGCATTGACTCAGGCTTAATATTCAGAAGAAAATAGCTTGAATAAGTCTCTAGCGGTGAGAAAGGATAAAGACACCCGCCCTGAAATCCCTCCACTGCTCCCAGTGGCTGCAACAATCAAGTCCAAGACATTCTGCATTGTCAACAAGGCATTCTGGGGCCGGGAGCCACACTACCTCAAACTCTCTCCTCCCAAACATCTTCCTTGTTGAGCCCTCTGCTCACCCTCCTCCAACTCTCTGAGGGTCAGACACTTCTCCAGGCAGAGAGTGGGGATTAGATCTCGGACTTCGGCTGGGGCCTCCCTCTGGAAAAGCCTCTCTAAAACTTGAGCAAGGTTCAGGAAGCAACTCAAGACCTTTCTCTTTGTGTTTTTTTTTGTTTTTTTGTTTTCTCTCTCTCTCTCGTCTGCTGAGCGAACTGGTTACCTGGCCACCGTATGAACCTTACGGGCACCAGGCTCCTGCATGGCCAGTAGCCCCTTGCACTGCCTCTGGGCCTCCAACACACTTAGGGACTATATCTGCAATCCTACAGTCCCCTGCCTCACTGCACTTACTTGAGCCTCCACCCCGGCAGCACTTAACATACTTTTTGCCACTGCGACCCCCCCCCACCACCCCGGCCCCTGGCATTTCTCTTCCTTCCCCATTGCAATTCCACAATCTGAATGACATAAGGCCAAGTAAGATTGTTTGTTTTATCCTCCCTTTGCCTCTCCTTCCTTGTCATGTCCCGCCTAGAAACACTTCTGTACAGGCACGTTATAAATTACTTATGTCCTTATTAAGTGCTAAAATCCTATTGAATTGCTGAGCACAGTAATCCAAATGTGGTCTCCACACATGTGACCTGCAGATGGAGAATAATGGCTATTCACTAGCTTCAGGGGCAGACAGGCGGAGGCCTTTGGTCCTATTGAGTTTTGCAGACAAAGATACAAGATATGCCAAGTCCTGGCTTGGGGCCTAGAGAATCAGCGATGCTAACCTAATTGTGAGAAGCAGTACCTTGGTGCCGCTCCCCCTGGCTCCTATTGTTGCTCATGTGCTGACAATCTTCCAAATTGTCATGGCTGAGGAAGTCAATGCTGACTAATCCCTATCCCCTTATAAAGTTACCCTAATAATAGTTTGTGCCAGCCAATAGAACTGTGTAGAGATGACATGTATTAAGCTGTATCCATTTTACGAGGTGGTCTCGTGTGGAGCCACCAGATAGAGTGTGACCTATGAGACCTAACCCATATGAAATATATCTCTAGATGACTCCCTTAACCAATCCCTCAACCTCATAGGTTTTCGTAATCAAGAATGTGATGTGACATCAGTTGTGATGTAGTTCTTGTTTTTAAACTGTTGTTAAGCCTGGAAGTAATCGAGAGCTTGGACATTTTTTTTATGTCCACAGCTTTCCCTGTTTTATATGGATTGTGAATAAAACAGGTCTTTGTGACATTTTTGGATTCTTCCATTACTGGGCTGGGATTTTCCTGGCCTGTCCGGTCTGGAAGTTTTGAGCATGCACACATATGTGTAGAGATTGCTGGCGCTAGTGGTAGGGGGGAGGAGGATTTGGGGATTGATGGGAGAAGTTGTTTGACTGGGGTAGGCTATAAAAACATTGTGAAGGAGTTTTGTTTACCCGCGGTGTGGGATAACAGAGCAAGAGTGAGAAGTTGGTTTACAGTTGTGATAAAAAGATTTTGTTGGCATTGGTTTATGTCATAGGGCACCTGGAGTTTTGGTTTGGATTCAAGGGTCTGTGTCCTGAGCATAGGCAGCTTTTGTGGCGTGCGCTCAAGCTGGTGTTGAAGCCGAGAGGCGTGGGAAAAAGAGTAAAAAGTGTTGAAAATTGAAGGAATCATTGTTGATGAGAAATTGTGAAGGTACAGTGGAATAATCTTGAGTTAAGAAAGCTTTAAAAGGTCTGGCAAGTATCGGCAGTCAGGAGCGTGACGTGCCATCATGGAAAAACAAAGAGGTGTTGGCTGGAAGGTTTAGAATGCATCTTAACCACTGGCATTGCTCTGGGCACCCTCCAGACCATCGTTCTTTGCCTGTCAAGCCATTACAGAAGGGGAAATACCATATGCAAATCAGGCTTGGTCCCACCCCAAAAGGGGCAGTCCAGCCCGAACTGCTAGGTCACATCCCTTCTGCACGAGACCACAAGCATCCCCAAACATGTTTCGGCCTTGTTTGGCCTCATCAGTGAGGAGTAGCTTGGGTCTCTAGGCCCAGCAGGCACGGGACCCACGTCTGGGCATACCCGTCCCACTCGGGGTGACAAAGCAAAAACAAAGCGGTGATGGCTGGAAGGTTTAGAATGAATCTTAACCACTGGCATTGCTTTGTGCACCCTCCAGACCATCGTTCTTCGCCTGCCAAGCCATTACAGAAGGGGAAAGACCATATGCAAATCAGGCTTGGTCCCACCCCAAAAGGGGCAGTCCAGCCCGAACTTCTAGGTCTCATCCCTTCTGCACGAGACCACAAGCATCCCCAAACATGTTTTGGCCTTGTTTGGCCTCAAAAGTGAGGAGTAGCTTGGGTCTCTAGGCCCAGCAGGCACGGGACCCACGTCTGGGCATACCCGTCCCACTCGGGGTGACAAAGCAAAAACAAAGAGGTGATGGCTGGAAGGTTTAGAATGAATCTTAACCACTGGCATTACTCTGTGCACCCTCCAGACCATCGTTCTTCGCCTGCCAAGCCATTACAGAAGGGGAAAGACCGTATGCAAATCAGGCTTGGCCCCACCCCAAAAGGGGCAGTCCAGCCCGAACTGCTAGGTCACATCCCTTCTACACGAGACCACAAGCATCCCCAAACATGTTTCGGCCTTGTTTGGCCTCATCAGTGAGGAGTAGCTTGGGTCTCTAGGCCCAGCAGGCACGGGACCCACGTCTGGGCATACCCGTCCTACTCGGGGTGACAAAGCAAAAACAAAGAGGTGATGGCTGGAAGGTTTAGAATGAATCTTAACCACTGGCATTGCTCTGGGCACCCTCCAGACCACCGTTCTTCGCCTGCCAAGCCATTACAGAAGGGGAAAGACCATATGCAAACCAGGCTTGGTCCCACCCCAAAAGGGGCAGTAATTCGAAACCTTCCACCCATCACTTTTGTGGTCACAGTTTGTCTCTCCATGTGAGAGAGGGTATGCCCAGACGTGGGTCCCTTGCTCGCTGTGCCATAGGGAACCAGGCTGCACCTCACTGAGGAGGTCCAACAAGGCCGAAACATGTCTGGGGTTGCTTGGATTTCTGTGCAGAGGGGACCTGGCGTACCAGTTCGGGCTGGGCTGCTACCACTGGTGGCGGCAGCTGACTGATTTGCACATGGCTGGACCCCTTTTGCAATGGCGCAGACAGGCTAAAAAACTGTGGTGTGGAAGGTTGCCCAGAGCAATTGCCAGTGGTTCAGATTCATTCGAAACCTTCCACCCATCACTTTTGTGGTCACAGTGCCATCATGGGAGACACACCGCCTTATGTACTTGTGCATGTCCCTTCTGTGGTATAAAACTAAAATGTGCAAGTATAATGCGGAATGGGCTTGTGGGCCAGTGGGCAAAATGGTAAAAGACTGGCCCTAAGAGGGCAGTCTTTCGAAATCTGTGCTGCAACACCTGACCACATATTTACATGCTGCATATAAGGGAAAGAAGCTACAGAATAGGCTAGCCTTAGAACTAAGGAAGATGTTTGGGAACAAGGTGGAGGATCCATCCGATAGGGTGTTTAATCAGCATGAAGGGGACGCCATAGTGCCCACGGCTCCTCCTCCCCAGAGCACAGATCAGCCAAACGAAGAACAGGGATTTTACCCATTGAAACAATTAAAAGCTGTGGCAGGCTACACTAACCCTGTGTATGCACCCCCCACGTATAGTAGTAAAGATGCAATAAATGGAGCAAGAAATGAGAAATCAGTGTCTATGTGCGATGAGTAAAATGAGCGCTGCGAGCTGCAGGAGAAGCTAACAGAGATTGATGAAGAGATGCAAAAATAGAAAGAGTGACAAGGAAGGGGCGGTGATTAGCCCAAATGAGTGGCTAGGAGGACAAATATTACTTAAATTAAACGGAAGGAATACAGACGATTCTAAAGACAAGGAAGGGGAAGCTAGAAACAGACAGGAAAAGGAGGAAGAAGAAGCACAACAGAGAAGGAAGTCGGAAGAGGAAGAAAGAGCATGGGGAAACATATTGGAGGAAGCGGAAGAAAGGGAAAGAAAGTATAGGGTAAACAAGAGATGGAGAAGAGACGACAGAAAGAGATGAGAAGGGAGTTGGAGGATAGGAAAAAGGAGAACGAGAGAAAGGACAGAAAGAAATTAAGTAAGCAAAAGGTAGAAAAGGAAAGACCAAAAAGGAGAAGCCAGCGAGGGAAATAGAATAGGGAGAAAGACAGAGAGAGTGAGGTTGAGAGAGACGACGAAAAGAAGTTCAAAGACTTGTTAAAGAGCATGTATGTCAAAGGAGAGAGAAAAGTGAGTAAGGGAGCAGTAAAGAGAGAGGAGCTGGGAGAGGCGCTTTAGAGAAATGGAGGAGATCATGAAAAATCATACACTGCCAAACGAAGATTAGGGAGCAACGACAAGGAGAAGGATGGTAACGTGGATAGAAGCAGGAGGGACTATTAGTAAAGCGAAAAGGAGCATATTTGGATCCCCACAGAGGGGGGAGCCGAGCCTGCTGGAGAAAGCACTGAAGGGAATGAATGGGAAACACCCTCTAAAACGACTACATTTTGAGGATAGGGGGAACAAAGAAAGTTAGGATGATTGTGGGATGATGGGTTCGGATGTGGAAAGGAAGGAGACTGCTGTGCGGGTCCCCTCCGCAGGTTGGAGCCCACTAAGGGAACTAGAGTGGTCTAACGTGGAAGAAACAGAAGGGAGAAAACCCAAACCAGTGACACATCTCAAGCATTCAAAGGGGCGATCGCATTGTTTAGAAGAAGTTATTCCATATACTCAGAGGTTGAGAGAGTTGCCAGGACGAAAGAAAGTGAGCATGACGGGTGCCTTCACAAAATTGAAGGAGCCTGCAGAGCGTTTTTTCCCCCATCTGCAGATTGGAGCACCATCCACTCCAAGATTCATTCAGGAGTTGAGACGATACCTAATGAACAGAACAGGTTGTGAGATGACGACCGTCCCGCCAATAAAGGAATCATCTATGATAAAGCGAATTTAGAACATGCTCAAAAAAGCGGCATGCTACTTCATTCTTTCAAAAGCAGCATGGGACAACGGTAATGATTAATGCCTGGTCCTTTTCTGTGCAGCTACTGGCATGATTTCAATGTGAAACAGCCTGGCAACAGACCCAATTGGGAGCTGCACTGTGGACAAGAAGATTAGTTCTTGATCAAAACTAAATTTTTCAGTCCTAAGGAAAACCTGCCCGCACTATTCAGGAGGACCCTGAATGAGCTCAATTTTGGAAGACCAACAATGATACGTCTCTTCTAGTAGACTGTGCTGACATTTTCTTCCCTACAGAAAATAATTGAAGGGGTGAACATGTAAAGCCTGTAAATTTAAATTCAGGTCATAGTTGGCAATTGACTGTTTTGACAAAAATGAACTGTCTTTTTTCTTTTTTTTTTTCAACAAAACATTTTTATTATATTAGATGTTTTCAGGAAGGCATACAATAATAATATCAGCATGAGTAAGCATATCGTTACAAAGACTCAACCATCACATAAGAGCATATTGTCATAAGGGCTTAATGTAGTATCTTATTTGTGTTTGTAACTGTGCATTATGATGCCATTTGTATATCATCTGCATTTGTACCTGTTATGCAGGGAACAGTCCCTTCAACGCATGTGCTATAACCCTCTGGAACACTGCTGCTGCAGAAGCCAACCCGAAGGGCATTCGTTTATATCGATATACACCAAAAGGTGTAACAAAAGCAGTGATGTCTCGACATTCTTCAGTTAGAGATATTTGGTGGTAGGCATTAGATATGTCCAGGGTGCTGAAAGTGTCTGCACCCTCAATACAGTTCAACATTTCAGAAATTATTGCTAAAGGATAGATGTCTACAACAATGTTCCAGTTTACATCCCTTAAATCCACGCATATCCTTAGTTTTCCATTCTTTTTCATGGCCATCATGATAGGGCTCACCCACTGCGACGACTCTATTTTCTCAATGACACCCTCCATTTCAAGTCTATGCAGTTCTTGCTCTACATTGTCTATTAAATCCTTAGTATGAGCCACTAGTACTGCTCCTCGCTTCAGTCTTATCCTGTGAGCAAAGTTTTTCAGTAAACCTAATTTTGTTTGGAACACTTCTTCTGGATTCGTCTCGGTTTAATTCACTTGTTCACTGTTGCTGCTCACTAATAGTACATGCTCCTCCTCGCAAGAATCCCCGGATCCAACCTGATCCACAACACTGCCTGTTCTCTCCACCCAATTACATTTACACCCTTCTCTGCCACATATACCTTCACCTGGGCTCGTTGATCTCTGAATTGTATGATGCTGGTGAACCATCCTTTGATTTGTATTTTGGAGCCTTCAAACCCGCCCGGATCCCTTATATCAGGTGTCTTCAGAGTACATTTGAGACCCTCCACAATAACCTTCTGCCGGGTCTTCCTAGTAATGATAGTGTAGGGTGAACAACTGTCCACCATGACAACTAACTTCCAGTTGTCCAAAGTGACCTTGCACAGTGGATATTTGAACTCCCCCCCCCAGGCGGTTCAAGAATTACTGTGACTCTTTCTTCATCAGACTCTTCCTCTTCTTGCACCATCAATACCCTCTTTTTACACCTGTAAGTAACCGCAAAGGTTCCCTTTGTTCCACAGTTCCTGCATTTCTGTCCAATGGGTGGGACATTTTTAGAGTATGCATAATGAGCTAACCTGCCACAGTTGAAGCACCTATCTCCATCCTTGGCCTGCGGTGAATACATCTTCGAATCATTTCTTGGCCAAGGTTTTTTAAAATTTCCTCTCATATCCTTGTACTCTGATCCTCTGGCTCTGTTATTCCTGTTTGCGGAGTTCTCAACTCGTTTTTTGATACGTACTGCATTTACTAATCATTGTTCTTCTACTTCTTGCACCTGCTTATTATTGTGTTGCAGAATGTTCTGACTGGCTTCATGTTTTTTAGTTTACATTTACTTTGAACACAACTGGCTGTGTTCTCTTTTCGCTATTGCAATTGTCTCAGGTAAAGACGGGTTTCCCACCATCCATAGCCTGTCTTGGATTAAAGAATCTCTAGTACAAATTATTTTTTGATCCCTAATCAATTCAAAGGTGGTTCCATTTCCAAAATGACATGTGCGGGCTAACAATCTCAACGCTAATACATACTCCTCAATACTTTTCTATTCTTTCTGGGCTTTTGTTTAGAAATTGTATGTTTTAATGGCCACATTGATTTCTGGTGTATAATATCTGTCTAATTGTCTTAATGCTTTCTCATGTTCGTCGCTGTCTCCTGCTTCATCTACAGGTAGCTCTGGAAGCTCTTATATTTCCTCTGACCTTCCAAACCTACTGTGTGCAATAATGGCAAATTGTTTTTTTTAGGGTGTCAAACCCTCCTCTTCAAAAGTCTGGATGTAGTTCATCCAAAACTTTTCCCATTCTGACCATGCTACAACTGGCTGGCCTGGTAGAAAACTTGCAGGTGGTTGAATGCTGATGCCTTTCATGGCTTCCTGCTTGTCACTCCTTGACAATTCCTCAATGTCTCTCCTTTGTGACTGACAGTCTTGGTGGAGAAGAACTTGTGGTTTTGTGACAATGTTTCTTCAATATCTCCTTATTTTGTTCCTTGTACTTGATGCTTGGCTGATTCAAGAAGAAAAAATCATTTTTTTTACAACAGATTTCAGCCTGACCTCCTCGCTACATACAAGATGGCGGCACGTAGCGTGACATCTTAGCTTCCTTTCCTCTAATGTTCCTGTCGCTTTGTATAATTCGACCGCTCTCGTTAGAGTCCGTCAAATCCTTGAACTCCGGTTTGACGATGCTTCATCTACGGTAACTGCTCTTACCCTCTTTCCTTGTCGCTTGATCACCGACAGCCACCACTAGCTCCCAACGGCTTTCACGGTCCGTCAGCACGGATGAACGTGATCGTTCCTTCGGAGCACCTGCTCTCTTCAGAGTCGTGGGTTAATTGTGCGCCGGGTTATCCTCATCGCCAATTGAAGTAATCAAGACGCTTCTTGATGGATAACACAGGTACGTTTATTTGATAACTAACCCAACGCCCTGCTTGCAACCGCTGCCAGCCAGTCTCCCATACAACTGTTCCAACAACCACCGCATTCCAACCGAACACTCTCAGCCTTTCAATCCAAACATTCCATGTTATGCAGGCGGTGCTGTTTGCATCTGCATGCCAAGAATGCTTGGATTGAAAGGCTGAGAGTGTTCGACTGGAATGTGGTGGTTGTTGGAACAGTTGTATGGGAGACTGGCTGGCAGCGGATTCAAGCAGGACGCCGGGTTAGTTATTAAATAAACGTACCTGTGTTATCCATCAAAACGTGTCTTGATTACTTCACTTAACATCACAGGGGGTCAGATATAATCTGTCTATGGGGCTTTCCCATCCCAGATGATCTCCCTTCCTGCTGATGCGAGGAGTGCCTAGAGGATCAGTTACTCTTTACAGTTGGAGGGTCTATGTGAGCCATTGAGTCATGGGAGGGCAGCGAGTCAGACCTGGGTACTTCTCCGCGTATTCCATGAAGGTCGCCCAAGTGTTCTGAAAACTCGTAATATCCCCCAATCATATGGCAGTGATTTTTTCTGACACCACGATGTACCAGCATTTTGTCCACATGATAGGCAAAGACGGGCCTTCAGAATGTTTCCACAGACAGGTTATGGAGAATTTAGCAGCAGTGAGGAGGTGTGTGATTAATTTGGGTATCTGACCTGTTAATGGGAATGCCCCCTCCTTGGTGTCCCCCGATAATACTATGCCTGGATCCCAAGGGATTTCCAACCCCCTGATCATCTTAATATGTTCCAATATTGCACGCCAGAATGATGTAGGTTTTGGGCAGGCCCATAGAAAGTGAAACAGGGTTCCAGTGTCTGTGCAACCTCTCCAACAGCCTGAGGGAATAGTAGGGTTGCTTTTGTTTAGCAGTTCAGGAGTCACATAGTACCTGTAGCATACCTTGTATCCCCCTTATCTGTTTGTAATGCATTTGGTGCTGCTATGTAGTCTTTCCCATATTTTGCTCCAATCTTCTATTTTTAGTGTGCGCCCCAGGTCTTGATCCCAACTGAGCATTTATTTCTCCTTCCTGTAAGGCTCTGTTTTGTCTAGCAGTTGGTATAGAGTGGAGAATTTACCTCTGGGAGCAGATGCTGCAAGGGTCCTTTCCAGCGCAGTTCGTCCCTCCCTCCTTTTTCTTTGATCTCACTGTGTGATGTCCAGTGTCTTATTTGTGCGTAGTGGAAACGTTCTGATTCTGGGACCTTAAACTTTGTTTTACATTCTATGAATGTGAGGGGGATCCATCCTGCAGGAAGTCCCCGAGTCTCCTCAGGCCCCCCACTCTCCAGGTTGTGAAACTATTGGGGTGGATGCCAGGGGTGGAATCTGGGTTACCCCAAATCGGTGTGAGGGGACCAATCATGCCCGTGCAGCCCCATTTGCGCGCTGCTTGTCTCCAATTTGTCACAGTATTTTTTGTAGTTGTGAGGGGCCTCAGGTCTGCCCGGTTCCGGATGGGCACTATATGGGGAAGCGAGGAAAGAGGGACGGAGCACCATGCCTCCTGAATTTGCTTCTAGTGGGGCTGGTCTGCCAAGGATTCCCAAGCAAAAAACAAGCAGGGATTCTGATCATGGAGAGCAGTTGGCCTTAAGTGTTAGTTAAGGTAAGCATTTTGGCACACAAAAACACTTCTTTTGAAACAAACAGTATTTAAAGACTTATTTTTCAAGACACTAAATGTGTAAACTACCATTCCCTAGACGGAAGAACACCCTTTCCCTAGTGTCAGGTGTCATTCCCTAGGTAGCGCGTGGTGGACCGCCTATCTAAGAGGGAAAGACAAGGAGAGCTCTCCTTACATCTACAATGTTTTTCTACTTTAGATATTGTTCTGATTTCCAAACAGATATCAATAATAAGTCACGTTAACATTTTGAGGAGGAACTATTTCCATAAGGCACCTGGGCCTTATATTACTTTATTGACCTTCCAAAGAAGAAGTGTGCCAATGATGTACTTCTAAAAAGTTGCTTATAAAAATTTAAAAGGTTGTGGGCAAACCCCACTTGTCTTAAAAGGTGAATTGGAGGTAAATTCCTAGGAATCTGAATTTTTCTAAATCACGGTGTTGTCCCTTCGGGTGCAGAGAGAGTGCTAATTGGCCACACGTGTTGTGTCTAATTTTTCTTTTATCTTTGACTTGTATCTCAGGAGCCAGGAATGTTCCTTGTTCAGGACCAGCTATTCGATTCTCTTGTGGCTATCTGTCACAAACTCAGGTTACCCCGACTGCAATTGTTCAACAGAGTTAATCTGATATCAAAAGGCGGAGAAGGTATGTTCGCTGGTGCAGTACTGTTGATTATATCCCATATCCCATGTTCCTTGGGGGATATGGTCAATTCGGGTGGTCGACCGGTTTGGATGACTTTCTTGTGTATGTCATCTTCATCAGGACCTTACACTTTCTGCGTCTGGTTAGATCGTTCACTTCACGGGATATGGTGTCAGTTACCACATATACCTAGGGAGAGCTAATAAAAATGTTTTAGTCTGGGTTTGGTAGCGTTCTCTTGGTTATTATATGCTCTATTGCATCAATACTATTATTAATTGGTTAAATGTCCTGGCTAGAGCCACATGCACTCGTGCCACCCTCTTAAAATGTTTCACTTTTGTGAATGGTCTAGTTAGACTCGGATCAGTATCATAATTATAAATAGTTACCTTATTGCCAGATGTAATGGACCTACATCTGGTGGTATGAAGAACCCGGTCTCCGGGTAATTGCAAGAGATCCCAGGTGTACAGGCTTTTTTTCACGTCCCCTAGCATGAAATAGGGGAAAATGTAGTCATTTCTTGCTAAATCCATTGATTCACATAATCCTTTGGAATATGGATCACTGTAAATCATTGGCCCGACGCCTGGTCCCACTTTTTATTTACAGACGATTGACCACCCCTGTTTTTATAAAAACTCACTGCAGATGCCATAAATAAAACTCTTTATCACTTTCCCCCAAATTTATACAACAAAACAACAAATCCCTCCCTCGCTTGTTTGTCGAATCGATGCTCTCATACTTGCATTTGTGGGTTGGCCGAAGCCTTCAGTACTGCCCCTCCCTCAATCGGCCACTCCACCTTTCCGGCCTGCAGGATTTTCTCCATGAAGACTCCTGACGACCATCTTAGTTCACACATGATTCTCCGGTCTCCACGGGCTACTCTGTAGTCCTCAGGCTAGCGGCGGAAAAAGACAATAATTCCAAGGGCATTGGCCAACCGTCCTCTGCTACCACATATAACGATGGGGTGGAAACCCCTGGGTAGAGCAGACAGAACAGGCCTGGGAAATCCCACACCCAATAACGGCATAGTCCAAAAATATGACAAAGACCTGCTTTATTCACAATCCATATAAAACAGTTGTGGACATAACATTTCCGAGCTTTCAATTACCTCCAGACTTAACAACAGTTGAAAAACAAGAACTACGTCACAACTGACATCACATTCTTGATTACAAAAACCTATGAGGTGGAGGGGTTGGTTAAGGGAGTCATCTAGATTCAGTTTCCATAGGGGTTAGGTCTCTCAGTGGTCACACTATTTGGTGGCTCCATCTGACACCACCTCTAAAAATTGATTCAGGTGAATACATGTCATCTCTACACAATTCTATTGGCTGCCGCAATGCAACATTATTAGGGGATAGGGATTGGTCAGCATTGATTTTCTTACCCTTGACAATTTGGAAGGTTATCAGCACATGAACAACAATAGTAGCCATGGGGAACGGCACCAAGGTACTGCTTCTCACAATTAGGTTACCATCTCTGATTCTCTAAGCCCCAAGCCAGGACTTGGCATATCTTGTATCTTTGTCTGGAGAGCTTGATGGGAACAAAGGTCCTTGAAGCTAGTGAATAGCCATTATTCTCCACCTGCAGCTCACATGTATGGAGACCACATTTGGGATTACTCTTCTAAGTATTTACAAGCTTTTTAGCCATTATTAATGTAGGTGTCTTTACCCTTTCTGTAGGCAGTATGTGGAGTATACAATATAGGGCAATCTACACAGTAGAACAAGCAAACACGGAACAAGGCTTCGGTGTAAAGATATAAAGGTATTTATTTATAACAACACATCTATGGAAAACACTCTGGCACTAATACAGCAAACAATTTCATTCACAATTACTATACAAAGAAAAAGACCAATCCCCCTAACAATAGTTTGACAAGTCTAGGTTCACCGGCATCACTTATTTGCAGACAGAGGTGTATGCTTTAACCTAGATGGTACTCTAGTATTCGTTAGGACGGGAGAGAAAAATACGGCAGGTTATGAAATCAACTCGGTACCAATACTTTTCGGACAAATGCAAGGCAAGTAAGGCAGGGTCTACTGCAGATCACAAAGTTCAGAGGCCAGGCCCACTCGGAGAGAGGCAAGGCAATATGTCCCAAAAAGTGTCTCAGCGCTTCGAGTCTTTATCGCAAAATTGTTATGGAAAGATTGACCAGTTCAGAACAACACGTTAAAGAAAGCTTGGAGGCAACCCAATGGAAAGGCGAGGATTAAGACACCTCACTCGATCCGGCAGAAAGGGAAGCCAGGCGGACACGGTACCTTGTTTGTGAGGAGACAGCTCCGGCGGGGGCAGTTGTCCCTGGTGGTGGATGCACGTCGGGTCCTTGCCAAGAGTAGAGATGATCTCGTTGTAGAAGAAAAGTGAAGTCCGGTGCATCACCAGGGAAGAGACCAGCCGCGGAGTGCTCCGTCACAAGGCACCACCTTTTGGTCACGGTACAGGGGTAGTGGCTATCCGGTTGCCGAGGTGCTCTGCACGGGCAATTCGACCACTGCGTCCTAGAGCGAAGAAAAAGCAAAGGGGACTTGTTGTTCCCATCAGTCAGGGGAAGAGACTCTCCGGCAGTGAGATCTCCTCTGTCGTCGGGAAGTGGTGAGTCGGTTCCGCAGGGCTCCACCGGAGGTGTCGTCGTTGCAGGTCGGCTCAGCTTTACCCTCGTCGGATTCTTAGGTCCTGTGGCGACTTCTGAAGATCCAGTCCCAAAAGCCCTGCTTTTATGCAGAAAACCCCCATTCATTCAGCCTAGCTGTCAATCAAAACACGCTAAGTGGTGAGCGGGGTGGCTCACCACTTGGGCCAATCACACCAGAGTGCGACTGGAGTTGGCAAGGCAACTCAGTCCAGGGTGCCTAAACCCCCTCCCACACCCCTGTGGTAACCCAGACAGAATGGCACCACTTTGGAGGGTCTCTGTACAGAAGCCCGCCAAAAGTGGAACAAAGGGCTCAACCTTTGGTCTAGGAGTCACAGAGACGAACAAAGACGCCATTTTAAAAACCGAGTTCTGGCAGAAAATACCATCCGATAGACTTATTTAAGATAAGTAAACCGGTGGTACGTTAGAGATTAACGAGGAAAAGTATCAATCTCTAACAATGGGAAGAATCCCATAGGGTTATATTCGGGGTCGAACATAGCAAGTAGTTTCCACTGCCACCAGCCAAAACTCGATGAGGGGGGACGGGACAGTGCCCCCTCGAATAACAGACCCAGGAGTAATCGAATTACCCCTACTAGTACGTCCACAATAGGATGGTTTGTACTAGTTCTGTTAGTAAATTTAGGTCTAGTAAAGCCAATGGTGACTTTACATGCCCGGGGAGACAGTAGTCAGTCCCCGGGTATGGAGTCTATGATGGAGGTCCGCTAGGACGCCCCAGTGCTACGGCACGGAGGGTGCAGTGTAACACACATAGCAAAACATATGAGACCCTATGGAGTAAAAGACCCCATAGCCCATAGAACACATTGACATTCAAAGGAATTACACACATTCATGTCCAAGAGTGGGAGAAAAAGAGTCTCACTCTTGGCAGGATGGAAAAAAACAAACTCCAGAAATCCAGCAAAGCTGCTGGGGGCTCACTAGGTTAGGAAATTCAGCCTAAACAGAGAATTCTCCCTAACAATGAATGACATATTCATGTGCCTCTCTTCAGTACTGGGCAGCATGCGGTACAATGTTTGGAGTTTGCAATGATAAGATAGTGTTAAAGGACAGAAGTTGGCTTCTGGCTCTTTACTAGAAGCTCTAATCTGGATATCGCTCGGCCTTCTCGTTCTTCAAAAACAAATTGAGGCAAAGTAACGTCCTATTTCAATCCTCAGAAACCTGATGTGGCTGAAACTGATTGTTACATCTAACGTTAAGAAAGAGTCTGGTTTTGGAAACATTAGATCTGATGATGTTCCTATTGATAATAACTTGTTTCTAGACATATGACTGAATTTACAACATAAAGTGAATGGCAAGATTGCTAATTAAGCGTCTTCTAACATACTAACTGAAATTCATGTTAAACACAGCAATTTGTCTTCATTAATATAAAGATTAACTTAAGTAGCAATCACAGAACTCCCTGTAGTCGGACATTCACCTCTGTGTTCGGACTGCCAATTCCCGTCTGATTAATACTCTGAAGTTGCTTCTTTCTTGTTGCACATCTATTCGATTATTACAAACGGAAAAAGGTAACCTCTTGAAACAACTACTTTTTCCTCCATTCTGTAAAATGAAGGTATTAAAGAAAATTGGAGATGATAAACACGCTAGTAAGCGCTACTGCGGTCTGCGATGACTGGGATAATTGTAGTGAAGGAAATGCACTGCATAACAGCTTATTATCTGTACAAGGAAAGGGTTCAAACTCTATGCGTATTAATGAATAGGTTTGCTGAGCCAATTTCCCTAACCAATTGATTAATGCAAGGACTAAACAGGCTAAACATCAAAAAGGTGCACAAAGGTGCATAAAGAAATCTTATAAAAGTGAAACAGAAGAAGAGTGCTCCTTCTAAACATAAGGAAAAAAAAAGAACGCTAACCTGCACCCGATTCTAATAGCGTTACTATGGTAGAAACTGACGATAATCACTACGAAGTGGCTTAAGCAGGATGTTTTGGATGAATCATTAAATGCACACTATCCCTCCTCAAAGCTGTATAGTTTCCAATGTGTTTACTGTTACTGAAACCTTTACTACTAGAGCTAGTCCTCCTTTAAACAGAACGTACATACTGGATTGCTTAAACACAGTTCCACTATTGAGGACCATCCCATCTAATTACACAGATTATGTAGAACTCTTAGGAAACAATTCTACAAATTTTACATGTGTGCATTGTTTTTCCTCTCAAATTGTTGACATGATCCGGGAGAATTCCCCCAGTTTCTTAAGACTGGGTTTCATGTTTGACTGAGAGCCTATTAAGATCTTATCCAATGCTTTGGAGACTCGGATCCTAAGAGAAAATATCAAGATCACAGGAAATGATTCAGGTCTTCATGTCTCCATCATGAAAAAGGTTGTCATAGAAGGACGTGTCAGTGCCAGTAGAAAGTGTAACACTTGGGATTGGTTACTGTCTGCGTTAAGAATCAGTGGAGCACCTCGACCCTCTAAAAAAGGCTTACAAATTCTGTCCTGGAATACAAGAAGACATGCCCATTTTGTATGCAGCAGATGCTGCCACGTCATGAGAATCCAGGAACACCCGCAATCCCCCCCACCTTTTTGCAACTCAGGTGTCCCTTCCTCCCCCAATGCACGCCTGTCCATCGCCGGGTGGGCCCACAGATTGAAATCTCCCCGCCAACAGCAGGGGCCCCCTAGCCTCCCGCAGAATGCAAGGCAAGGTGCGATTGAGGTAACCCATTTGCCCCTAGTTAGGACAGTATAACGTGGTGATCGTAATCACCACCCCACAGACCTGACCAGAGAACAATAGCGCCCTTCCGTCGGGTCCCCTCCAAATATATGGATCTCTCATTTGGAGTCTATTAAGAAGAATCCTGACCCCTCTCTTCTTCACTGCCCCCGAAGCCCAGAATTCCTGCCCAACCTAACCAGAGGGGATACAACGCTCCTCCCCGCTATCCTCCTGTTTCTTGAATCAACAGGATGTCTAATTGCAACCTACGGAACTCCTTTGCAATAAGAGATTATTTGTTAAGTGTGTTCATACCCTTCACATTTAACATCCCCACTAGAAGCTTGCCCACGAGCTGCCCCCCCCAAATGGTTCTCACCTCCACCATTGCACTGGGTCTATCTGGCTTCGCCCGACCACAAGGACTTAAGCACATATCACGTGCCCCTTCTTCAGTGCCCAAAACCGAACATTCCCCCACCCAAGCACTCTCCCCTAGCCTATCTCAACTCCCCCAAAACTAGAGACGCCCATCCTTGTACGGGCCCCCAGAGGCAATTTGCCCCCTCCGCCACTCAACTCTGAACCACAGCAACACAAAAACTTACCCAACCCCCAACTCATCATGAACAACACACAGGAATAGGCCCCTTTGCAAGTGAAACTGCACTACCCCCTTGCGTCCCCCTCACTTCACTGGCAACAGTGTATTGAGCTTCCTGTACTTTTTCCCTGTAGGTACACTGTCACTGTTCCAGACCCCTCTTCAGTGACCGGCCACCAGTGCTTCCCTCATCTGCCCCTAAGGGGGGGGGTTCCCTTTCCTTCTCAGCGAGGTGCCGTAATACCTGCGGGGCCTCCGACCCCATGTTCACTTTGTAATAAACCTCTCCATACTCAAACACCAAGGCAAAGGGGCATGTACATCTACATCGGATACCTCTCTCTGAAAGCCAAAAAGTCGAGCAGCAATCGTCCTTCTGTCTGGAGAGGGTCAGATATGAAAGGTCTTGGTAGATCTGCGCTGAGTCCTCTTCAAACTGGATGGTCCGCTGACGTTTCGCTCTCTTCATCACTGCCGCCTTGTCCACGTAGCGTAGGAACTTGACCACAACAAACCTCAGGCTCTTTCCTCGCGCCATACCCCCTCTGTGGGCTCTTTTCAACTCTACCTCCTTCCCTCTTTGTTCGAGGAGCAAAGCATAAGAATTGCCTTCACCTTCCGTTGCACATCCGCCAAGGACTCTCCCTTCTGCTCCTTCCACCCAAATATCCAGAGGTTATTCCTTCGCTCCCTGTTCTCCAAGTCACCCTGTTTGAGTTGCACCTCCTCTTCCCAAGACTCCAGATCCGTCATTCTAGCCTCATATTTCATTTCAATCAGATCTATGTTCATGTGGTTGCTCTCCACCCCTTCCATCTTGTTTTCCAGCACCTCCCCCTGCCCCGCAGATCAATTATCAAGGCCTCAGTGTCACCCCTCAGTGCAATGATTTCCGGCAGAATGTCCCGGACATCATCCTTTGTAGAGGGGATAGACACAACCGCTTCCCGAGGCTGCTGCGCGGGGTCCATGGTCTCCTGCGTCCCCACCATGTCCCCAACCCTCCTAAACTGTTGCAAGGCCTGTATCCCCACAGGCTGCCTCCGCTCCATGGTGCCCACTGCCTCACCAGCAGATTTTCCACAACAATCCAGCAAAGCACTGCGCACGTGAGTAGACCCTTCCCGCTCACCCCCACTGCATTGCAGAATATCAGCTCTAGGCGAAGCTCACCTTCAGGCAACCAGAGCCCCACCATGAAACACAGGTCAGGCCAATCCTCTTCACCGGCACACCTGTCTTCTTTGTAGGGCCCTTGTCCCCTTCATTGCTCACCCCTTCCCCCAGGGACAGACAGCTGGTGAGGGAGCCACAAAGCACCAGCCACAAGACACTTTAAAGCACTTTACACCCCCAGGACAGGAAGGGGCCTGCTGCTTGCATTTCAGTGCTCATCGTCTGTCAGGAGGGATCCCAACAGCACAGTCGCATTCCCCGAGCTGCACCCAGGCGTATCATCACCACCTGGTGAGCCCTCTGCCCTGCTCTAGGGGGAATCCGTCACAGGGCTGTTGTCCATGTTCGCTGCACCACCTCTGCAGTTCCAAGGCAGCCCCAGCTCTGGCACCAGATGGAAAAGAGGCACCCCAAAGGCTTCCGCTGCACACCACTGCAAAGGGCTGATACTGCCCCGCAATCCCGGTCCGCTGCCCTGAAGCCCAGCAGGAGCCCCACCCTCCCTCTGGCAACGATCCGGCTGGGCCAGCAGATCCCGCTGCAATTCCACCCACGGCCCTGGGGCCCCACTGTGGGAGTCGCCACCACACCGCCAGGCCCACTTCTTCACCACTACCTTGGCTCCCTGGATGGCGGATCAAATATGGGTATTCACACTAAGGGCCTCATTACACGGAAGGCGGTAATGGTTAACGGCCACCGTTAATGGTAACGGTGACCGTTAACCATTACCGCCTTACTACGAGGTCCCTTAGCGGGTTGGTGCTTTAACGCCTGCTTTTTGCAGGCGTTAAAAACCAACCCGCTAAGGGACCTCGGAGCTAATTACGGCACCGCAAAATTGCGGTGCCGTAATTAGCGCCTTCCCCATTCCCATAGAGCCCTATGGGGCAGAAATGGGAATGGGGAAGGGCAATGGCGGAAGGGGGATTTACCGCCCCACCAACCTTGGAATGGGGCGGTAAATCCCCTTTCCGCCAAGGCGGTGCCGGTAATTTACCGGCATGGTCCAGGGTGCTAATAGCACCCTGGATCACCGCCTTCCGTGTAATGAGGCCCTAAATAAGAGTGGGAGAGAGCGGAGCTCGTTGTCCATGTGGCCATCATGGTCCACGCCCCCTGGTGGTCTCCTGTGCAATTGATTTTAATGTTTTATTCAGCAAGTTTAGTAACAATGCACTCTAATTTATTATTTATTTATTAGCATTTATAAAGCGTGCATCGTGGCGCTATTACAGACGATTGTATTTAGTTACATAAGAAAAGAACATGCTTAGTTACAGTGGCCGTACATGATACATACTTATCTACAGCAGGAAACAGAGAGAAAGGGGATATGTGATGGGAGTGGCAGCTATGTTAGTTGAGGAGTGTGTTTTTTAGCCCTTTGCAGAATGCCGCAAGGGAAGTCTCGGCTCTGAGTGCATTGGGTAGAGCGTTCCATACTTTAGGTGCTATATATGGGAAGCCTATGCCCCCCCACCGCTTTAGTCCTTTTGATAGGTGGGGTGCGCAGTTGGTTGGCATAGCAGGTTCTCTTAGTACGTGAGGAGGTATCTCTGGTTATTGTTTCTGATAGGTATGGAGGGGCAGAGAGGCTTAAGCATTTGTGCGTTAATGTGAGGGTCTTCAGTGTAATTCTTTCCTTAACCAGGAGCCAGTGAGCAGCTTGCCTCGCCTGTGTTATATGGTCTCATTTGGGGATGTTGAGGGCTCCTCTGAGTGCATTGTTTTGGACTATTTGAAGTCTATTTAGATTTTTGGCCGAAGTGCCTGCTAAGAGGACATTGCAGTAATCTGGTTTAGCTCCGATGGCGGCTCGG
Organism: Ambystoma mexicanum; assembly: GCF_040938575.1. Taxonomy (NCBI): domain Eukaryota; kingdom Metazoa; phylum Chordata; class Amphibia; order Caudata; family Ambystomatidae; genus Ambystoma; species Ambystoma mexicanum. The sequence goes on from NC_090922.1 coordinate 346,786,124, forward strand.
GCAATAGAGAGGCAGTTCTGATTAGATTAAAAGGGTTTTACAGCATTTATAAGTTTAGTAGTGTGGGCAGAGGCGATGGCGCTAACTTGTCGTGTCATAGACGGGGTGGAATCAAGAAAAACCCCTAGGGTCTTAACTGAGGAAGAGACGGAATGATGGTGTTATCAATGGTTAAGTTGCAGTATTTTTGGTCAAGTTTGGATCGTGTTTTTTTGGGGCCTATGATGATGATGATCTCCGTTTTGTCTCCATTGAGACACAGCCCATTTGCCGGCATCAAGGCTTGGATGGTGGTGTATATCTGGAGGAGGGCTGCAGAGTCTTGGTCATATATGAGCCGGAGAGTGGGAGGAGTACCTGCATATCATCGGCATAGTTTGTATAAGCTATGCCGAGGGAGTCCATTTTGTCAAAGAGCGGTTTTGTGAACAGGTTGTAAAGAGTGGGTGCTGTGCAGGAACCCTTTGGAACACCGCAGTGGATGGTGGAGGGTGCTGCATTGGCCTGGTCAGAAAAAAACACCTCCATAGCTCTGCCTTCTAGGAAGGTTATCCATGAGGAGGCCTGTGTGGTGAAACTTAGCTGCATGAGGGATATGGGAGGTCAGGATCTTGTGATTGACAAGACCAAACGCGGCCGAGAGGTCCAAGAGTAGAAGGAGAGCAGGTTTGCCTTTGTCCATGATATTGGTTATTTGGTTTTTAAGGACTAGGAGGGCAGTTTTTCTGTGCTGTGGCCTTTGCAGAATCCTGATTGCCTTTTGCCGAGGATGGCGTTGGATTCAAGGAAGTGTTGGATCTGATTGTGGGCCGCTTTGTATAAGATTTTGAGGAGACATGGGACGGTGGTGATAGGACGGTAGATGTTAGGGGATGTGGGGTCTAATGTGTTTTTTTTTTAGTAAGGACGCAAACCCAGGATTCTTTAAGGATGGACGGAACAATACCTGTTGTGAAAGAGGCATTGATGAAAGCCGTGGTGAGAGGAACCAAGGAATCAGCGCAGTCTTTAATCATTTTGGTGGACATATGTCTCCTTTGCACATAGATGGTTTGAGATGTTGGAGGAGTTCAATGATTTCTGCTTCTCTGAACACGAAGGGGTGGATGGCGGGATTATGGGATGGGATACTGGGCATAGGGAGATAGTGGGGCTTGGGTAGTGCATTGAATAGTTCATGTATTTTATCCTGGAGTAGCTTTATTTTGTTCAGCATGGCTGCATGCATGCTGGAGCACCAAGCTTCATCTTTAGTGATCTCATCAGGGCTGGTGGCAGGGGTGATGAGGTCTTTAAAAATGGCAAACATTTCCTTGGTTTTCGAGTTAGCTTTGGAAATCTGTAGGTTGAAGGAGTTGGACTTAGCTTTGAATATGGCTTCTTTGTATTGCTTGGAGAGCCTTTTAAATTCGTTCTTGATGGAGTCACTGGGCATGGACTTCCAATTAGCTAGTGCATTACGTTTGTTGGTACGCAAGGCTAGCAGGTAAACCTTAAACTATGAGTTAGTGTGCATGGATTTATTTTCTTTTTTAGACTCAATCGGTGCTAGGGTGTCTATGGTTCTGTTGAGAGTGTTTGAGTAGATGTCAGCAAGAGTGCTGGGGTCGCTCAAGAAAGGGTGTTTGAGTTCAGGGACATCCAGGAAAGGACAACGGTTGTCTATAGTAAGTTTCTTTGAGCTTGTAACCTGGGCTGGAGGGGCATAGGATAGTGTTTTGGGGGTAGGTTCAGTGGGAATGGTAAATTGGATACAGTTGTGATCCATCCGTGGGTAGGCCGAATTAGAGATGATGGTGGAAGAGCAATTGTGGTCTGCTACCTAGTCGACAGTGCGGCCTTTACCATGCGTTGGGCTGGTAACTTTTTGTAGCAACCCTATGTCGGTGAGTTCCTTCGCTAGGGCTGAGGCTGCTTTGTCCTTGGGGTCATTGAGACCTAGATTAAGGTCTCCAAGTAGGATGGTTTTCATTGAGCTTTTTAGATTGTTACCTAGTGTGTGGAGGAGATGCCCTTGGAAGTCCGGGATTGGGCCGGGGGGCCTGTAGATGACGTGAATATTTATTGTAGGATTGGGGAACTCTTGTTTTAGATTTTGAAGAGACACTCAGAAAAGAATGCCTGTTTGGCATGTATGTAATAACTAAAATGGAGAATTGTATCATCTTAAACAAAGGGAACTTTAAACAATTAAATGTTTACTTAATCAAACACATTTCCTCTACACTAGACAAATTTGAGGATCCGAGTCTTGATGACAGAGTCTATGACTTCCATTTATGATATGATATGGCATTTATAACGCGCCTATACACAAGTGTTTCAAGGCGCGATGAGGCAAGGGAGGGGGAACAGAGGGAAGACAGACAACGATCTTACTAGGCCAGGTGTCATTCAGATAGCGCAAGGGAGGGGGGGAAGGAAAGTGCAGCGGGGAGGGGAAAGTGCAGTACATGGGATAATAAATAACAAGATAGATAAAAGAACAGCCAGCTGGTGGCAAGTGCAAGGTGAGTGCAGACATAAGTGCTGGTAGGGGGACTGTAGGGATACAGAAAACAGTCCCCAGGTGCAGGGGTTGCCAGGGAGGCAGTGCAGGCGTGAAACTGGCAGGGCTTGGGCCAGAGATCAGAAGGGTGGCCAGGTAACCCTGCAGAATCAGTATCAGCAGGACTTCAGCAGGGGAGAGGGGGGGGAGAGAAAGCAGAAGCAAAGAGGAAGGTTTTAAGGTGCTTCCGGAACCGAAGATGGTTCTACTCAAGTTTCAGGGAGGCTGTTCCAGAGGGAGGCCCCAGACGAAGAGAGAGATCTATCACCAACTCGTTGCTTGGAGAAGCGACTGACCCTGAGGAAGTTAGAGGCGGATGAGCGAAGAGCTCGAGAGGGAAGATATTTAGGAAGAGAGAGTTGAAGGTATTGAGGCCCCAGGCCCCAGAAGGCCTTGTGGATGATGCAGAGGGTTTTGAACTTAATCCTCGCATCCAATGGGAGCCAGTGCAGAGATTCCAGTCCTTGAGAAATACGATCCCTGGGCTTGAGGCCAAGGAAAAGTCTTGCAGTCCTGTTCTGGATGAGTTGCAGAGGGCGTAAACTATAAGCAGGCAGATTAAGAAAGAGGCTGTTGCAATAATCCAGCCTAGACAGAACCAGAGCTCTGGATACAGTGAGCTTCTGGGGGAAGGAGAGGAAGGGAAGAATATATCTGAGGAGGTGCTGCTGGTAGTGTGATTTCTTAGAGACGTCAAAGATCTGAGGAGAGAAGGAAGTAATAAGTGGGTCGCTAGTAGGTATACTTTGATGCAAGTCCCTTATAAGACAATTGCACTGGGAAAACGCACTACTCAAATTCGTAAATTAAAAATGAGACACAAAAACTGGTTATGCCTGTATAAAGCATCTGCTTACAGTCCAGTGACAGTTAATGTATTGCATACTCCGAAATAATGATATCAAATAATTTTGATCGATGTGTAATACATTTAATTTCATGTGACAACAAGAAAGAAAGAAATCCCACATCTGAATCCTGCTGGACCAGCTCGATCAGAAATACTTTTTACGTGTCTAAGCACTCTTCTATTAATTTGTGTATGAGTACTCTATATATGTATTTATTGTTCGCTTGATAGGTGCTTATTGTAATGGACCGTAGGGGGGTGTCTGTACGTCTGCTCTCTATATGGTAGAGGAGAGGCACAGAGGACCCCAGCCAAGAATCTCTATAGGGTATCAATGGACGAGCAATCAAGGCCTAGCTCCTCATGAGGTGATGCAGGCTGGTTCTTAAGTACAGTGTAGTCCCCGAACCCCCACAAAGGAATGTCCACACACTGTATTACTGAAAACACAGTCTTTATATAATTAATATTCAAAGGTATGTACACTATCACAATAACGCACTTTGTACTCAGAAATCAACAATGGTAAATATATACAATTCTATAGTGGTACCACCAATATTATCAGATCTCATTAAAGTGCATCAACTATACTGTTAGAATGTCACAAAGATCAATAACGAGGAAACCAGCAATAGAGAGAGGAGGGAAAGTAAGATGGTTGAAACAATAGTCAGAATACTGGCCCAAATACCTAGACACAGTTCTGTGTGGAGATCCCCCCACCTGGGCAACCTGTAAAATAAAGATCTAGCATAAGCCCAGTACATATATTGCTCAATAGTCTTATTTCCTCCTATAATGTTTTTACCCCCCCCCCCCAATGTACCTGGTGGAGCAGAGTTCTTGATTGATCCTTCTTCAAGCAGGAGTCACGGATCGTCGAGAGGCGTCGGAGAAAGTGAACTTGGTGTCAACGGCGTCGATGAGAAGTTCGAGGGTGCCGAGACCACGGCGTCGATCCAGGCGGTGCTCGTCGGCGACGTCCTGTGAGGATGAGGTGTGCGGGGCACCTCGGTGTTTGATAGTTCTGGACCGCAAAGAGTTTCAGAAGAACTGAGGCCCAGCAACAGCGTAGAGTCGTCAAAGTCTTTGTGGCCTTCAGGTGGCGGGAAACCCACCTGCGGATTCTCCTCGGCGCGTCAGCGCCCTTGACTTTCTCCGGCAGGACAAAGCAGTCGACGTTGTGAACAAGAGAGTCCTTTGATTCAAATGTTCTTAGGCAAAGGAGAAGGCGGCTCCAGTTGTCGGCGGCACGGCGTAAAGTGGTCCCCGCGTCTGGGCAACACAACTTCGACGGGCCTCCAGCTGTTACACAAACCTGCGAACCCTGGTCGACGGCAATGGACTTCGACAGCGGCGAAGTCCTGGTGCTTCACTTCGTTCTCCTCAGTGGTCCCCATCTCCGGTCGGCAGCCTTTCGAGGGTCTGACTTCCAGGGAGCTTCGGCGAAGGTTAGCGGTGCTCGATGGTCCCTTGGAGCACGGGAAGAGGGCGATTTACCAGGTCCTCTCTCGGATCAGTCTTCGACGAATTCGGCAGCTTTCAGATCAGGCCGAAGCAAATGCAACAGCAAGTCTTCTTCTTCCAGCTGGGCGTCGATGATCAGCAGTTCCAGTTACTCTTCAAGTGTAGACACAGCTTCTGAACTATTTCCAGTGGTGAGAGGTCCCCAGATATACTATCCTGTCTCTCATCCACACTGCTGAGTCACACTTAGCAGCCAATCATACAGAAGGGCATTCATGCAGTCAGTCAGCAAATCAGGCACACAGTGCATTCAGGCCATCCTCCTCCCTCTCAGACACTCACAACAAGGAATGTGGATTGGGACAAGTACCCAGCCATTCAACACTACGCACTGCATTCAGGCCATTTTCGGGCAGGGCTGTCTCAGTCTTTGTCTCTCATACCAGAAACCAGACAGCCACAACAAGAAGTGCATATTGGTCACACACTCCATTCACCCAGGTCCCACCCACAGGGTGTACCCACAACATACAGTCACTGGGAAGGCTCAAGCCAGTCTGGACTGGACTTCACAACAACACCATATATGAAACTTCCACCCAACAGCCAGTCATGGGGAAGGGACAGAGTCAGGGTTTCCCAGGCCTTTGGGAAAACAAGGTAACAGGCAATAGAAAGCAAGAGGCCACAGGGGCACTCAGAGCACCTGTCAAATTCAGCATGGAGCTGCCATCAGCCCATACCCTGCTCTGTGGGCCACCCACAGGTGCCCAAAAACATACACTAGGGGCACATGGTTGTACCCCCACCCATGGGTGCCATAAGGGTATCCCATGGGTCTGTACACCAAACCAAAAACAGGAAGAGCTGCACTGCCAGGAGTCCCACATGGACTCCTGGGCAGAAAACAACACAGAACACAATGAAAAGGTACTACAGGACAAGGACAGGGAGGCCCTGTCCCTCCAATGCATTTCCAGGAACACACTTATACAGCAAGTACATTCTGTTTCAAAGCGCTCATAGAGCAACAGGGCGGGGACATGGGAATGAGACATAACATTAAATACAGAGGAAGGAAAAAAAGGACAAACCTACTATGCCTTGTCAATATTCAGAACGTGCAAGTGCAATGGGGGGAGGGTTGTGGGTGGTAGGTACTCGGGTGCCCATGCTTGTGGGTGAGCAACAGATGAAGTGTATGGCAAAGTAAGTGCGAGCCACCAGGGCGGAAGTTGTGCCGAGGCAAGTGCTGAGGATAGACAGAAGCTGGGGGCGATTCAGTAAAGGGAGGTCAGGGCCCAGAGGATACATAATTGCCCTGGTACCCAATAAAAGCAACTGTGAGATTAGCAGAGGAGAGAAGGGGGGAGGAGGTAAAGAGGAAAGTCTTGAATTACGGAATTTAAGAAAGTCCTGGTCAAGAGGCAGAGGGTGGGGAAGGCTGTTCCATAGAAGGGAGCCAGCTGAGTAAAGCGATCAACCTCCTTCCTTATGTTTAGCTAAACACTTTACACACAAGAGTTGGTGCCAGAGGAAAGCAGAGGTCTAGGGGGAGAATATTTAGTAAGAGAGTTGCAGATAGTGTGGTACCCAGCCCCAGAAAGCCTTATGGATGATGCTGAGGGATTTGAATTTAATCCGTGAAGCACCCGGGAGCCAGTGAAGACTTTTTAGGGCAGGAGAGATGCAGTCCCTGGGCTTGAGGCCAAGGTTAAGTCTTGCTGCCCTATGCTGGATTAGCTGGAGGGGCCACAGAGTGGAAGAAGGTAGATTCAGGAGGAGGCTATTGCAATAGTCAAGCCTGGAGTGAACCAGTGCTCGGGTAACATTGAGTTTCTGGGAGAAATGAGAAAAGGTAGAATTCCTTTGAGAAGGAAGAGCTGAAAGTGGGACTTCTTGGCAATGTCCTGAGTGTGAGGGAGGAAGGAGAGAGAGAGGAGTCGAAGATGACTCCAATGTTTCTGGCTTCAGAAGAAGGAGCAGGGGAGGGACAATGGAGGACGGCCAGAGTGAAGGGAAGAAGGCGGGAGCAGGGGTCCCAATGGGAAGGATCTCAGTTTTGCTGTCATTGAGGCAGAGATCATTGGAAGTGCACCAGGCCTGGATTGCAGATAGGCCGTCAGATGATAGAAGTTGCAAGAGGGTTAGCAGGAAGTTTGAAAAAAAGTTGTGTGTCATTTGTGTAACACTGGAAGTTGGGGGGAGAAGGCAGAGATAAGGAGTTCCAGCTAAGTAAGGTAGATGTTAAGGAGCCAAGGGGAGAGGATAGAACCCTGGTGGACACCACAGGTAGAGAAGGAAGTAGGATAGGAGAAGGTGCCCAGGATGACTTGGGAAAAGCGGTCAGCTAGTCCAGTGCCCGTTCCGAGATAACAAGGTTGTCATTGCGCCTTTGTATGAGGATGGAATGGTTGACTGTGTCAAAGGCAGAGGAGAGATCAAGTAGGATGAGGACAGCTGGGGAGTTGGAATATAGAGATGCAAGCAGTTTCTCACAGGTATTCAGGAGAGCAGTTTCCATGCCTCTGGAAACTCGGAATCCAGATTGATGGTCGTGGAGACACAAATAAGTTCAGTGTGAGAGTGGGGGCAAGGCCAACTTCTCCAGAGGTTTCCCCAGGAAGGGGGTGATGGAAATAGGGCTGTAATTCGCTGGGCAGGTAGGGTCTGCTGACTGCTTTTAAGGATGGGGTGCACAAGGGAGTGCTTGAGGGAGGAGGGGAATGATCCAGTGGCAAAGGAGTGGTTGCAGAGATCAGCGAGTGCTGTGGCAAGAGATCCAATGTTGTCCTTGATGGTTCTGGATGAGCAAGGGAAAACCTGTTTGGAAGATAACTTCATGGGGAGGACAACTCTGGTGACTTCTTCAGGTGTGACAAGGGGAAGGGGGAGGGGGAGCGGTCAAGGGGGTGTGGGATGGATTGGGAGGGTGAGTAACAAGGCTGTTGAGGATGTCCTGAGCTTTGGTGGCGAAGTGAGTGGCCAGTGCGTGGCAGAGGGCCTGGGAAGGAAGAGGGGAGGAGGAGACTGCAGAAGGGTTGGCTAGTTCCCTGCAGATTTTGAAAAGTTTAGCCATGTTGTGGGATGCACCAGATACCAGTGCCTGAATTTGGGCCCTTTTCTTGGCACAGATAGAGAATATGTATTGCCTTTGGAGCAGGCGGCAGGCCAGTTTGTCAGAGGGTGAGCCTGCAGTTTGCCACTTCCGTTCCGCCGCTCTGCACTTTTGATCAGGATGGAAGTTCAAAGTTGTACCAGGTGTTACGCTTAGTGGCGGGTTTCAGGTGGATCCTCATGACTGGGGCAAGAATGTCAAGAGTGTTGGTGATGGACATGTGGAGATTGCTGAGAGCAGTGTCAGTGGTAGAGCTGAGTTAGGGGGGGCAAGAGGGAATAAAGGTGGAAGTGAGGGATGTTCGTGAACGAGGTTGGCAGGGCTTTTGGGGGTGCAGTAAGAGGACCAAAGGGACCCAGGTGGGGGGAGAGAAGAGAGTGGTCTGATCAAGAGAGCAGGATGATCAGAGGAGAGGCGAGAGGGAGGTCAGAGTGGATGAGGGTGTCCAGAGTGTGTCCAGCAGAGTGGGTTGGGCCAGAAGGGAGAATGGAGGGGAGTAGAGAGGTGCAGAAGTCAATGAAAAGAGTGGATGCTGAGTCAGGGGAGTCCAGTTGGATCTAAGAAGTCACCCAAGAGGAGCAGATTGGAGGAGGTTGAAAGTAAAGAAGAATAGAAATCAGCCCATTCAGAGAAGAACAGGAAGGCAGCGCCAGGAGGGTGGTATATGGTAGCAATGGTCAGGTTGGAGGAGGGAGAGATGACCAACTTGCATACCAGGCACCCAAAGGTAGAGTGGAGCTGGGTGGGTAAGATGGAGGAAGGAACCCACTCAGGGAAGATTACGGCAACCCCACCGCCAGCACAGTGAGGTTGGGGCTTGGAAATGATCTTGAGTCTGTCAGGCAGGAGGGAGTCAAAAGCAGTGACTGAGATGGCATTGAACCGTGTCTCGGTAAGAGTGAGAATGTCGAGGTCAGTGTCTTCAAGAAAGAGGCAAATGTCAGCAGAGTGTTTGTTGGCTGAGCCGGCGTTAAGAGTCACCAGGTGGAGGGGGTCTTGGCCTTTGAAGGTTTTCTGAGGTGTAGTGCAGGGGCGTGGTACTCCAGTCAGAGGGCGGTGGCAGAGAGAGTGGCAGGGGGAGAGGCAGGAGAAGGAAGAAAGTTAATGAGGGACGGCAGGATCCAGTCAAAGAGAGGTTTGGTATTGAGGACCTTGAACCAGAATAGTGCCATTGTGGTAGACATTAATGATGCAGCATGATGAGAGGAAGCCCGCCAAGAGGAGGCGCCACCACTAATGCGAGAGGATGTGAGAGAGTAGAGGTAAGATGAGAAGTCCGTAGGTCTGGAGAGGGGACAGAGAAAAGGATATCGGCGAAGATCTCTCTGGAAGATGCACTGACATAGGTGTCTGCAATGGGAAGGCCAGAATTTGCACACAGACTGTCTTTTTGTGCTTTTTACATCCAGACTTCGTGAGAGAGGGAGGATAGGTGAGTGTGTAGAATTTGGAGAAGATTGGAGAGATGGTGAGTGCCATTTCAGTGGCAGAGGGTAGATGAGAGAAGGAAAGAAGGGGGGCTGCACCGCACAGTCCTGACCCTCACTCCAGAGGTGGCCTAGTAGTTAAAGAGGGCACAGTCCCAAATGCCAAGCAATAGGTGGGGTGCAGGATTCAATTATAAAAGAATCACAATGCAGTGCACAAAGTGAATGCAAGATGACAAGCAAACCCACCTAGATACGATTTTAAAAAGGATCACAATACAGTGCACAAACATGGATGCAAGATGTAAAGCACACCCACCTAGATACAATTTTAAAAAGGATCACAATGCAGTGCACAACATGAACATGAATGCAAGATGTAAAGCACAACCACCTAGATATGATTTTTAAAAGGATCACAATGCAGTGCACAAAATGGATGCAAAATATAAAGCACAACCACCTCGATATGATTTTTAAAAGGATCACAATGCAGTGCACAAAATGGATGCAATATGTAAAGGTCACCCACCTAGATACAATTTTAAAAAGGATCACAATGCAGTGCACAAAAATAGATGCAAGATGTAAAGCACACCCACCTAGATACGATTTTAAAAAGGATCACAATGCAGTGCACAAAATGGATGCAAGATGTAAAGCACACCAACCTAGATGCGATCTCAAAAAGGATCCCAATGCAGTGCACAAAACGGGTGCAAGTTGTAGAGCACACCAACCTAGATACGATTCTAAAAAGGATCACAATGCAGTTCACAAAATGGATGCGATATGCAAAGGTCACCCACCTAGATACGATTTTAAAAAGGATCACAATGCAGTGCACAAAAATGGATGCAAGATGTACACCCACCTTTGTAGTACACACAGTGAAGTGAAAGAAAATAGTTGGTCAAAGGAGAAAGGCAGAATAGGACTGGCACAGTTAAGGTTCAAGGAGATAGGAGGAGGCGGCAATAGGACAGTTCAGCCATCACTCACATTTAAACAGAAGGGAGCCTGGAGGTGCTGGGGTCCAGGTTCCTTTAAGAGCAAGACATGCACAGGAGGCTGCAGCATTCTCATACACACTCGGTATGAGTACTCTGATGAGGACATGAAAAATCTAACTACGCAGAGGAAAGCCTCATGAGGACCTGGCCCAAACGGGCTTGCTAATATGGTTTAAAGAAAGACCCATGATTATGGGCTTCATTACTGAACAGACTATTTCAGAGAATCCTTGCAATTATGAGGTTAACTAAAGCCTGGGGAAAATCTATTATAATACCAGCATTTAAACAGGGTGTCTGCACAGATCCTTCTAATTACAGTTTTTTAGGTGCTCCTAGCAAGATCTTTGCATGCATTTTCCTGTAGGAATTAAGAATATGGGTGAATGAATCCCAATTAATGAATATGTTTCAAACAAGCTTTAGACGTTGACAGGGTACAACTCATATGTTGCTACAATGCTCCATTCAACAATCCCGACTTAGTTTGCGCTCATCGCTGCATATGGCATTTGTCAACTTTACTACTGCATTGAATTCTGTAAACCGTAACCTGCGTTGGAATAAACTATTAAAATGGGATCGGCCTGGAGGTTTGCTTACACCAATATGCAAACTTTATTCTGACAACTCTGTTAAAATAAGATTAGATAATAGTGGAAACACTCTAATTCAATCATCATTAATAGAGGATTTAAACAGGGATCTGTCCTAACACCTTTGCTCTTTAACATTTACATCGCTGATTTACATGATGCTCTGACTTTTGCAATTTCCCTCAATTTTCACGTCTGCAATTTCCCTTAATTTTCCTCCTGAATTGAATGAGATTCCCAGTATATGTCTAGGATACACAGATGACATTGGTATAACAGCTATAGGACTACAGAACTCAATTGCCTATTCCTCTTCAAATGTTGTATAGACTATAATAAAACAGAACTGATGTCTTTTAGGAAAACAAGTATCAACATTTTATTTAAGTGTTTTTTGGACAATTATAACATCAAACAGGTAAATAAATGTTAATATCTTGGTATACTTCTTTATACCAAAAAGGAGGGGCTGTATTTAAGAGAAAATACTATATTGAGGGCCTGCAGTACATTTCCGGCTCCAAAAAATGGCTAAGCACAATTAATGTTTTTTTAGTTGAAGGTTTAACACAAATTTATAAAAACCCACATTGTCCTTGTATGCTATGTAGCCTCGAAACATACTTGACTGATTGACACTGCCATCTGGAGTACTGCATTAGGTTTACATCAAGGTTTCCTGATTCAGGCCTTTCGGCTTAAATTAGGTCTGATCTCCTTGAGTACAAAGCTAAAGAAAGCGCAGTGTTATATATTTTAAAATGATATATGTCAGCGAGGATCCGATTTACTGTTTATTTGTCAAGTTTCTTCGGCAGTGCCGTAACAAATCTAGTGCTTTTACTCTCATTGTCAAATCATGTATTGATTTTTATGTGGATTTACAAGTTGATCCATCTGTGGGGCTTACGGCCTTAAGTAGTTTGCTGAAAAAAAGAAATGTTTGTGGGATTGGAGCAACAAGGGGAATTGTCGGACCACGATGGAAGGCTTGGTTGAATATACAAAAACAAGGTTTCACTTTTCTGTTGCCTAAAAAATATATTTGCGGACATTTATAAATTGTAGATTTTATTTTACTTATAATTTGTCTCTTCCGGTTTCAGGTAGTAGATTAAAAATTCCCCAGAGGTCACAATGGTCAACAATGTAGATTGTGTTGCACAGAATATTTACTCACACAATGTCCAATTTTGTTCTCGGTTTAGGATAAATTATTATTAGGAAAATATGTTCATTGTATTCAGAGCATTGGACAGGACGCGTTTTGGGCTTACTGTGTATCTGACAATAAGATGATCTTATCCAATTCTCTACTGTTGCTCTGGACTCATGGAATTATTCAAGAACATTGATTCTTTGAAGCAAGGATCTTACATTTATACATTTTAATGTTACCATATGAATTAAGGCTATTTTAGATGAATGTCACATTATATTACTTATTTCACATTTTAAGGAAATTGTTTTTAGAAAGTGTGGAATGTTTAGTTTAATGTAAGTAACACGCTGCTTATAAATAATTAAAAAAAGAAAATCCCTCAGTTGTCAAACAAGAAAGCTCTGCACTTGTTATTGCAGGGTAAAACACAATCTTCATATCTTTCCCCGTCGTTTCTTCAGCGATCGGGCCAGCTTTCCCCCGTCTGCTTCAGCCTGGGTCCTTCGGTTTAATCACCAGTTGCAATCAGCCGAAGGGAGAAGATAGCCGTGGGCAACAAGACCTCACCACTGCCAGGTCCCTGTCACGCCTTCACAGTGTGTTCAGATGGCTCTGCAGAATGTGGTCCTAACAACCGCTAGGTCCCTCTTACCTGAAACTTCCTACATCAGGCTTAGAGCTCTGACACACCACTCCGATGTCAAGGCCTCGATCTGCAGACCCCAATGTCTTAAAAGTGGGGGCGCCTTCAAACCTTCCAGCCATTGCACAATATCCCTGCAGATTAGCTCAAATGGCTTGGGTTGAAAACTGTTATGTATTCATTATCACTGCCCCAGATCCAAAGAAAGGCTTCACATGAACCAATTAACATACCCACAGCGCACCATTCTAGCGAGGACTTCTGGGTGTCACTGTGCTAGGTAGATCTTCACTGAAGTGGCTAATTCTGCTTATTTGACGAGATATTTTTTTTCAAAAAAAGTGATCAAGATGGTATTGCAAAGATTGTTGAGCAGTGCACCATCAATGAAACTCCGACCCATTTGTCCATGTAGCATCATCAACTACCTTAACAAATGGAAAGAAACAAGCATCCTGTCCAGCTCCCACCAAAAGTACAGTATTAACACAAGGCTGCAAGTCTACATCTTCGAAAACTAAAGCGTTGGATGATGAGACAGCAAGTATGTACTGAACAATATTTAATGCATTCCAGTTTCTGACTAGAACAGAGGCAAGTTTCTGCTACAAACCTAAAGAACGGTATCCTTTCAAACGATAGGGTTAACTAACATTGTCAATGTTCTCATTTACAGAATGTCCACTCCCAGTGACACATTCATACAGGAGAAGTGCATATTCGGGACAGGCAGGATGATAGTTCAGGAAGGAGGGATTACACAAGATTCAGGAGCAGGAGTCTCCAGACTAACTGAATACCACACTCATCACAGAACCTTGGAATACTATTAATCTTCAATCAAATAAATGTATTTGTGAGCATAATCATACACATTCGAATGTGAGGCTTAAAAGGGGAGTTTAATGGTCTTCTGTGGACAATAGCTGTGGTCTGCATGAATAGCGTACACCCTGGTCAGAATGAAGGCTGTGAATGGAGGAAAGAGGTCTGAGCAGAGACTATCATATGCTAGTAGTGGCAAACTTGGTGCATCTGCACTGTTAGGCAAGGTGCATGCCAGAGGGTCCCTGCAGAGTTAAGAACCCATTCCTTTTCTCCATTTAACTCTATCTGAACCCTGGTACTTGCAAGTAGCTGCTCCAATTTACAATGTATTGCAGAACTTCACCTTGCACTCCCCAGTGCATTGTGGCCCATGTGGTCTTCTCAAACCATGCCTAGACGATACAGTCCTGATGAACATCACCTGCATTATTGAATTCACTTATATATTTTCTCAAACAATGGCTAGACTATCCCTATGAAGTGGAGCCATGAGGAACAACACCTAGCTCATTGAAAGGTGTGCAAGTTGCCAATTTAAACTGATGAGCCTGAAAACCAGTGGAATGCAACACGGTTTTCCTCCGAAGCATCAGCTAAGTGTTTCCAGTTTTTCCAGTCTTCCACCTTCCACCACCTGAATTTCTTCGTAGCTTGTGCTGAACTGGACAGGAAGATTCCATCGCAGGTTTTTCCATCAAGGGAGAATTCATCAATTTGTTGCCACCACATTTTACCGCAAATGTATGTAAGGGGGGTGGGCTAGGGGAATAATAAAGGTAGAGGGTTTGAGGGAGTCCTGCAGGGTGTCTCCACCACATACATTTTGCAGTAAAATGAATTCTTCCTCGATGAAATAAAAGATGAAATCGCATACAACCGTGCTGAACATGTTCATACACTGTTTATGTTCCAGTTTTTATGAAGCTGCTTTGCACACTCCTTGCCCGATGTTGATTGGGTCCAGGTACATTGTACACCTAATTCCTGCTTTGTGTACATCTTCCGTGTACAAACCTAGCATGCTTCTTGTCTATTGTTCGTCCCAGTTCCACAGCTTGGTATGTGTCGTTTTTCCGTTTCCTTGCAATAGCACTGGTCACGACTAACACAGTCTGGTTCATTCCACTTGTAATGTGTTGCCACTTTAAATGGGGGCGTGTCTGGTCATGACTGGAAACGTGTCATGACTGAGTAATGCATGTTAAGAAAAGGGGCCGCCGCAGGCACGTCACGTGTGGCACTGCAGTGGAGACCCAGTTAGTGGCAACTCCTGTCGTTATTGGTGTGCTTGATTGCCGTGTGATCACAGCCTTGGGTTTAGCCTTGGCCTGGGTGCCCACAGTGCCGAGGCATCATCCAGCTGGGTGCCCCCAGTCAGGGGCCCCGAGTACGGGGGGCTCCAGGGCCTGAGCCCCACCCCCCCACAACATCAAGTCGGGGCTGAGCATGACCCGGACCACCCCCCCCCCGCCCCCCCCAAGGAGAGAAGTGATGCATCATTGATGGCCCTTTCCATCAATACTGCATCACTTCTCTCCAGCCGGGTATAATCGCGAAAAAATATGCGATTAAGCCCTCCCCTCTATGACTCATTGACGTAGGGTCCTGTGGGGGGGGGGGGGGGGAGGGTTTAGGCGCAGTGGAATTCAAACTGTGGGGCGCGCCCCTCTGGTGGGCCGCAGCCTCATGCCCAGGGGGGCGCGCATCCACAGTTTGAAAAGAAAAAAAAAGGTTAAATGACCAAAGGATTGGGCTGTTGCTTCATCAACAAGCAGCAGCCCGATCCACGGCCCCTGCCACACATGCTTAGTGCGACAGGGGCCGGGCTTTTGTGAGGTCTCAGGCTCCATTAGGAGCCTATTTATTTATAAAGACAAAAGAAAAAGCGCACACCTTCTTTTAGCTGTGATGATGGCCATCGCGGCAAAAGAATGTGTGCGCTTTTTTTGTCTTCATCAATAGGCTCATAACGGAGCCTGAGGCCCCACAAAGGCCCGGCCTCTGTCGCACTATGGGTGGTGGCAGCAGGGTGGATTGGCCCCTGGCCGGGCTGAAATCGTCCCTGGGGAGTAAGGGCCGGTTTGAAAAAGAAAATGGAAAAATTCATTTTTTTCAAATTTATTTTTCCATTTTTTATTCTTCAAAAACTTTTCATCCTTCTTGGGTCGATATGAGTACCAACACAGGTTGGGTGATATTGTATGCATATTTGTTCTATAAAAAAGAGCTTAAGGGTAAGTGCTATATAATACCATATTATCATGTGGCCTTGGACGTCTGCTTGGAGTCACAGTAATTTGACAATATGGATCTATACACACAGATATTAATGATACATATGGTGATCCATTCTTGTATGAAATGTATATCACCTTAGTGAAATCATAACCATATTTTTCGTAATGTAGTTTACTTAGGAACAATGCTATTTGATGCCACTTCCTATTTTGTCAAGGGGTGAAAGGTTGTCGCTTCCGATGTCACTTTGGTGTGGGGTCAAATTACATCACTTTCGGTGATATCATCAGAGGTCAAGTGTCGTGAGGCGAGGGGTGGGCCACTTTTCTTTGGGTGACCGGGCCTATTTCTTGTCCCAGTCCGACCCTGGGTGGCAGCAGTGGTGTGGAACTTCCCAAGTGTCACAGAAGTGCTAGAACATATTTGGGCACAGGCACCTACTGTTTTACAAATTAAGCACTTGGTATACACATGCAGTTGCAATTAAATGTTCATTAAAACGTATGCCCTCAAGAGTTTCAGAGAAACGGGGACCCCAAAGCCATATTAACTACCCACTCCCAGGTGTGCTACTGAACAGGTAGATGTAAGTCGCGAGCCAACCAACCTCTTTCTCCTATCTGTGCTACTGTACCATACAAATAAGTGTGAATCGCTCTCCTGCAGCCTCTCTCCCAGTCATCGATTCTTGATGATTTACTGGTGCAGTCACAAAAAAAAAGATTTTTTGGGGGTTCATTTTGTTTACAAAAGTAGCGGATTGCTAAAACCCCCTGGCTGCCAGTTCATTGTCCTTGGAGCGTCCCAGGCTCCCTACCCCCTGAGAGCCACCAACCTTGGGTGCTGTTTTATAACAAATGAAAGACGCAGACAGAACAATAACTGTGTGAGTCAACTGAGAGATGAATGCACTCATGCTCCATTCAGAGAGAGGCTTTGAAAATGTAGCTCTGACAAATTAGAGAATCAGGGGGGCAAAGAAGCACTAGACATCTCTGCTCCCTCTTCATGGGTTTACGGTTGCCACCTGAAAGGTTGCCAACAGCTAACCTGCCATCCTGTCCCAACTCCATGCCTCGTGTGCTATTCCCTGGTCAACCAAACCCTGTGAACTCATAGGCCGCATAGGACCCACAGAAGTCTTTTCACTGCCCGTCCTGAACGTCTGTTTCTTGCACTAGTGCTATTAACGCGTGCAGCTCCAAAGTATAATATTAACAACCAGTGTTTGTGGGTAAAGGGCTACCATAAATTATCTATTTCAGAGCCAGAGTCAAATGATAAGGTGCTTGTGGCAGTATGGAGTTCCAGGCCTCTGCTTGGACGCCGGGTTCTGCAACCTTTAGCTCTGCATATGTGTTGGACTACAATGCTCATCAGCCCCAGCCAGCATAGTCAATGGTGATGGATCATAGGAGTCGTAGTCCAAAACATCTGGAGAGCCACATTTTTAAGACCCCTGGCTTTAAGGAACAGGAAGTAAAATAATCCATGAAAGTAACAGGAGTATGATGTTCCTGGAACTACATGGGTAGAATAAAAGTAGACTAGAAGATCAACAGCCTGGGGGCATCAAGTTTATGTAGGATGGAATGGTGGGTGTCTGAGTCACCTGAGGAGACGGGGTATTTTACAGGTCTGAAACCTGGTAATCCACTTTACAATAAAAGGCAACATGGAGAGAGGCGATGTCTCTGTGTGGCCTGTAAATCTGCCGAGATACCACCAAACTGTACAACCATTACTGCCACTTGGTCTGGCGGTATTACTGCCAGATTACAAGTGGTGGTAGGCAGTGTTAGTCCCCATTAATTGGAGTCCATAGGACTCCATGGTGGATTTCAGCGGTATTACTGCTGGTAGTAATTTTGCTGGTGGTAATATACCAAATTGTTCTATTTTGGGTGGTATGGTGGAGGAAATACCTCCAGCTTCTTGCTGGAGGATTTTCCTCCACCTTTGCCCTCAAACTCATAGTTGGGCGGTGCGATAATGTGGCTCTATACAGTATTACCAGTGTTGCCAGTCAGAACTCATTTACCTCAGCAATGTATTCAGTTCTGTTTTTTGTCCTGATGCTTAAAATGTGTGATTTGCATTAAAAGCTGTGTGCCGCAGACTGCTTCCACTCTAAGCGGGGGGAGAAGTTAGGACTGTGGGGACTGAGACGGCAGGACTTTTCAACCTTTTGACATGAGGGGCCTTCACTGAATCCTGGGGGGGCATCAACTCCCACAGGATATGGTACAGTATAATTACCTCATTGCTTTCTAACACTGGTTCCTCTACATCAGCCTCTTGCTGACATAGAAGGGTTTATAGCTGTTCAGTGGGCATTCAGTGGTTAAGATCTATGCTGGCCTGCCATCTTGTGATAAACGGCAGCTATTAACCTTAAATTTGTCGCCATTGCAAGTCTCACTTCTCCCACAGCAACAGCAGAGCCCGCTTGCCAGTGCCTGATAATCCCAAAATTCTCTGTAATTTTATGCAAAGCTGCATTTTATTTTTTATAAGGTTATTTTACTCACTGAATGCTGATCAAATATTTTAAGTCTGGACTTTATTAACTGGGTGCTTGTAATTGCAGCACAAGCACTCTTTACAATCTAAACTAGAGATGTGTTTACAATGTTAATTGTTCCAAAAATACATCTCCTAGTGTGCTGCTTTGGGTCAGGTGGCCCCCTTTAAGCTGTACACAATGATACATTGTCTGGTTGACATACTATGTGATTTGTGTATTTTATAAAGGAAACTAAGACCACTAGAACTCACCAGGTCGGAGGCAGGGGAAAGGCGCTGCAAACACCCGCACGGCCGCTGCAAGAAGAAATAATAGCCGCCGGCCTTCGACCGGCTGCTCTAGCCTGGGAAGCATTCATGTTTGTTGTGGGTTGCCGTAATTTTAGTGTGGGTGCGTGGACGTGAATGCACCAACGTTGCAGGCTTGGCTATAGGGCCATTGTTAATGTCTGTTTTGGTTTTGTTATAATAAAGGAGTGTAATGTGTTGTCCCTTTAAATGGGGGCATGTTTGGTCATGACTGAAAACGTGCTATGACCGCGTGTCCGGAAGCGGGACACTACAACAGTTTCCAAACAGCGTTCCTTTGTGAATGGTAGCCTTATTGTCTTGGCCAGTATGCCCTGTCTTGTTTTTTCTCTCCCTGGAAATCCAGGCTTAGTTTTCCCAATCGTGCGTCTGTGGTTCTATTCAGAAATCCAGTAACGTCCTTCCCCTTGCCAGGTTTCCGCATGCTTCTCTTTGCTATCTTTAAGTGCAGCGAGAGTATTTCCTTTGTCTTTGTGCCACCCTGTTCCGAGGGGGTTCGGTTCGTCCACGCTATGGGTGCCATTTAGGTAGCTTACATATAGCAAACATTAGCTCTTTTCCAGATAGTAGCAGGGTAACTCTGTCAAGATAACTCAATGCTTTGTGACTGTTGATAATCTTCATCCCTGGAAAGTGGCACTTGCAAAATGAACCAACCATTGTCAACTAAAAAGGGCCATCATGATAAGCCAGGGCGTCCCTTATCCATTTCCATGGATGCGGTGGCGAGAGTGGTGGCCAACACTGGGAGCAGGAGATGCAGTGTGAGGGCATTGGGGGAACCAAGAAGGAATGCGGGCCCCTACTAGCAGATGTATGCAATACGAGCCCTGTGACTGTCAATAGAGCGCACTCTAAGGGTGATCCTTTAATAAAACCTAGTCCCATTAGATGCTACATATGTACATTTTTTGCTTTTTGTGCTTAAAAAAATGTATGGATCTATTTGTAGCAAATGTACCTTCTGGTAAATAATACTCAAAATGAGAACAATAAATAACCAAAATATTTATCTGTGTGAAAATTCCACAGTTTCTCTCACTGGTTGCCCCAAGATTTGGGAAAAAGTGATTACATTGCTGTGCTTTTATTTTTAAACCAACACTGTGTATGAAATTGTTAGGTATATCAGAAAAAATCACATTGCCCGGTTTCTAAAGCCGATTTGAAAATACCAGTACAAAAGTATGCAAACAAAAGAAATATGGCATACATTACTCACTGTAAGCCTATTTCTGATAATTGTATCTGCTTAGATTCACATGCAATGCATAGGCCGACATCTAGTGGTAGTCGCAGAGTATTACATGATTTGTTTTCGAAGCTTGAAAAGAGACGTTGACTGTGCGTGTTAGTAATACTATCCCTAGTGTGACATCCACTGTACCCATGGTCCACCCGTGAAGGTTACTCAAATTGTTTTGTTTGTGACATGAGGTTGCATGAAATGTAGCACGAGTACAGATGTAATAAAGCAGAAAAAGGGATAAAGCAAAAACATCTATGCACCTTTGTCTCCAGGAGGGGAGGAAGGGCGAGCGCATGTGAATCTAAGCAGATACAAGCATCAGCAATATGATCACAGTGAGTAATGTGTGCCTTATGAGGCTTGTGAATCTGCTTAGATCACTTGCTATGCATAGTTTAGTAAGCAGTACCTAAAGGAGGGGGTGAATTGTGAGAAGGTACAGCGGCAAATAGATGCCTTTAGCACCGCGTGTACCACCTGTGCATCTGCTTTAGAATGTGTGTCAATACAGTAATGCTGAGGAAAGGTATGTATGAAATGCCAACTAGCGGCCTTGCAAATAGCATCTAGAGGGACGTCTGCAGTAAATGCAAAGTAGCTCCTGCACCTCTGGTAGAGTGAGCTCTTTTTGTGAAAGGTAGGGACTTTTTTGATAGTGAATAGCACAGCAGTTGTATGCATTTGACTATCTATTTGGAGATGGTGTTTTTTGAAATGTGATCATCTTCCCTATGAGGGCATGGGCAGTTTAGTGGAGATGGATGGGCACTGGTGCTTGGTATGGCTTTGGTCTCACACTCTGCAGAGAGCACATTCTGTGGAAATACTACTAAACAATTGCAACAATAAATGGCTGGACTGAGAACAAGGATCGTGCAGAGCTGGCAAGGGGTGGCAACGTCTTGGGCTCTCTGTGCGAGGTGCTGGGGATGGAAGAGCTGAGTTTCACCGAGGGATGATTTAGGGTCTAGACAAAAGATGGCATCCGTTCACGGGGCTGTGGCCTGCCTTATTCGTCTAAGTTTCTATGTTATATCAGAAGTATATCAGAAGGGGTTGTGCCTTGGGGGGTGGGTTTTCCTCCCCCCTTTGGCTACACATGATCTATTTACCAAGGGAAAGGCGAGGGGGTGGGATGGGACCATTTCCTTCCCAACACCTACCAGGTGCTATGGAAACAAAGAGATGGTCTGTTTTCCTTAGATGTTTTGTTTTGTTTACATAGTACAGGACCGTCCTCCTTACATCTAATGTATGGAGGCTTCTTTTAGCTGAGTTAGATGGATTTTGTAAAAAGGTAGGTAGTTCAATGGATTGGTTCACATGGAACTTGGATATGAATTTTGGTGAAAACCTAGGATGTGTTCTAAGGACCTTGTTCTTGTGGATTACAATGAAAGGGTCCTGTAAAGATAATGCCTGTAAGCTCACTGACTCGTCTTATCGAGGTGATGGCTACCAGAAAGACATTTTTTTAGGTTAAGCGAATAAGGCCGGCCTTGTGCCTAGGCTCAAAGCACGGACCCATGAGTTTTGAGAGTACAGCATTAGGGTCCCAACCTGGTGGAGGGTTAGAAATGGGAGGGTATATTCTCTTTACTCCCTCCATGAAAGCTTTTATAATGGGAACTTTCCAACAAGACACCGTTTTGTGAAGTGGTGTACACAGACAGGGCCGCTAGGTGTACCTTGATGGAGTGAAATACCAGGCCATAGTCTAATAGATAAAGCATGTAGTGTAGAATGTTTGATGGTGAACATTCGTTTGGATTCAAGAATTGTGATCTGCACCATACCACAAACCTTTTCCACTTGTTGAAGTAACAAGTGTCTGGTGTTGGGTTTCCGTGCCTCCTTTAGGATATCCATGCACCGTTGAGGAAGATTAAGTGCCCAAACTCTATGACTTCAGGAGCCAGGCTGCCAAGTTCATAGACTGAGGATGTGGATGGAGTGTTGTCCCCTCATACTGGGACGGCAGGTTGGAGGGGCACAGAAGTTTAATTGGTTTGCACATCGCCAGTTTGAGCAGGTGTGGAAACCATGGTTGTCTTGCCCACATTGGAGCTATCAGGATTAGCGTGGCTTGTTCCTGATGCATCTTGTGCACTATCCTGCTGAGGAGTGGTGTTGGAGGAAAAGGGTAAGCAAATTTCCCTGACCAGCTCATCCACAGGGCGTTCCCCTTGGACTCTGGATGAGGAAATCTGAATGCAAAGTGGGCGTTGTGTGTTTTGGCTTGAGGATAAACCCACAGGGAGAAGATTTAATCTAGATTTCATCAGTTGATTTGCCACTCGTGCTGCTCGGGTAGAGGATTTCTGCTCAGAGTGTCTGCTAGAGCATTGAGTTCCCCTGGAACATTTTGAGAGACTAGGAACAGGCTCTGCTTGAGTGCCCACTTCCACATTTTTGGGGATAGCCTGGACAGACCTGGAGAGTGTGTGCCTCCCTGCATGTTTAGGTAAAACATGGCATTGGGGCTGTCTGTGAGGACTTCCACTGTCTGACCTACTAAATGCTGCTGAAAAGCCTGCAGAGCCTTGAGAACTGCCAGAAGTTCTAGAAGTGTGATGTGGTTTTGGGCTATGGTGTGTGTCCACTGGCCGTGAGCTGTGTGGTGAAAGTAATGGGCTCCCCATCCAGAGAGTGAGGCGTCTGTAGTTTGTATCGCTTGAACTGGTGGATTCCGAAAGGGTTTTCCTTTTACCAAGTTGTCCTTGGAGCACCTGCGAAGAGCCTGTAGTAGAGTTAGCGAAACAACCACTAGATCGTCCCACTGACTGCTTGCCTGAGACCATTGTTTTGTTAACGACTCCTGCACTGGGAGCATGGGCAGCCAAGCATGTGGAACTAGGCAAATGCATAAGGCCATCATTCCAAGCAGGCGCATTGCCTTGCATATGGTTATCTGGCGATCAGCTAGATGGTGATGTAATTGCAACAGCATGTTCTGAACTCTTTTGTTTGAGGGGAAGACTAGGCCCTCTCTCTTGTTTTTATGATTGCTCCCACTAGACTTTATTTTTTCTCATTGATAGAGAATCCCAATTGGTTGATCTCATCCCAGAATCCCAGAAGGTTGATTGTTCTTTGTAGTGTTGTATTTGCAAATTTGAGGGCATACCCTGTTATCAGCCAGTCCTCTAAATAAGGGTACACTGGGATTGACTCTCTGCGTAGGTGTGTCACTACCACTGCTAGTACTTTTGTGAATACCCTTGGGGCTGAGGCTATGCCTTAGGGGAGCACTTTGAACTGGTAGTATTCTATTTAGAAGGGCAGATATTTTCTGTGCGCTGGGAACATTGAAATATGAATGTTTGCATCTTTCATGCCCAATGTTGCCATGTAATCCCCGTTTTAAGCGAGGAATTACTTCCTGAAGCACTGTCATGTGAATTTTTTGAGGCTTGACATATGTGTTCGCTGTGTGCCTATCTAGTACTGGGTGCATGGTTAAGTCTTTCTTTGGCACAAGGAAGTACGTTAAATAAATACCCTTGTTTACCTGGTTTGCTGGGACGATCTCTATGGCGTCCTTTTCCAGCAGGGTTTTAACCTCCCCCGTTAATATGCACCTTTACTCTGGTATAATCTTTCTGTGCCTTGGCAGCTGGTTGGATGATTTTTGTCGAAGCTCTATACAGTATCCGCCCGCCACGGCAGATAACACCCACTTGCCCGAAGTGATCCCCTCCCATGTGTGGGTGAATTGTGAGATGCAATCTCCTACTGGAGTGGCATGGGAGGGGACCTGGAGTGGGCATCATTGCTTGGATGAAGTGAAGCCTCTGTTGGCGGAGGCTCTACCTCTGCTTCTAGACCTTTTTTTAGCCTATTTGAAAATTGGAGGAGGAGGACTGTCTGTGAGGTTCCCCACGATGGTGTTGGCTGCCTTGACCGTAACAAGAGGAGCATTGTGGGCCATGCCCACGGAACTTTGGGTTAAAAAACCACCTTTGGACAAAAGGTTTTTTGGAAAGTTGTCAAAGAGATTTCAGGGTGTCATATTCCTCTTTGCCACTTCAGGGAATCTTCAACTGCCTTTCAATGGGCATGTTGAGCAACGTGGCTTGCGTCTCTAGTTTGAACCCTGACTGCCTTAGCCAGGCATGGTGCTTGATTAATGTGCCCATGGCTATGATGCGGTCTGCATTGTCAGTGGTATCTAGGTTGTTCTTTAAAATGCAGTTAGCCACCTGCTTGCCTGCTGACACAGTTTTTATAAGTTGTGACTTTAGGCGCTCTGTTCCAGCTCGTCCCACTTATGGCAACCATAGCTAGCCCAAAGGGTGGTATTGTTGGCTATTCTAGTTTGGTAGGCAGCTGAGGAAGCCAAAGGTCTAGATCTTCTTGCTTTCTTTATCAGGTGGGGCCTCCGCATAGGCCAGTTGTGTCCCTGTCCTTTTCCTTGTTGCAGTGACAACCAAGTAATCAAGTTTCAGCTGACCCCCCATGTACAGACGGTCGGTAGTGTCTGGGCTAAATACCTTCTTGATGCAGGGGATTGACTGCTCTTGTAAGGTTTGATGTAAGAAGAGAAGGATGAATGCACCTTTGGATAGATTACAGGAGTGGAATAAATGGTGTAGCGGATTTCTTGTCTCCAGGAATGTTCTCCACAAATTCCTTGTCAACTCGGGCTTCCTGGGTGTCTATTTTAAAATGTTGGGCGGCCCAGAGAAGTAGCTCATTATACTGGAGCTGATTGTCAGCTGGTGAGTCCACCATTGGCTGATCTTCATCATCTGGTGAATGGATGACATAGATGTCATCATCATATTGGTTCTAACCATACGGGTCCCCTTGATATCCCTGAAATCCAGGATCGTGAGAACCCAAAGGGTCTATAATACTAAGATCTTGAGGGGTCAGGGCATTGTGAAGTGGTGAGGGTCTGAGTGGAAGTGCTGGGCTGCAAAGTGTCAAGACAGGGCCTTTTAGCAGATGGTTCATCGCTGGCCACTCCTTTCTGTGTAGGGCCCTGAAGTTTTTTGAGTTTCTCAGGGTTCTGGTCCATGAAGTCCACAAAGCAGGACATTCTCCTCATAACCCTATCAAAGTTATCTGGGGTCCACTCAGTTGATTTGGGAAATACTGAGGAGGTAGGGTTGCGTTGCATGGCCCCTAAAAATGGTATCCAGTGGGAGAAGAACAAGTTACTTACCCCTGGTAACTTTCTTTCGACTGGATGTCCTCCAATGTATTCCTCATCTTTGACATGTAATGTCCAGATTCGGCTGCTTCAGAATTTTTTTTGGCAGAGGGCACCCTGCGTCGAGTCAATGTCCCTCCAAGGCCTCCATCGAGGGTGATGTCATCCGATGTTATAAGTAGCACGCATGGCACCCGTTGGCCTCAGTTCTGTTTTTCCCTCCTCGTGCATCAACAGCACCCATAAATATGGGCAGGACAGTACTCAGCCTTGTGGGAACGACAGCTGCAATAGCATGGGATATTCTACAGAGGCTACGTTGGGAGGGCGATGAGGAATACGTTGGAGGAACATCCAGTTGAAAGAAAGTTACCAGGGGTAAGTAACTTGTTCTTCGAATGGATTGTGTCCTCCAACGTATTCCTCATCTTTGAAAGACTAGCAAAGCAGTGTCCATGATGGGAGGAGGGAGAAGACTTTACACATGCAGAATTCTCAGAGGGCAAAATAAAGGACTGCCTTACCAAATGCAACATCCTGAGCGTGGGAAGTATCCAGAGAGTAATGCTTAGTAAACGTGTGTACAGATGACCAGGTTGCCGCATCATAGTTGTTCTTAATAGGGACCCCTCTCTGCAGGGCAGTTGAGATGGCCATGCCCCTGGTGGAATGGGCATGCAACTCCTCAGGAGGGTCCTTGCCTGCCAGCCTGTAGCATTCTGAAATAGTGAGGATGATCCACCTAGACAAGGTCTGCTTGGAAACAGCCTGGCCCAGTCTGCGTCCGGTATACCCCACAAAGAGCTAGTCGTCCACGCTCAATTTGGACATCCTGGAAATATAAAAGTTCAGCGCTCTCCTCACCCGATATAGCCTTTCCTCCTCCTTACTAACATGCGTAGGAGGGTAGAATGCCGGCAGCACACCTTTCTGCCATAGGTGAAAGTCCGAAACCATTTTAGGCAAGAAGGAGGGTTTTATCCTCAGAAAAACCCTGTCCTTGTGGAATATAGTAAAGGGTGGCTTGGAAGAAAGCGCTTGCAACTCGCTCACTCTTCTTGCAGATGTAAGCACAACTAACAATATAGTGTTTAAGGTCAACAACCTCAATGGACATGAGTGCAAGGGTTCAAAAGGAGCACCCATCAGAAATTTTAAAACCAGGTTGAGGTCCCAAACCGGAACCTGAAATGTAGAAGGTGGGAACACATTAGTGTGCCCTTTTAGAAACTGAGTGACTAGAGGGATCTAAAAATAGGAACGTTCCTCTGAAGAGCACTTAAAAATTAAAAGCGCTGCCAGGTAATCCTTAATGGTACTAACTTGAAGACCTTTGTGTGCCAATGAGAGCAGAAGGGATAGAACATCCAGTGTTGTACACTGAAAAAGATCAACATTCTTGTCTCTGCGCCAGTCACAAAACTTAGTCCAACGGCAACGGTTGCCGAAAGCAACACCTCCATCACGTCATCTGCGAAGTCCCAATCCTTGTACCTCAACCTTTCAGAAACCAAGCGTGAAGGTTGAGTGTGTTGACCTCTGGATGAGGAACCTGACCCTCCCCTCGTGAGAGAAGATTCTCCCTTTGTGGAAGACGTATCAGAGGAGAGATGGACAAGTCTAGAAGGTCAGGGTCTCAAAGATATTGGAGGAACCCCGGTGTGCACTCATAAAGCAAA
Source organism: Ambystoma mexicanum (assembly GCF_040938575.1). Lineage (NCBI taxonomy): Eukaryota > Metazoa > Chordata > Amphibia > Caudata > Ambystomatidae > Ambystoma > Ambystoma mexicanum. Next base: position 346,812,938 of record NC_090922.1, read on the forward strand.
TGACAGAGTCTGTCCACCCGCAGATAAAGCGAGAGACACGCAGCAGACTAATCACTACACTGACAGCAGGACGCTGAGAGTGATCCAAGCAACCCCAAGCGAGAGACCAAGCGTGCATGCAAGACCCTCAGTACTGGGAAGGCGAAAGAAAGAAATGTATGAACATCGAAGCCAACCAGTGTGGACTGAGCGCAGAAGCGTGAGCAGTTAATATTGAACCCAAACAACCAGCCAGCGCACTTGTATCAGGAAGGAGATCACTGCGATCCCAAGCCCTAGAGATAGATGATTTCACCAGTCTACACTAGAAGAATCGAGTAGCAGACACTACCAACTCTATGCACAACACCTACGGATGACCCACACCATTAGGCACAATAGAAGACACAGTTGGGTCCTGCCAACAACTTACTACAGTGTTGATCCCCCCCACAGAACTGATGCAGGCCAAGATTATTTACAAGAAACACAAATTGTGAATTATTCATAACACCACCGAAAACTAATTTTCCAATTCCTTCGGTTATACTACTCCTAATGAATGTTCAACATTAATGGTTTTTGAAAAAGAAACATGTTGAGATGATAACCTGTGATGTATTACACAGTGTCAACAGACCTAGAAGAGCAATACGTTCATGCACTAAGTCTTGATATTGATATTTTAAATAATAAAAGCAACAAACAGTGGTAGTGCAGCCAGCATTTGCAAGTGCTAGGTTTAAGGCAGCAGACAGGGTAGGTCTGATAAGTGCAGGAAGAAAAAGGAGGGGGGCTGTATGGGTACAGATACAGACCCCAATGCAAGGGGTGGCCTGGAGCTAGTGTGGGAGGGTGGCAGGGTGAGAAGGTACCTGGGCCCGGAGGACAGACGGTGGCCAGGTGCACAGTGCCTAGAGACAGCAGATCAGCAGGGGAGAGGGGGAGCAAAGGCAGAAGAAAAGAGGAAGGTCTTTAGGGGCTTCCGGAACCGGAGATGGCTCTCCTCAAATTTTAGAGTGGCAGGGAGGTTGTTCAAGAGGGAGGCTCCAGCCAAAGACCGAGATCTATCCCCAGCGTGTTTCTTTGAAAATCGACTGACCCTGAGGGAGTTGGAGGTAGAGGAGCGAAGAGCTCGAGGGGAGGTATTTGCAGAGGGATAGCTGAAAATATTTTGGACCCAGGCCCCAGAAAGCCTTGTGGACAATGCAGAGGGTTTTGAATTTAATCCTTGCATCCACTGGGAGCCAATGGAGACATTTCAGAGCTGGAGAGATATGTTCCAAGGGCTTGAGGCCAAGGACAAGTCTTGCAGTCCTGTTCTGAATTAGTTGCAGAGGGCGGAAAGTAGAGGCAGGTAGATTTAGAAAGAGGCTGTTACAATAGTCCAAGCTAGAAAGAACCAGAGGTTGGGATACCATGAGCTTCTCGGGGAAGGAGAGGAAAGGCAGATTACCTCTGAGGAGGTGCAGTCGGAGATTTGACTTTTTAGAGACCTCAGATGTGGGCGGAGAAGGAAAGGGTGGAGTCAAAGATGACCCAGAGGTTCTTAGCTTCGCAGGTGGGGGTAGGAGGAGGGCCAAGGGAGGCTGGCCAGAGAGTGAGGGGGAAAGGATGGTGAAGGTGTGCCGATGAGGAGGATCTCCGTCTTGCTGGCATTCAGACAAAGATCATTGGCGGCACACCACTCTTGATTGGAGTGTTAGACAATCAGAGATGAGAGAGGGAGAGGAGGTGGCAGAGGGCAGCCTGAAGATGAGTTGAGTGTTGTCAGCGTAGCACTGGAAATTTGAGCAGAAAGGGGCAATGCAGTGGGTGAGAGTTGCCAGGTATTGGTTGAAAAGCCAGGGCGAGAGGTTAGATCCCTGGGGAACACCACAGGTAGAGAGAATGATAGATGAAAGGAAGGACCCCAGTTGGACCTGGGATGGTCGACCTGAGAGGAAAGAGGTCAGCCAGGCCAGAGCCTAATCAGTGATACCCAGGTTTTCACTGAGACGGTTGAGCAGGATGGTATGGTTGACCGTGTCGAAGGCAGAAGAGAGATCGAGCAGGATGAGGACAGAGGGAATGTTAGAGTCAAGGTTGGAGAGCAGATCTTCACGGATGTTCAGGAGAGCAGTTTCCGAGAGATGGCCAACTTTTCCAGGAGTTTGCCAAGAAAGGGACTAATGGAAATTGGGCGATAGTTTTTTTTGCAAAGGATTTTATTGATTGTATTCAACCAGACAAAAATACAAACCAAACAAGCAGTGCATATATCAACAGTTCAATTGTCCATTGCTCAATTCCTGTCACGATGCCCGCTCCCGGGGAGCCGGCTCAGGCCCTGCGTCCCCGAAAGCGGACATCAAGTCCCCGGGGAAGGTCCCAGCAACCCCTTATAGGGGCCCTTTGGACAGCATCCTGGCGCCTACAGCGCCAGCCTCATAGAAAACGACAGTCCTGGCGCCATAGGCGCCAGGCTCATTATGAAAGTGTTTGGGTGCACTTACCTGATGCAGACCATGCTGCAGAACCCCGGCCTCCTTGAGGCCTGAAAGGAACTACTTTACCTGTGGGACTCATTTACCACCCGGGCGTGGTCGGGGAAGGATACATACCTGATTGGAGGAAGGACACATTCTAGGAACTTCTTCCAAGGCTATTTAAACCACACCCGATCAGCCACACGTGCTTCGCGTTGTTCTGCATCTAGCAGCTGGACGCTCACCGTGTCTGCTCCTGCATCTTGACTTCTGCCACACCTGCCAGCATCCTGAATCACCTGCAAAGGAAGGGAACAAGAGAACAGAAGAAGGAAAAGGCCTCACCTGCTAAATCTGCATCCCAGAGACATTTCGCCGACAATCCTGAAAAGGAAGACATTTATTTTTAAAACAATATCGCATCGATCGCTGCAGCGACGCATTCTACTCACCTTTACAGGGCGCCTCCATGTTCAGCAGCGACCATCCAGATTCGCAGTCGCGCCCCCGCGCCTAGGGAGAAAAAGACAAGAACAAAAGGTGAGAGAAAGAAGGGAAAAGGGAAGCTAAAACTACATGTCAAGACTTACCTGTTGGGTCATTCCCTTTTCATTTCGGGTCCGCGCCGCATCCAGGGGAAAAAGACATCAGCGTTAATGAGTGAATGAAAAGACATTACCAAAACACTCATTAAAGACTTACCTGATTTCCACAAGGATTTCACCGCTCACCTCGGGTCGGTGCCTGTTCCCCGGCATTCCGTACCCCGGCCCCTATGGGGAAAAGACACTAGCATTAGAACATTAATGCATGGACACAAGGGGAATCACTTATAGAAAAACCTACCTGGAAGCCAAGCAAGTTTGGTTCTCACCCATCCGAAAATCCAGTGACGTAACTGGATACCAACACGCCCCTGCATCAGAAGCAGGATGGAGAGCTCGTCCTTCCAGACCCTAAGGTGAGACGCTATGGGGAAGCACAGAAGGGTTTTGAGGAGGGTGAGAGGGGTAAGTGGGAGGCCGATTGCATTATCCCGCAGACAGTTAACCCCCTATTCTCACCTAGAGAAGGATACTTCTGCGAGTCAGACAAGCCAGAACTGGGGCCCGGTCCAGTCCGTCTTCCGAACCCTGCGCATCACCTTAGACGAGGTCACAGCAGCGTGAACCAGGCCAGCGCCCCCGTGGGAGTCAGGTGAGCGTTACAGAACGCGAAGCCTTCCTACAAATTCCCACCCAGGCGCTATGGAAACTTCTGAGACTGATCAGTTGGCCCAATTACTGGGGGAATTACTGGCCGAAGTACATGCCGCTCGTCAAGAGACTAATGCCCTCAAGAGGGAATTAATAATATCAAAGGAAAGAACTGATGACCTGGCCAGACAGGATTTGCAAGGTCAAGCTGGACAAACTCCTCTACCCTGTTCCGGAGGGAACCCGGCTCCTGTGGTTCCCAGTAACCCTGTGCAGATTAATCTACCTGGAAACATGCCGCTGGCCCCACCTGAACGCTTTGCTGGGGACCCCAAACAATTCGCCGTATTCATGAATCAGTGTCGTCTGCACTTCCTATGCAGACCTGGGGCCTTCCCTAATGATCAGACCAAAGTAGCCTTTGTATTGTCATATCTCAGCGGCTGCGCTGCTGATTGGTCAGTTCCACTGGTTACTCAAGATGACCCGATTCTCCGTGATTTTCAAGGATTTCAAGCAAGCATGGAAAGGTTATTTGCTCGACACTCTCAGGGGCAGGCTCTGGATGACGAACTTCTATCCCTGCGACAGGGCAATCAGGACCTCCTATCCTATATTGCAACCTTTAATAGACTAATTGTGGAAACGGGATGGCCAGAGGATAAAAGAGTCACGTTATTTTATCGAGGTCTACGCGGAGAACTTAAAGATGTCTTGGCCCAAGTTGTAAATCCGCCCCAAGAATGCACAGAATATATAGACTTAGTGGTCCAATTGGATCACAGACTTCAAAACAGAAAAACAGATCGGTCCAGGTTTGAGACCCGGGTGTTGGTCAAGACCCACGCTAACCCCAAGGGAGTTGATGTCTCTGAGCCTATGCAAATTGGAGGGGTTAAAGAACCCTTAACTCAAAAGGACCATGAAAGGAGGCGGCAGTTAAAATGATGTCTTTATTGTGGGAACTCTGGACACTTTCTACGAGATTGCCCGGCAAAACCGCCCCGAAAAGCGGTAGGAGCCGCTGATAAAAACCATGAAGACTCTGTTTCGGGAAACGACTCAGCCCGACAAGCGTAGAGGTCCGCTTGCCGAGCTTGAAAACTAACTCTCAGACCTCGCATTTCATTGTGCCAATGGTTCTTGTAGATCCAGAAAAGCCTAAGCGGCTGCATGCAATAAAGGCATACATCGATAGTGGGGCTATTGGAAACTATGTGGATTGTGAATTGGCCTCTAGGATTAACCTCCCTCTCCGTCCTAAAACCAGCAAAGATGTCATCACCACAGTCGATGGAACTGAAATTGCCTCTGGACCGGTAACACATTCCACTACTGGGGTGACTCTTATTGGTCCTGACGGCCATCGGGAGGCAGTTGTGTTTGATGTAATCAAGGCTCCACAGTTTCAGGTTATTCTTGGAATTCCTTGGTTAGAGACACATAATCCTCGAATTGATTGGCGAGCTAAGAGAATAACCTTCCCGGATTGTGCACAAACATGCTAACCAGAAAACCTGAAGATTAATCTAGCATCTGTAACCTCTGCCTCCATGCAATTACCTCCGGAATACCAGGACTTTCAGGACGTCTTCCAAAAGGAACAGGCCAACACGTTACCTCCTCACCGATCGTACGATTGCCAAATCGATCTGGTGCCCGGTGCACAACCCCCTTGTAGCAGGATTTATGCCCTTACCGAACCTGAGAACCTGCATTTGAGACAATATTTGGATCAATACCTCAACAATGGTTTTATTCACCCGTCAAAGTCCCCGGCATCCTCGGCTTTGTTCTTCGTGCCTAAAAAAGAAGGCGACCTTAGAACTTGTATCGATTACCGCGCATTGAACCAGATAACGGTTAAAAACCGTTATCCTCTGCCTCTGATTCCTGAACTCCTTGACCAGGTGAAGGACGCTTGCATATACACCAAGTTAGATCTCCGGGGGGCATATCATCTGGTGCGAGTAAAAGAAGGCGACGAATGGAAAACAGCCTTCCGTACAAAATATGGATTATTCGAATACCAGGTAATGCCTTTCGGGTTGTGCAATGCGCTGCTGCCTTCCAATTCTTCATGAATGATGTCCTTCAGGAACTCATCGATGTTTGTGTTGTCGTCTATATCGATGACATTCTAGTGTACTCCTCTTTGGAATCTGATCACAGAAAACATGTTAGGGCAGTTCTGGAAAAACTGCGCCAACACAAACTATTTGCTAAACTGGAGAAATGTGTTTTCCATACCACAGAAGTTGAGTTTCTCGGTTTCATCCTGACACCCAAAGGAGTCAGAATGGACTCAAGAAAAGTGGATGCCATCCTCAAATGGCCATCACCTAGCTCTGTAAAAGGGGTTCAAAGCATGCTCGGCTTTGCCAATTTCTATCGCAGGTTTATCCCGGAATTTTCACGCATAGTACAACCCATTACTGCACTCTTGAGGAAAAATAAACGTTTTGAATGGTCTGAAGAAGCCGAGCAGGCCTTCCAGGATTTAAAAGCTAAGTTTACCTCCGCACCTATATTGAAACACCCACGTCCAGATCTCCCGTATGTCGTCGAAACTGACGCATCCAGCCTAGCCATGGGAGCAGTTCTGTCTCAAAGAGATCCTGAAACCAACCAACTGCATCCCGTAGCATTTTGGTCCAGAAAATTCTCGGCACCAGAGATTAATTACGCAATCACTGACAAAGAACTGTTAGCCATAAAGTCCGCTTTTAAAGCCTGGCGGCATTAACTGCTTGGCGCTCAACATACCATCACGGTGATCACTGATCACCGGAATTTATAGTATTTGAAAACCGCCAAGGCTCAGTCATCATGGCAGCTCCGATGGGCTTTGTTTTTCGCTGAATTTGATTTCGTGATTACCTATCGACCTGGCTGCAAGAACGGCAAAGCAGACGCCTTATCCCGAATTGGAATGGGAGTATCTGATACAAACTCAGAACCAGTACCAATAATTCCCGAACAGAGAATTCTAGGCATGACTTTGTTACAGACGCTTGAAGACATTCAAGTCAGAGTGAAACAACTCCTGGACCCTACAGTCCTACAGGATTGGATACAAAAGGGATCAGACTTTACCATAGATAATGGTTTACCTTATTACCAAGGACGCTTATTCCTGCCGCACAAGGATTTACACGAACTAGTTATTTCAGGTTATCATGATACATTAGTAGAGGGACACCCAGGTATTGCCAAGACAATGGAAAAGGTGAAACGACAATTCTGGTGGCCCTCTTGGCGAAAAGATGTTAAATCTTTTGTGATGTCCTGTGGTGTTTGCGCCCAAAATAAAGGTCAAAAGAAAAGACCAGCCGGTCTCCTTCAACCTCTAGACATACCGGCAGCACCCTGGCACACCCTATCAATGGATTTTATTACGGACTTGCCTCCTTGTTCGGGACACAATACCATTCTGGTAATTGTGGATTTGTTTTCCAAAATGGCCCACTTCATTCCTTTGAAAGGTTTACCTTCAGCTTCTGTCCTAGCCAAAGAATTCCTCGAAAATATTGTTTGGCTACATGGATTCCCATCTATACTAAGCTCTGACCGGGGAAGCCAATTCATTTCCCACTTCTGGCGCAAATGTTGGCAAATGGCACAAATCAACGTAAGATTATCGACCAGTCACCACCCTCAGACCGATGGTCAGACCGAGAGGACAAATCAGACCCTTGAGCAGTACTTACGGTGTATGTTACAGCAATCTGAAAGCAACTGGAAAGACATTCTTTGGATAGCCGAATACCATATAATAATTCGGTACACTCTGGAACTGGCCATAGTCCTTTTTATACCTTGTTTGGACATCACCCTCGAACCTCAAACCTCGACTCACCTCAGAACCTCGGAGTGCCCGCAGTAGAACATCTGCATTCTACCATTACCCGAGCCTTCAAAGAGGCAACCACGCATTTACAACAAGCCAAGAGAAAATACAAGGAGAATGCTGACCTACATCGGAGTGAAGCACCTGCGTATCAGATTGGGGATCAAGTGTGGTTAGCTACCAGACATTTACCGCTCAAAGGGCCTCGAACTTTTAACCCAAAATATCTGGGACCTTATTCTATTACGGCAATAATTAACCCAGTAGCGGTTAAACTTGATTTACCAGCTAATATGCGAATTCACCCTATTTTTAATGTGTCACTTCTGCAACCAGTGGTGCCCGGAACCCGTCTACTCAAACCTCCAGAACCTATTCAAATAGATGGGGAACCCGAATTCGAAGTGAAGAACATTTTAGATTCAAAAATGTTTAGGTCAAAGCTTTTCTACCTAATTGATTGGAAGGGGTACGGACCTCAGGAGAGGTCGTGGGAACCCAGTGACCATGTACATGTACCTCGATTAGTCAGGAAATTCCACCGACTCTTCCCAAACAAACCAAAACCCCCGGAGGGAACAAACTTGGGAGGGGCCTTGGGGGGGGAGTTCTGTCACGATGCCCGCTCCCGGGGAGCCGGCTCAGGCCCTGCGTCCCCGAAAGCGGACATCAAGTCCCCAGGGAAGGTCCCAGAAACCCCTTATAGGGGCCCTTTGGACAGCGTCCTGGCGCCTACGGCGCCAGGTTCATAGAAAACGACAGTCCTGGTGCCATAGGCGCCAGGCTCATTATGAAAGTGTTTGGGTGCACTTACCTGATGCAGACCATGCTGCAGAACCCCGGCCTCCTTGAGGCCTGAAAGGAACTACTTTACCTGTGGGACTCATTTACCACCCGGGCGTGGTCGGGGAAGGATACATACCTGATTGGAGGAAGGACACATTCTAGGAACTTCTTCCAAGGCTATTTAAACCACACCCGATCAGCCACACGTGCTTCGCGTTGTTCTGCATCTAGCAGCTGGACGCTCACCGTGTCTGCTCCTGCATCTTGACTTCTGCCACACCTGCCAGCATCCTGAATCACCTGCAAAGGAAGGGAACAAGAGAACAGAAGAAGGAAAAGGCCTCACCTGCTAAATCTGCATCCCAGAGACATTTCGCCGACAATCCTGAAAAGGAAGACATTTATTTTTAAAAGCATATCGCATCGACCGCTGCAGAGCCGCATTCTACTGACCTTTACAGGGCGCCTCCATGTTCAGCAGCGACAATCCGGATTCGCAGTCGCGCCCCCGCGCCTAGGGAGAAAAAGACAAGAACAAAGGTGAGAGAAAGAAGGGAAAAGGGAAGCTAAAACTCCATGTCAAGACTTACCTGTTGGGTCATTCCCTTTTCATTTCGGGTCCGCGCCGCATCCAGGCATTTTCGGACGCCGGCCCCTAAGGGGAAAAAGACATCAGCGTTAATGAGTGAATGAAAAGACATTACCAAAACACTCATTAAAGACTTACCTGATTTCCACAAGGATTTCACCGCTCACCTCGGGTCGGTGCCTGTTCCCCGGCATTCCGTACCCCGGCCCCTAGGGGGAAAAGACACTAGCATTAGAACATTAATGCATGGACACAAGGGGAATCACTTATAGAAAAACCTACCTGGAAGCCAAGCAAGTTTGGTTCTCACCCATCCGAAAATCCAGTGACGTAACTGGATACCAATGTGCCCCTGCATCAGAAGCAGGATGGAGAGCTCGTCCTTCCAGACACTAAGGTGAGACGCTACGGGGAAGCACAGAAGGGTTTTGAGGAGGGCGAGAGGGGTAAGTGGGAGGCCGATTGCATTATCCCACAGACAGTTAACCCCCTATTCTCACCTACAGAAGGATACTTCTGCGAGTCAGACAAGCCAGATCTGGGGCCCTGTCCAGTCCGTCTTCCGATCCCTGCGCATCACCTTAGACGAGGTCACAGCAGCGTGAACCAGGCCAGCGCACCCGTGGGAGTCAGGTGATCGTTACAATTCCAGTCACTGCTCGCCCCCTCCTACCCTCCTTTATGAGCCTTTTTATTCCATGCCCTCTGTATCTGCTGCGTGCGGTGGGGTCTCACTTTCTGTGGATTCTGTCAGGTCTCATATTGTTCCGAACAATTCCGCTATTAATGATTTCCATGCCATCAGGGTTCCCGCCCATTTCTGCAACTCTTTCCACCACACCTCCACCCGTGTTCTATGACATGTCTTCCATCCCATGGCAATCCTTCTCTTTGCGAGAACATATGCTAGATCTTTTAATTTGCTAACGTGCTTAAGTTTCTGCGATCTGGGGAACCCCCCCCCCCCCAACAAGCAGGCCCAGGCTATGTCTATAACAATCTTAACCCCCTTTTCCGCTAATTTCTGCGCTACTTCCCCCCAGAAACGCTCAATTACTGGGCATGACCAGAACATGTGTACCATGTCAGCCTTTTCTTCGTCACATTTGGGACATGCTTGTCGTCCTGCATTTTCAAATCTAGATATCCTATGAGGTGTCATATATACCCTGTGCGTAATATACAGTTGTATCTGTTTCAACCTCACATTTCGTGACACCTTTTTATGATACCCCAGGGCACGTTCCCAGATCCCATCCTCAATCGGGGCTCCTGCTTCCGCTTCCCAATCCAGTCTCAATTGTGTTAGATCCTTCCCAACCTTAGACATCACCATCTCGTACAGTCTGGAGATCTCATGCCCCCCCTCCGATATATCATATATTGCATCTATGATAGCATCTGGTTCTTCTTCCAGTACTGTTTCGGGCCATGCTTTCCTGATTCTCTGCACCATTCTGTGATGTGTGATATACTGGCCTCTGTGTAACCCCGCTTCCTCTCCCAGCGCTTCAAAATCTATAATAGTCCCCTCTCGCCAAATATCTCCTAACGTTGCCAGCCCCACCAATTCCCAGTGGTTCCTGATTGTCATCCTCAGCTGCTTATCTTCTCCTACCAGTGCAACTAGTGGTATCTGCGGGGAACAAGGGAATGGGTCTCCCATCATCCGGCATGCCCGGCGCCACATATTCCACCCAAGCACCATCATCCTGGGGCGCTCTCTCATTTCGGTCTTGGGCAGCCAGATCATCTCTTTCAAATAAAATGGGGCGCAATCAGGTCCGAACAACCTGGATTCGGGGGTCGCTTCATCTGAGAGCCATTTAGCAACATATTGCAGCTAACTAGATACATAATAAACTTCATAGTGTTATTCCCCCTTTTTCATAGAAGTTCTGCAGCTTCCATAGTGCTACTCTATTCCGGGTACCATGCCACAGAAAATCCCTACACATGCTGTTCAGTTTAGCAAAAAACTTCTTAGGTACCATGTATGGGATGTTCCCAAAATAATGCAGGAGCCTAGGTAAAACCACCATCTTCAGCATTGCACTGCGTCCCATCATTGCCAAGGGCAACTTCACCCAAAATTTCATGCACCTCTCGATTTTCTCAATGGCCACCTCAGTATTGTGCTTATGTTCTTCTTCAACCGTATGGTACAAGTCTATCCCCAGGTACCGGAATGTATTAATCGCCCATGGTATTTGTAACACCGGTAACCGTCTCACAGGGGTTCCCTTGTAGCTGCCTAACGGAAAAATACTAGAATTTTGAGGATTCACTGCTATCCAAGATAACCCAGCATACTTCTCCATCACCTCAAGGATGTACTGGAGATTCTCTTCCGGGTGCCTCAGGTACAGCAACAGATCATCCGCATATAAGGAGATCAAGTGTCGTTCCCCCCACCTCGATACCTATAGTGTCGTATTGTTGTCTAAAGTATACTGCTAGAGACTCCAGGGCTAGTATATAAAGCATAGGCACCATGGGAACCCCTGTCTGGTGCCTCTACTGAGTTGCCATCTCTCGGATATCACTGATCCCATTCCAACTCTAGCCAGTGGTTCACTATACAGCATCTTCGCCCATTTTATATATGCAGATCCCATCCCGTATCCCGCTAGGGCCGCCAGCAGCCACAGCCACTTGACCGAATCAAACGCCTTTACCGCGTCCAAGGACACAATCGCCATCTCTCCCTCATTGTTACTTCCCCATTCAACAACCCGGTGGAGTCGCCTATGATTATGAGTTATATTTCTATTCGAGACATAGCCCGTCTGATCTGGGTGTATAAGTTTGCCGATAACTCTTCGTAATCTGTTTGCCAAGACAGCCGTCAGTATCTTGCTGTCCTGGTTCAACATTGACAAAGGTCTGTATGAGCCACAGCTATGCCCAGGCTTGTTGGGTTTGGAAAGCGGTATTATAATTGCCTCTCTAAGTGACTCCGGTAACCGTCCCGCCTCAAACGCTTCATTTAGCATTTCTAACATTGAGGGGAGCACTTCCTTCCCATACACTTTATAAAATTCACTTGGGAACCCGTCCGCCCCCGGAGTCTTACTAGTAGGCAGCTGTCTCACCACTTCTTCTAACTCCTCCAAAGTAATTGGTGCATCAAGCTCCTCTCTTTCCTCATCACTTATCTTATGCAGTCTTATGTCTTCCAGTGTTTCCGTTATCTCCTCATGGCTACTCCTCTCTTCATCCCCATATAGTAACTTGTAATAATCCGCAAACTCCTGGTTAACTCCCTCTTGGGTATCCACTACATTACCATCTTCTCTCATTATCGTTCTAATCATGGGTCTGGGAGTTTCGCTCTTGTATAACCATGCCAAAAGCTGTTCCGTTTTATCCCCTCACGCATGCTGGCTCTCTATATACTTTTTGTAATTGAGGTTGCATAGTCTTTCCCATCGTTCCGCACATGTCTGCTGTAGCTGAAGTACCAGCTCCATGTCTACACTTCCTCTCTGTAACGCCTTTTCCAGTTCCTTTTCCGTTCTTTGCAGGTCAGCCAAAACTCCACCCTGCAGGCCTTTTGATTTTGCTATGGCCACCCCTCGCATCACCACCTTGAAGGCTTCCCATAATGTACTGGCAGAGTCAACGCTACCCGTATTCGTCTCAAAGTAGTTTGTGATTTCCTCCCTTATGTCCTCCCTAAACACAGGGTCCTTGAGCGCCTCTGCTCGGAGGTGCCATGTCTGGATCCGTGCCCTCGGGGGGCGATATTGCCACCCGAGGACCAGGGGCGAGTGGTCTGAAAGGACCCTCGCTTTATATTCTGAGTAACATCTGTTATTACCTCTGGCGTAGCAGAAATATAGTCCAGCCTTGTATGCAGCTTCTGAGGGGCGGAATAGTGAGAGTACTGTCTTTCCCGGGGGTATTTCGTTCTCCACACATCTGCCAGACCAAAGTCATCTAGTAGTGTCTTCAGTACTTTAGCTGCTGGGGCGGGTCTACCCATTTTACCATCTGATCTGTCTACCTTGGGGTTCAATACACAGTTAAAATCCCCACCCCAGATCACTGCACTACCCATACACATACTAAGGTTGGTACACAAAGTTCTGAAATACACTGCCGCGCTCTGATTGGGGCCATATGTATTTACTATGCTTATCTCTTTATTCTCCACTAATCCCCTCAGCAAGACCATCCTCCCATCCTTTTCCGCCATTTCTTTTACTAGTTGGAAAGGGACATGCGGCGCAACCCAGATGAGCACTCCCCTAGCATAAGCAGAGTATGTCGAGCCCACCACAACCCCTTCCCATTTCTTCGCAACCATCTCCATCTTTTCCTGTGTAAGATGTGTCTCTTGCAACAGTGCAATGTCTGTCTTTTTCCTGCGCAGGTACAACATGACCTTAATCCTTTTTAGATAACTGTTGAGTCCCCTGACATTCCATGTGATTATTTTAAGTTCCCCCATGGCATCTTAGAGTCCTCTCTCCCCTCCCACCGGTGCAGTCCAGATCCCACTTCCACTTTAATCTATCTAAGCTCATTCCCCAATTCAAACTTCCTACAACTACAAACACTCCAAACACCCTTTCCCCACTCCCTCCCGCCTCCCTTCCCATCCCCAACAACACCCTCCCCAACTGTTGCCCAGCTCCATCCCTGGATCTCAGGCTCCCCCGCATCTAGCCCTTTCTGGTGAAACCCGTACTCGCGACTCAGCAGGGTGTCGCCGCCCTATTGGCTGCCTTCCTACAAATTCTCGGGGGTAGGTAACTGCGCTCCTGCTGCTCCTATTCGTTTAAAGTTGTTACGCTTAATGCTCTTGTTTTCATGCGCGCTATTATACGCCATACTAATATTATCATCCAGCTCACTTATGCATCGCATTCACTATATTCCAGTTCATCAAAGCCTTAAAGTCCCAAGGTCATCAAAAATCAATCAAATATACTTGCCCCCCCCCACCAGGAACCTCCCTCCCTTTGTCCCTCCGCTTTCGTGATACAGACTCCTCACTTGTCATGGTCCTGGCGGTCTTTCTCCACCTCCCGCTCCGGACAGCCCTGCAAGTCCAACCATGACGCTGCATCCTCTGGGGTGTCGGAGAAAAACACTCTCCCTTTGTGCAAGACCTTTAGCTTTGCAGGGTAAAGAAGCATATACTTGATTCCAGCTGCGCGTAACCTCCTCTTGACCGCCACGTAACTGTACCTCTGCACCAGCATCGTGTAGTCAGGGTATGCCGTGATGTTAGTGGATGCTCTCTCTATTGTTCCGCCCTTACGAAAATACTCCAAGATCTTCTCCCTGTCTTTATAATTCAGGATCTTTGCAATTATCGGGCGCGGCGGGGCCCCAGGCCGTGGTTTTCTCATCAGGGCCCGATGTGCTCGCTCAACTGTGAACCCCTGCAAAAGCTTGTCTGCCCCTATCTCCTGGAGGATCATGTTCTCCACATAGTTTGTAGGGTCTTGGCCTTCTTCCCCCTCTGGCAGGCCGACCACCCGTATGTTATTTCTTCTCGTCCTTCCTTCCGCCTCTTCCATCCGATTCTCAAGATTAGCGACCTGCTGTTTTAGCACATGGACTTCTTTTGCATTGCTAGTGCTAACGTCCGTATTGATCTTCACTGCGCTTTCTAGGCCACTCGTTCTCTCGGCCAGCGCCCTGACGTCTTGTCGTAGCAATGAAAGCTCAGTTCCCACTGCGTCAATCTTGTTCTCTAGGGTGGTTCGAAGGTCCGCCATTGCCGTGCCCCATTTCGTGCTCAACTCCGTTATGGCCTCCAGGATCTGATGCTTGTCTCCTTCTGGGGCTTCTTCCGCAGAAGTGGCGACCATGCACTGAGCCAATGTTGTGGGGGTCCTCTGTGTTTTTGCAAAGACCTCCATTGTGGGTTGTTTGGTCTTGGCTCTTAATCCTTTCACAGACATGGCGCCGCTCTGCACCTGTGACCAGTTTCAGTTCGGAGCTGTTATTGCAACACCTTTGTTCCTTCGGTCACTATGATAGCTGTCTTTCGGCTTGCATGTGCACCCAATCGTCATTCGGATGGATTGTAGTCTCTCACATATAATTTTTTTACTTATAATTCTTATTAACACTCCCTTCAACTGGCACCTCCTCCTGAGTGCAGGTTGGTTAGGTACATGTATTTGGGTGCCCCCATGCAGTAATGTCAATCACGTGTACTTATTATGTTTTAGGTTCTTTTTAGTGGGTGATATGTGCCACTTTAGAGGTACGTTGATATACACTACACCTGTCCTTTTCGTTTGCATTTACCGGCACACTCGTAGAGCCACGTGCACGTGTATGTTACAACATTATGGAGTTGGGTACTGCTGAATCTGTGGACCACTGCCCCCACCACAGTCGCTGCGGACCCGCTCCCAGTTTATTTCACGTTCGTGCTGCTATGAAATACGAGCGCCCAAGCCCTGCCGCTCGTATTTTCGGCGCCACCCGGCGCTCGCACTGCACACTTCAGTGCTATCCACAGAAATCCACCCTGCCAGGGGCGTTCTGCTCGCGGACGCGACCACTGTCTGCTTCGTTCAGCGACCCGTTCAGTTTGTATATGTGTGCAGGCACTGTTTCAAGAAGGCGCTGGGAGCCGCGCCTGCACACGCAGCCCCACTGTCTTCAATGTGTCTCTGCAGGGACGCTCTCAGCCGGCGCAAGGTTATTTCAACACCATCCCGTCAGTTCGGGACCAAAAGATACATTGCTCCCGCCGGGTGCTGGCGGTCACCGTCTCTCCGCTTCACTAGGACCTTGGGGATCCAGTCACAGCAGCACGCAGATGCAAGTCGTCCCGCGGGGCTAGTCACGACTACCTTGCCACAGTGTCCACCCGCTCCGGTTCTTTGGGCCCGGGCGCTTAACTTTAGAAACGCGGTCCTCTTCCGGCGTACAGTGTTTCTTCAGTGCAGCCTTCTATTCCGCGTTCCGCTCAGTCAAGGAGTATAAGTATCCCTACCAAGATGCGACCGCTTCTCCATTGTTCGCCGCCATCTTGGCAAGAAAGTATCCTTGCGGCCGCTCCGCATGAAATCGATGTATCTCTTTATGTACGAGCCCAGATGACTCACTGTTCAGGATACACCCCATCCATGTATTCCAACGCTCGAGCATTCAATTTCCCGGCACAAGAGTCCTTTTTAAAGCGTAATTTTGCAATTCACTGTCGGATGAGCCGGAGCCCAGCACAAAGCACGTCCTACTCCATGGCTCTCAAGCCACGCCCCTCAAATTGGGTGATAGTTAGCTGGACAAGAAGGATGAGCTGTGGGTTTCTTGAGAGGAGGATGCACAAAGGAGTGCTTCAGAGGGGAGGGGAAGGATCCTGAGGCAAAGGAGAGGTTGCAAAAATCAGCAAGGGCCGGAACGAGGGAGTCAATGTGGTCCTTGATGGTTTTAGAGGAACAAGGATGAACCTGTTTTGACAAGGCTTTCATAGATCGGACTTGTCTAGCGACCTCGTCAGGGGAGAAAAGCGGAAAGGACGAGAAGAATGGGTGGGATGGCTAAAGGAGGGTCAGCAAGCACAGATGGAGAGGGTGGACAGGATGTCCTGGGTTTTTTAAATGAAGTGCGAGGCAAGGGCATTGAAAGGAGCCTGAGAGGCAACAGGAGGGGTAGAGACTGCAGCAGGGTTGGCCAACTCCTTGTAGATTTTAAAGAGTTCGGCTGAGTTGTTAGATGCCGCAGAGACACGAGCTTGAATGTGGACTCTCTTCTTGGTGAGGACAGAGAGTCGGTATTGCTTTTGTAGCAGGCGAAAGGCCAGTTTGTCAGAGGATGAACAGGAAGTCTTCCATTTCCTCTCAGCCGCCCTACACTTACGTTTAAGTGTAGATAGGTCACAGTCATACCAGGAATTGCACTTGGCTTTGGACTTCAAATGGATCCTCATGACAGGGGCAAGAGCATCAAGCGTAACAGAAATTGCAGAGCAGAGACAGGGCTGTGTCAGGATGTGAGACAGCCAAAGGTGGAGGGGGGAGAGAAAGTGGCGGCAAAAGCCTCACATGACACACGCTTCATGGGCCGGATGTCCGAGAAGGTAGGTGGCAGTGTTGGGGTAGGCTTGGCTTGGGGGGGATGAGGGAGAGAGGAGAGGAGAGAGTGATCGCTCCAGGAGAGAGGAGTGGTCAGAGGGATGGAAAGGGTGAGGTCAGAGGGGATCAAGACATTGAGTGTGTGCCCTGCAGTGTGAGTTGGGCCAGAGGGGAGGATGGACAGGAAGAGGGAGTCGCAGAGGTCACTAGAGAGTACAGAGGAGCAAGGAGAGTCTAAATGTATATTGAGGTCACTGAGGAGGAGGAGTTGGGTGGTAGAGGCCAGGAGGGAGGAGAGGTCTGCCCACTCAGAGAAATTAGGTGATTTGACCAGGAGGCTGGTGGATGGTAACCACAGTAAGATAATGGATAGTTGAGAGAGATAGACTACAGACAAGGCATTCAAAAGAGGAGTAGGTCTGAGTGGGAATGATAGAGGCAGGAATCCACTCAGGAAAGATCAGGGCTACCCCCCCACCGGACCGGGAGGATCTGGGTGCTGAAAGGATCTTGTAGTCATCAGGGAGGAGAGTGTCAAAGCTCGTGACAGAGCTGGCTGTGAACCATGTCTCATTAAGACCAAGGATATCAAGGTCTAGTTCTTCAGGGAGGTGGCAAATGTCAGAGGAGTGCTCGCATACTAGTGAACCAGAAGTCAATCATGTTAAGAATTTGAAGCACATTGATGTGAACAGCGTTACCCTTTCCATCATCGCTAAATTGTAAATTAATGGACTACTTACAAGTGCCTTGTATTTTTATATATTATGTATTGATTTCTTTATAATACACATAAATCAATGTTTACAGTACTGAATGAATTAACATAACATTCTTTCAGTGTCCTGACCTGTTAGATTAGTCTCTTTGTTACGAGTAGAAGGTCAGGGTACCACGTTCTCCTGGCCCAATCCGGTGCAATGAGGATCATCTGGTTTCCAAACCTTAACCTCCTGATTTCTTGAGGAATGACAGGGACTGGACGAAAAGCATACAGCAGTGGGAAATCCCAATCCACCACAAACGCATCTCCTTGAGAGCCTCTCAGAGGAAATTCCCTTGAGCAGTACAGTTTGCACTTCCGGTTGACACCGGTCGCAAACAGATCCACTTGAGGGGTTCCCCAAAGGGCAAAGATTTCTTGAAGGACTTCCTGAGCTAGATCCCACTCATGGGAGACTGTGCTCTGCCTGCTTTGAGCGTCCGCCGCTGTGTTGTCCTCCCCGGCCAGATGAACCGCTGAGAGGGAGATTCCTTCTTGAATAGCCCAATACCAGAGCAGCATTGACTCTCTGCACAGTGGTAGTGACCCTACACCACCTCTCTTGTTGAGGTGGTGCATGGCCACTGTATTGTCCATCATTATCAGGCCATTCTTTCCCCGTACAGACGGCAGAAAATCCTTCAGCACTAGTCTGATCGCTCTCAGCTCCTAAAGATCGATGTGTAGCTTGGACTCAGACGGAGACCAATGGCTGCTGATCCACCCTTTGAGTGAGGCATCCGTCACTAGAGTGATCTCAGGCTATGGATGCCAAAAGTGTTCGCCTTTCAGAACATTGTCCTTGCAAGCCCACCACAGAAGATCCCGTGAGACTCTGGGCGGAATCTGAAGGTGGTCCGACATCTGTCCTGAGAACTAGGACCACTGCGATCAGAGAGCCCATTGAAGTCTGGGCATTCTGGAATTTGGTTACCATTTGGAGAATGTCTTGAGCCCTCACCTTGGGAGGCAAGCACTTTGCCAAGGAAGTATCTAAAACAGCCTTGATGTACAGGATCCTATTGGGAAGGTGTCATTTGTGACTAATTGAAATTGAGGGAGAAGCCCAGCCTGTGAAGCGAGTGGCAGGTAACGTTGAGATGATCCAAGGCTTGTTCGGGAGAACGCACCCTGATCAGCCAATCGTCCAGGTAGGGGTAGGCATGAATCCCCCTCTCCTGAGATGCGCTGCCACCACCACCATCAGTTTGGGGAATACCCTCGGGGCGGAGGTCAACCCAAATGGCAGGACTCGAAACTGATAGTGCGAGGCGCCAACGGCGAACCTCAGGTATTTCCTGTGCTTGCGATGGATCGGCACATGAAAATAAGCATCCTGAAGGTCCAATGACACCAACCAATCCTGAAGTTGGTGGGCCCGAAGGATCTGAGAAAGAGTGACTATCTTTTATTTGTCTTTCCTGAGTAACTTGTTCAAGTATCTCAAGTCCAAGATGGGTCTCAGTCCCCCATCCATTTTGGGAATCCAAAAATATGGGTAATACCAATCCTTGTTCCTCTCCACTACAGGCACTGGTTTTATAGCACCTTTCTCTAGCAGGGTTAAACTCTCCTGCACAAGGAGTGGATCCGGAATCCTCAAAGAGTGTTTCCCCGGTGGATTGATCTGAGGCTTCCTTAGAAATGGAAGGCAGTAGCCATGGGCTATTGCTTCCAGAGCCCACACATCTAAAGTAAAGGCTCGACATTCTTCGAGATGCTGAGACAGTCTGCCCCAGCTGGAGAACTTTGACTGAAGCCTTCAGAGTGGTTTTGAAGCGGCTGTTGCAGCGGCCCATGGTAAAGAGCCTGCTGCTGGAGCGGACTTGGCACCTCTACCTCATCCAGCACAAGGGAATTTTCGCTGGCCTCTTTGACTGGCAATTCCTCTTGCCCTTCCAAATGAGGGATAGTAGTGAAAAGATCTACCCCTCCACGGTTGTCTGATGGAACGAAAAGGCTGATGTTGGCTAACAGCAGAGCCTAAAGATTTTGCACCTTTGGAGGTCTGCAACTTTTCAAGGCCCTCGTCAGCCTTGCTGCCAAAAAGATGAGACCTGTGAAATGGCATGTTGAGAAGACGAGCCTGCACATCGGGTGCAAAACCCGACTTCTGCAACCACGTAAACCTGCATATTACTGTGCTCGTAGCCATGGACCTGCTGATACTATCTGCAGAATTAAATCCAGTCTGGAGGGACTCACACATGGCTACCTTGCCGTCCTAAACAATAGCCAGAAAGCTGTCCCTCTCATTCCCTTTTGGAATGTGCTCTGCCAGCATGGAGATGCACTCCTACAGAGTGTACGAAAATTTTGCAAGAACACAGGTGAAGTTCGCTGATTTCAACGCCATACTCCCCACCGAAAATACCTTCCGTGCCCATCCATCTACACGCTTATCGTCCTATCAGGAGGGATGGTAGGGTACGTGGCCTGCTTCGAGGTAGCTGTAGCTGCCTGGACCACCAGACTCTCGGGAGTGGGGTGTTGGGAAAGAAAGCCTGGGTCGCTACTGGAGGGGCAGTATTTTCTTGTAAGAGACTTGTCCACCGCCGGATTGGTCTCTGGGGTCTCCCAATTCCTGGTCACCCTTTTCTGAAGAGCCACATGGAACGGTAACACAGGATCCGTAGACAGACCCGTGTCCAAAATATCCATAAAATCATCCTGATCATAATGCACTGGAGGCCTGGACCAGCCCAAGTACTCCACCACCTTAGACATAAGGTGCCTATATGAAGAGTCGGCATGCTCCCCAGGTTCCGGCTTGCCGAACTCCAACTCTGGAGAGGTATCAATACCACTTGCATTATGTAAAGTGTCACACAGGTCCTGCATGCTGCTCTCCTCTGAAATGAGGCACTCCGGTACATTGGGAGTCCCATACTGGCGCCCAAATGGGGCATCCTCCCCCTCCTACAGTCCCTCCTCCTCAAAAAGGGAAGTTCCTAAAAAAAAATCCTTTTTAGGAAGGGGGACAAAAGACTTTTCTGGCATAGACTTAGCCAGAGCCTTCCATGGCGGATCAACTGGACCTGAGGGTTGAGTCAGTAAACTAGGCTCCACCAGTGTCAATGGCTTCGACAATGGCACTGATGGCTTGACTGGCATCGAAGACCCAATAGGCAACAACGACGGCGCGGATGACCTCTATGACGACGGAGAGCTTGATCTCTCCCTCCATCTCGAGTGATCCTTGGACAATTTCTCTCGAGGCCTCTCGATGTGCATCACGCCGTGAACCCGGGCGCGAAGGCACGCGAGTATCGGGCCAAGTCCGCTTCTTGCTGGCTTCCTCAGAAGGAACAGACGGAGCCTTGCCCTGCTTTTCAAAAAGCTTAAGCATCTCCAACCGGAAAGCTTCCCACTCTGCTGGTCTCGACGTTTTGGTCGGGCATGTCACCCTCTCGGGGGTACTTCTCCATGAAGACGAGGAAGGCAACCGGCGGTGCCTTCGCTAGTGGTGGAAACCACTACAGGACCATGAGCGCTTGGCTTGCTTCCGACTAGGAGAGTCACCCCTCAAGTTGGCAGTCGAAAGCGCAGCTGGTCAGGATTTGCGGGGCTTGGACACCTTGCCTACCTTTAACTTCCCCTGACCTTTTCGCAAGGCCTTCCCTGTCATGGACTGACATTTCTAGCAGGTATCCGTCTCGTGGCCCTCGCCCTGACAGACCTGATGCGGAACCGTAATAGACATCTTGGAGCCGCACTCATTACATTTCTTAAACCCGGAATGAGGAGTTGTTGGGGTAGAAAATGAAGACGCTGTCGAAAAAAGATAACAGCAGTACTTCAGAAGTATAAGGCGCGCCGAATTTCACGAAGCAAACCCGTTTGCGGAAAAAACAGAACTGAGGTCAACAAGCGCGGTGCGTGCTATGACGGCACTCTCGACGGAGGCCTTTGAGGGACATCTACTCAACGCCACAGACGCAGGGTGCCCCCTGCCGAAAACAATTCTGAAGGTGGACATTACAATGTCCAAGATAAGGAATACGGTGGAGGACACAATCCATTCAAATGGACGTGATATTTGGACATTAAGGGCAAAGATGTTGCTGTTTTCTACATTTTTTATTTTAAAACTGTGACTGGGACGTGCTTTTTGATGAGTTCCCTCATTTTGGATGTGGAGGCAGGGAGTGCAGAAGCGCTTTCGACGCATGCCCATTTGGTGCGTGAAAGGAGGACTTTTTTAGGCAGTGTCTGAAACAGCTTTCAGCGCCTGTTTCAGAGGCCTGTCGTGCGGTGAACGCAATGTACCCAGAGGACAGGGATGACAAGGACCTCTCCTTTAACACTGCGTGGCTCTAAATGGTCGACAACGCAGTCGCCGGTCATCTGTGGGGTGTGTGTTTAGTGTGGCTTGATGTGTGTGTGCCTGAGCTGCTGGGTGATTTCTCTGTCACAGGACCGCTGGCCTGCTTGTTGGACCCAGGGGCTCGCACATGGGAATTCCATCAAACCCTGATCGCCTTCTGGGTCACTAAGGACGTTGATGCTGCCCTCACTGGATTCCCCTGCCATGTCTGTGGAGGCCTCAGCCTGCATGTCGTGGGCAGCCCAGCATTTGGTTCGACTGTCCTTTAGGGTTTTTGGACAGAAAAATCTGCAAGACTTGCAGTTTTTCTTGGGATTATCCCTTGGTAGAAAGTGATTGCACACCTTGTGCGTGTTTTTCATGGGGTATTTCCTGTTGCAGGAAGGGCAAAATTTAAATGGCGTGCTTTCCATGGCTAGTGCAAAGGGCAGCGCAGCGATAAAAGGGAAGATAAGGGGTCAGAAAAGGCATTCTCCAAAAGGTTACGAAGTGTATAACCTCCGCCCACTCTCCCTACTGTGAAGGGCTAAGGCCCGGTGAGACCTGTGTAGGCCGCAGTCTTTGTTCGTCGAAGCAGTTGAGCGTCATTGACGATTGAGCCATCCGTCGAAGGTCACTGAACTAGTTGGTAGTGCAGCGGGCGATAGGCAGTTGTTGAAAGAATAGGGAGTAAGTCTAACTTTGTCTAATCAAAGGCGTTAGCCAGAAGAACCCTATCGACCGACCACGATAGTGGAAAAAAATCAGAGGGACCTTGACACATGAAGGATCATGGGTACAGTAGATGTCACACTAGGGATAGTATTACTAACACACACAGTCAACATCCCTTTTCGAGTTCCAAAAACAAATCATGCAATACTCTGCGACTAACACTAGATGTCAGCCTATGCATAGCATGGGATCTAAGCAGATCCGCAAGCCTCAGAAATATGTCTATGAAATGCATTACTCACCGTAATAGCATTTCTGATTATTGTATCTGCTCAGATTCACTTGCTGTGCATATAGTCTGAGATCTAGTGTAAATCGCAGAGTATTGCATCTTACTTTCAAAGATCGAAAGGGATGTTGACATGTGCGTGACTAACACTATCCCTAACTGACGTGTAGTGTACCCAAAATCCCTTACACGTAGAGGTCCCACCGAATGTTATTTTCTGCCGTGAGTGAGCTTTATAGAGTGCGTGAGCGAGTACAGAAGAGAGAAGCTGTAAGAAGCCTATGTTCCTTCTACTCCACAAGGGGAGGCGGGGTGGACGCATGTGAATCCAAGCAGATACAATCATCTGAAATGCTATTACGGTAAGTAATGCATGTCTTCTGATGCTTATGAAACTGCTTAGAATCACATGCTGTGCATAGATTAGCAAGCATTACCCAGGGATGGTGGTGGGATGTGTGAAGGAACAGTAGCAAAGAGATGTCTTAGCACCGCTTGTACCACCTGAGAATCAGACCTAGAGTGTGTATCCAAGGAGTAGTGTTGTGTAAAGGTGTGTACAGAACTCCAGGTTGCTGCTTTGCAAATGGAATCTAGAGGAATATTTGCAATGAATGATATGGTAGCACCTTTGGAGGTGGCAAGGCTCAACATTAAGCATTTCAACATCTCAACATTAAGCATCTCTTACCTCTCACCAGGCTCACCTTGAAGCGAACAGTTTGTGCAGCACTGCTTGGCCGACTCTGGACTCCTCCCTGGAACCCCGGTCGATGCAGTAGAATTTCGTGAAGGTGTGCATCGACCTCCACGTAGCAGCTCTGCAGATGTCCAGCAGGGGCACACCAGACCAGAACGCCGTAGTTGCAGCAATCGCTCTGGTCGAATGGGCTCTCGGACAGCCAGGCAACGGTCGGTATGCCAACCAGTGACAATGGATGATGCAGCCAGCTGGAAACGGAAGCCTTCCCTTGGTTCACAGGGCCAAAGTTCACAAACAGCTGAGATGCCGTCCGAAAACCCTTTGTGCGCTCCACGTAGAACTTCAGCGCTCTAGCCACATCCAGAGAGTGCAAAGTCCTCTCAGCCGGCGACAAAGGCGACGGGAAGAAAACAGGTAACACCAAGGGCTCATTGAGAAGGAAGTCCAACGGCACCTTGGGCATGAAGGAGGGGTGCGTCCTCAGCACGACCCTCATTTCGTGGAATGTCAAGTACAGAGGCTTACAGGAGAGGGCCTTGATTTCTCCCACTCGTCGTGTGGAGGTGATGGCCACAAGAAACAACCTATCTTCCACAATAGGAATTTCAGGGGCGCCGAATGCAGAGGCTCGAACGGAGGACCCATGAGCCTAGTCAGCACCACATTGAGCTCCCATGCCGGGGCCGGAGCCTTCACCGGCGGGAACGAGCGGAAAACTCCTTTCATGAACTCCTTATCCAGACGATGACGACTGCCCCAGAGTTCTGGTGTAGCAGAAGATAGCCGCCAGATGAATTTTGATAGAAGCATGCGCCAGCCCCGCCTTGGCCAGCAACAGCAACTACGGCAGCACTTGAGGGGCCGTAATCCGTAGAGGTTTTATCTTCTGTGCACGGCACCAGACGGTGAACCCCTTCAATTTATGTCCATAGCATTTAAGAGTCGAAGAAGCCCTGGCCTTGGCAAGTACCTCCTTGCAGTCCGCCGGGATCTTTACCCTCCAAACTCTAGCGCTGCAGGAGCCAGGCCTGCAGGTTCAGCGACCCCGGGTCGTGGTACAGAATCGCGCCTCCTTCCCTGGCGAGAAGATCTGTGTCTGCCGGTAGCTTGAATGAAGGGGACGCTGACATGTCCAGAAGGTCCGAGAACCATATCTGCCTCGACCAAGCTAGTGCGACGAGGATCATCCTGCACCGGGACCGTCTGAGTTGACTGATGAGTCGCAGATGCAACGGCAACGGTGGGAACGCATAGAGCAACAGGCCGTCCCAGGGGAAGGAGAATGCATACCCCATGCTCCACAGCTGGGGGAAAACTGCTGGCGAACCTCCGGCACTTGGTGTTCATCGCCATCGCAAACAGATCGTTTTGGGGATTGCGCAATCGTCGAAACAGTAGGTCCACCTGTTCCTGCCGAAGTTCCCACTCGTGGCAAGAGCGCAGCTCCCTGCTGATTGAGTTGGCGACAGTGTTCTTCACTCCTGCCAGATGAAAGGGTACCAGGAACATCCTCTGGGCGATGGCCCAGTGCCATAGATCCTGCGCTTCCTTGGGGAGAGCTGGGGATCTGGTGCCCCCGTTTCCGAATGTAGAACATCTTGGTGGTGTTGTCAGTGAAGACCCGCACCACCTTGCCCTTGAGGGACGGAAGTAATGACTGGAGGGCCCAAAACACAGCCCGGAGTTTCAGGACGTTGATGTGCAACGACTTCTCCTCCAGGAGCCAAAGGCCTCTTGCGTGGAGATTTCTGGTATGTGTGCCCCATCCCTCCAGGGAGGCGTCCGTTGTCACAGTCTCCTGATGAGCTGGGGTTTGAAAGTCTGTGCCCACCGCTAGATGCGTGCGGACGCCCCACCACTGAATCGCTCGACGGAATGTCTTGTTGAGGGTGATCTTGTCCTGGAAGCTTCCCAACACTTGTATCCAATGGGTGTCGAGGAACTCCTGCAGCGGCCGCATCCGCAGCCTGCGCAGCCGAATGAGGTAGATGCATGACGACATCAGGCCGAGCAGGGACTTGATAAACCTCACCCTGGCAACTTCTATGGTCAACAGCCGTTGTACCTTGCCCAGGATGGCTTTTATCCGGTCCTCCGACGGTGAAGCAGGCGCCCCACTGTGTTGAGTCTGGCCCCCAGGAACCGAGCATCCTGCCATGGCAACAAGCAGGAGTTTGCATAGTTTGAGAACCCCTGTTCCCTGAGCAGACGGACGGTCCTCGCTGTGTGTTCGACGGCGAGTTCCCTTGACTTTGCTCGGATGAGCCAATCGTCCAGATAGGGGTAAACATGGATCCCCTGTAGGCGCAGCCACGCCGCCACTGGTGCCAGGCACTTGGTGAAGACCCTGGGGCCGTCTTCAAACCGAAGGGAAGGGCTTTGAATTGATAGTGCTGCCCTTGGACCACAAACCGCAGAAACTTCCGATGTCCCTTGTGTATGGGGATGTGGAAATAAGCATCCTCCAAGTCCAGCGACGACAGGAAATCGCCTTCCTCCAGCTGTCCCAGCACGTGCTGAAGGGTGACCATCTGTAACTTCTGGGACTTGATATATTTGTTGAGACGGCGAAGATCTAGAATGGGTCGCCAACCGCCAGTCTTCTTTCGGACGAGGAAGTACTGCAAGTATACTCCGGAGCCCCGGAGCCTCTTCGGGATGAGTTATATCGCGCCCTTTTTCAGCATTGCTCGTATCTCTAGAAGCAGTTGTGTAATGTGGTTTCCTTTCCTGGCCACAAGTGAAAAATGGGAACACTTCCTTTGGAACTCCAGGGTGTGTCCGTGGGCCAGGGCATACAGCACCCAACAGTCGGTGGAGATGAACTTCCACACGCCGACAAAGTTCACCAGCCGGCCTCCCACCGAGGCGCTCGTGTGGGGGCCCGATGTCAAGCTGGTTCGGTCCTGCTTCGCCAAGGCTGTACCAACTTGGGCCCCTTGGCGACGACGACAATGACTATTTCCTCCGCCCTTGCTGCCCTTGCTTGCTCAGGCCTCCTGGGAAGAAGAACGGGCCACTTGATGGTACGGAGAAAAGCTGCCACTGAACCCTTTGGAAGCACCCTGTGATTTGCCTCTGGAGGCCTGAAAGGACGGCCGTCGGTGCTGGAGTGTGCCCAAGGCACGGGCCGTCTCGGAGTCTGTCTTGATGGCCTGCAGTGACTCGTCCACCGTCTTGCCGAACAAGTTGTCCCTGTCGAAGGGCATGTCCAATACCCTCGTCTGGACGTCCTGACTGAAGTTGGTGGCCTTGAGCCAACCACACCGGCGAAGGCAAACGCTGTTGCCCATCTGGCGGAACACAGTGTCTGCGATGTCCGTGGCTACCGTGATGGCATGGTCTGAAGCCACCTCACCTTCTTGTAGGATTTCAAGGGCCTCTGCCCTCTTGTCGTCTGGGAGGAAGTCCAGGAAAGGGGCGATTTTAAACAACAGCTCCCTGTCGTAGCGGGCCATGATGGTGAGAGCGTTGGCCGCCTTAATGGTTGTCGCTGCTGACGAAATGACCCGACGTCCCATGGCGTCTAGTCTCTTTCCCTCGCTGTCCGGTGGGGAAGTGGAAGTCTATGCCAATGACCCTGCGGATTTCTTTCTGGCCGCCGCCGATACCACTGAGTCTTGGGACAGCTGCGCTCTGAGGCTCTTTGACGCAGAGTCTGGAACCCGGTATTTCTTCTCGTAGCGGTCTCTCTTCGCCGGGGTCGAGGATGGGTTCTTCAGGAGGGGCAGCCCTTCCTCCCAAATGCTGTTCAACAACGGGATCAAGAGCACAGTCTTCCTCTTGGCCTCTCGTCGCTGACAAAGGAAGCCCTCCTTTTCCTTGGGGTTGAAGCTGAAACAGCTCAGAGGCCCTAGAGATCATGGCGTGGGATGAACCAATCTCATGGGGGAGAGAAGCCCTGGGTACCAGTGTAATGGACCGGTAGGGGGTGTCTGTACTTCTGCTCTCTATATGGTAGAAGAGAGGCACAGAAGACCCCAGCCAAGATTCTCTATTACGGTAGCTATGGTCGAGCAATCAAGGCCCAGCTTCTCAGGAGGTGATGCAGGCTGGTTCTTAAGTACAGTGTAGTCCCCAAGCCCCCACAAAGGAATGTCCACACACTGTATTGGTTAGAACACAGTCTTTATATAATCAATATTCAAGGTTATGTACACTTATCATAATAACTCACTTTGTACTTAGGAAAATCAACAATGGCAAATATATACAATTCTAAAGTGGTACCACCTTTTGTATTAGATCTCATTAAAGTGCATCAACAATACTGTAACAATGTCACACAGATCAATAGAGTGAAACCAGCAATAGAGAGAGGAGAGAAAATAAGATGGTTGAGCAATAGGCAGAATACTGGCCCCTACCACTAGACACAGTTCTGTGTGGAGATCCCCCCACCTGGGCAACCTGTAAAATAAAGATATAGCACAAGCCCAGTCCATATATTGTTCTGCAAGTCTTATTCCCTCCTATAATGTTTTTACCCCCCCCAATGTACCTGGTGGAGTCGAGTTCTTCGAAGAGGCGTCGACAGATCCTTCCTTTCAAGCGGAGTCACGGATCGTCGAGAGGCGTCGAGAAGCGTCGAGGAACTCGGCGTTTGGCAGCGGGGAATCGACGGCCCTTCTTGAATGCCTTCCCTTTCAAGCGGGAGACACGGGGCGTCGAACGTCCGACAACAAACAGGGTAGAACGGCGTCGATGAGGCTGCAGCTTCGTCCGAGCGGTGCTCGTCGGCGTCGGAGCGTCGGCGTCCTGCAAGGCAGAGGCGTGCGGGGCACCTCGGTGACAATAGTTCTGGACCGCAAAGATTGTGGAGACGGAGGCCCAGCAAGGGCGTCGAGTCGTTCGAGTCTTTGTGGTCTTCGGGTGGCGGGAAACCCACCGGTAGGTTTCTCCTTGGCGCGTTGGTCGTCCTCGACTTTCTCCGGCAGGATAAAGCGGTCGACGGTGCGGACGAGGGAGTCCTTCGATTCAAATGTTCTTAGGCAAGGAGCGGACGGCTCCGGTCGTCGGCGGCACGGCGTCAAGTTGTTCCCACGGCTGGGCAACACAACTTCGACGGGCCTCCAGCGGTTACACAAACCTGCGAACCCTGGTCGACGGCAATGGACTTCGACGGCGGCGATGTCCGGGTGCTTCACTTCGATCTCCTCGGCGGTCCCATCTCGGGTCGGCAGCCTTTCGAGGGTCTGTCTTCCAGGGTGCTTCGGCGAAGATGGAGCGGTGCTCGATGGTCCCTCGGAGCACGGGAAGAGGGCGCCTTACCAGGTCCTCTCTCGGGTCAGTCTTCAACGATTTCAGCAGCCTTCGGATCGGTCGAAGCAAATGCAACAGCAAGTCTTCTTCTTCCAGCTGGACGTCGAGGATCACCAGTTCCAGTTACTCTTAGAGTGGAGACTCAACTCCAGAACACTTCTGAACAATTACCAGTGGTGAGAGGTCCCCAGATATACTATTCTGTCTCTCATCCACACTGCTGGCACACACTCAGCAGCCAATCATACAGAAGGGCATTCATGCAGTCAGTCAGTCAGCCAGTCAGGCACACAGTGCATTCAGGCCACACTCCTCCCTTTCAGACACTCACAACAAGGAATGTGGATTGGGACAAGTACCCAGCCATTCAACACAACACACTGCATTGAGGCCAGTTTCGGGCTGGGCTGTCTCAGTCTTTGTCTCTCATGCCAGAAACCAGACAACCACAACAAGGAGTGTATATTGGTCACACACTCCATTCACCCAGGTCCCACCCACAGGAGGTACCCACAACATACAGTCACTGGGAAGGCTCCAGTCAGTCTAGCTGGGCCTTCACAACAACACCATATATGGAACTTCCACCCAACAGCCAGTCAGGGGGAAGGGACAGAGTCAGGGCTTCCCAGGACTTTGGGAAAACAAGGTAACAGGCAATAGAAAGCAAAAGGCCACAGGGGCCATCTTGTTTCCTATCAGGAATCAACTGATCCCAATGGCAGGGCTTGGGTATCCCAAAATGGAGGACACCCAGAGCACCTGTCAAAATTCAGCATGGAGCTGCCACCAGCCCATACCCTGCTCTGTGGGCCACCCACAAGTGCCCAAAAACATACACTAGGGGCACAGGGTTGTACCCCTACCCATGGGTGCCATAAGGGTATCCCATGGATCTGTTCACCAAACCAAAAGAGAGAGCTCCACTGCCAGGAGTCCCACATGGACTCCTGGGCAGAAAACGTGACAGAACACACAATAAAAAGCAGTAAAGGACAAGGATTCAGAGGCCCTGTCCCTCTGATGCATTTCCAGCATCACAACCAGTGACTGGAGATCTGTTCTGTCGTGGTCGCCCACACCTGTCGTTGCCGTATCCGGCTCTGTCTCGTTCCTCGGCGGAGGGGATAGAGGGAAGGGATGGTACAGTGGCAGAGGATGGACTTGTCTCCTCTTAGCTGGTAGGTCCCCTGATGGTCCAGGTAGCCTTGTCCGTATCTCGGTGCACAGGATGTGCAGAGCTTGTAGGATGTGCTCCGACATGTCAGTCGGTGGTGGAGGCGGTTGCGACAAGAGTGTCGGGAGTGGTGTGGGGTCCGGCTCCTCCCACCCTGCCGTTCCTCGTCGGTTCCCTTGTCGCTCTCCCCATCTGCCTCATCAGGGTCCTTCCCGTAGAGCCCGACCTTGACGCCCTTTATTTTCAGGCACTGTCAGACCTGAAAGCTCCTCCTCAGAAGAGATCTCTGAGTCTAGCTGGTCCACTGTGCAACCCCCCCCTTCTTCTCGGCCAGGGGCGACGGTCTCGGGGGGATGATCGGCATATCATGGGTGTCTTCTCAATGGGCATGAATGACGATTCCCTCTGGGCAGGCAGGGAAACTCTCGCCTTCGTGGAAGTCTCCTGGGAACCCGCATCTGCGGCCTTCGCCAGTGTTGCCACCACTCCTTCAATTGACGCTTTCGCCTGGTGAACCTGGGCCTTCACTGCATTGGGCGCATTTGAGGCCTTCACCGTGGGGGGGGGGGGAAGGTCAGCGCCTCGTTCCCCCTTGGCTTTCTCTGGAGTCAATTGGGCCTTCTCCCGAAGCTTACCCGGTTGCGCCGACTTCCTTCTCTTCGCCGAGCCGGAGCGTTGGCTCGGGGTTTACGGCGTCAGCGATGCTGCGCCCAGCCTGGCTGCCACGGCGCCAGTACCAACAGCGCTCCTGGTACCTGCAGACCCGCGGTGCTTTGCTTTCTGTTGGGCCCCCTTTGCCGAAGCACCCTCAAAGGTCTTAGAAGACCGCTCAGATTTCCTCTTGGGAGAAGTATGTTACCGGGGCTCACCTGCTGCCAGGTTCTTTGTCTCCAGCCACTCAGCGAGCTGCTTTCGACGGTCTTTCATGGGGCTGGCGGACATGTCCTTGCGGAACACACAGGCCTCATCCACGTGCGATTCGTCTGAGTGTGGGCAGTAAAGGCACCAGGAGTACCCATCCTCCAGGAAAACGTTCCGTAGTCCACATCCTGGGCAGATCCTGAACAGAGGCGTCGATTCTCCCTTATCTTCGGTGTAACGCTCACCTGGTTCCCTCGGAGGCGCTGGTCTTGGGCTGGGCGCTGCAAACGTCTTCAAAGTTAGGCGTAGGGTTCGTTTGGCTCCCGGATTTGGCCCCTTACTCACCGAAAGCTTGACCTGCAGAGTGAGATGTCTGCAAGTGGAAAATCAAGGTATTAGTGGCTGGAAGGATGGGAGAAGTTCCTAGCCCCTCTCTCCCTTTCTCCCCGTGGTACTCAGATGATTGTTGTGCTCACCTTAAGTAAATGAATGTTGAGCTCTCCATCCTGCGTCTTGTGCAGGGGCGCTGGGTCCAGTTACTTCACTGGATGTGAGTTCCGCCTCTTGATTGCAGAGGGAAGGTGAGAGCGATGCCGCCGTTTTGCTGCACGAGCGTGACTTGTAAGTATTAAAGTTCTCTTTGGATTGCTCTCTTTAAATGTCTTTTTCCTTATGTCTATGTCTTTTGCTTTTAGGATGCTGTCGATGCCAAAGAAGATGCTCTCCCAGATTCGTGGCAGAGAGCGTAACAAGAAGATGGTGAATTCGAAGGCACGTAAGTAGGAAGACTGCTTTAGGGCCGTAGAATGCACCTTAATGTCCCCTTTTGTTTTTACAGGTGCCGGAATGCAGCGCGAACAAAGTTGGAGCAAGCGCAACACAGGTAAGCAGTATTGTAACTGAACGTTACTAACCAATGTTCTTTGTCTTTGCAGGCCCGATGCCGGATGCGAAATGCAGAAAAGAAAACGACTTGGATGCTGCCGATGGCTCGGGTGAGTTGAAGCGCTAACTTTGCCTTTGTCTAACCTGTGCCTTTTGTTTTGCAGGAGCTGCTGAAGATTGAAGATTGGTTCCCAGCAGGTAATTTTCGTAACTACAGGATCCGGAGCTGAAGATTCGCTGGAGCTGACACGGTGAGCGTCCTGCTGCAGATGCAGAATAACGCGAAGCATGTGGTACCAATCGGGTGTGGTTTAAATAGCCCATAGGAGTACTTAGGTGTCTTCTTCCACCGCAGCCGCGCCCAGGTAAAAGAGTTCCTGCTTCCAGAAGAGTTCCAGCATCAGTGATCCAGGGAGTGGTGCCTGCCCCACCCAGAAAGAAAAGTAGTCCCTGTTAGAAAAGAGTAAAGCATCATCTGGCTGGTAAGTAAGCAGCATGGTCTGCTTCAGGTAGGTTCACCCAAGCACTTTTACACTTGATATGAGCCCGGCGCTTCCTGTGCCGGGACGGGTCCTTACTATGAGCCTGGCACCACCGGTGCCAGGACAAGGTCCAAAAGGTCCCTATTGGGACTTGCTGGTGCCGATAAGGCATGTTATGAGCCTGTTTCCAAGGGTGTTGGGTAGGTCCTGACTCCTTGAAAGCAGTGGTCATGACAGCACCCCCCCTCAAGGCCCCTCCCAAATTTGTTCCCTCCGGGGGTCTTGGTTTATCAGGAAAAGTTCGATGAAATTTCTTAACCAGACGGGATGTTCCGACGGTTCCCAAGATCGTTCCTGGGGGCCATAACCTTTCCAGTCAATCAAATAGTATAATTTAGATTTGGAAATCTTGGAGTCTAATATGTCTTGTATTTCGAATTCTAGTTCTCCGTCCACGAGAATAGGGTCTGGAGATTTTGTCAAACGGGTTCCAGGTTGCATGGGTTTCAGTAGTGAAACATGGAAAACTGGATGTATTTTCATATGAGCAGGTAGGCCCAATTTTACCGCCACTGGATTGATTATGGCAGTGATTGGGTAAGGCCCCAGGTATCGTGGATTGAAAGTACGCGGTCCTTTTAGGGGTAAATGTTTGGTGGACAGCCAGACCTGATCTCCCACAAGATATTTAGGAGCTTCCTTTCGATGTAGATCCGCACTCTTTTTATATTGTTCCTTGGCCTGCTTAAGGTGAGATGTGGCCTCCTTAAAGGCTTGAGTGATTGTCGAATGCAGATGATCTACAGCGGGTGTTCCAAGAGTCTGAGGT
The DNA here is from genome assembly GCF_040938575.1 of Ambystoma mexicanum. NCBI lineage: Eukaryota > Metazoa > Chordata > Amphibia > Caudata > Ambystomatidae > Ambystoma > Ambystoma mexicanum. The sequence goes on from NC_090922.1 coordinate 346,846,089, forward strand.
GGGTCAAGATTTGAGGTGCGAGGGTGGATTCCATATGAAAGAAAAAACGGAGTTTTTCCTGTTCCGGCGTGGACTGAGTTATTATAAGCGTACTCCGCAATCCAGAGAATGTCTTTCCAAGTGCCCTCTGATTGTTGTAACATGCAGCGTAGATACTGTTCCAAGGTTTGATTGGTCCTCTCGGTCTGCCCGTCGGTCTGGGGATGGTGGCTGGTCGAAAGCCTTATGTCAATTTGGGCTAGACGACAACAACTCCGCCAGAAGTGAGAAATAAATTGACTCCCTCTATCTGAGATTAAAATTGAAGGAAAGCCGTGCAACCGAACGATGTTTTCGAGGAATTCTCGGGCCAAAATTGGAGCTGTAGGTAACCCTTTCAATGGGATGAAATGAGCCATTTTCGAGAATAGGTCCACAATCACTAAGATTGTATTAAATCCGGAGCATGGTGGTAAATCCGTGATGAAGTCCATGGAGAGAGTATGCCATGGATGTGGAGGAATGTCTATTGGATGTAGGAGACCTGCTGGTTTCTCCTTCTGGCTTTTGCTTTGAGCGCACACGCCACAAGAATTAATGAAGTCCTTAATGTCCTTTCTCCAAGATGGCCACCAAAAATGTCTCTTTATCTTTTCCAACGTTTTGGTAATGCCGGGATGTCCTTCCATTAAGGAGTCATGGTAACAAGAGATCACCTGTCTTTGTAAATCGGTACATGGTAGATATAATCTTCCTCGAAAGTATAATAGGTTCTTATCCATTGTGAAATCATTTCCCTTGAGCTGCCAGTCTTGCACTTCTGCTGGAGTCAGAAGATCTTTAACTTTAGTTTCAATGTCTTCAATGGATTGTGCATCTATTAAACCCAGGATTCTCTGTTCCGGAATTATAGGTACGGGTTCAAGATTGGTCGTGAGTTCATCTACTCCAATTCGGGAGAGAGCGTCTGCTTTACCATTCTTGTTGCCTGGTCGGTAAGTTATCACAAAGTCGAATTTGGCGAAAAACAATGCCCAGCGAAGTTGTCTAGAGGATTGAGCTTTGGCTGATTTAAGGTACTGTAAATTACGATGATCCGTGATGACGGTGACTGTGTGTCGGGCTCCCAAGAGATAATGCCGCCAAGCTTTAAAGGCGGACTTAATCGCCAAAAGTTCCTTATCTGTAATGGTATAGTTGATTTCAGGAGCTGAAAATTTGTGGGACCAAAATGCCACTGGGTGTAACTGATTTGTTTCCGGGTCTCTTTGCGAAAGCACTGCTCCCATTGCGAGACTGGAAGCATCAGTCTCTACGATATAGGGAAGTTCCGGGCGAGGATGTTTTAGAACTGGAGCCGAGGTGAATTTTGTTTTTAGTTCCAGAAAGGCTTGTTCAGCCTCTGTAGACCACTCGAAACGTTTATTCTTTCTGAGGAGGGCTGTAATGGGTTGGACAACTCGAGAAAAATCTGGGATAAATCTTCGATAAAAGTTAGCAAAGCCCAACATGCTTTGAACTCCTTTCACTGACGTTGGTGAGGGCCACTTAATGATAGCGTCCACTTTTCTTGAGTCCATGTGGACTCCATTTGGTGACAAAATGAATCCCAAAAATTCGACCTCTGTGACGTGAAAAACGCATTTTTCCAATTTTGCAAAGAGTCTGTGTTTTCGGAGCCGCTCCAGTACTGCGGTGACATGTTTTCGATGTTCCGCCTCAGAGGACGAGTAGACCAGAATGTCATCAATATAGACAACTACACATACATCAATGAGCTCTCTGAGGACGTCATTCATAAAATACTGAAAGGCTGCCGGAGCGTTGCAAAGCCCAAAGGGCATTACTTGATACTCGAACAGTCCATATTTAGTACGAAAGGCCGTCTTCCATTCATCGCCCTCCTTTATTCATACTAAATGGTAAGCTCCTCTGAGGTCCAGCTTTGTGTAGATACAGGCACTTTTAACTTGGTCAAGAAGTTCGGGGATCAATGGTAACGGATATCTGTTCTTAATCGTAATCTGGTTCAAGGCACGGTAATCTATGCATGTTCTTAGGTCTCCCTCTTTTTTTGGCACGAAGAACAAAGCTGAAGAGGTTGGGGACTTCGAGGGACGGATAAATCCATTAGCCAGGTACTGATCCAAATACTGCCGTAGGTGAAGATTTTCAGGTTCTGTGAGGGCATAAATTCGACTGCATGGAGGAGTGGATCCTGGAACCAAGTCTATTTGGCAGTCGTATGATCTGTGAGGAGGCAGTGAATTAGCTTGATCTTTTCGAAAGACATCCTGAAATTCCCGGTATTCAGGAGGCAGGTGAGGACTCTCAGAAGCAGTTGCAGCTAGTTTCGTGGGGGGCTGCGGATAGCAGGTAGGTGCGCATTCTGGAAACCGGATTGTCTTTGCTCGCCAATCAATTTGAGGATTGTGTTTTTCCAGCCAAGGGATTCCCAGGATAACTTGAAACTGTGGAGCCTTGATCACGTCAAACACGATTTTCTCTTGATGTCCATCTTGGCTTACCAACGTCACTTCCATGGTGGTGTGAGTAACTGGTCCGGAAGCTATTTCCGTACCATCCACGGTGGTGATGACGTCTTTCACCGACTTAGGACAAAGAGACAGATTCATCCTGGCGGCCAATTCACAGTCCACGTAATTGCCGATTGCGCCACTATCAATGTATGCTTTAATGGCATGCATACGATTGGGTTGTTCCGGACTCACGAGGACCATGGGCATGGTAAAATGCGAGGTCAAAGAACTGGTTTTTACGCTCGGCAAGCGGACCTCTACACTTGTCGGGCGAGGTCGTTTTCCGACTCTGAACCTTTGGCACCCTTATCGGAAGCTCCTACTGTCTTCTTCTTTGGTTTCACTGGGCAATCTTGGAGGAAGTGCCCTGAGTTCCCGCAATAGAGGCACAATTGTAGTTGTCTTCTCCTTTCTCTTTCCTTTTGGGTTAGAGGTCCTTTCACCACCCCAATCTGCATGGGTTCCACGGTATCATTTCCTTTAACGGAGCTCTGTGGTCTTGAAAAAACTCGATTTTCAAACCTGGAACGATCGGCTTTTCGATTTTGTATCCTATGACCTAATTGCACCACCAGATCAATGTATTCGGAACAGTCTTGTGGTGGATTCACCACCTGGGCCAGAACGTCTTTAAGTTCTCCACGAAGGCCTCTATAGAAAAGGGTGATTCTCTTATCCTCAGGCCATCCGGTTTCAACCACTAGTCTGTTAAATGATGCAATGTAGGCCAGAAGATCTTGATTGCCCTGTCGTAGTGAAAGAAGTTCATTGTCCAGAGCCTGTCCCTGAGAATGCCTTGCGAACAATCTTTCCATACTAGCTTGGAAGTCCTGGAAATTATAAAGGATAGGGTTATCCTGAGTCACTAAAGGAATAGACCAATCTGCGGCGCTGCCACTAAGATATGAGAGCACAAAGGCTACCTTAGCCTGGTCTGTTGGAAAAGCGGCAGGTCTACACAGAAAGTGCAAACGACACTGATTGATGAACACAGCAAACCTTTTCGGATCACCTGAAAAGCGTTCGGGCGGAGCCAAAGGTACATTTCCTGGTAGATTAATTTGCACCGGATTAGAGGAAGCCGTTGGGGCATGGCTTCCACCCGGGGTAGGCAGAGGAGTCTGTCCCGCTTGGGCTTGTAACAATTGTCTAGCCAAGTCGTCTGTTCGCTCCTTAGAAATCACTAGCTCTCTCCTTAGGGCATTTGTTTCCTGGCGTGCTGCGTGTACTTCTGCTCTCAACTCCCCGAGCAACTGGGCCAATTGGTCTGTGTCTGAAGTCTCCATTGCGCCTGGGCGGGAAATGTTTGGGAGGCGTAGGGTTCGTTTGGCTCCCGGATTTGGCCCCTTACTCACCGAAAGCTTGACCTGCAGAGTGAGATGTCTGCAAGTGGAAAATCAAGGTATTAGTGGCTGGAAGGATGGGAGAAGTTCCTAGCCCCTCTCTCCCTTTCTCCCCGTGGTACTCAGATGATTGTTGTGCTCACCTTAAGTAAGTGAATGTTGAGCTCTCTGTTAGGGAGAATTCTCTGTTTAGGCTGAATTTCCCTACCTAGTGAGTCCCCCAGCAGCTTTGCTGGATTTATGGGGTTTCTTTTTTTCTCCTGCCAAGAGTGAGACTCTTTTACCCTCACTCTTGGACCTGTTGAAGTGTGTTTTCTTGGTTAAACCTTGTGTTGAATGGGCTATGGGGTCTTTTACTCCATAGGGCCTCATGTATTTTTGTGATGTGGGTTACACAGCACCCTCTGTGCCGTGACCCAGGGGTGTCCTAGGGACTCCCCAACATAGACTCCATACCCTGGGACTGACTACTGTCTCCTAGGGCATGTAAAGTCACCAAAGACTTTGCTAGTCTTAAATCCTGAACAGAACCAGTACAAACCATCATATTGTGGACGTACTGGCTGGGGCAATTCGATTGCCCCAGGGTCTGTTAGTCGAGGGGGCACGTCTCCGTCCCCCCTGATCGAGTTTTGGCTGGTGGCAGTGGAAACTACTTTTTATATTCGACCGCGAATATTTCCCTATGGGATTTCCCATTGTTTTAGGCTAACACATTTAATTATTTATTTATGGTAGCCTTAAACATACCGCCGGTTTATATATTTATTATTATAACTCCGGTTGGGACTTTTTGCCAAAACTTGATTCAAAAATGGCGTTGGCGTTCGCCTCTGTAACTCTGACCCAAAGTGGAGCCCTTTGTTCCACTTTTGGCGGGCTTCTCCCCAGAAGCCCTCCAAAGTGGTGCCACTCTGTCTGGGGTACTTAGGAGGGGTGGAGGGGGATTTAGGCACCCTGGACTGAGTTACCTTGGTAACTCAAGTCGCACTCCGTCCTGATTGGCCCAAGTGGTGAGCCGGCCGGCTCACCACTTAGCATGTTTGAGTGACAGCTAGGCTGGGTGAATGGGGGTTTGCTCCATAAAAGCAGGGCTTTGGGGACTGGAACTTCAGAAGTCGCCACAGGACCAAGAATCCGACGAGGGAAGAGCTGAGCCGACCTGCTTCGACGACACCACACGGTGGAGCCCTGCTGAACCGTCTCACCACCTTTCCCGACGACCGAGGAGAACTCTTAACGGAGTGGCTCCTTCCCTTGACTGGTGGGGACAACCAGTTTTCACCTTCTTTCCGCTTCTCGAGGTATCTCGTGGCCGCCTTGCCCGTGCCAAGCACCCCGGCAACCGGAATACCACACTTTTACCCCTAACCGCGAAAGTCGGTACAACCCTTTAACCGGAGGACTCCGCGGCTGGTTTCTTCCCGGGCAGTGCAACGACCTTCTTCTTCTGCTCTTCAGCGAGAACTTCTTCTCCCCTGACCGACGTCGAGCCTTGCTGCCACTGCCTGGAACAACTGCCACCGCTGGAGGATCCTTTCCGCTTAAGGTACCGTGTTCCGCCTGGCTTCCCTTGCCACCGACTGTACGGGGTAGTTTTAGCCCCCGGCTTTCGAACCTGGGAGTGCCTGGGACACCCTGGCTAAACTTTCTAAGCCACTCTAAACTCTTTCTAACTCTTTGCAAGACTTTGAATCCCTACTAACAGTGTGATCTTGGGCACATTTTCGCTCCGGCTACTCTAAGAGTGGGCCCTGCCTAGTGACTTTTGCTCACCTGTGACTTTGTGCTTCTTTGAGCCTATTGCAAGTGTTCTGGACCTTAGAGTGGTGTGTTTAACCTATTTCTGTTTCTTTTATCCCTTTCTTGAACCTACTAGAGTGTCATCTAACGTTAAGCACTCACCTCTGTTCGAATTATGTGGTGTTAACCTAGAGTTGTCTAGATAGGAGTAAGGGTTGAAACTGCTTTCATTATAACTGTGTTTGAAGAGTTTTTACTATATTTTTGCTAGAGTGATTTCAACTTATGTGTGTTTAATAAATAAATAACTATATACTTTTGAAACCAAGCCCTGGTCAGTGTTTGCTTGTGCTATTGTATTTGAGTACCTATGGTGTATACTTTACATACTGCCTAACTCTTCTTGAGGGAAGTCTGACTGCTCAGCCACAGCTACCAAGTAAATCTGGGTGGTGCAGACTGCTACCAAGTGGGTTTACTGCTATACCTGTAGTCTTAAATCTTTTGCAGTGTTCCCCAAGGGAACTGCACAGGTTTCTGCCTAACACTCTCCATCCTGCGTCTTGTGCAGGGGCGCTGGGTCCAGTTACTTCACTGGATGTGAGTTCCGCCTCTTGATTGCAGAGGGAAGGTGAGAGCGATGCCGCCGTTTTGCTGCACGAGCGTGACTTGTAAGTATTAAAGTTCTCTTTGGATTGCTCTCTTTAAATGTCTTTTTCCTTATGTCTATGTCTTTTGCTTTTAGGATGCTGTCGATGCCAAAGAAGATGCTCTCCCAGATTCGTGGCAGAGAGCGTAACAAGAAGATGGTGAATTCGAAGGCACGTAAGTAGGAAGACTGCTTTAGGGCCGTAGAATGCACCTTAATGTCCCCTTTTGTTTTTACAGGTGCCGGAATGCAGCGCGAACAAAGTTGGAGCAAGCGCAACACAGGTAAGCAGTATTGTAACTGAACGTTACTAACCAATGTTCTTTGTCTTTGCAGGCCCGATGCCGGACGCGGAATGCAGAAAAGAAAACGACTTGGATGCTGCCGATGGCTCGGGTGAGTTGAAGCGCTAACTTTGCCTTTGTCTAACCTGTGCCTTTTGTTTTGCAGGAGCTGATGAAGATTGAAGATTGGTTCCCAGCAGGTAATTTTCGTAACTACAGGATCCGGAGCTGAAGATTCGCTGGAGCTGACACGGTGAGCGTCCTGCTGCAGATGCAGAATAACGCGAAGCATGTGGTACCAATCGGGTGTGGTTTAAATAGCCCATAGGAGTACTTAGGTGTCTTCTTCCACCGCAGCCGCGCCCAGGTAAAAGAGTTCCTGCTTCCAGAAGAGTTCCAGCATCAGTGATCCAGGGAGTGGTGCCTGCCCCACCCAGAAAGAAAAGTAGTCCCTGTTAGAAAAGAGTAAAGCATCATCTGGCTGGTAAGTAAGCAGCATGGTCTGCTTCAGGTAGGTTCACCCAAGCACTTTTACACTTGATATGAGCCCGGCGCTTCCTGTGCCGGGACGGGTCCTTACTATGAGCCTGGCACCACCGGTGCCAGGACAAGGTCCAAAAGGTCCCTATTGGGACTTGCTGGTGCCGATAAGGCATGTTATGAGCCTGTTTCCAAGGGTGTTGGGTAGGTCCTGACTCCTTGAAAGCAGTGGTCATGACATTCGGCCATGTCCACGCGGGGTTGGCCTCAATAATCTTCTGGAATCCTCCAAGAAGCGAAGTTCGATAAAAATTTGCCCTTGAGGGGCGTAGAAGCTTCCGAAAATGGGTCCCCATTAATTGGATGATGAATCGGCAGAGATTGAGGCTATAGCACGAGAACTCCCAACACTTGAACGTGCGGTTAAAATCTGGGGATGGCTGCCAGAGGAGGGGCTTAGGTAGAGGGCAGTCATTGGCTGGGGGCAGTATGACCCAGAGACCAGTGATTGGTTATTAGTAGAAAGACAGTTCAGAAAGAAACAAACAGATTTTTTCTTTACCGAGGATTCCCAGCCTGACGACGGGGAATATTCATGAGCATGTGAATCCATGCCAGACCCCATGCTGGAGAAGTTCAGAGTTTGAGGGCATGGGTGTAGTGTCTTTCCCCGATCTTGAGACGGGCAACGCAGCTTCCTGGGAGGGGAGATTGACATTGGCATGAGAGGGGAGAACCAAGGTTGACAGGCTCACATGGGTGCCACCAGGATTATCGATACAGGTTCTTGGTGCATCTTGTGCACTATTCTGTTGAGCAGGGGAATTGGGGGAGGTTAGTGGGGGGGGGGCAAGTGTAGACAAATCTCCCGGACCATGTTATCCAAAGACTGGTCCCCTTGGAGCGGTTCTGTGGGTACCTGGAGGCGTAATCTGGTCATTGGGCATTTCTCCAGTGTGCAAATAAGTCGATCTTTGGGAAGTCCTATTCTGTGAAGACACTGAGTCAAATGTCCTCCTGTAGCCGCCACGCGAGTCTCTGCTGAGTACGTCTGCCAGAAGATTTAGTTCCCCTGGAACATGTTTTGAAAGAAGGAACATGTTGTGTTTGAGTGCCTAATTTCAAATGTTCTGGGACAGTTTGGATAGCCCCAGAGAGTGAATGCGCCTCCCCCTGTTTAAGTAATACATGGCTGTCGTACTGTCCGTGAGGACTAGAACTGTTCCCCCCTGGAGGTGTGTTTGGAAGGCCTTTAGGGCCTTGAAGACTGCTAGTAGTTCCAACAAGTTGATGTGATTAGATGCTACTGCTGGAGATGACACGCTGTGCGCCGTCTGTTAAAGGAGGTGAGCTCCCCACTCCTTCAGAGATGCGTTCGTGGTGAGAGTGGCTTCTACTCCACGCGTGGTGAAGGTTTTCCCCTGCAGAAGGTTTTCCCGTGACCACCACTGCAGAGACTGAACGAGGGCTGCCGAGACAACCACTAGATCGTCTCACTGGCCGCTGGCCTGACACCATTGGCTCCAGAGCCACGCTTACATGCGGTGCATGCGCAAGCGTGCATGAGGAACTAGGTAGACGCAGGAAGCCATCATCCCCATCAGTCGCATGGCTTTGCGTACAGTCATTTGGTGACTGGCTACATAGTGAGGGATCTGGAACAACATGCTTTGGACCCTCTTTTTGGAGGGGAAGACGAGCCGGTCTTTTGTCCGAATTAGAGCCCCCAGAAACTGTTTGACTTGGCTGGGGGCTAGACTGGATTTTTCTCGTTGATAGAGAATCCTAGGTTGAAGAGGAGATCTACTGTCCTCTGGGTATTTGTCAGACATGTTCTGTACAAATCCCCTTTTATGAGCTAGTCATCGAGGTAAGGATAGACTGGGATGGACTGCCCGTGCAGGTGAGCCGCTATTACTGCCAGCACCTTTGTGATCAACAGGGAGAACCTTGAACTGATAGTGGGTGTCCTCTATCATGAACCTGAGGTACTTTGTGCACTGGCAACATTGAAATATGAAAGTATTCATCTTTCATGTCCAATGTGGTCATGTAATCCCCCTACTGCAGCAGTGGGATTACCTCCTGAAGTGTTGTCATCCTGAACTTTTGAGGTTTGATATACTTGGTTGCAGGTCTAAATCAGGGCGCATGGCGAGTTCCTTTTTGGGTACAAGGAAGTACACTGAATACCTGTGCTTACCTTGATAAGGGGGGCGAATTTGATGGTGCCCTTTTCCAGCAGGACCTGAACGTCTTCCAACAGGATGCGCAGGTGTTCTGGCGACAGGCATCTGCTTCTCGGTGGGTGGTAGCGAGGTGGTCGGAGAAACTCGATACAATACCCGTGGGCAACGGTCTTTAGTACCCACTGATCTGAAGTGATTCTCTCCCAGGCGTGGATGAATGAAGACAAGCGACCCTCGACCAGGGAAGCGTGGGAGGGGACCTGAACCGGCAAGTCACTTTGAGGTGGAGGCCTGGGAGCCCCTAGGAGTGGAGTTTCTGCCTCTACCCATGCTTCTACGAGAGCCTCTTTGCTGGTAATGGAAGTGACCAGAGGATCCTTGACCGGAGGACCAGGAATTATTCTCTCAGCCATATAGCCCCTGTGGCGAGCGGCAGAAGGATTGGCAACAAAAGGACAGCCGTGAGTTAAAGCCTCCATGCTGGTGAAAGGGCTTAGCTGCCATCTGGCTAAGTGATTTCAGGGTCTTGTGTTCTTTCTTTGCGGTCTCTAGGGCGTCAACTGCTTTCCCGAAAATATTTGAATCCTCCACTGGCTTATTAATTAGAAAGGACTGAGTTTCGGGTTTGATCCCAGAATTCTTTAACCCGGCATGTCTTTTAAGCAGGGTACCCTGCATGAGAGTGCGTCCAGCAGTCTCAGCCGAGTCCAGAATGTTCTTGCCTTCAGCCACGACCACCAGCAGGCGTGATCAGGTGAGCTCTGGAACGTTCTGCACTAGGCCCTAAAGGAAATCACTGTAACTTGCCAGTAGCGTGGTCTTATTTGAGTTCCTTGTGGAGTAGGCCGCAGAGGCAGTGACCCACTTGCCAAGGGCGTAAAGCTTCTTGCAGTCTTTGTCCAGAGGGGATTCTGTTGAGGACAGAGGTACCCCTGCCCTTTTCCGAGTGGTCGTAATGACCCTGATATAGAGGGGGTCTGAAGGCGATGGGTGAAATAATTTCTCCACCTGCGGGTAAACTGCCCGTGTGAGAGACTGGGACAACAAAGAAGGGGCCAGGCGCCATTTTATAGAGTTCAGTAAAGGGAGAGCTTGGCTAGTTGGAGTCTTCTCCTTGAGGATATCCTCCACGAAGTTGGAGTCTGGAGCGGCTTCATGCGTTGCAATTTTAAAATGGTCAGGTGCTCTTTTTAAAATGGAATAGAACATCTGGTCGTCCACGGGTGACGACTCTCTTTGTGGAGGGGTATCAGGGGGATCCAGACAGATGGCGTCTTGGTCGACAGTATGCGTTGGTGTAAGCCAAGGACCCTGTTCCCCCGCCTGGTCCCAGTCTGGGTCCTGATCAGCTGGGTCCTGATCAAAAGGTTAAAACCTTTTCATAAGACTCCTCCTGGTTTGAATCATCTGGGACCTGCAAGATGTCTTCTTGGTGTCCCTGTGCAGAGGTGGGGAGTCTCTGCAACATGGAGGGGATAAAGCAAGAGGCCACTTCCATAGGTCTCTTGGGTAGAATATACCGGTCTGAAAAGTCAATGAACTGGGACATTTTGTCCATGTATTGCTTAAACCTTTCCCTAGTCCATAGAAAAGAAGCTGAATGGTTAGGAGGAGGAAAGGGTTCCTCAAAAGTGGGAGACTTTCCTAATAAGGCCCAAGAGAGGGTATGGGGTGCTTCAGAATAGTCCTCCCGACAAGAGGGAGTGCCCTTGCACTCCTTGGCTGCCAAAATGATCTTTGAAAGGCTTTTGTGACGTTTTGGCAGCTGTACAGAGGGTTTCGACATGCCTGAAAACGCAGTCACGGTCGGCGACTCCCTTAGGGTCATTCGGTGCTTGTGCGCCCTTGGATGTTGGGTCGGTGACAGGATTTTTTAGAGAGAACACCCGTTACAGAAGGATTCCCAGTCGCATGTCACGAATGCGGTTGCGTGGAGGACGTCAAACAGCGAGATTCGGCAGGTGCCGCTGAAACATTTGACGGTCCTGGGGGCGTTGAGCGCTTCTTCGACAACTCTGTCGAAGAGGCCTTAGGGGTTGTGTGCATGTGTACACGTGGTGCGTGGCTGCCCTTGTTGCCGGGGTGTGGTTTCCCCATAACAGTGCCGGTGGCCTGTCCATCGGTGCAGGGGACGGCATCTGGGAGCACGTAGGCTCCGCTGAGAGGTGGATGGCTTTCAAATCGGTACCATGGCTGCCGAAAGATTCCTCGTCATCCAAGGCCACAGCGCAGACAGGGGAAAGACCTTCGTCCTGCATAGCGTAGGCCGCCCACAGTTTAGTTTGCCTGTCTTTCAACATTTTTGGCAGACTTTACAGGCCTTGCATGAGCACTTGTTGTGATTGTGAGGAAGACAATGATTGCATCAGCGATGGGTGTCCTTCCAAGGAAACTTGCCATTACACGACGGACAAAATTTAAAGGGAGTCCTCTCGATAGCAGAGGGTAGCGGCAAGAAGAGAAGAACAAGTTACTTCTTACCTGGTAACTTTCTTTCGATGGGATGTTCCTCCGACGTATTCCTTATCTTAGATAATTCGTCTCCAGCTTGCTGGCCTCGGAAATTTCTTCTCTGTAGAGGGCGCTGCGCATCGACGTCCACCGAGTTGGTGTCCCTCGACAGCCACCGTATCGGCGCCAACGTCACCATGCCCATAAATATCCACGCGCAGCGTCCGTTGCTCAGTTCCGTTTTGTAGCATAAGATAAGTCTTGCATGAATTGGCTATTGACCTTGAAGGAGCGTGAGCTGCAACCACAAGGGAAGTTTTACTGCGGGGATTGATGGGAGGGGCGATAAGGAATACGTCGGAGGAACATCCCATCGAAAGAACGTTACCAGGTAGGAAGTAACTTGTTATTCGAAGGGATTGGGTCCTCCAACATATTCCTTATCTTAGATAGACTCCCATAGCAGTGGCATGTAATTGGAGGTGGGAGTAATAATGTCATGTATCCCTTTTTAGGAATGAACCGAATGTAATATGGCTTTGCCAAATCTGGTCTCTTGACTAGCGGAGGAATCCAGGTTGTAAAATCTTGTGAATGTATGTGCGGACGACCATGTGGCAGCCGCACATATGTCTCAGACCGGTACCCCTCTTTGGAGGGCCGAAGAGGCTGCGATAACCCTGGTTGAATGAGCCCTAAGATTCTGGGGGGGGGGCTCTTTCCCTGTCAGTTTGTAATATTCCAGAATGGCCAAAATAATCCACCTGGAAATGGTCTGTTTTGTTATGGGTAGTCCCAACTTGTGACCTGAGTAGCCTACAAACAGTTGGTCTGCTTGTCTAATCCTAGCCAGTCTGCTGATGTGAAAGCTTAGAGCTTGCCTTGGGTCCAGCCTATGTAGCCTTTCTTCCTCTTTCCCCGGATGGGGAGGAGGGTAGAACGAAGGTAAGGTAAATATTCTGAGTGATGTGAAATTCAGAAACCACCTTTGGGAGGAAATTAGGCTTCACCTGTAGGACAACTTTGTCCTTATGGAAAATTGTATGGGGGGTTACAAGATAGAGCTTGTAATTCACTCACCCTCCTAGCAGATGTTAGTGCTACTAATAGGACAGTTTTAAGAGTGAGAAATCTCAGCGAACAAGAGTGAAGTGGTTCGAAGGGAGTACCCATTAGGAAATTTAAGTCCCATAAGGGAACTTGGAATGGTCTTGGAGGATAAACATTAGTTAATCCCTTGAGAAATTGTATTACTAAGGGTAGTTTGAATTACGATGGTTCCTCCGCAGTGCGCTTGAAGATTGATAGCACCGTGAGATAGCCTTCTACAGTGCCAACTTGAAGGCCTGAGTTTGGCAAGTAGAGTAGAAACGATAACACCGTTGGTGTACCACATGAAAAAGGGTTGATATTGTCCTCTCTACACCAGCTGCAAAATTTGTTCCAACGGCAGCGGTATAAAGACTTTGTTGCTGGCCTTCTGGCTGAAAGCAACACCTCCATGACGTCATCAGGAAGGTCCCAATCCTCCTACCTCAATCTTTCAGAAGCCAAGCGTGAAGGTTGATGGTTCTTATGTCTGGATGGAGAACCTGACCTACCTTCTGCGAGAGAAGATTCTCTTTGAGTGGGAGACAGATTGGAGGGCAGATGGACATATCCAGAAGGTCCGGGTACCACGTTCTCCTGGCCCAGTCCGGGGCAATTAGGATCATGTTTTTCCGGTATCTTCTCAACCTCCTGATCATTTGAGGAATAACGGACTGGTGGAAATGCGTAAAGGAGTGGAAACTCCCAGTCCACTACGAACGCGTCCCCTAGAGCTCCTCTAGGGGGAAATTCCCTTGAACAGAACAGATCGCACTTCCTGTTGGTGCTGGTGGCAAACAGATCCACCTGAGGGGTTCCCCAAAGGGTGAAGATCTCTTGAAGGACTTCCTGAGCTAGCTCCCACTCGTGGGAGACTGTGCTCTGCCTGCTCAGAGCGTCCGTTGTCAAGTTCTTCTCTCCGGCTAGGTGGACTGCCGATAGAGAGATTCCTTCCTGAATTGCCCAAAACCAGAGCTGCATTGCCTCTTTGCACAGTGGCAGTGACCCTACGCCTCCTCTTTTGTTGAGGTAGTGCATGGCCACCGTGTTGTCTGTCATTATCAGGACATTTCTCCCCTGTACTGATGGCAGGAAAGCTTTCAGCGCTAGTCTGATCACTCTCAGCTCTAATAGGTTGATGTGTAGTCTGGACTCCGATGGACAAGGTCAAGTCATTGGCATGGGCTCCCCACCCCGTGATGAGGCGTCTGTGACTACTGTCATCTCCGGCCATGGTTGCCAAAACAGTTCTCCTTTCAAGATGTTCTCTGGATAGGCCCACCATTGAAGGTTGTGGACTACCTTGTCCGGAATCCGGAGGAGATCTGTCATTCTTCCTGAGTATTGTGACCACTGGGTTCTTAGTGCCCATTGGAGAGATCTCATTCTCAGGCGAGCCTCTGGCACAAGGAAGATGCAGAATGCCATGAGGCCTAGCAATCTCAAAAAGTCGAAGGCTGGGAGATGTTGGGCCTTTTGAAACTTGTTGACCATCTGCAGAATATGTTGAGCCCTCACCTCTGGTGGCAAGACTTTTCCCAAGGAAGTGTCCAGGACCGCTCCGATGAACTGGAGTCTCTGTGATGGTATCATCTGTGACGACTTTAAATTGAGGGAGAAGCCCAGTTTGTGAAGGAAATGGCAGACATAATCTAGCTGGATCTGAGCTTGTTCCGAAGATACAGCACTGATCAGCCAATCGTCCAGGTAGGGGTAGACGTGGATCCCTTCCCTCCTTAGACTTGCAGCCACTACCGACATTAGCTTGGTGAAGGACCCTCAGGGCGGAGGTCAGCCCAAATGGCAGAACTCGGAATTGATAATGAGAGCCGCCAATTGCGAACCTCAGGTATCTCCTGTGTTTGAGATGGTTTGGCACATGGAAATAAGCATCCTGGAGGTCCAGAGACACCAGCCAGTCCTGGATCTGGAGGGCCTGAAGGATCTGAGAGAGAGTTACCATCTTGAACTTGTCCTTCCTGAGGAACTTGTTCAATTGTCGTAAGTCTAAGATGGGTCTCAGTCCTCCATCCTTCTTCGGTATGAGAACGTAGGGGGAGTACCAGCCCTTGTTCCTCTCCGCTGCAGGTACCGGTTCTATAGCACCTTTGTGTGGAAAGACCTCATAGTGGTTTGGGGGTGGCTGATACAGATGCCGAGGGTAAAGAGGCACCTGCTGCTGCGGCCTTAGTACTTTTGACCCGTCCACCTCGGGTGGATCTCCTTTGGCCTCTTTGAGCCGGCTGTCCTCTGCCTTTCCCGAATGTGGAATAATAGCGCAAGGACTTTCCTCTCCCAGAGGTTCCTGGGGGGCGAAAAGGAGTTTGCAGCTCCTAAAGATTTTGCTGCTGCTTTAGATGTTTGCAACTTTTCCAGACTGTCATCAGCCTTTTTACCGAATAAAGAAGAGCCGTCAAAGGGCATATTCAAAAGTCTGGCCTGTACACATCTGGAGCAAAGCCAGACTTTCGTAACCACGCATGCCTGCGGATTGTAGTACTTGCCGTCATGGCCCTGCTGATACTGTCAGCGGAATCGATGCCAGTTTGAAGAGATTCGCACATGGCATCTTTGCCTTCTTTAATGATGTTAAGGAAGGCTTCCCTTTCATCTCCTTCCGGTATGCAGTCAGCCGCTGATGAAGCACACTCCCACAGTGTGTGACTGAACCTGGTGAGCGTACAAGTGGCGTTGATGGACTTCAACGCCATACTACGAGCAGAAAATACTTTTTTGCAATAGAATCGTACATTTTTCTCATCTCTGTCCTGTGGGACAGTAGGATAAGCGGATCTGCTGCTTGATGAAGTTGCCGCTTGAACCACCAGGCTCTCTGGAGTTGGGCGTTTTGATAAATATTCAGGGTCAGTCGCAGCTACCCTATACTTGGCTGACAATTTTTTATTGACTGCAGGGATAACCTCAGGAGTTTCCCAATTTGATGAAATCTTCCTTTGGAAAGGGACCACAGGATCCTCCTGTGGACCTTTATCTAGTATGTCTGTAAGGTCATCCTGTTGAAAAACAGGTGAAGGCGCAGACCAACCCATGATTTCAATAATTCTTGCCATCAGGGTTCTATAGGGGGCTTTGGCATGTTCCCCTGGGTCTGGTTTGACAAATTCCACTTCTGGGGAAGTGTCCAACCCACTTGCCTCATGTAATGATTCCTGTAGGTCTTTCAACCTTCTTTCTTCAGAGGTAAAATCCGCTAAACAGGTGGTGTGGTCCTCTGCAGCCCAGAGGGTCTTTCTTGATCAGAATCCTCCCCTTCTTCATAGATTGAAGATAATCTGGGGTACTCGTACCTCGGAAATGGTGTAAAACCCATTTCTAAAGCAGAAGGAGCCAAACTTGTCATTATTGGCGAGAAAAAGCCGATGTCGTCGACGCCGATGTAAAAGGCTTTGAAGTGCCAAGAAAGGCGTCGAGAAAACTGGAAGAGGCCTCCAGGAACTCGAGAGGATCGGGATCCTGCCCAAGGATGTCGACGACGTTCTCAGCGTCGTGCTGGAGGCTCTGGGTATAACCGTTGGCTGTGAAGTAGCCGTGGTTTTTTCTTTCATCGGCGTCGATGTTGCGTCAACGATGGCGTCGATTCGTTCGACCGATGAGTCGTCGAAAGTCACAGGGACTTTCGACGACGGCGTCGAAGATGATGCCTTCCTACCCGATGGCCCGTGGCGCTCTCGGGTGGACTCTTTCGCCAGGTGCAACAACTCGCGGCGTTTTGATTTTTTTGGGTTTTTCACCCAGGGTATCACCCTCAGCTGTCTTCGAGGGGGTCGAGGCCGCTTTCTCGAAGATGCCTAGCATCTTTTTCCTGAATTCCTCCCACTCAGCCTGAGAGCTGTGTTTTGTTGGTCAGGAGACCCTTTCTGGGGAAACAGAAGATAACGAGGAAGGGGATCTTCGACGTGTCTTTTTTGAGTGTCTAGATCTCGATGAGTGGTGGGAGATACTTCGAGACCTAGAATGGGAATGCTTTTGACGGCGAGGAGACGAATGCCTCGGCCGAAGAAACTTTCGAGGAGGTTTTGACTGACTTACCTCTCTCAAGCTTCCCCTTGCGCTCCTTCAAGGCTTTCGCCGTCATGGACATGCAGTCCTCACACTCCGAACAATGGTGCTCGGCTCCCAAGCACCACAAACAGATCCTGTGAGGATCCATTAGGAACATTTTCTTTCCGCAGTCTCGACATTTTTTGAAGCCGGACCGCAGAGTCATTGGTTCGGATGAGGAAGTCATCCAGTACGAGTTGGTTTTATCGAGGAAATATAAGAGGTTTATCTGACTGAACTGAGCAACGATATTCCGAGGACCCACGAAGCGCAGAAAAACAGAACTGAGCAACGAACGCCGCGCGTGGCTATTTATGGGCATGGTGATGTCGGCGCCGGTACGGTGGCTGTCGAGGGACACCAACTCGTTGAGCAGATGTAGATGTTGTCGGCAGCAGGAAACCCACAAAGCAGTCATCGAAGTGATTAGACGACCGTAGGCCGTAGAAATAAACTTTAGCAATATAAACTTTTACAAGCTTCGCATAAGCGAGCAACTAGGTTGGTGGAAAAAAACAATCTGGTGGGACCTCGACGCGCAAGGGATTTTGGATACACTACGCATCACATTAGGGATAGTGTTAGTCGATTTCCATTTCGACTTCCCTTTTGATATTCAAAAGAAAAACGCAATACTCCTCTATTTCCGTTAGATGTCGGACTATATGCACAGCATGTGATTCTAAGCAGATTCACAAGCATCAGAAATATATATTTATATGAGATACATTACTCACCACAATCTTATTTCTGATGCTTGTATCGGCTTAGATTCACATGCTTTGCATAGGCTAACTTTAAAAGGGATGTTGACAGGGCGTGCCAGTAGTACTATCCCTAGTGTGACGTCTACTGTACCCAGGGTCCTTCACGCGTCGATGTCCCTCAGATTGTTTTGTTTCTGACATGAGGTAGCATGAAGTGTAGTGTGAGTACAGATGTAATAAAGCAGATAAGCCAGAAAACATCTATGCACCTTCTACTCCACAGGGGAGGAAGGGTAGCTGCATGTGAATTTAAGATACAAGCAACAGAAATACGCTTACAGTGAGTATTGTATCCCTTCTGAGGCTTGTGGATCTGCTTATATCACATGCTATGCATAGATTAGTAAACAGTGGGCCTCATTATAAGTTTGCTGGTCCGGTAGTAACGGTGCCGGTAAGCTACCGGACCGGCAACCTACGAGTTGTGCTCGCGGGTGCCTTCCCGCCCGCCAGTTCTGACCTGGCAGGTGTACCGGCACCCGCGAGCACAGCATGTCGCATGCACCGGCACCATTCACCAATGGTGCTGGTGCATCTGACCTCCCCATTCCCATTGAGCCATATAGGGCTCAATGGGAATTGGGAGCATTTCATTTCTGCGCCCGCAAATGGGCAATTACCGGGTCTGGCAGGGCCGCAATGACCCGGTAATTGTCCACTAGCGGGTGCTGGAATATTTCACAAGTTTGCGGCAGCCTGCCGGTTTCACCAGCAAGGCTACCGCCAAACCTGTAATGAGGCCCAGTGTCTGGAGAAGGTGGAGGGTTGGGAGTAGGTATAGTGGTAAATGGATGTTTTAGCACTGCTTGTCCCACCTGCGAATCTGTTTAGTGCTGAGCAAAAGTATGTATAGAGCTTCATTTAGCTGCTTTGCAAATTGCGTCCAGCGGGACGTTTGCAATAAAGGCCAAGGAAGCTCCTGTACGCCGGGTAGAGTGAGCTTTTGGTGTGAAAGGCAGGGTTTTGCTTGATAGAGAGTAGCAGAGTTGTATGCATTTCACTATCCATTTGGAGATTGCATTTTTTGAAATGTGATCACCTTCCATGCCAGGTGCTATGGAGACAAACAGTTGGTCTGGTTTTGTTTTTTTGTTTTTTTTATTTACATAGTAAAGAACCACCCTCCTTGCATCGAGTGTATGGAGGTTTTTCTCAGCTGAGCTTGGAGGGCTTTGAAAGAAAGTGGGAAGTTTGATGGACTGGTTGACATGGAACTTAGATATGAACTTAAGTGAAAACCTAGGATATGTTCTTAGTACCAACTTGTCTTTGGGAATAACAAAGAAAAGGTCTTGCACTGACAGAGCTTGTAGTTTACTGACGCTTCTTATGGAAGTGATGGCCACCAGAAAAGCCATTTTATATGTTAGGTGTTTACGGCTGGACTTGCGCATAAACTCAAAGAGGGGCCCTATGAGTTTTGCTAGTACCACATTTAGATTCCACCATGAAGATGGGTTTATAATGGGGGGGTCAGGGGGCGCTAGAGGGTCAACCAAGATGTATGCTCTTCTTTGAGGTCCCACGGGACTCCTAATTAATCCTGGTTGATCGCTGCAATCTGTCGTGAAGTCAGTTTTCTTGCACTGCGTAGAACACAGCAAAGAATGTAGCATCTGCTACTTCCAAAATTATTGAAAACACGCCCTGAGAGATCTGGAACGCTGTGCGGGCCACGCTACGGGAGGCGTCCCCGCTGCAGACCGCTCCCACGAGGCCTCAGCAAGCTCCCCTTGAACATCGACGGGGCAGTCCCCAACTCGCCGGCATCAAGAGCGGGAGCCGGGGAGCGGGCGTGAGCTCCCCACATCATCAGAGCTGGTGTGGAACAGTGAGCGGAACTGGTGCCCCCGAGGACTCCCTGGGCCGTTGAGGCGCGACCACTGGGAATTTGCCACATCATGGACAACCCCACAAAGATGAGGAGTGTGGCAGGGGGGGGGATGGCTCGGATCAAGCAGTACGGGCGAATGGGGCACAATCGCCCGGTGCAGTGGGCGGAGGCGGGAGACCTCCCCACAATATCTCTCACCCCGCATTGAGGTGCCCCCATGTGCAAACAAACTCCAAACAAAAGGGCGCGGAGTGCCGAGAAGCGCAGCCCCCCTCCACAATGCCCGGCGTGTGCTCGGAGGTGCCCGGACACAAGCCTGGGACTGGAACTGGCCACTATAGGGCGAGATACACAAGCGGGGCAATGGCCCGCCTCCGGCACGCTCGAACATTGCAACTGCACAGAGTTCCCGGCGGCGGGGCTGAGGTTCTGATCGCTGAGTCTCAAAAGTACTGTCAAGGAAGTAACACAGGCAATTAAAAGGAACAGTGCAGCTCCAGCGCCAAGAAGGCAACCACGAGCGCCAACAAGATATCTATAATACAGCACTCTCCAGTGGCTCCTATATCACCAACGCAGGTTAGCCAGCTCCAGCCCTGCATGCTACCGACATACATCCTAGGGACCCTAACAATCACTCACCCAGAATTTGCTCGCAGCAGCTCCACGGAACACCCGAGGCATCGCTCTACCACACGCCAAGACTGGCTCCCATCACCACGTGCAAACCAAGCTACGAACAGATTCGAACCCACTGCGGCTCTGGGTCTGCTTCTAAGGAACAACCACTGAGCTGCCAGGCACCCCCCGCTAGAGCGAAACCACAATTAGGGGCGCCCCCCCACATGCCGTAGTAAATAAGAAGCGGCTCTCAGAGGGCTTGGGGATAACATCAGGCAAAATATCAGCACGGACCCAGGCACTTGTGGAATCTTAGACGGCGGTGTGTGGCCCAGACCCCTTCCCCAGCAAAACTGTGTTACCAACCGGCTCTGCTTCTAACGCAGGATATCAACAAGAGGCCCAACTGCACGTGACGCACCCTGGCACCAAGGATCCATTAACCGGTCTGGACCAGTCTCACATCACATCAATCCGCTGGCTTCACACGTGCGCAGAGGAACCTGGATAAACACGGAAATGGACAAATTGCAGCAGAAACTTAACTTGGGTGCTGGAACCTCCTCCAAAACTCCCAGACATGAAAACCGCCCAAGCTCCCCAAAAAAAACCCTGAAGTGCCTGGAGGAAGATCACCCACAGCAGCTGGATATCCGCAAGATCCTATTAGATCTAAAAACAGGGTTCGGGAACCTAGACAGTAAAATGGACTCGCTGTCATCCAAAGTAGACTTATTACAACATCGCTTGGACAGGCACAAAGACGGATTAGACAACGCACAACAGAGAATCTCAGATTTTGATGACGGCGCAGCCTCTCTAACGTTGAGGGTGTCCTCACTGGAAAGTCAAATGAAAACAGTTATGGCCAAAAACGAAGATTTGGAAGGTCGCTCCCGCCGGAACAATATAAGAGTGGTCGGAAAAAGAGAACAACCAGCACACAACAAAATGGAGGAATACATAGAAAAAATGTGCAGAGACCTCTTTGGAGACACAACTCTCTCAACTATTTGTAATTGAGAGGGCACACAGGATCCTGACCACTAAACCCATCCCCGGAGCATCGCCTCGACCAGTAATAGCCAAATTGCTGAATTACAAAGACCGGGACACCATTCTTAGGCTAGCAAGGGAGAAAGGCAACCTGCAATATGATGGCGATGCAATACACATTTTCCCAGATTTTTCCCCAGTGACCAAGCCCAAAAGGAGATCCTTCACAGTAGTCAAACGCCAGCTACGCGACAACCAAATCGCATACTCAATGTTGTTCCCCGCAAAACTCTGCGTCCAGCTCGAGGGGAAGGTCCATTTCTTTACCTCACCAGAAGACACCTCCCTATTCCTTGATAGACACAGGTGCAAGACATCGAGTGGCAATCAGGCAGCTCCTCGCAGGGAGCGAACAGAGAGAAACCCACCATGACACACAAGGATATAGCGACCCGTGACCATGACTAAAAGATACTACATGTCGGGACGTCAGATTCGAATGACAGGAAGAGCACCCACTCCTGGGAGGTCGCTAGCACCCCATGCACAGCAACTTTAATTTTTTTGGGGGGGGGAAACCATACGGATGAGTTGGGGGTTATCTGTGTAAGGGTTTGTTTACGTATGTTGTTCTGGTTGAGCACTTTCCAGCCCCACTCCCGCGCCACCTCACCCCTCCGCCCTCAGAGCCAATGCCAAACAGGCACAACCATGCCCCCAGTTGGACTATGGTACCCTCTCGGATCGCCGAAAGCCGACACACAGCTCACACGTGGTGAACATGGGAAACACCAACTCAATTCAAGGTAGCCACGTGGAATATTAGAGGAGGAAATATCCCATCTTAAACCAGGAATATCCTGCAGTCCCTTAAGCACCACAAGGTTGATGTGGCCATGTTACAAGAAACTCATTTAACCTCAAGTAAAGAACACGCTTGGGCTCGAAACTGGGGTTGTCATCGTTATTTCTCCTCCTACTCATCCTATGCTAGAGGGGTGGCCACTCTCATCAACACTAAAGCCGGCTTCCGCCTGATAAAAGTAGAAAAAGACTCTGATGGTAGAGGCCTCCTGGTTCGAGGAATTGTCGATGGAAAAGAACTTGTGTTTGTTAACTCTTATGGCCCCAACGTGGATGGAGCAAATAACTTTGACTGGGTCACGTCCCATCTCTCACACACCAGCACAGCAACCATTACATGGGGAGGTGACCTCAACACACACCTTAACCCGCAAAAAGACAAGTCGCAAGCCAACGCAATTCCCATGTCCAAGGCCAGCCTTAAAGTCCAGGAGCTATGCAAAGCTTACAATTTGGTAGACATATGGAGACATGGCAACTGGGAGAGTCGCGAATACACCTTCCACTCTGAGGTTCACGATACAAGCTCGCGAACAGACTATTTTCTCGTCTCAGCACAAAGTGCATTCCATTGGGGCGAGTGCAGGATCCTTCCGAGAACTTTCTCCGACCACGCAACCGTGACCCTTGAGTGAATCCCTCCCAAGGGAAGGGCGGGAGCTCCACACTGGCACTTCAAACCCGGAGCCTTGACAGACCAGGTATTCGCAACAGAGCTACGAGAAGAAATCGTCTCCTTCTTAAATATAAATCAAGACTCAGTCCCATCAGCAGGAACACTCTGGGAGGCACTGAAGTGTTATATAAGAGGTATATGCATATCCAAGGAAATCTGAATCCTTAAAACAATTAGACATGCACTAGCGGCGAGCGAAGAACACCTAAAAACCCTGGAGTTGCAGCTCTCCTCCACAGATCAAAAACACATCCAAGCTGAGCTTAAAGAAGAACTACTCAAGTTTAAAAACACGGCAGAACGAGAGGTGAAATTTCTACGACGTGGCCACATGGTCTGTCAGTATGGCAAAGGAGCGCTCCTGACCAGGCTAATCACAGCTGATCGAAAACCCACTCTAGTGGAGAGAATCCGATCCCTACAGGGCACACTAATCCACACAGAGGCAGAAATACCAGAGGTTTTTCCGGGCCTTTTACCAAGACCTGTACAGCGCAAAACACCGCAGTGACCCGAGCTATTACGCAAATACCTAGCAGACACAGAGCTGTATTGGGCAGAGAGGGAACTCTGCCAACCCCTGAACGACCCCATTACATTAGATGAGATACTAAATGTGATAAAGTGCCTACCCAATGCCAAGGTCTTGGGTCCCGATGGTCCAATTGGTGAATTTTATAAAGCATTTGCGCCCCGAATAGCTCCACTGCTCCAGAAAGTGTACGAGGAGGCATTGGAGGTAGGCATTCTCCCGCAGATTTTGAGAGAAGCTAATGTAATTCTCCTACATAAAAAAGGCAAACCACCCGAGGAATGCGGTTCATACAGACCAATTTCCCTAATAAACCTAGATAACAACATTTTAGCCAATATTCTGGCCAACAGACTGATCCCCTCTCATGCCAGCACTGGTACTTGCTGACCAGGCAGGCTTTGTACTTGGCCGCAATACAACGTTCGGTGTAAGAAGAATGTTTGGAGCTATGGGAGCGGTTGACCCCTCACATCAGGCATTTGCAGTCCTTCTCGATGCCGAGAAGGCTTTCGACTCCGTTGGGCGGCCCTTCATGTTCGCAGTGCTCAGTCAACTTGGGCTGGGGAACCAATTCATCAAAATGGTTGCGCTACTCTATAATGATCCCCAATTAACCATCATCCTTGGTTCAAAAAGATCCACAACGGTAAACATCCAACGTGGGACCAGACAGGGCTGTCCACTATCGGCGCCAATTTTTGCACTGGTGATGGAACCTTTAGCCTCCTGCCTACGGTTACGAAACATCCAAAGAGGACTGAATATAGGACCCCACAGGCTGGTTATCTCGCTTTATGCAGATGCCGTTGTGCTATTCATTCAGAACCCTACCAAAAACCTAAACCCCATAATGCATGAGATAAATAAATTCAGCGCGGTCTCTGGTCTGAAAACTAACCATTTTAATCAATTATTTTCCCCACTAACTCCCAACACCCCAAAATTTGTTAATGAATATAACCTTAAGTGGGAAGATTCTCATGTAAGATATCTCAGGATTCTTTTGTCACTGAACCACAAAGACATTTTCCAAGATAATTCTGAAACCACATTGAGATCACTACAGGAAAAAGTAAATAGATGGAAAGCACTATCATTGACAATCTGGGGTAGATCGTCATTGGTTAAGATGATAATTCTACTAAAACTCCTTTACCTGTTCACCAATATCCCAATACTACTCCCCCACCTTTACCTAGGGATATTAAAGAGCCTCACGATGGATCTCATCTGGGCCGGGAAGACGGCCAGAGTGGCCTTTTCAACCCTCACACTTCCAACCACAAGGCATGGGCTAGGAGTGCCAGACCTTGAACGGTATTACTGGGCAGCACAGGCACACTTTACTCCACCCAGTCCATCAGACCACACGTTCAGATAGAGCGAGCCCTCGCATCACCCAATCTCCTAAGAGCGGTCATCATCAGCCATCAGTCAGTACCGCACTCCACACTGAATGTGGTGCAGGCCACATATGCTATTTGAAAAAAAATCACCAAAACGTATGGGGTAACGACCAGATACTCTCCCCTTCTTCCGGTCAGATTCATACCTGTAATCCCCCTTACGAACGAAAAAGTGTTCCTCCAATGGGCTGATGACGTACACATCCACTCACTCGGCGATCTATTTATTGAAAACACATTCATGTCACCACAACAAGCTAAAGAAAGAGTAAGCACCTCCTTGCTGGACATTTTCATATGTTTCAGATGACGTTATGCTATCCAAGCTCTCTTCCCATCATTTCCAAGTCAACCTCCAACCTGGCAACTACTACATGGCGTGATCCAAGCGCAAGGGGAGGGCAGACTAGTGTTGTCAATCTACCGTTCGCTTCTAGCCGATACGGTACCAGAAAATCCACGCACGAAAGAGCAGTGGGAAAAGGCACTTCAGGCTCCCATTTCTGATGAAGAATGGGCGTACATACTTAACCAGACACAGAGGGTCGCACTGAACTCTCGATTCAAACTTATCCACTTCCAGCATATACACCAAACATATTACACCCCAGCTAAAAGATGTATACACAATCCAGAGTCGGCCGCGAAATGTGAGAGGTGCGGAAAACTTGAAGCCGACTTCCTGCATCTTGCCTGGGGCAGTCCAACACTAAACATCTTCTGGTCGCAAGTCCTTCAAGAGATAGAGGCAATAATTGGGTAAGAGCCAAGGCCTGTCCCCGCAATAGTGCTTCTTGGAATGACAAAACAACCTACACCCTCCGTAAGGAGACTGGCAAATATTTTGCTGGTCCTAGTACATAGGAGAGTGGCCATGGCTTGGGGGCAGGGCCCGGTGCCCACATTTTCAAAATGGCAGAAAGACATACTCTACTGTCAAGATGTGGAGACCGAGTTCATAAAAACACTGCCATTGCACGCACGCCCCCCCAGATATCTGGAGCCCCTACATCGTGCACCTGATGAACAGTAAAGGAGACTCCTCGTCCCCCACAACCCTGAGTCCATCAGCAAGCTGAGAGACAATAACAAACTAGTACAGGGGGAGTGACGGTCAAACAAACTGCATATAGCATGGATAAATTGACGCAATGAACACTTGCAGCCGAGGGCGGCAGGGAGGGGGGAGGTCGGGGCGGGGAACCAAGGGTTAAACTGGGACAAGTAGATGGAACCAAGGCTGGGCGGAACAAGTGCAGATTTGTTTTTTCTTTGTTTGGCTCTTCTTTTGTCTTTATTTCTATTTGTTTTGTTTCACTCTACTTGCTGTTGGTTCTCTGTTTTGAAAACTATAAATTAAGTTGTTTTTTTAAATAATGGGTGGGGTAAATCCTCTTTACTCCTTCCATGAATGCCTTGATGACAGGGACTTTCCACAAGGACACCTTGCTTTGAGAAGTGGTGTATGAGAAAAGAGCCACTAGGTGGACTTTGATGGACTTGAATACTAGCCCGGAGTCTAGTAATTGGAGCAAGTAATGAAGAATGTGTGATGGAGAATATTCGATTGGGTTTACATTTTTTGACTGGCACCATATTACAAATCTTTTCGATTTGTTAAAATAAGAGTTTCTGGTGTTTGGTTTGCGTGCCTCCTTCAGGATTTCCATACACCTTTGAGGTCGTTTTATATGGCCAAATTCTGACTTTAGGAGCCAAGCTGGCAAGTTCATGGATTGAGGTTGTGGGTGTAACGTCATCCCCCCCGTGCTGGGTGAGCATGCCGAAGGGGCACAGGGGTTTGATTGGATCGCACATTGACAGTTTTCACAGATGCGGAAACCAAGGTTGTCTCGCACACATGGGAGCAACCAGTATTAGAGGCATTTGTTCCTGGTGCAGTTTGTTCACTATTCTGCTCAGTAGCAGTGTTGGGGGGGAGAATGCGTAGGCACAGGGCGTTGCTTGGACCCAGGTTGGGGAAAACTGGATGCAAAGTCTGGGCATCGTGTGTTTTGGCTTGTGGCGAACAGGTCTAAGGGAGGATAACCCCAGAGGTAAAAAAAATATTGTCTGAGATTTTTCTGCTGAGCTGACACTCATGCTCTTCGGGTAGAAGATCTCTGCTTAATGAGTCTGCCAGGGAATTGAGTTCCCATGGAACATTTTGCGATACTAGGAACATGTTCCGCTTGAGTACCCACTTCCACATTTTTTGTGCTAGCCTGGACAGACCTGGAGAGTGTGTGCCTCCCTGCTTGTTTATGTAAAACATGGCAGTGGTGCTCTCTGTGAGGATTTGTGCTGTTTGACTGACAGATGCACTTGAAAGGGGGCTTTGAGCACTGAAAGTAGCTCTAAGAGGTTCATGTGATTTTGAGCTGCGATATGGGTCCACGGGTTATGCGCTGTGGGGTGAATGTAATGGGCTCCTCAGCATCTGTTGTGACAATCGCTTGCACTGTAGGATTGTGAAGAGGATTTCCCTTCAACAGATTTTCCTCTGTCCACCTTTGTAGCACTTGAACTAGGGTTAGGGAAACAAACACTAGATCGTCCCACTGACCGCATGCCTGAGACCACTGTTTCGCTAACCAATCTTGCATTGGGTGCATGCGGAGCTGTGCGTGCGGAACCAGGTAAATGCATGAAGCCATCTCCCGAGCAAACGCATTGCTTTGTGTACGGTTATTTATCAACCGGCTAGATAATGAGGTATTTACAGCAGTATGTTTTGCACTCTTTTGTTTAACGGAAAGTTTAGACCCTCTTCTGTTTTTATGACAGCTCCTAAGAACGGTTTGTTTTGCTTTGAACGAGACTTTATTTTTTCTCGTTGATTGAGAATCCCAATTGGAACAGAAGATTGATTGTTCTTTGGGTATTTTGCTTGCAAATTTGGGGCTATTCCTCTGTTGTCAGCCGGTCCTCCAGATAAGGGTACACTGGGATTGATTCTCTGCGTAGGTACGCTGCCACTATCGCTAGTAGGTTGGAGAATACCCTTGGAGCAGAGGCCATGCGAAGGGTAGCACCTTAAATTGGTAGTGTTGGTTCGATATTTTGAAGCACAGGAATTTTCTGCACGTTGGGAACATTGAAATAAGAAAGGAACAAGTTACTTACCTGTAACTGTTGTTCTCCAGCATGGGTCTGGCATGGATTCACATGCTCATGAATATTCCCCGTCGTCAGGCTGGGAATCCTTGGTAAAGAAAAAATCAGTATCAGTTTCGTTTCTTATCTGTCTTTCTTAGTAGTAACCAATCACTGATCTCTGGGTCATACTGCCCCCAGCCAATGACTGCCCTCTCCCTAAACCCTGCCTCTGGCAGCCATCCTCAGATTTGGTAGCACACAAAGTGGCAGTATGACCAAGTGAAGAGCCGCAGAGGGGTAGGTGGGAGGGTTCGCATGTGAATCCATGCCAGACCCATGCTCGAGAACAACAGTTACAGGTAAGTAACTTGTTCCTTCTCCAGCATGGGGTCTGGCATGGATTCACATGCTCATGAATAAAATAATACATAGCAGTATACACATGCACAACCACGGGAGGTGGCAAAGGCTCAACATTAAGCATTACATCCAAAACTGAACATTAAGCAATTCTTACCTCCTCACCAGGCTCACCTTAGGCGAACAGGTTGCACAGCACTGCTTGGCCGACCCTGGACTCCTCCCTGGAGTCCCGATCAACGCAGTAGAATCTTGTAAAGGAGTGCGTCGACCTCCACGTAGCAGCCCTGCAGATGTCCAGCAGGGGCACACCAGACAGGAACGCTGTGGTAGCAGCGATCACTCTGGTTGAATGGGCTCTCGGACGGCCGGGCAGCGGTCGGTTTGCCAACCGGTGACAGTGCATGATGCAGCCGGAGAGCCATCTGGAAATGGAAGTCTTCGAGAGAGCCTTCCCTTGATTCACAGACCCAAAATTCACGAACGGTTGTGACGTCTTCCGAAATCTCTTTGTGCGGTCCACGTAGAACTTCAGCGCTCTAGCTACATCCAGCGAGTGCAAAGTCCTCTCGGCCGGCGTCGAAGGCGACGGGAAGAAAACTGGTAACACCAAGGGCTCGTTGAGGTGGAAGTCCGACGGCACCTTGGGCATGAAGGAGGGTTGCGTCCTCAGCACCACCCTCGTGTCATGAAAAGTCAAGTATGGAGGTTTGCAAGTAGGGCCTGGATCTCTCCCACTCGTCGTGCGGAGGTGATGGCCACGAGGAACACTGTCTTCCATGACAGGAACTTCAAAGGCACCGAATGCATAGGCCCCCATGAGCCTGGTCAGCACCACATGAAGCTCCCACGCCGGGGCAGGAGCCTTCACCGGCGGGAATGATCGAAATAGTCCCTTCATAAATTCCTTCACCAGGCGATGAGACCACAAGGACGCCCGTCCCGTAGTCCTGATATATCGGGAGATGGCAGCCAGATGTATTTTGATGGAGACGTGAGCCAGTCCAGCTTTGGCCAGCGACGGGAGGTACGGCAGTACTTGAGGGGCCGTAATCTGCAGAGGGTTAATCTTCTGTGCCCGGCACCAGACAGAGAACCTCTTCCATTTATGACCGTAACACTTGAGAGTTGAGGGCGCCCTGGCTTTTGCAAGAACCTCTCTGCAATCAGCCGGTATATCGTACCCTGCAAACTCTAGCGCTGCAGGAGCCAGGCCTGCAAGTTCAGCGACTGCGGGTCGTGATGGAGAATGGCGCCTCCTTCTCTGGAGAGAAGATCTGTGTCCGCCGACAGCTTGACTGGCGGGGACGTTGACAAGTCCAGAAGGTCCGGGAACCAGATCTGCCTCGGCCACGCCGGTGTGAAGAGGAATATTCTGCACCTGGACTTCTTGAGCTGGTTGATGAGGCGGAGCAGCAACCGCAACGGAGGGAACGTGTTTAGAAACAGGCCGTCCCAGGGGAACGAGAAAGCATCGCCCATGCTCCTCGGCCGTGGGAACCTGCTGGCGAACCTCTGGCACTTGGAGTTTATCGCCGTCGCGACCAGGTCGATCTGGGGTTTGCCCCATCGTTGGAAGAGCCGATCCACCTGGTCCTGGCATAGTTCCCACTCGTGGCACGAGCGCAGCTCCCTGCTGAGTGAGTCGGCCATGGTGTTTTTGATTCCTGCCAAGTGGAAGGGAACCAGAAACATCCCCTGGGCGACGGCCCAGTGCCACAGATCCTGGGCCTCCTTGGATAAGGCTGGGGATCTGGTGTCCCCTTGCTTCCGTATGTAGAACATTGTGGTGGTGTTGTCGGTGAAGATCCTCACCACTTTGTCCTTGAGGGACGGAAGGAACGACTTGAGTGCCCAGAACACTGCTCGGAGCTCCAGAATGTTGATGTGGAGGGACCTCTCCTCCGGGAGCCAAAGGCCTCTTGCGTGGAGATCTCTGGTGTGGGCCCCCCCAACCCTCCAGAGAGGTGCACATCGTCACCGTCTCCTGACACGCCGGGGTTTGAAAGACCGTGCCTGTAGTGAGGTGAGCATGGGTGCCCCACCATAGGATCGCCCGACGGAACTCCTCGTCGAGAGGGATCCTGTCCTCGAAGCAGCCTGTCGCCTGAAACCAGCGGGCGTCGAGGAACTCCTGTAGCGGACGCATCCGAAGTCTGCAAAGGGGTACAAGATAGATGCATGAGGACATCATCCCGAGAATGGACTTGATGGACCTCACCCTGGCCACATCTGTTGCTAACAGGCGCCGCACCTTGCCCAGGATGGTCTTGGTCCTCTCCTCTGACTGGGAGGCCAGTTGCCCCACTGTATCGAGCTTCGCTCTCAGAAACAGTGCTACTTGCGATGGAACCAGGTGGGATTTGGGGTAGTTGATGGTGAACCCCAGTTCCGTGAGCAACCGGACGGTCCTCGCTGTGTGTTCGATGGCGAGTTCTCTTGTCCTTGCCCGGATTAGCCAGTCGTCCAGGTAGGGGCAGACGTGGATCCCCTGCAGGCGCAGCCGCGCCGCCACTGATGCCAGGCACTTGGTGAATACCCTGGGTGCCGACTTTAATCCGAACGTAGGTAGGGCTCTGAATTGGTAGTGGCGTCCCTGAACCACAAACCTGAGAAACTTCCTGTGTCCTTTTAGAATGGGGATGTGGAAGTAAGCATCCTCCAGGTCCAACGACGATAGGAAGTCGCCTTCCTCCAGCTGCCCCAGCACGTGCTGGAGGGTGACCATCCTGAATTTCTGCGCCTTGATGTATTTGTTTAACCGACGCAGGTCCAGGATGGGGCGCCAACCGCCTGTCTTCTTTTTGAAGAGGAAGTACCTTGAGTACACTCCGGAGCCCCGGAGCCTCCTGGGGACGAGCTCGATGGCCCCTTTCTTGAGCATCGCCCTTACCTCCAACAGCAGTTGAGGGACGTGATTCTCCTTCCTGGCCACGGGAGGAATGCAAGGGCACTTCTTTTGGAATTCCAGCGAGTGCCCGTTGCCCAGGGTGTCCAACACCCAACGGTCGGTGGAGATGGATCCCACACGCTGATGAACATTGTCAACCGGCCTCCCACCGGGGTGCTTCGCTGGGGGCCCGACAACACGGCCAGGTCAGTCTTGCTTGGAGGCGGCCTTGCCACCTTGGCCTCCTTGGCGACGACAGCGGGATCCCCCTTGCTTGCCGCGACCTCTGTAGGCCTCCTGGTAAGAGGAGCGGGCCGCCTGGCGGTAAGTGGAGGAGCCACCGCTGGATCCTTTGGATCCACCCGGTCTGCCTCGGGAGCTCCGAAAGGGCCGTCGCTGTTGAAGCACCCCTAGGTCCCAGGCCGTCTCCAAGTCGGTCTTGATGGCCTGTAGGGACTCGTCCACCGCCTTACCAAAAAGGTTGTTGCCGTCGAACGGCATGTCCAACACTCTGGTCTGGACATCCTGGCGAAAGTCCGTCGCCTTGAGCCATCCTCGTCGTCGGAGGCAAACTCTGTTGCCCAGTTCGCGAAATCCGGTATCGACAATGTCCGTTGCCACCGTTATGGCATGATCCGACGCCACCTCGCCTTCCTGCAGAATTTCTAGGGCCTCCGCCCTCTTATCGTCAGGCAGGAAGTCTAGCAGGGGAGCTATCTTGAACCAGAGCTCCCTGTCATAGTGGGCCACCATCGCTAAGGCATTGGCCGCCTTAATCGTCGTTGCCGCCGATGAGATGACTCGTCGTCCCATGGAGTCCAACTTCTTGTCCTCGCTGTCCGGCGGGGAAGTGGAAGTTGAAGCCGCCGCACCTGCCACTTTCTTCTTAGCCGCTGCCGAGACGACAGAGTCCGGCGTGGGCTGGGCCCTGAGGCACATAAGGGTGGCATTGGGGACGCGGTACTTCTTCTCGTACCTGTCCCTCTTGGCGGGTGTCGTGGAAGGGTTCTTGAAGACGACAAGCCCCTCGTCCCAGATGTCATCGAGCAAAGGCAACGCGAGGACCGTCTTCCTCTTGGCCTCTCATCGCTGGTAAAGAAAACCTTCCTTTTTTTGTTCTTCAGGGCAGAGCTGGAAGAGCTCGGATGCCCTGGTTATCATGGTGTGGAAGGAGCCAATTTCGTCGGCTGGAGCAGCCCCCGCGGGGGGGGGGGGGGGGGGGGGAGAGGATGGGGGGTGATGACGGGATGTACGCTGTGTCATCGCTGCCGTCGTCGTCCTTCCCCCGTCGCTGTATCTGTTGCCGTATCCTCTCTAGCATCCGGCGAGGGGGATGAGGGGTCCACAGGCCTCACGGGCACAGAGGGTGGGGAGGGGTGGACTCTCCTCCGCTTGTTCAGAGGGTTTCACGACGGGCCTGGCCTGGATCCTCCGTCGGGGTCCGTGGTAATCTCGTCCTTATCTCGGTACATTAGGATTGGATCACCAACAAAATGGCCGCCGAGCTATCCTGGGGCTCTGGTAATGGCTGCGACGGACGGGATGGCCGCTCCACTGGGCGCTCTTCGTCGCCCTCGTCGCTATCTTCGATCACGTCAGCGGGGACCGCCCCCTGGGATCGAACCTTCTCGAACCTCTCGTTGAGGCCTATGAACCTCTCATTGAGGCCCTTCTTGGTTTCCACCAGCTCCTCCTCAGAGGCTGATTCCGAGTCTGTAATGGCCACCGGCCCCCCCCTCTTTTTCCGCCGGGGACTTCACGGGGGTCTTAATGATGGGCTGGAAAGAGGATCCCCTCCGCGGTGGCAGGGTTACTCTGGGCCCAGGGGCCGTTTCCACTGGCATAGTCTCAGCCGACTTCGCCAGGTTCGCAGCGACCACATCGATAGAGGCCTTTGCCGGCTGGATCAAAGCCCTCACCACCTTAGGTGCGTCCTGGGCCTTCGCCTTGGGGGGAGGGTCAGCGCCTCGCTCTCCCTTCGAGATCGACCGGGGCCGCTCCAGCAGCTTACCCGGGTTCTCGGACTTCCTCTTACCCGAACCAGAGCGCTGGCTCGTGGTTGAACGTGCCGGGGAAGTCGCGCCCTGCCTTGCAGCCAAAGAGCCCGACCTTTCGGCCCTCCCGGTGCCCGTGGACTCGGGGTGCTTTGCCTTCTGTTGGGCCCCTCACGGGACTTAGAAGCCTGCTCAGACTTTTTCTTCGCCTTCTCACCTGCTGTGCCCTTCTCCAGCCAGGCGGCGAGGCGGGAACGACAATCTTGTTTGCTCCGTTCCGAAAGGTTCTTGCAGAACGCACAGTCTTTCTCCATGTGCGTCTTGTCCTCATGAAGGCAGTAGAGACATTGCGAATGCGCGTCCTCCTTGAAAACGTTTTGTAATCCGCATCCAGGGCAGCACCTGAACAGCTTGGATCCGGGCGTTGAGCTTCCCTTGTCCTGGGCCATGTCCGTTGAGGTAGGCCGCAGATCTTCCGGAATCCTCCAAGAAGCGTAAACTCGACAAAAACTTCACCCTTGAGGGGCATAGAAGAATTCCGAAATGGAACCCCGTTATCGGAAGTAGAAACGGTGGAGTTTGAGCCTCGATTAAACCGAAAAAATGAGAAAATCTCCTGAAAAAAGTGCGAAAACGCAGCAAAAACTCGAGAGCTAAAGCACGAGGACTCCCAACACTTGAGCATGCAGTAAAAATCTGAGGATAGCTGCCAGAGGCGGGGCTTAGGGAGAGGGCAGTCATTGGCTGGGGGCAGTATGACCCAGAGATCAGTGATTGGTTACTACTAAGAAAGACAGATCAGAAACAAAACTGATACTGATTTTTTCTTTACCGAGGATCCCCAGCCTGACGATGGGGAATATTCATGAGCATGTGAATCCATGCCAGACCCCATGCTGGAGAAGTATGCATCTTTCACGTTCAAGGTTGCCATGTATTCCCCGTTTTGGCTGTGGGATTACTTCCTGAAGCGTTGCCATGCAGAATGTTTGTGGTATTACACAGGTGTTCGCAGGGCGCAGGTCTAGGACATGGTGCATTGTTAGGTCTTTTTTCGGCACAAGGAAGTACATTGAATAAATACCCATGTTTACGTGGTTTGCCGGGAGGATTTCTATGGCATCCTTTAGTAGCAGTGCTTTGACTTCTTCTAACAGGGTGCGTTGTTCTTCCTGTGTAGTTTGTCTTGGCTGGTGTTTGTATTAGCTCTATGCAATAGGCCCCTGCCACAGTGGAAAGTCCCCACTTGTCCAACGTGATCCCCTCCCATGCATAGGTAAAAACCCCCCTCTTGAGGAGGAGAATGTGCCCCTACTTCTTTGCTTTGGCCCCTTTGAAAATTCTTTTGAGAGGAGTACCCTTGTGAAGAATCCCAGGACGAACCCTGGTTGTAATTGGAGGACCAACGGGAGTTCTGTCCTCTAAACCGTCGTGCATTGGAACCTCCTCTCTGCCCAAAGGGTTTATTAGTGAGTTGTCCCAGGGATTTGAGGGTGTCATATTCCTCCTTCAGACTTTTTAGTGCGTCCTCGACCGTTTTTCCAAATAATGTGTTGGGC
Organism: Ambystoma mexicanum; assembly: GCF_040938575.1. Lineage (NCBI taxonomy): Eukaryota > Metazoa > Chordata > Amphibia > Caudata > Ambystomatidae > Ambystoma > Ambystoma mexicanum. Next base: position 346,880,499 of record NC_090922.1, read on the forward strand.
ATGATGGACATGTTTAAAAGGGTAGCGTAGCCTGGATCTCCAATTTGAAACCCGATTGACGTAGCCATACATGGCGTATGAGTGTACCTTCTGCCAAAATTCGCCCCGCATTGTCGGCTGCGTCTCAGTTATTCTTAAGAATATAGCTTGCTACATCTCTCCCTTCAGCAATAGTGTGTAACAGCCGTGTCTTTAGGGGCTCTAGAACAGAGTCTATTTGTTGTGCGACCTCGTCCCACTTGTGGTAATTCTAGCTAGATAATAGCGCAGTGTTGTTAGCTATTCTTACTTGATAGGCAGCTGAGGAAGCTACTTTCCTGCCAAGGGTGTAGATTTTCTTACTCTCCTCGTCAGTAAGGGGCTTCAGTAGAGGTTAGGGGTGTTCCTTCTCTCTTTCTTGTGGTGGTGACTACTACAGAGTCAGGCGTTGTCTTCCCCCTAATGTATAAAGGGTCAGATGGGGCTGGTCTGAACATTTTTTTCCAATGAGTGGGTTGACTGCCCTTGTCAGATTGGGGCAAGTAGAGAAGGATGAATACAGCTCTGGATAGATTGAAGCAGATCGATAAACTGTGCTGCAGATCTCTTATCCTCAAGGATGTCCTCTACAAAGTCTTTATCGACTCGAGCTTCATGGGCCTTTAAGAGCAGGTCATTGTTCTGCAGCTGGTTGTCTATCGGGGAATCGGCCACCGGCTGGTCGGTATGGTCTGGGGATTGGATGATGTATACGTCATCATCATAGTATTGGTCTAACTCCCCTGTATCCCGTTGGTCTTCTGGTTCTGTAAATGAGCCAGGGTCCTGTGAGCCTTCAGTGTTGTAGTAATGTGTGTCCTGAGCTACTTCTTGATATGACACGTCTAGGCGGGCTCTTCTGTCGTCGGGCTGTTTGCTAGCTGCTTCACCTTAAGGGGGGCCCTAAAGGTTGGGGAGTTGATCAAAGAAATTTACAAAACTAGACATTCTGCTCATGACCCTCTTCTGGGGTCCATTGGGAGGAGTTTGGCAACACTGAGGGAGCAGGTGTAGGTAGAGGCTCTGGAGCAGGGGGCTGTTTGTGATGCATTGCCCCTGAAAGGGTGTCCTCAGGGGCAGAATAATCCCTCCTTTTTGAATCTTGAGATTTTGTGGCTTGCGGCATCAATGATTTTGAGTGTTTCGACCTTCTGGCCTTCAGTAGGGTGTCCGGGATGTGTTTTTTAAATAAGTCGCTCATTTTAGAGCTTTTTGCAGCAGCCGTCGATGTACGTTTCGATATGCGGTCGCCGGAAACCTGAGGACTTTCCAGATTTGGACACAGTGTCAGAAACTGACTTTGGCATCTGTTTCGGAGGCCTGTCATGTGGTGACCGCGATGGCCCAGAGGACAGGGAATGTTCGGACCCTCCCTTCGAAGTTGTCGACTATTGCCATTGATGGCTTTTAGCGCAGGACCACTAGAGCCAACACTAGTCAACTTGCTCACAATACCTATGTCTGCTTGTGTTGAGTGTTATGCTATCCTGCTGGACACCTTTGTAAATATCGTGTATGGATATGTTATGTAAAATGTAAATGGTATATATAGGCTTCATTTTGTAAATGTATGTAATAATTTGTAAAGTTATTTAACTGTAACCTTAAAGAAATGCACCCAGATGCCTTTGGCCAGGCGGGCTATATAAATAACCAAAATACAAATACAAATGTGCTTGGTGTGGCATGTAATGGAGGTGCTTGAGCCGCTGGGTGTCGTCTCCATAGCAGAACCGCCAGCTTGCCTGTTGGAGTCGGGGGTTCGCATGCGGGAATCCATTGGATCCCGATCGCCCTTGGCATCACTTAAGACGCTGACATCGCTGGAGGCTCCCTCCATGTCCATGGTCCCTAGGGAGGCAAAGGTTACACACTCAATGTGAATCCTTCCAGGGAAACCTCCTGTTACAGGAAGGGCAGAATTTAAAAGGAGTATTTTCCATAGTGTATAAAGATGGCAGCCTGGCGGAATACAAGGAAGTATAGGGGAATATGCATTCTCCAAGTGAGATAGAATATGAACCTCCGCCCGCTCTCCCTACTGTACAGGGCCGAAGCCCGTTGGGGCCTAGATAGGCTTCAGACAAAGATTGTCGAGACGGGAGTCGTTGACAGATTGTCTTGTCCTCAAAAGCTGTTGCCGGAGATCTTGCGGTGTACGGTTGTCGAAAGGACAGAGAGCAAGTTTAACTTTAAACTTTTTCTAAATAATGGCACCAGCCAAGAAGGAACTCTGCGATATCTGTCTGAATATGATGGCAGAAAAAACAATCTGAGGGACCTCGAAGCGTGAAGGACCATGGGTGCAGTAGACGTCACACTAGGGTTAGTATTACTGGCATGCCCTTTCGACGTCCCTTTTTGAGTTTCGAAAACAAAATATGTAATACTCTGTGGCTACCACTAGATGTCGGCCTATGCATAGCATGTGATCTAAGCAGATCCACAAGCCTCAGAAAATATATATGATACATTAATCATCGTAATTGTATTTCTGGTGCTTTAGATTCACACGCTCTGCATAGTACAACATCTAGTGGAAGTCGCAGAGTATTACAAGGTTTGTTTTTGAAACTCAAAAATGGACATTAACAGGCCGCATTTAGGAATACTATCCCCAGTGTGACGTGTACTGTATCCATGGTCCTTCACGCGTCGAGGTCCCCTCAGATTGTTTCTGACTTGAGGTTGCATGAAGTGTAGTGCGAGTACAGATGAGATAAAGCAGAAGGAACAAGTTACTTACCTGTAACTGTTGTTCTGCAGCATGGGTCTGGCATGGATTCACATGCTCATGAATATTCCCCGTCGTCAGGCTGGGAATCCAAGGTAAAGAAAAAATCAGTATCAGTTTCGTTTCCGATCTGTCTTTCGTAGTATTAACCAATCACTGATCTCTGCGTCATACTGACCAGAGCCAATGACTGCCCTCAATCTAAGCCCCGCCTCTGGCAGCCATCTTCAGATTTGGTAGCATGTGAAGTGGCAGTATGACCAAGTGAAGAGCCGCAGAGGGGTAGGCGGGAGGGTTCGCATGTGAATCCATGCCAGACCCATGCTGGAGAACAACAGTTACAGGTAAGTAACTTGTTCCTTCTCCAGCATGGGGTCTGGCATGGATTCACATGCTCATGAATAAAGAATACATAGCAGTACACACATGCACAACCACGGGAGGTGGCAAAGGCTCAACATTAAGCATTACATCAAACTCAACATTAAGCAATTCTTACCTCCTCACCAGGCTCACCTTAGGCGAACAGGTTGCGCAGCACTGCTTGGCCGACCCTGGACTCCTCCCTGGAATCCCGATCGACGCAGTAGAATTTCGTGAAGGTGTGCGTCGACCTCCACGTAGCAGCCCTGCAGATGTCCAGCAAGGGCACAGCAGATAGGAACGCCGTGGTAGCTGCGATCGCTCTGGTGGAATGGGCTCTCGGACAGCCAGGAAGCGGTCGGTTTGCCAACCGATGACAGTACATGATACAGCCGGAGAGCCATCTGGAAATGGAGGCCTTTGAGAGAGCCTTCCCCTGATTGACAGGTCCAAAGTTCACAAAAAGTTGTGACGTCTTCCGAAAACACTTTGTGCGGTCTACGTAGAACTTTAGCGCTCTAGCCACATCCAGCGAGTGCAAAGTCCTTTCGGCCGGCGACGAAGGCGACGGGAAGAAAACAGGCAACACCAAGGGTTCGTTGAGGTGGAAGTCCGACGGCACCTTGGGCATGAAGGAGGGGTGCGTCCTGAGCACTACCCTCGTGTCGTGAAAAGTCAAGTACGGGGGCTTGCAGGAAAGGGCCTGGATCTCTCCCACTCTTCGTGCGGAGGTGATGGCCACAAGAAACGCTGTTTTCCACGACAAGAACTTCAACGGAGCCGAGTGCAGAGGCTCGAACGGAGGTCCTATGAGCTTGGTCAGCACCACGTTGAGCTCCCACGCCGGGGCCGGAGCCTTCACCGGCGGGAACGATCTGAACAGTCCCTTCATGAATTCTTTCACCAGACGATGAGACCACAAAGACGTCCGCCCCGTGGTTCTGGTGTATCGGGAGATCGCAGCAAGATGAATCTTGATGGACGCGTGCGCCAGTCCAGCCTTGGCCAGCATCAGAAGGTACGGCAGTACCTGGGGAGCCGTAATCCGTAGAGGGTTAATCTTCTGTGCATGCCACCAGACAGAGAACCTCTTCCATTTGTGTCCATAGCATTTAAGAGTTGAGGACGCCCTGGCCTTTGCAAGAACCTCTCTGCAGTCGGCCGGTATGTCGTATCCTCCAAACTCTAACGCTGCAGGAGCCAGGCCTGCAAGTTCAGCGACTTTGGGTCGTGATGGAGGATGGCGCCTCCTTCCCTGGAGAGAAGATCCGCGTCCACTGGCAGCTTGATTGATGGGGACGCTGACAAGTCCAGAAGGTCCGGGAACCATATCTGCCTCGGCCACGCAGGTGCGACGAGGATCATCCTGCACCGTGACCTCTTGAGCTGGTTTATGAGCCGGATCAGCAATGGCAATGGAGGGATCGCATATAGAAACAGGCCCTCTCAGGGGAACGAGAAAGCATCGCCCATGCTCCTCGGCTGGGGAAACCTGCTGGCGAACCTCCGGCACTTGGAGTTCGTCGCCGTTGCGAACAGATCGATCTGGGGTGTGCCCCACCGTCGGAAGAGGCGGTCCACTAGATCCTGTCGTAGTTCCCACTCGTGGCACGAGCGCAGCTCACTGCTGAGCGAGTCGGCGATGGTGTTTTTTATCCCTGCCAGATGAAACGGCACCAGAAACATCCCCTTGGGCGACGGCCCAATGCCACAGATCCTGCGCCTCCTTGGACAGGGCTGGGGATCTGGTACCCCCCTGCTTCCTGATGTAGAACATGGTGGTGGTGTTGTCGGTGAAGATCCTCACCACCTTGCCCTTGAGGGACGGAAGAAAGGACCTGAGAGCCCAAAACACTGCACGGAGCTCCTGGACGTTGATATGGAGGGACTTCTCCGTCGGAAGCCAAAGGCCTCTCGCGTGCAGATTTTCGGTGTGCGCTCCCCACCCTTCCAGGAGGCATCCGTGGTCACTGTCTCCTGGTGGCCGGGGGTCTGGAAGTCCATGCCCGCCATCAGATTCGCGCGGGTGCCCCACCACCGGATTGCTCGTCGGAAACTCTCGTCGAGTTTGATCCTCTCGAAGCTGCCCGTCATCTGGATCCAGCGCGCGTCCAGGAACTCCTGCAACGGGCGCATCTGGAGCCTGCACAGGCGGATGAGATAAATGCAAGAAGACATCATTCCGAGGAGGGACTTGATGGACCTCACCCTGGCCGCGTCCGCAACCAGCATCCGCTGCACCTTGCCCAAGATGGCCCCTGTCCTTTCCTCCGACGGAGAGGCCAGAAGCGACACTGTGTCGAGCTTCGCTCCCAGAAACAGTGCGTCTTGCGCGGGCACCAGGTGGGACTTGCCGTGGAGAATCCCAGGTCCGTGAGCAGTTGGACGGTCCTTGCCGTGTCCTCCACGGCGAGCTCCTTCGTCTTTGCTCGGATGAGCCAGTCGTCCAGGTAGGGGTAGACGTGGATCCCCTCTCGGCGCAGCTGCGCCTCCACCGGTGCGAGGCACTTGGTGAACACCCTGGGTGGCGACCTCAATCCGAAGGGAAGGGCTCTGAACTGGTAGTGACACCCTTGGACCATGAACCTGAGAAACTTTCGGTGTCCCATTAGGATGGGAATATGGAAGTAGGCATCCTCCAAATCCAACGACGACAGGAAATCGCCCTCCTCTAGTTGACCCAGGACGTGTTAGAGGGTGACCATCCGGAACTTCTGTGCCTTGATGAATTTGTTTAGTCGTCGTAGGTCCAGGATGGGACGCCATCCTCCCGTCTTCTTCTTCACGAGGAAGTATCTTGAGTAAACTCCGGAGCCCCGAAGCCTCTTTGGGACGAGCTCGATGGTGCCCTTCTTGAGCATCGCCTTTACCTCCAAGAGAAGTTGAGGGACGTGATGTTCTTTCCTTGCCACAGGGGGGACGCGCGGGCACCTCTTTAGAAACTCGAGCGCGTGACCCTGAGCTAGGGCGTCCAGCACCCAACGGTCGGTGGAGATGGACTCCCACACGCTGACGAAGCTCGCCAGCCGGCCTCCCACCGGGGTGCTTCGGTGGGGGCCCGACCCCGTGGCCGGTTCAGTCCTGCTTCGACGAGGCTTTGCCGCCTTGTCCTCCTTGGCGACGATGGCGGGGTCCGCCTGACTTGCCTCGTCCCCTGTAAGCTTCCTGTGACGACGAACGGGCCGCTTGACGGTAGGCGGAAAATCCGCCGCTGGAACCTTTGGAGGCACCCTGTTTGCCTCCGCCGCTCCGAAAGGGCGGCCGCCGTTGCTGGAGAACCCCAAGAGCCCGGGCCGTCTCCGTGTCCGCTTTGATGGCTTGAAGGGAATCGTCCACTGTTTTCCCAAACAGGTTGTTTCCGTCGAAAGGCATGTCCAAGACTCTGGTCTGCACGTCCTGACGGAAGTCAGTAGCCTTGAGCCATCCACGCCGCCTAAGGCACACGCCGTTGCCCAACTGGCGAAATCCAGTGTCAGCGATGACGTGAAAAATAGCACTAACGCTCGAGAGCAATAGCACGAGGATCCCAACACTTGAACGTGCGGTAAAAATCTGAAGATGGCTGCCAGAGGCGGGGCTTAGGTAGAGGGCAGTCATTGGCTGTGGTCAGTATGACGCAGAGATCAGTGATTGGTTACTACTACGAAAGACAGATCAGAAACGAAACTGATACTGATTTTTTCTTTACCGAGGATTCCCAGCCTGACGACGGGGAATATTCATGAGCATGTGAATCCATGCCAGACCCCATGCTGGAGAAACAGTGATAACCCGGAAAACATCTATGCGCCTTCTACAGAAGTATGGAAGGAAGGGTGGGCACTTGTAAATCTAAGCAGATACAAGCACCATAAATACCACTATGGTGAGTAATGTATCCCTTCTGGAGCTTGTGGATCTACTTAGATCACATGCGTTGCATAGATTACAGAGCAGTAACTGGAGAATCAGGTGGGATGTTAGAATGAACAGCGGTAAAGAGATGTTTTAGGACCGCTTGTCCCACCTGTGAATCTGCTTTAGAGTGTGCGCCAATGCAATGTGTGAACGTATGGATGGAGCTCCATCTAGCAGCCTTGCAGATGGCGTCCAGAGGGACGTTTGCAATGAAAGCTATGGTAGCTCCTGTAGCTCTGATAGATTGTGCTGTTGTTGTGAAAGGTAGAACCTTGTTGGATATGGAACTGCAGAGCTGTATTCACTTGACTATCCATCTAGAGATGGCGTTTTTTGATATGCGATCACCACCTTTACCTGACGCTATGGAAACAAAGAGTTGGTCTGTTTTCCTTACAGGTTTTGTTCACATAGTACAAGACCACCCTCCGTATGTCAAGTGTATGGAGGCTTTTCTGCTGAGTTTGACGGATTCTGAAAGAAGGTGGGCAGTTCTATGAATTGGTTAACATGGAACTTTGAAATGAAATTAGGTGGGAACCTAGGAGGCGTTGAGGACAAACTTGTCCTTGTGTATAATAAAAAAGGTGTCTTGTACATACAAAGCCTGTAGCTCACTGACTCGTTTTATGGAGGTGATAGCTACCAGGAATGCTGTTTTATAGGCAAGATGCTTTAGGCTGGCCGTGTGCATAAGCTTGAAGGGCGGCCCCATGAGCTTGGAGAGCACAACATTGCCATCCCAACCCGGGGGAGGGTTGGAAATTGGGGGTTACAGCCTCTATACCCATTCCAGGAATGCCTTAATGACAGGGACTTTCCACCAGGACACCTTGTTCTGTGAAATGGTATAAGCAGATAGGGCCGCCAGATGTACCTTTAAGGAATTGAATACTAGGCTGGAGTCTTAATCTTAGTGATTGTGATGTGCACCATATTACAAATCTTTTCCACTTCTTAAAATAGCAGTGCCTGTTGTTGGGTTTTCGTGACTCTTTAAGGATATATGTGATCTGGCATTTATAACACGCCTATACACAAGTGTTTCAAGGCATGACAAGGCAAGGGAGGGGGATGAGAGGGAAGACAGACAACGATCCTACTAGGCCAGGTGACATTGCGATCGCGCAAGGGGAGGGGGAATGGGAAAAGTGCCGGAGGAAGGGGAAGGGGCAGTGCAGTACATAGGATAACAGTAAAATAATTAAGACAATAAATAAGAGTGCAGCCAAGTTGTGGCAAGAGCAAGGGTAAGTGAAGACATCAGGTGCCAAGGGCTAGTAGGAGCTGTCGGGATACAGAAACAGTCCCAGAGTGCAAGGTTTGCCAAGGGGGCAGTGCAGGTGTGCAAATGGAAGGGAGGGGACCTGTGCCCGAGATCAGAGGGTGGCCAGGTAACCAATGCAGTTTGAGATTCAGCCAGGAGATCAGCAGGGGAGAGGAGGAGAGAAAGCAAAAGCAAAGAGGAAGGTCTTGAGGTGCTTCTGGAACCAGAGATGGTTCTCCTCAAGTTTCAGAGAGGCAGGGAGGCTGTTCCAGAGGGAGGCCCCAGCAGAAGAAAGATCTACCTGTCATGAGCCCTTAATGGCACTGGTCCTGGTTGCGCCGTCGAGGTATGCGCCTTGTATCTCATATACAGTCTTACTCTACCAAGATGGCCAGCCGTTCTTTCCAGTCCTCCAAGACATTGCTCGCTCTATTCTCCAGGAGTGCTTCACCCCAGCTGCAGTTAAGTCCAGCATATCAGCAGTGGATGCCTGCCGCTTAATGCGGCACTACTTCTTTTCTAGACGCTACGTGAGTTTGCTACTTGGTATCCTTTGCATTACTTTATCTGAGTATTCATATCTTGGTGTCATTATAGATTTCCCAAGTCAACCGCGAACGGCTTCTACGCTTCTCGCGCTCAGAGTTTCACCATCTCAGTTCTATGCCTTTCCGACACACCGCTGTCAGAAAAATACTCCCAAGGACATTTCAGCCTTTGATCGTCTGGCGGGATTGCTTTCACCAGTGGACGGTAAGCGCGAGCCGTACACACCTATGCAGAGCTCCGCACTCTATCCGATCCTTGTTTACAATCTCATATCCTTTCCAACAGGCTTTACACAAATCCCGTGTGAGCATTCACAAGCCTGATTACCTTTGGCTCTGACCCCAACCCACATCCTTCCAGCTATTAACTAACGCAAGCACAGGTTAGGACCTGACCTTTGTGATACCTTTCCTTTCTCTGGCCTCATTAATAGCCTATATTTCTGCCTTCCAGTATACGGCTACAATGCACCCAGATTGCCCCGTCTCCGTTTGAAGCCATAAGGGAGACAGCAGACTTCGCGCAATTTACCTGTGGAACATCGTGACACATCGCACCACATTCCAGTCACCAGGGTTTTTTTTACCCCAGAGGGTTTCCCTGGGTCCTCTGCTCACAGACTAGGGCTGCAGAGTTCCCGGGGAAATGTATCTTGCCCAGCTGCTTCATTGGACCCAGGTTAGTGGTTTTTGCCATATATCCAGTTGCCCACAGAACTACTTATATGACACTACCACCCACTCGCTGTTTGGAAAAGCGACTGACCCTGAGGGAGTTGGAGGCGGATGAGCGAAGAGCTCGAGAAGGGAGATATTTAGGAAGAGAGTTGAAGGTATAGAGGTGCCAGGCCCCAGAAGGCCTTGTGGACAATGCAGAGGGTTTTGAACTTAATCCTCGCTGCCACTGGGAGCCAGTGCAGAGAATTCAGCCCTGGAGAGATACGATCCCTGGGCTTGAGGCCAAGGACAAGCTTTGCAGTCCTGTTTTGGATGAGTTGCAGATGGCGGAGAGTAGATGCAGGCAGATTTAGAAAGAGGCTGTTGTAGTAGTACAGCCTAGAGAGAACCAAAGCTCTGGAGACAGTGAGCTTCTGGGGGAAGGAGAGGAAAGGAAGAATACCTTTGAGGAGGTGGAGCTGATAGTGTGACTTCTTAGAGACATCAGAGATATGAGGAGAGAAGGAAAGTGTGGAGTCGAAGATGACCCTGAGGTTTTTAGCCTCACAGGTGGGAACAGGAAGAGGGCTGAGCGAGGCCAGCCAGAGAGTGACAGGAAAGAAGGGAGCACATGTGCGATGAGAAGAATCTCTGTTTTACTGGCATTGTTAAGGCAGAGATCATTGGCGGCACACTACTCCTGGATGGCAGACAGACAGTCAGAGATGAGAGAAGGAGAAGAGGTGGCAGAAGGGAGCCTGAAAATGAGTTGAGTGTCATCCGCATAGCACTGTAAGTTGGGGCAGATAGCGGCAATGCCATGGGCAAGAAGTGCCAGGTATTGGTTGAACAGCCAGGGAGAGAGGTTAGACCCTTGGGGAACACTACAGGTAGAGAGTGAGATAGAGGAAAGGAAGGACCCACGTTGGACCTGGGAGGGTCGATCCGAGAGGAAGGTGGTCAGCCAAGCCAGGGCCTGATCGGTGATACCCAGATAATCACAGAGATGGTTGAGCAGGATGGCATGGTTGACCGTGTCAAAGGCAGAAGAGAGATCAAGTAAGAGGACACAGGGGGTGTTGGATTAGAGGTTCGAGAGCAGGTTTTCACGGATGTCCAGGAGACAAGTTTCTGTGCTTCTGGCAGCTCTGAAGCCAGACTGATGGTCATGGAGACAACCAACAGATTCAGTGTGAAGAATAAGCTGGGCGGTGGGCAGCTTTTCCAGGAGTTTACCCAGGAAAAGAGTGATGGAGATTGGGCGATAGCCGGGCTGGAAGGGCCAGCAGAGGGTTTCTTAAGGAGAGAGTGCAAATGCACCTTTGTGGAAGGTTTAAGTGGCCAAACTCTATGACCTCAGGAGCCAAGCTGCCAAGTTAATTACATGTTGTACGGGCACGGGAGCTTGATAGGGTTGCACATCGCCAGTTTGAGCAGATGTGGAAACCAAGGCTGTCTCACCCACATAGGAGCAACCAGGATCAGGGTTACTTGTTCCTGGTGCAGCTTGTGCACTATGTTGCTCAGGAGTGGTGTCGGGGATGGTGGGGGAGTGTAAGCACATTTTCCTGACCAGTTCATCCACAGGGCATTCCCCTTGGACCATGGCTGGGGAAACCTGGACACGAAGCCTGGGCATTGTGTGTTTTGCTTTGTGGCGAATAAGTCTAGTGGGGGGTGACCCCAAAAGTGAGAATATTCTGTCTAGGATATCTGCTGAGTTGCCACTCATGTTCTTCTGGCAGTGAGTGTCTTCTTAGAGTGTCTGCCAGAGAATTGAGTTCCCCTGGAATGTGTTGCGATGTTAGGAACATGTTCCGCTTGAGTCCCCACTTCCTTATTTTTTGGGATAGCTTGGACAGACTTTGAGAGTGTGTGCCTCCCTGCTTGTTTAGGTAGAACATGGCTTTGGTGCTGTCTGTGAGTACCTGCACTGTCTGACCTTTGAGATGTTGCTGAAAGGCCTGAAGAGCCTTGTGGACTTCAAAGAGCTCTAGGAGGTTGATATGTCTTTGGGCAGTAGCGTGTGTCCACTGGCTGTGGGCTGTGTGGTGGAAGAAGCGAGCCCCCCCATCCTGCGAGTGAGGCATCTGTAGTTAGGATTGCTTGTGCTGGTGGAGCATGAAAAGGTTTTCCTTTTAACAGCTCATCCTTCGACACATGTGTGGAATCAAATAAATGCAAGAGGCCATCATCCCGAGCAAGCGCATTGCTTTACGTAGTTATCTGGCGACCGACCTTGTAGTGAGGTACCTGCAACAGCGTATTTTGTACTCTCTCGTTTGAGGGGAAAGCCAGCTACTGTTTTGTGTTTAGGATAGCCCCTAGAAAAGGTTCTATTTGACTGGGGACTAGACCTAATTTCTTCTTGTTGATGGAGAACCCCAGATTGAAGAGAAGGTTTTTTTGTTTTTTTTGAGGATTTAATTTGCAAATTTGAGGAGATTCCCCGTTGATTAGCCAGTTGTCGATATAAGGGTATACTGGGAAGGACCTTCTGCGCAGGTGTGCTGCCACTACTGCAAGCACCTATGTGAATACTCATGGTGCTGAGGCGATGCCGAATGGCAGTACTTTGAACTGGTAGTGTACTCCTGCCATCCTAAAACAGAGGTACCTTCTGTGAGCAGGGTGCATTGAAATATGAAAGTATGCATCTTTCATATGCAATGTTGCCATGTAGTCCCTCGTTTCAGGAGAGGCATTATCTCCTGGAGCATGGTCATACAAAACATTTGTGGTTTGACATTTGTTCGCACGGCGCAGATCTATTACTGGATGCATGGTAAGGTATTTCTTTGGCACAAGGAAGTACGTTGAATAAATACCCTTGTTTACCTCGTTTGCAGGGACGATCTGATCTCTATGGCGTCCTTCTCGAGTAACGGCTTTATTTCCTCCAGCAGTATTCTTTGCTCATGTGCTGTCATCTTTTGTCTCGGCGGACGATAGGGTGGTCTTTGTACCAGCTCGATACAATAGCCACCTGCCACGGTGGACAACACCCACTTGTCTGATGTAATCCCCTTCCATGCGTGGGTGAATGAGTGATTCAGCCTCCTAGTGGAGTGGCATGGGAGGGGACCTGAAATGGCGTGTCATTGTTTGGGAGGGGTTGAGCCTCTTCCAGGTGAGGTTCTGCCCCTACTTCTGCCTCTTTTATTCCCTCTTTGAAAGTTGGAAGAGGAGCCTTGGCCTTTTGACTGGCCCCAGAATGATGACTCTCCTCCTAGAGTAGCCCGAGGAGTGTTGCGCACCCCAGCCCCGAAATTTCCTAGAGTTTGGGGAACCCTGTTGGGAATAAGGTCTGTAAGTTAAATGCCCAAGGGATTTAAGAGTGTCGTACTGCTACTTGGCAGTATTTAGGGCTTCTTCTACAGCTTTCCCAAATAATACATTTGGCTCCACTGGCATGTTTAAGAGGGTTGCTTGAGTCTCTAGTTTAAGCCCTGTCTGCCTAAGCCAGGCATGCAGCTTAATGAGCGTTCCCTCCGCTATGTGTCCCGCGTTATTCGCCTCTGAGATGGTTTTAAGCAGTTGAGCCTTCAGTGATTCTGGGACGGTTTCTATCTGGCGTTCCAACTTATCCCATTTGTGGCAGCCGTAACTAGCTAACAGTGTAGCATTGTTAGCAATTCTTGTCTGGTATGCTGCAGAGGAGGCAAACTTTCTCCCAAACGTATATAGCTTTCTGCTCTCCCCGTCTGGCGGGGCTTCTGCTTATGCTAGAGGAGTGCATGCCCTTTTCATGGTGGTGGTGACCTGAGCTAGCCCCTAATAAACAGGGGGTCAGTGAGCGCAGGTCTGAAAAGCTTCTCTATCGTCGGGTTGAGCGCCCTCGTAAGATTAGGCATTAGTAGCGATGATTGGATATGTCTCTGGACTTAATGCAGGAGGGGCAGACTTCTTGTCCCCCAGGATATCTTCCACAAAGTCTTTGTCGACCGGTGTGTTTCCCAGAGTGTCGATATTGAAATTTTGCACCGCCTTTAGTAGCAGTTTGTTGTACGGGAGTTGGTTGTCAACCAGCAAATCTTCTACCGGTGGGTCCTGATGATCTGGTGACTGTACTATATAAAAGTAGTCATTGCCGTAAAACTGGTCTTGGTCATAGAGGTCCCCCTGGGACTGTTAGGTCGTCATAATACGAGTCTTGAGAGGGGTCTTGGTATTGAGAGGTGTAGGATGCAGAGGCCAGAGTGCGTAGAGCAGAGGTGCTTGGCTGTGGCTCAAGGCGAGACATCTTGGTAGGGGGTGGCTCTGCTGATGCCCCTGACTGTGAGGCATCTCTAAGAGCTGTCAATTGGTCGTAGTGTTTGTCCATGAAGTCCACGAAACAGGACATTCTCCCTAAACTTGTATTAAATTGTTCTGGTGCAAAATGGCATGAGGGTGGGAAGCTGGAAATGACAGGGGCCTGGGAGGAAGTGACATCCTCAACAGGGGTGGGCTGGCAGGGAATGGTAACTTTATGGCACATAGCCCCAGAGACGGCGTTTGTGGGGTTAGAAAACTCTGATTGGGTGTAATTTGGGGTCAAGGGTGTCAAAACCTTGTGTTTTTAAGGGACCTTGCTTTAAGTAATAAAGCACTGACGTGTTTCTTAATTATGGCTTGTATTTTCAGCGTTTTCTTGGGAGACGGCGAAATGCCTTTCGCTGCCTGTTCTTCGGCATGCGAAAGGAGGTCCTTTTTATATGCAGTGTCCGAACGCCCTTCGCTTTTGGGAACTGCCACGAGGCGAAAGCATGCACGATGGCCCAGAGGATAGTGAGGAACCTGTGGCTTTATCCCCGGTCACCGCATTGGCCTTGACGATGTCGTCGAGACCCGCCGTGGGTTGTGTCCTTAGTGTGTTTGCATTTGTGTGTGCCTTGGCTGCCAGGTGTCTTCTCCATTACAGGACCGCCGGCCTGCTTATCGGAGTCGGGCGCCTGCACTTGGGGTTCTGACAGACCCTGTTTGCCCTCTGCGTCACTCATGACCCCGAAACTGCCCTCGCTGGAGTCTTCTGTTACGTCTACGGAGGTCTCAGGCCTGCATGGCATGAGCGGCCCAGCTTTTCGTCCTCCAATCCTTTAGAGGTTTAGGCTGGAAAAGCTGACAGGATTTACAATGCTTTTCGGCATGATCCCTCCGGAGACAGTGATTGCTCACTTGGTACGTGTCCTTCCACTTGAATTTACAGTGGTAGGCGGGCCAACATTTAAATGGGGTTTTTGTCCATTATATTTTAAAAGGGCAGATAGATGAAAATAGAAGGGGATGATGGAACAAACATTATAAAGAACCTCCCCCATCTCTCCCTACTGTAACGGTGCAAGGCCCAAAGAGGCCCATAAAGGCTGCGTCTATTTGGCTATCGTTCAGTCGTCGACTATGTGGGTGTTCGTCAGGATCCGTCGAGTGGTTGAGCAGTCGTGTTGCGAGGCGAACAACAAAGGAAAGGCAGAAAGTCTACAAGTACAACTTTAGTTTATCAAAGGCATCAGCCTGGAAGAGAACTCTGCATTTGCAAACAACTTCTATGGTGATAAAAAAACAATCTGAGGGTCCTCGACGTGTGAAGGACCATGGGTACAGTACACGTCACACTAGGGATAGTATTACTAAACATGCCCTGTCGACGTCAGTTTTTGAGTTCCGAAAACAAATCTTGTAATACTCGGCGACTTTCACTAGATGTCTGACTATGCAGAGCATGTGATCGAAGAAGATCCACAAGCTCCAGAAAAAAAAAAAAAATATATATATATGTATATATATATATATATATGGGATACATTACTCACCGTAATCGTATTTCTGATGCTTGTATCTGCTTAGATTCACATGCTGTGCATAGGCCGACATCTTTTGGAAGCTGCGGAGTATTACAGTTTGTTTTTCGAAACTCGAAAATGGGCGTCGACACAGGGCGTGCCAGTAATACTATCCCTAGTGTGACGTCCACTGTACCCAAGATCCCTCACGTGTCTAGGATCCTCAGATTGTATTTTTTCTGACATGAGGTAGCATGAGGAGTAGCGTGAGCACAGATAATCCAAGCAGATAGACAGAAAGGTAAGACTACAAGCAATCATGCGCCTTCTCTCGGAGGGGAGGAAGGGTGGGTCGCATGTGAATCTAAGCAGATACAAGCATCAGAAATACGATTACAGTGAGTAATGTATCCCTTCTGAGGCTTGTGGAATCTGCTTAGATCACATGCTGTGCATAGATTAGCAAGCAGTACCAGAAGAAGGAGGTGGGATGTGAGAAGGGTCATGAGCAAATAAGTGTCTTAGAACCGCTTGTCCCACTTGTGTATCTGCCTTGGAATGGGTGTCAATGCAGTAATGCTGAGTAAAAGTGTGAATATAGCTCCAAGTAGCTGCTTTGCAAATGGTGTCAAGGGGAACATTTGCAATGAAAGCCAGAGTGGCCCCAATGCCTCTAGTAGAGTGGGCCCTTGGCGTAAAAGGCAGAGTATTTTCAGAGAGTGAGTAACACAGCTGGATACAGTTAATAATCCACTTCGAGATGGCACCTTTAGAGACGCGATCCCCCTCTCTGCCTGTAGCTACGGAGACAAACAGTTGATCTGTTTTCCTTAGCGGTCTTTTTTTATTTACATAGTAGAGGACCGCCCTACGCACATCTAGGGTGTGTAGTTTCACCTCAGCCGAGCTTTGCGGGTTCTGGAAGAAAGCCGGAAGCTCGATGGACTGGTTTACATGGAATTTTGATATAAATTTAGATGAGAACCTAGGGTGTGTGCGTAAAACCAGTTTGTCTTTATGGATAGTAAAGAAGGGATCCTGCACGGACAGAGCCTGAATTTCACTGACCCTTCTTATAGAAGTAATAGCTACTAAGAAGGCTGTTTTATAAGTCAGGTGTTTGAGACTGCTTTTATGCATGGGTTCGAAAGGGGGGCCCATGAGCTTGGCTAGCACCACATTAAGGTCCCACCCTGGCGGTGGGTTTGAAATAGGAGGGTGAAGTCTCTTTACTCCTTCCATGAAGGCTTTAACTACTGGTACTTTCCACCACAACACCTTGCTATGGGAAATGGTGTAAGCCGAGAGGGCTGCCAGGTGTACTTTCAGTGAGTTAAACACCAATCCTGCATCTAGCAGGTGGAGCATGTATGTAACAATAGTGGAAGGAGTGCAATCAACTGGGTTGATTTGTCTACTCTGGCACCAGATAACGAACCTCTTCCACTTGTCAAAGTAATAGTGCCTTGTGTTTGGGTTCCTAGATTCCTTTAGGATGTCCATACACCTCTGTGGCAAATTGAGGTGTCCAAACTCTATGACCTCAGGAGCCATGCTGCCAGGTTCATTGAGTTGGGTTGCTGGTGCACTGTTTGACCTTGGTGCTGGGACAGTAGGTTGTACCAGGCTAGAAGTTTGATGGGCTCGCACACCGCCATCCTGCGTAGGTGTGGGAACCAGGGTTGTCTTGCCCACATGGGAGCAACTAGGACGAGCGTCATCGATTCCCTGTTCATCTTGTTCACCACTTTCCTGATGAGAGGAGTTGGTGGAAAAGTGTACGCAAACATCCCTGACCAGTTCATCCACAGGGCGTTCCCCTGGGAGTCTGGTTGGGGGAACCTGGATGCAAATCCTGGGCATTGTCTGTTTTCGCTTGTTGCGAATAAGTCTATAGTGGGGAAACCCCACTGAGAGAAGAGACCTTCTACGACCTCTCTGTGAAGAACCCATTCGTGTTCCTCTGGGAGGGAGTCTCTGCTCAGAGCATCCGCTATGGAATTGAGCTCCCCTGGAACATGTTGTGATGACAGGAAGATGTTCCGTCTGAGTGCCCATATCCAGATTTTCTGGGCAAGCTTGGACAGATTTGGCGAGCGAGTCCCTCCTTGCTTGCTCAGGTAGAACATGGCTGTAGTGCTGTCCGTCCGGATTTGCACTGACAGGTTTAGTAGGTGGGGCTCGAACGCCTGAAGTGCTCTGAATACTGCCAGAAGCTCCGGCAGGTTGATGTGGTTCTTGGCCACTGAGTGAGACCAGAGACACTGAGCTGTGTGGTGGAGATGGTGAGCCCCCCACCCCGTCAGACATGCATCTTTAGTGACTACTGCCTGTACTTCGGGATCGTAAAAGGGTTTCCCCTGTGCGAGATTTTATCTTGTCCACCAGTGAAGGCTTTGTACCAGTGTTGGCGAAACGACCACTAGATCGTCCCACTGACCACTTGCCTGAGACCACTGTTTCGCCAACCATTCCTGCATGGGACGCATGCGCAGGCGCGCGTGGGGGACCTGATAAATGCATGACGCCATCATGCCCAGTAAACGCATTGCTTTGCGTACCGTTATTTGTTGACCGGACTGATAATGAGGAATTTGCAGTAGTATATTCCGAATTCTTTCTTCTGAAGGAAAGGTCAACACCTCTTGGGTATCCAGGATTGCTCCTAGGAATTGTTTTGAGGTGCTTGGCACCAGGCTTGACTTCTTCTCGTTGATTGAGAAGCCTAACTCGTGGAGGAGGTCGATAGTCCTTTGAATGTTTGTCCTGCAAATTCCTGGGGTTTCCCCCGTTATGAACCAGTCGTCCAGATAAGGGTACACTGGGATTGCCTCCCTGCATAGGTGTGCAGTCTCCACCGCCAGTACCTTGGTGAATACCCTTGGTGCTGAAGCTATCCCGAAGGGCAGTACCTTGAATTGGTAGTGCCGACTGTCCACCTTGAAGCGCAAGTACTTTCTGTGCGCTGGGAACATGGAAATATGAAAATAAGCATCTTTCATATCCAAGGTTGCCATGTAATCCCCCTTTTTTAGGAAGGGGATTACCTCTTGTAGCGTGGTCATATGAAATTTTTGGGGCTTGACATACTTGTTGGCAGGCCGTAAGTCCAATACTGGGCGCATTGTCAAGTCTTTCTTTGGCACAAGGAAGTAAGTTGAATAAATACCCTTGTTTACCTGGTGTCCCGGGACGAGTTCTATCGAGTCCTTTTGTAGAAGAATGGCGATCTCCTCGAGGAGAATCTTCTGATGTTCTAAGGAATGTACTCTTTGTCGTGGAGGATGGTTCCGGGGACGCTGCTGTAGCTCTATACAATATCCCGTGGATACTGTTGACAGCACCCATCTGTCTGATGTGATCCCTTCCCAAGCCTGGGTGAAGTTTGAAATGCGTCCCCCTACTGGGGTTGCGTGAGAAGGGACCCTGAACTGAGCGTCACTGCTTTGGTGGAGGCGTGCCGCCTCCCTTGCTGGGGCTGCCTCTGCCTTTACCACAACCTCTCCTATTACCTCTGCCGTAACCCTGGGTAGACTGTTGGTTGTTGTTCCACTGTGTACCCTGCCCCTGGGAATAGTTAGATCCTCTCTGGGAATTTTGGCCTCATGGGCGACGCAAATTACTATTCCCTCTCTGGTTAGGGGGTTTATTGGTTAACTGGCCAAGGGATTTGAGTGTCTCGTATTCGTCCTTGGCATTTTTCAGTGCGTCTTCGACCGCCTTACCAAACAACAGATTGGCTTCCACCGGTTTGTCTAACAATGATGCCTGAGTTTCTGCCTTAAAACCAGACTGCCGTAACCACGCATGTCTCTTGATAACAGTACCTTCTGCTATCAATCTGCCTGCATTATCCGCGGCGTCAAAGGTTGCTTTCAAAATGCAACCAGACACGGCTCTACCCTCTGTGGAAATCCAAGCTAATTGGTCCTTTAACAATTCAGGAACAGAGGCTATGAGAGCCACGACTTCTTCGCATTGATGGCAGTTGTAGCTGGCCAAGTTAGCAATCCTTGCTTGATAGGCGGGCGTTGAGGCTACCTTCCTGCCGAAACCGTATAGTTTTTTGCTCTCCTTGTCGGGAGGAGCTTCTGACGAAAACATGGGTGTTCCAGCCCTCTTACGAGTGTTGGTAACAACTAGGGAGTCTGGCTTCAGATGACCTCTTATATAGAGAGGGTCAGACCGAGCTGCCCTGAAAAGATTTTCAACCCTGGGATTGACTGCTCTGGTGAGGTTTGGGTTCACCAGGGACGGATCTATTCTCCGCTGAATGGATTTAAGGATAGGGATGTTCTGGGCAACCGGCCTCCTTTCTCCCACTAACTCTTCTGCGAAGTCTCTTTCCTCCTGTACACCATGGGTGTCAATGTGGAAATATTC
The DNA here is from genome assembly GCF_040938575.1 of Ambystoma mexicanum. NCBI lineage: Eukaryota > Metazoa > Chordata > Amphibia > Caudata > Ambystomatidae > Ambystoma > Ambystoma mexicanum. Next base: position 346,900,128 of record NC_090922.1, read on the forward strand.
TGCTGCGCGAGCGAGAACCTCATTTAGGAGGGGCTGGTTATCGACCGCGGAGTCGGTAACCGGGGCTTCGTTCTCTACCGAGGAATCTACTCTGTATGTTTCCGGGTCATCCTCTTCTTCTTCCTGGTCCTCATCATCCCCATAGTACCCCGTCCCGGTTTGCTCTTCTATCATACCAAATTCTTGGTCTCCACAAAAGGAAGCCTCTCCTTGATACCGTGAGTATGGTGTTGCGTAAAGTTGTACCTCAAAGGGTTCAGACCTCATTGGGGTTTCAAACCGGGCTTTCTTACTCGGGGTGATAGGATCAGTAGAGCCTGAGGGTGTGGCCCCTTGTGGATCATACGAGGAAATGTTCTGGATTTTTATCATAAAAATCAGCCAAAGAAGACATTCTTGACATGACCCTATCTATGTCTTCACTGGACCATTTTTCGGAACTGGGAATGACTCTCTCAGCAAGTCTATGGGATTTATCTTGAGTAGCTTTGCTGGTTGTGGACCTATCAGCAGACCTGGGATTGTCTGTCTGTTTAGGGGAGGTGGAGTGTTTCACAGGTGTGGAAGAATGTACAGGTAGTTTCTTCTGCTGTTTTCCCCCCTCCCCGTGCGTAGAAAAATGTTTTCCCTGTCCCTTAGTGGCTCCGGAGTTTTTCGATGCCTGGCGTTGAGGATCGGGAGAGGTGTCCCTGTCCTTCGAGCGTGGGGCCTCGCTGTCTTTAATTGCGGGCTCCGCCTCCTGGAGCGCAGTCTGCGGGTGGAAGTCGTCTTCGTCTTCCGACGATCGAACTTCTGTTAGCCTAGGGAGCGAGGCACTCTTGGCAAGAGTGGATGATTGCCTGGAGTCATGCGGCGATCTTGATCGAGAGCGCCCGGAGGACACCGAATCGGACCGTTCTGTCTGTGCCTCTTTCTGAGAACTCGACGTCGTCGAGTCTTGGTTGGACTTAGTGTGTTTAGTGTGTGTAGTATGTGAAGCGCTTGCGTCGCTGGGGGTCTTCCCCATAGCCGCCCTGCCGGACGACCTTCCGAGGTCGGGGACCTGCGCTCGGCTGTCTTTCGACGCCGTAATGCTCTCGCCGTCCGAAAGTACGGCGTCGCTGCCATCGCTGAAGGCGCCCTCCGCTGCCATGGCCGCCTGCCTGGCGTGGTGGGCCCAACGCTTCGTCGAACGGTCCTTAGTTGTCTTAGGTTTAAACCTACTACACGCTCTGCAGTTCGCTTTGGGGTGGTCCCTCGGCAAGCAGAGATTGCACGTGGCGTGCCTGTCGACCCAAGGGTATTTGCGGTTGCACTTGGGGCAGAATTGAAAAGGGGTACCCTCCCTACGCACCTTGAGGCAGCGGGCTCTTAAGTGTAGGAAATGTATAAGGGGTACCTATATACCAAGAGTATGAACCACCCCCCACTCTCCCTACTTTCAGGGCCGAGGCCAGCGGCCTACCAGGCCCTGGCCGAGGCCAGAGGCCTTCCGAGGCCCAAATCTGTCGTGCAGCAGCCGACGGTCGATTTCTTCTCCAGCCGGCGTCGAGTGTCGAAGTTCGACGTTGGGGTGGGGAAGGATGTCAATAGATTAATCTTTTAAAATTATAGCAAAAGTATGGCTAAGGCCAGCGGACTCCGCAAGATGCTTCCGACCAGTATGGCGGAAAAAAACAATCTGAGGATCCTAGACGCGTGAGGGATCTTGGGTACAGTGGACGTCACACTAGGGATAGTATTACTGGCACGCCCTGTGTCGACGCCCATTTTCGAGTTTTGAAAAACAAACTGTAATACTCCGCAGCTTCCACTAGATGTCGGCCTATGCACAGCATGTGATCTAAGCAGATTCCACAAGCCTCAGAAATATATATCTATATATATATATATATATATATGATACATTACTCACCGTAATAGTATTTCTGATGCTTGTATCTGCTTAGATTCACATGCTGTGCATAGGCCGACATATAGTGGAAGCTACAGAGTATTTGTTTGTTTTTCGAAACTCGAAAATGAGCGTCGACATAGGGCGTGCCAGTAAAACTATCCCTAGTGTGACATCCACTGTACCCATGATCCCTCACGCGTGTAGGACCCTCAGATTGTATTTTTTCTGACATGAGGTAACATGAGGAGTAGTGCGAGTACAGAGTATCCAAGCAGATAAGATTGATAAAACTACAAGCATGCATGTGCCTTCTCTCAGAGGGGAGGAAGGGCGGGCGCATGTGAATCTAAGCAGATACAAGCATCAGAAGAACAAGTTACTCCTTACCTGGTAACGTTCTTTCGATGGGATGTTCCTCCGACGTATTCCTTATCTGAGATAATTCGTCTCCAGCTTGCTGGCCTCAGAATTTTTTTCTCTGTAGAGGGCGCTGCGCGTCGACGTCCGCCGAGTCGGTGTCCCTCGACAGCCACTGTATCAGCGCCGACGTCACCATGGCCATGAATAGCCACGCGCGGCGTCCGTTGCTCAGTTCCGTTTTGTAGCATAAGATAAGTCTTGCATGAATTGGCTATTGACCTTGAAGGAGCGTGAGCTGCAACCACAAGGGAAATATTACTGCGGGGATGGATGGGGCTGGCGATAAGGAAAACGTTGGAGGAACATCCCATCGAAAGAACGCTACCAGGTAAGAAGTAACTTGTTCTTCGAAGGGATTGTGTCCTCTGACATATTCCTTATCTTAGCTAGACTCCCATAGCAGTGGCATGTAATTGGAGGTGGGAGTAAGAATGTCATGTATCCCTTTTAGGAATGAACCGAATGTAATACGGCTTTGCCAAATCTGGTCTCTTGTCTAGCGGAGGAATCCAGGTTGTAAAATCTTGTGAATGTATGTGCGGACGACCATGTGGCAGCCGCACATATGTCTCGGACCGGTACCCCTCTTTGGAGGGCCGAAGAGGCTGCAATACCCCTGGTTGAATGAGCCCTAAGATTTTGAGCAGGCTCTTTCCCTGCCGTTTGTAACATTCCAGAATGGCCAAAATAATCCACCTGGAAATGGTCTGTTTTGTTCTGGGTAGTCCCAACTTGTGACCTGAGTAGCCTACAAACAGTTGGTCTGCTTGCCCAATCCTAGCCAGTCTGCTGATGTAAAAGCTTAGAGTTCGTCTTGGGTCCAGCCTATGTAGCCTTTCTTCCTCTTTCCCCGGATGGGGAGGAGGATAGAACAAAGGTAAGGTAATTTTCTGAGTGATGTGAAATTCAGAAACCACCTTTGGGAGGAAATTAGGCTTCACCTGTAGGACAACTTTGTCCTTATGGAAAATTGTGTGGGGGGGGTTTACAAGATAGAGCTTGTAATTCGCTCATCCTCCTAGTACATGTTAGTGCTACTAATAGGACAGTTTTAAGAGTGAGAAATCTCAGCGAACAAGAGTGGAGTGGTTCGAAGGGAGTACCCATTAGGAAATTTAAGACTAAAATTTAGTCCAATAAGGGAACTTGGAGTGGTCTTGGAGGATAAACATTAGTTAATCCCTTGAGAAATTGTATTACTAAGGGTAGTTTGAAATACGATGGTTCCTCCGCAGTGCGCTTGAAGATTGATAGTGCCGCGAGATAGCCTTCTACAGTGCCAACTTGAAGGCCTGAGTTTGGCAAGTAGAGTAGAAACGATAACACTGTTGGTGTACCACATGAAAAAGGGTCGATATTGTCCTCTCTACACCAGCTGCAAAATCTGTTCCAACGGCAGCGGTATAAAGACTTTGTTGCTGGCCTTCTGGCTGAAAGCAACACCTCCATGACGTCATCAGGAAGGTCCCAATCATTGTACCTCAACCTTTCAGAAGCCAAGCGTGAAGGTTGAGGGTTCTTATGTCTGCATGGAGAACCTGACCTCCCTTCTGCGAGAGAAGATTCTCTTTGAGTGGGAGACGGATTGGAGGGCAGATGGACATATCCAGAAGGTCCGGGTACCACGTTCTCCTGGCCCAGTCCGGGGCAATTAGGATCATGGTTTTCCGGAATCTTCTCAACCTCCTGATCATTTGAGGAATAAAAGGGACTGGTGGAAACGCGTAAAGGAGTGGAAACTCCCAGTCCACTACAAACACGTCCCCTAGAGTTCCTCTCGGGGGAAATTCCCTTGAACAGAACAGATCGTACTTCCTGTTGGTACTGGTGGCGAACAGATCCACCTGAGGGTTTCCCCAAAGGGCGAAGATCTCTTGAAGGACTTCTTGAGCTAGCTCCCACTCGTGGGAGACTGTGCTCTGCCTGCTCAGAGCGTCCGCTGTCAAGTTCTTCTCTCCGGCTAGGTGTACTGCCGATAGAGAGATTCCTTCCTGAATTGCCCAAAACCAGCTGCATTGCCTCTCTGCACAGTGGCAGTGACCCTACGCCTCCTCTTTTGTGGAGGTAGTGCATGGCCACCGTGTTGTCTGTCATTATCAGGACATTTCTCCCCTGTACTGATGGCAGGAAAGCTTTCAGCGCTAGTCTGATCGCTCCCAGCTCTAATAGGTTGATGTGTAGTCTGGACTCCGATGGAGACCAACGACCGCTGATGGTCAAGTCGTTGGCATGGGCTCCCCACCCCGTGAGTGAGGCGTCTGTGACTACTGTTATCTCCGGCCATGGTTGCCAAAACAGTTCTCCTTTCAAGATGTTCTCTGGATAGGCCCACCATTGAAGGTCGTGGGCTACCTTGTCCGGAATCCGGAGGAGATCTGTCATTCTTCCTGAGTATTGTGACCACTGGGTTCTTAGTGTCCACTGGAGAGATCTCATTCTCAGGCGAGCCTCTGGCACAAGGAAGATGCAGGATGCCATGAGGCCTAGCAATCTCAAAAAGTCAAAGGCTGGGAGATGTTGGGCATTTTGAAACTTGTTGACCATCTGCAGAATATCTTGAGCCCTCACCTCTGGTGGCAAGGCTTTTCGCAGGGAAGTGCCCAGGACCGCTCCAATGAACTGGAGTCTCTGAGATGGTATCATCTGTGACTTCTTAAAATTGAGGGAGAAGCCCAGTTTGTGAAGGAAGTAGCAGACATAATCTAGCTGGATCTGAGCTTGTTCCGAAGTTACAGCTCTGATCAGCCAATCGTCCAGGTAGGGGTAGACGTGGATCCCTTCCCTCCTTAGACTTGCAGCCACTACCGACATTAGCTTGGTGAAGACCCTCGGGCGGAGGTCAGCCCAAATTGCAGAACTCGAAATTGATGAGAGCCGCCAATTGCGAACCTCAGGTATCTCCTGTGTTTGAGATGGATTGGCACATGGAAATAAGCATCCTGGAGGTCCAGAGATACCAGCCAGTCCTGGATTTGAAGGGCCTGAAGGATCTGAGAGAGAGTTACCATCTTGAACTTGTCCTTCCTGAGCAACTTGTTCAATTCTCTTAAGTCCAAGATGGGTCTCAGTCCTCCGTCGTCCTTCGGTATGAGAAAGTAGGGGGGAGTACCAGCCCTTTTTCCTCTCCGCTACAGGTACCGGTTCTATGGCACCTTTCTCTAGCAGGTCTACAATTTCCTGCAAGAGGAGCAGATCTGGAACTTTTAGAGAGCTGTGCCCCGGTGGATGACTCTGAGGGATGCATAGAAAGGGTAGGCAGTAACCTTGGGCAACTGTCGCCAATGCCCAAGCATCTGACGTAATAGCCTGCCATTCCGTCAGATGGCGAGTTAACCTGCCCCCTACAGGTGTGTTGTGTGGAAAGACCTCAGAGTGGTTTGGGGGCGGCTGATGCAGATGTTGAGGGTAGAGAGGCACCTGCTGCTGCTGCGGCCTTAGTACCTTTGACCCGTCCACCTCGGGTGGATCTCCTTTGGCCTCTTTGAGCTGGCTATCCTCTGCCTTTCCCGAATGCGGAATAATAGCGAAAGGACTTCCTCTCCCAGAGGTTCCTGAGGGGCGAAAAGAGTTTGGTGGATTGCAGCTCCTAAAGATTTTGCTGCTGCTTTAGATGTTTGCAACTTTTCCAGACGGTCATCAGCCTTTTTACCAAATAAAGAGCCGTTAAAGGGCATAATCAAGTCTGGCCTGTACATCTGGACCAAAGCCAGACTTTCGTAACCATGCATGCCTGCGGATTGTAGTACTTGCCGCCATGGCCCTGCTGATACTGTCAGCGGAACTGATGCCAGTTTGAAGAGATTCGCACATGGCATCTTTGCCATCTTTAATGATGTTAAGGAAGGCTTCCCTTTCATCTCCTTCCGGTATGCAGTCAGCCGCAGATGAAGCACACTTCCACAGCGTGTGACTGCACCTGGCGAGCGTACAAGTGGCGTTGATGGACGTCAGCACCATACTACAAGCAGAAAAGACTTTTTTGCCATAGAATCGTACCTTTTGTCACCTCGGTCCTGTGGGACAGTAGGATAAGGGGGATCTGCTGCTTGATGAAGTTGCCGCTTGAACCACCAGGCTCTCTGGAGTGAGGTGTTTTGATAAATATTCAGGGTGAGCTGCAGCTACCCTATACTTGGCTGACAATGTTTTATTGACTGCAGGGATAACCTCAGGAGTTTCCCAATTGGATGACATTTTTCTTTGTAAAGCTGTATGGAAAGGGACCACAGGAACCTCCTGTGGACCTTTATCTAGTATATCTGTAAGGTCATCCTGTTGAAAAACAGGTGAGGGCGCAGACCAACCCATGAATTCAATAATTCTTGCCATCAGGGTTCTATAGGGGGTTTTCGGCATGTTCCCCTGGGTCTGGTTTGACAAATTCCACTTCCGGGGAAGTGTCCAACCCACTTGCCTCATGTAAAGATTCCTGTAGGTCTTTCAACCTTCTTTCCTCAGAGGTAAAATCCTCTGAAACAGGTTGTGTGGTCTTCTGCAGCCCAAGGGTCTTTCTTGATTAGAATCCACCCCGTCTTCATAGATTGAAGATAATCTGGGGTACTCTGACCTCGGAAATGGTGTAAAACCCATTTCTAAAGCAGAAGGAGCCAAACTTGTCATTATTGGCTGAGAAAAAGTCGATGGCGTTGACGCCGATGTGAAAGGCTTTGAAGGCGTCGAGAAAACTGGAAGAGGCCTCGAGGAACTCAAGAGGATCGGGATCCTGCTCGAGGATGTCGACGACGTTCTCAGCGTCATACTGGAGGCTCTGGGTATAACCGTTGGCTGTGAAGTAGCCGTGGTTTTCTCTTTAACTACGTTGATGTCGACGATGGCGTCGATCCGATCGACCGATGCATCGAAGAAACCTTTGATAACGGCGTTGATGGCGCCGATCCATGACTCGCAGGGACTTTCGATGACGGCGTCGAAGATGATGCACTTTTACCCGATGGCCCGTGGCGCTCTCGGGTGGACTCTTTCGCCGGGTGCAACGACTCGCGGCGTTTCGATTTTTTGGGTTTTTCACCCGGGGTATCATCCTCAGCTGTCTTCGAGGGGGTGGAGGCCGCTTTCTCAAAGACGCTTATCTTTTTCCTGAATTCCTCCCACTCAGCCTGAGAGCTGTGTTTTGTGGGACAGGAGACCCTTTCTGGGGAAACAGAAGATGACGAAGAAGATCTTCAACGTCTCTTTTTTGAGTGTCTAGATCTCGACGAGTGGTGGGAGCTACTTCGAGACCTAGAATGTGAATGCTTTCGACAGCGAGGAGACGAATGCCTCGACTCTGCTGAAGAAACTTTCGAGGAGGTTTTGACTGATTTACCTCTCTCGAGCTTCCCTTGCGCTCCTTCAAGGCTTTCGCCGTCATGGACATGCAGTCCTCACACTCCGAACAATGGTGCTCGACTCCCAAGCACCACAAACAGATCCTGTGAGGATCCGTTAGCGACATTTTCTTTCCGCAGTCTTGACATTTTTTGAAGCTGGACCGCAGAGTAGACGGTTCGGATGAGGAAGCCATCAAGTACGAGTTGGTTTTATCGAGGAAATATAAGAGGTTATCTGACTGAACTTAGCAACGATATTCCGAGGCCCCTCCTAGCGCGGAAAAAACAGAACTGAGCAACGGACGCCGCGTGTGGCCATTTATGGGCATGGTGACGTCGGCGTCGATACGGTGGCTGTCGAGGGACACCGACTGGGCGGACGTCGACACGCAGAGCCCTCTGCAGAGAAAAAATTTCCGAGGCCAGCAAGCTGGAGACGAATTATCTAAGATAAGGAATATGTCGGAGGACACAATCCCTTCGAAATACAATTATGGTGAGTAATGTATCCCTTCTGAGGCTTGTGGAATCTGATTAGATCACATGCTGTGCATAGATTAGCGAGCAGTGTTAGAAGAAGGAGATGGGATGTGAGAAGGGTCATGAGCAAATAAAAGTCTTAGAACCGCTTGTCCCACTTGAGTATCTGTCTTGGAATGAGTGTCAATGCAGTAGTGCTGAGTAAAGGTGTGAATCGAGCGCCATGTAGCTGCTTTGCAAATGGTGTTGAGGGGTACATTTGCAATGAAAGTCAGAGTGGCCCCAGTGCATCTTGTAGAGTGGGCCCTTGGCGTAGAAGGCAGAGTTTTATCTGAAAGGGAGTAACACAGCGGGATACATTTCACTATCCATTTGGAGATGGCACCCTTAGAGACGTGATCTCCTTCTCTGCCTGTAGCTACGGAGACAAACAGTTGATCTGTCTTCCTTAGAGGTCTGGTCTTGTCTACATAGTAGAGGACTGCTCTTCGCACATCTAGTGTGTGTAGTTTCACCTCAGCAGAGCTTTTGGGTTCTTGGAAGAAGGCCGGTAGCTCAATGGACTGGTTAACATGGAATTTAGAAATTAACTTAGGTGAGAACCTAGGGTGAGTTTGTACAACCAGTTTATCCTTATGAACAGTCAAGAAAGGATCCTGCACTGACAGAGTCTGAATTTCACGTACCCTTCTTATGGATGTAATGGCTAATGCTGTTCTTCTGTACTGGGTATGTTGGTATTCGTAAATTGACACTGATTCCAGCTCTTAAGAAGACGTTGATCCGCACACATAGGGCTGCTCTTGTGTTCCTTTTGAGTGCCGAAACTGTATATACAGAATGGGCTCTTTTGACATGCTTGAAAAGAGCAATGTATTTCAGAAATAGTATTCTAAAACTGCAAGGGGGTGAAGGTCTGTAATAAAGCCTAATAGCACCAGTAATAGGACAAAGGTTCCTGTATTGCTTTTTGTATGATCCCTTACTCAACTATTTCTTTTTTTTTTAATAGCCTTTGATGAGTTAACCATCTGATAATTAATTGTATCTGTATGTTGTCCGTGGAAATGTATATTGACTTTATTTTTATGAATTGTAATTTTAAGAATTTGTATTTTGGATTTGTGCAATAATGTGTTGATTTGTCATTTAATGGTTGTTTTTATACATCCAAATAAATTTGTTTTGATTGATTGTAATGGCTAAGAAGGCAGTTTTATAGGTTAGGTGTTTTAGACTAGCTTTATACATGGGTTCAAAGGAGGGGCACATGAGTTTAGCAAGCACCACATTAAGGTCCCATCCTGGTGGTGGGTTCGAAATTGGAGGGTGGAGTCTCTTTACCCCTTCCATAAAGGCTTTAACCACTCGTATTTTCCACTATACCTTGTTATGGGAGGTGTAGGCTGACAGCGCTGCCAGGTGTACCTTGAGTGAATTAAATACCAACCCTGCGTCCAGCAGGTGGAGCATGTAGGTGACAATGTTCGAAGGAGTGCAATCAACCGGGTTGATTTGTTTATTCTGGCACCGAATAACAAATCTCTTGCATTTATCAAAGTAACAGTGTCTTGTGTTTGGTTTCCTTGATTCTTTTAGGATATCCATACATCTCTGTGGTAGATTGAGATGGCCAAACTCTATGACTTCAGGAGCCATGCTGCCAAGTTAATCGAGCTGGGTTGAGGATGCACCGTTTGTCCTTCGTGCTGGGATAGTTGGTTGTGCCAGCACGGGAGTCTGATGGGTTCGCACACTGCCAGTTTGCGCAGGTGCGGGAACCAAGGTTGTCTCACCCACATGGGAGCAACTAGGATGAGCGTCATCGATTCCCTGTGCATCTTGTTGACCACCTTCCTCAACAGAGGGGTTGGTGGAAAAGCGTAAGCAAACATCCCCAATCAGTTCATCCATAGAGCGTTCCCGTTGGAGTCTGGCTGGGGGAACCTGGATGCGAATCCTGGGCATTGTCTATTTTCGCTTGTGGCGAATAGGTCTACAGTGGGGAAACCCCACTGTGAGAGGAGGTCTCCTATGACTTCTTTGTGTAGACACCATTCGTGCTCTTCTGGGAGGGGGTCTCTGCTCAAAGCGTCTGCTAGTGAATTGAGATCCCCTGGAACATGTTGCGATGACAGGTAAATGTTCCGTCTGAGTGCCCATTTCCAAATTTTCTGGGAAATCTTGGACAGATTTGGCGAACAAGTCCCTCCCTGTTTGTTTATGTAAAACATAGCTGTTGTGCTGTCTGTTAAGATCTGCATTGACAGGTTCAACAGGTGGGGTTCGAACGCTCGAAACGCTCTGAAGACTGCCAGAAGCTCTAGCAGATTTATGTGATTCTTGGCCACTGTGTGGGACCAGAGACCATGAGCTGTGTGGTGAAGGAGGTGTGCTCCCCACCCTGACAGGGATGTGTCCGTAGTGATTACAGCCTGTACCTCTGGATCGTAAAAGGGTTTCCCCTTCGACAGGTTCTCTCTTGTCCACCAGTGAAGACTTAGTACAAATGTTGGCAAAACGAACACTAGATCGTCCCACTGACCACTTGCCTGAGACCACTGTTTCGCCAACCATTCTTGCATGGGTCGCATGTGCAGGCGCGCGTGAGGGACCAGGTAAATACATGATGCCATCATGCCTAGCAATCGCATCGCTTTGCGCACCCTTATCTGGCGACCGGGCTGATATAGAGGAATTTGCAGTAGTAGATTCAGAATTCTTTCTCTGATGGAAAGGCCAACCCCTCTTGAGTGTTTAGGACAGCTCCTAGGAACTGTTTGGAGGTGCTTGGCACCAGGCTTGATTTCTTCTCGTTCATGGAGAAACCCAATTCGAAGAGGAGGTTGATCGTACTTTGAATGTTTGCTCTGCAAATTACTGGGGTCTCCCCCGTGATGAGCCAGTCGTCCATGTAAGGGTACACTGGGATTGCCTCCCTGCGTAGGTGTGCCGCCACCACCGCCAGTACCTTGGTGAATACCCTTGGAGCGGAGGCTATACCGACGGGCAGTACCTTGAACTGGTAGTGCTGACTGTCCACCTTGAAGCGCAAGAATCCTCTGTGCGCTGAGAACATGGAAATATGAAAATAGGCATCTTTCATGTCCAATGTTGCCATGTAATCCCCCTTTTTTAGGAGGGGGGATTACCTCTTAGAGAGTAGTCATGCAAAACTTTTGGGGCTTGGCATACTTGGTGAGGTTAGGAATGAGAAGGGAATGGTCAATTCTCCGTTGGATGGACTTGAGAATTGGAATGGCTTGGGCAATGGGTTTCTTTTCTCCCACTGGTTCGTCAGCAAAATCCCTCTCCTCCTGTGCTCCATGAGTGTCTATGCAGAAGTGCTTTGCTGCTCTAATCAAGACCCCATTTAGGAGGGGCTGGTTGTCGACTGGAGAGCCTGTAACTTGTGGTTCTTTACCTACAGGGGAGTCTATTCTGTAGACTTCTGGGTCATCTTCCTCCTCATCTTGGTCCTCGTCATCCCCATAATAGTCCCCCCCCAGTTTGGTCATCCAACGTTACCAAGTCTGGATCCTCATCCTGTAGTGGATCTTCACTATACTGGGTGTAAGGCTGGAAGTAAGAAGGGCCTGAAGACAGACCTTGCCTTGGAGTCTCAAACCAATGTTTCTTACCAGGGGGCTGCGGGTCCCTAGATCCTGAGGAAGTAGCACCATCAGGGGTATAGGTGAGGAAGTGTTCTGGGTTCTTGGAGTAGAAGTCAGCCAGGGAAGACATTCTCGTCATTACCCGGTCTACATCTTCACTGCTCCATTTTCTGGAGCTGGGAATGACAATTCCATGAGAGGGCTCCCCTTCTATTCCCATATCGTGAGGAGTAGGAGGGACCAGTTTGGACTTGGGGGAAGGGACAAAGGTCTTGGATTTTTGCTTATCTGAAGACTTTTGGCTGTCCTTAAGTGTTTGTGGTGCATAAGAGAGAGATGGCTTCTTTTGCTGTTTACCCCCTCCTCATGAGTAGAAGAGTTTCCCTTGTGTTTACACCTTCTCCGAGGTATCCGACGCCTGGCGTCAAGATTCGGGGGTACTGTCTGATGAGCGTACCTCCATGACTTTGGTGAGTGAGGCACCTTTGGCAACTGTGGACGGTTGCCTGGTGTCGTGCGGCGATCTGACTGAGAACGCCCAGAGGACACTGAATTGGTGGACCGCTCTCTGCGTGCCTCTTTCCGGGAACTCGACACGCGCGTCGAGTCTCGGTTGGACTTTGAGTGTTTAGGTGCAGAAGTGGTGTGGGTAGCGCTCGTGTCGCCGGGTGTGTTCCCCATAACTGCCCTGCCGGACAGCCTTCCGAGGTCGGGGACTTGCGCTTGGGCGTCTTGCGACACCTTGTTGCCCTTGCCGTCCTTGCCGTCCGAAAGTATTGCGTCGCTGCCATCACTGAAGGTGTCCTCCGCTTCCATGGCCTTTCGTTGCCTGGCGTGGTGGGCCCAACGTTTGGTCGAGCGGTCCTTAAGTGTCTTAGCTTTGAACCGGCTACACGCTCTGCAGTTCGTCTCGGGGTGGTCCCTCGGCAAGCAGAGGTTACAGGTGGCATGTTTGTCAACCCAAGGATACTTGCGGTTGCACTTGGGGCAGAATTTGAAAGGGGTACCCTCCATACGCACCCTATGGCAGCGGGCAAGTGTGTGTAGGAAAATATATATGAGTGTAGAGTATGTTACCACCCCCCACTCTCCCTACTTGCAGGGCCGAGGCCAGCGGCTTTCCTAGGCCCAAAGTCCGTCGTGCAGCTCTCAACGGTTGTTTCTTCTCCGGGCCGGCGTCGAACTTCGAATCTCGATGATTCGACGTGGTAGTGGAAGAAACAGGGAATAATTATTGATTTTTAGCAAAATATGGCTGAAAGCCAGGGAAGTCTGCAGAATGCTTCCGTCAAGTATGGCGGAAAAAAACAATCTGAGGGTCCTACACGCGTGAGGGATCATGGGTACAGTGGACGTCACACTAGGGATAGTATTACTGGCACACCCTGTGTCGACGCCCATTTTCGAGTTTCGGAAAACAAACTATAATACTCTGCAGCTTCCACTAGATGTCGGCCTATGCACAGCATGTGATCTAAGCAGATTCCACAAGCCTCAGAAATATATATATGTCTGGCAATAAAAAAAGTCTCCATGTTATTAAATGTATAACTTTAATAAAGCAAATAGTTATTTTACTTACAAGAGATTTAAAAGTAAAATACAAAATGTACAGTTCCAGTTAAGAAACATTTGACTATTCACACAAAGCATTGCAATTTAGGTTGACATTAGCTAAGCACCAAACCTTTGCACCTGGCAGTTTAAATGACAAAGTTAATGGCAAGACATTTTTGCCAAGTGCAATATGGTTCATATTACCAGTGTTCAGAACAATTGGAAGCAAATAACATAGCACTTACATGGTGAAAGTGTGCACACAGAGAAATGGTTTACTTTCAGGTTCCACAAGGTATGTGTGTTACAATTTTATAAACTGCCACACGCAGACAACAATTTCAGTTGTAAAAGAAAATATGTAGTTAAACATTGAATTGGCACTTGAAACTGGAAAAGTCAAATTTCACTATAAATCTAGATTTGCGTCCTGAATGGCCATCTGTGTTTTTACAATAGCCATTGTGGGATTTTAAGTGCAACCAGATTCTGGATTTAAGGTTAACCAAATACGTATAGCACTGAGTGTTCTAATGAGAGGAAACAGACAAACAATTGTAACTAACATTTTCAGCAGAATATCTTTAAGTAAAAGTAGTACAGAATATCTAATGAAACATTACATACAAAAGCAAAACATTGATTGTGCAAAGCACATTACTATAAAATGTCTATTTACATAAAACAATTCTTTGTAAACATGGTAAGTATAATTTTCAGAAAACATGGTGACGATATAAATACAGGCAACATTGGCATCCTCAAACAGCACAAACAGCAACATTCTGGGCTTGCAAACACAGCCCATTACCATACAAACAGAAAAATGGATGGGTTATTAAAACACCCAACTTTTTTAATAGTTTTAGTGTTTTATATACATATATATTTTTATTATATATATTCTTTTTTTGGTATATTTAGATATAAATGCATTTTAAATTGGTAGAAAATGGGAACAAAAATGTGCTTTTACTATCTTCGCTGAAACAATTTATATGAAGTTAATAAAGACAACTAAATTACCCACTTTCCTAACATATTAGAATAGTGTAATGATTTAAGAAAATACAAAAATAAGATTAATACTGTCAATACTTTTACCCCCGAAAATATCGTGGGTTATTATTTACTCTTTCAAAGATGAAATATGAAAATTTAAATAAAGTAACTATAAAGAATTCTCTGTAACCTAGTATAATATACAGTGGGCTAACTATACAAATATATTTATATTTCTTACCACTGTTTTTCAACATTGTTTTTGTGAGCACCATTCCTTCTCCTGCATTTACTTTGGTTGGAAGAATTATCCTTTTTCCACAGGTTGTATTGGTTTAATGGCACGTTATGACTGTACATAATTACATTATGTTCAGTGCTTTAAAAAAATAGTGTTATCATCACCTTTATACTCATTTTTTAAATTTTTTAATCTAGTTTCTTATCTGAGCCAGCTCACTAGGTGTTTAGTTTTAAATTGTAGCATATGAAATAAGACTTCTCAATATGTCCAAGTAGTCAATCATCAAAATTTCACACATTTAAGGAGCACTATGTGGATAACGCCTTTGGCCAAATGTAGCAAGTATTTAACATATACATGAAAATTCAGATCAAAGACGCACATAAAGCCAATTCATATCCTACAGCAGCAAGGATAAACATATTTGACAAGTTACTGTGTTTCCATCTAATCTGAATTTAACCATGAACGCTCTTGCAAAAATCTGTATTTGCAATTCTACTTCTGCAACCTTGTTGTCACACTCACATGTTACAGTCATGAATTGCTATTCCACTATATTGCAAAAGAAAAAGAATTGTCAGGCAGCCAATTTAGAATAGACAGCCTTGAAAACTTGTGTTTGTATATAAATCTGAAGAGACCAGTGATGAGCAAAGTTAGGGCCAGTACGCCTGTCATTTACAAAAGATTCCAAGGTGTTTTCAGCAATATATGTTCAATTATAAACCTATGTGAAAAAATAGCTAGAAAATACAGTGTTTCATATGGTTGTCTTTTTAGTAATTTTGTTAAAAAGTAGTTTTCCAAAGCAAAGGTAATATACACATTTTAAAAGCCTTTCTACATCACAGTTTCAGACTGCTTTATGTATGTAATACAACAGACGTGGTGGCTTTATTTGCTCAAAACTGTAAAATTTGAATTAAAATGCATATATACACATCAGTGTCACTGGTAGTTTTGTACAGAATCATCATCTGGAAATATTTCACTCCATGTTAAAAAAAAAGCAAAAAGACTATAATGCACTTCATTACACAAGTAAAACTGTGAAACAGATATGTACACCACTTCTAAGATTGTTTGGCCCTATGTTAAAGTCAACTAATCTGTTGGGTATCAGTACTGATGCAGGTACGAGGGTCTGCGCTCATGCTTTACTGGAAAAGATTTAAAGCCCTTGTTCATCTGCTTATGCTGCGAAGCCTGTTGCTGAGCCTGCTGCTGTGCATAAGCAAATGTAGAGATCCCCGCTGATGGAGAGCAGTCGTTTGCAGTGGACCACACAGGGGACTGTAAAATTTGCATTGTATCATTCCACTGGCTGACAGGATTAGTCATCTGGTACAATGAAGTTTGATTTGGCAGCGTGTTTGTGTGCGGAGAAGAATGTTGCCAAGGAGCCTTAGGAGGCCACGTTTTTGTTTTAATATCCTGTTGAATAAAAAAAACGTGCATGGTTAGAAGTATTTTTATTTGCATGGTAGTGCTTATTTCAATGTGTTGATTAAGACATTTGAGCATTCAAATACCTTTCAGTACAATGCCGACAACTACTGTAGAAAATGTTGAATATTTAAATTATTTTGTTTAGTTTTTTTATTATAATAAAAAATAATTCTAATATTATACATTCATACACTTCTTACATCACCTAACAAATTAATGTTTCCATATAAAAACTATGTTGGCTTTAACTTAGCGATCATAATTAACAAATAAAACACCAACTATTAAACTCCATCACAATATAAAATAAATTGACATTTTAAAATAAATTCATTCTGACCAGATTTTCCCCAAGAAGATGGCCCTAGACCAATTAGAAATCTATGCATCATGATCAGGATAACAATACCAATACAATTCAGTAGTCTACACCACAAGATCAAAGAAATAATTTCTTCACTATCAAAGTTACAGCTATTGAAATGCTTCCTATGTATATTAAACATATGTCTACACTCCGTAAATTGATCTTAAATAGTTTAAAGTTGTTCAGGAGTATTACAAAGTCTACAGGGTAGATCTCTGACTGCAAGACTTCTCCTGGGGCCACTCTAGTGTCGGAAAGAGGTTACATCTACAGCATATATAGGAGGTATGCACACTTACGACAGGTCAATGTTCCAAGTACCTTAGTAAGGTTTTATATTTCTTAACTACACATTTTTGCTGTTTGAATAGACCATATTTATTTCTATCATCATACTGCATACCCAAATCATATAATTTGGCCATGTTTTGAACTTCCCTGAATTATTCCAGAGAAGATCTATGTTTCCACCAATAGTTTCTAGATAGAAGTTATTCTCCGGAGCCTAGTGTTAAAGGCGTTTCGAATCCCCTTTTATTAAAGTGGTATTCTTTGTGGCATAGAGGGTATTTTTGGCAGATTAAGGATCTTCTGCAGGGATTCCAGACCCAATTCGGGCCTAATCAAAGTCATAGGAAGTCTTGGGCATAACATCAATCTATTTCCAAATGTAACCATCCAATCGGGTAAGATCTTTTTCACTGATGGCATCACTTACCTTCAAACCGTAAGAGGCATGGTAGAATGTTCAGTTTATAGAAATTGATTAGCAGGGTTAACAAATAGGCATAATATTATTTTTTTTTAAATTTGTTTTCATTTTGTAAAAGAAGCATCATCACATTGATCCTCAATCCTGCAAAATTCAGCAGGGATCCCATTTTGCTTTATATTGGAAATCCCAGGTAAGTAAGGTGTTGAACTACCATTACTTTATTATTCGCTATATACCAATTACATTCCTTCTTTTTTTCTTAATTGGTAAAAGCCATAATTGCAGTCTTATCTGAATTTATCGTAAGGCCATTGATGATCACATACCTCAATAATTTGCCAGCGATTGCTGTACCTCGTTGTGCGTATGAGTGAGGATAAGGAACAAGTTACTTACCTGTAACTGTTGTTCTCCAGCATGGGTCTGGCATGGATTCACATGCTCATGAATATTCCCCGTCGTCAGGCTGGGAATCCTCGGTAAAGAAAAAACCAGTATCAGTTTCGTTTCTGATCTGTCTTTCGTAGTAATAACCAATCACTGGTCTCTGCGTCATACTGACCACAGCCAATGACTGCCCTCTACCTAAGCACCGCCTCTGGCAGCCATCTTCAGATTTGGAAGCACGTGAAGTGGCAGTATGACCAAGTGAAGAGCCGCAGAGGGGTAGGCGGGAGGGTTCGCATGTGAATCCATGCCAGACCCATGCTGGAGAACAACAGTTACAGGTAAGTAACTTGTTCCTTCTCCAGCATGGGGTCTGGCATGGATTCACATGCTCATGAATAAAGAATACATAGCAGTACCCACATGCACAACCACGGGAGGTGGCAAAGGCTCAACATTAAGCATCACATCAACTCAACATTAAGCATCTTACCTCCTCACCAGGCTCACCTCAGGCGAACAGGTTGCGCAGCACTGCTTGGCCGACCCTGGACTCCTCCCTGGAATCCCGGTCGACGCAGTAGAATTTCGTGAAGGTGTGCGTCGACCTCCACGTAGCAGCCCTGCATATGTCCAGCAGGGGCACACCAGATAGGAACGCCGTGGTAGCTGCGATCGCTCTGGTGGAATGGGCTCTCGGACGGCCAGGCAGCGGTCGGTTTGCCAACCGGTGACAGCACATGATACAGCCGGAGAGCCATCTGGAGATGGAAGCCTTCGAGAGAGCCTTCCCCTGATTGACAGGTCCAAAGTTCACAAAGAGTTGTGACGTCTTCCGAAAACCCTTCGTGCGGTCCACGTAGAACTTCAGCGCTCTAGCTACATCCAGCGAGTGCAAAGTCCTCTCAGCCGGCGACGAAGGCGACGGGAAGAACACAGGTAACACCAAGGGTTCGTTGAGATGGAAGTCCGACGGTACCTTGGGCATGAAGGAGGGGTGCGTCCTGAGCACTACCCTCGTGTCGTGGAAAGTCAAGTACGGGGCCTTGCAGGAAAGGGCCTGGATCTCTCCCACTCGTCGTGCGGAGGTGATGGCCACAAGAAAAGCTGTTTTCCACGATAGAAACTTCAACGGGGCCGAGTGCAGAGGCTCGAACGGAGGTCCCATGAGCTTGGTCAGCACCACGTTGAGCTCCCACGCCGGGGCCGGAGCCTTCACCGGCGGGAACGATCTGAACAGTCCCTTCATGAACTCTTTCACCAGACGATGAGACCACAAGGACGTCCGGCCCGTGGTTCTGGTGTATCGGGAGATCGCAGCAAGATGAATCTTGATGGACGCATGTGCCAGACCAGCTTTGGCCAGCGTCAGCAGGTACGGCAGTACTTGGGGAGCCGTAATCCGTAGAGGGTTAATCTTCTGTGCGTGGCACCAGACAGAGAACCTCTTCCATTTGTGTCCGTAGCATTTAAGAGTCGAGGACGCCCTGGCCTTTGCAAGAACCTCTCTGCAATCGGCCGGTATGTCGTATCCTCCAAACTCTAGTGCTGCAGGAGCCAGGCCTGCAAGTTCAGCGACTTCGGGTCGTGGTGGAGGATGGCGCCTCCTTCCCTGGAGAGTAGATCCGCGTCCGCCGGCAGCTTGATCGGCGGGGACGCTGACAAGTCCAGAAGGTCCGGGAACCATATCTGCCTCGGCCACGCAGGTGCGACGAGGATCATCCTGCACCGTGACCTCTTGAGCTGGTTGACGAGCCGGATTAGCAGAGGCAAGGGAGGGAACGCGTAGAGGAACAGGCCCTCCCAGGGGAACGAGAAAGCATCGCCCATGCTCCTCGTCTGGGGAAACCTGCTGGCGAACCTCCGGCACTTGGTGTTCGTCGCCGTCGCGAACAGGTCGATCTGGGGTGTGCCCCACCGTCGGAAGAGGCGATCCACCAGATCCTGCCGTAGTTCCCACTCGTGGCACGAGCGCAGCTCCCTGCTGAGTGAGTCGGCGATGGTGTTTTTTATCCCTGCCAGATGAAACGGCACCAGAAAAATCCCTTGGGCGACGGCCCAATGCCACAGGTCCTGCGCCTCCTTGGACAGCGCTGGGGACCTGGTTCCGCCCTGTTTCCTGATGTAAAACATGGTGGTGGTGTTGTCGGTGAAGATCCTCACCACCTTGCCCTTGAGGGACGGAAGGAAGGACCTGAGGGCCCAAAACACTGCACGGAGCTCCAGGACGTTGATATGTAGGGACTTCTCCGTCGGGAGCCAGAGTCCCCTTGCGTGCAGATTTTCGGTGTGCGCTCCCCACCCTTCCAGGGAGGCATCCGTGGTCACAGTCTCCTGGTGGGCTGGGGTCTGGAAGTCCATGCCCGCCGTCAGATGCGCGCGGGTGCCCCACCACCGTATCGCTCGTCGGAAACTCTCGTCGAGCTTGATCCTTTCCTCGAAGCTGCCCGTCGTCTGGATCCAGCGCGCATCCAGGAATTCTTGCAACGGGCGCATCCGGAGCCTGCACATGGGAATGAGGTAGATGCAGGAAGACATCATCCCGAGGAGGGACTTGATGGACCTCACTTTGGCCGCGTCGGCCACCAACATCCGTTGCACCTTGCCCAAGATGGTCCTGGTCCTCTCCTCCGACGGGGAGGCCAGAAGGGACACTGTGTCGAGCCTCGCTCCCAGAAACAGTGCGACTTGCGCGGGCACCAGGTGGGATTTGGCGTAGTTCACGGAGAATCCCAGGTCCGTGAGGAGTTGGACGGTCCTTGCCGTGTGGACCACGGCGAGCTCCCTCGTCTTGGCGCGGATGAGCCAGTCGTCCAGGTAGGGGTAGACGTGGATCCCCTCGCGGCGCAGCTGCGCCGCCACCGGTGCAAGGCACTTGGTGAATACCCTGGGTGCCGACCGTAGTCCGAAGGGAAGGGCTTTGAACTTGTTCAGACGTCGCAGGTCCAGGATGGGGCGCCATCCTCCCGTCTTCTTCTTCACGAGGAAGTATCTCGAGTAGACTCCGGAGCCCCGAAGCCTCTTTGGGACGAGTTTGATGGCGCCCTTTCTGAGCATCGCCTTTACCTCCAGGAGAAGTTGAGGGACGTGAAGTTCTTTCCTGGCCACGGGGGGGACGCGCGGGCACCTTCTTTGAAACTCGAGCGCGTGGCCCCGGGCCAGGGCGTCCAGCACCCAACGGTCGGTGGAGATGGACTCCCACACGCTGACGAAGCCCGCCAGCCGGCCTCCCACCGGGGTGCTTCGGTGGGGGCCCGACCCCAAGGCCGGTTCAATCCTGCTTGGACGCGGCCTTGCCGCCTTGACCTCCTTGGCGACGACGGCGGGGTCCGCTAGACTTGCCTCGTCCTCTGTAGGCCTCTTGCGACGACGAGCGGGCCGCTTGACGGTAGGAAGCGAAACCGCCGCCGGAACCTTTGGAGGCGCCCTTGCCTCCGCCGCTCCGAAAGGGCGTCCGTCGTTGCAGGACTCCAAGGGCCCGGGCCGTCTCAGTATCCGCCTTGATGGCCTGAAGGGAATCGTCCACTGTCTTCCCAAACAGGTTGTTCCCGTCGAAGGGCATGTCCAGGACTCTGGTCTGGACGTCCTGCCGGAAGTCCGTAGCTTTGAGCCATCCACGACGTCGAAGGCAAACACCGTTGCCCAGCTGGCGGAATCCAGTGTCGGCGATGTCCGTCGCCACGGTGATGGCGTGGTCCGAGGCCACCTCACCTTCCTGCAGGATCTCAAGGGCCTCCGCCCTCTTGTCGTCCGGCAGAAAATCCAGCAGGGGAGCCATCTTGTACCAGAGCTCCCTGTCGTAGCGGGCCACGATAGCCAAAGCGTTGGCCGCTTTAATCGTCGTCGCTGCCGACGAGATGACTCTACGCCCCATAGTATCCAATTTCTTTCCCTCGCCGTCCGGCGGGGAAGTCGATGTGGAGGCCGCACCCCCCCCGCTTTCTTCCTGGCTGCCGCGGAGACGACGGAGTCCGGGGTAGGCTGCGCCCGGAGGCATAGGGGGGCCGTGTCCGGGACCCGGTACTTTTTCTCGTACCGGTCTCTTCTAGCTGGCGTCGTGGAAGGGTTCTTGAGGAGGGAAAGGCCCTCATCCCAAATGTCGTCCAACAGAGGCACTGCGAGGACCGTCTTCCTCTTGGCCTCGCGCCGCTGATAAAGGAAGCCTTCCTTTTTCTTCTCCTCAGGGCAGAGTTGGAAAAGCTCGGAAGCCCTGGAGATCATGGAGTGGAAAGATCCGATCTCGTCGGGCGGAGAGGCCCTGGTGGGAGGCGACGACGGAAAATCCTCGTCGTATGCCTCGTCGTCCGTACCCGTCGCTGCCGTGTCAGTCCCCGTATCATCCCCTCGGGTGGACGGGGAGGAGGGCTGGAAGGGGCGCGACGGTTGAAAAGGAGGTGGTGGATGGATCCTTCTTTTCTTGGTAGGGGGAACACCAGAAGGTCCCGGTTCTGGATCCCCCGACGGGAGAGGTTCCTCCGTCGGTAACGGTAGCCTCGTCCTTATCTCGGAGCATAAGGACTGTATGGCCAACAAAATGGCCGCCGAGTTGTCTTGCGGCGCTGGCAGAGGGGAATCCGACGGGCGAACAGGGGCCCCGTCGGTATCCTCGACGATGTCGTCGTCGTCACCTGCGTCGGGGTCCATTCCGACGGGCTGGCCTTCTTCCACGCCTAGGCCGTGGCTTAAGACCTCGATCAGTTCCTCTTCTGAGGTTGAGGCCGACTCTACGACGACGCCCTGCCCCCCCTTCTTCTTCCCCACGGAGGGTTTCACGGGGGTCCTATCGATGGGCACAAAGGAAGACTCCCTCCGAGGAGGCAGGGAGATTCTGGGCCCTGAGGTCGCCACCACTGGTGCAGCCACCACAGGCTGAGCCAGGGCCGCCGCGACCGTTTCGATAGAGGGCTTGGCCGGATGGATCAAGGCCTTCACCACCTTAGGTGCGCTCACCGCCTTATCCTTGAGGGAGGGGGCACTGCCACGCTCCTCCTCTGCCTTAGAGCTCGACCGGGGCCTCTCCAGGAGCTTCGCCGGGTGCTCGGCCTTCCTCTTACCCGACCCAGAGCGTTGGCTCGTGGTTGATGGTGCCGGGGAGGGTGCGCCCTGCCTGGCGCCCGCAGAGCCCGACCGTTCGGCGCTCCCGGTGCCAGCGGACTCGCGGTGCTTGGCCTTATGTTGGGCCCCCGTCGCCGGGGCGCCCTCAAAGGTCTTAGAAGACCGCTCGGATTTCTTCTTCTTCTCGCCAGACGGGCTCTTACCCTCCAGCCAGTTGGCGAGACGTTGATGGC
Source organism: Ambystoma mexicanum (assembly GCF_040938575.1). Classification (NCBI taxonomy): domain Eukaryota; kingdom Metazoa; phylum Chordata; class Amphibia; order Caudata; family Ambystomatidae; genus Ambystoma; species Ambystoma mexicanum. The sequence goes on from NC_090922.1 coordinate 346,922,860, forward strand.
GGTCCTTCATGGTCCGTTCCGACATGTTGCCGCAAAACGCACAGTCCTTCTCCACGTGCGTCTTGTCCTCATGAAGGCAGTAAAGGCAGAAAGAGCGTTCGTCCTCCTTGAAGACGTTCTGCAGCTGGCATCCAGGGCAGACCCTGAACAGCTTTCCGGGCGTCGAGCTTCCCTTCTCCTGGGCCATCTCCGAGACAGGGCCTGAGAAGCTTCTGGAGTCCTCCGAAGTGTAGCTCGACGAAATCTTCACCCTTGAGGGGCACAGATGAATCCGACACGGGTCCCCGTTGATCGGATGTAGGATCGGTGGAGCTTGAGGCTCTTTTGACCGAAAGAATCGAAGTTTTTTGTAAAAAGCGCGAAAAAATAGCACTAACGCTCGAGAGCAATAGCACGAGGATCCCAACACATGAACGTGCGGTAAAAATCTGAAGATGGCTGCCAGAGGCGGTGCTTAGGTAGAGGGCAGTCATTGGCTGTGGTCAGTATGACGCAGAGACCAGTGATTGGTTATTACTACGAAAGACAGATCAGAAACGAAACTGATACTGGTTTTTTCTTTACCGAGGATTCCCAGCCTGACGACGGGGAATATTCATGAGCATGTGAATCCATGCCAGACCCCATGCTGGAGAACTGGATCATCTGGAAAAATGTAAATATTTACGTGACTATTGCCCAATTTAGGTGGAAAAGAATGAGCCTTTGTTAAGAATTCCACCAAATCCGAAGGGTAAATATTGAAAAGGGTGGGTGCAAGGACACAACCTTGTCATAAGCCAATCGTAGTATATATTTTACTAGAGAGAGCCCCATTCTAGTTTAACCTGATATATTTCTGTGTTCTTAAGCAGCAGGATGAGTATTGTTAGTAGCCACAGGAGAACACCTCATTCCTGCATCGTATTCCATAGCCTTTATCTATTGATACAGTCAAAAGCTGCACTTGGGTCTTTAAATCCTGCAAACCTAGAGGGTGTCTCCTTTCCCCATGTATCCATTTTTAGCAATTTAAGGATGAGCCCATTCAATGTAGTCTCCACGCCTTTTGGGAAACCCATCTAAAGCATGTTGGTGAGTTTTGCAATGTAAAGTGTGCGTTTGTTAAAGCAACCCCAGTTTTTAATGACATCTGCTGGACGGGAGGAAGGAAAATATCTTGAGGGAGTGGAGCAGTGTTTTACTGCAAAATCAGCTATTATAAAATGAAGATAATGAAATTTAAACTGGCTCTTTTTTTTAAAGTGTGCGATGTTAATTTCTACTGATCACTTTCAGTATATATTTTAGCGATGAGAATGTTACAATTGTCCTACTGAGCCAAACACATCATCTAAGCCTAGACTAAATACAGACATTTTCTGACAGAATGTTGGCATTGCAAAATTGTACACTTTCATAATACCCATTTGCAAAGGGACAACATCAGTCAGGGTTCCTGCTTGTTTTGCATAAAAACAAAGGGCATTTTGGGAACATAGGAAAGACCAGAAAGATCAGAGATCTTAATAGATGGCAAATATATATGCGGCATTAGAGCTGTATTATTGAATTTCTACGTGCATGACGAACACTGTGCCTGTTGCTCATTGAACATTTCACAACACTCGCCCCAATGTTAAAATGTAAAACAGACATACACTGATTCAGACAGCATTAGGTTTTGGATGAGCAGATGGCTGTGAAATCAGTCACTCCATTGGGGTCAATGGGCTGTCTGGAGAGGTGTCCTTGTCCTAAGCAGAATTCTAACCAACCCTCAATTTAAGGGCGGCTGTGCACATGCTCAGTTCCCAATATGCAGACAATTTAAGATCATTACATATTTAGGATATATAGATTTATTTCTGCTCAAAACATTTAGCTTTAGACTTCCTTGAGTCACAGATGCCTATTCAATAACAGTTTCTACCAAACAACCGTTTAATATTGTGGAGACACCGCCACGTGTTAGGCCATTGATTAAAAATCTCCCAATGATCTGTAGTTGTTATAGTGCCCGAGATGGTGGGTTTTGAGGCGATAATCCAGAAAAAGATATTGATGAATATTTTACTTGTGAAAATGTGTCTCCTAATGAAGGGTTTGGTGTTGCATGTGGCCCACATTCCGAACGTATTCCTAAAATCATGGACCTAATTGTAACAGCTAAAACTCCAGCAAAGGAAAATACTGACTAATGAAGTCACCAATCAGCTGAGGTAAAGTCTCTACAAGAAAGCATGTTTGATTTGACTTGGAAATCCAGGCCAAACATGAATCGAGGTTCACTGAAGGATCCAGATTAGACGTGAAAAGGTTCTCTTACTTCTATCTAAACAATATCCAAATAAGGCCCCTTTATTTTCCTCGGCCATCTCCCATCAGTGCAGTGAAGTTTCAGACCAAACAGGTGATCAGCTTTCCTTGGTTGTGCATGTTAGAAGACATGCATAGAATTCCAAAATGACGAGATTCCAAGATGGCCGTCGCACTGAGAGGACGTGAGTGCTGGCGCTCCATCTCTCACTAAGCAACATTTTCTTCCCGTGGCCTGCATTTGGGAAACTATTACGCGGCCATATTGGTTGCAGCAACATTCCAGGATGATTCTGGGCAATCCTCTGACGCAGGAGAGAAGGATTTGAATTTCAATTTGGTGCGGAGGTGATTGTGGCGCTTAGCAGGAAGGTTGAAGGGATGGCTCCCCTGCCCAACATCATCCAGCTAGCTGGGGAAACCATCCCCCCTACAAGTGGAAAGCAATCAGCAGCAGACTTCGACCTTATAGGCAGCAGGAAGATGCTGGTGCTCCCCCGTTATGGGGACTGAAAGAACCGAAACGCTGGAAATTCTGAGGCTAGGTCAGTCACTGCTAAAGAATGCAAAACTTTCGACATTGTGTAGTGGGAGGGAGGGAACTGAGCACAGAGCTGAAACACCAAAGGAGCAGCAACAGTGGATAACACGGAAGCATTAACCCGGTAAAGCCACGCGCGGTGTCCGGATGAGGTAGATTGTCTGTTCCCAGATACCACAGTGCACATTCTCCTTTTTAAGTGTACTCTGATCAGGGAATCTGAGGCAAACATTAAAATTTTGTGCCACCGGAGTATTTCTCAGGGACTACGAATCTGCTGCTGCAAGCCCCATTTTACTGGGGATATTTGGACTACATAGGTGTTTAGAGGAGTCAAGTACACGCCAAGAGGCATGAAGAAACAGACCCTTACTAGCCGCACACAACCTCTCTGAAAACCGGCTACCCCCCCTGAAAAAACTCTGGAGGAAAGACACGGAAAAAAGCATGACTGCAGATCCCTCCCTTGAACGACTTTCACTGGAGCCACACTCAGAAGACAGCCACATGGCAGCATCTAAAACAGACTTTGCCAAAAGCGTTCAAGACTTGCAGGACAAATTCTGTGCCTCCTTTTCAGATGCAATTCACTTCGTTTACCACAGAAATTAGACACTTGTTTGCGGATTATAGCAAGGAAATGTCATCCCTGGGTGAGAGTGTAGACTCAAATGAGCGGGCAATACAAGAACTAACAGAAGAAATTAAACAAGCTGAGATGGCTCTGGAGGACCTATCTAGAATCACTTGAAACCTTGAAATTCAAAGTGAAGATTTAGAAAAATCGCTCGAGGCGTACTAATATTCGCATAAGAAACCTTCTGCAAACAGTGTCAGACCAGAATCGTAAAGAGGCAGTTACGCAGATCTTCTCGAACCTTGTAGCTGCAGAAGAGCCAGAAGCAATCTAGTTGGATTGGGGTCATTGGACTGGCCTGAAGCTCACAGAGCCGGGAGCCCGCCTGCGAGATGTGTTGGTGGCATGTGCAATGTACCCGCAAAAGGAGCAGATTTTATGGGAGGCCAGAACAGCAGCTCCAATAACATATAATGGGGTAGACATTAACAAAGTGAAATGCAAGTGGTTGTCAGAGCTCTTCGCGCACATGATATCAAATATAGATGGACATTTCCATTTGGACTGGCCTTTTCGCTGGTGGGGAAGAAACACAGGATCACAACCCGAGAGGCCTGAATTGCGCTTCTTCAGATTGAGGAACAGGAAATCTTTGAAATTCCGGAAGGGGCTTCAGGAACTACGACATCGTGTACCAGACAGCTTCAACCGTGGAAATGGTCTACGGTAGTTCAACGCAGGAGACTGGGAGGAGATGCACGGTACGAGACCTGGAAAGTCCGGCTTAGAGGGCTTCACCCTCAAACAGAGACATAGTTGCCAAGTAAAGGAACAAGACAGAGCAGACATGACAGAACTACGAAAACAAACCAAAGAGATGAAGCGTTCCATCTTGGAATTGCATCTGTTCAGGTAGTGGATGGGGATGTTCGGACATCCCTCACTTTGCCCTGGAAGAAAAGGTGGGTCACAGCTGGGGTCCTTCACTCCAGGATACAATAGGTGTTGTGACTCGCCCCAGGGGACAATATGGGGACCGGGTGAGGGGGGATTTGGGGGCGAAGGGTGGGGAATGGAACTTGGGGCAGGGGAGGGATAACCGCTGTGCTATGAAAACTTTAGGAATATACAATCGTCGACCCCAAGGGAATTATATCACAATTTGCATAATTCAAATGTTTCTCATTGAATATTAGGGGGCTTAACACACCACTGAAACGCCGGAAATTGTTGGGACGCTACCAACCGGACTTGGTGGCGCTCCAAGAAACCCACATACAGCAAGCGGATAAGAATAAACTTTGCTTGCGTGATTACCCAAACATTACACAGGCAAATGCGGAGGGGAAGGTTGTGGGTGACCTCATTGCAATTAGAACGGCGGCGTTGTATTAAATTACATCATACTAAGATTCACAAAGAGGGACAATTTATATTTATGAGCCTTAAATTACCCTCAATACGGCTAACCGTGGTTAATGTTTATGCCCTTAACGCTGGTCAGGAGGAATTTTTGAAGTCCATTCACACGTTATGGCACACCTCCCACTACTGTTTCGTTGAAGCATACATTTACACAAGGGTAGATGAGGAGCCAAGTACCTCTACCGGAAGTTCCGCCCCTATTCTGCCTATATGTTGACAACCGGAAATGCAACATGCGCAATACCAGTGAGAATACCTATACCGCGAAAAGTCCTTGAAACAAGGTATCCATTGAGAAAACCCTATATGTATCCACCGAGAAATGACGACCTTCTGAAGGAAGTTCCGGAAGAAGTGTGAAAAAGAATGAGGAAAGACCTGGTGGCGTCACGTGATGCTGAGATGACGCACACATAAGAGATGCAAATGAAGTAAGAATATAGACCTTATAGAAGCTGATGACGAAGTAATGAAGTACGCAACATTTCGGGAGTGAAATGAAGATTGCACATGCAAACAAGCACTGAAGAAAATGCAAAACCATTTTACAATTGTACAGAAGCAGTAAGGCAAGTAGACTAAGTAATCATAAGGCTCTCTATATAGTGAATAGATTGCAGGCGATGCGCCAATGTATATACACATAGGAATATTTAGAATCTGGATGTTCCAAAACGCACTTTAGCAAACTTGGGCCTAGTGAATGAAAGGGCTGGAAATGTGGCACAGCAGAATAATAGTTGACTGCGAAGGAAGATTCGAGAAAAGCTTGCCTGGCCCAGTGTCAAGAGTCGGGACCGCCGAGAGCCTGGTTATCTACTTCATTTAATGGTATGAAAATACGATGAAGAGCTCAAAAACCTGGTCTCCAGTCACATGGTCGGATGAGAATAGACTTTGGGGAGAGCTACACCAAGACCAGAAGATGAGATCATGCTTCATTCCCTTTTATTCTCAGGCACAGTGAGCCTCTACAAGGCTGAGGTGAAAGGTATTAATTGAATGGCAGACCACAGGAGTGATGATGGATGGTGGACTAATTGGGTGGAGAGGCAGAACCACGCTCCAATGGTGATAGAGAGAAGTGTCTCCTGAAAAACTCATAATTTATGGACATGGAGGTTTCCTGTAGAGCTACTGAGAGATTTTGTCATCAGGGATAAAATTGCAGAACAGATACAGGAGTTCTTTTATTTGAATATGGTGAGCCAAACTGATATAAAACACAATATGGGACACTTTCAAAGCAACGCTTTGGGGCCTCTTAATAGCAGAAGCGGCCAAGAGATGCAAGCAGAAATTAGTGTTGGAAATAGAATTGGAGGAAGATCTTAGTAGGGCAATGAAACGTTTGGAAACAAATACAGGTCCGATCATGCAAAGGACATATAGGGCGGCAGCAGGCAGGCTTAATTTACAAAGTAACATCACATAATACAGAAGGGACATTTCCGCTTTCTTTGTATCTTAAGCAAAGATATTATGCCAAAGCTAATAAAACTGATAGATTGCTGGCTAATTGGCTTAGTCAGAAAATGATATCAAGGACTATACAATAGATTTGGCTACCCTCTGACGATATCATTACTGAAACCCCTCACACTCACAATTTCACGCATTCTAGTCAGATCTTTATCGTTCAGAGCATCCAGACTCTCACTTGCAGAAGGAGTATCTGCAAAACATTGACCTCCCTTGCTTAACTCCATTAGATAGGGAAGAGCTGAAACAGGACATCATGCAAGACGAAATTCTTAGGGTTATTACAGATCTTCCTCTAAATAAATCACCGGGTCCGGATAGATACCCGGCTATATTTTACAAAACATATCGGAACTTATTAGTCCCTGAATTGACTCAATTATATAACTCTTTCACACATACCGGTCATATCTCCCTTACTATGGAAGAGGCGAAAATAGTTATATTCCCTAAGCTTGACAAAGACCCAAGTAGCTGCTGGGTCATATCGCCCAATAGCTCTAATACACTTAGATGCAAAAATCTTTACAAAAGTCATCGCAAACAGGATGGAGGATTTGCTACCCTCATTAATACAGACAGACAAGACAGGCTTCATTAAAAAGAGGCAGACGCATGAAAATATAAGGAGAGCGTGTCACATCATAGAGAAGGTAGAGAAGAAAAAGATTTCTGCAGTACTCTGAATTGACGCTGAAAAAGCTTTCGATCGGGTTGAGTGGTCGCTCCTCTTTATTATCCCGGTCAAGATGGTATTCGGCCCAAAGTTTGTAAATTACACCAGAGCTAATTATATACATCCCACTGCGAGAAGACAAATTAATGGTCAATTATCCCATCCCATTTTACTACAAAGGGGAACGGCCTTGCTAGTGATAGCTCAACATTGGAAAGAGGAAGATCCTCTGCATATTAATGAATGGTTTTTAAAAGTTTGGAACTTTTTAGCGCTAGAATGGCTCACATACTCTATACACGGTGATCATTCTAAATTTAATGCAGACTGGATCTTGGTGTTAAACGTTCTGCAACAAGACTCTAATGTGGGATATTGCCACCGAAAACTCTGTATATTGGGACTGTGTTGAATGAAAACTGGACCATGAACACTCCCTGGAGAATAGACTTTTTTACTTGCTTTAATTATGTACAGCGATAAGGGGAGGGTGGGATACAGTACTGATGTTTAAAAAAATGCAAATAAAAAGAAATACATTTAAAAAAAGAATTCCAAAATGGCACCGGCTAGGAGGCCCTCCAAAAATAAAGATGCATATCCCTCACAAGCTGATAGGACCTTCACGGGGGTACATTTGTAATACCTCCTGAACACCTGTGCAGGGGATCATAGAAAAGCACTGAGCAAGCAGGCAAATTCACGAGGGCGTGGCACACTTCGTGCAGCAGAACGGCGAGTGATTATCGCCCTGAGCACACTGCAAATAAGGAACGGGGTAGAGTGTTACAGAGAAACGTGGAGAGGAGAAAGGAGGTGTGTTGAAATCATGCCATCGATTTCGACCCCCAAGGCGAGTGGAGAGTTTAGGTTGAGTGTCACTGGACGAACGAGGGGAGCAGAAGTGGTGTTTCTGGAGCCTTGGCAGGGAAATGAGGTAGAGGACACACACACTAGTGGATTCTGGGAAGAGTCTTTGGAGAAAAGGCTGCCGTAATGGTGGAGTATTGTAGTAGGGAAGCATAAGATATTTTATGCCTCACTGAGATCATGGTCGGGAGGAAGGCTTTGGGTTAACGCAAATGAGGTAGAGTTCCGGGAATCTCGAGCTGTGCAGTCAAAACTGCTGCATGGGAAGGAAAAACAGTATGATGATCGATGGAACCAGACATACAGACACTTCAAGACACTAGAGATTTATCATTGTAGTAAGTCCTGGACGGCGCTCAGTGGGAGTAAAGAGGGGTCCCACATTCACTTCGGGAGGGCTGAAGCAAGAGCGGCAAACCTTAGAGGATGAGGAAAAAGAGCAGCAGTTCCTCCTGGGGTTCCGGGACAGTTGGCACCAGGGATTGGAAGTGCTAATATAGCCCTCTTGCCCTGCAGAGGGCACCCCCAAAGGGCTACTGAAGCACAGTAGCAGCGTTTGAGTACGAATCCCTAAAGGAGAGAGAGCATACCTTATCCCGATGCCAAAAGGAAAGGAAGCTGTGGAGGAACACAGAGGAGCGTGCAACGCAATTGGCTGTTACAACAGTTTTTCTGAAGTGCTACCAACTTCGTCAAAACCATGCAACTGAGGCAGTACAAGACTCCACTCTTAATATAAGGCTGTACCACCTGAGTACATGGTAGCATAGACAGAGTAGCCAGGCACATCTTAGGAGGGAGAGCGGGCTGTAGAATCAGTACAAATGAAATTGTAATACAAATGATCCAAAGAAACACTTTAAATATATAATTTTTACATACAAATACAGGTAGGCCCAGATAAATCTAGGGGTAAATGAGTACTAACACATTATATGAAATCACGATTATAAAAACACAACACTATACTTGAAGGTACACAGGCCAAAGGATAAACCTTATTTGGAACACCTGAAAGTAGTTCTAGGGAAGCCAAAACCTTTTCATACACATTCAGTATAGGTCAAGCCTATTCTTGGGGAGTAAAAACCAACAGTTACTTTCACAAAATTTCCTTCAGTAATGCAAGGGCACTAGACCCTGCCGTCAACTGGACAATATACTTTTTATGAAAAGTGGAACACTTATTCCAGGTGCAGTAAAAACCTATAACTACTTTTGTGATAACACACAGTTATACCAGGTGAGTAAAACCTAAGGATGTAATATTCAATCACAGGTGCCTTTGAGATCAGTGAACCACAGAGAGATGAGCAGTAACTGTGGTAACTTATTTTTGCATGGCACAGAGCTAACCCAAGGTAAGGAAAACCCATATACTTTTTATATCTCACAAGCAGTCCAGGTTAGATCTTTCCCAGCTATAAGGATAGTTGAAGTATGACTTATCAGGGACAGTTAGAACCACAGACTCTAGGGTAGATAGCACAGGGAAAGTAAACACCAATGTTACACTTTACTGAATGACTCAAAGTTATTCTAGGTAGGCAACACCCTAAACACAGACTTATTCTAGACAAGCTAGCAGCAAGTCAGAGGAAGTAAGGCCCAGTTGGGGGACACTCATACAATTATCCTCAAAGGACTAATCTGGTGATAACAACAGTTGGAGGACAGTCGTGCAATTATCCTACAAGAATAATCTGGTGACACCAACACTTTACTTTTGGGAAGAGGCACAACCTAATCACAGGAGAGTAATATACCTTCACATCTACTTTCCATTAGACTGTCAAAACAGTTTCTAATGAAGAAAAGATGTTAACCATACTTTTAAGAATAGTGGATCACACATCCAAGGTAAGTAAGAACATTTGTAACTGTTCACTCTTAGAGTTACAGTTACCAACCAACTCTTTAGAAGCAAGTCACGTTTAAACACTTATTTTCTTCTCTATGCAAAAGTCCCAATCCCTTAAAAGTCTTTCCCTTATTCTTGGAGCATGAGTGTTCTCAGTGGCAGATGGTGGGGGGAGGGAGGGATCACTAGGATCCAGTGACCAAAAGGCAGTGTCAGGATAGGTTCTTTAGTAGCAAAAGTCAGAGTTCCTTAGGAAGATTGGGAAAACAGGTGAGTACTTCTGAGTTAGAAGAGGGTCCAGGGGCTTGGCAGAAGACACCCTAGCAGGATTCTAGCAGTGGGACTGGATGAGAGGCCTCCCCATCACAGAAAACAACCCACAGCTATACAGAAATCCTAACAGACTTAAGGTAAGTACATACCCAAGCCAACACAGTACCTCAGCATTTAAGAAGATTTTGCAGCAGGAGGACTTCAAGGACTGCAGCCAAATACCCGGTCAGTGGATTCCTTGTTTTGGTGACTGTAAACAAGACTTCAGAAGGAACTTTGCAGCAGGGATCGATGAAGAAGGCTCTAGGCAAGGTTTCCCTCGTGGCTGAATGCAGTTCTGCGGATTTGTCGCCTTTTCAAGGAGCACAGAAGAAGACAGAAAACTGCGGTTGAATTCTCGTCGTTACAAAGGTCCAGCACTCTGTTAAGGGACTTTTTGGACTTGATTCGTGTCTCTGGAGATACACCAGGATGCCCACAAAGTTTCAGCGAGATTCGGAAGACTGTGCACCACACGATGGCTTGAGGTCCCAGGGTAATGCATTAATGCATGGTCGCAGCAACACGTGGGATGGCTCAAAAAGCAGGTCTTCTTGAGTCTAGTGGGTCTCACCAGTCTCTGGGTCAGAGTCGTCGTCAACCTGGAGTCCCCAGGTCGATTGGAAGGAAGGGCTACAGCAGGCTCTCCGGTTGCTGGAAATCGTTCCTGCCGCTTTTCCTTATTCATCCTATTCGGTTTCGATTCCAGTGGTCGACTTCTCTTCAGGTCCCAGGTTCGCAGTATTTATCAGGAACTATGGCACAACCTTTGCATTCTCTCCCCGCATTTTACAAGAGGCGGTCTGGTTGTCCAATCAGGACAGCCAGCCCCCCCACTGTGATTTGTCCCCATTCAAGCAAGGTGGAAGACAAAGAGCTGTGGAGATTTGGACTCCTCCCTCGCTTCCTGCCCTCACAGACAGACTGGAGCCTGGGCGGGGAGGCCAGGGACTCCCGCCGAAGATAAAAATCACACAAAGGAATTTCCCGCCCCGGATGTCAGGGGAAGGAACAAGAAAGGACGAGAAACACTAAAACGGTGAAAAAAAAAGACTGGGGCCATTTTGGTAAAATGAGCACCTTTAGGTGCCTTTGCTGCAGCTGTGAACCCAGCCGGCAGTAAATGTGCACCAAATTAATACAAGGTATCACTGCCACAAGCCATTGAAGGTAAGCTTGTCCCTATAACCGAATTGTTACAGTTTTAGTGTCAGAGGGGATACATTGTATCTCCCCAGCACTCCACATAAGGTGGGGTGTGCTGGTTTCACAAAATAAAATGTAGAAGGGATCCAAAGATCCTTTGTACCCTTGCAAACTGTAGTTCTCTGAAGGTTAGCAAAAGAAAGTTAAAAGGGGTGCCCCTAGGGAAACCCAGCAACAACAGGCACTTATTGCCAATAAGTTGTTAAAGAGGATAACTTTAGACACTATGGAGAGTCAATGACACCCATAAAAAGAGTTAAAGATTCTCTAAGTGTGGAAAAAGGTTTTCACTCACAGAGGTATTAAAGAAAAATATCCCACTATTAAAGCAAAACGTTCTGGGGCGGACTTGGGTCAGGAAGATTTACCATTTCTGTGAAAATCTTACCTAACAGTTGTAAATAAGGAAGAATTGATTCAGTGCCTGTATGAGTTTCAATAAAAGATCACAGCATCGTTTCAGGACCAATTCTCTATGCTAAAGGCTGAGCTGAAACAATCTATGCAGGAAATGCAAGGCGAGATCAAGAAATTAGAAGCACGCTTAAACACAATTGAGCGTGCCCTACAGGACGTTGCTACCGATACCAAGATAAATGATTAACTGCTGGAACAACTCTTGAGACTCTCCCGAAATCTGGAAACTCAGAGCGAAGATCTATAAAATAGGTTGACAAGGTATGTCTAAAAAATGTGCCGAAGATATAGGAGATAAGGACCTAAAAGGCACTTCTTTGGAGATTTACTTGTAGACTCACCCACAGAAGACATCCATAGAGACAGAATCTATCACGTCGGGCCTTAAAGATCGGACCCGGGAGCAAGAGACGTATTAGTTGTAATGACGTCATATGGCTAGAAGGAAAATATTCTGAGGGCAGTGCGGACCACCGGGCCTACAAGTATTAATGGGGCAGAAGCGCAACTATTCCAAGATTTCGCCCCGGTGGTGCGAGATTTAATCCAAAAGAAAGTCCAATATAAATTGACTTCCTTTTGCTCTTCTCTTTTTGTGGGAAGACAAGCGACAGCATATCTCCACCTGTAGCGAAGGTATGAGTATCTTGACAATTAGTGAAGATTAAGCCGGTGGCACAGTTCCTACCCAACACGCTTTTCTGACCAGAAACGGACCATGGGAATGGTCATGGGTACCACAGGTGGGTGCACCGGAGGGGTGGGAGAGGAAGAGGTCACCCTCATTGAGTACCTAGAGATCCAAGTTGATTGGTGATCTATGTGAAGGGCTGAAACAGGAATAAGTTATCCTTTAGATAATATTTAAAGATCAACACAAGAAAAGCCAGGAAGTTCGAGTCAGAGGCTGGTTGGGAGGGAGCGTCCTGTGGTTGATTAGCTTGACATTTGTGCACTGGATATTTAAAGTTGGAGTGAGGCCCTCGTAGAGATCCCAGTGACTCTGGCGCCAGTTGTAATCATATGGAGGGTTTTAGAGCACCCCCGACAGCTTCCATCTCCGGGTATTTTTTTTGGGTCAATTCTGGGTGCATTGTGGGGCATGGCAACTGCGAAGCGATGCGGACGTGAGTACCCTTTGCTCCCGTGGCCGCCGCAAACATCCTACCAGAACAGCCTGTTATCCACTTTGAATCTGTACCCAAATAACATTGCTGGGAGCGGAACTCTTGAGGTACAATTGACCAAAAATTGGAAGCGGAACGCGCCAGTTCAACTGATCCCTTTGTGCCTGGAAATTGGCGGCGCTGCTGGGGAAAGAAATCAAAATGGCCATGAGAGGAGGCTCGCAGCCGCAGCCCCACACATAGGGAGGCTACACTGAACAGACGACGGAGACATGGCTGCTGTGGAACCGGGGTGCACCGGAGAGCGGAGGAGGGTTCTGGTGTCTCCGGTGCAGTATAACCTGGGTACCGGCGCAGACCTGTTCACGCACACCCCCGAGACACTCTGGGCGGCGGCAGAGGGCCCAGACGCCGGACTCCCATGTGGGGAGGAGCAGAGCCGTGATGCCGTCCAAAGCTAACAAGAAATGTTGAGATGGTTGTAGGTTCACCAAGCTGGCAGTGAGACCTCACTGGCTACGACCTATATGACGCCCTGTGGAGCGGCTGCACTACCGAAAAAAATCATAGTAAGAAACCCACAAGGGCGGGAACCGTCCTTCTGACGGTGCTACGGAGTGAATCCGGCACACCACGGAACAGTTTAACACCTTGGTGGGAGCGGCGGAGCAGCTGCGCCTGCTTTGGTAAGCACGCTCACAACACAGACACCCGCATTGGGGGATCGGCGACTGCTCTCCCGGAGTCCCTCTGTCGCTCGCCATGGCCCGCGGTCACACGAGAAGGAGCGACAAGCCCTAACGAAGACAGCCAGGACGGGCACCAGTGTGCTGAACATTCACAGTGTGCCTTGAACAGACTACGCCATCGTTCCCGGACCACAGCTCATAAAAACAACGCAATCCGTTCCAAAGGGAGCCGGTGGAGAGACAATGAGACCACACACATACAGATTGCAAGGGTGTTCCCCCCGCAGATGGTGGCACGGTAATCACCTGAACATGGCGCAGTGCTCCCAGGTATGAAGAGCGACGATCTGGGCTAAGCAGCATTGGGGAAGATTCGACTGCTTTGTGATACGCAGGATTATTATCCCGAAACTAGTAACGGTCGGTGAAGGGAGCGGTCAAGGACCCAGAGGCGCAGGACAGACCAGCATGAAATAGCATAAAGTCATCGGATGAGTGCATTACGTCCAGGGGCTCCACAGGTGTAAAGCAACCTCAAAATAAAAATGACCAATCAATTGGGGATCCACCCTATTAATACCCTATGTGATACTGCCCAATTACGTAGTGTGCGGGAAACTTGCTAAACATTGTGCCACACCGTCAAACTGTGGTGAACAGGCTCTGTGAACGGATGTGATCCTCCGTAAACACCCTGCCAATACAACTGGAAATAAAGGCTGGGCATTGCAGCCCGTGGAACTTGCCTCCAGACCGTGGAGTCAAACATTAGCTCCGGAACACAAGCCGCACCCAAACCTGCGGGATTAAGTAAGTCAAACAGCTGCAAGCTTACCAAAAAGACTGCTCCCATCACCCGAGAGGGGGACAGGAGGAGGCGTTGTATTGACCCGGAAAAGTGTACCCTGCGTACTTGCATGAAGGCCCAAGCAACTAAGGGAAGACAAGTGTCTGTGGGTGCTCCAGTGGTCAGGAAGGTGGCGGCACACAGTGTCAACTGAGGGTTAACCAAGCATCAGGAAATTGCCAGAACATAGACCGAGTGTGATGGAACCCTGTGTGAAGAACCACTGCCTCCTCTGGACGTACACAGACCTCAGGTGAGCACAGCAACACTGCTTACCATCTTTCTGGGGTATTATAAGCTAACGCCTGCCCTAACCAACAGGGACAGCAGTGCAGATTGCATAAGGGGCATTGGAGAAGGGATCCCACTAAGATAACCACAGTAACACCTAATACCACGCCTGACATCTACTACTGAATAACAAGAGCACCACTAGGCACAATCCACCTGCCCTTGAGCAGAGGAGGCACGCACAACGCAGGAGCCAAGAGTAAACAAACACCCCAGCCGGCTGTACCTTTACAGTCCCCAAAGGGCTAACTCTGACCAGTACGACCCATCAACGACTGTTGGGCGAACTCAGTGCACTCTGGCACCTACCGAGTGGGAGTGAAACAAAGTGGGCACGACTCCTTTCAAGACAGTGCAGAGGTCAACGCAGTCTGCGACAGAGATAGAAAACTAGGAGGTCGTGGCCTGAGTGAACAAATACACATTGGGTCCCCACCGTGCTTGACGAGGGAGCAGCTCTGCTAACTATAAACAGTTTGCTATAAACGGTTCCAGTCAGAGCACGCAGCTTTCAGGATCTGGACATTATACGGAAAAGCAGGTGGTCCTACATACCTCATCTCTGATCACAACCTAATATAGCTATAAAGCAATGGTCTCCCACACACTGACTCCCCCCCACCCCGGTCCTACGGCCCAGACGAAATCTGCGTCCATTGATGCTCCAGTGTCTACGGACAGACGGCTTGGCCTCGCACCTCACAGAATGGGCAAAGATAAGCTGCGGAAAGCAACTACGCAGAGCAGGATGGATCAATATGCAATCACCAGTACCCCTTTGTCGACGGCCCAGATGCCGCAGCCAACCTCCCCCAACACCGAGGACACCCTCTCACTTAAGGACGCACTGGCTGCCATAGCCAATTCCCGCTCCTTCATGGAGATGAAAATGGATAACATAGCAGCAGATGATCTACAAAAACTCACCTCCCGCACAGGGGAGGCGGAACAACGCATCTCGGGAACAGAAGATAATATCAGAGGCATCAATTATCAGCTGTCACAAGCACTGGACCACCTGAAGACCCTGGAGGCCCAAGAGGAAGAGGGAGAAGGCAGATTACGCTGCAACAATGTGCGCATCCTCGGGCTTCCTGAGGGGGAAGAAAGGCCCATGGATTTATTCCTGGAGCAATGGCTGACAGATATCTTCGTGCCCCAATCCTTTTCCAATTTTTTTTTGGTAGAGAGGGCCCATCGGATGCCTTATGGTAGACCTACCCCAGGGGCATCGCCCAGAACAGTAATGGCTAAGTTACTTAACTATCGGGACAGAGGCGCACTCCACCAAATGGCACGCACGAAAGGGACGATCACTCACAATGGCTCCCGGATCGCCTTTTTCTCTGATTACACTCAAGAAGTGCAACGAGCAAGACAATCCTTTGAACCATTGAAAAGACAACTATCCTCTATGAATGTGAAGTACGGATTGCTATTTCCAGCTCAGCTCAAAGTTTACCATAAAGTAACCACAGTACACTTTAATGATCCACAAGAGGCCTGGAAATGGGAAGAAATTCATATCGAGGGCGACTGGACTGTGAGACCAAAAGGACAAAGGGGGAGATCCTGGCCCCGGCCAGACCGCGCCCCGCCTGGGAGACTCCCGAAAATACAGGTACTGGTAGATCCGGAACAAGTTGCAGTCCCTGACGACCAACAACCGGGATGAGACCGATGAGAGCCACAGCAACCAACTACAGCGCTGTGACTCGCTGAACTCCTGGTCTTCCCCTTCGTGGCGCAAACCTGGATGTGCCATAAAATTACAAGAATGGCGGCTCGGGTCGCAAAATCAGCTACCTCTCTCTCCTATCTCCTCCCCCCACTCTTTCTCACTTCTTTTGTCTTATTTTTCCTTCTCTTGTCTCTACGCCACTGTTTCAGCTGGTAGAGGATTTGGAATCAACTGTTGGGGTTCTTAAATTGGTGCTGTTGTCATAGGTCTCAGCTGTCAGCGATGTTCGGGTGACAGATGCTTCATGTTGGGGTGGAGTATGGGGAGGGGGAGGGACAGGTTAAGTTTTTAATGTTGTTCAAGAGCTATCATATGTCCACATGGCAAAGCCAACATAGTCACCTATCACACATTATCCGGAACCACCATGTGCTCACAGGGCATCCCCGACATGATCACCCACTGGACGCAGCCCACTCATTCACTCCATGCGGATTATACAACCCTGGTACCATACACCCCAAATGGGACTTACACAAACTCGACTAACACCCACCGATCTACTTACCTGGAATGTGAACGGGATGGGCTCTGGGATCAAGAGGCGTCTTGTCACCCAGTTTCTGAATAGACACTCACCCGACTTAGCCCTTATTACTGTAACCCACCTGGCGGGATCGACCTGCACCCTCTTTCGGAGAACGAACTACTGCTCTGCATTTCACGCAGGATACACTACGGGCTCTAGAGGTGCTTTGATTCTACTGCATAAGCGCATCCCGTTCACAGTGGAACAGGACCCTAGGGGTTGCTATGTGATATTGCTACGTACACTCTTGGCAGAGACATTGGCTATCGCTGCAATATATTCCCCTCCGGGGCTTGGAGACAACTAGACATGTGGATCCTAGAGGGGGATTTTAACGATGTAATGTGCAATACAATAGACCGCACTCGCATCCGAGGTCGCAATCCAAATATTCCTACAAAGCTAACATTTACGTTAGCATTGGGCCTTCATGATGTATGGAGAGAACGCCACCCTATGGACAGAGGCTACTCATTCACTCAGAGGGCCATGGCTCCCTATCTAGATTAGACTACTGTTTCCTCCCAGCCACGGACACGCACAGGGTACTCACTGCAGAACCACTCCGCCGGGGCATCTTGGATAACTTGCCATTAGTGATGGAGATACGTGTGAACGGGTTAGCTGCCTCTAAGACATGGCGGCTAAATAACTATTATCTGTGCTTCCCCGATTTTATCGACCGCCTTACCGGAAAAAACAACTAATACTTTGAAACTGTTGATATTCCTGTGGTGATAGGGGAAGCTTACAAAGCGGCGCTTAGAGGGGAGATAATTGCCTGGATGGCCAACAAAAAAAGAGAACATCTATATAAAGTGACAGAGGCTGAAAGAGAGGTGGAGAATTGGGAGACTAAATATATTCTTGATACCACCTCCAAGACACATCGATCTCTTCTAAAAGATAGGGAATATCTCTGTAACATTATGTTGGATAATGCCAAAGACGCACACAGGGAGTCGAGGGCTCGGATCTATGAGCACGGAGATGAAGCAAGCAAAATGTTGAAGAATTAGTGACAAGGCAGGCGCTCTGTTGCCAGTCAAGTTTTCCTGCATTAGCTTCTCCTCCAAAAGCACGTTTTCATGACTCCATCAATCTTCAGGGAGGCTGTGTTTCTTTGCTTTTTCAGGCGGGTCTTCATTTCCTTTTCAGGTGTGACAAGTTAATTGACTAAGGATTCTGGTGCTTGTATTTTTCGCACTTAATTTTTCTTCTTGGCCTGGCTGGAGAGAAGGGATGAGGATCAACGGCATGTCAGACAGATTGTAGATGAACACAATGAGCGGACCCAATCGGATTGTGAAACGGCGGAGGCCTTCGCTAGCTTCTACGCCGCCCTTTACAGTAACCAGACATCCCCAACAGACCCCTCCTTCTTAGATAACGTCTCATTGCCATGTCTATCCGATCAGCAAAAGATCCAACTAGAAAGCGATCTTACCGAGACTGAAATTGCTGAAGCCATTTCCAAGCTGCAGTCTGGAAAGACGCCGGGTCCGAACGGATTCCCGGTTGAAACCTGGAAAAAATAGGGCAGCGAGAAAATGGCAGTTCCCCTTCACAAGATGTTTCTTTGGGCGATGAAGCAAGGCACCCTCCCATCAGATCTACGTAAAGCCACCATCGTAGTCATTCCCAAATCGGGTAAACCCCTTGAACTGTGTGCTTCATACAGGCCAATTTCATTGATCAACGGGGAGGCCAAGATTCTCTCCAAGCTCCTAGCCAACAGATTGCAACGGGTTATCTCCTCGCTGGTCCACCCTGATCAATGCGGCTTTATGCCACATAAATCAATGCAAATGAATATACGACGGCTCCATTTGTTAATGGAGCGAGCTCCTATTCTTGATACGCCACTTGCACTACTGCCAATCGATTTCAAGAAGGCGTTTGAGTCAGTTATATGGGACAGTCTCTGGGAAACTATGAGGCGCATGGGATTTGGCGAAACCTTTTTGGGCTGGGTACAATTGTTGTACATGGCTCCATAGGCAGAGGTGAGGGTAAAGGGGTGGCCCTCCAAAACCTTCCCACTCGGCAGGAGAACGCGACATGGATGTCCTCTATCCCCCCCTCCTATTTGCACTGGCGATCGAGTCACTTGCCTTATGGCTCCGACAGAGCGACACCTGGACAGGGTTCAAATGGCCAGAAGGTAATGAAGATAAAGTATCCCTTTATGCCGACGATCTTCTAATATATTTTAAGCGATCCACACCAAACCTGCCCGATAGTTACACAAATGCTAACACGTTTCTGCGAATTCAGTGGGTTGAAAGTTAACTGGGGGAAATCGATCTTTTTCCCGGTGAAAGGTGGAAAACGCACAATACCCCCAAACTGCCCTTACTGAGTAGAGCATACAGGCTTTCGTTACTTAGTGATCTGGGTTTCCGGAGATCATTCAAACTATGTGACCCACAATTTACACCCGATCACTGACCGCCTTGCGAACGACGTTCGGCACTGGAAGCTCCTCCCCTAATGCTGATGGGCAGGGCCGCACTTTTCAAAATGCCATTACCGCGGTTTCTGTATGTTTTACAGAATGCCCCACTCAGGATTCCTGATCTCGAATTTGACCAGGTTGAGAGCCTCCTTAAGGAACTTATATGGGGAGGAGGGCAGCCCTGCATTGTATTAACCACAATGCAGAGATCGGTGTGGGAGGGGCGGTATAGGGGTGCCACGCTTTCAAACCTATTACTGGGAGAGCCAAATGGCAGTCGCCAATGACCTACTCTATGGAGACCGAGAATTGCCACACATCAAGGCAGAACTGACCAATGTCCACAACACCGAACCACTTCACTTGATCTACCAGCCCCTTACTAGGCCTCCCCTGCAAACAATGGTGGCGCATGTTGCCGTGGTGTGGAAGCAGGCACATATCTTCGTGGGGTTGGGGGGGTGGGGGAAGGACAAGGTGACTGCAATGCAACCCCTATCATACAATAGTAATCTTGCCCAATTAGGAAAATGCAGGTCATGGTCCAAGTGGACAGAGGCAGGGATCCCTAAAGTAGGTGACTTTCTTTGCCGAAAGCAGCTTAGCCCCATTTGAAGCCTTGCAGCAAGAATTCCCGAATTCTGAGCGCTACCATTACATGCAACTGACTCATCCTCTGAGGAAACACATACCAGCAAATACTAATGTGCCAGAATGCACACCCCTAGAGCGTGATCTACTCACTGAGTGCATCCCCACCAGACTCGCCTCCGTCCTATACAATGCCATGACAGCCTTTGCCACCCCGTAACTGGCCAATCTAAAAGCTAAATGGGAAGCGGACGTAGGAATTATAAAACCGGAGGGCTGGATATTGGTGCTGATGAACCCCCGCGAGATCTCAATCTCCTCCAGACTCCGCTTGATTCAACTCCAGATACTTCACTGGATCTATTATCCCAGAACGGTGTTGTATGGTTGGAAACGCGCCCCAAACCTAAACTGCCTACGATGCAGAGAAGAAGAAGGTACCTTCATGAACATCCTATGGGAATACCCCTGAATCAAAACCTTTTGGAGCAAATTCTGTGATAAACTGTCTGAGGTCCTTGTCCGTAACATATCACTAGACCCGAGAACACTGCTGTTGGGTACCCCCGATGAGAACACTTAACAAATGGGAAGGACTATTCTTATCCACGGATGCGGGTATGATGAAACGCAACATAGCGCAAACATGGGGCACCCCAGAATGCTACTGAACCTGGCTCAATGGGCCGCCGATATGGACATATGTGCGGCCGTAGAACATAGAATATACACAGCAAGAGGCTGCCCTACAAAGGCCAATAAGATATGGGGGAAATGGGAGGAGGGAGCAAACTAATAAACTAAAAACCTCATATCTTTAGTGTTCGGCGGAGACGTGGATGTGTGTTGGCACATGTTGTTTATACTATTTGTGTGATTTATTATTGTGATTATGTACGTGACTTATTAATATGACCACGATTAGGACATATGATTGTAGACAAGTATTGTAAGTTTCTTTTTCCTTTTGTTTGTCTCCAAAATCAATATAAAATGTTTTATCAAAACATGCTGGGTGCATTATGCCTTTGGGGTCAATAGGAACTTTGATCCAAACCAGGGAGTTATGTTGGTATGTGGGAGGGAGTGGGGGTGAGATAGTAATTGGGATCCAGTGAAGTTACCTTGGTGAAACAATGTTATAATTTGTGGAGGTTCATGGCTTCCTACAATAGGGTCGCAGCAGTGCATACGAGGATGTGGAAAGTTGGAACGGCACAGGGTACTTACATTGAGGTCACAGGAGAAGTCCATTAAAACTAGTGACATATTATTAGGGGTTTGAATTCCCCTGTGAAGCGACGTAAAGTGGAATAATACCTTAACAGGGAGAAACCAGACACTCTGGCAATTCAGGAAACCTATATCCAAAAGCTGGATAAAAGAAGGGTCAGATTGTGGTGCCATCCCCACAATTTTCAAGCTAATGCCGATGATAAAACTGGAAGGGGGAAGAGGGGAGGGAATTCTCATTGCATTTAGGAATATTCCAAACATGAAAGTCTCAGGGATACAAGAGAATAGAGGGGGCGTCGACATCTTATAATTAAGACACAATTAGTAAACTATACCTTCACCATAGAAACTGTTTATGACCCAAATTCAATTCAAGATGGGTTCTTAAGAACGGTGTTGTCCCAATTGGAGGACTTTGTGGTGGGAGACATTCTATTAATGGGAGATTTTAACATAGCGTGGTCAACCAAGGAAGATTGTATTAAGAATGTATATTGGGGACAGATTGTCCCAACAAAAGCCATAAAACAAAGATTTGAACACGTATCCCTTAAAGATTCATGGAGAGCTATTAAAGAGAAGGGTCCCCCCCTCCCTATTCTCATGTCCACCAATCCTTCTCTTCTCCAGTACTGATTACATTTGGATCTGGCCATAGATACTAAGGAGGGTGGTGGCATTGGCATTAGAACTATGGTCAATTGCTCTCGAGTCATGCTCCCATCATTGCTACAATCAAATTGCTGACAATTCCCAACAGACTTTGGAAATGGTAATTACTGAATTAAATACTTAAAGGTAAGGTCCAAGCAGGAAGGATAGGTGATAAAAGTTGGGAATATTTTGAAGAAAACTACAGATATTTACAAATGTATTTTTATTTGGATTTATAAAGTGCCAACGGCCCTCAGGCAGCAGCAGCGCTGTTACAGGATACTTGCTTAGGAGCACAGCAAATTTGATGCATTGAAGGTTACAGACAAAAAAACAGTTTACATATCAGAAGTGTTTCAGCAGCTTACATAGTGGTCTACGGTGTGCAGTACAATAGTGCAATGCAGTAGAAGCAGTGACAGTTATGTAAGCATTAGTTGGTGAGGCTTAGCGGAAGAGTTGTGTTTTGAGGGCCTTACGGAATGAAATGAGGGATGTCTCTTTCCTGATGGCGGGTGGTAGCACACTCCAGTTTTTTGGAGCTAGGACAAGGAAGCTGGAGCCTCCGGCTTTTTGTCATTTGAATGAAGGGACTGCGAGTTGGTTGCAGTGTTTGGTCCACTTAGGTCTGTTAGAGGTGGCCCAGTGAATAGATTCTGATAGGTAGGGCAGTGCTGTTTGAGACAGGCAGGAGTTTGTGATGGAGAGGGATTTAAAGAGTATGCACTCTTTCACAGGGTGCCAGTGGGTGTCCTGTCTGGCCTGGGAAATGTGCTCTCTCCTGGGGATGCTGAAGGCTGCATGGAGTGCGTTGTTTTGTGTGGTTGGTAGTTTCTCCATGTTTTTGGCTGATGAGCCTAGGAATAGGACGTTGCAGTAGTCTAACATTGCCCCCACAGTAGCTCTGGCTATGGATAGGCAGTTTCTGGGGGAGAGGTAGGATTTGACAGTGTTAATGATCTTAGTTATTAGGGCAGGAGAGGAGACGATAGCGTTCACTTGACTGGATATGGAGAGAGAGATGTCTAGGTATGATAGCGTAGATCTAATTTAGTGTATATCTTCAGAAATACTGTGGGATGCATTTAAAGCAGCCACTAGGGGAGACCAGATTCCTGTAAAGGCACAAAGAGAGAATCAATTGAAACAGATGGAATTGAAAGAGGAGCAATTTAAGGTAATTATGCAGGCAACATCAAAACACCCCACAAGATCCATCCTAAAAGCATATAGAAGCACAAGAGGAAAATTAGAACTCTTACGTAGTAGATGGGCAGAGAAAGCCTTATTAAATATGAGGGAGAGGTATTATGTTAAAGCTAACAAAGCTGATTGCCTACGGCGGATTACCTACTTGCAAGAGATTGTAGGGAATGAGCAGCAGCACTATTGATTATAAAGCCAAGAGGGTGAATATATTACTGACAAAACAGAAATGATGGAACAATTTGATGAATATTATGCCTCTACTCTTTCGGACCCTCCACAGGAGGCCCCTCAGATAACTTATTTCGAATCCGTACCTCTCCAAAAGATCTCAATCATGGAGAGGGAACAATTAGAAATAGACATAACAGAAGAGTAGGTTTTTTTGTGCAATTAAAAAACTCCTGTTGAATAAAGCCCCCACACTTTTCTATAAAACATATCGGACAACTCTGGCTCCAAAGTTGACAGAGTTATAGAACACCTTCAAGACCAAGCGGGGAATAACACCCACCACGGATGAAGCAAAGCTGCTCCTATTTCCCAAACCAAATAAAGGTCTGACCTTTTGTGGCTCATATTGTCCAATCTAACATTACAAAAAGAGACCAAGGGTAATTTAAAGACACAAAGGTTCTGCCCTACACACTTAATGGAAAATCAAAAACTCAAGAACCAGTGTGTCTCTTCTAAACAGCCACCTATTCCTAGGACTACTCAGCCCATGTACCAAATAGGTTCTGAGTACACAAAAATAGCTTTAAGAAAATGTTAACACATACAATTTCATTAAATAAATCACATTTTCTCATTTGAGTTACTTTTTTAAAATAACAGTATGCAATCACATAACATTGTGTCTTTCATCAATGTAAACAGTCATAAAACATTCAATACATCATTAAACCACAATAATGCAAAGTGTAAAATTATCTAATTTTAACCAACACCTCACAGTAGACTATCGCCTCCTGTAGGTGAAATCCTACCTAAAGTGCAAAGTTGTATAAAAAAAGTGTATATCAAAAGTCCAGTGCAAAACAGACGTTGGAACTCGTAATAAAAGGACCTACTTGAATCTAGGTAACCCTTTGTTCTGACAAATAGTACTCAGTAAATAAATCCTCTCTCCACGAAAGTGAAAAAACACTATTATTAGTATCTAGTTTGAGGCACTATCATCAATTTCAGTGCTCAACAACCAATAGCATTGATAAATAGAGATGCAAAGATTTATTCAAAATCTTGGCAGATTGACTAGAAGCATTACTCCAGAAACGTAATGACCCTGATCAATCAGGATTCATAAAGAATCAACAAACATTTGATAATAGAAGGGTTAGCAACTTAATAGAGAATATAACAGCCGAGACAAAGGTCCCGGCGCTCATCCTCCCTCTCGATGCAGAGAAGGTTTTCGACTGGGTGCAGTGGTCGTTTCTGGGCCATACAATGCAATATATGGCTATAAATGAATGGACAATTATCGCAACATATTGCTATTAGGGGAACCAAACAAGGGTGTCCCCATTATTGTTCACCATCTACTTGGAACCATTCTTGGCTAGGGTAAGGGCTAAGGATAAGATTAAGGGAATACCATTGGGGCTGGGGGGGGGGGGGCAGGGGGAAAGACAAAACAAAATTGTAGCGTTCGCAGATGTACTGCTTGCGTTGACAGAAACAGATTGCTTGTTAGGTGTAGTAGTTCAAGAAATGGGGAACTTTGACTTACAATGTATGCAAATAAATCCAAAATACTCAATCTTTCGGTAATGTGAAATTTGCTGGAGCACACACGTCGATGCTCCCTGTTCAGATGGGCCTAAGAGGGTATTGTTTGTCTAGGGGTTACCATAACAAGGTACTAGTATTGATGTACAGGGCAAACTATACAACACTTTTAAATACAAGTGAGCCCCATCTACCTTATCTCATGGCTGGGTAGGATATTGAGGGGTCAGAAATGAGAGGCAGATACCAAGTTGTAACATTTTTCAACATTAGATATTTTATTAAATTATAAAGTTTGGATAAAGGCCTTTCTGTGCCTATTCTTATGCGTTTCCCTACCTAGGAAACAAACTAAAGATCAGTCTGTGTCTTGTCGATGAAATTATGCAAACAGTCCTTTTGTCTCAAAGATATCAGAGCCTCACACTTAAACAATCAAAAGGTACAAAATAAACATTTCTGATTCATACTAAATAAAAAGTGTACGTAATCAAGTATGAAAATTCAACAAATAATTCTTGGATCCAGGAAGGTTTTCCCTTCCCCTGGATTATTTCAGGATGAATAACCAAAGTGTCCTTCTTAACGCCAGATGTTTTAAGAGTAGTTGAAATGTCCCTTTCCTAAAAAGCTTTCTTGAACTCTGATTAGAATTGTAAGCACCTCACTGAAGTCCCTGCCCACTGACCCGGAATCTGTATTTAAATCAGAGCCAACGCACGTCTGGCATGTGCGCATACGGAAGTGCGCTCTGAAGTGTGCTGTTTCGGCTGGGACTGCTGCCTTTTTGTTGGATCGTACAGAACAACAATTTACTTCCGACTGGTAACGTTCTTTCGACTGGTTGTTCCTCCAACGTATTCCTCATCTTTGATATCTCGTCCAGCTTGGACTGCTTTTGGAAAAACTTTTCTCGGCAGAGGGCGCTGTGCATCGATGTCCCTCAAAGGCTTCCGCCAAGGGTGATGTCATTGCGTGTATAAGTAGCACGCGTGGCGTCCGCTGGCCTCAGTTCTGTTTTTCCCTCCTGTTCGTGTTGTGCTGTCAGCCCAGGCCAGCAGTAATTTTCCCTGCGAGAACAGAAGCTGCAATAACATAGGAAATTCTACAGTGGGGTAGGTTGGGAGGGCGATGAGGAATACGTTGGAGGAACATCCAGTTGAAAGAATGTTACCAGTTGGTAAGTAACTTGTTCTTGGAATGGACTGTGTCCTCCAACGTATTCCTCATCTTTGATAGACTCCCAAAGCAGTATGTAGAATTTGGTGGAGGCCTGTAGAATTTGAAATACTCTGCATCTTATGAGCCTGAATACAGTACTGCCTTAACAAAGGCAACATCCTGAGAGTGGGAAGCATCTAAACGGTCATCGCTGCAAGTTGCTGCATCACAAATAGATTTCATAGGTACTCCCCTTTAATGGGCTGCAGAAGAGGCTATACACCTCTAGTAGAATGAGCGCTCAAGCCTTATGGCGGGTCCTTGCCTGGCAATTTGTAACATTCTGAGATGCCAAGAATAATCCACCTCGATAAAATCTGTTTTGAAACAGCTTGACCCAATTTCCTTCCGGTGTAACCAATAAAGAGTTGGTCATCCACTCTGAGTTTGGAGAACCTAGAAATATAAAAACCTAAAGCTCTTCTAGGGTCCAATCTACAGAGCCTTTCTTCCTCTTTACAAGGATGCGACGGGGGGGGGAGGGGGGTAGAACTCCGGCAGAATAATTTTCTGATTTAGATGGAAATCAGATGCAACCTTAGGTAGAAAGGAGGGATTTACCCTTAACACAACCCTGTCTTTGTGGAATACAGTATAGGGTGGCCTAGAGGAAAGTGCCTGCAACTCGCTCAATCTACGGGCAGATGTCAATGCAACCAACAATATGTTTTTTTAAGGTTAAAAACCTCAATGGACACGTGTGCAAGGGTTCAAATGGGGCACACATTAAAAACTTTACAACCAGATTAAGATCCCAAACTGAGACCTGAAAAGAAGAAGATGGGAACACGTTTGTGAGCCCTTTAAGAATTTGAATCACCATGGTAATCTTAAAGTCGGAACATTCTTCCGAAGAGCACTTGAAAATGGAGAGCGCTGCTAGGTAACCCTTAATGGTCCCATCATTGAGACCTTTGTGTGCCAATGATAAGAGGAAAGATAACACCTCTGGAGATGAACACAGAAAAGGCTCACCATTCTTTTCCCTTCCCCAGTCACAAAACTTGTTCCAACGGCAACAGTACAGGGATTTTGTTGCTGGCCTTCTTGCCGAAAGCAACACCTCCATGTCATCCGGGAGGTCCCAATCCTTATATCTCAGCCCTTCAGAAACCAAGCGTGACGTTTGAGAGTGTTGACCTCTGGATGGAGAACCTGTCCCTCCCTTTGTGAGAGAAGGTCCTCTCTCTGTGGAAGATGAATCGAAGGACAGATGGACATATCTAAAAGGTTCAGGTACCACGTTCTCCTGGCCCAATCCGGGGCAATTAGGATCATGCGGTTTCGGAACTGTGTCAACTCCCTGATTAACTGAGGAATGACGGGGATCGGTGGAAAAGCGTTAAGTAGTGGGAACTCCCCATCCACCACAAACGCGTCTCCTAGAGCTCGTCTCGGAGTAAATTCCCTTGAGCAATACCTTTTGCGCTTTGGATTGACCCCTGTTGCAAACAGGTCTACTTGATTGGTTCCCCAAAGGCCAAAGATCTCTTGAAGGACATCCTCAGCTACTTCCCACTCGTGGGACAATGCACTCTGCCGGCTCAGAGCGTCTGCCGGCGTGTTTTCCTCCCCGGCTAGGTGAACTGCTGATAAGGAGATTCCTTCTTGAATGTTTTCCTCCCCGGCTAGGTGAACTGCTGATAAGGAGATTCCTTCTTGAAATGATCAGTACGAGAGCAGCATTGCCTCTCTGCACAATGGTAGTGACCCTACACCTCCTCTTTTGTTAGAGTAATGCATGGCCACTGTTTTGTCCGTTATCAGGACATTCTTTCCTCTAACCGAGGGCAGGAAGGCCTTCAGCGCTAGTCTGATTGCCCTCAGCTTGAAGTGTAGTTTGGACTCCGATGGAGACCAACGACCGCTGACTGACAGATCGTTGGCATGGGCTCCCCACCCCATGAGTGAGGCATCCGTCACTACTGTTACCTCTGGCTATGGCTTCCAAAAATGTTCTTCCTTTAGAATATTGTCCTCACAGGCCCAGAACAGAAGATCCTGTGCGACCCTGCTTGGAACCTGAAGTCGGTCTGTCATCTTTCCTGAGAACTATGACCACTGAGTTCTTAGAGCCCATTGAAGGGACCTCATTCTCAGGCGGGCTTCTGGCACCAGAAAATTGCAGGATGCCATGAGGCCAAGCAACCTCAAGAAATCGAAGGCCGGAACATTCTGGGCAGTTTGGAATTTGGTAACCATGTGAAGAATGTCCTGAGCCCTCGCATTGGGTAGTGAGCTCTTTCCGAAGGATGTATATAATACAGCTCTGATGTGCTGGAGCTGCTGAAAAGGTGTTATCTGTGACTTTTTGCAATTGAGGGAGAAGCCCAGCCTGTGAAGGGAGTGGCAAGTGACTGAGATGATCCAGGGTTTGTTCAGGAGAGCGTGCCCTGATCAGACAATCGTCCAGGTAGGTGTAGACAACTACCACCCCCCTCTCCTGAGATGCGGTGCCACCACCACCATCAGTTTGGTGAAGACCCTCGGGCAGAGGACAACCCGAATGGCAGGACTCGAAACTGCCAACAGCGAACCTTAGGTATTTCCTGTGCTTGAGATGGATTGGCACATGAAAATAAGCATCCTGAAGGTCCAATGATACCAACAATTCTGAGTTGGAGGGCCTGAAGGATCTGAGAAAGTGGGACCATCTTGAATTTGCCCTTCCTGAGGAACTTGTTCAAGTATCTCAAGTCCAAGATGGATCTCAGTCCCCCGTCTTTCTTGAAGATCAAAAAATATGGGGCATACCAACCCTTGTTCCCCTGCGCTACAGGTACTGGTTCTATAGCACCTTTCTCTAGCAGGGTTAAAATTTTCTGCACAAGAAGCAGATTTGGAATCCTCAAAGAGTGTATCCCCGGTGGATTGTTGCGAGGCTTTGTTACACATGGAAGGCAGTAACCCTGGGCTATTGTCTCCAGAGCCCAAGCATTTGAAGTAATCGCTCGCCATTCTTCGAGATGCTGAGACAGTCTGCCGCCAACCGATGATTTGTGACGCAAGCTCTCAAAGTGGTTTTGGAGCAGTTGATGCAGCTGCCGATGGCAAGGAAGCATAGCTGGAGCTGGCTTTGCACTTTTTCCTCGTCCACCACAACGGTTTCTTCTTTGGCCTCTTTCACTGGCCATTTCTCTTGCCTTTCCAAATGAGGAGTAGTAACGATAAATGATAGGATCACCCCCTCCAAGGATGTCATGAAGAACGAAAAGGCTGAGGTTGCCTAACAGCGGCCCCTAAAGATTTGGCAGCCGCCTTTGAGGTCTGCAACCTCTCAAGGCTCTCGTCAGCCTTGCTACCAAAAAGGTGAGACCCGTCAAATGGCATGTTTAGAAGACGGGCCTGCACATCTGGTGCGAAACCAGACTTCAGCAACCACACGAATCCGCGCATAACCATGCTTATAGCCATAGACCTGATAACGCGGTCTGCAGTGTCTAATCCAGGTTGAAGGGATTCCTGCATGGCTTCTTTGCCATCCTTAACGATAGCTAGGAAACCTTCCCTTTCCTCCCAAGTGGAATGTGCTCTGCCAACATGGATATGCGCACCTACAGAGTGTACGAAAATGTGGCTAAGGCACATGTGGAGTTGGCCGACTTAAGGGCCATACTGCCAGCTGAAAATACCTTGTGCGCCCATCCATCCATCCATCCATCCATCCATCCATCCATCCATCCATCCATCCATCCATCCATCCATCCATCCATCCATCCACACGCTTGTCATCCCTATCCAGAAGGATGGTAGGGTATGCCGCTTTACTAGATGTAGCTGTGGCTGCCTGGACCACCAGGCTCTCAGGAGTGGGGTATTTGGACGGATAGCTGGGGTCTCTAATGGAAGGGCGGTAGTTTCTCGTGAGGGATTTATCCACCGCAGGGATAGAATCCAGGGATTCCCAATTTTTGGCCACCTTATTTTGTAAGGTCACATGAAAGGGTAAGATTGGGTCTGTAGGAGGACCTTGGTCCAGAATATCAGTAAGGTCATCCTGGTTGAATTGAGCTGGTGGTTTAGCCCAACCTAGCTATTCAACTAACTTTGACATCAGTTGCCGATACGAGGAATCATCGTGTAACCCTGCTCTGGTCTACCGAACTCAGTTTCAGGTGTTGTGTCAACACCACTAGCATTGTTTAAGTGTGTCAACCAGATCTCTCATCTTACTCTCCTCTGAGATTAAACAATCTGGGACATTAAGAGTTCCAAACTCAAGGCCAAAGGGAACCTCTTCTTCCTCAGATCTCTCCTCTTCATCAAAAATTGAAGTGAGGGATTTGAAGTACTCCTTTCTAGGCAAAGGAGTATAACTTTCTCAGGAACCACCAAAGGTTTAGGCTTTGGGGGAGGCTTAGATTTAGCCTCTTTGCCAGTTTTAACATGCTCAGAAGGCTGAGATAAAGTGTCAGTAATTTTTGGCGCCGGCATAGATGGAAATGGCGCAGATGGCATTGAGGATTCGATGGTCGTCTTCGAAGATTTCTTCTTCGGGGTATGTGGAGTCTTGGATAGCTTCGATGACTGAGCTCCCGCCACGACGCGTGTGACTTTTTCATCGGAGACCTTGAAGGTTCTCGATGGGTCTTTCTTCGCTCACCCAGGCTCGCGAGTGTCGGAACGGGACCGCCCTCGTCCGGCTTCTCAAGAAGTTGCAGATGGAGGCTTGCGCTTCTCGAAAATTTCTAGCATTTGCATACGAGATGCTTCCCACTCTGCAGAAGAAGAATGTTTTGTGGGGCATTTACATTTTCTGGGGGATTTGTCTGACGATGATGAAGAGGACGACGACTGCTGAGGCCTTCTCTTCGATCATGTCGTCTAAGACGAGTGGCAAGAGCCACTACGAGATCTTGATCTCTTTGTCCTTTTCGCGTCGAGGAGAAAGCTCTCTAGTATTGACGGTCGAGCAACAATCAGATTTAGTTTTACAGCCTACCTGCAATTTTCCCTTCCTTTCTCGCAGGGCGTTACTCGTCATTGCCCGGCATTTCGAGTAGGAATCCGTGTCGTGGGCCTCCCCCAAACACCATAGGCACGAGCGATGCAGATCTGTGATGGACATTTTCTAATCACAATCTCTGCACTTTTTGAAACCCAAACGAGGTCTGGTTGGGGTCGATGACGAAGACATGTCGTTGATGATATTTTTGATTTTGATGAACTGCTTATTAAGTAAATACTAACGAGGCGTGCCAAGTCCCCGAAGCAAACACATTTGCGGAAAAACAGAACTGAGGCCAAAGGGCGCCACGTGTGCTACTTATATAACCGATGATATCACCCTCGACGGAGGCCTTCGAGGGACATTGACTCGACGCCATCAACGCACAGCGCCCTCTGCCAAGCTTTTTTTTCCGAAAGCAGCCGAAGCTGGACGAGATATCAAAGATGAGGAATACGTTGGAGGACACAATCCATTCTAAAGCTTTTTTGGACTCTCATAATTGTTGTAAGGTCCATTGCCTAATTGTGCTTACAAATCAGATGGTAGATTTAGGTGTATTACAGCATATTTGAGCATATTAGAGAAACGCGTTCTCATTATTCCCCTTAGTTTACAGTACCTCACAGAAGTCCCCGCCCACGGACCCAGAATCTGTATTTAAATTAGAGAGCGTGCGCGTGCTTCCGGAAGTGTGCTCTGAAGTGTGCTGTTTTGGCTGTTCGGATGTGCGGATGCATCGATGTGTGAATCACTGGTATCACGAGGTATCTATTTTGACTAATCTGCGTAGTACTGCTGTATGCTGTACGAAATCCTGGCGTTTGCCTTCCTTATGTTAGTAAATAAGTAAAAACAAGTTGGCATTCTTGTAAGACCTCGTAGTCCTCGTAAAACTTAATTGTAGGTGCCGTAATTACAGTTCTCGTGGTTGTCTGTGAGTGCATAATAGTACTGTCTTAGCGTACATCAGTGTAATCCTTTGTGCTACCGGTGCACGGCTTTACATTATGCCTTTACTCTCGAATGTGCAAGCTGCTGTGTGTGTGGACTCTCTTTTATTGACACCACTGCTAACAAGTTTTTAGAAAAGGCTTCTGTGGTAAACTCTTAGGAAACGGTGTCCAAACTATCTAGGAGAGTCAAAAGCACCTGCTCCCCTCCCCCACAAGCCATCACAAGAGCGGTTAATGCTTCGAAAAGAAATAAACATACTGCCTATTTTCCTAAGTTAACCGCGATGACGAAAATGGATAAAGAAAATGCTGAGCAGGATTCTCCTAACTGAGTTGAATTTATCATTAGAATTTCTAGGCTCCAAATTGGTAGAATCTGTCTTGGTAGACTCTGATCATTCTTCCCCTGCAATAAGAAATGAAGGTAGTGTGACCGAACCAGAACAGAAGGATAGGAAGTGTTGCACAGCTACTAACCTACCGGATTTGTTCATCTATGCTGATCCCCCGGGTGAGAGGGATATCAGTTCATGTGCACAAGTTAACTCAGTGGAGTTAGCCTCTGTGGACTCTATGTTATCCGCTCTGCTGGTCTCATATCCGGCTGTAGAGATATCTGCCATGGTTCACAGCTCTGTAAATGGCGGAATGATAGGCAATCCTGGCCTTGATCTGGCTAAGGCCTCTGAAATATCTGAGTTCATGGGCAACTTGTTAAACACCTTAAACCCTGATGACCATTGTAGCATTGATCCTCAGGCTCAGTATGATAAATGTCCCACCACAGTAGGGGCTTGTGATGTCACCCTGGAGGGCAATGTTATTTGTAATGATGGAGCACAATTAGTCAAAGAGACAATTGACAGCTTGAACAAATCTACTGAGGCTATTGGTAACACCTTGCTGCAACCAGATACAAATGATAACAGCTCGGTGAGCATGTCTTCTAGCGAAATGTTTTTAGCTTTTGAATGGCTGCTTACTACGTTAATTACGAAATATAAGATGATAGAAAATAAAATTGACCTTCAATCCATTCTTCTCCATAAAAGTATTCAAAGAGCTTGTAAATCTGTAAAATATCAAGACTACTATCCTATTATATCAGTGCATGCACTTGTTGCCCCAAACATTCAGCCCTCTAATGTTTCCAGTGCCATCTTTGGGTCCCCATTTTCATCTAAATGAGTTGCAGAAAAAATAAAGTGAAACCTGTGTCTCAAGCTGTTATGTATGCAAGGAAAACAAAATCTAGGTGAAATGCATGCATTATTTCTGATTCTAGCGAACAAGCAAGCAATGTTGCCTCATATTGATGTGTCTCCCAGCAACATGACTGTTGCACCTATGACTGATAATGTCTTGTCCCTGCCTGTGGCTCCTGACTGTATCCCTGTGAATGTGTCTTTGTCCAGTAATAGCTCCTTCTATAAGACCCGATAGTTGTGGCTCAAACTCTACAAGTTCCACGTTGGCACAGACTAGTATTTCATCCAGTACCCTACCAAATATCTCTGAGAAGGTAGCTTGAACTACATTACTAGATCACTGGGTTGTTACGGTCCAACTTCCCTGTGACAAATGGTGTGATCTCTTCCGAATCTCCAACATTTTGTTATATAAAAGCATTACAACTTCAACCAGTATTCAGTAAAGACTATACACCACCTTTAAATCGATCAAGAGCACTAGGCATATTTTTAATGCAGTAGCTGCATTACGTGTGATTTTGTGTGATGATATAAAAATTGTTGATCAAATAGAACATATATCGCAGAGTGTGTCCAACATCTGCTTTCGTTCTGATGCAACACTTGATTATGTATTGTAGTATGAGATTGAGCTTTACAGGTTGGGTTTTAAATGCAAGATTGTGCATATAGCATCTGTTAAATATTATGTGTCTGAGTCTGGAACCTGTCCATTGAATCAGACTAAGGCAACTTCCTGTTCAATACCCTCTATACACGAATTAAGAAATTATATTAATATAGCACATCCAGCAATGGATGGTCCTACTATCTCTCAACCTGTCACAGCACCTAGAGCTGTGCCACTGCTTATGGGACTGGTTGTTGCACAAGCTGTTGCCTTGATGACCAATGATGGGTTGGATCCCTGTGATGGATATTGGCAATGGCTTACCTGCAGCTTTTAAATCATGCTTTTGCTCCATGTGGCAATGATAGCAATGTCTTTATTCATGGA
The DNA here is from genome assembly GCF_040938575.1 of Ambystoma mexicanum. NCBI lineage: Eukaryota > Metazoa > Chordata > Amphibia > Caudata > Ambystomatidae > Ambystoma > Ambystoma mexicanum. The sequence continues at coordinate 346,956,961 of NC_090922.1, forward strand.
ATATGCAGGGATTTGCCAATTTATTTGAAGAAGGTCTGTGGTCAGTGATGGATATGTTTGCCATTAAAGCTCTTCAGGAAACATGGTTCACAAGTCAATTTGCCTTGATGGGCGGAATACTAGCCAGGTAGCAGCTACTAAAGGACTATTTGTTCGTGCCAAGGGCGGCCTTTTAGTCTCTGTGCGACATCCTTGGCAGAAACTGCCTGGTTCAACAAACTATGTACTTGGGGTTAAGATATATTATGATGAGGTTGTTTTTAACTTGATTAATGTTTATGATCCGCCTAAATGCATTGTTACTAAGCAAAATATAAGGAGTGTGAAAGGCATCCTCAATGCAATTGGGGGTAAATTACCACTTTTTTTAGTATGTGTTTTCAATGCGGATATTGATATCAATTATAGGTCTATATTGTCACAGATGAAATCCTCACCAGTGAAACAGAGGTGCTAAACCCCAAGTTTGTATGTGGAGTAATATTCTGAAGCCATATGGAGTTATGAGCCTAAATGGCCTATGTGCTAGAGACTCTCCGCGAGCCTGCACATGCATCAGTGGGAGGAGATCCTCTACCATTGATTATATTTTTGTCAACCAACTCGGACTTACTCATGTGGTTGACATGGCGATTGTTCCCAGAGAAGAAAGCGATCATTACCTGCTATGTGTTTTGTTTGGTCCTACTATGTGTAATATTCCATCTAGCCAGCATGATTTAAATGGAGACATTGTTAGGCAAGATTGTATGCAGTACCCTTTGGGTGCACTACTATAACCTTGCCCACCTGGCAATAGGAACCCAACCTTTGGTATAAGTCTGTACTACACAGGTTGGTAGTGTGGCTGAGTAGCCAGTCTTATCTCAAGAGGGGTCAATGTGAGCTGTAGGGGAGTTAGACAGAGATTTCACAGTGACAAGTATTCAAATAAACACTTACACACAAGGTTTCTTGAATAAACCATTATTAATCAGTCAGTTAGAATAAGCCTTCTTCAGAAGGCAGCAACGTAACAGTAACACTCAAATACACTTCAAAACACACACTCTTAATATTCTAAAATCAGTAAAGACCCTTTTAGGATGGCTCACAGTCACAACCTCAGGTGACTTCAATAGCTAGGGTGCTTGGGACATTAACATCTTACTGTGCATGTAGAATACTCTTAGAACTTGGTCAAAGGAAAAGGTTATTAGAACAAACAAGAGACCACAAATATTCTTAAGCAGGCAAATACTTTTAAATCCCCCAAGCAGAGTCATTCAGTATAACAGGTTAAGCCAAAGTAAATGGGCAGAAGACTTATATGGCCTGAAGCACTTCTGATAGGTAAATCTTAGTTACTTACCTGTAACTCTATTTCTCCAGCATTGGTATCTTTCATAGATTCAGATGCTTGAATATTCCCAGTTGTCAGACTAGGAATCCACGGTGATAAAAGTAATTATTAACATTTTTTAATATAAATACATTATTCCATTGAGAATGCATGTAAATACCCCATTGTGGCCTATGAGCCATTCCATTGTGTAGTCCCTCCACCTCACTTTGGTCCTTTATGGCCCAACCAATGAGGTGACAGGGCTTAAGCTCCGCCCCAGTCAGCCATCTTCATATTTTGAACCGTAGGAACTACAGTATTATGGGTGCTGAGGCAGGTGGGCGCATGTGAATCTATGAAAGATATCAATGCTGGAGAAATACAGTTACATGTAAGTAACCACAGTTACATGTAAGTAACTAAGACTTCTCCAGCATTGGATATTTCATAGATTCAGATGCTTGAATAGAGTACCAAGCAGTTAAAACATCCCACCCTCATATATGGAATACATTACTCACCGTAATCGTATTTCTGATGCTTGTATCTGCTTAGATTCACATGCTGGGCATAGGCCGACATCTAGTGGAAGCTGCAGAGTATTACAGTTTGTTTTTTAAAACTCGAAAAGGGTCGAACAGGGCGTGCCAGTAATACTATCCCTAGCGTGACGTCCCCTGTACCCATGAGCCCTCACGCGTGTAGGACCCTCAGATTGTATTTTTTTCTGACATGAGGTAGCATGAGGAGTAGCGCGAGTACAGAGTATCCAAGCAGATAGATAGATAAGACTACAAGCATCCATGCGCCTTCTCTCTGAGGGGAGGAAGGGCGGGCGCATGTGAATTTAAGCAGATACAAGCATCAGAAATACGATTACGGTGAGTAATGTATCCCTTCTGATGTTTGTGAAATCTGCTTAGATCACATGCTGTGCATAGATTTACGAGCAGTGTTAGAAGAAGCAGGTGGGATGTGAGAAGGGTCATGAGCGAATAAATATCTTAGAACCGCTTGTCCCACTTGTATATCTGTCTTGGAATGAGAGTCAATGCAGTAGTGCTGAGTAAAGGTGTGAATAGAGCTCCAAGTAGCTGCTTTGGAAATACTGTCTAAGGGGACATTTGCAATGAAAGCCAGAGTGGCTCCAGTATCTCTTGTGGAGTGGGCACTTGGTGTAAAAGGCAGTGTCTTATCTGAAAGGGAATAGCACAGTTGGATACATCTGACTATCCACCTAGAGATGGCATTCTTAGAGATGTGATCTCCTCTGCCTGGCGCTATGGAGACGAACAGTTGATCTTTTTCTTAGCGGTCTGGTCTTGTCTACGTAGCAGAAGACCACCCTCCTCACATCTAGTGTGTGGAGTTTCACCTCAGCAGCGGTTTGGGTTCCTGGAAGAAAGCCGGTATCTCAATAGACTGTTTAACATGGAATTTGGAAATGAACTAAGGTGAGAACCTAGGGTGAGTGCATAAAACCTGTGTGTCCTTATGTATAGTAAAGAAAGGATCCTGCACTGAGAGAGCTTGGATTTCACTGAACCTTCTTATAGAAGTAATGGCTACTAAGAAGGCAGTTTTGTAAGTCAGGTGTTTAAGACTAGACTTGTGCATGGGCTCAAAGGGTAGTCCGATGAGCTTAGCAAGTACCACATTAAGGTCCCAACCTGGCAGTGGGTTACAAATTGGAGGGTGGAGTCTCTTTACCCCTTCCATAAATGCTTTAATGACTGGCACTTTCCACCATGACACCTTATTCTGGGAAGTGGTGTAGGCTGACGAGGCTGCCAGGTGTACTTTTAGTGAGTTGAACACTAACCCTGCATCCAGTAAGTGGAGCATATAGGTTACAACATTAGAAGGAGTACAATCAACAGGGTTGATTTGTTTATTCTGGCACCAAATTACAAATAATTTCGATTTGAAATAGTAACATTGCCTCGTGTTCGGTTTTCTTGACCTTTTCAAGATATCCATACATCTTTGCGGTAAATTAAAGATGTCCAAACTCTATGACTTCAGGAGCCAGGATGCCAAGCTCATCGAGTTGGGCTGAGGATGCACTGTAAGCCCCTCGAGCTGGGAGAGTAGGTTGTACCGCGGGAGTTTGATGGGGTCACACACCGCCAGTTTGCGCAGGTGTGGATACCATGGTTGTCTCGCCACATAGGAGCAACCAGGATGAGCGTCACTGGTTCCCTGTGGATCTTGTTCACCACTTTCCTCATCAGAGGGGTTGGTAGAAAAGTGTAGGAAAATACCCCTGACCAGTTCATCCATAGGGTGTTCCCCTTGGAGCCTGGCTGGGGGAACCTGGAAGTTTGGGCATTGCCTGTTTTCGCTTGTGGCGAATATGGGGAAACCCCACTGAGAGAAGAGGACTCCTACGACCTCTCCATGTAGTAGCCACTCGTGTTCGTCTGGCAGGGAATCTCTCTGCTAGCGAGTTGAGTTCCCCTGGAACATGTTGGGATGACCGGTAAATCTTCCAATTGAGTGCCCATTTCCACATTTTCTGGGTAAGCTTGGACAGATTTTGAGAAAGAGTGCCCCCTTTTTTAAATAAAACATTGCAGTTGTGCTGTCTGTTTGGATCTGCACTGACTGGTTGGATAGGAGGGGTTTGAATGCAAAAAGTGCTCTGAAGACTGCCAAAAGTTCTAGCAGATTGATGTGGTTCTGAGCCACTGTGCGAGACGAGAAACCCTGAGCTGTGTGGTGAAGGTAGTGAGCTCCCCACCCTGCCAGGGAGGCGTCTGTTGTGACGGCGGCCTGTATCTATGGATCGCAGAAGGGTTTCCCCTTTGTAAGATTTTCTCTTGTCCACCAGCGAAGACTCTGAACCAGTGTTGACCAAACAACCACTAGATCGTCCCACTGACCACTTGCCTGAGACCACTGTTTCGCCAACCATTCCTGCATGGGTCGCTTGCGCAGGCATGCGTGGGGAACCAGGTAAATGCAAGATGCCATCATGCCTAGCAAACGCATAGCTTTGCGTACCCTTATCTGGCGACCAGTCCGATTTTGAGGAATTTGCAGCAACAAATTTCGAATTCTTTCCTCTGATGGAAAGGCGTACCCCTCTTGGGTATTTAGAACATCTCCCAGGAACTGTTTTGAGGTGCTTGGCACCAGGCTTGAAATTGTCTCGTTGATTGAGAAGCCCAATTGGAAGAGGAGGTTGATAGTTCTTTGGATGTTTATTCTGCAAATTAGGGGGGATTCCCCTGTGATGAGCCAGTCGTCCAGGTAAGGGTACACTGGGATCGCTCCCTGCATAGGTGCGCCGCCACCACCACCATCATGGTGAATACGCTTGGAGCACAGGCTATTCCGAAGGGCAGCACCTTGAATTGGTACTGCTGGTTGTGTATCTTGGAACGCAAGAATCTTCTGTTTGCTGGGAACATTGAAATATGAAAATAGGCATCTTTCATATCCAATGTTGCCATGTAATCCCCTTTTTTAAGTAGAGGGATTACCTCTTGTAATGTAGTCATGCAGAATTTTTGTGGCTTGGCATACTTGTTTGCAGGGCGCAAATCTAATACTGGGCGCATTGTCAGATCATTTTTTGGCACAAGGAAGTAGGTTGAATAAATAACCCTGTTTGCCTGGTTGACCGGGACGACTTCTATGGCATCCTTTGCTAGCAGAATGGTGATCTCCACAAGGAGGATCTTCTGATGTTCCAGCGAGTGTACTTTGTCGTGGAGGATGGTCGTGGGGGCGCCCTAGCAACTCTATGCAGTATCCTCCGGACACTGTGGACAGCACCCCTGAAGTGACCCCCTCCCATGCGTGGTTGAAGGTGGAAATGCGACCGCCTACTGGGGATGCATGGGAGGGAAGCTGAAGTGGACCATCACTCTTTGTTGGGTGGCGTACCACCTCTGGCGGAGCTGCCTCTACCCCTAGTGCGACCCCTGCGCTGCCCTCTGGGTTAGCCTTGTGATGACTGGGATTGGTTGTTACCCCATGAGGTTCCCTGGTTTTGGTAATAATTTGAACCCCTTTGGGAACTTTGGCCTCGAAAGCGGCGAAAATTATTGCTACCCCTTGGTCCAGAGGGTCTATTGGTGAGTTGGCCAAGAGATTTTAGGGTCTCGTACTCATCCTTTGCCATCTTTAAAGCTTCCTCCACTGCCTTTCCGAATAGTACATTCGGCTCCACAGGTATATCAATTAGGGTTGCTTGGGTTTCGGGTTTAAACCTTAACTGCCTAAGCCAAGCGTGACACTTCATGATAGTGCCCTCAGCGATTAACCTCCGAGCATTGTCTGCTGCATCAAAATTAGTTTTTAACATGCAGCCTGATACAGACCTTCCATTTGTTGCCAGCCGAGCCAACTGGCTCTTTAAGGGTTTGGGTGCGGAGGAAACCAAAGCGGACACTTCCTCCCACTGATGGCAATTGTAGCTTGCCAAAAGTGTGGCACTGTTGGCAATTTGTGCCTGATAGGCCGAAGTGGTGGCAACCTTTCTCCCCAGACTACATATACGTTTACTTTCTTTGTCAGGAGGTGCTTCCGAGGAAGCAAGCGGGGTGCCTGCCTTTTTTCTGGTGGTTGTAATGACCAGGGAATCGGGCTTTAATTGGCCCCTAATGTACAGGGGATCTGAGGGTGCGGCACGGAACAATTTCTTGACCCGCGGATTAACCGCTCAAGTGAGATTTGGGGTTTGCAGCGAGGGATCAATTCTGCGCTGGATGGATTTTAGCAAAGGGATAACCTGAGTAATGGCTTTCTTGTCTCCTAGGATTTCTTCAGCAAAATCCCTGTCTTCTTGAACACATTGTGTGTCGATACGAAAGTGGGCAGATACCTTAGCCAGTACCTCATTGAGGAGGGGTTGGTTGTCTACAGGCGAGTCATGCACCTGGGGGGTCTTTAGCAACGGGTGAGTCTTTAAAAACTGGGTTGTCAATGTTGTAGGCTTCAGCCTCATCCTCCTCCTGGTGCTCATAATCCCCATAATAAGGGTCACCCGCCTGGTAATCAACAAATTGAGGTTCTGTTTCATCACAATATGAATCAGGGTGGTAAGGTTCCACCACGAAGGGGTCTGTGACCAAGCCCTGAAACGGGGCGTCAGAGCGGAGTTTCTTAGCAGGGGGTTGAGAAGACTCAGGTGTTACCATGGACCCAGAAGGGGCAGAGGTAGGAGGGGTGCTGGAGTAACTAGGAAAGTTGTTTGGGTCTTTTTCATAAAAGTTAGCCATGAATGTTAGCCTTTTCATGACCCTGTCAATGTCTGCTGAGCTCCATTCTTTGGAGCTAGGAATAAGAACAGGTTCTGGTTCCTCATCAGTGCCCATATCCTCAACAGTGGGAGGAATGGGTCTTGTTTTTGGGGTAGGGTCAGAAACTTTAGCCTTCCCTGTTTCCTTTGGGGCCTTCTGTTTCTCCCTATGAACATGGGGACATGAAGATGTCTTCTTATGTTGTTCATCCCCTCCCCCATGGCTAGAAGAATGTTTTCCAGATTTTCTATGAGCCTCCGAAGGTTTCGACATATTGCGTTGAGTTTCAGAGGCGGGATTCGAAGGAGGACGTGTAGTCTCGGGAGTGCGGTCAGACGCGACGCATCAAGCCTCTTCAGAATGAGGAGCGGTTTCATCATCCAACGATCGGGCTTCGGTGGCTGTTGATCGGGCGACACCTTTATCAACCGAAGACGGTTGGGTTTTGTCGTGAGGCAAATGCGAGCGGGAACACCCAGAGGACAAAGATTCATTGGACTGCTCTCGTGGTGTCGTCCGGTGCCGATCGCCCTTCTACGTCCATGGCCTCTAGTTGCCTGGCGTAGTGAGCCCAGCACTTGGTCGAGCGGTCCTTAAGGGTCTTCGGTTTGAAGAGCTTGCAAGCTCGACAGGTAGCCTCGGAATGGTCTTGTGGGAGACACAGATTGCACGAAAGGTGCTTATCCACCCAGGGAAACTTCCTATTACATTTAGGGCAAAATATGAATGGAGTACTCGCCATATGGTACAAAATGGCAGTGGCGAGTATATGTATGAAAGGGGGAATAGAGAGCCTGTATGACCACCCCACAATCTCCCTACTGTATAGGGCCGAGGCCAGAGGCCTTCCAAGGCCCGGAGTCCGTCCTGGCAGTCCTCGACGGCTGACTTCTTCGATCTTCAGCGTATGGTGGAGGGGAAAGGAGAAGTAATAACGGTAATTGTTAAATATAAACGGCTCAGCATCGGAGGAACTCCACAACATGCATCCAACTAGTATGGCGGAAAAAACAATTGAGGGTCCTACACGCGTGAGGGATCATGGGTACAGGGGACTTCACACTAGGGATAGTATTAACTAATACGTCGCAGCTTCCACTAGATGTCGGCCTATGCACAGCATGTGATCTAAGCAGATTTCACAAATATATATATATACACACAACACACACACACACACACACATACATATTAACCTTTACCATACAGCAACATCATGGTTACATACTCGGGGATAGGTGGGGAAAAAAAGGCTGGTTTTACCTTATGCAAAAAGGTGGCGGAGCACTGCCTGTTCAACTGCAGATTCCTTGTTGGTATCCTCTGCCAGGCAGTAGTGTTTAGCAAACGGGTGCAGGGTGATCCAGATAGCGGCTCTACATATGTCCTTCAAGGCTACCACTGAGTAAAACGCTTCTGAAGTCGCTCTCCCTCTGGTGCAGTGCGCCGAAGGAGGCCTGGTGAGGGGGGGTCGCCCTTCATTTGATGACAGTGGGCGAAACAGAGAGACCCAACGTGCCAGGCCTTGTTTGGAGATATGCTGAACTTTTGTGTGACCAGAAAAGGCTATGAACAGTCTGTTAGAGGAGCGGAACTCCTTAGTCCTCTGTAAGTAGAATTTAAAAACTCTAGCCACATCTAGAGAATGAGAGAATGCAGTGCTCTTTCTGCCTCTGAAGTATGGTTCTGAAAGAAAGACGGCAGGACAATACGCTCTGTGAGTGTAATTTCCGATAAGACCTTGGGAAGGAATTTTGGATGTGTTCTCAAGATGACGCCGTCCTTCTGAAACAAAGTAAAAGGAGGTTCTGAAGACAAAGCTTGCAACTCACTGATCCTCCTGTCCGATGTAACGGCTATCAAAAAGGCAGTCTTCCACAATAAGAATTTTATGTCACATCTGTGAATGGGCTCGAAAGTGGGTTCCATAAGAGCCGTTAGAATGGTGTTTAAACTCCAGCTAGGGACTTGTGAGGGCGTAGGAGGGTAAGCATGCATCAGCCTCTTCAGGAAGACCTTGACAGCCGGAAGAGAAAGCAATGACTGTTACTGGAGTCGTCGTATATGCTGATATGGCCGATAAGTGAACTTTGATAGAGGACAGCGAGAGCCCTGTCTTAGCCAAATGCAATAAGTACAGTAGCAACTGTTCTACCGAAGCTGTAAGCGGGTTAATTGCAGATGTCTCACACCACTTAGAGAAGCAAGTACATTTCCGGATGCAGGTGATTTCTCGTCAAGGGGGCTCTAGAGGCCCCGATTATGTCCTAGCAGTCTGCCGGGAGATTCAGATTCATAAACTTATGCTGCTCAGGAACCAATCCTTGAGGGAGAGGCTCGCTGGATCGTGGTGAAGGACTTTGTGGTTCTGTTGCGTCAATAGGTATTGATGCGCTTTGAGGCGAATTGGAGGCATCGGGATAGATGCTGTAGCATCGGGTACCAGATCTGTCGCGCCCAGTCCGGCGCGGTTACGATCATGGAGCAATTTAGTTCCTTCATTCTGCGTAGAATTCCTGCTAAGAGTGGAATGGGGGGAAAAAGCATACAGGAATTTCCCTGTCCAGTCCACAGAGAAAGTATCTCCTGCTGACTGATGTTCCGGGTACCTTGTGGCAAATACATTCTTGGCATTTTCTGTTGGTTCTGATGGCAAAGAGGTCGATCTGTGGATGGCCCTATATGGAGAAGATCCACTGGACTTCCTTTTCGTCTAGTTCCCATTCGTGAGATGACACGTACTCCCTGCTCAGTTTGTTCGCTAGGACACTGTCCATTCCCGGGAGATGTTCCGACCTGATTTGGACTCTAGTGTAAGGCCCATGCCCATAGCAGTTGAGCTTCTTGTGATAAGACCTCTGATTTCATGCCTCCTTGGTTGTTTCTGTAGTGCATGGAGGTTGTATTGTCTGTCTGGACGGTCAGTACCTGTCCAGCTACTACTGGAAGGAAGGCTTTCAGAGCCCACCGTATCACCCTAAGATCTAAGACATTGATGTGGAGCTGTGATTCTTGGTCTGACCAAGTCCCTTTGTTTGGAGGACCGCCAGGTGAGCTCCCCAGCCCGAAAGGGATGCATCTGTCCTTAAGAGAAGAGTAGATGTTGGTGTCTGGAATGGCATTCCTTGTAGAAGGTTCCGTGGAGTTTTCCATCACCGAAGTGCCTTGCGCACCGTCACCGGTATCTGGACTACATCCTCCCATGAACCTATAGCTTGTTTCCATTGGTGGTCCAGGGCCTCCAGGACTGGTCTCATGCGAAGTATGCAATTTGGTATGAGAAATATACATGAGGACATCATGCCCAGGAGGGATTTGAAAGAGCGTACCGTGGTTATCCCTTTTTCTAGGAACCACGAGGTTGAGCGGAGGATGGCTGTTACTCTGCCCGCTGATGGTTTTACCCTGGGAATGCTGGTGTCGAACTCGGCCCCCAGGAAGAGGACTGTCTTTCTGGGTACTGGGCAGGATTTTATATTTATCGAAAAATCTAACCCTTTTAGGAGTTTTATAGTTTTTGAAACTGCCAAGCGAGCGTGACTGTTGGAGCTCGCCCTTATCAACCAGTCGTCCAAATATGGAAAGACTTCAGTTCCCATCCTTCTGAGTTTTGTTGCTACGGGCGCCAGAAATTTGGTAAACACTCGGTGCTGATTTTAGGCCGAACGGGAGCACCCGGAATTGGAAATGCAGGTCCCCTACAGCAAACCTGAGGAACTGCCTGTGGGCAGGATGAATTGGAATGTGGAAATATGCATCCTCCAAGTACAGGAGTGGCTAGGAAGTTGTTTATGTTTAGCCACGCTAGGACGCCTTGCAGGGATATCATTTTGAATTTGATACGTTTGATGTATTTGTTAAGTGCTCTCAAGTCTAATATGGGTCTCCACTGGCCGTTTTTCTTCTTGACAAGAAAAAAGCTGGAGTAGAAACCTTTTCCCTTCTGAGAGTAAGGAACTGGTTCTATTGCTGCTTTGTGCAGTCATTTCTGAACTTCGGACATGACGTGCCGTAACATGTGTACTTTGCGACGGGTGGCAGCAAGGGATGGAGGTTCGTCTAGGATTTCTATGGTGTGACCCTCGCGGACCATCTGTAATACCTACTTGTCCGATGTTATTGAGTGCCAGCGTTGAAAAAAATTGGCTCATTCTTCCCCCCACAGGAGTGAGACTGAGGGGGAAGATCTGACCTGTCAATTCTGTTTGTTCTGGGCTTTACCTTGGGTAGAGCCACGCCTACCTCACTGGGAGTACTTGTTGGAGGATTGGTATCTGTTGCCCTGGAATGTGTTTCCTTGTGTCTTTTGACCATAGGAAGAACGATTATATTCTCCGTCTTTCGACGATGAGCCTCAAAAAGGGCGAAAAGTCCTACGGTCTCTATATTTATCCTTTAAGGAACTGATGGCTCGGGCTGTGCCCGTTTTTATTCCTTTTAGGTGGTCATCGACCTTCTTACCAAATAACTCTTGCCCATCGAAGGACATGTCCAAGATTTTTGCTTGCACCTCAGGTCTGAAATTCGTGGTTTTCATCCAGGCCCGTTTCCTTAAAACAGTGTTGTGGGCCATATGCCTGAAACTTGACTCAGCCACATTGATGGCAGAGTCGATAATGTGATCTGAAGTAGCCTCTCCGTCTGCAATGATTGACCTGGCTTCTTCCTGAAGATCCACAGGTAGATTCTTGGTCAGCTTGGACATGCGAAGCCAAAGCTCGCTGTCAAACCTGGCTGTCACGGCTAGCGCGTTGCCCGCTCTAATAGTGAGAGATGCAGAGGAAAAGCCTTTTCTACCCATGGCTTCCAACTTAAGACCTTCCTTGTCCGGTGGTGCCGACAGTGGTGATGAAGGGTTGGCTAACTTATTTCTGGTCGCTACAGTGATAACAGAGTCTAGCTTAGTATGACCCCTTAGACAAAGCTTTGCTGAGTCTGGTGCCTTGCATTTCTTTTTAGGTCTTGAAACCAGAGTAGGTGTGGATAATGGCGTGGCCAGTATCTTCGACGCAGACTCCCATATGGTGTCGAGAAAAGGGATGGTGGTAACCGTTCTTCTGCGCTTGTCCCTGTGCTCATAAAGCACTGACTTCTTCCCTTCTGATGCAACTTGTAATTTGAACAAGTTCGCAGCTTTTCCGATAATATTATGAAATGATACTAAATCGTCCGGTGGTGAAGAATCAACTGGAGAGTCTTTCTTTCTGGGCTTCTCAACGATATCATCGTCAACCCATTCGCAGGGAGAATCAGGCTCCTGTGTAATCTCCCTTTCCTCAGGGTCAGAAAAATCCCTGAACGGGTCCTTTTGCCAATCCGAGACTGACACAGATGATGGCACCATAGTTAGATCTCGAACCTGATATCGAGGCCTATGCAACGATGCTGGAGACGGGACCCTTGTCGGTAAAGCACTGATTGCCCTGCTCCTGGATCTATGTGGAGGTTCAGGCAATTGTGCTCTTTTCTGGGGTGTACTCCTGGAAGGGGAGTACCTTGGTGTACTATGTCGAGGTGAGATGTCCCTCTGGGGGGTTCTCGACCCCTTCATACAGATGACCTCTTCTTTTCTTCCTGACGTCTGTTGAATTCCTTCATGATCCTTCGTATCGATTCCATGAGCGCACGGTCATAAGGATCAGCAACAACCTCAGTAGATGGTTGCCAGGGAGGACTGTTTTCCTTGGGGGTGAGAAAAGGTTGCTCACCAAGAAATTCTGTGTCGGAGAACTCCTCTTTAAGAATGATGTCAGGGAGTTCTGTCATCTCTTTTAAAGGAGATAATTGTGTTCCAACTGGCTCCGGAGCTTCTGAAACAGGAGGCGTTGCTCCCATAGGCTTGGGGAAACTGCTCACAATGGACGGTGTATACGCGACGTCCGCAAAGGGCGTTTTGGTGTGTATATCTTCCACAGATGAAAAAGTTTGAGGTATCGTCGACGGTGGTTTTGTCAATGGTTGCTTCGTGGACGACGGATTAGTCGACTGTGGTTTCGTGGACGAAGACCTCGTCGACGGTGGTTTCATGGACGAAGACCTTGAAGATGGCTGATGACCCTTATCTGTCAACGAGAGCTTTGTCAACGAGTGATGAGCTTCCTTCGTCGACGACTGTTTCGTAGAAGTTGACCTCGACGGATTTGGTCGTGGACGATGAGGCTTGGAGTGTTGTCGTCGTCGATGATGGTTCCGTCGACGGCTTGGTAGTCGGTGGATGTCTATCCTTGCTGCCGCTCATAGACAACTTCTCTGTGGACGACTGCCCCCTCCACCGCCCCCCGGTTTTTTGAAAATGCCCTTACCTTTGGAGGTGGCGTTTTCTTCAGGATGTTGTATCTTGTGGCCTCCAGAGCCCAAGGAAGACATGAGAGAAGTGGTTTCCAGCTTTCTCGTACTCTTTTGAGCGGGAGAGAAACTCCTTTCCTCTGAAGAGGCCCCTCTCTTAGAAGTTTGCCTCTCAGATGGTTTAGTAGAAGGTACAGGAGCTGTTTTGGCAGACTCCTCGTCAGAGAACAGACCTTTGGCTTCTAGATGTAAGAGAAGTCTCCTGTGTCTGTCTTGTAGGGTTTTGGTGGAGAAAGATCTGCAAATTTCACTTTTGTTGATGTCGCGAGGATATAGGCAGTATTTATTTATTTGGATTTATAAAGCGCCCAGTGGTCCGGAGGCATCGTGGGGCTGTTACTTAGTGCAGGTTATACATTGGTTACAGAAGCAGATAAAGACATTATATGACATTGTAGAGAGGAGTTCCGAGGTTACTGTTGGGCAGAAACCTGTGCAGTTCCCTTAGGGAACACGGCAAAAGATTTAAGACTACAGGTATAGCAGTAAACCCACTTGGTAGCAGTCTGCACCACCCAGATTTACCTGGTAGCTGTGGCTGAGCAGTCAGACTTCCCTCAAGAAGAGTTAGGCAGTATGCAAAGTATACACAATAGGTACTCAAACACAATAGTACAAGCAAACACTGACCAGAGCTTGGTTTCAAAAGTATATAGTTATTTATTTCAAGAACACATAAGTTGAAAACACTCTAGCAATATATAGTAAAACACTTCAAACACAGTTATATGGAAAGCAGTCCCAACCCTTATTCCTAACTAGACAACTCTTGGTTAACACCACATAATTCAAACAGAGGTGAGTGCTTAACGTTAGATGACACTCTAGTGGTTCAAAGAAGGGAGGGAAAAAGAGCAGAATTAGGATACACACACCACTCTAAGGTCAAGAACACTTTCAGTAGGCTCAAAGAAGCACAAAGTCACAGGTGAGCAAAAGTCACTAGGCAGGGCCCACTCTTAGAGCAGACAGAGCGAAAATGTGCCCAAGATCACACAGTTATTAGGGATTCAGAGTCTTGCAAAAGAGTTCAGAAAGAGTTTAGAGAGGCTTAGAAAGTTTAGCCAGGGTGTCCCAGGCACTCCCAGGTTCGAAAGCCGGGGGCTAAAACTACCCCGTACAGTCGGTGGCAAGGGAAGCCAGGCGGAACACGGTACCTTAAACGGGGAGGATCCTCCAGCGGTGGCAGTTGTTCCAGGCAGTGGCAGCAAGGCTCGACGTCGGTCAGGGAAGAAGTTGTTCTCGCTGAAGAGCAGAAGAAGAAGGTCGTTGCACTGCCCGGGAAGAAACCAGCCGCGGAGTCCTCCGGTTAAAGGGTTGTACCGACTTTCGCGGTTGTGGTAAAAGTGTGGTATTCCGGTTGCCGGGGTGCTTGGCATGGGCAAGGCGGCCACGAGATACCTCGAAGAAGCGGAAAGAAGGTGAAAACTGGTTGTCCCCACCAGTCAAGGGAAGGAGCCACTCCGTTAAGAGTTCTCCTCGGTCGTTGGGAAGAGTGGTGAGACGGTTCAGCAGGGCTCCACCGGGTGGTGTCGTCGTAGCAGGTCGGCTCAGCTCTTCCCTCGTTGGATTCTTGGTCCTGTGGCGACTTCTGAAGTTCCAGTCCCCAAAGCCCTGCTTTTATGCAGCAAACCCCCATTCACCCAGCCTAGCTGTCACTCAAACATGCTAAGTGGTGAGCCGGCCGGCTCACCACTTGGGCCAATCAGGACGGAGTGCGACTTGAGTTACCAAGGTAACTCAGTCCAGGGTGCCTAAATCCCCCTCCACCCCTCCTAAGTACCCCAGACAGAGTGGCACCACTTTGGAGGGCTTCTGTGGAGAAGCCCGCCAAAAGTGGAACAAAGGGCTCCACTTTGGGTCAGAGTTACAGAGGCGAACGCCAACGCCATTTTAGAATCAAGTTTCGGCAAAAAATCCCAACCGGAGTTATAATAATAAATATATAAAGCGGCGGTATGTTTGAGGCTACCGTAAATAAATAATTAAATGTGTTAGCCTAAAACAATGGGAAATCCCATAGGAAAATATTCGCGGTTGAATATAAAAAGTAGTTTCCACTGCCACCAGCCAAAACTCGATCAGGGGGGACGGAGACGTGCCCCTTCGACTAACAGACCCTGGGGCAATCGAATTGCCCCAGCCAGTACGTCCACAATATGATGGTTTGTACTGGTTCTGTTCAGGATTTAAGACTAGTAAAGTCTTTGGTGACTTTACATGCCCTGGGAGACAGTAGTCAGTCCCAGGGTATGGAGTCTATGTTGGGGAGTCCCTAGGACACCCCTGGGTTACTGCACAGAGGGTGCTGTGTAACCCACATCACAAAAATACATGAGGCCCTATGGAGTAAAAGACCCCATAGCCCATTCAACACAAGGTTTAACCAAGAAAACACACTTCAAACATGCCCAAGAGTGAGGGTAAAAGAGTCTCACTCTTGGCAGGAGAAAAAAAAGAAACCCCAGAAATCCAGCAAAGCTGCTGGGGGACTCACTAGGTAGGGAAATTCAGCCTAAACAGAGAATTCTCCCTAACACTTACAGAGGAACAATGTTGGAGGCAGTGCAGGAAAGGAGACGGTTTAGTTGAATATCTTTGTTTTTAGAACTTTTCTGAATGTTGCAAGGGATTCTTCCTTTCTTAAACTGAGCGGAAGTAAGTTCCAAGCTTTGGGGGCTAATACTTCAAAGCTAGATCCGCCTGCTTTAGCACTGTTGAAGGCTGGGATTGAGAGTTGGTGCGAGTATTGGTCACGTTTTGGTCTGTGGGCTGGAGATTGGTGCATTATCTCTGCCAAGTATGCTGGGGCTGTCTAGGCAAGGCATCTGTGTGTGATTGTGAGGGCTTTGAATGGTATACGCTCTTTGACCAAAAGCCAATGGGCATCTTTCCTTGCCTGGGAGATGTGCTCTCTCCTGGGTATGCTGAGTTCAGCTCTGAGGGCACTGTTTCGTGCAATTTGCAATCTGTTGATGTTATTATTGGAAGTGCCTAGCAGTAGGATGTTACAGTAGTCAAGTTTTGCGCCAATAGTGGCTCTCGCGTTGTTGAGGCAGTTCTTTGGAGATAGGTACGGTTTCACAGCATTTATGATTTTGATGTGAGTGCTGCTGCTGATGAGATGGCGCCGAGTTGCCTATCCATTGATAAGGTGGAGTCCAGGTAGACTCCAAGGGTTTTGACTGTAGCTGATGTTTTAATGACGGTGTCCTCAATGCTGAAGGAACTATAATTGTCATCAGTCTTTTTGAAGTGTCTTTGGGGCCTACCAGCAGTATTTCAGTTTTTTCCCCGTTTAGGCATAGACCATTGGTCGCCATCCAGGCCTGGACGCGTGCATAAGTGTCTTGGAGGGTCTTGAGGTCTTGCTCATAGTTGCCTGTTAGGGGGAGGAGAATTTGTGTATCATCGGCATTATTTGTAAAGGCTATGCCGAAGTCTTCTAAGTCGCTGAATAAGGGGAGGGTGAAAAGGTTGTAGAGAGTGGGGGAGGTGCATGAGCCTTGTGGGACTCCACAGCCGAGGGGTGATGGCAAGGCGGATGCCTGGTCCGAGAAAACTCTCATAGCTCGACCGTCCAGGAAGGAAGTGATTGAGGCGGTGGCTTCTTGGGAGAAGTGTGCTGTGTCGGTGAGGTGTTTGCACAGGATCTTATGGTCAACCAAGTCAAAGGCTGCCGAGAGATCTAAGAGTAGGAGGAGTGAAGTCTTGCCTTTGTCCATGGCTTCAAGTAGTTGGTTCTTGAGGTCAAGTAGGGCTGACTCTGTGCCATGGCGAGGGCAGAAACCTGATTGCCTTTTTCCAAGGATGTTGTGCGTTTCCAGGTACGACTGAATCTGTAGATATGCCGCCTTATCCAAGATCTTCAGCAGGAATGGCACGGTGGTGATTGGACGGTAGTTGTTTGGGGATCCGTGTCCAGGGTAGGTTTTAACAGCGGCCGAACCCAAGCTTCCTTAAGGGTGAGTGGGACGGTACTGGTAGCGAAGGAGGTATTGATGGAGGTGGTTACAAAAGGGGTCAAGGATGAAGCACAGTCTTTGATTAGGTTGGCTGGGCAGATATCTCCTTTGCATAGAGATGGTTTGGTCTGCTGCATGATTAGAAGAAATTCAGGGACTGCGACTTCACTAAATTAGATGGTTTTAGGTGGGTTTGTGCTGTGTGCAGAGTTGCCACCTGGTATGATGATGGGAGGCTTAGGTGGTGGTGGTGGATTAGTTTTGGGCAGTTTGTTGAATCGGGTTTTGATTTTGTTCTGGTGGTTTTTGATTTTATCTAGCATGGCCTGTTAGAATTGTTACACCATGTTGCATTTTTTTCGGTAGGTCGTGCGGAGGTGGGGGGGATGGTCAGCTTGTTATAAATGGCGAATAACTCCCTGGATTCAGAATTGGCTTTCTCAATTCTGGCGCTGTATGTGGCCGCTATGGCTTTAGCGATGGCTTTTTATTTTAATAGTTTAACAGTGGTGAGGTAGGTGTCTCTTGTGGTGGTGGAGGGGTTGGGTTGCCAGGAGGTTAGTGCTTTTCTTTAAGCGGCTCGTGCGTCCTGGAGTTCTTGAGTGAACCAAGAGTTTGCATGGAGTCTATGTTTCACTTTTTTCTTTTCCAGTGAGGCTATAACATCTATTATATCTTTAAGAGCGGTGTTGTAGATCTCAACTGGTGTTGTGGGGTCGTTAGATGTGGGATGTGCCAGTGCCAAGGTTTCCAGGTGAGGGATTAGCCTGTCAGCAGTGAGCAATTCTTTTGATCTAGCCATGGTGGCCGGTGCGGGTAGGTTTGGGCTCCCTCCTGTTTTTGATGTTATGAAGAAGTGTAGTAGGTGGTGGTCAGTCCATGGGCGAGGGGTGTTGGAGCTGATGTGGGCCGCACAGTTGTGGTCCGCAATCCAGTCCAGGATACGACCTTTATTGTGGGTCGGTTCGTTCACTCGTTGGGTGAAGCCTAGGTCTTGGAGAGCTTTGGCGAGGGCTTTGCTTTTCTCATCTTTTGGATCTTTGAAGCCCAGGTTGAGGTCCCCTAGGAGTATGGCTCTTGCATTTGTTTTAAGGTTGTCGCCTAAGATGCGAGTGATGTTGCACTGGAAGTGGAGAGTTGGTCCAGGTGGGCGATAAACAATGTGCATTGTTATGGTGTCATTTGGTGAGTGAGATATTCTGCCGATAGCGCGTCAAAGTTGTCAGCCTCAGTGGCTTTTAGCTGCCTAGCATTGAGGGTTTCTTTCAGAATTAGGACGACCCCTCCTCCTGTGCTGGATGTTGTCTTGGCGTAGGATGATGTATCCTGGCGGTAAGGTTTGGCAAATGGCTGGTCCGGAGGCTTCATGTAGCCAGGTCTCAGTGATAGCTAGCATATCTAGGTCTAGATCTGTGATGAGATCATGAATCTCTGGCGTGTGCTCGGAGGGAGCGAGTGTTGATGAGTGTGCATTGAACTGTGTTTTCTGGTTGTCCCTTTGTTTAGTTGTAGCAGGGATGATATTAGGTGTGTTGGATTTGCTGGATGATTTTGGGGTAGGAATGGTAGTCTGTGATGGTGAGTGTTGGGGGTGCTTTGCAGGGAGAGTATTAGAGGAGGCTGAGAGGCGGATAGAGCGGCAGCCTAGTCTCTGATTTCACAGGTGGGGAGGCATGGGGCGGGTGTTAGTTTGTATGCTGAGGGGTGGTTTGGGGGGATTATGATGTGGTTAGGCAAGAAGTCAGGGCGACTTAGGTTGGCTCTATTTATGGCCAATGCTGGTAAGAATGGTGTGGATGTTACCTTGTAGGAGCAAGGGAGTGAGGGTGACCTGTTACTGAGCAGATCAATTGTAGGCTAGTTACAGGCTAGGCACAAGACGTAAAATCAATTGTAGGCTAGTCCGAAATTGTAGTAAATCAGTAGTATGCTGGCAAGCAGAGCAAAATCCGTTGTAGGCTCCTCACAGGCTAGGCACAAGATGCAAGTCAATTGTAGGCTAATCCGAAATTGCAGTAAATCAGTAGGCAAACGGAGCAGCAGGAAAATTAATTGTAGGCTAGTCACAGGCTAGGTACAAGATGCAAATCAATTGTCGGCTAGTCCGGAATTGCAGTAAATCAGTAGTATGCTGGCAAATGGAGCAATAGTAAATTGTAGGCTAGTCCAGAGGCTAGGGACAGGTTAGAAAGCAATTATAGGCTAGTTACAAGATGCAAATCAGTTATAGAGTGGTCGCAAGGCTAGGCATAGGATTGACTAAATTGCATGCTATTCCTAGGCTAGGCACAGGATACATAATCAATTGTATGCTAGTCCAAAGTTCCAGAGTTGGTAGTATGCTAGGCACAGGGTTCAATGTCAATTGTGGGCTAGTCCCAAGGTGCAGTACATTCGTGGAATCTTAGGCATAGAGTTCAGAGGGCTTGGCCTACATGGGTATCCACAAGCAGGGTGCATATCAGTTGTATTCATATGCATGTAGTATTGGCTTGTGGTTTGCGCCAGGCATGTGCCGGAGTGTTGCTGCATATGCGCTTGAGTTAGTAGGTCATACGGCACTGAACGAGTGCATGGGGAGATGCACCTGATATACTGGTGTGGTCACTGACGGCATTGTAAGGTGCATAATCAGGTAAGCACAGCGACTTGGCCAGTTGATGGAAGTACTTACATTGCTCGTAGGAAGGCCAGGAGACACCTCCGCCGACCGCATCCCTGCACGGACAGGCGCAGACAGGCCTTTTTGATGGCCCTTGTGGTTGGGACTTCCTCCTTCGGCTTGCACCTATCGGTTGAGGAGGGTCATTGAAATGCGGATCTGAAGCCAAACCGTGGCTGCGATTCGGGGGGCTGGGCTCAGCATGTAGGATAGCAGTTGCGATCAAATATCGTGGTGGCCATTGACCGCGTTGGAGATAATGGTGGCGGATGGGTGTTTGGACAAGTTCAAAGGCTTGCCCAAGACCCAGGGCCATGGGGTGCTCACAGGAGTTGGAAGATCCTTACACAGGAAAAGTGGCAAGGAAAGATCTCATTCTGGGAGAGGGTCATATCGGGGGAGCGATGTTGTACGGAGGGGCTCTTACCCTGAGGGTTGCTGGTTGGAGCGGGGGAGAAGGGCTCCAGCCCATGTCTCACCGACAGTGCTCCTGCAGTGTAGGTGTTGCGCGCAGACAGGCCCTTTTGATGGTAGTATGGCAGCAGATGCAGTGGTCATGTAGATCCTTCATGTAGACCAGTTTTTTCCTGCACCTCGTGCCGTCCATAAACAGGGAAGGCTTCTTGACAGCCTGAAGTTAAGCCATGCTGAGGAGAAATTCACTCAACGAATTTAGGGCAATAAAAAAGATTCTAGGAGCCCAAAAGTTCAGTATAGATAGGCCCTAAGCAGGGCAAACAGTAGACTGTATTTTAAGAATATATACTACACCGAAAAAGGAGAAAAATATTTGAAAGCTCAGAGAGCTGGAGGATTCCCTCTGTCTGTTAGACTGTAGTGAAAAATCTGAAGCTGGCTGACTGGGGTGGCGCTTAAGCCCTGTCACCTCATTGGTTGGGCCATAAAGGACCAAAGTGAGGTGGAGGGACTACACAATGGAATGGCTCATAGGCCACAATGGGGTATTTAATATTGAAGCATCTGAATCTATGAAAGATCCAATGCTGGAGAAGCAAGAAAAAGTATTTGTACAATGTTTTTAGAAGTCTTTGAAGAAAAGAAGAATCAATGTAGGGCCACAAGCTGTTTAGGCTTGTCAGTAGGAGAAGCAACTCTACAATAAGAGGTAAGTTCTCCCAGACTTTACAGTACCTTTGTATTGAAGAAAAAGTGCAGCAGATGACTTCTGTTCGAGATGGACTTTCCTTGCTTCTGGGGTCCTGCACTCTGTTGAGAGGGCTTAGGCTCGGCCAGTCCTGCTCCCTGGGAGTCCGGAGGATCTTCCTGGAGCTCTTGGCCAACTTAAAATCAATGCACATAATCTGGTGTTCCTCTTCCTGGCGTTTCGGTTTCCAGCAGCAACTCTCTGGAAAAGCAACCAGCTCCGAGAGAATGTCCAGGTGGCTTACTTTGGAGTTGATTGGTCCCACGACTCAAGGGGAAAAGTCGTCCTTGCAGGGGCTTCTCTGTCGATACGAATTTGGAGTTTCTGTCAAGTTCTTCTCCGGTTCCTTCGTCCAGTGTTCGACTCTGCCTTCCAAGCCAAAATCCCCGCCTTTTATTCAGTTCTCTCCCATTCATTCCAGCCTAGCTGTCAGTCACCCAGCAGGGTGGCTGTCCTTGCCGGACAGTCAGCCGGCCAATCACTACAGAGTGCATTTGGGTCTTCTAGGAGACTAAGCAGAGGGAGTTTCAGGCACCTCCCTCACTTCCTGCCTACCCTGGAGCCAGAGGCGGGCTTCACTTGTGAATCCCACCAAAGGCAAAGCGAACAAAGGGACCAAAACTGGTTTGGCGAGCAGAGTAAATCTCAAGAAGGACCTTTCCACAAAGAAATGGTGAAAAAAGACAACTGTGGCCATTTTGACAAAAATGGCATCCTTGGGTGCTTTACTGCAGCTGCAAATGCAGCCCGCGGTAAATGCACGCCGCGGTAGTTAAAAGTAAACCACTACCACCAGCCATTCATCGAGGAAAGGGTAACATAAAAATGTTGCATGAGAAGCTAGACAAAGGGGATAGTAAGTAACCCCTCCAGCACCCTATGTAAGACAGTGTGTGCTGGGTCTAGAAAGTTACAAATGTAAGTAAAGTCAATTTCACTTTACTGCTCTGGGAAACAGTAGTTTATCCCAGAGAAGGTATTTAAACTTTGGGGAAATCTGAAAGACTTTCCTGTGCCATTGCACTGAAGGTGCTGTGTGACACAATGTAAAAGATGATGCCTATGGAGTTTATCAGACTCCATAACCAAAAGAAACACAGTTCAAAATCACATTAAGATACATGGGGGAGTGGGAAAAAGGGTCTCACTCTCTCCAGGTAAAAATAAACAAGTCCTCAAAATCAAGCAAAGTTGCTGTGAATTAGCACATTTCTGAGAATTCTCCCTAACAGACATCTTCGTAAATCATAGTGGCAATCATATTCAATGGAACCCTCATAACCTGAGAAAAGGTCAGGAGGTATTGACTGGCCTATTATCTCGATTTATTGAAACTTCCAATGACCAACTAAACACCTAATTGCCGCCAATTGCAGAATCCTTTACTGTATTGACATAATCAATCAGGGAACACATAATAAAACAAAGGCGGTACAAAAGTTGGAGTGCTGTAGTAAATCTATCAAACACATTGATTATGATCCTGCTATCTCAGCAGCAAAAAAACTACTGAGAGTAGATATTAAGTCCTACCTTAATACTGCTGTAGGTGGCACTAGATCTGAGAAAATCAAACAAGGAATCAAAAATGTAAAAAAAGACAATCAGCGTTGGTTAAAAAAAATCATAAAGCTTCTCTTGAAAACACTAGATGGTTGAAAATTGCGGATCTAGCCAAATCAAATGATAAAATAAAAATGTGGGAAGTCATGAGACAATGCTCCAAACGCAAATTACCAATTAATGGTGCATCTGAGCTGGATTGGCTTGAATATATAATATCTACTTTGGGTGCCGCGCAATGTGAGGATGATTCAGTGGCTATTCCTGAGGTAGATTGGATTTGTACTACCTCAATTCTGGACATTACTGTCCTAAGCGAACATCTGAATAAGTCTTGAGTGGCACGCCCCAATGGTCTATGTAACAGCCTCTTGAAAATGTCGGAAGATTTATGGGCTAATGCCCTACATTTAATATTCAGGGATATTGGCTGAACTAGCATACTATCCGTGGCAGGATATCCACATTCTCCCCATTTAAAACAAGGAGCTTGAAATTGTCCCTCTAACTACTGCATGCTTGCCATGCTTGATATATTGGCAATGATACTGGCTTGGGTACTCTTGGTAGAATTGACTGAATGGATAGCAGCAAGTAGTATCCTGAGCCCTTTTCAGACTGGCTTTCGGGCAAAATCTTCTACTACCCATCACATCTTGGCACTGGTCTCTTCTGTTGAGTATGCCAACTCACGACAGGAGTCCGCAGCTTATATTGTGCCTTTATTGATTTTAATGACGCATTTGATACGGTACTAAGAAACAGGCTGTGGAAGAAATTAGTTGCTTGGAATATGCCATCAGGGTTTTTGAAGATGATTATGCTCCTCCACAAGGATACAAGTGTAAAGGTACGGTTGGATGGTATGGGTAAACTCTCCTCTGCTATACCCTCCAACAGAGGCGTGAAACAAGTATGTATTCTCGCAGTAACTCTTTTTAATCTATACCTGTCCGATTTGCATGAGGCTTTTGTAGGCATTAATCATTGTCCAGTGAAGGTGGGCACTGCTTTTATTAGCTGGTTAGCTTATGCCAACGATATGGCACTATTGGACCATACCCCTAGGGGTCTCCAGGCGACGATCGGCACATTTGCAGATTATGCTGCTCAAAATGGAATCACTGCAAATATTGCTAAAAGCAAGGTTATGGTCTTTCCTGCTAAGAAGAGAATGAGACTATGTTATGTCTAGTCGATGAATGGTGCGATACTTGAGAATGTTGTGAGCTATAAATATTTAGGTATTTGTGTTGATAACTCCCTAAAGTGGAACACACATTGACAGGAGACTTAAGCGAAATGCAGTTATGGCCGAATTCTATAAGCTCATTTATAGGGAGGAATGGTGGTATATTGGTGCAAACTGTCTTATTGCTATACAGTGCTAAAATAGTTCCTGTCCTCATGTACGTAATAGAAATATGGGGCCATGCTTATGGCCCTGAGTCGGTCAGATTCAAGGCCAAAATTCTTCGCAAACTATTCTGCATGCCATCTTCTTTATCTATTGAATTCCTACACCTGGAATTCGAACTATCTAGAATTACCTCCATATTCACCCAGAGAACATTCATGTGGTGGGTGAACTTGAGACGGTTAAATAACAATACTAGGACAGTGAAATATATCCAAGCATTTCAATGCTTGGAGAACTGAATGAAACTAGGTACGATTGGCAGAATAATTACTCTGTATGGCAAGTGGCAGTCGGGACTAGCCTTGAAATAGCCTTGAGATCCCTACCTCTGCACAAACTATTAAACGAAGGCTGAAACTGAAGCTGAATACCTATAACCAAGAGAATCATGTTGTGCGGTTAGCCTCAAAATCAAATAGTGGCCCTTTTATCACTCATATACAGGCTTGTGTATCTAGACATATTGGCGGCATTTCCAAATAGTAATGGGATCAGACAATACTTGCTTTTAAAATTCTATTTTAGTGAAGTCCTTGAGATTAAGGATGGCTATCTGGGCATTCCCCATGCCGAACCTCTATGCAGATTATGTGGTGAAGATGCCACCTTCTCCATGTTGCCACTCTCAACTCTCGCTCTGCTGTCAAACACTCCTCTGCAAATAACAAGGGGGGGTCCTGGGAGTCCCTCTGCCAGACATTAGTCCTGGTTAGAGTCTTTAGCTCACTATATTTCACAGAGGAGAAATATCCAAAACATATCAGTCTTTGTCCTGCACTGGGGCAGTCCAGCAACAAAATTCTAGGCAATTCTCCTCTGAACAAGAGTACCAACAGCAACCCCAGACACGTGTTTCGGTCTCGTTGAACCTCATCAGTAGGGTGCAGCTATGCCTCTCTAAGAATAGTGAGCAAGGGATCCATGTTTGGCTTCCACTAGGAATTTAGGGTGAGACCCAAAGTTACTTAAAATATGCAAATAACAAGGGGGGGTCCAGGGAGTCCCTCTGCCAGACATTAGTCCTGGTTATGAGTGCCTTTAGCTCAAGATCTTTCACAGAGGAGAAATATCCAAAATATATCAGTCTTTGTCCTGCCCTGGGGCGGTCCAGCACCAATGGTCTGGTTGGACCTCATCAGTAGGATGGAGCTGTGCCTCTCTAAGCGCCCAGATGCAACCGTTCTGGAGGGGGTTGTAGCCCTGATCTTCCCTGAGTGGATCCCTGCCTCCGTCATTCCTATGCAGGCCTACTCCTCTTTCGAATGCCTCGCCTGCAGTCAGACTCCCTCTCTCTCTCCCTCCCTCCCTCTCTCCCTCCCTCATTCATTCTCTTACCGTGGCTACTATCTATCGGCCACCTGGTCAGATCTCCTCCTTCCTCTCTGAATGGGCGGACCTTTCCTCTTTTTGGAGACTTCAACATCCACCTGGATGCTTCCTGTACTTCCACTGGACTCTCATGACCTCTGTGACTCTCTCACACTCTATTCTCCCCTCTGGCCCGACTCACTCTGCAGGGCACAATCTGGATGTTCTGATCTCTTCAGACCTTCCTCTTTCTATCCCTCTCAACACTCCTCTCTCCTGGAGTGATCACTTTCTCCTTTCCTCCCAGCTCACCCTCTCTACCCCTCAGGCCAAGTCAACTCCAGTACTGCCACCTACCTTCTCGGTTATCTGACCCATGAAGCGTGTGTCAGCTGAGGCTTTCGCCGCCTCCACTACCCCCTCGGCTGACTTACACCCCGACACAGCCCTTTCCATGCTCAAGTCTGCTATATCTAATACTCTCGATATTCTTGCCCCTGTCATGAGGATCCGCTTGAAACCCAAAGCCAAGTGCAACTCTTGGTTTCACTCAGATCTCGTCACCCTTAAACGCAAGTGTAGGGTGGCCGAGAGGAAATGGGGTGCTTCCGGTGCATCCTCTGACAAACTGGCCTGCCACCTGCTCCAAAGGCAATACAGCTATCTGGCCGTACCAAGAAGAGAGCCCACATCCAAGCCTGCATCTCCGCAGCATCTAACAACTCGGCTGAACTCTTTAAAATCTGCAAGGAGCTGGCCAATCCTGCTGCAGTCTCTACCTCTCCTGTCACCTCCCAGGCCCTCTGCACGGCCCGGGCCTCTCATTTCATCTCTAAAACCCAGGACATCCTGTCCTTGCTCTCTCCCTCTCCCTCTACTGCCTGCTCTTCCTCTGGCCCTTCTTCGGCCACCTCTCCTCCCTCCTTCTCTGCCTTTCCCCTGTTCTCCTCAGCTGAGGTTTCTAGACAAGTCCGATCTATGAAAGTCTCATCAAAACAGGTTCACCCCTGTTCCTCCAAAACCATCAAGGACCACATTGACACCCTGGCGGATTTCTGCAACCACTCTTTCGCTACTGGAGTCCTCCCCACCACCCTGAAGCACTCCCCTATGCCCCCTTTTAAAAAACGCTTTGCCGACTCTTCCTGCCTGGCTAACTATTGTCCAATGTCCATCACTCCTTTCCTGGGCAAACTCCTGGAAAAGCTGGCCATCTCCCAGCTTAATCTTCACTCTGAATCTGTTGGTTGTCTCCATGACCATCAGTCTGGCTTCAGAGCTGCCAGAAGCACGGAAACTGCTCTTCTGAACATCTGTGAAGACCTGCTCTCCAACCTCTATTCCAACACCCCCTGTGTCCTCATCTTACTTAAGCTCTCCTCTGCCTTTGACACGATCAACCATGCCATCCTGCTCAACCATCTCCGTGATATCCTGGGTATCACCGATCAGGCCCTGGATTGGCTGACATTCTTCCTCTCTGATCGACCCTCTCAGGTCCAACTTGGGTCCTTCCTCTATCTCCATCTCTATCTGTGGTGTTCCCCAGGGGTCTAACCTCTCTCCCTGGCTGTTCAACCAATACCTGGCACTTCTTGCCCACCGCTTTGCCGCTCTCTGCCCTAACTTTCAGTGCTATGCGGATGACACTCAACTCATGTTCAGGCTTCCTTCAGCCACCTCTTCTCCTTCACTCATCCCCGACTGTCTGTCCGTCATCCAGGAGTGGTGTGCCGCCAATGATCTCTGCCTTAATGCCAGTAAGACAGAGATTCTCCTCATAGGCACCCTCCTTTCCTATCACTCTCTGGCCAGCCTCTCTTGGACCACTCCCTGCTCCCACCTGTGAGGCTAAAAACCTTGGGATCATTTTCAACTCCACACTTTCCTTCTCTCCCCACATCTCTGACATCTCTAAGAAGTCACACTTCCAGCTGCACCGCCTCAGGGGTATTCTTCCTTTCCTCTCCTTCACCCAGAAGCTAACTGTCTCCAGAGCTCTGGTTCTCACTTGGCTGGACTACTGCAATAGCCTCTTTCTAAATCTGCCTGCCTCGACTGTCTGCCCTCTGCAACTCATCCAAAACAGGACTGCAAGACTTGTCCTTGGCCTCAACCCCAGGGATTGCATCTCTCCAGGACTGAAATCTCTGCACTGGCTCCCAGTGGTGGCAAGGATTAAGTGCAAAACCCTCTGTATCATCCACAAGGCCTTCGGGGGCCTGGGTCCTCAATACCTTCAACTCTCGCTTCCTAAATATCTTCCTTCTCGAGCTCTTTGCTCATCCGCCTCCAACTCCCTCAGGGTCCGTCGCTTTTCCAAGCAGCGAGTTGGTGGTAGATCTCCTGCATCTGCTGGGGGCTCCCTCTGGAACAGCCTCCCTGCCCCTCTGAAACTTGAGGAGAACCATCTCTGATTTCCAGAAGCACCTCAAGATCTTCCTCTTTGCTTCTGCTTTCTCTCCTCCTCTCCTGGCTGAATCAAACTGCACTGGCTAATTGGTTATCCTCTGATCACGGGGCAAGGTCCCCCCCGCCAGTTGCACACCTGCACTGCCCCCCCCCTGGCAACCGTTGCACTCGGGCACTGTTCTGCATCCCTACAGCCCCTACTTGCACTTGACACTTTATGTCTGCACTTACCCTTGCACTTGCCACCAGCTGGCCGCACTTTTATTTGTCTTTATTTACTGTTATCCTATGTATTGCACTTCCCCCTCCCTATTCCTCCCTCACTTCCCCCTCCCCTGCACTTTCCCCCTCCCCTGCACTTGCGCGATCTCAATGTCTCCTGGCCTAGTACGATCGTTGTCTTTGTCTGTTTCCCATCCCTTGCCTCGTCGCACCTTGAAACACTTGTGTACAGGCGAGTTATAAATGCCATTTCATATTGGAACATATAATGTTTGTCACTTGAGGGCCTGAGTAAACTAAGTAAAAAATATCTGAAAATGTTTAGTAATCAAATCGATTGTACTGAGCTGGCTCCACTATGGTCGCAATTTATGAAGGGGAAAAATCTTTATTTCACTTATTTTAGGGTCAAGTTTTATTAGAAATGAAAAGAGATCTTAGTGACTATTTGATATGGTGTAAATTGGAATTGTTTTTAATTTAGGTCATCTTCCGGTACTACTTATTTTGTATGTTATTGTTGTGATGGTTTTAGGATGGATACGGTTTTATATTGTTATGTATGTTACAATATGTAATGAACTGTGTACATTTCTAATACTTTTTATCACTGCTTTTATGATGTTTTATGTTGTATATACAAAGCATAATATTATATATATATATATATATATATATATATATATATTAATTAATTAAACCAAATAAATACATTAAACACTTTAAGGATGGCAAAAGTGTCTCTTTCCAAACAATGATTCCACAGAAATAGTAGAAATGTATTTTCTCACAACACTGTTTGGAGGATAGCAAACAGAAGTCTTTTCTACTTTATAGGATGGCAAAATGTCTATTTTCAACAGCTGCTTCACAAATGACAAAGTTTCTCTTTCATACAACTGTTCGAAGGATGATTTCCTGGTATACTCCACTGTCAGGAATTATTCAATGGATTCTTTAGATTTCCTGGTGTATTCTCCTGCAATGCATCTTTCAATACCTCTCTCTTTCATATACTTTATCAATTGCCTGGTATAGTCCTCTGCCAGGAGTCTGCCCTTCAGGATCATGCAGCTCCACTGGTGTACTCTCCTGCCAGATATCATTCTTCAAAAAGGGTTCACTGCCTGGTGCGTTTCTTTCACCAGGTCTTCCAACAATGTTCACTTTTCTTCCAAGTATAGCACAGTTGCACTCCTTCACTGTTTATATATCATTGACTTTAGGTACTACTTGTTCCAACTTCCCCCATATTGCTGTCCCATATATGGAGATTTGTTCAAGTTCTGTTTGTCAACTTCATTAGTATTTCTTGGCTTTTGGCAATGCTTGTTCTAATTTCCCCCAAATTGACATTTCATATAAGGAGATTTGTACAACGCTTGCCTTTCAAATCTATTTGGTCGGTATTCAAAATAGTTATTGAATTGTTCGAAAGTTTGCTGGCACGTCCCAGGACCCCCAACTGCAGTGGGCTGACTAACCGGTGTAACGTGTAGCTGCAGCAAAGTGTTATCTCCGGGCAGGCTTCCCCTGTCATGCAGACTATTTGTCATCCACCACCGCCGCCGTGATTGGCGGATTCTTCCGCGTTGAAATTTAAAACGCAAAGGTAGGGGGTTTTAGTCCCTTCTTTGTGTCTGGTGGTGGCCCATTGACCAGGTGCAGTGCTGGCGGGAGTTATATTCCTCCTCCCCCCCGGCAGTCACTGTGTTGCAACCCACTTGGATGCTTCCTTGTTTTCCCGGGTTCCCTCGCTCCGTTCTTTGTACACTGCTGAACCTCCGCTATGTCTTTCGGATTCAGTGGCCTGGTGTTTGTGCATTTCTGGTTTCGTGCTCCACGCGAACCTGTTCTTTTTCCTCCCTTTTCTGCTGCCGCCGCTTTGACGGCCTGTGCCTTTTCATCTTTTTCTCCCTCGGTCGCGTCCCTCCTGGACACGGCTCTGCCCGCTTTCTCTTTCTCTTCTCCCTCTTCGTTTCCCTTACCTTGCAGCATTTCATCCCAAGGCAGTGCTCCCCTGTTCCCTGGTGGCCAGCTGTTTCTTCGTATTTTGACATCACTGGATTTTCCCTGCCTGCAAGGATTCTTCTGATCCATCTACGGCACGACCCTCCAGCCAATCCCCACACCTGGATTACCGGAATATTTTGGAGGCTACACGCTACGAAGGATTTTTTCTCCCTGTTTGAGTTTTCCCTTCTTCCGGCTTGCTCTCGGAAGGGGAGTCCCGGGACGGCTGTCTATCAGTGGTCACTGTGGCTTCTCTCCGTGACAAGCAAGTTCACCTTAAAAAAGAAAGACTACCTGACCCGGAGGAACCTGCAAGACGCAGACTACTCCAGTAGCTCAGGTGAGGAGAGAGTGGAAATTGGGAAGGAAGAAGGGGTCAGAGTGCGAAACCCATCACACTATTGTTCGGTTCTCGTGTCGGCTTCACAACCACTTGCAGGTGGAACTGAGGCAGCACCGCAGGAATGTGTCTCATACAGCCTCGCAGCGGCTGTCTGTCTTCCAGCAGTTTCTCCAAAGCACCCACTGCACTTTCACCAGACTTTCGTTCCTCTGGCAAAGTATGCTTCCAGGCGATTGCCTGCAAGCAGCTGGCTCTTTCAGCACAGCTTGTCTCTGTATGTCTGCTTCTGATGTTGGGTCTACGTCACACTTCACTTGCTCTGCAGATCTCCTCTCCTTAATTGCAGGTGTCCCTCAGGTTCAAATATCCTGCACAGCTTATTGTTAGGATGACAACTAGTCTGCACATTTAACTTGATATTACTTTCATTCCACATTGACTCCTTACTCCTTTTCGTCATCTCAGTACTTGAGGCTTTATGAGAGTTGGAATCCAATTAAGTTTTAAAAACCTTTTTAAGTTGCATTGCTTTACATTTTGTTTAAATTACAACCTTCATAAAAAGGAGATGTTACATGTGTTTTATGGGTGTTAAGGGTTCTTTTTTTTTTTTTTTTACAACTGGAGGGTTTGAAAAGGGGCAACATGCCAACAGGAACTCTGAAATGATAGGGTCTTCTTCACATGAAAGGGAAGAACACTGCGTCCCTCCTGATGGAATTATCACGTCCCCCTGACAGCCACCTCCTACCATGTGAACCTGTCTCAATATAACACACGAAAGATTAGAGATATGATGTTGGGTCAGGAGGTAAAATCCTTTGAGCTATGTAAAGGGATATTTGGGGTTGGTGAGGAGGAGAGGCTCCGGTAGTATCAATTACAACATTATAAATCAGCTGCAAGTCGACCACTCGCCCAGTTTGAAAAATACATAATTTCCCAAACTGGAGCAAAACATTTTATGTCATCTTTCTACAAAATATTTACGAAAAACACCCCACAAGTCCTGTGGTCCTATATGAATAAATGGTGGGCGACTTTGGGCCATACTAAACCGCAAGATTGTTGGGATCACCTATGGAGATAGATAGCAAAGCTAATCAGAGCCATACGCTTCGGGAAATGTGGTAAAAGATAATGGTTCATTAGCACTGCATCACAGACACCTTACATAAGATGTTCCCTAATGATTCACCTCACTGTTGGAGGGGCTACACTGACAGAAGAGATTGGGCTCATATTTGGTGAAATTGTCCCGGGATTCAATCTCATCGGGCAGATATTGATAGAGATGTTTGACATAAAGCAGAAGTTTGGGAAGAATGAATGTTTGTTGGGGCTATGGGATCCAGAAAATAGACTAAATTACAAATCACAATGTAAAGCCTATATAGTGTTGATAAGGAACAAGTTACTTACCTGTAACTGTTGTTCTCCAGCATGGGTCGGCATGGATTCACATGCTCATGAATATTCCCCGTCGTCAGGCTGGGAATCCTCGGTAAAGAAAAAACCAGTATCAGTTTCGTTTCTGATCTGTCTTTCGTAGTAATAACCAATCACTGGTCTCTGCGTCATACTGA
This sequence comes from Ambystoma mexicanum, assembly GCF_040938575.1. Taxonomy (NCBI): domain Eukaryota; kingdom Metazoa; phylum Chordata; class Amphibia; order Caudata; family Ambystomatidae; genus Ambystoma; species Ambystoma mexicanum. Next base: position 346,988,541 of record NC_090922.1, read on the forward strand.
CCACAGCCAATGACTGCCCTCTACCTAAGCACCGCCTCTGGCAGCCATCTTCAGATTTGGAAGCACGTGAAGTGGCAGTATGACCAAGTGAAGAGCCGCAGAGGGGTAGGCGGGAGGGTTCGCATGTGAATCCATGCCAGACCCATGCTGGAGAACAACAGTTACAGGTAAGTAACTTGTTCCTTCTCCAGCATGGGGTCTGGCATGGATTCACATGCTCATGAATAAAGAATACATAGCAGTACACACATGCACAACCACGGGAGGTGGCAAAGGCTCAACATTAAGCATCACATCAACTCAACATTAAGCATCTTACCTCCTCACCAGGCTCACCTCAGGCGAACAGGTTGCGCAGCACTGCTTGGCCGACCCTGGACTCCTCCCTGGAATCCCGGTCGACGCAGTAGAATTTCGTGAAGGTGTGCGTCGACCTCCACGTAGCAGCCCTGCATATGTCCAGCAGGGGCACACCAGATAGGAACGCCGTGGTAGCTGCGATCGCTCTGGTGGAATGGGCTCTCGGACGGCCAGGCAGCGGTCGGTTTGCCAACCGGTGACAGCACATGATACAGCCGGAGAGCCATCTGGAGATGGAAGCCTTCGAGAGAGCCTTCCCCTGATTGACAGGTCCAAAGTTCACAAAGAGTTGTGACGTCTTCCGAAAACCCTTCGTGCGGTCCACGTAGAACTTCAGCGCTCTAGCTACATCCAGCGAGTGCAAAGTCCTCTCAGCCGGCGACGAAGGCGACGGGAAGAACACAGGTAACACCAAGGGTTCGTTGAGATGGAAGTCCGACGGTACCTTGGGCATGAAGGAGGGGTGCGTCCTGAGCACTACCCTCGTGTCGTGGAAAGTCAAGTACTGGGCCTTGCAGGAAAGGGCCTGGATCTCTCCCACTCGTCGTGCGGAGGTGATGGCCACAAGAAAAGCTGTTTTCCACGATAGAAACTTCAAAAGGGCCGAGTGCAGAGGCTCGAACGGAGGTCCCATGAGCTTGGTCAGCACCACGTTGAGCTCCCACGCCGGGGCCGGAGCCTTCACCGGCGGGAACGATCCGAACAGTCCCTTCATGAACTCTTTCACCAGACGATGAGACCACAAGGACGTCCGCCCCGTGGTTCTGGTGTATCGGGAGATCGCAGCAAGATGAATCTTGATGGACGCGTGTGCCAGGCCAGCGTCAGCAGGTACGGCAGTACTTGGGGAGCCGTAATCCGTAGAGGGTTAATCTTCTGTGCGTGGCACCAGACAGAGAACCTCTTCCATTTGTGTCCGTAGCATTAAAGAGTCGAGGACGCCCTGGCCTTTGCAAGAACCTCTCTGCAATCGGCCGGTATGTCGTATCCTCCAAACTCTAGCGCTGCAGGAGCCAGGCCTGCAAGTTCAGCGACTTCGGGTCGTGGTGGAGGATGGCGCCTCCTTCCCTGGAGAGTAGATCCGCGTCCGCCGGCAGCTTGATCGGCGGGGACGCTGACAAGTCCAGAAGGTCCGGGAACCATATCTGCCTCGGCCACGCAGGTGCGACGAGGATCATCCTGCACCGTGACCTCTTGAGCTGGTTGACGAGCCGGATTAGCAGAGGCAAGGGAGGGAACGCGTAGAGGAACAGGCCCTCCCAGGGGAACGAGAAAGCATCGCCCATGCTCCTCGTCTGGGGAAACCTGCTGGCGAACCTCCGGCACTTGGTGTTCGTCGCCGTCGCGAACAGGTCGATCTGGGGTGTGCCCCACCGTCGGAAGAGGCGATCCACCAGATCCTGCCGTAGTTCCCACTCGTGGCACGAGCGCAGCTCCCTGCTGAGTGAGTCGGCGATGGTGTTTTTTATCCCTGCCAGATGAAACGGCACCAGAAAAATCCCTTGGGCGACGGCCCAATGCCACAGGTCCTGCGCCTCCTTGGACAGCGCTGGGGACCTGGTTCCGCCCTGTTTCCCGATGTAAAACATGGTGGTGGTGTTGTCGGTGAAGATCCTCACCACCTTGCCCTTGAGGGACGGAAGGAAGGACCTGAGGGCCCAAAACACTGCACGGAGCTCCAGGACGTTGATATGCAGGGACTTCTCCGTCGGGAGCCAGAGTCCTCTTGCGTGCAGATTTTCGGTGTGCGCTCCCCACCCTTCCAGGGAGGCATCCGTGGTCACAGTCTCCTGGTGGGCTGGGGTCTGGAAGTCCATGCCCGCCGTCAGATGCGCGCGGGTGCCCCACCACCGTATCGCTCGCCGGAAACTCTCGTCGAGCTTGATCCTTTCCTCGAAGCTGCCCGTCGTCTGGATCCAGCGCGCATCCAGGAATTCTTGCAACGGGCGCATCCGGAGCCTGCACATGGGAATGAGGTAGATGCAGGAAGACATCATCCCGAGGAGGGACTTGATGGACCTCACCTTGGCCGCGTCGGCCACCAACATCCGTTGCACCTTGCCCAAGATGGTCCTGGTCCTCTCCTCCGACGGGGAGGCCAGAAGGGACACTGTGTCGAGCCTCGCTCCCAGAAACAGTGCGACTTGCGCGGGCACCAGGTGGGATTTGGCGTAGTTCACGGAGAATCCCAGGTCCGTGAGGAGTTGGACGGTCCTTGCCGTGTGGACCACGGCGAGCTCCCTCGTCTTGGCGCGGATGAGCCAGTCGTCCAGGTAGGGGTAGACGTGAATCCCCTCGCGGCGCAGCTGCGCCGCCACCGAGGCACTTGGTGAATGACCTGGGTGCCGACCGTAGTCCGAAGGGAAGGGCTTTGAACTGGTAATGACGCCCTTGGACCACGAATCTGAGGAATTTTCGGTGCCCCTTTAGGATGGGAATGTGGAAGTAGGCATCCTCCAAATCCAACGACGATAGGAAGTCTCCTTCCTCCAGCTGACCCAGGACGTGCTGGAGGGTGACCATCCGGAACTTCTGCGCCTTGATGAACTTGTTCAGACGTCGCAGGTCTAGGATGGGGCGCCATCCTCCCGTCTTCTTCTTCACGAGGAAGTATCGCGAGTAGACTCCGGAGCCCCGAAGCCTCTTTGGGACGAGTTCGATGGCGCCCTTTCTGAGCATCGCCTTTACCTCCAGGAGAAGTTGAGGGACGTGAAGTTCTTTCCTGGCCACGGGGGGGACGCGCGGGCACCTTCTTTGAAACTCGAGCGCGTGGCCCCGGGCCAGGGCGTCCAGCACCCAACGGTCGGTGGAGATGGACTCCCACACGCTGACGAAGCCCGCCAGCCGGCCTCCCACCGGGGTGCTTTGGTGGGGGCCCGACCCCACGGCCGGTTCAATCCTGCTTGGACGCGGCCTTGCCGCCTTGACCTCCTTGGCGACGACGGCGGGGTCCGCTAGACTTGCCTCGTCCTCTGTAGGCCTCTTGCGACGACGAGCGGGCCGCTTGACGGTAGGAAGCGAAACCGCCGCCGGAACCTTTGGAGGCGCCCTTGCCTCCGCCGCTCCGAAAGGGCGTTCGTCGTTGCTGCAGGACTCCAAGGGCCCTGGCCGTCTCAGTATCCGCCTTGATGGCCTGAAGGGAATCGTCCACTGTCTTCCCAAACAGGTTGTTCCCGTCGAAGGGCATGTCCAGGACTCTGGTCTGGACGTCCTGCAGAAAGTCCGTAGCTTTGAGCCATCCACGACGTCGAAGGCAAACGCCGTTGCCCAGCTGGCGGAACCCAGTGTCGGCGATGTCTGTCGCCACGGTGATGGCGTGGTCCGAGGCCACCTCACCTTCCTGCAGGATCTCCAGGGCCTCCGCCCTCTTGTCGTCCGGCAGAAAATCCAGCAGGGGAGCTATCTTGTACCAGAGCTCCCTGTCGTAGCGGGCCACGATAGCCAAGGCGTTGGCCGCTTTAATCGTCGTCGCTGCCTCTACGTCCCATAGCATCCAATTTCTTTCCCTCGCCGTCCGGCGGGGAAGTCGATGTGGAGGCCGCACCCCCCCCCCGCTTTCTTCCTGGCTGCCGCGGAGACGACGGAGTCCGGGGTAGGCTGCGCCCGGAGGCATAGGGGGGCCGTGTCCGGGACCCGGTACTTTTTCTCGTACCGGTCTCTTCTAGCTGGCGTCGTGGAAGGGTTCTTGAGGAGGGAAAGGCCCTCATCCCAAATGTCGTCCAACAGAGGCACTGCGAGGACCGTCTTCCTCTTGGCCTCGCGCCGCTGATAAAGGAAGCCTTCCTTTTTCTTCTCCTCAGGGCAGAGTTGGAAAAGCTCGGAAGCCCTGGAGATCATGGAGTGGAAAGATCCGATCTCGTCGGGCGGAGAAGCCCTGGTGGGAGGCGACGACGGAAAATCCTCGTCGTATGCCTCGTCGTCCGTACCCGTCGCTGCCGTGTCAGTCCCCGTATCATCCCCTCGGGTGGACGGGGAGGAGGGCTGGACGGGGCGCGACGGTTGAAAAGGAGGTGGTGGATGGATCCTTCTTTTCTTGGTAGGGGGAACACCAGAAGGTCCCGGTTCTGGATCCCCCGACGGGAGAGGTTCCTCCGTCGGTAACGGTAGCCTCGCCCTTATCTCGGAGCATAAGGACTGTATGGCCAACAAAATGGCCGCCGAGTTGTCTTGCGGCGCTGGCAGAGGGGAATCCGACGGGCGAGCAGGGGCCCCGTCGGTATCCTCGACGATGTCGTCGTCGTCACCTGCGTCGGGGTCCATTCCGACGGGCTGGCCTTCTTCCACGCCTAGGCCGTGGCTTAAGACCTCGATCAGCTCCTCTTCTGAGGTTGAGGCCGAATCTACGACGACGCCCTGCCCCCCCTTCTTCTTCCCCACGGAGGGTTTCACGGGGGTCCTATCGATGGGCACAAAGGAAGACTCCCTCCGCGGAGGCAGGGAGATTCTGGGCCCTGAGGTCGTCACCACTGGTGTAGCCACCACAGGCTGAGCCAGGGCCGCCGCGACCGTTTCGATAGAGGGCTTGGTCGGATGGATCAAGGCCTTCACCACCTTAGGTGCGCTCACCGCCTTATCCTTGAGGGAGGGGGCACTGCCACGCTCCTCCTCTGCCTTAGAGCTCGACCGGGGCCTCTCCAGGAGCTTCGCCGGGTGCTCGGCCTTCCTCTTACCCGACCCAGAGCGTTGGCTCGTGGTTGATGGTGCCGGGGAGGGTGCGCCCTGCCTGGCGCCCGTAGAGCCCGACCGTTCGGCGCTCCCGGTGCCAGCGGACTCGCGGTGCTTGGCCTTATGTTGGGCCCCCGTCGCCGGGGCGCCCTCAAAGGTCTTAGAAGACCGCTCGGATTTCTTCTTCTTCTCGCCAGACGGGCTCTTACCCTCCAGCCAGTTGGCGAGACGTTGATGGCGGTCCTTCATGGTCCGTTCCGACATGTTGCCGCAAAACGCACAGTCCTTCTCCACGTGCGTCTTGTCCTCATGAAGGCAGTAAAGGCAGAAAGAGTGTTCGTCCTCCTTGAAGACGTTCTGCAGCTGGCATCCAGGGCAGACCCTGAACAGCTTTCCGGGCGTCGAGCTTCCCTTCTCCTGGGCCATCTCCGAGACCGGGCCTGAGAAGCTTCTGGAGTCCTCCGAAGCGTAGCTCGACTAAATCTTCACCCTTGAGGGGCACAGATGAATCCGACACGGGTCCCCGTTGATCGGATGTAGGATCGGTGGAGCTTGAGGCTCTTTTGACCGAAAGAATCGAAGTTTTTTGTGAAAAAGCGCGAAAAATAGCACTAACGCTCGAGAGCAATAGCACGAGGATCCCAACACATGAACGTGCGGTAAAAATCTGAAGATGGCTGCCAGAGGCGGTGCTTAGGTAGAGGGCAGTCATTGGCTGTGGTCAGTATGACGCAGAGACCAGTGATTGGTTATTACTACGAAAGACAGATCAGAAACGAAACTGATACTGGTTTTTTCTTTACCGAGGATTCCCAGCCTGACGACGGGGAATATTCATGAGCATGTGAATCCATGCCAGACCCCATGCTGGAGAACTGTGGCACTATAAGTGTTGGCGCAGAAATGGAGACAGAAATAAGCTCCAACCGAACATGACTGGACAAGAAAAGTTTGGAATTTTGTTGCATTGGAATGGGTCACAGACTTCCTTCAAGGGGAACAAATCAGCGTTCAGACAAGAATGGGGCCCTGTTTTGTCTTTGCTACACAATGATTATAGGTTGCCATTGTGGCCACAAAGGTTAAAAATACTAGCTATTATGTAATATAAGTAGGCTTCTGTATAGGCCGATTCACCTAGCTCACGAGTACAGCTCATCTGGTTCTTGTAAGGGGGAGGGGGAGGTGGAGGGTGAGGGTGATGGGGGTGGATGGAGGAATCTTGTGTTTAAGAAAAATGAAAAGCGAATACAAAAAATGAAAGAAGAATGTATAAAGTGAATTGTTTTACAAGAGCACTGGGAAGGACGAACTATTTCAAAGCCAACACCATCTGGCCAGTCATTATTGATACCATTACTGCAATGTGGCCAGACAGTATTACCTGAACGTTGTGCTAGGAAAACATACACAATTTTACAGACACAGAAAATCATGAGTCAAAAGTATAGAGGCACAAAAAAGATGCTTTCTTCACTGAAAGAAGGCCCTCTCGGTGAATATCAGTAAATCTGCACAGTGGACCTGGATATTCTCCACAGGTCCTACCGGTAATCCCAACAAGATTGACGACGAAAGAACTGACACATGATAAAACTGTGGCAGCCAGATGGGTGAAGCTGCAAGCAAGTAATACAGCCCGACAGTCACTTACACAAACAGATTGAAAGCAAGTCAATCAACTATTGAAAGAGAGAGAAAGTGGTTGATAGATAATGGAAAGAAAGACAGAAGACTTTACTTACCTTTTCTCTTTGTAGGTCAAACACACCCCATATTATGTGGAGTGCTGGGGGGTTAGCTAGTAGCCCCTATTCCTACTTAGTCATGTAACATTTTTTATGTTACCCTCACTACTTTAAATGGCTGGTGGCAGTGGTTTAATTTTCCTACCATTGTGCTTTTCTAACGCAGGCTGAATCCTCAGCTGCAGTATAGAACCCATGGGTGACCATTTTGTCAAAATGGCCCTGGTCGTCTTTTTTTGCCATTTTCTGGTTGTGAGGTCTTTCTTGTGTTTTACTCGGCGCGCCAAAGCCAGGCTTGCGCCCTTTGTTCGGTTTGCCTTTGGTGGCTTCAGTACTGAAACCCGCCTCTGGCTCCACTCCAGTGTGTCTGTTAGGGAGAATTCTCAGAAAAGTGCTAATTCCCTTCTACCTCAGAGACCCCAAGCTCTTTTTGCCGGACATTAGGACTTTTAATTTCTATCCTGGAGAGAACGAGCACTTTTTACCTACTCTCTCATGCAATTGTTTAATTTGAACTCTTGTGTTTCTTTTGGTTTTGTAGTCTGACAAACTTCATAGGCATCATCTTTTTACATTGTGTCACACAGCACCTTCAGTGCAGTGGCACAGGGAAGTCTTCCAGACTCCCCGCAAAGTTTAAATACTTTCTCTTGGATAACTACTGTTAGGAAGAGCAGTAACGTGAGATTGACTTTACTTACATTTGTAATTTTCTACACCCAGCACACACTATCTTACAATAGGTTTCTGGAGGGGTTACTCAGTATCCCATTTGTCTAGTTTCTTATGTAAGAGTTTTAGGCTACCCTTTCTACAATTAATGGCTGGTGGCAGTGGTTTACTTTTTGCTACCATTGTGTGTTTCTACTGCGGGCTGCAATTGCAGCTGCAGTAAAGAACCCATGGGTGCCCATTTTATCAAAATGGCCCGGTCTTCTATTTACGCAATTTCTTGTTGGAAAGGTCCTTCTTGAGATTTACTCTGCGCGCCAAACCAGGTTTGGTCACTTTCTTCGTTTTGTCTTTGGCGGGATTCACCAGTGAAGCCTGCCTCTGGCTCCAGCGTGTCTGGCAGGGGCAGGAAGTGAGGGGGTGCCCTAAACTCTTCGTGCTTAATCCCCTTGGTTACAGAAATGCACCTAAAGGTGATTGGCTGGCTGTCCGTCCGTCCGTCCGTCTGTCTGTTTGTCCTTGGAGGACAGCCACCCTGCTGTGTGATTGACAGCTAGGCTGCAAATGAATTGGAGAAACCTGCATAAAAGGCGAGGTCTTTTGCTTGGAAGGCAGAGTCGACCAGTGGATGAAGGAATCTGAAGAAGAACTTGGAAGAGACACCAGCTGCAACTCCTGGACCGTTGGTTTGCCTAGTGAAGCCCTGCTGCAATGCTGAAGCTCCGAATTCGCCTAGACTAGAGAAGCCCGGCAAAGGACGACGTCTCTCCTTGGGTTGGTGGGACCAATCGACCCCAAGATGAATTCATCTGGAAATCCTCTTGAATCTGGCTGTACTTCCATTGCTGCTGCAGGAACAGATTGTAAGGGAGAAGAACACCAGAATCGGATGAGTGTCTTTAAGTCGGACCCGAGCTCTAGAGCCCTTGAAGCAGAACGGACCAAGCCGAGTCACCTCAACAGACTTCTGGACCCCAGATGCGAGGAAAGTCCTTAAGGTATCCGAGAACCACGGTGGTGCTATTTGTGAGAAGCTGAAACCGCAAAGTTCTGCTGATCTGAAGTTCACCCATTGCTGCCGACGTTCAGATTGTAGTGCAGGAGTCCCCAGTTGTCCCCCCTCTTGTCCCCATGACTGAGGCACAGGAACAACAGGGTCTGCCATACTACAACTGGAACAGAAGCCAGCTGGAACCTATTTCTTCAGAACTAAGGTACTGTAAACTAAGGAACAGTTACTTACCTGTAACTGTTGTTCTCCAGCATGGGTCTGGCATGGATTCACATGCTCATGAATATTCCCCGTCGTCAGGCCGGGAATCCTCGGTATAGAAAAAATCAGTATCAGTTTCGTTTCTGATCTTTCTTTTTTAGTAGTAACCAATCACTGGTCTCTGGGTCATACTGCCCCCAGCCAATGACTGCCCTCTCCCTAAGCCCGCCTCTGGCAGCCATCCTCAGATTTGGTAGTACGTAAAGTGGCAGTATGACCAAGTGAAGAGCCCAGAGGGGTAGGTGGGAGGGTTCGCATGTGAATCCATGCCAGACCCATGCTGGAGAACAACAGTTACAGGTAAGTAACTTGTTCCTTCTCCAGCATGGGGTATGGCATGGATTCACATGCTCATGAATTAGAGAATACATAGCAGTACACATATGCACAACCACGGGAGGTGGCAACAGGTTCAACATTAAGCAATACAACAACTCAACATTAAGCATCTCTTACCTCCTCATCAGGCTCACCTTAGGCGAACAGGTTGCGCAGCACTGCTTGGCCGACCCTGGACTCCGCTCTGGAGTCCCGATCGACGCAGTAGAATCTTGTGATGGACCTCCACGTCGCAGCCCTGCAGATGTCCAGCAAGGGCACACCAGACAGGAACGCCGTGGTAGCAGCGATCGCTCTGGTCGAATGGGTTCTCGGACGGCCGAGCAGCGGTCGGTTTGCCAACCGGTGACAGTGCCTGATGCAGCCGGAGAGCCATCTGGAAATGGAAGTCTTCGAGAGAGCCTTCCCTTGATTCACAGTCCCAAAGTTCACAAACAGCGGTGACGTCTTCCGAAAACTCTTCGTGCGGTCCACGTAGAACTTCAGCGCTCTAGCTACATCCAGCGAGTGCAAAGTCCTCTCGGCCGGCGACAAAGGCGACGGGAAGAAAACTGGCAACACCAAGGGCTCGTTGAGGTGGAAGTCCGACGGCACCTTGGGCATAAAGGAGGGGTGTGTCCTCAGCACCACCCTCGTGTCATGAAAAGTCAAGTATGGAGGCTTGCAAGATAGGGCCTGGATCTCTCCCATTCGTCGTGCGGAGGTGATGGCCACGAGGAAAGCTGTCTTCCATGACAGGAACTTCAAAGGCGCCGAATGCATAGGCTTGAATGGGGCCCCCATGAGCCTGGTCAGCACCACATTAAGCTCCCACGCCGGGGCAGGAGCCTTCACCGGCGGGAATGATCGGAATAGTCCCTTCATGAATTCTTTCACCAGGCGATGCGACCACAAGGACGCCCGTCCCGTAGTCCTGGTATATCGGGAGATTGCAGCCAGATGTATTTTGATGGAGGCGTGAGCCAGTCCAGCTTTGGCCAGTGACAGTAGGTACGGCAGTACTTGAGGGGCTGTAATCCGCAGAGTGTTAATCTTCTGTGCACGGCACCAGACAGAGAACCTCTTCCACTTATGTCCGTAGCACTTGAGAGTTGAGGACACCCTGGCCTTTGCAAGAACCTCTCTGCAGTCGGCCAGGATGTCGTACCCTCCAAATTCTAGTGCTGCAGGTGCCAGGCCTGCAAGTTCAGCGACTCCGGGTTGTGGTGAAGAATGGCGCCTCCTTCTCTGGAGAGAAGGTCTGCGTCCGTCGGCAGCTTGACTGGTGTGGACGTTGACAAGTCCAGAAGGTCCAGGAACCAGATCTGCCTCAGCCACGCCAGTGCGACGAGTATCATCCTGCACCGGGACCTCTTGAGCTGGTTGATGAGCCGGAGCAGCAACGGCAGCGAAGGGAACGCATAAAGAAATAGGCCGTCCCAAGGGAACGAGAAAGCATCGCCCATGCTCCTCGGCTGGGGGAACCTGCTGGCGAACCTCCGGCACTTGGAATTCGTCGCCATCGCGAAGAGATCGATTTGGGGTTCGCCCCATCGTCGGAAGAGTCGATCCACTTGATCCTGGCGTAGTTTCCACTCGTGGCACGAGCTCAGCTCCCTGCTGAGTGAGTCGGCGATCGTGTTTTTTATTCCTGCCAGGTGAAGAGGCACCAGGAACATCCGTTGGGTGACGGCCCAATGCCACAGCTCCTGGGCTTCCTTGGATAGGGCCGGGGACCTGGTTCCGCCCTGCTTCCGGATGTAGAACATCGTGGTGGTGTTGTCGGTGAAGATCCTCACCACCTTGCCCTTGAGGGACGGAAGAAAGGACCTGAGGGCCCAGAACACTGCGCGGAGCTCCAAGATGTTGATGTGGAGTGATTTCTCCTCCGGGAGCCAAAGGCCTCTTGCGTGAAGATCTCCGGAGTGCGCTCCCCAACCTTCCAGGGAGGCGTCCGTCGTCACCGTCACCTGGTGAGCCGGGGTCTGAAAGTCCGTGCCCGCCGACAGATGGGAGCGGGTACCCCACCACCGGATCGCCTGACGGAACGTCTCGTTGAGGGATCCTGTCCTTGAAGCTTCCCGTCGACTGGACCCAGCGGGCGTCGAGGAACTCTTGTAAGGGGCGCATCATAAGCCTGCAAAGGTGCACCAGATAAATGCAGGAGGACATCATCCCGAGGAGGGACTTGATAGATCTTACCCTGGCTATGTCCGTGGCCAGCAGGCGCTGCACCTTGCCCAGAATGGTCCTGGTCCTTTCCTCCGACGGCGAGGCCAGCCGCGCCACTGTGTCGAGCTTGGCTCCCAGAAACAGGGCGACTTGCGACGGAACCAGGTGGGATTTTGGAAAGTTGATGGAGAATCCCAGGTCCGTGAGCAGCTGGACGGTTTTTGCAGTGTGCTCCACGGCAAGCTCCCTTGTCTTTGCCCGGTTGAGCCAGTCGTCCAGGTAGGGGTAGACGTGGATCCCCTGTAGGCGCAGCCGCGCCACCACCGGTGCAAGGCACTTGGTGAACACCCTGGGTGCCGACTTCAATCCGAACGGGAGGGCCTTGAACTGGTAGTGCCGCCCTTGGACCACGAACCTGAGGAACTTTCAGTGTCTTTTTAGAATGGGGATGTGGAAGTACGCATCCTCCAAGTCCAACGACGACAGGAAATCGCCCTACTCCAGCTGTCCCAGCACGTGCTGGAGGGTGACCATACGGAACTTCTGTGCCTTGATGTACTTGTTCAGTCGTCGCAGGTCCAGGATGGGGCGCCATCCTCTTGTCTTCTTTTTTACGAGGAAGTACCTTGAGTAAACTCCGGAGCCCTGAAGCCTCTTTGGGACGAGCTAAATGGCACCCTTCTTGAGCATCGCCCTTACTTCCAACAGTAGTTGAGGGACGTGATTTTCCTTCCTGGCCACGGGTGGAACGCGAGGGCACTTCTTCTGAAACTCGAGGGCGTGCCCTTGGGCCAGGGCGTCCAGCACCCAACGGTCGGTGGAGATGGACTCCCACACGCTTACGAACCTCGCCAGCCGGCCTCCCACCAGGGGTGCTTCGGCGGGGGCCCGACCCCACGGTCGGTTCAATCTTGTTTGGAGGCCGCCTTGCCTCCTTGACTTCCCTGTCGACGACGACGGGCACCACCTGACTTGCCACGTCCCCTGTAGGCTTCCTGGGACGAAGATCTTGCCGCTTGGCGGTACGTGGAGGAGCCACTGCCGGATCCCTTGGAGGCACCTTGTCTGCCTCCGGAGCTCCGAAAGGACGGCCGTCGTCGTTGGAGCACTCCCAGTGCCCGGGCAGTCTGTGTGTCTGTCTTGATGGCCTGAAGGGACTCATCAACAGCCTTCCCAAACAGGTTGTTCCCGTCGAAGGGCATGTCCAAAACCTTGGTTTGTACGTCCTGGCGGAAATCCGTGGCCTTGAGCCACCCTCGTCGTCTCAAGCAAACGCTGTTGCCCAAATGACGGAAACCGGTGTCGGCGATGTCCGTTGCGACCGTGATGGCGTGGTCTGAAGCAATCTCACCTGCCTGTAGGATTTCAAGGGCCTCAGCCCTTTTGGCGTCTGGAAAGAAGTCCAACAGAGGGGCGATTTTAAACCACAACTCCCTGTCATAGCGGGCTACGATAGCCATGACGTTGGCCGCCTTGATAGTCGTTGCTGCGGACGAGATGATCCGACGTCCTATCGTGTCCAGCTTCCTGCCCTTGCCGTCCGGCGGGGAAGTTGATGTCGAGGCCGATGCCCCCCCAGCTTTCTTCTTTGCCGCCGCCGAGACGACCGAATCTGGGGTAGGTTGCGCCCGAAGGCACAAGGGGACAGCGTCGGGGACCCGGTACTTCTTCTCGTACTGGTCCCTCTTTGCCGGCGCCGTGGCAGGGTTCTTGAGGAGGGCGAGCCCCTCATCCCAGATGTCATCAAGAAGCGGTACGGCGAGGACCGTCTTCCTTTTAGCCTCGCGCCGTTGGTAAAGGAACCCTTCTTTCTTCTTCTCTTCTGGGCAGAGCTGGAAGAGCTCGGATGCCCTGGAAATCATGGCATGAAAGGATACAATCTCGTCGGGCGGGGACGCCCGAGCAGGGGGCGACGGGGAACAAGTCCTGTCGTCGCCTCCGTCGTCATCTGTACCTGTCGTAGCCGTGTCCGTGCCTGTATCATCCTCGTGGGTAGTAGACCAGGGGAAGGCAGAGCAGGCCGCAGAGGTGGGAGAGGTGGCGTAGGATGCGTCGTCCTCCTCTTATGCGGTGGACTTTCCGAAGGTCCTGGCTCCGGTTCCCCCATCGGGTCTGGCTCAGGTACCTCCGTCGGGGGGAGGGGCAACCTTGTCCTTATCTCCGAGCAGAAGGACTGAATCGCTGACAAAATGGCCGCTGAAGTGTCCTGCGGCGCCAGAAACTACGGGTGCAAGGGCTCTTGAGGAGCCTCGTCGGCGACACTGTCGCTCCCCGTCGTCACCCTCGTCGGGATCCCTCCCGATGGGCTGGGCCTCTTCCATGACTTCGATGAGCTCTTCTTCAGAGGTCGTGTCCGTATCCACGATGGCCACCAGCCCCTCCCCCACCTTTTCCAACGAGGACTTCGTGGGGGTCTTCTCAATGGACTCTGGGTCCTGAGGTCGCCTCTACTGGTGTAGCCTCCACAGGCTGGGCCATGGCCGCGGCGAAATCCTCAATCGAGGTCTTAGCAGGGTGAATTAAGGCCATCGTCACCTTCTGTACGCCTGGGGCCTTCACCTTGGGGGCAGGGTCTGAGCCTCACTCCCCCTCTGTCAGAATCTTCGAGATCGACCGGGGCCTCTCCAGAAGCTTCGCCGGGTTCTCGGACTTCCTCTTACCCGAGCCAGAGCGTTGGCTCGTGGTTGATGGCGCCAGGGAGGATGCGCCCTGCCTGGCAGCCAAGGAGCCCGACCGTTCGGCGCTCCCGGTGCCCGCAGACTCGCGGTGCTTAGCCTTTTGTTGGGCCCCCGTCGCCGGGGCGCCCTCACAGGACTTAGAAGACCTCTCGGACTTCTTTTTCTTCTTCTCGCCTGACGGGCTCTTCCCTTCCAGCCAGTTGGCGAGATGGAGGTGGCGATCCTTCATGGGCCGCTCCGACATGTTCCCACAAACCGCACAGTCCTTCTCCATGTGCGTCTTGTCCTCATGGAGACAGTAGAGGCATAACGAATGCTCGCCCTCCTTGAAAACATTCTGAAGCTGGCATCCAGGGCAGGTCCTGAACAGCTTCCCGGGCGTCGAGCTTCCTTTCTCCTGGGCCATGTCCTGGGTAGGCCTCGGAACTTCTGGAATCCTCCAAAAGCGTAACTCGACGAAATCTTCACCCTTGAGGGGCGTAGAAAACTCCGAAACGGATCCCCGTTGATCGGATGTAGAAATGGTGGAGCTTGAGGCTCTATTTAACCGAAAAATGAGAAACATCTCCTGAAAAAGCACGAAAACGCAGCAAAAGCTCGAGAGCTACAACACGAGGACTCCCAACACTTGAACGTGCGGTAAAAATCCGAGGATGGCTGCCAGAGGAGGGGCTTAGGGAGAAGGCAGTCAGTGGCTGGGGACAGTATGACCCAGAGTGCAGCGATTGGTTTAGAGGAGAAATAGTTTGCAAGTGAAAGTGAAACTGTTTTCCTTTACAGAGACTTCCCAGCACGACAGTGAATATTCATGAGCATGTGAATTCATGCCAGACCCATGCTGGAGAACACTAGTTACAGGTAAGTAACTTGTTCCTTCATTTGCTTTATCGCTACAAATATTTCACCCTTTCAAGGAGATTTTCGAGTGGGCTACTTCCTTTCGCTGTACCACTCCATTACTCAGTATCGCTGGTTCCACAGCTATCCTTATTTCATAGTTCATTCACAGGTCTGCCTTTCTTTGCAGCTCATCCACACGCGCGCCTTCACTTGTGAAACATAATGTTGCAACTTTTTTCCTTAACACACATCAGTCTTTCATATTGCTTGCCAACTCACTGGTTGTGTGCGTTTCTTTCTTGTCTTTACAGTTTTTCAATTCACGAGACAAGATTAGTACCACAGGCTTGGCCCCCATGTTAGAGAACTGTAAAAGCAAAGTGATCAAAATCAACCCAGAGGGAAGGGGAGAGTAAAAAGGTGAAAGTTGAACTTTGAGTCGAAGTGGTCCTGTGGACGTCTGTAGAGAAAAGAAAGGGGCGGGGGGAACACAAACTGCCTCCTACTCCTGCACTGTGTGCACAAAACACATACTTCACTCAGTCTTTAAACCAATGCAGAAAAAACACTGCAGAGAATTGCGGACACCACACATCTACTTGAACCAAAAAATATATAATACAGAGTACATGAGAATCCTAGGAGTCTGCAGGATATACGCATTTTTATTAACCTGTCTTCATTAGGTTCCTATTAACCAAAATCTAAAAAAGTGACTCATTTTTGAGACACCACTTCACATAAATCACAAGTAAGTCAGGGAACATATACCTGTATGCATACACCTTTTTAAAACAAACAATGTATCACAACAAAGGCTGAGTCAATTGCCACTCTGATCATATATTATTCCTTCTGAACCCTTTCAAAATTGGTGTCTATTTTGAGGTTTTATCTTAACCTATCTCCTCTTTGGGATGTTAATGGGCAGTGGATGAAGCTGCGAAAGTCAACATGTCAACGCAGTGCGTTTCGGCCTCTATGTCATGAGCTAGACTCCATCAGTCTGTGGTTGTCTTCTTTAATGGTGCCCGGCCTTCATCAGGTCGGGGAATTAGTTGTATACCGGGTTTTTGTAATCTTTAAACCTTGTGATGCTACTTTTCTTTGTGTGGTGAGCGAGGCAGAGACAGGAGGGGAAATCACTGGTTTGTTACAGTTGACTATGATCACCTCTTCAGGGGCTTGGACGACATAGTTCTTGTCGTATGGCAGGCTTGTGTGATTAATCAGCCTGGAATGATAATCAGGGCTTGTTATTAGAGGTGTTCCTCATGTATCTTGTGTCTCTCGTGTTCCACAGTACACATTCCTCTCCTCTAGTTGCTATTGTCTTTACAGAGTCTTGACGTTTACACGCACGACTGAGCCTGGACACTGTCAAGACCATAGCAACTGTGTTGAACTGTGTTTTGAAAGCTGGAAAGGGAGACTTCAACGTGGAAGGCCAGGCGGGCCTCGATCCTGGTTTTGAACTGCTTTTTTGCCAAGAACCTGAGCCAGAGTGCGTCTACGGGACTGCCTTACTCCGTGCTGTCTAGCGTGGTGAGGAGAGCTGACTCGGCCACATTTAGTCTTTATATTTGAAAACCGTTTTCCTTTGCATACACATTCTCCTTTACCCATTTTTGTACAAGCAATAGGGCTCAACTAGGACTGTGTTATTTATTAGTTGAAGGTCGAGACAACTCCCATCCTAGTTATAGGGCAAAGTAGGAGTTTTTCCAAACCCAGAAACTTTAATAAAGGTTTTACAAATTGTACCTTTTGTGGCAGTGTCATACTTGTGATATCATTAATCCCCTACACAAAGTATAGCAAACGCTTTATATAAAATTTAGGAAAACTTTTAAAGCAAGTTTAGGGGCAGGTGGGAACCACTGTAACTTACCACCTGGCCCCCGTACACCGATTCTTCCCAGGACTTGGCAGGTCAATGGAAGAAGGTCAGAGGTTGCTTTTCCCAACGTCAGCCTCCGTCCTTGATTCGCATGGGTTGCAGGTTCAAGCTGATTTCCAGGCGGTGTCTTTCACTGTTGCAAGGACTCTCAGATGAAGAATGCAGAAAAACACGACGCAGGACCCTCTTTCAGGACTGGACTTGACTAAGGCAAGTTGTCTCAGACGGTGGTCACCGCAGCACAGCGATGCAAAGGGACTCACTTACTGCAGTCAGATTTTCCCTCCTATCTCGGGTCCCCTTGACGCTAGGACTCCGTAAGTCTTGTAGTACACGCTGAGGATAACCCAGGTTCCAGGCTTCACAGCAGAATGGCGACATCGGCAGCACGATAGCCCGAACTTGGAGCTGGTCAGCCCCAGCACGGTCCGAGACACTTCCAACAGCTCTTCTTCGCAGGGTACCGAGCAGATGTCAGGAATGGATGTTCCCTCCACTCCAGGGGCCACAGTTACCTTGCGGGACTGCTGAAGAACAATAGAGAGATAGGGCTCCTCCAGGATAGCAGCAGAAGTTGGTTGCCAGACCTCCTGCTGAATCTCCAATCTCCATGCTGAATCTGTTGGTAGCATCCATGACCATCAGTCTGGCTTCAGAGCTGCCAGAAGCACGGAAACTGCTCTCCTGAACATCCGTGAGGACCTGCTCTCGAACCTTGACTCTAAAATTCAATGTGTTCTCATTTTACTTGATCTCTCTTCTGCCTTTGATACTGTCAACCATACCATCCTGCTCAACCGTCTCTGTGATAACCTGGGTATCACTGGTCAGGCTCTGGCTTGGCTGACCTCTTTCCTCTCAAATCGACCCTCCCAGGTCCAACTGGGGTCTTTCCTGTCTGACGTCTTTTTCTCTACCTGTGGTGTCCCCCAGGGTTCTAACCTCTCTCCCTGGCTGTTCAACCAGTATCTGGCACTTCTCGCCCACCGCATCGCTGCTCTCTGCCCCAACTTTCAGTGCTATGCGGATGATACCCAGCTCATTTTCAGGCTACCCTCGGCCTCCTCTTCTCCTTCCCTTATCTCTGACTGTATTTCTGCTATCCAGGAATGGTGTGCCGCCAACGACCTCTGCCTAAATGCCAGTAAGACTGAGATTCTACTCATCGGCACACCCACTCCCTCCTTCCCTGCAGCTCTCTGGCCGGCCTCTCTTGGCCCTCTTCCTGCTCCTACCTGCAAGGCAAAAAACCTCGGGGCCATCTTAGACTCCACACTCTCCTCACATTTCTGACGTTTCTAAGAAGTCACACTACCAGCTGCACCTCCTCAGAGGTATCCTCCCTTTCCTCTCCTTCCCCCAGAAGTTCACTGTCTCCAGAGCCCTGGTTCTCTAGAAGCTGGACTACTGTAACAGCCTCTATCTAAATCTGCCTGCCTCTACTCTCCGCCCTCTGCAACTCATCCAGAACAGGACTGCGAGACTTGTCCTTGGCCTCAAGCCCAGGGACCGTATCTCTCCAGGACTGAAATCGCTACACTGGCTCCCTGTGGCTGCGAGGATTAAGTTCAAAATCCTCTGCATTGTCCACAAGGCCTTCTGGGGCCTGGCGCCAAATTACCTTTAACTCTCCCTTCCTAAATATCTTCCTTCTCGAGCACTTCGCTCTTCCGCCTCCAACTCCCTCAGGGTCAGCCGCTTCTCCAAGTAACGAGTTGGGCGGAGATCTCTCTCCGCAGCAGGGGCCTCCCTCTGGAACAGCCTTCCTGCTTCCCTGAAACTTGAGGAGAACCATCTCCAGTTCCGGAAGCACCTCAAAACCTTTCTCTTTGCTTCTGCTTTCTCTCCCCCTCTCCCCTGCTAAATCACTGAAACTGTACTGAATCAGCAACTGGGCCACTCACCAATCTCAGTCCTTGGCCCAGCCACTCTCCCCCGCACTGCCTTCCTGGCAACCCCTGCACTGCGGGACTGTCTCTGTATCCCTACAGCCCCTGTTCCCAGCACTTGTCTGCACTTATCTCGCACTTGCTACCAGCTGGCCCTTGTTATTTATCTAGTTCATTACAAACCTTGTGCTGCACTTTCCCCTCTCCCTTTCCCCCTTGCACTTTTCCCGTCCCCCCTACCCATGCACTTGCGCGATCTGAATGACTCCTGGCCTAGTAGGATCGTTGTCGGTCTCCCCTTGTTCCCCCCTCCCTGCCTCGTCGCGCCTTGAAACACTTGTGTATAGGCGCGTTACAAATACCATATCAGATCATATCATACCATATATCATATCCTTCAGGCAGGTGTTCGGTCTCTTCACAGGTCTCACAGCTGGATAGGAGTCTTGGCTCCTTCAGGATCTCTGAAGAGTGGGTGCAGAGGTCCTCTTTTTATCCTAAAAGCCAGGTAAGAGCTGAAACTCCCACTAGTCAATAGCAGAACTAGCCCCACACACAGCCGAGCAGTAGTCCAATCAGGACCACTGGTGGAAACACTCAATGCATAACACTCAGACACACTGAAAACAGTTTGTGGATTGGGACCAGACAGTCCCAGCCCACATCCTGCCAGCAAACACACAAGCCCTCCAGTAGCCCGCCGAGAGCTTCTGCTTTACCGGGCACTGGAAGTCCATATAAGGATTTTCCAGGCCGCACAGGCCAATAAAATGGCTAAAAGGCAAGATGGCCAAAGGACAAGCGAAAAACCATGTGGCACGGCCATGTTTGGACACTAGCCACAGTTAGTAGCCAACCGTAGTAAATGCACTAAGGCAAAAACGAAAAGCACCAGAAAATGGTAAAAAGTCACTGCTGCCACCAGCTTGTCCATTTAACACGCCTAGAGCAACCAAAAATACTTTTAAGTGTTAAGTCTAGGGCAAAACAAAAAGTGTACCCTATTGTACTGCATTGTAAGATGCATTGTACAATGATAATGGTTAACACAAAAGAAGTTACTAAAGTAGTAACAAAGTAACTAGACTAAGGGGAACAATGTTTCCCAGTACTGACAGCCTGCAGGACATGTCCGTTTCCCCATAACAGATGAGCAAAACACAGTGTATGAAGCTTAAGGCTTCACTGCACTGTAAAAAGTATGGGTTAGGATCAAAAATGGAAGGAAAGGTGCAGCAAAGAGAAATTTTTCCTAACAGAGAAGAAGCAGTGGGAGGTCGAGGAGCCACAAAGGTAGTCAAGGAGGCAGAGTGGCGATTACGAGAAGGCTTGTAGAGATGGATAGAGAAGGATAGATACAGTGGTGCCTTACCGAGAACCAGGTGAAGAAATTGAAATCTGGCCCTGTTTTGCATAATCAGCCATCCAGCTTGGGGACTGTACGAGGAAGTAGGTGTGAAGTGATGGAGTTCAAAGCTTCCTGGTAGCGAAGTTAATGATCTTATCGCGAGTACAAGCAGCATGGTTGGGGAGACCAAAGAGGATGCTGGCACAGTAGTCCAGTTTAAAGACTAGAGTGGTTAAGAGATGCTTGGCGGTGTTGAAAGTAAGGAGGTGCCTGATTTCCCCAATATTTAGGAGGTTGAGGCGAGCTGCTGTTCCAGTTTTGGAGATGAAAGTACAGAAGGTGTGAGAAGGGTCATAGATAACACAAAGGTTTCTAGCTGAAGAAGAGTAGGGGAGAGTATCAGGTGGGTACTGGCTAAGCAGAGGAAGAGATGAGAGAGCTTTTGGCAGTGAAGAAAAGCACCTCTGGTACATTCACCAAACAAGCTTTACATAGAAAACATTTATAAAAATGTGTTACTACCCACCTGAAATTGGTACTTATTTTATGAACCACAGAAGGATGAAAGACTGAGTCTGCCTTACTGGGATACAAAATTGAGACCCATAGTCACATACAGGTATCAACAGCAAGTGCGCAACTCGCCGATCTATGTTACCGCTTTGAGCTGATAATTCATCTTCGCAAGTAAAATAGTGTCATTTTTCTTTTTTCTATATTAAAGATGATTTCTGGTCACCGACACCACTACTTGTCTGAACACCATATTTTAAAGGGGACAAAATAATTTATAAACGCTCTTGAAAGGTAGGCCATACTTGTACCCCTTAAATACATTGGGGTACCCCCTGATCACGCTCACACCAGAGTAAATGCACCCCTCTAGTGAATTGAGGCCATGAGTCTATCTTGCAAAATATAACATATTTAATCTGTACAGAAGTGAGGATTAGTAAAGAACTCTGCCCCAGAGCGGTATATTCTGTCCCTCAACCAGTCCCAGGCCCTGAAGACTGATGCTGGGCCTGGAGCTTAAATACTCTTGACTATACCGGCAGAGCTCATCCAAAACGGTTCTTCCTGCCATACAAGGGATGCTGCAGTCACCAGTGTTGCATGGCCAGGTTTGCATTTAGACCAATCCTATTTTAACATACTGCTCCCTCTGCAGGAATACATTTTGCTCTTGTTTAGTATCATTTGCTATGTTATAAACATTCATACATAAACACATCTTCCCGCCGTTCTCTCAACACTTCACTCAACATAATTATATTTGATCTGGTCCAGTAATTTTTTACAAAAATCATTATTTTTACATATTGTTGCATTGTGTGCATGAGCAAGTACATTCTGCTATTCTTAGTCTGCATGCTCATTTGATGAACAGAAACATCTACTCATCTACTTCGTGTGCTCTGCGAGAGCTAGCCTCAGTGACAGTGACACAATGCCTGTAGTCCACCTTTAGCACAGGCTACATTCCTTCTGGCAGAGAGCCTGCTTTGAGATAAGCTAAATACAATCTAACAGTGTTACAAATATATTCAGCTAAATCTTTATTTGCACCTTATATTTAAATCCTATTTTCATTTAGTGGCTGGCCACGCCTGCGTGTGATTATTTTGCATGAAAAAAGCTTTCTCAGTGCTATAGTGCTTAGAAGTCTTGCCTAATTGTAAAGGGCTTGAGGGGTGCAGGAAGGCCCTAGCTCCTCCCCAACACTCTGTTATAGGCAAACCGGAGACTAGCTAGCTGGGCATCCAAGAGCATTCAAAGTTAAGACTCTGAACAAGCTATATGGAAAGAGTATTCTGCCAATGACAATGGAAATATGTGATGCTGGGGTAGCAGAAAACTGGACATAACCATGTGGTTTCAGATAAACATTATAAGAATTAAAAAACTCTTGTGTATGGTTACCCCAACCACTGAAGCTCAAACGAACAGAGCGTGTTTAGAAAAGCAACTACACCCGCGAGGAAGAGAACTCAAAATGCAAAGGTGTGGAAAGACTAAAATCCAACACCCACCCCACCTAATCAAGCCAGATGTCCCCACCCTCACTATCCTTTATCTATCCTGATCTGTTCTAAACAACATTGTAACCTCTTTTTCAGCTCCTTTATTTTAACCTTGTAAAGCTCCCCAATAATCTCTGTTAGGGCCAGCACTGTACAAAAGCTTACATAAAATAGAAAATGGAATCATGTTAAGGAAATAAAGAAGGTTCACATATTGTTTAAGTACCTGATTATGGTCATCTACTACGGAAAGAAGAGGAGGCGATGGTAACGTGTTGGTCTCTTTCTCACCACTGCTGTGTTTTCTGAAAAACAAAATAAAATTAAGGATATATAATTCGTTCGGATTACTGTTTATTATTCATCTAAGGCCACAATTATTTGAAGAGGACTACTGGCAGCATCCAAACCACAACTTGCATATACTGTCGTGGACTCATTAGGATTTATTTAAATGGGTGTGTTTAAGTATTCATGGTTGTTACACAACTTTCCCTCCATTGTTTTCAATGCCCCCCCCCAATCCCACGCGCCCCTGAGCATATCTAGGTCTAGGTATCCTGGCTGCTTTTGTGGTGATTGTGGTCTTCTTAGCATCACTCACCTTCTCAACTCACATGCTTTGGCTGCCATGTTCAGACCCTAAAGCTACCAGTGCAGAGGGAGTTTTTAATCACACTAACTTGTTTCTTGTGGTTTCACTCTGTAATACAAGCTACCTTCAGTGGAGTGTAATAGGGTCACTCTGTGTCTTTTTCATTTTGTATAACAACCTTTGTGTTTCTTCCTAGATATGCACGAGACAGGCATGTAGCAGTGAACCGTGTATTACATTTATTTCCCTCTGAACTGCTGTGCACCATCTTATTTTTCCTGTGATAATGCAATTTTGGGTACCATATATTGACAATGGACACCCCATATGGTTTTAAGTCCTGTCTTTGGCCATCTTGTTTTTGCCAGCCCCCAAAATTCCCCCCAACAGACGGAAATCTCCCATATAGGTAATGCACTTTTGCAGGCTTCAGCCTTGGATAACTGATTGAAACTGGGATTTGGACTGCCTGGTACTAATCCACATTTCCCTATGGAGATGTCTGCTGCTGGGCAGATGCGAGTCAGCTGGTTGTGCATGATAAAACAGTTGCTGTCCGTTTGAATGGTGAAGATTCTTCCCATTTGTGTGCTAAGCCAGCGCCCAGTAAGGGTTTTGTTTAAGGAAGGGAAGGGCTGAAGCCATTTTGGAAGTTGTACGATGAAACCAGGATTCTGAAAATAGAAGATACGGCTGAGAAAAATGGAATGACTGGTGCTGAGGGACCCAGCATGGCCAAAACTGGCGATTGGGGATCCTGTTTTAGACTATCTTCACTGACCAGGCAAGACCTTAGACAGTGTCTTCCTCCCTTATACTGGTGGGCTTAACCAGCCTTGTATCCTGTCCTGCTGTCCATGAAATTCAGACGTGTGCCAGGAGCATCCTGGTGGTTGATCATCCATCGATTGGGCCTCATCACTGCACTGTACACTATCTCACTTTTAAGCCTTGTGGCCTAGGAACCTTGTTACCTGCACTATTGTTATCTGTCTGCAACTCTGAAACACATTCTGCTTCAAGAGGTCAGAACCACTGCTAGGCCAACCCAAACCAGACCAGACCAGACACTGACTTCAGCCATTGCAACCGAGACCACATGAACGCCTGCAAAAGGACCCAAGGCATGAGTAGTCGACACCAACAATTCTTTCTTACCTAGGGGTGGTCCTTGTGAGACACAAAGTTCATTTCAGCTTCTCACAAATAGCACCACTGCGGTTCTTAGACACCTTGTGGACTTTCCTTGCTTCCGGGATCCAGCACTGTTGAGGTGGCTCAGGCTTGGTCAGCCCGGCTTCAAGGGAGTCCGTAGGATCATCCTGGAGCTTGGGTCTGGCTTAAAAACGATTCACTATATTCTGGTGTTCCTGTCCGCTGGCACTCGGTTCCTGCAGCAGCAATGGAAGTACAGCCACCAGAGAGGATTTTCAGTCGAGTTCGTCTTGGGGTCGATTGGTCCCACCAACCCAAGGAGAGAAGTCTTCTTTTGCAGGGCTTCTCTAGTCGAGGCAAATTCAGAGCTTCAGCACTGCAGCAGGGCTTCACCGGGCAAACCAACGGGCCAGTTGCAGGAAGCTTCTCTTCCAAATTCTTCTTCTGATTCCTTCGTCCAGTGGTCGACTCTGCCTTCCTTGCAAAAGACCTTGCCTTTTATGCAAGTTTCTCCCATTAATTTGCAGCCTAGCTGTCACTCGCACAGCAGGGTGGCTGTCCTCCAAGGACAGCCAGCAGGCCAATCACCTTTGGGTGCATTCCAGTAACCAAAGGGACTAAGCACAGGGAGTGTCAGGAACCTCCCTCACTTGCTGCCCTGCCAGACATGCTGGAGCCACAGGCGGGCTTCACCAGTGAATCCTGCCAAAGACAAAATGAACAAAGGGACCAAACCTGTTTTGGCGCACAGAGTAAATCTCGAGGAGAAGCTATCCAACAAGAAATGGCGAAAAAAGACGACCAGGGCCATTTTGACAAAATGAGCACCTAAGTGACAGGAGGATTTAATCCACTCCTGGATGATTCTCCCAATCCAGTCAGTCATACTTTCTGGAGAGACCATCAGAATTTTGGTGATTACACCCTGACTGATCTGTGTTCTATGGTGAAATCAAACCCCTGAATGCTGATTGACCATCTTAACAATTTAGGATTCTCCCCCTTCATCTGCATTAACCATCTCAAGGGTTGGTGGTCTGTTTCAATTACAAAAGTAGATCCATACAAGTATGGTCTAAACTTCTTCAGAGACCACACAATGGCAAACATTCTCTTTCAATTGTTGCCCACCTTGTCTCACGGTCCTTCAGTTTCCTACTGATGAAGCAGATTAATAAAGTTACTCACCGTAGTGACTACCTTACTCCTAGTCCATAGTCCCCTTTCCTCCATACGTATGGGACATTCCGTCCTGTGGAACGGGACCGACGCACTTTGTAAAAAGCATCACATTTTTCAAAAATGTTTCCTTCTCTTTTACGCGGCATACCGCACGTGGCTGTAACCCTGCCATCCTTAGCCCGCCTAGCGCATCGCCCATCAGTCCTTTTCTATCGCCAGGTCTGAGACCTTTAAGCAATAACAGAGGAAACTTATTAGAGGGGACGGTGGGCGGGCATATTTAGAGGAAAGGGGACTACTGACTAGGAGTAAGGTAGTCACTACGGTGAGTAAGTTTATTTTACTCCTACGTCCCTGTCCCCTTTCCTCCATACTTATAGGAGATTCCCAAGCTTTCTTCACAGGAATTATGGGTGGATGGAAACTCCTTATTGAAACAGGTTCCCAAGCAGAGCTTGGCCGAACTGAGCATCAGCCCTGAAGCTCAGGTCCAGACAGTAATGTTTACAAAGAGCTGAGCGGGAGGCCCACGTAGCCACTTTCGCGATGGTCTCCCAGGGAACATATTTTTGGAAGGCAACGGCAGCCGCCTTGCCCCGCACAGGATGAGCATGAATTCCCTTTGGGGCTCGAAGACCCTGAATGGTATACGCCTCAGAAATACAGGGAGCAATCCATTGGGAGATGGTTGCTTTCGAGGCCGGCTTTCCCTGTGGATTTCCGAAGGTCACAAAAAGCTGCAAAGAGTTCCTAAACTCAGATGTTCTGTCCAGATAGAATTTAAGGGCTGTTCTAACGTTCAGGTAGTGCAGAACCCTTTTGGCCTCTGAGGCCGGATCTGGAAAGAAGACAGGCAATGAAATTGACTGATTCAAATGAAAATCAGAGACCACCTTCGGAGGAAAGGAGGGATTCGTCCGCAGGACAACCTTATCCTTATGAAAAGTAAGGAATGGATGCTCTACCGACGAGGCCTGAAGCTCACTTACACGCTTTGCCAAAGTCACAGCATTAAAAAAGGACACTTTCCATGAAAGGTACTTAAAATCGAGAGTAGCCATGGGCTCAAAAGGCTTATGACACAAGGCCGTAAGGACCACATTCAGATCCCACCTTGGATGCAGGTTGCGAACAGGAGGGTAAAGATGTAATAGGCCCGCAAAGTGACTTTTAATGACCGGATTCGTCAGTGAAAAAGAATACTGGTCAGTGGACAGGTAAGCGGAGACAGTCGACAAATAAGTCCTGCAAGACAAGACATGAATGCACGATTCTGCCAGATGTGAGACAAAAGACAGGACTAGGTCGATAGTAGCATCCCTGGGGTCCAGCTGCCTAGCTAAACACCAGTGGCAGAACCGTAACCATTTACTCTTATACTGAGATCTTGTCCCAAATGTGAATGGCAAGATCCACAAGAGGAGACCTGGTACCCCCCGTTTGTTGATATAAAACATGGACACTGCAATGTCCGTGCGGACAAGTACTTTTACCCCTGTCTGGACTCGATCACCAAAACGCCACGGCCCTTCACAACATCTACGCCACTATCCAAGCTTGGATGGCAATCAATGGCCTCTGTCTTAATGGGGAGAAGACTGAAATTCTCATCCTGGCCAGACAAACACATTATCGAAACTAAGCCCCCAATACAACAACTTCAACATAGACAACTCAACCATCTCCGTATCATCCTCTGTCAAGACTCTAGGTGTTCACATTGATGCAAATCTATCGATGAACAAACAAGTCAGAGCCATAGCCTCTGCATCAGCGTTCAGCACCAAACTCATCAATGCCATTAAACCCTACTTATCCACCCCCAACCGCTTGGCCATAGCTAGAGCAAGTATAGGAGCCAAACTCAATTATTGCAACACCCTTCTAGCTGGCACCTCCGCCAAAAACATTCACAGACTGCAAATCACACAAAACAATGCCCTCAGAGCCGCCCTGAGCATCCCTACAAGAGACCATATATCCCACGCCAGAGGTGAAGCACGGTGGCTCCAGGTCAAAGACCGTATTACTCTGAAAATCCTCACCATCACTTACAGGTGCGCATCAACAAAACCGCTCTAGCATACCTATCTGAAGCAATATCAAGGACCACATCCACGCGCCCCACCAGAGCTCCGTACACCAACCAGCTACACATACCACGCATAAAGAGAGCCACAGCGGGAGGTCTAGGCTTCCCCTATATTGCACCAAACTCTGGAACTCACTCCCTGACACCCTTAGAGCTGAAACTTCCATCTCTGTCTTCCATAACAACCTCAAGGCCACTCTCCTTAACTAGCAAGTGGAGGACTGCCTCCTCCACTTCTGCCATGTATATTGTAATATAACACAAATGTAATATAACTATATTGTAACCAGTATATATACTGCTAATGACTATGTAACTATATTACAACCTGTATATATATTGCTAATGACTAAGTAACTAAGCTTTGTACTGTAACAAGTGCCACGATGTCCTCGGCTGTTGTGCGCTATATAAATACGAATAAAACAAACAAAAAAACAAACAGACCACCTTGTTGACAATGCCTGTTTTGAACAATTTCAGCACCAGGAATATTGCCAGGAGCTCCAGATAATTTATATGAAACTGTCTTTCCTGTGGTGACTAAGGATCGAAAACCTGGAGATGATACGTCGCACCCCTACCCAGAAAGGAGGAATCCATTTTGACTGTCAATAGTGGGCAAGGGTCCTGGAAAGGAGGACCCACCGACAAGATTGCTGAGAGACAACCTCCACAAGAGGTCCAGCCTCAATGAAAGGTGGAACCAGTATCATTTTGGAATCTGGATCCACTGCCCGAAGCCAGGAGCTCCGAAGAGCCATCTGCGTCCGCCTCATTTTGAGACGAGCAAGAGGAAGAGCCAACACGCAAGAAGCCATGAGGCCCAGAAGCCTCTGGAACCACCAGGCCGACATGCTCTCCGACTGAATAAACACCTGACATGTGGCCAAAAGATCTGCCATTCTGTCCCCAGTCAGGTACACTCTGCAATTGATCGTGTTCCAATGAAAACACAGGAAAATCTAGTCCTGAGAGACCGTCATGGAGGATTTCCACCAGTTCACTGACAGCCCAAGGTGGAACAGGAGCTGGAGGAGAGACTGAAGGTTGCTGGAGGTGTTCAGTGGACAAGAACTGCGCAGCAGGCAGTTGTCCAAATACGGATACACATGGATACCCTGTAGCCGAAGAAAAGCTGCGATGACCGACATCGTCATAAAGACGCGCAGTGCCAAGCTGAGACGGGAGCACATGAAACTGGAAATGCTCCTTCCCCATGGAAAACCACAGGTATTTCCGATGCAGACTCCAAATGAGGATGACATGCATTACTTACCGTAATAGAATTTCTGATGATTGTATCTGCTTCGATTCACATGCTGTGCATATGGTCCGACATCCAGTGGTAACCACAGAGTATAGCATCTTGTCTTTCGGGGCCCGAAAGGTGATGTCGGCATACGCGTTTCTGTAACACTATCCCTAGTGACGTGAAGTGTACCCAAAATCCCTAATGCGCCGACGTCCCTCTGATTGTATTTTTTCTGCCATGAGGGAGCCCAAGGCTATTGTGAGTGAGTACATGAAGAAGAGAGAAGTAGTAAGATGTCTATGTTCCTTCCACCCCGAGCGGGGAGGTAGGGAGGGCGCATGTGAATCCAAGCAGATACAATAATCAGAAATGCTATTACGGTAAGTAATGCATGTCTTCTGATGCTTGTTAATCTGCTTAGAATCACATGCTGTGCATAGACTAGCGAGCAGTACCCAGAGTTGGAGGTGGGTTGTGAGAAGGAACAGTAGAGAAAAGATGTCTTAGTACTGCTTGTCCCACCTGAGAATCAGACCTAGAATGAGTATCTAGGCAATAGTGTTTTGTAAAGGTGTGTACAGAACTCCAGGTTGCTGCTTTGCAAATGGACTCAAAGGGAACATTTGCAATGAATGCTACGGATGCCCAGGTGCCCCCGAGTAGAATGTGCTCTAGGCTTGAAGGGCAGTTCTCTCTTAGCAAGAGTGTAACAGAGTGTGATGCATTTTACAATCCACCTTGAGATAGGCGATTTAGAGACAGGATCCCCTTCTCTACCAGCTGCCACTGAAACGAAAAATTGGTTTGTTTTCATCAGGGGTTTAGTTCTTTCCAGGTAGAACATGACTGCCCTGTGCACATCTAGCGTGTGTAGGCTTCTTTCGGCCATGCTAGTGGGATTCTGGAAAAAAGTAGGTAGTTCAATCGAATGGTTCACATGGAACTTTGAGATGAATTTAGGCGCAAATCTGGGGTGAATGCGCAGAACTACCTTATCCCTGTGAACTGTAACAAAGGGGTGTAGAACAGAAAGAGCCTGTAGTTCGCGAAGCCTTCTAATAGAAGTGATAGCCACTATGAAGGCCGTTTTATAAGTCAGGTCTTTGAGACTTGCTTTATGCATTGGCTCAAAGGGAGCTCTCATCAGCCTGGTCAAAGCCACATTTAGGTCCCTCCCAGGAGCTGGGTGAGAAATTGGGGGATAAATCCTCTTAACCCCTTCCATAAAGGCCTTAACACCGGTATCTTCCACCACAACACTTTTTGTTGTGATGTGGTGTAGGCTGAGAGAGCAGCCAGATGAACCTTTAGGGAATTGAAGACCAACCCAGTGTCTAACAGATGGGTAAGGTACAGTACAATGTGTGTGGGTGAGCAATCGATGGGATTGACACCCTTGGAATTACACCAGATGACAAAATGTTTCCATTCGCTGGCATAGCAATAAGGTGTGTTAGGTTTTCTAGCTTCCCCGAGTATGTCCATGCACCTCTGAGGGAGCTGTAGGTGTCCAAACTCTATGACCGCAGGAGCCAGGCTGCCAAGTTCAGAGTTTGTGGGCATGGGTGTAGGGTTTCCCCCCTGTCCTTAGATAACATGTTGTATGGGCAGGATAGTTTTATTGGTGGGGAGAGGGACATTTCAATCAGATGAGCGAACCAGGGTTGGCGGCGCCACCAGTATCATGGTAACTGGTTCCTGTTGCATCTTGTGCACTATCTTCTTGAGAAGGGGAGACACATTTCCCTGACCATGTTATCCAGAGACCGTTCCCCTTCGAGCGGTTCTGGGGGTACCTGGAGGCATAGTCTTGGCATTGGGTGTACTCCTGAGTTACGAACAGGTCGATCTCTGGGAAGCCCTATTCTGCGAAGACGTTGGACACAATATCTTCGTGCAAACCCCATTCGTATTCTTCGGGCAGAGGAAAATCTCTGCTGAGCACGTCTGCCAGAAGATTGAGTTCCCCTGGAACATCTTGGGACAACAGCAACATCTTGTGTCTGAGAGCCCATATCCAAATGTTTTGGGACAGCTTGGATAGCCCTGGAGAGTGAGTGCCCCCCTGTTTGTTCAGGTAATACATGGCTGTAGTGCTGTTTGTTAGAATCAGCACTGTCTTCCCTTGTAGTTGCATCTGAAAAGCCTTTAATGCCTTGAACACCACTAATAGCTCCAGTAAGTTTATATGATTGGCCGCTACTTGCGGGGACCACACTCCATGTGGTGTCTGCTGAAGCAGGTGAGGCACCCACCCCATGAGATGCGTCTGTCATGAGAGTGGCTTCCATTGTAGGGGTGGTGAATGTCTTCCCCTTCAAGAGGTTTTCTCTTGACCACCACTGCAGAGAGAGAACGAGGGCTGGCGTGACAACTACCAGATCTTCCCATTGTCCGCTGGCCTGACACCACTGGCTGTTGAGCCGCTCTTGCATGGGACGCATGCGCAGCTGCGTGTGGGGAACCAAGTATATGCACAATACCATCATTCCTAGCAAGCGCATGGCTTTGCGCACCGCAACCTCCCGACTGGCTACATATTTAGGGATCTGAAAAAGCATGTTCTGAACCCTCTCGTTGGAGGGGAAGACGAGGCCATCTTTCGTCCGGATTAGAGCTCCCAGAAATTGTTTTATTTGACTGGGGACTAGACTGGATTTCTTCTTGTTGGAGAACCCCAGACTGAAGAGATGGTCGATGTTTTTTTGGGTGTTCAAAAAACAAGTGTCGTACGAGTCCCCTGTTAGGAGCCAGTCGTCGAGGTAAGGGTAAACCGGGACGGATAACCTGCACAGGTGTGCTGCAGCTTCTGCCAGGACATTCGTAAACACCCCTGGCACCGAGGCGATACCGAAGGGGAGTACCTTGAATTGGTAATGCCTGTCCTCTATCATTAACCTTAGATATTTTCTGTAAGCTGGCAACATGGAAATATGAAAGAATGCATCTTTCATGTCAAGTGTTGCCATGTAGTACCCCTGTTTCAACAGTGGGATCACCTCTTGTAGCATTACCATGCAAAACTTCTGAGGTTTTATGAACTTGTTCGCTGGGCACAGGTCTAAAACAGGGCGCATGGTGAGGTCCTTTTTGGGTACAAGGAAGTACACAGAATAAATATCCTGAAGAATAGGGACGGCTTCTATGGCGTCCTTTCCCAGCAGCGCTTCCACCTCTTGATTCAGGATCTCCAGATGGTACGGTGAAAGGCGCAGTAAGCGCAGTGGTCTGGATTGTGGAGGTCGGGCAAATTCCACGTAGTACCCGTGGGTGACCGTTTTTATGACCCACTGGTCTGAAGTTATCCCCTCCCATGCCGTGAGGAAAGATGTTAAGCGCCCCCCGACCGGGGTGACATGGGAGGGGACCTGGATCTGATGGTCATTTCTGACCTGAGGCTGCGGCTCCTCTAGGATTGGGGCCTCTACCTCTGGCTTTGCCGTGTCGCTGACCCCTTAGAGGGTAGTATGTGGGGCTTCCTGAGGTTTGTCCGGTATTCAAGTTACCCGTGCCATAGTTGTTCTGACTTTCAAGGGACTGTCCTCGAAAGGACCGCCGAGAGTTACTTCCTCTCTGGGGGGAAGGTCTTTGAGTGATTTGTTGCAGAAACTTAAGAGTCTCATAATCTTTTTTGGCTGTTTCTAGGGCCTCATCGACCGCCTTTCTGAAGAGGTTAGCTTCTTCAATTGGTTTATTGATGAGCGAGGCTTGTGTTTCGGGCTTAAACCCTGAGGTACGCAGCCAAGCGTGTCTTTTGAGTAAGGTTCCTTGGGCCAGAGACCTGCCTGCTATTTCAGTCGTGTCCAGAGTGTTTTTTATTACATTCTGGTTCACCTGCCTTCCTTCGGCCACAATAGTGAGAAGCTTGGGCTTAACGGGTTTCGGGACCTTATGGAGGCCTTCCTGAAGTAGGTTCCAGTGAGCGTCAGCATAATTCGCCAGCAGCGTAGTATTATTCGCTATACGCGTGGTATATGCGGCAGCCGAGGTGACTCGCTTGCCCAAGGCATACAGTCTCTTGGATTCCCTATCCAAAGGTGCCTCCCCGTGGCAAGGGGTACTCCTGCCCATTTCTGGGTGGTAGTCAATACCAGAGAATCGGGGGTGGCATGCCCTTTAATGTATTGAGGGTCCGAAGGAGCTGGCCGAAATAACTTTTCAACTCTTGGGTTCACTGCCCGGGTTTGAGCTGGCAGACAAAGGTGGAGGTATAGTAGTACAAAATTTGAACCAATACAAAGACATGGTGAGATGTCTCCTTGATGAAACAACTAACTACAAAAAGTTGAAAAAAGACCCTACCATGGAGATCAAAACCAGAATCCAGGAAACAACCAAATTTGCTTTTGATCATGGATGGATAAGTGACAAGGAAGAGGCCTTCCTGACCACTTCGGAAGGAAGAAGACCAGCATTCTATGCCCTCCCAAAAATCCAAAGAACCAACTTCACTCACCCGGGAGACCTATTGTATCTGGCTGTGGGTCAATATTGGAACCCATATGTAAATTTGTGGACCACTTTCTCAAACCCCTAAACCAAGAAACACCAATGTACCTAAGGGATACAATGGCCACCCTTTCCATCTTTGCAATCCAACAATTTTTTTCCAGTAGAACTATTGGTCAGCATGGACATTACCAGCCTATATACCAGCATCCTGCAAAACTCTGCAATAGAATGTATCCGTCACCGCCTCACACATCATATGACCCAATCAAGAGTCCCAACAAACTTCATAGTGGAGCTTCTAGAACTGGCCTTAACAATTTCTTTTCTTTTGACTTGGTGTTTCACCTACAAGTGAGCGGGACCGCGATGGGGGCCGCCTTTGCCCCGAGCTTGGCCATCATATTCATGGCCAAATATGAACAACAATACATCCTCAACACCAGCAACTCCTTCAGAGATGGGATCTCCCGGTGGTTCCGATACATTGATGATATTATCTTCATATGGCAGGACAATGACACCTCCTTGGATAACTTCCTTAACTGGGTGAACGAGCAAACAACTGAAATTTTTTCCTGAAGAAAGGCAACCAAGCCATCAATTTCCTAGATCTTGAAAAGGAAAACATTTGCTCTTTATACAGGAAGGAAACGGATAGGAACACCCTCCTTCACTATAGGAGTAACCACCCAAGTAACCTAAGGAATAATCTACCTTTTGGACAATTTTTGCGGCTGAGACGGAACTGCACAGATCTTGAACGATACTTCCACTATGCCACTATACTTCAGAACAAACTACAAAACAGAGTATACACGAGAAAACTGGTCAGAAATACAAAAAAGAGAGCGCAGTACACTCCACGGGAGACGCTACTCACACCAAAAATACAGAATACGGACAGGGAACAGTTGACCTGCATCACTACCTTTGGACCCAGCACCACAAGACTCAGGGCACTAATCAAGACATTCTGGCCCCTCATTCAGCTTAGCCTACCGAATGAACCCATTCCAAGAATGGGACTGAAACGGGAAGAAATCTCAAAGATATGCTAACCCACACCAGGCTTAACAAAAAGTCGCAAAGGTCTGAATTTTGGAGCATGCGAGAGATAGTGGGCCACCACCCCTGTGGAACCTGCAATGTCTGCAGATTGACCAAGAAAACAGCGACATTTATGATCGAGGAAAAATAGTGGAAAATTAAACACTTTTCCAATTGTAAAACTACAAATTTAGTCTACATAATCGAATGCCCATGTGGGCTGAGATATGTAGGCCAAACAAAACAACAAGTGAACAAACGGATCGGAGAGCATAGATCACGGATTTGCTGTCTAATACACACAGTGCCCTTTGTATCACACTACCTCGAGCATCAGCACAGTGCAGACGACATGCGCTGGTGGGTCGCGGAGAGAGTCCTTAACACCACGAACGCCACCAATGCCTTAAACCATAAAGAAGCCTGGTGGATCTTTAAATTTAAATCTACCACCATAGGCCTCAACAAAGCTATGCCCATTACCTTTACATGAGTCTGCCCGCTTTTACCACTCTTCAGCCTTTACTATACTGTGCTACACCATATGTGAATGGCTCTTCTTAAACACCCACATTTACAATGTTACCCTTTACCAGCTGGGACACGATTCCCTTACCTCACCAGGGCTTAAGAAGCTAGCTGGCTCCCTTCCAAATGCCCCTTCTACATTAGTCCTCCAGTATTGCCACTGAAGTAGCACCATGCTATACTCCATCGTACTGGTTGCAAGCACCAGTCAGGCCCAATTGTACCCAACTATCTGGCTCTGTCTCCAACTTCCACCAGACGGTCTCAAGCTGACCCTAGAGCTCTGCACGTTTTTCGGCGCTTGCACCCACCAACACAGGGCTGCCAGCTCTCCACGCACCACAGCCCAGTTCCGCCTTTCTTTCAAATCCCTTAATTTGCTGTAACCACGTGGGGTGAAATCCTAGCACTATGGACACTTTTTCCCAAGCAGTCCTGCAACCCAGGCTTGCCACAGGATCTTGGATTAGCTCTCTGAGCGCCGCCCGCCCTCACTGCTCTTCCACTTCCCCAGCTACCTCGGTTGCCATTACAATGGCCCAACATACGCTAAAGCGCATGCGCCCCACACAGTGACACTAATCACCAAAACATGCGCTCAGCTAGATATCGGCACAGCACACTAGCTGATGCTTAGTGAGCTGCACTCCCAGCTCCTCCTGCAGTCAACGCTGTGTCGTTCAGGCCTCAGGTAAACCTACAATTCTCCTCAAGGGGCCCACTGCCTGGGCACTTCGATTCAGCGTACACACGCGGCCCCTGACACCTAACCCTGTTCCGGCTTACTCTTCTCTCCAACATAGGACCTGACAAACTGCTTAAGAACGTTCATCCTGGCCTGCAACCTAATGTACATGCCTCATAAAATCACAGTGGAACACAAATTGCCCTACCAAGATACATGTATGGTCTTTTGCATTTTCTGCATCTTTCCCTGTTGTGTAGAGAGTCAGTGCACTCCCATTAAGTAAAAATGAAAAAGAAATAGGTCATGCGCGCACTCTAGTTCCCAGTCTTTTTAATCCTCAAACTAGAAATTACAGGGTTTGATCCCAGCAATGTTAAAAAATACCTGGGTTAAACCCCAACTGCCAGTTCAAATGCACAATAGTTCTGCTCCTCCAAGTACTTTCGAGTCTCCAACTCTCTTCAGGGAGGCTGTGTTTATATTCAGCTGTTGCCAATTGCTTGTTTAATTACATTCTCAAGGAATTCTTGTATTTGTAGTGATGCCACAATGTTTTGTTCAGGAGACCAGGAACTAACTCCCCTCCAAACACACACATCTTACCCAAAATTGGGGGAGGGGGAAAAACCATGATTATGGCTCTTCAAAGCGAGGGCATGATAACCCCCGGTGCTGCTGCCTCCAGGACCCGGGCTTCCTGCAACATTAAGTAAAAAAGAAAAAGGTCAGGCGCACACTCTAGTTCCCAGTCTTTTTAATCCTCAAACTAGTAACAATAGGGTTTGATCCCAGCAATGTTAAAAAATAAGTGCACTCCCATTACTCCACGGACCCATGGGAAACTAAGTCTCCATCTTTTGCTTATCTCTCTCTGTTCGTGTAGACACAAGCCTCCAGTCAACAGCTACCCCAGTCCTGACCAGTGCACCAAATTGTTCGTAAATGGTGGCAAAGGTATTTTCTAATTCTTGTATAAGGCACTCCACACCTAACAACTAGATGACACATAATACAGCCGGCTTACCTCGACCTCTGTCTCTCCATTTTTCCAGAACTCCACTTGCCATGTGTGGTAGTAGGAGCACCCTCCCCTAGCAAGATGGCAACTGGCTCCCCTGCCTCTACCCCACAGGAAGACGCGCCACACTTTATCTCGTCCAGGTCAGTAACTGGTTCTCACAAGCCACTAGAAAGTGTAAGAACGCCCCGTTCCCTACACTCTCCTGCTTAATGGTTTTAATTTAATTTTAGTAAATGCTAGTATTGGAGCCACTCGGCCCAAGCTTAGGAGAGCCCACCACTTATTGAGACTTCTCCTCGTTCTGTTCCCCTATGCAGGGAGACCTGGTCTATGCCCATGAAGAAGGCTTCCTTGCCGAAACGTCACGGGGCAATCGATCTTGAGGGCAAGGTACCCCTGTCACGCATCATCATTCGATCTACATCCAGACGTAGACCAACGACTAGGTCACTCCCCAATCTGTCAACTTTAAACACTTAGTGCACCTCAAAAATATCAAGAAGGGTGTACTAGTGACTATTCTTGATTCTATCACAGTTTGAACCCAACTGTTACTGTACTCTTTGTTGGTTGCCTTCTGAAATATTTTAAGCAAAGAAATGCTCTGTATATTGAGGCTAAGCACAACTGTTTTCTCTGCCCTGTAATTGAACTGCGTGTGTGTGTGTGTGTGTGTGTGTGTGTGTGTGTGTGTGTGTGTGTGTGTGTGTGTGTGTGTGTGTGTGTGTGTGTGTGTGTGTGTGTGTGTGTGTGTGTGTGTGTGTGTGTGTGTGTGTGTGTGTGTGTGTGTGTGTGTGTGTGTGTGTGTGTGTGTGTGTGTGTGTGTGTGTGTGTGTGTGTGTGTGTGTGTGTGTGTGTGTGTGTGTGTGTGTGTGTGTGTGTGTGTGTGTGTGTGTGTGTGTGTGTGTGTGTGTCAATGCTCATTTGTTTGTGTTTTGATTATATTTTTCTTTTTTTCTATATAATATGAATACAAGTGAAATGCAGATCTTGTTGTTTTCCTGTAAAAAGAATCCCTTACACAGGGAAATATAAACAAAACGTGGAACTGAGTCTGCATCTTTAGACACTGGCTAAATAAAAAGCTAAGTGTACTCAACAAGTGTTTCTGCTCCCCTTTCCTAAATGAAAGTAAGCTAACTATATCGTTTTTCGTCTACTAAGCATGTAAAATGGTTAAATCTTTACAGAAAATGTGTATGCAAATTGATTAAATGTATGTGGCAGGACGCCACCTTTTCTGTTTCCATAGCTAACAGCTCTTAAATCCTCCCACATTTTTGAGCAGTCCCTTCCGTTACCCGGGTTTGAGCTGGTGAAACCAGGGAGGGAGCCAATCTTCTCTTGATAGAATTAAGGAGAATGGCCTGGCTAGAGGGAGGTTTCTCCTTAAGAATATCCTCTACAAAGTCCTGCCCAGGCACTGACTCTTGAGTAGAGATATTAAAATGCTCAGCTGTCTTCTTTTACATGGTATTGAAGGCCATCTGGTGGTCTACAGGTGAGGCCTGGTGAGCTGGGGTGGACGGAGGGGAATCCAGGCACAATACATCAGTCGCCTGATCTTGATGGGGAAGTTTCCATGGGTCCGTCCCACTTGCTGGGTTTCTTCCCAATTGTCTGTGGCATCCGGATGGTCCTCATCGTAATTCTGTAGGAGGGAAGGTTCTTCATCTTCACTGTAAATGACCCTATAAGTGTCCATCTGGATGATGTCTTCATGCCGGACGGGGACAGAAGGCTGATCTTCTTGGAAATGTGAAGCAGATTGAAGATCAGGCTCTCCACGAGATCTTTTAGGGGAAGGATGCTCAGAAAAACTGAATTCTTTCAAGACGGTCCATACACCCTTCAAATTTCTCCCTTGTCCATTTAGAGGACCCAGAAGGGCCTACAGGTGAAAAAGCGTCATCTTCCGTCCTTCGGCGCCGATAAATTTCCCTCAGTATGTTGGAAAGAGGCTCTTGACTGTCCTCATAGGTATCGTGAGAATCGGTGCACCATGGAGCATCCAAAGATTTGTCCGTGGCCTGCCCCATGTTTTTCGGCGGAACAGGAATAAGCCCAACCGCCAAAGTAATTCTCGTGTTGCTGTCTTCAATTATCGCTGAATCGGCGTGAGTTAGTGGGTCCGAAGGACTATCGGTAGACTTATTGCCTTCCGCGGCGTTAGAGGGCCTAGGGGTCAGTTTTTCCCTTTGAGGCCTACTCGTGATTTCTGGGCCTACCGCGGTTTTCGGGACTGTTGTAGTTTCGTATTTCTGCGCTTCGACGTGTAAACCTGATTTAGGTGTAGCGCCCTTGATTGTTTTGGAATGCATAGTCGCAAGACGCTGCTGCGGATGCGGGGAAGGCTTTGGATCTGTACGATCTGAGGAATCCGCCAAAATTTTCGATGGCCCTGCTGGTGCTTTCACCTTTTTCGACGAACCCGTCGAAATAGGTGTAGGGGTTGTGTGCTTAGCGAAATGCAATTGTACGCCCCTGGCACCGGGTGTTGCCCCTGAAGCGAGACCAGAGTCAGGCCTTAAAAGGTCAGGGATGGGCGTGGCGGACCAAGGAGTGTCTTTTTTTTTTTTTTTTTAATTCGTTTTATATGGTTTACAGGAAAAACCTTTAAAACAATAGCAAAGTGCACTTTTTCTTGTTTCTTTTACCAAACATGTGTTATTTAGACGCTTTGTCAGTCGGCTCCTCCTACTGTCTAGGTCTGTTCTTTTAGCCGAATTTTCAAGACCTTCAACAGTTGAACTAGACCAAACATAATTTTTCGATCAGCACCTTCAAACATAACCTTCCACCAATCGTCAGCTGTATAGGTACTTTGTGCCTCAAAGAGTGGTCCGAGTAGCTTTGTTCGCAAAGAGCGAAATTCAGGGCAAAGCAACGTCAGATGTTTTAATGTCTCTGTCGAACGTTTACAGAAGCGGCAGATTAAGTCTACGGGTTCCTTAGATAGCCAGGTGCTTGTACGGTCTTTTGTCATAAACAGATTGAGCCGGAAGTGCAGATATAGAAGTCTTGAGTTCTGATCAGGAAATTGCGTCAGATACGGTTGTAGTTTGTCTAGCTCTCTAGCTTCTGGTGGAACTTCTTTTAAGAGACGAGAGCTAGATCTATCAGTACAGGTTTGGTGCCAATCCACACTCCATAGTTTACGTTTGGCCTTCTCAGGATTTTCAAGTAAGGTGGTAACGGTAATGTCATTTGCGTCCAGAATTTCAGTGCATTGCCGATTCCATTTAGCGAGCATTGTGTATTCGGGCTCTAAGTCTGGCTTATGTATTATGTTGAATGGAGGGGCGGCGTTGGCGAGCTGTGACTTCCTGTATAGAGTTAAAGCGTTCCAGCAAACTCTCGCATGTATTGAGGTCAGTCCCAGTTCAAATCTTATGTTGCTAGTCGGACATCCTTTGGAGATGTGTAGCGCTCTGGTCCAAAAGTTGTTTTCGAGTGTGTCCCATAACTCGTGTGAGCAACCGAACATATTTTCAGCACCATAGATCAAGGCTGGTATTGCTTTTTGTCTGTAGAAATTGATCACCGCTTTTATAGAAAATTTCCCGAATTTTTTGTTTATGATCGCGGCCTGACAAGCCAGTTGTTGGCATTTCCTTTTAGTGGCCTCAACCGAAGGATTGTCATTTATGTGTGCACTTATTATAGCTCCCAAGTATTTTATGTGAGTGGAGATCCTAAGCGGTGTTTTTTCCAAGTGCCACACAAAATGGGTTGATCTCTTTTTGTAGGCTGATAGGTTGCGCAATATCAAGATTTCGCATTTCTTTTTATTTAGGCAAAGCTTGTTTTCCATTACATATCTTTCTAAGGCGTCTAGTTTTCGCTGTAGGCCGACCGGTGTGACATCCAGGATTAATAGGTCATCGGCGTATAGCAAGTCACCCAGCTGCGAGCCTTGAATCTTAGGTGGAAAAGCTGGTACCTCGTTTAATGTGTCTCCTATGTCAGAAATAAAGAGGTTGAACATGATTGCAGCCAAGGGGCATCCTTGTTTCACTCCTTTATAAGTTGGAATCAGAGGAGATAGGGAGCCTCCCTGGTCGAGTCTGACTTGCACAGTGGTGTTCGAATGGAGCTCTTTTATTGCATCTATAAGATCCGCAGGACACTTCCAAGCTTTCAGTTTTTCCCACAGAATGGGACGGTCAACACTGTCGAAAGCGTGTGCAAAGTCGATAGATGCGACATAAATGGAAGTGTTAGTTCGTATTGACTCCATTTTTAAGAGGTTCAGTAAGAGCGTGTTGAGACCACAACCTACGCCTTTGACAAATCCCGCTTGTCGTGGGTCATTACGATGATTTTTAAGTGCCCATGATTTTAGGGTTTGTTGAAGTTGAGTAGCGTAGATTTTTCCTATTACATCTAACAAGGCAATGGGTCGGTAGTCTCTCGGGTCCGATCTGTTCCCCTTTTTGAAGATTGGCACAATTATGGCATTTTTCCAAGATCTTGGGGTAGCTCGTTTTATTTTTATTCTTTCGAAGAGGAGTAAACAGAGCTTTGCCCATTCTTTTGGGTTTTGTTTCATTGTGTGGTTCGTGAGGCCATCCGGCCCTGGAGCTCTTGAACCGTTGGAGTTCTTAATTGAGTTTGCGATGTCGTTAATGTCAAACTCCAATGTCCACGGGACTTTATGCTCGTTTATACTTTTGTTTTCCACTTCAAGTGTGTTGAATAAGTTCGTGTAGTGTTTAACCCAAGTTTCTTGGCAAATTGGAGATGCTTGTAGTGCTATTTGTGGTGTGGCAAGATTGTTTATTACGCGCCAAAATTCGGCTGAGTTTTTGTTTTTGACCTTGCGCATCATCTCTTCGGATTTTTAGCCGCGGCATATGTTTCCTTGTTACTTCTAGGTAACATCCTTATTTCTTTACGTAGAGTTCGTTTTTGTTGCAATACTTGTAGATCGAACTTATGTTTGTGTAGTGTTTTTTGTTGTTTGAGGCTTTGTTTACGTTCCACAAATTGAGTCAGCAGGTGTTGATATTCAATCACGCCCGGGGAGTCTTCCAAAGCCGATGTTACCGAGTTTAAGTCTTTGGTTTTAAGGTTAAGGCGGATTCTTATAGGTACTTTGTGCCTCAAAGAGTGGTCCGAGTAGCTTTGTTCGCAAAGAGCGAAATTCAGGGCAAAGCAACGTCAGATGTTTTAATGTCTCTGTCGAACGTTTACAGAAGCGGCAGATTAAGTCTACGGGTTCCTTAGATAGCCAGGTGCTTGTACGGTCTTTTGTCATAAACAGATTGAGCCGGAAGTGCAGATATAGAAGTCTTGAGTTCTGATCAGGAAATTGCGTCAGATACGGTTGTAGTTTGTCTAGCTCTCTAGCTTCTGGTGGAACTTCTTTTAAGAGACGAGAGCTAGATCTATCAGTACAGGTTTGGTGCCAATCCACACTCCATAGTTTACGTTTGGCCTTCTCAGGATTTTCAAGTAAGGTGGTAACGGTAATGTCATTTGCGTCCAGAATTTCAGTGCATTGCCGATTCCATTTAGCGAGCATTGTGTATTCGGGCTCTAAGTCTGGCTTA
Organism: Ambystoma mexicanum; assembly: GCF_040938575.1. Classification (NCBI taxonomy): domain Eukaryota; kingdom Metazoa; phylum Chordata; class Amphibia; order Caudata; family Ambystomatidae; genus Ambystoma; species Ambystoma mexicanum. The sequence continues at coordinate 347,029,998 of NC_090922.1, forward strand.
TGTATTATGTTGAATGGAGGGGCGGCGTTGGCGAGCTGTGACTTCCTGTATAGAGTTAAAGCGTTCCAGCAAACTCTCGCATGTATTGAGGTCAGTCCCAGTTCAAATCTTATGTTGCTAGTCGGACATCCTTTGGAGATGTGTAGCGCTCTGGTCCAAAAGTTGTTTTCGAGTGTGTCCCATAACTCGTGTGAGCAACCGAACATATTTTCAGCACCATAGATCAAGGCTGGTATTGCTTTTTGTCTGTAGAAATTGATCACCGCTTTTATAGAAAATTTCCCGAATTTTTTGTTTATGATCGCGGCCTGACAAGCCAGTTGTTGGCATTTCCTTTTAGTGGCCTCAACCGAAGGATTGTCATTTATGTGTGCACTTATTATAGCTCCCAAGTATTTTATGTGAGTGGAGATCCTAAGCGGTGTTTTTTCCAAGTGCCACACAAAATGGGTTGATCTCTTTTTGTAGGCTGATAGGTTGCGCAATATCAAGATTTCGCATTTCTTTTTATTTAGGCAAAGCTTGTTTTCCATTACATATCTTTCTAAGGCGTCTAGTTTTCGCTGTAGGCCGACCGGTGTGACATCCAGGATTAATAGGTCATCGGCGTATAGCAAGTCACCCAGCTGCGAGCCTTGAATCTTAGGTGGAAAAGCTGGTACCTCGTTTAATGTGTCTCCTATGTCAGAAATAAAGAGGTTGAACATGATTGCAGCCAAGGGGCATCCTTGTTTCACTCCTTTATAAGTTGGAATCAGAGGAGATAGGGAGCCTCCCTGGTCGAGTCTGACTTGCACAGTGGTGTTCGAATGGAGCTCTTTTATTGCATCTATAAGATCCGCAGGACACTTCCAAGCTTTCAGTTTTTCCCACAGAATGGGACGGTCAACACTGTCGAAAGCGTGTGCAAAGTCGATAGATGCGACATAAATGGAAGTGTTAGTTCGTATTGACTCCATTTTTAAGAGGTTCAGTAAGAGCGTGTTGAGACCACAACCTACGCCTTTGACAAATCCCGCTTGTCGTGGGTCATTACGATGATTTTTAAGTGCCCATGATTTTAGGGTTTGTTGAAGTTGAGTAGCGTAGATTTTTCCTATTACATCTAACAAGGCAATGGGTCGGTAGTCTCTCGGGTCCGATCTGTTCCCCTTTTTGAAGATTGGCACAATTATGGCATTTTTCCAAGATCTTGGGGTAGCTCGTTTTATTTTTATTCTTTCGAAGAGGAGTAAACAGAGCTTTGCCCATTCTTTTGGGTTTTGTTTCATTGTGTGGTTCGTGAGGCCATCCGGCCCTGGAGCTCTTGAACCGTTGGAGTTCTTAATTGAGTTTGCGATGTCGTTAATGTCAAACTCCAATGTCCACGGGACTTTATGCTCGTTTATACTTTTGTTTTCCACTTCAAGTGTGTTGAATAAGTTCGTGTAGTGTTTAACCCAAGTTTCTTGGCAAATTGGAGATGCTTGTAGTGCTATTTGTGGTGTGGCAAGATTGTTTATTACGCGCCAAAATTCGGCTGAGTTTTTGTTTTTGACCTTGCGCATCATCTCTTCGGATTTTTAGCCGCGGCATATGTTTCCTTGTTACTTCTAGGTAACATCCTTATTTCTTTACGTAGAGTTCGTTTTTGTTGCAATACTTGTAGATCGAACTTATGTTTGTGTAGTGTTTTTTGTTGTTTGAGGCTTTGTTTACGTTCCACAAATTGAGTCAGCAGGTGTTGATATTCAATCACGCCCGGGGAGTCTTCCAAAGCCGATGTTACCGAGTTTAAGTCTTTGGTTTTAAGGTTAAGGCGGATTCTTCCGGATCGGTACGAGATGTCATGGGGCCATAATTCTCGGGAAGTCTGACTGTGAACATTGAACGACATCTTTAGCATGTCGTGGTCACTGTGTTTCATTTTGGTGATCTCGAACCGATGTACTTTGGCTGCAAGGTCTTCAGACACGAAGAGATAATCTATTGTTGAAGATTGATTTTCTCGTCTCCATGTGGGCTGTGCCGGGATGTCGCCCGGTGTGTTCCCGTTCAGAAGTGTAAGGTTTCTCAGGTTCATTTCGTTCATCCAAAGCTGTCCCATTTTTTCATTGACCTTGTGATTTGTGGAATTTGTTTTTGAAACAGTATTCAAATTCAGGCAGTCTATGTTGAGGTCACCGCATAGAAGGATTGATGGACTGCTAGAACTTTCCATTAGGTTGTCCAATATAGTTGTCACCTGATCTATAAACTTAGCAGCACCGGTATTAGTATGATTCCAGTAAAGATTAATTATGTACATGTACTCTGATTTGTCAAGGGAGGTAATACCCACTTTAGCAATTTGTATATACGGTGAAACATTTTTTGTCTCGATTATTCTGAGTCCGCGATCCTTTTTGACCGCTATCAAGAGGCCAGACATTGGCAGGCAACAGCGGACAGGTTGTCAGCCAGGTTTCTTGTAGACAAATCAGATCTAAATTGTACGTCCAAGGGGAGTTGAATAGGTGAACAAATCCCCGTGTGTTCCAGGATCCAAAGTTGTAGCACTGAGGTGAGCTCCGGTTTGAGCGTTAATCATGATTTTTGTTGTTTAGGTTTGACGCTAACCAAGTCCATTTTCCATTTTCTACGTCGTTCTTTTGGATTGTTCCGATGTTTTTGTTCAGACCTTCAACAGTTATTTGGATTTGGTCATTTAAGTAGGACTGAGTTGTTTCAGGGTCCTTTGATTTAGTCTCGGTTCGAGTTGCTGTGTCGATTTTCGAGTCTTTGTGTTCTTTGGGTTTTGTGCTAGACGTTGTTGTTTTCCTTAGATTTTCCTGGCCTTTGTCGTATGTATTATTTAGAGAAGGCTCTGGCATTTTCTCAACTATGCTTTGTGGATATAGATCGAAGCCTAGGGATAAAAATGCAGGAACCGCGTCCAGCAGTATCTCACGAATAATTTTGGAAGCAAGGTGTAGAGTCACCATGTCGTTTCTTTTTTCACAGTGAAACTCCACTATTTTCACGTCATCGGAGTTAAGTGTTCGCAGACTCGGTATCAGGTAAAATAGTTTGGATAAGTATTGTCGGTTTAGGATCGTGTTGTCACAGGAGTCAAGTCTTTCAAGAATTAGTTTTTCGAACGAGGATTCCTTATTTGTTGTTTTTGATTTAGACAACATGTTTTTAGAGCTCGATTTTGTTTCGTCTCTAAGCTGTTTGTACGTCGATTGGGGTTGGTAGGTCGAGCGTCCTAAACAAGTCAAGACATTTTTTCCGGTTTCTGTGAGTTTGTAAGAGGCCTCCGGCTGACTGCTATCGCAGTCAGCATCCTTCAGACTCTTCGACACCAACTTAATCCGCCTTTCAGCTAGTGTTTCGAAAGGTGAGTCAGGATTGTCGTTTACTTCGGGGATCGTTGAAGTAACCTTTTTTCCGAATGTGTTGGAAACCGTAGATTGATCTGTTACAGGTTCCTGATCCTTGGAGCTTATGGCCGCCAGTTTGGATCGTCTTTCAGCCAATGTTACAAATGGTGAGTCCGGGTTGGCGTTTAGGTCAGAAGTCGTGTCGACAGCACTGATGATTGTACATGTGCGTCGTGTCTTTGTTACTTTTTGAATGTCAAGTAAGACGTCGGACTGATCCTTCTGAATGTAATTGCTTGGATGGGGGTCATGCACTCCTGCATGTTGTGAGGATAGTCTCTCATTTTCGAGGACTATCAGCTTGTCTGTTTGGTTTGCTTCATCACCGTCGTATGTAGATAGATTTATCAAATCCAAGTCGTCATCCGAAATTCTTTCGGGAGAACAGGTTTTGGCGTTAGTGTTTGCACTTCTTTGGAAGGTTTTTGAGTTGGCAGGATTAGAGAAATTGCATCTCGTACCATCGACTGTTAGGTGTACTGTTTTCAGGTTTCGCAGAAATTTTCTAGAGCCGTTTGCACGTCTTATGTTCTTGGACGGTAAATTTTTAGATTTTTTCTCGCAGTTGGCAGGTTTCTCGGCCGCGAGTGTGTGCTCTGGTTTTGACAGCCGTTTGTTTTTTTTGAATATGTCATATACCTCCACACTAGCGGCGGTCGGCACAGTGCTCAGTCTTGTCGGTGTTGTGTCGTCGTTTGAACCCTTTGGCTTTGAGACCGGTTTGCTTCCTGAAGATGATGCCAATTGGAGGTCAGCAGTTGCAGGATTGCATGATTGGCGGCTGATTTCAACCATCTCGTCAAATGTGGCTATCGTTTGCGGGGAGGAGTCTTTGTCACACACCTTAGACACAGAGTGCACACACTCTTTCTGTGAGTGTGGTTCATCAATCTTGTTTGCGTTCTTGTCTGACTGAATCGTTTTATTTTGTTTTTGAGAGTCTGAATTGTAGCTCGTCGCATCTCGATTTGCTTGCTGTGTTGTAGATGTTGCGTCAAATGCACTGTCTGTGTCGCTATGCATCTTAACTGAATCAGTTTTTTCCAAGTTTGTATTACGCGTCGACTTCCCGGGATGTTCTTTGAAAAGTTTTAAGGCTTCCCGTGCTACTTCTGCCAGCAGTTTCTTGTCTTCATTATTGTTTGCGGTAAAGCTACAAACGGAGTTTAGAATATGATCAATTTTGTCGTTGGTAGAGGTTAATTTGGTATAGTGTTTCGTTTCGTCCCTTTCTAGTTCGATTATTTTTGTGTTGAGAAGGGCGGTTAAGGTTGTAAGATCTTTTATGTTTTCATTCATCTGTTCATAGAGTTTTAGGAAGGGCGCAATGGAAATTCCCATAGATGCTATGATAACAGCTTGTAGGTCTTTAGCAACAGGTGCGTTTCGGGAGATATCTTGTGTATTGGACGTGCGTGTTTGTTTTGAGGAGTTTGATCGTCTACAAGATCTGATTTTAGGATAGGGACGCTCCATGATCGAGGAGTCAGACGTAAAAGTTTCTGAGACCGGACTGTTTTGTAAGTGTTGGTGTCTAAAGGTGTTAGAGCGTTCGACGTGTTCAACTAAGGAGGATTCGGAACTCGTTTGGTCATTGGGAAGATCTAAAGTGGAGATAACTTTTGTTTTTTTTACCTGGGAGCAACGTAGCGGTGATAGACAGTCTATGTTAATCCAGCTGCGTTTGGTTCCGATAGTTAATGTACGTGAGACGCTTTGGGGGCCACTTTGTGTCGCTTCGTCCATCACTTGTTCTAACTGTTCATTTGTGGACGTCAAATGACCTTGGTTTGCTATTTCACCTGTCGGTTTTGTTGGAGTTTAGTCGTTAGTGCTAGATTTGTAATTAGTTTGTTGGCAATGTCTAGTGAAGGTCTACGGTTCCTGGGACCTTGTGTTATCGCTGCCTCAGTACGAGCTTCCAAGTTGGGTGCTGCAGAGAGCAATGGTGCCTTTCTGCTCCGATCGTCTCTTTGAGGAATTTCGGCGCAAGAGATGTTTGGTGTGTTTGTTGTTGATATGACCAATATTTCATTGTCAGAAGAACCGTCGTAGTTGAGAGAGTCTACAGCGTCTGAGGCTGTACAACACGGAGATAGTGGGTTCTCTCTGTCCCTATCGGCCATGGTCTCAGGGTTGATGTGTGTTACGTGTGGCTTGCTGTTACATTCGTCAGGTTCCATAAGGTTCGTTACGCCGGTCTCCCTAATGTTGACGTCCACAAGGTACATTGTATTCGAATAACTTTCGTCAGTGCCGCTGCGTTTTCTGATGTGATCAGCGACCGACGTTGACACGCGTGTCTCTTCCGTGAAATCAGACTTTGGATTTGGATTTGCCGTTGGGTCGAGGCTAATATGACAGGTATTGGTCACAAGATTGTGTGGTGGGCACTGCTCAGAGGCAGTGTGTATTAGGGCATCGTAAGCGCATTCAATGTTTGTTTCGGCATTGTTAATGGCAACCTCGACCATTGGGCGAGTAGCGTTGCCTATCTCAACGCAGGCTTGAGTGTTTAGAGTACTTACAGTTGTTAGCTTCAGCTCCTCGCCGAGTGCTGCAGCTGTCTTCTCGGAGTCAGGGTGTGCGTCCATTGCAGTCCTTTTCCTGGTTTGTGCGCGTGTCATGGCGAGGTGCATCAGATTCGGTGCTACTCAGGCAGATTGTTTCGAGGACTCAGCATACGTCAGGACCGCGGCGGGCGTGATGTTTAGTTCAGACAGTCCGACAGGGAGTCAGCCGCAGACCACGCAGAACAGCAAAACAGCACAGTACTCGCCCTTTCTCCGAGGGCTTACGCCGCAAGGGCGTGGAGGCGGCTCTTTTAAAGTCAGCTGGTCCTCCTGCTGCTGACTTAAAGGCACACGCACCTCCGAAGTGATGTTTACCCACGTTAACACTCCACAGCAGACGCAGCAAACACGGGACACGGGGGATAATCCACAGAGATTCACAGAGATTTCACAGCAGCAGCAAAACAGCACAGTACTCGCCCTTTCTCCGAGGGCTTACGCCGCAAGGGCGTGGAGGCGGCTCTTTTAAAGTCAGCTGGTCCTCCTGCTGCTGACTTAAAGGCACACGCACCTCCGAAGTGATGTTTACCCACGTTAACACTCCACAGCAGACGCAGCAAACACAGGACACGGGGGATAATCCACAGAGATTCACAGAGATTTCACAGCAGCAGCAAAACAGCACAGTACTCGCCCTTTCTCCGAGGGAGTGTCTGCCTCGAGGTCTATCACATCCGCAACGGATGTTGGGTCATCGGCGGTACCCCTGTCACTTTCGGCAGGTGTGGCAGTGGGGGTTCCACTCGCGACATACCGTACGCGTCCACCGCTTTACACTGCGCTCCTTAAGGGTCTTAAGCCGAAGGAGTTTACAAGCTGCACACCGCTTCTCGTCGTGATCTAAGGGGAGACCGGAGTTGCACGTCTTGTGCTCGTCCTTCCAAGGATATCTGACCCTATACTTCGGGCAGAACCTAAAAGGAGTCCTTTCCATAGCAAAAGGGGAAGATGACTAGACCTAGAGGGTAAAGAGGAAAGACATACCGGAAACATAGCCACCCCGACTTCACTCTCCCTACTGTAAAGGCTGGCCAGAAGGCCCGGCCACATGTATGCCTCAGCAGCCGGATCGTAGGTGCCGAAATCCACCGTTGTAGACAAGTCCCCCGTAGTCTTCGTTGAAGTTGTTTTGGCGTCGAAATGACTTGAGGGGAAAAATAACAGACAAGTCAGTTTAGGATAAACAAATGTCTCTTATGTAAGAGCGCCACTATATGTCGGACCATATGCACAGCATGTGATTCTAAGCAGATTAACAATCATCAGAAATGCATATACGCATCCTGAGCCAATTGCCCTTCTGTAAAGAAGACTTTATCTGACCGGGCATGATCATCTTGAATTTCTCTTGGGGAAGAGAAAGGTTGAACTGGGAAAGGTCTAGGATGGTGCGCAGGCCTGCCTGGTTGGGTTAGGGCACCGTGAACAGACGGGAGTAGAAGCCCTTCCCTCGCTCCCCCAGGGGAACGGGTTCCACCGCCTTGCGATCCAGAAGCTTCTGGACTTCGGCTCTAAGGGAGGACGTCCCCGACTGCTGGAACGGAGGATTGATGGGTGGGGTAGAGGGAAGGGGCAAGCGGAAACCCGCCCGAGCAATGGACACGACCCACCGATCCTCAGTGATGGTCTGCCATGCCTCCCAGTGAGGCGCAATGCGCCCTCCCACCGTGGTCTCATGCGAGCGCTGAAAAACATCATTTAGCGGTCTTCTCGGTGGAGAGATCGATTGATTTGAAGAGGAGGTAGAGGACCGAGAGAAAAATCGGCCTTGCTGCTGTTTCCGACGAGAGTTCCCAGATGGTGGATCGACCCTGCATGTCCTCCGATCCAGAAACCCTTGAAAACCAGAGGAACGACGAAGATGACGTTGTTTGAGCTTTGAACAGCGGCTTCACCAACACGGACAGGACTTGGCTGTTTGAGTGCGGTCTTTAGTCTTAGTCAACTCCACACCCGTTGAAGAATGGAACAGTTCTTTGCTGACATTGCGTGACCTGCTCAGGAACCACGCTGTGAGGGCTAGTTTATGTGGCGCGGGGTGAAGGACCCTGCCCCCCTGCTGCACCAGAAGATGTGCTGGGCCCGTCGGAAGGCGAATGGGAGGTCTCTCCGAGAGGCTGAGTAGCTCCTAGAATCATGGCCTGGCTGGCCACCATGGAGCTATCAGAATGACGCTCAGCTGGCGAGACTCCTTGATCTTGCGTATCACCCCGTGTATCAGCGGCGTGAGCGGGAAGGCGTATGCTGTCATGCCATCCCACTGAATCTGAAAGGTGTCGCCCAGGGAGCCGGTGGCCTGCCCCTGCCAGGAGGCGAACTGTTGGCACTTCCTATTGTGCCAGGAGGCAAAGAGGCCCACCCATCTGCTGAATATCTCCTGCAGAACAAGGTTGTTAAGCAGCCACTCATAATTGTCCGCTCCCAATCTGCTGAGCCTGTCTGCCTCCAGGTTGGATTCCCACAGAAGGTGGACGGCCCTGAGGGAGATGTTGTTCTCCAGGGCCCATTCCCACATGCTGACTGCCAGTCTGCAAAGTGGAGGGGACCTGGTGCCTCCCTGCTTGTTCACATAGAACATGCTGGTCGAGTTGTCTGTCTGAATGTGGACGACCTTGCCCTTGATAATGGGAAAGAAGGCTCTGAGTGCTAGCCAGATAGCCTTTAGCTCCAGCCAATTGATGTGGTACTCCTGCCGGGTCCAGGTGCCATGGATGCAATGGTTGTCCCTCGGGAGAAGAGTCCGTAGTGATGGTGACCTGCGGGGTAGGTTGTCGGAAGGGCGTGCCCGTCCGCAGGTTGCAGTCCCTGGACCACCATGTGAGGTACGGGTGAAGAGAAGGAGGAACGATGATCACCTCCGCCTGAGAGCCCAGTTCCTGGTTCCATGAAGCTGCAAAGTGCAGCTGTATCCTCCTCATACTGAGTCTTGTGTGGGGGACGGCCAATAGGACCGCTGCCATGAGACCTAGAAGGTGTTGGTACCTCCAGGCCGATGTCACTTCTCTGCTGAGGAAGTGCACAGTGGCCCTCTTGATGGGCGTGATCTTGTCTTCCGTGGGAAAAACTCTCTGAGCCAGTGTCCCAGATGAGCGCCAAGAAGGTCAGAGTCTGCGTAGGCTGCAGCTGCGATTTCTTGAGATTGAGCGAAAAGCCCCAATAGTGAAGTGTGTTCATGAGGGCGTGAGAGGTGCGGTGCACCGCTTCCAGAGATGAAGCCCTGAAGAGCCAGTCATAGAGGTACGGATAGATGTAGTGTCCCTGAGCCCCGAGGAGGGCCGCCACTGTATTCATTAGCTTGGTAAAGACCCTGGGGGCCGAGATGAGGCCAAAGGGAAGCACCTTGTATTGGAAATGGTAGCCCATGATCCTGAATCATAGAAGTAGAAAAGAACGATGAGGCTGGCAAATCAGGACATGTAAGTACACGTCCTTCAGATCCAGGGAGTACATCCAGTCTCCCTTGCACAATGTCTCCGCTATCAAAGTTGGCGTAACCATCTTGAATTTTTGTAGCGACAGGGAGAGGTTGAGGGTGGAAAGGTCCAGCACAACTCTCAGGCCCGACTGGTTCTTTTTCTGAATGGCCAAAATCCTGGAGTAAAAGCCCAAGCTGGGACTTCCTCCACTTCCTGGCTCTCGACGAGCGACCGGATCTCTGCCAAAAGAGTTGTTGTCCCAACCCGTTGGAGTGGATGGGAAGAGGGAGGAGAGGCTGGGATGGGTAGGCGGTACCCCGTGGATACTACAGAGAGGATCCTGGGGTCCGCAAAATTCTGGCGCCAGAAATGTGCATGGAGAACAAGCCTGCCCCCCCACTGGAGACACATGGACTCGGAGGGGCATGTCATGCCTCCTTTCCCTCTGAGGCTGTTGCGGAGGAGAGGGATTGGAATAAGCCCTTACACCCCCCCCCCTTTTGTTTTTCCCACCGATGTTGGGTCGGCGAACTGTCGGACTGCCTGGACCTCCTCTCTTGGAAGCCTTGGAACCCTCCGTATGTACGCCCCTTGTCAGAGCGCTGCTGTGACTGGGTATACGTTTCGGGTGTGGTCTTTGTAAGAATGGATAAAGACTTGGCCGTTTGAGAGCGGTTTTTCTTTTTGTCCAGCTCCTCGTCCGTGGTGGAGTGGAAAAGGTCACCTCCTTCGACCGGAAGGTCTAATATGCGTCCCTGGACATCCGGGTTGAATTTCGTAGCACAGAGCCAGGCTGTTCTTCTCATGTCCGTGGCCATGCAGATGGCCCGGCCAGAGGTGTCAATGTGGGCCACGGTGGACTCGATGTCTTGTGCCACTATCTTGGCCTCTGCCAGTCCCGCCTTAAATCATGATTGGCTCTGGGAGGAAATCAGCAATTTCCCGCCAAAGCATCTGGTTAACGGCTGCCAGCATGGCATTCGTGTTGGCTTGATGAAGATGCAGGGACGCATTGGAATACAGCTTCTTCCTGTACGCCTCCAAGATCTTCTCCTCCTTGCCTAGCAGCGCTGTGCAGGAAGAGGCCGGGGATGACTAAGGCTTCGAGTATAGTGATGCCACAGCAATCACAGAAGAGTGCAACTGAGGGTGGGCCGATAGCAAGAGTGTATACCCCTCCATCTGCCTGTACTTGGCGTCCAGGCGTCGAATGACTGGCTGGACCGTGAGGGGCTTGAGACAGCCCTTCTTGTCCAATGTGACAACGTCCTTCTGCATCGGGATCCCCGTTCTTGCTGCAGGACATACCGTGAGGATTTTGGTGAGGACGCCCCTCTGATGGTTGCTCGACCTCGGGTTGAGGAGGGCCCAAGTACTCTGCCAGCCCTGCAAGATGTTCGTGAAGGCCTTGGCTGACGACTGTGTTTCGGGGTCGTCCTCCTCATCTGTGTCCACTTGAGGGTCCGGTTGGTCCTGTACCGGTGGAGGGGTACTGGGAGCCGAAGGCTGGGGTGTGGAGACCCGAGCCTGATATGGATCCACCTGTACAATAGGTTGGGCTGACAGGGCAGCGGGCAGCTGCTGGAGCCATTGCATACCCTGCCAATATGGACGCCGCAAAAAACCTGCCTTGCGCAAAGGAAGGCTAGGCTGTAGGCCACGTACCTGGTTGACACAAGTCCCACCTTGACAACATCCCTCCACCTGGTCCCTGTCTTGGTGAGGTATCGGGCGGATGCCAGAATTGTCGAACTGCCTTCCACGTGCCTGTGTCGTGTTGCTTGGCTCACTGGGCCCAGACCCGTCCAGGACTCTTGAGTGTGGATCATGAGGCCAACCCTGTTCCTCAGGCCGAGGCCTGGTAGGCGTTTCCTCTCAGCGGATCTGCCGGTAGAACTGCATAAAGGCGCCCCCTCGGACATGTTGCCAGTACTCTGGTGTGGCCCCTCGGGTAACGACCTGGTAAAAGAACCTTCCGGTCCCTCAACACTGTCAGCGGGAGGATCAACTGATCCCCTCGGCCTGCCAGCCCATAGCTGATATAGCCTTGGTACTCGTGCTGGTATGAGGACCTGAACGGTCCCTCTCCTGCACGGGCGAGTCCTTGGAAGGAGTCTCTCTTGCGGGGTGTACTGGAAAAGAGTGGCCCTACCTTGGATCAATGATAGACAAAGTCCTTTTGGTCCTCTGGAGGCGATCTCTGGAAGAGCTCCCTCCACCTGGCTAGTCTGTTCTTCAGAGACCTCAAGGAGAGTGCGTTGCACGCAGTACAAGCTTGCCAGCCGTGTTCTGGGCCAAGGCAACGTAGGCAGAGGGCGTGGGGGTCTTTAGTCGGAAAGAGCTTGTCGTAGGATGTGCACCTGCTGAACCCAGTAGAAGTCAACATGCACCGGGGAGGAGCAAGACACCTGAGGACCGAGTATCTGAATGATAAAAAGACAGAAGAGAAGAAGTATCTGCGCGTGGAATTACATGGCCGAAGCCAAACCCAGGAACGCTGGTGAATTCGGCCCGTTCCCGTGGACAAGGAGACTGAGGTGTGGCGCCTGAGGGCGCAATCAGGGCAGCGGATGCTCCCAGGTCTGCACCCCAGTCCGCCTCTAAATTTAAAGGGGAAGGGACACCCATGCAGTATCGAGGAAAGGGGACGGGACGTTAAAGTAACAAATGTACTTTTACAAATGGTGCAATTGTGTAGGACGCAGCGACTCCAGTGACAGCCTGTTTTAAAAGATTTAAAAAACAGTCCTGAATGTATGTCTGCCATGTCAGATGCAAACATTATGGCAAGTACCGTATATGCACTATGATTTTCTGGTTCTGCAAATTTGCCCTTTGCAGATTAACTTCCTGAAATCAAAACTTTGATCCTATCAGCCAGCATTTGAGTGCTGTTTCAAGCTGCACACCAAATTACTGAGCACTGGTCGATACCATGCAGTGTCAGCCTCAACATTGAATGTCCCGATTAGTTTCCTACATTCTGATATTTTTTGACAATTTTTATTTTTTTTTAAACTCTTTTTTATTAGTGGTCCAGAAAACACAAAACACAGTTACAGCTTCATCGTACAAATTGAAATCAACATGGTACGGTAATATATAGAAACAGCAGCACATATATCATGCCTCGTCCCGAGGTGGCGAGTCTAAATATCACTGTCATCATCAGAGACCATATCACAAAGAAACATTCTGAGGGGTCCCCAAATATCCTTAGGTCTGCACACCGAAGGGCGTGTGAGGACAAACTGTTCTTCAGCCTCGTTTACATAAACCAGCTCCGGGAGGAACGGCTTCACAGTGGGTGGCGCCGGATTTTTCCATTGTTGCAGAATACATTTTTTGGCCACTGCACAAGTGACATTAAACAGTCTTTTGATCTTTTCGGAGCACTTTCCTATATCCCCGAATAAATATTTCTGTGGAGTCAACACCGGGGGGATTTTTGTGATTTCATCAAGTATATCGGCCACCTCCCTCCAGAACCCAGCCACCACCGGGCAGCTCCAATCATGTGCAACAAGCCAGCGTAGTCCGCTTTGCATTTGGGGCATTGACTCGGAGTATCTGAAACAAACTTGGCTATCTTGGCCGGGGTGTAGTGCAATCTGTTAAGAATTTTGAACTGGATCACTCGTAGTCCAGCATTCAGGGAAACCTTCTTAGTAAGAGAACAATACCTGTCCCAACTCTTATTGTCTATAGGGATATGGAGATCTTTTTCCCATTTATCCCTGTTCAAATTAGCCGTGGGTGAGTGTGCTTGTACCATGGCATATAGGCTGGACACTCTCAAGCGGTCCCCGGCCGTGATCATCTGCACGCAGGGGTGTGTAGGGGGTTCGTCAGGGAACGACGCCCAGTGTTTCTGGAAGGCCGATCTCATGCGATAGTATTGCAGAACTCTAAGTGGGCCCCTGCCAAACGCCCCAGTTATCGGCTGAAGGGTCGCAAACTTTCCCTCGATAAACATATCTCCCAGGCGCATCTCGCCGCCGGGGTCCCAGGCTGACCGTAGGCAGACATCGTGTGTCGGAGGGATAACAGGGTAGTTGCAGAGGGAGATCTCCGGATTATACAGGGTTGACAGTCCCAGTTTCTTGAATATTGCCCTCCAGGCACCAACCGTGCAACTAACAGGGTTGAAGTTGCATGTATCCCTATAATGAGCATCAAAAATTACAGACTATGTTCGTGGGAGAGGTGGTGAGCTCTTCTACATCCACGTGCGGGGGGCCCCATCCCTGGAATACCAATATTTAGAGAATTGGCTTGGGACACATAATAATACAGTTCAAAGTCAGGAGCCGCTAGGCAACCCGAAGAGTATGGTTCAGTTATCTTTCCCCACCCTATTCTTGGAGTCTGCCCATGCCATAGGAAGGTTGTAGCCATTGACCTAAGTTTAGTGAAAAAGAGTCTTCCCGGCCAAATCGGTATGTTCACAAACAGGTACAGTAATTTGGGTAGGACTACCATTTTAAGGACGGCTATCCTGCCGTGTAGTGATATCGGAAGCGGTCCCACAATAGCAGTTTAGTCTTCAAGGCCTGTAGCGTGACATCGTGATTGTCAGTGTATAGCCTATTTTTCCAGTGCGAAACAAGCATCCGATGGACTCATTGGACCACTTCAGCCCGCCCAGAGAGACATGGCAGCCAGTTGCCGGTGTGAGAGGGAAAACCTCTGACTTATCCTTGTTTATGGAGTACCCAGAGTGCGCAGTAAATTCTTGAATCTCTGCCATTATGGGCGCTAGGTTGTTATCCGGTTCACGGATATATAAGAGCGCGTCATCCGCATACAGGGATATTAGTTGGGTGGCCCCCTTCAGGTTAATGCCCCTATTGGAATGTCGAAGCCTGACCGCTATTGCCATTGGTTCTATTGTTAAGGCAAATAGTATAGGCGAAAATGGGCAGCCCTGCCTAGTGCCCCGCCACAACAGAAACATATCCGAGATTGACTGATTGGTCAGAACCCGGGCCCCGGGTTTCGTATAAAGCAAGTTCACGTACCTAATGAAGTTCGGGCCTATCCCAAATGACTCCAGTACTGCTAGTCGGTAAGCCCAGGACAGAGTCGAAGGCCTTCTCAGCATCTAATGATACGGCCACAGCGTTCCTGCCTGGGTCAATTTGGGCCATTATGCCAAAGAGCCTACGCAGGTTGAGTGCCGTAGATCTAGCGGGGATAAACCCATTCTGGTCAGGGTGAACAAGTGCAGGGACCGCCGGTAAAAACCTGTTGGCCAGTACCTTGGCAAATATCTTGGCATCTGCAGTGAGAGGTTGGTCCAGTGCAAGGCGGGTCTCCTCATGGAGTTTCGGCATCGTCAGTGCCGCAAGGTATGTCCCTATCTCAGTGGCCAATTTAGTATCTCTATACAATCGTTCATAAAACCCAGCAAACTCAGCATTTATCTCGTTCTCATTCAATACAACCACGCCGCCGGGCGTCTGTATGCTGGTAATTCGATTAGGGTGCCTGTCGTGTTTGAGTAGATTAGATAGTGTCCTACCCGCCTTGTTGCCCTTGCCATACCTAGGGGCTCGGATCGGGGCATCCATGAACTGTACTTCCCTAGAGGCTAGTTTGCTGAATTCCTGAAGATGTTGCTGTATGTCCGCTAATATGGCCTTGTCATGGGTGCGAGCAGAGGTGTCCTCCAGTAATTTCAATTTACCTTCAGTCAGGGTCAGTTCAGTCCTGACTCCTTTAAGAAGACCCACAGATTTGGACAGTAGCCTGCCTCTGACCCAGACCTTGAAGGATTTCCACACCGTGGAACATTTATCGACTGAGTCTATGTTGATTTCAAGGAACTCAGCGATCTCAGAGTGCAACCCCTCCACCACCCCGGGGTCCCTCAGCAAACCCTCAGGCATTCTCCACCTCCTAGGGGGTCTAGGGCAATTGTGAAACATGACCTCAAGTGTTATAGGGGCATGGTCAGACAGTGTGCGGGACAGTATTTCACGTAACTTTGTTCCAGCAATCAAAAAGGGGGAGACAAACCAGTAATCGATTCTGGACTTGGAATCATGTACTGATGAATAGTACGTGTAACCCCTCGCAGTCGGGTGGAGAGCTCGCCAGGCATCCTCGAGGAGGAGCTGAGAGAGGACACTTCGTATAGTGAGAACAGCCCTGCTTGGTGCTCTAACAATCGTGCTGGATCTATCAAGTACTGGATCCATAGCAATATTGAACTCTCCCCCCAAAACTATAGTAGGGATATTGATAGCAGTGATCAATTGGTACACATCAGTATAAAAGGCAGGGTCATCAATGTTCGGGCCATAAGTGTTGACCAACAATATCCGCTGGCCTGCAATCGAGCCCCAGACAAGAACGTACCTACCCAGAGGGTCTAGTTTATGGCCATCGGGCCGGAGCCCAAGATTCGGGTGTATGAGCGTAGCAATCCCCTGGACTGGGATGAGTAGTTGGTACAGAACCTGGATTTGCCCCAACCAGGCATCATGAACTCGTTATCGGTTCCACAGTACGAGTTTCCTGTAGCATAACAATTTGGGCACCGTGTCTGACAATGTAATTTCCCACCTTCTTGTCTTTCAAACGATTATTTAGTCCCCTTACATTCCATGAAACAAGTTTAACCCTCAGAGCGTGAGCATAGCTTTACAAAAAAATGCACGGATAGTAACGAAAACACCTCAGATGTAGTATCAGCCATTATGGTCCGTGTCAGTGCATTCCAGACCACTTGTTTCAACCGTAACTTACAACCATTTCCCCCACAAACTTTCTCAGAACAGCGACCCATGTAGTGGGGGAACCTTCCCACTACAAACCATGGGGTTTGAAAAAAACAATCCACTACTTTCCCCCCCTGACCCGCCCACCACCCTCACCGTCTCCCCCAACTCGACAGTGTCCGACCCCAAACTTGTGGAATACTCCCGGGGTAGCCATGTTGCCTCACATGACCGCCATCGCCGGCCTCCAGTGCCACCACTCAAAGAAGATGGCTGACTGTAATATCAGATCAAAAGGGCCATGAGGTGGGGCCATCAGCCACTGGGTGCCAAATCATCAAAGTAGGTAAATCCTAGTCCGCTGGTCGAGGTCTATTGTTCGGGACAGGTCGCTCCCCTCTTGGAGGGAGGGTATAGAGGACTCAATATATGATAGGGCTTCAGATGGGTTCTCAAAAAAGTGCGACCTTCCAGCATGCTGGATTCTCATTTTGGCCGGAAACATCAAGGCGTACTTAATCTGCCGTTCTCTGAGGAGCTTCTTGACCGGTTCATAAGAGCGTCTGCTCGCCTGGACAGAGGCGGAGAAGTCAGGATAGATATGTATACGGTTACCTTTATAGTGCAATGTGCCGGTCTCTCTGGCTAACCAAAGGATTGTGTCCTGTCCCTGTAGTTTAGGAGACGAGCAATTATTGTTTGTTGTGGTGCCCCTGGCTTGGGCGCCGGTGCTAGGGTGCGGTGTGCTCTCTCAACAAGGAAGTGCTCGGACAATGCCTCGGATCCAAATAAGGATTTAAAAAGTTCTTCCACATGTTTCTCCATTTGACCCTTGCCGAAGGATTCGGCCAAACCAACCACGCGGACATTATTTCTTCTGGACCTGGATTCAAGGTCCTCGCACTTGCTCTTCAGCTTGCTCATCGTGTCTTTGATATAGGATATATCTCGACTGTGGTGTCCAATGGTATCCTCGTTAGCACTTAACCTGCCTTTGGCCTCAGTGACACACGCACTCTCCTTATCGATTCTGGCCTTCAAGGAGCCTATGGTAGCAACAATCGCATCCAGCTTGGTATTCACAGCCAGGAATCCGTTCTGAACTAGCGTGGCCAGTTTATCCTCTCTGTCTAACACATCCCGTTTGCTCTGTTCTCCCTCATCCGGGTGCGTGCCAATTGTCAAAGCCTGGCTAGCAGAATTGGTGAATGTGTCCATAAGGCCCTTCTTCTTGCCACCAGGGGTCTTAGAGGCTCTGTTTGACTTGCTCAGCTCCCCCATGTTTATATCTAATCTGTGTGTATATTGGATCTTCCTCGGGATCTCCGTAGGGTCGAGGCCCCAACTCCAGGGAGCGGGCACAAGGGGACCTCAACTAAGTGCGGCGTTACGCCACCACAGGATTGCAAGATCAGGATGGATTGTATTCTCCCACGTATATGATGTCCAGCACACCCAGAAAAAACAACCAGTATAGTGGCCCTCAGGGGTCCTCCCCTGCCGGCAGGGCGAAACCAAAATGGCCACGTGGCAATTGCAGTGAGGGGGTAACTAATCGTCCCAGCCAGCAAGGATCAGAAACTGGCAGAGCGTAGAGTGCACTGCAATCCACCCTACCAGGAGACTGCGAGTCTATAGAGGAAGGTAGAAATCAGGGGGTCCGTAGCCCCAAATCAGGAGGTCTCGAGTGGTACTCTGGAGCCCAGCACCAGACGCCGCCTCACCCAACAAGCAGGTGAATCCAGGAGAAGTCCCCGTTTTTCAGCCCAGATGACGAGGGCTGTTCGTAGGGTTACCGGTATTCAGCAACACGGCAACCACGCATCAACAAGTTCAATAGGTAGGAGCGTGGGCCCCTCGCTGCATGTGCGTGGTATACCCAGCCCCAGCAGCCAAGCCAAGCGGAGGGGCTCAGAGGGGAGTGAGCGGCGCAGCAGGGGCACTCCGTCCACTGGGGGAACTCAGAACCACGAGGGAGTGGCCCTCGCAGCCCCGCCAGGGCACTGTGTGCCCCTCCTCCCACCCCCGGCAGCCGCCTACTTGGTTTGTCGGGTTCAATGGTGTCAGGATCGTGCACCAGCAGGAGTCGCGCACCACCAGGGCGAGGGAAGGAGGTCCGCAGAGCAGCGATGGATCAAGGCAGGGACCAGGACACGGTAAAACCATCCAGCGCAGCGGCGGGTCCCCCGCAACGTCCTCTTCGAAGGATGTCAGAATCGGGCGCCAAGGAGATAGCTCCGCCCAACAGCGGCCTTTGGTGATCCGCATCCACGCCAGTCGGGCAGCTTCCTCTGGAGCCGAGAGTCGGCCCGGAAGCGCCACCCGCGTCGGCGGAACTCCACGAGGGCAGAACTCGATAATGCAGCACCGTTGCGGGTTAAAATTTTCACCATCCATGCCTGAGCCCAGCCTCAATATGCACACCGAATTACAGCAAACCAGCCAGCCTATGTGCGGATCTACAAGCTCAGGATGTAAAGGCAACACAGGAGCTTCGGGCTTAAGCGGCCATTTTCTCGTGCGCAACAGCGCCCTGCCATTTTTTGACAATTTTGCCACTGCCTTACACATTTTTGAGCACACCTTCATCCTTGCTCACAATGATTTTCTGGCATTGTCATAGTAAAAGGTAGATACAGTTAACAATCCAACAAGCAATGCCCTGTTTTGATATAGCACCCCCTTTATCTTGATTAGTACAAGTGACAACTGTTCCGACAAAGATTTAATTCTGCCCAATTAAAATGTCTACGCTATCTTAGTGTCCAAAGTTTGCAGCGGCCCATCCACTGAGCTGTGCGGATTCTGGAACACCAGCAAGCAGATTTGGTTTATATTGAAATCTGACACGGCCTCCCGATGTTTACATGAAGTAAATTACTTTGAAATGTATATGTTTGTGGGTTAAGTGGTAAAAGGAGGGTGGGAGATGTTAGGACAGTTTTTCTGAAATCCAACTAAGGGTTTAGTAAAACCATACAACTGAGACAGTACAAGACTCCACTCTTAGTAAAAGGCTGCACCACCTGAGTATATGGTAGCGTAGACAGAGCAGCCACGCTTATCTTAGGAGGGAGAGGGCTGTAGCTCGATACAAAGAAAATGTAGCATACACATGGTTCAAAGAAACACTGAAACTATGTATTGTAAAAATAAAGGAGTTATTTAAATACAAGTAGACCAAGGTAAATCTTGGGTAGAGAAGTACCATCACATTATATATAACCACAATTATAAAAACACAACACTATGCTTTAAAGTACACAGACCAAAGCATAGACCTTGTTCAGAACACTAACTTTCTAGGTAAGTCAGATCTTATCACACATATTTAGTGTGGGGCACACTTATTCATGGGGAGTAAAACCATAAGTTACTTTTAGATTACTTTACAGTAATTCAAGTGTAGTAGACCCTGTCAGTCATGCAGTGACACTCTTAAGAAATCACATGATATGATAAGTCATTTATAACATGCATGTACACAAGTGTTTCTAGATGCGACAAGACCAGGGAGGGAAGACAGAGGGAGGACAAGGCAAACTATGTTACTAGGCCTTGTGTCATTCAGATCGTGCAAGTGCGAGAACGAGAAGTGCAATGGAGAGGAGAGAGGAAAACAGGGCAGCAATGCTCTGAGTAAGTGCAGCCAGGGTGGCGCAGCTCTGGATAGTGCAAGGAGAACAAGGGACTGTAGGGTTACAGTCCCTAAGTGTGTGGTAGGCCCGGAGGCAGTCCAAGGGTGACTCAACAAGAAAGAGCTTTGTACCCAGTGAGACTCTGAGGGTAGCCAACCAACCAGTAGGTACAGCAGACAGGTAGGTCAGATAGGTCAGCAGGAGAGGGAGAGAGGGAAAGCAGAGGAGAAGAGGAACGTTTTTAGCGGCTTACGGAACTTCAGGTGGTCCGGCTCAAGTTTGAGAGGGGCAGGGAGGCCATTCCAGAGTGAGGCACCTGCAGAGGAGAGATCTACCCCCCCACGCACTGTCTGGAGAAGCGTCTAACCCTTAGAGAGTTGGAGGTAGATGAGCGAAGGGCTCAAGAGCATTCTAGAAGAGAGCGTTGGATGAAGCGTGGGCCCCAGAAAGCCTTGTGGACAATGCAGAGGATCTTGAACTTCATCCTTGACGCCACTGGGAGCCAGTGGAGAGATTTCAGGGCTGGAGAGATACAGTTCCTGGGCTTGAGGCCAAGGATAAGTCTTGCATACCTGTTCTGGATTAGTTGCAGAGGGTGGAGATTAGAGGAAGGCAGATTGAGAAAGAGGTTGTTGCAGAGTAGCCCAGCCTAGAGAGAGCCAGGGTTCTGGAGACAGTCAGCTTCAGGGGTAAATTGAGAAAGCGAAGAGTCCCTTTGAGGAGGTGCAGCTGGTAGTGGGACTTCTTGGCAATGTCCGAGATGTGAGGAGAGAAAGAGAGAGTGGAGTCGAAGGTTTTTTGCCTCGCAGGAAGGCGAAGGAAGAGGGACCAAGGCGGGCAGCCAGAGTTTGAGAGGTAAAGTAGGGCAGGGATACTAATGAGAAGGATCTCTGTCTTACTGGAATTAAGGCAGCGATCATTGGAGGCGCACCCATCCTGAATCGTGGCTAGACAATCGGGAATGAGCGAGAGAGGAGAGGAGGCTGAGAGGAGCCTGAAGGAAAGCAGAGTGTCACCGAATAACACTGAAAGGAAGAGGGGAAGGTAAAGATCATGTGGGCCAAAGGGGCCAAGTAGAGGTTGAAAAATCAGGGTGAAAGGATAGAGCCCTGGGGAACGCCACAGGTAGAGAGATAGGTAGCAGAGACAAAGGGACCAAGTTGGACATAATCAACTAACCCTGCTACCAGGATACTTTTCTGAATAGCGGAACACAGATTCAAGGAAGAATATATACCTATAACTACTTTGAGGATAACCATTTTCTAAGTGAGTAAAACCTTTTTGGGGTGATATACAATTACAGTTGGTTTTCAGCTCAGTGGAACACAGTATAAGATAAGCAAGAACTCTCTACACTAATTTAGGATGCACCAGGTAGACCAAGAACACTTTTCAAGAATGGCACACATCTATTCTAGGCAGGTAAAACCTAATGGTGTAAAATACTATTACAGTTGCTTTTCAGATCAGTGGAACCCAGACTGAGGTAAGCAGTAACCTATACACTTTCTAAATGAGCTATCGGCAACTTAAAGGTGGGTATAAACCCAAGATTGTTTTAGGATCTGTATAAAATAGACCAGGGAAAGCAGAACCCAATGTTACACTTTATAAATGACTCAGTATTATTCTAGGTAGGTAAAACCTAAGGCAGACTTATTCTTAACAGGCTATACAGCAAGTTAAGGGAATCAAAACCCAGTTGGTGAACTTATACACTAGACTTTCGAAGGGAATTTGCAGCAGGGATCAATGCAGAAGGCTCCAGGCAAGAGTTTCTTTGCAGCTGGATGCAGCTCTGTGGTTTTGGCACCCTTTTCAAGAGCCAGAAGACGACTGAATATCGTTGGGTGGATTCTCGTCATTTGCAAGGCCCAGAACTCTGATGAAGGGACTTCTAGGACTCAAATTGCATCTGTGGGGTTCCAGCAGGATGCCACCAAAGTTTAATCTCGATTCGGAAGACTGTGCACCACACAATGGCTCGAGGTCCCAGGGTATTGCAGCCACGCAAAGTCGCAGCACAAAGTGAGATGGCTCAAAATGCAGGTCTTCTTTAGTCCAGTGGATCTCACCAGGCTCTGGGTCGTCGCTTTCGGAGTCCCCAGGTCGCTTGGAAGGAAGGGTAACAGCAGACTCTGGTTACACAGCAGGCTCTCTGGACGCTGGAAATCACCTCAGCCGCGTTTTCTTAATCTCCCTCTTCGGATTTGGTTCCACTGGTCGACTTGTCAGCAGTTTCCAGGTTCAGAGTTTTTATCAGAAACTACAGCACAACCTCTGCATTCTCTCCCCACATTTTACAGCAAGGGGTGGCCTGGCTGTTTAATCAGAGACAGCCAGCATCCCCTTCCCCCCACTGGGAGTTCTTTTCAGGCAAAGTGGAAGACAAAGGGCTGTGGAGTTTTGGACTCCACCTTTGCTTCCTGCTTTTCCAGACACACTGGAGCCTGGGCCGAAGACAAAACAGCCACTGAGGTTGTTACCGCCTTCAATGGCAGTGGAAGACCTGAGAAACAGCAAGCATACAAGAAATGTAGAAAAAAGAAGGAGTCCACCATTTTAGAGGCATGGTGGCCCTTCTGTGCATTACCGAGGTTGAATTAACAGCCTGCGAGTAATAAAGACAAATTCATAAAGGTAAAACCAATGCCACCAGCCCTTCATGTAAAACTCGCAATTGTAACAAAATGTTAGCAGGTAAGTAAGAAAGGGGATACACAGTATCCCCCAGGACTCCACATAAGGTGGGGTGTGCTGGCTCACTATATAGAATGTAAAGGGGGATGAACATCCCCTCTTTACTACTTGGGAACTGTAGTTTACCCAAGAACATCAAAGAGTAATTAACATGAGAGCCCATAGGGGCAACTGAGCCTAAGCCCAAAAGTTGTAGGAAACTATAACTTGAACCATACATTATGGAGAGACATAAAAAGGTCACTGATAAAACGTGTAAAAGACTAGGTGAGATAGGGAAAAAGATTCCCCTCCACCTAGGGACAAGGTAAAATAGTTACCCAGGCAAAGCAAAAAGTTCTGGGGATGACACAGGTCAGGAAGATTTATCATTAATATGAAAATCTTACCTAACAGTAGGGGTATGGAGGAGAGGTTTTAATGAAGGGAGATTTGGAGCGGGACCCCCCCCCTCAATAAAAAAAAGAATGCCGATGTAAAATGCCAAAGTGATTTCCATGAAGTAAATGACCACAAAGTAATTTACTTTGTGGAAATTACATGGAAACCTTGACACGATCT
The DNA here is from genome assembly GCF_040938575.1 of Ambystoma mexicanum. NCBI lineage: Eukaryota > Metazoa > Chordata > Amphibia > Caudata > Ambystomatidae > Ambystoma > Ambystoma mexicanum. The sequence goes on from NC_090922.1 coordinate 347,053,018, forward strand.
TCAGCACTAAGAGGGTTCATTCTCAAATTCCCTTTGTCCATGAAGTTCATAAAAGCCTCTTGAGAGCACACTGCCTTTAACAGACACCCCACGCACTGACGTAATGGATACATTATAAGTTACTCATCGTAGTGACTAACTTACTCCTAGTCCATAGTCCCTTTTCCTGTGCCTAATGACACAGGTTTATTATGGGGGAGGATGGTGGGACGTATGGAGGAAAGTGGACTATAGACTAGGAGTATGTTAGTCACTACGGTGAGTAACTTACAATTACTCCTAGGTACTGTCCTCTTTCCTCCATACTGTGTGGGCGATTACAACTGAATGTAGCCCTGGGGAGGAGAGTTGCCATGTGACGTGTCTTTGGAAAGCCACAGCCGTGGCTCTGATGGCGTGGGCGTGCATGTTTGCTGACAAAGGCCTGTGCCGCCACTCAGACGCCTCCTTGATGGCCATCAACATCCACCTTGCTATGGTTTTGACCCGCAAAAACTGACAAGGCGTCCGATTTACGGAAGTCTTCGTACTGTCAGGTAAAATCTTAGAGCACGCCTGACATCCTGACAGTGCAATACCTTTCGAGCCTCATAGTTTCGGTCGACAAAGAATGTTGGGAGTACTATCTCCTCGTTAATGTGAAGGAGGAAACGACTTTAGGGAGAAAGGCAGGGTGCGTCCTGAGCACCATCTTGACCTGGTGAAATACTGTGTATGGCTGTGTATGGCTCTGAAACCACCAGGGCCTGAATTTCGCTGATCCGGCGTGCTAATGTAAGGCCAACCAGTAGGACAGTCTTGATAGTAACCAGTCTGATGTCTGCTGATGCCATGGCCTTGAAGGGTTTGTGTGCCAGGGCTCCCAGAACCACGTTAAGGTCCCCTACTGGGTGGGGACGATTGACCAGAGGATATAGTGTGTTCAGCCCTGCAAATTGCCTTTTAACCACTGGATTGGAGGAGGAGAAAATTTTGTCTCCGGAGTTCTTGTATGCCCCTATGGCCACCAGATATGTACGGCAGGTGTATACCTACACACCTGGGTGGACCAGATGCGCCAAGAAGGATAGCACATCGTCCAGTGCGCACGTCAGGGGATCGATCTTGTTGGTTTTGGCCCAGTGACAGAACCTCGTCACCCATGCTCCTGTATGGACTCCTGGTGGAGTTGCTTCTTGCCCCCTTGTATGATAGCTAAATTGTCCTGTGACAGGTGCAAATGCTTCAGAGCGATCTGTTCAGGAATCAAGCTGCCAGGGCTTACTTCTGTGGAGCGTGGTGAACCACTGTGCCCCCTGCTGGGATAGTGAATGGGCTGGTCCCAACAGACGGCCTACCGGGGGCTGCTCTGCCAGTCGAAGAAGTTCCAAGAACCAAGGTCTTTCCGGCCACCAGGGGGCTATCAGGATGAGCCAAAGGCTCTGCGACTCCCTGACCATGTAGATGACCCTGTGGATCAGCAGAGGGGGGTTGGGAAGCGGGGGGGAGCGGGAGGAGGGAGTGTATGCATTCATATTGTTTGACGGAATCTACAATGCATCCCCCCGCAATCCTCTGCCTTGCCCCAGCCATGGAACAAACTGATGGCATCTCCTGTTGCTCACAGTTGCGAATAGGTCTACCTGAGGGTGACCCCAACTGTCAAAGATCCCCTCAGGACCTCCTCGTTCAACAGCCACTCTTAATTGTCGATCCCCACCCTGCTGAGCCTGTCCGCTTCCAAATTGGATTCCCCCGGAAGTTGGACTGCTGACAAATAAATGCTTTTCGACAGTGCCCACTCCCAAATGTTGATGGGCAGCCTGCAGAGAGGCGGGGACCTGGTACCTCCCTGCTTGTTGATGTAATACATACAGGTGGAGCTGTCTGTATGCAGACCGACCTGTTTATAATGGGGAGGAACGCTTTGAGAGCCAGCCAGATGGCCATCATCTCAAGCCAGTTGATGTGTTCCAGCTGTTCCTGCCGTGACAAAACTCCACACTGTGGTCATCCAGCATAGCCCCCCCACGCCCTATCCACTACCAGGTTGGTCTCTGCACTCCATTTCAGGTCTGGGTGTAGGTGCTGTGGTATATTGACTAGGGCTGCCTGGGAGCCAGTCTCCTGATTCCAAGAGGCTGAGAAATGCAGCTGCATCCTCCTCATTTTGGAGTCTTCTGAGTGGCACATCCAGGAGACAAGCCGCCATTATTCTGAGCAAGTGCTGGTACCACCATGCTGAGGTCAGTGGTCTGCTGAGAAAATGCCTTGTGGCCTTCTTGGTCGCTGTGATCCTGTCTGCCGTGGGGAAGATCCTCTCTGTCCTTCTGTCCCAAATCAGCTCAAGGAATGTTAAGGACTGAAAGAGAAGTAAGTGCGACTTCTTGAGGTTGATAGAGTACCCCAGATAGTATAACATGTGCATGAGTGCTGAAGCCATATGACATACTCCCTCTGGAGACTCCGCTCAAATAAGCCAGCTGCTGAGGTATGGAAAGAGATGGTGACCTCCACCCTGAGCAGGGCTGCTACAGAGTTCATTAACCTTGCAAAGACCCTTGGGGCTGAGTTGAGGCCAAAGAGGAGAACCTTGTACTGAAAATGAAAGCTCAGGATCCTGAACCTCAGGAAGGAACGATGGGGCTCCCAAAATGGGGACATCCAGGTAAGCCTCCTTCAGATCCAGGGAGCACATCCAGTCTCCCCACACAGAGTCTACGCAATAAGCGCTGGAGTAACCATCTTGATCTTTTGAAGGGGTAGGCAAAGGTTCAAGGAAGACCGTCTAGGACAGCCCAGTTCTTCTTCTGAATAGAGAATATTCAGGAATATAATCCCAGGGCTCGTTGCAAAGCTGGAACTTCCTCCACCGCCTGACTATGAGTGAGCGGATTTCCACAAATCACCCAATCTGAGGGAATGGAGGGGAGGAAAGAAGAAATGGGAGGGATTGGCAGGCGGAAGCCAGTGGAGACAAAAGAGGATCCATGGGTCCGCAAACCTTGTCTGCCATGCCCTGAAGTGCAGGGTAAGTCTGCCCCCCAGAGACTTGTGAATCTGGATGACGTCATCACAACCTTTTACCTTCTTTCCGCCGGTGCCTGGAAAAAGCCCTTGTGAGAGGTTTTGTGCTGCTTGTGCCGGTGCTGGCTAGGAGACTGGTCTGGTTGTCTGGCGCATCTCTCCTGAAAGCCCCTGAAGCTACCTAAGCCACCGAAGGTACGTGCTCTATCCGAGCGCTGGTGACTCTGGTTATAGGCCTTGGGCGCTGACTATGTCAAGATTGACAAGGATTTAGCGGTCCGAAGCTATTCTTTTTGTCAAGTTCCTCGTCCGTGGTAGAGTGGAACAAGCCCCCTACACCCCCTCACACCCTCAAATGGTCTAGAATGCGCTCCTGCACATCGGGGTTAAACTTGGTCGCCTTGAGCCAAGATGTCCTCCTCATATCAGTGGCGATACAGATCGCCCTACCTGCTGTGTCGATCTGAGCCACTGTAGACTCCATATCATCTTGGGCCACAATTTTGGCTTCTGCCAATCCGGTCTTGAAGCGCACCTGACTCTGCGCTGGAGATCTGGGACGAAGTCCTTAATCTCCCTCCACAGTTTCTGATTCACCACTGCTAACATAACGTCAGCATTGGCCTGGCGTAGATGGAGTGTGGCATTAGAGTCAATCTTTTTGCTGTATGCTTCCAACAGCCTTTCCTCCTTCCCAAGTAGAGCTGACATCTGAGCAGCTGACTACAAAAATGGAGGCTTGGAGGAAAGGGAGGCCGCAGCTATAACTGATGATTGTAGTTGAGGGTGCACCATCACAATGAGGGAGTCCCCTTCCGCCTGTATGTACTTGGCATCCAGGTGTTTATTGGTAGATTGGTTAAGTGCGGGTTCGCCCATCCCTTGTTGGCAAGGGCTTCTACATCCTTTTGCAGAGGGATGCCAGTTCTTGTGGCAGGGTGAAGGGTCAGCACCTCAGCCAGAACCCCTGCCTGAAGTTGCTCAACTTGAGGCTGCGGAATCCCCAGGTATTCTGCTACACCCGCCAGCCTCTTTTGGAAAGCTTTAGCTGACGAGGGAGTATCCTGGTGCTCTTCCTAGTCTGTGTCGCCCGCTGTGTCCTGCAGGTCCAGAGCTGACAGAGGCGTGCTGGGTGCAGGCAGCTGTTGCGTACTGACTGGCAGCGCCGGGGGCTGCTGCAGAGGCTGTGCCGGAGGCAGTACCTGCATGACTGGTGTGAGCGCGGGAACCGAGGGTTGAACCTGTACCGGGGCCTGGAACACAGTCGGAGCCTGAGGCGGTGCCAGGGGTAGCATGTCCTTGATGACCCCCCTGAGGATGGTGCCCATCTGCGGTGACTTCATGAGGATAAGGAACTTTTCGAAGAACCTATCCTTGCATGCAGGGTAAGGGCCTGTAGGTATGGGAGCCGAGCTCTGTGGTTGCTGAGTTCTTGGTGGTCTTTGCCGCACCCCGCTGGGAGCTGCATACCTTTCATGTGCAGGTGTGGTCGGGTATGATGTGGACCAGGTCACCAGAGTGTTCCAGTCCCACCTACATGTGCGTTCCCATGCCTGCTTTCCAGAAGGAGGAAGCTCTGGGCAAGCCGCCATTTTGTCTGACCTGGTGACCATTTTGTCATGCCCCCGCGCCACGTGCCTGCTGCGTGGTATTTCAAGAGCCGGGCCCAGTCTCCATCTGTACGCTTAGAAGCGAAGGCTCGGACCTTCCGTGCATGAGTGGGAGGCAGAGTGCACCTCTGTGGTGACAAATTTCCTTTTGGCCAGATAAACTGCCAAGAGCAATGTCTGTTGCTTGCGGAACCACTGATGCATGGACGGCACCACCTGCGGAAACTGCAGGGATATTGGTTCTTCTTGCTTGTGGACATAGTACATCACTGTTGTGTTGTATGTCAGAACCCTGACAGGTTTCCCCAGCATACCAGGAGGAAAACAACCAGCCCACACTCTTGAACGTCGATCAACAGCTTTGCTGTTTCCTGTAACCACTCCAACCTGATAGGGCCTTGTCAATCACCAGTGTCATCTGTTGAATCCTGCTGAAACAGCAAGATCATAATCAAATTGGGCAAGTGGGTCTTCCAGAACAGACAATGCTTCATCCTACTGCTTGGCTACATTCTGTTGCCCCAGTCTCCATTTGTTGTCTCCAATGAAGCACCTCCTCTGCAGCCTGCAAAATTGTACGAAAGGGATGCAAGAGTACATGAGGCCAGGCATCCTCTTGTACACCCAGCAACGGAACGCTGTTCTCCTGAAGCACAGTTCCAGTCCTGTATTGCCTCCACCTTAGATTCTGCTGTTATGACCCAGCCTTCTATATCAAACAGCATGCAGAGGAACGTTATTCTATGCAACTCCTCGGCGGTTGACTTCTCAATGTTGTCTACGAATCCTGGGGGAAAACACTGCGGCTTCCATGGTGCCGCTAGCGCCTTCTCTGTTCGTTGAACTCATTTGCCAATCATCCCATTGGGCTACACATCCACCATGTTTCTATACAAGCTGGTAGTCGCAGCAGAAAGGCATGTTGTAAAAATTGAGTGGCAAAGAGCAAAACCTTGAACTTTATCACTCCTGCGAAAACTCAAACCTCAGGAACCTTTGATGTTTCTTAAGAATAGGAATATGAAATTAGGCATTTTCAAGTCCATAACATAGAGGAAATCCCCTCTTGGATAACAGAGATAATGTTGTGCAGAATCACAATTTTCAGTGTCTTTCTGACAATAGACTTGTTTAATGCTCGGAAGTCCACTATGGGCTTGTTCCCCTTGAACACTAAATATCCCTGTGCAAAAGAGACTAACTCTCCCTCAGTTAAGTACAGTCTCTATTATAGCCAGTACCGTGATAAAACTAAAATCTGACAACAAAAGAAGTAGATAGACAGGAGGGCAATAACAATTGGAATATCCTTTGGGTTGCTATTTTTGGAATTAAAAAAAAAAAACATGGGACGCGAACGCTCTGCAACGGAAACTATTTCGAGTGAACACAGCAGTTTTTTGACACATAACTGTAGTCAGAAATAGTATAGACGCTGCCACAGACACTAAATCCCACAACTGAAGGGCTAGACAGACGGGAGGGCAATACTACCTGGAGCACCCCTAGTTTTGTATAGAAGATATACAATGCATTGCATCTTGTATTTATTTAGACCATATTCTCCAACAGGTCGACAAAGCAGAGGAGGAATACATCTGTTGAGAAGAGTCGAAGCTGAGATGAGAATGTTCCGATATCACTCAGAGGAGAAATGCTGGTAAGGACAGTAAACTTACTTGCTTGGGTTCACAAAATACTGATATATGCACTGACAAATCAGATTGGATGACACTATAAACATAGGCTTTCCATTTAATTGTAGGTAGAACTAGTATACAAGGTGACAAATCGGGAGACCCAATGAAAAAGTCTTTGGTAAGAACACCAACATGATGAATGCCAATGTTCTGATACAGGAAATATATAAACCTAGTGATGGTTCCCCATTTCTAGATTCCCCTTTTAGGGTGCATCAAGATTTCAAGACAATTGAAGACAAGAGAAACTCCTACAAAACAAGACAGACCTTTTTGACAAAAACAGCTATGTTGTCTTTGTTAAATTGTGACCCTGACTAATGTCGTCAGGTTTTAGTCCTGAAGAAAGCGGACACACAGATATTGGTTCCTCTGTGTTAAGGTGTGAATCACGGGAGCGTTGCGTACCTGAATTCCTGGTTGATCTCGACGGGGCAGCCAGACTGACCAGAAGAATTGGTGACACTAGCAACCAGCCTCTCCTCCACCCAGAATGGGTACTGGGTAGAAGATGGGCAGATTCCCAACGCCACAAGCTGCTCTCTCCTGGTTTCAGTGACGTCGGGACTGTGCAATCACAGACAGGAGAAGTTAAAGGAGCTAATCCTTAAGGTGGCGAGGCTCCTGAGTTCAAAGTAGTCAGGGGAAAACCCCAGAAGAATGGCACAAGATGCTATGGTGATTGAGAGTCCAAAGATGTGAGAGCAGTACTCCAGAAGCTGGCACTGGGTGTTGTTGGAGTTGAGAGTCCCAAAGAGTGGGAGCCGTACTCCCGTAGCTGGCACTGGATGCTTTGGTGACGAGAGTCCAAAGGTGTGGGAGCCGTACTCCCGTGGCTAGCACTGGATGCTGTGGTGATGAGAGTCCAAAGGAGTGGGAGCCGTACTCCCGTAGCTGGCACTGGATGCTGTGATGAGAGTCCACAGGAGTGGGAGCTGTGCTCCCGCAGCTGGCACTGGATGCTGTGGTGATGAGAGTCCAAAGGAGAGAGGGCAGTCCCAAGAAAGGCACTGGTGATAACCACTAGGTACAGGCTTGGCCAGGGAGGAGAGGAGGGAGTAAGCAGGCAGGAGCACTGGGCTGGCAAGGAAGAGGAACCAGGAAGAGAAGGGAAATCTGACTGGGACCAGGGGAAGGAGAAAAACTGGAAGGGAACCACAAATAGCGCGAGGGGAAAACCCAAAAGGCAGCTGTCATCCGCAACCGCTACCGCGGGTGGCGGCTCCTTCCACGTTGGAGGCTCTCCGGCAGGTAGAGCGATTTAGTCCCCTCTTTGTGTCTAGTACCAAGCCACGACCAATCACAGAACTGCCGGTAGTTTATCTGCCATTCAAGCCCGGCAGCGGCTGCGTTTCAACCGTTGCTGGTTCTCGCTCCAGCGGCTCTGGTTTTTACGCTCACCAGTGTTTGCCCTCTGCTAGCCTCGCCTTGCAGCGGGTCTGCCTTGCTTGCTCGTCCCTCCTCTTTGGGATAGGAGTTCTTTTCTTCTTACCTGTCTGCCGTAGGATACAGCGGCGGCCTTTTCTTTCTGCAGCGTTTTCCTTGCCGATCACTCGCACTTCTTCGCTTTCTTTTTCTAGTATCGCCGCTCCGGGCGTTTTTTGTCCTCCCGCTTTGCCGCTCTTTTCGCTCGCGGCTCTCCAGTTTTTCCCTTTTTTCTCTGTCCATTGTTTTCTCTTCTGTATTTCTCTTTTTCTCACCTCGCCTTTCATATCCTTGGGCCTGGTTTCCTCCACCTCTCTTTGGAGTATAGGACTTCCCTCCTGAGTTTCTACCCGGTGGACCACGCATCAGCTTCCAGTTCCAACTGCATTCCAGTTCGATCGTCACCTACCTCATTGCAAGAACATCCTAAGGGTTTTTCCCACTTGTGGGTTTTTTCCCCTTTTTGTCCGGCCTGTTCCCGGTCAAGGGGTCCCAGGACGGCTGTCAAGTCAGCGGTCACTGTGGCTTCTCACCGAGACAGGCAAGTGCTACCTAAAAAAGAACGGGACTACCTGAGCCGGCGGAATCTACAGAACGCAGGCGACTCTGAGGACTCAGGTGAGGAGAGTGTGGAGGGAAGGGAAGAGAAAGGAGTCATACAGCTTTCACAGTCACAGATTGAAACGCCTATAAGGACCAAGATGTCAGCCGAAGAACAAGTCCAAGAATTATGGAAGGCTTTTCAGGCCATGTCAATGGAATTACAGGGGGTAAAATCGAAGAATGCCCTTCTAAAACAGATGGTAGCGGTCCGGGAACCCTCACATCCCCCGGAATTGCCTCCTATGACTCTTTCGTCCGGAAGATTTGATGGCTCACCAAAGAGGGTGAAGGAATTCCTGGAAGCCTGCAATGTATATTTCACTTTCAGACCACACACCTTCTCCACGGACCAAGCCAGAGTAGGTTTTATGATCTCAAATATGACAGGGAATGCTTTAGCCTGGGCTACTCCGCTAGTTACGAGCAGTAATGCCATTCTACAGGATTTCTCAGGGTTCCAGAACCTACTGAAACAGACTTTCGAGCGACCCGAACTATCTTTTACTGCAGGTGAGGACCTGCTGGATGCACGACAGGGTGCTCTGGACGTGCTGTCATACATCTCCTCTTTTAAGACACTGGCGGCAGGAGCAGGATGGTCCGAACAAGCACAATACGCTGTATTCCGGAGAGGGTTGAGAGAGGATATCAAAGATGAGCTAGCCAGATCTCCACGCTCTCCCACATTTCCAGACTTACTTGCTGCCGCTCTCCACATTGAGTACCGTCTCCAAGAGAGGAGGACAGAACGCAGGAAGCAAAGAGGACCAGGAAATCCCATGAACCCTCCTTCACACTCTCCTTCTGGACGATTCACCTCTACTCAGAGCGAAGAACCGATGCAAATCGGAGCTACCAGAGCACCTCTGTCGTCAGCGGAGAGAAGGCGAAGAAGAGAAAAGGGATTGTGCGCCTATTGTGGTTCCAATCAACATGTACTGAAGGATTGCTCTGAGGTACCGGAGAAGAAGGCGGGAAACGATTACCCTCGGCGCCAATAGGGACGGGCAGCCGGGGGTATTCTGATCTTTTACAGCGTCCCTATGTCACACTTTCAGTATCGGCGTCAGAATCCCAAGAGGATTCCAGACTGATGGTACTATCTGTTACCTTGAATCTAAATGGAAGACTGGTGGAAAAATTAGCCTTATTGGATCGTGGAGCGGCCGGGAACTTTGTGGACACTCTGTGGGCAGACAAGATGGGGCTCACACGGATAGTTCGGAAGGTGGGTCAGAAGGTGGAAGGAGTGGACGGTACACCTTTGTCGTCCGGATTAATCACTCATACCACTGAACAACTCTCCATGGTCATCAACCAACACACAGAAACCCTGCAGTTCGACATCATTAAAGCCGCACATTTCCCCATAATCTTAGGCATTCCCTGGCTGCGCAGGCATAACCCGTATATCGACTGGACGGAAAATCGACTAAGCTTTTGCTCTACGTACTGTTCGGTAAACTGTCTTCCTTCCGATACCAGGGAAGATCAAAAGTCAGTCAGAGTGCTCTCCAAGGATCATATAGGGGTTCACACGCTTCCTAATTTCTGTGCTAGATACTTCGGGGTATTCCAAGAGAACATTCACGCGCAGCTACCTCCTCATCGGCCAGAAGACTGTTCAATCGATCTCGAACCTAATGCACTGGTGCCATTTGGGCGCATGTTCTCTCTCTCTCTCAGGCCGAGAAGAAGGTATTAAGAGTCTACCTAGATACCAACTTGGAGAATGGTCTTATTCGACCTTCGAAGTCACCAGCTGGCGCCTCCCTTTTCTTCATCAAGAAAAAAGACACGACTGATCTTCGACCCTGTATCGATTACCGGGGCCTCAATAAGGTTACAATCCGGGATCGGTATCCCATGCCACTCATAACCGACATTATTGAGGCGGTACAAGGGGCTCGAATATTTACCAAATTGGATCTCCGAAATGCATATCATTTGCTTCGCATCACTGAGGGGGACGAATGGAAGACGGCTTTTCGAACTCCATATGGTCTGTTTGAGTACCGAGTGATGCCGTTCGGCTTAGTGAATGCACCGGCTGCATTCCAGAGATTCATGGATAGGATATTCTCTGATCTGTCGGTCTCGGTCATAATATACCTCGATGACATTCTGGTTTTCTCCCCTAACATGGAGGAACATGTTTAACATGTCACACAGGTACTGTCTCGCCTTCAGGAAAGGAAAATCAGTTGCTGGTCAAGGGCGGGAAGTGTAAATTTGCAGTATCCTCAGTTCCCTATCTCGGATTCATTCTTTCAGAGGAAGGGGTGGCCATGGACCAAACCAAGGTGGATGCGATTCTGGATTGGCCAGCTCCTACTTCAGTCCGAGAAGTCCAGAGATTCTTAGGATTAGCTAACTACTACCGCAGATTTATCTCAAACTTTTCGGAGGTAGTATACCCGATTACGCGCCTACTCAAGAAGGAGGCTATTCCTTTTTTCTGGTCTGATGAAGCAGAGAAAAGTTTAAATTTTCTCAAAAGATTGTTCTGCACTGCTCCCATTCTCCAGCATCCTGATCAATCACAACCATTTGTTCTGGAAACTGACGCTTCTGCGGTAGCTGTAGGAGCGGTATTGCTCCAGCTTATCCAAGGAGCGGAACATCCCGTAGCCTACATGTCAAAGACTCTTTCTCCTAGCCAGCTCAACTATTCGGTACTGGAGAAAGAACTTCTGGCCATGAAACTAGCCTGTGAAGAGTGGCGCCATCTCCTACTAGGAGCCAGACATCCTTTTCTGATTAGGACCGATCATAAGAACCTCAAGGTACTACAAGAACTGGAGTGTTCTAATTCCAGACAGGCCAGGTGGGCACATCACTTTGCACAGTTTGAATTCCAAGTCTCGTATATCCCGGGATCCCAGAATAGTCTGGCGGATGCCTTATCCCGCAAAGACTCCACCAAGGAACACCTGGAAATAAAGAAGGAGTCCGTGTGCAAACACAACCAAATCCTGGCCTTTGTTGGTTCTTTCCTCAAAGAGGTGAAAACTGCCCTCACACAGGAAAAACTTCAACTACCCCTACGTAATACCTCTCCTTTTCAACAAAGAGGTGACTGGTTTTTCTACAAACAGAAATTGTACATTCCCAAAGGTCCTCTTCGTTCTAGAATTCTGAAGTGGAGTCACGACTCTCGCTCGGCTGGCCATAGAGGACCCGAGAATACCCTGGCGCTTCTCTCTAGAACATTTCTTTGGCCAAATGCTAGAAAGGAGACATAGGAGTATGTCAACACTTGTCCAATTTGTGCCAGAGCCAAGTACCGCCTGGGAAAACCGTTGGGTCTGCTCACTCAGGTCGAACTTCCAACGCGCCCCTGGGGTCTCATATCTACCGATTTCATTGTTGATCTGCCGGTATCGGAATCCTGTACCTGCATTATGGTCACGGTAGACGCTTTTTCCAAGTTGGCACATTTTTCTCCCCTTCCGGGTCTGCCCACTGCTGCAAAGATGGCGGAGGTTTTCTCTCGAGATATATTCAAGCTACATGGTCTTCCCGATAAGATAATCTCGGATCGGGGAAGTCAGTATATCTCGAAGTTTTGGACCGCCTTCTGCTACCGTTTGGGCATTGAAAGAGCTCTGTCTTCAGGGTTTCACCCAGAGACCAATGGTCAGACGGAACGCCTTAATGCAACACTGGAACAATACCTAAGGTGTTATATATCTCAGCATCAAGACAACTGGGTCTCGCTGCTTCCCACGGCGGCATTCTCATACAACAATACTAGACATTCCGCCACAGAACTTTCTCCTTTCTACTGCACTTACGGAGTTCACCCTCGTGCGGTATTTCCGGAGGTTCCCAGTTATACCAACTCCCCGACGGTGGAAGAGGTATTAGGGAATATTAAGGAGGCCCAGACTTCTGCTATGCGGAGTTTAGAGATTAGCAGAAGACGGACGAAATCCAGTGCCGATCAACATCGGAAAGAATGTCCAGTTTGGAAGCCAGGGGATCAGGTGTGGTTGTCCACCAAGTTTCTGCCTAGATGGACAAGGCCTTCTAAACTGTCTCCTCGTTTTCTGGGACCTTTCACTATTCTCTCTAGAGTAAATCCTGTAGCCTTTCGCCTTCGGCTTCCCTCCTCTCTTCACCGCATTCACCCGGTCTTTCATTCCTCTCTTCTCAAACCTTACCACCCCGATCTTCACCAGAGAACCATTCCCAGATCTATCCTAGCACGGTCCTCGGAGCCTGATGAATATGAGGTATCTAAGATCCGTGATTCCAGGTATTATCGCGGACGTCTTGAGTACCTTCTGTCCTGGAAGGGATACCCGGAGTCGGAGGACTCATGGGAACCGGCTTCTCAGGTTCATCCGCCAAGGTTGTTGGATACCTTTCACCGCCGCTATCCGGGGAAGCCTGGGGCGGTTAGGTGGGGAGGGGGTCATACTGTCATCCGCAACCGCTACCGCGGGTGGCGGCTCCTTCCACGTTGGAGGCTCTCCGGCAGGTAGAGCGATTTAGTCCCCTCTTTGTGTCTAGTACCAAGCCACGACCAATCACAGCACTGCCGGTAGTTTATCTGCCATTCAAGCCCGGCAGTCGCTGCGTTTCAACCGTTGCTGGTTCTCGCTCCAGCGGCTCTGGTTTTTGCGCTCACCAGTGTTTGCCCTCTGCTAGCCTCGCCGTGCAGCGGGTCTGCCTTGCTTGCTCGTCCCTCCTCTTTGGGATAGGAGTTCTTTTCTTCTTACCTGTCTGCCGTAGGATACAGCGGCGGCCTTTTCTTTCTGCAGCGTTTTCCTTGCCGATCACTCGGCACTTCTTCGCTTTCTTTTTCTAGTATCGCCGCTCCGGCGTTTTTTGTCCTCCCGCTTTGCCGCTCTTTTCGCTCGCGGCTCTCCAGTTTTTCCCTTTTTTCTCTGTCCATTGTTTTCTCTTCTGTATTTCTCTTTTTCTCACCTTGCCTTTCATATCCTTGGGCCTGGTTTCCTCCACCTCTCTTTGGAGTATTGGACTTCCCTCCTGAGTTTCTACCCGGTGGACCACGCATCAGCTTCCAGTTCCAACTGCATTCCAGTTCGATCGTCACCTACCTCATTGCAAGAACATCCTAAGGGTTTTTCCCACTTGTGGGTTTTTTCCCCTTTTTGTCCGGCCTGTTCCCGGTCAAGGGGTCCCAGGACGGCTGTCAAGTCAGCGGTCACTGTGGCTTCTCACCGAGACAGGCAAGTGCTACCTAAAAAAGAACGGGACTACCTGAGCCGGCGGAATCTACAGAACGCAGGCGACTCTGAGGACTCAGGTGAGGAGAGTGTGGAGGGAAGGGAAGAGAAAGGAGTCATACAGCTTTCACAGTCACAGCAGCAGGCAGGAGGAGAAGGGAAGCCAGAGGCAGAGTCAAGGGCCAAGGCAACGCTGGACAAAACAAGGGAGAGCGAGTACACGATCCGGAACAGAACGCGTTGAGGCGCGATCTGCTCCCGATCCTCTCTCTCCCTTTATGGGCCGCCGGCGCCCGCGAGGCATGGAACGCATGCCTGATTGTCGCCAGGCGCCGGCGGACCCAGAGCGAGGCTTGAGCAGCAAGCTGCTCCAATCCTGGGCAACCGCTCCACGGCGCATGCGCGGGACCTTGACCGCGGTCTCCCGCGCACGCGCCGAGGAGCCCATGTCCCCGGAGCTCTCCCCCTGGCGCCTCCCCAAGCGCGAAAGCGCAAATAGAGGCGCCAGGAAGGAAGAGCGCGAGCAGCGAACCCTGGTCTCCCGGTAAGCGTGACACTATACCCCCTCCCAGGAAGGCCCAGAGCCTCAGGTTTCCAAGGAAACCGGCGATAGAACTCGCGCACAAGGCGCGGAGCGTGCACATGCCGAGAGGGTTCCCAAGTGCGATCACAGGCCGGGTACCCCTTCCAATCCACCAAGAAATGGAGCACCCCCCTGCGATAGCGGCATCACAGATCTACTGAACCTCGAATTCTGGAACCCCCTGTACCAGAACAGGGGCTGGACAAGTACCGGCACAACCATAGGGATCCACCACATAGGGCTTCCAAAGGGAAACATGAAAAACAGGATGAATATGCCATGAATGGGGGAGCTGGAGACGAAAAGCCACAGAGGACAGGCGTTTGATAATTCTAAATGGGCCAAAGTACCGGGGAGCCAATTTAACAGGTAAGTTGCGAAGAGGCAGATTCTTAGAGGTCAGCCAAACCCTATCCCCAACCCGGAAATCAGGTTCCACCCGCCTTCTACGGTCAGCCTGAGCCTTCATATGGTCTCGAGCAGCCTCCAAAGAGTTACGTGCCAGTTCATGCTGCCGTTGGATAGCTGAAATCAAGGCATCAGCGGAAGGAACCGTACTGGTCGGTACAGGGTGGAAAGGTATTAATTTTGGATGTTGACCCATAGAGCAATAAAAAGGACTAGTCCCGATGGAAGAATGAAAGGAATTATTGTAGGACACCTCAGCTAGATCTAGATAGGTACTCCAATTGGTCTGTGTGGCATTTGCAAAACTACGGAGGTATGTTTCCAGTGTCTGATTCGTTCTCTCCGTGAGACCATTGGATTGTGGATGATAACCTGAGCTTAGGGCTCTACGAATACCAAGGTGGCCACAAACTTTACTCCAGAAGGAAGAGAGAAACTGAGCCCCTCGGTCAGAGATGATCTTCTCAGGAAGACCCTGTAAACGATAGATTTCGTGTAGAAAAGCTGTGGCCATCTGGACAGCAGTAGGTATCTTCTTGAAAGGAATGAAATGGGCATACTTCGTAAAACAGACCACAATGACCATAATACAAGTGTGCCCTTCAGAGGGAGGAAGGTCGACAATAAAGTCGGTGGCAATTGTGTGCCAAGGGTATGGCGGCAATTCAGTAGGAGAAAGCAACCCCAAAGGATGTTGTCTGGGAACCTTGGATTGAGCACAGATCGGACAGGCCTGTACATATTTCCGAACCTCCCCAGCCCAGCCAGGCCACCAAAATTGTTGTGATAGTAACTCTTGTGTAGCTCGAATCCCTCGATGGCCTCCAATGGGGGAATCATGGACACCGTGCAAAATGCCATCGCGAATCTCCCCTTCGGGGATGTACAGTCTTCTCCGAAAGAATAAAAGGCCATGATTTTCAGATATTGAGGGCCGTTGGAGCAAAACTGACCTCCTAGAATCAGTCCGAGTAGCGTCTGTAAGAGTGGTGATAAAGTCGATAGAAAATGATGAGAAGAGATCAGTGGTTGAATCTGACTGGAGTTGTCCTCTTTCTTCTCTATCTCCAAGGACCGAGACAAGGCATCAGCTCTTAAATTCGAAGATCCGGGGATGTAAGTAATATGAAACACAAACGGAGAAAAGAAGAAGGCCCACCGAGCCTGCCGTGGTGTCCGACATTGCAAGGAGCGCAAGTACTGCAGGTTACGGTGATCAGTACGGACCTCAATAGAGAAGCGGCCTCCCAACAGGTGATGTCTCCATTCCTCATATGCGGTCTTGATAGCCAACAGTTCCTTCTCAATAACTGCATAGTTCCTTTCACTAGGATTCAGCTTGCGAGAGAAGTAGGCCACGGGATGTTCAATCGACGTAGCGGTATCCTTCTGCAAAAGTACAGCCCCAACAGCAAAGTCCGAAGCGTCCGCTTCAACGATGAAGGGCAAGTCGTCCTGTGGGTGGCGTAGGATCGGAGCGGCCATAAAGGCTGACTTCAAGGTGTCAAAAGCTTGTGTGGCAGAAGAGTCCCACAGGAAAGCAATCTTGCTGCTCGTCAGTCTAGTAAGAGGTGCAGAGATCTCAGAGAAACGAGGAATAAATTGCCTGCAAAATTTAGCGAATCCCAAAAAGCGTTGCAAGGGCCTTACATCATGAGGCTGTTTCCACTCTTGAATAGCCTGGACCTTCTTGGAATCCATCTCAATACCAGCCTGTCTTATCACAAATCCTAGGAACTCTATCCTTGATTGATGAAAGGAACACTTCTCTGCCTTGACAAACAGATGATTGCGAAAAAGCCGATTGAGGACCTCTCGTACATGACTTATGTGTTCCTCCCTCGATCTGGAAAAGATTAATATGTCATCCAGATAAATCCAGACAGAGATTCCAATTACGTCTCCAAAGATGTGATCCATGAGTCGTTGAAAAACCGCAGGGGCATTGCAAAGGCCAAAAGGCATCACCCTGTATTCAAAGTGCCCAAATGGTGTCTTAAATGCTGTCTTCCATTCATCTCCACTCTTGATGCGGACCAGATGATAGGCCCCTCGAAGATCAAGCTTAGTAAAAATCCAAGCCTGATGTAGGGCCTCAAGGATACTACGAATCAAAGGTAGTGGGTACCGGTCTTTGATGGTAATATCGTTTAATTGCCGGTAATCTACACAGGGTCTCAAAGTGCCTTCTTTCTTTTTTACAAAAAATAGAGGAAATCCAGCGGGTGACTTGGATGGTACGATGTATCCCTTACTCAAACAGTCCGATAAGTAATCCTGCAGCACTCGTCTCTCCTCCCGGGACAAAGCGTACAGTCTGCCATGGGGAATCTCAACACCAGGAGACAGTTCTATGGCACAATCGAACGACCGATGAGGTGGCAGGGGTATGTTACCTGGTTCAACGAAAACCTGTTCAAAGTCGGCATATTCAGGGGGAATCAGTAATTGGGAACAAAGGCTGGTCCCCTTGTCACAAAGTTCCAAGTTAGTCGAAGAAACCAAAGTCTGGACTGGCAAGCTGCATTTCGGGGTACAAGATGTGAAGAGAAGGTCAAGGTGTGCGTCCTCCAATTAATAACCAGGTTGTGATGCTGGAGCCAAGGTAACCCCAAGACCAACTTGTAGGTGGGTGACCTGATAACGTCCAGAGCAAGCTTCTCCACGTGATCGGCGATCCGAAGACTTAATCAGGCAGTGTGCAAACGAACCGGTCCAGAAGATAAAGGAGTACCGTCGATAACCTCCACAGGAAGGGCAGAGTGTCTGGGCAGCAGGGGAATCTTGTGGCTGTTAGCAAAACTTTTGTCGATGTAATTGCCAGATGCTCCGCTATCCAACAGCCCAAAAACTTCAAGCATCCGACCGGGCAGTTGAATCTGGACCCTCAAGGTTAGTAAAATAGCAGGTTGCATGGGAAGAAGAATCGAGCAAAAGGTGGAAAGGTCTGAAAAAGGGGTGAGACCTGTCGTTGCCTCTCCTCCACACGACAGGTCCTCTAGTTTCCCAACAACTTCTTCAGTGGTCGTAAAGGACACGTTCCCAAGTAGTGCCCGGCAGCACCACAGTAAAGACATAGGCGTAAAGTTCTTCTTCGCCTCCTTTCCTCGTCAGATAACGGCCCTCTCACAGCTCCCAACTGCATAGGTTCGGGTCCAGATTCTGTCAGACCAAAAGCCCCGGCGGGAAGACTGGCTGTTCTGGGACCGACTTTCTCCAGCCGACGTCTCTCAGCCTTTCGTTCAGCTAATCTCTGGTCAATGCGAAGCACCTGATTGATTAAGAGTTGGAGACTCTCAGGTTCGGGGATGTGAAGTAGTTCGTCCTTGCATTCCTCCCTCAGCCCCCGGCGAAACAGGGTCTTTTGCGTGATTTCAGGCCATTGTGAATCTGTAGCCAGCAGGCGGAAGCGACTGATGTATGTTATTATGTCAGAACTGCTCTGCTTGATGTCCATCAACTGATTCTGCGCAGCGGCAGCCAGGTTGGGTGTCTGAAAGACCTCCAGGAATGCCTTCTCAAAAGCAGCAAAATCATTCAAAATGGGGCTATTAGTAGCCACAAAAGGTGTCGCCCAGTCTAGGGCATTCCCAGTTAAGTTTCCCAAAATATATCCGATCTTGGCCTTGTCATTATTGAAATAGGTCGACCTGAAGACAAAATGGATACGACAGTGGTTGCAGAATCCCGCCACTCGACGTGGGTCTCCATCGAACCTGATTGGGGAAGTATGGGCCAAAGAACTTTGAGCCTCCGGAACACTCCCTGTCCCCTGAGTAACCATCTGGCGTAAGACTTGGTTTTCTTCATGTAAGGCAGTCATCTCCGCTCTGAGGGCTTGCAACTCATTCCGCAGGTCCTGTGTGTCTTCCATTTCCAGATCGGAAGGTAGGCGTCTCAATCTGTTAAGGTGTGAATCACGGGAGAGTTGCGTACCTGAATTCCTGGTTGATCTCGACGGGGCAGCCAGACTGACGAGAAGAATTGGTGACACTAGCAACCAGCCTCTCCTCCACCCAGAATGGGTACTGGGTAGAAGATGGGCCGATTCCCAACGCCACAAGCTGCTCTCTCCTGGTTTCAGTGACGTCGGGACTGTGCAAGCACAGACAGGAGAAGTTGAAGGAGCTAATCCTTAAGGTGGCGAGGCTCCAGAGTTCAAAGTAGTCAGGGGAAAACCCCAGAAGAATGGCGCAAGATGCTATGGTGATTGAGAGTCCAAAGATGTGAGAGCAGTACTCCAGAAGCTGGCACTGGGTGTTGTAGGAGTTGAGAGTCCCAAAGAGTGGGAGCCGTACTCCCGTAGCTGGCACTGGATGCTTTGGTGACGAGAGTCCAAAGGAGTGGGAGCCGTACTCCCGTAGCTGGCACTGGATGCTGTGGTGATGAGAGTCCAAAGGAGTGGGAGCAGATGCTCCTGTAGCTGGCACTGGATGCTGTGGTGATGAGAGTCCAAAGGAGAGAGGGCAGTCCCAAGAAAGGCACTGGTGATAACCACTAGGTACAGGCTTGGCCAGGGAGGAGAGGAGGGAGTAAGCAGGCAGGAGCACTGGGCTGGCAAGGAAGAGGAACCAGGAAGAGAAGGGAAATCTGACTGGGACCAGGGGAAGGAGAAAAACTGGAAGGGAACCACAAATAGCCCGAGGGGAAAACCCAAAAGGCAGCAGGCAGGAGGAGAAGGGAAGCCAGAGGCAGAGTCAAGGGCCAAGGCAACGCTGGACAAAACAAGGGAGAGCGAGCACACGATCCGGAACAGAACGCGTTGAGACGCGATCTGCTCCCGATCCTCTCTCTCCCTTTATGGGCCTCGAAAGCAAGCCTGATTGTCGCCAGGCGCCGGCGGACCCAGAGCGAGGCTTGAGCAGCAAGCTGCTCCAATCCTGGGCAACCGCTCCACGGCGCATGCGCGGGACCTTGACCGCGGTCTCCCGCGCACGCGCCGAGGAGCCCATGTCCCCGGAGCTCTCCCCCTGGCGCCTCCCCAAGCGCGAAAGCGCAAATAGAGGCACCAGGAAGGAAGAGCGTGAGCAGCGAACCCTGGTCTCCCGGTAAGCGTGACACTATACCCCCTCCCAGGAAGGCCCAGAGCCCCAGGTTTCCAAGGAAACCGGCGATAGAACTGTAACGCTCACCTGATTCTCGCAGAGGCGCCGGTCTTGACTGGGCGACTACCGTATCTTCAAAGGTGATGTGTAGCACCCGGTTGGCTCTTTGGGCTGGACCTCTGTGCACTGTATGCCTGACGTGTAGAGTAAGATGTCTGCAGATAGAAAATATGGGGTTAATGAACTGGGGTTATTGGGGTGTCCCTATCTCTTTCCTCTTCTCCTCTCCTGTAGACCCCCAAAGGTTAACGCTCTCACCTTAGGTAAGTGAATGCCGAGCTTTCCATCTGCCTCGGGGCAGGGTGCTGTAACCAGTTTCTTCACTGGATAGGTAGCGCAGGCCTCTTGACTTCAGAGGACTGCTGTCCGTCGTTTACTGCACGAACGGTAAGTTTCGAGTCATTCAAATGTCTTTAAAGTCTTTAGTAATGATGTCTCTTGTTTTGCAGGGTTCCGGCGATGGCGGATGACGGGCTGAAGTGAGTTGAAGATGGAGCCCGTGTGATGAATAGAAGCGCCTGGAAGCACGTAAGTAAGCGCTTGTTGCCTGCTTCACTATGCGCTCTAACTGTCTTTTTATTTTGCAGGCACGAGTTCGGAGCGGCTGCAGGGTGCCGGAATACCCACTGGATTAGATGTGGAAAGGAGTCATGGCACGTGAGTATTAAAGTTCCCCAATGTCTTTAAACGCACCTTGTTTTGTCTTTCAGATGCGGGATGCAGCGCCGAAGAGTAGGTAAGCCTTTGCCTTTCAGATGCCGGAATGCTAACCTGTTCTTTCTTGTCTTTATAGGTGTTGCTGAAGACTGGATTCAGGATGGTAAGCCTTTGCCTTTCAGATGCCGGAATGCTAACCTGTTCTTTCTTGTCTTTATAGGTGTTGCTGAAGACTGGATTCAGGATGGTAAGCCTTTTTCCTTAGGCCCAGGACCAGATGCAGAAGACACGATGAGCGTTCTGCTGCAGAGGTTGCAGAATAACGCAAAGCAAGATTCATCCACCGGGTGTGGTTTAAATAGCCTCCTGTAGTGTTTTGGTGTCTCCTTCCACAGCCTCGCCTAAGTAAGAAAAGAGTTCCTGGTAAGAAAAGAGTTCCTGCCTTCCAGAAGAGTTCCAGTGTTCTGAATCTAGGGAGTGGCTCCAGCCCCACCCAACAGGAAAAGTAGTTCCAAACAGAAGAGGATCAGAGGCTCAACTGGCAGGCAAGTAAGCAGCATGGTCTGCTGAAGGTAAGTCCACCCAAGCATTATGAGCCCGGCGCTTCCAGCGCTGGGACTGGGCATATTTATGAGCCTGGTGCCACTGGCGCCAGGACTGGGTCCAAAAGGTCCCAATTGGGACTGGTTGGCACTCGGAACCTGGGTTATGGATCTGCTTCCAAGGGAGTTGGGAAAACCCTGACCTTTTGGAAGCAGAGATCATGACAAGAACTCGCACACAAGGCACGGAGCGTGCACATGCCGAGAGGGTTCCCAAGTGCGATCACAGGCCGGGTACCCCTTCCAATCCACCAAGAAATGGAGCACCCCCCTGCGATAGCGGGCATCACAGATCTACTGAACGGCGCATGCGCGGGACCTTGACCTCGGTCTCCCGCGCACGCGCTGAGGAGCTGCAGCCCATGTCCCCGGAGCTCTCCCCCTGGCGCCTCCCCAAGCGCGAAAGCGCAAATAGAGACACCAGGAAGGAAGAGCGCGAGCAGCGAACCCCGGTCTCCCGGTAAGCGTGACACTCTGAAACCGGTCGACCTAAATAGTGGTTCAGCGTGATGACCAGAACCCCTGAGACTTCCATGTAGACTGTAAGCTCAGCTAAAACACATCACTTCATTTAGCAGATCAATTCTGCGAAAGGTGTTGTGAAACTAGTCATATACACAAAAATTCCATTGTTTTTTAATTTTGGTTGGTTTGAATTTTATAAGAGACATGAGAAGGAATGATTTAAAACACAATTGACTTCCTACTGTGTGTGACTTTTTAGTTGTGAGCAAAGTAGTGAGTGAGTGAAGGGTGAGTCCCTTTTTCCATCCCCTAACCTAGACAGGTGGCACCTCAGCTCTGACTAGGGAGACTGTACTCAACTGAGGGAGAGTAACTGTATTTTGCACAGGGATATTCAGTAAGTTATAGGCTACTGTAGATGTAGAAGCTAACCAACTCAAATAAGTTCTGTCTGTGTTGTGTGAAAAAGTACTGAGCGTCAGGCAGATTTTGCAGCTCTTAGACTTCTGTGGTATTTAGACCCATTGAACCTCTACAAGGAAGCAGAAAGATTACACACAGTGCCCTCTCTGTCCCTGCTCTCTGGGAAAACCTAAATGGCGCCCTTCTTTAACATCTAATGTACCTCTTCCTAGAACTGTGCTTAGTGTTCTTTGGCACTCTTTTTCTGGACAGTATTTCTCAGGGATGCCTGCTCTCAAATTCTAACATGCAGCTCATCACTACAATCTCTAGCACTCACTTGTCTGTTGTTATAGACTGCTACAATTATACATAGTTATAGAGCCTTCCTCATACTGGGGAGCTGTGGTGGGAGTGCCAGTGTCAAATGAGGCTTGCTTGGAAAACTGGTCATCTTTGCCCTCGTTTCCACCTCTGCTGGCCCTATGCTAGTACCGAAAGGAAGTCTGACCCCTCTGCATTTACACTACTTGAACTAAGTCACTGCGTATGGCAGGTACCTCGATAGATGACCAACGGACAACCCTCTTTGTGATGTGTCCAATTAAGATGGCAGTCTCTCTCAGGCCTGTATTTTGTCAGGGCATCATTTAAGCTCTTGCCAAAGATCTGCATTCCACAATATGGTATATCTATATTTTAGCCTGTACGTCCGGCCTGAACCTTGGCAACTTCAGCCATGACTGACATCCTAGAACCACACCACTATTCGCACTGCCAGAAGCTCACATCCATCAAATCCAGCATTGCTCTCCTTATTAGTCTATGCACACTGTTTAAAATCTTGCTATCCTGCAGGTCGAGCAACTTAGTTTACCTACTCGACCTAAGAGAAATGCACTTGACCCAAGGAGACGGTGTCAGAAATGTTACCAGTGCTTTCTGCAAGATGTGTCCGTGTTACCATAAGTCCACTTCATGTTTGGTGCGCTGCTGCCACTAAGAAAGCAGCCACACACAGTGAAAGCCATTTGACATTTACTGAAAATGTCAAAAAAAAGTTGTTTAACATCCCATAATTTCATTGTACTCGCCAGCAAGGTTGTGTACCATCCAAATGGTAATCTACCCTCAATAAAAACTACTCAACTATGCTGCTGGTCTTCAGAATTTGTGAGGCCTGATTATATTATCCAAGGCTAGATTGTGCTCCTTGTACAGGCCCTTTGTCTCATGTTGCTTCTCATTCTGGAGAAATTAAAATATAGCGTGTACCTTTTCTCAAAGTTCCTTCTTGTAGCTTGCCAGAATCTCTATCGAATTAGAAGCCCCCACTGCCAATGATGCAGACTGAATAACCTTCCTCCCCATGGCATCCAGCATCCGCGATTCTTTGTCTGGAAATAAAGTGGATGAGAATCCTAGAGTCACAAACCTCCAACTCATTGCAGTAGCCACAGTGTAATCTGACTGCAATTGATTTCTGAAACTGCAGAATGAGGGACCTTTTGGCTGTCACCCCTGGGTTGTCAAGCCTGGGGCTCTGAATACATGCTGGCTATATTTTGACACCTTAGGCATAACTGGTAACCACTGCAGAAAGGTCCCTGCAAGGCCAACCTGAAGATTTCAGAATGATGGTTTAGAATCAGAAGCTAGAGTAGACGGTTGTATACAAATTGTTCGTTTTACAACTGTTCGAATGACAATTGACCTTTTCACAATTGACCGAATTGTGAAGGTCAATTGTACCATATATGTGGGGGGAAACCCCCCACAACACGCCAAACCCCCCAACACCCATATATATATATATATCACGGTCAATATATATTCGGTCAATTGTGAAAAGGTCAATTGTGACCCTTTAAATTCAGTCAATTGTTCATTTGAACAATTGTAAACAAACAATTTGGGTAATACCGAGTAGACAGTTCAACTTCAGATGGACAGTGTCTGCATCTAAAGATCCCAACACTGGAAAGAATCAAGATGCCAATTGAAATTGGAGGACTTCAAATAAAATATTTTCAGCAAAGGTGTGTGTCACAAAAGCTTTGTTTCAAAGAGTGCCCAGTGGTGTCCATACTGTAGAAGCTGCAGTTCAATGCAGGAGGTGCTGCCATGACACCTTCCTGCTCATAGGTGGAGGTTATGGGTGTTAATTCAGCTAAGCGAGAGGAAGGTTTGGTGTGTTGTCCGTCATGAGAAAATCTTCAGCGTAAAGGAGACAACTCAAGAGCAGATGAAACCTCTTATACAAGATGGAGGCTAATTGGTCCACTCAAAACGTTGAGTTATGTTGGGCTAGGTGGCACCAGCTGTCCATTAACATCATCGCTTTCGGGAGTAGGATTTTCTAATTATCTTGATCGGCAGATGAAAAACACCATAAGTATTGTTCAAGGATTTGGTTAAGATGCTCAGTTTGGTTTTGGGATGAAAGCTAAAGGACAGTGTCTTTCAATATTGTGTGATTTGCAAAGATGGTTCCAAAAAAGGAAAATATATTAAGATCCCGAATCAAAAATTATCTTAATGGGCATCCAGTGCAAATGGAACATAGAAAGAAAAACAGTAACCATTTCCTGAAGAAGCCCAACTTAGTGTGCAATGGGACAGTTACAATTATAACCGTTCTTTTATGTTTTGGTTTATTTCAAACCTTATTCATACTACAAACAGAATTAACATTAATTTATACAAAACAAGTAGAGGATTAAGACCGTCATGAATGTTTAAAAATCCACATTTCCTTAATTGCATCGCAAAAGCATCAATTACAATAAATACTTCCAATAAAAAAAATCCTATATTGTTAAAACTTACCAATCAGTTTCAGCTTAACTAGAAAGGTGACTACTTTGATTAATAGCGCAGTTAGTTGACCGGATAGAATACATTCCCAAACAATTGATGTGTTAAGGAAGCGCTCCTCTTAGACATACTCAATAAAACACTGTACTCTTAGGTCCTGCAATGAGCCTTAGTCAATAAATAGAGGTTTCAAAGTTTCACTTGCTGATTGACAGCACCTTTTCACATGCTTCTATCAAGTCATTTTCAAGTAGTTTCCTTTTATTATAACATGATTAAAACTGATAGCTTCCTCCTGCAATCCATTTTCCTCAAAGTTTTTTTTAGTTATCCAAAAAAGATTACCCCTTATCTTTTGCTTCAATAGGTGCCTATTTGTTCAAAGAATACAGGGATTTTGGATTGGCCGTCCTCATCTTCATATACATTGTAAGCATATTGTTAGGGAGAATTCTCAGAAATGTGTTAATTCCCTTCTACCTTAGAGACCGCCCAGCTCTTTTTCTGGACTTAATGACTTTAATTTCTAACCTGGAGAGAGTGGGACCTTTTTCCCACTCTCTCCTGCATTTTACTTTGATTTGAACACTGTTTCTTTTGGTTTTGGAGTCTGACAAACTCCATAGGCATTATCTTTTTACATTGCGACTGACAGCACCCTCAGTGCAGTGTCACAGAGAAGTTCTTTGCATTTCTGCTAAGGTTTAAATACCTTCTCTTGGATAACTACTGTTTCTAGAGTAGTAAAGTGAAATTGACTTTACTTACATTTGACTCTTTATAGATCCAGCACACACTATCTTACAATAGGGCGCTTGAGGGGTTACTTAGTATCCCCTTTGTCTACCCTCTCATGTAACATTTTTATGTTACCCTTTCTACAATAAATCGCTGGTGGCAGTGGTTTACTTGATCCTACCATTGTGTTTTTACCGTGGGCTACATTTGCAGCTGTAGTATAGCACCCATGGATGTCCATTTTGTCAAAATGGTCTAGTCTTTTTTCGCTATTTCTTGTTGGAAAGGTCCTTCTTGAGGTTTACTTTGCGTGCCAAACCAGGTTTGGTGCCTTTGTTAGTTTTGTCTTTAGTGGGATTCACTGGTGAAGCCTGCCTCTGGCTCCAGCGTGTCTGGCAGCGCAGGAAGCAAGGGAGATTCCTGAAACTCCCTCTGTTTAGTCTCCTTGGTTGCAGGAATGCACCCAAAGGTGATTGGCCGGCTGGCTGTCCTTGAAGGACAGCCACCCTGCTGTGCGAGTGACAGCTAGGCTGTGAATGAACGGGAGAGACTTGCATAAAAGGCAAGGTCTTTTGCAAGGAAGGCAGAGTCGACCACTGGACGAAGGAATCCAAAGAAGAAATTGGAATAGAAGCTGGGTGCAACTCCTGGACCGTTGGTTTGCCCAGTGAAGACCTGCTGCAGTGCTGGAGCTCCGAATTAATCAGGTTACTCACCGTAGTGACCACCTTACTCCTAGTCCATAGTCCCCCTTTCGTCCATACTTATGGGACATTCCTCCGTCCTGTGGGATGGGACCGGAGCACTTTGAAAAAGCATCATAATTTTGCAAAATGTTTAGTCCTTCCTCTCTTTCTACGCGGGGTACAGCACACGGCCGTAACCCCGCCGATCTTAGCTCCACCCCATGCATCGCTCATCAGTCCTTTTCTATCGCCAGGTCAGAGACCTTTAAGCAATAACATAGGAACCTTATTAGAGGGGATGGCGGGCGGGCATATGGAGGAAAGGGGACTATGGACTAGGAGTAAGGTGGTCACTACGGTGAGTAACCTGGTTATACTCCTACGTCCCGTCCCCTTTCCTCCATACTTATGGGAGATTCCCAAGCACTCCTTACAGGAACTACAGGTGGATGGAAAACCCCTTACTGAAACAGGTTCTTCAGCAAAGCCTGGCCAAACTGAGCATCATATCTGGAGCTCAGGTCAAGACAATAATGTTTACAAAATTTCGATGGGAAGGCTCATGTAGCCGCTTTTGCGATGGCCTCCCAGGGGACATACTTTTGAAAGGCAACTGCAGCTGCCTTATCCCGCACCAGGTGTGCATGAATACCTTTAGGAGGCTGCAACCCATGCACAGTGTAGGACTCCGTAATGCAAGAAGCAATCCATCTGGAGAGGGTCGCCTTAGAGGCCTGTCTACCTTGTGGATTACCAAAAGTCACCAATAGTTGAGAAGAGCTCCTAAATTCCGATGTTCTGTCTAGATAGAACTTAAGAGCCCTTCTAACATCCAAACAATGCAGAACCCTTTCCGCTTATGAAGCAGGGTTCGGAAAGAAGACCGGCAGGGAGATTGACTGATTCAGATAGAAATCAGAGACCACCTTTGGCAGGAAAGAAGGATTTGGCCATAGGACCACCTTATCCTTGTGGAAAACCAAGAAGGGATGCTCCACCGACAAAGTTTGGAGTTCACTCACATGCCTCGCAGAAGTAACAGCGACCAAAAAGGACACCTTCCACGAAAGGTCCTTAAGGTCCACCGTGGCCATTGGTTTGAAGGGTTTATGGTACAACGCTGTAAGGACCACGTTCAGATCCCACGTCGGGCACGGTTTGCAAACCGGGGGGTAAAGGCGCGACAAACCCGCAAAATGCCTCCTAATCAATGGATTAGCCAGAGAGTAAGAGCATTGGTCCGTGGATAGGTAGGCGGATACCGCAGAAAGATAAGTCCTGCATGACAGAACGTGAATGCCCGACTCTGCTAGGTGGGATACGAAGGACAGCACAGTGTCAATCGTAGCCGCCTTTGGGTCCAGCAGTTTGTCTAAGCACCAATGACAGAACCTAAGCCATTTGCTCCTATACTGAGAGGTTTCCTGGCTGCCTGAATAATGCGCATGTTATCAGCAGACAGGTTGAGATGTTCGAAGGACCTGAACTCAGGCACCATGCCGCCAAGCTGAACGATTGTGGGGAGGGGTGCCACAGCTGCGGGCCGCCCTGGTGAAGCAGGTTGGGAGTCACCGGTAGCCTGACAGGTGCACACACCGACAGGTGTTGAAGCTCCGAGAACCAGAACTTGGCCGGCCACCACGGGGCTATGAGCAGAAGCAAACAGTTCAACATGTTCTTTAGCTTGCAGATTATTCGATGAACTAGAGGCAGAGGCGGGAAAACATAGACCCTCATGTTGTGCCAAGGAATCTCGAGAGCATCCCCGAGAGAGGAGGCTCCCAGGCCGTTCCTGGAGGCAAACAGAGGAAGTTTCTTGTTTGCCTACATCGCAAAGAGGTCCACCTCTGGCGTGCCCCCATGCAGGAAAATCCATGAGAGGATCTCCGCCTTTAGCTCCCATTCGTAGCTGACCATTGTCTGCTGACTGAGGTTGTCTGCCGTAACGTTCAGCAGGCCCAGGATGTGTACTGCTACCAGCCAGACAACATGACAAACCACCCACTCCCAAATCTGGATGGACAGGTCCACAAGCGGGGGAGACTTGGTGCCCCCTTGCTTGTTGATGTTATATATTGACATCACATTGTCCGTGCGGATACGGACCACTTTGTTGGCAATGACCGGTCTGAACGCTTTGAGCGCTAGAAAAATCGCCAGGAGCCCCAGATGATTTATATGAAGGAGCTTGTCCCGAGGTGACCAAAGGTCAGAGACCTGAAGAAGATCCAACGTTGCACCCCACCTCAGCAAGGAGTCTGTCGTGACCGTCACCATCGGGGTCGGGTCTTGAAACCCTGCACCCACCGACAGGTTGCTGAGAGATGACCACCACTCCAGATCTGCTCTCATGGAAGCCGGAATCAATATCAACTTGGAGACCGGATCCACCGCCTGACGCCAAGAACTCCGAAGAGCCATCTGAGTCCGCCTCATCTTGAGACGAGCGAGAGGTAAGGCCAAGACACACAAGGCCATGAGGCCCAGAAGCCTCTGGAACCACCAGGCCGAAATGCTCTCCGACTGCGCAAAGATCTGACACATGGTGAACAGATCTGACATTCTGTCCCCGGTCAGGTAAACAGTCGATCGTGTTCAAGCGAAAACCCAGGAAAATCATGTTCTGAGAGACCGTCATGGAAGATTTGCACCAGTTCACTGACAGCCCGAGATGCAACAGGAGACCGAGATGGAACAGGAGCTGGAGGAGAGACTGCAGATTGCACGTGGTCTTCACCGGGCAAGGACAGCGTAAGACCCAATCGTCCAAATACGGATACACCTGGGCACTCTGCAGACGAAGGATAAGCTGCAATCACCGACATCTTCCTGAAGACATACAGCGCCGAGCTGAGGCCAAAAGGAAGCACTCAAAACTGGAAATGCTCCTCTCCCACAGAGAAACTGAAGTATCTCCTGTATGGATTCCAGAGCAGTATATGTATGTACGCATCCTGAAGGTCCACCATGCTGAGCCAATCGCCCATCTGTAAAGAGGACTGTATATGGCCGGGCGTGATCATCTTGAATTTCTCTTAGGGTAGGAAAAGATTGAACTGGGAAAGGTCTAGGATGGTGCGCAGGCCAGCCTGGTTGGATTTGAGCACCATAAACAGTTGGGAGTAGAAGCCCTCCCCTCGTTCCCCTAGGGGAATGGGCTCCACTGCTCTGAGTTCCAGCAACTTCTGCATCTCGGCTCTGAGGGAGGGTGACCCCGACTGCTGGAAAGGAGGGTTGAAGGGTGGGGTAGGGGGTAGAGGTAAGCAGAAGCCTGCCCGAGCGACTGACAAGAGCCACCGGTCTTCGGTGATGATCTGCCACGCCTCCCAATGAGACGCAATGTGTCCTCCCACCAGGGTCTCGTGCGAGCACGGAGAACCCTCATTTGGCAGGTTTTTCGGTGGTGTTACTACCTGAACATGAGGAGGAGGCGGCTGAGGAACGGGAGAAAAACCGAGTCCGTTGCTGCCTCTGGCGGGAATTCCCTGAAGGGGTATCCACTCTGAGATTTACGATCTAGAAACCCCATGAAACCAGAGGAGGGCCGGCTTTGTGACAACAGTCTCTGAGTCCTAAAAGGGGTTTTAACCAGGACAGACAAGGACTTAGCTGTCTGGGTGCTGTCCTTTGTTTTGGTGAGCTCCACATCCGTTGAGGAATGAAACGGCTCCTTACCGTCAAACGGCAGGTCCAACCCTTTGTCC
The DNA here is from genome assembly GCF_040938575.1 of Ambystoma mexicanum. NCBI lineage: Eukaryota > Metazoa > Chordata > Amphibia > Caudata > Ambystomatidae > Ambystoma > Ambystoma mexicanum. The sequence goes on from NC_090922.1 coordinate 347,082,727, forward strand.
TGCACCTCTTTTGAGAACTTGGTAGCGTGCAACCAAGCCTGCAGAGAGATATCAACTCCAAGCATAAGGCCCCAAGCCGAAGTGTCAACGTGATGAGCCGCGGCCTCCAGCAGATCCTGGGCCAAGACCCTGGCATCTGACAATCCCGCCTTAAAGTCCTCCAGCTTCTCGACCGGAATGAACTCCTCAAACTCCGCCAGACCTTTCCACATCTTCATATTCGCCCGCTAACACCAGTTCTGCATTGGCCTGCCATAGCTGCAGGGCTGAGTTAGCAAAAATCTTCCTTTCAAGTTAGTCGACAAGCTTATCCTCTTTCCCCATGACATGAGTAGCCGTCGTAGAAGAGGATGCTGCATGCCTGAACTTTAACATGGCTGCAGCCACCACCGTGGAGGAGGGGGGCAGACAAGATGCTAGAGCCACCTCTTCTGAAGAATGCAGCCTATAGCGCACGGACCTCAGCCAAAACATCCTTCTGCAAGAACAGGCCGGTATGCTCCGAAGGAGACAGGGTGAATGCCCCCGAAAGCACACCCTCCTGCAGAGCGGGTGCCTCAGGCACTGGGACATCCAATAGACACATCATGTCCAGTACCCGGTCGTGAAAGGCTCTGATAGAGCGGGGCTGGTCTTCGCTGTCTTGATCGCCCTGCGCATCATCCGCCAGGTCAGGATCCTGCTGAACCACGTCAGGCACTGCTTTGGCCACCGGGGACAACGGAGGCAAGGGCGGAAGGGTAGGGGGAGGCCCCGCAGTCAAGGGCAGCGCCGGCGGAACCACCAGAGGCGCGAGTGGAACTGGTGGCGCATGCGGGCATATCTCCCTAAAAAGACGCTTGAAATACTCTCTCATGGGGTCGGTACGCACAAGTACCTGAAATATGCCGAAAAAGCGTCCTCCGGAGAAAGCTTTGGAGCTGCTGGAGAAGGCCTCTCATGAGGGGGATAATTTCAAGGACGCAGAGGGGAGGGTTGCCAAGTGGGCCCATCCCCGAGGGGTGTCCACATAAATCAAGGGTGGCGAACCCAAGGGCAGCGAGATGTTGTGCAGAAGGGGCATCCGAGCGTTCCAGTCGTAAACCGGACGAAACGGATGCGCACAAGGAACCTTACGTTCACCAACAGAACCAATCCCTACAGCTGGGGCCGATGGCGTAGTTGCAGGGGAAGCGCCCAAAATGGCTGCCGTGGTCTTGGTGGGAACAGCCGCCATTTTGTCGTCACCTGAGGGGAACTGCGGCACGAGTGGAAGTGAGGCAGGGGTCCCCACCGGTGGATCAGGGGTCTTAATTGTAGCCTTTACACAAAGACCTCGGCCGAGCCGGTACCATGTGGCCTGGGATATTTCTGCGACATACCAATAGCCAAACTAGCCTTCACAGGAAGGACCTCGGCACTGCCGGTAAAGGAGGAACTACGGTTCGAAAAATCACTCCTTGCCCCCCTCAACGTTTCTGGCGTCGCCACAAGAGCGGGCACCTCAGAACTGTTGGTTGCCTTAGCCTCTGTACGAGGGACCTCGGACCCGGGTCCAGTAGAAGCCTCTTCACGGAGGGCCTCGAACATACGTTCAGTTTCACCAAAACCAGCCGAGGCCTCGGGGCCGATAGCGCTCTGCAGAAAACAGTTACACTTTCATTTTATTTACAAAAATCGTCATCATTGTGGGAAGGCCTAGGGGGCACAAGAGAGGTTGGGATTGTATACTAAAATTAGGCACCTATAGGTGTTATATGGTCGGAGACGGCTGATTGGTCCACGGGCACGTGAAGAGATGACATGGTGTTCGGGTCAAACGTTCAGCTGGGCTCATCAGCCTGGTATTTCATGTTGATTCTTTGTGTAGTCTTCGACATCCTATCTTCGCAACATTTGCCCTTGTGGCCACATATTCTCATCCATTCAGAACTCTGACCTGCTCGTCTGGTGACAAGGCCTGTATCTTAACACTTGTGAAACAAAACAGGGTTCTAAGGAAGGTTTATTTATTGCCAGTCATGAATTAACTATTTCACATCAAAGGTATTGCACCCTTTGTTCAGACATATTAGGAATATATTGGTTGGGGGGTAAAGCTCAAGGGGTCAGTGTATGGTCGGAGGTGTCCATTAGGCACCAACAAGGGGAATTCAGGGCGGATTGAGGCCCCCCGTTGCAGTCTGGTTTCATATTATTTAACAGCTCAGGGTCCTTCAGAACACAATTTAACATTCTGCTCTTAGCACGCGGCTGGTTGTTTAATACTTAAATCACATGGGTCTAAAGTATGTTTTCATCATCATTTAACTAGGCACTTTCATTACAACAAAAAGGGAAACAGTTCATTAAAGAGTAATTGAGAACTACACGACTTTAACTCGAGATTCACTTATACATACACGTGTAAGTCACAGCAAGGGTCTGTGGGAGCGCCTATAGCTGGGAGCGCAGCTAACTAGGAGTGATTTGCCTCTGTATTATGTTTGTATGACACTATACATGTATTTACATTCAGCTTCATCAAAAAATGAGGTAGCGTTGGGCTAGTACGATTTATATTTCGTTAAACATTGTAATGTTGCAATTAGTGTTATGAGCATTTCTGAATCATAGGTCGACACACATTGTGCTTTCAACATAGCAGATTAGCATAGGAACTTTCAGTTATACACGTATATGTATTTACATTGTTTACTCATAGGCCTTCTTAGTATATCATCAGGTCTGTATGATTTTGCATGAGAGAAGCGTGCTTACTTTTATCCATGGTAGAGGAAAAATAGGTTTACAGGCTTAGGGGTCTCTTTCAACGGTTGGTTTTGCCCTAGAGGGCACAGGGATTATGTTTTTATGGCGAGGGTCTGGAGTGCGGGGCAGGTTTATAGAGACTGATAGCTCTTGCTCTGGCCCCTGCTCTGGGTTGCATCTGAGTCAGTGAAGGGAGTCAGAAGGCAGATGATACAGTGTGGATTTTGTTGCATTCTCGCAGCCAGCCTTCTCAGGAGGTGGAGGGTGGCTCACTTACTGTCTGTTAGGGAGAATTCTCTGTAAAGGCTAATTTCCCAAACCTAGTGAGTCCCCCAGCAGCTTTGCTAGAGTTTATGGGGTTTAATTTTTTCTCCTGCTAACAGTGAGACTCTTTCTCCCACTCTTAGGCATGATTTGAGAATGTCCTTTGACTTTGTAATGTGTTTTACTCCATAGGACCTCATGTGTTTTTGGTATATGTGTTACACAGCACCCTCAGTGCAGTAAAACAGGGGTGTCATAGTGACCCCCAAACATAGACTCCATACCCTGGGACTGACTACTGTCTCCCAGGGCATGTAAAGTCACCATTGACTTTACTAGTCTTAAATTGTGAACAGAACCAGCACAAACCATCATATTGTGGAAGTAATGGTAGGGGTAATTCGATTGCCCCAGGGTCTGTTTTTCAAGGGGGCACTGTCCAGTCCCCCCTTATCGAGTTTCTGGCTTGTGGCAGTGGTTATCACGCAAAATATTCCACCGGAATATTTCCAATGGGATTTTCCCATTCATTTTAAATGCACCACTTTTTTTGGTGCAATGTTAAAGATACCGCCGGGTTATTTATTTAATATTTATTCCCCGGTTGGGTCTTTTTGCCAGGACTCTGTTTTAAAATGGCGTTTGTGTTCGCCTCTGTAACTCCAATCCAAGTCGAGCCCTTTTTTCCATTTTTGGCGGGCTTCTGCACAGAAGCCTCCAAAAGTGGTTCCACTCTGTCTGGGTCTACAGGATGTGTGGTGGTGGGAGGGGGGGGGAATAGGCACCCTGGCAACTCAAGTCATTGGCCCAGTGGTGAGCCGCCCGGCTCACCACTTAGCATGTTTGATTGACAGCTAGGCTGATGAATGGGGGTTTTCTGCATAAAAGCAGGGATTTGGGGACTGGAACCACAGGACCTAAAGAATCCGAAGAGGGGAGAAGCTGAGCCATCTACAACGACACCACCGGTGGAGTCCTGCTGTACGAAACTCACCACTCTCCCGACGACAGACAAGATCTTCTTCCAGGAGAGTCTTCTTCCCTTTGAGCTGGTGGGACCAACAAGTTCACCTTTTTCGCCTTCCTGGATCGTCTCGTGGTTGAATCGCCTGTGCCAAGCACCCCGGCGGCCGCATAGCCACGCTTCACCACTACCGCGAATAAAAGGGTAGTACCTTTTAACCGGGAAACTCTGCGGCTGGTTTCTTCCCTGGCAGTGCAACGACCTCCAGCTTTCCTCCACATCAAGATCTTCTCTTCCCCTGGACGAAGCCCCGACTTGCACCCGCTTCCAGGAACAAATGCCCCTGCTGGAGCTTTCTCACCATTTCAGGTACTGTGTCCCGCCTGGTCTCCCTTGCAACAGACTGTCCAAGGTGTCCCGTAAATCCTTGACTCTCTATCCTGGGATGACCTCGGACCTGTTAACATTACCATTCTATCTTGATCCAACCTCTTTTTGACTTTCCTGCAAAGAGTTTTAGTGCATTTCCACTGTGTGATCTTGGGCACATTTCCGCCTTGCTCTCTCCAAGAGGGGGCCTAGCCTATTAACTTTTTGCTCTACAGTAGACCCTGCCTTTCTTGACTTTCTGTGGTTCTTTAAAAAGTGTTGGTATTGTGTGGTTTTTCCCATTTCTGCCTTTTCTCTCCCTTTTTAAATAATTATTGGAGTGCCATCTATGGTTACACGCTCACTGCTAAATAAGTGGTGTATTAACCTAGACTTGTCAAATAATTAATTAGGGAGGTGTATATATTTCTAGTGACTGTGTTTGAACTTGCTTGACATATTGGTGCCAGTGTATTTTTACAAGTGGGTTTTTAAATAAATAATTATATACTTTTATACCAATGCTGGTCAGTGTTTGCTTGTACTACTGTATTTCTAGCCCTATTGTGTATACTCTATATACTGCCTAACTCTTCTTGAGAGACGTCTGATTGCTCAGCCACAGCTACCAGGTAAATCTGGGTGGTGCAGACTGCTACCAATTGGGTTTACTGCTAGCACCTGTAGTCCTAAACTTTTTGCAGTGGTCCCTAAGGGAACTGCATAGGTTTCTGCCTAACACTGTGCGCGCTTAACGGGGAGGGCTGCAGGCTGGAGTTGAACCTCCATAGTCGTTTAACATTGCAAAATGGAGTCAGTGGCTTACAGAATTGAGTCTTGTTCACCTCTGGTTTTGTTATAAAGGATGTGCATGAGGGGATTGCATTCCCCTCATGCACATTTCCCGTACGAAAGGGTTCACAGTTCCTAAAGGTGTTCCCTCACAAGTGCTCTGGGGCCGAGGCCCTGCACCCAAAGCAGCCGCGGCTGAGCCTACCCAGGAAGCGTAGGAATATGGGAGAGGGGGTCCAAAATGCCCCCTCCTTCCACTCAGTATCTTGCTTGCTCTCATTTGAGACTTGCAGTGGCTGCCCTTTGCAGAGTTGCTTGCATCTTTGCCCTCCATAAGCCTCCCAGCTTGTGGCCCAAGAGTGATTTCTTTTTCAACAAAACTCTCTATAACTTTGTGCAAGTCTTCTGACTTACCTTCAAGAAGTGCCTCGGCTCCCCTAGACTTTGCTTAAGTGACATTAGCTGTAGTGGTTCCCTGAAGTCATACATTCTTTAGTTGTATAGCTGGGAAAGGGTTCATCTACATTGCATTGGGCGGGTTTGAAAAGTGCTTACCTGTTTGAGAAACTTGTTAACTATTGTTTCCTTCCCTAACATGTTCCTTTTTGCCACAACATCAGTATTACACTTAAAGGGTAATAAGTGATACATTAATGTCCAGTGTCCTAGATATTGAAGTCACCTGAGGATGTAGGGAATTCTGTGTGCCACCCCAAAAGGGTATCAGCTTACTTCAACTGAACTTAATGGGGGTATTTTGAAGTGTATTTTTAATGTTGCAATTGCTCCCTTTTTTTTTATTCAAACGCTGTTTATAGTTTAACAAACTTTTACAACTTACATTTTCATTTCATGTTCCACATTTCATTTTTACATGCGCTTTTTGTATATAAATGGAAAAAATAATAAAAAAAGAGAAAGATCTTGAACAACTAACATTTTTACATGTAGAATACCCTACATTTTCATAGAGTGTCTACATTTCATGGAGGTTACCTTGGATGACCACATAATCACAGCAAATTGATTTTACTTTTTGGCATCAACTTATTCACAAAACAATAGTCCGGTCATATCATGATTTGGACAGATGATAAACAGATATATGAGATGTTAAGTGAAGTGGTGCCTCTAATATAACTCGTTTGCTGTTTGTCTTTATATCACTTGCGTATAAACAACCCCACAATTGTTGAACCTAAAAAGACAAGTACCCGCCAAGTTAAAGAAGAACCTCAGATGACATTTTCGAAGGAAGCACAACTTGTTTCTTTTTTTGTGTGTTTTCTTTCCAATTCAATATTTAGGATAGAGAGGAATATGGTAAGCCGTAAAACGGCTTTACTGGAATTACCCCACATACATGCAAGCCAAAGCCATTCTCTCGAGGCAGCCGTGGCTCCCACTGATTCGATACCAAATATTTCTTTGCGTTGAATTTCAAGGAATACACAATCAGCAATCAAGTGCTTTAGAGACTCCTGCACGCATGGTTCTTTACAAAACCTCTAATCATCGCTAGGCATAAGTGCAGTATATGTTGCCCAGTTTTTTATTCTGTCTAAAGTAGACAGTTGATTTAATTTAAATCTCATGTATAGGTCCCTGGCTTTAGGGCATGCAATAGATAAGGCTTATGAGGTAAGCGACTTGAGGAGAATTTGGTCACTTCTTTATACGTTTTGAGATAGTCTTGCACCAATCATACGCAAATAAGCGAAGTTTGACATGAGCTTGCCGAAATTCTAGGTCATGCGGGGTCAGGGCTAGCTCACCCATTTTCCTATAAAAATTTCCAATCGATGGGGGATTTGCAGCATTTATCATTGGCCCCAAATTTTCATACAGGGAGTTTTTCGGGGAGAATAAACATTTTCCCAAGTTTGATAGTTGCTGCCAATTATAGCGGGCAGACAAAGACGTTAAGCCTAATTCCTGCCTTAACAACACATTAGGCAGGGAATTAGCCAAACGCAGCACTCCCTTCCATAGGTGTACTTGTAGTTGATCAAGGAATTGATCTATATCCGCCAAACACCTATCGAGTGTGTATAGTATAATTGACTCAACTTTGAGGGTGTAAAATTCAAAGAGATGAAGTAAGGAAAACCTACAATATTTATTAAATAGCATGCACATTTGGGTAATGAGAGTTTTGGCCTTTTCGTTTAGGACATTCTTCCACATTATGGTTGCATTGGAGTCAGATATTGTGCAACCCAGGTATCTGATTGTTGTTGCCCTGGGAATAAGGGTGCTTCCGATGGTCCACTTCCAGGAGCAAAAACATCGCTTGAGATTCTTGAATATGAATATAAAAGATTTTCCTGCATTAAATGATAGATTGTGAGAGGAACAATATTCGGCAAATAGAGACAACTTTATTTGCATTCCTGAAGGTGTACGATCAAAAATGACAAGATCATCAGCAAATGCAAGCCAATGAAATTTTAAGTGGCCTAATCTTGCGGGATAACTAATTTGTTGCGCCCAATATCATTAATGCCACATAAGTACAGATTGAACAGTGTGGCCGCCAATGGGGATGGGATTGGTGGTTGCAACTGCCTGGTTTACTCTGACATAATACCCAGTGTTTGCTTGTAATTTTGCTTTTAAAAAGATGATATGTGGTGGAATTCCCATCATGTGCATTTTCTGCCAGAGCATTCCCGCACCACGCAGTCGAAAGCGGCTGTCAAGTCTATGGAAGCCAAATACAAGGGCCCAGCGTCAGGAATCTTTGTTTTAGCAAGCAAGTGTGCCATTAGCGTTGCATTTAGCGTTGCATTTAGCGTTTTCCCCATCTGGGCCCGGAAGCCAATTTGAAAGCGCGAGAGGATATTATATTTTTTCAGGTGAGCATGCAGTTCCCGAAGTAGTAAAATTGCAAACACTTTGGCGGCAGCATCTATGAGAGCAATGGGCCGGTAGTTTGCTGGGTTGTCCCTTGGACCTTTTTTGTGGATTGGCCCAATTACTGAACCTAGCCAAGAGGCAGGAATGTCTAAGGTTGTTAAGACATTGTCAAATTGAGATTTCAGTAATTTGGCCCACAACCGGGGATTGCGTTTTAAAACGCATGGAGGAATGCCATCCGGGCCAGCTGCCTTGGAGTAGTTTAGGGCATTTATTGCACATTCAATGTCTTGTAGGGACCAGTTAGGTATCAGTAATTTAGGAATGGAGGGTTCTTTTACATTGATGTTATAAAACAACAAGGGTAGCGCACATTTATTTTAATAGAATTTAACCCATGAGGCAGTGGCTATCGTGGGGGCTTGATTGGTACTTAAGGTAGGTGAATCCGAACTTAAGATTGCCCAGGTTGTGCGCCGATCATTACGGCATAGGGAGCTTAATATCTTTTGATTGGCCATATTGTGAAGATTGCGTTTTATGTTCATGCACTTGTTACGATAGCCAGTGCAGATCTTTCTTTTCAGCCTTACGTACTCCTAAGGTGAATATGTTGTGATTTTAAGCTTACGTAATTCAGCATTTTTTAGACGCTTGGCGAGATCAATTCCAGGGCAGCCAGAATTTGCGAGTGTGTGATGTGAACTGTTATTGCCAGAATGGATAGAAGCCATTACGCTTGCTATCATTTCCAAGTATTTCCTTGGCTCTATTTTGCCTTGGGATTCATATTTAAAAGAGCCCTGTAACCCACCAAGCCAAGCATCAATGCGAGCGTTGATTTTGTCACATATTCTATTGTTCCATCTGATGGAAAGACCGGGGCGATCGCCTTCCAGGAATACTTGATTTGTATCTTGGTTCAGGTTAGGGATAGCGATGTCAATCAGCTGAATTACCAAATGATCCCCAAGCGTTGGATCTAGTGTCACAATGTTCTTACACCGCTCCTGGAGATTTGCCGAAATGGCAAAGTGATCAATGCACGATGCCAAGGAACCCCTTTTCCATGTAAACCCTGGACCCTGTGCATGGAATGGCAGGAAGGCTATGTCCCATGATGCTGTTTGTTCCACAGGCGGCCTCTGCTAGCCGATGGATGTGAGGCGTGGGACTCCAGAGAGTCAGCATTAAAATCTCCGCCCATTAATATTCGACATGCCGGATGCTGTATTAAAACTTCAAACAGTTTGTCGAGTGTAACAAAGGCAGTAGCAATTTTCACAAAAGCAGGATTATGATACGCAGATGCACACAGATAGTAATCCGAGGAAGCCTCAGGAAATGAAATTGAAACAGCTAAAAAAGATGTTGGTTCATGCACTATGTAGGATATAATGCACAAATTGGTATTAATGCCGATGGCTACACCACCGTACGGTCGGCCTCTTAGTCTGCGTTCCGCGGGTACTTGATAAACAGTGAAGCCTGGGAGTGTGATTTTGTGTGTCGCCATAGTTTCTTGGCATAACAGTATGTTCCAGTTAGCAGCATAACTCGAGTTGTTAAACCATTTGTGCACATTTTTAAACCCACATGAATTCCACGAGAGAACGCTCAGGTGGTTTGGTTTATTGGGTAGGCACATTATCCATGGCAGTGTTCAAAGTGGAAGCCAGGGATGTCAGCCAAGACCAATCCTTGTTGACGTTGGAAAGGGAAACCAACGGGCTATTACTTCCGTTTTAATAGCACCCTGCACGTTTTGAGTGTCAACTGGAGGTAAAGTTTGCGGGGGGGGAGGGCTAGTAGAGTTTCATTGAAAGTGATTGCCTCATCCAAGGATTAGAAAAATGCAGGATTAAGTCCAATTAATTGCAATTCACGCTTATGCTGCCACACTAAGTCAGTAATGATATTAGTTTGGACTTTACACACCATCTGATGGTTATGAATGTGGGGAAGAGTAATCCATTCAATATCGTCCGAATGCAAAGTACGTAATGCAGGAATTTGCCTAAATGCCTTCAACAATGCGGACCGATTCAGACGTTTATTGTCATAGATTACAGGATCAGACTCCCACCCTAAAATGGTTGAAGATGGTACTTCAATTTTGTCATTGGATGAGGTGGTAAGCAGATTTGGTCGTGAAGGTGCAACAGCCAATGGTTCTGCCAAGTGTGGCGATTGAGGCAGGTTTGGGTGCTTTCCGCGATTTGGGGAGAGGGGCTGTCCAAGATATGGATTTGACTGTGCCCGGCCTATTTGTTGGTCATTCAAGGGGGGATTTGAGGCTTGTGGAACTTTGCCCAGGTGTAGGGCTTCACAGCCGGTTTTCCCTACTTGAACGACTTTAATAGCCATTGGCTTGTTGAATGCGGAAAGATGGGTTTGCACGTGCTTGGAGTTTTATCGAAGGAGGACATCAGAGCACCCGAAGGGAGGGCTACAGTACCCTTTGCCTGCACCGCTGTATGCTTCCCTTTCTTACTTGGGCTTGCAGTGCCAAGACTCTCAGCTTCAGGGACCATCTGCAGAGCTTTTTTGCTCTCATTTGATAGTTCCTCAAGGGGGAAGCTTTGTTCGGACCCCACGCCTGTCTGATCTGCGTGTTCTAGATCCACAGATGTTCCAGTTGTGCTTTTTTTTTTGCATTTTAGTTTTTTTTTGTTTAGGTTTGATACCAGTGTTTTTGTGATTGCCTGAGGGGGTTTTCTGTCTGCCTTTCTTTTTAGTGCTCTAAAAAAAGAGAAAGTTGAGCAGTGCTGGCAGAGTACCCCCTTTTGGCATTAGCCTTACCTTCCGAGGAAGCAGTCGCATTCTGAGATCTGAAAAGAGGTTCGTGAGGGCCGACGGGCTGCCAGGATGAAATATTTCACCCACCTCCATGACTTCATCAGAATCAAGATAGTCCGACGTCACCTCTATGGGATTCTCCTGGATGAAGAATAACAGTTGTTCAATCTTTTCGGTGTTGTTGGTGACCTTTTGGCATAATTGGGCATGAGTAAATATCTGGAGAGGGGGAGCAACCAGAGGGGCAGCAACAGTTTGTGCAAAAGATTGTGCAAAGGAGTAAGCAGTTGTTGGAGCTCTACGCTGTAAAGCGGTCGGTACCTCCTGTTCAGTGTGATCAGTTTGTGAGGCTATGCTCACAGAGCCCACCGGTGCATCCTTCCCAGGGAGGTGTGCTATGCCCTCAGATCGTAAGGAGTCGGCAAAGATAAACCCTTCTAGTTCATTTATTTTGAATAGGATTTGATTCAAAGAGGACTTACAATCTCTTAGTTTGTAATGAGTGTAGTCGTGTCCTCTATCTAATACATTTAGAAGTCGTGACAATACCGGATAGGATGCCTCAAGAGTCTGGATGTCATCTGACAGATCCAATAGATCAAAGCCCAAAGAAGGGGCAGGAGCACTATGAGTGGGAGAAGAAGCAGCTCCTGAAGTCGGGACATTGAAATTGTTATTTGCAAAAGGAAATGCAGATGGGCTGGATTTGGGATGGGTAATAGTTAAAAAGTAATTTTTTATTGGCCGTCTGATTTGGAGACATTTTGGATATGCCAGGAGCCACACTTTCTTTACAGTGCAAATGCACATCCTCCCTTCTACCCCTGGGAATAGAGACCGGAGTGGAGGGTCCATCAGAGAGGTGTACACGTTTTTCTAAGGCAGCAAGAACTGCCAGAGTCAGAATAGAATTGTCAGAGGGAGAAGTATTTAGTGCATCGACAATAGACTCCCCTGATGGACAGGGCTCATCCATTCTCATGCTCAGAAAACTTTTACGGGAGGACGACGTGCAAGCCAAGCTCACTATAGGAGGGGGCGCAGTCAAGTTGGACAAAGCGGGCAATTATAACTCAGCCTGAGCGCGCGCGTAAGCAAAAGCTATTTCATGACAAAATATATTGTTTGCAGAAGGTGTCTTCAAATTAGGCACAAAACTAGGCTCACGTTGTGAACGCTCCATATTAGCAACTTTGACAATGGGAGATAAGAGAAGACTTGCGCATTTATTTGATTTTTTTGAGTGTGTGCTCTTTGCCACAGGGTTACGAGGTGGTCGACCACTACGTAGCGAGTAAACCATTTAGGACTAGGATCATGGATTCACCAGTACCCCTGGCCTTATGTGATTGCAGTAGTCGATATCCGGCGATACACTTCTTAGAGTGACTACCAGAAATGAACTATGAACTGATAGTGTATGGTCGAGAGGTATCACCTGTCAATACCTGTTATCACAGACCAGCCATTAGGAGTGATACACCACCCCCAACACTCCGGTGCCCAAATTTGTAATGTGTAGGTGGAAACAGGAGAACAACACAACATGCAGCAATCTCGTTTTTCCCAGATCAATGGTCTCAAACAGAGTCAGAGACTTCAAAGACACCCAATTGCCCTCAAGACAGGTGTAAGAATCCAATACTCAGCAGTGCATGCACTCCAATTGTACATGTGATAGCAAGCCCCCAAGGATTTCAGGGCCTAATACCCATAGTCACCCTGTGTGGGCGGCCCAAGCTACTCACGGTGTTCCAGATCACCAGGGTCCAAAGGCTCAACGCCCACAGTCACCCTGTGAGAAGCTAGTAGGTGCCTGGCAGGAGTTGTGCATTTGTAAGGGGTCAGGCTAGTAGAAAGCTTTAGGTGGCCTAGAGGTACAGAGTTTCAATAAACCAGAAGCCCTGCGCCCGGCCGCGCTCCGTGAACAGTAAACAGTACTTTTATGTACTTGTGGGTGCGCTGGCTTCTGGGAATATGTTTCGCCTAGAGGGGGCGTGGGCGCCCGGGGGGGCGGAGGCAGTGTGCGATGTCAAGGCCTTTGGATAAAGAGAGAGAAAGAAAAAAAAAGGAGGTTTCCGTAAACATTCACAAGGGGGTCCTCTGTGTATCGGCTAAGTGAGTCCAGCGAGCACAACGTGCACAAACAGTCACCTTCTTTACTTTCTGAGGATCAGGCAAGAGGGTGTAGCATCCAAAGAAGTCTTCAAGACGGATGTTCACTTGAGCAGCAATGTTAAGTTCCTAGCTCACAGCAGAATAAACAATAAATCCCCTGGAGCTTCTGCAGCGCGCCGCACCAGTAAACAGTACTTTTATGTACTTGTGGGTGCGCTGGCTTCTGGGAATATGTCTCGCTTAGAGGGGGCGTGAGTGCCCCCTCTAAGCGGAAGCAGCGTGCGATGTCAAGGCCTTCTTTGCTTTCTGAGGATCAGGCAAGCGGGTGTAACATCCAAAGACGTCCTCCAGACGGACGTTCACTTGAGCAGCAATGTTAAGTTCCCAGCTCACGGCTCCCAACAGAACAAACAATAAATCCCCTGGAGCTTCCGCAGCGCGCCGCACCAGTAAACAGTACTTTTATGTTGCTCCCTTCTAAAGAAGGCTTATTTTAAAACTGACTGTTAAATTAATAAATAGATATTTAATCAGGAAACTTTGAGTATAAGTGTTATTTGGATACTTGTCACTGTGAAACTATGTTGCAACCCTACAGCTCACACTGATCCATTTTGAGATAAGCCTGGCTGCTCAGTCACTCTACCAACTTGTGTAGTACAGACTTATACTAAAGGTTGGGTTACCTATTGCCAAGAGGACAAGGCTGGTGTAGTCTCCCACAGGGTTACTACATACTATCATGCCTAGCACATATTGCATTTTCTCAAACGGGAAAGTGAGACACGGCCCAACAAATAATGAAGATGGGGAAAAGGTACAGTTAGGAAGGTTCAGCACCTTCCTCCATATAAAACCATCCAACTTGACAAGATCGTAATCTTCCGCTAACAGTACAACCTCTAGAAAAAGATATGTTAACGAAAAAGTCAGTTGAAATGACTGAAAGGATTCTGAAGGATTTCAATTGGTTGCTATTTTTTGTGAATGAAAAGGACAATGAAGATTTCGGATGGGCTTACACAATACAAAATGTAATGTAATAACTACATCTGCAGATATGGATGGCAAAGAAGGAACACATTATTTACCCGTAACTCTTGTCTCCAGCATGGGTATCTTTCATGGATTCCCATGCTCATGAACATTCCCTGCCATCATGCTGGGAATCCATGTTAATATTAAAGCAGTTTAGCTTTAAAGATTAAAAAACTGCTTGTCACTTATATACCCTATTGCTGTCACTTTGGGTCATACTGCCCCAGCCAATGACATTAGTCCTCCTTAAATATACCCGTGGTGGCCATCTTCAGATTTTTACAACACGTTTACTTGTTGGGATTTCTTGTTGTTTTGCTCTTGTTAACGTTTGGCGACATGTTGTTATTGCACAAAGTACCTTACTGCACCGCGCAATGGGGTTCTTGTGTTAACTGGCCCTAGTCATCCTTAGGGATTTTCTGGTGAATCTAAAAGTGTGCCTTGGAACAGACTGGTGGAAGCAGAAGCTTTTCATTTGATTTGTACAACTTTACAGAGCCATACCAAGCTTACCTCATGACTGGCTAGTGTCTGTCATGGCCGTGCCACAAGGTCCTTTGACTGTTCCTTTCGACATTTTGTCCTTTGGCCTTCCCCCTTGTCTGCGTGAACCAGACTTCCTTATTTGGGCATGCAGTTGCCTGCAAATGCCACTTCTTTCGCAGGCTACTGCAGGTCACGCGTGTAGGTACAGAGGAAGTGGGTTGGGATAGCCGATCCCAATCCACACTCCTGGTGCCAGGATGTCTGGTGTGCACAAGAGGATGGAGACCCCAGTGGTCCCCGATTGGACACGGCTGGTGTGCATGAGTGGGGCAGATCTCATTAGCTGACAGGGTGCAAACACTCGCTGGACTTTTAGCTACGAGGAAGGGTTCTGAATGCGGATCAGCAGAACAGCAACAGGTCCGAATCGACCTGTAGCCTGAGCCAAGTATCAGGAAGAGCCGAGCACAACCAAGGACTATCGCGAGACCCGATGAAGAAGGTTGGCACCCTGAACCTGCTGTTGTTCCGGTAGAGCCCTGCTTTGTTGCTTGATCTCAGAAGACCTGTGGTGCAGGTGCTTCAAACATTTGGGGTGGTGGAACTAATCACTTTCGACGCCTCCTGATTGCCCTGCAAACAAGTTTGTTCAAAAGTGCCCATGGACCATCCAGTGGACTGTCCAGCTCAAACCTTGGCCACTGTGCAGGAGCACAGCCGTGTTATGTTCTGACTCAAAACTTTGGGGAATCCTAACTTGCACTTCAAAGCACCTTTTCTTTGGATTTTGTCGTCCTAGCTGCTTTGGGCTGCGAGAGAGAAGGCTGGACAGATTGCAAGAGTTGGGTGGCCCTGCGTCACTGTTCTACAGTGACGCCCGTTGAAGGAGGTTTTCCCACGTTCCTTCTTGTGCCCCGAGACCAGCTGCTTCGGCGTTTCCTTTGTTCATCACCCAAATCAAGAGTTACAGCTCCTGTTTCAAACTGGATCTGCATCTGCAGCACCTGTGCACTTTGAAACCGAACCAAGGGCAGGAAACCGAACCTATGACAACCCCTTCCAGACCTGCCAAGTTTGGACCAAAACTGAGCTAAGGGCGGTGAGTACTGAAACCACTTCCCAGTGGCCCCTAGTTCATCCGTAACGTTTTATGCACAGAGGATTCCTTGTGGTCCTCTCTTTGGCTTGGGTAGCCTGCGCTTCCTAAAGTCCTCCAAAAGTTGGGAATAACTTTGTTCATCGCAACAGATCCTCCCCATACTCTTAGAACCTGTTTTCAGACTTCTGCCCCTAACTTTGCCAGCTTCCTAAAAAGGTACTCTCTGACTTTTACGCACGACCGAGGGCTTTTACACACGCACCGAACATTAAGCAGAAGGCTCCATTCATCGTAGGGTTGGACTTATAAAGTTATGGTTTTACATTTCTGAAGTTTGTCTATGCTCTAAAAGGTATCTGCCATTTTCCCTTACAGGTATTGGTGGAGTTTCCAACTTTATCGCATTAACTCCAGAGATTGTTTATATTGTTATACCACCAGGGGGCGCAAAGCATGGCAGCCTGACCCAGCGTCTCCTCACTCAGGCCTGAATCATTCCGAAATAAAAGTTTTAACAGCAATTCTGCCCCTCATCTTTCTCCGTTCCTGTTCCTCACCTACTGGGGCTCCTCTGACGGCATTTCCAGCACAAATCGGGTCCGCTGTGTGTAGTTTCCAGAGAAAGCCTTGGGGCGGCCTCCTCCTGCTCCTCCATTGGGTCCGGCCCTTGCAGGATCCTTCCTGCCTCGTGGACGTCCAGATCAGCGGTCCTCCCCTCCTGCCGTGACTCACCCGGCGCCTGCTGCAGCTCCTGGGACCTCCCTTTGGCTCCTTCCCATACTGGATCCTGACAGGGACGGGACAGCTCTGTGTGCTTCCTCACTGCCTCCGATGCTCCGTCTTTGACACCCGGTGGCCTGGTGAATCTGCAGCCAGCCGTGGAGTCAGTGTCTGGTCCTATCTGCTGCAGTTTCTGGGGCCTCCATTCGTCTTTCACCCTTCTTGGTTCCGGCGGAGACAGGGAGGCTCTGCCTGCCCCCGCAGCTGCTCCAGAGCACTCTGCCTTTGCATCGGCTCTCAGAGCCCTGGCGGGATCGCGGCTGTCTGGGTGCCGCCATCTTGACATTAACCAACCTCCTAAATTCCTCTGTGATCAGGTGCGGGCTCAACCTTCCTCTTTCTCCGGCCCCAGTCCCGTTCCCTCAGAGCTGCCCCCGGTGTGCGGCTTTCTGTGTCCTGAGATAGCTACTGCAGTGCGGGGCACTGGCATCTTTGCTGCTCTGTTGCAGCCCTTGGAGTCCCCATTTGGTTTTCTTTCTCCTGTTTCCTGACATGGACGTGACTGGCCTGCGTGCTCTCACACCGGCACCTGAGCACTCCGGCTCCGCACTGGCTCTCTGAGTCCTGACAGGATCGCGGCGGCCCGGAGTCCCACCTTCCTCATTTTGCCCGCCTCCTCCACTCCTCCTCGCACAAGAGCGGTCCTAGCCTGCTTCTACGGTCCTTTGTTTTCTCGGCTCTGGATGCGGTCTGGATTTGTCCTCGCCCTCGCCTTGCTTCCTGCTTTGGGCTGCCTTGTCAACTGGGGCACTTACAGACCCTGTGGTTGTGTCTGCCTTGGGTACCTCCACTCTACCCTGGTGCCTCCTACAGCGACCCTGCCCGCCTGAGCTTGTTTACTTACATCCAGTCACTTGCAGTCCCTGTGGGGTTGTGTCTGCCTGGGGTACCTCCACTCTACCCTGGTGCCACCAACAGCGGCCTTGCTCGCCTGAACTCGATTGTTCCCACCCAGGTACGCCTTCTCCAGCCCGGCTCCTCCTGCATTTCACCTATAGCGGACCTGCCCACCTGAGCTCAAATACTTTCTTCCAGGCACTTACAGTCCCTGTGGGTTGTGGCTGCCTGGGGTACCTCCATTCCACGGCCTCCCTGCCTTTGACCATCGTGGCTGACTTGGACCCCGTACTTCAACCATCTTCCTATGCTGCTACAAGTCCTCCTGCTGGTGCCTCCTTTCCATCTTCTACGACAACTGGCTATCCTCCCCGCCCAGGGGTTGGCTGAGGTTATAGAGCATCGCTACACCAGCCATCTAACTTGACTCTCTGCACTTTCCACTGATACCGCCACTCTAACCCCGGACCCATTCCCTTCTATCCCCTTGTCCTAACGTGACTCCAGCTTCCTTGGTTCCCTCTACCAAACTATGTGATTCCCTCCATTGGCTCCTCCACACTGTGCCTGGTGCCACTGCTGATCCTCCTCAGATCCTTCTACCTCTCCGCATACCTTAGCTGCGTGATTTCCTTCCCCTGGTGCCTCCACACTGTTCCGGGTGCCACTGCTCTCCCCTTCTAATTGTGGATCCAGCTACCCACGCCTCCTGCACTTTTACCATTCAGGTGCAGCAGATACTATACCTGTACCTACTCTTGTTACTACCCTCTCCCCTACCACTCTTTGGTCGTACATTGCCCACTACATCCTCTTTCTGTAACTATTACACTGTTCTCTACCCCCTCCATTTCTAACTCCTACAACTTCCTCCCTACTCTACTCGTCCTTTCTCCGTGTCCCTTGGTATGCGATCTTCCATAACTCCTTTCCACCTCACTCCCCCCCCCCCTCCCACCTTCTCCTTTCCCTCCTACTCTCCTCTTTCCTCATAATGCCTAGTCCTCTCCACTATCCTCACCCACACTCCTCCAGTCACGCTCCTTCCCTCTCTCACCGCCCTAACCTTCTTTACCCCCCTACTGCCAGCCACTCTGCCCTCATGAACACTGCTCTCTGGAACGCCAGATCCATATTTAATAAAACCGCAGCTATTCTTGACTTATTTTTTCGTCTTAACCTTCATTTCCTCTGCCTAACTGAAACCTGGATTCCCCCTCATAACACCTCTGTCCCCGCCTCCTTAACAACCTCCTCTTCCTCTTTCATTCACACCACCCGCCCCTCTGGCTGTGGTGGAGACGTTGGTCTCCTCTGCCATCCCAAATACATATCCTCCTCTTCCTCTCCCTTCCTTTGAATTCCTCTACAAGTCCTTCTCCTCACCCCACCCTATTTCCTTCCTGATCATATATCGTCCCCCTGGCCCTCTCTTCCTTCTATGAAGATATTGATCATCTCCTCCCACTTATCTCTCCCTCCCCCTCTCCTCTATCAGTACTTGGCGACTTTAATATTCATCTTCCATCTCCCCCTCAGTCTTCTCCCCTCTTCTACATCCCTGACTCTTACCTCCTCTCCCACCTTCCTTCATCCCATGCTCACTCCTCTGGCTCCACTCTTGACCTCATCTTCAATTTTTCCTATCCCTCTTCCCCTGTCTTCTCTTGCCTTACTCTCATTCTCCCTTTCTCCTCTCTCGCTCTCCACTACTGCTAATCCGTTGTTGACCTTTGTGACTTCGACGCTACCCTCTTTTACGACACCTGCTCTTCTTCTCTTCCATCTCTCCAAGACCTTGCTTTATTCTCTGCAGACGATGCTCTATCTTCCTTTTCCTCCTCTATATCCACTGCCCTTTATCAACTTTACCCCCTTTCTTTCTTACGTCCTACCCGGAAGCCTTCCCAACCCTGACTTACTTCCCATCTCCGCTCTATGCGGCGCCTTCTCAGATGGTTAGAGAGACTCTGGCTCAAAACTCCCTCGCTTTCTAATCAAACCTCTTACTTCTCTTACCACGCACTATACAACTCTTGTCTTGCAGCGGCCAAATCCTCCTATTACTCTAACCTTCTCCAGTCTCAAGCCTCCCACCCTCGTTGGATTTTTCAAACTCTATCTCTTCTTCTTCTCCTCCTACTCTTGATCCCTCATCCAATTCCACACTTTCTCCTTCAGACTTTGCTAACTTCTCCTCCAAAATCCTCACCCTCCGGCAAAAAATGAACTCCTTCTCTGACTCCCCCTCTCCTCCTCCCCCTCTCCTCCCTCTTCCTCTATGTCCATATTCTCACCTGTTTCCCCTTCTGAAGTCTCCTCCCTTCTATCCAAAGCCCACCCCACGTCCGCCCCTTCTGACCCTCTCCCCTCCGTTCTTATCCCCAAGATCTACCCTCTTATTATCCCTTACCTTACCACTTTCTTCAACTCCTGCCTCTCATCAACCTTTCCCTCTGCTTTCAAACATGCAACGATTATTCCTATCCTAAAGAAACCCTCTGCCGATCCACTTCCCACTGCTAACTACAGACCTATCTCTCTTCTACATTTCCTTTCTAAGCTTCTTGAGAGCCTTGCCTACTCTCAACTCTCATCCTTTGTCACTACTTCCTCTCTCCCTTCCTCCCTCCCAATCTGGCTTCCGTCCCAAACATTCCACTGAAACTGTGCTCACCTCTATCCTTAACTCCGTCCGCTCTGCTCGACATGCCAAGCAATCCTCTATCCTTATTCTTCTTGATCTCTCCGCAGCTTTGGACACTGTCGATCATCCACTCCTCCTCCACACTCTTTCCTCCTTTGGGTTTAAAGGCCCTGTTCTAAAATGGCTATCCTCTTACCTCTCCTCCCGTTCCTTCGCTGTATCATGCGGAGGCCTGACCTCTCCTTCCTTCCCTCTTACTTACGGTGTTCCTCAAGGTTCTGTACTTGGTCCTTTCCTCTTCTCTCTTTACACCTCCCTCATTGCCCCTATTATCTCCTTGTTCGGCATCTCCCACCATTTCTATGCTGACGATACTCAACTCTTTCTCCTCCTTCTCAACTGACCTTCACCTCAAGCTCTCCTCCTGCCTCACTGCTATCAAGAACTGGATGTCCTCCCGCTTTCTCTCTCTTAACACAGATAAAACCGAAGTCCTTTTCTTCCCCTCTAATTCTCTTCCCTCTCCTTCCCCTTTCATTCACTTTCCTCCCTCCAATCTCCCCATCTCTCCCCAAGATCGTAATTTAGGCGTTCTGACTCCTCTCTCACCTTCTCGCAACACATTTCACTCACCTCTCGCATCTGCCGATACCACCTATACAATATTCGCAAAATCCGTCCCTCCCTCACATTCCACGCCACCAAACTCCTAATTTCCTCTCTCATCTTTTCCCACCTCTTCTACTGCTCCTCTCTATTCTTTGGACTTCCCACATCTCATCTTGCCCCTCTTAAATCCATATACCACTCTGCTGTTCGTACCCTTTGTCTCCTTACCTCCCATGACTCCATCTCTTCCTCGCTCTCTTACCTTGGCTGGCTACCTTTCCACTTACATGGATTCACATGCTCATGAATATTCCCCATCGTCAGGCTGGGAATCCTCGGTAAAGAAAAAATCAGTATCAGTTTCGTTTCTGATCTGTCTTTCTTAGTAGTAACCAATCACTGGTCTCTGGGTCATACTGTCCCCAGCCAATGACTGCCCTCTTCCTAAGCCCCGCCCCTGGCAGCCATCCTCAGATTTTTATGAATCCATGCCAGACCCATGCTGGAGAACAACAGTTACAGGAAAGTAACTTGTTCCTTCTCCAGCATGGGGTCAGGCATGGATTCACATGATCAAGAATATAAGAATACATAGCAGTACACACATGCACAACCACGGAAGGTGGCAAAGCTCAACATTAAGTATTACATAAAACTCAACATTAAGCATCTCTTACCTCCTCACCAGGCTCAACTTAAGCAAACAGGTTGCGCAGCACTGCCTGGCCGACTCTGGACTCCTCCTGGAATCACGGTCGACGCAGTAGAATCTCGTGAAGGTGTGCGTCGACCTCCACATAGCAGCCCTGCAGATGTCCAGCAGGGGCACACCAGACAAGAACGCCGTGGTAGCAGCAATCGCTCTGGTCGAATGGGCTCTCGGACGGCCGGGCAACGGTCGGTTTGCCAACTGATGACAGTGCATGATGCAGCCGGAGAGCCATCTGGAAACGGAAGCCTTCGAGAGCCTTCCCTTGGTTCACAGGTCCCAAGTTCACAAACAGCTGTGATGTCTTCCGAAAACTCTTGGTTCGGTCCACGTAGAACTTCTGCGCTCTAGCTACATCCAGCGAGTGCAAAGTCCTCTCGGCCCGTGACAAAGGCGACGGAAAAAAGACTGGTAACATCAAGGGCTCGTTGAGATGGAAGTCCGGCGGGCCCTTGGGCATGAAGGAGGGGTGCGTCCTCAGCATCCGAAGCCTGCACAGGCGCACCAGATAGATGCAAGAGGACATCATCCCGAGGAGGGACTTGATGGACCTCACTCTGGCCACGTCCGTGGCCAGCAGACGCTGTACCTTGCCCAAGATGGCCTGCGTTCTTTCCTCCGACAGCAAGGCCAACTGCACTACTGTATCGAGCTTGGCTCCCAGAAACAGCGTGACCTGCGACGGAACCAGGTGGGTGCAGAAGCCTGCCAAAAGACGGTGAACAAAGAAGGCGAACCTAGTTTTCTGCGCAAAGTAAAACACAAGAAGGATTTTAACAAAAAGAAATGGCGAAAAAACCCAACCGGAGCCAAAAGAAAGACGATTTGGTCAAGCGGGTTTATGTTCGAGGCTAATATAATAGCCAAGAACAGTACCACGTTTATCTAATATAATCGCAGTAGAAAAGTTAGGGTAGATACCACTGCCACCAGCCAAGTCTAAATGTTAAAAGAGCAAAACGATGCTCAGGGATGTACAGACAGAAAAGGGGTACAGATTAGCCCTTTCCAGTACTCCATATAAGATGGCAACTTTACCTTTCTCTGGGGGACAGTAGTCAGCCCCAGCGAAATGAAGTGAGAGGGAAGTCTAAAAGACAACCCAAGATCACACAATGAGTAACAACACATATGCCAAAACACATGTAAGAGTGGAAAAAGGATGTACACTCTTACCAGGTGGAAAAAATAAACTCAGTTGCTGCAGAACTCCCAAGGCCCGAGCCGTCTCCGTGTCGGTCTTGATGGCCTGCAGTGACTCATCCACTGTCTTTCCGAACAGATTGTTCCCGTCGAAGGGCATGTCCAAAACCTTGGCTTGCACGTCTTGATGGAAATCCGTTGCCTTGAGCCACCCCCGCTGTCGAAGGCAAACGCTGTTGCCCAACTAGCGGAAACCGCTGTCGGCAATGTCCGTGGCCACAGTTATGGCGTGTTCCGACGCCACCTCACCCTCCTGTAGGATCGCCAGGGCCTCTGCCCTCTTGTCGTCCGGGAAGAAGTCCAACAGATGGGCGATCTTGTACCACAACTCCCTGTCGTAGCGGGCCACAACCGCTAGGGCGTTGGCTGCCTTAATCGTCGTCGCCGCCGACGAGATGACTTTTTCCCATGGCATCTAGTTTCTTTCCCTTGCCGTCCGGTGGGGCAGTTGAAGCCGAAGCCCCCTCCGCTTTCTTCTTGCCTGCTGCCGAGACAACTGAATCCGGGGTCGGTTGTGCCCTAAGGCACAAAGGGGCGCCGTCAGGGACCCGGTACTTCTCGTACCGGTCCCTTTTGGCAGGCGTCGTGGACGGGTTCTTCAGGAGGGCAAGACCCTCGTCCCAGATGTCATCCAGCAAAGGCACCGCGAGGACTGTCTTCCTCTTGGCCTCGCGCCGTTGGTAGAGGAAGCCTTCCTTCTTTTCTTCGGGTCTGAGCTGAAAAAGCTTGGATGCCCTGGCAATCATGGCGTGGGAGGAGTCAATTTCATCGGGAGGAGATGCCCGACGAATCGGTGACGGGAGACCAGTCCCGTCGTCGCCGCCATCATCATCCGTCCCCGTCGTGGCCGTGTCTGTTCCTGTGTCATCCCTTGGGACCGGGGACAAAGGTTGAGAAGGCCGCGAGGGCTGAAGGGTAGCCGGATAAATTCTCCTCCTCTCGTTTGGAGGGCTTCCCGACGGACCCGGTTCACCTGAGTCGTCCGTCGGGGGTAGGGGCAGTCCCGTCCTTATCTCCGTGCATAAGGCTTGGATTGCCGTCAAAATGATCGCCAAGTAGTCTTGTGGCTCGGATTGTGACGGGCGTGCCGGGAGCACCGGTTGTTCTTCCTCCACGGGAACCTCGTCGTCGCCACGCTCGCTCTCGTCGTCCCCCTCGTCGGGATCCCTCCCATGGGACCAGGCCTCTTCCAAATTCTCGGTCTGTTCCTCCTCGGAGGTTGTGTCCATGTCCGTCACGGCTACCGCCCCCCCCTCTTTTTCCACAGGGGTTTTCACAGGGGTCTTCTCGATGGGCTTAAAAGAGGATTCCCTCCGCGGAGGCAGGGAAACTCTGGGCCCTGAGGTCGCCTCCACTGGGATAGCTTCCACAGGCTGGCTTCGCCAGTGCCGCAGCGACTCCCTCAATGGAGGCCTTGGCCGGGATCAAGGCCTTCACCACCTGGGCGCGCTTGAAGCCTTCACTTTAGGGGGAGGGTCACCACCTCGTTCCCCTTCGGCCTGATCCTTCGATATTGACCGGGGCCTCTCCCGAAGCTTAGCCGGGTTCTCAGATTTTTTCTTCCCGAGCCAGAGCGTTGGCTCACGTTTGATGGCGTCGGTGAAGGTGCGCCCTGTCTGACAGCCGAGGAGCCCGACCGTTCGGCGCTCCCGGTGCCCGCATACTCTCGGTGCTTTGCCTTCAGTTGGGCCCCCGTCGGCGGGGCGCCCTCACAGGACGTAAAAGACCGCTCGAACTACTTCTTCTCACCTGCTGGGCTCTTGCCTTCCAGCCAGTTGGAGAGACGGGTCCGACGATCCCCCATAGTCCAATCCGACATGTTCATGAAAAACACACAGTCCTTCTCCACGTGCGTTTTGTCCTTGTGGAGGCAGTAAAGGCATTTCGAATGCTCGTCCTCCTTGAACACATTGCCTAGGTTGCATCGAGGGCAGATCCTGAACAGTTTGCCGGGAGTCGAGCTTCCCTTCTCCTGGGCCATGTTCTTCTCGTCCGCGAGGTAGGCCTCAGAAACTTCTGGAATCCTCCAAGAAGCGTAACTTGACGAAAACTTCACCCTTGAGGGGCGTAGATAAATCCGAAACGGGTCCCTGTTGATCAGAAGTAGAAACGGTGGAGCTTGAGGCTCGATTAAACTGAAAGATGAGATAAATCTCTGAAAAAGCACAAAACGCAGTAAAAGCTCGAGAGCTATAGCACGAGGACTCCCAACACTTGAACGTGCGGTAAAAATCTGAGGATGGCTGCCAGGGGCGGGGCTTAGGGAGAGGGCAGTCATTGGCTGGGGGTAGTATGACACAGAGACCAGTGATTGGTTACTACTAAGAAAGACAGATCAGAAACGAAACTGATACTGATTTTTTCTTTACCGACGATTCCCAGCCTGACAGGGAATATTCATGAGTATGAGAATCCATGCCAGACCCCATGCTGGAGAAACATAGTTCCACTACTTCTTTTCGTACACTTCCACCAGTGGCTCAACCTAATTCTGAGATGGAAGGGCGCAGTCTCAGTAGAAACCCATCACTGGCAGCAGGGTCCAATGCTCTATCTGAATGATCAGCGCAGTGAGCTACACATTATAGTGCCCTACCTTTAACCTACTGAGCTACAAATGCAAATGTCCATGGCGGCCTGTCCCCAGGAGGACGGACAGACTTTTCTTCTTCGAAAGGCACAACTACTTGCGATACCTACTTCCTTTAACTAAGTAGGTCTCATAGGAAACAAAAATAGGTTGGTCCCTGGTGGCTGCATTGAAGGATACAAAGACTTGAGAAGTGTTGCAGAAGTGAATGAGCAAGCCTAAATAATTACAACTCGATGGCAATAGAGTTCTCCTCTTCGCAGACTTGAGTGAGGCATCTATAAGTACAGAAGAAACTGATGGAGTAAACAGCAACAGTGCAGGCTTCATTGTGGGACCCTGGTAACTTGAAAATGCAATGCCGTGACAGACAATACATGTTTGTTGATATGGAGGCATCTGAGGCTTGCTACATAAAATAGAGGTGATTTGGGAATGGGAGGTATGCAAGAGTGTGTTCCTGTTTGAAGTATAGGAACCGTGATTTTCTTGCTGCTCATCTTACTTTTGGGGCTGTTTGGGAATCAAAATGTTAGCTTTTCAAGCTTTATTTTGTGTGGGTTAGCAATAATGGGCGGGTGGGCGGGTGGGCGGGATGAATTGGGCCTGGGAATTTTGGACAGTATGACAGGAGCATTTTTTCTTTTTACTACTTTATACTGAGCTTATTCAACATTTGAGACAGTTTTCCTTTTCTCTTTGTTACCAACATTGTCTCTTTTCATTTGTACCCCCTCTCTCTGTTTCACCTCATCTTGTACCTGGTGTTTTCCTTTTTGTCATCAGCTTTATCTTTGTGTCTATTGTCTCCTCCCTTAATATTTTCTTCTATTCATCGCAACTGTGATTATGTGATTTAATTGGATTTGTTGTCTCTTTGTGGGCTTTTTAACCATGTGGGAGTTGATTTCTTTGTAATACGTCCCATTTATTTTCAAGGTATATTTGACAGTGTTTTTCACTTGCTGTTACCCATTAACAAAAATAAAGATTCCATTAAGGGTACTTGTGAATGTGACCTAAGAACACCTGCCGTCATAGAAATTACATTGGCAGTTAATGTATTTTGACTTACCTTCTCTGTTTGACCGCTGCAACAAGATCTGGCCCTGAGAACATAGAGAACAGGCTATCCCCGTTAGCGGACGATGTCTCATCACTTGAGCTGGCAGAATCCGCCTGCGTTCCTGACCAGCTATTGTTCATTACATCACTGAAAATAAAAAAGAGGATGTCATTCTCTTCGATGACCACCACTGAGCAACAATTATAATGACTATAGTTCAAGGATGATTCACAAAGTACATTCTAGGTAAGGGTATAACAAAACACTACCTGGAATGAACACTCCCTGTATTGCCTAGACTTTCTTATTTTCAGAAAGGTACGATGTTGCTAGCTTTGTATTAGGAGAATTTTGCTAAGCCTTAAAGAAACACTACCGCACAGCTCGGGTATAGAGTGTCTCCCATAGTTACCCGACTATCCATAGAGGCAAATGTGGAAAATCACTTAACACTTCACTCAGGAGGTTAGCAGGCGGGTTAAAAGGTCCAGTAATCGGAAATAGCAACACAATATATTTGGAAGCATATCATTGTAAAATAGGTAACATGAAGAGGAAAAATGCAGTATGTATCCTGCTAGGTACAGGGTTTATCCCAATGACCTCTGTAGAAGATACTCGTACGTTCAAGGTTTCAGTTCTTCAGTTCAAAAACAAGTTTAGTGGGTAGAGTTTTCAAACTGGAGCAGAACACATTGTTCAGTTTTGTAAACCCAAAAGGAAATCTCATTATTTATAGGAAACTGTGCAGTCCAACTTTCATTAGTAAACACTAGTCAGGACTGTGCTCAATCTTAACCAATGAGCCAAAGGCAATTGGAATGCCTTAAGGTCATACAGATAATGTGCTCTAACTGTTTCCAGTGTACACACAAATTGGTGTTCATAGAAAAAGGTGCAGGGTGTGGAAACTGAATGACTATTTTCTGATTTTCATATAGTGGAGCTGCACATCCTGAACAGGAAGTTACAGTAGTCATGATTATCACTGTATAAAGTGGCAGAGCCTCTAAAAAGGCTACGATTGGTTGGTGCATAAATGACAGACCATCATGCAGTGCAGTTGCAAAGCGAGTCCCTGTTCAGAACAAGGCTACGGCCCTTACAGGGATATGAGCATTAGCCACCAAAACGATTCTTAGCCTCTGTGAGAAACCTGAGGGTATCCTCACTCCTCGACCCCTTGGATCCTCTGCAAAGGTGGCCAGGGAAAGGCCATCACTATTGGATCCCGACCCTGGGGGTGGAGAAGCGAGGGAGGATCACCTCGGTGGAGGGTCCTTTGGGACTGGGTCTGGGGTGCCCTTGGCCGAGACATGCTATCCCCCTTTCCCTACTAATGACCAACGCAACTCGTCCCCAACCTTTATCGGCTATTGTGAGCCAGTTCCCCTCATTTCCCCACCATTGACACTTGAAAGTACTGGGACGAAAAAGAGGAAACTAAGAGCAAAGAAGACTATGCTCTTTTACCATACTAGTACTGGAAGAGGGAGATGCCCGCTAAGAGCAGTAAAGGTCAGCCATGTCCTCTTGATAGTGGTCAGTGAGAGAAAATCCTCTTTGTGGAAGACGTATTGGAGGGCAGATGGACATATCCAGAAGGTCCAGGTACCACGTCCTTCTGGCCTGGCCCAATCCGGAGCAATGAGGATCATGGATTTCCCCAAATTTCTCAACCTTCTGATCACATGAGAAATGATGACATTTTAGAGTGTCTGTCTTGGTAATTTCTATTTCATTCGTCTCCTTGCTCTTTTCATCATCATTAGTGGCATGTTCAGCAAAAAGTATTTTAATAACAGGTGTATTATTATTGAAGAGTCTAGTTCTTGGCTACTTTAACTTGTTGCTTCATTACATCCCTTTCTAAGCATTTTCAGTTTTGGGGGCAAAACCTCTAAAATGGATTAAAATCAGGAAAGTATTTTGAGGAGTACATCACAAGGTTTATATGCAGATGTTCTTGGTTGATATTCAACCTTTCATAGCTGATCTTTCTCTGTTTTGCGATATATTAGTCACAAGATCTTTCTTTGGGAGACAGCACAAAATGTTTATTCAGGGCTGTTGCGCTGGAATTTGAGGCATCTTGGTTCGCAACAGTTATTAGAGGCCTTTTTCCACAAGAACTACCTTCTGAAGTCTTTGATTTTGGTTTTGTTTTTACACTGAAGCCTTACTCTTTGTGGACGTATGTGAGATACTGGGCTGAGGAACGGTGAGCTTCATCTTAACGTCATTTGGATGGCTCTTTGAGGTAAAACCATGAAAGTATATGTGAACATGTTACAAGTCTCCATAGACATTTTGCACCTCAATGGACTGAATTTACTTCACCTTCCAAGTAACTCAGTCCTCTGGAGACTTGGAAAGATGCCAGAGAG
The DNA here is from genome assembly GCF_040938575.1 of Ambystoma mexicanum. NCBI lineage: Eukaryota > Metazoa > Chordata > Amphibia > Caudata > Ambystomatidae > Ambystoma > Ambystoma mexicanum. Next base: position 347,111,076 of record NC_090922.1, read on the forward strand.
AAGCCATTTTCCGGAAAGCATGGTATCAGCAGCCCAAAGATAACTGAGGTGTTAAGAGTTTATGTGGAGTCGTCATCTTTTTTTCTCTGAATCGGTTTTTGTGACTGACCCCAACAGGACAAAATATGGAAACCATTCAAGTTAGTTTTAGGGAATGATTGACTTCATAATGGAGGTTTCATTACAGGTAATGGTTGGTCTAGCAATCAGCCTTGGACACGAGACTCAAGAATATACATCCTCAACCCTTCCCAAAAAGCCCATACACCTTTCAACCTCCTAGCATCACACTACATACACATACCCCCAAGCACACCACACACAGCTTTATGAAAGCTTGTCCCCCCCACAACCACAGAGTCTTACAGAACTCCCTCTGCACAGCGCACAGCACCATAAACCCAATGACATGTCCCGTTGTCTTCTTCCCCAAAGCCAGTGGCACTCCCGGTTTGCAGCTATATATCTTGTCCTCAGCCCCCTCCCCCACCCCTGGAAAAACACACATGTAAATGTCACTGGCACATGCCACCTACAAACACACAGGCACACAGGACTCTCGTACTTGCGCACTGCAGCCATCAACACCTGAAGCTTTAGCAACAGTCTCTCCTGCCATTAATCCACCTTACGTTGCTCCCTGTTTATATGCTAAGAGGCTGCAAAAATGGCATAAGAGCGCTATACAAAACCACTTACCCTTACATGTCAATATTTATTATTTAAAATACCGAAGAGTGAAGAGTGACAATTTGGGACCCATCCACTAAATGTCAGAATATTCTCAGCAAGTGAATCAATAACCGATTCCAACTGCGGACTATTTTTCTCAAAGATTTTCCTGGCTCTCTTTTTTTATTTTTATTTCTTTTTATTGCAGGTTTTGGTACAACAGCAACATTAAAATATGTAAGAAGGAAAGGCAATCAACACTAAGTCAACATTTTTCTTCCAGTCCCCCCCCACCACTTAATGTACCCCTTTCTTTCACCCCCGCCTTCTGGTTCCCACCTCCCTCCCACTTGGAAACAGAATCTTCTTGAGCTAATTGAAACCACAGTTAAGAACCTACTATTGACTTGGAGTGGCACGCAATTTGATTATCTCTTTGGCCGCCTCACAGGTATTCTATTACACCATTGGATGATGCATGACTAAGGATAGCCTCCAGGGTGAAGGTCCCCACACTTGCTTAAAGTCTTACCCAAAAGCCTTTCATTCAATCACCTTTTGTGTCTGCCCTACACTTAGTTCCCATTTTCAAGTATGTACTCATGAATTCCCCCCATATCCTCTCATCCAGGGTTGCCCTGCCAGGGAGGCCAGCCATTATTCTTTCAGTGATAAATATGTTCAGGATCACATTCATCAAATCCCTTTTACATGGGGTATGAGCACCTTTCCAATTCATCACTAGGCAGGCCCGTGCAGTGAGTAGTAGGGACCAAGGCAGCGCTGTCAATCTAACCTGCTCCCCATTTACTTCCTCCATGCCGAACAAGACCAGCATGGGCGATTTGATACAGGGGATCCCATACAGGTCTTTGGTCCATCCCAAGACTTAATCCCAAAATACTTGTATACATGGGCAACCCCACCACATGTGCCAATATTCAGCTCTAGCCCCCATACAAACACCAGCAGAAGGGGCTTGCACTCTGGAAAATCTTTGAGAGTCTGACAGGGTCATATTGCCATCTATGTAGGAGCTTGAAGGCATGCAGTTTGTATTGGCTCGAGATCGAGGACTGAGAGGCCCTCCTACATAATCTACCTACATAATATACCCCACAGTGCTAGGTCTATTTCCCTCTCCATCTCTCTTTCCCATTTCAGCCTGCATATATCTGTGGACCTACGCGACGCAACCACCAATTCCCCCATACATTGCTAAAATCAGACCCTTCATTTCAGCACTTTTGTATAAAAGTTTCTCGAAGGGGGTAAGGTCCCTCTGTATCCTGTCCCTCCATGATCCCTCCGCTATCACCCCCTTTAGTTGAAGATATGTGAATACTGATAGAGGCCCTATGCCCGGTGCATCCTCCAGGTCGGTTATGGTAATGAAGGTGCCATCCCTCCAGAGTTGGCCAATCCTTTCCAAACCTGCATCAAACCATTTCTTAAATCGTTCAGTGTTTGGGAACTCCTCTCATGCACCAGGCACCCAGTGGTGGATCAGGGGTGAAGGCCATGTTGTTACCCCTTGCATTTCCGCACCTCTTCTCCATATAGTCCCCACAATCGGATGATCTCGGATTTTACGGGGAAGCTTACTTCTTGGCACCCACAGCCATTCCCCTACGGTGGCAGGGGACAGGTGGAGATTATCTAGCCCAACCCAATGGGGATCTCTCTGTGCTCTAAGGTGAGGTATAAGAACCCTCAGCTGTGCAACTTTGTATTAGAGTTTCATGCCTGGGAGCCCACCTCCACCCCTCTTTAGGTAAGGTCAGGACTTCACCGGATATTCTTGCTTTTTTCCCCTGCCACAGGAATTTCAGCAGACTAGCCCTTATCTCATGGAATAAGGGACCTAGAAACAAGATCGGGAGCATTCGGAAAGTGTAGAGGAATCTCGGGAGACAAACCATCTTCAGGGCATTGCAGCTCCTAACCAAGATCTGGTCAACTTAGAGCCGCCACAGGTCTCTTGCGCAAAGAACACATCTCTGAACTTAGAAGACAAGTCTACTGGCTTCCAGTTAAGCAAAGGATCATCTTTAAAGCCCTGGCCCTGACATACAACTGTCTCCATGACCTCGCTCCTCCCAATCTAGCCCATAGGATCACCAAACCCACCACCCATGAACCGTCCCGATCCCAGTACTCGAACCTGCTGTCTGTTCCCAGAACTCGCAAAGCCCGTGCAGGTGTCTCCAGTTTCCCCACAGTCGCCCCCACCCTCTGGAATGCTCTCCCACCCCACCTTAGGGTTATTGACTTCCACTCAGCTTTCCGTAAAGCCATCCAAACAAACCTCTTTGTTTAATCTGTTTTAACATGTGATGTGCTGTACCATGTAATTTTTTATTGTGAACAAGTTCTTTTATTGGGCGGCTTCATTGTAACCCTCCAATAAGCCTCCTTAAGCTCTGATACAGCGCCTCGATGCCTGCGGCTGTTGCGCGCCCTACAAATACAAATAAATAAATAAACTTGTAAGGTAAGGTTAATCCCCAAGTATTTAAGTATGCCCAGGTTGACCTGTACCCCCCAATGGAGTGAACCTCTCAATTTCTCCGTCCCTATGCCTATCCAAGGGGAAAAGGACTGATTTAGCTCTGTTTATCTTACAACCAGAGTGGTTACCGTACTGCTCAATATTGCTCTTGGTATGGAGGTTAGAGGGTTACTCATATGCAGGAGTAGATCCTATGCGTATAATGCAACTTTATTGTTCACCCCTCCCACCTGGAATCCTTCTACTTGGGGACCCTCCCTAATTCTCTGGGCTAAGGTTTCCAGCGAGAGTGCGAATAGGATCGGGGACAGCCCCGTCTCGTACCCCTACCCAGGGCGAACCAGCAGGAATACCCTCTGTTTACTGCCACGCACACCCGAGGGGCTGTGTAAACTGCCATTATCCCTTAAGAAAGCCCTACTCCACCCTGTCAAACGCCTTCTCTGTGTCAACTGAGAGGAGGAAGGGGTCCCCAGTCATCCCCCAAGATTCGTAAATCAGGTGCAAGGTTTTCCTCATTATGTCCGCCCCCTGGCGGCCCCTTATGAAGCCCACCTCATCAGAGTGGATCAGTTGGGGCATATACTCCTCAAGTCTTGCCGCCAATACCAGAGTGTAGATCTTTGTGTCAATATTCAGAAGGGAAATGAGGTGATAACCACATAATTGGGGGTCCCTACCCTCCTTGTGTATCGCTGATACACAGGATTCCGGGGCTTCCACTGTCTCCAGCATGTCATTGAACAGCTCTACCAAGAATGGCAGGAGGGGGGTAAGGAAGGTCTTATAAAACCCAGCCAAGAAACCGCCCTCCCCGGGGGCCTTTCCTATTGGTAATCTTGCCACTGCACACTTAATTTCTTCCTCTGATTTTGGGTTCTCCGGTGCCTTGGTTTCCTCGGGAGACAGCCTGGGCAGCTGAGCACAAGCCAAATAAGCTATTATGTATCCCGTCTCTGGGGTAACCTTAGTTTCATACCATTTTTTATAGAAGGAAGCAAATGCCTCTTGAATCCCCTCCGTCGTGGGGTCCTGTGCATTATCCACCCCCTATAAAGCCTATACCCACCTTTCGGCATGCTGTCCCCTCAGTCTGGCCGCCAGTAACATGTCTGCCTTATCCCCCTTCTCATACAACTTTTGTTTCAGGGATTGCAGCTTTCTAATTATTTGCCCCTCCTCTAGGAGTCTGAGTTCCTCTCTTTGCCCCTCGCCTCCAGGACCCATTCCTCATGCCTCTCATTAGCCCCCCAAGTCAGTTTATCGAGCAGGCTGATTTCCAACATCAACCTATTTTCAAGAAGTGTGCGCTCCCCCTTTTTCCTTGCCCCTTCTCTAATCAAAATCCATCTCCAGGTCACCTTCCCCGCTTTCCATACCACTCTTGAGACCTCCCCTGTGTGATTTGTTTTCAAGTATTCCATTATTTCTTTAACCATCTTTGAGCGGAAAACCTGGTCCTTCCATAGAGATTCATTACACCTCCAAGTGGACCCCCTGGGGACCATTCCGGGCCAATTAAGGTCAGCTGTTACCATACCATTGTCGGACCAGGTGATCGGGGAGATCTCTGAACTCAGTGCTTCCTCTCACAGAACTCTTGAGATGTACATATAATCAGATCTGGTACCATGGGGGCCGAGTAAAAGGTGACCTGGACTATGGTTCCTGAGGGCGTTCAACCGAGAGCGCATTGAGTGCAAATACTGCCATATGTCCCGCAGCCCATAAACCACCAGTGTTTCTAGGACCTCTCTGTATTCCCGTCTCGGCAGTACCTGAGGCCCCGACGGCAACACCCAACTGTCTAGCTGGATATCCGCTCATACATTAAAGTCTCCTTCTAATATTAGGTTGCCAGAGGCTTCAAGCATTATTTCTGGGAGAGTTTTATTTAGGAACCTCAGTTGTCCCTGGTTTAGACCATATATTGTGGCGAAAGTGAAGCTTACTTTCTTTTATGTTGCCCGCCACCAGGTGAGCCTTGCCTTCGCCTGCCCACACCTTCGAAACCTCAATTTTCAGCCCTTTCCCTATGAGGATTCCCACCCCGCTCTCCTCAAGGGCCCCGATCCTCAGTATTCCAGATCCCGCAATCTACTAGGGACTCTTTGTTATTCCCGTCTGGCGTATTTAGTCTCCTGGAGGAACATGATATCCAGGTCAGCTCTACGGAAGACTCTAGACAGCAGGGACCTCTTTGTGGTTGACATTCAAAGTCCCCACCCTCAGATGACCTTCCCTTGCCCAGTCTGTCACTACAGCCATCCTATTACACCCCTACGTGAGGGTCCCACTCCCAACCTGGGCGTCCAGTATCTGTCATCCCACCCCCCGCCAACCGAAGACCTTTACCACAACCCCAACTTTGAACTCCTCCTCCTACCCCTCAATCCCAACGGGCACCCGACTCCCCCAGTTGTCACCAGGTTGAGATTGGACAGCCAGTATAACCCAATCCTTTCAGGTCCCCTTCCTTCAACATCTCCTTATCCTTGAGCCCCCAAACCCACCCCACCCCACACAACAAAACATAACTTCAATTTCCCAAATTTGGGCAGTCCACTGCACTTCTAAAATCGGCCCTCTCCAACTTAGTGCTATATCACAACCCTCAGGGATTCGGATTGTCCCACATTACACCATCACAATGAACAAGGACTCCCCCAGTTCAAGTATCTTCTCCGAGGCTGTACTCCCACTGTGGTCAGGTGTCTGCCGTGAGCGATGTATTCAATTTCCTAAACTTTCTAGAACCCGGCATCAGTCTTCTTTTGGGTCCCTTGATAAGCCACTGCCTAGCTCCATCCTCCTTTTCTCTCTTCCACCAGCTCCACCGTGACACTACGAATGTCCTCCTCGGTAAACAGCTTGTATTTATACCCTTCGACTTGAAAGGAGATGGAAAACTGGAACCCCCACCTGTAACTCACTCCTTTCTCATGAAGCCCCTTCGTCAGGGACAAGCACATTCTTCTTTTGGCTAAGGTCAGGGAGGACAAATCCTGAAAGATTGACACTCTGGATGTGCCATACATGACCGGGCCTCTCGGTTTAGCTTTCTCGAGGATCTTTATTTTGCCCCACCTGCCCTATGGATTCTCTCGATTTTCACTTCACCGATGGTGTCATCCTGTTGTCATCCTTGAAAACCAATTTTGTAACTTCAAGTAGTGTCGTCCTCCGATCCGCCTCAGTCTCCTCGTCTCTCTCCGGGATCCCTAACAGTCTTAAGTTATTCCGCCTTTCGCGGTTTTCTAAATCGTCCATTTTCATTCTGACCTCCTCCTCATGTCTCTCCATTTCGGACATCCACATGTCCATTTGTGTCTCTAGGGTGTCAAGGGAGGATGGATTGTGCTCTACTTAGTCCAGCCTCTCCTCCATTTTGTCAATTCTATTGGGTGATTTTAGCCACTCTACTCCCAATGTCAGCCCTCACACTCCCAATTTCTTCCAACAGTGCTGCAACATCCTTTTTAGTTGCTGCAGATTCCTCGATGACGCTAGTCATATTGGACTACACCCTCCACTGGTCAGGGGACCCACTGCCTTCAACCGCTGCTCCGGGGGGGGAGGGGGCTTCCTTCTGGGGTCTGCTCATAATCGTCCAAAATGGCCCCCTTTCCCCAGTGGGGTTTGGGTGGGGGCCCCCTGATCTTCCAGGCACTCTCCCCATCCCCCTGTCCCCCCCAAGCTTCTTCCTACCACAACTGCAGCACCCACAGCCGTGCTCCTCCCTGCGGGGGGGCTCCTGCCCAGTCCAGCTAAGCCCAGGCCTGCCCTCTGTAATGGCTTTAATTATGCCACCCTTTCCTCAGGCCTCTGTGTGGCTACGTTCCCCTTGTGCTGCTCTGGGATTAGCACAGTGGGTGCTCCTTCTGCCTCAGTGCCTGGGCAACGTTCAGGTGCACTGTGTGTTCTCCCCAATACCCCTGCCAGTCCAGCATTCACCTCTGCACCTGCACCACGGCAATGCCTGTGAGCCGCGGGTGGGAAGGCCACCAATGTTCCACACGGATGCCCTATTTATTTGTGGGCTACCTTGGGGTTCTCCACAGGGGTCCACCCAGTGGGCGACTCCCCACCGCAATAATACCCTTCAACTCGTTGAACTCTTTGTTGCCCCACCGACCTCGCAGACCTCCCGTGGGCTCAGCGATCAGGCGAGGGGGACGGGGGCATCTGCATGCTCTGGCGCAGTGAACAGGGAGAAGATTGCGCTCAGGCTTCTTACATAAGCACGCCCCCTGGTGGCCATTCCTGGCTCTCTAACTTCTGACAGAATTGTGGCCCACTGGCGCTAAACTGACGCATGGCGGGACATCTGCAAAATAATTTATCTGTGGATTATCATTTCTCCAAATGTTACAGTGCTCCTGGAGAGAAGCAGCCCTATTTCACTGAAAACCGCCTTTTGCATTACATAAAATTACACCAAATTCAACAAATATCTTTGGTTTAATCAGGCGCACATAAGCACACCCATAAACTTAGTAGATGTGTCATGTGATTCACTTTTTCCTCTCCAATAGCTTGTGATCAATGCCTGCACAGAAAGATCACTAAACATACTGTATGGGACCATTCAAACTACATAAAGCCTGAGAGAAACAGATTCTGATTATCATGTTTAAAAAAAATAATAATAAAAAACTGAAATAATAAACTAAAAACAACATGTAACAATAGTTGGTATGAAAACTACAATACTCTGACTGCTAAAATAAAAACAAGGCACCTTAGAGACAATGGTTACTTACCAATCTGTGAAATACTCCGGTAACGGCCATGTCCTGTGAGGATCATCAGGATGAGGCCAGTTGCTACGTGTGTTGCTTGGGCGACGAACATGCTGTGCTTGGCGTTTTTGTTGCATAGCTTGGCTGACCCCAGCCACATACCGTGCAAATTCCGGGTCTGAGCCAACTAGAAATAAATTAATTTAAAATAAATCTTAGTCAGATGAGGACATGTTCAACGATTTCTACGGTACTTATCCCTTTCTTTAATCTTGGCTGTTTACCACAGCAACAACAAACAATGGTCAGCAGTTGATAAGCATTGTTGATGTTTTAGTAATTAAACTATATAGGAAACACTTGGCACGAACAATCGCATAGATCATATTAGTGTCTTCCTCAAATCTCTATTACATCATTCCTTTGCTTTCAAACTAGGTTTGCACATTGGTAAACCTTTACACATATTACATTTACACAGTGCACCATTCACATTTCGTGCTGGCATACTTTTAGGCAAGCATGAATACAATGTTTCTTCTGATGACGGCTTATCAGTGAAATATCCAGCCTACAGACTAGGACCTAGGAACATTTTCATTGATGCAAATACAGCACAGTGTGGCACCACCCGTACCCACAGCAAGGGTGTCCCTGTAGCCTCCACCGTAAAGAACAAGTTACTTACCTGTAACTGTTGTTCTCCAGCATGGGTCTGGCATGGATTCACATGCTCATGAATATTCCCCGTCGTCAGGCTGGGAATCCTCGGTAAAGAAAAAAATCAGTATCAGTTTCGTTTCTGAACTGTCTTTCTTAGTAGTAACCAATCACTGATCTCTGGGTCATACTGCCCCCAGCCAATGACTGCCCTCTCCCTAAGCCCCTCCCCTGGCAGCCATCCTCAGATTTGGTAACACGTAAAGTGGCAGTATGACCAAGTGAAGAGCCGCAGAGGGGAAGGAGGGAGGGTTTGCAATGTGAATCCATGCCAGACCCATGCTGGAGAACAATAGTTACAGGTAAGTAACTTGTTCCTTCTCCAGCATGGGGTCTGGCATGGATTCACATGCTCATGAATATAAGAATACATAGCAGTATACACATGTACAACCACGGGAGGTGGCAACAGGCTCAACATTAAACAATACAACAACTCAACATTAAGCATCTCTCACCTCCTCACCAGGCTCACCTTAAGCGAACAGGTTGCGCAGCACTGCTTGGCCGACCCTGGACTCCCCCCTGGAGTCCCGATCAACAGTAGAATCTTGTGAAGGTGTGCGTCTACCTCCATGTAGCAGCCCTGCAGATGTCCAGCAGGGGCACACCAGACAGGAACGCCGTGGTGGCAGGGATCGCTCTGGTCGAATGGGCTCTCGAACGGCCGGGCAGCGGTCGGTTTGCCAACCGGTGACAGTGCAGTATGCAGCCGGAGAGCCATCTGGAAATGGAAGCCTTCAAGAGAGCCTTCCCTTGATTCACAGGTCCAAAGTTCACAAACAGCTGTGATGTCTTCCGAAAACTCTTTCGTGCGGTCCACGTAGAACTTCAGCACTCTAGCTACGTCCAGCGAGTGCAGAGTCCTCTCGGCCTGCGACGAAGGCGACGGGAAGAAAACTGGTAATACCAAGGGCTCGATGAGGTGGAAGTCCGACGGCACCTTGGGTATAAAGGAGGCATCCCCAGCACCACCCTTGTGTCGTGAAAAGTCAAGTATGGAGGCTTGCAAGATAGGGCCTGGATCTCTCCCACTCGTCGTGCAGAGGTGATGGCCACGAGAAATGCTGTCTTCCACGACAGGAACTTCAATGGCGCCGAATGCATAGGCTCCTGTACTTCTGGTGTATCGGGAGATGGCAGCCAGATGTATCTTGATGGAGGCGTGAGCCAGTCCAGCTTTGGCCAGCGACAGTAGTTACGGCAATACTTTAGGGGCCGTAATCCGCAGAGGGTTAATCTTCTGTGCACAGCACCAGACAGAGAACCTCTTCCACTTTTGTCTATAGCACTTGAGAGTTGAGGACGCCCTGGCTTTTGCAAGAACCTCTCTGCAGTCAGCCGGGATATCGTATCCTCCAAACTCTAGTGCTGCAGGAGCCAAGCCTGCAAGTTTAGCGATTCTGGGTTGTGATGAAGAATGGCACCTCCTTCCCTGGAGAGAAGATCCGCGTCCGTCGCCAGCTTGATAGGTGGGGACGTTGACAAGTCCAGAAGGTCCGGGAACCAGATCTGTCTCGGCCACACCGGTGCAACGAGGATCATCCTGGACCTCTTGAGCTGGTTGATGAGACGGAGCAGCAACGGCAACGGAGGGAACGCGTACAGGAACAGGCCATCCCAAGGGAACAAGAAAGCATCGCCCATGCTCCTCGGCTGTGTGAACCTGCTGGCGAACCTCTGGCACTTGGAGTTCGTCGCCATCGCAAACAGGTCGATCTGGGGTTTGCCCCATCGTTGAAAGAGCCGATCCACCTGGTCCTGGCATAGTTCCCACTCGTGGCACGAGCACAGCTCCCTGCTGAGCGAGTCGGCAATGGTGTTTTTTATTCCTGCCAAGTGGAAGGGAACCAGAAACATCCCCTGGGCGACGGCCCAGTGCCACAGATCCTGGGCCTCCTTGGATAGGGATGGGGATCTGGTGCCTCCCTGCTTCCAGATGTAGAACATTGTGGTGGTGTTGTCGGTGAAAATCCTCACCACTTTGTCCTTGAGGGACGGAAGGAATGATTTGAGCGCCCAGAACACGGCTCGTAGCTCCAGGATGTTGATGTGGAGAGACCTCTCCTCCGGGAGATAGAGGCCTCTTGCGTGGAGATCTCCGGTGTGGGCCCCCCATCCCTCCAGGGAGGCATCCGTCGTCACTGTCTCCTGATACGCCGGGGTCTGAAAGTCCGTGCCTGCCGTGAGGTTCGCACGGGTACCCCACCATAGAATCGCCCGACGGAACTCCTCGTCGAGCGGGATCCTGTCTTCAAAGCTGCCCGCCGCTTGAATCCAGCGGGCGTCGAGGAACTCTTGTAGCGGACGCATCTGAAGTCTGCAAAGGGCCACAAGGTATATGCATGAGGACATCATCCCGAGGAGGGACTTGATGGACCTCACCCAGGCCACATCCATGGCTAACAGGCGCTGCACCTTGCCCAAAATGGCCTTCGTCCTTTCTTCGGACGGAGATGCCAATCGCTCCACTGTATCAAGCTTCGTTCCCAGAAAGAGTGCTACCTGCGACGGAACCAGGTGGGATTTGGGGTATTGATGGCGAATCCCAGTTCCGTGAGCAGGCGGACGGTCCTCGCTGTGTGTTCGACGGCGAGTTCTCTTGACCTTGCACGGATTAGCCAGTCGTCCAGGTAGGGGTAGACGTGGATCCCCTGCAGTCACAGCTGCGCTGCCACTGGTGCAAGGCACTTGGTGAACACCCTGGGTGCCGACTTTAATCCGAATGGCAGGGCTCTGAATTGGTAGCGACGCCCCTGGACTACGAATCTAAGGAACTTTGTGTCCTTTTAGAATGGGGATGTGGAAGTAAGCATCCTCCAGGTGCAACTACAATAGGAAGTCGCCCTCCCTCCAGCTGTCCCAGCACGTGCTGGAGGGTGACCATCTTGAATTTCTGTGCCTTGATGTACTTGTTTAACCGACGCAGGTCCAGGATTGGGCACCAACCGCCTGTCTTCTTTCTGACAAGGAAGTACCTCGAGTATACTCCGGAGCCCCAGAGCCTCTTGGGAGGAGCTCGATGGCACCTTTCTTGAGCATCGCCCTTACCTCCAACAGCAGTTGAGGGACGTGATTCTCCTTCCTGGCCACGGGAGGAATGCAAGGACACTTCTTTTGAAATTCTAGCGAGTGTCCGCGGGCCAGGGTGTCCAGCACCCAACCGTCGGTGGAGATGGACTCCCACACGCTGACTAACTTCGTCAGCCGGCCTCCCACCGGGGTGCTTCGGTGGGGGCCCGACGCTACGGCCGGTTCAGTCCTGCTTGGAAGAGGCCTTGCCGCCTTGGCCTCCTTGACGACGGCAGCGAGACCCTCCTTGCTTACCGCGACCTCTGTAGGCCTCCTGGGACGAGGAACGGGCCGCCTGGCGGTACCTAGAAGAGCCACCGCTGGATCCCTTGGAGGCTCCCTGTCTGCTTCCGGAGCTCCGAAAGGGCCGCCCTTGCTGAAGGACTTCTAGGGCTCGGGCTGTCTCTGTGTCGGTCTTGATGGCCTGGAGGGACTCATCCACCGTCTTCCCAAACAGGTTGTTGCCGTCGAACGGCATATCCAACACTCTGGTCTGGACGTCCTGGCGAAAGTCCGTAGCCCTGAGCCATCCTCGTCGTCGAAGGCAAACCCGGTTGCCCAGCTGGTGAAATCCGGTATCGGCAATGTCCGTTGCCACTGTTATGGCGTGATCCGACGCCACTTCACCTTCCTGCAGAATCTGTAGGGCCTTTGCCCTCTTGTCGTCCGGTAGGAAGTCTAGCAGTGGAGCTATCTTGAAGCAGAGCTCCCTGTCGTAACGGGCCACAATCGCTAAGGCATTGGCCGCCTTATTCGTCATCGCCGCCGACTAGATGACTCGTCGTCCCATGGAGTCCAACTTCTTGCCCTCGCTGTCCAGTGGGGAAGTGGAAGTTGAAGCCGCCGCACCCGCCGCTTTCTTCTTGGCTGCTGCCAAGACGACCAAATCCAGCGTGGGCTGGGCCCTGAGGCACAAGGGGGCGGCGTCGGGGACCCAGTACTTCTTCTCGTACCTGTCCCTTTTGGCGGGTGTCGTGGAAGGGTTCTTCAGGATAGCCAGCCCTTCGTCCCAGATGTTGTCCAGCAACGGTACCGCGAGGACCGTCTTTCTCTTGGCCTCCTGTCGTTGGTAAAGTAAGCCTTCCTTTTTCTGTTCCTCAGGGCAGAGCTGGAAGAGCTCGGATGCCCTGGCTATCATGGTGTGGAAAGAGCCAATTTCGTTGGGCGGAGAGGCCCGAGGGGGGGGGGGTGATGAAGGAATGTCCGTTGTATCATCGCCACCGTCGTCGTCCGTCCCCGTCGCTGTATCCGTCGCCGTATCATCCAGAGGGTCCAGCGAGGGGGATGAGGGGTCCACAGGCCTTGTGGGCGTGAAGGGCGGTGCAGGGTGGACTTTCCTCCGCTTGTTCGGAGGGCTTCCCGACGGTCCAGGTTCTGGATCCTCTGTCGGGGTCTGTGGTAACCTCGTCCTTATCTCAGTACATAAGGATTGGATCGCCAACAAAATGGCCGCCAAGCTATCCTGGGGCTCGGGCAATGGCTGCGACGGGAAGGATGGCTGCTCCACTGGGCCCTCGTCGTCGCCATCTTCGATCACATCAGCAGGATCCTTCCCCTGGGATCGAACCTTCTCGAACCTCTCATTGAGGCCTTCAAACCTCTTGTTGAGGCCTTTCACGGTTTCCACCAGATCCTCCTCGGAGGCTGAATCCGAGTCCATAATGGCCACCAGCCCCCCTCCCTCTTTTTCCACCGGGGACTTCACGGGGGTCTTAACGATGGGCTGGAAAGAGGATTCCCTCCGTGGTGGCAGGGAAACTCTGGGCCCCGAGGCCGCCTCCGCTGGCGTAGTCTCTGCCGGCTTCGCCAGGGCCGCTGCGACAACCTCGATAGAGGCCTTTGCCGGGTGGATCAAGGCCCTCACCACCTTAGGTGCGTCCTGGGCCTTCGCTTTGGGGGGAGGGTCATCGCCTCACTTCCCCTCGGCTCCCTTCGAGATCGACCGGGGCCTCTCCAGAAGCTTACCCAGGTTCTCAGACTTCCTCTTCCCCGAACCAGAGCGCTGGCTCGCGGTTGATCGTGCCGGGGAAATCGCACCCTGCTTGGCAGCCGAAGAGCCCGACCATTCGGCGCTCCCGGTGCCTGCGGACTTGCGGTGCTTGGCCTTCTGTTGGGCCCCCATCGTCGGGGCGCCTTCACAGGACTTAGAAGACCGCTCAGACTTTTTCTTCGCCTTTTCACCTGCTGTGCCATTCTCCAGCCAGGCGGCGTGGCGGGAACGACGATCTTGCTTGGTCCGTTCCGACAGGTTCTTGCAGAATGCACAGTCCTTTTCCACGTGCGTCTTGTCCTCATGAAGGCAGTAGAGACATCTCGAATGCTCGTCCTCCTTGAAAACATTTTGCAATCCGCATCCCGGGCAGCTCCTGAACAGTTTGGATCCGGGAGTCGAGCTTCCCTTGTCCTGGGCCATGTCCGTTGAGGTAGGCCTCAGATCTTCTGGAACCTCCAAGAAGCGTAACTCGACGAAAACTTAACCCTTGAGGGTAGTAGAAGAATTCCGAAACGGGTCCCCGTTATCGGAAGTGGAAAAGGTGGAGCTTGAGGCTCGATTAAACCGAAAAAAGAGAAAATCTCCTGAAAAAGAGCGAAAACGCAGTAAAAGCTTGAGAGCTAAAGCACAAGGACTCCCAACACTTGAACGTGCGGTAAAAATCTGAGGATGGCTGCCAGGGGAGGGGCTTAGGGAGAGGGCAGTCATTGGCTGGGGGCAGTATGAACCAGAGTTCAGTGATTGGTTACTACTAAGAAAGACAGATCAGAAAATGAAACGGATACTGATTTTTTCTTTACCAAGGATTCCCAGCCTGACGACGGGGAATATTCAGCATGTGAATCCATGCCAGACCCCATGCTGGCGAATATAAGGAATGTTCTTTGAATATTTCCTGTCGGTCGGCTGGGAATCCTCTAACATTAAAGCAGTTTACTTTTACATTTTAACTGCTCATCACTTGAGCCAAGAAGAGCAAGAAAGGGGAAGAAGGGGGTGGGAGGGTTGCATGTAAATCCCAAAAAGATACCAATGCTGGAGAACATGAGTTACAGGTAAGTAACTTATTCCTTCTCCTGCATCGGATCTTTCATGGATTCACATGCTCTTTGAATACGATTATACAGCACTACATATACACAACCAATGGTTGGAGGCATAGTTGAACAGAAGCAACACACTCACCTCATGTCAACAGGTTTGCAAAGCACTGCCTGGCTGACTGAGGACTTCTCCCTGGAATCCCTATCGACACAGTAAAACCATGTGACGGTATGGACAGATCTCCACATGGCTGCCCTGCAAATGGCAAGCAGGAGAACACCGGAGAGGAACGCAGTAGTAGAAGCAAGGGCTCTTGTTGAGTGTGCTCTTGGTCTTCTTGGAAGGGGCCTGTTGGCCAGATGGCAGTAGGAAATGCACACCAAAAGCCATCTTGCAATGGAAGACTTGGTGATGCCCTTGCCAGTAGGTCCAAAAGCAACAAACTGTTGCGACGACTTTCAGAACTCCCTTGTGTGGGCTACATAGAACTTGCGGGCCTGGGAGACATCTACAGAATGTAAGGATTGCTCCCCTGGAGATGAAGGAAAACCAAAGAGCACTGGTAATTCCGGAAATTTATTGTCCAATAGCTCTATTGGATGCGGCAGGTAAATTCTTTGCGACAATACTGCAGAAAGCCTTAATCAAATGGAGCACATCAGCAAATCATAGAGACTTCTGGCAATCAGGATTTGTTAGGGGTGGAGAGGGACTCCCCTTAACATTTTCCTGATTCATTTACTAAAAGCCAGAACTGTCAGAGACAAAGCCCAGAACATATTTGTAGCCTCCATTGACCTTTCAAAGGCCTTTGACACAGTTAGATGACCTAGTTGTGGAAGAAACTGG
Source organism: Ambystoma mexicanum (assembly GCF_040938575.1). NCBI lineage: Eukaryota > Metazoa > Chordata > Amphibia > Caudata > Ambystomatidae > Ambystoma > Ambystoma mexicanum. Next base: position 347,126,680 of record NC_090922.1, read on the forward strand.
CTAACTGGAACTGTCTGCAGATAATTTTAGAAAACATCAAAGTACTTACACTCTGAAACAGTTATCAGGGTAAGGTTGACAAATCTGGTCTACTGTCTGACCAAATACCCATTACGACAGGCCTGAAATGAGGCTGCCCTCTGGCACCTGAACTTTATAATCTTTACGTTTTAGACGTAGAAGACGCCTTTCAGCAAATACCTTCATTCCCTCCCAAACTGGCAGGAAGTCCGATTGGGAGGCTGCTATACGCAGATGACATCGTCCTGATTGGCCAGACTCCCATTGGACTATAGCGGCAGCTGGATGCTTTCCAGCTCTATGTAGATACCAATAAGCTAACAATTAACCCGTACAAATCACAAATTGTAAGGCTGGGTACAACAAATAACAGAGGAATCAAAAATAAGTATGGGTGGTACCTCAAATTACTATTATTACTATAAAAAATATTGCAAATTTACTTTCACCCCACTGATATCCTTTTGTAGGATGAAAGTGGCCCTGATCTTGCTATATGGTGCCGAAAATGTTCCAACAAAAACATGGTCAGTATTGGAAGGCCTTCTCTGGCAGTCAGTACTTCAGCTCCCCAAATCATTATCTGTTCAAATAATAAGCAGAGAAATGGCTTCGACCTCACTCAAAGCTATTGCAGAATGGAAGTTAATTGCATTTTACCTCAAATGTTTGGATGAGACCTCTACGGGGGGATTCCGTGTGATAAAGAAGGTGCTGGAACAAAAGTCAGACCACTCATTAATTAACGAAATGGCAGGAAACTTGTCAAGTAATTTTGGAAAACTTAAACGAAACAAAAGAAGACCTTCTCTCCAATCCGGATAGAACCAAAAAAACTGTACACAAGAGATTGGATAGGGACACAGGAAGAAATCTGGAAGTACAACTATTACGACGAATTCTGGCCTCGTCCCCGAAAAACTGAACAATTTGCCAAGTTACTAAAACCCTTTCCAAACAGCTACTTTCGGTCACTATATATGCAATTTCGTCTTAACATTCTACCGACAAGGGTTATAATCAAAAGACAAGAGAAGCAACGGGGAAATGACAATTGCAGACTGTGCCACCAACCAGATACACAGGAAACACTGAAACATTTAACTCTTAGATGTTCAGGTCTGAGATAAGAATGAGAAGTACATCCGGGAGAGACTTTTAGGAAACATTACCCGAGACAAGTCTGAGAGAAGTCGATTGCTGGTGGAGAATTTTGATTGAAGGAGTAAGAATTAGAACGAACTTGGCACTAGTAAGAATGCTTATAGCAATCTTTAAAAGAATAGATGACCTACCTCAGGCCGGGAAATCGGCAGACTAGGTGGAGGAATCAAGTGCATCTAGTGGTGCCTGCTAAAGTAAACGTGTACAGGAATCTGAAATCCCCTTCACCATCATGAACTCAATAGGACTTGAAACTCTCAACTCTTTCTGTTTCTACTTTGTTTTATGGAAAATGTTATGTTTTTTAAATGTATATGAGGAAGTGGGTTTAAGGTTTTCGATTTTGTAAACCAATTTGGAGCCCGTAAATAAATAAATAAAAAAGAATTTTAAAAAAAAGACCACAGTGGACTCAGAGGATTATTCAGGTCGAATGCTGAAGGGACCTTCGCCATGAAAGAAGGGTTTGTACGCAGAACCATCTTAGACTGGTGGAAACACAAGTAAGGGGGTTTTCAGGATAGAACTTGCAGTTCACCTACCCATCTGACTGAGGTAATGGCAACTAGGAATGCAGTCTTCCAGGTGAGAAATGTCAATGGGGCTCTGAGAAGAGGCTTGAATGGAGGTCCCATTAGCTTTGAGAGGACCACTGAGTGCCCAAGCTGGATCAGGTGCTCAAACCGGAGGACACACACAAAAGAGTCCCTTGACAAATTCCTCTCATGAACCTATATGACCAGAGGGCTAGCGTAGTGTGTCAAGACAGTTTTTGCTTAAGACAGAAGGTATGGAAAGACATTAGCAGCTTGAACCTGTAACGGATCTAGGTTTTGAATTGCCCACCATATGGTAACATGTTTCCACTTGCTCCTATAGAAGGACAGAGTAGATGTTGCTCTTGCCTTGGCTAGGATTCGTTTGCAGTCTGCAGGCTGCAGAATGCTTGCAAATTCTATGCTGCGGTAGTCAAGCCGTCAAGTTGAGGGATGCTGGGTCATGGTGCAGAACTGACCCAGTGTCTGGAGAGCAGGTCAGAGAGAGGAGGCAATATGACAAACTAAGGCACTGACAGGGGAAGCATGTCAGATTACCAAATCTGCCACAGCCATGCTGGGGCAACTAGGTTCATCATGGAACGGTTCAGTTTGAACTCAAGGTATCAGCGGGATCGCAGGAAAAGCGTAAAAGAACAGTCCCTCCGAGTGGAATTAACGTGTTCCGCAGACTGCCCTTCTTGTCGGTCGATCTCCGAATGCCCCACTTAGCGAAAAGACAAAGCTGGTCTCTGGTGAAGTTCCCATTCGTGGCAGGAACCAAGTTTTCTGCTGAGCGAATCTGCAATCGTATTGTGGATCTCTGGTAGATGGAAGGGAATCAGAAACATGCAATGAGCCAGCACCCATTTCCATAGTGCTTATGCCTCTGCAGACAGAATCGGACAGCGGGTCTCCCCTGATGCTGATATAGAACATGGTGGTGGTGGTGTGGTCTGTGAAAATGCGGACCAACATGTTTTGCAGCTGGGGTGTGAAGGACTTCAGGAGCCAGAACACTGCCCTCAACTCCAGGATATTGATATGAAGGGGTTTTTCTTTTGGCAACCACCACCCCCCAGCATGGAACTGTCCCATGTAGGCTCCCAAACCGTCCAGAGATGCATCTGTGGTAACTGTGACTTGATGCGTCGGAAGGCGAAAGTGGGTTCCTTGAGTGAAGTTGAAATGATGACTTCACCATTGGAGAGCTTGGCGAAAGACTGGTGTGAGGAGAAGCTTGTCCTCCCAGGAACCCGATATTTGTTGTCTCTCAAAAAGGATGTTACAGAGGAATCTATAACAGCTAGCCCACAGGAATTACTAACTGCTATTTCAAGGAAGAATGAGACAAAGGGGAAACCCAAGATCTCAAAGGAAAAGTCAGAAAGCACTCCTGTGCTACTAATGAGGACATCCCTGAGAGGACTGTCCAAAGTCACACCTGTGACTGCTCCACCAGCTGAGGCTGAATGTGAGGAACAACCAGGGAAGGTTGAATCAGCTGAAGATTCAGAGCTGGAAGAGGACCTTACCCCTGTTGGAGATCTGGATCCTAAAGACCATCCTGAGCTGCAGTCTTTGATGGCAGAAGGTGGCCCCTGTAGGGCAGACTTCAGCAGAGGTCAAAGAGAGTGCCCTACTCTTGGAGGTCTTCGCCAACAGGCAGCTTCCCAGCTGGAAGTGCAAGAGCCAGGGAAGCAAAGTTTGCACTGTGACAATGGCCTCTTCTACAGTGAACAAACTGAGTCTATCCGAGGGGACTACAGAAGACTTGTAGTGCCTCTAGAAACAAGACACCAGTTCCTACAGTTAGGCTACGAGATCCCTTTGGCTGGTCACTTGAGCTTCAGGAAGACCAAGGAAAGGCTTTCTCTATATTTCAACTGGCCTAACTTGGGGTCTGATGTAGATAGATTCTGTAGGAGCTGTCATACTTGGCTCCAATCTTGCCAGAACTCTGACAAGAATGTGTCACCTTTAGTGCTTCTCCCAGTGCCGGGAGTCCCATTTGAGAGGGTAGGAATCGACATTTTTGGTCCCTTAGACCTTCCAACCTCTTCAGGCAATCGATTTATATTGGTTGTAGTAGACCATGTTACTAGGTATCCTGAAGCCATACCTATGAGGACTGTTACAGCTCAGGCTGTTGCTAAGGGCCTATTTGGCATTTTTACCAGTGTAGGTTTTCTTAAGGAAGTCATCTCCGACATGGGATCGAATGTTATGTCCCACTACATGCAGGTCATGTGGAAAAACTGGAGTAACTTACATGTTCTCAACTGCCTACCATCCCCAGACGAATGGGTTGGTAGAGAGGTTTAACCATACTATGAAGAGCATGATAGGTGCCTTAGAAGAACCCCTTAGAAGAAAGTGGGACCTTCTACTGCCATGCCTTCTCTTTGCTTATAGAGAAGTCCCTCAGGAGGTAGTTGGATTTAGTCCCTTTGAGCTTCTCTATGGTCATCCAGTTAGAGGTCCAAGGAGGGGTTGGAGAGTGCTCCTTCTTCCAAGCCAGTGAGAGTCACTGACTATGTGTTAGGTCTTAGAAGGAGAATGACACACATGATGACAGAAGCATCTGATAACTTAAAAGCAGGTCAGGCTCTGGTGAAGCATTGGCATGACCAGAAGGCCAACATGGTGGAGTTTACTACAAGGAAGAGGGCCTTACAGGACAAATGGATAGGACCCTTCAAGGTTGTGGGAAAGGTTGTAGAGTTCAACAATCTGGTGAACGTAGGCAATCCTAAGGAGGCCCCCAGAGTCTTTCACACCAACCGTTTAAAAGCTTATGTCTCAAGACCAGTAGTGGGAGCTTTGCTTCTAGCTCCAGCTCAAGAGGAGGAAGAGAGTGAACCTCTATCTGATCTCCTCAGAGGACAACCTTTAGATGAGAAAATAGAAGGAGTTAATCCCTCTTCTAATCTGACACTGCAACAACAGGAGGAGTGCAAGTTTCTGTTAATTCAGTTTGCCTCCATGTTGTCACTATCAACCGGCTTGACCCCTTGTGGCCAGCATGATATTCTCACCTGTGACTGTTTACCTGTTAAAAGCAGCGGTTACAGGATGTCAGATAATGTCAGAACACACATAAAGGAAGAGGTGAACAAGATACTTCATCTCGGGGTGATAGAACCCTCTACCAGTCCATGGTCTAGTACAGGTGTGCTAGTACCAAAGACAGGACCCAAGGAGTTGAGATTCTGTGTGGACTATAGAGCTCTCAGTGTAGTCACTAAGACTGATGCCCATCTTTTACCAAGGACAGATTATCTGGTGGACAAACTTGGTTCAGCCAAATACCTCAGTACATTTGACCTAATGTCAGGCTATTGGCAAATAGCCCTGACAGACCATGCCAAGGAGAAAACTGCATTTCCAACCCCAGCAGGCCTCTACCAATTTAAGGTTATGCCTTGTGGACTAAAGAATGCACCTGCAACATTCCAAAGGATGGTTAATCAAGTTCTGAATGGGAGGGAGGCCTTCTGCATGGCATACTTGGATGACATTGCAGTGTTCAGCCCTACTTGGAAAGAACATGTTGACCACTCAGGATATGTTTTACAGGCTCTTGAGTGTTAGGCAGAAACCTGTGCAGTTCCCTCTGGGACCACTGCAAAAGATTTAGGACTAAAGGTGTTTGGCAGTAAACCCACTTGGTAGCAGTCTGTACCACACAGATTCACTTGCTAGCTGTGGCTGACTTCCCTCAAGAAGAGTTAGGCAGTATACAGAGTATTCATAATAGGTCCAGAGCACACAATAGAACAAGTAAACACTGACCAGGGCTTGGTCTAAAAGAGATACAATTATTTATTTAAAACCACATCTAGAAAAACACACAGGCACTAATAGTAAGCAATTCAAAAACACGGTCACTAAAAGATATACACTCCCTTAAAAGAATATTAGACAAGTCTTAAGTAAAGCCCCACTTATTTTCAGACAGCGGGTGAGCGCTTAACGTAGATGGCACTCTAATAGTTCGTTTTAAAAAGGGAGAGAAAAGCAGAGAACAATTTGTAACAGATCCCAACACTTTTACAAGAACAGAACAAGAGAGGAAGGCAAAGTAAAAACGTGAATTCAGAGTCAGTAGGCCGGATCAGCTTTAAACGAAACAAAATGTGTCCAAGGTCACACGGTTGCAGTGCACAAAAGTCTTGTACTGGTTCAAAAAGGAGTTGGATCAAAGAAAGGGACCAGTTAGAGGGTCAAGTCGGCCAGCCCAGTCCATAAGGTTAAGGAGTTATTATTACCTTGTTGCAATCTTTAGAAAGGGAGGCCTGGCCTTAAAGTGGTGAGAACGCTCCAGCGGGGGCAGTTGTTCCTGGCAGCGGATGCAAGTCGGTGCTTCGTCCGGGGGAAGAGAGGATCTCGTTGTGGAGGAAGACAGGAGTCCGTTGCACTGCCAGGGAAGAAACCAGCCACGGAGGTTCTCAGGTACAAGGAGCGGTCCGTTGATTCACGGTTCAGTGGTGAGTGGCTTTCCGGCCGCCGGGCTGCTTGGCACTTGCAGTTCGACCACAAACCGGTCTGGGGTGCGAAGAAGGAAGGTAAAACTGGTTGTGCCCACCAGTCAGGGGAAGAAGCCTCTCCAGCCGGGAGATCTTCTCTGTCGTCGGAAAGTGTTGAGTCGGTTCTGCAGGGCTCCACCGGTGGTGTCGACGTGGTAGGTCGGCTCAGCTTCTCCCTCGTCTGATTCTCAGGACCTGTGGCGACTTCTGAAGTTCCAGTCCCCAAAGCCCTGCTTTTATGCAGCATACCCCCATTCATTCAGCCTAGCTGTCAATCAAACATGCTAAGTGGTGAGCCGAGTGCGACTTGAGTTTCCAAGGTAACTCAGTCTAGGGTGCCTAAACCCCCTCCCACACACCCTGTGGTACCCAGACAGAGTGGCACCACTTTTGGAGGCTTCTGTGGAGAAGCCCACCAAAAAGTGGAACAAAGGGCTCGACTTGGGTTGGAGTCACAGAAGAGCGCACACACGCCATTTTAGAATCGAGTCTTGACAAAAAATACCAACCGGAGAATTCATTTTAATTAAATAAACCGGCGGTATGTTCGAGTCTATGAGAATTAAATAATTAAAGTTGGTAGCCTCGAACAATGGGAAAATCCCATAGGGAAATATTCGCGGTCGAATATAAAAAGTAGTTTCCACTGCCACCAGCCAAAACTCGATCAGGGGGGACAGAGACGTGCCCCCTCGACTAACAGACCCCGGGGCAATTGAATTGCCCCGACCAGTATGTCCACAATATGATGGTTTGTACTGGTTTCTGTTAATAATTTGGGACTAGTAAAGCAAATGGTGGCTTTACATGCCCTGGGAGACAGTAGTCAGTCCCAGGATATGGAGTCTATGGTGGGGTGTCACTATGACACCCCTGTGTTACTGCACGGAGGGTGCTGTGTAACACACATAGGAAAAACACATGAGACCCTACGGTGTAAAGGACCCCGTAGCCCATAAAACACATTACCAGTCAAAGGAATACCATACATCATGTCCAAGATTGGGAGAAAAAGAGTCTCACTCTTGGCAGGAGGAAAAAAAACAAACTCCAGAAATCCAGCAAAGCTGCTGGGGGACTCACTAGGTTAGGAAATTCAGCCTAAAGAGAGAATTCTCCCTAACATTGAGCAGGCCCATCTGACCATAAAAGGCAAGTAAATGTCAAATTAATCAGAGCAAAGTGGTTTACCTTGGACATGAGGTAGGAGGGGGTGAAATAAGGCCATTGCCTAGCAAAGTACAAGCTGTACAAGAATGGGACACCCCTACTACTCAAACCCAAGTGAGAGCCTTCTTAGGTCTCACTGGTAATTATAGGAACTTCATAGAGAACTATGGGTCCATAGCTTCTCCCTTGCATGTAGTCTCCTCACCCAAATTTCCTAAAAAGGTCAGGTGGAATGAGGAGTGCAACAAGGCATTTGAAGAACTTAAGAAAGCTCTTTGTCATGCTCCAGTCTTAAGAGCTCCTGACTACAGCTAAACCTTCTTTGTGCAAAAAGATGCCTCCAATACAGGTATAGGTGGAGTTCTGAGTCAGCTGGATGAGAAAGGTAGGGAGCAGCCCATCTGCTTCATCAGCAGGAAGCCGAAGGAACCAGAAACAAGGTTGGGCAACCATTGAAAGAGAATGTTTTGCTATTGTGTGGTCACTGAAGAAATTTAGACCATACTTGTATGGGTCTACTTTTGTGATTCGGACTGACCACCAACCCTTGAGATGGTTAATGCAGATGAAGGGGGAGAAACCTAAAGTGTTAAGATGGTCAATTAGCCTACAGGGGTTTGATTTTACCATTGAACACAGGTCAGGGTGTAATCACCAAAATGCTGATGGTCGCTCCAGAATGTTTGACCGACTGGAGTAAGGAGATTCATCCAGGGGTGGATTAAATCCTCCTGTCCCTTAGTCTGGGGGGGGGGGGGGCAGTGTTGGAGAATTCTCATAAATGTGCTAATTCCCTTCACCTTAGGGTATCTCAATGACTTAACCGCTATCATAATACACACATGCACATTGGCAACTTTGCTGGATTTTGAGGACTTGATTTTTTTTTGCCTGGAAAGGGTGCGAGGCTTTTTCCCACTCTTTCATGTATTTTGATGTGCGTTTTACTCTTGTGTTCTTTGATTATGGAGTTTTCAGATAACTCCATAGGCATCTTTTCATGTGTGTTACACAGCAGCCTCAGTGCAGTTACACAGGGATGTCTTTTTAGAGTTCCCAAAGGTTTAAATACCTTCTCTGGGATCAACTACTGTTTCCCATAGAAAGTAAGGTTAAATTGACTTTACTAGTCTTTTTAAATTCCTAGACCCAGCACACACCATCTTCCTATAGAGTACTGGAGGGGTTACCTAGTATCCCATCTGTCTAGAAACTCATGTAGCGGTCAAATGCTACCCTTTTCTATCGAAATGGCTGGTGGCAGTGGTTTTAGAACAAACTACCAAGATTTTTCCCGACCGTGAACACCGGTAGCTAAAAACCGCGGGAGACATGTTTTTGAAGATGGCGCCGTAAATCCCTTTGTTTAAACAAGTCCCGGTCTTCTTTTTTCACCATTTCTTTTTTGGAAAAATCCTTCTAGAGTTTGCCTCTGCACGCCAAACTAGGTTTGGTCCCTTTGTTTCTATGCCTTTGGCAGGCTTCAGGACTGAAGATCGCCTCTGGCGTCTGCGTGTCTGGGGTGGGCAGAAAGTGAGGGAGGTGCCCGAAATTCTCTGTGCTTAGTCTCCTAGGAGACCCAAATGCACGCTGGCGTGATTGGCCGGATGACTGTCCGGCAAGGACAGCCACCATGCTGGGTGAGTGGCAGCTAGGCTGGAATGAAAGGGAGAAAACTGTTTAAAATGCAAGTCTCCTGGACTGGAAAGCAGATTCGACCACTGGAACGAAAGAACCAAAGATGAGCTGAAAGAGGACGGCTGCTGCACGTTTGAATTGCCAAGTTCATCTCGACAGAGAAGCCCCTTCACTTCCTTTGAGTTGGTGGGACCAATCAACTCGTAAGCCACCTGGATACCATTCTCGAAGCTGGTTAAAATTAACCAGGGGGAAGGACACCAGTTTGTGTGCTTGAAGAACAGCTACTTGAACTGAAGTGACTCCATTTTGTCAGAGTTTTCGATCCTGTGCAGTGCAGGAGTCCCCCAACGTCCTCCCTCATGTCCCCCTGACTGAGGCCCAGGAACAATAAGATCTGCAGGAACTGCCAGGAACCAACGCCTTCAGCTGCATGTTTTGCTTCATACTAAGGTACTGTGCCAACCCGATTGAGAGAACGCTTCTCTCACGGTGAAAGTTCGAGGAACTTTCCCAATTTACAGGCCTAATCAGCTTGTGACCCAACATATGATTCTTTTTCGTACAAACTACTTTTGAGAACTTTGGCAAAGACTTTACCGTTTACTTCAAAAACTGCTCGTTCCTATCCAAGACACTAGTCCATTGACTTTGACCTATGCCTATTGAACTGAATCGAGTCCTCTAGTGAACTATAACTATTTGCACTGCCTATGAAAGTATTTGTGATCTATTCTATTAACTTATGTCTTTGCTTTCCCATTCAAAGTGACTGAAATTCCCTTTGGCTCTTATTTCAGGGGAGCTTAAATTGTTCAGAAAAGTATTGGTTTTGTGTTGAAGTATATTGGTGTATAATATTAAGTGACCTCCTTCTAGTGAATGTTTTCTAAATGATTGTGTAATAAATGTATACATGTTTTACCAAGAAACATTGAGTATAAGTGTCTACTTGAACCACTGTAACTGTACTACCTCTGTGTAACTTCTTGTACTGCTCACATTCCCTCTTGAGATAAGCCGGCTGCTCAGCTTGCTACTACAAAACTGTGTAGTACAGACTTATACCAAAGGTTGGTTTTTGCTTACACATGTATTCCTAATTGTATGTGGTGGTCCCAGAGGGTACTGCATGCAATTCTGCCTAACAAACAGTATCCAACCCCTCTAGGGTTTCTTGCTCCACCATGTTAGGTGTACTGAAAACTTGCTATTTGTTGCTTTTTCACCACCTACTTGCTTTGTACAGCATTGTCAGTTTAAGTCTCATCCCCGTTGCCACCACCCCTGAAGTCCACATCAGTTTCTATCCTCCCTGCCTGAATCTCAAGAGGAATGGGTACCATCTGTTGCCCTTTGAAGTGCTGTAGATGTAGACATGCCCCTGGTGGAATGAGCTTGCAAACCTTGAGGAGGGTCTTGGCCTGCTAGTCTGTAGCATTCAGATATGGCCATCTAGACAAGGTCTGTTTGGAAACAGCCTGGCCTAATTTGTGTCCTGTGTATCCTATAAAAAGTTGATTGTCTACTCTCAACTTTGACATTCTGGAGATGTAAACTTAACGCCCTCCTAGGGTCCAGGCTATGAAGCCTTTCCTCTTCCTTACTAGGATGAGGGGGAGGAAAAAAGGAAGGCAGAACAATTTTCTGAGTTAAATGAAAGTCAGAAACTACCTTTGGTAAAAAGGAGGGTTTTACCCTTAACACAACACTATCCTTGTGGAATATGGTAAAGGGTGGCTTGGATGAAAGTGGCTGCAACTCGCTCACTCTACCGGCTGATGTTAGAGCTACCAATATTATTGTCTTAAAGGTTAACAACCTTAACAGACATGTGTCAAAGGCTCAAATGGAGCACACAAGGAATTTCAATACCAGATAAAGGTCCCAAACTGGCACCTGAAAAGGAGATGGAGGGAACACATTAGTGAGCCCTTTTAGAAATTGAGTCAACAGTGGGACCTTGAAAAAAGAACATTCTTCTGATGATCGCTTAAAGATTGACAGAGCTGCCAGGTAGCCCTTAATGGTGCAAATATGAAGTCCCTTTTAGGCTAATGAAAGCAAAAAGGATAAAACATCTAGAGTTTTACACTGAAAGGGATCAACATTCTTTTCTCGGCACCAGTTGTAAAATGTATTCCAACGGCAACGGTACAGAGACTTTGTTGCTGGCCTCCTGGCCGAAAGCAACACCTCCATTACCTCATCTGGGAGGTCCCAATCCTTGTATCTCAGCCTTTCAGAAACCAAGCGTGAAGGTTGAGAGTCATGAACTTTGGATGGAGAACCCGACCCGCCTTTCACGAGAGAAGGTCCTCTATTTGTGGAAGAAGGCAATCCGAGGACAGATGGGCATGTGCAGAAGGTCCAGGTTCCACATTCTCCTGGCCCAATCCGGGGCAATTAGGATCATGTGTTTCCTGAATCTTCTCAACCTCCTGATTACATGATGAATGACGGGGACTGGAGGAAATGCGTACAGGAGTGGAAACTCCCAGTCCACCACAAACGCGTGTCCTAGAAATCCCCTTGGAGGAAATTCCCTTTAACAGTTGGCATGGGCGCTCCACCCCATGAGTGAGGCATCAGTCACTACTGTTATCTCCGGCCATGGTTGCCAAAAATTTTCTCCCATCAGAATATTTTCCTTGCAGGCCTACCACAGAAGATACTGTGAGACTCTGGTTGGAATCTTAAGTCGGTCCAACATCTTTCCTGAGAATTGGGACCATTGTGTTCTGAGAGCCCATTGAAGGGATATCATTCTTAGGTGGGCCTCTGGCACCAGAAAAATGCATGATGCCATGACGCCAAGTAACCTAAAATAAATAAATAAATGAAGGCCAGAAGACTTTAGGCACTCTGAAATTTGGTTACCATCTGAAAAATGACTTGAGCCCTCACCTCGGGTGGCGAGCTTTTTCACAGAGGATGTGTCTATCACAGCTCCGATGTGCAGGAGCTTTTGGGAGGGTGTCATATGGGACTTCTTGTAATTGAGGGAGAAGGCCAGTATGTGAAGAGAGTTGCAGGTCAGGTTGAGATGATCCAGGACTTGTTCGGCAGAACGTGCACTGATCAACCATTCGTCCAGGTAGGGCTAGACGTGAATTCCCCTCTCCTGAGTCTCCCTGCCACCACCGCCATCAGTTTGGTGAAAACCCTCGGGCGGAGGCCAGTCTGAATGGCAGGTCTCGAAACTGATGGCGAGAGCTGCCAACCTCCGGTATTTTCTGTGCTCGAGATCGATTGGCACATGAATAAAAGCATCCTGAAAGTCCAATGACATCCACCAATCCTGAAGTTGGAGGGCCTGAACGATCTGAGAAAGAGTGACCATCTTGAACTTGTCCTTCCTGAGGAACTTGTTCAAGTATCTCAAGTCCAAGATGGGTCTCAGTCCTCTGTCCTTTTTAGGTATCAAAAAATATGGGAAATACCAACCCTTGTTCTTCTCCACTACAGGCGCCGGTTCTATAGCGCCTTTCTCTAGCAGAGTTAAAGGAGCAGATCCAGAATCCTCAGAGTGTTTCCGAGGTGGATTGTTCTGAGGCTTTGTTATAAAAGTAAGACAGTAACCGTGAGCTATTGTTTCCAGAGCCCATGCATCTGAAGTAATGTCTCGAAATTCTTCTAGATGCTGAGACAGTCTGCCCCCACTTGTGAGCTGTGACTAAGACCTCAGAGTGGTTTTGTAGCAGCTGTTGCAGAGGCCGATGGTAAAGTGGCTGCTGCTTGAGCTGGCTTGGCACCTCTAACTCGTCCACCACGAGGACATATTCTTTGGCCTCTTTGACTGGCCATTCCTCTCACCCTTCACAAAGAGGAGTAGTAGCGAAAGGGGAGGATAGCTCAGGGGCAACATGCTCGCTTTGGAAGCAAGATGACATGGAGCAACACAGGTTCGATCCCCAGGTCCACGCTCAGAAACCTCTGGGTATTAAGCGTGTTACAAATAACCAATCAAATCAAACCAATCAACTCTACCCCTCCAAGGTTGTCCACTAGGACGAAAAGGCTCAGGTTGACTAACAGCTGCACCTAAAGATTTGGCCTCCGCCTTGGAGGTCTGCAACGTCTCAAGGCTCTCCTCAGCCTTGCTGCCTGATAAGCAATATTGTGCACAGTACCATTTAGGAGACTACAGGAACCATGTCCTCCTTTGGTATCAGTCTGTACTACACAGTTTGGTAGTGTGGCAGAGCAGCTATGCTCATCTCAAGAGTGGTCAATGTGAGCTGTAAGGTTGTACCATAGAGTTTCACAGTGGCAGTTATTCAAATAAACCCTCGCACTCAAGGTTTCTTAATTAAACAATTATTAATTTGTCAGTTATTTAAGCCTTCTTTAGAAGGAAGCAAAATATGTAACACTTAAAGTACACTTCAAAAGACACTCTTTCTCTAAATCAGATGATACCCATTGGGGATGGCACACATACACTGCCTACACCCCCAGGTGACTTGAATACCTAGGATACTGTGGACATTGATTTATCACTGGTACATTTAGAGCAGTACTGAGCTGGGGTGCAAAGGATTAGATAAGGGAATAAAACAAAGGTCAACAAATAATTCATAAACTGGTAAGTACTTTTTAACCCTCCAATGCAAAGTAATTTAACCCTTTCCCGGAGGAAAGGCAAGAGCACAAAGTCAGAGGAAAGAAGAGTCTCTCAGGGAGCCAGGACAGTCAATGTTAGTTGAACAAAGTCTAGGGGAGCTGAAGATCTTCTTTGCAGGTAAGTAAAAGTCTTGCACAATGTTTTTAGAAATGTTTGTAGAAATAAGATTCAATTGAAGGGCCACATGCTGGGAGGCATGTTAGGGGCAAAGCTGCAAGCAACTCTGCCATGGCAACCAAGACAAGTCTCAACTGAGAACAAGTAAGGTTGCACAACAAGAGGTACGTCCTCTTAGGTTTACAGTACCCTTGGTTAGAAGAAATGGAACTAGCTGGCTTCTGTTCCTGTGTAGCTCTGCAGATCCTGTTGTTCCTGGGCCTCAGTCGTGGGGACAAAAGGGAGGACTTCTGGGGACTCATGTAGCACAATGGGAAGGCCGGCGGCAGCAAAGGTCAAACTTATATTCACTTGCACTTCGCGGTTTCAGCTCCTCAAGTCTCAGCAAATAGCACTACTGCAGTCTCTCGGATACCACTTTAGACTTCCCTCACATCTGGGGTCCAGCACTTTGTTGAGGTGGCTCAGGCTTGGTCAGCCTTGCTTCAGGGAAGTCTGGACAATCTTCCTGGAGTTTGGGTCTGACTTAAAAGCAATGCACTTGATCTGGTGTTACGCTCCCTGGCACTTCGGTTCCTGCAGCCGCAATGGAAGTACAGCCAGCTCCGAGGGGTTGTCCAGACGAGTTCACTTTGGGGTTGATTGGTCCCACCAACCCAAGGGGAGAAGTCATCCTTGCAGGGCTTCTCTAGTCAAGGCGAATTTGGAGCTTCAGCACAGCAGCAGGGCATCACCGGGCAAACCAATGGTCCAGGAGTTGCAGCAGGACAGCCAGCTGGCCAATCACCTTTGGGTGCATTCCTGTAACCAAGGGGATTAAGCACAGAGTTTCAGGCACCTCCCTCACTTCCTTCCCTGGCCAGACATGCTGGAGCCAAAGGTGGGCTTCACTCGTGAATCCCACCAAAGACAAAACGAACAAAGCGACCAAACCTGATTTGGCGCTCAGAAGAAGGACCTTTCCAACAAGAAATGTCGAAAAAACAAGACCGGGGCCATTTTGACAAAATGGGCACCCAGGGGTGTTTTACTGCAGCTGCGATTGCAGCCCGCATTAAAAACAAACAATGGTAGTAAAAAGTAAACCACTGCCACCAGACATTAACTTGGAAAGGGTTAACATAAAAACGTTACATGAGAAACTAGACAAAGGGAACACTAAGTAACCGCTCCAGCACCCTATTGTAAGATAGGGTGTGCTGGGTCTAGAAAGTTATGCAATGTAAGTAAAGTCAATTTCACTTCACTGCTCTTGGAAACAGTAGTTTCACCAAGAGAAGGTATTTAAACCTTTGGGAAATCTAAGAGACTTCCCTGTGCCACGGCACTGAAGGTTCTGTGTGACATAATGTAAAGAGGATGCCCATGGAGTTTGTCAGACTCCAAAGTAAAAAAAAAAACAGAGTTCTAATTAAACAAAAATGCATGAGAGAGTGGGGAAAAGGTCTACCTCTCTCCAGGTTAGAAATTAAAAGTCCTAAAGTCCAGCAAAAACAGCTGGGGGTCTCAATGGTAGAGGGGGATTGACACATTTCTGAGAATTCTCCCTAACATACAGAGAGATCAAATTTCATTGGACTGTGGCCATGGATAATGGAGAATGTCAATCAAGAGGGATAGGTGCAGCTCACTAATTAGATAAGTCCCTTTTCAACTGTTCATCGCAGTACAGCACTGTAAGAATCAAGATGGGTATGTTAGAGCTGGCTGACACTATGCACAGGGCTGATCACTGCAATTCAACTTCAGGGATATTTTAAAATAAATTCAGTGAAAATTAGTTTATACAGGCTACAAACTACTGAACAGCAAAACCAGAACGTCTCCAAGAATGCAATTATAGCTGTATCTCCATACAAAGTACCTTGTGTAAACCTGACATGAACAACACTGACATTTTTCAATTATTGAGGCAGCTTAAAGATGAACAGACACTGGATCACAAGAGCAAAAGAACCATTTCCGTGCCATTTTCCAGGTAACAATATAAATGTCGTTTTCAAATGGATTTGGACAGCACAAGGACTATTGTAGAAACTTCCTAATTTAGTGATTTATTAGGAAACAGACTGATCTCTCTCCAGCCTTTAACGCAGCTCGCCAAGCCCTTATTGACATACTACCCAACTACAAAGAAATGGGTCAGACTGTCTTGCAGTGGTACATTCCATACCTAAAAGGCTGCTATCCGTTTGTCCAGATGGATACCGCCAGAGAACCACCTACGTATTACCTGTAAAGTCTAAAAAAGATCCATCTTCTCATCCTTGATATTTAAGCTCTACATGGGTGTCTCTAGGATACCTTTACATGGGTGTCCTAGGCACCCACCTTGGCAGCCACAACATCCATATCAACCAATATGCAGACAAACTCCACTCTACCGCAAAATCTCTTCCATCAAAGGCATACACTAGCTCCAGGCCTGCCTCATCGTTACAAGCTTGGATGTCCAGCATACAGCTCAAACTCAACCCCACAAAAACAATTCTTCTGCCTTTCAAATAACACCTAAAACACACACATCCAGACCTGGCTGTTGGCTGTGATCTGAGAAGGCTTCACCCTGCTGCTGACAGCAAGTGCCGAGTCCGTGAGATTCTACATCGAGAGCCATCTTGCCTTCAGATAGCACCTAGTAAGTGTCGGAACGTTTCTCTTTTAGGCATCTTCTCCTCCATACTAGAAGCACCCCTAAACATGTTTCTTTTGTTTTACACATTGTCCTGAGTTTTTGCAGATACGTGAAGCTGAATCTCATTTGTTATGCGGAAACTGACTAATCCTTCAGACTGTCAGTACTGGGAAATTATGTCTCCCCTCTGTCATGTTATCTGTTTGGGTAACTTTTTCATATTGCACACAGCATCTTATAAAGCAGTGCAATTGGGATACTTTTTTTTTAATCACCCTAGATTTACATCAAAGATATTTTTGTTTACTTTTAAATGTGCCTAAAGATTCCAATTTTTGATATATGTTTAGTTACCTCATTTGCGTTTACCGCATTTGGCTACTAACTGTGGCTAGTGTCCTAAAATGGCACTGCCAAAAGGTTTTCGCTTGTTCTCTGGCCATTATTGCCCTTTGACCTTCTTCCTGCCTTCTCAGTTTAGGAATTCCCTTTTATGGTCATGCATTTGCCAAGGAAAGCAGTGGTTTTGGCAGGCTGGTGCATGCCATTTGTGTGTGGACTCAGGAGGTGGGCTGGGACTGTCTGGTCCCAATACTCAGACTGGTGCCAGTAGGTGAAGTGTGCATGCATGAGTCAGCCTGACAGTTGTCCCGGATTGGACCACTATTGCTGTGCATGAGTGGTTCAGCTTCTTGCTATTGGAGGGTTGAGTTGGATCACTCACTCGAATTTAGGATAAGTAGAGTCCTTCACCCAATCCACTAGATCAGAAGAGAAGCCAAGTATCCTGTGTAGCTGTGCAAACGACAGAAGACCCGTGGACGAATCCTGAAGAGGCCTGGCGAGCAGTGAAGCCCGGCTGGACGATCTGATCTCCCAAGACCCTTGCTGGTGCTTCGGCCCTTTGGATTGGTGACGCCTTCTCACAATACTGCAACCTGAAGCCTTTGGAAGTGACCATGGTCCACCTGGTAGACTGACCAGCTTTGTTTTGGGTTACAGTGCTAGAAGTGTCGCCGTTTCACGTTTTTGGCACAGAACATCGGGAGTCTCCAACTAGTCCTACCTTCCTGCCAAGTTTCAGCATTGACAGGTCCTGTTCTGGAAAGCTTCCTTTGTTCGCGACTACTGAGATGCCTTCTGTCGCTCGTATGCCATGACTGTTGCTGGAACCGTCCGACCCCACCTGTTCGAGTATCCTGAAGAATCCTGCATCAGTTTCTGCTGCATTTCTCCACTGGAAAATGTTACGCTCTGCTCCTGGACCCAACTGGAACATTGCTTCACTTACAGCTCCTGGGCATCTTCTACTGGATCCAACTGCGGAAAAGCCTACCTTCAGTCCTTTGTGAAAATTGGAGCAAGGGTTGTGAGTAGACGCAATACTTAAGGATGCCTCTCTCTCATCCATTATTAGGTTTGTGAAGAATTCTGATTTATTCTTCCATTGGTTTTTAAACTTCTGTTCAAAAAGCCGTTCTAGAAGCCAGGACAAGTCATTTAATTACCTGTAAATCTCTTTGAAAGACTTCCGGATCACTCTTCACACCCACCGGAACATCCCAACTTTCAAGGTACTTTGTGAACTTCTGGGCACAAGGCCGCATTCAACTTGAGAGTTGGACTTAAAAAGCTAGGGCTCCCATTCCTGTGAACTGTCGATACAATTGCATAATCACTTACCTTTGCCTTGCAGGCATTGGGGTGATTTATATGCATTGCGTTAACCTTCTGTGACTGTATTTATGATTTTATATTTAGCGGATTGTGTGATAATATTACCTGCTCGATTAATTTTTCATAGTGTGTTTTTGGGCCTATAAAAGAGTATTTTTGTAGTTACTATCCAAGTGTAATCATTGTGTATTTCACTATGTGGACTCGTGGAACCCTGACCCCATTCACCTCTCCTGAGACTAAACCTTGACCACTCTCCACACTTACCTTGATTGGGTTTGGTAAAACTCCCAGAGTCCCCTGTTCACTATAACTAGGGGGCTACTAAACTCTGGCCACCAGGCTAGAGTTTAGACATCCAGAGTAAGAGTAACAAAGGCTACAAAAGCTTGGTATGAACACACTTACTCCCGACACCAATGAGAAGCATCCTCCATGCCACCACTTGCCTCAAACGCATTCAAAAATGTGACCACATTACACCCACACTCATCCACCTACAGTGTTTGTCCTACTTACACTGATTAACTTCAAGACCAGCTACATCATTCACAAACCCACCACTTTGCATGCTTGCTCCCATCTAGCTGACAAGGTCATCATACCTTGCGGCCAATGCCACACGAGAAGCCAGGACCTGGCCATATCAGAGCTGCGTAAATGCAAAAGAAACATATGGGGTATTTTAGTTCTATGCCCGAGGCTGTGGAACCTTACACCTGCCAACATTAGACTTGCACAAGCCCTTATACAATTCAGAACTGAGCTCCAGGGCCTCCCTTTCAAGGAGCACCTTCATGCACTGTAGCCCCACCTCTCACCTACAGCATAATGTAACTTTTGCCCCTATACTTATTATTCATATTAACCCATTGTTATACAGTGCTCCACAGCTTCTCACAGCTAGGTCCACACTCAAATAACCAAAATAAGAATACATATCAGATGATGAATATTTGCTAGTATGTGTGTGGATATTCATGCAATTTATCTTTCAAGCCAAAATTCTACAACAGGTGCACACAACCATAACAACAACTGTGCATACAATATTGAACTACCTGCAGGATCAAAAGGTAGAATATCTCCCAGCATTCCAAAGCCTCCATCATTTTGGTCCCTGTTTGGCCAAGTGTTATTTCTGGGTCCTTGACTCTTTTGCCCAAGCATTTCTGACATCATGTTGTCCATGTAGCTACTCACAAGACCCAAACTATACAGATCTGAGCTTAGATCCGAAAGCCCTGAATTGGGCCACTGATTAATGGGACTTGGAGAAGACAATCCGGTTCCAACAGTCTGAGATGACTGCTGCGAAGAATTACCCAACCATTTTCCAGGAACACGCTGCTGCTGCGGCTGCTGTTGAGAACCAATCGGCTGAAGCAGATGCTGATAATACTGCAATGGCTGTTGCTGTTTTTGAGACATTTGTTGTTGCTGAGCTAATCCTTGAGGAGAAGGATGCAACGTTTGGTGTGAAACCGTTTGTGGAAGCTGTACTGTTGCTGGCTTTTGTTCAGCTGTTGATGCAATAGAATTTCTTCTTTTGATCAATGGGGAAGTTTGCTGAGATTTTCCCATATTAAAGCCAGACAGAAAATCAATAACATCTTGCATTTCTTGGTCAGTAGGTAAATTCATTCCTTTGTCATCCTTTAAGTCATCTCCTTTCAACAAATTATGCCTTTCCATGAGAAATCCATTGACTAGCTGACTTGCGCAGTGGGATGATTGAGTTGGGTCTGCAGTTCTGGGAAAATTGCCAATGTTCAAAATACTTTGCAACCGTGTGTCTATGTTACCAACTAATTTTGCCTTCTCTTCCGAGCCTACAATGAAGACATTTTTGGAAGGTATGTTTGGCATAGAATAACTCCCGTTGTTCGAACTGCTGCAGGACGTTTTCTTTGTAAACCTTGAAGTCAGCTTCGAAAAAGTCTTTTGCAAACCTCCCGACGACTTGCTTCCATTTCCGACTGGAAGGTCAACTGGACTTCCAAAATCTGAGATTTCACGCTGCAACTGAATCTGGATATTGGGCAAGGACTGTTCTCTGTTTCCAAAGACAAAAGTATAAATAAATATCAACATGAAATCATCAGATAATTAAAACATAACAGATGAACAATTTAACCTAGTTGTACCGTTGGCTTGGTGACATCCCTGCATGGCAAAACGGGACTACAATAAAGACCACCAACACCAGAAAAACAGGTTTAGAAACAAACATCACATGTATCTGTTGGCTAATGGAATTTTGTGTTAAAACTAGAGTCCTTATTACTAGCATGGAGAAGCTCAAGCAGCATGAACACACAACAGGACTACATATACCTGCATGCCTGGGAGAATTTAGAGCCCCTAACATAACAGTCACACGATTCATGACCAATGTCCAGACCACTGCACCCTTCAAGATCCTAGGTCAACTCATCTCCATCCTATTACTTTGCAACAGAAGTAGATTTGAATTTTTATTTTCAAAATAGCCCCAGTCTCCTTTTTTTGCCATTTCTTTGTGGAAAGGTCCTTCTTGAGATTTACTCTGTGCGCCAAACCTGGTTTCGTCCCTTTGTTGGCTTTGCCTTTGGCGGGATTCACAAGTGAAGCCCGCCTCTGGCTCCAGGGTGTCTGGTGGGGGCAGGAGGTGAGGGAGGTGCCCGAAAATTCCCTGCACTTAGAGTCCTCGGAGACCCAAGTGCACTCTGTGGTGACTGGCCGGCTGACTGGCCGGCAAGGACACCCACCCTGCTGGGTGACTGACAGCTGGGCTGGAATGAATGGGAGAAACCTGCAAACAAGGCGAGGCTTTTTGGCTTGGAAGGCAGAGTCGACCACTGGACAAAGGAACCGAAGAACTTGAAGAGGATCCCTGCTGCAACTACTGGACCATTGGTTTGCCCGGTGAAACCCTGCTGCTGTGCTGAAACTCCAAATTCATATTGACAGAGAAGCCCCTGTAAGGACGACTTCTCCCCTAGAATTGGTGGGACCAATCAACTCCAAAGTATGCCACCTGGACATCCTCTCAGAGCTATTTGAATTTCCACAGAGTTGTTGTTGGAAACCGAATAGCCAGGGAGAGGAACACCAATTTGTGTGTGTTGCTTTTAAGCTGACCAAGAGCTCCAGGAAGATCCTCCGGACTCCCAGGAAGCAGGACTGACCGAGCCTGAGCCCCCTCAACAGAGTGCGTGACCCCAGATGCAAGGAAAGCCCATCTCAACATCCAGGAACCGCTGTGTTGCTATTTGCGGTAGACGCGAGGAGCTGAAACACTGAACAGCCACTTGTTTGAAGTTTGCCGGTTGCGAGCGGTGACCGTCCCATTGCAGTGCAGGAGCCCCCAGAAGTCCTCCCTCTTGTCCCCATGACTGAGGCCCAGGAACAGCGAGATCTGCAGAGCTTCACAGGAAAAGAAGTAATCTGCTGCACTTTTTCTTCAAACTAAAGGTACTGTAAAGTCTAACAGAACGTACCTTTTGTTGTATAACCACTTGTCCTCGTGGAGACCTTCTTGGTTGCATGTGTAGAGTTGCTTGCTGCTTCTTTACTTGACAAGCCTAATCAGCTTGTGGCCCTACTTTAATTGCTTCTATTCTACCAAGACTTTTTAAACATTGGAAAAGACGTTCTACTTACCTGCAAATAAGAGCTACAGTTCAACTTGACCTTTCGCTAACTTAACATTGGCTGGCCTAGCTCCATAAATGACTCTTCTCTCTTCTGCTTATGTGTTTGCCTTCCTTACAGGAAAGGGTTAACTAACTTTGCATTGTTTTTTTTTTTTTAAAGTACTTACCTACTTAAGAATAACTGTATGAATACTTGTTTTATTCTGAACTCTCTGCTCTTTGACACTACTTCCAAGAATATTCTAAATGCAAAAGTGATATATTAATGCCAACAGCACCCTAGCTATTGAAGTCACCTGAGGGTTTAGGTAGTGCCTGTGTGTCACCCCAAATGGGTATTTTCTGATTTAGATAACTAAGAGCGTGTATTTTTGAAGTGCATTTCTGTGTGGTTATATATTGCTCTCTTCTTTGAAGAAGGCTTACTATAACTGACTGGTAAATAAATGAATGATTTTTGACTCAAGAAACCTTGTGTGTAAGAGTTTATTTGAATACTTGTCACTGTGACTCTCTGTGCAACTTCCCTACAGCTCACATTGACCCCTCTTGAGATAAGCCTGGCTGCTCAACATGCTACCTACCTATGTAGTACCAGCTTATACCAAAGGTTGGGTCCCTATTGCCAGGAGGCCAAGGTTGTTGTAGTGCACCTAAAGGGTACTGCATACAAACGCAGTGGTCAGTCATAATATCGAAAAAATAAGGTAAAAAAAAAAAAAATCGAATTCTTTATTTTTTAATTTATATATTTTTTTGGGGGTTTCGCGAGTAAAAAAAAAAAGGTAAAAAAAATAAGGTAAAAAAAGGGGGCTGGAAGCAACCCCCTCCCCCTTTCGAATAAAAAACGTAGTGAAAAAGAAATTCGATTTTTTTTTCCACATTTTTTCGAAATTATGACTGTCGACATTTTTGTATTTGATATTATCACTATAAACCCACAAACGCTGCCTAACAGCATGAATGGGAGAAACCAGCATAAAAGGCAAGGCTTCTTGACCAGAAGGCAGTGTTGACCACTGGACGAAACATCCGATGAAGGAAATGAAGAGAAGCTTGCGCCACCCTCCTGGCCTGTTGAACTGCCCGGTGAAGCCCTGCTGCAGTGCTGACATTCCAATTCCCAATTGACTAGAAAAGCCCCGGAACCGACAACTTCTTCCCTTGGGTTGGTGGGACCAACTGATCTCAAGGCAAACTTTGCTGGAAAACCTTTCCCTGCTGGCTGGACTTCTTTGCTGCTGGTGGAACCGAGTGCCAGGGTTCAGGAAACCCAGAATCGAGTGCATCGTCTTTAAGCCGGACCAAAGCTCCAGGACGAACCAGAGGACCCTCCCGAAGCAGGACGACCCAAAGTCTGACCAATCCCCTGGACCCCAGAAGCAAGGGAAGCCCATCAAGTGTCCAAGAACCACAGTGGTGCTATTGACCGGTAGCTGAAAGCGTGAAGTGCAGCTGATCTGAAGAGAGTCCGTAGCCGCCGCCGACCTTCGAAACGCAGGAGTCCTCCGGACATCCTCCCTCTTGTCCCCACGACTGAGGCCCAAGAACCCAGGATCAGCAAAACTGCAACAAGAACAGAAGCCAGCTGGATCCACTTCTTCAAACATAAGGTACTGTCTTGACTAAGGGGTACTTACCTCTTGTCTGTAGCTTGCTTGCTATCACTGGAGACTTGCAGTAGCTGCTTTTTACAGAGTTGGTTCCAGCTCTGCCCTTCACAAGCCTAACAGCTTGTGGGCCAACAGTGATTCTTTTTCTACAAACTTTCTAGAAACATTGTGCAAGACTTGCTGTGCTATCTACAGAAGTGTGTCAGCTCTATAGACATTGTTCAAATTGACTTTGGCTGTCCTGGCCTCTTGCAGACTCTTATGACCCCTTGACGTTGGTTTGAACTGTCCCTTATAGGTGGTGCATACGTTTAACTTGTATTGCTGGGAAAGCCCTAACCCAGACTTCATTGGGAGATTGAAAAATATTCTCTGAGAACCTGTTACTTTTTTCTTCCCTAACCTATTCCTTTTCCACAACCTCAGAATTGTATAAAGTGCAAAAGTCAGATATTAATGCCGACATTGCCCTAGTAATTGAAGTCACTTCAGTGTATAGGAGGTGTGTGTGAGGCTTCCCAAAAGAGTATCTACTTGCTTATCTGAAGTGTTATGAAGTGTATTTGCATTGTTGCATATTGCCCTTTTTAAAGAAGGCTTTTTTTAAATCTGACTGTTCAATAAATAATTATTTTACTAGAAAACCTTGAGTGTAGGTGTTATTTGGATACTTGTAATTGTGAATCTCAGTGTTGCATCTCTACAGCTCACATTTACCCCTCTTGAGATGAGTCTGGCTGCTCAGTCACTTTACCAACTTGTGTAGTACAGACCTATACCAATAAGTGGTTTACCTATTACCAAGAGGACAAGGCTTGTGTAGTCTCCCACAGGGTTACTGCATTCAATTTTGCCTAACAGGCGCGCTTCGAGGTGGAATTCTTCCCCATGGTGTTGCATTTTGTGAAATAACGCCTCACCTTTTTGAACTGTCTACTGATATTGTATTCCTTCAGCCTGCTGCGCCGAACCCCGAGTGCTCTGCATTCGGCAAGCTTCCAGGCCATAGCAGTCCACACAAGACTGGTGGTACAGGGTAAACAGGCCCTCGTAGATCAGTCCAGAAGCAGGTCAGTCTATGCCAATTGATAAGTAGTGTGCTGGGAGTAATCCTATTATCTTTCAGAAATGGAGATCCTTTACTCTTTATTGGAACTGTGGACACTTTAGGGGGCACACGTGTAGCAGAAGCTCTGGGATTACTGTTAAAAGCGCCATATCTTCTGATGAACAGAACATAGCTGTCAGGCGGTGCTTAGGTGCGCCAAACTGTCAGAGGATTTTGCAGAGAATTTGTAGGGCTCCCTCTTCAGGATTTGCTTCCGTCTCAGAAGGTATTTTCCAGGGAAGATAGCAAGGTAATGGATGTGGAAGTCAAGGGATTGGCTTGCAAAACGAGTCTAGGGGCTCTCAACCCGACACCCGCTGGGATTTATCAGCAACATCTTCCTATTAAATAGTTACCAAAAGTAAGAGCAGTAATCAAACTCAACCAACTGAATGAATGGGTAGTATGCCGGCACTTCAAAATTGAGGGAAATCACAATTTGATTGAAGGGGATTGGCTTGTGCGCCTTGACGCTTGTAAGGTTTACCTGTATATTCTTATTTGTAGCCCACCACAGGCACTTTCTGCAGTTCTTATGGCATGGAATTTCCAAACCTGCCATTGGGCTATCTTCTGGACCTTGGTGGGTTACCAAAATGATGTGTGGTTGGTTGTGGCCTCACTTTAGACAGACTTTAGGGGGTTAGACGGACTGTGCAATTCTTCCTTGAGTACATAGGTATGGAGACCTTCTGCAGAATCTCAGAATCCCCCGCTAATTGGGAGAACTGGTCTCGGCTCAGCTGATGGACATCAGAGGATTTCAGCGAATACCTTCAAAGCCACCATGAGTCTTTCTCCGAAGTGATTTTGGACAATGAAAAGGTAGGAGTCTCTCTGGGAATTTGCCAGAATAATCTGCTTGCTCTAACCCTTTCACAGACATTTTGCTAGAGCCCTTTACTCCCGGGCTCAACAGAGAATAAAGAACTCAGGCTTGCAATCAAGAGTAATGTTCTTCTAGGTGATACCTCGGTCTGAAGAAGCCTCAGTGGAGCTTCACTAATGGCAAGACCACATGGCATGGAAGCAAGAGTCCTTTTCTACTCAGTTCCAGACTTGGAGTTAGAGCCCTGTGTGAAGTGATAATGCAGGAAGGAAATGGGTACCAGCATGCTCAGATGGATTTCTAAACTCTGACCTTGTGGGCAGAAGTTTAGGAGGCCACCCTAGTTTAGTGGAACAGGGGAACCTTCTGGACAAGCCATACCAATCAAGGTAGCTTGGCAGGCGGTCAAGAGTAGGTCTCATAAGGGGTGAGAGTGATCAGAAGCCCACAATGAGCACACACGGTAACACGCCATAGAAAACTCTGACAGGTGTATATAAAAAATACATATACATTTATTATAGGCCTTATAATCAAACACGAATAACCACAGTAATAGAGAAACAGTTACCACACAAGCATATCACTATGTAACCTATATACAATCGCTTTTAGGCTAATGCAAGATGGGGGAAAACACATCCATAACTGATAACATAAGGGGGTGAACACAATTATTGCATTGGGAGATCTTTAGAGACCAAACCCTAACTTAAGCAGTCCAACCCTACTTAGTGGGGAGACTTGCGCTCTGAAGTACAGCAGTGCATTTACAACGCGCAGTTGTGTGTCAGGCGCGGAACTGTACCTCTTCATGGGGCTGTAGCAGTTCAGGAAGGGGCTTGAGGTGATGAAGAATAAAGTTCCACTATTTGAGGAGGGTCTACCCTTGCAGGCAGTGCAACTTTCGGGAATAGCTTGGAGTGTAGGCTAACCTAGCCAAAGTGAGGATCTTTTAAGGCATTCACATCCATAAAAATATAATCGGTTGTGCCAGGGGCCACTGATAAGTGAAGTAAGTACTCACCAGCCCTTGGCACAGGTTGGACCAAACTTTGCCAGTTTAGTTGTGGTGGAGTGCTGCAGTTTATTGCGCTACTGCTTTCAGTGGCTGCGGGACAGTAGTCTTTTCTCAGCTCATGAAGGATAGGAAGAGAATTCCGGTGCAACAGGCTTCAGGGCACAGGAAGGCAGGTAGGCAAAGCACCTATAGCGACAGTCACCACAGCATAGTGATGTAGGGATCACTCTCCTAGTTTGTGACCCAGAGGAGCTGGACAGGGCCAAAGACAACAAGCAAGCAGTTCCCCAAGTCTCTAGTCGCAACTCAGGACGGCAGTGCTTCATGAAATATCCCGGGGTAGAGTTTGTCAGTTCACCGGATGGCCCAGGAACACTTATGTGAAGGCGGGTAATCAGGAGGTACCGAGTGTAGTTGTTCCCACTACTCCAAAGGGTCGAAGCTCCCTTGCAGGCTTTCTAAGATAGATGACAAAAGCAGGAGTCGGACGGGACCGCAGCGGGCTCAGGGTGCCCAACCTTCCAGTGTGTCTCCAGCAGTTCCACGGATCTGCTTCAGCGTATCAGGATACGTGGCTCTTTCTGTAGTTCCGTGTGAACTTCAGTAATCAGCCTGGAATGGATGCAGAGCCCCTTCTCTTACCCAAGATTTGTTTCTGGGATAACCAATGGAAGATCTGCTCTCTTGCATGCACGCCAGGCGTGGGCCAATCATGGCCCACGGTGATCCCAGCCATGCAGGCATAACAGACATCCTGGCATCAGTAGTGTGGATTTGGACCAGACAGTCCCAATCCTCTTCTTGGGCACTAGCACACATGACATGCAGGAGCCCATGAAAGAGGCGGTTTTTGCATGAGGCTGCATGCCCAAATAAGTAAGTCCCGGGTCAGCTCGACCTGGGTGAAGGCTACGAACAAGATGGCCAAATCACACAACAAAATACTTCATGGCACGGCCATTTTCGGCACTGGCCACTGCCAGGGACCAAACGCAATAAATGAGGTATGGTACAATAAAAAGAAGCAAAAATACCCATAAAGTAAACTGCTGTCACAAGTTCGTCCTAGCTACACTTTTATAACCACTGAAAAATCCTTAGAGGGGGTCTAGGGCCATTAAATGAAAAGACTCCTGTGCGCGGTACAGTAAGGTACTTGGTGCACAGATCAAAAGTTACCAAGAAATGGCAACAAAGTCAAAGACTAAGGGAAATATAGTTTCCCATTGGTGACAGTCTGAAGGACGTGTCAGTTTCGCCATAACAAATGAGCAAAAGCCCAGCAGAGCGCAGCTGAAGACTGTGCTCCACTGGAAAAAGTCAGGCTAGGTCAGTCAAACAAAAGCAAAAAGTTGGGGGCGGGAGGGGGGGTGGGGTCCATAATATGGAGGGAAAATTGCACTTAGAGAAATCTTTCCTAACACAGAAGAACAAACTATTCATATCAATTGCTTTGATCTCTTGGAGGGTGCGTCTGCTATTCAAGATTTGGCTGGTGGGGGGGGGGGGGGGCGGGGCACTGTTTTATATTAATGGAGTTAGAAAAAGTGTTCACTGTCCATCACACAAGCAATCTGGGAGGCACACATACCAACATTATAATGGAGTGTGTGAAAGATTTCTGGCACTAATGCCCAAAGAAAAGGCTAGAGATCAAAACAGTAGATGATTCCAGGACTGTCAAATACAGTGGCAGGCTGCAACTTCATGGTTTGAGCAGATCCCAATGATTGGAGCTGGATCCTTCTGTGTTTCTGAGGCTACAGAGTTTGAATATAGTCTTATACCTTAACTGCAGATTTCCCCCAGGTTGGATGCAGGATATCAAAGCAATCACTTGGGAAGACTTTCTTTAGGCTTCATGCCTAGACCAAAATGATTCCTCATCCCCTACTCGCCATGGTGGCGAGGACTTTGGTGAAGGCACATCAAGAAGACTTGGAGATTACTCCTCGGTGGACAACAAAAGCATAGTTTCCAGTTCTTCTGAACTACACCAGAGACCTCTCCTCCAATTGGATCCTCAGGGCGAGTCTCACACGTTGGCGGCCTGGATGATTTCTGGTCTTGATGGTTCATTCCAGGCCTTTATTGGAAGGCTGAGGACTTGTTAAGAAATCATGTGCCCCTTCTACTAAAAAGTGCTACCAAAAAGCCTGGTTTAGCTGGCATTTGTAGAGTGGTACCAATCTGTTTCAGCACCTTTAGCTCTGGTGCTAAATTATTCAGCTGACCTAGCGGAGGATGGTAAAGCATATTGCACAGTGAACACCAATTGCTGGGCCATTTGTTTTTTATGAGGCATTTGCCATTGGAGGGGCCGTCTATAAGAGAATACTCTCTGGTTTGCCAAATGCATAATTACTTCTCTGGTGCAGGCTATTCTGCACCATGGGACGTTTACTCGGTCCATATGTTTTTTGAGTACTGGAGTTTGAAATACTCATCTATCCACAATGGTCCTATCAAGTAAACTAGCGATGCTATGCTTGGTCTCTTGCTGGCGAGTATCAGATATCCCACCATCAGACATAACAAGCAGGGCCTTCTCTGCCGACAGTTGTATTTCACTGCTCTGGTCTTTATATGTGGAACTTTAGAATGAGTTCTAACCCATCTTTCCTGAATTACCTCAAGCTGTGTGCTGTGCACTCCCTTAAGGTTACAAGCACGCCAAGGTGAGACTCCGTAGGAAAGGGAATGCCGAGTTGCTCATCGTTCTGCACAAGCCCCACATGCTATTTCCTGTGCTACATTAGCAAGATGGGTTTACCTACCCTCAGTCAGGCGGCTGTAAATACTGTGTTTTGCTGCCCACTTGACCAAAATAGCCATTGTTTAGACGGCCATCCAAGTGGGGGTCCACTACAAGGAAATTATGAATGAGTGGTTGGGTGAATCAGTACTTATTGTCTTCCACCTAAAGTCAATTGTACTGCTAGAAACACAATGCTCGCCTGCAGTCTTGGCCCAGAATGGAGATTTTTCAAACCTGTTGGGGTGGGAAAGGCTTAATTCTTTTAGCGACCCAAAGGTGAGCATTATCCCTTCTTGGAGCATGTTTTTCTAGGGTCACAGGTGGCTTATTCATTAAGTCTTGCACTGGCTAGGGATACTGTTATCCCTTGATGGTACAATGTTCTTGTTGTATCGGGTTATGACGATATGCTACTCTTCCTTAGTGCATCTAACGTGATCCTCTCTTTCTCAGGTCGAGACACAAAATCTTTATAAACAGGACTAGCGGAGGTTAAGATGAAATGCAAGTTGCAGGTGATCGGGAGACTGGTAGAGTTGGTAGAGGTCTGTGGTTGCTTCATCTATTTATTCCAGAAGCTGACCTTTGTGCCAAAGAAAAAGGAAGTGGGGGAGTTGATTTTGATGGCTGTAGCTGCACCTAGGCAATAGTTAAAGCCATGTGACAGCTTTGTTAAAGATTGCACATTTTTTGGTATTTGTAGTGTGGTGTTATTTTGTGTTCTTGCTGCTTGAGCTTCTCAATGCTATTAATAAAAAGAACTAGAAGCATAATGTTAAAGGTATTTATACCGCACACCGTCGCCACTGAAGTTTTCCCCAGGTGCTCTGGCAGATCGGAAAAAAAAGAGTGTGAAGAAAGGAGAGCTGGGGGTATGGGTGTGGGGTTAGTAGGGTATAGTGGGAATAGGAGAGTGAGAGTTGTGATGTCCTGTTGGTAGCTTCAGTTTGGGTTTACACCATTTGCTGATCTTAAGTGCGTGTTTTAGAGTCTGTGCATATTCCCATGTGCTGGTGTGCCAGGTTATGTGGCGTTAGTCTGTTGTTGCAATGTGGTGAAGTGGGCGTGGACTGCTGTGCCGAGAGATGGTTGTGTGAGTTTTTGTATCAGAAGTGTATGTGGAAAGTTATGAATTGGGTTAGCAGGTTTTCCTTACCTCTTTGTCTTTGCGTTTCTGTGCTCAACATCTATGATTATCCTGTGCGTTTGGAATTGTAGTTTGTCCGCCTAGTTGGCAGGCCTGTTGAGGAGTGGTGGATTTCCTCTGTGTTACTCTAGTGGTATGTGTACCTGGCTTATGCCGGCGTATTCCCCACCCTGGGGTTGGGGATGTTTAGGTAAGAGGATTCTGGTCCCTCCCTGCCTATCCTGTGGGGGAATGTTACCTTCCTAGGTTTCCTCTGTGGATCAGCAGTATGTGGACATGGGTGGTCAGGGCGCACCCCCCAGACTTCTGGTTAACTAAGGGGTCATTGGTTCCTCCCTGGGATTCTTGTTTGCCGTTTGATCTATGCTTCCTAGTCGTTTCCTGCTGTTTCTGGGGCAAAGAGCCATGTTTTAAATAATTTTCTGAATTCCAGATGATTCTTTGTGTTGCGTATGCTTTTTGGTAGGTGATTGCAGGTTATTGCTGCGAAGTGAGAGAAGGGCGATTCTCTGAATTTTCTTTTATTGAATGGTTTTGGTTCTAAGCAAATTTCGTTGCTTGATCTGAGAGGTCTTGTCGGATGGTAAATGGTTATTTTCTCCTTTAGGAAATCTGCTCCTTGGCCATGGATTGGTCTGTGTCTTATGCACATCTTTTGAACTTTACTTGCTGTTTTATTGGAGCCATTGTAGCAGTTTCAATGTGTTGTCTTTGCGGTATTTTAAGCAGGAGTCTGGCTGCATCGTTTTGGATGCGCTGAAGTTTTGTTAATAATCGTTCTGGCATTTCTAGGTATAGGCTGTTGGTGTAGTCTACTCAAGACATGAGTGCAATGATGGTGTGTGTTTTGTGGGTGAAAGAGGAAAGGTAGGATTGTTTTTACTGCGTGTAGAAGGAAGAAACATTTCTTGGTTATAGCGTGTACTTGTGGCTCAAGTGTTATATAGTTGTCCATTAAGACTCCCAGGTTCTTTACTATCATTGAAGGAGTTGGTGAGGTTTCCAGTTCAGTCGGCCATGGGATGCAGTGATCGTTTTCCCTGCTTTTGGATATGATCATTATTTCTGCGCCACCCAGAGTGCCTGTTTGCCTGGAGGGGCTGCTAGAGTCCGTGGACTGCTGTGGTGCTACTCTCTGAGACATACTTTCTATGGATTTCTAATATTGGAATACTTTAATTTGTAAAGCCACGCCCACGGATTCCCTCCCTCCTCGTTAAAGGTAGCGGGCATCGCGCGCACGCCACCCGGAGTGCCGGTTCCACTGGAGGGACTGCCCGAGGCCGTGGACTGCTGTGGGACTACTCTCTCTGAGACATACTTTCTATGGATTTATAGTATGTATTTGGGTGCACTCAAGCATTCAAAAGGAATAATTGTCTCTGTGGGAAGCCTCCACTATTCTATTCTCGCTCTTTTTTTTAGATATTGGATTAATACTTTAAATTGTGAAGCCACACCCACCTACTCCCTCCCACCTCGTTAAATGTAGCGGGCCGCGCGCCACCGGGAGTGACTGTTCGCTGGCTCACAGACGATACAGTACTTTAAATCTTTAAAATGTACACATCATTGACTCCGACAGGCTAATGCCACCTATGCCTCGAAAGCATTACCTAATGGATACTCAGTACAACTGTTATCTGCTTACGTCTTTCCATCGCCCGCCCAAAATGCAGTCCGGCCCAAGAACCTGGAAGGAAACGTCTATGGGGACGCAGATGTATGAAAACATACTATCCGTGCCCCTCATCTTCACTCCCGTGAAGAACACATTGAGAATGGCCCTCGCCCTCCCCTTTACCCCCTCAAACCCGTCCCAAGTGAATCTGCATTGCCAGAGCTGAACGATGGCAAGCTGTCACCACTCGTCATAGAATCAGTTACTCCGTGAATGGGATTAACTGTGGAGGAGGGTGTTGTTTCGATGGTGAAGTGTCAGGAGAGAGGTGGGGCGACTGAACGGGAGCAGTTCCTTCTGACACCCCCCCGGCCTTCATGACTGGGGAGACCCGCTCCTCACCCTGTCCCAAAATACCCAGGCGGGGGAGGGGCGAAAAAGGGTGCGGGGAGGCTCCGGCCTCGCAGGTCCTCATCCTGAATGAACTTCGGGAGCATACCAGATGCTTGAGGGCAATAATCATAGCTCTAACCAACATGCAAAGCACAGACCCACCAAAACAAAGAATAGGCTCGGCCTGTAAGGCAACCAACACTGAGGATCCGCATCAGGTTGGGGGACAGTGGGGGTGGAGGGGGTAAAAACAACAACATGCTACCTCCTACTGTAATGTTAGAAATTCAAAGAAGCAGTGATAGAGGTAAAAAACAAACAGACCGTTAGAAGATCCCGCCACCTGGCAGCCCCAGAGCGACAGCAAAGCCTTCTCCTCCTCCCCAGACTCAGGGGGGGTGGGGGGGAAAAGGCTAAAAAGAAAAAGAAATAAATGAATAAAAAATTTGCCTCCGGCAAGGGATTGAATAAGCCCACCCATAACTCCAGCCGAAAAGGAGGAAACAATCGATAGTGATGACATCAGCTACGGACTTCGTGATTCAAGGGACTAGGAAGCCTGTACAAACCTGGGAGCCAGGGGCGTGCCTAACACCTTAACAGATTAAGAGATGAAAAAAAAGGCACAAAAAAAAGTGGCAAACTCAAAGAAAGCTTCCTTGGGGCTAGAAGAAAGTAAGCCAAAGAGTGGTGGGGGCGTGTACCAACGTTTTTCAAATAAGGTTGAGAGGGGGGAACACCAACTCACCACCTATTCAGATAACAGATTAACAAAGCGAAACAGTAGATGCAAGGGAAACCGTCATAGAAATAAGCGAAGGAAAAGATAAAGAGAATGTTCTGATATCTGTAGGGGGACTTGCCATCACAACTGACACTTGGGGTCTCTGTCTTCCTCAATGCAATGAATAATAAAAAGCAGGTAACTGATCAAGCACTTTGCCGTGAAAAGGCCCATACACAATATGTTAGGGCTGCATAAGCATCCAGCTGAATATTGTAGACAAGGCATTACCCAGCATACCGATATATGAAAGCTCTATATGCAATCGACAGGCTTCTGCCCCTAGTGTGGGAGATCCACCTCCCAACAATCAATGTCTATAAGCCCTGATTAGAAATACTATGACCCAGATGCTGGGTAACCAGCAGTCGATCGCAACGCCAACCACTCAGCAAGGATCATTACTCCATGTTCAGTCACACCAGAAGGAGAGGAGGCTCCATGGGGACCCTTCACCTACTCGCACAAGCTTTGCCAACACATGCATGGAACAGGAAGTGGGGAAAGGTGGGCAGACAGACTGCTCAAGACCCAGGGTAATAGCTGGAGAGGAAACACCTATTAAATCTTAAGGTACTAACTGCAACGAGATAAACCAATTGATAGACGTCATATCGGAAGGAAAGATGAAGGTTCCAAAATCTGTCTTTGACAGTGATTTAAATTCAGTACAGTGGGAGCAACCCTGTTATCCAGACGACCCCAGTATCATTTTGTATTATATGTTTGGCTATGGGGGCCAGATTCTCTAAATAAATGGAGGGTGCAGGCCCTGTTGAATGAAATTCCATCTTTGAGGTTACTGTCTTCAAAAAATATTTAATTGGTGGATTTCATCCACCCAGACAGATACGATCACGTCCGTTTAGTGTTACATGCACGCTCAGTATTCAACGCATTGCTTCTGGAAGTAAACCAATTTAATAAATTGGGATATGACATTCTGTCTTTCCGTAGAGGTTTCTCAACCTCCCAGTATGGTAAGGGCTCAGGGCTCTCAGGACGGAGTGAGGAATCTAAGGAGCGACAGGGACCAAAGCACTGAGGAAGAAGATTAGCGTTTGAGGTGGTTGGCGTTAACTCTACGTGATTCTATTCTCCAGCTTAAGGCCCTAACGTCCAACATTTAACCAGAACAAGCAACTGTCCTTAATGTCCTGGAATTCTCAAGGCCATGCCCACCTAAGCAGTTCTGTAGAACTCTTAGAGGCTCGTCCAGTTTGCAATCATTTGCATCCTGGAAACATGACTGACTAGTCCACTCACTCTGGATGGCTTTGACGCTCGGTTTGAATTGGCAACGGAGGGATCGAGAGGGCGTCCCTCAGGAGGGCTCCTAATCGCCATCAAAAATGGAGAGGACATGCAAATAATTAATTGTAATCACATATCCATTTGTGTTCTAGCAATTGAGCTGGAGGTAAAAATCAGCCACTCTCCGTTAACTATTCTTATTATAAATATTTGCAGGGCTACAGATTGCCATCATGGAGATCTTAATGCAGAAATTTCACCGGTAGGCGGTAATGCATTCCTAGAAGAGAGAGATTTGGGTCCCTTGTCAATACATGAAGGCGAATAGAGCCTCATAATAGGAGGGCCACAGAGTTGTAGGTGAAAGAAACTGCAGGGCAAGCTTTGGAGTGACTTCTTCCTAAATTGGGGTCTAAGTTCAGTAAATGCAATAGCTGCTAAAACTACTGACCCAATAACGTGGACGGATGGGTACGGACATCTATAATTGACTGTATTTACGTCCCAATTCCTTCTCGATGTGACCCAATCGGTTAACATCGCAAAGACTTAGCTGAGTGATTGTCGCATGCTAGAAGTAATATGGTCCTTAGGGTCAGAACAGAGTAAATTTAGTGGTGAAGAACACTAAATCCAGAATAGTGTGACACAATCGAAATGTGCAAAAACTAAATGCCCTTTTCATAGCCGATTGTGCAGGTTCGACCATAGAAATAAAGCAGTCCCACTTCACACATGATAACGCCCCTCCCTATGATGACACCTTCATATGCAAATCAATTAAAACTCCCCTAACTAATAAATAAAAAATATGTCATAAGCATACGTTTGATAACCTCGTAAAACAATAAAAATCTATGCAGTAGAGAAGTGCATTGTTTGCTGAAAACTGGTTTCATCAAGGAGGGAAAGATGAAGGGGGTGAGCAGAGCCAAGTAAAAAGCAAAAAATTCACGTAAAAGGATATCGAGCGGCTATGCTACAATTTGATAGTGAAACCATGCTCGCAGCCTTAAAAGACGGCTCAACCAGACAATTTTTGGCTTCTGATAAATGCCACAGAGTCCTCGCAAATTACTATACAAACTAGGAAGTCTGGTAAGGTCATTTTGGTCGTATGTACACCCCCGAAGATAGTACTGTTGTAGGCCTGGATTCTATTAAACAGCACCCCTGGAATTTCGAGTTCTCAATTCTAGATATCCAAATTCAGAAAGCCAGTCCATCAAGAGCGGCGGGGCCGAACAGAGTTTCTAATGCCTTACTTAAGGGCAATCCTGACCTCTGGGCAAAGGACCTCTCGATATTATTTGCTGACATCATTCGCACTAGAAGGATCCCGGTCTTGTGGCACTTCTCATATGTCATCCCGATCTACAAACAAGGAGACAGGACCTTACTGCAGAATTACCGCCCGACTGCAATATTGGACGCAGATTCAAAAATCTTTGCAGGGCTCATTTTACAAAGAGTAGAGGATTGGTCGGCTCGAAATGCCATCTTATCGACACAGCAATTTGGGTTTAGAAAGGAAGGGGGAGGGAGGTGGGTGGTTTACCTGTGTCCCTATTACAGGAGAAAGCATGGAAGGGAGGGGCCACACCCATTTATATGGCAGCGATGGACCGGTCATTGGCTTTCGATTTAGTGCACAGGGCCCGGCTTTGGACGAAACTGCATCATTTAGGGATGCCTGGAGAAATTCTTTCTATCCTCATTAACCTCCATGAAGGTTCTCAAATACAGGTTTGCTTAAATACTGATGGCCTATTATCTCATCCCATAAAAATGTCCTGGGTTGTGACAGGGATGCATTTTTGCACCTGCCTCTTTTAACCATCACGTGTCTGACATGGGGAAATGTTTGGATGGTGCCTCCTTTGTGTCTCCTAACATTGAAGGGTTTAAATTATCGTGGTGCGCTTACGCGGATAATTTTTTGCACACACCCAAAGGTATTCAACATCTGATTACGGCTTTCTCTGACTACACCTCCTTAAATGGGCTAAGGATTAATTCTAAAAAAAATAATGTTATAATGAGGTTGAGTAAGAGAAAGTCTCCAATTGGTGCACGTGGTTTCTAAACCACGAAAAATTAGCCATCAGGAGCTCAATGAGATATTTAGGCTTCCCAATATTTAACAATTTCTTACTGTCAATATTTGTCAGAGAAGATTCACAATCAAATTGTGTAAATGAGATAATTTGGCAAATATTCATTTTGCCCTTTATTCTGCTCCAAAATCATCCCTACAGGAGTTTATGGCCTGGAACTATATCCAGTCTGGATGACGGAACTACATCCTGTACTGCTTGCCAAAATCTCTACCCGGCGCAGCGTTAAGGTACGAGCTGGGTCTCCAGTCAATGTCTAGTATTGTGGAATGGAGGAGATTATCCATGTATAGAAAGTTGCTTATAAATACAAGGGCCAACCTGTATGCTCAGTTGGGAACGGCCCTTAGACAAGGGAGGCTGGAGGCTGCACAAGCTTCCAGTACAACTACTCTTGACAAATTAGGCCTGTCGAGAGAAATCCTCATCAGCAATCCTCCGAGTAAAAAAGCTCTTACAACATGCTGATTGGGCTGATATATGGAGATAGTTGGAAAAATTAAACTGTACTACCAACTGGTATCCCATTATAAAAAAAATAGAGTATCCAGAATCTTATTTGGTTAGATTTCCGGACAAAAATTGGAGTAATGGATATATGAGATTGTTGGAGAGGAGCTAGCGCCTTCCTGCACCGCTTTAGAATTAAGCAAGACTTATTTTAACTGTTTCTAACCATTACAAGAGTCCAGGGGAGGGGGGAAAGAGGACCACTAAAAAGAAGGCAGTTCTTCAAATAGATGGTGTAAATAACTATTAGCTGAATACATTTGTAAAATGTTAAAGTCTATTTAGTTCTTCTCAAAGCACGGTAAAGAGCAGCCGGTTCTATGCCAAAAGGAATGTGGCCGGCGTTAAAAATGGATCGCAGAGCATGCATTGTTGCGTCACGGAGGCTAAGCTCTGTCAGAGCACACGAAGTGGCTGAGCAGCTGTTTCCTGTCCATCAAAAGCCCATGCAGACTAAGAATAGAGGAGTGTACATGATCATGCACACAATGCAAAATTATGGGAAAATAAGGTTTTAAGGGGAATTACTGGAGCAGATAAAAATATGAATACATTAAGTGAAGTATGGAGAGCATGACGGGAAGGTGTGTTTATACATAAATGTTCATAATATAGTAAAATGATGATAAACAGCAGCTACAGTGTATTCTTGCATAGACTAGCAGAATGTTAAGTAGTATGCCCTAAACGGAAACCCAGCCAAGCAGGAAGGAAGACTGCAGCACCCCTTTTAAGGGAAGGACAGTTTTGGATGAGCAATGCCAGTATCCAGTGACCATGATAACAGCATATAAGGCTCCTGCCTGGCACCAGTCTGCAGGAGCTGGGAACACTTAGGGACAGAAAACACTGTTCAAGGAGCAGAGTTCTTTGCCCCATCCTCATTTCTGCGCAGATTAAACTGGTTATCCTTTCAAGAGAAGACTCCTGGCATTAATTCCCTAGAGAGGTGAACTTTAATCTGGTGTGAGCGTGATTAGGGGTACTTGTATAATTAAGAGGTACCCTGTAACTTGGGCTACCTTTCAAGATTCCGGTTTAATGTCCTAAAGACTGGCGAGATACTAGAAATTAGAGTTGAAGTGGTAGCAGGTGTGACATCATGCAGATTTTGTAATGCAGAGATTTTAAAGAAACTCTACAGCATTTGTTTTTAGAATGTGTCACTCTTTGGTCAAATCGCTTGTGTGGTTTTAAAAAATGTGTAAATAATTTAGAAAGAGTCGATCTTGATGGCCTATAGTGGGACATGTTACACGGCACATCAGTTGCTTTAAAGATAGCCATGGTGCCATGGTGCGATTTCTTTCAAACATATGTGGTCTCTTTCAGTAGTCAACTGAATGTTAAGTAAAAAGTGGCTCCATTTATGGTGTGAATTGAAATGAATATGTGTATGATACTAATTATTTGTAATCTATAATACAATTTATGAAGTTGTTAGGACTTAAAGATGGTCATGACTATGTAGAGATGGACAATTGAACCATGAAACTTGAATCATGCAATATTTGTTTTTGGAGACGGGCTGGGTAGTCTGTGAATATACATTACTAATATGTTACTTTTACTTTAAAAAATGTTAATAGCTTATGTAATTACTGTGACACTACATTTTAACCTGCTTGTAGTTTTGTAAAGGTTTTATAGAAACCAAAAACAAATAAATGATAAAAAATAAAGTAACGTTATTTCTGTTTTGTCCAGGTTGAGTTTGAGGCTGTTGGTGTTCATCCAGCTGTAGAGTTCCTGTAGGCAGTCTTCCCGTCTTTTGTTTCCTTCCTGTGTATCTTGCATTTTGCAAACGATCTGTGTGTCGTCAGCCTAATTGTAGCAAGAAAGGCCATGTTTTTTTAATGAGCTTGATTAGTGGCATCAGGTATATGTTGAAAAGCAGTGGGGAGAAGGAGGATCCTTGTGGTATTCCACAGGTGGATTCCCTTGTGGATTTGAAAGGTTTGATCCATATGGTTTCTTTTCCGTTTGTTGAGAACGATTTAATCCATAGTAGGGCTAGGTCGGTGTTAGGCAAGATTGTATGTAGTAACCCTGTGGGAGACTACACCAGCCTTGCCCTCCTGGCAATAGGTAACCCAACCTTTGGTATAGGCCTGTATTACACAAGTTGGGAGAGTGGCTGAGCAGCCAGGCTTATCTCAAGAGAGGTCAATTGAATCTGTAGAGTTGTAGCAGAGATTCACAGTGACAGGTATTCAAATAACACTTATACACAAGGTTTCTTGATTAAAATTGTTATTTATTAATTTAACAGTCAGTTTTTAAATAAGTCTTCTTTAGAAGGGAGCAATATGCAACACTTAAACCTCAAAAATACAGTCCTTCAGTTAAGTAGATACCCTTTTGGGATGTCACACACACACTTCCTACACAACTCCGCAAAGGGCAGCCAATGCAAGTCTCGAGTGAGAGCAAACAAGCTACACACAACAAGAGGTAAGTACCCCTTGTTACACAGTACCATAAGTCTGAAGAAAATATTCCAGCTGGCTTCTATACCTGGGACTCAGTCGTGTCTGGGGACTCTTGCACTACGGTTTGAAGGTCAGCGGCAGCAATAGACAATTCAGATCAGCTGCACTTCACGGTTTCAGCTACCCGCAAATAGCACCACTGCGGTTCTTGGACACCTTGTGGACTTTCCTTGCTTCTGGGGTCCAGCACACTGTTGAGGTGGCTTAGGCTTGGTTAGTCCTGCTTCAAGGGAGTCCGGAGGATCTTCCTGGAGCTCGGGTCCGGCTTAAAGGCGATGCACTCAATTCTGGTATTCCTGTCCCCTGGCACTCAGTTCCAGCAGCAGCAAAGAAGTACAGCCAGCAGGGAGAGAGGTTCCAGTCAAGTTCGTCTTGGGGTCAAGTTGGTCCCACCAACCCAGGGGCAGAAGTCGCTCTTTCCGGGCTTCTATAGTCTATTAGAAATTCAGAGCTTCAGCACTGCAGCAGGGTTTCACCGGGAAAACCAACGGTCCAGGAGGGCGCAGCAAGCTTCTCTTCCAGTTTCTTCTTCGGTTCCTTCGTCCAGTGGTCGACTGACTTCCTTGCAAAAGACCTCGCCTTTTATGCAGGTCGTTCCCATTCATTCGCAGCCTAGATATCACTCACACAGCAGCGTGGCTGACCTCCAAGGACAGCCAGCGGCCAATCACCTTCAGGTGCATTCCTATAACCAAGCAGTCTAGGCATAGGGAGTTTCGGGAACCTCCCTGCCAGATGTTAGGCAAAGTTTGTATGCAGTACCCTTTGGGACCACTACACACACAACTAGTACTACAGGTGTAAGCAAAACAAACCTTTGGTATAAGTCTGTACTACACAGTTTTGTGGTAGCGTTGCTGAGCAGCCAGGCTTATCTCAAGAGAGAATGTGAGCTGTAAGGATGTTACACAGAGGTCTACAATCACAGGTGTTCAAATAAACTCTTACACTCAAGGTTTCTTGGTTAAACACTTATTAATTTATTCAACAGTCAGTTATAAAACATTCACTAGAAGGAGGCAGTTAAATATACACAAATATACACACTTACATTTCATTACTATACACTAACTTTCTCAGGCATTCAGACTACTTTGAAGGGGGAGCAAAATGGCATTCAGAATACTTTGAAGTAGGAGCAAAAAGGAATAGGTTATTCAGAACATGAAAGGTTATTCTTAGGCAGTGCAGATATTTAGAGTTCACCAGAAGAGTCGATTCAATTAGGTTAGGCCAAAGTCAATAGGCTAAAGTCATGGATAGGGTAAAGGAGTGCTGGTAGTGAAACAGAAAAGCCTCGGCACAAGTTCTTAGGAGTAGTTTGTAGCAAGAAGAATTATATGTTGGGTCACAAGCTGATTAGGCCTGAGTTGGGAGAGTTTCAAGCAGTTTCAACGCAAGAGGTAAAGTACTCTGTCTGATTTTACAGTCTCATTACAAATGAAGAAAAAGATGCAGCTGGTGACCTCTGTTCCTCCCTGTTTATGGGCTTCAGTAGTGGGGACAAGATTGAAAACGTTGGGGGGGGGACTACTGCACTGCACGGGAACTGGTCAAAAAGCTGGCAACTGGCAAATCTTCATTTCCGGTAGCTGTCTTTAAGCACACAAACTGGTGTCCCTCTCCCTGGTTATTTGGTTTCCTGCAACACTCTGAGGAAAATACAACCAGCTATGAGAATGGTATCCAGGTGGCTTAGTGTCGAGTTGATTGGTCCCACCAACTCAAAGGGAGAAGAAGTCCTTGCAGGGCTTCTCTGTCGAGATGAACTTAGCGATTCGGACCTGCAGCAGGGCTTCACCGGGCAAACCAACGGTCCAGGAGTTGCAGCAGCCGTCTTCTTCAAGCTTTTCTTTGGTTCTTTCGTTCCAGTGGTCGACTCTGCCTTCCAAGCCAAGAGACTCGCCTTTTATCCAGTTTCCTCCGATTCATTCCAGCCTATCTGCCACTCACCCAGCAAGGTGGCTGTCCTTGCCGGACAGTCAGCCAGCCAATCACGCCAGAGGTCATTTGGGTCTCCTAGGAGACTAAGCACAGGGAGTTTCAGGCACCTCCCTCACTTGCTGCCCACCCTAGACACTCAGGCGCCAGAGGAAGTCTTCAGTCCTGTAGCCTGCCAAAGGCGAATGAACAAAGGAACCAAACCTGGTTTGGCGTGCAGAGCAAAACTCTAGGACCTCTCCACAAAGAAACAGCGAAAAAAGAAGACCGGGACCTGTTTTTACAGTGGGGGCTCAGGCGCCATCTTAAAAAACATGGCTGCCACAATTTAACGCTACCAGTGTTCGCGGTTGGGAAAAATCATGGTAGTTTGTTGTAAAACCACTGTCACCAGCCATTTCGAGAGGAAAGGGTAGCATTTGACTGCTACATGAGTATCTAGACACCGGGGATACTAGGTAATCCCTGCAGCACTCTATTATAAGATAGAGTGTGCTGGATCTACGAATTTAAAAAGACTAGTAAGTCAATTTCACTTTACTTGCTCTGGTAAACAGTAATTTATCCCAGAGAAGGTATTTAAACTTTGAGAAAGCCTGGAAAGTTGTTCCTGTGCCACTAAATTGAGGGTGCTGTGTGACACAAGTGAAAAGATGATGCCTAAGGAGTTGTCTAAAACTCCATAACCAAACAAAACATAAGAGTAAAACACACAGAATAAAAAAGTTCCAAGTCCCAATGTTTACCAGCTGGAGGGCTCTAAGGTGGGAGGAATTGGCATATTTATGAGAATTCTCCCTAACACTAGACACGCTGCAGCCAGAGGCAGGCTTCACCAGTGAATCCCACAAAGACAAAACTAAAAAAGGGACCAAACCTGGTTTGACGTGCAGAGTACATCTCAGGAAGGACCTTTCCAACAAGAAATGGCAAAAAAAGAAGACCGGGCCATTTTGAGAAAATGGGCACCCATGGGTGCAATACTGCAGCTGAGGATTCAGTCTGCGGTAAAAACCGCACAATGAAATGAAAAAATAAACCACTGCCACCAGCCATTAATTGTAGAAAGGACAACATAAAAATGTTACATGATGAAGTAGGAAAAGCTCTACTAAAGAACCCCCCCTTAACTCCACATAAGATGGTGTGTGTTGGACCTATAAAGAGAAAAGGTAAGTAAAGTCAATTTCACTTTACTATTCTTCGGAACAGTAGTTCACTCAAGAAAAGGTATTTAAACCTTATGAGAAATCTAAAGGATTTCTCTCTGACACTGCACTGAAGGTGCTGTGTGTCACCATACAAAAAGTAAATGCCTATGGAGTTTGTCAGACTCCAAAAACAAAG
The DNA here is from genome assembly GCF_040938575.1 of Ambystoma mexicanum. Taxonomy (NCBI): domain Eukaryota; kingdom Metazoa; phylum Chordata; class Amphibia; order Caudata; family Ambystomatidae; genus Ambystoma; species Ambystoma mexicanum. Next base: position 347,169,367 of record NC_090922.1, read on the forward strand.
GCAACACAATCCAAATCAGATCAAAACACCTGAGGTAGTGAGAAAAAGGGCTTACTCACTACAGGGCTAAAATTAAAAAGTCCTAAAATCCAGCAAAAGAGCTGGGCGTCTCTAAGGTTTAAGGGAATTAGCACAGAAATTAGAATTCTCCCCAACAGCACCCACAAAACAATATCAAGGCATTGACTCATCATAGTGACATTACCTGGAAGGAGATTACATCAGATAGACTACCCGAAGCAGCAGAATATGCAAATCTGAGACCACACCCATAAAACAGTGCCAAAGCATCAAGAGTGCTCATTTCCGTCACAGCACCTGGCAAGAGAGTTTACCAGGTGGAACAAGCAGAGAAGTAGTTGTTCACCATTACAAAACTTGGCAGTGAGGACACCCAGGTAACCCATTAACAAAGAAAATGAAGAAGCAAGAGAAGACAAATACCTCTTCTTCAGTGCAGTTATGGAAGAGAAGAATAAACCAGGGGAAGGGAGTCATCTCCTCTGGTAGTTTACAGAAGGAAGAAGAAAACCAGTGGGAGGGAGCCAATCCCTATACTTGTTGTAAAAAGTCAAAGAAAGCCACATAAGCAGGAACCCTTTCTCTGGTAAACCATGCTAAGAACTGGCAAGATCTGCTGTCCAGAAGGTGGGAGGAAGCATCCTTTTGGACCTCCTAGAGACATTGGGTCTGATCACGAGTTTGGCAGAGGCCTTTAAATGCGGCGGCAACGGTGTTACCGCCGCATTTAAGGGTCTGCCCAATGTTGAATCCTGTGTGTTTACGCCCAGCTCAGAGCTGGGGGTAAACATGCCGGAAAAAAAGACAATTTTCAGAGCAATTACCACCTACAGTATTACCGCGCGGTAATGGCGCTGAAAATTCCCCAGTGGGCCCAATGGACCCAACAGGGAATGGGGATTAAATAGTTTGCGCCCGACCCGTAAGATGGGTGGGCGCTAACGCTAATCAAAATCCACCTTAACATATTCCATTACCCCACAAGCATCAGAAATATGGGATATATTACTCACTGTAATCGTATTTCTGATGCTTGTATCTGATTAGGTTCACATGCTGTGCATAGGCCGACATCTAGTGGAAGCTGCAGAGTATTACAGTTTTCAAAATTACATTCAAAAAGGTACGTCGACTGCCAGTAATACTATCCCTAGTGTGATGTCCACTGTACCCATGGTCCTTCATGCGTATAGGTCCCTTAGAGTGTTATTTTTCTGACATAAGGTAGCATGAATTGTAGCTTGAGTACAGATGTATCCAAGCAGATATATGTATCAGACAAGCTCATAAGCATCCATGCGCCTTCTCTCCGAGGAGAGGAAGGGTGGGCGCATGTGAAACTAAGCAGATACAAACATCAGAAATACGATTACGATGAGTAATGTATCCCTTCTGAGACTTGTGGAATCTGCTTAGATCACATGATGTGCATAGATTAACGAGCAGTGTTAGGAGAAGGTGGTGGGTTGTGAGAAGGTTCATGGGCGAACAGATGTCTTAGAACCGCTTGCCCGAGTCGGCATTTGTGTTCCTCTGGTAGGGGATCTCTGCTCAGTGAGTCTGCCAGAGAGTTGAGTTGAGTTCCCCTGGAATTTGCTGTGACGATAGGAATATTTTCCTTCTGAGTGCCCATTTCCAAATTTGTTGGGCTAGCTTAGACAGATTTGGAGAACGTGTTCCCCCTGTTTGTTGATGTAAAACATTGCCATAGTGCCGTCGGTGAGGACTTGCGCTGACTGGTTCGCTAGGTGTATCTCAAACTCTGAAGGTCCTTGAACACTGCCAGTAGTTCCAGCAGATTGATGTGGTTCTGCGCCGTAGCATGAGTCCACAGACTTTGTGCTGTGTGATGAAGGTAATGAGCCCCCCCACCCAGCGAGTGGGTGTCCGTTGTGACAATCACTTGCACTTCCCGATCATAGAAGGGATTTCCCTTCAACAGATTTTATCTTGTCCACCAGCAAAGGTTTTGTACTAGTGTTGGCGAAACGACCACTAGATCGTCCCACTGACCACTTGCCTGAGACGACTGTTTAGCCAACCACTCCTGCATGGGTCGCATGCAGAGGCACGGGTGTGGTACCAGGTAAATGCAAGATGCCATCATGCCTAGCAAACACATAGCTTTGCGTACACTTCTCTGGCGGCCGACTTAATCATGAGGAATTTGTAGTAACATGTTTATTACAGCTCCTAGGAAATGTTTGGTTGTGCTCGGCAGTAGGCTTGATTTTTTCTTGTTTATTGAGAAACCCAATTGAAAGAGAAGGTTGATAGTTCTTTTAATGTTTTGCCTGCAAGCTTGGGGAGTCTCCCCTGTAATCAGCCAGTCGTCCAGGTAAGGGTACACTGGGATTGCCTCCCTGTGCAGGTGCACTGCCACCACTGCCAGTACCTTTGTGAAAATCCTTGGTGCAGGTGCTATTCCGAAAGGTAGCACTTTGAATTGGTAGTGCTGGTTTGCTATCTTGAACCGCAAGAATCTTCTGCACGCTGGGAACATTGAAATATGAAAATAAGCATCTTTCAAATCCATTTTTGCCATGTAATCCCGGTTTAGCAGAGGGATTACTTCTTGTAGCATAATCATGCAGAATTTATGTGGCTGGACATATTTGTTTGCAGGTCGTAAATCTAATACTGGGCACATTGTTCGATCTTTCTTTGGCACAGGGAAGTATAGTGAATAAAAACCCTTGTTTACCTGGTTGGCTGGGACGATTTCTATGGTGTCCTTTTGGAGCAGCGTTGTGATTTTCTCAAGGAGGATGCGTTGCCCTTCCCTTGAGTGAGTCTTCTGGCGCGGGGGATGGTTCCGGGATGGCTGGATGAGCTCCACACAATAACCGCCTGCTGCGGTGAATAGCACCCATTTGTTTGAGGTGATTCCCTCCAAGCTTGGGTGAAGTTTGAAATACGCCCTCCTACTGTAGAGGCATGGGAGGGAACCTGAAGCGGGTAGTCACTGTTTTGGAGGTGTGGAACCACCTCTATACGAGGAGGGCCTCTCCCGGCTGCGGGATCTGCGCTGGCCCCTCTGGTAACCTTGTGAGGCTTGGCCTTGATTGTTACCCCAGGATGTTCCCTGATTCTGATTGTAGCCTGAAACCCTTTGTGAATTTTGTCCATGTGAGCGACGAAAATTACTATTGCCTCTCTGGCCAGTGGGTTTATTGGTTAATTGGCCCAACAACGTTAGTGTATCAGATTCCTCTTTAGCAGTTTTCAAGGCGTCTTCAAATGCCTTTCCAAAGAGTACCTTGGCTTCAAACAGCATATTAAGAAGTGTGGCTTGTGTCTCTTGCTTGAAGCCTGACTGGCGTAGCCAAACGTGGCGCTTAGTAATTGCTCCCTCTGAAATAATCCTTCCGGCATGGTCAGCGGTGTCCAGATTACTCTTTAACATGCAGCTTGAAACTGCTCTGCCTTCTGATGCCAAGGCTGATAACAACAAAGCTGAAACCTCATCCCATTTATGGCAGTTATAACTCGCCAAAACAGTGGCGTTATTAGCTATCCTCGTCTGAAAGGCAGCTAAAGAGGCAATTTTCCTGGTAGACGGGAGAGTATGTTATACATGTGTGGCTCTTCATCATCACCACCATAGTAAGGGTCTACAGCCTCTTGGGTTACATAGCGGTCCTTAGTGTCAGTGTCCGGGTCATACAGGTAAATGACTGAGGGGTCTTGCTGCGATGGAATAGTTAGGGTACTGGGGCAAGACCTCTAAGGGGGGGTTGAGAAGCAGTGGCCGACACAGGGACCTGAGAACTAGAGGGCGCTGTTGTGGGTCGGGTGGATTGAAGACTCAATTGGGGTCTTTTTCAAAAATGTTTCCCATGAAGGTCATCCTTCTCATGACCCTATCAATAGCCTCACATGTCCATTGGGCAGAGCTAGGAACAGACATAGGGTCCAATGGAAACCCCTGATCCTGAGGAGTGATTGGGACTTGTGGTGAAGGCTGGCCGTTTCTCTTTAGGGCTGTAGACAAGGAATCCTGTTCCTGCAAGTCCTTACCCTTGTGTGGGGACCTATCTTTATGGGACCTTTCCCTGTGAGGGGTCTCGGAAGACTTCTTCTTGGACTCTTTCCCCTTCATTTGGCCTTATGGGACATGTTTTTGTTACCAAATGGGCTAGTCCCGCCTGAATATTTTTTTTTTTTTACATTTTTCGACGAAGAACGTCGAAATTCAGCTACAGAATGATACGAAGTCTCGTCTACTGACGTGTGACGTTCGGGAATGGATTTTGTCACGATGTCTGTTCTGTCTTTTGACAGTCCGGCCAGTCGGGTGGCTAACAGCACCTCGAGTGCCCAGAGGACAGTGATTCTACAGACCTCTCCCTCGTCGTTGTGTGCAGGCCTTTTTTATTCGACGAACGTGTCGAGTCTCGGCCGTGGGTTGTGTGCTTAGTGGAAGGGCCTGTGAGAGCGCCACTGTCGCCGGGTGTCATCCCTGTAACAAGGCCGCCGGCCTGTCTGATGGGGTATGGGGGGGCCTGCGCTTGAGAAACTGAAGTATCCCCATCGCCTTCGGAGAACGCCGAGTTGCTGCCATCGCTGAAAGTTCCCTCCACGCCCATGGTGGCCTCAACCTGCATGGCGTGGTGGGCGCAGCGCTTGGTTGAACAGTCCTTTACCGTCTTGGGTTTAAAGAGCTTACAAGCTCGACAGGTCCCTTCGATGTGATCCCGAGGGAGACAAAGGTTGCACACCAGGTGCTTGTCGACCCAAGGGAATTTTTTGTTTCACTTAGGGCAGAATTTGAAAGGGGTTCTATCCATAATGGAATGACATGGCAGCTAGGAGAGAATAATGTATGAAAAGGGGTAAATACATTCTGAAATGTCCTGCCCCCCTCTCACTCTACTGTGTGGACAGAAGCACGAAGCGGCCTTCCAATGCCAGAAGGATCAGTCGATGGGAGTCTTCGACAGTCGTTTCTTCACCACTGTCAGATGTTCTCGATCGGGGCTGATGTAGAATATAAAGGATCGGAAGAGAAACTATCTCTAATTTGTATAAATCCATGGCGGTATGACAAAAGGAGAACTCTGCGAAATAGCAATGGCGGAAAAAAAACTGAGGGACCTCAACGCATGAAGGACCATGGGTGCAGTGGACGTCACACTAGGGTTAGTATTACTGGCACGCCTTGTTGACGTCCCTTTTTCGAATTTAAAAACAACTGTAATACTCCAGAGCTTCCACTAGATGTCGGCCTATGCACAGCATGTGATCTAAGCAGATTCTACAAGCCTCAGAAATGTAATTACATTTGATTGAAATTCCTCCAAAAAAAATTCTGTCAAATTTAAAAGGTCATGTTTTTTTTTTTTTAATCGAGTATGCTTATACTGTATGGGCCACTGGAGATAACTTCTCACGCCTTTGGTCCAGTTGTAGAAGATCCAGGGGGTCATGGCTGGTATTTTTGATTTTGGGTTTGGATCTGGCAAGAGCCAATTCCAGTCTCTCACAAGGAAATCAGTTTCAGAGAAGCACCTGCAAGGCCGGACTGACTGCACAGGACAACTACTTTGATTCCCATGAAATTGGAGGACCCAAAAAGGACACTTCAGATGCTGTGGGTTGCTCCGTTGACCCTGCACAAGGTCAGTTGGCTCCGGGCCACAAGACTTTTAAACACTGGCTCCAGGCAAGGCAGTCTTCATGGCGAAGCGCAGCAGCACATAGCCAGGTCCGAGTGCCACAAGGAAATGATCGCAGAGCCTCGAGCCTCCAGGAAAGATTTTGACCAGGCATCAGATGGTGGTCCAGCCACTTGGGGGTACCAACATCGCTTCTGAGGCCCAGAGCGAATGACAGTGGCGGACTTCAGACTGATTAAGTACACCAGTACAGTACAAGGAAGGAAGGCACCCGGAGAGGGTCTCCCCTTGAAATGAAAAGACGGCCCAGACGGTTCCCCCGGTTTATGTCTTTGGCAATGCTGGTCCACAGCTGCACTCCTCCAGTGTTCCTTGGTGGTGTCTTCAGTCTTCAGACTGTTGGTTCCAGTGAGCGACATCAAGATCTATGCCTAAGCCAACGGTCTATGCCTAAATGGGGACAAAACTGAGATCATCCTCTTAGGTCCCAAGGAAATACTGCCCAAACTCAACCTGAAATAGAACCACTTCACCATTGATAACACTAACATACCTGTCTCCACTTCAGTCAAGACCCTTGGATTCTACATTGATTCAACCCTCTCTATGACGCGACAGGTTAGTGCCGTTGCCGCTGCCCACACTACCAAATTAATAAATGTCACAAAACCCTTTCTCGCCACTCAAAAACGCCTCTGCATTGCCCATGCTACAATAGGAGCAAAACTTGATTACTGTAATGCTCTCCTTGCAGGCACCTCAGCAAAAAACCTCAACAGGCGCCAAACAGTACAAAACAATGCGCTCCGTGCAGCCCTCTGCATCCCCAAAAGAGACCACATCTCTCAGGTCAGGCGAGCCGCCCACTGGCTCCCAGTAAAGGAAAAGAACAACTTTAAGATACTCACTCTAACGCACAAATGCATAAATCTCACTGTCCCATCCTACCTATCTGAAACGATATACGGAGACACCTCGACAAGCCCAAAAAGAAGTCACCACGCTAATCAACTCTGCGTCCCATCTGTCAAAAGAGCAACCGCCGCAGGCATTGGCTTTCCTCACATTGCACACAAACTCTGGAATGCCCTACCGAATGCTCTCAGAGCTGAACCCTCCTTATACACCTTTCGCAAATCCCTCAAAACCACTCTGTTCAACTAGCCACTCCGTTAGCACACTCTATATATATGGTAACCAAGTTGAATGCACTCCATGGAACCACCAAGATGTAATGTATCCTCTGTTTGCTACGCACCCACCAAGCTCTCGTTATCCTCTGTAACAGCAAGACTTTCTGTAACAGTGCCACAATGCCTACGGGCCGCTGTGCGTGTTTAAAATGCTAATAAATAAAGAATTGCTCCACATGCCATCCTTCTAAACCAATTGCAGGGTGCAACGATATTGCGAGATTCAAATAAACAGAGGCTGTACACTGTACAATCATGGAAAATCCACTGCTTCAGCCATTTCAGATACACATATCTGACCGGGACTACATGGTAAAACCATGTGAAAGTGCATAACTAAGTATGACCTTACAAGCCTAAAAGGGCAAGAAACTACCAAAAAGGAAGAAGGCACACATAACTGCTCTTGTACCATGAAGAGCAGCCATATGGTACTCAAAAGGCATTTTTGCAGTAAAAACAGGTTCACTGCGTTCAGTCTGTTCAATGTACATCAAAAAGGGTTACAAATGTTACCTAAATGTAAAAGACAAAGGGACAAAAGGTGGCCCTGCAGCACTCCGCTTAGGGTGGGTTGTGCTACATTAAAGCAAACAAAGGTAAAAATAAATGGGAGACGCTCTCTCCCCACTGGGAGTCAGCGACAGCCCAGTAAACCCCAAACGACATATGAGAAAAGAAAGCTATTGAGGCTAAGTAGACCGCACTCAACAGAAAAATCAGCCAGCCATCTAAGTCCATGACAAATATGCAGGGGTTCCACAGGCAACAAAGGAGTGGAAGTTGCAAAAACTGAACATTTCCTGAACAGTCTTGTAGATTCCAAATCTTAAACTATACTTTATACTAGACATTTTTGATGGCCGTCAACCTCAGAAGTCTCCTCTTCTCTTGGCAATGCCACATTTAATCTGTATTGGGTGTTGGAATGTAATGACATCCACTGGATCCATTCAAGCATTTGTTCTGTTAAACCCCTGACTTCTCTAAATTGTTGGCTTTGAGAATTTGAAGAGGGCCATTTAATACATATGATTTTCTGCTATCCAATCTTTCATGAATTCTGAGTTGAATCAAGAAACCTTATAACCATCATCCCTGTTTAAGATGCCAATATGGTAGTAGGCTGCTGTTCTCACTGGGTACCAGGCTCTTTCTTGATCAGTCACTGTTGCATTGCCTCTGGGCCATGCACTTAGGTGCTGTAACTGTAACCCTACATTCCTTTGTTCTCTTTGCACTACCCAGAGCCGTGCTGCCCTGGCTGCACATACTCAGAGCATTGCTGCCCTGTTTTCCCCTCGCCTTTCCCTTGCACTGCCCCAAACCCCATTTCCCCCTTCACTTCTCTTTCTCACACTTGGACGATCTGACTGACAAGGCCGAGTAAGATGGTTTGTCTTGTCCTCCCTCTGTCTTCCCTCCCTTGTCTTGTTGCGCCTAGAAACACTTGTGTACAGGCGCATTATGAATGACGTATCATATCAATGCACATTTTTGTCCTACACAAGAGCAATTACTTATTGTTCTTGGTTACATTTTAATCAAATGCCAAAAATTGGAAAACCGCAAAAACCTACTTTCTGTCCATTCATGGGGGGACGTGGAATAATTTTAACAGGAATGGGCCAATGCTATATTGGAAACTCATTAAATGCAAATGTATGAGAATGTATGCAGTACTTTTTCCCTTTTATTTAAATCACTCACATTTTGATGTTAATGTACAATGAATCTTTTAATCTTTGCAGATTTAATGTGGTGTAGGGGATTTAATTGCACTTCTGTTAGAATGCTTTAGTAGTCATCTAAAAAAAGTACATTGTAAGGTATGTTTTATTTCTAGCAGTTATGTATACAGTATTTATTAGTCTATATTGTTACTCAACTAATTTAGAGGCTGCAGAGGATTTTAACATATTTAACTGACAGTTTGTCTCTTACTTCCTTTCACTGTTTATTGGGCTTATTTTACTCTTACTATTTATTTTTGGGTCGCTGTAATACTGTACCTCTATGAGTTACCCTGACCTTACTTCTTGTTTGCATGTCGTACAGCATGAAATAGGTTTATGGTGCTAGGCTTTGTTTTTTCGAGGAGAACAATATCCTTCATTCTTATCGGTCAGGATTCAGGTCAGGTCATGGCACCGAGACGGCATTATCTGTCGTCTGGGATGATCTACTTGAGGCTGCTGATGATGGTGATTGCCTTAGATCCAAGAAACATTATCATTACTAACCTTATGTCGCCTGTAAAGCTGGAACACAGAGGCTCAGGAATAAGGTGATGGCCTGGCTTCATGAAAGAATTGGACCAGTGATTGTTAGAGGTTTAGATTTGAAGGTCGTGTGTAGGATTTAGTTGGTGGAGTGGTTGTACGCAAGCAAACAGGGATTGTATAATTATTTGCCAAGGCCACACTAATCTTCCTTTTTTCTTGGCAAATTGTAATAATTTCTCCAACTTGCCCCCTGATCTGAAGTTGATAGTGTACCGTTGGTATTGTGTCCCCCTTTTGGTTTTATGTTTTATCTAAGATTATGTTTTTTGTGTTGTGTGTCTTGTTCGTGCGCACTGAGGCCTATAGGTGTGTTGCACAACATAAGAAATAAATAAGTAAAAAAATCTTGTAAGAATTTCACTTACCTCTTCTTCTGGAACATTTGCTCTCAACCATTGACAAATCCAATCCAATAGTAAACCTATAGTAAACCTTCCTGCAAAGTACATACTGTGGAATTTGTGTCTTTTGGGCACTAGGCCCTAATTCTTAGCAGGACTGGGTCTATTAAGAACTAGGTACCTTGTCTTAGGTTTACATGTAAATGTTCTACCTAATTTACTTACCGGTATATACTGGTTCTAAATTACTGTTTGCTCTATTTTCTCACTTTACCACACACAGTTAGTTAAAGTGTTGCTCTTGACTTTGCCAACTATTGCATAACTGTTTCAGAAAGTAAAGTGTTGGTGTTCTGTAAGCAGAAACCCCAACAGTGAATGTATATATGATAGTAGTGTGATAATACTTGCGTGAGGTTTACATTGCTTAGTGTGTATTCTAAAGGCCCAATAATCGTATTGTTCAACATCTTCTAACTGGAAAAATTGGACTGCTCTGTATATGTCTCATGGTAGCCCTGACCACTCACACCTTCCTGACTATGATCTGCTACACTATCTTGACTGGATTTGGCTAAACATCAGTCTCTTTTCCTGTTCACCATAATAGGCTGGCCTCTCTGAATCCTCCCCCCTGCACGCCCACAGGGTATCACCTTCACTGATTTTCCCTTGATCGACGAGACAGAACTCAGTTTTCAGGAGGATGGCAAGGCGCAACAAAGCTTTAAAATGTGGCCCTCAGGGTCTCTTTAGGTCTGTGCTACTTGATCAGATTTCAGATCCAGTAGTCAATTGAAGAACAGCTCTGAATGCCTACCAGATAAAACTGCTGGCCTGGGATTACCCCATTCCACCCAACAGGAGCGGACCATTCAATGTTTTCACAGCCATCCAATCATTAAGAGTCAATCAAACTCTATTGTGACATCGTTCGGGTAGGTTTAGATTAGGGTGTTTGGCAGACTACTACACATTTGTAACCGGTTCCCATCCACTCAACCTACCTTTGTGGGTTAAATCCAGAGCTTGCAAGACAGTGGCCGATATAGTCATTCCCGGTAACAAACAAGATGAACACAACAAACTAAAGCAAGTAGTTTGGGTGCAAGACTTAAAACAATGAGGCATCCATTTTGGTTACAAAACAGAAAGAACAAATTACTTACCCCTGATAATGTTCTCGACTCCTTCACCCGCGCACTCCGGCTCCCGTGAATCCGCTGTGGGCGAACGAGCCGCAGGTCTGTTTTCGAGCCTGCTTGATGCTACGTGGCACTCGCACACACGCCCCACGCGTCTGCCCCCCTTGGACAACCTGCGGCAGCAGACCTCACCCAGTTACCGCAGGGACCGTGAGCACCAGTACACCAGTGCCCCATTGGAACCGTGAGCTGAACCCTATCACTGCCACATCACTGCTACGATAGACCCCATCTAGTGGGAATCTATCACCAATTGCCAGTTAAGAGATTAATCTCTAAATTTTTCTCTGTGCTCACCCAAACAGCACCGTAAAAACAAAAAAAATAAATCCCTAACACCAACCCTCAATTGCTCCAAACGAAGAATCTCTAAGCCAAAAGAACGGGCGACTGCGAGGGCTACGCTTCAAACAGTCACTGCACAGGAGAACACAGGGACTTTCTACACTTCGATCCTGCACTAAGAAAACTTACCTCAATTAAAGAAAACTTGAACTCTGGGCAACAAAGGAGTTTGTCGGGACACTTCACCTTCCACCTTGCCTATCCTCACCCTCCAGGTGTTGCACAAAGAAACTTATTCGCAACAAAAGAAAAACTGAATCTCAAACTAGGCAAGAGACTGCTGGGGCTCACTCCCCTACGATCCTGCACCTTGCCATCCTCTCGGCGCTGCAACAAGTAAACTTGAAGCTTACACAAGACAAGGCACTGCAGGGCCTCTCTCTCCTTTGACCCTGCCCTGCATCCAGTGCTGCACCATGCCGTACAAAGGGAAACACCTCCACCGCAAGAATACCGCAAGAACACCTGAAACAACTACAACACACAAGACTGTAGAGGCTTGCTACCCCCTGCTCTGGGTGCCAAACTAAGAAAATCTGAAATTTACACAAGACAGGAGACTTCAGGGGCCCTCTCCCCTTTGATCCTGCCCAGCACCCTGCGCTGCACCGTCCAGTATAAACTGAAACACTCCTATTGCAAGAATACAGCAACACCACCTGAAACAACCAGAACACAGGAGACTGCAGGGGCTCACTCCCCTTTGATCCTGACCAGCACCCTGTGCTGCACTGTACCATCTAAAGTGAACACATAGCTACCATAACACAGGAGAATGCAGGGGCTTGCTCCCCTTTGATCCTGTTCCGGGTGCTGTAACAAGAAAATTTGAAGTTTACACAAGACAGTAGACTGCAGGGGATCTCTCCCCTTTGAGCCTGCCCAGCACTCAAGTGTCGTATAAAGTGAAAACACTTCCATCGCAAGAACACCGCAAGAACACCTGAAACAACTACAACAAGGGAGAGTGTAGGGGCTCACCCCCCCTTTTTCCTGCTCAGCACCGACCCCCCCCCCCTCCTGTGCTGCACCAAAAGAGTAATCCTGAGCAAAGGCCAATAGGAGCATCCACGAGAGATCAAGGCTTATAGCGAAATACCAACACTGCACAGAAGATTACAGGGGCCCTCCTCTCCTCTGATCCTGACCAGCACTACCCCTCCTAGTGCTGTATCAAGAGACACATCCCCCCCCGGAAGGCAAATCGGAACATCCTCAAAACAAAAACTGGCGAAAGCCCAAGAGACGACAGGAGCCCTCCTGTCTGCCTCAATGCAAAAAAAACAGACAACGAGGCCAAATGCAAGGCTTAGAGGAAAGCTCTATGCAGACGCTTCACAAACAACAATGGAACAAGCATTCCAAAAGAAGAAGACAAACAAACATCTTACTGAAAATCGATCCCTTCGAAACAACACGGAAACACACATTCCAAAGCACGAAATAGACAAACAACCTGAAGAACTGGAACAGACCTCTTCAGAAAGCCGAAGAAAACCCTCACCCCAACCAGAATACATACAAACCAAATACCCGGATCGAACAAACCAAAGCAACACACTCCTGAAACCGGGAAAGCAAAGCACTCAAGAGCTACAGATCCCAACCAGTTGGGACCAAATTGAAAATCGGTCAATAACAGAAAAAACGACCAAACCAACCAACCAACCAACCCCCAAAGCTCACATGAAAGAAAATGAGAACGACCAAGCAAACAAACAACCTGAAATGCAACATGAGATGAAAGACACAAATAAACGTAGCGAGACAACTACAGAACCAAACCTCGCAAAAATCCAGCCTAATCCACTAACGTCTGTCGCCAATGTTTCAACCAGAGACATACGACCAAACAATCACAGACCCGCCACTTGTAGAAACAACAGCGAACACCCAGCACCAAATCAACAACGAAGAATCACTAAAACAATTAAGCCGAACGCAAACTCCAGGAGCACTGATGGCTGGGATGACTAAAAAAGAAAAAGCGAAACAGGCAAAACTACAGTGGCTACAAGCCCACACAGCTCAAAAACTACTGAAAGAACCTCTCAACCGCCACCTGAACACAGCAATAGGTAAATGAGCTTGTCTATCCTTAGACATCACTGAAATAGAATCCATCATGAGCAGTGCAGAAAGAAGGAAAGAAATCTTCGGCGAACCAACACACTTGGCAACACCAACCTGCACTTCAACGCCCCTACCAAAAAACACTAACCAACAGAAAAGCGAAACTCGCGAAGAACAAATACCATGCAGAGAACCACCACCACATTTGCATCTTAAAATAAAAAAGGAACAAAAAAACAATGTAATTCGAGTATGATGTCGAAGAATCCTTCCATACGCCAGCACAGGGAAACGACACAAACTACCCAACCCCGATAAATCGGAAATACAGGAAAACACATTCCTCCGAATGACGACAATCAAAATCAGAGACTACCAACAACAATGTTAGAACTGCAAAATATGCTGCTGGCAGTGGTATCCCAATCCATGGTACCTTTCCTTAAACTACACGAAGCAATAAAAGACAATATACGAGATGTAGCCACACTCTCGGCAATGATCCATACCAAGCAAATACACACAGAAGACTTCATAAACATGATAGAAAAACGTTGAGATTCTGAAGCAGAACAATCCTGCATCTGGCAACAAAGACTATTCGAGATAGCACGGGGTGACAAAGAAGAAAATACCCAACTTACCAAAGAACTCATGGTATTGCTCAAAAATCAACAACAAAAAGCGCTTATACCTCAGAATATACCAAAAGAAACACACCAATTTGCATGATACCAGAGAAACTGAACCTTGACCAACAAAGATCTATACCACGCAAACCTTCAACTTCCTCATCGACCCAAACAACAAACCCATCAAACGCACACAAAGAGAAAATAAAGCCGACAAACGACCCAAAAAACACGACCGCCAACGATACCTTCGGGATCTTCGGCCCAGCAAAGAAAACCGATAAAGAATCAGCAAGAAAACCTACCAAACAAACGCAAAAGCAAACAGGCTCACAAGCATTCCTCCGAAACTTGTCAATACCAAAGCCGGTCGCAGCAAACACACCTAAAAATCTAGCCACAGAAAAAATACATAAAAATCAATCCAAGAAGCTCACACCGAAACAACCGGACTTAACAGCACAAAATTTAAGTAAAAACCAGTAGCTGCAACTGCGATAATATACAAGGAACAAACAAGGAACAAAGCCTGGAAACAGACGATTTACTTAACCTAACGACGCACGAGGACCCACCAACACAAGAAAAAACAAAAACGAAAATACAAATGAACGACTCAAGCCTAATAGTCATTTATGAATATCAACCAAACTACTCTGTTAGCTACATGATCGACTCAACCTACGTCCCAAACAAACAGCCAACATACGATGAAATCTCTTCAACCTCACTAGCCAACGAAACAAGGTGTAGCATCGAAACAAGCTACTCCACAACTCGTTCAGCACAAGAAAATTCTGGTACGAAAAACCCGAGAGAACACACAGATCCATCCCAATCAATATTCCTGAACTCATTCCAGTCAACAGAGAGCTACACGCTGCAAATAGAAAATATCATCAACAGACCTATGAAACTGGTTCTAAACAGGGCGAACATCTTATGACTGTTTCAAGCAATCCCAAACCTGAACCAATTTCGCTCCACAGACATTGCCCTAGTCACCTTTGTAGATGAAAAATTCAACAACAAAATATCGCTAAAATTACACAATAAAACCACCATGGACCAAATCCTAACATCAAGAGACGTGCTATACAAACTCGGCTTTAGCTGCACGACCGACATCAAAGCAAAGAAGGAAGAAATCATCATAAAGGAAAATCCTACAAACGCCTCCACATCAAATCAAAGACAAGAGCATCCTAGGAAAAAACAAAAGGAGCAACATAATAGCGCAAACAACCTTGCAACTGTGTCCGCCTGTCATCCCAAGAAGACCGCAGACTACAATTCCGAAGCCGAACATATTGACGCAACCAACAACAATGACGATGGCCAAGTTAGACGCCAGTATACCTCAGAAGATAGTCTAAACTACCGTGATGAAACAAGGGTGAGCTACAACAACGATCGTCCGATCAGATGCCAGTACGCATCGGAAGACAGTCTAAACTACTCAGACACCACGGAGCTGAGCAACATCTCACAACCACTAACCGACACAATAAACGCTTGGACCCTGTGTTCATAGAATACACGGGGAAACTCCCATTTGTTTAACGACCCATCACCTGAATTTGACACGTATCAGATCTTCAGTTTTCAAGAAACTTGGCTTTCCAACACCCCTTGTTGTGATGGCTTCCTAGCTTTCCTCAACCCAGCCCCAGTAAGATCAAAAGGAAGACCCTCATCAGGTCTGCTAACGCTAATCAAGATCGACCCTGCATGGTCTATATTGCAAACCACAAACATCAACCCGTGGATACAAAATACAGTCAAAAAAATAAAAGGAGGCCCAGATTCTGACCCCTCAAATCTCCAACATGAAAGAAAAATCTCAATCATGAACGTGTATTGGAACCCTGCTGCAATCAACAACGAAGCTTTCTTGGACGGTGTCTCCCTAACAATCGGACAACTTATCCCTAATGAAAAACTAACAATCCGCGCTAAAAAATGGATAAAAGAAATCAACATCAGTAACTTACTACTTACCCATTACCCTACGGACGAGACAAGCAAGCTCCTACCCACCTGGTCCCGAGGTAAATCGTCTGCCATAATCGATTACATCTATCTCTCAAAAGAACTGAGCGCTACAGTAGAAACAGCCAGTATAATCACAACGACAAAGAGTGGCCACAACCAGCTAGTCATACATGGACAAGATATGCTGCGCCAACCTCATCCCAATCGACCTACTCCGCTAGAAGTCTGTACAGCTGGCAAAAAACTACGTATAATCCAACAAGCAACAACCTCACTCACAAGAAAATTCCTGCAAGCCACTCTACCTGACGATCAGAAATTAAACTACCAATGGCTACTTTAACCATACTACCCAGCAAACCACACAGACTCATTGACACTCCTACAACAAGGAGCTTAACAAAAGGAAAAGGGTGCTGAGAAACACTGTGCGGCAACTAAAGAAAAGAAAAGACAAAGAATCGTTCATTAAAATAAAAGCGGCCAAACAAAACTACAACAACTGGACCAAAACGCATCGCATGACTACTACAAGCAGATGCAGATGCAATCCTAGAAACCTACAAAACACACAACCTCCGAGACCTATGGAATCTGCTGAACAACAACTCAGCACACCAACAAAAACTCACAGGAAATGTGACAGAACATCAGTGGATCCAACACTACACGAAAATATACAAAGCCCGGCCCTCAGAAGCTGAAAAAAAATCACAGACACAGAACGCAAAGTGGACAGTAATCTGCAACTATCAAGACATTTTCGACATGATACAAAAACTCAATATATCACGTGCTCCAGGCCCTGACGGGACCTCAAACGCGATGATCAAGAAAGATCCCTAAAATTCACAAAAGGCTTCTAAGGCCTCCAGGACGCCCAATAATTGCTGCAGCAGAGAGCCTTTTGAAGCCACTTGCACAGTACCTGGACTGGATCCTACAACCCTTAATACAGAACACGCCCACGTATTTGAGGGATACCATGGCCTTTTTGAAAAAACTCTAAGGAGTACAGTTTGTTGAAGGACGGGACACATTATTCACAATGGATGTGACGTCACTGTACACGAATATATCCCACAAATCAGGACTGGAGGCAGTGGAATGGCTTTTACTAAACTCAGAGGATTGTCAAGGAGACTGTGTATTTGTATTGACCCTACTTAAGCTTGTTCTGATGAACAACTTCTTTAAGTTCGATGAGAGATACTTTTTGCAAATTTCAGGAACAAGCATAGGGGCAGCAATGGCTCCTTGCTATGTAAATATATATATATGTATTTTCTCGAACATGAACACGTGATTTCATCGCCAAGATGGTCGAGACACCTGACCATGAACACCCGCAATATTGACGACATTTTTGGGATCTGGAGCGGACCGGAAGAAGAATTACGAGACTTTTTCAATATGATGAACCAGATGCACCCGAGAATCCAATTTACAACTCTCACAAGCAAGTCTAACATTCATTTCTTGGACATTGAGGTCTATGTGCAAGCACAGAAATTGGAGACCCGCATCTTTACTAAAGCGTCAGACAGGAACAGCCTGCTTCTAGCTACTAGCTTTCACCCACAGAGAACATTGGACAGTGTCCCCCTGAGCCAATTCCTACGGTATAGGCGAAACATCTCAGAACCATCAGAGTACACACGACAATCTGCTATGCTGGATAAGAAATTTCAGGAAAGGGGTTATGAACACACACTCATTGAGAGCGTGAAAGATAGAGTTAGCAAAGTTCAAAGAGACCTTGCTTACACCTAAAGCTCAGACCAGTGAGACACTTGTATATATTACGACACACTCTCCGCAAAGTAGAAGAATCAAGAGAATAATACAGAAACATTGGGCGATGCTACAAATGGACCCGAAGTTACAACTCTTCCCACAAACACCCACATTTGCATATAAAAACAAAAAGGAGCTGCGCAGTAGCCTCATCGAAGCAGAACTACAAACTCTGAGATCTGATATGAGTACATTCAGGGGTACGACCCCCTGCTTGAATTGCCAACATTGTGCTAATGTTGTTAAGGGCAACAGTGTCAAACATCCACATTCGGGGAAACTGATCTGGCTCAAACATTCATGCACATGTGATGCAGTGAATGTTATCTATGGCCTGAAATGTCCATTGCGGCTTCTACTATGTGGGGATGACCACTAGGAAGGCCAAGATACTGGATGGAGCACAAATCAAATATCCGTACAAAGAGTCAGAAATCACCAGTAGCGGTACACTTCGCAGAAGCCAGACACACAGTAGCACAATTGAAATGTGTCATACTTGAACAGGTGAAACTGGCGTCGAGGGGTGGTGACATCTTAAGGAAGGTCCAACAGAGAAAAATCTTATGGATTGAGCTGCTGGATTGCCTCAGTCCAAGGGGTATGAACCTTGAATTTGATTTGATTTGATGTGTTTTGTTTAACAATACCTAGCTTGATGTTGGGAGCACCTTTGTTTTTTTACCTGTGTCTGCCACGTAGACTGCTTATGAAACATATGTTGACTAGAAGTGGAACTGTCCTTGACAACTGTCCCCTGCTTCGTCAAGTAACATGTCTTGTTAAGTAGCCAGATGACAAATAAGATTGTGAACGGCTTGGCTGATCGCTTTGGGGGTTCCAAGTACGGCAGACTGTTGAGACAGGTTTCTGGCTCTCTTCAACTATCTGCTGGACCTTGGTCGTCTGTTTTTGAAAGTGACAAACCATGAACAAATTTGGCAAATGTTACCTATTCTGCATAAGAATGTGCTGCTAAATGACCTTAAGAATGCGAACGGCTACGACGCCACGCTTGGGTGTTCCTAGTGCGGCAGAATGCAGAGACAGATGCTTGCCTCCTGGAATTTATCATTTACACTTGGGTTTACTGTTGATGTAAATCCCATTAATTACTTGGATTCAGCTATGTTCCATTTCATGGCTATCTCAATAGACCACACAAGACATTCGAGTATGTTATGACTTTGAAATACATTGATATAAATGAACTTGGTGGCCATGGGGGCCCCAGCAGAACTTGATCTGCATCACCCCTATGCCCACCTCCAGGTAGCTTAACTGATGCGCTTCTGATATAACCCTTGGGTCCATCAAAAGTGTTCACTGTCCCTTACACATTCAATATGTGATCGCCAACCCGACATGTACGCGACACTGAGGGTTTAACATTAGTTTGTTAGAAATGCAGTACCTTGAGGCTCCTGCGACCCAGGTGTCTTGACATTTGTGGAGTTGCTGGATCACACACCGCTCGGAAAGCGGCTCGTAATTGCCCACTCCAAGATGGCGGCCGTGGGCACTCGCAAAATTGCCACGGCAACCGATATACACAAGATACACACATCCACACGCTTCTGCGTCGGACAGCTGGTTTTCTTTATCCACAGCGAGGTGAGCGCTCGCCAGACTGATTCCCTTTAATCTAACCGTCACTGTGCAGATGTCCTCATGCATATGCTCGAGAGCTATAAGACGTTCGTTTTGCTTAGAAGCGTTAATGTTCACTGCTGCAATGGGGAGTTGTATTACTTTACGCTGTACTAGCACAATGCCACAACTTGTTTGTTTGCAACGCGGCTGTGACCGCCTATTTGGGGTGCCCGGCTCTCTGGGTTGGAAGCGCCTTACAATGTTAGGTTGAGTCACACTTTATGCTCCTCATCTTCCCCTATGGGTTAGTATATTTGGAGCTTTAAGCAGTTCTGAGCCTATAATGGTGTGCCATTCGCACATGAATCTGACTGAGAGGCCTTAGGGGCCTGATGATATTTGACAGTGAGGTTTCTCCATTTTTAACTCACAACCCCATCCTTCTCTCCCCAGAGGGTATTGGATATCCTCGAGTTCGACACCTATTTACAGCCGGACCCAGTGGTGTACTGTGGTCCTGAAAGTCTGACTCTACTACTTGACATCTACTGTTGATGGACTACGAGGTTTGTGATCCTCTTAATACTACTAGTGATTTCTTGTGGTAAAAAACTCTTAGTGATTATGTTCCTTATTATCTTCTAGAGATTTGAATTGTGATATATTTTGAAGAATTAGAAGAAATAGCAACCATAGCCATGAAGATGGATTCTGTAGTAATCCGAAACGCGATGGCAACTGTTTGAACTCAATGGTGCTGTTTGCAATGGTCTTAATGGACTTTGATGTTTTACCAAAACATGTTCTAGTGTGAATGTTGTAAACACTAGTCATTGTAAATTTCTTTGAAGATGCTCTTTCATCCTTTTTGAAAATTAACAAAAAGCGACTTTTTGTCCTGAGTAATATTAGACAGTGGGTTATAGAGACTCTTTTAATAAGTGCGGAGTACCATTTGGACTCATTATTGTACTCCTCTTGTTATACTTTTTCTGTATTAAAAACATCCCTTTGCTACATATGTACATTCTTGTTTGAAAGTAATTTTTTGTTAGAACATTGGCTTACTTGCCATTTCCTTAAATTCTACCACAGAAACATACCCATTCACTCTTTTTGAGAGTTATACGTATTAAGTATTGATATAATACTTGTTCTCTAAAAACAAATTTATAAGGTTTTAGCCTATACTCCCATTTGCATTCCATCCTAGGGATTGCAGGGTAGTTAGACTTTTGAGTGATACTAGGGATATTATCCCATTTGGAGTGCACGTGGGGCTACTGTGGGGTGACACCCCGTTTCGTTTCTCAAGAAAGATCCACAATCATGGGCCAATCTCATGAGTAACATCGTGATACTCATAAACAAGCTCAACCGGATACCTACATCATGGAAAACCAGAACCATTGTACCCATTCATAAACAAGGACCGAGAGACGACCCGACAAATTTCCGCCCAATCACGCTACTTGACCCCTTAGAGAAGCTTGCGTCGATCCTTCAAAAAAACTCAATCAGTGGGCAACCGACACCCAACGATTTTCAACAAGACAAACTGGCTTCACCCCAAACATTGGGACAAATATCAATCTACTCCTGCTAAATCTGATAAAACATGAAGCAATCCATAACAAAACAAGAATCTACGCTGCCTTTATAGACCTCCATGTGGCCTTTGATGGACTATCCCGGCAAAAACTATGGAATAAACTCGAAAAATGGAAATGCCTAACAACATCCTGGGGCCAATCGGACAACTCTACTCAAACACCTCAATAACAATAAGACTTACACAAGAAGGCCATAAAACACTGAAAATATCAGCTGAAAACGGACAAAAACAAGGATGCCCTTTAGCAGCTACACTGTACAATCTCTTCACCGCAGACATCGAGACTCATCTACAATCCGATGCCCTCAACCCCCCAAAGATCAACTCAATACCGGTAAAAATCATGACATATGCGGACGACATCATCTTCCTGGATAAGACACCCTCAGGCCTACAAAACAGTCTCACTCAACTAAGCCACTACATGAACCTCAATGAACTTACTATCAATACAAAAAAGACGAAAATTATGCAACTGAGCAGAACGATCAATAACAATGGCAAACAACTAAAAATCTATCTAAATGATAACCAGCTTGAAGAAGTAACAAAATTCAAATATCTGGGTATTCATATAAATCAATCCAAATCCGAAAAAGAGTGGACAGTGAAATTAGAACAAAGGATCCAATCTCTGGCAAGACAAGGATGAGTGATCCAGCAAAAGTATGGCAAATATTCATTCAAACCCATAACTACATACTATAAACAAAAGGAGATTCCAACAACAGTTTATGGAACAGAAGCCATGATAGACGCAACGGACTACGGATGGACAACATTAGAAGCCCTCTTCTGGTGCAAGATCCTGCATCTGCCACCTTCTTTCCCTATGCCTAGAATCAGACATGAAGTAGCAGTACAGTCCATTAGCTCAATTGTCTTATGGAAACAACTAGATCTATACGGCAAGCTACTCACGGATGAGAAAACACCGGCAATCCAAATCTTAAGGTCTCATGACGGAGCAATGAACAACACAATGATTGTTAAGTGGAAAGACAATCTTAAACAACTTATGAAAACAGAAGAAATTTCCCATGAAATGCTCCCGCTACGCCCTCAACATGCAAAAATGACTGGATAAAAACCATCGAAGAAAAAACAAAATACAACCTGAATATACAATGTAAGACAGAGATCAGATCCATTAACGAACTACCAGCCTACCTGACCACCTTCCCCAACGCCAAAATGCGAGCAATATACCTGAAAAACCGAATGAACACAATAGCAACACGCTTTTATCTAACCAAAGGAAAACCTTGGAAAACTGGAGACAAATGAAAAGTAAAAAAAATTAAACTATAACATTTAAAAAAATAAAAATAAAAAAAAATATTCAGGGCCCGACCTACCCATTGCTGGGCAACACGATACTGGCTTCCCAACGGCCTGGAGCTGAACCGTTTGTAGTCGGGCTGTGGTTGTGAAGCGGGAACAAGATAGTAGGCTCAAGGAAGCTGACTTGTGAGAATCTGTGCTGTAATTCACCAGGTGTCTATGAGGGAGAGAAACATCTAATCTTACTATGTGAAAGGGAAACTAACGGTTGCTAGGTGACAATGCAACGCTTTCCGACTCGGAAGCAGACAGGAACTCAGAATGAACAGCTTGGGAAGGGAGAGTTGTAACCCGGGCGGCGTGCATCTGTAAGTGAGAGATCACAGCTTGTCGGAAGAGGACAGATCAAAGAGGAAATGAAAAACGAGGACAGAATGGGCAAATTTACGGAGCTTGTACTAAGGAAAGTAACAACGCAGTGAACACCGATCCTCGGAGCCTGAAGAGCATTCTCCTGTGCAGGGGTGGAGCTAAGGATCCATGCGAACTCTGAAGGCCTGCAATGCTACCCTCACCATCCGGCGCCATCTTGAGATGACACCACAGGGCAGAATGCACCTGCTTCCATCTGTGTCATAGTGACCAGCGCAATCTGTTCCACATGACAGGTTAGGGAAAGTCAGGCATTTGTCTCACCCCTTTATTAGTTAATAAATGGTGACTTTTGAGAAAACTCCACCTATGTGTCCATCTCCCATGTCTGACTCTCACACTAAGCAGTAATGCTTTGAGAAAGAATGGAGTGAGGACTAAGTTGCAGCATTGCAAATGTCCTGCTCTGGTACACCACTTAGAGCGTTGAAGTGGTTGCCACTCCTCTGGTGGAATGGGCTCTTAGGTTTTCATGGAGTAGCACTCCAAAAAGCAAAGTATGATCCAAAGCGATGAAGTTTGTCACGGCTTGGCCTAGCATGTGGCCGGTATAACCAATAAATAATTGGTCATCTTATCTCACAAGTGAAGAGCCCTTTTTGGGTCTAGCCTGTGTAAACTCTCTTCATCCTTAGAAGGGTGAGCAGGTAGATAGAAGGATGTTAATGGTACTTTCTATGTCAGGTGGAATTTAGAAACTACCTTGGGAAGAAAGGAGGGACAAACCCTCAAAACTCACTATCTTCTCCTTGGAGAAAATTGCAAAAGGAGGTCTGCATGACAAAGTTTGCAGCTCACCCACTCTGCGAGCAAGTGAAGGCCACCAAAAATATGGCTATCAGGGTAATAATGTGAGACAGTGTTAGGACTGATTTTCTATTCTCTGGTCTGGTGGACAGATATATAGAAGGACAACCTACATTGTGACAGGGACAACCACCCTGAGCCGCTGGGGTTCTGTAGCCAAACAAGTCTTCGGAGGTGGTGAGCTTGTAAAGGGCCCACAATGAGGTAACCCAATTGGAATCACAAATTACACTTAGACAGGATGTATAAACATACAGTCATTACTTATTCATCAAAACACATTATGGAAAAATGACTACTAGCAAGTAGGGTTATCACACACCACTGAATAAAATATATATACATTCACTTAGTATATGGCATAATACATATCAGAAACTTCTACAAAAGGAAGATGAGATTCGTATTATTCACTCAAGGTCCATAGAGAATGATCCCTAACTAAAATTGTCCAGCCCCAAGTTGTCTTGGGCCTTTTGCCCAATAGTTCAGGTTAAGGTTCCACAGAATCTTTGAAGCAGGAAAAGATGCAGGTAGGGTCTCTGGGGTCCAATGAAGGGTTCTTATGGTTAGAGTAGAAGTTAATCTAGCTAACAGTAGTAGCCCCAACTTTCAGAAGTCTTGTGCAAGCAAGCAATGGCAAAGCCAAAAGTGTTGGGATAAAGGTTTATTTTAAGCCCATTGACTTAAAATGGGAGTATAGGGGTAGGTAAGGAGCTCTGTAACTAATCCCTGTACACAGATTCATCCCCCGACTTGGCAGGACAAAGGAAGAGGGTCTGAGGTTGCTTTTCCCGCCAAAAGTCGCAGTCCTCGATTTGCAGGGGTTGCAGGTTCTAGCTGATCTCCAGTTAGTGTCTTTCACTGTTGCAAGGACTCTCGATTGAAGAATGCAGCAAAACTCTATGCAGGATCCCTCCCAGGAGTGGACTCTGGTCATGTAAGCGATTTTGGACGGTGGTCACTGCAGCACGGCGACAAAAAGGGACTCAAGTGCCATGGTCGCACCTTCCCTCCTAGCTCGATTCCCGTTGATGCTAGGATGCCGACATTTTACAGAGGTTAGTCTCGTAGGACCAGCTGAGGATTCCCCACGTTCCAGGCCGAAACTCGGAACGGTGACGCTGGCCGCATGGTAGCCCAAATTCAGAGCAGGTCAGCCACAGGACGATCCCGGGACACTTCTGAAGGCTCTTCGTTGTAGGGTACCGAGCAGGTGTCAGGAATAGATGGTCCCTCCACTCCAGGGGTTGTGTTAACACAACTAAGGGAAATAAGGTTTTCCAGTACTGACAGCCTGAAGGACATGTCAGTTTCCCCATGACATATGAGCAAAAGCCAGTGCAGTGAAGCATAAGGCTTCACTGCACTGCAAAAAGTACAGGTCAGATTTGGGGTTCCATAAAGATGGAAGGAAAGGTGCAGTAAGGAACAAGTTACTTACCTGTAACTGTTGTTCTCCAGCATGGGTCTGGCATGGATTCACATGCTCATGAATATTCCCCGTCGTCAGGCTGGGAATCCTCGGTAAAGAAAAAACCAGCATCAGTTTTGTTTCTGATCTGTCTTTCGTAGTAGTAACCAATCACTGATCTCTGCGTCATACTGACCACAGCCAATGACTGCCCTCTACCTAAGCCCTGCCTCTGGCAGCCATCTTCAGATTTGGTAGCACGTGAAGTGGCAGTATGACCAAGTGAAGAGCCGCAGAGGGGTAGGCGGGAGGGTTCACATGTGAATCCATGCCAGACCCATGCTGGAGAACAACAGTTACAGGTAAGTAACTTGTTCCTTCTCCAGCATGGGGTCTGGCATGGATTCACATGCTCATGAATAAAGAATACATAGCAGTACACACATGCACAACCACGGGAGGTGGTAAAGGCTCAACATTAAGCATCACATCAAACTCAACATTAAGCAACTCTTACCTCCTCACCAGGCTCACCTTAGGCAAACAGGTTGCGCAGCACTGCTTGGCCGACCCTGGAATCCCGATCGACGCAGTAGAATTTCATGAAGGTGTGCGTCGACCTCCACGTAGCAGCCCTGCAGATGTCCAGCAAGGGCACACCAGATAGGAACGCTGTGGTAGCTGCGATCGCTCTGGTGGAATGGGCTCTCGGACGGCCAGGCAGGGGTCGGTTTGCCAACCGATGACAGTACATGATACAGCCGGAGAGCCATCTGGAAATGGAAGCCTTCGAGAGAGCCTTCCCCTGATTGACAGGTCCAAAGTTCACAAAGAGTTGTGACGTCTTCCGAAAACCCTCCGTGCGGTCCACGTAGAACTTGAGCGCTCTAGCCACATCCAGCGAGTGCAAAGTCCTTTCAGCCCGTGACGAAGGCGACGGGAAGAAAACAGGCAACACCAAGGGTTCGTTGAGGTGGAAGTCCGACGGCACCTTGGGCATGAAGGAGGGGTGCGTCCTGAGCACTACCCTTGTGTCGTGAAAAGTCAAGTACGGGGCCTTGCAGGAAAGGGCCTGGATCTCTCCCACCCGTCGTGCGGAGGTGATGGCCACAAGAAACACTGTTTTCCACGACAAGAACTTCAACGGAGCCGAGTGCAGAGGCTCGAACGGAGGCCCCATGAGCTTGGTCAGCACCACGTTGAGCTCCCACGCCGGGGCCGGAGCCTTCACCGGCGGGAACGATCTGAACAGTCCCTTCATGAACTCTTTCACCAGAGGATGAGACCACAAAGACGTCCGCCCCGTGGTTCTGGTGTATCGGGAGATCGCAGCAAGATGAATCTTGATGGACGCGTGCGCCAGTCCAGCTTTGGCCAGCGTCAGTAGGTACGGCAGTACTTGGGGAGCCGTAATCCGCAGAGGGTTAATCTTCTGTGCGTGGCACCAGACAGAGAACCTCTTCCATTTGTGTCCGTAGCATTTAAGAGTTGAGGACGCCCTGGCCTT
This sequence comes from Ambystoma mexicanum, assembly GCF_040938575.1. Lineage (NCBI taxonomy): Eukaryota > Metazoa > Chordata > Amphibia > Caudata > Ambystomatidae > Ambystoma > Ambystoma mexicanum. The sequence goes on from NC_090922.1 coordinate 347,195,524, forward strand.
TGCAAGAACCTCTCTGCAGTCGGCCGGTATGTCGTATCCTCCAAACTCTAACGCTGCAGGAGCCAGGCCTGCAAGTCCAGCGACTTGGGGTCGTGATGGAGGATGGCGCCTCCTTCCCTGGAGAGAAGATCCGTGTCCACTGGCAGCTTGATTGACGGGGACGCTGACAAGTCCAGAAGGTCCGGGAACCATATCTGCCTCGGCCACGCAGGTGCGACGAGGATCATCCTGCACCGTGACCTCTTGAGATGGTTGATGAGCCGGATCAGCAATGGCAATGGAGTGAACGCGTATAGAAACAGGCCCTCCCAGGGGAACGAGAAAGCATCGCCCATGCTCCTCGGCTGGGGAAACCTGCTGGCGAACCTCCGGCACTTGGAGTTCGTCGCCGTCGCGAACAGATCGATCTGGGGTGTGCCCCACCGTCGGAAGAGGCGGTCCACTAGATCCTGCCGTAGTTCCCACTCGTGGCGCGAGCGCAGCTCCCTGATGAGTGAGTCGGCGATGGTGTTTTTATCCCTGCCAGATGAAACGGCACCAGAAACATCCTTTGGGCGACGGCCCAATGCCACAGATCCTGCGCCTCCCTGGACAGGGAGTGGGACCTGGTTCCGCCCTGTTTCCTGATGTAGAACATGGTGGTGGTGTTGTTGGTGAAGATCCTCACCACCTTGCCCTTCAGGGACGGAAGGAAGGACCTGAGGGCCCAAAACACTGCACTGAGCTCCAGGACGTTGATATGGAGGGACTTCTCCGTCGGGAGCCAAAGGCCTCTCGCGTGCAGATTTTCGGTGTGCGCTCCCCACCCTTCCAGGGAGGCATCCGTGGTCACTGTCTCCTGGTGGCCGGGGGTCTGGAAGTCCATGCCTGCCGTCAGATGTTCGCAGGTGCCCCACCACCAGATCGCTCGTCGGAAACTCTCGTCGAGTGTGATCCTCTCCTCGAAGCTGCCCGTCGTCTGGATCCAGCGCGCGTCCAGGAACTCCTGCAACGGGCGCATTCGGAGCCTGCACAGGGGGATGAGGTAAATGCAAGAAGACATCATTCCGAAGAGGGACTTGATGGACCTCACTCTGGCCGCGTCCGCAACCAGCATCCGCTGCACCTTGCCCAGAATGGCCCTCGTCCTTTCCTCCGACGGAGAGGCCAGAAGGGACACTGTGTCGAGCTTTGCTCCCAGAAAAAGTGCATCTTGCGCGGGCACCAGGTGGGACTTGGCGTAGTTTATGGAGAATCCCAGGTCCGTGAGAAGTTGGGCGGTCCTTGCCGTGTGCTCCACGGCGAGCTCCCTCGTCTTGGCTCGGATGAGCCAGTCGTCCAGGTAGGGGTAGACGTGGATCCCCTCTCGGCGCAGCTGCGCCGCCACCGGTGCGAGGCACTTGGTGAACACCCTGGGTGCCGACCTTAGTCCGAAGGGAAGGGCTCTGAACTGATAGTGACGCCCTTGGACCACGAACCTGAGAAACTTTCGGTGTGCCTTTAGGATGGGAATATGGAAGTAGGCATCCTCCAAATCCAACGACGACAGGAAATCGCCCTCCTCCAGCTGACCCAGGACGTGTTGGAGGGTGACCATCCGGAACTTCTGTGCCTTGATGAATTTGTTCAGTCGTCGTAGGTCCAGGATGGGACGCCATCCTCCCGTCTTCTTCTTCTTCACGAGGAAGTATCTTGAGTAAACTCTGGAGCCCCGAAGCCTCTTTGGGACGAGCTCGATGGCGCCCTTCCTGAGCATCGCCTTTATCTCCAAGAGAAGTTGAGGGACGTGATGTTCTTTCCTGGCCACAGGGGGGACGCGCGGGCACCTTTTTTGAAACTCGAGCGCGTGACCCTGGGCTAGGGCGTCAAGCACCCAACGGTCGGTGGAGATGGACTCCCACACGCTGACGAAGCTCGCCAGCCGGCCTCCCACCGGGGTGCTTCGGTGGGGGCCCAACCCCACGGCCGGTTCAGTCCTGCTTCGACGAGGCTTTGCCGCCTTGACCTCCTTAGCGACGACGGCGGGGTCCGCCTGACTTGCCTCGTCCCCTGTAAGCTTCCTGCGACAACGAACGGGCCGCTTGACGGTAGGTGGAAAATCCGCCGCCGGAACCTTTGGAGGCACCCTGTTTGCCTCCGCCGCTCCGAAAGGGCGGCCGCCGTTGCTGGAGAACCCCAAGAGCCCGGGGCGTCTCCGTGTCTTCTTTGATGGCTTGAAGGGAATCGTCCACTGTTTTCCCAAACAGGTTGTTTCCATCGAACGGCATGTCCAAGACTCTGGTCTGCACGTCTTGACGGAAGTCAGTAGCCTTGAGCCATCCACGCCGCCTAAGGCACACACCGTTGCCCAACTGGCGAAATCCAGTGTTGGCGATGTCCGTCGCAATCGTAATGGCGTGGTCTGACGCCACCTCACCTTCCTGCAAAATCTCTAGGGCATCTGCCCTCTTGTCGTCCGGTAGGAAGTCCAGCAGGGGGGCCAGTTTGTACCACAGCTCCCTGTCGTAGCGGGCCACGATAGCCAAGGCGTTGGCTGCCTTAATCGGCGCTGCAGACGAGATGACCCTGCGTCCCATCGTATCCAATTTCTTTCCCTCGCCGTCCGGCGGGGAAGTCGACGTGGAGGCCGCACCCCCCCCCCCCCGCTTTCTTCCTGGCCGCCGCGGAGACGACAGTAGAGGCACGGAGAGGACCGTCTTCCTCTTGGCCTCGCGCCGTTGATAAAGGAAACCTTCCTTCTTCTTCTCTTCCGGGCAGAGCTGGAAGAGCTCGGATGCCCTGGCGATCATGGAGTGAAACGATCCAATCTCGTCTTGCGGGGAAGCCCGGGTGGGAGGTGACGACGGCAGATCCTCGTCGTAAACCTCATCGTCCGTACCCGTCGCGGCCGTGTCAGTCCCCGTATCTTCCCCACAAGTCGTGGACGGGGAGGAGGGCTGAACAGGGCGCAATGGCTGAAAAGGAGGTGGAGGATGAATCCTTCTTCTCTTAGGGGGCGGGCTCCCAGAAGGGCCTGGCTCCGGGTCCCCCGTCGGGAGCGGTTCCTCCGCTGGTGGTAACGGCAGTCTCGTCCTTATCTCCGAGCATAAGGACTGTATAGCCAACAAAATGGCCGCCGAGTTGTCTTGCGGCGCTGGTTGAGGGGAGTCCGACGGGCGGTCAGGGGCCCCGTCGGCACCCTCGACGTTATCGTCGTCTCCTACGGCGGGATCCCTCCCGACGGGCTGGTCTTCTTCCACGCCAACGCCATGGCTTAAGACTTCGATCAGCTCTTCCTCAGAGGTTGAGGCCGAATCCACGACGACCTCCTGCCCCCCCTTTTTCTTCTCCGTCGGAGGTTTCACGGGGGTCCTGTCGATGGGCATAAAAGAGGACTCCCTCCGCGGTGGCAGGGAGACTCTGAGCCCCGAGGTCGCCACCACTGGTGTAGCCTCCACAGGCTGAGCCAGGTCTGCCGCGACTGTCTCGATAGAGGCCTTGGCCGGATGGATTAAGGCTTTCACCACCTTAGGTGCGCTCACCGCCTTCTCCTTGGGGGGAGGGACACTGCCTCGCTCTCCCTCCGATGGGGCCTTCGAGCTCGACCGGGGCCTCTCCAGGAGCTTCGCCGGGTGCTCGGCCTTCCTCTTACCTGAACCAGAGCGTTGGCTCGTGGTTGATGGTGCCGGGGAGGATGCGCCCTGCCTGGCGCCCATAGAGCCCGACCGTTCGGCGCTCCTGGTGCCAGCGGACTCGCAGTGCTTGGCCTTGTGTTGGACCCCAATCGCCGGGGCGTCCTCAAAGGTCTTAGAAGACCGCTCGGATTTGTTCTTCTTCTTCTCGCCTGACGGGCTCTTCCCTTCCAGCCAGTTGGCGAGACGTTGGTGGCGGTCCTTTATCGTCCGCTCCAACATATTGCCGCAAAACGCACAGTCCTTCTCCACGTGCGTCTTGTCCTCATGTAGGCAGTAAAGACAAAAGGAGTGTTCGTCCTCCTTAAAGACATTCTGAAGCTGGCATCCAGGGCAGACCCTGAACAGCTTTCCGGGCGTCGAGCTTCCCTTCTCCTGGGCCATGTCCGAGATGGCCTGAGAAACTTCTGGAGTCCTCCAAAAGCCTGGCTCGACGGAATCTTCACCCTTGAGGGGCGTAGACGAATCTGACACGGGTCCCCGTTGATCGGATGAAGAAACGGTGGAGCTTGAGGCTCTTTTTGACGGAAAAAATCGAAGTTTTGAGAAAAAACTTGAAAAAATACCACTAACGCTCGAGAGCAATAGCACGAGGATCCCAACACTTGAACGTGCGGTAAAAATCCAAAGATGGCTGCCAGAGGCGGGGCTTAGGTAGAGCGCAGTCATTGGCTGTGGTCAGTATGACGCAGAGATCAGTGATTGGTTACTACTACGAAAGACAGATCAGAAACGAAACTGATACTGGTTTTTTCTTTACCGAGGATTCCCAGCATGACGACGGGGAATATTCATGAGCATGTGAATCCATGCCAGACCCCATGCTGGAGAAAGACAAATCTTTCCTACCAGAGGGCAAGGATAGAAAGGTTCAAAAGGAGCTACCATCAAAAAAGTTAGTACTAGACTTAATTCCCAGGACAGAACCAGGAAAGGAACCGGTGGAAAAGTATTTGTCAGTCCTTTGAGGAATTGAATGGCAATCAGCATGTTAAATTAAGAGCCTTGTACTGGCAAACATTTAAAAATGGATAACGCCGCCAGATATCCCTTGAAGGTAGCCACCTGCAGCCCCTGATGGGCTAGGAGAAGCAAAAAAGAAAGCACTGCAGGTGTATTTCAAGTGAAATGATCAATATCTTTAGCTCTAAACCAGCTGCAAAATGTTTTCCAACTGCAGCAGTAGAACAAGTTACTCTCTTACCTGGTAACGTTCTTTCGATGGGATGGTCCGACGACGTATTCCATATCTATGACAGTAATCGCCGCAGCAGAGCTGCAGTGATTACTGTCATAGATATGGAATACGTAGGAGGACCCAATCCCCTCGAATAGTGCTTTTGTTGCTGGTCTTCTGGCCGAAAGCAACACCTCCATAACCTCTTTCTGGAGGTCCCAATCTTTGTATCTTAACCTCTTAGAAACCAGTCGCTAAGGTTTAGGGTTCTGGATGAAGAAGATGGCCTTCCACGTGAGAGTAGGTCCACTTTCTGGTGAAGAAGGTATGGAGAGCAGATGGACTTTTCTAGAAGGTCTGGGTGCCACATCCCCTTGGCCCAATCCAGAGCAATCAGGATCATGGACTTTCCGAACTTCCTTAACCGCTTGACATGAGGAATGACGGGGACTGGTGGAAAGCATACAGAAGTGGAAATTTCCAGTCCACTAGGAAAGCGTCCCCCACAGCTCCTCTCTGAGGAAATTCCCTGGGACAAAACAGGTTTGCAGATCTGTTTGCATCCTGTTGATACTGGATGCAAATAAATCCCCTTGAGGGGGTCCCCCAAAGGGCAAAGATCTCTAGACGGACATCCTGTGCCAACACCCACTCATGGGAGACTGCTATGCCTACTCAGAGCATCTGCCGTTGTGTTCTCCTCTCCGGCTAGGTTAATAGCTGAGAGAGAAATCCCATTTTGTAATACCCAAAACCAGTGCTGCATTGCCTCACTGCATAGTGGTAGTGACCCTACACTACACTACACCACCTTTCTTGTTCAGGTAATGCATGGCCACTGTGTTGTCCATCATTATCAGGAAGTTCTTCCCCTGTATGGAAGGCAAAAAGGCCATCAGCGCCAGTCTGATCGCCCTCAGCTCTAAAAGATTTATGTGAAGTCTTGATTTTGATGGGAACCAAAGTTCACTGATCGTGAGATTGCTCTTGTGAGCTCCCGATCCAGTGAGGGAAGAATCCATGACACTGGTTATCTCCGGCCAGGGTTGCCAAAAAGGTTCCCCAATCATCACATTCTCTATGCAGGCCCACCACAGGAGATCCTGAGTGACCTTGCTCGGGACACGAAGAAGGTCTGTCATCCTGCCAGGGAATTGTGGCCATTAGGATCTGAGGGCCCACTGGAGGGACCTCGTCCTTAGGCGGGCTGCTGGAACCAGGAAAAAATGCCCGCCGATGTTGGGCATTCAGAAATCTCGCTACCATCGCCAAGATATGCTGAGCTGTCAACTTGGGAGGCAAAGTCTTCCCCAAAGAAGAGTCCAGGAGTGCTCCAACGAATTGTAGCATCTGAGAAGGTGTCAACTGGGACTTCTTGAAATTGAGGGAGTAGCCCAGTTTGAGGAGTGTGTGGAGGGTGCTGTTGAGATGTTCCAGAGCCTGTTCGAGAGAACAAGCTGTTAGCCAATCGTCAAGATAGGGAAAGATGTAAATCCCTCCGCGCCTCAGATTTGCTGCCATCACCGCCATCAACTTGGTGAAAACCCTTGGGGCGGACGCGAGACCTAAAGGCAGTACTCAAAACTGATAGCGAGAACTGACAATGGCGAACCTCAGATATTTTCTGTTCTTGGGATGTATAGGCACATGAAAATAAGCATTCTGAAGACCGAGTAACACCATCCAATCCTGCAGCTGAAAGCCCTGGGGGATCTGCATAAGAGTGGCCATCTTGAATCTTGTTCAGGTGTCTCAGGTCCAAGATGGGTCACAGTCCTCTGTCTTTCTTCGGAACCAGAAAATAGGTTGAGTACAAACACTGCTATTGTTCCGCTACAGTACCCCTATCCATGGGTTCTAGGTCATAAACCCGCATTTTAAAGCCCAAACAGAAAAAAGGCCGATTGTTTTTGGCCGTGTTTGTGCAGGCTTTAAAATGCAGTACTATATTGAAACCACCTCATTCTCCACCCTCTCCCTCTCCAACTCCAACTCATTCTCTGGTTAAAGGGGGTGAGTGTAACCCTCCTTGAATCCCCCTTTCATCACCCACCCCAGCTACCCACATTTAAACACGCATTCTCTCTCCACACATACTCATACAAACACATACACGCACACAGACATACATGCACACAGACGAACAAGTTACTTCTTACCTTGTAACGTTCTTTCGACGGGATGTTCCTCCGACGTATTCCTCATCTTAGATATCTCCTTCCAGCTCTGCTGGCCTCGGAAAATGTTTTCTCTCTCTAGAGGGCGCTGCACGTCGACGTCCTTCAAGTCGATGTCCCTCGACAGCCGCCGTATCGACGCCGACGTCATCATGGCTATAAAGGCCGCGCGCAGCGCCCGTTGCTCAGTTCCGTTTTGTAGCCCACAATAATGCTTTCTGGACAAAACTAATCACCCTGAAGGAGCGTAAGCTGCAACAACAAGGGAAGTAGAACTGCGGGGATGGATGGGAGGGTCGATGAGGAATACGTCGGAGGAACATCCCGTCGAAAGAACGTTACAAGGTAAGAAGTAACTTGTTCTTCGAAGGGATTGTGTCCTCCGACGTATTCCTCATCTTAGATATGCTCCCATAGCAGTATTCTATTATTGGAGGAGGGAGTACTGACTTCATGCTGTCTTCTATTGATGAATAGAATGCAGTACAGCCCTTCCAAACCTAGTCTCTTGACTGGAGGAGGAATCCAAATTGTAAAATTGTGTAAAGGTATGGACAGACGACCATGTAGCGGCCGCACAGATGTCTTTAACCGGCACACCTCTTTTGAGGGCCGATGAAGCTGCAATACCTCTGGTCGAATGAGCCCTAAGGTTTTGAGGGGGCTCTTTTCCTGCCAATTTATAACATTCCAGAATGGCTAGAATGATCCATCTGGAAATGGTCTGCTTAGTTATTGGTAACCCCAGCTTGTGACCTGTGTAACCTACAAACAGCTGGTCTGCCTGTCTTATCCTGGCTAGTCTACTGATGTAAAAACTTAAAGCCCTTCTAGGGTCTAGCCTGTGTAACCTCTCTTTCTCTTTCCCCGGGTGAGGAGGAGGATAGAAAGATGGTAGGGTAATCTTCTGAGTGATATGGAATTCAGAAACCACCTTTGGGAGGAAATTAGGCTTCACTTGCAGGACAACTTTGTCTTTGTGAAAGATAGTGTGAGGGGGTTTACAAGAAAGAGCTTGTAATTCGCTCACCCTTCTAGCAGATGTAAGTGCTATTAATAAAACAGTTTTAAGGGTAAGGAATCTTAACGAACAAGAATGGAGTGGTTCGAAAGGTGTGCCCATCAGGAAAGTTAGGACTAAGTTTAAATCCCATAGGGGAACTTGGAATGGTCTTGGGGATAAACATTGGTTAACCCCTTAAGAAATTGTATTACCAAGGGTAACTTGAAATAGGATGGTTCTTCCGCAGTGCGCTTAAAGATGGATAGCGCTGCGAGATAGCCCTTAATGGTGCCAACTTGAAGGCCTGAATTTGCCAAATATAGTAGGAAGGACAAAACCATTGGTGTACCACATGAAAAAGGGTCGATATTCTGTTCTCTACACCAGCTGCAAAATCTGTTCCAACGGCAGCAGTATAAAGACTTTGTTGCTGGCCTCCTTGCCAAAAGCAACACCTCCATATCATCATCATCAGGGAGGTCCCAATCCTTGTACCTCAGCCTTTCAGAAGCCAAGCGTGAAGGTTAAGGGTTTTGATGTCTGGATGGAGAACCTGACCTCCCTTCTGTGAGAGTAGGTTCTCTCTGAGTGGAAGTCGAATTGAAGGGCAGATGGACAAGTCTAGAAGGTCCGGGTACCACGTTCTCCTGGCCCAATCCGGGGCAATTAGGATCATGGTTCTCCGGAATCTTCTCAACCTCCTGATCATTTGAGGAATGACACGGACCGGTGGGAACGCGTACAGAAGCGGAAACTCCCAGTCCACTATGAACGCGTCTCCCAGAGCTCTTCTCGGGGGAAATTCCCTTGAGCAGAACAGATTGCATTTCCTGTTGCGGCTGGTGACGAACAGATCTACCTGAGGGGTTCCCCAAAGGGCGAAGATCTCTTGAAGGACTTCCTGAGCTAGCTCCCACTCGTGGGAGACTGTGCTCTGCCTGCTCAGAGCATCCGCTGTCAAGTTCTTCTCTCCGCTTGGGTGAACTGCCGATAGAGAGATTCCTTCTTGGATTGCCCAAAACCAGAGCTGCATCGCCTCTCTGCACAGGGGTAGTGATCCTACGCCTCCTCTTTTGTTGAGGTAATGCATGGCCACCGTGTTGTCCGTCATTATCAGGTCGTTTTTCCCTTGTACACCTGGCAGGAACGCCTTCAGCACAAGTCTGATGGCTCTCAGCTCTAACAGGTTGATATGTAGTCTGGTCTCCGATGGAGACCAACGACCGCTGATGGTCAAGTCGTTGGCGTGGGCTCCCCAACCCGTGAGTGAGGCATCCGTGACTACTGTTATCTCCGGCCAGGGTTGCCAAAACTGTTCTCCTTTCAGAATGTTCTCCTGACAGGCCCACCACTGAAGGTCTCGAGCTACTCTGTCGGGAACCTGAAGAAGATCTGTCATTCTCCCTGAGAATTGTGACCACTGAGTCCTCAGTGCCCACTGGAGGGATCTCATTCTCAGGCGAGCCTCTGGCACTAGGAAAATGCAGGATGCCATGAGGCCTAGCAACCTCAAAAAGTCGAAGGCTGGGAGACGTTGGGCATGTTGGAACTTGGTAACCATCTGTAGAATATCTTGAGCCCTCACCTCTGGTGGCGAGGCTTTTCCCAGGGAAGTGTCCATGATCGCTCCTATGAATTGGAGTCTCTGCGATGGTATCATTTGTGACTTCTTTAAATTGAGGGAGAAGCCCAGTCTGTGAAGGGAGTGGCACATGTGATTTAGCTGGATCTGAGCTTGTTCCGAAGAAACAGCCCTGATCAACCAATCGTCCAGGTATGGGTAGACGTGAATCCCTTCCCTCCTTAACTTGGTGAAGACCCTCGGGGCGGAGGTCAGCCCACATGGCAGCACTCGAAATTGATAGTGAGAGTTGCCAATTGCGAACCTCAGGTATTTCCTGTGTTTGAGATGGATAGGCACATGGAAATAAGCGTCCTGAAGGTCCAGAGATACCAACCAGTCCTGGAACTGAAGGGCCTGGAGGATCTGAGAAAGAGTGACCATCTTGAATTTGTCTTTCCTGAGGAATTTGTTCAATTCTCGCAAGTCCAAGATGGGTCTCAGTCCTCCGTCTTTCTTCGGAATGAGAAAGTAAGGGGAGTACCAGCCCTTGTTCCTCTCCGCTACAGGTACCGGTTCTATGGCACCTTTCTCTAGCAGGTCTAAAATTTCCTGCAAGAGGAGCGGATCTGGAGCTTTCTGAGAGCTGATCCCCCGGTGGATGACTCTGAGGTATACGTAGGAAAGGTAGGCAGTAACCTTGGGCAACTATTTCCAATGCCCAAGCATCTGATGTGATAGCCTGCCATACCGCCAGATGTTGAGTCAACCTGCCTCCTACCGGTGTCCTGTGAGGGAAGTCCTCAGAGTGGTTTTGGGGCGGCTGATGCAGATGCCGATGGTAAAGAGTCACCTGCTGTTGCTGCGGCTTTTGAATATCTACCTCGTCCACCTCGGGTAGTTCTTCTTTGTCCCCTTTGAGCTGGCCGTCCTCTACCTCTTCCGAATGCGGAGTAGAAGCGAAAGGACTTGCCCCTCGCAGAGGTTCCTGTGGGACGAAAAGGTGTCTGACGGATTGCAGCTCCTAGGGATTTTGCTGCTGCTTTTGAAGTTTGCAGTCTCTCTAAACTGTCATCCGCCTTTTTCCCGAACAAAGAAGAGCCATCGAATGGCATGTTCAAGAGCCTGGCTTGCAAATCAGCCGCTGTAGAAGCACGCTCCCAAAGTGTATGGCTGAATCTAGCAAGGGTGCAAGTAGCATTAACAGATTTTAACGCCATGCTACATGCCGAAAAGACTTTCTTTGCCATAGCATCATATTTTTTATCGTCCCTGTCCTGTGGGACGGTAGGATAAGCCGTCTTGACATCGGTAGAGGATGCTGCCTGTACCACCAGACTTTCTGGGGATGGGTGTTTAGACAAAAACTCCGGGTCTGTAGAGGATACCCTGTACTTTGTAGACAGTTTTTTATTTACTGCTGGTACGACATCTGGGGTTTCCCAGTTTGTCATGATCTTCCTCTGAAGAGCTTTATGAAAAGGCACCACAGGATCCTCCTGTGGGCCTTTGTCAAGAATATTCGTGAGGTCATCTTGTTGGAAAGATTGTGAAGGTGCAGACCACCCCATAAACTCTGTGATCCTGGCCATTAAGGCTCTATAGGGGGTTGAGCATGTTCCCCCGGGTCTGGCCTAGCAAACTCCACCTCAGGGGAGGTGTCTAACCCACTTGCCTCATGTAAGGAATCATGAAGATCCTTTAGCCTGTGTTCTTCAGAGGAAAATTCCTCTCTAATTGGGGTTACAGGTCCCTGCAACTCAAATGTGTTTCTGTTCAGACAATTCACCCTCTTCCAATATTGAGGACATAGTTCTCAATTGTTCTGAACTCATAAAGGGTGTAAACCCCATTTCCAAGGCAGAGGGTGCCGAACTTGTCATAATCGGCCTTGAAAACGTCGACGCCGACGTCGAAGGCTTCGAGCGTGGCGTCGAAAACAAAGGCGGAGGTCTCGAAGACCTCGACAGAATTGGGATTCTACTCGACAATCTCGAAGCCATCTACCTGGGGATAGACACTGGGTGTGTCGTAACCGTGACTTTTCTTAGCGTCGACACCGGTGTCGAAGCTGGCGTCGAGTCGACAGACTCGTGTGTCGAAGGTCCCTTCGACAACGGCGTCAAAGACATCGACCTCGACAGAACTTTCGTCGATGGCGTCGACGGTACCTTCGAGGAAGGTTTGGAGGTCATAGTCCTGCTCGAGGGTTCGTGACGCGCTCGAGAGGTTTCCTTCGCCGGGTACTGCGACTCGCGGCGTTTTTGACCTTCGGGTCTTTCGACCAGAGCATTGCTCTCGGCAGTCTTCGAGGGGGTCGAGGCCGCATTCTCGAAGACGCTCATCATATTTTTGCGGAATTCCTCCCATTCAGCCTGGGAACTATGTTTCGTGGGGCACGGGATTCTCTTTGGTGAAACAGAGGAAGAGGAAGACGGAGAAGGGGATCTTCGACGTCTCCTCTTCGAGTGCTTCGATCTCGAGGAGTGATGAGACCCACTCCGAGATCTGGGGCGCGAATGGTGACGAGGAGACGAATGTCTCGACTTCGTCGACGAAGAAGAAGCTTTAAAAGTCTTACCTTTCTCCAGCTTCCCCCTACGCTCCTTCAGGGCCTTAGCTGTCATGGACATACAGTCCTCGCACTCCGAACAATGGTGTTCAGCTCCCAAACACCACAGACAAACTCTGTGAGGGTCAGTCAGCGACATCTTTTTCCCACAATCTCGGCATTTTTTGAAGCCAGATCGAGGAGTTGTCGGTTCCGACGAAGAAGCCATCGAGTATGGATCGAATAACTCGAGGTAAATAGGTTTAACCTGACAAAACTGAGCAACGGTATTCCGAGGCAACGAGTACGCGCGGAAAAACGGAACTGAGCAACGGGCGCTGCGCGCGGCCTTTATAGCCAGGATGACATCGGCGTCGATACGGCGGCTGTCGAGGGACATCGACTCGAAGGACATCGACGCGCAGCGCCCTCTAGAGAGAAAACATTTTCCGAGGCCAGCAGAGCTGGAAGGAGATATCTAAGATGAGGAATACGTCTGAGGACACAATCCCTTCGAAATACAGTTTCAAAACTTACTGGTCACTCTCGCATCGAGTCCACTGGGTCACACAGCCCAGTCAGCCCCTGTGCGCACTCGTGTGTGACAGGGCTTGACAGTCCAATTTCGGAAGACCGCTCCGTGCGGTCACGGAGCAGTCTTTCTAAATCTGTCTTTTTTCCATTCGGAAAAACTAAAAAGGTCTTTTGACCTAGGACCCTTTCCATGGCACCTTTCTCCAACAGGGAAAGAATCCTCTGAAGGAGTGGATCTGGTTACCGAAGAGATTGCTTGCTCAGGGACAATCTGGAGCCCTTCATAGAAATGGGAAACAGTACCCTTGAGCCACTGTCTGAAGGGCCCATGCATCTGAAGTAATGGAATACCATTCTTGCAGAGCTGGGTCAATCTGCCTCCCACCGGAGTTCTGTGAGTTAAGTGCTCAGAGCGGTTTTATGGCTGTGGCAGAGGACAGTGAGGATGTTTTCTCCACTCCAAAAGTGGAGTCATAGCAAAAGGAACACCCTCTCCAAGCCTGCAAAGGTGGGTGTTGCAGTTGTGGCTGATAGATGGCAGCCCCTAACGATTTCGCGGCAGCCTTCGGAGCTTGCAGCTTTTCCAAGCTGCTATCAGCCTTTGGATCAAAAAGGTTAGAACCATCATAAGGCATGTCGAGGAGCCTTGATTGGGTGTCTGGGGCAAACCCAGACTTGCCTAATAACGCAAACCTGAACACCGCACTAGAGCCCATACACTGGCCGATGCAGAAGAGGCCCGACTGAAAGAACTGTCAAGACGCCTCTTTGCCATCGTTGATGGGATTATAGAATCCCTCTCTCATCTCACCTTCAGGGTTGTTTTCTGCAGCCTGTGCAATGGTATTCCACAATGTATAAGATAATTTTGTCAGAGCACAAGATGCACTCATGGCTTTTAAAGCCATGCTTCCAGCAGAGAACTCTTTTTTTGCTAAGGTGTCATACTTTTTACCATCCCTATCTGGTCGGGGTTGGGGGGAGGATGGTTGGATAAGCCTGAACAAAGGCCTTATGGGGACCTTTATCCAGGATGCCAGTAAGGTTTATCCTGAGTTATGCCCTTTTCAGGATGCCCCAACCAAAATATTCAATTATCCTTTTCATGACCATTCCATAGGCAGCGTTAGGGAGTGCATTCACATCTGGGTGTCAAATTCTACCTCAGGCAAAGTATCAAGACCACAGGCTTCTTTTCAGGCAAGTAGCCAGGTCCTCTAAACAAGATTGATCAAAGATCAACTCGTCTGAAACATTGAGCATTCCAAAACGTTCATACCCGAAGGGTAGAACATGGTCTTCCTCATAAATCGACCCAAAAGATTTGAAGAAATCTATTTTTTTTGTTTAGTGTGAACTGTATTCATACAAGAATTGTTTCACACAATTAAAACAAGATAACAAAAAATACTATGTCTAAACTGTGATGCTGGAAATGCATCGGAGGGACAGGGCCTCCGTATCCTTGTCCTTTACTGCTTTTTATCATGTGTTCTGTTGTGTTTTCCGCGCAGGACTTCATGTGGGAGTCCTGGCAGTGCAGCTCTCTCTTGGTTTGGTGTACAGACCCACAGGATACCCTTATGGCACCCATGGGTAGGGGTACAACCCTGTGCCCCTAGTGTATGTTTTTGGGCACCTGTGTGTGGCCACAGAGCAGGTATGGGCTGGTGGCAGCTCCATGCTGAATTTGACAGGTGCTCTGAGTATCCTCCATTTTTGGATACCCAGGCCCTGCCATTGGAATCAGTTGATTCCTGATAGGAAACAAGATGGCCCCTGTGGCCTCTTGCTTTCTATTGCCGGTTACCTTGTGTTCCCAAAGTCCTGGGAAGCCCTGACTCTGTACCTTCTCCCTGACCGGCTGCTGGCTGGAAGTTCCATATATGGTGTTGTTGTGAAGTCCAGACCAGACTGGCTGGAGCCTTCCCAGTGACTGTATGTTGTGGGTGACTATATGTTGTGGGTGCCTGTTGGTGTGGGTGCCCTCCTAACCGATTGGTTGCCTGAGTGTGACCCAGCAGAATGAATGGGAGATAAACTAGTATATCTGGGGGCCTCTCGCTGCTAGAATTTGTGTTCAGAAGCTGAAGTCCACTACGAAGAGTAACTGGAGTAAAACTGAAGCTTAACCTTGAAGCCCTGCTGGAAGAGAAGAATTGCTGTTGCTCTCCTTCACAATCTGAAAGCTGCTGTGTCTCCAAGAACTGACCCAGAGAGGACCTGGTAAGGCACCCTCTTCCCGAGCTACGAGGGACCATCGTGCACCAGCTGATCTTTGCCAAAGCTCCCTGGTAGACAGACCTACAACAGACTGACGACCGGAGAGGGGGACTGCCACGGAATCCCAAAGAGAAGCAGCCGGACTCTTGTCCGCCACTGTCGATGACCGCCGTCACCGACTGGAGCCGCCGTGCTCCCGTTTGCCTAAGAACTTAATTTGAGGCAAGGACGCTCTCATCTGCATCGCCACCCGCTTTATCCCGCTTGAGAAGGCCCGACCGTCGACGCGCCGAGGAGCATCTGCCGGTGGGTTTCCTGCCACCTAAAGACCACAGAGACGCCGACGACTCAACACACCTGCTGGGCCACAGTTCTTCAACATCCATTCGCGGTCCAGAACTACCGTCACCGAGGTGCCCCGCACGCCTCTTCCTTGCAGAACGAAGCGGCCACTTCACCACTGTAGTTCACCCTGTTCTCCGTCAGACGTTCAACGACCCGTGTCTCCTGCCTTAAAGGGTTGGCACTCAAGAAGGGCCGCCGATTCCCCAACAACGAATGCTACAATTCCAGGTACATTGGGGCTGTAGAACTATTGTAGAGGGAAATAAGACTCGTAGAACAATATATGGACTGGGCTCGTGATACATCTTTGCTTTACAGGTTGCCCAGGTGGGGGGTTTTCAACACAGAATTGTGCCTAGTTGGTAAAGGCCAGTATTCTGCCAATTGTTCAACCCTCTTGCTTTCCTTCCCCTCTCTACTGCTGGTTTCCTCTTTATTGTTCTGTGTGGCATTTTGACCGTATAGTTGATGCACTTTAATGAGATCTGATAATTGTGGTACCACTTTAGAACTGTATATATTTACCATTAATGATTTTCTGAGCACAAAGTGAGTTATTGTGATAGTGCACATAACCTTGAATATTAATTATATAAAGACTGAGTTTTAACTAATACAGTGTGTGGACATTCCTTTGTGGGGGCTTGGGGACTACACTGTACTTAAGAACCAGCCTGCATCACCTCCTGAGAAGCTAGGCCTTGATTGCTCAACCATAGCTACCGAATAGAGAATCTTGGCTGGGGTCCACTGTGTCTATAGACACCCCCTCCAGTTTTTACACAATAACAAAAAATGTCTAAACCAATATCTACATTATAGTAGAACAATAACTACACATACAAAATTTTCTCAAACATAGAAGTTAAAAACACCATTCATAATGTGCATACAAAAAGACTCAAGTAGTCATATCCTAGCGATCCTTATCCAACTAAACAAACAGATCCTTCAAAAAGCAAAGCGATGCTAAACCCCAACTCTTATTTCCAGATGACAATCTGCTGCCAAACAAAACCAGCAGAGGTAATGTTAAAAGCTTGTGTAAGGTGATGCAAGTGCAAAATACGACGTTCATTCTAAATCTTGCACTCCAAGAGAACGTGTACAATTGTCCACATCCAAGCCGTGTCTCTGTGGCATCTAATAACTCGGCAAAACTCTTCAAAATCTGCAAGGAGCTGGCCAACCCTGCTGCAGTCTCTACAATGCCTGTCGCCTCACAGGCTCTTTGCAATACCCTTGCCTCTCACTTCATCTCAAAACCACTGGACCCCCTGTCCACCCCCTTCCCCTCTCCCTTGTCCCTCTGTGAACACTCACCCTCCTTCAGCCAACCCTGCCCCTCCCTCTTTCTCTTCCTTTCCTCTATTCTCCCCCGACAAGGTTGCTAGACAAGTCTGATCTATGCAAGCCTTGTCAAAACAGGTTCATCCCTGTTCCTCTAAAACCATTAAGGACCACATTGACATCCTTGCTCCGACCCATGCCGATTTCTGCAACCACTCCTTTGTCTCAGGGGTCCTTCCCCTACCATCTGAAGCACTCTCTTGTGCACCCTTTTCTCAAGAAATCCACAGCTGATCCTTCTTTCTCGACTAACTATTGCCCAATTTCCATCACTCCTTTTCTGGGCAAACTCCTGGAAAACTGGCCATCTCTCAGCTTAATCTTCATTCTGATTCTGTTAGCTGTCTCCACAACATCAGTCTGGCTTTAGAGCTCCCAGAAGCACAGAAACTGCTCTCCTGAACATCTGTGAAGATGTGCTCTCCAACCTGGACTCTGACATTCCCTCTGTCCTCATCCTATTCAATCTCTCTTCTGCCATCCGACACGGTCAACCATACGATCCTGCTCAATCGTCTCCATGACAACCTGGCTATCATCGATCAGGCTTCCTATTGACCCTCCTCAGAGGTACTATGCCCCTTCCTCACTTTCCCCCAGAAGTTCACTGTCTCCCGAGCCCTGGTACTCTCTAGGTTGGACTTTTATAACAGCCTCTTTCTAAATCTACCTGCCTCTACTCTCCGCCCTCAGAACAGGGCTGCAAGATTTGTCCTTGGCCTCAAGCCCTGGGATCGTATCCCTCCAGCCCTGAAATCTCTCCACTGGCTCCCAGTGGATGCAAGGATTAAATTCAAAACCCTCTGCATTGTCCACAAGGCATTCTGGGGCCAGGGTCCAAAATACCTTCAGCTATCCCTCCATAAATACCTCCCCTCTCGAGCTCTTCGCTCCTCTACCTACAACTCCCTCATGGTCAGTCATTTTCAAAGAAACAAGCTGGTAATAGATCTGTCTCAGCTGGGGCCTCCCTCTGGAACAGCCTCCCTGCAACTCTGAAACTTGAGGAGAACCATCTTCGGTTCCGGAAGTACCTAAAGACCTTCCTCTTTGCTTCTGCCTTTGCCCCTCCTCTCCCCTGCTGATCTGTCTCTCTCTCTGCACCGTGCACCTGGCCTACCCTGTGACTTCCGCACCAGGTACCAGTTTCACCTTGTCACCCAACCGCACTGCCCCCGGGCAATCCCTTGCACTGATGCCTGTATCTGTAACCATACAGTCCCCCCTTTTTCCTGCACTTATCAGACATACCCTGTCTGCTGCCTCAAACCCAGCTCTTGCCACTTGCGGGCTGCACTAATACTGTTTGCTGCCTTTTATTATTTATTTATTTGGTTATTTATCTATTTATTTTCTTTGCGCCGCACTTCCCAATTTTCCCCCTTCCATGCACTTTTCCCCTTTCCCATGCACTTGCGCGTTCTCATTGTCACTGGGCCTAATAAGATAGTGGTTTTTGTTCCCCCTTGTTCCCCTCCATTTCCTCTCTCTGAAACACTTGTGTACGAGCGCGATACAAATAAAAGATTTCATACTAGTTCTGTTCCCAGAACCTGATTTGCCAAAAATGAAGACAGGCGGTTTCACTGTTTTTAAACCAATATCATGGTAAACAGGTAAAACAGAAACAATCAAGTCGTTATTAAGAATAACCATTAGTGCTCCCTCTAAGCGAGTCGAAGGAAAAGTAAGCAGAGTAGATGCATGAAAACTGACCACTTTGCGTGATGGCAGAATGGTGGGAGCAGGCACTGCAAGAACCGCATGCGCCTTGTCGGAACTCATCAGCTTCCATAATCTTTTTTCAACTGAGGTTTAAAAGTCAAAGATGGATCAGAGGTCGATGTCAAAGAGCTCTTCGACATATATTACTTTGATAAGGAGGGCAGAACTGAAGCCATGTCTGGCTCCGGGAATGGTAACAATCGAGGGAAATCGACTCGATGCCACACAGGACCCTCTGGATATGGATATATCAAAGATGGGGAAGAGAGAGAGTAAGCCCTTTTTCTCACTCCCTCATGTATTTTGATCTGATTTGGATTATGTGTTTCCTTTGTTTTTGGAGTCTGACAAACTACATAGGCATCTACTTTTTGCATGGTGACACACAGCACCTTCAGTGAAGTGCCACAGAGAAAGCCTTTAGATTTCTCATAAGGTTTAAATACCTTTTTTTGTGAGAACTACTGTTCCCAAGAATAGTAAAGTGAAATTGACTTTACTTAGCTTTTCCCTCTGTAAATCCAGCACACCCCATCTTATGTGGAGTGCTGTCAGGAGTGGGGGAGTTTGGGGGAGGCGGGTGGGCGTTTTATTTAGTAGCTCCTTTTTCAACTTATTCATGTACCATTTTTTATGTTACCCTCACTATTTTAAATGGCTGGTGGCAGTGGTTTAATTTTCCTACCATTGTGCTTTTCTACCGCAGGCTGAATCCCTCAGCTGCAGTATAGCACCCATTGGTGACCATTGTGTCAAAATGGCCCGGGTCGTCTTTTTTCGACATTTCTTGTTTGTGAGGTCTTTCTTTGGTTTTACTCTGCATGCCAAAGCAGGTTTAAGCCTTTGTTCGTTTTGCCTTTGGCGGGCTCCAGTACTGAAAACCGCCTCTGGCTCCAGTGTGTCTGGCAGGGCAGGATGTGAGGAAGGTGTCTGAAACTTCCTTGTCCTTGGTCACCTGAATGCACCCAGTCCTGATTGGCTGGCTGGCTGGCTGGCTGGCCCTGCTGTGTGAGTGACAGGTATGCTGTGCATGAATGGGAGAAACCTGCTCAAAAGGCGAGGCTTCTGATGATTCCAAGATGGCCGCCGTTGTGAGGAGTCGCATCTGAGCTGCGCTCCGCCCGGACCGCCACACAAATCAGCACGGATTCGCAGCATAAGTGGCCTGAAGTGGGGGATCACCCATGCAGAAACGGAGACCCCCGCCCTCGGGTGGCTTCGGTGTTCGACGAGAATGGCGGTCTTCTAATCAGGAGCGTGAGAGACAACGCGACCTCCCCCACAGCGGTACTCAGAGGCGGGCGCTGGAGGAGTAGAGGCCGAGGAGGAACCCAGACAGAGTGGAAGGACCTGGGCACCCCTCCCCCTGCCACGAAGGACCGGAGCCCTCCAAAGCCGGCGGCAGCAAGGGGACCGGAGTAGGAACACGCCCCCATCCTCTCTCCTGCTGCTGGTGAACGGCGCCGGCAGACGGGGAGCGCGGGCAGGGGGGCGCGGGATCGTAAGAGAAGGAGGCAGTGACATACGAGGGCCCCCACAGGAGGAAGGCTGCGGGCACCGGCGAGAGACTCTCAGGATGCCAGTACGCGGGGCGGACCATTCGGATCCCTGAACGGGGGCCGCCCTGCGACTTCCACGGCTCCGCAGGCCCTACATGAAAGAGGTGAGTCCGGACGGGAGGGACTCCGGTGCCGGTCTCGGACTAGAGGAGGAGGAGGAAGGAGAGCGAAGGGGGATGAAGCGAATCCCCAGGCGAGACCCAGCACACCCTAAAGTCACAGGGACACCTCAGGGGGAAGGAGTGGGGGGGGGACCCATATAAGGATTTCCAAATCTGTAATATAAACACTGCAAGTGGATCGAACCCAAAGAAATAATACACCGCTCACCAAAGCAGGCCAGATACCAGCATAAAGCCCATTAAGGGAGGCAGATCCACCACTGGGAGGGGGGTGAATTGGAAACACGAGTGAAGAAGACAGAGAGGGGTCTCCTTCCCCCTCTCCCAACCCCCCCCAGACAACGCAGACACATCCCACTGAAAGAAACTACCAGGAGCACCCCAAGCACCATAGGCGCAAAGTGCACAGGGAGACAAGGCGGCTCCCACAAGATCATACACTACTATCCCTGACTCATTTGGGGATAGGAAAGAGAACACAGCCCAGAAGGAGCAAAACAGATGAAGGCCAAACCCCAGGACCGAGGGAGGAACCGATAAACCCAGGACCGCCCCAGAAAAGCATTATAATATGTCAAGAGCCAAGGGGAAAGGCAACACCACGCACCATACGCCACAACCTTCTAAACAAGACGCAAACATTTTACAAATGTGGTCGACTGAAGGGATGACACAAAACAGAAATCAATCACATGAGGACTCTCAAAGGGTGGGGGACCCGCCTGCCCACCACCAACAGCCACGCACGAGAGAAGACATGCAGACGTGGTTCCAGGACCTGCAAGAAAAATTCATGTCCACGGTGCAGGAACAATATAGCACGATGAAGGAAGACATGAAGCAGGCGGTTCAGGACATGAAAATAGACATGGCCAAATTAAAGGAGAGAACGGACATAATGGAGAGATCACTCCAACAGGTTGAGGAAGAAGAGACAACTCAATGAAACTCAGGAACACCTAGCAAGACTTACCCACAACCAGGAAATCCAATGCGAGGACCTAGAGAATCGTTCCAGACGGTCCAACATTCGCATCAAAAATATGGAGGAGACTGTCCTAGATAAAGACCTGAAGCGCGCAGTGATGGAGGTCTTCAGGGATGTCCTGGGTGCTCAGGAGACGGAGGAAATTGGAATAGAGTCCACAGGATAGGGCCGAAAAGGTCAGGAGCACCGGGGAAAGACCAAGGGACGTCCTGGCGACACTGTCATACTCACAGAAAGAACAGATATTGAGGAGGGCAAGAGAAATGGAGCACATCAGAATGAATGGGCAAGATATACAACTGTATCAGGACCTCGCCCTGGTGACACTACAAAAAAGGAGCGCTATGGCCTCCCTAGTCAAGGCGCTGGTAGCAAAACAAATCCGTTACAAGTGGACCTTTCCTTTTGGGCTGGTATTCACCTGGGAAGGGAAGCAAAGAAGAGCTACCACATGGGAAGAAGGCCTTAACATGATGGGTCTGCAGGAAGAGGAGGCGGATTTGGAGGAAGCCAAATCTAGGGGAGAAACATCAAGAAAGCCGAGCGGCTGGGAAACGGTCAAACAGAGAAGAACAAACCCAGGAAGAGAGAATCGCAGGAAATAATGGACGGAAATGAGTTGAAAATGACCACTGATACCTAGCACAAGGGGAAATACTAACTCTTGGCTCACAAAGAGGGTGAGAGGGGAGATAAGAACAGCCACTTATTGTCAAGGGATGGCGGTCCGGGAAGGACCCACGGGCTTGGATTCGGACAGGAGAGGGCGGAAATGTGGGGTTTAGAATTCCCTACAAACTTGACCCCAGAGGGTAAAATGGGCAGGGAGCGATGGGTGCAACACCCTAGTATCATTAGGAACCCTCGCCCAACCCGGGGGCAAAAAGTTTGGTTTAATGTTTTTTGTTGTTGGGGACAATTATTGGGGAAGAGGGCTTGAATAATCTACACAGGGCAAACATGGGGACTCGAAAAATTCGCATTAACACGTAGAAAATGGGGAAGATACGTATTCTAAGCTATAATGTGAGGGGCATAAACCATCCAACGAAAAGGGTGAAGCTGGAGAAGCAGCTTAAGAGGGCGAAGGCAGACATTTTACTGCTCCAAGAAACCCATATCAGGACAAGGGATAAGCAGAAAACTCGCTTTAGGGGGTATAAAATCTGGGCGCAGGCAACAACAACAGAGAAAAAAGTGGGGGTGCTAATAGCGATAAGGGAAGGGAGAGAGGGCGATCTGGTGGATACTCTTGCAGATAAAGAAGGGAGATTTGTACTGGCTAATGAAGACATAAATGGTTTTCGCATTACCCTAGCATCGATTTATGCTCCAAATCAGGGGCAAGATGGCTTCCTTAGAGATGTACTGGGGAAACTAGAATGCTTTGCGAGGGGGGAGGTAATCATGGGAGGCGACCTCAACATGGCATGGAACCCATCATTAGACAGGAGCGCAGGCACCGCCCAGGATCAGGGAGCACCAACAAAACGCCTCAAACGACAGATGGACCACATGGCCCTAAACGATGTGTGGAGGGAACTGAAGGGGGAACGAAAGGGGTACACATACTTCTCGCATGTTCACAATTCCATGTCTAGGATCGACTATTTCTGGGCTTCGGTGGGCTATTGGGTAAGATACAAGGGATGGAACTGGGAGCGATAGTACTCTCGGACCATGCTCCACTGTGGCTTGACTTAAACTTACCAGGGAAATCGAATGGCCTGTGGAGGCGGAGATTATCCCTGGATATTATCCAAGATCCGATAACAGGGGAAGCCATAAAGGAAATGATTGTAGAGTACTTTGCACAAAACGACACTGGGGAGGTCTCCATGGGCGCGTTTAAAGCTGTACTGAGAGGGAAGATCATAGCCCTGAAAATTATGAAGGAAAAACAAAGATATATGTGGGAAAAGGAGCTGGAAAAGGCCATAGCGGAGCATCATGAGGAAATCCTGATCCACCCCAATAGGGCCAACAAGAAAGCACTGAAACACATACAGGGCCAATTGGAGCAACTGCGCTCAAAAGGAGCAGAAAGGAACCTAATGTACTTGAGACAGAGATATTATATAAAAGCTAATAAAGCAGACAGACTCCTGGCGAGACAACCTCGCACAAAGCAGAAAGAAATAACGATTAAGGCCATACGAAACTCCAAAGGGGAATTACAGACTAGAACGCAGGATATAGGAGAGGCATTTAGAGAATACTATCAAAAACTATACTCCTCAGATTTCCCAGATGCAGAGGCACAGGACACATCTGAAAGCCCTCCCCATCCTGCGAATCTCAGAAGAGGATAGACAAGCCCTAGAGAATCCAATCAGGGAGGAGGAAGTTAAAAAAGCAATAGCAGATCTCCCGTTAAATAAAGCACCGGGCCCGAATGGATTCTCAGCCCCTTTCTATAAAAAGCATGTGGATCAGATATCCCCAACCCTCACTAAACTCCTAAACACATTCAAAGACAGCGCCAATGTGACTCCCACATTGAATGAGGCGAAGGTGTTAGTCTTCCATAAACCAGGGAAAGATCCGACACTCCCCGAGGCATATAGGCCGATCTCCCTGATTAACCTAGACGCAAAAATATATACAAAGATCCTAGCGGCGAGACTATCCGCTCTCCTCCAAAAGCTAATTAATTTGGATCAATCAGGCTTCATCCCGGGAAGACAAACCCATGATAACCTTAGGAGACTAATCCACCTAGTGGAAAAAACACACACCCCAGCGCTACTACTCTCAGTAGATGCCGAGAAAGCGTTTGACCGGGTGGAGGGGTCAATGCTATTTAGAGTCCTAACCCACATGGGATTTGGGGAACAATATATAGCCATGGTAAGGGCGAACTACAACTCCCCATCAAGCAGGGTAGCAATCAATGGAGAGGTGACGGATAAGATTCTAATATCTAGGGGTACAAAACCGGGCTGCCCTCTATCCCCACTATTGTACGCTATATTCTTGGAACCATTCTTAATAAAAATAAGGGCGACTGTACATGTTAAAGGGATCCAAATGGCAGGAACCCAGCATAAAGTAATAGCATACGCAGACGACATGCTGATAGCCATGGAAGAACCGGAGGCAATTTTACAGGTAGTGGTGAAGGAATTAGAAGAATTTGGGAACATATCAGGACTAAAAATTAATAGGAAAAAGTCAGAGATCCTGATTCGGGCGGGAGACAGGGGGAAGATAGTAAGGGCAGCTAACCCACTGGAACTAAAATTGGTGGGAAGAGCATTAAATACCTGGGGATTAGAATAACCCAAAAGATAGAACACCTTTATGGGGAAAATTACCTGCAACTTCTAGCAGACGTACGCAGAGATCTAGAAAGATGGAACCCACTACATATCTCCTGGTGGGGCAGGATACAATCGGTCAAGATGACCACTCTCCCAAAGATATTATATTACTTTCAGGCTCTCCCGGTGGGCATCCCACACACCGTTTTCAAAACGCTCTCCAAGGCTATCTCCGCATTTGTATGGAGAGGAAAGACCCCGAGACTAGCTAGGGCTACCCCCACAGCACCAATCGGGGAAGGGGGGATGGCACTCCCCCACTTTAAGAAGTATTACCAAGCTGCGCAATTAAAGGTCCTGAGGGAATGGATGGGGGAAAACCCTCAACCGATACGGGCAAAACAAGACAGGGCGGTGGCAAGGACACCTCTGGTGGAATTACTTTGGAAGCAGAAACATAGACACCCGAATTTGCCGATAAGCGAAATTATGAAAACCACATTGGAAGCATGGGACTCCCAAACACGGAAAGGCATAATGACCACGGCACTAGGCCCCTTCACACCCATCTGCCGAAATCCCCAATTCCCACCAGGGATGGAACAAGGGGCATATGAAAATTGGGAAGAGGCGGGAATAACGAAAGTTGGGGAGATGTTTATAGACAATCAAATTAGGTCACTTGACTCATGCCTCCCATCAGCTTCACGTTCCAGACAAGATAAATACAAATATGAGCAACTCACTGGCTGAAAACACCGGACATTACTAGAGCGGCAACAAGGAGCCTTACCCCATTTGAAAGCTATGTCATCTCCAACTCGGGGGCAAAAAAATGGGTGTCGAAGTTGTAATCACTCATAAACACACAAGACGAGGAAATAAAATGGTCTTACATGATCAGGTGGGGCACAATATTGGGTCAAGAACCAACGAAAGCCCAATGGGAAGACCTATGGAAATTAATCCCCAAAATGACGTGCTCCGCACAGACCAGAGAAATGTGGACCAAAATAGTGACCCAATGGCACTACACTCCAGAAAGACTCCATACCATGTTTCCCAAAACATCAAATAAATGCTGGAGAGGCTGTGAAGAAGTAGGTACGTGGATGCATATATGGTGGGAGTGTAAAGGGATAAAACCATTCTGGGAAGAAATTAAGGGAGAGATGCGGAAAAATGTTTCCAGAAGTGAGGTTGCTGGGAGAAGGAGTTTGGCTGTGCGGATTGAGAGTCCAAACAGCAAGAAATATCAAAAAGACACAGTGGATAGGATTCATGGGGCTTCTCATAGCAGCATGGTCAACCATCGCTCAGAATTGGAAAAACAAAGATACCCCACTAACCTTCACATGGCTACAAAAAGTGTGGGCCCAAATAACTATGGAAAAGATCACCCACACACTTCAAGGCACGAGGGCCAAGTTTGGAATGGAATGGTAAGGGGTCCTGGAATACCTACAGTCGGATTTTATGGAACAGTGGCGCCCCCATAACATTAAAGTATCGGGCATCTTCAATGCTTGAATAAGTCTCCGGAAAACTGGTCATAAATGCCTCAGGGGGGGATCAGAGGGGGGAAAGGTTGTTTATTGGGTTGATATCTTTGTTATGTAAAACCAATAAACACATGTTTAAAAAAAATAAAAAAAAGGCTAGGCTTCTTGAACTGAAGACAGAGTCGACCACTGGGAAGACGAAACCATGAATGAAGCTTGCTGCATCCTCCTGGACCGTTGAACTGCACAGTGAAGCCCTGCTGCTGTGCTGAAACTCCTTTTTCTGATCGACAAGAGAAGCTCTGTAAGGGACAAATTCTTCCTTTGGGTTAGTGAGGCCAACTAACACTGAGACCAACTTGACTGGAAGACCTTCCCCAACTGGCTATACTTCTTTGCTGCTGCTGGAAACGAGTGCCAGGGGTCGGGAAATCTGTAATAGAGTACAACATCATTAATCCGGCCAAAAGCTCCAGGAGTCTCCTAAGGACCCCAACCCCAAAACCAGGACGACAAGCTTGAATCACCTCACCAGAGTACTTGACTCAAGGAGTGAAGGAAGCCCAACCGGTGTCCACGATTCGCAGTGGTGCTGTTTACTGAGCGCTGAAACCGCAAAGTGCTGCTTATCCGAAGAACGCCTGTAGCTACCGCTGAACTTTGAATTGCTGTGCAGGAGTCCTCCAGACGTCCTCCCTCTTGTCCTCACCACTGAGGCCTAGGAACACAGGATCTGCATCACTGCAACCAGACAGAAGCAAGCAGGATCCTAATCTTCTAACCAAAGGTACTGTTCTGACTTTGGGGTAGTTACCTCTTTGTCTGTAGTTCTGCTCTTCTCTGTTGAGACTTGCAGTAGCTGCTTTTCTAGAGTTGATTTCAGCTCTAACTTTCACAAGTGTAACAGCTTGTGACCCAACAGTGATTTTCTACAACAAACTCTCTAACTTTGTGCAAGACATTTTGCTATGAAGTGCCTTGGCTCCATAGACTTTGCTCCACTTTGGCTGTCCTGGCTCCCTGCAGACTCTTTTGGTCCATTGACTTTGATTCTTACTGTCCCTCATAGGTGACACATTGGTTTTAACTAATATTGCTGGAAACAGTTTTTAGCTAGACTTTATTGGGAGATTTAAAAGTGCTCACATGCTCTGAGAACCTGGTTTCTTTAACCTTTCCTTTCTACCAACCTCAGAAATTACATTACCAAGTAATATATAAATGCCAATACTGTCCTAGTCAGTGAAGACACCTCTGGGAGTAGGAAGTGTGTATGAAGCATCTCTAAAGAGTATCTACTTGTTTTGCCTTGATTATGAGGAAGTACTGTGAAGTGTATTTTTATTGTTGCACATTACCCTTTTTAAATAATGCTTTTTTAAAAACGAAATATTTTACTAGAAAACCTTGAGCGTAAGTGTTATTTGGATACTTGTATTGGTCGATTTCAATGCTACAGCGCTACAGCTCCCATTTACCCCTCTTGAGATAAGTCTGGCTGCTCAGGCACACTACCAACTTGTGTAGTACAGACCTATACCAATAGGTGGGTTACCTAATACAAGAGGACAAGGGTTGTGTAGTCTCCCGCAGGGTTACTTCATCAATTCTTGCCTAACACTGTCCCACGGCAGGTGGACTGCAGATATTCAAATCCTCTCTACGAGGGCCCATTCCCAAAACCGCCTCCAAGCAGAGGATTGGGAGGGGGGAATCCGGGTTGGGGAGGGGGGCGGGGGTTTGGAGTGGGGGCATGGGAAACTGGTGCCACGCTGCTTGTTCAGGTAAAACCTTGTTGAATTGTCCGATCTGACCAGAACTGAATCGTCCCAGATTAGGGGCAAAAACCCCTTGAGGGCCAGGCCCACATCCCTGAGCTCAAGCAGACTGATATGAAGGAGTGCTTCCGTCCTGGACCATGCTCCATGAATCGTAAAGCCCTCCAGAGTAGCCCCGAAGCCCGAAAGAGGAGTCTGTCGTCCCCACCAGGGTAGGCTCTGGTCGGGTAAATTGGGCTCCCACTGAAACACTGCCGTCCATCAGCCACCAGCGAAGGTCGGGCAAAAGGAGCAGTGCGATTGGGATCCTGTCCGACCGAGTCCCTGTCTCCTGATCCCAGGTGGAGCTGGAGATGCCTCATCTTGAGACAGGCGTGCTGCATAGTCAGCACGCAGGAGGCCATCAGGCCCAGAATGTGCTGGAATGACCATGCCGAGGTGGCCGAGTTGGCCAGAAAGTACCCCACTGCCTTGCGGAGGGACATAAGCCTCTCGGGCATGGTGAACACCCGCTGAATGGTAGGGTTCCAACGCACCCCTAGGAAAACCAGTTCCTGAGACAAGCATCTCTGCTACTTCATCCGGTTGAGAGAAAACCCCAGATGATGAAGGGTATCCACCAATCTCTGGCAGGACCGCACCACCCCTTCGGGTGACCCCGCCCTCATCAACCAGTCATCCAGATAAGGGTATAGATGATGGACCTCCAAACAGAGAAGGCCCGCCACTACACTCAACAACTTCGTGAAGACACAAGGGGCTGAGTTCAGGCCGAATTGCAGCACTTAGTACTGGAAGTGGTATGGAACTTCAGACGCGGTTCATATATGGGTACATGCAGGTTGAGGTCCAGGGAAACACATCCAGTCCCCTGCATGCAGACTCGTCTATGTGTGAGGGAGTAATCATCTTGAAGTGTTCCAGCAGTAAAGACAGATTTAGAAATGACAGGTCCAGAACTACGCTCAGGCCAGTCTGGTTGTTCTTGGGTGCCACACAAATCCTGGAATAGCAACCGAGCCCCTGTCTACAAGAGGAACCAGTTCTATCGCCTGAATGTCCACGAGCTAAAGCACCTCCTATAAAAGAGCTGGGGACCCGATCTGATGAACAGGAGGAGAGGATGGTAGAGGCAGAGGAAGGTTGAAGCCCGTGGAGACTACGGATAGGATCCATAGGTTGCTGAAAAAACACTTACAGATGTCCTGGAACAGAGCCAAATCGGCCCCCCAAAGACGAGCTGTGTTCCCCAACCCTGACATCACGGTTACTTGAAGTCAGACGCAGGGGAAGGGGGAGTGCGGAAAAACCAGTGCAACATCCTCTGCTGCTTCCTTCTGTTGTCGCTGGGCGACCTGTCAGGCCTCTTCTGTCTCGAAAAACTCTTGAAGTTGGAGAAGGTCTGTGGTTTGAACTCGTCCTACCCTGCGATTGAGTGAAGTATTTCTTTGTCAGGATGGCCAAGGACTTGGCGGTTTGAGGGGAGGTTTTCTTCGTCATCTCGTCAAAAAGGCCCATTACCTCGAAGGGCAGATCCAGGATCCGCTTCTCATCTCAACCCCAAGACACAGCCCTCTGCTGGCTGTGTCAATGCTGGAGACTGAAGACTTCATGAGGTCCTACGCAATGACCTGGGCATCTGCCAGACCGGGTTTGAAGGAGGCTTGTTTGTCTGAAGGGAAGTCAGGCAGAAATTCCCCAAGCTCCCGCCACAGCTTCTGGTTAGCCGCGGACAAGAGGGTGCCTGCGTTAGCCTGCCGCAGATGCAGTCCTGAGATCGAGTAACAGCGCTCTTCCCCTCCCAACCCTCCCACACCCCCCAAAGACTTTGTCCTCCTTGGAGAGGCAACTGGGGGTGGCTCCCATGGAGGTAGACAACAAAGACGATGGTTCCGAATCTAATGAGGCTGCAGCAACCGCAGAGGAATGGGGCTGCAGTGGGAGGCTTGGCTCGCCGTCTGTCAGCCTAAACCTGCTGTCCAACTTCTTGTGCATCTCCCAGACCTTCTGCGCCACCTGCAGCACATCCTTCTGGAGTGGAATGCCAGACCGGGTCGTGGTGCGTTTCCCCAAGACTTCTGCAAGGACACCTGACACCTGGAGGACTTCCTCAGGAAGAGGGACCCCCCCCGACCCAGGAACTCCTCCAGGACTTGGAGGCCATCATTAAAGGCCTTAACGGATGCCGAGGGATCATCGTAACGTCATCATTGTCCCATCCTTTTTCACAGGCCCAGAGGGAATCCGGGCCATGGGACACAGGTGCCGGTGCACACCCACCCCCATGTCCGGAGCGCAGACAAGACGGCTGTTGAGGGTGAAGCATTGGTGGTACAGGAGGAGATGGAAGGGTCAGCACGACAGGTAGAGCCTGAACCGGAGGAGTGACAGGCATCGGAGGAGTCCCCATGGCAGGGGGCCGAGGCGGTACCGCCTGGGGATAACCTCCTTCACAATGTCCTTCAGGAGCCCCATCATCTGAGGGGAACGCATGATGAAGAGTAAGCGTTCGAAGAAGTGGTCAGCACTAGCCGCCGGGGCCCTAGGAGACCTGCCCTCCAAGGCAGTGGGCCTTTGCTTCTGGTCAAAGCGTGGAGGCACCTGGAGCGTGTAGCTGTAGGGATGCGATGAGTAAATGTACCCTTGCAGGGACCAAAACCCTGCACCATAGGATCTGCTGCCTCCTCCAGAAGGAAGGGGGCTGGAAACGTCCTGAAAAGTCCACTCGATGGGCGAAAGCACTGGCGGGCCTTGAGCAGGACCCAAGATGGCCGCCTGCCTGGCAGGCTCTGCCATGTGCCGCTCTGCCATTTTGAAGCCTTGTGCCACGCCCTGGGTGGGTGGGCACGAAGGCCCTGAACCATGAGAGGACCCCAGACATGAGAGGCAACAGCTTGGTCTTGCATCCGAAGCAGAGACATCGACCTCAAAGAGCCTTCTAGTAGGTGTTGAGTCCTCATCCGGATGACCAGTAGTCAAAACGCCCTGGATGATGGCCTCGGAGTGAGCTCTGGCAGGCTTGGAGTCCTCGGCACCAGTGCCAGTAGCTGTGCTGGATCTAGCTGAGGAACGACTCTTGGAGGTGGCACTCGATCCCTTAACCCCCTGGGGTAGAAGTGGATGAGCCTGATCGACAGTCTGAGGACACCCTGGTAGGGTCCCTGAACCCTTCAGCCTGGAATCCCTCAGGTCTGTCCCCGGACTACCTGGAAGAGCCCCCTCGGCTTGGGAGCCAGTAGCCTTAGAGGCCTCGGGCCTGCCAGAACCTGAATGCGAGGAACCCCGATCCGTGGGAACCCCAGGGAAGGAGTCCCTTTGCTGTGGAGCCGTGCTGAACAGAGGTCCTACCTTGTCTTGACGAGAGGTCCCGGAGACAAAGTCCTTAAGGAGGAGTGAAGTGTGGAAAATCTCCCTCCACTACGACAATTGATTCTTCAATGCCTTGTGAATGAAAGCGCTGCAGGCCACACACAAGTCCCAGTGGTGGTCGAGCCCCAAACACTGACAGAGCATGGAGGTCCAAGGCCGGGAATGATCAGTCGCAAGAGGCACACTTCGTGAATCCAACTGCTACCGACATGCGCCGGGGAGGTAAGGCACCAAAGGGAAGTGAAATAAGAATTGAAAAAAGAAAAACAGGGAGCAAGCCAAAAGCTAAAAAAGGTCTCTGTGCTGGCTGCCAGGTCTGACACCGTCCGTGCGGAAAAAGGGACTGAGTGGGGTGCCAGAGGGCGGGGCGTTCCCACGCCCGAGGATGCGACCAGCGCGCTTTACTAAATTTAAAGGGGAAGCACATTTTTTTGCTGGCAAAGGTTCCGCTATCGCCCCATGTTGAGGGACGAACACAAGGATGGAGGAAAGGGCATGGGACGTACGAGTATATATTCTTCCCTCAATCATCATTGGGAGAAGTATTTGACTCTAACATTGGGTCCATACTGATTGCAGATCATGGTCCATATAGTGGGAAGAAAACCCTTAGAATAGTAAGTGGTATCCATGCCGAGACAGAATGAAAAACCCACTGACTATAAGCTATGATAAGAGATATCAATAAGGAGGTTCGGGACGCAATCAAAGCGGTTAGTTAGGGGTAATATTGTCACGTTAAACTCAGGAATAAAAAAAAACTTCCAATGAAAACCACAGAGTTAGGGGCCCAATTTAGGGAGGCAGAAAGATTACAATGCTAACCCTTAGGGAGTTAAAATCATTTTTTTTATTTACTTGTATGTAATCAAGGGAAACATTATTTTTACAAGAAGTTGTTAATTACAGTTGATGTACGTCAAAAAAGTGCGTAAAGGTAAGTCTCAAGGTATTAAATTCAAAGATGTTCTCAAAGTTGAACAGGGAGAAAATCCTCTGTGATTAGAAAAATGTCCATTGAAAATCCAAGGCCGGCCGGTCGCTTTAAGTTACGACGCCGAGTTTGATGAAGGCTGCTTCCAATATTTTAGCCGTGACTACCGCCCATCGGGACTTTTCGCCAGATATCAAACGGCACCACCACGTGTTCTCATCGATCAGGACCGAGTCAAGCCATAGCGGAGTCAAAAACGGAGTGCGAATTTGCTTCAAAGCCGGGCAGTTTAGGAGAAGATGGCGGATGTTCTCAACAGAATCAGGGTCTTCACACAGTCTGCATGTAATTGAACTGGCCAGCCGTCTTCTCCCTAGAATTTCTCGAGTATGGAGCAAGTTTAAACGTGCCCTTAAAAATGTTGAGCGCAGTTTTTTGTCTGGGAATCTCAGACAGTACGCCAGAGGAAGTTTCAATTTATTATAGGTTGGTGGAAGGTGGTTTAGGCACTTGATGGAAGCAGCTTTGTCAATGGTGGTAATTCAGTCCTGCAGTTTCAGTTTTTCACTTACTCTTTGCGGGTTCGTTATCAAGTCATTGAGTGAACATTGCAGGTCTTCCAGTTTGGTTTTTTGAAGGTGTACCCATTTTTGGACCGTCTTGGTGTTAGTTGATTCCAATTCCTGCCCAATGATTTTAAAGATTGGCAAGCTGTCTTTAATTAAGGTTTTCCTAAATAGGGCAAGTGCGGCCCCACTGACGGTGGCGCTTAGCGACAGAGGGCCCAACTCTCGTCTGATCGCTTCAATAGGAATTGCATTTGGAAGGCCTGAAAGACTTCCATATATAGGCCTCTAGTTTTCGCCATAGTTGGGGAGGTACGGTGAACATGGCATCCATGCCATAGGTCAGTGCGGGGACCATTTTTCCCTTGTAGAAATTAATGGCCGGCACTAATTAGAATTTGTCATACTTCCTATCAAGTGCTTGTAGTTGGGAAGTCAGTTGTTTAGTTTTAGCCCAGAGATGTTGCTGCATTTTGAGTTCTTGAGACGACCCATCTATGAACACACCTAGATATTTAAATTGTTGGACCACTTTGATTCTAGTTTCGCACACTGACCAAGATCGGGTGGTTTTCGGAGGGTGGCGAGAGGAGGACAGCACCATAATTTTGCTTTTAGTTTGGTAATTTTGGAAATTGTTGTTGGTCATGTAGGGTTGTCAAATTGTCCAGCTGCCGTTGGAGGCCGATCGGAGTTTGATCGAACAGGATCATATCGTCGGCGTAGAGCAGACGGGACAAGGGGAAATTGCCAAACTTCGGAGGGAAGCTACGCACCAGAACTTCCGAGTCTTTATAGTCCCCCAAAAAAGCCACAAAGAGTGCCGGAGCCAGGGGACAGCCTTGTTTAACACCTCTATGTGCTTGGATATCTCTGGACAGGGCCCCCTGTTTATTCAGTCGGACGTTGAGTGAGGTATTGGTGTGGAGGGCTATTATTGGCTGTAGTACAGCGGGTGGACACTTCCAGTTTTCTCCACAATCTTGGTCGATCAACTTTGTCGAAAGCCTGAGAAAGGTCGATAAAAGCCGCGTACACCGTAGGGGCGCCCTGCTTTATTTTGGCTTTTAGGATTGTGAGTATGAGAATGTTCAATGCGGTGCTGCCATTTTTCTTGAAGCCAAGTTGGTAGGGATCACTGCAGGGGGCTGCTTTCTCCCAGCGGTGGAAGTGATCCAAAAGAAGAGTGGCAAACAGTTTGCCCATAAAGTCCAGTAGGGCAATCGGGCGATAATTTTCCGGCGCTTCTCTGCTTCCTTTTTTGAAAATTGGTATGATGGTTGCTTTACACCACGATAATGGGATCTGTCTGGTAGTTCTGCAGTGGTCAAACAGAATGCCCATGAAGGCAGCCCATTCATCACGGTGCTTCTTTAGATCTATATTCGATAGGCCATCCGGGCCTGGAGCTCTTGATGATTTTAACTTTTGGATGGCTGTGCTTATGTCTGATATTGCAGAGAGATCGATCCAAGGCGCTGCAGAGGAATCAAGGGACGAGATCGTATCCTGGCTCGGGCTAGCAAAAAGGTCAGTGAAAAACGTGACCCAGACTTGTTCCGGAACTGAGTTGCTCATGCTATAAGTTGTGGATCCTTGTGAAGCATTTACAAAGGACCAAAAATCAGCCGTTTTGTTTGCAGTTAGGACTTTCATCATTGATTCTGCGTCTTGTTGGTATAAAACAGCTCAACGTGCTCTGATCCATGATTTGTAGGCTTTCTTTTCAGTTCTCCAGCGATCCCATGCAGCAGCGGTGCTGTCTGCCTTGGCGCGTCTTCTGAGAGTTCTCAAGACGTTTTTCTTCCCAGCTGTTTGCTTGTCGTACTGGTGGTTGCACGATTTGGGGATAGGCGGGCCTGCTGCCGAGTGATGCCTGTATTTAAGGAGCATGGGGAGGTAGTCCGGCCTGATGGGTGGAGCAAGAGGTTGATCGGTCCCAAATTCCGCCACGTACTGGTCGGTAATAGATCTAATATTGGCCAAAGTCAGTCGAAGGCGCGATTGTTGGGGATTTGTTTCAACCGATAGTAAATAGTAAGTTGAATTACGCGCAGAAGAGCTCCATGAAATAGTTAGCATATTGTGGTCGCTGGAAGCCGTTTTGACCACTTGAAAGTCTTGAATTGCTGCACACAGAGCTTGTGACGCAAAAATATAGTCCAAAGTAGCTGTCGGCCGGCCCCTCTCCCAGGTCGGGAGATGGGACTGCCCTTCACGGATCCAAGCAGCATTGTGTAAATTCCTGGATGTCATGAGGGTCATCCATGCTTGGCCTCTATGCTCCGCATCTGTTACCTCGGTTGAATTTTTAGAGTCTTTCTTCTGCTGGACACACTTCGCGTTGAGATCACCACATACAAGTACGAAGGGAGTGTTCCATTCGATAAGGATCTCATCAATGACCTCCTCCATAGTTTGACAAAAGAGTGGCGTTGTTGTTCTTTGCGGGTTCCAGTATGTAGTGATCAAAGCGAGTGGCAGAGATGAGGATTGCTTTGACCGTAGATTTAAAGGTTCAGAGTAGGGGTTCCATTCGATAAGGACCGCCAGGACCCCGTATGATCTGGCTGTGGTCCTGATCAGTTTTAGATTTTGATCTGACCATACTCCGATGAGAAGGCCTGCTGAGGGACGGCCTAACAGCCCTTTTACAGCTGGCGAGATCACGATGTCATACCCATCCATTGAGGGTGTATCCTGGAGCCATGTTTCTTGCAAACAGAAAATATAAAATTGACCTAGGTCGAAAGTGTTGTGGTCAGTCAGATGAACATGACCTCTGGTGTTCCAGGAGGCCAACGACAAGGGCTTTTGACACAGTTGGATGTCGGCTTCTTTTGGTAATTGCTATCTAAGGCGGTGTGAAGATAGAGCCCCCTTTATCCAGTCCCAAGGGCCGGCTTGAAGAGCAGGTTTTTTAAGAACTGGCGACGGTGGTAATTTGAATTGCACACCAGATCCATGAGTTGCCTGGTCTCTTCGTGGAGATTGGTCTCTCCAGCTTTGCTTTCTTTGAGCCGCACGGGATCGCTGATTTGAGGGATACCGCGGGCGGTGCCTGGATGTTTCTTGCGTATCTTGAGACCGATGGTGAGTTTGCGATACTACTCGAGGTGGGTCAGGAGAGCCCCCGGCAGAGCTTATGGGACATTCAGGTGAATCTTGCCGCAGCTTCAGGGTTCTTGATGGATAGGTAAAGTGAGCCTTCAGTGCGTCTCTTCGATCGGTTTGACTTTGGGAAGGACTGTGGACACCAGTTCTTCCTTTTTTAGATTGTCGTTCCTGGGTACTATTCTTAAGGTCCAGAGTCTTTATTTCCGACAGCAGCAGGCCTTGCGCTTTAAGTTCGTCACTGGCTAGGCGGCATATGTCTTGAATTGCAGAAGAATAAATGTGCAGGCATGCTTTAGCTTTATTGTCTCTATGATAGGGCTCAACCCTTTTAAAGTCTTCCGAATTTAGTTTGCTTAGCGAGGGTGTAGCCGATGTAATTTTTAACACAGTTCTTCTATTCAAGATGATGCACTTATCTTTGCTGGAAATTTGCTCTATTTTGAAAAGGCACGTCGAATTTCCCCTCATACAGACATTGAGATTGTCTGTTACGTTTCTGGCTGTCCGCAGCCCAAGCCGCAGCGACCTGGCTGATTGCTTTCTCGCCCTGGGTCTGCTTTGGAAATCCGGCGAGTATCTTAATGGCTCATCAGTATGTCGGATCCGTGCCGGTTTATTCAGCTCAGGGGCCTCCCTTGGACATGAGAGAGGGTCTGCTCTGGAGTTCGAGTTACGGCCAGAGGGAGAAGATGTCAAGGTCTCACAAGAGATTGGTCCTTTCTCGGGAGCGGATTGCACCTTGCCAGGCGACGTCGCCGATAGTCGGCCTGAATTCAGGAATTCTTCTGTCGATCTAGGGGACTGGGTAAGGTCCGTTACAGAGCCTGATCGTGTGAAATTTTGAGCCGCACTTCCGGGAACTCTGGAGTTGGAGGTCAAGCCCTCCCGTGGGGGGCTCCGTTGGTTTGGTTTACAGGCTGGTGGCATTGATTGATCGGTCCCAGCTAATTTCAAGACTTTCTTTCCGTTAATCGGATGTTGGATCAGGCCCGGGCTGCTTGCCAAGGCCAGATTTAAAGTCGGTGTAGACAGATTAGACGTTTGGGGTAATTTTGCTTTATGCAAGAATACTGGAGCAATTTCATTTAGCTGCTTTACCTGAGTCGTCTGTGTAGATTTATGCACTGTCGGCGGTGGTAGAGAGACTTTTGTTGTCGAAGAGGCCATGGACATGTCCGGTGCTAGGGCTCCCACCTCTTTTGTTAAGTGCAGGGTTTCGTACTTCAGGTCGATGGCTGTTATATAGCCTTCCAGGAAGGTTAGCTTTGACTGTATGCTCGCTAAGATGGCCGTGTTGTCTTTAGAGACGTCACTTAGCGTTTCGTACAGTTTACAGAAGGGGGCCATGGAGATAGTGATTGCAGACATGATTGTTGTCAGATCTTTTCTGGTGTTGGGTGAGTCTTTCTGAGATGGTGAGGAGAAGTCCGATCTTCCACTCACTGTCATGTCCCTTGTTCCTAGAGCTGAAGGGTTCGCCAGTGAATGCCTACGCCTGTAATTACCGTCTCCAGGGTCAAGCGTGCTAAAGGGCCTTGGGGTTGGGTCTCTTGTTTGGGCCTTAGAATCATCCAGGTGTAATTGGTGAACCAAGGCATCTTGGTCCCTCGCAGCAGGAAACGGAGTCGTTAAGTGGTTCTTTGCCCAGAGTTGAGGAGACATTTCTCTTTGTAGGCTCACTTTGGGCTGCAACAAGTCAAAGATGTCCGAAAGGGGCTGGTATGAGGCCCTTGTGTTACTTAATGGATCAATCATTGTGGTAACCGCCGGCCTTAGAATCAGTGGCGACAGAGCCTTCGCCTGAGAGTGCTCTGGTAGAATTAAGGAAGAAACCTCCCGCCTTGGCGTGGCTGGCGACAATGCGTTCGGTTGGACGACTGCTGGGACTATTGGGGTCGTGGTGACCAGATGGTCGAGTCCCAGGTCAGACCGGGGGGGGGGGGGGGATTCGATAGAAGTCCAAGGGACGATGTGGCTGGGGCCGGGACTTGCCCGGCTGCTGTGTCCTGGGGGTTGGCGAGAGCGGTAGTTTTCCTGGACTTAGAAGCCAGTGGCGTCTCATCCAAAGCTTCAAGGATTTCCGCATCCGAAAGTTCCGAGTCGTTGGACAGTTTCCTTTTGCCTTGCGTCTGGAAGAAATTCAGCAAAGCGGTAGACAAAAGTGGGATAGGTAGAGCAAGTTTTGTGTGGCTCTTCTTCTTTTGGCCTTGCTGTGGAGCAGCCTTTTTGGTCTGTCTGGAGACTTTTGAAGGAGGGCCTGACAGGTACTGCTGTTTTCCTGTGGTGGCGGCCATAGATTTGGCTGTGGATAGTGTTACTAGGGACTTAGGTGCAGAATTGCCTTTTTTTTAAAGATTGATCTTTTTTTTCTTTTGGTGGGGAGTCAGTTTACGGCCGCACGTGTCCGAGGTTACAGAGCAGGGGTCAGAGTCTGCCTCGCTGAGCTCCTCTAGAAGAGGATTCGAGGAAATTGATTGATTGTGCAAGACTGGGGGTGATATGTCAGACGCCCTTAATTCCCCGGTGTCTGAGGTGTTACCGGGAGGGGCTGTTGCCACAACCGTCCCGGATGACGTGAGAACGTCCAATGCAGATGGCTGGATGGTCTCATCCGGCGTAGCAGAGACCGCTGGATTCCCTGGGAGCCCTACCCCAACATGGTCGAGGTTGCCCGATAGACCCGCCGCAGCCGGGTGGATCAAGGCTATGATGGTCTGGGCGGCCAGAATGTGGTGTGAAATGGAGATCTGGACCTGGGCGGGTGGGTTGGTGTCCGGGTGGAGTGGACGCAGTGCATCTTTTGGCTGCTGAGTCAGAGCGGAGTCAGTTGAACTTTCTTGGAGGTTGGTTGACGGCCGGGCGCCCCGTAGCTCCAGGATGGCAGCCGGAAATGTGAAGAGTTGAGAAGCAAATGGGGCTCCAAATGCCGCTTGTCCCACCCCCAGATCCCCTGACAGGGGCCCTCCGGCCCCCGCACAGGACTGGTCACTCGCCAAGGCGGTAGGAGGGCGGGCAACAGCGGGTTCTGTTGCCAAAGACTGACGGTGGCCCGAAAGACATCCAAGTGCTCTGTCTTTGGGATCCTTTGGAGACGGAGAAGTCTGTGGTTCCCTGGGCAGGGAAAGAAGAGACACTGCAGATGAAAAAAAAGGGGGTGGGGGGGTGGGGAGGGAGTGAGACAAAAGGGGGCCAACAATGGGAAGGGAGAAAGGAGTGAGAGAAAGAAAAGGGGGGGGAGCTTGCCGAAGGTAGGAAGGGGACGAGGGAAGGCGAAAGGCGAAACGAAGGGAAGGAAAGGGAAAAGCAAAGTCAGTAGCTTGCCGCCGGGTAGGCTGTTTACCGCCGACTCACAGATACAAGAATCCGGGAGGCTTGCGCCAGGGGGGGACAGAAGGAGGCACAGAGTTGAAACTGCCTGCAGTTCGCAAGTTCACAAAAGGAGCCAATGGGCACAAAGAAGCACAAGGGATCCTACCTCTTGGTCCTCGGTGCACAAGATGCCTTTAAAGTCCTTGAAGTCCTTGGTGGAGCCGTCAGCCCCCAGCTCCCGGGGCGGACTGGGGCAGACTGGAACTCAGCTCGGAACTCCGCTCACGCTCCGCCACAAGCTTTTTAAAGGCCATTTGGGCTTTTTCTTTTCTTAAAGGTGTACACTGCGTACACAGTAGAAGTGGGTCACCGCTTCGAAAGTCATGTCCTCACACAGCAGAGCTCTGGGGCAGACTGGAACTCAGCTCGGAACTCTGCTCGCGGTCCGCGCGGCCACAAGCTTTTTAAAGGCCAGTTGGGCTTTTTCTTAAAGGTGTACACCGCGTACACAGTAGAAGTGGGTCACCGCTTCGAAAGTCACGTCCTCACACAGCAGAGCTCTGGGGCAGACGAACTCAGCTCGGACCTCCAAAAATCAATTTTAGTCAAATTCAAGTGAATCGATACAAATAAAGCAGCATTTGCCCTATTGAGGCTCAAACAAATGTATTACGTTTAAGGTAACAAGGCAGAGAAGCCATTTGCTCAGTCTTCGAGCTCAAGAGGCTTCTGCACATGTCAGGGAAATAAAGTCAGCAGCAGGAGGCACATTCAAAGATGAAGATGGAATTTGCTGATTGTTACAAAATATTGTACCCTAAAGATACAGAATTTTTTTTTTTTTTTTTTTATAACACATTTTATTACATTTTGTGCAAAAAACAACAAGAAATCAACAAAACTACAAGACTACAAGACTTTGCATACAGCCGGCAGAGTAGCACGGACGAATGTACTGAAGGACATAAGCAAGCACAGCAACACATATGATATAAAGTATAGGAGCAGTTGAGGCGGCAATCAGTTCCTGGATAGTCATATTACGTAAAACGCCCCAAAGCATGATGTTAGCAGATATGGATTTTGCGGGACTGCACGCCAATGCACATTGTCACTATTGCAGTAGATTTATATTGTCTGTTCCCATCTTCCCCAAATCTTGTCCGCTTTGCCCGGGCAACCTCTGGCTTGATAGACTCTGCGTTCCATTAAGATGACTGCATCCACATCCGATAACCAGTGATCATATTTCGGGGTGTTTTCTGAACCCCATAATTGCGCGATGTTCCTTTTCGCAATTCCTGGGGCAGTTGAAACAAGTAGCTTTTCGAATCGTGACAGTTCTAGGTCGTCTGCAATGCCCAAGAGCAGGAGTTTAGGATCCGTCGGAACTGGGCGGGATATGACCCTGGAAAGCCTCTCGCTACATTTATGCCAGAAGCGTTGTATGCGTGCACACTGCCAGAGGATGTGGTAAAAGGATCCTTCTTCTTGTTTGCAGCGTAGACATTTGGGGTCGGTCGATTTGCCCCAATTGTACAGTGTTATCCGGGGATAATATATCCGATGTAGTATCTTGAGCTGTATCAAACGAATCCGTGCCGAAATTGCGCATTCTCTAGGATACATTAGGATTTCAATCCAGTCTTCCGGTAATATGGGGCCAATGTCCTTTTCCCATTTCGTCTTCAGGGTCAGAAGTTCTTTCGTGCCGAATGA
Organism: Ambystoma mexicanum; assembly: GCF_040938575.1. NCBI lineage: Eukaryota > Metazoa > Chordata > Amphibia > Caudata > Ambystomatidae > Ambystoma > Ambystoma mexicanum. The sequence continues at coordinate 347,236,046 of NC_090922.1, forward strand.
AGAAATAACGTTGTACATGGTAGACGTGACCTTATTGTTTACCTTGTCCATTACTATATTCCTTTCGATAGGTGTGCATTCCGGCATATCCACAAGTTGGGCTCTGTGTACGACAAGTGCGTGTTGTAGCTGTCTGTGGTGATACTGTTCAGACTCCGGCAAGCCATGTGCTGCAGCCAGCTCGGGGAACTGCGTCAGCTGGTCATTTACGACTATCTGTTGGATCGTCTGTATGCCAGCTACGGCCCAGGTTGGCCATTTCGGGAGGTTGGCAAGATTCGAAAGGTGAGCATTGTTCCAGATGGGCTGGACTGGGGTGATTTTATTGTCCCAACCCAAGTGTCTGTGTATTTCTTTCCATACCAAGGCTGTGTGTACTGCTATCGTGTGTTCAGGCGGGTGAGTCTGTTTGCAGTAGAGGCTTTCGAGTGGGGACATACCATGTCTCGCCGCTAATTCGGCTCTTATGTGAGGGATGCTCGGGTCCCCGTGAAGAATATCATTGACTGTTGCCATCTGAGATGCCCAATAATAAATCTGGATATTCGGGAGCCCTATTCCCCCTTCCCAAACCGAACGTTGGAGAGTGTGGAGGGCAATTCTCGGGCGCTTCCCCCCCCAGAGGAGTGTACGTGTTATGCTATTTATACTGTGGAATTCTACAGCGGGGACGTGGAGGGGGCATTCTGGAGAACATATAAAAAGCGGGGTAAGGCCAGCATCTTAAAGAGCGCTGCCTTTCCTAACAGTGTCAGCGGGAGTGCCTGCCAGTGGGTTACATCTTGCTCATATCTCTTAGTGAGTGGGCGTAGATTTTGTTTTACATAGCTATTTAGTTCGTTGGTGATTAAAATACCCAGGTATCGGAACTGCTTGGTTTCAACCTTATATGGGGAACCCGATGTCGGAACGCAGTCTATCCCTTTAACTGGGAACAGCACAGATTTGGACCAGTTTACTTTAAGTCCGCTAAAGGATCCGTATTCTATTAGGATTTGCGTGACCACAGGGCATGAAGAAGCTGGGTCGCCCAGGTATACTAGGAGATCATCTGCATAGAGGGAAACTATCTTCACAGCCCGGACCCCATCGAAAGCCAGTCCATGCGGAAGAATCCCTCAGGAGGACTGCTAATGGTTCCATTATTAGTGCAAACGCCATCGCCGAAAGTGGGCAACCTTGTCTGGTTCCTTTCCCTAGTCGGATAGTGCGCGACGGCCACCCATTTACTTTAACCTCGGCTATTGGGTTCTTGTATAGGAGTTGCACCCATTTTATGAACGGTTCTCCGAAGTGCATCCTAGGCATTATGGCCCATAGCGCCTCCCAGTGAACAGAGTCGAATGCTTTCTCGAAGTCTATGGCCAACAGAGCCAGGGATTGTTGCAGGGCCGGGGCTCTTTCTAGTGCCAGGTGCAGTCTGCGAATGTTCATTCTGGTCGACCGCTGGGGCATAAAGCCACATTGGTCCGGGTGGATCAGTGACGTAATGACTGGTTGTAATCTATTGGCTAGAACTTTGGCCAAGATTTTTGCCTCGCTATTGATAAGGGATATGGGTCGATAGGATGTGCATTCTTCTGGGGGTTTACCTTTTTTGGGGATCACTATGATGGTAGCTTTGCGAAGGTTAGGTGGGAGCTCGTCCTGGGTTAGAGAGTGTTCAGACACCTTAAGCAAGTGTGCGGGTATGTCCAGATGGTGTAGTTTTTTCGAGATGTCAATCGGGAACCCATTCGGGCCCGGGGTCTTACCAGCCTGGAGTTGCATAATGGCAGTTGATATCTCGGTAGTAGTGATTTTACTATCTAGGGCAGTGGTCTGGTCTGTGGTGAGTTTTGGGAGAACGATATCATCTAGTATGGCACTATCTACGGTATTGGTAGGGGGTTCGTAGAGGTTCTCGTAGAACTCAGCAAAGCGTTCAGCGATCTCTGCGTCGGCGTGGACTAGGTTTGCGTTTAGGGTTCTGATGCATTTCACCTTCGATTGTCCCTCATCACGTTTTTCCAGCCACGCAAGCAGTTTGCCTGCTTTGTCTCCCGTTTCATATACACGTGCCTTCATTGCTGCGTGTGCTTTCTTGGCGCAGTCCAAGGATAAGTTATGCAGCTTCCTCTGTGCCATTAGTAAGGCTCTGTTTGACTCCGGGGTGGCATTGGCAATGTGGTCCAGTTCCTTGGACATGACTTCAGTTTCAGCTTCGACGATTTTTTCGCGCTGTTTCTTTTTCTTATGGGACGTCCACGATATGATTTCTCCGCGCAGGACTGGTTTGAATGCCTCCCACAGTGTATTGGGATTATCAACTGAGTCTGTATTAAGTTCAAAGTAGTCGGAGGTGGCGGTCTCCATCATCTCCTGAAATTCAGGAAATCCCAGATAGTAGGAATTTAGGCGCCATGAGGGAGGCGGTCTTGGTCTGGCTGTTTCCAGTTCCAGCAGCAATGGGGAATGGTCAGAGATTCCTCGGGGGAGGAAGGATGCATTGTTTATTTGGTGGATACTTTGGTGTGGGAGGAAGAAGTAGTCTATCCTAGACATCGAGGCGTGGGCCCCGGAGTGGAAGGAATATTGTCGAGTCTGAGCATTAAGGGCCCTCCATGCGTCACAGAGACCCATTGCCGACACAAAGGAGGCCAGTTTGGTTGTGGTGGCGGGATTCCTGGTTCTCAGGTGCGTGCGATCAAGCGTATAGTCCATGACCTCATTAAAGTCTCCCCCTATCACCAATGTGTCTGCAGTTCTCGTTGCCAGGATGGGGGTGATTTCGTTTAGCAGATCTTTGAGGAGAGCTGGCGGGGAGTACACTGCCATGAGTGCTAGTGTTTGGTTCCACAGTGTTGCTTGAATGAATGCATAACGGCCTCCTCTGTCCAGCAATACATTTGTGGTCACTAGCGGAAGCCTCTTGTGGATAAGTACAAGGACCCCTCTCGCTCCCATAGAAAAGCCTGCGTGTACCGCAGTGCGGTAATTAGATCTTTGAAAAACTTTGCATGTGGTTCCGGCCAGGTGTGTTTCGGTCAGTATGGCTATGTCTGGAGAATGTCTATTTAGATGTTGCAGGACCAGCCGTCTTTTGATGCTGGCACCCAGTCCGTTCACATTCCATGCCAGGAGCTTAAGGTGACTTTGGGTTGCAGTGTTCCCGGTTGCCATTGTCAGTGTGGAATTTGTTTACACAGATGTATTTCCTTGGTTGCATGCGCAATAGTTCGTCATGTTTGATCCGCATAGCGTACTCATCATTCCTCTGTATGTCAAACATTGAATAACTGTAAGAAACCCAACTCCCCCCTCCCCATACTCCACCCACAACTGAAGCATCTGTCGACCCGGTGTTAACTTTTAAACAATTTAACAATAATCTACATCTGCCTGCCTCGTGACAATCCGCGTCTAGGGCACGGATGTGCCAGTTGTTACGCCCCGGGGGGGAGACACAAGGCAGGGTGTTGGAACTCCGCTATGTGGCGTTCCGAGTTCGTTTGGTTTGGTGTCCAGGGGCTGGGGGGGGCGCTGTGTGGGCGGCCGCCAGCCGGAGTTGCCATCTTGATCACATTTACAGTGTACAATACAGCATCCCTGCGGGGTCATAGTAATGGATGTCCGAGATATTAGTGATGTCTACTAAACTTCCGCTTGTTGTGGGAGTCCGTCCCGTTGTTGTTGCTGCGGTTCCGGATCAGGCGGTCGGTCAGGGCGCGGTCCATTCCGTTCTCTCCCTCCTCTCCCCACAGTGCTCCAGTCGCCGTCTATGTGTCTTTCAGCCCAGCTCCAGGCCTCCTTAGGATCAGTGAAGTGGACTGTCGTGTTCTTGTGATATATTTTGAGTTGGGCAAGGAATATTAGCCCATATTTAACTCCCACTGCTTGCAGGCGTTTTTTGAGGGGATCAAAGGATTGGCGCGCTTTCTGCACTTCTCTGGTGAAGTCAGGGAAGAAAGCAATCCTTGACCCATTGTATGTAATGGTCCCTTTAGACCTCGCCAGTTGCAGTACTGTGTCCCTGTCTCTATAGTTTAGAAACCTCGCAATGACTGTACGTGATGGTGCTCCTGGAATGATCCTGCCGGTGGGGATGCGGTGGGCTCTCTCGATGGAAAAGAATTTGGAAAAGGATTGTGCGTCATATATATCCGCAAGCCACCCTTCAAGAAATAGTTCCATGCAATCTCCTTGTGCTTTTTCCGGAATACCCAGTATGCGGACGTTGTTCGTCTTGATCTGCCCGCACTCTCATCTGCTCTCGATTCCAGGAGTTTTATGCGTGCCAACATGCCGGACATCTGTCGGTTAACACCGCGAAGGTTGTCCTCTGTTTCGGAGATCCGCATCTCCGCTTCCCCAGTACGTGAGGTCAGCTTCTGTAGATCATGTCTTAGCAGGGATACATCCGCACCAATGCTGTCCATCTTTTTCTCCATGTAAGTTCTAGAACTGGCAATAGCACCCATAATGTCTCTGAGGGAGATACTATCCTCCATGGAGTCTGAGTCTTGTTGCATGGGTCTTTCCGGGGAGCGAGTGACTGGCGTAGTTGCGTATTGTTCAATCCTGCTTTGAGTGGAGGTCTTCCTGGGCTTATCTTTCCCCATTGCAGGTGAGGTCGGGAGGTGGTGGTAGAGGTTCACCCGGAGGGGGATGCTCGTTAGAGGGCAGGGAAGCGAGTATTGTTATTCGATGGGAGGAAGATACGGTTATGGCAGCTCCGCGCTAATGGCCCTTCGGGAGAGGAGCATCTACAGTCCATGTGCACGCAGCTGGGCACGTGTCGGGGGAAGACTACAGAGTTGGGTCTGGTTCGGCCGAGGGATCGAAGTTCTGTGCACCGCGACTGTGTGGGTGCTTCTCCCAGTATCGCTCGTGGTGGTATGTGGGTGCGCTTTGAGTGCGCTGAGTCAGTTCCGAGGATGTGTTTGGCAGGTGGTCACATGCAGTTCTGGATAGGCCTGTGGACTTAAGGGTAGTGGGAGCACATAGCCCGGCAGAAGTGGCGTGGTTTGTTCAAAGCCATTTTCCTGTATAGCTGGAAGGGCCTATCTCTCCGGGGTTCGGAGTTTCGCTTAGAAGGTGCCACACACATGTCGGGCCCAAAGTGTGGCGTTTGCACATATATGGCCAGGAATGTCAGGGTCCAATCCCCCGTCTCCCCCTCTCCTTACCGCTAGCCCGGGTCGTCAGCAAGCGACCGGGAAGATGATCAGGAGTCGCTGTCGGAGCTTGGCGGGTGCCTGACTGGGATCTGAGCGGCTTTGTTACAGTAACCTTCTGGTGGTCCAGATCGGTGGGTCCACAGGCTGAGTTCTTCGTGGGTCGGTAGGGCCGCGCTCGTGCCAGGAGGCGTGGATCACGGCGGGGAAGGGCGCCTTCGTATTGTTGGAGCAGCCGGCGATCCGTTGCTTCTCACCCCTTCAGGCGAGGTGACGGTGTGGTTTTCCACAGGCTCTCCCCCACAATCTGGGCACTGGGTCTCGTGTTCTACGTGTCCGCCGGCAGCCGTCCGGATGTGCTGGTGCGGCGGTTGGGAACCGGGAGGCGAGTGGACGAAGACTCCGGGCAGTCGCCTCGTATGTCGCAGCCAGCGCGTGGGTGGCCGCGCGCACTTCGCAGTTTCCCGGGGTGGCTGCGATTTCAGGGATTCTCGGTCTCTGCCTCCCACGTCCTCAGGCGGCCATCTTGGTTGTTGATCACGGTCCGCAACTTGTGTGCGCTGAGGGCTATATCTCGCAAAGCCCGCACCGATTCGGGTCCGCGATGTTCCGATTCCAAGTGGCAGGATTTCAGACGTCGCTGTAGTATTTTAGGGCTTTTAATCTATATTTCTAGTCGCAGGATGGATGTAGGATTAGGCTGGCGGCCGGGAGCAGCGAGGAATCACGTCCTCATCCTACGCCTGCTGGCCACGCCGCATAAAGATACAGAATTGAGAGACTAACAAGCATATTAAAAAAAATGACCGCTTGCTTGCCTTAATGCAACTGAAAGAGTTACACTAGACATCGCAATCCAGCAAAGAAGAGGTTCAGAAGCTATAAAATTGAAGAAAGGTAATAAAGCGCCAGGCCAAAGTGGATTCATTAATGACTTTTACCAAACCTTTCAGACTTTACTAATCACTCGTGTTACAAACCACTAATTTCTTCTCCCAGACGGGCAAAGTCACTCCTATGCGTGATGCGGATATGGTTGTCATACCCAAACGTGGGAAGGATCCCACTTCATGCGCCTCATAAAGGCTGATTGCACTTTAACACTGATGTCAAGTTATTTGCAAAACGTCTAGCATCAAGATTGGAAAACTTCTGGCATCAAGATTGGAAACAATTATTTCACAACATGTACACCCGGAACAATCAAGATAACATTTTTAAAAGAAGCACACCAGGCAATGTAAGGAGGATTATCCACCTATTGCCACCTATTGAAAAAACTCAGCGAAAGAAATAACCCAGCTATCCCGTTATCGCTGGATGCAGAAAAGGTTTTTCACAGGTCTTCTGTCGTAGACCCTACGCCTGGTCAATGGCTGGAAATCACCAAGGGTACAATTGGAGCAGGCCACAAGACAGGGTTACCTCCACTTCTTTTTACTCTATCGCTGTAAGCACAAGCGGTGAAAGTTAGAGCAGATCCAGATATCGTAGGCATCCCATTTGGCGTAGATTGGCCCGCTAGAAATCTTATGTCTAGGAAGAATCGTACTGTCTCCCCCCCCCCCCTCGTCCTCCCGACTAATACAGGGGGACAAGGACACCTGTTAGAACGCCCTTGAAGGAGGAAGTGTTGCTGCTGCCACTGCTGTGCACAAGCCCTGCCCAACAGCCCTTCAAGAATTCAGGCCGTCCCCCGCAAGAGCAAAGCCTGCAGGGACAAGGATGCAGGTGTTTGATACCCATTGGGTGTTCGGCACCTGTGAGTGCTTGACCACAAATGAAGCACAGCTGGCCTTGAGGATGTTTAACGCAGAGAACCCCAGGCTAATCCAGGTTCATTGGGAGAGTGGAGGAGAGGAGGCCACATGGTTAAGACCCCTGATTGACCCATGAACACCCGAGCAGGTGAGCTAACAGGCAGTGGGAGCACCATATTGATGCAATATTGTGGCAGTGGCATGAATCCAGGCTGGGGGGGAGGGGGGGGCGTAATTCAACTTCGACATTAAAATGACTTCCAGCGGCTGTTATAAACCCAACAGCACCCCTTCATCGCACGCTCAACAGGCTGTAACCCCGACTGCCAGCCCAACCACTGCTCCCCCACTTTTAACCCTGCTCTCACCCAAATGGAAAGTCTTAACGGATACGAGAAAAATCCCTACCAACCCCTCCCTATTTCAGCTAGAAGGTGAACGACCAGGCCAACCACCCATCTAAACTCATTAGGGGAGGCACATATGCTTATCAGCTAAATCCACCAGTTCCTAGGATCCACCAATGTCCCTGTAAATCTTGATCCCTGTGGGTGCAAAGGTATGGAGCAAGTACCCAAGACTAATAAGTCCAATCGAGGCACTAGCGGAAGGGAAATGGATGCCACCTTCAGCTATCTGCACCAAGGCACAGAGGATTCAGCCAAGGCTGCTAACAGAAATATACTGCTCGGGTGGGGGGAGGGCGAGAGCAAAAACCCACTGGCCCTGGACAGATCATGCCCACCTTCAGGCACAGAAAGTTTAAAAAATCCATGCCTATGACACCGCAGTAGATACACCATCAGCCCCTATGCCTAGAACGATGGCACCATTATCCCCTGGTCGCACCTCGCTGATTGATGCCATCGGCACCCATGATACCCCGTGGACCGCAGTAACAAGCTTGGAGGTCCTACCACATCGACGGCAGACCACAGGATCAAAAGCACCACGACTGCAATGCGACCCGGTCTTGTAAAAGGTTCAACATGAGTCCGGTGGATGTGCCGAGGTTGGCTGAACATATATGGGGCAATGGTGGCGCTCATTCTGGTGTCAACTTCCCCCATCTCATCTCTCCCTGTGCATTCTCCCCTTACTCTGGCCCAATACCTACGTCCATCATTGACTAGGACGGGGTGGATGACCCAGAGTCCCATGCATGCAAATGTAATTTTTTTCTGTCCGAGCTGGTGTCCATAACAAAAATGTACTCCTACTGCTGCTGGGAGAACATGGGAAAGTAGTGACTAAGGGGGAGGCTTTAACCATCCAGGAGAGTATAAGGGGGGGGGCCTAAATGCCTCGTCAAACACCCTGCCTTTTGTACTGGTTGCTAATACCGCTAATTGTTCTATCACAGCAAATCCCGATCCTGTCAGGTCTGGGCGTACCAGCGGCTGTGATGAGAGCCTGAAAATAGAAAGCAACCTGACCGACACAGTGCCTCTAGCCCCTATAGTCTTAAGGGGGCACAACCACACCCCAGCACACAGAAGGCAACTTCCGACACACCTTGCAGCCTTCTGCTATTAGGGTTACCACTAGGGTGGAAGGTGGCATTAGGCCCAATGTCCCCACAAGAAAGCCATCTAGTGGAGCAGACCATGTGTCATTGAACCATACTGCCACCTGCAGTGAGGTGAAAGCCATGGGCAGGGAAGGTCAATCTATTTACTCAGGGTCCATAAACTGCCCCTCAGCCTCAATGAAACCAGGGAGGCCCTAGTGAATGGAGGCCCTTGTCAACAAGTGCACTCACCGGATTCGGGCTGTGCAGGGCTGCTTATTTGTAACACAGGAAACATTTTTAAGTTGTACCAGGTTGTCCTTTCATGGGGAAAGTGCCCATGACCATGTCTAAATTGACTTTAGGGAGTAAACAATCGACATTAGAGCTCACCCTAAGAGGTTTATGAATGCCCATGCCGTAATCGGCCTGTGTTGGCCTGTGCTCATGGCGCAAACGCAGCCCACTTGGGGGAAAAGGCTACTGGCAAGCTCCCTTCGCCCAAAACAGTGTGGCAAGTGCAGAGATAGCTGGGATGTTTTACCTGGGTGATGGAGACCAACCGGATTGTGTTCCCTCGAGGACACAAGCAGGCCAAAGGGGCATGGGGCACGGTACATGATCTATTTACAAAGATGGAATGTTTAATTTGTTATTGCGATTGATTTGTATGTGTCATGATGTACTTTTATAGCCTTAAGGCCAAAATAAAGTTATCTATTGATTATAGGTCTTCCAATCCATACCCCAGCCAATGCCACCCAACTTCATCCACAAATTGGATAAAATGTTTCTCAAATTCATTTGGGGAGAAGAATAAAGGGGTCTATTCTTAAAACACCCAGTAAACCACTGTGGACTAAGGATGCCAAATTTAAAGAAATACTGGGAAGCCTTGCAACCCAAAACCTTTGTAGAATAGGCTAAGAGAGAATCAGACAGTTCACATGGAACAAGCTTTGGCTTGCAAAGCACTTTGGGACATCCCATGGGTTAATAAACATGGTATACCTACCAGCACATACATTGCGGCACCTATGAAAACAATATTGAAGATGCAGAATGACCGTATTGCTAAAGGCCCACTTACCACGATCCTTTCACCATTAACCCAGATTCCCACAACCCACAATTCTCACCAGCTCTACACAAAGGTCCTCGAAGTATGGAAAAAAGGGGAATGCAGATCCCTCCGAGATATGTCCGGGGTAACAGGGTAAATGCTTTGAGGAGTGTAACAATGACTTCTGCTTATCGGAACAAGATAGATTAGCTTATTTGCAACAGAGGCATTGGGTCCCCCACTCAACTAACAAGTTACTAAAACAAACTGGCAGCCACACGTCAACTCACAGACTGAACGCCTCCTGGCGTCTGACCGCCTGTCGAGAGGTCTTATCTTCCAAATTAACAAGTTACTTTCTTACCTGGTAACGTTCTTTCGATGGGATGGTCCGACGACGTATTCCATATCTATGACATGTAATCACCACAGCTGTGCTGCTTCGGAAACTTTTCGGCGTCTGCGTCCTGCGTCGATGACGTCGATGCGCCGTCGTTGAGGACCTCCTCCGACGTCCGACGTCATCCGATGTGATAAGTAGGACGCACAACGCCCATAGCCTCAGTTGTAGTTTTTTCCCCCAGAACGTGTGACATAAGTCAACTGCCAGTCAGACACAAAGCCTTGCGGAACGTAAGCTGCAATCGCAAAAGAAATTCTGCAGCGGGGAAGGCAGGGCGGGAGCGATATGGAATACATCGTCGGACCATCCCATCGAAAGAACGTTACCAGGTAAGAAAGTAACTTGTTCTTCGAGGGGATTGGGTCCTCCGACGTATTCCATATCTATGACAGACTCCCAAAGCAGTACCAAAGCCAGGAGGAGGGAAAGAATTTAGAATCAAAATTTAGAACAGCCAATCAAATAGCAGAGCAAAGGACCGCCTTGCCAAAGGCCAGATCCTGTGCTCGGATGGAATCGAGGGAATAGTGACGTACAAATGTATGTACTGAAGCCCAGGTGGCTGCATCACAGATGTTGCGAATAGGAACACCCCTCTGCAGGGCAGTAGACGCAGCCATACCCCTGGTAGAATGGGCCCGCAAGCCAGCCGGCGGATCCTTACCCGCCAAGCGGTAGCACTCCGAGATGGCCAAAATAATCCAGCGAGACAAAGTCTGTTTCGTCACAGCTTGCCCCAAACGCTTTCCAGCGTAACCAATAAAGAGTTGATCATCCACTCTGACCCGGGACATGCGTGAAACAGAAAAGCTTAAAGCTCTCCTAGGATCAAGCCTATGGAGCCTCTCCTCTTCCTTACCAGGATGCGGAGGAGGATAGAATGCCGGAAGAACAACCTTCTGGGCCAAATGAAATTCTGTCACTACCTTCGGAAGAAAAGAAGGACGAACTCTAAGGACAACCCTGTCCTTGTGAAATACAGTGAAGGGAGGCTTAACTGAAAGTGCCTGTAACTCACTCTGCGAGCGGGAGTAACCGCAACTAAAAACACAGTTTTCAGAGTTAACAGCCTCAAAGGGCAAGAATGTAAAGGCTCAAACTGAGCACCCATAAGAAACTTAAGAACAAGGTTTAAATCCCAACCGGGCACCAGGAAAGGTGACGGAGGGAACACATTAGTGAGCCCTTTCAGGAACTGTGAAATCAAAGGGATTTTAAAGTAAGAACACTCTTCAGGCGAGCGCTTAAAGATGGACAGCGCCGCCAGGTAACCCTTAACGGTACCCACTTGCAAGCCCCTGTGGGCCAAAGAAAGTAAAAAGGACAGAACCATGGGGATGTCACATGCAAAAGGATCCACATTCAGTACTCTGCACCAGTCGCAGAACTTACGCCAACGGCACCGGTACAGAGACTTTGTTGCTGGCCTTCGGGCCGAAAGCAACACCTCCATCACGTCCTCAGGGAGGTCCCAATCCTTATACCTCAACCTTTCAGAAGCCAAGCGTGAAGGTTGAGGGATCCGACCTCTGGATGGAGAACCTGACCCCCCTCCCGTGAGAGCAGATCGTCTCGGTAGGGAAGACGACGTGGAGGGCAGATGGACAAGTCGAGAAGGTCCGGGTACCACGTCCTCCGAGCCCACGCCGGAGCAATGAGGATCATCCGGGAACCGAACTTCCGTAACCTCCGCAGCACTTGCGGGATGACAGGGACTGGAGGAAACGCGTACAGCAGCGGGAAGGACCACTCCACCACGAACGCGTCTCCTAAGGCTCCTTTTGGAGGAAATTCCCGCGAGCAAAACCTTTCGTACTTCCGGTTGACATTGGAGGCGAAGAGATCCACTTGAGGGGTCCCCCAAAGGGCGAAGATCTCCAGGAGAATCTCCTGAGCCAACTCCCACTCGTGAGAGATCGCGCTCTGCCTGCTCGGAGCGTCCGCCGTCACGTTTTCGGCTCCGGCCAGATGAACTGCCGAGATCGAAACTTCCTGCTGGATGGCCCAGAACTCGAGCTGCATCGCCTCACTGCACGGAGGAAGTGACCCTGCCCCCCCCTTTTTGTTGAGGTAGTGCATGGCCACTGTGTTGTCCGTCAGGATCAGGACATTCTTCCCTCGCACAGACGGCAGAAAAGCCTTCAGGGCTAGCCTGACGGCCCTCAGCTCCAACAGATTGATATGGAGTCTGGACTCCGACGGAGACCAACGACCGCTGACTGTCAGCCCGTTGGCATGAGCTCCCCATCCCGTGAGGGATGCATCCGACACGATCGTCACCTCCGGCCAGGGAAGCCAAAATGGAGCCCCCCTCATCAAGTTGCCTTCGACGGCCCACCACAGAAGGTCCCGGGCGACCGAGGACGGCACCTGAATCGAGTCCGACATCCTGCCGGAGGACTGCGACCATTGCGTCTTGAGTGCCCACTACAAAGATCTCATCCGCAGGCGAGCCTCTGGCACCAGAAGAATGCAGGATGCCATGAGGCCGAGCAACCTCAAGAACTCGAACGCTGGGAGCGTCTGGGCATGCTGAAACTTGTGCACCATCTGCTGAATGTGAAGAGCCCTCACCTGGGGAGGAAAACACAGCCCCAGGGAAGTGTCGAGGACTGCTCCGATGTACTGGAGCCGCTGTGTTGGCGTCAAATGGGACTTCTTTAAATTGAGGGAGAAGCCCAGCCTGTGAAGGGAGCGACAGGTGACCGACAGATGATCCAGGACTTGCTCGGGAGAGCTCCCCCTGATCAACCAATCGTCCAGGTAGGGGTAGACGTGAATCCCCCCTTGCCTGAGATGCGCTGCCACCACCACCATGAGCTTGGTGAAAACCCTCGGGGCGGAGGTCAATCCGAACGGCAGGACCCGAAACTGAAAGTGCGAGTCGCCAACCGCGAACCTCAGGTACTTCTTGTGCTTGGGATGGATCGGCACATGGAAGTAAGCATCCTTGAGGTCGAGTGACACCAACCAGTCCTGAAGCTGAAGGGCCTGGAGGACTTGAGAGAGAGTAACCATCTTGAACTTGTCCTTCCTGAGGAGTTTGTTCAAACCACGCAAGTCCATGATGGGTCTCAATCCCCCGTCTTTCTTCGAAACCGAAAAATAAGGGGAATACCATCCCTTGTTCCTCTCCGCTACAGGCACCAGTTCTATGGCGCCTTTCTCCAGCAGGGCTTGAATTACCTGCGCAAGGAGCGGATCCGGACTCTACAAAGAGAGGTTCCCCGGTGGATTGTCGCGAGGCCTGTGCCGAAAGGGAAGACAGTAGCCGTGGGTTATGATCTCCAGAACCCACACATCTGAAGTAATGGCTTGCCACTCTACAAGATGCTGCGCCAGCCTTCCCCCAGCCGGCGAACCATGGGACATGGCCTCACGACTGAGTGGGAGCGGCTGCGGCGTTACCTGAGGGCAAAGAGGCAACTGCCCGAGCGGCCTTGGCACCACGGGTACCCTGTCGTCCACCTCTGGTACCCCTGCGTTGGCCCCTTTGACTGCCTGCTCCTCTCGCTTTACTGAAGGATGAGTAATAGCGAAAGGAACCACCCCTCCACTGCTGTCCCCTAGGCCGAAAAGGCGGAGGTTGGCGAACTGCAGCGCCCAACGACTTCGCTGCAGCTTTTGAGGTCTGCAACCTCTCAAGGCTCTCGTGAGCCTTGCTGCCAAAAAGGTGTTCACCGTCAAAGGGCATGTTGAGGAGCCGGGACTGCACATCAGGAGCAAGCCCCGACTTCCGCAACCACGCAAACCTGCGTATCACGGTGCTCGCCACCATGGACCTACTGACGCATTCAGCTAAATCCAAACCCGACTGAACGGACTCACACATGGCATCCTTACCATCCTGGAGCATAGCAAGGAAACCATCCCGTTCGTCCCCTTCGGGAATATGGTCAGCCGCTAACGCAACACAGTTCCACAGAGTGTGCGTGAAACGCGACAAGGCACAAATGGAGTTGGCCGCCTGAAGCGCCATACCACCAGAAGAAAACACTTTCTTCGCCCAGCCATCAAAACGTTTGTCGTCCCTATCAGGAGGGATGGTAGGGTACGACGCCTGCTTCGCCGGGGCCGTGGCCGCCTGCACCACCAAACTCTCCGGAGTGGGGTGCCTGGTCAAGTAGCAGGGGTCGCCACTGGCTGGACGGTATTTCCGCGACAAGGATCAGCCCACCGCCGGGAGACTCTCCGGAGCAGTCCAAGCCGCAGCCACCCTTCTCTGTAAAGCCATATGGAACGGCAGAACCGGGTCAGTTGGGGGACCAACATCAAGGATGTCTGTCAGATCATCCTGCACAAATTCCCCTGGGGGAGCAGACCATCCCAAGTACTCAGAAACCCGAGCCATAAGGCGCCGGTACGAGGAATCAGCATGAGAGCCAGGCTCAGGCCTACAAAACTCCACCTCCGGAGAGGTGTCCAGTCCACTGGCATCATGCAGTGACTGTCTCAACTCGTCAAACTGACTATGGCCCGAGACAATTTCATCCGGAACCTGACTAGGAACCAGGCCATCAGAATCCTCATCCGCCTCTGAAATATAGTCCAGGTGGCGAAAAGAAGGCACTCGAGAGTGCTTGCTCTTAACCAGAGCCTTCCTAGGGGGTCCACCCGTGCACCGGGGTACCTCCGACACGAAAGGCATCGATGGCGTTGAGCGAATCGGCGCCAGCGTCGAGAGAACCGGCATCGGCGCCGAGAGGATCGGCGTCGAGGAAATCGGCGTCGACGTCAGATGCAGCGCCTCCAGAATCGGCGGCGTCGACACAGCCCTCGAGGCCGGAGCCCCGAGCGTGTCCCTCGACGACCTGAGCGTCGACGGCATCGACGACTTCCTCGGAGCCAGAGCCTCGAGAAAGCCTGTTGACGCCCTCGACGCCACAGACGTCGATGCCTTCTTCGAAGACCTCACAGGCGCACACGGTCTCGAACGCGTCGAGGACCGGGACCTGGAACGGGTACGTCGAGAACGAGTCCCCTTGTCCGAACGGGACCTCTCCCGTGACTCGTGCCGACCACTCTTGCGAGCGGTGTCTCTCGACCCCACACGACCGACCCCACTCGGGGGCGCGGACGGCTGAGTACCCTGCGACTCAAGAATCGCCAGCATCTTCTTCCCGAAGGAAGCCCATTCCTCCGGCGTCGCACGGCTGGAGGGGTAAGCGACGCGCCGGGCAGAGCCCTCCGAAGAGGACCTGGAAGACGACCGGTGTCGGCGCTTCCGAGAATGCCTCGAAGAGGCTGAGGAGTGGCGAGACCGACTCCTAGAAGGAGACCCACGAGACTTCCGACGATGACACGGAGAGTCACCCCTCGAATCATCCGTCGAAAGCCCCGCAGACTTCGACTTCCGGGGCTTGGACACCCGACCTACCGACAACTTCTTCTTACGTTCGCGTAAGGCTTTGGACGTGAGCGACTGGCAGTCGATACAGTCATCCGTGTCGTGGGCCTCCCCGAGGCACCAGAGGCAGGCGTGGTGCGAGTCCGTCACCGACATCTTGGACCCACACTCCCCGCACTTCTTGAAACCCGGACGCGGGGTCGAAGACGAAGTAGACATCTTCAGAAGGATTTTCACAAACGAACAGGTTCGAAGAACCGAGAAGAACAGAACTCCAAAGAGTCGAGGCGTTTAAACCGAGAAACACGAAGCAACACGTTCGCGGAAAAAACGGAACTGAGGCTATGGGCGTCGTGCGTCCTACTTATCACATCGGATGACGTCGGACGTCGGAGGTCCTCGACGACGGCGCATCGACGTCAACGACGCAGGACGCAGACGCCCGAAAAGTTTCCGAAGCAGCACAGCTGTGGTGATTACATGTCATAGATATGGAATACGTCGGAGGACCCAATCCCCTCGAAGAGTTACTTAGCCCTGGTAACCTTCTATCGACTGGATGTACCTCCCACATATTCCTCATCTTTTGATACTTCCAATATCCAGCTTAGCTGCTTTGGAAAAAAAGAATTGAGCAGGGGGCGCTGTCCGTCGATGCCTGTCGACTCGATGTCCCTCAGAGGCCCCAGTCTCAGTGTCGACATCACCAAAGGTATATATATATAGCATGCGCAGCACCTGTTGGCTTCAGTAATGTTTATACGAAAGAAGAATTTATCCCATACCGGACGGCTACTAATCCTGAGAGAGCGAAGATTGTAATCGCAAGGGAAATCCTACTGCGGGGTAAGTTGGAAGGGGCGACAAGGAACATGTGGGAGGAACATCCAGTCGAAAGAACGTTACCATGGGTAAGTTACTTGTTCTTCGAATGGATTGTGTCTTCCCACGTATTCCTACTCTTTTGATACACTCCCAAAGCAGTTTCTAGTTTTACTGGAGGAAGGAGTCAGAATTTTACATGACAATTCAATAACTTTCATATATAATTGATCATCCTGTCTTAATTTTGCCCTTCTAGTGATATAGAAGCTTAGTGCACGTTTAGGGTCAAGCCTGTGAAGCCTCTCCTCTTCCTTCCCAGGTTGAGGAGGAGGGTACAATTATGGTAAATGTATCTTCTGTGTGAGATGAAATTCAGAGACAATTTTAGGTAGAAAGGTGGGTTTTACCTTCAGCATCACCTTATCCTTATAAAAAATAGTATAATGAGGCTTGCAGGATAAAGCTTGAAGCTCACTCACCCTTCCGGCAGATGTAATAGCTACTAAAAGGATGGTCTTCAGAGTTAGTAGCCTCAAAGGACAGGAGTCTAAGGGCTTGAAAGGAGCTCACATCATGAACTTCAACACCAAGTTAAGATCCCAAATCAGGACTTGAAAAGGGATTGGAGGGAAAACATTTGTCAATCCCTTTAGAAATTGGACTATTAGAGGTATTTTAAAGTAAGAAACTTCTTCTGAAGTGCGCTTAAATATAGAAAGCACTGCCAGATATCCCTTAATGGTACCAATCTGGAGCCCCAGATTAGCTAGGTGTAACAAAAAAGATAACACGGTGTATTACATGTAAATGGATGAACATTCTTATCTCTACATCAGCTGCAGAATTTGTTCCAACAGCAGCGGTACAAAGACTTAGTTGCTGGCCTTTTGGCCGAAAGCAAAATCTCCATTACGTCATCTGGGAGGGCCCTATCCTTATATCTCAGCCTTTCAGAAACCATGCATGAAGGCTGAGCTTCCCGATATCCTGATGGAGAACCCAACCCTCCTCTTGCGAGGGAAGGTCCTCTTTATGGAAGACTTTTTGGAGGCCAGATGAAAATGTCCAGAAGGTCCGTGTGTTGAGCAGAAACCTGTGCAGTTCTCTCTGGGACCACTGCAAAAGATTTAAGACTACAGGTGTTGGCAGTAAACCCACTTTGTAGCAGTCTGGACCACACAGATTCACTGTGGTAGCTGTGGCTGAGCAGTCAGACTTCCCTCAAGAAGAGTTAGGCAGTATATAGAGGATACAGGATAGGTACAGAGGCACAGTAGTACAAGCAAACACTGACCAGAGCTAGGTGTAAAAGTATATACTTATTTATTTTAAAGGCACACTCATAAATTACACTAGCACAGAAAAAGGTAAGTAAGTCAAAACACAGTCACTATTACTTATATGTACATCCCTAGTAATTTGTTGGACAAGTCTAAGTTAACACCACTTATTTCCAAACAGAGGTGAGCGCTTAACGTCAGATGGCACTCCAACAAGTTATTAGAAAAGGGAGGGAAAAAGCAGAAGTAATGAAAGCAGCAAGGTAAAACACTTTTCACATAAGGTTAGAAAAGGCAGTCAATTGTGGAACAAGGAGAATTGGGTTGTGGCCCGCTTTAGAGCGAGCCAGGCGAAAATATGCCCAAGATCACACAATGTCACAAGTCTTTGCAGGTGAGTAGAAAAGGTTTTACTGAATTTAGAAAAAGTTTAGTTAGGGTGTCCCAGGCTTACCCAGGTTCGAGAGCCGAGGGCTAAATCTACCCCGTACAATCGGTGGCAAGGGAAGCCGGGCAGAACACAGTACCTTTAAAAGTGGAAAGGATCCTCCAGCGGTGGTAGTTGTTCCTGGTAGTGGGTGCAAGTCGCGGCGTCGTTCAGAGGAAGAGGTGATCTCGACGTGGAGGAAAGCTGAAGGTCGTTGCACTACCAGGGATGAGACCAGCCGTGGAGTTTTCTGGTCACAAAGGATTTTACCCCTCTTTCGCGGTTGAGGTAAAAAGTGGTATCCCGGTTGCCGGGGTGCTTGGCACAGGCAAGGCGGCCACGAGATGCTTCGGGACGGCGAAAAGAAGGCAGCAACTGGTTGTCCCCACCAGTTAAGGGAAGGAGACTCTCCGGCCGGGAGATCTCCTCTGTCGTCGGAAAAAGTGGTGAGACGGTTCCGCAGGGCTCCACCGGTGGTGTCGTCTTGGCAGGTCGGCTCGGCTTCTCCCTCTTCGGCTTCTTAGGTCCTGTGGCGACTTCTGAAGAACCAGTCCCAAAAACCCTGATTTTATGCAGCAAACCCCCATTCATACAGCCTAGCTGTCACTCAAACATGCTAAGTGGTGAGCGGGGTGGCTCACCACTTGGGCCAATCACACCAGAGTGCGACATGAGTTGGCAAGGCAACTCAGTCCAGGGTGCCTAAACCCCCTCCCACACCCCCTGTGGTACCCAGACAGAATGGCACCACTGTGGAGGGCTTCTGTGCAGAAGCCCGCCAAAAGTGGAACAAAGGCTCGACTCGGGTTCAGGGTTACTGAAGTGAACCTAGACGCCATTTTGGCGGCGAGTTCTGGCACAAAATCCCAACCGGTGAATTTATATTAAATAAATAAACCGGCGGTATCTTTAACATTGCACCAAAAAGTGGTGCATTAAAAACAATGGGAAATCCCATTGGGAAATATTCCGGTGGAATATTTCTGTGGTATCCACTGCCACCAGCCAGAACTCGGCGAGGGGGGACGGGACAGTACCCCCTCGACAACAGACCCAGGGGCAATCTAATTGCCCCTACCAGTACTTCCACAGTAAAATGGTTTGTACTGGTTAAGTTCCTAAGTTAAGACTAGTAAAGTCAATGGTGACTTTACAGACCCAGGGAGACAGTAGTCAGTCCCAGGGTGTGGAGTCTATGTTTGGGGGTCTCTATGACACCCCTGTGTTACTGCACTGAGGGTGCTGTGTAACACACATTCAAAAACCAATGATAGCCTATGGGGAAAAAATACCCCCTAGCCCATAAGCACATAGCAAGTCACAGAAACACTCTCAAGTCATGTCCAAGAGTGAGGGTAAAAGAGTCTCACTCTTGGCAGGAGAAAAAATAAACCCCAAAAAATCCAGCAAAGCTGCTGGGGGACTCACTAGGTTAGGAAATTCAGCCTAAACAGAATTCTCCCTAACACCGTGTACCACGTCCTCCTGGCCCGATCCGGGGCAATTAGGATTATGGATTTCCTGAACTTTCTCAACCTCCTGATCACGTGAGGAATGACGGGGACTGGAAGAAATGCATACAGGAGTGGAAAATCCCGGTCCACCATGAAACCATTGCCTAGAGCTCCTCTTAGGAGAAATTCCCTTGAGCAGTACCGCTCGCACTTCCGGTTGACACCGGTCACTAACAGATTCACCTGAGGGGTTCCCCAAAGGGTGAAGATCTCTTTAAGGACTTCCTGAGCTAGTTCCCAGTCGTGGGAGGCTGCGCTTTCCCGCTCAGGGCGTCCGCTGTTGTATTCTCCACTCCGGCTAGGTGAACTGCCGATAAGGAGGTTCCTTCATGTATCGCCCAGATCCTGAGCTGCATTGCTTCTCTGCACAGTGCTAGTGACCTTACACCACCTCTTTTGTTGAGATAGTACAAGGCCACTGTGTTGTCCATCATTATTAGAACATTCTTTGCCCAACAGATGGCAGAAAGGCCTTCAGCGCTAGTCTGATTACCCTCAACTCCAAAAGGTTGATGTGTAGTTTGGACTCCGATGGAGACCAACGACTGCTGACTGTCAGATCGTTTGCATGGGCTCCCCACCTCGTGAGTGAGGCATCCGTCACTACTGTTATCTCTGGCCATGGTTGCCAAAAAGGTTCTCCTTTCAAGATGTTCTCCCAGCAGGCCCACCACCGAAGGTGCTGTGAGACTGCTCGGAATTTGTAGGTCTGACATCCTTCTTGAGAATTGGGACCACCGAGTCCTGAGAATCCATTGGAGAAATCTCATTCTCAGGCGAGCCTCTGGCACTAGAATAATGCAGGATGGCATGAGGCCGAGCAACCTCCAAAAAAAAAAAACATTTGAAGGCCGGTAGATGCTGGGCATTCTGGAATTTGGCCACCATCTGCAGAATGTCTTGCGCCCTCACTTGTGGTGGCAAGGCTTTTCTCAGGGATGGATCCAGGATTGCTCCAATGAATTGGAGCCTTTGCCATGGTATCATGTGAGACTTCTTGAAGTTGAGGGAGAAGCACAATCTATGAAGGGAGTGACAGGTGGAGCTGAGATGTTCCAGGGTCTGTTCGGGGGAACTGGCTCTGATCAGCCAATCGTCCAGGTAGGGGTAAATTAATTCCCTCTCTCCTGAGACTCGCTGCCACAACCGCCATCAACTTGGTGACAACCCTCGGGCGGAGGTCAGCCCAAATGGCAGAACCTGAAACTGATAATGAGAACCACCAATGGCGAACCTCATGTACTGTCTGTGCTTGTGATGGATCGGCACATGAAAGTAAGCACCCCGAAAGTCCAATGAAACCATCCAATCTTGAAGCTGGAGGGCCTGAAGGATCTGAGAAAGAGTTACCATCTTGAACTTGTCCTTCCCTAGGAACGTGTTCAAGACTCTTAAGTACAAAATGGGTCTCAATTCTCCGTCCTTTTTTGAAATTAGAAAGTAAGGGGAGTACCAACCCATGTTCCTCTCCGCTACAGGTACTGGTTCTATAGCACCTTTCTCTAGCAGGCTTAGTATTTTCTACATAAACTGTTCCCTGGTGGAAAACTGAGGCTTTTTTAGAAAGGGAAGGGACTGTTGCCAATGCCCATGCATCTTAAGTAATAGCCTGCCATTCTGTCAGATGCTGTGACAGTCTGCCCCCCACTGAGGTCTTGTGAACTAAGTCCTCAGAGAGGTTTTGGGGCGGCTGACCCAGTGGCTGCTGCTGTCTTAGTACATCTTCCCTGTCCACCACAGGTGGCCTCTCTGAACTGGTTGTCCTCTGCCCTTTCCAAATGTGGAGTAGTGACGAAAGGACCTACCCCTCCAGGGAGTACCAGTGGGGCGATTTGGAGGGCGTCTGATCGCAGCACCAAGTGATTTGGCTGCTGCCTTTGAAGTTTGCATTTTCTCCAAAATCTCATCCGCCTTGCTTCCGAATAAATGAGTACCGTTCAAAGGGCATGTTGAGCAGTCTGGATTGTACGTCTGGAGCCAATCTGACTTTACCAACCAGGCAAACCTGTGCATAACTGTGCTATCTGCCATATCTCTGCTGATACTGTCAGCAGAGTCGACACCAGTCTGGAGTGATTTGCATATCGCATCTTTCTCATCCTTGACCAGGTTTAAAAACCTGTCTCCTTCTTCCCCTTCGGGGCTATGGTCAGCCGCCATGGATATATACTCTCAAAGGGTGTGAGTGAACCTTGCCAGCGGGCACGTGGCATTAGCCAATTTCAGAACCATACTTCCCTTTGGCTAGGACGTCGTAATGCTCGTCATCCCTATCAGATGATCCTGCGGGATAGTAGGGTAGGCATTTTGTCTATTGGTTGATGTGGCAGCTTGACCAGACTTTCTGGTGGTGGGTGTTTTGATAGATAAAATGGTCACTGCTTGATACCCTGTATTTTGAAGTCAACTTCTTGTCGACAGCTGGATTGAGTTCAGGCGCCTCCCAATTGGTAGCTGCATGGAATGGCACAATAGGGTCTGCTTGAGGTCCCTTGCTCAAAACGTCGGTCAAGTCATCTTGCTCAATGACAGGACTTGGTCTAGCCCAACCCATATACTCAATAACCCTTGACATCAACTGCCTGTAGGTAACCTCTACCTGATCACCGGAATCTGACCTGCTGAACACTACCTCTGGTGGTGTGTCTAAACCACTGGCATCATGCAGGCACTCTTGTAGTTTCTTTATTCTGGACTCTTCAGAAATTAATGCTTTAGGGACTGATGGCGTACCATATTGGAGGCCGAAAGGCCTATATTCAGCTGAAGATGGTTCTGCATCCTCATAAATAGAGGAAAGTGACTTAAAATATTCAGCCCTAGGCAAAGGGGTATACGTCTTCTCCATAGTACTCGATGGAGTCATAATATTTGTCGACAAAGGAGCCGAAACCGTCAAAACTGTCGACGGCTTCGACACCTCTGGAGTCGAGAAGCTTGACACGTCAATGACTTTTCATAATCTTGCGGCGCCGATGACGCATCTTTCAACTCTGAAGGCGTCCATGTAGAGTCTCTCCTCAAAGGGACTTTTCCTCAACTCGAGGGATTCGTAGACCGCTCTCAAGGGGTTTTGCCTGCCGGGCCCGAAGACGCAGAGCTTTTATGCATTTGAGGACTTTCGACTGGGGCATGGCTTTTGGGTGTAGTTGAAGGGGTCAAGGCCGCATTCTCAAACACCTTCAACATTTTAAGCCAAAACTCTTCCCATTGAGCTGGCGAAGCGTCAGGCATTCGACCTGTTTCTGAGACGAACTCTAAGACGAGGAAGATGGCGATCCCAGGCGCCGTTTCTTTTCATGTCTAGACGATGACGAGTGGTGGAAACCACTACGTGGTCGCGATTGCTTATTTTTCTTACGGCGAGGAGAAACAGTCTCGACTCGTCCGAAGTTTGTTTTTTTGATAGAGTCAAAGGGGATTTATGGGTCCTACCTGCCACAAACTTCCCTCTGCGCTCTCAGGACTTTCGACGTCATGGACAGGCAGTCCTCACACTCTAATGAAGGATGAGTGGATCCCAGACACCATAAGCATATACTGTGGGGGTCCATAACGGACATCTTCATCTTTGAACCACAGTCATAGCATTTTTTTTAAACCTGACTTTGGAGTGGAAGACGCCGATGACTAAACCATTCTTTTGAATATTACTCAAAAGTTTTCACCGATTTTTCAAATATTTCTCTTCACAAAGCAACAAAGTGTACCATATCTGAAGCGTTAGCGCAGAAAGACAGAACTCAAGCAAATGGGCGCTCGCATGATATACATACCTTCTGTGACGTCGACATCGAGACAGAGACCTCCGAGGGACATCGAGTCGACAGGCATTGACGCACAGCACCCCCTGCTGAATATTTTTTTACGAAGCAGCTAAGCTGGCTATTGGAAATATCAAAAGATAACTAATACATGGGTGGACACAATCCATTCGAAATATAAGTTATTATTAGTTACTCACCGCAGTGACTAACTTACTCCTAGTCCATAGTCCCCTTTCCTCCATACTGTATGGGTGTCCCTCGCTAGGGCGGGAGACGGAACCTTTTTCACCAGAAAAATCATCTTCCCCTTTAAATTTAGGTGCGTGTAGGGGCGGGCCCTGGGACTCCACCCACCGGCACCACTCATCCCCTTTGACGCATCGACAATAGTAACATTTCCTAATGACACCAGTTTTATTAGGGGCGAGGATGGTGGGACGTATGGAGGAACAGGGACAATGGACTAGAAGTACGCTGGTCGCCACAGTGAGTAACTTATAATTACTCCTACGTCTCCTTTCCTCCATACTGTATGGCCGATGACAACTGAATGTAGTCCAGGGTGGAGAGTTGCCCCTCTTAAGAAAACAAGTTCCTTAACACTGCCTGACCAAATGCTGCGTCCGACTTGGCGCTGGCTACCAAACAGTAGTGCTTGCAGAAGGCAGAGGGAGTAGCCCACATAGCTGCCTTGCTGATAACCTGCCACGGAACCGGCCTTTGAAAAGCTGCCACCGTGACTTTAGCACTGATTGCGTGGGCATGCATGTTTGCTGGCAATGGCCTGCGCTACCCCTCATATGCCTCCCTGATGGCCATAACCATCCACCTTGCTATGGAAGCCTTGGAGGCCTGACAGCCTGGTTTTGATCCCCCAAAGGTGACGAATAAGGCATCTGATTTGCGGAAGCTCTTGCTTCTGTCCAGGTAGAATCTTAGCGCCCGTCTGACATCTAGACAGTGCAGTACCCTCTGGGCGTCATCCCTAGGGTTCGCAAATAATGTTAACACTATCGCCTCATTTAGGTGAAAAGAGGAGACGACAGTAGGTAAGAATGTGGGGTGTGTTCTGAGCACCACCTTATTCATATGAAATGTAGTACATGGCTCTGAAGCCACTAATGCCTGGATCTCACTTATTCGGTGTGCCAAGGTAAGACCCACTAGGAGTGCTGTCTTAATGGTTACTAGCCTGATGTCCACGGACGCCATAGGCTCAAATGGTTTATGTGCCAGGGCACCCAGGACCACATTGAGGTCCCACACCGGGTGCAGTTTCTTGATAGGTGTGGGCTACATTGATCCATACAGCTGTACTCCCTTCCATAACAAAGCTGCACTTCCGCAGAAAAAGCAAATTGACAGCGTTGGCTCCTGTGAGCACGACTGCCTCACGGCAAAACTGCATTTTGCAACTACAAAAAGATGGCTGCACCATCTTGCCAAGCACATATTGGGCAGAATGGAACAAGGGGGCACACTGAAAAACCCTGCCAGCATGTTGCTTACATGTACAAAATAAGGGGAGTGAAAAAGCAGCACCAAGTTACCATTGAAAAAGGGAAAGACTTATATTTAAAAATGATGTCGCTCTGATGCTCTTTTCCTCCGATTCCTCATCACAATACTTATTAATGAGACCCTGCAGTGCCCATTCACATTTTAATACAGCAGAGAAGAGCAGTATCCCTGAATGACAGGCTGTTCAGCTCTGAAGAAATCAAAAGAAGCTTTACTTCAGCTACACGGGAAACGCTTTACTTTTCGGCTACAAAATATCAAAGATCATTGTGTCAAAAAAGCCCTGGCTTTCTGGGCCTATGTCAATTACAGTGCATCTGTATTTTAAACCCATTGCTGCATACAAGAAGCGAGCTATGGCTGCAAAACAATAGTGGGAAGGCAGAGGGAAGCCTAAACCGAATTTGCAAGAAAAAAGGCCAGCAGCACTACATGTTTAAATGTACTTTTGCAAATAAAGAAATATACTTGTTTAAAAGTGTATGTTGGATAATGCCCTGCCTGCCATTATCTAGCAATGTGAAGGGGTTTGTGCTGTGAAATACATATGCGAGATCTTATTGAACAGGCTTTATTATGATTTATAACAAAAATAAATAAAATAAGGAATTAAACTGCATTGGCTGGATTTTGCGAGTGCCAGAACAGGTTTATCCTGCTGGCTAAGCTAAGGCTTCCCCAAAAAGGAACCACCACAAACGTTCAGGACACCTGGCTGTTAATTACTAGGTTGGAAAACTTTGACTGACCAAGACAAAGAAAGTTCACATACTCATCAGACTTTCGTCTGGGCTGAGGTCTTCTACAATAGAAATTCTGGGACACGAGTATGTGAAAAAGAAAACCACACCTCCAATGACTTCTACAAAAAGCTTCAAAGAAAAACTCCATGCAGACCCTCGGCTAAGGGGGGCAGCCTGGAAAGGCACAACCATATTTGGAGGACAATGCCGACCATTTGATTTAAACAGCTATTTTATTAAGAAACCTTTTGTTTCTTAATAAAATAGCTGTTTAAGACTTTTACCTTGGCAATAGGACTTTGCAGGAATGTAAAAAGTTGGTTTTAATGTAACTTGGAACAGAAATGGCAGAGGACAAGTTACTCTCTTACCTACGTTCTTTCAATGGTATGGTCCGATGACGTATTCCATATCTATGACAGTAATCACCACAGCTGTGCTGCTTCAAAAAATCTTCGGCTTCCGAGTCCTGTGTCGATGACGTCGATATGCCGCCCTCGAGGACCTCCTCCGACGGCTGACGTGACTGGATGGTATTAGTAGGGCGCACGATGCCCGTAGCCCCAGTTGTAGTTTTTTCCCCCAGAACGTATGGCACCAGTCTTCTGCCAGTCTGACACACAAAGCCTTGAGGAAACGTAAGTGTAACGCTCACCTGGTTCCCACGGAGGCGCGGCGTCGAAGGCGCAGAACTCTGAAGATGGACAGGAAGGGCCCCTCTATTCTGGCTTCCCTGGCTCGTTGGATACC
The DNA here is from genome assembly GCF_040938575.1 of Ambystoma mexicanum. Classification (NCBI taxonomy): domain Eukaryota; kingdom Metazoa; phylum Chordata; class Amphibia; order Caudata; family Ambystomatidae; genus Ambystoma; species Ambystoma mexicanum. Next base: position 347,262,112 of record NC_090922.1, read on the forward strand.
CTCCTGTGCGTGAAAAGGGAGTATTACCAACTGTGGAACAATGCTCAAGCCTCCCACTCCCTTCCAACCCTCCACGATACCTCCTCCACGATTCCCCGTGAAGCCTCACCTTAGGGTTTGGAAGGATGAGCTCTCCATCCTGCTTCTGATGCAGGGGCGCGTTGAAACCCAGTTACTTCACTGGATTGAGGATTGATGGGAGTTCAGGTAAGCTTGACTGTTCAGGTAAGGCGCTGTAAAAATTCTGTTCAAAAGTTCAAGCTTAATAATAATGTTCGTTGTCTAATTGCAGCAAGTGCTAATGCTTAAGTCTTTTTCCCCTTAGGGGCCGGGGTTCGGAGTGCCGGAGATATGGCGCCAACCCGAAGTGAAACAGTTCTGGATGAGCGCTCAGGTAATGTCTTTGCATTCGCTTATTCAATGTCTTTGTCTTTTTTCTCCATAGGGGCCGGGGTCCGGAGATGCCAGGAAGCGGCAGGACCCGAAATGCAGTGGGAATAATCCAACAGGTAAGACTTAAAAGGAAACTGAGCTTTCCTTATTCCTTTTCTCCCTCTCACCTTTGTTCTTGTCTTTTTTCCGCTAGGCGCCGGGGCGTAGCTGAATCCGGAAGATCGCTGCTGAAGATGGAAGCGCCTTGCAAAGGTGAGTAAAATGCAGCGCTGCAGCGATCGAAACAAAATGCCTTTAAAATGATGTCTTCCTTTTCAGGGCCGTTGGAGAAATGACTCTGGGATGCAGATTTAGCAGGTAAGGGCTTTTCTTCCCCTATTCTCTTCCTTTCTCCCCTTGCAGGTGTTCCAGGGTGCTGGCAGGCGTGGCTGAAGTCAGGATGCAGGAGCTGACACGGTGAGCGTCCAGCTGCTAGGTGCAGAACAACGCGAAGCAAGTGTGGCTGTTCGGGTGGGGTTTAAATAGCCTTGGAAGAGGTTCCTGGTATGTATCCTTCCACCAATCAGGTATGTATCCTTCCCCGACCACACCCGGGTGGTGAAGTAGTCCTACAGGTAAAGTAGTCCCATTCAGGCCTCAAGAGAGCCTGGATGAAGCAGCAAGGTCTGCATCAGGTAAGTGTGCACCCAAGTACTTAAACACATATCCTCTTCTATGAGCCTTGCGCCTAAGGTGCCAGGACTGGGGTCCGCTATGAGCCTGGCGCCTAAGGCGCCAGGACTGAGTCCAAAGGGCCCCGACTTGGGCCCGCTGAGACTTCCCTGGGGAAAATGATGTCTGCCTCTGGGGTTGCTGGGCCCGGCCTGGCTCCTTGGAGGTAGGCATCATGACAGTACCCCCCCTCAAGGCCCCTCCCAAGGTCTTTTCCTCCGGGGGTTTTGGTTTGTGCGGGAATCTTCGATGGAATCGTTGAATTAATCGTGGTGCGTGAACATAGTTACTGGGTTCCCAAGATCTTTCCTGAGGTCCATATCCTTTCCAATCAACAAGATAGAAGAGTTTCGACTTAACTATCTTGGAATCTAAAATGTCTTTCACATCGAATTCTAATTCTCCATCAATTTGGACAGGGCCTGGGGGCTCAGACAGTCTGGTTCCAGGTTGTACTGGTTTTAGAAGAGATGCGTGAAAAACGGGATGAATCTGCATGTTGGATGGTAAATCGAGTTTAAAGGCCACTGGGTTGATAATAGCTTTGATGGGGTAAGGCCCAATGAATCTGGGATTAAAAGTTTGCTGACCCTTGAGGGGTAGATGTTTAGTTGCTAGCCATACCTGATCTCATACTTGGTAAGGAGGAGTTTTACTTCGGTGCAAATCAGCGTTTTCTTTATACTTTTTCTTGGCTTGCTGTAAGTGGGTTGTAGCTTCTTTGAAGGCTTGGGTTATTGTGGAATGTAGGTGATTTACTGCAGGCATCTCCAGGGTCAGAGGTGGATCTAGGTCAGAGGTCCGAGGATGGTGACCATACAGGGTATAAAATGGAGTCTGTCCGGTTCCAGAATGCACTGAATTGTTGTATGCATATTCTGCAATCCAAAGGATGTCTTTCCAATTTAACTCGGATTGGTGTAACATGCATCGCAGATATTGCTCGAGAGTCTGATTGGTTCTCTCGGTTTGTCCGTCGGTCTGGGGGTGGTGGCTGGTAGATAACCGCACGTCTATTTGTGCTAGTTGGCAACATTTCTTCCAAAAGTGGGAGATAAATTGACTTCCACGGTCTGAGACTAATATGGAAGGGAAACCATGTAACCGCACTATATTTTCCATAAATTCCTTGGCCAACGTGGAAGCTGACGGCAATCCTTTTAAAGGGATAAAATGGGCCATTTTGGAGAATAGATCCACTATTACGAGAATCGTGTTGTAACCACCACAAGGAGGCAGGTCAGTTATAAAGTCCATTGACAAGGTGTGCCAAGGTGCTGGTGGAATGTCCAAAGGTTGAAGTAGGCCGGCTGGCCTTTTCTTTTGACTCTTATTTTGGGCAAAGATTCCGCAAGACAACACAAATGACTTTATGTCTTTTCTCCAAGAAGGCCACCAGAAGTGGCGTTTGATCTTTTCTTCTGTTTTCGCGATACCAGGGTGTCCTTCCATTAATGATTCATGATGACGGGTAATGACAAGTTCCTGCAATTCTTTACTTGGCAGAAATAACCGCTCTTGGAAGTAGGGTAAATCATCCTTAATGGTGTAGTGAGGACCCTTTTGACTCCATTCCAGTAAGGCAAAAGAGTCAAAAAGCTGTTTTACTTGAGCTTGGATGTCCTCAATGGTTTGCAATGAAGTCAAGCCCAGAATTCTTTGTTCCGGTATGATTGGCAAGGTTCTAAACTCGAATTGGGTTCTTCCATGCCTATCCGGGATAAGGCATCTGCCTTACCATTCTTGCAGCCAGGGCGATAGGTGATTACAAAATCAAATTCCGCAAAGAATAAAGCCCATCGGAGTTGTCGCGAAGATTGAGCTTTGGCCGTCTTTAAATACTGCAAATTTCTGTGGTCCGTAATTACGGTGATGGTGTGTCTTGCACCGAGAAGATAGTGACGCCAAGCCTTGAAAGCTGATTTAATAGCCAGTAGTTCTTTGTCGGTAATTGCGTAATTGAGTTCAGGTGGAGAGAATTTTCTGGACCAAAAGGCCACAGGGTGTAGTTGGTTAGTTTCTGGGTCTCTTTGCGACAGGACAGCTCCCATGGCCGAACTGGATGCATCGGTTTCCACGATGTAAGGGAGATCTGGGCGCGGGTGCTTCAATACAGGCGCAGAGGTGAATTTGGTTTTCAGGTCCTGAAAGGCTTGTTCAGCCTCAAGAGTCCATTCAAAGCGTTTATTTTTCTTTAGGAAAGCTGTGATGGGTTGAACAGTTCGAGAAAATTCCGGGATGAACCTTCGATAGAAATTGGCAAAGCCAAGCATGCTTTGCACTCCCTTCACAGAGCCAGGAGATGGCCATTTGAGAATGGCGTCCACTTTCCGCGAGCCCATTCGGATTCCTTGAGGTGTCAGGATGAATCCGAGAAACTCCACTTCTGTGGTATGAAAAACGCATTTTTCGGGCTTGGCAAATAATTTGTGCTGGCGCAATTTCTCAAGAACTGCCCTAACATGGTTTCTGTGATCAGATTCTGAGGAGGAATACACCAGGATGTCGTCAATATAAACGATGACACAAACATCGATAAGTTCCCGAAGAACATCATTCATGAAGTACTGAAAGGCGGCAGGTGCGTTGCAAAAACCGAAGGGCATTACTTGATATTCGAAGAGCCCAAATTTGGTGCGGAATGCAGTCTTCCACTCATCGCCCTCTTTTATACGTACCAGGTGGTAAGCTCCTCGGAGATCTAGCTTGGTGTACACACGAGCATCTTTTACTTGGTCGATAAGCTCAGGTATCAGGGGCAAAGGGTAACGATTCTTAAACGTTATCTGATTTAGGGCGCGGTAGTCAATACAGGCCCTAAGGTCTCCTTCCTTTTTAGGTACGAAGAACAAAGCGGAAGAGACTGGTGACTTTGATGGGCGAATGAAGCCATTGGCCAGGTATTGATCCAAATACTGGCGTAAATGCAGGTTCTCAGGTTCAGTAAGAGCATAAATCCTACTACAAGGTAGTTGTGCATTGGGTACCAAGTCGATTTGGCAATCGTAAGATCGATGGGGAGGTAAGGTGTTAGCCTGCTCTTTCTGAAAAACGTCTTGGAATTCTTGGTATTCAGATGGTAGCTGTACAGGGGTGGAAGTTACAGAGGCTAGACCCATAGCTGGATTCCTTGGGTAACAGGTTGGTTCACAATCAGGAAAAGTTATCTTCTTTGCTCGCCAGTCTATTCTCTGATTATGTGTTTCTAACCAAGGGATACCAAGAAGTACTTGAAATTGTGGGGCCTTGATCACATCAAACACGATTGCTTCCCGATGTCCGTCCTGACCCACCAGAGTGATTTCAACTGTGGAATGCGTTACAGGCCCTGAGGCTATTTCGGTTCCATCAACTGTAGTAATTACGTCTTGGGTTACTTTCGGGCGGAGAGGAAGCTTAATCCTGGAAGCCAATTCACGGTCTATGTAATTTCCAATAGCTCCACTGTCTATGTATGCTTTTATAGCATGCAACTGCTGAGGCTGTTTTGGGTTCACAAGCACCATTGGCATGACAAAATGCGAGGTCAAAGAGTTTGTTTTCAAGCTCGGCAAGTGGACCCCTACGCTTGTCGGGCTAGGTCGTTTCCCGAACCAGGTGTCAATAACTCGTTATCAGTGGCTCCAACCACCTACTTGGGTGGTTTAACTGGACAACTTTGAAGAAAGTGACCGGAAGTTCCGCAATACAGACAAAGTTGCATTTGTCGCCTTCTCTCTCGTTCCTTCTGCGTTAATGGTCCTTTAACACTGCCAATTTGCATAGGTTCGGAAACGTCAGTACTCTTGGAGTTAACGTGGGTCTTGATAGGTACTCTGGTTTCATACTTGAGCCGATCTGCTTTTCTATTTTGAAGTCTGTGATCAAGTTGAACCACTAACTCTATGTAGTCTGCGCAGGCCTGGGGTGGATCTACTATCTGAGCTATAACATCTTTAAGCTCTCCGCGCAGGCCTCGATGAAACAATGTGATCCTTTTATTTTCAGGCCATCCGGTTTCCACAACTAGTCTATTAAAGGTGGCGATATAGGACAAAAGATCCTGATTACCTTGTTGTAAGGATAGCAGTTCGTTGTAAAGGGCCTGTCCCTGCGAGTGTCGAGCGAACAATCTTTCCATGCTGGCCTGGAAGCCGTGGAAATCCCGGAGAATGGGATCATCCTGATTTACCAATGGAATAGACCAATCGGCAGCACAGCCACTGAGGTAAGATAGTACAAAGGTTACTTTGGTCTGGTCGTTGGGGAAGGCCCCGGGCCTGCATAAAAAGTGTAAACGGCATTGGTTCATAAAAACGGCATATTTCTTGGGATCCCCCGCAAAACGTTCCGGCGGGGCCAAAGGCACGTGTCCAGGTAGATTGGTTTGTACCGGGTTATTCGAACCCATTGTTGTAGAAATATCTCCGGAAACAGGTAAAGGAGTGTGCTCTGCCTGGCCCTGCAATAACCTTTTGGCCAGATCATCAGTTCTTTCCTTGGATAGGATTAGTTCCCTTCTGAGAGCATTAGTCTCCTGGCGGGATGAGTGCACTTCTGCCCGTAATTCCCCTAAAAGATGGGCTAGCTGATCTGTCTCGGAAGCCTCCATAGCGCCCAGGTGGGAAATTGTGGTAAGGCTTCGCGTTCTGTAACGCTCACCTGGTTCCCACGGAGGCGCGGCGTCGAAGGCGCAGAACTCTGAAGATGGACAGGAAGGGCCCCTCTATTCTGGCTTCCCTGGCTCGTTGGATACCCTCCTGTGCGTGAAAAGGGAGTATTACCAACTGTGGAACAATGCTCAAGCCTCCCACTCCCTTCCAACCCTCCACGATACCTCCTCCACGATTCCCCGTGAAGCCTCACCTTAGGGTTTGGAAGGATGAGCTCTCCATCCTGCTTCTGATGCAGGGGCGCGTTGAAACCCAGTTACTTCACTGGATTGAGGATTGATGGGAGTTCAGGTAAGCTTGACTGTTCAGGTAAGGCGCTGTAAAAATTCTGTTCAAAAGTTCAAGCTTAATAATAATGTTCGTTGTCTAATTGCAGCAAGCGCTAATGCTTATGTCTTTTTCCCCTTAGGGGCCGGGGTTCGGAGTGCCGGAGATATGGCGCCGACCCGAAGTGAAACAGTTCTGGATGAGCGCTCAGGTAATGTCTTTGCATTCGCTTATTCAATGTCTTTGTCTTTTTTCCCCCATAGGGGCCGGGGTCCGGAGATGCCAGGAAGCGGCAGGACCCGAAATGCAGTGGGAATAATCCAACAGGTAAGACTTAAAAGGAAACTGAGCTTTCCTTATTCCTTTTCTCCCTCTCACCTTTGTTCTTGTCTTTTTTCCTCTAGGCGCCGGGGCGTAGCTGAATCCGGAAGATCGCTGCTGAAGATGGAAGCGCCTTGCAAAGGTGAGTAAAATGCAGCGCTGCAGTGATCGAAACAAAATGCCTTTAAAATGATGTCTTCCTTTTCAGGGCCGTTGGAGAAATGACTCCGGGATGCAGATTTAGCAGGTAAGGGCTTTTCTTCTCCTATTCTCTTCCTTTCTCCCCTTGCAGGTGTTCCAGGGTGCTGGCAGGCGTGGCTGAAGTCAGGATGCAGGAGCTGACATGGTGAGCGTCCAGCTGCTAGGTGCAGAACAACACGAAGCACGTGTGGCTGTTCGGGTGGGGTTTAAATAGCCTTGGAAGAAGTTCCTGGTATGTATCCTTCCACCAATCAGGTATCTATCCTTCCCCGACCACACCCGGGTGGTGAAGTAGTCCTACAGGTAAAGTAGTCCCATTCAGGCCTCAAGAGGGCCTGGATGAAGCAGCAAGGTCTGCATCAGGTAAGTGTGCACCCAAGCACTTAAACACATATCCTCTTCTATGAGCCTGGCTCCTAAGGCGCCAGGACTGGGGTCCGCTATGAGCCTGGCGCCTAAGGCTCCAGGACTGAGTCCAAAGGGCCCCGACTTGGGCCCGCTGAGACTTCCCTGGGGAAAATGATGTCTGCCTCTGGGGTTGCTGGGCCCGGCCTGGCTCCTTGGAGGTAGGCATCATGACAGTAAGCTGCAATCGCATAAGAAATTCTGTAGCGGGGAAGGCAGGGAGGGAGCGATATGGAATACCTTGTCGAACCATCCCATCGAAAGAACGTTACCAGGTAAGAGAGTAACTTGTTCTTTGAGGGGATTGGGTACTCCAACGTATTCCATATCTAGGACAGACTCCCAAAGCAGTACCAATGCAAAGAGGTGGGAAAAGAATTTAGAAAACAGAAATTTAGAATGCCCAATCAAATTGTGGAGTAAAGGACCGCTTTGCTAAAGGCCAAATCCTGCCCACGGATGGAATCGAGGGAGTAGTGTCGTACAAAAGTATGTACCGAAGCCCAGGTGGCTGCATCACAGATGTTACGAATAGGAACCCCCCTCTGTAGGGCAGTAGAGGCAGCCATATCCCTGGTAGAATAGGCCCGTAAGCCGACCGGTGGGCCCTTACATGCCAAGCGGTAACACTCAGAGATAGCCAAAATAATCCAGCGAGACAAAGTCTGTTTCGTCACAGCTTGTCTCAAACACTTTCCAGCGTAACCAATGAAGAGTTGATCGTCCACTTTGACCCGGGACATGCGTGAAATATAAAAACTTAACGCTCTCCTAGGATGAAGCCTATGGAGCCTTTCCTCTTCCTTACCAGGATGTGGAGGAGGATAAAACGCCGGAAGAACAACCTTCTGGCTTAAATGAAATTCCGACACCACCTTCGGAAGAAAGGAAGGACGAACTCTAAGGACAACCCTGTCCTTAGGAGACACAGTGAAGGGTGGCTTAACTGACAGTGCCTGTAACTCACTCACTCTGCAAGCAGAAGTGACCGCAAACAACAAATACAGTTTTAAGAGTTAAACGTCTCAAAGGGCATGAATGCAAAGGCTCAAACGGAGCACCCATCAAAAACCTGAGCACAAGGTTCAAATCCCAACCGGGCACCAGGAAAGGTGACGGAGGGAACACATTAGTGAGCCCTTTCAGTAACTGAGAAATTAAAGGAATTTTAAAATAGGAACACTCTTCAGACGAGCGCTTAAATATAGACAGCACCGCCAGGTAATCTTTAACGGTACCCACTTGCAGGCCCCTGCGGGCCAAAGAAAGCAAAAAAGACAGAACCATGGGAATGTCACATGAAAAAGGATCCACATTCTTAACCCTGCACCAGTCGCAGAACTTACGGCACGGTACAGGGATTTTTTTGCTGGCCGTCTGGCCGAGAGCAACACCTCCGTCAAGTCTTCAGGGAGGTCCCAATCCATATACCTCAACCTTTCAGAAACCAAGCGTGAAGGTTGAGGGATCTGACCTCTGGATGGAGAACCTGACCCCCTCCCGTGAGAGCAGATCGCCTCAGTAGGGAAGACGATGTGGAGGGCAGATGGACAAGTCGAGAAGGTCCGGCTACCACGTCCTCCGGGTCCACGCCAGAGCAATGAGGATCATCCGGGAACCGAACCTCCGTAACCTCCGCAGTACTTGCGGGATGACGGGGACTGGAGGAAACACGTACAGCAGTCGAAATGACCACTCCACCACGAACGCGTCTCCTAAGGCTCCTTTCTGAGGAAATTCCCGCGAGCAGAATCTCTTGCACTTCCGGTTGACACTGGAGGCGAAGAGATCCACTTGAGGGGTCCCCCACATAGCGAAGATCTCCAGGAGACTCTCCTGAGCCAATTCCCACTCGTGAGAGATCGCACTCTGCCTGCTCAGAGCGTCCGCCGTCTCGTTTTCGTCTCTGGCCAGATGAACTGCCGAGATCGAAACTTCCTGCTGGATTGCCCAGAACCAGAGCTGCATCGCCTCACTGCACAGAGGAAGTGACCCTTCCCCCCCCCCCTTTTTGTTGAGGTAGTGCATGGCCACCGTGTTGTCCGTCAGGATCAGGACATTCTTCCCTCGCACAGTCGGTAGAAAAGGCTTTAGGGCTAGCCTGACGGCCCTCAGCTCCAACAGATTGATATGGAGTCTGGACTCTGACTGAGACTAAACGACCGCTGACTGTCAACTCGTTGGCATGAGCTCCCCATCCCGTGAGGGATGCGTCCGTCACGATCGTCACCTCCGGCCAGGGTAGCCAAAATGGAGTCATCAGATTGTCTTCGACGGCCCACCACAGAAGGTCCTGGGCGACCGAGGACGGCACCTGAACAGGGTCCGACATCCTGCCGGAGGACTGAGACCACTGGAGCTTGAGTGCCCATTGCAAAGATCTCATCCGCAACCTGGCCTCTGGCACCAGAAGAATGCAGGATGCCATGAGGCTGAGCAATCTCAAGAACTCGAACGCTGGGAGACTCTGGGCAAGCTGAAAGTTGTGCACCATCTGCTGAATGTGATGAGCCCTCACCTGGGGAGGAAAACACTGCCCCAGGGAAGTGTCGAGCACTGCTCCGATGTACTGGAGCCTCTGAGTTGGTGTCAGATGGGAATTCTTTAAGTTGAGGGAGAATTCCAGCTTGTGGAGGGAGTGGCAGGTGACTGACAGATGATCCAGGACTTGCTCGGGAGAGCGCGCCGTGATCAACCAATATTCCAGGTAAGGGTAGACGTGAATCCCCCCCTTCCTGAGGTGCGCTGCCACCACTACCATGAGCTTGGTGAAGACCATCGGGCGGAGGTCAATCCGAACGGCAGGACCCGAAGCTGAAAATGCGAGTCGCCAACCGCAAACTTCAGGTACTTCTTGTGCTTTGGATGTATCGGCACATGAAAATAAGCGTCCTTGAGGTCGAGACACACCAACCAGTCCTGAAGTTGAAGAGCCTGGAGGACTTGAGAGAGAGTAACCATCTTGAACTTGTCCTTCCTGAGGAGTTTGTTCAAACCGCGCAAGTCCATGATGGGTCTCAATCCCCCGTCTTTCTTGGAAATCAAAAAATAAGGGGAATACCATCCCTTGTTCTTCTCTGCTACAGGCACCAGTTCTATGGTGCCTTTCTCCAGCAGGGATTGAATTTCCTGCGCAAGGAGCGGATCCGGACTCTTCAAAGAGATTCCCTGGTGGATTGTCTTGAGGCCTCTGCCGGAAAGGAAGACAGTAGCCGTAGGTTATGATCTCCAGAACCCACACATCTGAAGTAATGGCGCGCCACTTTGCAAGATGCTGCACCAGCCTTCCCCCAACCGGCGAACCATGGGACATGGCCTCATGACTGAGCTGAAGCGGCTGCAGCGTTGCCTGAGGGCAAAGAGGCAACAGCCCGAGCGGCCTTGGCACCTCAAGTACCTTGCTTTCCACCTCTGGCACTCCTATGGTGGCCCCTTTGACTGGCAGCTCCTCTCGCTTTACCAAAGGACGAGTAATAACGAAAGGAACCTCCCCTCCATTGCTGTCCCCTAGGACGAAAAGGCGGAGGTTGGCGAACTGCAGCGCCCAACGACTTTGCTGCAGCTTTGGAGGTCTGCAACCTCTCAAGGCTCTCGTCAGCCTTGCTGCCAAAAAGATGTTTCCCCGTCAAAGGGCATGTTGAGGAGCCGGGCTGGCGCATCAGGAGCAAACCCGACTTCCGCAACCACGCAAACCTGCGTATCACGGTGCTCCCCGCCATGGACCGCCTGATGCAATCTGCCATGTCCAACCCCGACTGAACGGCCTCATACATGGCGTCCTTACCATCCTGAACCATGGCAAGGAAACCATCCCGTTTTTTCCCTTCGCGAATATGTTCAGCCGCTAAGGAAACACAGTTCCACAGAGTGTGCGTGAAATGTGACAAGGCACATACGGAGTTGGCCGCCTGAAGCGCCATACCCCCTGAAGAAAACACTTTCTTCGCCCAGCCGTCAAAACGCTTGTCGTCCCTATCAGGAGGGATGGTAGGATACGAGGCCTGCTTTGCCGGGCCCGTAGCCGCCTGCACTACCAAACTCCCTGGAGTGGGGGGCTTGGTCAAGTAGCAGGGGTCGGTACTGGCTGGGCGGTATTTTCGCGGCAAAGACTTGGCCACTGCCGGAATACTCTCCGGAGCAGTCCAAGCCGCCGCCAACCTCCTCTGTAGAGTCATATGGAACGGCAGTACCGGGTCAGTTGGTGGACCTTGGTCAAGGATATCCATAACGTCATCCTGAAGAAAATCCCCTGGGGGAGCAAACCATCCCAAGCATTCGGTGGCCCTGGACATAAGGCGCCGGTAAGAGGAGTCTGCATGCGTGCCAGGCTCAGGCCTATAAAACTCCACCTCCAGAGAGGTGTCAGCCCACTAGTATCATGCAGGGACTGCCGCAGGTCTTCAATTTGGCTATGGCCCGAGAAAATCTCATCCGGCACCGTATCCGGAACCATGCCATCGTCAGAGCCCTCATCCACCTCCGAAATAAACTCAAGCTGGCGGAAAGAAGGCGGAACAAAGCAATGCTTGGCCTTTGCCAGAGCCTTTCTAGGCGGTTCCACCGAGCCCCGGGGAGCCCCTGTCGAAACAGCCTCGAAAGGCGTCGAGTGAATCGGCGTTGACGCCGATCGCGGCACCGACAGCATCGATGGCGCCGACACAGTCCTCGAGGCCGTGGCCCCGAGCGTCTCCCTCGACAGCCGGGGCGCCGATGGCGTCGACTACTTCTTCGAAGGCGGGGCCTCGGAAGAGTCCTTGAAGACACGACAGGTTCACACGGTCTCGAGCGCGACGAGGACTGGGACCTGGAACAGGCATGCCAAGAACGATTCCCCTTGTCCGAGCGGGACCTCTCCCGCGAATCGTGATGACCACCCGAGCCCGAAGGCGTGCGAGCGGTGTCTCTCGACCGATCACAACCGACCCCACTCGGAGGCGCGGACGGACCAGTGACCTGCGATTTGAGAATCGGCAACATTTTCTTACCGAAGGAAGCCCATTCCTCCGGCGTTGCATGCTTGGTGGGGTAAGTGACCCGCCGACGGGCGGAGTCCTCGGAAGAGGACGGGGAAGGCGACTGATGACGATGCTTCCGGGAGTGCCTCGAAGAGGCAGAGGAGTGGCGGGACCGACTCTGGGACCGAGACCCACTGGACTTCTGACGACGCGTAGAGTCGCCCCTCGAATCGTCCGTCAAAAGTCCCGCAGACCTTGACTTCCGTGGCTTAGACACCTTATCGACTGATAACTTAGCTTTTGATGTGAGCGACTGGCAGTCGACACAGTTATCCGTGTCATGGGCCTCCCCGAGGCACCAGAGGCAGGCGTTGTGCGAGTCCGTAACCGACATCTTGGACCCACAGTCCGTGCACTTCTTAAAGCCCGGACGCGGTGTGGAAGACGAGGTAGACATCTTCAAGAAGAAACACTTCACAATACGAAAAAGGTTCGAAGAACCAAGAAAGAACAGGATCTCCGAAGCGAACACGTTCGCTGAAAAAACGGAACTGAGGCTACAGGTGTCGTGCGTCCTACTTATAACATCCAGTGACGTCGGCTGTCGGAAGAGGTCCTCGAAGGCGGCGTATCAACGTCATCGACGCAGACGCTGAAGATTTTCCAAAGCAGCACAGCTGTGGTGATTACTGTCATAGATATGGAATACGTCGGAGGACCCAATACCCTCGAATTGGGTATTCTAAGGAAAATATACATGATGACCTTGCAAATTTCAATACTGACATGCCCAATGATAATTTATACACCTGAAATTATTAGAAGGGTGAAACAATGTCTTACAGACTGCAGAGTTGGACTGGCATGTGCTGCATAAAATATGTAACCTGCTTATGTAATTTGTTTAGATGTCACAATTGTACAAATGTGCCATTTATAGCAAAACGGGATTGTAGCTAAAGTAACTGTGGGAGGTTCTGGACATAGTAAAACTTGCATCATAAATATGACAGCATGCCACTGGAACCCAACCAGCTGAGAGCAAGGCATCAACCATTACCCCTGACCAATCCAGTTGTTTAGAGGCGTGCTTAGCTAAGCCTGCCCCACCACATCATCTTACAAATAAGAGTGGTTGACAGCACTCTACACAGACTCTTTCCTGAATCTCCTGCACCTGCTTTCCCGATTTTCTACAGTCATCCTGCCAGACTCCAGATCCCACAACAAGGCCAAAGTGGCTGACCCCATCTCAGCAAAGGCCTTGAACCAGAAATCCCACTAAAATCCCATTAACAAGGGGAAAAGCTGTGCTAGCCTTAGCATCCTGAGACCTGACCGGCTTGTCCACTAGCTTCCTTTAGCTGTACTTGCCATCTGGTGACCAGACCTTTGCCCAGCTGCCTTTTGCCAGGAGAGTCCGATATCCAGTGACCAGAATCTTTTGTGACCAGAACCTTGACTGTTCAAAAATCCCAAAACTCAAGCGTGGACTGTGAGTATCTCCCCCTCCCAGAGAAACACATAGTCTCCCCATTGTGACCCTTTTGTCTATATTCCCCTCTCTAAGCAACCCTATCCATACCCTGATAACTTGTATAAATAGTTCTAATTCTCTGTGCACCCTGTTCTTGTTTTCTAGTTTTATCGCAATTCTGTCATTCATCTTCTCGAGTAACACCTTAGCCATATTTTGAGTAATCAATCTAATTTCCACATAAAGTTGTACGCTGAGGTGACAAGTTGACATTGCGAATCAACCTTGGAGCTTACTGTGTCCCTCTTTAACAATATAGTCTAAATAATTTAGTTTAAGTAAAATGTGCCTTTCTTTCAAAACCGATTCTCATTTTTAACTGCTTTATTTTCCTAAAAACGAACCTCATTCTACCGTCCAAATCTCTCGTAATTTACCAGGTATACCCCTCCTTTCACTTCTACATCATCACTGTGCTATACATCTTTTCCCCAGCCCAAAAACCGCATTCAAATTCAGTGTTTTTCACCAGTTCTTGTAAAAACCGTTTAGCATTTAAAGCTGAAAAAGTGTAAATGCAACTTTTCCACGTGTGAATCCGACTGCATTGGGTTTTCAATTTCAATCTGTTTTTTGAACTGTATGCTTTTGTGATACTTTGCCTGATGGTTGATAGTGATATAATATCCCTAATACTGTGATAAAACATATGCATATCATTATTTCAGCACATATAATTATTTACAAATTCAGTGTCTCATTTTAGGCCTTTGCAAAAGGTTTAAAGTCCGTTTTTTCCCCTCTTATTTTGTGATATATTCTATTTGCTGCCTCTTATCCCTGACTACCTGCTGCTTCTTTCTATCCACCCAGAATTCGATTATTGGTGGGTTGAGGGAACATTGCAGGGGAAACCTTAACTTGGGTGCCATCTATCCTAATTCAAAAAGTGCTCCTATTCATTTGTGCTTTGGTTATGTTTTACTAGAAGATTAACCAGGTGCATTGCTTTAATTTCCATTGTCATTATCACCCCATTAGTGATTGCTGCCCAATATTACAATTTGTGTGATTTTTGTGAACTTTAAAAATAAATAAATATTGTATTTTCACCTACCGGCCTGGTTCATGGTCCATTGTGAACCAGGGTATTTGTAAAAGGGGGTGTGAGAGGGGTCGTGTACGGGCTCAATTTGAATTTGTTGAAATTAATGAAAAAGCATTCCTATTGAGCGCCACATTGCAGGCTAAGACCAAGTGTCCTGGTCCAGTGTGGGACGCCTGATTGGAATCCTTAACATAGGTGGTACAACCTAGTGTGACCCGCTAAGTGCCTCTAAACAGCCGGATTCGAAGATGAGAATACCTCCTCCTGAGAGTTCTTGTAAGCTCCAATGGCCGCCAGATAAGTGCGGCATGTGTCTACTTGCATGCCTGAGTGTGTGAGGTGTGCAGAAAAGAGGCGCATGTCATCCAACATGCACGTCAAAGGATCAATTTCCTTTGATTCTGCCCAGTGACAGAACCTGGCGCACTTGCTTTTGTACTGGGTCCTGGTGGTGTTACTCCTAGTCCCCTGTAAAATGGCCAGGTTAGCCTGTGACAGGTGCAGATGCTTCAGAGAGACCTGTTCAGGAACCACGCTGCAAGGGCCAACTTCTGCGGGGAGGGGTGGATGACCGTGCCCCCCTGCTGAGAGAGTAGGTGTGCTGGGACCAGCGGGAGGTGTACGGGGGCCTGGTCTGACAGGCTGAGCAGCTCCGAGAACCAGGGTCTTGCTGGCAACCATGGGGTTAATCAGGATGATCCGAAGGCCCTTGACTACCTGATCCTGCAGATAACCATGTGCATCATTGGACCAGGGGGAAAAGCAGAAGCAGTCCTGTTCCACGGGATCTGCATTGCATCGCCCAGCGAACCCCTGCCTTGACCCTACGAGGTGCAAACTGGGGGCACCTCCTATTGGTACTGGTGGTGAAGGGGTCCACCTGCAGAAGACTCCACCTGTTGAAGATCACCTGAAGAAATTGCTCGTTCAACTGCCATACATAGTTGTGCACGCCCAGCCTGCTGAGCCTGTCGACCACTAAGTTGGACTCCCCTACGAGGTGGACTGCTGACAGGTGTATGTTGTTCACCAGAGGCCACTCCCAAATGTCGACCGACAATCTGCAGAGGTGAGGGGACCGGGTACCACCCTGCTTGTTGATAATACATGCAGGTCGAGCTGTCGGTTTGAATGAGAATCACCCTGCCAGTGATAATAGGTAGAAAGGATTTGAGAGCAAGCCAAATAGCCATCATCTCGGGCCAGTTGATGTGCGACAGCTGCTCCTGCCAGGATCATACTCCATGGACACTGTGGCAATCCGAACATCCACTATCTAGATGTACAAGAATCCTACTGATAGAAACAACCTTCTACATAGAATGAGTTTCCACCCACCCAACATTTTACGCAATTTACCTTTCGGGCAAACGTTAAGAATCAAAAGAATCGTAAGCGATCAAGCAGAATGTGATCTGGAACTCAACAAATTACACATGAAATTAAAAGAAAGAGGATATCCAGATGAAGATCTTACCGAAGCCAGGATCAAAACAGATGCACAAGACCACACCCAATTGTTGACAAAAAAACAAGAACGACCAAGAACGACCAAAGCCAGAATTGGTCTTCGTCACTAAATATTCGATCCGGAGTCGACAAATCAGGGACAGTGTTCTAAAAAGATGGACCATTTTACAGAATGATCAAAGAACTAAAGAGCTTGTTGCACAACCACCAGTCTTCGCTTATCAGAAAAGCAATAATTTACGAAATCTATTGGTCGATACACAGAACAGAAAATCAAAACAAAAAACAGCTGACAAATTCCCTGGTACGCATCCATGCATGAGTTGTGGCAACTGCAACAACATAATGAAGGGACCTCATATATCACACCCATGAACAGGAGAGAAAATACAACTAAAACAACATGTCTGTCAGAGAATGTTATTTACGCAATTAAATGCCCATGTGCCAAGTATTACGTGGGGGAGACCGCTCGCAAAATACACGCACGCATTAACAAACACAAATCCTGCATTAGAACAAATATTCAGACGTCAGCAGAAGCAAGGCACTTCCATCAGAATGGACATACAGTGGCACAACTTCGGTTCACAGTACTTGAAGTGATACCTACCAAAGGACAAAATATAAACATGAAGAAGTTGAGAGCCCAAAGAGAAGCATCATGGATTGAGAGGATTGGTTCTCTAACACCCGAAGGGATGAATGAAGAACAAGATTTAAGTTGTTTTCTATGAATAATGCTTTTTCTCTTATATTTGATGTTTTTTTGTCGACATTTTCTTGTATGAACGATCCACTTTCTTGCATTTTTTAAACATAAGCATATACCATCTCTATAATTATATCTCACAATGTAGTTCGCACATTCTTGCTGTTGCACATTCTACATGTATAGCGCATCCACTTACAATAGTCACTATTTTCAAAAACACAGATAGCATCCGTTTTGCATTACATTTACAATTATGGTTCACCATTTCGAACCATATTTAAGTCCGATTCATGCCTCTTTCCCTTCCCATTCTTGCTACTATTTGGCTCTTTTATCCCATACATCTTTCATCGCTATTATCATCAGCCTCCCGTCTTATGTTTTTATCATTCACAATTCACATAATACACTACGTTTTGAGATTACCACCACATTATTTCGTAACATTTCACTGTTCCTCACATTTACACAGGTTTATTACATCTTTCCAAGATGTCCACTTTAAAACACACGCAACGCAGCGTATGCTGCCTCACGTTGATATTAACATCTCCATGACAACCTGCAAACAACAGAGCCAACTCTAATTCAGACGCGAGCCGCGCAACACTCATACATTTCCATAGCGTTCTGAGATTTCATTTCGCAGGTAATCAAAGCGAGATGCAACTTTAATATTTTCCGCCCACTGACACAAGAGTTAAACCCTAATGTAGCTATATTTCCCTTTTAGAAGAACACTCGAACGAAGGCGGTATCACCCTTTAGACTTCCCCCGCCTCATTGATATTACACGCGTGCTAACACAGCGTTTGACTTGGCAGTTCTGACAGTGAATTCACGCTCCTATGCTTTTCTCCATTTCAGGCAACAATGTGAACCGCGTCACACAGAATACTTACAAACTTGCATTCAGAGCAACCTATAATTTAGTTTTATTGTTTCAGATCTACAATCAGGCACCATTTTGTTCGCTTTCTCTCCATGATACTGCTTCATGGATTTTCTTGCATGAGAATAGCAGGTCAGTCCCTTGGCCTGTTTTTTCAAGCTCTGTTACATTTACAATGAGTATCAATTGTGGTAATATGCTTATTTGTCCTTTATTTTTATTTATTTTTTCAGAAATCTTTCTGATAACGTTATAATCCTCCACTAATGATGGGCACTTTGGATGATGACATAACCAGTTACCCATTTCCTAACACAACATGGGTAATGTATGTGAATCTCACTATTGTAACTTGACTCTCCAATCATGCTTTTGCTCATTTTGACAACGATTATGCTATGACTTGATGTATGATTACTCTATACTCCAATTTTGGACACTGTGGTTGACTTGTTCATTGTTATAATCACCTAAGAGATTTAACCAGAAGGCAGATACTAATATATATATGTTCACAGGCCCTGAAGAAGGGTTTTACACCCGAAATGCATAGGCCTTAATGTGACATTTCAGCCTCAAAATTCGAATTCCCCCAGAGGAATTACAGCTTATGAAAATAATAAGCAGACCAAGATTTAATAAATACATATTTTTTTTTACAGTAAGCTTTCGTTGAACTTTAATTACTGTATGAAACCACACCCAAGTAGTATACAGGAGTGCAGCCCGCACCGCGGCCTTCACAGCCAAGGTCTTTCTTTTGTGATTCGTATAGTGTTCTACCACGGAGACACTTCTTCCAGTGGGTTTGCACCCTACATTTTTAAAGAAACATTTTTTCAATTTTTTTCAATTTTTCATTGGCCTTGTAAAGACCCTGAGGGCTGAAGTGAGTCCAAAGGGTAGAACTCTCTATTGAAAGTGAAAACCCATGATACTGAACCTCAGGAAGGACCAATGGGGTTCCCAAATCGGGACATCTAGGTAGGCATCCTTCAGATCCGGGGAGAACATGCAGTCTCCCGCACACAATGTCTCCGCTATGAAGGCTGGGGTAACCAACTTGACTGAACAGGGCTGTAAAGACAACCACTAGATCATCCCACTGGCCTCACACCATTGGCTCGAGAGGCACTCCTGCATGGGGTGCATGCACAGACGAGGGTGAGAAACTAGGAAGATGCAGGAAGCCATCATCCACAGCAGCCGCATGGCCTTGCGGCCTGGTATCCGGTGACTGGCTACATAATGAGGGATCTGGAACAGCATGTTTTAACCTGTCTCGGAGGGGAAGACGAGCCAGTCTTCTGTCTAGATTAGGGCACCCAGAAACTGTTTGACTTGGCTGGGGATCAGACTTGACCTATTCTTGCTGATAGAGAATCTTAGACTGAATAGGAGATCTACTGTCCTATGGGCATTTCCCCAGGCATGTTCCATACAAGTCTCTGATTATGAGCCAGTCGTCGAGGTAAGGATACACAGGGATGGACTGCCTGCGCAGGTGAGCATCCGCTACCACTTGTACCTTGGTAAGCACCCTCAGGGCTGGGGCAATGCCGAAGAGGGTAACCTTTAACATGGGGTGTGTCCTCTATCTTGAACCTGAGGTACTTTATGTACGCTGGTAACACTGAAATATGAAAGTATGCATATGTCCAATGCCGCAGCAGAAGAATTGACATCCTGAACTTTGAGGTTTGACATATTTGTTTGCAGGACGAAGATCTAAATCAGGGAAAATGGTTAGTTCCTTTTTGGGTACAAGAAAGTATATTGAATAAGATTGTATGTAGTACCCTTTGGGTGCACTACAACAACCCTGACCTCCTGGCAATAAGAACCCAACCTTTGACATAAGTCTGTACTACACAGGTTGGTAGCGTGTTGAGCAGCCAGGCTTATCTCAAGAGTGGTCAATGTGAGCTGTAGGGGAGTTACACAGAGATTCACGGTGACAAGTATTCAAATAAACTCTTACACACAAGGTTTCTTGATTAAAAAATTATTAATTTATCAGTCAGTTAGAATAAGCCTTCTTCAGAAGGGAGTAATACAAAGAAACACACAAGTACACTCCAACAACACACACTTAGTTTTCTAAATCAGCAAATACCCATTTGGGATGACAGGTGACTTCAATATTTAAGGTGCTGTTGACATTAATATATCACTGTTACATTTAGAATATTCTTGAGGAGTGTTCAAGAAAAGAGAGTTCAGAATAAAACAAGTATTCACACAGTTATCCTTAAGCAGGTAAGTACTTTCAAAATAACCCCCCAATGCAAAGTCAGTTATCCGTTTCCTGGAAGCAAGGCAAACACATAAGCAAGGGAGAGAAGAGTCATTCAGGGAGCCATGCCAGCCAATGTTAAGTTAGCAAAAGCCAAGGTGAACTGAAGCACTTATTGGTAAGTAGAAAGTCTTTCACAATGTTTCGACAGTCTTTGTAGAATAGAAGAAATCAAAGTAGGGCCACAAGCTGATTAGGCTTGTGAGGTAGAGAAGCTGCAAGCAATTCTACAAGAGCAACCAAGACAAGTCTCCAACGAGGACAAACAAGGCAGCACAACAAGAGGTAAGTTCTCTCAGACTTTACAGTGCCTTTAGGTTGAAGAAAAGTGCAGCAGGCAACTTCGGTTCCTGTACACCTCTGCAAAGCCTGGTATTCCTGGGCCTCAGTTGTGGGGACAAGAGGGAGGACGTCTGGGGACTCTGCACTGTAATGGGACGGCCACCGGCCGCAACCGGCAATCTTCAAACAAGTGGCAGTTGGTGTTTCAGCTCCTCGCGTCTACTGCAAATAGCACCACTGCAGTTCCTGGCTGTCGAGATGGGATTTCCTTGCATCTGGGGTCCCACGCTCTGTTGAGGGGGCTCAGGCTCGTTCAGTGTTGCTTCCTGCAAGTCCGCATGATCTTCCTGGAGCTCTTGGCCAGCTTAAAAGCAACGCATACAATCTGGTGTTCCTCTCCCTGGCTATTCAGTTCCAGCAGCAACTGCAGTGGAATTTCAACCAGCTCCGAGAAGGATGCCCAGGTGGCTTATTTTGGAGTCGATTGGTCCCACCTACTAAAAGGGAGAAGTCGTCCTTGCAGGGGCTTCTCTGTCGATACAAATTTGGAGTTTCAGCACAGCAGCAGGGCTTCACCGGGCAAACCAATGGTCCAGGAGTTGAGCTGATGTCCTCTTCAAGTTCTTCTTTGGATTCCTTCGTCCAGTGGTCGACTCTGCCTTCTAAGCCAAAAAGCCTCGGCTTTTATGCAGGTTTCTCCCATTAATTCCAACCTAGCTGTAAGTCGCCCAGCAGGATGGCTGTCCTTGCCGGACAGCCAGCTGGCCAATCACCTAAGAGTGCATTCCTGTCTCCTATGAGACTAAGCACAGGGAGTTTCGGGCACCTCCCTCGCTTGCTGCCCCCGCCAGACAACCTGGAGCCAGAGGCAGGCTTCACTCGTGAATCCCACCAAAGGGAAAATGAACAAAGGGACCAAACCTGGTTTGGTGCACAGAGTAAATCTCAAGAAGGACCTTTCCACAAGCAAATGGTGAAAAAAGACCGGGGCCAATTTGACAAAAATGGCACCCATGGGTGCTTTACCGTGGCTGCGAAAGCAGCCGACAGTAAAAACACGCAATGGTAGTTAAAAGTAAACCACTGCCATTAAAATGTTACATGAGAAGCTAGACAAAGGGGATGCTAAGTAACCCCTCCAGTACTCTATTGTAAGATAGTGTGTGCTAGGTCTAGAAAGGTACAAATGTAAGTAAAGTCAATTTCACTTTACTACTTCCCTGAGCCATTGCACTGAAGGTGCTGTGTGAGACAATGTAAAAGATGATGCCTATGGAGTTTGTCAAATTCCACAGGCAAAAAGAAACAGTGTTCAAAATCACATTAAAATACATGTGAGAGTGGGGAAAAAGGGTCTCACACTCTCCAGGTTAAATATTCAAGTCCTCAAAATCCAGCAAAGTTGCTGGGGGTCTCTAAGGTAGAGAGGAATTAGCACATTTCTGAGAATTCTCCTGCTATAATGTGGCTTGGAGGGAGCATTGTGATGTCACCATGAATGTTCCTGGGTCATGTAGAGTGTTGCCATGATGAGGTTTGGATGCTAGTCAGTGTTGGCCGTTTGCTTTTGTGTGGATTCTGTGATTCGCCAGTTAGAGGGTGCCAGAGCTTTCTGCTGGCTGCACTGACTGGGCTGGGGGTCCATTTACTGAATAGCTTGTAAAATAAAAACTGAACTTATTCAGCTGCGTCTCTGCGTCATCATCTCAACATCTACCCAACAGGTTGGATTTGTGCATAGACTCAAAGGGAGGACCTATGAGCTTTGAGAGTACCAAATTGAGATCCCACCCTGGAGGCGGGTTGGAAATGGGGGGTAAAGTCTCTTTACTCCCTCCATGAAAGCCTTAACGACAGGGACTTTCCACCAGGACACCTTGTTTTTTTAAGTGGTGAACACGGATAGAGCCGCTAGATGAACCTTGATGGCGTTGAATACTAGGCCGGAGTCTAGTAAGTGGAGCATGTAGTGAAGAATGTGTGATGGAGTACATGCAATAGGGTTTACATTTTTTTGACTGGCATCATTTTTCAAATCTTTTCCATTTGTTAAATTAACAGTGTCTGGTTTTAGGTTTACGTGCCTCCTTGAGGATTTCCATACACCTTTGATGTAGTTTTAAATGACCAAACTCTTGACTTCAGGAGCCAAGCTCATAGACTGAGGATGTGGGTGTAACGTTGTCCACCCCCCCCCCGCCCAGTTTGAGCAGATGCGGATACCAAGGTTGGCTCGCCCACATTGGAGCAACCAGGATTAGAGTTACTTGCTCCTGGTGCATTTTGTGCACTATTCTGCTGAGGAGCAGTGTCAGTGGAAAAGCGTAAGCAGATTTCCCTGACCAGCTCATTCATAGGGCGTTCCCCCTTAGATCTGGGTTGGGGAACCTGGATGCGAAGTTTGGGCATTGTGTGTTTTGGTTTGTGGCGAACAAGTCTAAAGGAGGATAGCCCCAGAGGGAAAAGTTATTTTGTAAAATTCCTCTGTTGAGTTGCCACTCATGTTCTTCGGGTAGGGGATCTCTCCTTATAGAGTCTGCTAGAGAATTGAGTTCCCCTGGAACTTTTTGAGATACTAGGAACATGTTCCGCTTGAGTGCCCACTTAGAAATGTATTGGGCTGGCCTGGACAGACTTGGAGAGTTTGTACCTCTCTGCTTGCTTGTTTAAAACATGGCAGTGGTGCTGTCTGCAAGGACATGTACTCTTTGACCTGTTAGATGCACCTGAAAGGTTTGTAGGGCCTTAAGTACTGCTAGTAGCTCCAAAAGTTTGATGTGATTTGGGGCTGTGTTCTGTGTCCATGGGCCATGCGCTGTGTGGTCAAGGTAATGGGCTCCCCATCTGGAGAGTGAGGTGTCCGTTGTAACTATTGCTTGCACTTGAGGATTGTGAAAAGGTTTTCCCATTAACAAATGTTCCCTTGTCCACCAGCGTAGTGCTTGAACTAGGGTTAACTGAACCACTAGATCGTCCCATTGACCACTTGCCTGAGACCACTGTTTTGCAAACCACTCTTGCATTGGGAGCATGCGCAACCATGCGCGTGGAACCAGGCAAATGCATGAAGCCATCATCCCGAGCAAGGGCATTGCTTTGCGTACGCTTATTTGGCAACCAGCCAGATACTGAGGTATTTGTAGCAGTAGGTTTTGTACTATTTCGGTTGAGAGGGAAGACTAACCCCTCTTCTGTTTTTATGAAAGCTCAAAGGAACTGTTTGGTTTTGCTTTGAACAAGACTTTTTTCTCGTGGATTGAGAATCCCAATTGGAACAGAAGATTTATTGTCCTTTGGGTATTTTGCTCGCAAATTTCAGGGAATTCCCCTGTTATCAGCCAGTCGTCCAGATAAGGGTTCACTGGGATTGATTCTCTACTTAAGTGAGCCGCCACTACCGCTAATACCTTGGTGAATACCCTTTGACGAAGGGTAGCACCTTGAATTGGTAGTGTTGATTTGCTATTTTGAAGCGCAGAAATTTTCTGTGCACTGGGAACATTGAAATATGAAAGAATGCATCTTTCATATCCAAAGTTGCCAAGTAGTCCCCCTATATTAGCAGTGGGATTACTTCCTGTAGCGTAGCCATGGGAAATTTTAGAGGCTTGACATGTGTTCGCAGGTCTACGACAGGGCGCATTGTAAGGTCTTTGGCACAAGGAAGTACATTGAATAGATACCCTTGTTTACCTGGTTTGCCAGGACAATTTCTATGGCGTCCTTTAGTAGCAGTGCCTTCACCTCTTCCAGCAGAATGCGCTGTTCCTCCTGCATTGTTCATCTTCGTCTTGGTGGGTGGTTGGGTGGTGTTTGTATGAGTTCTATGCAATAGCCTCCCGCAACGATGGAAAGTACCCACTTGTCTTGACGTAATCAAACCTCCTACTGAAGAGGCATGGGAGAGGACCTGGAGCAGTTGGTCATTGCTTTGGTGGGGTGGAGCTTCTGGTGGAGAGGATCTGGACCTTCTGTGGTCCCTTTGAACATTTTGTTGGGAAGATTACCCCTGCGAGGAACCCCAAGATGAAGCATTGAAGTCTGCCCGCCTTGGTTGTAGTTGAAGGGCTGCTGGAAGTTTTGTCCTCTAAAAAGGCATGTATTAAATGCGCCTGTCTGGACATATGGTTTGTTTGTGAGCTGTCCCAGGGATGTGAGGGTGTCGTACTCTTCCTTAACACTTTTCAGTGCGTCCTCAACCGCTGTGCCAAATAAGGCATTAGGCTCAGTTGGCATATTCAAAAGGGTGGCTTGGGTTTCTAGCTTGAAACCTGAGTGACATAGGCATGCATGGCATTTAATGAAGGTACCCTCAGCTACTATCTGGCCTACATTATTTGCTGCATCCAGATTATTTTTCAGGATGCAGCTTCAGCTACTGTTTTTAAAAGATGTGTTTTCGGGGGCTTTGGGGCAGAGTCTATTTGTTGTGAGATTTCGTCCCACTTGTGGTAATTACAACTCGCCATGGGCATAGCGTTGCTGGCTATCCTTACTTGGTAAACAGCCAAGGAAGCTACTTTCTTGCCTAGTGGGTACATTTTTTTACTCTGCTTGTCAGGAGGGGCTTCGGTAGAGGCTCAAGTTGTGCCAGATATTTCCCTTGTGGTGGTCACCATGAGAGTCGGGCTTTAGCTGCCCCCTGATGTACAATGGGTCTGAAGGGGCTGGTCTAAACATCTTCTCAATCAGAGGGTTGACTGCCCTTGTCTGGTAGGGGGTACGTAAAGAAGGCTGAATGCCCCTTTGGATAGATCGGAGCAGTGGATCTGTGCTGCAGACCGCTTATCCCCGAGGTTGTCCTCTACAAAGTCTTTGTCGACTTCTGATCTCCTGGGTATCGATTTTAAAATGTTCTGCAGCTTTTAACAGAAGATCATCATATTGCAGCTGGTTATCCACAGGGGACTCAGCCACAGGTTGTTCAATATGGTCTGGAGATTGAATGATGTATATATATACATCATCATCATAATATTGGTCTGTATCATCTATGTCCCCTTGGTCTCCTTGGTATGCTATTGAGCCAGGGCCCTGCGAACCTTAAGTGTCAAAAAAGTTTTGAGAGGTAGAGGTACTAGGCTGTGCCGTGTCAAAGCAGGCTCTTTTGGCGTCAGACTGCTTATTAGCTGCTTCGCCTTGAGGGGCCACTGGAGGCTGTTAAGTTGATCAGGGTGTTGATCAAAAAAGTTAAAGCTAGACATTCTCCTCGCTACTCTATGAAATTGCTCTGGGGTCCATTGAGTGGAGCTTGGTAAACCATGGGAACAGAGGTAGGGAAAGGCTCTGGTGTAGAGGGCTGTTTGTGGTACATTGCTCGAGAGGGTGTCACTGGGGCAGAGTGTTCTTTATCTTTTGTAACCAGTGTATTTAAGGATAGGGGCATAGAAGATTTTGAGTTTTTCAACTTTTTGGATTTGAGAAGAGTGTCTGGGACATGTTTTCTAATGAGTTCTCTAATTTTTTTAATTATTAGCAAGGGTCGTTGACGCGTCTTTCGATGAACGGCTGGCAGTACCCGAGGACTTACCTGATTTGTTTGCGGCGTCGGAAACAGACTTCGGTGTCTTTTGGGGGCCTGTCATGTAGCAAACACGAAGGCCCAGAGGATAGAGACTTTTCAGACCCTCCCTTCGACACCACGTGTGGCTTATCGATCGACAACGTGGTCGACTGTCAGCCATGGGGGTGTATGTTTAGTGTGGGAGCTTTAGCAGCCGGGTGTTATCTCTGTAGCAGAACCGCTGGTCGGTCTGTCCGGGGTTTGATTGCGGGAAACCGTCAGGTCCCAATCGCCCTTGGCGTCACTTAGGATGCCGGTCCTGCCATTGCTGGGGCTCACTCAAAGTTCATGGCGGCCTCGGCCTGCATGGCGTGGCGGGCCCAGCGTTAAGTCCTCTGGTCCTTTAGTGTCTTGGGTCGAAACAGTTTGCAGGACTGGCACTGTTTTTCAGAATGGTCTCTAGGAAAGTGGAGATTACACACACTGTGTGAGTCCTTCCAGGGAAACTTCCTGTTACAGGAAGAACAAAATATAAACGGTGTGTTTTCCATAGTTTGGAAAGATGGCAGCTCAGTGATGTAAAAGGAAATATAGATAAATATGCATTCTCTAAATGAAATGAATTATGACCACCCCCCCCCCACTCTCCCTACTATGCAGGGCCGAGGCCTGTTGGGGCCTGGGTAGGCCACAAAGTTCATCAAGACGGGGGAGTAGTTGTCGTCGACTAATGGTCTTCATCTCGAAAGCAGTGGCCAGAGATTTTGCGGTGTATGGCCGTCAAAAGGATAGAAAGTCTAAAATTAAACTTTGTATAAGTAAAGGCGTTAGCCAGAAGGAGGAACTCCGCAACTGGCAAACTTCAATTCCGGTGGATGCAAGTAAAGCACACAAACTGGTGTCCCTCTCCCTGGTTATATGGTTTCCTGCAGCACTCTTGAGGAAAATGCAACCAGCTGCGAGATTGGTATCCAGGTGGCTTACTGTTGAGTTGATTGGTCCCACCAACTCAAAAGGGAAAAGTCATCTCTGTCGAGGTGGACTTGGCGATTTGGATCTGCAGTAGGGCTTCACCGGGCAAACTAGCAGTGCAGGAGTTGCAGCATCCATCCTCTTCAAGCTTGTCTTTGGTTCTTTCGTTCCAGTTGTCGACTCTGCCTTCCAAGCCAAAAGATGCACCTTTTATTCAGTTCTGTCCCATTCATTCCAGCATAGCTGTCACTCACCCAGCAGGGTGGCTGTCCTTGCCAAACAGCCAGCCAATCACCACAGAGTGCATTTGGGTCTCCTAGGAGACTAAGCACAGGGAGTTTCGGGCACTTCCCCCCACTTCCTGGCCATCCCAGACACTCGGGCACCAGAGGCGGGCTTCACTCCTGAAGCCCGCCAAAGGCGAAGGAACAAAGGGTTCAAACCTGGTTTGGTGCGCAGAGACAAACTGTAGAAGGACCTTTTCCAAAAAGAAATGGCGAAAAAAGAAGACCGGGACCTGTTTAAACAAAGGGGGCTCAGGCGCCATCTTGAAAAACATGGCTCCCGAGATTTAACGTTAACGGAGCTACGAATAGTTTGCGGTCAGGAGATTAATCATAGTAGTCGTTGTAAAACCACTGCCACCAGCAATTCTGAGAGGAAGGGGTAGCGTTTGACTGCTACATGAGTATCTAGACATAGGGGATACTAAGTAACCCCTCCAGCATGCTATTGTAAGATAGGGTGTGCTGGGTCTAGGAATTTAAACGACTAGTAAAGTCAATTTCACTTTACTTACTCTGGGAAACAGTAGTTTATCCCAGAGAAGGTATTTAAACCTTGAGAAAGCCTGAAAAAGGTTTCCCTGTGTCACTGCACTGAGGGTGCTGTGTGACACAAATGAAAAGATGAAAACGCAGAGGTAAATCACATATCAAAATACCAAAATACACGAGAGAGTGGGGAAAAAAAGCTCACACTCTCTCCAGGAATAAAAAAATCAAGTCCTCAAAATCCAGCAAAGTTGCTGGGGGTCTCTAAGGTGAAGGGAATTAGCACATTTTGAGAATTCTCCCTAACAATCCGTGACAACCTGCCTCATAGTTAAGAGGTTGTTAGACGTTTCTTCAGAACCGCTTGACCGAACTCTGCATCCCGCCTGGAGCTGGTCTCCAGGGAATAGTGCTTACAGAACGCAGATGGAGTGGTCCACATAGCCATCTTGCTAATGACTTCACAGGAAGCGTGTCTCTGAAGGGCGACAGCCGTACCCTTGGCCCTGACCGCGTGGGTATGAATTCCTTACCCATGGCCGTGTAAGCCTCTGAAATGACCTGGAAAATCCAACAGGTGAGAAGCTTTGGAAACGTAAGGCGATGAACGACGCCTCAATTTTCCGAAAAGATTGCGTCCGGGAGAGACCGAACTTGAGCACTCTCCCTAGATCTAAAGAATGCAAAGCCCTTTCAGTCTCAAACTGTGGGTTTGGAAACAAAACCGGAAGGCAAATTTCCTGTTTCGAATGGATTGGAGACACTACCTTGGGCAAGAAGTTTAAATGAGTGCACAAGATGATCTTGCTATTATGGAAGATGGTGAAGGGCTCGACGACGACAGAGCCTGCAGCTTGCTGACTTAGTGCGCAGACGTGAGTGCTACCAACAGCCCTGCCTTGAGCATTACCAGCCAGATGTCCAGCAAAGCTATTGGCTCAAAGGGTTTACGTTGTTAAGCCGCAAGAGCCACGTTGAGGTCCCAGACTGGTTTCGGCCTATGAACTGGAGGAAAAAGCATTGACAAACCCTTGAGGTGGGCCTTAACCATTGGGTTGGCCACTGATAAAATGTGGTGCGGCAGGTATCAACCTGGACGACAGAATGAGCCAGAGGTGCAGAAAAAGCCAGCATGTTGTCCAGGGAGCAGGTGAGGGGGTGCAGCCCCTGGTTGTGAGTCCAGTGGCAGAACCTGGTCCACTTACTCTTGTACTGACAGTGTGTGGGCGGCCTCCTGGATGATCTCCCAGTTGTCCGAAAACTGCGAGTGGTGCAGTCTCCGCTGATCAAGAACCAGACCGAGGGTCAGCCTGGCCAGGTCCGGATGCTCCACCGGCCCGTGCTGCTGCGTCAGGAAGCCCCAGCTGGGGATCAAGAAATGAACAGGCCCCTAGAAGCTCAACTGCAGCAGATCCGAGAACCAAGCCCTCGACGGCCCATGGGGGCAATCAGATAAGGCTGCAGCTCATCGAGGCACAGAATATGCGGAGAGTCTTCCGGAGCAATGGAGGCGGAGGAAACACACAGCACCTGCAGCCATGCCAGAAAATTTGGAACGTGTCCTCCAGAGACCCTTAACCCCACCCATGAAGGGAAGAGGGGGCACGTGGAATTCAGAAGAGATGCAAATAAGTGCAGATCCGGAAAGGAAACCCCCATTTCTGGAATAGGGGCAACAAACAGTTGATGTTTAACTCCCTATTGTAGGTGTTAAACCCAAGGCGGGTGAGTTGGTCCACTTTTACATTTTTGTTTTGGGGATGGAGCAAGGACAGGGCCCACTCAAAAATTGACACCGTCTCTATGCACAAGCGGGGAAGCGGGTGCCGCCCTGCATGTTCAAGTAGAACCTTGTTGTGGAATGGTTGGTCCTGACTAGAACTGCCTTGTCCCTGACAACCGGTAGACTGATATGCAGGAGGGCCTCCGTCTTGGACCATGCGCCATGAATCGAAGAGCCCTCCAGAGTAGCCACCCAACCCGAGAAGGAGGAATCCGTCGTCACCACCAGAGTGGGGTCTAGCTGGGTAAATGGGAATCCCGCTGCCAAAATGCAGTCCAAAAGCTACTAGTGAAGATCCGGAAGGAGGGACAGGGATCCTGTCTGATTGTGACACTGTTTCCTAGTCCCAGTTTGTTGCCAGGTGGAGCTGGATTCCTCTCATCTTGAGGTGGCACTGTGCGCACACATGACTCCATCAGGCCCAGAAGGTGCTGGAACCACCATGCCAAGGTAGTTGAATTGGCCATAAAGATTGCGGACGTGGGGAACACAAGCTGAGCGGCTGTGTCCCAGCGCACCCCTCGGAACAGCAGGTCCTGGGCAGGGGGATGGGGAAAGGGAGTCGACTTCTGCTGGTTGAGGGAGAGCCCTAGCTTGTGAAGAACATCTGCTAGTTGCTTGCAGTAGTGCACAGCCCCTCGGGCGAACTGGCAAAGATGGAGGCTCTCCAGACAGAGGTGATCGGCCACTGCATTAATGAGCTTTGAGAACACACAAGGGGCCGAATAGAGGCCGAATGGCAGCACCCTGTACTGGAAGTGGTGTGCCATGATCATGAACTGCTGGAATTTCCAGTGCAGTTGGTAGATGGGGGCATGAAGGTACACATATTTGAAGGTCTAGGGAACAAATCCAGTCCCCTGCGCACAGCGACTCTGCTGTGTGTGCTGGGGTTATCATCTTGAAGCGTTTGAGAGGTAAAGATAAGGTTGAGGAATGACAGGTCCAGGACTACCCTCAGGCCAGCCTGGATGTTCTTGTTCATTGCAAAGTTCCTGAAGAAGAAGCCAGAGCCCCTGCATGACTTGGGAACTGGCTCCACCGCCTGCATGTCCAAAACGAGCAAGGATCTCACCCAACAGTGCCGGCAACCCTATCTAAAGCATAAGAGGAAGACTAAAGCCTGTGGAGACTACCGAAAGAATCCATGAACTTCTGAAAACACTTCCAGCTGTCCATGAAGAGGGCCAGCTGTGTTCCCTGACCATTACGTCATTGCCCCCGAGGCGAGAGCAGAGGAAAGGGAGCAAAGAAAGCCCTGCGAGGTCCTCTGCTGCTTTCTCCTGTGGTTGCTGGGGGACCTCCCTGGCCGCCGCAGACTGCGGTCCCTGAACCCCTTAAAGCCATTGAAAGAGAGAAGGTTTGAAGTCAGACCTGCCCTGGGTCTAAGGGAAGGACTTTTTGCCCTGGTTTGGCCAGGATATCCAAGGACTTAACAGTCTGTGTAGAGGTCGTCTTTGTCAGTGTTAGGGAGAATTCTCATTTTATGGCTAATTTCCCTCACCTAGTGAGTCCCCCAGCAGTTTCTGGTTCCATGTAATAATGTCGCCACAAAAATCTCGGCATGCAAAAATATCGCCGAAAAATGGCTGTTTTTTGTTGTGGCGACATTATTGCATGGAACATGCGGGGGACACCCCCGCAATCCCCAAACTTCTTTTTTTTTTAAATGTTTCTTTTTTTTTGCCCTTGTCCCCATATATATGGTCACCCAAATAATATTGCCACAACATTTTCCGAGCGATATTATTTACGGCGACCATATATATGCCGATATTATTACCTGATCCCAATTTTCTTCACTTGGTAAGAGTGTGAGCTTTTCCCCCACTCTTACCCATGTTTTGCCATGTGTATTTCATCTGTTTTTGTGATTGTGGACTCTGGAGTACACCACTTCAGTAGCCCCCTTCTTTTGTGTGTTACACAGCACCTTCAGTGCAGTGACACAGAGTTGTTTTTTAGACTTCCTACCGTCCCCCAGAAAAGGGTAAAGTTGCCATTAACTTTACTTAGGGCCTCATTACACGGAAGGCGGTAATGGTTAACGGCCACCGTTAATGGTAACGGTGGCCGTTAACCATTACCGCCTTACTACGAGGTCCCTTAGCGGGTTGGTGTTTTAACGCCTGCTTTTTGCAGGCGTTAAAAACCAACCCGCTAAGGGACCTCGGAGCTAATTACGGCACCGCAAAATTGCGGTGCCGTAATTAGCGCCTTCCCCATTCCCATAGAGCCCTATGGGGCAGAAATGGGAATGGGGAAGGGCAATGGCGGAAGGGGGATTTACCGCCCCACCAACCTTGGAATGGGGCGGTAAATCCCCTTTCCGCCAAGGCGGTGCCGGTAATTTACCGGCATGGTCCAGGGTGCTAATAGCACCCTGGACCACCGCCTTCCGTGTAATGAGGCCCTTAGTCATTTTACCACAGATCCAGTACACCCCATCTTACATGGAGTACTGGAAAGGGTTACTCCGTATCCCTTTTCATCTGCACCTCCTAGAGCATTGTTTCGCTCTTTTAACATTTAGACTTGGCTGGTGGCCTCGAACTTAAACCCACTTGACCAAAAACTTTTTCTTTTGGCTCCAGTCCGGTTTAGTCGCCATCTCTTTTTGTTAAAGTCCTTCTTGTGTTTTACTTTGCGTGGCAAACCAGGTTTGCATCCTGTTAGGGAGAATTCTCATTCTATGGCTAGTTTCCCTTACCTATAGAGTCCCCCAGCAGCTTTGCTGGATTTGAAGGGTTTGTTTCCTTTTACTTGCTAAGAGTGAGACTCTTTTTCCCACTCTTAGGCATTTTTGCTATGTGTGTTCTAGGCTATTTTTGTGTTTAATGCCTATGGGATCTTTCTCAATCCCATAAGAACCATCTTTATTCACATGTGTTACACAGCACCCTCAGTGCAGTCTCACAAGTGTGTCGTAGCGACCGCCAAACACAGACTCCATACCCTGGGACTGACTACCGTCAATGGGGCATTGACTTTACTAGTCAAATCCTATGAACTAAACCAGTAAAACCCATCTTACTATGGAGGTACTGGAAGGGGTTAATAGTTTTTCCCAAATGTTAATTTTCGAGAGGGTACCGTACAGTCCCGCTCTCAAACATTTCTGGCTGGTGGCAGTGGTTACTACCATAAATATTCAACCGCAAATATTTCTCTATGGCATTTTCCCATTGTTCGAGGCTACGACTTTTTCTGACAACCTCTAACATCCCGCCGGTGTATTTTAATATTAACTTTACTCCGGTAGGTTTTTATTGCCAGAACTTAAATATAACTTCTTTCCTGTGTCTTCCTCTAAACTCCTAACCCAGGTCGGGGATCCTTTGTTCGTCCTTTTGGCGGGCTTCTGCCGAGAAGCCCTCCTTTCGGGGCCACTGATCTGGAGTGAGTCCATTGTGTGGGAGGGGTGTTAGGGAGAATTCTCTGTTAAGGCTAATTTCCCAAACCTAGCGAGTCCCCCAGCAGCTTTGCTGGATTTTTGGGGTTTATTTTTTTTCTCTTGCTAAGAGTGAGACTCTTTTTCTCCCACTCTTAGGCATGATTTGAGAATGTCCTTTGACTATGTAATGTGTTTTATGGGCTGTGGGGTCTTTTACTCTATAGGTCTTCATGTGTTTTTATTTATTTATTTTTATTTATTTAAATTTATATAGCGCGCAAGTAACCCATGGGCATTGAGGCGCTGTTACTTGCAAGAGCTTAGTTACAGGCAAAGAGGCATTCAGCAGTACATTATGTATTTAACAGGCATAGAGCTGCTATTTTGGTTGGTACAGTTGGTCATTAAAAACAGTTTATGCACTGGAACATAAGAGATGTATTCAACTGGTGCGAGGAATCTTATGTGAATAAGATGGTTTTTATGGATTTGCGGAAGGTGCAAATGGAGGCCTAACCTCGGATTATAGGAGGTGGGGCGTTCCAGTGAGTGGGTGCGAGATATGGGAAGCTGGAACCGCCAGCTCTGGCTTTTTTTACTAATGGCACAGAAAGCATGTTAGTATATGGTGGTATTTTGGTATGTGTGTTACACAGCACCCTCAGTGCAGTAACACAGGGGTGTCATAGTGACCCCCAAACAGACTCCATACCCTGGGACTGACTACTATCTCCCACGGCATGTAAAGTCACCATTGGCTTTACTAGTCTCAAATTGTGAACAGAACCAGTAAAAACCATCATATTGTGGAAGTACTGGTAGGGGTAATTCGATTGCCCATGGGTCTGTTTTCCAAGAGGGCACTCTCCAGTCCCCCCTTGTCGAGTTTCTGGCTGGTGGCAGTGTATACCACGCGAAATATTCCACCGGAATATTTCCTATGGGATTTTCCCATTAATTTTAAACGCAGCACTTTTTGGTGCAATGTTAAAGATACTGCCGGGTTATTTATTTAATATTTATTCCCCGGATGGGTCTTTTTGCCAGGACTCGGTTTTAAAATGGCGTTTGTGATCGCCTCTGAAATTCTAACCTAAGTCGAGCCCTTTGTTCCACTTTTTTGGCGGGCTTCTCCACAGAAGCCCTCCAAATGGTGCCACTGTGTCTGGGGTCAACAGGATGTGTGGGAGGGGGATTAGGCACCCTGGACTGAGTTGCCTTCGCAACTCAAGTCGCACTCCTGTGTGATTGGCCCAGTGGTGAGCCGCCCGGCTCACCACTTAGCACGTTTGAGTGACAGCTAGGCTAATGAATGGGGGTTTTGCTGCATAAAAGCAGGGCTTTGGGGACTGGAACTTCAGAAGTCGCCACAGGACCTAAAGAATCCAAGAGGGGAGAAGCCTAGCCATCTACGACGACGACACCACCGGTGGAGCCCTGCTGTACGAAACTCACCACTTCCCCGACGACAGAGGAGATCTTCTTCCAGTAGAGTCTTCTTTCCTTTGAGCTGGTGGGACCAACCAGTTCGCCTTTTTCGCCTTCCTGGATCGTCTCGTGGTCGAATCACCCGTGCCAAGCACCCCGGCGGCCGGATAGCCATGCTTCACCACTACCGCGAATAAAAGGGTTGTACCTTTTAAATCAGGAAAATCTGCAGCTGGTTTCTTCCCTGGCAGTGCAACGACCTCCAGCTTTCTTCCTCGTCGAGATCATCTCTTCCTCTGGTTGAAGCCACGACTTGCACCCGCTGCCAGGAACAACTGCCCCTGCTGGAGCGTTCTCACCATTTCAGGTACTGTGTCCCGCCTGGTCTCCCTTGCAACAGATTGTCCAAGGTGTCCCATAAATCCTTGAATTTCTATCCGGGGGTGACTTGGGACCTGCAAACTAACTTTTCCTGACTTGATCCAACCCTTTTTGAACTATCTGCAAAGACTCTTTAAAGTACTATTCAACTGTGTGATCTTGGACACATTCCGTCTTGCTCTCTCCAAGAGTGGGCCTGGCCTATGACTTTCTTGCTCCTCAGTAGACTCTGCCTTTTCTGACATGCTCTGGTTCTCTTAAAGTGTTGGTATTGTGTATTTTCCTAATTCTGCCTTTTTCCCTCCCTTTTTAACTAACTTATTGGAGTGCCATCTTAGGTTAAGTGCTCACCTCTGTCGGAAAATAAGTGGTGTTTTAACTAAGACTTGTTCAATAAGTAATCAGGGATGTATATATATTAACAGTGACTGTGTTTGAACTTGCTTGCCATATTAGTGTTAGTGTATATTACAAAGTGTGTTTTTAAATGAATAATTATATACTTTTATACCCAAGCCCTGGTCAGTGTTTGCTTGTGCTACTGTATTTTGGTACCTATCTTGAATACTCTATATACTGTCTAACTCTTCTTGAGAGAAGTCTGGCTGCTCAGCCACAGCTACCAGGTAAATCTGGGTGGTACAGACTGCTACCAATTGGGTTTACTGCCAACACCTGTAGTCCTAAGCCGTTTGCAGTGGTCTCTAAGGGAACTGCACAGGTCTCTGCCTAACATTCCACAATAGCAACTTCAGCAGTGTCGAATGCAGGGGCTCGAATGGGGGCCCCCATGAGCCTTGTCAGCACCACGTTGAGCTCTCACACCGGGGCTGGAGCCTTCACCGGCGGGAACGAGCAGAACAGTCCTTTCATGAACTCCTTCACCAGGCGGTGAGACCACAGCGATGACCGCCCCCATAGTTCTGGTGTAGCGGGAGATAGCCGCCAGATGGATCTTGATGGAGGCATGTGCCAGCCCCGCCTTCACCCGCGACAGCAAGTACGGCAGCACTTGAGGGGGCGTAATCCGTAGAGGGTTGATCTTCTGTGCACGGCACCAGATAGAGAACCTTTTCCACTTATGTCCATAGCACTTCAGAGTCGGGGACACCGTGGCCTTTGCAAGTACCTCCTTGCAGTCCACTGGGATATCGTAGCCTCCGAACTCTAGGGCTGCAGGAGCCAGGCCTGTAGGTTCAGCGATCCCGGGTCGTGATGTAGAATCTAACCTCCTTCCCTGGCGAGAAGATCCACGTCCATCGGCAGTTTGACTGGGGGGGGGGGGGCAAGGGGTGGGGCGCTGTCAAGTCCAGAAGGTCCGGGAACCATATCTGCCTCGGCCATGCCGGTGCGACGAGGATCATCCTGCACTGGGAACGTCTGAGTTGACTGATGAGTCGCAGTTGCAACCTGTATGCAACTGTAGGAATGCATACAGGAACAGGCCGTCCCAGGGGAAGGAGAATGAATCGCCCATGCTCCCCGGCTGGGGAAACCTGCTGGCAAACCTCCAGCTCTTGGTGTTCGCTGCCGTCGCAAACAGGTAATTCTGGGGACTACCCCATCGTCGGAATAGGAGATCAACTTGATCCTGCCAAAGGTCCCCCTTCGTGGCAAGAGCGCAGCTCCCTGCTGAGTGAGTCAGCGACAGTGTTTTTCACTCCTGCCAGATGCAAAGGTACCAGGAACATTCCCTGGGCGGCGGCCCAGTGCCACAGGTCCTGCGCTTCCTTGGATAGGGCAGAGGATCTGGTGCCCCCCTGCGTACGGATGTAGAACATCATGGTGATGTTGTCGGTGAAGATCTGTACCACTTTGCCCTTGAGGTACAGAAGGACAGACCCGAGGGCCCAAAACACAGCCCGGAGCTCCAGGACGTTGATGGGTAGGGGCCTCTCCTACAGGAGCCAAATGCCTCTTGCATGGAGATCTCCGGTGTTCTCTCCCCATCCCTCCAGGGATGCGTCTGTCATCACCGTTTGCTAGTGCGTTGGGGTCTGGAAGTCCATTCCTGCCGAGAGATGTGGGGGTGCCCCACTACTGGATCGCCTGACGGAAAGTCTCATTGAGGGAGATCTTGTTTTCGAAGCTCCCCGCCACTTGCATCCAAAGGGCATCGAGGAACTCCTGCAGTCTCCCCAGGCACACGAGGTAGGTGCAGGAGGACATCATGCCGAGCAGGGACTTGATGGACCTCGCCCTGGCCACTTCCATGGTCAACAGCCGTTGTATCTTGCCTAGGATGGCCTTCGTCCTCTCTTCCGATGGTGAAGCCAACCATGCCACTGTGTCGAGTCTGGCACCCAGGAACAGGGCGTCCTGCGATGGTACCAACTGGGACTTCGCAAAGTTGATCAAGAATCCCAGTTCCGTGAGCAGGCGGACGGCGACGAGGAATGCGCAGCTTGGCGGTACGACGAACTGCCACTGAATCCTTTGGAAGCGCCTTGGGATTTGCCTCCAGAGATCCGAAAGGACGGCCATCGTTGATGAAGAGCACCTAGGGCACGGGCCGTCTCGGTGTCAGCCTTGACGGCCTGTAGCGACTCGTCCACTGCTTTCCCAAATAGGATGTTTCCATCGAGGGCATGCCCAGTACCCTGGTCTGCACGTCCTGACGGAAGTCGGTGGCCTTGAGCCAACCGCACTGGCGCAGGCAAACGCTGTTGCCCATCTGGCGAAAGCCGGTGTCGGCAATGTCCTTCGCCACCGTGATGACGTGGTCTGATGCCACCTCGCCTTCCTGCAGGATTTCAAGGGCTTTTGGCCTCTTGTCGCCTGGAAGGAAGTCCAGGAAAGGAGCATTCTTGAACCACAGCTCCCTGTCATAGCGTGCCACGATCGCGAGGGCGTTGGCCGCCTTGATGGTCGTCACTGCCGACGAGAGGACCCGTCATCCCATGGCGTCCAGCTTCTTCCCATCGCCGTCAGCTGGGGAAGTGGAAGTAGATGCCGTCGACCCCGCCGATTTCTTCTTGGCCGCCGCAGAGACCACCGAATCCGGGGAAGGCTGTGCCCTGAGGCACATAGGAGCAGAGTCTAGGACCCGGTACTACTTCTCGTACCAGTCATTCTTCGCAGGGGCTGTGGACGGGTCCTTCAGCAGGGACAGTCCTCCGTCCCAGATGTAGTCCAGTAACAGGAGTGAGAGGATGGTCTTCCTCTTGGCCTACCGTCGTTGTAGAGGAAACCTTCCTTCTGCTCTTCAGGGCATAGCTGGAAAAGCTCAGATACCCTGGCGATCATGGCATGAAAGGAGCCAATTTCGGTGGGAGGGGAGCCCCGGGCAACGGGTGATGGGAGATGCATCCCGTCGTCACCACCGTTGTTGTCCGTTCCCGTCTCATCCCTCGGTGGAGGGGATGGAGGTGAAGGATGGAAGGGAGGGGGAGGATGGATTTGCCTCCGCTTGTTCGGTGGGCTCCCTGATGGTCCAGGTGCCGCTGGATCGTCCGCTGGGGGTAAGGGCAACCTTGCCCTTATCTCCGTACACAGGGTCTGTAAATCAATGAAGATTACTCCTGAATTGTCCTGTGGCGCAGGAATCGGTTGCGACAGGAGCGACAGCTGGTGCGTGGGATCTTCTGTTTACTCCATGGCCCACGACTCCTCGTCGGCTCCACCGTTGCTCTCCATGTCCGCCTCGTCAGGATCCTTCCCATAGGTCCTGACCTCCTCGAACATCTTGTCCAGGATAGCTTTGACGCCAGCCAGCTCATCCTCGGAGGTGGTGTCTGTGTCCGTTATGGATACCGTGCCGCCCTCTCTTTCTCGTCCCGGGGTTTCATGGGGGTCTTCGATAGGCTGGAAAGATGATGCCCTCTGGGGTGGCAGGGAAACTCTAGGCACGGAAGTCATCTCCACTGGGGTAGCCTCCACAGGCTTCGCCAGGGCCGCCACGACTCTTTCAATCGAGGCCTTTGCTGGGTGAATCAGGGCCTTAACAACCTTGGGCGCGTCTGAGGCCTTCACTTTAGGGGGAGGGTCACCACCTCGCCCCCCCCTTGGCTTTCACGTCGGGATCAACCGAGGCTTCTCGCGAAGCTTACCCAGTCTCTCTGACTTCCTTTTCCCTGAGCCAGAGCGTTGGTTCGTGGATGAAGGCGCCTGTGACATCGTGCCCTACTGGGCAGCCGAGGAGCACGAACCAACGGTGCTCCCAGTGCCTGCGGATTCGCGGTGCTTTACTTTTTGTTGGGCCCCCGTCATTGGAACTCAAAGGTCTTAGAAGACCGCTCAGACTTCTTCTCACCTGCTGCTGGGCTCTTCCCTCCAGCCAGTTGGTGAGAAGAATACGACAGTCGTTCATTGTACGGACGGACATGTTCTTACAGAACGCACAGTCCTCCTCCACGTGCGACTTGTCGGTGTGAAGGCAGTATGGGCACCAGGAGTGCTCATCTTCCTTGAAGACATTCTGTAGTCCACATCCTGGGCAGTTCCTGAACAGTTTGGATCCAGTAGGTGTCGAATCTCCTTTGTCCTGGGCCATGTCCGAATCGCGGTAGGCCTCAAAGGTCTTCCGGATTCCTCCAAGAAGCTAAGAGCGTAGAAAATTCTGTAACGGGTCCCTGTTGATCGGAAGAAGAATCAGTAGAGCTTGAGGCTTGAATTGACCAAAAAAATAAGGAGTAAACTCTTTGAAAAAACGCAATACACAGTAAAAGCTCGAGAACTACAGCACAAGGACTCCCAACACTTGAACGTTCGGTAAAAATCTGAAGATGACTGCCAGAGGGGGGGCTTAGGTGAATAGCAGTCATTGGATGGGGGGAGTATGACCCAGAGACCAGTGATTGGTTACTAGTAGAAAGATAGTTCAGAAACGAAACTGATACTGATTTTGTCGTTACCGAGGATTCCCAGCCTGACGACGGGGAATATTCATGAGCATGTGGATCCATGCCAGACCCCATTCTGGAAAAACAAAGATAATCCTCTTCAATCTTCTTCTGGCATTCCACGGGGCTGTTAGGACGGGAGTACGGGCATCCCCGTTGTTGGGCCTTTTCCGTCCTAATACTCCCACTCGTAGCCCGCCGCGTTCTCAATCCACTCCTCGTTCTGCGTTCCAGTCGGGAAAAAGAGAACACCCAGCAAGAGCTTAGTGTCATGATCTCTGCTTCCAAAAGGTCAGGACTTACCCAACTCCCTTGGAAGCAGACCCATAACCCAGGTTCCGAGTGCCAACCAGTCCCAATTGGGACCTTTTGGACCCTGTCCTGGCGCCAGTGGCACCAGGCTCATAAATATGCCCAGTCCCAGCGCTGGAAGCGCCGGGCTCATAATGCTTGGGTGGACTTACCTGCAGCAGACCATGCTGCTTACGTACCTGCCAGTTGAGCCTCTAATCCTCTTCTGTTTGGGACTACTTTTCCTGTTCGGTGGGGCAGGAGCCACTCCCTAGGTTCAGAACACTGGAACTCTTCTGGAAAGCAGGAACTCTTTTCTTACCTAGGCGAGGCTGTGGAAGGAAGACACCTAAGCACCACAGGAGGCTATTTAAACCACACCCGATGGATGAATCTTGCTTTGCGTTATTCTGCATCCTCTGCAGCAGAACGCTCATCGTGTCTTCTGCATCTGATCCTGGGCCTAAGGGAAAAAGGCTTACCATCCTGAATCCAGTCTTCAGCAACACCTATAAAGACAAGAAAGAACAGGTTAGCATTACGGTCTTCAGTGACAGCACTTCTCTTACCTGGTCCATCGGCTGTCACCAACGCCTCGCACTGCATTCCGGCATCTGAAAGACAAAAGCTTACCAACTCTTCGCACGCTCCGGAGGCCTTCGGCGCTGCATCCCGCATCTGAAAGACAAAAGAAGGTGCGTTTAAAGACATTGGGTAACTTTATTACTCATGTGCCATTACTCCTTCCCACGCCGAACCCAGTGGGTATTCCGGCACCCTTCAGCAGCTCCGAACTTGTACCTGCAAGATAAAAGGACAGTTAGTGCGCATCGCATCGAAGCAGGCAACAAGCGCTTACTTACGTGCTTCCAGGCGCTTCTATTCCTCACACGGGTTCCATCCTCAACTCACTTCAGCCCGTCATCCGCCATCGACGGAACCCTGCAAAACAAGAGACATCATTACAAAAGACTTTTAAAGACATTTGAAATACTCGGAATTTACCGTTCGTGCAGTAAACGACGGACAGCAGTCCTCTGAGGTCAAGAGGCCTGCACCCTTATCCAGTGAAGAAACTGGTTACGGCACCCTGCCCCGAGGCAGATGGAGAGCTCGGCGTTCACTTACCTAAGGTGAGAGCGTTAACCTTTGGGGTTCTACAGGAGAAGAGAAGGGGAAGAAGAGAGAGACACCCAATAACCCTAGTTCATTAATCCCATATTTTCTATCTGCAGACATCTTACTCTTCGAGTCAGACATACAGTGCACAGAGGTCCAGCCCAAAGAGCCACCGTGTGTTACACATCACCTTTGAAGATACGGTATTCGCCCAGTCAAGACCGGCGCCTCTGCGGGAATCAGGTGAGCGTTACACTTAGTGCGGTTTTTGACCTTTTCCACCCATCACCCCTCCCCTCTCCAGGTGTTTCCACTCTAAGCCCTCCCGATTTCCATCCCTAACCTCTCCTTTCCCCGTTCCTCCAAGTCACCAGTTCTTCCCCTTGTTCACCTGTTCCTCTGCCCCCCACCCCGCCCCCGTGGGTCTCTGGATCCTGTTGTACAGCCCCCACGTACGTAAATTAAGTGTAGATATTTTTGTGTGTACAGGTTTTACATGTTTTCATCTTGTGGTCCGACGATCGTCTGAGGTAGCAGGGCATGCTGGGACCTGTAGTCTGCCATAAACTATCACCAGATGCCGCTCTTGTAAACCGGTGGGGAAATTGCTCGTTCTCCCCCACCGACACTATGTTCAGAGCGTGAACATGCCTATTCCCAGTGGTCCTGTGAGTTTTCTTCTGGTCGAGGCCCCCCTCCACTGAATGTCCTCTGCCTCCGCACCTTCCGAGCCCTTAAGTACCTCCCCTCACAGCATGTCACAGGTGAAATCAAGCGTTGAGATAACATCACCTGCCGAAAGACTTGAAGGCCTCGTCTTCCTTGGCGAGACTGCTGGAGTCGGCACCTGCTCTGCATGACGATTCTAAGTGATCCGACCACAGCTGATTTTACTGCGGCCGGAATGTTTGCATGAGAAAGGGGCAAACTACCAAAAGTTTGCACCTTTCTCATGCGAACACACTTACAGACTACGGGGGCTGCAGGGGTTTCCCTGTAAATACTGGGAAATTTATTCTGTAAAGTATAGTGTGAGGGGTGTTGCGGGGGACACCCCTGCAGCCCCCGTTTTTTTTGTTTGCGGGTGTGCTGCGGGGGTGTCCCCCGCAACACCCTGCTCACTATGCCACACAGTATAGTGGGCAGGGTGTTGCGGGGGACACCCCCGCAGTCTTTTTTTTTTAATTTATTTTTTTTTTACTTACCTGCAATGCGAACCTTTGGTGGTAGCATTTTTCAGTTGTTTTGTACGGTCAGACCTTTTTTTCGGTCCGGTGAGACCTTTTTTTCGGTCCGGTCATACAAAACCATGCACGATTCAACGAGGAAGATGGCTTGGAATACAAGGAGGCTGCCGCCACGAATTAAGAGTTTGGTTGAGGGTGGAAAGCCAGGAGGAAAACAGCTGTCCAATTTCTTGGTCATGTGGGTGTTGGCCTGGGGCTTATCCAAGACCTTCCTAGCCACAGAAATGACATCTTTCTGAAGGGGACTCCTGGCTCCCGACCCTGAAGCAGAAGCACCGACCTCGGAGATGGCTCCGGTAGGCCTAGGTCCCTCAGCCAGAGGGCCGGTAGTCGAATCGCCCTCTGTGACAACCAGGGAGGTGACTTCTGTAAGCTGGATGCCCTCAGCTACGGAGCCGGTAGTCTGGGATCATGCTTTGAGCCGACTCCTGGAAGCAGAGTTTGACAATCTGTTGCACCTTGGTGCAGAAGAGGAGTTGGGGCGTCCCTGGTGGACCGCCCAGAAGAGCCCCTGGGCCACTCAGCTTTGGAGCGGATAGCCTTAACAGCCATGGGTCGGTAAGATCCAGAGTCCAAGGTCCCCTTTCCAGTGGGAAGCCCCCGGAAGGAGTCCCCGTGCTGAGGGGCCTTGGTGAACAAAGGACCTATCTCTACTTGATGCGGGTTGCTGGCAGTGAATTCCTAGAAATCTCCCTCCAGCAGGAAAGACAATTCTTCAAGGCTCGGTGACCAAGAGAGCTCCAAGTCGCACACGCGCCCCAGCGGTGGTCAGGCCCCAGGCACTCAAGGCAGAGCGCATGAGGGTTCAAGGCCAGGAAAGACTGATCACACAATGTGCATCTCGTGAAGCCTCCTGCACCGGTGGAGGCAAGGCACCAAAGGGAGGTGAAGAAATAAAGAAATTTTAAAAAACGAAGGAACGGGAAGCATGCAGAAAGTTGAAAAGGTTCCTGCGCCTAGCTGCCAGGTCTGACACCGTCTGTGTGGAAAAAGGGACTGGGGTGAGGCATCAGAGGACGGGGTCTCGGGGGTGTTCCCACGCCACAGCCTGCACCCCACGCGTTATGCTAAATTTTAAGGGGACGCTCATTTTTCCCTGCCAAATGTTCTGGTACTATCAGCATGTTGGGGGAAGCCCATAAGGATGGAGTAAAGGGGACAGAACATACAAGTACAGGTCCTTCATTGTTAATGGCTATGAAATGCTAATAGAAATATATGAACAAAAATAAAGCAATCCTGCGGGGTTGTTGGGGGTGGCTACTCACCCATAGCTCCCCCACTCACTTACTCATTTGGTACATACTGTTTAGTATGGTTTTAGTTCAATTGCATTACATGAAATGTCCCTCTTTAATACATTTAACTATTAGGAGGCATGATTGTGTGTGGTCCGTGTAACAAATTATAAGGTGCGATTATGAGAAATTAGATTTTGCATAGAAGAAAAAAAAAACACATGAACCTCTATTTCTTGATAACATTCGCCAATGCATTTTATGTCCAACATTACAGAGATCTGGAGACATCTACACAACTGTCTTCCACATTTATTCTTGTCCAAACCTCTGAATGAGGAATGACCAATTTTATACTTTAAAATCACAATTTTTTAAAGCAAAATCAGGACATTGCATTTCATATTTAAAGAATGATTTGGCAAATAAGTCACTAACAACCACAGCATACCTGCCTTCCTTCCACCTATTAATATCAAAAACCGCAGTATAGAGGACATCAACCAGGCCCAAAGTTTTCTCTGGGTCGAGACTTCGCTGCAATAATGACAATGTTGCTGGGTCTTCTTTCAGACACCTATTAAAACACATAGATGTTAACAGCATTGCATAACTGTAAAAGCCTCAACCCAGATCAACCAAAAAAACATACAACTAAAAACACATGATTCCACCATTTGTTCACAATTTGAGAGATACTGAAGTAATGCAACAAGTTGACCACTGCCACACTATTTTTAGTTGGGATTTACAGAAAATAAATACATTACTTACCTACAAGTGCAGTTATCCAGCATGGGTGTGTTTTGTTTTAGATTGACATGCTTCTATGAATAGCCCCAAGACGTCAGTTGTAATAAACAGTAAAATAATAATAAACCTACAACTAGCACCCGGAAATGGACTTGGATGAGGCAGTGAGTCAATGAGGGAAGTCGGAATGTGGGCTTTACCTTATGATATAGACCTGTCTCCTAAGCATCAGGACACCACCATTTTACCTCCCAGACTCCAGCCTCCGTTCACCCCTGTCTTCGCCACATTGCCCCTCACTGCTTCCCTGCTACCCCCACCATACTTCCTGCATCCACTTACCTCCTCTTTCCAGTGGGAACATCTGCCATGCTTGTTCACGTTGCTTGGGCCTCGCGCCCTTACCAAATGGTAAAGCCTGCCGCCTCTGGGGTTATTGCTTAACTACAATGGAATGTTGGCAGTTTTATTCAAGCAATGCAATGGCAGAGGGCAATGATGGAGGATGTCCCATCATTTCAATGATTTACTTTGTCTTTGCTTCTTTTATACAGAATATTGAACCCGCATTGGTTGGAATATTTAAATAGCAGTAACGCCCCACTCCTCTGGCCACGTGGTAACTTTCCTTAGCCCTCTAAAACGCTGTCCAGTCATTTGATCGAAAGAAAAAGGTTGACAGGACAA
This sequence comes from Ambystoma mexicanum, assembly GCF_040938575.1. Lineage (NCBI taxonomy): Eukaryota > Metazoa > Chordata > Amphibia > Caudata > Ambystomatidae > Ambystoma > Ambystoma mexicanum. The sequence goes on from NC_090922.1 coordinate 347,306,667, forward strand.
TTGCTCGACACCATTTGGTCGAGAGCCAAATGGTCGAATTTTTTTTTTATTTATATATATTTTTTTTAAGGTTTTCGTTTAGGGAAAAAAGGTTTTTTTTTTAGAAAAAAAGGGGGTTGGGAGGACCCCCCCCCCAAAAAAAAGAAAAAGTGAAAATACTAAAAAAAACAAATTCGACCATTTGGCTTTCGACCAAATGGTATGGTGTCGACCATTTGTCCTGTCTACCTTTTTTTTTTTCGACCAAATGACTGGTAACCCCTCAGAACAAGTTACTTACCAACTGATAACTTACAACTGGATGTTCCTCCAACCTATTCCTCATCTTTGACACGTAATGTCCAGCCTCGGCTGCTTCGGCAAACTTTTTCGGCAGAGGGTGTCCTGTGTCGATGGCGTCGAGTCGATGCCCCTCAAAGGCCTCAGTCGAGGCCGACATCATCGGATGTTATAAGTAGCACGCCTGGCGCCCGTTGGCCTCAGTTCTGTTTTTCCCCTCCTTGCGCTAGCAGAAATGCCCATAAACACAGGCAGGACAGTACTCAGCCTTGTTGGAACGAAAGCTTTAATAACACAGGAAATTCTACAGAGGCGGTAGGTCGGGAGGGCGATGAGGAATACGTTGGAGGAACATCCAGTCGAAAGAACGTTACCAATTGATAAGTAACTTGTTCTTCGAATGGATTGTGTCCTACAATGTATTCCTCATCTTTGACAGTCTCCCAAAGCAGTATCCATGTTTGGAGGAGGGTGAAGAATTTAGATATGCAGAGTGTTAAAGGGCAGAGTAAAGCACTGTCTTACCAAAAGTGACACCCTGAGCATGGGAAGTATCTATAGAATAATGCCTAGCAAACTTGTCTATTGATGACCACGTTGCCGCATCACAGATGTTTTGCAGGGCTGTTGAAGAGGCCATGCCCCTGTTGGAATGTGCACGTAAACCCCCAGGAGGGTCCTTGCCTGCCAATCTGTAGCATTCAGAAATGGTGAGGATGATCCACCTAGACAAGGTCTGTTTGAAAACAGCTTGGCTTAATTTGCATCCAGTATACCCTACAACGAGCTGGCCGGCCACCCTCAACTTGGACATCCTGGAAATATACAAACAATGCTCTCCTAGGGTCCAACCTATGGAGCCTTTCCTCTTCCTTACTAGGATGCGGAGGATGATAAAAGGTCGGCAGCACAATTTTTCTGACTTAAGTAAAAGTCCAAAACTACCTTAGGTAGGAAGGAGGGTCTTACCCTCAACACAACCCTGTCCTTGTGGAATATAGTAAAGGGTGGGTGGCTTGGAAGAAAGCGCCTGCAAATCGCTCACTCTATGTGCAGATGTTAGAGCAACCAAGAGTATTGTCTTAAAGGTTAACAATCTCACACGTGTGCAAGTGTTCAAATGGCACACACAATTTCAAAACCAGGTTGAGGTCCCAAACCGGAACCTGAAAATCAGAAGGCGGGAACGCATTTGTGAGCCCCTTTAGAAATTGAGTCACCAGTGGGATTTTGAAATAGGAGCATTCCTCAGATGAGCGCTTGAAGATGAAAAGCGCCACCAGGTAACCCTTAATGATTCCAAACTGAAGACCTTTGTGTGCTAATGAACACAGAAAGGATAGAACATCCGCAGTCGTACATTGAAAAGGATCAACATTATTTTCCCTACACAATAAGTCGTAAAACGTATTCCAACAGCACGGAGACTTTGTTACTGGCCTTCTGACCTAAAGCAACACCTCCATCACTTCACCCACGAGGTCCCAATCTTTGTATCTCATCCTTTCAGAAACCAAGCATGAAGGTTGAGAGTGTTGAGCTCTGGATGGAGAACCCACCCTCCTCTTGCGAAAGAAGATCCTCTCTTTGTGGAAGACGTATCGGAGGACAGATGGACATGTCCAGAAGGTACGGGTACCAAGTTCTCCTGGCCCAATCAGGGGCAATGAAGATCATGTGGCTCCCGAACCATCTCAACCTCCTGATTACTTCAGGAATGACAGGGACTGAAGGAAACATCTACAGTAGTGGGAATTCCCAATCCACCACAAACGCATGTCTTAGAGCTCCTCTCAAAGGAAATTCCCTTGAGCAGTACCGCTCGCACTTCCGGTTGACCCTGGTCGCGAACAGATCCACTTGAGGGGTGAAGATCTCTTGAAGGAATTCCTGAATTCCTGAGCTAACTCCCACTCATGGGAGGCAGTGCTCTGCCGGCTCAGAGCGTCTGCCGCCGTGTTCTCCTCCCCGGCCAGGTGAACTGCTGACAGGGAGATTCCTTCTTGAATAGCCCAATACCAGAACTGCATTGCCTCTCTGCACAGTGGTAGTGACCCTACGCCTCAAGTTGATGTAGTGCACGGCCACCGTATTGTCGGTCATTATTAGGACATGCCTTCCCTGTATAGACGGCAGAAAAGCCTTCAGCGCTAGTCTGATCCAAAAGATTGATGTGTAGTTTGGACTCCGATGGAGACCAGCAACCTCCGACAGTCAAATCATTGGCGTGAGCTCCCCACCCCGTGAGTGAGGTGTCCGTCACTACAGTTATCTCCGGCCATGGCTGCCAAAAACGTTCTCCCTTCAGAATATTTTCCTTGCAGGCCCACCACAGATCCTGTGAGACCCTGGTCAGAATCTGAAGTTGGTCCGACACCTGTCCCGAGAACTGGGACCATTGCATTCTGAGAGCCCAATGAAGAAAAGTCCTCTGCAGGCGGGCCTCTGGCACCAGAAAAATGCACGATGCCATGAGGCCGAGCAACCTCAAGAATTCGAAGGCTGGGAGACTGGGCATTCTGGAATTTTGTTACCATCTGGAGAATGTCTCGAGCCCTCACCTTGGGTGACTAGCACTTTCCCAAGGAAGTGTCTAAGACAGCCCGATGTACTGGAGCTGTTGGGAAGGTGTAATCTGGGACTTCTTGAAATTGAGGGACAAGCCCAGTGTGTGACGGGAGTGGCAGGTAACGTTGAGATGATCCAAGGCTTGTTCGTGAGAACGCACCCTTATCAGCCAATTGTCCAGGTAGGGGTATACATGAATCCCCCTCTCCTGAGATGCGCTGCCACCACCACCATCAGTTTGGTGAACACACTCTGGGCGGCGGTCAACCCGATTGGCAGGACTCAAAACTGATAGTGCGAGCTGCCAACGGCAAACCTCAGGTATTTCCTGTACTTCAAAAGAATTGGGACACATGAAAATAGGCATCCTGAAGGTCCAGTGACACCAGCCAATCCTGCAATTTGAGGGCCTGAAGGATCTGAGAAAGAGTGACCATCTTGAATTTGTCTTCCCTGAATGACTTGTTCAAGTATCTCAAGTCCAAGATGGGTCTCAGTCCTCCGTCTTTCTTGGGGAATCCAAAAATATGGGGAATACCAATCCTTGTTCATCTCCACTCCAGTACTGGTTCTATAGCGCCTTTCTCTAGCACAAGGAGTGGATCCGGAATCCTCAAAGAGTGTTTCCCCGGTGGATTGGTCTGAAGCTGCACTATAAAAGGAAGGCAGTAACCGTGGGCTATTGTTTCCAGAGCCCAAGCATCTGAAGTAATGGCTTGCCATTCTTCGAAATGCTGAGACAGTCTACCCCCGCAAATGGTGAATCGTGACTCAAGCCATCCGAGTGGTTTTGCAGCGCCAGCTGACGATGCGGATTGCAAGGAGGCTGCAGTTTGAGCTAGCTTGGCATCTCTACCTCGTCCACCACAAGGCAATTTTCATTGGCCTCTTTGACTGGCCATTCCTCTCACCCTTCGAAATGAGGAGTAGTAACGAAAAGATCGACCCCTTCAAGGTTGTCCACTAGGACGAAAAGGCTGACGTTGCTTAACAGAGTAACCTAAAGACTTGGCTACCGCTTTAGAGGTCTGCAACTTCAAGGCTCTCGTCAGCCTTGCTGGCAAAAAGATGAGCCCCACCAAATCGCATGTTGAGAGGACAAGCCTGCACATCAGGTGCAAAACCTGACTTCAGCAACCACGCAAACCTGCGCATCATGGTGCTCGTAGCCATGGACCTGCTGATGCTATCTGCAGTATCCAACCCAGACTGAAGGGACTCACAGATGGCTTTCTTGCTGTCCTTAACAATAGCCAGGAAGCCGTTCCTTTCTTCCCCTTCCGGAATATGCTCCGCCGCCCTAGATATGCACTCCCACAGAGTGTACGAAAATTTTGCCAAGGCACTGGTAGAGTTGGCAGACTTCAGCGCCATACTCCCCGACGAAAATACCTTCCGCGCCCATCCATCCACACGCTCATTGTCCCTATCAGGAGGGATGTCAGGGCACGCTGCCTGTTTCGAGGTAGCCGTAGCTGCCTAGACCCCCGGACTCTCGGGAGTGGGGTGGTGGGACAGGTAGCCGGGGTCGCTTCTTGTAAGAGATTTGTCCACTGCCGGACTAGTCTCCGGGGTTTCCCAATTCCTGGCCACCCTTACTTGAAGAACCCCATGGAAAGGTAACAGAATCTGTAGGCGGACCCTGATCCAAAATGTCGTTGAGAGCATCCTGATCAAAATGCACTGGAGGTCTAGACCAGCCCAAATACTCAACAGCTCTAGACATAAGCTGTCGGTAGGAGGCGTCAGCATGCTCCCCAAGCTCTGGCTTGCCGAACTCCAGCTCAGGAGAGGTGTCAATACCACTAGCATTATGCAAAGTGTGACAGAGATTTTGCATTCTACTCTCCTCTGAAATGAGACAATCAGGCACATTAGGGGTCCCACAATGGAGACCAAAAGGGGCATCTTCCTCACCCGAATGGGCAGAGGAGCAAAGATATTCTCAGGTGTGGCACCCAGAGGCTTTGAAACAGTCGAAGGCGTTGACTTTGACTTAGCCACTGCTTTTTTCGGAGGCTCAACATGCCCTGGGGGCTTAACTGACCTCAGTACAGCTGGCATCGACGGTTTCAGCATCAACGCTTTTGGCATCGACAATGGCATTGAAGGCCTGACAGGGGTCGATGAGCTGATGGGTACCATCGACTGCTGTGGCGCTGAGAGCTTCAAAGGCATCGACGACCTTGACCTTTCACCACATCAAGTGATCCTTTAATACCATGTCCGATCGAGGCCTCAATGTGGATCACACCGCTTACTCGGCCTCGAGGGCACGCGAGTTTCCGGCAGAGACCGCTCCTTGCCGGCTTCCACAGAAGGCGCAGACGGAGCCCTGCACTGTTTGTCAAAGATTTTAAGCATCTCCACACGGAAAGTTTCCCACTCTGCCGGTGTCCACTTTTTCGACGGGCATGTCACCCTCTCGGGGGTGCTGCCTGACAAAGACGACGAGGAAGGTGACCGACTGTGCCTTCTCCTCGGGTGCTTCTATGAGGACGAAGAGTGGCGGGAACCACTACAAGACCTTGAACAATTGGCCTTCTTTCGCCGAGGAGAGTCGCTCCTCGACTCGTCGGTCAAAGGCCTAGCAGGTCCAAACCCCATAAGTTCCCCATAAGGAGACATATGGGGTTTGGACACCTTGCCTACCTGAAGCTTCCCCTTTCGTTCCCGCAAGGCCTTCCCTGCCATGGATTGACAATTGGAGCACATATCCGTCTCGTGGCCCCCGCCCAGGCACCACAGACGGACTCGATGTGGGACCGTTAAGGGAAATTTTGGAACCGCAGACCTTGCATTTCATGAACCTGGATCGATGGGTTTTCCGAGTAGAAGATAAAGACATGTCGAAAAGACAACAGCAAATACTTTCACAAGTATGAGGCATGCCGAGTTTCACACGAAGCAAACATGTTTGCGGAAAAACGTAACTGAGGCCAACGGGCAATGTGCGTGCTACTTATAACATCCAATGATGTCACCGTCAACTGAGGCCTTCAAGGGACCTCGACTGAATGCCATTGACGCAGGGCGCCCTCTGCCGAAAAGTGTTTTCCGAAGCAGCCGAAGCTGGACATTACATGTCAAAGATGAGAAATACGTTGGAGGACACAATCCATTTGAATAGGTAGTTACTACGTGATAATGGCCTTCAGAATGTGTCAATTTATTTATTGGTGTTTTGAATGGAGCCAACTATCAACGCAGTCACTGTGAAATCCTCAAATACAACAAAAAAAAAGGAAGTGGCATAAGGGAGTGGCAAGGTTGGGTGGGGGTCCCGACTATAATAGACAATCTTGGAACAGTTCAGTGCAAAGCAAATGGGATAAGGAAAGTGCAAAATACTATGTGATGCGATGCAAGCGTTCACCCGCTCTGCAAGGTGCGTTCGTGGAGCAATGCAAAGTAGATTGCGGTGAGTCCCCTCTGAGTCATGCCGAGGCCTGTGACTTGCATACAAGCCTGGCGAGGATGCCAGTGTGGACAGGCAGCAGCTATACATTGCTGCATGACCCATGGAGCGGGGTAGATGTGTTGCAGGGAGAGGGGTGAATTTAAAGGTGCCAGATGTAATTAATTGAGTCTATACAGGCCCTGTACTGACTGAATGCGCATGGTGTCCAGCACTTGCTGACTGAGTGGGGGCTGGGAGGAGGACAGCCATGTCTGTCTGATATGATATGAGGAAACATCAACAAAGAAAATTTACAGCAAGTAACACCAAATCTGCAGGTAATCCCAGTTGGGCTTGGGGTGCCTGCAGTGTTTGGAATGCTCATGGCGCTTTGTGATGTTTTGCCACAGTCACCTTCAAAATTCCCCTGTGGACCCGCTGATATTTGTAGTGACATAGCACCATTGGTGCAAGGGTGCAGTTTTCCAGTACAATGCACTGGTAGCCCAGTTTCCATTCAACTTCCAATAGCTGTGGCTTCCGCTCCAAGAGGACGTCAAAATCTGTTCTGTAGGAGTACCTCTCCTGCAAGCCCCACAGTGACTGCTATTGGGAAGTCAGAGGCCACATATAAGGGGGAAGGGAGCCAGCAGGCTAAATCGGACACTAACCAAGGCCCACCACCAAGGTCCCTGTCCGGGCGTGGAGGGCTCGGAGCCCCCCCCGCACCCCTCTGTTCTCCCCTGCAGCAAGACATGGAACAACCACCAGGCATGCAGCCAGTTACCCCGTGAACCATGGCTGGACATTGTTTTCACTTTTCTTTTGTTCCCCACTAACCTAAACAACTGTTGAACCAAGGTATATCTACTACATTACCTCTGTGCCTTACTTACGCCTTCCTCTCACTGTATTTATTTGTCTCCTGTGCAAATTCAAATCCTGGTGTGTGTTTTTTTTTTTTTACATCTCTGCAGCCTTTTTGCATTACATTTTGTGTTTCCAGTGCAAATTCGAATCCTGGTGTTTTTCTTTTAAGATCTCTGCACCCATCTTTGGTACTAAAGCATTCCCAGTGCATCAGTTTTCTTTCTTCCCTTGGAGACTAGGCCGCCTGGTGAGTTTGTGCTCATACTGTGCAGCCCCTCCTCTTTCTCCCTCGTATCCTCCACCGCCCCATGTCACTCACAATCTCCCTATCTTTTCAAACTGCTATACTATCAGCTATCCTCCCTCTCTCACGAAGTCTGGAAGAAAAAGGTTTAAAAAAAGAAATCCAGACCACTAACCCTGGCCTACCTATCGAAGACACCTATGTCAGCGCAACATCCAGACAGATCTTCACTGATATCGTCTTTTCTGTCCCCTTCCCAGATCTATGGATTCCTCGCATCTCTACTCTCTCTCCCCCTCACATCTTCACCCATTAATGGTGGCACTAGATGGGAAGTGGCGGGCTTCATATGATCCAGGTGTATCATTAATGTCCATCACACCGGCACTATCTTGGTTCAGGGTCCTCAACCTAACCTCCTCCTCCTCCTCCTCCTCCTCTTCTTTGACCGGCAACTGCTGTCCCTCATCAGCTTCCTTCCCAGACATGCTACTCCTTCAACTCTCTGTCTTCCGCCCCCTCAGATTTGTGTACCACACCCACGGAAAACCTTCAAAAGGTGTCGACCCCTTGCATCTAGCTACGTTTAATGCTCCTTCCATCATTAAACACTCTGCCGACATCTGCCTCCTTCTTGAAGACCTTGACTTCGATATCCTTACTCTTACTGAGATGTGGTTCAATGCCAGCTCAGTCACTGCTTTTGACTCTCTTCTCCCTGATGGCTATAAGATCATCTGCAAACCTCGCCTGAACTGTGCTGGCAGTGGGGTTGTTCTCATCTTCCCAGAGTGGGTCCCTTCTTCCCTCATACCCACCCAGACTTACTCTTCCTTCGAGAGTATGGTTTGCAAGCTGGTCATCTCTCCAACCTCCTCCCTGACCATTGCCACTATCTATAGGTCATCTCAAAGGCAGGGACATTAACTATGGCGACAGCAACATTAAGCTCCCACACCAGAGCTGGTGCCTTTACTGGAGGGAATGTGTGAAACAGACCTTTGAGAAACTCCTTCACTAGCTTATAAGACCACAGGGAAGGTTTTCCAGCTGGGTGAGTATAGCGGGAAATTGCAGCAAGATGGACTTTAATGGATGTGTGAGCGAGTCTGGCTTGCGCCAGTGATAGAAGATACAGCAGTATTTGATCATTTTGTTTCGAAAAGGGGCAAGCCTTTGCAAACACCATATAGTGAAACGCTTCCACTTGTGCTTGTAGCAGGAGAGGTTGGACTGAGCTCTAGCCCTTGCTAGAATTTTTCTGCATTCCAAAGGCAATGCGAAGTATCCAAAATCTAGGTCTGCAGGGGCCAAGCAGTCAACTTCAGGGATGCTGGGTCGTGGTGTAGAACGGATCCTCCTCCTCCTCCTCCTCTGGAGAGCAGATCTGGGAGAGGAGGCAGTCTGATGCAGGGTGCTACCGACAGATTAAGAAGGTCACAGCACCAAATTTGACATGGCCAAGCTGGGGCCACGAGAATCATCCTGCATCACTCCGAGTGCACTGATCACATGCAGAAGAAGCTGGATCGGAGGGATTGTGTACACTAATCGGTCCTCTGGGGAAATGGAGACAGCGTCCCCCAGGCTTCTTGCTTGAGGATACCTGCTGGCAAACTAGGCACACTTGGAATTGTCCGCTGTGATGAACAAGTCAAACTGCGGGTGCCCCCAACCTTGAGAAACATTGAACTTGATATTGACGGAGTTCCCATTCATGGCATGAACGTAGTTCTGTGATGGTGTTTTTGACCCCTGCCAGGTGAAATGGAATGACCAACATGCCTTGGGACAGAGCTTAGTGCCACAGTGTCTGCGCATCCTTGGACCAAATGGGAGAGTGGGTGCCTCCCCGCTTCCTGCTGTAGAACATCGTGGTTGTGTTGTCTGTGAACATGCAAACCACTTTGCCCTGGAGTTGGGGTTGGAAAGACCAGAAGGCCCAACACAGATGTGCAGTATCTTGTCTTCCAGCTGCCAGAGAGCACTGGCGTGGAATTTTCCAGTGGGTGCTCCCAAACCATCCAGGGAGACGTCTGTTACGGTCGACTGATGTGTCAGTGGGCGAAAAAGGAGCACATTGCGTGAGGTGTTGCCGATGATTCCACCAATGCAGAGTTCGGTGAAAAGCTGGGTTGAGCGTGATCTTATCTTTCTAAGTTATTCTAGAATGTGTTGAAGTGCGACCATGCAGAACTTCTGCGATTTGATGAACTTGTTGAGTTCCTCGAGGTCCAGAATGGGCATTAGGCAAGATTGTACGTAGTTACCCTGTGGGGGACTACACCAGCCTTGTCCTCTTGGCAATAGGTAACCCAACCTTTGGTATAGGCCTGTACTACACAAGTTGGTACGAGTGACTACACAGCCAGGCTTATCTCAAGAGGGGTCAATGTGAGCTGTAGAGGTGTAACAGAGATTCACAGTGACAGGTATTCAAATAACACTTATACTCAAGGTTTCTTATTGAAATAATTATTTATTAATGTAACTGTCAGTTTTAAAATAAGCCTTCTTTAGAAAGGGCAATATGCACCAATAAAATACGCTTCAAAATTACACTCCTTCAGTTTCAGTTAAGTAGATATCCTTTTGGGATATCACACACACACTTCCTACACGCGGAGGTCACTTCAATAGCAAGGACACTGTGGACATTGATATATCACTTTTAACAATTAACTGCAATATTGAGATTGTAGAAAAAGGAAAATGTTAGGGAAGGAAACAAAAGTTAACGAGTTCTCTGAACAGGGAAGTACTTTACAATCCCCCAATGAACTATAGGTTAACCCTTTCCCAGCTATACAAGTAACTTATGTATTACTTTTTGGAGGGACATATAAACACACAGTCAGAGAGTAAGAAGAGTCTGTAGGGAGCCAGGACAGCGAATGTCAATTGAACATAGTCTAGGGGAGCTGAGGCACTTCTTGAAGATAGCACAAAAGTCTTGCACAATGTTATATAGAGAGTTTGAAGAAGAGAATCACAGTAGGGCCACAAGCTGGGAGGCATGGGAAAAGCAAAGGTGCAAGCAACTCTGCAAAGGGCAGCAAATTCAAGTGTCCAGTGAGAGCAAGCAAGCTACACACAAGAGGCAAGTACCCCTAGTGAGACAGTACCTTAAGTCTGAAGAAAAGGGTCCAGCTGGCTTCTGTTCCTGTTGTAGTCCTGCAGATCCTGTGTTCCTGGGCCTCAGTCATAGGGACAAGAGGGAGGACGTCTGGGGACTCCTGCACTACTGTTTGAAGGTTGGTGGAAGCAATGGGCTTACTCCAGATCAGCAGCACTTTGTGGTTTCAGCTACCGGCAAAAAGCACTACTGCGGTTCCCGGACACCTTGTGGGCTCCCCTTGCTTCTGGGGTACAGCACTCTATTGAGGTGGCACAGGATTGGGTAACCCCGCTTCGGGAGGGTCCTTAGGATCTTTCTGGAGGTTGGGTCCGGCTTAAAGATGATGCACTCGTTCCTGGTGTTCCTGTTCCTCTTTTCCAGCAGCAGCGAATAAGTACAGCCAGCAGAGAGAGGGGTCCCAGTCAAGTTCGTTTTGGGGTCAGTTGGTCTAACTGTTAGGCAAAGTTTGTATGCAGTACCCTTTGGGACCACTACACACAACTAGGACTACAGGTGTAAGCAAAACCCACCTTTGGTATATGTCTGTACTACAGAGTTTTGTGGTAGTGTTGCTGAGCAGCCAGGCTTATCTCAAGAGGGAATGTGAACTTACACAGAGGTCTATAATTACAAGTATTCAAATAGACTCTTATATTCAAGGTTTCTTGGTAAACCACTTATTAATTTATTTCATAGTCAGTTATTAAACATTCACTAGAAGGAGGCAATCTATATCCCACAAAAAATACTTCAGTACTTCAGAATATCAGGTTCTGAGGCATTTAAACTACTTTGAAGGAGGAGAAAAATGGCATTCAGAGCATTTGAAGTAGGAGCAAAAAGGCATACGTCAAAATGAATATTACAGTTACTCTTAAACAGTGCAAATAGTTTGAGTTCCCCAGAAGAGTTGATTCAATGCAATAGTTTAGGTCAAAGTCAATGGACTAAAGTCTTGTATAGGATAAAGCAGTTCTGGGAGTTAAACGGAAAAGTCTCTGCCAAAGTTCTCAGAAGTAGTTTGTAAAAGAAAAATTCATATGTTGGGTCACAATCTAACTAGATCTGCAAGTTGCCAAAGTTTCAAGCACTTTCGCAGTAAAAGGTAAGTTCTCTCGGCCGGGTTTTCACAGTACCTTACAATGAAGAAAAAGATGCAGCTGAAGACGTCTGTTCCTGGCAGTTCCTGCAGATCTTGCTGTTCCTGAGCCTCAGTCATGGAGACCAGGGGGGGGATGTCGGGGGACTCCTGCACTGCATTGGGACTGGTCGAAAAGCTGGCAAAGGCAAATCTTCAATTCCGGTAGCTGTAGTTGAGCACACAAACTGGTATCCTTCTCCCTGGCCATTCGGTTTCCTGCAGCACTCTGATGAAAATATAACAAGCTCTGAGAATGGTATCCAGGTGGCTTATGAGTTGATTGGTCCCACCAACTCAAAAGGGTGAAGTCGTCCTTGAAGGGCTTCTCTGTCGAGATGAACTTGGCGATTCGGACCTGTAGCAGGGCTTCACCAGGCATACCAACAGTACAGGAGTTGCAGCAGCTGTTCTCTTCCAGCTCATCTTCAGTTCTTTCGTTCCAGGGGTCGACAATGACTTCCAAACCAAGAGACTGGCCTTTTAAACAGTTTTCTCCCATTCATTCCAACCTAAGTGCCACTCACCCAGCAGGGTGGCTGTCCTTGCCGGACAGTCAGCCAGCCAATCACCACAGAGTGCATTTGGGTCTCCTAGGAGACTAAGCACAGGGAGTTTCGGGCACCTCCCTCACTTTCTGGCGACCACAGACACTCGAGCGCCAGAGGCAGTCTTCAGTCCTGAAGCCCCCCAAAGGCGTAGGAACAAAGGGACCAAACCTGGTCTGGCACGCAGAGACAAACTCTAGAAGGACCTTTCCAAAAAGACATGGCGAAAAATGAAGACCGGGGCCCGTTTAAACAAAGGGGGCTCAGACGCCATCTTGAAAAACAAGGCTCCTGCGATTTAACGCCATTGGTGTTCGCGGTCGGGAAAAATCTTGGTAGTTCATTGTAAAATCACTGCCACCAGCCATTTCAGGAGGAAAGGGTAGCATTTGACTGCTACAGGAGTTTCTAGACATAGCGGATAAGAAACCCCTCCAGCCCTCTATGGTAAAATAATGTGTGCTGGGTCTAGGAATTTGGAAAGACTAGTAAAGTCAATTTTACTTTACTTTCTCTGGGAAACAGTAGTTTATCCCAGAGAAGATATTTAAACCTTGGGACGGCCTGAAAGGCTTCCCCTGTGTCACTGCACTGAAGGTGCTGTGTGACACACATGAAAAGATGATGCCTATGGAGCTGTCTAAAACTCTACAATCAAAGAACACAAGAGTAAAACACACAGAATTAAAAAAGTTCAAAGCCCCGATGTTTAGCAAAAGAGCTGGAAGGCTCTAAGGTGGGAGGAATTGGCACATTTATGAGAATTCACCCTAACACCCACCAACCCAAGGGAAGAAGTCGCCCGTTCCAGACTTCTCTAGTCGATTTGATAAGTGGAGCTTCAGCACTGCAGCAGGGCTTCACAGGGCAAATCAACGGTCCAGGAGAGTGCATCAAGCTTCTCTTCCAGATTCTTCTTCGGTTCCTTCATCCAGTGGTCGACTCTGCCTTCCTTGCAAAAGACCTTGCCTTTTATGCGCGTCTCTCCCATTCATTTGTAGCCTAGCTGTCACTCACGCAGTAGGGTGGCTGTCCTCCAAGGACAGCCAGTCAGCCAGTCTATCATCTTTGGGTGCATTCCTGTAAGCAAGGAAACTAAGCACAGGGAGTTTCGGGAACCTCCCTCACTTCCTGCCCTGCAGACACACTGGAGCCAGAGGTGTGCTTCACCCGTAAATCCCGCCAAAGACAAAATGAACAAAGGTACCAAACCTGGTTTGGCGCAAAGAGTAAAACCCAAGAAGGACCTCAGAAGCAAGAAATGGCGAAAAAAGAAAACCAGGCCATTTTGACAAAATGGGCACCCATGGGTGCAATCCTGCCTCTGAGGATTCAGCCTGCGGTAAAAATGCACAATGGTAGGAAAATTAAACCACTGCCACTAGCCATTATTGTAGTGATGGTAACATAAAAATGTTACATGAGAAAGTAGACAAAGGGTAATACTAAGTAACCGCCAGTGCTCCGCATAAAATGGTGTGTGCTGGGTCTACAAAGAAAATAAGTAAAGTCAATTTCACTTTACTTCTCGTAGAAACATTAGTTTATCCAAGAGAAACCTTAAGAGAAATCCAAAGACTTCTCTGTGACACTGCAATGCGAGTGTTGCGGGTCACAATACAAAAAGGTGATGCCTATGGAGTATGTCAGAATCCAAAACCAAAAGAATCACAGAGTCCAAGTCAGATAAAAACACTTGAGGGAGTGAGAAAAGGGTCTTACTGACTCCAGGATAAAAATTTAAAAGTCCTAACGTCCAGCAAAAGAGGTGGGGGTCTCTAAGGTAGAAGGGAATTAGCATATAAATGAGAATTCTCACTAACACTTGTTCTCCACCCACAGGACTTTTTTCTCACCAGGAAATACCTGGAGTACATTGCGGGACACAGAGGTATGGTGGAACGGCTGCTATGGCACCCTTTTTTAGTAGGCACTGAACTTCTTGTAGGAGGAGGGTCAGATGTTGCTCCTGTCTTCGAACTGGCAGAATGGAGGGGCATTTGTCTTGAAATTCCAGCGTGGCACCCTGCTGGACAAAGTTAAGCACCCAATTTGTCGGTGGTGATGTTGAGACACTGTTCAACAAACTCTGAAAGCTGGCCTCCCGCTGGGGTGCTGAAGTGGGAGCTCGGGCCCGAGTTTGCATGTGAATGGAAGCACCACATCATTGTTGAGTACCCTTATAGGCTTGTGAACTCCCTCCGTACGCCTCCTGGACGCTGATGCAGGAAAGTGGACAATAGGCCGGTCGATAAAGTTTAGAGGTCCTCAAGAATCTGGCGTTACTGGACCGAAAGGACTGCCTTTTCTGTTGCAGGGTACCCCAGGGAATGAGCAGTGTCTGTGTCCATCTTTATGATTAAAAGCATCTGATCGACCTTCTTTCCTAAGAGATCTAACCCATCAAAGGGCATGTCTATTGCCTTAGACTGCATATCAGGGTAAACTTTTGTGGCTTTCAACCAACCCTGGTGCCTCAGGACCCATCTGGCAGAAACCTGTGTCGCAATGTCCAGTGCCACAGTGATGGCATGAGCTGATTGTGGCTCTCCTTCGCGTAGCAAAGCCAGAGCCTCCTCTCGCTTATCGTCAGGCAGGAAATTGAATATCAGACCGATCTTGTACCATAGTTCCCTGATGTAGCTGTGAAGGATAGCTAAAGAATTGGCCGCCTTAACGGTGGTTGCGGCTGTGAGTACATGCTTTCCAAAAGCATCCAGCTGCTTGCCCTCCTTGTCTGAGGTCACCATGCAAGGGGATGACAGGTTTGCAGACATTTTTCTTGCCGCAGCAGACACCACAGTCGGGACACGGCTGAGTGCAAAGACACTTGGAAGCATATTCTGTGGCATTCTATTTTTTGTCCAGTCGGTCCTTCTTAGGCAGTACAGAGGAAGGGTTCCTCATAACAAGTAGGCCATCCTCCCAGATGTCGACAAGCATTGGGATGGCTACCACCAATTTCCTTAAGGATTCCCACCTTTGAAATGGGAAACCTCTCTTCCTAAGGAACAAGGTCAAAATCCTTCACAGCGCGTGTCAGCAGAGCATGAAAGGAGCCTATCTCATCCAAAGGAAAATCTCTTGGAGGCATATCCGGGGGCTCTGCATCCCCTGGGAACAAGTTGCCTTCCTGGTCAGTAGCAGAATGCATGTCTGGAGATGCAGCCGTGTCTGGACCGGTATCTGCGTATGTGAGGACAGCCACACGGCCAGCCAACAATTGAGAAGATGCAACAAGTCTCAGAGGGCAGGGTGGTGGAGCCACTGCCTCACGTGAGTGCCTGCTGCTGGTAGTTCAGGGACTAGTCTGCAAAGTGGACAGAAGTTGTAACAACAGGTCTCTGGGTGCCGATGGAGTTCCCACAGGAACGAACTGTAGGCACAGCCACTGGTGGAGTAGGTGTATGGACTGACTTGTGAGGAGCTGGCAGCATTGTATCTGGTTTGTCCTCTACTACTGCCTGCTCAGAGGATTAAGCCTCCAGAGGCCCTTCATCTCCTGAGAAAACACCTTTGTAATAGTCGAGCAGGTGGCGCTGCATCAGTTGACTTAGGTACCAGGCTGAGGAGCTGTTTGGTCGTAGTAGAAATGGGAGTGCTGGAGGCATTTCTATCTCCACACTTGTGCTCCTTGGGAACGTAGCAAGCACTGGTGGCTGTGGCGTCGACAAAGCAAGAGATGTATTTATTTTTTCATTTATAAAGCGTGCAAAACCCAGAAGCATCAAGGCACTGTTACAGTTAAACACAGAGTTCATAGTCAGGACAGTAGATCTACAATATCAGTTACATACAGACAGTTTTAGAGATCATAACAGTGGGTAAACATGAACCCAAACGCGATTATGCTAAGAGGCTAGTCTTCAGTGATCACCTGAATGCCCAATAGGATTGTTCTGCTCTCAGGAAGGGTAGGAGTGAATTTCATCGTCTTGCTGCAAAGGTAGGGAAGCTTGCACCGCCCGCTTTTGTTCATCTGAAATTCGGTTGTACAAGTCTGTTGATATATGCCAGTCTAAGGGGTCGGTCATATTGGGCTCTGGCGATTTTCTGAGAAAGGTACGGGAGAGCTGAGTTGGAGAGGCATCTGTGTGTGATGGACATTCTCTTGAATATGATTTGTTCCCGAATCGGAAGCCAGTGGGCAGCTTTTCTTGCAGCCGAGATGTGCTCTCGTTTAGGAATATTGAGAGCAGCTCTGATGGCGTTGTTCGGTATCACCAACATCTTCTCGATGTTGTGCAGTGTGGTGCCAGGAACAAAAGGTGTTACAGTAGTCTAGTCTTAACTCGATGATAGCTCAGGCAATGGTAATGTAGCTATCCCTCAGAGAAGACAGGCCTAGAGGCATTAATCAGTTTTGAAGTGTATGCAGCAGATGAGGCAATGTCACTTCACTGAAGAGGAAACCAGGATTTGGATGCCGCCAATATTGAATGACGTGTATCAAGTCAGTCAAACAATGCAGGAAATGTTACCATCAGCCCACACAATTCATTACATAATTCACATAAGATGATAAAACAACCTTCAGAATAATCCAGATAAAATACCATAATAAAGCACTGGACATTACAAATACAATCAAAGGTTAGATACAATCTTCCTGCATAACCAAGCACGATAAATATATTTAATGACAAAATAGATATTAGTTGATGCAATGGACCGACATAGGGCAACCGCCTCCTGGCTGCTTCTGACAAGTTCTCTCAAACAGTGGGATTAAATAAATGTTTCATAAAACATAATAGCATTCACAAAATAACAAAAAATTGATTACTGATTCAGAGGCCATGCCACAGGCTGGGCAAACTGATGAAGAACCCCCCATCCAACCACAAGTGAGTGCCCCCACCTGTAAAGTGCCCATTCTGAATTTGAACAGGGTACGAGCATAGGCAGGGGCAATAAGATCCAGATAAAGTTCTCCTTCCAAAATAGACTTCAAAATGAGGTAATGCTGTCTAAACTTAAATTTTAGGCACAAACAAGATTTTCCTGGGTATTATACCTAGCGAACGGCTTCACATCATTTTTTGAACGAGTGGGTACGGAAAATGGGTTGTTCCAGAATGCTTCCAAGCTCGCAACTGCAAGTTGTTGCTTACATGACACAGCCAAGGAAGAGAGAAGAGAACAACTACCCGGATTATTCAACAGGTCAGCAAGAGCGTCCCGGTATTTACCAAGATCTGGGGAGCTCCTAGCCTGACCCAATAAAAGACTGGTTGCTATGTTACAGGGAACAAACCACACTCCATCATTAGTGGGACACTCTTGGCACTATAAGGTAGTCTAAGGAGCTTCTTTAAAATTGGGTGCTCAGCCACCCCCAGACTAGAGCAATAGGAACATCCTCATATTTCAGCTCCATAAAGGACAGCTGAAGTGACCTGGATGTCAAGGGCAGGTAAAACAGCCTCCTTACGCCACCACTATTATTTTCCAAGATGGACTGAGATTTGGTCATTTGACCTGCCCAGGTACCATTATCAGAAGACCTTACCCCAAGGCAGTCGTAATGGCTAACCTATTCCAAAACTGTCCCTTCGACCTCCAACCCCAGTGATGTAACCCCAGTGATGTAACCCCAGACTTCCTTGGCCGAAACACCATGACCTTGGTCTTGGTCTTACTTCTGTTCAGGGTTAAGCTGTTAGGGAGAATTCTCAAAAATGTGCTAATTCCCTTCACCTTAGAGACCTCCAGCAACTTTGCTGGATTTCTGATGACTTGATTTTTTTTAACCTGGAAAGAGTGAGAGTCTTTTTTCCCCACTCTTTCATGTATTTTGATGTGTGTTTTACTTGTGTTCTTGGATTATGGAATTTTAAGATAACTCTACAGGAATCTGTGCATGTGTGTTACACAGCACCCTCAGTGCAGTGACACAGGGATGTCTCTTTAGACTTCCCAAAGGTTTGAATACCTTCTGTGGGATAAACTACTGTTTCCCAGAGAATGTGAGGTTAAATTGACTTTACTAGTCTTTTTAAATTCCTAGACCCAGCACACACTATCTTCCTATAGAGTGCTGGAGGGAATACGTAGTATCCCCTGTGTCTAGAAACTCATGTAGCAGTCAAATGCTACCCTTTTCTATCGAAATGGCTGGTGGCAGTGGTTTTACAACAAACTATCATGATTTTTCCCGACCGCGAACACCAGTAGCTAAAAATCATGGGAGCCATGGTTTTCAAGATGGCACCTTAAACCCCTTTGTTTAAACAGGTCCCGGTCTTCTTTTTTTGCCATTTCTTTTTGGAAAGGTCCTTCTAGTGTTTGTTTCTGCATGCCAAACCATGTTTGGTCCCTTTGTTTCTATGCCTTTGGCGGGCTACAGGACAGAAGACCGCCTCTGGTGTCTGAGTGTGTGGGGTGGGCAGGAAGTGAGGGAGGTGCCCGAAACTCCCTATGCTTAGTCTCCTAGGAGACCCAAATGCACTCTGGCGTGATTGACTGGCTGACTCTCCTGCAAGGACAGCCACGCTTGCTGGGTGAGTGGCAGCTAGGCTGGAATGAATGGGAGAAAACTGTTTAAAAGGCGAGTCTCTTGGACTGGAAAGCAGAGTCGACCACTGGAACGAAAGAACGGAATACGACCTGGAATAGGACGCCTGCTGCAACTCCTGGACCGTTGGTTTGCCTGGTGAAGCCCTGCTGCAGGTCCGAATTGCCAGACTCGCCTCGACAGAGAAGCCCCTTCAAGGTTCTTCCTTTGAGTTGGTGGGACCAATCAACTCGTAAGCCACATTGATACCATTCTAGGAGCTAGTTAGGATTAATCAGGGGAAAGGACACTAGCTTGTGTGCTTAATGAACAGCTACCCGAACTGAAGTGACTCCATTTAGTCAGCATTTTCTGACGATCCCATGCAGTGCAGGAGTCCGACGTCCTCCCTCTTGTCCCCATGACTGAAGCTCAGGAACAGTGAGATCTGCAGGAACTGCCAGGAACCAACGTCTTCAGCTGCATCTTTTGCTTCATACTAAGCTACTGTGCCAACCCGATTGAGAGAACGCTGCTCTCGCGGTGAAAGTTTGTGGAACTTTCCCAATTTACAGGTCTAGTCAGCTTGTGACCCAATATATGATTCTTTTTCATACAAACTACTTTTGAGAACTTTGGCAAAGACTCTAGTCTATTGACTTTGGCCTAAGCTTATTGAACTGAATCGAGTCCTCTAGTGAACTATACATTTGCACTGCCTAAAACAGTATTTGTGATCTATTCTGCTAACTTGTGCCTTTTTACCCCCATTGAAAGTTAACTGAAATGCCATTTTGCTCCTATTTCAGGGGAGCCTAATTTGTTCAGAAATGTATTGGTTTGCTATTGAAGTGTGTTTGTGTATAATATTCAGTTGCCTCCTTCTAGTGAAGGTTTTCTAAATGATTGTGTAATAAAAAAATAAGTGTTTTACCGAGAAACCTTGAGAGTAAGTCTATTTGAACCACTGTGATTGTAAGACCTCTGTGTAACCTCTTGTACTGCTCACATTCCCTCTTGAGATAAGCCTAACTGCCCAGCTCCCTACCACAAAACTGGGTAGTACAGACTTATACCAAAAGCTGGTTTTGCCTACATCTGTAGTCCTAATTGTATGTGGTCGTCCCAGAGGGTACTGCATGCAATTCTGCCGAACATCAGCCCAGCTGGGAGTACTTAAAAACATAACACTCCAAGCTTTGTTTAATACCCATTGGGGATAAGGCCAACAAAACTGTATTATCGGCAAAAAGCAGGGCTGGGAAAAGGTCCATGACTAGTTTTGGTGAAATCAGGTTTGCACCCTGGCAATCTACCAATAGGGCCAGAATGATCTTTTACTCTTTACATTAACAAGAAGCGGGGCAAGACACAGCCTTGCTGCACGCCTCTGTTAACTGGAAACTGGCTCGTGGTCTGTCCTGCTGGACAGCATCTCACCACAGCAGTATTACAAGAATATAGTTGAATGATCACAGCCACCAGATGATGTAGCACCCCTTGATTCAACAGAACCTGCCAAAGTAGTACCCATAGGGACACTGTCAAAGGAGGTCTATGAATACTGCGTACATTCGCATCTTTTTTAGGACACAGTATTTCTTTAAGATCATATGGAGTGGAAAGCACTGGTTCACTGTACTCATCCCTTGGCGAAACCCAGCTTGGAGGTGGGAGAAGAGGCCCTTAGATTCCACACACTGCTGCAATTGCTGGAGGATCACGTTTGCAAAGATTTTCCCCAACGCCCCGAGGAGCAAAATGGGCCTACAATTACTTGGTTGATCCCTCCCCTCGTTCTCACATATGGGTATGAACTTGGGCACAACGCCAGGATGCAGGGACCTTATTAAGGTTAACCACTGATTGGAAAAGCCTGGTTAGTACCAGCACCCAAATATCTGGCTCATATTTCCAGAGATCAATCAGTACACTGTCAGGACCAGGGGCCTTTTGGCCCTTCAAGCTCAACAAGGCACTTCTCACTACAAACAAGGTAATACTGTTAATCACCAGCTCGACCACTGGACCCTCCAAGGCTATTCTACAGAGACTAACAGAGGGGTGCTGCTACAACATACAACCAAACATAATGGAGAAACCATTCTTCCTCAGTTATCATACAGTGGGGTTAATTATCCTTGGATTCTTTCTGCTTGGATATCAATGACCAAAAGGCCTTACACCCTTAGCGATAGCAGCTCTTCTAAGTTTATTCCATTTGCCCTTGAGGAATTCAGACTTCTTAAGTTTCACAACACTCTTGTATCTGTTCCTCAGATGGTGTAAACCATCTTTGTTTATCATCTCGGTTTACTCAGAAATGACAGTAATGCCTCCTTGGAAGAGCATCAAGGATCAAAAAAGATATCCTTTCCAGGTCTATTCCCAACGACCCTACCATTGCACGCTCTCAGGTCCCCCCTGTATAATAACCTGGCTGAGTCCACAGTGTACCTATGGGTCCTCATGGGATAGCTAGCCTCCAAAGGCAGAATTTCCCAGAAAGCTTCCACATCGTCCCACAGCCCCTCAGGCTCTCGGAGGGGTTCCAACTGGGGGTTAAAATCTTGGCCTGTCTGCAACCGGGGTCATAAGTTTCTCCCCTTCTCACCCGTTTCTCTTTACTTGCGACCTCTTGGAAGTGGCTTCCTTCTTTCATACTGTCCGAGACTTGTAAAGGCCTGGGCGCAGGTCTTTGGATTCCAGCGGGAGTTCTCCGGCTGTCCTTTGCAGGGTAGCGTTCAGTAACCAGGACGTGGAGGCAGGAGGGAGATAGAGTTCCAGGCTCGGAGCGAATCGAAGCGCCGTATGAGCGAGTACAGGATGAATCCAGGAATTAGCCACGGGTAAGAGGTAAGGAAGGAAACGAATGTGGGTCCAGGAATAGGAAGAAGGGAAAAAAGGAATCAAAAGAGCACGGAAGCAGACTCTGACAACACATGTCTAACTACTCCAAGCAGAGCGTTGAGACGTGCAGAGCCGCGAGGGCGTGGCTGTTTTCTAGGAAGTCGAACGTAATGCGCAAGGGCTGGTGTGCAGCGTTTCGGAACTGTCGGCCATGTTCGAAGGATCACAGAGTTCATACCGGGGTGCATCATGGACCATGAAGTCCAGAATGGACGAATTCAGCGGTTCATGAAAACTTGAGTCAAACCAGGGAGAAGTCTTCAAGAGCTTCCACTTGGAAGCAGATTTTAACTTAGAAAACCATGTGTTTAGCTCAGAGGTTATTTGGTCAAATTCGGATAGGATCTTTCCATCCCCACAGTTGGATTGGCATATGTTTTCGATGGAGGGCAAAATGGACATATAGATCGAGGGCTTTGAACCTATTGTCAAGATATTATCCTACTTAACTGTACGTCTAGCGTTCCCAACAATTCTAATTGATACACTAGATTCATTGTTTGCCTGTTTTTTGCCACCCCATCTGAGTCCGATCAAAAGGGGGTTTATGATCACTAACTAGGTACTCCAACATACCAAACTCCTCCACTTCCTCCCAGTCACTCATCTCAATCCACATGTAATCGATCCTGGAAGAGCATCAAGGATCAAAAAAGGTATCCTTTCCAGGTCTATTCCCAACGACCCTACCATTGCACGCACTCAGGTCCAGCCTGTATAATAACCGGGCTGAGTCCACGGTGTACCTATGGGTCCTCATGGGATAGCTAGCCTCCAAAGACAGAATTTCCCAGAAAGCTTCCACATTGTCCCACAGCCCCTCAGGCTCTCGGAGGGGTTCCAACTGGGGGTTAAAATCTTCCCGGACAATGATGTGACCCACTCTCCGTGTCCTGGGTTCCCAGGTGCTGACTATCACAAATCATAATCAAAGTCGTGCTGTTAGAGAGAATTCCCAGAAATGTGCCAATTCCCTCCACCTTAGAGACCCCCAGCAACTTTGCTGGATTTTGAGCTCTTGATTTCTTTTACCTGGAGAGAGTGAGACCCTTTTTCCCCACTCTCTCATGTATTTTAGTGAGATTTTGAACACTTTCTTTTGGTTGTGGAGTCTGACAAACTCCATAGGCAACATCTTTTACATTGTGTCACATAGCACCTTCAGTGCAGTGGCACAGTGTCACAGCCTAGGTATGGTACCCCAGTTGTCGCAGATAACACTCTACCAGTTATGGAAAAGTATCCTTCTCTCTTCGAACACGAAAAGTCTCTAAAGTGATAGGCCAAAGACTTTCCCCCCCAAGAGCTCAGCCTACATGAATCTATTCCACCTGTCAGGCTGAGGGCTTGAGTGAAAAGGCAGGAGCAGACTCAGCAGAGCTAAAGGAGGGAAGAGCAGAGCAAACGTTCAGAATGCAGCCAGGTATTGCCAAATGAACAGCAAACAAGACCCCCAAGTACCCACTCTTACCTGTTCCGTAGGAAAAATGTACCAGTAACCTACTAGTATTGGACACAGAGGGGAATGCTTATATCAACGGTGAAGGAGGAGTGCACCAGTGTATCAGGACATCTGTGCTGCAAAGCGTCCCAAGAAGATGTCCACAGTGCTCAAAAATAGACTCAGCAAAGCGTCCCAAAGAATATCCCAAAGCAATCCAATTCGGTTTCAGCAAAGCGTCCAAATATGTCCAAAGCAATCCAATTCGGTTTCAGCAAAGCGTCCAAATATGTCCAAAGCAATCCAATTGCAGATTCAGCAAAGCGTCCAGAATAAACAGTGCAAAAAAAAATGTTTAAGCAAACAAAAATAAAGGCAGAGGAAACAAGCATTACCCCACGCTAGTTCCTTTACTATAGCATTCGAGTGAGAAAGCGTCACAGCCAGAGGACTTTAACAAGTGGAGGTCGAGTTGCAAGCGGAGTTCAAGGATTCCGGGGAAAGCAGTCGAGGAGGGACGGGCGTCGGAAACAGGGAAGGAAAAGGCAGAGGCGGAGGCTCGAATTAATCACAGGATTCAAGATCAAACAGGAGTCAGGAAACAGCGCTCGGAACTAACACAGTTTAGGAGCACTTGGCACTCGAACAGACAGTATTAAATACGGTCTTCAGAAGGCACGGCAACGTGGTACGTGCGTGTCACGTGACTAACATAGCAGGAGGATGGGAATTGTAGTTTTAGCGGGCTCTGTGTGTTGAAGAGCGCTCATATAAACGCCATGGCAATTTCCAATAAAAACGGGATGTGACAGTACCCCTCCACAAAGGGCGACTTCTCCTATGCCCGCGCAAGCGATGCAACCAGAAAGCACGCAACAAACGGGGTGCATTTAGATTAGAGGCTGGTTCCCAGGACCTGTCCTCTGGACCATACCCCATCCAGTCAATCAAATAGGACCGAACCCCACGGCAGAGGCGGGTATCTAGAATGGCACGCACCTCATATTCATCCTCGCCACGGACGGTAAGTGGGGCCGGAATGGGAGGTAGTCGGGTGCCAGGTACAAAAGGCCGAAGCAAGGAGACATGGAAGACCGGGTGCACCCTCTAATGTGTTGGTATGTCCAGACGAACAGCAACGGGGTTGAGACACCGCAAGATCGTGTAAGGACCCACAAAACATGGTAACAGTTTCCGTTTGCCCCGAATGGCCAGGTGCTTTGTTGAGAGCCATACGCGGTCCCCACAGGAATAAGGAGGAGCCGGAGCACGCCGCTTATCCGCCTGCATTTTGGTGCGACGTCGTGCAGCTTGTAGATGTGTTAATACGGATTTACGGATGGTAATCAATGAATCCCTAACTGCATTGACTGCAGGAACTTGCCTTAGGGAAGGCAGGACAGGTGGAAGGGTCCTTGGGTGCAACCCATATAACGCATAGAACGGGGAACAGCCAACCGATGAGTGCAGAGAATTGTTATAGGCAAATTCCGCGGCACCTAAGACCGACAACCAATTTGATTGATGTTGTAGACACAGACAGCGAAGAAACTGTTCCATGGTGCCATTGGTACGTTCGGTCTGGCCATCCATTTGAGGGTGGTAGGCCGAGGACAAGCGGGCATCAACACCCAAGGAGGAAGTGAGAACGCGCCAAAAGCGAGAGGTAAACTGAGACCCCCGGTCGGAAATCAGAACCGTAGGTAGTCCGAAAAAGCGTACCACATGGTCAAAGAACAAGCTTGCCAATGTAGGAGCAGTTGGTATTCCCGAGCATGGTATAAACCGAGCCATTTTAGTAAAGACATCCACTACCACAAGAATTGTGGACATACCCCCGATACAGGGGAGTTCTATCACATAATCCAGGGTCACCGTATGCCACGGGTGCGGTGGTAAAGGCATACACATTAGAAGACCAACGGGTTTACCAGGCTGTCTCTTGCATTGTGTACATACGGCACACTTAAGGACGTATTGTTCGGTATCTTTCTTCATGCCAGGCCACCAGCACCAACGGTGCAAAAGATCATAGGTTTTTGCCCGGCCAGGATGGGCTGCTAAAGGGAGGTCATGGGACCATTCAAGAGCCTTCCGTCTGGT
The DNA here is from genome assembly GCF_040938575.1 of Ambystoma mexicanum. Lineage (NCBI taxonomy): Eukaryota > Metazoa > Chordata > Amphibia > Caudata > Ambystomatidae > Ambystoma > Ambystoma mexicanum. The sequence goes on from NC_090922.1 coordinate 347,331,782, forward strand.
TTGGTTGTCAGGTAGGTACAGTAGACCTTTAACGTAGGGAAGTCCGGAGATAAGTTCAGCGTCCATCTCCTTCAGGACAGAAACATGATCCCTGGCCCATCTCCGTAATCTGACTATAATTGACGGGGAGACCGAACAAACACATATAACAGCACCTGAGGGTAATACCGGGGTTGATTGTTTTACAGATTCCGTGTCAGTACCAATGCGGGACAAGGCAAATGCCTTTCCATGCAATGGACCAGGGCGATACGTCACCGTGAAATCAAACATGGTAAAAAACAAATGCCAACGTATCTGTCTGGCGTTGGTACATTTCACGTGCGACAAGGCCTGAAGGTTTCGATGATCTGTATACACAGTTATCGGGTGTCTTGCACCTAAGAGATGATGCCTCCACTCCTTGAATGCCACCTTGATTGCAAGGAGTTCTCTTTCCATAATCGTATAATTACGTTCAGATGGGGTAAGTTTTCGGGAATGGAAAGCCACCGGATGTAGGCGTTGAGTAGCGAGGCAAACCTGCGAAAGGATGGCCCCTATCGCAATAGCAGAGGCATCTGCTTCCACGATGAATGGGAGAGCTGGATTGGGGTGCTGTAATACAGGAGCGGTGGTAAAAGCGTCCTTCAGGTTCCGGAATGCTGTCTGCGCTTCCTCATCCCACAAAAAAGGGACATTAGGACTGGTCAACCGAGTTAATGGGGCTACTATTTCAGAAAACGAGGCAATAAAACGCCTATAAAAGTTGGCAAAACCCAAGAAGGATTGAAGAGCTTTTACTGAGCTCGGAACGGGCCAATCCAAAACTGCCCGAACCTTGGAGGTACACATGAGCACTCCTTTTTGGGAAATCTGAAACCCCAAGAACTCTACAGATGATGCATGGAACACACACTTCTCCAGTTTTGCAAAGAGAGAGTATTCCCTTAGACGAAGTAGAACAGAGCGCACATGCTGTATATGTTGGGGCAGAGTTTCCGAATATATCAGAATGTCATCCAAATAGATAACAACATAGCAATCCAGCATGTCCCTGAAGATGTCATTTACAAAATACTGAAACGTCGCTGGGGCATTGCAAAGCCCAAAGGGCATTACACAATATTTATAGAGCCCATATTTTGTCTTAAAGGCAGTCTTCCATTCATCTCCCTTTCGCATCCTCACCAAAATGTATGCTCCCCGCAAGTCCAACTTGGTGAAGATAGTGGAGGAGGTCATTTTATCGAGGAGCTCAGTAATAAGCGGCAACGGATACTGGTTCTTCACTGTGACTTTATTAAGGGCGCGGTAGTCCACACAGGGGCGCAGATCCCCTTCTTTCTTTGGCACAAAAAATATTGGGGAGGCCGCTGGTGAGCGGGACGGACGTATGTGTCCGAAGCGTAAGGCGTTGTCAATATAGCTCCGTAGTTGTTCTTCCTCCTTCTGTGTAAGGGAGTAAATTCGACCATGGGGGATTGCTGCTCCAGGTATCAGGTCGATGGGGCAGTCATAGCATCTGTGTGGGGGCAGTTTTTCTGAAAGTCCTTTGTCAAACACATCAGAAAATTCCTGGTACTCCAAGGGGAGTACCGAAACAGGGTTAGATGACGTGGTGTTGATAGAAGGGAGGCAAGTTACCATCGCCAGACAAGGGGACAATACCGCTACATTACAGGACTCAAAGCACCTCTGTATATACAAAAAGAGGAAGAGAACCTGTAGGGGAGGAATGGCCGCGAGGCCCTCCTCACCTACAGCTTCCTCCCCAGGTGAGGACCATGACTCGGTGGGCGCCCCCTCATGCCACCCGGGCCCAGGTGGAGGAGGATTCACCCGCCGACGACATTGCCCACACGTATCCTTTCCTTGCATGTACCAAAAATTAGTTAGGCCTAGACGCCATCTTGCCTAGCAAACATGGTGTGAGTTCAGCACACTGTAACGAGGCCCCCACCTTTGGAGGGCCTTTCATGCATCTCTGCCGCCTCAGCAGCCCTGGCAGATCCGCTGCGAGCGCGTTCCCATGAGAAAGTCGGAGATGAGCTAAACCCGAGATGCCAACACGGCAACATTCTATCAGTCACAATGTAATATTGCACCCCGTATGACCCAGACCGCAAGGCCTGGGTAACGGGGAAAAAGCTGAAGCATCACTATCTGAAGAAGGTAGAAAACAATTCAAGTATTGGTATTAATGAACTACCTCTGTTTAAAATGTGAATAAACTATAAAAATGTAACGTTATATGATATCCCTCCAGGTCTGGACTAATGCTGCTATAACCACGGAGAAAGATGTTGACCAAACGTGTAACCTCTATCTGTAAAAGTGTTTTTCAATAGTATGTAGAAACTTGAACTCATATATGTTTTCTGAATCACCCAAAGCGGCGAGCATCAATCTCTGTAGGCCATAACCTAGATATCCCTCGTATAACGTCTAATGTACATACAATACGCACACAATGTAGTGAATATAATGTTAGGTAATGAAAAGGTACCGGAACCGACTGTATTAAAGAAATGTGTAACGAAATTGAAATATATATGTGTGTCTAAATAACGTCAAAATAAGGCAGAACAGTATAAAACTTCTGCATTCACTGATCAGCAATGCACGAGGAAAATACCTTTGTGGATATATGCAAGGCCATTCCCTCTCCCACCCCACCAAGCCTGCCAGATAAAAAAGCTAAGACTTGTGCTGCGCTCCCTCACCTCCCCCAACCAAGCTGGCGTTACTTCAGAGAGTCAGAGGCCCCGGCGCCGCAACCAAGGCCACAGCCCGCCACCTGTGTTATTTACAGCACGGTAATAAACCCACGGTTGAACCCACTGATCTACCAGCACCCTCTCATAAATCCCACGAACCCCCCAAGAACCCTGACCCCGCGCAAGGACGATCCCCATCATTGGGACAAGACACAGAGACCCATCTATATAATAACTTCTAACGCAGCAGACAGACATGTATCATTCGGCCCAGGCCCCAGAGCCCCGTCCCGCGACCTAAAATACCGGTCAATAGGACACAGGTAAATCTCACCCCAACCGACAACCACCAGACCTCTCACGAGGTGCATTCCTCATGTGTTGCGTTTATTTTATAAGATAAGCTGCTGAAGCGATTTATTAATGAACTTAAATGTCGTTTTCTGAATAACTACAGTGTGCATGGCCTAGGGCAAATGAGACAGGAAAGGTATTCGTCATTGTCACAGGCTGCCCCAGCACATCAACACCGCGCGGATGACCTCAAGCCGGCCTGCCAGGCCCAACCCAACCCACGAGGCTGACCAGTGACGTCGTCACGCCAAGACCAACCCCGCTGCAGCAACACCTATAGTTAGTCGACGCCACCCAATCCCAATTAACTTGTGCCCCCTATAGTGTTTAGGTGTTGATGACGTTTTTTGTATTAGAAATACGCCTGTCTTTGCTATTGTCAGACAGAGCGCTCTCGTAGGTTGCAGAGTTCTTTGCATGCCTTATTTTTGGATAAACTCCCACTTACGCTCACCCGCACTCTGTCTTGGCCTTATTCCCACTACGGAGAGTCCCTTATTGTCTCTCATTGCGGGGAGGATCGTGCTGAATTGGGGGCGCTTCCCTTCAGTGGTGACCCCGATAGCGTGATATCTCCAAACTATTTTTCCTAACTCCTTCTTAACGACCCCCTTGTGGCACGAGAATCTCCGGTCGAGAAGGGATACGCACGGTGAGCCGTCTCCGGGAGGCCGCCCGCCAACGGCGACCGGCACAATAAGAAGTGCGCACTCAATGAGAAAGGGTACGGGATCCCGATTGGAAAAAAATCCCCTTTGAGTGCCGCTCGCCGGAGCCAGGGGCTGACCGTTGAGTTACCGGTGACGCCGCCTGGACGGACCCAGTTTCGGAGAGTATCGGTTCAAGACGGGCACGTGAGTACCGAGTGCGAGTGATCGTCAAGGGGAAAAGAAGGGGAATTGGGAATAAAAGAACGGGGAAAGGTAGAGGAGGAGAATTGCGGAGGTCTACTAAAGACGGGTCTTGAAACTTTCTTTATTCTTTCTTTGCATATGGCCATTAGGAGTAAGAAATAAGTGACGTGGTAGAAGTGACGGAAACCTAGCTCCGAAAGGGGGTGGAAGGCGGCGCCGCATAGTGCTATCTAGACTAGTACTGGGAATATACGAAGAAGTGAGAAATAAGTTATTGGTGTCTAGCAAAAGGAGACACCGGGAATATTTTTTAGTGATTGTGCTCTCTCTCTATTTCTTTTTTTCCATTTCCACGGGGTAGGGGGTGAAAATGAGAAGGGTATAAAGTAGGTAGACTTGTAGGAAAAAAAAAAAAAAAAAAAAAAAAAAAGTAGAACATCTTAAAAAGTGGGGACTCAGTAGTGGCACGTACAGACGTGAACACAGTAACCTTAGCAGGAAAACAGGGACAGCTGGCTAGGGAGGAAAGGGAGGAAAAAGACAAAAGTGTGAGTGGAAAGCATTGTGAAGGGTGCGCGCACCGTACGAGTGTTGGAGACGAACGGGTGGCCGCGAGGTGGTGCCAGAGAGTGTGGCCATAACCAGTACTTGATCAATTGCAAGTGAGATCACATAAGAGTGCCTGGGAATGGGAAGGAGATGAGATATGGTGAGTGAGAAGAGATTTGCACAGTGAATAACAGTGGGTGATAATTTTGAGAGGTCCGCTCTTGTCTGTGCCATAAAGGTATACATACGCATATCTACACCTAATCAAAAGTAACGAAGGCGAACGCGGTAGCGCTAGCGATTTAGAGGATGGGGGCTGAAACTCCCTTGTCGCACATTTGTAAGAGCTTGCCGGGATATGCTGAACGCATAAATAAATATCATGATCAATGGTTAACAGAATTGAAAGGGGAGGGGTTGCCCCAGATTTGGCCAGAAGGAGGGTCTTTTGACAAAAGCGTTCTTGATATGGTATGTACATGTATTCGCCTCAAGTATAAGGGGAAACAATGGCAGAATAGGAAGGAGATATTAGATCTCTGGAGATTGTTTGAGGAAGTACCCCCACCCAAAGCTCCAGCACCAAATATTGATTTACCTTCCACCACAGATAATCCACTAATGATCCCGCGAGAGGAAAAGGAACAGCTAAGTACAGAACAACCGGCAGAGGTGATTATGTTGTACCCAATATTACCTAAACCAGCCCCTGCAGCAGGATATAGCGACCCGATTTATGTGCCTCCCCCTTCGACCAGCACACCACAAAGACCAACTGCACCCCCACCATACGAAAACACCAGAGAGCGCGCCCAGGGAGGCACACAGAGGGTGGATATAGAGAAGTTAACGAGTGACTTAGAGTCGAGGCTTACAGTGGCAAGAGATGAACTCTCAAGAATAAAAGACATATGTGAACGCACAGCATGCGCCCCCACACAATCTGGACGCACGTCTAGAGCGTCGAGCGAAAATAGACAAATTGAGGAGGGATGGAAAAAGGGGGAAATACTGTTCAGAATTGAGGAAGAACCGACAAGAATAATAGAAGTGGGGACAGCAGAAGGAAGCATTGGTGATGTCTCACGAGAGAGAGGGATCAGAGAGGATTTGTTATGTGATGTCAGAGGAGGGGTGGATGAGAGTGATAGATTGAGCATGGCAGTAGGAGGAGAAGGCGAGGAGCTAGATGGTGCATGTTCACTGGGGACTATAGAAGATGAATGGATGGGACGACTAAGAAATAGGGTGGGGAAGATGGCGTCATTGGAGTCAGCAGTGACTAAGGAAAAGGAAGCTGCAACGGCAAAAGGGAAATTACAACTCCCATTACTCCACAGGGGGGGCGGGAGGCCAAACTATATACCTTGGGCTCAGATGGATAAGGCTAATTTAATGAAATTACTACCTCAGCTGTCAGGAGGGGCAAGCAAGTGGATATATGCATTTGAGAAACATACCGCTGGTATACCGCTGGCAGTAGGCGATGTGAAGAGCCTACTAGTGTCCGCAGTAGGGGATCAGGCAGACAGAGTATGGGCTAAAGCGGGTTTTCCAGCTGTAACTTTAGAGTGTGATCGCCATGATGGGGCTTCTTTTAACACCGTGCGAGCAAGGGTGTGGGACGCACTGCGGGAAACCTTCCCAGATACCCCTGATTTGCAGTCAGTAATGCAATGTACCATGAATGACGGGGAGGACGCTATGGATTACATTCTCCGGGTGCAGGAGATGTGGAGAGCGGAAACGGGTACGCCCTGGCACCAATCCACATCTCTATTTTATTTCATCATTAAGAGAGGGCTCCCAAAGGAAGTGCAAAAGGCACTAGATAAAATAGCAGGCGTTGAGGCAAAAGGCTGGCCGGAGATCCAAAGCATAATAGTACACCATTGTAAACGGATCAAAGAAAGAGAGAGGGAAGTAGCACAGAAAAGGTTGGCGGACGAGGCGAAGTTGGTGCAATCAAAATTGGTGAAGGTCGCAGCAGCGGTAGCGGGACTCCCACTCATACGGGAGGGAGAGGAAGGAGAGGAGGGGCAAATAGCAATACAAGGAAGAATAGCAGCGAATTGGGCAGGACAAGGGCAACGACAGTGGACAGAGCAGGAGCAGAACGGAGGTCCAACGTGGCAAGAGTGGGCCCCAAGAGGGGGAAGAGGTGGGTACAGGGGTCGAAGAGGAGGACAAGGGTATGGAGGAATGGGAGGAAATGGGTGGCAGGGTCCCAGAGGTCCACAGGGGAGCTGTTGGAATTGTGGGAGATGGGGGCATTACTCAAGAGAATGCAGGAGCAGACAAAACAACGGTTTCCAAGAGATAGAACAGTACGGACACCCCCATCCAGGAAGCCCCTACGGCCTCCCCATGGGACAATACCAGCAACCAGACAATGTAGTACAAAGGAGTAACGCACAACTACACGGACATCAGTACCGAACACAAACCAGCCCACAGAATAATGACAATGTGCACTACACGCCTGGTAACACTTTCGCCACCGCAGCTAATGGGGCACCCGCCCCCGCACCTTACAGTGGAGTGTCAGTAGTTTCGGGGAACATTTTCGATCAGGGGGGGGCAATGAGACACCCCGCATAGGACAGCCCACAGAGAGCACTTGCGTGTCCAGTACTGTCTACGACCCACAATGCATCAGAGGAACCATTGATAGGAGCGCAGATAGGAGACAAGCAATTCATATTCATGGTGGATTCGGGAGCGGAGAAATCATGCATTAGAGAGGGCCGGTTCCCGTTATCTAATAGAACGTTAGAGACGCAGGGGTTCTCTGGGGCTGTAATTGAAGTTCCTTACACAGAGGCATTGGATGTGACAGTAGGGGGTAGAACAGTGAAAGCACCCTTACTGTACTATGAAAACTCTCCCATCAACTTACTGGGGAGAGATCTCTTAAGCAAACTAAATATGACAATATCGTTCACAGGGAGCGGCATCGTATGTTCAACGCCAGGCATATGCCCCCTCCGTATATTAGCAGTAATACACGGCCACACAATCATGAAAGAGATCAGAGGGGTACCAAGAAATGAGGAGATGTTTGTTGAAGGTATGAGAACATTGGCTCTCATAGTACCAGAACTAAAAAGGGTGGAGTGGAGGATCCCAGCAGAATTCCTTTTTCGTCCCATAGCAAGCCCTGACACTGCTCTTGGGGCAGTACTATCGTTGGATTTGCATGCAGTACATGTATCAACAAACAGAATATGTGTGATTGGTATTGACATGGAAGGATGCGAGTGGCGGACAGTATTGTGTACAAATGCAAATATCCCGCTGAGAGAGCTCTCGGACGAGGAGCTATTTTCTGACACTGAGGGAGATGGTGAAATAGTGATGGAACTAGCAATGCCCTGCGACATTGTAGTTACAGCCAGAAAAACTAAGGTTGAATTAATGGCGGTAGTAGGAGCACCGCACACATTTTTTGATGAGGACATGAGTTCAGTACCCACTAACTTATGGACTAATGGCCCCCACGATGTAGGGTTGCTGCATGAAGTTCAGCCTGTGGTGATAAAATTAAAACAGGGAGCAATACTACCCCGGGTGAAACAATATCCACTGTCGCGAGAAGCAGAAGAAGGGATCAGAGAGACAATAGATGCACTGCTAGCACAGGGTATAATAGTGCCCTCAAACTCCCCATGCAACACATGCATTTACCCAATCAAAAAGGCGAAGGGGGGTTCATGGAGGATGATACAAGATTTACGCCCACTGAACGATGTGGTAATGAAGGAGTTCCCTTTAGTCCCGAACCCGGCGACAATACTGTGCAACATTCCAAAAGTAGCATCACACTTCACAGTAATTGACTTAAAAAATGCATTTTTCTCGATTCCCTTAGCAGAAGAGAGCAGGTACTTGACAGCATTTACATTGGGAGGAAGGAGGTTCGAACACTGCAGACTACCACAAGGATATTGCGAGAGCCCAAGCATATTTAACAGGGTACTACATGAAGATCTGGGGAATTTGTCTGTAGAAAGCACAGTGATTCAGTACGTTGATGATTTATTGGTTTGTGCACAGGCTGAGGAAGAGTGCAGAAAGGACTCGATAACACTCTTGACATTATTGGCCAATAAAGGGTACAAGGTGGACAAGGGGAAGTTACAATACTGTCTGACAGAGGTCCTATACTTGGGTCAGCTGATATCAAAGGATGGCAAGCGAATTATACCAGACAGGGCACAGGCGATTAGAACAATTGGGGAGCCCAAAACAGTAAAAGAGATGCAGAAATTTCTGGGTATGTGTAACTATTGCCGAGCATGGATATTGGACTATGCGGCGTACACAAGGCCCTTGTTACAGGCACTGAAAGAAGCACAACAAGAACACAAACACATAGAATGGACGGAGGAGATGAACACAGCATTTAACTCACTAAAAGAGCTGATATCAAGCGCTCCAGTACTAGCAAATCCAGATTATGGGCGCGAATTCTTCTTATTTTCACACTGCAAAGGAACACTGATGACAGCAGTACTGACACAGAAAACATCTTTAGGGCACAAACCACTTGCTTACTATAGCGGCACCCTGGACGCAGTAATGCAAGGTCATTTCGCGTGCGAGCAATCCCTAGCTGCTGCCGCGTTCGCAATTGAAAAAAGTGCCACGATAGTGATGGGCTGCCCGGTGACACTGTTTGTGGAACACTCACTTTTTGCAATATTAGAGCGAACAAAGAGCACATTGACAACACAACGCGCCACAGCATATGAGATAATATTGTCCAGCGCTAACATCCATATAGTAAGATGTAAAACAGTGAACCCAGCCACATTCATCACAGAGGCATGCACCGTAGAGGACATGCAAAACCACAACTGCGCCACGTACACAGGTGACGAAAGTAAGGATCAAGTGATTTTTGAAAATGCCCTGACCGAGGGTGAGGTGTATTTTGTGGACGGGTCAGCATCAATAGACATGGAGACAGGAGAAAAGCATGTGGGTATGGCAGTGGTACGATTAGAGGAAGATGAATATGAGATACTAGTACAACACCGCCTCCCATCACACTATTCAGCGCAAGCAGCAGAACTAATAGCGCTAATAGAAGCATTGCATGCCGCCAAGGGGTGCGCAGTGACCATATATACAGACTCAGCATACATGACAACAACAGTTCACGGTGGGTTGGCCCGGTGGGGGCGGAGAGGGTTTCGGCGAGCAGACGGAACGCCAGTACAGCATGCAGAATTATTGAAAGAACTGATTGAGGCCCTGCAAGACCCCACGGCAGTGGCCATCGTAAAATGTCAAGCTCATACCACAAATACAGATTTTATATCTTTGGGGAACGCGGCAGCAGACGCCGCTGCCAAAGCAGCTTCATATTTACAAAAAGGTGAAATAGGAGAGTACATGTTGCACCACACAGCAAGCCAAGAGGTCCCCACAGGATACAACATGATGTCCACACAGGAGATAATAGAGCTGCAAGAGGGAGCTAGTGCAGAGGAAAAATTGCTGTGGACTAAGAGAGGATGCAGCAAATCACCGACTGATTTATTGTGGCGACAAGAGAGTTCAGGAAAAGTGGTAATGCCAATTACGCTGTTAGAAATAGCATTTCAACAACTACACTTTCCCGCACACAACACAAAGAAACACATAATGGCAGAGATACAAGAAGATTGGTTTGCACCTTGCCTCCAGGAACACGTCACAAGGTTAGCTCTAGAATGCACGACATGTCAAATTTACAACTCAGGTATGACATTGCGCACACTAAGGGGTACGATACCAAAACCAAGTGGCCCATTCAGAGAGCTCCACATTGATTATGTAGACATGGGAGAAAGGTGTAACGGGGCTCGATACATGATTGTGGTTGTATGTCCATTTTCGAGGTGGGTGGAGGCAGGCCCATGTGCCCGCCCTGACGCGAGGGGCGCCGCGAAGTTCCTAGTGCGGGAAGTGTTTCCGCGCTGGGGAATTTGCGACGTTATTCGCTCAGATAACGGGACGCATTTTGTTAATGAACTATTTAAAGAAGTGACTACATTATTGGGAATAAAGCACAAATTATGTTCGATTTATCATCCTCAAAGTAATGGCGTCGTGGAAAAGATAAATGGGCTGTTAAAAAGCAGATTATCAAAACTTTGTTTTTCCCTTAAAAAGACTTGGATGTACTGCCTGCCTTTGGCCTTGTTTGAACTACGAAACCAGCCAAGTAAGGACCACCATTTGTCCCCGCACGAGATCGTCACGGGAAGAAGAATGCACACAGCGCATTCGCCTCTCCGTGAGCGTTCTGATGCACACAGAAGCGCAGCTATATTGGGGGAGGAGTTCACAGAATACCTGCGAAAACTGACACGGGCAGCGCGCGTAATTGCAAAGCAACTAGCCCCCCCCTCAACAAGAGAGGAGGGGAACGCGACTGAACCAAACAGGTTGCCTGAAAAACCACTACAGCTAATGCCTGGTGACCTTATATATGTCAGAAGTTTTGTGCGGAGGTGGAATGCACCACGTTTCCATGGCCCCTATGAGGTAGCGTTTTGCACGCCCACAGCAGTAAAGGTGAAGGGCCTGCGATATTGGGTGCATTTGACAGACGTACGTAAAGCTTACAGCGCTGCGGAGAGTGAGGTGCAGGACGAGGCACAGGCAACAGCGGACGATGAAATTGTGCGGAATGAATGATTGGAATTTTGTGTGCATTATGAGATGAACAGTGAACACAATTAGCGTGCAACAAATGTCCTGGACTAAAACATGTACATATGTATATGCAAATTTTCTTTTTTTTATTACAATTTTTGAAAGTTTTGCGTGGGGTTCTTTTTTTCTCTCCTGTGCTCTTTAAGATGTTTTTTTTTGTTGTTGTTGTTGTTTTTAAACTGTCATGTTTTTTATTATTTATATATATATATTAAGTAAGGTACGAATAATGATGCTTGAAAGGCTACCTTGTCTGTCAACACACCCCCTCCCTCACCCAATCCTATATTTTATCACCGAAACGTTACAACGTGGAAATGTTTACATGTTTGTACTTAATGAACTCTTGTGTCTCAAACAGGATTTATCATGGCATCGAATGGGCAGCCTGCAACTAATAGATATGTTAGATTTAGAGAAATGTTAGTGGCTAGATTGACATATTCATTTGAATGTGGTTTATCAATGTGTGCTATTGTGTTCTTCATCTCAATGTTTTGTCTAGTATTACACTGGGTTATAGCGTTCATCTCTACCGAGATGAACGAGGGGGGAGGGGGGAACAACACCACCCTTGCCCCTGGAACGAAAACAATTCCGACTGTAGGTATCAAAGAAGGTGATTTCTTGATCTGGGATGGATCACACTTTGTGTGGGGATACTATACTACACCACCCACTGCTGTCCTGTCACAATCGAGAACCAAAAATGTAAATAATGACACAATGTCCCAACCTGGAACATACAACAACCGCACGATCCCTCCCGCCCCAATTTCAAACAACGATCTCTTGTTTATTAAGGAGGATGGAAAAGTGATTATGATGACAGAACACAAGTCCCTATATGAAGAATTAGAAAAGGGGGGTGGGAAGGAGGAAGGGGGGCCTGGTTCTTCACCTACTATAACGAAAAAGTACAGAAGAAGGGAGAGAAGTAGGCGGAGAAGAGAAACTGGTGGACAGGGGTATGATGAGTATTATGGGCTAGGGTTAGACAAAATGGAAGACCCACGACACCCTCACCAAGCAAATAAATGGTATGCAGATATGAGCACAACAGCCAAACAGACAACCAATGAGAGCTGCTATGTCTGCTCGCTTATCCCCCATGCATCAGGCACACCTAAAGTGTTGTTGCCACGAGAATTGCCCATTGTGGATGCCCAATGTCTCCTTCATCTCACGCTGTGTAGAATAAAGAACACTTTTCAAGCACACGATGTCTCTTTCAGAATGCTACAGAACAACAAAACGTGCTACCCACAAGCGTCTGGAGTGATCTGTCTTAAAGAACCTTTCTTTGCAATACAAGGGACACTGTTTTCCGAAAACAAATGGAAAGACGAAGAAGTACTGTGTAAGGCAGAAGCACTGAAAGGTGTCCAACCGGACAAGTTGCGGTGGATGGAAAGAACGTGCTTGCCAATATGGAAAGAACACATCCCTAAACTAACATGGGTAACAGCGATGGAGAAACCCTTCAAGCTACAAAGTGAAATACAAAACGAACTATGTTTCAAGGGAGAAGGAAAAATGGCAATGGGAACGAACAAGAACTGTAACAAAACTCTCACCATCCCAGATATGAAAAAAGGAACAGCAGCACTAATGGACACATACTGGGTATGCGGAAACAAGGCGTACTTGCACCTTCCCCAATCATGGAGTGGTAGCTGCTCAATGGCCACTTTGCATTCAACACTAATGGTGATTCCAGAAAGCCACATTGACAGAAGTAACATGATGAAAGGAGGCTTGAACCAGGATGTAGCTTCTCCAACTACACAAGCGCACCTTTATGTCCTGTCCTCCGGAGGGAAAGGAGAAGAGCTCTCAAGGAACAAGCGAGCCTCGAACTACATATCGCAAGCATCATCTGATTTATTGGCACAGATCCCAGACAGGTATCGCCTGTTCAGCTCCGTGGAAACATTCTTTGCCTCGCTAGTATCAAGTGTCCAAGCAAGAGCAAATGCAAAATGGCTCCAGATCACACGGTGGGAACTGATCCAGTTGGCCAATGACACTGAAGAAGGGTTCAACATAATAAAGGTGGAACTACGAGCTCTGCGACTAATGACCATGCAGAACAGGTATGTTCTAGACCTGTTAACAGCGATCGATGGAGGTGTTTGCCAAAAAATAGGAAGTGCGTGCTGCACGTTCGTACCTTCCGAAGACGCAGAAAATGGGTCCCTGTCCCACGTTATTGAAGCAGTACATAACCTGGGCGAGAAGATGAAAATGGAAGGTGGAGCTGAGGATAGCTCGTGGTTCGACAATATCTTCTCTTGGGTTCCCTCATGGCTTGGAGTGACAATGAAGTTCCTGATACCAATAGTGGTGATCGTCCTTGTGATGTTCTGCCTGTGCCAGGTGGGCCTCCGATGTTGTGCTAACGCAGTTCCTAACGGTGCAATGATGATGGTGACAATGGGCAACTCTGGTGGTACAATTAAGGCAACACAAGAAGTACATGTGCAGACAGGAGCAGATAACACCCCCAGGTACCAGTTAGTGCCTATGTGCCGTGATAAGTTCATAGTAGATAAACTATGGCACACCACTATCAAAGAACCGCGAGACGTAGAACTGGAATGGTATGAGGAGGTCTGGGTAGATCTGGAAGAAACTGGCGACTGTATATATTTAACATGTACACCAGACGAGTATGCTAGGAGAGGTGAGAGTTTAAGGGGGGTGTGCAGAGCATGGATGCCTATAAAAGGAACCCCTGCATGGGATGACGCAGTGATAGAGGAACAAGAATGTAGAAGATTGGAAGAGCTAAAGAATTCGTTACTTTAGTAACGAAAGGGGGGAAATGTAGGGGAGGAATGGCCGCGAGGCCCTCCTCACCTACAGCTTCCTCCCCAGGTGAGGACCATGACTCGGTGGGCGCCCCCTCATGCCACCCGGGCCCAGGTGGAGGAGGATTCACCCGCCGACGACATTGCCCACACGTATCCTTTCCTTGCATGTACCAAAAATTAGTTAGGCCTAGACGCCATCTTGCCTAGCAAACATGGTGTGAGTTCAGCACACTGTAACGAGGCCCCCACCTTTGGAGGGCCTTTCATGCATCTCTGCCGCCTCAGCAGCCCTGGCAGATCCGCTGCGAGCGCGTTCCCATGAGAAAGTCGGAGATGAGCTAAACCCGAGATGCCAACACGGCAACATTCTATCAGTCACAATGTAATATTGCACCCCGTATGACCCAGACCGCAAGGCCGGGGTAACGGGGAAAAAGCTGAAGCATCACTATCTGAAGAAGGTAGAAAACAATTCAAGTATTGGTATTAATGAACTACCTCTGTTTAAAATGTGAATAAACTATAAAAATGTAACGTTATATGATATCCCTCCAGGTCTGGACTAATGCTGCTATAACCACGGAGAAAGATGTTGACCAAACGTGTAACCTCTATCTGTAAAAGTGTTTTTCAATAGTATGTAGAAACTTGAACTCATATATGTTTTCTGAATCACCCAAAGCGGCGAGCATCAATCTCTGTAGGCCATAACCTAGATATCCCTCGTATAACGTCTAATGTACATACAATACGCACACAATGTAGTGAATATAATGTTAGGTAATGAAAAGGTACCGGAACCGACTGTATTAAAGAAATGTGTAACGAAATTGAAATATATATGTGTGTCTAAATAACGTCAAAATAAGGCAGAACAGTATAAAACTTCTGCATTCACTGATCAGCAATGCACGAGGAAAATACCTTTGTGGATATATGCAAGGCCATTCCCTCTCCCACCCCACCAAGCCTGCCAGATAAAAAAGCTAAGACTTGTGCTGCGCTCCCTCACCTCCCCCAACCAAGCTGGCGTTACTTCAGAGAGTCAGAGGCCCCGGCGCCGCAACCAAGGCCACAGCCCGCCACCTGTGTTATTTACAGCAAGGTAATAAACCCACGGTTGAACCCACTGATCTACCAGCACCCTCTCATAAATCCCACGAACCCCCCAAGAACCCTGACCCCGCGCAAGGACGATCCCCATCATTGGGACAAGACACAGAGACCCATCTATATAATAACTTCTAACGCAGCAGACAGACATGTATCATTCGGCCCAGGCCCCAGAGCCCCGTCCCGCGACCTAAAATACCGGTCAATAGGACACAGGTAAATCTCACCCCAACCGACAACCACCAGACCTCTCACGAGGTGCATTCCTCATGTGTTGCGTTTATTTTATAAGATAAGCTGCTGAAGCGATTTATTAATGAACTTAAATGTCGTTTTCTGAATAACTACAGTGTGCATGGCCTAGGGCAAATGAGACAGGAAAGGTATTCGTCATTGTCACAGGCTGCCCCAGCACATCAACACCGCGCGGATGACCTCAAGCCGGCCTGCCAGGCCCAACCCAACCCACGAGGCTGACCAGTGACGTCGTCACGCCAAGACCAACCCCGCTGCAGCAACACCTATAGTTAGTCGACGCCACCCAATCCCAATTAACTTGTGCCCCCTATAGTGTTTAGGTGTTGATGACGTTTTTTGTATTAGAAATACGCCTGTCTTTGCTATTGTCAGACAGAGCGCTCTCGTAGGTTGCAGAGTTCTTTGCATGCCTTATTTTTGGATAAACTCCCACTTACGCTCACCCGCACTCTGTCTTGGCCTTATTCCCACTACGGAGAGTCCCTTATTGTCTCTCATTGCGGGGAGGATCGTGCTGAATTGGGGGCGCTTCCCTTCAAACCGTACGGTTTGTTCAACCCAGTCAACTACAGGATTGTGTCTTTGCAACCAAGAAAGCCCCAGAATGATGCCAAATTGAGGGGCCGTGATAAGGTCGAAAGTGATGGATTCCGAATGTCCTTGTAAAGTGGACATTTATAGTGGACCTGTTTGATCCGTCACCTGTCCAGATACCAAACGTGAACCATCTACCGCATGTATTTCCTCAGGTCTAGCTTTAGGACATATAGGTAGTCCGTAACGTTCGGCCAACTTAAGGTCCATATAATTCCTGCTAGCCCCTGAGTCTATCATTAGCGGGTTGGAAAAGGTAATGATGCCGGGAGCCGTAAAGCACATAGTAAGGTAAACATGCGAAGACGGAAAACACTGACCCGGGCCTGGGATCATTTGACTCGTCCGGAAGGCCCGGTTTAAGGACGAGTCCTGGCGTTTCCCGACGACTTGGCTGACCTTTTGGGACACAGACGGATGTAATGACCTGACTGGCCACAATAGAAACATAGATTGTTCACCACCCGCCTTTCTCGTTCGGCCTTGGACAATGGACCCCTAATTGCCCCGATTTGCATAGGTTCAGCTTCTCCCTGAGAAACAGGTGTAGTTCCATCTGGTCGGGAGGTGGTGCGAATATCGAGATAGCGACGTTCGCCACGTCTTAGTCTTACAAGTCGACGCTCGACTCCGGCAAAGTCCAGCAATTCGGGAAAACCAGATGGAAGAGCAGGTACCACTGATAGGGCATCTTTCAGGTCGTCCGACAAACCTTTATAAAACACAGCCGATTTCTTCTGTTCTGGCCATGTGGTTTCAGTCGCTAATTGATTGAAACGGGCAAGATATGTCAAGAGATCCGACTTGCCTTGGCTAGTAGCCAAGAACTCCAGATCCGAGGACTGTGCTTTATATCTCATATCAAAAACACTGTTCATGGCTTGGATTAACATATCAAAATCATACAGAGCCGGGTCATCTGCTTCCAGCAATGGATTAGCCCATGCTGCAGCAGTGCCACCCAGATGGGAAAGAACAAATGCCGCCTTTGTAGTAGCATCTGGAAATGCCAAGGGACGACAAAGAAAATGAAGGCGACATTGGGTCACAAAGGTTCGATACGCCTTGGGATCACCCAAAAAGCGTTCTGGTGGGGCCAAAGGGAATGGCCCAGGGAGGACAACTGGAGCCGGAGGCGGTACAAGTGGTACAAGAAGAGGCGCCGCAGCCGCGGCGTCCCCAAATTCCTCGTCATGGGGTAGGGGCTGCACAAAGCTCTGTAAAACATCCATGCGTTGATGTAAAGTTGCATGTGCTGATGCCATATCGGTACGAAGAGCAGAAAAAGCCTGCATGAGGGCTGCCAATGGGTCCGATGCAGCCTCCATAACCGAGAGACGGTTTAAAAAGGCTCCTAAATCTGTCACAGCCTAGGTATGGTATCCCAGTTGTCGCAGATAACACTCTCCCAGTTATGGAAAAGTATCCTTCTCTCTTCGAACACGAAAAGTCTCTAACGTGATAGGCCAAAGACTTTCCCCCCCCCCAAGAGCTCAGCCTACATGAATCTATTCCACCTGTCAGGCTGAGGGCTCGAGTGAAAAGGCAGGAGCAGACTCAGCAGAGCTAAAGGAGGGAAGAGCAGAGCAGACGTTCAGAATGCAGCCAGGTATTGCCAAATGAACAGCAAACAAGACCCCCCCCAAGTACCCACTCTTACCTGTTCCGTAGGAAAAATGTACCAGTAACCTACTAGTATTGGACACAGAGGGGAATGCTTATATCAACGGTGAAGGAGGAGTGCACCAGTGTATCAGGACATCCGTGCTGCAAAGCGTCCCAAGAAGATGTCCACAGTGCTCAAAAATAGACTCAGCAAAGCGTCCCAAAGAATATCCCAAAGCAATCCAATTCGGTTTCAGCAAAGCGTCCAAATATGTCCAAAGCAATCCAATTGCAGATTCAGCAAAGTGTCCAGAATAAACAGTGCCAAAAAAAATGTTTAAGCAAACAAAAATAAAGGCAGAGGAAACAAGCGTTACCCCACGCTAGTTCCTTTACTATAGTATTCGAGTGAGAAAGCGTCACAGCCAGAGGACTTTAACAAGTGGAGGTCGAGTTGCAAGCCGAGTTCAAGGATTCCGGGGAAAGCAGTCGAGGAGGGACGGGCGTCGGAAACAGGGAAGGAAAAGGCAGAGGCGGAGGCTCGAATTAAGCACAGGATTCAAGATCAAACAGGAGTCAGGAAACAGCGCTCGGAACTAACACAGTTTAGGAGCACTTGGCACTCGAACAGACAGTATTAAATACGGTCTTCAGAAGGCACGGCAACGTGGTACGTGCGTGTCACGTGACTAACATAGGAGGATGGGAATTGTAGTTTTAGCGGGCTCTGTGTGTTGAAGAGCGCTCATATAAACGCCATGGCAATTTCCAATAAAAACGGGATGTGACACACAGGGAAGTCTTTCAGATTTCCCAAAGGTTTAAATACCTTCTCTCGGATAAACTACTGTTTCCCAGAGCAGTTAAGTGAAATTGACTATACTTACCATTGTAACTTTCTAGACCCAGCACACACTATCTTACAATAGGGTGCTGGAGGGGTCACCTACTAACCTTTGTCCAGCTTCTCATTTAACATTTTTATGTTACCCTTTTCTCACTGAATGGCTGGAGGCAGTGGTTTTGTTTTAACTACCATGGCGTGCATTTACTGTGGGCTGCGTTCGCAGCTGCAGTAAAGCACCCAAGGGTGCCATTTTTGTCAAAATGGCCCGGTGTTCTTTTTTTTGCCATTTCTTTGTGGAAAGGTCTTTCTTGAGATTTACTCTGCGCGCCAAACCAGGTTTGGTCCCATTGTTCGCTTTGCCTTTGGAGGGATTCGCAAGTGAATCCTGCCTCTGGCTTCAGGGTGTCTGGGGTAGGCAGGAAGTGAGGGAGGTGCCCGAAACTACCTTTACGTCGTCTCCTAGGAGACCCAAATGCACTCTGTGGTGATTGGCCGGCTGACTGTCCGGCATGGACAGCCACCCTGCTGGGATGAGTGACAGCTAGGCTGGAATTAATGGGAGAGAACTGAATAAAAGGCGAGGCTTTTGGCTTGGAAGGCAGAGTCAACCACTGGACAGGAAACCGAAGAAGAACTTGAAGAGGACGCCTGCTGAAACTCCTGGACCGTTGGTTTGCCCGGTGAAGCCCTGCTGCTGTGCTCAAACTCCAAATTCGTATTGACAGAGAAGCCCCTGCAAGGACGACATCCCCCTTTGAGTTGGTGAGACCAATCAACTCCAAAGTAAGCCACCTAGACATCCATCTTGGAGCTGGGTGAATTTCCACAGAGTTGCTGCTGGAAACCGTGCAGAAAAAGCTCCAGGGAGAGGAACATCAGATTGTGTGCTTTGCTTTTAAGCTGGCCTAGAGCTCCAGGAAGATCCTCTGGACTCCTAGGAAGCAGGACTGACCGAGTCTGAGCCCCCACAACAGAGTGCGGGACACCAGAAGCAAGGAAAGCCCATCTAGACAGCCAGGAACCGCTGTGTTGCTATTTGCGGTAGATGTGAGGAGCTGAAACCGAACAGCCACTGAATTGAAGATTGCCGGTTGAGCGCGGCGACCGTCCCATTGCAGTGCAGGAGTCCCCAGAAGTCCTCCTCTTGTCCCCACGACTAAGGCCCAGGAAAAGTGAGATCTGCAGAGCTGCACGGGAACAGAAGTCACCTGCTGCACTTTTCTTCATTCCAAAGGTACTGTAAAGTCTGAGAGAACTTACCTCCTACTGTAGAGTTGCTAGCATCTTCTACTACTCAAGTCTAACCCGCTTGTGGCCCTAAATTCGATTCTTCTTTTCTTCAAAGTCTTCTAAAACACTGTGCAAAGACTTTCTACTTACCTACAAAGAAGTGCATCAGCTCATATAGACTTTTGCCTATTGACTTTGGCTTAGCCTCTTCCACTGAATGACTCTTATTGGGGTATCTGAAAGTATTTGCCTGCTTAAGAATACTTGTGGTCTCTTGTTTGTTCTAAACAATCTTTTCCTTTGACTTATTACTATATGATTTTAAATGCAACAGTGATATATTAATGTCCCCAGCACCCTACTAATTGAAGTCACCTGAGGGTGTAGGTAGTGTATGTGGGCCATCCCAAAAAGGGTATCTACTGATTTAGAGATATTAAGAGTGTGTATTTCATGAAGTGTATTTGAGTGTAAAAGTTTATTTGAATGCTTGCAAGTGTAAATCTCTGTGTAACTCCACTACAGCTCACATTGACCCACCTTGAGATAAGCCTGGCTGCTCAACACGCTACCAAAACTGTAGTACAAGCTTATACCAAAAGTTGTGAAGAGGAAGTGCCAAGCAAGATTCATACTCCTGCCGCCCATTCTGAAGTACCAGCATCATTTACACTGAAATATGTGACATATGATGAACAAATAAACCAGCAGAGAGCCGCAGTGGGGCTCTGTCCAGTACCTATCAGAATAACAGCACCTATTGATTTACCGACACCCAAGAAAACCTGGACAGTAAGGTACCCATTGAGAAAACCATATCGACAAATGAGACAGAATGATTATTGTCAGAATGTGGTACTCGAAGAAGTGAAGAAGATACTGAAGGAAGACGAATGAGGACGTCATAAGAACCCTGACTGACTGACATATAGAAGATATAACTACCTGAGAATGATGACAAAAGCAACGAAACACCATGGACAAGTGACATCCTAAGCCTAAAGTGCAACAATTGATGTTAAGATGTCAGAAACGTGTGCCATAAACACAATGAAGATATTCAGTTAGTTTAAACGTGTACAGATGCAAAGTAACCGCAAGCATGAGGCTTGCTTATGCCTAGTAGTAAGATAGATTGCGGCAAGCGCCATCTGTACATATACCTACCTCAGGAAAGCACTTTATAGAGAGTTTCGCAGCAAACAAATGGAGAATTAAAGACGGAGAGAAACTCAGACGAAGGTAACCATGCCAAGAAGCCAGGTCATATCGTCTGAAATAGGCCAACAATGGATACAATTAAAGAGAAGAAGAACAGGAAAGGTCAAGATAAGCCACAGAGGCAGACGACTGGCAGAATTAAACCAGATATCCGAAATTGCATGAAGGAAAGGCCGATTTCACGGTGTCGGAATCCCGTGACCAGACA
The DNA here is from genome assembly GCF_040938575.1 of Ambystoma mexicanum. NCBI lineage: Eukaryota > Metazoa > Chordata > Amphibia > Caudata > Ambystomatidae > Ambystoma > Ambystoma mexicanum. The sequence continues at coordinate 347,352,838 of NC_090922.1, forward strand.
AGCAGGAAGGGAGGACATCACACCTAAGCATGAACCTTTGCCATGGCCAGACACCTTAGTTTTCCCAGACCAAGAAGCAGACTCGAGGCCAACCGCAAAGAAATAATTGACACATGACCACTGAGGTGATGACTGATTGTAACAATAATTGGAGGGAGGCTGGGGTGCAGATGAACTTGGTCGGCTATTCTGCACGCTGCTAAGAGCAAGTGGAAAAGTATGAGTGGGGTTGATGCCAACCCAATCATAGTGGACCGTGTAATCTAGGGTCCTATAGTTAATAGAACCAATGAGACGTCATACTTTTAGTGACGTTTACAATAGCCATTTTGAAGGAAGGGCTTATTTGCCCCATCTGACATTGTCTATCCAATCCCCCTCTCCCCATTACCATATACAGATATAGCACCTATATTAAAGTTACCTTCCTAGAACCAATCAAGTTGCATGCTAAGTTTTAAGAGTTACACGTCAGTGATGACGAGATTTTGGTATAAATGTTATGTTTTTTCTGAAATTAATTGGAGTTAAAGCGAGAAGGAAGATCGAGCGATTGCTGATATATACTGAACTCCCAGTTTTTTGTACTTGTCATTAAACTGACTCCCTTTGCCAAACTATTGAGTTGTCATTATTGATTTGGTGCAAGAGTACGAATCTGCATCCCCATCCATCTCAAGAGTGTTGCTACTCATCTTAAGTGCTGTTTGGAAACCCCCAGTCCTACGGGCCGGCTGGGGTCCATTGTGCACACTTGGTAGCAGAGGATGGTTCGATTAGATAAGACACCCATTGGCCGTTGACATAAGTAACTCTTGGGTCCTCAGCAATATCACAAGTCATTTGCCATCCGGCTGAGAAGAACGAGAGGCTCCCTGTAGACAGTGGTTAGACTAAGTAAAAACACTGCAGGTTAGGTCTGAAGGAACCTTCGTTTTCCTCCCATGAACCCCTTCCCACTTCTACAAGCAGCCGATCGGACGAACGGCAAGGAGAGGCGGTAACGAAGGTGGTGATCCCGAGCGTCTGGAGAGGAAAAAAATGCATACAGTGAGTGAAAAAGACTGGAGTGCTTTGCCAAAAAGTGTATGCCTTAGAACAAGTAAAGGGAAGGTAACGGAGGGAGGAGGGATTAAAATAAAGTCAGAGTAAGAGTATAATGTATATAGAAGGGGAAAATATTGACTCAAGGGTGGCCGAGCAATAGAGAGAAATACTGTGAGGATACCCGAGAGAGGGATACCGGGAGGATACCCGAGGAGTATACGCCCAGATACCTAGGTTTTAATATAACGCTAGAAGAAGCCTGCATTTAAAGTCCTGAATGAGTAGGACGATATAGGAGACCAGAATCGATTAAAAAGGCGATCTGAAAGAAATGGGTTTACATTCCATGTCGGAATAATAATATGGGCAGAAATGCATCTGAGGAACCAGATGGCATGAGATTTATGTAGCCGGCCCGAGTCTGTCTAGCCTGTCGTGTCTGTCTTGTGTTTTTCCTTTTTCCTGACGTCACGAGGTAAGAACATTTTTGGGGGAAATAGCATGAAAATTGTGCGATTGGATAGACAAAATGTTGTATGACATGGATTGATGGTTGTTGTTTGAAAAAGTAAAAGTACATTTTTTTGTGATAAAACAGGATTGGAGCTTGCTCATATTGTTGATCTTGTTTGAGAAATGTAAAGCATAATAAAGTGTTATATAAAGGTAAGATAAGCAGGTTAAACATGGAAGACGTTACCCTGTTAGTACACTTGTGCAAACAGTTGCCAAAACATGCACCTAAGCTGAAGAAGCACAGTGCAGAATGGGTTAAAGGAACTGCCAACAAAATGTTTATGCCATGGCCCCAAGGCGGATTTCTATCTAAAACGGTCCTGCAACACATGACGATATATTTGCATGCCCCGTATACTGGCAAAACGTTAGATAAACGCCGGGCTAGTTTACAGTTTTGGCAGATGTACTAAGAGGAAAAGGATGAGGAGCCACCTTTAGATTAGATACTTAACATATGCACAGAGGGGGGTGAAACGCCTTCTGCGCCACCCGCCCCGTCGGAGAAAAAAAAGCAAAGCCAGCAAAGACTAAGGATAATACCCGTTGAGGGAGCTTAAAGCAGCAACAGGATATAGCAACCCATCATATGAGTCACCTATGCAAAGTAGTGACGAAAGCCCAGAGAAAGACAGAGACAGAAATAGAAATATTACCTCGAAGGTCCAAGGGACAAGGAGAGGCGTGAGAAAGAAAAAGGAGATCAAGCATAAGTAAGTACATCTCTAGATACAAGTAGAGAGGGAAAGAGATGGAAAGGAGATGAGGACAGCACTGATGATATGGCATTCACGCAGAACAAATGGATGGGAGGTCAGATTTTATTGAAAGTCGATGGTAAAGGCATTGAAGATATGAGGCAAAAAGGAGAGCCAGACGATTCAAAAAGGAAAGAGAAGGAAAAGGAAAAACGATTGAGAGGCGAAGGAACCAAGAAAAAAGATAGGCAGATATGAGAGCAGTTATATCGTGAGGAGCAAGAAAGAAAATGTGCTCATAAGCAAAGAACAGCTAATGATCAGGACAGACAGGAACAAAGGACAATAGAAGAAGAACAAAAGATACGGCGAAGAGAATAAAAAGATGAAGGGATGAGGCAATACGAAGAGCAAATGAACAAAGAGATGTGAGGAAACAGGAAGAAGATAGGGTCCGAGAGGAAGCGAGGAAGTGCACAGAGTTCGATGACGACATAGAACGCAAGTGAAGACAGAGAGCACGGGGTCTTGAATATCTGGAAAGGGAGGTTAAAAATCCCGATCCAGTAGTAGACTGGGAAGACATAGAAGAATTATTTCCTGAGTACCATTTAGTACCAAGCATATCTAGGGCAAATATGGAAGATGACCGACACCAGAAGCATCAGAGAGACGATCGATAGAATATATGAGGAAATGGGGCTAGAACAAGTACCCCAAGGGAGAGGAGAGGATGAGCGTCTTGAGAGCACTCAGTTGTACGACACTGAGAACGCCTCCCGAAGTAGTAGAAATAAAGAACTGTCCCTAGATAGGTTGACGTTAAACAGGAACGAGGAAGATGAGAGGTGTTGCATGAGTTGGGCACAGACAATATCAGACGCAGAACGAAAGGAATATGAGGAAAGAAGATGAGAGAAGACGTGAAAAATGCTTCTCTAGAGGAAAGGGAATAAGGTGGTCAGATTCTAGTGGGTCTGCATCTAAGGCATCAGAGTCAGCCACACAATCAGACCGGCACGAAGGAGTATTCTACGGTCAGAGGGGGGTGGTCTCCACCACCGTATGTGAGCAGACAAAGGACATTGCCAGGTAGACAGCGATGCAGGAATATTACACCTGCAGTGGATAGTAAAATGATGAGAGCGAAAAGGAGTGCCATGTGTTACAATCCCCTTTACTCGAAAAAGGAGGAACCCTGGCCACACATGGCTCGAGAAAATCTGAAAAATAAGCTTCCAATGTCGGCATCGGGATCTGGAAAATGGATACATGAGCTGGAAAAGATGACGGGAGGGAACACGTTAGCTATCGGAGATATTAAGGGTCTTTTAATCGCCATACTTGGTGATAGAGCTGACAATGTGTGGACACGTGCAGGTTACCCTGGTGTGACTACAGTTAATACTGCGCATGATGGAGCTCCGTTTAACAATTGCAGAGCCGCGGTATGGAAAGCATTACGATTGCTATATCTGGATAATTCAGACATGGGAGCTGTAATGACACATAAAAAATGGAGTAGGAGGATCCTTTGCTTTACATCCAGAATTTCCAAGACTCCGGGTGCTGGAAACTCGCGAATCTTGGGGGAAATCCATACTGTGTTTTACCATATATTATGCCAAGGGCTGCCAGATCAGGTACAGAATCAGCTCAAGAAATTGGTAGGAATTGAGGCCAAATCGTGGTATGAAAGACAGTGGACCATAGCTCACTATTGCAGGCTGCTGCAAGAGAAAAATCGCAAAAAAGAGGCTGCACGAAAAGCTGAAGAGGCAAAATTAGTGCAGAAGAAATTGTCAAAATATGCCATTGAAGGGGCAATTATAACTAGCACAGACGGATCAAACATACAGCAGGTCAATAATCAAAGGCAGGTTGATCAAGGCAATAACAGGTTTTACCCCAGAGGGAGAGGATTTCGAGGAAGAGGATGGCAGAGTAATCAGGGAGATTTCCAAGGTAATCGGGTAGGTGTTCAAAACATGCAAAACAGCAATCAGGATTTGTCAAATGGGCAAATAATCAGACCACCGCCAATATTATCACTTACATGCAGAAGTCAAGGCATGGTGCAAAACGACAAGGAACAAGAGTAGGGATGGTGAATCCACCTGTGTTTTTACAGCAGGGTGGAAATGGAGTTGCACAAAATCACACAGTGCAACAGCAAGCGCCTGGAGCACAGCAAATCTTGCAACCTAAGACTATGACAAATGTTCCGCAAGGACAGTCTCAACAGTCGTTGATGCAACTGTTACAAACAACAAGTACATGACAGGTACTGAATTCTGGAATAACAAATAACACTGGTGATGGAGGAAGTCCATTCACTCAACATGGGACAAAGTTATATATGGACTAGGACAGCTCACTGGGAAACCTGATGCATTATATCCTATCAGTGACACCAAGCCCGCACGAGGAACCAAGGGTAGATGTCCTTATAGGGGATAAAAATAATTCTTTCTTAGTTGACACAGGTGCAACACACTCGTGTATACGTGAAGGCTAGTTTTCTTTGTCCGCCGATGCCATAAATACTCAGGGCTTCACAGGAGCAACAAGTCGTGTTCCTTTTACAAAAGAACTTCCAGTTTCCATAGGAGAATGTGACATGAATGTGCCACTTCTGTATTCAAGGCAAACCCCAGTAAATATATTGGGACGAGACCTAATGACAAAGTTAAATATCACAATCTCGTTCACGGAGAAGGGCATACTATGTTCAACTCCAAGAATGAATTATTTGAACGTATGCGAAATGAGTAGAGCATACCCAGGACAAACGGCTATGAGAGCTGTTCCATTGGAACCACAAATATTTGCGTATGGAGTGCGTATATTAATGTCATGGCTACCAGGCCTTACTGTCAATTTCTAGACTCCTGTCTGAGTTCTTGACTTCGAGTTCCACAGACCCACACCCTTCACCTTCCTCCTCACCTGATTCGTAGATTGCAGATAGATCCGCGGTCAGATTTCTTCTTGACCGGTAATCCTTTTCTTTCTTTTGTGGCTGGAGCCTCCCTTGAGGAGAAGCCACCGTGACCGCTGGTGAAACAGCAGACCCGTGGCTCCTGTCATGAGGAAAGGCTAAAGAAGGAGGAAAAAAAAGCACCAGTCTTTAAAAAAAAAAAAACTCTTGACGTAGCTTGAATCTTCTCCAGAGCAGTTCTTTTGGAGTTGGAGATGGCGGTGTGAAAGCAGAATGTAATTCCATGCCGTAAGCACTATTTGATCACCAAGCAATATAAGGGTAATCCGAGAAGGAGGAAAAAAGGGCAGCACGCACAGGAATGCTGCCGAAAGAAAAGAGTAGCAAGAAGAAGTACCTAAGCAGGAGCGGGCGAAAGAAAGGAAAGGGTAGTCAAAACATCCAAAACGAAACCAGCACTAAGAGGCAAGGTAGAGAGAAAATTCACAGGGCAAGAAGGCCTTCGGAGTGAAGCGGGGAAAAGAAAACACACAGCTTATTAACCAGAGCCTAGCAAATCGGAACGGTTGAAATGCAACGGCCGCTGGGAGTGATGGTGTAAAGTACGGTCACTGCAAAAGACTAGCCTGGTAATGCACGTTGCAAAGTATCGTGCCGGGATGTCAATGGCGGCGGAACCCGCGATACATTCACCAGTTCAGGAGTAGTCTCCAGTCTCCCCGGCGCATGACACTTACAGATAAACCAATGAGAACCTAAGATGAGTTTCTACTTAGGCCAAGAATACCTATGCATGAGGAAAAGGGACAAGTTTCCCTGTGCAATACACACAGCCATAGTGCGAGGAAAAATGGCATTGATTGATGGTTGTGATGACGAAGGCAGACAACGGTGCACAGTAATCGCCATTGAGGAAGCATACAGACTGACTGACGTCACTGATGACGATCGGTTTGAAGAGCAAACAGATGTAGATGAAACAATTGAGGTTAATCTCATTTATCTGGTGAAAATGATCAAAAGAGAAGTGCCCCAGAAAATGATGCTGGCACAAAAATGTCCTGAATATTTTCACGACGACATGGCAAAAGTGCCTGTCTCAGTGTGGACTTGTCATGATCTCTGCTTCCAAAAGATCAGGACTTGCCCGACCCCCTTGGAAGCAGACCCATAACCCCGGTTCCGAGTGCCAGCCAGTCCCAATTGGGACCTTTTGGACCCTGTCCTGGCGCCAGTGGCACCAGGCTCATAAAGATGCCCAGTCCCAGTGCTGGAAGCGCCGGGCTCAGAATGCTTGGGTTGACTTACCTGCAGCAGACCATGCTGCTTACTTACCTGCCAGTTGAACCCCTGATCCTCTTCTGTTTGGGACTACTTTTCCTGTTGGGTGGGGCAGGAGCCACTCCCTAGGTTCAGAACACTGGAACTCTTCTGGAAAGCAGGAACTCTTTTCTTACCTAGGCGTGGCTGTGGAAGGAGACACCTAAGCACTACAGGAGGCTATTTAAACCACACCCGATGGATGAATCTTGCTTTGCGTTATTCTGCATTCTCTGCAGCAGAACGCTCATCGTGTCTTCTGCTTCTGATTCTGGGCCTAAGGGAACAAAGGCTTACCATCCTGGAATCCAGTCTTCATCAGCACCTGTAAAGACAAAGAAAGAACAGGTTAGCAATACGGTCTTCAGTGGCAGCGCATCTCTTAACTGGTCCATCGGCTGTCACCAACGCCTCGCGCTGCATTCTGGCATCTGAAAGACAAAAGCTTACCAGCTCTTTGCACGCTCCGGAGGCCATCGGCGCTGCATCCCGCATCTGAAAGACAAAAGAAGGTGCGTTTAAAGACATTGGGCAACTTTATTACTCACGTGCCATTACTCCTTCCCACGCCGAATCCAGTGGGTATTCCAGCACCCTTCAGCTTCTCTAAAGCTCCGAACTTGTACCTGCAAGATAAAAGGGACAGTTAGTGCGCATCGTGAAGCAGGCTACAAGCGCTTACTTACGTGCTTCCAGGCGCTTCTATTCCTCACGCGGGTTCAATCCTCAACTCTCATCAGCCCGCCATCCGCCATTGCCGGAACCCTGCAAAACAAGAGATATCATTACAAAAGACTTTTAAGACATTTGAAGTGCCCAGAACTTACCGTTTGTGCAGTTAACGACGGACAGCAGTCCTCTGAGGTCAAGAGGCCTGCACCCTTATCCAGTGAAGAAACTGGTTACGGCACCCTGCCCCGAGGCAGATGGAGAGCTCGGCGTTCACTTACTTAAGGTGAGGGTGTTAACCTTTGGGGTTCTACAGGAGAAGAGAAAGGGAAGAGGAGAGAGGCACCCAATAACCCCAGTTCATTAATCCCATATTTTCTATCTGCAGACATATTACTCTTCGAGTCAGACATACATTGCACAGAGGTCCAGCCCAAAGAGCCAACCGTGTGTTACACATCACCTTTGAAGATACGGCAAGACCGGCGCCTCTGCGGGAATCAGGTGAGCGTTACAGGACTACAGGCCCGTATGACGTAGGCTTGTTGAAAGGAGTCGAAGAAGTAAAGATTAAATTGAAAACAGGAGCAATTTTACCAAAAGCACAACAGTATCCCATGTCTAGGGAAGCAGATGAAGGGATTTTCAAAACAATATCGGCTATGATGGAGCAAGGTATTTTAGTGACATCAGAGTCGTCATGCAACACTGCGGTTTATCCGATTAAAAAATCGAAGGGAGGGTCTTGGCGTTTAATCCAGGATTTAAGGCCAATAAATGATATTGCAGAGGCCAAGTTCCCTCTGGTCCCTAACCCGTCCACAATCCTATGTAATATACCCGTTGCGGCGAAATATTTCACAGTGATTTACTTGAAAAACACATTTTGCTCAATCCCATTGCACAAAGACTTGCAAGATTTACCATCATTCATGTTCAGACAAATGCATCTGAAAAGGACAAATTTACCTCAGGGTTGCTGCGAGTCTCCTTCGATTTTCAACACAGTCCTGCAGATGGACTTAAGCAATATTGCATTAGAGAGTGTTGTCTTGCAATATGTGGATGACATCTTAATTTGCAGCACAACAGAGAAACGTGCAGACATGATTCTATTCAATATTGACTGTATGAGATGAGAAAGGATATAAAGTTGACAAAGAGAAGTTACAGTATTGTCAACAAGAGGTGCTGTACATAGGCCAGCTGATCTCAAATGAGGGGAAAAGGGTTACCCCTGAAAGGGCTGAAGCCATATTAAACACAGCTAAACCCCACACGATAAAACAAATGCAGAGTTTTCTAGGATTATTCAATTATGTAAGGGCATGGGTCTTTGAGGAAATTAAGCAGCAGACACGGAAGCCAAGCGTGTGGTGACCAAAGACGAAATAATAATGAATGTGGAAATAACTGATGTGCATGAGAGAATGATTGTTGCACGGAGTAAACCTGAAGGTTACAGTAATATGGAGAAAACCCAGTTAATGGAGCTCCAAGGGGTGGAACTACAGGAAGAGAAAAACCTCTCAAAGAGGCAAGGGTGTTTCTTTAGACCCCTCCGAGAGCTTGTGGTGACAAGACAACACTGGTAAATCGGTGATGCCGATACCCTTAGCACTGGAACAGTTACACTATCCAGCGCACATGACAAAAGAGAATCTAGCAGCGACAATTGCCGAAGACTGGTTCATACCGAACCTGGAGGGCACGTTGCATTTTTTATGGTGAACTGTATAATCTACCAACAGTTCACGGCTGGGCATACACTACGAGTAATTAGAGGAGTCGTCCCAAGGCCCAATGGACCTTTTCAGCACTTGCATGTTGATTATGCCGATATGATTCAAGTATGTAACAGGTACAGGTACCTAATTGTTGTGGTGTGTCCAGTCTCTAGATGGATAGAAGCAGGTCCATGTACACACCCAGAGTCTACCTGTGCGGCCACATTTCTGGTGAGGGAGGTATTTCCCAGATGGGGAGTAAGTGAGGTCATGAGGTCAGACAATGGACCTCACTTTGTAAACGCCTTATTTGAACAGATCAGCTTGTTGCTTGGTATAAAGCACAAGTTTTCTTCAGTGTATCATCCTCGAGGAAATGGGATATGCGAGAAGCTCAATGGCTTGTTAAAGGAAAGGATAGCCAAGTTGAAGCTTACTCTAAAGAAGGTATGGCTACACTGCCTTCCACTGGCACTGTATGCGATAAGAAACCAACCTGGTTCTGACCACCATCTCATGCTGCATGAAATATGAAATTGTGACAGACAGAAGGCTGCTCACGCCACTAACACCCCGAGATAGAGCTAGATGTGATGCTCAGCCAACAGGGGAAGTGTTAGGATCAGAAATGCAAAATTACTTGAATTGCATGACATCTTGTCTTACTGTAATTTCAGGACAGCTGCAGCGATGACAAAATGGGTGCAGGGCAGCACAGAACACAGAAGGAGGTACTACAACAGACCAAGTTCAGGGTTTACTTGTACCACAATTGTTCCCTGGGGACACGGTTCTGGTTTTCACACGAGAAAAAAAGTGGGACGAGCCAAGGTTCGAAAGTCCCTTCAGAGTGGAGGACGTCACTCCCTCTGCAGTCAAGTTACAGGGCAGAAGAGCCTGGATTTTTTTGGGTGACATCAAGCCATACATCGGCAAAGACCCTCTGCCCTCACCCCAAAGCGTAGAGACTACAGACAACGGGTAAGAACCACAGCACATGCAGACGAGATCCATGACGAGGAAGAAGGACGCATGACCAGCAAAGCAAAGGCAAAGAACTTTTGTGCAAAGTTGTCGCTCAATTTTGAACATTTCCTCTGATCAAAATAAGGGGATAAGGAAATAAAAACACAGTTACTCTGTGCATCCTAGTTGCAGGGTGAAGAAGTAAATAGCACGTATAAGCCACAACATAGTCTGTTGACTTTGTACTTTAGACTGAGGCATACTGAAGCCTTGATGATATGCCAAACTGATTGAGGACACACAAATTGGAAGAGAACACAGTTATCCTGACTTGGAGTCACTTATGGTGTCACGCAGTAGTGACATCACTAAGAATGCTTTGATCTATTTCGAGTTAGTACTGAGGTCATATCCGTTGTTAGTGGGAGGACTCACTAACATCACCGAATTTCTTCAGGACCCTGAAATGAAAAGACAATAAGGAGGCTGCTCATCGTGATTGCCGAGCAGGTCCTTTTGCTTCCAGAGTACAGGGAAGACAAGACAAATGTGTCTGTCACCAGAAGATAGCAAAATAGCAAGCAATGTGTTTTTTCGCCTAATTGAGGACTTTCCAGAGCTTGTATGCCAGTGTTGATGTCCTCACTTTCGTCAGAGACCCAGCGAATTCTACACAGATGAGCATGCTCCTGCATGGTATGGTAATGCAGGTTGAACTTTCTAACCATCATCAGAATTACTGAAGAAGATTGTAAACTTTCCGTCGAGGGACAGATTGCGGAAGTGTTGCCAGAGAACTTCACTCCTGCTTATGCTGACAACATATCTTCCGGAGTAAAACAAATAAGAGGCACCAACTGGGAGCTTGCTTATTTTGAACACACAAATTAAGAGACTTGCTGAACTTATTACCTTATTTGACATTTTCATATACAGAAAAGAGAACTGGTTCCAGAGACAAGAGACAATATATTATTCAGGCAAAGAAAGTAATTGTTCCAGTATCTGCAACCTACAAGCAGAAACAGCAGAACCCAGAAGGAACAAGTTACTTACCTGTAACTGTTGTTCTCCAGCATGGGTCTGGCATGGATTCACATGCTCATGAATATTCCCCGTCGCCAGGCTGGGAATCCTCGGTAAAGAAAAAACCAGCCATCTTCAGATTTGGAAGCACGTGAAGTGGCAGTATGACCAAGTGAAGAGCCGCAGAGGGGTAGGCGGGAGGGTTCGCATGTGAATCCATGCCAGACCCATGCTGGAGAACAACAGTTACAGGTAAGTAACTTCTTCCTTCTCCAGCATGGGGTCTGGCATGGATTCACATGCTCATGAATAAAGAATACATAGCAGTACACACATGCACAACCACGGGAGGTGGCAAAGGCTCAACATTAAGCATTGCATCAAACTCAACATTAAGCATCTTACCTCCTCACCAGGCTCACCTCAGGCGAACAGGTTGCGCAGCACTGCTTGGCCGACCCTGGACTCCTCCCTGGAATCCCGATCGACGCAGTAGAACTTTGTGAAGGTGTGCGTCGACCTCCATGTAGCAGCCCTGCATATGTCCAGCAGGGGCACACCAGAAATGACCGCCGTGGTAGCTGCGATCGCTCTGGTGGAATGGGCTCTCGGACGGCCGGGCAGCGGTCGGTTTGCCAACCGATGACAGTACATGATACAGCCGGAGAGCCATCTGGAAATGGAAGCCTTCGAGAGAGCCTTCCCCTGATTGACAGGTCCAAAGTTCACAAAGAGTTGTGACGTCTTCCGAAAACACTTTGTGCGGTCCACGTAGAACTTCAGCGCTCTAGCCACATCCAGCGAGTGCAAAGTCCTCTCAGCCGGCGACGAAGGCGACGGGAAGAATACAGGCAACACCAAGGGTTTGTTGAGATGGAAGTCCGACAGTACCTTGGGCATGAAGGAGGGGTGCGTCCTGAGCACTACCCTCGTGTCGTGAAAAGTCAAGCACGGGGCCTTGCAGGAAAGGGCCTGGATCTCTCCCACCCGTCGTGCGGAGGTGATGGCCACAAGAAACGCTGTTTTCCACGACAGAAACTTCAACGGGGCCGAGTGCAGAGGCTCGAACGGAGGTCCCATGAGCTTGGTCAGCACCACGTTGAGCTCCCACGCCGGGGCCGGAGCCTTCACCGGCGGGAACGATCTGAACAGTCCCTTCATGAACTCTTTCACCAGACGATGAGACCACAAGGACGTCCGTCCCGTGGTTCTGGTGTATCGGGAGATCGCAGCAAGATGAATCTTGATGGACGCGTGTGCCAGTCCAGCTTTGGCCAGCGTCAGCAGGTACGGCAGAACTTGGGGAGCCGTAATCCGTAGAGGGTTAATCTTCTGTGCGTGGCACCAGACAGAGAACCTCTTCCATTTGTGTCCGTAGCATTTAAGAGTCGAGGACGCCCTGGCCTTTGCAAGAACCTCTCTGCAGTCGGCCGGTATGTCGTATCCTCCAAACTCTAGCGCTGCAGGAGCCAGGCCTGCAAGTTCAGCGATTTCGGGTCGTGGTGGAGGATGGCGCCTCCTTCCCTGGAGAGCAGATCCGCGTCCACCGGCAGCTTGATTGGCGGGGACGCTGACAAGTCCAGAAGGTCCGGGAACCATATCTGCCTCGGCCACGCAGGTGCGACGAGGATCATCCTGCACCGTGACCTCTTGAGCTGGTTGACGAGCCGGATTAGCAGTGGCAAAGGAGGGAACGCGTAGAGGAACAGGCCCTCCCAGGGGAACGAGAAAGCATCGCCCATGCTCCTCGCCTGGGGAAACAGGCTGGCGAACCTCCGGCACTTGGAGTTCGTCGCCGTCGCCAACAGGTCGATCTGGGGTGTGCCCCACCGTCAGAAGAGGCGATCCACTAGATCCTGCCGTAGTTCCCACTCGTGGCACGAGCGCAGCTCCCTGCTGAGTGAGTCGGCAATGGTGTTTTTTATCCCTGCCAGATGAAACGGCACCAGAAACATCTCTTGGGCGACTGCCCAATGCCACAGGTCCTGCGCCTCCTTGGACAGTGCTGGGGACCTGGTTCCGCCCTGTTTTCTGATGTAAAACATGGTGGTGGTGTTGTCGGTGAAGATCCTCACCACCTTGCCCTTGAGGGACGGAAGGAAGGACCTGAGGGCCCAAAACACTGCACGGAGCTCCAGGACGTTGATATGTAAGGATTTCTCCGTCGGGAGCCAAAGGCCCCTTGCGTGCAGATTTTCGGTGTGCGCTCCCCACCCTTCCAGGGAAGCATCCGTGGTCACTGTCTCCTGGTGGGCTGGGGTCTGGAAGTCCATGCCCGCCGTCAGATGCGCGCGGGTGCCCCACCACCGGATCGCTCGTGGGAAACTCTCGTCGAGTGTGATCCTTTCCTCGAAGCTGCCCGTCGTTTGGATCCAGCGCGCGTCCAGGAACTCCTGCAACGGGAGCATCCGGAGCCTGCACATGGGAATGAGGTAGATGCAGGAAGACATCATTCCGAGGAGGGACTTGATGGACCTCACCTTGGCCGCGTCGGCCACCAACATCCGCTGCACCTTGCCCAGGATGGTCCTGGTCCTCTCCTCCGACGGGGAGGCCAGAAGGGACACTGTGTTGAGCCTCGCTCCCAGAAACAGAGTGTCTTGCGCGGGTACCAGGTGGGATTTGGCGTAGTTCACGGAGAATCCCAGGTCCGTGAGAAGTTGGACGGTCCTTGCCGTGTGAACCACGGCGAGCTCCCTTGTCTTGGCTCGGATGAGCCAGTCGTCCAGGTAGGGGTAGACGTGGATCCCTTCGCGGCGCAGCTGAGCCGCCACCGGTGCGAGGCACTTGGTGAACACCCTGGGTGCCGACCGTAGACCGAAGGGGAGGGCTTTGAACTGGTAATGCCGCCCTTGGACCACAAACCTGAGGAATTTTCGGTGCCCCTTCAAGATGGGAATATGGAAGTAGGCATCCTCCAAATCCAACGACGACAGGAAGTCTCCTTCCTCCAGCTGACCCAGGACGTGCTGGAGGGTGACCATCCGGAACTTTTGCGCCTTGATGGACTTGTTCAGACGTCGCAGGTCCAGGATGGGGCGCCATCCCCCCGTCGTCTTCTTCATGAGGAAGTATCTCGAGTAGACTCCGGAGCCCCGAAGCCTCTTTGGGACGAGTTTGATGGCGCCCTTCTTGAGCATCGCCTTCACCTCCAGGAGAAGTTGAGGGACATGAAGTTCTTTCCTGGCCACGGGGGGGACGCACGGACACTTTCTTTGAAACTTGAGCGCGTGGCCCCGGGCCAAGGCGTCCAGCACCCAACGGTCGGTGGAGATGGACTCCCACACGCTGACGAAGCTCGCCAGCCGGCCTCCAACCGGGGTGCTTCGGTGGGGGCCCGACCCCCCGGCCGGTTCACTCCTGCTTCGACGAGGCTTTAGCGCCTTGTCCTTGGCGACGACGGCGGGGTCCGCCAGGCTTGCCTCGTCCTCTGTAGGCCTCCTGAGATGACGAGCGGGCCGCTTGACGGTAGGAGGAGAAACCGCCGCCAGAACCTTTGGAGGCGCCCTTGCCTCCGCTGCTCCGAAAGGGCGTCCGTCGTTGTTGCAGAACTCCAAGGGCCCGGGCCGTCTCGGTGTCCGCTTTAATGGCCTGAAGGGAATCGTCCACCGTTTTCCCAAACAGGTTGTTCCCATCGAAGGGCATGTCCAGGACTCTGGTCTGAACGTCTTGACGGAAGTCCGTAGCCTTGAGCCATCCACGCCGCCTAAGGCAAACGCCGTTGCCCAACTGGCGGAACCCAGTGTCGGCGATGTCCGTCGCAACGGTAATGGCGTGGTCCGAAGCCACCTCACCTTCCTGCAGGATCTCCAGGGCCTCTGCCCTCTTGTCGTCCGGCAAGAAGTCCAGCAGGGGAGCCAGTTTGTACCAGAGCTCCCTGTCGTATCGGGCCACGATAGCCAAGGCGTTGGCAGCTTTAATCGTCGTCGCTGCAGACGAGATGACTCTGCGTCCCATAGCGTCCAATTTCTTTCCCTCGCCGTCCGGTGGGGAAGTCGATGTGGAGGCCGCACCCCCCCCGCTTTTTTCCTGGCCGCCGCGGAGACGACGGAGTCCGGAGTAGGCTGCGCCCGGAGGCACAGGGGGGCCGTGTCCGGGACCCGGTACTTTTTCTCGTACCGGTCTCTTCTAGCTGGCGTTCTTGAGGAGGGTGAGGCCCTCATCCCAAATGTCGTCCAATAGAGGCACCGCGAGGACCGTCTTCCTCTTGGCCTTGCGCCGCTGATAAAGGAAACCTTCCTTCTTCTTCTCCTCAGGGCAGAGTTGGAAAAGCTCGGATGCCCTGGCGATCATTGAGTGGAACGATCCAATCTCGTCGGGCGGAGAAGCCCTGGTGGGAGGCGACGACGGTACATCCTCGTCGTATACCTCGTCGTCCGTACCCGTCGCTGCCGTGTCAGTCCCCGTATCATCCCCTCGGGTGGACGGGGAGGAGGGCTGGAAGGGGCGCGACGGCTGAAAAGGAGGTGGAGGGTGGATCCTTCTTTTCTTGGTAGGGGGAACACCAGAAGGTCCCGGTTCTGGGTCCCCCGACGGGAGAGGTTCCGTCGGCAACGGTAGTCTCGTCCTTATCTCAGAGCATAAGGACTGTATAGCCAACAAAATGGCCGCCGAGTTGTCTCGCGGCGCTGGCAGAGGGGAATCCGACGGGCGATCAGGGGCCCCGTCGGTACCCTCGACGATGTCGTCGTCACCTGCGTCGGGATCCATCCCGACGGGCCGGTCTTCTTCCACGCCGAGGCCGTGGCTTAAGACCTCGACCAGCTCCTCCTCCGAGGTTGAGGCCGAATCTACGACGACGCCCTGCCCCCCCTTTTTCTTCCCCACGGGGGATTTCACGGGGGTCCTATCGATGGGCACAAAAGAGGACTCGCTCCGAGGTGGCAGGGAGACTCTGAGCCCCGAGGTCGCCACCACTGGTGTAGCCTCCACAGGCTGAGCCAGGGCCGCCGCGACAGTTTCGATAGAGGGCTTGGCCGGATGGATTAAGGCCTTCACCACCTTAGGTGCGCTCACCGCCTTATCCTTGAGGGGGGGGGGGCACTGCCTCGCTCCCCCTCCGCCTTCGAGCTCGACCGGGGCCTCTCCAGGAGCTTCGCCGGGTGCTCGGCCTTCCTCTTACCCGACCCAGAGCGTTGGCTCGTGGTTGATGGTGCCGGGGAGGGTGCGCCCTACCTGGCGCCCGTAGAGCCCGACCGTTCGGCGCTCCCGTCGCCGGGGCGTCCTCAAAGGTCTTAGGAGACCGCTCGGATTTCTTCCTCTTCTTCTCGCCGGACGGGCTCTTCCCTTCTAGCCAGTTGGCGAGACGTTGATGGCGGTCCTTCATGGTCCGCTCCGACATGTTGCCGCAAAACGCACAGTTCTTCTCCACGTGCGTCTTGTCCTCATGTAGGCAGTAAAGACAAAAAGAGTGTTCGTCCTCCTTGAAGACGTTCTGCAGCTGGCATCCAGGGCAGACCCTGAACAGCTTTCCGGGCGTCGAGCTTCCCTTCTCCTGGGCCATGGCCGGGCCTGAGAAACTTCTGGAGTCCTCCAAAAGCGTAGCTCGACGAAATCTTCACCGTGGAGGGGCGCAGACGAATCCGAAACGGGTCCCCGTTGATCGGATGGAGAGTCGGTGGAGCTTGAGGCTCTTTTGACCGAAAAAACGAAGTTTTTGAGAAAAAACGTGAAAAAATAGCACTAACGCTCGAGAGCAATAGCACGAGGATCCCAACACATGAACGTGCGGTAAAAATCTGAAGATGGCTGCCAGAGGCGGTGCTTAGGTAGAGGGCAGTCATTGGCTGTGGTCAGTATGACGCAGAGACCAGTGATTGGTTATTACTACGAAAGACAGATCAGAAACGAAACTGATACTGGTTTTTTCTTTACCGAGGATTCCCAGCCTGACGACGGGGAATATTCATGAGCATGTGAATCCATGCCAGACCCCATGCTGGAGAAATAACGATATTACCTAGAATGTATTACAGAGTTAGTCCTACTTACTTAGATGATCGAGATGGGCACTCAAAATAATAATCTTGTCCTCCCTCAGGAAGGGAGACGCTCGTATTGGCCTGGAAACAAGTGTTGCAAATTAACCTACAGAGGAATCATTTACCTATGCATAGGGCCTCATTACGACCCAGGCGGTAAGGGGTTTACGGCAGCGTAAACAGCGCTGACCCTTACCGCCTGAGTACGAGGTCCCTTAGCGCCATGGCGATTTAACACCTGCTTTTAGCAGGTGTTAAAATCCATGGCGCTAAGGGACCATGGAGTTAATTACGCCACCGTAATTTACGGTGGCGTAATTAACGCCTTCCCCACTCCCATTATGCCCTATGGGGCAAAAATGGGAATGGGGAAGGGTAAATGGGGATTGGGGCCTTACCGCCCCGCCAAGGTCGGAATGGGGCGGTAAGACCGCCAACCACCATGGCGTAAACATAGTTTACGCCATGGTGGTAAAGTCACGGCCCAGGCAGTAACTTACCGCCTGGGTCGTAATGAGGCCCATAGTGTTCATTATTGTTTTATTGTCACTGACTATTCGAACTGCATTTTCTATTGGTGAACAAAGCTTTACGATTCCAGTGCACCCACCTAATGATGTACACATGAAACCCACGAAGGTGCCGAGACCTTACATAGTCATTCCAGGCCTTAGAAGGTCTGATAGAGGAATGAGTGAACTTGAGATGGATGTGATGAGCAATAATACAGACACACTCGTGGTAAAAAAACAAATTGAACCGCCTGAGACAGGGTCGGCAGAGCAAGCATGAGAGGGGGTTAATGAAAAACACACACACACGCAAATGATGAGTGTACATACACTTGGTCTAGTGTCAATAACTACAGAACCACAGTCCAAAGAATGGGAGAAGTTTGGATCACCAACGATGAGAAGTTCCACACCAAGTGAAGCCAAAGGACGAATGGAGAAATCTGAACTTTTTAAGAGACAAAAGGAGTTGGAGAATAGCCAATGTGTTGCGGTGGCCTCTATTCTTTGCAGAATATGATTACGTAATAACATACCAACTGGGAGTTCGGAATGGGAAGGCCGATGCCTTGTCTCATATGGGTGTTGAAGAGAAAACTAACAGTACCCTGGACCCTGTTGCCATCATCCCAAGTGATAAACTACTGGGACTCACCACCACATTGACTCCGAGTGAACTTCAAGATAAGATTCGAACCTTAATGAACCCCGAGATCTTGCAGAAATGGAATTCCCAAAATGAACATCACACGGTTCTGCATGGATTACCCTACTTCAGGGAACGACTATATCTACCAAGTAAAGATCTGCAAGAATTGGTCATGTCTGGTTATCACGATTCCCTGATCGAAGGCCAATACCAGAATTGCTAAGACTCTAGCCAAGGTTAAACAGAATTATTGGTGGTCAACCTGGCGTAAGGACATTGCTCGATTCATTCTATCCTGTGGGATATGTGCACAGAATAAATCACAAAAACAGAAACCAGCTGGCCTCCTACAACCGCTGGATATTGCACCAGCTCCCTGGCATACTCTTTCTCATGATTTTATTACGGATTTACCTCCCTATCAAGGTTTTAATACCATTCTGGTGTTTAAATCCAACATGGAAGCACCTATACACAGTCTAGTTCTAAGAACCAAGCCATGCGGTCTAGTGTTTTGGGTGTGGCAGGCCTGGAACTACTTTCCCTGGTGCTACTTTACCTGGGCTATATAAACCACACCCTGACTGCAGAACACGCTTCGTGTCATTCTGCAACCAGCAGCGTGACACTCACCGTGTCCAGCTCCTGGTCTTCAGCATCTTCCTGTAATTCTGCAAGAACAAGATTATTCTGTTTTAGCTGAGAAAACACCATCCAAAACTCAGCACCTCAACTGGGCTGCAATCTGGGGAATCCGAGAGAAGAAGAAACATCACTCACTTGTGAGTACTAGCTTAAGGACTTCTGGCGAACCACTACCACAGCTGCTCTTCGAACATTGCGACCTGCAATAACGAGAAATGGAAAAACAATATTAGAACGCGCGCTTCCAAAACATTGAATTCCATCAGTCTTACTTGAATTCCATCGCGCTACGCCACGCTTCCATCCGGAGCACCACAGCAACATCTGCAAAGGAAAGAGACATTCAGGTTCGCTTTCAATATTAAACAACAGCACAACGCTGTACTTACCTTAACAGATTCCGGGGGCCAGTTTTACATCGCACTCTCATCCACCCGCAGTACCACAGTGGCCTGTGAGGAGAAGAAGAAAACACTGGTTAGCTTTAAAAGACTATAAAGGCGCAGCGCTTCGCTCTTTCTCTTACCTAGAAACGTGCCTCTCCATCCGGCACGCCAGAATCAAGACCTTTGCATCTGAAAAGAAGGAGATAAGGACATTATGTTATGTTACTTTGCATTTATATAGCGCCTTATGTATCATTGGTATGATCTCAAGGCGCTGGTAGGTTGAATGCCCTCGGGAACCGTAGTTCAAGTCAGTAGAGAGAGAGAGAGCCATAAGGTGCGTGTGTACACTGGATGTGTGTGCAGCAGGTGTGATAGCTGCTTCTTAGCAGTAGGTGTGGTGGTTGGGAGATCAGGGATATGTGTTCGTTCTGGTTGGGTGTTACCACACTGATTCTGGCTGTGTTAAGCCTGAGGAGAATGCCTAGGCTGGCGGGTGTGCAGCCAGCTGTGTTTAGTTAGGAGGATGGGTAGTATGAGGCAGGTGTTGGTATGAGAACGACTATACCGAATGTTTCATAGTATCGCCGAGTTCTAGTTGAGTGGTGGTGTAGAAGAGAGTAAGCATGGCGATGAGATATGGTGGTTTTCGGTGGTTTTCAGTAGGTGCTTGAGATCGAGCGCCTTCATGCTCATGCATTCGATGTACTCCACCCGTTCGATGCACTCGAGCCGTTCCACACGCTCCAACCGTTCCACGCACGGTTCTAAGGCTCATCAGTAGGGCGGTCTTAAATGAGACTAGCTTGATGTCCGTGGACGCCATGGGCTCGAAGGTTTTATGAGCCAGGACACCCAAGACCAGGTTGATTGATTGATTGATTGATTTATAGAGCGCTTTACACCAAGGCGCTGAGGTCCCACACCGGGTGTGGCTTTTTAAAAGGCGGGTAGAGCCTGGTGAGGCCCGCCAGATATCTTAACCAGCGGATTAGAGGAAGAAAATATCCCCTCGTCCGAATTCCGTTAGGCTCCGATTGCCACCAAGTAGGCTCAACATGTGTCCACCTGCACCCCTGAGTGTGCAGAGAAGGATAGGACGTCGGCCAGAATGCCGGTCAACGGCTCAACCTCATTTGACAAAGCTCCCTGGCAGAACCTAGTCCACTTGCTTTTGTACTGGCTCCTGGTAGCATCACTCCTGGTGCCTTGTATAATGTCTAGATTGGCCGGAGACAGATGCAGATGCCTTATTGTGACCTTTTCAGGAACCACGCTGTGAGGATTACTTTCTGGGGGTGGGGTGGATGACTGTGTCCCCTTGCTGTGAGTAGGTGAGCTGGACCCTGTAAAAGATGCACCGGGGCCTGAGCCGACAGGCTGAGTAGTTCCGAGAAACATGGCCTTGCGGGCCACCACAGGGCTATCAGGGTGACCCTAAGTTGTTGGGCCTGCCTGATCTTGCAGATTACCCTGTGAACCAGGGGAGTGGGAGGAAAGGCATAAGCGTTCATGTTGTCCCACTGTATCTGCACTGCGTCACCCAAAGAGCCACAGCCCTGTTCCTGCCAGGACACACACGGGGGGCACCACCTGTTTGACCAGGTGGCAAAGAGATCCACCTGAGGATGACCCCCATCTGGCGAATATCTCCTGAAGGACTTGTTCATTTAACTGCCACTCGTATGCACCCAGTCTGCCGAGTCTGTCTGTCTCCAGGTTGGACTCCCTCGGGAGGTGGATTGCCCTCAAATGCAGGTTGTTCTCCAGAGCCCACTCCCAGATGTCGACTGCCAAGGAGCATAGAGGCAGAGATCTGGTGCCACCCTGCTTGTTGATGTAGTGCATGTTGGTGGAATTGTCCGTCTGGATGAGGATAACCTTGCCACTGATCATGGGAAGTAAAGCTTTAAGAGCAAGCCAGATAGCCTTCAGCTCCAGCCAATTGATATGGGCCTCCTGTTCCTGGGGAGACCAAACTCTGTGGACACTGACCGTCCAGTGTGGCTCCCCAACCTTCCAAGGAAAAGTCTGTGGTGATGGTAATCTGCGGGGCTGTATGCCTGAAAGGTCTCCCTATCTTCAGGATGCCGTCTGTGCTTCCCCAGACAAGGTCCTGGTGGACAAATGGAGGAATGCAGATGAGTTCCGGTTGGGAGCCCCGCTCTTGACTCAATGAGACTGCGAAGTGCATTTGCAACCATCTCATTTTGAGCCTTGTGTAAAATACTGCCAGCAGACATGCCACCATGATACCCAAGAGGAGTTGGTACCACCATGCTAAGGTCACTGCTCTGCTGAGAAAATGACCTGTGGCCCTCTTGATGGCTGTGATCTTGTCCTCCAAGGGAAATACTCTCTCGGCGCTCGTATCCCAGATTAGGCCCAGGAACGTTAGATTCTGCATAGGCACCGGCTGTGACTTCTTGAGATTGATGGAAAATCCAATTTGTGCAGTGTATTCATGAGAGCGGAAGAGGTGTGATCGACTGCCTCCGCTTGCCGTGACGAGTCAGTCGTATAGTTACGGATAGACATGGTGACCCTGGGCCCTGAGCAAGGCTGCCACCGCATTCATCAGTCTGGTAAAGACCCTGGGGGCTGAACTGAGGCCGAAGGGTAGAACCTTGCATTGGAAATGAAAGCCCATGATCCTGAACTTCAGAAAGGACCGATGAGGCTGCCAAATCAGGACGTGTAGTTATGCGCCCTAAAGATCCAGGGAGCACATCCTGTCTCCCCTGCACAGTGTCTCTGCAATAAGCGCTGGGGTAACCATCTTGAACCTTTGAAGAGGGAGGGAGAGGATCAAGGTGGAAAGCTCCAACACAACTCTCAGGCCAGCCTGTTGGTTCTTGTGTATGGTGAAAATCCTGGAGTAGAAGCCCATACCCTGCTGGGAGGCTGGGACTTATTTCACTGCCTGGCTCTCTACAAGCAATCGAAATTCTGCCAGCAGAGTTGTTGTCCCAATCTGCGGGAGGGGAGGATGGAGGAACCGGTAGGTGGTAGCCCATGGACATCACTGATAGTATCCAGGAATCTGCAAACCTGGCACGGCAAAACTGTGCGTGAAGGGCAAGCCTGCCCCCACCAGAGACACATGGATCCGGAGGGGCATGTCATGTCTTCTTTCCCACAGGGGCTGAGGAGGGGGACTGAAAGAAGCCCTGGCTTGCTTCCTTGTGCTGCTTACACCAGTGCTGACTCAAGAGACCGGTCCGGCTGTCTCGACCTCCATTTATGGAAGCCCCGGAACCTGCCAAAGGCCCGCCCCTTGTCGGAGCACTGATGCATCTGGCTCTAGGTCATGGGCGTGGACTTCGTGAGGATAGATAAGGATTTAGCAGACTGGGAACTGTTCTACTGATCAAGCTCATCGGGGGTGGAATGGAAAAGGTTGCCACCCTCGAATGGAAGGTCCAATATGCGTTCCTGGACGTCCGGGTTGAACTTGGTAGCCCGTTGCCAGGCAGTGCTTCTCATGTCCATGGCGATGAAGATGCACGGCCTGAGGTGTCTATGTGTGCCACGGTGGACTCCATGATGTTCTGGGCCACCATTTTAGCATCTGCCAGTCCAGCCTTGAAACGTGCCCGATACGGCACAGGAAGTTCTGGAAGGAAGTCTGTCATTTCCTGCCAAAGCCTCTGATTAACAGCTGCCAGCATGGCATCTGCGTTAGAATGACAAAGGTGCAGCCAGGCGTTGGAATAGATCTTTCCATAAGCCTCCAAGATCATCTCCTCCTTGCCTAGAAGTGCAGAAGACATGGTGGCCGACGACGACTGAGGCTTGGAGTGGAGTGACGCTGCAGCAATCACTGACAAATGTGGTTGAGGGTACGCCGACAAAAAGTGTGGATCCCCCTCCAATTGCCTGTACTTGGCGTTGAGGCCGCTGATCGGTAGGCTGGGCCAAATGGGGTTTAAGTCATCCCTTTTTGGCTAAGGCAACAACGTCCTTCTGCATAGGGATCCCATTTCTTGCCACGGGGCGTAGATTGAGGACCTCGGCCAGGAAACCAGCCCCTGGTTGTTCCACCTCAAGTTGTGGAAGCCCCAAATATTCAGCCAAACCTGCGAACCGTTCATGAAGGGCCTTGGCTGAAGATGGCGTTTCGGGGTCCCCCTCCTCCTCATCAGTGTCCACTAGGTGTCTGGCTGGTTCGGTGGAGGAGTGTTGAGCGCCGAAGGCTGAGGTGTGGAAACAGGCTGCTGTGGAACAGCCTGAACTGTAGGAGGCAGGGAAGCCGGAATCGAAAAACTTGGCGTGGGCAGCTGGGGCTGCGCGGGTGCCTGAGGCGCTGGAGCCATAAGAGAAATGACTATAGGCGCTGGCGGTGGGACTGGAGACAGCATATAGCTGATCACATCCCGAAGGATGGCACCCATCTGAGGGGAACTCATAAGCATGAGGAACATCTCAAAAAACCTGTCCTCATAGGCTGGTGGGGTGGTATTGACGGAGTAGCGGGCGACTACTGGTGCCTGTGCGTATTCTGCCTTGCTGGTTGCGGGGTGCACCTGCCCTTGTGACGCTGAAGGATAAGCTGTAGGCCATGTACCTGGCGAAGACCAGTCCCACCTGGACACTCGATCTGCCTGCTCCCCAAACAGTGGTGGTGTCGGAGGAGCGCCATTTTATCAGGCTGCATGCCACGTGTCTGCATCCTATTGAACTCATAGCGGTGGCGCTTGAGGCATACCCTGCACCTCAGGACAAGGCATGGTTGGCGTAGTGCCCTCGCCCGAGTCGCTGGTAGTGCTGCACACAAGCAGCCCCTCAGACATTTGTCCGGTAGTCTGGCGTTGCCCCTCGGGTGGACACCCGGTAAAAGAACCTTGCGGCCCCTGAAGACAGACACTGTCTCAAGAAGGATCTAGCGACGCCTCGGCCTGGCAGCCAGTAGCTGAATCAGCCTCGGTACATGTGCTGGTGTGAGAACCTTAACGGTCCCTCCCGCTCTGACGTTTTCTGGGAAAGGAGTCACCCTTGCAGGGTGCAATGGCAAAAAGCGGCCCTACCTTGGGCCTGGACTTGTGTCTGACGAAGTTCTTCAAGTCCTCTGGAGGCGACTTCTCGAAGAGCTCCATTCACCAAGCTAACCTGTTCTTCTGAGTGGGTGGTGTGAGCGCATCCCATGCGGTACAACCTTCCCAGCTGTGTTCAGGGCCAAGGCAGCTGAGGCAAAGAGCGTGGGGGTCGGACGTAGGGAAGAGTCCCTCGCAGGCTGGACACCTGCTGAAGCCCGACGACGCCAACATGCGCTGGGGAGGAGCGTGGCGCCAGAGGACCGATGACCTGATTAAGACCAAATAACAGAAGACAAAAGACAGTATCCGGGGAACAGAGCGTGGAATTACAAGGCCGACGCCAAACCCAGGAGCGCTGGTGAAAGCGGGAAGAAGATTTTTTTCTGGTAAAAAAGGTTTTGTCTCCTGTCCCTAGCAAGGAACACCTATGCAGTATGGAGGAAAGTGGAAGGGACATAGGAGTAAGAAAACCATCATGAATAGGACTATGGAGAAAGTCTTGCTTCTAATGGGAGGACTCCCCTCCAGGGAAGCAAATGATACAGTAGGAAGGTGGGTTACTGTAGGAAGGTGTGTTACTGGAAAGTAAGCCCATAGAGCCCATCAAAGAAGACCATGAGTGGTTGGCGGTTTCTCAGGATGTGTGGCCCTTCCTACTACAGTTGGTGTGCAACATTCCCCTGGTGGTTTATCCTAATGGCAGGATACCACCAGAGCGGTCCAATGCATTTTCTTGCTGGACCAAGATGGGGGTGTTGGGGAGAATTCTCATTTCTGTGCCAACTCCCCTTAACCGTAGAGACCCCCAGCCCTTTTGCTGGACTCTAGGACTTTTTAATTTTAACCCTGGAGTGACTGAAACCCTTTTTCACTCCCTTGTGTGTTTTGACCCGATTTCGATCGTGTTTTTCACTGTTTTTGGAGACTGACAAACTCCATAGCATCCGCTTTCTGTATGGTGACACACAGCACCTTCAGTGCAGTGTTACAGAAATCCTTTTAGATTGAAAATAACTTTACTTACCTTTTCTGTTAGTAGGTCCAGCACACACCATCTTATGTGTAGAGCCAGGAGGGAGGGGGGTTTGATGTTACCTAGTAGCCCCTTATCCTACATTCTCATGTAACATGTTAATTGCCTTTTTAAAGAATTCTCATTTAAAAATTGAAGTTAAATAAGTAACTATTGATAACTAAAACCTTGAGTTTAAGTTTTACTTGGTACTTGTATTTACGAATTTCAATTGTACAGCTCACATGTACTCCTCTTGAGGCCTTGCTGCTCAGTCACACTACTAACTGGTCTAGTACAGACCTATACCAAAATGTGGGTTACCCAATACCAAGCAGATAAGTGTTACGTAGTCTCACACGTCTGGAGAGCTCCTGCGGCGGTACTTAGGAGGTCGTCAGCAGCTACGGGCTGTTTTCGGTTCAGCATCACTTTGCAGTTTCAGCACTTAGCACCGTGGCGGATCTTGGCTACTGGTTGGACTCTTTGCTCCCTCGGTCCTGCACTCTGGTGAAGGGACTCTGGATCTGGAGGTCCTGCTTCAGGATGGTCCTTAGGAGTTTTGAGGAGCTCATAGCCGGATTCGTTCCGTGGCAGACATTGCACTCGACTATGGAAACTCGATCCCTGGCATTGGGCTCTCCCAGCAACGAAGAAGCACAGCCAGTCAGGGATGGTGGTCCAGTGGAGTTTGTCTCTGGGTTAGTTGGTCTCACTAACCCAAGGGGAGAAGTCGCACCACCGGAGCGTCTGTCGAGGTGAAAAATGAGTTCAGCAGCAGGGCTTCACCAGGCAATTCAAAGGTCCAGGAGGTTGCAGCAAGGTTCTTCGGGTGTTTCTCCCAGTGGTAGACTGCCTGTAGTCCTAAAACCCTCACCTTTTAAGAAGGTTTCTCCCATTCATGCACAGCCTAGGCTGTCAATCACACAGCAGGGTGGCTGTCATCGAGCACAGTCAGATGGCCAATCAGGACTAGATACATTCAGGCATTCATAGAGACAAAGGCCAGGGGAGTTTCAGAATCCTCCCCTCACATCCCGTCCTTCCAGACACACTGGAGCAAGAGGCGGGCTTCAGGGATGAAGCCCGCCAACGGCAAGACAAACAAAGGGCTCAAATCGGTCTCAACACAAAAAATAAAACCCAAGAAAGACCTCACAAACAGAAACCGGCAAAAAAAGAAGACTGGCAATTTTGGCAAAATGGTCACCCATGGTTGCTGTACTGCAGCTGAGGGTTCAGCCTGCGGTAGAAAAGCACAATGGTAGGAAAAAAGTATACCACTGCCACCAGCCATTTAAAGTAGTGAGGGCAACATTACAATGTTACATGAGAATGTAGGATAAGGAGCTACTAAGTAACCCCCCCTGCACGGCACATAAGAACAAGTTACTTCTTACCTTGGAACGTTTTTTCGACGGGATGTTCCTCCGACGTATTCCTCGTCTTAGATATCTCCTTCCAGCTCTGCTGGCCTCGGAAAATTTTTTCTCTCTAGAGGGCGCTGCGCATCGACGTCCTCCGAGTCGATGTCCCTCGACAGCCGCCGTGTCGAGGTCATCCTGCCTATAAAGGCCGCGCGCAGCGTCCGTTGCTCAGTTCCGTTTTGTAGCCCACAATAATACTTTCTGGACTAAACTAATCACCCTGAAGGAGCGTAAGTTGCAACAACAAGGGAAGTAGAACTGCGGGGATGGATTGGAGGGTCGATGAGGAATACGTCGGAGGAACATCCCGTCAAAAGAACGTTACAAGGTAAGAAGTAACTTGTTCTTCGAAGGGATTGTGTCCTCCGACGTATTCCTCATCTTAGATAGGCTCCCATAGCAGTATTCTATTATTGGAGGAGGGAGTACTGACTTCACGCTGTCTTCTATTGATGAATAGAATGCAGTACAGCCCTTCCAAACCTAGTCTCTTGACTGGAGGAGGAATCCAAATTGTAAAAAAGTGTAAAGGTATGGACAGAAGACCATGTAGCGGCCGCACAGATGTCTTTAACCGGCACGCCTCTTTTGAGGGCCGATGAAGCTGCAATACCTCTGGTCGAATGAGCCCTAAGGTTTTGAGGGGGCTCTTTCCCTGCCAGTTTATAACATTCCAGAATGGCTAGAATGATCCATCTGGAAATGGTCTGCTTAGTTATTGGTAACCCCAGCTTGTGACCTGCGTAACCTACAAACAGCTGGTCTGCCTGTCTTATCCTGGCTAGTCTACTGATGTAAAAACTTAAAGCCCTCCTAGGGTCTAGCCTGTGTAACCTCTCTTCCTCTTTCCCCAGGTGAGGAGGAGGATAGAAAGATGGTAGGGTAATCTTCTGAGTGATATGGAATTCAGAAACCACCTTTGGGAGGAAATTAGGCTTCACTTGCAGGACAACTTTGTCTTTGTGAAATATTGTGTGAGGGGGTTTACAAGAAAGAGCTTGTAATTCGCTCACCCTTCTAGCAGATGTAAGTGCTATTAATAAAACAGTTTTAAGGGTAAGGAATCTTAACGAACAAGAATGGAGAGGTTCGAAAGGTGTGCCCATCAGGAAAGTTAGTACTAAGTTTAAATCCCATGGGGGAACTTGGAATGGTCTTGGGGGATAAACATTGGTTAACCCTTTTAGAAACTGTATTACCAAGGGTAATTTGAAATAGGATGGTTCTTCCGCATTACGCTTAAAGATGGATAGCGCTGAGAGATAGCCCTTAATGGTGCCAACTTGAAGGCCTGAATTTGCCAAATATAGTAGGAAGGACAAAACCATTGGTGTGCCACATGAAAAAGGGTCGATATTCTGTTCTCTACACCAGCTGCAAAATCTGTTCCAACGGCAGCGGTATAAAGACTTTGTTGCTGGCCTCCTTGCCGAAACAACACCTCCATATCATCATCAGGGAGGTCCCAATCCTTGTACCTCAGCCTTTCAGAAGCCAAGCGTAAGGTTGAGGGTTTTGATGTCTGGATGGAGAACCTGACCTCCCTTCTGTGAGAGTAGGTTCTCTCTGAGTGGAAGTCGAATTGGAGGGCAGATGGACAAGTCTAGAAGGTCCGGGTACCACATTCTCCTGGACCAATCCGGGGCAATTAGGATCATGGTTCGCCGGAATCTTCTCAACCTCCTGATCATTTGAGGAATGACAGGGACCGGTGGGAACGCGTACAGAAGCGGAAACTCCCAGTCCACTATGAACGCGTCTCCCAGAGCTCCTCTCGGGGGAAATTCCCTTGAGCAGAACAGGTCGCATTTCCTGTTTAGGCTGGTGGCGAACAGATCTACCTGAGGGGTTCCCCAAAGGGCGAAGATCTCTTGAAGGACTTCCTGAGCTAGCTCCCACTCTTTGGAGACTGTGTTCTGCCTGCTCAGAGCGTCCGCTGTCAAGTTCTTCTCTCCGGCTAGGTGAACTGCCGATAGAGAGATTCCTTCTCGGATTGCCCAAAACCAGAGCTGCATCGCCTCTCTGCACAGAGGTAGTGATCCTACGCCTCCTCTTTTGTTGAGGTAATGCATGGCCACCGTGTTGTCCGTCATTATCAGGACGTTCTTCCCTTGTACAGCTGGCAGGAACGCCTTCAGCGCAAGTCTGATGGCTCTCAGCTCTAACAGGTTGATATGTAGTCTGGACTCCGATGGAGACCAACGACCGCTGATGGTCAAGTCGTTGGCGTGGGCTCCCCACCCCGTGAGTGAGGCATCCGTGACTACTGTTATCTCCGGCCAGGGTTGCCAAAACTGTTCTCCTTTCAGAATGTTCTCCTGACAGGCCCACCACTGAAGGTCTCGAGCCACCCTGCCGGGAACCTGAAGAAGATCTGTCATTCTCCCTGAGAATTGTGACCACTGAGTCCTCAGTGCCCACTGGAGGGATCTCATTCTCAGGCGAGCCTCTGGCACTAGGAAAATGCAGGATGCCATGAGGCCTAGCAACCTCAAAAAGTCGAAGGCTGGGAGACGTTGGGCATGTTGGAACTTGGTAACCATCTGTAGAATATCTTGAGCCCTCACCTCTGGTGGCGAGGCTTTTCCCAGGGAAGTGTCCAGGATCGCTCCTATGAACTGGAGTCTCTGCGATGGTATCATTTGTGACTTCTTTAAATTGAGGGAGAAGCCCAGTCTGTGAAGGAAGTGGCACACGTGATTTAGCTGGATCTGAGCTTGTTCCGAAGAAACAGCCCTGATCAACCAATCGTCCAGGTAGGGGTAGGCGTGAATCCCTTCCCTCCTTAGACTTGCAGCCACGACCGACATTAACTTGGTGAAGACCCTCGGGCAGAGGTCAGCCCAAATGGCAGCACTCGAAATTGATAGTGTGAGTTGCCAATTGCGAACCTCAGGTATTTCCTGTGTTTGAGATGGATAGGCACATGGAAATAAGCGTCCTGAAGGTCCAGAGATACCAACCAGTCCTGGAACTAAAGGGCCTGGAGGATCTGAGAAAGAGTGACCATCTTGAATTTGTCTTTCCTGAGGAATTTGTTCAATTCTCGCAAGTCCAAGATGGGTCTCAGTCCTCCGTCTTTCTTTGGAATGAGAAAGTAAGGGGAGTACCAGCCCTTGTTCCTCTCCGCTACAGGTACCGGTTCTATGGCACCTTTCTCTAGCAGGTCCAAAATTTCCTGCAAGAGGAGCGGATCTGGAGATTTCTGAGAGCTGATCCCCGGTGGATGACTCTGAGGTATACGTAGGAAAGGCAGGCAGTAACCTTGGGCAACTGTTTCCAATGCCCAAGCATCTGACGTGATAGCCTGCCATACCGCCAGATGTTGAGTTAACCTGCCTCCTACAGGTGTCCTGTGAGGGAAGTCCTCAGAGTGGTTTTGGGGCGGCTGATGCAGATGCCGATGGTAAAGAGGCACCTGCTGTTGCTGCGGCTTTTGAATATCTACCCCATCCACCTCGGGTAGCTCTTCTTTGTCCCCTTTGAGCCGGTCGTCCTCTACCTCTTCCGAATGCGGAGTAGAAGCGAAAGAACTTGCCCCTCGCAGAGGTTCCTGTGGGACGAAAGGGAGTCTGACGGATTGCAGCTCCTAGGGATTTTGCTGCTGCTTTTGAAGTTTGCAGTTTCTCTAAACTGTCATCCGCCTTTTTCCCGAACAAAGAAGAGCCATCGAATGGCATGTTCAAGAGCCTGGCTTGCACATCTGGGGCAAAACCAGACTTTCTCAACCAAGCAAATCTCTTGGTTGATGTACTTGCCGCCATTGCTCTGCTGATACTGTCAGCCGAATCAATGCCCGTCTGGAGGGATTCGCACATAGCGTCTTTACCGTCCTGTATAATATTCAGGAACGCATCCCTTTCTTCTCCCTCCGGGATGCAGTCAGCCGCTGTAGAAGCACACTCCCAAAGTGCATGGCTGAACCTAGCAAGGGTGCAAGTAGCATTAACAGATTTTAACTCCATGCTACATGCTGAAAAGACTTTCTTTGCCATAGCATCATATTTTTTATCGTCCCTGTCCTGTGGGACGGTAGGATAAGCCGTTTTGACATCGGTAGAGGATGCTGCCTGTACCACCAGACTTTCTGGGGATGGGTGTTTAGACAAAAACTCTGGGTCTGTAGAAGATACCCTGAACTTTGTAGACAGTTTTTTACTTACTGCTGGTACTACATCTGGGGTTTCCCAGTTTGTCATGATCTTCCTCTGAAGAGCTTTATGAAAAGGCACCACAGGATCCTCCTGTGGGCCTTTGCCAAGAATATCCGTGAGGTAATCTTGTTGGAAAGATTCTGAAGGTGCAGACCACCCCATGAACTCTGTGATCCTGGCCATTAAGGCTCTATAGGGGGTTTCAGCATGCTCCCCCGGGTCTGGCCTAGCAAACTCCACCTCAGGGGAAGTGTCTAACCCACTTGCCTCATGTAAGGAATCATGAAGATCCTTTAACCTGCGTTCTTCAGAGGAAATGTCCTCTCTAATTGGGGTTACAGGTCCCTGCAACTCAAATGTGTCTTCCTGTTCAGACAATTCACCCTCTTCCAAAATTGAGGACATAGTTCTCAATTGTTCTGAACTCATAAAGGGAGTAAATCCCATTTCCAAGGCAGATGGAGCCGAACTTGTCATTATCGGCCTCGAAAACGTCGATGCCGTCGACGCCGACGTCGAAGGCTTCGAGCGTGGCGTCGAAAACAAAGGCGGAGGCCCCGAAAACCTCGACAGAATTGGAATTCTACTCGACAATCTCGAAGCCGCCGACGTCGAGGACCTGGGGATAGTCACTGGGTGTGTCGTAACCGTGACTTTTCTTGGCGTCGATGCCGGTGTCGAAGCTGGCGTCGAGTCGATAGACCCGTGTGTCGAAGGTCCCTTCGACAACGGCATCGAAGACATCGACCTCGATGGAACCCTCGTCGACGGCACCTTCGAGGAAGGTTTGGAGGTCATAGTCCTACTCGAGGGTTCGAGACGCGCTCGAGAGGTTTTCTTCGCCGGGTACTGCGACTCGGAGCGTTTTTGACCTTCGGGTCTTTCGACCAGAGCATCGTTCTCGGCAGTCTTCGAGGGGGTCAAGGCCGCTTTCTCGAAGACGCTCATCATATTTTTGCGGAATTCCTCCCATTCAGCCCGGGAACTATGTTTCGTGGGGCAAGGGATTCGTTTTGGCGAAACAGAGGAAGAGGAAGACGGAGAAGGGGATCTTCGACGTCTCCTCTTCGAGTGCTTCGATCTCAAGGAGTGATGAGACCCACTCCGAGACCTGGAGCGCGAATGGTGACGAGGAGACGAGTGTCTCGACTTCGTCGACGAAGAAGAAGAAGCTTTAAAAGTCTTACCTTTCTCCAGCTTCCCCCTACGCTCCTTCAGGGCCTTAGCTGTCATGGACATACAGTCCTCGCATTCCGAACAATGGTGTTCAGCTCCCAAACACCACAGACAAACTCTGTGAGGGTCAGTCAGCGACATCTTTTTCCCACAATCTCTGCATTATTTGAAGCCGGATCGAGGAGTTGTCGGTTCCGACAAGGAAGCCATCGAGTACGGATCGAATAACTCAAAGTACATAGGATTAATCTGACAAGAACTGAGCAACGGTATTCCGAGGCACCGAGCAAGCGCGGAAAAACGGAACTGAGCAACGGACGCTGCGCGCAGCCTTTAAAGGCAGGATGACGTCGATACGGCGGCTGTCGAGGGACATCGACTCGGAGGACGTCGATGCGCAGCGCCCTCTAGAGAGAAAAAATTTTCCGAAGCCAGCAGAGCTGGAAGGAGATATCTAAGATGAGGAATACGTCGGAGGACACAATCCCTTCGAAGATGGTGTGTGCTGTGCTGGACCTTCAAAGAGAAAAGGTAAGTAAAGTAAATTTCACTTTACCATTCTTGGGAACTGTAGTTCAGCATTGTTAAGCAAGATTGGATGCAGTAACCATGTGGGAGACTACACCAGCCTTGTCCTCTTGGTAATAGGTAACCCAACTATTGGTATAGGTCTGTACTACACATGTTGGTAGAGTGACTGAGCAGCCAGACTTCTCTCAAGAGTCAATGTGAGCTGTAGGGTTGCAACAGAGTTTCACAGTGATTAGCATCCAAAGGTTTCTTGATTAAACAATGATTTATTAATTTAGCAGCCAGTTTGAATAAGCCTTCTTTAGAAGGGAGCAAATCCGTAACACTTGAACATACTTCAAAAATAAACTCTGTTTCAATAAATCAGTAGATACCCATTTGGGATGACACACCGACACCTCCTACACCCTCAGGTGACTTAAATACCTAGGGCATATCACTGGTACATTTAGGGCATGTTAGGCAAAGGTTGAATGCAGTACCCTCTGGGAACACTAGAAGCAACTATGACTACAGGTATAGGCAACCCAACCTTTGGTATAAGCTTGTACTACACAGTTATGGTAACGTGTTGAGCAGCCAGGCTCATCTCAAGAGGGGAAATGTGAGCAGTAGTGGAGTTACAAATATTCACAGTTACAGGTATTCAAATAAACTCTGACACTCAAGGTTTCTTGCATAAACAATTAATTTGCATAAACAATTTATCAGTCAGTTATAAAGCCTTCTTCAGAAGGGAGCAATAGAATAGTAACACAAATATACTTCAATACTGTACACTCTGAGTTTCTGAATCAGACAATACCCTTTTGGGATGGCCCACAGACAACCTACACCCACAAGTGACTTCAGTAACAAGGGTGCTGAGGACATTAATATCTTACTGTTGGCATTCAGAACACTCTGAAAAAGTTGGTAAAAGGCAAAGGTTATTATAACACAAGAAATTACAAATATCCGTAAGCAGGACAAATACTTTCAGATAGCAAGAGAAGAGTCATTCAATTCAATAGGCTAAACTCAAGTCAATGGGCAAAAGTCTTTGTATGGGATGCAGCACTTTAGGTAAGCAAACGGAAAAGTCTTTGCACAAGTTCTTAGGAGTCTGATAAAAAGAAGAATCAAATGTAGGGCCACAAGCTGTTTAGACTTGTGAGTTGCAGAAGTTACAAGCACTTCCACGGTAAGAGGTAAGTTCTCTTAGACTTGTTTTACAGTACCTTGGTAAAGAAGAAAAAGATGCAGCTGAAGACTTCTGTTCCTGTGCAATTCTGCAGATCTCACTGTTGCTGGGCCTCAGTCGTGGGGACAAGAGGGAAGCCGTCGGGGGACTCCTGCACTGCACTGGCACCGCCAAAACTGCCAACCAGCAACTTCACTTTCAGTGGCTGTCTCGCGTTTCAGCTCCTTGCGTTTCAGCAAATAGCAATAAGCGCGGTTCCTGGCTGTCAAGGTGGACTTTCCTCACATCTGAGGTCCTGCACTCAACTGAGGGGGGGTTAGGCTTGGTCAGTCCTGCTTCTTGCGAGTCCAGAAGATCTTCCAAAGGTTTTAGGCCATTTTATAAGCAATGCACACAATCTGGTGTCCCTCTCCCTGGCTCTACGGTTTCCTGCAGCAACTGAGAAAATTCAGCAAGCTCCGAGATGGGTGTCCAGGTGGCTTACTTGGGAGTTGATTGATCCCACCAACTCAAAGGGAGAAGTCGTCCTTGCAGGGCTTGTCAGTCGATGCGAACTTGGCAAGTAGTCACTGCAGCAGGGCTTGATCAGGCAAACCAACGGTCCAGGAGTTGTAGCAGGCATCCTCTTCAAGCTCTTCTTCGGTTCCTTCGTCCAGTGGTCGAATTTGCCTTTCAAGCAAAAAGACTCGCCTTTTATTCAATTCTCTCCCATTCATTCCAGCCGAGCTGTCACTCACCCAGGAGGGTGGCTGTCCTTGCCGTACAGTCAGCCAGCCAATTACCACAGAGTGCATTTGGGGCTCCTAGGAGACTAAGCATAGGGAGTTTTGGCCACCTCCCTCACTTCCTGCCTACCCCAGACACTCTGGAGCCAGAGGCGGGTTTCACTCCAGAAGCCCGCCAAAGACGAAACAAACAAAGAGACCAAACCTGGTTTGGCGCGCAGAGAAAAACTCGAGAAGGTCCTTCCCCCAAAGAAATGGCGAAAAAAGAAGACCGGGGATTATTTTAACAAAGGAGGCTCAGCGCTATTTTGAAAAACATGGCTCCCGCGATTTAAGGTTACCGGAGCTGCAAACAGTTTGTGGTCGGGGTAAATCAAGGTAGTTCATCACAAAACCACTGCCAGAAGCCATTCTTAGAGGAAAGGGTAACAAATGCTACATGAGTAACTAGACACAGGGGATACTAAGTAACCCCCTCCAGCACTCTATTGTAAAATAGGGTGCGCTGGTCTAGAATTTTACAGGACTAAGTGAAGTCAATTTCACTCCACTGCTCTGGGAAACAGTAGTTGATCCCAGAGAAGGTATTTAAACCTTGGGAACTCTGGAAGACTTCCCCTGTGGCACTGCATTGAAGGTGCTTTGACAATTGTAAAAGATGATGCCCATGGAGTTGGTTAGTGCTATGCAGAAACCTGTGCAGTTCCCTTTGGGAACACTGCAAAAGATTTAGGACTACAGGTGTTAGCAGTAAACCCACTTGGTAGCAGTCTGTACCACCCAAAATTACCTGGTAGCTGTGGCTGAGCAGTCAGACTTCCCTCAAGAAGAGTTAGGTTGTATGCAAAGTATACAAAATAGGCACTCGGATACAATAACACAATCAAACACTGACCAGAGCTTTGGTATCAAAGTATATTATTATTTATTTAAAAGCACACTGTTTGAAACACTCCAGCACTCTTATTGTAAAACACTTTAAACACAGTTACTATTATAATATATACAACCCTTATTCCTTATAAGATAAGTCTTAGTTAACACCACTTATTTCCATACAGAGGTGAGCGCTTAACTATAGATGGCACTCCAATAAGTTTATGAACAAGGGAGGGAAAAAGACAGAATATGGAAAGATATACCACTCTAAGATTTAGGAACACTTTTAGCAAGGAAGAAGAGCAAAAGTCACTTGTGAGCCAAAGTCCATAGGCTGGGCCCACTCTTAGAGAGAGCAGAGCACAAATGCGCCCAAGATCACACAGTTACCTAGACTTAGAAAGTCTTGCAGAGAGTTCGAAAAGAGTTGAGAGAGGCTCAGAAAAGTTTAGCCAGGGTGTCCCAGGCTAACCCAGGTTCGAAAGCCGGGGGCTAAATCTACCCCGTACAGTCAGTGGCAAGGGAAGCCAGGCGGGACACGGTACCTTAAGTGGGAAGGATCCTTCAGCGGTGGCAGTTGTTCCTGGCAGCGGGTGCAAGTCTCGTCGTCGTCCAGGGGAATAGAAGATCTCGACTTGGAGGAAAGATGAAGGTCGTTGCACTGCCAGGGAAGAAACCGGCCGCAGAGTTATCCGGTTAAAGGTATTACCCTTTATTTCGCGGTCGTGGTAAAAGGTGGTATTCCGGTTGCCGGGGTGCTTGGCACAGGCAAGGCGGCCACGAGATGCGTCGGGAAGGCGAAAAGGCGGTGAAACTGGTTATCCCCACCAGTCAAAGGAAGAAGACTCTCCAGCGGGAGATCCCCTCTGTCGTTGGGAAAAGTGGTGAGACGGTCCAGCAGGGCTCCACCGGTGGTGTCGTCGTGGCAGGTCGGCTCAGCTTCTCCCTCTTCGGATTCTTAGGTCCTGTGGCGACTTCTGAAGTTCCAGTCCCCAAAGCCTTGCTTTTATGCAGAAAACCCCTATTCACTCAGCCTAGCTGTCACTCAAACATGCTAAGTGGTGAGCCGGCCGGCTCACTACTTAGGCCAATCAGGACGGAGTGCGACTTGAGTTTCCTAGGCAACTCAGTCCAGGGTGCCTAAATCCCCTTCCACCCCTCCTAAGTACCCCAGACAGAGCGGCACCACTTAGGAGGGCTTCTGTGGAGAAGCCCGCCAAAAAGTGGAACAAAGGGCTCGAGTTGGGTTGGAGTCACAGAAGAGAACACAAACGCCATTTTAGAACCGAGTTTTGGCAAAAAATACCAACCGGAGAATAATTAATGATTAAATAAACCGGCGGTATGTTCGAGGCTATCGTAATTAAATAAATAAAGAAAGTAGCCTCGAACAATGGGAAAATCCCATAGAGAAATATTCGCAGTTGAATATAAAAAGTAGTATCCACTGCCACCAGCCAAAACTCGATCAGGGGGGACGGAGACGTGCCCCCTCGACTAACAGACCCTGGGGCAATCGAATTGCCCCAGCCAGTACGTCCACAACATGATGGTTTGTACTGGTTCTGTTCAGAATGTAAGACTAGTAAAGTCACTTACATGCCCTGGGAGACAGTAGTCATTCAGGGTATGGAGCCTATACTGGGGGGGGTCACTATGACACCCCTGTGTTACTGCACTGAGGGTGCTGTGTAACACACATCACAAAAACACATGAAGCCCTATTGATTAAAAGACCCCATAGCCCATTACACACATCTAGAGTCAAAGAAACACACTCAAATCATGCCCAAGACTGAGGGTAAAAGAGTCTCACTCTTGGCAGGAGAAAAAATTAAACCCCAAAAAATTCAGCCTAAACAGAGAATTCTCCGTAACGGTTAGACTCCACAACCAAAACGAAACCGTGTATAAAAGCACATTAAAATACACAAGAGAGTGGGAAAAAAGGGGTCACACACTCTCCAGGTAAAAAAATCAAGTCATAAAAATCCAGCAAAGTTGCTGGGGGTCTCTATGGTGGAGGAAACTAACACATTTTTGAGAATTCTCCCTAACAGGAAGGAACAAGAAAGGACAAGAAACACTAAAATGGCGAAAAAAGACAGGGGCCATTTTAGTAAAATGAGCACCCTTAGGTGCCTTTACTGCAGCTGTGCACACAGCCCGCCGTAAAGGTGTTCATGTTAAAGGATATTTGTACCGTGCACTATCACCACCGGAGTGGTCCCCTGGCGCTCTGGCGGCTCTGAAAGAGGAAGGGAGGGTGAGTTAGTGGGAGGAAGCTGGAAAAGTGCAAGAAAGCAGTGATGTGCTGTTGGTGGCCTAAGCCTGGTGGGTCCGTTGGCTGGGCCTGGGGTGTTTAACCAATTCCCACCATAAACAAAACAAAGGCTTACAATTAACAAACCTACCTGCCTACCAGCAGATTCGGGGTCACAGCAGGCCTGGGCCCAAGGAAGGCGTACTGCACCAGTGAAGCAACTCGGGCAGCTCGCCAACAAACGTCAAGCGCCACTGCACAAGAAACGCAGGATGGATAGCTCAAATAACCAAGGTGAGAAAAGAACCCAGTGGGAAGGGAATCGGTCAGATGGAGGTGGGCGATTCACCCATTAGAGACAGTTATCACAAATCCTTCCTTCTGTAATTGCAGATTCATTATTCAGCACTGGGCAACTGCACATGCAGGGTTCCAGATCTCAGAGCCTTCCAGACGCCCCCGGGGATATCAGGTGAGCCTAACACCCAGGCACCTTGGCTTTCCCAGACCAAGAAGCAGACTCTAGGCCAACTGCAAAGAAATAATTGACACATGACCACTGAGGTGATGATTGATTGTAACAATAATTTGAGGGAGGCTGGGGTGCAGACGAACTCCCTGCACCTGGCCGGCTATTCTGCACGCTGCTAAGAGCAAGTGGAAAAGTATGAGTGGGGTTGATGCCAACACAATCATAGTGGACTGTGTAATCTAGGGTCCTATAGTTAGTAGAACCAATCAGACGTTGTACTTTTAGTGACGTTTACAGTAGCCCTTTTGAAGGAAAAATGCCCCACCTGACATTGTCTACCCAATCCCCACTCCCCGTTACCATATATAGATATAGTACCTATATTAAAGTTACCTTACTAGAACCAATCAAGTTGCATGCTAAGTTGTAAGAGTTACACGTCAGTGATGACAAGTTTTTGGTATAAATGTTATGTTTTTTCTGAAATTAATTGGAGTTAAAGCGAGAAGGAAGATCGAGTGATTGCTGATATTCACTGAACTCCCCGTTTTTTGTACTTGTCATTAAACGGGCTCCCTTTGCCAAACTATTGAGTTGTCATTATTGATTTGGTGCAAGAATAAGATTCTGCATCCCCATCCATCTCAAGAGTGCTGCTACTCATCTTAAAGTGCTGTTTGGAAACCCCCAGTCCTATGGGACGGCTGGGGTCCATCGTGCACAGTTGGGTTTCCTATACCTGTAGTCAGAGTTGTTTGTAGTGTTCCCATAGGGTGCTGCATACAAACTTTGCCCAACAGTCGCCAATGGATTTGGCCCATTATAAACATTAAAGATAAGCAGGATGAGCCCTTCATGATTGGTACAAATCCTAATTTGCAAGTCCGATGTACTTTCCCTGCACAGCTTCGGTTCCCATCCAGAATCCACAGCCACCAAAGTCAGCAGTCTCCCTCCCCCACCATGGCCTTCCTCTAAGCCCCTTTTTAGCTGGGGAATGGTGTGTTCTAAACCCTGGAATTTCAACAGCATCCACTGCATGCAAAGATATAATAGCAATCCATTCAGGATCCACCAGATGCCTAGAAATCCCAGCTACATTCCAAAACAAAAGCTCCGTACCACTGGGGCAGAGGAATTGGACGAGGGAGGACCACAATGTCATTCTACCTCTTCCAGGTCCACCTCCCCAATGGTAGAACTCTGGACACAGATGGATATTTGGTCTCTAAAAGGGTGCCTTGCGGGAATCACAGGCAAGGAGAGTCTCAAAGAAACCGTGGAGCGAGGTTAAGTTCTGGTCTCAACTGTCAAGAGTCCATCTACTAGATTTGAATTCTTGAAGGCCAGCTGCACATAATCCATCAACCCCGGGCCCATTGATCCCCTAAGAACCCCTATAATATCTCTTATGATAGAGGTGCATCCCCTTACGTGTTGAAGCCAATGGATACTTGTTGATCGAAGAGTCTTCCTTTTTGAAAAGCACCCAGCCCAAGTTTAGCAACGTTACACAAATATGGGTTTACCATATGATTTGGGAACCAACCGAGAGGCAGAAAAAACCATTACCTCTTGGTTGGGCAACAATCCTATTACCATTATGCCTGGGTTCCCTCATAGGTCAAGGGGGATGCATTTCCACATGATTATTAATGGTATCAGTAATAGGTTTTGCCCATGTCGGACCCTTGGCTACACAAGAACTTTATGGCTTCAATATATTATTCCCCTCCCTCTTGTTAGCTGTGGTCCCCCTGTGCGAAGTCACCCCACCTTCTGAACCTTTAAGTGGATTAGAGCAATGTTAACAATTAGGCTGCAGCTTGGTAGTCAAGTGAATAATTTCCCTCTGAGCTTCCAAGAGTTTTTCCCCCTGGGATATCACAGTACTGGATAGGCTGGTGACCATCCCCCTAAGGTTGCCCATCTCTAGCATTAGATCCTGCAAGTGATCTTGCCATTTCCAATTACAATATACATACTACGGCCAGATCTTGGGCCTAAGCCCCCCCCCCCTCCTCCACCAACCTAGACAGTACGTTCTGGACTGCCACATTAGTCTGGGTTGCCTTGCCGGGATCCGGATGCACCATATTAAAATTCTCATTACTGGATGAGGATGTATTAAGTAAGGGAGAGAATCTGTTAAACAGGCTAATCTCAGGAGCGATCATACACTTTCTTTCATGCTGAATCTGTTGGTAATTTTCATGACCATCAATCCGGCTTCAGAGCGGCCAGAAGCACGGAAACTGCTCTCCTGAACATCCGTGAGGACCTGCTCCTGAACCTCTATTCCAACACTCCCTGTGTTCTCATTCTGCTCGATCTCTCCTCTGCCTTTGACACTGTCAACCATGCCATCCTGCTCAACCGTCTCCGTGATAACCTGGGTATCACTGGTCAGGCTCTGGCATGGCTGACCTCTTTCCTTTCCGGTCGACCCTCCCAGGTCCAAATGGGCTCCTTCCTCTCTGACATCTTTTTCTCCACCTGTGGTGTCCCCCAGGGATCCAACCTCTCTCCCTGGCTTTTCAACCAGTATCTGGCACTCCTTGCCCACCGCATCGCCACTCTCTGCCCCTACTTCCAGTGCTATGCGGACGATACCCAGCTCATTTTCAGGCTACCCTCGGCCTCCTCCTCTCCTTCCCTCATCTCCGACTGTCTGTCTGCTATCCAGGAATGGTGTGCCGCCAACGACCTCTGCCTTAACGCCAGTAAGACTGAGATTCTACTCATCGGCACACCCACTCCCTCCTTCCCTGCAGCTCTCTGGCCGGCCTCCCTTGGCCCCCTTCCTGCCCCTACCTGCAAGGCTAAAAACCTCGGGGTCATCTTCGACTCCACACTCTCCTTCTCTCCTCATATATCTGACGTCTCTAAGAAGTCACACTACCAGCTGCACCTCCTCAGAGGTATTCTTCCCTTCCTCTCCTTCCCCCAGAAGCTCACTGTCTCCCGAGCCCTGGCTATCTCAAGGCTGGACTACTGTAACAGCCTCTATCTTAATCTGCCTGCCTCCACTCTCCGCCCTCTGCAACTTATCCAGAACAGAACTGCGAGACTTGTCCTTGGCCTCAAGCCCAGGGACCGTATCTCTCCAGGACTGAAATCTCTTCACTGGCTCCCAGTGGCTGCGAGGATTAATTTCAAAACCCTCTGCATTGTCCACAAGGCCTTCTGGGGCCTGGGGCCTAAATACATTCAACTCTCTCTTCCTAAATATCTTCCTTCACAAGCCCTTCGCTCATCCGTCTCCAACTCCCTCATGGTCAGCCGCTTCTCGAAGCAACGAGCTGGGGGCAGATCTCTCTCCGCAGCAGGGGCCTCCCTCTGGAACAGCCTTCCTGCCTCCCTGAAACTTGAGGAGAACCATCTCCGGTTCCGGAAGCACCTCAAAACCTTCCTCTTCGCTTCTGCCTTCTCTCTCCCTCTCCCCTGCTAAACCTGCTTAACTCCCCACTGAATTCTGCACTATACCTGCATCTGGGCCACTCTCAGCGACCTCGGTCCAGGGCCCAGCCACTCTCCACTTGCACTGCCTCCCTGGCTCCCCCTGCACTGCGGGACTGTCACTGTATCCCTACAGCCCCCTTCCCAGCTCTGCACTTACCTCGCACTTGCCACCAGCTGGCCCTTTTTATTTATTATTTATTATTTATTTACGCTACTTACCTTGTACTGCACTTTCCCCCCCACCTCCTCCCCCTGCACTTTCTCCTTTTCCCCTTCCTCTGCACTTGCGCGATCTGAATGACACCTGGCCTAGTAGGATCGTGTGTCTGTCTTCCCCTTGTTTCCCTCCCTCCCTGCCTCGTCGCGCCTTGAAACACTTGTGTATAGGCGCGTTACAAATACCTTATCATATCATATATCATATTTCGGCCCACCCCAGGAGAGGCTGGATGGCTA
The DNA here is from genome assembly GCF_040938575.1 of Ambystoma mexicanum. Lineage (NCBI taxonomy): Eukaryota > Metazoa > Chordata > Amphibia > Caudata > Ambystomatidae > Ambystoma > Ambystoma mexicanum. The sequence continues at coordinate 347,394,697 of NC_090922.1, forward strand.
GCCTTAGGTTTGACGTACTTTGGATCCTCAGGCTCAATACCAGCAATAACAGTACCCCCCCCAGAATCCACAGGGTTAGCAACCTGATGCCCTACCAAAGTATCAGAATATCAGAAATGCAGTTAACAGTGTGGGCCCTTTCAACCAACAATCGGTAGAAAAAAGTACAGTTATACAAGTTATTCAAAGTGCAAAGTGCGATGTGCAAAAAACGCTTGAATTGGGTTGCCCATTGACATTACAAAGAACAGGTCCATACGCACCATGAAACACCATAAAAACACAGCAATAGTATAAAGAATTGCCCATCGCTGGAACAGCCAAGTTAAAGTTGAAACTACAATTCAATGACAGTCTTCTTATATTGGGGGGCCAAATATCCAGGAGGCAGATATCCAGGAGAGGACAGTGTTTGCATTTAACAGTGTTAACAAACGGGGAGCACACGGAAAGCCAACAGCTCAAAGAGCTGCCGTAGCCTGCGTCTCCCCTCCTCTCCCCTCCCCTACCAGCAATTATTCACCTTTTCGGGCTCCTAATTTAACTAAACCTGGATTATTTTCACAGAGCGAGTTCTTGGTATTGCGCTATCGTCCGCTAGGTTATCTTATGCGGTGACACTCACCAGGGTCACCAAGTTCCCATCAATCAAATCCAAATCACAGGTCGTAAGTCACGGGTCACAGATTGCACGGAGCGGGGCTACACTGCGAATGGGTGGCGATAACGCAAATGTCATTGGAAATGGGGGATTGAAGACCTGGTTGAGTCTTCCCCAAATGCCCCATCACGAACCATCAGTAACCACTTACTAGCCCACTTCCCTGCCCGCTCGCGCTGGGCCGGCTACCTTGTAGTGCACAAACACGCAAGGAGTCCTAGGGCTCCTACTTGCAGCAGTGGAAAGGGAAAACAGACTGGGCCACCAGTAACCACTTATTGGCCCACTTCCTTGTATTGAGCATTGAGTTTCTCGATCACTGCAGGGAACCCTACCTGAAGAACTTGTCTATTCATCGTTCAGACAAAGGCAGTGGGTAGCCATCCAGGCCTGGATCGTAGTGCATACTTTGTTTAGTGCGCATGTACCGACAAGATATTTGCCAGTTAGGGGGAGGAGGATTTGGGTGTCATCGGCATAGTTGGTGTACGATATGCTGATGGAGTCTAGCAGGTCAAATAGTGGTTGGGGCAATATATTGTAGAGGGTCGGGGAAACACGCCACAGGGGATGGGTGTTGGAGCGGCAATGGCGTTGCCAGCAAACACTCTCATGGACCTGCCCTCTAAGAAGGATGTCACCCATGCTGTAACTTCGGGTGAGAAGTTGGCTGTGAGATGGTGGCAGAGGATCTGCTGGTCGACCAGGTTGAACACGGTGAGAGATCAAGGAGGAGGAGCGTGGGTTTCTCCTTGTCTCTGATTTCATCGGCTGGTTCTTCAGGTCAAGCAAGGCGGATTCCGTACCATGGCCAGGATGGAAGCCAGACTAGCGAGTTCCCAGAATGTGGTGCAGCGCCAAGAAATGTTGGATTCGGATGTATGGCGCTTTGTTTAGAATTTTCAGTAGAAAAGGGACTGTGGTGATGAGCCGATAGTTGTTGGGGTCAGCGGGGCCAAGCACAGGTTTTTTGATCAGCAGGATTACCCAGGCTTTTTTGAGGCTGGAGGGTACTAGGCCAGAGGAGAAGGCAGCGTTAATGAATCTGGTGATGAAGGGGGCAGAGCTTCAGAGCAGTCCTTAATGATGCTAGCTGGACAGATGTTGCCTTTGCACCGTGACGGGTTCAGGCTCTTTAGGATGGCGGCAGCTTGTGTCTCTTTGACTGGGCTGAAATGAAACACCAGGACTTGACCAGCAGCATTTACTGCCATCTACTGGTAAATAGGTGACTGGTGGTACTAAGGGAGAGTTAAATAAGGATTGCTTTTGGCAAATCTTCTTGTGTAAGGTGTCTATTTTATCCAACATAGCATTTTGGATATTGGTGCACCATGCCTCATTTTTGATGCTAGTGGGAGGAGGTGCAGCTGGGTTTTCTAATTCCTTCAGGATGGTGAATATTTCTTGCGTGTTAGATTTGATGCTAGCAATTCTCATATTGTACGATACTGATTTCGCTAGGATAATGGCTCATCTATAGAGTTTAGCCTCCATAGATGTTTAACCCCTTTAGGTCTCTTCACCAGGGAAGTGTCCTCAACCTCTTTTTAGAGGGAGTCCATTCTGTGGGTCTGCAAACACTAACATAGTCATGACTTCGGTCTGAGGCCGAGTCAGAGGCCGTGACACCCTCCTCCAGCCATGTCAACAACATGGCGATCCTTATGAGTTTTCGTGCAGAAGGACTGGCAAATGGAGCGTTGCTCCATATCGTGGTCTGGGTGCAGGCAATAAATGCATTATTGATGTCGATAGTCGACAAAAACGTTCTTGAGGCGACACTTAGAGCAGGACCTGAAGAGACTTTTCTTGCTGGTAGCTGCCACTGTTACACGGAGAAGGCCTGAAAGTTGAGAAGACGGCCTTATTAGGGGAGTTGTCTTAAAGTCCCACTTGCATGTAAGACTTTAGTAAGCTATTCCAGTGGTTTGTAGATCCCCCAACTCTTAGTATCAGTCTGTACTACTCAAGGTCCTTTGTAGAGTGGCAGAGCAGTCAGGCTTATCTTAAGAGGAAGATGTGACCTGTAGGTAAGTACACTGAACCCAATCAGTAATGCACATCAAAGAAACACTTACACATATATAATATGTATAATAAAATCTAGATTATATTTACGCAACAGCCGCTGTTCGATACTTTGCACAGTAAACCAACACACTTAGGTATACTTTTCAATACTTTCAAAGGGTCACTTCTTAGTTGGTAGTTGCTGAATGTATACAATTGTTGCAGAAGTTTGATAGTTCGATCGGTAATAACGTGCACCCACAAAGTAATATGGTAATGGTATTTAGTCAGCATACACATAAGAAAGTGATTTATGTGAGGGAAAACAGTTGGTTAGTGTTACCCTAGCAGAGCTTCAGGTTCTAGAGGCAGTTTTGCGGCACACAAGTCAAAAACACAACCCTAGCAAAAAGGCAGTTTGTAGCGGCTTAAAGTCTTGCAAAGCATAGAAATCAAAAGTTATTGTGGATACTTTCTAGTCTCTAAGAAGAAAGATATAAGAAGGCTTATGATAAGTAGTGGCACAAAAGACTGAGATACCCAAGTGCTTGCACAATAGATTATGTGCTGGGTTGGCACCGGGTGATTTTATGGTATGGGTATTTGGCCAAAACACTCCACACAACTGGTAAAATATTTGAAAGGTGTACAATCACACTTTGTCAATCAATGTAAGATTTTCATGCATAGATGTATGTAAGTTTAACCATTCCAAAGACAGCCGGATAGGTGTTTCGGGCCTTAAGCTCTTCTTCTGAGGATTGGAGTGTTCTTGTTGTTTACATGTCCCATGCGTTAGTAGCAAGATACAAAATTCAATTTGTGATCCTGAATATATATTCGCTGTTGCGCGTACACTATTTCAAATGTTACACAGCCGTTCGGCACACATTCACGTTACCAAGCACCAGCCTTGTCTCGTGGAATGTCAAGTATGGTGGTTTACAAGAGAGGGCCTGAATCTCTCCCACTCGTCATACAGAGGTGATGGCCACAAGAAACGCTGTTTTCCACAATAGAAACTTGAGTGGCGCCGAATGCATAGGCTCGAACAGGGGACCCTTGAGCCTAGTCAGCACCACATTGAGCTCCCACGCCAGGGACAGAGCCTTCACCAGTGATAATGAACGGAAAAGTCCTTTTATGAATTCCTTGACCAGGCGGTGTGACCAGAACGACGACCGCCCCAGTGTTCTGGTTTAGCGGGAGATAGCCGCCAGATGAACCTTGATGGAAGCATGGGCCAACCTTGCCTTGGCCAGCGACAGTAAATACGGCAGCACCTGCGGGGCCTTAAACCTTAGAGGGTTGAGTTTCTGTGCACAGCACCAGACGGCAAACCTTTTCTACTTATGTTCGTAGCATTTCTGTGTAGACGAAGCCCTGGCCTTGGCAAGCACTTCCTTGCAGTCCGCCGGGAAATAGTATCCAACAAACTCTAGCGCTACAGGAGGCAGGCCTGCAAGTTCAGTGACCCTGGGTCGTGGAGCAGAATCGCGCCTCCTTCCCTGGCAAGAAGATCTGCATCTGCCGGAAGCTTGATTGGAGGGGATACCGACATGTTCAGAAGGTCCGGGTACCATATCTGCCTCGGCCATGCAGGTGTGGCGAGGATCATCCTGCACCGGGACCGTCTAAGTTGATTAATGAGTCGCAGAAGCAACGCCAATGGGGGAAACGCATAGAGGAACAGGCTTCCCAGGGGAAGGAGAAGGCATCCCCTACATCCCCCGGCTGGGGAAACGTGCTGGCGAACCTCCGGCACTTGGTGTTCGTCGCTGTCGCAAAAAGATCGATCTGGGGATTGTCCCATCATCGGAATAGAAGATCCATTTGGTCCCACCAAAGCTCCCACTCGTGGCACGAGCACAATACCCTGCTGAGAGAGTCGGCCACAGTGTTCTTTATTCCTGGCAGATGAAATGGGACGAGCAACATATCCTGTGTGACGGACCAACGCCATAGGTCCTGCGCCGGCATCTGGTGCCCCCCTGCTTCTGGATGTAAAACATTGTGGTGGTGGTGTCTGTAAAAGCCTGCACCACCTTGCCCTTGAGGGACGGAAGGAAAGACTTGAGGGCCCAAAACACAGCCTGTAGCTCCAGAACGTTGATGTGCAATGACCTCTCCTCCGGTAGCCACAGGCCTCTTGCATGGAGACGACCAGTGTGTTCACCCCATTCCGACAGGGATGCGTCTGTTGTGACCGTCTCCTGGTGAGGGTGTGTCTGGAAATCCGCAGACACCCCACCACCGAATCGCTTGACAGAAACTCTCGTCGAGGGTGACCTTGTCCTTGAAGCTTCCCGGTACCTGGAAGGTAAATGCACAACATCATGCCAAGGAGGGATTTGATGGACCTCACCCTTGCGATCTTCAGGGTCAACAGCCGTTGTACTTTGCCCAGGATGGCCGATATTCTCTCCTCCGACGGGGACGCCAGACACGACACTGTTGTGCCGGGACCTCAGAAACAGCACATCCTGCGATGGCACCAAGCAGGACTTTGCAAAGTTTATCAAGAACCCCAGTTCCGTGAGTAGTCGGACGGTCCCTGCCGCGTGCTTGACGGCGGTCTCCTTCGACTTCACTTGGATGAGCCAATCGTCCAGGTAGTGGTAGACGTGAATCCCCTGCAGACGTAATCGCGCTGCCACTCGCGCCAGACACTTGGTGAAAACCCTTGGTGCCGACTTCAATCCGAAGGGAAGGGCCTTGAATTGGTAATGCTGCCCTTGGACCACGAAGCACAGAAACTTGCAGTGTATCTTGTGACTGGGGATGTGGAAATAGGCATCCTCCGGGTCCAGCGACAACAGGAAATCCCCTTCTTCCAGTTGTCCCAGCACTTGCTGAAGGGTAACCACCCAAAACTTCTGGGACCTGATAGACTTGTTGAGGCGGCAGAGGTCTAGTATGGCTCTCCAACCGCCAGTATTCTTTCTGACGAGGAAGTACCTGGAGTACACTCCGGGGACTTGGAGCCTTTTTGGGACAAGCTCAATCGGGCCTTTCTTCAGCATGGCCCGTACCTCCAGCAGAAGTTGAGGGACGTGGTTTTCCTTCCTGGCCACCGGTGGAATGCGCAGGTACTTCCGTTGAAATTCCAGGGTGTGCCCATGGGCCAGGACGTCCAGCACCCAACTGTCGGTGGAGATCGACTTCGACACGCTAAGTTCACTGGGGTGTGTGGGTGGTGGCCCGACATCGCGGCCGGTTCAATCCTGCTTTGCTGTGGGGGCGCCACCTTGGGGACTTTGGCGACAACGGAGACCTCCTCTGGACTTGCTGCGGCCCCTGTAGGCTTCCTGAGCCGAAGAGCGGACAGTTGATGATAGGATGACGAGCCACCACAGAAACCTTTGGAGTATCCCCAGGACTTTCCTCCGGAGGCCCGAAAGGACGGCCGTCGCTGCTGGAGCATGTCCATCGCCCGGGCCGTCTCGGTATCCGCCTTGATGGCCTGAAGCGACTTGTCCACTGTCTTGCCGAATAAGTTGTCCCTGACGAAGGGCATGTCCAACACCCTCGACTGTACATCCTGGCAGAAGCTAGTGGCCGTCAACCAACCCAGCCGACGAAGGCAAACGCTGTTGGCCATCTGACGGAAACCCATGTCGGCGATGTCCGTGGCCACTGTGATGGCATGGTCCAATGCCACCTCGCCTTCTTGCAGGATCTCCAGAGCTTCCGCTCTCTTGTCGTCGGCAATGAAGTCCAGGAGGGGAGCAACCTTGAACCACAGCTCCCTGTCATAACGGGCAACGATGGCTAAGGCATTGGCCGCCTTCATCATCGGTGCAGCTGACGAGATTACCCGCCGCCCCATGGCGTCCAGCTTCTTTCCCTCGCCATCCGGGGGGGCTGGGGGTCGAAGAGGACGTTGACGCTGAAGATCCGGAGGACGACTTCTTTGCCGCCGCCAAGACCAAAGAGTCCGGTGACGGTTGGCATCTGAGACACTTGGGTGCAGAGCCCGGCACCCTGTATTTCTTCTCGTACCGGTCCCTCTTCGCCAGGGCTGAGGACAGGTTCTTCATAAGGGACAGCCCCTTGTCCCAAATGTCGTCCAATAGAGCGATAGAAAGTACAGCCTTACTCTTGGCCTCCCCGCGCTGGTACAGGAAGCCTTCCTCCTTCTCCTCAGGGGCTAGTTGAAACATCTCCGAGGCCCTAGCAATCATGGCGTTAAAGAGCCAATCTCGTCGGGTGGCGAGGCCCTGGGCACTGGCGACAGGAGGTCCCCTCCGTCATCGTCGTCTGAACCTTGCCCGTCGTCGCTGTATCCGGGTCCGTTTTGTCTTTCGGAGGATGGGATGGTGGCGACGGATGGCAAGGGGGTGGAGGATGGACTCTCCTTCTCTTGACGAGGGCGTTCCCCCGATGGCCCAGGCGCCGGCAACAGGGGCAACCTTGCCTGGATCTCTAACACAAGGTGTGCAGTGCCTGTAGGATTTCTGCCGACACGTCCGCTGGCGGAGGTTGGTGTGGTGGCTGCAACGGGAGCGATGGCAGTGGCATTATGTCCTCTGGCTCCTCACCGTCCTGCTGCTCCTCGTCGGTATCCTTGCCGCTCTCCACATCGGCTTTGCCGGGGTCCTTCCCATGGGGCCTGGCCTCGACAAACTTTTTGTCCAGTACGGCCTTCAGACCAGAAAGCTTCTCGGAGATGTCCGAACCCTACAGGACTACCGCCCCCCCCCCTTATGCACGACCAGCGGGGACGGTCTTGGGGAGATGATCAGCATCGTCTGCACCGGTGCCTTCTAAATGGGTAGAAAAGAGGATTTCCTCAGAGTAAGCAGGGAAACTCGTTTTAGGGGCCGCCTCCTCTGAGTCCGCATCTGCGGCCTTCGTTAGGGACGCCACCACTCCTTCCAGGGAGGACTTCTCCTGGTGAACCTGGGCCTTCACGACCTTCGGCACGCTGGAGGCCTTCACCGCGGGGGGAGGGTCCGTGCCCCGCTCCCCCTTGGCTTTCTCTATCAGAGTTGGATGGGACTTTTCCAGAAGTTTACCCGGATGGTCCAACTTTCTCTTCTTCGCTGACCCGGAGCGTTGGCTCGTGGTTGAGGGGGCCAGAGATGCCGTTCCGATCTGGCAGCCGAGGAGCCCGTCCCAATGGCGCTCCCGGTGCCCGTGGGCTTACAGTGCTTTTCCTTATGTTGTGCCCCCGTCACCAGAGCGCCCTCAAAGGTCTTAGAAGACCGCTCAGATTTCCTCTTGCTGGGTGAGGCTTGCTGCCCTGGGATCTTCGTCTGGAGCCACTCAGAGAGCCGCTTGCGACGGTCCTTCATGGTGCGAGGCACCATATCCTTGCAGAACGCACAGGTCTCCTCCACGTGCGTTAGGTCGAATGTGGCCAATAAAAGCACAGGGAGTGCCCATCGTCCAGGAGGATGTTCCGTAGTCCACATCCAGGGCAAATTCTGAACATCTTCAGCCATGTCCACGCGGAGTAGGCCTCAAAGAATCTTCCAGAATCCTCCAAGAAGGGAACTAGACTATAAATCGCCCTTGAGGGGCGTAAAAAGTTCTGAAAAACAGGTCCCTGTTAGTCGGATGATGGATCGCTGGAGCTTGAGGCTCGATTGACCGAAAAAATTGAGAAAACTCTAATAAAAAGCGCAAAACGCAGTAAAAACCCTGAGCGCTAATCACGAGGACTCCCACCACTCTAATGTGCAGTAAAAATCTGAAGATGGCTGGCAGAGGAGGGGCCTAGGTAGAGGGCAGTCATTGGCTGGGGGCAGTATGACCCAGAGACCAGTGATTGGTTGTTAGGAGAAAGACAGTTCAGAAGTGAAACTGAAACAGATTTTTTCTTTACCAAGGATTCCAAGCCTGACAAAGGGGAATATTCATGAGCATGTGAATCCATGCCAGACCCCATGCTGGAGAAGAAAGCTTACCCAACGTTGGAGACCCTGTTGAAGGACTAGCTAAAGTGACACAAGCAGCAGCTTTGGTCAGAGGTAAGAAGTGGTTGTCCTGGACACCTCTACGTGCACTCCAATGCTCTAGAGCGACTTTCTGGAATCAGGAAAGCAATACCTTTTCACCACGGTACCTTTGGTTAGAAGAAAACATTTGCAGTAGATGCTCTGCGATGTTGCAACTCTGGACCTGACCTTCAGATTCCTTGGTCTGATGAAGAAAGGCAGGACAATGGACGGGATCTCTCAGCAGCAGTCTCCAAGGAGGACCTCTGGCACTGCTTACATCAACTTATTTGGTCACTCTGCGGTTTTGGAGCCTTTTCTGCAGTACCAAAAAAGGACATGATTTGTCCGGTCAATCTTCTTCACTTCCTGCAGCTCCGCACTGTGATGAGGGGGTCTGGGAAAGTTGGATCGGATCTCTGGAGTGTCCATGAAGGCTCAGCAAAGATGTGGAAAGGCCGAATCCGTCCAAAACAATGCACTCCAAAAGGGAAGCTGGTCTCATGGTATTGGGCTCCGCAACTCCAGAAACTCGGGAGATGGCCCAAATCAAAGTTCCTCTTGGGACTGATTGCTCCCACCAGCTAAAGGATAGCAGTCCTCTTTGGAGCTCCTCTGTCGCACAGAAAACGGGGTCAGAACAGCAGTGGTTGCTTCGTCGTTTTCTTCAGTTACTTACGTTTCCAGTGGTCGACTTTCTTTTCACTCCAGGAGCCTCACCTTTTATACATTTCCAGCACACAATGCTGTGCAATCTCTCTCAGCAATTTATAGAAGGGGGCGATTTGTTATGCAATCAGGACAGCCAGACCCCCAGTGGGACCAGGTTCTATTCAGGCAGACAAAGGATAGGGAGGTTGAAGCCTCCTCTCCCACTTCCCGCCTGCCCAGACACTCTTGAGCCTAGACAGGGACACCCAAAGGTTCCCACCAAAGCAAAAAACACACACACACAGGCCATCCTCCTCCCAGAATGGTAGAAGAAGGGCTAACAAAGAACAACCATGCTAGTAATGGCAAAAAAGAAGGGAGGCCCCAAGTTGGTACTTGAATGCCCCTATTGTGCACTACCACAATAGTTGGTAGAACAAGTCCACTGCCACCAGCCATAACTAGGAGATTGTCCATGTGATTAAAAAGCCACAAGAGCAAAGAGAAGCGGGACACTAGGTATACATTTGGCACTCCACATAAGATGGCTTGTGCCAATCTCTCAGACTATAAGGTTTTACGAGAGATACTATTTATCTCTCTATTAAGAAATGAAGTTACTTTAGGATAAAGAAAGGAATCTCAAAAGAGAATGCTAAGGGTTCACAGCAACAATGCCCATAATGACCTGTGTGCTGCAATAGTAAAATATAGAGAGACAAAGCTTCACCTCACTGATGAGGCCCAACAAGGCTGAAACACGTGTATGGGGTTGCTTTTGGTACTCTTGTTCAGAGAGGAATTGCCATAGCATTTCGGTGCTGGACTGCCTATGTGGGCGGGACAAAGACTGATATGCAAATGGATATTTCCCATCTGTGAAAGGTACAGTGAGCAAAAAGCGTGTGCTGCAAACTCTCATCTCAGAACAGGTTATCATGCCATGTTCTTTCTGAAGAGGAACGCCTGCTACCTTTTTTGTAACAAATTTAAGAGTTATGGAAAAAAATAGATTCCATAGTACAGGTAAAATACAAAGAAAAGAGTTCCAAAATACAGAGCCCCTAAGAATGAATGAGTGCAAAAAGGCTCTACTAATTCAGGTTTTTAAAAAGGTCCAAAGGTCCAGCAAAAAGTGCTGGGGGCCTCACTAGGAGTGGGGATGAAGCATACAAATTAGAAATCTTCTTAACAGGCCTACAGCGAGGAGGAGATCTTCACATGTTTATATATCCACCGGCAACGGGTCCCCGCTAACGGCAGTCACAACGATGACCGATGATGAAAACAAAAAACATTCTTCCAAAAACAGATGACAAACCGAGATTTATGACTAGTGAAACATGAGGACTCCCAACATGTAAATGTGTGTTAAAAATCCAAAGATGGCCACCAGGGCTGGAGCGAAGGAGGACCATGTCATTGGCTGGGGGAGTATGACCCAAAGTGACACCAATGGGTTATACAAGTCCATGCAGTTTTAAAATTTAAAGCAAAACTGCTTTATTGTTACCAAGGGTTCCCAGCCTGATGACTGGGAATATTGATAAGCATGTGAATACATGAAAGATCCCATGCTCAAGAAGTATTGTTCTACAGTGTGTCAAGCCCAAGACATTAAATTCTCCCATTATCCCAAGATATCATATCTACCCTCTCCTCAGACCAGAGAACCATATTACTCAATTCAGTCGAACTGATGAGACTTGGGGTTGTGCTTTTGTTTTTCTTGCTCAGTGCTCACTCTCCCCATTACCCTGAGGAATCTTCCACCCCTAGCCATTTAGGAGTTCCCATTGTCAACCAAGGGATAGAAACTGTTTAAAAAAAAAACATAATAATCAGAATGCAGATTCTATGCAAGCCCCTTGAGATAGACTGTAGACCTCCAGTACTGCACTCTCCAAGAAAGGAGCATTTTACCCCAATATAGTGGGTCTCTTGTAAAAGGATTGAATCTGGTTGATACCATTTGAAATACTGCAGAACTGACCCACTCTTTACTTTGTCACAAAGAAAATAATTTACATTCCATGACATACTTTGAAGAGATGCCTCAGCCATTCGGTTTACCTAAAGTAAGATCTGAGACTGCTCTGCCCACCACAAGCTTTGTCTCCTATAATCACAGTGTTCGCGGCTGTGGACCAAACCTCAACAACATCTCATCCTAAACAGTTCCTCCCCTATCACACGTCCAGTATGAGAGAAGCATCTATCTCGACCAATAACGTTATTGTTAAAAACGGTACTTCCTTGCAAGGATGAGACTGCGGTCAAAGATAGCAATAATTTATTTCTTTCAAGCTCCAGTTACAGGTTATCAGGTAATGGGTATCGGGTAAGTACATTAGGTTATATAGACACAGACATCCACCGGCACCCTCTCATCCAGACAGCTCACTTTCAATTGACACTCATCAGAACACTCAAGGAAAAACACTTGCTCAATATTCTGCATCCAACATTTCACAAGCAATCACAGGCATTAGATGGCTCACATATTCACAGCACAGACACAAGGGGAGTGCAGGTTAAACACATCTCCCGGCCTTAGACCGAAGAGAACACAATTCAAGCAAAGCAAAATGATAAAAACATTTCGAAAGGTTTACCAACTCCAATAGGATAGCCTCCATTCTGTCCAACAAGAGGAGAAAACTCTGAATACGCCCCCTACACTTCTTGGATGTGAAAACACAGGAAGACCAACACTCGCCCCAAACCACTCAATGGTCCTCACATCCAACACAGCAGGACAATCAACACTAACAGTATAGGCACCAGCCCCAAACACTCTGAACTCGAAATGCTTACATCACACAGCCATCCTGACAATCTTCCTTCATCCGTCCAAACAAAGTGGCGTACTGCATTGCTCAGCACCCCACCAATCTAAATCAACTACTCTCAACACTGCCCAAACTCACCAAATAACAAAAACTAATTATTTGTCCAGCCAATGCACAAACTTGACAACTGTCACGCTATTAGCGCACAAGAGCACGCTAGGCTTCCAACACAAGGGATAAACGTGTTAAATACCGCAAATATCTGGGTATAAACAACCCCACCCAAGAGAAACCTCCACAAGGGTACCAGGCGCACACCACCAAAATACAAATGGAGTGGAATGAACAACCCCAACAAGGGTACCGGGTATCCACCACCACTACCAAGTGCGTGGGTAGAAAAAAAAACATTTCAGCGGTTGTCCAACACCCCCTAAGAAACAACAAAACAGGAACCCAAACTAAACGCTGCTGTGGTGTCCATCCAACACCTCTATAATACTCCAAAGGCACAGGGTAACTTAACCCAAACCCCACACCTGCTGGGTGTCCAACAGCCCATAAATGGCACTTTTCTACCACAACACAAAACAGCCAGCTCAACCCAAATGGTGATTTGCTAGGCCACCAGCCAAGTTTACAAAACAAGACAAACACACATGCAACCTCACTAACTCAATATGCTGTAAATGAGCACACAAGTGACATGGTAAATGAAGGGATTCCCTACTCATTACAAGTCCAAGTCCTGAGCTACTAAGTCCACAAAATTGTTGGCCCTGTGGAGGCAAATGTTAACATAAAACATAAAATTGTAACATTTGCTACATTGCTTTGTTTTTATTAAGGAGACCACGTCATCCACAATCGACAGTGATCATATTCCCACTCACTCGAACATGTGCATACCTGAACAGCACCATTCTCAATACTACCAACATTGTAAATTCCCTCACCTCTAAATCAGATACCACGTCTTTCCACAAACCATCCAGCATAACACCCCAAACACAACACATCTTCCCAGCCTAATACCGGCCTCACATAACTATATTATGCTATGGTCACACCATATAAGAACATGTAAGTTGTAAATAACACTATTCATTGCACCAAGGTCCGTGAGTGCCCACAGCCCCAAGTTGCGCCGATACCGTCCGACAGTTACAATGCTCAAAAACAAGAAAAACGACCTCCAATCATTCCCCCACACCGTGACAGCAACCAGCAGACAGTACCTTTCCACTGACTGCACAACACTGCATCCATATACCCCCACTGCACTTAGATGCAGCCTCTTTGGGCACAACAGTAACTTGAACCCCGCACTTCTCACCACGTAGAGGGCAACTTCCACTGCATTCTCTCTCAAAGGTCTGCAGCTGTATGGAAAAAATAACCTTGCCATGTCGCCACTGCGTGACCATGCTCCTCACACAAATGATTGACATTCTGTGATATTCTTTTCCGGACTCTCTGCCATCCGTCTCCAGAAACACGGCCCAGCACAGAACTCTAAGGCCAACGGACCTCTGTGTGGCCCCAACGGTGCTCCTTCACCTTGCTCCAGCCGGGCAGCCCACTTGAGCCCTCCAAGTCGCATATTGGCTTCAAAAAACAGGGGTAAGCTCTGCCTCATCGCCCCTCGCAGCGCTGCCTGCGGTTCCAGCTGCTCTGTTCCTCTGCACCTTGGTAAGCTGATGCTTGCAACTTCAGATACCCTGCAAGCACTGCAGCCGTCTGCCCCTCACAGACACGTCCTCAGCTGTCCTCTGCAGCTACTTCTGCATGCCGCTGGCACAGTGCCTCAGCCCTGGCAGAGCACTCAGCTGCACCTTGCAGTCCTGGTTATCCTGCCCCTTGCAGGCCCGCTTTAATTCTGGCTGATTTTATGCTGACTCCAACCAAGAGGGTCTTCTCATTTGGGGCGGTGGAAGTCCCCTTTCTTCTCACTGGTGTCTTTGCTGCTTCAGGTGCTCTCCCCCTTCAACAGCCGCTACAGGGTCCTTTTTGGCTCCTCTGCATTCCAGGTGAGTTAGTTAACTCTTTACTTCAGGTTACTGTTGCAGGATCAGGATTACAGGTACAAGGGTAGGTACTTAAGTTAAGAGGCATACAGAGACATCCACCTGCACTGTCTCATCCACGCAGCTCATTTCCAACCGACACTCATCAGAACACTCAGCATTCTGCATCCAACATTCCCCAAGCAATCACAGGAATCCCACAGCTCACATGCTTACAGCACAAACATAAGGAGAGAAGCTGGTTACAACAGTTAACCTTCGAGGCACTTAAGATACGCCAGCTCAAGGTGCACTCTACATTTTCCAACCATTTCCGGAACTCCTTGGGGGCGGGGCAAAAGAAGCAGGCCGGTGTGCCCCAGAACACGGAGTTTGAAGAACAAAAATGCAGGAGCAGGATGATTAAAAACATGTTACTGTTAATAGCCAGACTTAAACTACCAACATTGTTTGTACCTCTCGTTTGAAGTCTGGGAACAGCAACATTTTAGAGTAACTAAACACTTTACAATATCTACTGGGGCCAAATGTCTGGCTGTCTGTAATAAGGCGCTCCATACATTGAAGATGAGAAACCTACAGATGGCTACTCTAGGGAAAGACAGGTGGGAAAGGTCTTGCTGGAAACCGTATGAGCTATTTTCCCTGAAAATGTTGACAACACCTTCCGTGTTGAAGTATTCCAAATGCCATTTTCTAAAAATAGGCTCCTAAGTCCTCCTCAGGGTTCACACCTCACTAGGCAGACAATACCAATATTTTCTGGTATGCAGTGATAAAATTGCAGCAGAAATGTTGCCTATACAAAACATTGCGGCAAAAATGCTGTGGTTTGACCCGGTAAAGGTGAACCCCATTATACCATTTAAGGGGAGCAGGGGTATCACCACCGCTCCCCTTAAATGGTATAATGGGTCCGGGGGTGTCCCCTGCATCCTTTACATGGATTGCAGCGGCAGAACCACAGCATTTTTGCAGCAATATTTTGTAACCACAGCAATTTTTGCCGCGATTGTAACACATGGAACCCATTTTCTTGGGTCTGATATTCTATGTTCTCTTTACCAGGGGACCTGTATCTTCTTCTGTAACCACCGTTCTGTCAAATATCTTCTAAAGTTTTGCTCAGAGCATGAAAATATCAGCCGAGTTCTCACGTCTCCTTCCATCCAGGGGGGTTTCTTTCTGATTTTGGCATTTAAGAAGTGAATGTCAGTTCCACTGACAGGATTGATAATGCACACAGGCAGATGTAGCATCACACGGTACCCTCTTTGTGAGAGTGTAAGGAAGTGATCTTACAACTGTGGGGCTGAGACCGAAGGATGTCCAAATGTGGTGCCAGGCTCTTTAAAAAGGGGGTACAGCGACTGCCTTTACTTTTGTAGAAAATATAAGCAGTTATGGCTTGTGGAGGGCAGGGAGCCTCAATAGTATTTTTAATTTGGGGATGTGGGGGTCACAAAGAAGATTTGAAAAACCCTTGTATAAAGGTTGATTTTTTCCCTTGTTTGGGAGAAACCATTGTTGGGCCATCTTAAGCTGAGAAAAAAAGCAATCCAATGACAACATTGTATCAAGAATTATAGCAATTTCTTACACTTGGTTGAAATGTCTGCAATACTATTGCAGTTAAATTTATAAGTACATTAACAGTTATGAAATATGTATTTGTAGTGAAGGTGGAGAACTGTCTGTCTTTATCAATTAAAATAATTCCTAAATTGTATGTCTGTCTGTTGGTAGGTCTACAAAAATAATCTAATGCCCTCTTGAAAGGTAACAGTGTACATATTAATTTCAGCACATGTATGCAATAATTTTGAACCCTTTCAGTACTTTGCATGCTTCAGTCATTGCCACTATGTGATCAGGCACAGAGATGTGGACATTCCAGATCTAAAAGTTGATTCAGTAACGTATATACCTTAGGTTCTAACAAATCTTGCAAGAACACAAGAAAATAAAAGCTTCTACACCCAATGCAAATTCGAGTAACAGTTGTAATTACCATGTTGATGGGACTTGAACTACAATTCGAGAACCTTCTAAACTAATTTGAGGAGCATAGGCTTCTTTGTTTTCAATCTGTGCTGTGTCAACTACAACCTACAAAAAATAAGAAAAACATATTTTGAATTGCTTTACATGCCATTATATGTGATCACTTTAGCATACAAATATTAGGACTGTCTATTGTCTTCTAGGAACATGTCAAATTTAGTACAGGTGGTAGGAAAGTAATATAAAAGTTCCAAAAACACAATCAGGGAATTTTTTTCAATTACGGAGACACACTTAAAAGTACATCAAACCAACTAATTAAAGGTTTTATATGAAAAAGTCACACTCAATTTCATAATTACAACTAAGTGTTTGTTCTTTTGAAGGTATGT
This sequence comes from Ambystoma mexicanum, assembly GCF_040938575.1. NCBI lineage: Eukaryota > Metazoa > Chordata > Amphibia > Caudata > Ambystomatidae > Ambystoma > Ambystoma mexicanum. Next base: position 347,411,179 of record NC_090922.1, read on the forward strand.
CAGAGAAACAATCTTTCAATTGCTGTCTTCATATGTGAGATAATCCTCAAGTGATGTTTTCGGATCTATGTGATTAATGCGTCGGCCGAAAATAAACTTCTTTCTAACCCTTTATGCCACATATATATGCGGGGGACACCCGCCCAGCCCCCCATATTAATATTATATGCTGTACCCTATATATATATATATATATATATATGGGATACATTACTCACCGTAATCGTATTTCTGATGCTTGTATCTGCTTAGATTCACATGCTGTGCATAGGCCGACATCTAGTGGAAGCTGCAGAGTATTACAGTTTGTTTTTCGAAAATCGAAAATGGGCGTTGACACAGGGCGTGCCAGTAATACTATCCCTAGTGTGACGTCCACTGTACCCATGATCCCTCACGCGTCTAGGATCCCCAGATTGTGTTTTTCCTGACATGAGGTAGCATGAGGAGTAGCGTGAGTACAGATAGTCCAAGCAGATAGACAGAAAGGTAAGACTACAAGCAACCATGCGCCTTCTCTCGGAGGGGAGGAAGGGTGGGTCGCATGTGAATCTAAGCAGATACAAGCATCAGAAATACGATTACGGTGAGTAATGTATCCCTTCTGAGGCTTGTGGAATCTGCTTAGATCACATGCTGTGCATAGATTAGCGAGCAGTACCAGAAGAAGGAGGTGGGATGTGAGAAGGGTCATGAGCAAACAGGTGTCTTAGAACCGCTTGTCCCACTTGTGTATCTGTCTTGGAATGAGTGTCAATGCAGTAATGCTGAGTAAAAGTGTGAATAGAGCTCCAAGTAGCTGCTTTGCAAATGGTGTCGAGGGGAACATTTGCAATGAAAGCCAGAGTGGCCCCAATGCCTCTAGTAGAGTGGGCCCTTGGCGTAAAAGGCAGAGTCTTTTCAGAAAGAGAGTAACACAGCTGTATACAGTTGATAATCCACTTAGAGATAGCGCCCTTAGAGACGCGATCCCCCTCTCTGCCTGTAGCTACGGAGACAAACAGTTGATCTGTTTTCCTTAGCGGTCTGGTTTTATTTACATAGTATAAGACCGCCCTACGCACATCTAGGGTGTGTAGTTTCACCTCAGCCGAGCTTTGTGGGTTTTGGAAGAAAGCCGGAAGCTCGATGGACTGGTTTACATGGAACTTGGATATGAATTTTGGTGAGAACCTAGGGTGTGTGCGTAAAACCAGTTTGTCCTTGTGGATAGTAAAGAAAGGATCTTGCACTGACAGAGCCTGAATTTCACTGACCGTTCTTATGGAGGTAATGGCTACTAAGAAGGCCGTTTTATAAGTCAGGTGTTTGAGACTACTTTTATGCATGGGTTCGAAGGGGGGGGCCCATGAGCTTAGCTAGCACCACGTTGAGGTCCCATCCTGGCGGTGGGTTCGAAATAGGAGGGTGAAGTCTCTTTACTCCTTCCATGAAGGCTTTAACCACTGGTACTTTCCACCACGAGACCCTGTTATGGTATGTGGTGTAAGCCGAGAGGGCTGCCAGGTGTACTTTCAGAGAGTTAAAAACCAACCCTGCATCCAGCAGGTGGAGCATGTATGTTACAACGTTGGAAGGAGTGCAATCAACCGGGTTGATTTGTTTATTCTGGCACCAGATAACGAATCTTTTCCACTTGTCAAAGTAACAGTGTCTTGTATTTGGTTTCCTGGACTCTTTTAGAATGTCCATACACCTCTGTGGTAATTTGAGATGTCCAAACTCTATGACTTCAGGAGCCATGCTGCTAGGTTCATAGAGTTGGGTTCCTGATGCACTGTTTGACCTTGTTGCTGGGACAGAAGGTTGTACCAGGCTGGGAGTCTGATGGGCTCGCACACCGCCATCCTGCGTAGGTGTGGAAACCATGGTTGTCTCGCCCACATGGGAGCAACTAGGATGAGCGTCATAGATTCCTTGTTCATCTTGTACACCACCTTCCTGATGAGAGGAGTTGGTGGAAAAGCGTACGCAAACATCCCTGACCAGTTCATCCACAGGGCATTCCCCTGGGAGTCCGTTTGGGGGAACCTGGATGCAAATCCTGGGCATTGTTTGTTTTCGCTTGTGGCGAATAGGTCTATAGTGGGGAAACCCCACTGAGAGAAGAGATCTTCTACTACGTCTCTGTGAAGGACCCATTCGTGTTCTTCTGGGAGGGAGTCTCTGCTTAGAGCATCCGCTAGGGAATTGAGCTCCCCTGGAACATGTTGCGATGATAGGAAGATGTTCCGGCTGAGTGCCCATATCCATATTTTCTGGGCAAGCTTTGACAGATTTGGCGAACGAGTCCCTCCTTGCTTGTTCAGATAGAACATGGCTGTCGTGCTGTCCGTCCTGATCTGCACCGACAAGTTCAGTAGATGGGGCTCGAACGCCTGCAGCGCTCGGAATACTGCCAGAAGCTCTAGCAGATTGATGTGGTTCTTGGCTACTGAGTGAGACCAGAGACCCTGAGCTGTGTGGTGGAGATGGTGAGCTCCCCACCCAGTCAGGCATGCATCTGTAGTCACCACTGCCTGTACTTCGGGATCGTAAAAGGGTTTCCCCTTTGCGAGATTCTCTCTTGTCCACCAGTGTAGGCTCTGTACGAGTGTTGGCGAAACGACCACTAGATCGTCCCACTGACCACTTGCCTGAGACCACTGTTTCGCCAACCATTCCTGCATGGGACGCATGCGCAGACGCGCGTGGGGGACCAGGTAAATGCATGACGCCATCATGCCCAGTAACCGCATAGCTTTGCGTACTGTTATCTGTTGACCTGACTGATAATGCGGAATTTGCAGAAGTATATTCCGAATTCTTTCTTCCGAGGGGAAGGTCAATTCTTTCTGAGTATCTAGGATAGCTCCTAGAAACTGTTTTGAGGTGCTTGGCACCAGACTTGACTTTTTCTCGTTGATAGAGAAGCCTAATTCGTGGAGGAGGTCGATAGTCCTCTGAATGTTTGAACTGCAGATTCCTGGGGTTTCCCCCGTTATGAGCCAGTCGTCCAGATAAGGGTACACTGGGATTGCCTCCCGGCGTAGGTGTGCAGCTGCCACCGCCAGTACCTTGGTGAATACCCTTGGTGCTGAAGCTATCCCGAAGGGCAGTACCTTGAATTGGTAGTGGCGACTGTCAAGTATTTTCTGTGCCGGGAGCATGGAAATATGAAAATAGGCATCTTTCATATCCAAGGTTGCCATGTAATCCCCCTTTTTTAGGAGTGGGATTACCTCTTGTAGCGTGGTCATACGGAATTTTTGGGGCTTGACATACTTGTTGGCAGGCCGTAAGTCCAATACTGGGCGCATTGTTAAATCTTTCTTTGGCACAAGGAAGTAAGTTGAATAGATACCCTTGTTTACCTGGTGTCCTGGGACGAGTTCTATCGCGTCCTTTAGGAGCAGATTGTAGATTTCCTCGAGGAGGATCTTTTGATGTTCTAAAGAGTGGACTTTTTGTCTTGGAGGATGGTTTCGGGGACGTTGCAGTAGTTCTATACAGTACCCCTTGGATACCGTCGACAGCACCCATCTGTCGGATGTTATCCCTTCCCATGCCTGGGTGAAGCTGGATATTCGTCCCCCTACTGGGGTTGCATGGGAAGGGACCCTGAAATGAGCGTCACTGCTTTGGTGGAGGCGTGCCGCCTCCTTTACTGGGGCTGCCTCTGCCTCTACCACGTCCTCTTCTACTAGCCCTACCATACCCCTGGGTAGACTGTTGTGAGTTGGTGTTCCACTGTGTACCCTGGGTGTGGGAATAGCTATTTCCTCTATTGGAATTTTGGCCGCGGGGGCGACGAAAATTGCCGTTCCCTCTTTGGTTAGGTGGTTTTGTAGTTAATTGGCCAAGGGATTTGAGGGTGTCGAATTCCTCCTTAGCGTTTTTTAGAGCGTCCTCGACTGCCTTTCCAAACAGGAGATCACTTTCCACTGGTTTGTCTAAGAGTGCAGCTTGTGTTTCTGCTCTGAATCCCGACTGCCTCAACCAAGCATGTCTTTTGATGACAGTCCCCTCTGCTATAATTCTACCCGCATTGTCTGCGGCGTCCAAAGTTGCTTTTAAAATGCAGCCTGAGACGTTTCTTCCCTCTGCACAAATGCGAGCTAGCTGGCTCTTAAGGGGTTCGGGAGCGGAATCTATTAGTGCTGCAACTTCTTCCCACTGATGGCAGTTGTAGCTGGCCAACAGTGTGGTGGAATTCGCGATTCTGGTTTGGTAGGCTGCCGTGGAAGCTACTTTTCTACCAAAACCATAGAGTTTCTTACTTTCCTTGTCGGGGGGAGCCTCCGAGGAAGATAATGGGGTTCCAGCTCTCTTGCGGGTGTTAGTTACGACTAGAGAGTCTGGCTTAAGTTGGCCTCTAATATATAGAGGGTCCGACTGGGCAGCTTTAAACAGCTTCTCTACTCTCGGGTTTACAGGTCTTGTCAGGTTTGGGTTGACAAGGGATGGTGCTATTCTGCGTTGAATAGATTTCAGGATGGGAATGGTCTGGGCTACTGTCTTCCTTTCCCCTATTAGTTCCTCCGCGAAGTCCCTCTCTTCTTGGACACCTTGTGTGTCTATGTGGAAGTGGTTAGCTGCCCGAGAGAGCAGTTCATTTAGGAGGGGCTGATTATCTATTGGGGAATCAGACACTGGGGCTTCCCTTTCGACTGGTGAGTCCATTCTGAAAATATCTGGGCTATTTTCTGGCTCATCCTCGTCTTCGTCCTCCTCGTAATAATCTGACACTGCGACATCTTCTGGTGTCTCAAAATCCTGGCCCTCTATAAGGGAAGAGTCTCCTTGGCCTGTAGGGAAAAGGCAAGAATAGGGTTGGACCTCGAAGGGGTCTGAAGCCTTTAATGGTGTCTCGACCCGGGGCCTTTTATTTGAAGGGATAGGGTCCCTTGAACCTGAGGGAGAAGATTCCTGAGGGTTTAAAGCTAGGAGTTGGTCAGGGTGTCTTTCGAAGAAATTTGCTAAGGAGGACATCCATTGACATTACTCTGTCAATGTCCTCGCATGACCAGAGTTTTGAGCTTGGGGTGACCTTGCTGGAACTCTCTATGGACTGTCCCTGAGAAGACTTGGACGGGGAAGACAGTTCTATTGTTGTGGGGGATTGCAAGGGTTGTTTCCTTTGTTGCTTACCCCCTTCCCCGTGGGTGGAAGTGTGTTTACCATTTCCCTTATCTTTCGACGCCTGGCGTCGAGGATCGGAGGTGGAATCCCTGTGTTTCGAACTAGGCTTCGACACTGGGCCCTCCTTACTCCCAAGTGATGTACCCTTTCCCTGGGGTGCAGGCTGGGGATGGAAGTCGTGTTCGTCTCCGGACGAGTGATCTTCCGTGATGTTAATGGGCGAGGCACTATGTGCAAGTGTGGAGGCTTGCCTGACGTCGTGCGGCGACCTCGACCGGGACCGCCCAGAGGACGTCCTTTCGGACCGCTCCTTCTGTGCCTCTTTCCGAGGTTTCGACGACGTCGAATCTCGGGTGGCTTTTTTGTGTTTAGCGTGTGTATGTGTAACGCTCTTGTCGCCGGGGGACTTCCCCATAGTCGCCGGGACGGACGACCTTCCGAGGCCGGGGACGTGCGTTAGGCTGTCTTTCGACGCCTTGGTGCCCTCGCCGTCCGAAAGTCCGGCGTCGCTGCCGTCGCTGAAGGTACCCTCCGCCTCCATAGCTGCTAGCTTGGCGTGGTGGGCCCAACGCTTGGTGGAGCGGTCCTTAAGGGTTTTGGTCTTAAACCTGCTACAGGCCCTGCAACCCGCCTCGGGGTGGTCTCTGGGCAGGCAAAGGTTGCACGTAGCGTGCTTATCTACCCAAGGGTATTTCTTATTACACTTGGGGCAAAACTGAAAGGGCGTACCCTCCATACGCGCCTGTGGGCAGCGGGCAAGTGTGTGTAGGTAAGAAGGTGTCTATAACCGAGTGTGGAAGTGTACCACCCCCCACTCTCCCTACTTGTAGGGCCGAGGCCAGCGGCCCAGGCCCGAGCCGAGGCGGAAGCCTCAAGGCCCAATCCGTCGGGTTTCGACGTTGATCTCCTCCCCGGTTCGGCGTCGAGATGCTGATCGACGTAAGGGTGACAAAACGGGGCAAATTAGAATTAGTTTTAAGTGCAAATATGGCAAAGCCAGGGAACTCCGATGAAGTGCTTCCGACCAGAATGGCGGAAAAAAACAATCTGGGGATCCTAGACGCGTGAGGGATCATGGGTACAGTGGACGTCACACTAGGGATAGTATTACTGGCACGCCCTGTGTCGACGCCCATTTTCGATTTTCGAAAAACAAACTGTAATACTCCGCAGCTTCCACTAGATGTCGGCCTATGCACAGCATGTGATCTAAGCAGATTCCACAAGCCTCAGAAATATATATATATATATATATATATATAGCATGGGGGATAAAAAAAAAAAAAAAAATAAAGTCTGCATTTTCGGCCGTCGCAATTGTCAGGTCGACATTTTGGTACGATTCCATATTTTCTGAACTGTTACACTGCTATATAAATTTACAATGTACAAGAATTTATAGGCTACTTTTACCAAAAAAAAAAACTATGCTGTGTGTGACAAATCAAAAGCATTTTAAGGTCCATTATACTACATGACATTTTTAGCCCTGATCTTAACATGTACTTTAAAATAATTTGAGGTCCCAAAGGGGTGCAGGCAAGATGGATAACACTGTATGGCAAGTAGGGTTAATGAGATCATGAAGATGGTCTCCATTAAGGCAGTGCTGTACAACTCTCTGTTGAGGGATCTACACCCACTTACCTAAAGGATTAACATATCTGACCAGAAAGGGAAGCCAACCCTCTCTTAAGGGAACTAATGTAGACAAAGCGATAAGGCTTACCTCTTATGTGGGGGTAGCAGGCTGACACAAAGGTACAATTAGTCCACAGACATCTTTAGAAAATACACTACATTGATATATTGAAACATTAAATACTTTATTAAGTCAGAAATATATCAGGTGAAAAACCTAAGGTATAATACACAGTATGAAATTGATACTGAGTATATTATTTGTTTGTAAAAACAGTAATATCTAAAAAGGCCTCTTTAACACTTCTTAGATGTGGGTTCACTACACAGGTAGGAACCAAACCTAAATGAACAGGGGGATAACAAGGGAATCAAACACCTAACAAGCAGGTAATCCCCCCACCCCCAAGGGCTACACAATTTAGTACAGTGTCCTAAAGACACAACCCATCCCTGTTAAATGTGTAAGGCCCTGGACCTGGTGGTCTGCATCTAACACACTTAGGTAGGTTATAAGAGAAAAAGGGAAGTAGCTAACAGGACAAATCTAAAAATTCTTAAGACCTACACTAGCTCTCCACAATTATGTTTACCCTCTCTAGAGCATAGTATTTCAAAATAATATAAATGCACACATGGTACTCGCACATAGAGGGCAGAAAAATTATGTTACTTACTGTAGTGACTAACATACTCTTAGTCCTAAGTCCCCTTTCCTCCATACTGCATGGGCGTCTCTTCCAAGTGACGGGAGGCAGAACCTTTGTCACTAGAAAAAAACTTCTTCCCTTTTAAATTTAGAGGCGCGGCCCAGGGAGCATGCGCTCCCCTGACTCCCCTCTCCGGCGCCACACCTCAGTCCCCATTGACACCTCGACAATAGATTTACCATTGCCTAATGACAACAGTATTATTAGGGGGGGGGGGGGGATGGTGGGACGTATGGAGGAAAAGGGACTAAGGACTAGGCACGTTAGGCACTACGGTGAGTAACTTGCAATTAGTCTTGCGTCCTGTCCCCTTGCCTCCATACTGCATGGGCGATTACAACTGAATGTATCCCCAGGGTGGAGAGGAGATCCTCCTTGAGCACATAGTTTCCTGAGAACCGCCTCTCCGAAAGCTGCATCAGACCTAGAGCCGGCATCCAAAAAGTAATGCTTGCAGAAAGCTGAGGGAGTGGCCGCCCTGCTTATGACTTGCCAAGGGGCATGGCGTTGGAATGCAATGGCCGTTGCCTTGGCCCTGACTGTGTGGGCGTGCATGTTGGCCGGAAGCGGCTTGTGCTGGCCCTCGTATGTTTCCTTGATGGCCGAGACCATCCAGCGGGATATGGAGGCCTGATAGCCTGGTCTTGCGCCTCCAAAAGGGACAAACAGTCTGATTTGCAGAAGCCCTTGGTCCTGTCCAAGAAGAATTTCAGAGCACGCCTAACATCCAGGCAGTGCAGCACACTCTGTGCTTCATCCTTAGGATCAGCAAAGAACGTAGGAAGGACTATTTTCTCATTCAAGTGGAAAGCAGACAGCATCTTGGGCAGAAATGCTGGGTGTTTCCGCAGGACTACTTTGTCCCTGTGAAAGGTAGTTTATGGTTCCAAGGCCACCAGCGCCTGGATTTCGCAGACTCTGCGAGCCAAAGTGAGGCTGACTAGTAAGGCTGTTTAGTAAGGCTGTCTAGTAAGGCCGTCTTGATGCTGACTAGCCTGATGTCCGCGGACGCCATTGGCACAAACGGTTTGTGCAACAGGGCGCCCAAGACAATGTTGAGGTCCCACACGGGGTGCAGCCTCTCGACTGGCGGGTAGAACCTTGCGAGCCCCGTCAAATGTTTCTTGACGATAGGTTTGGAGGAGGAGATGGTTCCCTCCTCCGAGTTCCGGTAAGCTCTGATGGCTGCGAGGTATGTACGTCAGGTGTCCACTACACACCGGAGTGGGCGATGTGCGCCGAGAAGGAGAGCACGTCGTCCAAGGTACATGCCAGGGGGGTCGATTTCCTTGGAGTCTGCCCAGTGGCAGAATCTGGTCCATTAACTTTTATAGTATGGTAGCCTTGCTCCTTGCGCCCTGTATGATTTCGAGATTAGCCTGGGAGAGGCTGAGGTGCCGCAGCATTACCTGCTCAGGTACCACGCTGTGAGGGCTAGTTTCTGTGGTGCGGGGTGGATGACCCTGCCCCCTGCTGCGCCAGAAGATGTGCTGGCCCGTCGGAAGGTGAATTGGAGGCATCTCCGAGAGGCTGAGCAGCTCCGAAAATCATGGCCTGGTCGGCCACCATGGAGCTATCAAAATGATGTTGAGTTGGCGAGACTCCTTGATCTTGCTAATCACTCTGAATTAGCGGTGTGGGCGGAAAAATGTAAGCCCTCATGCCGTTCCACTGAAGTCGAAATGCGTCGCCCAGGGAGCCGGGGCCCTGTTCCTGCCAGGAGGCAAACTGAGGGCACTTCTTGTTGTGGCGAAAAGATCCACCTGGGGACGACCCCACCCGTTGAGGTTCTCCTGAATAACAAGGTTGTTTAGCTGCCACTCGTAATTGTCCGCTCCCAACCTGCTGAGCCTTTCCGCCTCTAAGTTGGATTACCCCGGGAGGTGGACGCCGTGAGGTAGAGGTTTTCCAGGGCCCACTCCCACATGCTGATTGCCAGTCTGCACAGTGGAGGGGCTCTGGTGCCTCCCTGCTTGTTGACGTAGTACATGCAGGTCGAGTTGTCTGTCTGGATGAGGACAACCTTGCCCCTGAGAAATGCTAGGAATGCTCTGAGTGCTAGCCAGATGGCGTCCAGCTCCCACCAATTGATGTGGTCGTCCTGCTCCTGTCGGGTCCAGGTGCTGTGGACTGAGAGATTGTCCAGGGTGGCTGCCCAGCCCTCGAGCGAGGAGTCTGTGGTGATGGTGGCCAGAGGGGTCGGCGGCGAAAGGGCTTGCTCGTCCGTAGGTTGCAGTCCCTGGACCACCATGTTAGTCCAGGTGGAAAGATGGAGGAACGTTGATCATCTCGGATTGAGAGCCCCGCTCCTGGTTCCATGAGGCTGCAAAGTGCAGCTGAATCCTCCTCATCCTCAATCTTGTGTGTGGGACGGCTAATAGGACCGTTGCCAGGAAAACCGAGGAGATGCTGGTACCACCATGCCAAGGTCACCTTTCTGCTGAGGCAGTGGGTGGAGGCCCTCTTGATGGCCGAGATCTTGTCCTCTGATGGAAATACCTTCTCGAAGCATGTGTCCCAGATGAGGCCCAAGAATATCAGAGTCTGCGTGGGCTGCAGCTGCGACTTCTTGAGATTGAGCGAGAAGCCCAGATCGTACAGTGTGTTCATAAGGGCCCGGGAAGAGTGGTGAACCGCTTCTGGAGATGTAGCCCCGAGGAGCCAATCGTCGAGGTATGCGTAGATGTGGAGGCCCTGCGCCTTGAGGAGGGCAGCCACCGTATTCATGAGCTTGGTAAAGAACCTGGGGGCCTAATTGAGGACAAAAGGAAGCACCCTGTATTGAAAATGGTAGCCCAAGATCCTGAACAATAGGAAAGAACGATGGGGCTGCCAGATCGGGATGTGTAGGTGTACGTGTCCTTCAGATCCAGGGAGCACATACAATCTCCCTTGCACAATGTCTCCGCTATAAAAGCTGGCGTAACCATCTTGAATTTCTGAAGGGGTAAGGAGAGGTTGAGGGTGGAAAGGTCCAGCACAACTCTCAGGCCCGCCTGGTTCTTCTTCTGAATGGTGAAAATCCTGGAGTAAAAGCCCAAGCCCTGCTGGGAGGTTGGGATTACCTCCACTGCTGGGATTTCCTCCAATGCTTGGCTCTCTATGAGCAACCGGATCTCTGCCAGAAGAGTTGTTGTCCCAACCTGAGGGCTGGTTGAGGCCAGTCCCACCTTGACGCTCGTTCTTCGCCGAATACCTGGGATTGTGTCAGATGGGTGCCTCTGTCTGGTGTGGCGGCCATCTTGTCGAGCTGCCTGCCACGGGTCTGTGAGGTGTTGCTCGGCTCGCTGGGCACAGGCTCCTCGAAGACTCTTGCGTGTGCATCACAAGGCCTACCCTGCTCCTCGGGTCCAGGCCAGGTGGGTGTGACACCCTCGACCCGGGGGTCGGTAGAGCTGCGTTTAGGCACCCCCTCGGCCATACAGCTGGTACTATGGTGTAGCCCCACGGCCATATTGCCTGTACAAGGGCGGAGCCCCTCTGATGACAATCCGGTACGAGAACCTTCCGGTCCCTCAACACTACCACCAGGAGGATCCCAGGATCCCTTGTCCCAAAGGCCGGTAGCTGCAGCAGCCTCGGTGCACCTGCCGGAAAAAGGACCTGACCGGTCCCTCCTGCACAGGAGAGTCCTTGGGAAGGAGTCTCCTTTGCGGGGGTGCGATGGAGAATAGCGGCCCTATCTTGGGCTGGGCTCGATGTTTCACGAGATTCTTGAGATCCTCTGGAGGCGACTTCTGGAAGAGCTCCCTCCACTTGGCCAGTCTATACTTCAGCGCTTTCGAGGACAGCGAGCCACACGTTGTACAAGCTTGTCAACCATGGTCTGGGCCAAGGCAACATAGGCAGTGGGCGTGGGGGTCTGAAGTTTGGAAGAGCCCATTGCAGGATCGACACCTGCAGAACCCTGTGGAAGTTGACCTGCCTGGGGAGCAGCGTGACACCTGAGGACCGAGTACCTGAATTATACAAAGACAAAAAAGACAAAGAGAAGTAGTATCCACTCGTGGAATTACATGGCCGAAGCCAAACCCAGGAGTGCTGGTGAATTCGGCCTGTTCCCGTCAACGCAGAAAAGGGGACTGAGGTGTGGCGCCGGTGGCCAGATTCAGGCCAGCGCATGCTTCCTGGGCTGCACCCCCGTGCGTCTCTAAATTTAAAGGGGAAGAAGGTTTTTTCTGGTGAAAAAGGTTCCGTCTCCCGTCCCTTGGAAGGGACGCCCATACAGTATGGAGGAAAGGGGACGGGACTTAAGAGTATATTTCAATACCGTAGTCAAAGGCTTGCAAAAAGTATGAATTCTAACAACAGTTACCTTAGCGATACACCTCCGGGAAAATACGGACAGGGTCAGCTGCCTGACCAGTAAGGGTAGGCTGGGGACTCCTCTCAGCTTGGGTTGTGAAGCTGACAACAGGGATTCACAAGCATGAGCCCTACCCCATAGTTGGGATGTGGAAGTTAAGAGGGCCCCAAGTTCCTATCCCCGTCTATCACATAGGCCTGCACAGCCCCATTCTGGCAAGTGTCTTTCTCTTTGTCTCCTTGAACCTATGAGCTCTGCAGCATTGACAGTAGCATCTCCACCAGTCTGCAGTATAGAAAGAGCCAGAGGAAGGAAATAAACAACCTGGGAGAAGCAAACCGCCACACAATCTAGAGTGCCGAAGAGGAGAAGAGCAGTAAATTCAGACTGTGCAGCGAAAGCCTGTCACTCCTGCACCACGCTGGTATGAGAAAGGGAGCGGCGTGTCCAGCGGGTCCGGTCCCACACCAGGATGTTGTACTCACGCATGCAGAGGGCATGACTCAGCATCTCCAGCTTAACAGCATTTTCCTGCTGGGAGATCTGCAAACAAATTGGGACATTGACTTTGGCGGGCCAGCAGACCCACGTATCGAAAAGAGACAGGTCTTTAGCCCCCTTTTGAAGATTGATGTTTGTACCGCCTTCCCCAGGGAAGAAAGCAGCAGGGGACCAGGGAGGGAACAGGGGAGGCCAGGAAACAGAAAGATTTGGGTTAGGTGAAGAGTGGAGCAGGAGGACCGAGAGACTAGGCGAAGGAAGGGCAGAGTAGAGTGGAGAAGATTTATATGAGGCATATGCAAGTTGAGATATTGGTTGGTGTGAAAGTGTTGTACTGTTAGAGTGGCCTTAAGATGGATTTCTAGAATTTGGCCTATGGACAGATTTTGGGAGGCCACCATAGTTCCAGTGAACAGGGAACTCTGAGAAGTTAACAAAAGCCGAATCAAGGTAAACTTGGAGCACAGTCAAGGCTATTCTCAGGAGAGAAAGAGTGGGGTCAGAAGTCCACAAAGAGTGCACACAGTCAAGCAGACAATAATTCAATTTAGACAGCAATGTATAAAAATACTAATATTTATTCTAGGTCTAAAACACACACTAAGCAATGAAACTAGCAGGTGATACTATTGCATACTCAAACATATATACATTCACCATAACTTAATCAGCACTGAGTTAGTAATTTAATGGAGTAAAGAAGAGGAACCAAGTCCTAAGTGATTTCCCCTAACTTCAGCAGTCCAATCCCCAAGAAGGGGGCCTTGTACCCAAATATCACAGGACCAACAATGCTCTGCCCCAGAAAGTATCTCTAGCAGGAAAGTTACTTATGCTGGTTATGGATTCAAAGAAGATATCCAACAATGGTACTGGTTAAGTAAATCGAGTTATCTATCAGATGGTAATACCCAGGTTGGACGACCAAAAGGCGTTGGAATGGAATGTTAGGATACAAAGGGACTGGTTCCCCAATGTTATTCTATGAAGAACAGGGGAAGACAGATGCTTTGCTTTTACTAACACCCCCTGACCAGACAAACCCTCTCCCCCACCACGATTTTTCCAGAAGACTTGATGAGTGGACTGGGGGGTCACTAGAGGTTGAATTTCCCGCTGTTGGTTTCAGTGAGAGGTGCCAGGAGCTGTGAGTGAAAGGATTCTTCCGGTCAAGTCCAGATGCAAGATGAAACCCGTGCCGATGAAGAAATGCAAGATTTGCAGATGCAAGCATCTTCAGGACACTTCACAGGATGGGGGAGTGTGAGTTCCAGCAACAGCCACTGCATAAAGACTACAGCAGGAGTCCTTCCAGTTGCTTTTGAGCCACCCTCTGGGCCCGAGCCTTTGTTCTTCATTGATTGCCTGCCTGCTTCTATATTGTCCAATCTCGTGGACCGGGAGGCGTGAGCCGGCCCAGCCTATCAAAGGCCCTGGCTGTTCCCTGTCTGTTGCATGGCTGGGACTGAGGCCCCTCTCAAACCCACTACATGAACACTTGGAAGCTGAGGAGATCTTCCGAGACTACTGGAAACAATGGGACACTTTCTTTTGCCACTCCCTGAAGGTTAGTCCCCTCAACTAAATCACTCATCCTCTACCTCCTCTCCTTTGACTATCCCACCCCTCACTCTGTCTGACCTGGACTCCCACTCCCAATACCTCTCAAAATCTCGAACCTAGCTGTGTCCAGTGGCTGCATTGTGTTTTCATATTGTGTGCTAAAATCGAATCTAGGTCTGCCCAGTGGCTGCATTGTGTTTTCATATTGTGTGCTAAAATTGAACTTTCCTGTGTGCCCTACCCTCTGTCCACGGCCTCTTTGCTCGAATCCCCCCCCAAACCCATTCTCCTTGTGCCTCAGTACATCAGCCTGTTAAGTGTCCTCCTCCCCACTGCAGCTAGCTATGTCACTATCCATCTCTCTTACCTTCTGTGACTGCTTTTCCATATGCAATCACTAAATCTGTCCGGAATAAACTTAAGAAGGACCAACTGGGCTGCAACCCAGGCCTTCCTATTGTAGACACCTACGTCACGGCTTCCGCCAGAGAGACTCTCACAGACATCCTCTTTTTTTGTTAACTCACCTGACCCATGGACTCGCTAGATGGTTGGCTTTCTCTCCCCTATCACCTCTTCTCCCATTAATGGTGGCACTCATTAGGAGTTTCTCCTTGACCTCTTCGCCATTTCCAGATTCATCATAAATGTTCAATGCAATGGAACCATCTTGGTTCAGGGTCCTCAACCCAACCTCTTCCTCTTCCTCTTCGACAGGCTCCTCTCTCGCCTCTCGAACCCTACCTCTCCCTCGGGAGAAGCTACCTTGCCTACTGTGCCTACTTCCTCCTCTGCACAGGCTGCCCTGCCTACTGTGCCCACGTCCCCTCTACACAGGCTCCCTTGCCCATGTGCCTTCCTCCTACTCTGCATAGGCACCCTTGCCTTGCTGCACTGCCTCGGCTCCCTTGGCCCCTCCGCCATCCACCACTATCCCTTTGGCTCTCTTGCCACCCTTGGGGGGATGGGGGGCGCTCTTCCTCTTGGAATGGGTTGACCTGGCCTCCTCTCTACTCTCCTCCACCTCCCAACTCATCCTGCTGGGTGACCTCAACATCCAGCTGGACTCTCCTGACTCCTCAAGATCCTCCCGCAACCTATGCGACTCCCTCTCCCCCTCTCTATCTTACCCTCTGGCTCTACGCACACAGCGGGACACACTTTGGATGCTCTCATCTCCACCGACATTCCTCCCTCTACACCCTCTGACTACCTGTCTCTCTTGGACAGACCACTCCCTTTTCTCCTCACATTTGAAACTCGCCTCTCTTGCATTGGCACACCCGGCGCGGCCACTTGGTTTCATAGTCACCAGACCCATGAAAAGAGTGACGGAGGGAGGGCGTGGCTTGGAGCGCAATCGATGTGGTCGCTCCTCTGAAGCCGCCCGTGGGATGCCCGCCGCCTCCGTCAAATTCTGGCAG
The DNA here is from genome assembly GCF_040938575.1 of Ambystoma mexicanum. Lineage (NCBI taxonomy): Eukaryota > Metazoa > Chordata > Amphibia > Caudata > Ambystomatidae > Ambystoma > Ambystoma mexicanum. Next base: position 347,426,445 of record NC_090922.1, read on the forward strand.
CTCCGCTGAGGCTACCGGGTCGCCAACACCATCTAAGGCGACCGGAACCTACACAGCAAAACCTGGCCCAACATGATCTTCGAACGCAGGACCGTTCTACCCGAATCCACCCGCCGAACCCTGCCCCCGTCACCAGCCGAAGGAAACAAGATGGTGGCCACACCTGAGCCTAGCAGCATACTATGTGCCTCGCGGTGACGAAGCTGTGGAGTGCCAAGGAGGCAGAGCGGACGGATGCCTGACTTTCCTCAGGGGCTCGCAAACCCGCCAGCACAGAACCACCCGGATCGTGCCGGTGGCGACTGATGTCCACGGCAGGGGCTTCTTTCGGCGGCTCGTATGCTCGGCTGCGAGCGGGGTGCTGGAACCCTCTCCCCCCCTCGGGGCCCTGACGCACACATCGAGGCGTCCTGAACCGGACCTAGCCTGCTGAAAAGGCAGAGGCCCCCAGCAATCACCCAAGGTCCCCCCCGGCCTATCACTTCCTGGGGCGCCCCGGCCCATCCACCCACCCAGTGACCTGGAACACTGCGGGGCAACGGCTGCTCCCCGCCAGCTTCTCTGAGACGTTTGAATACTCCTTGACAGCTAGCGGCGGAAGCACACGACCCACTGCCCCAACAACTCCCTGGGGTCGTCGCCTACAATCCTAGTCCCCTCTGCGACTCTTCCGGCTGAGACCGCCCAGCACAAACAGCATGTCCAGGCAATCAAAAGTTAGCAAGGGCACGGATATAACCACCATGTTCGCCGCACCGGATAAAAATAAGAAGCAAGATCCTCCTAAACTGACCCCACAGAAACCACAAGAGGACAGAGGAACACTCGCTACTAAAGGGGACCTAATAGCCTTCATGGTGGACATTAAGTCAGAGTTCTGCTCGTGCCTTTCAGAACTTACCACCAAAGTGGAGCAGACAGACAAGAGGGTTATGGAGGCCGAACAGAGACTCGGAGAAGTCGAAGACCAGACTCGGGATCACACCACCACTCTAGGGGAAATGTAGAGATCCATTAACACCTTGCAACACAAATGCGGGATCCTGGAGTTTAAACACGAGGACCTTGAAAACAGGGCATGTCGCAACAACCTCTGCATTCGGGGGGTCCCAACCTCCGTCCCGACAACAAGCTGACCGACTACATGGGGAGCTTCTTCGAGGCCTTACTCCCGGACCTGGATAAATCTCAGCTCTTGTTAGACCGGACGCAGAGGCTACGCCCGCGCCGGGGGGTGGACTCGGATCCCCCCCACATGTTATTACCAGGGTCCACTTCTTCACGACCAAAGAGGCAATTTCAGCGATCAGCCGACAAGGGGAGGATATCACCTTCCAGGGCACTCCACTTCAGATTTACCAGGACCTCTCACTACTCACCCTACTCTGACCCCTGGCACTTTTCCTCCAGGACCAGCAGGTCCGCTACAGATGGTTGTTCCCGACGGCTCTGCAGTTCACATACAAAGGCACCCTACACCGGATTAGCCATCTGGAGGACGAAGAGAAAATCATGCACCGGACCTCGCCCCGAGAGCCCTCCACGCCGAACCCGGAGGGTGCCGGGGACCCTGAACCACTCCCCTCCCCAAAGCCTAGACGATCATCATGGGCGACAACACAGCGGAACAGAAGGAGATGATCAGAGGCGCCCCTGCGTCCCCAGATACTAACATCATCCTACCCCAAACTCACTTGGCCTCACCTAAATTTGGAACCACCACCTCTCTCCTAAACCGATAAGCTTGAAGACGGTGGCGGCGGGCCATACCCATGGCTCATACCCATTCCAAGGATTCTTTCCACCTCTGGTTCCTTGAAAACCAACGGTACACAATACTCAATGGGACAGTTGGCCCTGTTGGCCAAGGGTGCGTCCGTACTCACAATGTCGGCCCACCCGTCTGTTAAAGTTGTGGCCCCCTGTTGGGGCCCCGCGTTAAAACCTCAAGCGCAGGATGATATTCTAAAGACTCACATTGGAAACGGCAGTTGAATCACCAGCTCCCGGCTCCCCCCCAACCCAAGTAATAGAGAAAGAAAGGACATCAGACCACCAAATCCTGAGGCTTCTCTCCCTAAATGTTAATGGACTGAACTCTCCTAACAAGCGAAAAGCAATTCTACTAAAACTCCAGCACGAAGATGCTGCGATAGCCATGCTCCAAGAAACTCATCTGCTGGCGGATGTTACTCTGCTTCGCTCTCGGCTATTTCCGCTTCAATTTTTCGACTCTGGAGCAAGCAAAAAGGGAGGCACTGCGATCCTTTTTAGAAAAGACTTGAACCCGCAGGTTCTGGAAATGAAAACATGCCCGGAAGGCCGATATATAGCTGTCAAATGCCTCCTACTAGGAAACCTATGTACCTTTATCTCGGTGTACGCCCCTAACTCTGGTCAATCGCACTTTTATGACACCCTGGGCTTGTCTCTCGCCCGCTTCGTAGAGGGCCAAACGATAATCGGAGGGGATTTCAACAGGGTTCCTGACCCCACCAAGGACAGATCGCACCCCCCCCCCCCGACTCCAAGGGATTTTACCCAAGCACTAAGCCTCCTCCAGCTGTTCAGGTCCTTAGAGATAGTAGACACATGGCGGGTGCTTCACTCCACCGAAATAGATTACTCCTTTTACTCATTCGTTCACCGAACCTTTTCGAGGATCGACCTTTTCTTGACCTCCCCGCAAACCTTGGTCTTCATCAAGGAGGTATCCATCGGCACAAGAGTCATATCTGATCACGCTCCAGTGATCCTGGAACTCCGGGCCCAGAACCCCAAACTCGATAATCTACGTAAATGGTCCTTATACGACCCGATCCTGAATGATATGGCTACAAGAGACAAGATCGCACAGGGGATAAGAAATTTCTTTGACGAGAATCCAGCCTCAGACACCTCGCTGGCGAATAACTGGGACGCCATGAAGGCAGTGATTAGAGGCATCCTGATCGCCCAGGGAGCGGCCTATCACCGGGATAGGCGACAGACCCGGATAGATCTGTGAGAGGAGCTCAAGGAAACTGAGGCAGTCCTCAGGGAAAAAGGTTGGTCCCCTAAAACGCAGCGAATCATACGAGGAAGAAACTAGAAGCCCACTATGCGGAACAAACCGCACTGCTAATGGCGAAAGCCAAACAGTCGTACTACGCAAAGAACAACAAGGCGAACAGATTCCTGGTGGCCAAATTAACCAAGCAGAGACGCATTAATACGACCACCGGCCTGCGAGATCCCAATGGGGTCATACTATACTCAGAACCCGAAAAGCAACGATTGGCAACAGACCATCTAACCCAAATCATGACGGCAACCCCACGGAATCTACCGCAACAGATGGAATACCTGCAGAAGGCAGCATTGCCCAGTCTCCCTGACACGATGAAGAGCGAATTGGAGAAGCCCATTACAGAGGAAGAGGTTGAGGAGGCCATTAAATCACTTAAAACACGGGCCCCAGGCCCAACCAGATTCTATAAACTATTTAGATCCCAGCTGATTCCCCCCCCTTGTAACTTTGTTCAACTCCTTCAGGGAAACGGGATCAGTAACCCCATCGATGCAGGAATCAACCACCATCCTCTTGCCCAAACCAGGAAAAGATCCGAGAAACCTGACCTCCTGTAGGCCGATTGCACTTTTGAACATTGACGCAAACATATACTCCAAAATGTTGGCGAATCGCCCGAGTCGCGTCCTACCGAAGATTATCCACCCCGATCAGGCCGGCTTCATTTTACACCGCACGACAGGAGACAACATTCGGAGAACCTTGAACCTGGTAGTCCTTGCCTCCCGGAAATCCCAGAAACTAGTCTTAAGGGCAGTGGACGCGGCCAAGGCATTTGATAGAGTGGATTTGGCGTTCATGAAACACACCCTGGGGGCCTTCGGGACAGCATTTCAAACGATGATTCTAGCTAACTATAGCAGACCAAGAACCTTCCTGAGAATCAACGGTCACAGCTCAGCTCCGATCCCCCTGTCTTGCGGAACCAGACAGGGCTGCTCACTATCACCTCTGCTCTTTGCACTCACCATGGAGCCCTTTGCTCAGAGAATCAGGCGAAACAACCAGATCAAAGGCCCACAGAGTGGCCCCACGCAACACAAAATCGCCCTATATGCGGACGACGTACTGCTCACGATCTCGGAGGCCCAGTCATCCGTGAAACATGCGCTACAAGAAATAGCCAGCTATGGTGAGGTCTCAGGCTTTACAGTGAACTTCGATAAATCACCGCCCCTAAGCATCGGCCTCACCCCGGCAGAGTGTGAACCACTGGCCAAGATGTGCCCGATAACATGGGAAAAAAAGAGCCATCCCCTACTTAGGGGTCTACATCCCAGCTGAACCAAAAGACACATATAAAACTAACTTCCCCCGGTTGTTCAAAGAACTGAAAGGAGACTTGAAACATTGGGCGACCCAGGAGATTTCACTGCTGGGGCGCATTACAGCCTGCAAGATGAACCTCCTTCCAAGGTTCCTGTACGCCTGCGCCTCCCTCCCAGTAGCGATTCCCGCACCAACTCTTTGCGATATCCAGAGAAAGATGTTGAAATTTATCTGGAAAGGTAAGAGAGCGAGAATCCCCCTCAGAAACTCACTAGGGGGCTCCAGACTGGGAGGGTTGGGGGTCCCAGACCTACGGGCATACAGAGTGGCGGCTCAACTAGCACAGGTCCAGGCGTGGCAAATTACTACAAATTGCCCTAGATGGGTAGAACTGGAACAATCGCAAGTGCCCCTACCCCTGCGATTCTTGCCATACATCCCCACCCCCCCTCAGAGCACACTGGGGAGACCTCCTCCTATCAACCAAAAATACCCTAAGCTCCTGGGACTGGGCGCTGAAGAGTAAGGGAGTGCCAAGAGGCCTGAACCCACGATCCCCGGTCTTCCATAATCCGGCATTCTCACCTGGAGCACACCCCCGCAACTTTCAGAACTGGATAAATGGCAGGTTAGAGACTATAGGCCAGCTATATACGGGAGAGAGGCCCCTCACATTTGAGCAATGTAAGGAAAAGTTCCAACTCCAGGAAAGAGACTGATTCACCTATAGCCAACTGCGCCACTGGTGCTTGCACCCTCAAACTCTGCAAGCAGCGACACACCCTCCCCACCGCCCTGGAACTCACACTTGGAGATCTTCCAGCTCGTGGGAAAGTATCCACTCTGTATAGGAGCTTCTTAGGTGACTTCCTGATCGCAAGAACTCGCTGCATGGCCCAGTGGGAGGCAGATCAGGGTCATCCAATAGACGACCAAACCTGGGTGGACATTCGGACCAGAACTCACACCTCATCCACCTGCATCACCAATAGGGAATGCGCATATAAGATCATGTTACGCTGGTATGACCCGCCCCTTAGACTCCACCACATAAATCCACCATTAGACTATTCCTGCTGGAGAGGATGTGGCCGCCCAGGCTCCTCCTTTCATATGTGGTGGGCTTGCCCAAAGATTCAGCAATTCTGGAAGACGTGTTTGGGAACCATCGTGCAAATCACCGGAACGGCGATCCCGCTGGAACCAGAGCCAGTCTTGCTAGGAGCCCCGATTACCGCGATCTACCCACGCTCCGGGACCAGATCGAAACTATTCACACACTGTCTGCTAGCAGGGAAAACGGTGCTGGCCCGTTCCTGGAAGTCCCCGGAAGGCCCTCACATGCCCCAATGGTGGACCAAGCTTTGGGACATTCTGATTGCGGAGAAGGCGACAGCAGCGCAGGCGGGAACTCTCCACCGATTCCACAATATTTGGGCCCCAGTACTTGAATACGACCAGCGCTTCCCCGCTCTGACCTACAAACCCACCAGGGCTCAATGGATCCTGAAAGACCAAGCAATCCCCGAGGGAGACACAGACTCTGAGGCGCAAAATAGGCGACCTAGGAGGGAGGAAACCACCTCCGAGGACCGAGGGGAAGGTGGGACGGGGGAGGGGGGAGGAGATCGGGGGGAAAAAAAAGGACTGGGGATCAACATGCCTGAATGATTGTTGCTGACAATGTTTTGTAATTATCAACCTGCCTTGATTTAAAATAAACAAGTAAAAAAAAAAAAAAAGTGACGGAGGCTACCTTTGCCTCAACCTACTCTCCATCTCCTACGCCTGTGGCTGACTCTTACCCTGACACAGCCCTCGCTACCTTCAATCTCTCTATCACTAACACCCTTGACACTCTTGCCCCCCTCATGAGGGTCCAACTGAAGCCTTCCAAAAAGCACAACTATTGGTACGACTCCGATCTGGCTGCCCTTAAACCAAAGTGTAGGACAGCCGAGCAGAAATGGAATTCATCAGGCTTACCCTCTGACAAACTGGGCTGCCGCCTTCTTCAAAGGCAATATCGACTCTTCGTGCACACCAAGAAAAGAGTCTTTATCCAAGCCTGCATAGCCACGGCATCAAACAACACAGCCAAATCTTTCAAAGTCTATAAGGAACTGACCAATCCTGCAGCAGCCTCCGCCTCCTCTGTCACACCCAACCAGGACCTTTGCTCGGCACTGGCGGTACACTTCACTGGAAAATCCAAGACATCCTTTTCTCTCTCACTTCCAGATCACACACCTACACCTCTGGTGCCCCCCCCCCCCCCCCGGCACCTCCACCCCTTCTCGTTTCTTCTCTCACTCCTGTCACACCTGATGAGGTCGCCAGACAAGTCCAGTCTATGAAGGCATCATCCAATCAGGTGGATCTCTGCCCCTCCAAAACCATTAAGGACAACATGGACTCTCTCGTCCAAGCCCTGTCTGATCTCTGCAATCCCTCTTTTTCCATTGGAGGTTTTCCAACTTCTCTTAAGCACTCCCTTGTGCACCCTCTGCTTAAGAAACCCTTTGTCGACCCCTACATTCCGACAAACTACCACCCTATCTCTAACACCCTATTCATGGGAAAACTCCTGGAGAAGCCGGCTATCTCTCAGGGCACGCTCCACACTGAATATGCTGGTTGCCTCCACAACCATTGTCTGGCTTCAGAGCATCCAAAGGCACGGAAGAACAAGTAACTTCTTACCTGGTAACGTTCTTTCGATGGGATGTTCCTCCGACGTATTCCTTATCTTGATAGATCATCTCCAGTTTGCTGGCCTCGGAATTTTTTTTTCAGTAGAGGGTGCTGCGCGTCGACGTCCCTCGAGCCGATGTCCCTCGACAGGCTCCGTATCGGCGCCGACGTCATGATGCGTATAAATAGACTCGCGCAGCGTCTGTTGCTCAGTCCCATTTTGACGTTAACAGCTGTTTTACATGAATTGGTTAGTGACCCAGAAGGAGCGTAAGCTGTAACCACAAGGGAAGATTTACTGATGGGATGGATCGGAGGGGCGATAAGGAATACGTCGGAGGAACATCCCATCGAAAGAACATTACCAGGTAAGAAGTAACTTGTTGTTCGAAGGGATTGTGTCCTCCGACGTATTCCTTATCTTGATAGACTCCCATAGCAGTGGTGGGTAACTGGAGGTGGGAGTAAAATTGCCATGTTTCCCTTCAAGAGTGAACAGAGTGCAACACAGCTTTGCCAAATCTAGTCTCTTGGCTAGAGGAGGAATCGAGGTTGTAAAATCGTGTGAAGGTATGTGCAGACGACCATGTTGCAGCTGCACATATGTCTCGAATCGGTACCCCTCTTTGGAGGGCCGAAGAGGCTGTGATACCCCTGGTTAAATGAGCCCTAGGATTTTGAGGAGGCTCTTTCCCTGCCAGTTTGTAACATTCCAGAATGGCTAAAATAATCCATTTGGAAATGGTCTGTTTTGTTATCGGTAATCCCAATTTGTGCCCTGAGTAACCTACGAACAGTTGGTCTGCTTGCCTAATCCTAGCAAGTCTGCTGATGTAAAAGCTCAAAGCCTGCCTTGGGCCCAGCCTATGCAGCCTTTCTTCCTCTTTCCCCGGATGGGGAGGGGGATAAAACGAAGGCAAGGTAATCTTCTGAGTGATGTGGAATTCAGAAACCACCTTTGGGAGAATATTAGGCTTCACTTGTAGGACAACTTTATCTTTATGAAAAATTGTATGAGGGGGTTTACAAGATAGAGCCTGTAATTCGCTCACCCTCCTAGCAGATGTCAATGCCACTAATAAGACAGTTTTAAGGGTGAGAAACCTTAGTGAACAAGAGTAGAGTGGAGTGGTTTAATAGGAGTATCCATCAGGAAATTTAAGACTAAATTTAAGTCCCATAAGGGAACGTGGAATGGTCTTGGAGGATAGACATTGGTTAATCCCTTCAGAAATTGTATTACTATGGGTAACTTGAAATACGATGGTTCCTCTGCAGTGCGCCTGAAGATCGATAGCGCTGCGAGATAGCCCTTGATAGTGCCAACCCGAAGGCCCGAATTTGCCAAATAGAGTAGAAAAGATAAACACTGTTGGTGTACCACATGAAAAGGGGTTGAAATTCTTTTCTCTACACCAGCTGCAAAATTTGTTCCAACGGCAGCAGTATAAAGTCTTTGTTGCTGGCCGTCTTGCCGAAAGCAACACCTCCATGACGTCATCTGGGAGGTCCCAATCCTTGTATCTCAACCTTTCAGATACCAAGCGTGAAGGTTGAGGGTTCTGATGTCTGGATGGAGAATCTGACCTCCCTTCTGCGAGAGAAGATTCTCCTTGAGTGGAAGACGAATTGGAGGGCAGATGGACATGTCCAGAAGGTCCGGGTACCACGTTCTCCTGGCCCAGTCCGGGGCAATTAGGATCATGGTTTTTCAGAACCTTCTCAACCTCCTGATCATTTGAGGAATGACGGACTGGAGGAAACGCGTATAGAAGTGGAAAATCCCAGTCCACTACGAACGCGTCCCATAGAGCTCCTCTCTGGGGAAATTCCCTTGAACAAAACTGATCGCACTTCCTGTTGATGCTGGTGGCGAACAGATCCACTTGAGGGGTTCCCCAAAGGGTGAAGATCTGTTCAAGGACTTCCTGAGCTCGTTCCCACTCATGGGAGACTGTACTCTGCCTGCTCAGAGCATCCGCTATCAAGTTTTTCTCTCCGGCTAAGTGAAGTGCCGATAGAGAGATTCCTTCTTGGATTGCCCAAAACCAGAGCTGCATCGCCTCTCTGCACAGAGGCAGTGATCCTACGCCTCCTCTTTTGTTGAGGTAGTGCATGGTCACTGTGTTGTCCGTCATTATCAGGACATTTTTCCCCTGTACAGGTGGCAGAAAAGCCTTCAGCGCTAGTCTGATTGCTCTCAGCTCTAACAGGTTGATATGTAGTCTGGACTCCAATGGAGACCAACGACCGCTGATGGTCAAGTCGTTGGTATGGGCTCCCCACCCCGTGAGTGAGGCATCTGTGACTACTGTCATCTCCGGCCACGGTTGCCAAAACAGTTCTCCTTTCAAGATGTTCTCCTGGTAGGCCCACCACTGAAGGTCTCGAGCCACCTTGTCCGGAACCTGAAGGAGGTTTGTCATTCTCCCTGAGAATTGCGACCACTGAGTTCTCAGTGCCCACTGAAGAGATCTCATTCTCAGGCGAGCCTCTGGCACAAGGGAGATGCAGGATGCCATGAGGCCTAGCAACCTCAAAAAGTTGAAGGCTGGGAGACGTTGGGCATTTTGAAACTTGGTGACCATCTGCAGAATATCTTGAGCCCTCACCTCTGGTGGCGAGGCTTTTCCCAGGGAAGTGTCCAGGACCGCTCCAATGAACTGGAGTCTCTGTGATGGTATCATCTGTGACTTCTTTAAATTGAGGGAGAGGCCCAGTTTGTGAAGGAAGTGGCACACATAATCTAGCTGGATCTGAGCTTATTCCGGAGATACAGCTCTGATCAGCCAATCGTCCAGGTAGGGGTAGACGTGAATCCCTTCGCTTCTTAGACTTGCAGCCACTACCGACATTAGCTTGGTGAAGTCCCTCGGGGCGGAGGTCTACCCAAATGGCAGAACTCGAAATTGATAATGAGAGCCGCCAATTGCGAACCTCAGGTATTTCCTGTGTTTGAGATGGATTGGCACATGGAAATAAGCATCCTGAAGGTCCAGAGATACCAGCCAGTCCTGGAGCTGGAGGGCCTGAAGGATCTGAGAAAGAGTTACCATCTTGATCTTGTCCTTCCTGAGGAACTTGTTAAATTTTTGTAAGTCCAAGATAGGTCTCAGTCCTCCGTCCTTCGGTATTAGGAAGTAGGGGGGGAGTACCAGCCCTTGTTCCTCTCCGCTACAGGTACCGGTTCTATGGCACCTTTCTCCAGCAGGTCTACAATTTCCTGCAAGAGGAGCGGATCTGGAACTTTCCGAGAGCTGTTCCCCAGTGGATGACTGAGGAATGCGTAGAAAAGGCAGGCAGTAACCTTGGGCAACTGTCTCCAATGCCCAAGCATCTGACGTAATAGCCTGCCATTCCGTCAGATGTTGAGTTAGCCTGCCCCCTACTGGTGTCTTGTGAGGAGAGTCCTCAGAGTGATGTAGAGGCGGCTGATGCAGGTGCTGAGAGTAAAGAGGTACCTGCTGCTGCGGCTTTTGTATTTTTACCCCGTCCACCTCGGGTGAATCTTTTTTGACCTCTTTGAACCGACTGTCCTCTGCCTTTTCCGAATGCGGAATAAAAGCGAAAGGACTTACCTCTCCAAGAGGTTCCTGAGGGGCGATATGGCGTTTGACGGATTGCAGCACCCAGGGATTTTGCTGCTGCTTTGGATGTCTAACTTTTCTAGGCTGTCATCCGCCTTCTTACCAAACAAAGAAGAGCCGTCAAAGGGCATATTTAAAAGTCTGGCGTGTACATCCGGAGCAAACCCATACTTTCGCAACCACGCAAATCTGCGGGTTGTAGTACTTGCCGCCATGGCCCCAATGATGCTGTCAGCAGAATCAATGCCAGTTTGAAAGGATTCGCACATTGCGTCTTTACCATCCTTAATGATGTTTAGAAACGCTTCCCTTTCTTCTCAGTCTGGGAGGCAGTCAGCCGCTGATGAAGCACACTCCCAAAGTGTATGGCTGAACCTTGCGAGCGTACAAGTAGCGTTAATAGATTTCAACGCCATTCTACATGCAGAAAAAACTTTCTTAGCCATACAGTTGTATCTTTTGTCATCCCTGTCCTGTGGAACAGTAGGGTATGCCGATCTACTGCCTGATGCAGTTGCTGCTTGGACAACCAGACTCTCTGGAGTTGGATGTTTAGACAAAAATTCAGGGTCAGTAGTAGATACCGTGTATTTGGCTGATAACCTTTTGTTAACCGTCGGGATAACCTCAGGAGTTTCCCAGTTAGCCAATATTTTTCTTTGTAATGCAGTGTGAAATGGAACCACAGGATCCTCCTGTGGGCCTTTGACTGAGATGTCTGTAAGGTCATACTGTTGGAATGCAGGTGAAGGTGTAGACCAACCCATGAATTCTATAATTCTTGCCATTAAAATTCTGTAAGGGGTCTCAGCGTGTTCCCCTGGGTCTGTTTGGCAAATTCTATTTCTGGGGAACTATCTAACCCACTTGCCTCATGTAAGGATTCTCTAAGGTCCTTCAACCTATTTTCCTCAGAGGTAAATTCCTGTGGTTCTGGTGTTGCAGATCTCTGCAACCCAAAGGGTCTTTCTTGATCTGAATCCTCCCCTTCCTCATAGATTGAAGACAGAGGTCTGAAATGATCAGACCTTGGAAATGACTTAAATCCCATTTCCAGAGCAGAAGGGGCTAAATTTGTCATAATCGGTTGGGAAAACGTCGTCGACGCGGACGTTAAAGACTTCGAAAACACCGAAAAAGGTGTTGAGAAGATTGGAAGTGGCCTCGAAGAACTCGAGAGGATCGGAATCCTACTCGAGGGTGTCGATGACCTCAAAGTCATGTTAGAGGCTCTGGGTATGACCACTGGCTGTGAGGTAGTGATGGCCGTGGGTTTGCTCTTTTTCAGCGTCAGCGTTGAAGACTGCGTCGATTCGATCGACCTATGCGTCGATGACCCCTTCGATAATGGCGTTGATGATGCAGATTTATGCGTCGAAGGGACCTTCGACGCTGGCGTCGATGGCACAGTGCCTTTTCTCGAGGGTTTGTGATGCTCTCGAGTAGTTTCTTTCGCTGGGTGCAACGACTCGCGGCGTTTAGATTTTTCAGGTCTTTCACCCAGGGTTTCACCCTCAGCTGTCTTCAAGGGGGTCGAGGCCGCTTTCTCGAAGACGCTTAGCATCCTTTTACGGAATTCCTCCCACTCAGCCTGAGAGCTATGTTTTGTGGGGCAGGTGACCCTTTCTGGAGAAACAGAAGAAGAAGACAAGGAAGGGGATCTTCAGCGTCTCTTACTTGAATGCTTGGATCTCGAAGAGTGGTGGGAACTGCTTCGAGACCTAGACTGAGAATGTTTCCTGTGTCGGCGAGGAAACGAATGTCTCGACTCTGCCGAGGAAACTTTCGAAGGTGTTTTGGCTGTCTTACCTCTCTCAAGCTTCCCCTTACGCTCCTTCAAGGCTTTCGCCATCATGGACATGCAGTCCTTGCACTCCGACCATTGATGCTCCGATCCCAGGCACCACAAACAGATCCTGTGAGGATCTGTCAACGACATTTTCTTTCCACAGTCTCGACATTTTTTTAAGCCGGACCATGGAGTCGTCGGTTCGGGTGAGGAAGCCATCGAGTAAGAGTTGGTTTATTCTCGATGAATAATGAAGAATATATTCTCTGACTAACGAACTGAGCAACGCGATTCCGAGGCCCACAAAGTGCGGAAAAACAGAACTGACCAACGGAGGCTGCGCGAGTCTATTTATACGCATGACGACGTCTACGCCGATACTGAGGCTGACGAGGGACATCGGCTCGAGGGACGTCGACACGCAGCGCCCTCTACTGAAAATTCCAAGGCCAGCAAGCTGGAGATGATCTATCAAGATAAGGAATACGTCGAAGGACACAATCCCTTCGAAACTGCTTTCCTGAACACCAGTGATGACCTGCTCTCAAATCTCGACACTAACCACCCCCTCTCTCATCATTCTTCTCGACCTCTCCTCTGCCTTTCACACGGTAAACCACAACATCCTGATCGCACGTCTCAGTGACACCCTGGTAATCACTGACTGCCCATCCCAGGTGGAACTTGGGTCTTTTCTCTCCTCTATCACTCTCTCTCTGTGGCGTTCCCCAGAGCTCTAACCTATCCCCCACTGTTCTTCAATGTCTACATGGCTGCCTTGGCACGTGTGATTGCCAAATTCATCTCTAACTACCAGTGTTACGCGGATGACATGCAACTGTCCCTCAGGATACCCTCAGCCACCTCTTCTACCTCGCTCATATCTGACTGTCTGCCCGCAATTCAGTCATGGTGTGCTGCAAACAACCTCTGCCTCAAAGCCAGTAAGTCTGAGATCGTGCACATTGGGACCCCGGCTCCCACTTTCCCACTCTAGCCGTTCCCCCCCCTTGGCCCTGCGCCCGCACCCTCCAGCAAGGCAAAAAACCTTGGGGCCATATTCAATTCCACTCTCTCCCTCTCCAATCACAGTTTGGACCTCTCTAAGAAGTCCAACTACCAGCTGCACCTCCTCAGAGGCACTCTTGCTTTTCTCACCTTCCCCCAGTGGCTCACTGTCTCTAGTGCCCTGTTCTCTCAAGACTGGACTACTGCAACAGCCTCTTTCTTAACCTCCCTGACTCGGCTCTGCGCCCTCAGCAAATCATCCAAGCGCGGGAGAATAACAGCCCTCATCACGGTGGCTCGAATAGTTTTAGAAATTAACGGAGCTACCTGTCTTAATACTCTTAGGTGGTATTGAGTGTTTTTTACGATGGCATCCGCAAGACCCATCCTTGACCTCAAGCCCAGGGACCGCATATCTCCGGCGCTGAAATCCCTCCACTGGCTGCCCGTGGCTGTAAGGATCAAGTTCAAGACCCTCTGCATTGTCCACAAGGCTTTCTGGGGCCTGGGACCTACCTATCTGCAACAATGCCTACCTAAATACTGTCCTTCCCGAGCTCTTTGCTCCTCTACCTCCAACCTTCTGTGAGTAAGTAGGTCCTACAAGCAAACATTTTGTGGGAGATCTTTATCTTCAGCAGGGGCCTCCCTCTGGAATAGCCTCCCTGCCTCCCTCCGTCTTGAGCCTGTTCTCCTTTAGTTCCGGACACTCCTTAAGACACTCCTCTTCCTTTTCTCTCCCTCTACCTTGCTAACCTATCTCTTTGCTCTAACCCCTCCATTCCTCCCTCCTTTTCCGTACAGCTTGCTGACCGGCCGCCTGGTGTACCCCAGAGTCTCACTGGTTCCTGGCACCCCTGACAGTCCTCTCGCATTTGCCTCCTGGCCTTGCACTTCACCTCATCATCACTGCACTTGGCCAATGACCCAGGAAAGTGGCATCTCTCTGCACTTACCCCAGCCACTACCGTCTGGGAGCACTTGGACCACTGCCCCACTGCACTGTCCCCCCGCCTACACTCCCCCTGTAAAAGCTTGTGCACTTGCGCGATCCGAACGTACCATGCCTGAAGATAGTCTCTTCTTGTTTACCCCCCCCCCCGTCTTTCTTCCCTGCATGATGGCGCATTAAGGCACTTGGAAAAAATGCAGAATTGTCGTCAGACAAATTTGCTGTTACCTCTACTGTTACATGTATTATATGCACTTACTCTGCCTGTGCAGACTATTATCGTCCCAGAATTTCAAGGGCTCTGCACGACTGTTTTTCCCCCTTGTTCCCTCGCTCCTTGAGCACTTTGAAACACTTTTGTGTACAGGCGCTTCACAAATAAACATTACCAAACCATAGCATACCATATTTATTGAAGAAGCTTCTCAAGGACAGGATCCCTTCATGTTGGGACTCTGAAATTTGCAAGGAAGGAGACTTGTAACACAAGCTGGAAACCACCAAAGTTTTGGATGCAACTGCGGAATGGCGACGCTTTTGGTGAGGTAGTCCATGAGAGAGCTGGACAGTCCACCGGGTGGTCCAGGAACACTTCCGAAGGCGCATGACGGCTGTATCCTCTATGAGGCATCAAGATTAGTTGGTCCCACTAGTCCAAGGAATGAAGCACTGCTCAGGGTTTTTGGTGATGAGGTAGTTCAACAGGGCTTCACTGGGCCAGATGCAGGAAGGGATGCCAGGCTTCTTCAGGAGTCTTCTTTGGTTGTTCGTCTACGAGGGATTCTTGGTTACAACACTGATCTGCAGAAATGGCTGCAGGAATCCTCATAGTATCCAAAATCCAGCCTGGAAGCAAGTCCCTGCCCACCAATAATCAGTCTGCACCATTCAAACAGCCAGTAGTTGTCCAATCAGGGAAATTTTTGGTTTCACTCACATCCCACACCCAGACTCTGTGGCACCATGGATGTAGAGTGGGACCAGACAATAGCACAGACAAGGTAACTCAGGTTTAGCGACTGTCTACCTTTGAGTTTCCCATGACAGGGCAGCAGAATCTCATACCCTACATTGTCCTATTGCTTTAAATGTCTCTTTGTCACCTATAGGGTCTTTGTCATGTTTTTTAACACCACAGAGTTACCGACGGACCAATGCTGGCAGGCGGGCCTTCCCGGCCACCTCTGTTGGAGGTCAGGACGCGAGCCGTTGTGGGCAGAGCCTCCCCTGATGGGCCCGACACTGACGTCACCATACCCGCCTGCTCAGATCGTTGCTCACACCTACACGGCTTTAGTGGACAGAAAATCGAGTATTACTTTGTAATACTGTGGGAATTATTTCTGATCACAATTATATTATTACTGATTTCACAATAAGGTCGGCCAATCTCCAGCGAGGTACCGGCATTGGGTGTGCCTCGCTCGAGCGTCAGGTCACCATAGTAACAAGCACAAGTGTCTTTGGCAGTACGACTTGTGATCTTATAACAGTTGAAATTCCCCGATACTACATACCTGTTAGCTTTTATTACAGTTTACGCAAAATTGTTTCACCTCAATCAGTGACGGCCTTCTCCTAACGCTGTTAGCCTTTAGTTCCGACAAGCGCAGGAATTCTATTAAGTAGCCTAGTTACCTAAGCAACCAGTTTAATCACTGGCACAAGCGTATGCGTGCGTTTACTTTCTCATACTCCGCATTTGCTGCAGGTAATTACAGAGAACTGTCATGTTCACAATTTCAGCATGCTGCGATAGGTAACAAAATACTCATAGTTTGTTCATTTCACACCAGTTGTAGAACCAGCTTTGATGACCGTTTGTACACTACCAGCGACACAGCATGGGTTTTTCACAGCGTTTTTAGACAATCACTACAGCACTGAGGTAAGAGCAGTTCTCTGCTTGCTAATTATAAACAAAGCGTTGTAGTATGATTGAGTCTTTTCAAGTCCAATATTTCCTATCCCACAGTGCCATTAAAATCAGTGTGGTCCGAGTTTCGTATTGAAGACAGCATAAAGGTAATAGGAACACAGGCTCTCCTTGAAGTTACTTACACTAAATTGGAGAAAGAATTCATGACTATTTCCAACTCACTTTCTTACCTAGGATGGCTTCCTTTCCACTCCCAGCTTAAATTTCACGTCCTTTGTCTTGTCTTTAAATGTCTTCATAACCTTGCACCTCCTTACCTCTCTTCTCTCCTCTCATTCTATACCCCCTCTCGCTCCCTTCGTTCTGCTGATCTCTTCTTACTTTCTGTTCCCCCACCACCATGTGCCTCTTCTCGTTTCCGCTCCTTTCAGCTTCTTGCCCCCTTACACTGGAACTCCCCACCTCTCTCTATCTGCTCCTCCCCCACCTATTCCTCTTCCCGCTCCTCTTTGAAATAACTTCTTCACTTCCCTATTACCTTCCCCTTCTCTCTATCCCCTCCCTCCTATTAACCTCTCTCTGTTCTCCTTATCTGTATCATTTCAAGTCTCTACAGTGATCCCCTCTCTTTTGTTGCTCACTTCACTTATTACTCTCTCCCTCTTGATCCTTCCCTACCCCCCCTCTCCTCTCCCTTCCTACTTGAAAATTGTTCTAAATGCCGATTTTATGGTTTGATTCACGTTTACTGTTTTGCTTCTACTGTTCCATGTTTTATGTATTACTGGTTGTTATCTGTAAAGCGCCTTGGATTAAGGCGCTATATAAAACAATAAAAATATAAAATAAAAATTCACCTTTTATTTACTTCAATATCTGTTTCCCATTGGTTCTTTTCAACATTTTACCCTGACAACGTTGTTGATACATGGAATACTGATGGTACGTACAATTAATCTCTATATTCTTATTGAACTGTATGACTTGCTTTAAACACTGTCACCATTTAATGTCTTATTGCTAAACTTTGGAAATGCTAGGGTTCGCCCTGACGAAGGAGAATTTTTTCTCCGAAATGCATTGGCATATGAACCAATGATTCATCTATGATATGCTGACCTCTGTTCCAATAAGAAGACATTATGGAACAAGTTAAAACAGAGCTAACCCTTGGCGACTCCTCAAATAGTACGCACTTGGGGTGGTTGTCAAGCAGAGATGTTTCCCAAAGGAGTGTGGCTGCCACATAAGAGACAAATACTGGTTGTTTCCTGGTGAGTCAAATGATAAGACAATTAGTTGCCAACAGCGTGAATCATTGATGAGCTGGTGCTCAATTATTTGTTTTTATTGAGCAATTTTGAAATTCGTGTTGCTTCACACTTGTTTTTACATAGATTTTCCAAATGCTTATGTTATGTTATAATTTTTATAGCGCCAAAGCCCTAGGGCATCCAGGCGCTCACTCACAAATACAAAGGAGGACAGTGAGAATGACCAATGTTTATATGAACAGTGTAGTTTTCAGGGATTTTCTGAAAGTTAAATGATTAGCTTCTTCTCTAAGCGTGTGAGGCTGGTTATTCTGCGCATATGCCGCGAGCACTGGGAAGGAACGTCCATTTCCACGTACTCTCTTGGTCCTTGCCACTTTTAGATACTGGGCGGAAGTTGATCGCAAACTTCTGGTGGGCTGATATATGGAGACTCTTTCCTTTAAATAGCAAGGTGCAAGCCTGTAAATGCACTTGTGACAGAGTCAATAGTTTAAAGGAGATCCTGGCTGATATAGGCAGCCAGTGCAGTTCCTTCCTAGCAAGAGTAGTCGATTCATACCTTTTCATGCCATAAACAATGCGCACAGATGCATTTTGGATTTTTTGCAATCTGGAAATATCTTCCTTATTGGCACCCCCCAACAAAGCATTGCAGTAATCCAAGCGCGGGAGAATAACAGCCCTCATCACGGTGGCTCGAATAGTTTTAGAAATTAACGGAGCTACCTGTCTTAATACTCTTAGGTGGTATTGAGTGTTTTTTACGATGGCATCCGCTTGGGCCCCTGCTTCCAAGTATGTACCCAGAGTCTTTACCTTGTTTACCACTGCTATCTGGCTACCCTCCACCATAAAACTAGAGAAGGTGGGGGCTAAGGTCTCTCTGGACTTCCGGGACCCATATATCATGAGCTCTGTTTTTCCGGCATTTAAGCACAACCAGTTTGTGGTCATCCAGTTATTTTATAACTTGGTAGACCTCATTTAATTTATTTGTTCTGATCTTCTTCCTGGTTATCTCCTGATAACACTAATGACAACTGGAAGTCCTCTGCATAATTTGTAAAGAAAAACCCCAGTCTTTCCAATTCTCTACATAGGGGTACTATGTAGATGTTGAAGAATAAACGGGATAAACATGCCCCCTGGGGGACACCACATAAGATGGTCTCCACCTTGGAGGATGAATCTCCCCAAAACACCTTCGATTTTCTGCCTTCCAGAAAGGATCTGACCCAATTTATTGTCTCAACAGCGAGTCCCACTGTATCTTGCAACCGTTTTAATAAGATCTCATGGTCTAGCAGATCAAATGCTGCACTTAAGTCCAGTAGTATCAGCAACCCTGATCTGCTTTTCTCTACTAGTGTAAACATGTGGGTCTGGAGGTCCACCAGGGCACTTTCTGTGCCATGAAACCGACGAAAGTCTGATTGCCTTTCATGCAATCGACTGGAGCTTTCTATATAAAGTTGAAGGTGAATAGTAGCCACCTTGTCAACCAATTTTAGGAAAAATAAGGTGTTTGTGATATGCTGAAAATGTGAGGCATCCTTAGGAGCTAAGCCTATCTTCTTCAATAACGGTCTAAGTGCTACCGCTTTAATAGCTTGTGGAACTGTGCTGTATTTAAACAAGGCATTTATGAAACTACACAGAAAGGTGCGAAGATATCCTAGTGATCTAAGATTATCTTGGAGGGAATGAGATCACAGGGCAACTTGTCGGATTCATAGCTCTCATAATAGCAGTGATTTCAGGGACTAGTATCTCTGGAAATGTAAACCCTGTGGGAGGGATTCCTAATCTGATACTGAGTGATTTGTCACATGGCTGGTTTCAACATTCCCTAAGGTAGCGGAATCTTTATCAGGTTTTTGACTTTGTAGTTCTTTTCTGATTTTATTTTGAGCACATAACAGCTTATTTGATAAAGCTTTCTGTGTTCTGATACAGTCCTCTTGAGTGGGAGTAATGGCATGATTTAATACTTCCAGTTTCTCCCATGACCTGAAGAGTCGAAAGAGTTCTTTAGTTTTATTTCCTGCCATTTCTATCTGGTCGTTGTAGTGAGTGCGCTTTGATCCCGTAATTTTTTCCCCTATAAGCTTTTTCATGTAGTTTCCAGACCATTTTGTCATTTACATTTTGATCTTTGAGCCAGGCACGCTCTGCATGTCTCTTGCTGGCTTTAAATTTGGCCAGCTCAGGTGTAAACCATTTTTGTTGATGAGTGGTTTTTCTAATTCTTTTAGGTTTCATGGGAGCCACCTTATCCAACATGATTGTCATCTCCCTGTTATATTTCTCCATAAGTGTATCTGGATGATCCAAATCACTTGTAATTTTCATGAGAGAGGTCATGCACTCCGATAATATATCTGCTGTAAGGGCCTTATAGTTTCTCTGAACAACATTGCACACTAGTTCATGTTTGGGCTTATCACTTTACAGTTGTGGAAAAAGCTCAGTTTTTGAAAATGTATAAATACATTTTTTGTGTCTGTGTTGCTTCACACCTTATAATAGATCACTCAGTTTGGATAATTTTGGTCTCTCATTGGTGTTGCTTCACACCTATTAATAGATCACTCAGTTTATATGCTTAAACTCTCATTTATTCTCTCAACACGTGTTTCACCATTCTTTTGTATAAATGGATCTTCGGGAGAGAGGGTGATAATTCCTAGTATTTCTGTAGTAAGCAATGATAATTCATTCAAAATTATACAACTGGGTGATCTATTATAAGGTGTGAAGCGACAAAACAACAAATTTATTTATACATTTTCTCCACAACTGTAAAGTGATAAGCACTTGGAAAATCTATGTAAAAACAAGTGTGAAGCAACACGAATTTCAAAATTGGTCAATAAAAACAAATAATTGAGCACCAGCTCATCAATGATTCAAGCTGTTGTCAACTAATTGTCTTATCATTTGACTCACCAGGAAACAACTAGTATTTGTCTCTTATCATTTGACCACAAAGGATGGCACATTGAGAACTATTCCCACTATTTCTCCTTTTCTTACCAAGTTAAAATATACTTTGACCACCTCGATGACTCAGATCTACCCATTTCCTATGAATAAACCATACTACAAATCATGTGAACTTTCATCTCTAGCAATTCTTTAACTGCATCTAAAGATTTCTCAGAAAATACTCTGTAACCCCAATGGGGACAGATTGAGAGCGACTGATTAGCTAGATGCTTTCACCTCGCTTTTTGCATTACCAGACAGGCCTGCCCCATTCCTGGGCCAGGCACACACAAATGCAGCACTAGCCCCCGAAAGCAGAGGCATGCAATGTGCTTGAGCTTATTTGAGATTTCCTGGCAAGGCAGGAAGAAGGCCAAACTACAATATGGCCAAAGAACAAGTGGAAATCTCGAGGCATGACAATCAGCGCACTAGCCATGTTTAGTAGCCATACGCAGTAAACACAAATGTGCACACTAGAAATCATTCCAAATGGTAAAAATATCTGCTGCCACCAGACATTAAGCACAAATCTCAAGTGTAAAAGGCTGGGGTGATACAAAATAACAAATTACTTAACCCTTGATGTGCCTCCCATGGATATCTCACCTATGATATCCCTATCCCAGCGCAGCTGTTCTCTGGAAATCTCTCTGCCACCACAGGGCACAGTGCTGCTCCGCCCGACACATGTACACACCAAACAGAATGTCTGTGTAAGTACATATAACGGTGCCACAGTCCGTGACCCCAGATCCATCCTTTTTCCCCAGCATTCTGAAGCTGAGGGACCGTAGAACGGATGGTGTACTAGCTTCCCACAAAGAGGGGCGGGTATGGAGGGAATCCAGGGGAGGAACATCCATCAGAATGAACATTACAGAGAGGCAAGTAATTTGTTCTTCTAATGAATAATTTTCTCCCACGGGTTGCTCATCCATGATAGACTCCCAAAGCAGTATGTAATCTGGAGGGGGGAGGATGTAAGGACACCACCCAAACCAGAAAACTCTGGAGGGGTTCCCAAAACTGGCACCCTGGCCCGAAAGGTAATCCAAGCAGTAATGCTTAGCAAACGTGTGCAAAGATGCCCATATTGCTGCCTTTCAAATGTCCAGTACGGGGACAGGGCAGAGTTGGCAGCCACTCCCCTAATCGATGAGCTTGGAGACCCTCAGGCACATCTTTCCCAGCCAGATCATAGAATTCTGAGATGCAGAGAATGATTCACCTGGACATGGTCATCTTTCCTAGCCTCTCTAGTACGGGAAACAGAGAGCTTAATGGTCCATACTGGGTCAAGCTGATGGATTTGCTCCTCTGTGGAGGAAGAAACACACTAAGATGGATCTTCTGAGAGAGATGGCAATCCGAGACTGCTTTCGGCAGAAAGGAGTCTCTCACTCTCAACGCCACCTTCTCTTTGAAAAAGACAAAATAGGGAGGTAAAACATACAACGCCTGAAGCTCAATCACCCATCTTGCAGAAGTGATGCCAACTAGGAAAATGATCTTACAGGTGGGTAACCTAATACAACAGGAATGAAAGCGCTCAAACCGCATCCATATGAAACGTTAAAACTAAACTGAAATCCCATGCCAGAACCACATAACAGTGGGCATTGTGAAAAAACAAGCCCTGCTCTGGGGACCTCTTGAACACTGAAATAGTGGTGAGGTAACCCTTTACAGTACCAATCTGCAGGCTTGCTTGGGCCAAGGAAAGCAGAAAATCCAATGCAGAGTATAGAGGATAGGATAAAGGATCCAGGTCCCTCTCCTGGAACAAATTGACAATGTACGCCACCTGAAAGCATGCATGGATTTCGTAGCAGGCCTCCGTGCTGAAAGGAGCACATTAAGGACCTTGTCAGAAAAGTCCCTCAGCCTCTTAGTATCCAAGCATGAAGATTCAGGCTGCTGAGGTTCGGGTGGAGACCTACCCCTTTTGATGGGGATCATGGAGGGCAGAGGGACATGTCCAGCAACTTGGTATACCACGCTATCTGGGTCCAGTCTGGAGCGATCAGGATTATTGTGCTTACAGACAGGCGCCACCTCCTGAGAACCAGCATAATGATGAGGATCGGTGGGAATGCATAAACGAGGTCAAAAGTCCACTCAACTATCAGTGCACACCCTAGAGCTCCCTGACCAGGAAAATTCCCTGGAGCAGAACTCCTCGCACTTCCGGTTGACACTGGAAGCGAAGAGGTCCACTTGAGGATGCCCCCAAAAGGAGGAGGTCTCCAGCACTTTCTGGCAGAGGTCCCAATTGTGGTAGGCCAAATTCTCTCTGCTCAAGGAATCTGCTGTGACATTCTCTTGTTCGGCAAAAACCACAGTAGCAATACTTCGCTGCACAGAGGCAGGGACCCCACACCACCTCGTTTGTTGAGGAAGTGCATGACCACTGTGCTGTCCATCAGTATCAGCATAGTCTTGCATTTCACAAAGGGGAGGAAAGTGACCCAGGCTAGGCTGATCGCCCTCAACTCCAGCAACTTGATGTATTCCCAAGACTACGGAGGAGACCAGTCTGCTCACCATTCGGTCTGACAGGATGGCACCCCAACAAGTCGAGATGTGTCTGTGACTACCATCAGCTGGGGTCAAGGTTTGCGAAACATGTCTCAGAAAGTTGTCTTACACAGCCCACCACGCAATATCCTGAGCCTCCTGGTTCGAGACCTGTATAAAGTCCAACATGTGGCCCTGAAACTGATACCATTGGCAACGGAGAAGCCACTGAAGCTTTCTCATACGCAGCCTGTCCTCCGGCACCACAAGGATGCAGGAAGCAGTTAGGCTCAGAAGGCACAGGAAAGCAGTGGCTGGGTCTTGCTCCTCGTATTGTAGGACATTGCCCATCCGAAAGAAGTTTGCCACTCGATCGTCTGGCTAGAAAAGCCCTGCTACGACAAGTGTCCAAGACTGCCCCAATGAATCGGAGAGACTGGGACGGTTTAACCCAAGCTGTGCAAATGAGTGCATGTACGCAGTAGGTGGTCCGACACCAGATTCGGGGAGTGAGCTTGGACGAGCCAGCCATCCAGGCAGTGAAAGACAATGTCCTCCTGAGGCAAGCCGCTACCACTACCAGCAACTTGGTGAAAACCCTGTGAGCCAAGGAGAGACAGAAGGGCAGGACCATGAACGGGTAATGGAGTTAGACCAGTACGAACCTAGGGTACTTCCTGTGCTTTCGATGAATGGGGTGCTGGAAATAGGCATCCTGAAGGTCCAGGGAAACCAACCAGTCCTGCAGATTGAGGGCTTGCAGGATCTGGGCTAAAGTAACCATATTGAACTTGTCCGCCCACCGCCCTTCTTTGCACCAGAAAATTGGTGGCGTAGCACCCTCTTCCTTGTTCTGAGCGTGGACCCAGCTCGATCCTGCTTTTCAACAGAAGCTGAAGACCTCCAGGAGGATGGGTTCCGGTGACAAGCAGGAGAGGGCCATGGTACAGGGGGGACTGCAGGAATGGGAGGCGATATCCCTGTCGGATGACAGGCCCAAGCGCCGGACATGGCCTTCGACCATTCCAGGCTGAAAGTCTCCTACAAGTTCTCAACAGCTTACCTTCCACAAAAAAATTGGTTTGGAGGAAAGGTTCAACAGAACCTTTCAAAATCCCTCCTCTTGGCCTACAGGTAGGTCTCAGGGGGACTTCATTAAGAAAGGTTGGCAGTCACCTCCCACCTCCAATACCTTAAATGTGGTAGATTATGTGCTAGGCTTTAGGAGGAGGATGGCCATGATAATGACTGAAGCAAGTAAAAACTGGAGAGCAGGTCAGGAACTATAGTAAGGCACTAGTAGGACCAAAAATCCCCTCAAGCAGAGTTTACTCCAGGATACAAAGTGCTTTTCGTGGCCCCAGTAAGGCCCAGAGCCCTACAGGATAGTTGAATGGCCCCCAGATTGTTGAAAAACTTGGAAAGGTTAATTATTTGCTGGAGTTGAATAACCTCAATGAGGCCTTCAGGGTATTTTACACCAACAGATTAAAGGCTTAAGGTCGGTATCAGGTAATATTATCCCCATATATATGGTCGCTGTATATAATATCGCCGGGAAAAGGTTGTGGCGATATTATATGGGTGTCCCCCGCATGTTCCATGTAATAATGTCCCCACAAAAAATCGGCCATTTTTCGGCGACATTTTTGCATGGCGATATTTTTTGAGGGGACAGTGTTACATGGAACCTTAAGGTCTGACATATAAGCCCTACTCCTGGCCTCAGCCAAATAGGAAGATCAGAGTGAACCATTACCAGATCTCCTCAGGTGTGGCCCTTCAATCGGCTCAGTGGAAGGGGCTGCCTTCTCTCCACAACCGACACCTCAGAAACAGAGTAAGTGCAAATCTTTGTTGAATCAGTTTGCCTCTGCTTTCTACTACACCAGGGTTGCCTCAATGAAGCCATATGACATGGACACTGGTGATCAAGTACCTGTAAAAAGCAGTGGCAACAGGATGTCAGATTCTGTAAAGAACCACATCAAATCAGAGGTGAACCAGATGTTGGATCTGTGAGTAATTTAACACTCCGAAAGTCTATTATCTAGTCCAGTTGTACTACTACCAAAGGCAGGATTTATGTATTTAAGATGTGTGGACTACAGGGCCATAAATGCATTTAACAAGGACAGATGAGCTGGTGGATAAAGCTGGTTCAGACGAGTGCCCCAGCCCATTTGACCGCACCTCAGGCTGTTGGCAAATAGCTTTAACAGACCATGCCAAAAGGAAAACAGCATTCTCCACCACTGAAGGCCTCCACTAAGCAGGGTTGATGCCTTTTGGACTAAAGAATGCACCTGCCACCTTTCAGAGATTGGTGAATATTGTGCTGAATGGGCTATACAGTTTCTACATGAATGTCATTGCAGTATATAGCTGCACTTGGGAACAATATTTTATTTTTTCCCATCTCAGCCAGGTGTTGCAGGTGCTTCAGCAGGCCCGTCTGACCCTAAAGGCCAGCAATTTGGACAGAGTTCAGTGGTCTACCTTGGGCATGAGGTAGGAGAGGGGTAACATTTCAACCGCTCCCTATTAAGGTACATGCTTTACAGGACTGGGAGATCCCTACTACTCCAACTTAGATGAGAGCCTTTCTATGCCTCACAGGGTAATATAGGAACTTTGTAGCCGACTATGGTACTATAGCAGCTCCCCTGACTGCCATCTCATCTCCTGAGTTACTGAAGAAGGGAAAGTGGAATGAGGCATGTCAGAAATCCTTTCAAGGATTGAAAGATGCTCTTTGTCAGGATCCTATTTTAAAAGTCCCAGACTATCAAAAAACAATCATTGTACAGACAGATACTTCTGGGGTAGAAATTGGTGCAGTCCTGAGTCAAATAAACAAGGGTAGGGAGCAATCCATTTGTTTCATCAACAAGCAACTTAAAGATGGAGAACTGCAGAGGGCAACAGTAGAAAGAAAAAGTGTTTTGCTATTGTACGGTCTATGAAGAGGTTTAGACCCTACTTATTAGGATATACTTTTAAGGTTCATACTGACGACAAACCTCTCAAGTGGTCTAAGAATATGATGGGGGGGAACCCAAAGCTGCTCTGATGGTCTATAAGCCTCAAAGGCTTTGACTTCACCATACAGAAAAGGCTAGGTGCCCAACATAGTAATGCTGATGGGCCGTCTAGAAAATATAACCAACTAGAATAGGAGAACCCATCCAGGGGAGGATTAGATCCCGCTGTCCGTCAGTCTAGGGGGCAAGTGTTATTGAGATTATTTGGTGTGCAAATCTTACCAAGGGAGATTTTTGGTGCGTGCAAATCTTATTTGTTTATGGTTTATTTAAAACTTTACAAAATAGTTCATCAAAGAAAGATATATAATTTAAAACAGTTAAATCATCATCAAATCATTCATACATATTAAAACCATGATTAACATAAATAACGACATTATATATCACACTCCAAAAATAAAACAGTTAAAACTCAAAGGAAGCTCATATCATACAGCAAGTCCTTCTGAATTAATTTACGATACTCAAGATAAATCACAAAAATTCTTCAGAAAAGCAATAACTCTTATCTTTAAAACAGTAGAGCTATTATGTCTTATCTGGTGCCACATCAGTTCTGTGTTGACACAATGTAAATGCTGAATAAATTGTTCAAAGTATAATATATGTTGCTTGAGTAGGGCAGGACATAGAAGTAATATATGTAGCAGAGTTTCTTCCGTCCCTTCTTCTTTGCAATATCTACACCAACCCCATGTGTCGTTAAGGAGATTCCATCTTTTCAGAGTGTTATTTGTTTTTAGGATATTAAATCGAAATCTCAAATGTATTTCTAAAGTTCCGGGAAGGGTATTTCTCCAGGTAAACTTCAAGAACAGGGTTGAATTTCCAAAACAAATATATTTGGTTAACCATTTTTGATTGTCGAACAATGTTTATGGTCTGTTGCCAGTCATTGCATTTCAAAATATATTTTCCTTCAAAGGGTTCGTCAGAAGCATCTCCATTGAAATGCCTAACTTCATCAATGTTTCCTCAATAGCCACTTTCAGTTTCAAACAAAAAGTATTAGATTGATATTTCCCTGCTACAGTATACAATGTCATAGATTTGTTTACCAAACATTTTCTCCACAGTAACATTTTCTTCCATGTAATAATTGATTTCAAGGATTGAAAGCGATAGCTTCAATTGGTATACACATAGGTATAAAAAACAAAGCACCTTTCCATATCACACTTTCAATTTTTTTTAATAAAATCAGTACTCTCTATGTCAGAGGTGCACAACTGATTTTGACAGAAGGCCGAAAGTACCTTACATGATGGCTATAGTGGGCTGAAAAGTAAATGTGGGTGGGGCGGTAGGCGGGGCGGGGCGTGGCATGACAGGAGGCTTTTTTAACCCTCAATTTTTATTAAAGACATGGAAAAAGAATTTTTGAGGTGTAACGATTTTTATTGGTATTTCAAACTTACATTTTGTACTACACATTTTCCATTGTTATTATTTATTTCTATTTAGTTATTGCATATCGTCTGTTTAATTATATATATTTTATTGACCCTTGATTGGACATTCCGTTATTTTGGACGGGGGGTTGCCCAAGAGGAGCATGGCCTTCGTCGAGTCAGGTTTCCACAAAAAGCGAAGGATGTACATCTCCTAACTGTGCCTGTTTTAGCTTTATTATTGGGTTCTCGCTTGGGGTCCGACACTACACCCCATGGCTCCCACCCCTCAAGCAAACACTATGCCCCATGGCCCCCACCCCCAACCAAACACTATGCCCCATGGCACCCACTCCTCAACCAAACACTATCCCCCATGGCCCCCAACCAAACACTATGCCCCATGGCCCCCAACCAAACACTATGCCCCATGGCCCCCACTCCTCAACCAAACGCTATGCCCCATGGCCCCCACCCCTCAACCAAACACTATGCCCCATGGCCCCCACACCATAACCAAACACTATGCCCCTTGACCCCCAACCAAACACTATGCCCCATGTCCCCCAACCCTCAAGCAAACACTATGCCAATGGCTCCCACCCCCAACCAAATACTATGCCCTATGGCCCCCACTCCTCAAGCAAACACTATGCCCCATGGCCCCCAGCCCCAACCAAACACTATGCCCCATGGCACCCACTCCTCAACCAAACACTATCCCCCATGGCCCCCACTCACCAACCAAACACTATGCACCATGGCGCCCACCCCCCCAAACAAACACTATGCCACATGGCCCCCAACCAAACACTATGCCCCATGGCCCCCATCAAACACTATGCCCCATGGCCCCCAACCAAACACTATGCTCCATGGCCCCCACTCCTCAACCAAACACTATGCCCCATGGCCCCCACCCCTCAACCAAACGCTATGCCCCATGACCCCCACCCCTCAACCAAACACTATGCCCCATGGCCCCCACACCATAACCAAACACTATGCCCCTTGACCCCCAACCAAACACTATGCCCCATGGCCCCCAACCCTCAAGCAAACACTATGCCCCATGATCCCCACCACCCAACCAAACACTATGCCCCATGGCCCCCACCCCCCAACCAAACACTATGCCCCATGACCCTCAACCAAACACTATGCCCCATGGCTCCCACCCCTCAACCAAAAACTATGCCCCATGGCACCCACTCCTCAACCAAACACTTTGCCCCATGGCCCCCACTCCTCAACCAAACACTATGCCCCATTGCCCCCACTGTCAAGGAGTCCCCCCCCTTCTCACCCAAGTCCGATCTTTGCTGGATTTCTTGGTCGATGCCTTCTTGCGGACGGATCGGGTCTTGAATAAGGCTGCACAAGTCTCTTCCGACTCCAGCGTGTGTTCAAAGTTCCGGGATGCAACGATCCAGGAATCCGGGAAAGTAAGAGGGTGTACTACACAGCACACGAGTCCAGGAAGTAAGAAGGAAAGGAGAGGGACTAGGAATGGAGTTTAGAAGGGACAGAATCAGGGAAAACAATACCGCGAGCTAAGGAGCACACGTCTGGTCGCTACTTCGCAATAGCACTGAGACGCGCGGAGCCGTGGGGGGCGTGGTCTATTAATAGAACACGCTACGTCCAACGTGTGGAGCGAGGAAGGTGTTTCATGCTGGACGGCCATGTTGGGAGTACCAGGGAGTGTAAGCCCCGTTGAGACAAGGACCAGGAAGTCCAAAAGGGGCGCGTTCTGTAGGTCATGACATCCACTCCTCAACCAAACACTAAGCCCCATGGCCCCCACTCCTCAACCAAACACTATGCCCCATGACCACCACTCCTCAACCAAACACTATGCCCCATGGCCCCCACTCACCAACCAAACACTATGCTCCATGGCCCCACCCCATGCAACCATACAGACCCGAATCCCCATGCCCCAACTCCGCACACAAACTCACAAGCATACACCAATACACTATGCACCCATACTGACCCGAACCCCCACCTCCCAACTCAGCACACAAACTCACAAGCATACACCAATACACTATGCACCCATACCAACCCGAACCCCCATCCCCCAACTCAGCACACAAACTCACAAAGCATCTCAACATACACTGCGTAGACATACAAATACAAACACCCATACAGACCCGACACACCCCCCACCCCCATCTCAACATGCACTTTACAGACAAATACAAACACCCATACAGACCCGACAACCCCCAGCCCCGCATCTCAACATACACTGCGCAGACATACAAATACAAACACCCATACAGACCAGACACCCCCACCCCGCATCTCAACATACACTGCGCAGACCTACAAATACAAACACCCATACAGACCTGATACACCCCCCATCCCCATCTCAACATGCACTGCACAGACATACAAATACAAACACCCATACAGACCCGACACCCCTCCACCCCCGCATTTCAACATACACTGCGCAGACATACAAATACAAACACCCACACAGACCGACACCCCCCCATGCCCGCATCGCAACATACAAAACACAAACATACACAAACAAACATTCATGCACACCCGACACTCCCCCCCCCCCCAAACACAGCCCAAACATACAGCATAACAGACCCGACACACCAACACAAACAAACAGACCACTTACCGGACGTGCTGGAAGGCAGGCTAGCTGGAACGATGGCGAGGTAAGTGGAGCGGTACTAAAGCTGGCGTGGCAAGCAAGGCTGAAATGCCTTCCGGCATCAAGCCTTACTGGCCACGTGGCTCGTAGGAGCTGCGTGATGCGTGTGTGCTGAGCCAATGAGGGTCAATGTTTTGTCCGGCCCGGAAGACAACAAAGACTTTCCTAATGGTGGGCGGTCGATGCTGCTTGCGGGCCGCACTCCATTAGGAAAGTTTTTGTGCCCGCGGGCCATATGTTGTGCACCCATGCTCTATGTCATAGAATTCCAAACCATAACAAAGTTTGGGAATACCTGACATCACATAGAATTGCTTTAAAGGTACCACAGTGAATCTACAACATCTGGCCTCTATTTTGCACATCTGTCTCCCGATCATATCTGTTTTAACTCCTAACTTCCTTTTAATCATTGCAGTTGAACCATATCCTGTAAAATAGTATCCTAGATATTTAAATGCTTCTTGACATTTTATTTGTTTCCCTTCACAAGACCATGTTAGAGTAGATTGTTTATTCTGAGTCTTTCCCAATCGTATTATTGTTGTTTTGGATGCGTTGATTTTCAAGTGTAAACCAGAAGTAAAAGCAACATAAGCATTTATCATTCGCTGTAAGCCAACTTTTGTACAGTAACAATAAAAAATCGTTCGCATATGCTATCCATTCAAGAGAGATTTCTCCTAATTTGGGCGACACTAAACCTTTATTCAACATTTCTTTACCAGCTTTACAAACATATAAGTTAAACAAAGTAGCAGCTAATTTTGAGCCTTGTCTCAGGCCATTGGGAATTGGTAAGTGGAGCGGTACTAAAGCTGGCGTGGCAAGCAAGGCTGAAATGCCTTCCGGCATCAAGCCTTACTGGCCACGTGGCTCGTAGGAGCTGCATGATGCGTGTGTGCTGAGCCAATGAGGGTCAATGTTTTGTCCGGCCCGGAAGACAACAAAGACTTTCCTAATGGTGGGCGGTCGATGCTGCTTGCGGGCCGCACTCCATTAGGAAAGTTTTTGTGCCCGCGGGCCATATGTTGTGCACCCATGCTCTATGTCATAGAATTCCAAACCATAACAAAGTTTGGGAATACCTGACATCACATAGAATTGCTTTAAAGGTACCACAGTGAATCTACAACATCTGGCCTCTATTTTGCACATCTGTCTCCGGATCATATCTGTTTTAACTCCTAACTTCCTTTTAATCATTGCAGTTGAACCATATCCTGTAAAATAGTATCCTAGATATTTAAATGCTTCTTGACATTTTATTTGTTTCCCTTCACAAGACCATGTTAGAGTAGATTGTTTATTCTGAGTCTTTCCCAATCGTATTATTGTTGTTTTGGATGCGTTGATTTTCAAGTGTAAACCAGAAGTAAAAGCAACATAAGCATTTATCATTCGCTGTAAGCCAACTTTTGTACAGTAACAATAAAAAATCGTTCGCATATGCTATCCATTCAAGAGAGATTTCTCCTAATTTGGGCGACACTAAACCTTTATTCAACATTTCTTTACCAGCTTTACAAACATATAAGTTAAACAAAGTAGCAGCTAATTTTGAGCCTTGTCTCAGGCCATTGGGAATCGTAATCTCTGATGAGAGGCGACCCTCTGAATTCAGTCTGACTTTAATCTTTGTGTCAGAGTATAGATCCATAATCATTTCTAGTAGATGTCCAGGAATCAATAAGTCTCTCAGAATTGACCATAATGTCTGAAGGTCTACAAGGTGAAATGCTTTGCTAAGGTCCATAGAAGGAACAAAAATAGAGGATCCTTGATTCCTTAAGGTTTTAGATTGTAAGCTTTTCAAAACAAGTCCACTGCAGTCAGTGCCTATCTTCTTCTTGAATCCTATCTGTTTACAGTCTAATATGTCACAACTAATGAGCCAATCTTCTAATTCTGCTAATATAATAGATGTAAATATCTTATACTCAGGATCAGAAATCGCAATTGGTCTATAGCTTTCTGGTGAAGTCCTAGGACCTTTCTTATAGATCGGGATCACAATGGCTAATCTCCATGACTCTGGTATCAATTTATTTAAAAGTATATCTTTAAATAATATATTCAAGATCTTTCCTCACAATAATACATCCGTTTTCAGAATTTGGTTAGATTATTAGGTCCTGGTGCAGCTGATTTTTTTGATTTTGTAATTAAACTACTAATTTTAATAACAGAAATATCTAATGTCCATATTTGATCTTTTGTGTATTGGGACATGTCATCGTTATTTGTTCCATCATACATTCTAATGAAGTGATCTTTCCATGTTCTTTCGCTAATTTTTGTGAAAAGTATCTCTTTTTGTGTTAGCTGTATGTCATTAATCATTAGCCAAAAATTTGAGATATCTTATCCTTTAATGTTAGCAAGGATTGTTTCCCCCGTCTAATTGATCCCTTGCCGCTTTGCGGGTAATTTGCCAATTCTCATACTGTTGTTTGATCACTCATCTTCTTACTTATTTCGCCTGCAGTATATGTTGAGTTCAATACAAAGCGGATATCTCGTCACAGCTGTTTTTTTCCGATTTAAAGTCTCTATATCGAAAGCATGCGTATGCTTAAGTCTCTGTTTCGTGGCATTCTTGTTCAAGCATGTACTGAGAGTAATATTGTTAATATAGTTGGTAAAAGTAGTGGCTGAAAGATTACATAAACATTCTTCATCAGACATATTGTCTAAGTCTTTTAGTAAAACAGATGTAAATCTTTTTGTTTTAGTATAGGACCATCGTATACGGGTACCTCTGACATTCGTGATTAGACCTTTATTATAGGTTACAATACATTCCGTTGTTTCTGTGTGTCTAATATCTATCAACAAAAGATTATGATCGCTGGTGGACATTTTTCTCTACAATAAGTTTAGGTATACATTAATAACATATATCAATGATATTATCACCCATTTTCATACTACATGTAACCGCTAAAAAGGAATTGATTTTCTCTGCTTTCATAGTATGTTTACATGCGATTAGTAAACCTCCCATCGGTCTACCTTTGGGGCCTTTAGTGGCAGGTAATTGCCAAATATATCCTTCCCATACTAGCGGCGTATTAGCCCATGTTTCTTGCAAGAGAACCAAATCAAAAGATTGTACAATATCTGTGACTTCAGTATTATTAAGCAAATGTGCATGACCTCTGAAGTTCCAAGATGCTAAAGTAGATTTCTCAACGTTGCTAAAGCGGTTTAGCCAAGGCCTTCAGTGAGTTAATAGCTTCCCTTAGAGCCAGGGTCAACCCTCTCCATTCCTGATTGTCAATGTAGTCATCAACCGTGTTGTTAACCTTCGTCTTGTTGAGATCTATATTTTTATTATCCACTATCTTAGTTGTTACATATTTCGAATCATTCTTTTGTTCAATAGGAATATATTGATAAATGTCAAAGCCTTTACACTGTAGAGTCTCCGCTTCTTTCATCAACACATTTCTAACAAGTGGTGAAGGAATGACCAAACGCACGTAATCCAGCCTTTGTGTATAAAATCAACAAGAACAATGTCCGGAGATGATATCAATGACAATGCAGGAATGGTTGCAAATAACGAAAAGATATACAGGCGGTTCAGAGATATTGGTTTCCCTTCCCTGAATAGAGTAGTCAATATCAGACTGGGTAATTCAATCAAAGCTGGTTTCTTTAGATCTTGCATGTCGTTTACCAGCTCATAATTTTCCTAAGCATTTCGAGGATACCTTTCCAAAACTTGAGGTGGACCTTTTTTATAGGCAGTAACTGCCCAGATTTTTCTCTATTGTTAAGTTGATCTTGTAAAATTTTCTTCACAATAATTGCAATTTCATCTTTTCTGGTGATATTATCGCCGTCGGCGACGGTATCATCCCCATGAGTATGATGTTCAGTGTTATTCGACAAAACATAATTACCACCTCTATCATCAGCTAACAGATC
Organism: Ambystoma mexicanum; assembly: GCF_040938575.1. Classification (NCBI taxonomy): domain Eukaryota; kingdom Metazoa; phylum Chordata; class Amphibia; order Caudata; family Ambystomatidae; genus Ambystoma; species Ambystoma mexicanum. Next base: position 347,460,544 of record NC_090922.1, read on the forward strand.
TCCCGCTTGTACTTTAATCCGGGTCATGCGTTTGATCACTGCCTAGAGCGGGGAAATCATTGACACAAGAAACTGGAGAAGGGTGTCCAGCGCAGGGTATATTAGCAAAACCATCGCCTTTAAGCTGTCGTTTGTCACCCGGCACAGTAGTAGCCGCTGTCGGTGTTAATTTAATTTTTTGACAAGAGACGTGTTTAATGGATTGTTTTTCACTAATTGTCCCATGTTTCAACTCTTTACCTAATACCGCTTCACAAATAACCGGTTCTTTAATAACTATTTCAGCAATTTTTATTGAGGTAGCCATACCTGCAGTAATCATTGAGTTTGGTTTAAAGATCTCAAAAATATCAACCAAGCCAGACTTTAGGTATGACAGCTGAGAGACAATATCTGTCGATTCAATTTTCTTTTTCATTGTGTCAAAAATAGAATTTTCAGCTTCACAGTAACCATCCCGCATCAATTGCATAGCAGGTTTATTAACTTTATTGATTTCCCAATCTTCACTTGCATCAGAGGGTACGGTTGCTTTTCTTATTTCGTTAATTTCAACCATCCCATCTCTGTCCTCATCAATCATATTTTTAAAAGTAACATCTCTTAGATATTTTGGGATGTTTTACACAAATTTCTCTTTTGATTTAGATTTTTAAGTTGCGCTTGTCTCTTTTTGTCTTTTTTTTAAATTTAAGTTAGTGAGATTGGATATTCCTTCATTAACTGGAGGAGATTGTTGTTCTATAGACACAACAGAAACCTCTATAACATCATTCTTTAAATCAGACATGGTCGCCTGATTCTGTGAGTCTTGTATCATAATTGTGTCTTTAGAGGATATCTTTTTAGAGATTAAAGGGTCTATTGGGTTGAAGACTTCTTTACCATTCAACTACTATACCATCGCTTTTAGCTAAAATTGGAAGAATGGTAGATGGATTAAGCATTTCATTAACTTTCAATGGAACCTGTTGAACAGAGGTATTCATTCGCATCAAAAGTTTCGTTTGCCGTCTTAACTCACTAAGGAGTAGTCTACTGAAAATTCCCATCAAGATACATATGTCAGTGTTGCTTGATTTATCGACTATGGTATCATTTGACACATCTCCAGTCACCTTATCTGGGGAATCAAGGTTATTATCTAGTTGGAAAGCATCTATATCAGCTGTTTTAAAGACACTTGGTGTGTCCTCAAACGACTGGTTACCCATACATGACTCATCCTGGGTCTTGGTCATTTAATTCCAAATACATTTTAACCTGCCTTTTTGCGGGTGAATTACCAGGTCTTCAGCATAAAGGGATTGCGAATATTTGTTTGATTCCAAGCAATTGTTTGGGAGATCATCATTTATTTTTAACTGATTAGAACATATTTGCGTGCATTTTAGCAGCTCCTCCTCCTCAGTACATTGTGGTGGAAGAGGGGCCGCCCGAGCTAGACTTGCTCTACGCATTGATACTGCCGTAAAAAAGTCTGCACAAGGGTATTTCATAATATTTAGAGATTTTTTACCCTTCATGGTAGAAAAGGCTAGACACAAAACGTGATACAAAATTACAGTGTAACAAGGAACCGCTGTTACCAACAATCTAGTTAATATAAATCTCAAGTTTCCGCTAGTAGTGCATGTAGTGACTGAATGTAAGTTTTACCTTTCAAAACACAAATGCAACACAAAATAGGAGAAATTCTTCTGCAACTCACTGCCTTACCAGCCAACAGCCACACTTCCGAAGTGCTTCGATCTCTATCTCAACAGGGCTTCTCACCGAACACTTTCTAATACTACAAGATGTAGAAACTTCATACTCACTATTAAGAGAGCGTTCACCACTCACCGTTCACAGTTAACAGTGAACAGTGTGCTTAGAAGTGCTTTGAGGTACGCGCGCAGGTGTGTTGCACCCTGGGTAAATGTAGTTTCAGGGAGAGACTGCCAAGGGGCGGGACCAGTGACACCACACCAGTCGCTTACTCTCTCCAAATTAAAAAGAGAGAGAGTGTTTAAACACGGAAACACACGTTGTTAATGGTGCTTAAACATGAAGAATGAATCAGTCCGTTCAGTCCGTAACAGTTTCAAAACAATTAGAGTAACGTGACCGTAATCATCAAGAAAAACGAAAATCACCTAGACCAGGCAACTCCCGTGTTACACAGAAGGACGTCCTCTTCTTGTGTGACAGACGGCTGCAATGAATGATTGCTGTGGTTATTTCGGGCCAGAAGTCCTCACGCTGTAGGAGAAATCCGAAAAGCGTTCCGAACAGTGAACAGTGTGCTTAGAAGTGCTTCGAGGTGCGCGCAAATCTTACCAGCTCTGTCCTCTGCCTCACAGTACTACTGCTGGAGACTCTGGGATTTTTCTTGACTCCAGAGGTGAGTGATAACTTTATCTCACCCACCTCAGTGTATATGGTTTAGTTTTGGGACAACCGGACCCCTTCTTACATGGATCCAGTGGAGGGGAGGGGTCTCCCCTCTGTCGGTGGCTCATGCTTTGCTATTGGAGCACTCCCAACCATATGTGGTGTGCTACCAGGGACCCCCATTGTCCCTAGTGCAATGCCATTTTGGGTTCACTGCTGAGATCACCTTTTTGGGACTGTTGCATTTTGCTAATTACTGCACTGTGACAAACCAGCAGGCGTCACACCTGCTAGATCTCTCTCTCTCTCTCTCTCATCCAGATCCTAGGGGTGGTCTAGTGTGGGAGGATCCCTTGGGTAAGGGGAACACTGGATGGCGAGACACAGTATCCTTCCCCTCCTTTACCCCATCCTATCAGGTAGGATACGTATGAACTCTACCCCTCCCCCTTTCCCATTATGAACACTTTCACACGGACAGCCCGCTCTGGAAGAAAACAGACTCACACCCGAGCAGTGTATCTGACATGTCCCAAATCAATGGTCATGTGAGGTCACACAATTGCCGACAATTATTCACAACAGACTTTCATTAAACTTCTCCACACGGATAAAAGGTGGAGCACGAAAGCACACTCTGAGCGAGACAAAGCACACGAAGGAACAGCAGTTTGGAATCAGCGGCTGAATGAAGGGAGGAAGACGGCAAACCATGAAGGGTTCGTAAGGAGGGAAATACCTTAACCTTTTTCAACAAGAAATCGTTACTTTCAAGAAACCTTCAGGCCAAGAAACCCACATTAAAAAATCCTTCATTGTGTGTCAAAGATAGCGAGTGCCCTCCCGCGTGGCTGATCAAGGCGGGGAGGAGCAACAGCACCAGCCGTGGTATCGTCCTTGGTTCCAAGAACAAAGGGATTGCCAGAGAGATCAACACAGCCGGTGAGTTGGGGAAACCGATGCAAGACCAGTCTAGGTTGCAAGCAGCAACATTGTATAACGTGCACTGGAACGAACATTGTTAAACGCATGTGATGAAAGATGCAAGTAACGCTACACTGCTGAAGAATGTTTGAACTTGAGAAGGAAGATACAATACTGTTGACAGAGTGGTCTGGCACCATGAACGTGCTCAATCGAAGGTCTCTGTAAGGTATTCCGCCAAGAGAAACTAAAGTAGAAGATTGATGAGAATAATTGTATGAAGTGAATCAAAGTGGTCCTGGGACAGTTTAAGCAAAGCCCATTGCATCTTCGATTTTGACACCAAGACGATCGAAGCCCGAACGAGTGAGACCAAATGTGAACATTGTGATAAAAAGGGGGTCTCAGCCTGAAGGAGGGAGACCCATGATGAACATTGAAAGCGAGAACTTGTGCATTTGAAAATCCCGATCGGAATGGAACTTTGAGATTTGTTTGTTTCGACAGACCCTCTGCAGTAAGAGACTGTTATTGAAAAAGAGACTTTGGCAGAACAAACAAGTTACTTACCTGTAACTGGTGTTCTCCAGCATGGGTCTGGCATGGATTCACATGCTCATGAATATTCCCTGTCGTCAGGCTGGGAATCCTCGGTAAAGAAAAAATAAGTATCAGTTTAGTTTCTGATCTGTCTTTCTTAGTAGTAACCAATCACTGGTCTCTGGGTCATACTGCCCCCGCCAATGACTACCCTCTCCCTAAGCACCGCCCTGGCAGCCATCCTCAGATTTGGTAGCACATAAAGTGGCAGTATGACCAAGTGAAGAGCCGCAGATGGGTAGGAGGGAGGATTTGTATGTGAATCCATGCCAGACCCATGCTGGAGAACAATGTGTTACAGGTAAGTAACTTGTTCCTTCTCCAGCATGGGGTCTGGCATGGATTCACATGCTCATGAATATAAGAATAGATAGCAGTACACACATGCACAACCACAGGAGGTGTTAAAGGCACAATATTAAGCATCACATAAACTCAACATTAAGCAACTCTTACCTCTTCACCAGGTCCACCTTCAGGCGAACAGATTGCGCAGCACTGCTTGGCCGACTTTGGACTCCTCCCTGGAATCCCGGTCGACGCAGTAGAATCTCATGAAGGTGTGCGTCGACCTCAACGTAGCAGCCGTGCAGATGTCCAACAGGGGCACACCAGACAAGAACGCCGTGGGAGCAGCGATCGCTCTGGTCGAATGGGCTCTCGGACAGCCGGGCAATGGTCAGTTTGCCAACCGGTGACAGTGCATGATGCAGCCGGAGAGCCATCTGGAAATGGAAGCCTTCGAGAGGGCCTTCCCTTGGTTCACAGGTCCAAAGTTCACAAAAAACTCTTTGTGCGGTCCACGTGGAACTTCAGCGCTCTAGCTACATCCAGCGAGTGCAAAGTCCTCTTAGGCAGCGACGAAAAGAAAACTGGTAACACTAAGGGCTTGTTGAGATGGAAGTCGGACGGCACCTTGGGCATAAAGGAGGGGTGCGTCCTCAGCACCACCCTCGTCTCGTGAAAAGTCAAGTGTGGATGCTTGCAGATAGGGCCTGGATCTCTCCCACTCGTCGTGCGGAGGTGATGGCCACAAGAAATACTGTCTTCCACGACAGGAACTTCATCGGTGCCGAATGCAGATACTCGAATGGCGGCCTCCTGAGCGTGGTCAGCACCACGTTGAGCTCCCACGCCGGGGCCGGAGCCTTCACCGGCGGGAATGAACAGAACAGTCCTTTCATAAATTCCTTCACCAGGCGATGAGACCACAGGGATGGCCATCCTGTAGTTCTGGTGTATCGGGAAATCGCTGCCAGGTGTATCTTGATGGAAGCACGCACTAGTCCCGCCTTAGCCAACGACAGTAGGTACGATAGCACCTGAGGGGCTGTAAATTAATCTTCTGTGCACGGCACCAGACAGAGAACATCTTCCACTTGTTTCTGTAGCACTTGGGAGTTGAGGACGCCCTGGCCTTTGCAAGAACCTCCTTGCAGTCCGCCGGGATATCGTACCCTCTTAACTCTAGTGCTGCAGGAGCCAGGCCTGCAAGTTCAGCGACTCCGCATCGTGATGAAGGATGGCGCCTGCCTCTCTGGAGAGGAGATCTGCGTCCGTCGACAGTTTGAATGGTGGGGACGCTGACAAGTCCAGAAGGTCTGGGAACCAGATCCGTCTCGGCCACGCCAGTGCGACGAGGATCATCCTGCACCGGGACCTCTTGAGTTGGTTGACTAGTCGGAGCAGCAACAGCAACGGAGAGAACGCATACAGGAACAGGCTGTCCCAGGGGAAGGAGAAAGCACCGGCCATGCTCCTCGGCTGGGGAAACTTGCTGGCGAACCTCTGGCACTTGGGGTTCGTCGCCGTCGCGAACAGGTCGATCTGGGGTTTGCCCCATCGCTGGAAGAGTAGATCCAGTAGATCCTGGCGTAGTTCCCACTCGTGGCACGAGTGCAGCTCCCTGCTGAGTGAGTTGGCAATGGTGTTTTTTTATCCCTGCTAGATGAAAGGGCACCAGAAACATCTCCTGGGCAACGGCGCAATGCCACAAATCCTGGGCTTCCTTGGATAGGGCTGCGGATCTGGTTCCTCCCTGCTTCTGGATGTAGAACATCGTGGTGGTTTTGTTGGTGAAGATCCTCACCACCTTGTCCTTGAGGGACGGGAGGAACGACCTGAGGGCCCAGAACACTGCTCGGAGCTCCAGTATGTTGATGTGGAGCGACCTCTCCTCCGGGAGCCAAAGGCTTCTCGTGTGAAGATCTCCAGTGTGCGCTCCCCACCCCTCCAGGGAGGCATCCGTCGTCACCGTCACCTTGTGTGCTGGGGTCTGAAAGTCGGTGCCCGCCGTGAGATGCACGCGGGTGCCCCACCACCGGATTGCTTGGCGGAAAACCTCGTTGAGCAAGATTCTGTCCTCGAAGCTGCCCGCCGCTTGCATCCATTGGGCGTCGAGGAACTCCTGTAGGGGATGCATCCGAAGCTTGCACAGGCGCACCAGATAGATGCACGAGGACATCATTCCGAGAAGGGACTTGATGGACCTCACCCTGGCCACGTCTGTGGCCAGCAGACGCTGCACCTTGCCCAGGATGGCCTTCGTCCTTTCCTCCGACGGCGAGGCCAATCACGCTACTGTGTCGAGCTTGGCTCCCAGAAACAGTGCGACCTGCGACGGGACCAGGTGGGATTTGGGGAAGTTGGAGAATCCCTGGTCCGCGAGCAGCCGGACGGTCTTCGCTGTGTGTTCGACGGCGAGTTCCCTTGTCCTTGCTCGGATGAGCCAATCGTCCAGGTAGGGGTAGACGTGGTTCCCCTGCAGGCGCAGCCGCGCCGCCACCGGTGCTAGGCACTTGGTGAATACCCTGGGTGCCGACTTCAATCCGAATGGGAGGGCCTTGAACCGGTAGTGCCATCCTCGGACTACGAACCTGAGAAACTTTCGGTGTTCTTTTAGAATGGGGATGTGAAAGTACGCATCCTCCAAATCCAACAACGATAGGAAGTCGCCTTCCTCCAGCTGGCCCAGCACGTGCTGGAGGGTGACTATCAGGAACTTCTGTGCCTTGATGCATTTGTTCAGTCGACGCAGGTCCAGGATGGGACGCCATCCTCCTATCTTCTTTCTGACGAGGAAGTATCTTGAGCATACTCCGGAGCCTCCTTGGGACGAGCTCGATGAACAGCAGTTGCGGCATGTGGTTTTCCTTCCTGGCCTTGGGAGGAATGCGGGGACACTTCTTTAGAAATTCGAGAGTGTGCCCGTGGGCCAGGGCATCCAGCACCCAACGGTCGGTGGAGATGGACTCCCACGCATGACGAACTTCGTCAGCCGGCCTCCCACCAGGGTGCTCCGGTGGGGGCCCGACGCAACGGCCGGTTCAATCTTGCTTGTCAGGGGCCTTGCCGCCTTGGCCTCCCTGGCGACGACGGCGAGATTCACCTGACTTGCCTCGTCCCCTGTAGGCTTCCTGCAACGAGGATGGGCCGCCTGACAGTATGTCGTGGACCCGCCGCCGAATCCTTTGGAGGCACCTTGCTTGCCTCCGGAGTTCCGAAAGGGCGGCTGTCGTTGCTGCAGAACTCCCAAAGCCCGAGCCGTCTCTGTGTCGGTCTTGATGGCCTGCAGTGACTCATCCACTGTCTTCCCAAACAGATTGTTCCCGTCGAAGGGCATGTCCAAAACCTTGGCTTGAACGTTTTGGTGGAAATCCGTCGCCTTGAGCCACCCCCGCCGTCGAAGGCAAACGTCGTTGCCCAACTGGCAGAAACCGGTGTCGGTAATGTCTGTGGCTACCGTTATGGCGTGGTCAGGCGCCACCGCACCTTCCTGTAGGATCGCCAGGGCCTCTGCCCTCCTGTCGCCCGGTAGGAAGTCCAACGGAGGGGCGATCTTGTACCACAACTCCCTGTCGTAGCGGGCCACAATAGCTAGGGCATTGGCCACCTTAATCCTCGTCGCCGCCAACGAGATGACTCGTCCCATTGCGTCCAGTTTCTTTCCCTCGCCGTCAGGTGGGGAAGTAGAAGTTGAGGCCGACACCCCCCTGCTTTCTTCTTGGCTACCGCCAAGACGACCGAATCCAGGGTCGGTTGTGCCCTAAGGCACAAAGGGGCGGCCTCGGGACCGGGTACTTCTCATACTGGTCCCTCTTGGCAGGTGTCGTGGACGGGTTCTGCAGAAGAACAAGTCCCTCATCCCAGATGTCATCCAGCAACGGCACCGCGAGGACCGTCTTCCTTTTGGCCTTGTGCTGTTGGTAGAGGAATCCTTCCTTCTTTTGTTCTTCGGGGCAGAGCTGGAAAAGTTCGGATGCCCTGGCAATCATTGCGTGGAAGGAGCCAATTTCGTCGGGTGGGGAAGCAGTGGTGGGAGGTCTGTCCCGTAGTCACCACCGTCGTCATCCGTCCCCATCGTGGACGTATCTGTTCCCGTGTCATCCCCAGGGATAGGGGAAGGAGAAGGAGACAACGGCTGAGAAGGCCGTGAGGGCTCGAAGGGTGGGGGTGGATGAACTCTCCTCCTCTTGTTTGGAGGGCTTCCCGACGGGCCCGGTTCCGCTGGGTCGTCCGTTGGGGGTAGGGGCAATCTCGTCCTTATCACCATGCATAAGGTTTGGATTGACATCAAAATGGCCACTGAGTTGTCTTGTGGCTCGGGTTGCGATGGGCGCGATGGTTGCTCCTCCTCCACGGGAGCCTCGTCGATGCCACCGTCACTTTCTTCGTCCCCTTGTCGGGATTCCTCCCGTGGGACGGGGCCTCCCCAAACTTCCTGTTGAGGCCCTCCACGACTTCCACCAACTCCTCCTCAGAGGCTGTGTCCGTGTCCGTAACGGCCACCACCCCCCCTTTTTTCCACCAGGGTCTTTACGGGGGTGTTCTCGATGGGCTGAAAAGAGGATTCCCTATGCGGTGGCAGGGAAACTCTGGGCCCCGAGGTCGCCTCCACAGGCTTCACCAGGGCCGTCGCGACTACCTCGGTAGAGGCCTTAGCTGGGTGAATCAAGGCCTTCACCACCTTGGGTGCGCTTGAGGCCTTCACCTTGGGGGGGAGGGTCACCGCCTCGCACCCCCTCGGCTGGTTCCTTCGAGATCGACCGGGGCCTCTCCAGAAGCTTAGCCGGGTTCTCGGACTTTCTCTTCCCCGAGCCAGAGCGTTGGCTCATGGTTGATGGCGCCGGTGAAGGTGCGCCCTGCCTGGCAGCCGAGGAGTCTGACCATTCGGCGCTCCCGGTGCCCGCGGACTCAAGTGCTTTGCCTGCTGTTGGGCCCCCTGTCGCCGGGGCACCCTCAGAGGTCTTAGAAGACTGCTCGGACTTCTTCTAACCTGCTGGGCTCTTTCCTTCCAGCCAGCTGGCGAGACAGGTCTGACGATCCCTCAAAGTCCGATCCGTCATGTTCATGCAAAACGCACAGTCCTTCTCCACGGTTGTTTTGTCTCTGATGGCAGTAGAGGCATCTCGAATGCTCATCCTCCTTGAACACATTCTGTAATCCGCATCCAGGGCAGTTCCTAAACCGCTTGGATCCGGGTGTCGAGCTTCCTTTCTCCTGGGCCAAGTCCACGAGGTAGGCCTCAGAAACTTCTGGAATCCTCCGAGAAGCGTAACTCAATGAAAACTTCACCCTTAAGGGGTGTAGAGAATTCTGAAACGGGTCCCCGTTGATCGGAAGTAGAAACGGTGGAGCTTGAGGCTCGATTGACCGAAAAAAGTGAGATAAATCTCTTGAAAAAAAGCAAAATGAAGTAAAAACTCGAGAACTATAGTATGAGGACTCCCAACACTTGAAGGTGCGGTAAAAATCTGAGGATGGCTGCCAGGGGCGGGGCTGAGGGAGAGGGCAGTCATTGGCTGGGGGCAGTATGAAGCAGAGACCATTGATTGGTTCCTACTAAGAAAGACAGATCAGAAACGAAACCGATACTGATTTTTTGTTTACCGAGGATTCCCAGGCTGACAACGGGGAATATTCATGAGCATGTGAATCCATGCCAGACCCCATGCTGGAGAAGGCCTTCAATATCCATGCTTTGAACTGTATCCTCGTGGCCGAGACGCCAGAGTGTGTGCAAAGCTCGAACGTGCAGCCTTTTCCCGTGCTGAAAACGTGGGGAAGAAAAGCCAACTGCTCAACTATCCCGACATATCATTTCTTGAACACTTTTCTTTTTGCATACACTATTGTCCCACACCATTTTTTATTTAGAAGTAAGGATTGGCAATAGGTTTATTAGTATAGGCTCTTATTTTGACAGACTCGTTCAACCAACCCATTGAAGTTCAATAAAACACCCTTGAACTGTGATCACTTGTGTCTGTTCACTGTTTGATACCATGCCTTCCTAACAAGCACAAGCCATCTTCAATGAAGTTATGCAGGAGAATTTCTAAGTAGCCGTTTTGGTAAGTTTCATAGATCCTGACAGGCTGGTGGCAGTCAATAGATTTCACTATCATTTTTGAGTGCATCACCCAAGGTTGCTGCTGCAGTCGTGATAATGCTTAAAGGGGACCATAGAGTCAATATGAAGCCCTGTTCAAGATGTCCAGTCCTGTGTTATCCATCGTCCTTCCTTTCCAGGGGGGGGGGGGGCTCTCTTCCTTTATGCACCTTGGCGGTCTTCTTGCAGAATGCCCACAAAGGCTCTCCTTTTTGTGTGTGAGCCGGCAGGAAGTGGTGAGGAATTTGTCTGCCCCCATAACACAGTACTTCAGGGACTTGGAAGTTGCTGGAAGATTCTGGGGGGCTGGCTGTCCCCAATTGAACAGCAACCTCCAGGTTTGAATGTTGCTGAGTGCCCTTATTGGAGGGCTGGGGTCGCCCAAACCCTTTTTCTGAATACAAGGAGACAAGCTGCACCCAGGAACCAAATCAACCACTGGAACTGAAGAGATCCGAAGAAGACTAGGGTTGCTGAAGGACTGAGGCAGTGATGAGTACTGACCCAGTAAGAATGACTGCGTTGCGCATCTCGACATGCTACTGAACAGGAAGACTCCACGAGGTACCTTCCTCCCCAAGACTGGAGGGACCAACAAGTCACCTGTCCTGTTTGAGGTTTGTCACCTGTTTTCCGTCGCTGGAGCATTCACCACTGCATTTGCTCTGCAAGGCTGGAAACCAGATATCAGCTGTTGCAAGGACTTTAAGCTGGCCAAACGGGTGGAAATCATCGTGGTATCTTCAAGGCATTGCTGGTACTCTGAAAATCCGCTGTGCTGCCCTCCAGCAGGGGACGTATCTGTAGGACGATCGAATTTCAACCGCCGGGTAGCCGATTGCCTCCTAACCCCGTCCTCGGTCAATGCAAGAAGTGCATCCGTGAAGCATCCCTTCCTCACTGTGGAACCGAGTCTGTGCATTTTCCCTACAATCTGAGATCTCCAGAGGATTCTAAAGATGAGGGGCTATCAACTCAAACCAGCAACCAGACAACCAAGCACAGCAACAACAGTGAGCTTTGCTTCTCCGAGCGATTTATTGTTGTTTGGGACCATTCCTAACTTTCGAGTGGATTTGGGTCTTGAGATCCTTTTGATCTCCTTATCTTCCCCCTTCCCATAGGGTTTGCATTCGGTACAAAGTCCTCCTTCCCTTAGCGCTATCTGGGGCTGATCCAGGGCAATGGTGTCCGGGTCAGTACTTCTGGGGTCACCCTGAAGAACGCCCAAGGGTGATAGCAACTCCTTTTCACACTGAAACACGTCCTCCTCTTTGCGTTGTTGCAATTGCCCTGCACTAACTGAACGCTGCTAATGTACCTGCACTAATTGAGTGTGCCCACCTGGCTACTCACCTCCATCCTCAAGAACCTTTTGGGACATCTAAAAGTCTTAGAGACTTGGGGTAGATTAGGGCTGGAATTCCAAAGCTAGTATATGGTGCTGTGCTCTACCGTGAGATAACATCACTTGCTCCTACTTTAAAAAAATTGCATTTAATGTATGTGTTTCATGCCAAAATACTTTAAAGTGAAGTATAACCCTTTGTGGGTGACACCAGTTATATTTATGTTCCAACATATTTTTACGTACCTTAAATATTGAAAGTGTGCCTTAGTGTAGCATTTTAATAAAATATTCTTATAACTTACCTGTGTGGCTTATTTACTTACCTGTTCTGCTAAGTGTTAACTGTAATACACACCAGTGCCCCTTTCCTCCTTAGTTCAGCCTTGTTTCTTAGCCACGACTACGGGTATGCTCAAGTGAGGTTCTAAGAAACCTTGTTTAACCTAGTTTGGCTTTTCCAAGTACTATCCCAGATGGTGACTTTGAAAAAACCTCAGAACAATATCAGAGAAAAGTTGCATGGAAAAATAAAATGGCTAGATATTTCACACTTGCAAAGTGTCCCCATGTGCACTGTGGTGCGATTTGTTTCTATCCTATGCATGTAAAAAAACATTAGCTGTTATAAACTGGGCTATACGTTTAGGACACACAGAAATGCACATAATGTTAAATTATATGTACCATGTATCCACCCAAGATCATGATTGTTGGAATGGACAACTATGCCCCCTCCCCCAACCCCATTTATTTCAGGGTCTTCTCACACAAGATCATTGGGTAAATGTTACTGTTTATTTGTAAGTGCATCTTTTCCATGAAAATTAATGTGACACAGCTAAGCTACCTTTCATCTCCAATCTGTCTTTTTAAATAGCTATGGTATTCACAGGTCACAAATTATGAATCAATATTGGAGATATGGAAATGTGGGATTCGGGTCTACATAATAAATTATTCACTATAGTGACAAACATACTCCTAGTCTACAGTCCCCTTTCCTCCATACTGTATCATTGCTAAGGACGGGAGATGGAACCTTTTTCACTAGAAAAATCATCTTCCCCTTTAAATTTATATGCGTGCATGAGCGCGGCCCTGGGAGCATGCACTCCTCGGATTCCGCCCAGAGGCGCCACGCAGTCCCCTTTCACGCGTCGACAATATTAACATTGCCTAATGACACTGGTTTTGTTAGTGGGGAGGATGGTGGGATAGGTGGGATGCATGGAGGAAAGGGGACTATGGACTAGGAGTATGTTAGTCACCACGGTAAGTAACTTATAATTACTTCTACGTCCCGTCTCCTTCATACTGTATAGGCGATTACAACTGAATGTAGCCCCAGGATGGAGAGTTGCCCCTCCAAAGAAAACAAGTTCCTTAACACTGCTTGACCAAATGCCCCGTCCAACGTGGCGCTGGCATCCAAGCAGGAGTGCTTGCAGAAGGCTGAGGGAGTAGCCCACGTAGCCGCCTTGCTGATAATCTGCCATGGAACGTGTCTTTGGCAAGCTACTGCCGTGGCCCTAGCTCTGATGGCATGGTCACGCATGTTTGCTGGTAATGACTTGTGCTGCCCCTCATATGCCTCCTTGATGGCCATAACCATCTAACTTGCTATAGAAGCCTTGGAAGCCTGACAGCCTGGTTTTGCCCCGCCCCCCCAAAGGTGACGAAGAGGGCATCTGATTTGCAGAAGCTCTTGGTTCTGTCCAGGAAGAATTTTAGTGCACGTCTGACATCTAGACAGTGCAGTACACCGAGCATCATCCTTAGGGTCTGCAAAGAAAGTTGGTAACACTATCTCCTCATTTAAGTGAAAAGAGGAGACGACCTTAGGTAAGAATGCAGGGTGTGTTCGGAGCACCACCTTGTCCTTATGAAATGTAGTATATTGCTCTGAAGCCACGAGCGCCTGGATCGCAATGATTCCACGTGCCAAGGTAAGGCCCACTAGGAGAGCCGTCTTGATGGTAACTAGCCTGATGTCCACGGACGCCATAGGCTCAAAAGTTTTATGTGCCAGGGCGCCCAGTACCACATTAAGGTCCCACACTGGTTCTGGTTTCTTGATAGGAGGATATGGTCTAGTCAGGCCGCCAGGCGCCTCTTCTACACCATATTCGCGGATGACGATATCTCCTCTTCCGAGTTCTTGTAAGCTCCAACGGCCCCCAGATACGTGTGGCATGTGTCTACTTGCACACCTGAGTGAGCATCGAAGGATAGCACGTCGTCCAGCGTGCAGGTCAAGGGATCAATTTCCTTTAATTTTGCCCAGTGACAGAAAGTGGTCCACTTGCTTTTGTACTGGCTCCTGGTAACGTCAGTCCTAGCCTACTGTAAAATGGCCAGGTTAGCCTGTGACAGGTGCAGATGCTACAGGGAGACTATTCAGGAACTACGCTGTGAGGGCTAACTCCTGCGGGGAGGGGTGGATGACCGTGCCCTCCCTGCTGCGAGAGTAGGTGGGCGGGCCCAGCGGGAGGTGTACAGGGTCTTGGTCTGACAGTTTGAGTAGTTTCGAGAATCAGGGTCTTGCTGCCCATTGTTAGGCAGAAACCTGTGCAGTTCCCTCTGGGACCACTGCAAAAGGTTTAAGTCTACAGGAGTTAGCAGTAAACCCAATTGGTAGCAGTCCGCACCACCCAGATTTACCTGGTAGCTGTGGCTGAGCAGTCAGACTTCTCTCAAGAAGAGTTAGGCAGTATACAGAGTATTCACAATAGGTCAAAAGAACACAGTTGAACAAGCAAACACGGACCAGAGCTTGGTGTAAAGAGAGATATAATTATTTATTTAAACACATCTAGATAAACACACTGGCACTTTTGTTTAAGCAGTTCAGAAACACGATCACTAAAAGATATACACTCCCTTCAGTGGATGATAGACAAGTCTTAGAAAAGGCAACACTTACTTCCAGACAGCGGTGAACGCTTAACTAAGATGACACTCTATTCAAACAGGTTAAAAAGGGAGAGAAAAGGCACAGCAAAGATAGAACAGATTCCAACACTTTCGTCAGAACACAGTAAGAGAGAAAAGGCAGGTTAAAACTGTAAAATCAAAGTTCAAAGGGCCGGACCCACTTTAAGAGGCTCCGGTCGAAATGTGTCCAAGGTCACACGGTTCAAAGTGCACAAAAGTCTCGTAACAGGTTCAAAAAGAGAGCTGGACCAAAGAAAGGGACCAGTTAGATGGTAAAGGTGGCCAGCCCAGTCCAGAAGGTTAAAGGATTATTATTACCTTGTAGCAATCTTTAGAAAGGGAGGCCTGGCGGACACGGTACCTTGAAATGGTGAGAATGCTCCAGCGGGGGCAGTTGTTCCTGGTAGTGGATGCAAAGCGGTGCTTCGCCCGGAGGAAGAGAGGATCTCGACGTAGAGGGAAACAGGAGTCCGTTTCACTACCAGGGCAGAGACCAGCTGCAGAGTTCTCAATTAAAAGGAGCGGTCCTTTTAGTCACGGTCCAGGTGCAAGTGGCTATCCGGCTGCCGTGGTGCAGAGCACGGGCAAATCGACCATGAGTCGTCCGGGGATAAGAAGAAGAAAGCAAGCTGGTTGTACCCACCAGTCAAGGGAAGAAGACTCTCCAGCAGGGAGATCTCCTCTGTCGTTGGGAAGTGGTGAGTCGATTCAGCAGGGCTCCACCGGTGGCGTCGTCGTAGCAGGTCGGCTCAGCTTCTCCCTCTTCGGATTTTCAGGTCCTGTTGCGACTTCTGAAGTTCCAGTCCCCAAAGCCCAGCTTTTATGCAAGAAACCCCCATTCATTCAGCCTAGCTGTCAAACAAACATGCTAAGTGGTGAGCTGGGTGGCTCACCACCTGGGCCAATCACAAAAGCGTGCGACCTGAGTTGGCAAGGCAACCTGGTCCAAGGTGCCTAAATCCCTCCCACACCCCCTGTGGTATCCAGACAGAGTGGCACCACTTTGGAGGGCTTCTGTGTAGAAGCCCGCCAAAAGTGGAACAAAGGGCTCGACCTTTGGGTTGGAGTTACAGAGGCGAACACACACGCCATTTTAAAACCGAGTCTTGGCAGAAAATACCAACCGGTGAATTAATATTAAATAAATAAACCGGCAGTATGTTAGAGACTAATGTGAAAAAGTATTAGCCTCGAACAATGGGAAAATCCCATAAAGAAATATTTGCGGTCGAATATAACAAGTAGTATCCACTGCCACCAGCCAAAACTCGACGAGGGGGGAACGGGACAGTGCCTCCTCGAACAACAGACCCAGGGGCAATCAAATTGCCCCTACCAGTACATCCACAATATGATGGTTGGTACTGGTTCTGTTAGTAAATTTGGGACTAGTAAAGCCAATCGTGACTTTACATGCCCGGGGAGACAGTAGTCAGTCCCAGGGTATGAGTCTATGGTGGGGGTCACCTAGGATGCCCCTGTGTTACTGCACGGAGGGTGCTGTGTAACACACATAGTAAAAACACATGAGACCCTATGGAGTAAAAGACCCCATAGCCCATAAAACACATTAACATTCAAAGGAACACCACAAATCATGTCCAAGAGTGGGAGGAAGAGAGTCTCACTCTTGGCAGGAGAAAAAAACAAACTCCAGAAATCCAGCAAAGCTGCTGGGGGACTCACTAAGTTAGGACATTCAGCTTAAACAGAGAATTCTCCCTAACAGCCATCATGGAGCTATCAGGATTGTTAGGGAGAATTCTCACAAATGTTCTAATTCCTCTCTACCTTAGAGACCCCCAGCAACTTTGCTGCATTTTAGCACTTTAATTTTTTTTCCTGGAGAGAGTGAGAACCTTTTTTCCCCACTCTCTCGTGTATTTTGTTTTTTTTAAACTCTTTTTATTCGTGGTCACAGAGAACACTGCATTGCCATTCCAAATCGCAAATCAATAATTCAACAATATACATTAAGTGTTTCATATATACAGTGAATATTACAAAGATTCTTCGTCATCCGAAATCATGTTGCATAAATAACCCCTGAATGGGCCCCATATGTCTTTTGGTCTACATGTTGCCGGTTGTGTCAATACATATTGTTCTTCTGTTTCATTGACCTATGTTAGTTCTCAAAGAAATTGTTCCATACTGGGTGGCCTCTTGTCTTTCCATTTCAGTAATATGCACTTTTTGGCCACTGCACATGATATATTGAACAGTCTTCTAACCTTCTCTGAGCACTTGCCAATATCACCAAATAAGTATTTCTGTGGAGTCAGAACCGGGGGGACCTGTGCTATCTCTTCCAGCATTGCAGTCACCTCACCCCAAAATGTAGCCACCACCGGGGACTCCCAATACATATGGAGGGCTCTGGCACATTGCACTTGGGGCAGGCATCCAAGCTTTCTGCTGCAAATTTTGCAATTTTTGCCGTTGTGTAATGTAACCTGTTTAGGATTTTAAATTGAATTAGCCGTAGCCCAGCGTTGAGCGAGATGTTCTTGGTAAGGGAACAGTACCTGGCCCATTTCCCGTTATCTATGGATATCTGTAGGTCCCTTTCCCATTTTTCTTTAATACGATTTACCGTAGGGGTATGAGCCTGTACTGCCTCATACAGCTTAGAGACCCCCAGCCCCTCTTCGGCGGTTATCAACTGTGTGCATGGGTGTGGGGGTTCGTCTGGGAAGATCGGCCATTTCTTTTGAAATGCAGCTCTCATGCGGTAATATTGCAGTGTTTTTAGCGGCCCACCTCCCAATGCCCGCACCAGCTCCTTCAAGGTTACAAACCTCCCGTCAATGAACATATCGCCCAATTTAATCTTGTGATGTGGATCCCAGGATTCTTGTTCACTGCTGTCATGGGTGGGTCAAAGTCGGGGGCTGCCAGTCCATCCGAATCGTATGGCTCTGTCATTTTCTCCCAACCTATCCTTGCTGTTTTCCCATTCCAAAGGAACGTCACCGCCATGGATCGAAGTCTGGCAAAGAAGGGCCTACCAGGCCATATGGGGATGTTGACAAAGAGGTAGAGTAACTTGGGCAAGATGACCATTTTAAGGACGACCACTCTGCCATAGAGTGAGATCGGGAGGTGTCCCCACATCTGTAATTTAGTGTGTATAATTTGCAATGCGTTTTCATGGTTGTCTGAATATAGTGTACTCTTCTCCCTGGCTACAAGGACTCCTAGGTATCTGATGTGTTCTTCCGACCACTGAAGACCTTGCGTATCGTTTGGGCATTTGGTAGCAGGTGTGAGTGGGAATATTTCTGATTTAGCCATATTAACAGTGTATCCTGAATACTCTGCAAATTCCTGTATTTCTGCCATGATGGGAAACCAGGTTTATTTACGGTTGCCGGACATATAATAACGTATCATCAGCATATAGTGATATCAGCCGAGTAAACCCTTTCATGCGGATCCCCCTACCTGAGTGTCGCAGCCGCCATAGGTTCTATAGTTAATGCAAATAGTAGGGGCGAGAAAGGATAGCCCTGCCTAGTGCCTCTGCCTAGCAGGAAGAATTCGGAAATGGATCTGTTGGTCAACACCCATGCCCCTGGGTCCGTATATAATAGTTTAACATATCTAATAAAATTGGGGCCAACCCCAAATGCCTTCAGTACAGCAAGGAGATATATTCATGACACTGAGTCGAAGGCCTTTTCGGCATGTAGGTATATGGCCACCGCGTTCCTGCCAGGGTCTATTTGTGCCATTATGCCGAACAGCCTATGGAGATTTAGGGCTGTGGATCTCGTGGGAATAAACCCGTTCTGATCTGGGTGTACTAGTGTGGGGACTACAGGTAAAAGACGATTAGTCAGGACCATAGCAAAAATCTTGGAATCAGTGTTTATGAGAGAAAGGGGTCTATAGGAGAAGACGTCCTGTGGTGGTCGACGCGGTTTAGGAAGCACTGTAATTACGGCCTCTCTCATAATGGGGGGTAGTATGCCGCTTCCTAGAGATTCTTCCCATACCTGCATTAGTATTGGGACCAATTCCACGTGGAACTCTTTATAAAATACGGCCCCCAACCCGTCTGACTCTGGTGCTTTACCGGATGAAAGAGCCTTGATTGCTTCTGTTATTTCTTCCATCGTTACTGGTTGATCCATCGTCCACCGCTCCTCCTCAGGGAGTTTTGGGAGGGCGAGAGCCTCAAGGTATGATTCAATTTCTGTTTGTGACTTCTTGTCCTTGTTTGTATACAGGTTTTTATAAAATTCAGCAAATTCCCCATTAATATCTTTATCTTTCAGGAGTACTTCCCCTTGTGCAGTTTGTATACTGGTAATATGGTGAGGCTGTTTATCATGTTTAAGTAAATTAGACAGTGTTCTACCAGCCTTGTTGCCCTCCTCGTACCTGCGCGCCCGCAAGGGGGCTGCCATATAGCGTACTTCTCTGATGGCCAGTTTATCAAATTCTTGAAGGTTAGCATGTATATCCGCTAGTATTTAGCTATTCTGCGTAAGGGGGTATGTTTTTTCAAGTGTATCTAGTTTGCTTTCTATGACCTTTAATTCAGCCCGGATTCCTTTCAACATACCAACTGATTTGGACATCAGGACCCCTCTGACCCATACTTTAAAGGATTCCCATACTGTGGAACACCTCTCTACCGATCCTATATTATTGGTAAAATATTCCGCTATTTCAACATGGAGAGGTTCCGCCACCCCCGGGTCAGTGAGGATCTCACTTGGCATTCTCCACCTTTTTAGGGGGCTGGAACCGTCCCGGAGCGCAAACTCCAATGTCACTGGGGAATGGTCGGTAAGTGTGCAGGGAAGAATCTCACATGTTTTCATTGCTGTGGTCTTGGCTGTGGATATTAGCCAATAGTCGATTCTAGACTCAGAGTCGTGAACCGACGAGTAATATGTGTATTTTCTGCTGCCTGGGTGTGTTTCTCGCCAGGCATCTACCATTAAGAGTTGCGAGATAATATGATTCAACGCTAGGGCTGTCTTGCTTGGGGCTCTGATGGTCTTCGAGGATCTATCAAGTACCGGATCTAGAGCAACATTAAAATCCCCTCCCCCCCAGATCACACTGGAAATATCGAGTGAGGTGATTAACTGATAAACGCCCATGTAGAAGGTGGGGTCATCTATATTGGGCCCGTAAGTATTAACCAAGAGCAGTTGCCGGCCCGCCACCTTCCCCCACACCATGACATATCTACCAGCTTGGTCAACCCTATGGCCCTCCAATCCGAAACCCAAACTTGGATGTATAATAGTAATAACCCCTCTGGATTGTGAGGAGTATTCCGTATGGGACCTTAAGTTCCCCCATTTAGGAAGGATATGGCGGTTATTTGTTCCTATTGTATGGGTTTCTTGTAGCATTAGGATGTTTGGGCCATACCTAGTGACATAATTACCTATTTTCTTGACCTTCATCTGGTTATTCAATCCACGTACTTTCCACGTCAACAGTTTCATCTTTAGCCCATCACCCATGAATCGGAAAGGGAAATCCTGACTGCATTACGTCTATCAGAGCAGCAATATCTATGCAATTCGGTCAGTATCAGTCTCCAAGTAACCACGTTTTTTCCAATAACCAACCAATCAACCTTTGTGAACCGTCCAACAAACCAACTCCCGCTCCCTCTCCCTCTCCCTCTCCCCTCCCTCCCGCCTTCCCACATCATCACCCCCAACTTGATGATGTACCCCCATTAACTCATGGCGCATGCCAGGGGTGGACATGTTGCTCCACATGACCACCAATTTGGCCCCAGCACTCAACCTTGGATGGAGCCGCCCAGACCATTATTGCTTAAGTCTGCATTCCAGGTGGCACAGCGGCCTTACAAATATTTGAACATCAAGTGTGTCTTAGTCCTCCGGCCTATGCCTGTTATTTTGTGCCTGTCTGCCCCCTCTGGGAGGAACAGGTATAGAAGTCTCAATGTACTGACTGGCCTCGGCCGGGGACTCAAAGAAGTGCCCCCCTCCCTGCGTGCTGGATCCTCATCTTGGCCGGGAATATCAAGGCGTATGGAATTTGGCGTTCTCTGAGGAGTCTTTTTACCGGTTCATAGGATCTTCTACTAGCTTGGACCCCGGCAGAGAAATCCGGGTATATATGTATACGATTCCCTTCGTATTGGAGCGTTCCAGACTCCCTCGCCATCCGTAGGATTGTGTCTCTGTCCCTATAATTGAGGAGTCTTGCAATTATCGTGCGTGGTGGCGCACCTGGTTTAGGGGCCGGGGTCAATGTGCGATGCGCTCTCTCAACTAGGAAATGCTCCGAGAACGCTGCCGGACCGAATACGGATTTAATTAGTGCTTCAAGCTGCTTCTCCATTTGGCTCTTACCGAATGATTCTGCCACTACCCGGATGTTTTGTCTTGATCGCGATTCAAGGTCCTCACACTTATTCTGCATTTTTGACATGGCCTCCTTGAGCTGGGCGATGTCTTGGCTATGGTGTGCTATGGCATCCTCGTTGGTGCTTATTCTGTTCTCTGTTTCCGTGACATGTGCACTTTCTTTCTTGACCCTTGCCTTAAGCGAGCCTATGGTGGACACTATGTCGTCTAATTTTATGTTCACTGCACGGAAACCGTTTTGCACAAATGTAGTCAGCCTGTCCTCTTGCTCCTCACTCTCTGTGCCCAGGGCCTCTTTAGTGTTGGTGTGCACTTCTACAGTGGTAGCCTGCGTTTGCCCACCTGTGTAAGCATCCATTGGGCCTTTTTTCTTGCCTCTGGGAGTCTTGCCTCCCTTTCCAGTTTTCTGTGGTTCACTCATGATGGTGTCGGATAATGTACTGTTCTTCAGCCTTATTCTTCCCCCTTTCCCTCTCCTTTATAACAAGTTGTGGGGTGCTCCGATCTCTCGTGGAGGGAGCTAGAAGAAGGTTCCAAGGGATTGGGGGGTGTCCACCGCGCGTGGACTGTGTTCTCCCACGTAGTATGTAGAAAGGATATGAGTGTGGAGAAGATTAATAGCGTTGTAATCCTTCAGAAGTTTTCAGGGAGCTTCCAGTGCTCAGATCACGCTGGACAGCCAGTGTGGGCTCCTTATAGGTTTGAACCCGGGGAAGGCGTGCTTGCAATCCCGCTGCCCATCTGCGTGTTTGAGAAACAAAGGTTGCGTGTGTCCAGTAGGGCGAGTAGGCCTGGAGCTTCACGCAGCAGCTGTCAGAGCGGCACGTAGATGGTTTCCAGATGGTGTGTCTCCCCCTCCTCAGCCCTCTTATTCACAGACCGATATCGCCACCCCGCGTACCGCTGCAACACGGCGCCGCTGCACACACTCAGGGGGGGTCTTGGGGCCTGGCACCTAAGGATTCAGGCTAGGTACCTCAGGAAGAGCCTGACAGTTCATCCTCAATGACCATGGGCCAGTTGTTGCTGTGGAGCGTTTAAGACAGATGTCCACAATATATGATTTGCTATTGTTTGAAGTTAGGATATATGCAGTTCCTGTTGTGATATTTGGGTGGCCCAGTGGCCCGCACCCCTGCGCGCAGTCACTCTGGACGGGTCAAGACTGTATCACGTGTCGGGATCTGTAGGAGTGCTGTGCTGGCCCGAGCCCAATAGGCCGTTGGACAGCGGGGGAGGGGGGCCCAGATTAGCTTCAAGAGTATATGACTAGGTAGATGGGCTCCTTCACCCCCACCGCCGTACCCCCGACCTCCTTACTTGAACCGGAGTGCCTCGTCCCTCGATCGCGAGCCGGCCACACACAATCCCTCCACCGGGGCACTGATAGAGACAGGGCGGCACCAAGCCCAGCCGCAGGCAAGCGTTCAGCCCGCCGATGCCTCCTCGCCTCTTCAGTCCGCCCGGGTCCCGCGTCCGAGTCTCAAGCCGTGC
Source organism: Ambystoma mexicanum (assembly GCF_040938575.1). Classification (NCBI taxonomy): domain Eukaryota; kingdom Metazoa; phylum Chordata; class Amphibia; order Caudata; family Ambystomatidae; genus Ambystoma; species Ambystoma mexicanum. The sequence goes on from NC_090922.1 coordinate 347,482,988, forward strand.
ACGAGGGCTCGGTACGGTTCGCAGGCCCATGCTCCACCCCCAACCGGCCTCACGCCTCCTCCCATCCACACGGAGCTGTCAGGCGGATCGCGCCCGCAACATGGGCCGGCCCAGACTAAGGCAGGTAGAACTTCGGCTAACACGAACGCCGCTTTCCAGGATTTTTAGGATCTGCAGTCGTGTATTCAGGCCATCTGTGCCATGATTCATAGGACCTCAGGCGGCTCCAAACAGGATGTACAGTCCCAGGATTTCTTGATGGAGCGGGAGCTCACAAATCAGGCGGTCATATTCGTTGTGCGCAACAGCTCACTCCGTCTATCGTGTACTTTAGCGAGATTTTGAACACTTCCTTTTGGTTGTGGAGTCTGACAAACTCCATAGGCATCATCTTTTACATTGTGTCACACAGCACTGTCAGTGCAGTGACAGAGGGAAGTCTTTCAGATTTCCCAAAGGTTTAAATATCTTCTCTTCGATAAACTACTGTTTCCAAGAGCAGTGAAGTGAAATTGAGTTTACTTACATTTGTAACTTTCTAGACCCAGCACACACTATCTTATCCCCTTTGTCTAGCTTATCATATAACAAGTTTAAGTTACCCTTTCCTCAAAGAATGGATGGTGGCAGTGGTTTACTTTTAACTATTGTGGTGTGCTTTTACCACAGGCTGCGTTTGCAGCCACGGTAACGCACCCAAGGGTGTCATTTTTGTCAAAATGGCACTGTTCTGTCTTTTTTCGCCATTTCTTTGTGGAAAGGTCCTTCTTGATATTTACTCTGTGCGGCAAACCAGGTTTGGTCCTCCCTTTGTTTGTTTTGTCTTCGGGGGGATTCACGAGTGAAGCCCGCCCCTGGCCCCTGGCTCCAGGTTGTCTGGCGGGGGCAGGAAACGAGGCAGGTGCCCGAAACTAAGTCTCCTCGGAGACAGGAATGCACTCTTAGGTGATTGGCCGGCTGACTGTCCAGCAAGGACAGCTACCCTGCTGGGTGACTGACAGCTTGGCTGGAATGAATGGGAGGAACCTGCATAAAAGGAAAAGCTTTTTGGCTTGGAAGACAGAGTCGACCACTGGACGAAGGAATCCGAAGAACTTGAAAGAGACACCTGCTGTAACTCCTGGACCGTTGGATTGCCCGGTGAAGCCCTGCTGCTGTGCTGAAGCTCCAAATTCGTATCGACGGAGAAGCCCTGCAAGGACAACTTCTCCCCTTGAGCTGGTGGGACCAATCACCTCCAAAGTAAGCCACCTGCACATCCTCTCGAAGCTGGCTGAATTTCCATTGCAGTCGCTGCTGGAACCGAATAGCCAGGGAGAGGAACACCAGATTGTGTGCGTTGCTTTTAAGCTGGCCAAGAGCTCCAGGAAGATCCTCCGGACTCCCAGGAGGCAGGACTGACCGGGCCTGAGCCACCTCAACAGAGTGCTGGACCCCAGATGCAAGGAAAGCTCATTTCAACAGCCAGGAACTGCAGTGTTGCTATTTGCGGTAGACATGTGGAGCTGAAACACCGAAGTGCCACTTTTTTTAAGATTGCCGGTTGCGGTCAGTGATCGTCCCTAGAAGTCTTCCCTCTTGTCCCCACGACTGAGGCACAGGAACACCAGGATCCGCAGAGCTGCATAGGTACAGAAGACATCTGCTGCACTTTTCTTCAACCTTAAGGTACTGTAAGTCTAAGAGAACTTAGCTCTTGCTGTGCCACCTTGCTTGATCTCAGTTGAGACTTGTCTCGGTTGCTCTTATAGTGTTTCTTGCATCATCTACTACTCACAGGCCTAACAGCTTGTGACCCTACATTTGATTCTACTTTTTTTACAAAGATTTCTGAAACATTGTGCAAGACTTTTACTTACCTGCAAGAAGTGCTTCAGTTCACCTTGACTTTTGCGAACTTAACATTGGCTGGCCTGGCTTCCTGAATGACTTCTCTCGTCTGCTTATGTGTTTTGCATTCCTTCTAGGAAAGGGTTAACTAACTTTGCATGGTTTTTGGTTTTTTTTACCTGGTTGAGAATAATTGTGTGAACACTTGGTCTTATTATAAAACCTCTTTTCTTTAGCACTCCTCTCCAATATATTCTAAATGCAACAGTGATATATTAATGTCCACAACACTCTAGCTATTGAAGTCACCTGAGGGTGTAGGTAGTGTCTGTGAGCCATCGCAAATGGGTATTTACTGATTTAGAAAACTAAGAGTGTGTATTTTCGAAGTCTATTTGTGTGTTGCTTTATATTGACCCTTTCTGAAGAAGGCGTATTCAAACTGACTGTTAATTAAATAATTGTTTAATCAAGAAACCTTGTGTGTAAGAGTTTATTTGAATACTTGTCACTGTGAATCTCGGTGTAACTCCCCTACAGCTCACATTGACCCCTCTTGAGATAAGCCTGGCTGCTCAACACGCTACCAACCTGTGTAGTACAGACTTATACCAAAGGTTGGGTCCTATTGCCAGGAGGTCAGGGTTGTTGTAGTGCAGCCAAAGTGCAGTGTTGTAGGCATACAATCTTGCCTAACAAGGATGATCCAAAGATCCTGCGACTCCCTGATCCTGCAGATGACCCTGTGGAGGGCAGGGGGAAAGCGTACATGTTCATGTTGTTCCAAAAGGATCTGCATTGCGTCGCCCACCGAACCCCGGCCTTGCCCCAGCCAGCGGGCGAACCGAGGCATCTCCTGTTGGTGCTGGTTTCAAAAAGGTCCACCTGCAGATGACCCCACCTGCTGAAGATCTCCTGAAGGACCTGCTCGTTAAACTGTCGTTCGTAGTAATCTGCACCCAGCCTGCTGAGCCTGTCCGCCTCTAGGTTGGACTCCTCCGCGAGGTGGACTGCCGACAGGTGCATGTTGTTCTCCAGAGCCCATTCCCAAATATCGACTGCCAGTCTGCATTGGGGAGGGGACCGGGTGCGTCCCTGCTTGTTGATGTAATACATGCAGGTGGAGCTGTCTGTCTGGGTGAGAATCACCTTGGCAGTTATAATGGGTAGGAAGGCTTTAAGAGCAAAGCAGATAGCTATCAACTCGAGCCAGTTGATGTGCGCCAGCTGCTCCCGACGGGACCATTCTCCATGGACACTGTGGCTGTCCAGGGTAGCTCCCCATCCCTCTAGGGATGAGTCTGTGGTAATGGTGACCTGAGGTGATGGTTTCCGGAAGGGCCTACCTATCTGCAGGTTGTTGTCTGCACCCCACCAGACTAGATCCTGGTGGAGATGTGGTATGCTGACCTGCTCCGCCTGCGAACCCTTCTCCTTGATCCAGGAGGCTTAGAAGTGTAGCTGCAGCCACCTCATTTTCAGCCTTGTATGTGGCACTGCAAGAAGACATGCGGCCATAACCCCCAGCAGGTGTTGGTACCACCACGCTGATGTCACAGCTCTGGTGCAGGGTCGTACCTGGCCATAAAAATGTCTCTGGCAACATTGAAAAAGTGGCCCACAGTTGTAAATGGCAATTCATTTCTTTTGTGACACTGTTTGAATAGTAACCAAGGGGGAGCTTTTTTGATGAAGTGTAGTACAAATTGTGCATTTGAAAGCATATTTATTAAGCAACACTAGTCAAAACCTCTAGCTGCAGAGTGAATGAACTAATCAAACTGGCCCAAATTAGCAAAAAAGGTGTCCCACTTTGACCAAAAACACTGGCCCACAATAGCATTTTGTGTTTTTGGTTCGGCCCTGGACCTAGTGCCTTATAGGCCAGTCCGAGCCTGCTCTGCTGAGAGAATGACCAGTGGCACTCTTGATGGCTGTGATCTTGTCCTCTGAGGTGAAGATTCTCTCAGAGCTTGTGTCGCCCAGGTAGGTCAGACGTGGCATGGGCACCAACTGTGACTTTTTGAGATTGATAGAAAATCCCAGGTCGTATGTTGCACCGCCTCCGGAGATCTCGCCCTGACTAGACAGTCGTCTAGATATCGATAAATGTGATGGCCATGTGCCCCGAGTACGGTTGCCACTGCGTTAATTAGCCTTGTAAAGACCCTGGGGGCCGAACTGAGTCCAAAGGGTAGAACCCTGTATTGAAAGTGAAAACCCATGATCCTCAGGAAGGACCGATGGGGTTCCCAGATGGGGACGTGTAGGTAGGGTTCCATGTAATAATGTCCACTCAAAAATATCGCCATGCAAAAAAATCGGCGAAAAAGGTTTTTTTTGTGGGGACATTACTACATGGTACATGCGGTGGACACCCGCGCAACCACCAAACCCTTTTTTTATTTTTCATGGGTAGCAGGGACACCCCTGCAACCCGTGTCATGATGCCCGCTGCCTGGGAGCCGGTTCAAGCCCTGCGTCCCCGAAAGCAGACATCCAGTCCCCAAGGAAGGACCCAGCAACCCGATATAGGGGCCCTTTGGACAGTGTCCTGGCGCCTATGGCGCCAGGCTCATAAAAGACATCAGTCCTGGCGCCATAGGCGCCAGGCTCATTAGAGATGTGCTTGGGTGCACTTACCTGATGCAGACCATGCTGCAGGATCCCGGCCTCCTTGAGGCCTGAAAGGAACTACTTTACCTGTGGGAATAATTTACCATCCGGGCGTGGTCGGGGAAGGATACATAACTGGAACTTCTTCCAAGGCTATTTAAACCCCACCCGGACAGCCACACGTGCTTCGCGTTGTTCTGCATCTAGCAGCTGGATGCTCACCGTGTCTGCTCCTGCATCCTGATTTCTGCCACGCCTGCCAGCATCCTGGATCACCTGCAAAGGAAGAGAAGAAGAGAACAGAAGAAGGAAAAGTCCTTACCTGCTAAACCCGCATCCTGGAGACATCTCGCCGACAATCCTGAAAAGGAAGACTTTTATTTAAAAGCTCATTGCGTCGATCGCTGCAGCGCCGCATTCCACTCACCTTTACTGGGCGCCTCCATGTTCAGCAGCGATCATCCGGATTCGCAGTCACGCCCCAGCGCCTAGGGAGAAAAAGACCAGAACAAAAGGTGAGAGAGAGAAGGGAATAAGGAAAGCTAAATCTCCATGTTAAGACTTACCTGTTGATTCATTCCCTCTTCATTTCGGGTCCGCGCCGCATCCTGGCATTTCCGGACCCCGGCCCCTATGGGGAAAAAGAGACATCAGCGTTAATGAGCGAATGAAAAGACATTACCAAAAAACGCTCATTAAAGACTTACCTGATTTCTACAAGGATTTCACCTCTCATCTCGGGTCGGTGTCTGTTCCCCGGCATTCCGTACCCCGGCCCCTATGGGGAAAGAGACACTAGCATTAGTACATTAATGCATGGACACAAGGGGAACCTCTTACCAAAAAACTTACCTGGAAGCCAAGCAAGTTTGGTTCTCACCAATCCGAAAATCCAGTGAAGTAACTGGATACCAACGTACCCCTGCATCAGAAGCAGGATGGAGAGCTCGTCCTTCCAGACCCTAAGGTGAGACGCTACGAGGAATCACAGAAGGGTTTCGAGGAGGGTGAGAGGGGAAAGTGGGAGGCTGATTGCATTACCCCGCAGACAGTTAATCCCCTATTTTCGCCTACAGAAGGATACTTCTGTGAGCCAGACAAGCCAGATTTGGGGGCCCGGTCCAGTTTGTCTTCCGAACCCTGCGCATCACCTTAGAAGAGGTCACAGCAGTGCGAACCAGGCCAGCGCCTCCGTGGGAGTCAGGTGAGCATTACACCCTGTCCCTATATATACGGTTACCTATATAATGTCGCCACAACCTTTTCCCGGCGACATTATATACAGCAACAATATATATATAGGGATATTATTACATGATACCGTAGGTAGGCATCCTTCAGATCCAGGGAGCATATCCAATCTCCCGCACACAAAGTCTCTGCTATGAAGGGTGGGGTAACCATCTTGAACTTTTGGAGGGGAAGGAAAAGGTTCAAGGTGGAAAGGTCTAACAACTCTCAGGCCAGCCGGATTCTTTTTGCGTATGGCGAGAATTTGTGAATAGAAGCCCATGCCCCGCTGTGAGGCTCGGACTTCCTCCACTGCCTGGCTCGCTCCTAGCAAGCGTACCTCTGCCAACAGAGTTGCTGTACCAATCTGCGGGAGCGGAGGGGAGGGAGGTGGAGGGGGAACGGGAGCCAGAAGCCCATGGATACTGCTGAGAGGATCCTAGGGTCCGTGAACTTTGTCTGCCAGCGGTGTATGTGAAGGGCAAGCCTGGCCCCCACTTGATCCAGATTGGCCTGTCACAATTTCTTCCCCTCTGAAGCTGGGGCTGAGGAGAGGGACTGGAAAAAAACCTTGTTAGCCGCTTTGTGCTGTTTGCGCCTATGCTGGCTAGGGGATCTGTCCAAGTGCCTGGACCGTCTCTCCGGGTCGCCTCCGAAGGATAGACCCTTGTCCAAGCGCTTGTGCGTTTTGCTGTTGGTCGTAGGAGTGGACTTGGTGAGGATAGACAAAGATTTTGCTGTCTGTGAGCTATTCTTTTTCTTATCCAGTTCCTCATCTGTTGTTGAATGGAACAGGCACCCCCCCCCTCGAAAGGCAGGTCTAGTCTGCGTTCCAGCACATCTGGGGTGAATTTTGCAACCAACAGCCAAGCATTCCTTTTCATGTCCGTGGCAATACAAATGGCACGCCCAGAAGTTTCAATGTGGGCCACTGTGGACTCCATTAAATCTTGTGCCACGAATTTCGGCCTCTACCAGCCCAGCCTTGAAGCAAGCCTGGCTGTGGGTAGGGAGCTTGGGGAGGAAGTCGGCAATCTCCCTCCATGGTTTCTGGTTGACAGCCGCCAACATGGCATCAGTGTTGGCCTGGCACAGGTGGAGGGTGGCGTTATAATACATTTTCTTCCTAAACGCTTCCAATATCTTTTCCTCCTTGCCCAGGAGTGCCAAGGCCGAATTTGCCGAAGAAGATTGTGGCTTGGAGTATAGTGATGCTGCTATCATCACTGAGGAATGTGGTTGGGGGTGCACCAACAATAAGAGGGGGTCCCATTCTGTTTGCCTGTAGTTAGCGTTGAAACGACTATTGGTAGGCTGGGTAGAGTGTGGCTTGAGGAACCGAACGCTACTACATCTTTTTGAAGTGGGATTCCCGTTCTAGAAGTAGGGCGTAGCGTGAGAACTGTAGCCAGTTCGCCCCAACCCCCTGTTTTTTTATTGACACTTTTTTTTTACTAACAAAACAAAAATAAAACATAAAATAAAAAAAGCATTCTGAATTTTGTTTCGCCATTTTTGTTTGGAAAAAATGGCATTTCGAAAATGTGTTTTCGAAAACATGACTGGATACCGTGGTCGTGGGTGCTTGCGGCTGTACAGGAGGGAGCATGTCCCTGATCAGGTCCCTGGGGATAATACCCATGGCCCCATCAGTATGAGAAACTTCTCAAAGAACCTGGCTTCACAGGCCAGACAGGTGCCTGGTGGTATAGGCATAGGGGTTAGGGTCTGAGGCTGCTGTGTCCTGGGCACGCCCTGTCTTGCTGAATGGAGCAAAGTATATCTCCCCTGCGAAGTGGATGGATAGGATGTGGACCAAGTGACATGGGTTAACCAATCCCACCTGGAAGCTTTTTCCCCTGCGTGGTCACTGAAGGGAAAAGGTGCTGGGTGAGCTGCCATTTTGTCTGGCCCAGGGGCCATTTTGTTTTGCTCTGTGCCACGTGCCTGTGTCGTGGAACTTGCTGAGCTGGGACCGGCTTCCACCAGTACACTGAGCGGTGGTGGTTGAGGCCTACCCTGCACCTCAGGTCGGGGCCTGGCAGGCAGAGTGCCCTTGCCTGTGGCGCTGGTAGTGCGGCGTGCAGGCGGCCCCTCAGACATGGGTCCGGTATTAAGGCATTGCCCCTTGGGTTGGGACCCGGTAATTGAGCCTTGCGTCCCCTCAGCGGTAGCACCGGTAGGATCTTGCAACCCCTCGGCCTGGTGGGCGGCAGCTGGAGCAGCCTCAGTGTTGGTGCTGGTCTTAGGACCAGATAGGACCCTCCCTCTTGGGCGCTTCATTGGGAAGAAGTCACCCTTGACGGGTGCAGAGGAGAACAGGGCACCCACCTTGGGCCTGATCTTCTGCTTCACAAACGCTTTGAGGTCCTCTGGAGGCGATCTTCCGAGGAGCTCCCGCCACCTGGCTAGTCAGTTTGTGAGCGCACGCGGAGTCAAGGCGTTGCACGCGGTACAGCCGTCCCAGCCATTGTCTGGGCCAAGGCACCAGAGGCAGTGGGCGTGGGGGTCAGATGTTGGAAAGGGACCCTCGCAAGCTGGACACCTGCGGAAGCCCCCCATCGTCGGCATGTCCCAGGGAGGAGCGTGGCACCAAAAAACAAAGCAGTACCTAATAATGTAAAAGAAAAAAAGACAAGAATACTACTCTGGGGACGAGCACATGGAATTACTAGGCCAGAGGCCTAACCCAGGAGCGCTGGTGAAAGGGGTCCGTTCCCGTCAAAGCGGAAAAGAGGACCAGGGAGTGGCACCAGTGGGCAGAGTCAAGGGAGTGCATGCTCCCACGGCCGCACCCTTGTGCGCATCTAAATTTAAAGGGGAAGATGATTTTTCAGGTGAAAAAGGTTTCGTCTCCCGTCCCTAGCGAGGGATGCCCATACAGTATGGAGGAAAGGAGACAGGACGTAGGAGTAAGGCCCTGAACAAAAGACTGACCTTGCAGATGCCGGGCCTAGAAGACCTCATGTGCCAAGTCAGCATTTTGTTCACTGCCCTCTCCGGTGACTTTTTGGGGGATTCGGGGTTGTCCTCCCCCTGCACACCTGCTGTGCTGCAAGATCTGCTAAACCCACCACTTACCTGCTGCTCTCCGGCACACTCTGTTAGCTTCCTTCTAGGCTGCACCCCCCCAAAGGAGCACGGTCTGGAGACCGCAAACTGAAATGAGCACCCTTCGAAAAATCCAATGTTACACCACATCTGTGAAAATCCAAAGCGTTTCATCTTAGGTGGATTTGCAAAGAACTGCACTTTACCTGTGCATAAATGCTATCTTTTACCATGATAAACAAATATGGCTTGGTTTTGAATACAGTGAGCAAGCACTTGACATGCTCAAGCATTTGATCTGCAATAAGTTCCCACTAGAGGAAAACACCTCCCAGCCCACCTTTTTCTGGGACTTAACAGAGAAACTGTTGTAGAGGGCCTGTGTCCAATTACATTTAGGGAATTTTTACACTCACTTTTGAATCATTATTTAAGGAACAGAGCCAGCAGAGACCCTCAAGCTTTCCCAATCGGATTAACCCTTTCTGATCTCTCTCTCTCTAGGCATGCAGGTTTAACTCACATACACGTTTCCTCATGGATAAGACCTGAATGCCTGTTAGGCAGAAACCTGTGCAGTTCCCTTAGGGACCACGGCAAAAGATTTAAGACTACAGGTGTTTGGCAGTAAACCCACTTGGTAGCAGTCTGTACCACACAGGTTCACTTGGTAGCTGTGGCTGAGCAGTCAGACTTCCCTCAAGAAGAGTTAGGCAGTATATAGAGTATAAACAATAGGTACAGAGATACAGTAGCACAAGCAAACACTGACCAGAGTTTTGGTGTAAAAGTATATAGTTATTTATTTAAAGACACACTTGCAGATTACACTAGCACAAAGAGGTAAGTAAATTCAGCACACAGTCACTATTATATATCTACAACCCTAATTACTTATTAGACCAGTCTTAATGAGAAACACCACTTATTTTCAGATAGAGGTGAGCGCTTAACATAAGATGGCACGCTAATAAGTTATTAAAAAGGGAGGGGAAAAGGCAGAGTTATGGAAGCACACAAATTTCAATACCACAGTAAGGCAGGATAGGCAGAGTTCTACTGGAGAGCAAGGAAGTCAATTGCAAGGCCCACTCTTGGAGAGAGCAAGCAGAAGGGGTCCAGGTTCACAGAGTGGGGTTATGCCCAAAGAGTCTTGTAGATAGTTTGCACACAAAGAATGAAATTAAAGTCAGGAAAAGTTAGCTAGGTTGGCCCAGGCCAGCCCAGGTTAGAAAGTCGAGGCTTTACTGTCACCCCGAACAATCTGTCGCAAGGGAAGCCAGGCGAGACACAGTACCTTAAGTGGGAAGGAAGCTCCAGCGGGGCAGTTGTTCCTGGCAGCGGATGCATGTTGGTGTTTCGTCCAGAGGAAGAGGAGGTCTCGCCGTGGAGAAAAGATGAAGGTCGTGCACTGCCAGGGAAGAAACCAGCAGCGGAGTTGGTCGGTTAAAAGGTAGTACCCTTCTATTTGCGGTAGTGGTAAACTGTGGTATTCTGGTTGCCGGGGTGCTTGGCACGGGCAAGGCGGCCACGAGATGCTCCAGGAAGGTGAAAAGAAGGAAAAACTGGTTATCTCCACCAGTCAAAGGAAGAAGACTCTCCGGACTGGAGATCTCCTCTGTCGTCGGGAAAAGTGGCGAGACGGTTCAGCAGGGCTCCACTCAGCTTCTCCCTCCTCGGATTCTTAGGTCCTGTGGTGTCTTCTGAAGTTCCTGTCCCCAAAGCCCTGCTTTTATGCAGCAAACCCCCATTCATTCAGCCTAGCTGTCAATCAAACATGCTAAGTGGTGAGCCGGCCGGCTCATCACTTGGGCCAATCACACAAGAGTGCGACTTGAGTTGCCAAGGCAACTCAGTCCAGGGTGCCTAAACCCCCTCCCACACACCCTGTGGTACCCAGACAGAGTGGCACCACTTTTGGAGGCTTCTGTGGAGAAGCCCGCCAAAAAGTGGAACAAAAGGCTCGACTTGGGTTGGAGTCACAGAAGAGAACACAAACCCCATTTTAGAATCGAGTTCTGGCAAAAAATACCAACCGGTGAATTATTATTAAATAAATAAACCAGCGGTATGTTCGAGGCTATAGGAATTAAATAATTAAAGTTAGTAGCCTCGAACAATGGAAAAATCCCATAGAGATATATTTGCAGTCAAATATAAAAAGTAGTATCCACTGCCACCAGCCAAAACTATCAGGGGGGACAGAGACGTGCCCCCTCGAACAACAGACCCCGGGGCAATCGAATTGCCCCGACCAGTACATCCACAATATGATGGTTTGTACTGGTTTCTGTTCATAATTTGGGACTAGTAAAGCCAATGGTGACTTCACATGCCCTGGGAGACAGTAGTCAGTCCCAGGGTATGGAGTCTATGTTTGGGGGTCGCTACGACACCCCTGGGTTACGGCACGGAGGGTGCTATGTAACCCCTATCAAAAACACATGAGACCCTATGGAGTAAAAGACCCCATAGCCCATAAAACACATGGAAAGACAAAGGAACACCTGAAATTGTGTCTGAGAGTGGGAGTAAAAGAGTCTCACTCTTAGCAGGAGAAAAAATAAACCCCAAAAATCCAGCAAAGCTGCTGGGGGACTCACTAGGTTTGGGAAATTAGCCTCCGGATACTATCCAAGCACAGCTCTCATGCATTTTGAGCAGGCTGCAACTTGCAAAATCCAGACTTTTTTCCTCATTCCATGTGTGTTTCTACTTTAACAAATTATTCCCGCCCACGTGTCATGACCCTGCACTTTTTAATTGGTCTTTCCATTGGTTTACTTAATAGACAATCCCAGAGAATACACTGCCCCAATCTTCATAGGTTGACTATGTATCTAAGCATGTTAAAAAGGTGGGGGCTGCAAACTCCAGTCAATTTTGCATTTCAAATCAAATTTTATTCCATATCTCATCATAGCAAAATGACGATTGACATACGGATTTCTGTATTTCCATGGTCACAACGAACCCAGTGACATCCGACATGAATATGTGAGATATGTTTAGATTCATTTAATAGAGAATCTCACATTTGCAACTTTTCCAATTGATTCTAGGTCATATGGTTGTGGTTTTATATCCAAGGTCATCTTTAAATGCATTTCTGAGGCCTATTCTATCTTAAGTTTCATTTTCTCTGAACTATGAAACGTATGTGCGAAGCATGCCTTTCACTTAACAATGAACAGGGTTTACTGACATGTCTCCTTTATTTGTAAAAACTTTTCAAGGCTCCAACTGGAAATTCTTATTGGAAGACCCAGTTCAAAGCTCAAATCTTAAGTGCAATAATCTTTCTTTGAAGCAGAGGGGCTTGGAATTCAGTGCTCAGACCATATGATTGATTCAGATTTACATCTTTGCAGAAGACCGTGGATTCAGCATTGCCAGAATTTAAATATAGTTTTCTTTAAAATGATGTCCCTTGAGGATTCTATAAGAGTGGGAGGCATCTCATTAACAAGCGGCCTTGAACAGACAGTCTGTCGTACAACTTGTAATGACTTTCCTTGATGACTAATTATATAGGGCCTCAGTAAAAGTTTGGTGGTGCAGGAAAAAAGTATAGGTAATACTGTTACCGTTGTTTTTTCTGCAAAGCCAAATTATAATTTTGTTGGATTTACAGCTAGCGGAATAACCGTGCAAAAAAAATAATAATAATCGGACGATTTATTTGGGGGTGGGGTGGGCGGGGGGGAGGGGGAAGTGTGTCGGAATCACCTTGCTGCTGGAGGTAAATCTTCGACGTTACCTTAAATAATTAGCAGATTTGCTGTGCAGAAAATCCTCAAAAAATCACAATGGAGTTCTTTGGATGGGGAGTTACCACCACTTTTAAACCCACAGGACCAAGTGGCGGTAACAATAGTTAAGCTTGGTGGAATTACCACAACACTCTTAATGAGGCCGACATGCCTGTCTCCTTATGATGGTCAAACTAATCTGCAATGTCAACCTTGGCCCACATCAATATGCATACCGGAATTAACTAATGTGCTTGTTGTCAGGTTTTACTAGAGCGCCAACTAAACCAGAATTGTCAAAGCCGTGTTAGAAAACCTATTCAGAATCAAACAGTAAAGTATTCTCCAGTTTAAAGTCCCACGTATACTATTATTTCTTAGTATATTTACTATAGACATTTACAAATGTATCATACTTTTCTGACATATATTCTTAATAAAATGCACTGCAAGCTGATCAGCCTGGTACAGTAGGAGGCTTCTTTTGAACCTATATGGCAACATTTTATAAAATTAAAAGATTGTGCACTGCAATGCATTTTTAAACAACAATATGTCGGTTTATTAAAGAGTTGAATACATTAAGCTCTGTAGAAACGTATCAATATTTTCAGGGTAATGTAGAAACTGGCGTCATGTTTTCTTTTGTGCTGGTCAACATTTGTCAAATAGACCTGTGCCGGCCTTGCAAAACCTCCTCACATTTGCGAGTTTTTTTTTTTTTTTAAATGAGGGGCAAGAATCAATTTCAATGTACTTGACACCCCTGTACTGTTCTGGGATGCTGCCTTGCCATTTTTAGTTCATTTGAAGCGCTGTCCTTTGTGTCCACTAGGTGGAAGCAGTGCAAAATATTGTGTATATAAGGATCAGGTTGTGGTACACCCCGTTTCGGCGCCGCCGATTCGACGCGGCCAGTTCGGCGATGGGATGATTTGGCGCGCTGTGGGATTCTCGGGTTTTTTGCTATAACATAAACAACCCTTCCAAACGTGCTGCCGACGCAAGAAGAGCGGCGGCCCCATTGAAGCAGTCAAGATTTCTCACCTTGCGTAAAACTGAGAAACTACATTAAAGGGGTGCGTTCAGGGATAGCTTTTAGTGCTTTGCAGGATGTGGGGGGCAGATGTGCAGGTCAGAGGTCCTCAACATGCACACGAATGGCCGCACATATATTGTATGTGATACGGCTTGAAAATGAAGGCTAATGTTTCATTTCTAAACTTTCAGCTCGGTGCTTGGAAGACGATACTGATGGCACTGTTCGGTATTCCAGGCTTTATGGCTGTAGAATGCACGATGCACGCTAAGCCACTGCAACCCGTCCCCCCCTGGGTGTGACCCCCACTTCCTAAAGTGCCCCCTTGAAAGCCGCTCTCCCCGAGGTCTCCATTTCGGAGCAGGACATTTCTGTGCGGCCAGTTCAGCAGGACATTTCTGTGCGGCCAGTTCGGCGCAGGCTGCCGCGCCGAACCGGCCGCGCCAAATCAGCCTGCGCAGAAATGTCCTGCTACGTCAGGTTGTGGCTTGATGGAGGTCTGACTGTCGTATATTTTACAAGGTTGTGCAGGCAAGGGGAGAGGGGGGTTGGTCTCCGGAGCTACTGGTTTTTGAAAACTAAGGGATCCGACTGCCTGCTTGGAGTCCTCCAAGGCACCGAAAACGCAATATGTTTTTATCGCAGCACAAGGGCGTCAGCAGAGTCCAGGTACATTTTACATTCTTAACAACAAAATCACTGTTTTATTAGGCCCTCAACGATCATAGAGCAAATGGGACTTTAGCCCAATGCCCCTTCGCCCCCCCGTTAAATTCTGGGTTATGTTGACTTGACCTAGCTCACCTACAGAGCCATCAGCAGGCAGGGCAAGGCATAGGATAAACGGTACCTGGAACTGCACTGGCAACTACTTCTGTAAAACTGCATGAATCGCGAGTTCTTGGGAGGATGAAAGGAGGCAACCCCTCTTCACAGCAATCCTTAAGTGTCGAGTTTCAGACGTGACATGGAGAGTTGTTGAAGCTTTTAACGTTGCAGCTTCGGTTGAAGGGTCACCATTTGCAAATACGTTAGGTGCTGAATGCCTACAGAGAGGAAGAGACTATAAAACAAAGTAAAGCTACTTTTTAAAAGTTGAGTTTATATCCAGGAGGTCTACTCTTTAAAAATGAAAACAAAAGTGGGTTTGCATTATGAAACTTGTAGTCGTTCATTCGGGGTACGGCAAATACAGCTACAAAGATTTGTTTTGCTCAACACGTTTTTATTAGGATTTGCATGTTGTAAGGTTTATGTACTTTGCAAAGTTAACTCTATAAGACCGTTTTATTGTGATTCTTGAAAGCCAAAACAAATATCAGTACTAAGTAGACTTTGGAAGATATGTGGCACGGTGCCTAAATTGGTGGGTTCAAACCCTGGCTTCACTGCAAAGCCAAAATGTGTAATCCTGGGCAAATAATTTGATCCATCCCAATCAAAGCATTACTGTGCAAGCAAGTATCAAAAGAAATGTGTATTTTGGTCCTTTAGTCCTATCACGTTTAGAGGCAGTGTCAGTGGCCTGATGTGCAATCAATTGCACAATTTGCTGCTTACTTGACACTAGTTCCCACAAACATGACTTCATGGAGATCGGCCCTACACAAGACCCCCCCACAGCCCCCAGAGTCTCTGAAGTTAGCCCCTCCCCCAAAATGTGAAGTCAAGCACCCTCCCCAACTTTTTAGTCTAGTTGCGCCCCTGACCCCATGTTAGGACAGTTTTTCTAAAGTTCACCTAAGGGCTTTATAAAACCATACAAGTAGGCAATACAGAATCTCAAACTCTTAGTATAAGGCTGCACCACGTGATATAATGGTAGCCATGACAGAGCAGCCAGGCTTAGCTTAGGAGGGAGGGCTGTATATTGGTACAAAGAAATTGTAGCATCCATATGGTCCAAAGAAACACTGATACACTAATGTATTGCAAAAATAATGTTTTATTTTATATAAATGTAGGCAAAGAAATCTTTTGAAAGGCAAGTACTATATCATAACTCAAAGAGAACTAAAAACCAACACAATACTTTGGTTTGCATACCAAAGTATAACCTTATTTAGAGCAGCAATATACAGTTCAAGGAGAGTAAAACATAATGATACACATTTAGAATATTCATGGGGAGTAAACACAAATTAGACTTTTAGAAAGACACAATGTAATTCAAGGGAGGATGACCCTAATGGCAATAACATACACTGCAATCACCTAGTTAGACCTAGATTGTTACAAGTATACACCTTGCAACATATCCAACTTATTCTTCTGTTAGGAATGGCTACAGTTACAGCACCATTACTTTTCAGAACACAGTTCAAAGATGAGTAAATAACATATAATTTTGAGAGGGGCAGTCGTCAGTTACTCATGGATTTAAGAACTCAGTAAGACTGTTTTAGAAGTGCCTTAAGCAAATCAAGGTAAGCACAACTCAATGTTACACATTTAGAATGGCAATCAGCTATTCAAGGTGAGTAAACCCTATTGGTAAACGTTTACACTTATTCTGTTTCAGAATAATAAAACTATACCAACTCAATTACTTTCAAGAAGGGTAAAACACAATTCAGAGTTAAGTAAATAACTCATACGTCTCAGCGGGGCAACGAGCAACTCAAAAGTAAGATCTTTAGGACACTTTGTAATTTATTCCGTTTAGGAATCAAAGTTATACACAAACACATTTACGAGTAAGTAGCACTTGTGATATTTTCATGACAAAGGCCTATACTTTTAAAGTCCTTCCCTACTCTAGGGTGTGAGCAATCTCGGAGGGCAGAAGAGAAACCCTACTGGTCTAGCAACCAAACAAAAGCAGGTCAGGATGAGGCTTAGATTCAGAGGATTTCTCTTTCAGCAAGTCAGTACAGACTTCAAACATAGGAGAAAGTGTTCAGGGACTTCATAGAAGGCTCCCTAGATGTGTTACAACGTTAAATCTGGGCGAACGGTATGGGTGAACTCCCAAACACACAAATCACCCACTAAGCTACACAGGATCAACTCAAGACTTAAGGTAAGTATTACCCAAGCCACCACAGTACCTCTGCAAGGAAGAGCTTCTGGATGAACACCTTCATGATGTAGCAGCAAGGGACCTGGTCTCTGGATTCTTGGTCTGGTGACGAAAGAAATGGACACTGGATGGGAACTTGAAGCAGAAGTCGACAGAAGAGGCTCCCAACAAAGGAATTTTCAATGCTTCTTCTATGCTTTACAGGAACCAGATGAAGAACTGATATCTCTGGTCAGATTCTCTTTACTTTCTCGGTCCAGCACTCCGGTGAAGGGAGTTCAGGGATTTGAATCTAGTCTCTGAAGGCTCAGCAGGAGTCTAAAGCTTCAGCAAAAAACAGACTTAGGGAAGACCATGCACCAGACTCCGGCTCGAGGTCCCCTGGTATTTATGGTTTGCAGTCCAGACTGGAGCTGACACCTAACCACATAATGCAAGAGGTAAGCAGCCCTACCATGTGAATGAAGCTGTGTCCCAACCATTCCACAGCCATCTGCATGTGCACTGTACCAAATCAAACCGCATCCCCCCTCAACGAAATGCAACTACAAGCAATGACTTTAGCCAATACACAGCACCAAACACCATCAACTGAAAGGACAGTCCCCCATTACTGCGTACAAAGGAGTCACATGACGGTCAAATACATAAATACACCACTACACTGACACAGAGGGCCAACTAAATTGCATAACAACTTTTGTTGTGCTAAGTGAGATCATCATGAGGCTGACAGCAATGGTGCCAAGATGAAAGCATAAAAATCACTGGACATCTCCCAGATCACTGAAACAACCACTGTGGACTAACACAGTGCATGGGCACTCACAAGGAACTGGACCCCCCTGCGCACACTAGTTGATGGCATGCAAAACAGTCCATAAGAGGAATACCCACAAAGCAGTCACATTGTGTGACTCCTTTCGTGCATGGAAATGGGGTTGAAAGTAAGAGATAAATGCATGCCATGATGTCACTTAATGAGGTCAAATCTAATGTGATAACTTACACATACATTGTTGCCCACATGCAGGTGATGCGGGCTATCCCTTGAAGAGGTGGCTCCTTACCCCAGTCCGGAACCCACAGAACAGGCACGAGGAGGACTATAATCGTGACCATACACGAACCCGTGTGGTGATTGAGAAGACATTTGGCCTCTTGAAGGCACGGTTTCGCTGCCTCAACAGGTCTGGTGGGGCACTCCTGTACCGCCATGAGAAGGTGGCAAAGATCGTCATGGCATGTGTAATGCTACACAATATGTGCATCAGAGGAAATGTGCCCCTGCCCTCTTACGCTGAACTGCAACCACCTGACGAAGAGGATGAGGAGGGTGGAGATGGGGCAGCACCTCAGGGAGGAAGCGATGCACAGGAGGCACGTGCCATGCGTCAGACTCTGATCAACCAATGTTTCTAGCAAACATGGACGGGGGTGTTACATGGAGATGGCACTCGGGGCACTGGGTGTGTCAGGGACATGGACACTGTAGACTGTTAACCAATAAAGCACACGTACGCAATAAGCAATATCCACGCATGTGAATTTTGAGTACCCAAAAAGTGTATTCAAAATGCAAAAGTAAGTGAACATGCCCACCACCCTCTTCCCCCCTCTACTCCCCAACACACCCACTCCCCCCTCCCTCCGCCTCCCTCTACTCCCCAACACACCCACTCCCCCCCACCCCCCCGTCCCCAACACATGTTGTGCAGGACTGTGCACAAGTGGATAATTTGGCACCGGTACACAAGGCTGTGCCTATTGGCACCCCCCTCTCCCAGCACCCGGTGCACCCCTGTCCGATCGCCGCAGGTTCCTGCCCGACCTGCGCATGGGGCTGGTCCTGGTGGAACTGGCAGCCGAGGAAGAACTGGGTTGCTCGCATGGACGCATGTCCCTCATTGTTTGAACAAACTCGGACAGTACGTGCCGCACTGCGGCCAGTTCAGCACATACGTCCTTTGAAGTTGACTTCATGGCAGACCTCAAGGTAGCAGCACAATCACGCATTTCCTCCCTAGCAGTGGCACATTCTGTTATATGCTGGGTCAACATGCCAGTTAGTTCTTGTTGGCGCCTAATGATCACCTGCATCCCCTCTTGGGTGTTGTGGGCTGTGACTGATGGACGAGGCATGTCCATTAAACTGTTAGCCTCCTGCACAGGTGTGTGTGGCCTGGGAGTAGCCGGCCACGAGGTTCCTGGAGATAGCCTGTGTATGCTGTTGTCGGGCTGGCTGCTCAGGGACAGGTGGAGGGAATGCAGGGGGCCAGTGGGTGTAGTGTCTACATGCACGACATCCCCTTCCTCTTCGTCCGAGATAGCTGCGGTGGCAGCCGTTTCTCCCACGGTACTGCTTTCGGCCGATGCAGTAGCTTCGGCGGACAACACTGGGCAGATGGTGGATGTTGGTGGCGCCGAAGTGGTGGACATGGAAGACATCTGTGCCGTCGCCTGTGCTGTGCCCTGGGGCATTTGCTGTCTTTGGGTTTTCCTTGTTCCCCCTGAAGTGGAGGGCCGGTGTTGTGCCTCTTCGGCCCTGGCCTTCTTAGCAGGGGTCGCACCAGTGTCATCATCGGCGCTTTCAGATTGTGCGCCTGTGGTGGACCAAAGGAGGGAGAGGGTTAGTGATGGGTCCACGTGCCTTGAGCATGCATTGTGATGGCTGCATTGATTTTGATTGCTGGATGAGTCACACTGGAGGCAGTGACATACAGGTAGTCTCACTCTTGGGTGGGTGATGCATGGAGGCATGTGGGTAGCTACAGGAATGGGGTGCATTATGCATGTGTACAAGGTGAGGCTCAGCACTGCCTGTAGGCAGTCTTGTGCTAATGTGTCTGGTGAACCCTGGTATGTGTCATTGCAATTCCCATTCATCTGGACGTCATCGTGGTGGTATTGGCATAGTTAGACTTGAGACACCTACCTGCATCGGCTGATGACGGGGCTCCTCTCTCCATGTCCCCTACTCCCTCTATGCACTCCGTGCCTATGGTGGAGGCCCATATCTCCTCCCACGGCTGTAGTTTTAGGGGCGACTCAGCACCTCCACCAGTCGGCATGCTGATATTGTGGTTTGCCGCCAGTATGCTTCGCACACGGGGATGTAGATCGTCCCACCGCTTGCAGCATTGTTTGGGGGTTCGGGGTGTTGTGCCGACAGCACTGACCCTCTGGGCGACCATAGCCCAAATTGCCCTTTTCCTCTGCAGCGCTGGTCGGGTAATCTCGGTGGCGAACACGATGTCTGCGTGTTCTTGGAGGGTTTCGGCCAACATTGTCAGCTCCTCCCTTGAGAAGCACTCCTGGCGCAGCCGATCACTGCTCTTCTTCAAAACTTTGGGCATCCTGATGTCAAAGGGGTGGTGTTGGAGGTTTGTGGAAGTTGTGGGGGTCAGATGTCTCCTGGTAACAGAGGATGGTAATGGATTGTGTTTTTAAAGATGGCCACCGTGCTCTTTCCCGTTCCTGTGCGATGACGCTACTTCCGGATCCGCTTATTTACGGTCACCACTAATAGCGGTTCCCGCTAATTGCAGTTACCGCTATTAGCAGTGGCCGCTAATGTCAATAGCTAGGGTGGTGGAGGTGCTATTTGCACTGCATGCGATACCGGTAAGTGGGATTTTTCACCCTTTAGTGGCATGGCGGTAAATTCATTACCGGCATGGGGCAATGCTCGTGCCCGAGAACTCGTAATGTGCCGCTTTTAGAGGGCTCTTGCCAGCACGGACACGTTATTTGCGCCATGCCGGTAATGACCGATACTTACCGCCAGGGTCGTAATGAGGGAAAATAACTGAGACAGCCCTGCCTGAAAGTGGTATGAATGCAGTGTGGAGTGTTGAATGGCTGGGTACTTGTCCCAAAACACATAACTTGTTGTGAGTGTCTGGAGAGGAGTGAATGGCCTGAATGCACTAGGAACCTGATTGGATGCCTGCCTGCATGAATGCCCTTCTGACCGATTGGTTGCCCGAGTGTGACGCAGCAGAATGAATGGGAGATCAACAGTATATCTGGGGACCTCTCACTGCTAGGAATTGTGTTCAGAAGCTGAAGTACACTACGATGAGTAACTGAAGCTTGACCTTGAAGCCCTGCTGGACGAGAAGAATTGCTGTTGCTCTCCTTCACAATCTGAAAGCTGCTGTGCCTCCAAGGACTGACCTAGAGAGGACCTGGTAAGGCGCCCTCTTCCCGAGCTAGGTAGACAGACCTTCGACAGGCTGCCGACCCGAGACGGGGTCCGCCGCGGAATCACAAGGAGAAGCGCCCGGACTGTTGTCCGCCACTGTCGATGACTGCCATCGCCGACCGGAGCCGCTGTGCTCCCGTTTGCCTTAGAACTTTCGAATCCAAAGACACTCTCGTCCACATCGTCGCCGCTGTATTCTGCTGGAGAAGGCCTGACTGTCGACACACCGAGGAGTATCCGCCCGTGGGTTCCTGCCACCCATAGACCACAGAGACACCGACAACTTGACACCTTTGCTGTGCTACAGTTCTTCAAAGTCTTTGAGGTCCCGAACTTTCGACACCGAGGTGCCCCACACGCCTCTTCCTTGCAGGATGTTTACGCTTGCCGTCAACGAGCACTGCTAGGAATGAAGCTACCACTTCACCCTCGTAGCTCAACCTGTTCTCCGTCGGACGTTCGACGACCCGTGACCCCTGCCTTAAAGGGAGGGCACTCAAGAAGGGCCGTCAATTCCCCGCCGAGGAACGCTACAAAGCCAGATACTTTGGGGTTGCAGAACTATTGGGAAGTCTATTGTGAACAATATATGGACTGGGCTTGTATCTTTATTCTACAGGTTGCCCAGGTGGGTGGGGTCTCCACACAGAACTGTCTAGGTAGCGGGACCAGTATTCTGCCAATTGTTCCAACCAACTGCTTTCCTCCTATTTTCTATTGTTGGTTTCCTTATTAATTTGGTCTGTGTGACATTTAACCTGAGTACAGTTGATGCACTTTAATGAGATCTACTAATAAATGTGGCACCACCTAGAACTGTGTATATTTACCATTGTTGATTTTCGGAGCACAAAGTGAGTTATTGTGATTGTGTACATAAACTTGAATATTAATGATATAAAGACTGTTTTAACCAATACAGTGTGTGGACATTCCTTTGTGGGGCTTGGGGACTACACTTTACGTAAGAACCAGCCTGCATCACCTCCTGAGAAGCTAGGCCTTGATTGCTCGACCACGTACCAATAATAGAGAATCTTGGCTGGGGTCCTCTGTGCCTCTCCTCTACCATATAGAGAGCGGAAGTACAGACAGCCACCTCCTGTCCTTTACAGTCACCCAAAAAAAAGATTCCCACTCACCCAGGAACATGGAAAAAATTATCAATAAGTCAAGCGAAAGTTTCTGAGGTTAACACACCCCACAGTACGGGTGATTGAGCATCCCTCATGAATGTAATGCAATACATGCTGGAGTTTTGCAAAGGAAGGTTAACATTGCTGACTCGTTTACGTCTGATTAGGAAAGCTCTAGGATTTACAAAGCCCTGCACAGCAAAAGATATGCAGGGCTCTTATTTGTTCACCCTAAATGACATGTAAGAAAACCACACAAGAAGGAATTTCATGAGCCTTTGCTATTCAAGTGAAGCTTTTATTTTTTTAATAGCACACATACCATGTGAACTGAACGAATTCTGGGGACTTCTAATTTTGACAAATAAGGCCCTGTTAAATACCCTGGAGTGTACAGGATCACACTAGCTAAGTAGAAGAGTGGTATTTTAGAACAGTCTGCTACTTTGGCACTTGACCTCATATGTTCCCAGCTCAAATGATAGAAATGTGTGGGCTGTTTTATAAAGAGAGCTTGAAAAGTAGCGATCACAATAAAACAACCTGACAATTTTGTAAATACTTATACAATTGTTAAGCAAATGAGGACTATAATTTTTCCCAAGTTGAATGGAAAAACACAATTGTAAGGATACAAAGCAGTGCAAGTCTACAAATGCTACAAACATCTCTTTTGGATATTTGAAATGTACTTTTAAGACTTACCTGTTTTGTTTGAGTAAGCAAATGTCACACACACAGAGTTAGAAGAGAAAGTTATGAATTTTGTGTGACACGTTATGTCATTTGCCTTGTAAAAAGGCATGATCTGGCTGAAGCTTTGTGAAGTCTTCCCCAAGAAAAATCTGCCCATCACTGTTTTTACCACCAGGGGGCGCAGAAGGCAATGGCTGCCTAAAGCTTGGCTCCGCGCCCCGAGGGGAATTCAGAGATAAGAAAGAGCTATCCTTGACCAACAAAGTTAAAAGAAATAAAAAGAAAACGCGTCGGAACCGTGTGGGATGAAGATCCGATCCCGGTAAATATAGACAAAGAGGTGAAGAGAAGTAAACCCAGGTTCGGCCCTTCCCCCTCACGGGCTTGTGAAAAATGGTGGGCAGACTAAATGGACTACAGAGCCCGCAGTGAAATGAGGCTGCCAACGGAAAAATTCAGTGAAGTAGAGACAGCACAATAAGAAACTGCCCCGAAGTGCATGCCGACCCGTTGTGGCACTCGTTCAACAGTGAATTAGGCACTGGGTCCTGTCAAGCAGGAGACGCGAAGAACGCGGGGAGGAGGAGCGCACTAGGAACCCCCCCCCGTACGGACCGCCCGTACTGCACCTGTGATGAACAACGGGCAACGTTAGCAGAGCGGGACTCCGATACAAGGGAAGCGGAGGAGGGGGCAAACAGCAAGTCTCTGACTGAGGGGGGAGAAACTCGAGGTGGACCCCGCAGCAGCAGCAATGCAGGAAAGTGACCAAGAGCCAACAGTGGGGAGCTGCTGAGACCGGCGCTCGCTCCCAGGTGAGAACCCACAAGGGAGTCCACAGCACAGTGCATTTGAGGCAACAGGGACCGGGAAGAGAAAACCTGCGGCAGACAGCAAAGCAAGTCTAGGACCCCCCCCAAACAGTAAGTGGACGTGGATCACCCACTCAAAGTCGGATCCAGCGACAAAGACTGCATCCAGGGGGGGACATAAGGCGAGGAAGCCAGGTAGACCCAGAGCCCGTGGAGTCGGTCGAAGCCGTGGAGGGACGCGCTAACACCCGGAGAGTGGAAAACATGAGCCGAAGGGAGATTGAAATCTGAAAGAGAATAGCAACAAATGAGCTTCATGAGTGACTGGCCTCCAAAATCCAGCAACACGGTAGGCCAACATACGATAGCGGGGGACAAGGCTGCAGAGAGGGAGCAGAGGCATTTAACACAAAACGAGAAGAAAGCCCACAGACAGGAACAAAATGACTCAGTGGCATGTAGAGAGGTGTGGGGGGCCCTAAGGCAAGGCAGAAGGCTGCAAACCAAACTGTGAACTGCCAGATATAACTGTTAGCAGCCGTAAACACCAAACAACAAGGGGACATACAGTCACAGTAACAAGGACAGTGGACAAATCACTGGATAACAAGCCTGGGGTCTCACTGAATAAGAGAGCTCAGAAGATTGAGCAAGAAAGCCTCAGATCGAGAAAGAAGAGCGCTCTGCAGGCGGGAAACACCCAGGAGTTCAAGGGGACATACCCCGCTCTGCGAAGGCACCCCGCCCCACCACTGTGGGCATAACTGCTCCCCCAGAACCATAATCAATAGTCACCCCGAGGTGCACCCCGAGTACAACCACCGCGACACCCCCTGTCAGGGGAAAGAAGCGACCTGGAAACCAGTGCAGGATCAGCAAGGGGATCACAACAATAATAAGGGGACACTCGGCCCTGGAAGAAAATAGTTGCAAGCCGGAGGCCCCTCCTGAGGGAGGTCTAGAGAGGCTTCAGCAGTACAGGAGAGAGCGCCAAAGAACCCAGGTGACATCACTGGAAGACGCGGCTACAATGAGCATGACTGCCACGAAAGATGACACAGCAGGGATCATGGCAGAGATTAAGGCTCCGAGATCGGACATA
Organism: Ambystoma mexicanum; assembly: GCF_040938575.1. Taxonomy (NCBI): domain Eukaryota; kingdom Metazoa; phylum Chordata; class Amphibia; order Caudata; family Ambystomatidae; genus Ambystoma; species Ambystoma mexicanum. The sequence continues at coordinate 347,507,481 of NC_090922.1, forward strand.
CAGACGTAAATATATGAAATAAGGGGTAAAGTGGTGTGAATAGAAGGTAAAGTGGAAGACTTAGAGAACCATCAAGCCAACGTGGACCTAATGGAAATAAAACTGAATGCAAGGATGACAGACACTGAACTGCGTGAGGAGGAAATCACGCTCAAAATGGATGACATAGAAAACAGGGAACGGAGGTCAAATTTGAGGATCCTAGGCTTGGCTGAGAAGGACGGGGAAACACTGCAACAAGTGGAAAGGAATGTTCAAGACATAGTTAACCTCCTGTTTGAAGACCAAGGAGCCAAACTGGTAACAATTGAGAGAGCCCACAGAGGAGGCAGGGCGTTTGGCAGGGGACAACGTTCGAATTGTGGTTAAGTTCATTAGCGACAAGGAAAAGACAGAAATCCTCATTAAACCTAAACAGAAACAGGACATTGAATTTCAAGGCACCAATATTAAAATATTTCAGGATCTCTCAAGCTTGCCGCTGGCAACAAGAAGGGTATGCCGGCCACTCACCTTGTGGCTCACGGAGAAAACAATCAGATACAGGTAGGGGTACCCATTCGACTTATCCTTCGAACATAGAGGAGAGGACTACAGAGTCACAACACCTGAAGAAGCAAAACAAGTCCTCAACAGCTTAACGGCCCAGATGAGCACCAGAGGGCCTGTTGGCCCGCATGAGGTCGCACTCTCAGTCTGAAGAGCAGGGAGGGGCTCCACGCAGACAAAGGAGGGCCAAGGTGGGGAGAAAATACTTCAAGCCGAACCCGGTGTCGCCCGCGAAGCCACCATAACAAAGGTATGAGAGTGAGGGTTGCATGGGACATGGAAAGGTTTTTTTCAACCAAACAACACAACCAAACACGCAGTGCATATATCAACAGTTCAATTGTACATTTTTTTATTTTTGACCACTGCTCCCCCCATCCCACCCCCCTTTATGAGCCTATTTATTCCACACAGTCTATCTGTCGCTCGTTCTGGGGTCTAACTTTCCGTGGACGCCGTCAGGTCTTGCACTGTTCCAAACAATTCCGCTATTAACGATTTCCATGCCAACAGGGTTCCTGCTTCCTCCTCTCCCCCCTACCGTGCTTGCCTCTTGCCATACCATGGTTTCCGCCTCTGCCCATTTCTGCAACTCCTTCCACCACACCTCCACCCGTGGCCTCTGGCAGGTCTTCCATCCCATGGCAATTCTTCTTTTTGTAAGCACATATGCTAGGTCTTTTAGTTTACCGCCATGCTTAAGTTTCTGCGATCTGGGGAACCCCCCCAGCAAGCAGGCGCAGGCTGCATCTATGATGATCTTGACCACCTTTTCCGCTAGTTTCTGCGCCACCTCCCGCCAGAAACACTCAATTACTGGGCATGAATAAAACATGTGTAACATGTCGATCTTTTCTTCGTCACATTTGGGACATGCTTGTCGTCCAGCGTTTCCAAACTTCGATATCCTCAAAGGTGTCATATACGCCCTGTGCGTAATATACAGTTGTATCTGTTTCAGTCTCGCGTTTGACACCTTCTTGTGGTATCCCAGGGCACGCTCCCACATCCCATCCTCTATTGGGGCTCCTACGTCCTCTTCCCAGTCTAGTCTCAATTGCGATAAATCCATCCCAACCTTAGACATCACCATCTCATACAGTCTAGAGGTCTCATGCCCCCCCCCCAATGATATATCATATATTACATCTATGGTAGAATCTGGTTCTCCTTCTAGTACTGTTTTGGGCAATGTCTTCCTGATTCTCTGCACCATTCGATAGTATGTGATATATTGGCCCGTGTGTAGCCCCGTTTCTCCTCCCAGCACTTCAAACTCTATAATAGTCCCGTCTCGCCAGACATCTCCCAGAGTTACCAACCCCACCGATTCCCAGTGAGTCCTAATCGTAATCCCCAACTGCTCATCACCCCCCGCCAGTGTCGCTAGCGGCATCTGCGGGGAACATGGGAATGGGTTCTCCATCATCTGGCATGCCCAGCGCCACATATTCCATCCAAGCATCATCATCCTAGGGCGCTCTTTCAACTCTGTTTTGGGCAGTCAGATCATCTCTTTTAAATAAAATGGGGCGCAATCCTGTCCAAACAGCCTAGATTCAGGGGTCACTTCATCCGAGAGCCATTTGGCAACATATTGCAGCTGGCTCGCTACATAATAAACCTCATAATTAGGCAATTTTATCCCCCCTTTTTCATAAAAGTTCTGCAACTTCCATAGCGCCACTCTATTCCGGGTACCATGCCACAGGAAATCCCTACACATGCTGTTTAGTTTAGCAAAAAACTTCTTCGGTATCATATATGGAATATTCCCAAAGTAATGTAGGAGCCTAGGCAGGACCACCATCTTCAGCATTGCGCCTCGTCCCATCATTGCTAGGGGCAACATCACCCAGAATTTCATACACTTCTCAATTTTTGCAATAGCCACCTCAGTATTGTGCTTGTGTTCCTCTTCAACAGTATGGTATACATCTATCCCAAGGTACCGGAAAGTACGAACCACCCATGGTATTTGCAACACTGGTAGCCATTCTATAGGGGTTCCCATAGAACTGCCCAATTTGAAAATACTGGATTTTTGGGGGTTCACTGCTATCCCCGACAGACCCGTATATCTCTCCATCACCTCCAAGACATACTGGAGATTTTCTTCCGGGTACCTTAGGTACAACAACAAATCATCGGCATATAAGGAGATCAGGTGTCGCTCCCCTCCCACCTCAATATCTACAGTATCGTATTGTTGTCTAAGGTATATCGCTAGGGGCTTCAGGGCTAGTATGTAAAGCATTGGGGACCATGAGCACCCTTGTCTGGTGCCTCTGCTGAGTTGCCATCTTTCGGATATCACTTATCCCTTTCTAACTCTAGCCAGCGGTTCACTGTACAGCATTTTTGCCCACCTCATGTATCCAGGCCCCATTCCGTAGCCCGCCAGGGTCGCCAACAACCACAGCCATTTGACCGAATTGAAAGCCTTTACAGTGTCTAGGGACACAATCACCATTTGCCCTCATTCTCACTTCCCCATTCAATTACCCGTTAAAGCTGTCTATGATTATAAGTAATATTTCTATTCGGGACATAGCCTGTCTGATCCAGGTGTATAAGTTTATCAATAACTCTTCGCAATCTATTTTCCAAGACAGCAGTCAATATCTTGCAGTCCTGGTTCAACATCGACAAGGGCCTGTAAGAGCCACAGCTATGCCCAGGCTTGTTGGGTTTGGGAAGCAGTATTATAATGGCTTCTCTAAGTGATTCCGGCAACCGCCCTACCTCGAACGCTTCATTTAACATTTTTAACATTGGGGGGAGCACTTCCTCCTTGGATACTTTATCAAATTCACTAGAGAGCCCGTCCGCCCCAGGGGTCTTACTAGTAGGCAGCTGCCTCACCACTTCTTCCAACTCCTCCAGAGTAATCGGTGCATCCAGCTCCTCTCTCTCCTCAGCGCTAATCCGAGGCAGTTCTATGTCTTCCAATGTTTCTGATATCTCCTCGTGGCTACTTCCCTCTTCATCTCCATATAGTAACTTGTAGTAATTTGCGAACTCCTGATTAACTCCTACTTGGGTGTCCACTACACTACCATCTTCTCTCGTTATCGTTCTGATCGTGGGTCTAGGAGTCTCGCTCTTATGTAAACCATGCCAAAAGCCGTCCTGTTTTATCCTCTCCTGTGTGCGGTCTTTCTATATACTTTTTGTAGTTAAGGTTGCATAGTCTCTCCCAATGTTCTGCGCATTATTGCTGTAATTTAAGCACCAGCCCCATATCCTCACTTCCTCGCTTCAATGCCTTTTCCAGTTCCCTTCCTGTCCCCTGTAGGTCAGCTAAAACCCCACCTTGTAGGCCTTTTGATTTTGCTATGGCTACCACTCGCATCACTACCGTAAAAGCTTCCCATAATGTACTTGCCGAATCTACGCTACCCGTATTCGTCTCAAAGTAGTATGTAATCTCCTCTCTTATATCCTCCCTAAAAACAGGGTCCTTGAGTGCCTCTGCTCGGAGGCGCCATGTTGGGATCCGTGCTCTTGGGGGGCAGTGTTGCCACCCGATAACCAGGGGCGAGTGATCCGAGAGGACTCTCGCTCTGTATTCTTCCTGAGCAATCTCTGTTATTACCTCTGACGTGGCAAAGACATAATCTAACCTGGTATGCAACTACTGCGGAGCAGAGTAGTGCGAATATTGCTTCTCTCGGGGGTATTTCTTTCTCCACACATCTGCCAGACCAAAATCGTCTAGCAGTGTCTGCAGTGCTCTAGCCACTGGGGCGGGTCTATCTTGCCATCTGACCTATCCACCTTGGGGTTTAATACACAGTTAAAATCCCCACCCCAGATTACCGCACTACCCATAGACATACCAAGGCTGGTACCCAGAGTTCTGAAATACGCTGCTGTGTTCTGATTGGGGGTGTACGTATTCACAACGCTTATCTCTCTATTCTCCACTAATCCTCTCAATATGACCATCCTCCCATCTGCCACCGCCACTTCCTGTATTAGTTGAAACAGGACATGCGGCGCCACCCAGATGAGTACTCCTCTAGCATAAGCAGAGTATGACGAGCCCGCCACAACCCCTTTCCATTTCTTCCCAACCATCTCCATCTTTTCCCGTGTCAGATGTGTCTCCTGCAGCAGCGCAATGTGTCTATCTTTTGCCTGCGCAGGTACAACATGACCTTATTCCTTTTTAAATAGCTGTTAAGTCCCCTGACATTCCACGTAATTATTTTAAGGTCCCCCATGGCCCCTTAGAGTGCCCTTTCCCCTCCCCCCGGTGCGATCCAGATCCCACTTCCGTCTTAATCTATTTAGGCTCATTCCCCAATTCAAACTTCCTACAAACACTCCCCACTCCCCTTCCCTCCACCCTCTCGCCTCCCTTCCCTCCCCCAACAAAACCCTCCCCAACTGTTGCCCAGCTCAATCCCTGGATCTCAGGCATCCCCGTATCTAGCCCTTTCTGGTAAAACCCGTACTCGTGGCTCAGCAGGGTCAGGCCGCCCTATTGGCTGCCTTGTTACCAACTCTCGGGGGTAGGCAACCGCAATCCTGCTGCTCCTATTTGTTGAAAGTTGTTACGCCTAATGCTCCCATGTTTACGTGCACCATTATATCCTACTTTATAGTCCACTAGAGTCATTAAGTTCAAGGGCTGCAACACATCCATCAAGTACATGTAGGCTCTATAATGAATGCCCACCCTCCTATCTTGCAGTTTACATGATACAATGTCTTCACTTATCGTGCTCTTGGCCATCTTGTCCTCCTTCTGGCGCGGGCATCCCTGCGAGTCCAACCACACTGCTGTTCCCTCTTGGGTGTTAAAAAAACAACGCTCTGCCCTTGTGCAAAACGTTCAACTTCGCTGAGTACAATAGCATGTACCTAATATCCGCTGCACGCAATCTTCTCTTGACCGCCACATAACTGTATCTCTGTCTTTGCACCAGCATAGTATAGTCCGGGTATGCTGTGATCTTAGAGGAGGCTCTTTCTATCATCCCGCCCTTGCGAAAATACTCCAGGATCTTTTCCCTATCTTTGTAATTCAAGATTTTTGCAATTATCGGCCGTGGTGGAGCTCCGGGCCTTGTTTTTCTCATCAGGGCTTGGTGTGCCCGCTCTACCGTGAATCCCCGAGAGAGTTTGTCCATTCCCACTTCCTGCAAGGTCATGTTCTCCATGTAATCCGTAGGGCCTTGGCCTTCTTCTCCTTCTGGCAGGCCAACCACCCGGATGTTGTTCCGTCTCGCCTATCCTGCTTCCTCCACCCTGTTTTCAAGTTTGGCGACCTGTTTGAGCACATGGACCTCCTTTGCATTGTTTGTGCTTTCTGCCAGCGCCCTGACGTCCTGCCGCAGGAGGGTAACTTCAATTCCTACGGCATCTATTTTGTTCTCTAGGGCTGTCTGTAGTTCTGCCATTGCCGTGCCCCACCTGGTGCTTAGGTCCGTTATGGCCGCTAGGACTTGTTGATTCTCTCCTTCAGGGGCGTCATCTCCAAATGCTTCCCCCGTTTTTTGTACTAGGGTCGGAGGGGTCCGCTGTGCCTTGGCAAAGGTGTCCATAGTGGGTTGCTTACTCCTGGCTTTCAGCCCCTTCACTGACATCTTGCAGTCTCACTTTGAGTCCTGTATCACCCCTCCTGTCTTCCAGTATATTCAGTTCAGTGTCTGGGGGCTCTCAATGGGCCATACTATAGGGCGGCCCGCAAGAGCAAGCCTGGAATGGGCTGTGTCCTCCCACGTCTACTCTGTGAGCAGGTAGTTTAATTATGAATTTCAGGGGCCCATTTTCCCACTCCGCTTTTTCCCCTTTCTCTTTAGCAGGGTGACACCTGTGTGGTGGCCTACAAGGTTGTGTTTCGAATGGGCTATGTCCTCCCACGTGTTTCTGTAGGCGATGTCTCCCAAGTCTGCTCCTACAGGCCAATGGGCACGTCTTTCTGCCCCTAACACCGTGCCTCGGGCTTCCGAAGTGTGTGGCGTTGTGTATCTGCCTTAAGGGGAACTGCCCCGCAGCGTCTGCATCCAGCCTACTCAATTCCGAGCACCAGCATGTTCTGCCAACTAACAACCGTCCTGACCCCTTCTTGGCCCCATCAAAAATTCTCATACGCAGGCCATTGTTCCTGGCAACATGTCTCGCCACATCTGGTGTCGTCCGGGCCCCACAGCGCGGGTCAGCTTGCCGTGTCACTTACTGTTTTTGCAGTCATGCGACCGTACACATCTGGGCCAACAAAACCACCGCCTCTGGCTGCCACCTAATGCGCCCACGGGTCTGCTGCGCTGTCTGCCCGCCGCTCCAAATCCCACAGGCGGCAAGGCACTATAGTATTAATCCAGTGGGGAGCGCGTAAGGACGAGGCCAGATCCCCTGCACAAGTGTAAGTGTTCAAGCCTTTCGATCCCAGTCTTGGCACTGCTTCGCCGTGTCTGTTGTTGCTGCTGCAGACCCTTTGTCTTCCTCCATCTTGTGTCCAGAGTGTATCCTCTATACGTTCTCCTGCCAGCCTTTCACGAACACATTATGCTTCCACTCTGGGGCGCAGGGCTCCTGACTGCATGTTATAACGCAATGTTCGTGGGGCTTTTGCTTTCGTTTGATTAGCCCTCTTTCCCAGTCGAGCCATGCTGACACTATCCCTTTGCGCGGCTCTCCTGCCGATGTTCGTTTAGGATCGCGCTTACATCATGTCTTCCAGCCTTCCTGCATTGTAGTGTGCTCGGCAGCGGAATATATTTCTGCGGGCCCGCTGCTACAATATATCCGCAGCTGGCACCGCTTCACTTGACTGCTGCGCCTGTTCACGGGGCGCTCCCCAGCTCCCGGCGCCGCGGCTATCACAATCTCGCACAGCGGCATGTGCTGCCAGCGAGCATATCGAACTGCATGGGGGGAATGGGGGCGAACAAGCAAACAGTCAATGCCCAACCTCAAATGTCTGCAGGCGGCCCGCTTAGTTAATCTCCCTCGCACAGTCCGGTCTTCTCTTCAGCCGCGGCTGCGACCTTTGTCCTCCGCCATCTTGTCTGTTTCCAAATATGCGCAGCCGTCTCATGTAAAGATTTTTTTTTTCCATAATGCTTGGGTCAACCTCCTTGATTTTTGCAGACAGTGTAGGCCACCAGTTCTGATGCCTGTACTTGTGTTTTCAGAGCATGCAGGTCATTTTTCCAGCGTTTCGTGTCAGATCAAAATCGGATCATCAGGAGCAGCTCATCAAAGCACGTCCTGTTACATGGCTAGTTAGCCACGCCGCCCCCCCCCCCGGACATGGAAAGGTGAACCTCAAGGAGGAGAAATGAACACAGAACTGGAGGTTGGAGAGGGAAGCAGGAGAAAGGAAAATAGGATAAATTGTTTCCCCAGGGGAGGGTGGGGTTCAAACCCTGGTGGCCCTCAGTTTTAGGAGGGTGTCTCAAACCCAGAAACCAAAACAGCCATCTCGGGCTGCGGTTCAGTTTACACGTTTACTTAAGTTTATTGTTATGGGGTACATGGGGAGGTATGGGTGGGGAAGCAGCACCAGCGGGATATTGCAAAGGGAAAAGAGGGAGTAGCTAGCACGGAACGGAGGCGAGAAGGGGATGAGGCAGAAATGGGATCCAGCATAAAAAATGATGGAAAGGCCTGACCAAGTATCGGGGTGGGCACCCTGAATGTCAAAGAGCTCAACTCTCCAACTAAACGATCTCTACTAATAAGAGAATTTATAAGAGCGGAGGTAGACGTTCTCTTCATGCAGGAAACTAGACACAAAGCAGGGGGGGGGAAAGAGACCACTGAGGGGTAGAGGATTGGGACAAACGTTCTGGGCATCCGGAAATCAGAAAAAAGGTGGAGTTGGGATCCTGTTGAGTAAGCGGTTAAGGGTAGAAAATCCAATAGTGGAACGGTCAGCAATAGTGGGAAACTGTACGAATCACCCTAGTTGTGGTTTACGCTCCTAATCAGGGACAGGCCACCTTCAACGAAACAGCCTTGGCATCCTTGGGAGGGAGCGATGAAGAACTGGTGATGGTAGGAGGCGATATCAACACCTGGGCTGATTCTCAAATGGACAGACAGCAGACAAGGGTTCAAACAAAGTGTCCCTCGGGTGGAGGTTAGTAGGTTTGCTGCAACCCTGCAGGACGAGGGGTTGGTGGATCTGTGGAGAGCATGTAACCCGGGATAAAAGGGGACACATTTAAATCAGAGGTCCATGATACCTTCACTCGGATAGATTATCTGCTGATCACAAAAGAACATAGGGCCAGGGTGCAAGACACCATAATTCGACCCGTAGCATGGACAGATAACAAAAGGAACAAGTTACTTACCTGTAACTGTTGTTCTCCAGCATGGGTCTGGCATGGATTCACATGCTCATGAATATTCCCCGTCGTCAGGCTGGGAATCCTCGGTAAAGAAAAAACCAGTATCAGTTTCGTTTCTGATCTGTCTTTCGTAGTAATAACCAATCACTGGTCTCTGCGTCATACTGACCACAGCCAATGACTGCCCTCTACCTAAGCACCGCCTCTGGCAGCCATCTTCAGATTTGGAAGCACGTGAAGTGGCAGTATGACCAAGTGAAGAGCCGCAGAGGGGTAGGCGGGAGGGTTCGCATGTGAATCCATGCCAGACCCATGCTGGAGAACAACAGTTACAGGTAAGTAACTTGTTCCTTCTCCAGCATGGGGTCTGGCATGGATTCACATGCTCATGAATAAAGAATACATAGCAGTACACACATGCACAACCACGGGAGGTGGCAAAGGCTCAACATTAAGCATTGCATCAAACTCAACATTAAGCATTTTACCTCCCCACCAGGCTCACCTCAGGCGAACAGGTTGCGCAGCACTGCTTGGCCGACCCTGGACTCCTCCCTGGAATCCCGATCGACGCAGTAGAACTTTGTGAAGGTGTGCGTCGACCTCCACGTAGCAGCCCTGCATATGTCCAGCAGGGGCACACCAGAAAGGAACGCCGTGGTAGCTGCGATCGCTCTGGTGGAATGGGCTCTCGGACGGCCAGGCAGCGGTCGGTTTGCCAACCGATGACAGTACATGATACAGCCGGAGAGCCATCTGGAAATGGAAGCCTTCGAGAGAGAGCCTTCCCCTGATTGACAGGTCCAAAGTTCACAAAGAGTTGTGACGTCTTCCGAAAACACTTTGTGCGGTCCACGTAGAACTTCAGCGCTCTAGCCACATCCAGCGAGTGCAAAGTCCTTTCGGCCGGCGACGAAGGCGACGGGAAGAAAACAGGCAACACCAAGGGTTCGTTGAGGTGGAAGTCCGACGGCACCTTGGGCATGAAGGAGGGGTGCGTCCTGAGCACTACCCTCGTGTCGTGAAAAGTCAAGTACGGGGGCTTGCAGGAAAGGGCCTGGATCTCTCCCACTCTTCGTGCGGAGGTGATGGCCACAAGAAACGCTGTTTTCCACGACAAGAACTTCAACGGAGCCGAGTGCAGAGGCTCGAACGGAGGTCCTATGAGCTTGGTCAGCACCACGTTGAGCTCCCACGCCGGGGCCGGAGCCTTCACCGGCGGGAACAATCTGAACAGTCCCTTCATGAACTCTTTCACCAGACGATGAGACCACAAGGACGTCCGCCCCGTGGTTCTGGTGTATCGGGAGATCGCAGCAAGATGAATCTTGATGGACGCGTGTGCCAGTCCAGCTTTGGCCAGCGTCAGCAGGTACGGCAGTACTTGGGGAGCCGTAATCCGTAGAGGGTTAATCTTCTGTGCGCGGCACCAGACAGAGAACCTCTTCCATTTGTGTCCGTAGCATTTAAGAGTCGAGGACGCCCTGGCCTTTGCAAGAACCTCTCTGCAGTCGGCCGGTATGTCGTATCCTCCAAACTCTAGCGCTGCAGGAGCCAGGCCTGCAAGTTCAGCGATTTCGGGTCGTGGTAGAGGATGGCGCCTCCTTCCCTGGAGAGCAGATCCGCGTCCACCGGCAGCTTGATTGGCGGGGATGCTGACAAGTCCAGAAGGTCCGGGAACCATATCTGCCTCGGCCACGCAGGTGCGACGAGGATCATCCTGCACCGTGACCTCTTGAGCTGGTTGACGAGCCGGATTAGCAGTGGCAAAGGAGGGAACGCGTAGAGGAACAGGCCCTCCCAGGGGAACGAGAAAGCATCGCCCATGCTCCTCGCCTGGGGAAACCTGCTGGCGAACCTCCGGCACTTGGAGTTCGTCGCCGTCGCGAACAGGTCGATCTGGGGTGTGCCCCACCGTCAGAAGAGGCGATCCACTAGATCCTGCCGTAGTTCCCACTCGTGGCACGAGCGCAGCTCCCTGCTGAGTGAGTTGGCGATGGTGTTTTTTATCCCTGCCAGATGAAACGGCACCAGAAACATCCCTTGGGCGACTGCCCAATGCCACAGGTCCTGCGCCTCCTTGGACAATGCTGGGGACCTGGTTCCGCCCTGTTTCCTGATGTAAAACATGGTGGTGGTGTTGTCGGTGAAGATCCTCACCACCTTGCCCTTGAGGGACGGAAGGAAGGACCTGAGGGCCCAAAACACTGCACAGAGCTCCAGGACGTTGATATGTAAGGATTTCTCCGTCGGGAGCCAAAGGCCTCTTGCGTGCAGATTTTCGGTGTGCGCTCCCCACCCTTCCAGGGAGGCATCCGTGGTCACTGTCTCCTGGTGGGCTGGGGTCTGGAAGTCCATGCCCGCCGTCAGATGCGCGCGGGTGCCCCACCACCGGATCGCTCGTCGGAAACTCTCGTCAAGTGTGATCCTTTCCTCGAAGTTGCCCGTCGTTTGGATCCAGCGCGCGTCCAGGAACTCCTGCAACGGGCGCATCCGGAGCCTGCACATGGGAATGAGGTAGATGCAGGAAGACATCATTCCGAGGAGGGACTTGATGGACCTCACCTTGGCCGCGTCGGTCACCAACATCCGCTGCACCTTGCCCAGGATGGTCCTGGTCCTCTCCTCCGACGGGGAGGCCAGAAGGGACACTGTGTTGAGCCTCGCTCCCAGAAACAGAGCGTCTTGCGCGGGTACCAGGTGGGATTTGGCGTAGTTCACGGAGAATCCCAGGTCCGTGAGAAGTTGGACGGTCCTTGCCGTGTGAACCACGGCGAGCTCCCTTGTCTTGGCTCGGATGAGCCAGTCGTCCAGGTAGGGGTAGACGTGGATCCCTTCGCGGCGCAGCTGTGCCGCCACCGGTGCGAGGCACTTGGTGAACACCCTGGGTGCCGACCGTAGTCCGAAGGGGAGGGCTTTGAACTGGTAATGACGCCCTTGGACCACAAACCTGAGGAATTTTCGGTGCCCCTTCAGGATGGGAATATGGAAGTAGGCATCCTCCAAATCCAACGACGACAGGAAGTCTCCTTCCTCCAGCTGACCCAGGACGTGCTGGAGGGTGACCATCCGGAACTTTTGCGCCTTGATGAACTTGTTCAGACGTCGCAGGTCCAGGATGGGGCGCCATCCCCCCGTCTTCTTCTTCACGAGGAAGTATCTCGAGTAAACTCCGGAGCCCCGAAGCCTCTTTGGGACGAGTTCGATGGCGCCCTTCCTGAGCATCGCCTTTACCTCCAGGATAAGTTGAGGGACGTGAAGTTCTTTCCTGGCCACGGGGGGGACGCGCGGACACTTTCTTTGAAACTCGAGCGCGTGGCCCCGGGCCAAGGCGTCCAGCACCCAACGGTCGGTGGAGATGGACTCCCACACGCTGACGAAGCTCGCCAGCCGGCCTCCCACCGGGGTGCTTCGGTGGGGGCCCGACCCCACGGCCGGTTCAATCCTGCTTCGACGAGGCTTTGCCGCCTTGTCCTTGGCGACGACGGCGGGGTCCGCCAGACTTGCCTCGTCCTCTGTAGGCCTCCTGAGACGACAAGCGGGCCGCTTGACGGTAGGAGGAGAAACCGCCGCCGGAACCTTTGGAGGCGCCCTTGCCTCCGCTGCTCCGAAAGGGCGTCCGTCGTCGTTGCAGAACTCCAAGGGCCCGGGCCGTCTCGGTGTCCGCTTTAATGGCCTGAAGGGAATCGTCCACTGTTTTCCCAAACAGGTTGTTCCCATCGAAGGGCATGTCCAGGACTCTGGTCTGAACGTCTTGACGGAAGTCCGTAGCCTTGAGCCATCCACGCCGCCTAAGGCAAACGCCGTTGCCCAACTGGCGGAACCCAGTGTCGGCGATGTCCGTCGCAACGGTAATGGCGTGGTCCGAAGCCACCTCACCTTCCTGCAGGATCTCCAGGGCCTCTGCCCTCTTGTCGTCCGGCAAGAAGTCCAGCAGGGGAGCCAGTTTGTACCAGAGCTCCCTGTCGTATCGGGCCACGATAGCCAAGGCGTTGGCAGCTTTAATCGTCGTCGCTGCAGACGAGATGACTCTGCGTCCCATAGCGTCCAATTTCTTTCCCTCGCCGTCCAGTGGGGAAGTCGATGTGGAGGCCGCACCCCCCCGCTTTTTTCCTGGCCGCCGCGGAGACGACGGAGTCCGGGGTAGGCTGCGCCCGGAGGCACAGGGGGGCCGTGTCCGGGACCCGGTACTTTTTCTCGTACCGGTCTCTTCTAGCTGGCGTCGTGGAAAGGTTCTTGAGGAGGGTGAGGCCCTCATCCCAAATGTCGTCCAATAGAGGCACTGCGAGGACCGTCTTCCTCTTGGCCTCGCGCCGCTGATAAAGGAAACCTTCCTTCTTCTTCTCCTCAGGGCAGAGTTGGAAAAGCTCGGATGCCCTGGCGATCATGGAGTGGAACGATCCAATCTCGTCGGGCGGAGAAGCCCTGGTGGGAGGCGATGACGGTACATCCTCGTCGTATACCTCATCGTCCGTACCCGTCGCTGCCGTGTCAGTCCCCGTATCATCCCCTCGGGTGGACGGGGAGGAGGGCTGGAAGGGGCGCGACGGCTGAAAAGGAGGAGGAGGGTGGATCCTTCTTTTCTTGGTAGGGGGAACCCCAGAAGGTCCCGGTTCTGGGTCCCCCGACGGGAGAGGTTCCGTCGGCAACGGTAGTCTCGTCCTTATCTCTGAGCATAAGGACTGTATAGCCAACAAAATGGCCGCCGAGCTGTCTCGCGGCGCTGGCAGAGGGGAATCCGACGGGCGATCAGGGGCCCCATCCCGACGGGCCGGTCTTCTTCCACGCCGAGGCCGTGGCTTAAGACTTCGACCAGCTCCTCCTCCGAGGTTGAGGCCGAATCTACGACGACGCCCTGCCCCCCCCTTTTTCTTCCCCACGGGGGATTTCACAGGGGTCCTATCGATGGGCACAAAAGAGGACTCCCTCCAAGGTGGCAGGGAGACTCTGAGCCCCGAGGTCGCCACCACTGGCGTAGCCTCCACAGGCGGAGCCAGGGCCGCCGCGACAGACTCGATAGAGGGCTTGGCCGGATGGATTAAGGCCTTCACCACCTTAGGTGCGCTCACCGCCTTATCCTTGAGGGGGGGGGACAGTGCCTCGCTCCCCCTCCGCCTTTGAGCTCGACCGGGGCCTCTCTAGGAGCCTCGCCGGGTGCTCGGCCTTCCTCTTACCCGACCCAGAGCGTTGGCTCGTGGTTGATGGTGCCGGGGAGGGTGCGCCCAGCCTGGCGCCCCTAGAGCCCGACCGTTCGGCGCTCCCGGTGCTAGCGGACTCGCGGTGCTTGGCCTTATGTTGGACCCCCGTCGCCGGGGCGTCCTCAAAGGTCTTAGAAGACCGCTCGGATTTCTTCCTCTTCTTCTCGCAGGACGGGCTCTTCCTTCCAGCCAGTTGGCGAGACGTTGATGGCGGTCCTTCATGGTCCACTCCGACATGTTGCCGCAAAACGCACAGTCCTTCTCCACGTGCATCTTGTCCTCATGTAGGCAGTAAAGACAAAAAGAGTGTTCGTCCTCCTTGAAGACATTCTGCAGCTGGCATCCAGGGCAGACCTTGAACAGCTTTCCGGGCGTCGAGCTTCCCTTCTCCTGGGCCATGACCGGGCCTGAGAAACTTCTGGAGTCCTCCAAAAGCGTAGCTCGACGAAATCTTCACCCTTGAGGGGCGCAGACGAATCCGACACGGGTCCCCGTTGATCGGATGGAGAGTCGGTGGAGCTTGAGGCTCTTTTGACCGAAAAAATGAAGTTTTTGAGAAAAAACGTGAAAAAAATAGCACTAACGCTCGAGAGCAATAGCACGAGGATCCCAACACATGAACGTGCGGTAAAAATCTGAAGATGGCTGCCAGAGGCGGTGCTTAGGTAGAGGGCAGTCATTGGCTGTGGTCAGTATGACGCAGAGACCAGTGATTGGTTATTACTACGAAAGACAGATCAGAAACGAAACTGATACTGGTTTTTTCTTTACCGAGGATTCCCAGCCTGACGACGGGGAATATTCATGAGCATGTGAATCCATGCCAGACCCCATGCTGGAGAATGGTAATAGCCACCTTAGAGACAGAGGGGATGGGCCATAGAAATAGTGGATGGAAATGTAATGACTCTTTATGGCTGGACAAGCTGTATGCCCAGGAAGTTAGGGGAGCAATAGAAGAATACTTTCAGATAAATAATAATGGAGAAGTGGGCATGACCACGTTGTGGGAAGCGGGTAAGGCAGTATGGAAGGGACCCCTTATAAGAGGGAGCTAGACGTAAGAGGGAACGCAAGCTAATGGAGGATAAACTAAGAGGGGAGATTAGAGATCTGGAAGGGAGCTACATGCTCAGGGGTCATACTGTAGGGAACACCTGGTAGCCCTCAAGGGAAAACGGGATGAGTTGAAAGCATTGGGGAATGGAGAGGTAACAAGAAAGTTAAAGTTCTTAAGGCAAACCTTTTATGAAAAAGGGGACAAGGCAGACAGGATGCTAGCCACCAGACTCAGAGCTCAGAAAGGTGGGGGAAGGGCTTCGAACACAGGAAAAAAGGGCTAGTGCAGTCAGCAGATGAAATAGCAGGCCAATTTGCTAAATACTATGAAACCCTCTATACCTCAGAAGGGACCCGGGAAGGAACCAAGATGGAGGATTACATTAAAACGGCTGGCCTAGCACATCTGAGAGATGCAGAGCAAGCCCGTATGGAATCGAATATTACCCCAGAAGAGGTGCAGGCAGCCCTAAAAAGACTTCCACCGGGAGGGGCCCCAAGAGGGGATGGATATAGCATGAGATTCTATAAACAGTTTGCAGACGTCCTGTCCCCACAACTAGCGAGCATTTTCAATTCATTCGGGAAAAGGGTTTAGGCACCACTGTCATTCTCAGAAGCACATATAGCGGTAATGTAAGGTAGGGAGGGACCCCACAAACTGTAAATCATACAGGCCCATATCGCTCCTAAACACGGATGCCAAAATATATACGAGTGATAGCCACTTGCATGGAGGACATTATGCCACACCTTATCCATCCAGACCAGATAGGCTTCATAAAAAAATAGACAGGGACCTGACGCAATTCGGAAGACCCTAGACATTACGGAGCATTCAGTAGGAATGGAAGAAAACCATGCCCTCCTCAGTATGGATTCGGAGAATGCGTTCGATAGAGTTGAGTGGGACTTTTTGTGGGCTGTACTGAGGAACATGGGATTTGGTGAAACATTCATAAGAGGAATCCAAGCCGTTATAGATCCCCTAAACAACAGAGTGTCTGAAGAGATAGAAATTACCAGAGGGACTAGAAAAGGGTTACCCCTTTCGTCACTCTTGTACACCCTGTCCATGGAGCCATTGGGGAACAATATTAGGGGAAATAAAGAGATCGAAGGGATAAATATAGGTGCAGCGGAGTATAAACTGGCCATGTTTGCGGACGATATGTTGCTTTATCTGTCAAAGCCCCAGGAAGACATCCTGAAAGCCTTACGAACAATCCAGGAGTTTGGAGAGTGGTGGGACTTAAAGTGAATGCCGACAAATCCACTCTTCCTTTACAAGGCATCTGATTGTGAGGGTGTAAGCGCCCCGGTTGTAGAGGGAATTCCGACTAACCATCAAGATCTTAGGTACCTGGGAGTCAACATCACGAGGACTACGGATAAACTTTATGAGGCAAACCTAATCCCCCTTTTGAAGGAAATATCCCATGACCTGGAGAGATGGGCCAAGCTTACCATATTGTGGTTGGGTCGAGTGAATGCCTTGAAAATGGTGGTGCTTCCCAAATTATTATACATATAACAAATTCTCTCAATTAATGTCCCAGGCCACCATTTTAATGAGTAAAAAGGATGATCTGTAAATTTATATGGCAAGGGAAAAAAACAGGATAGCGTACGAGATGCTGACCCAACCGAAGGAAAGGGGAGCGGTGAGTTTGCCGGATATGTATACGTACTATCGAGCCACTAAGTTCAGAGCTACTGTACCACATCTACGAGGAAATAAGCAAAAGCAATGGGTGGCGCATCGAGAACCATCGAATGAGACCAGTCTCGCTAGGGGAATGGTTATGGGCGTCAAAGAAGTCCTTTCCTAAGAGTGTCATCAACCACTTCGCAATGGGCTCACTTCTGGGATCATGGTGGAGCAAAGGGGAAATGCGTGGACTTACAACTTGGCCGTCCTGCATGAGCTGTATATGGGCTCCACCGATTCGTGATGACATCAGGGATCCGTCTCGTTTCCAAGAGTGGTACGAGGCTGGGCTTGAAAGGGCAGGATAAATGATAAAGCCTACTGGATGCATAACGATACAGGAGTTGCAAATAGGCCTACAAATCGGTCAATTGGATGTGTTCAAATTCCTGCAGTTTAGGGGGACTTTGAGATCGGGGAAATGGAAGGAAAAACTGGAGAGAGACCTTTCCACCATGGAAAGAATCTTGAGCGAAGCAACTCTTATCAGGGGCCTCATCTCCAAGCTATAAACTGCACTGCTAGAGGCAAAAAGAAACAATACAGAGGGCGTTAGAAAACGGTGGGAAAGGGACATGAGCCCAATGATGCCATACGCCATCTGGACCAGAATCTGCTTCACAGTGCACAAAACATCAATTTCTTCCCAGTACAAGTTGCACGGACTGAAACTGCTACACAGGTGGTAATTTGACCCCAAAAGATTATCGAAAATCTTCATTCAAACGAGCCCTTTGTGTTGGAGAGGTTGTGGGGCCGAAGCGGACTACTGGCACATGTGGTGGGCATGCCCTAAATCGCAAGCATTCACGAATGAAGTCCTCGTCTGTATCTGAGAGACAGTGACCCTAGATTGGTCTTGTTCGGCGTGGAACTCCAAGAAGATCGGTGGATAAAAGTGCCTCATATGATGCACTTCTTGCTCCTGGCGGCAAGGGCATGCATAACAATAAGCTGGAAATCCGAAAAGCTCCCGACTGAAGTGACCTGGGCTCGAAAATCCAAGGACCTCTCTGAGATGATCATCATAACGGCCTGTCTAGATGATATTACAACTAGCAGAGGGATGGAGTGGGCACTTTTCCTGGAAGCCTACAAATGAAAGAGGAGGATTGTCCCATGCCAGCCACAAATATACTATCCGGACTAGCCACTGAGGTTCCCACTTGAACAATGGGGAGGGGTTTCGTTGGACACTTATTTTTTTTTTCTTTTAATTTTCATGTTAAAACTGGCGATTATGTTTTGTTGATGTATGGAAGTTTTACTTGAAAATTGCGCAATAAAAGCAAATTAAAAAAAAAAAACGGATTTGAGTCTTGTCAGAAACAATGGTTATTCCAATAAACCATGCCTGATAAAAAGGACATCCAATCCATGGGTCAAGTGCATTTCTCTTTCATCGAGTAGATTAACTCAAGTTACTCGACCTGCAGGGCTAGCAGAATTTTATGATTTTTCGAGGCCTGCTGTACCAGTCCTTCGGCTTTCAGCACCTTGTTCCACTGTAGCAAGGCATCATTTTAGATGACTGAAGAAAGCTATTTTACAAGAAGGGTTTAAAGCATTTCTTGCTGTGAGTGTAACTTTGGTTACCAGCCAATCCTTGGGCCAGTTCAAAGGAATTTTCCTGGTGTGTGTGCAAAATCCAGGCTATTATGCAGTGTGCTATCCCCGAGCTTAACAGGTAAATCTGCATCCCCACGGCTGGCCAATTTTTCGCGGTGGCTGATAAAAAGCAAAAGTCATGAATAAAGTTAGATATTATTTTCATGCCTCTGCACGTTAGATTCCAACCGTCTTAATTTCTCTTTTAATCTCCCCCACCTAGTCGAGTGGGGTAGGTATTAGGAGATAGTATTGAATGTCGGTATTACTTAACTTTTTTTTTTACACTCATTACGACTTGTATTGTGAAACTTCAACGAATGAAAGAGTGGCGCCAGAGGCTTCTCTGAATGCAGTGCATCTACCTAAAATAAGACAGGATGGACGATTTCTAGTTTGGCAAAGGGGGATTTGTGTAACTTTTAAAAGAAAGACACTGCATCTAAATTGTATCATGTGTTCCAATGATGCACCTCACTCAGGGACTCGTCCATGCTTGTTTTACAAGGAGAAAAAGGTCTTGTTCCCAGGGAGGGAAAGGTCCCATTGTTATATCGGCATCTCATAGACCTATTATCACTGCTCAATTCAGATGCAAACCTATTTGCTAAATGTCTAGCATCAGATTACAGGGGTTCCTTCCACCTTTAGTTCACAGGGATCAAACAGGGTTTGTGCAAAATAAATGTTTGGCACTTAGTGAACATTTTTGCCTGTACAAAAAAGGAAGAGCCTATCATCCTGTCGCTCAACCTCAAAAAAGCGATCAACAGGGCTGGGTGAAATTCCTGCTTTGTGCACTGGAAGAAAATATGGGAACGATGGTTCCTTTTCAAATTCCAGTTAAACGCGTATATAAGAAACCCCAAACATTGAGTAATACCAATGGAACATTTCACCCCCTTTTCGATTATACTCTGGGACTAGTCAGGGATGGCCCTATCACAGCTTCTTTATGCTCTTGCTATAGAGCAGTTGGCAGCTACAATTAGACACGCTGGGAGGCTGAAAGGCATTTCCTTGGGGACATAAAACAAAAGATCTTCCTCTACACGGACTACGTTTAAATTGATGTATCTCAATCAACGCAATCTATACCGGTACTGCTAGATATTTTACATTTATTTGAATAGGTTAGCAGACCAGTGCATGCAATTCATGCAGCATAGAGCCCAGAAACAAAAACTGCTCGAGTTTGTAATGTGCTGGTCTTGCTGTGGATGGCAATGACTTTAAAGGCCAGTAGTTGCGTGGGGATTGGTGGGGTGGTGAGAAGCTGTCTTGTGGCAGTCCCTAACGACATTGATAAACTGCAAGATATACTAAAATAGTCTATAGACAAGCACAGGAAGATTAGTACTGTGTTGCAGGGAGACGACAGATTCACCTGTACTTCAATGTTGTCATTTTACACTTTGATGTGCAAAAAGGTTCTGGTGTGCAGCAGCCAGAGCATTTGTAGAGTCAGGAGGAGGTAAGAATGGATGTTCCCATAATGATGAAGACAGTGTGCAGCCGTCTCCATCATGTTTTTATCACGAACAATGCATAAGTGAAGAAAACTCGAAAAATAAAAAACACGGTGAAAGTAGGCCTTAATAAAGCACTGAAGAGAAATCTAGAGATGAAAGAAGGAAACGTGATGATTATCTATTTGAAGCCTGTGTGTAAAGGCACCAAACAAAATTGAAGGGGCATACCAACATTTATAAATAAAAGATAGTTTTAAAAACACTCTGTCATGGAATACTCTAATAATCAAGCTAATGACTAACTTTATATTTTTCAGTTTTCTGTATATACCATATCTTTTTGTTAAAAAACACAAAAGCTTAAACTGATATTTCTAGGGGTGGGCTAAGAAACTGATCCCATATTCAACACCCAGATTTCCACGTGATAGACTCTTACCTCAGCACACTGTTTCTCAGTGTACGTTTAGTTTATTTGTTTTTCCCTTTATCTGGTGAGGGGTTGGAGGCCACAATCCTCTTTACTCTGTTTATATGTATATAATTTGCTTTGATTTTGAACATGCATGAAATAAATGTGCACAGAAGTAAATTCATTTAGAAAGATATGTCAACACACCAATATATGGCAATTTTCATACGATTCATAGCCCACATTTTGACTTACCAGTCCAGCTTGGCCAAACAATAACTGCACAGCAGTTTTACAGGCACCCCGCCAAGTAGAAGGGCAAACCTGATTTAGAATTTCCGTCACTGGATAATCATCTCTTTGTGTAATTCCATTGTGACCACCAGCTTCTTTTATCAGCTGCAGCATTGTGTGCTAAAATATACCAAACATCAATGGTAAACTGTTATACTTCTATATCTTATTTACAAACATGCTGTTCATGCCTATGCCAAATGATCATAAAAGTAATACAGCTCTGCCAGACAATATTTTGAAATCACCAAAATGGTCAGCTTGTAAATTATGTTTTAGAAGGTAACAGATTTGCAATTACAGAAATTCAATTTTAAGTGTTGATTACATCTACAAACACAACCACATGCTAGGCCTGTCAAGGATGTCAAGGATAATGTTCAAACCATGTTGAAGCTGTGACTGTGGTGATGGCTCTTGGGACTGATTTTGTATACTCTGGACTGCTGGACAGATGTTTAAAAGGCCAAACTAGTTTAGTGACAAGGACAACTCTGGGAGCTGTAACCAAACCAGTTCAAGGTGGCAAGGCGAGTGGTCAAGGCCAAGTCAGCAAATAGATGAACTAGTTACTTACCAACTGGTAACCTTCTTTCGATTGGATGTTCCTCCAACGTATTCCACAGCTTTGACATGTAATGTCCACAGCTGTGTACTTCGGAAACTTTTTCGGCAGCGGGCATCCTGCGTCGACGGGTCGATGTCCCTCGAAGACCTCCGTCGACGTCGAGGGCGACGTCACCGGATGTTATAAATAGGACGCACGGCGTCCATAGCCTCAGTTTATGTTTTTTCCCCCATAACGTGTGGCATCAATCCAATGCCTGCTTGACTGCACATAGCCTTGCAGGAACGTAAGCTGGAATTGCATGGGAAATTCTCCAGAGCGGCAGGCTGGGAGGGCGATGTGGAATACGTTGGAGGAACATCCAATCGAAAGAACGTTACCAGTTTGTAAGTAACTAGTTCTTCGAATGGATTGTGTCCTCCAATGTATTCCACATCTTTGACAGACTCCCAAAGCAGTACCAGAAAATGGAGGAGGGAAAAGAATTTAGAGTACCCAATCAGATTGCGGAATAAATAACCGCTTTACCAAAGGCCGTATCTTGAACATGGATGGTATCCAGGGAATAATGTTTAACAAAGGTGTGGATAGAAGCCCATGTGGCTGCATCACAAATATTCCTAATAGGAACTACCCGTTGTAGGGCTGTGGAAGTAGCCACGCCCCTAGTGGAATGAGCTGACAACCCTTTTGGAGGGTCCTTACCCGCCAATCAGTAACATTCAGTAATAGTGAGGATAATCCACCTGGACACGGTCTGTTTGGTAACAGCCTGGCCCAATCGGTGTCCAGCATATCCCACAAAGAGTTGATCGTCCACTCTGAACCTGAACATCCTAGAAATATAAAAGCTTAGAGCCCTCCTAGGATCCAACCTATGGAGTAGCTCCTCTTTCTTAACAGGATGAGGAGGACGATAGAAAGAAAGAAGAACCACTTTCTGGCTCAAATGAAATTCAGAAACTACCCAAGGTAGAAAGGAAGGGCATACCCTCAGAACAACCCTGTCCTTGCGGAACACAGTAAAGGGCGGCTTAGATGAAAGTGCCTGCAATTCACTCACTCTGCAAGTGGAAGTAACCGCAACCAAGAACACTGTCCTGAAGGACAATAATCTCAAAGGACAAAGGTGCAAAGGCTCAAACGGAGCACCCATTAGAAATTTCAAAACCAAATGAAAATCCCAAACCAGCACCTGGAAAGGGGACAGCGGGAACACATTAGTCAGTCCTTTAAGAAATTGAGAAATCAAAGGAATCTTAAAGTAGGAGCATTCTGCAGACAAGCGCTCAAATAAAGACAGCACCGCCAGGTAACCTTTGATGGTACCTACTTGAAGACCCCTGTGGACCAAAGAAAGCAAGAAAGACAGAACCATCGAAATGTAACACTGAAAAGGATCAACATTTTGTCCTCTGCACCAGTCGCAAAACTTACGGCAACGGTACAGGGATTTTGACGCTGGCCTTCTGGCTGAAAGCAACACCTCCATCACATCATCTGGGAGGTCCCAATCCTTATATCTCAACCTTTCAGATACCAAGCGTGAAGGTTGAGAGTCCTGACCTCTGGATGGAGAACATGACCCCCCTCTGGCGAGAGCAGATCCTCTCCGTAGGGAAGACAGCATGGAGTGCACATGGACATTTCCAGAAGGTCCAGGTACCACGCTCTCCTGGCCCAATCCGGAGCAATGAGGATCATGTGGGATCTGAACCTCCGTAACCTCCGTAACACTTGAGGAATGACGGGGACTGCAGGAAACGCATACAGCAGTGGGAATGACCCTTGAGCAGAATCTCTTGCACTTCCGGTTGGCACTGGTGGCGAAGAGATCCACTTGTGGGGTTCCCCAAAGGGCGAAGATCTCTAGAAGGACTTCCTGAGCCAACTCACACTCGTGAGAGACTGTGCTCTGCCTGCTCAGAGCGTCTGCCGCCACATTTTCGTTGTTAGGCAGAAACCTGTGCAGTTCCCTTAGGTACCACTGCAAAAGATTTAAGACTACAGGTATTTTTGCAGTAAACCCACTTGGTAGCAGTCTGTACCACACAGATTCACTTGGTAGCTGTGGCTGAGCAGTCAGACTTCCCTCAAGAAGGGTTAGGCAGTATGTAGAGTATACACAATAGGTACAGAGATACAGTAGCACAAGCAAACACTGACCAGAGCTTTGGTGTAAAAGTATATAATTATTTATTTTAAAGACACACTTGTAAATTACACTAGCACAAAGAGGTAAGTAAATTCAGCACACAGTCACTATTATATATATATATACAACCCTAATTACTTATTAGACAAGTCTTAG
This sequence comes from Ambystoma mexicanum, assembly GCF_040938575.1. Classification (NCBI taxonomy): domain Eukaryota; kingdom Metazoa; phylum Chordata; class Amphibia; order Caudata; family Ambystomatidae; genus Ambystoma; species Ambystoma mexicanum. The sequence goes on from NC_090922.1 coordinate 347,530,975, forward strand.
TGAGAAACACCACTTATTTTCAGACAGAGGTGAGCGCTTAACATAAGATGGCACTCTGATAAGTTATTAAAAAGGGAGGAAAAAAGGCAGAGTTATGGAAGCACACAAATTTCAATACTTTTAAAAGAACCACAGTAAGGCAGGATAGGCAGAGTTCTACTGGAGAGCAAGGAAGTCAATTGCAAGGCCCACTCTTGGAGAGAGCAAGCAGAAGGGGTCCAGGTTCACCCAGTGGGGTTATGCCCAAAGAGTCTTGTAGATAGTTCGCACACAAAGGATGAAATTAAAGTCAGGAAAAGTTAGCTAGGTTGTCCCAGGCCAGCCCAGGTTAGAAAGTAGAGGCTTTACTGTCACACCGAACGATCTGTCGCAAGGAAGCCAGGCGGGACACAGTACCTTAAGTGTGAAGGAAGCTCCAGCGGGGCAGTTGTTCCTGGCAGCGGGTGCAAGTCAGTGTTTCGTCCAGAGGAAGAAGAGGAATCGCCGTGGAGGAAAGATGAAGGTTGTTGCACTGCCAGGGAAGAAACCAGCCGCGGAGTTTGTTTGGTTAAAAGGTACTACCCTTCTCTTCGCGGTAGTGGTAAACATTGGTATTCCGGTTGCCGGGGTGCTTGGCACGGGCAAGGCGGCCACGAGATGCTCCAGGAAGGTGAAAAGAAGGCAAAACTGGTTATCCCCACCAGTCAGAGGAAAGACTCTCTGGACTGGAGATCTCCTCTGTCGTCGGGAAAAGTGGTGAGACAGTTCAGCAGGGCTCCACCGGTGGTGTCGTCGTTGCAGGTCAGCTCAGCTTCTCCCTCCTTGGATTCTTAGGTCCTGTGGCGACTTCTGAAGTTCCAGTCCCCAAAGCCCTGCTTTTATGCAGCAAACCCCCATACATTCAGCCTAGCTGTCAATCAAACATGCTAAGTGGTGAGCCGGCCGGCTCATCACTTGGGCCAATCACACAAGAGTGCGACTTGAGTTGCCAAGGCAACTCAGTCCAGGGTGCCTAAACCCCCTCCCACACCCCCTGTGGTACCCAGACAGAGTGGCACCACTTTTGGAGGCTTCTTTGGAGAAGCCGCCAAAAAGTGGAACAAAGGGCTTGACTTGGGTTGGAGTTACAGAAGAGAACACAAATGCCATTTTAGAATCGAGTTCTGGCAAAAAATACCAACCGGTGAATTAATATTAAATAAATAAACCGGCGGTATGTTCGAGGCTATAAGAATTAAATAATTAAAGTTGGTAGCCTCGAACAATGGGAAAATCCCATAGAGATATATTTGCGGTCGAATATAAAAAGTAGTATCCACTGCCACCAGCCAAAACTCGATCAGGGGGGATGGAGACATGCCCCCTCGAACAACAGACACCAGGGCAATCGAATTGCCCCAACCAGTATGTCCACAATATGATAGTTTGTACTTGTTTCTGTTCATAATTTGGGACTAGTAAAGCCAATTGTGACTTTACATGCCCTGGGAGACAGTAGTCAGTCCAAGGGTATGGAGTCTATGTTGGGGGGTCGCTACAACACCCCTGGGTAACGGCACGGAGGGTGCTGTGTAACCCACATCAAAAACACATGAGACCCTTTGAAGTAAAAGACCCCATAGCCCATAAAACACATGGAAAGATAAAGGAACACCTCAAATCATGTCTAAGAGTGGGAGTAAAAGAGTCTCACTCTTAGCAGGAGAAAAAAATAAACCCCAAAAATCCAGCAAAGCTGCTGGGGGACTCACTAGGTTTGGGAAATTAGCCTTTACAGAGAATTCTCCCTAACATTCGTCTCCGGCCAGATGAACTGCCGAGAGCGAAATTCCCTGCTGGATGGCCCCGAACCAGAGCTGCATTGCCTCTCTGCACAACGGGAGTGACCCTACCCCCCTTTTTTGTTGAGGTAATGCATGGCTACTGTGTTGTCCGTCATGATCAGGACACTCTTCCCCCGCACAGACGGCAGAAAAGCCTTCAGGGCTAGCCTGATGGCCCTCAGCTCTAACAGGTTGATATGGAGTCTTGACTCCGACGGAGACCAACGACCGCTGGCAGTCAAATCGTCTGAATGAGCGCCCCATCCTGTGAGGGAAGCATCCGTCACTACAGTCACCTCCGGCCATGGTTGCCAAAACGGCTCCCCCTTCATCAGGTTCCCTTCGTTGGCCCACCACAGAAGATCCTGGGAGACCGAAAGTGGAATCTGAACGGGATCCAACATCTTGCCTGAGAACTGGGACCACTTCATCTTGAGGACCTATTGCAGGGATCTCATCCTCAGCCTGGTCTCTGGCACCAGAAAAAAGCAGGAAGCCATGAGGCCGAGCAACCTTAAGAATTCGAAAGCCGGGATACTCTGGGCATGTTGAAACTTGTCCACCATCTGCACAATGTGATGAGCCCTCACCTTGGGAGGCGAGCACTTCTCCAAGGACATGTCCAACACAGCCCTGATGTACTGGAGCTGTTGGGAAGGTGTCAGATGCGACTTCTTGAAATTGAGGGAGAAGCCCAGCCTGTGGAGGGAGCGGCAGGTGAGACCGAGGTGATCCAATGCTTGCACAGGAGAACATGCAGGGATCAGCCAGTCGTCCAGGTAGGGGTAGACGTGCACCCCCCCTCTCTTGAGATACACTGCGACCACCACCATTAGCTTGGTGAAGACCCTCAGGGCGGAGGTCAATCCAAATGGCAGGACCTGAAACTGAAAGTGTGGGTTGCCAGCCGCAAACCTCAGGTACTTTCTGTGCTTGGGATGAATCAGCACATGAAAGTAAGCATCCTGTAGGTCCAGAGACACCAACCAATCCTGAAGTTGGAGGACTTGAGAAAGAGTGATCATCTTGAACTTGTCCTTCGTCAGAAGTTTGTTCAACCAACGCAAGTCCATGATGGGTCTCAATTCCCAGTCTTTCTTTGGAATAAAAAAATAATGGGAATACCATACCTTGTTCCGCTACAGGCACCAGTTCTATAGCGCCTTTCTCTAGCAGGGTTAAGATTTCCTGCTCTTAGGAGCGGATCCGGAAGAGATTCCCCAGTGGATTGTCGTGAGGCCGCTTTAGGAAGGGAAGGCAGTAGCCGTGGGCGAGTGTATCCAGCACCAATGCTTCTGAAGTAATGGCTCGCCACTCTTCGAGATGCTGAAAACAGTCTGCCCCCAAACCGGCGAACCATGGGACATGGCCTCATGGCTGTTTTGGAGCGGCTGCAGCAGCGCCTGAAGGCAAAGAGGCAGGTACCTGGGCGGCTTTGGCACCTCTATTTCCCGACCACCACAGGTACCTTTACGCTGAACCCTTTGACTGGCGGCCCCTCTCTTTCTACCAAAGGAGGAGTAGTAACGAAAAGAACCTCCCCTCGACTGCTGTCCCCTTTGAAGAAAAGGCGCAGGTTGACGCACAGCGGCACTCAAAGATTTAGCAGCAGCTTTTGAGGTCTGTAACCTCGCAAGGCTCTCGTCAGCCTTGCTGCCAAATGCGCGCCATCAAAGAGCATGTTCAAAAGGCAGCTTTGCACATCTGGAGCAACACCCGACTTCTGCAACAACGCAAATCTGCGTATAACGGTGCTCGCAGCCATGGACCGGCTAACACTATCGGCCGTGTCCAAACCAGACTCAAGGGATTCACACATGGCATCCTTGCCATCTTCCACAAGAGCAAGGAACCCATCCCTTTCCTCCCCTTCGGGAATATGCTCAGCCGCCAGAGAAACACAATTCCAGTGTGTGAAACCCTTGCCAAGGCACAAGTGGAGTTGGCAGACTTCAACGCCATACTCCCCGCAGAAAACACCTTGCGTGCCCAACTGTCGAAGCGTTTGTCATCGCTATCAGGAGGGATGGTAGGGTACGCCGCCTGCCTCGAGGTGGCCGTAGCCGCCTGAACCACCAAACTCTCGCGAGTGGGGTGAGACGAAAGGTAGCTGTGGTCGCTACCGGAAGGGCAGTATTTTTTGGTTAACGATTTGTTAACAGGCAGAAGAGATTCCGGTGACTGCCAAGCAGCAGCCACCCTTTTCTGTAATGTCAGATGAAAAGGTAACACCGGGTCAGAGGACGGACCTTGATCTAAATTGTCAGTTAGAACATCTTGCACAAAATCTTTAGGAGGACTGGACCAGCCCAGATACTCCGTGACCCTAGCCATGAGCCTCCTGTAGGACAACTCGGCAGGAGCCCCAGGCTCAGACCTGCCAAATTCCACTTCCGGAGAAGTGTCTAAACCACTGGCATCATGAAGAGTTTGCCTCAACTCATCCAATTGACTGTCTCCAGAAAAGACAGGAGCCACCTCCCTCAGGCTCAACAGGGTCCATATCAAAGTCAGACTTTTCCTCCTCATATATGTCATCCAGAGGGAGGGGAAAGCCCTGCCTCGAAACGGACTAGGGTCTGGAGTCTACCACAGGCCTCACAGACTTATAAGGAGCCTTCCTGGGAGGATCCATAGTATCAAGGATCTCCAACGGTAAATTTCGGTCAAAACGCCCCAAAGGTACCGAAGGCTTCGGCGTTGAGAGCGCTGCTGACTTCAGCGTCAATAGCACCGAGGGCTGGAACCAAGGCAAAGCTTCGACGTCGGTATCCGACGGACACAGCACTGATGGAGTGGACGCCGACCCTGAGCCCTTACCCAATTTCTGTGATCTCTCTGGAGATTAGCACCGAGACCTGGAAGCAGGTCTCTTGCGACTATCCTGAGCCTTGTCCGACCAGGATCTCGAAGGTTCCCGATGAGCGTTGCGTCGAGGACCCAAGCCCGAAGGCGTTTGAGCCACGGTACAAGACTGTTCCTTGCCGGCTTCATCAGAAGGCGCAGACGGAACTGTGCCCTGCGATTGAAAAATCACTAACATCTGCTCTCGAAAGGCAGCCCATTCCTCCGGAGTTGAGGACTCTATCGGGCAAGCCACTTTCCTCGCGACTCCATCCTCCGAGGAGGACGGGGAAGGCGACCGGTGATGGCGTTTCCTAGAATGCAGAGACAAGGACGACGAATGGCAGGAACCTCTCCGGGACCGAGAAATCCCCTTGGACTTCGATTTACTGGACTAACTGGGTTTAGAACGCCTACCTACCTGAAGCTTCCCCTTATGCTCCCACAAGGCCTTAGCAGTCAGCGACTGGCATTTGGAACAGTCGTCGGTGTCGTGACTCTCACCCAAGCACCACAAACAAATTTGATGCAGGTCGGTAATCGACATTTTCAACTTGCAGTCCCAGCAAGTCTTGAAGCCAGACTGCGGAGTTAGAGGGTTTGAAGAAGAAGACATTCACAAGGAATGCATGAGGCGTGCCGAGTCTCCGAAGCAAACACATTTGCAGAAAAAAGGAACTGAGGCTATGGGCGCCGTGCGTCCTATTTATAACAAACGGTGATGTCGCCCTCGACGGAGGCCTTTGAGGGACATTGACCCGACGCCATCGACGCAGGACGCCCTCTGCCGAAAAAGTTTCCGAAGTACATAGCTGTGGACATTACATGTCAAAGATGTGGAATACGTTGGAGGACACAATCCATTCGAAATCTTAGCACTGCTTGTCCTACCTGAAAATCAGACCTAGCGTGTGCATCTAGGCAGTCGTTTTGTGTAAAGGTGTGTACAGAACTCCAGGTTGCTGCTTTGCAAATGGAATCAAGAAGAACGTTTGCAATTAATGCTATGGTAGCCCCTGTGCCCATAGTAGAGTGTGCTCTAGGCGTGAAGGGTAGATCTCTCTTGGGAAGAGTGTAACACAGTGTGATGCAGTTTATAATCCACTTGGAGATAACTGATTTAGAGACAAGGTCCCCTTCTCTACCAGCTGCCACTGAAACGAAGAACTGGTTTGTTTTTTCCTTAGTGGCTTTGTCTTTTCCAGATAGTAGATAACCGTTCTCCTTAACATCCAGTGTGTGGAGGCTTTTTTCTGCTACGTTAGTGGGGTTCTGGAAAAAGATGTGTAGTTCTATGGATTGGTTTACATGGAACTTTGAGATAAATTTAGGTGCAAAACCACCTTGTCTTTATGAATCGCGACAAATGGGTCCTGGACTGAAAGGGCCTGCAGTTTACTAACTCTCCCTATAGAGGTTATCGCCACCAGGAAGGCGGTCTTGTAGGAGATTGCTTTAAAGCTAGCCTTGTGAATTGGTTCAAAGGGAGGCCATATTAGTCTGGTAAGACAAAACATTCAGGTCCCACCTGGGAGCTGGGTTGGAAATTGGGGGATGAAGCCTCTTTACCCCTTCCATAAAGACTTTATTAACAGGAATTTTCCACCATGAAACCATGCTCTGGGAAGTGGTGTACACCGAAAGCGCGGCTAAGTGGACCTTTAGAGAATTGAAAACCAGTCCTGAATCGAACAGGTGGGCTAGGTACAGGACAATACATTTAGGTGAGCATTCAATAGGATTGATGCCCTTGCCATTACACCACATGACAAAGCGCTTCCATTTGCTGGAGTAGCAATGCCTGAAGTTAGGTTTCCGTGCTTCACGGAATATGTCCATGCGTCTTTGAGGGAGCTGGAGGTGCCCGAACTCTATGACCTCAGGAGCCAGGCTGCTAAGTTAAGAGTTTGCAGGCAAGGATGTAGTGTCCCTCAAAAAACCCCCCGGTCTTGAGACAGCACGTTGTACAGGCATGGCAACTTGCTGGGAAGGGAGACTGACATTGCCATGAGATGGGAGAAACAAGACTGGCAGGCCCACATAGGGGCCATCAGAATCATCCTGACTAGTTCTTGGTGCATCTTGTGCACCATTCTGTAGAGCAAGGACATTGGGGGAAAGGCGTAGACAAATTTCCCAGACCATGTTATCCAAAGACTGCTCCCCTTGCAGCAGTTCTGAGGGTACCTGGAGGCGTAATCTGGGAATTGGGTGTTCTCCAGAGTGGCGAACAAGTCAATCTCTGGGAAGCCCCATTCTGCGAAGAGGTTGAGTACAATGTCCTATAGTAGCCGCCACGCATGCTCTACGAGTAGGGAGAAGTGTCTGCTGAGCACGTCCGCCAGAAGATTGAGTTTCCCTGAAGCATGTTGTGAAAGGAGGAACATGTGCTTGAGAGCCCATTTTCATATGTTCTTGGGCAGTGTAGACAGCCCTAGAGAGTGAGTGCTCTCTTGTTTGGGTAATACATGGCCGTAGTACTGTCCGTGAGGACTAGAACTGTCTTCCCCTGAAGGTGTGTCTGGAAGGCCTTCAGGGCCTTGAACAATGCTAGCAGTTCCAAGCAGTTAATGTGATTGGATGCTGCTGCTGGGGGCCACCCGTGCTTCGTCTGTTGAAGGGGGTGAGACCCCACCCCGTCAGAGATGCGTCTGTGGTGAGTGGCTTTTACTGCAGGGGCGGTGAAGGTCTTCCCCTGCAGAAGTTTTTTCCTGAAGCACCACTGCAGAGATTGAACAAGAGCTGCCGAGACAACCATTAGATCGTCCCACTGGCTGCTGGCCTGACACCATTGGCCAGAGAGCTACTCTTGCATGGGGCGCATGCGCAGACGAGCATGAGGAAATAGGTAGATGCAGGAAGCCATCATCCCTAACAGTCGCATGGCCTTGCGTACTGTCACCTGGTGACTGGCTACATAGTGAGGGATCTGGAACAGCATGTTTTGAACCCTCTCATTGGAGGGAAAGACGAGGCAGTCTTTGGTCCGAATTAGAGCCCCCAGAAACTGTGCAACTTCATTGGGGTCTAGGCTGGATATCTTCTCGTTGATAGAGAAGCCCAGGTCAAAGAGAAGGTTTACCGTCTTCTGGGTATTTGCTTGGCATGTTCCGTACAAATCCCCTTTTATGAGCCAGTCGTCGAGGTAAGGGTAGACTGGTATGGACTGCCTGCGTAGGCGAGCAGCTACTACCGCCAGTACCTTCGTGAATACCCGTGGTGCTTAGGCAATGCCGGAGGGGAGAACCTTGAACTGATAGTGAGTATTCTCTATCATGAACCTGAGGTACTTTCTGTGAGCAACATTGAAATATGAAAGTATGCATCTTTCAAGTCCAATGTGGGCATGTGTTGTCATCCTGAATTTTTGAGGTTTGACCTACTTGTTCGCTGGGCGCAGGTCTAACACAGGGCGCATGTGTACCCTTTTTGGGTACAAAGAAGTACACTGAATAAATACCCTTGTTTACCTGTTGAATGGGGACTACTTCTATGGTGCCCTTTTCCAGAAGGAACAGAACCTCTTCCAGCAGGATGCACAGGTGTTCTGTCGGCAGGCGTCTGCTCTTCGGTGGGTGGTATTGAGGTGGTCGTTCAAACTTGATGCATTAGCCATGGGTGATTGTCTATAACACCCAATGGTCTGATGTGATCCCCTCCCAGGTGTGAATGAATGATGACAAGCGACTCCCGACAGTGGAAGCGTGGGAGGAGACCTGAACCGACGAGTCACTTTGTGGTGGATGCCGGAGGGCCGCTAGGAGTAGAGTTCCTGCCTCTACGAGGACCTCTTTGTTGATATTTGTTGTTAGAAGAGCCTTGGCCGGAGGACAAGGGGGTAACCCCTCAGCCATATTGTCCATGGGGAGAGCTGGAGAAAGATTGACCATCAAAGGACCGGCACAAGTTAGAGCCTCCAAGCTGGTGGAAGGGCTTAGCCACAATCTGGCTGAGCGACTTTAATGTTTTGTGCTTTTTCTTCGCAGTCTCCAGGGCGTCGTCAACAGCTTTCCCAAAAAGGTTTGAGTCCTCAACTGGTTTGTTGATAAGGGAAGCCTGAGTTTCGGGTGTAAAGCCAGCGTTCTTCAACCAGGCTTGTCTCTTAAGTAAAGTCCCCTGGGCTAGGGTGCGTCCAGCAGTCTCAGCAGAGTCCAGAGTTTTTAAATATCGGAGTAACCTGTCTGTCCTCTGCCACGACCGCCGGCAGGCATGATCGGGTGGGCTATGGGACCTCGAAGACCATCCTGGACTAGCCCCCAATGCACATTGCTGTAGCCTGCCAGGAGAGTAGTATTGTTTGCAATCCTAGTTGAGTAGGCCACAGAGGCAGTCACCCGCTTATCCAGGGCTAACGTTTCTTACAATCATTATCTGGATGGGCTTCTGCCGTGGACATTGGTACCCCTGCCCTTTTTTTGAGTAGTAGTAACCACAGGGATTCCGGTGCAGCATGACTCCTTATTAATAGTGGGTCGGAAGGTGATGGGTGGAATAATTGACCGCCTGTGTGAGAGACGGAGATAACAAGGAGGGGGCAAGGAGTCTCTTTATAGAGTTGAGTAAGGGGATGGCTCGACTAGTTGGAGGCTTCACCTTCAGGATATCCTCAACAATGTCAGAGTTTGGAGCTGCCTAATGTGTTGCAATCTGGAAATGATCGACTGCTCTTTTTAAAATGGAATTGAACAACATTTGGTCATCCACAGGTGACAAATCCCTCTGTGGGGGTGAAGAAGGGGGGGATCTAGACAAATGATGTCCGGGTCAGGGGTATGTGTTGGTGATGGCAAGGGCCCTGATCCCCTGACTGATCTTGATCCCAATCTGGGTCTTGATCAGCTGTGTCTTGTGCAAAGGGATTATGCTCATAGGTCTCCTCCTGTGATGGGTCCTCTGGGACATCCAATATATCCTCCTGGTGTTCCTGTGCAGAGAACGGGACTATTTGCAGTTTTAAGGAATGGGACAAGCGTCCTCTTTCCTATGTCTCTTGGGAGTAATGTATCTGTGAGAAAAGTCAATAAATTGGGCCATTTTGTCCATATACTGCGCAAATCTCTCCCTAATCCAGGAGGGAAGAGGCAGAAGGGCCTGGATGTGAAAAAGATTGCCCAGAAGGGGGAGATTTTCCTAATAAGGCCTTCAAGATAGGATGGTGGGCTTCAGAAAACTACTCTCGACAAGAGGGCATGCCCTTGTGCTCTGTAGCTGCCGAGATGATAGCCGCAAGACTTTGGCGGCTCTTCAGCGGTTGAATTGAAGGTCTCGACGTGCCTGACGGCGCGGTCATGGACGACAACTCCACTGAGGCCTTACGTGCTTGAGCACCCTTCGATGGTGTGTCGACGGCTGTATGTTTTTTAGGCTGAACACCCTTATCAGAGGAAAGCCCAGTCACGTGGAGGGCACCAAACCGCGAGGTCCGAAGGGCATCGTCCAAGTTTTCGACAGCCTTGTTGGCGCTGTGTGCTTCTTCTGCGATTCTGTCGAAGAAGCCTTAGGGGTTGTGTGCTGGTATTTGTGGTGGCGTAGGCCGCTCACCGTTAAGTCTGCCTGTACTTCAACGTTTTCAGTCGAAAGAGCTTGCAGGACTTGATTGAGTGCTCGTCGTGGTCTCGAGGAAGACAACGATTACAACAGCGATGGGTGTCCTTCCAAGGAAACTTCCCATTACACGACGGGCAAAATTTAAATTGCGTCTTCTCCATAGCAGAGGGCAACAGCAGCCAGACCAAGCAGAGAAAGAGAGGAGGAAAAGGAAATACATTTTTATAAAAGAATAAACTCAGGGGCCCCACTCTCCCTACTGTAAGGGCCTGGCTGAGGCCATGCGATCAACAGTCGTCGAGCAGTTCAACAGTCGCGAGTAGGATTGGATGTCTTCGGCGGCAGGAAGCCCAAGAGGCAGTTGTCGAGAAGAATAGTCGGGAGACTAGATGACCATAGATAAGTAAGCAATATTAACTCTTGCAAGCTCCAAATACACTACCAACTAGGTTGGCGGAAAAAAACAATCCGAGGGACCTCGACGCGTGAGGGATTTTGGGTACACTACACGTCACGTTAGGGATAGTGTTAAAGTCACGCCCATGTCGCCGTCCCCTTTCGATCTTTGAAAAAAATATGCAATACTCCGCGATTTCCACTAGATCTCAGACTATATGCACAGCATTTGATTCTAAGCAGATTCACAAGCATCAGAAACATACACTCACTGGAGTAGGGCAAAATACATAAACCTGTGAAAAGGAAGCCAAGTATTAGTATGCAGCACTACAGGTCTACAGTGATACAACACTAACTTTAGAAGTCCATCCCTAAGATGCATGGGGCGTGTTGTGCCAAAATGTGCAAAGTGTCACACTGTTTTGTGAGACTGGAAGAAAGTAGTGTAGGACTTCTTGGGGCCAATGAAGGGTTGCAATGAGTAGAGGACAAATTATCTAGCTAATGAAAGCCCACTTTCAGAATGCTTGCGCAAGCAAGCAATGGCAAAGCCAAACGGTTATTAAAGTTTCTAAGTTACCAATCTTTCAAAAGGGAGTTAGGGATTCAGGCAAGTACTGTTACAACTCACCTGCCGTACTCCAATTCTTCTTAGGACCTGGTAGGTCGGCAGAAGAGGGTCCAAGGTCGCTTTTCCTGATTTCAGCTACAGTCCTTGATGGCCAGGGGTTGCCGTTTGAGTACTTCTGTGGAAGGCAACAAATGCTGGTGCAAGGTCTGGAGGTTGGAGGAAGCAGAATAATTTGATGCAGGGCCCCTCTCAACGCATGACTGGATGCAGAAAAGTTGTTTTCGACAACAGCCACCGATGTCGGAGTTTGTCTCCCATCTCAGGTCCCCTCAATGCTGGAAAAACGAAATATGGCAGGAAGGAGTCCGGTAGCACAAGCTGTCGATCCCCAAATTTGCATGCCTCAACAAGGAATGGTGGACGTCTGCAGCACGGTATCCCAAAAGCTGAGGTTGGCCGCCACTGGATGACCGAGAGGCACTTCTTCGAAAGGACTCGGAGCTGATGTCGAGATGTTCACTCCATAGGACGCAGGACTTCTGAAGATCACCTACAAGATAGGGCTCTTACAGTACAGCAGTAGAGGTTGGTAGACAGGCCTTCTTCCAGCGGGTCCACTGTTGCCTTACACGCCTGGCAGCTGTACAGGATACTTGGCTCCTTCAGGTTTCTTCCGGGATCTCTGAAGAATGGGTGCAGGAATCCTCTTGTTATTCAAAAAGCAGGCAAGAGCCGAAACTCCCACTAGCCAATCAATGATCTGGTAGTCACACACACACCCAGACTCAGATCCCCCCCCCCCACACACACACCCACACACGTGGTGAAATCAGGACCACTGGTGGTACAGCTCATGCATACCATTTAGACACACTGAAACCAGTTTGCGGATTGGGAACAGACAGTCCCACCCCACTTCCTGGCAGCGCAAACACATGGCCCTTCAGTAACCCGTGAAAAGCCTCAGCCTTCCTGGGCACTGGAAGTCCAGTGAAGGATTTTCCTGTCCTCACAGGTCTGGAAGAAGGGTTAGTGAAAAGATGGCCAAGGGACAAACTAAAAACCTTGCACTAGCCACAGTAGGTAGCCAAATGCGGTAAACGTAGTAAGGCTAAAGCAAAATGCACCAAAAGTAACTGCTGCCAGCAGCTTGTCCCTAAGGCACACCTAAAGTAACCCACCCCAAAATCCTAGGAGTGTTAATCTATGATAAAACTAAAAATGCACCCACTTGTACTGCATTGTAAGATGCATTGTACAATAATAAAAAGTTCCCAAAATTGAGAACAATGTAACAAGACTAAGGGAAACAATGTTTCCCAGTACTGACAGCCTGAAGGACCTGTCAGTTTCCGTATGACAAATGAGCAAAAGCCAGTGTAGTGAAGCTGAAGGCTTCACTGCACTGCAATAACAACAGGTAAGGAACAAGTTACTTACCTGTAACTGTTGTTCTCCAGCATGGGTCGGGCATGGATTCACATGCTCATGAATATTCCCAGTCACCAGGCTGGGAATCCTCGGTAAAGAAAAAATCAGTTTCACTTCTGAACTGTCTTTCTCCTAACAACCAAATACTGGTCTCTGGGTCATACTGCCCCCAGCCAATGACTGCCCTCTACCTAAACCCCTCCTCTGGCAGCCATCTTCAGATTTGGTAGCACGCTCTAGCCACATCCAGTGAGTGCAAAGTCCTCTCAGCCAGCGACAAAGGCGTTGGGAACAATAAAGGTAACACCAAGGGCTCGTTTAGATGAAAGTCTAACGGCACCTAGGGCATTAAGCAGGGGTGCGTCCGCAGCATCACCCTTGTTTCGTGGAATGTCAAATAAGGTGGTTTACAAGAGAGGGCCTGGATCTCTCACTCGTTGTGCGGAGGTGATGGCCACGAGAACATCTGTTTTCCACGACAAAAACTTCAGTTTTTGCCGAATGCACAGGCTCAAACGGGGGACCCAGGAGCCTAGTAAGCACCACATTGAGCTCCTGCGCCGGGGCCGGAGCCTTCACCGGCAGGAACAAGCGAAATAGTCCTTTGACAAACTCCTTGACCAAACAATGAGACCATAAGGATGATCGTCCAGGAGATCTGGTGCAGCGGGAAATAGCAGCCAGATGAACTTTGATGGAAGCATGGGTCAGTCCTGCCTTGGCCAACAACAACAAATACGTGAGCACCTGCGAGCACCTCCTTACAATCCGCTGGAGATTGTAGCCCCCAAACTCTAGCGCTGCAGGAGCCAGGCCTTCAGGTTCAGTGATCCTGGATCGTGGTGCACAATCGCGCCTCCTTCCCTGGCGAGAACATCTGTGTCTGCCGGAAGCTTGACTGGAGGGGACGCTGACATGTCCAGAAGGTCCGGGTACCATATTGGTCTCGGCCACGCCGGTGCGAAGAGGATCATCCTGCACCGGGACCGTCTGAGTTGATTGACTAGTCGAAGAAGCAACGGCATGGGAGGGAACGCATACAGATACAGGCCATCCCAGGGGAAAGAGAATGCGTCCCCCATGCTCCCCAGCTTGGGAAACCTGCTAGTGAACCTCCGGCACTTGGTGTTTGTCGCGGTTGCAAACAGATCGATCTGGGGATTGCCGCATCTGCGGAACAGGTGATGCACTTGGTCCTGCCGGAGTTCCCACTCGTGGCAAGAGCGCAGCTCCCTGCTGAGAGAGTTGGCGATGGTGTTCTTCACTCCTGCTAGATGAAGAGATGAGGAACATCCCCTGGGCTATGGCCCAGTGCCAAAGGTCCTGTGCCTCTTTGGAGAGCACCAGGGATCTGGTTCCGCCCTGCTTCCGGGTGTAGAACATAGTGGTGGTGTTGTCCCGTACCACTTTGCCTTTGTGGGACGGAAGGAAGGACTCGAGGGCCCAAAACACTGCCCGCAGCTCCAACACATTGATGTTCAACAACTTCTCCTTCGACTTCCACAGGCCTCTTGCATGAAGACTTCCGGAGTGTGCTCCCCATTTTTCCAGGGAGGCGTCCGTCATGAACGTCTCCAGATGAGGTGGGGGTCTTGAAATCCGTGACTGCGGACAGATGTGCACGCACTCCCCACCACCGTATCGCTCGATGGAAACTCTGGTTGAGTGTGATCTTGTCCTCGAAGATCCCGCCACTTGGATCCAACGGGCGTTGAGGAACTCCTGCAGCGGAAGCATCGGTACCCTGCACAGTCGAATGGGGTATATGCATGCGATATCATGCTGGGTAGGGGACTTGATAGACCTCACCCTTGTGACCTTCGGGGCCAACAGCTGTTGTACCTTGCCCAAGATGGCCGCGTTTGTATCCTCCGACAGAGACGCCAGGAACGACACCGTGTTGATTCGGGCTCCCAGAAACACTGCATCCTGCGATGGAGCCAAGCAGGATTCTTTTTTATTTATTTATTTATTTTTAAATCGAGAACCCCAGGTCCGTCAGGAGTTGGACTGTCTTTGTCGTGTGGTCGACGGCGATTGAGTTCGCCCGGATGAGTCAGTCGTCCAGGTACGGGTACACATGGATTCCTCGTAGATGTAGCTGTGCCACCAGCGGGGCCAGGCACTTGGTGAACACTTGTGGAGCCAACTTCAACCCAAAGGGAAGGGCCATGGACTGGCAATGTTGTCCTTGGAACCATGAAGCGTAGGTACTTGCAGTGTCCCTTGTGTATGGGGATGTGAAAATAGGCATCTTCCAAGTCTAGCGATGATAGACAATCCCCCTCTTCCAGCTGTCCTAGCATGTGCTGAAGGGTCACCATTAGAAACCTTTGGCACTAAATGTACTTGTTCAGACGGCAGAGGTCAGAATGGGCCTCCAACCGCTGCACTTCTTTCTGACGAGCAAGTAACGAGAGTACACTCCGGAGCCCCGGAGCCTCTTTGGGACGAGCTTGATCGCCCACTTTTTTAACATGGCCCGTACCTCCAGCAGCAGCTGAGGGACGTGGTTTTCCTGAAGGGCCATTGGTGGTATCCTTGGACACTTCCATTGGAACTCTAGGGTGTGTCCGTGGGCGAGAGCGTCCAGCACCCAACGGTCGGTGGAGATGGTCTTCCACACGCTGACGAAGTTCTCCAGTCGGCCTCCCATCGGGGGGTGCATGGGTGAGGGACCGACTCCACGGCAGGTTCAGTCTTGTTTTGACATCGAAGCGCCGCTTTGGGTGCCTTGGCGATGAGGACATCCACCTCCAGACTTGGCGCAGCCCCAGTAGGTCTCCTGGGACGATGAGCGGGGGGCTGACGGTAGGATGAGACACCTACTCCGAACCCTTTCGAGGAACTTTGGGATTTACCTCCAGAAGTCCAAAAGTATGGCCACCGTTGCTGAAGTATGCCCAGGGCACGAGCCATCTCAGTGTCCGCTTTGATGGCCTGGGGAGACTCGTCCACAGTCTTTGCAAACTAATTGTCCCGTCGAAGGACATGTCCAGCACATTCGACTGAACATCCTGGCGGAAATTCGTGGCCCTCAGCCAGCATCGCCGACAAAGGCAAACGCTGTTGCCCATTTGGCGGAATCCTGTGTCTGCAATGTCCATGGCCACTATAATGCCATGGTTCGACGCCACCTCGCCTTCCTGTAGAATCTCCAAAGCCTCAGCCCGCTTGTCGTCGGGGAGGAAGTCCAGGAGGGGGGGGGGTGCCATCTTGAACCAAAGTTCCCTGTCGTAATGCACCATGATGGCGAAGGCGTTAGCAACCTTGATTGTAGTTGCCGCCGACGAGCTCACTCTTCGCCGCATGGCAATCCAACTTTTTCCCCTCACCGTCTGGGGGTGGGGGGAGGAGGCCGCCGACGAGGATGAGCCCGAACATTTCTTCTTGGCCGCTGCCGAAACCACTGAGTCTCGAGACGGCTGGGACGTAAGCACTTG
Organism: Ambystoma mexicanum; assembly: GCF_040938575.1. NCBI lineage: Eukaryota > Metazoa > Chordata > Amphibia > Caudata > Ambystomatidae > Ambystoma > Ambystoma mexicanum. The sequence goes on from NC_090922.1 coordinate 347,547,012, forward strand.
GGCGCAGAGTCCGGCACTCTGTATTTCTTCTTGTAGCAATCCCTCTTCGCCAGAGCCAATGAGGGTTCTTCATGAGGGACAAACCCTCGTCCCAAATGTCATCCAATAACGGGATTGAATGTACAGTCTTCCTCTTCGCCTCCCGGTGCTGGTAAAGGAAACCCTCCTTCTCCTCTGGGATGAGCTGGAACAGCTCTGAGGCCCTGGAGATCATGGCGTGGAACGAGCCAATCTCGTCAGGTGGTGAAGATTTGGCCGATGGAGATGGGAGATCCCCCAGGCTGCCGTCGCCGTCTGTGCCAGTGCCCGTCGTCTCTGTGTCCGGTTCTGTGTCATCCCTCAGTGGGGGAGAGGGAGGCCAGGGGTGAAAAGGCAGAGGGCAGTGAACTCTCCTCCTCTTGGGTTGTGGTTCCTCCAACGGCCTCGGCGCCGCCAGCGCCAGAGGCATCCATGTTCTGATTTCCGAGCACAGGGTATGCAGAGCCGTAAGAATGTCCACTGAGATATCCCCAGGTGGCTGCTGGGGTGGAGGCGACAGGGACCAGGGCTTTTGCGGCTTAGGCTGATCCGCTCCGTCGTCATCGCCCTGTTGCTCCTCACCTGTCTCCTCGTTGCGATCCCCCCCATAGGGCCTAGAAGATGGTTTAGGTGAAATGATGGGCATCACCTTCTCCGGAGTCTTTTTGATGGGCTGGAAAGAGGACCCCCCCCCTCCTGGCAGGCAGGGATACCCTCACCTTAGGGGCTGTGCCCTGCGAATCTGCCCCGGTGGCCATCGCGATGGATGCTGCTACTACTTCGATGGAAGTCTTCTTTGCCTGATGGACCTGGGCCTTTGCAGTCTTGACCTCGTCCGCAGCATTCACCTTAGGGGGAGGGTCATGACCTCACTCCCCCTTGGCCTTCTCCATCGGTCCGGCTTGGGTCTTCTCCAAAAGCTTGCACGGATGGTCCGACTTCCTCCTCTTTGAAGAACCTGAGCGTTGGCCAGTGGTCTAAAGTGCTGGAATTGCTGAGCTCGCCCTGGCCGCTGAGGAGCCTCGCTCCCGGAGGCAGTGGACTCGCAGTGCTTGGCATTATGTTGGGCCCCGTGGGAGGGGCACCCAGAAAGGTCTTAGAAGACAACTCATCTTTCTTCTTCTGGCAAGGGAGGCATGCTGCTGGGACTCACCCTTGGCCTGCAGCTGTTCGTTGAGGCGCTTGCATCGGTCGGCCCGTGTGCACGGCAACATCTCCTGACAAGTCACGCAGTCGTCCTCCACATGCGTCTGGTCCGAAAGCAGGCAGTAGAGACACAGGGAATGTCCATCATCCGAAAAGACGTTCCATAGGTTGCAACTGGGGCAAACCTTGAAGGCAGGTGCCGAGTCGCCTTCCCCTCTGCTATATCCATGTGGTGTAGGCCTCTAAGAAGCTTCTGGAATCCTCCAAGAAGAAACTCGACGAAAATGTTATGTTATGTTTTTATTGAGTTTATATAGGGCTTTAAGCGAAAATCCGCCCTTGAGGGGCGCTGAAGAATCCGAAAACGGGTCCCTGTGAATCGGAAGCTTTATCGGTGGAGCTTGAGGCTCGATTGACCGAAAAAAATTAAACAATTGCAAAATGAAGTAAAAGCTCGAGAGCTATAGCACGAGGACTCCCAACACTTGTACATGCAGTAAAATTCTGAAGATGGCTGCCAGAGGAGGGGCTTAGGTAGAGTGCAGTCGTTGGCTGGGGGCAGTATGACCCAGAGACCAGTGATTGTTTGTTAGGAGAAAGACAGTTCAGAAGTGAAACTGAATCTTTCTTTACCGAGGATTCCCAGCCTGATGACAAGGAATATTCATGAACATGAGAATCCATGCCCGACCCCATGCTGGAGAAAATTCAAAAATAAGAAGCAAAAGGTTTGGAGGCCCATAGAAAATGGTTAGAAAAGTGCTGCAAAGAGAAATTTTCCCAACAGCGGCCAAAAAGGTGATAATGAGGTAATGGAAGTCTGAAGGGGATCCAACAATAGAACAGTGGATCAAAGACGCGTGCTCAAAAAACACTGGCCCGAGAGAGTATTCTTTGTTAGGAACGTTTTCTCTTGGAGCAACTTTTCCTCCATGTTCTATGGACCCCAAAAACTTCAGCTTCACTTGTTAGTGAGACCCCTAGCTCTTTTGTTGGACTCAGGGGTTTATAATTTTTATTCCCGAGTGAGTGGGACATTTTCCCCCACTCCCTCATGTATTTTTCTGAATAGGATTTTTGGTTTCTTACTGTTTAATTGAGTCTGGTAAACTCCATAGGCATCTTCTTTTTTCATAGTGACACACAGCACCTTTTGAGCAGTGCCACTGAGAAGTTCCCTGGACTTCTCTTAATTTTTAAATCTCACACCCTGAAATAGCCCTTTCCAATCAGCATCTTTCTATTTCAACACCCTGGACATCCTTTCCCCCCATCATGAGAATCCGGCTGAAGCCTCCCTCTAAGTGCAACTCTTGGTATGATTCCGACCTCACCGTCCAGAAACACAAATGCAGGGTGGCTGAGAGGAAGTGGAGGGTTTTGGGCGCATCTTCTGACAAACTGTCCCGCTGCCTGCTCCAAAGGCAATACAGACACTGTCTTGTCCAAGGACAGCAAACATTCAAGCCTGTGTATCTGCGGCCTCGAACAACAGGGCCAAACTCTTTAAAATCTGCAAGTAACTGGCCAATCCTGAGGCAGTCTCTGCCTCTCCTGTTCCCTCCGAGGCCCTCTGTATGGCTCTGGCCTCTCACTTCTCCGCTAAAACTTAGAACATCCTGTCCTCCATCTCGTCTTCCTCTCCCGGCCCCCCTTTGGCCATCTCTTCCTCTCCTCCTTTCTCCTCTAGCTCTCCAACAACACCTGACAAGGTTTCTAGACAAGTCTGATCTATGAAAGTGTCATCCAAAAAGGTGCGCCCCAGCTCCTCCAGAACCATCTAGGACCATATTGACACCCTCACTCCAGTCTTGGCCGATTTCTGTAATCACTCTTTCACCACTGGAACTTTCCCTTCTCCCCTAAAGCACTCCCTTATGCACCCCCTTCTCAAGAAGCAGTTTGCTGATCCTAGTTGCCCGGGAAACTATCGCCCCTTTCCTGGGCACACTCTTGGAAATGCTGGACATCTCCTAGCTTACTCTCCACACTCAATCTGTTGGTTGTCTCCATGACCATCAGTCTGGCTTCAGAGCTGCTAGAGGCACGGAAACGTCTCTCCTGAACACCTGTCAAGGTCTGCTTTCTGACCTCGATTCCAGCATTCCTTCTGTCCTCATCCTCCTTGATCTTTCTTCTGCTTTCGACACGGTCAACCACGACATCCTGATCAATCGACTGAGAACCTGGGCTTCACGGATCAGGACCTGGAGTAGCTGACCTCCTTCCTCTCGAACAACCCCTCCCAAGTACATCTTGGTCCCTTTCTCTCTGCCACCTCACTCTCTACCTGTGGCGTTCCCCAGGGCTCTATCTTCTCACTCTTGTTTTTCAACCTCTACTTGGCCCCTTTAGCCCACCTGATCTCTACCTTCTCTAACTTTCAGTGTTATGCAGATGACCCTCTACTTTCCTTCAGGCTCCACTCAGCCTCTTCTCATCTCTCACTCATTCTTGACTGTTGTTCCACGATTCATGATTGGTGCGCCGCCAACGATCTATGCTTTAATGTCAGTAAGACAGAGACCATTGTCATTGGAACCCCTGCTTTCCCTCTTTCACTCTTGCCGCCCGCCTTGGGCCCTCTTCCTTCGCCTTCCTGTGAGGCAAAAAACCTTGGTGTCATCTTCGACTCCACTCTCTCTTTCTCTCCTCACATCTCGAACATCGGCAAGAAGTCCCACTACCAGCTGCACCTCCTCAAAGGGACTCTTCCCTTTCTCACTTTCTCCCAGAAGTTCACTGTCCCAAGAGCCCTGGTTCTCTCTAAGCTGGACTAATGCAACAGCCTCTTTCTCAATCTGCCTTCCTCTACTCTCCGCCTTCTGCAACTAATACAGAACAGGAATGCAAGACTTCAACTTGGCCTCAAGCCCAGCGACCGTATCTCACCAGCCCTGAAATCTCTCCACTGGCTCCCGGTGGCTGCAAGGACCAAGTACAAGATGCTTTGCATTGTCCAAAAGGCTTTCTGCGGCCGTAGCCCGCACTACATCCAACGCTCTGATCCAAAATACCTTCCATCGAGCCCTTCGCTCAGCTACCTCCAACTCTCTAAGATCTCTCTCCTGTGCAGGTTCCTCCCTCTGGAATGGCCTCCCTGCCCCACTGAAACTTCAGCTGGACCACCTGAAGTTCCGGAAGCTGCTCAAAACCTCTCTCTTCTCCTCTGCTTTCTCTCTCTCGCTCTCCCTCCACTGCCGACCTACCCGCCTGCTGTCCCGACTGGTTGCTTGGCTACCCTCAGTCTCTCACTAGCTACCAGGCTCTTTCTTGATCAATCACCCTTGCACTGCCTCTGGGCAAACCACGCACCTAAGGGCTGTAACTGTAACCCTACAGTCCCTTGTTTTCCTTGCACTACCCAGAGCTGCACTAACCTGGTTGCACTTACTCAGAGCATTGCTGCCCTGTTTTCTCCTCCCCTCTCCCTTGCACTTCTCTTTCTTGCACGATCTGAATGACACAAACCTAGTAAGATTGTTTGTCTTGTCCTCCCCTCTGTCTTGCCTCCCTTGTCTTGTCACGCCTAGGAACACTTGTGTACAAGCACATTATAAATGACTTATCATATCATAAATACATTCTCTTGGGTGAACTACTGTTCCCAAGAGTAGTAAGATTACCTTTGTCTTACTTACATTTTCTTTTGTGGGTCCAGCAAACACCACCGTAAGTGGAGTGCTGGGGGTTACCTAATAATTCCTTATCCCACTTCTCATGTAACATTTGTTATACTAACTTGAATGGCTGGTGGCAGTGGTTTCCTTTTTACTACCTGTGTGCCATGTATCTGCAGGCTGATTCCTCAGCTGCAGTACAGCACCCAAGATTGACAATTTTTCCAAAATGGCCCCCTCCCCTGTCTTTTTTTGACATTTGTCAGTTAGCGCCTTCTGGGTTTTTACTCTGTTTGAACCAGGTTTGAGTCCTTTGTGCATTTTACCTTTGCTGGGTTTCAGCCCTGAAGCCCGCCCAGGCTCCAGTGTGTCTGGAAAAGCATGAAGTGAGGGAAGGTCCCAAAACTTCCCTGTCCCTGGTCTCTAGGTGTGTCTTAAGTGAAACTAGTTCTGATTGGCCAGCTGGCTGACCGGGAGGACAGCCACCCTGCTTGGCGAGCGATGAACAGCCCTAGGGCTGTGAATGAATGGGAACTTGCTTAAAAGGTGAGGTTTTTGGACTAGAGGCAGAGTCGACCACTGGAGGACAACATCTGACTAAGAAGATGTGAAGAGACACCAGCAGCACCCTCCTGGACCCCGAAGTACCCCCTGCAGCTGTGCTGACCCCATTTTTGTTTTGACTGGAGACCCGCAAGGGACGACTTCCTCCCTTGGGCTGGTGAGACCAGCTAGCCTCGAGACAAGCTTCATATTGGCAAACTTTGATTTTCTTGCTGGGACTTTCCAAAGGTGCAGAATCCTAGTGCCGGTGGACCCCTGACCATCATCGAGGGCATTGCCTTTGGAAGTGTGAATCGGGCCAAAACCTAGTGGGCATCCAGAGGACCCTACAGAAGCAGGAAATCGTCATCCAGAGTCCCCTCACCAGAGTCCAGGACCGAGGGATCAAGTAACTTCCAACCAGTGCTGTTCCTTCTTTGGTGCGGAGAAAAAGATGTCAAAACCACAAAAAGCCTCTGAATCCAGCAGAATCGATTGCTGCGCTGTCCATCTCTCTCGAGTGCTGCTGCAGTGGCCCGCCAGACGTCCTCCCTTTTGTCCCCATGACCAAGGACCAGGAACAAGGGTCTGCTACACTGCAACAGGAACGCATCCAGCTGGAACCAATTCTTCAATTCTCAGGTACTGTGTGGTATGGGTGGGGTACATATATCGTTTGCTATATGTGGTGCTTCCTAGCTTGGGGAGTACTAATTTAAACCCTTTTGAGATAACCTCAACTCACCTGCACTAGCCTCATAGTTTGTGCTTCTTCAAGGTGAATCCTCTTGAGCTCCTGTGATTTTTCTACTGAACTACTGACCATTGTAAAACAGTTTCTAAGAAGAGAGCATCAGAACTTTGAACCGACCCATTGACTTTGGCTGTCCAGGCTCCCTAAAGGCTTCTCGTCTGAACCTATTGGCTTTGGCAGTGCTTTTTCCATCAAGTTTTAATTGTTATACACTATTATTGCTGGGATAAAAGACTGCCTACATCCCCCTGGGAGAATCTGTTTTACAACTCACAAAGTATGTTCTGATCCGACTAAATTTTCCCTCCTTGAACTCAATATTGTAATGGTGATCACATAATTATTAATACTGACCTCAAATGACATCACTCAGTGTGCTGGAACATGTTTAGCATACGAAAAGTTTACTCACCTACTTTATTGCTCTTGTTGAACTGAATCCTAACTTTTGATTTAATGGTACTATTAGTTGCTGCTTTGTAAAGATGATCTAATGATCCTTCTGTACATATAAATAAATGTGTGCTATAACTAAGTGTTTAAGAGTTTACTTGGTTGCCTGTATTTACTAATTTCATTGTACAGCTCTACAGCCCACATTACCCCCTATTAAGATAAGCCTGGCTGCTTAGTCACTCTGCCAACTTGTGTAGTATAGGCCTATATTAAAAAGTAGGTTATTTAATAACAAGAGAAGTTGTGTTAAGTCCCACACCAGTTGCATTCTACAAATTCTTACCCAACACCACTCCACTGGCCTTCTGCTTATGTGTTATGGGGAAACTGACTAGTCCTTCAGACTGCGCCAGTACTGAGAAACTAGGCTTCCCTTTTTGTTTTTTTTACATGGTTTCTATTGTGGGTAACTTTTTCAAATTGCACAATGCATCTTCCAATGCCATGCAATGGGGATACTTTTCATCGTAGACCCACAATCAAAAGATTTTTGGTTACCTTTAAATGTGCCTAAAGACAAGCTTGTGGCAACAGTTACATTTTTTCAATTTTTACTTTATTTTTATTTAGCTCTCTCGCGTTTACCACGCTTTGCTACTAACTGTGTCTAGTGCGCAAATACAGGCATGCCACAAGGTTTTTCGCTTTTTTGGCCTTCGTTCCTGCCTTGCTAGATTAGGAAATTCCTTTTATAGTCACCCACTTGCCCGGGAAAGCCTTTCTTTTCACGGGCTAGTGCAGGCCATGTGTGTTGGAAGCCAGGAAGTGGGTTGGGACCGTCTGGCCCCAATCCACGAACGAGTTTCAGTGTGTCTACAGGGTATGGACAAGTTACTTACCTGTAACTGTTGTTCCCCAGCATGGGTCTGGCATGAATTCACATGCTCATGAATATTCCCCGTCGTCAGGCTGGGAATCCTCGGTAAAGAAAAAATCAGTTTCAGTTTCGTTTCTGAACTGTCTTTCTCCTAATAACCAATCACTGGTCTCTGAGTCATACTGCCCCCAGCCAATGACTGCCCTCTACCTAAGCCCCTCCTCTGGCAGCCATCTTCAGATTTGGTAGCACGTAAAGTGGCAGTAGGACCAAGAGAAGAGAAGCAGAGGGGTAGGAGGGAGGGTTCGCATGTGAATCCATGCCAGACCCATGCTGGAGAACAGTTACAGATAAATAACTTGTTCCTTCTCCAGCATGGGGTCTGGCATGGATTTACATGCTCATGAATACAAGAATACATAGCAGAACACATATGCACAACCACAGGAGGTGGCAAGGCTCAACATTAAGCATTTCATCAACTCAACATTAAGCATCTCTTACCTCCTCACCAGGCCCACCTTCAGGCGGACAGGTTGCACAGCACTGCCTAGCCGACTCTGGACTCTTCCTCGGAATCCCTGTCGACGCAGTAGAATCTCGTGAAGGTGTACGTCGACCTCCACGTAGCAGCCCTGCAGATGTCCAGCAAGGGCACACCAGACAGGAACGCTGTGGTAGCAGCGATCGCTCTGGTTGAATGTGCTCTCGGACGGCCGGGCAACGGTCGGTTTTCCAACCGGTGACAGTGTATGATGCAGCCGGAGAGCCATCTGGAAATGGAAGCCTTCGAGAGGGCCTTCCCTTGGTTCATAGGTCCAAAGTTCACAAATAGCTGTGATGTCTTCCGAAGGGTCTTCGTGCGGTCCACGTAGAACTTCAGCGTTCTAGCCACATCTCCTCTCGGCCGGCGACGGGAAGAAAACAGGTAACACTAAGGGCTAGTTGAGATGGAAGTCTGACGGCACCTTGGGCATGAAGGAGGGGTGCATCCTCAGCACTACCCTCGTCTTGTGGAATGGCAGGTATGGAGGTTTACAGGAGAGGGTCTGGATCCCTCCCACTCGTCGCGCGGAGGTGATGGCCATAAGAAACGATGTCTTCCATGATAGGAATTTCAACGCTGCCGAATGCAGCTGCTCGAATGGCGGTCCCATGAGCCTGCTCAGCACCACGTTGAGCTCCCACGCCGGGGCCTGAGCCTTCACCAGCGGGAATGTCCGGAACAGTCCTTTCATGAACTCCTTCACCAGGCGATGGGACCACAGAGATTATCGCCCCAGAGTTCTGGTGTAGCGGGAAATCGCTGCTTGATGGATTTTGATGGAGGCATGAGCTAGCCCCGCCTTGGCCAGCGACAGTTGGTACAGCAGCACTTGAGGGGCCGTAATCCGCACAGGGTTAATCTTCTGGTGCCGTGCACAGACCGAGAACTTCTTCCATTTGTGTCCATAGCACTTGAGGGTCTAGGACGCACTGGCCTTTGCAAGCACCTCCTTGCAGTCCGCCGGGATATTGTACCCTCCAAACTCTAGTGCTGCAGGAGCCAGGCCTGCAGGTTCAGCGACCCCGGGTCGTGGTGGAGGATGGCACCTCCTTCTCTGGAGAGAAGATCCGCGTCCATCGGCAGTTTGACTGCGGGGGGTGCCGTCATGTCCAGAAGGTCCGGGAACCATATCTGCCTGGGCCACACCGGTGTGACGAGGATCATCCTGCACCGAGACCGCCTGAGTTGATGGATGAGTCGCAGCAGCAACGGCAACGGTGGGAACGCATACAGGAACAGGCCGTCCCAGGGGAATGAGAAGGCATCGCCCATGCTCCCCGGCTGGGGAAATCTGCTGGCGAACCTCCGCCACTTGGCGTTCGTCACCGTCGCAAATAGGTTGATCAGGGGATTGCCCCATCGTCGGAATAGGAGATCCACTTGGTCCTGCCATAGCTCCCACTCGTGGCACGAGCGCAGCTCCCTGCTGAGAGTCGGCGATGGTGTTCTTTACTCCTGCCAGATGAAATGGAATGAGGAAAATCCCCTGGGTGATGGCCCAGTGCCATTGGTCCTGCGATTCTTTGGAGAGCGCCAGTTATCTGGTGCCCCCTGCTTCCTGATGTAAAACATTGTGGTGGTATTGTCCTTGAAGACTCGCACCACCGTGCCCTTGAGGGACGGGAGGAAGGACTTGAGGGCCCAAATCAATGCCCGCAGCTCCAGCACGTTGATGTGCAACTTTTTCTCCACCGGCAGCCACAGGCCTCTTGCGTGAAGACTTCCGGTGCGAGCTCTCCATCCTTCCAGAGAGGCATCTGTCGTGACCGTCTCCTGGTGCGGTGGGGTCTGGAAATCTGTTCCTCCAGACAGATGAGAGCGAACTGGCCACCACCTTATCGCTCGATGGAAGCTCTCGTCGAGCGTGATCTTTTCCTGAAAGCTTCCTGATACTTTTATCCAACAGTCGTCGAGGAACTCCTGTAGCGGACGCATCCGTAGCCTGCATAGTCAGATGAGGTAGATGCATGACGACATCATGCTGAGCAGACACTTGATGGTCCTCACCATGGCATTCTGCAGTGTCAACAGCCATTGCACCTTGCCCAAGACGGCCGCTATCCTTTTCTTCCGACAGACGCCAGGCACAACACTGAGTTCAGACGGGCTCCCAGAACCAGCACGTCCTCCGATGGAGTCCAGCAGGACTTTGCATAGTTCACCGAGATCCCCAGTCCCATCAGTAGGCGAACGGTCCTCGCCATGTGGTCGACGGCGATACCCTTTGAACTGGCCCGAATGAGCCAGCTGTCCAAGTAAGGGTAGACGTGGATCCCTCGCAGTCGCAGACTTCAATCGGAAGGGAAGGGCCGTGAACTGGTAGTGCTTCCCTTGAACTACGAAGCGCAGAAACTTGCAGTGACCCTTGTGAATGGGGATGTGGAAGTACGCATCCTCCAAGTCCAGCAACGACAGAAAGTCTCCCTCTCCGAGCAGCCCGAGCACGTGCTGAAGAGTGACCATCCAGAACTTTTGGGACTTGTTGTATTTGTTTAGTTGATGGAGGTCAAGTATGGGCTTCCATCCACCAGTCTTCTTTTTCACTAGGAAGTATCTTGAGTACACTCGGGAGCCCCGGAGCTCCTTTGGGACAAGCTCTATCGCATCTTTTCTTAGCATGGCCGGCACCTCCCGCAGCAGCCAAGGAACGTGGTTTTCCTGCCGGGCCACTGGTGGTATTCGGGGACACTTCAGTTGAAATTCCAGGGTGTGTCCGTGGGCGAGAGCGTCCAGCACCCAGCCGTCAGTGGAGATGGCCTTCCACACGCTGACAAAGTTCACCAGACGGCCGCCCAACGGGGTGCATGATGCCACTGTCGGTTCAATCCTGCTTGGACGTCGACGGGCCACCTTGGGGGCCCTGGCGACGATGACATCCTCCTCTGAAGGCCTTGGAGCGGCCTGTTGGTTTACTGGGCCGAAGAGCGGGAGGGCTGGCGGTAAGAAGCGGAGCCCCTGTCGAAACCCTTAGAGGATCCTTGGGACTTGCTGCCTGAACTCTTAAAGGACGGTCTCCGTTGCTGAAGAGTGCCCAAGACATGCACCATCTCCATCTTGATGGCTTGTAGACACTCTCGAATGAACGTCCTGATGAAAGTTGGTGGACTTGAGCCAGCCACGACGATGAAGGAAAACGCTGTTGCCCATTTGGCGGAACACTGCGTCAGCAATGTCCGTGGTCACTGTGATGGCGTGGCCTGATGCCACTTTGCCTTACTGCAGAAACACTTTCGGACCTCTTATCTTAGGAAGTCTAGGATGGGAGCGATCTTGAATCACAGCTCTCGGTCGTAGCGTGCTACGATGGCGAGGGCGTTTGCGGCCTTGATGGTCGTCGCCACTCGTCCGGCGGGGAAGATCTGCGAGGTGGCGCCAGGAGGTCACCATCCCACCGTCGTCATCCGTGCCCGTCGTTGCCGTGTCAGGATCCATCTCATCCCTTGGTGGGGGACAGGGGGCGAAGGGTGGCAAGGAGGTGGATGGTGTACCTCCCTCTTCTTGGCCGGAGGCTCCCCCGTTGTCAGGGGGTTGGGTGTCACTTGTGCCGCAGGGGGGGCCGCTGGCGCAATAGGCATCCTCGTCTGTATCTCAGAGACCAGGGTATGCAGTGCCGATAGAATGTCCACCGAGAGGTCTCTAGGCGGCAGCTGAGGCAGAGCTGGCAACTGAGGTGGAGGTAGAATCGGAACCTGGGGTGTAGGTTGGGCCCCCGTCACCTTCATCAGCGGTATCCTCGTCGCCTTAGTCGACGCCCTCGTCGTAGGGCCTGCTCCTGATGTTCTCCTCCTCCTGGATGGTTTAAAGGTATGTAAACTCCTCTGAGGAGATATCCATGCCCTGGAGGACCTCTGTGCCTCCCGCCACTTCTCAACCAGAGGGGACTGTTTCGGGGAGATGACCGGCATCTCCTTCTCCTGGGTCTTCTCTATGGGCAGAAAAGAGGACTCTTTCCAGGCCGGGAGGGACAATCTTGTCTTCAGGGGTGCGCTCTGCGGATCTGTCATGGTGGCCTTCGGGAGGGGCGCCACCACTCCCTCGATGGAAGGCTGGGCCTTTGTCGGGTGTACCTAGGCCTACACGGGCAAGACCGGTCCCTTGTCCTGCTTGGCCTTGGTCGCCTCAGAAGCCTTCTTATGGGGAGGGTCTGAGCACCGATCTCACGTGGTCTTCTCCGGCAGGTCGGTCTTGGGCTTCTCCTCAAGTTTGCCCGGATGGTCCGACTTCCTCCTGGCCGAAGATCCTGAGAGTTGACTGTTGATTGAGGTAGCTGGAGACGTTGAACGTGCCCTGGCCGCCCAGGAGCCCGTTGCAATGGCACTCCCGGTGGCAGTGGACTCGCGGTGCTTAGCCTTCTGTTGGATCCCCGTGGGAGGGGCGCCCTCAAAAAGGTCCTAGAAGCCCACTGAGCTTTCTTGGAGCCGGGAGAGGCATGCTGCTGGGACCCACATAGAGCAGGGGCCTTGTCCTGCAGCCACTCCTTCAGCTGCCTATGCCGATCCTTCAGCGTGCAAGGCGGCATCTCCTGGCAAAACGCAGTCTTCCTCCACGTGTGCCGGGTACAGGCAGTAAAGACACTGGGAATGCTTGTCGTACGAAAAGATATTCCGCAAGCCGCAGAAGTCTGAACAGAGGGCCTGAACCCTTCTCCTCCGACATGGTGCACGCGGGATCGGCCTGAAGAATCTTCTGGAAGCCTCCTAGAAGAAACTCGACAAAATTCGCCCTTGAGGGGCGCTGAAGAATCCGAAAAACGGGTCCCCGTTAATCGGAAGGTTGAGCGATGGAGCACAAGGCTCGATTGACTGAAAAATAGAGTAAAACTCTTCCAAAAAGTGAAAAATGCAGTAAAAGCTCGAGAGCTAAACACAAGGACTCCCAACACTTGAACGCGTGGTAAAAATCTGAAGATGGCTGCCAGAAGAGGGGCTTAGGTAGCGGGCAGTGATTGGCTGGGGGCAGTAGGACCCAGAGCTCAGTGATTGGTTGTTAGGGGAAAGACAGTTCAGAAATGAAACTGAAATTGATTTCTTCTTTACCGAGGATTCCCAGCCTGACGACGGGGAATATTCATGGGAATATTCATGAGCATGTGAATCCATGCCAGACCCCATGCTGGAGAATGTAATCATCTTGAATTTGGGTGACTTTACATACTCAAGGACCACATTGACACCTTTGCGCCTGCCCTGGCTGAATTCCGCAACCACACCTTCGCCACTGGAGCCTTCCTTTCCCCCCTGAAGCACTCTCTTGTGCACCCCTCCTGACCGGCTATCGCCCGATCTCCATCACTCCTTTTCCTGGACAAACTCCTGGAAAAGCTGGCCATCTCCCAGCTTAATCTTCACACTGAATCTGTTGGTTGTCTCCATGACCATCTGCCTGGCTTCAGAGCAGCCAGAAGCACAAACTACTCTTCTGAACATCCACGAAGACCTGCTCTCTAACCTTGATTCTAATCTCCCCTCGGTCTTCATCTTACTTGATCTCTCTTCTGCCTTTGACACCGTCTACCATGCCATCCTGCTCAATCGTCTCTATGATAACCTGGATATCACTGATCAGGCCCTGGCCTGGTTGACCTCTTTCTTTGCTTATTGACCCTCTGAGGTCCAACTTAGGTCCTTCCTTTCCTCTATCTCACTCTCTACCTGTGGTGTTCCCCAGGGGTCTAACCTCTCTCCCTGGCTGTTCAACCAATACCTGGCACCTCTCGCCCACCACATTGACGCTCTCTGCTCCAACTTTCAGTGCTATGCGGATGACACTCCGCTCGTTTTCTGGCTTCCCTCTGCCACCTCTTCTTCTCTCATCTCTGTGTGTCTGTCTGCTGGAGTGGTGTGCCGCCAACAATCTCTGCCTTAATGCCAGTAAGACGGAGATTCTCCTCATCAGTACACCTGCACCTTCCTTTCCTGTCACTCTCTGGCCGGCCTCCATTGGCCCTCTTGCATCTCCCACCTGTGAGGCTAAGAACCTCAGGGTCATCTTCGACTCCACACTCTACTTTTCTCCTTGCATCTCTGACGTCTCTAAGAAGTCTAACTACCAACTGCACCTCCGCAGAGGTATTCTTCCTTTCCTCTCCTTCCACCAGAAGCTCACTGTTTCTAGAGCTCTGGTTCTCTCTAGGCTGGACTACTGCAACAGCCTCTTTCTAAATCAGTCTGCTTCTACTCTCCGCCCTCTGCAACTCATCCAGAACAAGACTGCAAGACTTGTCCTTGGCCTCAAGCCGAGGGATTGTATCTCTCCTGCACTGAAATCTCTGCATTGGCTCCCAGAAGTTGCAAAGATTAAGTTCAAGACCCTCTGCATTGTCCACACAGCCTTCTGGGGCCTGGGTCCTCAATACCTCCAACTCTCTTTTTCGCAAATACCTTCCTACTCAAGCTCTTCGGCTTGGGCCTCCCTCTGGAACAGCCTCCCTGCCTCTGAAACTTGAGGAGAACCATCTCTGCTTCCGGAAGCACCTCAAAACCTTCCTCTTTGCTTCTTCCTTCTCTCTTCCTCTCCCCTGCTGATTTCCTGTCTGATACTGCACTGGTCACCTGGCTACCCGTTGATTTTGGGCCCAGGTCCCTGCCCGCCCAGTTGCACACCAGTACTGCCTCCCAGCAACCCTTACACTTGGGTCTGTATCTGTAACCCTACAGTCCCCCCCTACCTGCACTTTGGGCCACTTGCTGTCTGCACTTACCCTTGCACCCGTCACCTGCTGGCCACACTTCTTGTTATTGTTTTTATCCCCTGTACAGCACTGTCCCAATACTCTTTCCACTGGCACTTTTCCCCTCCCCCCTTCCCTGCACTTGCCCAATCTCAATGTCACTTGGCCTAGTAAGATCGTTGTCTCCGTTTTCCATCTGTTTCCCCTTCTATGCCTTGTCGCACCTTGAAACACTTGTATATATGTGTGTTACAAATGCCATCTCATATAACATACTCGTTTGCTGGTCTGTAATCTTAGACTGGTCTCTTGATTTTGTCTTTTTTGGCTACTAAAAGGTAAAGCGAGTAGATGTCCCTGTTTACCTGTAACTGTAGAACTGGCTTGATGGAGTTCTTTAGGAGGAGAGCCTCTACTTCCTTTTCAAGCTGTTCTCTGTAGCCTAGTGGCATCTTTCTTTTGCAGAGAAAGGTTCAGCCGTTTCTCTATCAACTCAATGCAGTACCCCAGGGCTACTGTGTCTAACACCCACTGATCTGAGGTTATATCCCTCCCACCCCCAAGTGTGGGTGAATGCTGTTATGTGTCCAACCCTTGAAAAGCAAGGAAGGGGACCGGTATTTGAGTCATTGTTTTGAGGAGGAAGTTGCTCCTCATGAGATTTGTCCTCTTCCAGTTGGCTTTCCCCTGAGTGTGAATCTTGAGGGTGTAGAGCTGGAGTATTGCTGTTTTTAGGTGATCCTGTTTGGGTATGGTTGGGTAGTTGGTTGTACATATGGTGTGGGTGGCCAGGGAACCCCTTGTCCGATAGGTTCTACCGGATAATATACAACCTAATGTTTTCAGAGTATTGTTGTCTTTTTTAGCTCTTTCTTTCTAGTGCCTCGACTACTACCTTTTTAAATAATTAAGATTCATCTACTGACTAGTTTTTGTTTATGCTTTAAAACCAGTCCCCTTTAACCAGGCATGTTGCTTGATGATGGCTGCCCCTGCTATCTGTTGGCCTGCCGTTTGTGCAGTGTCAAGGTTATTCCTAATTATTGCATTGGCTTTTTGCTTTCCTTTTTTTTTTTAAACTTTTATTTTTGAACGGCAGAAGTACACAAGGCACACACAAGGCAGTAGGTACATAGCATTAACATCTTGGAGCAACACATCAAAAGGGATACAGCAATCACAACATGAACAGTCGGGCGGTATCTGAGAGGGAGCATAGCAATCCAAAGACAAGGGAACAAGGTGGGGGCTCACCCAGTGGGATCAGAGCCCGACGGGGCAGGAGACAGACCAGATTCGGGGGTGGCCTCGTCCCGGATACTGAGGTAGGTGTTGAATGCAGCCCAAATGTTCCTGGGGCGAGACTGGGCGGGGAGCATAGACAAGTATTCTTCTTCGCAATTGCGCGACCAGGTGAGTAAGCGCAACCATTTCTGAAAGGCCGGGGGAGCGGGGCTTTTCCAGCTCTGGAGTATGCACTTTTTAGCAATCATACAGCCTATGTTTAGGAACTTAGCTAGGCGCCTGGTTCCATCAGTTTTCCAGACCCCGAACAGAATCGACAAGGGGTCAGGATCGACCACAGTTTCAGCTATGTCAGAAAGCGTTTTCAAGATGCATTCCCAGAACCCAGATAGCTCCCTGCAGAACAGAAACATGTGCAGGTGATCAGCCCCCTCAGATCCACAGCGAGGGCACCCGGTCGTAGTGGCCCGGGCGAACGCCGAGGTCATGTGTGGAGTATAGTAGAGCCTATTGAGAAGTTTGTACTGTATGGCTCGGTAGCGGAAATTGAAGGAGACTTTTTGAGTATGTAGACACATTGCGCCCCAGTCGCCATCAGACAACTCCAGGCCCAGCTCATCCGCCCAGTCGTCACGCGCCCTAAGTGCTGGAGTTGTGATGGACTCCTGAAGGATCCTATATAGTGAAGAGACGACACTACGGGCGCCGCCTGAGTTGGCAATGTATGCGATCGCCGGGTTGTCCGGGGGCTCATCGGGAAATGAGGGCCATGCAGTGCGGAACGCTGCACGTAGCCTATAGTACTGGAGGGTCTCCAAGGCGGATCTAGTGTGGCCCTGTTTCCATGTTTGGGGGTCAATGAACTTGCCCTCTGGGTAGAAATCGGACAGCGCTTGATACCCCAGCATTCCCCAGTGTTGGGCCAGGGCGTTATCGTGTGTAGGTTCCAGAGCAGGCAGGCGCCACACCGGGAGCCATCTGTAGTAGGGAGGGGACCCGTCCGTCGGACTTAGCAAGCGTTCCCATGCGTGGATGGTCGTGGCGACAGGGTCAATGGGTGAATCAGGTGTGTAATGGCGATGTAATATAAGGGACATCATGTTGGTACCGGCGGCTGCTAGTCGCTCTAACTTGACATGTGGTCGCGTTGGGGAGCCCGGGTACCAATGGGTGGCATGTTGAGCCTGGGCCGCAGTCCAGTAGAGTAACGGATTCGGAGCGGTGAATCCCCCTTGTTTATAGGTGAGCGCCATGTCAGACCACTTCTTACACACTGCACCGGAGTGCCACAGGAACTGAGCGCATAGTGTATGCAATTTAGTGAAGTAGGCCTTCCCAGGCCACACGGGAACGTTGCTAAAAGTGTAAAGAAGCTTGGGGAGCAGGATCATTTTAATTAGGGAGAGACGACCAGCCATGGATAGTGGGAGCGACCGCCATCTTAACATCTTGGCCTCGGCAGTTTGCGCTGCGGTGGAGTAATTGTCGGTTATCAGAGTAGATTTGGTCAAGGATATCTGCACCCCCAGATATCTGACACCGTCCGGAGACCAACGAAGGGGGTACTCAGTGGTAGGTTGTTGGGTAGATTTCGTGAGCGGGAAGATATCCGACTTTGAGTAATTGATCGTGAAGCCAGAGTAGGTACCAATACGGGTGATGTCCCTAAGTATGGGGTCAATGTGGGTCACGGGCTCTCTAATGTATAATAGCACGTCATCTGCATATAAGGATATGATTTCGGGGTCATCCTTCAGCCGTATCCCCTTACGGGCATGCCGAGCATGGACATAATCCGCCATTGGCTCAATTGCGAGGGCGAAGAGGATCGGGGAGAAGGGGCAGCCCTGCCGGGTACCCCTGAAGAGTGTGAAGGGGTCGGATGTCAAAGAGTTGGCTCTGACCCGGGCCACAGGGGAGGCGTATAGTAGCTTAATGAACCCGATCATATTTGGGCCAACTCCGATCGTCTCCAGCACCAGCCACATGTAGTTCCAGGAGACCATGTCAAAGGCCTTCTGAGCGTCCAGAGTGACCGCCACGGCCTGGGCCTCTTGATTTATACGAGACAGGACATTGAACAGTCTTCTTTTATTATGTGAGGTGGACCTGCCGGGAACGAAGCCCGCTTGGTCCTCGTGGACCAGATATGGCATAATGGGGAGAAAGCGGTTAGCTATGGTCTTAGCAATGAGTTTCGTGTCTAGGTTCATGAGGGAAAGGGGCCTGTAAGACCCACATTCGTCGTCCGGTTTGCCAGGCTTGAGCAGTACCGTGATGACGGCCTCACGCATGGACAGGGGAAGAATAGAAGAGCGGAGCGCTTCGACCCAGACCTCGAGCAACTTGGGAGCCAGTACGGACACGTGTTCTTGGTAAAACTCAGCCGTGAGGCCGTCAGGTCCCGGCGCCTTGCCTTTGGGCAGGTTAGATATGGAGGTTACTATTTCGTCCAACGTTATCGGGGAGTCCAGCTGGTCGCGGGTAGCAGGGGAGATTTCGGTGGTGGGGATCTGAGTAAGCAGCTCGCGCATGTGTCGTTCGGAGTGTTCGGGAGGCTGGGAGTAGAGAGACCTGTAGAACTCGGTAAATATCTCCAAGATCTGTTGGTCAGCCCACTGTGCATTGCCAGATGCATCTTTGATGGAGGTGATCTGAGCTCGGCCAAATTCCCCCCTCACCACTCCTGCCAATGTCTTCCCCGGTCTGTCCCCCTCGCCATATTTCCTGGCAGCCTGTGGGCGGCTGAAGTACTGGACTTCATTGGTAGCGAGCGTATTATATGCCTGCAGTTCCTCGCTGATTTGGAGAAGTAAGGCGGGATCGGCGCCAGTGGAGCATTGCTGCTCCAGCTGTTTCAGTTTAGCTTCAGAGCGATCGAGGCTGGCTCGGATAGCTTTCAGTACCCCAGCCTCCCGCGAGATGGACATCCCCCTAATGTATACCTTAAAAGCCTCCCACCGAACCGCGGCTGAGGTGTCCTGAAGAGAGTTGTGGTCAAAAAAGGATATAATGTCTGCAAGTATATCAGCCCTAAAGACGATGTCCCTGAGGGCCTCAGATTTGAAACGCCAAGTGCTCAGAGTCGGAGTGGGTATACCCAGCCTCACAGAAAGTGCGATTGGAGCGTGGTCAGATAAAGTGCGGGGGAGAATCCTGGACCCCTACACCCCTCCCATGGTTTCCTTGGACACTAAGAACAGGTCTATACGAGATGAACTGTCGTGGACCGATGAGTAATAAGTGTACTCCCGGGACACGGGGTGTACTGTCCTCCAGGCGTCGCAGACATTGAGCGTCTGCATATGGCCACACAACCTGCGTGCGGCGCTTGTAAGGGCTCGGGAGGACGTGCCAGTCCTGTCCAAGACAGTGTCAAGGATAAGGTTTAGGTCACCCCCCCATATAATCTGGACCCCCACGTAGCCCAGTAGTATGGCAGTTATCGCATCAAAGAACTCAGGAGAGTCAACGTTGGGGCAGTATGTGTTAACAAGTAGGTATTCTCTATTCACCATCGTGCAGTGTAATATGATATAGCGACCCTCGGGACACACGTAACTTTTGTGCAGGATGAATTTGATCGATTTGTGGATCATTGTGAGGACTCCCCTGGATTGGGAGGAGTATGAAGTGAAGAATCTATTGGGACCCCACGACGGGGCCATGGTGCCCGGAATGTGGGCATTGGAGTGTGTCTCCTGCAGGAGTAGTATCCTGCAGCCATGTCTATTAGCAAAGGCCATGATCTTGCGAGCCTTGGTGTGATTGCTCAATCCGCGAATGTTCCAGGACATTATAACGGTAGACATGTCAATGGCGGATCTCTAATCCCGGTGTACCCGTATCAATGAACATCCCAGGTGTAGCAGCAGTGTTCACTGTCGGGGTTGAGGTCGGGAGTGCGCTTATGTATTGCCAGTGTGCGTGCCGTGAGCCTTAGTGTGCCGTTATTTTCAAATACCCCATCGCCGCCCCCCACCGTCACCGCTGACCCAACTACAGCAGTGTAAACAATACCCACCCTTGACTGTGCAGAGCCGGGCCGACCCCAACATGGCCCAGACTGCGCAAATGCCCAACAGGGGCTGGCCCACAATAAGGGCGTATACAAAACCAGTGCAATCGCAGTGGGGTGCGCCATTGCCGTGCGGGAGCACGCTAGGAACCATTGGTTCCGTTACAAAACGAACATTGTTAGCGGGCAATACTTTGATACCCCAGTCCCGCCCCATGGAGCGCAGCGAGCAACACACATCACATAGATTCAGCAACCCAGCCCAAGCGGAGCTATGAGAGGAACCACCTTCTAGTGGTCGTGGATAGAGGGGAACGGTTGCGGCCAGACCACGGGAGCTGTGCATATTAGAAAGCAGCAGGAGTAAGTGTGGTAGGGTGACTTGGACGAGGTGACAGTTGCTCCTCAAGGAGCAACACTAAAGCCCACATAGGAAAGCATTGCATACAAGTGGATACAGAGGTGTGATCGCTGGCGTATGCGAACCGAGAGAGGCGGGACTCAGTCCACACATTAGCATAGTATCAAGGCATCACAAGGCAATTATAGAGTTCACTCGTTATTCATGTTGTCATCAGCCGGAGGATGGAGCGGAACATGTGCCTCAATGAATTTAACCGCCTCAGAAGGCACTGTAAAAAAGTATAATTTATCGTTGAACGTGAACTTCAGGCGTGCAGGGAAGAGGATGGCATATGGAATGTTCCTTTCCCTGAGGAGTTTCTTCACTTCAAGGAACTGACGACGTTCCTGCTGAACTCCGGTGGAAAAGTCGGGAAGATCCTGATGACCTGCGAGTCGAAGCGTAGCTCGCCTTTCTCCCGTGCAAGGCGAAGAATTAGGTCGGGGTCCTTGAAGCTCAGGACCTTGGCAATGATAGGTCTCGGAAAGTCACCGGGTTTAGGCCGAGGTGAGAGCGCCCTATGGGCCCTTTCAATGGTGAAGAAGGGAGACATGACCGGATTACCCAGTAGTTCCTTCAGGAGTTCCTCGACCGCTAGTTCCAGTCGACCTTTCAGCGCATTTTCAGGGACACCCACGATGCGTATATTGTTCCTGCGTGACCTAGATTCGAGGTCATCACATTTGGCTCTGACCGCCTTCATATCCGAGACCAGAGTGGACACCGTACCCTGGAGTGTAAATATGTTATCCTCGTTGGTGCCAATCCTGTTTTCGGTCTCCGTGATTCGGGCCCCCTGCTGATCTAGTTTGGCTCTCAGTGAGGCTACATTGGCATTAATGTCATCGAGCTTTTCATGAAAGGCCGCAAAGTTTCTAGCCATGGACTCCATTATCGTTGTGAGGTCCGTAGTGGGTGCCTCCGCGCCTGGCGGTTCATCAGCAGGGTCGCATGGTGCGTGGGCCAAGTCGGGTCTCAGGGCGGCTTTAGCGAATTTGTCCATGGCCCCGGTTTTATTGTTATTCCTCGATCTGTTGGACATCGTGAATGTTGTGGCGGGGCCCCGAGCGGCCAAACTGAAGACTGGTGTGAAAAGAAGCAGGAGAGGTTCAAGGCAGATGACAATGGTCCAGTTCGCCAATTCAAGCAGATCCCGACATAGGTGATAGGAGCTGTGGCGTCAGGAAGGTATAGAGTAGCAGCAGGGATGGCGCGATCCAACCGTTCTGGAGGGTGATGCTGGTGTCCAGAACAGGCCCGGAGTGAGCACCATGGAGAGTACCAACCGCAGGAGTATGGGCCTTAGTACTTATGCGGGTGTTGCATGGGGCCGTGAAGATGAAGGTGAAGACCAGCAGGCCGCGCCAGAGTATGGGCCCCAGTGTTAGTCCGGGGTCGCCACGCCCGGAGGTAGGGACACGGGCCCGGAGAGCGATCAGAGTGGCGCGGGAGCCAGCCGGGGCCGCCCGGCGCGGGGACCGAGGCCCAGGACGGGGATGGTCTGTAGCGGTAACGGGGGCCTCAGCGCGCCGCAGACCCAGCAGCCCCTCACCTGGTATGTAGCCCGCAAGTGTCCAGTCGGGAAGTAGGTGCAGCTTCTCAGGTCTTCGGGTGTCGCCGGAGGTAGATCCGATCTCGGCAATGGTGCAGAGCGGAGGCCGTAGGGCGCGACAAGGCCGCTAATGTCAGACTAGCGGGCCCCAGTCAAGCGCCGCCGCCAAGCCCAGAAGTGGGCGCGCCGTCCAAGTGTCGAGTCTCGCGGAGGAGAGACAGCCAGGGGCCTTCTAGTGCCGGGCCTCACGGTCGGGGAGAGTGGGCTAAGCGAAGCCCAAAGAAAATCCAGGATGGTCAGCAGAGGGCACGGCCCGAACAGCGGGCGCCAGTCCGGCAAAGAGTGCGACCCAGTCCGCGGCGCTCCCGGCACAGATCACAGGCCCAGCGATGTACGTCTCCGCAGGCGGGCCAGTGGAGGGATACGGCGGGGTAGGCCCGAGGGTCTCGCAGAGTGGATCTCCGGCTCCCAAGGTCCGATCCGAGTCAGGATCACATCGACACGTAGCTACAGCTATAGGGATGCCAGTGGGTCGGTCGATTAGTCGCAGCACTGCATTAGCCCGCAGATGTCATCGGATGAAGAGCGGCTGTGCACGGAGCTCAAGAGCTAGGCAGCCATCTTGACGGCTGCTCAACAGCGCCCCCCTTTTTGCTTTCCTTTTTGCATTATCTTATGGAGGGAGGGCCCCCTGAAACTCAGTTTTGCATCTAGACATAAGCGCTGCAGCATTGTCTCTGCTGACGCTATATGCAGCGAATTTGGAGCGTTTCTGCCAAAAGCATATATGCATCGGCTCTCTCTTTTCGGTGGGTATTCTGTCACGGTCATGGGTAGATTAGTATTTTACAAGCGGTTGCTACTATTGACATTAGGTGTCAGGTGCTAACTGATGCCCAAAGTAAATAGAATGCAACGTGGGACGCTTATATTTTTACTCTGATGGATGTTAGTAAGAGAATCCGGTGAGATAGCCGCTCCTTTTCGTCTAAAATGTCCTCATCTGGTTTCTCAGTAAGAATCCCAAACACTGCAGTCCTACGACAAGCAGTCTGAGCGGGGGAGGGCATGGAAGGGTGTTGTGATCAGCTTTAAGACATTTCCTGCTGGCACCTTTGTTTGGCTGTTGGGGTGAACATCGACTCCTGCGTAGAGTTCCGACATGTGTGCATTGGATGCAACTTGGGTCCATTAGTACTTATTGGCTGAGCCCTTCTGACAGCTCTCACTGGGAGTTTGGAGCTTACAATTTTGGCGCCCTCCCAGCTGCGATCTTTGCCATGAGGCAGCTGTTGCACAATTTGTGTGTACTGCTAGGAGAACTTGGAATTACAACAGGGAAAAGATTTAAACTGTGTTTTCCATCTGGGCCTCCAGGATTAGATGAAGCCTTAGTGTAATGAGGGGAATGAAGATTAGGCATTCTCTAAGCCTAAAAAGTGAATAGGAATGCCCCCCCCACCACTCTCCCTACTGTTCTCCTTGTTGTGGAAACGGCAGCTTATCTATGTTGAAATTTCTCCTACATCAGAAATTTGTTGCCAACCAATGGGTGAAATCTGAGGTCGTCGATGCTTGGAGCTTTGTGGGTCCCAGTACAAATAGGATAGGGATATTGTGACTGTCGACAACCCATTTTTCAAATTTGAGAAAATATGTATCAATTTATATATTGAATATATAAATAAACCACCAGATGGCGGACTATGGAAAGCATGTGGATCTAAGCAGATTCACAAGCACCAGAAGTATAAATGTGCGTGTGCCTAGATATACATCTGCGTGCGCGCACACACGCACGCACTACTGAAAAACATTAATGAGACATTTATGGTTGCAGGACAAAAACTCACAAGTTATGGTTCCTAAAGAACCGATACGCACTGCTCATGAGGTCTTACATTGCGCTCATTGACATGAAAAGATCTTCTTTTGAAAATACGTTCTACATTCAATGTGTGCTTTTTTGGGGGGATAGCCCGCAAATCAAACTAAAACGCAAAACAACCAGTCTTGGGTACAACTTTTCCCTTTTCTTTGTTTTTCATGCTTTGTAGGAACAGTTGGTATGTGGATTTGCAGTGCACAGACGTGGATGAGCTATGGCTGCTTTACTCATAGCTAGCAAATCTGTGGGATTTTATGGTTTTGGACGGCAACGACATTGTCCCTTTAACCAAATAGGGCTCACACTGAGCCATGCCCAGTAGCCACTTGGACAATCCAGCATCCCAAGCCAACCAAAGTAGATATAGTGCCTGATGCCATGCACTGTAGCTACTTTGGGGCATCCTCTAACCCCTTAAAATGTCCTGCAATGAAGCACAGTGGGCCCCTTTGCTGGAGGCATGACCTTTGGCCATGCACTGGGGACCCATAGACAGCCAAAGTTGCCAAGGGGCATGACTGTGGCCACTTTCCACACGATTTGACCAGCCATGCTACGGGCACCACCATACCATCCAATTTGGTCTTATGCCAGGCACCCTTAAACCATCCACTGTGGCCATTGGGCATGGCCGGTTACTTCTCAGAGTTTATCCCACAAACCCCTCACTGATGCCCCTGGGCATGTTCTTCATCCATGCTCAATGGACACTTTTGCAACCCATTTAAATACCAAGTGACCAGGTTTGGTCCATGCCACGTGACCAATTGCTCCACGGATATGGTCTATGATTTTGAGGCATATCTGCAGCCTGGGTGCCTGACCCTGTGGCAAAAACACCTCCCCACCCACTTTCTGGGCGATATTGCACTCCACTGTGTCCCTTCCCTGACCAGGATTATGAACCACAGTGAGCTGTAATGCACCCCTTTTAAACAATTTTCTAGCACTAGGTCTGCAGCAGGGCACAAATGTCTGCAAACCATCATGGCAGTTATTCAGGATTTTTCCCAAACCCTTAACCCTTCGGAATGAATGTTTTCCCAACCACCCATTTGCAAATTTGCTAACAGTGCAGGTCTTCAAACACAAAATGGTCAATCAAGACATTAAAAAACAGCCTATGCGTCCACAAATAAAACAGTGATCATGAAATATATTGTACAGTATTTAGCCCATATTTGGTTTGCTCATTTAAAAAAAAAATGAAATGCTGCATGGGTGATGACCAGACCACCAAGTGAAGATAATAAATGAGATCAGTTGCTTGCTTCTTGCACAGGTTGGGTGCACATACGTTCAGACTGTTTTCTGTTGGATTGTTGCCTATGGACAGACACCCTCACTTCCAACTTTGCCTCAGAGATGAAACTTCATACAAATGTACAAGAAAATTCTGAATTGGAGGTCGATTTTCATTTGAAAGCTTTGTGCAGATTCTATGAACACTAAGTTCAACACATCTGAAGCAGTGCCCTTCCTGAAGGGAATCTAATCAGGACTACAGACGCCTGAGTAATACACACAAATAAACCCAGCCAACCCCAGCCACCCTCATATCCCACATAAGAGCAGCCAAGGGTTATTACTCATAATCTCATTTTCAAATGGAGAAGGAACTCTTCCTAGTTTAAGCTACTTTGCCAGCAAACGTATTACTCAAATGCATTATGTCCAATCTTTTATATGAACATGTATTATCAGGCGAATGCTTTATTAGGAAGATGGTAGCAATCACCCCATGGATCTTTTGAACAGGTCAGACGTTCTGTGAAATGAAGCATTATGAGTATAGTTCTTTCAGTGTGATGAAATGCTGCATTTACCTTAATCATCTGCTGGTTCGCCGAAATAGGTACTAAAACAAAGGAAAGTAAGAGAAAAGAGGAAAAAACCTGCAAAATATTTTCTACTTTGAGAAAAATCATGCAAAGCATAGATAACTTCTTTCATAGATGATGGCCAAAAAGTTACCGTTTTCAGTTTTAGGTTTTCTGCTGCAGACTCGTTAAAAGAAATCCCTTTCAGGAAGTGTGCTCCTATCTGGACAGGTACTGTAGGAAGCTCACATTGAATGGGCTGAGGTGGACTCTGTCTTCTTCCTGCTTGCTGTGCCTCTGCCTCACTACAGCAGCTCTTAAAAACAGAAATGTCAAAAATTTAGAAGTTGAAAAAGCTGCTCTACATTTACAGTACAAGCTAGATAAATACTTCTGCTTTTTCTGTTTATGTCTTCAGAGCCTATTACTGCAAAGTGCATTTTAATGCCATAGTCAATTTTACATGTACAAACATTACAATTTAAATTGCTCAATAAAACTGGTCTAAAAGGTTACTTACGTATAAGAATGGTCTCCATTGTGGACATCACCAACAGTACCGTTGGATGTTTGTAATATTAATTACTAGTTAAGGTGATTTTGGAACACTAATACATTTTTGTTTTCCTCTATTAGCTTTTTGATTGGGCCAGTGTCTTTGTCTGTAAAATGACAATGCTAACACTGTTTGCTTCAAAGGCTGCAAAATCTTATTCCAAGATAAACAGTACAGAAGGATCTCTTGTGATTATCTTTTTCCAGCATGAGCATTTTATTTAATAAAGAGCACTTTAAGAGAAAATTAAAATCCTGATGTCTTCTTGTGGAGGCAATGTGAACTGCTTCTTAAGCTCCCGAAACTATATTATCTAACTGTAGAATCAGATGCGTGCTACTCAGATCTTCAACAGTTTAAAACAAAAAGGTGTTGGCTAACACTATGGAATGTTGTCAAATGTCCATAAGATTGTAATACAAAAATGCTAAGCATTTAGTATGTTATAGAAACTTGTAGAGCAAATGTTCTGCAGGTCGTCTCCTTGTACTGCGTCCAACTCGCAGCTAGAGAATGGGCTACGTCTAAAAAAGGAGAAGAGATGATTTTTGAATAGGCGGCAGAAAGACAGATGAGAGAACACAAGATGGCATGAAAGCTAGTTACATTCCTGAGCAGCAAGCACATCAAAAGAGCGTTGCATGTCTGAGCTACCAGAATTTAGTCACCTGAAAAAGCAGCAGGTGAAAGTAGCAGACGGACCCGGATGGGGTTTAGGTTTTTTTTTAAAAGATTGTCAAGAAGGCTGGGATGGTTTGGAAGAAGCATCTGTGAGCTATCCGAAGAGCCTTAAAAATAATTCTCAAACGAATAGGAAGCAATGGAAGGAGCGAAGAATTGATGAGATGTGGATAGTCTTACTGATGTTGGCATTCAATCAGGCAGACGCTTTCTCTATTAGTTGTAGCCATTGGATTTATTAATAGAGAAGACAATGATAAAAAGTGTTTTTATAATCTGACCGAGATTGCACAAGTGTTATGACAGTGGTTGTTCATGCAGAGGAGAGCGAAGAAATCGTAGGATCAGACGAATCACTCTGAATTGGTGAAAGCAAGATGAAGCGCAGTGAGAGCTGGTCATGGGAGTCCTAGTTTTCCAACAGCAGACACAGGAGGGTGAGCGGGCGTGTGTGTGAAGCAAAAAGCCTAGGAACACAACACAAGTGAGAGGGTGGACAGTGGAGCGAAGGAGTGGGGTGATCTATCCATAGTATTGTAATTGTTATAGATAAGCAAATGTTTATTCTCGAGCTGGTATCATAAGTAGAGCTGCTTGCATGCGACAAATACAAACTAGGCACACACAAATGGTAGATAGCTGCAGTGGAAAGCATTCATAATAATAATAACTATTTTTTATATAGCGCTACTAACCCGCAGTTATCTAAGCGCTGCAGTAAAAGTTATTATTATCCCACATTGTGGTAGTCATAGATTGACTAACTCTAGGATCAGCATTGGTTTCATTCACAATGACTAGATAAATAAACTGACATTTTTGAGGCTTCAAGGTACATTTCAGTGGTAAAATTAAAGGCATTTAAATATATCTTTTTTTAAATCACAAATCTTCGGGAAAGAGGACAATTGGCTCACCCAAAATATAATTGGATATAAAAAAAAAATATTTTGTGGAACATTATTGCGTACTGGTTCATACCTAATAGCTACCAAGAACATTTGTAGCATCAAGTGATTATGATGTATGTTTAGTTGACAGTCTACGGACCACCACTGCAGAAGAATTAAAACATACAAATATTTAAAAGTACTTTGGTGATGCCTAAAAATTACAATATAAATATGATAGCCATCTGGAGGGAAATGATTAACTTCAACAACTCTTCTGGCACAAGTAATAGCTGAAACAAATGGTCATGGCCTTTAGGCAATAACCCAAAACACTACCATTTAACATTTGCACCTTTCCCCAGTACGCCAACGCCATAAACTAACTAGAAAATCAAGCATCTTTGTTTCACTAATTAAACATTTTCTTTTAAATCTCTACTAACTTGTGACTGATGGACTGAAAGAGAATAGAGTAGGTCACCCATTGCCCGAAGTTGCCGCAAGAGGAACGAGTAAGCATATTTAATCCTTTCATTAGACAGATGCTAAATATACCGAACCATGCTTAAACATAAAAGAACCATGGATAATAGCCTTTGGCAATTTACCAGTTTCAAAATCTTTTCCATTTTAGGCTGAACCGTTTTTTAGTTTGAAGCCTTCCTGCACTTCTTGTAAAATGATAATTTTCAAACTCGAGGAGAAACATTTTCAAGCTTGGTTCGGATGTAGGGTTTTTACTTTCCTTGGGAAGACTAGCTTGGTCTTCATATAAAAAGATACAGGCTTCGGTACACCAAGACTGAAGATTGAATATCAGATTTCTGTGATCCTTGTTGGAAACATAATGACGAGTCCACCCTGGAACTGAATTTCTTGAATTTTCAGGGAGAAATGAGTAAGAGGATTATGAGGAATCCAGGGAATGTGCCCTTTCTGACAAAGGAAGGAGCCGCCCCAGTGAGACTAGGGAGGTGAGCCCACTACTGAAAGGCCTCCTTTTGAGTTTTGGCAAGCGGGATCTCACTGGGAGTGACTGTCCCTTGGGAGACAAGGACTCCCAGTCGAACAAAGGTATAACATCTCCTTTAACCCCAATGTGCCACATATTTTCTGCATACATGAGAGCAGAGGACAGTATTAATGTAACAAAGCCTTGCACGTGTTTGCTCAGTTGCTGATCCCTCCTAAAAGAAGACTCGAGACCAATGGAATTGAGAACCTCCAATTAGAGACTGGCATTTAAGGGACTTAGTCCCTACCTGGGAGGATAAAGGAGCTGGCATGCATCCAGCCTACCCGGAGGAGGCCCCTCAGAGCGGACATTGTTGCTACACTGCGGAGCCGACACTGTCTGCAGGCAGGACAACAACCGGTAAGTGGTGGGTGGAGAGCCAGCACAACGCTGCCGAGCCCAAGTGTGCCGGAGGACCGCAGCTCTGAGGTCTGTGTCAGGAACAGATCAAACCATGACCAAAGAAAGAGACCGAAGCACCGGAAAGAAGTCAGCCACAACAGGAAACCAGGAACTAGCATTCAATGCTAGAAAGTTACATCGGAGTAGGAACAACCGTCTCTCCCTGAGAAGGAGACCACAGAGCAACAAGTATGTGGTATGCCAGAAGGAGAGCAGTGGAGCTCTGCAGCACTATGCAAGAGACACTGATGAATAAAGTGGTCCACAGGGACCTAACTAAGAAAATACATATGTAAACAATTAGACTTTTTTGAGAGGCTAGTCTGTCAGGCGACACTTGAGTTTTTAATCCTGCTAACTGAGTTTTTTATCTTTTTTATCAATCCTCTCGTTCTGTCGCATCTTATCAGAGTTGGGTGGTAAAAAAACACACATACACACAGAGATTAGGGGTTGGAAAAAGAGAGGATTGATGGCTGATTGAAAAGATAAAAATAACAAATGGGAAGTAATAAAATAATAGTCAGATGCAATAATATCTCATTGTGCACAATATTAAAATCATTCCATATTATTCTCATATGGATATGTGTAGAGCTTTTGTTTCACATTACCTTTGCAGCGTTGTTATATTGTCAATCCTTGTTGGGTGTTTAACCATTTAAAGAGTCCAATCCCTGTGGGTAAATACCATAGTATTGTATTCAATGTCTGATGCTTAGTCTTAAATCTAGTTTACAAAATTCCAATAATATAATTGGTATATCCCACGAGCAATATGCTTATAGAACGCCTCATTTATGCATAGCGAATCTCTATATATGTCATGCCCTCCATCCGACCCACCAGTGATCCCAGGTCCCCCTCGGCCCGAATACACCCCCCACTTACCTTCTGGGGCTCACGTTGCCGGTCCAGGCCGTCTCGCACACAGCTACAGCAGCAGCTTCCCGCTACCACTCCACAGTCACGACTGCGACCGTTCCTCCATTGGCAGTTGCTGTGGAGATTAGGCCATCAGAAGATCAAGGTCGCTTCCTCGCATCGCGTTGCTGGGCCTATCCGATCACGTGACCTGAACTTGCGATCACGTGACCTGAACTCGCGATCACGTGACCAGGAAGCGAACGGTACTTAAGTAGTGAAGTGCTTCAGTACCGCGCTTCACTGCTGTTTTCTCAGAGACCCTGTTTGGCCTGCGATTCTTACACTGCTTCATGATTGATCTTGGACCCGGCTAACTCTTCTCGGAACTCCTTTTGGATTACGCTCTATCTGTGCTTTACCGGCTTGGACTGATACACTTGGCTCTTGATCTCGGATCGTCGTCACAGACTTCTTTTTGGATCCCGCCTTTTCATTGTTCTGTCAGCCTGGACTGCTACCCTTGGCTCTCGACCCTCGATTGTTGTCACAGACTTCTTGTGGATTACCCCTCTTCACAGAATCTGGAGCATTGTACGAACTACAACTCACCATCACCCTTGCCTACAATCTGGTTCAGTCCTGCCTGCAGGTCTCCCCCAGGTGGGGTCTGGTGTGACTACCAGTAAGTGTCTCCTATTCGGGACCTTTGCCTACTTGAGCCCCGGGATTCCTCCTTCTGTCAATTCCTGGTAAGATCCTTCCTGTTTTTTGGCTACCTGTGCATTAACCTGCTTGCTTGGTACTTAACGCTGTTTTCCTTCACAGCTTCAGTGGGGCTTCCAGTACTTCGCGGTTCCGGATTTTTCTCCAATGGTGGCCTCAAAGGTTGCATAGAGAGTGAATCTGTCATTCTCCTGTGCGGCACTTGGGGACGGAGGTCTCACATATCTACAAGACACTCAAGTTACAACAGTCTGTGAAGCCTTGTCGCGTCAGGTATGGAGGGTACCGCGGAGGACCCCATGGCTGCTATAACCCAAGCAATCACGGTATTACGGGCCGACATGGTCGCTGCCAACACAGCAATCCATCAACGCCTTGATTTATTGCAGAGTGCCCAACATCCCTTGCCCGCGGACCCGGAGCTCCGGGACGCTGCTCCAGTACCAGTGCCACCTCCTCCTGTAACCCCGGCTCCTACTGCCCCTACTCCCGTTCTGCCCTCTCCTTTTCCCTTGGCAGCCCCAGAAAGGTTCCATGGAGACCCCAGAAAGTTCAGGACCTTCCTTAACCAATGCAAACTACACTTTCTATGCCGGCCTCTTGCTTTCCCTGATCCCACCAGTAAGGCGGCCTTCACTCTATCACACCTGGCGGGTACAGCTGCAGCATGGGCAAACCCTCTATTAGAAAATGACCACCCCGCTCTCTATGATTTCGACCAACTGGTATCGGAGATGTCACGAGTATTTGACACCAGGTACAAGGCGCAGTCTCATGATTTAGAGCTACTGGAGCTTACCCAGTGTAGGGGGTCCCTCACCGATTACATCACTCGATTTAACCAACTAGCGGCCGAAACATCATGGCCAGAAAGCAAGAAGGCAGTGGTCTTCTACAGAGGGTTAAGCAATCCCATGAAGGATGCATTAGCTGTGGTTCCATCACTCCCCGTCCAATTCCCGGCCCTTGTGGATCTGACCCTTCAAGTAGACACACGGCGTTCTGAACGGAGAGCTGAGGCTGGGTTTCCCCATTCCACAGGCCCTGCCATCTCTTCGTCCACCTCAGACACCACCGGGGAGCCTATGCAGATTGGAGGTATCGGGAGTCGCATCACATCTAGGGAAAGGGAACGTAGAAGAGCAGAGAATGCCTGTTTCTACTGCGGGTTGGGTGGCCATTTCGTGAAAGAATGTCCCCGGAGACCGAAACCCAAGAACCAGGTTTTTCACACAGCTCGACCCTAGACACGGGGGGAGGGTCGAGCTCTTCATGTTCCTCCCCGGATCCAGTCCCAATGTTTGGCAGAATTAGACCCATCCAAGTACAAGCCACTCTGCAGCCCACCCCTGGCATCATCCACCCCATAGTGATCACTCTCGATTCAGGGGCCTCCGGGAACTACATTGATATTACCTTAGCCTGAGCCTTAAACCTGCCCTTGGTAAACAAGAATCGACCCAAACTGGTACAAGCAGTTGAGGGACAGAACTCGCGTCTGGACCCATCAGACAACAAGCAGCACCACTCATACTGACGATTCAGTCCATCCACAAGGAAACCATACATTTCGATTTGATAGCCATGCCTCAGTTTGGTGTTATATTAGGAATGCCATGGTTGCGGGATCACAATCCGCACATTGATTGGGGTACGGGTCACGTGCATTTTGAATCCGAACTGTGCCAGAATTTTTGTCTCCCCATGAATGGAGAGGAGAACACGCCTGCATCAGCGTTGGGCGCTATTGCCCGACTCAGTATCACAGAAAACAGTGCTCCCTCTGATCCGCATGTAGTGGGTTTAGTCACCGCAAACATCCTGCGGAGTACCAGGACTATGCTCCGGTGTTCGATCAAGGCTCTTCTGAAACCCTACCCCCGCACCGTCCCTATGATTGCCCGATTGATCTGACCCCTGGGGCTTCTATACCCTCGGGTCGTATCTATTCCTTGTCACAGTCCGAAGACCAAGCCCTCAAAGAGTACATAGAAAAGTCTTTGCGCCTGGGTAACATACGCCCTTCCACGTCTTCAGCTGCCAGCCCGATCTTTTTCGTGCCTAAAAAAGAAGGCGATCTACGACCGTGTGTGGACTACCGCCGTCTCAATGTCATTACCATTAAGAATCAGTACCCAATACCTCTCTCATCACTCCGCTATTGGACCGATTGACCCATGCCTCTATCTACTCCAAGTTGGATTTGAGAGGCGCCTACAACCTTGTCTGCATTCGAAAGGGGGACGAATGGAAGACCGTATTCTGTACACGATACAGCCTTTATGAGTATATGGTCATGCCTTTCGAACTATGCAACGCCCCAGCCACCTTCCAGCACTTCATGAATGATGTGTTCTGTGACATATTGGACATATACGTGGTTGTATATATTGACGATATCCTCGTCTTTTCCCATACCCTAGAAGAACATTTGCAACATGTTCGAGAAGTACTGTCCCAGTTACAAAGACACTCGCTCTATGCGAAACCTGAGAAATGCCAATTTCATGTGACCAATATCGAGTTCCTGGGGTTCAACATCACACCTGGTGGCTTGGCGATTAATTATTCCAAGGTTCGAGCGATCCTAGAATGGCCGACCCCGCAGACCCTGAAGGCATAACAGTTGTTTCTCGGTTTTGGCAACTTCTACCGGCGTTTTATCTCTGGCTTCTCCTCCATAGTATCACCTCTCACCTCCCTCACCAGTCCACATGTCCCTTTCAAATGGCTGGAGGTACATCAGCAAGCTTTTGAGGATCTAAAATACGCCTTCACCACCGCCCCTGTCCTCCAGCATCCTGATCCTGACCTGCCTTTCATTGTTGAGGCGGATGCCTCCTCTTTTTCGCTAGGGGCAGTTTAGTCACAAGTCTGCTCCGCTACTGGACACCTACACCCTGTGGCCTTCCATTCCTGCAAATTCAACTCCGCGGAAGCCCACTATACTGTAACCGAGGAGGAGCTTCTGGTGCTGATGGATGCCTTTCGCACTTGGCATCACCATCTGTTGGGGGCCAAACACAGGATCACTGTGTTTACCCATCACCGGAATTTACAGGACCTGGACTCCCTGAAATGTGTGAACAGCAGGCATGTCAGGTGGCACCTGTTTTTTGCAGCCTTCGACTTTCAAATTAAACACCGTTCTGGTCTGACACACGGTAAAGCCGATGCGCTGTCTCGTTCCCCCGGGGGTGTTTCGCTACCTATCTTTCCCGACACTCTCTTGTCTCATGAGAACGTTGTATGCACGTGTACACCTCCTTTGGCATTGCTGGAAGCAATCCGTACTTGGGTCCAGCAACATCCCGAGCAGCTATCCGAATGGGACCCAGTGTACTGTGACGGGCTACCATATGTACAGAATCGCCTAGTTCGGCCTACCACTGATAACAGAAATCTGGTTTTGGAATGGTCTCATGACGCCCCCCTTCAACGGCCACCCAGGCCAGGTCCGTACCCTGGACCTACTGAAACGCTGGTGTTGGTGGCCATCCATGAAACGGGACGTTGTCTGCTATGTAAACACATGCGCAGTATGTGCTCAAAGTAAACACTGCAGGGGTCGTCCGCTTGGCCTCTTACAACCACTACCTATACCACCCAAGCCCTGGCACTCACTGACCATGGATTTTGTGACTGATTTACCTAGGGTCCAGGGTTACGACACGGTCTGGGTGGTGGTTGATACTTTCACCAAAATGGCCCGTTTCATCCCCTGCCGGGGTATTCCGTCTGCCCCTATGTTGGCCAAGCTGTTCTTTGAATCTGTCTTCTGTCTCTTTGGTCTGCCTTCTGTGCTCATTTCTGATAGGGGGTCGCAGTTTACGTCCCGGTTCTGGCGTGCCTTGACCAGGTTGCTTGGTATTGATGTACGGTTTTCCTCGGCTTACCATCCTGAGACCGACGGTCAAACTGAGAGAACCAATCAATCCATGGAACAATACCTGCGTTGTTTGACGCTGCAACAACAAGCAACCTGGTTGCAGGTCGTTCACTTTGCTGAATTCGCCTACAATAATGCTGTGCATTTCTCCACCGGTTCTTCCCCCTTTTACGCTTTGTATGGCCAACACCCCCGTGTTCTCCCCGTTCCTGACTCTTCTTCTTCTGTCAACCCAGCCGCCTGTGTTAGAGATATGTCCTCTATCCATGCCCAGTCCGTGGTTCACCTCCAGGAGGCCCGGTCATCCATGAAAGCTTTCGCTGACTCGAAACGTAGTTCTGCCCCGTTATATGCTGTGGGTTCCCGGGTCTGGTTGTCCACCCGGCATCTCCGTTTAGCGGGTTGTCGGAAACTTCTGCCTCGTTTTGTGGGCCCTTATGTGGTTTCCCGAGTCATCAGTCCAGTGGCCTATCGCCTTGTGCTTCCGTCTTCTTGGTGGATTCACCCTGTTTTCCACACGTC
This sequence comes from Ambystoma mexicanum, assembly GCF_040938575.1. NCBI lineage: Eukaryota > Metazoa > Chordata > Amphibia > Caudata > Ambystomatidae > Ambystoma > Ambystoma mexicanum. The sequence continues at coordinate 347,582,057 of NC_090922.1, forward strand.
TCTCCTCAAACCTTGTCCTGCCTCCTCCCGCCTCCGTTCCCCGGTTGCCCCTGATGTCTTTGAGGTTTCCGGTATTCTGGGTTCCCGCCTCCATAGGGGCAAGTTGCAGTACCTGGTAGACTGGTTGGGCTACGGTCCAGAGGAGCGGTCTTGGGTCTCGGCTTCGGATGTCCGGGCCCCCCGGTTGGTTGCTCGGTTCCATCGGGAGAATCCTTCCTACCCACGCGGTCGTGGGCCTTTGCGGGGGGGGCTCTGTCATGCCCTCCATCCGACCCACCAGTGATCCCAGGTCCCCCTCGGCCCGAATACACCCCCCACTTACCTTCCGGAGCTCACGTTGGCGGTCCAGGCCGCCTCGCACACAGCTACAGCAGCAGCTTCACGCTACCACTCCACAGTCACGACTGCGACCGTTCCTCCATTGGCAGTTGCCGTGGAGATTAGGCCATCAGAAGATCAAGGTCGCTTCCTCGCATCGCGTTGCTGGGCCTATCCGATCACGTGACCTGAACTCGCGATCACGTGACCTGAACTCGCGATCACGTGACCTGAACTCGCGATCACGTGACCTGGAAGCGAACGGTACTTAAGTAGTGAAGTGCTTCAGTACCGCGCTTCACAGCTGTTTTCTCTGAGACCCTGTTTGGCCTGCGATTCTTACGCTGCTTCATGATTGATCTTGGACCCGGTTAACTCTTCTCGGAACTCCTTTTGGATTACGCTCTATCTGTGCTTTACCGGCTTGGACTGATACACTTGGCTCTTGATCTCGGATCATCATCACAGACTTCTTTTTGGATCCCGCCTTTTCATTGTTCTGTCAGATTGGACTGCTACCCTTGGCTCTCGACCCTGGATTGTTGTCACAGGCTTCTTGTGGATTACCCCTCTTCACAGAATCTGGAGCATTGTACGAACTACAACTCACCATCAACCTTGCCTACAATCTGGTTCAGTCCTGCCTGCAGGTCTCCCCCAGGTGGGGTCTGGTGTGACTACCAGTAAGTGTCTCCTATTCGGGACCTTTGCCTACGTGAGCCCCAGAAATTCCTCCTTCTGTCAATTCATGGTAAAATCCTTCCTGTTTTTTGGCTACCTGTGCATTAACCTGCTTGCTTGGTACTTAACGCTGTTTTCCTTCACAGCTTCAGTGGGGCTTCCAGTACTTCGCGGTTCCGGATTTTTCTCCACCTGTGGCCTCAAAGGTTGCATAGAGAGTGAATCTGTCATTCTCCCGTGCGGCATTTGGGGACGGAGGTCTCACATATCTACACGACACTCAAGTTACAACAATATAGCTGTGCATCCTCTTGTTTGTATAAAGCAAAATTCGAATATTTAGGCTCGTTACCTGTTTTCTACTTTTAGCCTCCGTTACTGAAGACACGAGAGCGATGTGCTCATGTAACGCTACTTATACAACACTCATGTCACCTATATTCAAGCGGCATTACTTTTGTGTTTATTTGCTTGCATGTATAATTCTCATATTACATTGATAAATGCCTTCCCGGCTTCTAAACTACCATTTCTGTTCATTTACAGTCAGTTTTCCGATCACATAATTCCACATCTATTGGAGAAAGTATCCGATGATACTCTCCCGCTGTAAACATATATGACTATGCGTATTCTGAACCCCGCTAGAAAACATTGATGGTCTCTTACCTGCTACTTAGCCCTCCGGCGTCCCTCGCGTTGGCTCTAAGCTTTGCGTACTGATCTAACACTGCTAATACTGGTGTGCATCGGTATGTTACCCAGGCAACGGACAATGCCTAAGTCCTTCCTTTGTGTTCAACATTTTGCACAGCATTTGATGGCCATCTTTTGGGAATACAGTGCCCTTAAAAGTACTGATTTCCAGTTGTAACTTACCCATTCCTAATTATTTAGGAGCTTAATTGTGTTCCAGTGATAATTATTATTGCTATGTCTGTGACATTGTTATGGAAAACTGCATAGCTTTACTTACCATACACTTTTTAACATTTGAAATTATAATATGCACGTGGCTCATAACCGAATATTAGTTTGCTAGTATCGTAATCGTCATAGTTCGCTCATTTGTAACAGTTATTTGTGTTCAGCTAATGCATTCCATTTGTTAGCATCCATAAAAGCAAAATAACACTTTCATCATGACGGAGGGTACAATTTAGATACATAATTCAAAGAAATGACGCCATCTCATTGTCTGAATTCAATCCAGTCACTGTACTGTTAAATTTGAAATAATTCTAGCTTCTGCTTGGCGGAGTGCTCTTTCTCTTTCTCCTCCTCTTTTGCCCAATTGTACATATTGCAATACAATGAATTTAAGGTAATTTTTCTTCTTCATTTGATGGCATTTCTGGCAGTGTACTGCTAAGGGTAAACGTTGGTCTTGGCTCCCTATTTTGGCCAATGTTCCCTTACTTGAATTCGCGATTCTCGAATTGTGCTGCCTATGTATACTTTGTTGCACACGCATAGTAAACCATATACTACATATTTCCTGCGGCAGTTAATTGCTTGTTTTATTTGAATTTCTTTGCCATTTTAATCCTTGAAGAGTTCAGTTGCTTTGCTTGCAAATTTGCACATTGTACAATTTCCACATTTTCGGAAGCCTTTAATGGGTGACAAGGTCCATGTACTAGTATTACATTTTTGAACATCCTGTAAGAGTGATGGACTTAGTTTAGTCTTCAAAGTGTCTGCTTTTTTAAAAATAATTCTCGGTTTGTCTACCACTTGGATTCTAATGTGTTTATCTAATTTCAGAAGGTGCCAATGTTTGTGAAGTATGTTATTGATCTTGTGACTTTCCTTGTTGAATTTGGTTATAAAACCCACTTGCCATTGTGGGTCAGAGTTCTTAGTTTTACTGTTACTTGGAATTAATGTTTGTTCCTGAGTCCAAGTTTTTGTTCGGTTATATGCTTGTTTCACACACTTATCCGAGTACCCACGCTCCAAGAATCTGGTCTTAAGTAGAGTACATTCTTCCTCAAAGGTATTCTGTGTACAGCGGTTTCTTCTTGCCCTCACAAACTCCTCCATGGGGTTATTAAGTATCGTTGATTTTCGATGACAACTGTTAGCGTGGAGTTTACTTCTGTGGTCGTGTTTTTGAACTGTTGTTATTCACGTAAATTGTAAGATCAAGGAAGTTGATTGTTCTTGAAACACAGTTTCCTGTAAATTGGCTGCCAAATTGATAGGTGTTGATCCTGTTGGTGAAGTCTTGGAATTGGTCTTCAGAACCATTCCAAATCAAATCATAAATAAACCTCATCCATTGAGCCTATTGGTTTGGATAAGCTCTATCTTCATAGATCACTTTGTCCTCAAATAGACCAATAAATAAGTTAGTTGGCATAAAGATGGACTCCTAACCAATGATGAAAAAAATTTTCTAACAATAAAGGAACCAGTAACACCAATCATGTATTTTCTACCAAAAGTCCATAAAAACTTCAACAACATACCAGAAGGCAGGCCACTCCTTAACGCTATAGGTTGGGCTACTGAAAAGATGTCTGAATATTTGGATAATGTGCTGAGACCCAGAGCAAGCAAACTCAAGTTATATATTAAAGACACCACAGATGTTTTCATCAAACTCAAAAATATCTAGTGGAATGAAGAATTCAAACTAGCTAGTCTGGACGTTAAAGCTCTATATACATCGATCCACCACCATTGGGCAATTAAACAATTGAATATTCATTCAAAGATGAATCAGCCTCTATGTACCAACAATTCGAGATGATTAAGAACATGCTGAAATGGACACTCGAATACAACATTTTCAACTTTGACAACTGTTTCTACAAACAACCAAAAGGGTAGCAATGGGCACTAAATATGCCCCTGGTTTAGAGAACTTATTTAAGGGGTCTATTTGAGGACAAAGTGATCTATGGAGATAGAGCTTATCCAAACCAATTGGTTGAATGGATGAGGTTTATTTGGAATGGTTCTGAAGACTAATTCCAAGACATCACCAACAGGATCAACACCAATCAATTTGGCATCCAATTTACAGGAAACTGCGATTCAAGAACTATCAACTTCCTTGATCTTACAAGTGGATAACAACAGTTTAAAAACACAAACTTTCAGGAAGGACACAGAGGGTAACTCCACTTTACACGCTAATAGTTGTCATCGAAAAATCAACAATACTTAATATCCCCATTGGGGAAGGCAAGAAAAAACTGTTGTACACAGAACACCTTTGAGGAAGAATGTACTCTACTTAAGACCCGATTGTTGGAGCGTGGGTACTCGGATAAGCGTGTGAAACAAGCATATAACAGAACCAAAACTTGGACTCAGGAACAAACATTAATTCCAAATAACAGTAAAACTAAGAACTCTGACCCACAATGGCAAGTGGGTTTTATAACCAAATTCAACAAGGAAAGTCACAAGATCAATAAGATACGTCGGAAGTGCCAGAAGCGGGCTCTTTCTGACTGTACATACGCGAGGTGCTGCTTGACACTTCTTTGTCGGCTGTAGGTGCTTTCCTCTAATTTTGACAGAGCGGCGAGCAGGCAGACAAACGACCTTACTCGGCTCACGGCCCCGGGCGGTGTTGTGGAGGTGTTTCACACGGCTGCCCGCAGTAGAGCGGAGTGCAGCAGAGCAGTGGATGAGCATTGTGAGCATTTCAGGGGATAGCTCTGTAACTGGTCCAACCAGATAACCGGTCGGAGAGTGCCTGCGAGTCTGGGCCGATTCTTGTGGCTGGACTGGTAGCAGGACTTGGGAAAGACACACAGAGGCAGTGAGGGGGGAACGGGAGTGCATCTTCCTGATTTTTCCCCCGCTCTCCCTCCCTTTTCTATAATTGGTAAAACCTTACCATTACTCATTCTGCTCGAACAGAATAAAAAAAAAAAAAGTACTGTACATTCCTTTTTCCTACTCAGTGTACCTGCCCCTTATAGCGGCAACTGCCACACGCGATAAAGTGGGGTAGTAAAATGAGATTGTATAGCACCACTTCCTTGGAAAATGAGCTGGCTCAGGACGGCTCTTACATAGATCATTGTCTGAGGGTTGGGAGGAATCCAGCGCTCCCAGTGAAATTTCGTTAGCTCACCAACAGAATGCTCCTCAAACCACTCATGCTCTGGTCCACTCCCTCTCCCCTCAAACAGTGGAAGCTGAAGAATCACTAACATCATTAAGAAAAGGGTGGAAGTAAGGTTTGGAATACACAATTACTACAAAAAAAATTCAAAGCAAAATAAAGGATCATTTCTTTAAGAAAAGAAACAAAAGTTTAAACGATGCAGAAGAAATGGACAATAATGCGTGGCAGCCTCCTGAACTCAGACAAGAGAGTGAAGTGCCCACCCCATTGGTCATAGAGGTTGGAGAGAATACCACTCTAGGACCATTGGACCAAAATGAGTTGCCTCCTGTACGTCACACAACTGTCAACCAAGTTCTGGTTTTGATCAACATAGTAATGTTCAGCAAACAAGTGATAGCACCCTCTCGGCCCTCAGCTTTCTACTGAACTCATTGGTTTCAGTTTTTGAACTATTAAAAATGGAAGTGCAAACACAAGCTGGGGTGCTGCTTGAACTAACAAATGAAACGGCTAAAAATGAATCAGCAATTGTGGGTTTGAGCCCCGCCATGAACAGAATTTTGATCCCCACTTTAAGCAGGGAATAAAGATAGTGATGCTCCCCATGAGCTGATTAAAGAATGTTCAGAACATTTGCAACTCTCCCTTGACCTTAGGCAAAACCCAAGTGTAGGAGGTCGGGCTGAAAACTCTCCATTCGATGATACCCCCCCTCTCGGAATCCGTCTTGGAGGAGTTTAGAAGAGTAGCAAATGTGGTTATTGACGATGAGGAGGAGGTCACCGATATCCCAGTACTAGTGGAGGATAAAACCACCCAAGAGTTAGTCATTGTGGATGACACTTGGATTCCAGCTTCCTCACAAAATTATAAAGGAAGAAGAAAAATAAAATGGAAAAGGGTAAATCAAACCCTGTCAAAAAATCCTCCTCTACAAAAAACAAGAACGCAAAAAAAGACAAAAAAATCAGAAAGGACAAACTCCAAGGGCCACAGGTGTGAACCTGTTTTTGAAAAACTTGACTCTCCCAGTGGAAGAGGAATCCAATGAAGCCAGTGCCCCAGATCCTCCATCTGCGGAATTAGATCTGGTGGTGGTTGATACTCAAGTAAATCCAAGTCCCTCCCCCCCCCCCCCCCAAGAAAAAAATGGGGGCAAAAAGGCTCTTGTAGGAAGGAAATTAATAAAGGTCCAGCGGAAAAAAAAAATTCTCTGCTCAAGTATTGGTCTTCAGACGGATATAGTTAGCTCTCCTCTGAAGATAAAAAGCAAACAAAACGGGGGTATAAGCCAAGCAAACATCAAGATAGCCCCAATATTTCTGAGAAAAAAAGAAAGGCTCAAAATTCTGCTTCAGAAAAAGCTGGGGAGCCTGCAAAGACTCATCTGAAATTAGCGCCAATTTTTGCAAAGTGAACAGAGAAGAAATTGCATAGGCCTGAACCATTAACCCCTCATCACATCATACAGAGAGGCAGGAACTCTCAGCTTGTATAGAGGACACATGGAATGGTCTGGGGAAGTATAGAAAATTGGAGCTCCCCACTGGAAGTAGTATATGCGAGGGGCTCGATTCATTCCCCGTCCAAAATCCTGCAGTGGCCAAGACTATACAGATGAGGCAGACTATTCCATTCCAAAAGTCTGGTTAAGGCAGGCCCCAAACAACAATAAAAAATCTCTTTGCATATCGGCTATTCTCTCTTACTTGAACCTGGTCCCAAACCTGTTCCTCCTCACAAGTGATGACATTGAATATGTCAAATTCCCACTTAAAAATGACCATCATTTTGTTGAAATCGGCTTGAAAACCAGAAGTACTAAACAAGCTATTGTAAACCATAAGGCCGATTTGGGCCGGGTGGGCCTGATGATCACAGAAAAGTTTGAGGAAAGCGAAACAAGAGCACACCCCAGTACAGAAAGCACAGGGGTGGGGGAGGAGAGTAGGAGTGAAGATGGGGGCCCAGGGTGAGGACTCACAGAAAAGAGATGTATATCATTCTCAGGGTGCAAACCAAAATGGAGAACTGTTGACAAAACTCCCTGTGATTACATCGCAAATCATTCTAAGATTGGGAGCAGAGACAACCTGCCTTTAGGCAAAGTAACTTGAAGCTGGTTTGTTGGAACACACGAGGGCCTGGTTTTTTGAAAAAGAAACAACTCAAAGAAGAGCTATGGGGGCAAAATGATATCTTAATATTACAGGAAACCTGGCTCATTCACCAGCTTGATATTGGGGGCTTTACAACCCAAAATCTGTATGCATCTCAAAAAGCCAAATGCAGACCGTCGGGGGGTCTTTTGCTTGCCTTTAAAAACTCCACTTTTAAAACAATCACTCCAGTGTGTAATAACCCTTTAGGAATACAAGCATGCAAAGTGGTGTTGAAAAATTCTGAAACCCTATTTGAAAGGGTGATAATCAATATCTACTGGAACCCGGCTACCTCCAAACTACATAATTTTCTAGTGCATCTTGATGAGGTATAAACCAAGGTGAAGTCTGAACCGGGGACTTCAACTCTGACTGTTCCACTAAAGGCTGTGGTGAGTACCAAGGGAGTAAAACCTCAAGAAGAGGTAAAATGTGGTCAGACTTTTTGGCATCTTGGAACTTAGAGCAGATCCAGGCGAAACCTAGTATGGGTGGAAGGGCAGAAGCAACCTGGCGCAGGGGGAATGTGGCCTCTACCTTGGACATTGTCTTCATCTCCTCCGAACTGTCCTGCCTTCAGCCAAGCCCGATTAAAAATCATGAAGGGGGGAGTGATCACTCCAGATTGGAACTTTCCTTCCAATGAGATTGGCGCAAGAAGTAGAGGGCTGCAAGGGAAAGCTGATAGCTGTAAAATATAAACAAGAAGGGAAAACCCTTAACAAAAAACTTGGGAAAACTTCAAAAATAGATTGGAAAGAAGAACTACACCCAGAGAAATTCGGGAAGTTTATATGGGCAACTCATCCACCTAGTAAAATTTGTACATCCTCAAAACAAGATCATATCCACACATTTAATGAAGAGACTCAGAAAAAAAGGGAATACAGAAGTATTTTACATAAACTAAAAAAGCAGCCTAGCGACAATTCTACCATTTTACAGGAGGTAAAAAAAAGTAAAACAGACATATAGAAACTGTTCAAGGAACCAGAGATTCCAAAGGATCCAACAGGACGGCAAACAAATGTTGCATCTTTTAAGCTCAAACAACTCTAGGAACTTCTGGGCAGTGGTGGGCAAACTGGAATCCGGTGTTAACAACTCCCTATGCAATCTAGTCTCAGAGAAAAAGTGGGTGGGCTATTTTCAGAACTTTAGATCTTGCGGGTCTCCTGAATTTATTCCCACAATAGACTCCCCCTTGTCCCTTTCATTCGAGGAAGACGATATTCTCGATCTAATTTCAAGGTCTTCTAGATCTAAAGCGGCGGGACCAAATGATTTAACCTACCAGGTTCTTAGAAATAAACCAAAACTTTGGCCAGAGATCTTGAATCTTTTATTTCGAGAAATGTTAAGGACCTGTTTGTTTCCACCGTCATGGAAGAATGCTTTAGTTATAACATTCTTCAAGGGGGGAGGGGTTATCGGCTTAAACCATAAAATTACCGTCCGATCGCCCGCCTTGATATTGATAGCAAACTTTTCATGTAATTACTTTTGAGAGATTTTACAAGCTGGGTTGAGGCACAGCAAATCCTGTCATGTCATCAGATAGTTTTCAGGAAGGGTCTGTCCACCGGCCTGAACGGCCTTATCCTAAATATGGTTAGTGAAAAGTGGAAGGGGAAATCTGACCTACCTCTTCATGGAGCTTGGGTAGATCTCGCCAAGGCATTTGACCATGTGGACAGATGTCGGTTGTGGAGAAAACTTGATGATTGGGGCATACCACACCATCTTCTAGCAATTCTAATCGAGCTTCATAGAAACACAACATTAAGAGTACGGTTAGATGAGCAAGACCACCTCTCCGACTTGTTACAGGTTTTGAGAGGGGTTAGGCAAGGTCGTAGGGGGGCACCATTGTTTTTCAACCTTTTTCTCTCAGAAACAGGAAACCTTTTGCTTTCAGTAGCGTTGGCCAGTCCGGTGATAAATGGTAGAAGGATTCACTGGCTGGCGTACGCGGATGATATTGTCCTGTTGGATAGGTCTGGAGTGGGCCTTCAACGTCTCTTGAAAAAGTTGGGGGAATACGCCAGTTCAAACGGGCTCACAATCAACCCTGCGAAATCTAAAATTCTGATTTTTAAACATCCAAAAAAGAAAATCAGTTATGGTAATTGGTTCCTTGACGGGATGGTTGTTCCCCGCATAGATGAACTGACCTATTTGGGTTATAAAATCTATGTGTATCCCGCAAAAAACAAAGTACGCTTATCAATGATGGAGAAAGTGGCCCAATCAATTCCTCAAATGAAAAAACTTAATGCAAAATACTCCCATTTATCAGATTTTACACGGCTAATCTAGTCTGAGTATTACTCTATGGTTTAGAGGCGAAACCCTTATGCTGGCACACACATTGGATCAAAATCGAGGGTGCAATCTGGAAAAAAAATTTCGAGACTCCCGTAATATGTACCAATGGAGTGTCTAAGATTTGAGCTTGGTTTGGTCTCATTGGGGTGTCGTGCAGACTGGAAACTTCTCTTTATTTAGGGAAATTATTACCAACAAACAAGACTCCCTTTATTATGAGGTAAATGAGCACCTCAAAACTCAAGATCACAGATTTTGGGTGACCTGAAGAAAAAAATATTGGGAATTTTGTCCAGAATAGAGATGAACCTGGAAACTCTTGTTTCAAACCCTTGTAAAGTGAAAAGGACATTGGAAACCTGTGACTGGATCGATACAATTGCCAATGTAAGATCCAGTAAGCCCCCGAGCCCCTGCCTAAAGATGGGAAAAAAGCTGGGTTTTTTGCCCTGCTATCTACAAAGGTTCTCTGATAGAGCAATAAGAAACAACTTTCTGAGGCTCCGACTCAATATGGCACGTACTGGGGAAATATTAACAAGAAGAAACCAAGGGGATCAAGTAAAAAAACTCTGATCATTGTGTAGTCCCGGGCAGACAAACAATAAGACACTTACTATTGATGTGTGAAGGTACCTGGGAAATCAGACTGCTACTTCTCAGAAGATTTGTGGCCAAGGAGGAAAGTCTTTTGTCTGAGTTTTTTTGGGAGAGAATGATTGCTGGTCAAGAGGTTATGTTAACAGCAGCCATTATACAAGTACTTAAACTAAGTGCCATTATAATTTAAGGAATATTTTTTTTCTTTTTCTTTTTTGGCTTTCTGAATTGAATTGGCTGTCTGTCCTCTCTCATGGTGATACCCTTGGTTTTGCTTGTGATTAGTTTGCTATTGATTGTTTCTCTGCTTATTTATGTAATTTTATCGCTTAATATTGTGATTTTGTAAAGGTTTTTTTATAAAGCCAAAACAAACTAAAAAAATATATAAGATACTTCACAAACATTGGCACCTTTTGAAATTAGACGAAGACATTAGAATCCAAGTGGGAGACAAACCGAGAATTATTTTTTAAAAAGCAGACACTTTGAAAACTAAACCAAGTCCATCACTCTTACCGGATGTTAAAAAATGTAATACTAGTACATGGACCTTGTCACCCATTAGAGGTTTCCGAAAATGTGGAAATTGGACAATGTGCAAATTTGCAAGCGAAACAACTGAACTCTTCAAGGATCAGAATGGCAAAGAAATTCAAATAAAACAAGCAATTAACTGCCGCACGAAATATGTAGTATATGGTTTACTATGCGTGTGCAACAAAGTATACATAGGCAGCACAATTCAAGAATTGCGAATTCAAGTAAGGGAACACCTGGCCAAAATAGGGAGCCAAGACCAACGTTTACCCTTAGCAGTACGCTGGCAGAAATACCATCAAATGGAGAAGAAAAATGACCTTAAATTCATTGGATTGCAATATGTACAATTGGGCGAAAGAGGAGGAGACAGAGAAAGACCACTCCGCCAAGCAGAAGCTAGTTATTTGCAAATTTAACAGTACAGTGACTGGATTGAATTTAGACAATGAGATGGCGTCATTTCTTTGAATTATGTATCTAGATTGTACCCTCCGTCATGATGAAAGTGTTTTTTTGCTTTTATGGAGGCTAACAAATGGGATACATTAGCTGAACAGAAATAACTGTTACAAATGAGCTAACTATGACGATTACGATAATAGCGAACTAATATTAGGTTATGAGCCACATGCATATTATAATTAATTTCAAATGTTAAAAAGTGTATGGTAAGTAAAGATATGAGGTTTTCCATAACAATGTCACAGAAATAGCAATAATAATCATCACTGGAACACAATTAAGCTCCTAAATAATTAGGAATGGGTAAGTTACAACTGAAAATCAGTACTTTTAAGGACACTGTATTCCCAAAAGATGGCGGCCGTCAAATGCCGTGCAAAATGGTGAACACAAAGGAAGGACGTAGGCATTGTCCGTTGCCTGGGTAACATACCGATGCAAACCAGTATTAGCAGTGTTAAATCAGTATGCGAAGCTTAGAGCCAATGCGAGGGACGCTGGAGGGCTAAGGAGCAGGTAAGAGACCATCAATGTTTTCTAGCAGGGTTCAGAATACGCATAAAGTCATATATATTGTACAGCGGGAGCATGTCATCGCAAGTACATCGGATACTTTCTCCAATAGATGTTGAATTATGTGGTCGGAAAACTGATAAAATGAACAGAAATGGTAGTTTAGAGGCCGAGAAGGCATTTATCAATGTAATACGAGAATTATACATGCAAGCAAATAAACACAAAAGGAATGCCGCTTGAATATAGGTGACATGAGCATCGTATAAGTAGCGTTACATGAGCGCATCGCTCAAGTGTCTTCAGTAACAGAGGCTAAAATACGTAAATAAAAGTAGAAAACAGGTAACGAGACTAAACATTCAAATTTTGCTGTATACAAACAAGAGGACGCACAGCTATATAGAGATTCACTATGCATAAATGAGGCTTTCTATAAGCATATTGCTCGTGGGATATACCAATTATATTATTGGAATTTTGTAAACTAGATTTAAGATTAAGCATCAGACATTGAATACAATACTATGGTATTTACCCACAGGGATTGGACCCTTTAAATGGTTAAACACCCAACAAGGATTGACAATGTAACAACGCTGCAAAGGTAATGTGAAACAAAAGCTCTACATATATCCATATGAGAATTATATGGAATGATTTTAATATTGTGCACAATGAGATATTATTGCATCTGACTATTATTTTATTATTTCCCATTTGTTATTTTTATCTTTTCAATCACCCATCAATCCTCCCTTTCTCCAACCCCTAATCTGTGTGTGTATGTGTGTGTTTTTGATTACACCAACTGTTTTTTCAATGAACAATGGTAGCACTATCAGCCCTGATTTGAAGAAGGCTTTCAAAACCCGAAACACGTGTCATCACTAGGGGCAAACATTAAAACTTGCAAGAATGTCATAATACAGTCTGGCGTATTTCTTGTACTCTGAGTCGGTGTAGAAATTACTAAGAAAATAAATAAGCTAACAAAGGGGTTCACAAATTCCAAAAAGAAGCAGGGATTACTAGAAAGCAGGAGGTAATAGAATCCATAAAAAGGGGCAAATGAGAAGCTAATATCGCAGAAAGGGGAGGAGTAAAGAAGAGGAAAGGTCCAGCAATGGGGTTATGTAAATGATGCAGCCTTCCTCAAGGAAACCCTGGTGAGATGCAAAGGCCAGAAACAGACATTTAGCCAAAGTCACAGGTGGCAGCTAGAAACCAAAGATCAGTTTATTTAATCTGAATCTACAGACCCACGTTGTGCCGCCAAGAGATATCCCACTTGGAGAACGTGAGAGACCCAAAAGGGTGAGTCAAAGCAAACTCTTGAACAGTTGAAATATATACCAAACCAAGCCCTACATACAGAAAAGAAACTTGAAAGGTTTTTACACACTTGGATGGAGGGACACCAGAGTCGCCTTATGTTTGCTATGAGGAAACCTTGAAGAACTTTATTACTTATTTAGAGTAACAGGAGGCTAGGTCTGAGAAAGGACAAGATGAACACTTGTATTTTGCTTACATAAGAACTAGTTGGTGATTCATTGGACCTGTGAAAATAACAGAACGCGGGAAACCAAGAGGCACAATTTCCAGAGACATTGGTTAGGACGGGGTCATGCTACAGCCAATAGCCAGCAGAATCATTTTTTGAATTTGTTTTTCCTAAATAGTATTAGGGGCAGGTAGATAGCTTAGGTTTTGGATGGCGGCTTGAACCAGTTTGGATAGGACACCCTGACAAGCACCTTATGTTTTCCTTTATTAGAAAGGGAACCTCTCCCATAGTAATAGGGCTGGGTGAGAGGTTTTCTTATACTTTAATAAAACTTCAAGTGTTTTCTCAAACATGCCCAGTTGCCAGATTCCTATATCTGATCCACCATAGCATGTAGAAAATCCTTTAATCAATTATTTGAAGTACATCACCATACATTTCTGGTCTTGCATTTCCAACTTGGGCCTGCAGTATTTTATTGCTTTTGTAAAATGTTGGATACAAAAGGTTCCTCCATGGACTGCAAAACAAAACAAGACTGGCACATAATATATTGCTCCTGTTCAGAAGGGTGCAGACCTTCCTGCTCAGATGTTTGAGGACTTGCCCAAAGAGTTGTCTTGCCACAAAGATTAGAGTCAATCGTGTTTCCCAAGATCGCATATAAAGAATCCAAGGATAATCTAGTCACTTTCACATCACACATCTTTCTGAATCATCTGACTTCAGCTGCAAAGATCGCTAATCCGGTCATGAAATGGTTGTGCATCTTTCTCAAAGGAATGAAATAAAAAGACCAGCTGATTTTTTTGGAGACATTATTTATCTCTGGCCATCAGTTGTAATGTTGGAATTCTACAAGGGTCACAATTTCATCTGACCCCTTCTTATCCTATCATGAATGTTTTAGTGAACAACATGATTTCAATTATGAGCTTACAGACAGGATGCAAAATGTGCACTCACCACTAGCCATTAGCTAGTGATAGTTACTCTTGGCGAGTAAAAACTGTTGCGCTGTATGCATAGAATGGAGGTGGCAAGTGCCTTTTTCAGGGCTGGCTAGTAACTTGCAAGTCGAATGTTTGCCCCGTTACAGACAAATTATGGTCATTGAATGATAGAGTTTAGGTTCAATTCTTGGATATGTGGTTTCAATGAGTCTTGAAGAGTTTCTACCACCACCCATACCACCTCCTCCCTCCCAGCATGCAGGTTTCACACTTTCAACACTGGTCCATAATGTGGAGTTGAAAATAAAGTAATGCAGTAACAGGAAGATGATATTGGTTGTCCTTATTTATATTCTTGATTTTCAAACAAGGCAGAAATGGTATACCTATACACCCCCATAGAAGTACTTACAGTCTAGTCTTATGTTATGCTATATGTGATTTAGTGAGTGAACTATCTCCTCAGCATAACTCTCCTGGTAAGAAAATTCTGCTTATTATCAAGCCACATTTACCTGCTAGCCATGGATACTGTTTCAATAAGTGCATTTTCAAAAGTTATGACAATGAACGGCAAGACTTGATTGACCATAGGTATTGAGGAAGGGCATTCCCCAATTTTACAGAAAAGAACACTGCAGTGACTACTGTACTCCTAGTCCATAGTCCCTTTTCCTCCACACTTGAATGGGCATCCCCGCTAGGGGTCGTGACCAGAGCTTTTTGCACTGCAAAAATAGCACTTCCGTAAAAATTTTTATTTAGGCATGCATAAGCGCTAGAGGAGGCATGGCCGTGCACGCTACCCCCCACCCTGCAGCGCCACCTCAGTCCCTCTTCATACGCGCATTGGGAAGAACTTCTTTGACTATGCATATTTTAGATGCTGGGGATGGGGCATGTTAAAATGGATTTCATGAATCTGGCCTGGTGGACAGATTTTAGGAGGCCATCCTAGAGAACAGAGAGCTCTGAGAGGTTAATCAACCCCCAATCAATAATATGTGGATGAGCATTCAAGGCTTGATCTCAGGAGAGTGTGAGTTGGGTTAGAGGCCCCCAATGAGTCCACAAAGTATGGCACACAATAATTAAAAGGCCTTCTGAACACACAGGAAAATGAATCTAGCAAGTATTTTTATCGCACAACATTATGATACAAATATATACAGTCACAATAGGTTCAAATATACATTAGATAACTTAGGGATTTTTCTGTGGTTTAACTATGTTTCGCAATCCAGCTTTAAAAAAAAAACGATCAGCAAGTAGGGTTCAGTGGCTTTGTGTTGTAGTGCTTGGATTCTGGCTTTCTCCCCCCCTCCCCCACCCACCCACTGGCAATTGGCTAAGACAGTCAGGTGTCTTTGGGCCTTGTTCTGGCAGCCTTCTCCAAGTGCTTTTCCTCTGCCTTCTCGCATCTACCTTCATCCATTCCCTGTCCATCCCTCCCCACTCACCCCATCCGCCCAATTGTTCTCATTGGTATTGTGTCCCCTCATGTGACAGGAACAGCTGCATTTCAGAGGCCCTCCCAGGGCAGCCTTGCCTGGGCAGCCGGTGAGGGGCCCAAGGCAAAGGGCAGCTTCCATCCCTGTTTGCCCCTGTTCCCAATGGATGCCTGACAAAGCACCCTACAACAAAAACTAAGATACGGTGGTACTGGCGGTGAGCACAGCCATTACTGTTCTCAATTAAAACCCTACTTCTTCACTACTACCATCAAATTAGAAAATTGTGTAGATGACCTGATGCTCTCCTAGATATCCAGATAGATGTATATTGGGGGCAGGAAATGCTTGCCAATAGACAGAATTGTGAAGATTAGCCATGCCTCACATTAGCTGTTTAATCTTGCTGCACTCAGAAGCACACTTTGTCTAGTAATTCTTGATGCACACAGAGGGGCTTGGCGAAGTAGCCAATATATCACCCTTAGAGGTATCTGAGGGAGGGGCTTGTGGACATAATTGGACTAACTTTGAGAGGACCCAATGTACTAACCACCCTGCTCCCCTCCAACATACCTCCCAAGTACTATAAATGTCCTATGGGCTAGCCAAACTACAGACAAACACACACCCAACATAACTAACACCAATATACAACACACTGTCCCAGACACTGGATCTTACCCTTACGGATACAGCAAGCCAGTGCACGCAACCACAACTGCCAGCCAAACTACACATGAAACACACACTCAACATAGCAAACATTAACATACAACAACCAACCCAGACACTGGGCCTTACCCTTACGGTTACAACAAGCCAGTGCATGCAATGAACTCATCAGCAAGCCAACATAGACGCCAGTATTTCCGGGTTCTGGATTTATCCCATCACTCTTCCCTCACAAATCCACCCAGCCCTCTTTCTTGCAGAGCCACGTGAGCGCCTGGAGACCACCCCAATGGTAACCTTGCATGGTATTAAGACAAATTAACATAATCAGCAAAGCAGTTAATATTTTAGATGCAGTAGATAATGGAACTAGATTCACAAGACAATATCCTAACTTAAAAAGTGCAAACCATAAAATGAATAAGGCCTTGTGGCCTAAAGTCACAGGAGCCCCACAAATGTTTCCCACCAGAATGATATGTCTATAGGTAGGATTCAATAGGTGTGTGTTGGTGATAGTTTAAAGTTCTACAATAATTTTACCAGTGGTAAGAGTTTTCCTTTCATCCAGGCTATCCCAGTGGCAGGACACCGGACCCAGGATCAAAAACCAAAGGGGATTGGAATGGAATGAGGAGACAAAGGGACCTGCTCCCAAAGTTATCCTATAGAAGCAGTGGGGTGTAGGGGACAGCCAGACTGCTGCTTATTTACCCCACGACTCAGATATTCCCAGATGACTTGGTAGATCATCTGAGGGCTGGATCTTTTACCATTTGTTCCAGTGAGAGGACCCTGGGAATTGCAGGTTTGAGCATTCTTTCAGTTGAATGGAAATGCAAGATGCACCCCTTTTCAGAGAGGAAATGCAGAATCCACTGTTCCAGACCTCTTTAGGACACTTCACAAGTTGGAGGAAGGCAAGTTCCAGCAATGGTCTCCACACACAGGCGATGACAGGATTCTTTCCAGTTGCGGTCACAGCCGCTGCTCCGGGACAGCTTCCAGTGAAGGTGGAAATCTGAAATTCAGCAAGGCGGCTACTTGAGGCACAAGCAGACGACCACCAAAGATCTGGCTTCAATTTGAAATGGTGATGGTTCTTGTGAGGTAGCCCATGACAGAGAGGTGATCAGTCAAGCGGGCCGTCTAGGGATACTTTCGAAGGGTCTGAAGGGCTGCATCCTCGGGAAGGTGTTGAGAATAGTTGGCCGCCAGTGCTTATTCCGAAGGCTTAAGCACTGCTCTGGGTTGCAGGGCTTCAGTGAGATGACTACTGGAAGGGTTGCCTGGCCACTTCAAGTGTCGACCTCAGATCTTCAGCTGCCGCTCTTCGAGGGATTCTTGGCGATGATCGGACTAAATGGCTGCATGGGTCCTCTTATCCAAAATCCGAGCAGGAAGAAAGGTGAAGCCCACAAATTATAAGGATCTGTACCATTCAAATAGCCAGTAGTTGTTCAAATCAGGGACAATTACTGGTTTCACATTTGCCCCACACCCAGACTTTCTGGCACTAGGGATGTGGATTGGACTACACAGTTCCAGCCCCCTTCCTGGGCCGAACACAAAAAGGTTCACTAGCCTGTGAAAGCCACAGCTTTCCCAGGAGAGTGCATGACATTGTAAGGGATTTCCTGACCTGGCAAGGCAGGAAGAAGGCCAAACTACAATATGGCTAAAAAACAAGTGCAAATCTAATGGCACTGTCATTTTAGGGCTCTGGCCACATTTAGTAGCCATACGCCGTACACGTGAATGCAAAGACTAGAAATAATGGAAAAACAGTACAAATGTAACTGCTGCCACCAGCTTGTCTTCAGGCACATATAAAAGTAAACAAAACGCCCATGTGTAAAGTTAGGGTGATACAGAAATATCCCCACTGCACTGCAAGGTGCGGTGCTATGTAAAATGTAAAAAAAAAGTACAAGAATTAAAATGGGAAACAGTTTCCCAGTACCGATAGTCTGATGGACTGATAGGTTTCCACATACAAAGAGCAAAAAGGGAAGTGAAGCTGAAGGCTTTACCTCCCTTCAGAAAGTTAGGACAGAATTAAAGTTTATATGTGATTTCATCACTGGGGAAAAAACATTGAGGGGTACTCTATATTGTTTTAACCCACTTAAGACTCATCCGAACATATTTTAGGACTGCTGCAGTTTAATAAACAAACTCCATTCCTAGAATATTTGGGGAAAGTGTTGGATAGTGAGTTAAAATAAAATATTGAGTGCCCCCCAATGTTTTTTACAGCAATGAAATCACTGGACAACAATAAAAACAGAGCAAAAAGAATGGGGTTCTATAGGAAACCATGAAGGGTTACAAAAAGGAAAAGCTTTTCTGACAGGGCGTTGGGGGGGAAAAGAGACTATGTACCAGGAGTACATTAGTCTCTATGGTGAGTAATTTCTTCTTACTCCTAAGTCCCTGTCCCTTCCCCTCCATGTTTGTATGGGCGATTTCAACGCAACCAATCAGGAAGGGCAGTGTTACAGTAATTCTTTATAGGTTTCTGAGAACTTCCTGTATCCTTCGTAGAGACAACGTCAAGACAGTAAGGCCTACAGAAGGCCGATGGTGTAGCCCAAGTTGCAACTTTACAAATGACGTCCCATGGTACACACTGTTGAAAAACCATTACTGGCGCTTTGCTCTTATAAAATGAGCATGAATACCCGCAGGGGGAGTTTCTCCTTGTACGCTGTATGCATCTGCAATGCAGGACACCATCCACCTGGCAATACATGTTTTGGATGCTTGCATGCCTGGAGATTTACCTCCAAAAGTAACAGAGCGTTTGAAGACCTTAAATCCTTTGTTGTGTTTAGATAGCATTTCAGAGCTCTACGCACATTTAAACTGCATCATAGTTTGCCCGCTTGTGATTGAGGATTGCAAAAGATTGTTGGTAACTCAATCTCTTGGAGAATACGTAAATCCTAAACTATCTTTGGTAAGAAAGATGGACGAGTATGTAATACTTCCTTATCTTTATGAAAGGCTGCATAAGGTTCCGATGTCTGAATTTCACTGATCCTTCTCGCTGATGTCAATGTCAACAAGAAGGAATATGTTACCTACTGTAACTCCTGTTCTCCAGAATTGGCATCTTTCATAGATTCACTTGCTGTGAATATTCCCAGGCATTAGGATGGGAATCCGCTGTAACAGAGCTGCTTAAACTGAAAAACTCAGTCACTTTTGTGCTCTAGTATAGTCACTCATACTGCACACAGCCAATAGGAACTTCTCCCTTGCCTCCTCCTCTGTATGCCGTCTGCAGATTTTGGCAAGCGCACTTGATTGGCAGTATGAGCCAAAGAAGAGCCAGAGGCTCACATGTGAGGGTCACATGTGAATCTGTGAAAGATAGCAATGCTGGAGAACAGCAGTTACAGGTAAGTAACCCATTCCTTTCGCCAGCATTGGATCTTTCATGAATTCACATGCTGTGAATAGATTACAAAGCAGTACTAAACTATTACATACAGTGACAAGTTCTGTGCAGAAAACGTGCCACTGGAGACCAACTAACCTCGCGCAAACAGGTTCCCGAGGACCGAATGGCCACCACTGGACTCTGCTGCAGAATCCCTGTCGACACAGTACAATCTGGTGAACGTGTACACTGATCTCCAAGTGGCTGACCAGAAAATATCCAGCAGCAGAATCCCAGAGAGGAAAGCAGTAGTAGTAGCCACTGCCCTGGGGAGTGAGCTTGGGGCGTGCCCAGAAGAGGCCTGCCAGCCTGTTGATGGCAGAAGGAAATGCAAGCCGCAATCCACCTTGACAGGGAAGGCTTAGACAGTGCCTTTCTGGCCCAGACGGCCAAAATGCCACAAACTGTTAGTCTGTCTGATGGAAAAACTTTGTACGCGTGACATAGTATTTAAGGGCACGTACAATGTCCAAGGAATGCAATGGCTGTTTGGCAGCTGATGCTGGAGTCCCAAAGAACACTGGTAGGGCCATGGGGTCATTACGGTGGAAGGCACGTTCGGTATAAACATAGGATGAGTGCGTAGTACAACTTTAGACTTGTGAAATGTCAAATAATGAGGTTTGCAAGACAACACTTGGATCTCACCCACTCTCCTGGCTGAAGTTATGGCCACTAAAAAGGCGGTTTTCCGGGAGAGATATTTGAGGGACGCCTTGTGCAGAGGCTCAAAAGGTGGTTTCATCAGCCTGGACAGGACCACGTTCATATCCAATGTTGGTGCTGGACGTTTAGACAGGTAGAAAAGACCTGAACAAACCACATACAAATTATTTCACCAGCCGGTGAGACCATAGGGAAGGAAGGCAAGGTGAACAGTTGTATCTGGAAATCGCGGCCAAGTGCACCTTGATGGAAGAGTATGCAAGACCTGCCTGTGCCAGTGACCATCTTATCGTTAGATGGGGCGATGCCACAGATCTTGGCTTCTGCACCACACCTGAAAATGCTTACACTTACTCCTGTAACATGCCAGAATGGAAGGGGTCCTAGCCCAAGCCAAAACCTCCTGGCAGTCTTCAGTAGTGGGATAAATCTGAACTCTAAAAACGCAGGAGCCAGGCTGTCAGGTTGAGTGAGGCCGGGTCGTGATGAAGCAATGATCCCTGGTTCCTGGATAGCAGAGCTTGGTGTGGTGTTAACCTAAGTGGTGCTGCTGACGAGAAGGCAAGGAGGTCAGAGTGCCAAAACTGTCCCGGCCATGCAGGGGCCACAAGTATCAGTTTGCACGGATATAGTCTGAAAGACATGCATTACTCACCGTTCTAGCATTTCTGATGATTGTATCTGCTTAGATTCACATGCTGTGCATGTGGTCCGGCATCCAGAGGTAACCGCCGAGTATTGCATCTAGTCTTTTGGGGACCAAAAGGGGACGTCAGCATAGGCGTGTCTAAAACTATCCCTATAGTGACATGTAGTGTATCCAAAATCCCTCACGTGCCGAGGTCCCTCCGACTGTATATTTTCTGCCATGAGGGAGCCTATTGTAAGTGAGTACACAAAAAGAGAAAGTAGTAAGACGTCTATGTTCCTTCCACCGAGCGGGGAGGCAGGGTGGACGCATGTGAATTTAAGCAGATACAATCATCAGAAATGCTATTACAGTGAGTAATGCATGTCTTCTGATGCTTGTTAATCTGTTAATAGAATCACATGCTGTGCATAGACTAGCGAGCAGTACCCGGAGTTGGAGGTGGGTTATGAGAAGGAACAGTAGTGAAAAGAGGTCTTAATACTGCTTTTCCACCTGAGAATCAGATCTAGATTGAGTGTCTAGGCAATAGTGTTTTGTAAAGGTGTGCACAGAACTCCAGTTTTCCGCTTTGCAAATGGACTCAAGGGGAACATTTGCAATGAATGCTATGGAAGCCCCAGTGCCCCGAGTAGAGTGTGCTCTAAGCTTGAAGTGCAGTTCTCTCTTAGCAAGAGTATAACATAGTGCGATGCATTTAACAATCCACCTTGAGATCGCCGATTTAGAGACAGGATCCCCTTCTCTACCAGCTGCCAATGAAACGAAAAACTGGTTTGTCTTCCTCAGTGGTTTCGTCCTTTCCAGGTTAAACATGACTGCCCTGCGCACATCTAGTGTGTGTAGGCTTCTTTCAGCCATGCTCGTGGGATTCTGGAAGAAAGTGGGTAGTTCAATTGACTGGCGCACATGGAACTTCGAGATTAATTTAGGCGCAAATCTGGGATGAGTGCGCAGAACCACCTTATCACTGTGGACTGTAATAAAAGGCTCTAGAACTGAAAGGGCCTGTAGTTCGCTAACCCTTCTAATAGAAGAGATAGCCACTAGGAAGGCCGTCCTGTAAGGTTATGCATTGGCTCAAAGGGGGACCCCATGAATCTGGTTAAAACCACATGTAGATCCCATCCCGGAGCTGGGTTAGAAATGGGGGGGTGAATTCTTTTAACCCCTTCCATAAAAGCCTTAATAACAGGTATCTTCCACCATGACACACTGTTGTTACATAGTGTAGGCTGAGAGAGCAGCCAGATGTACCTTTAGGGAATTAAAAACCATCCTGAGTCTAACAAATGAGTTAGGTACAACACAATGTGTGTAGGCGAGCAGTCAATAGGATTGACACCCTTGGTATTACACCAGATGACAAAGCGTTACTGGAATAGCAATAATGAGTGTTTCTAGCTTCCCTGAGTATGTCCATGCATCTCTGAGTTGAAGGTGTCCAAACTCCATGACCTCAGGAGCCAGGCTGCTAAGTTCAGAGTTTGTGGGCATGTGTGTAGTGTCTTCCACAACGGGACTGGGGAGCCAAACCACACCTGAATATTGAGGTGTCTGGGCGACCAGAAAGCGTTAAACCCAACTAAGCCCGCACCAAGTGGCCCAAGACACAGACAAACTACCCATCCCCAGAGCGGCGCAGACTTCACTGGAGGCAGAGGATCACACAGCCCTAACAGAAGGCTAGCACTCAGTGCCCACCTAGCAGACTTAACAGAACAGAGGCCCAAAAGGCTATACGAGAGATACTGCCGCACAGGAGCACGACCTCACAAGTCTCAAACACTATTCACCCCCGGGACAAACACCAACTATCGCATCAGATAATAACACCCTGCTTAGTCAAATCATTTCCTGGAGGCCATCGTTTAATTGAGAAATCCATTATAACCTGGGAAAACAGGTCTTAAAATCAGATACACTCTGGGTGGCAATCACGGAAGCATACATACATGCAGAGCTGATCCACGAGAGAACTAGTGTGACCTGGTAACCTCCACGCAGCCCTGGTCCTCGAGACAAGCGATGTCCCCCTCTAAAGGAAAGTGCAAAACCAACATCATGGAAACCTTCGCGGAAGCTCGCCCAAAGGAACAGAGACAAGAGGCCAAGCCGACTGAACCAACCCAAAGGGTCCCCCCGAGGGACACACCAAAGAGGAGCAGATACTAGAGGCAATATCGGGACTCTGCATGTTCCCGCCCAGTCCCCACTTAACAAAGTACTTGAAAACTTAGACCCAACTGATATATGGAGAGAACGTCACCCGAACGAAAGGGCATACTCTTATTTCTTATCTCCCCACATGCTTTATACCAGGATTGACTACCTTCTCGTAGACAGACAGCACCTGCCCTAAATGGAATCTATAAACTACCTGGGAAGATCCATATCAAATCACTCTCCACTCCTCATGGAATGGAGGGCTCGAGGACCCAGACCACCCATACCAATTTGGCGTATGCCGACAGAAGCTCTCACAGACGGGGCCTTTAAGGAAGACCTCTGCGATAAATTACAGGAATACCTAGACAACAATATAGGTTCTGTTAAAGGATGGGATACACTATGGGAAGCACTGAAAGTGGTGACAAGGGGGGAGGTCAATGCCAGCGCAGGGGGAATGAGGAAACCCCTACGCAAAGAACTAGAAACCTGTGAAATGAGAACTCTGCTTGAACCTACTGAGCCGAAAACGAGAGCAGCAGAAGACGAACTTGTCACAGTCAGGAATGACTGTCAAAAGGCATGGGCAAGACTAGCCAAGTTGGACTACGTAGCCAGAACCACTAGAGCACAAGCAGAAGGCGACACACCAGGCAAGCTCCTATCGTGGCTATGGAAAAAAGAACACCCAAAACACCCGATCACTGAAATTAGAGCCCACGAAGGTGTGATTCACAGCTACAAATTAACGAGATATTTAGTAGATTCTACTCACAACTCCACAGCCAAACAACAGTTATACCACAAAGAGAAATCTTAGACACCCTTGAAGAAATAGACCTTAAACGAAGACCTATCGATAGAGGACATAACTGAGACAATTAAATCACTCTCCACAAATAAAACCCCAGGTGGTGGGGTTGATCCTATTCCTTTGTGGTGATGGCCTGCCCTCCAAATTTTATAAAGCATACAACACGACATTGGCCCCCATCCTCCCGGAAGTCTTCAGGCAAACCTATGAGAAAGGGACACTGCCTAAAAGTATAAGGGAGACATTGATAGTGATGATCCCCAAACATAGGAAACCGAAAGAATGTGGGTCGTACAGACCACTGGCTATGCTTAATTGTGATATAAAAATACTAACCACTATCCTAGCCCAAAGGCTCTCGAAGGTGATAGGTACATTGGTACATGAGGACCAGAATGGGTTCATACCGGGCTGGAACATGGCAATAAACTTACGGCGCCTACAACACATAGTGGCACAAACTAGAGACCTGTGCGAATCATATGCAGTGGTCTCCCTGGATGTTACAAAAGCTTTTGATTCCATATATTGGAAGTGGATGCTGGAGGTCCTGAAAAAATTCAGGTTGGGAACATCCTTCATTAGGTGGATAAAAATATTGTACCAGGCACTGATAGCTAGAGCCAAGACTGGGAAGGTGGTGTCGGGATTATGGGGCATGCAGAGGGGCACCAGACAGGGCTGCCCACTGTCACCTATGTTATACATTCTGGGACTGGAACCGCTGGCTATATTCATGAGGAAGCAATTCTTTGACGCCGGCATCAGAATAGGGGGCGAATACCACATTATTTCGCTATACGCAGATGCTGTTCTATTATACCTGAGAGACCCCCACCTTAATCTATCAACAATCCTAGAGGTCCTAAAGAACTTTGCCCGGGTGTCTGGGATCTCCTTCAACAAGGAGAAGTCCAGCATATTCCCTCTGGCTAGCTTAGCTGCACTAACCGAAACTGATCTTCCAACGGTGGGAATCCAATGGAAGCTCCACACCTTCAGATACCTGGGTATCAACATATGGTACACGCCCGAACAAACACACGGGGGCAACACACTGGTGGCGATACACGGGCTCTGAAGGTCAATGAAATTCTGGTCAAAACTACCACCATCATTGATGGGCAGAGCAGCAATTACTAAAATGATAGTCCTTCCAAGATTCCTCTACTTTTTCCACAACATACATTACCTCATCCCCACCTCCTTCTTCCGGGTGCTAGAAAAATTATTAAGGGAGCTACTATGGAACAACACCAGACACAAAATATCCCTAGATATATTGACACTACCATACACAGCAGGTGGAATCCAGCTCCCATACCTAAGCAAATACTACCTAGCTGCACAGCTAAGCCATGTGGCCAAATGGATGGCTGACGAACATACTTCGGAAACCGGACTACTCAGGCAACACGTAATCCCGGCTAACTTGAAGGAAGTATTATGGGTTACAGCAGGATGCCTGGGGGAAACCCTGATATTAGTGGAACTAGGCAAGAAAGTATGGGCCAGAGCCCAGAAGCACACAGAAGGGAAACACCCCAACTCCGAAGACATACCAATCACGGCAGGAGTATGCAAGGGAAGGGCGGACCTAACCCGAATGAGACAATGGGAGAGACGATCAAGTTACTTTCTTACCTGGTAACGTTCTTTCGATGGGATGGTCTGACAACATATTCCATATCTATGACATGTAATCACCACAGCTGTGCTGCTTCGGAAACTTTTTTCGGCTTCTGCGTCCTGCATCGATGACGTCGATGCGCCGTCGTCGAGGGCCTCCTCCGACGTCTGACGTCATCCGATGTGATAAGTAGGACGCACGACGCCCGTAGCCTCAGTTGTAGTTTTTTCCCCCAGAACGTGTGACACTAGTCAACTGCCAGTCAGACACAAAGCCTTGCGGAACGTAAGCTGCAATCGCAAAAGAAATTCTGCAGCGGGGAAGGCAGGGCGGGAGCGATATGGAATACGTCGTCGGACCATCCCATCGAAAGAACGTTACCAGGTAAGAAAATAACTTGTTCTTCGAGGGGATTGGGTCCTCCGACGTATTCCATATCTATGACAGACTCCCAAAGCAGTACCAGAGCAAGGAGAAGGGGAAAGAATTTAGAATCAAGATTTAGAATAGCCAACCAAATAGCAGAGCAAAGGACCGCCTTGCCAAAGGCCAGATCCTGTGCTCGGATGGAATCGAGGGAATAGTGACATACAAATGTATGTACTGAAGCCCAGGTGGCTGCATCACAGATGTTGCGAATAGGAACACCCCTCTGCAGGGCAGTAGACGCAGCCATACCCCTGGTAGAATGGGCCCGCAAGCCAGCCGGTGGGTCCTTACCCGCCAAGCGGTAGCACTCTGAGATGGCCAAAATAATCCAGCGAGACAAAGTCTGTTTCGTCACAGCTTGCCCCAAACGCTTTCCAGCGTAACCAATAAAGAGTTGACCGTCCACTCTGACCCGGGACATGCGTGAAACATAAAAGCTTAAAGCTCTCCTAGGATCAAGCCTATGGAGCCTCTCCTCTTCCTTACCAGGATGCGGAGGAGGAAAGAATGCCGGAAGAACAACCTTCTGGGCCAAATGAAATTCCGTCACTACCTTCGGAAGAAAAGAAGGACTAACTCTAAGGACAACCCTGTCCTTGGGAATTCCAGTGAAAGGAGGCTTAACTGAAAGTGCCTGTAACTCACTCACTCTGCGAGCGGAAGTAACCGCAACTAAAAACACAGTTTACAGAGTTAACAGCCTCAAAGGGCAAGAATGTAAAGGCTCAAACGGAGCACCCATAAGAAACCTAAGAACAAGGTTTAAATCCCAACCGGGCACCAGGAAAGGTGACGGAGGGAACACATTAGTGAGCCCTTTCAGAAACTGCGAAATCAAAGGGATTTTAAAGTAAGAACATTCTTCAGACGAGCGCTTAAAGATGGACAGCGCCGCCAGATAACCTTTAACGGTACCCACTTGCAAGCCCCTGTGGGCCAAAGAAAGTAAAAAGGACAGAACCCTGGGGATGTCACATGCAAAAGGATCCACATTCTGAACTCTGTACCAGTCGCAGAACTTACGGCAACGGTACAGAGACTTTGTTGCTGGCCTTCGGGCCGAAAGCAACACCTCCATCACGTCCTCAGGGAGGTCCCAATCCTTATACCTCAACCTTTCAGAAGCCAAGCGTGAAGGTTGAGGGATCTGACCTCTGGATGGAGAACCTGACCTCCCTCCCGTGAGAGCAGATCGTCTTGGTAGGGAAGACGACGTGGAGGGCAGATGGATAAGTCGAGATGGTCCGGGTACCATGTCCTCCGAGCCCACGCCGGGGCAATGAGGATCATCTGGGAACCAAACTTCCGCAACCTCCGCAGCACTTGCGGGATGACGGGGACTGGAGGAAACGCGTACAGCAGCGGGAATGACCACTCCACCACGAACGCGTCTCCTAAGGCTCCTTTTGGAGGAAATTCCCGCGAGCAAAACCTTTCGCACTTCCGGTTGACACTGGAGGCGAAGAGATCCACTTGAGGGGTCCCCCAAAGGGCGAAGATCTCCAGGAGAATATCCTGAGCCACCTCCCACTCGTGAGAGATTGCGCTCTGCCTGCTCAGAGCGTCCGCCGTCACGTTCTCGACTCCGGCCAGATGAACTGCCGAGATCGAAACTTCCTGCTGGATGGCCCAGAACTCGAGCTGCATCGCCTCCCTGCACAGAGGAAGTGACCCTGCCCCCCCTTTTTTGTTGAGGTAGTGCATGGCCACTGTATTGTCCATTAGGATCAGGACACTCTTTCCTCGCACAGTCGGCAGAAAAGCCTTCAGAGCTAGCCTGATG
The DNA here is from genome assembly GCF_040938575.1 of Ambystoma mexicanum. Classification (NCBI taxonomy): domain Eukaryota; kingdom Metazoa; phylum Chordata; class Amphibia; order Caudata; family Ambystomatidae; genus Ambystoma; species Ambystoma mexicanum. The sequence continues at coordinate 347,609,937 of NC_090922.1, forward strand.
GCCCTCAGCTCCAAAAGATTGATATGGAGTCTGGACTCCGACGGAGACCAACGACCGCTGACTGTCAGCCCGTTGGCATGAGCTCCCCATCCCGTGAGGGATGCATCCGTCACGATCGTCACCTCTAGCCAGGGAAGCCAAAATGGAGCCCCCCTCATCAAGTTGCCTTCGACGGCCCACCACAGAAGATCCCGGGCGTCTGAGGGCGGCACCTGAACCGGGTCCGACATCCTGCCGGAGGACTGCGACCATTGCGTCTTGAGTGCCCACTGCAAAGATCTCAGCCGCAGGCGAGCCTCTGGCACCAGAAGAATGCAGGATCCCATGAGGCCGAGCAACCTCAAGAACTCGAACGCAGGGAGCGTCTGGGCATGCTGAAACTTGTGCACCATCTGCTGAATGTGAAGAGCCCTCCCCTGGGGAGGAAAACACTGCCCCAGGGAAGTGTCGAGCACTGCTCCGATGTACTGGAGCCGCTGTGTTGGCGTCAAATGGGACTTCTTTAAATTGAGGGAGAAGCCCAGCCTGTGAAGGGAGCGGCAGGTGACGGACAGATGATCCAGGACTTGCTCGGGAGAGCTCCCCCTGATCAATCAATCGTCCAAGTAGGGGTAGACGTGAATCCCCCCTTGCCTGAGATGCGCTGCCACCACCACCATGAGCCTGGTGAAAACCATCGGGGCGGAGGTCAATCCGAACGGCAGGACCCGAAACTGAAAGTGCGAGTCGCCAACCGCGAACCTCAGGTACTTCTTGTGCTTGGGATGGATCGGCACATGGAAGTAAGCATCCTTGAGGTCGAGTGACACCAACCAGTCCTGAAGCTGAAGGACATGAAGGACTTGAGAGAGAGTAACCATCTTGAACTTGTCCTTCCTGAGGAGTTTGTTCAAACCGCGCAAGTCCATAATGGGTCTCAATCCCCCGTCTTTCTTCGAAATCAAAAAATAAGGGGAATACCATCCCTTGTTCCTCTCCGCTACAGGCACCAGTTCTATGGCGCCTTTCTCCAGCAGGGCTTGAATTTCCTGCGCAAGGAGCGGATCCGGACTCTGCAAAGAGAGGTTCCCCGGTGGATTGTCGCGAGGCCTGTGCCGAAAGGGAAGACAGTAGCCGTGGGTTATGATCTCCAGAACCCACACATCTGAAGTAATGGCTTGCCACTCTACAAGATGCTGCGCCAGCCTTCCCCCAACCGGCGAACCATGGGGCATGGCCTCACGACTGAGTGGGAGCAGCTGCGGCGTTACCTGAGGGCAAAGAGGCAACTGCCCGAGCGGCCTTGGCACCACGGGTACCCTGTCGTCCACCTCTGGTACCCCTGCGGTGGCCTCTTTGACTGCCTGCTCCTCTCGCTTTACTGAAGGATGAGTAATAGCGAAAGGAACCACCCCTCCACTGCTGTCCCCTAGGACGAAAAGGCAGAGGCTGGCGAACTGCAGCGCCCAACGACTTCGCTGCAGCTTTTGAGGTCTGCAACCTCTCAAGGCTCTCGTCAGCCTTGCTGCCAAAAAGGTGTTCACCGTCAAAGGGCATGTTGAGGAGCCGGGACTGCACATCAGGAGCAAATCCCGACTTCTGCAACCACGCAAACCTGTGTATCACGGTGCTCGCCGCCATGGACCTACTGATGCATTCAGCTAAATCCAAACCCGACTGAACGGATTCACACATGGCATCCTTACCATCCTGGACCATAGCAAGGAAACCATCCCGTTCGTCCCCTTCAGGAATATGTTCAGCCGCCAACGCAACACAGTTCCACAGAGTGTGAGTGAAATGAGACAAGGCACAAATGGAGTTGGCCGCCTGAAGCGCCATATCACCAGAAGAAAACACTTTCTTCGCCCAGCCATCAAAAGGTTTGTCGTCCCTATCAGGAGGGATGGTAGGGTACAACGCCTGCTTTGCCGGGGCCGTGGCCGCCTGCACCACCAAACTCTCCGGAGTGGGGTGCCTGGTCAAGTAGCAGGGGTCGCTACTGGCTGGATGGTATTTTCGCGACAAGGATCTGCCCACTGCCGGGAGACTCTCAGGAGCAGTCCAAGCCGCTGCCACCCTTCTCTGTAAAGCCATATGGAACGGCAGTACTGGGTCAGTTGGGGGACCAACATCAAGGATGTCCGTCAGATCATCCTGCACAAACTCCCCTGGGGGAGCAGACCATCCCAAGTACTCAGAAACCCTAGCCATAAGGCGCCGGTACGAGGAATCGGCATGAAAGCCAGGCTCATGCCTACAAACCTCCGCCTCCGGAGAGGTGTCCAGTCCACTGGCATCATGCAGTGACTGTCTCAATTCGTCAAACTGACTATGGCCCGAGACAATTTCATCTAGAACCTGACTAGGAACCAGGCCATCAGAATCCTCATCCGCCTCTGAAATATAGTCCAGGTGGCGAAAAGAAGGCACCCGAGAGTGCTTGCTCTTAACCAGAGCCTTCCTAGGGGGTTCTCCCGTGCCACGGGGTACCTCCGACACGAAAGGCGTCGATGGCGTCGAGCGAATCGGCGCCGGCGTCGAGAGAACCGGCATCGGCGCCGATCCTCTCGGCGCCGAGGAAATCGGCGTCGACGTCAGACGCAGCGTCTCCAGCATCGCCGGCGTCGACACAGCCTTCGAGGCCGGAGCCCCGAGCGCGTCCCCGACGACCCGAGCGTCGGCGGCTTCGACGACTGACTCGAAGCCTCGAGACAGCCTGTCGACGCCCTCGACGCCTCAGATGTCGATGTCTTCCTTGAAGACTTCACAGGTGCACACGGTCTCGAACGCGTCGAGGACCGGGACCTGGAACGGGTACAGCGAGAACGAGTCTCCTTGTCCGAACGGGACCTCTCCCGTGACTCGTGCCGACCACTCATGCGAGCGGTGTCTCTCGACCTCACACGACCGACCCCACTCGGGGGCGCGGACGGCTTAGTACCCTGCGACTCAAGAATCGCCAGCATTTTCTTCCCGAAGGAAGCCCATTCCTCCGGCGTCGCACGGCTGGTGGGGTAAGCGACGTGCCGGGCAGAGTCCTCCGAGGAGGTCCTGGAAGACGACCGGTGTCGGCGCTTCCGAGAACGCCTCGAAGAGGCTGAGGAGTGGCGAGACCGACTCCTAGAAGGAGACCCACGAGACTTCCGACGATGACGTGGCGAGTCACCCCTCGAATCATCCGTCGAAAGCCCCGCAGACTTCGACTTCCTGGGCTTGGACACCCGACCTACCGACAACTTCTTCTTATGTTCGCGTAAGGCTTTGGACGTGAGCGACTGGCAGTCGATACAGTCATCCGTGTCGTGGGCCTCCCCAAGGCACCAGAGGCAGGCGTCGTGCGAGTCCGTCACCAACATCTTGGACCCACACTCCCTGCACTTCTCGAAACCCGGACGCGGGGTCGAAGACGAAGTAGAAGACATCTTCACACGAAGGATTTGCACAAAACGAACAGGTTCGAAGAACCGAGAAGAACAGAACTCCAAAGAGTCGAGGCGTGAACCGAGAATCACGAAGCAACACGTTAGCGGAAAAAACGGAACTGAGGCTACGGGCGTCGTGCGTCCTACTTATCACATCGGATGACGTCGGACGTCAGAGGAGGCCCTCGACGACGGCGCATCGACGCAGGAGCCGAAAAAAGTTTCCGAAGCAGCACAGCTGTGGTGATTACATGTCATAGATATGGAATACGTCGGAGGACCCAATCCCCTCGAAACAGTATTTATACCTGGGGCGACACATACGGGACTTCTGGAGAATTTGATACAATGATGGCCAACAAAGGCCTACCCAGTGGCCAATTTCTATGGTATAGAAGAGTCAGGGAAGGTGCCAAAATACAATGTAAAGAGTGGACAGGCGAGCCAGAACCAGACCCACTAACTACACTACTATACAATTTAGGGGACGGCTGGAAACCAACGTCTAGGCTCTACGCCTAACTGTCGGACAGACCCAACCCCAAGAGTGTGACCCTGAAATCCAGATGGGAGGCAGACCTGGGAGAAATCAATGAAAAGGAATGGGAAAGAATCTTGGCACACCCCAGAGAAGTGTCGAGAAATGCACGGTTCAGGCTAATCCAAGTACAGATCCTTTACAGAGCGTATACAACGCCAGGAAGGATAGCCAAGATCAATAAGACCAACACCCCACCATGCCCCCGATGCAACTCAGAAAAGGCGGAAATGATGCATATGTTTTAGGGATGCCCGAAGATCCAAAACGTCTGGTCCAGAGTGGAGCAGGCCTACAGAAGGGCAGGAGTAAAGAGATATGAATGGTCCCTGAAAGAATGCTTACTTGGCGCATATCCAAGAATAAGCAAAATACACCATGTAGTGAAACTTATGGACATGACATGTGTACTGGCTAAAAGAACCATAGCCATGCCATGGAAGTCTCCCAAGGGCCCGCACTTTGAGAAATGGTACAGAGAACTAAAACATTGGACAGGGGCCGAAAAACAAAAGTATGGGGAGAGGGAAAAGATAGAGCAGGAGGAGAGGCCAGCCCAACATACAAAGCCTGGAAAGCACTAATACAAGATATGTTTCATCCGTCAGACGACAAACTCCCCTGAACTACCCCGATCAAAAAGACGTTGAACAGCACACTTACAACCAAACATCCAACGACAACACCCCCTGAACTATTGAACCTGGTACACCTCCGTCAGTCTGATACCTGGAGAACTTGTAATGTTGTTGCAAGAAGACTAGTTGTTTAATTAATTTGTTTGTTGTTTGAGTTTGTATTCTCCCTTTTCCCCTTCCCATTATTGAAAAAGAGTTCGCCAACCAATTATTGTGCAAATGTGAATGAACAAAATGCCAATAAATTACTTTAAAATTAAATGGGTGTAGCATCTCCCCCCTAAATCCCCGTCTTGAGACAACATGTTGTATGGGCAGGGTAGTCTCACAGGTCGATCTCTGGGAAGCCCCATTCTGCAAATAAGTTGAAGATTATGTCTTTGTGTAGATGCCATTCGTATTCTATGGGCAGTGGGAAATCTCTGCTGAGCACATCCGCTAGAAGAAGTTACTCTCTTACCTGGTAACATACTTTCGATGGGATGGTCCGACGACGTATTCCATATCTATGACAGTAAACACCACAGCTGTGCTGCTTCGGAAAATCTTTCGGCGCCTTCGTCCTGCGTCAATGACGTCGATCCGCTGTCCTCGAGGGCCTCCGTTGAGCCAACGTCAACGGATGTTATAAGTAGGAAGCACGACGCCCGTAGCAACAGTTGTAGTTTTTTCACAGAACGTGTGGCACCAATCTTCTGCCAGTATGACCACAGAAAGCCTTGCGGAAACGTAAGCTGCAATCGCATAAGAAATTCTGTAGCGGGGAAGGCAGGGAGGGAGCGATATGGAACACGTCGTCGGACCATCCCATCGAAAGAACGTTACCACTTGCAAGCCCCTGTGGGCTAAAGAAAGCAAAAAAGACAGAACCACAGGAATGTCACATGAAAAAGGATCCACATTCTTAACCCTGCACCAGTCGCAGTACTTTCTCCAAGGGCACAGGGACTTTGTTGCCGGCCCTCTAGCCGAAAGCAACACCTCCATTACGTCTTCAGGGAGGTCCCAATCCTTCTACCTCAACCTTTCGGAAGCCAAGAGTGAAGGTTGAGGGATCTGACCTCTGGATGGAGAACCTGACCCCCCCCTCCCGTAAGAGCAGATCGTCTCGGTAGGGAAGACAACGTGGAGGGCAGATGAACAAGTCGAGAAGGTCCGGGTACCACGTCCTGCGGGCCCAAGCCGGAGCAATGAGGATCATCCAGGAACCGAACCTCTGTAGCCTTCGCAGCACTTGCGGGATGACGGGGACTGGAGGAAACGCGTACAGCAGTGGGAAGGACCAATCCACTACGAACAAACGTGTCTTCTAAGGCTCCTCTTGGAGGAAATTTCCACGAACAGAATCTTTTGCACTTCCGGTTGACACTGGAGGCGAAGAGATCCACTTGAGGGGTCCCCCAAAGGGCGAAAATCTCCAGGAGAATCTCCTGAGCCACCTCCCACTCGTGAGAGATCGCGCTCTGCCTGTTCAGAGCATCCACCGTCTTGTTTTCGTCTCCGGCTAGATGAACTGCCTAGATCGGAATTTCCTGCTGGATGGCCCAGAACCAGAGCTGCATCGCCTCCCTGCACAGAGGAAGTGACCCTGCCACCCCCCCCCCCTTTTTTTTGAGGTAGTGCATGGCCACTGTGTTGTCCGTCAGAATCGGGACATTCTTCCCTCGCACAGTCGGCAGAAAAGCCTTCAGGGCAAGCCTGACAGCCCTCAGCTCCAACAGATTGATATGGAGTCTGGACTCTGACGGAGACCAACGACCGCTGACTGTCAGCTCGTTGGCATGAGCTCCCCATCCCGTGAGGGATGCGTCCATCACGATTGTCACCTCCAGCCAGGGCAGCCAAAATGGACCCCCCCCCCCCCTCATCAGATTGCCTTCAACGGCCCACCACAGAAGGTCCTGGGTGACCTAGGGCGGCACCTGAACGGGGTCCGACAACCTGCCGGAGGACTGGGACCATTGAAGCTTGAGGGCCCATTGCAGAGATCTCATCCACAACCTGGCCTCTGGCACCAGAAGAATGCAGGACGCCATGTGGCCGAGCAACCTCAAGAACTCGAACGCCAGGAGCATCTGGGCAAGTTGAAACTTGTGCACCATCTGCTGAATGTGAAGAGCCCTTACCTGGGGAGGAAAACACTGCCCCAGGGATGTGTCGAGCACCGCTCCTATGAACTGGAGCCGCTGTGTTGGCGTCAAGTGGGACTTCTTTAAGTTGAGGGAGAAGCCCAGCTTGTGAAGGGGGTGGCAGGTGACGGACAGATGATCCAGGACTTGCTCGAGAGAGCACGCCCTGATCAACCAATCGTCCAGGTAGGGTTAGACGTGAATCCCCCCCTTTCCTGAGATGCGCTGCCACAACCACCATGAGCTTGGTGAAGACCCTCGGGGCGGAGGTCAATCCGAACGGCAGGACCCGAAACTTAAAGTGCGAGTCGCCAACCGCGAACCACAGGTACTTCTTGTGCTTTGGATGGATCGGCACATGAAAATAAGCATCCTTGAGGTCGAGAGACACCAACCAGTCCTGAAGTTGAAGGGACTGGAGGACTTGAGAAAGAGTAACCATCTTGAACTTGTCCTTCCCGAGGAGCTTGTTCAAGCCGCGCAAGTCCATGATGGGTCTCCATCCTCCGTCTTTCTTCGAAATCAAAAAATAAGGGGAATACCATCCCTTGTTCCTCTCCGCTACAGGCACCAATTCTATGGCACCTTTCTCCAGCAGGGATCGAATTTCCTGCGCAAGGAGCGTATACGGACTCTTCAAAGAGAGGTTCCCTGGTGGATTGTCGTCAGGCCTCTGCCGGAAAGGAAGACAGTAGCCGTAGGTTATGATCTCCAGAACCCACACATCTGAAGTAATGGCACTCCATTCTACCAGACGCTGCGCCAGCCTTCCCCCACCCAGAGAAGCATGGGCCTCATGACTGAGCTGAAGCGGCTGTGGCAGTGCCTGAGGGCAAAGAGGCAACTGCTCGCGTGGCCTTGGCACCTCGAGTACCTTGTTTTCCACCTCTGGCACTCCTACGGTTGCCCCGACTTGCAGCTCCTCTCGATTTACTAAAGGACGATTAATATCAAAAAGGAACCTCCCCTCCATTGCTGTCCCCTAGGACTAAAAGGCAGAGGTTGGCGAACTGCAGCGCCCAATGACTTTGCTGCAGCTTTGGAGGTTTGCAACCTCTCAAAACTCTTGTCAGCCTTGCTGCCAAAAAGATGGTCACCATCAAAGGGCATGTTGAGGAGCCGAGCTTGCAAATCAGGAGCAAAACCAGACTTCCGCAACCACGCAAACCTGTGTATGACGGTGCTCGCCGCCATGGTCCTGCTGACGCAATCAACCATGTCCAGATCTGACTGAACGGATTCACACATTGCATCCTTGCCATCCTGCACGATAGCAAGGAAACCATCACGTTCCTCCCCTTCGGGAATATGATCAGCCGCTAGGGAAATACAGTTCCACAGAGTGTGCATGAAACGAGACAAGGCACAAATGGAGTTGGCAAAAAAAGAAAATACCTTCTTCGCCCAGCCGTCAAAACGTTTGTCGTCCCTATCAGGAGGGATGGTAGGGTACGACGCCTGCTTAGCCGGGGCCGTAGCCGCCTGCACCACCAAACTTTCCGGAGTAGGGTGCGTGGTCAAGTAGCTGGGGTCGCCACCAGCTGGGCGATATTTCCTCAGCAAGGACTTGCTCACTACCGGGAGACTCTCCGGAGCAGTCCAAGCTGAAGCCACCCTTCTCTGCAAGGCCATATGGAATGGCAGCAGGGTCAGTTGGAGGACCTTGGTCCAGGATATCAGTCAGGTCATCCTGCTGAAAATCCCCAGGGGGGGAAGACCACCCCAGGTAATCCGTGACCATCGATATGAGGCACCGGTATGAGGATTCGGCATGCGTGCCAGGCTCTGGCCAACCAAACTCCACCTCCGCAGAGGTGTCTAGACCACTGCCGTCGTGCAGCGACTGACACAGGTCAAGTTGACTATGACCAGAAACAATGTCATCAGGAACCTCTGCAGGAACCTCGCCTTCCTCAGACCCTCATCCACCTCAGAAATATAATCCATAGGCTGGAAGGAGGGTACAGAAAAAGGCACAAAGACATGTTTAGCCTTGGCCAGCGCCTTTCTGGGGGGTGCCACCGTGCCACGGAAGGAGTCAAGGGTGTCGACAGAATCGACGTCGAGCGCGGCGCCGACAGCTTCGACGGCATCACAGGCCTCGAGGGCGGAGCCCCGAGCGTGTCTCTCGACAGCCTGGGGGCCGATGACTTCCTCTGAGGCGGGGCCTCGAGAGAGTCCCTCGATGACCTCGGCGCCGCATGCGTCGATGTCTTCCTCGAAGACTTCACAGGTTCTCACGGTCTCGAGGGCGTCGAGGACCGGGTCCTGGAAGGGGCATGTCTAGAGCTAACATCCTTGTTCGACCAGGACCTCGAAGGTGCCCGGTGGTCGCGACAACTGCTCGAGCATGAAGGCGTATGAGCGGTGTCTCTAGCATGGCCAGGACCGGCGTCCTCAGACAGCGTGGACTGACCGGAGCCCTGTGATTGAAAAATCGCCAACATCTCCTTTCGGAAGGAATCCCATTCCTCAGGAGTGGAATTCTTGTTGGGACAAGCAACCTGCCGACAGGCGGAGTCCTCGGAAGAGGACGGGGAAGGCAACCTGTGACGGTGCTTCCTGGAGTGCCTCAAAGAGGCAGAGGAATGGCGGGACCAACTCCCAGACCGAGAATCCCCGGACTCACGACGACGATGCTGAGAGTCGCCCCTCGAATAGTCCGTTGAAAGACCAGTGGAACGCGACTTCCAGGGCTTGGCCACCTTACCGACCAACCAGCTTCTTCTTACGCTCCCGCAAGGCCTTCGATGTGAGCAATTGGCAGTCGACACAGTCGTCCGTATCATGGTCCTCCCCGAGGCACCAGAGGCAATCGTCGTGCATATCCCTCAGCGTCATCTTGGACCCACACACCCGACGCTTCTTAAACCCAGACCGCGGGGTGGAAGAAGCCGAAGACATCATACGATAGCAATGAAGAAACAGGTTCAAAGAACCGAAAGAACAGGATTCAGTAGAATCGAGGCGCGCCGAGATCTCGAAGCGAACACGTTCGTGGAAAAAACGTAACTGAGGCTACGGGCATCGTGCGTCCTACTTATAACATCCGGTGATGTTGGCTCGACGGAGGCCCTCGAGGACAGCGTATCGACGTCATCGACGCAGGACACCGAAAGATTTTCGGAAGCAGCACAGCTGTGGTGATTACTGTCATAGATATGGAATACGTCAGAGGACCCAATCCCCTCGAAGATTGAGTTCCGCTGGAACATGTTGGGACAACAGGAACATCTTGTGTTTGAGAGCCCACATCCAAATGTTTTGGGACAGCTTGGATAGCCCTGGAGAGTGTGTGCCCCCCTGTTTGTTTAGGTAATAGATGGCTGTGGTGCTGTCCATCAGGACCAGAACTGTTTTCCCTTGTAGCAGTGTCTGAAAGGCCTTCAGTGCTTTGAATACCGCTACTAGCTCTAACAGATTTATATGGTTGGATGCTACCTGTGGGGACCACACTCCATGCACTATCTGCTGAAGTAGGTGAGCTCCCCACCCCGTGAGAGATGCGTCTGTCGTGAGAGTGGATTCCACTGTGGGGGTGGTAAAGGTCTTCCCCTTCAAGAGATTTGCCCTCAACCACTACTGCAGAGAGAGAATGAAGGCTGGCAAGACAACTACCAGATATTCCCATTGTCCGCTGGCCTGACACCACTGGCTGTTGAACCACTCTTGCATGGGACGCAGCCGCGCGCGGGGAACTAAGTAAATGCATGACGCCATCATCCCTAGCAAGCGCATGGCCTTGCGTACCGTCACTTCCCGACTGGCTACATATTGAGGGATCTGAGAAAGCATGTTCTGAACCTTCTCGTTGGAGGGGAAGACGAGGCCGTCCCTTGCCCGAATCAGGGCCCCTAGAAATTGCTCGACTTGACTGGGGTCTAAACTGTATTTCTTCTCGTTGATGGAGAATCCCAGACTGAACAGGAGGTCTATTGTCTTCTGAGTATTCCCTAGGCATGTTTCTTAAGAGTCCCCTGTTATGAGCCACTCGTCGAGGTAAGGGCAAACAGGGACGGATAGTCTGCGCAGGTGTGCTGCTGCTACTGCCAGGACCTTTGTAAACACCCTTGGTGCCGAGGCAATGCCGAAGGGGTGTACCTTCAATTGATAGTGCCTGTTCTCTATCATGATCCTTCAATATTTTCTGTGCGCTGGCAACATTGAAATATGAAAGTATGCATCTTTCATGTCCAATGTCGCCATGTAATCCCCCTGTTTCAACAGTGGGATTACTTCCTGTAGGGTTACCATATGAAACTTTTGAGTTTTGACAAATTTGTTCGCTGGGCGCAAGTCTAACACAGGGCGCATGGTGAAGTCCTTTTTGGGTACAAGGAAGTACACTCAATAGATACCCTTGTTTACCTGAAGAATGGCTACAGCTTTTGTGGCGTCCTTTTCCAGAAGTGCCTCTACTTCTTGTATTAGGATTTTCAGATCGTCAGGCGTCGTGCTTTGGGCAGTCGGAATTGTTGGAGTCGGGCGAATTCCACACAGTACACGTGGGCCACCGTTTTTAGAACCCACTGGCCTGATGTAATTCCCTCCCATGCCAAAAGGAAAGATGTTAAGCGCCCCCTGACCGGGGTGGCATGGGAGGGGACCCGAATCGTAGGTCACTTTGGACAAGAGGCTGTGGCTCCCCTGGAGTTGAGGCCTCTGCCTCTACCCTTCCTGCACCCCGACCCCTAGGTGGATAGTTGGCAGGGCTGCTGGATGCTTGCCCTGAGTTCCAGTTGTATCTAGTATTGTACATGTTCTGTGAGGAACGGGATTGGGCTCGAAAGGACCGGCGGGAACTGCTTCCCCTCTGGGGAGAGGGCTTTTGAGTGATTTGTTGAAGAGACGTAAGAGTCTCATGCTCTTTTTGGACAGTCTCTAGAACCTCGTCGACTGCTTTACCAAAGAGGTTTGATTCCTCGATAGGTTTATTTATAAGGGCTGCTTGGGTCTCCGGCTTGAAGCCCGAATTTTGGAGCCAAGCGTGCCGTTTGAGCAGGGTGCCCTGAGCTAAGGCCCTTCCTACCGTCTCTGCAGTATCCATGGTGTCTTATTACATTTGTGTTTACCTGCCTGCCCTCGGCCACGATAGTGAGTAATTTGGTTTGTGCGGGTTCAGGCACTTCCTGGAGACCTCCTTGCACCAGGCTCCACTGTGCAGCGGCATAACTAGCAAGCAACGTAGTGTTGTGGTAAAAGCAGCTGCCGTGGTAATTCGCTTCCCCAAGGCGTACAGTCTTTTCAACTCCTTATCAGGAGGTGCCGCTCCAGTAGCAAGGGGTACTCCTGCTAGTTTCTGGTGGTAGTAACCACTAGGTAATCGGGGGTGGCATGGCTTTTAATATATTAAGGGTCGGTAGGCGATGGCAGAAATAATTTCTCCACCCTTGGATTCACTGCCCTGGTCTGGGCTGGTGTGAGTAGGGAAGGAGCCAATCTCCTTTAAATGGAATTTAGGAGAGGAATGGCTTGGCTGGAGGGGGGTTTCTCTTTAAGAATGTCCTCCACGAAATCTTGTTCAGGTATGGCCTCCTGGGTGGCGATCTGAAAATAATCGGCTGCCTTCTTTAAGATGACATTGAAAGACATCTGATCGTCTACTGGTGAAGCCTGGCGAGCCAGAGTGGAAGGAGGAGAATCCAAACATAGGACATCTGTGTCCTGATCGTGAGTAGGGAGCACCCATGGCTCCGTCGCAACTTGATGATTGTCCTCCCAGTTTTCTGTGGAGTCCGCCTGGTCATCCGCAGAGTAGTCCTGTAGGAAGGTAGTATCCTCTTCCTCATCGTGAATGTCTTGATAAGTGTCCATCTGGATTTCATCGTCAGGGTGGTGGAAGTGAAATGTTCTTGAGAAGGTCCTATATTTCCAGGAAATCTCAAAGTTGACACAGAAGGGGGGTCCTCCAGAGGTCTCTTGGGGGAAGGGTGCTCTGAAAGCGAGACAAACCTTTCCAAACGGCCCATGCACCTTTCACATTTTTCCCTGGTCCATTTAGACGAACCAGAAGGGTCAATGGGTGGAAAATCTTCATTTTCCTCCCTATGGCACCGAAATGTGTTACTAATAGTGCTAGACAAAGGCTCATGACTGCCTTCGTAGGCCTTGCGAGTATTGGGGTGCTTTTGCACGTATTTCGACGTGTCTGCCGCACGCTCCTTGTGCTTCGTCGACGCTTTAGTCTTCAGCCCCACTGCCCAAGTAATTCCCGCGATGCTTTCGGCGATGTCCTGTAAAGCGAGCCGTGCCGCATTACTAGGAGCCCTAGCGATAGATTTTTCACCTACCGAGCAACTAGGAGGCCTAGCGGTTGAGGTATTTTGGGTACAATACATGTAACGATAGGAATAGTGTTACAGACATACCTATGCCGACGTCCCCTTTCGGTCCCCTAAAGACAAGATGCAATACTCTGCAGTTACCACTGGATGTCGGACCATATGCACAGCATGTGATTCTAAGCAGATTAACAAGCATCAGAAGTGTTGATTACTGGTGCCAAATTGGAAGGAAAGCGCACATGCATCTGCCAGGCTCTCCGGATGAGGAAACCTGATGGTGAAGCACTTGCACCGTCTGTTGTTATAGGTCACAAACAGGTCTATCTCTGGCGTGCCCCAATCTGGAACAACTGGTGCAGTTGATCTGTCATGCAGTTCCCACTGGTGACAAGAGCACAGCTCCCGGCTGAGATAGTCTGCTATGGTGTTTCGCAAACACCTGGAAGGTGGAGGGAAATCGGAAGCATGAGGTGCTGCAAGGCCCAGTACCGAAGGGGATTGCAAGTCCTTGGAGAGCTGTGGGGTTATCGTCCCTCCCTACATGCTGATATAGAACATTGTGGTAGTGTTGTCCGTAAAGATCTGCACTACTTCCCTGGTCAGCAGCGGAAGGAACAACTTCAGGGCCCAGAATACTGCCCGTAGCTCCAGGAGATTGATGTGCAGAGGCCCCTGGCATGGAGATCCTGTGAGTGGGCTCTCCAAACCTCCGGAGAAGCATCGGTAGTCACCATGACCTGTAGGGTGGGATGCCAGAAGGGAAGACCCTGCACCAGGTGGGCTTTGACTGGCCACCACTCAAAGTGTCTGAATTGATGTCTAAGTGTAACACGGTCCTCGCAGGATCAGGAAATCTGGACCCATTGATGGCCGAGATACTCTTGCAGGGGTGCATGCGCAGCCTGCAGTGGCTGATCAGCAGATTGCAAGATGACATCATACCCATAGGGACTTGTAGTTGGCGACCAATATGTCTGGGGGCTTGCTGATCTGAAGCACCTTGTTGAGGCGAGTAGTCACTCGTTCTTGCGATGGTCCAGCTGTGCAGGAAAGCATGTTTAGCTGTGCCCCCAGATATAGCACCTGCTGCACTGGTACGAGACAATACTTCGGGAAACGTATGGAAAACCAGAGGGGCTGTAGACAGTGAATCGTGGATGCTGTGTACTTCTCCACGTCGTCTTAAGACTGGGCTTGCTCCAATCAGTCCTCTAGAGAAGGACAGATGTGTATGCCAACACGGCCACCACCGAAGCAAGGCATTATGTGAAAACCCTAGGTGTGGAACGTAGGCCGAAGGCCTTGAATTGATAATGCACGGCTGCCACCACAAAACGCAGGTAGAGGCAGTGTGAGTGTTGAATAGTAATGTGAAAATATGCATTGTCTAGATTGAGGTATGCAAGGAAATCTCCTTGTTGCAACAGAGAGGACATGTTGCAGTGTCACCGCACGCAAGGTATGTGCCTTGATGAACTTGCTGCAGTGTGGTTTGGGCCTTGATGAACCTGTTGAGTACCCTTAGATCGAAGATGGGCCTCCACCCCCGATTATTTGTTTAGCGACTTTTTCCTTACCAGGAAATAACGAGAGTAGACTCCTGACACCAGTCGTGCGATTGATACTTTTCCCCAGCACCCTTGCATAGCAGCGCCTGCATCTCTTGGTTTAACAGACATCAAAGCTTTTCCGGCTTGTGTACATCAGGCATATCTGGTGGTATGGTCACAAATTCCAGCGCATGACCTTGCTGGAGTAAGGAAAGCACCTATTCGTCGGATGTGATGTGTGTCCATTCCTCAATGAATCAGGATAGCCTTCCTCCCATTGGGGTGTCAAAGTGGAAGGGAGGGTTCCTGGATGAGTCAGTGCCTCTATATGATTCAGATCTCCCTTTGTACTGATCCATAGATTGGTATGCTGGGGGTGGGTGGGTCTTGTGCGGGGAGGTCTGGAAGGAGGATTAGTGTGAAGGGCGATAGTCCCGTGACGTCCTGCCAAACAACCGGGTTTTCCCACTTGGAAAGGACTGGTGCCGCTGTTGCAGTGTGCCCAGCAATGAGGTCTCCGGGTCAGACTTTATGGAGAGTAGTCATCAACCTTCTTCCCAAAAAGGTCTACTTCGTCAAAGGGCATGTCCACGCCTTTGGCCTGTACCTCCGGTCAAAAGGTGGTTGCTTTGAGCCAGCCCTGACTTCTTAGCACAGCTCCATTTCTCAGCTGATTGAAACTTGAATCGTCAATGGCGAAGGACACCGTAATGGCATGATCGAATGCCGCCTCTCCTTCATGAAAACGTGGATAGCTTCCGGATGTTTGTCCTCAGGAACTCTAGCAGGGTCCCCAGCTAATAACATAACTCGCGATCGTAGCAAGCGTCGATGGCTATGGCATTAGCAGCCTTGATGGTGGTGGCGGCTGTTATCACCCATTTCCCAAACATGTCCAAGCGCATAACTTCCCTGTCCGGAGGGACGGAGCATGAGAAGGATGGGTTAGCTGACCTATTGTGTGCCGCTGCAGATACCACAGAATCAGGCATGGGTGGAGTGCGAAGACAGACAGAAGCAGAGTCATGGACTCTGTACTTTTTGTCAAATCTGTCGTGGCAGGGTGCGCCATATTGACTAGGCCGTCCTCCCAGATATCCTCAAGGAGAGGGATGGCCATAACAGCGTTTCTATGATGTTCTCGTCGTTGGTAAAGCAAACTGTCTTTCTTCTGCTCATCTGGTGTCACGCCAAACATTTCCAGTGCCTTGCCCATAAGCGCGTGAAATGTCCTGACTTCATTGGCGGAAAATCCATGGTTGGCAAGTTGTTGCGTTCACCGGCGGCAGGGATGAAGTCATCATATTCATCCATCCCAGTTGTATGAACAGAGGCCACACCGTCTTGTGTATCCTGGATGAGCTCAGTGTCAGTGTCCATCAACTGTAGTGGGCCTGGACATTGCCTCACTTCGCCCTACGTGGGCGAGAATGGGTAGGAATACCACTGGACCCAGGCTGAGCCATAGGATACTGATGGAGGTAACCAAGCTGGTAATCATTGTTGTAGTGTAGATACTAGTGTGGTCATTATATTGAGGATGTCTATAGAAAGATCCCATTGAGCCTGTGTCGTAGGAACAGGTGCGGATGGAGACACCCTGGGTGGAACTGTATCTCCTGGGGGCAGCTAATAGACTTGTCGGTGTCGAGGGCAGCAGCTCAGGGGGGGGGGGGGGTTGAGTGGAAGGAGACATGACACCCTCCTCCTCCTCTGAGGAGGCGGGTACGGGATTGTGTAATGCCACTGGTTACCCTTGCAGTTTGTGTTAACGATGTAGTTGTCATGGACAGCGTCTTAATTATTTTAAATAATGTGGTTGATGAGGTTTTGGGTTTTGTTGTTGACAAGGTCATCGACTGTCAAACTTCCCGTCAACGTGTTGAGTTTTTACTGCTGAGGTCCTTGTCATCGATGAAGTGGATGTCTTGGTCATGGATGAGTAGACAAGTCTGGTCTGGATGTTTTCACTGTCGTCGATGAAGTAGTTTTGGTGAAGATCACTGTGGGCGTGCAGACGGCGCACCACCCCTGTGCCTTTCCACCAGGAGGGTTTACTAACCTTCTTTGCCTTCTCCGACAACCCTGGAGGCGCATGACGACTCTCCCTGGACAGCTCTGTGTGTTCTCTTCCTGCCACTAGAACTCTTAATGGAGGAGGTTCGCTGGGCCGTCAGACCCTACCTCAGTGAGGCATGACTGCATACGGAAGCTGAGTCAGAGTCCCCACCGGCGCCCCCGAGCCACGTGCCTGTCAGTGACGATCCCAGGGGGTCTGGTTTGAAAAGGATAGGCAGAGGCTACAATCCAGCATTACGTGGTGCGGATGTAGGCTATATAGGCAATCCTGATGAAGATCTTCTTTGAAAACTTTCAATGCACAATGGCCACATGCCTTGAAAAGGCTCTTTCTCTTGGTCTGTGCATGAGTGGGCCCAAAAAATGCTGGTCGGCGCCGGAGAGCAGGAATCGTAGGCAGCGAAGAATCTCTTGATGAAGAAAACCATCTCCGGTTTCGCGGTCGTAGACGTCTCATCGAAGGAAGTTGAAAATGAGTGGAAATATATATATTTTTTATCAAGTAATGGATGTAGAGATTTTTGAGGACTCCCCGAACGTGTAGTAAAAAATCTGAAGATGGACAACGGCAGAGGAGCTAAGGGAGAGGTTCCTATTAGCTGTGGGCACTGTGACCCAAAAGAGACTATCCTAGAGTACAAAAGTGACTCAAGTTTTCAGTTTAAGTTTAAAAACTGTTCTATGTTACCGAGGATTCCCAGTCTAACAACGGGAAATACTCACAGCATGTGAATCTATGAAAGATCCAATGCTGGAGAATTCAGGTTTTCCATGTAACTAACTTGATCTCCTCAGAGGCCATCAGTTCAAAAGCTTTACTTGTTAGGGCCACTAGCACTATGTTGAGATCCCACAGCGGTCAGTGTCTTCTAACCAAAGGAAATAGCTTGGATAGGCCCCCCAGATTTTTTTTTAAATACCGTGTTTGTGGAAGAAAAAATCTGTTCTGAATCTCTATAAGCTTCTATGGCAGATAGATACATCCTACAAGACTTTTACCCCTGATCGGGCTAGATACGCTGAGAATGAGTTGTCTACAACTGATAGAACCCTTCTTGATCAGCCGAGTGGCAAAACCTACTCCACTTGCTTTTAAAGTGAGATCTAGTGGATTCTTTTCTAGCTTCCTGAATAATATTCACATTGGGCCTCATTACACGGTAGGCGGTGAGCCATGGCGCTGTTAGCGCCATGGCTCATGCCGGTAAAATACCGGCACCGCCTTGGCGGAAAGGAGATTTACCGACCCATTCCAAGGTTGGAGGGGCGGTAAATCCCCCTTCCACCATTGCCCTTCCCCATTCCCATTTCTGCCCCATAGGGCTCTATGGGAATGGGGAAGGCGCTAATTACGGCACCGCAATTTTGCGGTGCCGTAATTAACTCCGAGGTCCCTTAGCGGGTTGGATTTTAACGCCTGCAAAAAGCAGGCGTTAAATCCCCCAACCCGCAAAGGGACCTCGTAGTAAGGCGATAAGGATTTACCGGTACCGGTATTTTACCAGTACCAGTAAATCCCTACCGCCATCCGTGTAATGAGGCCCATTGTCTTCAGATGCTCCAAATTTAGTTTTACCAGAACCAAGCGAATAGCGACAATGCCTGCAGGCAAGGATAAAGCACTGCTCCATCTTGCTGAGATATCATCTTGGATGTTGGTAACATGTAGGGGGACCCTGTTATTTCATCACAATCATGTCGGAGAACCACACTCTGGCATTCTAATGAGATGCTGTAAGTATTAAGCTGCAATTCTTCGACATCCTCCATTTGCTCAATATCCTCTGAATTAGCAGAGTTGGTGGAAAGGCATTACGCTTCATTTCTGACCAGTCTACCCGTAATGCATCCCAAAAAGGTTCCAAGAAGCTGCCAAAGGAAGTTGACGATGGGGCCGCCAAATCGGTACATGTAGATCAGCGTCCTTCTTGACCAAGGCACACAGCCAGTGTCATGCACAGAGGGCCTCTGCAGTGCGTGAAGGAGTCAGCATCTTGAACTTTTGAAGGGGAAAGGATTGGTTGTGGTATGATAGGTCCAATACCATCATCCTCAAGCCAACCTGGTTCTATTTGGGGATAGCAAATATCCTTGAAGGCTGGATGACAGAGAAACCTCCTCTAGAGCATGGGCTTCTAATAACCCTTTCACCTCTCTGAGAAATCAAGGGGAACCTATTTGCATCAATGGGTAGGATCTCAGAGTAGGAGAGTGAATTGGTAGCCGGAAACCTCTGGAACCTCCCATTAGCCAGGGGTCTTGGAAGAGTTGTTCGCTGTGCAAAACCAATATGCTCCCACTGGGGACTTGTGGACCTGGACGCATATCACTGTTTCTTGGTTTCTGAGGCTGAGGGGGTGGTTATGGGGGGTGAATAAAGCCCCTTATGGGAGGTTCTTTGCCATTTACACCTATTGGCACTGGGCAACCTTTTAACGTTGGAGTGCATTTCTTCATTTTAGTCACTTCCTCATCTGTGGAGGAATGGAAAGGTCAGCACCTTCGAACCGAGGGTCTAAAATCTTCTCCTGAACGTCACTAGTGAAGTTGTTTGCTTGCATCCACGCAGACTTTCCCACATCGATCCCAATAAACAGGCCTCTGCTGGTTGCATCTATATGCCCCAGTGAGGATTCTAACAGATGTTGAGCCATCAGTTTTGCTTTAGCCAGGCCAGACTTAAACGTGGCCTGCTTATCAGCAGGCAGATCAGGAGCAAAGTCTGTGATCTCGCTCTATAGTTTTTGATTCCCTGCTGCCAGTAACAAACCTGCATTAGCCTGACACAGATGTAGACCTGAATTTAGATATACCTTTGTTCCGAAACCCTCCAATTTCTTGTCTTCTTTCGATAATAAGGTTACTTTCGAGGAAACAGCAGACAACCCTGCCACACACTATTTTGGCATTTAGTGATGTTGCTGCTACCACAGATGAATTCAGCTGTGGATGAGAAATTAGGAGAGGGTCTTCTGCCCCCAACTGTGTGTATCTAGCATACAGTTTTTTTACTAATTGACTAGGACGAATGGGGTTTCACCCAAAGCTTCTTAGCGACCCTTGGCACATCTCTACGGGCATGACAGACTAGTTTGTAGTCTGACGTGCCAACACCTGCGCTATGACACCAGATTCTTGCTGGGCTAATTGTACTCCCAAAAGCTCTACCGAGCCTTCAATCTGGTCATGAAAAGCCTTGGCGGAAGAGGCAAATTCTGCCTCTTCCACTGTCTCTTGGGCTTTGTTCTCAATGGTAGAACCAGAAGGGTGCCCTGCATCTTGCCCCTTGGAAGGTTCCTTCCCCTGTGCTGTAAGGATTACCACAGGCTGAGGAAGAAAAAGAAGCAGGTAGCGGAGGAGGAGGTTGCACTGTTTTAGCCGTTTGAGCTGGTGCATGCGTGGCAGTAATTAAGGTAGGACTTCTTTATCAATCCCTTTTATCAATCCCTTCAAAATATCAAACATTTGAGGAGATTTCAAAAGACACAAAACATCTATCCTCACACACTGGTGAGGTCTGTACCGATGTACGATGTGCTGTTGCTTTTGGTGGCAATGTTGATGTCCCAGCTTCTCAGGGGGTTTGCCTCCGATGCTGTGACCATTGTTCAGGGAACCTGCATGAGGAAGAAGGCTTAGGGTATGAGGAGCACCAAGGCACATCTGCTCCTGACTACTCCACTCCCCTCATTGGCTCTTGACTATGGCCGTTATGCAGCTGGGGGTAGCAAAAACATTGAGCCGGCTCCATAGCCCTTTGATAAGGGGATGAATCCACTGAAGAGGCCCCCCACAAGCAAGGTCACTTTAGTCGTTGATCTTTCTTTTTTCGCTGACATTTTGAAGTCCTCATATTGGTGAAGGAAAATGGGAGTGAGCGAGAAAGCTTTGTCTGGAGTTGTGCCCTGAAGAGGAGGCCTCTATTGGCCCTCAGTTCTAGGCCAGTTTCTCTTTAGGACCTAGGAGGAGACTCCGGGAGGCTTCCTGCTCTCAGCATAGTCTCGGGAGGACAGCTCAGGGGCAATGTGCTCGCCTTGGAAGCAAAACGACACTGAGCAAGATGGGTTCGATCCCCGGGTCCGCGCTTAGAAACCTCTGGGCATTAAGCATGTTATAAATAACCTATCATATCATGTCTGGGATGGTAATCCTGCTTAGTGGCAGCGCTAGGGCAGGGGAAGGAGTGGAGGTCGTCCTCCTTCGGAGTGTCTTCCATTTGCGAGTGTGCGCCCCCCCCCCCAATTGGTGAACCTGCAATAACTACATAATCACAGAGTTGACTGCAGTTTCTAAATGAGTGTGTGCTTTCATTGTTTTAGTTTGGGAATAAGAATTTTATTTGTAAATATGCGCTATGCCCTGAATTCCATTTGGGCTCAGTATTGCCACGCATGGCAGGGTGTCAGATGCATAGGCATCCCTAGATGGGGCAAAGGGAGGCAATAACCTCCCCACTCCCATTTTTTTTACCGCTTTGCCCCCCCTACATGCTGGCCTGCCCCTCCCACCCCCTTGTGGCAAATAACTATTTCCAGCCGTCATTCACGCGTCTGCAGGCTCTTTTTTTTTGCTTAGCCTGTGTTGTTGCTTCTGTACTGAAAGAGGCACTATGGGAATCAATGGGCCATGAATATCACTGAGGTGGGAGCCATCACTGTTAAAAGCAGGTGTCCTACATGCTGGTCACACTATGGTCTTCCAAACTGAAACAGGCTTCTTAAACTTACATCAACTAGTTTTCTTTAAACTGCATTTCGTTTTTTTATTCGACTATCACAAATATCCTGTGATTTATTTGACCCTTCCTTTGTGTTTTATCACAGAATATATTGCTGAATAATTTATATGCTTGTCAAACTACTTAATCACAAACAAATGCATCCATCGAGCTGGTAGCAGTTATTCGGAAACTACGCTGTGGGTTCATGGGTGCCAACTTTTGATTTCCACTACGAAGGCAGAAATTCCCCTGCCCTAAATATAAGCAAGCAACCAGTCCAACCCATCCCCTAGC
The DNA here is from genome assembly GCF_040938575.1 of Ambystoma mexicanum. Taxonomy (NCBI): domain Eukaryota; kingdom Metazoa; phylum Chordata; class Amphibia; order Caudata; family Ambystomatidae; genus Ambystoma; species Ambystoma mexicanum. The sequence goes on from NC_090922.1 coordinate 347,631,573, forward strand.
CGAAATTGCAAAATGTCCTTAGATTAATAGCCGGTGGCAAAAAGTATAACATCTCACTCAACCTGCTGAGCTACCCTGGCAGCCTTCTCCTGTATGATGTTGGTCCATGGATCTGTTAATGTGCCCAAAACCACTGTATTGCCAGCACTGCAGTTCATGTACGAGACTTCAAAGTCAACAGTATTTCATCCCCAGCCACACTGATCCTGTGCATCGATTGAGATGTACCAGTGGCGGCTCGTCTATAATGGGCAAGGGGGCGCTGACCCACTAGCACCCTAACCCATTATGGAGGCGCAGACGGGCCCGCCAAGTGTAAACACTGACACGGAGCTCTCCCCCCTCAGCTGTTTTTTTGAAGCTGAGGGGGTGCTCCTGTGCGGACTTGAACTGTCAAAGGGAAACACGGTTTCCATTTGACAGATCTGTTCCCCAGATGTGCATGTCAAATGGGCCATACAAAGCCGGGGGCATTTTTCTTTCCCAGACTTTCATGGCCCATTGGGGATGCTGGTTAGGGAACTGCATGTTTTGGCTGTGCGAGGGGGCGCTCCAGACCCTCCCCGCACATACAAACGGTGCAGGGTGCTTCGGCTCTTGCACACATATGCAGGAACCAGGAAGTGTTCTTTGCTTCCAGGTATCTGCTCAGACTATGCAGGAGCTGGAGCGCTGGGAGGAAACTTCAGGATTGGGGCAGAAGTGAAGTTAATTTAAATGTGTGTGTATGCTTGTGTTGAGTGTAAAAAGCAAGCGTAGGACGATGGGTGCGTGTGTAAATAAGCAAGTACATGCTGAGTGTGTTTGAGCTGGGCCGGAGAACTGAATTTGACATTTTAAAAATGTTGTTGCACAACCCGTGCCCCCCTGTCACCCTCCCCTCTTCCCCCCCACCACCACCAGGCCAAGATCAGTTAATGCAAGACACTGGGGGCAGGCATGGTATTATTTTGCTGGGCATCTATGATCAATGTCTAGTAAAAAATACAATACCGGACCCCTGGTCCCCCAGCACCTCACATGTATACACAATCGCATTGTGTGCAACTGCAGCGCTGGGAGGACCAGGGGCCAGGTACAGCATGTTTCTACTCAGCATCTAAGACAGATACTGAGTAAAAAAAAATCCATGACTCTCATTGATTGTGTGCATGCGAGGCACTGGGGGGATGGGGGGGGCTAGAGGGCAGGCATGGCATTGTTTACTGGGCATATATGATCAAACCACCATGATAAGTGCTATTATGTAGCTAGACTGGCATTTTAATGCAGCCAGTCTATCCATATCTTACTGTGGCCCGACATTTTGTATTGTGATCTTTAATAAATGAAGCATGAGGAGTGTTATTACATTGCTAAACTGGTATTTTGGTGTCGCTAGTTTAGCCATTTCTTACTGTGGCATGACATTTTGTATTGAGCATCTTTGATAAAAAAGAAGCATGATCAGTGTTGTTACATTGCTAAACTGGCCTTTTGGTGTCGCTAGTCTAACCACTTCTTACTATGGCATCACATTTTATATTGGGCATCTCTGATAAAGCAAGCATGGTAAGTGTTATTGCGTGACTAGACTAGCATTTTGATGCTGCCAGTTTGGACATGCTTTCTTACTGTGGCTCTGTATTTTTAATGTTAAAGCCAACTGGAGTATGTTCTTATGGGCGGGGGGGTGTGGGGGAGTACTACAAGCGTGGTCATGTTTTCTTACACTAGAATTACTGGAATTATGTGCAAAGCAAACACGAGTATGTTCTTATATGGGAATACTGGCATATATTAGTACAGCCAGCATGAACATGTTTGATCCTGACATTTCTTGTGAGCAAAGCCGTCATGAAAATGTGTTGGGGAAATGCACTGTTGGATTTTTTCATGAGTCACCCTACAAAACCAATTGCAAAGTGTATGGCAATTTACCCCATTTTTCAAAAAAGGTATGCTGAAAAATGTACCATTTAATCCATTATTATAAATAGGTTCTGGGGTTGTACCACCTAACCCCTCTTGATTGGTTTGGGTCCCTCGATACGCTCGGTCACTGTGGCACATTTGGAGGAATTAGTTATGCCCGCAAATTAAAAAAATAAACAGCCAACACTGGGATCTACTGCGAGAAACTGTAAACAATTCTATAGAGGCAATCTAAGATTCATGCAACCATAACTAAAGAACCAAGGGAGCAGTATCTCTTTCCCCTTTAACTCGGTGCCCGTAGGTGATTGTCCTCGACTATCATTTCAAATTGAGGAACGAATAGTATGGAACAAGTTACTTACCTGTAACTGTAGTTCTCCAGCATGGGTCTGGAATGGATTCACATGCTCATGAATATTTCCCATCATCAGGCTGGGAATCCTCGGTTAAAAAAAATCTGTTTCATTTCTGAACTGTCTTTCTCATAACAACCAATCGCTGAGCTCTGGGTCATACTGCCCCCAACCGATGACTGCCCTCTGTCCAAGTCTTCCTCTGGCAGCCATCTTCAGATTTGGTAGCACGCAAAGTGGCAGTAGGACCAAGAGAAGAGCCGCAGAGGGGTACGCAGGAGGGTTTGAATGTCAATCCATGCCAGACCCATGCTGGAGAACAACAGTTACAGGTAAGTAACTTGTTCATTCTCCAGCATGGGGTCTGTGATGCTGGAAATGCATCGGAGGCACAGGGCCTCCGTATCCTTGTCCTTTACTGCTTTTTATTGTGTGTTCTGTTGTGTTTTCCACGCAGGAGTTCATGTGGGATTCCTGGCGGTGCAGCTCTCTTTCTTTTGGTTTGGTGAACGGACCCGTGGGATACCCTTATGGCACCCATGGGTGGGGGGGTACAACCCTGTGCCCCTAGTGTATGTTTTTGGGCACCTGTGGGTGGCCCACAGAGCAGGGTATGGGCTGGTGGCAGCTCCATGCTGAATTTGACAGGTGTGCGGAGTATCCTCCATTTTGGGATACCCCGGCCCTGCCATTGGGGTCCGTTGATTCCTGATGGAAAACAAGATGGCCCCGGTGGCCTCTTGCTTTCTATTACCCATTACCTTCTTTTCCCAAAGTCCTGGGAAGCCCTGACTCTGTCCCTTCCCCCTGACTGGATGTTGGATGGAAGTGCCATATATGGTGTTGTTGTGAAGGCCCAGTCAGACTAGCTGGAGCCTTCCCGGTGATGTATGTTGTGGGTACATCCTGTGGGTGGGACCTGGGTGGATAGAGTGTGTGACGAATATGCATTCTGTGTTGTGGGTGCCTAGTATCTGGTGGTTGACACAATGACTGAGACAACCCTGCCCGAAACCGGTATGAATGCAGCTTGGAGTGTTGAATGGCTCGGTACTTGTCCCAATACACATAACTTGTTGTGAGTGTCTGGAGAGAAGTGAATGGCCTGAATGCCTCGTGTGCCTGATTGGCTGCCTGCCTGCATGAATGCCCGTAGTCGTGATTGGATGCTCGAGTGTGACCCAGCGGAATGAATGGGAGATCAACAATATATCTGGGGACCTCTCACTGCTAGGAATCGTGTTCAGAAGCTGAAGTCCACTACGACGAGTAACTGGATTAACTGACGCTTGACCTTGAAGCCCTGCTGGACGAGAAGAATTGCTGTTGCTCTCCTTCACAATCTAAAAGCTGTTGTGCCTCCAAGGACTAACCCAGAGAGGACCTGGTAATGCGCCCTCTTCCCGAGCTACGAGGGACCATCGTGCACAGCTGATCTTTGCCAACGCTCCCTGGTAGACAGACCTACGACAGGCTGCCGACCCGATACGGGGACTGCTGCGGAACTCCAAGGAGAAGCACTCGGACTGTTGTCCGCCACTGTCGACGACCGCCGTCGCCAACCGGAGCCGCCGTGCTCCCGTTTGCCTAAGAACTTCCATTGATCATCAGACGCTCTCGTCTGCATCGTCACCCGCTTGTCTCCCGTTGGAGAAGGCCCGACCGTCGATGCACCGAGGAGTATCCACCGGTGGTTTCCCGCCACCTAGACCGCATACACGCCGACGAATCGACGCCCTTGCTGGGCCACAGTTCTTCATCATCTCTTTGCGGTCCAGAACTATTGTCATCGAGGTGCCCCGCACGCCTCTTCCTTGCAGGACGCCAACGCTCTGTCGTCGACAAGCACCACTAGGAACGAAGCGGCCACTTCCCTGCCATAGTTCACCCTGTTCACCGTCGGACGTTTGACAACTCGTGACTCCTGATTTACAGGGAGGGCACTCAAGAAGGGCTGTCGATTCCCCGACAACTAACGCCAAGTTCCCCGACACCTCTCGACGATCCGTGGCTCCCGCCTGAAAGGGAGGCACTCAAGAAGGATCGGTCGGTGCATCGTCGGAGAACTCTACTCCACCAGGTACATTGGGGGGGGGGGGGGGGGGGGGGGTAAAACCTTAATAGGAAGAAGTGAGACTATTGAACATATGGACTGGGCTTGTGCGATATATCTTATTTTACAGGTTGCCCAGGTGGGGGGGGATCTCCACACAGAACTGTGTCTGGGATACGGGGCCCGTATTCTGCCTACTGTTTCAACCATCTTGCGTTCCTTCCTATCTCTATTGCTGGTTTACTCGTTATTGATCTGGGTGACATTTTAACCGTACAGTTGATGCACTTTAATGAGATTTGATTACAATAGTGGTACCACTCTAGACATGTATATATTTATCATTATTGACTTCCAAGTACAAAGTGCGTTATTGTGATCGTGTCCATACTTTTGAATATTAATTATATAAAGACTGTGTTTTCAGTAATACAGTGTGTGGACATTCCTTTGTGGGGGTTCCGTGACTACACTATACTTAAGAACCAGCCTGCATCACCTCCTGAGAAGCTAGTCCTTGATTGCTCGACTATGTTACCAATAATAGAGAATCTTGGCTGGGGTCCTCTGTGCCTCTCCTCTACCATATAGAGAGCGTAAGTACAGACACCCCCTACCGGTCTTTACACTGGTGGCAGCGGTGGGATGCTTATGGTTTTAAGACTCAGTGTATAACTGTGCCACTTACAAAATATCCGCACTTTATTCGATTAAGGTTTGGGTGTGTACAAAATAACTGCATTACAAGCAATGGAGTCTATTGCGAATGGTACATTGACTCGGATGAGCTTAGAGGCTCTCCAGAGTGCTTGTGAAGCCAGGGAATTAGACTTTGTGGATAAGTCTAGGGCTGAGCTGATAGCTGCCCTAGTGGACTACCAGACCGATGGTGAAACTCTTGATGAGGGGGGGAATGCAACCAATGAGGACTCTGCCCCTGGGGTTTCTACTGAATCTGTTTCTGGGAATGCAGCCGTTCCTGCTGCCTCTGTTCCGAACCCCAGCAATACATTGGAACTTGAGTTATTAAGGGTGAAATTGGCCTTGGAGTACCGCAAGTTGGAAATAGATGCTGAGCTTAAGAAGGAGGAGTTGGCGCAACAAGTGGAGCTCAAGAATAGGGATCTTGAACTCAAAGACAAGGACACTGAATGTCAGAGAATCCAGCTAGAGAAAGCTTGAGTGGAGAATTCAGCGAAACCCAGTGAGAGTGTCAGGTCCCCAGCCACTAAATTTATGAAGGATTTGGTTGGTGTGTTTTCGCAGGGTTCTGATATCCTCCAATGGATTGAAGCATTTGAAATGGCTTGTGCAATTCATGATGTTGACAAAAGAGATTGGGCTAAGTGTTTGTTAAGCAGAGTGCCTCAAACTGGATATGACTGTATTGTGAAGCTGAGTGTGGAAGAACGGGGTCAGTATGAGTGTATGAAATCTGCTTTGAAAAGGTTCAGGGATTTTAAGAAAAGAGAAAATGTGTCTTGGGTCGACTGGGTCAGCGCTGCACACATGAATATGATGGGGTGGATTGACGGTTACAAGGTGAAAACTTTTGTTGAATTGTCCCACCTATTGTTCTTTGAGCATTTTTCTGAAGCCTGTTCACCAGAGCTGCGTCAGTACGTTGCTGACCAGAACATTTTGGATCCCTTTAAGCTGGCTAAATTGGCTGACAAGTGGGTCTCCCACCGGGTGTCCCCTAAGGACTCCAGTGGGAAGGACAAGGGCAAAGAAAAGGGGGCCTCTCAGAAAGCTGAGGAGTCCCAAAAGTAGTCACAGTCGAATAAACCTAAACCCTCCTCTCCTAAGACCCAAAAAACTAGTGGGGATAAGTCATCTGTGGATGGGAATAAGAGTAGCGGTCCACCTGCTGCAAAGCAGGCTCCCGGTGGTTCCAGTACTGTACCCCGCACTCCCGGCACTTGTTGGGACTGTGCGGCTCTGTATCACAAAAGGGGTGACTCCAAGTGTAAAGGTAAGGCACTCTGAGTACAGGCTGTCAGCCTGACCTACCCTTACCCCATGTCTGAGGTGGAGGCCACTGTCCTCCCCTCTTCTACCGGGATCACTTTTGGTGCTCCCGTAGAGATTTCCTTAGTGTCCCTTGGGGCCTGGGACCAGTACGCAGAAGTACGGGCAACTATCCCACAGAACACCCGTAGATTTTTGAGAAGTGTCCTCCTGAATGGCCAGACTTCTACTGGTTTGAGAGCCACTGGGGCAAGCATGACAGTGGTGGACAAGACCCTGCTCCAGCCAGAGGACTATGTAAAAGCTCCTCTGAGAACCACCAGGTTAGCTGGTGGGCCCCCAAATTATCGCCTGTAGCCCGAGTCACACTCGTAATTGGAGACAAGACAGCAAAGACAGCAAAGCTTCCTGTCCTGGTTCAGGGCAACGCCCCTGCTAACATTCTGTTAGGTAACGATCTAGTCGAGTTGGGACTGATTGCGGATGGTCTTCCCATGACTGCTGCTGCGGTCACTAGGTCACAGGTGACACCGGGTCTTGCTGCGAGTCAGGTAACCGAGCCGAAGGCACGGCCTAAGGCATGATGAAGGAAGAGCAAGAAGGCCACCTCTGTGGTGGGAGCCCCTTCTGTTCCTGCTGTTCCTACAGCACCCATTGACAGGTTGGGTCCAGTGGTACACCCCCATCTCAACTCCTGTGGGAGAAGAGCCAGAAGACTCTCCTGTGGGAGAGGTTCTCAACCCGGAGGATCATCCCGATCTTCAATGCTTGTTAGCTGAAGGGGGACCCACCCGGGCAGACTTCTGTAAAGGACAGAGAGAGTGTCCCTCTCTCGAGGGTCTGACGAAACAGGCCCTGTCCCAGGCACAAGGCGAAGTGCCTAGGACTTTCTGGATTTATTGGGAAGGTGAGCTCCTTGTTAGTGAGCCAACTAAGCCTGAACCTGGTGCCCTCAAGAGGTTGGTGGTACCCCAGGTTTACAGCCCCTTCCTACTGCAGTTGGCGCATGAGGTGTCCTTGGCTGGTCATCTTGGTACCAAGAAGAATAAGCAGAGGCTCTCTGCCCATTTCTACTGGCCTCGGATGGGAGTAGAAGTGGAGTCCCACTGCAGGACCTGCCCAACTTGTCAGTTGTCTGGCAAGACTAGAGGCAGTGCATTGCCCCACTGCAGCCGTTGCCAGTGGTTGGCACACCGTTTGAGAGGGTGGGCATCGACATCGTCGGTCCACTTGACCCTCCCACGTCAGATCGACATCGGTTCATCCTGGTTTTGGTAGATCATGCCACCAGGTACCCTGAGGCTATACCCGTTCGGACTGTTACTGCCAATGTGGTTACCCGGGCCCTCCTGGGCATTTTCACCCGAGTTGGATTCCCCGAGGAGGTTGTCTCTGACCGAGGATCCAACTTCATGTCTAGTTACATGAAAACCATGTGGAAAGAGTGTGGGGTAACCTACAAGTTCTCCACTTCTTACCACCCCCAGACCAATGGTCTGGTTGAGAGGTTTAATAAAACTCTCAAGGGCATGCTAGGTGCTTTGGAAGAACCACTAAGGAGGAAATGGGATCTCCTCCTGCCATGCCTGCTGTTTGCTTACAGAGAGGTACCTCAAGAGGGTGTTGGTTTCAGCCCCTTTGAGTTGCTCTTTGGACATCCCGTGAGGGGGTCCCTCGCCTTGATCAGAGAAGGCTTGGAAGCCGCCCCTCCCGGTCCCGCCAAGCAGGTGGGGGACTATGTGTTAGACCTCAGACAGAGGATGACACAGAAGATGGGACAAGCAACGGCGAATCTCAAGGCCAGCCAGGAATTGAGCAAATACTGGCATGACCTTAAAGCATCGCAAGTGGAGTGTATTCCGGGACAGGAGGTCCTCGTGATGGAGCCTACCAAGCCTCGGGCATTGGCAGATAAATGGACTGGACCCTTCCGGATAGTCTCCAAGATGGGTGAGGTAAATTATCTGGTTGACATGGGAATCCCAGGGGTAGCCCCTCAGGTATTCCATGTTAATAGGCTCAAGCCATTCCACAGGCGAGCAGAAGTCTCATGTCTCTTGCTGGCTTCAGAGCAAGAAGAGGATGAGAGTGAGCCTCTTCCTGATTTGCTGCATAGCAACCCTCAGGATGGCTCAGTGGAGGGAGTACAGCTCTCTCCAGATTTGACAACCGAGCAGCAGAGGGCCTGCAGGACTTTGCTCCAGCAGTATGCCTCTCGGTTTTCGCTGACGCCAGGCCTTACACCGTGGTGTAAGCACGAGATTGACACTGGTGACAGCATGCCTGTCAAGAGCAGAAGCTACCGAATGTCAGATACGGTTAAGAACCACATCCAGGATGAGGTCGCTAAGATGTTGGGTCTGGGTGTTATTGAACCCTCAACCAGTCCCTGGTCCAGTCCCGTGGTCCTTGTCCCCAAGGCAAGTTCCTAGGCCGGTACCAAGAATTGGAGGCTCTGTATGGACTACCGAGGAGTCAATGCCGTCACCAAAACTGACGCGCACCCATTGCCCAGGGCTGATGAGCTCGTGGACACCATAGGTGCTGCCAAATTTGTGAGCACCTTTGACCTCACCTCAGGCTATTGGCAAATAGCTCTGACGGACCATGCCAAGGAAAAGACGGCATTCTCTACACCAGAGGGACTCTACCAGTTTAGCGTCATGCCTTTTGGGTTGAAGAATGCCCCTGCCACCTTCCAGAGATTGGTCAACCATGCGCTCAGTCGGCTGGAAGACTTTTGTGTGGCTTACTTAGACGACATTGCCGTCTACAGTTCCACTTGGGAAGAGCACTTGACACATCTGGGTAGAGTGTTGCAGGCCTTAAAGAGGGCTAACCTCACTATCAAGGCCACCAAGTGCCAGATAGCTCAGGGGAAAGTCATGTATCTTGGTCATGAGGTAGGAGGGGGTCAAATCCAACCTCTCCCCAGTAAGGTACAGGATGTACAGGACTGGGAAACTCCCACTACTCAAACCCAGGTGAGAGCCTTTTTGGGTCTCACTGGGTACTATCGCAATTTCATGGCGGACTATGGAACCGTAGCTGCCCCACTGACAGCTCTGACTTCACCCAAGCAGCCTAGGAAGGTCAATTGGACTGAAGACTGTCAGAGGGCCTTTAAAGGCTTGAAAGAAAGTCTGTGTTGGGCACCGGTGTTGTGTGCGCCTGACTACAGCCGACCCTTTATCGTCCAGACTGATGCCTGCGACACCGGAATTGGAGCGGTCTTGTCCCAGTTAGATGACAAAGGGAGAGAACATCCTATCATATTCATCAGTAGACAACTCAAGGGTAGAGAACTTAGGTGGGCTACTGTTGAAAAGGAGTGTTTTAGTATAGTTTGGAGCCTTAGGCGTTTTAGGCCCTACCTTACGGGGTCTACCTTCAAGGTCCAAACGGATCATAAGCCCCTAAAGTGGCTTATGCAGATGAAGGGTGAGAACCCGAAACTGCTCAGGTGGTCCATTAGCCTGCAAGGGCTAGACTTCACCATAGAGCACCGACCAGGGAAGAGTCACGATAATGCAGATGGCCTTTCCAGAAGGTATGTTGACCGTCTGGATGAGGATGTCTATCCCGTGGGAGATTAGGCACCCTCCACCTCAGTCTGGGGGGGGCCACTGTGATGCTGGAAATGCATCGGAGGGACAGGGCCTCCGTATCCTTGTCCTTTACTGCTTTTTATCGTGTGTTTAGTCGTGTTTTCCGCGCAGGTGTTCATGTGGGACTCCTGGCAGTGCAGCTCTCTTTCTTTTGGTTTGGTGAACGGACCCGTGGGATACTCTTATGGCACCCATGGGTGGGGGGGGTACAACCCTGTGCCCCTAGTGTATGTTTTTGGGCACCTGTGGGTGGCCCACAGAGCAGAGCATGGGCTGGTGGCAGCTCCATGCTGAATTTGACAGGTGCGCAGAGTATGCTCCATTTTGGGATACCCCGGCCCTGCCATTGGGGTCCGTTGATTCCTAATGGAAAACAAGATGGCCCCGGTGGCCTCTTGCTTTCTATTACCCATTACCTTCTTTTCCCAAAGTCCTGGGAAGCCATGACTCTGTCCCTTCCCCCTGACTGGCTGTTGGATGGAAGTGCCATATATGGTGTTGTTGTGAAGGCCCAGTCATACTAGCTGGAGCCTTCCCGGTGATGTATGTTGTGGGTACCTCCTGTGGGTGGGACCTGGGTGAATAGAGTGTGTGACGGATATGCATTCTGTGTTGTGGGTGTCTAGTATCTGGTGGTTGACACAATGACTGAGACAACCCTGCCCGAAACCGGTATGAATGCAGCTTGGAGTGTTGAATGGCTCGGTACTTGTCCCAATACACATAGCTTGTTGTGAGTGTCTGGAGAGAAGTGCATGGCCTGAATGCCTTGTGTGCCTGATTGGCTGCCTGCCTGCATGAATGCCCGTAGTCATAATTGGATGCTTGAGTGTGACCCAGCGGAATGAATGGGAGATCAACAGTATATCTGGGGACCTCTCACTGCTAGGAATCGTGTTCAGAAGCTGAAGTCTACTACGACGAGTAACTGGATTAACTGACGCTTGACCTTGAAGCCCTGCTGGACGAGAAGAATTGCTGTTGCTCTCCTTCTCAATCTGAAAGCTGTTGTGCCTCGAAGGACTGACCCAGAGAGGACCTGGTAAGGCGTCCTCTTCCCGAGCTACGAGGGACCATCGTGCACAGCTGATCTTTGCCAACGCTCCCTGGTAGACAGACCTACGACAGGCTGCTGACCCGATACGGGGACTGCTGCGGAACTCCAAGGAGAAGCACTCGGACTGTTGTCCGCCACTGTCGACGACCGCCATGCTCCCATTTGCCTAAGAACTTCCATTGATCATCAGACGCTCTCGTCTGCATTGTCACCCGCTTGTCTCCCGCTGGAGAAGGCCCGACCGTCGACGCGCCGAGGAGTATCCACCGGTGGGTTTCTCGCCACCTACAGACCGCATAGACGCCAACGACTCGATGCCCTTGCTGGGCCACAGTTCTTCATCATCTCTTTGCGGACCAAAACTATTGTCATTGAGGTGCCCCGCACACCTCTTCCTTGCAGGACGCCAACGCTCTGTCGTCGACGAGCACCGCTAGGAACGAAGCGGCCACTTCCCTGCCATATTTCACCCTGTTCACCGTCGGACGTTCGACGACCCGTGACTCCTGCCTTAAAGTGAGGGCACTCAAGAAGGGCCGTCGATTCCCCGACACCGAACGCCAAGTTCCCCGACACCTCTCGACGATCTGTGGCTCCCGCCTGAAAGGGAGGCACTCAAGAAGGATCGGTCGGTGCATCGTCGGAGAACTCTACTCCACCAGGTACATTGGGGGGGTAAAACCTTAATAGGAAGAAGTGAGACTATTGAACATATGGACTGGGCTTGTGCGATATATCTTATTTTACAGGTTGCCCAGGTGGGGAGGATCTCCACACAGAACTGTGTCTGGGGTACGGGGCCAGTATTCTGCCTACTGTTTCAACCATCTTGCGTTCATTCCTATCTCTATTGCTGGTTTACTCGTTATTGATCTGGGTGACATTTTAACCATACAGTTGATGCACTTTAATTTGATTTGATAACATTAGTGATACCACTCTAGACGTGTATATATTTATCATTATTGACTTCCGAGTACAAAGTGCGTTATTGTGATCGTGTACATACCTCTGAATATTAATTATATAAAGACTGCGTTTTCAGTAATACAGTGTGTGGACATTACTTTGTGGGGGTTCGGGGACTACACTGTACTTAAGAACCAGCCTGCATCACCTTCTGAGAAGCTAGGCCTTGATTGCTCGACTACGTTACCAATAATAGAGAATCTTGGCTGGGGTCCTCTGTGCCTCTCCTCTACCAAATAGTGAGCGGAAGTACAGACACCCCCTACAGGTCTTTACAGGGTCTGGCATGGATTCACATACTCATGAATAAAGAATTCATAGCAGTACACACCTGCACAACCACGGGAGGTGGCATGGCTCAACAATAAGCATCTCTTACCTCTTCACCATTCTCACCTTCAAGCTAAAGAGTTGCGCAGCACTGCTTGCCCAACTCTGGACTCCTCCCTGGAATCCCTGTCGACGGAGTAGAATCTGGTGAAGCTGTGCGTTGACCTCCACGTAGCAGCTCTGCAGTTGTCCAGCAGGGGCACACCAGACAGGAACGCCGTAGTTGCAGCGATTGCTCTGGTCGAATGGGCTCTCGGATGGCCAAGCAACAGTTGGTTTGCCAACCGGTGACAATGGGTGATGCAGCCGGAGAGACCCCTGGAAACGGAAGCCTTGGAGAGGGCCTTCCCATGGTTCACAGGGCCAAAATTCACAAGAAGTTGTCACGTCTTCCGGAAAGTCTTTGTGCAGTCCACATAGAACTTCAGCGCTCTAGCCACATCCAGCGAGTGCAAAGTCCTCTCGGCCAGCAACAAAGGCGTTGGAAAAAACAGAAGTAACACTAAGGGCTTGTTTAGATGAAAGTCATGAAGGAGGGGTGCGTCCGCAGCACCATGTTAGGGAGAATTCTCTTCTATGGCTAATTCTTCTATGGCTAATTTCCCTTACCTATAGAGTCCCCCAGCAGCTTTGCTGGATTTGAGGGGTTTGTTGTTTTTCTCCTGCTAAGAGTGAGACCTTTTTTTCTCACTCTTAGACAGATTGCTAGTGTGTTTTAGGCTATCTTGTATGCTTATGGCCTATAGGGTTTTTTCTCACCCTTATAGGAATCATCTTTTACATGTGTGGTACACAGCACCCTCCGTGCCGTACCACAGGGGTGTCGTAGCGACCCCCAAACATGGACTTCATACCCTGGGACTGACTACTGTCTCCCAGGGCATGTAAAGTCCCCATTGACTTTACTAGTCAAACGTTATGAACAAAACCAGTACAACTTATCTTACTATGGAGGTATTGGGAAGGGTTAATAGTTTTTCCCGTGTGTTCATTTTCGAGGAGGTACCATACAGTCCCTCTCTCAAAAGTTTCTGGCTGGTGGCAGTGGGTACTGCCGAAAATATTTGACCGAAAATATTTTCCTATGGGATTTTCCCATTGTTCGAGGCTACCACTTTTACTGACAGCCTCTAACCTACCGCCGGTTCATTTTAATATTAACTCTACTCCGGTAGGTTTTTATTGCCAGAACTTTGATTTAAAGTCTTTGTCGTGTCTTTCTCTGTAGTGCTAACCCAGGTCGGGGATCCTTTGTTCGTCCTTTTGGCAGGCTTCTGCACAGAAGCCCTCCTCTAGGCGCCACCGAGTCTGGGGTAGACAGGATGTGTGGGGGAATAGGCGCCCTGGACAGAGTTGCCTACACAACCCAAGTCACACTCTGCCCTGATAGGCTGGGGAGGTTCTCCCGCCAGGAGAGCCAACCCAGGCTGTATGAATGGGGGTTTTGCTGCATAAAAGCAGGGTCCTGAGGACTGGAGGACAAGATGTCGCCACTGGAACTAAGAAGCTGAAGAGGAGAGAAGCCAAAGACATCTGCAATGACTGAACCACCGGTGAAGCCCTGTTGCAGCGTTTCACCACTTCCTTCGACACGACGAGAGAAGATCTTCATCTACAAGAGCCTTCTTCCCTTGAGCTGGAGTGAACATCAGAGTGTGTAAAATAAATATATACATTCTTTTTGATACAAAGCTTTGGTCAGTGTTTCTTTGTTCCATAGTACTGTAGTCCTAATGTGTAAACCCTGAATACTGCTCATCTGCCTCTTGAGAGAAGTCTGACTGCTTAGCCATAGCTGCCAAATACATCTTTGTCGTACAGACTGATACCAAAGGGGATTTATTGCTCCTACCTGTAGTCTTAATCTGCTGTAGTGCTCCCCAAGGGAACTGCAGTGGATTCTGCCTAACACACCACCCTCGTGTTGTGAAAAGTCAAATAAGGTGGCTTACAGGACAGGGCCTGAATCTCACCCACTCATCGTGCAGAGGTGATGGCCACAAGGAACGCAGTATTACACGACAAGAACTTCAGTGGAACTGTCTGCATAGGTTCTGCACTTCTTTGGAGACTGCCGGGGATCTGGTGCCCCCTGCTTCCTGATGTAAAACATTGTGGTGCTATTGTCCATGAAGACCTGCACCACCTTGCCCTTGAGGGACGGGAGGAAGGACTTGAGGGCCCAAAACACTGCCCGCAGCTCCAGCAGGTTGATGTGCAATGTTTTCTCCTCTGGCAGTCACAGGCCTCTTGCGTGAAGACTTCCGGTGCGAGTTCCCCATCCTTCCCGAGAGGCGTCTGTCGTGAATGTCTCCTGGGGCAGTGGGGTCTAGAAATCTGTGCCACCGGACAGATGAGCGCAAACTCCCCACCACCTTATCCCTCGACAGAAGCCCTCGTCGAACGCAATCTTGTCCTGAAAGCGTCCCTACACTTGTATCCCAGTTCCATCAGTAGGCGAATGGTCCTCGCCATGTGGTTGACGGCGATGTCCTTTGAACTAGGCCGGATGAGCCAGTCATCCGAGTACGGGTAGACGTGGATCACCCGCAACTACGCCGCCATCGCCAGTGCCAGGCACTTGGTGAAAACCCTTGGCGCCAACTTCAATCCAAAGGGAAGGGCCTTGAACTGGTAGTGCTTCCGTTGAACTACAAAGCGTAGAAACTTGGTGTCCCTTTTGAATGGGGATGTGGAAGTAAGCATACTCCAAGTCCAGCGACGACGGAAGGTCTCCCTCTTTGAACTGCCCGAGCACGTGCTAAAGAGTGACCATCTGGAACTTTTGGGACTCGATGTATTTGTTAAGTCGACAGAGGTCGAGAATGGGCCTCCATCCTCCAGTCTTCTTTTTCACAAGGAAGTTTCTTGAGTACATTCTGGTGCCCTGTAGCCCCTTTGGGACAAGCTCTATTGCGCCTTTTCTTAGCATGGCCACCATCTTCAGCAGCAGCTAAGGGACGTGGTTTTCCTGCTGGGCCACCGGTGGTATTCGGGGACACTTCAGTTGAAATTCTAGGGTGTGTCCGCGTTCGAGAGCATCCAGCACCCAATGGTCAGTGGAGATGGTCTTCCACACGCTGACTAAGTTCATCAGCCGGCCTTCCACTGGGGTGCACGGGTGGGGGCCGACGCCACGGTTGGTTCAATCCTGCTTGGAGGTCGATGGGCTGCCTTGGGGGCCCTGGCAATGATGTCCTCCTCCGAAGGCCTTGGGGCCCCTGTTCGTTTCCAATGCCGAAGAGTGGGAGGGTTGGCGGCAAGAAGCAGAGCCCTCATCGAAACCCTTGGAGAATCCCTGGTGCTTGCTGCCTGAGGGCCGAAAGGACGGTCCGCGTTGCTGAAGAGGGCCCAAGGCACGCACTGTCTCCATGTTGATGGCTTGTAGATACTCATCCACAGCCTTCACGTACAAATTATCCCTGAAGGGCATGTCCAACACTCTCGACTGAACTTCCTGACAAACTTTGGTGGCCTTGAGCCAGCCACGATGACTAAGGCAAACTCTGTTGCCCATTTGGCGGAAACCCGCGTCAGCAATGTCCATGGCCACGGTGATGGCGTGGCCGATGCCACTTCTCCTTCCTGCAGAATTTCCAACGCTTCCGAGTTCTTCAGAGGAATTCAATGATGGGAGCGATCTTGAACCACAGCTCTCGGTCGTAGCGTGCTACGATGGCGAGGGCGGCCTAGATGTTCGTTAACGAAGAATAGATGACCCGTCGTCCCATGGCATCTAACTTCTTCCCCTCACTCCAGAGCGGTAGAGGCTTCTGAGGAAGACTTCTTCTTGGCCGCTGCTGACACCACATAGTCCGGAGACGCTTGGGCTCGCAAGCACTTGTGCACAGAGTCCGGCACCCTGTACTTCTTCTCAAAGCGATCCCTCTTCAACGGGGCCGTAGCAAGGTTCTTCATGAGAGACAAGTCTTCGTACCAAATGTGATCCAGGAGTGGGACCAAGAGGCTAGTCTTTCTCTTTGCCTAGCGGCGCTGATATAAGAAGCCCTCCTCCTCTGGATCCAGCTGGAAGAGCTCCAACGCTGTGGAGATCATGGCGTGGAATGAGCCTATGTCGTCCGGCGGGGAAGATCTGGGAGGTGGCGACGGGAGGTCCCCCATCCACTGTCGTCGTCCGTGCAGTCGTCGCTGAGTCAGGATCCATCTCATTCCTCGGGGGTAGAGGTGAATGTGAAGGGTGGCAAGGAGGTGGAGGGTGTACCTTCCCCTTCTTGACCGGAGACTTCCCTGTTGCCGGCCATCACCAGCGCTGCGTGAGGACCGTCGGCACAATAGGCATCCTCATCTGTATCTCGGAGACCAGGGTATGCAGTACCGAGAGACTGTCGAAAGGTCTCTAGGTGGCAGCTGAGGCAGAGTTGGCAACTGAGGTGGAGGTAGAATTGGAAACTGGGGCATAGGTTGGGCACCAGGTCCCTGTCGCTTCATCTACAGTATCCTCGTCGTCCTTGCCCCCGTCGCAGGGCCTGCTCCCGATGTTCTCCTCCTCCTGAATGGTTTGAAGGTAGGTAATCTCCTCCTCTGAGGAGACATTCGTGCCCTGGAGGACCTCTGCAACCCCCCTCCCTTCTCGACCAGAGGGGACAGTTTCTGGGAGATGACCGGCATCTTCTTCTCCAGGGTCTTCTCTATGGGCTGGAAAGAGGGCTCCCTCCTGGCCGGGAGGAACACTCTCGTCTTCGGGGGTGCCCCCTGCGGATCCGCCACAGCGTCATTCGCGAGGGACACCACCACTCCCTCGATGGAAGGCTGGGCCTTCGTCAGGTGTACTTGGGCCTTCACGGTCAGGACCTGTCCCTTGTCGCACAGTCTTCCTCTACGTGCACCGGGTACAGGCAGTAAAGACCTTGGGGTTACTTGTCGCCTGAAAAGACATTCTGCAAGCCTCAGTCGGAGCAAAGTCTGAACAGGGAGCCTGAATCCTTCTCCTCCGAAATGGTTACGCGGCGCAGGCCTGAAGAATCTTCTGGAAGCCTGCAAGAAGAAACTCGATGAAATTCACCCTTGAGGGGCGCTGAAGAATCCGAAAAACAGGTCCCCGTTAATCGGAAGGTTGATCGATGGAGCACAATACTCGATTGACCGAGAAATAAAACTCTTCCTACAAGTGAAAAAATGCAGTAAAAGCTCGAGAGCTAAACACAAGGACTCCCAACACTTGAACATGCAGTAAAAATCTGAAGATGGCTGCCAGAGGAGGGGCTCAAGGGAGAGGGCAGTCGTTGGCTGGGGACAGTATGACCCGGAGCTCAGGGATTGGTTGTTAGGAGAAAGGCAGTTCAGAAATGAAACAAACTGATTTTTTCTTTACCGAGGATTCCCAGGCTGACAATGGGGAATATTCATTAGCATGTGAATCCATGCCAGACCCCATGCTGGAGAACTCTTCTGTTAAACTGACTCTTTTTGACTAGCTATTCTTTCAAGCTCAGCAGAAAGTGATGTCTCTTCTGCCAAATACCATCTCTAACGACACATAATTTAAAGCTGTGCTGGGAGTTATGTCTGCTTGAGTTAAAACAATGCTTTCTCTTGTTCAATGCATAGTGCGTTTTTGCAACTGTGGAACGCGAGTTAACTTTTTAGAATGTATATTAACTTGATGTAAAACTTATATTCTCAAACTTACTCTGAAGATGCTTTACATCACATTTTATAACCAGCTTTGTAAAATATAGGGTTAATTAAACCAGTTTGCTCCATTGACCCTTTTTTTGTGTGCCACCATCACCTCCCAACCACACCTTGTTGTATTTGTGCCACCTGGTTTGCTCCCCCATCCCCCAAACACGGATTACTGATTTCTAGTGATTCCACTGGTCAGAAGTCAGATGCCTCTAGTGCTGGCGTAGACATGCACATATGTAGAAGTCTGCCGACAGCAGCCGAAGTAAAGAACGTGATGCAATCATCCTAATCATGAATGTGAAACTTGATTTCTTGTCGGGAGTTGTGGAGTGCTAAAGCTGCAAAGCAGAGACCACTAATACACTGCAGACTGCAGAGTTTGACAGAAACTATTATCTGAGAAGTATGCCCACTGCGCCCTCAACGCCCTTCTTGCTTGGCCCATGCGCGCCCTCCTCAGCCCCCCCTCTCTATCTCGGTAAACTGCATTTCTGCCTCCAGACCAGCTACCGTTCCACCTCACATTTCATGGGTAATTTATGTTATTATTTTATTCAGAGCAAATCCAATTTTGTTTGCTTTTCTCATTTAAATGTGCTTGCTTCCCAGTTTTGAAAAAAGGGGTAACATTTTTTAATGTTAGCATTATAAAAGTAACCTTTATAAACATCACTATTTTTTGATAGCCAATGCTGACTGTGGAGTGCATTTAAGGCCCTAGACAGAAATCCCCTCCACCTGAAGTATCGCATTTGAACCCCGTCACCAAAAACGGCTGTGCTTTGCTCTCCCCGTCACATGAGTGCCAAACATTGGAATCCTGCATGCCAAAAACTGTCCTGTGTTTTTTTATTTTACCTAAATAACATGAAGTTATGCACTGCATTCAAAAACGGCCCTGCATTGCTTGTGTTTCACCTGAATGACAAAAACAAGTTATGCACTACATCCAAAAACGGGGGCAAGGATTTCAACATTACAACCCGACACAGCTTTTGCTTTCCATTTCATTTGAACAGCAGCCCTTGAAACACTGCAAACACTGCAAACGGGAAAAACGGCTCGCACATGTGTGAAAAAGAAAAATGACTTCAAAAAGGCAACGTGAAAGGATAGCTCTGCTCGCACAGCAATGGCAGGGAAATATGCTGTTTGGGGGGTGTTGACTTAGCAATGTACATTATGTTTCCACTCACAAGACTTCAATTACCTTGGAAGGAACAAGTTACTTACCTGTAACTGGTGTTCTCCAGCATGGGTCTGGCATGGATTCACATGCTCATGAATATTCCCCGTCATCAGGCCAGGAATCCTCGGTAAAGAAAAAATCAATATCAGTTTCGTTTCTGATCTATCTTTCTCAGTAGTAAGCAATCACTGGTCTCTGGGTCATACTGCCCTCTCCCTAAGCCCCGCCTCTGGCAGCCATCCTCCGATTTGGTAGCACGCAAAGTGGCGGTTTGACCAAGTGAAGAGCCGCAGAGGGGTAGGAGGGAGGGTTCTCATGTGAATCCATCCAGACTCATGCTGGAGAACAACAGTTACAGGTAAGTAACTTGTTCCTTCTCCAGCATGGGGTCTGGCATGGATTCACATGCTCATGAATATAAGAATACATAGCAGTACACACATGCAAAACCAACGGGAGGTGGCAAAGGCTCAACATTAAGCATTACATCAAAAACTCAACATTAAGCAATTCTTACCTCCTCACTCAACTTAGGCGAACAGGTTGAGCAGCACTGCTTGGCTGACCCTGGACTCCTCCCTGGAATCCCGGTCGACGCAGTAGAATCTCGTGTAGGTGTGCGTCGACCTCCACATAGCAGCCCTGCAGATGTCCAGCAGGGGCACACCAGAAAAGAACACCGTGGTAGCAGCGATAGCTCTGGTCGAATGGGCTCTCGGACGGCCAGGCAACGGCCGGTTTGCCAACCGATGATAGTGCATAATGCAGCCGGAGAGCCATCTGGAAATGGAAGCCATCGAGAGAGCCTTCCCTTGGTTCACAGGTTCAAAGTTCACAAATCGCTGTGATGTCTTCCGAAAACACTTTGTGCGGTCCACGTAGAACTTCAGCGCTCTAGCCACATCCAGCGAGTGCAAAGTCCTCTCGGCCGGCGACGAAGGCGACGGGAAGAAAACAGGTAACACCAAGGACTCGTTGAGGTGGAAGTCCGACGGCACCTTGGGCATATAGGAGGGGTGCGTCCTCAGCACCACCCTAGTGTCGTGAAAAGTCAAGTATGGAGGCTTGCAGGATAGGGCCTGGATTTCTCCCACTCGTCGTGCAGAGGTGATGGCCACAAGAAACGCAGTCTTCCACGACAGGAACTTCAACGGTGCCGAATGCAGTGGCTCGAATGGCGCCCTCATGAGCCTGGCCAGCACCACGTTGAGCTCCCACACCGGGGCAGGGGCCTTCACCGGCGGGAACGATCGGAACAGTCCCTTCATAAATTCCTTCACCAGGCGATGGGACCACAAAGACGTCCGCCCCGTGGTTCTGGTGTATCGGGAGATCGCAGCAAGATGAATCTTGATGGACGCGTGCGCCAGTCCAGCTTTGGCCAGCGTCAGTAGGTACGGCAGTACTTGGGGGGGCCGTAATCCGTAGAGGGTTAATCTTCTGTGCGTGGCACCAGACAGAGAACCTCTTCCATTTGTGTCCGTAGCATTTAAGAGTTGAGGACGCCCTGGCCTTTGCAAGAACCTCTCTGCAGTCGGCCGGTATGTCGTATCCTCCAAACCCTAACGCTGCAGGAGCCAGGCCTGCAAGTTCAGCGACTTCGGGTCGTGATGGAGGATGGCGCCTCCTTCCCTGGAGAGCAGATCCGCGTCCACTGGCAGCTTGATTGACGGGGACGCTGACAAGTCCAGAAGGTCCGGGAACCATATCTGCCTCGGCCACGCAGGTGCAACGAGGATCATCCTGCACCGTGACCTCTTGAGCTAATTGATGAGCCAGATCAGCAATGGCAATGGAGGGAACGCGTATAGAAACAGGCCCTCCCAGGGGAATGAGAAAGCATCGCCCATGCTCCTCGGCTGGGGAAACCTGCTGGCGAACCTCCGGCACTTGGAGTTCGTCGCCGTCGCAAACAGATCGATCTGCGGTGTGTCCCACGGTTGGAAGAGGCGGTCCACTAGATCCTGTCGTAGTTCCCACTCGTGGAACAAGCGCAGCTCCCTGCTGAGTGAGTCGGCGATGGTGTTTTTTATCCCTGCCAGATGAAACGGCACCAGAAACATCCCTTGGGCGACGGCCCAATGCCACAAATCCTGCGCCTCCCTGGACAGGGCTGGGGACCTGGTTCCGCCCTGTTTCCGGATGTAGAACATGGTGGTGGTGTTGTCGGTGAAGATCCTCACCACCTTGCCCTTGAGGGACGGAAGGAAGGACCTGAGGGCCCAAAACACTGCACAGAGCTCCAGGACGTTGATATGGAGGGACTTCTCCGTCGGGAGCCAAAGGCCTCTCGGGTGCAGATTTTCGGTGTGCGCTCCCCACCCTTCCAGGGAGGCATCCGTGGTCACTGTCTCCTGGTGGCCGGGGGTCTGGAAATCCATGCCCGCCGTCAGATGCGCGCGGGCGCCCCACCACCGGATCGCTCGTCGGAAACTCTCGTCGAGTGTGATCCTCTCCTCGAAGCTGCCCGTCTGGATCCAGCGCGCGTCCAGGAACTCCTGCAACGGGCGCATCCGGAGCCTGCACAGGGGGATGAGGTAAATGCAAGAAGACATCATTCCGAGGAGGGACTTAATGGACCTCACTTTGGCCGCGTCCGCAACCTGCATCCGCTGCACCTTGCCCAGAATGGCCCTCGTCCTTTCGTCCGACGGGGAGGCCAGAAGCGACACTGTGTCGAGCTTCGCTCCCAGAAACAGTGTGTCTTGTGCGGGCACCAGGTGGGACTTGGCGTAGTTTACGGAGAATCCCAGGTCTGTCAGAAGTTGGACGGTCCTTGCCGTGTGCTCCACAGCGAGCTCCCTCGTCTTGGCTCGGATGAGCCAGTCGTCTAGGTAGGGGTAGACGTGGATCCCCTCTCGGCGCAGCTGCGCCGCCACCGGTGCGAGGCACTTGATGAACACCCTGGGTGCCAACCTTAGTCCGAAGGGAAGGGCTCTGAACTGATAGTGACGCCCTTGGACCACGAACCTGAGAAACTTTCGGTGTCCCTTTAGGATGGGAATATGGAAGTAGGCATCCTCCAAATCCAGCGACGACAGGAAATCGCCCTCCTCCAGCTGACCCAGGACGTGTTGGAGGGTGACCATCCGGAACTTCTGTGCCTTGATGAATTTGTTCAGTCGTCGTAGGTCCAGGATGGGACGCCATCCTCCCGTCTTCTTCTTCACGAGGAAGTATCTTGAGTAAACTCCGGAGCCCGAAGCCTCTTTGGGACGAGCTCGATGGCGCCCTTCCTGAGCATCGCCTTTACCTCGAAGAGAAGTTGAGGGACGTGAAGTTCTTTCCTGGCCACAGGGGGGACGCGCGGGCACCTTCTTTGAAACTCGAGCGCGTGACCCTGGGCTAGGGCGTCCAGCACCCAACGGTCGGTGGAGATGGACCCACATGCTGACAAAGCTCGCCAGCCGGCCTCCCACCGGGGTGCTTCGGTGGGGGCTCGACCCCACGGCTGGTTCAGTCCTGCTTCAACAAGGCTTTGCCGCCTTGACCTCCTTGGCGACGACGGCGGGGTCCGCCTGACTTGCCTCGTCCCCTGTAAGCTTCCTGCGACGACGAACGGGCCGCTTGACGGTAGGTGGAAAATCCGCCGCCGGAACCTTTGGAGGCACCCTTGCCTCCGCCGCTCCGAAAGGGCGGCCACCGTTGCTGGAGAACCCCAAGTGCCCGGGCCGTCTCCGTGTCTGCTTTGATGGCTTGAAGGGAATCGTCCACTGTTTTCCCTAAACAGATTGTTTCCATGGAACGGCATTTCCAAGACTCTGGTCTGCACGTCTTGACGGAAGTCAGTAGCCTTGAGCCATCCACGCCGCCTAAGGCACACGCCGTTGCCCAACTGGCGAAATCCAGTGTCGGCGATGTCCGTCGCAATCGTAATGGCGTGGTCCGACGCCACCTCACCTTCCTGCAAGATCTCTAGGGCATCCGCCCTCTTGTCGTCCGGTAGGAAGTCCAGCAGGGGGGCCAGTTTGTACCACAGCTCTCTGTCGTAGCGGGCCACGATAGCCAAGGCATTGGCCGCCTTAATCATCGTCGCTGCAGATGAGATGACCCTGCGTCCCATCGTATCCAATTTCTTTCCCTCGCCGTCCGGCGGGGAAGTCGACGTGGAGGCCGCACCCCACCCCCTGCTTTCTTCCTGGCCGCCGCGGAGACGACGGAGTGCGGGGTCAGCTGTGCCCGGAGATCAAGGGGGCCGCGTCCGGGACCCGGTACTTCTTCTCGTACCGATCCCTTCTAGCCGGCGTCGTGGATGGGTTCTTGAGGAGGACGAGGCCCTCATCCCAAATATCGTCCAGTAGAGGCACGGAGAGGACCGTCTTCCTCTTGGTCTCGCGCCGTTGATAAAGGAAACCTTCCTTCTTCTCCTCCGGGCAGAGTTGGAAGAGCTCGGATGCCCTGGCGATCATGGAGTGAAACGATCCAATCTCGTCGGGCGGGGAAGCCCGGTTGGGAGGTGACGACGGCAGATCCTCGTCGTAAACCTCGTCGTCCGTACCCGTCGCGGCCGTGTCAGTCCCCGTATCATCCCCACAAGTCGTGGACAGGGAGGAGGGCTGAACAGGGCGCGATGGCTGAAAAGGAAGTGGAGGGTGAATCCTTCTTCTCTTAGGGGGAGGGCTCCCAGAAGGGCCTGGCTCTGGGTCCCCCGTCGGGAGCGGTTCCTCCGCTGGTGGTAACGGCAGTCTCGTCCTTATCTCCGAGCATAAGGATTGTATAGCCAACAAAATGGCCGCCGAGTTGTCTTGCGGCGCTGGTTGAGGGGAGTCCGACGGGCGATCAGGGGCCTTGTCGGCACCCTCAACGATATCGTCGTCTCCTATGTCGGGATCCCTCCCAACGGGCTGGTCTTCTTCCACGCCAACGCCGTGGCTTAAGACCTCGATCAGCTCTTCCTCAGAGGTTGAGGCCGAGTCCACGACGACCTCCTGCCCCCCCTTTTTCTTCTCCGCCGGAGGTTTCACGGGGGTCCTGTCGATGGGCATAAAAGAGGACTCCCTCCGCGGTGGCAGGGAGACTCTGAGCCCCGAGGTCGCCACCACTGGTGTAGCCTCCACAGGCTGAGCCAGGGCTGCCGTGACTGTCTCGATAGAGGCCTTGGCCGGATGGATTAAGGCTTTCACCACCTTAGGTGCGCTCACCGCATTCTCCTTGGGGGGGGGCACTGCCTCGCTCTCCCTCCGATGGGGCCTTCGAGCTCGACCGGGGCCTCTCCAGGAGCTTTGCCGGGTGCTCGGCCTTCCCCTTACCCGAACCAGAGCGTTGGCTCGTGGTTGATGGTGCCGGGGAGGATGCGCCCTGCCTGTCGCCCGTAGAGCCCGACCGTTCGGCGCTCCCGGTGCCAGCGGACTCGCGGTGCTTGGCCTTGTGTTGGACCCCCGTCGCCGGGGCGTCCTCAAAAGGTCTTAGAAGACCGCTCGGATTTCTTCCTCTTCTTCTCGCCTGACGGGCTCTTCCCTTCCAGCCAGTTGGCGAGACGTTGATGGCGGTCCTTCATGGTCCGCTCCGACATATTGCCGCAAAACGTCTTGTCCTCATGTAGGCAGTAAAGACAAAAGGAGTGTTCGTCCTCCTTAAAGACATTCTGAAGCTGGCATCCAGGGCATACCCTGAACAGCTTTCCTGGCATCTAGCTTCCCTTCTCCTGGGCCATGTCCGAGATGGGCCTGAGAAACTTCTGGAGTCCTCCAAAAGCATAGCTCGACAAAATCTTCACCCTTGAGGGGCGTAGACGAATCCGACACGGGTCCCCGTTGATCGGATGAAGAATCGGTGGAGCTTGAGGCTCTTTTTGACCGAAAAGTTTTTGAGAAAAAACGTGAAAAAATAGCACTAACGCTCGAGAGCAATAGCACGAGGATCCCAACACTTGAACGTGCGGTAAAAATCCGAAGATGGCTGCCAGAGGCGGGGCTTAGGTAGAGGGCAGTCATTGGCTGTGGTCAGTATGACGCAGAGATCAGTGATTGGTTACTACTACGTAAGACAGATCAGAAACGAAACTGATACTGGTTTTTTCTTTACCGAGGATTCCCAGCCTGACGACGGGGAATATTCATGAGCATTTGAATCCATGCCAGACCCCATGGTGGAGAAGTGCAGAAGGTCCGGGAACCAGATCTGCCTCGGCCACGCCGGTGCAATGAGGATCATCCTGCAACGGGACCTCTTGAGCTGGTCGACGAGTCGCAGCAGCAATGGCAACGGAGGGAACGCATATAGGAACAGGCCGTCCCAGGGGAACGAGAAAGCATCGCCCATGCTCCTCGGCTGGGGAGACCTGCTGGCGAACCTCTGTCACTTGGAGTTGGTCGCCGTCGCAAACAGGTCGATCTGCAGTTTTCCCCCCATCGTCGGAAGAGTCGATCCACTTGATCCTGACGTAGTTCCCATTCGTGGCACAAGCGCAGCTCCCTGCTGAGTGAGTCAGCGATGGTGTTCTTTATCCCTGCCAGATGAAAGGGTACCAGAAACATCCCATGGGTGACGGCCCAATGCCACAGATCCTGGGCTTCCTTAGAGAGGGCTGGGGATCTGGTTCCTCCCTGCTTCCGGATGTAGAACATCGTGGTGGTGTTGTCGGTGAAGATTCCCACCACCTTGCCCTTGAGGGACGGGAGAAAGGACCTGAGGGCCCAGAACACTGCACGGAGGCACCAGGATGTTGATGTGGAGCGGCTTCTCCTCCGGGAGCCAAAGGCCTCTCGCGTGAAGTTCTCCGGTGTGCACTCCCCACCCTTCCAGGGAGGCATCTGTCGTCACCGTTATCGGTGAGATGGGGTCTGAAAGGCTGTGCCCGCCTTCAGATGAGCGCGGGTGCACCACCACCGGATCGCTCGTCGGAAGGTCTCGTTCAGCGGGATCCTGTCCTCGAAGCTGCCCATC
Source organism: Ambystoma mexicanum (assembly GCF_040938575.1). Lineage (NCBI taxonomy): Eukaryota > Metazoa > Chordata > Amphibia > Caudata > Ambystomatidae > Ambystoma > Ambystoma mexicanum. The sequence goes on from NC_090922.1 coordinate 347,657,554, forward strand.
GCTTGGATCCAGCGGGCGTCAAGGAACTCTGCTTGCAGAGGGCGCATCCGAAGCCTGCACAGGCGCACAAGATATATGCAGGAAGACATCATCCCGAGGAGGGACTTGATGGACTTCACCCTTTGCCAAGGATGGCCTTCGTCCTTTCCTCCGACGGCGAGGCCAGATGCGCCACTGTGTCGAGCTTGGCTCCCAGAAACAGTGCGACTTGCGACTGGACCAGGTGGGATTTGGGAAAGTTGATGGAGAATCCCAGGTCTGTGAGCAGCTGGACGGTCTTCACTGTGTGATGTACGGTGAGCTCCCTTGTCCTTGCTCGGATGAGCCAGTCATCCAGATAGGGCTAGACGTGGATCTCCTGCAGGCGCAGCTGCGCCGCCATCGGTGCGAGGCACTTGGTGAACACCCTGGGTGCCGACTTCAATCCGAACGGGAGGGCCTTGAACTGGTAGTGCCGTCCTTGGACCACAAACCTGAGGAATTTTCGGTGTCCTTTTAGAATGGGGATGTGGAAGTACGCATCCTCCAAATCCAACGACGACAGGAAATCTCCCTCCTCCAGCTGTCCCAGTACATGCTGGAGGGTGACCATCCGGAACTTCTGTGCCTTGATGTATTTGTTCAGTCGTCGAAGGTCCAGGATGGGCCGCCATCCTCCGGTCTTCTTTTTCACGAGGAAGTACCTGGAGTATACTCCGGAGCCCTGGAGCCTCTTCGGACGAGCTCGATGGCACCTTTTTTGAACATCGCCCTTACCTCAAATTGCAGTTGAGGGACGTGATTTTTCTTCCTGGCCACGGGTGGAATGCGGGGGCACTTTTTTAGAAATTCGAAGGCGTGCCCCTGGGCCAAGGCGTCCAGCACCCAACGGTCGGTGGAGATGGACTCCCACACGCTGACTAACTTCGCCAGCCGGCCTCCCACTGGGGTGCTTCGGTGGGGGCCCGACACCGCTGTCGGTTCAATCTTGCTTGGAGGACGTCTTTCCGCCTTGGCCTCCCTGGCGACGACGGCGGGGTCCACCCGACTTGCCTCGTCCTCTATAGGCTTCCTGCGACGAGGAGCGGGCCGCTTGGCGGTACGTAGAGGAACCACCGCCAAATTCCTTGGAAGCACCCTGCTTGCCTCTGGTGCTCCGAAAGGAAGGCCTTCATTGCCGGAGAATGCCTAGGGCCTTAGCTGTCTCCGTGTCCGCCTTGATGGCTTGGAGGGACTCATCCACTGTTTTCCCAAACAGATTGTTGTCGAACGGCATGTCCAAAACCTTGGCTTGTACGTCCTGGCGGAAATCTGTTGCCTTGAGCCACCCTCGTTGTCTAAGGCAAACGCCGTTGCCTAGGTGGCGGAAACCGATGTCGGCAATATCCGTTGCCACCGTAATGGCGTGGTCCGACGCAACTTCGCCTTCTTGCAAGATCTCCAAGGCCTCGGCCCTCCTGTCGTCTGGTAGGAAGTGCAACAGGGGGCGATCTTGTACCATAACTCCCTGTTGTAGCGGGCCACGATCGCGAGGGCGTTGGCCACCTTAATCGCTGTTGCCGCTGACGAGATAACTTGTCGTCCCATTGCGTCCAGCTTCTTTCCTTCGCCGTCCGGGGGGGAAGCTGACGTTGAAGCCGATGCCCCCCTGCTTTCTTCTTGGCCGCCGCTGAGACGACCGAGTCAAGGGTCAGTTGTGCCCTAAGACACAAAGGGGCTGCGTCGGGGACCCGGTACTTCTTCTCGTACCGATCCCTCTTTGCAGGCGTCGTAGATGGGTTCTTGAGAAGGGCGAGACCCCCGTCCCAGTTGTCATCCATCAGAGGCACGGTGAGGACTGTTTTCCTCTTGGCCTTGCGCAGTTGGTAAAGGAAACCTTCCTTCTTCTCTTGGGGGCAGAGCTGAAAAAGCTTGGATGCGCTGGCGATCATTAAATGGAAAGATCTGATCTCGTCGGGCAGGGAGGCCCGGGCTGGCGGCGATGGGAGATCTGTCCCATCGTCACCGCCGTCATTGTCGGTACCCGTCGTGGCCGTGTCCGTTCCCGTGTCATCCCCAGGGACTGGGGACGTGGGCAAAGGTTGAGCAGGCCGCGAGGGCTGAAAAGGCGCGGTTGGATGGATCTGTCTTCTCTTGTTCGGGGGGCTTCCCGCCGGGCCTGGTTCCGGATCCTCCGTCGAGCCTGGTTCCGGATCCTCCGTCGGTGGTAAGGGCAATCTCGTCCTTATCTCCGAACATAAGGATTGTATCGCCAACAAAATGGCCGCAGAGTTATCCTGCGGCTCCGGAAGTGACGGGAGCGACGGGTGACTAAGACCCTCGCCGGTGCCGCCGTCGCTCTCGTCGTCACCTTCGTCCTTCCCATGGTAACGGGCCTCTTCGACGTCCTTGTGGAGGCCCTCTAAGACTTCTACCAGCTCCTCCTCGGATGCTGTGTCCGTGTCCACAATGGCCACTGCCCCCCCTCTTTTTCCGCCGGGGTCTTCACGGGGGTCTTTTGATGGGTCTGAAAGAGGCTTCCCTCCGCGGAGGCAGGGAGACTCTGGGCCCCAAGGTCACCTCCACTGGTGTAGCCTCCACAGGCTGCGCCAGGGCCGTCGCGACTTCCTCGATAGAGGCCTTGGCCGGGTGAATCAAGGCCTTTACCACCTTGTGTGGCCCTGTGGCCTTCACCCTGGGGGGAGGGTCACCGCCTCGCTCCCCCTCGGCCGGATCCTTCAAGCTCGACCGGGGCCTCCCCAGAAGCTTCGCCGGGTTCTCGGCCTTCCTCTTCCCCGAGCCAGAGCGTTGGCTCGTGGTTGATGGCACTGGAGATGGTGCGCCCTTCCTGGCAGCCGAGGAGCCCGACTGTTCGGCGCTCCCGGTGCCCGCGGACTCGCAGTGCTTTGCCTTCTGTTGGGCCCCCGTCGCCGGGGCACCCTCACAGGACTTAGAAGACAGCTCAGACTTCTTCTACTTCTTCTCACCTGACGGGCTCTTTCCTTACAGCCAGTTGGAGAGACGAAGGTGTCGGTCCCTGATGGTCCGTTCCGACATGTTCCTGCAAAACGCACAGTCCTTCCCCACGTGCGTTTTGTCCTCATGAAGGCAGTAGAGACATTTCGAGTGCTCCTCCTCCTTGAACACATTCTGCAGCTGGCATCCAGGGCAAACCATGAACAGCTTTCCGGGCGTCGAGCTTCCTTTCTCCTGGGCCATGTTCGGGTAGGCCACAGAAACTTCTGGACTCCTCCAAGAAGCGTAACTTGACGAAATTTTCACCCTTGAGGGGTGTAGAAAAATCTGACACGGATCCCCGTTAATCGGATGTAGAGACGGTGGAGCTTGAGGCTCTATTTGACCGAAAAATGAGAAATTCTCTTTGAAAAAGCGCGAAAACGCAGCAAAAGCTAGAGAGCTAAACACGAGGACTCCCGACACTTGAGCGTGCGGTAAAAATCTGAGGATGGCTGCCAGAGGCGGGGCTTAGGGAGAAGGCAGTCATTGGCTGGGGGCAGTATGACCCAGAGACCAGTGATTGGTTACTACTGAGAAAGACGAATCAGAATTGAAACTGATACTGATTTTTTCTTTACCGAGGATTCCCGGCCTGACGACGGGGAATATTCATGAGCATGTGAATCCATGCCAGACCCCATGCTGGAGAAGAGGCTCATAACACCAGAAAAACCTGTTTTGGGCTCAGGCAGGAAACTTCTCATTTGAAGGCCCTGCTTCCCACGGGAAGTCGCACCTACTAGTGAATCAGCCTGCAATGACATGTGATGTACTGAGGGCGTTCTAATTCCCTGTGTGATGCTGGAAATGCATCAGAGGGACAGGGCCTCTGAATCCTTGTCCTTTACTGCTTTTTATCGTGTGTTCTGTCGTGTTTTCTGCCCAGGAGTCCATGTGGGACTCCTGGCAGTGCAGCTCTCTCTCTTTGGGTTTGGTGAACAGACCCATGGGATACCCTTATGGCACCCATGGGTAGGGGTACAACCCTGTGCCCCTAGTGTATGTTTTTGGGCACCTGTGGGTGGCCCACAGAGCAGGGTATGGGCTGGTGGCAGCTCCATGCTGAATTTGACAGGCGCTCTGGGTGTCCTCCATTTTGGGATACCCAGGCCCTGCCATTGGGATCAGTTGATTCCTGATAGGAAACAAGATGGCCCCTGTGGCCTCTTGCTTTCTATTGCCTGTTACCTTGTTTTCCCAAAGTCCTGGGAAGCCCTGACTCTGTCCCTTCCCCCTGACTGGCTGTTGGGTGGAAGTTCCATATATGGTGTTGTTGTGAAGGCCCAGCTAGACTGACTGGAGCCTTCCCAGTGACTGTATGTTGTGGGTACCTCCTGTGGGTTGGACCTGGGTGAATGGAGTGTGTGACCAATATACACTCCTTGTTGTGGTTTGCTGGTTTCTGGCATGAGAGACAAAGACTGAGACAGCCCTGCCCGAAACTGGCCTGAATGCAGTGTGTAGTGTTGAATGGCTGGGTACTTGTCCCAATCCACATTCCTTGTTGTGAGTGTCTGAAAGGGAGGAGTGTGGCCTGAATGCACTGTGTGCCTGATTGGCTGACTGACTGCATGAATGCCCTTCTGTATGATTGGCTGCTGAGTGTGTGCCAGCAGTGTGGATGAGAGACAAAATAGTATATCTGGGGACCTCTCACCACTGGTAATTGTTCAGAAGCGTTCTGGAGTTGAGTCTCCACTCTAAGAGTAACTGGAACTGCTGATCCTCGACGTCCAGCTGGAAGAAGAAGACTTGCTGTTGCATTTGCTTCGACCGATCCGAAGGCTGCCGAAATCGTCGAAGACTGACCCGAGAGAGGACCTGGTAAGGCACCCTCTTCCCGTGCTCCGAGGGACCATCGAGCACCGTTCCATCTTCGCTGAAGCGCCTTGGAAGACAGACCCTCGAAAGGCTGCCGACCCTAGACGGGACCGCCGAGGAGATCGAAGTGAAGCACCCGGACATCGCCGCAGTCGAAGTCCATTGCCGTCGACCAGGGTTCGCAGGTTTGTGTAACCGCTGGAGGCCCGTCGAAGTTGTGTTGCCCAGCCGTGGGAACCACTTGACGCCGTGCTGCCGACGACCGGAGCCGCCCGCTCCTTTGCCTAAAAACATTCGAATGGAAGGACTCCCTCGTCCGCACCGTCCACCGCTTTATCCTGCCGGAGAAAGTCGAGGACGACCAACGCGCCGAGGAGGAACCTGCCGGTGGGTTTCCCGCCACCCAAAGACGACAAAGACTCGAACGACTCGACGCCCTTGCTGTGCCTCCGTCTCCACAATCTTTGCGGTCCAGAACTATTGTCACCGAGGTGCCCCGCACGCCTCTGCCTTGCAGGACGCCGACGCTCCGACGCCGACGAGCACCGCCTCATCGACGCCGTTCTACCCTGTTTGTTGTCGGACGTTCGAAGCCCCATGTCTCCCGCTTGAAAGGGAAGGCATTCAAGAAGGGCCGTCAATTCCCCGACGCCGAACGCTGAGTTCCTCGACGGACGTTCGACGCCCCGTGTCTCCCGCTTGAAAGGGAATGCATTCAAGAAGGGCCGTCGATTCCCCGCCGCCGAACGCCGAGTTCCTCGACGCTTCTCCACGCCTCTCGACGATCCGTGACTCCCGCTTGAAAGGGGGTCGCTCAAGAAGGATCTGTCGACGCCTCTCCAAAGAACTCGACTCCACCAGGTACATTGGGGGGGTAAAAACATTATAGGAGGGAATAAGACTTGCAGAACAATATATGGACTGGGCTTGTGCTATATCTTTATTTTACAGATCTCCACACAGAACTGTGTCTAGTGGTAGGAGGGGCCAGTATTCTGCCTATTGCTCAACCATCTTATTTTCTCTCCTCTCTCTATTGCTGGTTTCACTCTATTGATCTGTGTGACATTGTTACAGTATTGTTGATGCACTTTAATGAGATCTAATACAAAGGGTGGTACCACTTTAGAATTGTATATATTTGCCATTGTTGATTTTCCTAAGTACAAAGTGAGTTATTATGATAAGTGTACATAACCTTGAATATTGATTATATAAAGACTGTGTTCTAACCAATACAGTGTGTGGACATTCCTTTGTGGGGGCTTGGGGACTACACTGTACTTATGAACCAGCCTGCATCACCTCCTGAGAAGCTAGGCCTGGATTGCTCGTCCATTGCTACCGTAATAGAGGATCTTGGCTGGGGTCTTCTGTGCCTCTCTTCTACCATATAGAGAGCAGAAGTACAGACACCCCCTACCAGTCTTTACACCCTGCTTGGCCAGACTTGACGGCAGGGGCTCAGGGATTTGAAGGAAAGCAAGTGTGGCTAAAAACTTGACTGGGAGGTGAGAGTTCCTCCTGCACCCACTGCCAAGAACAAACTGACAACTTCAAAGGGGGTAATACAAATATCTGGTCACCAGTTGTGGGTGTTTCTAAGAGCTAAAGTGCATTTTCCTTGGACTTTGGGGACTGAAATGGCCAGTTAAGACTAGTTTCTGACTGCTTGGAAGATGTGACAATTATGAGATTTGCTGGAAGGAGAAATAGGGAACATGTGTGATCATTTGCAGAGCCATAACTGTTATATATTTTATGAAAATGACAAAGATGTGCCAAAGGGCCATGCTACCTCGTACAAAGTTGGTGATCGGCTTACCTAATTCCCCATGACCCACTCAAACCGCATATCTAATGCATATGTCAGGGGCTAGTAGAAATATGAAGTTTTGAGACATAACTGGGTTGTGTCGAAAAGTGGCCACGAGAACAAAGAAGGGTAATAAATGCAAATAGACAGATGGTGCTCTCTTCCCTTGAACCAATCATGCCAGGGGGTGGGGAGAGGAATGTTAAACTGTCCTATCCGAGGGGTAGGGGTAATTATAGATTACTCCCCCTAGATTGTAAAGTGAGTGATGTCATTGGGGCTATATAAGGGGGATTGTATTAAGTCAGGAGTTGCACAAAAATCCGGGGAGACAGGAGAAGGAGGACGGAGAGAGCCAGCTGAACCATCCCAACCCAAGGAGAGTGCCGTGACCAGACCCCTTGCATAACTGTCCAGAGTGTCCTGAGATCCAGCTGGCTTTCCAGAATCCCAAACCAAGGCTGGTTTTTTAAGTAGCAAATAACCCCAGCCCTAAATTGCATAAACCCTTCCTTTTTGTAGTATTGCACCCATTGAAAACCCAATTGAAAACCTCACATTGCTAGTGTAATTCAGTCACCTTCCCATAGAAGAATCTGTGTTTAGCCTGTGTATGTTAGCATATTCCCTTTGGTAAACCTCTCAGTGTCTGTGTAAATCCTTAGCATATTTTTAAGTAAATCAATTAATTGCCCAATTGAAATTCACGGTTCAAGTTGGTTAAAATTCAAAATTAACACCCTTGACCCTGGTGTCTTTCTTGAATACTTAGTTATTAAAGTGTTGCCTCAAAAGAATTCGTCTCCTTGTAACTGAAAACCAAATTTGCCCGTGTATTGTGCGCGTTACCCCACTAATTCCTATTTTCATCTGTCCCATTATACCCCCAAACCGTAGTTCCATTGAGAGCAATCCCTTTTGCCTACAAGTCTGTTATGTGCCTTTGTCTGGTTTTCACCGACACAATTTTCCTATTCTGAGCTATACCCCTTCCCTGAGCTACCAGTCATTGTAAATACAGTGTGAAACGAACCATTGTATTTTTCCTTTTGCATTTGCTTTCTCCCCAAAAACGATTTTCCTACTTTATTTCTACATTGACCTGGTGTGCTGATTAGTAGCCTCTATGCTTCCCTATCTCCTCAAGTGTAACAACACAAATTTCCTTTCATTCTGTTCCATAGCAGTGTGAGTAATAATCAAAATCCAATTCTGCCATTTTGCTCCAAAAACGGGTTTTCACTTTCTTGGTTGGCCTCCCATCCTGGGGTGGTGGGGCTTTACTCAAAATCCTATTTTCTCTCTCTATCCCTGCTGCTTGCCACTGCCTTCCATGCAAAGAAATCAAGTTAGCTAATGTTTGGGGGTGAGTGTTGCAGGGGGGAAGCGTTAAACCGTTGGTGTTCTCTTTCAAAAATTGCCCTTTTTCTGTGTTGCCATTAAAGATTGGGAGAATTGTAACAGTATATCTTAACCTAATTGTTTTGTCGAGATTTGTGCATTGTTACCACAACATTAGTGGCTATGAAATGGTTTGATTTTCCGTTTTCATTAAAACATAAATTAATAAATATCTTCTTGATACACACAGGCCTGATTCCAGGTCCGTTGTGACACGAGGTGTTTGTGGAGGTTGGGTGTGAGATGGGTTGGAGGCCTACTCAAACAGAAAAGAACCTGTGGTTCATTAAAAATAAAAAGCACTTTATTGTACGCCATATTCATTGTCGTGGAAGGAGTCCCTGGCTGGAATTTTCCTGTGTGATAAAACTGAGGGGAATAGTTAATAAATGCTTTACAGAATTAGGGGTTAGTTCTTGCAGGGTGTTTCAGCTTTCAGTTTTGAGATCTTTGATAGTTCCAAACTTCAATGTACAGAAGTTGCATGTTTAGTATATTTTACAGTCTATTTAGTGCCTAATTAATTCACACTGTTTACTTATGCTATACGAGTGGTGTATTGCTTTATGCCGTAGCAGGTTTCCCTTTGGATAAGAATCTAAATTAAACATGTTCAGCATACAGGGTATCGTCAGACAAAAAGTATTATAGGACACTTGCAAATGCCATGTGCCCCCCACACATACTCGACGCTAGCTACATAATCGCCTTCTATACTATAGACCTATCACCACATCTGCCATCTCCTAATTAAAAACAGGTTCCCCCCCCCACATTGGTTCTATACATCAAATGGAACTTATATTTCATGGCCTGCGACAATTAGGAAAACAAGCGTCAAGCTCTGGTGAATACATATGGTGACTAGTGACTTCTATGCCATAATGGGTGTGCAGTAAACTACTTTCAAAATGCCAGCGTACATTTGAAAGAATCTCTTTCATCATTCATGTGGCTCACCGACACCCTAGTAATATTTACAGTATGGATCTGTCATTGCTGTATGTTTTTCTTTTTCTTAAGATATGCAAAACCTGAGCAAACACAGACAAAAACAATACTTGCAGATAGCAAAGTTGTGTAAGAGAAGGATTAGGTGATCCAAGCTGAATAATTCCAACATTCGTCACAAAATAATTGGCTCGAATATCTCACTAATTTTGTCCATCCTTGAGGAGGGAAAAGCTCCCCTAGCTTTTGCACATATGTTTGGGGAAATTAACATTCTTTTTTTGAGCACGATATGGCAGGTAGGAATCCCCCGCTTAAAGGATGGCTTGATAATGAATGCAAAAAAGCCAAGCAGTTCTTGCTTGCAGCATTAAGAGCGGGTGGTTCCTCTAGATCTGACATTCTTGCTAGAGCAAATTATGAAGCAGCCATAGAAAAAAGAAAGTTAGAACTGTATTATTTTGCCTGGGATGCACTGACTTAAGCTGCACGTAATAAGGATTATAAAAGGTTCTAGGAGTTTGTGGCCATGGGTCCACCGCATTAAAGATCCATGAAGGGAACTGAGACAACTGTGGAAGTTGGGGCTTGGGTTGCTCACTATTCATACTTTTACCAAGGGCCAGAAGAATTGATTGAAACCTTCTTCCCAGATAAAGTGGTCATTTTTTTCCCTGGGGGAAGTGCTTCTTGCGATTTCCGAACAAGCTCTGTACTTCTAATATGCGCTGTGGCACACTACGTACAATTAAAAAGGGAGCCCTTTTATCTGGCTTTTGTGGATTCGAGCACCACTTTTGATAAAGTTAATCGGGGGAAATTATGCAGAGTGCTCCGGTCCATGCACTGCCTTATGGATTCATTATTAGTTTTGAAGTCTGTACATACAAACAATAGGGCATGTGTAAGATGTGGTGAGAGAGCCCAGTGCACACCCTTCTTTGAAGTAACCCAAGGAGTGTGTAAGGAACAATACTTACCTGTAACTGTTGTTCTCCAGCATGGGTCTGGCATGGATTCACATGCTCATGAATATTCGCTGTCGTCAGGCTGGGAATCCTCAGTAAAGAAAAAATCAGTTTCGTTTCTGAACTGTCTTTCTACTACTAACCAATCACTGGTCTCTGGGTCTGCCCCCAGTCAATGACTGCCCTCTACCTAAGCCCCTCCTCTGGCAGCCATCTTCAGATTTGGTAGCATGTAAATTGGCAGTTGGACCAAGAGAAGAGCCGGAAAGGGGTTGGAGGGAGGGTTGGTTCGCATGTGAATCCATGCCAGATCCATGCTGGAGAACAACAATTACAGGTAAGTAACTTGTTCCTTCTCCAGCATGGGGTCTGGCATGGATTCACATGCTCATGAATACAAGAATACATAGCAGTACACACATGCACAACCACGGGCGGTGGCAAGGCTCAACATTAAGCATTTCAACAACTCAACATTAAGCATCTCTTACCTCCTCACCAGGCTCACCTTCAAGCGAACAGGTTGCACAGCACTGCCTGGCCGACTCTGGATTCCTCCCTGGAATCTCGGTCAACGCATTAGAATCTCATGAAGGTGTGAGTCGACCGCCACGTAGCAGCCCTGCAGATGTCTAGCAGGGGCACACAAGACAGAACACCGTAGTAGCAGCAATCGCTCTGGTCGAATGGGCTCTCGGACGGCCGGGCAACAGTCGGTTTACCAACCGGTGACAGTGCATGATGCAGCCGGAGAGCCATCTGGAAATGGAGGCCTTCGAGAGGGCCTTCCCTTGGTTCACAGGCCCAAAGTTCACAAACAGCTGTGATGTCTTCCGAAAACTCTTCTTGCGGTCCACGTAGAACTTCAGCGCTCTAGCCACATCCAGCGAGTGCAAAGTCCTCTCGGCCGGCGACGAAGGCGATGGGAAGAAAATAGGTAACACAAAGGGCTCGTTGAGATGGAAGTCCCACGGCACCTTGGGCATGAAGGAGGGGTGCGTCCTCAACACTACCCTGGTCTCGTGGAATGTCAGATATGGAGGTTTACAGGAGAGGGCCTGGATCTCTCCCACTCGTCGTGCGGAGGTGATGGCCAAAAGAAATGCTGTTTTCCACGATAGGAACTTCAACGGTGCCGAATGCAGAGGCTCTATTGGTGGGCCCATGAGCCTGGTCAGCACCACGTTGAGTTCCCAGGCCGGGGCCGGAGCCTTCACCGGTGGGTATGAGCAGAACAGTCCTTTCATGAAATCCTTCACCAGGCGGTGAGACCACAGCGACGACCGCCCCAGGGTTCTGGTGTAGCGGAAGATAGCTGCCAGATGGATCTTGATGGAGGCATGTGCAAGCCCCGCCTTGGCCAGCGACAGCAAGTACGGCAGCACTTGAGGGGCCATTATCCATAGAGGGTTGATCCTCTGTGCACGGCACCAGAGAGAAAACCTCTTCCATTTATGCCCATAGCACTTGATAGTCGAGGACGCCCTGGCCTTTGCAAGGACCTCCTTGCAGTCCGCCAGGATATCATAGCCTCCGAACTCTAGTGCTGCAGGAGCCAGGCCTGCAGGTTCAGCAAACCTGGGTCGTGATGTAGGATGGCGCTCCCTCCCTGGCGAGAAGATCCGTGTGCGTCGACAGTTTGACCAGGGTGGACCCTGACAAGTCCAGAAGGTCTGGGAACCATATCTGCCTCGGCCACGCCAGTGCGACGAGGATCATCCTGCACCAGGACTGTCTGATTTGCCTTATGAGTCGCATAAGCAACGGCAACGGTGGGAACGCATACAGAAACAGGCTGTCCCAGGGGAAGGAGAATGCATCACCCATGCACCTAGACTGCGGGAAACCTGCTGGCGAACCTCCGGTGCTTGGTGTTCGTCGCCGTCGTGATGAGATCTATCTGGGCATTGCCCCATCGTCGGAACAGCAGATCCACTTGATCCTGCCTGAGTTCCCACACGTGGCACGAGCGCAGCTCCCAGCTGAGTGAGTCGGCGACGGTGTTCTTTATGCCTGCCAGATGGAAGGGTACCAGGAACATCCAGTGGGCAACAGCCCAGTGCCACAGATCCTGTGCTTCATTGGATAGGGCTAGGGATCTGGTGCCCCCTTGCTGTAGAACATGGTGGTGGTGTTGTCAGTGAAGACCCTCACCACCTTGCCCTTGAGGGACAGGAGGAACGATCTAAGGGCCCAGAACAAGGCTCGGAGCTCCAGGACGTTGATGTGTAGTGACCTCTCCTCTGGGAGCCAAAGGTCTCTTGCATGGAGATCTCCGGTGTGCGCTCCACATCCTTCCAGGGAGGCGTCCGTTGTCACTGTTTCCTGATGTGTCGGGGTCTGGAAGTACATACCGCTGCTAGATGTTGAGGGAGATCTTGTCTTCGAAACTGGCCGCTGCTTGCATCCAACGGGCGTCGAGGAACTCCTGCAGTGGTCGTATCCACAACCTGCATAGGTGCACAAGGTAGATGCATGATGACATCATGCCGAGCAGGGACTTGATGGTCCTCACCCTGGCCATGTCCATGCTCAAAAGCCACTGTACCTTGCCCAGGATGGCCTTCGTCTAGCCACCTCCAACGGTGAAGCCAATCGCGGCACTGTGTCGAGTCTGGCTCCTAGCAACAGGGTGTCTTGCGACGGTAGCAAGTGGGATTTCGCAAAGTTGATCGAGAATCCCAGATTCGTGAGCAGTCGGACGGTCTTCGCCGTGTGATCGACGACAAGTTCTCTTGACTTTGCTCAGATGAGCCAATCGTCCAGGTAGGGGTATACGTGGATCCCCTGCAGGCTCAGCCACGCCGCCACCTGTACCAGGCACTTGGTGAAGACCCTCGGCGCCTACTTCAAACCAAAGGGTAGGGCCTTGAACTGGTAGTGTTGCCCTTGGACTACGAACCGTAGGAACTTTCGATGTCCTTTGTGTATTGGGATGTGGAATTAGGCATCCTTCAAGTCCAGCGGCGTTAGGAAGTCGCCTTCCTCCACCTGTCCCAGCACGTGCTGAAGGGTGACCATCCGGAACTTCTGGGACTTGATGTATTTGTTGAGGCGGCAAAGGTCCAGGATGGGTCGCCAAGAGCTGGTCTTTTTTCGGACGAGGAAGTACCGCGAGTATACTCCAGAGCCCCGGAGCCTCTTCGGAATGAGTTCTATCCCACCCTTTTTTAGCATTGCTCGTACCTCAAGAAGTAGCTGTGGCACATGGTTTTCCTTCCTGGCCACGAGTAGTAGATGGGGACACTTTCTTTGGAATTCCAGTGTGTTCCTGTGGGCCAGAGCATCCAGCTCCCAACGGTCGGTGGAGATGGACTCCCACATGCTGCCGAAATTCGCCAGCTGACCTCCCACCGGGGTGCTTGGGTGGGGCCCCGACATCACGGCCAGTTCAATGTTGCTTGGCTGAGGCCTTGCTGCCTTGGTTCCTTAGTGACAACGCTGATGTCCTCCAGCCTTGCTGTGGGCTCTGTAGGCCTCCTGCGACGATGAGCGGGCCGCTTGGCGGTACGATGCAGAACCGCCACCAAATCCTTTGGAGGCACCTTGAGACTTGCCTCTGGGGGTTCGAAAGGACGGCAGTCATTGATAGAGAGAACCCAACGCCGGGGCCGTCTCGGTGTCTGTCTTGATGGCCTGCAGCGACTCGTCTACTGCCTTGCCGAACAGGTTGTTCCCGTCGAAGGGCATGTCCAGTACCCTGGTCTGAACGTCCTGACGGAAGTCGGTGGCCTTGAGTCACCCGCGCTGGCAGAGGCAAACGCCATTGCCCATCTGGCGAAAACTGGTGTTGGCGATGTCCGTGGCCACTGTGATGGCGTTGTCCAACGCCACCTCGCCTTCTTGTAGGATTTCAAGGGCCTCTGCCCTCTTGTCATCTGGTAGGAAATCCAGGAGGGGAGCGATCTTGAACCACAGCTCCCTGTCGTAGCATGCCATGATCGGAGGGCATTGGCCGCTTTGATGGACGTCAACGCCGACGAGATGACTCGTCGTCCCATGGCGTCCAGTTTCTTCCCCTCGCCATCCGGTGGCGAAGTGGAAGTTGATGCCGTCGCCCCTGCTGATTTCTTCTAGGCCACCGCGGAGACCACTGAATCCGGGGACGGCTGAGCTCTGAGGCACATCGGGGCGGAATCTGGGACCCGGTACTACTTCTCATACCCGTCCCTTTTCACAGAAGCCATGGACGGGTTCTTGAGTAGCGAGAGTCCTTCGTCCCATATGTCGTCAAGTAACAGGACTGAAAGGACCGTCTTCCTCTTGGCCTCCCGTCATTGGTAGAGGAAACCATCCTTCTGCTCTTCGGGACAAAGCTGGAAAAGCTCTGATGCCCTGGCGATCATGGCGTGTAAGGAGCCAATTTCGTTGGGTGGGGAGGCCCAGGCAGGGGGTGATGGGGGATCCGTCCCGTTGTCACCACCGTCGGCATCTGTCCCTGTCGTCGCCATTTCCGTTCCCGTCCATCCCTCGGTGGAGGGGAAGGAGGTGAAGGCTGGAAAGGAGGGGGAGGATGGATTCACCTCTGCTTGTTTGGTGGGCTCCCCGACGGTTCAGGCGCCGCTGGATCGTCCGCTGGGGGCAAGGGCAACCTTGTCCTTATCTCTGTACACAGGGTCTGGATAGCCATCAAGATCGCTCCCGAGTTGTCCTGTGGCATAGGCATCGGTTGCGACGGGAGCGACGGCTGGGGCGTGGGATCCACCGTCTCCTCCACAGCCCGCTGCTCCTCGTCGGCTCCACCATTGCTCTCTACGTCCGCCTTGTCGGGATCCCTCCCGTAGGACCGGACTTCCTTGAACTTCTTGTCCAGGATCATTTTGATGCCAGTCAGCTCATCTTCGGAGGTGGTATCTGTGTCCGTTATGGCTACTGTGCCCCCCCCCTTTCTCGTCCTGGGGTTTTACGGGGGTCTTCTCGATAGGTTGAAAAGATGATTCCTTCCGCGGTGACAGGGAAACTCTAGGCCAAGAAGTCGGTTCCACTGGGAAGGGCAGCCACGACTCCTTCAATCGAGGCCTTCGCCGGGTGAATCAGGGCCTTCACGGCCTTGGCCGCATCTGGGGCCTTGACCTTAGGGGGAGGGTCACTGCCTCGCCCCCCCTTGGCTTTCTCCGTCGGGATCGACCGGGGCTTCTCCGAAGCTTACCCGGGTTCTCCGACTTCCTTTTCCCCAAGCCAGAGCGTTGGCTCGCGGTTGATGGCACTGGGGACATCGCGCCCTGCCTGGCAGCCGAGGAGCCCGAACCAACAGCGCTCCCGGTGCCCGCAGACTCGCGGTGCTTTGCCTTATGCTGGGCTCCTGTTGCCGGAGCGCCCTCAAAGCTCTTAGAAGACCGCTCGGACTTCTTCTCACCCGCTGCTGGGCTCTTCCCTTCCAGCCAGTTAGCAAGTCGAGTATGACGGTCCTTACAGTACGCGCAGTCCTCCTTCATGTGAGACTTGTTGTAGTGAAGGCACTAGAAGCACCGGGAGTGCTCATCCTCCTTCAAGACATTCTGCAATCCACATCCAGGGCAGTTCCTAAACAGCTTGGATCCAGTAGGCACCGTGTCTTCTTTGTCCTGCACCATGTCCAGCAGAGTAGGCCTCAAATGAGCTTCCGGAATCCTCCAAGAAGAGAAACTCGACGAAAATTCACCCTTGAGGGGCGTAGAAAAATTCCGAAACAGGTCCCCGTTGATCAGAAGAAGAATTGGTGGAGCTTGAGGCTCGAATTGACCGAAAAATAAGAGAAAACGCTTAGGAAAAGGCAAAACGCAGTAAAAGCTCGAGAGCTATAGCACGAGGCCTCCCAAGACTTGAACGTGTGGTAAAAATCTGAAGATGGCTGCCAGAGGAGGTGCAGTCATTGGCTAGGGGCAGTATGACCTAGAGACCAGTGATTGGTAAGTAGTAGAAAGACAGTTCAGAAACGAAACAAACTGATTTTTATTTTAACAATGATTCTCAGCCTGACAACAGGGAATATTCATGAGCATGTGAATCCATGCCAGACCCCATGCTGGAGAAAGATGAGTCCTGGCCCCAGTACTGTTCACTCTTTATAATAATGGGCTGGAAAAGGAACTTGTAGAGACCATGACAGACTACCCGATATTAGGTACCAGGGCTTTCCCTGTCCTAACATATGCAGATGACACCATCTTAATTGCTTCTACCCCCAAGACACTGCAGATGTTGATCTTGGCTTACACTCAATTTATGACCAATTTGGACTTAAAAGCTAATACTATGGGAGACCACTAGGGGCGCGGGACAAGATGGCTGCTTGAATGGCGGCTGCCGCATTTGCAACCGTAAAACCCAAGAGCAGCGAGACATGCCCGACTGGTGACAACCGGGGGCACAGACAGGAGCGAGGGGAACGATAGCTTCCCACGGAAAGTGTGCCAACGAAGCAGAGGCCTTCTCATGGACGGCAGAGACTGGTGGACCGCCCCTACAGCAGAGGAACCCGCGAAATAGAGCGGCCGCACTGGGCGAGACAGGGGGAGGAGCAGCAAGACTCCCCTGTGAAGAGGTGAGCAGAGCCCCCGGCTGGAGCCGTGACCGGGGTTCCCTAGCCCGAGAGCCCTGGCGGATGGACCAGACACCCCACCTGCGGACAGTGTGAGAGGGAGGCAGCGAGTGCCCAAACGTGTCGTGCCCATCCCCCGGGGTAGAACAGCGTCTGGCCAGCAGCAGGACAGGGGGGGCGCAGAGGGTGGCCCCCCCTGGAGACAGCAGAGCTGAGAAGTGCTCTGTGGCACACCGGCCCCGAAGACAGCAGAGACTGGAGGTGGCAGGAGCTAGGACGTGAGAGGACAGGACACATGGGTGGAGGCCCCGCCGCGTGTATCTGGCTGCAGTGAGGGGAAGCCCTGCTGCCCACCGGGAAGGACCGCACCCTGGATTTGGCTGCAGTGGCGGCCCACCCCCGTCCACGTGTGCATACACAGCGGCTCCGGGTGGAGGCCCGGATGATTGCTCCCGCGGGCCCATGAGACGCTGCTGTGGGTCCGAACTGAGAGGAGGTGTGAAACGAGTGCGACCTCATCCCTGGGAGCACTGGCGCCGGGCAGAGCGCAGGGAAAATGGGCAAAGGGAGGTGAGAAACAGCCTGAAGAGGACCCGGGAGCACGTGTGCCCCTCACAGCCCGGGTCAAGAAGCGGCTCACCCCGAGGCCAGGAGCAGGCTGGAGAGGGAATAGGGGACAGAGCGATCCCAGCGCTGGCAAGAGGGAAGCCTCTCGGTGTGAAAGGGGAAGGACCCCAGAAAAGTGACTGGCAGTGCCTCTGACCCTTGTGAGCAACTTAACTACAGCCCGCAAGGGCTGCACGGAGTATGAGCCAAGGAGCAGTGAGAGGCCCGTGGAGTGGGATTGAGGCGTAGATTGAGAGACAAAGTTTGGAGGCACCGAGACTTGCCAGTACAGCGCGGAATAATTGTTTACCAACAGACTCAATCACCTCTTCTCCTACGTGTTTGCCAGGGGATGAATATGGGCAACGCCAGGCGGAACCAAGGGACAGAAGGGCATTAACCCTCTCAGAACTATCATAACGCTTAGAGCAAAGGGCGATAAGAGAGGGGGAGGAACGCGAGCGCAACTAGTGAGAGGAGGAACTAGCTGTGGGATTGCAGAAGGGAGGCATAGAGGCAACAACAGCACACCAACAGAAGGAGGCACGAAGGGGGAAACCAAAGTTGGTGTCAGGAGTAACAGAGGAAGTACCCAGGGACTCGGAATGTAACGGCTGCGGGTACAGACTTCTTGACCATGGAGGATTTAGGCCACATCCTCACAGAGATCAAAGCCTTGAGGGGGACATTCAAGCTTCACTAACAGACCTCACAGACAGAGTAACGGAAGTCGAAGGCAAATTAGAGGCACTGGAGCATAACCAACTCAACACTGACATGGTGGAGATGCGCTTAGATGTGAGAATGACGGAACTGGACCTTCGTGAACAAGAGAGGAGGCTCAAGATCGATGACCTCAAAAATAGGGAGAGGAGAAATGCCTCCATTGCAGTCCGATTCCTAAGCTACAAAAACAAACAAGAAGTCTTAAACAGAGCAAAGCAGCAACAAACAATGGAGTTTAAGGGCTCCAAGGTCGCTATATACCAGGGCCCATCCAATTTCACCCTCGCAAGGTGAAGAGGCTGCAGGTCGCTCACGTCCTGGCTACGGGAGAGGGAGATCCGCTACAGATGGGGATACCCATTTGCACTGGAGTTTGAGGCGGAAGGAGTAGAATATAGGTTAACATCAATAGAGGAGGCGTAGCAGGCCCTGAGACACCTTACGTCAGACAAGGAGCATCAGGAATGAGAGCTGTGCGGCCCACAGGACACAGCCTCGGAAGGGGCGTGTACTAGACCAGCGCCAGGGCCACAGAGAAGAAGGAGAAGACTGGGGGCTGAGAGATGAGAAGTGGTAAGCAAGCGGAAATAGACTCAGACACGAATGGTGGGCAAATGCTCAGATAACCATGAACTGACCGCTGTGGGGAGGCCATTCCAATCTCCAGAATGGGAGAAGGGGAGTCTCAAATTTTACAGTTCAAGCCTCCATGTTGGAGGATTTTGGTTACTGAACAGTTATGTGGTTCGACATTGAGTTTAAGGGGATATCTGGCATCAGAAGGGGCGAATTGCAGAAACTGGAGCAAGGCCCCCCGTGGAGGGAGAGACAGCGCCCAGAGGCGACTCCAATTCTCTGCACTGAGATGATTAAGGGAGCTACAGTAATCTGGGGTGGAGGATAGCAGAGTCGGACGAGGCTTCAGGGTGGGCACCCTGAATGTGAAGGGAGTGAACTGCCCAAGCAAGCGGTCGCTGGTCATCAGGGAGTTTACGAAGGCCTCCTTAGACATCCTTTTCCTGGCAGAGACAAGACTTGTGGAGATGGAAGAGCGGGAGTTGAGAGGAGGGGGCGTGGGAAGGGTTTGCTGGGCCTCTGGACCCGTGAAAAAGGGAGGGGTGGGAATACTCCTTCACAAGAACTGTCGGATTCAGAATTGTGAGGCCACCAAACTGTTGGAGGGTAGATTGTTATTAGTGGAGGGAACACTGGACAGAGCGAGAGTGCTAATGGCAGCTGTATATGCCCCCAACCAAGGGCAGGAAAGATTCACAAGGGAGGTACTTGATATAGTACATGAGCGGGAAGCAGATCTATATGTTATCGACAGAAACTTTAACGCCTGGGCGAATGAAACATGGGACAGAAAACCTACAGAGTTATGTTTGGAAAGGAGGGAGAACAGATGGGGCGACGGAACACTATGCACTGGTCGATGTGTGGTGGCAGAAACATCTTAGGGAAGAGGGTTATAGGTTCTATTCTTTCCCGCATAAACTTACAGAAGAATTGACTCTCTCCTTCTCAATAAGGAGCAGTGTGCGAGATTGATTGAGAGTACTATCAGACCCATGGCATGGTCTGACCACGATATGGTGTGGTGTGCCCTTGAAATGTCCGGATTATACAAGCCAAGGGGTATGTGGCAGTGTAACGACTCGCTCTGGCATGACGCCCTTTTCTCTGACTCTCTTGCGGACGATATAGCGGAATACTTTGAGATAAACGACACAGGGGAGGCGAGTGTGGAAACGCTATGGGATGCGGGGAAGGCCACCTGGCAGGGCATGCTGATCAGAGAGGGGGCACGGAAAAAAAGGGAGAGGGGCCTGGTAGAGGGGAAACTCTGCAGGGAAATAGCCAAAGAGAAAGAGGAAATGCATGCTGGTATGGGAATAGGAGAGGAATTAAGGGAGAAGGTGTTGGCCAAAACAGCAGAGTTAAGGGCCCTAGATATGGGCTCGACACTATGGAAACTAAGGTAATTGAAGCTAAATTATTACGAGAAGAGGGACAAGGCTGATGCGCTCCTGGCAGCCAGACTCCGCGCTCAGAGAGGGGAAAGGTGGGGCACAAAACTGGAAGGTTCTGGAATGGGGGAGGATGATGGACACATGTCGAAAACTATAGCAGAGGGTTTGCTCAATACTCTGAAAAGTTGTACTCCACCGAGGAGGAAGAAGGGTCAGAGGAGGTAGAGAGGTATCCGAGTGAGGTGTGCATGACCAAACTCGCACCCCTAGAAGGTGAACACCTAGACAGTCTTATTACAGAGGCGGCGGTTAGGATTTGCGATATCCCGCCTCCCGGCTGGGAAGTCTCCGGGGAGGATGGGTACACGATAGGATTCTACAAGAAATATTCGGGTATGCTATCGAGACATATGGTTAAACTATATAACTACATCTTGGAGACGGGGAAAGCTCCGGCCTCGTTTAGTAAAGCCCTGATATCTGTCATCCCTAAGGAGGGGTGGGACTCATCCCAAAGTTCCTCTTATCGTCCGATTACCCTCCTGAATGTGGATGAGAAGATTTTCACCCGAATCCTGACAACGAGATTTGAAGAGAAATTGCCACGCCTTGTACACCACGATCAAATGGGGTTCATAGCGGGTAGGCAGGGGCCAGATGTGATTAGAAAAACTATAGATTTATTTGCCCAGGAGAACATTAGGGTTGGAGAGCAGATGTGCAGAGCAATCAGGGCGTTTAATACGGGACCAACGGCTAGGGTGTTCGTCAACGGAGTCATGTCGCGAGATTTCCCTTTGACGAGAGGCACCAGGCAGGGCTGCCCCCGGTCGCCTCTCTTATTCGCCCTGGCCATGGAGCCTTTGGGAGAGAAGATAAGACAAGATGGTGGGATAGAAGGTATTGAGGTCGGGGGGCAGGAGCACAAAATCGGCATGTACGTGGACGACATCCTTATGTTCCTCTCAGACACAGAGCGCTCTGGGTTATAAGGGAATATGGGACAGTGTCAGGCTTCAAAGTAAACATAGATAAGCCGAATCTCCTCCCCTTAGGTGAGGACATGCCAGAGCGACTGCTCAGATGGTCAGCTTTGGGGATACCGATTGAGAGAGACTCCATAAGGTACCTGGGGGTACACATACCGTGTAGGCTTGAAAGGATCTATGAATGCAACTTCCCTCCACTCCTAAATGGGTTAGCGGGCGAAATGGAGAGGTGGGAGAAACTCACAATATCTTGGTTGGGGCGATTAAAATGGTGATTCTCCCCCGAATATTGTATTTATATCAAACGCTCCCGATAGATATACCAGGGACGCACTTTGGGGAATTGAAAAAAAACTATTTCGCTTTCTATGGTGGGGGTGGACGGTGGCGCAGATGGTAGCCTATAAATTACTGATTCAGCCGAAGGAAAAAGGTGGGGTGGGACTACCAGAAATGAGAATGTACTACAGGGCGGGCCAGTTCAGGGCCCTGGTTCCCCACCTACTTGGGGATGATGATACACAATGGGTAGGGATAGAAAACTATAGATTCCGTCCGGTCACTCTGGGAGAATGGTTGTGGGCACCGAAGAAGGCAATGCCAAAGGGAATCTACTCTCACATGATACTACGCCCACTACTAATGTTGTGGATGGATAGAAAGGAGATGGAGGGCGTCACAACCTGGCCATCCCCCTTGAGCCACATATGGCCCCCACCCATACGGGACGCAATACAGGAGCATGGTGGCTTCCAGGACTGGTTTGAAGCAGGCCTAGAGAGTGGCAAAGGTGCTTAAGAAGGATGAGTTTGTGGGAATCGCAGAGCTAGAGGCAGCGCTGGGGCTGAGAAACATATCTGCCTTCAAATATCTTCGACTGAAGGGTGCCCTAAAAACCAAAAGGTGGACGGAGGCATTACAGAGAGAACTGACACAAACGGAACGAATACTAGATACAGCGAGGGGTACTACTAGGGGGCTCATCTCGAGATTATACCAAGCGCTCCTTGAAGCTAGAAGGGATGATGTATACATGCACAGGGTGAGATGGGAGAAAGACATGGGGAGATAGGTCCAAACCTATGGAAGAGGCTCTGCCTAAACACGCACCGCACATCAGTCGCCTGCCGGTACAAACTACATGGACTCAAACTGCTCTACAGGTGGCAGTGGGACCTGGCGAGGCTGGGGAAGGTGTACCAGTGAGCAGACCCCCATTGTTGGAGAAAATGTGGCTGTATAGTTGATTATTGGCATGTATGGTGGGACTGTGCAAAGGCTCAGCAATACTGGAAGGAAGCGTTGGGGTGGATAAGGGACTTGGATGGGGTGGAAAGGAGGATGGACCCATTGCTGGTGGTGTTCGGAATCGAAATAACGGATGGAAAATGGGGGAGACTACCACATATGCCGCACTATCTCCTGCTAGCAGCAAGGGCATGCCTGGCAGGTGGTTGAAAAAGTGATACTCTCCTGAGCAGGAAGTAGTGGGCGACAAAGGCTCTGGAGCTCCACAGAATGGAGGAGTTTACAAGACAGATACATGAGTTAACAAGACCGATACATGATCAGTCGCCTACCAAGGCTATAGAATGGGCACTGTTCCTGTAGAAATTTGACCCAGAACACCACGAGGAGACTCCGGAGGCAGGGGGAATAGGGAGTTGTCCCAGAGAAAAGATACTGCAATGAAGGAGGACATGAGCAAAATGGCAGAGAACAGGAATAGACCCATGACCGGAGAGGTGCGGGGCACCCCCGCCCTCAAACCATAGGCTATGTATATTGAAATGGAAGGGGGGACCCCGTAGGGCTGGAAAGAAAGACTACCCCCACTGAAGCCAGAACACTGTTGGGGATAGGGAGGAGGAGGGTATGTTCTGTTGCATGTGGAGGAGGGTGGGACAAAACTCAAAAACTGGTTGGTACCGATCAAGTAAGATTACTTGTAGACTATTTGTATGAGTTGTACAGTGTTGATACCAATAAAGCTAAGTTTGAAAAAAAAAGTTAATACTATAAAATCTGCAGTCATGGTATGTGCGGACTCCTGATGGAAACAGAACATGAAGGTGAGCAAGATGGTTTGTGAGGGGGCAGTTATTCCAAGAGCTAAGGCCCTTGATTATCTGGGTATGTGTTTTTCCACCTCAATGTCTGGGAAAGCACATGTAGAGGAAAACGTGAGTGAATGTGTCAGTCATTGGGTGGCGTTTCCCAGATTTATGTCAATGTGTCAAGGTCAGCCTCTACACATGATTCTTCAGGTTTATTTCATGCAGACAGAGTCAGGGTCATCTATGGTGCTTCCCAGTTTAGCGCCCAATTTTGCAGTGCATGCAGAGCTGGGAGCTTGTTTTCTGGAAGATGACCCGACGTCTGGCCCCCCTCCCTCATTGGCTACGTATCTGGGCAAATGTGGATCACATATTTTATAATTAGGGAAATTGGAAAGAAGGAAGACTTCATGAGTATTACATGGTTAGGCTATGTTTAATTAAGCCTAATAAAAATGAATAAACTAGCACTTTTTGATCCAAGCACTTTGTCTACTGCCCAGTGAAACTTTCATAATGGAAATTTTAGAACCTATTTGAGAGAGCCGCGTGAGAATAAGGAACTGTTAAATCCATGCAAATAGGAAACATGCCATTACTTGATGCGTTGATTCCTTACAAGTGTATTTAACTTTTAGTCATCAACCATCAGACCAGTGGCTGATTACCAGAACCCGCTTTGACTGTTTGGGGCTGAATGCCAATACTGCCAAGCGGAATGTCCCCATTGGGGTCACTAGTTGTCCTTTGTGTAATTCAGACCCTGAAGATCTTTTGCATTTTATTTTTGTTTTGCCCAGCATATTTGTATATCAGGGCCAGGACGATCTTACTGGTCATAAGATAGTTTTATGACTGTACATTAATATCGCCTTGTACACAGCAGGATTAGTCTTTATTGTGGGATAATGGCCGCCACCAAGTTACGTCCTGAGGAAAAGCCGAGGGCCATAAAATGGGGAAGGGTCATTAGCTCAAGCTATAATGTCCTCTCCAGAGGTCTGCAAGGATATCAGCACATAACGGTAGTAGTAATGCATGTTTTGGTGGTGAAGTAAACACGGTTAGTCCAAATAAATTGAGCCATTATTGCAGCTTTCCCGCCCCGGCTGGTGTTTATCGCTCCGCCAGCCCGAGCTTTGGTAGGACCGAGCGAAGTGTTGGCCTCCGCTCAGGCTGCAGGCCGTTAAACGCCATGTCCACCCCCCCAGGTGGGGTGTGAAGGCTATTTGCACCCCAGTATTTCCCAGTGTGCAGATAGTTTTTTTAAAAAAAAATCTTCAAACAGGAGATGAGCTCTGCGTGAGCACATCTCTCGATGGAGAAAAAGAAAATTTAAAAAAATGGACACCATTAAAATAGAAAAGGGACTACATCCGTTTTCAGATGACGGCGGCCATAGAAAGCAGGTTCCAAATGTACACCATCATCCGAAAATGGACCTCGCCACTTTTCTATTTTTATGGTGGCAGCCATTTTTATCGACTCCCCCTCCCCCACCGTGGGCGGTGAATGCACAATCACGCCCAGAAGACAGATTTTGTAATGAAAAAATAACTTATACTAAAAACAGCCTGTGGTTTACTTGCAAATTGACCCTAGGATGGTTTTCAGTCAGACATTGGTTTTAAGTCAAAAGCACTTTGTAAGCTCGTCCAGGACAGTGCTTCATTGCACTTAGACGTGCACTGCCACCATCCTCCGATTTGCTTCAACAGACTCGGCCTCTGTTCCCCTTACTTAAATTGGAGTGACTCACCCAGCTACTCATAACACCACTGAGACTTTTGCTGTACACTGCGCACGGAGTGAGGTGAACCCTGCTCCAGTTCATGCTGGCGGACTTCTAGGCCGTGCATTAGGAGTCAGGTGGGGACTGCTCCTACAGTTCATCTTGTTGCTGAAATCTGGTGCAAAGACCTTACTGCTCAAGTTGAGCTTTTACAGATTTATTCGACTTTCGCCACTAACATGAAAATACATAATCTAATACAACACAATAAACATATCCCTTTAAAATACCTAAATACAGCCTATATACCTTCTAATATTAGGTTAAAATTGCCATATCTTTCAAAGCAGCTTTGCCATTCACAAATATCCATTATAAAATTAATGTCATTACAGCACATTAAAAACGGCAGCCTCCACTGTAGTTCTAATTTTATAATGAATAAAAAAAGCCCCTTAGCCAGCATCTCCTGCAAGCTGCAAATTAACATAAAACGCAATAGGTCTTCGATGGCCCCAGAACAGGACCTAGTATTACTTAACCAACATATGCAGCCCTTTAATAGGTCAAACTTTCAGTCTCAGCATTAAAGTAATCCTCCAATGTTCTGTAGATCTCAATTTAAATGTATTTTCTACACAGTCCACATAATATTTGAGAACTCAGGTTGGAAATGAGCATTATCGCATAATCATATTCCAAAGTCTTTGCTCTCTTCTTTAGGTCCACCTTATTTATTTCATCATTACTAAAATGCATAAAGTCAACGCCCCAATACTTGCACACAACGGAACACTTTTTTAAACCATGGATACTTTAGATGTGGAAGTTGGGCCTTCATTTCCCCAACTGCATTATTTCGGTTGTCCGAGCTAGCGGTGGATATTTTTAAGAATTCAAAAAATTTAAAAAATGTGTTCCACTAAGAGCCTAATACTAGATACTCTCAGCTCCATCTGCAGTGCCTCACCTGGCGTACTAGGCCGAAGACCAAGTATCTTCCTCAGGATACCGTTTTGTATACAGTTGAATATAGCACAATCAGCATGGCCCTATATTTCACAGCCATAAGCCACCTGGAATATACTTTGGCCTCCAGGATCTTAGCGCACTTATCCAAATTTAAGTCCCCAAACCACTGAGGCCAAAGTTGAGCATGCAAAATGGAAATGCACAATGCCAGAACTATATCAAGATTGTGATGGGACAAATTAGGGATCAATCATCTGGTATGACAGCAGGAGAAGGTGCAGATAGCCCTGAATTACTAAAAGGTGAAGTCAGCTTCAAATAGAAGGAAAGGGAGAAGGTACAGCCACCTCTATGGAGCATAGTTTGCCACAAGGTTTTGTGTGGGTTCCTTTGAATGATTGTACACCTGCACTCACTATGAGAAATGCTTTAGACTTCAGGGCACTGTGGTGGAATTACCTATTCTCTGCAGGAGGACAGGGATGAGCAGTGGCTAAACTGCCTACTCAGCCCGCAATACTATTGAACAAGCAGTGATCCCAGAGATGTGATCCCAGAGATGAACACGGCACATCACTACAGGTATACCCCCTTTGTCTGTTTTGGTAGTGCATGCCGAGGGTAGGCTATATCTTCAGGAAGGATGCAAGAGGATACATTTGCAACACAGTAACAACACAATGGTACCAAAATAAAAATGTCCAATCAAGGTTCTATAAAAATAGGGCTTTAATAAAAACAAGCAATGCAGTCAACTAATTACAATCACTCAAGGGACACACCTGTAAGAGAAACAGAGAATGGAGGTTTTTGTTAAGCACTCTGAGTTGATGAGCAAGGGTGTTCAGGCAAAAGTATTTCATCAGCAATGTCAAGGTTCAAGTATATGCCTTTAAAAAGGAAGATAGTGGGGGCTTAAAAGTCACAATGGTCCTTCAAGGTGAACCGGGAGAGCAGGGCCTCTTTAAATGCTTTTTGTATCTGGTCTTTGGGGCTCAACAGCACCAAGTGAAGCCAGTGGGAGAAAAGGGCGCAGGGTGTTAGTGCTGGCAGGGATTACAGCACCAGCCTGCATTCAACCACCGTCTGGAGACAGTTCTCTGCCCACCCACTTCTGGACATAAACTTCCCTGCACTCCCCTGCGACAAAGCCAGCAGGGGTGTGGGTTTGGGAGATCTGGGGGGGGATATGGAGTGGGGTGTTAGTGCCGGCAGATTGTTTGCGCTGGGCAGGCACAGGAGAAATCCTGTCTGGCGAGTTACACTGTTGGTCCTTTGATCTTCTGTTATTCTGTTTTACAGCTTATTTCATAAACTGCTCCTGCGACAGATTCCCCCGTGAGTTTAGCTCTGTGATCCGCCGGGTACCTGGTATGAGACTTTGTATACCAATTTGCTTACTGTTGTCCCCCGAAGCCGCTATAACTACGCATTGGTAACCATTCGGCTTTCTCGGTTTGTCGTTGATTAAGAGGATTACCCTCCCCTCCACACTGCCTGTGAACCTCTGGGAACTTGTTAACTCCAGTGTAAAGCAGCAAGTACTGCCTTACACCTCTGCTCTATATCGCATTTCAGGGAGTACGTGAGGGAGGGGGGGGAAATCAGACTATGGATGCCCCTATAGCCAATCATGCGTGCCTCCGTCCCGTACTTTTGTGATTTAAAGGTTCTTGGTAGTGAGCCGACAAGACCAATTTGTTGTCTTGAGGGGGCGTGAGAGGACACATTAAGGGGTTGGTCTTTTGTGTGTGGCTTTGTCAACTCTGAACCCCTGGGACTCTGGTGGCTTTTCTAAGTTATAGTCCCCTTCCTTAGCCCTTTCTCAGTCACTTTGCCAGAAAATAAGCTCTGAAACTACACACTGAAACAGACATTTGTGGTGAAGGGTGGGACAATTGGAGGAGTGCGCCTGGTTGGAGGTTTGCGCTCCGAATTTCCCTATCAGTGTCCCTTTTTTCCTCTTTCTTTCCCCTTCTCCCCCCTTCTTCTAGGTACTGTCTTTTTGTGCTTTTTTAGTATTTGACAGGGATCTGAGTAAGTCTGTGACAACGAAGGGGGGGGTGACGGGGGAAAGGTCAAGGGCTCCAGTGTCAATGGCACAACTATGGCCAACAGAAAGGCGGAATTGCCCATTTCATCACGAGCTAGAAGTGATAAAATGTCAAGGATGTTCAGACCTATAATGGAGGTAAACACTCTTATCACAGAAATACAAAGCCTATTTGATATTGAAGGAGTGAACACAAACCAGTGATTTATTCAGTCAGTGATTGTGCAGTAAAAAGACAATGCAGATGACTTAATTACACTCTATGAACCCCAATCAATAAGAGGCATCACTAAGGAAACCCCAACCTTAAGACGTTCAATTGAGGACCCTCGGGACCATTTTAAAATTAGCCAGAAACCAGGCCAAGAGGGGGGGGGGGGAAGAAGGAACACGTTACTTACCTGTAACAATTGTTCTCCAGCATGTGTCTGGCATGGATTCACATGCTCATGAATATTCCCCGTCGTCAGGCTGGGAATACTCGGTAAAAGAAGAAACAGTTTCACTTTCACTTACAAACTGTATTTCTCCTTTAAACTAATCACTGTCCTCTGGGCGATACTGCGCCCATCCAATAACAGCCCTCTCCCCAAGTCCCGCTTCTGGCAACCATCTTCAGATTTGCTAAGCACGTAAAGTGTCAGCATGACCAAGAAGAGCCACAGAGGGGCAGAGGGAACATGTGAATCCATGCCAGACCCATGCTGGAGAACAATAGTTACAGGTAAGTAAATTGTTCCTTCTCCAGCACAGGGTCCGGCATGGATTCACATGTTCATGAATAACAAATACATAGCAGTACAATATTACACAACCACAGGAGGTGGCAAGGCTCAGCAGAAGCAATTAACTCTTGCCTCTGGAACAGACTCGCCCTCAAGCGAACAGGTTGCGCAGCACTGCTTGGCCGACTGTGGATTCCTCCCTGCAATCCCTGTCGACACAGTAGAACTTCATGAAGGTGTACATGGACCTCCAAATAGCAGCGCTGTAGATGTCTAGCAGGGGCACACCAGACAGAAACGCTGTCATCACAGCGATCTCTCAGGTGGAGTGGGCTCTCGGACGGCCGGGCATCGGTAGGTTCGCCATCCGTTGACGGTGCGTGATGCAGCCGGAGAGCCACCTTGAAATGAAATGGAAGCATTGGACAAGGCCTTCCCATGGTTCACAGGACCAACGTTCACAAACAATTGTGAAGTCTTCTGAAAACTCTTTGCACGTGTCATGTAGAACTTCAAGGCACGAGCAACGCCAAGGGAGTGCAAGGCCCTTTCAGCCAGTGATGAAGGCTTTGGGGAAAAAACAGGCAACACCAAAGACTCATTGAGGTGGAATTCCGACAGAACCTGCAACATGAAAGAGGGGGACGTCGGCAGCACCACCCTGGATTAGTGGAAAGTCAGGTATGGTTGCTTGCAGGATAGGACCTGGATCTCACCTACCGCCCGGGCAGAGGTGATGGCCACAAGGAATGCTGTTTTCCACGAGAGGAACTTATGCATAAGCTCAAAAAGGGCCTCCCCCTCCCATGAACCTCATCAGCACCATGTTGAGTTCCCATGCCGGGGCATGAGCCTTCACCGGCGGGAAAGATAGAAAAAGTCCTTTGCCGGACTCCTTGACTAGTCGATGAGACCAAAGTGAAGACCTTCCTGGAGACCTGGTGTATCGGGAGATAGCCACTAGATGTACTTTGATAGAGGCATGCGCCAGTCCAGAATCTGCAGGGCTGTGACCCTCAGAGGGGTAATCTTCTGAGACCGGCACCATGTAGCGAAATGCTTCCACTTGTGACCGTAGCACTTCAAAGTAGACTACGCCCTGAGGACCTCCCCTTCAGTCCACAGGCAACTCATAGCCTACAGACTCTAGAGCTGCAGGAGCCAAGCCCTCAGGGCTCAGCGATCATGGGTCATGATGAAGCATTGCACCTCCTTCTCTGGTGAGAAGATCCAGAACAGCTGGCAGCTTGACAGGAGGTGACGCTGACAAGCTGAGAAGGTCAGGATACCAAATCTGCCTTGGCCACGCCGGTGCAATGAGTATCATCCTGCACTGGCACTGTCCGAGTGTGTTGATGACTCGTAGCAGGAGAGGCAACAGAGGAAACACGTGCAGAAATGTTCCTTCCCACGAGAAGGAGAATGGGTCCCCCAGGCCACTCGATTGGTGGAATCTGCTGGCAAACCTCTGGCATTTGGAGTTTGCCGCAGTCGCAAACAGATCGATCTGAGGCCTGCCCCACTTGATGACGATGTAGTCCACCTTGTCCTGCCGAAGTTCCCACTGTTGGCAGGAGCGCAATTCCCTGCTGAGGGAGTCTGTGATGGTGTTTCTTGTGAATGGGGACATGGAAATAGGGATCATCCAGGTTCACCAACTTCAAGAGGTCTCCTTCCTCCAGTTGGTTGAGCACGTGTTGCAACGTGACCATCCTGAACTTTTGGGACTTCAAGTATTTGTTGAGACGTTGTAGGTCTAAGATGGGCCTTCAGCCCCGGTCTTCTTCCTGGCCAGAAAGTATCTGGAATAGACTTCGAAGCCCCAGAGTCGTTGGGGAACTAGCTCCATCGCCATTTTTCGCAGCATGGCCCGTACCTCTTCCAGGAGCTGAGGGATGTGCTGTTCCTGACGGGTAATCAGAGGGATTCGCGGACACCTAAGGTTAGGTGTTGAACTCTAGGGTGTGCACCTGGGGAAGAGCATCCAGCACCCATCCTTCGGTGATCTTCCACTCACCGACAAATTTCGTCAGCCGGCCTTCCACCGAGGTGCACATGTGGGGGTCCGACATCCTGGCCAGTTCAGGCCTGTTTCGGAGCCGGAGTACTGCCCTGCGGGCGATGTGGACGCTGTCCTCTGCTACCGTAGGCCTGGGAACGGCCTCTGTAGGTTCCCTGAGTCATGGATCTGGAAGGCTGTGAGGCAAGATTTTATGCAGTACCCTGTGGAAGTCTGCACCAGCCTGACCTCTTGCCAATAGTTAACCCAACCTTTGGTATAAGCATGTTCTACACAAATTGGTAGACTGACTTAGCACCCAGGCTTATCTCAAGAGGGGTCAATGTGAGCTGTAGGGTTATTACACAGAGACTCACAGTACAAGTATGTAAATAAACACTTGCACTCAAGGTTTCTTGATTAAACAATTATTAAGTTAACAGGGACTTGAATAAGCCTTCTTTAGAAGGGAGCAATATATATGTAACACAAAAATATACTTCAAATTGCACACTCAGTTTCTTTAAATCAGTAAATAACCATTTGGGATGACACACACATTCTTCCTACACCCTGAGGTGGCTTAAATAACTAGGACACTGTGGATATTAATATATCACTGGTTAATTTAGAGCAATACTGAGGTTAGTGTCAAAAGAAGAAGGCGAGGGAATAAAACAATGGTTAACAAATAGTTTTAAGCAGGCAAGTACTTTTTGAACCCTCCAATGCAAAGTATATTAACCCTTTCCTGAGGGAAAGGCAAAACACAAAGTCAGAGGTAAGAAGAATCTTTCAGGGAGCCAGGACAGCCAATGTTAGTTGAGCAAAAGTCTAGGTGAGATAAGCACGTCTTGCACAATGTTTTAAAAATGTTTGTATAAATTGAAATCAATGTAGGGCCATAAACTGGGAGGCTTGTGAGGGGCAAAGCAGCAAGCAACTCTTCAAAAGCAAACAAGACAAGTCTTAACTGAGAACCAGCAAGGCTACACAACAAAAGGCAAGTCCTTTTAGTTGTACAGTACCTTTGGTTAGAAGAAATTGGTTCCAGCTGGCTTCTGTTCCTGTGTAGGTCTGCAGATCCTGTTGTTCCTGGGCCTCAGTTGTGGGAACAAGAGGGAGGACATCTGGGGACTCCTGCACTACGAATTGAAGGTCAGCAGCAGCAATGGGCAAACTTCAGATCAGCTGCACTTTGCGATTTCAGTTTATCGCGACCCTCGCAAATAGCACTACCGCGGTTCTTGGATACCTTAATGGACTTTCCTCGCATCTGGGTGCATTCCTGTAACCAAGGAAACTAAGCAAAGGGAGTATATCAGGCCCCTCGCTCGCTTCCTGCCCTGCCAGACACGCTGGAGCCGGAGGCAGGCTTCACCAGTGAATCCCGCCAAAGACAAAATGAACAAAGGGACCAAACCTGGTTTGGCAGCAGAGTAAATCTCAAGAAGGACCTTCACAACAAGAGATGGCGAAAAAAGAAGACGGGGCCATTTTGACAAAATGGGCACCCACGGGTACCTTAATGCAGCTGTAATTGTAGCCCGCGGTCGAAACACTCAATGGTAACAAAAAGTAAACCACTGCCATCAGCCATTAATTGTAGAAAGGGTAACAAAAATGTTACATGACCAACTAGACAAAGGAGATACTAAGTAAACCCGCCAGCACCCTATTGTAAAATAGTGTGTGTGCTGGGTCTAGAAAGTTACAAGATGTAAGTAAAGCCAATTTCACTTCACTGCTCTTGGAAACAGTAGTTTCACCAAGAGAAGGTATTTAAATCTTTGGGAAATCTAACCGACTTCCCTGTGCCACTGCACTGAAGGTGCTGTGTATCAAAATGTAAAGATGATGCCTATGGAGTTTGTCAGACTACAAAGTCAAAAAGAAACACAGAAAACACATAGAATTAAAAGTACAAAGTCCCAAAGTTCAGCAAAAGATCTGAGAGTCTCTAATGTGGGAGGAATTTAGCACCAAACAAATATTCTCCCCAGCAAGGGCCAACCATACAAAGAGGAGAAACCTTTGGAAGACCTGCTCAACTTTCCCCTGGAGGAGTGAAAACAAGAATGATGCTGCTGGAAAGTGCCCAGGGACCGGGCAGTCTCTGTATCCCTTTGATGGCCTGGAGGCACCCGTCCACGACCTTCCCAAACAAGTTCTCTCCGTTAAAGGGCATCTCCAACACCTTCGCCTTGACCTCCTGCTGGAAATTCAGCTTTGTCGACAAAGGCACACACCGTTCCCCATCTGTCGGAACCCTGTGTCGTCGAAGTACAACGCCACTGTAATGCTGTGATCAGACGCTATTTTCCTCTCCTGGAAAAGAGGGATTGCCTCCATCCTCTTATCGTCAGAGGGGGGATACTTCAGAATAGGCCCCAGCTTGTACCACAGCTCGCTGTCATAACTGGCTAGGATCGCCAGTGTGTTAGGCACCTAGATAGTTGACGCCGCTGTGTAAATCGCCTTCCTTCCAATGGCGTCCATCTTCTTCCCCTCGCTGTCTGCAGGGACCGAAGATGACAAGGACAGGTGAGCCGACCATTTTGTCAGGGCCGCCGATACAACTGAATCCGGCGATGGCTCCGACCTCAGGGACTAGGGTGCGGAGTCCGGCACCCAATACTTCTTCTCCAGCCTATCCGGTTTGGCTTGAGCCATGCAAGGAGCACTGCCATGTTTGCCTTCCTCTTGGCCTTGCGCCTCTGGTACAAGAAACCTTCCTTTCTGGTTTCTTCGGGCACAAGCTGGAATAGCTCAGAGGCTCTGGAGATCATGGAGAGGAACAACCCCACCTCCTCCGGTGATTACACCCTAAGTGGTGCATCCAAATCCAGAGACTTGCTGTCCATTGCGACGTTATCCTTGTCGTCGTCCGTAGTCGTGGCTGTACCCGTCCCCGTCCTGTTGGGGGGAGAAGGGGACGGACGCGGATGTGAAGGCTCAAATGGGGGCGTCGGGTGATGCTTCCTCTTCTTCGTTGAGGCTCAACGGGGGCCTGGAAGACCACTGGAACTGGGCCCATCCTCTTCTGGATCTCAGACACAAAGGTGTGAAGGGTCGACAGAATGTCCAGAGACACATCCCTAGGCTGAGCTGGTGGGATCGGAACATTAAGCCGACTCTGGAATCCTCCCTGGAATGCCTGTCGACACAGTAGAACTTCATGAAGGTGTGCGTGGACCTCCACGAAGCAGCCCTGCAGGTGCCTAGCAAATGCACACCAGAAAGAGATTGTTCTGGTGGAGTGAGACTCCTTGTCCTAGTCGTCCGTGGATGAGACCTCCATGGCCTGGGCCACGGCCTGGGAGGGCTGTTTTGGGGGCTCCTCAAACCCCCTTTTTCCCTGCTGCGGTGCTTCAACCCGAGCCTGAGCCGGTTTACTCACTTCCGGCTTGCCAGCAGACTTTGTCAAAGTCACTGCGGCGGTGTCGCGCCTTGGGGGCAGGGATACCTTCTGAGCTGCGGGGGCTACCTTCACAGGGTCAGCTCCCTTAGCAGTCGCCACCAACTCCATCGTTGAAGTCTTAGCCTGTGTCAATTGGGCCTGTTTGGGCTGTTCAGCTTTCTTCTCCTCCGCCCATGGTTTCTTGAGACTTCTACTGCAGTTTAGTCGGGTTAAATGATTTCCTTTTCGTGGAGGAGCTCAACGCCTGGCAATTGAGGCCCAGAGAAATGTCAATCGTGCCCTGTAGACCTTGGGCCCTGTTCTGCGGCAAACCCAGTGGGCTGCCTTGTCTTGGGCCCCCACGGATGAGATGCCCTGAAAATGACTTAGAAGACCGCTCCTCGGACCAGCCAGTCTGGGTGAGGCATGACCCTGCTCGGAGCACGGGGCAGAGGCCCTGTCGTTCAGCCACGCCACCATTCTACTGTGCCTGTCCCTCGTCTTGGTGAACCTGAGACATATCTCGCACTCCACCTCATTATGGTCTGGGTACAGGCAATAGAGGCATTGCAGGTGCTTGTCTTCCACAAACGCATTCCGTAACCCGCACTTGGTGCAGGGTTTGAAGAGGGACCTTTCCCTCCTTCTCCGCATGGTCAGGGGGTGGTGGCGAAGTAGACCTGATGGCCTTCTGAAATCTTCTACAATTTCACCCTTGAGAGGTGCTGAAATTCACTGACAATGGATTCCCACTGTCGGCACATGGAGAAGAGAGCACACAGGCTCTTTGGGAACAAAAATAGAACCTTTTTCTGCCAAAAACACAAACAACGTAGAAGTAGCTCGAAGAGCAAATTCGAGGACTCCCAACACTGAAGCGTGCGGTAAAAATCTGAAGATGTCTGCCAGAGGAGGGGCTAGGGAGAGGGCCGTCATTGGATGGGGGCAGTATGACCCCAAGGAAAGTGATTGGTTTAAAGGAGAAATACAGTTTGTAAGTGACAGTGAAACAGTTTTTTCATTTAGCAAGGATTCCCAGTCTGACGACGGGGAATATTTGTGAGCATGTGAATTCATGCCAGACCCCATGCTGAAGAGATGGAGAACTATGTATTCCCGATGGAAGACAATTGCGCGGGGGAAGGGAAGTTGGAACCCAATATTGTTAATTTCCACATCTATCAGGAGAGGGCGAGTCTCGAAGCACCATTTGTAATTCCTGACAATCAGTCTCAGCTCACAGTGGACAGCCCCTCCCTCCTGACACACAAAGTGTAACTGGGAACAGTGCAGTAAACATGAATGCACAGGTCCATCTCCATAATATTTTGAACTACTCTTAGCAGAGGGACACAAGGCCAAGACAGAGAGAAGGAGTATTAGCCGGTGGGGTAAAGGGAGAAAGAGCCAAGCAAAGGCAATAGGAAGCGGGGCAAGAAGGAAAAGAAAGCCCCTTAGGGAGAAGGTCAAGCATACTCAAACTATGGGAACACAGACTCACAACTTGGAACAATGTGTAAAACAATAATCAGGGGAATAAGATCAGCCCTAAAGTAGAGGAAATTCTGTTAGAAGAACAAGTTACTTCTTACCTTGTAACGTTCTTTCGACGGGATGTTCCTCCGACTCATTCCTTATCTTTGATAATACGTTTCCAGCTTGCTGGCCTCTGAAATTTTTTCTGTGGAGGGCGCTGCGCGTCGACGTCAGCCAAGACGATGTCCCTCAACGGCCACCGTATCGGCGCCGACGTCACCATGCCCATAAATAGCCACGCGCTGCGTCCGTTGCTCAGTTCCGTTTTGTAGCATAAGAAAAGTCATGCCCGAATTGGTTATTGACCCTGAAGGAGCGTAAGCTGCAACCACAAGGAGAGTATCACTGCGGGGATGGATGGGAGGGGCGATAAGGAATACGTCGGAGGAACATCCCGTCGAAAGAACGTTACAAGGTAAGAAGTAACTTGTTCTTCGAAGGGATTGTGTCCCCCGACGTATTCCTTATCTTTGATAGACTCCCATAGAAGTGGCATGTAATTGGAGGTGGGAGTGAGAATGTTATGTATCCCTTTAGGGATGGATCGAATGTAATACGGCCTTGCCAAATCTGGTCTGTTGACTAGTGGAGGAATCCAGATTGTAAAATGTTGTGAATTTATGTGCGGACGACCATGTGGCAGCCGCACATGTGTCTCGGACCGGTACCCCTCTTTGGAGAGCCGAAGAGGCTGCGATACCCCTGGTTGAATGAGCCCTGGGATTTTGGGGTGGCTCTTTCCCTGCCAGATTGTAACATTCCAGAATGGCCAAAATAATCCACCTGGAGATGGTTTGTTTTGTTATGGGTAGTCCCAATTTGTGACCTGAGTATCCTACAAATAGTTGGTCTGCTTGCCTGATCCTAGCCATTATGCTGATGTAAAAGCCGAGAGCTCGCCTTGGGTCCAGCCTATGTAGCCTTTCTTCCTCTTTCCCCGGATGGGGAGAAGGGTAGAACGAAGGTAGAGTAATTTTCTGAGTAATATGAAATTCAGAAACCACCTTTGGGAGCAAATTAGGCTTCACCTGTAGGACAACTTTGTCCTTGTGGAAAATTGTATGTGGGGGTTTACAGGAGGGAGCTTGTAGCTCGCTCACCCTCCTAGCAGATGTTAGTGCTACCAATAGGACAGTTTTAAGCGTGAGAAATCTCAGCGAACAAGAGTGAAGTGGTTCGAATGGAGTGCCCATTAGGAAGTTTAAGACTAAATTTAAGTCCCATAAGGGAACCTGGAATGGTTTTGGAGGATAAACATTAGTTAATCCCTTGAGAAATTATATCACTAGAGGAAGTTTGAAATACAATGGTTCCTCCGCAGTACGCTTGAAGATAGAAAGTGCTGCGAGATAGCCTTTTACAGTGCCAACTTGAAGGCCTGAGTTTGCCAAGTAGAGTTGAAACAATAACACCGTTGGTGTACTGCATGAAAAAGGGTCGATATTCTCTTCCCTACACCAGCTGCAAAATTTGCTCCAACGGCAGCGCTATAAAGACTTTGTTGCTGGCCTTCTGGCCGAAAGCAACACCTCAATGACGTCATCAGGGAGATCCCAATCCTTGTACCTCACCCTTTCAGAAGCCAAGCGTGAAGGTTGAGGGTTCCGGTGTCTGGATGGAGAACCTGACCTCCCTTCTGCGAGAGAAGATTCTCTTTGAGTGGAAGACGGATTGGAGGACAGATGGACATATCTAGAAGGTCTGGGTACCACGTTCTCCTGGCCCAATCCGCGGCAATTAGGATCATGGTTTTCCGGAATCTTCTCAACCTCCTGATCATTTGAGGAATAACGGGGACTGGTGGAAATGCGTAAAGGAGTGGAAACTCCCAGTCCACTACGAACGCGTCTCCTAGAGCTCCTCTCGGGGGAAATTCCCTTGAACATAACAGATTGCACTTCCTGTTGGTGCTTGTGGCGAACAGATCCACCTGAGGGGTTCCCCAAAGGGCGAAGGTCTCTTGAAGGACTTCCTGAGCTAGCTCCCACTCGTGGGAGACTGTGCTCTGCCTGCTCAGAGCGTCCGCTGTCAAGTTCTTCTCTCCCGCTAGGTGGACTGCCGATAGAGAGATTCCTTCTTGGATTGCCCAAAACCAGAGCTGCATCGCCTCTCTGCACAGTGGCAGTGATCCTACACCTCCTCTTTTGTTGAGGTAGTGCATGGCCACCGTGTTGTCCATCATTATCAGGACATTTCTCCCCTGTACTGATGGCAGGAAAGCTTTCAGCGCTAGTCTGATCGCTCTTAGCTCCAATAGGTTGATGTGTAGTCTGGACTCTGATGGAGACCAACGACCGCTGATGGTTAAGTCGTTGGCATGGGCTCCCCACCCCGAGAGTGAGGCGTCTGTGACTACTGTTATCTCCGGCCATGGGTTGCCAAAACAGTTCTCCTTTCAAGATGTTTTCTGGATAGGCCCACCATTGAAGGTCGCGGACTACCTTGTCCGGAATCCGGAGGAGATCTGTCATTCTTCCTGAGAATTGCGACCGCTGACTTCTCAGTGCCCACTGAAGAGATCTCATTCTCAGGCGAGCCTCTGGCACAAGGAAGATGCAGGATGCCATGAGGCCTAGCAACCTCAAAAAGTCGAAGGCTGGGAGACGTTGGGCATTTTGAAACTTGGTGACCATCTGTAGAATATCTTGAGCCCTCACCTCTGGTGGCAAGGCTTTTCCCAGGGAAGTGTCCAGGACCGCTCCAATGAACTGGAGTCTCTGTGATGGTATCATCTGTGACTTCTTTAAATTGAGGGAGAAGCCCAGTTTGCGAAGGAAGTGGCAGACATTATCTAGCTGGGCCGGGGCTTGTTTCAAAGATACAGCCCTGATCAGCCAATCGTCCAGGTAGGGGTAGACGTGGATCCCTTCCCTCCTTAGACTCGCCGCCACTACGGACATTAGCTTGGTGAAGATCCTCGGGCGAAGGTCAGCCCAAATGGCAGAACTCGAAATTGATAATGAGAGTCGCCAATTGCAAACCTCAGGTATTTCCTGTGTTTGAGATGGATTGGCACATGAAAATAAGCATCCTGAAGGTCCAGAGATACCAGCCAGTCCTGGAGCTGGAGGGCCTGAAGGATCTGAGAGAGAGTTACCATCTTGAACTTGCCCTTCCTGAGGAACTTGTTCAATTCTCTTAAGTCCAGGATGGGTCTCAGTCCTCCGTCCTTCTTTGGTATGAGAAAGTAGGGGGGGGAGTACCAGCCCTTGTTCCTGTCCGCTACAGGTACCGGTTCTATGGCACCTTTCTCTAGCAGGTCTATAATTTCCTGCAAGAGAAGCAGATCTGGAACTTTTAGAGAGCTGTTCCCTGGTGGATGACTCTGAGGGATGTGTAGAAAGGGTAGGCAGTAACCCTGGGCAACTGTCTCCAATGCCCAAGCATCTGACGTTATAGCCTGCCATTCCGTCAGATGGTGAGTTAACCTGCCCCCTACAGGTGTATTGTGTGGAAAGGCCTCAGAGTGGTTTGGGGGCGGCTGATGCAGATGCCGAGGGTAAAGAGGCACCTGCTGCTGCTGCGGCCTTATTACCTTTGACCCGTCCACCTCGGGTGGATCTCCTTTGGCCTCTTTGAGCCGGCTGTCCTCTGCCTTTCCCGAATGCGGAATAATAGCGAAAGGACTTTCCTCTCCCAGAGGTTCCTGAGGGGCGAAAAGGAGTTTGGCAGATAGCAGCTCCTAAAGATTTTGCTGCTGCTTTAGAAGTCTGCAACTTTTCCAGACGGTCATCAGCCTTTTTTCCGAATAGTGAAGAGCCGTCAAAGGGCATATTCAAAAGTCTGGCCTGTACATCTGGAGCAAAGCCAGACTTTCGCAACCATGCATGCCTGCGGATTGTTGTACTTGCCGCCATGGCCCTGCTGATACTGTCAGCGGAATCGATGCCAGTTTGAAAAGATTAGCACATGGCATCTTTGCCATCTTTAATAATGTTAAGGAAGGCTTCCTTTTCCTCTCCTTCGGGTTTGCAGTCAGCCGCTGATGAAACACACTCCCACAGTGTGTGACTGAACCTGGCGAGCGTACAGGTGGCGTTGATGGACTTCAACGCCATACTACAAGCATAGAAGACTTTCTTCGCCATAGAATCATACCTCTTGTCATCTCTATCCTGTTGGACAGTAGGGTAAGCGGTCCTACTGCTAGATGAAGTTGCCGCTTGAACCACCAGGCTCTCTGGAGTCGGGTGTTTTGACAAGTATTCAGGGTCAGCAGCCGCTACCCTATACTTGGCTGACAATCTTTTATTGACCGCAGGGATAACTTCAGGAGTTTCCCAATTA
Organism: Ambystoma mexicanum; assembly: GCF_040938575.1. Lineage (NCBI taxonomy): Eukaryota > Metazoa > Chordata > Amphibia > Caudata > Ambystomatidae > Ambystoma > Ambystoma mexicanum. The sequence goes on from NC_090922.1 coordinate 347,697,062, forward strand.
GATGTAATTTTCCTTTGTAAGGCTGCATGGAAGGGGACCACAGGGTCCTCCTGTGGACCTTTGTCTAATATGTCTGTTAGGTCATCCTGTTGAAAAACATGCGAAGGCGCAGACCAACCCATAAATTCAATAATTCTTGCCATAAGGGTTCTATAGGGTGTTTCGGCATGTTCCCCTGGGTCTGGCTTAACAAATTCCACTTCTGGGGAAGTGTCCAGCCCACTTGCCTCATGTAGTGACTCCTGTAGGTCCTTCAACCTTCTTTCCTCAGAGGTGAAATCCTCTGAAATAGGCAGTGTGGTCCTCTGTAACCCAAATGTTTCCTGGTCAGAATCTTCCCCCTCTTCATAAATTGAAGATAGTCCAGGGTACTCTGACCTCTGAAATGGTGTAAAACCCATCTCTAATGCAGAAGGAGCCAAACTCGTCATTATTGGGCGAGAAAACGTCGATGTCGTCGACGCCGATGTGACAGGCTTCGAAGGCGTCGAGAAAACTGGAAGAGGTCTCGAATAACTCGAGTGGATCGGGGATCCTACTCGAGGACATCGACGACGGTCTCGGCGTCGTGTCGGAGGCCCTTGGAATCACCGTTGGCTGTGGAGTAGCCTTGGTCTTCTCTTTCATCGGCGTCGACGATGGCGTCGAGTCGATCGACCGATGCGTCGAGGAACCCTTCGACAACGGCGTCGATGGCACCGATCCATGCGAAGGAATCTTCGACGACGGCGTCGAAGATGGTGCCTTCTTACCCGATGGCTCGTGGCGCTCTCGGGTGGAATGTTTCGCCGGGTGCTGCGACTCGCGGCTTTTTGATTTTTTGGGTTTTTCACCCAGGGTATCACCCTCAGCTGTCTTCGAGGGGGTCGAGGCCGCTTTCTCGAAGACGCTTAACATCTTCTTTCTGAATTCCTCCCACTCAGCCTGAGAGCTGTGTTTTGTGGGACAGGAGACCCTTTCAGGGGAAACAGAAGATGACGAGGGAGGGGATCTTCAACGTCTCTTTTTTGAGTGTCTTGATCTCGACGAATGGTGGGAGCTACTTCGAGATCTAGAATGGGAATGTTTGACGGCGAGGAGACGAATGCCTCGACTCAGCCGAAGAAACCTTCGAGGAGGTTTTGACTGACTTACCTCTCTCGAGCTTCCCCTTGCGGTCCTTCAAGGCTTTCGCCGTCATGGACATGCAGTCCTCACACTCCGAACAATGGTGCTCGACTCCCAAGCACCACAAGCAGATCCTGTGTGGATCCGTTATCGACATTTTTTTACCGCAGTCTCGACATTTCTTGAAGCCAGATCGCGGCGTCGTTGGTTCCGATGAAGATGCCATCGAGAACGAGCAGGTATTTATTCGAGTAGATATAGGGGTATCCTGACTGAACTGAGCAACGACGTTCCGAGGCCCCACGAAGCGCAGAAAAACGGAACTGAGCAACGGACGCAGCGCGTGGCTATTTATGGGCATGGTGACGTCGGCGCCGATACGGTGGCCGTCGAGGGACATCGACTCGGCGGACGTCGACGCGCAGCGTCCTCTACAGAAAAATTTTCCGAGGCCAGCTAGTTGGAAACGTATCATCAAAGATAAGGAATACGTCGGAGGACACAGTCCCTTCGAAATCAAATATCATAGTACTAACAAAACAGACAGATGGTTAAAAGAACTGGTGGAAGAAATTAAGGTGATTAAGGAGAAGATGGTGTTGTTGATTGGCCAAGACATAGGTGTTGAGAGCAAAGGGCCCAATGATCAAAATAGATATAAAGATCCCCCAATTTAACATCATAGAGGAATTGTGATGGTTAACAGAAATGTGAATAGGCCTCTTAGTCAGCACATTAGACATATAGGGGACCAGTTAACTATCAGCCACAGCCCAAATTATGGCAGAGCCAACTAAGATAGGCCACCCCGTAGAGACACCAGGAATTACTCTCCATGCCACAACTTCACACAGCCAGGGGATCAGAGAAGTTTTAGCAATTATATACCCCTGGCAATTACAATAGAGCATTTTGTATGCCCCATGCACCCCACCCCAACCCTGTTATCAGGCTCTAACCTTACCGCAGTGGAAAGAATCACTTAATATGAATGTTAACAGCCCAAAAAATAGGGTATGCACAGGCTGTTCAGCAGTAATAATGACAAATGTCCCCCGTCCATTACCCAATTTGTCGGAAGATAACGAGGCATTTACAGTGCAAAGCTACCAAAGTCATAGTTAGGTACATTACAGAATGCTTCATTTACAGTGCAGGGCTGCCAAAGTCATACATAGTTAGGTTGCAGCATAATCCATTTGCAGCACAGGTTGCTTAAGTCATAAATTATAAAGTACTCACCGTAGTGACTAACATACTCTTAGTCCTTAGTCCCCTTTTCCCCATACTGCATGGGTGTCCCTCGCGAGGGATGGGAGACGGAACCTTTTTGACCAGAAAAAAAACCTTCTTCCCCTTTAAATTTAGAGATGCGCGGGTGAGGCCCTGGGAGGATGTGCTGCCCTGACTCCGCCCTCCGGCGCCACACCTCAGTCCCCATAGACGCGTCGACAATAGATTAACATTGCCTAATGACAGCAGTTTTATTAGGGGGAGGCTGGTGGGACGCATGGAGGAAAGGGGACTAAGTTAGTCACTATGGTGAGTAACTTATAATTCGGTCCTGTCCCCTTTTCTCCATACTGCATGGGCAATTACAACTGAGTTTAGCCCCAGGGTGGAGAGGAGACCCTCCTTAATCAAACAGGTTTCTAACACCGCCTGTCCAAAAGCCGCGTCTGCAGAAAGTCAAAGGGGTGGTCCATGTGGCCGCCCTGCTTATGACCTGCCAGGGGACATGCTGCTGGAAGGCAAAAGCAGTTGCCTTGGCTCTGACCACGTGGGCATGCATGTTGGCCGATGGTGGCTTATGCTGTCCCTCGTAGGCTTCTTTGATGGCTGAGACCATCCACCGGGCTATGGAGGCCTTGGATGCCGGATACCCTGGCCTTGAACATCCAAAGGTGATGAATAGAGCGTCTGACTTGCGGAAGCTCTTCGTCCTGTCCAAGTAGAATTTTAGTGCACACCTGACGTCAAGGCAGTGCAGAACACTCTGCGCCTCGTCTTTGGGCTCAGCAAAAAACATGGGCAGCACAATTTCCTTGTTCAGATGGAATGTGGAATGCACCTTAGGAAGGAACGTTGGGTGCGTATGTAGGACTACCTTGTCCTTTTGAAATGTAGTGTATGGCTCGGAAGCAACCAGCACCTGAATTTCGCTGATTCTATGAGCTGAGGTGAGCCTGATTAACAAGGCCGTCTTAATTGTGACCAGCCTGATGTCTGCAGACGCCATTGGTTCGAATGGTTTCTGCGCCAGGGCACCCACGACTAAGTTGAGGTCCAACACAGGGTGTGGATTCTTGATGGGTGGGTAGAGCCTGGAGAGACCCGTCAAATGTTTGACAATCAGGATGGAGGAGGAAAAGTTCTCCTCAGAGTTTCTGTAAGCCCCAATGGCTGCCAGTCAAGTGTCCACCTGCACGCCTGAATGGCCGAGATGTGCCGGAAAACAGAGCACGTTGTCCAGAGAACATGCCAGAGGGTTAATGCCCTTAAATTCTGCCCAGAGGCAGAACCTGGTCCACTTGCTCTTATACTGGGCCCTGGTAGATCTGCTCCTGGCACCCTGTATGATCACTAGATTAGCTTTAGAGAGGCCGAAATGTCCTAGCGTCACCTGTTCAGGAACCACGCTGTGAGGGCTAATTTCTCTGGTGCGAGATGGATGACCCTGCCCCCCTGCTGTGCCAGAAGATGTGCTGGCCCATTGGCAGGCGCATGGGAGACCACTCCGAGAGGCTGAGCAGCTCCAAAAACGATGGCCTGGCTGGCCACCATGGAGCTATTAGGATGATGCTGTGGAGGCGCGACTCCTTGATCTCACATATCACCCTGTGAATCAGGGGAGTGGGTGTAAAGGCCTATGCTGCCATTCTGCCCCACTTGATCTGAAAGGCATCGCCCAGGGATCCCAGGCCCTGAAGCTGCCAGGAGGCAAACAGTTGGTACTTCATGTTGCCCCGGGAGGAAAAGAGGTCCAGCTCGGGGTGGACCCATTTGTGAAAGATCTCCTGCAGCACTAGGTTGTTCAACTGCCACTCGTAATTGTCCGCTCTCAGTCTGCTGAGCCTGTCTGCCTCCAGGTTGGATTGCCCCGGCAGGTGGACCACCGTGAGGAAGATGTTGTTCTCCAGGGCCCATTCCCAATGCCGACTGCCAGCCTACACAGTGGGGGGGGGGGCAATCGGGTACCTCCTTGCTTGTTGATATAGAACATACTGGTCGAGTTGTCTGTCTGAATGAGTACAACCTTGCCCTCGATCGTGAGAAAGGCCCTGAGCGCCAGCCAGAGGGCCTTCAATTCCAGCCAATTGATGTGGTAGTCCTGCTCCTGCCGGGTCCAGGTGCCATGGGCGTAGTGGTCATCCAGAGTGGCCCCCTAACACTCGAGAGAGGAGTCTGTGGTGATGGTGACCTGTGGTGTAGATTGCCGGAAGGCTTGCCCGTCCTCAGGTTGCAGTCCCCAGACCACCAGGTGAGGTCTGGGTGAAGTGATAGAGGAACGTTGATCATCTCGGACTGATGGCCACGATCCTGGTTCCAGGACAAGAGGACTGCTGCCATGAGACCCAGTAAGTGTTGGTACCACCAGGCCAAGGTCACCTCTCTGCTGAGGAAGTGCGCCGTGGCTCTCGAGTGCCATGATCTTGTTCTCCGAGGGAAAAACTTTCTTGGAGCACGTGTCCCAAGTGAGGCCCAAGAAGGTCAGTGTCTGCGTGGGCTGCAGCTGTGATTTCTTGAGGTTGAGAGAAAAACCCAGCTTGTACAGTGTGTTCACAAGAGCGTGGGAGGTGTGGTACACTGCTTCCAGAGATGTAGCCCTGACGAGCCAGTCGTCCAGGTACGGGTAAATGTGGTGGCCTTGCGACCTGAGGAGGGCCGCCACAGTGTTCATCAGACTAGTAAAGACACCAGGGGCCGAGTTGAAACTGAAAGGAAGGAACTTGCATTGGAAATGGTAGCCCATGATCCTGAATCATAGAAAGGAACACTGAGGTTACCAGATCGGGACGTGTAGGTACGCATCCTTCAGATCCAGGGAGCACATCCAGTCTCCCTTGCACAATGTCTCCGCTATCAAAGCTGGCGTAACTATCTTGAATTTATGTAGTGGTAGGGAGAGGTTGAGGTGGGGAAAGGTCCAGCACAACTCTCAGGCCTGCCTGGTTCTTTTTCTGAATGGCGAAAATCCTGGAGTTAAAGCCCGAGCCTCGCTGGGAGGCTGGGACTTCCTCCACTGCCTGGCTCTCGACGAGTGACCGGATCTCCGCCAAAAGAGTTGCCGTCCCAACCTGTGGGAGTGGAGGGGAGGAGAGGCTGGGTTAGGGAGGCGGTACCCTGTGGAGACTACAGAGAGGATCCAGGGGTCCGCTAAATTCTGGCACCAAAAATGTGCATGGAGGGCAAGCCTGCCCCTCACTGGAGACACATGTCATGCCTTCTCTTCCTCTGAGGCTGCTGCGCAGGAGGGAGATTGGAAAAGGCCTTTCCCGCCCAGCCCCCTTTTTTTGTTTGCGCCGATGCTGGGACGGAAAACTGTCAGGTTGCCTGGACCACTGCTCTTGGAAGCCTCGGAAACCTCCTCATGTGCGCCCCTTCTGAAGAGCGTTGCTGTGACTCAGTGTACGGTTTGGGCGTGGTCAATGTAAAAATGGATAAAGACTTTGATTGGAAGAGGTCACCCCCTTCGAACGGAAGATTGAGTATGTGTTCTTGGGCACCTGGGTTGAATTTCGTAGCGCAGAGCCAGGCCGTTCTTCTCTGTCTTGCCACAGACATGATGGCATGGCCAGAGGTGTCAATGTGGGCCACGGAGGACTCCCATGATGTCCTGTGCCACGATCTTGGCATCCGCCAATCCCGCCTTGAATTGCGATAGGTTTGGCGCCGGAAGCTCTGGGAGGAAATCTGCAATTTCCTGCCAAAGCCTCTGGTTAACAGCTGCCAGCATGGCATCTGCGTTGGCTTGACGCAGGTGCAAGGACGCGTTGGAATACAACTTCATCCCGTACGCCTCCAAGATCTTCTCATCCATGCCAAGCAGCGCAGCAGAGGAGGCGGCGGAGGACAACTGAGGCTTGGAGTACAGTGATGCCGCAGCGATCACAGAGGAGTGTGGCTGAGGATGGGCCAATAGCAAGAGTGTATCCCCCTCCATCTGCCAGTACTTGGCTTCCAGGCGTTTATTCACCAGCTGGGCTGAGTCGTGCTTGAGCCAACCCTTCTTGGCCAATTCAATTACGTCCTTCTGCATCGTGATCCCCGTTCTGGCAACTTGGACGTAGCGTGAGGACTTCTGCGAGGACCCCATCTGCTGGTTGCTTGACCTCAGGCTGAGGAAGGCCCAAGTGCTCTGCCAGCTCTGCCAGACGTTCGTGGAAGGCTTGAAGTGTCAGGGTCCTCCTCCTCATCTGTGTCCACCTGCGGATCTGGAGGGGGAGCGCTAGGAGCCGGGGGCTTCGGTGCGGGGACCAGAGCCGGAGGCTGCGGCGGAGGCAGGTGCAGAACCGCCTGCGCAATCGGCTTGGGGGCCAGAGCGGGTTGCTGAGGCTGAACAGGGACCGGAGGGGTCTGTACTGGGGTCCGAGGCGCCGGTGGGAAAATCGGAGGGAGCAAGTCCCTAATGGCGTCTCTGAGGATGACCCCCATCTGTGGAGATTTCATGAGCCCAAGGAACTTTTCAAAGAACCTGTCCTCACAGGCTGGATTGGTGGTAGGCGATATTGACGGGGTAGCGGGCGGCTGCTGGAGCCGTTGCGTGCCCTGCACATATGGATGCAGTGGGAACCTGCCTTGCGCAAAGGAAGGATACGCTGTAGGCCACATAACTGGTTGACACCAGTCCCACTGTGACACAGTCCTCCGCATGCCTTCCCAGGAGGGGCGTCGGCCAGATATCTGGATTTTCTGGATTTTTTGGCGCGGCAGCCATCTTGTCGAGCTGCCTTCCATGTGCCTGCGTCGTGTTGCTCAGCTCACTGGGCCCCGCACCGTCCAGGACTCGTGTGAATCATGCGGCCCACCCCATTCCTCAGGCCTAGGCCCGGTAGGCATTACACCCTCAGCGGATCTGTCGGTAGAACTGAGTAAAGGCACCCCCTCGGACATGATGCCAGTACTATGGCATAGCCCCTCGGGTGAAGACCTGGTAAAAGGACCTTCTGGTACCTCAGCACCCTCACTGGGAGGATCTGCAGATCCCTCAGCTGGTAGCGGATACAGCCTCTGTACTTGTGCTGGAATGGAGACCTGGGCGGTCCCTCCTGCTCGGGCAAGTCCTTGGGAAGGAGTCTCCCTTGCGGGTGCACTGGAAAAGAGCGGCCCTACCTTGGGCTTGGATCGATGATAGACAAAGTCCTTTAGGTCCTATGGAGGCGATCTGTGGAAGATCTCCCTCCACCATGCCTGTCTGTTTTTCAAAGATCCCGAGGAAAGTGCATCTCATGCGGTACAAGTTTGCCAGCCGTGGCCAAGGCACCGTAGGCAGAGGGCTTGGGGGTCTTAAGTCGGGAAGAGCCTGTCGCAGGATGGACACCTGCTGAATCCTGTACAGGTCGACATGCGCCGGGGAGGAGCGTGACGCCTGAGGACCGAGTACCTGAATTATAAAAAGACAGAAAAAGACAAAGAAGAAGTATCCGCGCATGGAATTACATGGCCAAAGCCAAACCCAGGAGCGCTGGTGAATTCGGCCCGTTCCCGTCGATACGGAAAAAGGGACTGAGGTTTGGCGCCACAGGGCGGAGTCAGGGCTGTGCATGCTCCCAGGGCCGCACCCCCACGCGCCTCTAAATTTAAAGGGGAAGATGTTTTTTTCTGGGGGAAAAAGGTTCCATCTCCCGTCCCTCGCGAGGGACGACCATGCAGTATGGAGGAAAGGGGACGGGAGTATTAGGTAGGTTACAGCAATGTCCAATTTCAGCACAGGGCTGTAGAAAGTCGTTATAATGTAGGTAGCAACTCATAACAGATAGGTAGCAGGTTGGTAGCATGATGGCACATGGCATAGTAGGTGGGTTACAGGTAATGGATAGGTAGTATAAGCATCACAAGCCACACAAGGCAGGTGGATAGGTTGCAGGTGTATTATAATCGCAACACGGGTTATGTAAAGATCAGTAATGACAAAGCCATGAGGGAAAGCAGGGGCCCCTCCTGGAGTGAGCAGATGGATATGCAGGTATAGGAAACACGGGGGATCACAGGACAGAATATTAGCCACCCCGGATATAGATAACTATGCGATCATAACACAACAACCCAGAGAATATGCAAATTGGGAGCTACAATGGTGGTGCTAGCAAAGAGGGTATAAGATTAGACGCAAGGAATCATTAACACTGTAGAAAGTAACCGGGACAGAGCAATGATAAAACAGAGCTAAGGTAAGCGGGAGAGTTACTTAAACAGTGAGTAGATCGATATCTGTAAAGGTATGCACTAAGCCAAAAGCGACCGCCGGAGGCGGCGAACAAGGCTTACCTTAGGTGGAGCACTTTACATGGCAGCAACATGTAACGGATGGGAGATGAGTTTGGCGGTGATGCTGACTGAGACTAGCAGAGACCTCGAGTACAGGCCTTAGCAACTGGCCTTGGACACTGGCCGACGTCCGCTCGCAGAGGAAGGCAGAGGAAGGCTATATGAACCATTTCAGTAGCAATCATCATGTAGCAGGCCCAGGGACGACTGGGGCCGTGGGGGGCCAAAGCGAAGTGTTCCTCGCGGTGACAGCCATCTTAAAGTGGTCGGTAAGGGATGTTGGCACAATGCATGTGCTGTGGCTATTGAGGCAAGGCTCCACGGATGGAGGGGATCCCAGTGATGATCTTAGACCGGCAGAGACGTTGAGCGCATGCCTTAGCAACTGGCCTTGGAGAGAGCAGGACTGTACACCCTATGAGGAACAACGAATAAAGGAGATCAGGGGAGGATGATGCAGGGCAACTATGTAGGATGCACTAGATAATTGGACACCATGCGTACCAGAAAACTGGAAGGTGTCAACTCAATGGGCCAGGAGAGGAGCCAAATAGGTAAGGGCCAGGACTACAAATTGTTATCTTGTAATGTAGCAGAATTGACTAAGTTAAAAGATGACCCAGACTGGTGCTCATATATTTGTGAGTTCCAAATATTATTATTATTTTTTTTTTTTATTGAAACATCAGCCTAAAGTACCACATTGCGAGCAATGTGGCATCAGACTTTTATTACAAAATAACATCATTCATCGAGAATCGTCCAGCCAAAAGCCAATTCATGGTACTGTATCCGATATTCTAAGTGGAAAGAAAGATTCAATTTCGGAGAATCATTTACGGATCTTCAAGATTCAAGGCGTCTATGTAGTCTATTACCGCACAGCTTAATTTTATGCTGTGACCGGCTGCTACGTAGGACCACCAGTCTCGTGTGATGTAATCTACTGGGATATATTCTCCTAGATGTTGCATTCTCTTTGAGGTTGTCTTTGTGCATTTGGTAATCAGATGTTCTAAGGATTCTATTTCGTTATGACAGAAGCAACATAAATTATCCTTTGCTTCTTTGAAGTGACGACCCCACATCATTTCTTTTGTTTTGATTGCGTTTAGTCGAAATCTTAGAAACTGCTCGCGATGGTGACGGGATGGACAATTCGTTAAGTATCTACTTGTAATATTTAGTTTATGTTCTTCGATTCCAGAGTCTAGAGTGGTCTTCGACTGCAAGCGTCGCTCCTTGTTCTTAATCCAGCACCATTGTTCGAATTTTGTTTTTATGGATTGTGGTCGCGTCAGCAGGTCTTGCAAGGTCAGATCGGCCTTGGATAAGGTAGATATCATTATTTGTTTCCACTCGTCTAGCAGTTTCGAATTTCCTGTAGTTTTTTCCCCAGCAAAGATTTCAAATGCTGGCGTTGTGGGGATCAAATTCATTTTGCGTAGTACCATTAGTGATTTCCACATTAAATGAGTGTGTAGGGAATTTAAGGATAATTCATGTCTTATGTGGATCATCGAGATGTATGAAGGAAGCTTCAGGACACGCCGCCAGTAGATCCCTTCTAGCTTTTGCCAGAACAAAGCATTGATGTTCCAACCAGACTCTGGACCGAAGGTAATTGCAGGAATCACCTTTTGGATGTAGGTGGTCAGGATTGGTGCTAGAGTGAACTTTCCAAAGTTTCTATTCAGCAGCTGGCCTTGAATGCTGTATCGAGTCATTTTGTTGACCATATCGACCTTCCAATGGTGTTCATGCACTGAATTGTTGAATGTTATTCCCAAGTATCTGATCGAGTTAACTACATCCAGTCGCTTGTCGTCCATTTTCCACACAAAAGCTTTCTGTTTATCAGTGCGGTGGTGACCAATGATGACAATTTTGGATTTTTCGATGTTTAGCTCCAGGTCATTTTTTTTTAGATAATCGTGGAGATTTGTTAACTGGCGTTGCAGACCAATCTGTGTTTGGTCCAGCAAAACTCCATCGTCAGCATAAATTATGCATCCTATTTCATTGTTGTTTAATTTCGGTGGAAAACAACGCACGTCTTTACGATATGCTGGGAGATCAGAAATGAACAATTTGAAAAGTTCGGATGCTAGTGGGCATCCCTGTTTCACACTTGAGTTTGTGGAGATCGACTTAGATAGTGAGCCTTGATTGTTTAATCTTATTTTGATGGTAGTCTGTGTGTGTAGAGCTCTTATCGGAGCAACCAGGTCGCTTGGACACTTCCAATTTATTAATTTTTGCCATAATTTACTGCGGTTTACGCTATCAAAAGCTCCCCTCAGATCGATGAATGCCAGATATAATCTCGACTTTGCTTTTAGGCTTTCAAGTTTTAGAATGTTTATTAGCAGCAGGTTTACCTCTACACCTACGCCTTTTGTGAAGCCTGTTTGCCGGATGTCAAAGATTTTCTCTTCTATGGACCATGCCGTTAGCCTTTGTCGTAAAAAAGAGGCGAAGATTTTTCCAATGGTGTCCAACAGGGCTATCGGACGATAGTTGGTGGTTTCAGCCCTGTTGCCCTTTTTATAGATTGGCACTATGATCGCCACACGCCAAGAATCTGGTATCGTCATTGATGTGGACAGGCATGCAAATAATTGTACAATAAAGGTAGCCCATTGTTGTTCATTCTTCTTCAGCATCATGTTGGATACTAGGTCTGGGCCTGCTGCATGCGAGCTTTTGAGGGCTCGTATTGCAGCTCTGATATCTTCCACAGTTATTTGAAGATTCCAAGATGTTAGCTCATTTATGGGTATTCTGATGTCTTCATTTGATGGTTTATTGAAGATTTTAGTAAAATGGTGTTCCCATGTAGCGGCGTCAATCGTATTGGATGGTATTTGATGGTGTCTCGAATTGCCTGTATTCAGAATTATCCAGGTTTCCCGCGAATTCTTCTGAATTAGATGTTTCATCAGGAGCTCGGCTTTGTATTGCTCAATTATTAGTTTCTGAGATTTCAACCAGTTACGATATGCTTGACGACACACACGTATTGCGACTTTGATTGTAGTTTTCGCGCTGGCTGAATTACAAGACTTCTTTAAGGCTCTAATGTCACGTCGCATAACATGTTTAGCTTGAGTCAGGATTGTAGACGAAAGATGTTTGTGAGTTGCACCCATTATGTGATTGGCAGCTTTAGTTGTAATAAAGTCTAAAAGCAAGGGAGCATAATTCACAGACAGATCGCTGTCTTGACAAAATTGCTGGCGTAGTTTTTCGATCTTGGGACTGTCAATTCTAAGACGATTACTGCCGGTATTTACGGAATTAGTAGGTTCGTAGGATCTTTGTTCGAGTGACCATTCTATCATGCAGGTCAGTCTGAGCAGCTTATGATCACTACTAGGCATAGTTCTTATTGACAAAGACAGATCGCTTTCAAATAGATGTTGAGATACCCAGAAGTAGTCAATTATTGACTGCGCATTTTGAGACGACCATGTTGACTGAGGGGGTTGATCCCCTATAGCTTGACCATTTACCATGAAGCAGTTCCGATTCCGTAGTGCCTGGCTCCACTTAAACTCTCGACTTTTTTCTTTGTCTCGAGTTAGTCGTTTAAACGTCTTCGTCACATGATCATGTTTAAACCATGAACAGTTTAGATCACCTGCACAAATTATGGATAAGTTCTTATTGACGGTTAGTGATTTGTCAATACAAGATGTTATTGCGTTTATAAAATTTTTGGTGCTGATTTTGTTCGGATTCCAATATCCGTTTAAGACAAGCAAATGTTTCCTTGTGTCTAAATTTTCATCTGTTGTCTGAAGCAGTGCACTTTGCACAAAAGGATTGGGATTAGAGGAATCAACAAGGCGCCACCTGGTGTTTATTTTAATCATCATTAGTAAACCAGAAGAAGGTCGCCCCTTTAAATTTTTGATTGCTGGGTTTAATAATGTTAAGAAGCCATCTCGTGACGGAGGGTCGCATAACCAAGTCTCCTGTAGACAGATGACGAAGACTTTATCTAAGTCAGCGTCAAAGTTGTTAAATAAATGAACAAATCCTCGAGTGTTCCAGGATATGAATTCACAAGTACACTTGTTTCCGGTCCTTGGTGGCTAACATCGTTCAGCCTCCATATTATGGTTGATGATTTTCGCAGAGCGGTTGTTATTTGATCTTGGGTTCTCCTTAGTGGTCGTAGCTCTGCTTTGCTCAGTACATCTTTGCTTTTGCGTTTCTTGAGAAGTTTTTTGTCCGCTTGTATTTGACCTATCGAATCTTGTGCTCGTAGGTTCCACAGAGATATCGAACCCAAGCGCTAGCAATTCCTCTAAGGCTTTCACAATTGTGTTTCGAACTGAGACCGAGGTTATATGTAATAGAACCTGGTCACAGCGTTTTTCTGTTACATACTCAACAATTCGTATGTCTTCAGACAAGATCGTTCGTAGAGATGGAATGCAAGCAAATCATTTCAAAACATTATTGCGATTTAGGTTTAGATCACGATCTTTTCTATTTAGATTTTGTAGTCTCAGTTTGTAGTTCGTAGGGCTTAAGCCGTTTCTTAAGGATGAGGAGGAATGAGAGATGTAGTGAGCTTGCTTCTTTTCTTGGAAGCGTGTGTATTTGGGATTTAGCCGCGACAGCCGATTGGGGGATGGCCTCAAGTTCGTCGACCCATTTTTGTGGTTCATGTCTTCGTCCATATTAAGGTTTATTCTATGTGGCAATTCATAATGAGCGTCTTCAGGCACCACGATAGGGTCAATGATGGGGGTTCCAGATGCAGCGTCGTCGGAGTAGGTTGAAAGATTGCAGAGATCAATTTCTATATCCGATGACTTACTTGAATGGCTTTCACAAGCTGATTCCGTTCTTTGTCGTTTGGTCGCTGGTGCAGTGAGGCGCCCATGGCCTCCAGGATCGTTGTCCGCATACGCAATGTTTTCTTTGCCGGATTTTGACGATTCTGTTCTGCAAGATGGAGCAGACCTGTTATCGGGCATTGCATTTCTGATGAATTTCTGTGACTTTGCGTTGCTAGCGCGTTTTTTTAGTTGCATTTGTTCCCTTCCCAAAAGCTGATTGTCGACCATGTGTTAGCAAGGCTTTTTGGTCAGAAATTGTGGAGGCCTTTATGGCTTTTGCCGCACCTTCGAAGATTCCAAAAGAAGTCAAAGGCAATTCAGGTTGGGTACTTATGGCTGAACTGGGTACTTGTTCACTCAGCGTCGGCACGAGAGCAGGCGCAGGCAAGGGAGCTGTCAGATTTCTTTCTCCGTTGTTGACAGCCGCAACAATGGAGGTTGTTTCTACGACTGATGACTTCAAAGATTCAAGAGAATCATTTGTGTCTTGTGGTCGTTTTTGCGGTGGTATTGAAGCCTTGGTTGAATGTGTAGGTGCTTGAGAGATTGTTGAAACGATGTTTGAACCCATCATGGTTGATGAATGTCTCATCCATTTCACAGCTTCAAGTAACCCATCAGATAAGATGTCGTTTTGGCAATGATGCCGTGCTGCAAGGTCGCTCAAACGTTCTTGCCATCGCATCGTATGTTCTGCTTCCTGAGACAATTGTGATTGTAAGAAGTTTATTACGTTGTCAAATTTGTCCATCTTTTCTTTAAGGGATAAGATAAGTGATGTCTGGTCTTTGTAGGCCTCCTGCAGTGACTCGTACATCTTCAGAAACGGAAGCAGGGCTGCAGAAGAAGCTGCTAAAACGTTGTTATAGATCTGCATCGCTGCAGCAGAGGAGAGACTCGGTTTTGAGTCGGTAATGGTTTTATCCGCTGAAGATGAATGTGAGCAATTTGTGTTTTCTGTTTGAGGCTCACTAGAAGACGACGTATTCACTGCTGTAGTGACAGAGATATTCTGTGGAAGTTGTAAAGGATTTGGCCGTGGATGAACATTTCTTGGAGTACTAGAGGAGGCCGTATTGGAGGTATGAGATCTCGTCTTGATATGAGTTGTGTTTGTAGTGCTATCATCTGCATTACTAGTGATTCTTTTGTCGCATGATGTTGGACACATTTGGTTTCTTTTCCGCATCAGACCACGATCGGAAATATCGCGTGATCTGTGCAAGTGATCACTTGCAGTGTCAAGGTTGTGACTGAGTTGATTAGTTACTTGACCTTGGATAACATGACAGTTAGTAGGCCCATGAGGGGGCTGAGTATTGCCTGGCATCACTGGTTCTTTTGCTTGTTCTGTCGAAGAGCGATCCTGAAGACTGTGTGACGGCGTTATATTCGTCGTCCTAGAATTGCCGATTAAGAGTTTAAGTTCCGATGAGGCACTCGATTGAGTTTTATGTGTATGACGAGATTCAGCTTCAGTGAACAAGGGATCATTATCCGCAACCTCAAGATCTTCAATCAAAGGTATCGCAGTTTGCATTTCCTCATCGAGTGCAATCGAGTTGTCAATTCCTTCCTCATCTTGCGAGGCTTCCATAATTTCTGCATCTGTAATTTCGAAAGGCGTGAAAAATTCCTCAGTGTTTCCTATTGAGTTTAACGTTGGCTGGGATGTATAGTTAAGCTGACATGATCGTGAGGAATCTAAAGAAATAGGAGGTAGGTTGGTTAAATTTAGTAATGGTCGTTGTAAGGAAACGTTTGATTTCCCGGCATCATTCACAATGGGAGCACTCGCTTCAGATTTGTCGAGCAAAAATACAGATTGCTCACCGACATAGGAGTTTTTGTGAGCAGAGATTGATTGTGTGTCAAAGCTCGCAGACTCTACAGAAGTAGCGGCACAAGCTTTCTTTGTCAATTCCGCGCTCTTCGCTCTAGCGTTTGTGCTCGACGTATTTACGAT
The DNA here is from genome assembly GCF_040938575.1 of Ambystoma mexicanum. NCBI lineage: Eukaryota > Metazoa > Chordata > Amphibia > Caudata > Ambystomatidae > Ambystoma > Ambystoma mexicanum. The sequence continues at coordinate 347,712,479 of NC_090922.1, forward strand.
CATAGCTTCATGGTCAGCAAGGGGAAAGGTGGACGCTACGGTCGCAGCGATCTCAAGCGGGGTTACATCAGTAGACATAGGAGGCCCAAGCGGCACCGGTACTGCTAGTTGGTGCTTTTCAATCATTAAGTCAACAGTTTCAGGTGGTCCTTTGGCCGCGTGTCTCTTTGAAACAGAGCTTACCTTTGAAGATACGGGAGCAGAGTCCGCCTTCAAGGGTGTCCACGGATTCTGCATCCGACGCTGTTGTATTCTTTTGTGCCTTGTTTGGGGGCCCCCGTGGCCGGTTTGAGCAGTCATTTCACAACTTTGTGCACAGTGCTGCCAGACGCGGACTGACGCAGACTGACTCTGCGCACGACTCCGCGCGCGCTCCGCGCTTGATGTGGGGTTATATGGTCGCCGCCCACAGCCCCCAGCCGGCGGGTTTAAAGCAGCAGTACTTGTTTTTGAAAAACACTCGGCAAACACTTGGTCGGACACGTAGCTGCAGCTCCTCACAACCCCAAAAAGTCAAATGGACTGACGCAGACTGACTATTGCGTAGACTGGAATTATGTTTTAATCCGCCCCCATTGAGAACCGATTGGAGTTTGCAGATTTTAAGCAGGAACATGGGCACTGGAACATATGCGAGGTTAAAGTTCAAAACCCTCTGCATTGTCCACGAGGCCTCAACACCTTCAACTCTTCCTAATATCTTCCTTCTCGAGCTCTTCGCTCATCCACCTCTAACTCCCTCAGGGTAGTCGCTTCTCCAAGCAACGAGTTGGTGGTAGATCTCTTTCTTCGGCTGGGGCCTCCCTCTGAAACAGCCTCCTCACCTCACCTGGCCTAGTAGGATCGTTGTCTGTCTTCCCTCTGGTCCCCCTCACTTGTGTATAGGCGCGTTATAAATGCCATATCATATCATATATCATATCCCGCTCTAGGGGTTTGTAACCTACAACATCAACATAGCAGCTGCAAAAGGGTCCAGAGGAAGACCAGGGGGGGGTAGGGTTCCAGGTGTGGATTGATTCCACTCTAGATTGGAAGGTGGCTGAATGATGCACAAACACCCCATCTTCAATTCCTGCAATAGTTACTGGTGAGGAAGAAGGAATGTTGCTGTTCAATATCTATAATAGGCCACAAGGACCCCAGGAAATGATCACATTGAATATACCCCAGGAATGAAAAAGCTTGAGGAATCCCCCTACCACAGGAAGTAGTTACATTCTGGTGGCAGGAGATATGAACTTCCCGAAAGAACCACTAAGGGAAATAGATGGCCTCTGGGAAGACCAACATATGGACTCATTGTTTGGCAAGGGTGTCCGCTTGTTTATTATTTAATCTAAACTTGAGGGCATGTAATGCACGGTTACCTAAAGACCAAACCGAGCAATCTAAAGTTCAAAGGCTGCAATGGGTCTTCCCATATTGATTACATTTTATTTCCGGTAACAAGTGGGGAAGGATAAGAGATTTTTTTTAGGTTTGCGCAACATCAGAAAGCGGCAACCATTCTTCATCAATCAGTGTTTCAGGAATAAGGCCTGCCATAGATTGGGCATTTGACCTCAACAGGAACCAACCGATGGCTAAAGAAGGCCATGCTTGTAAATCAGTAAAATGGCCCAGTATTGTTGAGCGGGACACCAAGACAATCATTTACATAAGAAGCATGAGTAATATGCAGCAACAAATGCACAGATAGTGGTATATTAGAAGAGTTTGAGAAACTTGGCACTAAGCTGATCCCCTAGGTTTCGTTACCTGCAACAACTATAAAAAGTAAAACACTAACCAAAGTAAGTTGGTATGATGATGTCTGTGCAAGGGCAAAAAGCATCAGATCCAATTTAGGGGTGGATAAAGCCAGGTTTGCACCTCTTAAGATCTGACTACAAAAAAGGGAGTTTGTTGAAGAGCAGTGGTCTGCTCTCGGATTAGAAGATAGTGACAACAGCTTATTTAAAAATGATCACCGCTAGAGAGCTGAAAGGTGATCAGATCCAGCGATGTTCTTATCCTCAGATGCCTGGCAGTCTCTCGAGTCTTTATATAAGTTCGGAAGCCCCACTGACATTGACACTAAAAAGCTCTGATCACACTACTCCTTGTAGCAACCCAAGAAGTGCTAACGGTACTGAGGGCCCAATCCAGTGGAAAAGCTGCAGGCACAGATTTAATACCAATTGACTGATACAAAGATGAAAAGGAAATATGGGCCTTGATACTATGCAAGATCTTTAATGCAGCAACTGTACTTGGGACAGTCAAAAAATCCTTGATAAAAGCAGTAATAAATTTAAAGGTTGTCTTTTCCATGTTTGGGGAAGGCAGGGAATAAAGGGAAGGGGTGGGAAAATACATTGTATAATGACCGCCCCCCACTCTCCCTACGGTAAGGGCCTAGGCCTGTTGGGCCTTCCAAAGCCGTATGGATCCGTCGAAAGTTGACTTCATCCGACGGGTTGTCTTGTCCTTTTTCTTGATTCTTCACCATGTCAAGAGCACGGCATCGTGCGAAAAAGGACAGAAAGAGTAACTATATTTTAAACTTTGCATAAGCAAATGGCATTAGTCGAAACTGAACTCTGCGTGAAGTGACCGCTCACAATGGTGGAAAAAAACAATCTGAGGGACCTCGACGCGTGAAGGACCATGGGTAGAGTGGACCACACACTAGGGATAGTATTACTGGCACGCCCTGTCAACATCCCTTTTCGAGTTTAGAATACAACTGTAATACTACGCAGCTTCCACTAGATGTCAGCCTATGCACAGCACGTGATCTAATCAGATTCCACAAGCCCCAGAAATATATATATGATACATTACACACCGTAATCGTATTTCTGATGCTTGTATCTGCTTAGATTCAAATGCTATGCATGGGCCAACATCTAGTGGAAGCTGCAGAGTATTACAGTTGTTTTCGAAACTCAAAAAAGGGACGTCGACAGGGCGTGCCAGTAATACTATCCCTAGTGTGACGTTTACTGTACCCCTGGTGCTTAGCGCATACGGGTCCCTCAGATTGTTTTGTTTCCGACATGCGGTTGCATAAAGTTTAACGTGAGTACAGGTGTAGTAAAGCAGATTAGGTAGCAGATAAAGCCCAGAAAACATCTAAGCACCTTCTAGTCCAAGGGGAGGAAGGGTGGGTGCATGTGAATCTAAGCCGATACAAGCAACAGAAATATGATTACGGTGAGTAATTGTAACGCTCACCTGATTCTCGCAGAGGCGCCGGTCTTGACTGGGCGACTACCGTATCTTCAAAGGTGATGTGTAGCACCCGGTTGGCTCTTTGGGCTGGACCTCTGTGCACTGTATGCCTGACGTGTAGAGTAAGATGTCTGCAGATAGAAAATATGGGGTTAATGAACTGGGGTTATTGGGGTGTCCCTATCTCTTTCCTCTTCTCTCCTGTAGACCCCCAAAGGTTAACGCTCTCACCTTAGGTAAGTGAATGCCGAGCTCTCCATCTGCCTCGGGGCAGGGTGCTGTAACCAGTTTCTTCACTGGATAGGTAGCGCAGGCCTCTTGACTTCAGGGGACTGCTGTCCGTCGTTTACTGCACGAACGGTAAGTTTTGAGTCATTCAAATGTCTTTAAAGTCTTTAGTAATGATGTCTCTTGTTTTGCAGGGTTCTGGCGATGGTGGATGACGGGCTGAAGTGAGTTGAAGATGGAGCCCGTGTGATGAATAGAAGCGCCTGGAAGCACGTAAGTAAGCGCTTGTTGCCTGCTTCACTATGCGCTCTAACTGTCTTTTTATTTTGCAGGTACGAGTTCGGAGCGGCTGCAGGGTGCCGGAATACCCACTGGATTAGATGTGGAAAGGAGTAATGGCACGTGAGTATTAAAGTTCCCCAATGTCTTTAAACGCACCTTGTTTTGTCTTTCAGATGCGGGATGCAGCGCCGAAGGCCTCCGGAGCGTGCGAAGAGTTGGTAAACTTTTGTCTTTCAGATGCCGGAATGCAGTGTGAAGACCTCCGGAGCGCACGAAGAGTAGGTAAGCCTTTGCCTTTCAGATGCCGGAATGCTAACCTGTTCTTTCTTGTCTTTATAGGTGTTGCTGAAGACTGGATTCAGGATGGTAAGCCTTTGCCTTTCAGATTCCGGAATGCTAACCTGTTCTTTCTTGTCTTTATAGGTGTTGCTGAAGACTGGATTCAGGATGGTAAGCCTTTTTCCTTAGGCCCAGGACCGGATGCAGAAGACACGATGAGCGTTCTGCTGCAGAGGTTGCAGAATAACGCAAAGCAAGATTCATCCACCGGGTGTGGTTTAAATAGCCTCCTGTAGTGCTTAGGTGTCTCCTTCCACAGCCACGCCTAAGTAAGAAAAGAGTTCCTGGTAAGAAAAGAGTTCCTGCCTTCCAGAAGAGTTCCAGTGTTCTGAATCTAGGGAGTGGCTCCAGCCCCACCCAACAGGAAAAGTAGTTCCAAACAGAAGAGGATCAGAGGCTCAACTGGCAGGCAAGTAAGCAGCATGGTCTGCTGAAGGTAAGTCCACCCAAGCATTATGAGCCCGGCGCTTCCAGCGCTGGGACTGGGCATATTTATGAGCCTGGTGCCACTGGCGCCAGGACTGGGTCCAAAAGGTCCCAATTGGGACTGGTTGGCACTCGGAACCTGGGTTATGGATCTGTTTCCAAGGGAGTTGGGAAAACCCTGACCTTTTGGAAGCAGAGATCATGACAGTAATGTATCCCTTCTGGGGCTTGTGGAATCTGCTTAGATCGCATGCTATGCATAGAATAGAGAGCAGTGTTTGGAGAAGGTGGTGGGTTGTGAGAAGGTATAGCGGCAAATAGATGTTTTAGCACCGCTTGTCCCACCGGAGAATCTTCTGCAGCCGACGTGAGTTTTACGGCAAGAATTGTGGGATCAATCCCAGGGATTAAGAATACTATTATGGAAAGAAAAAATGTAACTTGAAATTGATATTGTTGATTGGGATTATTAGCCCAGATTTGATAAAGGCTCTGCTGAGCCGAAACACGTGTTATCACTTAAAGGGCACCTTGACGGAATAAAGCAGTCGTAATTCCTTTGTATGTTATTAATTGGCACAAATGCCAGGAGTTATATTTTCTCTTTTCACTTCAAATTGACGGGTTAGGCTTTATACCGTCCCTCCTGAAAACTGCGACAATAGCTTGTATTTGGATGCACAACAATTGTATTCAAGTTCTTTCCTCATAACGGGAACACTACAGTCATTAAGGCCAACTGATGCCTTAAGAGTCGCCGAGTAGACCAGCTGTACTAAAAAGCCACACTCTCTCCATCTACATGAAGGAGGTTGACGAGGAGTTGGAAGCACATACCCTTGACCCGCCCAGATTGGCAAGCACTAGGTTTCTGGCACTGCTATTCGCAGATGACCCGGTTTTGGCAACATCCCAATGGTCCTCAGGACCACATTCGCAAAATGTACCAAGAAATGCAATGAACTGAGCCTGGAGCTCAACATAGAGAAAACTTAAGTATTCATTTTCAGACCCCGTTTAGGGCAATCCTTGAAGCTTGACATCCAGGTGGCTGGAACCACTCTAGAACAGGTTTCATTTTACGACTATTTGGGAGTCAGGGTCAAGGACAATGGATTGTGGTCGCAAGAAGTAATTAAAGCAGCAACCTACATTGAAAAATACACCTACATTGAAAAATACTGTGGTGACGATTTTATTGTACTCATCATACCAGCGCTATTAGCCCAGCACGAACATTACACTGGATGCAGGCAATTGCCTTGTTGTTATATGGGGCTGAGCTCTGGGGACATGTGGGATTGAAATCTTTGAGCACTGAAAAAGAAATGTCTAAAAACGCTACTCAGTTTACCACCTTGCCCAGAGCTAGTATATACATGATATATACATGGCATGTGACCTACAACCGGTTGAAGACCAAGCCAGGTTGAAGTCCCTTTTGTACTGGATGAGGATTTGGAGCTCACCAGATTTGGATGCATATAAAGATGCCTTGGTGCATGTTCTGTCACTGGCGGGAGCCAAGTCCCTTCCATGGTTTAAGTTTGTGAAAACAGAACTTTTAAAAATGAACTTGGACCAATATTGAAGAACTCCTGAATTGTTGACTAGGGCCTCGAGGCAACAGATTAAATGTGCGAGTGGTGCTTGCTCCCGTTGTAGGCTGGAGGAGAAATGTACCACCCTTAGCACAGGCATGTACCATTTACTGCACAATCCCGGTTTTGGGTTTGATTAGCCCACGATACGCTTGATGGCTATACATGTAGCTTCGCCTCAACATCTTAAAAGTGGCAACCTTCACGCACATCTGGCGTGGGCCAAGGGGCAACATGTGCCAGGTTCGTGGAGCTAGTGATTAATCGATAGTCCACTTTTTGTTATTCTGCAAGGGATATACTTTTTAGGCTGGCTGAAATCGTTAATTACTAGTACTGCAAGGATACTAGTAACTGCAAGGATACTAGTAACCTAACAATTGTATACTTTGTATCCAAACATATCCATAGGGCATGGCTAAAGAGAAAGAAAATGGGTGATATGATGGTGCCCTAACTAGATCTTGATCCTGCACTGATTTGACATCTGTTTATCACCACTGTCATTTGTTGCATACATTTTTTTATTGATTTGATCTCTCTGAATGTGTTGTCTTTTTGCAAATACTGCTGGTCCATTTACCTCTTGTGATGGTCTATTGTATTTATATGTTGCTTTTTGGCTAAGGCCGTAATAAAGCTTGATGACTGACTGTTTGTAATGTCTTCTGCATGTGTCCCAGTGTTCCATTATAAACATTCCCAAACAGAGTTAATGTCACGTATGGTACCAGATAACCTAGGAGTCAAAAGTAGCGCCTGGAAGCTGTTGGTGGCAAAGCTCATTGCAGTTTCTTGCCATCTGCTTGCTATGAACTTCACGCCTTCCAGCTTTAGGTACTCGCAGTACAGCACACTTTGGGGGTTTTGGGCACTTTTCAGTGGATGTGGATCTATTATTTTCGAGTTGCACGCTTAGTGCATGTAAAGTGCTTCGCAATCTGCAGAAGGTCAGATGGAGTAAACATTGAGCCTCCAAAATAAGAGTTTTCTGTGGCATTAATATATTGGGGGCTCCCGACGCGTGTGGTATCCAGGAACAAGCATAACAGCTTCCATTAACAACCATTTTCCCCACTGAGCTCATGTCTGCGTACCAACTATTACTTAACTCTGGATGGTGCACATCTTCTATTGTATCCAACACAAGTCCTTAGTACTGTTCGTACTTGGCCCTTCTAACTTGTGTTTTAAAATATTTCGAACCAGTAATGTGTGGGAGACTAGGAGAGAAACTAACATTTTCAATTATGTCAGAAACAATGACATTAGTAAATTTGCAAGCTTTCCCATGTGTTGCTGGGTGACAGATGTATCATTAGCAGTTGCATTAGGCTTAAGATCAAGGACTGCGGCCACAACATTATTCTCTATAGAGAGAGAGAGAAAGAGAGAAAAGCTTTTGTTTATCGCAGAGGTAAATTAGTTGCAGAAATATTGTGCACATCCATTGCAGAGAGAAAGCGAGGGGGGGAAGAGAGAGAGAGAGAGAGAGAGAGAGAGAGAGAGAGAGAGAGAGAGAGAGAGAGAGAGAGAGAGAGAGAGAGAAGCTTTTGTTTATCGCAGAGGTAGATTAGTTGCAGAAATATTGTGCTTTTGTTTCTTTGTGTGTTTTTTGTTGTCTGGTGTCTGTCTCCTTCTCCTGTGTGCGCCCTGAGGCCCTCGGGTTAGTGGCGCAATACAAGAAGATAGATAGATAGATAGATAGATAGATAGATAGATAGATAGATAGATAGATAGATAGATAGATAGATAGATAGATAGATAATCTAAAGTATAAGAGGGGACCAGAATGTAAATATGGTGAGGGGGTCAGGGCGCAGAAGTGGTCTTGAAACTTGGTTGTTTACTGAACTTTGGCGGGGTGTGGTCTGGGTGCTTTGTGAACATCAGACTAATGTACCCAATATCACAGCTCTCAAACTTTCACTGCAAGGGGAGTAGCATAGACAACCTCAAAGGGACTGTTATATCTAAGCTCACTCCACTGGCAGACAAAGTTCCTTATGTACACAAGGCCTCCTGGGAATAGCTGGAGAGGAGGTGATGTTGCAGGAGCATCAGATGCATCGCTGGATGGGTATTTGGTCCTTGGTGGCTCTTTAATTCGTCCCCAACACAGGCACAGCCTGTGAGCATCAGATGCTCTTGTGATGGGAGATAGGGGTGTGTCCATCCTCCACCCTGTTACCACCTCGTGGGGCGACAAGTGGTGATCCTTACAGGGCTATGTGCACATGTTAAATAGCACTAGAGGCAAGCAGTGCACCCAATTCTTTTTGAAAGTGGTGCAGAGCCAGGACAATTTGTTTTTTAATACCCTGTTAATCCACTCCACAACCTAGTCGGCTTGAAGGTGGTAAATTGTGCACATGCGATGCTTGATGCACAGTAATGTTGTTATCTCCTTGAAGAGCTAATTGAAAAAGTGTGTGCCGATCTTATTGCATCACACAGGCCCCAGCGAGGAAAAAACCTGACCGAAAATGTGGCCGTGCATTTAGCATCTGGATGTGCACAAGGACCACCCGCAACCCACAGTGAAAGGGGACACACAACCACTATTAGATAACGGAATCCATTACACCATCCCTCTCTCCTCCCAGCCCCATGTCTGTGTCATCGATGAGTAACTCACAGAATGGCCCGGTAGGGCAGGGTACCACTGATTGTCCGTAGGTTAAGATCAGTGCTGTATGTTTGATACATGGTACAATTAATAACCATTTACTTACTGCCTCCTGCTGATTGGGGACAAACCAGCCCTCCTGTATACCTGGAGCAATATGCTGTTTTGACACATGGGATGGATGGTGCAGCTGGTCAAACGCGACCAGTAGGAATATGGGTGGCATTACCACTTTTCCTGATGTCTCCTTTCGCCTCAGTAAATCTATAGGAACGCTTGCATCCCCATTACAAACGCAGATTTCTTTCTTACTGTGGGGCTCAGCCCTCCAACTCAATCAGTTGTGCAATTGGTAAGGAATTATAGGTGTCTGGCAGCTGTTCCCTACACGCTGCATGTCCACTGGACACTTGGCCACATTTGGCATAGAGAGATACACTGCTTGCTTGGCTGCCACATATGCGGCAGTGTTACAGAGTGAGACCTCATCTGTGTCGTTGGTATGAGCGATGCCTTTCACCACCGCCATCAAGAAGGGCTGGGACAGCACATTGATCAGTTTGTCTAACAGTGCTGCATGCTGTACCGGGGACTCATCAGCCCTCCTAAATCCCCTCCTCTTCCAACGTGCAAGTCCTGCGTGCACCGTAGTGGTGACTTAGGCAGACTCAGAATAGATGGTTACGCGACAACCTTGAGATGCTAAAAGCGCCTCAATAAGCGATGCAAGTTCTGCTGCTTGTGCAGAATAGTGCATGGGTAATCTCTTTTGCATCAATACCTCATAGACCCATCTACTAAGTGGACCACTGCCACCCCAGTATACCTCAAACCAGTTCCCTGGCAGATAGTTGCTGACCCATCAACGAAAAGGACATCCGCCCTTCAAGTGGGCTGTCCCTTGCCTTCGGTATGGCTTCTTCCTCACATTCAAATGTCACACAATCGTGTGTAGCAAGGTCCTCGCTGTGCACTGCACTGTAAAAATGTGGCAGGATTTCCTGCTTTACACCTCACTAAACGTATGTTTGGGTTGGACAGTATGATTTCATATGCAGATGCCCGCTGTGTGGTCAAAGTTAACTTGGCACATTCAAGAATTGCAAATACTGCATGCTCCACATATAATGGCATGGAACACCCCATTACAATTCTGGAGCTTTTCTCAATCGCAAATGCAGCAAGCACCTGTTCGCATTAGGAACTGGCCTTGCATCACTGGATCTAGCACTCCGCTGGAGTATGCTAATGGCTTGTGGCCCATGGTGCTCTTCTGCGTAAGCACCGCAGCCATCAGTTGGCCATTGGAATGGGAAAACCGATTAAACTCTTGTGTGTAATCGAGGATGGCTAGCACTGGGGCAGTGGAAATGACCTCTTTCAGGTCATTGAAGCTGGTGAGCATGTCCTCTGTCCATGCAAGATTGTGGTCATTCTTTTGAGCCTCTTTGAGGCCTTGCAACTGGGGTTTGGTGTAAGCCGCGTGATCTAAAATCCAGGCTCTGCAACAATTGCACAACCCTAGAAAGGTTTGCATTTCCTTGACAGTCTTAGGCTTGGGAGTGCTGCACACTGAAGCTGCACAATCAAGTATTCTTTCCTTCCTGTGGACAGATATCAGTTGGCCCAAATATAGCACTTCCTGGAGGCAATATTGCAGCTTTGCCTCGTCTTCCTTGAAACCCTTGTATGCTAGCAGCTAGAAAAGAGTGACTGAGTCCTTCCTGCATAGTTGCTCACTCATTACACACCAGCAGATTATCAACATTTTGAATGATTGTACTGGGCACCTGAATGCATGTAATATTCTGTTGAAAATACTGGGGGACTCAGAGTACCCCTGAGGCAATCTTGTGTGCTCGAAGCGCTTCCCTCCGTGCGTAAACGCAGTGAGGTACTGTGAGTCAGGGTGCAAGGGTATGGAAAAGAAGGCGTTCTTTAGATCCACCACTGGAAAGTGTGTCGCCTCTTTAGGTATGCTACACAGAATTGTTGCAGGGTTCAGAACTACAGGAACTTCTGCCTGTACAATGTCATTCAGAGGGCGGAGATCATGGATCATCCTCCAACTTCCACCTTTTGCCCTTTGATCAGATAGATGTATTGCATGGGGCGGAGGAAGGTACGATTCGCCCGGTTCAGGAGTGCAACAATGGTGTCTCGTATCCACTCCTCCGACTCTTTGGACAGTGGGTACTATTTAGCTGAGGGCAGCTCCGCGCCTGGCTTGAGTGTTATTCAAACTGGCGCCACCCCCTACAAGAGTCCCACATTTTGGGCATTTGTTGTCCAAGAGAACAAAACCACCCTCCCATGGCCTACGGAAATGGGAAACGCACCAACACCATCGAAGGTATTAAAAACATCTGGGAGTCCTAATGGACAACGCCCTAACCTTAGAACCACAAATAAATGCAACAGTGAAGAAATGTTTTTTCCTCCTCCACACGGCAAGAAGAATTCTACCTTTCCTCTCCTTCACGAACAAAGCACTCACTATCGTCGCCCTAATCATGTCAAGAATCGACTATGCAAACAGACTCTACCTAGGAATACCAGAATACCTCGTGAAGAAACTGCAACAGATCCAAAATGCAGCAGCAAGACTACTCCTCAAACTATCCAGAAGAGACCACATCACTCCTGCCCTAAAAACACTACACTGGCTCCCAGTAAAACATTGCATCACCTTCAAAACAATGTGCATAACGCACAGGGCAATCAGCGGACAAGGAGCAGAATTCCTACAAAAGAAAATAATCTACAAACCAATGAGACCCCTCCGATCAAGCAACTAAGTCAGCCTGGAACTCAAACCATACCTTAAGAAAAAACTTGGAAGCATCTCCTTCTACCATCTAGCTGCAAAAACCTGGAACAACATCCCAAAAACAAATAAGAAACACAGAAGATCACCTAAAATTCAGGAAATCACTAAAAGACTGGCTCTTCAACAACACAGACTCAAACTGAAAACATAAAAAAAGAAAAAAGGATGACTAAACTGAAAAGGACACGGACAGCCGCAGAAATGACAAGGAAACTCCTACTGCACCTGGACGGGTGACACCGGATAGACTGGAACAAAGGTGAAACGCACAGAGAATGAGTCAAATACCCCAGGCAATCCCACCCAACATCTCCACCCTCCCCTTAGTTACCACAATGTTGTGGAATTGTCGAGATATTGGCAATTCACCACACTATCTGACTTCTGGACATCGACAGGTGCATTGGCCACAGGAGTATGAAGGGAGGATGGGGGGGGGGGAGGCTATGAGAGAGCCGGATAGAGGTGGGGACCAGAGGAGTAAAGAACCTTGGAATGTCAGATGGACCCAGATCAGGACAGAGCCGAATCAGGGGAGACTACGCAAGCCCAGCGCCTCAATTCAGGATAGAGATGCCAACTAAACAACTCCACTAACAATTTCCCTTCTGCATACACCTCTCAAACTCCAAACCAAACACAACCAAAACCTACAGCACAACAAACCGCACAAATTTCACTACATTGCAACAACAAAACAAAAAGACACAGACTCGCACAACAGTACACAACTACTGGCCGCAAATACCCCAGGCCCAGCCAACGGACCCACCGGGCTGATGCCGCCAACAGCACATCACTGCTCTCTTGCACTTTTCCTGCTTCCTCCCACTAACTCAACCTCCCCTCTTCTTTCAGAGCCGCCAGAGCGCCAGGGGACCACTCCGGTGGTGATAGTGCGCGGTACAAATGTTCTTTAACATTAACAGCAAAGAATATTGCACTTTGCAATATTGCACCATAATGTCACAGGGAATACAGAATGCCAACACAATCTCTCTACCATCAGCCCGATACTCAAACAATTCAGCGTCTGATACTTCCCCAGGGGGCACCATTGGATCAATACATAACACAGTTTGTTACCCGCACCCATCAGGGTCTGTCCCGATCACAACAATCCATTTGGCTGACACAACCAGGCCCTGTAAATCTAGGGAGAGCATTGTTCCTGCCACAAGCTCTGGGGTCACCACGGGTCGGAAGATGAAATCAGATACCACCGGCCAACACAGCTTACCAATCTGGGGCACTGTATCAAGTAAAACGGTGATCCCATACACAATCATATCCGGATTCACAGGGATGCCACAAACCACCACCTCTCCTCCCCTGGATTGTCTGATGACCATCGCCCTACCCCATGTTCTGTGAAAGCAATAATGTTCAGTTTACTCAGCAAATCCCACCCCAACAAATTTATCGGAGACGATTCAGAGTACAATAAGGATGCACACACCACTTTTCTTCCGATTTTGATTGCATTCGCTTCTGTGTAGGGATCAGTTGCGAAAACCCCAGAGAATCCTTTGTGTGTCGAGTTCCATCTGATAATGAAAGGTTTCCCTCACTGATGCATGATTTAATAGCACTAGTGTCGACCAAAAAGATGAATTGCTTATGACCGATCTCAACACCCACCACAGAAAGAGCTTTCTGTGGACGGTCTTAATCTGGGTACGTTTTGGTACCTGGCAACGTGAAAGTGTTGCCCCCCGACATGGCACTGACCCCTCGATAGGGCGCTACTGTTACATTTGGCACTGCATTGGTTGTGGACATTTCGCCTCAGCACGGGATTTTCTGTTGGGTCGCTTGTGGTTGGGCATTAGGCAGTGCGTGTTCCTACATGTGTTTTTGTGGTAATTGGGTAGAAGCCTGGTGTATTTCATAGGGTATGGAAGTGGGCATCAGGGGTTGGAAGGAATATGGCTGCGGTGGGAAAGGGGTGGTTTGACTGCATGGATTGTACTCTGTTCCCTGCCTACTTCTACATTCTCTTGCAAAATGCCCCCACTTCCCACAACTCCAACACTGCGAAGGCCCCATACCTCCTTCTGGGTCCCATCCCAACAAATCCACCCTTTCCCCCCAGAGCCCTCCTTTTCCCCGAGGCTGACCTTGTTGCCATCCAGCGTACGGATGCTGAGAACCGCCGCCCCACTGCCACTATCCTCCACCTGGCCAAAACACTGCTATCCTCACATCTGTGCGTGCTGCAGCCTGCTCTGCAGAATCTGTGTGTGTGTTTGCCGTTACCGCTCCTTCAACTGCTATTTTGCTCATTTTTTCTGCGCCAGTTTCGCTTCCTCAGCTAGCAGTCTCTGAGTCGTTTCTTTTTCTCATGCTTTGATCCTCTTACAATGATGTATAATTATAGTCTGAATTTCTACCCACCCCTTCGCCTCTATGCCCACTACCTTCTCGAGTGCTTTCTGAACTTCCTTAGGCAATCCCCTTTTAATAACAAAATAAAAAAGAGGAACCAATCAGTCCCACTTGCCTCCCATCTCTGCTTGCCACATTTCCTGCACTTTTAGAATGTACTGCGTGGGGTCTTCATTGTCCCCCATGGTGTACTGCATTATGCACTGCAGGTCCGGTGTATCAGAGAACGCCCATTACAGTGCGCCCCACACTTGTGCTCTGATATTTTAAAAGGGTGACCCATTGCGCACAGCATCATCTAACTTCACTCACAGATACCCTGTCTTAATTCACCCATCCCCATCTTGATCTACCACAACTGCAACAAGCAAACTTTTCATGTCTCCCACTGCTAAAGGAAACCCTGCTGTCTGCTTCTCAAATGCATATATCCACTTCCCAGTCCCAGCAGTGAGGGGCGTGAGCATTTTAATCAAATTATTATTTTCCATCTGAGCCCAGGACACATAATGTGCCCTCCCAGGGCCTTTATGCAATAATGGCAGCTGCGTGACGACACTTCGCATTGCTCTCGGTTCGTCACTTCCATTTTTCCTTGCCATTGCTACCCGTCCAAATCTGTTCCTAAATAACGGTACCCGCTCTCCACTCTCTGCAAAACCTCTGGTGCCTCCTGTCCGTCCCCCTCACCCTCAAATTCGTCCATGGTGTCCCATTCTCCATCCTGCAGGTCTGTGTGTCCCTGTCGGACCTCACTATCCCATAACCTACACTCTGCGCCCCTCGATTGCCCCCGTTCCACTTCTCAGCATGCATTACAGTGCTGTCCAGCCTAAAAAGAATGTCTTCTGCCCTCCACTCGTCCAAACCACATCCATGTTTGGCTTCCCCCCCCCCCTCCTTCCCTGCCCTCAAGCAGGCCAACTCTGCTTCTGTTGCCTCCAATGCTTCTTCTAATTCTTTCTGTGACTAGCTACCCAGTGGTATAATTGTGTCAAGTGCTAGGTGATATAGGGGTAGTGCTGTGGTGGGGGAAGCCACGTAGGTCGGGTTGGTGTATCCTGTAGCGGGTCGAGCCGCAAGCGGGTATAGCACCACTTGCGGCAGAGGTGACTTTGCATCTTCCGGGGCAGTTGGCTGCTTCTTGGGGTTGGGATGCTACCATCCCATGGTCTGCGCTCCTCACTGTCCTCAACGGCTTCTACCATCTTCCACAGCACTAAAATCTCTTTCCTTTTCTGGAGTGTTTTACCTTTGTATTTAGCGGTTAGAAACGTTCTCATGTGTTCCAATATCTCTCTGTTATTAGTACCCTGCTGTGGGCAGGGGCGGGGCATTCAACCATATGTCTCTCCCACCCACTGTTTGTGACATTTCTCTATCTTACCCCATACCACCCGCAGCACTTCCACAGGGCCTCCCTTGGCCTCCACCTACTACACAATAATATTTCAACACAACAAAAGAACAAACTAAAACAATATGCCAAAATTACCACTACCTTCTCTCCTTCTCCCACCCGGAATATATTGGGCACAGGAATCTGAGCTCTGTAATTATACAGAGCTGCTACGTTTCTATCCCCTTAT
Organism: Ambystoma mexicanum; assembly: GCF_040938575.1. Classification (NCBI taxonomy): domain Eukaryota; kingdom Metazoa; phylum Chordata; class Amphibia; order Caudata; family Ambystomatidae; genus Ambystoma; species Ambystoma mexicanum. The sequence continues at coordinate 347,728,010 of NC_090922.1, forward strand.
CACAATAAGAATAAGCGGCCACCTTCTCCACTTACTTGGAAAGGATTCCACACTAGTTTTTCTTCCTCGTTATCCTCTCAATGATGATAATAAAAAATAGAAAATCCTGACATGTGGCCTACATGCTCCTCCTTCACGTGCACACATACTATGTCTCCCCACTTACTCTTGCCCCCGTTGTTGTCGCTCGCAAGAGGTGTACTTACATCTGCGTGTTCACCCGAACTCCTACATCACGGGGTCCCAATAATGGCCTGCACCCTCCTAGGGGCTGTGCCCTGCTCAAAAGAGGAAACAGGAATTCTTTTAAAACGACTCCTGACTGGTCTGAGCTGGTGGGCATGGCCACTCCAGAGATGCGGCCTGGCAGCCTCAGTCTTTGCACTGGGATCATGTCAGGGTCACCAACAATGTAGAGGAACCCCTCAACCCACACCAGAAAAAAAAAAAAGCAACCCACTAGGGAAAAAGGCGCAGCACAGCTCTTGCATGGATAACGAGGTTTATTTCCACTCCACAAAAATATAAATGCACAAGCAAAGCACACTGCTGCTGCGGAACGTTCAGACAAAATTAGTACAAGCAACGCATTAAAAAGGCACACAGTGATGTAAATTACATAAGGTACAAATCTGAGTGGCTGGTTGTCGTGACCCTATACATAGGCTACTTGCTCTATAAGGGATGCCAGGCCATTGGTCCCAGCCCCGTCAGTCCATCTTCTTCCACATGGGCTTCTCCTTTGTACGTCATCAAGCATGAGGCTACAGTTAATTGCTTATTATGTGAATAAAAAACAATAGTGTCTTTATCTCTAACCTAGTGTGTACCTGATACTGCAAACAAGGGCTAAATGGATACTTCAAGGCCATTGTAACTGACAAACCCTAACTCGATTCCAGACACGTCAGCACCCTTCCAAAGCTCTCCACCCTCGTTTTAGGCTTGGTGTTTTGCCCCTACTGGCACCCCGCAGCACAAATCATGTGACCCATGTTGAAGGCAGCCCGTCCCTACTTTCTGATCGATTGGGGGCAGTCTAACAGTTTTATGATCGGTGGTCTGAGACCAACTGGTACCTTGGAATCCTGGGGTCTGGGGCAGCTGGCCGCCATTACTTAGAGCTTGCACGGGGGGAAGGTTGCCCTCCTTCTCGTGGGATCGCCTTTCACAGTGCGCACTCAACTGCCTCATGGCCTTCTAGGGCACATTCTTCCTAGGATAGGAAATGCTGGCAACATGGGACAATGAAAGTTCTATGAATCTTTCAAGCTCTGGCCTTTCTCACCAGTGTCCATGATATAACCTACTCTCTCATGCATACACTTAATTCCATGTTTGTGGCCTAGATCTGCAGTCCCAGCTGCACTACAATGCTAGGCCTCGATTTCAATATGGCTGCTATTACCAAAGATGAAGTATGATTCCCAGTATGTTCTAAACCCACAACATACACTACCTTCCCCGCACAATAGCCCCTGCTGCCACTCCCACCCCCCTGTACATCCCGAGCCCCTATCGTACACTTCCAGGCCTTTGCCTCAACCGGAACCGCTTGGGCCTCTGGGACAATCATTTCCCCTTCCCAACAGTAAGCTTGCTGATCCCACTTTTAAATCAAGCTGTCACATCATGGGCATGGATCCACAAATCAACAAAAACTTGGTTGTGAATTTGAGAAACTTTATTCTTGCTTTTCAAAAGATAACTGCAGTAGTTGAGCGGAACTCAAACCTATATTCACTTTTTTCAGAGATCATTTTAAGTTGTCCCTATAGCTTTCCTTGTGGCCTCACCTTACCCAAATCAAAAATAATTAATCTCCCACTCAAAGAACATTTCTGTATCATCTCCACCAAGTGTAAGTGGAGCATGGGAACAGAGGATGTGGTCTAAGGGGCATCAAATACCAGCAAAATAGAAGCTTATATGCAAGTGCCTTGCACTGCACACATCCTGATCCCCTTGCTGTCTCCAGGGCAGTTACCCATGGTTCCTCCATTGTCTCCCTTTTCCAGCTTCTTCACTTTTTCCATACATGTGCCCCTAATCTCGGGATGAGGGGGGGGGGGGGGATTAAAGTCCTTCCTTTGATTTCGCTACATGTTGGCCTTGACCATTGAACAGGCTTAAGTGTTCCCAAAACCTCTTCCTCTGTCCCAATCTGTGACTACTGGGCTTGGTCACTCTTGTCCACACTCTTGGAGATAATCGTTTACAGATCCCAATAAATTCTTGCAGCCTGTTGAGCTTAACGGTTTTCCACACCTTCTTTTCTCTCTGCTGGTCTTCTTGGGTTAAAAGTTCTGGTTAGTCGTGGGGAGATTTTCTCGCAGGCAATTGGGTTGTCTTCAGATTCTGTAAAATCCAAGATAGCTTCTGTAGGAGCATTAAGCAGATCCAAGGAGTCTCCTTACCCTTCCCAGTGAACCAAGACATGCTTTATGATTTTCTAGAGCCTGAGAGTCTCCACTCCTGGATGTCTGTCCATTCTATCCTGGCCGTCATGGACATTAGTCCACACTCATACCTCCATTCACCATGGATCTGGCCCCTTTGGATGTCTATTTCCCATACCTTCCCTTGGGCTCAACCAGCTTCCTTGAACATTCTGAGTTGCTTTGATAACCTGCTCTTCTTGATCTTCAAACTCCTAATCTCCACTAGTCTTCTGGCCAACTTGTTCTCATGTTCCACAAACGTCTGCTTAGTCTTCCAGGGCACCTCCTCCTGGTCTTCACCAACTACTCCCGATGTTCTCCCACATCATCTCCTTCCACCTCCTACCTCCCTCCCACCCCAATTACCAACATTTGTTTCTCTACTTTTCCTCTCCCCACATCTACTACTACTCCTCCTCCACTTAGGCCCCTTTCCCCTTTGTGGCTCCTTTTCTCCAGCCTCCTACAAAATCTCACCAGCAACTCCTCCAAAAGACCATGTTATTTGACTTTAAGGCTGGAATTATATAGCTCTGAAACCCCCCCGTCCCCACTTCCCCATGGCAATCCTCTGACTGAGGGTCTCCATCTCTGATGGCAAGCTGGTGAGGGAGTGGGATAGGCTTTGGATAATGATTTATATGACTTCTGAATGGGGATATACAAAAGTCATAGGACTGGCTGCACTTTCTTTTATTTCACATAAGTCATTCACATTGTCTGCAGGGAACCGAGGGCAGTACTATGTTCTGTCCGACTAAGCCCTGTATCTGAAAATGTCAGCAAGCGCAGGGTACAAGTTAATTTCTCCCTCTTTCCTAGAAATTACTCCAGCCACTAATTGAGCGCTGTCAGCAGCACCCAAGACATCTGCGCCTTCCATGTACTCACTTTATGTTATGTTGCTGTATACCGCACACCGCTACCACCCAGAAGCAGTCTCCAGACACTCATGGACTCTGCAAGACTTTTTGTGGACTCCTTCAATCTGTGAGTGATGTCACGGAGGGCCCCCAATGTCTGTACAGACTTGCGAGTGGGCCAGGGATTCTTCACTGCATGTGTTCCATGTTGTCTAGGGATCCGTCAGAGTCACCTTTCCCTAAAGGGGTAGTGCAATTGTGCTGGTCCTCCTTTGAATAGGCGTACCTCACCCTATGGTGATGGTTTGTTGTTGACCCTCCAGGGTGTGACTTGAAGAGGGCTTAAAGGGCCAGTGTCATGTTTCCTCAATGTGGTTAATATGGCTGTGTAATTCAATATATAGCAGCCCCTATATCAGATGTGCTTTTCACCCAATTATCTTACGGATAAGAAGAACGTTCACAGAAAGTGTACAAGTCTACAGTTTTCACTTTGAAATGGAATGTTATCGATTTCCAGGTTTGCTCTCCCCTGTCGGACCAGTGGGCCCCAGCACGAGTGGACCGATTGACACAGGTTGTATGCCAGGCCATCATCTCTATTAACCCCAGCACACCAGGGGACTACCTCATAATCCTTCGTATCATTACGAAGGATTATGAGGTAATCATAATCCCCCCCCCCCCGGTGTAGACTTGTTCAGGGTTTTACCTGCTTATTTATTTGTACATTTGTTAAGCACACAGAACCCAAGGGCATTGAAGAGCTGTTACAACCAGGTAAATTTACCTAGTGGTGAAAAGGGAAGGATGACAGACAAGTGGAAACAGGTAGTGTCTTAGTGTTTTCAGTGCTAGATGAAGAGGCAGGTTTTCAGGGCTTTTCTGAAGGCCCAATGCTATTGTTCCACCCTCAGATGGGGTGTGAGTGAGTACCACTGGCGTGCGGCTACGGCTGGGAAGCTGGTGCCTCCATAAATTTTGCTCGTTTGGCTATTGGGGGACCAGGCACATGCTTTGCATAGTCGGAATATAATTTATTTTCAAAGTCGAAAAATATGGCGTCAACAGGGACACACCTGTCACACTATCCCTATCCTATGTGTACAAGTACTGTGAGAAATAGAACGGTACTCTCCCACTTAATGGAAGATCCCTCTGGATCTTCCATTCAGGTGGCCAGGGAAGGGCCATCACTTTTGGATCCCGACCCTGGGGACGGACATGCGGGGGAGGATCACCTGAGCGGAGGGTCACAAGGGCATTGGGAGGAGGATACCCAAGGGCGAAACATGCTATTCCCCCATTCCGAATAACACCCCAACCTACTCTCCCCCAGCCTTTATACTCAGACGAGGAGGAGGCCCTAAGATCAATGAAGATTACCATGGGGAAAATGAGGGAAACCAACTATAGAAAGAACTCAAGTTGTCCCCCTAATAGAGTCAGTCAGGGCTAGGCATTTAATAAGGACCGTAAAAGATAACAACAAGATCAGTAGTTTGGTGACCTTCTGGTTTATTTGGGCTCTTAATGCAATGATTCCTTCAAAATAGTATTTTGATTCCTCATTTTTAGAACCATGAGGACCATATGACCCACCATGGAGCATATTGGATTTTGGAAGTATAACAAAATGTAATCTGCTCATAACGATAATTTGTATGAGGAGACATTTGCCATTACCCATTCCCTTTAATTTAAGAGTTCACTCTGATTGAATGTGCAAGCAATTCCAAGGTGAAGGCAAAAATTAAGTGGGGATTGAGGGCGATCCCGACATGTGCCTCATCTCATTGTTATGGTGTCCCTCCAATTATCATTAATTTTGAATTTTGTATATGGGATTTGAAAGTTGGACATCATTAACTTTACGAAATTATGGCCAAATTGAAATTTTCCTTACAATTTGTATGACATGCATTACTTACCGTAATAGCATTTCTGATGATTGCATCTGCTTAGATTCACATGTTGTGCATATGGTCTGACATCCAGTGGTAACCGCGGAGTATTGCATCTTGTCTTTTGGGAACAGAAAGGGGCGTCGGCATAGGCATGTCTGTAACACTATCCCTATCGTGACGTGCAGTGTACCCAAAATCCCTCACGCGTCGAGGTCCCTCCGATTGTATTTTTTCTGCTAGAGGGAGCCCAAGGCTATAGTGAGTGAGTGAGTACATAAAGAAAGTAGTAAGGCGTCTATGTCGCTTCCACCCCGAGTGGGGAGGAAGGGTGGGCGCATGTGAATCTAAGCAGATACAATCATCAGAAATGCTATTGCGGTAAGTAATGCATGTCTTCTGATGCTTGTTAATCTGCTTAGAATCACATGCTGTGCATAGACTAGCGAGCAGTACCTGGAGTTGGAGGTGGGTTGTGAGAAGGAACAGTAGAGAAAAGATGTCTTAGTACTGTTTGTCCCACCTGAGAATCAGACCTAGAATGAGTGTCTAGGCAATAGTGTTTTGTAAAGGTGTGTACAGAACTCCAGGTTGCCGCTTTGCAAATGGACTCAAGGGGAACATTTGCAATGAATGCTATGGATGCCCCAGTGCCTCGAGTAGTGTGCGCTCTGGGCTTGAAGGGCAGTTCTCTCTTAGCAAGAGTCTAACAGTGTGATGCATTTGACAATCCACCTTGAGATAGCTGATTTAGAGACAGGATCCTCTTCTCTACCAGCTGCCACTGAAACGATAAATTGGTTCGTTTTCCAACGTGGTTTAGTTCTTTCGGGTAAAACATGACTGCCCTGTGCACATCTAGTGTATCTAGGCTTCTTTCGGGCATGCTAGTAGGATTCTGGAAAAAAGTAGGTAGTTCAATCGACTGGTTCACACGGAAATTAGAGATGAATTTAAGCGCAAATCTGGGGTGCGTGCGCAGAACTACCTTATCCCTATGGACTGTAACAAAGGGGTTTAAAACAGAAAGTGCTTGTAGTTCGCTAACCCTTCTGATAGAAGTGATAGCCACTAGGGAGGCCGTTTTATAAGTCAGGTCTTTTAGACTTGCTTTATGCTTAGGCTCAAAGGGAGCTCCCATGAGCCTGGTCAAAACCACATTTAGGTCCCACCCAGGAGCTGGGTGAGAAATGGGAGGATAAATCCTCTTAACCCCTTCCATAAAGGCCTTAATCACCGGTATCTTCTACCACAACACCTTTTGTTGTGATGTGGTGTAGGCTGACAGAGCAGCCAGATGAATCTTTAGGGAATTAAAGACTAACACAATGTCCAATAGATGGGTTAGGTACAGCACAATGTGTGTGGGTGAGCAATCGATGGGATTGACACCCTTGGAATTACACCAAATGACAAAACGTTTCCAATTGCTGGCATAGCAATAACGTGTGTTCGGTTTCCTAGCTTCCCTGAGTATGTCCATTCACCTCCGAGGGAGCTATAGATGTCCAAATTCTATGACCTCAGGAGCCAGGCTGCTAAGTTCAGAGTTTGTGGGTATGGGTGTAGGGTCTCCCCACTGTCCTGAGACAACATGTTGTACGAGCAGGATATTTTCACTGGTGGTGAGAGGGACATTTCCATCAGATGAGCAAACCAGGGTTGGGGGCCCACATGGGGGCCACCAGTATCATGGTAACTGGTTCCTGGTGCATCTTGTGCACTATCTTGTTGAGAAGGGCAGTCGGGGGGGGGGGGGTGGGCTAAGCGTAGACACATTTCTCTGACCATGTTATCCAGAGACCATTCCCCTTGGAGCGGTTCTGGGGGTACCTGGAGGCGTAGTCCTGGCATTGGGCGTTCTCCTGAGTTGCGAACAGGTCGATTTCTGGGAAGCCCCATTCTGTGATGACATTGGACACAATGTCTTCGTGCAGACGCCATTCGCATTCTTCCGGCAGAGGAAAATCTCTGCCGAGCACGTCTGCCAGAAGATTGAGTTCCCCTGGAACATGTTGGGACAACAGAAACATCTTGTGTCAGAGCCCATATCCAAATGTTTTGGGACAGCTTGGATAGCCCTGGAGAGTGAGTGCCCCCTGTTTGTTCAGGTAATACATTGCTGTAGTGCTGTCGGTTAGAATCAGCACTGTCTTCCCTTGCAGTTGCATCTGAAAGGCCTTTGATGCCCTGAACACCGCTAATAGCTCCAGTAAATTTATATGGTTGGACGCTACTCCGCGCGCTGTCTGCTGAAGCAGGTGAGCCCCCCACCCCGTGAGAGATGCGTCTGTCGTGAGAGTGGCTTCCACTGCAGGGGTGGTGAAGGTTTTCCCTGTCATGAGGTTTTCTCTTGACCACCACTGCAGAGAGAGAACGAGGGCTGGCGAGACAACTACCAGATCTTCCCATTGTCCGCTGGCCTGACACCACTGGCTGTTGAGCCACTCTTGCATGGGACGCATGCACAGCTCCCCGTGGGGAACCAAGTAAATGCACAACGCCATCATTCCTAGCAAGCGCATGGCCTTGCGCACTGTCACCACCCGACTGGCTACATATTGAGGAATCCGAAAAAGCATGTTCTGAACCCTCTCGTTGGAGGGGAAGACGAGACAATCTTCCGTCCGAATTAGAGCTCCCATAAATTGCTTTGTTTGACTGGGGACTAGACTGGATTTCTTCTTGTTGATTGAGAAACCCAGACTGAAGAGAAGATCTACTGTTTTTTGGGTGTTGGAAAAACATGTGTTGTGTGAGTCCCCTGTGATGAGCCAGTCGTCGAGGTGAGGGTAAACTGGGACGGATAGTCTGCGCAGGTGTGCAGCAGCCACAGCCAGGACCTTGGTAAACACCCTTGGCGCCGAGGCAATGCCGAAGGGGAGTACCTTGAATTGGTAATGCCTGTCCTCTATCATGAACCCTATATATTTCCTGTGCGCTGGCAACATTGAAATATGAAAGTATGCATCTTTAATTTCCAATGTTGTCATGTACTTCCCCTGTTTCTGCAGTGGGATCACTTCTTGTAGTGTTATCATGCAAAACTTCTGGGGTTTTATGAACTTGTTCGCTGGACACTGGTCTAGAACAGGGCGCATGGCGAGGTCCTTTTTGGGTACAAGGAAGTACACTGAGTAAATACCCTTGAAGAAAAGGGACGGCTTCTATGGCGTCCTTTCCCAGCAACGCTTCCACCTCTTGAGTCAGGATCTCCATATGGTCCGGTAAAAGGCGCTGTGAGTACGGCGGTCTGAATTGTGGAGGTCGGGCAAATTCCACGCAGTACCTGTGGGCGACCGTATTTATGACCCACTGGTCTGAAGTTATCCCCTCCCATGCCGTGAGGAAAGATGTTAATCGCCCCCGACCAGGGTGACATGGGAGGGGACCTGGACCTGGGGGATCTGGTGGTCATTTTTGACCAGAGGCCGTGGCTCCTCTAGGATTGGGGCCTCTACCTCTGTCTTTGTTGCGTCTCTGACCCCTTGAAGGGTAGTATGCAGAGCTTCCTGAAGTTTGTCCTCTGTTGAAATTCCCCGTGCCATACATAGTTGTTTTGACCTGCACGGGACTGCCCTCGAAAGGACCGCCAAGAGTTATTACCTCTCTGGGGGGGAGGTCTTTGTGTGATCTGTTGCAGAGACTTAAGAGTCTCATGCTCTTTCTCGGCTGTTTCCAAGGCCTCATCAACCACTTTCCCGAAGAGGTTAGCTTCCTCAAAAGACTTATTGATGAGAGGCTTGCGTTTCGGGTTTAAACCCTGAAGTACGCAGCCAAGCGTGTCTTTTTAGTAGGGTCCCTTGGCCCAGAGGCCTGCCTGCTGTTTAAGCCGTGTCCAGGGTGTTTTTAATCACATTCTGGTTCACTCGTCTTCCCTCGACTATAATAGAGAAGTTTGGATTTGACGGGTTCTGCAACCTCTTGGAGGCCTTCCTGAAGCCGGTTCCACTGAGCGTCAGCATAACTTGCCAATAGCGTGGTATTATTTGCTATCCGCGTAGTGTTTGCGGCAGCCAAGGTAACTCATTTGCCTAGAACATACAGTCTCTTGGATTCCTTGTCCGGAGGTGCCTCCCCCGTGGCAAGGGGTACGCCTGCCCTTTTTCAGGTGGTAGTCACTAACAGAGTCGGGGATGGCGTGCCCTCTAATGTATAGAGGGTCGGAAGGAGACAGCTGAAACAATTTTTCCACTCTTGGGTTCACTGCCCGGGTTTGAGCTGGTGATACCAAGGAAGGAGCCAGCCTTCTCTGGATGGAATTAAGGTGTGGAATGGCTTGTCTAGATGGAGGTTTTTCCTTAAGGATGTCCTCTACAAAATCCTGCTCCGGCACAGCCTCTTGAGTAGAGATCTGAAAATGTTCAGCTGCCTTCTTCAACATAGAGTTGAAGACCATCTGGTCATCTACAGGTGAGGCCTGGCGAGCCGGGGTGGACGGAGGGTAATCCAGACACAAACATCAGTGTCCTGATCTTGATGTAGCAGTGTCCATGGATCCGTTCCCTCTTGCTGGGTTTCTTCCCAATTGTCTGTGGCACCCTGCTGTTCCTCTTCATAATTCTGTAGAAATTAAGCTTCTTCCTCTTCATTGTAAATGTCCCTAAATGTGTCCATGTGGACAATGTCTTCATGCTGGAATGAGACAGAAGGCTGATCTTCTTGATAGTGAGAAGAGAATTGAGGGTTAGGCTCTCCACAAGACCTTTTCGGGGATGGATGATCAGAAAAACTGATAATTCTCTCCAGCCGATCCATACACCCTTCGAATTTCTCTCTAGTCCATTTGGAAGACCCAGATGGGCCTATGGGTGGAAAAACGTCGTCTTCCGCCCTTTGGCGTCGAAAAGAGTCTCTTAGGGTATCGGAAAGAGGCTCTTGGCTATCTTCATAAGTATTGTGAGAATCGGGGCCCCAAACACATCCGAAGATTTTTCCGTGGCTTGCCCCATGATTTTAGGCAGAACTGGGATAAGCCCCACCGCCGCCGTAATCCTCTCGATGCTGTCTTCGGTAACCGCCGAACCGGCGTGAGATAATTGCTTCCGACGGTCTATCGCCGGGTGTATTATCTTCCGCGGCGTTAGCGGGCCTAGCAGTCGGTTTTTCGACTAGAGGCCTAGTCGTAGCTTTCGGGCCTACCGCTGCCTTCGGGACCGTCGCAGCGTCACATTTCCGCGCTTCGACGTGTGATGTTTTTTGCAGTAGCGTCCTTACTTATTTTTCATTGCCCAGTCGCAAGACGCTGCTGCGGATGCAGGGAAGGCTTTGGATTTGCACAATCCGAGGAAACTGCTGAAATTTTGGGCGGTCGTGTTGGCGCTCTCACCTTTTTCGACGAGGACATCGAAACCGGTGTAGGGATTGTGTGCTTAGTGAGATGCGTTTGTACGCCCCTGTCGCCGGGTGCTGTCCCTGAAGCGAGACCAGAGTCAGGCCTTAAAGGGTCGGGGACGAGCATGGAGTGTCCGCCTCGAGGTCTATCACATCTGCAATGGATTTTTGGTCATCTGAGGTGCCCCCGTCACTCTCAGCGGGTGTGGCGGTGCAGGAAGGTGGTTCCACCCACGACATACCGTACGCGGCCCACCACTTTACAAGGCGCTCCTTAAGGGTCTTAGGGCGAAGGAGTTTGCAGGCCGCACACCACTTTTCGTTGTGATCTACGGGGAGGCAGGAGTTGCACGTCCTGTGTTCGTCCTTCCAAGGATATCTGACCCTAGACTTATGGCAGAACCTAAAAGGAGTCCTTTCCACAGCCAAAGGGAAGATGACCAGACCAAAAGCCTAAAGAGGGGAATGGAGGAAAGACATACCAAAAAACTGGCCACCCCGACCCCACCCTCCCTATTGTAAAGGTAAGCCAGAGGGCCCGACCACGTGGAAAGTACGGCCGACGGATCTTAGGTGCCGAATCCCACCGCCGTAGACGAATCCCCCGCAGTCTTCGTCGAAGATGTTCTTGTGACCGAAGTGACTTAAGGGGGAATAACCGACAAGTCGGTATAAGATAAACAATGTCTCTTCTGTAAGAGCTCCGCTATAGGGCAACCAGTTATCTGGATGGAAAAAAACAATCTGAGGGACCTCGGCATGTGAGGGATTTTGGGTACACTACACGTCATCATAGGGATAGTATTACAGACACGCCTATGCCGACGTCCCCTTTCGGTCCCCGAAAGACAAAAGGCAATACTCTGCGGTTACCACTGGATGTCGGACCATATGCAAAGCATATATGATTCTAAGCAGATTAATAAGCATCAGAAAAATAATACCAATTAATATTATCAAAGGCTTTGTTTGTGTCCATTGCTAGCAGCACACACGGTTGTTCTTTATGTAGCCTGTGGTGTATTAAATTAATTGCACGTCTTATATAATCGTGTTTCTCTCCCCCTAATGGCACCTGTTTTGTCTGGGTCTATAAGTGCAAGAAGAACTCCCCATTAATCTGTTGGCCTGGATTTTAGCAAACATTTTGGCATCTCTGTTCAGAAGTGAGTTGAGCCATTATGATGCTCATTCTGAGGTTTCCTTTCCTGGTTTCAATAATTGGAGAAACAATCTGAGCCTGGAGTCCCGGCTGTTGGGAGGTTTGCAACTGCTACGTCTATCTCTACCAAGGCTTCCCTCACAGTACCATTAATTTTGTGGAGATCTAGCGATGCAAGGTAGGATTCCACTCTCTCTAGGCTCACCAGGGTTTCATAAAATAAATCATGAAAATAATTAATTATCTTGGATGTTTTTCTTTCCTTCTTCCGAAGTGATAATTATATTGAAATAGTTTTTAAGACCAGTGATGCAATTTCTAGTTGAAAGATTGGGTAATATGGCTCCCAGGATCCCATATGCTTCGTTACCTTTGGTGTAATAACGGTTTGCAGTGCATATCAGCGATTGACATGCTTTTTCTGCCAAATGAACTTCAGATATATTCCTTGCTATTTTTAGTTCCCTTACGCTTATCAATGAACCTCTTTGTCTGTGGTCCTATTTGAATCGCCTGACCATTTGCTCAAGTGCCACTCTGTTGTTCGTGAGCTGCGACCAATGAAGCTGTTTTGCTTATGATCTCTTCTCTCGAAAATCCCTTTGTGGTATCCCATATTATTCCCTAGTCTATAGTCTCAAGAATGTTATCCCTATAATAATTTTCAAGGGTGTCATTTATATGTCAGGATATCACAAAATGCCATAGCAGGGCGCCATGGTCTGCAAGTGAGGGGGGGGATGCCCAGGTCCAGAGTCAGAAGTACTGATGCGTGATGTGACAAATCCCCAGACGTCACTTCTCCCCTAGGTGGAGCCCCTTCCCATGAGGCCAGTAAGGTGAGGCTGCTACCATATAGTCCCCTTGAGAGTCTTACTCAGCAGGTGGATCTCATGGGGGTGGGAAGCCCCTTATGGGATTAGTGATGACCTGGGGGGAACATGGTATCCCTGTAGCCCACCTAACCCTGCCACACCTGCCTACCCGCCCTTGCCACCAGTATCATCCCTACTGTACCCATGTACCTTTGCCACACCAGCCAGGTAGAAAATACTGAGTGTGGGCTTCTCATGGGACTTATATCCCTTATGTACTGAGACAAGGAATAAACTGAGTCCTCAACATCAGTACTGAGACGAGGAAGAAGTGCGGAAGCATAACGAGCAATTCTACTGAACGGTCTAGTTCTATTCCTATAAACCGAGTAACCATTCAAACGGAAGAGGGAATTCAAAATCGGAGATGTCCTACCTGGAGGAACTAGGACATTCGAACCCTGTATGAAGGAAGGAAAAGCAGAGGGTGAGAAAGATTCCCGCCTGCAATTACGCCGGCAGAAGGTCTGTTGTGGAAGGGCTGGAGAGGGAGACAGGAGGAGGAACTGCCTGGGCCACAGCCTAGCAGCAGGGAGCTGCTGCGCAGCTGTCACAGCCCCTAGAACAATCGCAGGAGGCCTCTGGGAACTGCTGCAGAACCGCTGCAATCCCTTCAATGATCAGAGAAGGCCTGGAGCCCACAGGGATCGGCTTCGGAGCTGCTGCAGTGTCTGGAAAGATCAGGAGATGCCGGAGAGGGGAACCAAAGCCTGTACACAACTGCAAGACACCAGTAAGCATGGTAAGCACCCAGAAGAGGGTGGGGAGACAGGACAGTTTTGGGGTCCCCAAAAGAGAACAAATCTTTTTCCAAAAGGGTCTGCGATCCAAAGGGGCAAATACAACAAGGGGCTGGGAAGATATATATGACAAAGGGGGTCTGGGACCCAAAGGAAAGAAGGAAACAAATACAAAAAGGGGTCTGGGACATGAGATGAAAAAAGGAAACTAATAAGGAGGATCTGGGATCCTAAAAGGGTAAATTCCTGGCAGGATAGTGAACCAGGTGAAACTCCTCAGGAACAAGTAGAACTGAGAAGGGTCTGAAACCCACAGTCAGTGACTAACTGCCTCCAGGATCATCGTCATAGTGAGAGTACCTGGCAGGGTAGTGAAACAGGTAGAATGAACAATGGAGGTCCTGCAGAGCACTTTGCGAAAATAAGGGAGACTTACCCTTTGGTTTTATGAACTTTGAAAGTCCAGAGAAGCGAGTCATTCTCTTGGCATCCTGAAGTTCTTGAGAAAGACCAGGGGAAGGGAGATGTACCCATTGGTCTAGATGAACATTGTGGAAAGAAGCAAGAAATGGGGTGTGGGAGGGGAGTGTCCTCTTGGCTTTGTGAAATGTATTCTTCAGCATGAGGTCTGGCATGGATTCACATACTCATGAATATTCCCTGTCGGAATCCTCGGTAAAAGAAAAAACCTTTAGCCGGAAAACTGTATTTTACTCTATAACCAATCACTGTCCTTTGGGTCATACTGCTCCCATCCAATGACAGTCATCTCCCCAAGCTCCACCCCACGGTTGCCATCTTCAGATTTTTACTGCACGTTTCAGTGTAGGGAGTCCTCTCATATCGCTCTTTGAGCCTTTTTTGATATTTCAAGTATTTTTGATACATTTAGTCTGTTTTGACCCTTGTTCTTCAACCGTTGCTTGACCACTAGCAGCGGGGACCCGTTGTCGGCAAAAATCACTTTCCATCGCGGATCTTCTCTTCGAAGTTTTCGAAGACCCAGATTTGGGCCTAGATTGCACCTCAACGATGTCGTCGTAGAAGAGGAGTCTCTTCAAGTGTGGACTGTGGAACATCTACTTTGAGGATCAGCACTTCAAGAATCTATATTGCCTGCACCGGACCATGATGAGGAGGGATGTGAGATTTGCTGCGGTTTTCCTTTATAAACCACTAAGGACAGTTAACGCAGGTTAGCAGCATGGCCCAAGTGGGGGCAATGGGGGATGAAGGCCTCCGACTGGTCCTCAGGGCACATCCATGCCTCACCCAAGACCGTCGGGTACCACAAGCTTGCTCCTTCTGAGGTGGAGGTCCTTTGAGGATACCTCTGGTCAGAGGATCCAAAAGAAGGCTAAACTCCACACCGAGGATCCCACAAGGGTCGCTGCAGCCGCTGGACCTTGTTTGAGAAGGACACGTGCCCAGTCTCTCTATCACCATCCACAGTGATCCTGCCGGTGTGGGTGTACCTTCTGCGAGAAAGTCCCTGACCCATTTGAAGCACTGTTCCTCGGACAAGGGTGTGAAGAAGAGGCCCAAGACCCTGACAACAACTGCTCCATCTGTTCGTCGACAACCACTTCATCATCCACGGTATCTGTTTTGCTGACAGTGACAACCACTCCATAGTCTTTTGATTTACATTCCTGGAGAAGAACTATTTTGTTTGCTTCACCCAGAACTGAACTTTGGTTTGTTGCCCAAAAGAAGGGAGGCATTATTCTGGACCAAGAAGACCACCCCTCTTTCTTAGTTGAATTAATAGTGTAAGGAATGGGATTAGGCTTTTGACACAGGATGGTGAACTCTTTGCTTCAGACTGACATCCTGACAATTTCCTTAGTATTAGTTGAATCAGGTAAACCCCTCTTAGAACTTGGGTCAGATAGGGTTTTCTCTTCTATTTTGCTCACTAATAAATGTCTATAGCCAAAAGCATGCCACCTGTGTGTCAGTCTCCTACTTTTACACAAGTACAGTGGTCTTTGAGGACACTTGTGCCAATAGAGATTGCAATTTATTTTATGCATCAGTGTATGAGAAATAAAAAACATATCTAGCCTAGAGAGCCCGCTATGGGCCAACGAGTAATGGGTATATTCTTATCTCCTTTGGTTCAAGAACCTTTAGGTTTAAACTAGGAAGAAATCCCTGAGAATGTTGGCTAATGCCTGAAGATTGGGTTATCACCTGGGTATGAGGGTAGCCTCTCGTGTAGAGTTGAGTCAAGTATGCAGTTGAGTCATCTCTCCTTCTGCAAAGGACTTCAAAACCAGAACCTAGTTCGTATAAAATAGATCTTGGTTTTCGTTCGGGCAGTCTATTGTAATTAATATGATCCCTGCATGAGCCCTTTAAACATTAGGTATCTACCTTCAGGGTTCTGAAGGACTGCCCGCTTTATTAATGGGTAACTATTGATAAAAATAGCTGCTCCCCTTTTTTTACTTCCATGCAAGAAGTTAATATTCAATTTGCCATTCTCTTCTTGTTTGAGGGGAGCCGGTGATTCTTCTGGAGGAAGGCTATTGAAAGGTCCTTTGAAAATAATCTTTGTATTATGAACTTACTTGTCACTAGGGAATAATTACTGCTTTCATTTAGGGACTACATTTTAACATCCTGGGATGTGCACATTTAAGATTTATATGCTTCGATTATGTGATTGGACATACATTTTCCGGCAACTGTTAGGTAAGATTTTGTAGAGTCCAACTGGTGTGGGACTTTACAAGACTTATCTGCTTGGTATTAGTGACTCAACTTTTAACATAGGCATGTACTACATAGGTTGGTAGAGTGGCTGAGCAGCCAGGCTTACCTTAGAAGGGGTACTGGGTGTTGTAGAGCATTAAAATGAAACCAGTAAATACAAGTAAACACTTAAACCCTTGGAATGGAAACTCTACATTTTGTCGCCCTTGGAATTTAAAAACTTCTTGGGCGACCCGTTTTAAGGCCTGCCCTGATGCTAGGGATTGCTAGCCATAAAGACAGACATACCTTCGATCAGAAGCTTGCCTCTGAGAAAGCCTCCATGCAGCGTACTCTGATATTTATTAGTTGTTCTGGCTGGGATCAACCACAAAAACAAATAAAATCAGTATTAAATCAGTAAAACAGAAATATACAAATTACTGCAGATGAAGAAAGGCAACAATGATGCTAAATGATGCTGAACTCATACTGCATGATCTTGTGAAAAGAGACCCTAGAGCATTTTGTATGCTGATTAACACCCAGGACCATACTGTAATTGTTAGCTAACTTAATTAAGTTTCTGAAGCCCAATGGGTTCACTTCTTTTCTGATGTCTATGGGCAACCGCCCGGGGGTTCAATAGAGAACCTTAGTGATCTGTATCCGAACAGTGTCGAAGATTGGCAGCCCACCATGGAATAGGAGGAGGTATTGATTTCGCGCTCGGAAACACTTGCGTACGAGCGCGATAGAAATAAAAGATCAATCAATCAATTGATGTGTTCTGGGGCGGCAGGACCCAGTGGCTTGGCCAATACCACTTTCAAGGCTCATCCCTCTGCCTGGGCAAAGATACTTACTTTGCTATTTAAGAATATTGTTAAAAGTGGCGCAATCCAGGTACCTGGTAAACTGCCTATGCAGTTCCAATTTTTAAACGCGGTGCGAGAGATCTGGCAAGAAACTATAGACCCATTGCATTGATCAATGCCGACTGCAAAATGTTTGCCTCCATTCTATTATCACATTTGAACGAGTGGATGTCCTGATGCCATCGAATAAAACTCCAGATGGGGTTTAGAGTAGGTCACTCCACGAACCTGAATGGATTAGTAATGAGGGCACATCAGGAAAATGTATGGGGAAGATATGGCAGAGAAACCGCCTTTGGGTTAAATTGGCAATAAATGCGGTCTTCCAGGAGGCCTTTTGAGTTTGATTATGGCCCTTTATGACAATGCATTAATTTGTGTTAGGCTTAACCTGGAGGGGAATCGGTCTTGTCGAATCAAAACAAGAGTAGGTTTGAGACAGGGATGCTCAGTTGCCCCATGTCTTTTTAATGATAATGATGTGTTATTTATATAGCGCCTTAATCCAAACCGCTTTACAGAGCACATATTTACATACAATATCACCCATAAGAAATTGGTACTCATTTATCGACCCCGGAAGGATGAAAGGCTGAGTTGGCCTTGCCGGGATTCGAACCTGCGACCTGCAGATCACACTCAGATCGCAGCAGCGAGGGCTCAACCCGCTGTACTATCTTACCGGCTTTTTAATTGTAGTATGCGACATCAGAGAGTTCTTGAAACATGTGGGCCTGGTAACCCCGAAATTGGGAGACCTGCATATCCCCCTGGCTGGCCTATGCAGATGACTTCCAGCTTCTCGCCGCACCAAAGTGGGCCTCCAACGCCTGATCAATACATTTTCAGAGTTTGCAGCTGAGAATGGGCTAATCGTTAATCCCAGGAAGACCCACATTTTATTGCTCTCAAGAGGCAGGAAAAAGAAAAAGCAGGGCTGGAGCATGGAAAGCTTGCCTATAGAGTGTACTTCGAATATCCTATATCGGAGTTTACCTTTAATGGCCCAACCCTCGGGATGTGGACTTCACTCCTTCCTCAAAAAGAAAGCCCTACCCCTTTCTAACCAAATGTTGACATCAGACCTAAGGTTTGGACGTTTCTCTATGAAGGCTTCCATCTCTTTCTACAAGGGTAAAATAGTACCAAAGTTGACATATGGAATGGAGCTGCATTATTGTGAACTTGGGAAATTCTTGAGGGAAGACTGTGGAGACTGACATTGACGTTATCTAATAACATCCCAGTGGCTGCCATCAGGTACGAATTAGGATTAATCTCGCTGCAGGCACGGGTTAGATGGAGATTGTTGTATCTTTTTTTTCGCAGTCTGATTGCCCCTTTGGGGAATACACTCTATACTGACTTGGGCAAATTGGTCCCTCTGTCTGGATTGGGGAATGATCCCATAAGTACATGACTAACATCGGGATGTATGTCATCAAAGCCTGCTTGATCTTGATAGAGAGACCCTGGTGACCAACCCTGATAAGGTGAAACACTTGTTATATGAGAATGACTGGATTGTAACTATGGGCAAATTCCATTCTTACCCCTCTCTGAGCCACTCACAGTGGGCGCATTAAAAATTTGGGGTTATCTCATCCCTTCTATTGCAATTCCCTAACCGAGATTACCGGACGATCCTAATTAAATTACACTGGAATATCCTGCCAACCATGAGGTGTTATTTAGAAGGAACAGGATAGGCTTGGTAAAACCTTTTTGTCAATTCTGTGAGAAGGTAGGAGAAATTGAAACTGTGAAGCACCTACTTCTCTCATGTTCGGCTTTACATAAAAAAGAATGATCCATCTTGCCAAGTTTGAAAAACGGGGAGTTAGAAGGATGTTAGAAGGATGACAACTAAATATGGTCCTGTTGTATCAATATCCAGAATACCTCTGAGGGTTTGGCGATAGCCTCATTTATTAAATCTTTGAACCTGTATAATGATTGGGATCATGCTCAGCAGGTTATAGCTCTTTTGGCCCTAAATGGGGTTGTATAGGCCTTACTGTAGCAGCTGCCTATGAGGCAATTTATCTAGGACTGAAAAAGAGCTACTAAGGCTAGATATAACTTTTGATCTGAATTTTGATGGTTTTCTTGTTTGTTTTAATATACATTTCACAGTGGAAACCGATTGCTATATGGCTGTAATGTGTGTTTTTTTCCATTAATTCTTCATACCTTTTATGATAAGGATTTATGAATTTTAAATCTTCTGCATCAAAATCATATTTTTGTGACATATGTAACAATGTTATATTTAAGTGTTTTCTAAGTGTAATTCCTTGGTAATATGTAAAATGGTACAATGGGGTTTCTTGCTATAATTCGAATATTCATGCTGTAAAGGTTTCTTTGTGAACCATACACAATATACATTTTTTTTAAATATATATATATATACAAAGCACAATAATCACACTAGATATGCAGCAACTAATAATAACATCAAGTAGAATTTCATAAACAAGTTATTCAAGCAACAACAATGCAGGTGAATGCATTATTTTTGTACTAAAACATTTCCAGCACACAGTGTGACATCAATCAAGGTCAGTCACCATACAATATTGAGTTTGGAGGGAAAAGGTGTTGGAGTAGAATAGAACACTGTAGCCCTGTAACAATACACTTTTCTCGCAAAGGGATGTAGGAAGCATTTTCCCCAGAAATAGGAGTGTAAAACAAATAAAACCTTCATAGGGGACAAGCACTGCCAATGCCAGCAGTAAAGGGATGCCTTTACAGCCAAAGTCAATATGACAGTTCTAGTTCCGATGCAATCTTCTTAGAAACAGTTAGTTGAACAGTCAGTAGTTCATTGAAGAAAAATCCAGGAGCTCAAGTGCACAAGCTGTTAGGCCCGCACCAGTGAATTTGAGTAATTCAAAAAGATACAAGGGATCACTCATCAAGCTAGCAAGCACTAGATTTGGCTAAAGGTGATTGAACCCAAAGCCCCACAGTCCCTTAGAATTGAAGCAGATGTTCCAGCCACCTTCCTTCTTGGTGCAGCGATGCAGACCCTTGTTCCCGGACCTTGGTCATGGTGACGAAAGGAAGGAAGTCTGGCAGGCTTCTGCCGCAGCACTCTCGAGAGGGACTCTGCAGCAATGGATTCCACTTGTTTCAGAAGCTCTTTATGGTTTTGGTGCCTTTTTCTCAGCTCCAAAGAGGAACGAATATCCCTGGTTGGCATTTCCTCGGCCCTGAACTCTGGTGAAGGGACTCTGGACGAAGACTTTCTTCTTCTGTAGACTCACACGGATGCCTGCAAAGTTTCAACCAGATTTGCTTGCAAGACACTGCACTCGTCGATGGTGCAAGTATCCTGGGTATTGGGAAATTGCAGCCCAGGAAGGTTGCAGTGACAGGGGTTGGCCCAAAACGAAGCAGGTCTTGAGGCTAGTTGGTCCCGCTAGCCTAAGGGAGGAAGTCGTCCTTGGTGGAGCTTCCCTGTCAATGGGAAAACAGGGTCAGCACAGCTGCAAGGCTTTACCTGTGCTTTCGTAGTCCTGGAAAGTGCTGATGGAGTCTCTCTGTGTCTTATTCCGATTTGATGTTCAAGGGGTCGACTCCTCTCCTTATATGTGAAATCGCATTCATTCAATAACACAAGGTGCGGGTGTCATCCTCTAGGACAGCCACCCACCCAGTTGCAACTGGTTTCGGCCAGGCATGGCTATAAACAAAGACCAGTGAAGTTTCGGGCTCCTCCCTCACTTCCTGCCTTCCCAGACACACTGGAGCCTTGGTGGGCTTCTGGGCTGAAGCCCGCCAAAGGCAAAAACACACAATGAACTTAAACCTAATCTATACAGCAGAGTAAAAACCCAGAAGGAAATAAACAAGTAATGGCGAAAAAAGAAGACTGGGGCCATTTTGGTAAAATAGTCACCCTTGGGTGCTGTACTACAGCTGAGAAATCAGCCTGCAGATACATTGCACAAACAGTAGTAAAAAAGAAACCACTGCCACAAGCCATTCATTCAAGTTAGTGTAAACCCCCTGCACTCTACATAAGGTGGTGTGTGCTGGGCGCAAAAAGGAAAAAGTTAAGTAAGACAAAAGTTGTCCTACGATTCCTGGGAACTGTAGATCACACAAGAACATGTATTTAAACATTTAGAGGAGTCCAAGCGACTACTCGGTGGCACTGTGCAGTGTGTCACTATATAAAAAACAGATGACTATGGAGTTTACCAGACTATGCAGTTTAAAACATAAGGAACACAACATCTTAGAGGTTAAAAGCCAGAGTGGGGTGCAAAAAAGCCCACTCACTCAGGAGGTTAAAATCAGAAAGGTCCCAGATTTCAGCAAAGGGCTAGGGGTCGCTAAGGTTAAAGGGAATTAGCACAGAAACTGAAAATCCTCCCTAACAGCAACTCAGAGCCTACCAATATATTGTCTTGCCCTTGTAATCAAAACTACATTTGGAATATTTGTTAACAAATCATAAACACCAAACTCCTCCTTTCTTCCTGGATGAGGTATAAACCAAGAACATATGTTTAACCATTATATGCAACTCATCTTTTATATGAACCTTTTACCGAGCATAATCCTTTAAGTTGAGAATCATGGACCCCTGGTCTCTTGATTATAATTCAGACCGTGAGCTATTTTTGAGACTAGATAAGATTATTTACTGGAAACAGTCCAGCACTGGTATTGCTAAACTGTAGCCACTAAACAATCCAATCTAGTTTTGGACCTAGAAAATGGAGATTAGCTGAAGTTAGTTTGGCATTGCATGATTATAAGTGCATGTTTTTGCAGGTTTCAGAGAGCATTTTAACAGGGCTTTCTTTGCAGGTCCCATTTCATTTTTTCTGAACTCTTTGTGTGCCATGTTTCTATCTCAAACTGGGTGTCCTCTACTTGGTGCACATCTTGTTATTGGGGGTGCCTGTCCCTGCTTTCTTTGCTCAATTGTTCTTCTACTTTCTCCTCGTTTGTTGTAGAGTATTGTTGCTCGTTTATAGAGAACAGGAGCTTTGTTGGAAACCCTCATCTATAACGGATGTTCCTTTCACAATGCCAGTTGTCAATTTTATTTTCCTGTATAGTGTAGTTTGTGATAGATCCTGGAATGAGGATATGCTTGTCCCATGGAATTGGATGGCTTTGGCGGATCGGCCACTTTCATAATCTTTTCTTCATTTGGAAAAAATTGACCCTTGTCAGGACATCTGGGAGGAGATTCTTCCACTGTTGAAAAGATTAGTAGAGTCTATGTTCTATGAACGATTAGAATGGAGTCCTCTAGGTCCAGAATCTGATCAAACAGGCCTTGTCCAAATTCCTCCATGTCTTCATCAAGGATAGTTCTTATGTTCCTCTTGGGTGCACGTTGTTGTACTGTGCACGATTTGTGCCGCCTTCCTTGCCAAGGTGTTCTCAGGTTGCACACCCCACCGTAGGGCCCAACATTTATTTTTTCAAAGTAAAAAATAGAAAAATAGAGCTTGGCAGGGGCACTCCTGTCACGCTATCCCTTTACTATGTTTACAGGTACCCGTGATTCCTCATTCATCAAAGTCCTCACATTGTTTTGCTTCCGCCATCTGTTGGCAGCAAAGCTTGCTGCATAGAGAAGATTTTTACACTGTCGCACGCAAGTTTCGACACCGAAGTAGAGTCGGACGAAAGAACTTCACCGCAAGTCGAGGAGGCATACCGTAGCGCAAGTTGGGACACGCACTTCAATGTTTACACACCTACAGGTCTAGAGAATGTCTTTGTCCCTTTGCATTACTCAAACTAGGCTAGCATCGATTCTCAGAGACCCACATGGAGAATAGCCAGGTTACTCACCATAGTGACCACCTTACTCCTAGTCCATAGTCCCCTTTCCTCCATACTTATGGGACATACCTCCGTCCTGTGGGACGGGACCGGAGCGCTTTGTAAAAGCATCCAAAAATTTCTAAAATATTTTAGTCCTTCCACTCTTTCTACGCGGGGCCCGGCACGCAGCCGTAACCCCACCCATCTCGGCTCTGTTAGGCAGAAACCTGTGCAGTTCCCTTTGGGAACACTGCAAAAGATTTAGGAGTACAGGTGTTAGCAGTAAACCCACTTGGTAGCACTCTGTACCACCCAGATTTACCTGCTAGCTGTGGCTGAGCAGGCAGACTTCCCTCAATAAGAGTTAGGCAGTATGCAAAGTATACACAATAGGCACTCGGACACAATAATACAAGCAAACACTGACCAGAGCTTTGGTATCAAAGTATATAATTATTTATTTAAAAACACACTGTTTGAAACACTCCAGCACTCTTATTGTAAACACTCTAAACACAGTTACTATTATAATATATACAACGCTTATTCCTTATCAGATAAGTCTTAGTTAACACCAGTTATTTCCATACAGAGGTGAGCGCTTAACTATAGATGGCACTCCAATAAATTCATGAAGAAGGGAGGGGAAAAAGACAGAATATGGAAAGGTACACCACTCTAAGATTTAGGAACACTATTAGCAAGGCAGAAGAGCAAAAGTCACTTGTGAGCCAAAGTCCATAGGTTGGACCCACTCTTTGAGAGAGCAGAGCACAAATGCGCCCCAGATCACACAGTTACACTAGGCTTAAAAAGTCTTGCACAGAGTTCGAAAAGAGTTTAGAGAGGCTCAGAAAAGTTTAGCCAGGGTGTCCCAGGCTAACCCAGGTTCGAAAGCCGGGGGCTAAATCTACCCCGTACAGTCGGTGGCAAGGGAAGCCAGGCGGGACACGGTACCTTAAGTGGGAAGGATCCTCCAGCGGTGGCAGTTGTTCCTGGCAGCAGGTGCAAGTCTCGTCGTCGTCCAGGGGAAGAGAAGATCTCGACTTGGAGGAAAGATGAAGGTCGTTGCACTGGCAGGGAAGAAACCGGCCGCGGAGTTTTTCGGTTAAAGGTATTACCCTTTATTTCCCGGTCGTGGTAAAAGGTGGTATTCCGGTTGCCGGGGTGCTTGACACAGGCAAGGCAGCCACGAGATGCGTCGGGAAGATGAAAAGACGGTGAAACTGGTTATCCCCACCAGTCAAAGGAAGAAGACTCTCCGGCGGGAGATCCACTCTGTCGTTGGGAAAAGTGGTGAGACGGTCCAGCAGGGCTCCACCGGTGGTGTCGTCGTGGCAGGTCGGCTCAGCTTCTCCCTCTTCGGATTCTTAGGTCCTGTGGCGACTTCTGAAGTTCCAGTCCCCAAAGCCTTGCTTTTATGCAGAAAACCCCCATTCACTGAGCCTAGCTGTCACTCAAACATGCTAAGTGGTGAGCCGGCCGGCTCACTACTTAGGCCAATCAGGACGGAGTGCGACTTGAGTTGCCTAGGCAACTCAGTCCAGGGTGCCCAAATCCCCCTCCACCCCTCCTAAGTACCCCAGACAGAGTGGCACCACTTTGGAGGGCTTCTGTGGAGAAGCCCGCCAAATAGTGGAACAAAGGGCTCGACTTGGGTTGGAGTCACAGAAGAGAACACAAACGCCATTTTAGAACCGAGTTTTGGCATAAAATACCAACCGGAGAATTCATAATAATTAAATAAACCGGCGTATGTTCGAGGCTATCGTAATTAAATAAATAAAGATAGTAGCATCGAACAATGGGAAAATCCCATAGAGAAATATTCGCGGTTGAATATAAAAAGTAGTATCCACTGCCACCAGCCAAAACTCGATCAGGGGGGACGGAGACATGCCCCCTCGACTAACAGACCCTGGGGCAATCGAATTGCCCCAGCCAGTACGTCCACAATATGATGGTTTGTACTGGTTCTGTTCAGAATGTAAGACTAATAAAGTCACTTACATGCCCTGGGAGACAGTAGTCAGTCCCAGAGTATGGAGTCTATACTGGGGGGGGTCACTATGACACCCCTGTGTTACTGCACTGAGGGTGCTTTGTAACACACATCACAAAAACACATGAAGCCCTATGGAGTAAAAGACCCCATAGCCCATTAAACACATCTAGAGTCAAAGAAACACACTCAAATCATGCCCAAGAGTGAGGGTAAAAGAGTCTCGCTCTTGGCAGGAGAAAAAAATAAACCCCAAAAATCCAGCAAAGCTGCTGGGGGACTCACTAGATTAGGAAATTCAGCCTAAACAGAGAATTCTCCCTAACAGGCTCCGTCCCGCCCTGCGCATCGCCCATCAGTACTTTTCCATTGCCAGGTCAGAGACCTTTTAGCAATAACAGAGGAACCTTACTAGAGGGGACGGCGGGCGGGTGTATGGAGGAAAGGGGACTATGGACTAGGAGTGAGGTGTTCACTATGGTGAGTAACCTGGTTATACTCCTACGTCCCTTCCCTTTTCCTCCATACTTATGGGAGATTCCCAAGCACTCCTTACAGGAACTATGGGTGGGTGGAAAAAAAAAACCTTACTGAAACAGGTTCTTCAGCACAGCCTGACCAAACTTGGCATCAGCTCTTGAAGGTCTAGACAATAATGTTTCCAAAAAGCCGATGGGGAGGCCCAAGGAGCCGCCTTTGCGATGGTCTCACAGGGGACATATTTCTTGCCCCGCACCAGGTGTGCATGAATACCTTTAGGAGGCTTCAGCCCTTGAACGGTGTAAGACTCCGTAATGCAGGCTGCGATCCATCGGGAGATGGTCGCCTTTGAGGCCTGCTTACCTTGTCGATTACCAAAGGTGCCGAACAGTTGAGAAGAGCTCCTAAGTTCGGAAGTTCTGTCAAGATAGAACTTAAGAGCCCTTCTAACATCCAGACAGTGTAGAACCCTTTCCGCCTCTGAAGCAGGGTTCGGGAAAAAGACCGGCAAGGAAATAGACTGGTTTAGATGGAACTCAGAAACCACCTTCTGTAAGAAAGCGGGGTTTGTCCGTAGGACCACCTTATCCTTGTGAAAGGCCAAGAAGGGATGTTCCACCGACAAAGCTTGGCGTTCACTCACGCGCCTTGCTGAAGTCACGGCCACAAAAAAGGACACCTTCCATGAGAGGTGCTTGAGGTCCATCATGGCCATTGGTTCGAAAGGCTTATGGCACAACACCGTCAGTACCACATTTAGATCTGACGCCGGGTGCGGGACTGCGAATCGGAGGATAAAGGCACGTCAAGCCTGCAAAATGTCTCTTAACCACTGTATTAGACAGAGAGCAAGAACATTGGTCCGTAGATAGGTAGGCGGAAATCACCGAAAGATAAGTTCTGCACGACAGAACGTGAACTCCCGACTCTGCTAGGTGGGAAACAAAAGACAGTACTTTGTCAATTGTAGCCTGCCTTGGGTCCAACTGCTTGTCTAAACACCAATGACAGAACCTAAGCCATTTGCTTTTGCACTGGGACCTAGTGGAAGGTTTTCTGGATGCCTGGATAATGCGCATGTTATCCACGACAGGCCAAGATGTTCTAAAGACCTGAACTCAGGCACCACGCCGCCAAGCTGAATGATTGTGGGGAGGGGTGCCACAGTTGTTGTTCCCCCTGGTGAAGAAGATCGGGGGTCACTGGTAACCTGATCGGCGGATACACTGACAGGTGTTCAAGTTCTGAGAACCAAAACCTGGCCGGCCACCACGGGGCAATGAGCAGAAGAGAACAGTTCACCGAGTTCTTCAATTTGCAAATCGTCCGATGAACTAGAGGCAGAGGCGGGAAGACATAAGCCCTCATGTTGTGCGGATCCACAGCCTGAAGCCAAGAGCTCCGAAGAGCCATCTGAGTCTGCCTCACCTTGAGGCGAGCAGGAGGAAGCACCAAAACGCCCAAGGCCATGAGGCCCATAAGCCTCTGGAACCACCAGGCCGACATGCTCTCAGACTGCGCAAACATCTGACACATGGCCAACAGATCCACCATTCTGTCCCCGGTAAGGTACACTCTGCAGTCGATCGTGTTGCAGCGAAAACTCAGGAAGATCAAGTCCATACGGAACGTCATGAAAGATTTCCGCCAGTTCACCGACAGCCCGAGGTGGAACAGAAGCTGGAGGAGAGACTGAAGATTGCAGGCAGCTTTCAGCGGACAAGGGCTGAGCACGAGCCAGTCGTCCAAATACGGATAT
This sequence comes from Ambystoma mexicanum, assembly GCF_040938575.1. Taxonomy (NCBI): domain Eukaryota; kingdom Metazoa; phylum Chordata; class Amphibia; order Caudata; family Ambystomatidae; genus Ambystoma; species Ambystoma mexicanum. Next base: position 347,754,953 of record NC_090922.1, read on the forward strand.
ACATGGATACCCTGCAGACGAAGATAGGCCGCAATCACCGACATCATCTTCGTAAAGACACGCAGTGCCGAACTTGGGCCAAAAGGAAGCACTCAAAACTGGAAATGCTCCTCTCCCACAGAGAAACAGATATCTCCGGTGTGGACCCCAGATCAGGATATGCATGTAGGCATCCTGAAGATCCACCACGCTGAGCCAATCGCCGATCTGCAGGGAAGACCGTATCTGGCCGGGCGTGATGATCTTGAATTTCTCTGGGGTTAGGAAAAGATTGAACTGGGAAAGGTCTAGGATCGTGCACAGGCCAGCCTGGTTGGGATTGGGCACCGTAAACAGCCGGGAGTAGAAGCCCTCCCCTCGCTCCCCAAGAGGAACGGGTTCCACAGCTCTGAGGTCCTGCAGTTTCTGCACCTCGGCTTTTAGGGAGAGCAATCCCGACTGCTGGAAAGGAGGGTTGAAGGGTGGGGTAGGGGTAAGCGGAAGCCCGCCCGAGCGACTGACAAGACCCACCTGTCCTCGGTGATGGTCTGCCATGCCTCCCAATGAGACGCAATGCGTCCTCCCACCGGGGTCTCGTATGAGCGAGGAAAACCCTAATTTGGCAGGCTTTTCAGTGGTGTTACCACCTGAACCTGAGGAGGAGGCTGAGGAGCGGGAGAAAAACCAAGTCCGTTGCTGCCTCTGGCGGTTATTACCCAAAGGAGTATCCACTCTGCAGGATTTACTGTCTAGGAAGCCCCTGAAACCAGAGGAGGGCCGGCTCTGTGACAGCAGTGTCTGGGTCCTGAAAGGGGTTTTAACCAGGACTGACAAGGACTTAGCTGTCTGGGTGCCGCCCTTAGTTTTGGTGAGCTCCACATCCGTTGTGGAATGAAAAAGCTCCTTACCATCAAATGGCAGGTCCAACACCTTCTCCTGTACCTCCTTCGAGAACTTGGTGGCATGCAACCACGCCTGTCGAGAGGTGTCAACACCCAGCATAAGGCCCCCGAGCCGACGATCCTGGGCCAAGACTCTCCAGAGTGTGGCTTTTCGCAGACCCTGCGGACCTCGGCCAAAACATCCTTCTGCAAGAACAGACCGGTACGCTCCAAAGGAGACAAGGTGAATGCCCCCGAAAGCACACCCTCCTGCAGAGCGGGTGCCTCGGGCACTTGGACATCCAATAGGCACATCATATCCAGTACCCGGTCGTGAAAAGCTCTAATAGAGCGGGGTTGGTCTTCGCTGTCCTGCTCGACCTGCGCATCATCTGACAGGTCAGGATCCCGCTGAACCGTGTCAGGCACCGTATTTGTCCACAGGGGACAATGGGGGCAAGGGCGGAAGGGTCGGCGGAGGCACCGTAGGCAAGGGCGGCGCCGGCGGAACCACTGGTGGAATGGCATATCTCCCTAAAAAGACCCTTGAAATACTCTCTCATGGGGTCGGTACGCATGAGCGTCTGAAATTTGCCGAAAAAGGCGTCCTCCGGAGACGGTTTTGGAACTGCCGGAGAAGGCCTCTCATGAGGAGGATAATTCCAGGGACGCAGAGGGGAGGGTTGCCACACAGGCCCATCCCCTGAAGATGCCGAACCCACAGGCAACGAGACATTGTGCGGAAGGGGCATCCGGCGTTCCAATCGTAAACTGGACAAAAGGGATGCGTACAAGGAATTTTATGTTCACCCGCAGAACCAACTCCTACACCTGAGGCAGATGGCGTAGTTGTAGGGTGAGCGCCCAAAATTGCCGCCGTGGTCATGGCAGGAACGGCCACCATTTTGCCATCACCTGAGGGGAACTGCGACACGTGTGGATGTGAGGCAGGGGTCCCCGTCGGTGGGCCAGGGGTCTTAATTTTAGCCTTTACATAAGGAACCTCGGCCGAGCCGGTACTATGTGGACTGGAATGTTTCTGCGACATACCAGTGGCCAAACTGGCCTCCACAGGAAGGACCTCGGCACTGCCGGTAAAGGAAGAACTTTCACTCCCTGCCCCCTCAACAGTTCTGGCGTCGCCACAAGAGCGGGTACGGTGAGGAACAACTTTCACCGATAAGGCCCTGGCAGGCTTCTCAGAAATGTTGGTCGCTTTAGCGTCTGACCGAGGGACCTCGGACCCAGGTCCGGTAACAGCCTTACTAGTGTGGGCCTCGAAACATCCGTTCGGTAACACCAAGCCCAGCCAAGGCCTCGGGGTGCACCCCGGTACTTTTGAGGGAAGCCAAAAACAAGGCCTCAGAGCGAGCTCTGGTACCCCACGACTCAGTAGAACAGGGTCTACAGGCTGCCCCACAGGAGGGGCCTTGGAGCATGCTCTGCTACCCACAGGCCCCTTACGGAGACCCTCTGAGAAAACACTGGTACAATTATTAGGCCCAGAAGGCACCTCAGGGCTGAAAAGTAAAGAACTTACCGGACGTTTCTTCTTTCCATCGATAAACGCCTGAAAATGTGAAAGAGAAGTACGCCGAAACACCTCCTCCCACCGCTTCAACCGACGTTGAAGTGCCCAGACCGAAAGGGAGTCGCAATAAAAACAGGAGTCCCAACGGTGATCCGGACCCAAACACTCTAGACAAAGAGGATGTGGAAGCGCCCTCGCGAAGCATCGGTGACACGATGAACAATCTGGCAAGTCTAGTTTGAACAACATAGACTAGTACACGATCGCTAGCAAGAGCCAGAGAAGAGGAAAAAAAGGGAAGAAGATCTTCCGAGGATGCAAGCGCGTCCAGTCCTGAACAAGCGGAGAAAAGGACTGATGAGCGATGAACGGGGCAGAGCCAAGAAAGGCGGTGTTACGGCTGTGTGCCGGGCGGCGTGTAGAAAGAGAGGAAGGACTACATTTTTGGATGCTTTTACAAAGCGCTCCGGTCCCATCCCCCAGGAAGGAGGGATGTCCCATAAGTATGGAGGAAAGGGGACGGGACGTAGGAGTATACACTATTAAAATTCTGCCCAAGGTGTAATTTGAAATGTCCCTGGATACACACAAACAAGGTGTGTAACAGTTGTCTCAAAAGGGCTCACGCCGTGAGTGCCATCAAAAGTGCTGGTTTTCATACGCCATGCAGGTGGAATCTGAAGCAACAGGCACTGGAACTCGAGGTTGAAATTTCAGACACAGGGGTCCAAATCGACCCCAAATAGACAATCAAAGGTGCGCTTTCAAAGAATGCCCTGTGGTAGAGCCCAAGCTCTGATGGCTCAACTTCAGGGCTGGTTATGGCGAAGTCCCCAGGTGAGACAACACCATTCGCATCAACACTTCCAGCCATCGATTGGACGCTGAAATAAAAGACTCACTGCAGTGATGAAGCGAAAGACTCTTCTGGTAGATATCTCAGACTCCAAGGAAGAGTGGGGGAAGTAGGACAATGTGGCCGATGACCAGGATGTTGATGCAGAAATTTCAATCTTAACCCCGAAACATAGCTCAACAGCCTCCGAACCAACTCCTCGATGTCCACAAGAGTGGCTGATACAGGGCCACCACAACAACATTTAAACAAAGAAGAAAATAAACTCCTAGTTACAAAAGTCACTCAGTTCATGAAAGATTTTCAAATGTTCCAAAGAAAAGTAACTTGGTACAACAAGATTTCAAAGCTTGCATGCAATGGCGTGCCCGGACTAGCCCCATCCACTGCTCCAATGCTATATCTTAAGGCCCACTTCACTCATTGAAGCCTTCACACTCTGGGGTAGCGTGGGCTTTATGCTTTTCAATCCACGTCTACTGTTTTCAGCATTAATTATCAATCCTCGGGACACCCCGGCCCTTGACTGTTTCTCTAAACCCTGGGCTTCTCTTGTTTATCTCCAGTAGAGTTTGCGTCCTTATCTCCTGCTTGACACTCTTGGCCTTCAGCATTCATAGCAGTTTCCTTGTGACTTTGGAAACGTTGGTCCTGACATAGGTTGTTCATGGGCTCTCTAAGTGAAGGACTCAGGTTTTGGGCTACCCGGCAGCGTACAACCGCCAGCCTCCCTTCTTCCTGTGCAGTCCTCGTAACTGTGCTCTAGTGGAGCTTTCGCCAGGGAGGGCCAGTGATTCTGCCATCGACTGTGTTCGCCTCCACCTGCTCCATTACTGCTTCTTGCTTTGGTGGCCTTCACATGGCCTTATCATTCACCCTGTAGCTCTTGATACAGGGTGTTAGGGAGAATTCTCAGAAATGTGCTAATTCCCTTCTACCTTAGATAACCCTCAGCTCTTCTGCTGGACTTTGAAACTTTTCATTTTTATCCTGTAAAGAGTCAGACCTTTTTCTCACTCTCTCATGTATTTTTCTTTGAATTGAACACTGTTTCTTTTGGTTTTGAAGTCTGAAACTCCATAGGCATTATCTTTTTACATTATGATACACAGCACCTTCAGTGCAGTGGCACAGGAAAGTCTTTCAGGTTTCCCAAAGGTTTAAATATCTTCTCTTGGTTAAACTGCTGTTCCCAAGAGCAGGGAAGTGAAATTGACTTTACTTACATTTGTAACTTTCTAGATTCAGCACACACTATCTTACAATAGGGTGCTGGAGGGGTTACTTAGTATCTCCCTTTGTCTAGTTTCTCATGTAACATTTTTATGTTACCCTTTATACAATTAATGGCTGGTGGCAGTGGTTTACTTTTTACTACCATTGAGTGTTTCTACCGCGGGCTGCAATTGCAGTTGCAGTAAAGCACCCATGGGGGCCCATTTTGTCAAAATGGCCCGGTTGTCTTTTTTTTTTTTGCCATTTCTTGTTGGAAAGGACCTCTGGAGATTTATTCTGCGCGCCGAACCAGGTTTGGTCCCTTTGTTCATTTTGTCTTTGGCGGGATTCACTGGTGAAGCCCGCCTCTGGCTCCAGCCTGTCTGGCAGGGCAGGAAGAGAGGGAGGTTCCCGAAACTCCCAGTCTTAGTCTCCTTGGTGACAGGAAGGCACCCAAAGGTGATTGGCTGGCTGGCTGTCCTTGGAGGACAGCCACCCTGCTGGGTGAGTGAAAGCAAAGCTGCGAATGAATGGGAGAGACCTGCATAAAAGGCAGGGTCTTTTAGACAGAAGGCAGAGTCGACCACTGGACGAAGGAATCCGAAGAACTTGGAAGAGACGCTTGCTGCAACTCCTGGACTGTTGGTTTGCACGGTGAAGCCCTGCTGGAGTGCTGAAGCTTCGAATTCGCCTCGACAAGAGAAGTCCTGCAAAGGACGACTTCTCCCGTTGGGTTGGTGGGACCAATCGACCCCAAGACGAACTCATCTGGAAATGCTCTCGAAGCTGGCTGTACATTCATTTGCTTCTGCAGGAACTGAGTGCCAGGGAGAGGAACACCAGAATCAAATGCATCGTTTTTAAGTCGGAAACGAGATACAGGAAGATCCTCCGGACACTCTCGACACAGGATTTACCAAGCCTGTGCCACCTCAACAGATTTCTGGACCCCAGAAGCAAGGAAAGTCCACAAGGTATCTGAGAATCGTGGTGGTGCTATTTGCGAGAAGCTGAAACCGCAAAATGCTGCTGATCTGAAGTTTGCCCATTGTTGCCGCGGACCTTCGAATGGTAGTGATGCCCACTAAAAACAGGTTCTGCCATACTACAACAGTAGGAAATCGCAGCACACAGACCGGGTGAATAGAAGCAACAGTCTATACTGATAAGCTAAAATTGGACATTTATTTGGAACCGGATTGAACCCATTGAGAACTGTGCAATGAACACAAAAGACTTACTATGTGGATGCCATTTGAGAGACTGATGGTGACTATATAAGCATTGACCGGAAGCAAGAGACCATATACCTAGAGGGTTTTTGAAGTAGACCTGAATAAGAACGGTGGTTCCACGGTGAACTCTATATGAAAGACTTCAATAGAGGCCCTACTTGTTGTTTCTGAGGTTTGTCTTCATTGATCAGGGATATTTCTACAGCTGCAGACAGGATTAGTCCATCTTTTTCGTTTCCCACACCGCCATTACAAGACGGAGGAAGTGTGATCCACCCTACTATATCTAACAGGACTGTATTGTTGTTCCTGTTTATGTCCTGAAGATGGTTAACATACTTGGAGGACTGATTGAAGTCAGGAGTAGTTTCTTACCTGTAACTCAATTTCTCCAGCGTTGGTATCTTTCACAGATTCACATGCTTAGAATACTCCCCGTCGTCAGGCTGGGAACCTCGGTATATTTATGAAAAACGTGTTTCCCCCTGCAAAAAACCCGACACTTGTGTCCTATCGACGTCCTTTTGGCCCGCTTACGCATGACCCTAAAGGACATAAGGTATAAATAGCCCCACCCCCGCGGCTCCCTTCAGATTTTAACCCCCAAAGTATGGGCATACCAAGTTTGCATTCAGGGGAGGCCGGCAGGCGCATGTGAATCCATGAAAGATACCAACGCTGGAGAAATGGAGTTACAGGTAAGAAACTACTCCCTTCTCCAGCATTGGATCTTTCATGGATTCACATGCTTAGAATAGATTATATAGCAGTATTCCTAATGTGGAGGTGTGCAATGCAAACCCATACCACAAGAACGCCACATGCAGTTAGCAAGAAAACCCACAACCATGGTACATTGAAAGGAAGGTACTCCCCTCTGGGCTTACCTTACTGAAACAGGTGTCGCAGGACTGCCCGTCCCATCTACACATCTGCTGCATGCTGTTGCACTAGGCAATAATGCCGAGTAAACGTATGCGGCACCGACCAGGAGGCCGCCTGACAGATGTCCACCAGCGGGATTCCGGACCACAATGCCACCGATGACGAGGTGGATCTTGTCGAGTGAGCCTTTGGACGTCTTTCCAGAGGCTTCCCCGCTTTAGAGTGGCAGAAGGCAATAGTTGACGAAACCCAGTGGGCTAGTCCTTGTTTGGAGATTGGTCTTCCCTTTACAGAGGGTCCATAAGCCACAAACAGTTGTCTCATACGCCTCAATTCTTGAGTACGACTCAGATAAAACTTTAATGGCCTTTTGACGTCCAATGTATGGAGAGCTTTTTCTGCAAAAGAAGAAGCCGCAGCGAAGAATGCTGGTAGCACAATCGAAGACTGCTTGTGGAATGTAGTTGGAACCTTTGGTATGAAATGGGGGTTAGTTGCTAACACCACCTTGTCCTGAAGAAACGCAAGTATGGGTGTTCAATCACCAGCGCTTGCAGCTCCGACAGCCTTCTTGCTGAAGTAATGGCTACTAAAAAGGCCATTTTCCATGACAAAAATTTGGGGGCGATGATGACATAGGCTCAAAAGGAGCCTTCATTAGCCCTGATAGCACCAGATTGAGACTCCAACTAGGAGGGAACTTTTTGGCCAGAGGAAAAGTCCAAAATAACCCTCTCAGGAAATGCTTGAATAGACGATCACTGAACAACGGAGTCGAGTGCCTCTTTCGAGTAAATCTTGAAATGGCTGCCAAGTGAATCTTTATGGAGGAGAAAGACAAACCTTTTTTCGCCAAGTGTAGTAAATAAGGCAGAATTTTCTCCGATGAAATGTTTAACGGGTCCACCTCTAGTTGATCCCTACACCACACACAGAATCTCTTCCACTTACAAGCATATGAAATATTTGTGGACTGAGCCCTCGCCGCCTCTAAAATTTGGCAACAATCTGAAGAAATGTTCAGGGCCCCAAACTCAGAAGTCACGAGCCAAGCAGTCAGGCGGAGGGAGCCCGGGTCGTGATGCCAAAATGCTCCCTTGTCTTGGAATAGAAGGTCCGGCATCACTTGAAATCTCACTGGCTCTGCAGGTCCAAAAACCACAGCTGCCTCGCCCAGTGAAGAGCAATTAGAATCACACGGCATGGATATTTGTGAATCCACTGGAGGGTCTGTCAAATGAGCGGAAACGGAGGGAATGCGTACATGAACCTGTCTGTCCACGGGAAGAAGAAAGCATCCCCCAGCGAGTTGGGCTGTGGCCATCTGCTGGTGAATTGGTTGCACTTTTTGTTCTCACAGGTTGCGAAAAGATCCAGAGAAGGACAACCCCATTTCCTGAAGATGCTTGACACTTGTTGATCGTTCAGCACCCACTCGTGGAGTTGGTTCATCTCCCTGCTGAGAGAGTCTGCTTGTACATTGTTCACCCCTGGTAGAGGGTACGCTACTATGCTTATCTCTTGTTCGAGGGCCCAATGCCATATTTCCTGGGCTTCGCTCGAGAGCGTTCTGGAATGAGTGCCCCCTTGTTTCCTGAGGTAGAACATCGTGGTCGTATTGTCTGCTAATATCCTCACTAGTGATCACCATATGCGCGGCAAAAATGACTTCAGGGCCCAATGTACCGCTCTTAGTTCCAGCACATTGATGTGAAGGGTTGAATTTCCTGGGGACCATTGGCCTTGAACTTGTAGGGATCCCAGATGGGCTCCCCATCCTGTTAGAGATGCATCCGTCACAATTATCGATTGAAATTCCGGTTCTACCTGAGGCATCCCTCTTGTCAAATTGTATGAGAGTTGCCACCATTGAAGCGCTTCTAGAAGCTCGCTGCTGATCCTCAACTTGTCAGACCACAATCCGCGACATTGAGACCATCAGTCTGCCAGAAATTCCTGTATCGGTCTCATGAAGAGACAGTTGTTCACTAGCGGAATACATGACGCCATGGCTCCTAGCAGCGACATGTATTTTCTGGTGCCAGTTTTCCACTCCTCCGCTTTTTGTTTGAGTTTTTGAACTCTCTCTAAAGAAGGTTTCACTAATCCTGATTGAGTCTGGAACTCCGCGCCTGATAACACCAAGCTCTTTGAGGGAGCCAGAAAGGATTTTTCGAAGTTGATTGCAAAGCCTAACCATTGTAGTAGTAGCATGGTGGCATCTAGGCTTGCTTGCGCCACTGCCGGCGACAAGTCCCTTATTAGCCAGTCGTCCAGGTAAGGGTAGACGTGATGACCTTTTCTTCGTAGCCATGCTGCCACCGGAGCTAAACATTTCGTAAACGTCCTGGGAGTCGATTTCAGGCCAAATGGAAGCACCTTGAACTGGTAATGACTGACCCATCACAAACCTCAGGAATTTTCTGTGTCGTCAACGCATGGGCATGTGGAAATATGCGTCTTGTAAGTCCAACGATGCCAGAAAATACCCTGGCTGTATAGACCGGATGACCTCCTGAAGCGTAAGCGTTTTGAACTTCAGGCGTCGCAGAGTCTTGTTGAGAGCTCGAAGGTCCAGAATGGGTCGCCACTTGCCGTTGTTTTTTTTTTTCCACAAAGTAACGGGAGTAAACCCCTAGGCCTCTCTCAGCCACCGGAACAAATTCTTTAGCCCCTTTTTGCAGCATAAGCACAACCTCCTGCTGTAATATGTGAAGATAGGATTGCGCCGAATACACAGGTGGAATGTGAGATGGCATGGTCTTGAACTGCAAAAAGTGGCCTAGTTTCACTGTGTCCAACACCCAACGGTCCGATGTTATTCTCTCCCATTCGTCAACGCAATGGGACACTCTGCCTCCCAGGACTTCCTGAAGATTGTCATTGCTGAGACTGATTGCTTACTTTTGGTAGCCGAAGACTGTCGTTCTCTCCTCCTAGAAATCTGGAAATCCCAGCTTCTTCGTGTCACCTGGACAGCTCGCCTGTACCCTTGGGAGGAATATGATGATCTGTTGAAACTCCGATCCCTGATCCAGCGAACCGGGAATTTCACAAAGCTCCACGGAAGAGGCGAAGGCAGAAATGCTCGTCCACTTTGTAAGGCCACCAGCGACCTTGCATTATCTAAATCTTCCTTCATGCCTTTAAGGGCGTCGTCCACCATTTCCCCGAATAACTGCTCACCTTCACATGGCATGTTTAGCACTTTATACTGGACTTCCGGCCTAAAGTTTGTACATTTTAACCAGGCTTGCCTTCTTAGCACCACTCCATTATTTATTTGTTTCTTTGAATCCCGACTCCGCCAAATCCACAGCGATGTTGATAGAGTGCTTTGATGCCTCTTCCCCCTCACGCACCAGTAACAGGGCTGTCTTCCTGTGCTCTTCGGGCAGGTGTTCCAAGATGGGGGCCAAGCGATGCCACAATTTCACGGTCGTATCGTGCCATGATAGCTAACGAGGTAGCCGCCTTGACCGTCGTCGCTCCCACTGCCAAGACTTTCTTACCAAAGGCATCCTGCCTTCTAGCTTCACTGTTCAGAGGTGTTGTGCACTTGTGTGGTGACCTAGCTTTTCTACCAGCTGCCACCAACGCTACTGATTCAGGGGAGGGCTGCACAGTCAAATACTTCGATGTAGAGTCCGGGGCTTTAAATTTCTTTTCTAACCTGCCGTTGATTGCAGGCTCTGAAAATGGATGGCGCATGGTACGCAAGCCTTCCTGCCAAACATGGTCCAGAATGGGAACCGAGAAGATGGACTTTCTCATCTTCCTCATATGGTCAAATAAGAAGCATTCCTTCTTTTCTTCCTCTGGGGTCAGACCAAATTCGATACATGCTTTCGCCATCATAGCATGAAAGGACCCGATGTCATCTGGAGGTGACGGTTGTGCCGTGCTTCTAGGAGTTTCCACTTCGCCATCCGATTCCCACGTAGGGTCCCTTGAAGGAAACGATGAAATGTCCGAGAAGGAGTCTCTAGGACCTTGATCTGACTCAGAATCTTGCAATTCACCGTCCTCTGGGTGTGAGCGGGGAGGTTCTTCGCTGACCGGACAAGAGACCAGCAAACCAGCCGTTGACGTGGACCGTGGAGCGGGACCTGCCGCGTCGTCGACAGGTATTACTAGCATCACTGGAGGTGTACCAATGGGAGGCAATCTTGCATCTAACTGGCTTAAGAAGGATTGCAGCGTAGACAACACTTGTAAAGACAACATGGACTGCGGATTTAGCAGAGACGATGTAGAGGGGGCATTTTGCATCCCCAAGGCCGTCAACGGGCCAATGCCCTATAAGCCAAGATCTGTTGGACAAACAACCTGTTCCCGCTCCTCCTCTATTGATGATACCGAGAAAGCAGATTCCTGCTGTAATAGGGTATCCGGCAGAACTGTATCATAACACCGCCGGTTGCCAAACCTCTGGAGGACCCACAGTCGACGATGGAAATTTAGGAGTTTCCACTTCCCTGTCAATCGTCGTCGACAAGGCCACTGCGGGTATTGACTGCGCAGGCTGTAGTGAAGCCGTTGACGACGGGACTCCCGTTGAAGGCACTGATAGTTCTGATGCAGACTCTTTAGGCGATCCCGCCTTTTTGGAGTCTCTAGACCGGTGCTTCGCCGAGTCTCTACTCGAGGAAGACCTATGATGGTCTCCTGAGGAGGAGCTCCTTAAAGGGTCTTTCTTATCCTTTTTTGATGAAGAGGAAGATGTTCATTGTTGATGGTCCTGTTCCACACGACCATGCTTTGATGATGAAGGGGCATCTTTCGCCGGATGCTTCCCCAACGAGGAACGACTCTTTTCCGCAGGACGTGGCTTCTTCGCCGTAGGCTCTGCTGACAGAGCGGCGAGGAACTACAGGGGACTTAAGCCCGTTTGATGCCAGACTGTGCACTAATCCTACCTCAGATGGAGGGTAGGCCCCTTCATTCGGTCACGTTATTAGACGCCGATTACGGTCCTTCAACGTCTTTTGTGAGAACCCCTTGCAAGTATCACAGTTGTCCAAGAGTGATGGGGTACAGACAATAACGGCAATCCATGTGCCCATCTCCCTCAAACTTTCTTCATTTCACACGTGGGACACGGGCGGAACAACGCTTTCCCAGACATTGGAAAAGAAAAAAAATACAACCTTACAAAGCGTAGAACCACGAGGTGATCCCGACTACTTTGGAGATGGTTGAAATCTGAAGGGAGCCGCAGGGGCGGGGCTATTTATACCTTACGTCCTATTGGGTCATGCGTAAGCGGCCCAAAAGGACGCCGATAGGACACAAAAGTGTGTTTTTTTCCAGGGGGAAAAACGGTTTTCATAAATATACCGAGGTTCCCGGCCTGACGACGGGGACTATTCTAAGCATGTGAATCCATCAAAGATCCAATGCTGGAGAATATAAGATACAACCGAAACATGTGTCGACCTACTGCATGATTAAAGACAGGCAGTTATCTGAATCTTGAATTAAAAGGATCAAATTGTTTTGTTTATGTATAAAATTGATGTATTGTGACCTTAAAAAAACAGGTCATAGTGTATTAGTGTGATTGTTCGTATGAGGAAGTGAATGAATGGAATGTAGGGATGAATGTTTTTGTGAATCTTAAAACAAGTATGAATTTTTTTTTATGGTTTGAATCATTTTACACCCAAGTGGTAAAATTTAATAATAAAGATTGGAAAGAATCTAGAGAATCATTTGTCATTTGTCTATCCAAGGGTCCACTTTTGTTGTTTGATAAACTTTGAGCCCGAAGGACCCTGGATATGATCGGGCAATCCCCTTCATTTTTGAAATATACAACAGGAACAGAAGCTAGCTGGAACCAAGAACAAAAGGTACAGTAAACTAAGGGGTACTCACCCCTTGCTGTGAAACCTGCTAGCTCTCAGCTGAGACTTGCCTTTGTTATCTCTTGCAGAATTGTTTGCAGTTTTGTCCATCACAAGCCTCCCAGCGTGTGGCCCAACAGTGATTTCTTTTTCAACAAAAACTTTCTATATCATTGTGCAAGATTTTTTACTTACCTTCAAGAAGAACTTCAGCTCCCCTAGACTTTTCTCAATTGACATTGGCTGTCCTGGCTCCCTGATAGACTCTTCTAACCTCGGACTTTGTGTTTTGATCTGTCCCTCCAAAAAGTCACACATTCTTTACTTGTGTAGCTGGTAAAGGGTTAATCTACACTGCATTGGGGTTCAAAAGTGCATACCCGTTTGAGAAACTTGTTAACCCTTGTTTCCTCCTCTAGCCTTTTCCTTTTTGACACCAAACTCAGTATTGGTCTAAATGTACCAGTGATATATCAATGTCCACAGTTTCCTAGTTATTTAAGTCACCTCAGGGCGTAGGAATGGTCTGTGTGCCATCCCAAATGGGTATCTACTGATTTATTGAAACAGAGTGTGTACTTATTGAAGTATATTTGTGTGTTACATATTTGCTCCCTTCTAAAGAAGGCTTATTCAAACTGGCTGTCAAATAATTGTTTAATCAAGAAACCGTGAGTATAAGTGTAATTTGGATACTTGTCACTGTGAAAGTCTATGTTACAACCCTACAGCTCACATTGACCCCTCTTGAGATTAGCCTGGCTGCTCAGTCACTCTACCAACTTGTGTAGTGCATGCTTATACCAAAGGTTGGGTTAACTATTGCCAAGAGGACTAGGGTGGTGCAGTCTCCCACAGGGTACTGCATACAATCTTAATAAACACAGGGGTTGAAGAGCTTTCGCCTTTGGCGTTCCTGGATTCAGCTGCGTTTAGCGGGCTCCTGTGCCTACCACATCCTTCTGTGTGGTCCAGCCTCCGGCTGTCTCGGCTCTACACTCCAGTGTCCACTTTGCGTGTCTCCTCCCTGCTGTTGGGACCGACGTCGGGGAGTCTCCTTTTCTAATAAAGGACTTTGGCGTTTTTTAATAGGAGTCTCTGAAACAAGCGATAACTTGCTTTTGATTATAAGATGTCGAGTCTGAGGAGAGCTACACAAAGGTGTCAGTCAAACAAAAATGTCTGATCACATTTACACTTTTGTTGGTTCCCATATAGGTGCTGAGTACACATTTCTCCTTCTGTCTTGTGTGTCCCCATCCTTAAGTAAGGGTCAGGCAGTGCAGGTTTGCCTTCCTAACCTCAAAAGATGGTGGCTTCCCTTGGGAAAAAGGAACGAATTTCCCAGAATTTTCACAGACAACACTTTACATGAAAGCATACTTTCATATCTCAATTTGCCTTGCTCACAGAAAATACCTAAGGTTCAAGGTAGGGAAATGTCACTACCAGTTCAAGGTACTAACTTTTTGGAATAGCGTAGGCAGCTTGTGCATTCACAGAAGTACTTGAGGTGGTAGTGGCACACCTATGCAGAGAGAAAGACTCCATCTACCCTTATCTGGATGACTGGCTTATAACAGGAGTCAAGCAGACTGCCTATACAACACCGAGGATGGTGGACCTACTTTTCCGGCAGGGTTTCACTATAAACTAATTGTAATCAAGTCTATTATCATCCCAGAAAAAAAACAGTTCCTCAAGGCAATTATCGATCCAGAACAAACAATTGCTTACCCATCAAAGGAACAGATGCAATAATTCCTTTACCCAATTCATTGCTTGCAGACAGGTGTCCAGGTAACGGTAAGACATGTCATGAAAGTAATAGGGATGATGGCACCATGTACCTACACAGTGCCACATAAGCGTCTAAATGAGAAGAATCCAGAGGGACGAACTAGCGGTGGGAACAAGAGGTAGAAAGTGCTCTCAGTGGTGGACAATAGAACACTTTTTAAAAGGCAGGCCCTCAAACACCATACAATCCAGGCAACCATCACAACAGATGCCTCAATAAAAGCTAGTAAGATAAATTAGAATGTAATAACCTTAAAAGGGTGAGGAGACCTCTAGAAGGAGTGAGAGCCATTCTACTGAGAGGAGAGGTGGGTGGAGATGGAGGAGGAGAGTAGTAAGAAAGGACAGGAGAGGGAAAGGAGAGCGCAAGCGTGGTAGACAAAAGTCTGAATCCAACAGGGTGCATTTTAAGGCACAGTTCTCTCATCCCTGTAGAACACTAACAACTGGTTAGAGTAAGGACAGTTAGGAAGTCCCTGGGGATGTTTAGTTAGAGAAGGCAATCTGCCTTTAGGTCCCAAAACAACTAGTATGAAGCAGAACTAGACAGCAGTGGCCAATCTTCTCTATCTACTAACCAGAGATCAGGGAGGAGGTGATAAATCAGATGCCCTTGCCTCTCACTTTATCTAAAAAAACCAGGGCATCCCGTCTACCCTCTCCTCCCCCCTTCCCCTCCTCACCGCTCTCCGTCTGTGCCTGCTGACCCTCCCTCAGCCACTTCCTTACCCCCTTCTCGTTCTTTCCTCTTTTCTCCTCCGATGAGGTCGCTAGACAAGTCCGATCTATGAAAACATCATCACAACAGGTTCATCCATGTTCCTCTAAAACCATCAAGGACCACATAGACACCCTTGCTCTGGCCGTTGCCGACTTTTGCAACCACTCCAAAACCCACAGCTGATCCTTCCTGTCCAGGCTAACTATCGCCCAATTTCCATGACTCTCTTTCTTTGCAAACCTCTGGATAAACTGGCCATCTCTCAGCTTAGCCTTCATTCTGATTCTGTTGGCTGTCTCCATGACCACCAATCTGGCTTCAAAGCTGCCAGAAGCACACCAACTGCTCTCTGAACATCCGTGAAGATCTGTTCTCCACCCTTGACTCTAACATTCCCTCTGTCCTCATCCTACTCTCTCTCTCTCATCTGCCTTTGACACAGTCAACCATACCATGCTGCTCAACCGGCTCTGTGATAACCTGGGTACACCGATCAGGCTCTGGCCTGGTTGACCTCTTTCCTCTCTGATCGACCATCCCAGGTCAAACTTGGGTCCTTCCTATCCTCTATCTCCCTCTCTACTTGTAGTGTTCCCCAGGGGTCTAACCTCTCGCCCAGGCTTTTCAACCTATACCTGGCAACCCACGCCCACTGCATTGCCATTTTCTGCTCAAATATCCAGTGCTACGCTAATGATACTCAACTCATCTTCAGGCTGCCTTCGGCCACTTCCTCTCCCATCTCTGATTGCCTTACTGCCATTCAAGATTGATCTTCCGCCAATGATCTTTGTCTGAACGCCAGCAAGACTGAGATCCTCCTCATCGGCACACCTTATACATCCTTTCCCCTCACTGTCTGGCCGGACTCCCTTGGCCCTACTCCTACCCTCACCTGCGAGGCTAAGAACCTCAGGGTCATCTCTGATTCTACTCTTTACTTCTCCGCCCACATCTCTGATGTCTCTAAAAAGTCAAACTTCTTACTGCACGTCCTCAGGAGGTACTCTGCCTTTCCTCTCCTTCCACAAGAAGCTCAGTCTCCCAAGCTCTGGTTCTGTCAAGGTTGGACTATTATAACAGCCTCTTTCTAAATCTACCTGCCTCTTCTCTCCGCCCTCTGCAACTAATCCAGAACAGGACTGCAAGACTTGTCCTTGGCCTAAAGCCCTGGGATCGTATCTCTCCAACTCTGAAATCCCTCCATTGGCTCCCAGTGGATGCAAGGATTAAACTTAAAACCCTCTGCATTGTCCACAAGGCTTTCTGTGGCCTGGGTCCAAAATACCTTCAGCTATCCCACCATAAATACCTCCCATCTTGAGCTCTTCGCTCCTCTACATCTAACTCCCTCAGGGTCAGTCGTTTTTCTAGGAAACGAGCTGGGGTAGATTTCTGTCTTCGGATGGGGCCTCCCTCTGGAACAGCCTCCCTGCCACTCTAAAACTTGCGAAAATCATCTCAGGTTCCGGAAGCACCTCAAGACCTTCCTCTTTGCTTCTGCTTCCGCCCCCCCCTCCCCTGCTGATCTGTTCTCTCTTGGCACTGTGCACCTGGACATCCTCTGTCCTCCGGGCCCAGGTTCCGGCTCACCCTGCCACCCGACCACACTGCCTCCGGGCCAGCCCTTGCACTGGGGTCTGTATCTGTACCTATACAGCCCCCCCTTTTTCCTCCTGCACTTATCGGACCTACCCTGTGCTGCCTTAAACTCAGCACTTGCCGGCTGCACTACCATTTTTTAAATTTTATTATTTATTTATTATTTATTCTGTTCCTCCTTTGCTGTGCACTTTCCACTTCTCCCCCTTCCATGGACTTTTCCCCTCTGCCACCCCCATGCACTTCTCAATGTCACTGGGCCTAGTAAGATCGTTGTTTTGTTCTCCCCTGTTCCGCTCCCTTGCCAGGCTCTGAAACACCTGTGTATGAGCGCGATATAAATAAAATATCAATATCAAAAAGGGAAACAGCCCCAGTGTGCCATGGTGTCAATATAAATATGATCTGACATGACAGAGCAATGTCAATGTGTGATATAATGTAATATCCTCGTAGTAGCTGGAACATTTCACATTTTAATTACTTCACACAAGATGACTAATAACATTTAACTACTTTCAACACTGAAATCTTTTCATTTTGAATCCTGCTGCCTTTGCAATTTTCTCTAAGCTGGGGAAAGTCATAACATTTTCTTAACACTAGCCCCTGGCATTCTATCATTTGAAAAGTTTGGTACCTTCATGCATTTTTAAGAGTCAACACTGAGCTTTTGTAACAACAAATACAAAACATGGCTCTCATCAGAAGTAAGCGATAGGCAAATAAGTGTGCTGTTGAGGGTACACTAGCTGAAGTGAAATACGAAATGTCATTGATTGTGGGTTTCAAACTCTGAAGAGAACTGAACGACCCTGCCCAGTTGGATACATTTTCTCAAAATAAGTGTTTGCAAATCTTTTTGTACACAAGGGTAATTGAGCTTTTCAATAAACAGTACACACATTTAGTTCCACCTATTTTCTAGGCATGGTTCAATAATCAAAGTTGTCTTCAAATACAGTTTCTTTCACCTAATAAGCAGTACCATCAAGATCTAATTGTATACTTCAGAAAATTCACGAACCGGCATGAATTGGGAAGTGGACAATCTGTTTGAATAGTCTTACCTGTAAACTTCCTTCAATAGCTTTCGGATTCAAGTGGAAGCCAGCCTTCATTGCATATTCACAGTGGCCTAAACTCTCCAGGGCTGCTTTATAAGCCTTCATAGAAAGAAAATCGAAATTGGATTTTAAAGGGTGGTAAGCATTTATACAAATAAATTAAGAAAGAAAAACAATCACCATTAATGTACATAGCTTTCCACCATTACTGACGTTCATTATAAAAGGTACCAACCTGTAAAGCGCTGTCAGTTTTCATGTTCAGGTCTTTCAGTTGGCTCTCTGGGATGGCCACACTCTGAGAGCAGAAAAGCTGTTGTACTTCAATTCCAGCCAAACAGCCATCACCTCCTCTCTCTCTGAGGCGGGATGTAGCCTTATGAAAGCAAATGTTGAGATGTTAGCAATACTTCTATCAGATCAAATGATCAATACAAACAACAACTTTTACTATCCAGTCCCAGTTTTCATTTGTTTCACTACATATATGGACAAAACATTTACTCCTATAATTTACACAGCATTACTACCAATTACTACTACATTTCCCTTCCAAAGGTGGTCACGGGATATAAGGTGCTGGTGACTATCACAGAGGAATGTAGTCCTTTCAGTGACCAGATACCCTAAAACGTGTCCGCTGTTCAGCTTCACAATAGAGTAAACAAAAACAGTCAAACAGGAATGCATTCTTTAGGTTTGGGGCCATCACTTCACAAACACATTCTCCCTCAGAATGAATGAAAATGACAAAAAACAAAAATGACTGACACTAGAAACAATGGCTCTTTAGTACAGGGATCAAAAAGCACATGTTTCAGAACATTCCAAGTGGGGGTGGTGAAGAGCTGACCGCGCTATACCATATTGCCCTATATTTTCTAGTTGTTACATAGAACAATTGACACAGGCAAGAACAGCTTAAACTCCCAAGACTGCCACCATTTTAGTTCCCCTCTGGAGAAAACATACAGATACAGGGCTACACTCAACACCAAAGTCGTACCTGTGATGAATCATGGGAGGAGCGTTTCCCTGGAAGGCTAGGGAGGTGAGCCCGCTATTCAATACCCTCCCTAGAGGTAGAGGCGGGCATGACCTCCCTAGGAGAACCCTCTTCCCCCCCTTACCCCTTTGGGGACAAGGACACCCTTTCTGAGGGACTCCCTAAACCACCTAATGTCAATCTTCAAAAACATCTAATGAAAGTAAATACTAAGTGCACATGAGAATGTGTTCTTGCCAAACAAGCCTTTTGCTTATACCTATGAATAAAGACTTAAGATGGTACTGAGACGAAGATTAATGCAAACAGAGAAAAGGGACTTTGATGCTACACTGGGGAATCTCACGGCAGCATCATGAAGCTTGTCCAGTAAGAACATCTCAGAGTAATCCAGGTAATGGGGAAAGTGGGAGACCCGGCAGGGGGACCAGGGATAATTACTGGAACGCTCATTCTCGTCCCATTTGAGATAAACAAGACAGGGGAACCAACATTTGAATCCTCAAATTCAAATAAGTCAAGAGAAATGGAGAACATTAAACAAAGAGGAAGTCTTGGTTGCAAAAGAGAAAGAGGAACTGACCTATTCCTTGGAAGGAAAGGGATAGTTCCAAATAGAGAAGAAAAAGACAAAAGAAAGAGCAAGTGAGTGAAAGAGACAACTAAGACATTGAAGAACCCAGTATGTGAACTGTATGATTTGATAAAAGCAGTCACTAAGAACTATCTGAAGATACACTATTGAAATTATCTTGGTAAAAGAACCATCTCACAGGAATTCTCTTGTGCTTTAATTTTTCTATTTAGTGGCAGGGTCAGAATAGGTTTGTTTTGGACAGCGGACGGAATTGGTTTTTATACTCGCACTGACGACCGACGAGCACTCTAGTTAGTTGTGTTAGGTAGGGAACATCCTCAGGCTAGGGAGAGTTGGGAGTTTTCACCTTTCCTTT
The DNA here is from genome assembly GCF_040938575.1 of Ambystoma mexicanum. Taxonomy (NCBI): domain Eukaryota; kingdom Metazoa; phylum Chordata; class Amphibia; order Caudata; family Ambystomatidae; genus Ambystoma; species Ambystoma mexicanum. The sequence goes on from NC_090922.1 coordinate 347,774,533, forward strand.
AATAAAATTAACAGTGAGATGGAAAACCGAAGTCTGTGTTCATCTGACTTGCCACATACCCTAAACCTCTGGCACGAAATCCCTGTGATTTCTGCTGTTTCCCTACTCGATTTACTCTACTTATATCTTGACAGGTCCTCTACAAAGGCCTCAGAGAAGTGACTGCCATATGTGCACCCTGAAATTGCCCTATGCTAGTATCATTGTGCACCATGTGCTCGATTTGTTAGCACTAATCTCATGTAATGCTGGCTGTGTGGGGTCAACCCTCTGGTGGCAGCATGTGTTGTGATCAAATGGGGTACAGCATGCTATGTACTGGGGGGATGCCCCCAACTTAAACCCTCAATGTAAAATCCAGTACAGAGCCCAACACCCAGATGTTGCTGGAGCAAGAGAATTAGTGTATAACCACATATGATATAGGTTACTGAATGTTTTAAGAGAGAGAGTTAAATGCCAGGACCTACATTGACCGGTGTGTATATCAACCCTGAATCCAAACCTTGGAGAAAGCTTGGGAAGAAGCCAACAAAAAACAGTGATATAGTAGCCCCACCACGGATTGCGTGGCACGAAAATGTTTGAATGGATGCAGTCCTGTGATCTAGGTCTTCGTTTCCACAGGAGAAATAACATCCTTATATGTGAGGTACCTATTATTTTACTTGGTGACACTTAAGACCCAAACCAACAAGTAAGACACTAGTCACAGAACAACCCAGTGGGAGGCTCAGTCTGGATCTGCAACCAGACGAGACCTTTCCTCATAGCAAAACGATGAACCACTACCACCTGACCTGGACCTCCAGTTAACACAAAAACAGCAGCCGTGGTGCTGTCTGCGTGACCCAGTGGGACTAGCCAAATTACAAACATCCCCAGCCATTAGGAAGCCTTGCAAGCCTGTTCATGTTTGGACCTGCACAAAGGAGAGCAGCAGAGACCAGGAGCATAAACAACTACGGTGTCCAGAACTTGCAGCCAGCTGCTGTGGACAGAAACTACAAAATAGGTTATTGAGAAATCAACAGTGAACATCAACACTGTCTATCACCTACGTGACCTGCCTCCGCTGTACAATGTGTGCGCTTTTTGCCACCAAAGCCACGCGGTCACTGCACCCCAGCTTCAGCAGATCTTTGGGAACTTTTCATCTCTAGTAGCTTAATGGTCATCTTTCCTGGTTGCAAATGCGTGGACAGCTGCTTTTGTAGCACTACCGGAGAGAACCAGAACTGCTGTAGAAAATCATTGCGATCCATGCATTGGCTGGCTGGGGTAAAACTGTTAGACTGAGGTTCTCTCCACTCAGCACACCTTTGGGAAAGGAGCCAGGTTGGTCCAAAGCAAGATCATATTATATGGGATACATTACTCACCGTAATCGTTTTTCTGATGCTTGTATCTGCTTAGATTCATATGCTGTGCATAGGCCGACATCTAGTGGAAGCTGCAGAGTATTACAGTGTGTTTTTCGAAACTCGAAAATGGGCGTCGTCACAGCGCGTGCTAGTAATACTATCCCTAGTGCGACGTCCACTGTACCCATGATCCCTCACGCATCTAGGACCCTCAGATTGTATGTTAGAAGGCGGTGGGATGTGAGAAGGGTCATGAGCAAATAAATGTCTTAGAACCGCTTGTCCCACTTGTGTATCTGTCTTTGAATGGGTGTCAATGCAGAAGTGCTGAGTAAAAGTGTGAATAGAGCTCCAAGTAGGTCTTTTGCAAATGGTGTCAAGGGGTACATTTGCAATGAAAGCCAGAGTGGCCCCAATGTCTCTTGTAGAGTGGGCTCTTGGCGTGAAAGGCAGAGTTTTTTCAGAAAGGGAGTAACACAGCTGGATACAATTTATAATCCACTTAGAGATGGCACCTTTAGAGACGCAATCTCCCTCTCTGCCTGTAGCTACGGAGACATACAGTTGGTCTGTTTTCCTTAGCGGTCTGGTTTTGTTTACATAGTATAGGACCACCCTATGCACATCTAGGGTGTGTAGTTTCACCTCAGCCGAGCTTTGGGGGTCTTGGAAGAAAGCCGAAAGCTTGATGGACTGGTTAACGTGGATTTTAGAAATAAACTTCGGTGAGAACCTAGGGTGCGTACGTAAAACCAGTTTATCTTTATGAACAGTAAAGAAAGGATCCTGCACTGAAAGAGCCTGAATTTCACTGACCCTTCTTATAGATGTAATGGTTACTAAGAAGGCAGTCTTATAAGCCAGGTGTTTGAGACTGCTTTTATGCAGGGGCTCGAATGGGGGCCCCATGAGTTTAGATAGCACCACATTAAGGTCCCATCCTGGTGGTGGGTTAGAAATTGGAGGGTGAAGTCTCTTTACTCCTTAAATGAAGGCTTTAACCACTGGTACTTTCCACCATGACACCTTGTTATGGTGTATGCTGACAGAGCTGCCTGGTGTACCTTCAGTGAATTAAAAACCAACCCTGCGTCCAGCAGGTGGAGCATGTAGGTGACAATAGTGGAAGGAGTGCAATCAACTGGGTTGATTTGCTTATTCTGGCACCAGATAACAAATCTTTTCCATTTGTCAAAGTAGCAGTGCCTTGTGTTTGGCTTCCTAGATTCTTTTAGGATGTCCATACATCTCTGAGATAAATTGAGATGTCCAAACTCTATGACCTCAGGAGCTATGCTGCTAGGTTCATTGAGTTGGGTTGAGGATGCACTGTCTGACCTTGGTGCTGGGACAGTCGGTTGTACCAGCACAGGAGTCTGATGGTTTCTCACACCGCTAGTCTGCGTAAGTGTGGGAACCACGGTTGTCTTGTCCACATGGGAGCAACTAGGACGAGTGTATTAAATTCCCTGTGCATCTTGTTGACCACCTTCCTGATGAGGGGTTGGTGGAAAAGCGTACGCAAACATCCCTGACCAGTTCAACCACATGGCGTTCCCCTGGGAGTCTGGTTGGGGGAACCGGGATGCAAATCCTGCGCACTGTCTGTTTTCGCGTGTGGCGAATAGGCCTATAGTGGGGAAACCTCACTGAGAGAAGAGATCTACGATTTCTCTGTGTAGACACCATTCATGTTCTACTGGGAGGGGATTTCTGCTTAAAGTATCCGCCAGAGAATTGAGATCCCCTGGAACATGTTGAGATGACAGGTAGATGTTCCGTCTGAGTGCCCATATCCCAATTTTCTAGGCAATCTTGGATAGATTTGGCGAACAAGTCCCTCCCTGCTTGTTCAGGTAAAACATTGCTGTTGTGCTGTCTGTCAGGATCTGCACTGACAGGTTCAACAGGTAGGGCTCGAACACTTGAAGCACTCCGAATACTGCCAGAAGTTCTAGCAGATTTATATGATTCTTGGCCACTGAGTGAGACCAGAGACCCTGAGCTGTGTGGTGGAGAAGGTGTGCTCCCCACCCTGACAGGGATGCGTCTGTTGTGACTACAGCCTGTACCTCGGGATCGTAAAAGGGTTTCCCCTTTGACATGCTTTCTCTTGTCCACCACTGAAGACTTTGTACAAGTGTTGGCGAAACGACCACTAGATTGTCCCACTGACCACTTGCCTGAGACCACTGTTTCGTCAACCATTCTTGCATGGGACGCATGCGCAGGCGTGCGTGGGGGACCAGGTAAATACATGACGCCATCATGCCCAGCAAACGCATCGCTTTGCGCACCGTTATCTGGCGACCGGCCTGATATAGCGGTATTTGGAGCAGTATATTCCGAATTTTTTCCACTGATGGAAAGGCCAACCCCTCTTGTGTGTTTAGGAAAGCTCCTAGGAACTGTTTGGAGGTGCTTGGCACCAGACTTGACTTTTTCTCGTTTATGGAGAAACCCAATTGGAAGAGGAGGTTGATAGTTCTCTGAATGTTTGATCTGCAAATGACTGGGGTCTCCCCCGTGATAAGCCAGTCGTCCAGGTAAGGGTACACTGGGATTGACTCCCTGCGTAGGTGTGCCGCCACCACCGCCAGTACCTTGGTGATGCCTCTACCCTTACCACGTCCCCTTTTGTTACCCGTGCCATAACTTTGGGTAGACTGCTGGTTGTTATTCCATGGTGTACCCTGCCCCTGAGAATAGTTGGAGCCTCTTCGTGAATTTTGGCTGCGTGGGTGACGAAAATTGCCATTCCCTCTTTGATTAGGGGGTTTGTTGGTTAACTGGCCCAGGGATTTGAGAGTCTCGTACTCAACCGCCTTGCCAAACAGTAGATCAGGCTCCACCGGTTTGTCTATTAAGGATGCTTGTGTCTCGGGTTTAAACCCAGATTGTCTTAACCAAGCATGCCTTTTGAGAACAGTGCTCTCTGCCATCAGTCTGCCGGCGTTATCCACGGCATCAAAGGTTGCCTTAAGGATGCAACCGGACACAGCTCTTCCCTCCAACGCAACCTGTGCCAACTGGCTTTTTAAAGGTTCTGGGGCGGAGTCGATGAGTGCTGCAACTTCTTCCCACTGATGGCAGTTGTAACTCGCCAGCAGGGTGGTGGCGTTGTCAATCCTTGCTTGGTAGGCGGAAGTGGAGGCTACCTTCCTTCCCAACCCATAGGTCTTTTTGCTCTCCTTTTCGGGGGGAGCTTCAGACGATGATGGGGGCGTTCCCGCCCTCTTTCGGGTATTAATCACTACCAGGGAGTCCGGTTTCAGTTGCCCCCTTATGCACAGCGGGTTTGAGTGGGATGCCCTGAAAAGTTTTTCGATCCTGGGGTTTACTGCCCTGGTGAGATTGGGTTTGAGAGGGGAAGGGTCTATTCTCCTTTCTATAGACTTGAGAATAGGGATGGCCTGGGCAACGGGTCTCTTTTCTCCCACTAGTTCCTCTGCAAAGTCCCTCTCCTCCTGTGCTCCCTGGGTGTCTATGTAGAGGTGTTCTGCTGCTCTAAACACAATCACATTTAAGAGAGGTTGGTTGTCGACAGGAGATTCGGTAACCAGAGGTTCTTTGCCTACTGGAGAGTCTACTCTGTAGGCTTCTGGGTCATCTTCGTCCTCCTCTTGGTCCTCGTCATCCACACAGGAATCCATGCCAGTTTGGTCGTCCAACGTGGCCAATTCTGGGTCCTCGTGTAATGGATCCTCAGCATACTGAGAGTATGGCTGTACGTAGAAAGGGCCAGAAGACCGACTTTGCGTTGGCGCCTCAACTTGGGGTTTCTTTCCAGGGGGTTGCAGGTCCCTAGACCCTGAGGGGGTAGCCCCATCAAGGTGTATAGGAGAGGAAGTCCTCTGGATTCTTGGCATAGAAGTCTGCTATGGATGACATTCTAGACATCACTGTCTATATCCTCACATGACCATTCTTTGGAGCTGGGGATTACCCTTTCATGGGAGGGTTTCCCTGCCATATCCTGACTGGACCTATGGCATTGTGCAGGGGTCTTGGAAATCTTTACAGAAGACTGTGACCTGTCCTTATGTTTCTGTTGTGCAGAAGAAGGCTGAGAATGTATCTTCTGCTGCTTTCCCCTCTCCCCGCGAGTGGAAGAGTGCTTCCCTGGTGTTTTCACCTTTTCAGAGCTTTTCGACATCTGCGTCGAGATTCGGGGGGTAGTATCCCTTTCCTTAGAGTGTGGAGGTCGGGACACGGGAGCAGCAGTCACACGGTCTACTGACGCAGACTCCTGGAGTGCGGCCTGGGGATGGTGGTCGGCTTTGTCTTCTGGCGATCGAACCTCTGTTACTTTAGTTAGTAAAAGAGGCACTCTTGGCAACAGTGGATGGTTGCCTGATGTCATGCGGCGATCTTGACCGCGAACGCCCAGAGGACACCGATTCGGTGGACCGTTCTCTGTGTGCCTCTTTCCAGGAACTCGACGCGAGCGTCGAGTCTCATTTGGACTTTGAGTGTTTAGTGGAAGTGGTGTGGGTAGCGCTCGTGTCACCGGGGGTGTTCCCCGTAGCTGCCCTGCCGGACAACCTTCCGAGGTTGGGGACTTGCGCTTGGCTGACTCTCGACGCCACGTTGCCTTTGCCGTCCGATAGCACGGCGTCGCTGCCATCACTAAAGGCGCCCTCCGCTTCCATGGCCTCTCGTTGCCTGGCGTGGTGGGCCCAACGTTTGATCGAATGGTCCTTTAAAGTTTTCGGCTTAAACCGACTACATGCTCTGCAGTTCGCCTGTTCGCCTCGGGGTGGTCCCTCGGCAAGCAGAGGTTACAGGTGGCGTGTCTGTCAACCCAAGGGTACTTGCGGTTGCACTTGGGGCAAAATTGGAAAGGGGTACCCTCCATACACACCTTGTGGCACCGGGCTAGTGTGGGTAGGAATATATAAGAAAAAAAAAAAAAATATATATATATATATATATGTCATCTTTGATGTCCTGGGTGTTAATGTTAGCAGTGCACGGTGGCGCGAGTTATGGTTGCTTAGCTTACCATAACTGCTGAATTTCAGGGGTTTTTTGGTTTTACTTTGAACCATAGCGTCCTTTTAACAAAGTTTTTTTTACTTAATTTGATAGGTTTTTAGTAGGACAACTTAACCATAATATCCCTGACTTTATATACATGTAACATAGAACATACTAAACCCCCAACTAGTGATTTTGATGTCAGCGGACTGTGCGCATGTCCGCGGACAACACCAATACTACCCAAAAACTCAGGGGTATCTTAAATTGTTACATCATGCCACATGAACACTGTACAAGTTGAAAAACCAACACACAAACACATTATATATAGTAATAAATAATAAGTAGAAGTTATATATCTAACATCCATTTAAATACCATATATAGTAAAATAGAATATACCAAAACAAGAAAAGGTATGCTTCTAACATAATTACCTCACAGAAACTGCACAACTAGGAGCAGCAGCACATCTACAGAACAGTGAGAAGATAACTTACCACAATCTAGTAAGTTAACTTTTTTTTCTTATATATTTCTAAAATGTCTATATTAAATAAAATAAAAATAATATATATTTTTATTTCGTCACAGGAATGTCAAATACTTTAGAATGGCTTGAGGAGAATTTCCCACATGGCGAAATGTCTGAAGATAGTGAAACTAATGGTAGACACTTCTCTATATAACCAAATTAATAAGCATTACTTTATGTGCACTTAACAAATATATATATATTTTTTTAACAGACCATACAAACAATGAAAACAATACACAACAAGATACTTTAGAACAAACTATCCAACGAATGGAAGAAAAAATGAACAAGCTCATGACAAATTTCCACCTTTTGAAAGATTTTGTGGAGGACCATATAAAATAAAAAATCAGATACCATTGTGCAACATGTACCTGTCCCCGCTCTCCATATCCCAGTCAATTATCCCCAAACCCTCACCAATATAGAAAAACGTTTTGATGAGATTTCCATCCCTTTATATCCTCCTATCCATCCTCCTGAAAACCCCAATTCCCCTGTTTGTGTGTCAGTTTCTGCTACCCCCTCTCTATCATAAAATGTACATATATATAAAGGAAAAATAAATGTTGTGTGTGTGTTAATTTAGTCCTCTGTTTTTTTAAAGCCAATTTTGGTGTCTGCGGCCAACACGGGTGTCCTGAAATGTTCATAAACGAAATGGGGTGTTCTGAGGACAATACGCCTGTCCGTATGGTTCGTAGGCAAGTTGAAACTGTTCTAAGAACACATCAAGTGTCCTGTAATGTTTGTAAATAAACAACACAGGCGGTGTTCTGAAATGTTCGTAAATAAACAAAATGGGGGGTGTCCTGAGGACACTATACCTGTCCGTACTGTTCGTAGGCAGGTTGAAACTGTTCTAAGAACAAACGCCTGTCCGTAACTGTTTGTTTCACTTGTGTCGCACTTTTAATTAGTTTCAGGACCCGAACACTGTCCGTAGAACACCAACGCGCATGCGCAAAACAGTTTCAGTGCATCTGGTGTCCTGCGAACACCTGTTCCCTTCGCGGACATGTTCGCGACGCCATCAAGTGACCGCGCCCACGCTGAGCATGTGTTCTGACTGCGGACACTGTTTGTGTCTGTGAACAATTTAAAACTACTTTTTCAGGCAATCCACAATATATTATAATAATAAATCAACATAGCACAAGTCCCAGACAATAATCCTGACTTTCTACATACTTTTTGAGGGGTTTTTTTGTGTTCGATCTGTCCGCGGACGGAGCGGGTGTCCGCAGACTGGGCACCAGCACCTCCATAAAGGGCCACACCCCAGAACTCATCCTCATTGTGTTTCTGGCTACCTTACAGAACACAGTGCATTTTGCTGCCAACTTTCCAGATTTTCATCTGAAACCTGATGGCATCCATGGCTCCTCCACTGCCACATGGTGCTACATCTGCTTCAGGACCACCCCCACCCCCTCCACCACCACCACCACCACCTCCCCAAGGGCCTGAAGAGGGGAACAGGAGTGAGGATGTAGAGGAGGATGAGGTAGTGGAAGTCCCTACTACCAGCACTCGCCGTGACTCTTGGGTGTGGCGGTTATTTACCATTCATGGTAACGTACCGAAGGCGCGTGCGAACAAAGTCACCTGCAACGAGTTCAAAATGGTGCTCAGTCACGGGTGACCTGGTTCGTTCAGCTTTGGTACGACAACTATGAAGCAACACAAAGTCGTTCCACGATGGGGCCATTCGCAAGGTTCTACCTTGCAAGGTGCGTAGTAGGTTGACTTCCTCTACTACATCCTCCGTTTCTGCTCCTCTCACCACAAGGGACACTCCTGTGGAAGAGCGCATCTCTCCAGCTGCCTCACAGGCCATTCATAATGCTGATGACCCTTACCTTTCGAGGGTCACAGTTTTGTGTATGTACTGCGACGCAGTACTCTGCAGGGGGTAGAGACTTTGTAGTGCTTTCGAGACTGCGGTCAAGGAGCACGAGAAGACCTGCTACCTACCTAAGTAAGGCCCACCCTACATTTTCCTCTCTTCACCTGCCTTTTCTTATCCCCGTGCTTGGTGTCCCCCTTACCCTCCTTCCCCTCTTCTCCTAGTGTGTCGAGTGTAAAAAACTAAAAAAATATAAAACAAGACATTTTTTTAAAAAAAAGGCTCTTTTCAGAGCCGCCTTTTACAGTTTAAAAATAGAAGTGGCAAAAAAAATGGAGCAGGGCTCTGTGTATTTTTTTTAGAAGTCCACAGACAGTTCGCGGACATCTAAAATTTTGGGGTGCTGCCCTATCATAACCATTGCACTTTTCTCTGAGAGGAAGTGGTGGCTCTGAAAAGAGCTTTTTGGTGGTGTTTGTGTTTGAAAAACTTGAAATGGTCAACACCTACTGCAAAATGGATGGCTGAAATTCCAAAAAAAGGTCGCAATGCATTTTGTACATTTCTCAGAAAAATCTGATTGCCAGCATAAGTAAGATGGACTCCAAATGTATGTGCTACGAAACAAAATATTTTCATTGTGAAAAGAGGACATGTTAACATCTCTTAGAAAGGCACAAACAGCCTTATTGACATTGCGCCTCGCTTTCTCCATTTGTGGACCAAATGAAGAAGAACACAGCCACATTTGTCTCTGCGCAATCCGAGAAAAAATTACTTGAGAATTTGGAAACATGTCCATGACCTTCCCAAGTCCTTCTTTCATTGCTAATTACAAAGAAATTCCAGACACATGTCCTAAACTATTCCCTCCACAATTAATTATCATTATGTCTGGCTGATGCTCTGTCTCCAAAGTAGCACAGAGAAGTAGCAAGTCAAGCCACTTCATTCCACGCACTCCATGCCAGTGCACTTCCACATGTGGGAATCCAAGATCTACAGCTACTCCACAGCTTTCTGCATGCACCTTCAACCAATGTAACCACGAGTCTCCCAAAATCCAGACAATCTGTTTTCTGAAACACACAGCCATAGCTATCTGTTGTTCTCTCAGGAAAAAGACTATCTGATAAACTCTCTCCTGACACAACACACCCACTAAACTTTACGGACCAATCCCTTACTCTGATCATTCTCATTTGCATGCCTCCCCACCCCAAAATCCCTGTATGTAAAACGCGATGTCCGCGGACTACCACCATGTCCGCGGACATATCGTAACATGGACAGCCCTTCTACCATTTCCACTTCACTTCACTCTCTGCGCCATTCCCTCATTGGATACAGCTAAGCAGTCACACACCATCCACCAATCACATCCAAAACCTCTACATCTAACTCCATCATCCTAGATCAGCACTTCAAATGTACTGTTAATCACTTAGAGTACAAGTGTCATATCATTGGAAAGCACCTACTACAAGAACTACTGCACAAGTCTCCAAGATTTCTACTTGGGGCTGCATGCATATCCATATGCATAAACACAAACTACAGGTATGCATATTTTCTATATAGTACAATTCTTATAAATGCATATAAACAGATTAACTGCTTTTAACGTGTATAAACTATAAAAGGAACTTACTGTCATTTTTTCCCATCTGCTATAATCAACTGTCACTTCCAAACCGCTATTTAATTTCTTTTTACACACACATTTGCAAAGCATGTTGAACTAACATATTTAAAGAAAAATATAAAGACTGCACATAGTGTGTGCATGCAATTTCATTTGACTATGTTCAGATATCAAACAACAATACTTGTACAAAAACATAAAAATCAATGTCTAAATTAACATCAGTGCTATAAACACACAAAATTACTCATTTCTTTCCTTTACAATTGCAGTGAAGACCACTCCCTTGAAAAGCAGCAGCAGAATCTGAAGGACAAATAACTCAGAAGAAACCTGCTCATTCCACAAACAAAAGTAAGTTAAATACCACCATAATATTTTTCCTATTACTCAAACACACTGTGGGGTTCAATCATAGTATTTCTGCGCCTAAAAACAGAGATTGTGCACCATTCTGTCCACAAATCCCCATTTGTTAAACAGGGATTTGCAGGCAGAATGGCGCACAAATCCCACTTTTTTGGCGCACAAATGACATAACTCAGCCCCTAGAATTTTAATATTATAGAACAAAGAACTGTTTTAGTTCTATACCATTAGATTTACTATTTGTGCTTCTCCTCACCGCTAGCTTACTTTCTACTGTCATCTGAACCCAGTTTAGTAGCACATAAATTCAAGAATACCCATCCCAACTAGTTGTACTTGTCCATTCACACACCATCACATACATCTTTATCATATTCAAACAGTCATGCACACAGCACACATACATTGCAGAACACCCCAACCCATACCTTATTTATTTTTTTAAACAGACCCTAAACAATGCCTACCAAAAATCAAGTCCGTAGAAAGCAACGCAGAATGAGAGCAAATGAAAATAGAAGTGTCCAAAATAAGCATCCATCCCTAGCAGAATTTGTACAAGAAGTTCAAACAAAACAGCTAATACAGTCATTTAGCGAAACAAAAGAAGCTTCAAGTACAGAAACTTTGCCTCCTCTATCAAAATGTAAAACGAAACAGCAAGATGAACAAGAATTCAACTACCACTACTGCTAAAACTGTTCCTATAAACCTTGATATAGTGCCAAGTAAGCATACCAAGCATTTTAGCAAAAATGTTACGCCACAGAGTCCTTCAAAATCTTATAAAAACAGGAGAGAAATCATGCACAACCCTTAAAACCTACCATAGAAAATTCATCTTAGAAGCTTTGATAGACAGTGCAATCCTTTTCAAAAGAAAGTTATTTATTTTCGTGTTAAACAAAATGAAACCACTAACAAAACGAATTACTAAATTACAAAAAAGACTTCTCAATAAATGTCAACAAAAATAACTTCTTAAATATCTGTAGAGGTGAGTGGAGTCACACCACACGCACAGAACCATATTTTAATGAAGAAGCATACAAACAAAAGCAAACAAATACAATTGCCATGCATAGCAGAGGACGAGGTTATGAAAAAGTTAATAATACCATAATGGAACAAGAAATTCTGCATGCAAAAATATCTCCAGAAAACTTAGAATTACCTCTCCATTCAACTGAACCAGAACGTCTAGTATACAAATGGCCATGCAAGTCAGTGTGTAACATTCCCAAAAAATCTTTCAAGTCTTTACGCCAATTCCTCAATCAGTATGTGAAAGGCAAACACAAAATCAAAATGAAACTACTGCAAAATATGGATACCTGTCCAGTGCGCAAGTACACAGGACTACAAGTACATTCATTAGCCTGCATTTCAGGACCTATTTGCAAAACCACCTTCCATCATATCAAAATGATATCAACACATCATTCAACTATAAGAAATCTAGTCTATAACCTGTACTATGCTAAAAGTCCTGCTTTAGCACTAGCCAATTTAAATAACATTCTTCTACATGGTACAGCCAAATACCTACTTGAAGAAACCGACTAAATCCAGAAAAAGAAATTTGGAAGTGAAAGCCACTTACAAAATGCAATAGCTTTACAACAGACTAGCAACAATTCTACGCATGGCAACCTTCTGCTACACACATACAAAAAAGAAATACTGACATTTAAGAGCACAACTGCTGAAGTACCAAACCATGTGTGTATGGTGCCGCAGAACTTTTTTTATAAAAGTAACACAAAAACTGTAGACCTAAAATACAAAATAGAAGAAAATGAAGAATCTAAATGGTTTGAATTAGCTCTCTACCTTATAGCAGAAAACAAATACGAAATAACTGACCCCTTAATGCTTTGCAGTTACTGCACTATACAACTTGACAACAACCAAACTCCTCCATGTGCTATCACAAATAATTTGGAATTATTCCCACTACCAAAACCCCTACAACAACTCAATTTATATGAGAGCATCATAATTCAAACAGTGCACCCCTTTCAAGCAATAATACGCCTTCAACCAAAAACAGCAAAATTACCTCCCTCTGAATTGGTGAAAGGCATTTGTGGCAAAGTAGTGAATTTACCATTAGATCTAAAACAAAATGTGCACACTCTGGGAGTGCAACATCCAATGGAGCAATCTTTAATTATCTTAGTAAATGGTGTACCTACAAAAAACAAAAAAAAAATGGCAACAACTGGTAGACTTACATAAAGTTAGACAAGCCTTGCAATATCTAAAAGGCAATAATGAATACTACAAAGAAATGAATATTGAAGAAAACTTGAAGGAAACCACTGAAATAATTCAAGAGTCACCAGAAACTGGTCAATTTGAGCTTCTAGATCCTGCTACAGTATCCAATACTTTATACAATTCATCCATTGCACTCTAATGAAACCGTAGAAGATGCACTAGAAACGTACCAAATGTGACAAACAAAAGGATCACCAATCAGCATATGGGAAAAAGTATATAAGCACGTGCTCTTCCTCTACTCTTTCCTACTGGCAAAGGAGGAAGGTACGATGGTAGACCTATTCAAATAACAGCATCAGCATACCGCTCGTTACGGATGTATTCTGAAGATCCACATTTTGTCTAAATGTGGAACACATATTCCACCTACTCTTTGAAAGTGAACTAGCAAATCTATGTTACGGAGTTGTACACACATTAAAATCAGGAACCCACTTTAAAAATATGTCAGCTACACAATTACTACAAAAAGTGCAAGAAAAAGATGAGGTTTTACAATCAAGTATTGCAAATCTATTAGCAAACATGGGTGGTACTAAAGAGTACTGGTTCCGACGTCATGGACATGTACGTTGTATAAGAAACCTTGGCCCACCCACTTGGTTTGTTACATTAAGTTGTGCAGAATATGCATGGGAAGATTTAGATGATTTCCTACGCATATCAAACAAAAACAAAACATAGATATACTAACACCTGGAGAACTTTGTTCTCTAGATCGTGTTAATGTTTCAAGATATTTTCATCATCGCTTCATTGCTATGCTACACTTTATTTGTAATAAAACTTTTCCTCCCATCGGAGAAGTGCAACACTTCTTTTGGAGAAAAGAATATCTAGCCACATATCCACATGCTTTTATAGATGAACCCTTTAAGTGCCAAGGGTGAGGTATCTCGTCCTTGACAATGCACACGCAGTGCCAAGGACAAGATAACTTGTCCTTTTCGGCACCTTGTTTTGAGCGATCCCTGCAAAGCAGGGATCGCTCAAAACTGTAATCCAACCCCCGGGCTATGTGAGGGGGAGGTCCCCACTCACTGCCAGGAGGCTGGATTACCTTCAGTTTCACGTCGGTGTGCGTAACGCACGTCGGCGTGAAACTGAAAGTAAATTCCCTGCAGCAGCCATTTTCGGCTGCTGCGGGGAAGAGAGAAGTTAAGAGACCTTCTTTGTCCGCCTCGATCTCCGGCAGATCGAGGCGGGTATCGTTGGAAAGGGGAGATTCTCCCCTTTACAACGATACCCATTGTGTGGCATTGCTGCGCGCGATCCGCGGGCAGCAATGCCACCGGATCAATACAGATCCGTTTGTGACGCAGGGGGAGGGGGGGCTGCTTACTAGGTAAGCGGCCCCCCTCCCCCGTGGCCCCAAAGCATGGGGCCACAGCGGCAGAGACCCCTCGGGGCAGATGATCACTGCCCCCAGGGGTGAAAAAGGGGGGGGAATTCAAGGGAAGGGGGAGGTGGGAGAGGGTTTGGGGCCTTGGGGCCCACTAGACCACCAGGGATTTGGCAAAAAGTGGTGTCCTTGGAAAGTGGGGGTCCTCCCCTTTCCAAGGACACCACATATATGAGGCATTGCTGGTCACGGATCGGCGCAGAGTGCTCGATCCGTGACCTGCAACCCACTAGACCACCATGGATCCGTTTGTGAGGGGGGGAGGGGGCTGCCTCAAGTAAGCAGCCCTCTCCCCCCTCCCGGCCCCAAAAGCATGGGGGCACATGCATGTGAACCCTGGGGCAGATGGCTGACCATCTGCCCCAGGGGAATGGAAAAAAATTGAAATGATGGGGAAAGGGGGTGGGGGAAGGGGTGGGGGGCCACTAGCCACCATGGATTTTTTACTGAATGAAAGAGGAGGGATGCCCCCGAGAACCGAAGTAGGAAGGGGCATCTGACCACAGGAAGGGATGCATGAGGTGGGCCCCCTCCTATCTGTCCCCAGGGAGGGTTGCATGAGGTGGGGCCCTTCATTTGGGGTGGTGGGGGGGTTGAGGGCCACCCCCCGTTACAGTACATCATTCGCTGCCAATTTAGGGTGGCCGTCAGCCACCCCTAAGCAGCAGCCTGTCAATTTGTATTATTTTATTTGTTTACCCAACTTTGCTTGGTGCAGATGGCCACATTAGTGTGGCAATCTGCCCCCAGGGTGCCCAAATCCTACTGCCCCATCTATTGGGGGTCCTGCCCCACCTTTTGTGGCAGCCCTCTCCCTCCCCACCCCAAATGGAGGTGGGGTGTACCTCACGCAGCCGTTTGTAGGAGGCCCAGGGAGGCCTGCATGAGGTGTCCCCCCCCAGCCATTGGGGGGGGGGCCACCACAAAAGGTGGGGCAGGACCGCCAATAGATGGGGCAGTAGGGTTTTGCCACCCTGGGGGCAGATTGCTACACTAATGTGGCCTTCTGCACCAAGCGAAGTTAGGTAAACAAAACAAAATCATACAAATTCATAGGCTGCTTTTTAGGGGGGGCTGATGGGCACCCTAAATTGGCAGCAAATGATGTACTGCAACGGGGGGTGGCCCTCAACCCCCCCCACCACCCCAAATGAAGGGCACCACCTCATGCAACCCTCCCTGGGGGCAGATAGGGGGGACACCACCTCATGCATCTCTCCCTGGGGTCAGATGCCCCTTCCTAGGAGCAGATATCAGCCCCCAGGGAGGGTTGCATGAGGTGGGGCCCTCCATTGGGGGTGGGAGGGGTTGAGGGCCACCCCCCGTTGCAGTACATTATCCATTGCCAATTTAGGGTGCCCCTCAGCCCCCCCCTAAAAAGCAGCCTATGAATTTGTATTTTTTTTTTTTGTTTACCCAACTTCGCTTGGTGCAGATGGCCACATTAGTGTGGCAATCTGCCCCCAGGGTGCTCAAACCCTACTGCCCCATCTATTGGGGGTCCTGCCCCACCTTTTGTGGTGGCCCTCTCCCTCCCACCCCAAATGGAGGTGGGGTGTACCTCACGCAGCCGTTTGTAGGAGGCCCAGGGAGGCCTGCATGAGGTGTCCCCCCCCAGCCATTGGGGGTGCGGGGGGTCCAACACCAAAGGTGGGGCAGGACCCCCAATAGATGGGGCAGTAGGGTTTGGGCACCCCGGCGCCAGATTGGCACACCAATGTGCCTCTCTGCACCAAGGGGATTTGGGTAACCAAAGGAAAAAAGTGAAAATGGTGGACCGCTTTTTAGGGGGGGGAAGAGGTGGTGGGGCACCTCAAAGGGTCGGGGAATTTTCTAATGGGATGGGGCGTTGACCACCTCCCCCCCCGCCCACAATGGAGTGGGTGCCATGTCATGCAGCCCTCCCTGGGACCAGATATCTGCTCCTAGGAACGGACGCCTGAGCCCAGGGAGGAGTGCAGGACATCCCCCCCCCCATTATCTGCCCCTGGGGAGGGCTACATGAGATGGGCTGCCCCTCCAATTGGGGTGGGGGTGGAGAGCTGCTCCCCCTTCACGTTAGAAAAATCCACAGCGGTGTAGGGGGCCCCTCCGCCCCCGCTAAAGGGCAGCCTGCCATTTTGAATTGTGTTCTTTGTTTACTATACCTGCCTTGGCGCAGAGGGGCACATTGGTGTGCTAATCTGGCGCCGGGGTGGCCAAAACGTACTGGCCAATGCAATAGGGGGGACAGTATGGGTGGTTTGGTATGTGGGTGGGCTGACACAGATATTTATGTTTCAGTTCAAGCATCTCCCTTGTTATGTAAGTATGATAATTTGGTTATTGCAACATTGTATAGTGGGTGGAGGGCACACTGCTATTGGGATGGGTGGGAACTGGGCCTGTAGTGTTGGTGTTGTGAAGGGAAGTGGGTGCTCTGGGGAGGTATTGTGGTGGCCAGTAAGACACTTGCCGGGGTAGCACACAAAATGCCCCCCAGTCCAGCTGAACAGTGCTTTTTCCCTGGGAGGGAACTTTGCCACTTAGGCATCTGTGGAATGTTTTTTTTGTTTTGTGCTGGGGGTTGCCGTATGCCCATCGGTCCTATTCCAATTTCCTATCATTGTGCAGTCTATGTGAATGAGCAGGTGTTTTTGTCAAAAGTGTGCCAGCAGTTGCCTGGAAGGGGCTGCCGTGTACTTTATTTATCTTCCCTTTCTGCTTCTTCATTGCCTATGGCTTTTCAACTCACCCAATCACTAATACGTTGCATGGTTGCTTCTCACCTCGATTTCCCATCCACAAGCATCCCTTGGAGGAGGGCATGGTGCAAAGCATGTTGGCTGTTTCTGAATAGGTAGTGTGGCTGAAATCCTCGTCCCCACGCTTGTATTTCTCCAAGTTTAGCGGAAGAGGACATCGTCCATAGATTTTTTGTTCTCTTTATTTTAGATGCAGGTGTGTTGTAGCTGTCTACCCACTTGTAGGAAAGCAGTCAGCTGGTCCTTAGCATTTCACGTGAGTGTTTGCAAAGTAGTACTACGTTTATTGTAGCGTGCAGGGAGTATGTCATATTGCAGAGGGCTGCTACAGTTTGTGAGCAAAATCTGGACCTTTTGGTGTACTTGTGTGGAGTAGGTTTGTGGCACTGAATACCACTTACTGTGCTACATTCCATACTTTGAGAAGCACCCATACCCATTGTTTCAGTCTTCATCTGGTCTTTGGGCAGTGAAGGGTTCCATAGCGAAGGTACTCATGGCTTCTCGGCGATCAATGTCTGGTGCGGAGGCATTAGCTTTAGTGATGGAGTCTGGCTCAGAGCAAGGCACAGAGGTGTACATGCATTCTGAAACAGATAGTGCTTCTGAGGGGCAGGAGGGAAGTGATTGGGGAAGTGAGATGGTCATTGACGAAAGTCACTCCTCCCACTCATCATCATCATCATCTGATGACGAAGAGGAAGGAAGAGTGTGTCCACCTTTTTGCACACTTCCCACACGCAGGGGACCTGTAAAGGGGAGGGGACGTGCAAGACGGCCACGCAATGTGGCAGTTCCTGACATGACTTAAGAGTCGCTCTGGGTGCCTCCAGCGTTGGCTCAGCCTGTTGTGCCCCCTTTCACTGGTATATCAGGGTGCACAGTGAATACAAAAGGGTTTCAGCCTATTGATTTTTTCAACCTTTTTGTTGATGATGGGTTCATTGCAGATGTGGTTCAGCAAACCAATTTATACGCTGCACAGTTCATGAGGTCTAGGGGTCCCACTCTGAAACCCCACTCCAGAGCACAAGCATGGGTACCCACAAACGATGTTGAAATGAGACAGTTTTGGGGTCTCATTCTGCTCATGGGAATTGGACACAAGCCGTCTGGCCGTCTGTCGCGATATACTGGTCTACTGTAGCACCACTTTATTGCCCGTTTTTTTCAGCTACAATGAGCAGAAATCGCTTTCAAGCACTGCACCGTATGTTGCACTTTAATGACAACTCGGCAGCATTACCCAGAATGGACCCAAACTTTGATAGGCTCTTCAAACTGAAGCCATTTCTGGACCACTTCACTCACCGATTTGCAGAGGTGTATTTTCCTAGCCAGAACATATCCATTGATGAATCGTTGGTGTTGTTCAAAGGTCGCCTGGTATTCAGGCAATACATTCCTAGCAAGAGATCACGATATGGGATTAAAATGTACATGTTGTGTGAAAGTACCACTGGGTATGTCAGCAGCATGAGAGTCTACACCGGTAAAGACTCTACCCTAAACACTCCGGGCTGCCCAGCCCATTTAGGGACAAGTGAGAAGATTGTTTGGGATCTTCTCACACCATGGCTCCACAAGGGACATCATTTGTATGTAGACAATTTCTACACTTGAATTCCACTGTTCAAGGAATTGTTCAATGTGGGCACACTGGCATGCGGTACAATCAGCAGTAACCGCAAAGGCTTCCCCAGACAACTTGTGTGTAAGAAGTTGGCCAAGGGACAATGTATGGCATTGCGGCAGGATGAATTGTTAGCAGTGAAATTCTGCGACAAAAGGGACGTGTACATGCTAAGTACTATTCATAATGAAAGTACTTCAGCTGTCCCTCTGCACAGGCAGACTCAGCAAGTGTTGAAGCCCAATTGCATTCTGGATTACAACAAGTACATGGGTGGAGTAGACAAAAATGACCAAGTGCTTGAGTCATACCACGCTGAACGCAAGTCGCGTTTCTGGTACAAAACGTTAGCCACACAAATTGTGCATATGGCAACGTGCAATGCTTATGTGGTGTACCGTGCAGCTACTCCAGAAAACAACCTCTCCTTTTTGGATTTTGAATTAGCAATTGTTCAATCTCTAGCTAATGTTCATGTACAAATTCCCTCCTTTCCAGAGGTCGAAGATGTGGCCAGATTGCAAGAGCGGCACTTTGGTGACTATGTTCCTCCCACTGCCACGAAGGCACAACCGTACCGAAAATGTAAGTTGTGTACAAAACAAGGAAAGAGGAAGTATACTCGGGTGTACTGTCCCCAATGCCCTTCCCAGCCTGCCCTCTGCTTTCAGCCTCGTTTCCTTTTGTATCATACAAAGGAAAATTATTGGGAGATCGACTGATTTCCGAAAATGCCCATCATTCCTTGAAAGGGACCCTTAGCCACTGAAATCGTGCATGTCTTATAAAGGAATGGCACTCTTGCACCCTGCCCTGGAGGTGAGCCTTCAATGAAAATGCAACAGGATGTCAACTCACTTCACTTGATTTAGCGTGCATTCACGAGCATTGCTAGTCCTGCTTCCTCCACTTGAGGCCTGCCTTGGAAAGGCAACCACAGCCGTAGCTTTCCCTTGAGGCCTGCCTACGAAATTTACATCAGTCTAGATCCCTCAGCTCAAAGCATGACTTGCAAAGGAACGCTAATCAGGCTCCTTCCATTGGAGGCGTGCCTGTGAAATAGTAATCATTACGGGTCCCTGTACTTGAGTTGTGCCATGCGGTTCATTCCCCTTTGGCATGCTTTGGCAAGCAATGCTAGTCCTGCCCCCTCCACTTGAGGCATGCCTGGGGAAGAGACATCACCCCCGGTACCTTTCACTTCAGGTCTGCCCCATAAGGAAAAGGCAGTCTAGCTACCTCTGCGTGTGGTGTGCCTTGCAAAGTAACGCAATGCTTGTTTCTTCCAAAGCAGGCGCATCTTGGAAAGGAATGCCACTCCACTGCCTCTAGTTGAGGCGGGCCATGGAGAAAAAGGGTGGAGCACTCTGGGTCACTCCCCTTTGGGGTGTCTTGGCAAGGCACGCTAGTGCAGCTTGATCCTGTTCGGGATTGCTGTAGAAAAAAACGTCTGGAAAGCCCCATCCACTTCCGGCGTACTTTGGAAAGGAACCCGAATCTGGCTCCTTCCACCTAAGCTTTGGCAAGCAAAGAAAGGCCAGTCCCGCTCCCTCTACTCAAGCGGTGCGTTGTGGAAGACCAGAACACCATTCAGGTTCCCTCCACTCAAGGGGTGTCTTTTCAAAATAATACACGCCACTTTGGCTCCCTCCCTTGAGGTCCAAGTGTCATGAAAGTGGTACTTGGAAACCAACTATATGGCAGCGTTGTCTTGCGTACCTCGTAACATCCTGCCTTGTTTATTGTTTTACTGCGAGTAATGTTATGTGTGGTAAGTGACACGTCTTCTGTAGGAATGAATTGGATACGATTGGTGTGTGAATTGGGTAAAGATACAAAGAACATGCAGATGCAATTTCTGTGAATGCACCTTTCCAGCACTGCAGAAATGATTGTCATGTTGCAGGGTGGGTGTTTTTTGTGGGTACGGTTGAACATAAGAAGGTTTGCCCATAGTTTCTAGGGGCATACTCAAAGCTGGTGTGGAAGATAGCGCCTGTAGGGCAGGGTAGCCAAGTGAGCCAGTATGCACTTGCTATCAGTGTCCACATGTGATCGCAGGCACATAAAGTTTGCATGCAGACACAGTTGCTATAAAATTGCTGCCAAAAGATAGTTAAGATATTGCTACAGACACAGTTGCATTGTAAGCACATGTCCATGTGGTATAAGTGTGTAGATATGCTCATGTGTAGATACACTTGCTCTGGTGCTAGTGATTTGGTAGAAGTGCAACTGCTGAAATGGATGCCAACTGACTGCAGACACGAAAGGGATACGAATGGCCAGTGATCCGGTGGGTGCCTTGTCGTGGTATCACTGCTCACAAGGACAAACCTTCTTGTGCTACACAAGGAGGTTTCTCCTTGTGCTAAATACCACCTTGCGTGTCTAACTGCATTGTGACTGGTATGTATGGGAAGTGTGAGGAAAAGTGCATGTGGAATGGCTTACTACCAGTACTTTACTGTTTCCTAAGCACACTACTATACAAAAGATGTACCCATTGTCACTCAGGTACGGCACCTGCACACAAGAGGTCTGCCTCTCATTGGGACACGTGTGGGGACGCGGGAAGGTAGGCCACGTGTTGTTGGCAGGGTGTTTCCCTGTGTGCACTCACCGAAACACGTCGCCACCAACAGATGTCATACCTTCTCGCGTTCCCACAGGTGTCCTGACAAAAATGGTACCTCACATGTGTGGGTGCACCTACCGGGGGCGCAAAAGGAAAAGGGTAACCCGCTAGTAACCCCAAGCCTTTCGCCACAGCACAATTTGTTCATGTGGGCAACCTACAGATTTGGGCCTAGGGTATCGAAGCCAGCAAGGAAAACGGGGAACCCCATGCATTTCCCAAAAGAGGACACCCGTGAGAATGCGCAGAGGTCTGATTTGCGCAAAGCGGCCCAGAATTTATTACCCAGAACCCCAGACAAAGTGAACATTGTGTTTTTTCCCCACCAAATATCACACTTTGTCGAGGATTGTGGCTAATAAAAACTGGGGCAATTTGCGCAAGGCAGACCTCTGTGGATACCCAGGGGTGCCCTCTTTTGGAAAATGCATGGGGTTCCCTGTTTTCCTTGCTGGCTTCAACGCCCTATGCCCAAATCTGTAGGTTGCCCACATGAACACAATGGGCGAAAGGCTTGGGGTGACCAGTGGGTTACCCTTTTCCTTTTGCGCCCCCGGTAGGTGCACCCACACATGTGAGGTACCGTTTTCATCGGGACACCTGTGGGAATGCGGGACGGTAGGCCATGTGCTGTTGGGGGCGTGTTTTGTTGGGTGAGCCGAGCAAAATGTGTGGAAAATGCGTTCATTTTCCCACATTTCGGACTTTGCAGGGGTGTCTGGGTAATAAATTCTGGGGCGATGTACGCAAATCATACCTCTGCGGATTCCCACAGGTGTCCTCTTTTCGGAAATGCATGGGGTTCCCCGTTTTCCCCCGTGGCTTGGACACCCGAGGCCCATATCTGTATGTTGTGCCGGTTGGCAGAGCGCTCCACAGAATTGGGGTTACTTCTGTTTTAGGCTTTCCCCTTGGCGGCCAGGTAGGTGCACCCACACATGTGAGGTATCGTTTTCATCGGGACACCTATGGGAACACGGGACGGTAGGCCATGTGTTGTTGGGGGCGTGTTTAGATGGGAGCGCCGAGCGAAATGTGTGGAAAATGCACTCATTTTCCCACATTTCAGACTTTGCAGGGGTGTCTGGGTAATAAATTCTGGGGCGATTTGCGCAAATCATACCTCTGCGGATTCCCACCGGTGTCTTCTTTTCGGAAATGCATGGGGGTCCCTGTTTTTCTTGGTGGCTGCAACACCCCAGGCCTAAATCTGTAGGTTGCCTCCCCCAACCCTTTGGGGGGGGGATAGCAGTGGTTTAGCCTTATTCCTTTGCGCCCAGGTAGGTGCACCCACACATGTGAGGTACCGTTTTCATCAGGACACCTGTGGGAATGCGGGACGGTAGGCCTTGTGTTGTTGGGGGCGTGTTTCAATTGGTGCGCCGAGCGAAATGTGTGGAAAAATCGGTTTTTTCCCCCCACATTCCGGACTTTGCAGGGCTGTCTGAGTAATAAATTCTGGGGCGATGTGCGCAAATCATACCTCTGCGGATTCCCACGGGTGTCCTCTTTTCGGAAAAGCATGGGGTTCCCGGTTTTCCTTGGTGGCTTGGACACCCGAGGCCCATATCTGTATGTTGTGCCGGTCGGCAGAATGTCTGAGATTCCGCTCTGAAAACAGACTTGGGGTTACTTTTGTTTTAGGCTTTCCCCTTGGCGGCCAGGTAGGTGCACCCACACATGTGAGGTACCGTTTTCATTGGGACACCTGTGGGAACGCGGGACGGTAGGCCATGTGTTGTGTTTGTGTGGTTTTCATAACGTTTTGACCCATTTGCTGGTGCCCTTTGTCTCACAAATGTGACCTACATTTAGTCGCTGCTTTGGCCACCATACACTTTTGTAACCTGCACAAGTCACCTACCCTTGAAAAGGTCTGCCTGTGCTCTTTCAAAAAATGTATGCTTGATGTTCCTCACCACATTGATTTTCCCGATTTACACATGCTAAGTGCGTCTGGTCAGGCCGTGAGCGTAAAACTCCTGTGTAGCATGGCTCAGTGTTTGGCTTGTGGTATTGCTTGTTTTGTAAAACACTACAAAAAATGTGTGCTCTCCTAACTGCAGGAGTCGGGGGAATGTAGCGGAACATTGCTTTTCTCAAAATTCATAGAAGCCATTGCCGTACCAAGCCAACCATGTCCAACACATACTTTTTTTCGGTCATTTTCCTGCTTTTCCCCCAATCGATGGCAGTTTCCCCTACCTAGTTGTTGCCTGACTTACACAAGTCACCCCTTGTTAAACTTGGAATTTTGTCTACTTTTCAGAAATATATGCCTTTCTGTCCTCCAATTCGGCTTTCCTGCCCTTTTCTTCCATTCCCTCCATGCAAAAATGGCCAAAATCGCCTACCTCTCACAAAACGGTTGATAACCACATCAAAATATTTTTTTTTCCATTTCCACTCAACCTGTTCTTGAAAGCCAGGAAATTGGGGAACTCAGCACAGCAAACCATTTGTTCCTAGCTCTTACAAGGAAAAAACCACAGGCTTCTTTGTACATCATTTTATTGGCATTTATTGAAAAAACCCAACATTTTCGCCCTTTTTGCTTATTTTCTCTCACCCCGCTACAGTGTGGGAAAGAAAGGAGCCAAATTTGGCCGAGATATCTCATGTAACAAAAAAGTTACAAGCCATTGAATGGCCACATACCGAAATCACCAAAAAAGGCCCTGGCCCCGGGGAGAAATACCCATGGCACTTAAAGGGTTAAAGATGCTCCTAAATGTGGTCAAGACAATGATGCCACGGTGTTACAGTTTATCGCAAAATATGTCACTTGTGAGATTCCATCAGAAGCAACAAATAGTGATCTTCATGCACAAATTTTACAATTTCAAAGACACAAATGTGGCAAAAATTGTCGTCGCAAATACAAAAACAAAGGGAAATACTACACCAAATGCCGCTCTGGTTTCCCTAGACCAGTTACAAAAACAGGTCAGGTAAACAACTTCATGTCTTCAGTTAGACATAGTTTTAAAGGTAAATCTCCTAAAAATACATATTACATAAAAAGAACAGAAGAAGAAAAATATATCAATGATTACAATGCAATCATTGCCCTCTTATGGAATGCAAACATAGATGTGCAGTACATTGCAGACAATTCCACTGCAGTTGCACAATATGTTACAGCATACTTAACCAAAGCAGAAAAACAGAGCTCCAAGACCTCTGGAATGACCTGTCATCAGACAAAACACTGTCTCAGAAATTGTACAGCTTGGGCATTAAAATGCTCTCCCATAGAGAATGTGGCTCCTATGAAGCAGCAGATTGTTTAACCGGTACTGCTTTGTATGGAAAATCAGAAAATATAGTATGGCTAAGTCTTGGTCCTGCTAAATCTAGAAAAAGAGTTCTCAAATCATACGACGACATAGAAACAATACCCAAAAATGATCTCAACAGCCAAGACATTTTGAAAAACAATTTGCTGGACACATACTACCCAAACAGAAGTACCACTTTGGAAACCTTGTGTCTATAAACACATAGCCCAAAACTTCACATACAAAAATAATATAAAACCCAATGAAAAAAAAAAGGTAGATACAGAGTGACAAATTGTGAAGGCAGCTTAGTAAAACTCACCAAACCAAGTTTAATTACTCATATGAAATAGTCATTAAAGACTCCTCAACATAAAGAACTATATTACATGTCCCTGCTACAACTCTTTAAACCATGGAGAAAAGAAGAAGAAATACTAGACAACTATGACTCCTACGAAGATGCTTTCAAAGCAAATGAAAGCACTATAACCAATGTACACTTTACACACTACAAAACAATGTTGCACAATGAACAGCAACACAAAGAAGAACTCCAGGCCCAACTAGATAAGGACACTCCTGACAGTAGTCCATCTTCTGTAACAGGAAGCCAAGAACCACTGGGACAGCCACTATTAGCAAATGAGGCAGAATTAGCTATGCCAGAAGTAGAAAACACCATGTGCCAGTATGAAGATAAAGAAGACTTAACTATGGGGGGGGGCGTGGCTAACCGCCATGTGAAGAGGACACGCTCTTGGTGTGCTCCAAGTGATGTGACCACCATAAGCTGATTTTAAATGGATTAAAGAAGCTCCCGAAGCCCGAGAACCTTCACATCCGCTGCGGACACTATCGAGCACCTGTGTGCCGTTCCTCGTGACCGTGAGTGCCTGGCGTGGACCGATATATCACACGGCACGATACTACCAACTCAAGCCCAAAATGGCGGCTCCCTCACACTGACCGGCATCTGGGATTGCACTGGTGTTCCCGTCTAGCACCTGCGGCGTAGTCCAGAGACTGCATTTGGAAGCCCGACACTACCGGCGCTTCAGTCCAACGTGAGAGCGGGGACTGTGCCTCCTGAGCCACGGACCAACGGAGAGCTTGTATACCCGAGCACTGACGGGAGAAGCACCGGAGACGCGGCACCCAGCCACCGTGAGCAGAGCCTGTGAAAGCGGCACCCTGCCAGCTGCGAGCAGAGCCTGTGTAAGCGGCACCTGAGCCACAGACCAGCGGAGAGCTTGTACACCCGAGCACAGACGGGAGGAGGAGCACTGGAGACGCGGCACCCAGCAAACCGTGAGCAGAGCCTGCGAAAGCGGCACCCGGCCAGCTGCGAGCAGAGCCTGTGTAAGCAGCATCTGAGCCACGGACCAGCAGAGAGCTTGTATACCCGAGCACAGACGGGAGGAGGAGCACCGGAGACGCGGAGCCTGTGAGAGCGGCGCCTAGCCAGCCGCGAGCAGAGCCTGTGAGGGGACGCGGACGCGCTGGGACAGCGGAGCGGCTGCCGAGGTCTACCCAGGAGGGGTGAGAAGACCGCGACAGAGAATCCAGGCAAGGTACTGCTGACGAGGTGAGCAGGGTGGGGGAAGAAGGAGGGTCTACACATCAGCCTGCACACCCCAGGCCCTAAGTTAGGTGCAGTGCCACCCGCTCTTCCCCCACCCCCCTCCACACCCAGCACAATCACTGGGACCAGAACAAAGGGACGGAGTGAAAAGACGCAATACGTGCGAACCCTGCTATCCGCACGCTTACCTGGAAAGCCGGCGAGTGAGCTCCTGTGACCCAGTTGGTGCCACTACTAAACCCAGGCCACCCCGCAAAGCCCGCCTCAGAACCCATGCCATCTGGACAGACTACCATAAAAAAAACAGTGGGCCCATAAGCATATCATTTGCATACCATAGGCTCACAACAAGGGGCTACCCTTGTGGGACACGCAATACAGGGAAGCCACAACCAAACTAACAAAACATCAACAGTGGCCACGCTCTAACTGCCGCAGTAACAGGGACAGCAGAGCGACTGCAGTCTAGTCGAGATGACCACGAAAGGGGCAAGGTCCAAACAGTGCCAAACCACGATTGATACCTTCACAGCCGGGGAGCCTGCGGGACCTGGAACCACAGATGACACAACCATAGAGGCACGGCCAGACCCTCCTGAGGTGGCGGCTGAGCCTAACAGCACCCAGATCCTTGAGGCCATTAAAATGTTCCAAACAGCGATGGAACACAAAATTGACGCCGTGGCCATAGACCTGGGCCTTCTCCGCCAGGACGTCCGTTTCCTGGCCAGTAGGACTGATATACTAGAAGCTCAGGTTCGTGAAAACACAGAATCCAAAACCCGGCACGTTAAAGATGTCGATGTGCTACAACAGAGAGTGAAGAACCTAGAGGACGGGGCCAAGGAGGCAGAAGGGCGGACACGCCGGAACAATATCCACCTCCTGGGTCTGCTGGAGGATATCGAAGGACCTGACCCCACGAACTACGTGGAAAATCTCCTGCTGCAGGAGATAGGTGCCGAGAGACTCACGCAAGGCTTTACGATCGAGAGGGCCCATCAGTCCATCGCCAAAAAAACCTCCCCCTGGAACCCCGCCCAGATAGCAAAAGTGCTTAACTACAGGGACTGAGAGACCATCCTGGCCTTCTCGCGATCAAGTGGTCAGATCCAAAGAGACTCTGCTAAGGTAGCCATCTACCCTGGCTACACCTTCCAGGTCCAAATTAAAAGGGAACAATTTATACATACTAAGGCCAGATTGAAGGCTGCCGGACTGTGCTACATGCTTCTTTACCCTTCTAGATTAAAGGTTATACGCAACAATAAGGCCCACCTATTCGACACTTTGGCTGAAGCCCGGGACTGGATGGACAGGGAGCAGATCCCAGACATTGATGAAAAAAGGCAAAAGCCGCGCTGAGCCCCACATTATAAAACAGCACGCAAGTCCGTAGATCTACGCTGACCCTTCAACATAATGGCCAAGCACAAACGCAGCTGGAATGATTCCTAACAGCGAGACACCTGAGACGAACACCCTTCTACCCCCAGAAGTTCTTAGGGTGTATACACCCGCCCGTAGGGCACCAGGAGACCAATGCACGGTCGATCAGAGCGGAAACGGGATAGTCATAACAAGCAAGACCTCGCTGGACCAGTTTCAAGTTTGGCGAGTTTAAAGTTAACGGGAGGGGGGAAAACGGGAGTTGGCACCAAAGTTATGTGCCGTAAAGAGAACACACCAAGTCCACATGCATACCTCGCTGGGCTAGTTCTATGTTGGGGGTTTTCACAGTTGAGGGGGGGGGGGGCAATGGGGAGTTACTCTCAAAGTTGGGAACAGACATTGGAAAATACAGAGACCACGGGATCCTTCCATACGCAATGCAGCACTAACGAGACCTCGAGTTCCACTTGCCACATACAACAATCCACATAACACCTATGGCTGACACGTTAAAGATCGTTACTTGGAACGTCAGAGGCCTGAATAGCTTTGTTAAACAACGGCGTGTCCAGACCTACTTGAAGAGATGCAAGGTCGGCATCGCCATGATACAAGAGACTCACTTAACTGCTAAGAAACTGGAAGCTCTGGCCAAATCTTGGCATGGCACCCTGGTGGGTTCTGCTTACTCCTCCTATGCCAGAGGGGTTTTGATATGGATTGCCCCTATGGTCCCCGTCAGACTTACTAGCACCAAAACAGACAACGAGGGGAGGATGGTGGTGGTGTGCGGCTCTGTCGAGGGGAAGGAGTTATGCCTAGTCAGTACTTATGCACCCAACCACGACGCGACTACCTTCTTCCACTCCCTTTATATGCAACTTATCCCATATATGGACAGAATCATGATATGGGGGAGGGGGGGGTGATGTTACGCTCACATGGCTCCCACAGGGGCGTCGAACCGAACTGGACAGCGGCGGTCTCCTCCAATGTGACGTGTAGTGCCGAGATGACAGACTGGACTGGCCCACCCAGCTTGGTTTGCTTTGCCCGTAGGAGTATTCTTCTGTAAATGGAGAAAGGGAATTAACCACCCGTGGAGTTGAGAGTTAACCCCCACCTCCCCCTGCTGTTCTCCCCACTGATCGCCTCTAATGTCTCTTCTTAAAGTCTCACCTGATGGCTTGGAAGGATGAGCTCTCCATCCTGCATCGAGGCAGGGGCGCGTAGATAACCAGTTGCTTCACTGGTTGAAGGAATTGGTGAGTTTCAGAACATTGTAATTCGTAAGAGTTCAAATGTCTGACTTTCACTCTTGTCCGATTCCTTGCTGTTTGCAGCTTGACCCCAGCGAAGAGTTCCTCGTGGTAGCTGACGAAGTTCAGGTAAGGATTTGTCTTATCCAACACAGTTCAATAAAATAAGGCCAGTACGTATCCTGTTGCTTTCTCCCTTATACAGGTGTGGAGAGAAAATATGAAGTTCGGGGAATAATGCCTCCGGCGGTAAATTTAGGTAAGTCTATTGTGGTGAGAAGGATTCCCCTTGCTTGTCCTTTGTCGCACCTTGTTGTCCTTTTGTTCCCCTTAGGGGCCGGCGAGGATGCTATAGAGACTGCGCCAACCCATGAAGAGGAATAGTACCCCCGGCGGTAAATCAGGTAGGTCTATGGGGGTAGTTTCTATTGCCTCTGTTTATTCCCTTGGTTCACCTTTGCTGTTCTTGTGTTCCCCTTAGGTGCCGCAGTGCGGCGGGAACTTGCAGAAGGATGCGGTGGATCGTGAGAATGCTGTGAAGGCCGGTAAATTCAGCGCGGCGCTGCAGCAGGCGAGGCGGCGCACGTGAAATACTTACTTTCTTCCAGCTCGAAGGCACGGTGGATCCGGAATTCAGGTAAGAATCGAAGGTATTGCTCTTGTTCTAATCTTTTCTCCTTCTGTTTTCCCCCTTTTTCTAGGAGCTGCAGACTCAAGGCAGGCGTGGCAGAAGACTGGATGCAGGCATGCAGACACAGTGAGCGTTACGCTGCTGGATGCAGAATAATGCGAAGCATGTGCTGCTCTTCGGGCGTGGTTTAAATAGCCTCCAAAGTAGTCCCAGGTAAGTATTCCTCGCCAGCCCCACCCGAGTAAAAAATAGTCCCAAGGTAAAATAGTCCCTTCCAAGCCTCATTTGGCTTGGAGTTCTTGCAGCATGGTCTGCATCAGGTAAGTTCTGCTCTATGAGCCTGGCGCCTATGGCGCCAGGACTGACTCTCCATATGAGCCTGGCGCCATAGGCGCCAGGACCGCACCCAAACAGCCCCTAGCAGCGGTTTTTGGGCTTGCTCAAAATAACTTGATGCCTGCTTCCGGGGTTGCTGAACCTGGTCTGGGTCCCCGGGGGTAGCCATCATGACAGTGGCCATAACTGTACCCTTGACCCTTTACTGGACTGATCCGCTAACAAACACGACCGCCCCTCCCCTCCGGCCAAAATACTTTCCAAACTAGTCCAACAGTTGCAACTCAGTGATTTTTGGAGGGACCAGCACCCGGAGCAACGCAAGTATTCCTTCTACTCCCCACCACATGCCGTATACACCAGGTTAGACAATATTTTTCTTAGCCAAACACAACAGTACACAACAGTCTACATTTGTTGATGCGCGCTATTTGCCTAGGGTGCTGTCTGACCACTCTCCCCTGTTGGTCATCTGGGAGTTGTTCCCGACTAAACCCCCTGTACCCACATGGAGGCTGAGGGCTGAGGCCTTACTTGATACTGCATTCCGAGAATGCATAAGGGATAGTACTGAGGAATTTTGGCTAAACAACTTGCATAGCGTTAAATACATGAGCACCACCTGGGAAGCATACAAGGTGGTCATGAGGGGCGAGATGATCGCAGCTGTTGGGGGTACCCAGAGATCCATTACAACCCTGCTAGAGCGTTCAGAGAGGGACCCGAGTATGCTTGAAAGTAGGGCTGACCCACCCCCTGATCAATTACAAAAAATCACCGAACTCAGACAAACCTGCCTAACTCATTGGGAATCCCTCGGTAAACTGAGCTATACCAAGCACACGGAAATAATCCATGCCCTGGGGGATAAGCCAGGGAAACTCTTAGCCTGGCTCTATAAGAGAGAGACCCCCAGACCACCCATTTACCACATACTCACACCAGACGGCACCGGCGTGCATACCCAACAAAAAATCAATTCGGTTTTTTCAGACTTCTACTGCAACCTGTACTCGAGGCCCCGCCCCTCTCTGACACCGGGATCAAAGACGCCCTTGACGTCATTGACCTGCCTAAATTAGGCTTGCATGTGGCTGAGACCCTTGATGAGCCTGTCACTCCCGACGAGGTCAGGGTGGTAATTAGATCGCTACCAGCCAGGAAAACCCCAGGCTTGGATGGCCTCCCGGGGGAGTACTATAAGACCTATGAGGAAACGCTCGCCCCTATATTAGCCCAGGTCTTTAATGAAGCCTTTGAGCGTGGCACCCGGCCGGACTCCGTGTGCGAGGCCGTGATAATTCCCTTACTCAAACCTGGGAAAGATGGGGCGGATTATGGTTCATACAGGCCTCATTCTCTATGTTAAACGTAGACTGCAAGATCCTCACCTCCCTGCTTGCTAATAGACTATGCAGGGTAATCCCACTGTTGATTCATCAAGACCAAACTGGTTATGTCCCGGGGCGATCCATCACGGAAAACCTGCGCAGGTTACATCATGTCATTTACAGCACCGAGGGAAGGCCAAAGAAGCTTGCAGTGGCATCACTGGATGCCACCGAAGCTTTTGACTCCGTAAGGTGGGAATGGTTATATGCTAGTATGGCCAAAATGGGGATTGGCCCTGTATTTCTAAAGTGGACCCAGCTGGTTTATGCTAACCCCACTGCGAGAGTACGCACCAACAGAACCTATTCCGCAAAATGGTCCCTACATAGGAGGCACCCGCCAAGGTTGCCCTCTATCCCCCATGTTGTACATCATTGCCGCGGAACCGGTGGCAGCTTACCTGAGACAGGAATACGGGGAGGGGGGCATTAAAATAGACGTGGTGACCCACCTCGTCTCTATGTACGCCGATGACACCCTTTTGTATCTTCAAGACCCTGAGCACCTCCTGCCCTACAGCTTAGAAACCCTGGACTGCTTCCACAAGCTCAATAGGAGCAAATCTTGTCTTTAACCCCTTGCAGCATTACACAGTGACGAATACAGATCTCTTCCCCCTCTAGACCTCGAATGACAGGTGACATCTTCCAAGTATTTGGGGATAACCGTACACCGTAACCCCCATACAGAACACATCCTCAATATGTAAGAGCCAAAGACTCTCACAAAATCCATGGAATTTTGGGGGCGGCTCCCGCTCTCAGTGGCCGGGAGGGCTGGTCTCCTTAAGATGGTCGCCCTTCCCCGCCTATTACATAACTTCACTAACGTCCCCTTCAACATCCCCCCTCATTCTTTAAAGACCTCAACAAACTTTGTAGGGGCTTCCTCTGGCAGGGAGGTAGGCACAGGGCGGCATTGGAAACCCTCCAGAGACCAAACGAGAGGGGTGGACTGAAGATCCCCAATTTTGAACTCTACTTTCTTGCCAGCCAGCTAAGACATGTCACGCAATGGGTGGCAGATGGGAGCACGACGGACACTCGCCTCCTCCTACCGGCCCTCCACCGGCTATTATTAAGAGACTTGCTGTGGGCCAAAGAAGGTGCCCTACAACACTGCCTGTACCTCGTCAAGCTTGGGACCCGGCTTTGGAAAAGGGCCTGCAAGCTGGTTGGGTTGGAAGATCAGTTCTCCCCACAGATCCCCATTGCAGCACTTATGACTAATCACTCCTGGGGGCAACTAGAAACACGCACACAGTGGGAGCCCTTCGGGGTGGCAACACTAGGAGACCTGATCCAAGAACAGGAAATCTTAACTTTCCCGGAGCTCTGCGAGGTCACGGGCCTCCCGACAGGGCAGTTCCTGTTGCACAGGGTGTTTGGACAGGCCCTGAAAAAGAGATGGCCAGCCGCTGCCGACCAGATAGAGGAAAATGAATGCATCGAAATGATACTGAACTCCACTGAGGGGGGCCACGAAACCTCACGCATCTACAAGGCCCTGCTGTGGGGCACAACCAGAAATGACCTCAAATGTAGGAATGAATGGGAAACGGAACTGGGCCTTGTTTTCGAAGACAAAGACTGGGGTGATATAACTTAGTACCACAAGAAAATTTCCAGAAACGCCCGCTTGCAGCTCATCCAGCTGTATATCACCAACAGAGCGTATCTCACGCCGGAAGTCATATCAAGATTCACTGGTGCTGAAACCCAATCAGGCCCTAAATGCAGTGAGCCCAGGGCTGGAATGACCCACATGTTCTGGGGTTGCCCAGCGATTAGGGAATTCTGGTTGCAAGTGAAGGAAAGAGTGGCTGGTGCCGACGTGGAGGTGGACAAGCCCACGGTCTGTATCCTGGGAATATATAGACGTAACAGGAAGAATAAACCCCTAAATAAACTCAGAGACCTTATACATAACGGCTAAAAGACGGATAGCCATGGGGTGGAAAAGCCCCAGAGGGCCGCTTATGTCCCTATGGTGGGGAGATCTTTTGAAGTGGATTACAGGTGAAACCGCGGCATGGGAGACGGCAATCCAAGTGCAGAGACTAGACTCCAGTGAGGAGCTGCACCGTTGGGTGGCCCTGACAGTACCCCTGCTCCATCCGGAGCTGGATGATAGTGTGCTGGACGAAGAAGATGGCCCGGACTAGGGCACGGACTCGAGAGGATCAATGAACTAACCGTGGTCTTGGGGGGGTAGGGGAGGGTTTGGGGGGGAGTTGAGGTTATACTTTTGATATACTTGACCCATTGCCGATGATATTGTCCCTGTTATTTCATGTTATTAAACCAATAAAGAAATTTAAAAAAAAAACAAAAAAGAAGACAACTATACTACAATCAAAACTAAACAATGAGCAGTGTAGCATTTTTCAAGAAGTAACAAAAGAAATTGCACATGGTGTAGAACATGAAAATAAAGAATGCACCTGCCAAAATTACAAACCTATACTACTGTACGTCAGTGGTGAAGCTGGTTCTGGCAAAACATTCTTAATCAAATTCATCAGCAAATTCCTTCAACAATTGACAAACAAACTTGTCAGCTGTTGTCATTGCCCCCACAGGTTTAGCTGCCTATAACATAGGCGGTGTCACTTTACACTGATTACTACTCCTGCCATTAGAACACCAAAACAAATTAGACTATTACAAACTTTATACAGAAGCTGCAATGGAACTACGCAGAGTATTAAAACAAATGAAAATGCTACTAATGAATGAAGTAAGCATGGTCTCCAACCTAATGTTGGCTTTGATTAACCTCAGATTCCAAGAAGTACTCAAAACAAACTATGAAGAGCTCTTTGGAGGAAAACACATTATTTTTTTCGGAGATCTTCTTCAATTGACACCAGTGAAAGGTGAGCCTATTTTTAAAACCTTAGGACACAAACTCTGCCGTAAAACTGTTGGCAGCATAGTAAATGTCAACCTTTGGCAACATTTCCAATACAGAGAATTAACAGAAAACATGTGGCAATCTGCAGATCTCACTTATCCCAACATCTTAAAAAGTATTAGAGTTGGTATACTATCTCAAGAAGCACAAACAATATTGAAAACCCAGCACATTCATGCACTTTATGGCGATAATGCATGTGCTACGGATGTTATGGAACAATTAGCACACAAAAATATCAATTGTATGGCCTTAATGCCAACTCTTGCAAGCTGTTTCAAATCCAATGAAACAATGTTGAAAAAAGAAATGCAACCAATAATTGAAATTAGCGCCACAGACAAATTAGACGTACATGGTGTGACACTACCCATGTGTGAGCAAGCCACAACAAGACTAAATAGTTTAGAAAATTCAATCTCCAACACAGCTGGGTTGGAAAAAATATTAAAATTATCCTTAAACTGTAGAGTAATGCTTAAACGTAACCTTGACGTGGATCAAGGACTAGTTAATGGAGCACTGGGTACAGTTATTGGCTTTCAAACATACCCACGTGACAACAACATTCAGTTTGTCAATATTCTCTTTGACAAACTTTCAGAAGTGAAAAGGATAGGACGCTCAACAGCTCGATTCCTTCTCTTCAAAGACATGTATGTACGCAGAGAACAATTTTCTCTAGCTCTTGCCTACGCAGTCACCATTCATAAATCACAAGGTCTTACCCTAGACAAAGCATTGATAGATATTGGTAACAGTCTTTAAAGAAGGCATGAGCTACGTAGCACTATCAAACTTACGTACACTTGACGGTCTATTTCTAATCAACTTTGATGCAAGTAAAGTAAATGCTGATATTCCTTGCATTTTAGAATACAATAGACTTCGTTCACTATACACCCCCCATCTAAAAACATATCCTGTTCCACAAAAAGTAAAATGTTGTAAAAGAAAACTAAATCAAACAGAAATGCAACAGGATGTCACTGCAAATCCTCCAAAGAGAGTAAAAGAAACTAATACTTCATCAATTACCACAACCAAAGAAGAACCTATTACTCAAAGTAACTCAAGTACTTCTTCAAAGAAACAACACACATTCTGAAAAAATGACTTCGACACAGACTTATCCGGTCTATTTAAATTTTCAAATATAACTGATATAAGTTGCTACGCAAATGTAGGAATGAATATTCTATTTCAATTACCACCAATTGTTGACAACATTTACTTACACAGTACAGACCAATTGTGTTTGCAAATGTTAGTACTTCATAGAAACGCAACAAACAATCCTGACAACACGTATAGTGTTCATGGAATAAGACAACAATTGGACTACTGTGCTGCAATGGTGATATTCACTATAAACTCACAGGAAGATCCACAAGAATTTCTAATGTACCTACTACAAGTACTGGAAAACAAAAAGAATCTTCCAGATTTCATACATGTGGAAACATACATGCACTCTCTGCAACAATGTGGCACAGGAACAAATCCCCAATGAGCGCTTTGAGTATGTATCCATACCCAATTGTGAATCCGTTCCATTTCAGCAACTTGTACAAAATGCAAACCATGGTAGATTATGTACTACCTGCAATTCGGATAATCTCTCCACCTTACTAATACAAACACATAGTAAATACGTAATACTAATGCTTCTATGCTACAATGCAGATGGTACCAAAAACAACTGCAAGCTGACTGGATTCATACATGGTCAAGTATCACTTGGTAAGAAAACCTTCACAATAATAGGTATAATCTACCACACAGGAGCCACAACCAATGCAGGTCACTACTGCATATATAAAAAAAATGTGGATGATTTGAATGTAATGATAGTACCATTACTCTAAAGCAGAGATTATCAGCAAATCTTACAAACGCTTATTTAATCTTCTTAAAACCAAAATGTATTAACTAATCTGTACTTAAACATTAACAAAACTTCAATTAAAAACTATAAACTGTTAGAATATGCCAACAAGTATCTAACTGCCCCAAGATTCTACAACTAAACAGATAAATGCCACGTTATTATAACAAAAAATAGACAATTAGAATATGCCAACAGGTTTCCAACTGGCCCAAGATTCTACAACTAAACAGATAAATGAATACAACTAAATTATATAAAAAAAATAAACTGTTAGAATACGCCAACTATTATCTAACTGCTCCAAAAATCTGCAACAAGCCAACATATAGAACATTAGCCAGAAACAACAAGTGAACACTGAAAACAAACAAATAGACTGTAGCATAACAAAAAAAGGTTTTTTTTAATCCAACATAGATATTTTTTCCCAAAGACCCAATGATTTTAGCAACAAACACGGAAACTGAGCAAATTGCACAGTACACTGGTTTGTAATCTACTAAATATGAGTAGTCAAAAAAATAAAAAATGTTGATTATTCAATGTTATAAGTCGTTACAAACTACCAATACTAACATGATCTTTACTTTTATCGCAGAAATTAACAAGGAATATATGTACTCCAGTTACTAAACCAAACAGTAAGTATATTATAATAAGTACAACCATCACAGCAAATCACACCCATAGTGGCTTATAACTTCAGTGCTTATAAATTTGGTCTTGTCCATGCACCCAAGACTCTAGGCCCTGGCCACAACTACTACAGCATATCACTCCCATACTAGCTTATAACTTCATTGCTTATAAATGTGTTCTTGGGTGCCAAAGTTATAAGCCACTATGGGTGTGATATGCTGCGGTGGCTGTGGCCAGGGCCATGCACCCAAGACTCTAGGCCCTGGCCACAACCACCGCAGCATATCACACCCATAAACCACACCCATAGAATCCAACATTTAAACATTGCCATATGGGCACTTTTAATGACCGTGAACAATATGAGTGTTCTTAGAACAATTTCAACTTGCCTACGGACAGGTATAGTGTCCTCAGGAGACCCCCATTTTGTTTATTTACAAACATTTCAGGACACCGCGTGTGTTCTAAGAGCAGTTTCAACTTGCCTCCGGACAATACAGACAGGTATAGCATCCTCAGGACACCCCCATTTTGTTCATTTACGAACATCCCAGGACACTTGATGTGTTCCTAGAACAGTTTCAACTTGCCTATGAACAGTACGGACAGGTATAGTGTCCTCAGGAAACCCCCATTTAGTTTATTTACGAACATCCCAGGACACTTGATGTGTTCTTAGAACAATTTCAACTTGCCTACGGACAATACGGACAGGCGTAGTGTCCCAAGGACACCCCCATTTAGTTTATTTACGAACATTTCAGGACACCCATCTTGTCCGCGGTCAGAACGAACACAACAGGGGTGCCTGCCACCTAAATAAATACAACATTTAACCCATCTCTTACTCCCCCACCCTCCCCAAACAGTCTTACACGCCAACACACTTGTGTAAATAGTATTTTTCCACCAAGTTTCACCGTGCTGTCCGCGGATGTCAGCGAATACAAGATGGCAGGCGTGCCCAGAAAATCTGATGCACCACACTCTCAAAAACCCAATCAGCCAGCACGTCCAATGTCCGCGGACATGATGCGCATCGCCCAGCCAATCAGGAACCTGTCCGCGGAGCGAACAGGGAAATGTGTCCGTGGACCGAACATAGATATCACTAATTTGTTGTGACCTACTTTTTGCTCATTAAAAAAAAAAAAACTACTGGACGGATTTTCACCAAATTTCGCTTTCGGGACCAAGCCGCTGCTCCTGTCCAAATTCGGTGAAAATCCGTCCAGCGGTTTGTGCTGTAGACGTGAGCAAAGTTTTTTCCGCATTCAGTCTATGGAACAAAAGAAATTTTGGAACCCCACCTACTTTGACAACCCCCCCCCCCCCTTGGACCAAACCTCACCAAACTTTGCAAAACAATTCAGAGTGACCCATATATTTTTCTTGCAAAGTTTGGTGAGGATTCGTCCAGGGAGAGTGAAGTTATAATCCACCCAAAAAGTGATATTCCTATGGAAACAGCAACTTAACCATAACTACACAGCCACTACCGTGGCTGTGTAATATATATATATATATATATGAATGACAATGCATTACTTACCGTAAAAGCATTTCTGATGGTTGTATCTGCTTAGATGCACATGCTGTGCATAGGTCCAACATCCAGTGGTCACTGCGGAGTATTGCATTTTGTTTTTCGTAGTCGAAAAGGGGACGTCGACAAGGCGTGTCTGTAACACTATCCCTATAGTGACGTGCGTTGTACCCACAATCCCTCACGCGTCGAGGCCCCTCTGTTTGTATTTTTCTGCCCTGAGGGAGCCTTCTAGACGTGAGTGAGTACAGAAAAGAGAGAAATATAGAAAAGGATGTCTATGTTCCTTCCATCCGAGCGGGGAGGAAGGGTGGGCGCATGTGAATCTAAGCAGATACAACCATCAGAAATGCTTTTACGGTAAGTAATGCATTGTCTTCTGATGTTTGTTAATCTGCTTAGAATCACATGCTGTGCATAGACTAGCGAGCAGTACCCGGAGTTGGCGGTGGGTTATGAGAAGGAACAGTAGAGAAAAGATGTCTTAATACTGCCTGTCCCACCTGGGAGTCAGATCTAGAGTGTGCATCTAGACAGTAGTGTTTTGTAAAGGTGTGCACAGAACTCCAGGTAGCCGCTTTGCAGATGGACTCAAGGGGAACATTTGCAATGAATGCTATGGACGCCCCCGTGCCTCGAGTAGAATGTGCTCTTGGCCTAAAGGGCAGTTCTCTCTTAGCAAGAGTATAGCAGAGAGTGATGCATTGAACAATCCATCTAGAAATAGTGGACTTTGAAACTGCATCCCCTTCTCTTCCTGCTGCCACCGAGACGAAGAACTGATTAGTCTTCCTAAGTGGTCTGGTTCTTTCCATGTAGAACATGACCGCTCTGCGGACATCTAGTGTGTGCAGAGTCCTTTCTCCCAAGTTGGAAGGATTTTGAAAGAACGCTGGTAGTTCTATAGACTGGTTTACGTGGAATTTTGAGATGAATTTCGGAGCAAACCTTGGGTGAGTGCGTAGAACCACCTTATCTCTGTGAACTGTAACAAAGGGGTCTAGAACAGAAAGAGCCTGTAGTTCACTTACTCTCCTGATGGAGGTGATAGCTATTAGAAAAGCAGTCTTAAGAGTGAGGTCTTTAAGAGATGCTTTGTGCATGGGTTCAAATGGTGAGCCCATGAGTCTGGTAAGTACCACGTTAAGGTCCCATCCGGGAGCTGGGTCAGCTATCGGGGGGTGTATTCTCTTTACTCCCTCCATGAAGGCCTTTATAACAGGGATCTTCCACCACGACACTGAGTTGGGAAGTGGTGTATGCAGAAAGTGCCGCTAGGTGGACTTTAATGGAATTGAACACTAGACCTGAATCCAATAAATGGGTCAGGTATAGAACAATATGTGTGGGAGAGCAGTCAATTGGGTTGATGCTCTTTCCTCTGCACCAGATGACAAATCTCTTCCACTTGCTAGAATAGCAGTGGCGAGTGTTAGGGTTTCTGGCTTCCCTGAGGATGTCCATGCATCTCTGTGGGAGCTGTAGACGTCCAAATTCTATGATCTCAGGAGCCAGGCTGCTAAGTTCATGTTCTGGGGGCATGGATGCAGAGTCCTGCCCTTGTCTTGTGACAGCATGTTGTACGGGCAGGGGAGTTTCACTGGGGGAGATAGAGACATCTCCATCAAGTGAGCGAACCATGGCTGTCGGGCCCACATTGGGGCCACCAGTATCATGGTTACCTGTTCCTGGTGCATTTTGTGTACCACCTTGTTGAGAAGGGGAGCCGGGGGAAAAGCGTAAACAAATTTCCCTGACCATTGAATCGACAGACCGTTCCCCTTGGATTGGTTCTGGGGGTACCTGGAGGCGTAACTTTGGCATTGTGAGTTCTCCAGGGTTGCGAACAGGTCTATTTCTGGGAATCCCCATTGTGTGAAGACGTCGAAGACGATGTCTTCGTGCAGTCGCCATTCGTACTCTTCGGGCAGGGGAAAATCCCTGCTGAGTTTGTCTGCCAGCAGATTGAGTTCCCCTGGTACATGTTGTGACAGTAGGAACATATTTTGTTTGAGAGCCCACTTCCATATATTTTGGGCCAGTTTGGACAGTCCTGGAGAGTGGGTTCCCCCCTGCTTGTTGATGTAATACATGGCTGTGGTGCTGTCTGT
Organism: Ambystoma mexicanum; assembly: GCF_040938575.1. NCBI lineage: Eukaryota > Metazoa > Chordata > Amphibia > Caudata > Ambystomatidae > Ambystoma > Ambystoma mexicanum. The sequence goes on from NC_090922.1 coordinate 347,814,966, forward strand.
GAGGACCATCACTGTCCTGCCTTGTAGGTGTTCCTGGAAGGCTTTTAGCGCCTTGAACACCGCTAGTAGCTCCAGAAGATTGATGTGTTTGGATGCTACGTTCGGAGTCCACACTCCGTGAGCAGTCTGATGGGATAGGTGAGCCCCCCATCCTGTGAGGGATGCGTCTGTGGTTAGAGTGGCTTCCGCCGCGGGTGTGGCAAAGGGTTTCCCTTTTTCCAGGTTTTCCTTTGTCCACCACCGTAGCGAGAGAACTAAGGCCTGCGAGACCACCACTAGATCGTCCCATAGTCCGCTGGCCTGACACCACTGGCTGTTGAGCCACTCTTGCATTGGGCGCATGCGCAGGCGCGCGTGAGGTACCAAATAAATACACGACGCCATCATGCCTAGCAAGCGCATTGCTTTGCGTACCGTCACCTCTCGACCGGTCACATATTGAGGGATCTGAAACAGCATGTTTTGGACCCTCTCTTTGGAGGGGAAGACGAGGCCGTCCTTTGTTTGAATTAGAGCCCCTAGGAATTGTTTGATTTGGCTGGGGTCTAGGCTGGACTTCTTTTCGTTGATGGAGAAGCCCAACTGGAACAAAAGGTCTACAGTCTTTTGGGTGTTGGAGAAGCATGTTTCGTAAGAATCCCCTGTTATGAGCCAGTCGTCGAGGTAAGGGTAAACTGGGATGGACAACCTGCGCAGGTGGGCCGCTGCCACTACCAGCACCTTCGTGAATACCCTTGGTGCAGATGCTATGCCGAAGGGTAGCACTCTGAACTGGTAGTGTTTGCCCTCTATCATGAACCGGAGGTATTTTCTATGTGCTGGCAACATTAAAATATGAAAGTATGCATCTTTCATGTCCAATGTTGTCATGTAATCTCCCTGTGATAGCAGTGGGATCACTTCTTGTAAGGTCACCATACAAAACTTTTGGGGTTTGATAAACTTGTTCGCTGGGCGCAGATCTAATACAGGGCGCATGGTTAGATCCTTTTTGGGTACAAGGAAGTACACTGAATAAATACCTTCCGTTACCTGAGATAGAGGTACGACCTCTATGGCTCCTTTTTCCAGCAGTTGTTGTACTTCTTGGAGAAGGATGGCAAGATGTTCCGGTGTCATGCGACGTCCCCTCAGGGGTTTGTATGTTGGGGAACTGTTGAATTTGATGCAGTATCCGTGGGCTACGGTGGAAAGTACCCAGCGGTCTGATGTTATACCCTCCCATGCTGGAAGAAAGGATGTTATCCGGCCCCCGACCGGTGTAGCATGGGAGGGGACGCGAATCTTCACGTCACTTGGTGTTGTTGGGGGCTTGGGAGCCTCTGGGGGTGGACCCCCGGCCTCTTCCTTTGCCCCGGCGCTGGCCTCTTTGGCTGTACTGGCCACTATTGGTCTGGAAATTGGTGGCAGGGTACTGTTGCTGCTGGTTTTGTTGTTGGCGGTGGCCACGAAAAAAGCGTTTGTTGCCATAGCCGCGCCTGGTAGAGGGCTTAGAGATTTGGTCAAGAGTTTTGATAGTATCAAACTCTTTTTTAGCCATCTCCAGAGCCTCATCCACCGCTTTCCCGAAGAGGTTTGAGTCTCCAACAGCTTTATTTATTAAAGACGCCTGTGTCTCCGGTTTGAACCCTGAGTTGCGCAGCCATAGTGGCGTTTTAGGATTATTCCCTGAACTAGGGAACGTCCCGCAGTTTCTGCCGCATCCAGAGAGCTCTTTACAATACTCTGGTTGACCTGGGTTCCTTCGCCAATAGTTGTAAGCAGGCGTGTACGTAATGGTTCCGGCGCTTCTTCAGCGTCTTTGCGCAGTTTGGCCCACTGCGCGTCCGCATAGCTAGCGAGCAAAGAATTGTTGTTTGCAATTCTTGCCGAAAAAGCAGCTGAGGATGTAACTCTTTTTGCAAGGGCATATAACCGCTTGCCCTCCTCGTCAGGTGGTGCCTCACTGGTGGAAAGTGGTACCCCTGCCCTCTTTCTTGTGTTGGTTACTACCAGGGAATCCGGAATGGAATGTCCCCTGATGTACAGCGGGTCTGAGGGTGAAGGAGTGAAAAGTTTTTCAATTCTAGGATTGACCCCTCTGATTAGTGCGGGTGTGGACAGCGAAGGGATGATTCTTCTCTTCACCGAAGCGAGGAGGGGAATGTCTGACTGACCGGGGGTTTCTCCTTAATTACTCTTTCCACAAAGTCTAATTCAGGAGAGAGCTCCCCAGTGTCCAGTTCGAAATGTGCTGCTGCTCTGCGCAACAGGGCATTAAATGTGGGCTGATCGTCAATGGGAGATGTGTTTCTAATAGGTGAATTGTCAGGAGGATTTAGGTTCAGGACATCAGTGTCGGAATATATTGATGGGGATTGCCAGGGGTGAGAAGGTCCTTCTTCTGGATTTTCTCCGAAGCCTTCTCCTACCAAGTCTGGGCTGTCTTCCAGACCTTCCTCCTGGTTCCGTCCCTCTTCCTCGTCCATAAAATCATCCTCTTCCTCAAAATAATGTTCTTCCCCAGTGAGGTCACACACACTATGGAAGTCTGAGGCTGTGTCCTGGTGGGGATTGACTAGTCTTGGAATTTTGGCCCTGGGGTCCTCCTGAGGCCCTTCTCTTATTCTCTTTGGAGTGGGAGGGTTCTGGGTATTCATAAACCTCTCCATTCTTTCCATGCAGAGATGGAGCCTTTCCATGGTTTCATGAGGTACCCCTGAGCGGTCTAGCGGGGGAAAATTGGTGTCTTGAAGCTGAAAACGGCTCGACCTCTCCCACAATGTCGAGGAAAGTGTCCCGTCGCCCTCCGAAAAGCCTTCAGGTGTGTTGGGAATCCCTTCGACTGAAGGAGATCGTCCCTGCCCTTCTTCGGGCATTTTCGGCGTGTCTTTCGACCTTTGCGTAGCGCTCGACGAGTGTTTCGGCGTACGCTTGTGGGCGTCGGCTACCACGATCCTCGCCAAGCTCTCAGCGACTCGTTTGTCAGCGGAGGGCTGTGGTTTCGACGTTATGGGTGTCGATCGCTCTACGGGGCCATGCGCTTTCTGCTGATGCGCGCCGGCCGATGATTTGGGGGCGGCGCCCTTATTTGCCGAAAGACCAGTCGCTGGTCGCGGCTGCGGTTGCGAGAGGGGCTTCGAAACCGAACGGTCCGAGGAGGACGCCGGAGAAACCTGCGTCTCCTTGGGCGCTGATGCTCTCTTCGCCTTCGACGAAGAAGAGCCATGGGTTGTGTGCTTATGTGTGGTCTTGTGTGCGTCAATGTCGCCGGGGTGTTCATCCCAATAAGCAGGGCGTGAGCCGAGCCCGTCGGGGCCGGGGACAGACGACGAAGCGCGTGTGCGCTCTCTTGGGGGGTTTTCGACTTCCGTAGCGGAGGTCGTGGTATCACATTCCTCGTCACTGTCGGAGGTAGCAACGGTGGGTGGAGCGTCGGCCTTCGACATAGCGTAGGCCACCCACCTCTTGACCCTACGGTCTTTTAGAGTCTTCGGCTTAAGAAGCCGACAAGCCGTGCAACCTTCCTCTTTGTGATCGAGGGGCAAGCAGCGGTTACACCGTGAATGCTTGTCCTTCCAAGTAAACTTGCCCTTGCAAAGCGGGCAAAACCTTAAGGGTGTCCTCTCCATAGCCGTGGCAATAAATCGTGATAACCACCCCAAGGGAAAGGAAGGGGAAAAGGAAAGGCATTCTCAGAAAAGAACTAGAGATGTCCCACGACTCCCACTCTCCCTACTGTATATGGCCTGCGAGGCCAGGCCACGTATTCGGCAACGCCGAAGGATCTCCTCCGCTCGTCCCCTCCGTCGAAGATCTTGCTCGGCGGAGACAGCTTCACAACAGCGCCGAGGGGGGAATCGATATGTTCTATATTAATATAGGAAAACGGCCAAAGGTCGAGGAGATGAAATCTGCAATGTCTCTCGAGGAACTCCGCGTAAAGGCGACCAGTAGCTGAGCGGAAAAAAACAATCTGAGGGACCTCGACGCGTGAGGGATTGTGGGTACAACGCACGTCACTATAGGGATAGTGTTACAGACACTCCTTGTCGACGTCCCCTTTTCGACTACGAAAAACAAAATGCAATACTCCGCAGTGACCACTGGATGTCGGACCTATGCACAGCATGTGATTCTAAGCAGATTAACATCAGAAATATATATATATATATATATATATATATATATATGATACATTACTCACCGTAATCGTATTTCTGATGCTTGTGTCTGCTTAGATTCATATGCTGTGCATAGGCCGAACTCTAGTGGAAGCTGCAGAGTATTACAGTTTGTTTTTCGAAACTGGGCGTCGACATATGGCGTGCCAGTAATACTATCCCTAGTGGGACGTCCACTGTACCCATGATCCCTCACGCGTGTAGGATCCTCAGATTGTATGTTTTTCTGACATGAGGTAGCATGAGGAGTACCGTGAATACAGTTTATCCAAGCAGATAGATAAGACTACAAGCATCCATGCGCCTTCTCTCAGAGGGGAGGAAGGGCGGGCACATGTGAATCTAAGCAGATAGGAACATCAGAAATACGATTACGGTGAGTAATGTATCCCTTCTGAGGCTTGTGGAATCTGCTTAGATCACATGCAGTGCATAGATTAGCGAGCAGTGTTAGAAGAAGGAGGTGGGATGTGAGAAGGGACATGAGCGAACAGATGTCTTAGAACCGCTTGTCCCACTTGAGTATCTGTCTTGGAATGAGTGTCAATGCAGTAGTGCTGAGTAAAAGTGTGAATAGAGCTCCATGTAGCTGCCTTGCAAATGGGGTCAAGGGGTACATTTGCAATGAAAGCCAGAGTGGCCCCAGCGCCTCTTGTAGAATGGGCTCTTGGCATAAAAGGCAGAGTTCTTTCAGAAAGGGAGCAACATAGCTGGATACAATTGACTATCCACTTCGACGCAATCGCCTTCTCTGCTACGGAGACAAACAGTTGTTCTGTTTTTCTTAGCGGTCTGGTCTTGTCTACATAGTAGAGGACCGCTCTTCGCACATCTAGAGTGTGCAGTTTCACCTCAGCAGAGCTTTTGGGTTCTTGGAAGAAGGCCGGAAGCTCAATGGACTGGTTAATGTGAATTTAGAAATGAGAACCTAGGGTGTGTTCGTAGAACCAGTTTATCCTTATGAACAGTAAAGAAAGGATCCTGCACTGATAGAGCCTGAATTTCACAGACCCTTCTTATGGATGTAATGGCTACTAAGAAGGCAGTTTTATAGGTCAGGTGTTTGAGAATGGCTTTATGCATGGGTTCAAATGGTGGGCCCATGAGCTTAGCAAGCACCACATTAAGGTCCCATCCTGGTGGTGGGTTTGAAATTGGAGGGTGGAGTCTCTTTACCCCTTCCATGAAGGCTTTAACCACCGGTACATTCCACCACGACACCTTCTTATGGGAGGTGGTGTAGGCTGACCACGCTGCCAGGTGTACCTTGAGTGAATTAAATACCAACCCTGCATCCAGCAGGTGGAGCATGTAGGTGACAATATTGGAAGGAATGCAATCAACCGGGTTGATTTGTTCATTCTGGCACCAGATAACGAATCTTTTCCATTTATTGAAGTAACAGTGCCTTGTGTTTGGTTTCCTAGATTCCTTTAGGATGTCCACGCATCTCTGTGGTAGGTTGAGATGTCCAAACTCTATGACTTCAAGAGCCATGCTGCTAAATTCATTGAGCTGGGTTGAGGATGCACTGTTTGACCTTGGTGCTGGGATAGTAGGTCGTGCCAGCACGGTAGTCTGATGGGTTCGCACACTGCTAGTCTGCGTAGGTGTGGGAACCATGGTTGCCTCACCCACAAGGGAGCAACTAGGATGAGCGTCATCGATTCCCTGTGCATCTCGTTGACCACCTTCCTCATGAGAGGGGTTTGTAGAAAAGCATAGGCAAACATCCCTGACCAGTTCATCCACAGGGCGTTCCCCTTGGAGTCTGGCTGGAGGAACATGGATGCGAATCCTGTGCATTGCCTGTTTTTGTTTGTGGCGAATAGGTCTGTAGTGGGGAAACCCCACTGTGAGAAGATGTCCTCTAAGACTTCTCTGTGTAGACACCATTTGTTCTCTCCTGGGAGGGGATCTCTGCTTAAAGCGTCTGCTAGTGAATTGAGATCCCCTGGATCATGTTGAGATGACAGGTAAATGTTCCGTCTGAGTGCCCATGTCCAAATTTTCTGGGCAAGCCTGGACAGATTTGACGAACGAGTCCCTCCTTGTTTGTTTATGTAAAATATCGCTGTCATGCTGTTAAGATTTGCACTGACAGGTTTAACAGGTGGGGTTTGAACGCTCGAAGCGCTCTGAAGACTGCCAGAAGCTGTAGCAGATTGATGTGATTCTTGGCCACTGTGTGAGACCAAAGACCCTGAGCTGTGTGATGAAGGAGGTGTACTCCCCACCCTGATAGGGACGCGTCTGTAGTGACTACAGCCTGTATCTCCGGATCGAAAAAGGGTTTCCCCTTTGACAGATTCTCTTTTGTCCACCAGTGGAGACTTTGTACAAGTGTTGGCGAAACAACCACTAGATCGTCCCACTGACCACTTGTCTGAGATCACTGTTTCGCCGGCGCACGTGGGGGACGAGGTAAATACATGATGCCCTCATGCCTAGCAAACGCATCGCTTTGTGCACCGTTATCTGGCCACCGGACTGATATTGAGGAATTTGCAGTAGTAGATTCCAAATTCTTTCCTCGGATGGAAAGGCCAACCCCTCTTGAGTGTTTAGCACAGCTCCTAGGAACAGTTTTGAGGTGCTTGGCACCAAGCTTGATTTTTTTCTCGTTGATAGAGAAACCCATTTCGAAGAGGAGGTCGATAGTTCTTTGGATGTTGGATCTGCAAATTACTGGGGTTTCCCCCGTGATGAGCCAGTCGTCCAGATAAGGGTACACTGGGATTGTCTCCCTGTGTAGGTGTGCTGCCACTACTGCCAGTACCTTGGTGAATACGCTTGGAGCTGAGACTATACCGAAGGGCAGCACCTTGAACTAGTAGTGCTGACTGTCCACATTGAAGCGCAAGAATCTTCTGTGCGCTGGGAACATGGAAATATGAAAATAGGCATCTTTCATGTCCAATGTTGCCATCTTTTTAGGAGTGGGATTACCTCTTGGAGAGTAGTCATGCTAAACTTTTGGGGCTTGACATACTTGTTTGCAGGGCGTAAATCCAATACTGGGCGCATTGTCAAATCTTTTTTTGGCACAAGGAAGTAGTTGAATAAATACCCTTGTTTACCTGGTTTCCCGGGACGAGTTCTATTGCGTCCTTTGCGAGAAGATTGACGATTTCCTCAAGGAGGATCTTTTGGTGGTCCAGGGAATGTATCTTTTGTCGTGGAGGGTGGTTGCGGGAGTGCTCCAGCAGCTCGATGCAGTATCCTGCGGATACTGTGCACAGCACCCATCTGTCCGATGTGATCCCTTCCCATGCTTGGGTGAAGTTGGAAATGCACCCCCCTACTGGGGATGCGTGGGAAGGGACCCTGAGCGGAACGTCACTGTTTTGCGGGAGGCTTACCGCCTCTGCCTGGGCTGCCTCTTCCTCTACCACAGCTCCTTTTATTACCGCTGCCGTAACTCTGGGTAGTCTGTTGGTTGCCATCCCACGATGTACCCTGTCCCTGTGTGTAATTGGAGCCCCTCTGGGAATTTTGGCCGCATGAGCGACGAAAATTACTATTCCCTTTTTGATTGGTTGGCTTATTTGTCAATTGTCCCAGGGACTTCAGAGTATCGTACTCGTCTTTGGCAGTTTTGAGTGCGTCCTCTACTGCTTTGCCAAACAAGACATTTGTTTCCACTGGCATGTCAATAAGGGTAGCCTGGGTCTCGGGTTTAAACCCTGACTGTCTTAGCCAAGCGTGCCTCTTAAGGACAGTGCCCTTTGCTATGAGCCGGCCTGCATTATCTGCAGCATCAAAGGACGTCTTCAGAATGCAACCAGATACGGCTCTACCCTCCGAAGTGATTTGGGCTAGTTGGCCCTTTAGTGGTTCCGGAGCGGAGTCAATGAGAGCAGCTACCTGCTCCCACTGGTGGCAATTATAGCTTGCCAGCAGAGTGGTGGTGTTGGTGATTCTTGCCTGGTAAGCTGAAGTGGAGGCCACTTTTCTTCCTAACCCATAAATTCAATTCTCTTGCTCTTCTTGTCTGAGGGAGCCTCAGATGAAGATAGAGGTGTCCCCGCTCTTTTCCTGGTGTTTGTGATTACCAAAGAGACAGGCTTAAGGTGACCCCTTATGTAAAGTGGGTCTGACTGGGCGGCCCTGAACAACTTCTCAATTCTGGGGTTTACAGCCCTAGTGAGATTAGGAGAGAGAAGTGAAGGATCAATTCTTCGCTGGATTGACTTGAGAATAGGAATGGCTTGAGCAATGGGCCTCGTGTCTCCCACTAGCTCCTCTGCAAAGTCCCTCTCTTCCTGCACCCCTGAGTGTCTATGTGGAAGTGCTCTGCAGCTTTAGCCAAGACCTCATTTAGAAGGGGCTGGTTATCTATTGGTGTGTCAGTAACCTGTGGTTCCTTGTGAACCGGAGAGTCCATATTGTAGACTTCTTCCTCGTTTTCCTCCTCCTCATCCTCTGTAACGCTCACCTGATTCCCGCAGAGGCGCCGGTCTTGACTGGGCGAATACCGTATCTTCAAAGGTGATGTGTAACACACGGTTGGCTCTTTGGGCTGGACCTCTGTGCACTGTATGTCTGACTCGAAGAGTAAGATGTCTTAGGTAAGTGAACGCCAAGCTCTCCATCTGCCTCGGGGCAGGGTGCCGTAACCAGTTTCTTCACTGGATAAGGGTGCAGGCCTCTTGACCTCAGAGGACTGCTGTCCGTCGTTTACTGCACGAACGGTAAGTTCCGAGTATTTCAAATGTCTTTAAAAGTCTTTTGTAATGATGTCTCTTGTTTTGCAGGGTTCCGTCGATGGCGGATGACGGGCTGAAGTGAGTTGAGGATGGAACCCGTGTGAGGAATAGAAGCGCCTGGAAGCACGTAAGTAAGCGCTTGTTGCCTGCTTCACGATGCGCACTAACTGTCCTTTTATCTTGCAGGTACAAGTTCGGAGCTGCTGAAGGGTGCCAGAATACCCACTGGGTTCGGCGTGGGAAGGAGTAATGGCACGTGAGTAATAAAGTTACCCAATGTCTTTAAACGCACCTTCTTTTGTCTTTCAGATGCGGGATGCAGCGCCGAAGGCCTCCGGAGCGTGCAAAGAGTTGGTAAGCTTTTGTCTTTCAGATGCCGGAATGCAGTGCGAAGACCTCCGGAGCACGCGAAGAGTAGGTAAGCCTTTGTCTTTCAGATGCCGGAATGCAGCGCGAGGCGTTGGTGACAGCCGATGGACCAGGTAAGAGAAGCGCTGTCACTGAAGACCGTAATGCTAACCTGTTCTTTCTTGTCTTTATAGGTGTTGCTGAAGACTGGATTCAGGATGGTAAGCCTTTTTCCCTTAGGCCCAGGATCAGATGCAGAAGACACGATGAGCGTTCTGCTGCAGAGGATGCAGAATAACGCAAAGCAAGATTCATCCATCGGGTGTGGTTTAAATAGCCTCCTGTGGTGCTTAGGTGTCTCCTTCCACAGCCTCGCCTAGGTAAGAAAAGAGTTCCTGCTTTCCAGAAGAGTTCCAGTGTTCTGAACCTAGGGAGTGGCTCCTGCCTCACCCAACAGGAAAAGTAGTCCCAAACAGAAGAGGATTAGAGGCTCAACTGGCAGGTAAGTAAGCAGCATGGTCTGCTGCAGGTAAGTCCACCCAAGCATTATGAGGCCGGCGCTTCCAGCGCTGGGACTGGGCATATTTATGACCCTGGTGCCACTGGCGCCAGGACAGGGTCCAAAAGGTCCCAATTGGGACTGGTTGGCACTCGGAACCTGGGTTATGGGTCTGCTTCCAAGGGCGTTGGGTAAGTCCTGACCTTTTGGAAGCAGAGCTCATGACAGCCTCAACATCTCCATAATACTCGACCCCTGTTTGGTCTTCCAGCATTTGTAGATCTGGGACATCCTGATACTGCTGGTAGGGCTGGATGTAGTAAGGGTCTGAGGTCAGGCCCTGAGTTGGAGTATCAAACCGAGATCTATTATTAGATGGCTGAGGGTCCTTGGATCCTGAAGGAGTAGCATTGTCAGGGGTATAGCTAAGAAAATGCTGTGTTTTTTTTCACAAAATTTGCTAAGGAAGACATTCTCCTCATCACTCTGTCTATGTCCTCAGTGCTCCATTCTCTGGAACTGGGGATGACAACCTCCTGTTGAGGTTCCTCTTCTAGTCCCATATCCTGAGGAGTGGGCGGAATGAGCCTGGGTGTAGCGACTGGGACAGGGGTCTTAGATTTGTTCTTATCTGACAACCTGTGCTTGTCCTTGTGTGCCTGGAGTGCAGAAGTTGAATGTGATGATACTTTCTGCTGGTTGTCCCCTTTCCCATGAGTGGAAGAGTGTTTCCCTCATGGTTTGGCCTTTTCTGAATCTTTCGACGCTTGGCGTCGAGATTCGGGGGTACTGTCTCTCTCTACCGAGTGTGCACGTCGGGACTCGGAGGCAGATGCCAGATGGGCTGCCGGAGTTGACTTTTGGTGTGCGGCTTGGGGGTGGAGGTCGGATTAGTCTTCTGACGAACATACCTCCTTGACTTTGGGGAGCAAGGCACTCTTGGCAACTGTGGACGGTTGCCGTGTGTCGTGCTGCAATCTCGACCCGGAACGCCCAGAGGACACCAATTCCGTGGACCGCTCTCTACGTGCCTCTTCCTTCCGAGAACTCGACACGCGTTTATTAAATTTGTGTAAAGCTCAACTTGAGTTGTACCACAATAAAGAATATCATTATTATTATTACATTGAACAGTTATGTTCTCTGCAATATCCCTCTGTCCTACTGCGAGCAAGCCTTGATCGCCTGCCAACAGATACATGTAGGGGAGTCAAGGAAGTTGAGCTATTGCCTGTTTGCTTACATTTACCTAACCTAATGGCTGGGAGCTCCCTCCTTGCACACCTCATCAAGCGAAGGAAAGCACACCTCCTGTGAATAACTTACCAATAGGAACCTTAATTGGGCTGCATGGTGTAAAAAAGATGCCTTTTTTTATTTTAAAAGTCATTGAAATCTCTGCAGACATTTGGAGAATGCTACAACTTCTAAGCAATAGTATCAAATGGATAGCAAAATGGCGCAACCTGGTATGGGCTTGTCTCCAACATCTTTGTTCAGACAACAGTTGCAGGTTCGAAGCTCGACAGGGCCCCCTCAGCCCTTTATTATTCTGAGGGAGTTTGATGCCAGATAATGGTCTTTTCTCTGGTGCATGCTGTACCAGAACAATATGCCGTTCACTATTCATGCTGTCTTGTAGTCAAAGTTCCCCTTCTTTGTCACACCATGTGCCACAAATGACGGAGGTTCACCTTAAAAACGTTGGTTCTCCAAAGTAGCACTTAAGATCCAGAATGCAATAATCTTTCTGGCACTCTGGAAGGATCCTTGAAGAATATCAAATTCACTTCCTTATTCAAGTAACATTCCAAAACTACTATGAGTGGGTGATAGGTGCAACTTTAGACGTTTCAAACCGTGAATGTAGTACAGCTGCTGAGGGGGTCTACGTTCATAGAATTTTACAAGTGGATGTTATTGCTATTAGAAAGGTTGTCCTTTCATGACCTATATAAAACCACCCGAAGTACTAGCTCAAAAATAGAGGTCATTAAAGGGGACATATAGTTTTTACTATCAGAGATAGCCATAAAAATATAGATAATCCAAAAGATGATTGAAAGGTTTTTATTTTACAGAACACTAAAGAGGCTGGAGTCAGGTGGTGTGCGAGGGAAGGCTGTCCCTTTCCAGTCTCCGGTAACCTTCCCAACACCATAGCCCAGGTGCCCCCATCTCCTCGGCTGGTAACCAGAGATTGGCAACACCTACTGTCTAGAACACTGACTGGAGTGGTCCTAAAGGCCTTTTCTATCTTACTCCCTCTGAGGTACCTCTAAATAGAATCCATCATGTAGGGCTGGCCGATATACATAGTTTTGGAGATATATCGAAATATTGTCAAAATAGATATAGGATGAGACAATATTGTTAACATTGAGATATTATACATGCATTATTACATATGTTACCATTTTTTATTACATTTTAATATTTACACTGCTGTGTGTATTCTGAAACAGGAAGGAAGAGGAACCCTGTATTTGCACTTTATTTTGATCAATGTCTTATAAAGACGCTTGTGACATCTCACATGTAGTTGGGGGATTACAACTGAGCATTTACCCCACAAACAATATCAATATATATTGTATGTCACCATTCATCCCCAAAATAGCCAGATATCACTTTTGGTCCATATGGGATCCTTCTCCTCCTCCTCCTCCTCCTCCTCCTCCTCCTCCTTCAAAAGTCTGTTGTTGGGCAGATGTGGTGAGCAGTGGCTATCCATGATTGCATAGTCACTTCACTGTTTGAATGGTGCTTGGTGCAAGCCCATTGGTGGGCTTGGGCTTGCTCCAAGCACTGAATCCTGCATAAAGGAGGGTTCCTGCAACTGTTCTTAAGATTACAATTGGAGCCAAGACTTCTACGAAGATTAGCCCGCTGATGACCAGAAGACTAACCCCAGCAGCGGACCTGAATCAACTCCAGTATTGTCCCAGTGAAGCCCTCCTCCTATGTCCTTATCTCAAGAGGCCTTCGACCCCTGGACTGGTGGAATCAACCAGTCTGGACACCTGCTTGAGGATCCGTGCCCACTGAGCCTTCGGAAGGGCCCCTGGACTAACCAGCTCTCTCCTGTGCTGAGCCCTGGAACTTTGCAGATCTTCAGCGTGTGCCACAAGTGTCTGCTCCTGCATTTTCAGCCATTTCACTCCAAAGGAAGCTTTGCTAGTCCTGCTCCTGTGTTCACCACCTGAATATCGCCTGTTGCCACCTCACTATGGGGACTCCTGTTGCAAAACCTCTTCAATCCCATGAGGTGTCTGGGGGTGGTCGGCCCTGCAGAAGTCTTCATCTTTCCTTCTTTGTGTCCTCTACTAGAAGCTGTCTGTAACAGATTTCTTTGCATCGTGCCAGACCAAAACTAAATCCTCATGCTGAAATACACGCAACCCCTGGGCCTTCCTCAACTGGATCATGCACAGAAGATTTTGTCCCTAAGGTATTCTGGAATGCCAGCAGTCGTCTCTGGAAGAATCTGAGTCAGGGGTGGAAGGAGGGGGTAAATGAACATACTATTTTTGTCTCCAGCCCCCGTCGTCCATATTGTTAGGTGGGCATAAAGTTCTGGTCCTAACTCACTCTTACCCGACCTTTCGTGATGGAACCTGGCTTAAGGATCCTATGCTAGTGTGTTGATTGAGTTGAGTCCTAATCTGAACTTTACTTTGAACTTTTTTTGTTTTTTTAACTGTTGGAACTATATAATCAGAACTACTATCACAGATACTCCTATACACACTTGAGGAAGAATATGCTTTGGAACTGGTGACTTTTGGGCACAACGCCCCAAACCATCTTAGGGAATTAGTAGTAGTAGAATTAGGGAAGCTGTTTTGTGTTGATTCTAAGAGTTCTATCTTTCCTTATGCAACTGACCTACTTACCTGTGTTGCACTAGTCATTGCATCAAATGCTAATCTATTTCTCCTAAAGGTGAATGTATGAATCTCTTTTATAAGGGTTTTGTGTGACAATATTTTCCTCCTTCCCCCTCGCCTTCCCTCCACTCCCCACCTTTGCTACCCCTCTTCACTCCCCTCCAACTTTCCCGCCCCTTCCATCCACCCTTCTTTCCCCTCTTGCATACTCGCATCCACTCGTCCCTTGCCTGCACCCTACCCTTTGCCTCCAATCTTCCCTTCCCATGTCTCTCCCCCTAAAGGGGTGGCAGAGACTGGGGCCCTTCCAAGTCCCTCACCACTGACACAGAGGAAGAACAGGCTCTGGTCCGCACCTTGGTAGGCCTCCTGCCACAGGTAGGGAAGGGTCCTTATCCCCCTTGATAAGGTCCAGTCCGAGACACCATCATGTTACAAAAATAAAATATATTGCTCCCAACTATTAACATGTTATCTTCTGAGCATTGTCCAGTGAAAATAAATTCCCATCAATCTTTCAACATGTTTGTATGCTTTATTCTTGCTATGGGTGTCCTCCATTTTATGAACTGCTTTCAATCCCCTAGATTTGAAGTGACATCAGAGAGTAAGTGTGGTCTGCAGAGCCATTGCACCAGCAAAGCTGTCAAGAAAAAGAGTCCTTTCCTTTTACTTTATAGCAGTGGTATTCAAACTGTGGGTCGCGACCCCCTAGGGGTCCGCGGGTGCATCCCAGGGGGGCCCTGAGAGCTCAGCATGAAAAAAGATTTTTTTTTTTTTTTTTTTAGATTGGAAGAAATGGGCAGGGGTGGTCCACATGGGCAGGCTGAAGCATGAAACTGTCTCAGGCAACAATGAAAAAGTGGCCCACAGTTGTAAATGGATATTCATTCCTTTAGTCACAGACTGGGCCTCATTACTACTATGGCGGACCAGTAACAACGGTGCTGGTAAGCTACCGGCACCGTTGCTACCGTTCCGCCATAGTAAGAGTTGTGCTCGTGGGTGCTTGACAGCCCCCGCCAGGTCTGACCTCAGCTCGTCGGATGCACCAGCACCGTTATTAACGGTGCCGGTGCATCCGAGCTCCCCATTCCCATTTGAGCCATATGGGGCTCAAATGGGAATGGGGATCTACCGGCACCTTCGAAAGGGCAATTATCATGTCCGCCTAACTCGGCATGACCTAGTAATTGCCCATTCGCGGGTGCCAGACCCGGATGCAACTCCAGTGGCAGCCGTGCCGGTTTTACCGGCACAGCTACCGCCAGAGTAGTTATGAAGCCCACTGTTTCAATAGTACCCAAAGGGGTGCTTTGTGTTAAAATGTAAGTAAATTGTGATATATTCAGCAACAATGGTCAACATTACTAACTGCATAGTTAAGTAACTCATCAAAATGGTCCACATTGGCCAAAATGGTGGCCCATTTTGATTGGCCCAAACTAGCATTTTACATTTTTGGTACAGGCATTGCCCTATAGGCCTGTCCAAGCCTGGCGGCTCATCCATAATGGCAAGAGGCGCCCACCCAGTGGCCCCTCACCCATTATGGAGGAGCTAAGGAGCCAGCCCAGTGAAACAGTGAGCACTCCCTCAGCTGCTTTATCCAGCTAATGGAGTGCTCCTGGGCTGGCTGAACTGTCAAAGGGAAACACTGTTTCCCTTTGACAGTTCAGTTTAGTTCCCCAGCCGCACATGCTCACTGAGCCATGCAAGTGCTGGGGCGTTTTGCTTCGCCAGCATTGCATAGCTCATTGGAAATGCTGGCTGGGGCACTGCATGTCTGTATGTCCGAGGGGGAGCTCCTGCGCCTCCTCGCACATACGGACAGAGCAGCTGGAGCAGGCCGTTTCAGCACCCACACACAGGCCAATGCAGAAGGTACGTTTATGTTCATTGTTTTTATTTAAACATGTGTATGGATGCGTTATGAGTGAGTGTATGGTGATGGATGCTCATGTGAATGATAGAGTGATTGCTGTATGAATGTGCAGCGCCTTGCATATACACATAATCATGTTCATTGTGTTAGGACCAGTGGGGCCCAGGGGACAGGGATGGTATCTTTTTACCGGACATCTATCATTCAAAACCCTCTGCCTTGTCCACAAGGCTTTCTGGGGCCTGGGTCCAAAATACCTTCAGCTATTCCTCCGCAAATACCTCCCCTCTCGAGCTCTTCACTCCTCTACCTCCAACTCCCTCAGGGTCAGTCGTTTATCAAAGAAACGAGCTGGGGTAGATCTCTGTCTTCGGCTGGGGCCTCCCTCTGGAACAGCGCCCTGCCACTCTAAAACTTGAGGAGAACCATCTTTCTTCCTGCACTTATCAGACCTACCCTGGCTGCTGCCTTAAACGTAGCACTTGCAAATTGCTGGCTGCACTACCACTGTTTGTTGCCTTTATTATTTATTTATTGTTATTTATCTGTTTCTCCTCTGCTTCGCACTTTCCACTTCTCCCCCCTTCCATGCACTTTTCCCCTCACACTTGCGCGTTCTCAATGTCACTGGGCCTAGTAAGATCGCTGTTTTATTCTCCTCTGTTCCCCTCCCTTGCCTTGTCACGCTCTGAAACACTTGTGTACGAGCGCGATAGAAATAAAATATCAATGCCTGCCCCCTGGACTCCCAGCAACAATTGCAAACTGTTTGGCTATTTACCCATTTTTTGTTAAAAGTATGCTCTACAATGCAACATTTTAACCTATTATTTAAAAAAAAATTCACAGGGGGAAACCCCCCCGAACCTCCCCTTAATGCCCCTCCACTTAAAAAAGATTCACCAGCCGCCACTGGCCCTCAGACTGTGTTGGGAACGGGATGGGGGAACCGAGGGACTATGGTGGGAGCACAATGGGCGCGAACCATGGGATAGTGATGGGAGCAGAGTGGGGAGAGCCCTGGGTGTGTGATGGGGTGGGGAGAGACCAGCGACTGGGTAGGAGTGGGATGAGGGAGCCCAGCGACTTTGATGGGAGCAGGTGACGGCGCGCAATATATACTGTCCATTTGGCATTTCTGGGGGGTCCCGACCTGCCCAAATTTTGCTCAGGGGGGCCCTGGCCAAAAAAGTTTGAAGACCACTGCTTTATAGCAACAAATTATAAACCTACTAATCCGCGTCCATCAATAGTAGTAGTAGCAGCAGTGTTATTAGTAGCATGTATAATACCAACAGAAGTACTACTGCAACCAGCAGTCGTAATAGTATTGCTACCACCAGTAGCATTGCTTTTAGAAACAGTAGTATTACTATCAGCACTATGATTAGTACTGGTGACAGTTTTAGGAATAGGATCAGTAGCAATACTGGTACTGCTGCGGATAGTTGTAGTGATAGTAATACCATTATTACCTGTATTTCTACTAGTAGGATTAATAGTAGTGCCACTTTTGATGAGGATAGTATTACTACTTCTGTTACCAATAGTAATAATGTTACCATTGGTAGTGCGTTCTACTAATACTACTGCAGGTGAGTGTTGTGTAGTATCACACAGTGTGAATGCATCAATTCTTACCCAACACTTCCTGTCTAAGGTTTAGCACCAAGAATGCTTCGGGCGTACTTTCCATTCTATAAATGTTGTTAACATTTGGTAACACCAAGCTTCTCTTAAAATAGCCCTGCCCTTTGAACGGCCAACTCACCCAGGCCAATAACTTACTTTCCTTGAGGGGGTGTGACAGGGGAAGGCTCAGGGGAGGGCTTAAAAAGGTGCTGTAAACTCTGCCCCCTTCTCATGCAGTCTTGGCATAGAGACAGACATTGTTAGCAGGGGACTTGTCACCCCTTGTGTTACAGCCCTTTTGTGGCCTTTCTTTAATGTTGTAATCCCTGGTGAGAGGGTGGCTGGTCTGCTGGAGCCGTGCCGGGGTTGTGAAGTATTCCACATGCCACAGCGCTGGGTTTTTGCTTTCTCCGGCATCTATGATCGGTGGGGTCATGCTCATCGCATCTCGCAGCGTTGTGCAGACTGTCGCCCTGCAGTCCCGGCGTTCACCGTCTCCTTCGAGGCTTTGTCCTGCTGATCTCAGATTGTCATCGCGACACAAGCAGGTATGAGGGGTAGGATTAGAGAGTAAGTGAACGCCTTTGTCAAAATACAAGAAAATGAAAACCTTCACTTTTACGCTTTGCTGATATAATTGTGCTGCAGGCTGTCTTTCCTCGCAGCCTATGGTGGAAAATGCTCTCAAAGAGCTTGCATGCAGCTCACAAAAGGGAGAAAACCTTACAAAGAATAACCTTTACATAAATGTTAAAAATAAGATGGGAATTAATAATCTGTGGGGAGGGGAGGGAACATAAACTATCACATTACCATTTAGAATCGTATTATATTTAGGATATAAAATGTACCCTCGCCACTAGCCATTGGTTCATGATATCTGACAAACTGTGTAAAAATTGTGTGCTGTTTGTGTGTCAAACTAAGGTGGCAAATTTCTTTTTATGGCTGGCTTGTAGCTTGCAACTTGAAATGTTGACCCTTGATACATTTCTGTAAAAACCATAGGTCCCCTTTGAATGAGTTCAGGAGGCTGGAGCTGGATGCATTGTACAAAGCAATCCTATGAAGAACTGTGACAAATCGAAAGTATTTCGTCCCTGCTCCCAAAGGGGAGGCACCTACACTCAGGTTAGGGAGGTGAGCCCGCTCCGCAAGACCCTCGCTAGGGGTTTGGGCAAGCGGGACCTCATTGGGAGTGACTCCCCGTTTGGGGACAGGGACTCCCAGGGTAGGGGAACAAACCCTAGTAAGAAATCTGTACTCCGCATATATAGCAACTACAGAAGTAGTAAAGGTGATAAAGCCTTTTTATTTGACTGACATCACTCCAGACTCCATTTTATTCAGACGCCTGTTACCTCTCATTATCAAGACGACTATAAAAATACTGAAGTCCTCACCTGTAGGAGGATACACCCTGCTGTAGGGCTGAGGGGAGGGGAGGAGATGCAATGAGCGAGCGCAACACAGCGGAATCCAGGGATGCTGGCAGCGAAAGCTCGGCAGCCGACATACCATGAAATACAGAGAAAGAGAGAGAACACTGTGCATCGGAAAGGCCAGCACAACCAGAAGCAACAAAACAGCAGGCTGAGACGAACGCTATCAACACAGGCATCACTGACATTCCCTGGCGAGAAAGCAGGTAGGCAGGCTGCCCAGGAAGAAGGGACGTGGGCGGTTGATTGTTGCGAGAGGTGAATACAAACCCTGAACCTTTTCCCTGGCCAAGGAGTCCAAAAAGCATCTAAATTTGGAATGGAGAGTGCCAATTGATACCAAACCAGTTTGAGTGTGAAATGTACAGAGAAACGGGTTGCTAATTCCCAAGAGCAGTGGTGTAATCTCTAGTAGAAAGCAATGAGAGAAGTTCAGAGGGTAAAGAGCCTGGGTATAGCTTACATCCGAAACGAGAGGTCCTGAGGCACACAAGAACTGGCAAATCTAATAATCAAGAGAACAAGAATAGTGAGTAGCAAAGTGTTACGTCCACGATACCCAGAAGGTGAGTTTAATCTAATACCCCGCTGGATAAAAGAATTGAACACCTTGGTGAAATGAATGACCAAAAAGTGAGCGACTGTGTTTATTTATTTATTTATGTTTACTGTACACAAAGTACATTTACACAAATCACAAAACTTTTTTCTACTTAAAATCCATATAAAACAACACACATATAAAAGGAAATAAATGCAGACGAACACATAAGAGACATAACAATTTACATAACATTCACCTAACATTTAAGACCAATGGTTTAGTCTGTGATTCTGTTTAAAGTACATCAAATAAAATTAAGAGTACAGACACTCATTAAATCTCAGTTCCTAGCTCCGACACGTTGTCTATTTCTGAGAAAATCTTCATTAGTAGTTTAGGCCATGTGCTAACAATAATGACTGTTGAGAACTAATCATAAATCTGTGCCACAAATCGTCCAAGAGGACAGCCGATATTGAATGAATACATCGCTCAAAACTGTGCACTCTCTGATGAAGAAAAGCAGGGCATAACATTACCAAATGAAACAATGTCTCAGTTGAGTCAGATCAACACATTCTACAGGTACGTAATGCTAGCATAACTCCTAATTTAGGGCCTACAACTTCCAACGTAGGGAGGCAGTTTAACCAGAATTTAAGATACCAATCGCAATGTTTTGAACATGGACATTTTGCCAGGTACGATCTTAGCTGGTGTGATGTTAAGTACAGTAAATCCTTTCCCACATACAGTTTTAATTGAGATCAGACATGTCCGTACCTCAGTCCCATTTTTTGATTTTGTTCTTAAGGACGATTTCAGATTCTGTTCCATATATGTCCAACATAGTGTGAACATTCTTGCATTTTTCTTCAGCTTTTTCAAGAAGGAATTTGTGTCTCGCATCATTAGAGCCTTAAAATAGAACCCAATTGAATGTACACCTGCTTGGTCTAAACCATCAACCAGGGATAAACTCCTACTGATATACTGGGATCACCAAGATACAAGACCCAACTCCAATCTGACAATGCTTATTGGAACAGAATTCGGGAGACCAAAGACCCGTTTCAAAATGTTTCCTTCAAGTGCGTCAAAGATCTTCCTGTCTTTGATGTTCATCAATTTGCACCCATACAGGACAATTGGAGAAACTTTGACTCTATAGAGCTCAATCAATGGAACAAGGGAGTACACACAGTGTTTATATTTTGTTACTTTTAGCATCGATATGCACAAGAAGATTGTTTCTCCGATTTTAGATACTTGTTTTTCACGCTGGTTTTTATCATCTATCTCAAACCCCAAGTAGCAAATAGAGTCAAATCGCTGCATAGTAACATTATTCAACTTCCAGGAGTGCTCTTCGCCCTTTCTTCTGCTCATGCCAACCATAACACACGATTTATCTGTGTTGATTTCTAGGGAATTTGCTTTGAAATAGTTTTTGACCCCCAGAAGTTGCCGTTGGAAGCCTGCTGGGGTCTAGTCCATTAGCAAGGTGTCATCTGCAAATGCGATACACCTCAGCCACAGCCGCATCCATGTGGGTACAAAACCTCCCCACTACTGTGCCATAAATCTGCCAAATACAGGTTAAATAGGGTGGGTGCCAACACACACCCCTGTCAGACTCCTTTTTTCAACTTTATCTTCCTAGACAAGTCTCCTAGTGTGTTTAGCCTAACTCTTGTGGGATTGTCAGAGTATATCAGCTGCACCATACTAAGAAGAGATGGATCTATCTCCCACTCCGGCAACTTCACTGGCGGTGTCAACGTCATCAAATGCGGATGGATGACAGATCAATAACCGTGACATATAATGTACACCCTGATCCTACATCAGACAGGCAGGCCTTCAAGCAAGACCACTTTGTATTCTGCCCACACCCTTTCTGTAGCCTGTATGTAGCGGGCTTAGCCAGAGGTTTTTCTGCCCAGGTCATTAGTTCCTTAAGCACTATATTTGCAAATACCTTTGATGATGTATCCAGTAATAAAATTGGTCTGTAACTGGAGAGTTTAGTTCTGTTCCCTTTTTAAAAATGGGGACAAGAATTGAATAAGCCCACGAGGAAGGGCGGATATCATGTTAAGCCTCAGCTCTTTCTTACAGGACTTTACGGCATTGTCGAAGGCGTGGGCGTCAGCACCCAAACCATTTTCCAGGGACCTTGCAGTACATAGAATCCACAGTGTCGACGAGACATTAGTCAAGGCAATAGTCGACAGGAGCATAGTCAAGGCATATTTCCCCTCGAACTCTGCTTCCATTATCCCATTGAATTGTATTGCTAATCTGTAATGCCAGCGGACACACTGGTCCCTTGGATTTACCACTAGTGACAACTCTACATTTCAAACAGAAATTAATAGTTACCGACCATAGTGACTAACGTACTCTTAGTCCATAGTCCCCTTTCCTCCATACTTTATGGACGTCCCTCGCGAGGGACGGGAGACGGAACATTATTCAGCAGATAAAATCTTCCCCTTTAAATTTAGTGGCACTTGGGGTGCAGCCCTGCGAGCATGTGCTCGCCTGACTCCACCCACCAGCGCCACTCCTCAGTCCCCATTGACATGTCGACAATGATCAGCATTGCCTAATGACACCAGTATTATTGGGGGGGGGGGGACATATGGAGGACTAAGAGTATGTTAGTCACTACGGTGAGTAACAATAAAATACTTTAACGTCCCGTTCCCTTCCCTCCATACTGCATGGGCGATTACAACTGATTGAAGCCCCAGGGTGGAAAAGAGACCCTCCTTAAGGAAACATGCTTCTTAGAACCGCCTGACCGAATGCGGTGTCTGACCTAGAGGTGGCGTCCAAAAAGTGGTGTTTACAGAAAGCTAAATGGGGGGCCCAGGTAGCCACCCTGCTGATGACCTGCCACAGCACATGCTGTTGAAACACGATGGCCATGGCCTTGGCTCTGACCGCATGGGCATGTAAGTTAGCCAGCACTGTTTTGTCCTGCCCCTCATCAGCCTCCTTGATGGCCGCAACCATCCACCTTGCTATGGAGGCCTTGGAAGCCTTATAACCGGGCCTTGACCCACCAAAACCTTCGCACAAGGCATCTGACTTGCGGAAGTCCTTGGTTCTGTCCAGGTTTACTTCAGCGCGCGTCTGACATCCAGACGATGCAAGAGCCTCTGAGCTCGTCCTTGGGGTCGGTGAAGAAAGTGGGTAAGACTATTTCCTCAATGAGATGGAAGGAGGTTGTCACCTTGGGTAGGAAAGCAGGGTGCATCCGCAAGACAACCTTGTCCCTATGAAATGCGGTCTAGGGTTCTGATGCCACCAGAGCCTGGATCTCGTCGACTCTGCGAGTTGAGGTGAGGCCCGCGAGCAGAGTTGACTTTATGGTGACCAGCCTGATGTCCGGGGATGCCATAGGCTTAAAAGGTTTGTGCGCCAACGCGCCCAACACAACATTATGGCCCCACACCGGGTGTGGTTTCCTCATAGGCGGGTAAAGCCTGTGGATGCCCGCCTGATATCACTTGACCACCAGGTTGGAGGAGGAGAAGAGGCCCTCCTCTGAGTTCCTGAAAGCCCCTATGGATAGTTGCGGCTGTATCCACCTGCACACCGGAGTGGGCGAGGTGTGCTGAAAAGGAGAGCATGTCGTCCAAGGTGCACTCAAGAGGGTGGATCTCCCTAGAGTCGGCCCAATGACAGAATCTAGACCATTTACTCTTATATTGGCTCCTAGTAGCCTTGCTTCTAGCGCCCTGGATGATCTCTAGGTTAAGCCTGAGATAGGCTAAAGTGTTTCAGCGTGACCTGCTCAGGAACCACGCTGCGAGGGCTAGTTTGTGAGGAGCAGGGTAGAGTACCCTGACAACCCCCCCCCCCTTGCTGGGTCAGGAGAGGCGCTGGGCCCAGCGGTAGGGGAATGGGTGGTCTGTCAGATAGGCTGAGAAGCTTGGAAAACCACGGTCTGGCGGACCACCAGGGAGGCTCCTTGGATCTGCAATGCGGTGCCCAGGGAGCCAGGGCCCTGCCCCTGCCAGGAGGCAAACTGTTGGCAATTCCTGTTGTCCCGGGAGGCAAAAAGATCCACCTGGGGATGCCCCTACCTGGGAAAGATCTCCTTCAGTACCATGTTGTTCAATTTCCACTCGTAATTATCCACCCCCCGTCTGCTGAGCCTGTCCGATTCCAGCTTGGATTCCCCCGGGAGGTGAACAGCCATGAGGTAAATGTTCTCCAGAGCCCATTCCCACAAGCCGACTGCTAGGTTGCACAGCAGAGGAGATCTGGAGTCCCCCTGCTTTTTGACATAGAACACGCTGGTAGAGTTGTCTGTCTGGATAAGAACTGTCTTGGGAGAAAAGCCTTGAGAGCCAACCATATGGCCTTCGATTCTAGCCAAATGATGTGGGACTCCTGGCCCTGCCAAGTCCAGATTCCATGAATGCTGTGGGTGTCCAGGGTGGCTCCCCAGCCCTCTAGGGAAGCGTCCGTAGTAACTGGTCCCAGTGGAGGTCCGAGAGGAGAAAGGGAGGAATGTTGACTGGCTCCTCTTGGGAGCCCTTCTCCTGACTCCATGAGGCTGTGACGTGCAGCTGTAATCTCTGCATCCTGAGTCTTGTGTGGGGCATGGCCAAAAGGACCGCTGCCATAAGCCCCAGTTGGTGTTGGTACCACCAGGTCGAGGTCACGGGCCTGGACAGGAAGTGAGCTGTAGCTCTCTTGATAGCCGTAATCTTGTCCTCTGATGGAAAGACTCTCACAGAGCTTGTGTCCCAGATAAGGCGCAAGAAGGGCGGGCTCTGCGTGGGCTGAATCTGAGACTTCTTGAGATTGATAGTGAACCCCAGGTCATGGAGTGTGTTCATCAGTGCGGAGGCAGTATGCTGAGACGCTTCTGGAGAGGTGGCCCAGACATGCCAGTCGTCCAGGTATGGGTAGAGGTGGTGGCCGTGGGTCCTGAGGAGGGCTGCCACTGCATTCATCAACCTGGTAAATACCCTGGGAGCCAAGTTGAGGCTGAAGGGTAGCACCTTGTATTGGAAATGGAAGCCCATGATCCTGAAGCGCAGCAAGGAAAGATGCAGCTGCCAAATCGGGATGTGTAGGTAAGCGCACTTCCGATCCAGGGAGCACATCCAGTCTCCCCTGTCCAGTGTTTCTGCAATAAGAGCTGGTGTAACCATCTTGAATTTTTGCAGAGGGAGTGAGAGATTGAGGGGGGGGGGGGGGGGGAGGTCCAACACAACTCTCAGGCCAGCCTGGTGGTTCTTCTGTATGGCAAAAATCCTGGAATAAAAGCCAAAGCCTCGTTTGGAGGTTGAGACTTCTTCCACAGCCTGGCTCTCGACGAGCACCCGGATCTCCGCCAGCAGAGTTGCTGTCCCAATCTGTGGGACTGGAGGGGAGGAGGGAAAGGTACCGGTACCCCGTGGAGACTACGGAGAGCATCCAGGGGTCAGAAAAATTCTGGTGCCAAAATTGCACGTGAAAGGCAAGCCTGCCCCCCACTGGAGACACGTGGACCCGAAGGGGCACGTTATACCCTTTTTCCCTCCGAGGCTTTTGCGGATAATGGGGATTGGAAAAAACCCTTCTCCGCCCCCCTTTTGTTGTTTCCTCCGATGTTAACTCTGAGAACTGTCAGGTTGTCTGGACCTGCGTTCATGGACGACTCAGAACCTGCCAAACGCCCGCTCCTTGTTGGAGCGATGCTGCGACTGGGTGTAGGCCTTGGGTGTGGCCTTCGTAAGAATAGAGAAAGACTTTGCGCTTTGCGAGCTGTTCTTTTTATCTATCTAATTCCTCATCCGTGGTGGAGTGAAAGAGGTCACTGGCCTCGAAGAGAAGGACCAATATGAGATCCTGGACATCGGGATTAAACTTAGTAGCCCGGTGCCAGGCTGTCGTCCTCATGTCCGTGGCAATGCACATGGCCCAGGCAGAGGCATCGATGTGGGCCATGGTGAACTCCATAATGTCCTGCGCTGCCAGCATGGATTCTCCTAGTACCGTCTTGAAGCGCGCTTGGCTCTGTGCCGGAAGTTCTGTGAGGAAGTCCGCAATTTACCGCCAGATCCTTTGGTTAGTGACTGCCAACATGGCATCTGCATTGGCCTGCCACAGGTGCAAGGAGGCGTTGGAGTACAGCTTCTTCCCGTACGCCTCCAAGATCTTCTCCTCCTTGCCTAGCAGCATTGGGGACAAGGTGGCCGAGGACGACTGAAGCTTGGAATAGAGTGACGCTGCAGCTATCACAGAAGAGTGCAGTTGAGGATGCCCTGAATGCAAGAGTGTGTCCCCCTCCATCTGCCTGAATTTGGTGTTGAAGCGCTGTTTGATAGGCTGGACCAAGCGCGGCTTGAGCCACCCGTTCTTGGCCAGGGCAACTGTCTTTCTGCATCGGGATCCCTGTTTTGATAGGGGGGGTCTTAGGGCGAGGACTTCTGCTAAGACCCCCTCCTCGGGCTGCTCTACCTCGGGCTGAGGAAGGCCCAAATACTCTGCCAAACGTGCAAGGCGTTCGAGAAAGGCCCTGGCTGAAAATGGCATGTCAGGGTCCTCCTCCATGTCCACCAGGCTCGGGGGTCCGGAGCTGGTGGAGGGGTGCTGGGCGCCATAGGCTGCGGAGTGGAGACCGGTGGCTGCTGCCGAGGCTGGTGTGGAACCGCCTGTACTGTGGGAGGCAGGGAAGCCAGAATCGGAGGAGCCGGCTGTGGCAGCAGCAGCTCATGGAGCCATCGGAGGAATGACTATGGGTGCCGATGGGGTGAGCTGAGGGAGCATGTCCCTGATGGCATCCCGGAGGATGGCCCCCATTTGGGGAGTTTGTATCAGCCCTAAGACCCTTTAGAAGAACCTGTCTTCGGAGGCTGTAGAGGTGGCAGCCGGGGCACTGTTAGTCACTATTGTTTGCAGTAACCTTTGTGTGCACTACAACAACCTTGACCTGCTGGCAATAGGAACCCAACCTTTGGTATAAGTCTGTACTACACAGGTTGGTAGCGTGTTGAGCAGCCGGGCACATCTCAAAAGGGGTCACTGTCAGTTGTAGGGGAGTTACACAGAGATTCACAGTGACAAGTATTCAAATAAAGTCTTACACACAAGGTTTCTTGATTAAACAATTATTAATTCATCAGTCAGTTAGAATAAGCCTTCTTCAGAAGGGGCAATATAACAGTAACACTCAAAAACACTTAAAAAATACACACTCTTTAGGTTCCTAAATCAGTAGATACCCATTTGGGATGGCCCACAGACACTAGCTACAACCTCAGGTGACTTCAATAGTTAGGGTGCTGGGGACATTAATAAATCAATGTTGCATTTAGAATCATGTTTAGGAATATGTCAAATGATAAAGATTATTAGAACAAAACAAGAGATCACACAAATATTCTGAAGCAGGTAAGTACTTTTGGTAACCCCAATGCAAAATGATTGAACCCCTTCCTCGAAGGAAGACAACACCTAAGTAGAGGAGAGAAGAGTAATTCAGGGAGCCAGGCTAGCCAATGTAAAGTTAGCAAAAGTCAAGGGGAACTGAAGCACTTCTTGTAGGAAAGTAAAAGTCTTGCACAATGTTTTAGAAGTCGTTGTAGAATAAGAAGAAATTCAAAGTAGGGCCACAAGGCGATTAGGCTTGCGAGGTAAAGAAGTTGTTGGCAACTCTACGGTGGCAACCGAGACAAGTCTCCAACGAGGACAAGCAAGGTGGTACAACAAGAGGTAAGTTCTCTCAGACTTTAAAGTTTAATATTACCTTTAGGTTGAAGAAAAGTACAGCAGATGACTTCTGTTCCTGTGCAGCTCTGCAGATCCTGGTGCTCCTGCGCCTCAGTCTTGGGGACAAGAGGGAGGACTTCTGGGGACTCCTGCGCTACAATGGAACGGTCAACTCTCGCAACCGGCAATCTTCAAACAAGAGGTACTTTGGTGTTTCAGCTCTTGGCCAGCTTAAAAGCAATGCACACAATCCCAAGGCAGCGGAGGCAAAGGGCATGGTGGTCAATTGCAGGGAAGAGCCCCTCGCTGGCTGGACACCTGCTGAAGCCCGCTGAAGTCGACATGCGCCGGGGAGGAGCGTGGCATCAGAGGACCGAGCAACTAAATGAAAAGAAAAAGATGGAAGAATATCCGGGGAAGAGCGCGTGATATTGCATGGCCGAAGCCAAACCCAGGAGCGCTGGTGAAATCAGTCCGTTCCTGTCGACATGGAAAAGGGGACTGAGGAGTGGCGCTGGTGGGCGTAGTAAGGCAAGCGCATACACCAAGGGCCGTGCCCCTGCGCACCTCTAAATTTAAAGTGGAAGAAGATTTTTTCTGGTGAAAAGGGTCCCGTCTCCCGTCCCTCGCGAGGACGCTCATACAGTATGAGGGGACAGGACGTAAGAGTACAGGACCATATTGCTTGGAATGTGTATCCTAGCATCAAGTGGTCAGCTAGGTGAGTGGACCGTACCTCCAAAGAACCGCCCCAGGCTAGCAATTCTGAGAAAACAAAAACAGTCGATGGCTGATCGCCATAGATTATTATACCACGAGAAGCTGGGCAGAATTTCAGGCTGTAGTACTACGTTCAGGGGAGTCAAATCCCATGTGCAGAACTCTTGACAGATCTGACTCCCATTTTGCCATTTTTTAGCTGACACTCCAAACCGATCATGTTTTTGTTGCTCCCGGCATTCTACATCAAAAATCACCCACAACTATAACAACCTCCTTCCTCCGGACTTTCACCGAGCATTGAATAGGAGAAATCTGACAGGAAATCTTCCAAACTTGCATGTTCAGGATTAAAATGAACATCAAATAAAAGACATTTTGTGAACTCAGCTGAGGCCAATCTCTTCCAAGACAGGGGCGTAATTAAAATATCTAGTCTTGAAGAATTAATTAAGGTAACTTCAAAGCCCTGGTTAATGTTTGACAGCTGTCAAGAGCCCACGTAAGGGCAGCCTCTTTCGCCCGTTCTGCCTTGATTGCAAACACCTCGTATCCATCCATAATGGGGGGTCTCACACATTAGGGTTTCCTGCAAACAAACAATATCAAAGGCACTTAAGACATCTTTGTTTCTTAGAATGTTATTAAAGCCTCTCGAGTGCCAAGACACCATAGAAGTTATAGGAAATTATCCATGGACATCCCGAGTAGTTACTTCCCCATGTAGTGCATTCACAATCCTAACCCAATCATAACCTGCTCTTCTGTCTCCCTCCTACATATTATGGTGAGTTTTCTGGGACCCCGGAAATGATAGGTACACAAATTGATTTTTAAGTGCTGGGAGTGCTCTCTGAGGGAGAGGGGGGCATTTTCGATAGTGCTATCCCTACCTGATGGAGAAGCAGAAGTCATTAAGTTCTCAAAGATTTCATATCCCAGAGACAATAGGGCTTCGCCCTCTGCACGAATTACGTTTGTTTTACTATATTTGAGCGTAAGCACAATTTTACAACATTCAAGCTGTCTTGGGACACAAAATCCACCGGTTTTATATCATTGAATCTAATTGGTCTTAGATTTGGAACTCCCTTGAACACATAATGTATGTTGACAGTTTAAGGGATTGTCGTCAAATTCCTCAAACAAACACCCCAAGTAGACAAAATGAGGCTCTTCCGCAAATTTCACATTTGTGTTACACTTGGAGATTGGGCCCTCTAACTTTTTGGTTCTGAACTAGGATTGAGCCCTTTTTTGGGGGTTGGCGTTGTGGGCTGCATGCCAGTAGATTATTAGAAACGGCATTGAGCTGTGGCCTTTGGGCCAGGTCCCTTCTTTTCTCTTCAAGGGTCTTGAATATTGAGAGAACACCTCCTTCCCCTGCGTGGTCGGTTCTTTATCAGGCCCTCAGTTGATGGGCACCTTGATTTACACAACCCCCCCCCCCGCCAGTCGTCACCGGGGTTTCAGACATTGTACGACATTTACCCAACCCAATTTTTAAACAACATTCCTTAGCATGAGTTATAGTTCTCGGCTTGGGACAGGTTCCCGGGATCTGAATAGACCGAGGTCAGATAGACTGAGATCTTACTCGGGTCAAAGGACTCGCATGTTTTGGGTACCAGCACCAAGAAACAGGAAATAGGGCCCTGAGAAGTGGCAGGCGAAGCCTTAGCTGTGCAAATTACAACTTTTTTCCCCCATTCAAACCCTTGGAACCATTTTTCTTTCCACATGTTGATACTTGAGGACCACCTCCAGAGTTCCCCACCATGTCATCAACCTTTAACCTTAGGTTAAATTGAAATTTACTAGAGCCATTATTCGTTCTTTTTTCTGGATTTTTAAAATGTTTACGTTTCACCTAGTTTTTGGGGCTACCTTCTTTTGGTTTCCCTCTCTGTAAGGGGTTCTGAGGGGCCAGCTCTGGAGTTTAAATCTTGTTCCTGCTGATGGTGATTTTTCCAGCCCTTTCATGTGTTGTTATGCCAATTTGGCCAAGCACAGAGACGGTAGGCGAAAGCACCTTCTCAGGAGTTGATTCCTCAAAGCTCCTTTGGTTGGGGGGCGTGGCTTGGAGCCGATGGCGAGCGGTAGCTGATCTGCCGAGCTCC
Organism: Ambystoma mexicanum; assembly: GCF_040938575.1. Lineage (NCBI taxonomy): Eukaryota > Metazoa > Chordata > Amphibia > Caudata > Ambystomatidae > Ambystoma > Ambystoma mexicanum. The sequence continues at coordinate 347,844,640 of NC_090922.1, forward strand.
GGCCGAGACGCCGTTTCCTGATCCTTTTTCTCCGGCTCACGCTTGGCCCCAGCCCTTACAGAGGGATGTGCGGTTGGGGGAAGCGATTCTGCACCTGAATAACTATCCGGCTCGCCGAGTTGGACCCCCGGACGTGGCTGCGGCCCCAAAACGGCTCTTCCCCCTCCCGCCCTACTCGGATCCAAGATGGCGCCTCGCACTGCATAGCGGAGCCTACGAGGGGTACCCCTCCTCCAGCGGACTTCCAGGCCTGACGGGGTGAAGCGGAAGCACGAGAAAGTGAAACGACTCCCTCTGGTGCCGTCTGTCTGATAGAGGACTGGCCCGGCTCGGGTCGCTCTACCAATTCAGCTCCACAAGAAAAGGCACGCGGCTTCCCGCCCACCCTTACACCTCTGAAACTCGCCTCTGTGGCCGCACAACCAGACACGGGGGCGGAACACAGCTCATGGCCCGGGGTTCGGCTGGGCAGGGGGCCCCACTAGCAACTCCGCAAGTGATCTATTCTTCGAAGCCTAGGACATCCGCAACCATCACCTCAAGATGGCCGCCAAGAGCAAGTCCAGAGCCGCCACCATGGACTCCTTTGTTTCCGCTAAGGTGAAGACCCCCGCTCTGGCCGGGCCGGCTCCTCTGAAGCCGCCCGGACGAGTGAGGGGGTGGCCGCCGATAACCACTTGCAGATACTTGATGCCATAGCCTCATTAAAAACGCATATTGACTCTAAGATCGACGAATTCAAGGTTGAAATTCAACTGATCCGCCAAGACGCTCGCAACTTGGCGGAGAGGGTTGCGACCGTCGAAAAGTCGACGGAGGAAACATCCTCAACCACCACAGCCTTGAGTTCAGAAGTTGCTCTCCTGAAGAGGAAAGTTGCCTTCCTGGAGGAAAAGGCGGAGGAGGCCGAAGGTCGGGCCAGACGGAGCAACATCAGGATCGTGGGTGTCCCGGAGGGGAACGAGGGGGCAAATACCACAGGCCCTCGCCCCACCCCCAGCGTAGAATTCACCCGGTCTAGGCACCCGCCTGACCCAGCTCGCGCCCGACTCCCGGATGGGCTCCGACGGCTCGAGAGCGCCTGAGCACCACGACAATGTTGTAGTCGCTGGGCGCACCAGTTTGAGTTTTGTTGTTAGTTTTATTAGTTGTACAGTCTTCATGCTTCTTTTGCCAACAAAGACCGAGATGGGTCCGGGACGTGACCCCGACGACTGGAACTTAGTGTCGTTTCCCCCGCAGCCCACCTACGGAGGACTAAAGCTGGGCCGGGCTCCGGTGACCGAGTCCCGCATTAAATCCAAAACTCGGACCCGATGGCGGCACACTTCACTGTGATGACATGGAACGTGAGGGGTATGGGCTCCTACCTCAGACGCAATCGTATACAATCCTATCTTAAGAGGAAGAAAGTATCGTTTGCACTCCTTCAAGAGACTCACCTCACGACAGAGGCCATGTCCAAGATTGCAGACCGATGGGCTGGGACTGTGAGAGGGTCCCCCTATTCCAAATATGCCAGAGGGGTGCTAACATGGATAAGCCCGGATGTGCCCTTCCAGATGGAGGGGAGTGAACAAGATAAAGAAGGGAGATACGTAATGATCTGGGGCACAATGGAACAGACCCCAGTCTGCTTGGTCAACTCCTATTTCCCACACCACGGAATACCGGCGTACCTCACCACAATGATTACAAAGCTGATTCGACATCGGGACCGCACCTTCATATGGGGAGGGGATTTCAATTGTGTTGCTGACGCAACCGCCGACAGATCGCTGCCCCCCCCCACACCCGACCAACCTTGCTTCCCGTGCCCTAAGGGAAACTCTGGAGCAGCTCAATCTAGTGGACATCTGGAGGGAACATCATCCGGCTGATAGGATTTACTCCCACTACTCAGCCCCTCACAGAGTCCATACAAGAATTGACTATCTGTTCATCAACAAGGAGCTCGCCCCACATGCTGCAGCTACAGAGTACTTGGGGCGAACGATCTCCAACCACTCCCCACTGACTATGCTATGGCAGTTGAGGGGCCCCAGACCCCCCATCCCCATGTGGAGGATGCCGACTGCAGCACTTTAAGATCTTGAGTTCAGGGAAGACCTTGCCGAAAAATTGGAAGATTACCTGGAAATCAATATGGGGTCGGTATCCTCCTGGGGCACATTATGGGAAGCTATGAAGGTGGTGACCAGAGGTGAAATTATATCGAGAGCCGGTGGTACTCGCAGACAATTGCAGAGGACGCTTGAAGCACGAGAAGCTGAGATCTCCCGGCTAGAGTCTGCTCACGACAACTCCACAGAGGCCGAGAACAAATTGAAGGAAGCCCGCGCGGAATGTCGACAAGCATGGGAAAGACTAGAGAAATTTGATTTCGCCACACACACCACCCGATCCCACAAAGAATCGGATAAACCAGGGAGACTACTGGCCTGGCTCTGCAAACGGGAACACCCCAAACATCTCCCAGTTGAAATACGGGATGCCGATGGGACATCCCACACGACCCAGCTGGGGATCAATGAAGCCTTTGCCAAATTTTACACCGAATTGTATGCTCACAAGACGCAAATTCCTACTGAAGACATTATGGACACACTCGAGGAGATAGAACTTCCACGCATCTCGCTTGAGCAGAGAGAGGAACTGGAGATGGAGATCACTCTTGAGGACGTACAAGGGGCGATCAGGTCCCTCTCTAACAACAAGGCCCCTGGCAGCGACGGCCTCCCACCTGAGTTTTACAAGGCGTATGAGTCCATCCTCACCCCAGTTCTCCACGAGGTCTACCAGGAAGCATACATGAATGGGATTCTCCCCAACACCATGAAAGAAACCATAATCGTCCCTATGCTTAAGCCGTACAAATCGCCCACCGATTGTGAGTCTTACCGCCCTCTGGCCATGCTAAACTACGATGCCAAGATCCTCACATCCATATTGGCTCGCAAGCTAGCCAGAGTGGTGGGATCCATTGTCCATGAAGACCAGAACGGATTTGTGCCTGGGCGTAACACCACTGCTAACCTCAGGAGGCTACAGCATGTAATGGCTGAAACATACGAGAGGGACGAGGATCTGGCGGTGTTGTCGCTCGACGCTATTAAGGCCTTCAACTCCATATACTGGGAATGGATCAGGGAGGTCCTGAGAAGATTTGGCTTCGGAGGGGGCTTCATCAGGTGGATCGAGGTCCTCTATAATTCCCCAATGGCGAGAGTGAAAACGGGAAGAACAGTATCAGCAGCCTGGGAAATACAAAGGGGAACGAGACAGGGGTGTCCGCTATCGCCCATGCTGTACATACTGGGCCTGGAACCGATTGCATTGTATTTCAGGCAGCAGCTTTTCGACGCTGGTATCAAGGTGGGCACTAAACACCACATAATATCTCTATACGCAGACGACGTCCTCCTTTACCTAAACACTCCCGAGTTTAACGCACCGATAGCACTGGAGGTTCTAGATAATTACGCGAAGTACTCGGGGATCCGATTCAGCAGAAGAAAATCCTCTGCCTTTCCCCTGGCGGGCCTACGCAACATTCCAGAAAGCAAACTTCCAGTGATAGGAATAGGTTGGCAACTGGTCAAGTTCCGTTACCTGGGGATCAATGTAAGCCATAACTCGCTACTCACGCACGAACACAACACTGAGGCCGCCATCATGATTCTTCGCCGCTCCATAAAATTCTGGTCCAAGCTCCCATTGGCCATGGTGGGCAGGGCAGCGATAGTCAAGATGATCGTACTCCCCAGATTCCTATATTTCTTTGTGAACATTTGCCATTACGTTCGACCGCCCTTCTTTAGGAAGTTGGAGGCTATCATCAGGGACTTCCTTTGGGGCCCCCACAGGCACAAACTGTCACTATCTGTTCTCTCCCTACCACACAAAGAGGGTGGAATAAAGCTGCCGGATCTCCAGTTATACTACCTGGCCGCCCAGCTGAGTCACATAACGAAATGGCTCTCGGACGAATCTTCGGCTGAGACGGAACTACTGAGGCAATCCTCGAACAATGTGATCCCCAAGGAGACCCTGTGGAATCCTACACGGCAATCCCCGGTCACCTCACAACTGATTGACCTGGGAAGGAAGATATGGGCCAGGTCCTGTTACATAAGGAGAGTACAACACCCATATTCCCCGGATAACCCCATTTTAGCAGATGCCTGCCGAACGGATTCAGACCTCTCTACGGCAAGGAGGTGGGAAGAAGCCGGCATATACACATGGGGCGACATGTACGAGGAAGGGGAATTCAGGGACTTTGAATCTCTCGAGGCCGCCGAAGGAATACCCCCGGGCCAGTTCCTCTGGTACCACCGCCTTAAACAGACTGCCAAGAAACAGTGGACAGGCTGGCCGGAGGAACCCTCTCCCGACCCCCTACTTCAGGAAATGCATGACCTCTCGGATGGCTGGAGACCAGTCTCCAGACTCTACAGCAGACTATGCGACAAACATAACCCTAAAGGCAAAGAACTGAGAGCGAAATGGGAGGCGGATCTCGGGACCTCGATCACGGATAAAGAATGGGAGAGAGCGCTAATATTTCCCAAAAAAGTGTCCAGGAATACCAGATTCAGTCAGATCCAACTGAACGTCCTGTATAGGACATACATGACCCCTCACAGGGTCGCCTCCTTCAATAAGACATCCTCCCCTGCATGCCCATGGTGTGGGAATGATAAAGCGGACATGATCCACATGTTCTGGACTTGCACTAAGGCGATGACTCTATGGTCCAAAGCCAAACAGACTTGCATGGACGCCGGAATGACGAGGTACAAATGGACCCCCGGCGAGTGCCTCCTGGGGATTTACCCCAGACCTAGCAAGTCCAAGCATGCTGTCAGACTAATGGACATCTCATGCATCCTGGCCAAGAGAACAATTGCAATGGCCTGGAAGACGCCGTCGGGTCCCAGGCATGAACGATGGCTCAAAGAACTCGAGAGATGGACAGTTGCAGAAACCAGGGCCTGGCAAGCGGGAATCACGTTAAGCGGCGAAGCAGAATGCGGCACCCTGGAATCATGGAAGGCCCTCCTCAGAGACATACGCTTCAGCGCCGACTACAAACCCCCCTGAAATCTCGCAGTATCACACTGACACTATCCCCTGAAGCCAGCACTGGAGGGACAGCCTTCATATGCGACCCCCCCTGCATCCTGAAATTCCGGGTCGCAGGCCCTAACCCATCCATCCACTGTGAGTTCGCTGTAATATGAAGACTGTTGTTGATTTGTTTGTTCCCTCCCCCTCCCCTGCCCCCCTTGCACCGTCCCCTCCTTTGTTTGAACCACTGTTTGATTTCTTGTTGTATTGCACGTTCTTTCTTTTTCCACTAAAATCAATAAAATACGTTTTTAAAAAAAAAAGCTCCTTTGGTCGGGAGCCTGCGTCTCGGCAGCCGAGCAGTTCTCAAAGGGCAGTGGAGCAGCTAGCCACATATTAAAGTCAGGGGTGGGGACTTTCGGGATAGGATTATGTGAAAAATGTACCTTTGTTTCTTCAAGGGTCACTCAATAAAATTAACCTTTGCACAAACATCCTTTAGAATTGTCCACACCTCCCTTAATTCAAAGTTAAGGGATTCGGAATGCCGGTCTATAGAGTCCAACAAACGGGATAGAAACAGAAAGGACAACTCATCGACCGCTGTTTGCTCAAGGAGTGTTACATCCCCCCAAGCTTTGCCAAGTTGGGTGGTAGATGAGACCCCACAACCCCCCCCATCTGCCACCTTTGGGACTTCGGTGGCACCAAAGGGGCTAGAGCCTTTTTCTTCCTGTGTGGAGTTTGTTAGTGCATTAGCTAAGGGGGAGGCTCCATTGAGGCCGTTCAGCGAATAGCCAAACGTAGCAGGCCGATGCAACAAAACATCAGTGACATCGTCTTCCTCATCGATAGGGCCTGGAAAAACCCACTGGTTGGATTTGAAGTGAAGCGAGAGTCTCACGCGTTTCCCAAGTTCGTGACAAATTGCTGGAGCCAAGATAGAAACATCAGAAACAAGGTCATGGTTATTTAAATTTAGTGCCTGATGGGCGCTGAATTTGGCCTGAAGTGAGGGAGACAACCCCCAAGGCCCTCAGAAGGAACTTGAATAGGAGAAATACCACCAGTGCTGGAGTAATACTTAGCAGGATCATTGTCGTGTGGCAAGTTAGATGTAATGCCACTCGCCGTAATAGGCCTTGCAGAGCTTGTGACCATGGAGTGCAATGGGGACGGAGAACATCGAGTACAGGCGGGATAGTAGGTAGATTTAAAGTTGCAGTAAAATGAAAAAGGACCCACCTGCCCCTTGGCTAAAAATACCAGTATGAGGTGAAGCTGAGCTAGTTTGAGCAAAAGAGTGGATGTCAGTTGGTAATAAAGAGTCCTGGGAAACCTCCACAGTGTTTTGCTGGGCTGCCAGCGTACTAAGGATCACTACCACCATGATGGTTGGAAAGAGGAGCAAAAGCAAGGTAAGCTAGCCCAATTGTGGGACGTCCTCGGCGCGGGTAAGGTTCAACGGACCCAGTCCTACAGTCACCGCACTGCAGCCGCTTAATTAACTAGAGCAGTCCACACAGTCCCAAAAATGCAATCCAAACCTTTTCCGGACTACTCGGTTGCTTCAGTTCTACATTTACACAAAACGTTGCCGACAAGCAGCTATGGTCCACAGGGGAAGGGGTCGACCTGCGGCAGGCTGTGGGGCTAAGACTAGCAGCACACCCATACTCCTGGACGTACGGTCACAGATTAGTTTAACCCAAAGATCTGGGGAATCCAAATGTGCTTACCCACTGGAGCATTTTTAACGCTGACAGCAAGTCAGCTGGAGAACTTCCCTTGGAGTCTGTGTACTTCAACAAGTGCAACTCCGGGCACCGGTATAACAGCATCCTCACGCCGCAGCACGGACTGCACAGACTAACTCTGTTCACAACTACGCCGACTAATTCAATAGATTTATCAACATTAAGTAAATTAACTGACATTAAAATCAGTTCTTTCTTTCATACTTTTTCATTTAAAATAAGAACAGTAATACTGGAACGAATTCTTAAAATGAGATAAAGCCATTCAAGTTATGGTGAGCATAAAACTTTGGCAGATTGCAAAAAAAGACATGCAAGTATCCATTAGCGCCCTTTGGTCTTAAACATTGATGACCAAACCTACTTTAGGCATTTTAATAAGTAATTAAGGCTTACATGCCTTGCATGATCTTAATATAGCTATTGTTATAAAGAAAGCAAAGATCATGAAGAGTAACATTATGTTGCTACTTTCTAAATAACAGCGATAATCTGTGAATAAATATTAAGAGGTAGTCACAAATACATTGCGTCAAGCTGTATAATGTGTAGCTGTATAATGTGTGCATTTTCCGCCCGACTTACTATCACAGGCAAATAACGTTGGGCTTCTAATGGGCTCAATTCCATGTCGAGAACTTGGGATAGAAATGTGTATCCATGAAACAACTTTCACTTGATTTTAGCCATTAATAAACGCATTAACAGAATGTGCCTAAAACTATGGGGCTATTTACAAACCACACAGTCAGAAAGCACTTTTCTTGATTAAGGATCTGTATTCATAGTACGCAATTTGTTTGCGCTGTGGTTTGAGCTCTTAATTTCAAGACAATGGGCCTCATTCCGAGTACGGCGCTAACCAATGGCGCTATTAACGCCTTGGTTGACGCCGTACCCGGACCGGCAGCGCCTTGGTGGATGGCGGAATTACCCCCCGTTCCAAGGTTGGCGGGGCGGTAATTCCCCAATCCCCATTTACCCTTCCCCATTCTTGCCCCATAGGGCATAATGGGAGTGGGGAAGGCGTTAATTACGCCACCGTAAATTACGGTGGCGTAATTAACATCAAGGTCCCTTAGCGCCATGGTTTTTAACACCTGCTAAACGCAGGTGTTAAAACCTCCATGGCGCAAAGGGAACTCGGAGTATGGCGGTAAGGGATTACCGCCACCGCTCTCGTTAGCGGTGGCCGCTATCCCTTACCGCCATACTCGGAATGAGGCCCAATGACCTAATAGGTCTGTGGAACTGAAGTGCAAAAGCACATTTTTCTGTAGTGCTGTATTAAAATGCAGTAATAAGGTTAATGTAGTCTTGATGAAAAGGTTTCTTAGCAATAAGACAGTTAAACAAAAAAACATTTTTCACCATCAAATTCTAATGCAGTTAGCATATAATACTCTGGTTTATAAGGAATGCAAGAATTAGCAATCCATGTGCCCTATACATTGCAATTGACTATTTGAAAAATAAACCATAAAAACATTCAACAAATAATTTTTGAAAGCATTCAGCATTTCTCATCTTTTGATGCATTCAACATTTCTGTTGCTTATTAGGTGCAACCTTGTATGTAAATACTGAATTAAAAAAGTATTAACATTGCTTTAATATAAGTAAACATTTCCCAAAACCACAGGATAGAGATCAAATATTGTCAAACAAACAGCACAAGAATAGCGCTAACTGCACACCAGTAAGGTTGACGCACGATCTCAGAACATTATACTGATTTAACTGTTGGTATTACTGGGAGAGAATTAGGATGCAACCTCAAAGAACAAATACAGGGGAAGGGAAGAATTCATCAAAATAAAAACCTTCACGTTTTTAAGGTTTTTGTGGTATGTGGTAGTGGTATGAAGACCATGGCAATATTATGCCTCAGAGTCAAAGCAAAGCCTTTGAGAGGGAGTTCGCACTAGTAGAGTGTAAAATAGGTAAGAGATTGCAGTCTGTAGGGGCCTTTAAAAAGTAAGTAGGCTATATGAAATCAAAAAATATAGACCAGGTAACTAAATAATTTGGCATGGTGTTTCTCAGTGTGTCTGTTGTCTTGCCCACCACTCAAACTGGAGGAGATTTGAAGGTTTTCCAATGCACAGCTATTGTGATTCCGGCATTGCGAGATAAGAGGCGACTGAGAACCTCTCAAGGGATGCAGCTTCTGTTCACTCACATCTCCAAAGACTAGCACAAATGAGTCTCTAGGAAGTTCCACCATAGCAATTGGCTGTGCATTTAAAAGAACTACCTTCCAAAAAGGGCCCATTCATGCATCAATCCAACAATAAAGGTAATGTCCCTTTTTGTAGGAGGCAGAACGAGCAAAAGGGTAAGGTAGCAGGAAACATTCTATGGTGACATAATGAATTTAAATACCATTGAAAGCACATTTTGTAGGCATGTCCTCTTACTGTCGTGGAAAGTCATTTGGCCACCATCTTCCAAATAATGGCCAAGAATGAAGGGGCAGTCTTCTCTCGCCTCCGTTCCTAAGACCAGGCTTAGAATTAATTATAGGTGAGTTAACCTTTGGCTATGTCTGATATTCTGGAAAGAGCCAAGACCCTCTTAACAAGAGTTGAAGCTCATATAAAAGGTCCTCAAATTCTGTGCTGACCCAGGTGCCCCCAATTTATTTTTTGGTGATTTATCCAGTGACACAGTTGTATACAATGAAAACGTTATATTCCTGATTGTTGAAAACTCCCTTTACACTGGTTAAAAGTTAAAGGAGAGCCCTGTTCGTAGACTTGGCATTAATGTAGAAGCCCTCCTGTACTGAGATCTAATTCTGGAAGAATCCCAGCAATAGATCTGCTAAGAAATCCAGATTTGCAAAAAAAACAGGGATAAGAGGATGATGAGTGAAGTTTGCATTTATGCTAATCTTTTTCCCAATAGGTCAAAGCAGTTGGGATCGTAACCAACCTATGCGGAAAACCCCACCTAACCGGAGGGCAAAGGCGTACAATAACCAAGAGATCGGGGTGAACAATTTAATCCCCAATTCATCTCCATTTCTTGCCTTCCTATCCCACCAATCGAAGATTACCTCTAATTGAGATGATAAAACTTAACTTTGAAAATTTGAAAGAGGCCCCTTTTGAGCCGGGAAAATCTAGGTAGAACGAGCTACCATAGGAAACTTTGTGGCCCAGATACATGTTAGAACCAGGCATTACATAAAGGAGAGGAGCATAGGGAGAGCACAAAATAGAACAGTCTTGTCAAGAGTTTTATTTTAAAGGAGAGGAGCCTGTCCAACCTGGAGATCTCCGAAAGGTTCCATGACGGTGAATCACAGGTAATGAATGTAAGAATTCAGAAATATTATTTATGTATAGGGAGCAATGAGATATGGTGAGATAAGACTACCAAATTATATCTTTTTTGGTTGATATGCAAAGCTGTATTATTGTTGTACGGTTTAATAGTTTCTTGGACAGAGTCATACCCAGTGCTTGTGATGTATCAGGTTATGATGCTAGCCTTTTTACTTTGCTGTACTACCATTAGCCTGGTCTTAGGTGCGCTGATGGATACGGAACAGAGTGGGGGGGTTGGTTAGTTGGGAGGAGTGGAAAAGGAACAAGTTACTTTAACTGTAACAGTTGTTCTCCAGCATGGGTCTAGCATGGATTCACATGCTCAGGAATATTCCCCATTATCAGGCTGAGAATCCTCGGTAAAGAAAAAATCAGTTTGTTTCGTTTCTGAACTGTCTTTCTACTAGTAAGCAATCACTGGTCTCTGGGTCATACTGCCCCCAGCCAATGACTGCCCTCTACCTAAGCCCCTCCTCTGGCAGCCATCAGATTTGGTAGCATGTAAAGTGGCAGTAGGACCAAGTGAAGAGCAGAGGGGTTTGGAGGGAGGGTTGGTTCGCATGTGAATCCATGGCAGACCCATGCTGGAGAACAACAGTTACAGGTAAGTAACTTGTTTCTTCTCCAGCATGGGGGCTGGCATGGATTCACATGCTCATGAATACAAGAATACATAGCAGTACACACATGCACAACCACGTGAGGTGGCAAGGCTCAACATTAAGCATTTCATCACTCAACATTAAGCATCTCTTACCTCCTCACCAGGCCCACCTTCAGGCGAACAGGTTGCGCAGCACTGCCTGGCCGACTCTGGACTCCTCCCTGGAATCCCGGTCGACGCAGTAGAATCTCGTGAAGGTGTGCGTCAACCTCCATGTAGCAGCCCTGCAGATGTCCAGCAGGGGCACACCAGACAAGAACGTCGTGGTGGCAGCTATCGCTCTGGTCGAATGGGCTCTCGGACGGCCGGGCAACAGTCGGTTTGCCAACTGGTGAGAGTGCATGATGCAGCCGGAGAGCCATCTGGAAATGGAGGCCTTCGAGAGGGCCTTCCCTTGGTTCACAGGCCCAAAGTGCACAAACAGCTGTGATGTCTTCCGAAAACTCTTTGTGCGGTCCACGTAGAACTTCAGCGCTCTGGCTACATCCAGCGAGTGCAAAGTCCTCTCGGACGGCGACGAAGGCGATGGGAAGAAAACAGGTAACACCAAGGGCTCGTTGAGATGGACATCTGCCGGCACCTTGGGCATGAAGGAGGGGTGCGTCCTCAGCACCACCCTCGTCTCATGGAAAGTCAGGTATGGAGGTTTACAGGAGAGGGCCTGGATCTCTCCCACTCATCGTGCGGAGGTGATGGCCACAAGAAACGCAGTCTTCCACGAGAGGAACTTCAGCGGTGCCGAATGCAGAGGCTCGAATGGCGGCCCCATGAGCCTGCTCAGCACCACGTTGAGCTCACATACCGAGCCTGGAGCCTTCACCAGGGGGAATGATCGGAACAATCCTTTCATAAACTCCTTCACCAGAAGATGGGACCACAGAGATGATCGTCCTGGAGTTCTGGTGTAGCGGGAGATCGCCGCTAGATGCATCTTGATGGAAGCGTGGGCTAGCCCCGCCTTGGCCAGCGACAGTAGGTACAGCAGCACCTGGGGGGGGCCTTAATCCGCAGAGGGTTAATCTTCTGTGCATGGCACCAGACAAAGAACCTCTTCCACTTATGTCCAAAGCACTTGAGAGTCGAGGATGCCCTGGCCTTTGCAAGCACCTCCTTGCAGTCTGCCGGGATATCGTACCCTTCAAACTCTAGTGCTGCAGGAGCCAGGCCTGCAAGTTCAGCGACCCCGGGTCGTGGTGGAGGAGGGCGCCTCCTTCTCTAGCAAGGAGATCTGCGTCCGTCGGCAGTTTGACTGGTGGGGGCGCTGACCTGTCCAGAAGGTCCAGGAACCAGATCTGTCTCGGCCACGCCAGTGCGAGGAGGATCATCCTGCACCAGGACCGTCTGAGTTGGTTGATGAGTCGCAGCAGCAACGGCAACGGAAGGAACGCATACAGGAACAGCGCATCCCAGGGGAATGAGAAGGCATCGCCCATGCTCCCCAGCTGGGGAAACTTGCTGGCGAACCTCCGACACTTGGTGTTCGTCGCTGTCGCGAATAGATCGATCTGGGGATTGCCCCATCGTTGGAACAGCAGATCCACTTGATCCTGTCGTAGTTCCCATTCATGGCACGAGCGCAGCTCCCTGCTGAGTGCGTTGGCGATGGCGTTTTTTATTCCTGCCAGGTGGAAGGGTACCAGAAACATCCCTTGGGCAACGGCCCAATGCCACAGATCCTGGGCTTCCTTGGATAGGGCTGGGGATCTGGTGCCTCCCTGCTCCCGATGTAAAACATCGCTGTGGTGTTGTCAGTGAAGATCCTCACCACCTTGCCCTTGAGGGACGGAAGGAACGACCTGAGGGCCCAAAACACGGCTCAGAGCTCCAGGACGTTGATGTGTAGTGACCTCTTCTCCGGTAGCCAAAGGCCTCTTGCGTGGAGATCTCCGGAGTGAGCTCTCCCATCCCTCCAGGGAGGCGCCCGTCGTAACAGTCTCCTGATGGGCCAGGGTCTGGAAGTCCAATACCGCCGTCAGATGCGCGTGGGTGCCCCACCACCAGATCACTTGTCGAAAGGACTCGTTGAGTGAGATCCGGTCTTCGAAGTTGCCCGTTGCTTGCATCCAACGGGCGTCGAGGAACTCCTGCCCCGCAGGGGTCTCATCCGTAGTCTGCAAAGGCGCACAAGGTAAATGCAGGAAGACATCATGCCGAGCAGGGACTTGATGGACCTCAACTTGGCCCCGTCCATGGTCGACAGCCGTTGCACCTTTCCTAGGATGGCCTTCGTCCTTTCCTCCGACGAAGATGCTAGTCGCGCCACTGTGTCGAGCTTGGCTCCAAGGAACAGGGCGAACTGCGACGGTACCAGGTGGGATTTTGTGAAGTTGATTGAGAATCCCAGATCCGTGAGCAGTTGGACGGTCTTCCTTGTGTGTTCGACAGCGAGTTCCCTTGACTCTGCCCAGATGAGTCAGTCGTCCAGGTATGAGTAGACGTGGATCCCTTGTAGGCGCAGCCGCGCCGCCACTGGTGCTAGGCACTTGGTGAACACCCTGGGCGCCGACTTCAGTCCGAAGGGAAGGGCCTTGAACTGTTAGTGCCGTCCTTGGACTACGAATCGCAGAAACTTTCTATGTTTTTTCAAGATGGCAATGTGAAAGTAGGCATCCTCCAAGTCCAGCGACGATAGGTAGTCGCCTTCCACCAGTTTTCCCAGCACGTGCTGGAGGGTGACCATCCGGAACTTCTGGGACCTGATGTACTTGTTAAGACGACGAAGGTCCAGGATGGGTCGCCAACCGCCGGTCTTTTCGCTTACGAGGAAGTACAGCGAGTACACTCCGGAGCCCCGGAGCCTCTTTGGGACGAGCTCGATGGCTCCCTTCTTTAACATCGCTCGTACCTCCAGTAGTAGTTGCGGGACGTGGTTTTCCTTTCTGGCCACAGGTGGAACACGGGGACACTTTCTTAGAAATTCCAGTGTGTGCCCGCGGGCCAGGGCATCCAGCACCCAACAGTCGGTGGAGATGGACTCCCACACGCTGACGATGTTTGCCAGCTGGCCTCCCACTGGGGTTCTCAGGTGGGGGCCCGACACTAAGGCCGGTTCAATCCTGCTTGGCGGCGGCCTTGCCGCCCTGGGCTCCTTGGCAACGACAAGATCCTCCTTGCTTGCCGCGTCCCCTGTAGGCCTCCTGCGACGAGGAGCTGGCCGCTTGGCGGTACGTCGAGGAGCTGCCGCCGAATCCCTTGGAGGCACCTTGCTTGCCTTCAGAGCCCCGAAAGGGCAGCTGTCGTTGCTGAAGAACGCCTAAGGCACGAGCCGTCTCCGTGTCGGCCTAGATGGCTTGCAGCGACTCGTCCACTGCCTTGCCAAACAGGTTGTTCCCGTCGAAGGGCATGTCCAGGACCCTGGTCTGCATGTCTTGACGGAAATCGGTTGCCTTGAGCCAACCGCGCCGGCGAAGGCAAACGCCGTTGCCCATCTGGCGGAAGCTGTGTCGGCAATTTCCGTGGCCACCGTTATGGTGTGGTCCGACGCCACCTCTCCCTACTGTAGGATCTCCAGGGCCTCCGCCCTCTTGTCGTCTGGGAGGAAATCCAGTAGGGGAGCGATCTTAAACCATAGCTCCCTGTCGTAGCGGGCCACAATCGCGAGGGCGTTGGCCGCTTTAATGGTAGTCGCCGCCGACGAGATGACCCGTCGTCCCATTGCGTCCAGTTTCTTCCCTTCGCTGTCCGGCGGAGATGTCGAAGTTGACGCCATCGCCCCTGTCGCTTTCTTCTTGGCCGTCGCAGAAAACAACCGAGTCCGGGGTAGGCTGCGCCCTAAGGCACATGGAGGCGGAATCCGGAAACCAGTACTTCTTCTCGTACCATCTTTCTTGGCAGGGGCCGTGGGTGGGTTCTTTGAGCAACAGCCCCTCGTCCCAGATGTCGTCGAGTAACGGGACCGAGAGGACTGTCTTCCTTTTGGCCTCCCGTTGTTGATATAGGAAACCTTCCTTCCTTCTCTTCCATGGGGCAGAGCTGGAAGAGCTTGGATGCCCTGGCGATCATGGCGTGGAAGGAGCGGATTTCGTCGGGCGGGGAGGCCTGAGCAGGTGGTGATGGAAGGGCCATCCCGTCGTCACCACCATCGTCATCCGTCCCCGTTGTGGCCGTCTCTGTTCCCATATCATCCCTCGGCTCAGGAGACGGGGAAGAAGGCTGTGCAGGCCAAGAAGGCTGGAAAGGAGGGGGTGGATGAATTCTTCTCCGCTTGTTTGGAGGGCTTTCCGACGGTCCAGGCTCCGCTGGGTCGTCCGTTGGTGGTAAGCGCAACATTGTCCTTCTCTCCGTACACAAGGCCTGGATCACCATCAAGATCGCCCCGAGTTGTCTTGTGGCCCAGGGACCGGCTGCGACGGTTGGGCAGTGGAATCCTCCACCTCCACGTGTTCTTTGTCGCCACCGCTTTCCTCGCCCGCCTCATCGGGATCCTCCCCGTGGGACCGGACCTCCTCGAACTTCTTGTTCAGGATTTTCACGACTCTAGCCAGTTCCTCTTCAGAGGCTGTATTCATGTCCGTGATCGCCACCGCCCCCCCCTCTTTTCCCACTGGGGTTTTCACAGGGGTCTTATCGATGGGCTGAAAAGAGGATTCCCTCCGCGGTGGCAGGGAAACTCTAGGCCCCGAGGTCGCCTCCACTGGGGTAGCCTCCACAGACTTCACCAGGGCCACCACGACTCCCTCGATAGAAGCCTTAGCCAGGTGAATCAAGGCCTTCACGACTTTGGATGCGCTCGAGGCCTTCACCTTGGGAGGAGGGTCACCGCCTTGCTCCCCCTCGGCTGTCGTCGGGATCGAACGGGACTTCTTCCGAAACTTTCTCAGGTTCACTGCTTTCCTCTTCCCCGAGCCAGAGTGTTGGCTCGTGCTTGATGGCGTTGGTGAAATTGTGCACTGCCTGGCAGCCGAGGAGCCCGACCGTTCGGTGCTCACGGTGCCCGCGGACTCACGGTGCTTAGCCTTTTGTTGGGCCCCCGTCGCCGGAGCGCCCTCAAAGGAATTAGAAGACCGCTTGGACTTCTTTTTCTCACCCGCTGCTGGGCTCTTCTCCTCCAGCCAGTTGGTGAGGCGGGTATAACGATCCCTCATCGTCCGCTCGGACATGTTCTTGCAAAACACACAGTCCCTCTCCACGTGCGTTTTGTCTTCATGAAGGCAGTAGAGACATCGAGAATGTTCATCCTCCTTGGAGACATTCTGTAGTCCACATCCAGGGCAGCTCCTGAAGAGCTTGGGCCCGGGCGTCGTGTTTCTTTTTCCTGGGCCATGTCCTCGCGGGGTAGGCCTCAAGATCTTCTGGAAGCCTCCGGGAAGTGAAACTCGATGAAAATTTCGCCCCTGAGGGGCGTAGAAAAATCCGAAACGTACCCCCGTTGATCGGAAGTAGAAACGGTGGAGCTTGAGGCTCGATTGACCAAAAAAAATGAGATGAAATCTCTTTGAAAATTTGCAGTAAAAGCTCGAGAGCTACAGCATGAGGACTCCCAACACTTGAACGTAGGGTAAAAATCTGAAGATGGCTGCAAGAGGAGGGGCTTAGGACGAGGGCAGTCATTGGCTGGGGGCAGTATGACCCAGAGACCAGTGATTGGTTACTAGTAGAAAGACAGTTCAGAAACGAAACAAACTGATTTTTTCTTTACCGAGGATTCCCAGCCAGGCGACAGGGAATATTCATGAGCATGTGAATCCATGCCAGACCCCATGCTGGAGAAGGCAAGATATTAGAATTATTAGAAAATGCAGTGGTCTCTCCAAACATGGAGATCTGTACAGTGATATGAGGAAAGGTAACATTTTATGAAAAACATAAAAACTGCAAACAATCCAAATTTTTGTTCACATTTCCTCACTAAAGATACTCCAAACTGAATTTAGTCTGAACCTTTGTGGGTGAAATATTTCATACAGAGGGCAATGATATGATATGATAAGGTATAAATAGACCAGGCAGAGAACAAGCTTGTCTCAACCCCCAGAGAGTGACAGAGGCTTTGATAAGTGTCAGTTAATGCAATGTTTCTTAGTGGGGGGAAGAATAGTTAGCAAGCTAAAATTTGGTAAAGGCTGGACCAAACTTATGTAGTACTAGTGAGAGTTATGACCAATCAGTTTGGTCAAATGCTTTATGGATGTCATCGGCTAGTAAGGCAAAGAGATAGAAGAACAAGTTACTTACAAACTGTAACATTCTTTCAACTGGATGTTCCTCCCACATATTCCTCATCTTAGATATTCAATATCTTCAGCTTTGCTGCTTCGGAAAAATATGGTTTTCTCCACCAGAGGGTGCTGTGCTCAAGGTTTCGGCGTTAATGTCCCTCGGAGGCAGCCGTCGACATCATCTGTAGTATAAATGGCACAAGCCATGCCTGTTGGCTTCAGTTCAATTTTTTCGTATATATTTTTAAATGATGAATAGATAAGGAATACTCCTTAGACCGTAAACCCTCATGGAACATTGAGTGTAAAGACATGTAAACTGTACTGTGGGGTAGGTTGGGAGGGTCGATGAGGAATATGTGTGAGGAACAGCCAGTCGAAAGAACATTACAGTCGGTAAATAACTTGTTCTTCGAATAGATTGTGTCCTCCCACGTATTCCACATCTTAGATAGGCTCCCAAAGCAGTATGAATTTGGAGGAGGGAGAACCAGAAATATTAATTATGGACTGTATGAAATACAGCTTTTGCAAAGAGAACCCCTTGTGACGATGTAGAATCTAGAGAGCAATGCTTTGCAAAAGTGTCCATAGATGACCAGGTGCCTGCTGCACAAATATCTTGCACTGGGACACCCCTCTGAAGAGCTGTTGAAGTTGCCATGCCCCTGGTTGAATGAACTCTTAAGCCCATCTGGAGGATCTTTTCCAGCCAACCTATAATATTCAGTGATTGCCAAAATTATCCATCTGGACAATGTTTGCTTTGTTACCCTCAATGACACCCTCGACGATTTCTCGCCGGTTTTTAATCTTTTTGTCTTTGATCTCCCTCTGTCACGTTTAGTATGAGCAGGGGCATGGTCTTCACCAGATTTCTTTGAGAGGGTCTGGGCCGCATTCTCAAAGATTTTCATCATTGAGGCTCTGAAGACCTCCCACTTTTTAGGGGAATCATATTTAGACGGGCAGGTGATAACCTCTGCTTCTGATGACGTTGAAGAGGAAGAGGGAGATCAGGAAAGTCTTTTCTTCGATTTTTGTTTTGAAGAAGACTTCCTAGATCGACTACTCGACCTTGATTTCTTCGATTTGTGACGTTTGTCACTCGACTCAGCCGAGTCTTTCTTTCTTCTTGAAGAAGACTTCAAGGATTCCTCCCCCACCGCCAGTTTACCTCTACTTTTCTTGAGGGTTTTGTTGGTCATGGCCTGACACGAACCACACTCGTCCACTCGATGGTCCGGACCCAAGCACCTGAGGCAATTTCAATGGGGATCAGTAATCAACATCTTCTTCCCACATTTCTGAAATTTTTTTAAGCCAGTTTTAGGCGTGAAGGAATTCGACGAAGAAGACAGTTTGAAGAACTGAAGCGCCGTTATCTTGCTATGAAGAGAAAGCTATCTGAAAAACGGAACTGAAGCCAACGGGCGCAGCGCGAGCCATTTATACTTCAGATGACGTCGACGTTCGACGGCTGACTCAGAGGGACATCGACACCGCAACCTCGAGCACAGTGCCCTCTGGTGGGGATTTTATTTTTTCCGAAGCAGCAAAGCTTAAGATATTGAATATCTAAGATGAGGAATACGTGGGAGGACACAATCCATTAGAAAGTGTTTGCTTAACTCCATAAAGTCAAACGCATGTCTATCATCATGGTTTGCCTACGCATGATAAAGTCTGATTGTTCTCGGTGAATTTACTTGGAGGTGGAGGGGAGGTGCTCATCGTAATGCCGGGACGTCAGAATTGATACTTGCTTCATAGTTAAGGACATCAATCATGGAAATCAACCCTGCCTTGTGGGTAAGATTCAGCATTGACTCACCCATGGAGCGTGTTATGACAATGGAAACCCTGAAGCTATTGAAAAGTTGTGTGAGTTTTAGGGCAAGAACAACAGCAAACATTTTGTAAAAAACAGCAGAGAACCCCTTCGGAACCCAGAGGCATGGAACAAACGACTGCAATGATTTCTTCCGAACCATTCCTACTTCATTGCCATCTTGTTTTGGAAGTTTCAGATTCATCTTTTGGGTTTCCTCCTCCTCATGGGATTTTACAGATAAAAGTTCTGAATAGTAGCACCCAATGACCCCAGTTTGTATGATTTTGATTTAGCCCTTCTCACCGAAGGATCTTTCAATTCTATAATCAAGTTTTCAGTTTTGGCATGTAATTTATATGCTTAAATTCTGATTTATTAGAATTTGTGAAGATAAATGTTATGGGCAGCATGCCATGCAGTTAAGGTAGCCAATTATACAATTTCTGGTAGTCAGTGGCTTTAAATTGCATTTCCAGTCTCTGAATTTAAGTTTCCAGCTTTGTAATGTTCTGCTGGATCAACCTATCGCAACTAATTAGGTGCCACCTCATTACTTGCTTAAAAGCATCCCAGAGAATTTACGGGGTATCTGGTTTCTAAAAATAGAAGGTAATTGTCTTCTAAATCCTATAAAGCAATGGATTGTTCCATCTCCACCGTTTACATATCAGAGGCGGCCTGAGTAGGTGCAAAGATCAGCATGATCCTAGCATGGTCAAACATAGTTAGGGTACCTATGTTAGATTTGTTATATTAGGGAAATAGAGAATAGGAAAACAAATCCATCCAGAGTAATTGTGTACATGGGAATAGAATGTAAATTCTCATGAGGTATGATTGTTTTGTCTCCTTACATCTTTCCAATCCAAGTCTACAATAGAATTCAAGAGGAAAGGGGGCATTGGGAGGGAATCCAGAATGGTCTGTGCCGAATCTCTCTTGGAAGTGATCAACTGAAACATTAAAATCCACACCTAAAATTAACTCACCCTGCTGAAATAATGTGCTTTTGAGTAAACGTTTAGTAAGGAATAGGTTACTTAGCTGTAACTTCGTACAGCATTGGTATCTTTCATAGATTCACATGCTGTGAATATACCTAGTCATCAGGCTGGGAATCAGGGATGTCATTTCACCAAAATGCCTGGAGTAGCGGAAGTGACCTCACACAACCCTTGAACTCTGATGACATCACAGGAAGTGATGTCATTTGACCCCCACCCCGATGTGAC
This sequence comes from Ambystoma mexicanum, assembly GCF_040938575.1. Taxonomy (NCBI): domain Eukaryota; kingdom Metazoa; phylum Chordata; class Amphibia; order Caudata; family Ambystomatidae; genus Ambystoma; species Ambystoma mexicanum. The sequence continues at coordinate 347,864,693 of NC_090922.1, forward strand.
ATCACGGAAGCGATGGAACACGACCTTTCACCCCTTGACAAAACAGGAAGTGGCCCCACATAGCATTATCCCCAAGTACACTATGAGAAATATGGTTGCAATATCACTGTAATGTGATATACATTTCATACAAGAATGGATACAACATATGGATCGTTAATATCAGTGTATATAGGCCCATATTACCAAAATTCTGTGAATGCAAGCAGATGTCCAAGGCCAAATGATAATGATGTATTATATAGCACTTTCGCTTAAGCACTTAACAACATATACATACAATATCACCCAATCTGTGTTGGTACTCATTTATTGACCTCAGAAGGAGGAAAGGCTGAGTTGGCCTTGCCATGATTCCAACCTGCAAACTGCAGATCACACACACATCGCAGCAGCAAGTGCTGAACCCCCCACCCCCTGAGCTATCTTACCGCCTATAGCTAGCTTACCGGCTATAGTAAAATGAACAATTACATGTCTGAATGTTCTCAAAGTCAGAAAGCAATTTACACTCTGTAATGGATACCACTAAACTGGTAACTGAGATTTAACAGCAGGCCAGTTCATCTGCAGGTCTGGTGCAAAGTTGCCCACATTTCAATCCTGCATGGATCTACTTTTCAGGCTTCAGAGGTTGGCAAAATATACCATTGGGAGGGTTCAACTGTGTATTAAAGGATTTAGAGTAGCGCAGGGAATGCAGCGCACTATCACAGCATCCCGTACTCTGGGCACTCGTTATCTCCTACATGCAATCAAACATCCTGAACAGCATGCCATGCCATGGAAATAGGAAAGATAGACAAATTACAACAAATCATTAATTGTGTCACAATGAAATCAAGGGCCACTTTATGTGCTATGGTCAAACATTACTACACTGTACACAAGCTTTTAGGCACAAGGATTTTGCCAAGTTACCGAGGACAGAGATGGAATGTCTTGTGACGATCTTAAAGAGACAACGGCAGAAAAAAATATGCTATAACTGCAACTTGCGAAAAGCAAAACACATAGGGCCCGATTCACAGAAGGGTTTCATAATGGCGCAATCCCATAGGAAAACACCCTGTGAATCGGGCCCATAGTCCGAAAATTGATGCTTATTCTAAATGCTTTTTGGAGATTTTTGTCTGCATTGTGAATTTGAGGTGTTTAAGAACAGACTAAATCAGCGACTCACCCCCTGAAGTGTGCCTGAAATAAACCTGTAATGAGTCCAGCAATTATCAAATGGAATTTCAGAAAGACACATTATTTGTTATTCCTATTCTTTCTTATTTAGGGTCACTGCTCAAAGTGTTACCCTCTTTTTTTTAAGAAGCCTGAACAAGAAAGCCAGTCACTATAGAAACAAAGAGCCACATGCACTGGCCATAACCCAGGAGATTCAATTTGTTTAAAACAAACAGATTAAAAAATAAATTAAAAGTTTTAGGGGTAGCAAGGGAGACCGCAGGGGTCGCAGGTGCGAAATACAGACAACTCAAAAACTAGGGCCTCAAATAATTGTGCATGTTTACAAATTCATTCCACCACAATCGGAGAAGTGAAGCATGCTATCACACATTTGGAAGCGCTAGTCAGTCTCAGTAGTTCTAACGAGACAATGTCCTTTGTAGTAATTGTACAGGGATATGGGATAATGTACAAGAGCTCCAGTAACCACCTTCTATTTAAAAAAAGAGCTTGTAGTAGTAGGTGAGACTTCAATCAGCTTGACATAGCTTGTATCCGCGTACCATATAGAAGAACAAGTTACTTCTTACCTTGTAACGTTCTTTCGACGGGATGTTCCTCCGACGTATTCCTCATCTTAGATATCTCCTTCCAGCTCTGCTGGCCTTGGAAAATTTTTCTCCAGAGGGCGCTGCGCGTCGACGTCCTCCGAGTCGATGTCCCTCGACAGCCGCCGTATCGACGTTGACATCATCCTGCCTATAAAGGCCGCGCGCAGCGTCCGTTGCTCAGTTCCGTTTTGTAGCCCACAATAATACTTTCTGGACTAGACTAATCACCCTGAAGGAGCGTAAGCTGCAACAACACGGGAAGTAGAACTGCGAGGATGGATGGGAGGGTCGATGAGGAATACGTCGGAGGAACATCCCGTCGAAAGAACGTTACAAGGCAAGAAGTAACTTGTTCTTCGAAGGGATTGTGTCCTCCGACGTATTCCTCATCTTAGATAGGCTCCCATAGCAGTATTCTATTATTGGAGGAGGGAGTACTGACTTCACGCTGTCTTCTATTGATGAATAGAATGCAGTACAGCCCTTCCAAACCTAGTCTCTTGACTGGAGGAGAAATCCAAATTGTAAAAACGTGTAAAGGTATGGACAGACGACCATGTAGCGGCCACACAGATGTCTTTAACCGGCACGCCTCTTTTGAGGGCCGATGAAGCTGCAATACCTCTGGTCGAATGAGCCCTAAGGTTTTGAGGGGGCTCTTTCCCTGCCAGTTTATAACATTCCAGAATGGCTAGAATGATCCATCTGGAAATGGTCTGCTTAGTTATTGGTAACCCCAGCTTGTGACCTGCGTAACCTACAAACAGCTGGTCTGCCTGTCTTATCCTGGCTAGTCTACTGATGTAAAAACTTAAAGCCCTTCTAGGGTCTAGCCTGTGTAACCTCTCTTCCTCTTTCCCCGGGTGAGGAGGAGGATAGAAAGATGGTAGGGTAATCTTCTGAGTGATATGGAATTCAGAAACCACCTTTGGGAGGAAATTAGGCTTCACTTGCAGGACAACTTTGTCTTTGTGAAATATTGTGTGAGGGGGTTTACAAGAAAGAGCTTGTAATTCGCTCACCCTTCTAGCAGATGTAAGTGCTATTAATAAAACAGTTTTAAGGGTAAGGAATCTTAACGAACAAGAATGCAGTGGTTCGAAAGGTGTGCCCATCAGGAAAGTTAGTACTAAGTTTAAATCCCATAGGGGAACTTGGAATGGTCTTGGGAGATGAACATTGGTTAACCCCGTTAGAAACTGTATTACCAAGGGTAATTTGAAATAGGATGGTTCTTCCGCAGTGTGCTTTAAGATGGATAGCGCTGCGAGATAGCCCTTAATGGTGCCAACTTGAAGGCCTGAATTCGCCAAATATAGAAGGAAGGACAAAACCATTGGTGTACCACATGAAAAAGGGTTGATATTCTGTTCTCTACACCAGCTGCAAAATATGTTCCAACGGCAGCGGTATAAAGACTTTGTTGCTGGCCTCCTTGCCGAAAGCAACACCTCCATAACATCATCAGGGAGGTCCCAATCCTTGTACCTCAACCTTTCAGAAGCCAAGCGTAAAGGTTGAGGGTTTTGATGTCTGGATGGAGAACCTGACCTCCCTTCTGTGAGAGTAGGTTCTCTTTGAGTGGAAGTCGAATTGGAGGGCAGATGGACAAGTCTAGAAGGTCCGGGTACCAGGTTCTCCTGGCCCAATCCGGGGCAATTAGGATCATGGTTCTCCGGAATCTTCTCAACCTCCTGATCATTTGAGGAATGACAGGGACCGGTAGGAACGCGTACACAAGCGGAAACTCCCAGTCCACTATGAACGCGTCTCCCAGAGCTCCTCTCGGGGGAAATTCCCTTGAGCAGAACAGATCGCATTTCCTGTTGACGTTAGTGGCGAACAGATCCACCTGAGTGGTTCCCCAAAGGGCGAAGACCTCTTGAAGGACTTCCTGAGCTAGTTCCCACTCGTGGGAGACTGTGCTCTGCCTGCTCAGAGCGTCCGCTGTCAAGTTCTTCTCTCCAGCTAGGTGAACTGCCGATAGAGAGATTCCTTCTTGGATTGCCCAAAACCAGAGCTGCATCGCCTCTCTGCACAGGGGTAGTGATCCTACGCCTCCTCTTTTGTTGAGGTAATGCATGGCCACTGTGTTGTCCGTCATTATCAGGACGTCTTTCCCTTGTACAGCTGGCAGGAACGCCTTCAGCGCAAGTCTGATGGCTCTCAGCTCTAACAGGTTGATATGTAGTCTGGACTCCGATGGAGACCAACGACCGCTGATGGTCAAGTCGTTGGCGTGGGCTCCCCACCCCGTGAGTGAGGCATCCGTGACTACTGTTATCTCCGGCCAGGGTTGCCAAAAATGTTCTCCTTTCAGAATGTTCTCCTGACAGGCCCACCACTGAAGGTCTCGAGCCACCCTGTCGGGAACCTGAAGAAGATCTGTCATTCTCCCTGAGAATTGTGACCACTGAGTCCTCAGTGCCCACTGGAGGGATCTCATTCTCAGGCGAGCCTCTGGCACTAGGAAAATGCAGGATGCCATGAGGCCTAGCAACCTCAAAAAGTCGAAGGCTGGGAGACATTGGGCATTTTGAAACTTGGTAACCATCTGTAGAATATCTTGAGCCCTCACCTCTGGTGGCAAGGCTTTTCCCAGGGAAGTGTCCAGGATCGCTCCTATGAACTGGAGTCTCTGCGATGGTATCATTTGTGACTTCTTTAAATTGAGGGAGAAGCCCAGTCTGTGAAGGGAGTGGCACATGTGATTTAGTTGGATCTGAGCTTGTTCCGAAGAGACAGCCCTGATCAACCAATCGTCCAGGTAGGGGTAGACATGAATCCCTTCCCTCCTTAGACTTGCCGCCACTACCGACATTAACTTGGTGAAGACCCTCGGGCGGAGGTCAGCCCAAATGACAGCACTCGAAATTGATAGTGAGAGTTGCCAATTGCGAACCTCAGGTATTTCCTGTGTTTGAGATGGATAGGCACATGGAAATAAGCGTCCTGAAGGTCCAGAGATACCAACCAGTCCTGGAACTGAAGGGCCTGGAGGATTCTAAGAAAGAGTGACCATCTTGAATTTGTCTTTTCTGAGGAATTTGTTCAATTCTCGCAAGTCCAAGATGGGTCTCAGTCCTCTGTCTTTCTTTGGAATGAGAAAGTAAGGGGAGTACCAGCCCTTGTTCCTCTCCGCTACAGGTACCGGTTCTATGGCACCTTTCTCTAGCAGGTCCAAAATTTCCTGCAAGAGGAGCGGATCTGGAGCTTTCTGAGAGCTGATCCCCGGTGGATGACTCTGAGGTATACGTAGGAGAGGCAGGCAGTAACCTTGGGCAACTGTTTCCAATGCCCAAGCATCTGACGTGATAGCCTGCCATTCCGCCAGATGTTAAGTCAACCTGCCTCCTATAGGTGTCCTGTGAGGGAAGTCCTCAGAGTGGTTTTGGGACGGCTGATGCAGATGCCGATGGTAAAGAGGCACCTGCTGTTGCTGCGGCCTTTGAATATCTACCCCGTCCACCTCGGGTAGTTCTTCTTTGTCCCCTTTGAGCCGGTCGTCCTCTACCTCTTCCGAATGCGGAGTAGAAGCAAAAGGACTTGCCTCCCGCAGAGGTTCCTGGGGGACGAAAAGGTGTCTGACGAATTGCAGCCCCTAGGGATTTTGCTGCTGCTTTTGAAGTTTGCAGTTTTTCTAAACTGTCATCCGCCTTTTTCCCAAACAAAGAAGAGCCATCGAATGGCATGTTCAAGAGCCTGGCTTGCACATCTGGGGCAAAACCAGACTTTCTCAACCAAGCAAATCTCCTGGTTGTTGTACTTGCCGCCATTGCTCTGCTGATACTGTCAGCCGAATCAATGCCCGTCTGGAGGGATTCGCACATAGCGTCTTTACCGTCCTGTATGATATTCAGGAACGCCTCCCTTTCTTCTCCCTCCGGGATGCAGTCAGCCGCTGTAGAAGCACACTCCCAAAGTGTATGGCTGAATCTAGCAAGGGTGCAAGTAGCATTCACAGATTTTAACGCCATGCTACATGTCGAAAAAACTTTCTTTGCCATAGCATCATATTTTCTATCGTCCCTGTCCTGTGGGACGGTAGGATAAGCCGTCTTGACATCGATAGAAGATGCTGCCTGTACCACCAGACTTTCTGGGGATGGGTGTTTTGACAAAAACTCCTCCGGGTCTGTAGAGGATACCCTGTATTTTGTAGAAAGTCTTTTATTTACTGCCGGGACGACATCTGGGGTTTCCCAGTTTGTCATAATCTTCCTCTGAAGAGCTTTATGGAAAGGCACCACAGGATCCTCCTGTGGGCCTTTATCAAGAATATCCGTGAGGTCATCTTGTTGGAAAGATTGTGAAGGTGCAGACCACCACATAAACTCTGTGATCCTGGCCATTAAGGCTCTATAGGGGGTTTCAGCATGCTCCCCCGGGTCTGGCCTAGCAAACTCCACCTCAGGGGAAGTGTCTAACCCACTTGCCTCATGTAAGGAATCATGAAGATCCTTTAACCTGCGTTCTTCAGAGGAAAATTCCTCTCTAATTGGGGTTACAGGTCCCTGCAACTCAAATGTGTCTTCCTGTTCAGATAATTCACCCTCTTCCAAAATTGAGGACATAGTTCTCAATTGTTCTGAACTCATAAAGGGAGTAAATCCCATTTCCAAGGCAGAGGGTGCCGAACTTGTCATTATCGGCCTCGAAAACGTTGATGTCGTCGACGCCGAAGGCTTCGAGCGTGGCGTCGAAAACAAAGGCGGAGGCCTCGATGACCTTGACAGAATTGGGATTCTACTCGACAATCTCGAAGCCATCGTTATCGAGGACCTGGGGATAGTCACTGGGTGTGTCGTTGGCGTCGACGCCGGTCTCGAAGCTGGCGTCGAGTCGACAGACCCGTGTGTCGAAGGTCCCTTCGACAACGGCGTCGAAGACACCGACCTCGGCGTCGACGGAACCCTCGTCGACGGTGTCGACGGAACCTTCGAGGAAGGTTTGGAGGTCATAGTCCTACTCGAGGGTTCGAGACGCACTCGAGAGGTTTCCTTCGCCGGGTACTGCGACTCGCAGCGTTTTTGACCTACGGGTCTTTCGACCAGAGCATCGCTCTCGGCAGTCTTCGAGGGGGTCGAGGCCGCTTTCTCGAAGACGCTCATCATATTTTTGCGGAATTCCTCCCATTCAGCCCGGGAACTATGTTTCGTGGGGCAAGGGATTCTTTTTGGCGAAACACAGGAAGAGGTAGACGGAGAAGGGGATCTTCGACGTCTCCTCTTCGAGTGCTTCGATCTCGAGGAGTGATGGGACCCACTCCGAGACCTGGAGCGCGAATGGTGACGAGGAGACGAGTGTCTCGACTTCGTCGACGAAGAAGAAGCTTTAAAAGTCTTACCTTTCTCCAGCTTCCCCCTACGCTCCTTCAGGGCCTTAGCTGCATTGGACATACAGTCCTCACACTCCGAACAATGGTGTTCAGCTCCCAAACACCACAGACAAACTCTGAGGGTCAGCCAGTGATATCTTTTTTCCACAATCTCGGCATTTTTTGAAGCCGGATCAAGGAGTTGTCGGTTCCGACGAGGAAGCCATCGAGTACGGATCGAATAACTCGAGGTAAATAGGATTAATCTGACAAGAACTGAGCAACGGTATTCCGAGGCACTGAGTAAGTGCGGAAAAACGGAACTGAGCAACAGACGCTGCGTGCGGCCTTTATAGGCAGGATGACGTAGACGTCGATACGGCGGCTGTCGAGGGACATCGACTCGGAGGACGTCGATGCGCAGCGCCCTCTAGAGAAAAATTTTCCGAGGCCAGCAGAGCTGGAAGGAGATATCTAAGATGAGGAATACGTCGGAGGACACAATCCCTTCGAATCAGTGTGATGTAGAAGGTCGTGACTCAGTTTTTTTTAAGTGCTTCACCACGCGTGTGCCAGATAGCGGATAGGTCTATAGATTCCACAAGTACATGTGCACCACCCGGCACTGCTAAAGAAGTGCCACTGGAGGATAATTCTGCTGGTGCGTGAGGATTTGTTAAAGTGTAGTGCTCAATTTGCAGAATTCTGACCAATTTGTGAGTGGGAGCAGCGGGTCTCCCAGGGGAAGTGGAGGCAGAAACAAGTAAAGGAGGACTATTCCCTTGTGCCAACTATTTGTACAGTGGGCCTTGAAGCAGGACCCTCTTTACTTCACTGTTTGCTATCTAGTTGGTAACTAAGTAGGATTTCGACGTAGTAGATGCAAGGCAACCATTTGAGGGTTCAGAACTTTTTGGAGGGAGTCCTTCCTTGAGAAGAGGCTTGCATTTTAAATTTAATGAACTGCTATTACAGGTTTTCTTTTTCTTGCGACTGGTGAATTCAGGAGACAGAGGTGTATTTAGCATAGATTGTTCTATGATCAACGCCATCAGTGCCTGTTCATCGGATTCCTTCATCACTAACTTAGCCTGGCCGAGCCACATTTTGAGCCGGAATACTTGATGAACTCGAATTTGTTACCACGAAAATGTGTGGTTCCGTGAGGATGTACAGCTTGCCAAGCTTCATTTGTACTGTGATGCATTGCTTATTTTTCTAAGATAATTTTTATAGGCACTCCCGTTGGCCGGTTTTTATCAGGTTACTCACTGTAGTGACCACCTTACTCCTAGTTCATAGTCCCCTTTCCTCCATACTTATGGGACATCGCTCCGTCCTGTGGGACGGGACCGGAGCACTTTGTAAAAAGCATCCACATTTTTTTCAAAAATGTGTCCCTCCTCTCTTTCCTGCACGGGGCCTGGCACGCAGCCGTAACCCCGCCCACCTAGGCTCCATCCCGCGCATCGCCCATCAATCCTTTTCTATCACAGGGTCAAGATCCATTAGCAATAACAGAGGAACCTTATTAGAGGGGATGGCGGGCGGGCGGCGTATGGTGGAAAGGGGACTATGGACTAGGAGTAAGGTGGTCACTACGGAGGGTAACCTGGTAATACTCCTATGTCCCGTCCCCTTTCCTCCATACTTATGGGAGATTTCCAAGCACTCCTTACAGGAACTATGGGTGGATGGAAATACCCCTTACTGGAACAGGTTCTTCAGCACAGCCTGGCCGAACTGAGCATCAGCTCTAGACCTCATATCGAGGCAGTAATGCTTACAGAAAGCAGATGGGGAGGCCCAAGTAGAGGCCCAAGTAGCTGCTCTAGCGATGGACTCCCAGGGAACATACTTCTGAAAAGCAACCGCGGCTGCCTTGCCTTGCACCTGATGTGCATGAATACCTTTAGGAGGTTTCAGCTTTTGGACGGTGAAAGATTCCGTGATACAGGCAGCAATCCATCTGGAAATGGATGCCTTAGAAGCCGGCCTGCCCTGGGGTTTACCGAAGGTCACAAACAGTTGGGAAGACCTCCGAAGCTCGGCAGTCCAGTCCAAGTAGAACTTAAGAGCTCTTCGGATATCCAGGCAGTGTAGAACCCGCGCGCCTCCGAGGCAGGGTTCGGAAAAAAGACCGGAAAGGAAATCGACTGATTCAGATGGAATTCGGTCACTACCTTTGGTAGGAAAGCTGGGTTTGTCCGAAGGATTACCTTGTCCTTGTGAAAGACCAAGAAAGGATGCTCCACCGACAATGCCTGGAGCTCACTCACTCTCCTCGCTGACGTAACGGCTACCAGAAAGGAAACTTTCCAGGACACGTACTTGAGGTGAACCGTAGCCATTGGCTCAAAGGGTTTATGGCACAGCGCCGTCAGGACTACATTTAGGTCCCAAGGCGGGTGCAGACTACGAACCGGAGGGTAGAGGCATGTCAAACCAGCAAAATGTCTCTTCACCACCGGGTTAGTTAACGAATAAGAACACCGGTCTGTAGAGAGATAGGCGGAAATCGCCGAGAGATAAGTCCTGCAGGACAAGACATGAACCCCTGACTCTGCTAGGGAGGAGCCAAAGGACAACACCGTGTCAATCGTCGCCACCCTCGGGTCCAATTCTTTCTCCAAACACCAATGACAGAACCTGAGCCATTTACGCTTGTATTGGGATCTGGTCGAGGGTTTCCTGGCTGCCTGGATAATGCGCATGTTATCCGCAGACAAGCCCAAAGGCTCTTAGGCCGTGAACTCAGGCACCATGCCACCAAGTTGAGCGATTGTGGGGAGGGGTGCCACATCTGCTGTTCCCCTTGGTGAAGAAGATCGGGAGTTACTGGTAACCTGATCGGCGGACACACCGACAGGTGTTGAAGTTCCGAGAACCAAAACCTGGCCGGCCACCACAGAGCTATCAGTAGAAGAGAACAGTTGACAGAACTCTTCAACTTCCAAATTGCTCGATGAACCAGAGGAAGAGGCGGGAAGGCGTAAGCTCTCATGTGTGCCATGGGATCTCAAGTGCGTCCCCCAGAGAGGAGGCTCCCAGCCCCCCTCTGGAGGCATACTGAGGAAGCTTCTTGGTTACTGCCGTGGCGAAGAGATCCACTTCCGGTGTGCCCCAACACGAGAAAATCCATGAGATGATCTCTGCCTTCAACTCCCACTCGTAGCTGACCACTGTCTGCCGGCTGAGGGCATCCACGGTGACATTCAGCCGGCCCGGGATGTGCACTGCAAGCAGCCAGACCCCATGAAGCACGGCTCACTCCCAAATCTGGATGGACAGATCCACGAGAGGGGGAGACTTTGTTCCCCCTTGCTTGTTTATGTAGTACATTGACACCGCATTTTCCGTTCTTATGCGGACCACCTTGTTGACAATGAGAGGTCTGAACGCCTTGAGCGCCAGAAAAATCGCCAGAAGCTCCAATTGATTTATGTGCAGGAGCTTGTCCTGAGGTGACCAGAGGTCCGAGACGTGAAGAAGATCTAACGTCGCACCCCACCCGAAAAGGGAGGAGTCTGTTGTGATCGTCACCATGGGGGCTGGGTCCTGGAACCCCCACGCCCACTGACAGGTTGCTGAGAGAAGACCACCAGTCCAGGTCCACTCTCATGGAATCCAGAATCATTATCCTTTTGGAATCCGGGTCCACAGCCTGACGCCAGGAACTCCGAAGAGCCGTCTGGGTCTGTCTCATTTTGAAACGAGCAAGAGGAAGAGCCAGTACACATGAGGCCATGAGGCCCAGAAGCCTCTGGAACCACCAGGCCGACATGCTCTACGACTGCGTAAACATCTGACACGTGGCCAACAGATCTGCCATTCTGTCCCCGGTCAGATACACTCGGCAGTCTATCGTGTTCCAACGAAAACCCAGGAAAGTCAGGTCCTGTGAGACCGTCATGGAGGATTTCCGCCAGTTCACCGACAGCCCAGGATGGAACAGGAGCTGAAGGAGAGACTGGAGGTTGCACGCTGCTGCCAACGGGCAAGGGCTGCGTAGGAGCGAGTCGTCCAAATAGGGATACACATGGATACCCTGGAGACGAAGATGGGCCGCGATCACCGACATCATCTTCGCGAAGACACACGGCGCCGAACTGAGGCCAAAAGGAAGCACCCGAAACTGGAAGTGCTCCTCTCCCAAAGAGAAACGGAGGTATCTCCTGTGTGGGTTCCAAATCAGGATATGCATGTACGCATCCTGAAGATCCACCACGCTGAGCCAATCGCCCGCCTGCAAAGAGGAGCGAATCTGGCCGGGCGTGATCATCTCGAATTTCTCTTGGGGTAGGGAAAGATTGAACTGGGAAAGGTCTAGGATGGTGCGCAGGCTAGCCTGTTTGGATTTGGGCACCGTAAACAGCCGGGAGTAGAAGCCCTCCCCTCGCTCCCCAAGGGGAACGGGTTCCACAGCTCTGAGGAGCAGAACTTTCTGAACCTCGGCCTTGAGGGAGGGTGAACCCGACAGCTGAAAAGGAGGGTTGAGGGGTGGGGTAGGGAGTAAATCTAAGCGGAAGCCCACTCGAGCAACTGACGAGACCCATCTGTCTTCTGTGATGGTCTGCCACGCCTCCCAATGAGACGCAATGCGTCCTCCCACCGGGGTCTCGTGCGAGTGCGGAAACCCCTCATTTGGCAGGTTTATCGGTGGCGGTGCCACCTGAACCTGATGAGAAGGCTGAGGAGTGGGATAAATACCACATACGCTGTTGTGTACGGCGGTTATTCCCCGCAGGAGTATCCACTGTGCGATTTTTGCAGACGAGGAAGCCCCTAAAACCAGAGGAGGGTCGACCTTGCGACAACGGCCTTTGAGCCTTGAAGGGAGCTTTAACCAGAACAGACAATGATTTGGCCGTCTGAGTGCTGTCTTTGGTTTTGGTGAGCTCTACATCAGTAGAAGAGTGAAAAAGCTCCTTACCATCAAATGGGAGGTCCAGAACCTTGTCTTGCACCTCCTTCGAGAACTTAGTGGCATGTAGCCATGCTTGCCACGAGGTATCAACCCCTAGCATCAGACCCCGAGCCGAGGTGTCTACGTGATGAGCCGCAGCCTCCAGGAGATCCTAGGCCAAGACCCTGGCATCGGAAAGGCCTCCTCTGAAATCCTCCAGCTTTTCAACCGGAATGTGCTCCTCAAACTCTGACAGGCCTCTCCACATCAGCATGTTAGCTCCCGCCAGAATCAATTCTGCATTGGCCTGCCTGAGCTGCAAGGCCGAATTGGCAAAGATTTTCCTCCCTAGGAAGTCCAGGAGCTTGTCCTCCTTTCCCAAGACCTGAGTCGCCGTCGCGGAGGAGGAAGCTGCCGGTCTGGATTGCAACGTGGCCGCAGCCACGACTGTGTAGGAGGGAGGCGGACAAGATGACAAGGCCACTTCTTCCGAGGAATGTAGCCTGTACCTCGCGTCAATCTTTTTATTTACAAAAGTCCTGAGTGTGGCTTTTCCCAAACTCTTCGGACCTCGGCCAGAACGTCCTTCTGCAAGAACAGGCCGGTACGCTCCAAAGGAGACAAGGTGAACGCCCCAGAAAGCACACCCTCCTGCGGAGCGGGTGCCTCGGGCACTGGAACATCTAAGAAGCTCATCATGTCCAGTACCAGGTCATGGAAAGCTCTGGTAGAGCGGGGCAGGTCCTCGTTGTCCCGATCGCCTTGAGAGTCATCTGACAGGTCTGGATCCTGCTGAGCCGTGTCAGGCACTGCCTTGTCCACTGCGGACAATGGTGGCACAGGCGGAAGCGCAGGGGGTGGCACCATGGGCAAGGGAGGCGCCGGCGGAGCCACCGTCGGAATGGGTGGAGCCGGGGGCGCGGGTGGACATATCTCCTTGAAAAGCCCCTTGAAATATTCCCTCATGGGGTCGGTGCGCATAAGCGCTTGAAATTTACCGAAAAAGGCGTCCTCAGGAGATTGTTTCGGAACCTGAGGAGACCTCTCATGAGGTGGACAAATCCAGGGATGTAACGGGAAAGGGTGCCACACCAGCCCCTCCGCCGGCGTATCCACATAAATCAAGGGAGCCGCCCCCGCGGGCAACGAAACATTGTACGGAAGAGGTATACGGGCGCTCCAATCATAAACCAGCCAGTAAGGATGCGCACAAGGGACCTTAGGTTCACCCGAAGGACCGAACCCTACACCAGGGGCCGATGGCGTAGTTGTAGGGGTAGTACCTAAAATGGCCACCGTGGTCGTGGCGGGAACGGCTGCCATTTTGTCCTCATCTGAGGGGAACTGCGGCACGTGAGGAAGTGAGGCAGGGTCCCTATCGATGGATCAGGGGTCTTAATTTTAGCCTTAACGTAAGGAACCTCGGCCGAGCCGGTACTATGAGGCCTGGAATGTTTCTGCGACATACCAACCGCCAACTGAGCCTTCGAAGGAAGAGCCTCGGCACTGCCGGTAAAAGAAAACATTTTCTTCTTTGCCCCCTCAACAGATCTGGTGTCACCACAAGAGCGGGAACGGTGTGCGGTCACCGACAGGGCCTTGCCCGGCCCCTCAGAACTGTTGGTATCCTTAGCCTCTGTAAGAGGGACCTCAGACCTAGGCCCGGTAGAAGCCTTATCGGCACGGGCCTCGAACATCTGTTTGGTAGCCCAGCCAAGACCTCGAGGCGTACCCCGGTTTTGTTTTTGAGGGAAGCCGAAAGAGCGGCCTCAGAGCAAGCTCCGGTACCCCACGACTCAGTAGAACTGGGTCTACACACAGCCCCCACAGGAGGGGCCTCGGAGTGTACTCCGGTGATCACAGGCCGCTTACGGAGACCCTCGGAGAAAACTCCGGTAGAATTATTAGGCCCGACAGGCACCTCAGGGTGTACCTCGGTAACAGAGCAATCAACGCCCCTCCCGGCTCGAGAGGAACCCGGGAAGGTATCCCCCAGCTGGGGTGCTCTGAACATTAAAGAACTTACCAGGCGTTTTTTCTTCTCATCGATGAACGCCTGAAAATGAGAAGGAGGAGTCCGTCCGAACGCCTCCTCCCACCGCTCCAACCGACGTTGAAGTGCCCGGACCGAAAGGGAGTCACAGTAAAAACAGAAGTCCCAACGGTGTTCCGGACCCAAACACTCTAAACAAAGAGGATGGGTATCCGCCCTCGTGAAGCGACGGTGACACGATGAACAGTCTGGAAAATCTAGTTTAAAAGACATAGACAGACTAGTAAACGAACGCTAGCGAGAGCCAGAGAGGGAAAAAAAGGGAAGAAAATCTTCCGAGGATGCAAGTGCGTCCGGCCCCGATCGTGCGGAGAAAAGGACTGATGGGCGATGCGCCGGGCATAGCCTAGGTGGGCGGGGTTACGGCCGCGTGCCGGGCCCCGCGCAGGAAAGAGAGGAGGGACACATTTTTGAAAAAAATTTGGATGCTTTTTACAAAGTGCTCCAGTCCCGTCCCACAGGACGGAGAGATGTCCCATAAGTATGGAGGAAAGGGGACGGGACGTAGGAGTATGATTTGCATTAGATGAGATGCAATTTTTCAAAATCTCATCAACCACTTTCCCTATAACAGTATTTAAGTCCCTTTGCTCCTCTGCTGTGGTCAAGCAGAGCTGAAGGAGTGCGACAATTTTATATTCCAAATTGTTAATTATGTCCAGGGGACACTCCTTAATTGGTCTAGATTTTCCCTGCTGGATTGAGTTGTAGTGAGCAGTATGATATTTATGATATATGGCATTTATAATGCACCTGTACACAAAAGTTTCTAGGCGTGACAAGGCAAAGGGGGGGAAACAAAAAGGGTGGACAAAACAACAATCTTACTAGGCCTTGTGTCATTCAGATTGCGTAAGAGCAGGGAATGGGGGAAAGGGGGGAGACGTGCCGAGGGTGGGGGGGGGGGGGTGGAAAAGTACGGGACAAAGGAGAAAAACAAGAGTGTAGCCAATGGGTGACAAGTGCAGGTACTAATAAGTGCAGCCAACGAGTAAGTGCAAGGGAGGGGAGTGTAGGGTTGCAGATACAGACCACAAGTACAGGGGTGCCAAAAGGCAATGCAGGATTGCAGCTAGACAGGCTGGGACCTGGGCCCAAATTCAGAGGGTGACCAGTGCATGGTGCAAGGGAGGGGAGTGTAGGGTTGCAGATACAGACCACAAGTGCAGGGGTGCCAAAAGGCAATTCAGGATTGCAGCTAGACAGCCTGGGACCTGGGCCCGAATTCAGAGGGTGACCAGTGCATGGATCAGGCAGGTGATCAGCAAGGGAGACAAAGAGAGAAGGCAGAAGCAAAGAGAAAGGTCTTGAGTTGCTTCCGGAACCGGAGATGGTTCTGCTCAAGTTTCAGAGAGGCAAGGAAGCTGTTTGAGAGGGAGGCTCCAGCTGAGGAAAGATCTGCCCCCAACTCTTTGTTTGGAAAAGCGATTGACCCTCAGAGTCGGAGGTGGAGGAGCGAAGAGCTTGAGAAGGCACTTGTGTATAGGTGCATCATAAATGCCATATCATACTTAGCAAGAGAGAGTTGGAGGTAGTGCAGTCCCAGGCCCCAGAAAGCCCAGTGGACAATGCAAAGGGTCTTGAACTTGATCCTTGCTGCCACTGGGAGCCAGTGAAGGTATTTCAGAGCTGAAGAGATACGATCGCTCGGCTTGAGGCCAAGGACAAGTCCTGCAGCCCTGTTCTGGATGAGCTGTAGAATCAGGAAGATTTAGAAAGAGGCTGTTGCAGTAGTCCAGCCTAGAGAGGACCAGAGCTCTGGAGACAGTGAGCTTCTGGGGGAAAGTGACAAAGGGAAGAATACCTCTGAAGAGGTGCAGCTGGTAGTTACTTCTTAGAGACATCATAAATGTGAGGAGAGAAGGAGTGTGGAGTCGAAGATGACCCAGAGGTTCTTAGCCTCACAGGTAGGAGCAGGAAGAGGGCCCAGGGTTGTGTATGGGAGGAAAGGTCGCAGGCGTTTAGTGTCCGGGTACAGCATCAAAGAAACCCGTTATTAGTGACAAAGTCACAACGTTGTGTAGTATTTGGTTTCCTTCTGCTGATATAAAGAGATGGGATATTTGGGGGGTGCAGTGGGCGGAAAAAGTAGGGGATCCGGTACAATGGCAAAGTGGGCTGCGGCTCTGGACTTCCGTTTACCTCTGCACTGGTGAGGGCAAGGGACATCAGCAAATGGGCATTAGGGGGCCAAGGGGAGGAGCACGACATGTAGGTGCGAGTGCTAGCTTACTCGCATGATTTCTTTGATCTTTACGTAGACAGATTAGGTAATGGTGCCAGAGCCGCGGGCGGGGGGCAAATCAAGGGAACGGGTTTTGAACACCAATTTATTGTTGAGCATAATAGCAATCATGTTCCGCTGTCTCTCAGTTGGCCCTGTGCGCATAGCAATCACTGTGGGCATTGGCAGGGTGGGTGCGGTAAGATGGGGGAAGGGCAATGCAGCTGTAAATCGTTTATTACCAACCAATCCAAGTGCCAGATGCTGTGCTGGTGCCAGAGATAAGGAAAAGGGGATAGGGGGGGAACCACCGAGTGGGCTGTGGGGGCGGGGATTTCTCTAGGGTTTGTATGCTTCCGGCTTGGCGCTGTAAAGCAGGTGTAGCTATAGCTCTCGGGTCGCTGCAAGGTTAGCCCAGCACGAACGTGTTAGTGAAAAGGTATCATTTCCAATGGGGCACCATACCGCATTAGGGAAAGCACAGGAGACAGGACACATGCACAGCCAAGAGGCCAAGTCTTGTATCGGTTGCTGTTAGTCAACAGTAACGAGCTAAGTAATGCGCTGATATGCTTGGTAAGAAGAGGACTATGGCAGGAAGCTGAAGGAAAGTTACATTTGCAACATGCATTGTTAAGTAATTGAAGAAGATGCGGCTAGAGCAACGCTAGCGTTGCATTAAGATGCTACCACAAGGAGTGAGAGACATTTCTGCATGCTCACAGTTAAGTGGCGGCAGCACTATATGATAGGATCATTTAATTGTATAGCGCTCGTACACAAGTGTTTCAGAGCGTGACAAGGCAAGGGAGGAGAACAGAGGAGAACAAAACAGCGATCGTACTAGCCCCAGTGACATTGAGAACGTGCGAGTGCATAGGGGCACAGAGCTCCAGGGAGATAGATGTGTAGATAGATGTGTAGACCTAATAGGAACATTCTGAGCGGGCCGTCCCAAGCTGCATACTCAGGTACCAGGCTAATCGAGAGTGTAAAGAAGTACCTGCCAATATTGGTGGCAGGCATAATTAAGCAAGGGGGCATTAGGCATACATTGTATGGTTCTAGCAACATGCGGTCTCTGTGGTTTCATTTGCCAGGCCAATCGAGCGGGGAACAGGTACTTGCCAATATGGTGTCATGCAGAACTAAATGATGGGCATTAGGCATGCATGGTGTTACCGCACCGTTCGGTCCCCGGGTTGCACGGGACATTACACACACATACACACACACACACCCCCCACAGTCCACTAAGAATGACTAACTAGGAGAATAAGTTACCATGTCTGGTAACGTTATTTCGATGGGATGTTCCTCCGACATATTTCACATCTATGACAGGTAATGTCCACAGCTGTGCTGCTTCGGAATTTTTTTGGCAGAGGGCGTCCTGCATCGATGACGTCGATCTGTTGTCCCTCGAGGGCCTCCGTCGAGGGTCGACGTCACCGGATGTTCTATTTAGGATGCATGGCGCCCGTAGCCTCAGTTATAGTTTTTTCCCAGAACGTGTGGCACCAATCTCCTGCCAGTATGACTGCAGAAAGCCTTGCAGAAACGTAAGCTGCAATCGCATAAGAAATTCAGTAGAGGGGCAGGTTGGAGGAACATCCCATCGAAAGAACGTTACCAGACATGGTAAGTAACTTGTTCTTCGAGGGGATTGTGTCCTCCGATGTATTCCACATCTACGACAGACTCCCAAAGCAGTATGGAAGTGGGAAAAGAATTTACAATTTAGAATGCCCAATCAAATGGCTGAATAAAGGACTGCCTTACCAAAGGCCAAATCCTGCCCATGGGTGGAGTCCAAGGAATAGTGTTTCACAAAGGTATGGACAGAGGCCCATGTGGCTGCTTTACAAATATTGCAAATAGGAACGCCCCTCTGTAGAGCAGTGGAGGCAGCCACACCACTAGTAGAGTGATCCCATAAGCCTACTGGAGGGTCCTTTCCCGCCAAACGGTAACACTCCGAGATTGTCAAAATGATCCATCTGGAAAAGGTCTGTTTTCGAAACTACCTGACCCAAGCACCTTCCAGCATAACCAACAAACAGCTGATCGTCCACTCTGACCCGGGACATCCGTGAGAGATAGAAACTCAAAGCTCTCCTAGGATCCAACCTATGGAGCCTCTTCACTTCCTTACCAGGATGTGGAGGAGGATAAAACGCCGGAAGAATCACCTTCTGGCTCAAATATAATACCGACACAACCTTCGGAGTGAAAGAAGGCTGCACCCGCAGGACAACCCTGTCCTTATGGAAAACAGTAAAGGGTGGCTTGGCGGAAAGTGCCTGCGACTCACTCACTCTGCGTGCGGAAGTAACCGCAACTAAAAACACAGTTTTAAAGGACAACAGTCAACGGACAAGAAAGGAAGGGCTCAAACGGAGCACCCATTAGGTACTTTAAAACCAAATTCAAATCCCATCCCAGCACCTGGAAAGGCGACGGTGGAAACACATTAGTTAGCCCTTTTAGAAACTGAGAAATCAAAGGGATCTTAAAATAAGAACATTCCTCAGACGAGTGCTTAAATATGGACAGCGCCGCCAGGTAACCCTTAATGGTACCCACTTGCAGGCCCTTGTGGGCTAAAGAAAGCAAAAAAGACAAAACCAAAGGAATGGAACATTGGAAAGGATCCACATTCTGTACCCTGCGCCAGTCACAGAACTTTCTCCAAAGGCAACGGTACAGGGATTTCGTTGCTGGCCTTCTGGCCGAAAGCAACACCTCCATCACGTCTTCGGGAGGTCCCAATCCTTATACCTTAACTTTTCAAATACCAAGCATGAAGGCTGAGAGACTTGACCTCTGGATGGAGAACCCGACCCCCCTCCCGTGAGAGCAGATCGTCTTGGTAGGGAAGACGGCGTGGAGGGCAGATGGCCATGTCCAGAAGGTACGGGTATCACGCTCTCCTGGTCCAAGCCGGAGCAATGAGGATCATTCAGGAACCGAACCTCCGTAACCTCTGCAACACTTGCGGGATGACGGGGACTGGAGGAAATGCGTACAGAAGTCGGAAGGACCACTCCACTATGAACATGTCCCCCTTTCACACTTCTGGTTGACACTGGTAGCGAAGAGATCCACTTGTGGGGTTCCCCAAAGGGTGAAGATCTCCAAAAGAACTTCCTGAGCCAGCTTCCACTCGTGAGAGACCGTGCTCTGCCTGCTCAGAGCGGCTGCCGCCGCTGCGTTTTCGTCTCCGGCCAGATGAACTGCCGAGATCGAAACTTCCTGCTGGATGGCCCAGAACCAGAGCTACATTGCCTCCCTGCACAACGGGAGTGACCCCGTCCCCCCTTTTGTGTTGAGGAAGGGCATGACCACTGTATTGTCTGCCATAATCGGGACATTCTTCCCCTGCACAGATGGCAGAAAAGCCTTCAGGGCTAGGCTGACGGCCCTCAGCTCTAACAGACTGATGTGGAGTCTGGACTCCGACGGAGACCAACGGCCACTGGCTGTCAACTCGTTGGCATGAGCGCCCCAATCTGTGAGGGATGCGTCCATCACGATCGTCACCTCTGGCCATGGTTGCCAAAATAGTGCTCTCTTCATCAGATTGCCTTTGTCGGCCCACCATAGAAGATCCTGGGCGACTGAGGTCAGAATCTCAACAGGATCCGACATCCTGCCGGAGAACGGCAACCACTGCATCTTGAGACCCCACTGCAGGGATCTCATCCACAGCCTGGCCTTTGGCACCAGGAAAATGCAGGATGCCCTGAGGCCGAGCAACCTCAAGAATTCGAACGCCGGGAGACTCTGGGCACGTTGAAACTTGTCCACCATTTGCAGAATGTGATAGCCTTCACCTTGGGAGGCGAACACTGCCCCAGGGATGTGTCGAACACTGCTCCGATGTATTGGAGCCACTGGGAAGGTGTCAAATGTGCCTTCTTTAAATTGAGGGAGAAGCCCAGCTTGTGAAGGGAGTGGCAGGTGACGGCCAGATGATCTAGGGCTTGCTTGGGAGCAGGCGCCCTGATCAACCAATCGTCCAGGTAGGGGTAGACGTGAATCCCCCCTTTCCTGAGATACGCTGCCACCACCATCAGCTTGGTGAAAACCCTTGAGGCAGAGGTCAATCCGAACGGCAGGACCTGAAACTGAAAGTGCGAGTCGCCAACTGCGAACCTCAGGTACTTCCTGGGCTTGGGATGAATCGGCACATGAAAGTAAGCATCCTTGAGGTCTAGAGACACCAACCAATCCTGAAGTTGAAGGGCCTGGAGGACTTGAGAAAAAGTAACCATCTTGAACTTGTCCTCCCTGAGGAGCTTGTTCAACCAACGCATGTCCATGATGGATCTCAATACCATCCCTTGTTCCTCTCCGCTACAGGCACCAGTTCTATGGTGCCTTTCTCCAGCAGGGATAGGTTTTCCTGCGCAAGGAGCGGATCCAGACGCTTCAAAGAGAGTTTAGCCGGTGGATTGTCGCGAGACCTCTGCCGGAAGGGAAGACAGTAGCCGTGGGCTATGATCTCCAGAACCCACATTTCAAGGGGATTGGGTCCTCCGACGTATTCCATATCTATGACAGTAATCACCACAGCTGTGCTGCTTCGGAAAAAAATGTGGCGTCTGTGTCCTGCGTCGATGACATCGATACGGTTTCCTTGAGGGCCTCCGTCGAGCCGACGTCACCGGATGTTATAAGTAGGATGCACAACGCCCGACGCCTCAGTTCTGTTTTTTCCGCGAACGTGTTCGCTTCAGAGATCTCGGCGTGCCTCAGTTCTACTGAATACAGTTCTTTTGGTTCTTCAAACATGTTCAGTTGTGTTTTGTAATGTCGTCTTTGGCTTCTTCCACCCCGCGGTCGGGTTTTAAGAAGTGTCGACTGTGTGGGTCCAAGATGTCGTTGACGGACACGCACAACGCTTGCCTCTGGTGTCTCGGGGAGGACCACGATACGGATGCTTGTCGACTGCCAGTCGCTTACATCGAAGGCCTTGCGGGAGAGTAAGAAGCCGTCGGTGGGTAAGGTGGCCAAGCCCCGGAAGTCGCAATCCACTGGACTTTCGACGGATGATTCAAGGGGCGACTCTCCGCATCGTCGTCGTGAGTCTGCAGGGTCTCGGTCCGGGAGTTGGTCTCGCTATTCCTGTCTCTTCTAGGCACTCACAGAACCCTGTCACAGGTCGCCTTCCCCGTCCTCTTCCAAGGACTCTGCCCGTTGGCGGGTTGCTTGTCCCAACAAGCATTCCACTCCTGAGGAATGGGATTTCTTCCGAAAGGAGATTATGGCGATTTTTCAATCGTAGGGCTCCGGTCCGTCCACGCCGTCGAAGGACGCCGGCCGTGACCGTGCTAGAGACACTGCTCGTCTGCCTTCGAGTTCGAGTGGTCGTCGCGACCACCAGGCACCTTCGAGGTCCCGGTCGGACAAGGATGGTCGCGCTAGACATGCCCATTCCAGGTCCCGGTTCTCAACGCCCTCAAGACCGCGTGAGCCTGTGAAGTCTTCGAGAAAGACAGACGCCTTCGGCGCCAAGGTCATCGAGGGAGTCTCTTGAGGCTCTGCCTCAAAGGAAGTCGTCGACGCCATCGGCACCCAGGCTATCGAAGGACACGCTCGGGGCTCTGCCCTCGAGACCTGTGTCGACGCTGTTGAAGTTGTCAGCGCCTCGCTCGATGTCAATGCTGATTCCGACGACGCCCTCGACGCCTTTCAAGGCTGCTTTGTCGGTGGTACTCCGTGGCACGGTGGAACCCCCCCAGAAAGGCTCTGGCCAAGGCCAAAAATGTCTTTGTCCCTTTTTCTGTGCCCTCTTTCCGACCTCTGGA
This sequence comes from Ambystoma mexicanum, assembly GCF_040938575.1. NCBI lineage: Eukaryota > Metazoa > Chordata > Amphibia > Caudata > Ambystomatidae > Ambystoma > Ambystoma mexicanum. The sequence continues at coordinate 347,886,796 of NC_090922.1, forward strand.
TTATATTTCTGAGGTGGATGAGGGATCTGAGGAAGGTTTGGTGCCTAAGGAGGTGGCTGACGAGATTTTGTCTGGTCACAGCCAGATTAAAGACCTACGTCAGTCGCTGCACGACGCCAGTGGTCTGGACACCTCTCCGGAGGTGGAGCTCTGTCGGCCTGAGCCTGGCACCCATGCCGAGCCTCGTACCGGCGCCTTATGTAGAGGGTCATGTTGGTACTGCTTTGGGAGTCTGTCATAGATGTGGAATACGTCGGAGGACCCAATCCCCTCGAAGAACAAGTTACTCTTACCTGGTAACGTTCTTTCGATGGGATGGGTCTGACGACGTATTCCATATCACTCCCTCCCTACCTGCCCCGCTACAGAATTTCTTATACGATTGCAGCTTATGTTTTCGCAAGGCTTTCTGTGGTCATACTGGCAGTGTTTTGGTGCCACACGTTCTGGGGAAAAAACTACAACTGAGGCTACGGGCGTCGTGTGTCCTACTTACAACATCCGGTGACGTCGGCTCGACGGAGGCCCTCGAGGATAGCGTATCGACGTCATCGACACAGAACATTTTTTCTGAATCAGCACAGCTGTGGTGATTACTGTCATAGATATGGAATACGTCGTCGGACCATCCCATCAAAAGATGTTACCAGGTAAGAGAGTAACTTGTTCATCTGAAGTAATGGCCCGGCATTCTCCAAGATGCTGTACAAGTCTGCCCCCAACCGGCGAACCATGGGACATGGCCTCAGGACCGAACAGACGCAGCTGCAGCAGTGCCTGAGGGCAAAGAGACAACTGCCTGAGCGGCTTTGGCACCCCAAGTACCTTGCTTTCCACCTCTGGTACTCCTACAATGGCCCCTTTGACTAAAAGCTCATCTTGATGTACCCAAGGAAGAGTAGTACCGAAAGGAACCTCCGATCCATTGCTGTCCCTTAGGACGAAAAGGTAGAGGTTGACGAACTGCAGCGCTCAAAGACTTTGCTGCAGCTTTGGAGGTCTGCAAACCCTCAAGGCTCTCGTCAGCCTTGCTGCCAAACAGATGAACACCACCAAAGGGTATGTTCAGAAGACGGGATTGCACATCAGGAGCAAACCTCGACTTCCACAACCACGCAAACCTGCATATCACGGTGCTCGCAGCCATGGACCGGCTGACACAGTCTGCCGTGTCCAACCCCGACTGAACGGCCTTGCACATGGCATCCTTGCCGTCTTGCACGAGGGCTAGAAAACCATCCCGTTCCTCCCCTTCGGGAATATGCTCAGCTGCCAAAGACGCACAGTTCCACAGAGTGTGAGTGAATCTCGCCAAGGCACAAGTGGAGTTGACAGACTTCAATGCCATAGCCCCAGCCGAAAATACCTTCTTTGCCCAACCATCAAAGCGCTTATCGTCCCTTTCAGGAGAGACGGTAGGGTTTGCAGCCTGCTTTGAGGAGGCCATAGCCGCCTGCACCACCAAACGCTCTGGAGTAGGGTGCGTTGATAAGTAGCAGAGGTCACTAGTGGATGGGCTGTATTTTTTCGGAAGCGACTAACTAACTGCCGGTAGTCTCGCCGGAGCAGTCCAAGCTGCCGCCACCCTCCTTTGCAAAGCTATGTGAAACGGCAATACCGGGTCAGTTGGTGGACCTTGATCCAGGATGTCGGTCAAATCATCCTGAGTAAAATCAACAGGAGGAGCAGACCACCCCAAGTATTCGGTGACCCTTGACATGAGACGCCGAAAGGAGGAATCTGCATGCGCCCCAGGCTCAGGTCGGCCAAACTCCACCTCCGGAGAGGTGTCAAGGCCACTAGCGTCATGCAATGACTGACTGAGTTCCTACGTCTGACTATGCCCAGATAAAAGACATCAGGGACATCAGGAGGCACACCCATCTCCTCATCAGACAGTTCCTCAACCTCAGGAATATCTTGCAAAGTTGGAAAAACTCCAATCTAGGAGTAGGAACAGAATAGGGCTCTTAAACAGGCCTCTATGATTTACTGAGAGCCTTCCTAGGAGGTTCCACAGCCCTCCGGGGCACCCAGGCAAATCCTCCACAAACGGCGTCGAGGGCGCATAGGGAATCAGTTTCAACGTTGAATGAGGCGCCGACAACTTCTTCGAAGGCAGAGCCCCGAGAGAGCCCCTCGACGGACATGGCGCCGATGGCGTCGATGCCTTCTTCGAAGGCTTCACAGGTTCCGACGGTCTCGATGGCGTCGAGGACCGGGACCTGGATCTGGCACGGGTATGGCGATCTCCCTTGTCCGAACGGGACCTCGACGGCTCCCGATGATCGCGCCAACTGCCCGAAGGCGTGCGAGTGGTGGACCGAGCCTGTTCCTTGTCAGCTTCTTTCTAAGGCGCGGACGGAACTGTGCCTTGCGACTCAAAAATCGCTAACATCTGCCGGCGGAATGAATCCCATTCGGCCGGCGACGAAGACTTGGTGGGACAAGTCAACCGTCTGGCGGAGTCCTCCGTCGGGGAAGGCGACCGGTGATGGCGCTTCCCAGAATGCCTCGGCGAGGCAGAGGAAAAGCAGAAACCACTCCTAGACCGAGACCCCCCCCTGGATTTTCGCCGACACGGAGGTCGAAAGCCCAGCGGACTTCAATTTATGGGGCTTAGACACCCTACCTACCTTCAATTTCTTCTTACGTTTCCGCAAGGCCTTAGACGTCAGGGACTGGCAATCCTTGCAGTTGTCGTTGGCGTGGCTTTCGCCGAGGCACCAGAGGCAGATGTCGTGTGGGTCCGTGATGGACATCTTCGAACTGCAGTCCCGACATTTTTTAAAGACCGACTTCGGGGTAGTAGAAGAAGACAAAGACATCGCTTTCGAAAAGAAGAATCGAGCGTGCCGAGATTCCGAAGCAAACACGTTTGCGGAAAAAACAGAACTGAGGCTACAGCCGCCGTGCGTCCTAGATATAACATCCGGTGACGTCGACCTCGACGGAGGCCCTCGAGGGACAATGGATCGACATCATCGACGCAGGACACCCTCTGCTGAAACTTTTCCGAAGCAGCACAGCTGTGGACATTAACCTTCATAGATGTGGAATACGTCAGAGGACACAATCCCCTCGAAAAAGAGTTATTAGGAAAGGGGCCTCGTGTGGGACGATAGTTTGCCCTTTCTTTGTTGGGGCCGTGCGCCTTTGACTGTGTGCAATTTAGAATAGGTTGGTTAAGGGTTGTCAGTTTTGTTTTATTACTGTCAATTTTCGTGTGCAGCGCAAAGATGTCAGAATTGCGCAGGCTAGGGCTCCCATTGTCTGAAGTGTTCCGTAGGATGACGGAAGCATAAGGTGTTCATGACTCATCAAACTGGGCCACACTGACCAGAAAACCTCTCAATATAAATCACATAAGCCCACAACTGGACAATATACCTTTGGATTAGCGCAACATTTAACCCAGGTATCTAGCGTTGGAAGGGGGGACGTAACAAGGTGCAGAGTGAATTAAGATTACTGATGTGTGATTCGGCTGCTCTAAAATACTTATTTTCGATAAGTTAAGCAAATCTGTAGGTTTGGGAAGGGGATGGGAAGAGGGTGGTCATTAGTGTTAGTGAAGTGAATTAATGTCTCATGACCTATACTAATACAATTTGTCTTTTGTTTTCAAGGTGGTCACGTTTGTGGGGACAACAAAAGGAAAAGGGGGGCCGCAGTTCGAAGACAGCTGTCCTTGGCACAGAGTTGCAAATGTACTTGCGCATAGTGAGTGAGTAGTATGTTTAAGCAAATCGTTAGTACACATGGGGGATGGAAGACGAAAGGGATGCAACAGACAGAAAATAGGTAAAGTAAAGCAGGACAAAAGCCTGCTGTCACCCAAACAGAGCTTTTAGGTATTACAATGGTGCAGTGTACTCAAACAGCTGGGGCAAGGGCTGGGCAGTGTAAAGGTAGGGGACGGAAGTTGGATCCCACTTTCCCGAAGGCAAGAATTTGTGGGGTAGAGGGGTGCTCTGGCTGGCGTAACAAGGGGGAGGGCAAGGGAGGTATCTGGGGAAAGGGTGAGGAACAGCGCAGAGTGTTTGTGGGCTGGACAGGACAGTGGTTGAAAGGAATAGTGAACAAAAGTGGGGCATGGGGGGTCAATGTTAATCAATGATGGAAGGAAGTGGTTGGCTTCCCAGCGAGATTAAGGTCGTGCTATGAGGTGTGAACTAGTAAAGGAGAAGAGGATTAAGAAACAAAAGGGAAAGAAAAATGAAAAGTAAAATTATAACAATGTAAAGGTATACATAAAGTGAAAATAAGCTACATTTAATGTAAAGTGAAAATAGGGCGTGCAAGATAGATCCCCTTCTCCTGAAGGCAAGAATTTGCGGGGGAGAGGGGTGTTCTGGTGGGCATGACTGTGGGGGGCTGAAAGGGTATGCGGAAAATGGCACTGATAAGGTTTCCAGGATGCTTGCCTAGGGCAGAACATCTCAGGAGGATAACGGGGAGCGACAACCTACACGTATGGGCCAAGGAAGTATAGGTGGGAGCAAGAGAGATGGAAAATTAGGTGAAACAGTAGGGCTTTTAGCTTCACCGTGGGAAACGCCATTACCAGCACAGTGACCCCATGTGAGCTGCAGGGCCCCTCTACTCCACTCTTGCCACCTTGTGGCCATAATCATGTCCCCATGCGGCCCCAGACCCCCTTGTGTTGCTCCGTTCCCCGAGCTCCCCGACTTCCCCCTTCCCCTCCCTCCCTCCCTCCGCCCGCCTCCCGGACCTCCCTCCTCCGGTGATTGGCTGACTGTCTGGCCTTAACTGAACCAACCAAGGCAGCCCTCGGCCTGGCAGCCCTGGTGCTAAGGGCCCCAAGGCAAAGGGCGGCTCCTGCACTGGTGGCTCCAAGATGTGTCTGTCGGTATCCGCAAAGGAAACCAGCAGCCGAAAGACACCAACAAAACTGTAAGTGTGGCATGGGTGGGGTTTAGAGCAATTACTCTACTCCAGAAAGCCCTCGCCACTCTACCTTACCTTCCATTATGTAGACTGCTATAGACCTACACGATGCATACTTGGAAAGATTTGTGACCACCAACCTAAATCCACTCTCGGGTGAATTGTAAATGTTGCATTCCATTATATACTTACATACTAGCCACACCTATAGAGAATGATCAAGATTAGCCTGCATCACATTTAGACAGGTTTAACAATGTTAGCATATGCCACACTTAGATGTCATCCCTAACTTTAGCTTCCGTCTCATCTAGATAGAAATATGAATGTTAGCATGTCACACTTAGATTTCATCCTTAACTTTAGCTTCCGCCGCATCCAGATAGAAATATGAATGTTAGTAAGTGCCACACTTAGATGTTATCCTCAACTTTAGCCCTCGTCGCATCTAGATATGATTATGAATGTTAGCATGTGCCAAACTTAGATGTCATCCTTAATTTTAGCTTCCGTCACATCCAGATAGAAATATGAATGTTAGTATGTGCCAAACTTAGGTGTCATCCTTAATTTTAGCTTCCGTCACATCTAGATAGGATTGTGAATGTTAGCATGTGCCACACTTAAATGAAACTGTGAGTGATGACAAGTGCCACACTTGGATGGAATAGTGAATGATAGCAAGCATCACACCTAAACACAATTGCAAGGACAGCAATGCCAACTAACCAATCCACTAACAACTTCAGCCCTCTGCATACAGCTCTCAAACTCTAACCAAACACCCACAAGCCTAAAAACAGCAATCCGCACAAGCTTCACTAAACTGCAACAACTAAACAAACCACACAGACTTGCACAACAGCACACGACGACTAATGACCGTAAAACACCCCAAGCCCAGCCAACTGACCCAACGGGCTGAGGCTGCCAACATCACATCACTGCTCTCTTGCACTTTTCCAGCTTATTCCCACTAACTAACCCCCTCCCCTTCTCCCTTTTTCAGAGCCGCCAGAGCACCACTCTGGTGGTGATAGTGCGCGGTACAAAGATCCTTTAACATTAACATTCTCTCCCCGAATACACACTATGCTCGTCCCACGACTGCCCATGTGCCTGTGGCCAGAGGTGCCAGACAGCCTCGGGACGACACATATGGGTGCAACGTCCAGAAGAGAAGATTACTGACTCCATTTTGTACTAAACCCTGACTCCATTTTGTATATGCCAAAGCAGGCCTCACAGCAAAGCCAGCTTGCAGGCCTGCAGATCTCCCCTGGCGCCGTGCAGTTAGCCAGCTACTCCCCCCACCTCCTCCCCTCTGGTGTCTGTGCATCTGTCCTGTTCTCACAGAAGACTGGGCGCGAACAGCTATAGGTTGAACACTACCTTTCGCCTTCCTCCTTCCATCACTGACCTGTGAATGACCGGGCAAGAGCTTAGGCCTGGAAAAACAATTAATCTCCACTAACATGCCTCATTATTTGCAGACTGTACCCTTAAGCTAAATAACGTGTATGACCCCCCCCCAACCTTACACCCCTTTTGATGTAGCAGATGCATGCCCCACCATTGTGTGCCACCCTGTTCCACCTACAACGCTTATCCCCTCTGTAAGGCTATACATTCACTCCTGTGTTTATGTATAAGGAAGCTCTCTCTATGAGATGCAACAGAACAATCAATAATTAGCCCATCTAAATCAATTGCAATGAATATGATATCATGATCCGCATGTTGGTGTCCTATAATGTTAGTTACATATCGTTCACTACCACATGCCCCCTGCAAATTTATGAGATGCTAGGTGACTCGTATGCTATAATGCCAAATGTATGGTCCGCATACTCACTTGTTTTTAAGTAACTGTGCATACTCGTAAATGTATTGAGATGTTATAAAATTCACATGTACAATATAAATGGTGCGGTCTAAATGCTGCAGCCACGAGACAAATGTAAACAAAAGCAATTCTGTAGCACAGGTGACCATGGTATATGTGATAATAATAAACATGATCGAACCCCATACCAATGGTTTACGTATAATTCCACTGTTCAACCTGGGCCCAACGTAAAAAGCCAAAGGGCTGTCTCTCCCCTCTCCAGCAGCACCGCGCCCAAAGAGCGCACAGCCCGCACCCTTTTCTCCCATCCTTATGACAGTGCTGTGGCCTGAGGCCCATGTCTCACTGATGCCTTAATGCAACAACTGTATCTTCTCCCACTTCTACTAGGCCCACACGGAATGTCACCTCCCTGCCCCCTGACACAAGATGACCCCATACCTTTCCTCCTCTCAGGGACCCAAGACAAATGTATGTATACATAAGTGTGAAATATATGATTCTCCCCCCAACTGTCACGATGTCAATAATGGTTATTTTTTATGAGTGTCTTTTTATTGCATACTTTGTAGTGGTGTCTAGATTAGAGAGTTAGTTTCAATCACCCCATCCGGGGCCCCATAACCTTCACCTCACACTGACCAGCTAGGCTGAAGCATGTGATGTCCGCCTTCCCGCCAAGCAATTATCCAATCATCTGGAGGTGGCACCTACACAACCATACTGGATTTGGGACTCTACCAATGAGAATGTACATAATGTAACATATGTATTGTCGTCATTTATGATGCTGTAACCCTTTTTAAAGTACTGTTAGAGTGATGGAGGGCAGAGCGCTCTCGGAGTTTGCACAGTTCTCTGCTTACACTATTTTAGTTTTAGATAAACTTTTACTTTCACCCGCACTTGGTCTTGGTCTCATTCCCTCTTGGGGGGTGTCCATTATTGACTCTCATTGGGGAGTTTTGATTGCATTTTGGGGGACTCTCCCTTTCACTGGGCAGCCATATTGAGAGGAAAGGAGGGTGCTGGTTTTCCGATGAGAAGGATCTCAGTTTTACTGATATTAAGGCAGAGATCATTGGCAGCACAGCACTCCTGAATTGCAGAAAGACAGTCAGGAATGAGAGAATGAGTAGAGGCAGCTGAGGGGAGCCTGAAGGAGAGCCGAGTGGCATCTGCATACCACGAAAGGTTTGGGCAGAGGGCGGCTATGCGGTGGGCAAGTGTTGCGAGGTATTGGTTGAACAACCAGGGAGAAAGATTAGACCCTTGGGGAACACCACAGGTAGCGAGAGAAATAGAGAGTAAGGACCCCAGTTGGACCTAGGAGGGTCTATCAGTGAGAAAGGTGGTCAGCCAGGCCAGGGCCTGATCAGTGATACCCAGTTTATCACAGAGCCGGTTAAGCAGGATGGTGTGGTTGACCGTATCAAAAGCAGAGGAATGATGGAGGAGAACGGGGACAGAAGGAAGGTTAGAATCGAGGTTTGAGAGCAGGTCTTCATGGATGTTCAGGAGAGCAGTTTCCATGCTTCTGGCCTCTCTTTAGCCGGACTGATCGTCATGGAGACAACCAACAGATTCAGTGAGAAGGTTAAGCTGGGAGATGTCCAGCTTTTCCAGGAGTTTGCCCAGGAAAGGAGTAATGGCGATCGGGTGATAGTTTATCCAGACAGGAGGGATCAGCAGAAGGTTTCTTAAGAAGGGGGTGCACAAGGGAGTGCTTCAGAGGGGAGGGGAAGGTTCCAGGGACAAAATAGGGATTACAGAAATCGGCCAAGGGTGCCAATGTGGTCCTTGATGGTTTTGAAAGAATAGGGAAGAACCTGTTTTGACGACACTTTCATAGATCAGACTTGTCTAAAAACCTCATCAGTGGTGAACAAAGGGAAGGAGGAGAATGGAGGACGAGAGGTGGCCGCAGGAGGGCCAGGAAAGGAGGAGGAGGACATAGAGGAGGAGAATGTGGACAGATTCTCCTGGGTTTTAGTGATGAAATGAGAAGCCAAGTCTGTGCAGAGGGGACAGGAGAAGTAGAGACTGCAGCAGTATTAACCAGCTCCTTGCAGATTTTAAAGAGTCCGGCTGATTTGTTTGATGCTGCAGAGATGCGGGCTTGTATGTGCGCTCTCTTCTTAGCAAGGACAGAGAGTCTCTATTGCCTTTGGAGTTTGGAGAAGGTGGCAGGCCAGTTTGTCAGACGGTGTACCTGTTGCCCTCCCCTTCCTCCTAGACACCCTAAACTTGCGCTTAAGGGTGACAAGGTCTGGGTCGTACCAAGAGTTGCACTTGGATTTGGGCTTCAAGCAGTTCGTCATGACAGGGGTCAAGTACATCAAGCGTGTCAGAGATAGAGCAGTGAAAGTTAGAAAGGGCTATATGTCAGGGTTTGAGTCAGCCAAAGGTGCAGAAGGAGGAGAGATAGTGGGGGCGAAAGCTTCAACTGACACACGCTTCATGGGTCGGATGACCGAGAAGGTGGGTGGCAGAGCAGGAGTTGGCATGGCCTGAGGTGTAGAGAGAGATGAGAGGAAAGGCTTCATGGGTCGGATGACCGAGAAGGTGGGCGGCAGAGCATCAATATCATCCTCTGTTTCACTATCACTTTTAGAAAAGTCAGATGAGGACACTACGTTTTCAAGATCTGTGGTAGCTGAAAAAGGACAGCCAATCACACTGTCATAATCAATATTAACAGGGCTCAGAGTTTCGTCGAAGCTTTAAACAATGGTTCAAGAGCGAGCCATTATTATCGATTCTTAACCAGCCCTTAGTGAAATTTAGCTGGGAAGTGGTTCACTGTCTCTCATGTTCTATTTTGTTTTGGGGAGTGAATTTGCCATTAACCCACCATTTACAGCAGGGCCTGCAGGTATCAGAAAAGTTGTAATCCTACTTTGAGTAGGAACCTGTAAACCGGCTTGGTCCCCCTTATCTTTTTCAGCTGTGGAGGGCCTCCCAATTCACATTTCCCAGATCCTTGGTATATTTGGTGTTTGCGTTTGCCTTTGCGTACAACAGTGCTACGCAGGCCATAGATATGCAGTTTCAGATTTGCCATTATGCCAAGAGAACATGGAAATTCATTGGGGAAAATGTCAGGAAAGTAAGGCAGTTAATACTCACAAATGTGTTGCCTGCTTCGTCCTCGAAGCCGCAGAACTGCAAAACTGCTGTTGCAAACGCTTTCACCTTCACTTCCTCCTTCGCGCACGCATTTTCCTGCAAGAAATTGTCCTTTGAAGGAGAAACAGGACACCTGCAGTAGTCGAGCTCTCAGACCAAAACAAGCGATGTCAGACCCAGAGTCTCCTTAGCGGGCAGGATCAGCGTGTCCCGGCAAAGCTGCTGCTGCAAACACTTTCACTTTCACTTCCTCCTTCCACTTTCCTATATAATTTATTCAATTAGGACCTACAGAAAGTAGTTACTTTCTTGTGTTTGTTGTATTTGTGCAGTCGGTTCATTTAAACTTTGAAAGGTTACTCTCCAGTTTTTTGCAGGTACCAATTGCTATTTTTGTTGCTGCCATGGCAGCAGTGCAAAATGGGCCAGAAAAATCTAGTCATAACTTTTAAGAGAGAAAAAAACATGTGCAAGTTATCTGCAAAAGCGGTAGATTGGGATCCACAAGCAGCCTGGGCAGCGTGACAAAGTCGCACCATTCTCCATTACACTGAAGTCTGTACGACTGCCAATGGGCTTCCAAGGATGCAGACAATAAAATACCTACTGCTAAGATGTCCTATGTCACCATATGATAAGTAAAGAATGTACTCTAAACAGTGTTCTGATTCAGAACAATTCTAAGGGCATTTCTATGCATGGGCCATGCTAACAATAAGTGATTTAACATAGCACATGCCATGAGTTCTTCCTGCTTTGAAGTTATGGAGCGGCACTGAGAAAAAAATAGGTAAGCAGGAAAAGGGGAGGTCTAGTACTCGCTGGTGAATTGGAGAGACCCCTCTGTTATGGATTCTAGATTAAGGTTGTGGTGAAACCCACAGACCAGCAATGCTTGTAGGGCACCACTGAATCAGGTGGTCCTGACGCCACTAAGCGATAACAGAAACCTGTCACTGTGCAGACATGGATATCCATGCAAGCTTGGCAAGAGAAACCAGGATCGCTCCTAACAGCTCACAAAGAAAATTTGTCAAAAACATACAAAACCATTCCACAACAAAGAAGACTCATTCGGAGCACACCCCTCCTCCCGACCGATCACTTGCAAATGCAAAAATCAGCAGGTCATAAAAAGGATCATATGCAGCAGTGGCTTTGTTGGACTCAATTTGTTGGATACCAATAGACACTGAAAAATCGGAAGTCAATCACAATTGATGGAGGTCTTCACTAATTCTATTGGTAATGATATAAGAAGTAACAGCGGTAGTGGCACCCAAACAAAAAAGGCAGCCACTTTAACATATTTCAGTTGTGTTGGTTTTGAGTGCAGTGTGGAGGCCCGTAATGTTCAGTAATATATGGTGGCCAGCGTGGTAAATTTGATTACACAATAGCAACCATAACATCCTTGCCTTCATCATTCTGAAATTTTAGAAAAAATCTGATGCTAAAACATTTCTCAAAAGGAACTTGTGTACCTTCAACATCCTTCAAATGTTGAACAGTCCCCCACATTAAGGCTCTTGTTTAAAAGGGAAGATAAAGACCCAACTCAACTATGTATCGTTCTTCTACAAAAGGATTTCTAATGTTAGAGGCAAGCCACATGATGAAAATGTCTGTAGAATAGAGGAAAATACGGGTTGAGGTAAAACAATCCAGCTGTTATCAGCATCCATAGAGAGTGGTAATGCAATCTTTATATATAAAGTTGAATGTATGTATGTGTTTATGTTTGTCCGGCTATACAAATCCACATCGTTAAACCCACATCTACCAAATGTTGCATGGATTCCTCTTTTGTCTGGGGCAAGATTGTAGTCTGTTTGGATACAAAAATCATATATGCGAAAAAAAATGTGTGTGCGCATTTTTATCCGGCTATACAAATCGACACCATTGAACCGACTGCTACCAACATTTCCATAGATTCCTCATTTGTCTGGGGCAAGATTGTAGTCTATGTTTGGATGCAAAAAATGCACTCCATAGACGCCCTTATTAACTGATGCGATTCACTACAGTAGGTACTAGAAGGAGACAAAATTTGGAAAACTGTCTGAAGCAAAATGTTCGCTATGTTGGCTCTTCCTTAAAAAAGGTATTACTACTGTATAGTTTAAAAATGCTTTAATAAACAGTTTCGAAGGGAATTAAAAAAAGAGAATGTAAAATAGTTTTTAATCACACCACTTCAAATATGGGAAATGGCAAGGTTACAGTTTACTTAAGCCATTAAGTTGCCTCACAAAAAACGATCATCACTTGGAAAAGCTCCATCTGATGCAAAACGAAAATCAATACCAAGAGCTTCTGAAACACAACAAACAGCAGCACGACTTGCTGATCAGAGGAACTTTATCCAGGGCAGATGAGATGCAGAGCAAACTGAAGCGAGACACCACTCGATCAGGACACAGGTGCAACGCTGCGTACCCTAGCTATTCTATCCTCAGGAAGACCTGCACTGAAGTGAAGTAAAAAAGTATGAAGAGCCTAAGATGCACACTTTCACTGTAAGAAAACACAAATTAACAGACATTGGCGGTTGGCCTGAATGGCAGAACTGGGCTAAACTCCTGAACCGCAACTAGTACGGTTTGATTTGATTTTGGATTTGTAAGGCGCCGAAGCCCGCAGGCATCAGGGTGCCGAGAGCCCATCAAGAGTGGGGAAAAAGAACGAGAGGCAGCTAGACCTAACACATAATCAAACAGAATAATCTTTAGCCCCTTCCTGAATTTCAATAAGCCTGTCTCAGAGCATAATTCCTTAGGCAACTGATTCCAAAGTAGAGCAGCACGGACAGTAAAAGATCTGCCCATGCCCTTAGCACTGCTGCTTAATGGAAAAGAGGCATTCTGCCTCACTTGCTCTAGTGGATCTATAGTGATGTTGATTTCTGACAATCTCAGGTACTCAGGAACCTTACCGTACAACTATGTCCGATAGTCAGGGCTTTAAAGCAAATGTGTGCTTCCAGTGGGAGCCAGTGTAATTTCATCCGGTGAGAGGAAATAGGCTGGTGTCTAGGAATCCCCTTAACTATGCGCACTGCATCATTCTGCAAGACTTGGAGACGCCGGATACAATTTGTGCTGTCTCCAATCATCAAGACATTGCAGTAATATATCCTCGGCATGATTAACGCATGCACGAGGATCATGCAATTAGCCTCCTTTACGTACGGTTACTCTCCTGAGAAGCCTGAGAAGGTATTGGGCTTTGTTACAGACATGGTCAATGTGCAGTTTAGTATTCAAAGAGGAGTCAAAAATGACACCCAATGTTTTGACTTTCCAAAGTTTTGATGGGATGATTTTCAATACAAAAACTCTCATACTGACTATCCAACTTGGATCTGGCCTGGGGAGAACCAAATGGCATAAACTCAGTTTTGGTAGAATTAAAACACATCCCATTACTGCCCATCCAATATTGGATTGCTGTATAGACTTTATTTATGTGCTCCACATCCTCAATATACGTGCCGCTCAACTCAAAGACAAGTTGGGTGACATCTGCATAATTTGTAAAATGCATACCCCAACTTGTCTAAGAGATCACACAGGGCGGCAAAAGATGCTAAATAAAGTTGGAGATAAGCACGCACTCTGAGGGACCCCACATTCTAGTTCGTATGAGGAGTGTGCATGACCCCTCACTATACAAGATTTACGGCCGCTCAGAAAAGACTTTAACCAGGTCATAGCATGGGTAGAATAGGAGCCCTCTACAGCTAGCCCGGCCAACAATTTCCCAAGGTCGAAGGCTGCTGATAAATCCAACATCAGCAGCCACGCCTTGCCCTTATCCATGTTTTGGAGCATTTCGTTTTTCATATTCAACAATGCGCTCTCTGTCCCGTAGCCTGATCTAAAGCTAGATTGGCTTGGGTGCAATTTTCCAGATGTTTCCAGATACTCTTGTAACTGGAAGGTTGCCACCTTGTCCAATATTTTAAGAGAAACTGCGCATTAGAGATGGGCCTAAAGTTAGTTGGCACATTCTGGTCGAGGCCAGGCTTTTTCAATAATTGTGTCACAGAAACCTTTTTTAGCGCCATAGGCACACATGACTCCCTAAAACTGGCATTTGTCAGACAAACCAGAAAAGGTAGAAATAATTCTTTATTATTCAGAATAATCTTTGATGGGAGAAGTTCTCCCTCACAGGTCGATGGTCTCATTTTTTTCATAATATTCATGAGCACTTCCTCTGAATTATCCCTAAAGGAAAAAGTAAACATATCACACTTCAGTAAAGATGGCCAGCTACTAGCATCAAAGATGAAGGGGGAAGCCAGTGTGTAAGGAAGAGAAGGAAAAGCTCTTTCGGATTGTCTTCAAGCATACACATTATACGGTGGTACTTAAAAATAGTATTGCCAGACTTGAAAAGCACAACCAGTTCATGTTAAGGTTGCAGACCAGATAAGCAGGCGAAGAGAGACATGGGTCGGAAGGCAAATGTGGAGTAAAGGACCCAGGACTTGGACAAGGCAAACATTATGTATGCTCTCTGAACAGCAGAATTACCGGAGGAGGAATAATCTCTTAATTTTGCTCTTTCCGGACGATTGTGTGGGTTGCACGGAATTTCGCATAACAGTGCTGCTTGGTTTTTCAAGAAATAACCTCACAACAGACAGCCAACAGGCCGTTTGCACGAAAGCCCTTTAACTGACTGAGACCAAGGGCACAAATAGTAAGAGTCGCAGACTTTCAAAAAATTGAGATAATGAAAGCTGCAAGAGAAAAAAGAAAAGTGAGGGAGAAGGGCCTGGGGAACAATTGCATATTGTTAGTCAGAGATCCAAACAAAGATTTGGTTGAAAGGAGTACATTATTCACCCCACCCAAGAAAGCTAGAGCATGTTATGACCTATCAAGCTGGAATTGAAACGGAAGTTGATCACACTCTATGCCCCCAGCAAGCCAATGGAGATCACCAGGAACTCGGAGAAAATGGGATTTGCTATGAATAGACAGACCATTTCCTTTGCCATTTAATTAGGTACCTATGGTAAATAATGTACAGGGTAACTAGTTATCTTAGGTGTTTATGAAAAATGATGGTTTCATTCCTCACTTATTTCTAGTTGTTGTGTGCCCATTTTCATTTAACTGCATAGGCACAAGATGGCGCCACCGCTCAATTTGTAGTTACGCCATCCGATGACGGCCCTTTCCTTTCACCGCACGCAGATGGACTTTCCCAATGCAAGACCGCCAAAGTGATAACCCACGAGGGAGCAGGTGTTTGAGGGGAGCCATGGCGGCCTCAACCCTGTGGGGCTTCACATTGGAGGAGCGCTGTTTACAGTGTTCTACTCGTGAAGGTAGAGCACACCGGCTCGGCTCCCGCGGGTCTCACAGGCTCGGTCGCGCTTGCACGGAAGTCAGAGCAGCATGCAGCAGGGGTCCCTTCTTTTGGCTAGCATGAGGTGGCATCCCCAATGACAGGTAATCGGTAGAAAAAGGCACTACCTGCATACACTTCTGCGCAATACGAAGGAAGATTTGACAAAAGCCTGTATTAGAACAATTGAAGCCCAAAACATATCAAGTACTGCACTCTCCATTCAGCCATTAAAAATGTATGTTGCGCAATATGCGTTATCTGGACCTGGGGAACAACTGTTGCCAGATGAACCTGTATAAATACAGGTAGATACTACACCATTGACTCCTGCTGAAAAACGCCACTCATTAGAAGCAACGAGGATGTTGGTTCGGAACACATTCATGTACATTACTGCGATCATAATCAAATGTACTGTTGCATAATTGCAGGGATGGAGGGAAAAAAAAGTATATTTAGGTATAGGCATGACTGGTTTGGGAGGACTTTGGGGGATATTTGAGGCTGATTAACACCATATGTAAGGCGATTCTGTTTTAAAGAGGTACTTTCCCCAAACATACTTGGGTCTGCTAATGAATGCAAAGTGGGGGAACTTGGCAAGCAAGCATTAAAAGAGAAATCATTTTCTATAAGTGGGTAGGAAACGGTAAGAAGCTACTGCAAATAGGGAGGGTTCGACATGGCTTAATATTAACATGGGATGAAAGGTGAAGGAACAAGATATCCGGACCCTCAAGGGTGGTGGTAGATTAAGGAGATATTGCAAAACAAACCAGGAAATCGAGCAACTGGGACACCACAATACTAAATGTAATACATTTAAGGGATAAAGTAGGGCTTGCTGTTCTAACTAGTGGAAAAGGTGGTAGGAAAAGGGGAATGGTAAGGAAATACACCAGGATCAAGCCAATATAGGTTGTTCTAGGGTTGGATGGGAGAGAATGGCAAGAGGAACACAAAGAGGTGTTGGTTGACTGCTGTATTTACTAGTCTAGAGGGGGGGGGGCTGAGGGAGCGAGCTTGGGATAGTGCACATGTGGGTTGATGGAATTAATTCAAATTGGAATGCATAGCGCAAATCTATGGAACAATATAGAGTCAGTATGTATGAACTTTGTACTTTGATGATAATTTTAATTTTGTTTTGTGCATATTGAAAGATTGAGTCTTTTTCTTCAACCATGCCAATAAAAAAAGTTACAAAATGTATGCATCATCATCAGTTTTTCTTTTGGTTTTTTTTGTCTATCCTTTTGTTTCTCAGCTTTACGTTGATACAGGGCATGAGAGTGCAATTAGGATTTGTGAAGACAATGAACGTAGAGCAAGGTGAAGGTTGAAAGTTGTATCTTAAACCAAAGGAAGTTAAGAGAATGAGAAAGGACCATAAAATGGTACGATGTAACATCAAACTAATATGTTACCCAGAGAAAAGAAAGAAGGTATGAATGGTGCAGAGATATCCCGTTAATCCAAGATACATGTGTGAGAAATATTTGAATCTCATCAAGTAAGGATGTTTATCTGGAATTTTCTAACACTTTTCCCTCGGGTGGAGTTTATAATTCTGTTGTGGAGTGGTGTGCGAGTGGAGAAGCAGTCTGTGCAGTCTCTCTACACTGCCTATGTTCTCAGGAGGTGGAGCCTTCATAACCAGCAAAAGTCTGGAGCGGAGCAGTGTGCGAGTGGAGAAGCAGTCTGTGCAGTCCATGCTGTTGGCTGGGGCCTGGCAAGGATTCTTTTTCCTTCAGTCCATTCACCAGGTAAATCCTCTGAAGTTTTACTGACTCAGTTACTTGTTCTGCTACCTCGGCTGATTGTCTGGCCTTTGGGGAGGGTTCATTGACACTCGGCATGTCAGACTGGGCATGTTAAAAGCTATCTGCAAACCTTACCTGACATTCGTTTTACATCTGCGTTGCAGCCGTACTGTCCCTTGGTTTCTACGCCCCTCCCTCGACAGGGGGCTTTGTTTTGGAGCGGCGCAGCGACTGCGGGTCCTGGGCCTTTGAGCCGCGCGCTTTCTATTCATTGCTTGCACTACAGAGCAGGTAAAAAGCAGTGTTTTCATTACACGGCGGAAGACTGTTGGATCCAAGTTCCTTTGATCCCGCCGTGCTTCAGATAGACGGTACTTTTGAGCGGATGAAATCAAGAAACGTTGAAAACATTAAAAGGTTATAATATATTGTATTAAATCTGCCCAACTTAACTACACTTTAACTCAAGTTTTTCAATTAATATATGTGTTAATCCTATTCACATGATAATGACAATTGAGGGAGCCCACAGCTTAGAAATGAACTATTTTGTCAAAATGGCATAAGTTATTCGATGTATCTAGTTCTTGGGAAACTGCTCTTGCCTTGCACGAATTTAGAAACCTGTGAATCATAAATTGAATGCACGCTACGAGAGTTAACTGGAAAATGTACACAATGTGCCACTATTTGGAAATCTCAGTAATAAAGGCAATTGTACTCACACCAACACGAACACAAAATGCCAAAATACAGCATTCCACTGTACACAAAACACAGGACAAAGACCAATAGAAAACAGAAGAATTAGCAAAAGAATGTCCCAGAGCCCAAACACATAATGGAAAACTATGGGACTTTGTCCCAACCTCCAGCCCCCTCATGATGCTGAACTGAAATGACTGAACGGCAATAGATGAAACAAACGTTTCTATGAGTTTTTCAATTGAGAAAGAGTGCCATTTTAATCCTCCTGAATGTATCAGTTTGGGTTAAAGAAAAGAAGGGGTGTGTGTGGGGGGGGGTGGGCGCGGGGGTGTGTGTGTGTGTGTGTGTGTGTGTGTGTGTGTGTGTGTGAGAGAGAGAGAGAGAGAGAGAGAGGGAGAGAGGGAGAGAGGGAGAGAGGGAGAGAGGGAGAGAGGGAGAGAGGGAGAGAGAGAGAGAGAGAGAGAGAGAAAAGAACAGTAGGGAGTGATTGGCAAGGTGATTGGTGAGGTGCAAGGAGGGCGACAGAGAAGGTGTTGGTGTAGAGGATAGATAGAGAAGCTTTAGAGCATGGGAGAAACAGAGAAAGTCGTCCAGAGTCTCTCTAAGGCACAAAACCCTTTAAGTCCATCTGGAGATGCTTGACCTTCTAGACTGGTCCCTGTGGAGGTCTATATAAAAAGGCATTTGCATTTAGACCTCCGCCTTGTGGGAGGCAGTTTGTTCAGATAGTAGGATTAAGGGTTACTGATCTCTGGTGTCTATCCCTGGTTTGGGAGACGCCTGGGCTAGGGAGGGAATGCCTGCCCCTACAGTGTTGTTTAATGGCCTTCTGATGGTGTGGCATGGAGCTGGGAGAGGCCTAAACTCAGGATGGGAACTGGGTGTTGAGGCTGCATGTGTCCATGGAGCGTGAAGGCTTGTTGGACACAGCCAGCAGCAGAAATCTAGGTGCCACCTGCCAAACTCTAAATGAGGCATAGCTTGCAAATGTCAGCTCTCTAGGCAACACGCTCAATGGCTTCAGCAGCAAGCACAGGACAGAAGACTACAGGTTCATTGTGCGGAGAGGACCCAGAGTGGTGGCTAGCTGAGCTTCTATTGGAAATACAACGCCAAAGAGATTGTAAGATATCCGAGTAAGTGGCAAGGACAAAGCAATGTCAACCGACTTTGGGCATTCCTGACTGAACAGATCAGAAGTGAGGGAGTGGGAAGGAGTCAGCTGCATTAGAGCCGGGTACCTCCGGTAGACCTGGCTGTTAAAGTCAGAACTCTCAAACCTCCACAGAAGGGAGAGCAAACGAGTTACACAATGTTGAGCTCCAAATTACATATGTACATTTATGTCTAGCCTATAACTAATTTATAGGCAGCAATTCCATGCTCATTTACAAACATGAATATCCATGTTCATCATTTTCATGAGTGCATTTAGAGAGAACAGTAGGCAGTGGCATGTAACCCCTTCTGCACTACTCTGCCACCACTCTTGTGCAATACATTCTAGAGCATTAGTGAACGGATGCACTGTGGGGTGCAAAGAATGGACTTTTTATATAAACACGTACGCTGTTAACCAAATGTAATTTTGCATCGGTTTGCAGCCACCATATTGTTTCTGGTTAAAAATCCTGCACTATTTATTGCTCAGTTTGTTTACTAAATCCAAATACTAACTAACACTAACCCTATGCTGGGCAACACATAATGGTGCATCGCATATGGGATCATTTATCCTAACTCCAATCGTAACTTTTAAACATATTCGAAGCCAACTCAAACCAACAAGCTATGTAAACTAAGATATTGCTAATGTCAGTAATGTCTTGTGAACTTATGAGGAACTGCCAGGTAGCAAACTGGCAGATGGCTTATAGAGGTAGCCCATGCACATATAGTTCCTATGGTTTATTGGCCCTTCTGTGGCAGAAGGCGATTAGAGTGGAAATCCACTTTGAAAAGCGCTGCTTGGAAATAATGGACCCTTTCCCACAAGGGACCAAATGAAACAAAGTTGAGAAGTTTTATGGAAATCCAAGGTTTTCTTAAGGTAGTATTTATTAGTATTTATTAGTATTTATTTATAAGTAGAATAGGTGGGCTGTTAGCTGGGCTGTATTTTATCCCAAAAAAAATGTATCCCAAAAAAATGAGGGTTCTATCCGCCCCAAAAAGGGCTGTTGCTGAAAAACGTTGCTAGGCCAATGTGTACATTAAGTTGGAACTCTGTAGGTACTTTGGGAAGGAACCAAGGATTGGTGCGAAGGATAAACTTAAAGAACCTTAGATATGGCTCAATGACAGCCACAGTTTGAATTTCCCAAACTAGTCTTGCTGAAGTAATAACTACCAGAAATACAACATTCCATGAAATATGCTTAATGCCTGCCCTGTGCATTGGCTCAAATGGTGTTTCCATGAATTTTTTCAAGACCATATTCAGACTGCATGTTGGGGTACTTTTTGCACTAGCGGAAACATTCTAAGTAACCCTCCCTGAATTTCCTGACAATTCTTTTCTAATAAAGCAGAGGCTCGCTATGAATGTGTAGATAACGGGATATTACAGCTGGGTTCACACATATGGACGTGTGTATGTGTGTCAGGTCCCTTTTAGACCAAACTAGTACGGCAGGATGCATTGGGGTTGTAAAGATGACAGATTAAGGTTCTTCTCCAGCCACCTGAACAATGTTCAGGTGACTAAATTCTGAGAATTCAGGAGCCGTGCCTTCAGATTGAGCAACTCTGAAAAGTGATGGTACAGCTAGCCGCTTTCTCTGGAGAGCAGAGACAAATTGGTTTGACCGCAGATAGATGCATCAGATCGTAGTATGATGGTTATCTAGCCTAGGCTAGAGCTATGATGATCAGAAGGCAAGAGTTCTGGGTGATGTTGGTTGACACCCTCGTGATTAGGATTATCGGGGAAAAGGCTTAGTGTGGTAAATCAGAAGGAGGAGTCCGACAAACGGGTGGCATTTCAAGTCAAGGTTTTTATTCAAATAAGAAAAGAACCTATATTTCCCTATAATTAGAGGGGTTGCCCTACCTAACTGTATTCTAACTTGGGTGCTCGTCGTCAGGATGGTTGTCAAACTAAAGAATCAGTCTTCTGTCCAAAACTATCCTACTCTGACCCTACTACTAATCAAATGTATTCAGCAGACAGAAATTAAAAGCCAGAATAACTCCCTTCTCCAGGTCCAACCAGTTCAGCTTTAAGAGCTGTTTTCGAATAGTCTTTTGTAACAGTTCTGATAAGCCCTTGTAATTCCTCCCGGGGACTTCTTCGGGCTTGGTGAAACGTCCAACAATTATTCTTTCTCAGCGTTATATATATTTCTGGACTTTACTCATCTTCCTCCTGGCTCTTGCAACAAGGTATAATACTCCCGTAATGTTCTTGGCTTTTTCCACAAACTCTTGGATGAGGGAGACTACTCCCGTAGTACTCTTAGTCCTCGATATCTCTCTTGCGGTTATTGTGGCAAAGGAGATTACTCCCGAAACACTCTTTATTCATGGTATATTTCTGGGCATTACTGTGACGAGGAAGATCACTCTCCCCCAAACCCCAACCAGGTCTTCCATGGCTCCTGTTACCTTCTTCATGGTGGAGGCACGTCATTGGTTCTTCCTGGGGTGTTGGTCTTGCTCGTTCTTGTCAAATGCTCTTTGCGTCTATCTGCTTCCCGCTGCACCACGCTGGCTCTGCAGGCTTCCTGGCCTTTCGTTGTCAGCGTAGTTGAAGAAAGGCACTGTCCACTTCCGAGGTCACGCCACTGTTGGCCTCTCTCCAGTTTCGGCATAGGTCAGGTCTCAGTCTCACTACGGAGTGCTCTGCCGATGGTTCAAGAGTGTCCTCTCGAACGAGGACCAGCTTCTCCTGCTTACTTCCTCGTTCCAAGGTTTGAATCTTCCAGGGCCGACAGGCTTCACTCCAGGTTCCCTTTTCAATGAGTCCCTTCTTTGTGTTTATGTCCTGTAGTTGGTCCTCCCCAGCGGAGTGGCATAGTCCTTCATGTGTGTCAATTGAGTATTGTGAACACCTCCTTGGGGCCAACCCTCCCAGTACTGCCTAGACTTGACAAAGGAGTAGTTTGCATCAATCCTTCAATCTTCCTCTTCTCAGTACTTTTGGGAGATAACTTATTTATACTCTGTATGCTCCTCTGCATCTTGGCAGTATTAAGTCTTAAGAAAGGGAAGCAGGGAATATTACAGTAACAAACAGTAGTGCTTTCAAGTTGGTTCTTGGAGGGCCGCAAGGCTTTCTTGGTCTCAAAGGCAAGGGGTTAGGGAGTTCCATCACAGAACGGGAGTCCTTGTCCCCGTGAGGGGAGTCCCAGCCTGTGAGGTACCACTTTCGGCCACCCCGAAGGGGGATTATTGCATAGCGGACTCACCTTCCTAGCCTCACGGGAGACGTGATCAGATCTCATGAATTATTACAGTAGAAAAACATCCTGGACCTGGGGATGAATAATGATTCCCTTTGTGATTAGATTTCCTTAACAGGGATCAGAAAGTATTTATACTTCATTTTCCTCTGTGGTCACCAGGTCGACCTGAAGCATACCACACTGGCGTAGAATGTGTGCCAGCTGTAGATTGGCGAGTGCCTAATTGTGGCATCCCTACGACGTCCTGCTTTGAGTGTCAGGGGTAAAGGTCTGCTCACCAATACACCTGCAGGCTCATCCCATGCGAATTGCCAGTGCCAATGTTTTTATGCATCCATTGAGAATTGGGTCCCTTGTCCCCCTTTGCTTGCAGATGTAATACATTGCACTTTTATTGTCTGTTAGGATTCTGACTGCTTGTCCCTTAAAAGAGGGAGGAACAAGTGCGAAGTCCACCTGCGTCCAGGTGGACTCACTACAGCACATTGATATGCAAGTGCTGCTCGTCTATGAACCACTGTCTTTTTGCCGTTAGACCTGTCAGGAGGCCACCCTCCCCTTGCAGGGAGAAATCCCTGACCACCGCCGTCACCTCATTATAAATTGTGGAGAAGAGAACTGTTCGTCAAGTGCTTGCATCAGCTAAAGTTAAAGGCATGGTCTAGTAAAAAATGTTATTGTCCCTACGGGTCGGCCATGTTTTTTTAAGCCTAAGTGGCTCGATTTTAGAAAACTTTCCTATGGACCTTACCAGAGTTTTCGTCCATTAAACGCACGCGAAAACAAGCACCAGGGAGCCGCCATTTTCTGATAATCCTATCTTTTCCCCAATCGCCCTGGCTGACCTGCTTTTGCGGCACTAAATCAATTCCCCCGCCCCTGAGCCTGTCATCAGCAGACTCGTACCGCCCATTTCCCAACGCCAAAGCACGTCTTGTGTCAACATTCACTGCGCATTAGCTAATGACATGTCGCCATGGAAATGGCAGGACGTCTCTTTCCTCAAAAAGTATAAACAGACCGTTTCACAACACACAGCAGCAGATTTCCGATTCCATTCCTCTCTCTGTGTTACTTTGAGTATTCTGTGATTCGTTTCAGTGCTCTGGTCAGCTACCTTCGCCGCTTGTAGCCCGTGTGAACAGATACCAGTGCCACCGCTATAAATTATTTTAGTTTGTTTAACACACAATGGCTACAATAATGCCCTACATGTACGAGCCCGAGTATACCGAGGAGTAACTACTAGAAAGGGAAGCACGCGAAAACGATGGGGATTCCGGCGGCAGTTGGCAGGACGAATCAACAGATGAAGAGCCTGGGCCTAGTCGAATGGACAGCGTCTCCACCTGGTGCACATGCAATCGGTGCGAGCTAATGCCAATCGAGGAGAACTGCTGCTGCCGAGAAAACTCAGGATGTCTGGCCTACATTTCGGAAGGCGACCCACGACCGCAATGCATCACCGAGCTGCCAGACCTCAGGGCAGCCTTCCTCACACGGGCCGTGTTGAGAATAATGATGGTGCTTATGCATGAACTTCGCGCAACTGTTCGTCCTCGTAATCCGAGTAACGAGTAAGTATACTCTGCTTGTCATGCCACTCCTATTTCATGTTCTTCTACTATATCCAAAATGACATCTACATATCATTGTAACGCATGTAAGTCGTTCAATAGTGTGCATTGTCTAGATAGCATTTGTCTGTGCAGAATGCCATTAGTTACAAGAATTGTCATTGACAACAAACGTTTATTAAACTTATCTTGGTCATTTAAAAACAGTAATTCCTTTTCACAGGTGGTACAGGCTGGTGGCCTATCGTTCCTTTACATGGTGGCTCCACGGGAGGCTTGGATACCGCGTTCGAAGAGTGATACCCGCCTGTGTCGTTCGTGCCATTAGAGAAACGTTCCCGAGTGACAGCGGTCAGTACAGGGGATTTTCTCTCGCTGTGCTGCAACCTGACCTGTATAATCTTTAACGTCTTGTATTTTTGTGTCATGAAAATAAGATACAAAATAAAACACCACATATATTTTAACAACTGTTGTTTCGATTTTTTAAATGAATCAAGTGTGTCTCCATTCAAGGATGGACGTCAGATATCTGTGCTCCGAATGGGTGAAGGTCTGGTCGCGGTGAAGCAGGGTGGTCACTATCTAAGCTAAAATAACATATTCTCGATAATGCATGCACTAAATAACACTTGTACAAAGTCTTTCAGTGGGTTATGTCTCTATAAAAGTCACACATATGTCTATACTAACAATTACCATTGGATTATACAGGCCTTAGGATCTTGACCACTATAATACACCGGTTGAAGTGTGGGTCTGTGCTCACAAGAATCTCCGGTATGTGGCATTTGTTATTGATAAGCAACGATATACTGATATAAAGGCGGTTCGCACCACTGGATGCGCACTGGCATGGGGGGCTGTCAGGGGCGCGAAAGGCCAAGGTGCCAAACTACATGTACACTTCAAAAGGTGTCCCACGCCAAGGGCCCATCGGTCACATGGCCTCCTCAGACCCTGTGTCTCCATCCAGGCCTCCCCTTGAAGCAGGCCGCCCCCCTGCAATCCACATAAGTGTGTCGCCATTCAGCAGTCTTCCTGTGCCTTATCTGCACGCCCCAGGCCCATCCATCCCACACCCTCTATCAAAGGCGGTTCGCGCCGATGGATGGGCGCTAGCATGGGGAGCTGTCAGGGGCGCGAAAGGCCAAGGTGCCAAACTACATGTACACTTCAAAAGGTGTCCCACGCCAAGGGGCCATCGGTCACATGGCCTCCTCAGACCCCGTGTCTCCAGCCAGGCCTCCCCTTCAAGCAGGCCGCCCCCTAAAACCACGACATATATACGTCATTCATTCACAAACACACCCCTGTTTCTAATAATTTATAAACCACTTGATATGTCTCGTGAGAACATCTTTGTGCTTTGCAAGTCAACTCCTGAACGTGTTACCTGGCAACCACTGAGATCTACGCTAATCTGCTCGTCGTCGTGCTATCCGTGAACTTCTGTGACCGCTTAGAGCAAACCCATCAGTGTGCTACCTGTGGCCACCCACCTATTCTCCTGCAACATACTGCTCTGCTTGCTGAATCCAACTGTTTGTTGGTCAAGGTAAGGCCATGTATCCTAGTCATATTTCGCAGATTTTTAAATTTCTATCTATTTGCGAGTTGAGTACACAGTAGTGCTAGGTTCATTGGTCTCATTGCTATTGACTTGACTTTCCATTGCTATGCTATCAATAGATCTATTTATTTTCATCTGTGTCTATTGTCATCGAATTGCACCCTTTGGGGGTCCAGTCTATAATGTAAGCATGTTTCCTTCTCGTGCAATACAGAACATCCAAGGGATGAGTCACATGTTCAGTTTTTAGTCACATCATTTATACATTTCTGCAACTTATGCAAATACTAAGCCGCACATAATGAACTGGTATAGTTCCTGCGACCAAAACAAACCTTGCATTGATCATTGTATGATTAATTTACTTTTGTATCAAATCTTTATTCTTGAAGATTGTATAATAATGTCGATATTTAATTTTCAGATTTATCAACAATTCCTGCCTGTTCGATTAGCGGTTGCCCTTCGAAGACCCATGCGAAATCTGAAGGCATTACAATGCATGTATTCCCGAAAACTGTTGATCGAATAAGAGAATGGGTCAGACATTGCGGATATCCACTGGATGAGCTGGAAAGTAGAGTCCAACAAGTCTTACAGGACAAGAGGGGTGATCGATACTGCATCTGCAGCTGGCACTTTTCCTTGGACATGTACACAACATCTTGGGTAACAAAGAAGAATAAACGGCGAACGACACGGAAATTGCTCGAAAACGCTTTTCCCACTCTATTCGTCCACATTCCGCCACCGGTGAGTCAAGTGTCCGGATTTAGCTTTAGGCCTTGCGGTAGTGTGTAGGTATCCGAACGGATTAATTGATATTGTAGGTGTTCTATCCCTTGTAATAATGTCGATATTGATATGAGTGTATAGTTTTTTGAATAATGACATTTACCAATATATTCTTTTTCGATTTCATAACCCACAAACGCAATGTATATGTATGGGAACAGGGAACTGTGCTGTATTGAGCATTTTACAAGTATTCTGTCGCATTGCATGGCTATTTTTAATATTGGCATTTCATTATCAATCATTAATTTACCTTTACAACTTCTTGACTATCCCTTGAATCTGAAGCAAGAACATTCTACATCCTTGACGTGGTCGCAGTTATCAACCACTTCTAGCGCGTATCAGGTAATCTTACTAGGCTAATCCGCTACAGACCTGTTTTATGCATGTCAAGTAATATTTTTATTTTATCGTGTAATCATTTTACCGAATGTTTGGTTAGTGCTTTCCAATTGATATACACCTTAGTTATCGTCCACTGGTGTTTGTTTTCAGTTATAATTAGTGTTATCCATACTACTGCAAGTACTGTCTTTCAGGGAGATGCTGAACCGTCCGCCACATCTACAACATTTCTAGATGTTCAACAGCTGGAGGTATGGATACTGATAGCTCCATCGAGCGTCATCATCAGAGCTGGAATTCTTGTCGTTTAATTGTTCTACACAATGTTTCATTCGTGGTTAGCCGTTGATATGTACCTGTGCTGTCGACCCCAGGTGTGTGTTATGTTTTCACTATTGTAATCCTCACTAATGCAAGTACTATGTTTCAGGCAGTTGATGGAGCGTCAACCCCTGCACTTGATGCAGAGCCTGACATTCAAGTAATTCCAGGGGAAGTGGAAGCGGGACCATGCGTATATGAATCGGCACAACAGCTTTCGGAAATGCGCACTATATTTGCAACATCCATAGATATTCTTCAGCAGCACGAGGTATGGGTAATGACAGCTCCACCATGCGTGATCATATAACGTGATTCCATTTGCTATACTTTCTTCCCTATAAACGCAAGTGTTGTGTTTCAGGGAGACGACGAAGCTTCCACTACAATCACAACATCCAATTTAGATGATGCAGATGTAAATAAATCGGAGAAATAAGTCGATGAAATGTGATCATATTTAGATTTTCCTTGATTCTTTTGGACAATGCATCATTTGCGGTAATCTCTTTATATGTACCTGTGCGTTCGACCCCAAGTGTGTGTTATGTTTCCAATATTGAACACCATACTAATCCAAGTACTGTGTTTCAGGGAGACGACGGAGCTTCCACCACAATCACAACATCTCATTTAGATGATGCAGATGTAAAGGAATCGTTGAAATAAGTCGATGAAATGTGATCATATTTGGATTTTCCTTGATTCTTTTGGACAATGCATCATTTGTGGTTATCTCTTTATATGTACCTGTGCCGTCGACCCCAAGTGTGTGTTGTGTTTCCAATATTGAAAAGCATACTAATACAAGTCCTGTGTTTCAGGGTGGTGCGGATGCCTCCTCTCCAATACAACCATTCATGGCAGTCCATGCAGAGCCAGAGGTATGGATACTGACAGTTCCATCGAAATAGATCATCACTGGTCGAATACTTGTCGTTTGATTGTTGCACATAATGTTTAAATCGTGTTTGGCTATTGAGATGTACCTGTGTGTTTGTCCTCACGTGTGTTTTATGCCAGCAATATTTTGATACATAGTAATGAAAGTACTATGTTTCAGGGAGACGATGGAGCCTCATTCCGTGCTGTCTATGCGGATACAGAAAATATAGTCGTTGCAGCGCAAGAGGAAGGAAGAGGACATGCGGAAACTAATCGGAGCTACAGCGTGCAGATGTTGAAGGTTGAGTCAAAAAAGTTGCAAAGAAAAAAAAACAAAAAAAAGGTTAGTTACAAACAGTTCATAACTTTAAAAATAGGTTTGTGCTGGGGACTATTTTATGTTTTTTTCCAGTCAATTCTACTACACTCCATCTTGTGTTTAAACTGAACATCCCTTTTCCAATCTCTCCCCCAGTTACGCGTGGGTGTCAGAACTATACACACACACAGACAGTGAAGCGAATGAGAGATGTGGCTTGCCAGACCGTGTACACTATGGAGGAACTATTAATTGAGGCAAGGCGTGTTCAGGCTCGAGATGCTCAAGTCCAATGGCCAGAACATGAATTAACTGTGTTTGGAGACTACAGCAAAGTTGCATTGGACCATAGCTACAGTGCGACCGCACCACCATAAGAAGATGTTATTGAATGTATTAAAGATAGCTCTGAAGTAGTTGCAGATCAATTTACACAATCTACACCCACCAAAAATTTGCCGCCAAAAAACGTGTCGACATTGTTGTGTTCTCCCATCAATGTTGAAGTAATAGATGTCGAAATGACAGAGAATGAACCAGCCGCAGCATCCATAGACGCATCATAACTTGATATCAGCGATATTACTTTCCAATGTGTTGAAATCTCCACAACGTCACAGGCCGAAACAACGTTGACGCAGGATGACAGTCTAATGAAAGAGAGCAAATACATTGTATTCGACAGTTGTTTGATGGAAATTATAAGTATGCTGAAATGTGTGCATTCCATTAGAGGGAAAGTTTGTGGGAAGCCATTGATTAATGTGACTCGTCAAATAAAAGGCAGTAACGTCAAAATAAATGCCGCCTGTAGATTAAATCATGTTCTCATGGTCTGCCCAACCGATGCTGGGGAAACTGCCAGCAGGCAATCTACTGCAGGCAATCTACTGTGTGCAGCTGCATCACTTTTTAGTGGCTCCAGTTTTAGAAAGTTAGAGGCTTTCTTTCAGTTTGTGGGACTCCATTTCATTTCTAAAGTGCTGTACTACATATACCAACATGATTATCTGTTTCCGGCCATTAGTGATGCTTGGAAAATTGAACATTTGTCTCTCGCAAGTACATTCGAAGGCAAACGATTCAGGCTAGCAGGCGATGGACAGTGCGACAGCCCTGGATTTTCTGCCAAGTACTGCACCTACCACTTTCAGGACATGAATAGTAAGAAAATTGTGAGTTCGGTGGTCGTGCAGGTAACACAATGTACATCGTCAGTGGCCATGGAGAAACTAGGATTTATAAAATCAGTGGAATATCTACAATCAAGGGGAATGCACATCGACCTCATAGCCACGGATAGACATGTTTCAATTGCCAAGACAATGAGAGAGCAGTTCCCACATATTAATCAATTTGACGTATGGCATCTTGCTAAATCAATCAATAAGAAAATCTCAGCTGCAGGGAAAAAAAAAGGTTTTTAAAGCATTTTGCAGTGGTCACATTCTATCACCAACCATCTGTGGTGGAGCTCAAAAACTTGTGAGGGGTCAGTGGAAATACTACTTGAAAAATGGCGGTCACTGATGCACCACTGTACCAACGTTCATCGCTGGACAGCAAATGAACATTTCCACCAATGTGAACATGGCTCTTTGTCCCCAGAGGAGGCACGGAAGAAGAAGTGGTTGATTCCATCTTCACCTACACACAAAGCCATTGAGAAGATTGTTTGACAAAACTCTATCAAGAGATTTGAGAGGACTGATAGAATTCTGTCACACAGGAGATTTGGAGGTGTTCCACAATATGTGCCTAAAGTACAGGCCAAAGCGCTTGCATTTTAGCTTTCGGGGCAGGAAACATCGCACTCTACTAGCGGTCTTGGCCCATAACAGCAATGTCGGACTTGAACAATGTAGGACTAGGGGTAAAGTAAGGATGCCTCGCTACACTAAGGTGTTTTCAAAACGAAGTAAGCAATGGGTGATCAAACCAGTCTATGATGAAATGCAGTTCGACTTTGTGAAAGGCCTTATTGTTGCTGTGTTAGAGAAGCACAGATATGGAATTTTGGACGTTTATGTGCAGAGCAGTGATCCATTGCCACCGAACATTGCGACTGTGCCATGCCCACCCGAAGCACAGCTGATTGTGAAGTACAAATCCCGGTTTAAATAATTGCAATACGATTGTCGTTTTGTAAATAAATGTTATTGTACAGTGTACCTGTAAACCTAACCCCTACCTTCACCATCATGGGTGGCGAACAAGCTGGGTGTCATCTTTGAATTCTCTCTATTCACTTCACATATGTGTATGTATATATTTTTCTCATGTCTCATCTCATGTAAATGTAAATGCTGCGCACTGTTAATGGAGGGGAGGCTTGCGTATTGCAAATAATAAAACAAACAAACAATAAATCTCACTTTTAACTCAACTCCTGTGGTACTTTATACTTTCCCTGCCCTTCCGCCAAAAATTAAATGTCTCAATTTGGGCTGCAAATCTCACAGACAACGGGGACAAAATTGGGGCACTTAGAACGCGCCAGCCAAGCGGGCCGTGGCATTTGGGCGAGAAGCCCGTTCGCATTTGCACATTGAGGCGCACTA
This sequence comes from Ambystoma mexicanum, assembly GCF_040938575.1. Classification (NCBI taxonomy): domain Eukaryota; kingdom Metazoa; phylum Chordata; class Amphibia; order Caudata; family Ambystomatidae; genus Ambystoma; species Ambystoma mexicanum. The sequence goes on from NC_090922.1 coordinate 347,917,311, forward strand.
AATAGACGTATTCTAAACTTCAAGTTCTCACAGATGCCTATACTACGTGATGTTGCAAATAAAGAATGCGAAGGACAGCGCCCAGATGAGGCCCACAAGTCGCACTGGAAGTATAAGGGTCTATTTTTTTTTACCTTGAGACAGGGACCATGCCGAAAGAACTACATTTGAAGGGAGTGCGCAATAATGTAAGAGACGATAAGGCAGAAAATTCAGAAACTAGACCGAGTTTCATTTTAGTTCAGTATACGAAAAATCGTTGTCACGAGCACGGTCCGTTTTGCAGACTGCATTACGAAGAGACACAATGGAAATTTCAAATATAATATAAGTAAATCTTTACACGCTTTTATACCGGAATGAAGATTTAATGAATGGATGCATGAATGAATGAAGAGCTAGGAAAAGCTAGTAAAACGTGTTCGTAGTGGGCACATGGGCATTCAGGTCCACTGGTCTCACCGATCTCGGTCCTTGGCCCAGCCACTTTTCCCTGCACTACGGGACTGTCTCTGTAGCCTTCAGCCCCTTCTCCCGGCATTTACCTTGCACTTGCCACCAGCTGGCCCTATTATTTAATTTGTATTCAACTAACCATGTACAGCCCTTCCCCATGCGCGATCAGAAAGACACCTGGCCTAGTAGGATCGCTGTCTGTCTGCCCTTGTTCCCCACCTGCCTCGTCACGCCTAGAAACACTTGAGTATAGGCGTGTTACAAATGCCATATCATATATCATATCATTCCTCACGCATGTAGACTGTCGTTTATCATTGTGTGTTGGCCTCGATTTATCTCGTTACTTTTCGCATTGATTTTAGAGACGAACATACTCCATTGAACTATCCTTGCAAGCAAATAGTTTCTGATCAGCCGTAATAAATAAAATCAGTAATATTAATGAAGTTCGGCTAGCGAGACTAATTATAATTTTTCGTTTTCATAACAGGTATTTGATCCCATTCTGCCACTGCGACACCGGCGGATGGATTCTTCAGCAGACACCTGCAGCTTTGTGTCAACAACTGGAGCACGATCACCATATTATGGGACGATCGCCAAGGGCCCACATGCCCTTACGCTGTACTAGTGGCTAGAAGCAACATATCAACCTTTAGGCTGGACTAGTGCCTAGTTGATGGAACAGCCTTGCGGTTCACCGTGCTTCCACAGTGATTCTTTTTACGAAAATGAACACCCTGTGTACCATAAAGGAACAGTGCGTGAGTCAAGATGAAACGGAACAGTTATTGCGGATACAGATAAAAGAAAATAAATGGCTTTCGGAGTTCATATGGCAATTGCTGAATATTCTCTAAACATTTAATGTCAAATAAATGTACTTTACCAAATGTACCGTGTTGCTGTTTCATTTTAAAGTACAGTTTCATATTCCGAATTGTGGCGCGCTGTGTTGTGAGTTGATCTGTGTTGGTTTCCGGGTTCTGTGTGGAGTTGCGCAGAAGACGACTGGGCGTGTTTGCCTACGCAGCACAGTAACGTCACGGAGAGAGGCGGGGAATATGAATGTTTGCGATCGGGGAAAAGATAGGATTATCAGAAAATGGCGGCTCCCTGGTGCTTGTTTTCGCGTGCGTTTAATGGACGAAAACTCAGGTAAGGTCCATAGGAAAGTTTTCTAAAATCGAGCCACTTAGGCTTAAAAAAACATGGCCGACCCGTAGGGACATTAACATTTTTTACTAGACCATGCCTTTAAATGACCACATTTTTGTGTGACCATAACTTATCCTCCTAGTTCAACAGGGTTTGTGACCATCTGCTGAAAGAGGAATTCCTGGAGGGGTTTATTCATTAACCTGAACTGCCAAATGAGCATGATGAAAGACTTCCCCATGAAACATACAGTGCCTGTCTGACATTGCCAACCTTTTTTGAAAGTGCAAATTGTCCAAAGAAAGGAATGTATCCTGTCCTGTCTTGGCCTCACAATGACTGTGTGGTGGATAATTGTGCTCCCATTAAAAAAATATTTTTTTTTTGCAAAGGCACATGCTTCGATTGGCCGAAGTGTATCAAAATATTCTGGTACCTTCCTTCATGGTCCCACCGCAATATCAAGTTGACTACATACCAGCACTGACTGCAGGCCAAAAGGTAGGACTTTAACTGTTAATGGGCAACTTGGAGGCTGTGAACCTGAGATATTTCATTGACTTTTGTGGATGCGAGGGGGTGAGGGAGATCTAGATATATACTTCTTGGCTATCAGGCGATGCATATATGTCTCCTTCTTGCAACAGAGTAATAATGCTTTGGAGATTCACTATTTTGAATGTTTGCTTTTTTAAATAATGTTATTGAACACCCTTAGGTACTGGATCAGTCTCATCCATCTTTTTCCCAAATAATGTTTTAACTTACAAGGGCATATGAAGCATCTTTGCTTGGACATCCGGGTGGAAATCAGTACATCTCAGCCCTCTCTGCCTGCGCAGTAAGATTTAGTTTGCTGTTTGCTTGAATCCTGTTTCTCCCCCATCTGCTGTGATATTGATGGTGTGTTTAGACAATTTCTCTGTGTTTAAAATGTCTAGTGCTTCCGGGCACTTCTCTTTCGGGAGGCGCTCCAAAATTAGTGCTATCCTGTGCCACATTTCCCTGTCATACTGGGAGACTATTACCGTAACTATGGTTGCTCGTGTAGCAAATGCCTGTTGTGAAGGATTTCAATCAGGCGACATGCACACCTTGGTCTTGGCCTCGTATGTAGCGCCTAACTTCGGTGCTTTGCTCCTTATTTATGTGGATTCAATTTTGGGATGATACACCACTCGTGTCACACCCCCTTTTCAAATACCTTGGGTCACAATGGACCATGAACCAGGCTGGTTGGTCAAATGCAATATTTATTTATTTATTTATTTAAGATAAAAAAAACACTTTTTAATAAGGGGCAGCAATCACCATTGGGGTGATCATTACACTAAGAATGTGAGCAATACACTGGGTTGACTTTTTAGTGGAGCATATGCACAGCAAAGCAGCAAGGAGCGCTTTTTTATTTAGGACAGATAGCACCCAAGTTAGAATTTCCCCCTGCAATTTTCCTTCAACCCACCAATAATCAATTCTGAGTGGATACAAAGAAGCAGCAGGTACTCAGGAAAAGGAAAACCGAAAACAATACTTAAATCTGACCTTCCCTCCCCAAATCAGAGAGAAAACAGATTTGAAACCCCTTGCAATGTGGTGAAATGACACTCGGAAATGGATAAATCAATAATGAGTGTTAAAAACCTTGGATCAAATACGATTCCTTACTAGAGCAACAATGCAAAGATGCTAACAATCACCAAGAATGGATTACCAAAAGCATAAAGTTCAGAAATGGGTGGAAAGTTTAACACAGATTGCAGTCAAATAACATGTTAAAATATACACGTTTGCAATTCCCACCAATAATGACCAAAACGGTTTTAAATAAAAACAGGTGAAATACAGTGATTTGGAGTGCGGGTCTTATATTGGGGGATAGATATACATCACAGGTACAAAAGGGAATTGAAAGTAAGTTTCTAGCTGGTAAATTAAAAGAGTAATGCAATATAGAAGGAGGCGCGCTTTGGGTAAAATAATGGGTGAAATTGGAAAGGAAATCAGTTTGTGAAAAGAACAGTTTTACTTTAAACTAGATTTAAGCACTAAGAAAAGTGGAACGCCACCCATTAATTTTCTAAGTTTTGCTGCAGATGTGACCCTTCAACGCAGTGTACCGCTTTTCTTTAAGGAAAATTACTTTTTTAAATCAAAATATCGCTAATGACATATGATCTATGCAAAACAGAAATTAAGAGAAAAGTAGTGCTAATGCTTGGAGATTAATGACCAAATGCACAGAAAATTCTGACAGTTGGACAAGTTATCAAGATAAGGAGAGGATGACTTATGGAGTGGGATGAGGACAAGGCAAGACAAAGGATACTAGCCATTTCCATGGGGTGATGAAATACTCACAATCCACCTATTCGTTTTGGGCTTTTTGGACAATCAATCGGGTCTGGTCACTACATGGCAGGGCACCTGGAAAACATCTGTGCGGTTCTGGTCGCCGGCTGGCAGGGACTGGACGGGCAATTCTGGTCACTGGATACTAAAGGTCATCAGGGTAGCAGGATTGCAGCAGCATGCAGTTGAGTGGCAGCAAGCCAGGCTGGACCAGGATGCCAAAGGTACCACAGCTTTCCCCTTGTTAATGGGAAATTTAGTGGGTTCTTAGATTTGAGGCCTTGCTGGAAATGGGATCAGCACTTCTTGGGTTTTGCAGTGGGCCCTGGGGTAGGACCAGCAATGCTTGGCTTTGTAGTTGGAGTCTGGATCTGGAAGATGACGGGAACAGGAACGCAGTGCAGGAAATCAGGAAGAGGGTCTGTCTAGAGTCTTGTCAGGTACCCTTATTTATAATGCATAATGACATCAAAGTATGGGCTCGGCAGGGTTAATTAAGCACGCCCCTAAACTACTTGGATTGGGCAGGGGTACTAGTCAATGCCTTGTTCTCAACTGGTTGGATTTCCAAGGGAATGATGTCAGATTTGAGGTGAGTTTAAGAATGTCCAAATACTCCCACAATTACTTTACTAAAAATCCAATTTTGCCAAAAACATATATTTATACAATTGCAATCTCTTAGCAAATTATATACACAGGTTACATATGTGCAGCACATATTAGTCCAATCCCCCAGTCTGTGGGACCTTGTTTCGCCCTTCTAATACATTTTGGTAATTTTGAGCATGAAAGATTCAGCCATAACTTTATACACAGATGTGAATTATCCCAAGGGATGTATGTACAAGAATTTATGTTTGCAACAGTGAACTTTTTGATTTATCCTCAATACTTTGTCCCTTCTGTCCCCAAGGTGTCACTGAGTTATACCATGTCTCAAAGGAAAGCAAACAAAAGAAAATCACTTTTAAACTGCAAACATTTTACAATTTTCCAAAGTCTTGCTGCAGAGATAGAAGTCTTTAAAGTGTATTCCTGAAATAGTCTTTGGGAACAATTGGCAGTCCCTTTGCTGTGGGTCCGTTTTTTTTCTTTCCTTCAACTGCTGCCAACTGTCATTTTCTTCAGAGCATGGTGGGGGTTTCTCCCTTGATTGAAGTTATATTGCCCGTTCACACTTCAGACTTCCTTCCCTGAGAGCTTCATTGTCAGGGTCCCAACGGAGACGAAAGTCTGTTCAACCCTGTAATTATCAGGGCATTGTCAGTATCTGCTGAGAGAGAGCCCTCCTTTTGGTGCCACCCCTCCAAGCAGAAAACTTGTTTTTCAACTTGCAATTCCAGCCACCATAGTTTTAACCTTTAATTTGTAATCCCATCCAGCTCCAACTCCCTCAGGGTCACCCGCGTCAGCAAGCAACAAGTTGGTGGTAGATCTCTTTCTTCGGCTGGGGCCTCCCTCTGGAACAGCCTCCCTGCCTCCCTTAAACTTGAGAACCATTTCCAGTTCCAGAAGCACCTCAAATCCTCTCTTTGCTTCTGCCTTTTCTCCTCCTCTGCCCTGCTGACCTCCTGGCTGTATCCAGATCTGCGCTGGATTACCTGGACACCCTCTGATCCCGGGTCCCTCCCCACCCAGTCTCACTCACATGCACTGCCCCTTCCCACGCACTTGCGCGATCTGAATGACACCTGGCCTAGTAGGATCACTGTCTATCCTCCCTCTGTTCCCCCCCTGCCTCGTTGCGCCTTGAAACACTTGTTTATAGGCACGTTATGAATGCCATATCATAATATGATGCTGAAGCACATCTACCACAATGTAGTCTTCAGGGTAGGGTTGCTTCTGTATGGTTCTGGGCTCATCCCTGAAATTCACAATTGAGGTGCATATTCTCACATCATAGGAATATTGGAAGTGAGTTGGCACTCAGCCTCCAATTATAATCATGCTTCCTTTAAAACATTTTGTACGCACTGTGCGTTAAGTCAGACATGGGAGACGGACAAGAAGACATGCTTAACTGTGCCTATGTTTAATAAAGGATATTATGCATCTTCTAAACCTAATCGAACATCTGTCCCTACCACAAATACAAAAAAGGCAACATAAACTTGGCCTAGGAACATTATTCCCTCTTTTAGCTGGCTAGTGGTGGTCAGATTCTGAACCCTACCAAAAGAGGTATTGGTTCTCTTGCATATGTAAGAAACTCATGGTGGCAACAGTAAAGACAGACAAGTGATAACAGTTCAAGTGTGTTTATTAAAGCGTAAATGCAGGGTGGAAAAACACCCAATTTAAACCTAAATCTACCCGTCGAAATAGGTAGAGGGATTGTGTGTTTAGTGTAATGTATTTGTACGCCCCTGTCGCCGGGTGTCCTGAAGCGAGACCAGAGTCAGGCCTTGAAGGGTCAGGGATGGGTGTGGCGGACCTAGAAGTGTCCGCCTCAAGGTCTATCACATCCACTATGGATGTTTGGTCATCGGAAGTGCCCCTGTCACTTTCGGCGGGTGTGGCAGTGGGAGAGGAGAGGAGGCCCACCGCTTTACAAGGCGCTCCTTAAGGGTTTTAGGCCGAAGGAGTTTACAAACCGCACACAGCTTCTCGTCGTGATCTAAGGGGAGACAGGAGTTGCACGGCCTGAGCTCATGCTTCCACAGGTATCTGACCCTACACTTAGAGCAGAACCTAAAAGGAGTCCTTTCCATTGCAAAGGGGGAAAGAGGAAAGACATAACAGATATATGGCCACCCCGACCCAACTCTCCCTACTGTAAAAGCCGGCAAGAGGGCCTGGCCACGTGGATGCTTCAGCCGCCGGATCTTAGGTGCTGAAATCCACCGCCGTAGACAAGTCCCCCTCTAGTCTTAGTCAAAGTTGTTCTTGCCGTCGAAATAAGGGGAAATAACTGACAAGTCAGTTTAGGATAAACAATGTCTCTTATGTAAGAGCTTCGCTATAGGGCGACCAGTTATCTGGGCAGAAAAAAACAATATGAGGGACCTCAGCGCGTGAGAGATTTTGGGTACACTACACGTCACGATACACGTCACGATAGGAATAGTGTTACAGACACGTCTATGCAGACGTCCCCCTTCGGTCCCCGAAAGACAAGATGGAATACTCTGCGGTTACCACTGGATGTCTGACCATATGCACAGCAGGTGATTCTAAGCAGATTAACAAGCATAAGAAACCTGAATTATCACCCATTTCATATATGTTAAATGTTAAAGATATTTGTACTGCGCACCATCATCAACGGCGTTGGTCCCCAGGCGCTCTATGCCTGAGGGTTTATTATTTTTTCTTTTAATTCTTGCGAACATTGGATAGAGCTTGAGGTAATGCTTGTACTCGAGGGGCTCCCTAAAGGGACATGTGCTGTCTGACTGCTGAGGCAGCGCTTTTGGAGGCTCTCGAGGTAACTAGATGGCCACTGTAAGGAAACCATGGTATCAACAGTAAGACGACAGACACAAGTGATCCCAGTTCAAGGGTGTTAATTGACTTAAAAAGGGTTTGGAAAACGCTCATCGAATCCTAAATCTACAGATGGGAGCCAGCTACGACCATCAAATAATAATAACAGTCCTTGTAGTGCCTTGTCAAAATAAAAGGGCCTATACTAATAAACTGATTTTCAATCCATACCTCTAAATGCAACAAAATGTGAAAGGACTATGAAATGCAAAAATCAACAGTGTCCAAAATAATATGTCAGAATGGTAGAGCAATAAAGTTCCCTTCCCCACGTTTTTAGCACAGGGTAAGGTACAGCCCTCGGGCTCTATAGCACACTAACTTCTCTTGGCAAAAGGAGGCAGTCTCTAAGGCATGGCAGGACCATCTAAGACAGTCTCTTAACAGCAAAAATAGTCTCTCGCTCAAAGAAATTCATGTTCAACAAAAAGATCTAAACTTAAAGTTCTCTTTCTTTCGCTTGTAGCACATATCGGGTGGATCATCCACCCCAGGGTCTCCCTCAATCAGGCTCGGGCTCCCTTCAATTTCAAAGACACCGTAGCCCCCCCCCCCCCCTCCTTCGGGCTCAGGCCTTCCTTTCACTTTTTGTAATCCCAAAATGGAGGGAATGGAGTATAACCATGTGCAGATCGACCTGCGGGACATGAAGTATGAAGCACTATTCACGGATATGATGACCTGGAAGGAGGAAATCATGTTGAAGCTTGACTACCTCAAAAACAGAACGCTGGAACAATATACGTATTCTGGGAATACGAGAGCAAAAGGGGGAGACCAAAGACTTATTAATACCCTCTTCCTCACGAACAGCAGGAAAGAAGTCCAGCTTGAGAGAGCTTGCAGAGGAGGATGGAGCAAAGGCCTGAGGTTGGTAGTGATCCGATTTCTCAGGTACAGAGAAAACAGAGGTCCTTGAGAAGGCGAAGGGCCTGGGAAGTGTCCAGTTTAAAGGAGATGATGTGAAGGTCTTCCAGGATTGGTCCGGACTACCCTGTCCAGGCGTCCGGACTGTCGCCCCCTCACTCAGTGGTTAACAGAGAAGGGAAATTTGCTGGTCATTCCCCTTTGCCTTGGTGTTTGAAAGGGGAGAAATTGACTATCGGGTCACCAGTGGCCAGGAAGTACAAAAGGTGTTACATGCGCTGAAGGAGGAGGCCGATGCGACCAAGAGTGGAAGGAGACGGGGGGACACTGGCTGAAGTGGGTCGGCAGAATGGCTTCCACACAAAGAGGAGGATGTTGGGGGATAGGAAGTACAAGAAGCTCAATACACCGTCACCAGTGAAGTGAACAACAACTGGACACAAGCAGAATGGTCACTGATGCATCAAAAGTTAGGTAATGCGCGGGCTGCGGACAGAGTACCGATAGACTTTTTCAGAAACTAGTCTACAGTCTGGGTACCTTATTTGACTAAACTATTGAACGTAGTGCTGGCAGATCTCGGAGTCTTGGACTTTGACAAAAAGTGTCCCAATACATAAAAAGGGGCACATGATGATCCTGCTAATTTCAGACCCATTTCCCTGCTAGATTCTTTCGGGCGGGAAACGTTTGCCCAGGCACTCTTATTCCACCTGGTTGACTGGGCTCTGAGTAATGGAGTAATAGACCGACAGGCAGGGTTTTGTGAGGGCTTGAGCACTAACGATCAAAGCCTCTGACTGGTTTGTGAGAAATAGGCTCTACTTAGAAAGACAAATATTTATGCAGTGTTTGTTGATTTATGAACTGCCTTCGACACTGTACCCTGAGCAAGTCTCTGGAAGATTGTAGAGGAGCTTGGCATTCCTGCCGCTTTTCTCGGAGCGACCCAGAGCCTTTATTTATACAGGGATCTCTGCAGTGGTCCGTTGGGGCGCTGATGAAAGTACCTCCCGCAGCTTTGACATCCAGTAGAGAGCCCATCAGGGATGTGTGTTGGCACCCAGGTTTTTTTTTTTTGTATTTATTAATGAAGTCCGGAAGAAGCTCTTGGTTGCCCAGACTAACGCCCCTTTGCTTGTGGGCATTAAGTTCCCAGCTCTGTTTGCAGATGATGCAGTACTCCTCTCCTTAACACCTGTCGGTGCCTGCAAACAAATGGAGATCTTTGTGGCTTTTACAAAGAGGAAAGGCCTCTCCCTGAACAATAGTAAAACCAAGGCCATGATTTTCAATGCCAATGCCAGGAAGAACCAGAAGCCTCCAATTTGGAGGACGGTGCAATTGAGCAAGTCCAGTCGTATGATTACTTAGGTCTGAGAGTCTTGGCGTCATGTGGCCAGAAAATGCAGGTTGAGAAGGCCAAGTTAACGCTAGTTGGGTATAGTGGGGCTCAAGCTGGATTCACTAATGAGCATGGGCATGGTGCAGTATGGGTCTCGCTGGAGGCTTATAAAGCACAAGCACGCCAGGCAGCACTGTACAAGGCTGAACTCTGAGGACAAGCAGAGATACAGCCCCTTGCATGGCAGAGAGCAGATATGAAAAAAATATTCAGGGACTGGCCACCTCAGCCTCAAACATTCCAGGGTTATTGGAAACTGGTCTAGAAGGGTTTGAGAATATCTGCAAATTGCACTGGTGCTCTACTGGGCCCGCTTATGGTCAAAAAATCCATCTGCGCAAATATAAAGCGGCAGTCATGGATGTTTTGTCGCAGCAAGGGCGCAGCTCTTTGAAGTGGGTGGTCCAGGTGAACATTTATTTGGGTCAGCTGGGCTTAGGGGGGAGTATTGGTCTAACCCCTCTGTAATAACATCCGCGCCTAAGGAAGTGAGTAAGAGCACAGCGGGGGCTAAGGTCCAGCGTGATATCCAGGCAAAATCCAGGGTCTCAGAGCAACTGGCCCGATACCTCGCTATTAAGAAACGGGTCTGTTTTGAAGAGTACCTGGATTACGTCACCTGCAGGTAGGAAAGGGCTGCGTATTTAAAGTTCTGTATTCGAGTTATGTCCACAGCCGCTCTCGTTCACCGATGGAACATTGCCGTTCCCGCAACATGTATTCTTTGCGGTGAAGCGGATGATACTAAGCAACATTCCCCATTACTTTGCCTGGTGACTAAGCCTTTGAGGAAGTGTTTTCTGAAGCCGTTGTTTTTAAAATCACAGCTGCAGGACACTAAGTGAAGAAATGGCTAAGTGTTTGGACACTGCAGACGTATTGGCTGTTTCTGCTACCAGCAACTATTTGAGCTGGGCTGGAAAAATTCAAAGGCCATGGTATTAGCTCTATTTTCTGTTAAAGAGGAACCAACTTGTTTTTAAGTTGCTTTTATTATGTTAAACAATGAATTTGTTCTTGATCTTATCTCCCAAGTGATTAAGATGTTGATGTATTTACTTTTTATTGTGTAATGCTTTTATGACTGTCGAAATAAAGCTGTGGATGATGAGAATTGTCATATGAATGCCCTCATGTTGCCCGAAGGGTTAAGGGCCAAAGTTAAGCCGAGGGAACAGCAGGTGGTCAGGGAGGCTACAGAGGAGGCGCAGTTTAACCATGGTGGCCCATTGAATGATGGGCGTCTCCGGTGAGAAGTTGAGGTCTTGGGGTTTGGGGTGCGGGGGAGGGGTTCTGGGTTGTTGGGGATAAATTGGGGAGTGTTAGGCAGAATTGCATGCAGTACCCTCTGGGACCACCACATATAATTAGGAGTACAGGTGTAAGCAAACCAACCTTTGGTAGAAGTCTGTACTACACAGTTTTGTGGTAGTGAGCTGAGCAGCCAGGATTATCTCAAGAGCAAGAAGAAGCAGAACAAGACGTTACACAGAGGTCTTACAATCACAGTGGTTCAAGTAGAGACCTTACACTCAAGGTTTTTTGGTGAAACACTTATTAATTTATTACACAATCATTTAGAAAACATTCACTAGAAGGAGGCAACTTAATATTATACACAAGCACACTTCAATACCAAACCAATAAGTTTCTGAACCAATTATGCTCCCCTGAAATAGGAGCAAAATGGCATTTCAGTTACTTTCAATGGGAGTAAAAAGGTACAAGTTAGCAGAATAGACCACACATACTTTCTTAGGCAGTGCAAATAGTTTTAGTTCACTAGAGGACTCGATTCAGTTCAATAGGCCGAGGCCAAAGTCAATGGACTAATGTCTTGTATAGGAAAGAGCAGTTCTTGAACGTTCTCAGAAGTAGTGTGTATGAAAAAAACAATCATATGTTGGGTCACAAGTTGATTAGGCCTGCAAGTTGGGAAAGTTCTGCGAACTTTCACCACGAGAGGTAAGTTCTTTCAATCGGGTTGGCACAGTACCTTAATATAAAGAACAAGATGCAGCAGAAGATGTTGGTTCCTGGCAGTTCCTGCAAATCTCACTGTTCCTGAGCCTCAGTCATGGGGTCAAGAGGGAGGACATTGGGGGACTCCTGCACTGTACGGGATCGTCGGAACACAGACAAAATTGAGTTGCTTCAGTTCCAGTAGCTGTAATTCAAGCACACAAACTGGTGTACTTCCCCCTGGTTAATCCTAACCAGCTTCGAGAATGGTATCCAGGTGGCTTACGAGTTGATTGGTCCCACCAACTCACATGAAGAAGTCGTCCTTGAAGGGGCTTCTCTGTCGAGATGAACTTGGCAATTCGGACCTGCAGCAGGGCTTCACCGGGCAAACCAGCGGTCCAGGAGTTGCAGCAGCCGTTCTCTTCCAGCTCATCTTCGATTCTTTCGTTCCAGTGGTTGACTCTGCTTTCCAGTCCAAGAGACTTTCCTTTTAAACAGTTTTCTCCCATTCATTCCAGCTTAGCTGCCACTCACCCAGCAGGGTGGCTGTCCTTGCCGGACAGTCAGCCAGCCAATCACGCCAGATTGCATTTGGGTCTCCTAGGTTCAAGCAAGCAGTCACAAAGCCTACCCACATAAAAGGTTTCACCCTTGATTGGATTGCCCATCACAATTCCCTGCACACATCCCCTCCATCACTCTCATCCCATGGTCAGACCACCACGCCATCCACTTTGAACTCAGTTTGACCAAAGAGCCCTCGGCCAGGGCCCCCTCCTCCCTCCAGCACATGCTAGAAGCTCCCGCCTGCTTACCAAAGAGAGACTTCTACCGCACCTACCCATACCTGCTCTTGAACCACCATTCTCCACAAACCCAGAAGCACTGCCCACTAACTATATCAAAGCCATTTCCCATGCGGTTGATGCCATTGCGCCACTTACCCTTAGAAAGGGTAAACGCTCCAAACATACCAACTCCTGGTTCTCACCCGAACTCCTCGAGCTACGAGCCAAGCAAAGAACTGCACTGTCCTCATGGCAAACCAAACCTAATAACTCCATTAGACTCGCATTCAAAACCTTATCCAAAGAATACAAAAAAGCTATAATTAAAGCAAAAACAGACTCCAACACTAGGATCTCAAACGCCAAATCAGGTTCAAGAGAGATGCTTACCATCTATAGAGAACTTGAATCACCAGTTTCGGAAACACATACAATCTCAAAGTATAAGGAATGGTGTAATCGTATCCAAGAAGCCATGCTCAATAAACTGAACTTGCTGCAAAACAAAATTACTGAACACCAACAAGCGCTGGGAAAGCTCATCTCATCTATTTCGCATAAACCCTCTCCAAAGGTCCTGCTATTCTCATTTAAGGAAATGAGTGAACTTGAAGTGGCAGCACACATCAAATCCATCAAACCCTCTAATTGCAAAGGAGACTCGTGTCCAGCCCAGTTTATTAAAGAATGTGCAACCACCTTAACACCATTCATTACGGCCTTCATCAATGTCTCCTTCCCAACTGGACAGGTCCCGGCATGCCTTAAAGAAGCCTGGGCCCGACCCCTCTTAAAGAAACCAACTCTCGACCCTAACACCCCAACGAATTACCCGCCAATTACAACAGTACCATTTTTACTAAAAATACTTGACAAAGCAGTTTACCTGCAAGTTCACCATTTCCTAGAAACCAACAACCTGCTAGGTCTCAGGCAGTCCGGTTTAAGAACTGGCCATAGGACCGAAACCGCACTACTAGACTTAAAAAATCAGATAGACGACCTTAGGGATGCCGGAGAACCAGCCATCCTCCTAGACCTATCAGCGGCATTTGACTTGGTGAACCATGACACAATCTGCCACCACCTCCTATCTGCTGCCAACTTCTCTCCCGCAGCAACAGCCTGGATCACTTCATTTCTTCAAGAAAGAGTGATGAAAGTATTTTCAGATAAAGCCTGTGCCGACTCCAACTTCATTAAGTGTGGCGTCCCTCAAGGATCCTGCATATCTCCCACCCTATACAACCTTCCAATGAGGCCCCTCTTTAGCTTCTTGGACTCGCGTGGCATCACATACACTAATTATGCTAATGACACGCAGCTCCTCATCCCCCTCACAGGGGACTATGAAGCAGACAGCAAATCTCAGAACTCCACATATGCTGAAATCCAAACATGGATGTTGATAAATTGGCTATGCCTGAATGGAGAAAAGACGGAGATTCTACTTTTGAGCACATCAGGCACCCTTAAAAAAACTGGCCGTGAAATACAACTTTCTCGGTTGACAACACGCCCACCAAAGTTGTGCTTACTGTTAAAACCCTGAATAGACAGGTTAGCGCCATCTCCTCCGCAGCAGCTTACCACTCAAAATTGATCACAGCAGCCAGACCCTTCCTAACAAAAGACAACTGCATTGCCATAGCCAGAGGAATTGTGGGATCTAGGCTACATTATTGCAATGCACTCCTGGCTGGAACCTCATCTAGAAACATTAGGAAACTCCAGACAGTACAGAATAATGCATTGAGAACTGCCACGGGCATAGCCAAACGTGAGCATATATCAGCAACCAGAAAACTTGTCCACTGGCTACACATTGGGGAACGCATCCTGTTTTATAACCCTGGCACTTACACATAAGTGTCCGCAGGACACCGCTCCCCTGTACCTATCTCAGAGGATTACCAAACCTTCCTCAGATAGACCGACCAGAATGGCCTATGTAAACAGGATCGCCATCCCCAAAACACTCAGAGCAAGAGCGGGAGGAACTAGCTTTCCAGTCATTGCAGCCTCCAACTGGAACCTGCTCCCTCCTCACATCAGGAACATTGACTCCTACACAGCATCCAGAAAAGCTATCAAGACACTACTATTTATGTAATCACTGTTTGTGTGTAATTACCTGCCTCAGTACTCACAAAATAAGCCCTGTGCTCACTGTAGTAACCACTAGACAAGCCTTAATTAACTATATGAAAATGCAATTCGTTCTGTAATCTTGTAATCATGAATTTCTTGTAACAAGGTCAGATTCTTGCAACAGCACCTCGATGCCCTTGGGCTGTAGTGTGCTATACAAATTCAAATAAATAAATAGATAGGAGACTAAGCACAGGGAGTTTCGGGCACCTCCCTCACTTCCTGCCCACCCCAGACACCAGAGGCGGTCTTCAGTCCTGAAGCCCCAAAGGCATAGAAACAAAGGGACCAGACCTGGTTTGGCACGCAGAGACAAACATTAGAAGGACCTTTCCAAATAGAAATGGTGAAAAAAGAAGACGGGGACCTGTTTAAACAAAGGGGTTTAAGGTGCCATCTTGAAAAACATGGCTCCCGCGATTTTTAGCTACCGGTGTTCGCAGTCAGGAAAAATCATGCTATTTCCTTGTAAAACAACTGCCACCAGCCATTTCGATAGAAAAGGATAGCATTTGACGGCTACATGAGTTTCTAGACAAAGGGGATAATAGGTAACCCCTTCAGCACTCTATAGGAACATAGTGTGTGCTGGGTCTAGGAATTTAATAAGACCAGTAAAGTCAATTTAACTTTACATTCTCTGGGAAACAGTAGTTTATCCCAGAGAAGGTATTTAAACCTTTGGGAAGTCTAAAAAGACATCCCTGTGTCACTGCACCGAGGGTGCTGTGTAACACACATGAAAAGATGCCTATGGAGTTATCTTAAAACTCCATAATCAAAGAACACAAGAGAAAAACACACATCAAAATCCACGAAAGAGTGGGGAAAAAAGGCTCATACTCTTTCCAGGTAAAAATAATCAAGTCCTCAAAATCCAGCAAAGTTGCTGGGGTCTCTAAGGTGAAGGGAATTCGCACATGTTTGAGAATTATCCCTAACAGGGAGCAGTTGAGTTTCGTTGCCTACTTTGCTATAGAGGGGTCAGGGAGAGGGAGGAGTTACCGAAATTGTGTGCATTGATGGAGGGCAGGGCCGACGCGATCAAGGTGGGGACCTTAAATGTCAAGGGATTGAACTCACCCAAGCCATCTTTGACGTGTAGGGAGTTCCGTTATAGGGGGCTGGATGTATTGGTGGTCCAGGAGACCAGGCTCGTGTAGGGGGAGGAAAGGCACATTCCGGGGGCTTAGATTGGGCAGGTGTTCTGAGTATCGGGCCTACCAAGAAGGGTGGAGTGGGCATCCTCCTCAACCAGAGAATTTGCTTAGGGGAACCGTGAGTGTGGCAGAAAGCGGCTGGTAGAGCTCTGATAGTCTCCAGCACCGCGGAAGGAATACAGGTGACCCTGGCCACAGTCTACTGCCCGAACCTAGGACAGTTCCAAATTCTGCAGAAGTGATGGGGGAGATACAGTGGGCCTACTAATGTTGGGGAGGGTCACGTGGATCACAGTGGGGGTGGCAGGCAGCCGATAGGTGGGGGAGTGTAAAGGGGAGGCATCCTTAGAGCAGGGTCTGGTAGATGTGTGGGGGGAATGCCACCCGGCTGATGGGGGCTATATCTTTTTCTCCTCAGCTCATGGCTCTGGGACGCGGATTGACTATTGGTTTGTAGAACAGCAGCACTTGAGGAAGGTTTCGGGTAGCAAACTTATCCCCATTAGTTGGTCGGACCACAATATGGTTGACATGGGCATCTCAATGGTGGGCCTCCGAAGGACGAACTCCATATGGTGCTTCAATGATATGCTCCTTAAGGACGTGTTGTTCACTGGGGAGAGGAGGAAAGCAATAGAGGAGTACTTTAGCTTTAATGACAATGGGGAGAGGACATCGGAACGGTGTGGGAAGCTGCAAAGCCTACGTGGAGAGGCCTCCTGATATGAGAGCGTGCGGTCAAGAAAAGGGTTAGGACCCTTCTGGTAGAGAAGCTAAGGAGCGACATTCGTGGGCTGGGGGATTTGGAAGGAGGGAAAATGGACGGTGACAAGCAGCAGCTAGCAAGGGAGAAGCAACGGGAGTTGAAGTAGTTGGAGATGAGGAAAGTATTGTTCAACTTACAGTTCCTCAGACAGCAATACTACGAAAAGGGGGATAACGCGGATGCTCTACTGGCGTCTAGGCTGTGGGGGCAGCAAGCAGATTGTTGGATAAAGGCAGAGGAAGACGCAGGGGACTCACTACACTCCACTACGGGGTAAGTTCTGCAGGAATTTGCCACGTTCTATGAACAATTGTATGGGGAAGAAAGGGTGGTTGAGGAGGGGGATCTGCAGAGATACCTGAGCGGGATGCCCCTGCCGGTCCTGCACAAGAACGAGAGAGAAGACCTAGAGGGACAGATCACTCAGGAGAAGGTATTGATGGCAATTTGAGCGTTAAAGGTCAAAAAGGGTCCCGGGGACGGTGGGTACCCAGCAGGGTTTTATACATCGTTTTCTAGCAGCCTGGCTCGGCACATGGCAAAGCTGTTCCACTACATCCTGGCCACGGGAAAGGTGCCTCTGTCGTTTGGTAGAGCTTTAATAGCGGTAATTCCCAAAAGCAGGTTGAGACACCAAAAGCTGTAAGTCATATCACCACATATTCCTCCTAAATGTAGATACCAAGATCTTTACCAAGGTGCTCGCCACCAGAACTGAGGGGGTCATATCAATATTAGTGCACTCAGACCAAATGGGCTTTATCCGGGGCAGACAGGGGGCTGACGCACTGCTTAAAACGCTGCAACTTATGGAGGCTGCGGCAAGAAGAGAGTAACCTGGTCCTGGTTGCCCTGGATGCCAAGAAGGCGTTTGACCAGGTAGATTGGGGTTCTCTACGGAGAGTTGCACAGATTCTGGTTTGGTGAACAGATCTTGAAGGGGATACGGCACTGTACTCATCCCCGGTGGCACGGGTGGTGGCCAATGGGAGACTGTCACAGAGAATCAACCTGAGGACTGGTACAAGGCAAGGTTACCCGCTATCGCCACTCCTATTTGCGCTGTCAATGTAGCCGCTCGCGGAGTGGCTGCGGCGGGTGCCTCAGGTGGAGGGCATCAAGGTGGGGGAGAAGGAATTCAAGGATGGGCTCTACGCGGACGATGTCCTACTGCATCTGGTGAACCCACAGAGTTCAACTTCAGCAGCCTTAGACATCAGAGGAGTATGGGGGCTGGGCTTCTCTGGGTTCAAAGTTAACAAGGGAAAGTCGGCATTATTTCCTTTTGCAAGGGATGGACAGAGGGATATAGAGGCACTCCAGCCCCTCGGGTTGGAGATTCAGTTGTAAAGCATATAGTACCTGGGAGTTACCATAGATACACCTTGGTGGGGGACCTAGCCAGAGCAAATTATCCACGCATTTTTAATAAATTGTTTAGTTAAATGATGAGTTGGGGCAAAGGTCATATCTCATGGATGGGGAGGCCGAACGCCCTGAAAATGAACTTCCTTCCGAGAGTACTGTATATGTTCTAGATGTTACCCATACGGGTGCCAGAGGACCTCCTGTGGGAGGCGAAGGCCCAGATGGTACGGTTTCTATGGTAAAAACGGAAGCCGGGGGTGGGATACGATACCCTGATATTGCCCTAAGATAGAGGAGGGTGGGGCTGCCGTACCTGATGTTGTAATATAAAGCCACTCAGATGAGAGCAATGGTGCCACACCTGCAGGAGGACCCAGACAAACCATGGGTTTATCTTGAGAACTATCAACTGCAACCAGCAACGGTGGGGGGAGTGGCTCTGGGTCCCAAGGAAGCGGATCCCGAGGAGAATTAGGGACCACCCGATCCTTGGGGTTTACTGGGAGGTGTGGATAAAGGGCACTTTAATGCGGGGAGTCACCACATGGCCTTCACTGATGAGCCACATTTGGGCCCCCCAGTGCGGGATGAGATACCCGAGCCGGAGAGATATCAGAAATGGTTTGAGGCAGGGCAAGCTAGAGTTGGTCAACTGTGGGTGCAAGGATGATTCATGGGGATCCAGGAGCTGGAGACTGGCTTGGGCATTGGAAGGCTGCCCGTGCGTCTATCTCAGGCTAAAAGGGGTCTTCACATCAGAGAAATGGAGGGAACTGATTCAAAGGGAGCGCATGCTGGTAGAGAAGGTGCTCGATACGCACACAGAGGTGAAGGGCCACATCTTGTTACTCTTTAGGGTGCTGGTGGAGACTTTTAGGGACACGTTCAAGGGACTCAGACAAAAGTGGGAAAGGGACCTGGGTCTGGGGTTGAATTAACATTTCTGGCAACTATTGAGAAGGAGGGCATTTAAGACATTGGCAGTCTGTCGGTATAAACTACACGGACTGAAGTTGCTACACTGGTGGCAAGATGACCCATTGTGGCTCCCAAGCATGTTTCCATCAGTGAATCCCCTGTGCTGGCATGGATGTGGGGATAGAGCAGACTATTGCCACATGTGGTGGAGATGCCCAAAGGTTCAAGTGGACTGCGCTTAGATCTTGGGATGGATCAAAGGGGTGGAGGGGAGGGAACGTGGTTTGGAACCCATGTTGATACTGTTTGGTTTGGACAATCACAAAGGACAATGGCATATCCTGCCTCATATGCCTCACTTTTTGTTGTTAGCCGCAAGGGCGTGCCTGGCGAGGCATTGGAAGAGAACAGAACATCCAAGCCTAAAGGAATGGTCAGACACAGCAATGGCTATTTATCTTATGGAAAAGATAACAGCGGCAATTCATGGGGGAAGTGCAAGGATGGAGGGGGAATGTCAACAATTTTGCACTAGATTGGGAATGCGAGTTGAGGGTGCCGTCACCTATGGTGGTCCTGCTCAGTCTCGGCCGAAGCAATCGTAGGTATAGGTTGTGCACCCTGTTTTGGTTATAATGTTTACTGGACAGCTCTTTGCGGACGTTATGGTGGGCTGGAAACTTCACATGCAAGATATCATGGGAACGTTTTGTGGGTAGGGTATATGGGAGGGGGAATAAGAACTGACCTAATATTTTTTGTTTGAAGAAAGCTAGTGTTTTAATCACCCTCCAGTCTTTCTGTGCTTTTTGCTATTGCAAAATCATTAAAATTCAATTTACAACAAAAAAGAAAATCGTTTAACAACATTAGATATTTTGTTTTGCTCTTTTAAATGACAATCTGAAAATGCCCAACTGGGGACCAATTAAAGGAGGTTTCTCTAATGTTATAGATATATGATATGATATTTTATTTGTATTGCGCTCATACACAAGTGTTTCACAGCGCAACGAGGCAAGGGAGGACAAAACAACAATCTTACTAGGCCCAGTGACATTGCGAATGCTCAAGTGCATGGGAAAGGGAAGGGGGAAAGTGCAAGGGAGAGGGGAGGAGTGGAAAGCGCTGAGCAGAGGATAAAAGCAACAACTGGTAATGCAGCTAGCAATGTGGCAAGTGGCAATGTGGCAATCAGACAAGGGGTGTCTGATAAGTGCAGGTAAGGGGCTGTAAGGATTACAGATACAGAGCCAAGTGCAAGGGTTGCCAGGAGGCAGTGCAGGTGTGTGGCTGGGTGGGCAGGGACCGGAGCCAGAAAATCTGAGGATAGCCAGGTGCCCGGTGCCGAAGCAGACAGATCAGCAGGGGAGAGGAAGAGCCAAGGCAGAAGCAAAGAGGAAGGTCTTCAGGCGCTTCTGGGATCGAAGATGGTTCTCCTCAAGTTTCAGAGAAGCAGCGAGGCTGTTCCAGAGGGAGCCCCCAGCCGAGGAAAGAGATCTACCCCAAACTTGTTGCTTGGAGAAGCGACTGACCCGGAGGGACATGGAGGAGCAAAGAGATTGAGTAGGAATGTATTTACGAAAGGAGAGTTGAAGGTATCATTGGAGCCAGGCCCCAGAAAGCCCTGTAGACAATGCAAATGGTCTTGAATGTAATCCTTGCAGCCACTGGGAGCCAATGAAGAGATTTCAGGGCTGGAGAGATACGATCCCAGGCCTTGAGGCAAAGGACAAATCTTGCAGTCCTGTTCTGGATGAGTTACAAAGGGCAGAGAGTAGAAGCATGCAGATTAAGAAAGAGGCTGTTGCCGTAGTCCAGCCTAGAGAGAACCAGAGCTATAGAGACAGTGAACTTCTCAGGGAAGGAGAGGAAAGGAAGAATACCTCTGAGGAGGTGCAGTTGGTAGAGAACAGAGTATGTGTCATGAATTGCATTCCGTTCCTTTATTTGTGGATTTACATTTGTATGCCCATGTTCGACCAGTGATTTTATTAACCCCAAGGATACAAATTTAAAATGGCAAGCTAATAGCTGGTGATAAAAAGTCACTTGCAACCCGAATTCTACAGATAAACACAGCACATCGTTTCATATTCGCCTAAAGCCAATTATCACTAGCCAATGGCTAGTGGAAAGTGCACATTTGCAATTTGTTAATTTAATTTCTTCCTTTAGACGTACAACTGGAGTATTAAAGGTAAGTTATTTCTAAGACCATGACTAATTATATTCCACATTAGCACAATACTACATACATTGTCCATGTGGACTATCAGAAAGAATGTTCGGCGTACATGCCAAGTTATTTGAGGAGTATTTGTACAACCAGTAAGTTTCTGGTACAATTTTGAATTTGGAATTCTGTCCAATCTGTGGCAAAAAAAGTCTGATGTTTACCTTCCTTTTCCCCCATATTAAAATGATAAACTGTTCACAGATAGAAGGGGTACTTACGCATTCCGCAGGGGGATTCTTGTGAACTGCCACCTGCCGCAGGCCTCCTTTCTGGCATGGTAAGCTAGGGCATACCAATCACATTGGAGGCTGGGGCGCTCTGCCACGTTCCCAGTTGTATGACGAGGCCACAAATCTTTCCACAGGCAGAGTGCTTTCCTTGTGGCAACGCAGGAGTGCGCTCGAGGGTCCCGTTACCTGCCCTTTGCAAACCCTCTCCGAGAGTGTCCTATTCCTTAGTGAGTGGGATTATTTAGGGTAAAGAGTGTAACTTTTCCTGGTTCCAGCGAGCTTTGATTTGTCATGGCCTTGGTTGCGACAGCACCCCACTCCTACATGCAGCCAGAAAACAAATGTTATAAGTCTTAACCAGCATCCAAACAGTCCAGCATCCTACAGCCACACGCGTATGCCGTGCTGCTTATGATGATCAAGTTATCCCTATAATAGGGAGAGGGGCAGTTCCAAAAGAGCAGACCCCAGGCAGCTCCATACAGCTTGCGCCCTTCAGCCACATGCTTACACTAACAAGGTTATCTCCACAGCATGGAGGGCAGGTCCAAAGTAGCAGGTAGCAGGGTCGGGTGCAGTCCACACGCAGCCCCAAACAGCCAGTGAACCTTCGGATATGTTATTTCATTGATGTTGTAGCGCATTTTATATAACCAGTTAGATCTTCGGATGTTAATGGGTATACTTAAAATCTTATTGTTGCAGCCGCCCTTTAGTTACCCTAAACAAAACTGTCTGCATCACCTTGGCATGTCCACCTGTAGAATTGCCTACAGTGATGTCAATGTCCAATGAAACTTAAGAAGGGCACTTGGCAATACGGTGTGCTACACCATTCAGCCAGATAAAATGATGCATTCTGAAGCCTCCCTGAAGTGGCAGGGTTGTGCAGTAACTTCAATAGAGTTCCTTAACCTTATTGCATGAATACAACGTGACCCCCTGCAAAATCTGTTTACAATGGTCAATGCTACCTCCGTGTGCCTCATGCTTGAAAATGTCTTTCTGGTTTGCATATAATGTGGCATACACAAAATAAGTTACCCACTTATGAATGGTACAAAGACCAGTGTTGCTCGATAACGGAGGCCAACCATTTGGGCATCCATGTCTTGTCCCCTCACCCATTTGGTGTTTTGAACCGTACTGTCCTATAGCTTGGTGAAAGGTGGAACTGGCAGGCTGTCTTCTGACACAGTCTTGATACCCCTGGTCTCAAGTCAGCCATATTGCATCATAAAACCTATATCTTTGCTCAGACCTCTGTTTAGATTGAGCATCAGAAAGTACTTGGACCCAATGTTTTTCTGCATGTGGTGTCTGCGATGCTACCTTTTGGAATAATCAGCTACACATACTGATGTGTTTGCCGATCGTGGGTTAAATTGTGCCCCACTGGTGTTTGCTGGCTCAGGACTGTGCATCTATACAGATGCATTCTTTCATGCAGACTCCTGGCACGACTAGCCAGCATACTTACCTTGTAGATTTTTCTGGAGCTGGATGAGATATATATTAATGGCTGATTTACCATTGCCTGGCCTCTGTATCTTTATTGTTCGGTTCAGTGAGGTTGATAAAGCAGATATGTTGGGAGGTTATGCATCTCCTAACCTCGCCTGGGTATGTTCCAGGTCTCATTTGCTCTTGATCTAGTGAAAATGCACTTCTGGTCACAGACTTTTCTAGATTTCTCAGTCGCTTGAATGCCATTAAGAGAATTTCCTTGACAAGGTCTCTCAAATTCTTATCTCTGTTGAATATCGGTTGTAGGTCTGTACACATTCTATTCTGTTAGTGCTGGATGATAAGTACCAAGAGTATTTGTTCCAGTATTCTCTATGCAGGTTCTCACCAGTATTCTCTATGCACAATCAAAATACCTGTGAAGTAGTCTGGCTGAGAAAGGGGGTGGGGGACAGAAAGGAAAGGAAAAAAAAGAGGGGGGAGAGAAGAGTGAAAAGAGGTGAGAGAGCAAAGAGGAGCGAGACAGATAGAGACAGAGGCACCAATAGGGACCAGACCTTTTTGGTCTCCTCAAATGGAGGGCAGCACAGAGAGTCAGTAATCAACACCACAGTAAATGCTCAAGGTGCAGAAATCAGCATTTCTGGTGACATTGTTTTATGGTTTTTAGTTTACAGTTGATATACCCATTCTTTAATGTATTGAAATATGTGTATCTGCTTTTATGGAAATGTTCTCTCTTTTCTGGACAAAAAATTGATTTGTATCTATTCATTATATTATGTGCAGCAAACCCATAACAGGAGATGCTAGCAATGCCCATTTTTGTAGAAAATAGGAGAGGTATTGAACAAGAGCATTGAAAGAAACTGTGTGCACATTCTAGAAATCTGTAAATGTAGTAAGGTATAAAAGAATGGAAATCCTGATATACTTGTGAAAATTACACACACTAAAAGCAAAGTGAATTATCTACGGAATAACATGCCTACAACCAACACTTGAGTGAGGTACTGTGTATTCCAAAAGGTACGAAGTAACTTGTTAAAACATAGTCCCTCATTTCAAATCGTTAAAAATTTTTTCTTTTAAAATCACAATCAGAAAAATGGATTTGGACGAATATTTAAGAAAATTCCAAATTTACCACACGTGTAATATCTATTACTATGGTGCCAACAGTTCTGTGGGACCAAAAGTAGCCCAAAGTATATGCCTGCGGTAAGCTAATCAGGATCTTTTAAGCAAAAGCTATACATCTGTAAGGTATGTTGGTCCCTATAATCATACCTCACATTTTCCCACAAGTTCGAGAACAGTATAAAATCATGGCAAGCAGGACTCTTTTTCATTCCTCTGAGGGGGTCAAAACAGCCATCAAAGAATGCAACCAACTAATGTTAACCTGCCAAGTACAATATCACATGCTTGCCAATTAAGGCCTCCATGTGTGACAGAAGGTCGGGAAACAGCCAGACCATCCTTGTGGCATTTTCATTAAACCACAAGGGTATGTATGTAACTCTCCTCTTCCCCCCCAACCTTTTCCACTTGAGCTAAAGCAGCTGGCTCGCTTTATGTTATAAGAATCCTTAACGTAAAATGCATTCTAAGAGATGAGAAAAATAATCATAACAAAATAAATGATTTACAATATGCCATGACGTTTCTAAAATTAATTACTATTTTACACAAATGTATGTATTTAACATATGCTTTATTCAGTGAACCTCAAGCAGGACTGTCTTGCACCATAAATTACAGTCTTGTGCGTAGTTCAAGGGTTCAGTCCTGTTTGCTCACGGTAAACTTCTATGTCCATTGAATCCTTAATGCAAATTATTTCGCTCAGATATGTCATCAAACCTAGATTTCTCTACAGAGGATGAAACTAACTTTGCTGGCCAGTCACACATTTTACAAATTAAGATGTCTTGGGTGACCAATAGTAAACACTACCCAGACATTTTAAAGCCAATGGGCCTCATTACGACCCCGGCGCTAAACCATGGTGCTATAAGCACCATGGTCCATGCCGGGGTCCGCCATGGTGAATGACAGAATTACCGCCCCATTCCAAGGTTGGCGGGGAGTAATTCCCCATTCACCATGTGCCCTTCCCCATTCCCATTTTTGCCCCATAGGGCTCAATGGTAATGGGGAAGGCTCCAAGTACGGTGCCGCAAATTGCGGCACCGTACTTAGCATCAAGGTCCCTTTGCGGCACCCTACTTTAACGCCTGCTAAAAGCAGGCATTAAGGTTGGGTCCCGCAAAGGGACCTCGTAATCAGGCGTTAAACCCTTAACGGCGCTGATACCTTTTTTACGGCGCTGTTAAACCCTTAACGCCAGGGTCGTAATGAGGCCCAATGTGTCTGGTGCTACAGGCAAGATCATTGTGTAAAATGTTTGGCAAATGTGTTCTTAATGTTCCACTTGAAGGTCAGTTAATCCTAAAATCAGCTACAAAGTATAATTCTGCCCCCCTATCACTGTAGAGAAGATCAACACACAATGTCTGATATCACCATGCTAAAATCCCTGCATCCAATTAAATCTAAATAGCGAAAAACCAGATTTGAAAATGCTGATAAAACTTGCATCCATGCTACTCTAGATTGCTGCAGTGCTCATAAATGCAGGGCTGCTTAATCACGAGAAGAGACAGTCTCCAATATCTGCCAGTAAAAAGGAGTGGATGCAAATCATTGTAGACTCTTTGATCACAAATCTGATGCAAAAGGTCAGTCATTCCTACTTGAAAACCTTAAACGGCTTGAGCAGACCAGTCTTAATGAAATTTCTCACACTAGAAGGCAAAAATAAATCAAAATATGTATTGGTGAAATAATAGATATTTACCTCAGCAGCGCCTTTCCATGACCGCACTGCATCATCGAGCTCTCTAGTCGGACTTGAACGGGATGCCCCTCCAGAAGCAGTCTTTCTTTCTTGTGCCACAGCTTCTGTAAAACATGAGTGTGCCACTGGCTGGACCTTCTGCAAAGCTTGTGACAAGAACTGGAAGTGGACATGCATAACAGTCAAGAAACATCGACCAAGCACCTACAAAAAAGAAGCAAAAAAAAACATATCCGTATATAAACAAACTGATTATAAACATTGCTTACTTTTTCAAAAAAACATTGGCAAGACAATTCTTTATGGGAAGACAGTTCATATCTAAATTAAAACAACATACATATTCTTCAGTTGATTAGACAAACAAATCAGACCGAACAATTAGCTTAACATATTATTTTCACTGATCCGCAACAATGTATTATAATGCCCTTGTACGGGTGTAGTTGATCTACCTCAGGCACACTTCCCATTTGATTGAAAATTGGAAATGTAAACTCCTTAGTAAATAACATAGAGGGACTTTTATTTGCAGTTTATCAGTTCATGGCATGTTTGTATATGGGAGAGTGGCCCCCTCAAGTCTTGAGGCAGAAAGGGCTTAATAAAAATTAAAACTGCTTAGACAGATAGACTATACTTGAACAATTTTCTTTCAGTTGCACAAGCATAAAAGTACATTCAGTTAAATAGAAATAAACATTGCAATCATAAAATTCATAAAGGAATGAGCATGTATAATTTGGGCCTAGACTGAGGATGGAGGCAATACATGGTCAAGAAGAGGAAAATAAGGTTAAAACGGTTATTGTAAAATCACTCACTGATTATAAACATTGCTTACTTTTTCAAAAAAACATTGGCAAGACAATTCTTTATGGGAAGACAGTTCATATCTAAATTAAAACAACATACATATTCTTCAGTTGATTAGACAAACAAATCAGACCGAACAATTAGCTTAACATATTATTTTCACTGATCCGCAACAATGTATTATAATGCCCTTGTACGGGTGTAGTTGATCTACCTCAGGCACACTTCCCATTTGATTGAAAATTGGAAATGTAAACTCCTTAGTAAATAACATAGAGGGACTTTTATTTGCAGTTTATCAGTTCATGGCATGTTTGTATATGGGAGAGTGGCCCCCTCAAGTCTTGAGGCAGAAAGGGCTTAATAAAAATTAAAACTGCTTAGACAGATAGACTATACTTGAACAATTTTCTTTCAGTTGCACAAGCATAAAAGTACATTCAGTTAAATAGAAATAAACATTGCAATCATAAAATTCATAAAGGAATGAGCATGTATAATTTGGGCCTAGACTCAGGATGGAGGCAATACATGGTCAAGAAGAGGAAAATAAGGTTAAAACGGTTATTGTAAAATCACTCACTGCAATAAAATAAGTACAAGACTAAAATTAATTGATACCAAATACAAACGGGTTTGTCTCAATATTTCAATATTAAAGATTCGGAAAACAACGTACGTACAATAGTTAAAGTATCGTGAGGAGAGAAACTTCTCACACCCTCGCCTTTCCTATAGTCACAAATAGCACAACACTATTTAGCCAGGATTTGCGCTCCAAGCAGCCATGCTCTGAATTTGTATTTGTGTTTATCTATATGTATTGCGCACCTAGCCCTTGGGCATCTGGGTGCATTGTTTCGGTTACATTAGTGCAAGGTTACAGTGAAAGAGTGCATACATAGAGCAGAAAGCAACGATATATACATTAAAGGCTAAGGAGCAGCTAACAAAAGCAGAACATTACATGAGCCAAATACAGTTATATACAGAAGAAGGCACTGTTTGGTTTGGAGGCTGGCTAGCTTCCGGAGAGGCAAGCCAGTTTTTGGTTTTAGTTTTAAATAATGTGAATGAAGGTTCAGATCTTAGGTTAGTAGATATGGAGTTCCATAATTTGGAGGCAAGGACAAGGAAGCTGCTGCCGCCGGATTTCTGCCGGCGGTTGTACCCGAGGATTAAGAGAGAGTTAAATTGGGCTGATCTAGTAGGTCGATTGGATTGCCTTTTGGTGAATTTGCACACCAGGTAATCAGGTGCTGAAATGGATAAGCATTTGGGTGTGAGGGTCAAGTTTTGAGTGAAATTCTGTTTGTGATTGATAGCCAACGGAAGTTACATCTGCTTCAGAGAGATGGTGAGATCTGAGTATGTTGGAGGCCGCACTGACTGTTATTTTGAAGGACCTGAAGATTGTTTAGTTTGCATTTGCTGGTCCCTAGGTAGAGCATGTTACAGTAAGCCAGTTTGGATAATATAAGCGCTCTGGCTTCAGTAAAGCAGCTTGCTGGGAAGAGGAATGGTCTGCTTGAATTTATTAGTTTACAAGTGTACGCTGTAGCTGAGGATGTAGTATTCGCTTGTTTCGTCAACGTTAGGGTGGAGTCAAGATGGACGCCAAGTGTTTGACATTTCTGGAGACTGGGATGATTATGCCGTCTATGGTGAATGAGTTAAAGGATGTGTCTAGTTTGTTTAGGTTGGAAGCCGGTCAGTAGCAGTTCGGTCTTCTCATCATTGAGGGAGAGGCCAGGTGTGGCCATCCATGTCTGGATGATGAGGTAGATTTTGTTCAGTAATGTGGAGTCCTTGTAGTTGCCAGAGATCGGGATGAGGACCTGGGTTTCATTTGCATAGTTAGTGTAGGTGACACCCAGGCAATCCAAATCATCAAGCAGTGGCTTGGTGAATATATTATGAAGTGTCAGTGACACGCAGGACCCTTGTGGTACTCCACATGTTACTGGAGCTAGGTCGGCCGCAGCTGTGGGAGAGAAGACTCATTGTTCTTTTGTCTAGAAAGTATTGTATCGAGGCAGTGGCTTTTTCAGAGAAGTGGAGTGAGGAGGTCAGGTGGTTGCATAGGACTTTGTGGCTAACTAGGTTGAACGCGGCTGATAAGTCTAGCAGCACGAGGAGAGTTATGTTGCCTCTGTCTTTATGGTCATCGATCTGTGTTAAGTTCTATTAGTGCGGTTTCCATGCTATGTCTGCTTCTAAACCCGGATTGTCTGAGGCCGAGGAGGTTATTTGTTTCAAGGTGAGCCTGTATTTTGTGGGATGTTTTTACCCATGAATCCAAGCCCTACCATAAAACTGTGCAGTACTGGCATGGAAAACATCATGATGGTCAGAACTCCCCAGAGTGCACAGGGAAAACATGAAGAATAGGCTGCCACCCATTTTTGCCTATGTTGTGAGCACAGGAGGGCACTGCCTAAAACCACCATTGGGCTACACACACAGTAGCCTGAAACCATTGGGAATGGCAATGCTGATTGCCAAAAAGCAACTCAGAACTGTGGGGAATTCATTTTCATATTCCCAAAAATGGTTGAAATACCGGTACTCACCACTATCAGAAAGCCGGCGTTTTAAAACCACCAGACTTTTGTGTAAAACTGAACAAATGAAACAAAACCAGGACAAGGAAAGACTTGCTAAGAGGTGGATACAATGTAAAACTATATTCTGAAATGACTTGAAGTAAGTCATTATTTAATGTATATGTAAACATTCTAAGTTTGATTTAAACTGGGAACAAAAAGTGACATTTAGCTGAAACCTGGCTTAATAAAACTGGATTCTGCCCGACAACTACCCCTGACAAGAGTTGAAACCTGCTCAGCCACTCTTCCCAGGCCTAGCTGCATCCTGCTGCCCCTTGCCAAAAGGAGTTGACGCCTCTCTGATTAGATTAGGGTTGGAGCACCTGGGAACTGGAAGGGACAGAACAATGCAACTTCCTTGACTCAGGCAAATGTTATATTGGGGGCGTCGTAAAGTGGCTTCCTCTTGGGAGAAACTGGGAGGGGCAGTGCCTCTCCTAGCAAGCTGAGCTTGGGGGAAGTGGATAAACCAGTTATTCCACCATGTGATGTGGGAAGCCACACCCCTTTTTGACCAGGGCATAATTTTAAAAAGATAGATAACTCATAGTGCGGACTGGTCAAAATTATAGAAGTAATATCATTATTCTTGTGATTTTTCTGTGCACATTTTAAGAGGTGTTAGGACCCTGTTGTATGTTCCTGGGGATAGTAGCGGAAAAAAGGTTGTTACTCCAAATGTCTGCATGTTAAAAATCTGACACTTTATCATCTGTAACCCATATCCCTGGTGCACATTTGTGTAAAATCTGGAAAGGTTTAGAGGTCGTTATCTGGATGAAAAGGGGAGAATTCTGTCATCAGTGGACACGACATTGTACAAAGACAGGGATCGGATGGTTTGGTGCTACAGAAAATATGTTAACTGGACCTATAATATTAGAAAAATGGTACATAGATAAATAGGTATTTGGGTCAGAAATAGTGTGTGCAATCTGTCAAGGGGAGGTTCCTCTGACCATAAAACCTACAGCATCACTATGACTCACATTTCCTTCCCCCAATCAAGGGAGAAAGGAGGAATTGGCCAATGATAAGTGAGAGGGGCAGGTTTAGTTATGACCAACGCACACACCCACTTTCCAAAACACATAAAAAGAGACTCCTGAGACAGGTAGAGACATTCAATTCCATTTGCTGCGGAGCATGCTGACCGATGACTTCACATCCAGAGATCCAGACTTCAAATCCATCAATCTCCAGAACCTGTAGCAGAAATTAACTCCAGAATTTGTAGCAGAGAGGCCTGAATGCACCAGCAGCATCCTCTTCAGCAGGCATCAAAACCAACCAAACTATTCAACAGCCGGGCGAGCTGTTTGAATTTTTGCCAAGAATTTTTGCAAGAACCTGTAGCAGTATCCAGAAAGCAGTGCTGTATCCGGAACCCGAGGGAACCACAAACCAGACCGTTGTGAGCAGATCCGGTGCTTGACAGACCCAGAGAGCAGAGCTGACCCAGATAGCCGGGACTTCAGAACCACCCGCCGGAAGTCCCGTCCAACCTGACCAGACCGTGACAAGGCCTATTTCAAATTGATATTGTGAGTACCTAGCAGCACTGTGCAGAACCAATCTCTTAGTTAAAATAATCTAATCCAAACTATTTTAACCTAAGTAGAACAGCCTCCTAGAAATCGTGTCATCTGTCATTTTTAGAGCTGCACAACTGTCACCTGTCAATACTGCAGCTGCAAGCTGTCACCTGCCATTTTGAGTTTTACTTTAAATCTGAAAATCTACTTTTATTAAATCGTCCGTATCTCCGACACCGTTTGGGCTAGGAACGTGGTTTAACTTTCATTTTGAAGCTGTGATTCTAGGCTTTCCAACAAACCAAGAACCACCTTATACTTTTTCCACAATCACGATTTACGCACTCGCGAAATTTACCGCGATTTGCGATTTTGGCTCAATTACTCCACTTGTCAAAATAGCAGCTCCATTCTTTCTTTTGTTTACCAACAAGCATCTCTCAATCACCCTGAACCTCTAGAGGGAATTAAAAGCAATTTTAGCACCTTTTCACTTCCTTGCAAACCACATTAAAGTAATTCGCCTGTGTTTAAAACTCATCCCCGTTTTCTCTAAGCTTGCTGGGGGAACTGGAACTGTGTATTGCATTATAAAGTGTGATTTGTGGGATTCTTGAAGACTGTGTGCTCTCCTTCCATTTCTTGTATTGCATAGGGGGGGGGAGTGAATTGTCAAAAGAAAAAGTGATCCTATTACCTTTTGCTAAAATCATAAGTTATTTCTGTACTGCATTTTATTCCACCTTGCATTTCCTTGAAACCATCAAGCATTTTCAGCTACCTCATCCTCTACACTACTCCTAAGTAACCAAATCAGTGCACCCCTGTAACATTATCCATTGTTGATCACGGTCATATTCTAAGTGTACTATCAGATATAATTTATTATAAAGTGTGATATATATATATATATATTGTTTAATTGTCCAACAAAAACCTTTTAAATTTGCAAAACAAACCTACTTCTTGGCTCAATGGGGTCAGGGGGATTCTAAGAGGGGGGTGTTATACAAGGGTTGTCATCCACAGTACTGAACTGGATATAAAAATACATCAATAAGGGGTTTTTCTCAGCATCCCAGACTAGGCATTGACTTAGCTGTAGTGTTGATTGAATATCGCTTACAAAAGTGGGGGCTCGGAGCCGGGATATTCTGGGTTAGATTTACCACTTGTGGAGATTAATACAGTGTGCCAACTGACCAGATACACATATCCGGTTAAATCACCACGCTGTGAAAGCATCCCTCAAAGGAACGCTCTAAGGAAACTGTCTGTTTTGCAAAATAAAATACAAACTTCTGTAAGTCAGGAAGGAACTCAAATTTCAGAATGACGACCTTGGTAGATATGAAAATAGCCAGAGAGCACTTCTTACATAAGCTATTTGTGAGAGGTGAGTGGACTCATCAGGACCAAACGGTCTGGTTGCAGGCAATCGCGCAACAGGTCACTGAAACAGGGTCAGATATATGGGGAGATCAGGGTCCCCACATGTGGCCCTGAGTGAACTATATATGGCCCCTAAAGCCAAAGATGAACATAATAAGATTGCCAGGATAGCGGCATATTTGTATCTATATATGGGAGCCATGCAGGACAAATGTGCTGAAGGCCAGGATCTGGCAAATAGGCAACAGATGGCGTTAGAAAAGGCCCACTCTGACCTGGTCTCTTCTGAGCAGAGGAGCCAGGAGTCAGAAAATGATAGTAGGCAGTATATCATTAAAATAAAAGAGGACATGTATACTGCAACAGGAAAAGACAGACCAGGATACCAGAATTCTGGCTTTGCAGAAGGAGCACCAAGACAGTTTGGACTCCTTACTGCAGAGCCAGAAAAAGCTGGAGCAACAGATCAATTTCAACAGGGCATGCACAGAGCAGGTAGCCACCCTGCAAATCCAATTAGACAAAGAGAAAGAGGAAAGCAATAAATTGATTTTGAAAGACCTGGATACCCAGGCAGAGTTTGATGAAGAACGCCAGAAAGCTGGTGCCTTTCAAAGGCAGAGGGACGACCTGGCGTCACAAATGCAGGCTCTTGGTCAGAAAAGGGATACCTTAGGCCAGGAAGTCTGCCATTTAAAAAGAAAAATTGAAGAAAATCACTTAGCCCTCCAGGGGCTGGGTGACCTCCAAAAAGAGCATCAGGGCTTGCTAGATCACACCAGAAGGGTGGAGGAGGCTCTGGCAAGAAAGGAGCAGGCCAGTAGGGATGGGACTGAGGAGGTAACCCTCCTGCAGCAGAGACTGGCCCAGTACTCCAGGACCAATCAGGAGGCACAGAGAGAAAATTAGGCTCTCTGTCAGCACAATGATAGGCTCCAGCAACAGGTAGCCATGCAGGAGAGGTTGATAGAGTCTAGTAAGGCCTTAACTGAGGAACTGAAAGAGCAGGCTCTTGCATTGCAACAGGAAGTAGGGGCGGATAGAGATGAGGTTCGCCGGGAAAGAGAAACTCCTGAGCATAACCTCAGGAGCCCTAGTACCAGAGGCCTTCATCTCTCCCAGTCCCTGGACTCTGCCACCCCCATGTCCCCTCGCGCACATGAGCCCAGGGCCACGGGGATGGCAGATTACTATCCAGCTAGAAGTATGGGGCTCATAGGCCAGAACCCCAGGAGAGTAGGCCCATTAAGGGCATCCTGAAAGCCTCTGCCCAGTTAGGTCAGTGGGGAGGGGGTACCCATCAAATCCTGGCAGCAAGGAGGGATCTGAAGACTCCTCTGAGCATTACAGGACACAGGAGACCAGGTCCCCACATTCTGCCAGCCATTCCCAGGCTCGCAGAATCCGGGAAAACCTGGAAGATCAGACGGGCACCTCTGGAAGCAGCGCTTCTGAGTCGGAGGATGAATGGACCAGGGTTACCCGAACCAAAAAGGCCAATAAGGCAAAAAGGGCCTTGCTTAAGGACCCATTGAAACAAACAAAGACAATAAGGAGTGTCATCACGCCTCATCATAAGAACGCCAAGTATTCTGTTTGGGAACACTTGGAGCTCTATGAGCAAATGATGGAGACTTTCCATTTGAAGGACAGCAATAGCTGCATATAGTACGTCAAATGGACCTTCTCACCAGAATACTCTAGTTTCTTTGCTTGAGGATCAAAACCATTCAAGGTGGTCCACATACAGGGCGGCCATCTTGAAACATTTTTCTGTGCACAGAAATCCTCAAGAGGCTTGCAAGGCAGCCTACAATTTGCAATGTGGGGAGGATCAGGCCCCACAAGAGTTTGTGCAAGAATTAAAGCGTGCTTTTGCGCAGACCACCAGAAGGGTGCGCACGGATAGCAGAGAATTTATCAATATGTTTTTCCATGCCTTACCCAAATACATAATGACCCAGCTCGTGAGAGATTTTCATGAGAAAAGATCTTTAGACTGGGTCATTGAACAGGCTACCCAGATCTATGAGTTGCAGAAGCCCATCGAAAATAAAAATAATGCGCCGAAAAACCCCAAAACCAACAGCATCCCTGCTGCTGCCAAGGTGGCGGAGGTAAAGGTTGCCCCCGTTTTAGATTTGGAGATGGGGGGGCCTAAAAACCTGCCTGCACCAAATAATTCACAGCCCAGAAGGCCCTCGGGCCAGTCACAGACAGGGGGTCGAGGAGGTAGTCCCACAAATGGGGTCCCCGCTCCCCTGACTATGTAAGTCCCCACTACAAGGGAAACCGACCAATCCTGGGTTATGTATGGACTCCTGCAGCCCAAGGGGGGGATCCAGCCAAGCACCTGAACCGGGGAACTTCCCTCCTAACTTCCCCGAGGAGGGCAGAAATTCACCAAATCCTGGGCAGAACTTTTTCCCCAGGTATCCACCCAATTTCCAGCCCCAAAATCATCCATCCTTCTTTCCCCAATTCCCTGAGCCCAGACAACCTAATCCGGGAGAGGGGAGGCCAAGGGTGGAGGAGTACCCAAATCTTCCCAATCTGGGGTATTACCAGAGAAGGGATAGCTATCCTTCCCGGGATCAGCCCAGGGGAGAAAATAGAGCCCCGTATCAGCCTGAGCGGGTTTCACAACTTGAGCGCCAGGTCCAAAGTATGGCACGAGATCTGGGTCACATACTGAGGGCGCAACAGAACCCTCAGATGAGCATGCCACCGCAGAATGCCCCAAACTCTGGACCTGGTGCTCCAGAACAATGACGGGGGCAGCACCCTGATAACCCACCGGTTCCCAGAGAGGAGGCACAAGGGGAAGGGGGGTGTAAAGCCTTGGAGGAAGCTTCCTTCCCAACTTGTAAACAGCCCCTGGAAAACCAGGAACCGGAAACAAAATCTCCTGCCCCTGAAAGCCTGCCTCCCAAGGCGCAGAGGGGGGGTAGGAGAAACAAAGGACCCAAACAGACCCACTTTGTGGAGGTGGTACCGGTCTTCCAATTTGAGGGAGAGGGATCCTCAGAAGATCCGGGGAAAAGGATCTTCTCCTTCAAAGATGGGGGAACTCCTCCCAAGGAAAAATGGGTCCCAAGGGATGCCAATTCAGACTGGGGAGATGTGGAGACTGAGCTACCGCCGCCCATCATCTCATCCCAGAACCGACAATACCAAAATCCCATGGGTCAAACCCATCCTGATGACTGCCTCCAAAAAGGGGGGGGCGGCGCAGAACCCGAAACCATTTCCAGTTGCCAACTTTTTCTTTCAGATTCCCCTGGCTCGTCACAGAATTCTGCCCAAATCTCTTCGCTAGCAATGTCCGAAACCAGAAAGTTAGCCCACCAGTTGTCCAAAAATGTGCATTATCTGTGCGCTCTTGAGGAGAAGGAGGGAAGATATTATGCCCCGGTACAAGTACAGGGGCAGGGTACAATTTCGGCACTGGTGGACACTGGATCCCAAGCTACCCTTCTGTCCAAAAGGGCCTTTGATGAACTAAATGCAGGAAGGGGGAGAATTACTGTATTCCTCTCACCTCTCTTCCTGGACAACTGCAGAACTTTTACGGGAAGGAAATTCCCGTCGAAGGGACTGCAGACTTGGACATTAAAATTGGGCGACACAAGGTGAAACACCCGGTCATAGTAGTGACTCCAGAGGGCA
The DNA here is from genome assembly GCF_040938575.1 of Ambystoma mexicanum. NCBI lineage: Eukaryota > Metazoa > Chordata > Amphibia > Caudata > Ambystomatidae > Ambystoma > Ambystoma mexicanum. The sequence goes on from NC_090922.1 coordinate 347,952,980, forward strand.
CCCTTTGTTTACTAGGGAATGACCGCCTGAGAAGGTTGTCATCCCTAATAGATTGCGTAAACAAGGTCCTCTGAACCCAGACTAGCCGACCAATAAAATTAAAACAGAGTGTCAACCATGTTAGTTTAAACGGCACATGCCACATGGTTGAACAAAAATCTGACCAAGTAGAATTTCACTTCCAGAACAACCAAATTCCAGACGTGACAGTAATAGCAGTAGGACAACAGACTGGTGATGGTGGGTCCTTTCTATTTCTGAAAATAACCTTTACTAATCCACAATCAGAAACTCCCACTCCTATAGTCCAGAAAGATGTGAAATCAGCTCAGAGCCTGGCTGGTATTCAGCAAATTGGAGAGCAGTTGTTCATCCCTGTTCAGTTAAATGATGGGAAGGACTCTGTTCTCGCTCGAGTGTGTGTGAACAACGGTAAGAGCTTCATCAGCGAAGCCATGTTCCGCCAACTCCCAAAAGATCCAGCCATTCCCACATTCAAACTGATAGACAAATGGGAAATGGACCTGGAAGCACCTAATTCCAAACATCTCCTGCCAAGCAGGTGCATGCTCAAAATCTCCATTGGCAACAAGAGCATAGTCCATAATTGTTGGGTCGTGCGAGACGTCACTGCCGCATTTTACTTAGGCAGTGACATTCTCAATCGCTTTGACATTAGTTTGGACCTAATAAACTTCAAAGCTTGGTCCTGATTAGCGGATAATCCCATGGGCTTTGATGATCCAGAAAAAGCATTTAGGTCAGCTCAATTGCTACCTTATGCAGTTGAAATTCAGATCAAAGAGGAAGTCACCATCCCAGAAAGGACCCGACAATTCTCCCTGGAAGTGAAAGTTAAAAGAGGACAAAAATTGAAAAACCCTGATGCTTATATACATCTAAATGCTTCTCTCCAACAGCAAGGGTTGGGGGTAAACCCAACACCATTAGTCAACATAGAACATGACACCATTCCAATAGAGGTGGATAACAGTGACTTACAGAGTATTACTCTAGCCGCAGGCACCATCATTGGAATGGCGGTTGATGACCGACATTTCTCCATTGATTTCGGAAATTAACTGTTAGGACCGATCCCCAAGGACTGTTTTGACAGTGACAGTGAGGACAATGCAACACCAGACAAGATTTTCACCCGGCATGGGGGGAACTTCCCGGTGTACACTTCTTGCCCTTATGGTAAGGAAGATGTGACTTGTGACTTCAGAGGGGACGAGGTGATTTTCCAGGTCCATGAGGGCTGCCTTTCCCACCTGAAGCCTCCAGTCCAAATCAGCACTCTGACCAGGGATTTTTCCACCCAGCTGGAGGAGGCCGCTGAGATAGCCAAACCAGAAGCCTTTCCAGGCTTCAGGCAGATGGTGGAGGAGAGAGTCAACCTAGCTGATGCCTGTGTGACTCTGGAACAGAAGCAAAATTTGAAACAAGTTTTCTTGGATTTCCAAGATCTCTTTGCGGTAGACTCATATGACTGTGGTCGCACCGACATCCACACCACAACAATTCCCACGGACCCTGGAATGACTCCAGTGTTTGTGAAGCAATATCGTTTGCCTCTCGCATCCATGGAGTCCCTTACTGAAATAATTAAGAACCTTGAGTCCCGGGGAATAATCTGTCCAGTACACAGCACCTTCAATAATCCGGTGCTGGGAATATTGAAGCCAAACGGCCAGTGGAGACTCTGCCCCGACCTTTGGGAGCTCAACAAACGGGTCCATACTTCCCGATGGCCTCTTCCCTACATTGACCAAGGGCTGGCCCAGATCCAGGGGTCACAAGTATTCACTGCAATAGACCTGACCAATGGATACTGGACCGTGCCTGTCAGTAGGGAGGACCAATACAAACTGGCTTTTACCTTTGGAGGCCAGCAGTACACATGGACCCGGACTCCCTTCGGATACCTCAACTCCGGCAATGAATTCAACATTTTCCTACATAAGGCCATGCCCGACCTGGGTGCGAGGGGTAACCTGGCTTATGTAGATGATGTCCTCATCAAAAGTTCATCTGTGGAGGAACACATAGCGGAGATCCGTTATGTTCTGACACAGTTGAGGGCCGCCGGAGCAAAACTTTCCTTTCAGAAAGCACAGTGGTGTAGAACCCGTGTTAATTTCTTGGGGCATGAGATTACTCCTCAAGGTCTCTGTCCCAAGGAAAAGAAAGTGGAAGCACTCCAGAAACTGAAGGATCCCACAACTCTGCGGGAACTAAGGAGCCTCCTTGACTGACTAATTACAGCAGAAAATTCATTGAGGGCTACGCCGAGATCACCAGACCCCTGATTCATCTCTTGAAGGGGGGCGTCAAGTGGGAATGGGGTCCAGAACAATCCGAGGCAGTAAGACAACTCAAGAGAAGCCTCTCACAAGCGCCTTGCCTAGCTTACCCTGTCAGAAACAAGGAGTTCTTCCTGGAGACAGGGTTCTCTAATACGTGCTTGACGGCAGTATTATACCAAAAGCATGACAAGGTCAATAAAGCAATCTCCTATGCGAGCAAAACTTTATCCTCTGTGGAGGAAAAATTCAACGATTGTGAGAAGGCACTCCTGGCAACGGTGTGGGCATTGAAGAATTACCGTCCGTTTATCCAGGGGGAACACATCATAGTAGAGACTCCACACCAGCCTCTGCAATATCTCCAGAGTGACAGAATCCGGGCCGGAAATGTGAGTAATTCCTGAATTACTTCCTGGATTCTGTCAATGCAAGGCTTTCCTGTGGAGGTCAGATATGGCCAAAACAAGAAGAGTCACCTCGCGCAAGGTCTGGCTGACTTGCATGATTGTGCCAGAGAAAACTGTCTCGAGGACGAAAGTCTAAAAATCAAGGACAACATGGAGGCATACCTCAATTCCCCACACAAAGTCTTTGAAGAAGACAAGTGTGAGGGAATGCCCACTGTCTATGTGGATGGATGCTCGTACCATGTTGACAACAACGGGGAGAAAGAACTGGTGGCCGAAGTAGGCAATGCATGGGTGAATGAGTCCCCAGAACCCTCCGCTGGATACAAAATTGGTCACCGAAGTAGTCAGGTGGTAGAATTGATGGCTGTGCATCAGGCCATCCTCACTGCTGTCCAACATCAACTCCACGAACTGGTTATAATCACAGATTCGGATTATGTACGGAACGGGTTCGTGGAGCACCTGGTAAATTGGAAAACCAGAGGCATGTTATGTGCTAATAACAAACCCTTGAAACATGGGAAGCTAATCCAAAACATTGATGATCTGGTCACATCGAATGGGATGACCATCTACTGGAAAAAGATCAAGGGTCATTCCAAAGTAGAGGGACCAAACAAAACTGGAAATGACTTAGCTGATCAGCTGGCCAAAACTGGGGCCATCCAAAGGGATCTAATAGAAATAGAGTCCCTGTTGGGGGAAATCCAGGTCACTGCCATTTCTACGTCCCAGACCAATGCTCACAATGATCTTTCAACTGCACAATGGAGTAAGGAGACCCCTGATGCTGATTTGATTACAGCTCAGAAGGGGGATCCAATCATTGGTAAGTTTTACCAACACATTGAGGACCCTGAGAACTTTCCCCAGACGGATACAGATTACATTGGGAAAGAGGACCTAAGAGTGTTGATGAAATGTCCAAAAAGGTTCAGAATCCAAGACGGTTTGTTGGTAAGGAAATCCCAAGCTGTCCATGATCAGTGGGTGGTTCCTACCTCATTCCGAAGCCTGATGTTAAGTCACGCCCATGATGCGGCCACCGCCGGTCATAGGGGGTTTCACACAACACTGGAAATCTTAAGAGAGGTTGCATACTGGCCACACATGGGGCAGGACCTCGACCAATACTTGAAGGGGTGTCTTGCATGTGCACAATTTCAGCCATCATCCCTCACACACCGTGCGCCTCTCCAAAAGAGGGGGATGACACTGCCATGGTCAGATTTGCAAATCGACTTTGTAGGCCCTGTAATTCGCTCGTCTAGAGGAAACAAGTACATGTTGACCGTTACATGCTTGTTTACTAAGTGGGTGGAATGTCTCCCGGCCCCAAACTGCAAGGCAGAAACAGTAGCTGCCCTGATGATTAACCACATCTTTTCCCGTTTTGGTCACCTCAAAGGATTGAGTCAGACAGAGGTAGCCACTTCACCAGTGAAGTAATGACAAAGATGTGGGAGATACTGGGGTAAAAAGGAAGCTACATATTGCTTACAGGCCAGCTTCTTCTGGAGCAGTGGAGAGATACAACCGAACCATTGTGAGCCAAGTTGGGATATCCGATTACCTCTGGTCCCAACGGCCATCAGATCTACCCCTTCATCTGCAACTAAAATGTCACCATTTGAGTTGATGACTGGACACAAGATGGTGCTTCCACTGCATCTGCTCTACAGGACCCAAGAGCAGCTGATAGATGCCTCCACAACTCATGAGTATGTGGAGAATTTAAGGAAACACCTTCAGCATGCTTTTGCCTATGCTCAGCAGAATCTAGAAAGATCAGCTGATAGCATGAAAACCCACTACAACCTGAAGACCACCGGGAAGGAATATACTGTGGGGTACCGGGTCTATCTATACAATTTCCAAAGGAACCAGGCCAAACAGCGAACATTTTTGCCTACATGGAAGGGACCGTTTGAAATTATAGACAAAATCTCCCCTGTGGCCTACAAGATCCGCATCCCCAAAGGAGGTTTGGCAGAGGGGGAAGACAAGTGGGTCCATATAAAATCAGCTAAAGTGTTGCCATCCCAGACACACTCTGCAACAACTGGAGGAGTCCTCTGCAATACCAGAGGGGACTGCTCCAGAGTAATTCAATTCCAACCCTAAAATATCCCACATATAGTCTCTAAAATATTATGATTTCGAAAAAAATGTCTTATAATTGTATCTTGTTTTGGTTAAAATAAGAACGCAAATGTTTTGACTATAAAATGTATATGCAGAAATGTCTAGGAATGTGTATTGCCGCTTTGCTTTATCATCCTAGGAGAGATGAAACCATGGAGACTGACCAAGGAGGACGACTGGGGACCGGGAGCAGAGACCTGAGGGGCCCGGGGTACCGCCCAATCCTCCCATCAGGACCAGCAAGGAGAACTGATTGATCGACTGGAGGGAGGAAAAGATGGCGAACATCCCAGATCTTGCAAGTTCCATCAGTGAAAGGACAGAATGGCCACCGCAAGAGGGGGGGGGGGCTTGTGGGATGTTTTCTTTAGCTTTGTGTATTTAGCAATAATCAAAAAGAAAATAAAGCAGTGGTCTATCCTGCCCCTGTTTGACCTAAACCCCGCCTGGAGAGAAGTAATCACATTTTTGCAGTCCGCCCACTCTTGTAGTAATTTAAGTATTAGTTTACCAAAGAGCTTACCAACTCCATCCAAAAGAGAAATGGAGCAGTAGTTGGCTTGAGAATCTCTGCCACCCTCTTTATAAATGGGTACAATTATTGCTCTATGCCAGGATGCTGGGATCCCACTGCTGCGGAGTATAGCGTTGAACAACTTGCACAAGACTGGTACCCATATCCCAACCTCATCTTTGAAAAGATCTACTGGAATCAGATCTGGGCCTGTTGCTTTGTGATTGCTCGAGTAATTAAGTTCGACCACCACATCTCCAACAGAAAATGAAAAAGTAGCTGGGGTTATGGGTTTGTAAACTACAGAGCTAGGGACAGGTTGGGTATCATCTTGGTAGAGGTTAGAGAAATGGGTACGCCATTCTGTCTCATCAATATTGCATAGCATCTCTATCCCCGTTCAAATTCTTCTCAGTAACTAGCTTCCAGAAGGAACAGGCACCCCTAGATTGCAGGGTACCATGTAACCTGCCCATTGCTCAGATGCAAATTCTTTTTTTTCCCTCCCAGTTAGCTCTTTATATTTCAATCTTAAACCCTGTGGACTATTAACAATTCTTGCCTGATAGGCCACTGAGGACCCAACCTTTCTAGAAGTGGTGACAGGTGAATCAGGTTTGAGCTGAGCCCAAATGTACAGGGGCTCTATATGTGCTGGCTTGAATCATGTTGCCATGCGAGGGTTAACCGCCCTTGTGAGGATTGGCTTAAGCAGGGAAGGCTTGATACCCCTCTGGATGGACTGTAAAATGGGGATGAACTTATTGGCGGACATCTTGTCACCAAGAATGTTCTCCACAAAGTCCTTGTCCACCTGGGGGTCAATAATTAAGTGTTGGGTAGTCTATAGCCGCAGCTCGGTATCTGATTATCTACTGGAGAGTCGGCCACGGGCTGATCTTGGTGGTCAGGCGACTGGATGACAAATGTAGTCATCCTACTACTGGTCTACTACTGGTCTTGGCTGGATTGATCTCCCTGGTCTCCGAGAGAGCTGGGATCCAGAGGCACTGAGGGATCAATATCATTAATGACCTTAAAGGGGTCTTGATAAAGGGAGGATGGCGGGCCCTGGACAGAAGTGCTGGGCTGCAAGGTGTCAAGATGTAGCTTTTTGGCAGGGGGTTGGTGCTTGGCAGCGCCCATCTGAGAGGAGTCCCTAACAGACCTAAGTTCTCTAAGCAGGACATCCACTTCATTATTCTATTGTAATGTTTAGGGGTCCCCTCAGTGGGTATTGGAAACACTGAGGGGTAGAAGTGTGTTAAGAGGGTGTCTGGTCTTTGTGCTGCAAATACCCTTTGAGTGTATCTGCAGGGGAGGAGGAACCAGCAGACTGAGAGACAGTGGGCAGGAGTGGCAAAGGCGTCGAGGATTTAACTAATTTCAACAGCTTTGTCTTTCGAAGGGAAGCAGGGACATTTCTTTATAAGTTCTTGCATTTTCGGCATAGACTTGGGGGATGCCGATGCGCCTTTCGGTGCACAAAAGCATGGCCTTTTGTTTGAGGTGCCTAAAGCAGGTTTCAACACCAGTTCCGGAGGCCTGCCCTTCGGCGAAAGCGTGAGCATTGACCCAGAGGACAGGGAAGTTTTAGAGGCCTTCTCTGCGGACACCGCGTGGGCTTCGACGGTGCGCCATAAGTTGTGTGTTTAATGTTTTTGGAAGTGTGTGCGTCTGGGCTGCCGGGCGTAGTCTCCGTCACAGAGCCGCATGCCTGCTTAGTGGAGTCGGGGGCCCGCACATGGGTTTACGACGAACCTCGGTCACCTTCAGCGTCACTAGGGACGCCCATACTTCCCTCACTGGATTCCACCGTCACGTCAATGGAGGCTTTGGCCTCCATTGCGCGGACAGTCCAGCGATTGGTCCAGCACTCTTTCAGTCTTAGGATGGAAAGGTTTGGGTGATCTTTTTTGGGTGAGCCCAAGGAAGACAGTAGTTGCACACTCGGTGCGTATCCTTCCAAGGGAACTTCCTATTGCAGGTAGGACAGAATTTAAAAGGGGTATTTTCCATAGTAAATGGAAAGGGCAGTTTATGATGCAGCGGCAACGGGCGGACTGTAAAGGATAGAAAGAGAAAGTCTATGAATAAACTTTAGATAATCAAAGGCATCAGCTTGAACGGAACTCTGCAATTAGCCAGACCACAATGGTGGAAAGAAACAATTTGAAATACCTCGACGTGTGAAGGACCGTGGGTACAGTAGACTTCACACTAGGCATAGTATAACTAACACGCCCAGTAAAAGTTTTTTTTTAAGTTTCGAAAAGAAGTCTTGTAAATACTCAGCAACTACCACTAGATGTCAGACTATGCAGAGCATGTGATCTAAGCAGATCTAGAACCCTCCGAAATATATACATGACATGCATTACTCACCATAATAGCATTCCTGATGGTTGTATCTGCTTAAATTCACATGCTGTGCATATAATCTGACATTTAGTGGTAATCGCAGAGTAGTGCATCTTACTTTCGAAGATTGAAAGGGGACGTCGACATGGGCATAACTGTAACACTATCCTTAACGTGATGTGCAGTGTACCCAAAATCGCTCGCTCGTCGAGGTCTATATGGTTGGGTTTTTTCTGCCGTGAGGGAGTCTTATAAACCATGTGAGCGAGTACAGAAGAGAGAAGGAGTAAGAGGTCTATGTTCCTTCTACTCCATGAGGGGAGGAACAGGGGGTGCATGTGAATCTAAGCAGACAGAATCATCAGAAATGCTATTACAGCGAGTAATGGACGTCTTCTGATGCTTGTGAAACTGCTTAGAATCACATGCTGTGCATATACCAGCGAGCAGTACCCAGAGATGATGGTGGGATGTGTGAAGGAACAGTAGCAAGTAGCAAAGAGATGTCTTAGCACCGCTTGTCCCACCTGAGAATCAGACCTAGAGTGTGTATCTAAGCCGTAGTGTTGTGTAAAGGTGAGCATAGAACTCCAGGTTGCTGCTTTGCAAATGGACCCAGGAGGAACATTTGCAATGAATGCTATGGTAGCCCCTGTGCACCAAGTAGAGTGTGCTCTAGGCGTGAAGGCAAGATCTCTCTTGGCAGGAGTGTAACACAGTGTGATGCAGTTTACGATCCACTTGGAGATAGTTGATTTAGAGACAGGGTCCCCTTCGCTGCCAGCTGCCACTGAAACTAAGAACTGGTTTGTTTTCCTTAGCAGCTTTGTTTTTTCCAGATAGTAGATAACCACTCTCCTCACATCCAGTGTGTGTAAGCTTCTTTCCGCCACTTTAGTGGGGTTCTGGAAAAAGGTTGGTTGTTCTATGGATTGGTTTACATGGAACTTTGAGATAAATTTAGGCACAAAGCATGGGTGTGTGCGCAAAACCACCTCATCTTTGTGAATAGTGACAAATGGGTCCTGAACTGAAAGGGCCTGCAGTTCACCAACTCTCCCTATATAATATGGCGTCCTGGTGATCCCTATTGCCAACTATGACATGTAGTAGCCTGCGGATATTATCACTGGAGTTTCTACCATTTATAAATCATGTTTGGTCTTTGTGGTAGGATGCTCTCTATTCTGTGGGCTATGCATTTCGCCAGTATTTTGGCATCTGAGTTTATTATCGTTATCGGTCTGTAGGACCCGCATACTTCAGGATCCCCCACCCCCTTATCAAAAACTATGATGTTGGCCGCTAGCATTTATTTTGGGAGCCGGTATTGGGTCCGCATTTCTTGGAAGACTGCTTCCCGTTTCAGAGCCAGTTCCTCTGCCATGTTTTTATACATATCAGTTGGTATCCCGTCGGGGCCGGCGGCCTTACCGTGGGATAGTGATGGAATTGCTTGTGTTATTTCCACATATATAATACGGGCATCAAGTTTGTCAAGCGTGTCTTTAGCTATTTTGGTGATGGTCTAGAAAGGCATCAATGGCCTGGGGGAGAATGTGTTTGGTGGCATGTACAATTCTCGATAAAATTCTGCAAACCTAGCGTTAATTTGCACGTCCCCCGTTACTAGCTTGTTTGCGCTGACCCCAATAGTAGTGATCAATTGAGTGGCTTGCCTTCGTTTAAGGGCTAAGGCCATCATATGGAGGGGTCTATCGCTCTCATTGTAGTACTGCTGGGACAAGCTTGTGTATGAGTTTTGGGCTCTGGTCCTGGAGAGTTGTTTAATTTCGTTCCTAATTTTCTCGAGCTGGGGTTGGAGCTGTCTATCACGGGACTTTTTATGTCATGTTTCTAGGTGTTTCAGCTCAGTTAGTCGGGCCGCCTTTGCCCCCAACTCTTTTTGTTTGTATGAGATGCATTGTCCCCTTAAGAAGGCCTTAAAGGCATCCCAGCACCTATATGGGGTGAATCCCGGAGTATTGTTGTTTTCTCAGAAGTCTTCAATATCGTCCCATAGTTTCTCTACGATCTCGGGGTGTTGTAGGATAGGCAGGTTAAGGCGCCATGCCGGGGGTTTGCAAGGTGTATTGGGGACTGAGATGTGTAGCATCACTGTGGCGTGATCCGAGATGGTAATCGGCAGAATGTCACACCCAGATACCATATGCAACGTATTAGCTGGCACCAGCCAGTAGTCTAATCTTGAGTAACTGTTGTGTCGGTGGAAATAGAATGTGAAGTCGGATTGGTTTGTGTGGGTGCTTCGCCAGACATCTACCAATTTCAAGTCGGTCATTAGTGTGCGAAGGGTCGCTCTCTTCTTAGGGTGGAGTGAATTGTTGAGCGCCATCTCCTGGCGGTCAAGGTCCTGGTCAAGAGTTATGTTCATATCCCCACCGTTTAATGTAATGTTCCGCATGTGTTGGGCGCATTGGGTAAACGTGCATGAGAAGAAGGCCGTAAGGTGGTGGTGAGAGCATATATGTTTAGCAAGGCGATTGGTTGCTGTTGTATCTGGCCTTGCAACAGTATGAACCAGCCTTTGTTGTCACTGTAGATATGTTGGACTTGGATGGGGACCCATTTTGTGTATTAGAATTGAGACCCCACGCTTCCTGTGGCTTGATGAGTGTGCTACAGTGCCCACCCATCCTCACGCCAGCTTTTCAGATTCTATTTTATTGAGATGGGTGTCTTGAAGGTATACAATGTCTCCTTGCAGATCTCTTTTATAGTTGAGCATGCGCCTGCGCTTAATGGGGTGGCCTAGCCCTTGGATGTTCAGGGTTACACAGGTAAGTTGCAGCATTGTTTGTTGTGTATGTGGCTCTAAAGTCTGGCCCCGGCGAACCTGCACTGTCTTAGTATGTCAGTACGTCTTCCCGTCTTGAGCACGTCCCTTTCTCTTTTTCAAAAACAAATAACTTGTGGGATAACATTGCCGCTATTTCAAACATAAGACTCAAACTTAAGTCTTTTATGGGCCAAAGGTTAGAACATTGGGTGAGCCTGTCCTTCGGCTCTTGCCCATTACTAGGCTTGCAAGCCCATATGGGGTTGGTGGAAGCAATCCAACGGTTTGCTACCTCTGCCCATATATTCACCTCGAGTCCTGTGGGGAGTAGATAGGCCATAGTGGTAGAGGTCGCCTCTTTCGGCGTTCCTATCCTGGCGTTCTTATGGAGACATATTTGGATTACCACTTTTGGTTTTCAAAGTTCTTCTCAACATAGACCGGGTATCGGCTTTCCGCTGTTGTGCCTTTGATAGGAGAGTGAGAGGGGCCATGTCGGCATATCTTTGGGTTAGGTCTGTTTCAGGGTCTGCTGGTGCGTTTTCTTTGCTCTGCGTCCCAGCCACAGGGGCCCTCTGCCTGTTTTGTGCCTTTTCCCCCTGCTAAAAGGTGCATTCCAGCTGGAGATGGGGGCGGTGGTCCAGTTATGCGTTTTCTGGCTGTGCGCTGCCGTAGTCTGTTGACACTACATTTTTTGTTGTTGTAGGAATCGTCAGCGGATTCCGGGTTCCCAAATGACTGCCACGGTTTGTCGAGCTGTATGCACCAAATTTCTGAGAATTTAAGATAGTGTCTGTGCTCTGTGTTTTTTTAAGTGCCACTAATATGGGATGAACGCCTCGCTGCCTTCTTGATATTGCCATAGAGTAGTCGTTGAACATTTTTATTTCAGTTCCATTTAGGCGTATCAGGGATGATATTCTGTAGGCTTTTAGGATGGCTACTTTGTGCTGGAAATGTAACAATCGCATTGTTATGACTCTTGGGCATTCTGTTGGTGCTGGCTTAGGAATCAGAGCGCGGTGTACCCATTTCTATGGAAAGGTCCCTAGCATTGGGCAAATGGAGTTTGCTCTGTAGAAGTTCGTAGATGAACGTCTCCATGTCTGTCCCTTTGGCGTTTTCCAGGACACCAACGACCCTCAGGTTATTCCTGCGGGATCAGTTTTCCTGATCCTCCATTTTCTAACCCAGTCTTTAGACCTCCCGTATTACTCCATGAAGCTTTGATTCCGCAGTTGTCCGATTGTACTCCAGGGCGCTGATTCGTTGTTCGTTTTCTGTGGTTCTTTAAGCTTGTGTTAGCTGGCTTTGCACCTCCTGAAGGTCCCGTTTCATTTCGAGCGCCGCTGTGTTAGTTTCTTGCGTGCACTGGCCTATTGGCTTCATCTCAGCCAAGATGGCCTGTAGTTGGGTTTGATTTTCCATGTCGGGTCCGTTTCTTGCTTATCTCCTTGGTATACCCCCTGTTGGGTGGTATCTGGGGTATCCTTGGTGTCTGTTGCATGTACTCCTTGTTGCATGCCCCCCCCTCTTGCACGCACGTCTTGAGGGGTGGCCCGTCGGGGGTTTCTTGTTGCGCAGTAGTGGTGTTTTCCCTTTGTGGTGGATGAGGCATTTGGATTCTCTGAGGTGATTGTTAGCACTTGCTTCCCAAAGCATGGAGCCTTATGGGCCCACTGCGCATGGGGTTTTCCGTGGTGCTGCCTACCATCTTCTTCCCATGCGCCTCAAGCCCTTGTTTCTGTGGGCGGGAGCACTTTCCCCTCCACTTGCACTGCCCTGCTTGCTGCCTGTACACCGTGGGCCGTTCTCCCCGTGCATCTGCTTGTCTTGCCCCCTTGATTACACCTGCGTGTCGCTTCTGTAAGTTATGTCCACCCGTGGGACCTGTGGGCCGGTGGTACTGATCTCTAATCTTTTGGTCTGGGGGTTTCTTGCTCTTTGAGTGGGACAAAGGTCCCCTGTGCCGGCCTTGTAGTTGTCAGCCCCTTTTCTTGCCCCACAGGGTCTTTCTCCCCACCGTCTAGCTTCTTTGGAGGGTGTATCTATGGCTGCCAGAGAGGTGCCGACCCGGCCAAGCACCCGTTGTGCTGTGTGTGCTGGCCTCCCAGTGGGTCATCCGCTGTGGGCGCTGTGTTGCTGGCATGCTTATGAGGAGAATGCGCTTTTTGTGAGCGGCCCGTTCCCCAAACGAGTCAATTGTTCCCAGTGATTTGAAGCGGTTGTCTAACCGGTGCGCTGGTGTGGGCCCCCGCTGTGCGCTGGTTTACCGGCTTATCAGAGATGCTTGGGCCTGCAATGCTCTCGTGCTTCGGTGTGGAACTGGTGGTACCCAGGTGCCCTCCTTTGGCAATCTCCGCTTCTTTTGTGGGCTCCCTTCCTGCGCCTTCGGATGGTTCTTAGCTGCACAGCCTCGGGGCGATTTGTGGCGTCTTCTTTCTAGTGGCGCTCGATCCGCTGGGTTGCAATGTGCGGGATCCCCTCGTTTCTTGTGTTGCGGCAGCACCTGTAGATCCTGGGGATCTTCGCAGCGCAGTCCTTCACTGGGTGCAGGATCTGTTTCTGCTCATTCAATGGTGCTGCTCTTCACAGCACTTTTGCTGTCCCGTGGGGGCTCACTCCCTGCCTTCTAGCTTCCTGGGAGGTGTGCTTATGGCTGCCAGTGTGGTGCCAGACCGGTCTTAAACCCACCGTGCTTTATGCACAGGTCTCCCGGCTTGGCACCCGCTGCTGGAGCTGTAGAGCGGGTGTGCTTGTAGGGTGACTGGGCCTTGAAATGCAGTCAATTCCCTGGTTTAGCTGTCAGTTCCCAGTGGTTTGCGTTGGATTCTATTGTAGGCTCCTTGCCCTGCGCTGGCTTACTGGATCATCTTTAGCACTCGTCCCCATCTCAGCGCAGCTTCCGTACTTCATTGTGGGGCTGGTGGAGCAACATTTTCTCCTTCTGCTGACACCGCTCCTGCCGTGTGTACCCTTCTTGCACCTTCAGATGGTTTTTGTTTACCTGACCTTGGGGTGTTTTTTGGTGCCTTCGCTCCTATGGCACACGATCCGCTGGGTTGCTGTGTGCAGGGGCTTTCTTCTTTCCTCGTGTTGTGGCTGTATGTGTTGGTCACGGCGACCATGCGGCTACGTTGGTCCTCGCTGCACAGTCCTCCCGATGCAAGGTTCGTCCCTGCTATTCCAGTGGCGCTGCTCTTCTCAGCTCCCCGTACATCACGGGCTGTGTCGGGCTTCATTATCTGGTGTGGCAGTGCAGTGAGGGCTCCGGTCTGGAGATTCTCAGCCCGAGTCTCCAGTTTTGCGTCTTTTAGTATGCTGCCTTTGCTGATGTGTGGCACACCGATTCTTTCAGTGGCGTGTAACTCTGTTCTGCGATTTTCTTCGGGGTTTCACCCCCCCTCCTCCGGGGCATTATCGCCGGTACATTTTGTCTCCTTTGCAGTTCCTTTCATGCCATTTTGCAAGGTCTTATTCGGCTCAACATGTTGTCCGACGGCAGAGCTCCCTCAGCCCACGCCATCTTGCTCGGGCTCTTGAGCGCCCCCCCATAGTCAAGGTTTCTTGATTAAATAATGATGTATTAATTTAACAGTGAGTTTGAATAAGCCTTCTTTAGAAGGGAGCAACTATGTAACACTTAAATACACTTCAAAAATACACACTCTCAGTTTCAATAAATCAGTACATACCCATTTGGGATGGCACACATCCACTACCTACACCCTGAGGTGACTTAAATAACTAGGACACCGTGGACACTAATATATCACTGGTACATTTAAAGCCATACTGAGTTTGGTGTCACAAGGAAAAGGTTAGAGGGAAGAAACACTGGATAACAAGTTTCTCAAACGGGTAAGCATTTTTGGACCACCCAATTCAATGTAGATTAACCCTTTCCCAGCTAAAGAATGTGTGACATTTTGGAGGGAAAGATCAAAACACAAACCCAGAGGTTAGAAGAGTCTTCAGGGAGCCAGGACAGCCAATGCTACTTGAGCAAAGTCTAGGGGAGGTAGAGTCCTTCTTGAAGGGAAGTAGAAAGTCTTAAACAATGTTATAGAGAGTTTTTGTTGGAAAAGAAATCACAAGTGGGCCACAAGCAGAGAGGCTTGTGAAGAGCAAAGCTGCAAGCAACTCTGCAAGGGGCAGCCAAAGCAGGTCTCAACTGAGAGCTTGCAATGCTACACAACAAAAGGTAAGTGCCCCTTAGTTTACAGTACCTTACGTCTGAAGAAATGGGTTCCAGCTGGCTTCTGTTCCTGTTGTAGTCTGCAGATCCTGTTGTTCCTGGGCCTCAGTCATGGGGACGACAAGGAGGATGTCTGGGCACTCATGCACTACGATTCGAAGGTCGGCGGCAGCAATGGGCAAACTTCGTCTCAGCGGCACGTCGCGGTTTCAGCTTCTCGCGAATAGCACCATTACGGTTCTCTGATACCTGTGGGCTTTCCTAGCATCTGGGGTCCTGCTTCATGGGAGTCAGTCCGACTTAGAAATTATACACTCGATTCTGGTGTTGCTCACCCCAGCACTTGGTTCCTGCAGCAGCAATTGGAAGTAAATCCAGCTTTGAGAGTATTTCCAGATGAGTTTGTCTTGGGGTCGATTGGTCCCACCAACCCAAGGAGAGAAGTCGTCCTTTGCAGGGCTTCTCTAGTCGAAGTCAATTTGGAGCTTCAGCACTGCAGCAGGGCTTCACAGGGCAAACCAACGGTCCAGGAGTTGCAGCAAGTGTCTCTTCCAAGTTCTTCTTCGGATTCCTTCGTCCAGTGGTCGACTCTGCCTTCTGTCTAAAAGACCTTGCCTTTTACGTAGGTTTCTCGCATTCATTTGCAGCCTAGCTGTCAATCACACAGCAGGGTGGCTGTCTTTCAAGAACAACCAGCAGGCCAATCATCTTTGTGTGCATTCCTTTATCCAAGGAGACTAAGCACAGGGAGTTTTGGGCACCTCCCTTGCTTCCTGCCCTGACAGACACGCTGGAGCCAGAGGCGGTCTTCACTGGTGAATCCTGCCAAAGACAAAATGGACAAAGGGACCAAACCTGGTTTGGCACACAGTGTAAATCTCAAGAAGGACCAACAAGAAATGGCGAACAAAGACCGGGGCCGATTGCAGCCCGCAGTAGAAACACTCAATTGCAGTAAAACGTAAACCACTGCCACCAGCCATTAATTGTAGAAAGGGTAGCATAAAAAATGTTACATGAGAAACTAGACAATGGGGATACGAAGACACCCCTCCAGCGCCCTATTGTAAAATGGTGTGTGCGGGGTCTAGAAAGTTACAAATGTAAGTAAAGTCAAATTCACTTCACTGCTCTTGGAAATAGTAGTTTAACCAAAAGAAGGTATTTAAACATGTGGGAAATCTGAAAGACATCCCTGTGCCACTGCGCTGAAGGTGCCGTGTGTCACAATGTAAAAAGATGATGCCTATGGAGTTTGTCAGACTCCCAAAGCAAAGGAAACTCAGTGTTCAAATCACAGAATAATACATGAGAGAGTGGGGAAAAAGGTCTCACTCTCTCCAGGATATAAATTAAAAGTCCTAAAGTCCAGCAAAAGAGCTGGAGGTCTCTAAGGTAGAAGGGAATTAGCACATTTCTGAGAATTCTCCCTAACAATGACCAACAACAATATGCACAGAGTAATCGTACACGTAGCCCCTTTCCCTTTCCATGGCGGCCACTCTAAGAAAGAAATCAAGGACGCAGTTGAGCGCCGAGACTTGTCGGGCGGATAAGGCCCAGGTTGATCCTCGCCGGGTACTAATATTTTATAAAGTTCTTCATTGCTGAAAGGACATCTTGGCACTGTCGGGGAATGAGAAATAAATGAAATTTAAAAGATAGCCATTACAAACAACCATGAATAAAATAAAGTCGACTGCCTAGATGACTGTTGAATTCCTCTGATGATGCTGGCTTGGCCACTTGTTCTTTCCATGGACCTTTCTCAGCATGCGCTCTGATAGTCCTAAAAGTGCTGTTCGGCAGGAACTGGTGCCAAGGACGCTGCAACCCACATCACTGCCTGGACTGGTTGGAACTGGTAAGGACATAAGATTACGCAAATAAGTAGAAGTTGTCATGAGACTGGGATGCCTGCGCCCCTCGGCAGAAATCACCAGACCGGAAGTAATCATATGATGTAATAACCAGAAATGGACACTAAAGGGACTATTGTCTAATGAAAGGATTGTTTGTGTTTGGTAGGAGGCAGAAGGTTTGCGCCGGAAAGCCAAGAAATGGTTTCTAGAATGTTCTTAGGCTTCGGGTCAGTCAGGTGACCAGCCTCCTATAAAAGGCGACTAGCGTCAAGGGCGTGTCAGGGTAGAGCAGTCAGTTTCTGACAGATGAGAGCCTTTATTTTCTTGATGCGGGTGCTTGGTTTATCTGACAGCACTAACAACTATCGACGGTACGAACAGATGCTTGCTGTTACTTTAACAAAGTCGAAATGAGGTGATCATCTAAGGAGGACGGCGAGTCTGGGAGACAGGGATGATCGAGTGCATTGTGAAGTGCTACCAAGAGATAATAGGCGATTCCAGTCTAAAGGCTCTACCAAACCGTGATTCAGCCAAATGGGTCATAATTAGGTTACCACAAAAAGCACTAAGATCTGGCAAACAGCACGAATTCCGAGTTATTCAGCCTCTATTGGGTGGTTCTGTTCAAGGATCACACTAGACATGGATGGTGAACCTACCAGGCAATGTAAAATGAGGGAGGGGGGAGCAGTGCACTCACTATTCCATTGTGGAAGCTGTGCAAACACACACTAGAAGTATATAAAACAGCCAACTGGGATCGAGACCACAGATAGCTCTCACTTATATATATAGCACTGTGCCAGCGATCTCTTAGGGAACCAACATTGTGATAATGATCGCACTGAGCAGACCTGCTTACCAGCGAGCCCAGAGACTTGTGGGGATTGCATATCCATGCACCGCCTTACACACTCTGTCCCTGACCTTAAAATGGCAGTACTGAGAGTTGAAACCCTCAATCCATGTAAGGGCATTTACTCTGCCCGTTATGAAAGTTGTAAGGGAGAAGCTAATGCCACCCAGGGAACACTAATAGAAAAACCCAAGCCGTAAGAAGCAAACATTATCTATAAACAAACAGGGAAATCACGCAATCACAAACTTTATTGAACAATTTAAGGTGATGAAAAGCCCTATAAAGAGGGAGCACAGAAAAAGGTTTGGGCACACTGGGTGTAGCGATCCACGTTGAATGAGCAACAAACAGCGAGCCAGAAAAAAAGAAGACGACAGAGCCTGCTGAGGGCTACAACTGCTGGGAGAGCAAATTCTCAAGTAAAGAGAAAAAGTCAACACCTTCTTGACACAACAACCCTTAGGAAACAAAGAAGCAGGGAGGAATATTTGCCAAGTCTGTGCTGTGATAGTTTGCTCATATTCTGCCATGGTCCAGGAGACAAAGGAGAAGCCAGAACTTGTTGAGTACCATAGCACAGCAGGCTGGTTGGTGGATGAGGATAACATCAGCCTGACAAGGGGGGAGAAATGCTTGCAAGTAACAGTCAAGCTACTATACCCTGGCAGTGGGTGTCAAAACTCCTGCTGGTATGGAGTTACATCAGGCAAAGGGGGAAATGGGACGTCTAAACAAGTCTTTGCTGGTAGGTGTTTGCGTTTGTAAGGAAATGATAGCAGCCCATTGCCAAATGTACACTCTGGAACAAGCAAGGAGTAACCAAGAAGTGTTCTAGGCGCTAAATCCCTGGATCTATTTGATTTCATCAAGACATTTACATTTAGGTACATTTTGCAGCAATTATATGGGGTGGGCGGGGAGAAAACCCTCAGCCCCTCAAAATATTCCCCCCACATTACCCCAATCTCCCCCAAACACAAATTTGTTGTGAAAGATCAGATGAAATCTGCCTCGATGTAAGCTTCTGCAACTATACAACATGCCTAATGTACTGAATGGAAGCTTAAGGACTGTGGCGAAGGACATTGATCATATGTCTATAACCTCAAACTCCACTTTGGTTTTCAATTGTGACATTTTTTGCCTAACCTAAATGCCTCTTGGTTTTAGAGCATCCGCCCACCAGCCCGCCAACTACTCTAGGAGTTCCTCCAAAAATCCAAAATCCTTTCTCACAAGTTGAGACAACAATAGTGTTTATATTATACGTGTTGTGTGTTCAGTTGATTGCTCTTCGGCACATTACCCAGTTCAATAGTATATTTTTAGTAAGCTTAGGGGTATGACTTGCTGATCTGACCAACTTCAATTCAGAACGGTAACAGAGGGTTGCACCTTTTACTTTGGGCTTTTGGTGCCGTAGTGAACCTGCAGACTGCACTTCACACTCTTTCAGTTTTTATTTCAGGAGCTGGAATTAAGTTTTCAAAATGGAACATAGAAAAATGTTTGAAGATAGTTAAAAATTAAATCTATGTTTAAATGCAAAATTTGCTAAAGTGTGAAAGTTGGTAGCAAGACACAATTTTCCAATTCTAAACGAAAGGTAACAAAGATTGATCCTTTACTCTCTCCGGCACCCTCCCTGATGCAATGACAACATAGAATGAGCAAGGCTGGGTTGCCAAAGATATAGGTTTCGATGTCAGTTTTCAAGTGAACTTAAATTTGTCAGAGAAAATCAAGATGTACATTTGAAAAGAACAGTATGGCTTTCTTATCTCACAATACCTGTCACATTATGTGTTCAATATATTCTACAGTTTCACAAATACAAATTTTGTTCATAAAGGGTTAACTCTTAAAGCTATATTTGGAACTGTTGTTGTTCAGATGTTACATTTTGCAAACATCGAAGCTGGGAATTGATGAGAATATGGCATACAATAAAAAGGTTTATGTGAAATCAGATGCACACACCCTCAAACCAGAACTTTTGTATAGCGCCTATACAAAAATGTTTCCATGCGCCACAAGACAAGATGTGGCTGGGTTGGAGCTGGGGGCGGGTGTGGGGGTAAAACAAGGGAATCACCAACAAAAAAGCAGTTTTATCGGCCTTGTGACAATCCTACCATGCATGTGCTTGACAAGGTGGTAAGTGCGGGGGGAAGAGGTAGAAGGAGAAGTGCAGGATTGGGGTGCCCCTAGTGTAGGGGGGCAGGTAAGTGCTGGGTCGGCCTAAGTGGCAAGTGCCAGTGGAAAGGGTTTGAATGCAGCGGACAGGGAAGACCAAGTCGGGTTAGGTCAGGCAAGAGTTAGCATAGGAGGGGAGAGGGAAGGAAGAGGAGAAAAGGAGAGTCTTGATAGGTTTCCGGAGCTTAAGAAGATACGGCTTAAGTCTCAGAGGAGGGGGGCCATTCCAGAGGGAGGAGCCAGCCGAGGAAAGGGATCTACCTCCCACTCTCTGCTTGGAGAAAAGTTTGACCTGCAGAGAGTTGGAGCCAGAGGATCGAAGGACTATGGCCGGGAGGTACTTAGGGAGGGAAATCTGGATGAAAGAGGTCACAGGCCCCAGACAGCCTTGTGGATGATAAAAGGGGTTTGAATTTGATCCTTGAGGACACAGGGAGACCGGGAAGAGATTTTAGGGATGGAGAAATGCAGTGCCTGGGTTTGACGCCAAGGATAAGTCTTGCGATCCTATTCTGGATTAGTTGAAGGGGGCGAAGGGAGGAAAGCGGCAGATTGAGGAAGAGGTTGTTGCAGTAGTCTATCCTAGAGAGAACCAGGGCTCTGAGTACGTTGAGCTTCTGGGGGAAGGGCAGGAAAGGTAGAATGCCCCTGAGAAGGTGGAACTGAAAGTTTGACTTCTTGGCAAGGTCTGATGTGTGGAGAGAAAGGGGAGTCAAAGATGATCCTAAGGTTTTTAGCCTCAAAAGCTCGGTTAGGGGAGGGGACCAAAGGAGTCTGGCCAGAGAGGGGGGGTAGGGAGGAAACAAGGAGCAGGCGTCCCAATGAGAAGGATCTCTGTCTTACTGGCATTAAGGCACAGATCATTGGCAGAGCACCATGCCTGAATAGCAGTCAAGCAATCAGGTATGAGGGAGGAGGAGAAGGAAGAAGGGAAGGTGGTACAGGATGGTAGCTTGAAACAGTGTGTTTGCATAACAATGGAAATGAGGGGGAGAACGTGGAGATTAGGTGAGCCAGAGGGGCCAGCTAGATGTTGAAGAGCCATGGCGATAGGATAGAGCCTTGAAAGACGCCAGAGGTAGAGTGTATTAAACAATGGTAAGACTATTACAAAAATAACAGTATCATTGAGGATATTTTGCATAAGCTTGAAATTAATAAAAGGACACACTGATTTTTGACGTACAACCACATTCTAAGAAACACAAACAATGAAATGATAGCATAGCTCACCTCAATATCCTGTAGACTGAATTCATTTTGATCTTTGAAATTTGCAGCTCCCACACTCAGCTCCATCAACATTTTTGCGATTTCTGGTTTTATTGCTGCTGTGAGTCGACTTGCTGCTTCCATGACATGTTCCTGCACGTCTTTCAGTTGCATAGCTGCCTTAGAATAGTGTGAGTTCCGAAAAACACCACTGAAAAGGTCTGTAAGGAAAGTGCTTGCACGACAAAAAACATTGAGTGCATCCAGGTATTTGGAAATTCCCTGCTGGATGTCTGCGATCGGAGTTGTGTGGGGCAAAGGGTGGTTGCAGCTGCCGGCAGCAAGTGGGGAGGTGAGAGGGGATGCAGTGTTAGTAGATGCCAGTGGGGCGCTAAGGGTCCTGCTTAGCTCGGGCATTTGATACTGCTGGTGTTGCTGTCCTTTCTGCTTAGACCCGCCAAGCAAAAAGCGCCGCTTGTAGTCCATTTTACTTTCTTGGGCACTGCAGCAATACATAGGTGTTGCCGAACAATGGTTCAAATAAACAATCGGTTGTCAAATGTATTTTTCAGAATTGCGCTTAAGTATCGTAGTGGAGGGCTGGGTACGTAGGCTTTGTAAAAGGCATTTTCCAAAAGGCAGATACCTCTTTTCAATCCGTATCACCAGAGAAGATCATCAGATTTGCCAAATTTCTGTTCTAGTGTTCAGTGCAGCCCTGCTGCAGTTCAAAACTTGTACTCTGTATGTTGCTCAAATATTTACCAGCCGATTTTATATTGTGCTGTTTTTATATGTAGACAAAAGCGTAGGGTGGCATGAACATATTCGTTCTCTGTGGCCCAGCTATTGACACCGACTGCTACAAACGTATTCACAAGGACAACAAAAAAATATATATATATATATTGATATAATTGAGTAAAAAGAAAAAACAAAATAGAACTTCATTAACATACCAAAAATTGTATAACAGAATTACTGATCAACAGCGACTATAAAAGCAGTGCAAGTCCTTTGTCGTTCCGCAGGAAAATCAAATGTCTTGCATTCTTTGGCAGATCCAGTCTGTCAAATGCGTGTAGTGCTTTGCCATAATACTGAAAAATAGATGTTCTCCTATTGGATTTCTTTGAGACTTAGCAAGTTCAAGTTATTAAAAATTAAATTTTTTTTGAGTGCAAGTCTCTTCCTTTGCTTCCATATGTTGAGGTAGTTATTGATGCTACAGTGGAAACAAATGGTGGTTCCAGATTTAATTTGCCTTCGATTTCAGTCCGAAGGAAGAATGCACGAATGTATTTGTAAGGCCTCTAGGTCATTTCCTGTGAAGGAAAAAAAATAAAGTTAAAATATGTTATGAACAAAGAGCAGAGTTAGATTGGACTCCTCCAGTGCTTTGATGGATTACTCTTAGATATACCCTTCAAAGCACCAGCCTACAAAAACTTTGATCTCTTGTGACAAAGTTCATGAAACCATGTCTAGATGGTAACAGTATTGCCCACAAGGCACACAACAATTACTTTTAGAATTCACTACGGACATTGAAAATTTGAACGAGAACCTAAAAACGACATTTTCTCGTAAGAATCCAAGAAGGGGTGCCAGTCATTTATGTTGTGCAATTAACCACTCGAACCACTCTGGCTAGTGGCTACTTGATTATAACAGTGTTTTCCCTCACCACAATCCCCATCCCCTCAAATGTTGCTTCACGGTTATTGGCTTGAGTTGCCCTACCAAACGTTCACATTAACCCGGCACACAAAAATAATATATCCGTTACTGTATGGGAAAACAACAGCATATCCAAGATCAAAACCTTTGCAAAATGTAAGCATTTTTAAATTGTGCTAATCATTTTCTAAATGTCATTCTTGCACAACGAATAGAGAATAAAAGGCAATAATGTGCTATGTTGAGACGAAAGGCATGACTAGAACTCGAGGCCACGCCTTAATCGAGACTTTTGGAATACTCTTCCAAACAGGAAGAGGAAGAGCACTTTTGCATAGCACAAATAAATCCCTTGCTTAAGCCCCCACCTTAAACCCCCTCCAAAAATTGATTCGGTTTCTCCAAAGTCCGTTATTTTCTCCCAATCTACACCTAGTGGTGCATTACAAAATGAGGGGTGGAGCACTGTGGGCTCTGGAGAGGGGCCCTCCCAAAGCTCCTCAAAGAAGTGTATTATGCGCCACAGAGGCTAGGGCAGCCTTGGCCCACCACACATGCCTCATGAATATGCTGAGCATTCTGCCACAGTGGCATGATAATCAAACCTTACATTTTTCACCTAACATAGAAAAAGGGGAGGGGCATCTGGCCACAATATGCACTAGCCGCAGTAGGGGTGGCAACGTTTGTTGCCAGAAGGTCTGGCAGCTTCTGAAGGGGCATCCGAATTATAAACGATTGAAGGTCTTTGGAGGCAGGTGATAACTTTGACACAGGGGCATTAACACCTTCCACAAATTAGAGCAAGCACACAACAAGAGAGCCCTTAGAAGAGTACGGAGAATAGTAGGTGAAATTGGGTGCTTCTCACAGTAACATTTTTTTAAATAATCTGTTGAAACAGTGCATTTTACAGCATTTTTTAGACAATTGGTTAAAAAGTCATACAATTTTTTCGCTGTTCTCTATTGGTAAGCATTTGTGATGCCAGAATTCACAAGTGCCAGCATTGCTATCGTCAAGCTATTTTTCTGAAGCTGTGCCTATGATGTGTTTTGAATCTCGGTGCATTTTTCCCACTACTGTGTACTGTCTATTACAATTACAAGATGTATTAAGCCAGCCTGCCCTGCTCCAATCTATTATTTTTTGGGGTTGTTACCCCCAACCACCTGTCATTTACCTTTTTTTATTCCTGGCCCCCAAATCCTTTATATGCCTTTACCCCCACTCCTCCAAAAAAGCATAACTTTTTTTGGGCAGAAATCCCTGCGCAGGTAGGGCTCTAGAAGAGATTGGGATGTTATCACAAGTATTTCACCTAGAAGATCTGTGAAGGCTAGACGGATTGAGGGGTGAGCTAGGTGCTGCACCCGGATAGATCTGGGAGTGGACATTTTGGTGGCACCTTATTTTTATCCCGTCCATTGTGCTGAAGATATATGATGGTAATCAAACATGCAGGTATCTTTGATACTGCACTAGAAGAGCCCCAATGATACCCTATTATGGAACCTAAAAGAAATAGAGTAAGACTATATTGGTAGCCCGTCTATTTATTGTGCTAGATAATAAATCCTATGCCTCTAGATCCTATGGCAGCCTAGCTTCCACGCTTAGAAGACAGTATAAGATGAGCCATTCTATTTGCGCTTAGGTTAGCGTGTCTATAGTGCCTAGAATTAGCATAGGAGGGTAGCTTGTAATCTTCACACAGAAGACCGGATCACACAGCAATCAAAGATACGCTCCACCTGAGCTTAAGGTATGTATTAATGCACCACTTCGGTGGACATCTGCTGCAGGCACAGCTATCCATCCACACACTTTAGAATGCAGCAACTACTACGACAAATTCGGTCTATCTGGACACGCAACGGCTTCACCCTTACACCAGACTTGCCTCAGCACCTCTTCCATTAGAATAAAAGGACAACCTATGACAATTTTCGGTCTAGATGGGCACACATCGATTCTCTTGCACTAGTGCTCTGTCGTGACCTCCCTCAGCACCAGTCCACATGCCTGACATTTTGGGTTGCTTACTGGAGCATAGCCAGGCCACCGAATTGCTAATTTTTGACCAAATGCACGTTAAGCTTTTACTGAGAATTTTACCATACCTCCACTTCGGTCCTCAAACGTGTTTCTAATACAAAGCGCATTAAGGCCATACAAATGGCAAATGGTGCTATATAAATGACAACTACAATATAACACAATATATCCCAGCATTGCAAGTGTAAATCATTTCATGAATGGGTCCATAATAAATGCCAGCATTCCTAGGGAAAAGTATTTTAATTTTGTAGCCACAATCTATGCCATTATGGTGACTCTATAAAACGTATGAGTCTATGACACAATATTGGCTTGTATGGTCACTGTAAATCATGTTGATGAAGCTGCAGCCACAATCTATTCCAAAATTCTCATTATAGCAAATTGGATGATGCTTCACAAACACGATAAGCCAGAATTGTCACAATCAACTTCCATATACAGCCCCATGCCACCAAACACATGGTCACATTGCGGACACTCCCCCCACATACAAACATCACTCACACAGTACATAAAGAGCAAGGATATGTGCAGATTTTAACTCTGCCAGTGCATGAAGTACCTTCTCGGTCTATGCCACCAGACTCTGGAACCTCCTCCCCATCAACACCAGACATACTCCTCACCTCCCTAACCACCCGCTTTTACATTTCTGGATGGATCTCAAGACGGTCTTCTTCAGAGGCTGGCATCTCCCCACTGACTGGGTCCAGACACCCTTTACTGTCCACCTAAACTGACATTGGGAGAACTGTGTCCTCCCACTCCCCAGTTTCATCCCCTGGTTAGTTGTGGATCTCGTGGTGCCAATTGCTCACCCTTCCCCTCCTTAGTTGTTAGCACAAGCTCCCTGCTATTGATCCTTTATGATCGGTTTCCCTCCACCTGTACTTCCTCCAATGACTTGTAAAGCGTTCTGTTGCTTTCCGAAGCTAGGTCCACAAGCAATAAATAACTTAATAAAAATGATCATGAGACACTGCTAACATGTAGTTTAGGTCACTCAGCATGATCTTCGGTGGTCTTGTATGCATCCAGTCTCTATATTGTAGACATTTCTCTAGCTCAGTTTGCAAATTAATTGTAGTCAGTATAAAAACTATTCTCACTCAGTGCATACACAATTTAATAAGTGTTTAGTAAATGAGTAAATCTCCTGCATTCTGTAAATACATCTCCTTGGGAAAGAATATAGAGAAATGGAGAAATAGTTCCTGGCTGCTTTGCATAAAATCAAAGCACCTTTTGGGAACTTAGATTTTTATATATAACAAATGTGTGTGTCATGCTATAAGCATGCAACTAATTTGAGCATACAATGCACAGTGGGCTCGGTTTTCATTTCTGATAATACAAACCCTAACATATCTGCAAAATAAGTCGTATGTACCAATTTGTACATGCTTTTCTTTCTGTATGAGGCTTGCTCTGATCCTCAAACAACTTCTCATTTCGCTCCATCTATTCCTTACCAATGGTAAGTAGAGGAACGCTATGGTCTCTTTTAGGGCTACCAGTGAGTATGTTTCTTACTCCTATGTACTGTCCTCTTTTCTCAATAATTATGGGAGATTCCCAAGCACTGGTCTCAATTCCATATTCCTTAGAGATTTTTTATATGAGTTTCCCTTTCTGCGTCAGGAGATGGTTCAGGAAAGAATACAAGAAAGGACATTTCTTGGCGGATATGAAATTCCTGGATAATGTGACAAACCTGTTTTTTTGTTGGCGCTGGCGGGTGGTTTTTGACCATCGGTGTAGCCCTGCGTTATTCTAATTACTGGATACTTGAAATAAGGGAGAAAAACTACTGACTTGTCATCAGAAAGAATTTATTGTTGAGACACACATAGATCACCGGCCTAACAAGGCATGTTAGGTAAGGTGAGAAGGGGAAACCAACACACTTTTTGACCGTAGTCTTTATCAAGGCAGGACAACGGTGTGTGATCCTGATTAGGATTGCAGCGCAAAAGTGAACCTCCCAGTGCTCCTGGGCGGTCTGGTGGTTAGCCAATCTGTATCGGGGAGAGTGAAGCTCCGTGGTTCTGATATGAAATTCCACCAATTCCTGCAGTAAAAAGGAGGGATAAGTCAGAGGCACAACTTTATCCAAATTAAAGGTTCCTCAGTGGAAATGGCCTGCAACTCGCTAATCCTTCTTGCAGAGGCCACAGCCACAAGAAGCATGACCTTCCAAGAAACCAATTTAATGTCTGCAGTGGCAATGGGTTCAAAAGGTTCATGACATATTTATGAAGTAGCACTTTGAGATCTCACTTTGCGCACGGGGATTTAACTGAAGGATAAATGTGGCAAATTCCATCAAAATGGGATTTCATTACCAGATATGACAAGGAGAAGGTACGTTTGAGAACTCAAATGTGCTCCAAAATCAGAGCTGTCCCTGCTACAGGACTTCAGATTCCTGCAGCGGGAAGTTACGAAAGGAACCTGATCAAAAGAAAATGACAAGGTATTAATCCCCTTTTCTTGACTCCAATGACAAAACCGATGCAATTTGCTTTTATACTTGGATGAGCCAAAGGTTCTCTTCAGAAAGCCTAAGGTAACCTAGTGACCTGATCTCAGGAACTACGCCATTCAGCCATTGTGGGCAACGATGCAATATTAGACCATTCTGATGAAGCAGATTCAATAACATGGCTGGCCACCAAGGGGCTATGAATACTAGAATGGAGTTTGCTTTATTCCTGTGTTTCAATAACGCCCTATGGATCAGTGGTAGAGGAAGAAACGGTAGCACAGACATCTGGCCCCAGGAGGTCTCCAGAGCATCTCCCTGAGGGTTTGGGCGCCCGTCGCTCTTGAGGCAAAACAAGGGAGGTTTCTTGTTGCAAACCATTGCAGACATTCAGTTGCTCTTCGTGGTTTGTCATTGCCTGTAGCAGAATTCTCCAAACCTGGACTATGAACAGCTTGAAGCAAAGTCATCCCCGGGATTGCCCATTGTCAAATTTGTACCACCAGCTGAAGGGATAATATTTGGTTCCTTCCCGTTTGGTCAAATTTAATGTTGGCACCACATTGTCAGTTCGATCACGTACTGCTTTGTTCATAATATTCAGCTGGATGGCTTTGAGAGCCTGGAAGTTTGCGGTTATTTGCAAAATATATATATATATATATATATATTCCCTTAACTCTAAGGGAGACCAAAGTTCGAACACCTTCAAATGGTCTACACCCCCCCCCCCCTCCAACCTAGAGAAGAGTCTGTTGTAATGGCAATATGAGAGACTGGCTCAGAGAAATAAGCTATCATCACTAGATTTGCTGGGTTTGACTGCCAAATCAGGTCATCTCTCACCGAGGATGTTGCAGTGACTGACCGAGACAGAGGATCTGAAGCTTGACACAACTATGAGTTCTTCTACTGTTGAGCTTCGCTAATGGTACCGCAAGGATGTTAGAAGCCATTAACCCAACTAGCCTCTGAAACCACCAGGCAATCATGTGAGCCGATGGGAGGAAAAGGGGGCAAGTCTGCTACACATTCAATATTCTTCCAGTTTTAAAACACCCTGGCCATCTTTGTATTCCAACATAATCCAATACAATTCAGGTCCTGGGAGACTGTCATGGAGGATTATAACTAGTTTACAGAAAGCCATAGTTAATAAAGCAGATGACGCAAAACGTCAGGTTGGAGGTCAACAAGTCGCAGCCAATGGGACCTCAGGAACCAATCGTCAAATATGGATATACATGCAGGGACGTCGATTGTGGGTAGCCAGGGATCACTATTGCGACCCCTGGCAACTCGTGTGAGCCCTGGCTCTGGGGCCCCTATGACATGCAGTGCAGAGGCAGAGAGAAACCTGACCCCGGAGCCATCCCGCATACCATCCCTCCAGGAATCCACCTCCAGCGCTCACAAGCATCCCAGGGCTCTCATATGTCGACGCAACCGCCCGCACGAATGGGAATAAAGGTGCCAGGTAGCAGCAGGTAGGTGGTGCAGGCTGCGCAGGAGTCAATAGCGACAATGCACAACACATATGCATTTATTAAACAGACCTCCCTGCTGTCGGCATAACCATGTACCAGGATCCTCCCGAATCGTGAACCACTTCTGCTGCCACTCCTCTGTCAGCTTGCAGGCCCGCCACTGATTATGGTTCAACTCCCTGATCCCCCATGGTGTGAGAGTTCTGCGTATCCGTCATGCACCTCTCCCATCAATGGTCTTCACCAGCTCACCCCCACCCCCAGTCCAGGGGCTTGCAATCTCACATGTGCCACACCAACCAGCAAAGAGTCAAACCCTCCAATGCAGTACTGCCCCTCAGCTGCTTCCTGATCCACCTGGTCACCAGATCCCAAAGTTCTCCCGGCTGAAGCTCAGACAACCACTGCACTTGCTATATTGAGCCGAATATGCCCCCGGCCGCCTCGGTTCGGTGCGTTCCCGGCTGAGCCCGATCTCTTCTGCTGGCTCCTGGCCAGCAGAGTTCTGCCCGAGGCCCTAAGCACCCCTAGGAGCAGTCCTCCTCCAATCCACCAGCAGATGCTTTTTGCCACAGACCCTCCAGCTTATTGCGATTTTGCGATCCCGCAAAATGCCGCGAAAACGGCCGTTTTGCGCAAAATGCCGCAAAAATGGCCGTTTTGTGCAAAAACAGCATCTTTTTAAAAAAAAACTTTTTTTTTTTTTAAGTAATCTGCAAAAATTACTGTTTTGAAAAAAAGAATCCTCAGGGTGCCAGGTGCTCAACTTTTTTTTTTTGTTTTTATTTACACAAGAAATGAAATCACTTGCGCCCCAAAAATTGCAGCCCAATCCACAAGGGACACATGAATGGGCACATTTTATATGCGCGCCCATTCAGATGGCCTTTTTCACCTCCTTGATCAAATAAAGAGGCGTTTCTGTCAATTTAAAAGCACATCCCTCATTTCCAAGCAAGATGCACTTTTAAATGTGCAGAAATTGTAGGCAACCCTACGCGCACGGGATGTGGGGCTGCCACTGCATGACAGGGTCTTTCCTGACCCTGTCATGCATTTCTTTTAAGGTATGAACCGCTGCTGAGTCGCTTGCATTTCTGTTCCTCAAACAGGATAAAAATGCATTTTTTGGGTCACATTTTACAGCGGCAGGCACCTAGAGTGCCTGTCCCTGTGAAAGGCGCTGGGAGCTTGCAGAACACTGTCGGGAGAGCGATTCTATTCAAAGTACTCCCCATTTTGATGACAAAAATCTATCGAATGTTACAATTTGACCAATTACGTGCAGTACTATTCGATCGATTTTTATAAATACTGAACATGTGTTGCGGGGGTGTCACCCGCTCCCCTTGTTTAGTATTTTTGGTCTAGGGTGGTTGCAGAAGTGTTTTCCCCGTTTTCCTCAAAATTGGAGGCAGGGACAGAAAAAAAAGGAAAATAACGAAAAAAGGACCCTGCAGAGTCGGATCCGACCCGCGTTAGAGGGACGGATCCGACCCGCGTTAGAGGGACGGATCTGGCACCGCAGGGTTGCAGGGGAAGCTGCAGCGACCAAGCGGTTAAGTAGGGGAGGGGGTCGGGTGGTGGTGAAAGGTACATTTTGGGTTGTTTGGCTGAAGTGCAAATCAATTTGCAGCAAAATTGACTACGGTCAATTCCGCCGCAAATAATTACACTTCGGTCAAACAACCCAGAACACCATTCAAGGCAGCTGCCAGCGCACAATTTGCGCTACAGCTCAAGCCTGTGGAAATGCGCCGGTCACCTTTGAGAATAAGGTGACCTGCTCATTTCCAAAAATGGGTTGTCTAAAAATAGCATATCCTCCGTTCTTTTTTTAAATGCCCCCTCATTTGAGGAACTGGGACAAAATCTACATTTAAAAAAAATAATAAAAATGGTTACACTATGAGAGAGAGGGAGAGTGATGGGTGAGATGTGAAGTGATGGGCAAGAAAGCAGAGGAAGAGCAGTGGGTCAGAGGAGGAAGTGCTGCACAAGAGAGCAGAGGAAGCAGTGATGCGGTGGGCCAGAAATCTGAGAGCGAGCAGAGGTACAGAAAGTAGAGGAAGAGGTTGGCCAGAAAGAGGCAGTGAGCTGCAGATTGGGAAAAAGGATGAGGGAAGAATGTGATAGAATGGGAGAAAAGATGCAAGATGCAGAAGCAGCACAAAAGAATGAAGGACTGTATATTGAGGGAGGAATTGTAGAGTGTAAGGTGTGAGTTGGGAGTATGATTTGGAGTGTGGCAGGGGCTGGGCAGTGCAGATTGTGACTTGACAGTGTGACATAGCACGTGAGTATTTGTATGACAGAGTGAGAGGTTAAGGAATGTAAGTTATGATGGAGAGTTGGTGAGATGTTTGTGGGTGTTTGGGGGATTGGAGAACATAGAAGGGGAATATTTTCAGCATTACAATTGATAATGATCAATTTAGTTAATACTATTAAATAGGCATGAACATTAAACCAGAAATGTAGCCAAATCAAACACTGTTCTGCCAAGCCAGAGACATCTGGGACTCTTCCTATTAAATTAATACAAAAGACACATAATAATGATACCCTGGCTCTCTTCTAGCCTTGCACTCTACCTATTTCCTGCAATGTGGCAATCTTACACCCTCCAGTTAATACAAAATGTCCCGCAAAAATGCCGCAATAAATAAAGGTTTGTGCCGCAAAATTTGCCATTTCATGCCGCAAAATTTGCCATTTCATGCCGCAAAATCCTGGAAGGTCTTAGGTGTCCCACTGACCCAAGTCTGCAGGTCCTCACCTCCTGGGGCTCTGCCTTGGCAGGTCACCTCAGAGCACCAATCTTCTTTGGCAAGTGTTGGGTGCACTGCCACTTCTGTCGCCTTCTCACCCCGCTCGTGGGCTGGGGCCGGTCACCCTCACAGGCTCCGCTTACTGCCTTGCTGCGGCCGCCATCTTGGCCAGCGCTTCCTCCCGTGGGCTATCTGCTCCTACAGCCGTAGACACAGGTCATGGACTCACTGCTCTGCCTCCAGAGTTGCATCTGTGCTACTTGGACCTCCGCCGGTCCTGGGCGGTATGTTTATTTGGTGGCCACTCAAAAGGATGGCTTATCGAGTGCAAGGATCAGCGGGAGCTCTGTTTCAATGCGACCTCACTCGATCGAAGTCTGCCACTCCCACCTAGAAAGACAAAAACTGCTTAGTACCAACTTTCCCTCCTGTGCAAAACCAAACCCTTCATCCCAGCAAACAACTTTCAGTCTGCAGTGCAAGGATTAGTCCTCTCACCTGGGTGTGGCACTGCCCTTCTGGAAGGCCTTCCGGTGACCATTCTGGCACTCCTGAAATGTGTCCTACATGGTGCAGCATGACAAACTCCACAAATTCGACAAAATCACCCAGACCTGCATCAAACTGAACTGCCTCCCACTTCAAGCACGTATCTCGTTCAAATCCTGCTGCAACATCAACAAGGCTGTTGCCTTCAAGTCTCCAAGCTACCTCACTGAGAAGCTTGCATCTCCAGAGGAGTACGATCCACAAGAAATAACAAATTGACTTGAACTTCGCTGGTGCAAAAAGGGAAAAAAAAAAACAGAAGAGGGGCCTTCTTTGTCTATGCCACCACACTCTGGAACCTTCTCCTCCCCATAAACACAACAATCGCCCCTTCACTTCTACATTTCAAGAAGGAGCTCAAGACCCACCTCTTCAAGGAATGGCTCCTCCCAAACACCTAGGTCCACACACCCTCCACTCCCCACCTAACCTGAGAATGGGTGATCGGCTCCACCCCCCATCCAGTCTCTACCACTGGTTGCTTGTAGATGCCTTGCTGCCAAATTGCCCACACC
Organism: Ambystoma mexicanum; assembly: GCF_040938575.1. Classification (NCBI taxonomy): domain Eukaryota; kingdom Metazoa; phylum Chordata; class Amphibia; order Caudata; family Ambystomatidae; genus Ambystoma; species Ambystoma mexicanum. The sequence goes on from NC_090922.1 coordinate 347,985,400, forward strand.
CCATCACCTGTTGCCCGCTCACTTGTATCTCTGCATTCCCCATGGTGTCCTCCTCCCTTCCCCCAGTACAGTAAAGGGCACCTTTGCTTCCTGAAGCTAGGTCTTTGCTAAATAAATACAATAATAAAAACCTCTGAGACAGAGTCACCTGCAGCCCAAGCTCTACTCCCATTGCAGGGAGTCTGGGCTGGCAGAAATACAAAGAGGCCCCAAAAAGAGATGGAGCAGAGATGTACAACCCACCCCTTTTCCCCCCCAACTCAATCTGAACGTTACTTTGATAGGCTGTGAAACTTTGCTTGGAAGTTACCTGGATCTGCACAGATTCCATGGGGAGGCAATCTCTGGGAGATCCAGAAATAAGGTCCCCAACAGAGGATCAGGCAAGGCTGTCAAGCAATTGGCAGACACTCCATCAAATAAACGTTCCTCCCCAAAGCATGTATCTGGTACAGGGAGGTTTTCCTCATATGCTGCTCCAGTGCCTATCACTTCAACATCAGCATGCATTCTGGCCCCAAATGTCCAGTGCTGAGAAATTGGTGGCCGTAGCTTAACGAAAGTGTCCATCACCAGGACCTTGGTCTTATTGTGCAGGCATGCAGGTAGCCATAATTTTGCATTCATCCTTGTGCGCAACAATTCTCTGAGTCTAAGGTATCCTTGGAGTCAGGGTGATGCCTCAAAAACACCTGTCGCAGACATGCACCTTTTGAACCCCCGCTCAGCCACGGGCAGGGCACTCCAGGAACAAGGTGGCGTTTTGGAGAATGGAAGCACTGTCTGGTTTCATGCAAGCATCAACTATCTCTATTCTCACCCGTGGAGAAGCAAGAAAGTCAGTCTGATGTGGTGCCCGGCAGCCCTCTCCCCTTATTGAAGATTACTTCAGCCAGGGTTCTCTTAGTGCTGGCTGCCGCTCAAAGGTGGTGAACTGCAACTCTACTTTACATGGATCCTAGGTTGTTCCCTAAAGGCTAAACATTGCATAATTACATCTTTGTCCCCAAGGTGAATCCGATTTTCACCTAAAATGGGATCGTTCTTCCCTCTTTTTCCTCCTGGGTTAAGGATCGGATACTGATGGAGGCTGTCTCCAGATAGAGACCAAAGCTTTAAAGCAGGTTGAATCGTCTCCTCTTGCCACATTTTTTCATCCTTTGGTCCAGGGTATCAGGATAAGAAGGCTCACGCCCCACTACCCTCATGGAGGAGGGGCCATTGATTTGGCCTATACGTAAATTCAGATTCCACTTCCCCTAATCTTTGTTTCGGCCACTTCACTCAGGGATGTCAAGCCTCATGGACAAAAAAGAGCTATGGTTCCTTTGTAGAAATATGCTCATCTGCTATCAGGACCACCCTCAAGAAATCCATGTATTACTATAAATTAGATGTGATGCACCTCTCTGCTTCTGCATCTTTATGTCTCTTTAGGTGTTTTGATCAAGCACATTACTTTTTATGCCCACATTACTTTATGGCTTGGATGAAGTAGCAGGATGATGTGGTAGTGTGCTAATTACTCAAGTCATTCTTGTTACACAGATCCTACTTGTTTCCTTACCCCAGTCCCCCCAGTCCTCCTTCTCCCACATCCACTCAATACACTTTATCTCTGTGCTGACTACTTAGGTGGTAGTGGTTGAAGGTATGCCTGCTTTCAGCAAAGCAGAAGGGGCTGTGGTGGATAAGGACTTAACCCAAAAATAATAGTTTTGCTTAAAACTAAGTACCTGTCTCCAGAGCAGTGGATGAGGCACCATAATGACTTAAGGAAGGGATTTGCATCCTTCGACTCTCCAGCCCTAATCAGTATATTCAAAGGTAATGGATCATGGGAGCGATAGTCCAAAACACCTGCAGAGCTGCAGGTTTAAGACTCCTGACTTAGGGCCTAGAACAAAGAAAAGTAGGAGTATAATGGAGAACTGGTAAATCATAGCCTTCACCCTCATAATATCAATTTATATTGGGTATGGTCAGACAAAGCCATTTAATACACAAATTAGATACAAAAATTAATTGTGATAGCATTGTGGTACATATTTTTGTCAGATACATTTGACTGATTTTGCAAGTCTAAAAAACAACCTAAACGATGCACTCAAAAGATGGTTAATCATTTTGTCATCAATATATTCCAGCTAAAAGATAGATCAACATTGAAAAAGAAAAGTAAAAGTCCACAGATGGTTAATACAGATTCCCATACCCATCCCCCCACCACCACTGTGTGGAGCAATTAGCATTAATAACAGCAACAATCATTCGAACAGATAGGTGTCATGCACTGGTGAACCCTCCCAAGCCACCTCCTCACCTTGGTCTTCAGTAGAGCTGTCGTGGGTCTCAAACCGCTTCTTCCTTCAGGGATTCTTAGACCTTCTTTTCCTTGAGCTTTTCCTTCCTATTGTGAAGGTAGAGACAAGCTCCCCCGGAGGCCACCTTGGCCAGGTAAGAAAACCAAGCCCAAGGGGAACTCTGAGGAGCAAGCCCCTTGACACAGGGAAAAAGTCTCCTGGCACAAAAAACCCTGTTTGGAATGATATCTTGGAATTTCCATGGATTAGACTTTCAAAAGTAAAGTTACTGCAGAGCTGAAGTCCTTGCTTGATTGCAGGAAGAGGCAGATGTCTGTGCAGCACGATGGGATTATGCAGAAGGAACAGAGTCCTTTGAATAGTCCTTACTGTCAAAAAGTAGCACACCCAGTTGAGTAAGCTTCTCCACGGCAGGATAGAAGGCAAGGCAGAAAGTGATACCGCTCTTGGTGGAGTCAGCTGGTTACGACTCAGTGAGTTAAATCGGATGTTGGGATGGTGGGCCAGCCGTGTGCTGTAAACAAGATCCGCCGTCTGGAAAGAAGACAGCCGGGACAGTGACAGGAAAAATCCCTCGCGAGCGCAAGGTTAGAGTGCAGAGAGCGAAAGTCTAGAGAAAAAGAAGACCAAGAAACAGGTAAGTGTGAAAAGGCACACAAGGGTGCAAAGAGAACGCAAGGGAGCGAGACGAGATCAGGAATAGGACAGTAGGAATGCCAGCATAAAGTTCTGGGCGGAGTAATAAGAGAGCGTGATGGAAACAAAGTAGCCAGCAAGTCAGGAAAGGAGAGTGAATTCCTGCGAAGATGCAGAAATGAAATTCGGCAGAACGCCACAGAAGCCGGAATGGAGACCACAAGGAGCGAAGGAGAGGATAGCCGAGAGGGAAGGAGGAAATAGCGATAGACAGGACAAGAAAAGTACCGGCAGAGAACCGGAAAGGCGAACTGATGGCAGCTAAAGAAACTGACACAGGAACTGTTAACGAGGTAACAGAAGTGGGATCCAAGACAGACTGATAAAATGCGCCGTGTCAGAGGGGGCGGCCTTCTTGGATAAGGACTAGACCGCTCACCACGGAAGCATGAGACTACGGGATGACCCTACGCTGGAACCTCCAACGCTGCAAGCATTTCCATGGTTGCAGCATGACAGTAGGACAATTTGCTATAAGACATGCATTACTCACCGTAAAAGCATTTCTGATGATTGTATCTGCTTAGATTCACATGCTGTGCATATAGTCCGACATCCAGTGGTCACCACAGAGTATTGCATCTCGTCTTCTGATGTTTGTTAATCTGCTTAGAATCACATACTGTGCATAGACTAACGAGCAGTACCCGGAGTTGGAGGAGGGTTGTGAGGAGGAACAGTAGTGAAAAGATCTCTTAGTACTGCCTGTCCCACCTGAGAATCGGACCTAGAGTAAGTGTCTAGGCAATAGTGTCTTGTAAAGGTGTGTACAGAACTCCAGGTTGCCGCTTTGCGAATGGACTCAAGGGGAATATTTGCAATGAATGCTATGGAAGCCTCAGTGCCTCAAGTAGAATGTGCTCTAGGCTTGAAGGGCAGTTCTATCTTAGCAAGAATGTAGCAGAGTGTGATCCATTTGACAATCCACCTAGGAGATGGGGATTTGGAGACCACATCTCCTTCTCTTCCTGCCGCCACTGAAATGAAAAACTGATAGTTTTTCTTAGTGGTCGAGTTCTTTCCATGTAGAACATGACTGCTCTGCGTATATCAAGTGTGTGCAGGCTTCTTTCTCCCATACTTGAAGGGTTTTGAAAGAACGTTGGTAGTTCTATTGATTGCTTCACATGGAACTTCGAAATGAATATAGGTGCAAACCTAGGGTGAGTGCGTAGAACCACCTTATCTTTGTGAACTGTTAAAAGGGGTCTAGGACAGAGCACTTGCAGTTCACCTTCTCTCAAAATGGAGGTAATATCTATTAAAAAAGCAGTCTTATAGGTGAGATCTTTAAGACTCGCTCTATGCATGGGCTCGAAGAGGGGCCCCATAAGTCTAGTCAACACCAGCCGGGATAGAAATGGTAGGGTGAATTCTTTTCACTCCCTCCATGAAAGCCTTAATAACATAATAGCCTTAATAATCTTCCACCACAACACTTTCTGTTATGAGGTAGTGTAGGCTGAAAGCGCAGCTAAGTGAACCTTTAGAGAGTTCAAGACCAGGCCTGAGTCAAGTAAATGAGTTAGGTACAAAACAATTGTCTAGTTAATAGGGTTAATGCTCTTTGAGTCGCACCAGATGACAAAACTTTTCCACTTACTGGAATAGCAATATCGAGTGTTCGGTGCCCAAACTCTAGGACTTCAGAAGCCAGGACGCCAAGTTCAATGTCTGCACTGCAGGCATGGGTGAGCGTCTCCCCTCTGTCTTGCGACAACATGTTGTACTGGCAAGGCAGTTTCACTGGAGGAGATAGGGACATCTCCATCATATGAGCGAACCAGGGTTGGCGGGCCCACATGGGGGCCACCAGTATCATCGGGACTGGTTCCTGGTGCATCTTGTGCACTATTTTGTTGAGAAGGGTAGTCGGGGGGGGGGGCGGGGCTTGGGAGTAAACAAATACCCTGACCATGTTATCCAGGGTCCATTCTCCTTGGAACGGTTCTGTGGGTACCTGGAGGCATAATCTAGGCATTGAGCGTTCTCCAGAGTTGCAAACGAGTCAATCTCTGGGAATCCCCATTCTGCGAAAACATTGGAGACGCTGTCTTCGTGTAATTGCCATTCGTACTCCATGGGCAGTGGGAAATCTCTGCCAAGTACGCCTGCTAGAAAATGGAGTTCCCCTGGAACATTTTGTGACAACAGGAACATGTGTTTGAGAGCCCACTTCCAAATGTTCTGTGACAGATTGGACAGCCCTGGAGAGTGAGTGCCCCCTGTTTGTTCAAATAGTACATGGTGCTATCTGTGTGGATCAGGACCGTCATTCCTCGCAGTTGTGTCTGGAAAGCTTTTAGAGCTTTGAACACTGCTAACAGTTCCAACAGGTTTATATGGCTGGATGCTATGTCTGACAACCAAACTCCCTGCGCTGTTTGTTGAAGCAGGAGAGCTCCCCACCCTGTGAGAGATGCATCTGTATTTAGAGTGGCTTCCACTGCAGGCATGGGTCAGGATTTCCCCTTCAAGAGGTTGTCCTTCGACCACCATCGCAGCGAGAGGTCGAGGGCTGGCGAGACAACCACTAGATCGTCCCATTGTCTGATGGTCTGACACCACTGGCTGGTGAGCCACTCTTGCATTGGACGCAAGCGTGCGTGAGGAACCTAGTAAATGCAGAACGCCATCATTCCTAACAGTCGCATAGCCTTGCGTACCGTCACCTCCCAACAGGCTTTATATTGAGGGAATTGAAACACATGTTTTGGACCCTCTCGTTGGAGGGGAAGACAAGGCCGTCCTTTGTTCGAATTAGAGCCCCTAAGAACTGCTTGACCTGACTGGGGTCGAAGCTGGATTTTTTTCTCGTTGATAGAAAATCCCAGACTGAATAAAAGATCTATCGTCTTTTGTGTATTTGACAGAGCGGTTTCGTAAGAGTCCCCTGTTATGAGCCAGTCGTCGAGGTAAGGATAGACTGGGATGGACTGCCTGCGCTGGTGTGCTGCTGCCACCGCTAGTACCTTTGTAAATACCCTTGGTGCAGATGCTATGCCGAAGGGTAGTACCTTGAACTGATAATGCTTGTCTTGTATCATAAATCTGAGGTATTTTCTGTGCGCCAGCAACATTGAAATATCAAAGTATGCATCTTTCATGTCCAGTGTTGCCATGTAATCCCCCTGAGATAGCAGGGGAATTACTTCCTGCAGAGTGACCACGCAGATCTTTTGTGGCTTTACAAATTTGTTCGCTGAGCGCAGATCTAATACAGGGCGCATGGTTAGATCCTATTTGGGTACAAGGAAGTACACTGAATAAATACCTTCTTTTACCTGCGACAGAGGTACGACCTCTATGGCTCCCTTTTCTTGTAGTGTCTCAACTTCCTGAACAAGGATGCGAAGTTGGTCTGGTGTCAGTCGTCTTGCTTGGGGAGATCTGAACGTTGGGGACCGGTTGAACTCTAAACAGTACCCGTGGGCCACGGTCTTTAGCACCCACTGGTCTGTAGTTATCCCCTCCCATGCCTGAAGGAATGATGTTAGCCGGCCCCCGACCGGGGAGGCATGGGAGGGGACCCAAATCTTCGGGTCATTTTGAACCTGAGGCCGGGGAGCCTCTGGGAGTAGAGTTCCAGCCGCTTCCTTTCCCACAACGCTGACCCTCTGGGGATATGGGGTGGTGTATCTGCTAGTTCCCTGTGGAGAGGACCAATTGTTTCCCGAGGTGTACTGTTGTAGAGGGAAGCAATGGCCACGACAAAGCCGTCTGGACCCAGATCCTCGTCTTGTAGAGGGTCTTTGTGTAATTTGGTCTAGCGTCTTCAGGGTGTCATGCTCCTTTTTTTGCAGTCTCGAGGGCCGTCGACCGCGAATCCAAACAGGTTGGATTCTTCCAAGGGTTTATTTATAAGTGACGCTTGCGTCTCTGGCTTGAACCCAGAGTTCTTTAGCCACGCATGTCTCTTTATGAGTGTGCCCTGAGCCAGAGATCGACCAACTGTTTCAGCAGAATTCAAAGTGTTTTTAAGCATGCTTTGGTTCACTTGTCTGCCCTCAGTCACTGTGGCCAGGAGACGAGTTCGTAGTGGTACAGGAACCTCCTGTAGAGGCCTTCTTGTAGCAAGACCCACTGAGCGTCCATGTAGATGGCCAATAAGGTGGTATTGTTGGTGATACTTGTTGAAAAAAGCTGCTGCGGTCGTGACCCTCTTCCCAAGGACATACAGTCTTTTACCTTCTTTATCAGGGGTGCCTCACCGGTTGACAGAGGAACCCCTGCCCTCTTTCTTGTAGTGGTCACCACCAGAGAGTCTGGGATGGAGTGACCTCTGATATAAAGGGGGTCTGAGGGGGAAGGACGAAAAAGCTTTTCTATTCTTGGGTTAACACCTCTTGAAAGAGCAGGTGTTGATAAGGAGGGAGCCAGACGGTTTTTAATCGAATTGAGGAGAGGAATAGCCTGGCTGGCCGGTGGCTTTTCTTTGAGAAGGTCTTCCACAAAGTCAGCTTCATCTGTGGCGATCTTGGAAGTGTTCTGCTGCTTTGCGCAACCGGACGTTAAACGTCAATTGATCATCCACTGGCGAGGGTTGTCTAGTGGGAGTGGTCTGGGGGGAATCCAAACACAGGGCATCAGGATCTGGTGAAGGATCTGGAGACTGCCATGGCTGAGGGTGACTCATATCCGGGTTTTCCCCCTACCCCTCTGTGGGATCATGCTTGTCCTCAGGATTGATGAACTGATCTTCATCCTGAGTGTATGCAGGAATCTTGTCCTCAGTGAGGTCATAGGTGTATATATCCTCTTCCTGAGAGGGGTCAAAGAGTCTTAGGAATTTTGCTACAGGGACCAAAGGGCTCTCATCCCATGGTCTTCTAGTCGTGGGTTGCTCTGAACGGGTAACAAACCTGATCCAGCCTTTCCATACAATTTTCAATCTTCTCTCTAGTCCAAACAGAAGACCTAGAATGGTCTAGAGGTGGAAAAGGATCTTGAAAACACTCTTCTGCCGTGAAACGTTGAGATGTCTCAGCGTTGAAGAAATCCCTTCCTCGCCCTACGAAAACTCCTCCTGGGGGACCGACAGAGGTGGGGTATCCTTGTGCCTTTCTTTCAGTTCAGGGGAGGGTTCCGGTACTCCCCTTGAGCTATCCTTGGATTTCGATGGATCCTTGGCCTTTTCCGTAGGCCTTGGTGAATCCCTTGACTGCCGTTTACGAGAGTCGGCGGAAATAATGCTTGCTATGCTGTCGGCAACGTCACCTGCAGATGGGAGGCGCGTAGCCTCGGCCTGCGATTGTGAAGGAGCCTTTTTCTGCAGAGCCGGGGCTTTGTCTTCGGCGAGCGCCTTCTTTGGCGGAGCCGGAACCCTGTCGTTGCCGGACGCTTTAATGCGATGCGTCCCGACGGGACTGGGAATATTAGAATTAGCGCCCTTTGTCTTTCGTGGCCAGGTCGCTAGGCGCATATGCGGCTGTGCGGAGGGCTGCTCCTTTGGCCCCTACCTGCATTCTCGGAGTATGGTAGACCAGAAAGGGTGCCGGTACGCTGCTACCCTTGTTTCCGAACCGCCATACTCATAATGAGGCCCAATGTTTCAGAAACAGAATGAGTAGGTACTCAGCCAGGAAAAATTGCACCTATGTATGGATATGTAAAATAAAATAATTGGCATCCATTATCAAGCAAGAGGCACACTCTGCTAACAATGGGCAAATTACCATTCTAACAGTGTTAAGGTATTTTTGTATTTCTTCTTAGGTATGCAAGCCAGGAAAGCTCTGTCGAGCATAAGGCGCACTAGGTCAAAATTGGATATTGCACAGAATAAGCGTTGGCAAAATGTACGTATTGGGTCCATCATGTGCAGACCAGTAGGTGTACACAAGTCTAGTTGAACTACTGTGTAACCCTAGCATAGTATGGAGGCTACAAAAAACATGAACACGTTTTAGTTTCAAAACACTGGTGCAGTGTACCATACTAAGGCTGGTTTGGGCAATCATTGTAGGTAATTTTGAGGATGTGGATCGCTACAAACATTGCATTTGGAGAAACTGGAGACTGGATGAATGAATCATTGGAATGTTAAGACTACTGTACACGTGAACAGCTTTAGACTCACTGAACATGTACTTCTCAGCCAGGTGCCTAGGTACAAACGCTCTCCAGTGGGAGGGCAACCCTTCTCAGTGGCGGCAAAAAGTTCTTTGTAACAACCTCCCTCTCATTATGTGCCACTGAAAATCATCTTATTTCAACATCAACACTTCTTTTTTCCCCTTGTTGTTTTCCCTCTTAGTCCTTTAGAGCGCCATGATGCCTTAATTGGTGAAGGTTGCTTTTTCCAAAATTCATTAACATAACAGACTGGGTGTGTAAGGTGTAACACACCACTGTTTTTTACACACCACATTCTTCAAAAGTACATTTTGGAATTTCTCTACAATACCATCGATATTCTTTCACATGGGGTCCCCTTATTAGACTTCTTGTGCTTTAGTGTTTGACACTTTACACATTAAATGAAAAATATTGGGTGCATAACATGACCCTGTTCCAAATGTATTTTCCCAGCACTGGAGTTAAGAACTGCTTTTCAATGGGTGCTAGTCTGCGTTTCTCTTATCCAAATGTATTGCCCTCCAGATAATGGGGCTGTCTCGCGATTTAATTCCTCGCTTACATATTCCTGCAGCCAATGGAGTTTGTAATCCAGGTCTGTGTATTTTGTTTGCTCATTCTATCATGTGGCCAACATTTGTTAAAGCCAAAGGGACTTCAACATCATATATGTTTTATCATCTCACCACGATAATAATTTGTTTTTCCAATACAAGGTATCAAAAATTGTTTTTTGTTGGTTTTTACTTTTTTGCAAAAATTATTGAACTTAAGTTGTGTGCGAGATTTATTTCCTGGATGATCAGAGTAATTTACCAAGTGCACGATCCTTCAGGCAACCAAGATGTGTTGCAGTCATGCAGAATCGTAACCAAGCCTATAGCGAGAGGTAGATCAACCATCAAGGTTTAAGTAACCGACCTCTAATGACATCATACTACTGGGTTGTTTAAAATGAAAATGTTGACAAATACACAATATTTGGCTCACATGTTTTTATCCATCATATCGAGATACTAGACTTCACCACAGCCCACACACAACATGAGCCAATTTGGCATATCACTGGCACATGGTCCTAAAACCTGGTTTAACCATTGACCAGAAAAATGCCACTTCATGTTTAAATATGTATACTTGCCATGGTAGTAGTATACTTTGTGACTCACTATTAGATAATACGCATGCACTGCTCACTACATTACGTCAAAATTAACATTGTGAATGTATGACTCTGCAAAATATGAAATCACTACTGCCCTCTTAGGTGGTACCGCAAAGAGTAATTTCTGCACTGCCCCCTTCTAGTACTCTATGTGATTTGAAATTATCTTCACAATGATTACATTTTAGAAAACCTAGTGCCTCGGCGCACTCTCATTTTTGCCATTTACACCAAACGATTTGACACAACTTATGACCAATAAAGGAAAATATTTCTGTGGCCTTTTCAAAGAACTACATGGTGTAAAGAATTAAGGGGACGTAAAAACGGGTGTGGAATGGCAACATGGATAAAACAGGCTGAAACAAATAACCTACAAACGACTTAACTGAAGAATGCAATCTTCTGCAAGAGAAACTATGAGGTTAAGATCTTGAGGACAAATGATCGCATTAAAACATCAGATCATCTAAGTATTGAATTGATATTGCAGAAAAACGGGCTATAAAAGCTAGCTTGTACTTTGTTTTCTAGTCTACACGTTAAATGAAAAGCTGCAGAGCTGCACTGGTCAGCATCATGCTCCCTTTCTAAAGAAAGATTACAATATAGTATTTTCTATTTTGCAACTTGAAGGTCAGTGACGAATGGAATGATTTACACTTGGTAGACTTTCAATTCCCTCCCTTCCTCCCACACCTCAAAAACACGGAAAATGCCAACAAGACTGCACTCCAGTGTACTTCCTTTGTTGAAACATGGTTTAGGACCCGTGTTAATAAATGTGAAAACAGGGAGCTCATATGGCATTTTAGCAGCATTAAACAAAAACGCCAATTTAGGGAACCGCAAAATGTCAATAGAGTAGACAAACAGACACAAGTAGGCTAGTACTGTGACAAATCTAGCGATATCGCCGCTGACTCTCTCGAGGGAAGCTTCTCTTACCTGGACAGGGAAGGTATGAAGCTACCCGACTCCGACCCTGGGGGTGGCCATCTGCGGGAGGACCATGTAGGGTTAGACCAACTCCAGAGAAGTAGGAAAATAAAGTTACTCACCGTAGGGACAATCTTACTCCTAAATTCATAGTCCCCTTTCTTCCATACTTTTGAGACATATCTAACTTCGGAGCGTGAACGGAGCACTTTGAAGCATCGAAAAAATCACTTTTGTACATTTATTTTACGTGGGCCCACCGCACGTGACCGTAACCCCGCCTTCCCGAGCTTTGCCCCATGCATTGCCCTTCAGTCAGTCATTTTCTATTGCCAAAGTCGAAGGACCATTAGCAAAATAGAGGAAATTTTTTAGAGGGGACGGCGGCGGGCGGGCATATGGAGGAAAGGGCACTATGGACTAAGAGTAAGGTTTGTTATACTCCTACGTCCCATCCCCTTTCCTCCAAACCTTTGGAAGATTTCCAAGCACCCGGGAGGATGGAAATTTCCCTTACTGGAACATTTTAAGAATTGCTTGGCCAAACTGGAGCTCAGGTCAAGACAATAGTGTCTACAAAAGCAGATGGAGAAGCCCACGTAGCAGCCATGGCTATGCACACCCAAAGGACTTATCTGGAGGGCAACAGCAGCTGCTTTGCCACAGTCCAAATGTGCATGAACTGGGTGCTGGGGGCTGAAGGCCTTGAATTGTGCAAGCTTCTGAGATGCATGAAGCAATCCAGCGTGAAATGGATGCTTTTGAAGACTGTTTCCCTTTTGGGTCCCCGAAAGTAACAAAGTTGTGGGGAGCTTCTGAAATCGCTCATTCTTTCAAGGTAAAACTTCAGAGCTCTTCTGACATCCCATCCGAGACCGGGTTCGGAAAGAAAACCGGAAGAGATACTGACTGGCTTATGTGGAACTCGGGAGACAATTTCAGGAATCAAAGAAGGATGAGTGCGAAGCATGACCTTATCCTTGTGAAAAGTCAAGAACGGGTGTTCGACAGAGAACCTGGAGCTCGCTTATTCTTCACGCAGATGTTACTGCAATCAAGAAGGCCACTTTCCAGGAAAGGAACTGGAGTTCCATAGTGGCCAGTGGTTCAAAAGTTTTGTGAAAGAGAGCGGTCAGGACAACGTTTAGATCCCCTTTTGGGTGAACAGGCCCGACCGGCAGGTAGAGGAGACCTGCAAAATGCCTCTCGATTACTGGATTCGTCGGAGAAAAAAAGCAATTAGCTGTAGAAAAATATGCTGCAATGGCTGACAGATATGTTCTGCACGATAAAACGTGTATGCCAGAGGCCGCAAGGTCTGATATAAAAGACAAGACACAGTCAACAGAAGCATGTCGAGGATCAAGCTGCTTAGCAAGACACCAACGACAAAAACAAAGCCATTTACTTTTGTACTGTGCTCTTGTAGAGGGCTTACGTGCCACCTGGATTATGCACATATCCTACAAAAGGTTAAATTGCGCTAAGGCTCTGAACTCAGGCACCAGGCTGCCAAGATGAAGGATTGTGGGGAGGGCTGCCACACCTGGCGATTGCTCTGGTGCAGGAGACTGGGGATCTGCGGTAACTTGATTGGGTTGCATATTGATAGGTGCTGAAGCTCCAAGAACCAGAACCTGGCTGGCCACCAAGGCGCTATGAACAGGAGAGTGCAGTTGGAGGCACTCTGATCTTCCAGAGTGAACAATGAATCAACAGCAGAGGAGGAAAGGCATAAGCCTTCATGTTGTCCCACGGAATCTCGAGGGCATCCCCTCCTCCCCCCAGCGCCCTCCCCCCACCGAGATGTTCCTGGAAGCATACAGTGGTAGTTTCCTTTTGGTTGCAGTCGCAAAGAGATCCACCATTGGAGAACCCCATTGCTGGAAAAGTTTGGTAAGAACATTGCTGTTAATTTCCCACTCGTAATTCACCACAGACTGCCGGCTCAGGGAATCTGCCGCAACATTGATCTTTCCTGGAACGTGCACGGCCAGTAGCCAGACATTGTGTTGGACTGCCCAATTCCAAATTTGGATAACTAGATCCACCAGAGGAGGCACCCTGGTGAACCCCTGTTTGCTGTTGTAGAACATAGGTACAGAAATGTCAGTGCGAATTTGCACCACCTTGTTGATGATAGAAGGCTGGTAAGCTTTGAATGCCAGGAAAACCACCAAGAGTTCCAGGTAGTTGGTATGAAACATCCTGTCTTGGGGTGTCCACGGATTATAGACCTTGAGATGACCTAACCTAGCACCCCACACTAGGAGGGAGGAGTCCGTTGTAACCATGACCTGTGGTAAGGGTTCCAGAAAGGAAGTTCACACTGAGAGGTTGTTGGAAGTTGACCACAATTGAAGATGCAACGTCATGGAAGATGGGATCGGTATCGTTTTGGAGCCTGGGTCCAAAGTGTGGGACCAGCAGCTCTGCAGTGCTAGCTGTGTGTGCCTCATTTTCAGTCTTGCAAGAGGCGGAGCTAGAGCACATGAAGCCATCCAGCCAATGAGTGTCTGGAACCACCAGGATGACTTGTGGGAAGAGTTCAGGAAAACGTGGCACGTGGTTGATAAATCCAAAATTCTGTCCTCCGTTAGGAGGACTCTGGCACTAAGAGTACCCCAACAGACACCTAGAAATATTAGGTCCTGTGCAACAGTCATTGACTATTTCCACCAGTTCACCGACAGCCCCAGTTGGAACAGGTGACTGAAGATTGGTTGTTGCAGCCCGTGGGCAAGAACACAGCAGAAGGCAATTGTCCAAATATGGATAGTCATGAACTCCCTGCAGTCTGTGGAATGCTGCGATGACCATCATCTTTGTAAAGACACACAGTACCGAGCTGAGACCAAACAGCAGCACTAGATATTGGAAATGTTCCGTTCCCATGGAAAACGGAACGTATTACCGATATGGGGCCCAGATCAGGATGTGCGTATAACCGTCTTGGAGATCTACCACACTGAGCCAATCGTCCTTCCGGAGAGAGGACCTTATCCGGCTGCGTGTGATCATCTTGAATTTCTCTTTGAGAAGAAAAGAAGTCGAGGATAGTGCGCAGGCCAGCCTGGTTGGTTTTGGGCACTGTAAACAGACGGTAGACCGCTATGAGGTTCAGAGGTGGGTGGGGGAGAAAGAGAGAAAATATATATATATATATATATATATATATATATATATATATATATATATATATATATATATATATATATATATATATATATATATATATATAGCAAGCGGAAGCCCGCTCGGGCGACAGACAAAACCCATTGGCCTGCTACGCCTCCAGATGAGATGATATACGTCCTCCCACCGGAGTCTCGTTTGACTGATGGAAAACATCATTTGGATGATTTATCGGGGCGAGACCTCCTGTTGCAGAGGAGGAGGGTGATGAGTGAGAGACAATCGGCCACTTTGCCTTTGCGTCGAGGCCCACCAGAGGAACCTTCTGCTCAGCGTGCTCGATGCTCCTGTAAATCTCTAAATCCAGAGAAGGACCGTGTATGGGCGCCCGACCTCTGTATAGGCCGCTTTAGCCAGAGGTTGTTTTGCTAGGACCAACAAAGATTTAGCCATCAGTGTGCTTGCCTTTGTTTTGTGCAGTTCCTCGTCGATGGAGGAGTGGAAAAGCTATTTCCCTTCAAAGGGGAGGTCGAGTACCTTGTCCTGAACCTCTTTCGAGAACTTTGTTGAGTGAAGCCCCGGCTGGCGGCAAATGCCTATTCCCACCACAAGGCCCTGAGCAAACATATCTACATTATGTGCCACGTTCTCCAGCAGGTCCCGAGCCATAACTCGTTATCGGATATGCCTTCTTTAAAATCTTGAAGCCTGTCCTGTGGGATACAATCCTGAAATTCTGAAAGGTCTCTGCACAGCTTGAGGTTCACCGCTGCAAGAATGACTTCCATATCCGCTTAACTCAGCTGAAGACCTGCATTGGAAAAAAACCTTTTCCCCAATGCCATCAAGAATTTTGTCCTCCTTGGACAGGACCCGAGAGGCAGCCATGGAGGATATTGAGGAAGGCTTAGCCTGGAGCGTAGCTGCTGCCTCTATCAATGAAGGGAGCAGACCAACAGTCAAGGTTATGTCCTCTGATGAATGGAGCTTGTAGCGAGCGTCTATTTTTCTATTTATATGCTACCCTGAATGAGGTTTCTCCCAGACCTTACAGGTTTTAGCTATCACATCTTTTTGAAGAAAAAGACGTGGGCGCTCCTGTGCAGCAAGAGTTAGCGCTCCTGAGAGTACTCCTTGTGGAGTCGGAGGCTCGGGTATTGGAATTTCCAGCAACACCATCATATTCAAGACCTGGTCACGAAAAGCTCTGACGGAGTGGGGCAGGTCTTCACTATCCTCGTCCACGTGCTCGTCGGTTTGGAGGGAATAGGAAAATGATCTGAGCACATGGTATATTTGCACAAATGGCATTGTAAGCACTGGTGAAAGTGGAGGCAATGGCGGCAGTGTAGGAGGGGGTCCCACTTGAAGCGGAGGAGGCACTACCAAAACCGGAGGAGGATGAGGAGGAGGAGGAGGAGGAGGAGGCGGCGGCTGTGGATCGCGAGGCTTAGGAATTATTTCTTTGAACAGATCTTAAAGTAAGTCTTCATCGGGTCTTAGTGGGTGAGGGCCTGGAATTTGCCAAAAAATGCATCCTCAGAGGAAGGGCTAGGAAGAGGAGTGAATAGAGGTCGATCTGGAGGGACATACCCCCAAGATTGCAATGAGGCTGGTTGCCAAGTGGGCCCTCCTCCAGCTGGATCCACATAAACTAAAGGAGCGGAAGTAGGAGGAAGCAAGACCGTGTGCGGCAGTGGAAACCTTGCACGCCAGTCAGTAGGCGGACGAAAAGGGTTTCTATTATTCACGTTTCATGCAAAAGACTGCTCGGCACCAAAAATAGGCCCCTCTGTACCAGCCGTCGAGAACGTTGGTTTGGATGAGCTCGTCAAAATGGGCACCTCAGGCCGCGAGGGTTGAACCGCAATGTTGTCATTGCCTAAAGTGATCTGCGTCACAGGTTTTAGTGATGCCATTGTCACCACAGGGATTGTAGGGGCTCTGGAATCAAGTGTCAGGAATGGCACTCTGCCAAGAGTGGCACAGGGCACCCCGGTAGGGTTTGGGTGGCTGTGCTGAAGTAAGGTAGCAGATAAGCACACACAGCAGGAAGTTCAACAAGAAAGAAGAGTAGGAAACTGTAGCTGGGAGCCAAAAGGGGCAAAAGATACAAAGGTACAAACAAACTGGATTCCCTCTTGGGGTGTATGCTGAAATGGGAAAGAGTGTTCCACGAACCTTAGGAAACTCCAGCCTTCTGCACAGATTGCTATAACAGAGGCCCGCGCTGTATGCTCATGGCTGGGAACAACAGCAGTGGGTGTCTGTAACACTGAAAACGTGACAAGGGAAGGGGCAGAGGTTGCCATCCGGAAACCAACGGGCAAGCTCTGTACAAAAGGGATTACATAAGACACATGAGAAGACAAGAACAGAAATATCCAGTGAAAAGGAAGTCAATGAGCAATCTAGCAGAAGGAAATGAAGGAAAGGCAGTTAGACAGAAGTAGATAACCTAAGGTGGAGTACAGAGGACTCAAGGAAGAGAACAAGGGAGCAGCAGTCAGGAAAACGGAAGGGCTGCAAAGTAGGAAGCAGGTCTGCAGTCAAGAGTGGCACTAGGTGCAGGCAAACCATAGTGGACTGCGGAGGACTGTAGTAGGTTGCAAGGCAGGGAGTCCAGAAGAACAGGATAGAGAGAGATTAGTAGTAGGCGACAGACAGAGAGCCCAAAAGAATAGGGCCGCGAGGTAGGGAGCCCAGAGGACAAGGGCTGAAGGCAGCGGAGGGAGCAGGCAGCAAGGAAAGGAGACCAGAAGAGCAGGGCAGCAGGGAGTGAGCCCAGAGGAGCAGGGCCGCTGACTGTAGAGGGCTGCAGAGGACTGTAGTAGGCTGCAAGGCAGGAAGCCCAGAGGACAAGGGCTGTAGGTAGAAGACAGCGGAGCGTGATCTGCTGCAAGGCAGGGAGCCCCGAAGAGCAGGGCAGCAGGGAGTGAGCCCAGAGGAGCAGGGCCACAGACTGTAGAGGGCTGCAGAGGACTGTAGTAGGCTGCAAGGCAGGAAGCCCAGAGGACAAGGGCTGTAGATAGAAGGCAGCGGAGCGTGATCGGCTGCAAGGCAGGGAGCCCTGAAGAGCAGGGCCGCAGGGAGTGAGCCCACAGGAGCAGGGTCACTGACTGTAGAGGGCTGCAGAGGACTGTAGTAGGTCAGGCTGAGAACCCAGCGGAAAAAGGTAGGTAGCAAGCAGCGGAGCGTGATCGGCTGCAAGGTAGGAAACCCCGAAGGGCAGGCAGGGGCTGGAAAACAGCAGAGCGTGATCAGCTGTAATGTAGAGAGCCCGGCAGGGCAAGGGCGGAGGCTGGAAGGCAGCAGAGCCAGATCAGCTGCAAAGTAGAGAGCCCGGCAGGGCACTGGATCCAAAACAGGGAAATGCAGCAACAGGAACAGCAAACAAAGTAGAGGGTCAAGGCAAACAGGAGCGGGGAGATCTCAAGATGCAAGACACTGTGCTCCTGCAGGCAGCTGCTTATATACAGCCCTGCCCTATTCTGAGGCAGGCTAATTGACAGCACCTGGAGCAGCACTCCTGAAGACAATCTGCCTCCTCCCTCTCTGGTCCTGAGCAGGTGGAAGCAGCACTGGCTGCTAGGGCTTCTGGGGATTGTGGTCCCAACAACGAGGAATGAGAATAGCCAGGAATTGAGGACTGTAGCCAGGTGCAATATGGGAAATGTAGTTAATTGAATAAAACAAGAAAGAACCAAAGTTGAGCAAATGGAAATAAAAGACCAAGGCGTGAATAGGAGTTGTTCAAAGAGGTTTAGGAGGATAACTGAGTACCAAGTGGTCCATGATGGTTGCCAATGCGTGCGCCAGCGGCGCGGGCATGACATCAAGTTTAGCTCCTTGACAGGCAACCACAGCAGAGCATGTACTAGAAGACCTGGAGCGCTTTTCAACCGCTTAGGTTTCTGTAGAAGAATTAGCCCTCTGTGAGGTAACCTCAGCAGGGCCGGTGCTTGGAGACTTGGGGGCCTTGCCCTCCTCTGCCCTTTCAGCCAGACCAGTGCGACCACAAGATTGCTTGTGTGAAAGCTTAGGGTGAGACCCGGTAGCCAGAGCCCCCTAAATGAGACCCCTCAATCCTTCTTGTTTTGATTATAGCCCATGTGGGGATCCTCTGGATGAACCCCTGTATTTTTGGTCACCTGACCGGAAACCTTGAGAATGGGCTTGGTGCGTTTAGACCCAGACTGGAAAACCTCAGTAATAACCCCAGTTGAAGCAGCCCCAGAAACGTTGGCCTTAGCCTTAGCCACCAGATGAGGAACCTTGGGAGGAAAATCCAGCCTTTTTAGCCCCTTTCAGCCTGAGAGAAAACTCCGGAATCCAGGTTAGATCCCTTTCGGGACACCTCAGGAAGAACCCTGGTACAAGAGCCACTTGGACCCCTCCGGGAACCAGAAGGCCCCGGGAAGGAGTCCCCTGGCCGTGGTGCCTTAAAAAAGGAACGAACGCTTACTTTATTCGTCGATTAACTGCTGTAAACATGAAGGAGGAAGCCGTTGGAACACCTACGCTGGAGTGCCCGGACGTAGAGAGTGTCTCAGTAGAGACAAGTCCCACCAATGTTCCGGGCCCAAGCACTCTAGACAGAGAGAATGGGGATCTGCCCTCGCGAAACGAAGTTCGCACAAAGAACAGGACACAAATCCCTGATGCTCCGGCATAGTCAGAGGAGAAGACTGTGGAACCGGAGCAGGAAGATGAAGGACAAGCGGGGAAAAAGAAAAAATTCCCCACGATGCACGTGCTGCATGGGGCGCAGCTCGGTAAGGCAGCGTTACAGTCACGTGTGGTGGCCACGCGTAAAAATAAAAGGACAAAAAGTAATTTTCTGATGCTTCAAAGGGCTCCAGTCCCGTCCCGAAGGGACAGGCAGCAGAAGTACATTGCATAAAAATAACCATACAGACCCAATTCCACATGACACTCATGTGCCTATTGCGCCATAGATAATGATTTTCCAGGTTTTCCAAACCAATCACTCCATTTGGCTTCCCCCACTCAGCCTCCCTCACCCATTTTAGTACTAAGACGAGGAGGAGGAATGGAGCAATGAAGATGACTAGAAGTGGGAAGCCAACAACGCATTCTAGTCATTGGAAACGTTTGACCAATGCTGGGAAGTTTAAAGTTGCCACAGCGCTCTGTTTACGAGAGAGATGCAGAGTCAGAGAAGCTATATATAACTTGTTCCAATGCCAGTCGGGATGCCAGAGTCGAGACAGTCGTAAGAAGCAGCGCAGAGACTCACATAAACCATGTGCAGGAAGACCAAGCTGAAGGAAATTTACCGCTCGAAGACCGCGGGCAGCTGGAGCCACCTGGAGCAAAGGAAGGACAAGAGAAAGCTGACCGACTGACGGATACATGTACATATCGTTGTGTCATATATTTTGCCAAAGCTGACACCGCAAGATGCAAAGAACTCATATTTAGCTTGCACATGCTTGACTGCTATTAACATGGAGAAACCATTGGGAAGGATATAGAAGCTATAGGTCTCGGAAACGGATGGCAAAGGGGAAACAGGCTTCGAACACATGGAAAAGCTGACACGACTGCTGCAGCCAGCTGCGAGCAGAAAGAAGGCACTCCGTCTAGGACAAGTGGAGACGGAAAAGTTCCAGTTACCAAGACAATAAGCCACCTGCAGAAAGTCAAGCAAAAATCCTCAGTTACAGGCAAGAGGGCTTCATTTTGTATTCTCAGCATACGGGACCCAGCTTAACAGGACAATGCCCATTCAACCAAGGTAGACTACGGGAGACGCTCCCATTGAACCAAGGCAGAAGAAACTACAAGTGTTGGATCTGGACGATCAACTGAATGCAATTTCACAGGCCTAGGTGATGAGAGAATGGCAACATTAGGGAACATTTTGCACCTCCATGTCGATTCCATTCCCTTGAAAAAGGTACACCCAGTCAGGAAACTGTCCAGGGTCCCAGGGATGGAAGGACACACTCTGACCAATCCAGATTCACCTTTTACGTGGGGATAATTTGTTGCCAGGGCCAATGGTCTCTCTGCGACCCTGCAACATTGTAGATTGACACTAGTAGGGGTGGTCTTAAGAGGAGCTCCGAGACATGGATATCGAATTGTAGAACTAACCTACATATTCTCTATATGTGTTCTGACCAAACTGACCAATGTAACTGGCTGATAGGTTTTTGGGTTGGAACCTGAATTTGTGACATCACAATGGAATAAAACCGGTGACACACGCCCTTATGAGACGAGAGCTCTGGAGAATATTTGTTTTTCTGGTGTGATCCCTGTCATTTTGTTAGCCATGGGACAAACTTACTGTCTTTTATTAGCAGAGTCTTCCGTTCTTGTAGCGGGGAGTTTAAGTGTCCCGAGTGTTCTCTGATAATTGGAGTGACTGCTAGAGAGCCTCACCCACATTTACAATATACGAACAGTGTTATAGGTGAGTCGGAGACCCAATGCTTGAGTAAGAGATTTGATAAACACACAAATAGTGTTCCGAGAGGATCGGAGACCCAACACTTGAAAAGAGGAATTGACAAAGTTGTGAACTTTGTCAGGAAAGGGTCAGGGACCCAATATTAGAAACATATGGTCACGTGGATGAAAGAGTTAACAGAGAAAGGAAAAGCTCTGGCGGGTTAGTGCACCAGGGACCCAGTGAGTCTGGGACTCACACTCAGGAAGGGAGAAGGAAAAGAAGCGGAGTAACATCCTGGCAATAGAGTAAACCAGGAGTGAAGAGAAGTGAAGTAATATCCTGAAAGGAGAGTAAATCATGAATGAGAGAAGAAGTGAACCTGAAATTGTGCATAGAAAAGGGAGTATTCATACCGCTTTTAAAGATCAGTAAGAAAGTTATAAATACCCTGCTAGGGGAGTATACCAAGACTAGAAGGAGAACACAGTGTGAGAAATTGAACATTGTAAAGAAGTACGTGCTTAAGGGAAAACTCAAAGGTAACACCTAGGCCCCTAGAGTAAAGAGTGTAAGTAAAATGTAACAAGTGAGGAATTCAAAGGGAGTCATTCCCCTGGTGTGAAACAGAAAGACTCTAAAGTGCTGAATGTGAAAGCTAGAAGAAGTCAAGGGAAAATAAGTAGTTTCCTTAAAACTATTTGATTATAAGAACTGGTGGACATTAAGGAAGAAGTTGTCCCCTTTCAAAACTGTGAAATAAAACAGCTGGAAAAGAGTGAAACATAGGGGAGGGAATCCAAGTGAAACAGAGGAGGGAATACTCCCACTCCTGCACATTTGTGGAACATTATTGACCTATATCTAGAAGTGCTGGATAGACAGTGAAGGACCAGAGAAAACATAGGGGAAGGGTGGATCCCCTTCTCTATTATAACTAATTTATTTTCTATTCTGCACTTTAAAAACTGTATGTTGAGAACTTTGAAAGAAAGCTATGTAGCTTACCTTTTACACATTATATTAGGTTTAGTGTGAGGGTCAGTTTAGGATAATTGGACACAGGACAGAGGATGATCTCTTGTTTAACATCCTGACACAGATGTTACTTAGTTTTGCTGAGGCTGGGAAACCCCAAATAGGTTTAGGGACAAATCGGATTTCTCTAACCCTCCTTATCAATTTCTTATCAATAAAACACCAGGTCGGTACCAAAACTGATTATTGTGTCTCAGTCTTTCTCTTGATCCCTTACAACCCATATGAAGTCCCAAAAAAGAAACCATGCACTTCTATGAATAAAACTACAATTAACTACTTACAATGAAAAATATAATACTGTGTTTTGTATATGGAACTTCACCTGGATTGCTCTAGTTTCGAACAAAGCACTTTAATATGTAGTATTACCTGTCAGGGAGAATTCTCAGAAATGTGCCAAATCCCTCTTGACTTTACTTACCCATTGTAACTTGCTAGACCCAGCACACCCTATCATGCAATAGAGTGCTGGAGGGGTTACCTAGTATCCCCTTTGTCTAGCTTCTCATGTAACATTTTTTATGTTACCCTTTTCTCACTGAATGGCTGGTGGCAGTGGTTTCGTTTGAACGACCATGGTGTGCATTTACCACAGGCTGCGTTCGCAGCTACAGTAAAGCACCCACGGGAGCCATCTTTGTCAAAATGGCCCCCGGTCGTATTTTTTTTTGCCATTTCTTTGTGGAAAGGTCCTTCTTGAGATTTACTCTGCGCCAATCTAGGTTTGGTCTCTTTGTTCAATTTGCCTTTGGCGGGATTCACGAGTGAAGCCCGCCTCTGGCTCCAGAGTGTTTGGGGTAGGCAGGAAGTGAGGGAGGTGCTGGAAGCTCCCTGTGCTTAGTCGCTTAAGAGACCCAAATACACTCTGTGGTAATTGGCCGGCTGACTGTCCGGCAAGGACAGCCAGCCTGCTGGGTGACTGACAGCTCGGCTGGAATGAATGGGAGAGAACTGAATAAAAGGCGAGCCTTTTGGCTTGGAAGGCAGAGACGACCACTGGACGAAGGAACCAAAGAAGAACTTGAAGAGGACGCCTGCTGCAACTCCTGGACATTTAAGTAGCGCTGTTTGCTGGCCGGAGTTGCTGCCCTACGTGCTCAAGACTACAGGAATACTGCCTGACCTTGCCTGGACACTTGCTGATCCCGCCCCCTACTACAGGAAGTGTTTATTATCTACTTCCGGCGCGCATTTGCGTGCGCGCATTAAGTACGCAGTCCAAGTAGCGCCGTTTGCTGGCCGGAGTTGCTGCCCTACGTGCTCAAGACTACAGGAATATTACCTGACCTTGCCTGGACACTTGCTGATCCCGCCCCCTACTACAGGAAGTGTTTATTATCTACTTCCGGCGCGCATTTGCGCGCGCGCATTAAGTGCACGCTCTATGTAGCGCTGTTTGCTGTTAGCTGGCAGCTGGTTGCCAGTTACCCTAACCAATACAATCCTGGGCGAAAGAGTGCACACCACTGCTGGTTATAGCAACGTGGCTCACACTTAAATTCCCTTCTTGTTTTTCCATGCTCTCGGTTGTTGATGCTACCTCAGGCAAGGTGCTACCATTCTATCTAGTACATGTATTGGATTCTGTTTAGTGTGCTTTGAATTAACATCCTTAACTGCATCAAATAGCCTGTATCGCAAATCTTTCTCTCGTAGCATCCCTGGTTTCTCTTACTTACATTTCAATTATGGCGAATGGACTAAGAAGCATAAAGGGTAACTTGACCACTCCCTCTTCGCTTTCCTCTAGTACCATTGACTCGCTTATATGTCATGGGAAAACTTCATATGACGAACCGACTGTCCCTGAGGTCTCTACTGCGACCTTGGCTCCAGAAGAGATGACCATGCCTTGTAATGGCCTACATGCTGCTCAAATACATGCCCGAACTAAGTCTCAATCATTCAACCATACTTTGTCCCCTGCAACATCTGTGCCCCCTACCTCTCTCCCCTCCATTATCCCGGAGGTGCCTAAGGCCATAGACGACTTTAAAAGCTGTTCTGAATCACCCTTGCCTCTTGAAACTGACAAAAAGCACTTTGATCTAACGATGGAGAAAATGGAGGCCCTTGATCAGGCTGTTTGCCGTTCCATCGGCACTCTGACACCAATAGTATTTAATTCAACGAAAAAACGTATGTCCTTTCATTCGCACATGCCCAACTATCCCAAAAATCTTTTGGACATGAGCGCTGAAATTGTTGACGATATAAATAAAGAGTGAGCCCTCTCCACCACTCTCCTGGTACTTTCCCGGTTATTATCCGGATTCTAGACCTTCTTGATAAAGGCCATGATTTGACCCACCTCGAATTGAAGGAGATCAAATCATCTCTCTTATCTATGTCATCAAAGATGGACCGCATCGAAGGCTTCATTTTAGCAGCTGAAACTTTGAAAAATCTTAAACCTGCTTCATCCCCAAATCACTTATTGGTTACTAAACCAACTCTGAAAAATAAAAATACAGTGCTCTCTTGCCCTTTTTCCCACCCTCCCGGTGATTCCCCCAAATGTTTTGCCAACCCCCCATGTATGTCCTTGTCAAAATGCTTCCATCGATTTAACAACAGCTATTGAAAAAATGATCATCATCATAGCGCTTCACACCTCTAAACCCATGGAACCCAAAGATAGCCCTGATAGTCCTACTATCCTGGTCAAAGCACTGGAACAAAATGTAGCCAGATTCTCAAATATTGGTTCCAACAGAAACGGCCACGGGCTTTATGTCTCGGAGAGCTAAAAAACTCCATCAAAGAGCTATTAAAAGATATGACAAACGAAGAAAAAATGCTTTGACCAAAGGTTCTGGTACTCAAACTGCCCTAACTGACCAACCACCACCTTTCATTATTGCAAAAATAACAGATGAAGATCACATTGATCTTGATCAACTTTCAAAATAAAGTCAAGAAGCCCTAATTGTGACTATAAAATCGCCTATCAAATCGAAATCTGCCAATGAAATTGCATCTGTCAACATAGAAACACTAAAAAATGCAAAAGCGATTAGTAATGCATCAATAACAAGCAAACGAAGAAAAAAAAAAAGACACCGCGACATCTATGTGTACGGATGATCAAACTACACCGGCTTCGACCCATTTAACGGGAGTCAAATCAAATCGGACTAATTATTTTCCGAAATCTGGCAGAATTCGTACTGGTGTCCAGTCAATTGGTCGAAAAAAAACTGGTCGACTGCAATTTGGTCGACGCAATTTGGTCGAAAACCAAATGGGCGAATTTTTTTTTATTTATATATTTATTTTTTGGGTTTTCGTTTAGTAAAAAAAGGGGTTTTTAGAGAAAAAAAGGGGGTTGGGGGGGACCCCCCAAAAAAATAAAAAAAAGGGTTAAAATAAAAAAATAAAAAATCCGACCATTTGGTTTACGACCAAATTGGTTCGACCATTTGTCTGGTCGACCAATTTTTTTCGACTAAATGTCTGGCAACCTTCGTACTACTCGACATGATGAAATTTTATTATTAGGCTCCACTACCACCACAACACCCAAATCTTATAGTGAAGCCTGTAGAAATGCTAATAACTCAGCTTCGAACTCTATTCGAAATATAGACCTCTCTAACATAACTGACTCAGTAACAACACAGATAGTACGGGATACCGGTTCACTTACACCAGTTCTGCCAGTGGTTCAGTGCTCACCTTCACAGTCGGAAAATTTGGACCCAAACAGCATGAATGATGCTTTACGCCCTTCTATTAAGTTACCACTTCAACCGGATCTTTCTATCACCAGCAATGATCAAACAGATTCCTCCGCTATTGTACGTCCTGAAATAGTAGTTAATGGATGTGGCAAAGTGACATCTTTCATTACGTGTTCATCCACAGAATCTTTCCCCTTGCACACACCCAATCAGGTTTTGCCTAGCGCTTTTCCATCTTCCGATTATAATAGCGCTCTGGTGCATGGCCCTGCGCTACACAGATCTCTTCCAGAAGTGCAAACTTCTGCAATGCTTACACACCATGATATTCTAGACATTCTGAGGAAGGAACTCTATGAGAGATCTATCAAGCCTGCTCTAGATAACGAACCAACAGGCTCAACCCAGACTAGCCCGAATAATCAGGTTCCCCCTTTCGAGGACATTTCTGATCCCCATATAAAATCTTATGCCCGCTTCCCTGACAAGGCACAACACATTATTACGGGAAAACTCCACCTAATAGGCTTTGAAGGTAAACGCGAATTACTTGGGATTAATCGTATCAATCGAGCCTTTCTTTTAACGCTCTTTGGTCGGATCCCCCAATTACGGATGTTTAAAACAGAAGATATCCTTCGGGTATCATTGTCCACAGAAAATAACTATCGCGCTGTCTGCTACTTGTCTTCGGAAGCCGTTATGAAATATCTATGTTTTAACAGGGAAGGTATAAAAGAAGAAGGCTTGGTT
The DNA here is from genome assembly GCF_040938575.1 of Ambystoma mexicanum. Taxonomy (NCBI): domain Eukaryota; kingdom Metazoa; phylum Chordata; class Amphibia; order Caudata; family Ambystomatidae; genus Ambystoma; species Ambystoma mexicanum. Next base: position 348,011,635 of record NC_090922.1, read on the forward strand.
CTAATCTCAATTGAAAATGAACCTGAAGCTATTAAATTCATTGAGCATAGCTGTCCTCAACCATCTATTTTTTGATTCACGAACCGTTTCCATACTTAAAACTAATGTGGATCCAAATGCTAACATCCCCAACTATCGTAATATAATTATAATCTCAATTTATTGGAATCCGGTGCTTTCACCTATTGATGTGATGATTACCTCGGTTGAGAATTGCCTGGAATTCGTCACACAGGAATATCAAGATATTGAGATAATACTAGGAGGCTATTTCAATTGCGACTGCAGGACCACTACTGAGTTTAGAGGCCCTAAAACCAATATTTTATCAAAGCACAGAGGCTCACGATGGAGGAATTTTCTAAAAGACTGGTACTTGGAGATCATCATACCTGATGAACAATCAAACTGGTCCACATGGTCTAGAGACACTAAAGTCTCAACGATTGATTTTATATTTGTCACCCATAATCTGCTTTTAACATCAGTGCTGTTAAAAATTACTTTGATGCCATTCGGTGACCATGCACAAATACTGGGCCAGTCGAAAATCAACTTCCCTATTCTGATAGTTGATTCTTCGACTATGCTGCCTGAAATAGATCGTCCACAGATTTCCCTGCGATGGAGTAAAGCATTATGCATCAAATTTGTCCAACACCTAATGCTGACTATTGCCAATAGTCACATCCCAGAGGAAACCCAGCACAGTGTGATGGAGTCAATCTATGCTGCAATCATTCACGCTACTTTACTAGATTTTAGTAAAAATATAATCACTGCTATCAAACATCGTCATACATTTGATCCCCTCTGTAAAATTCAGAAACGGAATAAAAACAAGGCTCTTAGAGACTTGAAGAAAAATAACGATCTATCTCATGAAATGTATCAGGTTAAACGGAATCGTATCATAACATTATATAAACAAAACATCAAACACATAAGGATACTCCGATACAACGAAATTAATTGTAACCTCATAAGAGACATAACAGCCCATGGTACACGCACCATCTGGCGAACTATTAAAAACAATGATAATCAATTATCACTCAATTCCGAATGCCATATCTGAATCTACATGGCACACGTACATTATAACCAAATTTTGCACCCCTAAGCAGTTCTTGAATATCAGTACCATTTCTTTACCTTATCACGATTTATCTCGACTAAATTGGACCATCAATGACATTAAGTGGGCTATATCAAGATTGAACTACTCTAAATCAGCTGGTCCTGACGGTTTTCCTCCCTGCTTGTACAAGGCAGATCCGAATCTATTGGCCATCCTTCTTAAAACCAAATTTCAGGCCATTATCGACTCCGGAATTATTCCCACTTCTTGGCTCTCGGCTAATATCATTCCGATATTCAGAAAAGGAGACCCCGTCCTTGCCACGGAACTACCGGCCTATCGCTCTAATTGACACGGAAGCCAAACTCTTCGCTGTCCTTCTTCACGATCTTGAAAAGCATATCGAAATGAATCAGCTATACTCCAAATATCAAACTCGGTTTAGAAAAGGGCTAAGTACCTCTCTCAACGCCATGATTATGGCATTTACCATTGGGGGAGCAAAACAGCCATCTGCAAATCCGGTCTATATTGCCCTGATCGACATGACTTCGGCTTTCGACACGGTAATACGCGACTTATTATGAGCTAAACTAATTGAAGTGGGAATACCTCCTGTGCTGATATATTGGTTCATTGCCCTACACACGAACACCTCCTATAAAATCAAACTTGCTTCTGAAGGACGCACCACAAAACCTATTAACACCGAAATAGGCCTCAAACAAGGATGTAATCTAGCTGCTACCCTTTTCAACCTGTATCTAGCAGACCGCGACAAATGTTGGGATGAGAAAACTTTCTCTGCAAAAATCGGCCTTCTTCAACTAAAATGGCTCGCATTTGCAGACAACATTATCCTATTCGATCCCACTCCTGCAGACCTCCAACTGAAATTGCAATTATTTGAGGAGTTTGCATTAGCACATAATCTAACCCCCAATCCTGCTAAGACAGCAGTGATGACATTTGGTGTTCATAAAAAAACAGGGAAATCTCAATGGACTATTATGCAAACTATCATTCCTGTTCATACAGATGGGATTTACCTAGTTTATTATCTATCTGAAAAAAATTCCATCAAAATGTGGACTGAAATATTAAATGACAAGATCGGACCCCTGATATCACAACTAAAAATTATACATGCAAAATACTGTAAATTCTCATTAATCCCTTTTATCGAATTCTTCACGTTGAAAATTGAAGCTGTTATTCTCTATGCAGTAGATATATGTCTTGTCGACATTGGTGCAATTTTAGACCAAATTCAAGGGACATCACTGAAACGTGCAATGTCTCTTCCCATGTCATTACCCAACGCGGTTTTAAAGCACGAGCTAGGTCTAATAGCGTTATCCACTCGATGGAAATGGCGTCTTCTCACCAGCTTTTCAAAAATAATGTACCCGAAATCAAACTCTTTATATGAGGACCTTAAACAATCAATTCACTCTAGACCAACGATCCTCATGGATTATTATTTGACAAAAATACACGCCATTTTACATGATGCTGTCATCACAGTGGATGACGTTTATATTAGATCTGCTTATACCAAACTATTTGAACTTGATTGGCGTCTAACTATTGATCAGATAGGATCTTACAAACTCTACAAGGAGTACTACTTATTCACAAAGAAACGAATACCGCAATATGAGCACATCACTGTATTTCCCTGTAACCACACTAACAAGGTCTTTATACAATTTAAATTCAATTTATTGTATACTAAAGAAAGGACTGCGAATTGGGCTGTCCTGAAGACGGGCATTGAAAATAGGCATTGCAGATTTCCCCTGTGGAACAAACCTATATAAACATTGAAACACTTGATTTTATATTGTCCATATTTTAACTCCCCAAGATCTCTCTTACTCATGGAATTCGTGAACATAAATTTCACTGATTGTTTGCCGTTCCTTTGGGCTCGAATGATGCAAGGCAATCACAAACCTCTCATCTTTGCCTTGACCAAATTCTGTAAACTTATAGAAAAGGAATTTTGATAAGCATGTCAATTGTGATTTGACGAATTGCATGGTGAATTTTACTAATTAATGAAAAGAGATATGTTCTTGATGTTTCTGTCCAATTTTGTTTTCTTTTTTCTCTTAACGTGAATATGTTTGTTTCTATTGTAAAAATTTTCATTGAACTTTGATTTTACATTGTTTTCCTTCATATAGGAAATGTTTTATGATGAAGTTTTATTGAATTTTGATCTGACATTTTGTATGAATTACATTGTAACGACCACTTGATACTTCACTCTTGTAAAGGTTCTGTTGCTTTGTAATAGAACCAAGACAAATAAAATAATAAAAAAACTCCTGGACCTTTGGTTTGCCCGGTGAAGCCCTGCTGCAGTGCTGAAACGCCAAGTTTGCATCGACCGAGAAGTCCCTTCACAGATGACTTCTCCCCTTGAGTTGGTGGGAAAAATCAACTCCAACGTAAGTGACCTGGACATCCATCTCAGAGCTGGTTGAATTTCCACAGAGTTGCTGCTGGAAACCGTATAGCCAGGGAGAGGAACACCAGATTCTGTGCGTTGCTTTTGAGCTGGCCTAGAGCTTTTGGAAGTTCCTCTGGACTCCCAAGAACTGACCGAGCCCGAGCCCCCTCAACAGAGTGCGGGACCCCAGAATCAAGGAAATTCCATCTTGACAGCCAGGAACCGCAGTGTTGCTATTTGTGGTAGACATGAGGAGCTGAAACACTTAACAGCCACTGAAAGTGAAGTTTACTGGTTGTGAGTTTTGACAGTCCCAGTGCATTGCAGGAGTCCCCCGACGTCCTCGCTCTTGTCCCCGCGACACAGGCTCAGGAACAGCAAGATCTGCTGAGCTGCACAGGAACAGAAGTCATCAGCTGCATCTTTTCCTTCATTTCTAAGGTACTGTAAAAAGTCTGAGAGAACTTACCTCTTTCTGTAGACTACTTACAACTTCTACAACTCACAAGTCCAATCAGCTTGTGGCCCTACATTTGATTCCTCTTTTCATCAAAAACTCCTAAGAACTTGTGCAAAGACTTTTCCATTTACTTACCAGACGTGTTTCATCCGATACAAGACTTTTGCCCATTGACTTTGGCTTAGCCTATTGAATTGTATGATTCTTCTTGGAGGATCCAAAAGTATTTGCCTACTTAAGAATATGTGTGGTCTCTTGGTGTTCTAATAAACCTTTTTCTTTTACCAACTTCTAAGAGTATTCTAAATGTCCACAGTAAGATATTAATGTCCCTGGCACCCTAGTTATTGAAGTCACCTGTGGGTGTAGGTTGTGTCTGTGGGTCATCCCAAAAGGGTCTTTACTGATGTAGAAACTAAGAGTGTACAGTATTGAAGTGTATTTGTGTGTTACTACTATATTGCCCCCTTCTGAAGAAGGCCTATTCTAACTGACAAATTAATAATTGTTTATGCAAGAAACCTTGTGTGTAAGAGTTTATTTGAATACCTGTAAGTGTAAATCTCTGTGCAACTCCACTACAGCTCACATTGACCCCTCTTGAGAAGTCTGGCTGCTCAACACGCTACCAAAATTGTGTAGTACAAGCTTATAACAAAGGTTGGGTTTCCTATACCTGTAGTCAGAGTTGTGTGTAGTGGTTCCAGAGGGTACTGCATACAACCTTTGCTTAACATTGGCCAACTTATCTAATACAGGAGGATTAAGGGACTGGTCAGTCCTGCCAGTATTCAAACCTGTGCCTACAGGCTGGAAACAGGTGTCCATGGGGGCGCTTTAGTCACTGAGCTATATTAGTTGCTAACCAACTGGTTGGAGGTGCAAAGAAAGGAGGGAGAGGTGACCATCGTCAAGTATTTATTTATTTATTTATTATATTTGTTTATTTATATTGTGCCGACTGCTGCAGGTATCAGGGCGCATACATGTAGACAAGGACAGACGAATAGTCGCACAGCGTGAAACGGGACAATTATTAAAGGGTGAAAGAAGAATCTAAAAAAGCGAAGCCTCTAGTTCTGGCAACAATAGGAAAGGAGACCATTATCGCAATAAGGTAGAATATTATGCAAAGCTTAAGTAATTGAGAAAGGAATAGAGAAATAGAATGAGCAAAGCCAAAGAAATTGAACACCATAACAGACAAGGCACAGCATAGAACATCCATTACGGGCGAAACATAGTCATGGAAGAGGACAGCATTAAAAGGACTGCATCTGCACACATCTGAGAACATAATGCAATATTAGCAGATGCTTGGCAGTTTAAGCTTGCAAAATGAAGCAGAATGACTGTTACAAAGGACTATTTTGGGTTGTGAGCAGGATATTGCTAAAGTAAAGGCTAAGAAAAACACACGAGAGAATCTAAAACCTTGGAAAGAAGGTGAAATGATCAATAGGAGAAAGCAGAACATATCTGAAATAGTGTAGGAGAAAGGTGAAGATAAAAGCTTGGAAAGTGGGACATGGGCCACAGCCATTGTGGGGGTAAAAATGTTACTGATAGAGGAGACAGTACGATACTAGTCTAGAAACTTCAAGAGTCAGTGGTTTCCTACAAAAATTAAAAGCTGATAACTATGGTAGTGAGTACACAAAAAATTCCCTGCTAATTACAGATGGTCTATTATGCGGGTAAAAATAAAATGTAAACTTTAGAACATAACAGATGTGCCAGTCGGATGTCCATCTCAATTGAAACTATTGTCACCCTCTATATGGAAACCTGACTAGAACTGAGCAAGATTGTCAAATGGATGTTGGTAACGTGAAGAAGCTGAAAGACTAAGAGGTGGAGTGTCGCTTTGCAGAGATTAGCAAATCAAAAAGGCAAATCAGAGGCCGCCTATAATTTCCTTCCAGTGAAGGTTGCAAAGACATGATAGCAATTCATCATCAGTCCTGCAAACGGGCATCCAGACAGCAATGGTTCAAGGAGACCTGGAGAAACCATACGGCCTCCACACTAATTTGCCACATAGGACTCCACTTTCAGAAAGCCACACGTACTGAATTACTGAATGATACAATAAACTCTAATTCCAATAACAAACGTGGTTGCTGAATGTAATCCTAGCGACACATTAAAGAGGTGGCTCCAAAAGGTAACACAAATACATAGTACAGGCAATGCAAAAATTGAAAGCCATTCTATGGCCATAATATAAAAGTATCATCGCCACCATGTTTCACCACAGGAGTATGTTAAATTACACTTATTACACCTATATGATAGCATGAAAATATAAAATGTGTCTTCAGTCATCGAAGTCCAGAGAATAAACATCCAGCATATGTACATTTATTCAAACATGGTGAGCTGGAAAACCTGTGGCTGGGCTGACTGATGAAAGGGCCAAAAAGAAAGGGATTTATCCAGAAGAGTGATTTTTGACAACAAAGGCAAAGCCAAAAAGGTTGAAACCGAGTTTCATCATGCATTGAAAAGACAATAGAATGACCTCAGCGTTATAGGTTTCGTTAATGGGCTTAATTTAAAATGGCTGTGAAATATTTAGAAGTTAATCATTCGTCAAAAGCGGATGAAGTACCAGCATGAACCTGCGACAGAATGCATGAAGCATCACTATCATTAGCAACCTAAATTACAGAGGATGACAATAAAAACACAATCTTTTGCATTAATTAGTTTTGAATTCAGCTCAGTTCGAATTCTGGTTGGCATCAAATATGTCTTCTTCTTTTAAATCATGTAGAAGATTACCTCAACTGGTATATTTTCAGGAACTAAGCAGTATTATCACGTGGAAATCGTTATTGACCTCCACTCAGCCAATCAAAGTGGCAACGCTGCAGGGTTTCTTATTCTATCCGATTCCCTCTCCTGCGTGCAACGTCACTGACTGAAAAAGAAAACAAGCAAGAAACCGGTTTCATGTCAACAAAAATGCTGGTATTAATAAAATAAATAAACCAACGCCATCCAACAAAGTTATAATAAACAGAATAAAATACAGTATATATATTCTAGTACTTAAAAATCATCCAAGGGCTATCTAATGTGCCTAAAACATAAAAGAAGTCATCTCTTCTTCTTTAACGCAACTAAATTCCTTTGTGTAGTTGCTCATTCCTCCATGGGCTCTTGGCCCAAGTCTGATAAAAAAGTCTTCAGCACTGCGATGATCAGCAAAAGAGTGAACTTGGCCATCCAGAACCACTCTACAAATTGCAGGGTAAATCATGTAATATTTTAAGTTTTTGTTTCTCGCTTTCTCTTTAGTCATAGTAAAAGACGACCTTTTTTCCAAAACATCTCTGCTCAAATCTCCAAAAATGTATCTTATTACCTCCCCAAGCAAAGCCTCCCAACTCCCAAGCCCTTTTCAAAATCAACTCCTTGATGGGGAATCTCAAAAATGTTACAACAGTGTCCTGGCCTCTGCCAAATAGTTAACTTTGGACCAAGGGATCTATGCGCCCTTTCCATTTCCAGGGACGTTTTGAGATCCAAATGGAGTAATTTAAACAAGTTCATCTCCAAAAAATCAACTGGACAATCTTTCTCTATATTTTCAGGAAATCCAGCAATGTGAACATTGGTCCTCCTGGAAACGTTTTCCTGCTCAGAGATTGATAGACAGCTTCTTATTTTGCAGATATAAGTCTCTAATTTGCTCAGCCATCTTCTGGGTAACTCCATCTATTGAAGTCAAACGACCCTCCACAGAATCAACTCTGGTGGACAATTCAACATACCTCTCCTCGGAGGCAAACCGTTTCATCTTGATCGCAGCAATATTAGATATCACCTTGGTCAAGAGCTCCAGCAACTTGTATGCTCTTCTATCATTCTCCTTAGTAACCGCCCACCACCTTTCTGCCTCTTTGCTCTCTGATTTGTTTCAGGCTGATTAGAGTCAGACATCGTGTATAAGAGAAGACGAGTACAGCACAGCTTTCAAGCTGCCTATCGTGGAGCTGCAGGTTCTACCTTCAATACTTAGCTAGTGTTAATTTAATAGGAAATGTTTTTAAAATGTGTGTGTATTATTTTAAACTATGTATTTACAAAATAAATGGTCCTCTATGGGATTTGTTTTAATGTGTTATTATAACAAATTGGATTAATAACGTAATACGAGGCATGGAGTCTTACCCTTACGGATACAACACGCCAGGTCATACAACCAACTCTCACGCAAGACAACATACACAGACGTCAGTTTCTCCTGGGTCTGAACCTATCCTATCCTTCTACCCTCACTAACACAGCCTGCCCTCTTTCTAGCAGAGCCACGAGTGTGCCCGGAGACTGCCAAAGTGGTGGTAATGATGCACAATATAAGACAACGTAACATAAAAAATGCAAGTCATAAACGCACATTATATTCAACAACACTAGAAATTATTACATTTAAAAAACAATTTACAAAAAGCTGCAGGAAGAGTCATACAATTCCCCTTTAGTCGAAAGCTATCGGTTGGCATCAAATCCCCAACACTTTTCTTAACAAATGGCACTCCCTAGCACAGAGGTCTCTAACCAGCAGCGATCCAGATGTTTTGAATGATGACTCATGATCCATTACCATTTAATGTGCTGGCTAGGACCAACAGGAGTTGTAGTCCAAGATCTTTGGATATTCAAAGGTTGCAGACCCCTGCCCTGTCCCATACACGGCATAAACAGTGTGCTATGGTGTATACTTCAATAGTGCAGGAGGTGTTTTGTGCCTAAACCACTACTTCAGTAAGTGGAGACCTTTGCCTTAGGCCTCTTGAATTTTGTAACATGCAGCAAAGCCTCGTTTTTATGTTCACTCCAAAGGAACAGCAGTGTCAACATGGCGACAGGCAGATTTCAAAATGTGGTGAGTGACCATGAGTCCGTCTTGACTTCAACTGTTTGACTTAGTCCCAAAAGGTAATAATTGCTTAACGTTAGACACCTCTCAACTAATTACTGCCACATCAAATCCTCTGAACTTTTCTGTGGAATATGCAAAGCCAAATTTAGGTAAATAGTTTTATCTATCACATATTCTCATTGAAGCATAACAACGTAATCTATTCCAGCCATCTTTGCCATACACGTTTCTGGTAGTTACAGCAGTGGGCCAAGAACATCAAGTTTGGTATTCTAAAAGAATACCTGCTACAAGATCTCATCAAGCAGCGTGACTATATACAACCTTAAATATATCGATCTAAATGCAAATGGTGACCCACATGATACAAGCTACATAGAGCTGGCTCCTATAAATATATATATAAAAATGAGGAGTGCAAGAAGAAGGCGGTATTGAAAGATGAGGGCGGGAAGACAGAGGAAGCAAGCCATAGACGAGAACTGGAGTCTAAAACCATCACAAATCCATTAAAAGCAGTTCATGATCTTGCACTGGAAAATTCAGCAAATTTGATTGCAGCCAACGGGCTGTCCCCACCTTGGTTGTGCAAACTGAAGTTGTCAAGCTCTGCAGGAAAGAAAACTAAGCCTGCAAATTACGGTGAATACTGTGGTAGGGCTGTGAAACAAAGATCAGTAACAGTGAACTCCCTCATACAGCCTTCGGCAGAGGATGCAAGAAGCTTTTCACTACAGGCCCATACGCATTGAGACAAAAATGTGGTAAAGGTTTCAGAGAAGGCAATCCGAGGCGCTTAGGCAAGTTCTTGAAGTAGCTCTAGAGTTTTGAATTTTAAGAGCAACAGAACTATAAGAGAACATGGGATAAACACGTTATCAGAATATCTTAGTAATTAGAAATATAAATACAGATAGAGGAAAGGCAGCATATGGTAGAAGGGTCCTTCCAAACCCGACTCCTTTCAATTATGTGTTCAACATAGTCCTATCGTCACTTTGATAGAACTTTTTGCCAGAAGCTACCTATGCCTGCTTAAAAAGGAACCCCCATCCATGGGAAGCTCAAATGCCATCAATTGTAAAGAGACTAAAAGAAGTACTCCATGATAAAAAAAAGAGCATAAAACATTAACAACTTGGAGAAACCAGTGATAAACTAAGAGATGCTTTAAGAAACAAACCTCTGGCATGCCTGCATCATGAGTTGGGTCAACTGCTTATAAGGCCACATGATTTGAACGTATTCCATAGGGTATGTTCTTCGATTAATAAAAGACTGCTTAATTGTCGGCTGCTGTTTTGTAAGAACTGAGCAAAATACACATCCAACCGGAAGATAGTACTAGATCATACAATGTTGGACTAACATAGTCAAGCTCAGGAATCATCTAATAACTGGATAACATGGCCCGAACTACATTGGTAAAGCAATTCATGTAATTTTGAGTGAAGCAATTCATGTAATTTTGAGTGAAGTTCAGTCATTGCGTTTTTTTCAAGCGTCTCAGGCTGCAGTAATGCTGGGTCTCTCTGTCCAGTTCTTTTGGATCTGACCTATTGCCTTCCAGTAGGATTTTAAAGAGTGCAAACGTTGTATTCATTTTATATTGTTGTGCCTTTCTACCCATGTATTGCCTTTCTACCTATGTTTTTATGTCCAACGATTGTAACTCTGATGCAAAGGCCAGCTAGCCAAAGTCTATTAAAAACTTAAATTGCAATTTACCCATCACATCAAGCACTTTGCCCTGCTGTATTAAGTGCAGAGAAAGAGGATGCTGAGGATGAAGACCTGCACTACATTGCTGCCATGGTCACCACCAATGAGATGGACTGGGGATTCAGGGGCAAGGCAGAGATTCTATGTGGTGAGAACAAATATTGCAGGTGGATATATTTTTATAAATTTTGCACTGGTATTAAAAGAGGTAAATGACAAAATGTGGGCTACCAACATCGCATCCCCCTGCAAGGAAATGCCAGCGTGCCCACCTACCCCATTAGAGAGGACTCCTGTTAAGATCTCCTGATCGGCCCGAAGTAGTGTCCGCCAAGAGGAAAGCTAAAAATGTCATCATGGCTGAGACATGATCTTAAAACGATCCAACCGAAGACAGACTATCCTCTCCTCTAAGTTGACTTACGTGTCAACTCCTGAACGGTCTCAACTGGAGTTGAAATGGAAGGGTCTACACCTGGGAAGCTGTAAGTGGAGGCGAGTGCCCCCAACACAGCTGCTGGGTTAGGTGGTGCAGAAGCGGCTGCAGAACTCGAGGAGGTGCCTAGGAAGGGGGCAGGCTCAGTCAAAACAGAATGCACTGATCAAAAAAGACTGGAGTAGCCTGTATGTGCAAGGCTGGTGTAAAAGGCTATTCCAGGGTGGAGGTCCTGAGGCATAACCCCAAACAAGAGTATGTAGGTCACGAAAGAAACCTTTCACAGCTGAGAAGTCGCCAGGTTTTGAAGTTTACTTAAAAACTGCTCCTCAGAGGATGGTTTGGAACGAATGGGGGGGCAGCCGGTCATGTGTATAAATCACCAAGCATCAGCTTATATTAAGGACGACTGAGCCATGGGGCCACAAAGTTTAGTGGTTAAGGTGCAGTAGCAAATTAGAGCTAATGTTAAGGGCACTCTTGTAGGAGCAGACCACTACCAACTGAAGAAAATCTCTTCCTAAAGGGCAGGGTTTGAGGGAAAGTTTCTCGGTAGAGACTCCCCAAGCAGAGGGGGTCTTGAGGAAAGCACGCTCCAAAATGGCTACCTCTTCATTAAAGGCGGTGTCGGACATTTTTTGTAGTGGTCATTTCACATGCATCACACATGCTCCTGATAAATGATGCCCTGAACAAGGCCTTGAACTACAACAGGATTTCCCACTAACAGGTTAAAGAGGATTAAAGAATTGTATACAACAAGCAAATAAATAAGTGTAATATCAAGGAGCTGTCAGTGCAATTAATTGAAAAAAGAAACTAAAAATCAAAAGATTTGTCGGTGCAGTGTTTCAACGCTTTCTCCATTTTTGACTGTGCTGGCCTGATGCAGTATATGATTGAATCACTAGTGATAACAAAACCATACCTATATCATAAATCTGGGGTAGTGACACCAGACGGCAATCTGCAACTTCAAACATATTGGGGTTGTAATTGCATTAATTTAGCCATGAGTTTGTATTTATTCTCGACAGTCACACAAAGCCCAGTCCAAACTAATTTATTGTCATGTAATAAGCTTAAATATTTCAATGCTCTTACCCACCTCTACTTTTTGTTTTAAATACCATTTATACGGCACTTGATTTCTCTTTCTTGCCATCATGTTAAGGGTCAAGATGTTAATACTGGATGTTCATGTCTAAAAAGTCTGTTTAGCAGAACAACAAGACACCCTCTTGTTCCACACACTCTTTTTGCTCAGTGCATCTGGGGAGCAATTGACCCATAAATCCTACGGTTTACCCCCTTCTCTTTTTTTAGATTAGGCTATTTTGGGCACCTGTGAGAAACCTGAGGGTATTCTCCCAGTAAGACCTCAAGGACCCCTTATTCAGTTGGCCAGGACACAGCCATCGCTGTTGGATCCAGTTCCTGGGGTGGACCAGTGGGGGAGGATCACCTGGGTAGGGGAACCTGGGATTATGCTAGGGGGAATACCCCAGGTAAGATGCAGTATTGTGCCAGAGAAGGAGAGAAAGGCAAGATATCCGAGGCTATCATGGGCTGCATTGCATCTGCCTCCCTTCCTCCCATTAGATCTCTCTGGCCGCGATCCAACAACCCCGAGGTACGTAATCAATCCTCCAAGGTCCCAAACCCGGTTACAGCTAAAAAGCATTTCTCCCAAAATCCTTGTTTCGCTGGTCTCCATTCAAATACTCCCTATGCTTCTTCTTTCCGTTCCTCCGATTATCATATTCCGCATTCCCAAACTGATCAGACAAAACACTACAATTCCCACAATCCCCTTTTTTTAGGTCATGGCCCCAGCTATTCCTGCATACCCTGCAAACCCTCCAATCCTGTCCCTCTGATTTTCATTGTCCAAAATACCAACCTACTATGACAGAACACTACTGTTACCACCATCCACTATGTTGTTCTTCATCCCGTTCCTTCTCGTCCATTACACAAACTTACACACTTCCTTTTGCTGTGCTGTAGGATACTCTGACACTCCAACCCCCCCCCTCCACCCCTTTTTACGTCACAAATCATTTTTTACACCCAAGACAATGGACTGATGTAAAACCGGTTTAGCCGACATGTCCCGACACAAGGGTCAGGCACAGTCAGGCAATTGACTTAAATCACACACACCTGACAACCCTTCCTTTTGCCCACAGGGATAAAAGGTGGGGCCAGAGAGCATAGTACAAGCAAAGCGAGTACAGCAGACAACAACGAGATGGCTACCATGCAGCAGTTCAAAAGAAGGAGAAAAGCGAGAGGGCGGCGAGGAGTGAAGTGACCTTGCCCTTTTCGTCCCAGGCACGTGGAGCCTTCGTAGAAGAGAGCCTAAGACCACGAACAATAGCACAAGTGTCCTGCAGCAGATATCAACGGTACATGTGGCAAAACTATGCCGAAAAGCACAGGCGGAGGAAGCTCCCGCGCCCATGGAACCAGCCTTGAATCCAGAAAGCCAACAGCCAAGCGGTTCGACACAGCCAGCGAGTCGAGGGGAAAGCCGATAAGAACCGGGCTGTGATGAGTGAGAATCGCAAAGTGGCAAGTTTTGAACCAAAGCTGATAAACTGTGAATGAACTGTTAACAGTGTAAAGGGGAAAACCAGCTACAGAGGGAAAGCGGCACCACGTGGGTGCTAACTCAAGATACTCTGATCGAGCTCCATATGAGAGAAACTACAAGTACCAGAAGGCCGTAGGAGGGCCAGCGAGTGGTCATACAGAGGGTCAAGTAAAATCCCAGTACAAATCGAACTTTAATCTACAAGCACTATGAAAGAAAAGGAAGCAATACCAAACGATATTGGACAAATGTGAAGTAAAGAGGGGTCCAAGCCAGACCAAGGGAGATCCATGGGTGAAGCCATCACCCAAGAAAAAGACATTGAGGGAGAAGAAATCCTGCAAGAGGCGAGGGATCTGAGCCCGACCAAGGGAGATCCAGGGTGAAGCCATCAACTGAGAAGATAAAAAGGCAAGAGGGGTCTGAGCCCGACAGAGGGCGATCCAGGGGTGGACCCACCACCCAACGAACCTTAGAAAAGAATTTTCATTTGTTAAAGCAACTTTTGTTTTGTTGTTTGAACACGTCGGGTCCCCAAAGGCAAGAGACTTTCTAGTGAAACGAGACTTGGCGAGCGATGGCCCCGATAACTGAAAGCTCGAGGGTTAAAAGCTGAACTGTCATCTCGTGCTAGAAAAGCCCAAGACTGTATTGTGCTCCAAGCTCCATTCTGTGTCAAAACCGTGGGGGAAGAGAGACCCAGGCTACTGCATCCCGACAGATTATGTTAGAACACTTCTTTCTTTTCTTGAGAACTATCCCACACGCCTTTTTGGTATTAGTTGTGAAGTTTGGCAATGGGTTTCTTAGTATAGGCCATTTTATTTCGACACAACACCACTAGGAGTGCTTTATTTTCATTTGATATTTGACGCTTGCTCCCATCTTAGATTAGGCATTTCTCCAACCTGCATACAGTATTCATTGTTCAATAAACACCCTTGAAATGTGATCACATGTGTCCGTCTTACTTGTTGTCACCATGAATTCCTAAGCAAAATATGTTGCAGTGGTGTACATGTAGGAGGGAGATGACATGTGAGGAGGGACACACAGCTTGTGTGCATTTTATTTACCCACCCATGGCCATTCTAATCCCTTTGGCCATTTCCACCCACTACGTCCCCATTCCAGCCCAAAACACATCCTGTTGGGATCTATTTGAGCTTCGTCTATCAAGCAGTAATATCAAACGTTAGGCTGTCATTGGTTTTTCTAAGCAGTCTGCTGAGAGTTAATGGCGTATTTGCAGCTGTAAATGGCTACTGGTGTAATAAAAGCGTCTTCACCAAGTGCGCCTTCAGCCTCTTGATTTGTATCTTGTCCACGCACTGAAGTCCTGTTAAAAACAAGCAACGATAAAGCCAACAGTTTTGGCTTGAGGTAGTGAATAGGCTATTTGCCAAGTACTACCATATGCCCATTAATCACACCACTTTCCCACGGTTGCGATCTTAGGGCCAGTTGGACCTTTATATCAGTGCCAAGAAGGTTCTATGCCATACCCACACAAAAGCTCAAACTGTTGGCTTTGCTAATGCTGGTTATAAATAGGTATTTATGCCAACTTGATAGAATCTTTCATGTCCTACTTATAACCCCAAATACGATTTTCAATACCAAGGCCAAATGCACAGAGAACCTTACGATTAAATTACAAAAGCCATCTGGGCTAAATGGTTCAAGATTAAATATTATATCTTGGTTCTATGTCAAAAGGGTTTTATATTTCCATATACGACACGTTAGATTTTCAGGTATGTCACTGACTAGCAAGGAGTCATAGGAATTGTATCATGCTTTGGAAAAAACATGCTCACTTTCTCCTCAGCGACAATGTGCCAAAATCGCTTGATGTTATGATCGATATTTCATTTGTCATATTTCTTGGTTTTCTAATAATATTTTTGCCAGTTTCAATATTTTTTTGCAACGGCGAGGACTACTTTGTTACTATTGGATCAACTCCTGTTCAATTATCTATGACTTTTTCACATATCTGGTCTTGCTTTTACGATGGTAGAATCAAATATTTTTTGGGGCACTTCCAACTTGTTTAAGTCATCAAGTTTCCTTCATAGTAGAAGTCTGCATTAATAAACCTAGACCTTCACTCACACCTTCATAAGATGTGAACTGATTTAACCCCATCGTACTACCTTCTTTCTGTATTCCAAGGGGACATTGTCCCCATTGCATAAGTAAACCCTTGTGTATTGCAAGAGGCCATCACCCTATCATTAATCATTTTTAAATTGAAGGAGTTCACTATTAAAACCCAGAACCACCCCTTATCATTACTTCCTTTTTCTTTTAATATGGCTTAGTCAAACCCCACATCTCAGCAAAGACACCCTCTTCTGAGGGATGTTCCAGACTAGCTCGGCAGTTTGCTTTCAAACCATCTATCAAAATTAAGGAATGTAGCTTTAAGATTAAGGCCACTCCATACTTCAACCATTTTTATTACCCTCTCCCAGAAATATAAAATTTAACTACGGTATCTAAATTCGAAAAGGTTTACCATTTAGCTTTTAACTGTAAGCAAAACTTTCCAAGCCAAAATGTAAGGACACTTACCTCATGTAAAATTTGCTAAATGGCATAGAATCATTAGCGCATACAAGCAGAACCGCTTTGGGTATGCCTTTCTTGCTTTTGATGCCTGGCTCAAAAAGCATCAGCATGCGATCAAAATGTTAGTTTCTCGGGGGCGTGGTTGAGCGGTCAAGGAAGATGGCCACTTACTGAGCGAGCTCAGTTCCTCATCTAAATATCTTTATTTATTTTTTTAATGATTCTTTCGCAGGCAGTAACTTTTATAAATGTTTACACCGGATGGGCCAAGTACGGAGACTGCCAGAAGACAAAGATGGTGAATATTATGAGATTAAATGAAGGCGGTCCTTTGTGGTTTCAGTTGTGCCAAGCAGATAATAATGACAGGCCGAAATGCAGACCAATAGGGAGAAGCCGAAAAGAATGGTGCAGGTCCAGAGACCGTGAGCATGTGCCAGAGGTAAAGATTGGGGAACAGAGCTTTAACAGGGTGCTCAGGTCTGGGATGTTAAACCTGAGTGCAGAGAGAGAGGAACTTATTGGAAGAGCGAAATGAGCGGGGAATCCTGGGCTGTTCGAGACACATTACATGGAATGACACAGGGATGAAATGCTGCTCATGGGGGGTAACCAGCCTGACAAATGCGCCCTCCAGCAAGTAAGAAATTGAGGAAGGGATGGTTATAAAATATATGAAACGGGCTTGAGCCACAATGTGCGTACATCCTGGAAAAACTGTCCGACAGTGAACAGATAAGAACGTGGTATTTAATAAGAGGCATCTGGATCTGTGTACTGCGAATAAACATCAATTTATAGTTGGTATGGCTACCCTAATTCTTCTGTACCGAGTCTGGGCTGTCGCAGTCCGATTGTAGTAAGTAACAATAAGCATCGAAGAGATAGTTGCAAACGAGTAGTACATCATACTTGAATCAACGGGTTTCTCTCGAGAGCTGGATTGTATTGTCATTCTGTAAGCAATACTTGAGAGAATCACAATAACAGATATATATATCCATTGTAATTGGTATTAACTTGCGAAGATTAGTGTAGGGTGGCTATTAGAAGCTTGTGGAATCGGTATACCACTGCTGGGAAAATCAGCGCCGGCTAAGAAACAGGGGAAGTTGGACAATTTTGCAAGAAGCACACAAAAAGACTGTTAGGGCAAAGACTGAAGGAGAGTTTGGTTCATCCCTATCAGATACGCCAAATGGTGATAACTCACTTGCCAGCATGATCCAACAATTGCAGCTACATGGCAATATGGACCAAAAAATAGATTCTAAAGTCAAACAACTTTTTACTAGGATTGCAGAAGAACAAAGTTTATCAGTAACAGAGGAAGTAACACATTAGCAACTAACTGATCTACAACAGATGAAAAATGTCAAAGCAAAAAATTACTAGTTGGATAACGGTTCCTGGCGCAACCACATGCATATCCTTGCGTGACTGGAATACACTCAAACAAGGTCTATGCAACTATTCCTTGAAGAAATGAAGCCAGATTTACTGGTTACCACAGCATTTTCCTCAGCACTTACAAATGGAAAGGGCCTCTTCCCGTCCCCCCTCTCCACCAAGAACCATTTAGTAATTTATTTATTTTTATTACAGGGACCTGGGTCTAATCCTTTGTGATGCAAGGGAGAAAGGAGACCTCTTCTACCAATCATCCAAACTAATGAGCTCTCCAAACTACAGCCCATTGTTCCAGTAGGCCAGGAAATGTTTTGACATAGAGGAAAAGGTAATCGGAGCATCAAGTGCAATATTTTTGGGAGCATCAAGTGCAATATGTTTGGCTTTTTCTGGTTAAACTGAAAATAATACACTGTAACAAACCCCATGTATTCATGAATTCAGAGGATGCCTTGCAGTTCGTCACAAATAATATCAGAAAATTGAACTCTATTTAATTAAGCGGTGGGCACAAAAGATGTAAGGCTTAATTGTAGTTAACCGTAGAACTCTCTAGCTAAGACAGCTAAAATTGTACGATGTTGTGATTGGACAATGAGAGTATAGTGAAGTGTCCGAGTTCTACATTCAGTGCACCTTTAATATTAAGACTGGGAATGGGAACGTTAGGTATCCCCAAGCCGTATGAGTGAACAATTAATGGATGACTGCCACATAAGCTACCCCTCCACTTGCAAAGGTTGTCTTTGTTGGAAATGGGCCTTTTTTGCCATGGGTTTAGTGTGCTGAACACTGGTTGTTGGGGATGTATTAGTGGGAGAGGGTATTTGAAGGGGAGTTTATTCTATTATGGACCTCTAGGATTTTATAATTGATATACAATGCTGACTAGTTTTGAGAAATTTTTGCTAGGACACGCAATACCTTTCCAAGACCAATCGGAACTTAATATCAATGGCAATATGCAGATTTATTTAAAATAGAATGTTAGGGGACTTAATAATCCATTTAAATCCTGAAAAATTGTGACCCATCTGAAACCACAAAGTGATGCAGCGCTTCTACAGGAAACCCACCTTTCGAGAGAGAGAAGCATGAGACATTAGCCAAAAGTTGGGGAATTGAAGATAATATTCGGGGTACTCAAATTACTCTTGCAGTGTGATCATCCTTATTCACTGCAATGCACAATATACAGGTATTAAGAACGGTAGATCCAGAGGGTAGATATATTCTACTAAACAGCAAAGTAATTGCCTCTTGAGTCACTGTGAATAGCTGTGCCCCAAAAGTAGACAAATGATTGTCTCAAATCCGTATCAACTAAAAGCAGGAATGTTGTGGGATATGAATTTCTAGTGGCCAGGGATTTTAACGCGGTCATTGATGACAACATGCATAGTGCATCAACCTCTAATGGGTCCCATTTACAATCCACTAATTATTGAATGTATGGGTCAGCTACCTCTCACTAACCTGTGGCGTAAAATACACAGGGATGAAAGGGGGTCTACTCTTTCTTCAGCTTTACATGATTGGTTTTCTAGAATAGATTTATGGTTAGTTACACTTTGGTTCACTAGGGCCACAATTGCATGCCAACATTTACCAAAGACATAACCACTCCCACTACTTCTGCAGCTCAGAACGCCAGATTGCCTCGTATTGACTGGTCATGAAGTCACAATCACTGGCTGATATAGCATTCTGCCAAATGTTGCAAATAGAAATTGAACTATTATTTCAAGAGAACAAAGGGCTCAATCAATCACTTTGTTTGCTACAGTGTGCGAAATATTAATAAAATACACAGGAGTCACAAATTCATTAAATTCCCTCTAGACTTACCGGGCGATTAACTTACGTTTACCTAATCAACCTAACAGAAATATTCTCGACCCATGGTGATGAGGGACACAAATATTGCTAGCAGTTTCTGTGAAACGGTGCATGTCACCAAAAGCCCACTTCATGTTTGGTGCACTACTGCCAGCCACATACAATGAAACTTATTTGATGTTTACTGTAAACAAAGCATTGCAGTAAGCGTCAAATAAACGTTTCAAACATCCTGGAATGTCATTGTATCCGCCAGCAAGGAAGAGTGCCATGCAAATGGAACTCTACATTCATAAAAACTACTTGACGCCAGATACATTCACAGAATTTCTATGAATGAAAATAATTGGGGAATGAAAGAAGTATATTTCTCATCCCATCGCGGGGAGACGTCCCTCTTGTCTTTCCTCTGACGACAGTGGAAGGAAGCCATTGGATGATTCAGACTCCATTTTGCATCACCCCAGACTCCATCTTTGTATTAGGCCGCACAATGATCTCTAAAAGGCCTACTCTCCCATCGTCCAGCGCCGCGCACAGCCAGCTCTTACAACCCCCATCACGTCCTCCACTGTCTGCGCTGCACAAGCCCTTTTCTCACGGACGCCCAGGCGTAAATTGTTGCAAATAGATACAGTATTCCTTCTCTTCCTTTGAGCTCATTGCCATGTATGTGACCGGGTCAGATCTTAACTTGTGTATTCATCAGTCTCCACAACCTGCTCCTGCGACCCTCACTTTAGAAATTACTGCCTGCTCAGACTTTTGCCCCTCTATTCTCCTTTCATGTAACTGTTTGTAAGAGCCATCCCCACGGGCCACCCCAGATTGCCCCGCATATACGTAATCCTGTGTGATCATATATTCTCTGTGGACTAACGCTATTTTCTGTGGCCTAACGCCCATCAATCCATCCGTTTGAACCATGAGCTGCCAGGGAGAATGAATCACAGATCAAAACCCCCAAGAGAGAGACCACTGCACCCCTGCCCCCAAAAAGGCCTCGGGTAAGAATGTGTATATGTTTGCCCACGATTTATAGGCAACCCCTCATTCTGTTATAAGGTTTATGCCCAACATTACTCTTTGCATGCCAATAATTATTGTGTAGTATTAGCAAGAACAGTTACATCTTGTAGACCTAGCCGGACCTTCAACCCCGCGGAGATGAGCCCAGCTGACCCACATGCCCGCAGACCGCCCCAGCCTTAGAAACCAATTGGAATCTGGCACTGTATATTGTTACATAATGCGCCATAGGGTCCCACCAATGAACGATTGTTAGCTTCACACTGTATATCATGACGTATTTTCGCTTTATAATGTACTGTTCATGTATCATTTGGCAGAGCGCTCTCAGAGCAGCAGAGTCCTCTGCATGCATATTTTGCCTGATATAAACTTTGTTCAACTTGCAATCTTTCGCCTGGTCTCATTCCCTACTGGGGTGTGTCCATTTATTCTGAGTCTGGGATCTCTGTTTTGGGGAATGACCACCTTCCACAGGCCTTGGTCGGAAAGGGCAAGGTCAACTCTCCCCTTGTCACCTTCTCGGTCTGCACCGCCTTTCTCCTCCTCTTGAACTGCCGGGCTAAGTTAGCTCTTAAGTCGTGCGGTCTGCCTTGCTCGTACTGTGCTCTTGCGCTCCACCTTTTATCCCTGTGGGGAAGAGAAAAGGCCGCCAGGTGTGCGTGATCTGGTCTACAGCCTGACCCTGGTATTGGGACACGTCAAGTAAACAGCCCTGGTGTTAGTCTGTTGTCTTTCATGTTGTGCAAAAGTGTTTGTGTGGAAAAAAAGGGTGTGTGGGGGCAGTGTTTTGGAATATCCTACGTGGTAGGATGGGGAAACTGTAGAAAGAAGAAGGGGAATACCACGTCTTGCCCGGTGTCCCACTCCCCAAGGACCCCCATGCAGGTGATCCTCCCTCACTGGTCCAGCCCCAGGAAGCAATAGCCGTGTCCTGGCCACCTGGATGACAGATCCCCGGGGGCTAGCTAGGGAGACACCTTCAGGTATCTCACAGAAGACATTTGGCCAGCTCTCAGATCCTGGAAAATCCGAATGACCAGCCCTACCTAGAGGAACTCCTTACTTTTATGCACTTAAGCGTTACAAACGTTTGGCTTTCCTATAATAATTCCTACTTTTTGGTACACTTCTGTGATCCACATGTATTATGCAGAAACTGGTGTGGGGAGTTTGCAGAGGACATTACTAGGTCATTAATAACTCTATACGTCAAAACCTTTGAAGCCAACTCCTCCATTTTTACCAAGTGTACCAAAATACATGTGCCGGGAACGGATGTTACTTTGGTGTTTATATATTTATATTGTGCTAAATGCCAGACTCCTCCCGCATCAACCCCATGGTCTTCTTCCCAAGCTATCCTCCTTGCCCAAGTACTGTGCTGGCACCCACCTGGACGATGAACTATTCCCCATAACTGACGCTCTAATATGATCATTTTAAAATACTGGTTATGTTACAGGCACAGTGAGAACTGTTCAACATGTGAATATAATTATATCACCTCACACTTCAATAAATGCAATGGCATGGTAAAGGGTGGTAAAGTACCTTGTCAAATTGCATTTTTCAGTCAGATTGCAAGAAATTGTGAACTGGATGGACCCCAGCCAGCCCATAAGATTGGGGGTCTCCAAAAAACCCTTTAAGATTAGTAGCAGCACCCTCGAGATAGATGGGGATGCAGATTCGTACTCTTGCATCAAATAATAATGACAACTCAATAGTTTGGCAATGGGAGTCCGCTTAATGACACGGACAGAAAACGGGGAGTTCAGTGAACATCAGCAACCACTCAAACTTCTTTCTCGCTTAAACTCCACTTAAATTCAGAAAAACAACATTTATACCAAAAACTCATCATCATTGACGTGTACCCTTAAAAACCTAACATGCAACTTGATTGGTTATGGGAAGGTAACTTTAACATAGGTACTATATCTGTATATGGTAACGGGGAGAGGGGATTGGATAATATCGGATGGGGCAACTAAAGCTTTCCTTCAAACTGGCCACTGTAAACGTCACAAAAAGTATGATTCCCCATTGGCTCTACTTTCTATAGGACCCTAGATGACATAGTCCACTATGACTGGGTTGGCATGGAGCCCACACATACTTTTCCACTTGCGCTTAGCAGCATGCAGAATAATGAGCCAGATGCATGGAGTGAGTCTGCACCCCTGCTTCCCTCCAATTTATTTTACAACCATTCATCACCGCAGTGGCCGTGTGTCAATTACTGCTTTGTAGTTTGGCCTCGAGTCGGCTTCTTGGTCTGAGAAAGTTTAAGGAGTATGGGTACGACAAGGCTCCATGCATAGATCTGAAAGTCCCATCCCTTTCTGCCTTCCTTGCCACGTGACTAGGACACTGTGAAACAGGCCTCTTCTTCATGCAATTTCGTGTATTTGATTTACTTCCGTCAGTCGTTTACCATCTGTGGCTTATCTCGACCTTGCTGAACAGGAGACTCTTGTTATTTTGTCTCTTTAAACGTAGGCATTGCTAGCCTATTCCAGCCTGACACGACCTTGGTTTCCTTGCATAGTTACCTTCAGCAGGGTTTCTCTCTGTCTTTAATTCTTGAATTGTCTGCTCTGGCCCTCTTCTATTGAGGCCTTTAGTAACCTCACTCA
Organism: Ambystoma mexicanum; assembly: GCF_040938575.1. Lineage (NCBI taxonomy): Eukaryota > Metazoa > Chordata > Amphibia > Caudata > Ambystomatidae > Ambystoma > Ambystoma mexicanum. The sequence continues at coordinate 348,034,785 of NC_090922.1, forward strand.
TCTATAAAGTGCTTTGAGGTAGATATGTATAGTTGGCGCTTTCCGCAACTTATTTTACTAATAAACATAAGCAAGCTTCACGATTTCTTCGCTTCTTGCGGTTTCCTGCGCATGTACACGTTTAAACTGGCTTAATGTCTTTATTGTGCATATGGCATAAGTTTCTTAATCTTGAAATCAATTGTTTTACCTTAGGCCCAAGATGTCATTTATCCATGGCATTTCGTCTCCTTATCAGCATTCTTGGGTCATTATATACTGTGTGTCAGTCCGATCTCTCATGACATCACCAGTCATCTTCTTTTATTATCTTCTTGACTTCTTCGGGTATTCCATTTTGACAAACATCCCTTTGTCGTGTCTGTAGATATGGATTTCTCAGTGGGTACCTTAATGTCCAGGTTTGCTTAGGTGTCAGTGCTTCAATAGGTGCTCTTATTCCGATAGGCACTGGGCAGAGCCCGGCTGTGGCTCTCTGCTGGTTTATTTGTGCTCTATGCGTCACATATCTTGGTGTGAATGTTCCTGGCACTTTGAAGGGGGTGGCTGGAGTGCGGTTGATGTCTGGCACTTCCTCTTCGCTCCCCCCTCTGGGCGATTCATCGACCACTCCTACTTCTTTCTTTGCGCTCACCTTTCTGTCCTCCTCTGGATCTGGACATCTAGGTCTGCAGAAATGTTCAGTTGGGGTCCATATCTTTATCACTCCCTTTAAACATTCTGCTGTTCTCACATGCTCGTCTTTGTTTCATGTCATTAGTTGACATTCTCCACTTGGATTGCAATAGATCCATTTTCCCACATATTTTCTATGCTTCTTCGGATACCGAAACATTGTTCCCTCTGGTGCATAAATACTGGCCTTCACAAAGTCTCTTATTTCTTCATCCGTCAGGTCTTTGGGCTTTCATCCTGAGTTGACATTAACATCGTCAGCTTCATCAATCATCTGATTCTGTAGTTTCATCAGCATACCTATGGCTTCTGTTAAGGTTCCATTTTCGTTATCGTGAGATGGTATAAATGTGCAACATGATTCCCCGATTTTTGCAAAAACACCTCCATCGATAGTTCTGATCCTGTCTAGGACATAGCTGCTCTGGAGAGTCATTAGTCGAATCGCTCTTAATTCTTTTGATTGCATTGAATCCTTTTAATTGTTGTGTTGATGGTCTGCAGTAATTCCCATCTGGGTATCTGCAACCATTTAGTATTTGCTCCAATCAGAACTCTTGGCATCAGGATTGCATGAATACTGATGAGGTCAAGCTGACCAACCTGTGTTCATATGGGATTGCATGAAAGGCTTCTTCTGATTCGCCAGAGAAGTAATTCTCTCGCTTAATTCGGCTCATCAGTTCCACAGATCTCCTCTTCTTCATGTGAGCATCTGCTTTCAGGAAAATGTCAACATTCAAGTCACCTTTTGGAATCACCAATGCCGGAACTTGGACATTCACCAATGTGCATATACCTCCCCAATTCTTCGGCAACCTAATATATGCTTTGGATCCACATGCCCAATAATGATCCATGATCATGGCAGTACCATGTACCATTCCTGTGGCATCGAAGATTCGTCCACAGTCTTATTTTCTCCCATGTTTCTTGGACCATTGTTTCTGAAGCACAGTTTGGAATTCTCTAATGGCACTATCTGTAGGGGTCCTCCTGTCTTCGACCCATGTTAGCAGTCTTGCCAGCCTCGGCCATAATGATTTGCATATCCCCTGTGCATTTTCAATGGTTTCCTTATAGTGTCCAATGATCATCCATGCTCTGCAGATCACAACTCCTTTCTCCCATCTGTCTGGTGAAAGCACTGTTCTCCAGATTTGCATTTGAACTCGGTTCCTCCCTCTTTGCGCTTCTTCTGAGATTTCCCTTGGACATTCTGTTTTTTGTTTGTTTCTCTTCTGATTTCCACCCTTTAACTCCAGGCTTTTCATATCTTATCACAATGTTCTTTGTTTTGCCATGGTTTCTTGTCTTTATGTCTTATACATAATCATCTTCATCTGGATCCGTCGTTAAAGTTGCCCATTTGAGTGAAGCATCACTTCCCATGAACTGACCTCTGGTCTTGCACATTGTTATGTGCGACAGCCAGTGTGCTGCCTGCACACAGCTACAAAGATTTTTGACTTCCCCATGCTGTAAGGTAGTAGTGCACACACAAAGTATTCTTCCTCTGAAGTTCATCTTCCAACTTCCTTCATGTGTTGGTACCATATGTTGTTACCCAAGTGTGCTGTGCTGTCCAAGTAATCGTTCAATTCATTATTGTCTTCTTGCGTACTCCTAATTCTTAAGGTCTTCCTGTAGGTTGCTATAACCACATCCTTAAACACATATGTATAGCTTCTGCTTGCTGGAGGATTCTCAGGTATCTTCATCAATGATCCAGGCATTCTCGTCTGTGTTGAGTAGGAGAAAGTTCGGTAAGTCTTTCTTTATCCTTCTGGTTCTTTCTGACCCAGTTTACAAATGTCCATATTGATTCTGCCAGTATCTTAGCAATTGATTGTCTTGCAGGATTTAAGCTTGACCCTTTCGTCGCTGGATCAGGCGTGCGTGTCGGTGCTGTCTCTATTTGTTCATTCTCTAGAGTCTCGTCTCTTTAACAGTTCAGCTTTCTCCATCTGTTTCTCAACTTCTCTTGGTGTGGAACCTCTCATTGTTGTTTGTCCAAGCTTCCCCCTTTCTCTGTAATGTGATTCTGAACTCATTGACACTAGACCAGGTGTGTATGTGCCCCTTATTTGTGTATGTGTACCTTCCCTCAACCCCTTCTCGGGTCTACTTTGCCGACCCTGTCTCCGGTGTTGCAATTCATTTGTTACAACAAGTTTTGTGTGTGTGTGTGTGTGTCATTATTTATCACATCCATCTCAAGTTCAGTCCCTTTTTCATTCTTTCTAGGAACTGGAATGACTATGTAAGGTCTGGGTACCGTTGTAGGTTGAATGCGTACATCATTAGGTGGTTGCACGGGAACCTGAACGCTCTGTGCACCAATGAAAAATGCAGTTTGAAGCGTCAATGACAGTAACATGATGATAAATACATTTGCAAGTGAATTTACAGCATTTGTTCCTTGGCCAGTATGTAGTTCTCTGCTCATGAGGGAGGACAACATTACTGCTCTGGTTTCCCCATCTCGATCATTTAAGGACGAAAACTAACTTTTAATACATACTAACATTTGACATTTTTATCTGGATTCTACCATCTCTGGTTGCAGGTTACAGATGTTAAACTGCTTATCCTTTTTGTCTGAATAATAGACTGTCTCGTCGTCTCTGGAAACAGTTCCTCTTCTAAAAATGAGAGTTCCAAATGAGGCAATAAGTTCAGCACATCTTTTAATTCGCGTGTTCAAAATAGACCAGTTCCCAGTCAATGTCTCTTATCTGTTCGCTCCAGATGACGTTGTGCCTTTTTTTGTCAGCATAAACAAGAGCAAAGTCCTTGGCAACACCTTCACGATCTGTCCCTCGACGTAAAGTTTACGATCTTCTCTGGTGATTCTGTTGTTGATTATAAAGTTCGACCTGCATTATGATACCATGCAGGAGCATACTCAACTGGACAGAGTTTGCTGGGTCTCTAATGAAAGTGACGACATCAACACTGGCATGTCTACCCACATGTCTTCAATTAAGCGAAAGAAAACGCTGCCAACTAGTCTGCTATCTTCTCGTGACAGGGACATTTGTCTTGTACTCCCTGCATTCCGGAACCAAAGGAAACTGCTCTGCAATCACTATGAGCAGCCTCCTTATTGTCTTTTCGTTTTCAGGATCTTGAAGAAACTCTCGTTATGCTGGTAATCCTTCCCACCAATGACGAGTAGGACCTCAATACCAACTCGAAATAGATCAGAACTTCTTCTTCACCCTGCAACTAGGATGCACAGCATGTCAATGTTTTTATGTCCTTTCCCCTTATTTTGCTCAAAGGAAGTGTCCAACTTGAGCCACAACTTGCACAAAATGTTCCTTTTCTCCGCTTTGCTGGTCATGCGTCCTTCATCCTCGCCATGGATCTCGCCTTCACTTGCTGTGGTTCTTCCCCATTGTCTGTAGTCTCTACGTGGTGGGGTGCGGTCAGAGGGTCTTCTCTGACGTATGGCTTGATGTTGCCCAGAAAAAACCAAGCTCTCCTTCCCTGTAGCTTGACCGCAGAGGGTGTAATGTCCTCCACTCTAAAGGGGCCGTTAAACCTCGGCTCCAACCCACTTTTTCCTTGTGTGGTTTCTCACCAGGACTGTGTCCTCAGGGAATATGGGAGGTATGTGTAATTCCAGAACTGTGTTTGTTGTATCTCCTGTGTTCTGTGCTGCCCTGCACCCTTCTTGCCGCTGCAGCTGACCTGAAATGACAGTAAGACAAGATGTCATGCAATTCAATTAGTTTTGCATTTCCAATCCTAACACTTCTCCTGTTGGCTGGGCATCACATCTAGCTCCAGTCTGGGGAGTGAATCGCGTGTGCATCTTTCTGCCTGTCACGATTTCATGCGGCGTGAGATGATGGTCAGAACCAGGCTGGTTTCTGAGTGCATACAGTGCCAGTGGAAGACAGTGTAGCCATCCCTTCTTCAGAGTAAGCTTCAACTTGGCTATCCTTTCCTTTAACAAGCCGCTGAGCTTCTTGCATATGCCGTTCCCTTGAGGATGATACGCCGAAGAAAACGTGTGCGTTATACCAAGCAACAAGTTAATCTGTTCAAAATGAGGCCCATTGTCTGATCTCATGACTTCATACACTCCCCACCTGGGAAACATCTCCCTCACCAAGAATTTGGCCGCACAGGTACAGTCCGGGTGTGTACATGGACCTGCTTATATCCATCTAGAGAATGGACACACCACAACAATTAGATACCTGTACCCATTACATACTTGAATCAGATCAACATAATCAATATGCAAGTGCTGGAAAGGCCCATTAAGCCTTGGGATAGCTCCTCTAATTACACGTAGTGTATGCCCAGCCGTGAACTGTTGACAAATTATACAGTTCACCATAAAAAATGCAACATATTCTGCCAAGTTCGGTATGAACCAGTCTTCAGCAATCGCTGCTGCTAGATTCTCCTTTGTCATGTGTGCTGGATAGTGTAAATGTTCCAGTGCTATCTTTAAGAAGGCTACAGGCATCACTGGTTTACCAGTGCTGTCTTGTCACCACAAGCTCTCAGAGGGGTTTAAAGAACACCCTTGTCGCTTTCATAGGTTCTTTTCTTCCAGTGGTGCCTCCCCTTGGAGCTCCACTGAGTTCTTGCCAAATTGCTATAGCCTTCAGGCTTGCTTCATGCAACAGTCATTCTCTCATGCACATCAGTTATTTCCACACTCATGATTATTTTGTCTTTAGACGCCACACGCTTGGCTTCAGTGTCTGCTGCTTGATTTCCACATGAGATAAAATCTGTCCCTTTCATGTGGGCGGCGCATTTCACGGCCGCTATGCCCACTGGGAGTTGTAGTGCCTTAATGAGCCTGTCCAATAGGGCTGTGTGCTGCACTGGCGTGCCGTCCGCTCAGAGGTAGCCTCTCCTTTTCCAGCACGCTGAACCTGCATGCACGGTCGAGGTTGCATAGACGGTGTCACTGTACACTGTCACTTCCTGGTCTGCGCGATTCTTGAGTGCGAGTATCAACGCCAATAATTCTGCAGCTTGTGCCGAATAAGGTGAGGGTAATCATGCACTAATGAGTACTCGAAATTCCCCATTTGCCGTGTGCTTCATCACGGGGCGCCTGCATATCTTTGTCCATCATTTTGATCCATCCTCGAAGAACCATCAACAAAGACAATTTCTCCTCCTGCCAATGCATTTTCTTTTACTCTGGTAATCTCATCATAGAATTCTTCATAGTTCGCGCAATCATATATTTGCTCTCCTTCAGTGACTGGCTCTGCTATAAACATAGCTGGGTTCACTATTTTGCATCATACTATTTTAATCATTGGATTTGATACCACTTCATAAGCAGAAGCTCTCTGAGATGTCAACGTGCCTTTTGGTTTCTCTAAAATGGCAAATAATGCATGCTTGATGAACAATGTCATTGGGCATCCCATCACAATGGTTGTAGCCTTTTCTACGGCGAAAGCTGCAGCAGCTAAACTTTGTTCGCACGGGAAGTGACCCCCCATCCCTGGATCTAAATTTCCACTGTAGTATACAAGGGGCTTGTACCCCAATGTGGTTCTCTGTGGGAGTACTGCTGTCATAACACTGCCATTTCTGTGTGAAAACAGGTAGAATTCCTCTGCATAATTGGAAATCCCTAAAACTGGTGCCGTGCAAATGCCCCTTTTTAGTTCAACAAACCCTTCTTCCATGGTTGCGGTCCACACAATTTTTTCTTACATTGCCTGCGCTTTCCTCAAGGCTTGTAACAAGGGTCCGGTATAGGAACTGTAGTCAAAGACCCATGCCCTGACATAGTTGCATAATCCGAGAAAACTCTACATTTGTTTTATCGCGTGTGGTTTGACTGTCTTTGAAATGGCTTCAGCTCTTTCAGGGGTAACCTTTTTCCCCTCATGTGAGATTAGCTGGCCTATATACAGCACTTCTTGTTGACAATATTATAACTTTGCCTTTACAACTTTATATCCTTTCTCAGCCAGTATAATCAATAGCTGAATAGAATCGTGTATGCACTTTTCCTCTGTCGTGCTGCAAATTAGGATGTCATCCACGTATTGTAAGACAATACTCTCTAATACGAGATTGCTCAAGTCCATCTGCAGGACTCTGTAGAAAATCGAAGGAGACACAGTACCCGTGAGGCAGCCTTGTGCTTTTCAGACGAACTTGTCTGAACGTAAAAGATGTCAGATCTTGTGAGTCTTTGTGCAATGGGATTGAGAAAGATGCATTTTTTCAAGTCAATTACTGGGACCTTGTTTCAACAGGTATATCACATAGGATCGTGGACGGGTTAGGAACTAGAGGGAACTCGGGCCTAGACTATCTGGTTCAATGGTCGTAAATCTTGGATTAAACGCCAAGACCTCCCTTTCCCTTTTTTCTACTGGGATACAGTCGTGCTTTTGGTAAAATTGTTCCTGGTCTCAGTTTAATCTTCACTTCTCCGACTCCTTTCAATAAGCCTACGTCATAGGGGCCTGTAGTCCATACTGAGACAGGCACATTTGCCATGTCGTCCTCAAAATATTCAGGACGTTTTTGTGCCAGCATCATTCTCTGGGGCACTTCTCTTTTGATAATTTTTACCAAAAAGATGAGATTAACCTCAACTGTTGTCTCATCTTCACTCGTTTGTTCTTCAAACAGATCGTCATCAGTCAGTCAGTCAGTCAGTCAGTCAGTCAATCTGTAACCTTCCCTAATGGCGATTACTGCACACCATTGTCTGCCTTCATCGTCACAACCGTCAAGCAGAGCCATTTCTCTTCGCACTATGGCTGCTTGTATCGTCAAAGGAAACGCTTTCCCTTTTCCTCATGCATAGGTATTCTTGGTCTGAATAAAACCTCATTTGGGGTTCTCATGGTTTTGTCTTCAAGGCCTGGTAGCCATGACGTTAATATGCACACTCCATAAGCGAATATTTCTGGTTCCAGTGGAATAGCTCTCATAGCAGTTTGTCCTGCGCATGTGCTAATCATTTCGCATACGTTCAAATAATGCATTCCTGGAGTTGAACATACTATGCCCTTCTCTGAACGAGATTGTCACGTTTAACTTTGTCATTAGGTCTCTTCCCAATATATTCACCGGGGCTTGCCTTGAATAGAACAGCGGCACATTCATGTCACATTCTCCTATAGAGACTAGAAGTTATTTTATAAAAGCAACTCAACTTGTTGCTCCTGGGAAGTCCCGAGTATTTATGCATCGCCAGACAAAGAAAACTTGCCTTCACGTATACACGAGCGTGTCGCACCGATGTCATCTAGGAAAGAATATTCTTTATCCCTTATACAGACATCTACCCTTGGTTCCTCGTGAAGGAACGTTGTCACTTATGGGATAGAACACATCAGGTCTCCCAGTGAGCTGTCAGTCTATATATAATCTTGTCCCATTCTGAGTGAACTGATTTCCCCCGTCACTTGTGGCATTTCTTATTTCTGTATTCAGTACCTGTCATGTACCGCTAGTGACAATTGCATTGGCGACTGTTGAGATTGTCCCTGTAGAAAAATGTGTCATATTGTGGGGTTGCAAACTCTGCTGTACTCCCAGTGCTTGCTGCTGCACCGTGTGATTCTGCACAGCTCCATTTCCACCCTGCTGTGAGAACACAGATGGATTCACCATCCCTCCTCTTGTGAATTGGTTGTTTTGCACCATTCCTTGACTTCTGCACATACGTGCTAGATGCCCGGTCATCACACACGTCCAACATGTTGGCGGTGGTCTGATTATTTGTCCATTTTGAATACCCTGGTTTCCATTTTGCACATTTTGAAAATCTCCTTGATTGTTCTGAAACCCTCCCTGATTAATCTACAATCCTCTTCCTCGAAGGCCTTCTCCTCTTCCCCTAGGGTAAAGCCTGTTATTGTTTTGATCGAACTGTCTCTGGCTATTGGCCTGCTGCATATTTGATCCATCTGTATTAATTATCATTGCCCCCTCAATGGCATACTTTGATAATTTTTTTCTGCACCAATTTAGCCCCTTCACCTTTCCGTGCGGCGTCCTTTTTGGGATTCTTTTCTTCTAGCAGTCTGCAATAGTGCACGATGGTCAACTGTATTTCAGACCATGGCTTTGCCTCTATCCCTACCAATTTCAGGAACTGCTTTTGTACATGTTCCGGCAGCCCTTGACACAATGGGCCTCATTACACGGTAGGCGGTAAAAATCGGAATTTTACGGTATGGCGCCATTAGCGTGTCCGCCCTCGCAAGAGGCCGCTAATAGCGTCCAATCACGAGTACGTGGACACGAGCATAGCGCCATGCTGTAAAAGACCGTTCTGCCCTGCCGCTAAATACCCCAAAAAGCCCCTTACCGGCGCCCGCAAAACCGCCGATAGCGCCTCCGCCCTCCCGCTACCCGTAAATAGCGGACACCGCCATTACCGCACACCGTTAAAAAGCGGAACCGGAAATTACGTCGTCGCACAGGAACGGGAAAGAGCACAGCGGCCATCTTCATAAACACAATCCATTGCCATCCTCTGCATCCAGGACATATATCCAGGCAACTCCGACCAGGAACCATACCGGGTAGCTCGAGGATGCCGAAGGCGCTTAAAAAAAACTGCTGATCGCCAGCGCAAAGAAAAGTTCACTAATGAGGAACTAATGATGCTGACCACCACACTTGCTGCAAATGCAGGAGTAGTATTTGTGAACGATATGCGGCGGGAGGCCCTCCTTAAGAAGAAGGCCATCTGGGCCGAAGTCGCGCTAAAAGTCAGTGCGGTGGGCACCAACACCCGGAGTGTCAGGGAATGCCGCAAAAGGTGGGACGACCTCCGGGTGCGTGTGCGCAACATTTTATCTGTGAACCGCAACATGGCAATGGCCACAGGAGGTGGCGCAGAGTCCCCCTTGAAGATGAAGGAGTGGGAGGAGATATGTGCCTCCACAATAGGAGTCGAGTCGATAGAGGGGGTCAGCGATATGGAGCATGGCGTGGCCGTTTCATCGGATGGAGGTGAGTGTATGCACCCAAAAATGCGCAGTGAAGGGTGAGGGGTCCCACAATCATGTGTCCATATGAATGCCGTGGATCCAGCCACAAACAGACATGCACGCATTATCACATACCCACCAACACAGGGCCAATTATGCATGAGCCAGCCAACATCCCCAGGGTGTATTCGGGGGTGTTGTGGGGGGATAGGGGGAGGGTGTTTGCACAGTTGGGGTTATGCACTTTCTGTACACGTTATGTTCAAAATACACTCTTCTGCAGTTGAAAAACAGGCATGGTCTCCATCATTGTGTATGTGTGATTTTCTTTGGGAGAGGGCTCTTTGTGGGCCTCAAGACGGCCACAAGGGCAACAATGCACGTCTCTCCATGCATGATATTCCACCTTTGTTCCTGATGCTATTCCTGATTCCGATGCTGACGCGGATCCTGTCCCGCCATGCCATCGCCTCTTGCATGTCCGGGCTGGGCATTTCGGCAATACTCATCCACATCCACATCATGCTCATCTGGTGTTTGCATGGTGCCATGGGCACATTCTATCAGATGCACATTTAGTTGTGCCTTACACATACCATGGTCATCTTCGCCTTGATTCCGGGGGTTTGTTGGCTGCCCTTGTGGTGTTTCTGGGTGCCCCGGTGGTGCTTGCTGCGCAGGTCTCGGCCTCCTCCTCCTACTCCTACTCCGACGTCTCTTCAGTGCTGCCTGTTGTTGTTGGTGCTGCACTGCAGTCATGTACGCAGGCCTATGTCATGCTGCTGGTGTTGGGACCATCTTGCTGTGGGAAGGGGTGTGGTGTGCTCCTTAGTGCTGGCTGTCTCCATTGACTCCACCTGTGCTGGTTGTGTCCACCTGGGGCAGATGGGCAGATGGGAACACTGCTCAGGACTCTTAACGTGTGGTTTTCGATGCTGGTATTAGCGCCATGCCGGTACATGCTTTTTGGGTCTTTGGGATGCCGGTATTGCCGTGTACGCATGGGTTGTGATTGCGTGCTATTTGCGCCATGGCGTGGTTTACGGTGTGGGGGTCGCGCGCAAGCGGCCATGCCGCTATTGGTGGCGCCGTACTTTACGGGTCCACTAATAGCGGTGGGTCCGGGTCGTGATCGGCTTGGGAAAATACCGTTACCGGTATTTCGTTACCGGTAACGGTATTCCCTTACCGCCTACCGTGTAAAGAGGCCCAATATATGGTAAAACACAGGTATAGATTTCCCCCAAGATGCATGAGTTTCCAGCACCCTGGCATCTTGGAAATTCTGAATGTAAAGTAAAGAATCATCCGACTCCTTCATCTTGCGTGACATGAAAGCTCCCATAGCAGAAATGTCCGGGCATAGCACTCGAAGCGCTTTCCATACCACGGTTCTGCAATTGTTAAATGGCGCTCCGTCATGCGCGGTATTAACTGTAGTCACTCCAGGGTAACCTGCTCATACCCACACATCGTCAACTCTATCACCAAGTATGGCGATTAAAAGACCCTTAATATCCCCTTATAGCCAACGTTTTCCCTCCTGTCATTTCTTCTAACTCATGTATCCATTTCCCGGCTCCCGATGTAAACATTAGGAGCTTATTTTTTCAGGTTTTCTCTGTCCATGTGAGGCCAGGGTATATATCGTGGTCTTGTTCCTCCTTTTTCTAGTAAAAGGGATTTGTGACACACAGCACTCCTTTTCCTCTCTCATCATTTTTCTGGCTCCCACAGGGGTGATATTCCTGCATCGTCGTCTACCTGGCAATGTCCTTAGCCTGCTCACATAGGGTGGTGGGGACACCCCCCTCTGACGGTATGATACTCCTTCATGCCGATCTGATTGTATGGCTGACTCTGATGTCTTAGGTGCAGACCCACTAGAATCTGACCATCTCACTCCCTATCCCCTAGAGAAGCGTTTTTCACGGCTTCTCTTTCTTCACATTCTCTCTCTGTGTCTGATATTGTCTGTGCCCAACTCATGCAACTTCTCGCATCCTCTTCTTTTCTTGTTAGGGTCAGCCCGAGTGCTCTCCAAATGCTCACCCTCTCCTCTCCCTTGGGGTACCGTTTCTAGCTCCATCTCACTGTATATGTTATCTATCCTCTCTCCGATGCTTCTGGTGTCGAAGTTATCGTCTATTTTTGTCCTAGACGTGCCTGGTACTGAATCATAATTTTTCTGTATCTGCCCAGTCTAATACTGGATCGGGTTTTTTTACCTCTCTTTCCAGATACTCGAGATCCCATGCCCTCTGTCTTCGCTTATGTTTTATGTCGTCATCAAACTCCCTACGCTTCCTCATTGGCCCCATCTTCTTCCTGCTTCCTCGTATCTCTTTGTTCATTTGCTCCTCGCATTTCCTCATCCCTTTGTCTTTTTATTCTCTTCTCCTGTATCTTTTGTTGTTGTTCTTCTATCCTCCTTTGTTCTATCCTATCTCGATCATCAGCTGTTCTCTGCGTATGATCGCATCTTTTCTGCTCTTCTGCTCTTTCCCATTTTCTGACCTGTTCATCATAATATAACTGCTCTCGTTTGTCTATCCTTTTTCTTAGCCCCTTCGTCTCTTGAACGGTTTTCCTTTTCCGTTCGCTCCAACTCATCCCGTGCTCCCTTTTGTCTCATATGCTCAATGCCTTTACCATTGAGTTTCAATAAAATCCCATCCATTCGTTCTGTGTTAATGCCATCTCATCAGTCCTCTCCGCATCTCCTTTCCATCTCTTTCCCTCTCTTCCTGTATCTAGATATATACGCGCTTGTGTTTGGTCCCCTTTTTCCTTTTCACTCACCATTTGCATATTTTTCCTCTCCCGACGCTCGGGATCACCGCCTTTGTTACCACCTTTCTGTGCTGCTCATCCGATCGGCTGCTCGTAGAAGTGGGAAGGGATTTTTGGGGGAAAGCAAAGGTTCCTTTAGACGTAACAATCAGGGTTTTTACTTAAACTAGCCACTATCTACGGGGAACTTCACTTTCTATCAGCCGGATGGCAAAGGACTTGTGATATTGCAGAGGACCCAAACTTACTTATGTCATCTAATCTCTGCTACCAAGTGAACTGGATGGATCCCAGCCAGCCCATAAGACTGGGGGTCTCCAAACAGCTCTTTAAGATGAGTAGCAGCACCCTTGAGATAGATGGGAATGCAGATTCGTAGTCTTGCATCAAATAATAATGACAACTCTAGTTTGGCAAAGGGAGTCAGTTTTATGACAAGTACAGAAAACGGAGAGTTCAGTAAACATCAGCAACCGCTCGATCTTCCTTCTCGCTTAAACTCCACTTAATTTCAGAACAACAACAACATTTATAACAAAAACTCTTGACATGCAACTTGATTGGTTATAGGAAGGTAACTTTAACATAGGTACTATATTTGTATATGGTAACAGGGAGAGGGAATTGGATAATAATATCGGATGGGACAACTAAACCCTTCCTTCAAACTGGCAACTGTAAACGTAACAAAAAGCACAACGTCCCATTGGCTCTACTCTTTATAGGACCCTAGATTACATGGTCCACTATGATTGGGTTGGTATTGAGCCCACAAATACTTTTCCACTTGCATTTAGCAGCATGCAGAATAATGAGCCAGGTGCAGGGAGTAAGTCTGCACCCCAGCTTCCCTCCAATTTATGTTACAACAATTCATCACATGTGAAGCAGGAGACTGGGTAAAAAAACCTAGCCACACAGCCGCTCTCTGTTGATCCCAACCTGGGTTGTCGAATTAGAACAAAACTTCAGAAAGCTTCATATCTGTGGTTACTCAATGCTTAAATGAAGCATCCAAAAAAGTACAAATCTTCCAAAGAAATTAGTCTTTGTGTGCTTGCTTCTCTGCACTGTTGTATCATAACATTGGCATACCATTAGGTAGTTTTAAAAAAGAAAAATGTTTTATTGTGTTTGGTTTGTCTCAAAAACCTTTACAAAAAAAAAGATTGCATTTCATCACAAAGTAACTACATAATTAACACATTAACACAAAGTAACTACATAATTAACACATTAACCTAATGTAATCATTATAACACATTTTCATAAAATCAGCAATTCAAACTACATTATGCGTCTGTAACGTATAAACGAATAAACACATTAAAATCAACTCATATTTCAGCTTAAAACCATCCTGTGCAAGCAACGCATCTTTCCTTTTTACATCAATATAAATTTCTCCTTTGTATACATAGTTAAGTCAATTAATAGGATTATATCCTAGCTCTCGCGAGCAATATAGTGTATAGTCTATCAGACCCTCCAGAAAACTGCGGCATGAAATGGAAAATATTGCGGCACAAAAAAGAAAAAAATTGCGGCACCCAACTGCGTTTTTGCAGCATTTTCTAATGTTGAAAAATATATCATTTAACATATTTTTTAGCCTAAAACCAAGTAATTGCAAGGCTTTTGTTAGTGAGGAACAAAATGTGTTCTGTCTGGCTGCGCTCTGTAGGACAGCCAGGTCGAGTCACCACAGCCTAACATTTTGGATTGTGGTGGGGGAAGGGGGATACCGCCTGATGAGCTCCAAGGAAATGGTGCTGTGCCACTACTTCCAGCAGACAAGTGGAAAGCAAATAAACAGATAGGCTTGAATTCAAAAGTGTAACCCTGGTTGAAGCCCATAGGTTTGCTTTTCGCTTGTCCTATGACCCCAGGAGAGAGGGGGAACAACTCTACACTTCTCCATGGAAGGAATCCATGAGGCCAAGACACAGGGGCAATGCAGTGGCAGTAACTGCAAGCCCATAATACCTAGCCAAACAATGAACTCTCTTGGGTGGTCATAATTCCTTGGTTATGCCACCGACACATGGTGACTAAACACACCCACAAACAGAAATGAAACATCACAACACTACTAGGGGTCAAGTCCTACAAATGAAAGTGGGGGAGGGGACTCATTAACAAATGCAATGGCATGTGAGGTCATCAGAAATTAGCATATCAAGGTGAAATATGCATATATCATTAAATTGGCTTTGCATAACCACCAAAATTGCACAGGACGAATGGCATTTGCCTTTCATAAATTTTAACACCCAATTTTGTGCGTAATTGGTGTCATACAGTCCAGCCTTGATTCAAGGCTGGGCTGCATGATACAAACGCCCGTAGCTGTATTCGTTTTCAAATTGCTTTACAATTGGTATCATGCAGCCCATGATACCAATTGTAAAGCAATTTGAAATTAATACAGCTACGAGAGTCTTCAATTGGTATCATGCAGCCCAGCCTTGAGGCTGGGCTGCATGATACCAATTGTAGACGAGCGTCAGGAAGCATTAAGTTTATGCTTTCTTTTCCGGCGCTCGACAGGAAAGTAATTTACTTTCCTGTCGAGCGCCGGGAATGAAAACAGTCCAGTGGCCTCTTTGGGTGCTCTGAGTTGGGGGCAGATGAGTGGACAGGCCAGTGCTTACCTGGCTAGCTTCACCAACTGTCAGCTCGGGCACTCAATGAGCCTTGGAGGTGCATGGGGTCACAGCCAAATGCTGTGCATCTCCCAGGCCTGCGTGACCCTCCCCCAATCCTGGGCCTGCAACGCAGAGCCGAGGTGTTAACCCTCAAGCTGCTGCAATCAGCAGCCAGCTGTGTTCGCTCTAAATCATTAAATGAGCGCGAAAAAAGACACACTAAGCTAACGTGTCTTTTTTGCGCTCATTTAATGATTTATAGCGGCAATTGCGGGAAATGGCAAATTTTGCGATTTTTTTGCAAATCTCAAAATCGCCATAAGGTGGATGGTCTGTCTATTTCATCATACTACATCATCTTTTCACATAGCTTCTTATCTATTAGGTAAATCAGTTCTACTATTCTCAGGTTAAGTGGCTGGTTGTTACCCCCTCATGCATCTGTTCCGTATGGACTCTCTGGTGAACAATCCTTCGTTAACACGATATGCTGCAAATATTCTTAATCTTACATTCTCAAAATATGGTCAAAACATAACTAGGTGTTTCAATGATTCTTTGGGATTACATTTGTTGGAGAAACGAGATAGACCAGTTTTCTCAACCCCCATCTAAAATATCCCAGTGTTTAATTTTATCGTACATGGGTAGTTGATTAAGCTTAAAACGTAGCTACTTTCTTCTTGCATTTGGGCAGGCAAATTGTGTTAAATATATCGGTCTATCGCCCCATTTTCTCCGATAGCCACTGTATTCTACAAACAACTGTTAAGTCCCCACTTTATACCAGAGGATACACCAGTAATATTCCTGAAACTTTTTCTTACAGCTTGGCAAGCAAGCACACAAATCATCCGGAGTTACCTTTATGTCATCAAGGATGGAATTCAATTTAGCAGTCAATTTTGCCATAGAGGGTACATTGGTCTCATTCACTATTCAATGAAGGTCCTCATATAGTGAATGTTTTGGCGGATCCAATATTTTAGTATAGTTATTCATCAGTCACCAATTCCTTTTTACCGATAGTGGCAACAAGCTGAGCTCATAGCATATGATTGAATTGGGACTAGATAGTGCGAGACCCAACACATTTTTCCAAAGCCAACCCTGCAGAACATCCAAAAAGGCATCAATCTCAGTCACACATATATCTAGGCTGTATAGGATAATCGGTTCCACTTTGAGTAGGTAGAATTGAAGAAGTGGGAGGAGATAAAACATGCAATATTTCCACACGATTATTTTCATTTGCGAGGTTAAAGGTTTATTTTGCAGTTTAACAACTCCTTCCACATCCTAAGAGGATACCTATCCATAAGGGTATACCCTAAATATTGTATAACTGGAGAATAGGCAATAAAAACTCCATTAATGGGCCATGTGAAATGTGTCTATTTGCGCTTACCATCTGCAGAAATCACAATATTTGATTTGGTAGGATTCACCTCAAGATTATGGGTTGAGGCGAAATATGCAAATAGGTTTCGTTTATGCTGTAGCCCAAAGTCAAAAAATAATAAATCATACAATTAGGTAGTAATAGCTCCAGGAAATTAGGACTTTCATCAAACATCAAAAGACAATTCTGCTATCGAACCTCAAAACATACAATACATGTTTGCTTTACTATTTAATTGGCAAGGTTTTTGTGTTTTCAAAATTTAAAATATATAAATATATACAGAAGAGGTCAAATGGCCAGACCTTACAGAAATAATGAAACTTGTATTCTGTCACAATACAGAAGGCTGCAGCATAGTAATGATTGCCATACAGTTTTTGCACACGTCGGCTGGATGTCACATACATTTTACTGTTGCAAAGGAGAAAAGTAATTTTCTTTTTTTTTTTTTTAAAGAGGGTAAAATCACATTTACTCTCAACGTTTAAAAATAGGGAGTAAAATACTACCACCTCAAAATCTTATCTGGAGCACTGGATGTGTCCAAAAACACATCCAAGCTGAAAACAGAATTGCACGGCTCAATGACAGGATTAATGCTATTGAAAAAATACCCAAACTATCTGAAGATGTATACGCACTACACCAAATGGTAAACGAACTGCCAACTAAAATTTGAGGAGCCCAGAATCACTCACGGAGAGGAAACATCACCTGGAATACCTCAAATAATCTGCAGAGGGATCGGATCTCCCAGGCTTTCTGGGTAAACAGTTTGATTTACTACTCCCCAATAAACTGACCCGCAGAGTTCGAAATAGCAAAGAGCTATTTATCTACTGCTTCTACCCTAGGAGAGCCTGCTTAGCTTGAAAACAAATGCTACCAGGAGCATCGTTTGGCTCCCAGGGCCAATTGGTGCTTTAAAAGTTATGCATACATGACATTTACTTTAAGTATGAGAATGTCAATAAAATACATTTTTAAAAAAGAGTTAGGCTATATCGAGTAAACATTTAAACATAATGAATCAAACATGGGCAAAAGCGTAAATATCATGGAAAAATGATATTTGCAGTGCACAGAGTACGAGTTCCTGGTACCCCACCAGTAGGCCCTTCCTCCTGGGTGATGCCCGACACCCAGAAGCTGGTTTTAGCAACTGCTCATCGTCAAATCCTAATTTCGAACCCTGATCACCCGAATATGGAAACTGACAGGGCGCATAGGGTAGGACCACCCTCTGCAAACAAGGCCACGGATCTCCCGAGAGACATTCTCTTCAAATCTCACAGCTTCACCCTCAAGAGGAAATTACTCAAAGTAGCGAGGGATAGGGGGTGTTTTGCCTTCAAGGGCTCGAAGATTCTATTGCGGGATCTCAACTACAACTAGAAGGAAAAAACGTGAGCTAAATTGTAGAGAAACTCTTTGAAGAAAAGATCAGATTCACAATGACCTTCACAAGAGGTATTCAATTTTCCTATAAAAATCTGCTCCACAGGATTTCCTCACTCAAAGGTTGTAAAATTTTACAAGTCACGCATTTGCCATCTGAATCAAATACTGGAAATACTCCAAAAGACACTCTGGAAAACAGCAGGCTGTATACCAAAGCCCCTGCTGAAAGGTGACACCCATAAACCAACCCGTTGAGACTGTCTAACTCTTCATTAGGCAATCGTGCCATGGTTTGATTTCCCACTGAGAGTTCTGGAAGTCGAGGCTTCTTTAACAACCAGTCGCATCTGACTGATACCGAGCCCCCTGTCGGAGCGGATTCAGTGTCACTGACCCTATTCAAGTTATGTTCCTAGAAACGGGATGGAGGGTAACCTGGCACATGACTGAGTCTGGTCTCCCAACGCTCCCTCTCTGGTGAAAACTCAATAAACCATGTGATCTTGAGAGGCAGACCCATGTTGAACCTCTATTCAGCAAGGCTTCCTCTCTCATCCAACCAGTATTACAGTCCCCTTTATCAGTTTGACAAGAACAGGTTACAGTGTAATTTGTTGACTGCATAACTCAACACACTTGACTGCAACCTGTACCGTCAGCACATATTAAATGACTGAAGACCAAAAACGTGCATTACATTTATAGTTTCATGGTGAGTCATATTTGATTGGCTATTCTCTGAGTTCCCGGCTATGACTGCTGGGGGCTTTGTCACTGCTGGTGAAGGCCTTGGTCTAAAAAATGGGGCATAAGTGGTGCCCCATACACTTCAAGGCAAGGTTTTAGTGTCTGTGGAGCAAATGTTTCTAGGAACTGGGAGGTTCGGGGGGGGGGCTTGGTTGGGGGGAGTGCAATTCGGGATGGAGCGGACTTACTTCCATCAACATCAGAGGTTTAAATTCGCCTATACAAGAGTGCGCTTTCAGCCTTTATTTTTTAATGGTGAAGAGGAAGGGATGCACCTATTGAACAAAGACAAGCACTGAGCATGACCCAAATCCTTCAGAATATAAACATTATCTTCTTTTAACTGGAACTCTCACTGATCTGCATGGCGGATACGCCAAAGTAGTGGGGAAACTGGGAGCCATGTTACACTGGCCACAATCTATGCTCCTAATGCAGGTGTTCCTTTTGTAATTCCTTAGCCCTCTTGAAAATTCTGCAATAGGGGAGATCATTTTAGATGGAGATTTCAACTGAACTATGGATAGAACACTAGATCTGATCAAGCTTCCAACAAACTTAAATGAAAAATATGCTATCTCGGCCTACTCGATTCATGGAGAGAAAATCAAAGAGATAATTCTTTCTATTCAAGTGTACACAGAAACCTCCTCCCTCAGCTCTCTTTGCGAGGCTGAAATAGGGACTAACCCATTTCAGGCCACAGCCCATCATAGCAGCTACAGATTGACACTCCTACCAATCTGTGCAAGAAATTGACATTTCGCCCCCAACACCACGTTTGTAAGGAAATCAAAGTGCAGATTGCTAAATACTTTGAATTCAACAAGCTCGATCAAAGCTCGAACAAATAGGATGCATTTAAAGCGGTTATTTGAGGGGAAATTCTATCTATGAGTGAGTAACTGTCTAGGCTACGACACCTGAAACACAAGCGCCTACTGAGCAAACTCCAGGAGTTAGAATGCCTACACAAAGAAAAAAAAGGTCTAGCAAAATATTGCTCAGGCAATAGGGGTCATTTTATTTATTGGATATTTGTAAGGCGCCTGTACAACAAATGGTGTTTGAAGACGCCAGAAGACAAAAAAGGTGGAGGGGGAAAAGTGAGAAAGATAACAATAACGGTGCTACTAAGACATGCCACAATTGGTTGTCGCAAGTGCAGTAAAGCAGTGTGAGGAAGAGCGAGTTGCAGTCTGCGCAAATGTGCAAAGTGCTAGGGTGGGAAGGGAAATGCAGGGTAGAGAGGAGAGAGTATAAGTAAGCGGGGGCGGAGGAGGGGGGAGAGAGGGTAACAGGAACTAGGTGAGTGCTAAAGGGAGGCCAGGCGGGCAAGTGCGAGGGAATTGCTTGAGGTGCAGGGAGTGAGGGTCCACATGCAAGTGCGAGGAAGGGGGTGAACTGGGCGGGGGGGTCTGGTGCCCTGTAGAACTCAGAGGGAACCAGACAGCCAGTCAATGCAGAAGACAGTGGTGTTAGCAGGGGAGAGGGAAGGAAGAAGAGAAAAGGAGGGTCTTGAGGAGCTTCCAGAAATTAAAGGGATCCAGTTCAAGCCTGAGAGGGGCAGGGAGAGCATTCCAAAGGGAGGGGCAGGGAGAGGATTCCAAAGGGAAGCTCCTGCAGAGGAAAGGGAGATCTACCCCTCACTCTCTGCTTAGAGAAGCGTCTGATCTGCGGAGAGTTGGAGATAGAACACCGCAGGGCTCTAGCAGAGAGCTATTTAGGGAGAGAGAGAGTTGGATGTAGCAGGGTCCCAGGCCACAGAAAGCCTTGTGGGTGATGCAGAGGGTCTTGAATTTGATCCTAGCAGCAACCGGGAGCCAGTTGAGAGATTGTAGGGCTGGAGAGATACAGCCCCTGGGCTTGAGGCCAAGGATGTCTCGCAATACTATTCTGGATTACTTGAAGGGGGCAAAGGAAGTATAAGGAAGATTGAGAAGAGGCTGTTGCAGAAGTCCAGCCAAAAGAGGACCAGAGCTCTGGAGACATTGAGTTTCTGGGGAAAGGTGAAGAAAGGGATCATGCCTCTGAGGAGTTACAGCTGATGGTGGGGAGGTCTGCAATGTGAGGAGAGAGGAGTCAAATAGGACCAAAATGTTTTTTTGCCTCACAAGAGGGGGAGGGGACGCATAGAGTCCGGCCAAAGGTTAGGAGGGAGCAGGGCTCTCAAGGAGAAAGATCTCGGTCTTACTTGCATTAAGGCAGAGATCATTGGCAGCACACCCAGCCTGAATAGCAGTCAGGGATGAGGGAGAATGAAGAGAAGGCACTAGAGGGAAGCTTGAAGGAGAGATGCGCGTCATCTGCATAACACTGGAAGTGAGGCGAGAAGGAGATCATGAGGTCCAGAGGGGAATGGTAGAGGTTGAAGAGCCACGGCGAGAGAATAGAGCCTTGGGGGATGTTGCAGGTGGAGTGCGAGATAGGGGAGAGAAAAGGGCCCAGATGAACCTGGCAAGGGCGGTCGGAGAGGAAAGAGGTCAACCAGTCAAGTGCCAGGCCTGTGATACCAAGGGTGTCACAGAGCCGATTTAGTCAACACTATTTATTTTTTGTCTGCTAATAAAAAACAGAAAAAAACGTGCAACATTTACACTATGAAAAAAGTAACACTATTAGTTATGCTTTTGGAAAGAATGAATGTGTGTATTGCATTCTAACGAGCTGAGACAGCTGGGGCAACAGATTGCACCATTATCCTTCAAAATTATAATTCTTTTTATACAAAACGAAATATACACCCAAATAGCCTAAACAAGATAACATGTCTTCTTACTGGTCTACTACCAAATTACCACGCATCACCTGCAACCAGAGATTGTCTCTAGACAGACCGATAAGCATTGAAGAAATCAAGTCCCTAAAAGATAAGGCTCCTGGTCCAAATGCGCTGACAGGCCTTTCTACAAATGTTTTCCCCAGGAACAGCTTGCCCCAATAACTTCACCCTTGTTCAGACAAATTAAAATAGTAACTAATTAATGGAGGGGAAGCTGTAATTAGCATGTTGCCGAAACCCAGAAAAGATCATGAGGAATGAGGCTCTATTGAACATGGATGCCAAATTGTGTGCAAAAATCTTGGCTAATAGATTATAAACAACACTACTTGAAATCACACACCCAAGTCAGGTAGTCTTCATTAAAGGCTGACAAACATTTAAAAAACTTAGGACAATAGTTCATGTGAACCAGGCCTCCCAATTCCCCTACACTACAATGCTTCTCTCTTTAAAAATGCATTCAACAAGGTCAATTGGACATATCTAAAACAAACTATTTTGGCCATGGGGTTTGGCAAGCAATTGTAAACATGATATTCGCAATATCTAGCTGATCCTCTTCTACCATTAAAATATATAGACCTAAATCATGTCCGTCCAAACTAGGTAGCGGTACCAGACATGAGTGGTTTCCCTTGTTATTTGCAATTGCGTTGAAACCTTTGGCAGTGCAGATCACAGATAGTATCAATATTCAAGGAATATAGCTCAGATGAAATTAACATAAAATGCCTGTTTGCGGACTACATCCTTATAGCTCTTCAGAACCCCTGCATTTCTCTGGATCCACCATTAGTTGATTTGAGAGAGTATTGATCCACTTCAAGATTTAAAGTAAACTACAATTAAGTCAGAAATACTACACCTGACTGTTCCCACTGATCAACTCACTACTCTCCAAAAGAAAATGCCATTGAAAGTGGTGGAATTATCCATTAAATACTTGGGGATCTATTTATCCCCCCTCCCGCCGAAGATCTCCGATTTATATGGACTCACCCAAAACATTTAAGTCAAATACAACAAAAGTTGTTAAGAGTAAAATAGCTCACCATCTCTTGGTTTGCTGAATACAAGCACTGTAGATGAACGTAGTCCCATGGTTGCTATACGTACTTCAAGTCTTCCCAATACACACTGACACATGTCACCTAGACAATTTACAAAAAGACATGGTTTTTATATGGGGGTTGTGGCAAAGCCAGCCAATCGGTACCATTTGAGCTTATTTGTCTAAGGGAGTTTTCAAAGCCCAGATTAAACTATTATAAAATCGGTGTAGTTGTTGCTGCTTACCGAATGGTGCTTAACAATCAATGGTGGCACACGAATGCGGCAATATGCATAACTCGCCTGTGGAGGGATGTCTGGTTGCCAAGGGCAGAAGGAACCAAATCAATCTAAATAAGCATGCAACTAAGACAGTTTGTGACACCTAGGACTCTGTCGCCCTCCCTTTAGGATTAACCACATTTCCTTCACTGTTTATCTCCATTCATGGTAATTTAGAGTTCACGCCTGCCTTACACCCCTCTGCATTCCAACAATGGCAAAAGAATTATAGCTGATTGGTTCAATAACAAAGATATTAAACAATTTGAACCTTGCAAAGGTGAATTTGCACTTAACAAAAATGACTGCCTGTAATACTTTCAGCCAAGGCAATGGGTGATGCAAAATAACATTACAGACACTGCAACTAGACCCCTTGCCACATTTAATGGTGTTGTCACTAAATGTACCACTACCAAAGGTTTAATATCTAAAGTATACAAAATTCTTCTTGATATCCTGCCCCATCCAACAAAGGCATGCGTCATAGCACGGCAAAAGGACATAGGTAAAGCACTTTCTGACAAAGATTGCGAAGGAATTTAGTGTAGAGCCAGAAAATCAACGACATGCACACAATATAGGGACACTGCTTAAAAATTAGGAAATAGTGGGTACGTGCCTCTCCAGAAGATCAATCGGATTAACCCCACACACCGATAGGTGTTGGCGTCAATGAAGGGATGAGCGGCCAAGTTGCACATCTGGTGGGACTGTCCCAGATTACTGAGCTTCTGGAGAGAAGTGATTGGTTTAATTTCCTCAATTGTGGAGGGCAGCTTCCTGTGGAATCCAGGAGTCGTACTGCTAGGACTACCGGTAAAAAACCTGTATCCTCTATTTCGTTATGAGGAAAATCACCACCACCAGGATTTTAACAGCAAAGCTGGCTATAGGGCCTGTGTGACACAAACCCAATCCACCACCTATATATCTTTGGTGGAACAAGCTATGGCACCTATTGGTGATGGAAAAGCTAACTGCGGATCAAAATGCAAATCATAACAAATTTACCGCTAAATGGCTACCTGAACTACACTTCCTGGAATCAAATAACGTACTTGCCCTCAAAGACTGAAGCCCTTTATTCAGTCTGGTGACCGGAGGTCTCCGACGGTGTGAGGTGTGGCGACAACCATTGCACCTGGAGCTTGACTGGTTAACCTCTGCAATGATGTTGGAATTATGACCCGCCCTGTGCATTTACTGTTCATAGGCATTTTTTGGTTCCGAGTCCAATGCAAAAATAGACTTCCTGACCCTCTACACCATATTCTGTCCACTAGTCTGCATATTAACTTTTTGTTTCCGATACTGCACGCATTCTAAATGGGACCGAGGGGGGTAATTTATTTTAGCATACGCTTTATTTTTTTCCAGTTGTGTCCAACCTATACTTATCAGCTGTTCTCTTTTCTAGAACATTGCCAAAATCTCAATAACTTTTTTTGGCAAGTAGCAATCCACTCAACTTATACAATAAGTTGCAAGCGCCGATCCTACACAGATAAAAAATTATGTTTAACATTTTTCGAGTACTTTGAAGTAATTAGTATAGCAGTCTTAAAACCAACAACATGGAAAATCGTTCCACCAGGTAGTTCCACCAAGTATAAAAATAGCAACCAAAAAGACTAGGAGTTATGACATCGATTTGAAATAAGGGGCGAGTTTGGCAATGCAATGTATCACTGGAAGGCATTCCCATGGATAGGAAGAGGGCAAACCGAAAATTGAATTTAAGGCCAGAGAAGGATGCACACCAAAGGCCAGTGAACAAGCAGGATGGCACCCCCCCACGTATTCCAAGCGCAAACAAAGGAGGCTGCCATCCATGAAGGCCAAGCGCACATGCACGATAAAGGCGACCAAAAAGGAGGGCAATACCCATCATTCTCGGTTTCTTCTAAAAACGTTAAGGGACATAGAGGGAGGGATCTGGAGATGGAAATGAAGAATACATGGAAATTATTGGGAAGCAATGAATGCACTGACCAATGCAATTTCGAGCTAGGTAATGTTTTAGGTTTTTAATTTTGTTGCTAGTGGTGACTGACTAACCAGAGGACTCTTGGTCTGTGGGGAGGTGATGGCCTATTTTACATTGAGAAATAACTCTGTTTTTAACTTTTAAATGCCAGATCCATTTGCCCATGCATAAATTGATGACATACTGGCAAGTTCCGGGGGACGAGTATTGTTTTTGTACTGTGCATGCACCATTGGAACCTTTGACATGGACAAGACTGTGGGTCACCAATCGTCCTTAGTAAGTAGCAAAGAAGGATGTTGTAGAATGCAGTGATAGAGGGAGATTATTGGAGCAGTGAGACTACACGAGACAGTAATCAGACAAAAAGGGGCCTGGTTTGACCCACTGTGAGGAGCTGGATAGAAATGAGGTGGGCCAGAAGAGGGAGGAATCGACAACTCTGCTATCCCAGAAAGACGTTGACTATTCTTGTGGCTGACAATTTTGCAAATGACTTCTAGAAATACTTGGGAGCAGGCATTTCTCTTACCTGCTACTTCAAAACTGTAGAGCAAATTCAGTTTTATGCCCATTGTGCAATGGTCTGCAATCTTTGGCCCTTTCGAATGTTTGGACTACAATTCTAATAAGCATAGTCAAGGGTGGGGGGGTTCATGGGTTTGTAGTCCAAAACATCTGGAGAGCCAAAGGTTGAAGATCCCCGTCATAGTGGAATATAGATTATTGCGTGTCAAGAATATGTTATTGGTCATGAAGAGCGGGGAGAAAAGGGTTTTCATACCAATCTGCAGTGGAGATAATTGCTTGTGATGGCTATGAACTGTGTTTTTTTATATTAATAAAGTTAACATTCTTTGTTTGATGTGGTGCTGAAATATCAGCAGGAGGGGTTATCTTATTGCTGGACGAAAAGGGAGTTGCATGAACGAATGAGAATATCCATCATGCTGGTTTAAGAGATTGCTACGAGTGTGAATGGTTTGGTGGCTGGTTTGTTTAATCACTATCAGATTGAGAGTGTATATGAAGGGGTGTATGAGCTATTGAATGTCATTAAAAAGGTTTTGTATTTATTTATAGAAGGGGCTCCCAGGTGTGTGGGAGCAGGACACAATGGATTTCAATATTTTGCAAAGTGACTTTCAGTATTGATGAACTTTCGGACAAGGCATTTCTAGCAGAAGAACACGTTGTGGTACTCGAAGAGGAGGTATGTTTTAAGGCAAGAATGCATGAGAAATATATCCATGAAAGCAAGCGTAGCCACGAGCAACATGGTTGGCTTACTTAGGTAAATAAGCAGCATGATCAGAAAGTAAGAGTAATACAGAGTTTCTATTGGGAGTAATTCATGGCAGAAGAGCGTTAACCTGAAAGCAAATGTGGACAAAGTAGATCAGCAGTTAAGCAAAGTGGGGGTATGGGGGGCGGAGGGAGATAGGCAAAGAAAGAGTAGGCATTGCACGAAATTAAGTGTGAGAAAAAGAGGGCATCCCTCTAGGTTAGGCCAAGGAAATCAGCACAGCCACGAATAAAGAATAGGTGTCGCTAGCAGTTATAGGTAATGGTGAATCCTTGGCAAACAACAGGTGTGCGCCTTGGATATTTAACGTATACCTACGGAGTTTGACATGCACAACATAGTGCACAGAAGGAGACGGGGTGCGGAGAAAGGAGCACTAAAGACACCCACAGCAGAAATGGAATATCGATTAAGTCACTCCTAATAATAAGGTGTATGCATCCCTGAAAGAATTATTGAGATCCCAGTTCAATGCATGTTCATCCCGAGATTAATAAAAGATGACATTAGTCCATGCTCCTCGATTGAGCGATCTTAAGTGATAGCATGTAGCATTCCAAAAGACGTTGTTCCTTTGGATATCAAAATCTCTGCATTCACAGTGTTGTCATACGAGATACGTGCTGCCAAAAACCATGTAGGAACATCGCCACCAACAAGTAGCAGGGTGTTTCCCCATTACCTTGGATTCTACCATCTCCCATGTTCACTGCAGGATCCTGTCGTAGATAATCAGTACACAGTACCTCTCCAGAGGGATTTTCACATCCAGGGTTCCTACTTCATTACCCCCACCTCAGCTATTCTTGCAGCACGGCGCCTCTCAGGCACATAGCTCAGTTTCATCGATACTCCCAGGCTTCCTGGCACCAGAGCTCTGCAGCAGCGGCCCCTCCCACACTGAGACCGAGCAGCCTGCTATGTAGCCCGTGGGGAGGAAGAGCAGTGCACCGAAGAGTGAGAGGACCGTGGCTGAGGCAGTAGGAAGAGAATGGTGGGGGCACGTTCCCCACTAACAGGGGGACACAGATTTCAAATGCTGGTGTGTTCTAATGACCCCTGAGGGGGTGGGGGTTGGGGCGAGGCACTTCCCTCCCCCAGGTCTGCCCGCCCCTTCACTCTCCCACTACCCCGCCCAGGCCTGTGCTGAACGTCGGCGAGCCACAGGCACCACTCACATTCTTGCAGGACACTTAGACCTCCGCTTCCAGCGACATACTCGGGGCAAAAAACGGACCTGATGAGGGGATCACCACACAGCCCCAGCACCAAGCTTCACTCTGCCCCCACACCTTATGCAGTACCTGCTGATCCCGCAGCCGCCGCCGCACCGGTGGAAAGGCAGCTTCTTCTCTGCGCCACGGCAGAGCTCGTCTGTGTACAGCGGAAGTGACGTGCTGGCGGGCAGGGCCAGGCCTAGGGTGTGGGGCGGCTCGAGCCTTACCGACTACTGTCACAGCGAGCATCAAACCGTGCGTCTGTCACTGTGAACCGGGAGGGGGGCTGCCACTGAGAGCACTGAAGTCTGTGTCTGTAAACCTGTCACTGACACGCTCTCCGTTTTCATGAGTACATCGAGCCCAAGCTTGTCACCGAGATCTAGTTGTCAGCAAGGCCACCAGAGCATATCTCTCAACTCACCCGCCACTTAAGCAACTCTCTCACCCAACAAGCTCCCTACACGTCCATTGCAATCAATGGGCTTTCACCCGCGTAATACAAAATCGGGTGTTTTCATCCAGACAGTTTGAGAGCTATGACCAGGGTCTGTGCCGAGACACGAATTGACTATCGTATGTGACAATGACCAAAGGGCCAGCAGGCTGTGTCCCGGTATTGTTGTGCAGCGGGTTCAGTTTAATAGCTGTGCAGCTGGTCGTTTTTGATCAGTGTTACAGGTATGCTTTAAAAAAGGACAATTGGGCATACATTTTCTAAAAGGTGCTTCTAAGTATCACCCTATTCTACATATTTTCCACGTTATTTGTGTCCTACTATGAACGAACTTGTGACTGACTTGGAGTTTCTGAATTCCCCAGCTGGTTGCAATTAGGGTGGCCACCGTGGATGCAAAAACCGAAGCACCGCCCACATTTTAGAAGCCCCTCCCCTTTGACACACCCCTTGTATCGTTTTGAAAATTATTACAATATCAAAGTAAGAGAACAAATAACCTCTGAAACTTTTTATGTTACCTATATTTATTTTTTTAAAGAGAAATCTCCAATAATGAAATAAAAATCATTATGAAAGGATAAGAATGACATTTCCCTAAATTCGATGCCATACATTTTTTGATCTAGGAAAGATGAAAAGCTGAGCTGGTTCTGACACAATTGAATTCAGTGCCTGTCTAGATGTTCAGATTTTAGCAAGATGTGCATTAATCCACTTTCCAGATCAAAAGATGACACTGATAATTTAATTTCGGAAAATGTTACAGTTTTAAAAACATCTGTAAAAAGATTTGTGTGAGCTTTATTTTAAGCTTTGAAATTCATTGAACCCTTGGAAGACCTTAGTGGGTGAAGAACCTGGAGCAGAGCACTAGCTGCAGATTTCGCAAAAATGACTGCAGTGGGCACATGAACCCACTAAGATAATATTCTAAAATAATCTTACATGAGAAGAGGTGAGAGTCATTCTTGAACTATTTTATAGTTAAGTGCACATAAATAACAGAATGGTCTGTTGCAATTTTTAAGAAACATTGGCATTATTGCCCAACCAAATTAATTTTATAGGAGCAGGAACATTTAAAAGCTGGTTTAAGCACATGTAGCATTAGCTAGCAGTTCCCAATCACTCTCAACCTCTAGAGGCATAGGCCACTCTCAAAATCCTGCCAGATAATATTTTCCACTTGAATCTTCTTCATTTTGTCAGATGCAAAGTGGGTGTGTAAGGTACACTAACTTACAACCACGTTTTCCCAGTTCCTCCTAGCCTTTCCTATTGTTGATGTACTTGTTGAGTATATCATCCAGCAGTAGTATAGATAGCTTACTTCGAGCTGCTCTACCGCATTGTGCATTTTCGCCGCACAAGGACTTCTGTGTGTTTTCCCGTAAACTTGCAACAAGTAGAGGAATGCTACACTGGAGGAGGACGTCATTAAGTGCTGCACTGGTGTTTGCCTGACCTAGGTAACTTTGAACTGGAGACTCTTTCACTGTGGCCACCTCCTCATCACAGCCATTTTTATTTATTTTTTTCATTACGGCCACGTGTGCCTTATTTATGTTTTACTCCGTAGCTGTAGTCCTTTGAATTGAAATTTTCATATTTGACTCTTGTGAGTTTAAACTGACACTCCCTTCTCTTTTTCCTTTTGTAGAGCCATAGTGATTGGTGCTTGAGTAATTCCCGCCCTCTGGCCCTCCTCCCATCGTGTACTTTTACCCAGTATGCAGCGCACATGCGCGCGCACATCAAAGTACATTTAAGTACACTGTTCACTGGGGACAGTGTGTTCGAGCTGCTCTACCGCGTTGTGCATTTTCACCGCACAAGGACTTCTGTGTGTTTTCCCGTGAACTTGCAACAAGTAGAGGATTGCTACACTGGAGGAGGACGTCATTAAGTGCTGCACCAGTGTTTGCCTGACCCAGGTAACTTTGAGCTGGAGACTCTTTCACTGTGGCTACCTCCTCATCACAGCCACCTCCTCATCACGGCCATTTTTATTTATTTTTTCATTACGGCCACGTGTGCCTTCTTTATGTTTTACTCCGTAGCTGTAGTCCTTTGAATTGAAATTTGCATATTTGACTCTCGTGAGTTTAAACTGACACTCCCTTCTCTTTTTCCTTTTGTAGAGCCATAGTGATTGGTGCGTGAGTAATTCCCGCCCCCTGGCCCTCCTCCCATCGTGTACTTTTACCCAGTATGCAGCTCACATGCGCGCGCACATCGAAGCACATTTAAGTACACTGTTCACTGTTAACGGTGAACAGAGAGTGGGGTGTGCTCTGCAAAATAATCTTCTTAGCGTGCCCCTTGCTGTTGATGTACACGGGTAAGACTAAAGGTAAAAGTGCTATTATTTCATCAACGCTCTAGTGGTGGCATTCTAATCTGATTACTGATAACCTGACTCTTATTCTCTTAAGTAGTACTGCATATTATGTCTAAATCCAGTATGTCTTTAAAAGCTGGTATGCCAAAAATTAACGCTGATTTATATAATATCTCTCCTTTGGAATCTCGAAAGGTATTCTTAGCAAAGAGAGTTAAAGAGAATATTGAAAAGAAAAAACAACGCTCTATTTCTTTAAATGTTGACATTTGCAACTTTTGTAAAGTAGACGGCTCCAACATGAAAAATGTTCCTATTAAGGATACAACCAGTGTGCCTGATTTAAAATTATTGGGCTCTCTGTCAGTTGCCGCTCAGACACAAGAAGCTCGGGTGAAGGGGAACCCACCAGAGCAGAACAAAACACCAGCAACCATTCTTAATAAAGACATAGCTGATGCCTCAATTGCTTTAGTTTACGGATCAGGCGATATATGCATAACTCAAATACCTGAAGCCACGATTGACTTACTGTCAGGCTTAAACGGCATAGAGCCTGGAAATCCACCCTTATGTTCAGTTCAGGCTCAGCATTTGCTAAGAATGGCCCATGACAAATTGACATTGATGGGTGAAATTGATGATGAAGCAATTGAGTTCATGAACTCATCAAGTGATCATGCCGCTGAGATACAATATATTTGCTCCAACTCAGGCGATCTTATACACCTCAATGATGGAACTAGGGAGCAGAGTTTGCCAATTAGTGAAGGCCCCTCTGCTCAACAGCATAAGCACAAGGATCAAGATAAGCAAGAGCTGTATAAATTGCCGTTCTGTTTGACAAATCTTCGCCCAATATGTCTAATAGGTCCCTCTCTTTTGTAGCACCTACACCTAGGCGCTCACAATTTCAGGCACCCATGGATAATCATCCATATTTCATTCGGGACCCCCAGGCAACTTTTAATAACAATATATTTTCCTTTCCTGAAGCGCCGGCTCTTAATAACACGCTTACAGCAATGAATACGGCACTTCTTTCCGTGGCTAAGTTATATGAGATGTTGGACGACAAAATAACAAATCAGATTGAACTTACTCAGCAATCCCATGCGAACATCATGCATGAGATCAGTACAAAGTTCTATCAACAACCTAAACTCTCGACTAATACCTTTAGTCAAGGGACTCAGACTTGTTTATCTGATAAGGTTATCTCCATTCAGCCTGCTACAGATGCACCCAAATCATTTACCTGTTCTAACCTTGTTGTTGATGATGGTGCTGCTGTAGTTCCACAAGTGTGTTCGATGGAGGCTTCTTCTATGACCAAAGAACCACCTAAGAATGGCTACCGCGTACTGCTTTTTACAATCTGGGCTTCATTTTAAGTCAAGATGCGCATGAGCCAGAACAATTGGTGGAAAAATTCGAGTGTATCTCAACCTAGAATTTTTGGGGACAAAAATTGGCTCTCTTTCAAATGTTGGTTCAAACAGCAACGATGCTTGGATGCACCATAATTATGGTGGTAGTTCGTAACAATCCCGGGTAGCTACCTCTATCAGCCTCACCTCCTGGAACACTAAGGGTTTCAAACACCTTATTAACACCGAAAATAGAGACCTTCTACAGTATGATATTATAGTCCTCCAGGAGACGTGGCTGCGTACTACCCCAGTATGGGATGCTTACAATATATACTTAGTTCCTGCCATCGTAGCTTGTACAGTGAGGCCGATGGTAGGCCTAATGATGGCATTCCGCAAGGATAAAAATGTCAATGTGGTTTGGCATAAATGTCCATCGCCATGTTTTCAAATTATAAAAATACAAAGAGGTGTAACTTGTTGTGCCATTGTAAATGTTTATTGGGGTAAGAAACATCTAACCTCAGATGACTTTTTTGATCAATTCAATGGTAAACTGGATCAGCTTTCACTGGACAAAACTATTGCGGACTCATTATGGGTGACCTAAATCTACATTTATTGTCTGAATCTGTGTCTTCTAGAACCATGGACGACAATCCCTGGATTAAACTAATGGCTAACAGAGATTATGTGATGTTGAATGGGGCGATTCAGGGAGATGTTCCCCTTAGATGTACATGGCATAGTGAGGGGTGTCATTCTACGTTGGACTACATTTATGTCAATAGCCACTATTTCTCAAAGATTTTCTTTTAATGTAAAATTCACAGTAATGAGTGACCACAGTCAAGTAACTTTGACCTGTCATTGGCCCCGTCTCAACCGAGACCTGTAAATTATACCTCAACAAACTTAATTGTAAATAATGCGGGTAATCGTATAAAATGGTTGAGGGCTAAACTACTCTGTTATAAGCAAGTTTTGAGAGATAGCCACGGGGAGCCAATGTCTTAGACAGCCTTTGCTATATACATGCAATGCAAATGTTTTCTTCTGGAGGTATGAAAGCTCTTGGTAGTTGCCCTAATCACCTTCACTGCTTTGACTTGGAGGTAAAAACCAAAAAGCGTGATTTAAGATGAAATATAAAGATGTTGTCTAGGCATCCCACGAATTTGAGTGATAATTATGATCAGATAAAACAGCTAAAGTATACGTACAAAAGATGGCTTTTGGGTCGACGCGCCTTACAATATCAGCGTGAAGGCGAAGCCATGCTGAAACAGGTCCTTGTTAAATCATCAGGGGGTATCTGGGCGCTTTTGAATTCTGCATTTTGCAAATATCAGTCATCTGTTCTGATTAATCCCGTTTTGGAGCGTGATTGGATAATTCACTTTGATAACATCTACCGCACCCCTTTTCCAGATCTGAGCCTTGATTGGAATGGTATTGTTGCCGATCATATCATTAGTTTTGATCTAGATGACATCATTCATTGTATAGCCAAATTAAGTACCTCTCGCGCCTCTGGCCCGGATGGGCTTCATAATGCAGATATTATATATCATCTTTTCTGAAATTATGAGATCTGGGAAATTGCCTCAATCTTGGAAAACATCTGTGATCATTCTGATTTTCAAGAAAGGGGACCGTGCCAACCCAACATCTTATAGACCTATCGCCCTCCTGGATTGTCCGGGAAAGATCTTTGCACGTTTGATTCTAAATGAATTTAATAATTGGCTTAAAAAATCAAATCATCGTGTCCCGTTTCAAACAGGTTTTATTCCAGGGCTGGGTACGGCGATCAATTTAACTGCTCTGAATGTGATTATTGCTCAGAGCAGACAAACTAAGCAATTTATATACATGGCTTTTGTTGATTTTAGGGCAGCGTTTGACCTGGTCCAGAGGGAACTCCTATTAAAAAAACGAACTGATTTGGCTTGCCCCAGGTACATTCTAAAATGGATTTTGGAATTTCATTCTAATACTTCTATCCAAATTCGCTTGAGTAATGATGGACATTTAACAGACCCGATTGAAACCACACGTGGTCTTAAACAAGGATGTTTGTTGGCCTCTGCCTTGTTTAATTTCTTCATTCTTGACATTGGCCTTGGCTTTCGTAACCTCATAACAGATCCAATTAAATTAAAAGGGTCAGCAATTAATTGGCTTCTTTATGCAGATGAAATGGTTCTCATATCAAAAACTCCAATTGGATTGCGGAACATGCTGAATGCACTGGATATGTATGCCATTAAAAATTGCATTAGCATTAATCTAAAAAAACCGAAGTATTTGCAAGTAGTTCACTCCTATATCTATCTGGGAATATGTATTAATATTTGCAAACAGGATAAGCCATATGAAGATTATCTTCACCTGAAACAATACAGCTTTATCCCAAATGAGACTTATTTGAGCCAAATATTGCACATTCTCCATTGAACCACTAATTGCATATTATAAACAGAAGTACATTCCAACTATCCTGTATGGTTCTGTATCAAAAAAATGTCGAAATTATACCTATTGGGTGAAATACGAAAATCAATATTGGAAGAAGTCTTTACTACTTCCATTGTCTGAATCCATGCCGGTAATTAGGCACGAGTTGGGTCTTACCTCCTGGAACACTAAGGGTTTCAAACACCCAGTATTTGCAATTTACAAATGGAAGATATGTACATTGTATAGAAAATGTATTCTGAGAGAAAACAATAATGGCTTACTCTTCATTCCAGCCAATTATCTACTAACATCTAACAAAAAATTTGCAAGATCTTGGTGTGCGTTTGCAAGAAAAACTTTAAAAGGCGCAGACATACCTGACTCTTTGCTGATACAAAACCCAAACAAGGCTAAAATCAAATTATGGCAATCGGATTGGATACAGACAAGAGCAGCATGTATGAATATACAGAAATGTTATCGAAATCCGTTTGTACATAAAGTTTATGGTCAGGTTGAAAAATACCTACAGCAATCTCCCAATCCGAGTCATTGTCAGGATTTCATGAGGTTTAGACTAAACATATGGCCTACTAAGGAAATAATGTATAAATGGGGAACAATCTCTGAAAAAGATAATACATGTCGATTTTGTAATCAAATGCTTGAAACTTTGAAACATTTTATGGGGGAGTGTCAAATTTTGTTGCCGTTGCACATTTTTTATTTTAAGCCTCTGTTTGAAGCTGATCAACGGTTATGTACTGAAGTACTATGGTCGAAAAAATGTTTAATGTGAATTTAAAGTCTATCAGATATGCAGTTGTGAATTATTTGAATCATTTAAAAATTAAGGTCCATGGCAATAATGTAAAGTTGACAGTGATACTATGGTGATTCGTATTGCTGGACTCAAATCTTTCTTTTAAGATTAATTGAATGAATGTATATATGATTGAAATGGAGTTATTATATGTATAATTCAACATTCATGAGAATAATCTGTTTTCTATCCTTTTTCTACTTTTAATGCTTTTTTCTATAAATATGTTGAAAGGTCTGATTAATTTCGTGACCAAAACAACAATAAAAAAAAAGATAGCTTTCTCTTTTACACAATGATCCGAACCCGTTATTTAAAGATCTTGCAATTGCTAAAAATAAAGCAACATTTGCCTTTTTTTTTTTTAAAAAAAAGTGAAATCAGCTGCTTTTGCAAAAACACTTGAAAAAATTGCAATTTTTGGACAAACATCCTTTTCTTAGAAAAACATAACATTGGCATTTTGAAATAAAAATGTAGGAGTAGTCACCATATGAGGGGGGGAGGAAAGGGAGGTGGAACAGTGGGCCAGAGGAGGAGAAAAGGGACACATAGGGAGTGATGTGCAGAGAAGGGGCAGAGGGAGAGCAGTTGGCCACAAAGAGAGGGAGTGGTGGGCCAGAAAAAAGGGGGGCAAGATGCAGATTGGGAGAAAGGATAGGGGAAGAATGTGATGGACTGCAGTAAGTTTGCAAGATGGAGAAAACATGAGAAAGAATGAAGGACTGGAGAGCGTAAGGTTTGAGTTGAGAGCAAAGTTGGGAGTGTAGCAGTGACTGTAGAGAGAGAGCATGACTTGGCAGGGTGACAGAGCAAGTCAATATGTGCATCACTGGCAGAGATAGATTTAGGAGTGTAAGTTGTGACGGAGAATGTGTTGATGAATGGAGGATTGGAGAATATACAAGTGTAATATTTGCAACATTACAACTGATAACAATCAATACCATTAATATAAAATAGGCATGTGCATTTAACCAAAAAAGTAACAGAAAATAAACACTGTTTTGTTAGGCCATGGACATCTGTAACTCTATTAGATTGGTGCCAGACACACACACTACCTCTTTCTAGCAACTGTACTCTCTTACACCATGGGTCTCTACCACCATCTAGTCAATAACATTTCTGCTTCTAAAATGGTTTCATGTCGCAAAATGTTCAATTTCATGCCGCAAAATATCCTGGAGGAGCGGAATAACAAAGTTTAATTTTCCCACTGGAAAAGCAGATCAACCAATAGGCTATCTGAAGATTGAAGTGGTCCTGGGGGCCATGAATGGTGTAACAGTCACTTGAAATTAGTTAGCTAGATAGATCCAAGATGGGGGCTGCATTCCAATAAAGCTTTAACTATTGGGAAGCAGTCCGAAAACATGCCTGACAACTTCCATCCATCCTGGTTGTTCATTCAACAGCGTTTTTGAAATCTGGAACCTGTAGTTTAGATTTTCCCATATGTATGTACTTTAAATGAAATGCAGATTGGCATTGGCTAAAAGTATACAGTAGTCAGTGTGCAGATGGGCCTTTAATCACCTTAACCCAAACAGGCCCACCACTTATGAAGTGAGTGCATAGTTTTATATAAAGCAAGTTTATTATACAAAGCTCCGGGGAGCGGTTAGATGGTGTTGCAGGACCAATCTAACCCAAGTCTCAACAATACAATATCAGTTGGCATGTTATATACTTTTTTGCAACAATGAAAACACTCCCACGTACTCTATTACAATGCAACGCGCAAATACGCTGGACAAAAACATCTTCAAAGAAATCCCATCTTTTCCCAATTCTTCAATTTTCATTGACCAGTCATCTTCATAGTCATCTTCAGATCATATTCAGTACACGTCTCTTCTGAGGATTCGTCGGTAGTAGGCCATGACCTCAGTACATGGTTAAACATTGGTATTGAAAACATAACGGATTGCTATGAATAACTGGCCTAAGACCTTTAACTTCAAGTGTGATTGCAGATGGTCTGTTTAAATATTTTACCAAATAGATGAAGGACTGAATAAACTGGATCTTCTTTAACCAAACGATTGCGATCTTAACTACCCCAGACTCCTGACGCTTTTGAAGACCTACACATTTAAAAAAATGTTTTTATTTTCTCTACAGTTTATTACAAACTTTTACCTGACATTTCCCACCCAAATGAAAAAGAAGAAAAAAGAAGAAGAGAGACGAGCAACAGAGAGTGAAGTTAATATAAGAGAAATAAGGGAAATGAGAGGGTTACATGGTACTGACGATGAATACAGCACAATCTGAAAAGAAGAAAAAATAAAATAAACACAGGGAGCCAAATTGAAGGCTCATTGTTCTCTCCTCTAGTCCGTCTCCTTCAGTTGCTTCTGGGACCTCCAGGCCCTCCTTGTTAAGTATCTCTTGCCTGACTCCCTCCTTTCATTAAAAATATGTCTAATCTGGTAACATGTCCGTAAAAAGATTTAATAGTGCAAAAATGTGCTTAAAATCATTTCCACAATAGAATCATTCCCACCACTCCTCCGAATCCTCCGACAGTGCGTTCATGATTAATTCCCCCAAGTGTATTGATCCCAATGTTCAAAGCAACGTACATTTCAGGAGTAGATGTTGTAGACTTTCTGTATGGTCCTTGCAAAATCTACAAAGTGAGTCCAAGGCCCCCTTTTGGCCCCTTACGAGAAGACATTCTTTGGTATGTAAGATGTTCAACCTGAATCTGAGGTTGAACATCGGGTTGTTGTGCAGCGGGTTCAGTTTAATAGCTGTGCAGCTGGTCGTTTTTGATCAGTGTTACAGGTATGCTTTAAAAAAGGACAATTGGGCATACATTTTCTAAAAGGTGCTTCTAGGTATCACCCTATTCTACATATTTTCCTGAATGTTCATTTCCGTATGTTGCCCAGAAATTTGTTTGTTGGACACGTTATTTGTGTCCTACAATGAACGAACTTGTGACTGACTTGGAGTTTCTGAATTCCTGCGGCTGGTTGCAATTAGGGTGGCCACCGTGGATTCAAAAACCAAAGCACCGCCCACATTTTAGAAGCCCCTCTCCTTTGACACACCCCATGTATCGTTTTGAAAATTATTACAATATCAAAGTAAGAGAACAAATAACCTCTGAAACTTTTTATGTTACCTATATTTGTTTTTTTTAAAGATAAATCTCCAATAATGAAATAAACATCATTATGAAAGGATAAGAATGACATTTCGCTAAATTCGATGCCATACATTTTTTGATCTAGGAAAGATGAAAAGCTGAGCTGGTTCTGACACAATTGGATTCAGTGCCTGTCTAGATGTTCAGATTTTTGCAAAATGTGCATTAATCCACTTTCCAGATCAAAAGATGACACTGATAATTTAATTTCGGAAAATGTTACAGTTTTAAAAACATCTGTAAAAAGATTTGTGTGAGCTTTATTTTAAGCTTTGAAATTCATTGAACCCTTGGAAGACCTTAGTGGGTGAAGAACCTGGAGCAGAGCACTAGCTGCAGATTTTGCAAAAATGACCGCAGTGGGCACATGAACCCACTAAAATAATATTCTAAAATAATCTTACATGAGAAGAGGTGAGAGTCATTCTTGAACTATTTTATAGTTCAGTGCACATAAATAACAGAATGGTCTGTTGCAATTTTTAAGAAACATTGGCATTATTGCCCAACCAAATTAATTTTATAGGAGCAGGAACGTTTAAAAGCTGGTTTAAGCACATGTAGCATTAGCTAGCAGTTCCCTATCACTCTCAACCTCTAGAGGCATAGGCCGCTCTCAAAATCATGCCAGATAATATTTTCCACTTGAATCTTATTCATTTTGTCAGATGCAAAGTGGATGTGCAAGGTACACTAACATACAACCACGTTTTCCCAGTTCCTCCTAGCCTTTTCTATTGTTGATGTACTTGTTAAGTATATCATCCAGCAGTACTATAGATAGCTTACTTCGAGCTGCTCTACCGCGTTGTGCATTTTCGCCGCACGAGGACTTTTGTGTGTTTTCCCGTAAACTTGCAACAAGAAGAGGAATGCTACACTGGAGGAGGACGTCATTAAGTGCTGCACCGGTGTTTGCCTGACCTAGGTAACTTTGAACTGGAGACTCTTTCACTGTGACTACCTCCTCATCACAGCCACCTCCTCATCACGGCCATTTTTATTTATTTTTTCATTACAGCCACGTGTGCCTTATTTATGTTTTACTCCGTAGCTGTAGTCCTTTGAATTGAAATTTGCATATTTGACTCTTGTGAGTTTAAACTGACACTCCCTTCTCTTTTTCCTTTTGCAGATCCATAGTGATTGGTGCTTGAGTAATTCCCGCCCTCTGGCCCTCCTCCCATGGTGTACTTTTACCCAGTATGCAGCGCACATGCGCGCGCACATCAAAGTACATTTAAGTACACTGTTCACTGGGGACAGTGTGTTCGAGCTGCTCTACCGCGTTGTGCATTTTCACCGCACAAGGACTTCTGTGTGTTTTCCCGTGAACTTGCAACAAGTAGAGGATTGCTACACTGGAGGAGGACGTCATTAAGTGCTGCACCAGTGTTTGCCTGACCCTGGTAACTTTGAACTGGAGACTCTTTCACTGTGACTACCTCCTCATCACAGCCACCTCCTCATCACGGCCATTTTTATTTATTTTTTCATTACAGCCACGTGTGCCTTCTTTATGTTTTACTCCGTAGCTGTAGTCCTTTGAATTGAAATTTGCATATTTGACTCTCGTGAGTTTAAACTGACACTCCCTTCTCTTTTTCCTTTTGTAGAGCCATAGTTATTGGTGCGTGAGTAATTCCCGCCCCCTGGCCCTCCTCCCATCGTGTACTTTTACCCAGTATGCAGCGCACATGCGCGCGCACATCGAAGCACATTTAAGTACACTGTTAACGGTGAACGGAGAGAGGGGTGTGCTCTGCAAAATAATCTTCTTAGCGTGCCCCTTGCTGTTGATGTACACGGGTAAGACTAAAGGTAAAAGTGCTATTATTTCATCAACGCTCTAGTGGTGGCATTCTAATCTGATTACTGATAACCTGACTCTTATTCTCTTAAGTAGTACTGCATATTATGTCTAAATCCAGTATGTCTTTAAAAGCTGGTATGCCAAAAATTAACGCTGATTTATATAATATCTCTCCTTTGGAATCTCGAAAGGTATTCTTAGCAAAGAGAGTTAAAGAGAATATTGAAAAGAAAAAACAACGCTCTATTTCTTTAAATGTTGACATTCGCAACTTTTGTAAAGTAGACGGCTCCAACATGAAAAATGTTCCTATTAAGGATACAACCGGTGTGCCTGATTTAAAATTATTGGGCTCTCTGTCATTTGCCCTTCAGACACAAGAAGCTCGGGTGAAGGGGAACCCACCAGAGCAGAACAAAACACCAGCTACCATTCTTAATAAAGACATAGCTGATGCCTCTATTGCTTTAGCTTACGGATCAGGTGATATATGCATAACTCAAATACCTGAAGCCACGATTGACGTACTGTCAGGCTTAAATGGCATAGAGCCTGGAAATCCGCCCTTATGTTCAGTTCAGGCTCAGCATTTGCTAAGAATGGCCCATGACAAATTGACATTGATGGGTGAAATTGATGATGAAGCAATTGAGTTCATGAACTCATCAAGTGATCATGAACATATTGCCGCTGAGGTACAATATATTTGCTCCAACTCAGGCGATCTTATACACCTCAATGATGGAACTAGGGAGCAGAGTTTGCCAATTAGTGAAGGCCCCTCTGCTCAACAGCATAAGCACAAGGATCAAGATAAGCAAGAGCTGTATAAATTGCCCGTTCTGTTTGACAAATCTTCGCCCAATATGTCTAATAGGTCCCTCTCTTTTGTAGCACCTACACCTAGGCGCTCACAATTTCAGGCACCCATGGATAATCATCCATATTTCATTCGGGACCCCCAGGCAACTTTTAATAACAATAGATTTTCCTTTCCTGAAGCGCCGGCTCTTAATAACACGCTTACAGCAATGAATACGGCACTTCTTTCCGTGGCTAAGTTATATGAGATGTTGGACGACAAAATAACAAATCAGATTGTACTTACTCAATAATCCCATGCTAACATCATGCATGAGATCAGTACAAAGTTCTATCAACAACCTAAACTCTCGACTAATACCTTTAGTCAAGGGACTCAGACTTGTTTATCTGATAAGGTTATCTCCATTCAGCCTGCTACAGATGCGCCCAAATCATTTACCTGTTCTAACCTTGTTGTTGATGATGGTGCTGCTGTAGTTCCACAAGTGTGTTTGATGGAGGCTTCTTCTATGACCAAAGAACCACCTAAGAATGGCTACCGCGTACTGCTTTTTACAATCTGGGCTTCATTTTAAGTCAAGATGCGCATGAGCCAGAACAATTGGTGGAAAAATTCGAGTGTATCTCAACCTAGAATTTTTGGGGACAAAAATTGGCTCTCTTTCAAATTTTGGTTCAAACAGCAACGATGTTTGGATGCACCATAATTATGGTGGTAGTTCGTAACAATCCCGGGTAGCTACCTCTATCAGCCTCACCTCCTGGAACACTAAGGGTTTCACACACCTTATTAACACCGAAAATAGAGACCTTCTACATTATGATATTATAGTCCTCCAGGAGACGTGGCTGCGTACTACCCCAGTATGGGATGCTTACAATATATACTTAGTTCCTGCCATCGTAGCTTGTACAGTGAGGCCGATGGTAGGCCTAATGATGGCATTCCGCAAGGATAAAAATGTCAATGTGGTTTGGCATAAATGTCCATCGCCATGTTTTCAAATTATAAAAATACAAAGAGGTGTAACTTGTTGTGCCATTGTAAATGTTTATTGGGGTAAGAAACATCTAACCTCAGGTGACTTTTTTGATCAATTCAAAGGTATACTGGATCAGCTTTTACTGGACAAAACTATTGTGGACTCATTATGGGTGACCTAAATCTACATTTATTGTCTGAATCTGTGTCTTCTAGAACCATGGACGACAATCGCTGGATTAAACTAATGGCTAACAGAGATTATGTGATGTTGAATGGGGCGATTCAGGGAGATGTTCCCCTTAGATGTACATGGCATAGTGAGGGGTGTCATTCTACGTTGGACTACATTTATGTCAATAGCCACTATTTCTCAAAGATTTTTTCTTTTAATGTAAAATCCACAGTAATGATTGACCACAGTCAAGTAACTTTGACCTGTCATTGGCCCCTGTCTCAACCGAGACCTGTAAATTATACCTCAACAAACTTAATTGTAAATAATGCGGGTAATCGTATAAAATGGTTGAGGGCTAAACTACTCTGTTATAAGCACGTTTTGAGAGATAGCCACGGGGAGCCAATGTCTTAGACAGCCTTTGCTATATACATGCAATGCAAATGTTTTCTTCTGGAGGTATGAAAGCTCTTGGTAGTTGCCCTAATCACCTTCACTGCTTTGACTTGGAGGTAAAAAACAAAAAGCGTGATTTAAGATGAAATATAAAGATGTTGTCTAGGCATCCCACGAATTTGAGTGATAATTATGATCAGATAAAACAGCTAAAGTATACGTACAAAAGATGGCTTTTGGGTCGACGCGCCTTACAATATCAGCATGAAGGCGAAGCCATGCTGAAACAGGTCCTTGTTAAATCATCAGGGGGTATCTGGGCGCTTTTGAATTCTGCATTTTGCAAATATCAGTCATCTGTTCTGATTAATCCCGTTTTGGAG
The DNA here is from genome assembly GCF_040938575.1 of Ambystoma mexicanum. Classification (NCBI taxonomy): domain Eukaryota; kingdom Metazoa; phylum Chordata; class Amphibia; order Caudata; family Ambystomatidae; genus Ambystoma; species Ambystoma mexicanum. The sequence continues at coordinate 348,077,244 of NC_090922.1, forward strand.
CGTGATTGGATAATTCACTTTGATAACATCTACCGCACCCCTTTACCAGATCTGAGCCTTGATTGGAATGGTATTGTTGCCGATCATATCGTTAGTTTTGATCTAGATGACATCATTCAATGTATAGCCAAATTAAGTACCTCTCGCGCCTCTGGCCCGGATGGGCTTCATAATGCAGATATTATATATCATCTTTTCTGAAATTATGAGATCTGGGAAATTGCCTCAATCTTGGAAAACATCTGTGATCGTTCTGATTTTCAAGAAAGGGGACCGTGCCAACCCAACATTTAAAGACCTATCGCCCTCCTGGATTGTCCTGGAAAGATCTTTGCACGTTTGATTCTAAATGAATGTAATAATTGGCTTAAAAAATCAAATCATCGTGTCCCGTTTCAAACAGGTTTTATTCCAGGGCTGGGTACGGCGATCAATTTAACTGCTCTGAATGTGATTATTGCTCAGAGCAGACAAACTAAGCAACTTATATACATGGCTTTTGTTGATTTTAGGGCAGCGTTTGACCTGGTCCCGAGGGAACTCCTATTAAAAAAACGAACTGATTTGGCTTGCCCCAGGTACATTCTAAAATGGATTTTGGAATTTCATTCTAATACTTCTATCCAAATTCGCTTGAGTAATGATGGACATTTAACAGACCCGATTGAAACCACACGTGGTCTTAAACAAGGATGTTTGTTGGCCTCTGCCTTGTTTAATTTCTTCATTCTTGACATTGGCCTTGGCTTTCGTAACCTCATAACAGATCCAATTAAATTAAAAGGGTCAGCAATTAATTGGCTTCTTTATGCAGATGAAATGGTTCTCATATCAAAAACTCCAATTGGATTGCGGAACATGCTGAATGCACTGGATATGTATGCCATTAAAAATTGCATTAGCATTAATCTAAAAAACCCAAGTATTTGCAAGTAGTTCACTCCTATATCTATCTGGGAATATGTATTAATAGGTTGCCAGACATTTCGTCGAAAAAAATTGGTCGACCAGACAAATGGTCGAACCAATTTGGTCGAAAACCAAATGGTCGAAAAAAAATTTTTTTTATTTTAACCCTTTTTTTTTTTTGGGGGGGGGTCGCCCCCAACCCCCTCTTTTCTCTAAAAACCCATTTTTTAACTAAACGAAAACCCAAAAAATAAATATATAAATAAAAAAAAAAATTCGACCATTTGGTTTTCGACCAAATTGCGTCGACCAAATTGCAGTCGACCAGTTTTTTTTCGACGAGTTGACTGGACACCGTATTAATATTTGCAAACAGGATAAGCCATATGAAGATTATCTTCACCTGAAACAATACAGCTTTATCCCAAATGAGACTTATTTGAGACAAATATTGCACATTCTCCATTGAACCACTAATTGCATATTATAAACAGAAGTACATTCCAACTATCCTGTATGGTTCTGAATCAAAAAAATGTCAAAATTATACCTATTGGGTGAAATACGAAAATCAATATTGGAAGAAGTCTTTACTACTTCCATTGTCTGAATCCATGCCGGTAATTAGGCACGAGTTGGGTCTCACCTCCTGGAACACTAAGGGTTTCAAACACCCAGTATTTGCAATTTACAAATGGAAGATATGTACATTGTATAGAAAATGTATTCTGAGAGAAAACAATAATGGCTTACTCTTCATTCTAGCCAATTATCTACTAACATCTAACAAAACATTTGCAAGATCTTGGTGTGCGTTTGCAAGAAAAACTTTAAAAGGCGCAGACATACCTGACTCTTTGCTGATACAAAACCCAAACAAGGCTAAAATCAAATTATGGCAATCGGATTGGATACAGACAAGAGCAGCATGTATGAATATACAGAAATGTTATCGAAATCCGTTTGTACATAAAGTTTATGGTCAGGTTGAAAAATACCTACAGCAATTTCCCAATCCGAGTCATCGTCAGGATTTCATGAGGTTTAGACTAAACATATGGCCTACTAAGGAAATAATGTATAAATGGGGAACAATCTCTGAAAAAGATAATACATGTCGATTTTGTAATCAAATGCTTGAAACTTTGAAACATCTTATGGTGGAGTGTCAACATTTGTTGCCGTTGCACATTTTTTATTTTAAGCCTCTGTTTGAAGCTGATCAACGGTTATGTACTGAAGTACTATGGTCGAAAATGTTTAATGGGAATTTAAAGTCTATCAGATATGCAGTTGTGAATTATTTGAATCATTTAAAAATTAAGGTCCATGGCAATAATGTAAAGTTGACAGTGGTACTATGGTGATTCGTATTGCTGGACTCAAATCTTTCTTTTAAGATTAATTGAATGAATGTATATATGATTGAAATGGAGTTATTATATGTATAATTCAACTTTTATGAGAATAATCTGTTTTCTATCCTTTTTCTACTTTTAATGCTTTTTTCTATAAATATGTTGAAAGGTCTGATTAATTTCGTGACCAAAACAACAATAAAAAAAAAAGATAGCTTTCTCTCTTACACAATGATCCGATCCCGTTATTTAAAGATCTTGCAATTGCTAAAAATAAAGCAACATTTTTTTTTTTTTTTTTTTTTAAAAAAAGTGAAATCAGCTGCTTTTGCAAAAACACTTGAAAAAATTGCAATTTTTGGACAAACATCCTTTTCTTAGAAAAACATAACATTGGCATTTTGAAATAAAAATGTAGGAGTAGTCACCATATGAGGGGGGGAGGAAAGGGAGGTGGAACAGTGGGCCAGAGTAGGAGAAAAAGGACACATAGGGAGTGATGTGCAGAGAAGGGGCAGAGGGAGAGCAGTTGGCCACAAAGAGAGGGAGTGGTGGGCCAGACAAAAGGGGGGCAAGATGCAGATTGGGAGAAAGGATAGGGGAAGAATGTGATGGACTGCAGTAAGTTTGCAAGATGGAGAAAACATGAGAAAGAATGAAGGACTGGAGAGCGTAAGGTTTGAGTTGAGAGCAAAGGTGGGAGTGTAGCAGTGACTGTAGAGAGAGAGTATGACTTGGCAGGGTGACAGAGCAAGTCAATATGTGCATCACTGGCAGAGATAGATTTAGGAGTGTAAGTTGTGACGGAGAATGTGTTGATGAATGGAGGATTGGAGAATATACAAGTGTAATATTTGTAACATTACAACTGATAACAATCAATACCATTAATATAAAATAGGCATGTGCATTTAACCAAAAAAGTAACAGAAAATAAACACTGTTTTGTTAGGCCATGGACATCTGTAACTCTATTAGATTGGTGCCAGACACACACACTACCTCTTTCTAGCAACTGTACTCTCTTACACCATGGGTCTCTACCACCATCTAGTCAATAACATTTCTGCTTCTAAAATGGTTTTATGTCGCAATATGTTCAATTTCATGCCGCAAAATATCCTGGAGGAGCCGAATAACAAAGTTTAATTTTCCCAATGGAAAAGCAGATCAACCAATAGGTTATCTGAAGATTGAAGTGGTCCTGGAGGCCATGAATGGTGTAACAGTCACTTGAAATTAGTTAGCTAAATAGATCTAAGATGGGGGCTGTATTCCAATAAAGCTTTAACTATTGGGAAGCAGTCCCAAAACATGTCTGACAACTTCCATCCATCCTGGTTGTTCATTCAACAGCGTTTTTGAAATCTGGAACCTATAGTTTAGTTTTTCCCATATGTATGTACTTTAAATGAAATGCAGATTGGCATTGGCTATAAGTATACAGTAGTCAGTGTGCAGATGGGCCTTTAATCACCTTAACCCAAACAGGCCCACCACTTATGAAGTGAGTACATAGTTTTACATAAAGCACGTTTATTATACAAAGCTCCGGGGAGCGGTTAGATGGTGTTGCAGGACCAATCTAACCCAAGTCTCAACAATACAACATCGGATGGCATGTTATATACTTTTTTCCAACAATGAAAATACTCCCAGGTACTCTATTACAATGCAACGCGCAAATACGCTGGACAAAAACATCTTCAAAGAAATCCCATCTTTTCCCAATTCTTCAATTTTCATTGACCAGTCATCTTCATAGTCATCTTCAGATCATATTCAGTACACGTCTCTTCTGAGGATTCGTCGGTAGTAGGCCATGACGTCAGTACATGGTTAAACATTGGTATTGAAAACATAACGGATTGCTATGAATAACTGGCCTAAGACCTTTAACTTCAAGTGTGATTGCAGATGGTCTGTTTAAATATTTTACCAAATAGATGAAGGACTGAATAAACTGGATCTTCTTTAACCGAACGATTGCGATCTTAACTACCCCAGACTCCTGGCGCTTTTGAAGACCTACACATTTAAAAAAATGTTTTTATTTTCTCTACAGTTTATTACAAACTTTTACCTGACATTTCCCACCCAAATGAAAAAGAAGAAAAAAGAAGAAGAGAGACGAGCAACAGAGAGTGAAGTTAATATAAGAGAAATAAGAGAAATGAGAGGGTTACATGGTACTGACGATGAATACAGCACAATCTGAAAAGAAGAAAAAATAAAATAAACACAGGGAGCCAAACGGAAGGCACATTGTTCTCTCCTCTAGTCCGTCTCCTTCAGTTGCTTCTGGGACCTCCAGGCCCTCCTTGTTAAGTGTCTCTTGCCTGACTCCCTCCTTTCATTAAAAATATGTCTAATCTGGTAACATGTCCTTAAAAAGATTTGATAGTGCAAAAATGTGCTTAAAATCATTTCCACAATAGAATCATTCCCACCACTTCTCCGAATCCTCCGGCAGTGCGTTCATGATTAATTCCCCCAAGTGTATTGATCCCAATGTTCAAAGCAACGTACATTCCAGGAGTAGATGTTGTAGACTTTCTGTATGGTCCTTGCAAAATCTACAAAGTGAGTCCAAGGCCCCCTTTTGGCCCCTTACGAGAAGACATTCTTTGGTATGTAAGATGTTCAACCTGAATCTGAGGTTGAACATCGGGTTGTTGTGCAGCGGGTTCAGTTTAATAGCTGTGCAGCTGGTCATTTTTGATCAGTGTTATGGGTATGCTTTAAAAAAGGACAATTGGGCATACATTTTCTAAAAGGTGCTTCTAAGTATCACCCTATTCTACATATTTTCCTGAATGTTCATTTCCGTATATTGCCCAGAAATTTGTTTGTTGGACACGTTATTTGTGTCCTACTATGAAGGAACTTGTGACTGACTTGGAGTTTCTGAATTCCCGCGGCTGGTTGCAATTAGGGTGGCCACCGTGGATGCAAAAACCGAAGCACCGCCCACATTTTAGAAGCCCCTCCCCTTTGACACACCCCTTGTATCGTTTTGAAAATTATTACAATATCAAAGTAAGAGAACAAATAACCTCTGAAACTTTTTATGTTACCTATATTTGTTTTTTTGAAAGAGAAATCTCCAATAATGAAATAAAATCATTATGAAAGGATAAGAATGACATTTCACTAAATTCGATGCCATACATTTCTTGATCTAGGAAAGATGAAAAGCTGAGCTGGTTCTGACACAATTGGATTCAGTGCCTGTCTAGATGTTCAGATTTTAGCAAGATGTGCATTAATCCACTTTCCAGATCAAAAGATGACACTGATAATTTAATTTCGGAAAATGTTACAGTTTTAAAAACATCTGTAAAAAGATTTGTGTGAGCTTTATTTTAAGCTTTGGAATTCATTGAACCCTTGGAAGACCTTAGTGGGTGAAGAACCTGGTGCAGACCACTAGCTGCAGATTTCACCGCAGTGAAATCAAAAATGACCAAAAATGACCGCAGTGGGCACATGAACCCACTAAGATAATATTCTAAAATAATCTTATATGAGAAGAGGTGAGAGTCATTCTTGAACTATTTTATAGTTAAGTGCACATAAATAACAGAATGGTCTGTTGCAATTCTTAAGAAACATTGGCATTATTGCCCAACCAAATTAATTTTATAGGAGCAGGAACGTTTAAAAGCTGGTTTAAGCACATGTAGCATTAGCTAGCAGTTCCCAATCACTCGCAACCTCTAGAGGCATAGGCCACTCTCAAAATCCTGTCAGATAATATTTTCCACTTGAATCTTATTCATTTTGTCAGATGCAAAGTGGGTGTGTAAGGTACACTAACTTACAACCACGTTCTCCCAGTTCCTCCTAGCCTTTCCTATTGTTGATGTACTTGTTAAGTATATCATCCAGCAGTACTATAGATAGCTTACTTCGAGCTGCTCTACCGAGTTGTGCATTTTCGCCACACAAGGACTTCTGTGTGTTTTCCCGTAAACTTGCAACAAGTAGAGGAATGCTACACTGGAGGAGGACGTCATTAAGTGCTGCACCGGTGTTTGCCTGACCTAGGTAACTTTGAACTGGCGACTCTTTCACTGTGGCCACCTCCTCATCACAGCTATTTTTTTTTCTTTTTCATTACGGCCACGTGTGCCTTATTTATGTTTTACTCCGTAGCTGTAGTCCTTTGAATTGAAATTTGCATATTTGACTCTTGTGAGTTTAAACTGACACTCCCTTCTCTTTTTCCTTTTGTAGAGCCATAGTGATTGGTGCTTGAGTAATTCCCGCCCTCTGGCCCTCCTCCCATTGTGTACTTTTACCCAGTATGCAGCACACATGCGCGCGCACCTCAAAGTACATTTAAGTACACTGTTCACTGGGGACAGTATGTTCGAGCTGCTCTACCGCGTTGTGCATTTTCACCGCACAAGGACTTCTGTGTGTTTTCCCGTGAACTTGCAACAAGTAGAGGATTGCTACACTGGAGGAGGACGTCATTAAGTGCTGCACCAGTGGTTGCCTGGCCCAGGTAACTTTGAACTGGAGACTCTTTCACTGTGACTACCTCCTCATCACAGCCACCGCCTCATCACGGCCATTTTTATTTATTTTTTCATTACGGCCATGTGTGCCTTCTTTATGTTTTACTCCGTAGCTGTAGTCCTTTGAATTGAAATTTGCATATTTCACTCTCGTGAGTTTAAACTGACACTCCCTTCTCTTTTTCCTTTTGTAGAGCCATAGTGATTGGTGCGTGAGTAATTCCCGCCCCCTGGCCCTCCTCCCATCGTGTACTTTTACCCAGTATGCAGCGCACATGCGCGCGCACATCGAAGCACATTTAAGTACACTGTTCACTGTTAACGGTGAACGGAGAGTGGGGTGTGCTCTGCAAAATAATCTTCTTAGCGTGCCCCTTGCTGTTGATGTACACGGGTAAGACTAAAGGTAAAAGTGCTATTATTTCATCAACGCTCTAGTGGTGGCATTCTAATCTGATTACTGATAACCTGACTCTTATTCTCTTAAGTAGTACTGCATATTATGTCTAAATCCAGTATGTCTTTAAAAGCTGGTATGCCAAAAATTAACGCTGATTTATATAATATCTCTCCTTTGGAATCTCGAAAGGTATTCTTAGCAAAGAGAGTTAAAGAGAATATTGAAAAGAAAAAACAACGCTCTATTTCTTTAAATGTTGACATTCGCAACTTTTGTAAAGTAGACGGCTCCAACATGAAAAATGTTCCTATTAAGGATACAACCAGTGTGCCTGATTTAAAATTATTGGGCTCTCTGTCAGTTGCCGCTCAGACACAAGAAGCTCGGGTGAAGGGGAACCCACCAGAGCAGAACAAAACACCAGCAACCATTCTTAATAAAGACATAGCTGATGCCTCTATTGCTTTAGCTTACTGATCAGGCGATATATGCATAACTCAAATACCTGAAGCCACGATTGACTTACTGTCAGGCTTAAACGGCATAGAGCCTGGAAATCCGCCCTTATGTTCAGTTCAGGCTCAGCATTTGCTAAGAATGGCCCATGACAAATTGACATTGATGGGTGAAATTGATGATGAAACAATTGAGTTCATGAACTCATCAAGTGATCATGAACATATTGCCGCTGAGGTACAATATATTTGCTCCAACTCAGGCGATCTTATACACCTCAATGATGGAACTAGGGAGCAGAGTTTGCCAATTAGTGAAGGCCCCTCTGCTCAACAGCATAAGCACAAGGATCAAGATAAGCAAGAGCTGTATAAATCGCCCGTTCTGTTTGACAAATCTTCGCCCAATATGTCTAATAGGTCCCTCTCTTTTGTAGCAACTACACCTAAGCGCTCACAATTTCAGGCACCCATGGATAATCATCCATATTTCATTCGGGACCCCCAGGCAACTTTTAATAACAATAGATTTTCCTTTCCTGAAGCGCCGGCTCTTAATAACACGCTTACAGCAATGAATACGGCACTTCTTTCCGTGGCTAAGTTATATGAGATGTTGGACGACAAAATAACAAATCAGATTGAACTTACTCAGCAATCCCATGCTAACATCATGCATGAGATCAGTACAAAGCTCTATCAACAACTTAAACTCTCCACTAATACCTTTAGTCAAGGGACTCAGACTTGTTTATCTGATAAGGTTATCTCCATTCAGCCTGCTACAGATGCGCCCAAATCATTTACCTGTTCTAACCTTGTTGTTGATGATGGTGCTGCTGTAGTTCCACAAGTGTGTTCGATGGAGGCTTCTTCTATGACCAAAAAACCACCTAAGAATGGCTAGCGCGTACTGCTTTTTACAATCTGGGCTTCATTTTAAGTCAAGATGCGCATGAGACAGAACAATTGGTGGAAAAATTCGAGTGTATCTCAACCTAGAATTTTTGGGGACAAAAATTGGCTCTCTTTCAAATGTTGGTTCAAACAGCAACGATGCTTGGATGCACCATAATTATGGTGGTAGTTCGTTACAATCCCGGGTAGCTACCTCTATCAGCCTCACCTCCTGGAACACTAAGGGTTTCACACACCTTATTAACACCGAAAATAGAGACCTTCTACAGTATGATATTTCAGTCCTCCAGGAGACGTGGCTGCATACTACCCCAGTATGGGATGCTTACAATATATACTTAGTTCCTGCCATCGTAGCTTGTACAGTGAGGCCGATGGTAGGCCTAATGATGGCATTCCGCAAGGATAAAAATGTCAATGTGGTTTGGCATAAATGTCCATCGCCATGTTTTTAAATTATGAAAATACAAAGAGGTGTAACTTGTTGTGCCATTGTAAATGTTTATTGGGGTAAGAAACATCTAACCTCAGATGACTTTTTTGATCAATTCAATGGTATACTGGATCATCTTTTACTGGACAAAACTATTGTGGACTCATTATGGGTGACCTAAATCTACATTTATTGTCTGAATCTGTGTCTTCTAGAAACATGGACGACAATCGCTGGATTAAACTAATGGCTAACAGAAATTATGTGATGTTGAATGGGGCGATTCAGGGAGATGTTCCCCCTAGATGTACATGGCATAGTGAGGGGTGTCATTCTACGTTGGACTACATTTATGTCAATAGCCACTATTTCTCAAAGATTTTATCTTTTAATGTAAAATCCACAGTAATGAGTGACCACAGTCAAGTAACTTTGACCTGTCATTGGCTCCTGTCTCAACCGAGACCTGTAAATTATACCTCAACAAACTTCATTGTAAATAATGCGGGTAATCGTATAAAATGGTCGAGGGCTAAACTACTCTGTTATAAGCAAGTTTTGAGAGATAGCCACGGGGAGCCAATGTCTTAGACAGCCTTTGCTATATACATGCAATGCAAATGTTTTCTTCTGGAGGTATGAAAGCTCTTGGTAGTTGCCCTAATCACCTTCACTGCTTTGACTTGGAGGTAAAAACCAAAAAGCGTGATTTAAGATGAAATATAAAGATGTTGTCTAGGCATCCCACGAATTTGAGTGATAATTATGATCAGATAAAACAGCTAAAGTATACGTACAAAAGATGGCTTTTGGGTCTTAATAACACGCTTACAGCAATGAATACGGCACTTCTTTCCGTGGCTAAGTTATATGAGATGTTGGACGACAAAATAACAAATCAGATTGAACTTACTCAGCAATCCCATGCTAACATCATGCATAAGATCAGTACAAAGCTCTATCAACAACTTAAACTCTCCACTAATACCTTTAGTCAAGGGACTCAGACTTGTTTATCTGATAAGGTTATCTCCATTCAGCCTGCTACAGATGCGCCCAAATCATTTACCTGTTCTAACCTTGTTGTTGATGATGGTGCTGCTGTAGTTCCACAAGTGTGTTCGATGGAGGCTTCTTCTATGACCAAAGAACCACCTAAGAATGGCTAGCGCGTACTGCTTTTTACAATCTGGGCTTCATTTTAAGTCAAGATGCGCATGAGACAGAACAATTGGTGGAAAAATTCGAGTGTATCTCAACCTAGAATTTTTGGGGACAAAAATTGGCTCTCTTTCAAATGTTGGTTCAAACAGCAACGATGCTTGGATGCACCATAATTATGGTGGTAGTTCGTTACAATCCCGGGTAGCTACCTCTACGAGCCTCACCTCCTGGAACACTAAGGGTTTCACACACCTTATTAACACCGAAAATAGAGACCTTCTACAGTATGATATTTCAGTCCTCCAGGAGACGTGGCTGCATACTACCCCAGTATGGGATGCTTACAATATATACTTAGTTCCTGCCATCGTAGCTTGTACAGTGAGGCCGATGGTAGGCCTAATGATGGCATTCCGCAAGGATAAAAATGTCAATGTGGTTTGGCATAAATGTCCATCGCCATGTTTTTAAATTATGAAAATACAAAGAGGTGTAACTTGTTGTGCCATTGTAAATGTTTATTGGGGTAAGAAACATCTAACCTCAGATGACTTTTTTGATCAATTCAATGGTATACTGGATCATCTTTTACTGGACAAAACTATTGTGGACTCATTATGGGTGACCTAAATCTACATTTATTGTCTGAATCTGTGTCTTCTAGAAACATGGACGACAATCGCTGGATTAAACTAATGGCTAACAGAAATTATGTCATGTTGAATGGGGCGATTCAGGGAGATGTTCCCCCTAGATGTACATGGCATAGTGAGGGGTGTCATTCTACGTTGGACTACATTTATGTCAATAGCCACTATTTCTCAAAGATTTTATCTTTTAATGTAAAATCCACAGTAATGAGTGACCACAGTCAAGTAACTTTGACCTGTCATTGGCTCCTGTCTCAACCGAGACCTGTAAATTATACCTCAACAAACTTAATTGTAAATAATGCGGGTAATCGTATAAAATGGTCGAGGGCTAAACTACTCTGTTATAAGCAAGTTTTGAGAGATAGCCACGGGGAGCCAATGTCTTAGACAGCCTTTGCTATATACATGCAATGCAAATGTTTTCTTCTGGAGGTATGAAAGCTCTTGGTAGTTGCCCTAATCACCTTCACTGCTTTGACTTGGAGGTAAAAACCAAAAAGCGTGATTTAAGATGAAATATAAAGATGTTGTCTAGGCATCCCACGAATTTGAGTGATAATTATGATCAGATAAAACAGCTAAAGTATACGTACAAAAGATGGCTTTTGGGTCGACGCGCCTTACAATATCAGCGTGAAGGCAAAGCCATGCTGAAACAGATCCTTGTTAAATCATCAGGGGGTATCTGGGCGCTTTTGAATTCTGCATTTTGCAAATATCATTCATCTGTTCTGATTAATCCCGTTTTGGAGCGTGATTGGATAATTCACTTTGATAACATCTACCGCACCCCTTTTCCAGATCTGAGCCTTGATTGGAATGGTATTGTTGCCGATCATATCGTTAATTTTGATCTAGATGACATCATTCATTGTATAGCCAAATTAAGTACCTCTCGCGCCTCTGGCCCGGATGGGCTTCATAATGCAGATATTATATATCATCTTTTCTGAAATTATGAGATCTGGGAAATTGCCTCAATCTTGGAAAACATCTGTGATCGTTCTGATTTTCAAGAAAGGGGACCGTGCCAACCCAACATCTTATAGACCTATCGCCCTCCTGGATTGTCCGGGAAAGATCTTTGCACGTTTGATTCTAAATGAATTTAATAATTGGCTTAAAAAATCAAATCATCGTGTCCCGTTTCAAACAGGTTTTATTCCAGGGCTGGGTACGGCGATCAATTTAACTGCTCTGAATGTGATTATTGCTCAGAGCAGACAAACTAAGCAACTTATATACATGGCTTTTGTTGATTTTAGGGCAGCGTTTGACCTGTTCCCGAGGGAGCTCCTATTAAAAAAACGAACTGATTTTGCTTGTCCCAGGTACATTCTAAAATGGATTTTGGAATTTCATTCTAATACTTCTATCCAAATTCGCTTGAGTAATGATGGACATTTAACAGACCCAATTGAAACCACACGTGGTCTTAGACAAGGATGTTTGTTGGCCTCTGCCTTGTTTAATTTCTTCATTCTTGACATTGGCCTTGGCTTTCGTAACCTCACAACAGATCCAATTAAATTAAAAGGGTCAGCAATTAATTGGCTTCTTTATGCAGATGAAATGGTTCTCATATCAAAAACTCCAATTGGATTGCAGAACATGCTGAATGCACTGGATATGTATGCCATTAAAAATTGCATTAGCATTAATCTAAAAAAACTCAAGTATTTGCAAGTAGTTCACTCCTATATCTATCTGGGAATATGTATTAATATTTGCAAACAGGATAAGCCATATGAAGATTATCTTCACCTGAACAAAACAGCTTTGTCCCAAATGAGACTTATTTGAGCCAAATATTGCACATTCTCCATTGAACCACCAATTGCATATTATAAACAGAAGTACATTCCAACTATCCTGTATGGTTCTGAATCAAAAAAATGTCGAAATTATACCTATTGGGTGAAATACGAAAATCAATATTGGAACAAGTCTTTACTACTTCCATTGTCTGAATCCATGCCGGTAATTAGGCACCAGTTGGGTCTCATCTCAGTATTTGCAATTTACAAATGGAAGATATGTACATTGTATAGAAAATGTATTCTGAGAGAAAGCAATAATGGCTTACTCTTCATTCTAGCCAATTATCTACTAACATCTAACGAAACATTTGCAAGATCTTGGTGTGCGTTTGCAAGAAAAACTTTAAAAGGCGCAGACATACCTGACTCTTTGCTGATACAAAACCCAAACAAGGCTAAAATCAAATTATGGCAATCGGATTGGATACAGACAAGAGCAGCATGTATGAATATACAGAAATGTTATCGAAATCCGTTTGTACATAAAGTTTATGGTCAGGTTGAAAAATACCTACAGCAATCTCCCAATCCGAGTCATTGTCAGGATTTCATGAGGTTTAGACTAAACATATGGCCTACTAAGGAAATAATGTATAAATGGGGAACAATCTCTGAAAAAGATAATACATGTCGATTTTGTAATCAAATGCTTGAAACTTTGAAACATCTTATGGGGGAGTGTCAAATTTTGTTGCCGTTGCACATTTTTTATTTTAAGCCTCTGTTTGAAGCTGATCAACGGTTATGTACTGAAGTACTATGGTCGAAAATGTTTAATGGGAATTTAAAGTCTATCAGATATGCAGTTGTGAATTATTTGAATCATTTAAAAATTAAGGTCCATGGCAATAATGTAAAGTTGACAGTGATACTATGGTGATTCGTATTGCTGGACTCAAATCTTTCTTTTAAGATTAATTGAATGAATGTATATATGATTGAAATGGAGTTATTATATGTATAATTCAACTTTTATGAGAATAATCTGTTTTCTATCCTTTTTCTACTTTTAATGCTTTTTTCTATAAATATGTTGAAAGGTCTGATTAATTTCGTGACCAAAACAACAATAAAAAAAAAGATAGCTTTCTCTTTTACACAATGATCCGAACCCGTTATTTAAAGATCTTGCAATTGCTAAAAATAAAGCAACATTTGCCTTTTTTTTAAAAAAAAAAGTGAAATCAGCTGCTTTTGCAAAAAAACTTGAAAAAATTGCAATTTTTGGACAAACATCCTTTTCTTAGAAAAACATAACATTGGCATTTTGAAATAAAAATGTAGGAGTAGTCACCATATGAGGGGGGGAGGAAAGGGAGGTGGAACAGTGGGCCAGAGGAGGAGAAAAGGGACACATAGGGAGTGATGTGCAGAGAAGGGGCAGAGGGAGAGCAGTTGGCCACAAAGAGAGGGAGTGGTGGGCCAGAAAAAAGGGGGGCAAGATGCAGATTGGGAGAAAGGATAGGGGAAGAATGTGATGGACTGCAGTAAGTTTGCAAGATGGAGAAAACATGAGAAAGAATGAAGGACTGGAGAGCGTAAGGTTTGAGTTGAGAGCAAAGTTGGGAGTGTAGCAGTGACTGTAGAGAGAGAGCATGACTTGGCAGGGTGACAGAGCAAGTCAATATGTGCATCACTGGCAGAGATAGATTTAGGAGTGTAAGTTGTGACGGAGAATGTGTTGATGAATGGAGGATTGGAGAATATACAAGTGTAATATTTGCAACATTACAACTGATAACAATCAATACCATTAATATAAAATAGGCATGTGCATTTAACCAAAAAAGTAACAGAAAATAAACACTGTTTTGTTAGGCCATGGACATCTGTAACTCTATTAGATTGGTGCCAGACACACACACTACCTCTTTCTAGCAACTGTACTCTCTTACACCATGGGTCTCTACCACCATCTAGTCAATAACATTTCTGCTTCTAAAATGGTTTCATGTCGCAAAATGTTCAATTTCATGCCGCAAAATATCCTGGAGGAGCGGAATAACAAAGTTTAATTTTCCCACTGGAAAAGCAGATCAACCAATAGGTTATCTGAAGATTGAAGTGGTCCTGGGGGCCATGAATGGTGTAACAGTCACTTGAAATTAGTTAGCTAGATAGATCCAAGATGGGGGCTGCATTCCAATAAAGCTTTAACTATTGGGAAGCAGTCCGAAAACATGCCTGACAACTTCCATCCATCCTGGTTGTTCATTCAACAGCGTTTTTGAAATCTGGAACCTGTAGTTTAGATTTTCCCATATGTATGTACTTTAAATGAAATGCAGATTGGCATTGGCTAAAAGTATACAGTAGTCAGTGTGCAGATGGGCCTTTAATCACCTTAACCCAAACAGGCCCACCACTTATGAAGTGAGTGCATAGTTTTATATAAAGCAAGTTTATTATACAAAGCTCCGGGGAGCGGTTAGATGGTGTTGCAGGACCAATCTAACCCAAGTCTCAACAATACAATATCAGTTGGCATGTTATATACTTTTTTGCAACAATGAAAACACTCCCGCGTACTCTATTACAATGCAACGCGCAAATACGCTGGACAAAAACATCTTCAAAGAAATCCCATCTTTTCCCAATTCTTCAATTTTCATTGACCAGTCATCTTCATAGTCATCTTCAGATCATATTCAGTACACGTCTCTTCTGAGGATTCGTCGGTAGTAGGCCATGACCTCAGTACATGGTTAAACATTGGTATTGAAAACATAACGGATTGCTATGAATAACTGGCCTAAGACCTTTAACTTCAAGTGTGATTGCAGATGGTCTGTTTAAATATTTTACCAAATAGATGAAGGACTGAATAAACTGGATCTTCTTTAACCAAACGATTGCGATCTTAACTACCCCAGACTCCTGGCGCTTTTGAAGACCTACACATTTAAAAAAATGTTTTTATTTTCTCTACAGTTTATTACAAACTTTTACCTGACATTTCCCACCCAAATGAAAAAGAAGAAAAAAGAAGAAGAGAGACGAGCAACAGAGAGTGAAGTTAATATAAGAGAAATAAGGGAAATGAGAGGGTTACATGGTACTGACGATGAATACAGCACAATCTGAAAAGAAGAAAAAATAAAATAAACACAGGGAGCCAAATTGAAGGCACATTGTTCTCTCCTCTAGTCCGTCTCCTTCAGTTGCTTCTGGGACCTCCAGGCCCTCCTTGTTAAGTGTCTCTTGCCTGACTCCCTCCTTTCATTAAAAATATGTCTAATCTGGTAACATGTCCTTAAAAAGATTTGATAGTGCAAAAATGTGCTTAAAATCATTTCCACAATAGAATCATTCCCACCACTCCTCCGAATCCTCCGACAGTGCGTTCATGATTAATTCCCCCAAGTGTATTGATCCCAATGTTCAAAGCACGTACATTCCAGGAGTAGATGTTGTAGACTTTCTGTATGGTCCTTGCAAAATCTACAAAGTGAGTCCAAGGCCCCCTTTTGGCCCCTTACGAGAAGACATTCTTTGGTATGTAAGATGTTCAACCTGAATCTGAGGTTGAACATCGGGTTGTTGTGCAGCGGGTTCAGTTTAATAGCTGTGCAGCTGGTCGTTTTTGATCAGTGTTACAGGTATGCTTTAAAAAAGGACAATTGGGCATACATTTTCTAAAAGGTGCTTCTAAGTATCACCCTATTCTACATATTTTCCTGAATGTTCATTTCCGTATGTTGCCCAGAAATTTGTTTGTTGGACACGTTATTTGTGTCCTACTATGAACGAACCTGTGACTGACTTGGAGTTTCTGAATTCCCGCGGCTGGTTGCAATTAGGGTGGCCACCGTGGATGCAAAAACCGAAGCACCGCCCACATTTTAGAAGCCCCTCCCCTTTGACACACCCCTTGTATCATTTTGAAAATTATTACAATATCAAATTAAGAGAACAAATAACCTCTGAAACTTTTTATGTTACCTATATTTGTGTTTTTTAAAGAGAAATCTCCAATAATGAAATAAAAATCATTATGAAAGGATAAGAATGACATTTCACTAAATTTGATGCCATACATTTCTTGATCTAGGAAAGATGAAAAGCTGAGCTGGTTCTGACACAATTGGATTCAGTGCCTGTCTAGATGTTCAGATTTTAGCAAGATGTGCATTAATCCACTTTCCAGATCAAAAGATGACACTGATAATTTAATTTCGGAAAATGTTACAGTTTTAAAAACATCTGTAAAAAGATTTGTGTGCGCTTTATTTTAAGCTTTGAAATTCATTGAACCCTTGGAAGACCTTAGTGGGTGAAGAACCTGGAGCAGAGCACTAGCTGCAGATTTCGCAAAAATGACCGCAGTGGGCACATGAACCCACTAAGATAATATTCTAAAATAATCTTACATGAGAAGAGGTGAGAGTCATTCTTGAACTATTTCATAGTTAATTGCACATAAATAACAGAATGGTCTGTTGCAATTTTTAAGAAACATTGGCATTATTGCCCAACCAAATTAATTTTATAGGAGCAGGAACGTTTAAAAGCTGGTTTAAGCACATGTAGCATTAGCTAGCAGTTCCCAATCACTCTCAACCTCTAGAGGCATAGGCCACTCTCAAAATCCTGCCAGATAATATTTTCCACTTGAATCTTATTCATTTAGTCAGATGCAAAGTGGGTGTGTAAGGTACACTAACTTACAACCACGTTTTCCCAGTTCCTCCTAGCCTTTCCTATTGTTGATGTACTTGTTAAGTATATCATCCAGCAGTACTATAGATAGCTCACTTCGAGCTGCTCTACCGCGTTGTGCATTTTCGCCGCACGAGGACTTCTGTGTGTTTTCCCGTAAACTTGCAACAAGTAGAGGAATGCTACACTGGAGGAGGACGTCATTAAGTGCTGCACCGGTGTTTGCCTGACCTAGGTAACTTTGAACTGGAGACTCTTTCACTGTGGCCACCTCCTCATCACAGCCATTTTTATTTTTTTTTTTCATTACGGCCACGTGTGCCTTATTTATGTTTTACTCCGTAGCTGTAGTCCTTTAAATTGAAATTTGCATATTTGACTCTTGTGAGTTTAAACTGACACTCCCTTCTCTTTTTCCTTTTGTAGAGCCATAGTGATTGATGCTTGAGTAATTCCCGCCCTCTGGCCCTCCTCCCATCGTGTACTTTTACCCAGTATGCAGCGCACATGCGCGCGCACATCAAAGTACATTTAAGTACACTGTTCACTGGGGACAGTGTGTTCGAGCTGCTCTACCGCGTTGTGCATTTTCACCGCACAAGGACTTCTGTGTGTTTTCCCGTGAACTTGCAACAAGTAGAGGATTGCTTCACTGGAGGAGGACGTCATTAAGTGCTGCACCAGTGTTTGCCTGACCCAGGTAACTTTGAGCTGGAGACTCTTTCACTGTGACTACCTCCTCATCACAGCCACCTCCTCATCACGGCCATTTTTATTTATTTTTTCATTACGGCCACGTGTGCCTTCTTTATGTTTTACTCCGTAGCTGTAGTCCTTTGAATTGAAATTTGCATATTTGACTCTCGTGAGTTTAAACTGACACTCCCTTCTCTTTTTCCTTTTGTAGAGCCATAGTGATTGGTGCTTGAGTAATTCCCGCCCTCTGGCCCTCCTCCCATTGTGTACTTTTACCCAGTATGCAGCACACATGCGCGCGCACCTCAAAGTACATTTAAGTACACTGTTCACTGGGGACAGTATGTTCGAGCTGCTCTACCGCGTTGTGCATTTTCACCGCACAAGGACTTCTGTGTGTTTTCCCGTGAACTTGCAACAAGTAGAGGATTGCTACACTGGAGGAGGACGTCATTAAGTGCTGCACCAGTGGTTGCCTGGCCCAGGTAACTTTGAACTGGAGACTCTTTCACTGTGACTACCTCCTCATCACAGCCACCGCCTCATCACGGCCATTTTTATTTATTTTTTCATTACGGCCATGTGTGCCTTCTTTATGTTTTACTCCGTAGCTGTAGTCCTTTGAATTGAAATTTGCATATTTCACTCTCGTGAGTTTAAACTGACACTCCCTTCTCTTTTTCCTTTTGTAGAGCCATAGTGATTGGTGCGTGAGTAATTCCCGCCCCCTGGCCCTCCTCCCATCGTGTACTTTTACCCAGTATGCAGCGCACATGCGCGCGCACATCGAAGCACATTTAAGTACACTGTTCACTGTTAACGGTGAACGGAGAGTGGGGTGTGCTCTGCAAAATAATCTTCTTAGCGTGCCCCTTGCTGTTGATGTACACGGGTAAGACTAAAGGTAAAAGTGCTATTATTTCATCAACGCTCTAGAGGTGGCATTCTAATCTGATTACTGATAACCTGACTCTTATTCTCTTAAGTAGTACTGCATATTATGTCTAAATCCAGTATGTCTTTAAAAGCTGGTATGCCAAAAATTAACGCTGATTTATATAATATCTCTCCTTTGGAATCTCGAAAGGTATTCTTAGCAAAGAGAGTTAAAGAGAATATTGAAAAGAAAAAACAACGCTCTATTTCTTTAAATGTTGACATTCGCAACTTTTGTAAAGTAGACGGCTCCAACATGAAAAATGTTCCTATTAAGGATACAACCAGTGTGCCTGATTTAAAATTATTGGGCTCTCTGTCAGTTGCCGCTCAGACACAAGAAGCTCGGGTGAAGGGGAACCCACCAGAGCAGAACAAAACACCAGCAACCATTCTTAATAAAGACATAGCTGATGCCTCTATTGCTTTAGCTTACAGATCAGGCGATATATGCATAACTCAAATACCTGAAGCCACGATTGACTTACTGTCAGGCTTAAACGGCATAGAGCCTGGAAATCCGCCATTATGTTCAGTTCAGGCTCAGCATTTGCTAAGAATGGCCCATGACAAATTGACATTGATGGGTGAAATTGATGATGAAGCAATTGAGTTCATGAACTCATCAAGTGATCATGAACATATTGCCGCTGAGGTACAATATATTTGCTCCAACTCAGGCGATCTTATACACCTCAATGATGGAACTAGGGAGCAGAGTTTGCCAATTAGTGAAGGCCCCTCTGCTCAACAGCATAAGCACAAGGACCAAGATAAGCAAGAGCTGTATAAATCGCCCGTTCTGTTTGACAAATCTTCGCCCAATATGTCTAATAGGTCCCTCTCTTTTGTAGCACCTACACCTAGGCGCTCACAATTTCAGGCACCCATGGATAATCATCCATATTTCATTCGGGACCCCCAGGCAACTTTTAATAACAATAGATTTTCCTTTCCTGAAGCGCCAGCTCTTAATAACACGCTTACAGCAATGAATACGGCACTCTTTCCGTGGCTAAGTTATATGAGATGTTGGACGACAAAATAACAAATCAGATTGAAGTTACTCAGCAATCCCATGCGAACATCATGCATGAGATCAGTATAAAGTTCTATCAACAACCTAAACTCTCGACTAATACCTTTAGTCAAGGGACTCAGACTTGTTTATCTGATAAGGTTATCTCCATTCAGCCTGCTACAGATGCGCCCAAATCATTTACCTGTTCTAACCTTGTTGTTGATGATGGTGCTGCTGTAGTTCCACAAGTGTGTTCGATGGAGGCTTCTTCTATGACCAAAGAACCACCTAAGAATGGCTACCGCGTACTGCTTTTTACAATCTGGGCTTCATTTTAAGTCAAGATGCGCATGAGCCAGAACAATTGGTGGAAAAATTCGAGTGTATCTCAACCTAGAATCTTTGGGGACAAAAATTGGCTCTCTTTCAAATGTTGGTTCAAACAACAACGGTGCTTGGATGCACCATAATTATGGTGGTAGTTCATAACAATCCCGGGTAGCTACCTCTATCAGCCTCACCTCCTGGAACACTAAGGGTTTCAAACACCTTATTAACACCGAAAATAGAGACCTTCTACATTATGATATTATAGTCCTCCAGGAGACGTGGCTGCGTACTACCCCAGTATGGGATGCTTACAATATATACTTAGTTCCTGCCATCGTAGCTTGTACAGTGAGGCCGATGGTAGGCCTAATGATGGCATTCCGCAAGGATAAAAATGTCAATGTGGTTTGGCATAAATGTCCATCGCCATGTTTTCAAATTATAAAAATACAAAGAGGTGTAACTTGTTGTGCCATTGTAAATGTTATTTGGGGTAAGAAACATCTAACCTCAGATGACTTTTTTGATCAATTCAATGGTATACTGGATCAGCTTTTACTGGACAAAACTATTGTGGACTCATTATGGGTGACCTAAATCTACATTTATTGTCTGAATCTGTGTCTTCTAGAACCATGGACGACAATCGCTGGATTAAACTAATGGCTAACAGAGATTATGTGATGTTGAATGGGGCGATTCAGGGAGATGTTCCCCCTAGATGTACATGGCATAGTGAGGGGTGTCATTCTATGTTGGACTACATTTATGTCAATAGCCACTATTTCTCAAAGATTTTATCTTTTAATGTAAAATCCACAGTAATGAGTGACCACAGTCAAGTAACTTTGACCTGTCATTGGCCCCTGTCTCAACCGAGACCTGTAAATTATACCTCAACAAACTTAATTGCAAATAATGCGGGTAATTGTATAAAATGGTCGATGGCTAAACTACTCTGTTATAAGCAAGTTTTGAGTGATAGCCACGGGGAGCCAATGTCTTAGACAGCCTTTGCTATATACATGCAATGCAAATGTTTTCTTCTGGAGGTATGAAAGCTCTTGGTAGTTGCCCTAATCACCTTCACTGCTTTGACTTGGAGGTAAAAAACAAAAAGCGTGATTTAAGATGAAATATAAAGATGTTGTCTAGGCATCCCACGAATTTGAGTGATAATTATGATCAGATAAAACAGCTAAAGTATACGTACAAAAGATGGCTTTTGGGTCGACACGCCTTACAATATCAGCGTGAAGGCGAAGCCATGCTGAAACAGATCCTTGTTAAATCATCAGGGGGTATCTGGGCGCTTTTGAATTCTGCATTTTGCAAATATCAGTCATCTGTTCTGATAAATCCCGTTTTGGAGCGTGATTGGATAATTCACTTTGATAACATCTACCGCACCCCTTTTCCAGATCTGAGCCTTGATTGGAATGGTATTATTGCCGATCATATTGTTAATTTTGATCTAGATGACATCATTCATTGTATAGCCAAGTTAAGTACCTCTCGCGCCTCTGGCCCGGATGGGCTTCATAATGCAGATATTATATATCATCTTTTCTGAAATTATGAGATCTGGGAAATTGCCTCAATCTTGGAAAACATCTGTGATCGTTCTGATTTTCAAGAAAGGGGACCGTGCCAACCCAACATCTTATAGACCTATCGCCCTCCTGGATTGTCTGGGAAAGATCTTTGCACATTTGATTCTAAATGAATTTAATAATTGGCTTAAAAAATCAAATCATCATGTCCCGTTTCGAACGGGTTTTATTCCAGGGCTGGGTACGGCGATCAATTTAACTGCTCTGAATGTGATTATTGCTCAGAGCAGACAAACTAAGCAACTTATATACATGGCTTTTGTTGATTTTAGGGCAGCGTTTGACCTGGTCCCGAGGGGACTCCTATTAAAAAAACAAACTGATTTGGCTTGCCCCAGGTACATTCTAAAATGGATTTTGGAATTTCATTCTAATACTTCTATCCAAATTCGCGTGAGTAATGATGGACATTTAACAGACCCGATTGAAACCACACGTGGTCTTAAACAAGGATGTTTGTTGGCCTCTGCCTTGTTTAATTTCTTCATTCTTGACATTGGCCTTGGCTTTCGTAACCTCATAACAGATCCAATTAAATTAAAAGGGTCAGCAATTAATTGCCTTCTTTATGCAGATGAAATGGTTCTCATATCAAAAACTCCAATTGGATTGCGGAACATGCTGAATGCACTGGATATGTATGCCATTAAAAATTGCATTAGCATTAGTCTAAAAAACCCAAGTATTTGCTAGTAGTTCACTCCTATATCTATCTGGGAATATGTATTAATATTTGCAAACAGGATAAGCTATATGAAGATTATCTTCACCTGAAACAATACAGCTTTATCCCAAATGAGACTTATTTGAGCCAAATATTGCACATTCTCCATTGAACCACTAATTGCATATTATAAACAGAAGTACATTCCAACTATCCTGTATGGTTCTGAATCAAAAAAATGTAGAAATTATACCTATTGGGTGAAATACGAAAATCAACATTGGAAGAAGTCTTTACTACTTCCATTGTCTGAATCCATGCCGGTAATTAGGCACGAGTTGGGTCTCATCTCATTATTTGCAATTTACAAATGGAAGATATGTACATTGTATAGAAAATGTATTCTGAGAGAAAACAATAATGGCTTACTCTTCATTCTAGCCAATTATCTACTAACATATAACGAAACATTTGCAAGATCTTGGTGTGCGTTTGCAAGAAAAACTTTAAAAGGCGCAGACATACCTGACTCTTTGCTGATACAAAACCCAAACAAGGTTAAAATCAAAATATGGCAATCGGATTGGATACAGACAAGAGCAGCATGTATGAATATACAGAAATGTTATCGAAATCCGTTTGTACATAAAGTTTATGGTCAGGTTGAAAAATACCTACAGCAATCTCCCAATCCGAGTCATCGTCAGGATTTCATGAGGTTTAGACTAAACATATGGCCTACTAAGGAAATAATGTATAAATGGGGAGCAATCTCTGAAAAAGATAATACATGTCGATTTTGTAATCAAATGCTTGAAACTTTGAAACAACTTATGGTGGAGTGTCAAATTTTGTTGCCGTTGCACATTTTTTATTTTAAGCCTCTGTTTGAAGCTGATCAACGGTTATGTACTGAAGTACTATGGTCGAAAATGTTTAATGGGAATTTAAAGTCTATCAGATATGCAGTTGTGAATTATTTGAATCATTTAAAAATTAAGGTCCATGGCAATAATGTAAACTTGACAGTGATACTATGGTGATTCGTATTGCTGGACTCAAATCTTTCTTTTAAGATTAATTGAATGAATGTATATATGATTGAAATGGAGTTATTATATGTATAATTCAACTTTTATAAGAATAATCTGTTTTCTATCATTTTTCTACTTTTAATGATTTTTTCTATAAATATGTTGAAAGGTCTGATTAATTTCGTGACCAAAACAACAATAAAAAAAAAAGATAGCTTTCTCTCTTACACAATGATCCAAACCCGTTATTTAAAGATCTTGCAATTGCTAAAAATAAAGCAACATTTGCCTTTTTTTTTTAAAAAAAAAGTGAAATCAGCTGCTTTTGCAAAAACACTTGAAAAAATTGCCATTTTTGGACAAACATCCTTTTCTTAGAAAAACATAACATTGGCATTTTGAAATAAAAATGTAGGAGTAGTCACCATATGAGGGGGGGAGGAAAGGGAGGTGGAACATTGGGCCAGAGGAGGAGAAAAGGGACACATAGGGAGTGATGTGCAGAGAAGGGGCAGAGGGAGAGCAGTTGGCCACAAAGAGAGGGAGTGGTGGGCCAGAAAAAAGGGGGGCAAGATGCAGATTGGGAGAAAGGATAGGGGAAGAATGTGATGGACTGCAGTAAGTTTGCAAGATGGAGAAAACATGAGAAATAATGAAGGACTGGAGAGCGTAAGGTTTGAGTTGAGAGCAAAGTTGGGAGTGTAGCAGTGACTGTAGAGAGAGAGTATGACTTGGCAGGGTGACAGAGCAAGTCAATATGTGCATCACTGGCAGAGATAGATTTAGGAGTGTAAGTTGTGACGGAGAATGTGTTGACGAATGGAGGATTGGAGAATATACAAGTGTAATATTTGCAACATTACAACTGATAACAATCAATACCACTAA
Organism: Ambystoma mexicanum; assembly: GCF_040938575.1. Classification (NCBI taxonomy): domain Eukaryota; kingdom Metazoa; phylum Chordata; class Amphibia; order Caudata; family Ambystomatidae; genus Ambystoma; species Ambystoma mexicanum. The sequence continues at coordinate 348,101,721 of NC_090922.1, forward strand.
TATAAAATAGGCATGTGCATTTAACCAAAAAAGTAACAGAAAATAAACACTGTTTTGTTAGGCCATGGACATCTGTAACTCTATTAGATTGGTGCCAGACACACACACTACCTCTTTCTAGCAACTGTACTCTCTTACACCATGGGTCTCTACCACCATCTAGTCAATAACATTTCTGCTTCTAAAATGGTTTTATGTCGCAAAATGTTCAATTTCATGCCGCAAAATATCCTGGAGGAGCCGAATAACAGTTTCATTTTCCCAATGGAAAAGCAGATCAACCAATATGTTAACTGAAGATTGAAGTGGTCCTGGAGGCCATGAATGGTGTAACAGTCACTTGAAATTAGTTAGCTAGATAGATCTAAGATGGGGGCTGCATTCCAATAAAGCTTTAACTATTGGGAAGCAGTCCCAAGACATGTCTGACAACTTCCATCCATCCTGGTTGTTCATTCAACACCGTTTTTGAAATCTGGAACCTGTAGTATAGTTTTTCCCATATGTATGTACTTTAAATGAAATGCAGATTGGCATTGGCTAAAAGTATACAGTAGTCAGTGTGCAGATGCGCCTTTAATCACCTTAACCCAAACAGGCCCACCACTTATGAAGTGAGTACATAGTTTTATATAAAGCAAGTTTATTATACAAAGCTCCGGGGAGCGGTTAGATGGTGTTGCAGGACCAATCTAACCCAAGTCTCAACAATACAACATCAGTTGGCATGTTATATACTTTTTTGCAAAAATGAAAACACTCCCAGGTACTCTATTACAATGCAACGCGCAAATACGCTGGACAAAAACATCTTCAAAGAAATCCCATCTTTTCCCAATTCTTCAATTTTCATTGACCAGTCATCTTCATAGTCATCTTCAGATCATATTCAGTACACGTCTCTTCTGAGGATTCGTCGGTAGTAGGCCATGACGTCAGTACATGGTTAAACATTGGTAGTGAAAACATAACGGATTGCTATGAATAACTGGCCTAAGACCTTGAACTTCAAGTGTGATTGCAGATGGTCTGTTTAAATATTTTACCAAATAGATGAAGGACTGAATAAACTGGATCTTCTTTAACCGAACGATTGCGATCTTAACTAACCCAGACTCCTGGCCCTTTTGAAGACCTACACATTTAAAAAAATGTTTTTTTTTTTCTCTACAGTTTATTACAAACTTTTACCTGACATTTCTCACCCAAATGAAAAAGAAGAAAAAAGAAGAAGAGAGACGAGCAACAGAGAGTGAAGTTAATATAAGAGAAATAAGAGAAATGAGAGGGTTACATGGTACTGACGATGAATACAGCACAATCTGAAAAGAAGAAAAAATAAAATAAACACAGGGAGCCAAACTGAAGGCACATTGTTCTCTCCTCTAGTCCGTCTCCTTCAGTTGCTTCTGGGACCTCCAGGCCCTCCTTGTTAAGTGTCTCTTGCCTGACTCCCTCCTTTCATTAAAAATATGTCTAATCTGGTAACATGTCCTTAAAAAGATTTGATAGTGCAAAAATGTGCTTAAAATCATTTCCACAATAGAATCATTCCCACCACTCCTCCGAATCCTCCGGCAGTGCGTTCATGATTAATTCCCCCAAGTGTATTGATCCCAATGTTCAAAGCAACGTTCATTCCAGGAGTAGATGTTGTAGACTTTCTGTATGGTCCTTGCCCCCTTTTGGCCCCTTACGAGAAGACATTCTTTGGTATGTAAGATGTTCAACCTGAATCTGAGGAATAAGTTTCTCTGAGCAGTACTTTGGAATTTTGTCAAGTATTTGGCACTATGTTCAGAGATCTACTGTTGTTTTAGCCACAGATCCAAGTTTGGTGGTTCCCATTGATCTTTCCGTGCAGTTCCAATCTGCACACCACAGTTTTTGCTTCACCTTTCCCGGGTTGGTCTTAAGCTGTTGATCATAAGAGTCGACATCATTTAAGATTTGTCTACAGTTTTAAGACCAGGATCTCATTACCTCTTCCTGGGTAAATCCCGGCTTATCCTTGAGGATCTCAAATTGTGCCTGGCTATATTCCCTAATTGTTTTCCTTTAGAGGCTATGGGAATTCCACATGACCCTCCCATACATGGCAACAAGGTCCAATTGCCATTTTATGGCAGCAATGGGAAGCGAATTGGGTAAACCCAATAACCTTTTCCGGAATAGTCCTTCTAGCAGGTCCCATATCTCCCAGAATGTCGTGAGGGCAGTCTCTGCGCCATAGGTCAGAACAGGAATAACCTTGTGCTTATAAAATAGGATAGTCAGTAATAGAGAGAATTACCCGTACCTCCTATTGATTGCTGGGGCTTGTGCCCTTAGGTTCTTTGTTTTCTTCCGTAGTTCGATGGTCCAAGGATTTTCATCTCTATTTGAGTTGATGAACATACCAAGTTATTTCGTAAGCCTCACTGCTCGCATCAACTCCTTTCCAAAGCACTAGTGGGCACAGCTTCTTTTTCTTTTCTCTAAGGTTTTGTAGCACTACAATTTCAGATTTACCAACATTGATTTTTAAGTTGTTTTGGTCTGTGTTTTTGCAGGGTTTCCAAACTTCGTTGAGGCCAACTGTTGTTGCGTCCACGCAGATCATCCAACCCAGGGAACACCGTTGATTCTCGGAGGACAGGTGGATGGTGTGTTTAGAGCATGTTTCAATTCAAAAATATAAAGACCAAACAGAGCCGGGGCCAACCGAATATCCCTGGTTCAGCCCCTTATGTGTTGCAATCTTCGGAGACAAGTCGCCGGCACTATCTAGCCTTACTTCAATCATTGTGTCTGTATGTGGAACCATTATTGGTGACAGAAGCTCCTCAGGACACTTCTAGGCTTGCATTTTATTTTATAGGATGTTCCAGCCAACACTATCAAAGGCCTGTTTTAAGTCAATAAAGGCTAGATATAATGGCCTTCCTGATTTCATTGCTCTACTTTTTAAGGCATTAAATAGTAACAAATTGCTGTTACATCCTACTCCTTTAACAAATCCGGTCTGTCTTTTATCGAAATTGCTGGATTTTGGATAACTAGCAAAAAGTACTCCGCACGGGTTCACTAGACAGACATGATAACATTCATCAATTGTTGAAAATCAGTGACCCTGTAGGTCGCTGTTTCGAGACGTTTATCGCTTGATGTGCTTTGCACTCCAAAGTAAACTGTAGTGAGAATGGGCGCTTGTAGATGTCTGACATACCCCAAAGTAGACGTGGAGCGGCGGATAGAGTTGTAGTGCTGCAACATACTGGGTCCTGCTGTGCTCTCTCCCCACCTGTCGCCTCACCCTGGCGCGGTGCAGTACATTGCGGTGCAAATATCTCGGAAACATTGCATCCTAGAGCCTTGAAACCTGGTTTTCAAGGACCCTGAGTTTTGTTCCTCGTATCGAGACCGGTCCTTCTACGACCACATTGATGTTTCGCCAATTTCAGGCAACCGTCTCATGTGTGAAGAGGCTGAAATCAGCGACATGGTGTAGGGTATCCCAATGGCATGTAGCCAGTAATGTCTGCAGGGTCCTAGCTGGTCACTATGCAACATTTGGTGCAGATTGGTGGAACGGTGTGGAATCGTATGAGGAACATACAAACACACAAAAACATTTTCCGATATATATATATATATATATATATATTTTAACTTTGCCTACATTTTTCATTTTTAAAAGTAGCCTTTGAGAATATTGGTCATACAGGTGTAAATAAAGTATGCAGTTATCGCAAAAGTACATTTTCCCCCTTTCAAACAAGCAGAAAGCTTTGCATATTTTTATAAATATACAGTTTACCTGTTCTTTCACAAACAAACCTAATAGCTGTGAGACCCGTTGTCTTGTCTTAGCTTTAAAAGGCATATCTATCTGCCATCAGAATTAACAGCCCAAGATTAGCGGATTAATAAAGTAAAGGTGCAAGGGTGAAGAAAACAACTCTGGTACAGTGGCTGTAATGAGACAAACTAAAGAAAGGGGCATACTATGGTATGGATGCCCCTATCCTCGCACACAAACTCACTGTAGAATAGTCACAAATCTAAGAATTCAGAGTGATTAGGAAACTTCTTAGTTTTATTTCAAGACAATATTTAGGACATCTCATATATAGTTAATGAAACAGAAAATACTGAAAGAGAGAACAATTGCCACTTGAAAGGGAATGGGACTTTACAGCCAATGAGATATACTTAATGGAAAATATCACCTTCTCTATACATGGTGGGGGATCCTTGCTAGAAGGGGAATGGTCCTCCTTTTTACGGAAATACAGACAGAGATAGAATTTAAATGAGTCCTGGGTTCGGACAAATTAGTTCAGAGGTCATCATACGCTTAGGCGGAGTCCATGAGATACTCCCCCTTTTTCCTATTTAGTTGGCATATAGCTACATACATTGTTTGTATGGCAATGCTGCCTATTATTGGAATTAGGCACCTAAGTTACATTGCTTTATTGAATTATGTATATTATTGGGAATTATGCGTTTTTGGAAGGGAGGGGCGATCAGTGAAAAAGGAATTATTGATAATGAGTATTTTCATGTGTTTATTATGAGCCTTTTCATCTTTTTGCTTCAGTTCAATGCAATCTCGAGAGCCATGGCTTGACTCGTTTCGGGGTAATTCCCTTAATCAGGAGCATCATTCACAGAGACTATTTATATCAAAATTAAGGAACAAGAAAAAAGGGGATAATTTCAAATTAGTATTATTACTATCAATGACTTTGTTAAACCTGTGTGTAGTAATACTTTCATTTTACCTCAAAATGTGGATGCAAATTTGTATCCAATCTGGGTAAGTAAATTGAAATCCAATCTTAGGAAGTGGGAAAATAAATATATATGTAGCAACAATGTATATGTTTGAAATCCTAATATGGTCATGGTTATAGTAATAAAGGGAGAATATTGGTCTGTACCGCCCTGTAGTTTCAGGCACAGGGTCTATACTAGAACATTTTGCCAAATTTGCAGACTTCTTTCTTAAAGGATACGTAAGAGAAATGCCATCATATATACAGGACACACCTGATGTCATAAACCTGATCGAAGGACATTATTTCGACAGCCAAATGGACATCATTTTGACAGCCAAATAGAACTTCTGGCAGGTTTAGATATAATATCGTTATACACCAAGATTCTGCAAGAAGCTACACTAAATATGGTTGTAGAACTTTTACTGATGTGAAAAGCCAGAGGGGTTTCACTGCCTAAACCCTGGGGATCCCTTACTCAGTTGGCCAGGGCAGGGCCATTGCCTTTGGATCCACACCCTGGGGGTGGACAAGTGCGGGAAGATCACCTGCATGAGGGGTCTTCAGAGAAAAGGGGAGGAATTCCTGATGGCAAGACTTGGTATCCCCCTTTCCAAATACCCCGGTCCCATCTTATTTTATAGGCTGTTCCAACTTACCAGACCCCCATACCTCCTTTCCTACACAAACACTGGGCCGAGGAAGAGGAGGTCTGAGGCTAAAAGGAGTACCACCCATGCAATACATTGGCCCACTAGTAAGATCAGGCAGGGTCAGACACTTGACCTTAATTACATACACCTGCTACATGGTTAAACAGTGAGACACACTCTGGGCAAGAAGAGCAAGACGATGCACAAGAAATAGTAGTTCTTCCAGCGTGATGGCGAACCAGGCGGAGCAGAGCAACCCAGCAAGAGATTGTTACCTGTGAAGGTCCTTGAAGGTTGCGGAAGCCTAACTAGAGAGAAGAGACAAACCTCTTTTGTGTCTCAAGGATACAAGCCACTGTCCCGTGTGAATGGCAGAGATGGGGAGGGATAGCAGCAGTTGTGGTATCAGCCTTGACTTCAGGATCAAAGCCGCGAAAGATGCAAATGAATGAACACAGACAGTGAGTTGATGAAACTTGGCGGCTACAGTATCCGACAAAGAAGGTTGCCCGTGTGCCGGTAAGATGCGAGAGAAAGCAAAGCATTGTAAAGAACTGTAAATTAAAGATACAAAGTAGCAGAGTGGTCCAGCGAAAGAAGATTGCACAATCGAAAGTCTCTGTGAAATGTCTGATACCGTAGACGTGGCGAGAAGAGAAAGAAACTAAGACGCAAGATTTGAACTGTTGTTAGTTTTGATCCTGGCAGAGGGAAATCTGGATATGAGAGATGTCTTTGACCTGTTAGGTTTGATCCCGGCAGAGGGAAACTTGGATATGAGAGATGTCTTTGAGCTGTTAGGTTTGATTCCAGCAGAGAGAAACTGAATGTGATAGAAATCTTTGAACTTTGAGATAAGTACTGTGCTCGAAACTACATTTACCAAGAGGCCTTAGTGTAGGAGAGAAAAAGTGACGTTTGAGGAAAGAAGGTCGAAGTTGTAATGCCAAGATAAGAGAAAAAGCCTTGCAGTTTCAAAAGTCGACAGTGGAAGGAAAGTGAAAGGAGGCTTTAGCCTGACAAAGGGAAGACTATGAAGGTATGATTGAAGCTTGGGGAAGGGAACCCCACAAATTGTGATTGAAAGTTTTGAGCCTGGCAGAGGGAAACCTCTATTGAATAGTAACCAGAAGGAAACAAACATGTGTTGAACTGTATTACAAGCTAAAAGGTGACCTGGGCTGGAGTGAGAGAAATCTGAGAGGTCCAGTGGATAAACTGGTGACTTTTCGTGGTAGACCCAGTGGGCCCTGCTCCACGAAACAAACTGCATCTGTCAGGGCTGGACCTAGTGCTGGGACAAGGAGTCAGGTAGCAGCCATTAAGGGGGCTGCTGAAGGGGGAAAGGCACTCCTGAAGCACCCAACCCAGTATTCAAGGCGTGTTCTCCATCCCTTTTTCAGGAAGAAGACTCTGGGATGGAGAACCGCCTTGGAACACATTTCCCAGCAGGCCGTGCCTTGCAAGAGCCTGCCAGCAGGGAAATGCCATGCCCGCGCAATTCAGGACTTCATGGGGAGAAGACGTGTTTCACCCGAGCACCGGCAGGCACGCCTACGTGGGGCACAAGCTCCCGCCTGAACACCCCAGGCCCTGCGTGCAACAAAAGATAAGTTAACCTCTATTGTTACTTCTTGCTGGGAACGTTTTTGGGAGGCACAAGGAGATCCTCAGATGAACGCTCAGCTGGGACCACGGTCATTGTTCAGAACTACAGATAGGGACGGAGGCACGAAAAGCATTGCGCATGAACCCTGCTTGACTAGCAAAACATTGCGCATGAACCCTGCATGACTAGGAAACGTTGTACATGAATCCTGCATGACTAATCAGCCCACGCATGTTACGCTGGGCAATTAACCTATGCTCTGAGTGAAAGTAACCACAAACATTTCTTGAACCATGTGCTAGGCACCTGGATTTGCTACTGCCCGCACTGACAATATGCATTGGTATTTTTCAGTGGAATATTGAGCATCCTTTGGCCAAGCAACACGAACAGGCCAGGAGAACCTGAGGCACGAGTCAGAAAATCAAAGCTAAGTGTTTGCTTACTTGTTTGAACCTTGTATGATGTAATGCAAGGAGGGGTTGAAGACCATGCATGCAATCAGAGATATAATCTGCATGAGTTAATGCAGGTAATGCAGAGTGGTATTACCAATTATTTGTAGCTGTGAAAGAACAGCAATCATAACAGTGTCGTAAGATTTATTAGTGTCCTGGTTCCAGAGCTCCAGTACTGTATTGCTCTCCCCAGAGTGCACGGAAAATCATAAATCACCAATGCAATTACAGAGCAAATACTTTGAACGTAGAAAGACTCAATAACTCGCAACCACACACTCTTAGAGAAATAATAAGTACTTATATGGCTATTTATTCAAAGTTTAGAAGCAACCAGTGATAACATAGAAATAACTCACAGAAGTAACATAGACATAAATCACAAAAGAAGCAAAGAATTCAAAAGGAAATACATCACCGTGAGTGTAACTGGATTCCTCATCTCGCCCAGAAGCGGCTGGAAGACCCCGGGAACAGCCAGGCCAAGAGCACAACAGCTCACAGGAATGCCGGATGTAAGCGTCCTCCTCCGGCTGAAGTCTCACCTAACCACCTCCGGGTTTCCGCATATATACACACTCTGAAAAGGGGTGGCAGTTTTCAAACCTTCTGGAAATGGCACTTGCGCAGTTGATGAGCAGCCGTCGGTTGCCAGCCTGGTCAATCGACAGCCACCCTCAAGGAGCAGAGTGCCTCCCTCCTCTAAAAACACGCTCCACTGAGAACAGTAACAAACTATAACAAAGTTAGCTTTCCCAGCAGAAATGTCCTTGACTGCATACCAGGTTTGGAAAGCATGTTTTCTCAGCACCGTGAATCTAACACTCAGCAAAATGTGTGCAGATTTTCACTGCGGCATGAAGTAAATATCCATCATGGCAAAGATTTGTAACCCTCAGCAGCTAAACCCCAAACTCCCACTAATGAAAGGGTTAATGCTAGAACCTCAGCTTCTGATAACAAATGTACATGTGAATCACAATCAGGAGATAGACCCACAGATTCGAAAGTTGACCTTTTACCTCGAGTTATCGCTAGGTGTAAAGGAAACATCATTAGTCCTAATCGAGTTAAAGCACATGGACCTCCAGAAATGTTAGCTGGAATATAAGTGTGTGTGATGTTGCCACATGAAAAGAGCCATCCTGTTGGAAGTTTCACATGATTCAAATGACTAGCAGCTATCACTGTATGATTACAAGACATTGTATTATTTACACTGGTGCATGTGCGTGGCACTCGCGGACACAGTCGTCTCTCAAACATTGTGTGATTGTGCTGTTTGGTTAAATCGATCTCTTGGCATTTGCCAATTTCTTGTGCATTGCAGGTCATAAAATAACATACATCACCTTGGGTTATATTATAAGTAATAACACGTGTCAAATTTCTCCATTTGCAATCGGTTTCTTGGCAGAACCCACAATACTCATAAACGGAAAAAGATTGCCTAATATCAGAATCTTGAACCAAAGAATCATTGTGTGTGACGCCGAAGATATGCTTTAAAACCGGAACAGGCGTCGGCACTGATACTAAGCACGTAGTTAGTAAAGCTTCAGCATTGGGCACATCAGTAAGACAAAAGCGCGATATGTTGAGCACCTGCTGTGCCAGATATATCCACATATTCTCCGTCTGGGTGATCATAGGAGAATGTTTTCGCCATCTTAAAAATGCTTCTCGTATGACTGGCATCAAGGTTGTTTTCACTTGCTCCTGACGTGTTTGCTGCATTTCACGAATCCATGTCTTCGGTCTGGCTGGCTTTTCGGCATCGGCATAAGGCTGCTCTGGGACAACATTATTCATCACTATCAGTATCCCCTTGATCACTGGCACAGATGTGACATTTTTCGTTGGTAGCAGCAGGTTGTTTAACTCTCCCCAAAGGAGTCCATTTAGTACCACAATTACACCAGCCAGACACAGGATCTACAATGCAAACCGAGAAAAGAGATATCAGTGTTGTACATCACTCTCTCAGGTAACATTTGTCTGTGGACACATATTACCATTTCTTTCTAACAGGCTCTATGACTAAAACTACTTGATCTTTGCCTGATGCAATGACATCCGCGGGCACTGGTGGGCCACTTGGCTTTTCCACCCACACCTTTGCACCCGGTACCATACTGTCTGAAGAGCCAAAACCGCGATCCCCGCGGGTAGTTAACACTGTAGGAGGCTCCCCCTTCTTAATCATGGACAACTTATCGGGAATAATGATCAATTGGGCCACTCGATCACCCTTGCGGATCGATAACAATTGGTCCCCACTATTCATTAGGATGATTTTAATCTCGCCTTGGTAATCAGCATCAATTACCCCTCCCAACACTTGAACTCCCTTCAATACTAGGCCACATCTAAGGGCAATCCATCCCATATGCTCTGGGGGAATTTGTACTCCAATCCCTGTTTCAATTACAACCATCCCTCTCGGGTTTAATCTGATTTCTTCATGGGAATGCAAGTCTACCCCTGCTGATTCTGGAGTTGCTCGATAGGCAGCTAAAGAATCCAGAGTAATTTCCCAGTACAATAGTGTTTCTCTGACTGAATTGGGTTGAACCTGTAAAGTAGGAGTCATTAATCGCATCAAAGGAGTTTCATGCTCATTCACAGGTCTATTGTTTAATACTTGCACCGCATCAAACACACGATCACGCCAGCCTGCCAAACTGCCATCTCCAGATTTGCGCAACTGTTCTTTCAATAACCCATTCATTCGTTCAATTAACCCGGAAGCAGCTGGATAATAAGGTACGTGATACAACCACTCAATGCTCTTTTCCTGACAATACTCCTGAATTAATTTGCCTTTGAAATGTGACCCATTGTCACTTTGAATCTTCAAAGGCACTCCATAATGTAGTATGATCTGATCTAACAACCTGATGGTGTTCAGTTGTGTTGCACGTTTGCACGGAAAAACCATCAAATATCCTGAGTATGTATCCACAATAGTGCATGTATACTGACAACCTTTACTGATTGGCATGGGACCGATATAATCAATCTGCCAAATTTGACCTGGTAATTTTCCTCTTCGCAATGTACCTCGAACAATCTGAGGGATAGGTCTATGCAGTTGGTGTTGGCACACTGGACATTGCAAAATGATAGTTTTCACTACTTCTAAAGGAAGACTGCTCGAGTTTGTGCCCACCTGATAGTAGCCTTTTCTCCAAGGTGCCCACATTTCTGATGAGCCCATTTGGCCAAACCCTCCAAATCGTCTTCCTGAGCCTCTGCATCCACAGATGAAATCTTGGTGTGTTCGTCTGCAACAGAATTAAACCAACGTTCTAATGAGTCTGTGGCACAATGCGCGTCCACATGATATACAGTGACTTCACTTTGTGATAACATTTCTACAATATCTTGCCTCAGTTCTTTTCCCCACAACTCTTTTTGAATGAATCTTCCACCCATTCTTTTGCCAGGTTGGCAACCACACTGCCAATCCATTCGCCACTGACCATGAATCTGTGTACACATAACATTGACCAGGGGTCTCTTGTTTCAGTGCTTGGTAAACTGCGTAAAGCTCTGCAAACTGACTGCTCTCCCCTTTCCCTGACGTTGTCAACATCTTTTTTGTCTTGGGATTGTACGACACTGCTTTCCAGTACCGCTTAGTTCCCACATATCGAGCTGAACCATCCGTGAACCAAGCATGCTCTGTTTGCTCCACGGTCAAATTGCTGTAAAGTACTCCCCATTTCACGGGAGAGTCATGTTTTTCAGGCACTTCCAGTGGTATGTAATCTGAGGGCGGTATGTTGGCTACTTGCTCATGTAGTTTTGCAACTCCACCCTTCCCTGATTTGGCTCTGTCTTGAATATACCATTTCCATTTAATTATGCTGGCTTCTTGAGCATGTCCTATTCTATGCGTTTTAGGAGAGCTCAGTACCCATTGCATGATTGGTATTTAACACGCCAGCAATTGCTTCTCAAACGGAGTGTATGAGTTACCAGCATCGGGCAACTTACGACTCCAAAACCCCAATGGCACACGTTTCCTGTCTTGTTTCTGCCACACACTCCAGGTAGCATAATTGTCTTGTACGGACACATTTAATTCCACTTCGCCTTCCTTCAATGGCCATAAATCAAGCACCTGCTGCACGGTGTCTTTTTCGCCAGCTCAAAGGCTTTCTGCTGCTCTTCCCCCCACTGAAACTCATATTTCTTTCGTGTCACTTTGTAAAGGGGGGCCAATATCTGCCCTAAATGGGGAATGTGCTGTCTCCAAATCCCAAACAGCCCTATAAACTGATGAGCTTGCTTTTTGTTCATTGGAGTGGTGAAGTCAAGTATTTTCTGTCTGGCTTTTGGCACCATTTCTGGATGTCCATGATGCCACTGAATCCCTAGGAATATTACTGTTTCAGCTGGACCTTGAATTTTATTTGGGTTCATCTCCCACCCTTCCTTCTTCAATCCTTCCATAATGACATCTAACTGACTTTGCACACTGTGCTCATCCTTGCCCTGAATCAAAATATCATCAATGTAATGAGAGATTTGTATGTCAGGTTTACACGGTATCTTGTCTAAGTGCTCTGTCACCAGCCGGTGACAGATAGTCGGCTATGTATGTACCCCATAGGTAGCCTCGTGAAAAATGTACTGACGTCCACTCCACCAAAATGCAAACTGCTCTTGACACTCTTCAGCAATTGGCACAGAAAAAATGCATTGACTAAATCGATCACTGCATACCAAGTCCCCTCAAACTTTTGGACATTCTCAATCAAGGTAATGGCATCTGGCACTGCGGGCACTAAGGGAGGAGTGTGTTTATTCAACTCCCTGTAATCCACCGTCATCCTCCACGACCCATCCCCCTTTTTAATAGGCCAGAGAGGATTGTTCCATGCAGTGTAATAGGGCGTAATAGACCTGCCTCCACGTACTCTTTGATGGTGTCTGAAATGTCCTTGTGCCCCCCAGGAATGCGGTATTGTTTCATTGCTACCCTCTTGGTTGCCACCGGCACTTGCACTGGGGGCATCTTCAATTTGCCTAGGGTAATGGGTGTTCAGATCAATGCACTCACCCCAAACTGGTACGTTTTACCGCCAAGTCCCAAAGTTAACCCTTCCAAAATGTCAAAGCCAATTATATATTCAGGTATCGGGACGATCAACACTTGGTATTTCTGCTGATTTAAATTGCCTATTTTCATCTCGACTTTCGTTTGTACTGCGGGGGTCTCCTTTCCCCCTAGACCTGTAATAGTAAACTGTTTGCCTTTAAATCGTGTTGGATTGCCATGAATCAAAGAGGCCTCCGCCCCGGTGTCTATCAATGCTCGCACCCCTTGTGTATTTCCTGGCCCCCAAAAAATCTTAACATCAACATGAGGCCGCCTATCCACTTTTATGCGGGCAGACGCTGCCGGACCTTGGCCGAAGCCCTAGTCAAACTTCGAATGAGTGTGACTCGACTCTGCCTCTAACATTGCACTCACCACCTTTCTCAAATCAGCGTATGTTGGCTGGTACGGGGAAGGTGTCCCCATAGACCCTTCGTCTTGTTCTTCCGCAGGGGAAGCAGAAGGTGAGGTGTCCCCCTGTGGCGCGGTTACTACCTGTTTCTTAACCTGTTTATAGCGCTCTTTGGCTGCAAGTCCTTGTTTTTTGTATAATTCATACATTACTCTGGTTTCAATGCCATCAATTTCTTCGTGTGGCACACCATCGTTTAACAAAGCCAAAAACATGTCTTTTCAGGACACTCGGGAGTCTCTGCTATTTTGCCGTCTGCCTTCGGTTCTTCTCTCACTACGCCCCTCTCTCTCCCGTGGCTTGTTATCGCTCTTATCCCACTCCCCTAAATCTGCAAGCTGCCGGATGGCATCCGCTACCTCATCAGTAGCTTTGCCCGTCATACCTACGAGCAAAGTCATAATGACACTTTTGTATGCGGGTGGCGCGGTTCTAATCGCCATGTTTCGAGTTGAAACTGAGAGCGGCACGGCTCCCATGTGATCAGGAGCATCTATGTGAATAGCCTCTTTCATAGCATGCTCTCTGATTTTTTGAATTGCCTCTCTCAACTATACCACTTTGTTTCTTCGTTAGGCCAATCTGTGGTAATGGGGTATTTACGGTTACATGCTTGGGCTACTAGGTGCAACAAAGACACCTGTGTATCTTGACCATTTCCGTCAGGGGGCGGTCCTGCCCTTAAGACCTCTTGTACATTGGTGTCAATTGACAGAGGTAAAAAATGTGGTGAATCCGTAGAATCTACCAACAACCCTGCAGCACCCCATCTAGCAATCTCACCATCCATGTCAATAAAGCTTCCCCTGATTTTTGCCTCAAACGGGTAATAATTTCCCCAACCTCCTGCTGTGTGTAATCCTCCAGCGTGGTTAAATCCTCCATTCCGCCAGCAGGATTCTGCAAGTGGGGTCCGGCTCGCCGTCTTCTAACGGGTTTAGCCGCCACTTTCTTCTGTTTCACTTCCATTTTGGGGTCAGACTCATTTTCGGAACTACTTTCTAGACTGGTTGAATCAAAAATATCACCATCCCACTTATCCGGATCCCAGTCCACACCAGCGGTAGCGATTAAAGCTGCCACCTTTCTTTTGTTGACCCCTCCCCGTCTTTTCCTATACTTATACGGGCTACTCTGACTGCTGCCCTCTCGGCCACAGCCTGATATGTGTCAGCCTTATCTTTAAACAGTTTCATTTGAATCTGCTGCATTAACGCAGTCTGCCTTTCTGCAGCCAGCTCTCTCTCTAGTTGCAAAACCTCATTTTTCATTTCCACCTTCATTTGATGTATTTTCCTATAAGCATGCAAAAGAACCCAACCTCGCCTAACTAATGCCGCACATTCTCTGCCACGTTCTACTGGAACTTGTTGCAAGCATGCAATTACATCAGACAGATCGGCATCTCCCAATCCCTGATCCCATGTTTCACTTAGCCCTGCACCACATGCCCACGCCTGGGCCAACTAATCATATTGACTCTTAGTCCAGCCTGGAATAACAACATCAGAACAGTCTTTTACGCATGTATTTTATTAGAAAGAGGGCAGGCATTAGGTTTATTAGTATAAGCCATTTTTCTTTGACTGAAGACTGACTAGGACTGTATTTTCCTTTTTGTTTGATGGTTGAGAATACTCCCATCTTAGTTTTAGGGCAAGATAGGAGTTTTCCAACCCCTTTTAAAATCAATAAAGGGTTTGAAACTTGCAGCTCCTGTGCCAGTGTCTACTTGTGATTGTATGCCTCGCTCACACTGAGTAAAAGAGTAGGAGATACCCATCTGGACTCATTCATATTATGGTGTACAGAAATGTTGTTGACAGAAAATTATTTCATCTTCAATAATAGATTCTTTCAACAAAGTCACGGCACTGCAATTGGCTCAGCGGTAGCCCCTACACTGACCAACTTATATGTTGAGAGTCTAGAAAGAAATAAAATCTTAGCAGAGGAGAATCCATTCAAAAGCCAACTAATATTTTGCAAATGGTACATCGATGATGTGCTGGTGATCTGGCACGGCGATGTTACTAGTTTTGATCTTTTCTTTTAATGGCTTAACAAACAAAATTCTTATAGAAAGTTTCCGAATACGAACAGTGAGAATTGTATCAACTTCTTATATATGTCCATTTCTGCAGACGACATTGAAAAAACATTAAGGGGGTCAGTCATAGAATTCAACGCACAAGTGGCGCATGCGGCTGGCGCACAGTGTGCGCGTGCAAATTTCTGCGCCAGCCGCGTGCGCTAAAATCCATTTCCGCGCACAGCGTATTCATGGATTTTAGCTTCCAAAACCAGCCGTGGCTCAGAGTGGCGCAGCAACCCTGCAGCAGTGCCAGTTACGCCCCCAACCCCTCCCCGTGCACCATGCACAGCGCACAAATCCCGTACATGGCGCACAGGCCCCCAACCACGAAAACACCTGTAAAACTCCCCGCGCACCCATCCGAATACGTACCCTGCTGCACGGGGAGTGTCACACGCGATTGGAGCGGGGTACGTGTATAACAGGGGTTCGGGAGGAAGTTTCACACGCGAAATGCCCTGTGCGAGTGGGGTATGTGTATTCCTGGGGTGCGCAGGAAGATTCACACGCGATTGGAGCGGGGTACGTGTATTTCGGGGGTGCGCGGGAAGTTTCACACGCGAAATGCCCTGTGCGAGTGGGGTACTTGTATTCCTGGGGTGCGCGGGAAGTTTCACATGCGATAGGCCCTGTGCGAGTGGAGTACGTGTATTCCTGGGGTGCGTGGGAAGTTTCACACACGATTGGAGCGGGGTACATGTATTTCGGGGGTGCGCAGGAAGTTTCACAACCGCAAAATATCCTGTGCGAGTGGGGTACGTGCATTCCTGGGGTGCACGGGAAGTTTTACACGCGATTGGAGCGGGGTACGTGTATTTCGGGGGTGCGCGGGAAGTTTCACATGCGAAATGCCCTGTGCGAGTGGGGTACGTTTATTCCTGGGGTGAGCGGGAAGTTTCACACGCGATAGGCTCTTTGCGAGTGGGGTACGTGTATTCCTGGGGTGCGTGGGAGGTTTCACACGCGATTGGAGAGGGGAACATGTATTTTGGGGGTGTGCGGGAAGTTTCAGCCTGATAGGCCCTGTGCGAGTGGGGTACGTGTATTCCTGGGGTGCGCGGGAAATTTCACACGCGATTGGAGCGGGAAACGAGTATTTCGGGGGTGCACGGGAAGTTTCACACGCGATAGGCCCTATGCGAGTGGGGTACGTGTATTCCTGGGGTGCGCAGGAAGTTTCACATGCGATTGGAGAGGGGAACGTGTATTTTGGGGGTGCGCGGGAAGTTTCACATGCGAAATGCCCTGTGCGAGTGGGCTACGTGTATTCCTGGGGTGCGCGGGAAGTTTCACACTCGATAGGCCCTGTGCGAGTGGGGTACGTGCATTCCTGGGGTGCGCGGGAAGTTTCACACGCGATTGGAGAAGGGAACGTGTATTTCAGGGGTGCGCGGGAAGTTTCACACACGATAGGCCCTGTGCGAGTGGGGTACGTGTATTCCTGGGGTGCGCGGGAAGTTTCACACGCGATTGGCGCAGGGAATGTGTATTTCGGGGGTGCGCGGGAAGTTTCACACGCGATAGGCCCTGTGCGAGTGGGGTACGTGTATTCCTGGGGTGCGTGGGAAGTTTCACACGCGATTGGAGCGAGGTAAGTGATTTTCGGGGGTGCGCGGGGAGTCCTACACGTGAATTGGCAGTGTGGGTCCTCCCAGGTGTTCGCTCTACACCCTCCACGGCCCCTGCAGGCAGCCCACACCAAAGGGGACTTCCCTGCACCCCTGGTCATGTCCTGCAGGCAGCCCATCCACCATGGGCATGCCCCCCAGCCAAGCCACATGTCACCTTGCACTGGTGACCACCAACTCATGTTCCCCAGCACCCCCACCCCCCAGCAGTCAGGGGCACCTGCCAGCAGGCCCCCACTCATGTCCCACTCATGTCCCGCAGCACCCCCACCCTCCAGCAGTCAGGGGCACCTGCCAGCAGGCCCCCACTCATGTCCCACTCATGTCCCCCATCACCCCCACCCCCCAGGATTCAGGGGCACCTGCCAGCAGGTCCCGACTCATGTCCCACTCATGTACCCCAGGACCCCCACCCCCCAGCAGTCAGGGGCACCTGCCAGCAGGCCCCCGCTCATGTACTCCAGCACCCCCACCCCCCAGCAGTCAGGGGCACCTGCCAGCAGGCCCCCACTCATGTCTCACTCATGTCTCCCAGCACCCCCACCCCCAGCAGTCAGGGGCACCTGCCAGCAGGCCCCCACTCATGTCCCCCAGCACCCCCAACCCCCAGCAGTCAGGGGCACCTGCCAGCAGGCCCCCACTCATGTTCCCCAGTACCCCCAGCAGTCAGGGGCACCTGCCAGCAGGCCCCACTCATGTCCCCCAGCACCCCCAGCCCCCAGCAGTCAGGGGCACCTGCCAGCAGGCCCCACTCATGTCCCCCAGCACCCCCACCCCCCAGCAGTCATGGGCACCTGCCAGCAGGTCCTCACTCATGTCCCCCAGCACTCCTACCCCCCAGCAGTCAGGGGCACCTGCCAGCAGGCCCCCACTCATGTCCCCCAGAACCCCCACCCCCCAGCAGTCAGGGGCACCTGCCAGCAGGCCCCCACTCATGTCCCTCAGCACCCCCACCTCCCAGCAGTCAGGGGCACCTGCCAGCAGGCCCCACTCATGTCACACTCATGTCCCCCAGCACCCTCACCCCCAGCAGTCAGGGGCACCTGCCAGCAGGCCCCCACTCATGTCCCCCAGCACCCCCACCCTCCAGCAGTCAGGGGCAACTGCCAGCAGGCCCCCACTCATGTCCCCCAGCGCCCCCACCCCCCAGCAGTCAGGGGCACCTGCCAGCAGGTCCCCACTCATGTCCCACACAGGTCCCCCAGCACCCCCACCCCCCAGCAGTCAGGGGCACCTGACAGCAGGCCCCCACTCATGTCCCCCAGTACCCCCACCCCCCAGCAGTCAGGGGCCCCCACTCATGTCCCACACATGTCCCCCAGCACTCCCACCCTCCAGCAGTCAGGGGCACCTGCCAGCAGGCCCCCACTCATGTCCCACAGCACCCACGTCATGACGATCCTCAATCATGGGCCTCATGGCCACCCACACCACACCCCACGCCACCCCAGCCCAAAGACCCAAACAAATATTCCATCCACCCAAAGACAAATGGCCATTACATGATACAACCCGAATGGCAAGTATGTACATGAACACATGTCCATCACACACACACAATGGGTGCAAGTGAATTTGAAAACCCATATCATGACATGCATGAAACCAATGAGAGAATACCACACATCGAAGTATGAAACAAAAATGTATTGAACACAACATGAATGTAATGAAAAAAAAAATCAATAATGGGAATAAGAAATAAAATGCAGCATGTCCGGAAAAAAAGAAAAAATATGAAATCAGAATCCAAAGAAATCCAAATGAAAATGTGTCCAAAGCCTCAGTCCAACAAAGCAAATCCAAGGGAAAAAGAATATATGAAATCCATTGTGCCATGGTGAAATACAAATAAAAACGAGAAACATCCACTGTTCAACTATATACAAATCAGCAATCCAGGGTCCATGAGCCCAACAAATGAAATGAAACCTACAAAAAACCCTACGTAATAATGAACTATATACAAAAATGTGGTGCATTGTACAAGCGGCCCAAAATAAACAAAAACAGAAAGGAAACCTAACACTATCTAACTATTTACAATGGCAGCGGGCTAGTCCGACGGCTCACTTTTTGATGTCCCGGGCCAGGGCATCATCGAACTCCCGCTCAATGTCCTGGAGGCAGTCCTCTTCCATAGCCCTGAGGGTTCGCAGGGACGACGACATGGAGCCCTGACCATTGTGAGCAGTGCCTCTTCCGCCCGCTGCCGCTCCTCATCTATGGCGTGGCTCAACCGCTGCCACACTGAAGACACTTGAAATCCGGGTTCCTCCTGCCCTTTGGCCGATGCCTGGCTCTCCGATGTTGAAGGCCCCGAGCCATCATTGCTCCCACCATGTTGCTGCTGCTGTGTCTGTGCCTGCACCCTGGCTCTTGCTGCCTGCAAGTCCTCCTCCGGCTGGGGTGCAGTTGTCGTGGTGGCCACTCCTGCTGGACGTCCGACTCCCGACTGTGGCAGGGATGTGTCCTCCACCAGCCTGGCCGCTGGGTCAGGGGCATCTCCACAGGGTACCCAGGTGACACATGGGTGGGAAGATGGCATGGAGGACGACTGGCGCGTAGGGGGTTCAGGTGAGGAGAGGGTCGCAAGAAGGTCCAGCACACGGAGGAATCCAGCACCGGTGACACGTCGCAGTAGGTCAATGTGGTCAAAGAGGCATGCGAGACGACGTGCATTCTCTCCAAGGAGAAACCTGCCGGTAACCTCGCATGCCCCGTTGACGCAACGCTATCCCACTCAGGACAGGCTCAACACGGTCCCGGATAGCCACGTCCACAGGGAGAGGAAGGCCAGTTGTTGTGCGCTCATCCCCTCCCTGAAAACGGGTCTGGACGTAGGCATCCTTGCTGGTGCCAGATGATGCAGTCACAGGATCAGGGACAGGATTACACACAGGCACCTCTGCGGCTGCCTGTGCTGCCTCCTGTCCCTGCACTGCACCAATAGCACCAGTGGAATCCCCACCTCCAGATCCCGTGTGTGTTCCTTTCGCGGCCTCCTCCTCCACCAAACCCCCCACCAACCTGGATGACTCCATGCCATCTTCCTCCGTTGGACCCTGTGGGGTCTCAGCTGCCCCTTCTGCTGCCGAGGAGTCCACCTCCGACCTCTGCCTCTTGGACCTACCCTCGGAAGCTGCTGCCTGGGACGCGGCACCAGACTCCTCACTCCCAGACGAGATGACAATCTGGGAGGGGAGCCGGGCCTTGCGTCTCCGGCTGATGGTGCGATCCCTGCCGCTGTGCTCCACAGCACCCTCTCCGCCCTCTTCATCAGTTGATGCTGCAGACATGGAGAGATAAAACACAGACATCAGGGCACTGTACAATGGACTGATACACACATGACAGTTGCACATGTGTGGCAGTGTCAAACTTCAGACATGGCATCACACTCCACGACACACATGTCTATCAACTCACACACATGAGCATTTCCACAGCAATATTGCACCAGGCAGCAACATCCATACACATACAACAACCTGAGCAGCCGAAGGTGAGCCTGACATCACATGAAACACCGGGAGTGCACTAGACATGCACACACGCCACCACACTTACATGCATGTCTACATCTCCTCCAACTGTCGCAGTGATGCAATCGCCATACATGTCACATCTGGCATTCAGCCTTCTACATATCAGTGTCACGTGCATCCATGTTGCATCACAGTTGCACACTTGTCAAATACACACACATGCACATGTACACAGTGCAGATACATGCAGCAGGAACCACCATCCATGTGTGACACCACAACCATGCCAACGTACATATACAGAAATTCAAACATGTGTGCTCCCACACTTGCATTTTCACAGCATGCTTACCAACACATACACCATTGATGTGTCTCACACCTAAGAGGACTCACATGTGGCAGCCTCACGCCCCTGTTCATACACATCCCTACATGGCCCTACTAAAACACATGTGCAACCTGCACACTATTGGCACACCACCACACGCACAGCGTCCAATCAGTATGCATGTACACTTACCGCTCGACTCTAGACGGGTCTGCCTCTCAAGGACCTGGACGTGGAGCGCTGGGCATATGTGTTCCAGGACCCTCATCTGGTGGTCCGACAGGTGGCCCCGGTGCCCCTTGGCATCCGCTGCCTTCAAGAGGCGCTGGGCCTTTTTGAGGGCCCTGGACCTGAAGTCCTCCCAGCACTTCTTGACATGTTGTAAGTTGCGGACTGCCACCCCCTCCGCGTTGATGGCAGTCACGATGTCCATCCAGTTCCTGGTCCGTCCTTCATTGTCGGCGCACGAACTTCCAAAGAGGGCATCAAACTGCCCCAGTACTTGCTCCACCAGGACACCAACTTCCCTGGCACTGAAGCTGGTGGCCCTCTGCCTCTCTGGCTGGGGATTGCCAGTGGTACCAGATGGTGTTGTGCCCGACATGGCAACCCCAGAGGCAGGCAACTGGGTCCTGGGGCTGGGCTGTGGAGAGATGGTATCCCAGTCGGGAGTCTTCAGTTCCAGCAGGGGTGGTCACAGCACCTGCACCCCTGGCTGACGTGCAGGCAGCAAATAGCAGGGCACGTGGGCAGCAGGCAGTAGCAGATGGCAGGTGGGAGCGTGCTCAGGGCTCTCGGGGCAGTAATTCAGCCTTCTGGGCAGGAGCGTGGTCTTCCGTGTGTTGTTGCGTGGCCAGCTTGATACAGAGTGATTTGGCACATGAAAATCTTGCATGTCAGCGTGTAATTCGAGGAAAGGCCCTTCTCGCGTAAGCGCATCAGCACACATACGCGGTTTCATTGGACCAAAGGCCCTTAGCGCGTAAGCGCTTCTGTGACGTGACTCGCGCGGGTTTTCCCTCGTGACGTGTGCATAGTGGTTCAGCGCACGTGAAAAAACTGCACGTCCGCGTGTGGATGCGTGTAATCCGAGGAAAGGGCCTACGCTTGTAAGTGACGTGACGCGCGTGAGCGTTTCCATCAACACGGGTGCATGTTCATCGTACACGTCCAAAAACTGCACGTCCGAGTGTCAGCTGTGTAATTGGAGGAAAGGGCCTTAGCGCGTACACGCGTAAGTGATGCTGTATGTGTGGGCCGCTTTAAAAGGTACGTGTAGGACCCCATTCCCTTGTACGTGCTTTTCGTGGAGAGTGAGTGGGTGAATTCTGTACTTCTTGTCGGTTCACACGCGATTACTTCACAGCGTTTCAAGTTCGTACTCCCTGTTACCTCTGACAGCGTTCTTTATTTTTTTTGGGCCTGTTTCCTCAAACAGCGTTCACTTCTTCTTTTGTCCTGTCTCCTCAGACTGCGTACAGTTCTTCTTTTGGCGGGGGTGTTGCCTACGCGCACACGTGGGTTTTTTTTCACATTCTTTTTCCAGGCAGACGGTGAGTTGCGCACGCATTTACCAACTGTGCTTGCCCCGTGTGTCGCGTACCCCTTCAGAGGTCATTGTAGGCTGCGTGTAGCACGCGTACGCTTGTTTTTGTGTTTCTGGGTGCCACAGCGTAGTGCGGGTTAATTTTTCCACACACGTGGTCTATGAGGGGTTGCGTGCGCGTTACTTTTTGTTTTTGGGGTGCCTGTGCGTTGCGTGACCCGTCATCTTCCCCCAGGGGTCACAGACAGCCTTGCTAAAGCACTAGGGTACGAATTCCATCTAGTACCCTACCCTTTTCACCCCCAATTGTCCAGGACAATTTTTTACTGCAACTCCCATACGCACAACAACATCAGTGCCATGGTTGGGAGGTGACCTAGCGGTAAGGGAGACAAAGGAGGCCGACCTCCAAAAGGTGGGCGTGGTGGGCGCGGTAGGGGACGTGGCCAGGATTTGCAGGGTGCCCCTAGACCCCCATGTGTGGAGGACCAATCAGGGGCACCCATGCCCTCCCCCCCCATTGTTGAGGGAAACGTGGCTGACACCACCCCAGCTCAGCCCTTGTTGGACCAGCCCATTGTGGCACCTGAGCCGGCACAGGATGACTCCCAGGCTGACTTCCAGGTCAGCAAGTCTAAGCCATGTGTGTCGGTGCAAGTTGGTGTCACCAGGCCACGTGGATCTGGGGCAGCAATGTCATCTGCTGCCCCAAGTAGGCAGGGTGGGTAGGCTGCAGGGGCTGCTGCAGCTCTATCCACCCCAGCTCTGAGTCTCCCAGCCGGGACAGTGTCGGTCCTGGTCCATCAAACTGACGTTGCCCCTGCCAACATCACACTTCAGGCAATGCCTGCACCAAGACCTATGGTCATTGTGCCTTCGCACACTCCCAGTACCCAGTCCACCTGCGCTTCTGCCCCTACTGACCAGAGCGGCGCAAGCCACTCAGGCTCTGCTCCACCTTTGAAGAAGAGGAAGAAGGCACTACAGGCTGAGACCCCAGACACGGCTACACAGTCCGGCACATCAAGGAAGCCTAGCTTTAATGACCCCGACCTTGATGCACTTGTGAGCTATGTGTCGGCACATAGCCACGAAATGTTGGTGACTGCAGGTCGCAAGACCACACCTTGTCAACGTAGGGCACACTGGCAGACCATTGCGGACCGCATAAGTGCCCTTGGATTTGTGAGGCGCTCAGCTGATGATTGCTACAAGCGGTGGAATGACATGAAACGCAGAGCAAAGAACAAACTGGCCTCAAATCATGCCGCTTCTCTGGTGACTGGCGGTGGGTCTCCACAAGAGGACAACGCACTCACTGAACAAGTCTGTTGCTGAGACCTTCGTCACAGAGGAACAGATCCAAGGTGTGGGAGATCTACCTGATTACGACGCATTGTCCAGTGAGTGTCCAGTGAGTGCCCATGCGTGTGTTTGTAATCCATGTGTATGTTGTTTGGGTGACGGGTTCTGATTGTCAGGTGAGGGTGTGTACTCCTGAGTGTTATGGGTCACCCATTTGCTTCCTCCCATACATTCACGTGCCTTGGATTTGGGTATGACTGTATCCCTTCTGCCCACAGTTGCCAATTAGGCCCACATTAGTGCACTTTACATTGAACTGTCATCTTGCAACTACATTGTTCAGATTTTGTAAGTGTTCATTCAGGCTGATTGTTTCCACTCTCCCATTTTTGCTACAGATTATTCTGCCCTATTGCAACATATGTGATATGCTTCGGTCATTGTTTACAACCCACATTGGGCCACTAATTTTACCTGGATAGGTTAATGATTACACCATTCAGGCCGATGGAGTATTGGGCTGCAGAAATGTTTTATTAGGGCCTGTTTGCATGTGGAAGATGACATATGTTTCCTCTAATGTTAAAGTGACCAACCATTGATCAGCTCACAATGACTGTGTTATTGGACACTGGATTTGTTTCAGTGTGTGGCACATGCATATTTTGCAACACTATTCAGCATCAATCTTCGCATCATGTCGATGTGACATGGATGTGTGACAGTACTCATTCACTGACATATTGCTGTAGTGTTGTAATTTACCGTGGCTATGCTACATGACATCTGTGTGGTGGCATGTGTCATGTATGTGTATTGGACATGCCACTCACAGCCTGATGTGTGATGCCAATGCTACCCAACATGCTGCAAATGTGTTGCTTTTCCATCTTGCTCTCCCCAGTGTCTGCCTTTTTCACTCCACTTCCAAATCTTTGACAGTGCATGCCTGGCAGGGTTATAGTCATGTGGGACATGTGTAAATCATGTACTGGATCTCTGGCTTGTAATGGCCTATGTGTGTGCTATGGTGCTCATGCCTGTTTCCATTTGTTGTCTTTCATGTTTTTGCAGGTGATGACGCACTTGGTGCTGTTGAGGTTGAGGAGATGGTGCAGACCCAGGAGGAATCTCAGGCACGACCGGGCACCAGTGAGGGACGTGGTGTGGTGGTGGGTGAAAACCCAATGTTACTGCAGACCATACTGTCCAGACGTGTCTCTGGGTGCACCTCCCCAGACCTCTATTCAGGTGCTGAGTCGGATGATGAGACTTATGTGCCATCACATGTAAGTGTTTCTAGTAGGGATTCTGTTCTGTCCAACCCACCTGGACCAGGGGTAGGACCCTCTATTGGGGATGTCAGTGTTGATAGGTCCGCCTTGGTGGTTACGGATGCAGGGTCAAACTCCACAGCATCTAATCCTGTTCCTGGGCCAGCAGATCAGAGGGGGAATGCAGTCCTGCAGCCTCAGACAGTGCCAGCACAGCAAGGTGCAGATCGCTTTGCCCCAAACAGGTGTGTGCCCGTCGACGCGGTGGCCGTGCGCCACCAGGCAATACTGTATGGGAAAACTCCATGTACGGTATGCAACCCAACAGGCAGCATCAGTAGAAATTATGGCTAAGGCAATGTGCACCCTTATCCCCCCTGAAAGGCAGATGGAGCAACAACAGCAGGCAACAGACTCAGTTTGCCAATCACACAGGGAAGACATGTTGGCATCCAACAGGAACCGACGGGCGGCACTGGAGACTCTGCGCAAATCCATATCAATAGAGTCACAGGGCCACAGGGAAGCCCTGAGGGTGGAACTCCATAACCTCAGGCAGAGTCTGCTTGAACTTGAGGCTTCCGGAAATGTTAGGGCAGAACAGCAGCTGGAGCAGCTCACACGTTCGCTCTTAGCTGAGCTGCATGCAACACGTGAGGAGATCCTGGCATCACGTGAGGCCATGCATGCAGAAATGCAGGCAACCCGTGATGTGCTGCATGGGGATCTCCGCACTTTAATCCTCCAGAATCAGATCTTCCAGACCCACATGCTTGCTGCCCTGGAGGACCATACCAGGGCTTTGCGTGTGCTGCCTCCCATAGTGCCACTGCCTCCTGATGCAGCAGCAGCGGATCAGCAGAGCGACAGCAGTTCTCCCACAATGGCATAGCCGTGCAGGCCATGAGCCCAAGGAGTTTTTTTTTTTCTCAACATCCACGCAGGTGGGTGTTGGTGTGCACCCTGTCCTCGAACCTCCTGGGTGGCCTCCCCCACCTCCCCTGGCCCCCATATGGCCATTTTTGATTTTTGATTTTTTTTTTACAGTGTGTTGCCTTGTGTGGCTCCCGTGGGCATCCACTGTATTCCGGCTGGGCACATGCAGGCTTGTCCTGAGTTTGGGTTAGATGCTTATGTTCATGAGACACACACTCCTCCTGCTTCCCGTTTCCATGGGCTTGCAAAGGGTGTGACCAAGTGACAGTGAATTACACAGTGACGTTGGGCTCCCATGAGCTGTGTGGGCCGTCTGTAGTCAATACTGTGTAGACATCCCTAGTGGATATTGTTGTTGTATTGTACACTGCATGGTGTATTGATATGTGCTTGTGCATCCATGCCTTCCTCCTAATCTGCAGGTTCCTTATGTCTTCACAAGACCGTCTAATTTGCAGATGCAGTTCATGTTGTATGCAGTACACTGAGACATTTGCGTGGCAGCAACACTCTACAGTTGGAAGGGGTCGATGTGCTGGCATATTCAGATTGTAAAAATACCACTACTTGAACTTAGTACTGTCATGTTTTTGCATTTTTCCATGGTGTGTTGCAGCATTGTGTTGGTGGTAAGTATTTGGTAATGTGTGCTGTTAGTTATACATTTCTGGGAGCATATTGTGTGTGGGCAGTTTCCATTAGGGACAGTGTACTTTGTGACACTTGTCTCAGGTCTTGTGCATTGCTTTGTTTGCTTTCACATTGCATGACATGCCATGGTGTGTTTGGTGGTGGAGCTGGGGAGGGGTTGGGTGACATGGCGCTGTTCTCATGTTGTATTTAGCAAGGGGGTAATGAAATCAGCAGCATATATGTATGTCTTTTGATGACACAGCATTGGTGGTGTTTGGGTAGGTAGGGATGCACACAATGTAACACTTCCAGGTGGCCAATCTCAGGATGGTATGGTTGTGACATTTGAGTGTCCCTTATGTCATCATCATTGATTGTCAGCTGGTATGTGCCAGGGCTGTGTGCATTCCACAGGGGTGTAATTTTATGTGAAGTAATTAGCCACCAACTGCGTACGGGCTGCCTCACCACGTGCCCTTTCCCTTCCCATGTGCAGCGGGCATGCATGTGGTTGGGGATGTGGGAGCACCACCATGTCCACTGGCAGGCACTGGCGTGTTGCAACGTTGTGCAGGACACATGCTGCCACTATGATCCTGCACACTACTGGGGGAGCATATAACAGCTGCCCATCAGAGCGGTCAAGGGAGCGAAAGCGTGACTTGAGTACCCCGAATGTGCGCTCCACTATGCCCCGGGTTGCAATATGGGCTGTGTTCTATCTTACCTCGGGTGGCGTGGTGGGGTTCCGAATTGGCGTCATCATGTGGGTGCTCAGAGGGTAGGCACTGTCCCCTGGGAAGGTGGTGATGGGTATCATTAGTGGGGTTGTGACATTACTCAGTATCTGACATGCATGCATGTGCAGTGGCATTTATACTCACCAAGCAGCCATGTATCACCATGCCGCCCAGCTTCTAGGTCCCGGTTTAGGCTTGACATTCTGTAAATTAAACTGTCGTGGGTGGACTCTGGATAGTTGGCATATACTGAGGTGATGATTCCCTTGGCATCACATACTACCTGCACGTTGATGGAATGCCAGTGCTTGTGGTTTCTATAGATGTGCTCAGATGCCCTGGGGGGACGTAGAGCCACATGGGTGCAACCAATGGCACCTAGCACTTTGGGGAATTGTGCCACCCCATAGAAATCCTGGACGGCAGCCTGCCTTTCTGCAGGTGTTCTGGGCAGGTATAGGTGCCTGCGGACTGATGGGCGTGCAGTCATGATGGCCAACACCTGGTGTAGGCAGTGGGACTGCGTGGCCTGTGACACCCTCCCTCCTCCCCACTATAGCACTTATCCACTGAAATGATCCAGTGGCCAAGAAGTGCAGTACATTGAGGACCTTCTCCAGGGGGCTGAGTGCTTGGGAGCACAGGGTGGGTGATGTGAGGTCATCCTCCCACTCACTCACCAGGTCGAGTATTATGTGAGGTGGAAACCTGTACCTCCCATACACCTGGTCATCAGGCATCCCAAAAAGGCTGTTTCTGAGTGTAGAAATTCTGGGCCTGACCATCCTCCTCCTCCTCCTGCGGTATCCCACGACCACTGCTGCTAGGAACGGTATATTCATTTTGGCATCTGAGCTTGTTTGTTGTTTGCGCGCACTTTTATGCTGCGCGGGTCCACGCACGCCTGCTTCCTGCTGGCGTACGTGTTTTCGGATTAGCGCGTCTTTTTTGGCGCACGCATTAGCCCCGTTTGATTCCATGAATACGTGTTGTAGACGCGCATGTGGGCATTCCGTGCATTTGCCTCCTGTACTTCCCCCGTGATGCCCACATTTTCACGCGTTGTTCCCCATTCCGCATGTTACGCCCCCTGTTCTGCCTACTTTTGTTGTGTGTGCTGCGCTATGTGCGCTTTCGCTGTGCGCTTAGCGCCTGCTGTTTGGAGACGTGTGCGCCAGCGTGCGCCACACAGAATTTTAGCGCACATCCAGGGATTTATACGCGCACGGACTTCCATGAATCGCTGTGCGCGGGTTTCGCTGCGATTTTCGCACTTGCACTGCGATTCGCACGCTTTCGCCGAAAATTTCAGCGCACATTAATTCCATTAATCGGCCTGTAAAGGTGAAACCCTTCCATAAAGGGACTGACACAAAATCTTTATTAGCGTATAATTGCTTTCACCCCAAACATACACGCACAAATTTACCATTTGGTCAGTTTTAACGTTTAAACCTAACAATTCCATCAAGACAGAAATTTGAAAAGGAAGTGCACACCGTAAGTGTGACCTCTAGTGCAAGAGGTTACCTTAAGAGAATTATAAAAAAGGGCTTGTAAAAGAGCATTGAACAATAACCGAGATGCTCTGCTTGAGTATCGAGATAAGAGAGAAAGTGACAATATAGTATTTGTTAGCACGTTCAATCCTATGCCAAACCAAATCAAAAAGATAATAACAAAATAGAGGCACATCCTGTTGAAAGGCACCCATCCAATTCAACCACTAAGATGCACATACAAAAGGAGTAAAAACCTTAAAGAGTTAACAACACAAAATGATATACATCAGCACACCACAAAACAAATGACCCTAACACAGCAATGGGGGATGAGCAAAGAAGTTGGACATAGTGCGTGTGGGGGATGCAAATGCTGTGCACAAACGTAAAGAACTGTAGAGGTGGACATCAGACTATGTATACGTCATTTGGTGCCCTTATACATAAATGTACATAGGGAAAACCGAACGAAAAAACCCTCATATCTGAACATAGAAGCTGCATTAGGAATAGAATACCCACCAATGGTCGGACATTCCCAGCAGGACACAATTATGATGAATTAAAATGGTCTGGGCCTAAGAAAATAAGCCTGAGCAATAACAAGAACCTTGACAATAAGAGATTAATCAAGGATGAGATGCGTCTCATATATTTAACAAAGACCCACCTAGTAGGGCTGAATGAAAACTTCTACTGACACAACATGTGACTTTATAAGATCTTAAATACCCTCCACATCATATGGCACACAATATTTCTTGTCTGAACCAATGACATCAAGTAGTTCATGTATGGTTATTACACTAACGATTGCATAATTAATATCATAGAGTGATCAACGGCAGTAATTACGATCTTATCCACCTTGCCTCACAATGGTATAATATATATCTGGACAATGTCCTTTCTTTGAGTCACATCAACAGGGTACTGTGATAGTTATGCATCTCTAAGATGGCTTCACAGAAATGGCCCAAACCTTTGATTCATGTATTAATAATCCATAATGAAGTGTTGCTAATGAGCGGTGCGCCGATTGTAAGGAACCGTAGGGGATGCATGATGACTATCTCTAGTTGAGATCATTTAATTATATTTAACGATGAGATGAGTATAATAACATAAGTATGAACACTTGACCCTAATTTATATGCCGAGGGTGACTGGATAGGAAGCAACTAAAATTATGTAATTATTCAATACAAAAACGTGAACCTACATTTAATGTAGTAGTTACTAGATGATATAATATATTTTGTATTGAATAACCCAGTCGCTTAAGTAATATTGCATCTACTAAAGATGGGCACCATCGAATATGCTAAGCAAAAGTCTTCTATCAGAATGCTGTTCTAAGCATACAAAGCAAGCCTAATATGTTAATAGCATAGATCCGCTAAGAGTCGCGCATAAGCAGCATGATGCGAGACAGGGGTTTGAACACCGGAGTAACCCCTATTACACTGTGAGCCACACAGAGAGTAAACGTTAAGAACATAGATGTTACAGCTATGAAAACACTATACAGAACAAAGTTGTTTTATTTATGAACATCACTAGGAGGTGTATTGACACCTGTTTACCTTATATATATGTACAGGGTTTACGAGTGAAAGAGCTACTGATGCTAACGCTGAATATGATAGCACTAAACATTTCCCAATTAATGAAAGTTTCCACTCTAGGATTTAACAATATGAATAATACCAACTAGTACCACCACGGACATCTTAGCCTGGCCACCTCGATACAAGTCAATTCTTGTCATTGATGTTTAGAGCACTTGTATGATGAACCTTAACCCCTTAGTCTATAAACTGACTGCAGCGACTAAAAATATAATATGATGTCTTTTTAGGTATTCACTACCTCTACAAGCAGAATATGATTCTTAGGACACTTTGACTAGAGCTGCCATCAGAAATTAAAGTTTAATTATGAAACAAAGTAAGTACCAGCTAGCCCGTATATGGGTCTTGAAAAGATTGAGACATTTAGATAATGATATGATCTGGAAACCAATGATCAATGGGTTCAATGTTTGTGTCTCCATAAGAAGAGTGATAAGTGAGAAAATAAGCTTCTCACAAAGACCTAATTTAATTAATTATTATTTTTTTTTATTATTGTTGAATATTTAATCAAAGAATTTGATTTTTACAACATCTTTGCTCTTTGATTCTTTAGTCGTGTTTAGTTTCTTTGGTTTAAATCTTACATTTCTAGCTATTTTGAGTGGTATTGAGGAGAAGGAGGTCGTCCCAGTAGGTAAGAAAGTCTTAATTTTCGTTTTGTTTCAAGGCAAGTTTTTCGATTAGGGTGTGAAGGATCTTGAATGTCGCTAGTTGCCAAGATGTGCGATCACCACTAATCATCCTTTTCCACCATGTTTCTTCGTCAGTTACTGCTGAATGTTGGCAGATGTATTTCATGTAGGGATGTCGAGTGTCCGTCAATTCATTTTTATTTATAAAAGAGATAATAGGTAAGATAGTAAATTAAGTATGCTACTATACTGAAATAAAGCCAGCATTAGCTTATAATCTAATTTGCTACATAACTATAACAGCATCTAATCAGAACTTTGTATATGTTTTTACGAAACAGGATGCCACAAAGAAATATGGAATGTGTTTTATTGACTAGTGCACTCACCTTAAATTAGGTTTTGAAAATAAAAGACAAGTGAACACTGACAGAAACTCTCCTGAAGAAGTTCCACTAATAATCAAACATTGTTGGGAAAGGAACAAAAATGTTGAGCGAAGATTAGTCTTAAACTGAAGGCTAAATCTATTAAAATTTAATTATTACTTCCAGCACATTACTACAACTATTTAACAGATTTGCTGCTATACATGAATTATTTTCATGTGAAATACTGTCTCTGCTCTGATGAACTATACGTTTTATGCTATATTCACTTATTGTGTTATGTATTGTTTAAGTGTTTTAGTACGTTATTAACTATACAAAGCACTTTTGGACTTACCTGTGATTTTAATTGGTACGTTTTTGTCTTTTATATGAATACTAATACATTGTTTACTAATTGTTAAAAGTGACAGAGAGTAAATTGAATCCTTTTCCCTCTTTCATCTCTACAATGTGGTCTTCTCATTATTTTGCTTGTATTGTTTAACCAGGATTGACCTAAGTGCGTTAGCTCCTGGTGTCCCTATTAATATTAGAAGTCATACATAGAAGACATGATGACATCATCGGTATGTAGGACGCAATCACGTAAAACGTCATCATCATGTAGTGAAGTGCGTTAGCTCCTGGTGTCCCTATTAATATTAGAAGTCATACATAGAAGACATGATGACATCATCGGTATGTAGGACGCAATCACGTAAAACGTCATCATCATGTAGTGAAGTGCGTTAGCTCCTGGTGTCCCTATTAATATTAGAAGTCATACATAGAAGACATGATGACATCATCGGTATGTAGGACGCAATCACGTAAAACGTCATCATCATGTAGTGAAGTTTCAAGTGGAAACAAGAGATTTAGATGTAACGCAATAGACATGTTGGATAATTAAAGAAACTGAAATGGGGATAGAAAATCTCTCTTGAGATGAGGGTCAATTACTCATTTCAATCTTGATGATGAAACGAATAACCTAAACGAAAGAAAGTAACTGTATTATTCAAAAATTAAACAAAAGGTAAGTTAAGTTATTGTTACACACTTACATTCTGTGTAATTAAAGACATGTATCATAATGAACAATAGTGAAATGTAAGAATATACTTTAACAATATTGATCAGCTTATAATGTACATAGTAAAATAATGAAAATAGATAATGTATCATTAGAGACTGTAGACATAATGATTAAAATAATAAGAATTAGCAATGTGACAATAAGAAGTAAGCAAGAATTAAATAAATGTCAACATTCTATAAATCAGGAAATGATAAAATGGCAGATTATCATCATAACTCACGGTCAAGGTATTCAAATACATATTAAATGTCAATCAAATTGATCAGAAATGTTTATAATGAAGACATAGAAAAAAAATATGTACAAAGTAAGTTAACATTTCAAAGTAATGCTCCAAAATTAAATTCATCATTCATTCCTAGTGGATACATTGAATCCAGTTCATCAATTCAGTATGTTTCACATCGTGAAAGTTTCTGAGACATGTCCCAGTCCCTTGATAGTTTATGTACTACCCCTAGAGCAACACATTTAATTTGTGCTATGGTATGTCTTTGATCCTTAAAATGTCTTGCCACAGGTGATTTCTCACTACATGTGCACATGTTAGACTTATGTTCAGTCCACCGTTCTTTCCCTCTACTGGATGTTTGGCTTATGTAATATCGGCCACAGGGGCAACATAGGCTATAGATCACACTATGTGTATCACAAGTTGCATAGTGGTTAAGTTTCATCTTTTTGAAGATTGTATATACCTAATAGTATAACCTTTCAGTACGTTATTGCAGTTATGGCAATTAAGACAATAGCTTTTGTAGAAATCTCACAAATAGTTTCATCTTTAACCATCCAGAAGGTCCTACCCCATTTGTAAGCTATCCCTACCCCGTTTGTAAGCTATCATCAGCAGTTCTGGGAATAAACGTACAAGTTGAGGGTCCAGTTTCATGATCTTACAATTTTGCTTGATGAGCCTATTTATGTGGTGACTCTGACTGAAGTATTTAATTGATAAATAAACGGGAATGAATCCTGTTTAGGTTTTGACATTGGAGCATTGTTTCTTTCTATTTGAGCTACAGTCTGTGGATAGCTGCTTTGTAAAAAACCATCTGTCATAGTATCACATTCTTTCTTTAGAGTGTCATTATCTGAAAAGATCCTTCTTAATGTGAGGACTTGGTGAAGAGGCATGGGCAGGGTTCATGGCGTGAGGATGTGTTTTGCGCTTGAGCTCCTGCTCTGATCCTGAATTAGATACTTTTTGTGTGGTATACCAGTTCCTACCATTTGCTTGATCCGCTCTCCAGAGCATCGGTAGCAAAGTTTGTCTGCTTTGGAGGTGCTTTGAATGGTGACACGGCTAGCTGGAACCTTACACCGGAAGCAGCTCACCTGCGCCCTGCGGAGCTAAAATGGTGGACAAGGTCGCCTTTTAATTGCTGGGACCGGTGAGAGGGCCAGTGTGGTGGCAAACTGCTGTGGGGGTCCCTCTGCTAGCGGGGCTGGGAAGCAGTTCCTGAGAACTTGGGTCGGGGCCGCAGCCGTGACCACAGAGCCCTCACCACGGACTGTAGTTGTGTAACAGCGATGGGCTTGGAGCCTGCTGAGTGGAGCCCAGAACGACGGTTGGAAGATGAGAGACTTGAGAAGGCAGTCCCAGTCCCTGAACACGGTATGGCTGGTGCTATGGCTGGCAGCACCGCCTCACTTTGTTAGGGAACGGGAGCATATTGAGGAAGGGCACTAATGGTGTGAAGCCCACGAAGAAGGCAGCGACCTATGGTAGCTGCACGGACCTCTCGTTGGAGGGGGCGGCTCCGCACAGGCAGCGGACTGGTGCAGACGGCATTGACAGAGCATACTACTCTGTCCCCTAGGGTGGGCAGTTCAGCCCTTGCTGCCACGAAGAGCGGGACACATCAGGTGGCATGATCAACCCGGCATAGTGTCAGCGGGAGACCTGGACCGTGACGCAGCTTGCTGGTGTTGACGACACTGGAGCCCAATGAGGCGGCGACATAAGAGGGGCACGCACATGTGATCTGCGTGGTAGATTGAAGCCTTCTTAAGAGGGCTGCTTCAGTATCAATGGGGCACTGAGCAGCAGCTATAACTGCTGCTACGACATCTACAACCCCCTAGGGCCTTGGTGTGCACAGCTCCTGAGCTCACATACAGGGCAGAAATAAATCAGGGGCATCCATAGCCCCTGCTGCAGCGGGACCCATTACCGAGTAGGGGAAAGGGGGGCGGCACAGACCAAGCTTGAACAAACAGGGGGATATTAGACATCTGGTGCGGATGCAGGGGGCTGCAGTTTGAAGATGCACAACAGTGGAGTAAGGCACTGCAAGAACAGAAAGCGGGCGCTGCCACAGTCTGCAGAAGGATGTCCTGCTGTCCTGCCCCTCGCTGGTCTACAATAACACTCTATACTGCTGTGAGTACTTACCACACACCCTGGGTATTCCAGCCAACAAGCAGAAAGCCAGGAACAAGGTTACTATACTGGAGTCCTTTGCTGTTAAGGGCAAGTTGCAGGATCCTTGCGGTATCGCAAACCTCACTGGAGGGTAAGGGAGACGAGGTTAAGATCGATATGCACCTACTAAGGCAAGATGTAAGAGCCCTGGCCAAAAGAGTCACTGCCACTGAGTTGTTATTGCAAGACACAGTGATGGTTACCTCGGACCTGGAATCCCGTGTGCGCACCCTGGAAGGTACAAATGCCACCCTGGAGCTTTGGGTTGAAGTTGCAGAGTGGCGATTGCAGAGGAATAACATCCACGTTCTGGGATTTCCTGAGGCAGTAGAGGGCCCTGACCCTACCTTTTGTATAGAGACCCTGATCCTGCAGGGAATCGACGCAGGGAAATTGTCTCAGGGGCTTTTCAATAGAGAGAGCACACCGTTCCCTGCAGAGGAGGCTGCCCCCGGGTGCTAATCCGAGTGTCATCAATGCTAGGGTCCTTAACTTTAGAGACAACAGGGAGGTGATCCTGCATTTCTCCAGGGAGGGAGGATCCATACGGCGGGACAACTCAATGATTGCAATCTTTCCAGACTATACGCCTCATGTCCAGAAAAGGCAAAATATGTTTGTCACGACGAAGGAGAGACTTCACATTCTGAGCCTCAAATACATGCTCCTCTTGTTGGTACTCAACTCTTACTGGTACCGTTTGCCCGACAACCCTACAGTGATGTCTCATCTTGTGGAAACGAGTAGGCCCGAACAACAGGATGCTGGTGGGCTATGTGACTGTCTCACTGTTCGGGATAATTATTCTTCATTAATGTTTTATGGGTTTTTGATTTTATGTTTAGTTTGTAGGCATATCTGTAATCATGGGTTGGAAATGTGGTATGCGAAGGTAGCCAGGGAGATCTCGGTCTGGGATCGGTTCTACTGAATTGAGAGCCTGGCGGGTGGGTGAAGGCCACTGGCAGCGGGGTGATGGAAGGTTATGGCCCTGTGTATGTGGTATGACCGGCTGTGAGCATATTATACTGTCTAGGTGTCAACGATCAGAGTGCTGGCATGGAATGTCAGGGGAATGCGTTCCTATTTACGAAGAAATCGTGTTCGGTCTTATCTCTGTAGAAAGAATATGTAGATCGCACTGCTACAGGAATTGCACCTAGTGTCTCTGTAACAGGGGTGAGCAATGGCTTGGTGCGGGGGGGTCTTACGGGTGTCCTACGTGCCACATACTCACAGTATATCAGAGGGGGTCCTGATATGGATTGCTGCTACCATACCATTTAGAATACTTGATGTTGACACAGACAAAGAGGGAAGATGGGTTATGGTACATGCCTATGTAGAGCATCAAGAAATATATATAGTGAACTCCTAATCTCCTAATCAGGTGATACCTGCCTTCCTCCGCCCCTTCACTAGTAGAGTGGCGCGTCTGTGTGAAGCCTTGTTCCTATGGGAGGTGGTGACTTTAATTGCATGCTGGATCCTGTCCTGGACATTATCTATCTATCTATCTATCTATCTATCTATCTATCTATCTATCTATATTGGTTTTTGTATACCGCTCGATCGCCCAAAGGCCTCATGGCGCTCACAGTGACAGAGACAAAACAGAAAATATAAGGGGCAGGAGCAGAGGAATAGGAGGGCCGAAGCATAAGACTGGAAAGCAAGAGAAGAGAAGATTACTCAGTGCCCTCATCAAATAATCAGGTCTTAAGCAGCTTTTTGAAAGAGTCAATGGATCCACAGTTCCTTATAAGCAAAGGTAGTGAGTTCCAGTTCTTAGGAGCCCAGAAACTGAAGTTAAGTAGTTGGCAAGGTTCGACCAAATCTTGGTTATTATTGGATCATAGATTTATTCTGATGGGGCTTTCAGTAATTTGGCTGCAAGGTATTTGGGGGGGCTGTACCCGAAAGACATTTGAAGATCGTTACGGCCCCTTTGAATTTAATTCTTTGCCCATCTGAAAGCAAATGCAGCTTCCTTCTCTCAGCCGATATCTTCACATATTTACTAAGGCCATTGAATGCTCTAACTGCTCCATTCTGGACAGTATGGAGTTTTCTTATGCTAGATTTAGAAGTCCCTATCAACAAGCTGTTGCAATAGTCAAGTTAACTATAGCGCCTGCTATGATGGCTAGATTGGCTTAGAGAGGTATGGGCGAATTTGCCAGAGGAGATTGGAGTAAAACGCACAGGTAGACTTAAGGTATGAGACGTGTTTTTTAAAGGAGAGTTGAGAATCCATAAAGACACTTAGTGTTTTAACATGATCAGAAACCAAGATGTTACTGTTGTTAATTGTAAAGCTTTTATAGTTGTCATCTAGATTTTTTTGTTTCTGAGGTGTACCGATTATCAAGAGCTCAGTTTTGGCCTCATTGAGAGCTAGGGAGTTAGAGGCCATTCAAATTTGTATGGCCGAAAAGACTTCTACTCTGTAAGCATCTTGCTCGTAGTTACCGCATAAGGTAAAAACCAACTGTGTGTTGTCGGCGTAGTTTGTAAACCTGACACCCATAGTTCGTAACATGTCACACAGTAGTTTGGAGAAGATATTGAATAGAAGTGGCGATAAACAGGATCCCTGAGGAACTCCACATAAGAGTGGAATTATTATAGAGGAAAAATTTCCCTTCACAACTGCTGCCGATCTTGAACCCAAAAAGGATTTGAACCAGTCTGCCGCAGATTGGGAGCATCTACCAACTGTGATGAGGCTTTCAGCAAGAAGTTTGTGGTTAATCAGATCAAATGCTGAAGAGAGATCCTACAAGAGAAGCAGTGCTGGATGACCTTTCCCTATGATGGAAGCAATGTTGTTTTGAAAGTCGAGGAGGGCTGTCTCAGTGCCATGGTTGGCACGGAAGGCAGATTGTTCCTCAGCAAGAATGTTGTTAGTTTCAACACATTTTTGATATTGTACATATGCGATCTTGTCAATAATCTTCAGAAAAAAAGGAATATTCGTGATGGGTCTAAAGTTGCCAGGAATTGAGGGATCGAGATTGTCTTTTTTCAAGAGAGGAGTAATCCAAGCCTCTTTGATGTTATTAGGTACGTGGGATTCCTCAAAGGATTGATTAACAAATTGTGTGACCCAAGGGGCCAGAGTATCAGCAAAGTCCTTAAAAAGATTAGCTGGAAAGGCATCCCCTTTGCATGAGGCGGGTTTGATGTTGTGGATAATATCGACGACCTCGGATTCAGATACTTTTTCGAAAGAGAAAGCTTCAGGGGAGGTTGTGACACCCGGGCCGGATCTCTCTGGAATAGGGAGATGGCTCGTGAAAGTGAACAGTTGCTCTTTAATAGCCTGCTGATGCTTTTCGGTTTTATTGTTAAAGCCATCATGGATGGCTTGGCACCAGGCATCACTCTCTTGCGACTGGTTAGTAGGCAAAGGATTTTTTAGTTCTTGCAAGATATCCGACTCTAACCCAGCTAGGATGTCCTCTGGTCCTGTAGGACTCTATGGGAATGGGGACCACGGAAACACCGTTAATAATGGTGCCGTGCTTATGTGAAAGTATGTGGGTGGGTGCCGGTCTGCCCGGTAAGTCAGACCTGCTGGGCGGGAGGGCACCCGCCCACCAGACTTGTACTTTGCCAGTCTGGAAACAACTCGGCCTGTAAGCCTATCGGCACCGTTGTTTCTGGACCGGCAAGGTTAGAATGAGGCCCATAGCCCCCATATTGAAACCTGGGAATCAGGCAGATTTATGCAAATCATACCGACCATTGGCACTGTTAAACCAGGACGTAAACATCCTCACAGCACTATTAGCTGGACGCCTTAAAGAAGTTATTGATATTTTGGTTCACAAGGACCAGACTGGCTTTGTTCCTCGCCGTAGCACTTCTATAAATCTTTGTAGATTGCAGCACGTCATAGACCAGACTAATTCTCACAGTGCTCCCTATGCAATAGCCTCACTGGATGCAATTAAAACCTTTCACTCGGTGTACTGGGAATAGATGTGCGCTGCACTACAGGGCTTTGGGATTGGTGAGGGCTTTATCCGGTGGGTAATGTTATTATACCGTGGCGAGGGTCAGAATGCCAAGTATGTGTCTGGGGCTTGAGCCATAAAGAGGGGCACAAGATAGGGCTGTCCCCTGTCACCAATGCTTAATATTTTGATGCTACAGCCACTAGCGGATTTCCTGTGGGGTGAGTACGCAGACGCTGCAATCCGCGTGGGAAGTTCTAGACATGTTAGCTCTCTTTATGCAGACGACGCCCTTCTGTACTTGTGTGAGCCAGAACATCATCTACCTACAGCATTGGCAGTGCTATACAACTTTGCCAGATTGTCCCAGATCTCCTTTAGTAAACAGAAGTCGTGTCTCTTTCCTTTGGCTGGACTGTGTCTCTATGATACCTGTAAGGAACACATGGTGGCAACAGTAAAGACAAAAACAAGTGATCACAGTTCAAGGGTGTTTATTAAACTGTATAGGAATGTTAGAAAAAAATGTCTAATCTAAACCTAAATCTAAGATGGGAGCAAGCTACAACCCAGAGCTGTAGCCAGGATTTTCTAACAAGTGG
The DNA here is from genome assembly GCF_040938575.1 of Ambystoma mexicanum. NCBI lineage: Eukaryota > Metazoa > Chordata > Amphibia > Caudata > Ambystomatidae > Ambystoma > Ambystoma mexicanum. The sequence goes on from NC_090922.1 coordinate 348,140,941, forward strand.
GGCCTGAAGCTAAAGTACTTTTGCCCACTGCAGTGACATTAGCTTCTGTAAATGCCCACAGAGCGCTGCTGAGTGGACATTTATAGATATTGGGTGGGTCATGCCCGCTCAGGCCCGACCCTGTCTTCGCCTTTGCTACATCCATCAAATAATCAAAATTCATTCTTAGTGGCGTGTTGTCAAATAAAAGGGCCTATAATAAGAAAAACCTATTGACAATCCTTACGCTAAATACAAACAAAGATTTTGGGATAGGATTCACAGGAAAGAAAGAAGTGTTCACAAATAATAAGTCAGGATGCGGTAGTCGGGGTATCTCTTTCCCACGTTTTGAGCATGGGACAAGGTGGGAACCCTAAGCACAGCTCATACTCGAGCTTCTCCAGCATGAGACGACAGTTCCGCTTCTCAGATATCAGGACCTTCGGGGGTTAAGTCTCTTTTCTACAGAAAGTCTCTTGCCTCCGAAGACCTGATGTGTTCCAAAAATAATAAACAAAAGTTCCTTTCTGCTTGCACATTGGGTGATGCCTTTTCATCCTGCGTCTGGTTCACTACGGCTTTCAACAAAACCTCATCTGTGACATTCACAAATCTTAATGCCTTTTTAAACAGTTCAATGTGGACATCCCTCAGCCGCGTTCACTCTTGGAAACACACTATTTATCTGGACTTTTGGCTTTGCCCCATCTTTATCGATATCCCTCGATAGGTTCACTCTTGCCAACTTTGTCAATCACACAATTCCTTGAACAGTTCTTACGATGCGGGATTCACTTCCCGTAGCTTCACAATCATCTGTCGGTCAATGACTTTTGAGGTTATAGGTCAAAGGATCGAATCAAAAGGATCGAATGGTCAAAGGATCGAATCAAAAGGACCGAAAACAAAAGGATCGAAAAAAAGGTTTTAAATGTTTTTACATTTTTTTGGGGGGTCTTTTAAAAATATTTTTTTGAAGTGGGCCCCCCCAAGAAACACTTTTTTTTACATATACGAAAACCACCCAAAATATATATAATTTAAAAAAAAATTGTTTTCGGTCCTATTGCGTCGATCCTTTTGCATTCGATCCTTTTGTAGTCGAACCTTTGACCGGACACCGACTTTTGACTGTACAGAGGATTTTACTAGACGCCTGTATGACCGCTTTGACCCCTTTCTCGTGCCGTTCCCAAGGCCTTCTGGTAATGGTAGTTCCAACAATAGGGTAATCGCCCAGAGTTTCTAGAGTGGGCACCCACGTGGTGCCGGACACCTCTGCAGCTGGTTGGTCCCTCTCGTATTAACAGTTCTTTGTACTTTCTTCAATTAGCCGTTTGCTACTTTTGTTCAACACAGTTCGGTTTCTTATCGGCTCTCCCATCGACTCATCGGCTGTGATGAACCACTTGGCTTTTCTAGTCTCTGGAGTCAAGGCGGTGCCACAGTGGCAAGTGTCTCTTCCTGGCTTTGTTAACAGCGGAGGAGGGCCCTGTGTACCGCTGACATCTGCTGCAACACACACTGGCTATTGTTCGCAGTCATACGATTCCTTCCGCAAAGCTTTCATGGGGTTGATCGGAAAGGGCTAGGTCGCTTCTCTCTTTGACATCCTCTCGGTTTGCACCGTCTTCCTCCTCCTCTTGAACTGCTGTGCTGAGTTAGCTCTCTCATTGTGTGGTCTCCTTGCTCGTATTGTGCTCTCGTGCTCCACCTTTTATCCCAGTGGGGAAGGGAAAGGGCCGTCATGTGTGTGTGATTCTGGTCAATTGCCTGAATTTGCCTGACCCTTGTGTTGGGACATGTCAGGTAAACTGCTCTGGTGTTTGTCCGTCATCTTTTGTGGTGTGCGAAAGTGTTTGTGTCGGAAAAGCGGGATGGGAGGGTAAAGTGTTTGAGTATCCTACATGGTAGGATGGGGAAAAGGTGTTATAAGAAAGGGGATACCACACCTCACCCAGCAGTGTCCCACTTCTTCTGCCCAAGGACCCCCAATCCAGGTGATCCTCCCTCACTGGTCCATCCCCAGGAACTTGTTCCACCAAACGCACCAGAACATCCAGCACCGGGTTCAGGACAGACTCAGTGCCTCTTCCAGGCCGACACCTGGACTGAAACGAGTCAAAGTATTGGGAGGACTCCAGGAAAGTAGACAGAAGAGGGGAAACCAGTGATTCCAGCACCTTCATCAAGAACAGCAAGAGTGAAATGAGACAGTAGTTTGCCAGGGTCCAGGGAGGGCTTCTTTAACAGAGGGATGCTTAAGTGAGGGCGGGATCACTCCGTTTGCGAATGAGGCATTAACTGCAGTCCGGATATGAGCAATCAAATCACCAAACGCTTCCTTTAGAAGAGCCAGAGGTCTGACATCCGCAGGGGAACCTGACTTCAGTTGCTAGATGGCCAACAGTACGTCTGAGTTAGAAAAAATGGGAAACGTGGACCACGACCCATTAGCAAGGGGGAGTGGCTCAACTGAAGCCATATCAGAAGTTGGCAGAGGCATCCCATCCTTTATATTATCCTGAATGACAGATATTTTAGCCAGAAAAAACTCAGAGAGGGAGTAACACAGACCATGTGAGGGCGGCACCTGAGTACGTCATTTCTCAGGAGTAGATAACGATTGAAATAGGTCGAAAAGTGGGGTCAAGAAATAAGTCAGTAAGATCTTGTGTAATGGACTTGCGATGTGGTCAAGTGTACCATTCAGGCCTATTTGAGCATTTTGTCTTACTGTAACCTGACAGAGCCCAGAGAGAGAAATCTGTGATTTCCCGGCTATCCATGAGAAGTGACAGAGCCCAGAGCAAACTGTTTGCAAGGTGAATTAGGTGGGCACACAAAGGGGGGAGAGAAATCAGGTGTGTGCACCATCCCCAGTGCCATACTTGCATGTGAAACTCGGAGCTCAATGGGAGCAGTGATGTTCCAAAATCGCTTAAAATATAACATTCCCTTCAATGTGAAAATTAACGTTCAATGTTATGCTAATGCTATTCAGTAACTACAAGCATAATCGTTAAATTTTACAACAACAGATGGACTGTTTCTGAGGAGAAATCTTGTTTGCGGTGTTCGTACTCGCGTATGATGGCAGTGATGATGATCCTGAGAGAGCTTCAGGTTTGATCCCATGGAGTTCTGCAGGAGATCTGGAGACGAGTCAGTGGCAATGTCTGGAGCAGGGTTCAGATCGTCTTTTTCATTGGGTAGTCTTCTGGAGCATGTCTTAGAACATGTGGAGTACAATGGGTTTCTACTTATGAGTCGCCTAAAAGAAGGAACAGTTTGGGCTTATGAAAAGCGAACCAGAGAGTTTTTATTGTTGACCATGGTTCCTGTAGTGCACGTCACAGCCATTGGTGCTGTTTCAAATGGCATGCTGGTCTTACCTTGGAACAGCTGGCGAGAATACACATTTTCCACCCGCTGCTTCCAGCCACCCGAGGCCCTTCCTCAGGTGGCTCCATTTATTTAATGTGGAGAGGCAACACCCCCAAAACAAAACAATCCTTTCTCCACCCTCTCCCTCCCCACTTACCTGCTGGACAGGAGCTTTGTGCTTCAGTCCCGGCGCTCTTCCCATCTCCCGGCTGCCATATTAATGTTAGTATCTTTTTTTTTTAAATGTAGGTTTTTTTTATTGATGTTTAAACAACAACATAACTTACAGACTCTTTTGTACACTGCGTAACATTGTCCAGTGAATCGTGTCTGTATGTTCACCCCCATAAATCCTGCTTGCCCTCATCCCAGCCTATTCTGTAACATCATGCTAACATCTTACATCAGATTGAGGTGTATACACTTGCATTCGTTACTGATCGTGCAAAATGGTTATTACGATTCGGTATTGTTATGCGGTAAGGCCCTCAACTCCTGCGCCATAGGTTTCCAGAAGTCAAGATCAACACTGGGTTTTCCTTGGCCTCGGCGGGCTGCTTCCTGCCATACTGAGGTTTCCGCAAGCGTCCATTTCTGGAGGTTGCTCCACCACAGGCGCTGTCTCCTGTGCGCTTTCCACCCCATTGCTATTCTACATTTTGCCAGGATGTATGCTAAATCCTTCAGTTTACTGACATGTTTTGCTTATTTCGGTCGTGCAAAAATGCCGAGCAAACAGGCAACTGGAGTGGTCGGGTCAAGGTTTATTCCTGCTCTTGGCAAGGGTTGCGCTATTTCTTCCCAGTACTTTTGGATCTCTAAGCAAGCCCAGAACATATACACCAGATCCGTGTTAAACGCTCCACATTTCGGACAAGTTTATTCTGTTGCCTTGCTGAATTTGGCAATCCTCTTCCGGGTTAGGCATGCCCTATGAGTTATATATAGCTGTATTAATTGGAGTTTCACGTTTCTGGACACCCACTAGATCCCACTCCGTGACCTTCGTAACTCATATACCCTAAACACTGCATGTCCACCCTCCGAAATATCGTAAAGTGTTTCTATAGTGTTATCCTCTTGCCACACTCCATCCATACCCGGCAACCTCTGCTTTAATCTAGTTAGGAGTGAAGCGTGTGTCATCTATTGTCCTGCATGTATGCCCATTTCCGAGGTTAGTACGCTAAAGTCCATTGGCATGCCTTCGTGTAATAAGTATCCTACCGTAACCACTCCCTGGGTTCCCAGCACTTCCTCACATTCAGTTTAAGATATGGATCTTCAGTCTTCAGTGTCACCAATGGGACCTGTGCGGAATAAGGTGCCCGTCTCTCTAAAAAGCAGCAGGCCCAAGCCATATTGTCCCCTCCAGCTTCCACAGCATTGAGGACTTTGGGGCACACAGTGATACCACCCATATCACCTCCTTCAAATAAAAGGGGGCATATAAGGGCTGCAGCATCAAGGTGTCTTGGGACTGTTCATCAGATAACCAGTTTGTGATGAATTGCAGCTGACTTGCCACAAAATATGCCTCAAAGTTGGGCACCTTTATGCCACCTTGCTCGTACGGCCTTTGGAATTTGGTTAATGCTATTCTGCATCTTGTGCCATGCCATAGGAAGCCTCGACAAATATCATTGAGCCTATTAAAAAAGCCTTTATGGATGTTATACGGAATATTAATAAATAAATGAAGAAGACTTGGGAGTACTAGCATTTTTTATAATGCTGCTCTCCCCATCAGTAAGAGCGGCAATCTGACCCAAAACACCATGGACTTTCTACTTTGTCCACTGCCTTCAGTGTGTTCTGTAAATATTCTGTCTTGGGGTCATCAAATATATCCACTCCCAGGTATCTGAATGAGTTGACCTTCTACTTCACAGGTAGCGTAGGCAGTGCACTAGGAGAAGTCTCCTTGTATACTGTTAAAGGGAACAAGCATGATTTCTGTGCATTAATCGATCGTGATGCCTGATAGATCTGCATACTGCTCGAACACGTCTAAAATATACTGTACATTGGTTTCACGGTGCTGTAAGTACAAATATACATATTTTCTGCATATAGAGATATTAAATTAACGTTGTCCTGAATGGTTATGCCTGCTTTGTGATATTCCTTCCTACGGTACACTGCAAGTGCTTCTAAAGCCAATATAAACAACATAGGAGACCACAGCTAGCCCTGTCTGGTACCTTTCTCTAACTGCCATTGATCGGAAATGTGGGTCCTTGTCTTAACTCGAGCTTGTGGGCTGCTATACAGCAGCCACACCCATTTTATGTAAGTTAGCCCCATGCCGAAGCAGCGCAGCACCGCTGTTAACCATGGCCATCTAACCGAGTCAAATGCTTTTACTGTGTCCAGCGAGGCCACTGCGTATTGATGTGTGCTTCTATGGGTACAGTCTTTGACATGGTGTAGTCTGCTCAGGTTTCACATGATATTCCTGCCTGACACATAGCCCGTCTGGTCCGGGTGTATACGTTTAGATATTACTGGCTTAAGCCTGTTGGCAGTCAAGGCCGTAAGGATTTTCCCATCCTGATTGTGCAGCGAGAGGGGTCTATATGATCCGCAGTCAGTTTTGGGCTTATTGGGCTTCAATAGTGGAACTATAATAGACTCTCTCCGCAAATCCGGCAGTGCACCTGTGTCCAGCGCCTCATTCAACATTGCTAGCAGCGGGGCGCCACGTCCGCCACAAATTCCTTGTTGAATTCACCAGGTAGTCCATCCGCACTCTGAGCTTTACCTGTCGGCAACTCTCTTATGGTGACTTCCAGCTCTTCTATGGTTATGGGGGTCTCAAGCCTATCGGCTGATTCTGCATCTAGCTTGGGAAGATCAATCTGTGCCAGGGCTCCATCTATTTCTGATAAATCCACTCCTGTCGTCTCTGAATATAATTCCTTGTAATAATCATAAAAGCACTCATGAATACCTCTGTGCATTATGCTCACCTCTCCATCCTTCCCTGCGATCTCCCGTATCAATTCTCGTTTGGACTCACTTCTGTATAGCCAGGCCAATAAGCATCCAGGCATTTCACCCTCCGCCTGTTGTCTCTCTACATATTTTCTGTAGTTAGCTTGCCTAATATATCCCAATGTACCAGACATTCCTGCTGTAGTCGGGTTACTTCTTGGGCCCTATCACAGGACAAGTCCCCTGAGCGTTCTATGGCCTCCAGCCTAGTTTCAGCTTTACCTAAATCATTTTCAATCACAGCTTGCAAACCTTTAGCCTTAGTTGTCCATAGACTGAAACTAAATTATCCTTGGGGACAAAGACTCAAAGACTAGACAGGCAGCCTTCTAAGATAAAGTGGTCACTGGGGATCAGTGAAATTATTTTCACTAAGCCGATTTGCTGAATATATTGCCCCCTGCGACTGCGCTAAGTAAAAAAACCAGCCATGGTTATGTACTTTGGGGAAATCGTTGTTGTTGCTAGAATAAGGGACTTCTCAAAATCCATAACAATCTTGGAAGGATTCAGGGAGGCATTAATGGACTTCAACAGCTCAAACAGGGTCACATAGGTCAGTGTCACCTTATCAGGTAGGAGAGCATACGCAACTGGAATTATGTATCCAAGGTCCTCAGTATGCATGCAGAGCTGGCACCATCTTGAAGGTCTCATCGACATACCAGTTTTGACTGCCTTGCAGAAGCTGTAGGTTGTGTGGAGCAGCAAATATGAGAATACTGCGAGTATTAGTTCAGGTGAAATGCCTCTATGTAAGCTGAACCAGTTCGTGTTGCTGCATTTGCTTTATTGTACAGCAATATGTTTAATTCTCCCACTATGATGAGGTAGTCACAGTTGCCTGTAAGATTTGCTACTGTCAGTGAAAAATGTTAATGTGTAGTTAAATAATGTTGATGGGAAATGTAATTACAAGTGAATTTAATGCAACTTTAAAGAGTATTTTGTTTGAGAAACGCTAGGCTTTAACATTAGCATTAGGCCAAGTGCAGCTGAAGAAAAAAATAAGTTTTGAAAGTGCGTACATGAGGATGTATTTACTGACATCGATGTCATTTCTACATCAGCAAAAATCATTTAGAAACATGCTTTCACTCCCAAAAATATATGAATGCACGCTGATGAAGTAACTTGTATCGAATGCTGTTAGAAGAGTATTATGGCTTAATTTATTCAAGGTGCACATTTGTGTTGGTTATCTCATATATACTCAAAACTGACTTTGAGTGTCTAAGTGTGTCTCTACACAGTCAGCTATTGTGTTATGTAGCGAAGACGGAAGTCCACCTTAGTGAGGTCATGAAATCTTCCATTCATTACACTGAGACCAATCTACTGGAGAGAGTATAAAGGGTAGTGAAGTTTAGCAGTGAGGGTCACAGTCTGGGCTTACAGGAGGATCATATGTTCATCTTGTCTATGTTCATCCTGCAGTGCTGCTATTAAAGATTTGATGAACCAATCTCCACCAAATTTAGTTCCATGCCTGTTTCCTGCAATCATTTTGGTGCCTTTGATTTCATTGGCCGATTGGCCCCCAATGGAGTCGTGGAGTCGCGGGAAGCCCTTCAGTGATAGCCAGGGCCCACCAGAGAAGGTAAGACACTTTTCTTCTCAATGGGGATCTTGATGAAGGGAACATACATGGGTCAGGGAGTCTTTGGTCGACTGAACAAGCTGGTTTCATTCAGAGATTGGTTCTGTAAATAATTAAAATTGTGATTTGTTTGTCTTTATTTTTTTATCGTGTTTGTCTTTTGTAATGCTTATTCCAGGTCAGTGAGGAAGCGCACTCTTAAAACCGAATCTGCTTATGGGACAGTTGTAACATGCACTTGCCTCCGTAGACTTCACTTTATGAGGGCTTTCCCTAGTGCAGGAAGTCAGTATTCTTGTATGAATGTTTTTTGGATGAATGCAAAAAAGAAAATATGCTTGATCGGTGCACAAATCCAAACTACTGGACAGCCTTGCACCTATCCCACAAGTTCCGATGAACATTATAACCAAGCATAGGTTGTCACATAGGACCGTCGGCAGAGAATACTGTATGGGAGCTGAAAAGTGACCACGTGAAAGACTTAGCTGTATGTCCACTCACCCCTTCCCAAACCTGTTTCATTCGGCTTATGCAGCTTTGGTGTTGACTTTATTTCCATTTCTCCCCAGTTCCCTCAGCGTTGGTGTTCTTTGGTGAAGGCACCAGTGACCGATACACGCCTATCGGTTGCCCCAGTTCCATTGGCTTTCATAAATGAGACTCTATTGAGAGAGACAATTGTCGAGGACCTTTCCTATTTCTATATTTCTGTTCTTTCTATCTAAGTGATGGTATCAGATCAGGCTCATCTGTTTTTCACCCTTATATATATGTGTGTGTGTGTGTGTAACCCTCATATTTTTTCACTACCCTCTGAATCTGAATACATCTATCAATAGTGTGGGGCATGGTAAATGAGCAGCAGTTATGAGTCGTCTTTGTATCTAGTGGCATCTGTGCGCTATTGTGTGGGGCATTGCAGAGTGGAACATACTACATGCTTCCCTGTTAGCCAATTCTCATTGTAATCCTCTGAGAATAGGAAAAAATCAGCTGACATAAGTGCCACACCCTCCTAAAGGTGACATCCTGAAGCAATTACCAGAAAAAGGTACATTTGATCTTGATAAGACTGCCTGTCTAAGAGAACCTCAAGAGTCCCTGGGATCAAAAGTCCATCAAAGGCAGTGGGATGCGTTCTTTGACTGCTATGCAGAGACTACCAAAATACACTCTGAATCAAAGACCCTCATGTGTGTGTAACCTTTGTTTCTTTCCCTACCCCGTCTCTCAGCAGCTATCTGAATAAGAGCCATGAAAGATGTCCAAGGGAAACTCAAAGAGCGGCTGGAGGAGTTAAAAGTAGAACAATCAAACATGGCAGTTGCTAAAAACAAAAAAGGCTTTATCCACCAATACAAGGGGTAGCCTCTCCAAAGGAATCTCCAGAAGATATCCTTGATTTACATAATCCTACTATATTCACCGCTATACCTGATCAGGCACTGGTTCAACCCCAAGTGGCAGTATCTGCTCCTCCACCTTTATCAGTTATACATGTCCAATTCCAGAGCTCAGATTCATCTCGCAGTGAACCACCTACATACAGCCAGTCCATAATTGAATAACCCCATGGTCATATAACGTGATACCTCTTGACAGGCTGAGTGCTTAAGCAGTGGAAGACTGAGGTGAAGACACCTTTTTGCACAAGAAATGTCTGTCTTTCTCCCTATAAATTAATCACTGGGGTATTCTTTTTCACAGTTGGCATCCTCATTTTGCTGCTCGTGTACCGTCATTCCTAAATATTGCAAGGCATTGCTGAGTTTCCTGCTCCTCCATTGGCACATCCAGATGAAATGATCTGTTCATGGTCACTATTACTGTTCATTCTGTTCTTAGGCTGTTATGCAGCATATCAACCCATTGAACATTTGTGAGGACAGAGTAAACATTTGAACTATACCAGGAACCCTGCATTGATAAGATTTCAGAATGAAACAGACTAAAAACAGTTTGAATATAGACGTTTATTATTTCCTGGTTTTGTTGTGTTCCTTAACTGTTGATGCTTTTAAAACCTCTTGTCATAATCGCAGGGCCCTGATGGCCAACCTTGGATCAAAATTAAGAAACGCTTCCTGCAGTTTACCTGGCAATATGTTTGCATCCACGTACATCTTTGATATTACATTGATTCTAGATTTCCTATGGTGCCACTCTCTTTAAACCTATTTAACATTTGCAGTGACTTGAGACTAGTTTCTAGATCTTATGGTCCAAAGCCATGTTTTGGTCATTATTCGCAATTGGGCTTTTCCCATCTGATTAACTAAATACGTAACATCCTGCTATTCAATCAACATTTCCTGCTAGAGGCCTTCTTTGATACACTAATCATGGTCTCCCATTAATTGGAATAAGCGCTTGCAAATACTCTCTGTCTACAAAAAACCACATTAATATGAATGGTGTATATTTCTCTTTTGGTAGGAGATTTTCTGTAACTGAACCTGCTTATGCAACTTACCACGGAACCCATGTCATATGTGGAGTTTCAGGCTGCAGCTTGCTACAAATGAATTCAGATTGCAGCTTCTATATGGGTTGTGTTTTACCTGCTATTATGCATTTTTCTCCCTCAAAAGATGAAAGACAATCAGGTTGGAAGCCATTTGCTAATGGCTTATCGGATTCCAGGAATAGGCATTAAACTTACTTCTGACAAGATTCATAAGTTGCCACAATTGCTAGAAGAAGTGGCAAATGACACCTCGAAACCCTTTCATTAAATAACTCATGAACAGGTTGAATTACGCACAATGGTGTTGCAGAACTGTGCGTCTCTGGACACCTTTCTGGGATCAAAAGGAGGTGAATGCGTTGTAGATGGATCTGAATGTTATACATTTGTCCCAGTTTATGCAGACACCTCTGCCAATATTATGACAATAAAAAGCATATTGATCTTGGCCCACCAAGAGAAGGTTGTAGAAATGCATGCTGAGCTTGGTTATTGAGTGTGTTATGCTCACATAAAGCTGCCATACACTTAGTTCACTCACCTAGAACATTCAGGAAATGACATCAGGGGCCATCACCAGGAGACAGATGACACCAAGCATATAGGTTGAGGGCAGGGTGTGAAAGGCGATGCATTGAAGGTCATTGTATTGGATCAAAGTGGAAGGGAAAACCTTACTCCACATTCTGTAAGTACTAGGAAAGGGAAGTGAAAAAGATATTTCCAAACCCTCAATGTGGTGTATATTATTGTAAGGGGTGGAGGGGTGTTGGCAGGGACCCCATTCTCCTTGTACCTACCGGCCTGCTCCTTGATATCGCTCTTGCCGCTACGTGTTTGTGGACCAACTTACTGCTGATCTAAACAGGGGATCTCTAGGAGCTTACTCGCCTACGTTCCAGCCTTCAAAGTTTCAGAGGCCCTGCCTTTTGCTGGCCCTAGCGCAAGACGTGTCTGGGTTCTTCTGAAAATTCCCTTCTGAACAAGAGTACCAACATCAAACCCATACACGTGTTTCAGCGTTGTTGGGCATCATCAGTGAGGTGGAGCTGTGCCTTTCTGAGCACAGTGAGCAAGGGGTCGCCGTCTGTATGACCCTAGGACACTTAGGGTGACTAAACCTAAGACCCTTGAAAAAATAAAAAAATGTGTCATGGGCACCCCTCTATGAGAATGAACACGGCAAAAATGGCCTGTTCTATGGGATGGTACCCATTCTAGAGTCTGCACTCCACCTCACTGAGGCCCAACAAGGCTGAAACACGTGTATGGGGTTGCTGTTGGTACTCTTGTTCAGAAGAGAATAGCCATAGCATTTTGGTGCTGGACTGCTCATGTGGGTGGGGCAAAGACTGATATGCAAATGGGTATTTCCCTTCTGTGAAAGGTACAGTGAGCTAAAGTGTGGCTGCGACTCTTGAGTGAATACCATCCCAAAGAGCAGGCCATTTAGCCGTGTTCGTTCTCAAAGAGGGGTGCCTATGGACTATTTTTTGGTTTTTTAATGGTAAGAATGATATAAGTTCTTTCGGCAGACACCTTAATATTAATTGACATTGCTTGTGTATAACCCACCTGAATACTTACCGTTTTGCAGGTATCCCAGTAGTTACCAGTGCACACAAGCAAGAATCACGTTCCTCAATATTTTCACGCCGGATTCAGGTTAGCTTTTCACCAATTGTTTTTACCTTGGCAATTGATTATGAGCATTGCCTATTTATGTATTCTCGGTGTTCTTTTGACAGCCTGGTATTCGTATTGCGTCCATATCTTCCAAGGAATAGATCTCTGTTTGGGCCTCATTACACGGTAGGCGGTAGGGGTTTACCGGTACCGTTAAGGGCACCGGTACCGGTAAACCCCTACCGGTTTTACCAGCCGTTAAAGTAGGGTGCCGCAAAGGGACCTCGGAGCTAATTACGGTACCGCAATTTGCGATACCGTAATTAGCACCTTCCCCATTCCCATTATGCCCTATGGGGGCAAAAATGGGAATGGGGAAGAGCCTTGGTGAATGGGGAATTACTGCCCCCGCTCACCTTGGAGTAGAGCGGTAATTCCGCCATCCACCAAGGCGGACACGGTAAAATACCGGCGGCAATCATGGCACTAATAGCGCCATGGTTACCGCCTACTGTTTAATGAGGCCCTTTGTCTTTTATTTAGACAGAGGGGTACATTGTTTTTCTTTTTATGCTCTGTCCTTGTCTTGCGCTACCTTGCTGTCTCTCCTTGATCTCCTCACCTCGTTGTGACCCAGGGCGTGTTACAACACCATCATGTTGCCTGTCTTCACACTGTGTTCTAGCCATCCGCTTGTTTCTTCTTTGTTCTCATTTCCAACTTGAATTGGGGGATCTTGTGTGCGGCCCCACCGGGAGCTAATGTCTTCCCCGCTACTGCTAGGTGGTGCGGTCAAGTACAGCCGTTGGGTCCTCTTACTGTTTCCAACTTCATGCTTCACTCTTCTAATTACAGTTCATCTTGGATCCTGCCCACCCTGGGGACTTCCTGGGGACTGTGGTACTGGAGTCTGATGTCTAATACTGCATGTGTAGTCCTCTTTGGTGCCTCTATGCGGTTTGGGGTCTGACTTATATCTGAGCGTCTATGTGTGCTCTAAAATCTGCTGCACTTTGGACATGCAGGCTTTAATCAGTCACCAGGCCTCATACCCTTTATAGGTGTTACTATTGGTGCTCTGTCTGTCCCTTATTCTTTTCCCCCTAGTTTACCCTGTTCATTATGAGGGGTGGATGCAAGGGATCTATGTTCCAGTGTTTATTCGTTACCGCTACATGCACCTGCTCCCGGGCTGTTAGATCCACTGTATTCTGTTTGGACTTGCCCCATCCTGCTGCAATCAGGGCTCCGCAGTGGCCCCTTTGCTTTGCTTCTTGAAAAGTCCCGATGCTGGGCTCTCCACTTCCCCCTGCGGCGCCTCCACGGGTTTTCGCTCCAGCGGCTGGTTCCTGCATCGTGCTGCATGGACTTATGGTTATTGCACCCTCATTACGGGCTTCTGATCTCGTCTCCGTCCTCCGCTGTTAGACCGACTCGCCGTTGTCACTGATTGTGAGTCACTCGGTGTTCAGAGGATCTAACTTCGCCATCTGCGGACTGTGTGTCTTCTGCCTTATACCTTCTTATATACTCACGCCTGCCGGTGCCCTCTTTTAATCTGTACCACTTCTATTTACTGTGTGGGAGCTCCTTCCCAGGGGTTGCTCTGCTCAGTCGCATGCATCCTCTTCTGTGCGACTCCGCGGGCCATGCACTTCTGTTGCCTGCGGTCATGCCGTACTGGCCGCAATATTGTCCCGCAATGTTCTGTTTCTCCTGGCGAATGTGAAGCTGCTCCTGGTATTCTGCCCCCGATCCCCGAGTCACGTGTCACCACATGTGCATGTTCCTTGTCCCCTCCGGGTTCGTTCCTTCATGTGCTTATGCAGCTGTCTGCAGTTCACCGGTGCCCCAGGTCACATTTCGATGAAGTGGCTGTATGTTCCTCGGCTGTCTGTCCGCTTCTGTGCCTCTACCGGATGCTTCAATGTATCTCTGGTGAGTTGAGTTCCTCACTGTTGTAGCAGCCTTCCACACACCCGTTACAGTGCGTCCTTGTGGTCGCTACGTTCCTGTTCCACGTCTAATGCCCAGGTCTGCTTTTCAAATGAGCTTGTGCTCCGATTCACCTCAGCTGCCCCTCTGCCTTGAGCCTTTGTTCTTCTATCAGGTGGGCACCATTTTAGTTATTTGTCCACAGGAGCACTCAAACTTCTAAGCCTTTATGTTCCAGCCTGCAAGCACGATTCTTCCCGGACTTTGTTCCGCAGCATGCTCCTCATATTCATCCTGCAGTAGTCCCGATTCCACTTGTCTTCGCATACATTATATGCCTATTTTCTGCCGGATCGTTGTCGGATCATGGGAGCTCCCGGAATATGCGATTTAGCTCTTGGCTATGTAGCCATGCACCCCGGCAGAGGGTTACATTGTTGGGAAGACCTCGACATAATCTAACTAGCTTGTGGACCCACACCTTGGGTGTCTGCACTAGTGGTTGTAAATAAGGATGAGGACAAAAACACCTATGTATTGATAAAAGAGTACCCAACACAGCCATTGAAAGGGATCAGCACCATGATCCTAACATTGATTATTATTATTATTTGTTTATATTTTTTATTTTGTTTGGCTGATTAAGCATCAACCTTTCAAAACACAATCAATTTACATGATATTAAAACAAGTAAAAAGAAAAAAAGTAATCTTCACACTTTTCAACTTACAAACTATAATCCTTGAAATTATGATACAATTATTTGATGTAAATTACGTACTAAGAGAAAAAAAAGGAAAAAGTACAAAACACACATTGAAATTATTAAAAAGAAGTTAAGACAGAAGTAAGCAGAACCTTAGATGTCATTTGTCAATGATTTATCGCTACTTGCTAATTTCAGAAGACTTAATCAATTAATTGCAATATGCCATTTTAGTGTGATCCACCTTATTTTTACAAATTTTCAACATCAGATAAAGCTAATTCCAGTAATTGTATAGTTGCAATACTTATTGATATTTTATTTGTGGTGAATATAGCCCACCAGATCTCTTTGTATGTGTATGGGCAAAATAGAGAGGACATACATTTGAATAGGTACTTACGCTGTACCAACAGGCCCTTGCATTCTACAATAATATGTTGTAGAGTTTCTCTAGTGTTCCTACTTTTGCAGTGCTGACAAAATCTCATATCTTTATCAATAATACGTCTTCGGGCTAGAATATCTTTTGTAGGCCATAGATTCATACAAAATCTTAACATTTTTGTCCGCAGCTGGTTTGAAGGACATTTAACAAGATAATCTGCCATGTTACGAAATTTCTTAGGGCCGAATACATTTCTATCAAAATCAACTAGCAGTAGGCATGCTTTTTGCATGTGGAGCCAATCATTATTATATAGTTTGTTGTTAGCACTTATTGGATTGTCCAATAACTGTTCCAAGGTAATGGCTGCTGCTTCAAGGGCATTTTCCATGCAGGCTCTCCATTTAGTTGGAAATATATGAGAGGATGGAGATAGCAGATGTTTGGCCAATACAGTTAGAATATTTCCTGAGGACATCCCCAATAAGCATTTCCTTAATAGACAACACATTTTCCAGATCACTGTCACGACCCTCGCCCAAAACCCCCTCTGGCAAACACATTGGCCAGGTGGAGTCAGGACTCGGTCCTCTAGAGCCTGGCATCCTCTTCAAAAGCCCTCATGAGGCCAGTCCTGGTGCCTATGGCGCCAGGCTCATACACCATGAACAACAATGTGCTTGGGAACTACTTTATTGTATTGTCAGCCAACATGGAGGCATCCCCATAGCTTGGTTCCTAAGAACCAAGCTATGCGGTCTAGTGTTTTGGGGCTGGCAGGCCTGGAACTACTTTCCCTGGTACTACTTTACCTGGGCTATATAAACCACACCCTGACTGCAGAACATGCTTCGTGTTACTTTGCAGCTTGCAACGTGACGCTCACCGTGTCCAGCTATTCCCTCGAACCTCAGAGAAGCAGAACCTGCAAGGAGACAAAAGGAACATCATTAGCAGCAGCATCTTACCTGCAGTCTTCATCTTTAAACACTCGCAGCTACTGAGAATAGCTTCCTCGAATCTGCACGCCTCCCGGACAGAACGACCTCAAAGAGGAAGGTAGAGGCAACATTAAAGAAAGCTGTAGAGACATTTACAAATTACGAACTGCTCAAAAGGCTTACCTGGCTGGTCGCCTCTCGGCTGGCACCACTCCGGACATTCTACTCGCGCCGAAGAACACTGCGACCTACAAGGAAGGAAAACACAGGTTAGCAAAGGCAAGACTTTGCAGCGCTGCGCATAGCGCTTACTTACCGCATCATAGCACTCTTAATGTGCCATAATTTACCAGCGGGGCTCAACCAAGCCAATTGGCCGCGCTGAAGCTGCGCATACCAAAGGGGGAAAAAATAGACATTTTAAACAAAGAAAGGCATGCAGAATAGCAACAAAACTAAAGAGCAGCAATAGGACCTACCTGAACAATATGAAATGGGCCGGCGTCAGTGAAGTAACTGGACCGCACTCGCCCATGAAAGACAACGCACCACTGCAAAGAAGGCAGGACGGAGAGCTTGCCTTATTCTACCACAAGGCAGAACCTTCCCCACAAACCACATCAGGACAAAGCTGAGAAGCAGACCAGCGAGTAACCCAGCTGGGTGGCGTCATTGTGGATACCCGGTGAGCTTAACAATCACTTGTATGTGTAATGACAAGGATCCCAACTCATAATGTAATAGCATACCATGTGTACTTTTTGGAAGATTAAATACTTGTTTCCAAAATCGTGCTTCCAATGCATTCCAAAACATGACTTCTTTGGTGTCATTGTCTCAGCTCCATACGTGATGATTGGGACTACTTTTTGCTGACAAAAGGCCATTACATGAGAACAAGTGAAATTCCCATATTTATAAAGGAGGATTTTGGCTTTTGATATTAGTGTTGTCAGTTTTGCTTCAATGGTGTTTTCATGGGCTTTGTCATCTTGAAATGCACTAAAAAGCAAGCCCAAATATTTGTATTCAGAAACCACCTTCAGATTTTGCTTGTATATACTCCATGTAAAACGATTAGAGTATTTGGTGGTTACTTTCCCACATTCGACAACCTACGTCTTTTCTATATTGATTGATAGATTGTTATTATCTACATATTGCTCCAGTGCGGTCAATAGATTTTGTAGGCCACTAGGGGTTTGTCACAGAAGCACCAAATCATCCGCATATAGCTGCCATGCTAGTACCTGGTTGTCCAATTTCAGAGCATCAGCTGTTACATCTAAAAAGGTTTGTACCCATATCTTGAATGAACAAATTAAAGAGGGTAGAGGCTAATAAGCAGCCTTGTTTGTGACCGCGGTTGGTACTAAATGATGAAGATAACAATCCATTTACAGTCAGCCTCACCTGCATTGTGGTGTTCATATGAAGTAATTGATTATTGATATTAATGTGTTTGGGCATTTATATTCGATCAATTTATCTAGGAACAGCTAACAATCTATTGAGTCAAATGCCACACAGAAGTCAACAAAAGCCATATACAATGGTTGCTTAAGTGTGGCATACAAAGACTTAAGGGCATTAAGTGTGCTGATGTTGATAGATGTGTCCATGCTGGCAACAAACCCTGTTTGGAAAGGATCTCTCGTATTGGATGCCAACGACCACACGTTAAGATCTCTTAAAACAATTTGAGTGTAGATTTTGTTGGGGGCATCCAACAGTGCTATCGGTCTGTAGCTTGCTGGATCGTGCCAATGTCCTTTTTTGTAGATTGGCATGACAATAGAGAGTCACCAAGAGCCATACATGTGTTGTTTATGTTGCACAGATATAAAAATGAAATGCAATATTGAGGCCCAACTCTTTGGATGTTTTTTTAGAGTGAGATTAGAAAGGCCATCAGGGCCTGGTGCCCTAGAGGCACTGAGTTTATTTATATAGAGAAGTATGTCATCTCTATCAAATTCTACTCTACTTTTTTTATTTATGTCCATCCATGGTTCTGCTACACATTTGAGCCTAGGTAATGTATATAGTTGGGTAAAATGGTCAATCCAGTTCTTTTCAGTTACTCCATTTACTTGGATGGATAACTGTGTATGGTTTGTCACAGTGTTGAGAGCCTGCCAGATCTGTGCCGTGTTTTTATCTTGCAATGCTCTCAACAGTGTTTCGCCATCTTTCCAACACAATGATGCTTTAATGCCCCTCATCCAATTTCTGTATTTGGTTTTGATTAAACATGAAACAGTTGCTGTATTTTCAATGGGAAGCATCATTGCTTGTCTCTTTTGTTTCTGATACAGTGTCTTCCTCTCTTTGATATCCTGATATGCGTGAAGCATCCTTTAATAGAGGATTTGTTTTTTGGAGCATTCTTGGTCTATAGTTGCATACAATGATAATATTCATTGCCACTGCCTTGCAATTGATTTAACAGGTTGTGATAGTCAATTTCAAGATGTCTATTAACATCTAAGAGTCGTTCCTCTGACCATATTAATCTATTTGACTGGTTGTTGACTTTAAATCTCCCAAATATGTATTCTTGTGGAGGAGTGGCACCATATTTCGTTACATTCCACTCTAGGGTTAACATTGAATGATCACTTTGCGTAGTGGGAATTACAGAAAAGTGCAGAATGCATGTAAAACGTTTCTTGTCTACATACACATAATCAATTGTGGCACTCTGATGGCCCGTTTCACAGGTTTTCTGCGGAGGTATGTCATTCAAAATGGCCCCATTCAGTAGCACCAAATTCCATGAGTTGACAAAGTAATTCCACATGTTAATATGTTCAGATGTCTTTGTAATTTTCTTATGAAAAAGATGTATATTAAGATTGCCAGCTACAATGGTGTGGCTTATATCACCAGACAGCGCAATCATTACCATTAGCTTATTAATTTCATGAAAGTAATTTGTGTCTGTGAACCCCATTGGGATCCCCATTGATTATATGATTGTCCTACTCAATAATAATAATAATAATAATAATAATAATTTGGCATTTATACAGCGCTACAAACCCTCAGGTATCTGAGCACTGCTTATTATTACCCACGGTGTGTGGTGCTCATTTATCGACCTCGGAAGGATGAAAGGCTGAGTTTGGCCCTGCCGGGATTCGAACCTGCGTTAACAGGCTCTGAACCGATGTCAAAGCGAGCGCTCTACTCTACTCTACTATACTCTACTCTACTAATAAGGTAGCACAATTTGCAAAACTCAATCTGAATCATGGATATCATCAGTTGGAGAATACACCTGCACTCAGGCCTCCAGAAAGGGGTCATACCAGGACTTTGTATGCATGAAAATCTTGTAAATACGACAGCTTTATTATTTACCTGCATACATTTATGCACCGGTTTAGAGCAGAGGGCAGTGCAAAGGTCAGGTTACTTGACAGAAACCAGAACGCTTCTTTTGATTTCTATCTACATGGATGTAATTGCAAGGCATGGAGAAATGCTTCTGAAACAGAATATTTTTCTCTGAAGCCTTTCAAAAAATAAATGGCACATCGTGATAAAAGGATTGGTTTCTTTACGTTCAACTTCTGCTGTGCTGGTTGTAGATGCTCATGGTGCAAACAGAAGCACTGTGCATATTTATTTTCCTAGCATTTTAGGATTGTATAATTAATAAGATAGAAAACTAAACCGCAATTGAGAATTAAGCGTTTGTAACAAATTATGCTTTTTTTCCCCCAGTGAAAGCAAAGCAGTATTGCACAATTTTATTTTTCCGAGTTCCTCTGCTCTGTGCATAATCATGCAGAGGCAGATCATTTTTACACTTAAAATGTAATTTATAGTCTAATTATGAAACCAGCGAGTAAAAAGATGAGCATGCACTGTCTAGTTTACATCCATTCAACCTTGCAGTCAAAAGAAGAGTCTTTGCTTAAGGGTGAGTGATTTTCATTACAACAATTCTAGGTGTTATAGCCTCACAAATCTCCAAGACTACAATGAAAACCTCCAAAACCTGACTCTCCTGGAAGTGTAAGCGCTGTTCAAAAACAAACAAATGAAAGTTACATTTGTAATTGAAATAGAAACTCAGCAAAACATGTCTCTGTCGTAATCCAGATATGTATTTAACTGTATGTAGTGCTTTGTGCATCATTCGGCCAACATCTATGCAATGTGTTTATTATAGCTCAGTCTATACTCAGTTTACCGACCTTTGAAGGATGTTCACCAATAAGCTCAGCCTTTTGAGCACTCGTTGCTACAATCTGTGCGTGATCTGTAGGTTGCAGGTTGAAATCCGGGCAAGACCAACTAAGACTTACATCCTTTCAAGGTTGATAAAGAAGTACCAACTTCGGTTTGGTTATAATTGTGATAAATATGTTCTATTTACAACGTTTTTCCAAAAGCGCTATATAAATAACAATTTGACCATGAGATTAGGTATAGAATTTAGCATGGAGTCCTTGCCTCTCTGCACTGTTGTATCATAGCATTGGCATAACATTAAGTAGAAATAGTTCCAGGAAATGAGGATTTTCATTAAACATCGAAAGACAATTCTGCTTTCGAACCTGAAAACACACAATACAATTCAGGTTTGCTCTACTATGTAATTGGCTAGGTTTTTGGTTTTCAACATTTTTATATATACAGGAGAGATCAAATGGCCAGACCTTAGAGAAATAATGAAAGGTGTATTTGTCATAATGCAGAGAGCTGCTGTATGGTAATGATTTCCATACCGTTTTGGACATGTTGGCTGGATGTCACATACATTTTACTCGCTTGCAAAGGAGAAAACTCATTTTTACTCTCTTGAAATCACATTTACTCTCAACGTTTCAAAAAAGGGAGTAAAATACTCACACCTCAAAATCTTATCTGGAGCACTTTATGTACTTGAGACCAATTACAAACATTCTGAAAACACAGAAGATTGTTCAGATACAAAAGACAGAATTTTGGCATATCATCTTCTGCAGAAATATTTCAGGAAGCATTTTGTCCCATATTTAGCCCTTTCATACACAACTTTAACTACAGCAATGACATTATGGTTTTTGGTCGCATCCAATTGGAACACGATCAGGACTGTGATGAGTTTGAGCTGCTCTTGTAAAGACAGGCTTCATGCTTAATTACAATAGATGAAAGTAATTCAAACAATCAACATCTCCTGCCTCCATTCTAAACTTTTGAAGTCCGATCTTTTCTGGGAATGGCACAGTACTGTGCCTGTCACTTAACCAACTACACCACCCTCACTGACTCTCAATCAGCGGATGAAGCAGGGCCTGCTATTCGTTTAGTGAGTGGCATGCCAACAAGCATTTCATGACATTAAAATGGTGCTTGCATAATCTAAATGTGTTGCCTACTTCAGTCCGTCCTGGCAAACTGAAGTCCTTGTTGATGCCAACCCAGGGCTGGGTGCGTTTTTGGGCCAATGCGATGCACAGGTACACAGAACTTGAAACACATTGTTGTGTCTGCCATTAGGCCTTTGTCAACCACAGAGACTTCATATTCTCAACCTGAAAAGGAGAGCCTCGCAGCTGATTGGGCATGTGAGCATTTTCATCTTATCTGGATCAGAAAGCGTTTCACAATAATTACAGACCATTAAGCCCCACTTTCCATATTTGGCAACCCTAAGACACAAATGCCCACGAGAATTCACCAATGCGGTATCAAGCTCCAGGAATATGATTGCGGAATCATACACAAACCGGAGAAGGTTTTGAACCGTGGCAAACTACCTTTCAAGGCACTCTATAATGAACAAGCCATTTCTTGGGATGGTAGAAGCAGAGGAGTACCTGAATTGCATTTCTGATACTATGCCATCTGCCATGGCCATAAAGGATCAGGACAGAGATGCAAGCAATTACTCGATATGGCAGAGGGCATTACATGATTCCTGAACAAACACCTGAAAAGGGTCCGAAGTGAGAGGGACCAGTCATTGTGAGACGAACATCCACTGTTTTTCCACTGTTCATTCTGAATTCACGGCCTCAACTCAAAGCCTACTGTTACGGGGCATGAAGTTAGTGATACCTAAATCTCTTCAAAAGGGTGGTGGTGGATACAGCTCATGAGGGCCATTATGCTAAGGTAAACGCCAAACGACTACTGCGCCATCAAGTCAGGCTTACTTATATGGACGAAGCAGTAGCAGCAATCGCCAGGCATTATAAAGCATGTCAATACGCAGCGAGAGACGAGCATCCACTTCCACTACAAGTGAGAGAATTACCAAAGCACATGTTGGACAGAGTTGCCATTGATTTCTTCGGTCCCCTCTCTGGAGGGTCCTACCTTCTGCTCATTGATAAATACTCGAGGTCTCCGATAGTGTGGTCAGCACCATCCACACAATTTTGCAACGTGGGAGGATTTTTTAGTGAATGATATGATATGATATGACATTTATAACGCGACTATACACAAGAGTTTCAAGCGGCATCTCAGACATTGTCGAGTCAGATAATGGACCCCCATTCAACAGCGCTGATTCCAAGGGACTGTCATTGCATCTTGGCCTTCAACTTCAGAGGCGTACACCTTTGAGGCTTCACTTATGAAGGGAAAACAACTCAAGGCTCGAGTCCCAGCCCTGCCCAATACAAATTGTGAAAATTACACCGAAATCTGCAACACCAATTGCCAGGTAAACGAAAACCTATGATGTAGAAGTCTGGATAAAAGAAGAGCGAAGGTCACGGCTTTTGGATCATTGTGAGGCAACAAGAGGCAGAGAAATATGATTCACTATATGGCCTTACACCTCTTCGAGTCATAGAAACAAAGAGCAGCTTGGTCACGCCAAGCTTCCAAGAACAACTGAATAACAAGAGGTGCCTCTCATTTGAAACGGTTTGTGGATCATAAAGATGAGACTGCTGAAGAGTCAGCATGAGTACAGTCCCACTGAAGGAGAACTAGAGACTCCACTGACAATACAGACATCTGCTCAATGGGAAACGGCAGGTGCCAGACCTAAGAGGGAAGTAAGGAAACCAAAGAGACTAGTAGAAGACATGTGAGAAGAGTCATCAAAGGGTGTGGGGGTTGCTATGTCCACATAGAGCACACATACAGTTAATGCACCCCTACAACATTCAGAAAAGGAACTCGCTGGCCTGCACCAGGAAGCATGTGAAAGGGAGGAGATAAGGAGAGGGCTGGGGCGGAAGGGGAGGCACTGTAGGTTCCTATTTTAGAAGCATCGATCCTCATTCTGTAAGAAAAGGAAAAACGAGCAATGAAGATCTTTCCAAACCATCATTGTGGTGTGCAGGAGGGTGTGTGTGTCGACAGAACAGAGCGGGCAACTGGGCATGTAGATGATTTCCATGATGGGGAAATCGCTGGTCATGTGTATGTTGAGCATTGTTGAAGGTGATAGATAGGACGGCATTGTAGAGGCTTGTGTTGGATTGTGCACTTTCAGAGTGTCTCTTAGGTATTGATGAAGACTTTTGTGTGTCTTCCTGCAGTACTGAAGGGAGGGACGTTTTAGTGTGGCGGGTTCCTCCCCCAGGATCATAAAAAGGTTTGTTTGAGATTATAATCATACTCCTGGCTTGAGTTAGTAAGGGCGTGAGAGCTGAGTCTCATTATGAGCTGTGTGATTACAAGTGAAATGTGTTGTCCATGAGGTGAGGCTAACTGACGTGTCTGGGGTCAGCTGTGGACTGGGTGTTGTACTTAGGGTTGGTGATGAGGTAGCAGTGCCAATGGCTTCTACGGATAGGTTAGTGCCATACCACTAATTGTGGCAGAGCCATGTGCAGTCCCAGTAAAGCATGTTTGCTCCCTCAGAAGCAGCTATCAGCTGAGGAGTGCAAGCCTGTGTTGTCGGGACTCCTGTTTCCCCTTTACATTCAGTGTCCCATCCACCCTGGCGCAATGGACTATGCAACGCTCTGTGCATTTGGGTTTCTAGTTTGTGCATTACTGTGTAGAGGAAGCTTTTGAGCATCTAGGCAAATGAGGGCTGGCTGTGGCACCGAAAACATGATAGCAGCACACGTGCAGGAAGCATTACTGAGGGCGAGGTGTTAATTGATGTCTCTTCCTGCTTCCTCCCTGGAAGTGTCATCCTGTGCGAGCTGGCAGCAGGCTGGAATGGCTAAGTAAACAGAAGCATTTGTGTTTGTATTCGTATGTTTGCATGAACTCATGGGAAGGGTTTGTGTGTGTCTGCAGGTGAATGTACGTGCATGTTTGTGTCCAAGTGAATTCTTTGCTTTTGTGGGGCTGGTGTTTGTAGAGGAGTGGGAGGGACGAGGGAGAAGGCTTGGGGATGTCCCTGCTGATTTCTGATGGCAATCCTGCAATGTTTTGGACCCTTGTGGCAAGACATAATGCTACAAGGCAATTCTGCCAGCATGAACATTTCTTCTTATACCGACAATATTTTGAAAAGCTTTAATTTAGTTGTTTAAATTCAAACCTAGGTCTAGAGCACCAGAGTGCTGTGCAGGTTGTGGCTAGCCAGGATGTGGGCTGGCATCTTTTAAAAGTAGCTCAGTACTGTCGGTGCTGTCTGTGCGCCAGTCTGTACATTCATTAGGATCAGTCCTTGGTCAGGTGTTGTTGAAATAGCCATGTTTTTACAGATTTGTGAAATGGCTGGTGTGATACGCATGAGTGTTTTTTAGATAATAAATTCACTCTTGAATAGTATCCTGGCTTGTATAGGAAGACAATTTAGCTCGTATAGGACAGCAGCTGGGAGCCCCGGTGGGAGGGCATTTCCCCCATCGATGTGCAAGACCCCAACGGCCTGCACTATGTCCCGGAAGTCCTGCGGCAGGATGAAGGATTTTTTTTTGCTATGGGTGGAGATTTGGAGCCAGACCATTTGGGCATTACTATACACAGCTATCATAAGTGTATTCTTACAGTGGTAATATTGGCATTATCAGGCACAGCCACTATGAGTGCATTCTTAAAGTTGTAGTACTGGCATTATTAGATGCAGCCACTACTAGTGTGTGCTTTAACCTAAGCCAATACAAGGGTTTTCTGAAATTTGTAATACTAGCGTTATAAGACAAAGCAAGAACACATTCCTTTTTGCATTGGTAATACTGGCGTTATTGAATCCAGTGTGCTGTAGGGCACCACCTGGGGAACTCATAATGATAATAACATTTATGAAAAAAGTATCTGGCTCACAACAGTAATCATATTTGCTCTATGTGGGGTGCACAGAGTTGAAGACATGGCCAGGAAGAAATCTTCTTGCTGCTGGGGGCATCCCATTAATGTTAAACCTTGTCACTGTAATAATCAAATTCACTATCACTGTGTAACCATTCTTTTCAATATATTCAACATTTCAATATAAAAATGGCCATTTCAAGACAAAGCAAACAGACAGCGATGCCCTGTCTGATGCATTTCTTATCAAATTGATCTTTCATGAGGGAAGTATCTGGCCACTTCTTCAATACTGACATTATTGGGTACATCCAAAACAAGTGTGTTCTTGAAGTGGCAAAACTAGCATTATTAGTCACAGCCACCTCCTGTAAAATCTTAAAGCAGTGGCAGTAATGCAATACATTTGCACACAACATGTGTGTTCTCGTTTTGTGACAATACTGGCTTAAATTGTCACAGCGAGCATTTACTTGTTTTTTTCTGTGGCAGCACTGGCATCATTAGAGACAGCCATCACAAGTGTGTCTTACAGTGACAATGCTGGCATTATTGAGCCCAGCCAACATGAGTGATCCTGCAGTTGCAATGTCAGCATTATCAGACACTGCCAACACAAGTGTTATCACAGTGAAAAAAACTGGCATTATTTGTAAAGGCCAACGTGAGTGTGTTCTTATGTTTGCAAAGTCAGCATTAAAATGTCTTCTTGCAATATGTAGTAGAACAATGCTACCATGGTATTGTGTGCACAGCATAGGCATCATGAAGTGTTATGGGTGGAATATCCTGTGGGTAAAAGCATCTTGAAAATGCATTGCAGAATGTGGCTGAGTACTGTTGGTTCCTTCACATCTATTGTATTTTTCATGTGTTACCTTACAGAACCAATTGTACATTGTATGGCTTTTTACCCAATTATTTGCAAAAAGTGTGTTGTAAATACGCTATTCTAATTTCTTATTATAGAGCTATTCTTGGCGGAGAACCAATCTACAACCCCACTCGTTGGTTGCGGCTCCCTTGCTATGCTCATTTGCTCACACTATTTAATGGGAAATATCACATTCAAGAAAGTCATAAAACACCTCTAACTGCACGGATGTTGAGTGGGAGTTGCTGGCTGCCCTTGTCACTCTATTTCCTGTTGATACATCTTGTAAGCGATGTTGACATAGTGGTTGTGTGTTCTTGTTTTAGCTGGTATCGGGTGAGATATCTTGGGATGTACATGGTTAGAGGTCTGGTTTTGGCGGTGTAGTTTCTGACCAAAAGCTTTTAAATTGATTCAATGGCGTGTTGTATGTGTTCCTGCTTCTTCTTTGTTACTCTTTTGGTTGGTGCCATGGTGGCGTACCATGCCATGAATTGGACCCGAACTTGTATTCTGCTTGGATTCTGCTTTCTCTGTGGTTTCTCATCATGTTGGTGTAGGAGTTCCAGGAGACTTAAGTGTGTGGTCTAGAAGCCTCTTAGTGAAGTAACCGTATGGCAGGCAAACTTGCTAGTGTAACTAATCTAATACCATCTATGAATGAAGGTTGTTAATGATGAGGTAGCAGTGAATGGTGTCAATCTAGAATTATTATCTGGAGCAGCCTTCCGGTAGCAATGTATATGAAGCAATAGTCAGGCGACAATGCATGTGTACTGAGGCACGTAAAGATATAAGTGAATCAGCAGTAGAGGGAGCTGTAAATGCGACAAAAGTGAGGAGTGACAGTTAAGTTAAGTATATAAGAAAACAACACTCAAGGAGAGCAATATAAATAAAAGGTGCACAGTAGTTAAAAATCAACGCATGTTTACTCAACAATCAAGGAGCATTACACATAGAGTGCATCTCTGAAGCACGCAATAAAGGGGCAATGTATATGGAGTTGAGTTGCCCAGTGTCCAATAAGGGTACAATATAAGCAACAACAATCAAGAAGCAATATGTATGCGGCAAAACATCACAAGTATTGTATTCGGATCGGATCACCCAATCAACTGGAGATTAGGCAGCAGTGTATATGTAGGAAACCCTTGGTTGTAAATCACTGGCAATGTGAATAGAGCCACAGGGAGGATGAGCAACCACGGCAAAAATATAATGCAAACAAATAAGGGCAGGATATATGGCACAAATAATTAATCAACACTTTAGAAATACCACATATGGAGGAGCCATAAAATGACCTCTTTACGTATGGGATAAGAGAATTCTTTGCTGCCAGTATTTGCTCCAAGAGAGAATAAATGACTGAACTGGTGAGACATGCCCACGTATGTTCTTGTGTGACAACCAACATGCGTGTCTGGTTTCGTGGGGGGCTCCCAGCAAGAAACAGCAATCCCCCAAAAACAACATTGTGTAGGTGCAGACCACTAATGGCCTTAGCCCAAACAGGGTCCACCACCTGAGGAACGAGTGCACATTTTGTACGTAAAGAAAGGTTTATTGTACAAATTATCCAGGGAGCAGTTGATACATTATTATACATTTAGCAACAGTTAAAATACTCCCAGATATTTTATTACCACCCACCCCTCAAACATGATTAGACAAAACATTTACAAAGAGGTTCCATCTTTTCCAAATCCATTCTTTCTCATTAGTTCTCACCAATCTTTATGATCATTTTCTTATCGTGTTTGAAGTCCGCCTTTGTTGGGGATTGGTCCATGGTAGGTCGTGACATCACGGTACATTCACATATAACATAATTTATTACTTAGTAACAACTGGCGTACAACCTTTAACCTTAAATGTGACTGGACATGGTCCACTCTGATATTTTAGCAATGTGAAGAAGGGCTGAACGAACAGGTTTCTCTTTGAACTACTGCTGCAATCTCATCCACCTGGGACTCCTGGCTCCTCTTAAAACATTCTAATTTATGCGACCACTACTCCAACACATGCAACCTATAGTTTCACCTTGTGAAAACAATTAAACAAATGGGCACCATAGCCGCAGGCCCCATCTTTATTGCTGGCCCAAACAAATGGTCAACCCCCTCTACTCGTCGACTTCAGTGCAATGAGCAAAATTACATCTATTCCTTTCGGAACTGTTGACCCATAAGACTTCGTCCTATTCACAGACTGGCCTTCTACGAGATGACTCATTCTTCCTCCATCAACCCCCAAGCCTGAAAAAGCAGAATGTCCCAGCTACATAAAATTCATTGTGCAACTACTATGCAAAGTCCTAATAAACTCACAAAACCCCACTATATGCAGATTTAAATAAACGCCTTTTTTTATTGTCTTAACCAAAACAAAATATTGACTTTTTACACCACCATCATAAAAAATAAAAGACGTTTTAAATATTATTACAGACAATTCTTAACAGCATTACATTGTAACAGAAGAAAAAGAAAAAAGAAAAAAACACATATAATCTTAAATCTTAAAACAGTAAAAAGCAAGACATTTCAATAAAACTAAGAACATTTACTAGAAAAGTAGAAAGAAAAAGAAGAATTCAGAGGAGTGGGGGAAAGAAACATCTTGGAAAATGGAAGCAGAAATTCAAAATGAGGGTCCCAAGACAGAGATTGGATACATATAGAATAGCTATCTTGAGCATTTCATATTTCACAGTTCGACATAGCTTTCTTTCCCGTCAAGTTTAGATCTTTCAAAAGTTTCACCAGTTTCACCACTTCGATCGTAAGAAAAAGTTCATGTCCTAAGACTAATCTTTCCCAGAATGTGTTAGAGGCTAATGACCCAACATTATGGGCAAATCATTGTAATCTTTGGACTCTTAGGTCACAAGTCCCTGTACATTTTAATAGAAGATGTTGAATCGATGGTCATTCAGTACCTTCCCATTTTTCACATATGTCAGTAGGAAAGAGTGATGTATCTCTGACATGCAACATTTCTAGAGTAAGCAGTATATTTAGTCTGAGTCAAAGGAAATCCATTCGGAAATCTGGTGCTAGAAATTTCTTTAGATAGAATGGTAGAAAAGATCTTGATTTATCTGTTAAAGTAAGTGAAGATGACAATTTGGCTAATCCCATCCCATCTATTGTCCTTATCCAGTCCATTTCCTTCATGGAATCCTTGGTCTTTAATGGGTTTCGGATCAGAGTTTCTATTCTAGAATTTGACTGTGTTAATATTTCATTGCATTTAACCTTTAATTTATTCAAAAATTAATTATCTGCTTTCTCCATCATTACTGCAAGGTCTTCATAGAGAGACAATGGTGGAGGATCAAGGATCATTCTGTATACAAAAACGCATTTCCATTCCAGCCAGGCCAAAAAAGAAATAGGGCCCAGTTCATATCTCATACAAACAATTGGGGCAGAAGTAGGAAGGCACAAAGCTCTTTTCCATAACTTTGCTTCATCCTTATCCCAGTTGATTTCAAAGGCTTGGTAGTTTCAGTCTAGGCCGAATAGGAGTATATATAGGCACAACTTTTCCAGTAGAGTATTTTCCACAAGAAGAATGGAAAATGTGCAGTATTTGGTATAGGTTTTCTTCATTTGTGATCCCATACTTAAGATCTTTAAATCTAATGCTAAGCGAAGCTGGGTTTTAGTCGGGAATGCTTTAATCTGTGTTCCCAGATGAATTACCTAATTTGTGACTGGAATTAATTGATTATCCATATGCCAAGTAAATTGTTTCAAAGTCCTAAGCGGATGCTTAAATATAACAATTGTAGATTTATTGGGAATTATTTTTAAATCGTTAGATGTTGCATAATCCGATAGAGCTTTCAGTAGTCGCTGTAGTCCAATTTGTGTATGATCCAATACAACTATATCGTCGGCATATGCCAGCCAATTTATTTTTACAATGCCGAGTTTTGGACTAATCAAACCAATTGCTTCCAGCCATTGAGGTAAATCTGAGAGATACAGAATAAAGAGGATAGGGGTGATCAAACAGCCCTGTCTAACTCCTCTTTCAATATTAATTTCACGAGACACATTACCGTGCCTATTCATTCTGACTCGTAAAGTCGAATTATGATGCAATTCTATTAAGGTGGCTAATAGGTTATCGGGAAGCCCCCACTTCCTCAGTTTTTCCCATAGCCGGTCTCTATTAATAGTGTTGAAGGCCTGAGATAAATCTATCCAGACTCCGAATAGGGGTGTGCCTCCCTTTATGAAGGACCCTGAACTAACACACGTAAGAACAAGGCCTTTTAAAGAGGTTGAGAGATCCCTCCTAAATCCTGTCTGTTGTTTCAGGATTATCCCCTTAATTTTAGGCAAATGTTCCAGGTCCGTAAAATTAGTCCCACAAAAATGTTTCCGTCAGCGTCTAGGAGTGAAATTGGCTGATAATTTGAGGCTGCGAATCAATCCCCTTTTTATAAATTGGGATAATGATGGAATATCTCCAAGACTCGGGATTTCTTTTAACACAATTATGTTGTCAAATAGGGATTTTAGGACCTTGACCCAAAGGGTTGGATCTAGGTTTAGAATCGCATTGCTAAGTCCATTGGGGCCTGCTGCTCGTGATACTGTTGATTTTTATTTATTGAGGTTAGAATGTCGTCCCTTTCAAATGTAAGGGTCCAGTCTGTTCATATTATAACTTTTGACTCTGATATCAAAAGTCCCATAGCCCTTGTAGAAGTGAGCCACTGAAGCCTGCTCCTCTATAATAGTATTCTGCGAGTAGTCAATAGGATTGTCCATCAAACCTATAATGGACCAAAAGTTGCAAGAGATTTTTAAGCAAATTGCTCTCAGCACTTCCCTCTCTCTTTGCAGTCTCTTAAACCTATGGGACCTAATCCAATTTCTGTTACCATTGTTAATTGATCTAATTCCGTCTGCATACTTTTTTGGGTCTTTTAGTGTTTTTTTCAATATTGCCTTTTGGGATTTTCTATTTCTTTTCTTCTCTTGAATTAACATATCAAACAGATGTTTATAAGGAGGTCGCATTGTTGAGATCTCGACAACTGCTGGTCTGTTAAATTGTATGCAATAGCGGCCAGCTTCTCAATAAGAGGATGACCCCCTCTATTAAAACTGACTACCCAGTTCCCAGCAGTATTTACAGACAGTTCTTGGTTATAGCAAGGGTGTAACACTTCCCGATCAAAGCTAAAGGAAGTTTCCAACATCGCATGATCGCTACAATTTCCATTAACGGGATTCAATTGAACACAGCTATCAAAAATCTTCTAAGATAAGAAAATGTAATTGATCGTCCAGTGAGACGGACCACTCCTCCATGTGGAGCCGGGGGGGATGTCCCCCTCGACATTCACATTCAGCATCCAAAGATCCCATTCCCTCATAAAATCACACCATGAATTTCCATGACTTGTCTTCAGTTTACATTTTCTCAAATTTGTTTTAGACCCAGTAGTAATACACTGTTTATAAAAATCTCCCATTATAACATTTTCGTCTGTTGGAAATTGGGAGGTATAATCAGTCAATATATCTCACAGTTTTTGAAGAAAATTCAAAAGTGAGGTTAGTACAGGAATCCAATATATATCTATTATTAACCAGGTCGAATTGGTCTTTTGTCCCCTCCTCTCTGCTCTAACTACCAAAATGCCAGGGATATCATCCGATAGTACTCTAGTGCCTGGAAATACCTGTAACGCTCACCTGATTCCCGCAGAGGCGCCGGTCTTGACTGGGTGAATGCCGTATCTTCAAAGGTGATGTGTAACACACGGTTGGCTCTTTGGGCTGGACCTCTGTGCACTGTATGTCTGACTCGAAGAGTAAGATGTCTTAGGTAAGTGAACGCCGAGCTCTCCATCTGCCTCGGGGCAGGGTGCCGTAACCAGTTTCTTCACTGGTGCAGGCCTCTTGACCTCAGAGGACTGCTGTCCGTCGTTAACTGCACGAACGGTAAGTTCTGGGCACTTCAAATGTCTTAAAAGTCTTTTGTAATGATATCTCTTGTTTTGCAGGGTTCCGGCGATGGCGGATGGCGGGCTGATGAGAGTTGAGGATCGAACCCACGTGAGGAATAAAAGCACCTGGAAGCACATAAGTAAGCGCTTGTAGCCTGCTTCACGATGCGCACTAACTGTCCCTTTTATCTTGCAGGTACAAGTTCGGAGCTTTAGAGAAGCTGAAGGGTGCTGGAATACCCACTGGATTCGGCGTGGGAAGGAGTAATGGCACGTGATTAATAAAGTTGCCCAATGTCTTTAAACGCACCTTCTTTTGTCTTTCAGATGTGGGATGCAGCGCCGAAGGCCTCCGGAGCGTGCGAAGAGCTGGTAAGCTTTTGTCTTTCAGATGCCGGAATGCAGTGCGAAGACCTCCGGAGCATGCGAAGAGTAGGTAAGCCTTTGTCTTTCAGATGCCGGAATGCAGCGCGAGGCGTTGGTGACAGCCGATGGACCAGGTAATAGATGCGCTGCCACTGAAGACCGTAGTGCTAACCTGTTCTTTCTTTGTCTTTACAGGTGCTGCTGAAGACTGGATTCCAGGATGGTAAGCCTTTGTTCCCTTAGGCCCAGGATCAGAAGCAGAAGACACGATGAGCGTTCTGCTGCAGAGAATGCAGAATAACGCAAAGCAAGATTCATCCATCGGGTGTGGTTTAAATAGCCTCCGGTAGTGCTTAGGTGTCTCCTTCCACAGCCATGCCTAGGTAAGAAAAGAGTTCCTGCTTTCCAGAAGAGTTCCAGTGTTCTGAACCTAGGGAGTGGCTCCTGCCCCACCCAACAGGAAAAGTAGTCCCAAACAGAAGAGGATCAGGGGTTCAACTGGCAGGTAAGTAAGCAGCATGGTCTGCTGCAGGTAAGTCCACCCAAGCATTATGAGCCCGGCGCTTCCAGCGCTGGGACTGGGCATCTTTATGAGCCTGGTGCCACTGGCGCCAGGACAGGGTCCAAAAGGTCCCAATTGGGACTGACTGGCACTCGGAACCGGGGTTATGGGTCTGCTTCCAAGGGAGTCGGGCAAGTCCTGATCTTTTGGAAGCAGAGATCATGACAATACCTCATGTCTACAGGCAATACACAGTCCACCGGCCGGGCATCCCATCCCTGTGCCCACTGCAAGTTGATGGTAGGTAGAGAAACCATCTAGTCCAAAGGGAGATTTAAACCACGCCTCCTAGAAAATAATTGAATCAAATTTGTGAAAGATGTAGCACTTCATAGTCTCTTCACAGAAGGAATTGTGGCCCCTAGTGTTCCAGGATAGGGATCGGATCAATTTACTGGCTAGGGTTTCTGTTCCAGAAAGCCCAGTTTAAGAAATAGCTATGAAACAATCTCTGGTACCATTTCCCAGAAATTGTGAGCTAGAGAAGTGATCCTCGCAGATCTTTGTTGAGCTTTACTTGATTCCTGATGTGGCAGTTCTAATGAGGGGATTTTTAGATGATTCCGGATGATCTCTTGATATCAAGATACCCCTATTGGTCCATTCACCTTCTGCACTCAAAATAGTTTCTAGGCCTAGTCTTGACTTCAGACTGATTTCCGTAATGCTGGTGTTTGAAGTATATGGAAAGCTGACCCGATCAATATCGGACGATGACAAATATTTTAAATCCAGAATATGTTTTATCTCCGATAGGATTCTTGGTCGATTTAGTGGAGATTTTGTGTTATTATCCTTTGTCACTGTTGATAGGAAGACCCTTAGTCCCCGACTTTGATCTTGGAGTTTACCCCT
Source organism: Ambystoma mexicanum (assembly GCF_040938575.1). Taxonomy (NCBI): domain Eukaryota; kingdom Metazoa; phylum Chordata; class Amphibia; order Caudata; family Ambystomatidae; genus Ambystoma; species Ambystoma mexicanum. Next base: position 348,174,788 of record NC_090922.1, read on the forward strand.
TGAGTGGGTTACTGTTCGTTCCTTAGGAATTGCCGTTGTTAGTTCTCCTGATTGATTTTTTTGATGTCTTTGGTCATCAGCCTTATACATCTCTTTGGCTGAAGGTAATCTATCTTGGCCTATTATGTTATTCGGCACCAATCCAGAGTAATCCTTTAAACCCATTTGCAGAATTTTGTCTTTTTGAAGTTCTGTTAAAATGGGTTCAGCCAAAGCTTTCATTGCTGTTTTTTGCTTGACATTCAAAAAGATATGAGCAGTCTTTCGAGAAGGTTGATTTGAGTCTGTTTGGATTCCTACCGTAACCTTTTTTACTTCAGGCTTGGGGGTTAGGATCTTAAAACTCTGAACTTTATCTAGGGCATTTGTTCCCCCTTTCTTCCTAGGCTCTGATTTAGTTCCCTTCTTTTTTCCCTGTACTGTTCCCCTGAATGTACTCCTTTTAACTTTTGAATAAATCGAATAGTAGCGGAACTTGGTCTTTTTTTCTTTGTTTAGACCCCTGAGGCAATCAAATAGCATAATTGACTTCATTTATCTGGACAGAGCTCTGTACTCACAGACTGTGAGATTAGAAGTTAGAGATCAATCATTCAGTGATCTTAATATGCTCGCAATGTCCTGGAAAACAAAATCCAAAACAGCGTCTGACCCAAGGAAGTATTATACTCCAGAACTAGCGATAAACAGCACAAAAATCAGGTTTCGTTGGAATGAAAACAAGTTGCAACAACTCAACGAGATAATAACGCAGAACTCACTTAAAGATGAACATACTCCGTACACCACGGCACTTTTCTTATTCAGACTGAATGGAACAGATAAGGGACCTAAGATCCAGAAAGTCCATGCTTTTGACAGTCACCAAAAAAATAAAAAAGCCCATCTGAGAAAAGATAAGAAAGCTGCTAGTCTGTTAGCAGAACCGGAAAGAACCTCCACCTTGCGCTTAATAAAATGTCAGTATAGAAACTGGTCACGTAATAGGAGAGCCTTGAGATACCAGCGAGATGGCGAATTAATGCTACATATATGGTCATCAAAAAGCACAGCCCTTATGTGGTAAATTCTTAACAAATCTGGAGGGCAAAACAAATTGGTTCAAATCAATGGTGTTACGGAGGAGAGTTGGTTACAACACTTTCAAGAACTGTACAGCTCAAAGAAATGGATCTTGCCACAAAAATCGATCATAACATGTGAAACGTGGCAGCTGGACATTGAGATGGAAGATATAGTGCACTTCACCAAAAAATCATCTAGCTCACGCACTCCGGGCCCGGATGGCCTAAGCAATGCTATGCTTAGAGCCTTTCCAGATCATTGGGCAAAGATCTTGTACAACATATTTGCCAAAGTGCTAAAAACAAAAACTATCCCGGATTCATGGCGTAAAGCAGTCGTAGTTCCTATTTACAAAAGCGGTGATAGACTTCTACTGCGCAACTACAGACCTATCTCATTGCTCGATGTCACTGGAAAGGTATTTGCTCGATTTGTATTACGAGACCTCAATCGATGGGCAATACAACATCATAAACAAGATCCCCACCAAACTGGCTTTATCCGTGGAATGGGAACGTGTGTCAATCTAATGTCTCTATATACTATTAAACAGCAAGCTTATATTACAAATCAACCACTGTATCTTGCATATATAGACTTTCATGCAGCATTTGACTCTGTGTCACGAGAGTTGCTAATCCATAAATTACAGAAAGCACAATGTCCAAACACTATTATGGAAATTATACAGGAGCTGCACACAAATACCTCATTGCAAGTGAGATTGAATCTCAAAGGTCTTTTGTCAACCCCTTTGTGGACCAAAAGAGGGTTGAGGCCAGGATGCATCCTGGCCTCAGCCCTGTTTAATTTTCTTATTCACGACTTACCTGATGTTTTTCAAGATGAAATTATAGACGCTCCAAGTCTGGGCGTGAAAAAGCTTCCTGCATTGTTGTATGCTGATGATCTCATCTTTCTGTCAAAAACGTCCTCTGGCTTACAACATTTACTACATGCTGTGACCACGTACACACCATGCTGTGTACACACGTTGTGTGACCACAACAATCAATTGATAGTGAACGCTGCTAAAACTAAGATCATGATCTGCAATACTCGTGAGAAGACTTCCAACAAATATAAATGGGTCCTACAGGGTGCTGAAATTGAGATAGTGATCAGATACACATATCTGGGAATGAGAATTGATGACCGCCAAACTAATAAAGCTCACTCAGAAATGATGGAACAGAGATTAACGACAGCAATTTCACAATCCAAATGAATATTATGCACATATGGCAAATCCTCCATAAAAACGGTTATCACCTATTATATCCAAAAGACTGTGCCAATACTTTTATATGACCTGGAGACATGGTCTAAGGTGAACCAAACCTATCTCCAAAAATTGGAAGGAAAATACTGGAGAGAAATTCTTAACTTGCTTCAATGTACTCCCGTTGCAATTATACGACATGAAATTGGGATGTTGGTCCTGCATGCCAGGCTCTTGTGGTGGCAGTGTGCCTTGCTAAGGAAATGTGTTCTTGCTGATAACCCTAACATCTTGCTTGCATCTTTAGCACCATATACACTGAAGTCAGCTCATCACGACTTGGGCGGTAACGGTAACGCTATTAGTGCGGGCGGTATTAGACCTACCGCTGAACTCCCCGGCGCTAATAGCGCCGGATCATGAGTTTGGCGGTAATGTAAGTCCCCATTCCCCACTGAGACCATTCGGGAATGCCCCATTCCCCATTGGGCTCAATGGTGAATCTTTGCGCTAATACCGCCGGGGGATTTCCCGCCGGCGGTAATAGCGCGAATTTTCGGCGGTTTTCCCCCCAGCTCAGAGCTGGGGCGAAATCCGCCGAAGCCCTGATTCGGCGGACCCTTAAATCTGGTAATAGCGCTACTGCCGGATTTAAGGGTTACCGCCGAAGTCGTGATGAGGCCCACTATTAGAAAATCCAGACAGAGCCAAAAAAAAGTTGTACATCCATGACTGGATTGAAACCAGAGAATTATGTGCTACATACAGAGACTTCAGAGATAATCCATTCTTCTGTAAAAAGTTTGGAACCTGTGAACCTTACTTGGTTTGTTCCCCTTCTGTGTATCTTTGCTCAGCCATTTTACGATTCAGATTATATCTATGGCCGACTCGATCATTAATGGCTAAACGAAAACAAATTCCCATATCCCTGAACTTTTGTAGATTCTGTGCAAACACCGAGACAGAAGAAACTTTACGGCATGTGTTCATGCACTGTCCAGGAGTCATGCGAGAGAGAGAACCATATCTGTACAAATATTACCAGCAGTATGAGACCATTGCTCAAGAGGAAAAATGGAATATATTCTTCTCAACAAATCAAACCTCTGTATATATAACTATAAAAAGATTTTTAGAAGCTGTTTTCACGGCATAAAAAAAGGATGTGGGGAATTTTATCATTATGTGTTAAATTTATGAAAATGTTGTAACTTTTGTCTTTCTATATGAATGTACTGATATATATAGTTTTTTTCTGTAATAATAATTTCTGTTTTATATGTTGTAAAGTTGTTAATCAACTAAAACAACTATTAATAAAAATATATATATAGATAGAAAGCTATGCAATTTAACACATACAGTATCTCTTCCTAGAAAGAAATCCTTCTGCAAATGTAACTAATCTATTCTTCAAGTGAAATGACTGTGCCATTAACACACATATGTCATAACTTCCTTCTTTCACAATTGCAGTGAAGACCACACTCCTGAAAACCAGTAGCTTCTGAAGTACAAGGCAGAACCCAGAAGAAACCTACTCTTTGCATCCAACAAAGTAAGTGCAATACTGTTGTAGTGTTCTAACTGTTACTCAAACACTGTAGTATACTAGTATTGTAGAACAAACAATTGTATCAACCCTACAGCATTAGATTCAGTATTACCTATTGCACCTCAGCAGGTGCACATTTTGTATTGCCACCTGAACACCAGTATAGTACACACAAATACTAGAATAGCCTTCCCAACCTGGATTAACAGCCCATTCCACAATCACACACCTCTACATACATGCCTACCATCACACTCATGCACAATGCACACCTACATTGCACAACGTCACAAACCACACTTTCTTTTTTTCTCCAACAGACACCAAAGAATGCCTACCAAAAAGCATCTCTGTAGAAAGCAGCACAGAAATAGAGCAAATCAAACTAAAAGTGTCCAAAATAAGCATCCATCTCTAGCAGAATGTATACAAAAAGTTCAAACACATTGTGTATAGGCGCTATATAAATAAATGATCATATCATATCATAACAAAACAACTAATACAGTCACTAAGCGAAACTAAAGCAGCTTGCAATAAAGAAACTTTTACTCCTCTTTCAAAATGTAAAACTAAACAGAAAGGTATTAAAAAGACTGCAGCTACCACTAGTGCTAACACTGCACCTATACGTCTTGATGTAGCCACAAGCAAGCATTTAAAAAAATATATTTTACGAAAAAATATCCACCAGAGAGTCCTTCAGAACCTTATAAAAACAGGAGAGAAATCATGCTCAACCCTTAAAACCTACTGCAGAAAACAAATACTGGAAGCACTCATAGACAGTGCAATCCTTCTCAAAAGGAAATTATTTATATTACTTTTAAACAGAATGAAAGCACTAACAAAACTAACTACTAAACTACAACAAGGACTTCTCAACAAACGGAATATCAACAAAGATAGCTTCACAAACATCTGTGCAGGTGAGTGGAGTCACACCACCAGCAGAGAACCATATTTCAATGAAGAAGCATACAAACAAAAGCAAACAAACCCAATTGCTATACATAGCAGTGGACGAGGATATGAAAAGGTTAATAATAACATCATGGAACAAGAAATGCTGCTCACACAAATATCTCCAGCAAACTTAGCATCAACTCTCCATTCCACTGAACCAATTTGTCCAGTCTACAAATGGACGTGGACCTCAATGTGTAACATAGGCAAAACATCTTTCACATAGTTACACCAGTTCCCCAATCAGTATGTAAACGGCAAAGACAAATTGACAATAAAACTATTACAAACTATTGACTCCTGTCCAGTGCGAAAATACACAGGAGTACAAGGACATTTATTAGCCTGCATTTCTGGACCTATTTGCAAAAGCACCTTCCACCATATCAAAATGATAGGAACACACCATTCAACTGTAAGAAATCTCGTTCATAAACTGTACTATGCCAAAAGTCCTGCTTTAGCACTGGCCAATTTAAATAACATTCTTCTACATGGTACAGGCAAAGAACTACTCGAAGGAATAGAGCACATCCAGAGAAAATATTTTGAAAGTGAAAGCCAATTACAAAATTCTATATCTTTAGAACAGAGTAGCAACAAATTTACAGATGGCAAACTTCTACTACGCACATACAAAAAAGAAATACTAAAGTTTAAAAGCACATCTGCTGAAGTACCAAACCATGTGTGTGTGTGTTGCCGCAGGACTTTTTAAAAATAAAAATAGCACAAAAACTGTAGAAATAATGTACAAAATAGAAGACAATGAAGATTCCAAGTGGTTCCAATTAGCTCTCTATCTTATAGCAGAAAACAAATACGAAATTTCTAACCCCTCAATTTTTTGCAGATACTGCTCTGCAAAACGTGACAACAACCAAATACCTTCACATGCTATCACTAATAACTTGGAATCATTCCCACTACCAAAACCACTGCAACAACTTAACTTGTATGAGAGCATTATAATTCAAACAGTGCACCCATTTCAAGCAATAATACGCCTTCAACCAAAAACAGCAAAAGTACCTCCCTCTGAATTACTGAAAGGCATTTGTGGCAAAGTAGTTTATTTGCCATTAGATCTCAAAGAAAATGTACACACTCTGGGAGTGCAACGCCCAATAGATCAATCTTTCATCATTCTAGTAAATGGCGTACCTACAAAAGACTGGCAGCATCTAGTGGACTTACATAAAGTTAGAGAGGCCCTGCAATATTTAAAAGACAACAATGAATACTACAAAGAAATAGACATTGAAGAAAACCTGAGGGAAACCACCAAAATAATTCAAGACTCGTCAGAAACTGGGCAATTTCAACTTCTAGATCCTATGACAGAATCCAATATTTTAGACCATTCTACAATTCACCCATTGGACTGTAAAGACACCATATATGATTCACTTGAAACTTACCAAATGCGGCAAACCAAAGGATCTCCAATCAGCATATGGGAAAAAGTGTAGACGCACAAGCCTTTCCTCTACACTTCCCTACTGGAAAAGGAGGAAGGTACGATGAAAGACCCACACAAATAACAGCATCAGAATACTGCTCTTTACGAATGTATTCTGAAGACCCCAGATTCAGACAAAATGTGGAATACATATTCCACCTTCTCTTTGAAAGTGAACTAGCAACTCTATGTTATGGAGTTGCACACACATTGAAATCAGGTACCAATTTTGAAACTATGTCTGCTGTGCAATTACTGCAAAAAGTGCAAGAAAAAGACGTTTTACAGTCAAGCATTACAAATCTTTTAGCAAACATGCATGGTACAAAAGAATACTTGTTCCGACGACACACAGAAGTACGCTGTATGATAAGAAACCTCGGCTCACCCACATGGTTTGTGACATCAAGTTGTGCAGAATATGCATGGGAAGATTTGCACGATTTCCTACGCATAGAAAAGAAAAACAAAACAAATATAGATATAAAAACACCAGGAGAACTCTGGTCTCTAGATCTTGGACATGTATCAAGATATTTCCATCATTACATTATTGCCATGCTACACTTCATTTGTAATAAAACAGTGCCTCCCCTCATAGAAGTGCAACACTTCTTTTGGAGAAAAGAATACCAAGCCAGAGGAGCACCACACATCCACATGCTTTTGTGGATTAAAGATGCTCCTAAAATTGGTCAGGACAGGGATGCCACTGTTTTGCAGTTCATTCAAAAATATGTCACTTGTGAAATCCCTTCACAAATTACACATAGTGACCTACATGCACACATTTTACAATTTCAGAGACACAAGTGTGGGAAGTATTGTCGGCTCAAACATAAAAACAAAGGGAAATACTACACCAAATACTGCTTTGGTTTTCCTAGACCACTTTCAACAACAGGTCAAGTGAACAACTTCACGTCTTCAGTTAAACATAATGTCAAAGGTAAATCACCTTAGAACACATACTACATACAAAGAACAGAAGGATCAAAGTAGATCAATGATTACAATGCAATCATTGCCCTCCTATGGAATGCAAATATAGATGTGCAATACATTGCAGACAATTCCACTGCAGTTGCATTATATGTCACGTCTTACTTAACCAAAGCAGAAAAAACAGAGCTCAAAGACCTCTGGGATGACATATCATCTGACAAAACACTGTCACAGAAATTGTACAGCTTTGGCATAAAAATGCCCTCCTGTAGAGAATGTGGCTACTATTAAGCCGCAGACCGTTTAACCGGTACTGCCTTGTATGGAAAATCTGAAAACATAGTATGGCTAAGCCTTGATCCTGCTAAATCCAGAAACAAAGTTCTCAAATCATATGAAGACTAGAAACAATAGCCAAAAATGATCCCAACAGCCAAGACATTTTGAAAAACAACTTACTAGACACATGCTACCCAAACAGGAGTACCGCATTGGAAACCATGGGACTCATTACGAGTTAGGTGGTAAGGGATTACCGGCAACGGTAAGGACACCGGTGCCGGTAATCCCTTACCACCCTATTCAGAGGTCCTTTAGCGGGTTCCTTCCTTAATGCCTGGTTTTACCAGGCGTTATGGAAGGGACCCGTTAAGGGACTTCAGAGCTAATAACGGTACCACAAATTGCGGTACCGTTATTAGCTCCATCCCCATTCCCATTGAGCCCTATGGGGGCTCGAATGGGAATGGTTCCCGGAATGGGGATTTACCGGGTCCTCCAAGGTTGGAATGACCCGGTAAGTGCCTATTTCAGGAACCCGGACACAGAATGCGGTAAGGGGGTAGCCATGGTGCTAACAGCACCACGGCTACCTCCTACCTCATAATGAGGTCCCATGAGTCTATACCACTTAGCCCAAAACTTCACATACAAAAATAATATTAAACCAGATGATAAGAAAGGTAGATATACAGTCAAAAATTGTGAAGGCAGCCTAGTGAAACTTACCAAATGCAGCTTAATTAATCATATGAAATTGTCAACATAACATAACATAAAGAACTGTATTACATGTCCCTATTACAACTTTTTTTAAACCATGGAGAAAAGAAGAAGATTTATTAGATACCCATGACTCCTATGAAGATGCTTTCAAAGCAAATGAAAGCACTATAACAGACATAAACTTTACGCAGTACAAAGCAATGTTAGACAATGAACAGCAACACGAAGAAGAACTCCAGGCACAACTAAATATAGACACTCCTGACAGCAGTCAACCTTCTCTAAGAGGAAGCCAAGAACCACTTGGACAGCCACTCATAGCAAATGAGGCTGAATTAGCCGTGACTGAAGTAGAAAACACCATGTACCAGTATGTAGGTTCTACAGAAGACTTTGCTATAGTCAAATCACAATTAGAAAATGAACAGCATACCATTTTCCTAGAAATAACAAAACAAATTGACCATGGTGCAGCATGAAACTAAAACTTGTACCTGTCAAGACTACAAACCTTTTCTGCTACATGTGAGGGGTCAAGCTGGTTCAGGGAAAACATTCTTAATAAAAATCATCAACAAGTTCTTCCAACAATTGACAAACAACAAACTGTCATCTGTTGTAACTGCCCCCACAGGTTTAGCCGCCTACAACATAGGCAGTGTTACTTTACACTGATTACTACTCCTTCCAGTAGAACACCAAAACAAATTTATCACAGGTTTCCCCCCTTCTCACCTGTCTATGTTGTTTGTTGGAGTACTTCGATAGAGTCTTCTTTCGCACAGTTCGGGTCTTGTATAACTCTGTGCGTCGGTCCTCGGGTTCCAGCGTGCGTTCAGCGTTCTGTCTCCTGGGAAAGTTCAGAGGTCCGGGGATGTCCGGGGAAAGTCCAGGAAACAGCGAAGAGTGCACTCGGGGAATGAGTGCACGGAGATCTGGGATGCAATAGAGGACAAAAAAGAGGGGGAATGAAGGAGGAGGAATTTAGGGGAACCGGGAACCAGGAATCAAAGGATAAGCAAAAGTGAACTACGGCAGCACACGTCTAGCCACGGCAAGCGGTAGCATAGAGACGCGCAGGGCTGCGGGGGCGTGTCCGCTTTATAGAACGTAGTGCGTACGGCACGGAAACTGGTAAACAGCGTTGTGCGTTCGGCGGCCATGTTGGGAGTACTGCTGAGTGCAAGCCCCTATGGGTCAGGGACCAGGAAGTCCAGAAAGGACGCGTCTGATGGCTCATGACAGCATGCCTCCTCCGAAGGCCTGTTCCTCCGGGTTTGCCCTGGTGTATAAGGTGGTACCTATGAAGTAATCTGGGGGCATTTAGGTTTGAGACTGGTTCCAAGGTGCGTTCACTGGGTGGGTAGCCTTTCCATTCAACCAGATACTGTAGCTGACCACGTCTGTACCTGGAGTCACATATTCTGGACACTTTGTATTCTAGCCGGTCATTGACAACCACAGGGGTAGATCTTGGAGCAGCCTGGGAGGTCTGGAGGTATGGTTTCATTAGAGACATGTGAAACACTGGGTGGATCCTCTTCCAGGAGTCTGGTAGTTTGAGTCGGAAGACCACTGTGTCGATGATTTCCTTTATCGAAAAGGGGCCATAGAATCGAGGAGCCAATTTATTAGGTCGTAAGTGTCGAGGCAGTAGTTTCGAGGATAGCCAGACCTTATCACCCACTGCATAGGAAGGTCCTGGTCTTCTTTTAATAATAAAATAATAATAATTTGGCATTTATATAGCGCTACGAACCCTCAGGTATCTTGAGCGCTGCTTATTATTACCCACGGTGTGTGGTGCTCATTTATCGACCTCGGAAGGATGAAAGGCTGAGTTTAGCAGGCTCTGCACGGATGTCAAAGCGAGTGCTCTACTCGCTGTGCCACTTGACCGGCTTTTGAAGCCGCATAGTGCTTGATGTTAGCTCGGGCCCTTTCGAGGTGTTCTTTGGCTTCCTTGTGTACGTTGATGAGGGTTTCAATCCAGGAGTCGACTATAGGAACTGGTGTAGGATGTGGGAGAAGGGATGGTAGATCCGAAGGGTGGAATCCTTGGCTGCAGAAGAAGGGGCTAGTCTTGACAGCCGAGTGATCTGAATTGTTGTAGGCAAATTCAGCCACAGGTATTAAGAGTGACCAATCGTCCTGGACCTTGGTGGTGAAACAACAAAGATACTGCTCCAGGGTTTGGTTCACACGTTCAGTAGCTCCGTTGGTCTGTGGATGATAACCTGGGGAGAGGGCACATTGTATTCCTAGTATACGGCATAAGTGTTTACAGAATTGAGATATGTATTGAGGACCTCTGTCTGATATGATCTTGGACGGGAGTCCATGAAGTCGGAATATGTGTTCCAGGAAGATTCCAGTGAGTTCTGAGGAAGATGATAGTTTATACAAGGGTGTAAAATGAGCCATGTGAGTGAATACATCAATGGTAACCATGATAGTTGTGTATCCCCTGGAAGGTGGTAGTTCCACAATAAAGTCTGTAGCGATGAATTCCCAGGGTCTTGTTGGTAGCGTTGGTTGGAGTAGGAGACCTGCCGGCCTCTTATTATCATGCTTGTCTTGATTGCAGACTGCACAGGCTTGGATGTACTGCTGGATGTCAACTTTCATTTTTGGCCACCAAAACTGTCTTTGTATTAAACGGAGAGTGTTGGTAATGCCACAATGTCCTGAATGAAGGGTATCATGACAGAGGCTTGTAATCCTTTGTTGCAGTCTCTGTGTGGGAATGACCAGGCCATTGTCCTTGAACAAATACCCGTCCTTTGTTTTAAGATTCCATCGATTCTTCCCAGTAAATTCCTTCCAGATCTCAAAGGACTGGGTTTGAATCCGAATGTCTTCCAGGAGAGTGATTGCTTGGGCTACAAAAATTGTATGGGGAAACATCTTTGGGAAGGATCGATCTTCAAGAGTTTCGTAGTCGGGACGTCTGGATAAGGCGTCAGCAATTATGTTGTGTGTTCCAGGAACATGATGGATTTTGAACTGGTACTGGGCAAAGAAGAAGGTCCAACGGGCTTGACGACTATTCCTACATTCCAGGGATTGTAGAACTTGAAGATTCTGATGATCGGTACGGACCTGAACAGGATGTTTTGCTCCTAGGAGTAGATGAGGCCACTCTGTGAAGGCTTAACGGATGGCTAACAGTTACTTTTCCAGAACAGAATAATGGGTCTCGCTAGGAGTTAGGGTCCGCGAGAGATAAGCGATGGGGTGTTCTAACTTGTCCTCGAATTCCTGCTTTAGGACTGCTCCGATGGCATAGTTGCAGGCATCCGTCTCCACTAGGAAAGGTCGATCAATGTCAGGTTGAGCCAAGATGGGGGCTAGTGTAAATTCCGACTTCAATTGTTGGAACGCCTCATCTTGGAATGCTGTCCAGAGGAAGGGAGTATCCTTCTTCAACATTGTAATGATCGGTTGAACTATCTCCGAAAAGGAAGGTATGAATTTCCGATAGAAGTTGGCAAACCCCAGGAAGGATTTAATCTGTTTCACAGTAGTTGGAACAGGCTAGGATAGTATGGAATTTACTTTTGAGTGGTCCATTCCAATTCCTTCTTGACTAAGGACAAATCCGAGATATTGAACAGTGGAGACATGAAAAAGGCATTTCTCGGGTTTAGCCAGGAGCTTATGTTCATGCAGCCGCTGCAAGACTGCCTTAACATGCTCTTCATGCTTAAGATGGTCCTTGGAGTATATCAGTATATCGTCCAGGTAAACTATGATGAAGAGGAACAGCATATCGGAGAACACCCGGTCCATAAAACGTTGGAAGACCGCTGGGGCATTGGCGAGTCCGAAAGGCATAACCAGGTATTCAAAGTGACCAAAGGGTGTTCTAAAGGCTGTTTTCCATTCGTCGCCTTCCTTTATACGGATCAGATGGTAGGCACCTCTGAGCTCCAATTTCGTGAAGATTACAGCTCCTCTCACCGCTTCCAGGATATCCGAGATTAAGGGCAATGGGTAGCGGTCCTTGATTAAGACCACGATAATCAAGACAAGGCCTAAGCTCCTTAGTATCTTTCTTGGGAACGAAAAACCATGCACCCAAGACTCTAGGCCCTGGCCACAACCACTGCAGCATAACACACCCATGCAAACAAACACCTGCCAACTGACCACAACCCAAAAACATAACACAACCAGCTCAAGCCATATCCACTTCACTTGACATACTAAGACAGTACTTGCAACCAATGCACAAACTCTGCAATGCATGCCCTCTCCACCCAATACTCGACTAACTACCCAAAACCAATACATCAGAGCATAATAAAATACCCAATAGTGTTGTCGGTGGCTGGTATATCCGCAGACAACTGCAGTGACCGCAGACACCACGATCACATCACATTTATTTATTTATTTATTTATAGAGCGCATAGCAGCCCGTAAGCAATGTGGCGCTTGTTACATGCAGGATTAGCTTAGTTACATAACATGGCGACCATTTAGCAATTTGTTACATGAGCTGTTGCTAAGTTAGATATCCATGTTCAGGTTTAGCGCTTGTTACAGTGGCGCTAGTTACAGTGGAGGGTGGTGAGTTAGTTGAATAGAGAGGTTTTCAGATTCTTCCGAAAGGTGAGTAGCGAGGTTTCCGCTCAAAGGGAAGTGGGGAGGGCGTTCCATAGCTTGGGGGCTAAATAGGGGAAGCCTATCCCTCCAGCCTACTCTTTGTTGATGCGTGGGATGGTGAGTTGGTTAGAATAGAGGGATCTGATGGGTCTACCTGATGTGGCTTTCGTGAGAGTTTCAGCGAGATAGGTCGGAGCTGTATTGTTTATGCATTTGTGGGCTGTGGTGAGAATTTTAAATGTAATGCGGTCCTTGACTGGGAGCCAGTGTGCTACTAATATTGCTTGGGTGATGTGGTCCCTTCTAGGGATAACTAGGGCTGCCCTGAGTGCATTGTTTTGTGTGGTCTGTAACCTGTTCAAGTTATTTCTGGATGTGCCTGCAAGGAGTGCGTTGCAATAGCTTAGCTTCGCGCCTATAGTGGCTCTGGCAATCGATAGACAGTTTGGCTTGGTTAGGAAGGGTTTGATGGCGTTTAAGAGTTTGATGCTTAAGGCGGAGGCTGAGGCTATGAAGTTGACTTGCTTATTCATGGTTTGCTTATTAAGTTTGTCAATGTTGTTTTTTGGCCTAAAATGAAAATCTTGGTCTTATCTCCATTGAGGCATAGACCATTTACGGCCATCCAGGCCTGGATTGTGGTGTAGATAAGGTTCAGAGCCGTGGCATCGGTGTCATAAGAGCCCGATAGCGGTAGAAGTACTTGGGTATCGTCCGCATAGTTGGTATATGCGATCCCAAGTGCATCTAGTTTGTCAAAGAGAGGTTTTGTAAAAAGATTATAGAGAGTGGGTGCTGTACACGAACCCTGTGGGACTCCACAATGAATTCTGGCGGGCGCTGCATTAGCTATGTCCGACACCACTTTCATCACTCTTCCTTCAAGGAAGGATGTAATCCAGGACGTTGCTTGTTTGGAAAATTGGGCTGCTTGGCTAAGGTGAGTGGTGAGAATGTTGTGGTCGACAAGGTCGAACGTGGCTGATAGGTCTAATAGGAGAAGGAGGGCTGGTTTACCTTTATCTATGATTTGGGTGTTTTGATTTTTTAGGTCCAGTAATGTAGTTTCTGTACCATGCCCTTTGCGAAAGCCAGACTTTTTCCGAGGACTGCGTTCGTCTCAAGGTAGTGTTGGATTTGCATGTGGGCTGCTTTGTCCAGAAGTTTAAGAAGGAAAGGCACAGTAGTTATAGGTCTATAGTTGTTTGGCTGAGAAGGATCTAGAGACGTTTTTTTTAGAAGAGGGCGCACCCATGCTTCTTTGAGGCTGTTCGGGACAATGCCAGACTTGAAGGAGGCATTGATGAATGCTGCGAGGATCGGGGCAAGTTCCTTGGCGCAGTCTTTTACAATCTTAGGAGGGCAGATGTCCCCTTCACAAAGAGAGGGTTTGAGGTGTTTAAGGAGGTCTATGACTTCAAGTTCAGTGACGTTTTTGAAGAAGAATTTGGGGTGGTGTTTGGCCTTCTTCCACCTAAACAAATATAGTATTTGACCCATCTCTCACTCCCCCACCCTCTCAGCCACTCTTCCACACCAACACACTCCCCAAAATTAGATTTCCGCTCTGTTCCACGCCACGCTGTCCGCGGATATCCGTGGATCCAACATGGTAGGCGCATCGGGAAAATGTGACGCACATCACGCTTCACTCCAACCAATCAGCAGACACGTTGCTTGTCCACGGACATGACGCAAGCCCATTGACCAATCGATGTCCTGTCCGCGGAGCGAACTGGGAAGTGTGTCCACAGAGCAGACCCCGATATCACTAATGTTTTGGGACCTGCTTTTTGTTCGTTTTAAAAAATAAACACTGGATGGATTTCCACCAAATTTACAAAATCACGCTTTCGAGACCAAGCCGCCGCTCATGCCGCAAATCTGGTGAAAATCCATCCAGCGGTTTGGGCTGTAGGCGTGAGCAAAGTTTTCTCCATTCAGTGTATAGGAAAAAAAGAAATGTTGGGACCCCCCCTATAACCTTACCCCCCCTAGAACAAACCGCACCAAACTTTGCGGGCCATATACTTTTTTTTCAAAGTTTGGTGAGGATTCGTCCAGGGGGAGCGAAGTTATAAGCCGCCCAAAAAGTGCTCTTCCTATGGATTTAGGAATATATATATATATATATATATATATACCAATCATTCAGCAATCAAGGACAGTATGCATAGCACTGTAGCGAGGAGCAGCAAGCAGGTACAATATATGATGAAAACAGTAATGCATGAGACAACCGCCAATCAGCTGTATATGGTGTAGACAGTCTAGGTGCTATGTACATGGAGCATGGAGACTGTTCAATACATTGATACGTAATTGTAGTCCTACCCTTTTTAGAATGACTTTAGTGCTATGCTCATCGAACTGCACTGGGTACTTCTGCAAGTACGTATCACCTTCAGATCCTGCTGCATCATCTACAAGAGCATCATCTTCAAGACCCCAAGCTACCTTGCTGTCAATCTCAACATCATCAGAGGCCTGCAATTCACCAGAAGTAAAGACATGTGCAGACTTGAACTCTGCAGGTGCAAGAGCAGAAGAACCACCAGAAGGCATGCCTTCTCTGTTGGCTTTCCCAGAATCTCGAACCTCCTGCCTGTCAAGACGAGACTCGCCCTTCGCTTTTACGTTTCAGGAAGGAGCAGAAGATCCTTCTCTTGAATAAATGGCTCCTACCTAACAGCTCGGTCCACATAACCTCCTCACCTAATCTGCGAGCGGATGATCTGCTCCCGCCTGTTTCCTTACCTGGTTGCTTATAGATCCCATCCTACAAAGTTGCCCACCCTCCTCCTTACTTGTTGTTAGCTACCCACTCCATTGTATCACTGTTTCCCTCCCTGCGTAGCGTTCTGTTGCTTCCCGAAGCTAGGTCTGCGCTCACTAAATATCCCAATAATATTAATACAAATACAAACTCTGTCACAACTCTATTACAGAAGTTCTGGGATGTCAGGTTTTCAAATGCAGATCTCACACATCAGAAGAGAGGATAGCTTAGCGTCAGCACGTTTGTCTTCGAAGCAAGACAATGCAGAGCAGCACAGGTTTGAAACTGGTTCCCGTGTTTAGAGACTGGTCTCCGGTATTAAGCGTGTTATAAAAGATCAATTAATTGTTTAATTAATGAATTTAACATTTGATCTAGCTGCACACACAACTATGTGAACCTGTGCTTTGCAAGTCAGGCATGCATATGAGCGTCAGTTGACAGTCACCTGTGTCGGGTGGGCATTGCGAGAAATCTTCTAAATAGCAATCGCATAGGGTTATTTTCCTCCACTTCCAAAGGTCTGGAACACAAAGTAAGTATAATGAATATCTATAAATTGAGGTAAGTAATTTGTGTTGAATAGTAAAGCGGTACGCAGAACAAATCTTTCAGAAAACTCTGGGTAACGCAGGGGATGGCAAGTTCAGTGATCCATGCTTTAACAAAAGAATCACATTTAGCAACCCGTATTTTGCAATATTTTTACTGTAATTTAACAGGTGTACCTAGTCAACAAATATCCCAAAACTACTTGGATGAAATTGTGGTTCATATTTCTTCTGCAGATTCAGAATGCTCCACTGAGTCCAAAATGTAGCATGACAGTAGTCAGATGAATGTCGGGTGCTTCAATTCAGCATGGGGGCTGGT
This sequence comes from Ambystoma mexicanum, assembly GCF_040938575.1. Lineage (NCBI taxonomy): Eukaryota > Metazoa > Chordata > Amphibia > Caudata > Ambystomatidae > Ambystoma > Ambystoma mexicanum. The sequence continues at coordinate 348,191,274 of NC_090922.1, forward strand.
CATTCTGTGATACTTGGAGCTATAATTCATCAGGCAGGTTGGTTCTTATAGCAGCCCAGCACTTTGCTCAGCCCAATGGGGTCTGTTGCTTTCCCCATCCCCTTGTGGTGTGTTCCACTTCTCGGTCCATCGTGGGCTTAGTTATGGCCTCACCACCCTTCAGCTGCTCCTCGAAATCTGCTGCGTACGTTTACTACAGCGGCGCTGCCCTGAAGTGTAGGCAGGCTCTTTGTCCCATGTGTATCTGAGTCTTTGCCTTTGCTCTGGACCGCATGTGGTCTGCTGTTCCGTGTTGTCGCTCCATTCTCTGAGCTTTGGCGTCAGGGGAGTAGGACACCGGTGCGTCCGGTTTCGTTCTGTTCTGCTTAATTCTTTCACAGTCCTCATCTGGTTGGAACTCCCACCTTCTCAGAAGTGGGCTGCTTTAGGTCTCCACCACCATGATGACTCCTTCTGTGTTGGAGCATCTCCTCCTCTATTGGCATTCAGTGGCATTTATGTTCTTCCCTGGAACAGAGGGGAAGATTCCATTCGTCCTGGTCTGCCCCAAGAGGTGGCAACACAAATAGGCCAGAAGCCAAGTTATCCACTTTCAAGGATTTCAGTACCTGCTTGCAATGTTCAATTCCCACGTCCCACATAACCAACAAACATTGGGGAGTTTAAGGTGGAGGGAGGTGGGATGGAATCCTTGCTTGAGCCTTCGTTGTCCCCAGAGGGAGGTCATCCCCAGTGGGATCCCACTTACCTTGACAGCTAGTGGGTATTGTGTAGCAGGCTCACCTCCCTAATCCTAGTCCCAAGGGGGTGGCTGCCCCTTGGGGAGGAGGGACGAATTCCCTGTACTCGTCACATACCCCTTCCCTTAGATTGAAGCCTGCTCTAGTCGGTCTAGGGGGCATTGACTGAAGTAATCAACCCTCTTATACTCTTCGCTTCATCTTTCTTCACAACTGAGGTATGTTGATTGTGCGCCATCGACTAGATCTTCGAGGGTCTCAGCCTCGTCACACCCTACCTCCTTTGGGCTAACAGACAGTATCTGGTGTCATGATTTCTTTCCCTACAACAAATCATCCTGCTCAAAATTATCTAGGGAGGTGTCTGTTAGGCTCATGTCCAGGGTTAGGCTGTCATTCTCAACACCGGTTTTAAGGCGTCCTTCCCTTAGGCCAATCCTTTCCCCAGCCACCGGTGGGATTTCCCCACCTATAGGGGTTTTTGTCGAGTTCTTGCCTTGATAGATTTTGGCTCATTGGGGGCTTCTTTGAGAAGCTCCCCTGGGAAGGTATCTAGCTCTATATTGTTTTCCATGGATCTTGAGGGGTGTCAGGGTAAGGTAAAGTGGGACCTTTGACAACCCCTGGTAGGGAATGGTCAGAATTCTCCAAAGAAGATTGGACAACAGGTTTTACGGTCCCCTTTTGGTAACTGTCCACGCTTGGGTTCCTCGGTCTCTCAAGGGGGTTGATTTCTGTTTTCATAGTATGAATCCCTGACCTTGTTAACCTTGTTTCCGCGGTTCCTTGTGAGATACGGGAAGTAATAAAATTGAGTTCCATTCTCCTCCTTGTAATATTTGGGACACTGCTGACCGGCTAGATGATTTAAATCTCTTTATAAGGGTAGATGGTTCTGACATTGGATTATGCCCCTGATTCCCTACTTCTCTACCTCATACAGGAAGGGAAAATGTGTGTGGGGCTTCCAGTGATTTTTTCCCTAAGGTCCTCTAGTTCCTCACCCAAACTCCCTTGAATTAGGATACTGCTCCAGGAGAACTCATAGTTCAGACAATTAAAAAGGTTGACCTCTCAACCTTTATGGCATTCAATTGAGGAGGAGGATGAAAAGGCCTCTCTCAGAGAGTAGTATTGGCAAAGTTACCAAGCCCTGCTTTCACCAAGGTTTGCTGGCGGGGTAACATAAACTGAGAATCTGGGGGTAATCTCCAGCTGGGCTTCTAGGTAGATGATGACTTTCTCTTTGGCTTGGACCCAACAACCTTGAGGACAACACTACTCAACTGTTTTGCATTATGGTTTTGAGTGGGCAGATGGCACCAGGCCTAAGGGGATAGAATTTTACACCCAGGCTGCTTTCCTGTGAAGATCTGGATTCCTGGCTGGTTCTTGGTTAACGGGTCTACAAACCACAACGTGAACGCAAGGTCTTAGTCCGGGTGGACAGTCTCCATCATTACTATGTGGGTCAACCCTATATCGGATTGTTTTGTATCCCACTTCTGATACCACTTGTAGTAGGTCAGACATAGGAGATGGAAAAAATTACATGTTTCATTCAGATTTTTATTGAAGAAATTAGGAAAACCTTCTCTAGTGCATCTCTATGATGGATTCCCTATGCTAGAAAATAACAAACAGCTGCTACTGAGGATGTCTCACAAATGAACTCCGTACTCCATCCAAATCGACTCTACACTACTGTCTAACCTACCACTTCACCATACATTGGGCCTCGTTCCGAGATTGGAGGTAGCCATGACGCTATTTGCGCCTGAGAAGCGAAGGTGAAGGCAGGTAGCATTGTTGAAGCATCAGGTAAAATGTATTTTACAGAGGAGTTTTGCGAGATGCTGCCATCGGTTACAGAACTAATACATAAAGCATATCCAAACATATCGGCAAATTACAAGTGGCTGTGGGAACGAGCCATCCTTGCTGCTAAAAATTATTGCATCAATGAAATTAATAATCAGATTCAGGATAGGCTTGCGGGCACAGTTACTGAGTACAACTCAATCAATACGGTGGTGGATGCTGACGAAGCCCTACACTATCCTACAGAATTCCTCAACTCACTCGACCACCCAGGAATGCCACCACATCACCTTCTACTGAAGGTTGGGTCACCCATTATGCTGCTTCACAATCTCGATCCACCTTGCCTCTGTAATGGCGCAAGGCTATGCGCTATAATTTGCTGCCCAATGTTATTTATGCGACAGTGTTCACCGGGAAGGGAAACAAAAAATGCTGTTTATAAACAAGCCTTACAATGAACATGTACTTTAGTAATATTGAACTTTAGGTCCATATTTGTTGGCGCAGTTGACTTCGTGTCACCCATCATGCTGCTCAGAAATCTCCATGTCGTTTTCACGTCCAGTTACACATTTTAGAATGAGTTATTAAGAAGAACAATCAATTGTGTTGTGCAGTCTTTTTAAGAAAACATTTTTAAAATAATAATCAAAAGATATTGTGAATTTTCCTTTTCACCTTTCTTATGGAGCCTTTCCAAAAAGTGTAAAGCTACCTTAAGGTATTTCTAACAAATAGTACCTATAAGAAAATAAAATCCCAGGCACCGCCAGGTATATCAGCTGGTATTGTATAAATATTAGTGATACAGAAAAGCATGACTTTTTTGGGATGGAAAGGTAGAGAGAATATGCCCTAAAGTCTTGGGAATATCATGTTTAAAAAGAGTGCTGCAGGCAGAGGCATCTTTAAATATCTTGCAACCACCCAATTATAGACATTCCTAGACTGGTTTGATAACTCTTCATGTAATAAGTGGAATAGGATGGCCTGACCTCATCCCTGGGGAAACTCTTAATGTGAATGGCAACATACAGAATTAAACTCAAATGTGTAAGAATAAAGGGTTGACAGTTTTGGGTCAAATATTCAAATATATTCCACTAACCTTTGAATTATGCAAAAGTACATTCTGAGACCACCAGGGGGGGAACAGTGATGGCTGCGTAAAGCCGAGCTCTGTCATCAACTGTCCAGTGGCTGATATTGGAGCCTCCGCCCCGGCTAACCTAAGGCTGCAACCGGTGCGATCACAGCACCGCGGCGCTCGGGCACTCGTGTGCTAGTGCAGCAGGGATCACACAGCCGCATCAGGAGCTGCGAGGCTGTTGAGGGAGACGACCACACCGGGGGAGGAGCAGCCACCACGAAAGCAGTGCTGCGAGCAGAGGCCCACGGCGAAGAAGAGCAGGTGAGGAGGAGCCGGTGCAACTGCACTGCCGAGAGGCTGTGACGAGGGAGCCACAGAGGCAGCAACGAGCCTGTGCTGCTGGCGACCACTGTGACATAGCAAGGCAGCGGTGTGCAGTCCATGAGTGTAGGAGGGGCAATGGTGGCCCGAGCGAAATGCAGGTGAGAGGACCGGAGGCCTCGGTATCAGTGAGGGACATTTCCTGCATGCCAGAGGAGAGGCTCTGAAGGAGGCAGAGGCTACCCCAGTACTATAGTATGGCTTTATGCAGATGATGTCCTCCTGCACCTGAGGAACCCATCAAGCTCGGCCCTGGCAGTTATGGCACAGATTGAGGAATATGGTCCTTCTTCTGATTTAAAGTGAACGTCCAGAAGTCTGTTTTATTCCCGTTCACCAAGGACAGACGGAGAGACGTTGAAGCTGTCAGACAGTTGAGGATAGAGATTCAGGGGGAGAGCATTCGAAACCTGGGCATCAATATTACCAGATCTCTGGGGGATTTGAGTGGGGCCAACTACCCCACCTTGCTGAACAAAATGTATGGGGAAATGGCTCTATGGGCCAGACACCATATCTCGTGGTTTGGGCGGTTGAATGCCCAAAAAGGAGTTTCCTCCCAAGGATACTATATTTTTTCAAATGTTGCCAGTAAGGGTCCCAGAAGAACTGTTGCAAGAGGCTAAGGGACAGATGCTCTGATTCCTCTTGCAGGGGCAGAAACCAAGGGTGTCCTATGACACCTTGGTGCTGCCAAAAGACAGAGGGGGTGTGGGACTTCCAGACATAATGCTATATTACAAAGCTGCTCAGCTAAGGGCTATGGTACCACACCTTCGGGAAGATGCAGACAAACAATGGGTTTACCTAGAGAACCATAACCTCCGCCCAGCCACAGTGGGGGAATGGCTCTGAGCTTCGAGGGAAAAGGTCCCCAGAAGAATCAGGGAACATCGGATACTGGGAGTCCTGCAGGAGGTGTGGAGGCAAAGCACAGATACGAGGGGGATAACTACATGGCCCTCACCAATGAGACACATTTGGGCCCGCTGAAGAGGGATGATATTCTGGAACGGAGAGATATTGGGGTGGTTTGAAGCAGGGCTCTCCAGGATGGGACAGTTATGGGTTAAAGGGCATTTTATTGGGATCCAACAGTCAGAGGCAGCACTGAACATGGCAAAGTTACCGGTCATCCTTTACTTGAGACTTAAGGGGGTTCTCACAGCGGAGAAATGGAAGGACTCACTACAGAGAGACATCACTCCAATGAAGAAGATCCTAGACACACACATTGATATGAAGGGACGCATCTTGTTAATTTACGGGTATTGGTGGGGACGACGAGGGGTGCAGTTGAGGGGCTCCAGAAAAGGTGGGAAAGAAATCTGGAGGTGGAGCTGGACGATGGCTTGTGGACCCTGATGTGTAGGAGAACCTTTAAGACCTTGATATCCTGCCAGTTTAAATAACATGGGGTTAAGTTGTTGCACAGATGGCAATACGACCCGTTTACGGTGGTCCAAAATGTTCCCATCAGTAAGCCCCCTGTGTTGGCACGGCTGCAGGGAGAGGGCAGATTACTGGCACATGTGGTGGGGGTGCCGGGAGGTCCAGGTCTTTTGGGCAGAAGTCCTGGGATGGATCAGGAAAGTGGAGGCGGTGGGCCACAGATTAGACTCAATGTTGATACTATTTGGCTTGGAGAAGCAAGGCGATCGATGGCGAACATGGTACACTACCTGTTGTTTGCAGCCAGGGCCTGCCTGTCTAGTTATTGGAAAAGGGTGCACCTCCCGAGTCTAGCTGAATGGGTAGTGAAAGCTAAGGACATATACCTTATGGAGAAGATCACTATCACAATTCATGGGGAGAGCTCGGAGCTGGAGGGAAAATGGCTGAGGTTCCATAATGGATTCAGAAGTTCAGGAAAAGACTGTGCTGATCCTGAGTATGGTTCCCAGCCCGCAAGAAGAGAGTTATCTCTAACAGTTATGCACTAAATTGTTGCTGGACAGTTTAGATTGTATGACTTCTTCTGTTTTGTAAGACCCACAGTTGTGTTTAGGGGCAGCAGTGTGGAGGGTGAGGTCGGTGGGGCAAGGGAGGTACCCAAGCAAGGGAGAGTGAACTTTATGTGATCAATGCTCTCGAATATTGAATGTTTGACAATGTATTCTTCCTTGATTTGGTGAAAAATCAATACAAAATTGTATTTTCCCCAACAAAAAAAAGTACATTCTCCTTTAAAGAGTCGGCACCTTTACCTTAAAAAGATTAGACATTTTGACCAGAAATATTAGAGCAACTTTGCGGTAATCGCATCCACCCTCTCACAGATTCTTTATGATTTGCAAAATACTTGACACTGAAAGTGACTGATAAGAATACTCGCTGGAAAAGGCAGCTGCCATTTTCTACCTCAAAAGAATTGTTAGAAAATATGTAGGCTAGGTCCTCAAAGAGAGTTGTGCTGTTCTATCATGGTGCATTCCCATACCAGTATTCATGACATAAACCTCACTGTATTGCCGCGGCTAGCTATGTGTAACGAGCAGAGAAGACTGGGGATCTTTATCTGCAGTTGGGGTGTTGGGCACTTAGGTATAGTAGAGCATATTCTAATATACTGATGGAAGTTCACATGGAGAAGAAGGGAATGCACAAACGATGTTGGGGGCAAGGTCCACATGCATTGTTATAGTGGCTGGGAGGATAGCTCAGGGGAAACACGTTTGTCTTGGAAACAAACAACACATGTTTGAATCCCGGTTCTGCGCTTATAGATGCGTAATAAAAGATGAATTAATTAATAGAGTGAGGTTTGGCAGGGAATGACCTGGTTCATTGTGCCTCTGCGAGTGCTCACACTCAGGGAAATAGCATGAAACATTTTGTCCAATTTAACAAGGCAAGAGTGGAGTGTGCCTCATGTTTGCATCGGAAGCGCTACTAACAAATTTGCCTCCTTTCCTGCCTAATTGAGTCATCTCCCAGGTCTATTTTCTTAATTTCTGACTAGGATTTCAAAGCCCAGAGGGAGAAGGAACGTGAATGTCATAGTGAAAGTGCTAGAGTACAATGTTTCAGTTAGTCTTCTTAGGCCTAGAACATGTTCTTCTATCAGATGTCGGAGGAGGTTTCATTAGCAAAGCCAGCATTTATAGTACTGATTTTTATCTCCTTCCTTTTTTTGGGTATGGGGAGACAATTTTGGTTCCAGATGTTTTTAGGGATTTTAGTTCTTTTACTGAATGTATATTTGGGAGTAACTCTTGTCGGAAGTTTAATCTGTACCTCCTTAAATTCTTGGTAAGTCATTGGTTTGTGGGTGTGGTTTTATGCTCCACTGCAAGATTGTACGAGCAGTAGTGAAGATATTTGTAGGGTCTATCGGGTGCTGTTGCCGAGGTTAACTTTGTTTGTTATTGAATAGAGCATCCCCGGGGGCTTAAGGCTAAATGTTGTTGGTGTGGTCAAAGTTGTTTCAGAGGGTCAGTGGGCCATTTCTAATGGTATGGTAGTAATCTACTACTATTGTTAGTAATGGAAAGAGTTTGCCATAGATTTGAAAACAAATTTTCTCCAGCCTGCTCATCACTGTGCCTGTTGTGTACATATTCACTGTTATTTTGTGAATGCAGGAAGCCATACCCCCAATAGTGAATCTATCCCCATCTTACTGAGGGAGAAGTTGTGTTATCAAATATAATTTTCATAACAGTGAACCATTTGTTTGGCTTATGCGAAGAAAAAAAAATGCTAATAGTGGCTATTTCCAATTTCCAACAGGAATAATAACTGTGCCCGTTCTGAGGATGTCGTCCCTTCTCCCAAAGGACATTTCCCAGGGGGCAGGGTGGTGCACAGGAGGAGAATCACCTGGGAAAGCAAGCCCCTTCTGGGACTAGGGATGACTATCTTCAGGAGATGCTGTATTGTCCCTCTATAAATCCTTCAATCCCTTTTCAGATGTTAAGTTCCCCTTCCATCTGTCCTGATACTACTGATATGTTCTTTTTTATGTCAAACCTTCCCATTGATTTATTCACTGAAGATTTAACTGAGAGTGACTTTAATTCATCATATCTAAAACCATGTACTGAGACGAGGAAGAGAACTGCAAGAATGAAGATCACCTAGGTGAATCCAAGTGAGCAGTCCAGTTCTTTGACAAACTTGATTGGTTGCAAATAACTCCTTTTCCCAATGTGGGAGTTTGAACACAGAACATCTAAGAACCAAAGAAGAATCCCTCTGGGTAGCTGTGACTGAAGAGCCGAAGCTGTCAACTGGAGAGCAGAACGTGAGACTAGACGCTGCTGGCTCGGGAAGGAGAGAGAACAAATGTAGCCCAGAAGGTGGCTACACTGAAGCTACCTTACCGGATAGGCGCAGGAGCATCTTACAGTGGCCACAGCAACGCCGAGAGGAGAGTCGACTGCGAGAGGGATGCTTAATACCATCTGTGCCCCAGGGCTTGAATCATTCCTGTGAGGTTGCCTATAAGGTCCACGAGGATCCAAAGCCCACAGCAAAATTATTGGATGGTCTGAATGGAATGAGCAAATATCAGAATGCAATACCTGTCCAGCACGACTGCATACAGCAAGTAGGACGGCATACTGGAAAAGATGTTGCAGCAGGCAATGCTGAAGTCGTGGAAGGGATTGGAGATAAACACACTAGCATAGATTGTGCAGCACATTGCCTCAAACTGTTAATACTGAACACCAGATCTCTATTAAAGTATGCTACAAAAATCGCATCCTAGATTTGTAGCCAAGACATTGATGTATGTGCCATTACAGAAACCTGGAGCTATGAGGCAGCTGGACCCACACTGATACCAAGACCTTCTGGAATGGCCAGCAATATAGAACTACAGGAAAAGGAGGAGGGGTAGCATTTATTTACAAATCTAGCCTGGATATATGGTAGGGTGAGCACATTATTAGTGAAGGTATTGGGATCAAACATATCAAGTTTAGGACAAATGCTGAAACCACGATACATACGTTGTTAGTCTATAGACCTTCCACCATTATGCTGGATTTTGCTAATCAGCTAAGCAGCATTCTACTGCCCTTACTCAGTGGCAGATTTAAGGCAAAGGGCCCAGTGGGCAGCACGTGGCAAAGGGCCCTAGGTGGGTGGGTCTTGGAGGCAGAGTTTAGGATGGGCGGAGGTAATTGTGGTCATAAGTGCCCAATGCTGAACTTTCGGGACAAAGGTTCTTTTTTTTTTAAAGTTGTCTTTATTATTTTTACCTCTGTTTAGGGGTCTGATTAACTGGAAACAGCTGGTCCCCCGGGGCTTTGCTCTCAAAGGTAATATTGGATGATCAAGCCTCAAACTAATGTTGGAAATCAACATGTTTGAAGGCTAAGGGCACTAGCAGCTTATCAAGACCACACAATATCCTAGAAAAATTTCTCTAAGAAGGTTAGTTGGATCCAATGTTTGATTACATACACACATGGACGTGTGGCAGGGCAAGTCTTGGCCAATGGGAAGACGTCATAGAAAGTGACATCACAGGATAATTCCTACATCATGCAGATTAATGTTATGCATGTCCCTGGTGTCCTTACCCCACACACCTCAAATATCATTAAACATCACAGATGTAATTAAAGGAGTGCACTCAAACTATAGAGTTGTTAAATATCAGTAGTAAAGTGTCCATTCATATATTGCATACCACAAAATTATTTTGCTTTACACAGGAAAACCTGGCATCTAGGATGGGCAAAATAAATGTATGATCACATTCTTTTGCTTGACCTGTTTCTTTAGCAATATGTATATGCTGTCAGGTTACTGTATTATGTGATTTGTGTACTTTTCAAAGCATTGCTAGAAAATGATAATTTAACCTTTTGACTCCCAAACCTGAGAAAATACTGATATGAATTATACCTGGGACGATATGTGGTGAAGTTCTTACATCTTCACCTGGGACTTAAACCAAGTGTGTAATCCTGGGCAAATCATGCAATCTCATTGTGACTGATCTACCAACATTGGGAGCCCATAAAAGCAATTCAATTTGCAACTTTTCCTATGAAATAAAATCTACTCTCAAGAGCCACTAAACTCTACTCAGTGATAATTATTGGTTATTTAAATAGTGCTTTCTCCAAACCACTATAAATAAAACATATTCAAATACAATTATCACCAAACCAAAGTTGTCACTGATTTATCGACCTCGGAAGGATGAAAGACTGTGTTGGCCTTGCCTGTATTAGAGTATTTGAACTGCAGATCACACACACATCACATAAGGGAGCTCTCAACCCAGTAAGCTACCTTGTTACAGATTAAAAATATAGTGTCGATTCATATAGTGCACAACAAACCCCCTTTGGCTTACACATTAAAACCTCTTAATGTTAATACCACAGATGCCATAGAGTACTGAAGATCAATGTCACTTTTTGTAATGTTATTTTCTGTGATGTTTCTCATGTCAAGCCATAACATAGGAATTATGGAGTCTGCGTGTCTTTTGTTGAACAGGGCCTTCAAAAACCCATGCAGGCCACAAAGAAACATCTAACTGTCAGTGCCTCGGATTCCTAGGAGTCCTAATGTGTTATTTCACTGTGCTTTGTATAAGCTAACTGCATTTTGCCACAAATTATACCATAAGAGATATGTTTGTATGAAGCTAACTGTGCGTGCCACAAACTGCTTCTGATGTGCCATTGCCATCGGGCCTAAAGTGGCCTGCAAAATTATTTTGTCAAGGGATGGTGACTCCCCTTATATGGTGGAGGTGTAGGGGAGGATGGTTTACAGCGTGGGGCACAAAGGCTGTGAAAGGAAGTCCCCAATGCCAGGAAATGGATAGTGGACAGAAACACTGGGCAGGGCCCCAGACGACTGAGGTTGTGGGCCCAGCCAAAGTAACCCACAAGTTCGAGAACAGGGAGATGTGGGGGGGCTTCAGAGTGGTATGCAAAGGCCGGCCAAGAAAAGGGGATGAGGGCCCCAGGGGAATGATGTGATCGACCCAGCCCCAGTGAACCAGAAGGGGAGGGGGAATGATGCAGCAGGGGCTAGAAAGGAGAAGAAATGCCAGGAAATCAGGACAGGGTGCCAAGGGATGGGTGTGGGGACGGGCCATTAATCCCCCAGGGCCCAGGTCACAGCAACATGGGGCGGTGAAGTGTGCAATGCAAGCAGGCAGAAAGGGAGGGATGGGGTAACACTTGGTTTTCCTGGCTGCCTACACAATCTGATGCTGCAGAAACAAACTTCTCGCATCTTTGCAGTGTCTCCTGGGCCTTCAGCATGCACGCACCTTCAGGAACATTTACAGAGTGCACACCATGACCACTGCCACCGTGCTTAATATAGGCACGGTGGCCATGGCAACTGCTTGTTCCTTGTGGAAGGCACGTCCGCTGTACCTGCTCTCCACTCAGGCTCTAATTGGCCTAAAGGGCAATAGGCCCATGGCCGAACCTAAAACGTGGGACAGTTTTTGAAACCCCCCGGCGCTATTAGCGCCGGATCACGGGTTTGGCGGTAATGGAATTCCCCATTCCCCACTGAGCCCATTCGGGAATGCCCCATTCTCCATTGGGCTCAATGGGGAATTTTCGCGCTCTTACCGCCGGCGGATTTCCCGCTGGCGGTAATAGCGCAAATTTTTGGCAGATTTCCCCCCAGCTCAGAGCTAGGGAGAAATCCGCCAAAGCCCTGATTTGACAGACCCTTAAATCCAGCGGTAATATCGCGACCGCCGGATTTAAGGGTTACCGCCAAAATCGTGATGAGGCCCATATTCTTTAAAATGCCCAATTTGCATAACATTTTATTGAAAAACTCCCCCTTGGGTACTATTCAAACATTGTCACAAAAGGAATGATTAGCAATTTGCTATTGTGGGCCACTTTTTCATTGGTGATCAAGATCATTTTATGGCCCAGCCCGACCCTGTCTACACTGGCCCGGAAATGTAGGAAATGGAAAGGTGGAGTAGGAGCTGGAGCTGGGCCTGCATGCCTCCTGAGAGACTGGGAAGGGGCGAGGCATGGCACAGGGTCCCACTTGCCATTTGTCTGCCTGACAAGTGTTAAATCTGCCTCTGCCCTTACTGAAAGTTAACACCAGAGCAATGGTCATTGGAGACTTAAATTTGTGGCTGGGAAATGAGAATGTCCTTACAGCTAAAATGCTCGAAGACTCCTTAGATAATTTGGGCTTTTCAAAACATGTTCTAGTTCCTACCCATGAGGAAGGAAATATCCTAGATTGGATAGCTTTATACAATACCAAAATAAAGGATGTCTGTATCCTGCCATGTCAATGGTCGGACCACTTTTTCATACATTTTATGTTAAACACTGAAAAACCCATCAAACTAAAAGCAGAACGAAAGGCATTGATAATGGCTAGAAATTTAAAAAAGCTTACAGCCAAAGCACTAGAACCCTGGCTAACCTCACTCTCAGAAAAAATTATGAAGCTAACTACCTCAGATGAGATGACAGATATCTATAAACAGATGATGAGGAAGCTACCAACTCACTTGCCCTTTTCTAATCTACGCAAGTGGTAGAGAGAAAATATAACTCATGGTTTTCGGCCGAACTACAACAGGTAAAAGCTATTAAACAAAAACATTTCAATGCATGGAAACTAACTGAACGTATTTCTGAGAGGGAGGGATTTCAGACTGCAACAAAAGAGTTCAGACAAGCTGTGATCGGAGGAAAAATGAATTTTTATAACAATAGGATTATTAATCCACAGTCAAGCTCTAAGGAACTTTCTAAAGTACTAAAAGAGCTGGGAAAGCTGTGTAAGGTTCACACAGACATTATCGAAAAGAATGACGCATGGTCTAATATGATTCAAGATGCGATGATGGGAAAAATCGATTCAATCAGAAAGAATATTGAAATAAACAACAAAACCCATCTCTTAACAGATAATACCTTGATAGATGCGGACAGACAGCAACCAGAGAGACATGAACACCAGTTTAATTTTAAACCTGTTACAGAAATTGAATTGATGGAAATTATTGCCAATCTGAAATCTACTAACTGTAAGGGTGACACATGCCCAGCCATGGTAATTAAGGAATGCACTCCACAGCTGATAGGCGCTCTCTGCAACTTTATAAACACCTCATTTGCAGACAATCATGTTCACGATGATTTAAAGAATGCATGGATTACTCCATTCATCAGACAGCCTTAGATTATCGCTCAATAACAAACACACTGTTTCTGTTAAAGATTTTGGACTGTGTGGCTTACTTAGAACTTAGAAATCAGGCTTTAGACAGGGACATAGTACAGAGTCAGCCTTACTGGATTTAAAATTGCGGATAAGACAGCATATGGATAAAGGGCAGGTGGTGACAGCAATGTTGCTGGATCTGTCTGCCGCCTTTGATCTGGTGGACCATAGTAATCTGGTCACCAGAATGAGGGAGCAAGATTCTTAGATAATGTTGCCCTATGGATTGACATATTTTATATGTATGTTCATTAAATCAATCACAATATAGCAATAAAATGTTCTGTATCTCAGTGCGCCTTTCACAACATCAGAAAGTGCACCACTTATCAACAGTCTGGAGCCAGACGGGAAAGCGTGACAATCACTCTTTACCTACTGGTTCACTCACAATTTCAACAATTAAAAAACAGTCCCAAGTGTTTGAATGAGAACAACAACGAAGGGCATTTTACATTAGATAATGCCAGATACTTAGATTTGTATAGGGCTATGTCTGCACGACACTGTATGTAAATTTAATGGCCAATGTGGTGCCAGCCACTAGAAAAATCTAACAACTTGTACTGTAAACACACCATACATATGTATATATATATGGCACCTTAACTTTTGAGGTCCTTTTACGACATCTAAAAATGTGCAGCCAAATGTCTGTTGTAAGACTTGGTATGTGGCACAGGTCTAATTTTGATTTTGTTTAAGTATATGTCAAAAAGTTATATACACAGATCATAAAAAATGCATGAGACCAGCTCATGCTATGTCAGGGTCGACCGGTTTCATAACCATATCTTGTTCTGGTCATCTTCATCAGGACTTGATTCGTAAAGGGGTGTTGACTCCCTATATGGATAAGCTAATTTGCTCCCATGCGTGTGTTTTCTTGTTCCTATAGAGAGAAAAGAGAAAAACGGGATGGGTCACTACTGGGCCCCTTCCTATTGTTTATTTATGTATTGCTGCTATACATCAGTTATTTTAAAAGAATATATCTACTGATATCATTAGGCTATACAATTGGTTGAAAAGACTATTTGTTTTCAAAATATATAAGCCTTAGCTCACATAAAACAGAGGGGGGTGAAAAGATAGGGGTAAGGGGGAAGGAAAATGTCGTGCCCAGGGCTGATCCACTACTTTCCTCTCCCAGGGGATGTGCGCTCCCTGGTGAACCTTATAGCACATGGGTGAATATCACGTGCGTGGAATGGCTTACCGCACTGTGATGGTACAATCACTCTTCACACTGCCTAAAGCAATGGAAAGACTGCCAACTCCTATTGAAATGTGGAAAAAGAAGAAAAATTAACTGGGTGCCTGGTGTGTCATACGGCACCTTATGATTTACAAAACGTAGAAATACAAGCACATTGGCAAACCCCCTGGCGGAATCGCTGTATGCCACTACACAAGTATAGCACTGTTTTTAGATTAAGCACTGGTGATAAATCTGAGAACATAACATTACATATATAATATTGTCAAGAGACCAACATGTAGCAAGATATGAGATATAAACATCCTCGTCATGACCAATCATAGTATGTTTACAAGGGAAAACCTCTACTTGAATGCTGTTGGTTACACAGGAATTAGCCCAAGCCCATTGTTCCAGGCGTCTATGAAGATGAAGCATGGCTATTGTGAATCCATTCTTACATCATGCATATAATGTCCCATGTTGTAACGCCTTTGTATAGTCTGATCCTAAGGTACATATATACTTTTTAGAAAACATTTTTTTTTTAAGACAAAAACCTTTTTGAAACAAACCTTTTTTGAGAAATACCCCTTTCGGAGATGGTACATAATCTAAATCAATTGCCCATAAGTAAGTGCTAAAGCTGGCTACAGATGTGATTTTGTTATTGTCATATATAAGCAATTCAATCGGTTTATAGTCATAATATCGAAAAAATAATTTCGAATTACAAAAATGTCGAATGCAAAAATGTCGAATGCAAAAATGTCGAAAACACATACATATAATAGAAAAAGTCATTAATTCGAAAATAAAATGTCGAAAAAAAAATCGAAAAACCAATGTTAATTAACTATGTAAAATGTCACACATACTAACGTTTTTTATTGGGGGGGTCCCCCCCAAACCCCCTATCCCAAACCCCTACCCCAACCCCCCCCTCCTCCCCATCCCCCCAACATCCCCCATGGATATACCTTTATTTTTTAAAAAAATATATTAAATTAAACATTAATTAAATAATTAATTATTAAAAAAAACATCCCAAACCCCTACCCCAACCCCCCCTCCTCCACATCCCCCCCACCCACCATGGATATACCTTTAACCATTTAAAAAAATTATGTTTTATAAACTATAATTAATTAATTATTTATTTAAACATTAATTCGAAAAAGAATCGAAAAAAATTCGACATTTTTGTAATTCGACATTTTTATTTTCGATTAAATATTTTCGACATTTTGACTTTCGAAATTATTGTATTCGACATTATGACTGGACACCAATTCAATCATATCGGGGGGTAGGTGTTCCGAATATACAATACTCTCCTTGCTCTTATCTTCATGTTTACTGACACCTTGAGTTGTGAGGGGTTCTCTGCTGTCATAACTCTAGCTTGGAAGGACGGCTAATTCATTCCATTGAATAAATTCATTCAGCCCTCCCCTGTGTGTATTGAGCCTGAATATCCAGTTTTGTTCTCTCCTAAAGAGAATGTTATGATAATTACCTCCTCGTTTGGGGAGTTTAACTCTCTCAATTATCGTCCATTTAAATTCTTTCGGGCTATGTCCTTTAGTTATAAAATGATTGACCATGGGTGCTGTCAACTTTTTTGTCCTCAAACAGGACCAGTGTTCAATCATCCGTTTCTTGATAGGTCTCATAGTCATGCCTACATATTTTAAATGACATGGGCATTTTATCAGGTAAATTACTCCTGCAGTATTACAATTAGTCAGTTGACGTTGTTTCCAAGGTGTTCGAAGCCCAAGATCAATCTCTTTTTTGCGCTCCGTTTGTGAGTACATAGAACAAGATCCACATGGAGAATGTCCTGTGGGGGCAGTGCTTTGCCAAATGGTGTGGGGCCTTTTTCTCTTTCTTCTCTCAGTGTATTTACCATTTTGTCCTGGATATTGGTCCTCCTTTTAATGGCAAATTTCGGCTCATCCAAGGGATGTTGTCCAGTATTAAGGATCGGCCATAGATTCTTTATTTCCTTTTTAAGATTGTTCAACATGGGTGAGTAGCTCAAAACTGCCATTATGTTGTCTTTTGTGGGCGGTTTAGGATGTTGTTGGAGCGTAGTGCTTCTTGGAATATTTCTGGCTCTCCTATACGTGGAGTCTATTATCCTTTTTGGATAGCCTCTGTGGGCCAATTGTTTCTTCAATTCTTTTCCTTGTTCTTCATAATCTGTTGTTTGTGTGCAAATTCTCCTATGCCGGAGAAATTGTCCAATGGGAAGATTATCTTTCAATGACTGTGGGTGGTAGCTGGAATATATCAATAGTGAGTTCCTATCGGTGACTTTCTTGTATACTCTTGAGCACAATTGTGCTCTGGCATAGGAGAATTTGCACACAAACAACAGATTATGAAGAACAAGGAAAAGAATTGAAGAAACAATTGGCCCACAGAGGCTATCCAAAAAGGAAAACAAAAAAAGGTTAAATGAAATTTATGAAATCATCCAATCGTGGATGATGGAAAATGGCCTGGCACTAAACAAAGAAAAAACTGAGTTGATGGTAATAGGCACATGAAATAAAACCAATAAACACAAGGATAACTACACACACGTTGAAATAGCTTGGTGTTTCATAGAAACAAAAAAGAAAGTGAAGACCTTAGGGGTAGTCTTAGACCAAAATCTAAACATGAAGGCACACATAGGTAGCCTGTTGTCCTCTATGGCCTACCACATAAAACTGCTGACCCAACTTAGACCCTACATCTCCCAAACCAACTGTGAGACTATTGCTAGAGTCATTGTTGGGTCGAAGATCGAGTATTGCAGTAGTCTACTGGTGGGAGCAGCTAAGTCTGATATCCCTCGCTTGCAGACACTTCAAAACACTATGGTTAGAACCATTCTTGTGTTGGGCTAAAAAAGAGAGACCATATCTTGAAGGCCAGACTGGGTCTGCATTGGCTTCCCGTTGCGTCCAGGATCCAATTTCGGTTGCTAACCATCACCCACAAATGTCTTAAAGGATGTGGCCCACATTATTTAACAGAAGCACTGACAAAAATGTAAACCAGCTACAAATTCCTAAATGTAACCTTACACAAGTTATCAAAAGTGTGTTTTTATGGCAGCCCCTAAGGCATGGAATGATATCCCACCAAGCCTTAGAGATATTGATTCTATAGCAACATTTAGAAAAGGAATCAAGACACTGCTATTTAAATAAATGTTTTCACACTGCCTACTCTCTGTTATTCTGTGTACGTTCTTTCTGACTATTTGTCACGCCCTCATGCCCCCGGGTTTTATGGTGTGCTATACAAATGAATAAAGTAAAGTAAAGTAAAGTAAAGCAAAGGAATGCTGCAAAAAGAAACCGAAGCGAGAAAAAGCACCAGGGCAACCAGAACCTCGGGAAGGAATCCCACAGCCCAGAGGGCGCTAAACGAGAGTGGAGGTACACAGGCTGCTGGATAATAAGAGGAGGTCTGAGGAAGCCGAGAAAAGCACAGAAAGAACCGAATAAGGGTCGGAGGACATGTTGGTCTAATATACTGAAGGAAATTCGAATAAGCAAGGGGGTAGTTACCCCACTTAAATATGAATGCATGACAAATGAAGGTTTAACATATAAATGCCAGACAAAAGGAACATTAGCTTGGCAGACGAGTGAACCGGGCTATTTTCGACAACTATTGCGAGTCTGGGATCTGCACCCAATTGAAGTAGAGCATGTAAAAGAGAGTCACAGACTCCATCTGAAAGCAAGTTTGAAAGCAAGGAACGGTCTTTGCAGAAGAGTACACCAAGACCCCTCAAGTATTGCGAGTCAGGGATTCACACCGATCAGAAATATCAGGGGATGGAGCTCTATATAAGAAAGAAAGAGAATATATGCGATAACTGGGTCTTGACAGGAGACTACACCAAGACCCCTCAAGTATTGCAAGTCTTGGATTCGGACCAAAATAGAAGGCTGGAGCCAAAAGGGTTTTAAAACCCCTAGGTCTGAGAAACGTGTTGAATCCTTTTGGAAAACTCCTTTGTGTTTTATGAGAAGAAACTGGAAAGACATTAGTCCTTTTGCAGTGTCTGGGAAAGGAGCAACCCCCTGATATTGGAACATTATTCAACCTTGCTTTGTGTTTTATATGAGAAGAGTCTGATGAGACGTTTGTCCATTTTTGAAGGCTATTGGAAGGGAGCAAACCCCTAATATTGTAACATTATTTTCTTGAGCTTTGTTTTGAATCATTTGCAAGCCGATTGGCTGACAACATTTATGTTGCCTTGATGAACACTATTTATGTTTGAGTGAGATCTCCCTTGCACAATTTGTTAGTTTATAGTGTGAGGGATAGAAGTAGGTTTTGGGACGTGACTGGGACAGACTTTATGCTTTGGACATCCAGACTATTTTCCTAAGTTCTTTTGAGGTAGGGAAACCCATTTTAGATTTAGGGATAGAGAGGCCGTTTTCCAAACCTTTCTTGATCAATAAAAGTCTATACCCAAAAACATGTCACCCGTATGTCCGAGCCTTACTACTGGTACCTCACACTAACTAAAAACAAAGTTTCTGGGTAGGCTTGTCAAATGGATCACACAATTCTTTTTCTTTGACTGTCAGACGTATTACAGGATTTTAAAACAACTCTTGTATACTGGACATCGTTGCATGGTGACAGTTTAAAGGAGTTTTGATGAGAAGGTGAATCATGTATAATAGCCCTCATTATAAGTTGGGAGCAAACAGTAAAAATATGAGGTAATTGGATTACTGGAACATTTTCGTTTCCACTTAATTATGGGTATTGACATTTTTGAGTAAATTCCTTCGGGTTTGTTTGTTTGTTTGTTTGTTTATTATTTGTAATGCGCGTCATACCCAGGGGTAACAGTGCGCAGCAGATACAAGAATATGCGAGACTTGGTTACACACAGGATTATACAATGG
Organism: Ambystoma mexicanum; assembly: GCF_040938575.1. Lineage (NCBI taxonomy): Eukaryota > Metazoa > Chordata > Amphibia > Caudata > Ambystomatidae > Ambystoma > Ambystoma mexicanum. The sequence goes on from NC_090922.1 coordinate 348,210,654, forward strand.
TATACACCACAAATTATACATAGAGTAATACAACACTTATATACACATCAATATACATAATGCAGGCAAGGGGGGTTAATTACAAGGAGCCAAGTTTTCAGCATAATATACAGAAGACCAAAGCGAGAGATACAGAGTAAAGGCTAGTGGCAGGCTAGCGTGGTCATATGGGTAGGTCTCATTGCTAGGTTAGGAGAGTTGGTTGTTAGTTTTTAGCCATATAGTAGTGTTAGCTCTGAATTTGTGGTAAGTTTGGTTCAGTCTTAAGCTAGGAGGCAGGTTGTTCCATAGTTTAGAGGCTTTCACCTGGAAGCTGTTGCCTCCGATTGTGGCCCGTTTGAAGTTGGGTACAACAAGACGGTCTTTGTTGACAGATCTGGTGGGTCTGGAGGATGTGTACTTGTGGAATCTTTCTATTAGGTAAGTGGGAGCAGCATTATTGAGGGATTTATAGGCCAGAGATAGAGTTTTTAGGAGTACTGTCTCGTGATTAGAAAGCCAGTTGTGTTGTCGACTGATCTAGGAGATGTGATCTTTTCGGGACATTCCTAGGGCCGCTCTCAGGGCATTGTTTTGGAGGATTTGGATGCGTTTGATAATGGCTTTGGGTGATCCTAGGGAGAGTGCATTACAGTAGTCCAGGCGTGAGAGGATGAGAGGTCTGGCCAAAGTAATGCAGCTGTTATCTGAGAGGCATGGTTTACCTGTGCGTATCAGTTTGCACGTGTAGGCTGTAGACGATGCAAGGGAGTTAACCTGTTTTGTGAATGATAATTGAGAGTCAAGGTAGAAGCCAAGTGTTTTAACCTCATGCTCTACTTTTATGATGTTGCCATCAATTATGAAGGATGAGTACTTGGGTCCTAGTTTTTGTAAGTTGGAATGGGTGCCAAGGATGATGAGTTCCGTTTTATCATCATTCAGGCATAGGCCATGAGTGGCCATCTATGCCTGGATGATGATATACACTCTATTCACCAAGGCCAAATCCTTTTCATAATCCCCAGAAAGCGGGAGGAGGATCTGTGTAGCATCTGCATAGTTAGTGTAGGTGATACCAAGATGATCCAGATCATCGAAAAGGGGCTTAGTGAAGATGTTACAGAGTGTTGGTGGGACACAGGATCCCTGAGGCACACCACAGGTAATGGGTATGGGGTCAGCGGCCGCTAACGGCGAGAAGACCCTCATTGTTCTGCCATTTAAGAAGGATCTAATCCAGGTGATGGCTTGGTGGGAGAAGTGTGCTGCTGTGTTAAGGTGGTTACATAAGATGGAATGGTCGACAAGATCGAAGGCAGCTGAGAGATCTAGGAGGAGGAGTAGTGCTGCTTTCCCTTTGTCTCTCAGCTCGTCAATTTGTGTCTTTAAATCAATGAGGGTAGTTTCCGTACCATGCTGGGGGCGGATCCAGATTGTCTAGCTCCTAACAGGTGATGTTGTTCCAGATGTTTTTGAATTTGAGTATAAACTACCTTGTCCAAGATTTTTAGGAGAAAAGGCACTGTGGTGATGGGCCTATAGTTGGTGGTTATGGATGGATCGAGAGTGTTTTTTTTTTTAGCAGAGGGAGTACCCATGACTGTTTCAGGTTGGTAGGAATAATGCCGGTGGTGAAGGATGCGTTAATGAGTTTGGTGATGAAAGGCGATAAGTCGCGGGCTGCATCCTTGATAAATTGTGCCGGACATAGATCCCCTTGACAGTTTGACGGTTTGAGGGATTAATTGCTTCACAGAAATTACAGCTATTGGTATTACATTCTGAACATTTTGGTAATGCCTTGAGATAAATTGCTCCTAAAGGAATTACCTTCAAAATAAATTACTATAATTTCTCAGGTTTACAGTTATGAAAACCACGAAAAACAGTCAGAGCAATTCCTCCAAAAATGGGTACATTTACTGCCACCAGCAGTTGAAGTTAAATCCACCCAAGGTGAGTGAAATTAATACTCAGGTGCAACCAATAGGTCCAAAATGGCATGTGAGCGCTGTACGGCCCCCTATATAGACTTCACAACACCATGCAGCCAAAGGTAGTTGCACATCACGAGATCCACAACCTCCTGCTCTGTATAGACCTCATGAGACGTGCACAGCAGCAGTGGGTAAGGATACCCCCAGGGCAAAGCTGGCATAGTTATGTGGTGTGAATTCCCCAGGTCAGACCATCACCATTGGCTCAGACAGATGTGCACACGGTATTGGCCCAACAGGAAGAACACTGATGGCATAATGACTATGATCCAATCTGACATCCAGAGGGGGATAAATAGCCAAACAGCCATCCCATTAAAGCTGATGATTGTGTATTCCAGGCACTTCTGTACCACTTGCACAATTCATCAAACTATGGGCATGCTGCTTGGTATGTTGCAGACAAGCCAATATTTGTTGGGACAAGTGTTTGATGCATCCTGTACATCCAAGCCAGAGGGGCATACATGTGAAAGTGCTCTGGTTCTGATGCACATGTACAGGAGCCAGGAAGCACTCTGTGCTTCCCGGTTCTTGTTTTATGTTCCACGGGAGCCAGCAGGCTTTCATCACAGAAGGCAACGCTAGGCCCTGTGGACTGGAATCTGGAGTGGGGCTGCAGGTAAGAACATAAAAATGTATTTGTCTGTGCGTGTATACAAGGTTTTGTATGATGGCCCTTAGCAACCCCTACGAATCCCCTTTTTGGAATCTTCAATACAAACACTTGAACTGCGAGTTGGTGTTTTTTTAAGGCCATCTGGGCCATCCATGACACAGTATAATAACAATCCTATGCTAAATCTGCTGAGCAAAATGATAGGAAGCCAACTGGAACATTAATCATACAAAAATGAGCAACCCTATTCTATATAGGAGTCAATGAAAGGTTGGAAAGCACTGCACTTAAGCCTAACCATAGGAAGACAGTGAACATGAATACAACAGCACAATAGTGACAAAATGTCTAGTCACTGACTGCTAAAAGGACTTCTAGTTAAAAAGCGTTCGATGTCGCGCGCCCACAACACTAGCACTTCTTCATGGGTCAGTGAGAACTGCACTTGAAGTCTTTTGGATGCTTGGTCATGGTGTAAGGTAGCCACTGGGTTTGGCCCTAACCACAGGTATGGCTTACCCTAAGATTTTGGGCTTACAGCGAACAGGCAAGCAAGTGTGACCCTTAACCAACTGCTCTTCCTGGCTGCCTGTGTTGCATGTCTTAGTTAGTCCTAGAAGTATTGGAAATAAGGACTGATCATGGGGTTGAGACTCCCCAATGCGGTGCTACCAAGTCATAATGCCATCAAGGGATGTGCTCGGGATGGCGAGAGTTGTCGGAGAAGCTGGTCCAGCGGCGGGTCGGGTCAAAGTCTACTGGATGATCCTACTGATCTCTTCTAGGCCTCACAGTAAAGTTAATCGAATCTTCCTTGTGGATACTCTTTACCACTTGTCCTGAAGTGCTCAAGCTGAGCTCTTGGTTGCATTTCCCCAGTTCAAAGCCTCCATGTCAGATGGCTGCAGAGAATCATCAGAGATGCTTAGACTGGCTGGGCCTGGAGCCAGTGCTGTTTTCTAGGCCCCCTAGTGAAGACACAAATGTTAAAATGTAGGCCCTTCATCTCTCCCAGTATTATGGGCATGCATCAGTTACCAGCAGCTTCTTTACCGTGCTTCACAAGATGTGCAGTGCATATAAGGTAAACATATGTTATAATATTAGCATTTTGACAAAAATAATGATAATAAAAATAATACCAATGATAATACCAATGATACATGTTCCTCTCGGTTCCATACGTGGTGTCCAGAACATAATTCTTTATGGGTAACGCGAGTTTCCATATGTAGAGTTACTTACGGTCATGTGCAAAATGTACATCTCCTACACATATGAGTACAGTTTGTATAAAAGATACACATTCATTCTGCGTGATATATCGCTCAATCTTAAAACTCGAATATCTCGGAATTGGCCAGCTCGATTTTTTTCACTGCATCAAATACTGTAAGATGTAGATACATGCCAGAAATCTTGAAAATGGAAGTGGTCAATTTTAAGATATTTGGGATGACATTATTTTTTTTTAAATAAGAAGCAGTGATTTGAACATTCTGAAATTGTCCTTCAATGGACAGATGCCTCCATAATTTACTGTGAGAACCTTTCAGAATTTTTGATGTAAGGGTTACAACTCATAGACAGTGTGACTTAACTTTAACAATGGCATGCGCTAGCACGATAAAAAACAAAAAAGTGATGGTTAGAAGGTTTCGAATTAATCTGAGCCACTGGCATTGCTCTGGGCAACTTTCCACACCACTGTTTTTCAGCACGTCTGAGCCATTGCAAAAGGGGTCCAGACAAAGTGCAAATTAGTCAGGTACTGCCACCAATGGGAGCAGCCCTGCCCGAACTCCTAAGCCAGGTTCCCTCTGCATGGGGACACAAGCAACCCCAGACATGTTTCAGCCTTGTTGGGCCTCCTCAGTGAGGTGCAGCTTGGTTGCCTATGGCACAGACCGCACTATGGCATAATATATACACCCTAAAAAGTACTTGACGGGCTAATCCACATAGTTTGCTCAATTGTCATTTACATATCTTTTATGTTTTTTCCTTTTTCTGGGGGAATAATATTAACATTATTCTATAAAGATTTCTTATATTTTGAGAGTTTTCATTACCATTCCTTATGCCTTTTCCATACGCGCTGCATGATTTTAAAATGCTTCAACGCAGTCATCTTTTCTTAACATCTCTTCTTAACATAGAATGTCAATTATTGTTCCATTGCATTGTATTGCTCCTTGTATTGCTCCTTTTATTTACATGTTTGCATAGACTACATTCTTCCGAGGGCGTTCATCCCGTGCAGTGCTCCGAGGGCATAATAATGGCAGTAGGCGCTATACAAATATCAAAAAACATATGGGTATGGACTTGGTGATATTCAAGCCAGTGTTACTGAACATAGTACTGATCCATGCTCTGTGACCCCTCATTTCACCTGAGCATATCAGTTGAGGGGGTTATATTTCTCTTCTGTTAAGGACATTTTCTAACTTTCAAGGGAAGTGGGTGTGGACAGAGTGCCCTCATTTTAAGCGAGCCCACAAATTCAGAGCTCTCAACATCCATAGGTGATAATCCTTCGGCAACTAAAGGTAACCTAATACAAAAATACTCAAAGAACTGAAACAGGATACACTTGAAAGCAAAAGTGAACTGAAATCTGCCATTTCCATACTCAAAAATAATGTGCTTCGTATAGGGAAAGGGAAGGAAGAAGTTGAGAAGGCTTCATGTGAAAAACCTCAAGACCATTCCAAATTTGCTCAGGAGGTCACAGCACAATACCTCTCGGAAAAGCCATAACAATATCTGAGTTCACTGCATTCCTCTTGAGATATCAGTTTCAAGGCTTCTTTCTTATTTGCAGGTGCGGTTTAAGAGTATTTTGAGAGCACAACATTAAGAAGGATGCAGTTGGGCAGGTCACACATGGTCTTTGCCAGTCTCCTAAAGAAAAAGGGCTGAGATCCGAAGCTGCTTACAAGAATTAATTTCTTCCTTGAAAACGAGATTATTATGGAAAAGGCTACAAAATGTGTCTATTTCCTAGAGAAACAATGACGTATGTCTCTTTTAGAAGTTGGCACAAGGTACAAACCAGAACGTTCGGAGCATAAAGCAGATAACATCTTGGTTGCAAACCCATGACATAGCTTATGGATGGGGATTTGTTTTTAAGCTTCTTGTCACTTTCCAAGGAGAACAACATCAAGCCACATTGTTGACAGAAGCAGCAGCAGCAGCAGCAATACTTGAACTGGACAGTGACTTAAGAGTTCAATATGAGGAATAGGATTTGTCTATTCTACTGATTGATCCACTAAATCTTCTAGAGATCAGCACATTCTAAAACATAGAGGTGGGAGAGGAGTGTGGACTGTAAACTCGCACATTTCTCTTTCCTCTTTCAATTGGGAAGGGGGGGTACACAGTCACCCTCATTTCCATATCTTGTTGAATAACGAGTCTCAATATCTTTTTAAACAATCTTTCACTGTGGACATCCCTCAGCCGGGTTCACTCTTGTCAACACAATGTTCACAGGGTTATCGTACTTCACCCCGTTTTGCAGGCATCCCTTGTCGGGGTTCACACTTGCCAGTTACACAGTTCAACTTTACACAATGCTGGATTTACTTCCCTTTTCTTTCCTCTTGGTTACGGGTTAAAGACTGTCGATTGTACAAGAGGTTTTACTCGACCCTTTTATGACCACTTTGACTTCTTGTGTCAGCTCTCCCAGGGCATACTGGGATCTGTAGTTTTAAAAAACAGGGACCGGTCAGAGTCTTTCGAATCAGCGCCCACATGGCACCGGACCACTCTGCAACTGGTCTCTCCCTGGATTGTTTCAACAGTTCCGTAACACACAAAATCTTTGTTCTCGATTCACATTATCTTGCCATTTGCAAACTTCACTCAACACAGTTCCGTTTACTATCCGTTCTCCCTCCAAATCACCTGCTGTGATGTACCGCTTGGTATTTCTTGTCTCTGGAGTAAAGGGCGGTACCATGCTAGCAAGCGTCTCTTCCTGGCTTGGTTATCAGTGTAGCAGGGCTCTGTGCATCGTTGGCACCCGTCAGACAACACACTAGCTTTTGTTCCTGCCTTATAATTCCTTTCACAGAGGCTTTGTGGGTCTCGGTCAAAAAGGGCAAGGGCACTTCACTCCTTGCCGTCCTTTCCCATCCTTGAGGGAGATTTTTGGCTTTGCCATCCATTTGGAAACACCAAATTATTTATTTAGCCATCCAATCATCACATATTAGAATTGTGAATATTTTGAGTAACCTGTTCTATTTGTTCTGCTTTCTTGTGGTGGGATGAGCATCAATCTCGTTAACTGTGCTTTGTCAATCTTTATGAAAGATGGACCAGGTGCTTATAGAATGGGCAGTAGTTTGTATGAGAAACTTGATTATTTCCAGTTGCATGTGATAATTATTGTTTTGGCTCCTGCTTGCTGTTTAATTGATTTTATTATTGTTTATGACGCTACTATTTGTTAAAAGTGTTTCAGTGAATGTCCAGGGCCACAGTTCTATGGGTAATTGCATGACTATTTTCAATAAGCTTCCAGATTTGAATGACAATAATGCTGTTCTTTTAAAAGAGACCAATTTAAAACAAGTGGACCAACAATGCTTGTGCAGTTATCCACATCTGCTGAGAAGAAACGAGGTATGACTAGTCTTGTCGACCATAGATCAGAGTTACAGTGGAAAGGATGCATAGAGAGGATTCAGGTTCGATGTTATGTCTCAAACTCTGATATGGTAACCAAATAGTAAAAGTATTCTCCGTACATAACAATAATCTTAACCAATTTTGTAAAGAATTATTCCCCAAGGTAGCCAAATTTAATTCTAGGGAACGGATTCTTTGGAGGGGGCAGATGGAATGTGTTGTTTTACCCTCAGTTTGACAGGACTTGATTAAACACTACTTACAAGAGTGACCACATTTTAATCACTCAGTGTTTGGCGATATCTATATTCACCTTTTTTACAAGGTTCAGAAGGTACATTTCCATTGCTCCTTTCTCATTTTCAGACTATGCTCAAATTATATTCTCACTTCATTCATCTTTTTGCAACTCTTTTTCAAGCATGTCATGGAAGATTAATGACATGCTACTTTGGGACCCTGATTTGAATGACTCTTTTGTGGATAGCATTAAACTCTTTTTCTCTGAAAATCTGATAAGGGACCTTACTTTGAATACCTTTGGTATACTTTTAAACCATCTAGTCATGGCATTATCATTACTATGCTATTAGCTAGAGTTAATGCTCATGAATCCATTCTGGAAGGCGTGGCCTGAGCACATGCAGTGAGGCTGTGTTAGCGAGGAGCTCCTGCTGAGATCCTTTGTAGATCTTTATTGCGACGACTAACGTCACTTACCAGAGCACCTGTAAACACCTACTGGCAGAGGATACCCGCGACTACTGGACCAGCAGTGTCCCGCCGACAATCGGAGCTGTACAGGGTTTGAAATCCATGTCGGAGTTTGGACACTGAGCCACCCAAGTTGGCCACTGCAGCGCCTTGATAAATATCCGGAGAGACCCGCTGACGCTCCTAGAATGAGGCAACTGCACTGGACCTACTTATATTGGTACCCTCTGTTAAAGTCCTTCTTGTGTTTTACTTTGCGCGGCAAACTAGGTCTGCCTTCTTTGTTCACTGTCTTTTGGCGGGCTTCTGCTCAGAGACCTTCCTCAAGGCGCCTGGGTGTCTAGGTGGGCTGAATGTGAGGGAGGGGTGTAGTCACCCCCTGCACAGGGTATCCTAGGAATCCCAAGTCTCACTTTGTCATGATTGGCCAGGGTAGTTGTCTGGGCTGGCCAACCCCGCTGCTGGGTGATTGACAGCCAGGCTGTGTGAATGGGAGTTTTCCGCATAAAAGGCAGGTCTCTTGGGCTAGAAGTCAGAGAGTCACCACTGGAACTACAAGGAACCGAAGAGAAGCAGAGAGAACGACGGCTGCTGCAACTACCCTGAAGCCCTGCTGCAGTCCTGAGCTATCTTCCCTTTGACGACTCAGAGAAGATCCAGTCCGGAGTCTTCTTCCCTTGAGCTTGGTGGGGATAACCAGCTCATCTTCCACAGCCAGAGGATCCTCTTCCTTGGTCGAAATCGCTGCACGTTGCTGTAGTGGTCCGGATAGCCACCTGAAGAGCCTCTCCTGTTTTTAAGGAGCACACCTTTTATTCCTCGTCGCTGCTGCCGGCTTCATCCCTGTGTGGTGCAGACCCCCTTCAGACATCCTCCTTCGCAACGAAGCTCCAGGTATCGTGGGTCTGCGGGAAACCAACAGGAACAACTGCCAGGGCACCAACTGCACCATTGGAACAAGGTACTGTGTTCTACTTGAGGAAACTGGGTGAATCCCTTTTATTCATTTCCAAGGCTTGCCCTTGTCTTCCCTCCTTCTTATAACTTTTGCTTCCTAACATTGACAATATCGAAGTACTTTTGGCTACGTTGAATCGTGAACTGTCTGACTGTGTGATCTTCTTCAACAGGCCCCGGTGTCTTTCGACCCTGGCTCCGGCCCTTTAACTTTTGAACTCCTGTCTCTGAGTGTTTCTTGATTCTGCCTGCCTAACCAAAATATTCGCTGTGATTTTTGCCTCCAACTCCCTCTGGGTATCTCAGGTGCTTAGTGTATTTTTGCCCCGTTAGCATTTCATGTCACGGATACGCGTTTATTTAGTAGACTGAACTGTCAAAAAGTGATCGCAATCGTATTCACGGTAACGTGTTTTGTTCGTAACACCGGTTCATTCAACACAGGGTACTTACCTTGAGACTTACTGTACAAAGTGACATGGTTAGTTGTAGTATATTTAACGTGTGTTTTTTTATTTGAGTTTAATAGAAGTGTTGTGTTTATAACGAATGGTTTAAAAATAAATGTACTTATATTTTTTACCTGAAACCGTGAGTCAGTGTTTGCTTGAGTCACAGTAATTGTGGTCCCTTTGTGTAATCTCTGCTACTGCTCATATACTCTTGAGACAAGCCTGGCTGCTCCGCCACTAGTCCCACTCTGACATAGTAGTACAGGCTTGTACCAAAGGTAAAATTTGTATTGCCACCTGTAGTCTTAATTGTATTTAGTGGTCCCTAAGGGCACTGCACAGGATTCTGCTTAACACACTCGACAGCCTGCAAACTACCTGCTGGGACCGGGAGCTGCTATAGCCGGCCCGAAACCGGTATGAATGCAGCTTGGAGTGTTGAATGACTCAGTACTTGTCCCAATACACATAACTTGTTGTGAGTGTCTGGAGAGAAGTGAATGGCCTGAATACCGCGTGTGCCTGATTGGCTGCCTGCCTGCATGAATGCCCGTAGTCGTGATTGGATGCTTGAGTGTGACCCAGCGGAATGAATGGGAGATCAACAGTATATCTGGGGACCTCTCACTGCTAGGAATCATGTTCAGAAGCTGAAGTGCACTACGACGAGTAACTGGATTAACTGAGGCTTGACCTTGAAGCCCTGCTGGACGAGAAGAATTGCTGCTGCTCTCCTTCACAATCTGAAAGCTGCTGTGCCTCCAAGGACTGACCCAGAGAGGACCTGGTAAGGTGCCCTCTTCCCGAGCTACGAGGGACCACTGTGCACAGCTGATCTTTGCCAACGCTCCCTGGTAGACAGACCTTCGACAGGCTGCTGACCCGATACGGGGACTGCTGCGGAACTCCAAGGAGAAGCACCCGGACTGTTGTCCGCCACTGTCAACAACCGCCGTCGCCGACCGGAGCATCTGCTTGTCTCCCGCTGGAGAAGGCCCGACCGTCGACGTGCCGAGGAGCATCCACCGGTGGGTTCCCCGCCACCTACAGATCGCAGAGACGCTGACGACTCAACGCCTGTCATGATCACTGCTTCCAAGGAGCCAGGACCAGCCCAACATCCTTGGAAGCAGGCCCCTAACCCTAATCCTAAGCACCAGCCGGTCCCCACTGGGACCTTTTGGACCTTGTCCTGGCGCCGGTGGCACCAGGCTCATCAAAACCATTGGTCCCGGCACTGGAAGCGCCGGGCTCATAATAGGTGTGAAGATGCTTGGGTGGACTTACCTGCAGCAGACCATGCTGCTTACTTACCAGCCACTTAGAAGCCATCTGAGAACAGGAACTACTTTCTTACCTGGGAGGGGCAGCTCCACTCCCTGGATACAGCACTGGAACTCTTCTGGAAACTGGAACTCTTTTCTTACCTAGGCGGGGCCGTGGAAGAAGATGCCTCATCACTCCAAGGCTATTTAAACCAGACCCGATAGATGAAGCGTGCTTCGCGTTATTCTGCATCTGCAGCAGAACGCTCACCGAGTCTGCTCCGGCCTTTCTTCTTCAGATCCTGGACCTGCAAGAATCCTACTTACCATTTCAGTATCCAGACATCATCAGTACCTGCAAAGAACAGAAACAACAGGTTAGCAAGGCGAACTTTACAAGCAGTGCTTACTTACCTGATCCATCGGCTGCGGCCGTTTCTTCACGCCGCATCTCCACCTGCAAAAACAAAAGCATTGCCATACTTACCAGCACGCTGTGAATTCCGGATTTCTTCGTTCTGCATCGCCGCCTGTGAAGGCAAAGTATCGTTAACAACTTACTGGCATTCTGCGGACTCCGGCGCTGCAACCCAACATCTGAAAGGCAAAAGAAAAGACATTAAGCAGGTATTTACTTACGTCCATCACGCTTGTCGCAATAAAACGCCTGTGAATACTCCGGCGTCTCTTTAACACGAACTAAGCTGCAAGGAAAGAGACAGTTAGAGCGCTTGCCATACTTACGAACTTCCAGGCGCTTCACTTCATCTTTCATCTCAAGAGCCCTGCAATACATAAGGGAAAAGCATTATACAGAGTCTGCATATAAACGTGCCACGCATGTAAAGACTATAAAGACAAAAGGTGTCCAGAAACTCACCGCTCGTGCAGATAATGACGGTAACCATCTTCTGAATTCAAGAGGCCTGTGTTTCACCAGTGAAGGAACTGGCAACGGCACCCTGCACCAGACGCAGATGGAGAGCCCAGCATTCACCTATATAAGGTGAGCATGTTGACCTGGGGGCTCTACGAAAAAGCTGGGAAGAGAGAGAGAGAGAGAGGGACATTCAACAACCCAGACCATTAACCCCCATATTCTTTCACCTGCAGAAACCTCACTCTTCGAGTCCGACACACAGTGCGAAGAGGTTCGACCCCAGAAGCCAATCGAGTCCTGCACATCACTTTTCGAGTCACAGACAGCTTCCTGCCAAGACCCGCGCCTCCGTGGGAATCAGGTGAGCGTTACAACGCCCTTGCTGGGCCACAGTTCTTCATCATCTCTTTGCGGTCCAGAACTATCGTCACCGAGGTGCCCCGCACGCCTCTTCCTTGCAGGACGCCAACGCATGTCGTCGACGAGCACCGCTAGGAACAAAGCTGTCACTTCCTTGCCGTAGTTCAACCTGTTCACCGTCGGACGTTCGACGACCCGTGACTCCCGCTTTAAAGGGAGGGCACTCAAGAAGGGCCATCGATTCCCCAACCTCGAACACCAAGTTCCCCGACACCTCTCGACGATCCGTGACTCCTGCCTGAAAGGGAGGCACTCAAGAAGGATCGGTCGGTGCATCGTCGGAGAACTCTACTCCACCAGGTACATTGGGGGGGTAAAACCTTAACAGAAAGAAGTAAGACTATTGAACATTTGGACTGGGCTTGTGCTATATATCTTTATTTATAGGTTGCCCAGGTGGGGGGATCTCTACACAGAACTGTGCCTAGTAGTAGGGGTCAGCATTCTGCCTATTGTTTCAACCATCTTGCGTTCCTTCCTATCTCTATTGCTGGTCTACTCGTTATTGATCTGTGTGACATTTTAACCGTACAGTTGATGCACTTTAACGAGATTTGATAACATTAGTGGTACCACTCTAGACGTGTATTTATTTATCATTATTGACTTCCAAGTACAGAGTGCGTTATTGTGATCGTGTACATACCTTTGAATATTAATTATATAAAGACTGTGTTTTCAGTAATACAGTGTGTGGACATTCCTTTGTGGTGGTTCGGGGACTACACTGTACTTAAGAACCAGCCCGCATCACCTCCTGAGAAGCTAGGCCTTGATTGCTCGTCCATTGCTACTGTAATAGAGAATCTTGGCTGAGGCTGCTGTGCCTCTCCTCTACCATATAGAGAGCGGAAGTACAGACACCCCCTACCAGTCTTTAAAAACACATAAAATCATCTCTTTCAAAAGCCACCCATTACTATTTCTTTTGGTCTTGTAGCACACGCCACCGAAGGACTGAAATACAAGGGCCGGTACGGAAGGGCCACCACCTACTGGGATATCGTAGGGGACATGCACAGAGATGGTGATGTTGAGTGGCCCTCTCTTAAATAGCGACCACCCATTGTCAAGCTCCCAGACTGACTCTTCCCAAGCACTTCAAAGTAGCTTCCCTCTGTAGAGTACCGGGTTGCAGTACATGCGCACTACAATGCCCTTTGGCAGGTAAGGATCATTAGCGCAGCATATGGTGTACAAGGGTCTTTTAACAATCCGCTGCCATACAGGAGTGTCCGTGTTGTAGGCCGCAGCCTATGTGGAGAATGCTGTACATGAAATTACCCTACTGCATTTCTGGCAGGGTAGTACACTGCCAACTAGTCCCTTATGCTTGCATTGCTGTTCTTGTCACATGTGGTATGGACAGTTCATGGTACGCCATTAGCCGTAGGACTAGCATGCATGGAGATGAATGAATTGTGAAATACAACAATGCTTACAACAAAGAGAAGGCTATAGTACTGTTCTAACCACCAGTGCTATTATTTGCTTTGCGAATATTCTGCTGTTTGCTTACTTTTAATAACATGCACTACTATGTTAGTGATGAAGCCGCACCAGCTTTGCCATTTCACAGACTCAATACAAAATGTCACACCTGCAGTTAAATTTTATCTCCAACTCTACGACCCGCAGGGGAACCCTTGACACTTTCTGGCATAGTGGTCAGTGCAGAGACGGTGTGTCTGTTTTACGGTCATGAAAAGGCCAGCAGCACATTCATCAAACTATTGTGACATTTAGCACGCCCACTGTGCACTCGAGGTTGCTGTTCCTTGTTTTCCAGTGGGCCTCATATAGGCAGGCGTGGTGCAGTGACTAATTGGTAGGTTTGCAGAGCAACCCACGTAGTAGTGACTAGTACTTGAAATTTGGCAGCCTACCATATCAATCTGTACGGCTGGCGACAGAGGAGCTCTTACCAGCACTCAGAAGATCCCCTAAGCATGGACATAGTTCTAAAATGGATAGACGTGCACTCCCACAAGTAATTAAAAGAGCTTTACAACATGCAGCCATGTGGCTAGTACTGCAGTCCTACGGATAACTGCATTGTGATTGCACATAAGTCGGCCACATGCAGTGTGCATAGGAAACCTCCACATTACTTACCTGCAGCTATCTTGGCTAGTAATGTCCGCCACAGATTCACCATGCTATGTTAACACAAAAAGAAACACCACTCTCAGTGTCACCAACACTTCACATGCACACCTTTCATTTTGTACGATACACTGACACTATTAGGCAAGGGAAGGGGTAGCACAAATGGATAGATACACAGGGCAATTTGGCCTTTCCAAATGTTTGTGAGGAGGGCAGCCAAGCTATCAGTGACAAAACGTTTTTAAAGGAACATTATGGATTAATTGTGGCACCAAATACATATTACCTCTACAGAGTCACAGTATGCTAAAGCAACGTTCCGGTTACAATGTGTCCTACTAAAAACATATGCAAATAACTAACAAAAAATATTGCTAAAGGGACGTTATGGTGAAGATGGGGTACTACAGACATATCACCTTTACTGCAAACACTGTGTAAAAGCAACGTTTCCATTACAGTGCCATGCTAAAAACCTATGAAATTCACTAACATAAAACATTTTTAAATGAACGTTATGGTTAAGTTGCACTACTAAAAACCAATGAAATCAATAAAAAAACTGTGTTAAAGGGGCGTTATGGCTAAGTTGCGCTACTGCAAACGTATCCCTGTTACTGAAAAAACTATGCTACAGGAAGGTTCTGCTCACAGTGCCCTAGTAAACACCTATCAATATCACTGGAAAAGGTTTGTTAAAGGGACATTATGGTTAAGTTGCACTACTAAAAACCAATGGAATTCAATAAAAAATGGTGTTAAAGGGACGTTATGGCTAAGTTGCGCGACTACAAACATTTCCCCTTTATTGAAATAACTAGCCTAAAGCAACATTAAGGTTAAAGTGCCCTACTAAAAACCTATGAAATTAACTAACGAAAAACGCTGTTATAGGGACGTTATGGTTAAGTTGCACTGCCAAAAAAACCTATGAAATTCATTGGAAAAACTTTCCTACAGGGACGTTATGGTTACAGGTAAAACCGAAAATGTATTAATTTCACATGTTATGTCATCAGCGATGCCATCAATCACATTTGTGATGTCATCTTTGAGGTCATGGGTGTTAGTCCTTGCAGGTCACAGTGGTAGCGCGAGTTATGGTTGCATACCTTACCATAACTGGTGAATTTCTGGGATTTTTTGGTTTTACCTGTAACTATAACGTCCCTGTAGGAAGGTTTTTCAAATGAATTTCATAGGTTTTTTTAGTAGTGAAACTTAACCATAACGTCCCCTTAACAACGTTTTTTGTTAGTATATATATATATATATATATAACACCAAGAAAATGATGGTGGGTTTAAAAAGGTTTGAAAAAAAACCTTTCACCTGAAATGTGAAAGTAGGAAAGTTAATCTGAGCCAAGTTACACATTCCAAAACGCCACCTAGTAGCCATCGCTGGAAGTTCACCTCCACTTCTGAGTCACAACAGCAAGGAATTGTGGGTATGCAAATTAACTCAAATGCAAACCTTTTTCTCCAGGAAATTATCTTTGTCTATGAGGGAAGTGCTATTTTATACATAGCTTAATCAACCCAAGACAGACATATTACAGGGCTGTCAGGACTACTACATACCTGGTTTCACCCTCCTTAGGGATCATCAGTGCAGTATAGTCCTGACAGCCTTGTGGTTGGAGCATTTGGCCATGTTGCTCCAACCATAAGGCTGTCAGCACTATAAATGAACAAAACCATTTTTTTAAGAAATGAAACGACTGCCATCTTGTATTTCTCAATGCGAGAGATGACCATGGGAAAAGAAAAGTAATTAAAATTCTGTTTGCAGGTTAAAATAATTCCAAATGACATTAGAGGTGGGG
The DNA here is from genome assembly GCF_040938575.1 of Ambystoma mexicanum. Lineage (NCBI taxonomy): Eukaryota > Metazoa > Chordata > Amphibia > Caudata > Ambystomatidae > Ambystoma > Ambystoma mexicanum. The sequence continues at coordinate 348,226,527 of NC_090922.1, forward strand.
AGGTTGCTCGAGGGCACTAAGTCAAATTTGGAAGTTATTGGAGGTCCAGGGACTGAGTTTACAACCCAAAGCTTTCTGTAGCCACGGTTATAGCCTCGAAAAGCTGACATTGTAAAGCAAACTGTGTCACAGAAACAGTATGTTGTGGGGGGAAACGTAGACAACAGGGGAATTTAGGAGGCCATCTAGGGAATGGGGGGAGCTGGCACAGGTGAGGGGGGCACTTGGTGAGAGCCTGGGGGGCAGGAAAACATTATTTTTTTGGCCATTTTTCCGATATTCAAGACTATAAAGGACTACAGATAGCCGAGGGTATCAGTAGTTCCATGCCCGCAGCTATAGATTTTGGGATGTTTGTGTTTTGTTTCTTTTTAAAAGTTATTTTTATAGGTATAGTGACGTCGGGGTGAAAATTCACTGGCCATGCCCAAAGGCCATGGTCAGTGATACAGTAGGTATTTGGGAGTCTTATTTATTTTGGCTGTGTGTTTCTAGACTTTCTCACATGTGAGACTGTGGAGAAAAGGAAGAAAACTGTAAAACAACTAATTGAATACAAAAAGGAGTGTGGTTCTTAAAATGGAAATTCTTAGAAGGAAAATGTAATGAAGTAAAATGAGTACTGTTTATTTACATGTTACTGGGCCTGCGGTAGCGCCCCAGTAGTTATGGTTAAGTTGCTAATCCCATAGGAAGAGCACTTTTTGGGCGACTTATAACTTCACTCCCCCTGGACGAATCCTCATCAAACTTTGCAATACAAGTATATGGCCCGCTTTGAATTTTTTTGCAAAGTTCGGAGAAGTTTCGTCAAAGGGGGGCAAGGTTATAGGGGGGTCCCAAAATGTTTTTTTTTTCCATAGACCGAATGGAGAAAAACGTTGCTCGCGCCTACAGCCCAAACCGCTGGACGGATTTTCACCAAATTTGCGGCAGGAGTGGCAGCTTGGTCCCAAAAGCGTGCTTTTGTTAATTTGGTGAAAATCCGTCACGCAGTTTTTTTAAAAACAACCAAAATGTAGGTCCAAAGAAATTAGTGATATCTATGTCTGCTCTGCGGACACACTTCCCTGTTCGCTCTGCGGCCAAGACACCGATTGGCTTAGAAGGCAACGTGGTGTCCGCGGACATTAGACGTGCCCACAGATTGGATGGTGAAAAGTGTGAAGTGCGTCAGATTTGTGGAAACGCCCGCCATCTTAGATTCGCCGACAGCGGCCGGTGTCCGCAGACATTGCGGTAAAACAATATAAAAAAAACACAACATTGCAGTAGTCAAACCTTTCAAATAATCTCTGGGAAGGTGAGGGGTGATGAGGATGGGATGGGATATGGCTGCAAGAAGCAAAGAAATGGGGTTTTTTCTCTGTAAATGCCCGCGAACGATCCGGATGTTCGCGGACAGTCATGAGAAGTTCGCGGACACCTCAGCATTACAGGGTTGGTGAAAAGCAGTTCTTGGATGGCTTATAACTTTGGTGCCACTTAATGAAACTGCATGAAATTTTGCAATAATATTCCTGACCTGATTCCGAATGAGTTTGCAAAGTGTGGTGGGATTTTGTCAAGAGGGGGCAGAATTAGAGGGAGGTCTCAAAATAATGTAAAGGCTTATAAATGTGGTGCCATTTGGCAAATCTACACAAAGGTTTGCAAAACGATTATAGATCTAGATATAAATGTTTTCGTAAAGTCTGAATGGATTTTGTCAAGGTTATATGACTATTGTATGTGCATACATATGACACTTTTGAAAAAATAAAACATGGGTGGATTTCCAGTAAACTTGTTTAAGGAGCCTTGGCAAGGACCTGAAAGCATGGTTTTGCAAATGTGCCTGTGTTTAATTTTTCTTGACAAGTGTCATAAAGTAGATACAAAATATAGTGATATACCTTTGGTGACTGAAGTGTAGCCTGTGGCCATTGGCAGTGGCCAGATTGTCTGGGTCATGGAATAAGGTCATGATCCGGACAATATGGCTACTGGCCATGACCATGAGGGACAACACATGGGGTTAAAGTGGCCATGTCCACCTGGAACTGGCTTTGTGGTAAAGTTATTTGAAATTGAGATAGGTTTGAAAGGGAAGAAAAATGTGCTTGTGATAATATGGTTATAGGGTTCTCTTTTCGCCTTCTGCAGGCTGCCGTGGAAAGCGAATAGGGGCCCTGTATGGAACACTGCACTCCTTTTCGATGGTGACCATCTTGGAAAAGGATTTTTCTTCCTGCGGCGTCCCGGTGTAGGAAGAAAAATCCTTTTTTAGCACCCGGGTTCCCGCTTTGGGAACCTAGGGTGCTAATGGCCTTCATCCCCCATTACAGGGGCTGGAATGGGGGGATAATGGTCCGGAGACCTCCTTATCCACCCTTGCTTCGCTTGGGCTGATAACTTGGGCTGTTGGGCCGGTATCCACCGTTCCAGTCCCTGCAACGGGGTATGAACGCCACAATATTCCCATTAGCATAACACAAAATGCAAATGGAAATGTTGGAAAATCTTATTGAGTCTATGTACTTCACTGAGAAATATAAAGTAGATGAAGTCTATACATTTTTTTTATGTTCTATTAAATAAATGTGAAAGGTGGTTCATAAAGGAAGATTTCTTTTGTTGTTTGTGGATGTATTTTTTTTTTTGGCAGGAGAGCTAAGAACGAAAGGTGGGGAGGGAAATGAGGGAAGAGGCACCAAACACTAATATGGAGGGGCAGGTGGACAGGGGAAAAAGTTGCATGTGTGTTATTTCCAAGGTAGGAGGCAGTGTTTCTCATGCTCCATGATTACAGCAGTGGTGGTTGCTCTTGGGGAAGAGGGATGGCATTAGCTGATGCCATTTTAAGATAAATAGCAGTTTTGCTAAAAGTATGTACTGTGTACTAGATTGTTAATGGATAACGAGTAGGAATAGGTGTTGGAGCTGTGCAAGGGAAATTTAGAAGTCGAAAGTTCCTAGATCAGTAGAAAATGCAGTTCCGAACTGTCCGCGAAGCACAGATCTTATCGTGAAGTGCGGACGGGTTCTCTGACACGTCATCATGCCGCGCGCCAGTGTATGGTCATGTGGCACTGTCCGGAAGGTCCGCAATGAAGTCAGATGTTCGTAGACGTCTACGGATGCAAAACTAGTTGAAATAGTTGCAAAAATTCTATAGAAGTCTTAAAAATGATTCTAGAAGGTGGGAAATGGCAGAGTTTAAAGGTGAAACTTTGTAAATTGGACACAAATATTGTTATTTTGGGTAAGCATGATATTATTAAGTTGTAGGAAAATAGCATGCACTGGTAAAAACCCATGAAATTCACTGAAAAAACGTTGTTAAACAGACGTTATGGTTAAGTTGGACTAATAAAAACCTATGAAATTCAATGAAAAAACATTGTTAAAGGGATGTCATGGTTACAAGTAAAACCAAAAATCCCCAGAAATTCGCCAGTTATGGTAAGCTAAGCAACCATAACTCGCGCCACCACCATACACTGCTAAGACTAACACCCAGGACATCACTGATGATATCACATATCTGGGCCACTTGTTTTTGTTCACTGACATATATAGGCCAGGTGGTTTTGTTGACTGACAGTCAGAATATTAAAATTGAAAAGGTACTAAATATCTAGACGTTAACCTTGTCATAAGGAGGACTATATTTACTATGCGAAATACTGAAATGGCAAAACATTTTACTGTAACCTATCACAGACAAGTACAAAATTACAACAGTAAAATCAACCAATTGCAAACCCAGAAACAAATACATCATACATACCCTCCTATTACAAATTAGTTAAAAATCGAACAAGGAGTAATTTTCCTGGAAGCAGAGAAAGAATGCAGATATTATGGCTGGTTTTTAGAACTGTGTGTATGGTGAGAGACAGTTGGCTATTTTGGTTACTGGCTTTTTGTAAGAAACTAAATATTAACATGGACCTAGGTATGAGTGATTTTGCAATTAAATGGTTTAGACTGCAAGGAATGTGTTGGCACCAAGTATTTCCAAAATGATTCAGACTGAAAAGTACAGGGCAGCCAGACCTCATACTAATTCACTATGGAGGCAATGATGTGGGTAATGTATGAGGCGTGTCCCTTGCTTTGACGATGAAACAAGACTTGGAAAAACTAATAGAACATTTTCCTGACACCATCTTTATCTTTTCCAATCTAACTCAAAGGCATAAATGCAGATGGACCACCAGATCTAATGATAAAATTGAAAAATCACAGACAAATGTTAATAAAACAGTTTCAGCATTCATGACAGACCACAGCCAATTATGGATTTCATACAACAACATACAGTTCTACATAACAAATATGTTTAGACATGATGGAGTACACATAACCAATGAAGGTAATGCAGCATTCCTTCATAACATTAAAGCAGTACTCCAAATGTGCTAGAATACTGCACGTAGTGTAGCCCAAAACAGTCCTTTTAAGGACTACTTATCACATATAATACAAAAAAAAATGAAAAAACATCCCAAAACATTCTTCAGTGTAACCGCGGCTAGAGTTCATTGACTTTTTTTAGCCACGGTTACAAGATGATACTTGTGGGGGGGGGTTGAGTTGCATGGGTATATAAATACTTATGTAATAGGTAGTCATTAAAAGGCCTGTTTTGGGCTACACTTAGTGTATTATTTCAGCACATTCAGAGTACTGTCCATTTGAAGATTTCTAAAACAAATTCAATGTATCTCTGTGCACTTTCCTAAAATGCTGTATTAAATGCCTTTTTCCAAAAATAAAATATCTTCTACTCCCTACCAAAAATCATACATCCTGCAAATCTTCCCACATTGCAATCCTCAAACCAAAAAAATTAACTTAGCCAATTCTTCTTAAAATATTCCCCAATTTCTTCCACATTACTGTTTGATGTTAAGTCAAAAATCACATATTCCCTACAATCCTCTAAAACAGATTCAGGACCTGAGAAATCAGTGGAAGAGTTTTCAGCATCTTCTTCAGTATTTCTATCCATTTTTGAACCTATAAAAAGGTTCCACAAATATCCACTGAAATATCAAATGTCCACTCTTCAATCTCAGAACTGCTAATAACACAGGTAACTCTCAGTACAACACAAAGTAAACACCACCCTCCAATACAACAACAAGTTTCATAATATATCTTCATTCAACTAATCATGCATTGCTTTACTTCACATTTAGAGACGCAGATACAAAAGGGGGCATTATAACCATAACCGTGGCAACATAAGCCACCAAAATACATGACGTCCTACTGGCCTGAAAATAGCCGCCAGTGACAACAGCTTTGTCGTTATAACCTCAATCCTTCTAATAACTACTTTGTAAAATTTATAAAAAGACAACTAAACAAAACCAACAATTTATTTTTTAAATTAGTCAAATTCCATAGCCGGGGCTATACCCACTGTTACAACGTAAGGCCAGCTATTGGCCAACACTGTTGTTATCTTCACAAATAGTAATCATTGAGTCATTAGGAAAAACAACCCAAGATGGATTAAAAAAAAACATACATTAATAAATCAATAAGGTAAGGAGGAGACATGTAATGGGTACAATTACACAAGACATAGTAACATGGGTGAGAATACACAAGCTACAATACATTGGATAGCTAAAACTAGAGTAGGGTGGCTGAGGCAGCTACGTATTCATTTGTTATAATTATATATGTTATATATGTATATATATATATATATATATATATATATATATATATATATATATATTCAATGAAAAAACTTTGTTAAGGGGACGTTATGGTTAAGTTGCACCAATAAAAACCTATGAAATTCAATGAAAAAACTTTGTTAAAGGGATTATGGTTACAAGTAAAACCGAAAACCCCCAGAAATTCGGCAGTTATGGTAAGCTAATCAGCCATAATTCGCGCCAGCACCGTGCACTGCTAAGACTAACACCCAGGACATCAAAGATGACATCACAAATGTCATTAATGGCATCACTGATGACATCACATATATGGGACACTTGTTTTTGTTCACCAACATATATAGGCCAGGTGGTTTTCTTGACTGACAGTCATAATATTAAAATTGAAAAGGTGCTATATATCTAGACGTCAACCAATTCCAAACCCAGAACCAACACATCATACAATCATACATACCCTGCTATTACAAATGAGTAAAAAATTTAACAAGGAGTCATTTTCCTGGAAGCAGAGAAAGAATGCAGATATTATGGCTGGTTTTAAGAACTGTGTGGATGGTGAAAGACAGTTGGCTATTTTGGTTACTGGCTTTTTGTAAGAAACTAAATATTAACATGGACCTACGTATGAGTGATTTTGCAATTAAATGGTTTAGACTGCGAGGAATGCTTTGGCACCAAGTATTTCCAAAATTATTCATACTAAAAAGTACAGGTGTGTCCCTTGCTTTGATGATGAAACAAGACTTGGAAAAACTAATGGAACATTTTCCTGACAACATCTTTATCTTTTCCAATCTGACTCAAAGGCATAAATGCAGATGGACCACCAGATTTAAAGGCATGGTCTAGTAAAATGTTTTATTGTCCCTACGGGTCAGCCATGTTTTTTTAAGCCTAAGTGGCTCGATTTTAGAAAACTTTCCTATGGACCTTACCCGAGTTTTCGTCCATTTAACGCACGTGAAAACAGGCACCAGGGAGCTGCCATTTTGTGATAATCCTATCACTTGCCGCATCGCCCTGGCTGACCTGCTTCTGCGGCACTAAATTAATTCCCCCGCCACTGAGCCTGACATTATCAAAACATTCATATTCCCCGCCTCTCTCCGTGACGTTACTATGCTGCGTAGGTAAACGCGCCCAGTCGTCTTCTACACGACTCCACACAGAACCCGGAAACCAACACAGATCAACTCACAACACAGCGCGCCACAATTAGGAATATGAAACTGTACTTTAAAATCAAACAGCAACACGGTACATTTGGTAAAGTACATTTATTTGACATTAAATGTTTAGAGAATATTCAGCAATTGCCATATGAACTCCGAAAGCCATTTATTTTCTTTTATCTGTATCCGCAATGGTACACAGGGTGTTGCTTTTCGTTAAAAGAAGCACTTTGGAAGCACGGTGAACCGCAAGGCTGTTCCATCAACTAGGCACTAGTCCATCATAAAGGTTGATATGTTGCTTCTAGCCACTAGTACAGCGTAAGGGCATGTGGGCCCTTGGCGATCGTCCCATAATATGGTTAACGTGCTCCAGTTGTTCACACGAAGCTGCAGGTGTCTATTGAAGAATCCGTCTGCCGGTGTCTCAAACCGATGACAGTAGCAGAAGGGGACCAAATACCTGTTATGAAAACAAAAAAATTATAATTAGTCTCGCCAGCCGATCTTCATTAATATTACTCATTTTATTTATTGCGGCCGATCAAAAACTATTTGCTTGCAAGGATAGTTCAATGGAGTATGTTCGGCTCTAAAATCAATGCGAAAAGTAACGAAATAAATCGAGGCCAACACACAATGAGAAACGACAGTTAGTCTACATGCGTGTGGAATGGTATGATATATGATATGGCATTTGTAACGCGCCTATTCACAAGTGTTTCAAGGCGCGACGAGGCAGGGGGGACAAGGGCAGACAGACAACGACCCTACTAGGCCAGGTGTCTTTCAGATCGTGCATGGGGAAGGAGAGAGGGGCGTAAAAGTGCTGTACATGGTTAGTAGAATACAAGATAGATAATAGGGCCAGCTGGTGGCAAGTGCAAGGTAAATGCCAGGAGAAAGGGCCTAAAGGATACAGAGACAGTCCCGTAGTGCAGGTAGGCAGTGCAGGGAAAAGTGGCTGGGCCAAGGACCATGATCGGTGAGACCAGTGGACCTGCATGCCCATCTGCCCACTACGAACACATTTTCCTTGCTTTTCCTAGCTCTTCATTCTTTCATTTATTCATGCATCCATTCATTCATTCTTCATTCCGGTATAAAAGCGTCTAAAGATTTACTCACATTATATTTGAAATTTCCATTGTGTCTCTGCGTAATGCAGTCTGTAAAACGGACCATGCTCTTGACAACGATTTTTCGTATACTGAACTAAAATGAAACTCGGTCTAGTTTCTGAATGTTCTGCCTTATCGTCTCTTACGTTATTGCGCACCCCCTTCAAATGAAGTTCTTTCGGCATGGTCCCTGTCTCAAGGTCAAAAAACAATAGACCCTTATACTTCCAGTGCGACTTGTGGGCCTCTTCTGGGCGCCAGCTGAAAATCAAAGATGCTGTCCTTCGCATTCTTTATTTGCAACATCCCGTAGTAAAGGCATCTGTGAGAACTTGAAGTTTAGAATCCGTTTATTTAGTGCGCCTCAATGTGCAAATGCGAACTGGCTTCTCTCCCAAATGCCACGGCCCGCTTGGCGCGTTCTAAGGCCCCCAATTTTGTCCCCATTGTCTGCGAGCTTTGCAGCCCAAATGGAGACATTTACTTTTTGGCGGAAGATCAGGGAAAGTATAAAGTACCACAGGAGTTGAGTTAAAAGTGAGATTTATTGTTTGTTTGTTTGTTTTATTATTTGCAATACGCAAGCCTCCCCTCCGTTAACAGTGCGCAACAGTGTGCAGCATTTACATTTACATGAGATGAGACATGAGAAAAATATATACATACACATATATGAGGTGAGTAGAGAGAATTCAAAGATGACACCCAGCTTGTTCGCCACCCATGATGGTGAAGGTAGGGGTTAGGGTTACAGGTACACTGTACAATAACATTTATTTACAAAAAGACAATCGTATTGCAATTATTTAAACTGGGATTTGTACTTCACAACCAGCTGTGCTTCTGCTGGACATGGCACAGTTGCAATGTTCGGTGGCAATGGATCACTGCTCTGCACAGAAACGTCCAAAATTCCATATCTGTGCTTCTCTAACACAGCAACAATAAGGCCTTTCACAAAGTCGAACTGCATTTCATCATAGACTGGTTTGATCACCCATTGCTTACTTCATTTTGAAAACACCTTAGTGGTAGCAAGGCATCCTTACTTTACCCCTAGTCCTAGATTGTTCACGTCCGACATTGCTGTTATGGGCCAAGACCGCTAGTAGAGTGCGATGTTTCATGCCCCGAAAGCTAAAATGCAAGCGCTTTGGCCTGTACTTTAGGCACATATTGTGGAACACCTCCAAATCGCCTGTGTGACAGAATTCTGTCAGTCCTCTCGAATCGCTTGATAGAGTTTTGTCGAAAACAATCTTCTCAATGGCTTTGTGTGTAGGTGAAGATGGAATCAACCACTTCTTCTTCCTTGCCTCCTCTGGGGACAAAGGGCCATGTTCACATTGGTGGAAATGTAAGTTTTCTTACCAGCGGTGAACGTTGGTACAGTGGTGCATCAGTGACCGCCATTTTTCAAGTAGTATTTCCACTGACCCTTCACAAGTTTTTGAGCTCCACCAAAGATGGTTGGTGATAGACTGGGACCACTGCAAAATACTTTCAAAACCTTTTTTTTTCTGCAGCCGAGATTTTCTTATTGATTGATTTAGCAAGATGCCATACGTCAAATTGATGATTAATAAGCGGGAACTGCTCTCTCATTGTCTTGGCAATTGAAACGTGTCTGTCCGTGGCTATGAGGTCGATGTGCATTCCCCTTGATTGTAGATATTCCACTGATTTTATAAATCCTAGTTTCTCCATGGCCACTGAGGATGTACATTGTGTTACCTGCACGATCACCAAACTCACAATTTTCTTACTATCCATGTCCTGAAAGTGGTAGGTGCAGTACTTGGCAGAAAATCCAGGGCTGTCGCACTGTCCATCGCCGGCTAGCCTGAAACGTTTCCCTTCGAATGTACTTACTAGAGAAAATTGTTCAATTTTCCAAGCATCACTAATGGCCAGAAACAGAGAATCACATTGGTATATGTAGTACAGCGTTTTAGAAATGAAATGGAGTCCCACAAACTGAAAGAAAGCCTCTGACTTTCTAAAACTGGAGCCACTAAAAAGTGATGTAGCTGCACACAGTAGATTGCCTGCTGGCATTTTCCCCAGCATCGTTTGTGCAGACCAGGAGAACCTATGATTTAATCTACAGGCAGCATTTATTTTGACGTTACTGCCTTTTATTTGACGAGTAACATTAATCAATGGCTTCCCACATACTTTCCCTCTAACGGAATGCACACATTTCAGCATACTTATAATTTCCATCAAACAACTGTCGAATACAATGTATTTGCTCTCTTTCATTAGACTGTCATCCTGCGTCAACGTTGTTTCGGCCTGTGACGTTGCAGAGATTTCAACACATTGGAAAGTAATATCGCTGATATCAAGTTCTGATGTGTCTATGGATGCTGCGGCTGGTTCATTCTCTGTCATTTCGACATCTGTTACTTCAACATTAATGGGAGAACACAACAATGTCGACAGGTTTTTGGGTGGCAATTTTTTGGCGGGTGTAGATTGTGTGAATTGATCTGCAACTACTTCAAAGCTATCTTCAAAACATTCAATATCATCTTCTTGTGGTGGTGCGGTCGCACTGTAGCAATGGTCCAATGCAACTGTGCTGTATTCTCCAAACACAGTTAATTCATGTTCTGGCCATTGGACATGAGCATCTCGAGCCTGAACACGCCTCGCCTCAATTAATAGTTCCTCCATAGTGTACATGGTCTGGCAAGCAACATCTCTCATTCGCTTCACTGTCTGTGTATGTATAGTTCTGACACCCACTGGTAACTAGAGGAGAGATTGGAAAAGGGATGTTCAGTTTAAACACAAGATAAAGTATAGTCCAATTGACTGGAAAAAAACATAAAATAGTCCCCAGCACAAAATTTTTTTTAAAGTTATGAACTATTTGTAACTAACCTTTTTTTTGTTTTTTTTTCTTTGCAACTTTTTTGACTCGACCTTCAACATCTGCACGCTGTAGCTCCGATTCGTTTCCACATGTCCTCCCTTCCTCTTGTGCTGCAACGACTATATTTTCTGTATCCGCATAGACAGCACGGAATGAGGCTCCATCGTCTCCCTGAAACATAGTACTTTCATTACTATGTATCAAAATATTGTTAGCACAAAACACACGTGAGGACGAACACACAGGTACATCTCAATAGCCAAACACGATTTAAACAGTGTGTGCAACAATCAAACGACAAGTATTCGACCAGTGATGGTCTATTTCGATGGAGCTGTCAGTATCCATACCTCTGGCTCTGCATGGACTGCCATGAATGGCTGTATTGGAGAGGAGGCATCAGCATCTCCCTGAAACACAGTACTTGCATTAGTATGGTTTTCAATATTGGAAACATAACACACACTTGGGGTCGACGGCACAGGTACATATAAAGAGATAACCACAAATGATGCATTGTCTAAAACAATCAAGGAAAATATAAATATGCAGATTTCATCAACTTATTTCTCCGATTCCTTTACATCTGCATCATCAAAATGGGATGTTGTGATTGTAGTGGAAGCTCCGTCGTCTCCCTGAAACACAGTACTTGCATTAGTATGGTTTTCAATATTGGAAACATAACACACACTTGGGGTCGAATGCACAGGTACATATAAAGAGATAACCACAAATGATGCATTGTCTAAAAGAATCAAGGAAAATCTAAATATGATCACATTTCATTGACTTATTTCTCCGATTTATATACATCTGTATCATCTAAATGGGATGTTGTGATTGTAGTGGAAGCTCCGTCGTCTCCCTGAAACACAGCACTTGCATTAATAGGGAAGAAAGTATAGCAAATGGAATCACGTTATATGATCACGCATGATGGAGCTGTCAGTATCCATACCTCGTGCTGCTGAAGAATATTTATGGATGTTGCAAATGTAGTGCGCACTTCCGAAAGCTGTTGCGCTGATTTGTATACGCATAGGCCCGCTTCCACTTCCCCTGGAATTACTTGAATGTCAGGCTCTGCATCAAGTGCAGGGGTTGACGCTCCATCAACTGCCTGAAACATAGTACTTGCATTAGTGAGGATTACAATAGTGAAAACATAACACACACCTGGGGTCGATAGCACAGGTACATATCAACGGCTAACCACGAATGAAACATTGTGTAGAACAATCAAACGACAAGAATTCCAGCTCTGATGATGACGCTCGATGGAGCTGTCAGTATCCATACCTCCTGCTGGTAAAGAACATCTAGAAATGTTGTAGATGTGGCGGACGCTTCAGCATCTCCCTGAAAGACAGTACTTGCATTAGTATGGATAACACTAATTATAACTGAAAACAAACACCAGTGGACGATAACTAAGGTGTATATAAATTGGAAAGCACTAACCAAACATTCGGTAAAATAATTACACGAAAGAATAAAACTATTACTTGACATGCATAAAACAAGTCTGTAGCGGATTAGCCTAGTAAGATTACCTGATACGCGCTAGAAGTGGTTGATAACTGCAACCACGTCAAGGATGTAGAATGTTCTCGCTTCAGATTCAAGGGATAGTCAAGAAGTTGTAAAGGTAAATTAATGATTGATAATGAAATGCCAATATTAAAAATAGCCATGTAAGGCGACAGAATACTTGAAAAATGCTCAATACAGCACAGTTCCCTGTTCCCATATATATATACATTGCGTTTGTGGGTTATGAAATCGAAAAAGAATATATTGATAAATGTCATTATTCAAAAAACTATACACTCATATCAATATCGAAATTATTAGAAGGGATAGAACACCTACAATATCAATTAATCCATTCGGCTACCTACACACTACCGCAAGGCCTAAAGCTAAATCCGGACACTTGACTCACCGGTGGCGGAAAGTGGACGAATAGAGTGGGAATAGCGTTTTCGAGCAATTTCCGTGTCGTTCGCCGTTTATTCTTCTTTGTTACCCAAGATGTTGTGTACATGTCCAAGGAAAAGTGCCGGCTGCAGATGCGGTATCGATCACCCCTCTTGTCCTGTAAGACTTGTTGGACTCTACTTTCCAGCTCATCCAGTGGATATCCGCAATGTCTGACCCATTCTCTTATTCGATCAACAGTTTTCGGGAATACATGCATTGTAGTGCCTTCAGATTTCGCATGGGTCTTCGAAGGGCAACCGCTAATCGAACAGGCAGTCATTGTTGATACATCTGAAAAGTAAATATCGACATTATTATACAATCTTCAAGAATAAAGATTTGATACAAAAGTAAATGAATCATACAATGATCAATGCAAGGTTTGTTTTGGTCGCAGGAACTATACCAGTTCATTATGTGCGGCTTAGTATTTGCATAAGTTGCAGAAATGTATAAATGATGTGACTAAAATCTGAACATGTGACTCGTCCCTTGGATGTTCTGTCTTGCTCGAGAAGGAAACATGCTTACATTATAGACAGGACCCCCGAAGGATGCAATTCGATGACAATAGACACAGATGAAAATAAATAGATCTATTGATAGCATAGCAATGGAAACTCAAGTCAATAGCAATGAGACCAATGAACATAGCACTATTGTGTACTCTACTCGCAAATAGTTAGAAATTTAAAAATCTGCGAAATATGACTAGGATACATGGCATTACCTTGACCAACAAACAGTTGGATTCAGCAAGCAGAGCAGTATGTTGCAGGAGAATAGGTGGGTGGCCACAGGTAGCACACTGATGGGTTTGCTCTAAGCGGTCACAGAAGTTCACGGATAGCATGACGACGAGCAGATTAGCGTAGATCTCAGTGGTTGCAAGGTAGCACGTTCAGGAGTTGACTTGCAAAGCACAAAGATGTTCTCATGAGACATATCAAGTGGTTTATAAAGTATTAGAAACAGGGGTGTGTTTGTGAATGAATGACGTATGTATGTCGTGGTCTTAGGGGGGCAGCCTGCTTGAAGGGGAGGCCTGGCTGGAGACACGGGGTCTGAGGAGACCATGTGACCGATGGCCCCTTGGCGTGGGATACCTTTTGAAGTGTACATGTAGTTTGGCACCTTGGCCTTTCGCGCCTGTGACAGCGCGCATCCACTGGCACGAACCGTCTTTGATAGAGGGTGGGTGGGATGGAGGGGCCCGAGGCGTGCAGATAAGGCACAGGAAGACTGTTGAATGGAGACACACTTATGTGGATTGCAGGGGGGTGGCCTGCTTCAAGGGGAGGCCTGGCTGGAGACACGGGGTCTGAGGAGGCCATGTGACCGATGGCCCCTTGGCGTGGGATACCTTTTGAAGTGTACATGTAGTTTGGCACCTTGGCCTTCCGCGCCCGGGACAGCGCGCATCCACTGGCGCGAACCGCCTTTGATAGAGGGTGGGTGGGATGGAGGGGCCTGTGGTGTGCAGATAAGGCACAGGAAGACTGCTGAATGGAGACACACTTATGTGGATTGCAGGGGGCGGCCTGCTTCAAGGGGAGGCCTGGCTGGAGACACGGGGTCTGAGGAGGCCATGTGACCGATGGCCTCTTGGCGTGGGATACCTTTTGAAGTGTACATGTAGTTTGGCACCTTGGCCTTTCGCGCCCGTGACAGCGTGCATCCACTGGCGCAAACTGCCTTTGATAGAGGGTGGGTGGGATGGAGGGGCCTGGGGCGTGCAGATAAGGCACAGGAAGACTGCTGAATGGAGACACATTTATGTGGATTGCAGGGGGGCGGCCTGCTTCAAGGGGAGGCCTGGCTGGAGACACAGGGTCTGAGGAGGCCATGTGACCGATGGCCCCTTGATGTGGGATACCTTTTGAAGTGTACATATAGTTTGGCACCTTTGCCTTTCGCGCCCGTGACAGCGTGCATCCACTGGCGCGAACCACCTTTGATGGAGGGTGGGTGGGATGGAGGGGCCTGGGGCATGCAGATAAGGCACAGGAAGACTGCTGAATGGAGACACACTTATGTGGATTGCAGGGGGGCGGCCTGCTTCAAGGGAGGCCTGGCTGGAGACACGGGGTCTGAGGAGGCCATGTGACCGATGGCCCCTCGGCGTGGGATACCTTTTGAAGTGTACATACAGTTTGGCACCTTGGCCTTTCGTGCCCGTGACAGCCCCCATGCCAGCGCTCATCCACTGGCGTGAACCGCCTATGATAGTATATCGTTGCTTATCAATAACAAATGCCACATACCGGAGATTCTTGTGAGCACAGACCCACACTTCAACTGGTGTATTATAGTGGTCAAGACCCTAAGGCCTGTATAATCCAATGGTAATTGTTAGTATAGATATATATGTGAAACATAACCTACTGAAAGAATTTGAACAAGTGTTATGTAGTGCATGCATTATCGAGAATATGTTATGTTAGCTTAGATAGATAGTGACCACCCTGCTTCACAGCGACCAGACCTTCACCCATTCGGAGCACAGATGTCTGACGTCCATCCTTGAATGGAGACACACTTGATTCATTTAAAAAAAATGAAACAACCGTTGTTAAAATATATGTGGTGTTTTATTTTGTATCTTATTTTCATGACAGAAAAATACAAGACTTTAAAGATTATACAGGTCAGGTTGCAGCACAGCAAGAGAAAATCCCCTCTACTGACCGCTGTCACTTGGGAACGTTTCTCTTGTGGCACGAACGGCACAGGCGGGTATCACTCTTCGAATGCGTTGTCCAAGCCTTCCGTTTGTGAATGACAATTCTTGTAACTAATGGCATTCTGCATGGACAAATGCTATCTAGACAATGCACACTATTGAACGACTTTCATGTGTTACTATGATATGAATATATAATTTTGGACATAGTAGAAAAACATGAAATAGGAGTGGCATGACAAGCAGAGTATACTTACTCGTTACTCGGATTACGAGGACGAACAGTTGCACAAAGTTTGTGCATAAACACCATCATTATTCTCAACACGGTCCGTGTGAGGCAGGCTGCCCTGAAGTCTGGCAGCTCGGTGATGCATTGCGGTCGTGGCTCGCCTTCCGAAATGTAGGCCAGGCATCCCGAGTTTTCTCGGCAGCAGCAGTTCTCCTCCTCGATTGGCATTAGCTCGCACCGATTGCATGTGCAGCAGGTGGAGACGCGGTCCATGCGACTAGGCCCAGGCTCTTCATCTGTTGATTCGTCCGGCCAACTGCCGTCCGAATCCCCATCGTTTTCACGTGCTTCCCTTTCCAGTAGTTCCTCCTCGATATATTCGGGCTCGTACATGTAGGGCATTATTGGAGCCATTGTGTGGTAAATAAAGTAAAATAATTTACCGAGATGTTACAGGTGTTCACACGGGCTACAAGCGGCGAAGGTAGCTGACCAGAGCACAGAAACAAGTCACAAAATACTCTAAGTAACACAGAGAGAGGAATGGAATCGAAAATCTGCTGCTGTGTGTTGTGAAACGGTCTGTTTATACTTATTGAGGAAAGAGGCGTCCTGCCATTTCCATGGCGACACGTCATTAGCTGAAGCGCAGCGAATGTTGACACAAGACGTGCTTTGGCGTTGGGAAATGGGCGGTACGAGTCTGCTGATGACAGGCTCAGGGGCGGGGGAAGTGATTTAGTGCCGCAGAAGCAGGTCAGCCAGGGCGATGCGGCAAGTGATAGGATTATCACAAAATGGTGGCTCCCTGGTGCCTGTTTTCACGTGCGTTTAATGGACGAAAACTCGGGTAAGGTCCATAGGAAAGTTTTCTAAAATCGAGCCACTTAGGCTTAAAAAAACATGGCCGACCCGTAGGGACAATAAACATTTTTACTGGACCATGTCTTTAATGATAAAATTGAAAAATCATGGAGAAATGTTAATAAAATAGTTTCAGCATTCATGACAGACCACAGCCAATTATGGATTTCATACAACGACATACAGTTCTACATAACCAATTTAACGAAAGGGGTACGATTGGTGTATTAAGAATCGTGCCTAGCAACAGCAATGACTAGAGTGTTTAGCAGTGGCTATCCAGCACCCACCTGGTGAGCGGCGTTGCTACCAGTGGGTAAAGGTGGAACCCTGTGCAGCCGCAGCTACATACTAGCAAATGGCACATCGAGGGTTTGTGGACGGGTGTTAGCCGCGGTTATTCACAGCCAAACAGGCAAGGCTTCTGTAAAACCGCTGCTATAACAAGCACGTGCGTGGGCCCCTCATAGCTTTTCACCATTTCATTGGTTGTCTATTGGACCATACATTTTCTGTTCAATAATCATATTTTTATGTGGATGATGTAGCTCTGAATTATATCTGTGTTTGTGGTATTTTATGTGTTTAGGTTTTCCTTTGTTGTATTTGAAGTTTTGAAGGTGGCTTAGTTTGATTTTGTGTTTGTAGAAAATGTACGTGTAGCCGCGGCTACAAGGCAAGATTTGTAGCCATGGTGAATAGCCGTGGCCGCGAAAGATGCTGGTCAGGGGTTAAAAAGATTTTTGTGACAATGTTTTTTTGTTATTGGTTGTTGTTACTGTTCTATTTGTGTAGCTGTCTGTGATAGGTTGTGGTGAAAATGTGTCACCCATTTTAGTAGTTTGTTTACTATATAGAGTCTTCTTTTTGTGTTATTGCTTTTGGGTAGCATAAAAGCCACCATTGTGTGTAGTATTCTCATTTTGATTGCAGAACTCCCACAGTACAGTATGCTGAGTGTGTAGCTGTTGTGGAAGTAAGTTCCTTTATAGAATTGAATATTGAAAAGTTTTTTTGGTGTGTTATGTGTCAGATAAATTACCACTACTATCAGAAGGTATATATTGACACTATTTTGGGCCTAGTTAGATTTAGTGGCAGTTTCTTTTTCATGTATTTTTTTTACCTTTTACTGTAATGCTGCTTAATAAAATGTCTGTCAGTTATAGTTATTACTATTGTCAGATGGCATACTTTGGTATTATTTTTCATATACTCAGATTTAATTACAGTTAATGTTTGATGTTTTAGTAATATGCTGTTTAAATTCAATAGTATTTTTATTTACATATTTCTTTTTTGTATGCAGGTTTTTGAGGCTAAAGGTTTACTTTTGTGTACTTGTACAGTGGTCTGCTGATTGTGGACTACGTGTTGACGCTTTGTGTTGAACAAAAGCTTTCCTATAGAGTTCCTTCACGTCATTTGAATGGACCTGAACAAGTTGGTGGATGAAAGTTGAGATTCTCCAACTTTGAGATTGTTTATTGTGCAAAAAGTACACTGGACCTCCTGAATGTCCTTCTTGCTGTGTTGCTCCTTTACCTGAAAATACTGTGATTTTTCAGCAACAGTTTTCTGAGCATTTGGATTGTTTTTTGAGTGGAGGTAAAGCAGAAGACATCCACACCATGTTTTCATGTAGTTGTTTTTTCAATCCACCATGTTTTGTTCCCAATAACCAAATGGTTATTTTTTGTCATGTTCTTGGCAGTCTTGTAGATTGGGTGTTTACTAGATGGGATGAGGTTGGAAGGAAGTGACAGTGGTGGCAGCAGTGGAATGAAATGGTGTACTGCCACTATGTTTTTTTTAAATCCACATTGTTTTTTTTCCCAAAGACCCAATGATTACTATGTGTGAAGAGAACAACAGTGTTGTATGCACAAATGTTGTATCTTATATAATGCATGTGATGCACTGCATACAAGATATGAGGGTCATACAAATGTGTGCATTAAATTGTGTTTCTTAAAGTGTGTGTGATTTTTAACTAATTATGTTTTTTTTACAGTCAGAAGGATATTATTGTATCTTCCCTTTTCTATATCTATTGAATCTATATAAAAACCTTTGTGAATTACCCCCTCCCGCCCCAGGTATGATACTGTAGCCACGACTAGAAAAAAGTCAATGACCTCTAGTCGCAGCTATGATGAGTGATGATTTATTTTTTAAAAATGTTTTGGGATGTCATTTCATTGTATTTGTGATGGATGTTATTTCATTTAATTTGTGTACTTATATGTGATAGGTAGTCCTTAAAAGGACTGTTTTGGGATTCATTGAGTGTAGTATTTTAGTACATTTGAAGTACTGCTTTGATGTTATGAAGGAACACTGCATTTCCTTCAGCTGTTAGATGTACTCTGTCATGTCTATACAATATATACCGGGTATTAAATACACATATGTATTCATTTGTATTCCCCCCAAATATTTTTATAGCCGAAGCTATAGACATTGCGAGGTGACTGGTCTAACCATACACACGACCAATTAGAGCAATGGCTGGGATGCATAGCCACTGCTACACGAGAACCCGTCATTGTGCGGCGCACTGATCCGCGGCTGTATTCGGACCCTGTTCTGACGCGGCTATATTATGTCCAATGGAAAGTCATGGATTTGCTTATGAATTATAGCCACGGCTACTTGACACTACACAAAACTGCGTGATAGAAAGATCGAGTGTTATAGGGGGAATGGTTAGGGTCTGGGAGTGTGGAAAAATAGTTTTTTCTCATCGTTTTTCCAAATACCCACAGCAATAAAGCAAGCACCCCATTAGGTATTGGTATACTCGTCGGTATACATTGGCTGACCGGGCGTGCATAGACGTGTCAACTTATTTTGTTAGTTCATTGGATGTTGTCGTAGATGCGGTTATATAGATAGCAGCGTCTATTCAAAAATACATTCTTGTGCAATAATCATATTTTTGGGTGGATGTTAGAGCCCACAATTTTACTTGTATTTCTCATTCCATGTGCTTACCTCTACCTTTTTGCCATTTGAAGTTTTAAGGGTTGGCAAGGATTGTTTTCCAGTTAGCAAAAAAATGTATTTGTATCCGCGGCTACACAGTCTATGTAGCCGCGAGTTCAGTATTTGCGGCTATAGAAGATCAATTAAAAAAAAAATGTTGTATGTGTTTCGGTGTTTGAAATTGGCTGGTGCTAATGTTTTAAATGTGTACTTCTTTGTGATAAGTTGTAGTGCATATGTGACACCCATTCTATTAGTTTCCTTGCAATATAGTCCTGTTTTTCTGCTTTTGATTTTGTATAAAACCCACAATTTTGTCTACTTTTCTCAAGTTGACAGCAGAACTCACACTCTGTCCATGGTGTAGTTCATGTTACATGTGACAAAATATTATTGGCATTTATCAGTTGTTTGTCACTGTTTTGTTGAAGGTTTTATTTGATAATATGTTGCTAATGGGGCTTTGTGATGTTGCTGTATTTGTTAACAATGAAGTGGTACTGCTGTATATGTAATAAATGGCTGGGAACAACTTTTGGAAGTTGTTTATTAGGAAATAAAATGAGGCGCATGATATAGATTTCACTAAGTATACTTCCTGCATTCAAAATAAAAGAATGATCACAGAGGAGTAGAAATGTGGTTTTATTTACAATTCTTTTATATTCACTTATGGTGTTTATTAAAGTGCTTTTTGGGGTGATCTGAAAATGTGTCTGCTTTTAAAAAATGAGTTATGCTGGAGTGTGTTACTGTGTAGTTGTCTATAAGAGAAAATGTATTGTCTTCATTTGTTGTGTGTTGGTTTGTGAAACCTAGTGTTTAATTTCATGAAGAATATGTTGATTGGTTCTATTTTTAAAGATACACTCATAAAGAATATAGGAATGGTGTTAGTTGTGCAAACTCTCATTATGTAAAAAATGAATAGAATGGTTTTTCCAGAGAAAATTGCCCCAATAAATACAGGTGCACTATGGGCTGCAGCAATGCAATTTCAGTCCACAATTAATATTTGAAGTATGGGTTTCTTGTGGCTACTTTTTTCATGAGTTTTTTCAGTTTCTATTTTTTTTTTTAAATAAGGGGATTAACCATGTAGGGTGCGATCTCACACCATGATGCAGATATCATGTTTCAAACACATTACTTTGCAGTCGTACAGATTGAGTATAGGTAGGATGGGAGGAGGTTGGGCAGAGGTGGCTGAAACAGAGGAAGTAATCAAAATGGAAGAGAGTGAAGCAGGTGTGTTTTTCTACAGCAGATACCTGTGCACAGATTATAGGCCATGGGTTTGTACATTTTTATGGAAATTAGCCTTCCTATAGGGTTCCTCCACATTGTTGTAATGGAACCGGATGGGGTGCTGAATAAAATTAGAGGTTGCAAATGTTTGGGATGGTTTATTGGAAGCTTCCATCTGCAACAGCTTACAGTAGAAACACACAGAACTTGTTTAGTGTCCTTCTTACTCCATTGCTACTCGACACAGAAATACTGCCAGCTGTCAATGACAGTTTTCTGGGCACACTGGTTCTTCTATGGAGTTAAGGCGAATATTTAGCATACCAATGCACATCTTCATAACTTTCTTCAATTGCCTTTTCTTCTCTGTGCTGAGCAGGGTTCCTGAGAGGTCTGAGCAAGTGACAATGTCCAATGCAAGCTATTTTGGAAGATAGAATGCCAGTGGCTATCCTACTTTGGTAGTGTTCTAAAATATTTAGTGGGTACTTCTGAAGGCAATGGCCCGTGGTGGCATCATAATACTTGACAGAAACAACCGCAGTGTATCAGAAGCGAAGTGTGGAAATGTGGAACTGAAGTATGCTGTCCTCTTGGCATGAGCTGTTTCCTAGGGAGGGCCTTTGATTGCCTCTGCAGCTGGCTGATCAGCCTCTGCCTCTGCCAGTCCTGGCAGAAACCCGAGGAGTGAATACACTTTTCAGTGAAGTGTGAGTCTTATGTAGGGCAGTGAAGGTATTCAGAAACCTAGACATATCCTTGATGTTTATTTTATTGATATGTTGAAATATTTTAGCAGGATATGTAGTAGAAGCTTTCTAAGCTAGTGATTTATATAAAAATCAAACAAAACAGAACACGTAACAAATATTTATTTTTCACTAAACTGGTGTTTTTTAAACAGGGGATGGTCAAAGTCTGGAAGGATGAATACAAATGATATTTTCTTAGGGTTTTCCTTGATGAACGAGCCGCCAAATAATTTACCCTTGGCTGATGCTGCCTCTGACGTTGCTAGCTCGCTCAGTTCACGATAAATTTGTACTAGGTTGGACCTTTTGTTTCCGTTGTGATAGTGCTATTGTCATTACGCAGTAGGCAAATGGCTTTCAGTGCCCATCTCATCAGAACCGTACGATCTATGCTGCCCCCTTTCTCTTTCGCTTTCTCAGCCAAGTGGAGTATCTTTGTAATTGGTCCCGACACATCCAGTAATGATATTAGGTCAATAGACCTTTTTTTTAAAAAATGATACAAAAATACGATATAGAAAGACTGCTTTTTCTAAATCGAACTGTCAGACCCTGCGACGCACACAAGTGTGCACAGGGTCTGACAGGCACACCAGGACCTGAAGGCGGCCGCAACAGAGAATGGGTACATTTGTGTGTCTCTGTTTGTGTGTGTGTTGGGTGTACGTGTGTGCGTTTGTGTGTGTTTTGGAGGAGGGGTCCTTGTTAGAGAGAATTCTCATTTATGGCTAATTTCCCTTACCTAGTGAGTCCCTCAGCAGCTTTGCTGGATTTCCATTTTTTTTCTCCACCTGGTGAGAGTGTGAGCCTTTTTCCAACTCTTACAGTGTATTTTTTGGGTGTGTTGTACTTGTTGTGCCCATAGGCTATGGAGTGTCACCAACTCCCTGGGCATCATCTTTTTACTTGTGTGTCACACAGCACCTTTAGTGCAGTGACACAGGGATGTATTTTAGACTTCCTTTGTGAACTCCATTTCTGGGGATGACTACTGTCCCCCAGAAACATGTAAAGTCACCATTGGCTTTACTAGTCCTTTTAAAATACAGATCCAGTACAAACCATATTACAATGGAGTACTGGAGGGGAGTATCTTTCCCCTGTCCTTCTGTAACTCAAGGGGTACTTTGTGTCCCCCTTCCTGACTCGACATGGCTGGTGGCAGTGGTAACTATCATTTTTACGCGGATTCCCGTGTTAATGTTCTGGCTGTGGTGACAGACTCAAACATAACACCCTCTACCCCATATTTTTTTTATCATGGGTCCTAGTGTGGTTTTTCGCCATTTCGTGTTGGAAAGGTCCTTCTCGTTGTTTGCTTTTCACGGCAAACCAGGTTTGGTTTCCTTGTTCGCCGTCCTTTGGCAAGATTCTGCCCAGAAGCCCTCCTTTGGGGTCTGGGTGTCTAGGTGGGATGAATGTGAGGGAGGGGTTTAGTAACCCCCTGCACAGGGTCTCATTGGAGACCCAAGTCGCACTCTGTGTCGATTGGCTGAGGTGGTTGTCCGGGCCGGACAACCCCCCTGTTGTGTGATTGACAGCCAGGCTGTGTGAATGGGGGATTTTGGCATAAAAGGCAGGACTCTTGGGCTGGAAGTCAGAGTCTCCACTGGAACTACAAGAACCGAAGAGAAGCAGAGAAGAAGACGGCTGCTGCAATTCCTGGATCCCGGTGAAGCCCTGTTGCAGTCCTGAGCTATCTACCCTTCAACGACAGAGAAGATCTTCGTCCTTTGAGCCTGGTGGGATCAATGTGCTCACCTTCAACAGCCACAGAATCCTCTTCTGGGTCGAAATCGCTGCACAGTGCTGTAGTGGTCCATCAGAAGAGCCCTCTCCTGTTTTTAAGGAGCGCACCTTTTATTTATCGTTGCTTGCTGTTGCTGGCTTCATCCCTGGGTAGTGCAGATCGCTCCAGACATCCTCCTTCTTGTCCCCATAACAGAAGCTGCAGGAACTGTGAGTCTGAAGGAACTACCAGGAACAACTGCCATAGCAACTGCTTTCTTCATCCGAATAAGGTACTGTGTCCATTTGTCCGTTCTCTCCGTCCGACCATGAGGAATCGGGGTGAACCCTTTTCCTTTCCGAAGGCTTGTCCTTTCTTCCTTCCGTCTTATAACTTTTGCTTCCCTTTGACAATATCCAGTACTCCTGGCAAACTTTAATTGTGAGTTATTCCAACCCTGTGATCCTCGAAAACAGAGCCCCTGCTCCAGTTGACACTGACGCAGGCCTGTTGACTTTTATCTGCTTCTTAGGAAATGTCCTCTGATTCTATTGCCTTGACAAAATTATTGCCTATGATTTTTGTCTACTATTCCCTTGTTTTAATTCTATGTGCTAAGTGTGTTTGACTTCGGGTGTATTTCTTCTCGCGGGTACGCTTTATTTTCATAAGACCGAACTGTCATTACTGTCAAAAAGTGATTGCGTATTAACCCACAGTAACGTCTTTGTTTCGAAACACTGGTCTGTGAAATTCTAATGTGCTTACCTTGAATTGACCTGAACAAGAGGAATTGATGGTGTGTAGTATATTTAGAGTGTGGTTTTATTTAATAGAAGTCAAGTGTTTTGTGAACAGATGGATGGTTTAAAAATAAATGTACTTATATTTTTTAACCAGAAACTTTGAGTCAGTGTTTGTTTGAGTCACAGTAATTGTAGTCCTGTGTGTAATCTCTATTACTGCTCATTTGCTCTTGTGATACGTCTGGCTGCTCAGCCATCACTACCACTTAACTGCGTACTACTGGCTTGTACCAAAGGTGAAATTGTACTATCACTTGTAGTCTTAATTATATGTAGTGTTCCCTAAGGGTACTGCATATGATTCTGCCTAACAGGCCTTAGGAGGGGAGGACGGAGGCGGGGGCTGAGGGAAGGACCCCCCTCCCCGATTAGAGATTTGAAGTAAAACCAGGAATAGAGTTGGGGGTTTGGGGGGGGATTTGGCCTCAGGGGCGTATTACTGGGATTATTTCCATTTTTGTAGGCTGCATAATATCAGCTGAATAAATTGGTCTTTTGGTTAGGCGACCTACAAAAATCAAAATAATGGCATAGAACCCCAGTAATTTACCTTAGCATGATTTCCAAGATCCATTAAGCCATTTCTTGATCTGTTTAGTATATTTCCCCATGCAGGTGAGCATGCTTTTTTCGATTTCAGGCCTGGGACACTCAGTCCGTAGTTTGTTTCTGGCTTCTTTGGCCAGTGGTGTTCTCAACCTCCTCATCAGGTACGCCGCTATTTTTGTTGGCATCTCCCATTCTGATGACCAGGGATGAATGAGAGTGTCTGGGTCAAAGTAGTCCCCATTCTCCTCCTTGTTCTCTTCTGTCTTTCTTTTCTTGAGAGCACTTTTTTCTTTATCTTCACTGGAAGATGACAGCGTTTTCGCTTCCTCTTCACTGTACTGCTTCGTGCTAGCTGCCGTTTGTCCTGACCGAGCTTGGTGAGGATATTTTCTGCCACCTGCTTTCATTCATCCACGACCTCAGCGCTTTTCTCTTGCCACATTTCTCCTTCCGTGGCGTACCGGGAGGTGTTTGGCTATTATGTGCCCTCCGGGCCTTCTACCTCCTTTTTCTCTTCCAGGTTCGCCTGTTCCTCTGATCTTTTCCATGCCTTGGGAGAACTTTAACCAATTCTACATGAGGGATAGATGCTGTGAACTATGTCTCAAACTAGCACCTCATGCCTTCAAGATGCTCTGCCCCATACTGGGCTGCAGCCTTTTTTGGCTTACATGTGGTCTCTCTCTTTATTGGAGCTTTGAGCAGTGGTTGTGCAGAATCAACCTCCACCCATTAAAGGTGCTGCCACCAACAGCCAGAGTCTTGAAATACCTGCAGCACTGGAGAACACTATTTGAAGAATCATAAGAAATGCTACAGAGGTGCAGAGAGGAGGCTTTCGATGAAGTGTCTATAGATGTGCTGCTCCCATCTCCAGCAGTAACACATGGATGAGCGAGAGGCCTCCCCAGGATCTTTTCTTTCTGATGCCAATGCATCTGCCGGAAGTCTTCATCCACTTCATCCCAATTTTGATCCACAAAACAACTGGTACACAAAACAACTTGGCTCTTTATCTGTATCTTATTAGGATACCTGGTGTAGTCTCCTGCCAGGATTTAACCCCTCTTCTCTTGGGTTTCACACAGCCTTTGGCTAGTCCTGATATATCCCTCTCAGGACCCCCTTAGGTGATGTATTTCTTATGCACTGTTCAGTTTGTCCTTGCCTGGTGTGTTTCCCTACCATGGCCTTCTTGTATAAACACACCTGCAATTGCCTATATACTCTCCTGCCAGGGCTTTCTTAAATGCACACATTTGTAACTGCCTGGTATATTCTCCTGCCAGGACTTTCTTAAACATACTTGCAACTTCCTGGTATAATCGCCTGGTAATATACAAAAATGGACCTCGGTAGTGAGGTTGGACAGATACAGTTAACAATTGATTTTCATACAATACATTAATTTATTTCAAAATATACCACAGTGTTAAAAACCATACAATTTTTAAAGACAAATCACAATTTTGACATCTAATGCATTCCACCTTTAATACCCATACTCTCACTCACACAGCCAATGTCAACATTAAACACAACTAAAGGTCAGCCCTTGCATGGAGCCCTTTTTTTATTTTTGCACATAGTTTTATATTTTTGTTATACCCATATCTCCTGGTGATGTGTATATGTGTACAATAGCAACACAAGCTTATTGACAAGGTCTACATATGTTTCAATCGGCAAAAGGAGGCTTTCAATTGCAGCCTGGCCTAGGTCCGACCTTCTTCAAGACAGAAGTGAGGTATCAATTTTCCCTCACACACATAGCACAATCTGGTGGAAGATGTCTTCCAATATTCATTCTCCAATACTGGTTAAGGGGGTGGCGCAAACTCAGGACCTAATCCACATTGCTCCAGGGGAACATTCCACTGAGGTTCTAGTGTTTCACCTGCAACACAATATAGATGCAAGGAACCACCTTCTGAATAGGCGCTTGATTGAATATCCCAATCGTGTGAAAGAAGTCAATCACCAAATAATGTTGTCAACCAAAACTGTTGGCGTAGTTGTTTGCAGCGCAAAACTTTCACAGCCGCATGTCCAACACGGATAACGTCTTTGGCCGGGTCAGAGTGCTTGCCTCGATATAGACAGAGTAAAGCAATTACTCTCCACTGTGATCTGCGAGGATCTCAGATCTGTTCCTCACCCTGGCCGTGTAGTGAGGAACGGATTTGAGATCCTCACAGATCCCAGTGGAGAGTAATTGGTTACTCAGCTCATCTTCCTCGTCCCACTATTCTTGCAGTTATGAGAATGGAAATCTATTCTTGCTATTTTACATGTAAAGTCTGCGTAAGTGTTCTCAGTGGTCTTTAAGCGCAAGTTAGCTCTAAATAACTTGTAGTTAGAGCCTCAGAAGATGTTTTTATGAGTTTTAGAGGCTAAGTCAGATTTTGATGGCTCACATACAAATCTTGTTAGAAGTTATTCCGTACCCTTCCTAGGTGGATGACGGGAGGTATAACAGTATGCCATTAAGGCAATGGGTATGGATGGGGTATCCTCAAGAGAGGACGGGGAATACCATGCCTTGCCCGATGCTGCCCTGCTACTCCCCCCGAGGTTGTCTCCCCCCATGAGATCCTCCTTCATATAGTCACCCACAGGGTCAGGTTCAGGTAGCGGCTGTCGTCCCCTGGCCAGATGGTGAGAGGTCACCGCCGGGAAAAGAGTGATGACACCATCGTATTCATTACACCGCCCTCTAGCCCCATTCAATGCAATCACTTTATGTCCAACAGATGTGGTCACAGCTGGGTAAAATGTTTGCACATAGATGGTTTAGCGAACAGTACCAGGACTGTTCTGCATACTCACAAACATGTCCCATATTTTAACCTGCTACATCGGGGGAATAGGGCCTTTGGGATTCTTCCAATGGTGGGCAATAGTTATTTTTGCCGCAACCAGTAGGTGTCAGATTAGAGAAGACTTTGGGCCCGACAATGGTAGTATACCCACCCCAGTATCGCCCAAGAGCACACTCAAGGGATCCATTAGAATCGCCAGGCTGGTTATTTCTTTAATCTGGGCTAAACCCTCTTTCCAAAAATGGTTAACTTTCCCACACGTCTGCAACATGTGCAGCAAGGACCCCTCCACAGAGCAGCCCCACCAACAACTGGCCGAATAATCCCCATTCATTTCATCTAATCTTTGCAGCGTTTGGTACCATTTGCAGCACAGTTTATATACACTCTCCTTATCCGTGGCACATCTGGAGGCTTTGTACATTCAAGCCCATATTCTAGCCCAGGTCTCTTCTTCAATAACAACCTCGAAATCATGTACCCACTTGGACATTTAGGGGAAGTGAACCGCGGGATCTGTTCTTTTCTGTCCAGTACTTTATACAGTGTTCAGATTTGAAGCCTGAAGTGTACGTTCCAAAGCGTTAAGGGGTCAGGTAGCTCTACCCTTAGTATGTGGATGGGATGCCAAGTGCTGATGTTGTGCATAACAGAATTGTTCCGATTCCTCCAGGTGGAAGGTAACTTACAGTCGATGAAGGTTGATGGCTGTTTCTCTTTGTACAGCTGCTGAAGCGTCTCCAACCCTCCTGTAACCCACTGGCCAAACCAACCACCCCCCAAATCTGGTTGAAAGGCCAGATTATTCCAGATAGGGGTGAGCAGTCCCATCCCCAGTGGTGTGCCCCAACGACGAGCTGTCCTTTTTAGATAATAATGTGTGTTTTAGTCAGGAACAACAATGAGAAACCAGGGACCCCCTCCCCATCTAGGTAATTCCCAAAGGGAAGCTGACTCAATGGTACAGAGAACCCAGCCTGTCCCATTGTCTTTCATTTGAGAACCAAATCTCTCCTATCCCACGCCATGGCATGGGAAACCTGTGCTATCAAATTGTGCCTAGGACATCTGGAACTCCCAGGCCCCTTTCCTCAGCGATCTTAGCAGTACCTTTTTGGATATCTGAGCCTGCCTGTTACCCCAAATGAATCTGAAGATGTTCCCCTGTCGAGCCCACACATTAGAGTGTAGGATTGTGACCGGCAACGCTGAGCACTGATACAAGAGCCAAGGCACCAGGTTCATTTTTACCACTGCTATTCTGGCAAACCAGGAATGTCCCTGTTTGGACCACCTATCCAGGTCCTCTGTAAGCACCTTAAACAGCGACAGGAAATTACAACGCAAGAGCGACCATCACCTGTGGGATGTGCACCCCAGATGGCGAATAGCCTCCTGGATCCACTGTATTGGGCAAAGTTCCCTGAGGTGGAGAAGTTCCTTCAGGCAAATCGGCATGTCAAGGCCACTACATGTGTCATAATTAACCACGGAACCAGAGGTAGTTCTAAAGTCACCCAGTTCCTCTAACAGTGCTACGAGTGAATCGTATGTGTTCCAAAGAGTGACCATTACATCATCGGCATACAAGGAGATTTTATATTCTGGTTCCCCTGACAGGGACCCCCTTTATCCTATCATTATTTCTAACTCGGCATGCAAAAGGCTCTATAGTTAGTGTAAAAATTAGAGGCGTTAATGAACAACCCTGTTTTGTGCCCTGCAAAATGCTGAGGTTCGCGGTACAACCCCCATTGATTCTGATCGAGGGCGATTGGGCTTTATAATTGGCATGGACCATTTTGCTAAAATTAGCGGCGAAACCAAATGACTCAACAGTACCCACTATATAATTCCAGTACTCTGCCAAAGGCCCTGTGACCGTCTAACGTAATAATACCCAGGTCTGCCCCTTCTCTAGAATTACATTCGATTAGATCCAGGGTCCTATGGATGTTATCTTTTTATTTATTTATTTTTTTAATTTTTATTTTATTGGTTTGTTACAAACCTTTAAAAAGAGAAAAACATGATACATTAAACACAACATCAAAATTTACAATTACATTCAACTACATTCAACAACCATCATTGACAAAGTTTATCCCAATACTCGATACGTATTACGTTTGTTTTACACATTCATGGAATGTTTTTTAGTTTTTCTACTAACTTTCCCAGGAAGAATGTCAGTTCAATTGTTAGTTTTCGGTCTGAGTCGCTATGTAGTTCTCTCCACCAATCTTCTAAGCCTAATGATGGTCTTGTGGCTACATATTTGGCGAAATGGTGGGTTCTTTCTTGAGTTATAGCCGAACATTTTAGCGTGAGATGTTTTAAGGTTTCGTTAGTTCTTTCACACAAGCGGCATGAAGCTGCTAAAGTGTTATCACTAGACCAGAAATGTATCTTCTCTCTAGTCGGCAGCTGGTTTAACCGAAATTTTAGGAATAACAATCTCCGCAATTTCTCAGGAAATTTTTCAAGATAGTGTTTGGCCATGTTGTATTTTTTCACTTCCATAGGTACTGCGTTCATGACTCTATGTTGACTACGGATATCGATCGTGTCGATCCAGTCCTGAACCCATGACATGGTCTTAACTTTGGATTGCTTTCTAGTGTCAGGAAATCAGTACTTATATCGGTCAGAATTTTGTCACAGCGTTTTGCCCATATAGTGAGTACATTCACTCGATTTCCATTATCTGGATTTTGCAATATTGCATATTGTGGTGCTGACTGTTGGATCTTCATTTTTCGATATTCGTTTAGGGTATTCCGTGCTATTCTTGCATTGATGGATATTAAATCTAATTCATATCGTAAACATGCCGTCGGTACACCTTTGGGTAGCCACAAGACTCTTGTCCAGAATTCGTGTTCTAATGAGTTCCAGAATTCGGGTTTACACCCAAACGCAGCTTCCACACCATGAATTAGGGCAGGCACAACCTTTTGTTTATAGAAATTCAGTACAGGAGTTAATGAGAATTCCCCACATTTTTTATTTATAAGACAAGCTTGGACTGTGAGCTGCTTGTATTTGTCTTTTGTTTTCTGTACCCATGGGGTAACATTAATGCTGGAACTAATGCACATTCCTAGGTATGTAATTTGTTTTGCTACTTTGATTGGTTCTGTTCCAATTTTCCAGTTGAATATTCTTGAGGCTGATAAATGGTTTGTCTTCTGTAAATTTTGTAATATTAGTATTTCTGATTTATTTGTATTTATGGAAAGACCATTTTGTCGAATGTACTGGTGCAGAATGTTTAATTTTCACTGTAGACCACTCGGTGTTAAGTCTAACAGCACAAGATCATCTGCATAAAGAAGCCAATTAATTTCCTTAACATTGATCTTAGGGGGAAAAACTTTGGCTCCTATATATGCTTCACCAATGTCCGAGATGAATAGGTTGAAAATTACTGACGCCAACGGGCAGCCTTGATTCACTCCTCGGTTGGTATAAATCGGTATAAATCGGCTTAGATAATAAACCCGCTTGTGTCAATCTCACCCTTATATGCGTGTTAGTTTGCAGCTCTTTTATTGCCATAAATAGGCCTTCCGGACATTTACATGCAACCAGCTTTTGCCATAATAGTTCTCTGTCGATACTATCAAAAGCTTGCGATAGGTCTATAAATGCAAGATAAATATTCTGTTCAGTTCGAATGGCTTCCATTTTTAGAATGTTAAGAGTAAGCAAGTTCAGGCCACATCCAACTCCTTTGACAAATCCAGTCTGACGAGGATGTAGGTGTCCACTGGTTTTTATCCAGTTTGACAGCTGTTTCTGTAGTTGCACAGCAAATATTTTGCCCAGGACATCTCAGAGCGTGATCGGTCTATAGTTCTTAGGATCGGCCCGATTTCCTTTTTTGAAAATCGGGACAACGATTGCGCTCTTCCAAGAAGCAGGTATGTTTTTTTTTTTAAACATGTTTTTATTGCCATTTGTGTTATATATACACACTCAACACTGGACCCAACATGAGTCCTGAACTCCCCCCCAACCCCTCCCCCACCACCCTCCCGTCGGAATACGGATATAGTCTTGGTACAGGCTACAAGTTCTCTAGAGTTCCATTTCAGGTGAAAAGATACAGGATACAGATTTTGCGGGGGCACCATTGTAGCATGTAGTCGCTCTGTAGATGTTCTAGAGCTGCGTCCCAGATTGTGTGAAATTTTTGGGCTTCTCCCTGGAGGTTGTATGTGATTCTTTCCATGGCTATATGGGACCAAATTCGACGGAGCCAGTCCAGGCTGGTCGGTGGAGTTTGTTGTTTCCATTTTTGGGCTATTTGCAGCCAAGCCGCCCTTAGGAGACCCATGAAATTCTTTTTTTGGGAAATCGTCATTGTCCTGTCTTTCGGTTGCCACAGACCACATATCCATACCTCCTCCTGCAGGTTTTCGGGCCCTTCGAACATGGCTTGCATGTGGGCTTCAACATCTGTCCAGAATTGTATAAGCTTCGGGCAATCCCACCAGATGTGTTGCCAATTCCCTTCCGTGAGGCAGCCTCTCCAACATTTGTTTTGCGTTGTCGGATACATTTTATGTAACCTTTCGGGGGTGTAATGCCATTGGATCATAATTGTAATCCACGCTTCCCTCACTTGTATGGCTTTTGACCATTTGGGGATGATGTTCCAAAGATAGTCCCAATGTTCTTTGGGGATTGCTTTCCCCAGCGTGATCTCCCATCTTTTCATATATAGCCCTTTGACGTTTTCCGTCGGCGTATTGAGGAATCTGTACATGGTTGATACGAATTTGTTGGTTCCAGGGTTAGCCAGGATGTATTTTTCAAATAGAGTCAAGTTCCTACTCACTGCTATTTTTATTCGTGGGGTGGAGAGCCAATGGCACAGTTGCTCGTATTTGAATGTATCCTTATAGGACAGCCCCAGGAGGTCTTTACAGTCTGAAAATGATCTCAGTTGTTGCCCCGAGAACATATCACCGACTTTTGTACAATTTGCCTCTTCCTATTTGTGATACGCCCCCTTCTCCATGCCGGGTAGGAATTCTGGATTGTCTGTTATCGGCATGAAGGGAGCAGGGTCGATTGTCAGGATTTCATTTCGGGTCAATGTGTTCCATATGTCTAGTGGAGTGCTCAGGACCTCACTGATGTGAACATTTGGATGTCTGTTCTCCGGACTTGTCCACAGTACTTTGCGGAGTCAGTGTCTGGCCACCGCTCTGTCTTGTGCCTCCCATATTTTCTGGTGCGGGATCGGGCATCCATTCTTTGAGGACCCACAATTGAGCCGCCTCATAGTACCTTCTGAAATGGGGCAGCGCCATACCTCCCCATTCTCTTGGGGTTGTTAGACTCTTCCTCGACAATCTCAGAGGTTTATTTTGCCAGATATATCTCGAAATTGCCTTTGTGAGGGCTGTAAAGAAAGTAGGGTGTTGTGTCCTATTTCTATGGACACGTTATTCATGTTACTGGTTGTGGCCGTTCTTTCTGTTGGGTTTTAGAAGTTGTGGCGTGGCCACAGTAAGAGGAAGAGGCGGGGCTACCGCCTCCGACGCCAGTTCTGGCGCCGTGAATAAAGGAGATAGCATACAATGCCAGGGCTCCCGCGTCTTATTATCTGGCTCATATTTATCTGCGTGCTTCATATTGTCCCCGGTTCCTAACGTACTAGGAACCCAACATTGGCGACGAGGACGTTCTACTCACGCCCGCCTGCCGGCAGCTCCAGTGCCGTGTGTGAGCCGCGGAGCAACGCCGCTGCCTCCAGATCAACTGCACGTCGTTGGCCCGCCCACGCCCACCCACAGGCAGCTTCTAAGTCGCTCGCGGGCCGCGGAGCAACGCCGCTGCTGTCGGCGCTGCAGAGCAACGTCGGCCCGCCCTCGCCCACCCGCGGACAGCCTCCAGAGTCGCGTGGGCCACATAAATCATCGTTGCTGCCCCAGGCACGGCCGTTTTCGTCGGCGCTGCAGAGCAACGTCGGCCCGCCCACGCCCACCCGCGGACAGCCTCCAGAGTCGCGTGGGCCACATAAATCATCGTTGCTGCCCCAGGCGCGCCCGTTTTCGCTGTATTTACGTGCTGCAGTGGAGGATAAGGAAACCCTGCAACACTCACACACGCACCAGGTGGGAAGCGCTGCAGCCCAGTAAATAAGGGCCACCTGCTATTCATGAGGCCCTCATGCAACCCAAGTCGCCGCTAGCCCCACGTTCAGCGGGCGAGGCCGCGCTGGTGAAGGAAGCGGTGAGGGACCTTCAACTCACGCCACCCCAGTGAGGAGTGTGCCACAGCAGCGCAGCCCAGCCATGTCCACCGGCATATCAGCTGACAATATTGACAGTGGCCTACAGAGCCCCCAAGCCAGCTCCACTCCGAGAGCAGCCAGCACTGGAGAGGACAATTCCTCTGAATCCCTGCAGCTACAAGCGGTCCCTCATTTCGATATGACGGACACCAACAGCCTGGCACCCAGGTGGGCTCGATGGCTGAAAGAACTCCACATCTACATTGATGCCTCGGGCGTGCGAGAAGAGCGCCGGTTAAGAGGCATCCTTCTTCACTCCTTGGGCCCCGTGGTGAGAGACATTGTGTTCGAAATGCCCGAGGACAACACTAACTCTTTTCGAGGCATAATTGACTCATTAAATGCTTACTTTGCACCCTTACGGAACGTTGACTACGAGAGACATGTGTTCCACACAACGACGCAAGACAATGATGAAAGCATGGACAATTTCATTATGAGGCTAAGGAAAAGAGCCAAATACTGTGACTTTGACAAATACTCCACTGAAGAGGCACTAAAATCACAAGCCATCGCAGGGTGCGGGTCCCCTGACTTTCGTAGAAAATTGCTGCAGAAAAGCAGAACGCCAGAAGAGATCCTTCAAATTGCAAGAGCAGCTGCTGCACTGACACTACAAACAGAGTCTCTAGGCAAGATTTCCATCACGCAGAACGCCAAATCAGCCTCTCTCTGCCCCATCCGAACGCCTGTCGGCCCGTCAGAAGCAAAAAAGTGCTACCGATGTGGTTTCCGCTTTCCTCATGTTGGTCCATGCCCTGCGATTGGACATCAGTGTGACAAATGTGGGGGGGATAATCATTTCCAGTCTGTCTGTAAGAACATCAAATTCCTCCAGAACTCAGGAAGCAACAGGGAAACCGGACGGCAAGAAG
The DNA here is from genome assembly GCF_040938575.1 of Ambystoma mexicanum. Taxonomy (NCBI): domain Eukaryota; kingdom Metazoa; phylum Chordata; class Amphibia; order Caudata; family Ambystomatidae; genus Ambystoma; species Ambystoma mexicanum. The sequence continues at coordinate 348,261,235 of NC_090922.1, forward strand.
GTGGACGCTTTAGGCGGGAAAGTCCGCACAGAAACTCACATCGAGGCTCCACACATGGGAGGAGGCGCTCTCACAGCTCAACCAAAGAACAGGCGCCTTCATCGAGGAGGCGAGAAGAGAGGAGAGAGAGAGAGAGAGAAACATCTAACCACCGAGAGAGTAGACGCCACTCCCCGCACCTCAGACCAAGACATAGGATCAGATACGTGGATGACTCGCCTCACGACAGACAGGCAGTCAGATCATCCTCATCCAGTGGAGAAAGAAAGCGAGCATACGTGCATGCCATTGGAAATGCCACGGCGACTGAATACAGTCCGACCCTCCTACTCCAAATGAATGGCCAAAATCTAGAATTTCTGATAGACACAGGCGCCACTGTGAATGTCATCAGTGATCTAATATACAAATCGTTGGAGGTCAAGAAAGACTTAAAGAAGGCCGACACGCTAATATACCCCTACGGGTCCAACAGTCCGCTAGACTGTATTGGGATGTTCAACGCACACTGCAACTACAAGGAGCAAAGCCAGAAAGTAAAAATATATGTAATCAGAGGTGAAGTCCCGGGAGGCAGCATCCTAAGCTTCCGCACAGCGATACAAATGGGCCTCATCAGTATCATGTATCAGATCATGTCTGCTTACACCTCCAGCGCCAAAGACATGATACAAAAGGTATTTCCGGCGCTCTTCAGAGGACTAGGGTGTCTAAAGGACAAGCAGATCAAGCTGCACATTAATCAGCAGGTGAAACCCATTGCCCAACACTATAGGGGCATTCCCCTCAATATACAACGGCAAGTTGAAGACGAGATCCATTCATTACTACAACAAGGCATAATCGAACCAGCGTCAGGCCCGACTCCATGGGTCTCGCCAATAGTACCGGTACCCAAGAAAGATGGCACATCCAAGATACGCATCTGCGTAGACATGCATGCTCCAAATGTGGCCATCGAAAGAGAGCGACACTTGGCTCCTCGTATGACCGACATGATACACCTTCTACATGGGGCCACCATCTTCTCAAAGCTAGACCTGAACAAGGGTTACCATCAACTCAAACTTCATCTGTCTTCTCGATACATAACCACATTCTCAACCCATCTAGGGCTTTTCACATACAAGAGACTAAGCTTCGGTGTGTCATCCGCAGCCGAGATTTTTCAGAATGAGATACACCAAATAATCAAACACATCCCGCACTGTTTGAATTACAGTGATGATATTCTTATCTTCGGCACTTCCCAGGAAAGCCACGATGACACGCTACGGAGGGTCTGCATGGCGCTAGAAAACGCAAATCTCACACTCAACCCAGAAAAGTGTGAAATCAGCAAGACCACCCTCAAGTTCTTTGGACACATATTTTCAAACAAGGGCATGCGTCCAGATCCGGAAAAGGTGCAGGCCCTGGTGGATGCCCCCACTCCCACTTCATCATCGGGTATACAATCATTCCTGGGCATGGCAAGTTATTGCACGAGATACATTCAAGACTTTGTGTCCGTGAGCACCCCGCTAAGAGTCCTCACCAGGAAGGACCAGGAATTTGACTGGACAACCGAATGCGAAAAAGCATTCCAGGAAATTAAACGACGCATATCATCAGCGTCCTGCATGGCCTATTACGACCCTGACTATGACACGGAACTCACCGTAGATGCCAGTCCCGTAGGCCTGGGTGCCATTCTAGCTCAATCCAGACCGGGAGCGCCACCCAATGCACCCAAGCGCATAGTAGCCTATGCCAGTCGGAGTCTATCAAAGACAGAATGCGCGTACTCGCAACCCGAGAAAGAAAGTCTCGCGGTCGTATGGGCGTGTGAGCACTACCATCTCTTCCTATATGGCCGCCCATTCACCGTCCTGACTGATCACCAAGCGCTAACCACGATATATGGTAAACCCACTGCCAAAATGCCACCCCGAATTGCCAGATGGGGTCTACGCTTACAAGAGTATTCCTTCAAGATCATACATCGCCCAGGGAAAGAGAACAACCCCGCCGATTTTCTCTCCAGATACCCGCTACCGGCTCAAGTGGAACGACAATCCACAAAAGCGAACCAATACCTTAATTTCTTGGTCAACAATGCACTCCCTAAGCATGTCTCCATTGCCCAACTCGTGGAAGCCACATCCACAGACAAGATGATGCCCATCATAAAAGAGTGTCTGCGAACAGGCCGGTGGCATGTCAAGGAACTGACAGAAACAGAAAAGGCTCAACTGCGCGTCTTCAGACTGATACGCCATACGTTATCCGTGTCTCCAGAAGGCCTACTCCTCAAAGAGAACCGAATTGTAATCCCCCCCAGCCTGCAGAGACAAATACTGGACATAGCTCATGCTGGCCACCGTGGAATAGTGTCCACCAAGAGACAACTGAGAACAAAGGTCTGGTTCCCCAAACTGGATGAGCAATTACAACAAATCCTAGGCAATTGTCTCACCTGCCAAGCGGTGGGTCCCCGAACATTCCCGGCACCCCTACAACCATCTGAGATGCCTCCACAAGTGTGGGACAGAGTGGCTGTAGACATGTTTGGACCCCTGGCAAATTGGAAATACGTGTTGGTAATTGTGGACGAAATGCCACGGTTCCCGGAGGTGCATCTCATTCACTCTACAAGCGCCCAAGCGGTTATACCTGCCCCGGACAAGACTTTTGCTGATTACGGCATACCATCGATAGTAAAGTCAGACAACGGTCCACCGTTCAGCGGACAAGACTTCGCAATGTTCGCGGAACACCTTGGTTTCCAGCATAGAACAATCACACCGCTGTGGCCACAGGCGAACGGAATGGCTGAGAAATTCATGAGCTCTCTCAAGAGAACACTTCAAATATGTTCCATAACCAACAAGTCATTCATGCAGGCCATCTGCACCCTCCTACGTGAGTACCGGAACACTCCACACAGCACCACAGGGGTGTGTCCGTCCACGCTAATGTTCGGGCGCATCGTACGAACACAACTCCCCCACAATCCCCGTGCCCGTCCGTCGCCAACAGCCGTAGGTGACGCCATCAAAAGAGACAAACGGAGCAAAGAACTAACAAAGGCATACACTGATCAAAAAAGACAGGCCAAGCCATGCCTTATTCAAGTGGGCGACGTGGTGTTGGTAAGGCAAGAACAAAACACCAAGGACACCCCAGCGTTCAGACCTGAACCGTTAGAAGTGACGCACGTGAATGGCTCCATGATAACGGCTGCCAGCCCCACAGGGACCATCACGAGAAACTCGTCATTCTTCAAGACTTTTGGGGGACATGCCCAACCGATCACCGATCACTCGAGGTCTGACCAGGAATCTTCAGAGGTGGAGTCAGAGTATCAGGTGGAAGTGCGAGATGCGGACGACAGCGACAGCGACACCCCTGTGGGCTGGGAGAGAACACCCCGGAGGAGCCCGTCCAAAAGGACTATTCGTCGACCTCCTCGGTGGATAGAAGAGATGTAAAAAGGTGTGCCCCTCTTTAAGTGGGGGGGAGATGTTGTGTCCTATTTCTATGGACACGTTATTCATGTTACTGGTTGTGTCCGTTCTTTCTGTTGGGTTTTAGAAGTTTTGGCGTGGCCACAGTAAGAGGAAGAGGCGGGGCTACCGCCTCCGACGCCAGTTCTGGCGCCGTGAATAAAGGAGATAACATACAATGCCAGGGCTCCCGCGTCTTATTATCTGGCTCATATTTATCTGCGTGCTTCATATTGTCCCCGGTTCCTAACGTACTAGGAACCCAACATAGGGGGAATTCGGATCGGGAGCGCCTGGAAAGTGTACATCAGCCTTGGAAGGACTGTCATCTTTATTACCGTCATTCTTCCCCACCATGATACCGAGAGTGGATTCCACTTAGCCAGATCTCCTTTGATCTTTTCTAGGAGGCGCGGGAGATTTTCTGCATATAGGTTGGCAATTTTATTTGTAAGGGTTACCCCCAGGTACTTTATCCCTTTCTCTGCTATTTTGAGTCGAAGTTCCTTCGCCAGGGTTTGGAAGACCGTTACGTCCCTCGCTAAAGTCAAGATTTCTGATTTATGTCTGTTGATTTTCAGTCCAGATATGGAGCCATATGTTTCTATTTCCTTCATCACGGCCGGAAGGGATTCCTTTGGGTTCGATAGCACCAGGATCATGTCGTCTGCATGTGCCAGTGCTTTGTGTGTTATTCCTCCCATGTCTATGCCCTGTATTGCTGGGAGTTCCCTGATTCTCTGCAGCAGTGGTTCCAGGAAGATGGCATAGAGTAGCGGGGAGAGTGGACACCCCTGTTTGGTGCCCCTTTGAATTTTGAATGAGTCAGTGAGCTCCACATTCACCGCTATCCGAGCCGAAGGGGTGTTATAGTTAGCACGTATCATCTTTATGAATTCCTTTCCTAGCCCTATTTTCGCTAGGATGTGAAATAGCATCGACCATTCCACCCGGTCGAACGCCTTTTCTGCGTCGAGAGCTAAGAGAAGGGCCGCCGTTTTCGTGTGGCCTATCTTTTCTATCAAGTGTGTGATCCGTCTGGTGTTATCGTGGGTCGTTCTGTTGGGAATAAATCCGGCCTGGTCCTGATGTATCAGTTTGGGAATTACCTCTGTCAATCGTTTGGCCAGAATTTTGGTATACAATTTTGCATCAAGATTTATTAAGGCTATGTGGCGGTAAGAGCTGGGATCTTCCGGATCTCTCCCTTTTTTGTGGAAGACTAAGATCTTAGCCTCGTTCATGGAGGGGGTGATATCAGTGCGATCTTTGAAGGTGTTAAATAGTTCTGTTAGATACGGGGTCAGTTCTTTTTTGTATGTTCTGTAAAATTGAGCAGTGAATCCGTCCGGGCCAGGTGCTTTATTCTTCGGTAGTTCCTTTATCGCCGCCTCCACTTCTTTTTCTGTGATTGGTTCGTCCAGCCTCTGTCTTTCCTCTTGCGTCATAGTCTGCAGTGTTACATTTTCCAGGAAAGCTAACTGGTCAGCCTCTCTCGGATTTTCAGTGGCGCTGGTAATATTGTTGAAAGATCTTTCCCATCTCGGTGGCTAGCGTGCACCTTTGGCCTCGTTCGTCTGCCAGAGCTTTGATTGATTGGCTTTGTCGTTTGCCCCGCAATTGTCTGGCTAGCAGCTTGTCCGCCTTATTCGACTTCGTGTAATACCAATGTCCCAGGTGTAGAAGGTGTTTTTCGGCTCGTTTGGTGCGTAAGGTCTCTAGTTGGCCCTGTACGTGTCTGTATGCTCTTTTCACTTTAGAACAATTGCTGTGTGCCATTTCTCTTCTCAGATCCGCACTCTTAGCCTCTAATTCTGCTTCCCATTTATTTAGCTGTTTAGTCCTTTGTGCTGCGAGTGCTATAATATGACCTCGAATCACCACTTTATATGCCTCCCACAGGGTTGACTTGGAGATGTCCTGTTGGTCGTTCTCAATGAAGTATTCGTTAGATCGTTCTCTAATGGCCTCTCTCATGAGTGGATCTTGAGTGATATCCCTCGGCAACGTCCAGCTCCATAGGCGTGATTGTTTACGCTTAGTAAGGAGGTTGATCCATAGGGGAGCATGATCGGACAAGGAAATGTCGCTCACCTCTGCCTCTTGGATTTTCCCAAGTAGGGTCGACGATGTCCATATGTAGTCTATTCTGGCACCAGTACTATGTACATGCGAGAAGTGAGTATATCCCAGCGGCAAGCCTCTGTGTCTCCTCCATTTGTCTTCCAGGGCTAGTTTTGACATCGCTTTTTGGAGGTGTTTGGACGCTGTGCCCTGCCCTACTTCTCTTGGAGTCGAGCTATCTGCGTTTGGGTCCCACGCTATGTTGAAGTCTCCAGATAGGACTATCTCTGCCTTTGCAAACAATTCTAGTTTGTATAAGCAATCCCTTATGAATCCATCTTGGCCCACGTTAGGGGCATATATTGTCGCAATTGTCAGAGGGAGGTTTTCCACTTGTATGTTCGCAAATAGGTATCTGCCATCAGAATCCGAGAGCGTGCCCTGTATTTGTACGTTCATGGTATTAGCGAATGCTATCAGTAAGCCCCTCTTCTTGTCTGAGGCGTTGGCTTGGAGAATATGTGTGTATCCTTTAATTTAAATTTTCCCTTTGTCCTGTTTTCGTATGTGTGTCTCCTGCAGAGTCAGGATGTCGAATCATTCCTTGTGTAGATAATGTTCCACCTTTTTCCATTTGACCGGGTAGTTCAGTCCCCGTATATTAAACGTGAGGAATTTCAGGCCCATTTTTGTACCTGTTCTCTAGTCTTGCTTTCCCCGTCTGTGTTTGTCGATGAGTGTCTTCCGTATTCCGATATTCGTTCCCCCTTCCCAACCCAACTTCCCTTCTAACATATCCCAAAAACTCCCCACCCCCCCAACAAAACTGGCCTGAGGAGGGCTCTCGGCCCTAAGGTCGCGGGGGCGAGTTGCCTCTCGCGCCATGCCCTCTTAACTCAGGTACACTGATCGTGGGGAGTCCTAAACCCCACTAGCGGTGTTCGATGTGTCATTGTACTTCCCGGAACAGGCCGACCTTATACATTGCCGAGGTCCGAGGGACTCTATCTTATTTCCATAGGTTGTCACGGTGGTATTAGGAGGCTGCTCCTTGAGACAGCGAGGAAGGTGCATCAATGCGTTCCCTGTTTTTGTTAAGTCTCTGCCCTTTGAGTGCCCTGGTTTGCCAGCCGCACATTAGTTTGCGCCCTCTCACGAGGTCGGCAGCTCGAGGTCTGCCCTCCGTGTCGTCTTGCATGTTCAGTATTCTCCGGCCTTCTTCGCACGTCGTTATTCGCTGTTGTGCGCCATGCCAGGTAAACAGAAGACCGAAAGGGAAGGTCCATTTGTACCTGATTTGTCTAACGGTGAGTTCTTTTGTGACAGGGGCCATTTCTCTGCGTCGTTGGAGAGTAGACTGGGCCAGGTCTTGAAATAATTGGACGTTGACTCCGTTCATTTTTATATGGTCCATTGTCCTTGCCTGCCGTAGGATTTGTTCTTTCTGGGTGTAGGAGGTCATGGCGACCAACACATCTCTTGGACGGATCCCAGACCCTCCTTCTCTTCGCGGGCCCACTCTGTGAACCCTATCTACGAGGATCGCTGACTCCTCTTCTGCGCCAATTATGTCTCTGAACACCTGTTATACAGCAGATTTTAAGTCTTTATCCCCAATCGTTTCTACCATGTTCTTGATACGAATGTTGGATCTCCTCGACCTATTTCTAGGTCCTCGCATTGAATCTCTAAATTGTGCGTGAGCCTGGCGAGGTGTTCTTGTGTCTCCGCGTACTGCTGTGTTTCGTCGTCCAGCTTCTGGACTGTTCTCTCTAAGGTGTCCGTCCTCTCTTCTAATTTGCCCATGTCCACTTTCAGCTCCTGTACTGTCTGTTTCAACTCACTCTTCATAGATTCAAACTGTGATTGCATTGAGGTCATAAATTGGCCCTGAAATTCTTTAAACCAGTCTCTCATATCCTCCTTAGTAGCCATTCCCGAGCCTGTTGGGTCTGTGTTTGGAGATTGTTCGTGGACCTTATGGGAGAGTGCCTTCCCTTTACTTTGCGTGTCGGCCCCCTAAGTTGAGTCAGATCTTGGTCCTGTTTCGCTTTAGGAGTTATCGCGTGGGATTGTTTACTCATGGACCTTGACATGTGTACGGGCTATTGGTCGCTTGTGTATGATCACCTCCTGTGCTCCACTTTCCCTTGGGGCAAAAGCGGCGGGCCCACTTGTGTCTTTGATGTACAGTGCCCCTTTTTGCAGCAGGCATTGACGTCTCAGTGTCTGGTGAGGTGGAGTGTCCAGGGGGAGCTGTCGCCTATGTATATGCTGCTGTTGGGGGGGCGCAGTCCGCCCTAGGTTGAGTTTTCGAGGTATAAGCCTCCTCCCGGGTTAAGAGGGAAGGTTTGTATGCTTTGCTTCTTGCTAAGTGGCCACCTTTTCCCCGGGAGGCTCGTCAGTACCCAAAAGTGCCTCCTCACCTGTTTTCCAGAGCGTGCACTGTGCGCCGTCTGATCGCCGCCACACTGTCCCGGAGGTGCCAAGTTGTTCAAGGAAGCGGCCGTCCCTCTAATCCGCTCCAATGCGTGCTCCGGTTCCTTGGCGCTCGCAGGACGGCGCCCCGCGTATTGCAGGGGAGGCCGCGGCTCTTCCTGTCTCACCGCGCCTCATCCGCACCGACGCCTTTATCCTCTTCTCCCATCGGCCGGCGATGCTCGCTTCCTGCGAGGGGGCAACGACACTGCCCGAATGGCTCTGGGGACACTACAATGGCCCAGCGTCCCTCCTGTCCGCTCCTGTGAGGGGGGGTGTCGGCCGCTTTGATCTCCGGGGGGGATTCCCTCCCCCATTCCCTCCCCAGTCTCTGTCTGCTGAGCGGGCCCTTCACCGTCGGCGGATGCCTCGTCCCTCCCCCAGCCGCGGGCTCGTCTGCAAGCAGGGGCCGGCGCGGCGGGTCTGCTTCTCCTTGTTATTGGCGGCGTCGCTTCTCCGTGACCGATCGAGGGCGCGGGAGTCTCGTGGCCTCGCCTCTCGTAGTCGCTCACAGCTCACGTCCTCTGTGATGAAACCACCGGTACACCTTATCATCCGGGGGGCCTCGGCACCATTATTGTCGTTCTTAATTGTGTCGGCCTCCGAGCCGGGAGACGGAGCAGCGCTCACACACGTCTTCCCTGCTCGGCAGCCATCTTGGAATCACCAGGTATGGTTTTTTTACTGGCTATTGTTGTGAAGAGGGAAAGGCACAAGGATGCCCACTCCTTTGGATTCTGTTTCAAGATGTAATTTATTAAGCCATCCGGACCTGGCGCTCGAGATGAACTACAGCGCACTGTGCTTTCGAGAATATCTTCCTCCTCAAATTGAATATTCCAATGTTGCAGTTTTGGTAGGGGCAGATCTTTTGTGATTTCTTTTTTCTCATACACTTTTGTAAAGTGCACTACCACTGAGCTTCAGTTACCATATTAGTTTGAGTGGCATGCTGGTCACCACTACTTTGGTTTATTAATTTCCAAAAGTCTTGGGAGTTATTTGTCAAGCTGCACATCATTGCTTCAGCATCTTGTTGTTGAAGGTGTGCTCTGTGCAAAATTAACCAGTTCTTGTATTTTTGTTTCCATTTTTTCAAAAAGGAGCTTTGAGTAATCTCAATTCCTGACGCAGTTGTGACCTTCTCTTTACGAGTTCACTATTGTATTGATGTCTTGCTTTAAAGGCTCCATTTTTTTAGGCCATTTTTCCGGTATGTATATTGCTGCAAAAGGTGAGAATATTCTACTTCGGCTGATTGGTGACTAATTGCATGCATGTTATACGCATTCACCAATGATTTTACGTCATTGGGTTGGAGCTTCAATCGAATCATATTTGATTCTACAAAGACCGTCTGTTTCCAGCAGTCGCCCTTTGCGCACATATCATATGCCACACTGAGTTTCAGTTGGCTGTGATCACTTGTTTGTGTTTTTGAAATTTCAAGTGATTTTAAATGTTTGTCAGTTCGTTCAAAACATAGAAGAAGTCTATGGTTGAGTTAGACATCCTGTCACTTCAGGTCGAGTGAGCTGGAATGTCCCCTTTGGTGTTACCATTTAGGATTGTCAGGTTTCGATCGTCCATTACATTCTCCCATCGGGATACTAGTTTTCGCAAATCTAGCTTTGCGATGTTCCAATCAGCATTTATTTTTAAGCACTCCAAATTCAAATCCCTGCAAAGTATAATGTTTGGGATATCTTGCTCACTAATTATCTCATCAATTATTTCGCAAATTGTCGTTATGAATTTAGTAGTGCCTGCAAGAACGTGGTGCCAATATACGTTGATTAAGTCAATTTTCGTATCTTTTTTTGTTTTTTTTCGTATTGATTTGATGATCGTATGTTGTATAAAGGCCGAATGATTGGTTGATGAGATGATTTTCCAACCTGAGTTCTTTTTGATCATCGTCATCAACCCTGCACAAGGGTGACCCTTTTTTCTCATTATCGCAGGGTTGATTGCAATCTCAAATTCTTCTGAAATGGGACAGTTGGCCATCCACGTTTCCTGGAGGCATATAAAAGTTAAATCTGCAATCCATTTTGAGCAGTCTTGGAATAAGTGATTAAATCCTCTAGTATTCCAAGATAAGATATTAAGTTCACACGTATCTTGCTTTTCCTGGCATTAACTTTGAATCCCACCCAACGCGCCTGCTAACCAGTTCCATTGGGTTACCGAGGCAATCGAGCTGGTTGCATTTTGTCGACTCTCCTTTGACTCATTTGTGTTATGGGTGCATTTGAATGTGATCTTAATTTGTTCATCCGAGATAACTTTATTTGATGTTTTGTTGAGATCACTAATAGGAGATTGAATGCCACTAGTCACAATTTTGCTCTCATTGATTTTTTTTGGAGCTGCAGGGTAAGCTTGTTTGAAATCTGTCTCCATGAGCCTTGAAAATGCTCTTTGCTTTGGTATAGCATCATGTTTTGTGATTTTACGGTCAAGGCGCTTATCTTGAGACATAATGAGGGGACTTAAACCTCCAGAGGCTATCAAGATTCCGCACCAACTGCCAGGGAAGCCTATATACAGTTTATACTTATTCCACTTACTTGCTGGGGTGTCTGGAATCGGCTGTATGTCACGTGATTGTGCGATGGAAGGGTTCTGTAACATAAATAAGCGCAGCGTCCTTTTCACCGTTCGCTACTGTTTTGACACCAAATATGCACAGGAAAAAGTGGAATGGTGCAGGCACAGCTAGGGGCACTTTATGCTGCAATCCACACGCAGCTTCAAGATGAAACAAAAAGGAAAATCCAATAAATCGAGTTCACTCCTCGTGACACCGCCACAGCTCAAACAGCACTGCCCAGCCCTTCTGTCCTCAGGGCTTATGGATGTTATCATGGGTGGGGCAATCTGTGATAAACCCAGTTTGCTCTGCATTGATTACGTCCGGTAGTATGTCCATCAATCTATGTGCTAGAATTTTAGAATATAGCTTGGCATCATTAGTAATTAAAGTGTATCAGTATTGTAGTCGATGTCCCCATAGAAGGGGTAATAATGGCAGAGGTGGAGAACGTGTTAAATAGGGTTGTCAAGTGGGGGACCAGGAGGGAGCAAAATGCTTTATAAAATGGGGCTGTGAATCTGTCGTATCCGGGTGCCTTATTTTTCAATATTTTGATGGCCCATTCAACCTCAGAAGGTTTAATGAGACCCTCCAGGGACACAGCAACGTTGGATGTGGACATTTGCCAGATAATTGGCTTGGCAGTCTCTAGACAAGTCTTCCCCTGTGACCACAGTGGCAAAATGGGTTTAGATGATACGTGATATGCCTTCCTCATCTCGGCACAGTGTACCCCGTAAGGCTAAAATATTGTTTTGGGTCCTACGTTTTTTTAGTTTGTATACCAAAAGATGCTTAGCCTTGTTACTGTGAGCATAATAGTATTGCTTGGTTTTGAGTATTGCGTGCGCTGATCTGTCTGCTAAGTGTGCCTCCAATTTCTTGCATGTGATGTGCAGCTGATGCAGAGCCTCCCAAGAGCCGAATCGTTTGTGCTCGGCCGCCGCTTGCCATATGTCTGTTTCCAATTGTATATAGCCCAACTTGCGTTCCCTGGTAAAGGCCACAGTTCTGCTGATGAGCTCCCCCTTACTACTGCCTTCATGGAGTCCCATATTGTGGCCATTAGTAGACATGAATTGAGATTTTGCCGGAAACAGTTACAGATTACTTCTCTGATATCCTGGCACAGTACTGGGTCCCTTAGTATCAGATCAGATAGCTTCCAAGGGCATCAGTTCAGGGATAGGGGGCGTCTGCCACAATCACGAGGGATACCAAAACAGGTGCATGATCCGAGAGTGTCCGCAGACCAATTTCGTCCTGAAACACGTGGGTAGAGAGCACTTGCAAACAAAATCAAATCAATTCTAGATAATCCCCCATGCATGTGTGACTAGTATGAGATATCCCTCTCCTCCCCATTGAATAACCTCTAGGCATCCACAACTACAAATTCGTGCAATAGATTTGTAAAGGAAATGGCGTTTTCAGATTCTGCGCTGGTTGCCTGCTAGGATTCATCAAACTCCAGGTAGGGTACAAAATTAAAGTCACCCCTATGACCAGTTGTCCCTCTGCGAATGTTGTTGTATGGGGGATAAAAGACTCAAGGAACCTGTCCTGCCCTCTATTAGGCGCATAAAGGGAAATAAAAATATATGTGTGGTCAAACAGGAGACACTTGACACATATAAATCGACCCACTGGATCCTGCAAGACCTTAGCTTTTGCAAACAGTAAATTACCTACTATGAGAACGGAACTCCCCCGCCTCCCCCTTTTCTCCCCACTAGATGCAAAGTATTGCTGTGGAAAGGACCTGTGCTTTAATCTAATTTTGTCAGCCTGGAGCAGGTGGGTCTCCTGCAAAAACACTACGGAGCAAGACCAATCTAACAGTTTGCTGAGGACCAACTATCTTTTAACAGGAAAATTCAGGCCATGAACATTCATTCCAGGAGCCCAGGATAATTTCCTCCTCCCCCTCCTCTCATGGCAACATCAAGGGCATATGTCCAAATGTGGGTAGCTGAACCCTGGTGAGTCGTGCAACCGAAAAACATACATTAGGCACCCCTCACAGCAGCCTTTAGCCCCATGGCAACTCTTAAAAGGTCCACTTAGGTTACCGCATTCACAATACATTTTCCCACCAATAACAATGACCTGGCATTTCACCCACCCCTACAAAATTAACTAAAACCAAACAAGTTAAACCCCCTATTATAAGGTTATCTAATGAACCTTAGTAACGGGTGCACTGACTTGGAGGGACTCTCGACCTTCCAGTATGGGTAAGCCTCCCTTCCCCACCACCCAACTAACCTTCATTCCACCTTGACGGATCAGGGCCATATGACAGTCTCATATAAACATAACCAGTACGCGAGATAGAGCCGTGAACTGTCTCGGGCTCAACTTCAGCCCATGCCCTGTGATGCAGCCTGAGGCCCCTAATTTTCCTGGATTTCCTAGCTCTAGACCATTTCTTTGATGCTGCTGGATGAGGAGGGAGTCCCGCGTCTCTGTCTTCCGCACTTGGCTCCCCATCCTCAGACCTCAGCAAGAGCTCACCTTCCTTCATGCACTTGATGGCCCTGGCCCACCGTTTGCTTTGATAAGTGAAGATCACTGCAGTTGGGAAACCCCATCAGTATGTTACCTCTTTGTCTCTCAACCACTCCGTATTTGGCTGGAGCATCATTAATTTGCTTAGGGTCGTGGCACCCAGGTCCTGAAAAAGGGATATCGTGGCATAGTCGGGGTAGTTTGTGCCGTCGCCATTATGCGCTCCTTTAATGTAACGAAGTGTTCACGTGTTAGCACATCCGGGGACGGCTCCCTGGTCTCGTATGGTGGGTCCGTTCCAGTTCAATTGGAGATTATGTCGGCAGATCAAGTATGGAGTGAAAGAGGCACGTAACAAATTCAGGCAACTCGTCGAGAGGAATCCGCTGAATACGGATGTTGTGTCTGCGAGAGCACATTTCTACATCTTCTTGCTTATCCTCTAGCACCTCTATTTGGTGAGCCCATTCACGTACCTCGTAGGCCTGTTCACACACTGTATTCACCACTTCATTGACTCTGTTTTCAACCTCTAAGACACTTTTGTACAGTGCTGGGATTCCCATTGCGGCTCACACTGCATGAAAGGAAGGCTTCCTGGGGACACTAGATGGAGGAAAAGCGCTCTGAATGATCACTTTGTCTTCGTGGGTGCAGGGCTGCCAGTTATCGCTGGCTAGGTGAACCGGGAGAGGAGCCACATCGCTTGGTATCCCTCACAGTGTCAAAGGCCCTTAGGAAGCTATCGGGCACGATGGCGCTCCTAGCCATGCCCCAGAATTGGGTCCTCATTTTACAAACTGGATTTTGATTAATTTCTCCAATTCCTGTGCTTAATTCTTTTCTTTTTAAACTCTTTTTATTAGTTTCCATAACAGCACAACAATTGAAACAAAAAATTAGAAGAAAGGACGAATACAGACGACAGTTCATTCTCCAGCCCAAACCAAATCACAGTAACAAACATAGCAAGGAAACAGTGGCATCAAGGATTATGCACCAGACAATCGATCCGGGCTGTTAGAGGCATCCCCCTCTCAGATAATAGTACACATAAGGAGGTCCCCAGATGTTCCTAGGCCTGGGGGAAGGGTGCACCGTGGCACTGTATTCATTCTCCATATCATGACAGTATAAAAGCTCTGCCATCCACAAGTCATCTGCAGGGGGGTGTCCCCTCCCCCACACCATGGTGACCTTCTCCTTGCAAGCACCAGTAATAAATCTAGGAGGCACCTGACACGTTTCGACAGATCCTTTGTGTACACCAACAATACAACCATGAGGGAAGGTACACTCCTCTCCCCAGCAACCCCACACATAGTGTCAAATACTGTTGACCAAGAAACCTGTATACTAGGACAGCTCCATGCCAAATGCACACATGCAGTGAGTGAAGCTGAACACCTCTGGCATGAATCCGGAGTCTCGGGAAAAATCTTATGGCGATCAGCTGGGGTTAGATAAAAGTAATGGAGAAATGTAAAGTGAATCAGCTGCATCGGCTATTGACGGCAGCCCTCCTTGTCTGTACACAACAGAACCACCAAGCATCATTTGGAATGGGAACCCCCAGAGAGTTTTCCCATTTGCTGCACGAGTCATCCACCCACCCCGCGATTCTATCAATAATGCTGGCATACAACCTAGGCACCAACTAGGTCCCACTCCCCGTGCTTATCACTGTAGGACCTTAGCAATCGGGGCTCTCGGGGGAAGGAGGAGAACCAATCCCTCAGACTGGTGCATAACCTGAAGTACATAAAAATGTCAAGCGCAGATGCCATGCCCTTCGCTTTGAACTCATCAAGTGTCATAAATTGCCCCCTAGGCAATAGATCCTGCCAGCATGAGATACCTAGCTTAAGCATGCACTGCATATAGGCATTTCCCCCCATCACTGGGATCCCCGGGATATGCTTGACAGGAAGGAGTGGGGAATACAGCACCTCCTGTTGCTTCACTCCCTCAATCCACCGCCACACATGATCTCTACCATGTTGTCAGGTCTAGGAATATATTCAGGTGAAGTGAGAACCACGGCTCTCAGGAGTGACAATGCTGTCATCGCTCTCTCAATCTGAACCTGCAACCTGTCCAGGCATACCAGTAAGCAAGAAACAAAGCCAGTAAGCCTCCAGATCGTGACGCGCCAGCTCTCCCTTTCCAAGGGCACAACCAACTTGGTCCAGCGCACTCACACCTGCTTCCCTTGCCATATAAAGCCCTTAAATAATGCCTTCAATTATCTAAAAAAGGAAGAGGGAACCACTATGGGCACATTAAGGAAGGTAAATATAAACCTGGGCAGGATGACCATTTTTACTAACGATATTCTACCATACATGTACATGGGCAAGTTCTCCCATCTCCCAAGGGACTCCTCAGTCTGGGCTAATTGTTTCCCAGAATGTTCCCGGTATAACACTTCCAGGGCTCGGGCCATCATCACTCTGTGATAAAGGGTGCAATCAATTTCCCACTGATAGTTCAACCCTTCTTGGAACCGGTTCCGTCGGTCAATGGGAACAACACTGGTTTAGCAGGGTTAATATTAAGCCCTGAGCAATGCCCACATTCCAATATATCGGCCATCACCGGTGCTAGGTTCATTCTGGGGTCTTTAATGAACATCAGTACCTGGCGGCGAGAATCCACAGGATACACTCGTTGTGGATTGCCTCGTTTCCGAGCCTTACAACAGTGTAATCCCTTGGACGTACTAATGTACATCGTGCACCCGGTACCCTCTTTTTTTCTGGAGTCCATGGAAAGGGAGAATGGACCACACATAGTCCCTTCTCCCTTTTCCAAGGTGGCCTTTTTTTCTTTTTCCTCCCATTCAATAGTATGGAGCAAGTTGGCCCAAAATGGCGCACTGTTGCTCTGTACTAATGAAGCAGTATGCACGTTCTAGTCTTCCTAGAACTAACGTGTACTGATGCAATGCCTTTTCAAATGGCAAAAGAAATTCAGCTTGGAAAAGGTTTCGTCAAGCATAAGTATTCTGGGGCTGCAATCTCTGGAAAACTAGTATCCTGAGCCTGCAGACCCCGGAATAATAATGGCAATAACTGCCTTGCTGATGGGACATTACCGCCTTAAGGTAATGCCCCCGGGGTCACCGTTAAGGCTCTTGCTACGCTCGGGCCTATAACTTCAGGCCCTGGAGGCATTTCCTTAGGCGGTCATGGCCTGCCAGCTCGCCGGTTATTGCAATAATCAGGTCATCAGCGTATAAAGAAATCACCAGCTTGTGAGTGAACAAACTTATTCCCCTCTAGATTTGCCTAGATCTGACCAACTCTGCCAGGGGCTCCACTGCGAGGGTGAACAGAAGGGGAGACAAAGGGCACCCTTGCCTAGTGCCTCTTCCCATCCTGATGGGATCAGAAACCCTGCCATTCACCCGCTGCCTCCCCACCGGGTCCATATACACCAGGGAAACCAAGGCAATAAAGCTCTCCCTCATGCCCAGATGCTGAAGAACTGAAAACAGAAAAGGCCACTCGATTGAGTCAATTGCCTTCTAGACATCGAGAAGGGCCACCACTACAGGGGTTTCCTGTTCTAATACTGAAAGAAGGCCGAACACCCTGCGCAATCGATACAATGTGGACCTACCGGGTATAAAACGACCTGGCCCGCTAGAACACATCTGGGCATTAACGGGGCCAGCCTGTTTGCCAATGCCCTAGCCAGTATCTTGTTATCGAGGTTTATCAGCGAAATGGGCCAATAGGATGAACAGTTTTCAGCACACTTTCCCAGCTTTAATAACCAGGTGACCACAGCCTCCCTCATCGAGACGGGGAGGCTGCCCTTGTGAAATGCCTGTTGATATATGTTTAGCAGGTGGGGAACAAGGAGTGTTGCAAATATTTATAAAAATCAACCAATAAGCCATCAGGGCCAGAGGCTTCCCCAGCGGGAAGTGATTTATTGGCCGTGTGTATCTCCTGCTCCATCAGTGGTCCGCCCATCATATCCCTCTCCTACTGAGCCAAGCATTACAGCCCTACCTGGTCTAAATAGTTGTCCAGAATCCGCTGGCTAGTATGGCTTTTGGATGAGTATAGTGCGATATAATAATTTACCAATGCTCCTGCAATCTCATCATCCTTGTGTAAAAGCTCCCCTTCTGGTAATATTATAGCCGTTATATGGTACCTCGGAGTTTCCAATCTTATTGTGCGCGCAAACAATCTCCACGGCCTCTGCCCTTTGCCAAATTGCCTCACTATTGCCTCACTGCTGCATTGCGATTGAGGAATTGCACCTCCATCTCTGCCGTCTCCCTGAACAACACCAACTCCTTCTGAAATCGCCCCTGGAGCCCAGGATCCATATGGAACTTAGCTTCAACTTCCAAGCCTCTTAGGTGATTCTCGCAAGCCACCTCTTAGGATCCCTGCCTCCGTTGCTATGCACATCCCCCTAATCACGCATTTGAAGGCCTCCCAAAGAGTAGAATAAGAGGCCACAGATCCTTTATTCTCCTGAAAGAAGTGAACAATCCCATCCCGGACCGACTCCCGAAATATTGAGTCGCAGAGATGTTTGTTTTTAAAGAACCAACTCCTGCCACCCAAACCCGTCCCAGGGATGATGAGTGAAGAGACCACTGGGGCATGATCAGAGACTGTATGCGCCAAAATATTACATTCCTTGACCCACCCGGATCCTTTCAATGACACCAAAATATAATCTAGCCTTGACGCTGAGCCGGGCACAGAAGGTCTAAATGTGTAGCCCCTATCCTGACGGTGGTGTGCCCTCCATACATCCACTAACTCTTCCGTGGCACAAATCTGCTGAAGCTTATGCGCATCCTTTGCGGTCCCCTCGTTCACTCCCCCCTGACCTATGCATGGAGGTGCTCATGACAGTGTTAAAGTCCCCTGGCCACAAAGCAATTTTCGCTGGGAGCCTCCTAAATTGCTCCTCGATAAACTCCAGTGTCTCTAGTGTGTCATTGTTGGGACCATAATAATTGACAAACATGAACCCTACTCCTTGTAAGAACCCAGTAAGTATCAAGGCCCTACCCTCTGTGCCCCTGATCACCTCTTGGTAGCAGAACCCCAATGCTCCCCTTATGAGAATGCCTACACCCTGCAAATATCGAGAGTAAAAGGCGAAGTATATGTGGCAGCGCAGGATTTAGCGAATGCCGCCTCCCCTGAGGGGAAAAGGTGCATCTCCTGTAGGAACGCCACATCTACATGGTGTCTCTGCATGTAAAGCAGAACCTTCCTGGATTTGGAGGAGCGGTTCAAACCCTGCATGCTCCAAGTCATACACAGGACTCCTTTATTGGCCATGTAAACTCAAGAGAAGCGTTCTAGAAATAGGAGATGCATGGGGCTGTGACCAGTCTGGGAATCCCAGGGGAACCAGGGAGAATACCAGTAGCCCTCCAAATTACTCCTCCCCCACTCAGCACCCCCGCCAGATGCCCTGAGATCATCTGGGGGCCAATCAGCACAATCTCCTAACCCTCCCCCACAACCACGCACATGTGAATCCTTCCCACAACAGGGCAGACCCCCCCCCACGGTGTTCGATAGACCACCCCCATTCCCATGTGAGGGCAACTTGTCAGGATCATTACAGCGAGTAGCATGACTGTCATCAGAAAACAACCTAACAGCAACAACATAACCAGCAGCAAGTGTAACCCCCTCCTGACCCGCCCCCACCAGCAACCCCAACATGCCAGTGCACCCCACACCCACATTTGAAAAACAGTGCCAAGGCATTGGAACCTCTCGAGGCTTAGCCACCTCCACCTGCTCCACAGGGTTATTACATGCCTCCACCCATGGCTGCCCCTGCCTAGAGGAAACAAACCAAAAAATAAAGGAGCATCCATGTGAAGGCCAGTCCCTGTTTACGCTCACGCTAGAAATAATGCAACCCTCTAGAAAAAAAGGGCAAGAGATTGCTTGCAAGGATAACAAGGTTTCATTTTTCAGAATATAAAGGTACCAGCAAAGAACTCTGCTGCTCGAGAATGTTCTGGGGCAACTTAGTACAAACAGCCCGAGAGGCAGTACAGCGTCACCAATATACAATAAAATCAAACGTCATTGATTGGTGAGGCCATATACATGTGCCTGCTCCATAGAGGATGCCAGGCTCCGATTGGTTCACATCTCTGCCGTCTGTCAGTTCCAACTTGGGTCAGCTGGGCTCATTTCTCCAAGGAGTGAAGGTCAGGTCCCTCGTAAGTTACAGTATCAGAACTGCTATGATACACTAAGCCTACTGCTACAAAACCCTGTGGCATGCACCTGGAAAGCTTGGGGACTGGTGCCAAGGGGAAGGGAGAAAGAAATACAGTCATGCTGACCCACAGATTCTGTGCTTTGTTGATATCGCACCCAAGGCCTCCACCCGCATTTTGATCTATAATTTATCCTTCCCTGTACCTCACGTGACAAAGGATGTATTGATGTGGAGAGGTAAAACGGCCGGGCATGCTCAGATCTTTGAGGGCCAATTTGTTTTATGGTTGGGACTAGGGTCACTCACTATCATAGAATGCAGGGGTCTGTGTATCAGGTCAGTGGTGTGGGCCATGGCTCTGGGTAGGCTGGGTGGGGGTTAAAGGTCTGCTGGTAGTTTGGCTGCGATGAATGGGCACTGTGAGGAGCCTGATGTTTTCTTGCGGCCTTGCAGAGCACATTCCTCCCAGTGATACTAAGTAATTGCAGCATTGAAGGGACAAGGGGAAGCTCCCGTGAGAACTGGCCATGCAGGCTCATTCCTTCTTAATGATCTGGGCCTAGTCGTGTCCTTCCATGGAGCTAAAGTTGTGCCGCGCGGCCATGCAAGACTATGCATCTATCATCATTACAAAATGGCGTTCCTTTTTATACGCGCACTGTATCTATGCAACTATCGTTCCCTCTAGATTATATTTGTGCCGAGTTTCATAGCACGGTCCCCTACCCCCTAGCACATTACATGGCTTTGTACAGGATTCGCCTCACTTTAAAGCGGCTGGGTGGGTGGGATAGACTCCTTTCCATCCCAACACATGTACTGCCAATGAGTTAACCAAGATCTCTGGAAAGGGGCCTGCCCTGACCATTTCTGCCCTTCCTGGCCCGGCTCAGCCGTTGACAGAGTCCAGAAACTCACTCGCCTCTTCCGGAGACTGACAAAATAGGGCTTTCCCATTGTGTCCGACCCTCAGCTTCGTGAGAAAAAGCATGGTGTACCTGAGGCCTTTCCCTTTGAGTCTCTTCTTTACTTCAATAAAGTGTTTTCTGGACACTTGCACTGTGTTGGACAAATCAGGAAAAAGACAAATAGTATCCCCTTTATATGTGACATCGCCCAGGTCTGTTGACCGTCTCAGGGCAAACTCCCTGTCGCGATAATTAAGAAGCCTGGCAATTATTGGTCTGGGCGGCGCTCCAGGCACCAGAGATCCCCCCCCCCGGCATGCAATGGGCTCTCTCCACCACAAACGCTGACGAGAAGCCCCCCTCCCCAAGGCTTCCCTGCAGTATTGCCTCCACGAGCAGCTCCATTGGGCCTCTGTCCACCGCCTCTAGAACCCTGACACTCCTAAGATTATTACATCGATATCTAGATTCCAAGTGATCCTGTTTGTCCGATAGCTCCTTGACTACCTTTTTCAGCTGGGCCACTTCTTGTGCAGTCTTCATAGCTTTGTCCTCCATAGAAGACAGTTGTTGTTTTGCCTTGTCCAGTCTGTCTCTGTGCTTATTCAACCAAACTTGCATATGATCAACTTGCAGGTAAGGGTGTCCAGCTTTTTATCCAGCGAGTGAATGCCCACCTGGATCTGTCTTATTATACCTTTTATATCCTGAAGGGCATCCCCGGGGGTCTCCATCTGTAACTCCGCTGCAGGATCCATATCCTGCGACCCCCGCACTGAGTGTTTGGGTTGGGAGGCGGTGGTATATGGCAGCATGGTTTGAGACTTTTCTGATTTACTCATCCAAATCAGTTTTGCTGCCACCTATTGAGGGGTGCAAGATCTTATGCGCCACTCCAGCAAAGACTAGACAAGCTGCAGCCACCAAACTCTCTGAATGGGCCCCTCAGTGGCCCCACCATTATGAAGGAATGACAACAACCCCTTGTTCAACGCTATGGGCGTGGGACCCGGCTGACAATGTATCCCACTCACAGGCTGCAGCCTGCCATCTGCACCAGTACCTGTGCAAATTACTAGTGCCTCTCCTCAGTTCACTTTGCCGCAGAGGGCAGAACCGCCTCAGACCCAGATGTTCTCTCCTCCAGATCCTGTAGATGTTCAACAAGTGGGTGGGTGGGAACCACCCCAGCCCTTGGAAGTCACTGGACCCAACTGAGTAAAGCTGGGTATTGTGGGTGGGGGACCCTTTGGCTCTTTGCCGCACATCCACCCCTTATAGGTGGAATCATGCACCCTTTCTTCAGCCCGTGCTCACACTCAAATCCGAGGTTCCCCTGTCCATAGAGCCAGTCTGCAGTGTCTTTTCAGGGTAACTTGCCCAGATCCCGGCTGTTTGAGGACCTTGCCCCAACACGCCTCCTATACATCACCATCAGAATTGGGCTGCCATACGTGTCAGTGCCTCGCGCATCTCTGTGTCCCCAGTCTGCGTCCGAGGCACGTTAACCAAGCAGCCCGCAGCCCAGCGGGACCGACTCATCAAAGCAGACCACCAGCAGGAAAGACAGGTCCCGCTGCGCAGTCCGTGCAACAGCGCTGCTCCTCACCAATCCCGGCAGTGGGGCTCGAAAAATTTCTCCTCTGAACAAGAGTACCATCAGCAACCACAGACGCGGTGGGTGGGGGAACCATTGGCTCCTCTCCGCACATCCACCTCTATAGGTGTAATCACTGACCCTTTCCTCAGCCCGTGCTCACACACAAATCCAAGGTTCCCCAGTCCATATAACCAGTCTGCAGTGTCTTTATAGGGTAACTTGCCCAGATCCCAGCTGTTTGGGTACCCTGCCCCAACACGCCTCTTATACATCACCATCAGAATTGGGCTGCCATACGTGTCAGCGCCTCGCGCACCTCTGTGTCCACAGTCTCAGTCTGAGGAACTCTAACCAAGCAGCCGGAGCCCAGCGGGACCGACTCCCCAAGGCAGACCGCCAGAAGGAAAGACAGGTCCCGCCGCACAGTCCATGCAACAGTGGTGCGCCTCACCAGTCCCACCAGTGCGGCTCAAATGATCTCTCCTCTGAACAAGAGTACCATCAGCAACCCCAGACACACATTTTTCAGCCTGGTTGGTACTCCTCAATGAGGTGAAGCTGAGCCTCTCTAAGGCACAGTGAGCAAGGGGTCCACGTCTGGATTACCCTGGTGAAACCTCAAGTTTTACAAAAGTACAAAGGAGTGTGGGTGTCCCTCTACTCAGAACCTATATAGGTTAAATATGCTGTTCTATGGAATTTCTTCCACTCCAGCCTACAACCACGTTTTAGCTCACTGCGTCCTTCACAGAGGATAAATAACCATTTGCATATCAGTCGCTGCCCCACCCACAAGGGCAGTCCAGCACTGAAATGCTAGGCAATTCTCTTTTGAACAAGAGTACCATCAGCAACCTAGACACGCGTTTTGGCCTTGTTGGGTTGTTGTTCTCGACTAAAACGTGGGTGTAGACTCTCTTGAGTGGAAGAAATTCCACAGAACAGGGTATTTGACCCATGTTCGTTCTCAGTAGAGGGGCTCCCACACTCCTTTGTAATATCAGACAATAAGTTTCATATATGAACCATGCAATCCAGATTCTCCTTAAATGAGTTTCAAATTAAATTTGGGAGTTGAGGGAAAATATTTACAAATCATCATGCTCTCTCTGTGTGATGTATTGTCCTTGGCTTATTCCCAACTCTGATGGTAAACTTGGATTTATGTGACAAAAGCTAAATCTCTTGGATAGGTAGAATGTTAGAAGTCAAAATTATACTTTTACTTAAACTTTCATATACCTTACAAGTCCTTACTATCAAATTCCTTTCTGGTGACAATCATAAACTCCAACAAAAAATACTTTTCTCTGGTCTAATAAAGCCCTTAGAACATACGACACTGACTGGTGCATTAATGAAGGGTGGCTAAGCGCTCTCTAGTCTGTTACAATACCTTTGTGCAACTCAAGTAAGTGCAGCCTTCGATTGGCTAAAACCCTTGAATCTAAAACTATGGGACAATATGGAGCTAGCCGGTGCAGCATTTGCTTTGTGTAATTTAGTTTGGCCCCCTCCCGGTTGGATACCTGATTTATCCAGGGTCTTGAAAAACACTTACAGGCTGATTCATGGAATCAACGTGCGCCGAAAAAACGGCGCACGCGTGCGAAAACGTGCGATTCGCAGTGAAATAGCGAAAATCGCAGTGCAAGTGCGATTATCGCAGTGCAAGTGCGATTATCGCACAGAAAACATCGCACATCTATTCATGGAAGTCCGTGCACGCGCAAAATGTGGGATGTGCGCTGAAAAAGTGCACGGCGCATGCTGGCGCACGCTGGCGCACAGGTCATCGAACGCCGTGCGATAAGGCCACAGTGAATTCGCACATAGCGCGGCGCACATAACAAAAGTAGGCATAACACGGGGCGTTACATGCAGAATGGGGAACAACTCGTGAAAATGTGGGCGTCACGGGGGAAGTACAGGAGGCAAGTGCGCAGAACGCCCACACGCTCGCCTACAACACATATTCATGGAATCGAATAGGGAAAAACAGCGCACGGCCAAAGACGCGCACAGGCCCATCCATGTCTGCCACACGAAAGCAGGCGGTAGCGTCCCTGCGCAGGAAAAAAATGTGCGCCAAAGTTCTACACGCGCGAGAAGTACCACACGCGATCGGGCCTGGGGGAGCGTGTGCGTGTATTCCAGGGGTGCGCGAGAAGTTCCACACGTGATCGGTCTTGGGGGAGCGTGTGCGTGTATTTCATGGGTGCGCGAGAAGTTCCACACGCGATTGTCCTGTGCGCGTGTATTTCAGGGGTGCGCGAGAAGTTCCACACGCGATCGGGCCTGGGGGAGCGTGTGCGTGTATTTCAGGGGTGCGCGAGAAGTTCCACACGCGATTGTCCTGTGCGCATGTATTCCAGGGGTGCGCGAGAAGTTCCACACGCGATCGGGCCTGGGGGAGCGTGTGCGTGTATTTCAGGGGTGCGCGAGAAGTCCCACACGCGATTGGCCTGGGTGCGTGTATTTCAGGGGCTCGCGGGTGTTTTCACACGCGATTGTCCTGGGCGTGTGTATTTTAGGGGCCGCAGGTGTTTTCACACGCGATTGTCCTGGGCGCGTGTATTTCAGGGGTGCGCGAGAAGTTTCACACGCGATTGGCCTGGGTGCGTGTATTTCAGGGGCTCGCGGGTGTTTTCACACGCGATTGTCCTGGGCGCGTGTATTTCAGGGGTGCGCAAGAAGTTTCACACGCGATTGACCTGGGTGCGTGTATTTCAGGGGCTCGCGGGTGTTTTCACACGCGATTGTCCTGGGCCCGTGTTTTTCAGGGGTGCGCGAGAAGTTTCACACGCGATTGGCCTGGGTGCGTGTATTTCAGGGGCTCGCGGGTGTTTTCACACGCGATTGTCCTGGGCGCGTGTATTTCAGGGGTGCGCGAGAAGTTCCACACGCGATCGGGCCTGGGGGAGCGTGTGCGTGTATTTCAGGGGTGCGCAAGAAGTTTCACACGAGATTGGCATGGGTGCGTGTATTTCAGGGGCCACGGGTGTTTTCACACGCGATTGTCCTGGGCGCGTGTATTTCAGGGGTGCGCGAGAAGTTCCACACGTGATTGGCCTGGGTGCGTGTATTTCAGGGGCCGCAGGTGTTTTCACACTCGATTGTCCTGGGTGCGTGTATTTCAGGGATGTGCGAGAAGTTCCACACGCGATTGGCCTGTGTACGCCATTCCATTGGACCAAAGGCCCTGACAGCGCAGGCGCGTCTGTGACGTGACACGCGCGGGCATGTCCCTCTACCCGGGGGAATGTTACAAGACTAAAAACTGCACGTCCGAGTGTCAGCCCGCGTGATTGGAGGATAGTGCCTCAGTGCGTATACGCGGAAGTGACGTTGGACGTGTGGTGCGGTTTAAAAGGTGCGTGTAGTACGTCATTTCCTTGTACGTGCTTCCCGTGGAGAGTGAGTGGGTGAAATCTGTACTTCTTGTCGGTTCACACGCGATTTACTTCACATCGTTTCTAGTTCGTACTCCCTGTTACCTCTGTCAGTATTTTTCTGATTTTCTCTTCGACCTGTTTCCTCAAACAGCATTGACTTCTCCTTTTGTCCTGTCTCCTCAGACAGGGTACAATTCTTCTTTTGGCGGGGGTGTTGCCAACGTGCACACGCGCGTATTTTTCACACTCTTTTCCCAGGCAGACGGTGAGTCGCGCACGTATTTACCAACTGTGCTAGCCCCGTGTGTAGCGTACCCCTTCAGAGGTCATTGTAGGCTGCGTGTGACACGCATACGTTCATTTTTGTGTTTCTGGGTGCCACAGCGTAGTGCAGGTTCCTTTTCCCACGCACGTGGTCTACTAGGGGTCGCGTGCACGTCATTTTCTGTTTTAGGGGTGCCTGTGCGTTGCGTGACCCGTCATCTTTCCCCAGGGGTTACATACAGCCTTGCTAGAGCACTTGGGTACAAATTCCATCTAGTACCCTACCCCTTTGACCCCCAATTGCCCAGGACAATTGTCCACTGCAACTCCCATACGCACAACTCCATCAGTGCCATGGCTGGGAGGCGAGCAAGTGGTAAGGGCGGCAAAGGTGGCCGAGCCTCAAGAGGTGGGCGTGGTAGGCGCGGTAGGAGACGTGGCCAGGATTTGCAGACTCCCCCAAGCCCCCCACGTGTGGAGGACCAGTCAGGGACACACACCCCCCCCCCATGGTTGAGGGAAACGTGGCTGACACCATCCCTGCTCAGCCCTTGTTGGACCGGCCCGTTGTGGCACCTGACCTAGCCCAGGATGACTCCCAGGCTGACTTCCAGATCGCCAAGTCTAGGCCACGGGTGGCGGCGCAAGCCAGTGTCACCAGGCCATGTGGTACAGGGGCAGCCATGTCATCTGCTGCCCCGAGTAGGCGGGGTGGGGAGGCTGCAGGGGCAGCTGCAGCTCCATCCACCCCAGCTCTGACTCCCCCAGCAAGGACAGTGTTGGTCCCGGTACATCAGACTGAGGTTCCCCCTGCCATCATCACACTTCAGCTAATGCCTGCAGAAAGTCATGTGGTCAGTGTGCCATCGCACACTACTACTACACAGTCCACCGGTGGTCCTGCCTCTAGTGTCCAGAGCGGCGTAGGGCACTCCGGATCCCCACCACCCACAAAAAGAAAGAGGAAGCGTGCTCGTCCAGTACAGGCTGATGACCCCGACACGGCTACACGGTCCGGCACGCCAAGGAAGCCTAGCTTCAATGATGCCGAACTGGATGCACTTGTGCAGTATGTGTCCGAACATGACGCCGAAATGTTGGTCACTTCAGGGTGTAGGATTACACCTGCTCGACGTCAGGCACACTGGCAGTCCATTGCGGACAGCATAAGTGCCCTTGGGTTTATGAGGCGCACAGCTGTTGAGTGCTACAAGCGCTGTAACGACATTAAGCGTAGGGCAAAGAAAAAGCTGGCCTCAAGTCATGCCGCAACTCTGGTGACTGGAGGTGGGTCTCCACAGGAGGACATAGAACTCACTCTACATGAGCATGTTGCTGGGACCTACGTCACAGAGGAGCAGATCCAAGGTGTGGGAGAACTGCCAGATTACGAGGCATTGTCCGGTGAGTGCACATGCATGTGTGTGTGATCCATGTGTATGTAGTTTGTGGGAGGGGATCCGGTTGAGTGCCAGGTCAGGGTGTGTGTGCCTGAGTGTTTTGTCCCACCCATGTGCTTCATCCAATGCATTCTGCGCCCCGGGATTTGGGTATTACAGTATCCCTTCTGGCCACAGTAGGCGTTTTGCACTACATTGCGCCAGTTGCCCTTGAAGTGGCATCTTGCTACCACATTGTTCCGTATTTAGCTGTGTTCATTCAGGCTGATTGTAGAAATTCACCTGGTTCTACTGCGCATCACTCTGCCCCATTGTCACATATATGACATGCCCATGGTACATGCCATCTGTGTGATGGCATGTGTCATGTATGTGTATTGGACATGCCACTCACAGGCCAATGTGTGCTGGCACTGCTAGCCAGCATGGAGCTGATCTGTTGCTCTCCCATCTTGGTGTCATCAGTGTCTGACATTTTCCTCCCCTTCCAACTCATGGACAGTGCATGCATGGGAGGGTTATAGTCATGTGGGACATGTGTAAATCAAGTACTGGTACTGTAGCTTGTCTGGCCTAATAGCGTGCCATGGTGCTAATGACTGTTTCCATTTTTTGTCTTTCTTGTTTTTGCAGAGGATGACGCACCTAATGCTGTTGAGGGAGAGGAGATGGTGCAGGCCCAGGAGGGATCTGAAGCACGACCAGGCACCAGTGGGGGACGTGGTTTGGTGGTGTGGGAGAACCCTCTCTTGCTGCAGGCCATACTGTCCCGGGCTGTCCCTGGCTGCACCTCCCCAGAACTCTTTTCAGGTGTTGATTCGGATGAGGCCTATGTGGATTCACAGGTATGTGTTCATGGAAGGGATACTGTTCTGTCCGACCCACCTGCACCAGGGGTAGAGCCCACTATGGGGATGTCAGTGTTGGTAGGTGCGCCTGTGGTGGTTACGGATGCAGGGCCACACTCCGCAACATCTGATCCTGTTCCTGGGCCAGCAGTTCAGAGGGGAAATGCAGTCCTGCAGCCTCAGGCAGTGCCGACACAGCAAGGTGCAGTTCGCCTTGCCCCAGACAGGTGTGGTGCCCGCCAACGCGGTGGCCGACCGCCACCAGGCAATACCGCATGGGAGCAATCCATTTACGGTATGGCCAACCAACAGGCAGCATCATCCGAAATGATTGCTCAAGCCATGGAGAGGGTGGCCACTTCTATTGTCCCCCCAGAAAGGCAGATGGAGCTACTATAGCAGGCAACAGACTCCATTTGCCAATCAGTCAGGGAGGACATGTTGGCGTCCAACAAGGACAGACAGGCAGCCCTGGACAATCTGAGGGAATCAATTTCTATAGATGCCCAGGGACAGAGGGAAGCCCTGAGGGGAGAGGTCCGGCACCTCAGGCAGACTCTTGTGGACCTTGAGGCTTCCACTGTCACCAGGACGGAACAGCTGCTGGAGCGCGTCACCCGTACGCTCTCAGCAGAGATGCAGGCAACTCGGGCGGAGGTCCGGGCAACACGTCGGGTGTTGCATGGGGATCTCCGCACCATATCCCTCCAGAACGAGGCCTTCCAGGCCCGCATGCTTGCTGCCATGGAGGACCAAACTAGGGCATTGCGTGGGCTGCCTCCCATGGCACCACCACCTCCTGTGGCAGTAGCAGCAGAGGTTGAGGAGAGCGAATCCAGCAGTGAATCTCCCACTATTTAGTAGCCGTGCAGGCCATGAGCCCATGGAGGTGTTTTTTTTTCTCGCAACATTCACGCAGGTGGCTGTTGGTGGGCACCCTGTCCTCGGACCTCCTTGGTGGCCTCCCCCACCCCCCCTGGCCCACACATGGCCATTTTTGATTTTTGATTTTTTATTGCAGTGTGTTGCCTTGTGTGGCTCCCGTGGGCATCCACTGTATTCCGGCTGGGCACATGCAGGCTTGTCCTGAGTTTGGGTTAGATGCTTGGGTCAGTGAGACACACACCCCTCCTGCTTCCCGTTTCCATGGGCTTGCAAAGGGTGTGCCCAAGTGACAGTGAATTACACAGTGACGTTGGACTCCCATGAGCTGTGTGGGCAGTCTGTAGTCAATACTGTGTATACATTCCTAGTGCATATTGTTGTTGTATTGTGCACTGGATGGTGTATTGATGTGTGCTTGTGCATCCATGTCTCCCTCCTAATTTGCAGGTTCATTCCTCATGTCTTCACAAGGCCGTCCACTTTGGAGATGGAGCTCATGTTGTGAGCAGTGGACTTCCAGATGTGCGTGGCAACAACACTGTACAGTTGGAGGTGGTGGATGTGCTGGCATTCTTATGTTGTAAGACTACGTATCCTTTGCCTTAGTACTGTCATGTTTATGCTATGTCGATTGTATTGTGGTAAGTATTTGGTCATGTGTGTTGTTGTTTCTACATTTATGTGGGCATATTGTGTGTGGCCAGTTTCCATTAGGGACACTGTACTTTGTGACACGTGTCATGTTTGGGGGATGACTTTGCTCTCACATGGCATGTCATGCCATGGTGTGTTGGGTGGCGGTGCTGGGGAGGGGTTGGGTGACATGGCACTGTTGTCATGTTGTGTCTTGCAAGGGGGTAATGATTTTAGCAGCATAGAAGTGTGTCTTTTGAACACAGCATTGGTGGTGTTTGTGTAGGTAGGGAAGCACACAATGGAACACTTCCAGATGTACAATCTCAGGCTGGTATGGTTGTGACAGTTGACTGTCCATTGACACATCATAATTGTCAGTAACAATCATCATTGATTGTCAGCTGGTATGTGCCAGGGCTGTGTGCACTCCACAGGGGTGTGATTTTATGTGAAGTAATTAGCCACGAGCTGCGTACGGGCTGCCTCATCCCGTGCCCTTTCCCCTCCCAGGCGCAGTGGGCATGCATTTGGTTGGGGATGTGGGGGCACCACCATGTCCACGGCCAGGCCCCGGCGTGTTGCAACGTTGTGCAGGACACATGCTGCCACTTTGATCCTGCACACTACTGGGGGAGCGTATAACAGCTGCCCGCCAGAACGGTCAAGGGAGCGGAAGCGTGACTTGAGCACTCCGAATGTGCGCTCCATGATGCCCCGGGTTGCAATGTGGGCTGTGTTGTATCTTACCTGGGGTGGCATGGTGGGGTTCCGAATTGGCGTCATCATGTGGGTGCTGAGAGGGTAGGCACTGTCCCCTGGGGTGCTGGTGATGGGTATCATCAGTGGGGCTGTGACATTACTCAGTATCTGACATGCATGGATGCGCAGTGGCATTTATACTCACCGAGCAGCCATGTATCGCCATGCCGCCCAGCTTCTATGTCCCGGTTTAGGGTAGACATTCTGTAGATGAAACTGTCGTGGGTGGAGCCCGGATAGTTGGCGTATACTGAGGTGATGATTCCCTTGGCATCACATACTACCTGGGCGTTGATGGAATGCCAGTGCTTGCGGTTTCTATAGATGTGCTCAGTTGCCCTGGGGGGACGTAGAGCTACATGGGTGCAATCAATGGGACCTAGCACTTTGGGGAATTGTGCCACCCTGTAGAAGTCCTGGGCAACAGCCTGCCTTTCTGCAGGTGTTCTGGGCAGGTATATGTGCCTGCAGACTGATGGGCGTGCAGTGATGATGGCCAAGACCTGGTGTAGGCAGCGTGACTGCGTGGCCTGTGACACCCCCCCACTATGGCACTTGTCTGCTGAAATGATCCAGTGGCCAGGAAATGCAGTACACTGAGGACCTTCTCCAGGGGGCTGAGTGCTTGGGAGCACAGGGTGGTTGATGTGAGGTCATCCTCCCACTCACTGACCAGGTTGAGTATTATGTGAGGTGGAAACCTGTACCTCCCATACACATGGTCATCAGGCATCCCAAAAAGGCTGGTTCTGGGTGTAAAAATTCTGGCCCGGACTATCCTCCTCCTCCTCCTGCGGTATCCCACGGCCACTGCTGCTAGGAACGGTATGTTCATCCTGGCGTCTGAGCTTGTTTGTTGTTTGAGTGTACTTTTATGCTGTGCGGGTGGAGCCTACTTCCTGCTGGCGTACGTGTTTCCGGATTGGCCACGTTCATTTCCATGAATACGTGTTGTAGGCGAGCGTGTGAAACTTCCCGCGCACCCCTGAAATACACGCACGCAGCCCAATCGCCTGTGAAACTTCCCGCGCACCCCTGAAATACACGCACGCAGCCCAATCGTGTGTGGAACTTCCCGCGCACCCCTGAAATACACGCGCCCAGGGCAATCGCGTGTGGAACTTCCCGCGCACCCCTGAAATACACGCGCCCAGGCCAATCGTGTGTGGAACTTCCCGCGCACCCCTGAAATACACGCGCCCAGGGCAATTGCGTGTGGAACTTCCCGCGCACCCCTGAAATACACGCACCCAGGCCATTCGCGTGTAGAACTTCTCGCGCACCCCTGGAATACACGCACCCAGGCCATTCGCATGTAGGATTTCTCGCGCACCCCTGAAATACACGCACACGCTCCCCCTGGCCCGATCGCGTGTGAATCTTCTCGCGCACGCGTGTTCCCGACACCCGTAATACGCATTCCCCGCTTTTGCCAGTCCGGTAAACTGGTACAGTGTTGGCGCAGCCCTTTGCGATGGTTTTGCGATCTTGGTGGCTTTTCCTTGCGCGAGGGCGTTCTTGGGGGCGTAACTGGCGCTGCTGCAGGGTCGCTGCGCCACTCTGCGCCACGTCTGCTTTTGGAGGCGAGAATCCATGAATACGCTGTGCGCGGGAATTGGTTTTATCGCACGCGGCTGGCGCAGACATTCGCAAGGGCACACTGTGCGCCAGCCGCGTGCGACACTTTTGAGGGGAATTACATGAATCGGCCTGTTAATCTACCCCTTGTTGTTGCGTTAAGTCTAGAATGTTATTTGGGCTTTTTCCCTTCCACTCCCACCACAGTCTTTGATAACTCATTATTTATCAACCTGTAGGGAAGGGCATCTTCAAAGATTGGAACATATGTATACATGTTAGGCTTTCACTTGGATTTTGAGACCGATGAACAGTCTTTTACCCTATCTAAAATGGAGAGATTGCATTATTGCTATTTGAGGCATTCAATAGGCCACTCTACAGTAAGTACTGGAGGTATTAGGGATAAAGCCAACTGTGAAGACCTCTGTCTGTTACAAACCCCATTTTTTAGGATTTCCACTCTTTTAAGCTACTAGAGTCAAAAAGCAGTCCACTGCCTAAACAAAGGTGTATGATACAATGAGAAAAAGACTTCCAAGCACAAATATTTGAATGCTCATGAAACAATATTTGGCTAGGCAAGCTCCTCCCTCTCTATGCACAGTGACTCAGGAAACACATCATTGGTATTTCAACCTGTTCTAGTTAAGCACCTGTTTGGTGGCAATGCCCTTCTGGAAGGCCTTCCAGTGATTAGCCTGGCATCCCTGAAATGTGTCCTGCATGCTGCAGCAAGACTCATGAAAGGACTCTGCAAATTCCACCACATCACCCGACCCTCATGGAACTGCACTGGCTCTGACTGCAAGCCGGTATCATCTTCAAATCCTGTTGCATCTTCTACAAGGATGTCACCCTGAATTCTCCAAGCTACCTCACTGAGAAACTGAACACCTCTGGAGGCCTACGATCCATGAGAAGTAAAGACATGTGCAGACTTGAATTTCGACAGTGCAGGAAGGAAAAAAACAGAAGACAGGCCTTCTCTGTCAACACTCCAAGGCTCTGGAACCTCCTCCCGTCAACATCAGACTTGCCCCATCACTTCTAAAGTTCAGGAAAGAGCTTGAGACCTTCCTCTTCAAGGATTGGCTCCCCCTTAACACCTAGGTCCACACACCCTGCACTCCCCACCCTACCTGAGACTCTGTGATGTGCTCCCCACTGCCCCCCTGGTTACTTGTAGATCCCTTGCTGCCAATTGCCCATCCTCGCCCTTCCCTGTTAGTTTCCCGCTCCTTTTTCCTTTGCTTCCCTCACTGTGTTCTTCCCCCTCTGATTGCTCAGTTGCTTCCCAAAGCCAAGTCCACGCTCGATAAATACCCTAATAATAATATAATAATAATAATAATAATAATAATAATAATACTAATAATAATAATAATAATAATAATAATAATAATAATAATAAAAGTAAGGTTTATG
This sequence comes from Ambystoma mexicanum, assembly GCF_040938575.1. Classification (NCBI taxonomy): domain Eukaryota; kingdom Metazoa; phylum Chordata; class Amphibia; order Caudata; family Ambystomatidae; genus Ambystoma; species Ambystoma mexicanum. The sequence continues at coordinate 348,294,307 of NC_090922.1, forward strand.
AACACAATGGCCATTTTGCTGACACTGTCTCTGGACAAGGAGAACCTTAATTCCTTTATCATGGGAATGTTTTATGATCGAAAGGCAGTCTGATCACATCTTAAAAAGATCACCAAAATTGAGCTGCCATGATATTCCTTCAGTATCCCTGATGTAGATGTTGTTGGAGAGGATATTTAGCAGGTGGGAGGTGTAGCCTCAAGTTTTATGATACATTTTTTCGTTGACTGTAAGGATAATTATCTCAAGAATCTGGAAAACTCCAAAATCACCATATCCCATTCTACAAGTGAACGGTTTGTAGGATTTCTTTTATTTGTGCAAAAGGTTAAAAAAAATAAACCTTGAACAATACCAAAATTAATTGTCCAGGAAAAGAAATCACTGCACATCATAAATTAACATGCAGAAACAAATATAAAGACCCTACACTTATTAACGTTATACAAAAAAAGATGCAATCTCATACATCTCTAAAATACATTTTGCAAATTGGAGTACAGCTAAAATCAATACCAAAAAGCAATCTTGTTGGGTGTTTTCTGAAAGATAACCACATTTTTGAAGTGGTATTCTCTCAAATGTTTCAAGAAATACATTCAATACAGATAATGAATAATAATTCAATCACAATTGGGTTACAAAATCGACACAATGGATTCATTTGACTTGTTCTTGACTTCACATGCACAATTTATATTGTAGGAAGTAAAAATAACCTCAATCTTAGGAATCTTGTGGAAGTGAATGCTTGGCAAGGATTTGGCAAGTATTATCAATGGATACGATTATGACTTTAGTAAGGAAGGCACTACCAACATTTCATAAGACCTAGACTCTTTATTAATTTTGTGATGCAACTGACTTTCCTAATGTCCACAATAGATGACTGGAAATGAAACACGCTTTTATAGTAAGGTTTTGGATACTTCATATATTGATGCTTGTTTTGTTGCAGTCCCATTTCTGGTTAAAATTGTGTCTAGAGGTCAATCTTTCTTCTTTCTGGTCTATAGATTACTTATTAATTTGAAAATGTGCACAATTAATTTCTGGCAGTGGGGTTGTATGTTACTCCGGGACCTTGACGATTTAATTGCCAAATATGTGCTAAATGTCCTTCTATGTTCCTCCCCTCGCACTGCTACTATCTACATTATGTATATGGATGCTTGATTGTTAATCCACCACCGTTTACTTTCAAATCTTTAATAACTTGCAGAGCTGCAAGTAGGCTAGAAGTGGTCAGTCTGTGGTCTGAGGTCGGCGGTCTGTTGACTAGTTATATTGTTGGAGGTGCAGCACCATACTTGGAGTGAGACATTCCCTACATAAGCCCAGACAAAGCGCAGACCTGCAAGTGGGCTAGAAGTTGCCAGTCTGTGGTCTGAGGTCGGCGGTCTGTTGACTAGTTCTATTGTTGGAGGCGGAGCACCATACTTGGAGAGTGAGACTTTCCCTTCATGAACCCAAACACAGCATAGAGCGGTGCGCAGAGCTGCAAGTGGGCTAGATGTGGTCAGACTGTGGTCTGAGCTCAGCAGCCTGTTGACTAGTTCTATTGTTGGATGTGTAGCACCATACTTGGAGAGTGAGACTTTCCCCACATACACCCAGACACAGCGCAAAGCTGGTCTGGGCTTATGTAGAAGTGGTCAGTCTGTGCTCTGTGGAAGGTTCCGGAGGGCGGCGGATTGCTCGACAGCTAAGTGTTATCGAGATTCGATCTGCCGTGTGAGGTAAGAAGACTGATACAATATAGTCACCCACAGTGAGGAAACTATTAGTAAAGACGCTTACAGGTGAGTGTTTTAGGTTTCCTTTGGAGTAAAAGCTAAACCTCACTGCAAGTGTAACAACACTAAAAGGAGCATACTGCCGGAGGATGAGATTGAAAATCTGCAAGTGGTGACTTTACCTTCAGCTGCGGCGACCTTTTTGCCTCACGCACCCGCAACCACTAAAGGGAGAATTACAGCGTTTTTCAATGCAGCTGCAGACTCAGCTCAAAATACCTTAATTGGAGAGGAAGTGCAGGAGGAGCCCTTAACCTCCATGGTTCATGACCAGCATGAGACTAGGGGCTTGTCATACGATATCGACAATAATTAATTGCTCAAAATTTGCTACTCATTACGGGATGCAACTTGTCATCCCATGAGCAAATCCGACTGGGTGAAATCAAAGTAATTTCCCACAAAGCGGCAACCGCTCCTGTTTCTCTACCAACCCTACAACGGCTATGAGCATCCCCCATCTAAGCATACAATCAGCCTGTAGCTCTCATGCAGATCTTAATCCAGACTCTAAAGCGACCATACACTTAATAGTCTGGATAACACTGCGAAGACTGGTATAACCACGGTCAATGGGGTCCTTCACTTTGCCATTAAGATACTGCTAAAGCTTTGCGGGCGCATACATGAGGAAGTAAAAGCCCACAAGCGGTGATAGCGCTGTTGAGCGACTCATTAAAGGGAAAGCCTGTAGCAGTAATTACACAGCGGGGCAGAACAGACCATGTCACCTAGCAATTAGAAAAGGCTGTGCCAGTAAACTGCTCAGAAGAAAAAGGCAATGATTTGAATGTTGCGGAGCAGTCGCTTGCTTCACCTATCACTTATCACACAAGGAAAAGAGGGTGAAAAAGAGCATTCAAAATAAGGCAAAAACGACTCAAAGGGATTCCTCGCTTTCGATTCCCGACTCAGATTGCCAACCGCTGAATTCAACCATATCTTCTGAAGTGCAACCAACTATCAAGTCCAAAAAAGCAAGGAAAAAGGCCCAGAGACCTAAAAAACGCAGTCATCAGAGAGTGGGTACTTTAACCTGCTGGCTAATTAAACACAAAGATTCTAGATATGCCAGCTTGTGTGTGGCGGTTGATCCCAAGACTTTGAACCAAGCACTGATGATAAAGACTAATGTGGCTACTGAGAAGAGCCTCATGTTGAGCGGAGTGCAGGAGAAAATAGAAGGGTTGCCGACACTGGATTCTCGTGTATTAACAATTGGAAGGAAGTTGCCCTCTAATGGGAAGGAAAACATAAACCACTCTGTTTCGTTAAAACCTTTCCATAAAGTTCTGTTGCTTTGCATTTTAAATTCAAGCGACTTTGACTTTATTAAACCACTGGGTGCAGGCAATGGCAACATGACTCATATTCACTGTTCCCTCCCAGAGTCTGTGACAATGATACGCCTCCAGCACGAATCACTACTCTCTTTGTGTTTTGGTCTTGACAAGGAAATTTGTGCAAAGGGGGACAAGTCTGGTTGCGTTCGCTGTAAGGGTTTGGGGTCTAACGTAAGTCCAGCCCATGTAGACAAGGTTCCAGTATTTAATGTGGCTAGTTTTGGCAATATTAAAGGGTGGAATTGGCTTAAGAGTGTAATTCTGGGATTGGAGATCTTGCAGAGATTAATGTGTAGAGTGGTCAGCTGAAATACCAGGGGCACTCCCATTTTCTATCTCAAAATGCATCCCTAACTTACCTCCTAGGATTCCAAATAATCATGTTGCCGGATACATGGTTGACTGCACCTATCCAATCCGATGGGTACACCATATATGAAGCACTTGCAATGAAAGGAAGTAAGGGTTGCCCTTTTGGGGGATTGCTAACTGGCCTGTCATATGAATACAATTCCTCCATGGTAACATCAATTGATCGCTCTGGTAAGGTGCTGGCGGAGGAAATTAGACAAAGTTGGTTCCTTAGAAAAACGTATGTTACTAATAAACATTTAGGATCCCCTGGTGGCCACAAGACTGATGACATTTTCGATGATGTCGATTCTACTATAACTGCATGGGGGTCCTTATTTGAATGTGATGCATTACTGATTGGCTGTGATATTAATGTGAGATGTGGTGAAATTCATTTTTCTGTGTCATACCAGTAAGTTAAAAGCAGCAATGTCATGACTGAAAAAAGAAAAAACTGAGGGTTTGCACTGGCTGGAGTTCCTGAAAGAGTGGGAATTATCAATGGTGAATGGTTGGACAAAGAGTCATTGTCCGGGCAAGGAAACTTGGCACTTGGGCCCCAAGTGGGCAACCCTAGATTACTGTTTTGCTGATTACTCATTACTTGAATGTGTAAATGACCTGGAGGTGATTACACCAGAATACAGTGATCATGCCTTGCTAAATTTAAACTGAATTTGAACTACTAAACCCTCAAATGGCTACCAGATAGGAGAAGCTGGTAATCGCCGGTAATCGCCTCTGTTGGGCTTAGGCCAATATATTTAAAGCGAGTATGGCCCTGCGCAATTGGATCCTTGTTGATCTGGAAAATGTTTGTAGGTATTCGGCTACACAGATTGAAGATTGGCTTCATTCCCTGACTCAAAGAGTTGGGATTGCTAAGGGCATTCCGCAAATTACTATTGGTAAATTGGCATCACGTCCTTTTGATGTGGATATTCATGATGACAAACAGAAGATGCGGAACGACTTAAGGTGAATAAAGAGAAGTCCATGTTCAGCATATCAAGTCCTTTATGATTCTAAATTAGTCAAGTGTAGTTGTCATAATTGGCTAAATAGACATACATCAGTTGGGATCAATTTAAATTGGCAGCATATGCTGGGAGCTGTGAGGAATAGAAACCCTTGCACACTGTGGCAAGTTTTAACATTGGAAAGGGGCCCTAAGAACACCCAAATGCTAAACCCCATTTCAGAGGAAGTGTGGAAGTGTATATTGAAGTTAAAATGTATTCTCCAGGTGATTCGGACACCCCATAGGTGAAAAAAAGATTCTTGGGTTCTTAATTTCGAACTGGAAGACCTCTGTGTAATCAAAGGCAAATTGAAAAACTCAAGGGCCTCTGGCCTGAATGGCCTATTTAATGCTATCTTAAAGCAGGACCCACAGAGCTGGGCATCCCTCTTAATGCTGTTATTCAGGAAGGCTTGCCTAGAATGGGTCGTTCCAGCCTCTTGGCAGCAGTATGTTCTGATCCTGGGGTTTAAAAAAGGTGATTGTAGTCTCCAGGAGAATTACAGACTGCTGTCAATGCTGGATGTCTCAGGGAAGATCTTTACGTCTTTCGTGTTAAGGGGGCAATATTCTGTACCCCTTTCAGACTGGCCTCCGTACCAGATCCTCCATGACTCATAATATAAGATTATTAGATGCCTTAATATTACAGGCAGGACAAAGACAGGGATCTGTGCTATGTATAACATACGTTGACTTTAGTTCTGCATTCGATCAGGTCAATCCTGGAGGAAAATGAGAAAATGGGGGTGTCCGGCATGCTTATTACAAACCATAATATAATCGCATACGAATACGGGGGGGGGTAAGGTGCGTTTGGGTTGCGATGGCACATTATCTGGGAGGCTCTCCATAAACAGGGGAGTCAAGCAGGGATGCATATTGGCTCCTGATTTTTAATTTATATATAGCCGATGTACAGGCATGGTTGGAAACAAAAAAAAATACCCTCCGAAAGTAGGGGGTACAGTAGGGGGTACTCGGATCGTAGCAATGTTATACACTGAAGATGTAGTTTTATTTGATCAGATGTACTCAGGTATGAAGGCTATGTTGAATAAATTTAAATTGTATATTGAAGAGAATGAACTATCAATTTAAGTAAAACCACAGTAATGTTAGTAGCCCCCAAGAAAGTAAATAGGCTGGCTATGAATACTGCTTTGGGCATGATCGAGTAGATCAAAGAAATGGGATTGTTGTAAAAATTATGCCCATCTCTCAGATTTGAGCAGCTATAAGAATATAGATACAGTTACTCATTACTTTATGAAGCCGCAGCCCTACTTAATTCTAAGTCTGGACCCGGAGGTGCGCAGATTGCGTTTGTTACTATGAACAAATCAGTTGCCTTTGTTGGATATCTGTGGGTCTAGATTGAATTGACCCCAGAGGGGAGCAGAGGATTTGTCGTACATGTGAGGCCCCAGGGATAAGAGAAACTGCAAAGCATGTGTTCACAGAATGCCCTAGATTAAGCATTCATTACATGTGCATTCTGGGTATTTAGTACATAATTAGTACATAATTATGAGAAGATTAAAACCTAGAACTTCTTGAATTTGTGCCTTAATACTGACTCGGTCTCTGCACACATTGCACTTTACCACTTGTGAACGCACATTAAAAGGCATTTCTAGGTGATTATTAAGGAAGTGGGATGTTAGTGGATGTACTTATGATGAATTATATGGTTTCTCTTTAAATGTGTGTTTTAATAGTATTTGTATTTTTTACATGGGATTGCATTGTTTAAAGATTAATGTATTGCTATTAATATTGCTGCTATTGAGATGAAGTTGTTTTAAATGTTTTCAGTGAAAAATTCTTAATTGAGATAAACACAGTAAATACATAATAAACTTAATAACATCTTCTAAAACAAGACAAACATCTTCTGAAACAAGACATCACACCATAGAAACATAATAGACTTAATAAAATGTTCTGAAACAAGACATCACTCCACAGAAACCAAAGATACTCGAAAAGGGGCTCTCCCTCAAAATAGCTGATTCCCTGACCGAAAACTGTGGCTCTGCATGGGGTCTCCCACACACGGCCTTCCACATTTTGGCCTGACTTCCACTTCCACAGGGAGGCTGATGTTCATTCCTGCCAGAACAGAACGGAAACTGAAGAGGATAAAGAACCAAGAGACACAAAGAAAGAGTCTCTGAGAGCTGCAGTCCAAAGGTAGAGAGGGACACACACACTACGAAGGTTTTCTGTTTGAAAAGTCATCTCCCCGTCTAAGGACAAAAGCCCTCATATCGAGAGTCAGACAAGCGGGACCCAATAGCCCTGAATTAAAGAGGCAGATGCCATGAGTACCTCGAAAACCACCTGATGAAGACTGTGCAGACTGCCACCCACGGTGGAAGTTGTCCACAGGCGAAAACCCACGTCAGTTCGAGTTTCTGAAGCAGTTTTGGCTAAGCAAGTGCTGCCTTTCTCAGAAGTGAGCCCCAGTGCCCGGAAGCTGTAGGGCTGACGAAGAAGCGGAGAACTAGGAAGATAACCTGTTCAATGAGAGTGAAAACAGCTGCACAGCGGGAGAAGTAACTTAGTGGTGGAGCCACGGTTCTCTGTTGCTGCCAACGAGTGAGAAAAAGATTGCACTTAGAACTATTCAGCACTGTATGGATTTCATATCAATGCATTGTTTTTACTGTTTTGTTCTTCATTGGGGGTTTCCCATATTTTTCATTCCCCTTACTGCTGTGTCACAGACTGCCGCTGTTGTGCACAAGTTCTCCCCTGTTCATTTGTTCACCACTTCACTCACCTTTAGCCCGTGCATGCACCCTTGGTGTTTTAGCTTTTACTGCTCCACCTTATTGTAGTCCTAGTTGGGACTAGGGCAAGAACAAGAGTCTGAAGCTTACACTGCTGGCTCACAGGGGTGCTTGGTGTATGTTTTTTTCAATGCATTCCCTCATGTCTCGTTCTTTTTTCCCCTGTATCCCTGTGCTGCTTTCTCCTGTATCATTCCCTATCTTCTCCTACCCCTTGAGCCCTATCACACTGTCCATCTCTTGCCAGCCCCCCAAAGCATCTGAGTTTGCGATGGACGCATTACACATAAGAATATATATATAGTCTGAAGGACCTTCTAGTTTCACTATTTGCATTGACTGTGTCTAAAGCAGGACCTGCTGTGCGCTGTACATATTGGGATAGAGGGTATTAACAAAAAATAAAAACATGTTGATCTGGCTTTTTACAAAAAACCTTTACAAAAGTTAAATCCGTTCTTTTTCTTATAAAAAAAACAATACATTTGAAACATTTGAAAAATAGATATATACATGACATGAGGATTTTAAAAAGAAAAGAAAAAAATGGTTACATACACAACGGAATTTGATTTAGATTTTTTACAAACGAAATATCCATTAAACCACACACTGTAGACAAGAATCAAACAACTGCTAGTTTTAGAGAAACAGATTTTCCATGTCGCATTTGCCCCATATTACCTCTGGAAAACCACTTCTGAGTTAGCCACAAATTTACCAAAGTATTCAAGTCTTTTTCCAGATAGAGATTCACATTTCAAGAGCAGGTGTCAGATGGTTTCCTTGACAGTTAAACTCATACAGAAGCGATACGGCACATGCCCCTCCCCAGTGCGATCTCTAATCTCAATGATTTCTCCAGTTAACAACACATTAAAACGATATCTCATAATAGCGTGCCTCCACTATCTATCTGGGAATCTGTGCAGGTATAGTTCCAAAGATCCCAGCGACTTCTAGTTGGATAGTAAGTGCACCTACAATGTTGTATTTGCTACTTTCTGCTTGGTTTCCACCCAGTCTGAGTACTGTAAAAGGCGTTTCACTTTCTTAGCAGGGTGACAGACCAAAAGTTCAACATTTACACCAATTTTATCTAATGACATTCTACAGCATTCATACATGGATAATAATAACTGTGATTTCGAATTTCCAGCCCTCAATTCTTGAGCTAAGATTGTATATACGTTGTTACCCGTTGCCTGAATCAGCTTTCTAAATAACACAATTTTCCTCCATTCAACAATACTTGACAACGACTGTAACTCTAACTCACACCGAAGGGCTGCAAAGGAAATACACTTTTGTACACAATATAGCAAATTTCTCCATATTTTTGATTCAATCCTATGATATTCATGTTGTATGCTCCCTGGAAAGAATGCAAGCCCATAGCTTAGCTTTGGAATTATCTTTAAGTTATAAAACTGTATCAATGGCTGCATTGAGTATCTACAAAATTTTGTGTCAACCCTTCTCATTTATGTAATCGATTGAGTCATACGTTCTTCCAGGCAATTTATGTACACATTCTTTTTAAATGTAGTAAAAACAGGATAACCCAGGTACTTAAATGAATTCCTGTTTGCTAATTTATAGATATTGAGGTACCATCCGAACGATTGCAGCTTTTTTCGATTACCTAAACATAGGATCAAACATTTCATCTTGTTAATAGTAAGGCCATTTTTGCCGACAAATTTTTAAAAGGCATTTATTAGGCACTGTAGTCCTATAAGTGTGTTATCTATCAATAAGAAATTGTCTGTGTAAGGGCACCAGTTGACTTTCCCACCCTCCATTTTTGGGGGAATGAAAGAGGCCATGTCAAGATATTCCCCTGCGTCTGAGACATAAAGATTAAATAGGGTAGGACCAAAGATACAACCTTGACGTAAACCGTTCCAAGTTCTAATGGGAGTAGTAAGTTTACCCTCGTTATTGAGGCGCACCTGAACCATAGAACCTTGATGGAGATGAATTACAGTAGATAAAATATCATGGTGCATCCCTAAGGATAGTAGTTTTGACCATAGCAAGACCCGGTCTACAAGGTCAAATGCTTGCAACAGATCTATTGTTGACACATAAGTAGGAGAGGCCTCTTTTTTTCAGGCCTTTTCTTGTATTAAGGAGAACAACAAGCCACCAATGTCGGTGCCCATCGATGACCTAAAACCGAATTGCTTATGGGAAATTATACAATTTTTTTCTGACCAGTCTACGATGAGTTGTAATACCAGCAGTGCAATAAATGTTGAGTCTGCATCCCTTATCGCAATTCGACGATCATTTTTAGGGTTGCGCCTTTCCCTTTTCTTGTAAACCGGGATTATGTAAGAGATTCTCCAAGAACAAGGATGTGGTTATTGTCAATAATGTCCGAAAACAACAAGAACAACGCATCCGCCCACATCTCTGTCACAGGTTTCCCCCTTTCTCACCTGTTTTCGTTGCCTGATGACTTCTTTTGGAGGAGTCTTCTTTTGTATGGTTCGGGTCTTATACAAGCCCGCTCGGCCGTCCTCAGCTTCCAGTGTTCGTTCAGCTTCGATGTCCGGGATCAAGGGGAAACTCAAGGAGACTCAAGAAAGGGATAAGAAGCACGCGGAGGCGGTGCAAGGATTCCGGGAAGGCTGGGTAAGAAGGAGGAAAGGTAGATTGGAAGAAGGGTTTCCTGGAAACAGGAAACAACAGAATAGTACAAGGAAGAGTACGGAGCACATGTGCGGTCAAGCTAGCAGCAGCGTTGAGACGGGCGGGTCCGTGGGAGTGTATTTTCTTTATAGAGCACGCTGTGTAGAACGCGAAGACTGGTGAGCGGCGTTCTGGGCTTGCCGCCATGTTAGTAGTATTATGGAGTGCAGACCCCGACGTGTCAGGGACCAGGAGGCCCAGAAAGGGCAAGTTCGATGGTTCATGACAGCATGCCTCCTCCGAAAACCCGTCCCGCCGGGTGGGTGTATGAGATGGAACCTTCTGAGTAACCTGGGGCTATTTAAGTTTGAGATAGGTTCCCAAGTGCGTTCACTGGGGGGGTATCCCTTCCATTCCACCAGGTACTGGAGTTGGCCACGTCTATATCTGGAATCACAAATTCTGGAGACCTCCTACACCAGTTGATCATTGATGAGTACTGGATTAGGCCGGAGGTTAGTTCGAGAAGTCTGGACGTAGGGCTTCATTAAGGATGTCTGAAAGTCTGGGTGGATTTTCTTCCAGGAGTCACTGGCCCATAATACCGGGGAGCCAATTTATTTGGTCGCAGATGCCGTGGCAGCAGCTTCGCGGATAGCCATACTTTATCCCCTATTGAGTGGTAAGGGCTCGGCCTTCTTTTGGAGTCCGCATACAGCTTGGTCTGGGTCCTGGCCTTCTCTAATTGTTCTTTGGCTTCTCTTTGTACATTAATGAGTGTTTCAATCCAGGAGCCGACTGTTGGAACTGGTGTAGGATATGGAAGGACAGTAGGTAGAACCGAAGGGTGGAATCCATGGCTACAGAAAAAAGGGCTGGTCTTAACGGCCGAGTGATCAGAGTTGTTATAAGCGAATTCAGCCACTGGTATTAAAAGGGACCAATCGTCCTGGACCTTGGTAGAGAAGCAACGAAGATATTGTTCCAGGGTTTGGTTTACTCGCTCAGTAGCTCCATTGGTTTGGGGATGGTAGTCTGAGGAGAGGGCACGTTGAATTCCTAGTATCCGGCAAAGGTGTTTACAGAACTGAGAAATGTATTGAGGCCCTCTGTCCGATATGATCTTGGAAGGGAGTCCATGTAGTTGGAATATGTGTTCTAAGAAAATTCCAGCAAGTTCTGACGAGGATGGCAATTTATACAGGGGTGTAAAATGAGCCATATGAGTAAACAAGTCAATGGTGACCATGATGGTTGTGTATCCCCTGGAAGGCGGTAATTCCACAATGAAGTCTGTTGCTCTGAATTCCCAGGGTCTTGTTGGTAGTGGAGGTTGCTGTAGTAGACCCGCCGGTCTTTTGTTGTCGTGTTTGTTTTGATTACAGACAGAGCATGCCTGAACGTACAGTTGTACGTCAGCTTTCATTCCGGGCCACCAAAATTGCCTTTGTATTAGTCGGAGGGTATTGGTAATACCACGATGTCTGGAATAAAAGGTATCGTGACAGAGGTTTATTATCCTTTGTTGTAGTTTTTGCGTTGGAATAACCAAGGTGCTATCTTTGAACAGGTATCCATGCTTAGTCTTCAAATTCCACTGGTTCTTGCCCGAGATGTCCTTCCAGAAATCAGAGGATTGAGTTTGCATGCAGACTTCATCTAGGAGACTGGTTGCCTGAGCTACAAATATTCTATGGGGAAACATTTTAGGAAATGTTCGGTCTTCAGGAGGTTCATAGTCAGGACGCCGAGACAGGGTGTCAGCGATTATATTTTGTGTTCCAGGAACATGGTGAATCTGGAAATGGTATTGGGCAAAGAAGAAGCCCCAACGGGCCTGAAGGCTGTTCCTGCATTCCAGGGCCTTTAATACTTGGAGATTTCGATGGTCCGTGCGAACCTGGACAGGATGTTTAGCTCCTAGAAGTAAATGACGCCACTCGGTGAAGGCTTGATGGATGGCTAGCAGTTCCTTTTCTAAAACCGAGTAATGAGTTTCACTGGGGGTCAATGTCCGTGAAAGATAGGCAATAGGGTGTTCCAATCCGTCATCGAGTTCCTGTTTCAGAACTGCTCCGAAGGCATAGTTAGAGGCGTCTGTTTCCACTAGGAAGGGTCGATTTATATCAGGTTGAGCCAGGATGGGGGCTTGTGTAAACTCTGTTTTCTAGCGTTGGAAGGCCTTCTCCTGGGCAGATGTCCAATGAAAGGGAGTATCTTTCTTCAACAAGGCAATTATCGGGTGAACAATCTCGGAGAAGGATGGTATGAACTTTCGATAGAAATTAGCTAGGCCCAGGAAAGACTGGATCTGTTTTACAGTGGTCGGAGTTGCCCAGGATAGTATGGCTTTAACCTTAGATTGATCCATTCCTATGCCGTCTGGGCTAAGGACAAATCCTAGATAGTGGACGCTGGAAACATGAAAAAGGCACTTCTCGGGTTTTGCTAGAAGCTTGTGCTCACGTAGTCGTTGTAGTACTGCCTTAACATGTCCTTCATGCTTGAGAGGGTCCTTAGAGAATACCAGAATATCTTCCAGGTAGACGATGACGAAGAGAAACAGCATATCCGAAAACACCCGATCCATAAAGCGTTGAAAGATCGCCGGAGCATTAGCGAGTCCAAAGGGCATGACCAAGTATTCATAGTGACCAAAGGGTGTTCTGAAGGCTGTCTTCCATTCGTCTCCTTCCCTAATACGGATCAGATGGTAGGCACCCCCGAGATCCAATTTGCAGAATATTACGGCTTCTCTTACGGCTTCCAGGATGTCTGAGATCAGGGGTAACGGATAACGATCCTTAAGGGTGCACTGATTTAGACCTCGATAATCAAGGCAAGGTCTGAGCTCTTTGGTATCTTTCTTAGGAACAAAAAATAGTGAAGCTCCGGCTGGAGATTTGGATGGGCGTATGGTTCCGTTTTCTAGGTTAGTATCTAGGTATTCACAAAGGGCCCTTTTCTCGGGTTCAGACAGAATAAACATCCTTCCAAAGGGAATCATAGCTGAAGGTTCGGTTTCAATAGCCAGTCTTCTGGCCTATGGGGTGGTAAGGCTTGAACAATAGCAGAAGAGAACACATCGCTGTACTCCTGGTAGGCTTTAGGAACCTGGACGATGTTGGAGACCGTGAAAGGACCTTGCTGGGTTGTTGAACGTTCTTCCGATGGTGTTGGAGAAGGATCCAGGAGTAGACAATGAGACATGCAAAATTCAGAACCTAGGAACAAGGAACCTGCTGTCCAATTGATGAATGGATTGTGTTTTGTAGCCAGGGCATTCCCAATACCATTGGGTAATGGGCAAATTTTATGATGTCAAACTTTATCTTCTCTCAATGATGGTTTATTGCAAGCTCAATTTCCTTGGTCTGAAGGGTTATAAGTCCAGAAGAGAGAGGCCTGCCATCAATTGATTTTACGGGTTGCAAGAATGTCTGGGATTCATAGGGAATATGATGTTTAAGGACCCATTCTTGATCTAGGAATATTCCCATAGCCCCACAGTCCACTAATGCCAGAATGGGATAGGTTTCCTTCTTGGATGGTGATAGAAAGGCCTGTAAAATTACCAGACAGTTTTGTCCAGGAGAGTTAAAAGATGGTATAGATGTGGAGCCTACATCTCTCTCCCGAAACTGAGCTCCATCTAGGATCGGGAGCTGGCGTTTCCCGAACGCCGCGGAGGGGCTATTGGACATTCCCTGACTAAATGCTTGTCCGAGGCACAGTACATGCATAAGCCAGTATGGATCCTTCGCAACCTTTCTTGGGGGATATGGGTCCACGGAAGGCCCCTAGTTGCACAGGCTTGGTTCGTTTGTGGGAACACAAGGATCTTTGGATTTTGAGGAGGTCTCTAAGGGGTTCTTCTGGAGGGGTGACTTGGTCTTCCTTTTCTCTGCCTTCCTTTCTTGGATGCGAAAATCAATCTGTAGAACAAGATTCATAAGTGCCTGATAAGAACTTGGACGTGCCACCCTGGCTAATTCATCCTTGATATCTTCATTTAGCCCTCTTCGAAAGAGAGAAGCAAGCTTCAGAAGGCCAACCCCCTTCTTTAGCCAGTTCCTTGAATCGAGTCACATAAGTGAGCATGTCCTGAGAGCCTTGCTAGAAATCGAGTAAACGTTCTTGAGCACTAAAGACCTGTTCTGGGAGGTCAAACATGGTTTTAAGTGCTTGGATGAATCCGTCATAATCATCCAAAAGGGCATCTCCGGAATTAACTAATGGTGTGGCCCAGGCTAATGCGTTCCCGGAAAGGTGTGAAATAATAAAGCCCACTTTAGCCTTGGGGGTAGAAAAATAATAAGGTTTAAAGGTAAAGTGGACCAAACAAGAATCCAGGAATCCACGGAGGGTTTTTACAGAGCCATCATATTTGTTGATGATGCCGCCCAATAGCACACTGTCCTTTGTGGCAGAGTCGTGGGATAGTACCAATTGTTTTAACGCAGCGTTCTCAGCTTTCAGGTTTTGTACTTCGGTGGTTAGTTCTTGCATGCCGCGCATAAGATCCTGGATGGCCACCTTCATGTCTGTATCGACTTCGGTCAGGTGGCGTCTCAATCTGTCACAGGTTTCCCCCTTTCTCACCTGTTTTCGTTGCCTGATGACTTCTTTAGGAGGAGTCTTCTTTCGTATGGTTCGGGTCTGATACAAGCCCGCTCGGCCGTCCTCGGCTTCCAGTGTTCGTTCAGCTTCGATGTCTGGGATCAAGGGGAAACTCTAGGAGACTCAAGAAAGGGATAAGAAGCACGCAGAGGTGGTGAAAGGATTCCGGGAAGGCTGGGTAAGAAGGAGGAAAGGTAAATTGGAAGAAGGGTTTCCTGGAACCAGGAAACAACAGAATAGTACAAGGAAGAGTACGGAGCACACGTCCGGTCACAGCTAGCAGCAACGTTGAGACGCGCGGGTCCGCGGGGGTGTGGTCTCTTTATAGAGCACGCTGTGTAGAACGCGAAGACTGGTGAGCGGCGTTCTGGGCTTGCCGCCATGTTGGTAGTATTATGGAGTGTAGACCCCGACGTGTCAGGGACCAGGAGGCCCGGAAAGGGCGAGTTCGATGGTTCATGACAATCGCTGGATTTGCCTTTAGAATGACATTGGCTAAGCCATGAGGTCCAGGGGCTCTAGATAGATTAGATTTCTGGATTTGGCTCACAATCTCCGCAACTGAGATATGGTGTTTCCACAGATGAGTATTTAAGTTGAGAATCGCTTCTGAGGGGGAAAGGGAGGATGCATATAGATTCCCGAAATGACCCACCCATACCTCCTCTGCGAGGCAATTTGTTTCAATCGGCAGTTGGGAGGCCTTTACATCATTTATCAGCCTCCAAAACTGACGTGCTGATCTGTCCTTGAGTGCACAACATGGCCTTGTTATCCGCTTGGACCATAGCAAACCGGTGAGCACTGGTCAAATTCTTCAACTTTTGTTTAACCTTGCGACTTCTTGTTGTTTTTTCCGCCCACACCATGGAGCAATTTCTCAATCTTCGAACCTCTTTATTACATACATTTTTATGTGTGTTTACCGAAGGGTCAAATACGTGAATATGCTTTGCTCTAGGTTTTTCAACCCCCTTTACTTTGATTGATTTATGATTCATTTTCTCAATAGAATCTGCAAATTTCGCACAACTGAATATCTTGGTTCTCTCTTCTAACTGCATGTTGTTACAATCAGCTACAAAAACCCTATTCAACATTCCCACATTACCTTTGTGCCTTGTTATTCTATTTTTGTTGACATTCAGATTTCGAGAAAAGTGATCTCTAAGAGAGGCTGCAAACCTTAGTTTTATTACCACCTCTAATATTCTGTGATTACTGCACTTAGTATCAACCAACTTAAAAGAATTACATGATTCAAATGCATTTTCAGACATAAATATATTGAACTTGTTAGTCCATAAGACCATGCATGAGAGTCTAGTTCCTGTTTTAATATGGGATTTTACGTGACATAAACCCCAATTCCTAAAAAATGTGTACCAAATGTGCCCCTGGAGGCTTTTTCTTGAATAGCCATTCGGTCCACCTACAAGGTTGTGTTTCCCCTCACAATTTTGAGTAGTAAGAACGCCCAGGTCAGAATTTCATGGGACGGTTCAAGTTGTCTCTTGCAGGAATATTGGCATTGAGATCATCAGTTACCACTAGATAAAGTCCCTTGTATTTCGTGATTAAGTCCAAAAACAGGGTATTTATATTGTTGATAATATGTGGTAAATCGTACAGAGGGTTCCAGTAAATATTTTAAATTAGGATGTAAACATTTAGAGTCCCTATTTTTAATTTCACAATCACAGCTAACACTCCATGTATCAAGGAGACCGATTCAAGAATTTTAAGCCACACACCCGTCCATACAGCAATAATGAGGCCACCAGACGGACGGCCCCTCTTTTCTTTTTTTATGAGTTGAAATCTTTAATCGTAACCGTCTAACTGATATTTGTTCGTCATCCATGATTCCTGGATACATATAACATTATTTTTTGTTAGGGTGTTACTCAATGGGATAACCCCCTCGAATTCCAGGAAATTAACAATACATCACTCTTATAGTTAAAGATCTGACTTTAGGGATTTAAGCTGGACAATTGATTCCCTTAATGATAAGGCCAACCATGTCCAGGATATTTCATCGTCTTGTTTTGACGGATTCCACTGAGTTTCCATTTTGCCTCTCACATTCCTATCCTCTCTTTTGATCTCAAGCGCTTCAGTTGACTGGTTGACTGATTTTGGTGTATAATTAAAATTATTAACATCATAGCCTGATCTGTTAAACTCAGAGAATTCCTTAAGTACCAGATCATGAACGTTGCGGGAATGAAAAACTATACAAACAAAGTCATAGTGTTCAGGATGGATAAATTCTACTAACTTTATATCTGCAGAAGTTAGGAGTCTCAAATTTGGAATTTCATTGAGTAATGCAAAGACACAACCTCTATGTAATGAGGGCGGACCCCCATCGTCAAACAAGTAAGACAACAAGATACTAGGATTATCTAGGTAGACTGTTTTACGGCACTCAATATTTGCTAGATCTCTTTGAATAGATTTTTGTATCAGTTTGCCCGTTGGGTCTCCCAACACTATTGGGACCTTTAGCTCATCTTTAAAAACTTTTTTACTTTGCTTTGGAGTTTCCCCCTCTTTCCCAATTTTTGAGACTCCATCGTTCCAGATGAAGAGGCCATTAGGTTAGCTGCACTAACAGGCAGTATGGACTCGATGTCGACATTTTTCGTATGATCCTCAATTTTTGTGTTGTGCGGGACTATGGCAGACACTTCTTTGGGTATTGGGAATTGGCTCAATGTTAATTCAATGGTGCGTCTGATAATTGACTCCAAGGAGGGGAGTTCTGTAATGGACTTAATATTCGTAATAGCCCCCCCTTTTGTCTGGTTTGAGCTTGGATAGGGTATTACCTTTTCATCCTCGCTTTGACCCTCCCGCCTTTTCGCTGATGATTCATACGTTGACCCCATCTGTTCTTCAAATACCTTGAGAAATGTATTCGGACCTATTTGTTGGTCCCTCTGTGACCCGTGTAAAATTTGAACACAGTCAACAGTAGATTTAGTACCTCCATTTTGTGGCAAATAACCAGACTCGACCAAGATCGAACCAATATGATCTTGGTCGAGTCCAGTATGTTTCTGCGGTGCCACAGAAGAAGATTGAATTCCCTTTAGTTAGGCAGGCTATTTTGTAAGAGCCTGGTTTTTTGCAGTTATCTTCGATAGGATTTTTGGAGAGGCTATATGGTTACGTACCGTTTTTGTGAAAAGTTGATACGTTTCTTTAGTTCCTAACCCTTTGTTGTCTTTAGTCCCTTTATGTTGCATTTCTTCAGTTAAGGTATTCACAGGAACTGTCTCCCCTATCTGAGTTTCCACCAATTCAAATTCTAGGTCATTAGCCAGCCCCACTCCCGGGCAGGTGGGACCCACACTTTTAAAGTGGATATTGTTTGGAGTTCTGCCTATTTCCGTGTTATTGGGAATATTAAAGTCCTTGTTCTTTTTGTTTTTATTGTTTTGTTGTGTAATTTTAGGGGCCTTTTTGTTCCTAGCCCTATTTCATCTTTTTTTATCGCCAGTAAAGATTTAGGACCTGATTCATGGAACATTTTCCAATTGGATTGCGCCATTGCAAAACACTTCTATGAATCAGGCCCTTAGATTCTTCATTTATTGTTAAATTTCTTTATTGGCATTTTGTCATAGTTACATGGTAGATCTGATGTTTTATTCATAAGAAATAGAAGGAAAGAAGGAAAGAAAGAGAAAGAATTCAAAGGTAACATAAACAACATGGCGGGTCGTCGTGACGTTCTGTCACGCTGCGCGCACCACTTACCTGTTCTGGGGTCCCGGTTCCTCGGCCGCGGAGGTCTCCCTCATGGAGACTGTATCCGCGCTGGCGTCTTTCCTCGCGACGTCCCGCGGTCCGGGCCGGCTCCATGGGCGCGGCCATCTTGAATGTTCTGCGCATGCGCGGATCGTCAGTATCCGACGTTCTGCGCATGCGCAGTAGCGGGAGCATGCGTTCCAGGCCTCACTTTGGCCCCGGACTATAAAGAGGCTCTGCATACACGGGAACAGGGCGTCTCAAAGTGGTTTCCAGTGTATGCGCTGCTGGAGCCCTGCTTGTCTCTGCCTCCAGTCCCCTTCCTGTTTCTGCTTGCCAGACCTCGCCCTGCCTACTTGCTTCCTCCCTTGGGTCCCAGTCCTTCCTGCCCTCTGCCCTGCTCCTTAGCCCTTGCCTGCCCCCTGATCCAGTTGCTGGGTTTCGCTGGCCAGCCTGGGCTACTATCTTGCCCTGCTCGTACTACTTGGAGTGAACCTTCCCTGGGTGGGTTACTCATCCCTCCTACTCTCTTTTCTTGTGAACCTGTCCTGCCTCCTCCTGCTTGTGTTGTGCCCTGCCGGTACCTGTGCCAATAATCTCTGTGGGAGCACTGAAGACCCGTTTCTGGAACACCATACTGGACTCAGCTTGGCCTTCTCTGTCAGTGGTTACACTGTCCCAACGTCACGTTAATACAGAGAAGAGCTCCTCGTGGCGTTGGGAGCTGGTTCAGTTCCATCCTGTCGTTTATCGCCAGGAGGGGGTTGGGTCGGTTCCTAGCGTTGCTCTTTCCTCGGCTGTGATTCATCAACATACTGGCAGCCTCAACTCAGCGCTCTCCAGGAAAGAAAGGTAACTCAAGCTCTCGTGACTCCTCGTATAACACGTTCATGAGGAGGCATTCATGGGGGCATATCATCTGAGGGGTGGAACATGTTCCATGTTAGTTCTTTCCAGGCGTCCAAGGCCTCGCTTGTGCCATCTGCAGATCTGGTAACGCTATCTTCCCAGGCTTTGGTTTCCCTGCCCACCCAGCATTCCAGCTCTTTGTACCATGTGTTGTACTGTGGACCAGCGGGGCGTTTCCAGGCCATCGCGATTGTCCTTTTAGTTAGCACACATGCTATGTCCATGAGTTTCATAGTGTGTTTGGATTTAGCCAGCCTGGGATAGGTTCCTAGTGGGCATTCGCTGGGGGACCATTTATATCTTGTCATACCTGCCCTTCTACAGACCTGCTCCACTCCCGCCCAGAGGGTCTGCACCTTTGTGCATGTCCATAACATGTGGAACAGGTCAGCATCATCCGTGTTGCACCAAACGCAGTTGGGTGATGTCTGCGCATTGAACTTTGCTATTTTGTGTGGGGTTAAGTACGTGCGGTATAGTACGTTCAGCTGTATGAGGCGGAATCTGGAGTTCCTAGATACTTCCTTGGGGTAGCCAAGCGCCCTGTCCCATTCGTTGTCAGTCATTGTCGTTAACAGATCTTCTTCCCACCTGGACAGCAGCGTAGTGCTGCAGTGGTTTGGGGTGTCATTTAGTTGGGCAAATATTTGGGATACTGGTCTCCCTCCCCAAGATTATATAACAGCGTCACTAGGGGGTCTGTTTCGGGTTCTTCAGGCCAGCTCGCCCACTTGGCCCAAGCTATCCTGCGGATTCTTTGATACCACAAGAACTGGCCACCAGTCATGTCGTCCTCTTCTTGTAGTGAGGCAAACTCCCGAAAAATGCCCCCCGCATATAGGTCTCCCCAAGTGTATACCCCGCTCCTCTCCCAGAGTCTAATATTTTTCAGATCTGTGCTAGATTTGCATATGTCTGCAATCAGTGGGATTTCTGGTGAGTATGGGTGCTTCGCATGTGAGAGTGTCATGGGCCTGTGCCATATTTTCCTGCCCAGGTCAACGAGTAAAGGCTCCTCCCGCAAGAGCTGTCGAGGCGCCCAGATAAGTTCCTTCAATTGTATTGGGGAGACCAATTGGCGCAGTAGGGTCATTTCAGACGTGTTGTCATCTGCCAGCCACTTAGTTATCAAGCTGAGTTGTGCCGCTAAATAATATTTCTCCAGGTTAGGAAGTTGTATTCCTCCCTGTCTATGTGGCAGGACCAGTGTGGAGAGTGCCAGTCTGTGCCTGCTTTTCCCCCATAAGAAGTCACGGAGCAGCGTGTCGAGCAGGCGGGAGTTGGAGCCGTTGATGTAGTGATGCACGTTTTGAAACTTGTATAAGAATCTAGGCAGGACAATCATTTTTATGATTGATGCCCTGCCCATCATGGAGAGGGGAAGCCTAGACCAGAACCCTATCGATTTGCGCAGGGTGGAAAGCGCTGCCCTGGTGTTATGTTCGTGCGTTAGTGTGGGAGTGTGCAGGATGTTGACCCCTAGGTAACGGAACGAGCTAGTTTGCCACTGTAGTCCCCCCGAAGGGAGGTCTTCAGCGTTCCGTCCCCTCAGGCTTTCTAGGGGGAACAGGCAGGATTTTTGTCTGCCAAACCATATCTCGGAGACCCTGGAATAGTTATCCAGGACCTCCAGCATGGTTGGTACATTTGGGTGCGGATCCTTGACATACAGGAGTACGTCATCCGCGTACAAGGAGATTATGTGATCTGTCCCCCCCACCCGTATGCCTGCATAAAAGAATTGCTTCCTGAAAAAAATGGCAATGGGTTCCAACCCCAGTATATAAAGCATGGGTGATAGTGGGCAGCCCTGCCTGCTTCCCCTGCATATGTCCCATGTTGCAGAGACGCACTTCCCAGTCTTCACCCTCGCTCATGGCCTCGTATATAGCACTTTCACCCACCTAATGATCCCTTGTCCGAACCTCACAAGAACCATTGCTAGCCATTCCCAATAAATAGAATCAAAAGCTTTAATAGCATCTAGGGACAATAGTGCGTACAAGCCTTTTTTATGATTGGTCTGGTCTAATATGTCCTGGAGCCTGCGTAGGTTCAGAGTGGTGTTGCGGTCCAGTACAAAGCCGCTTTGGTCGGTGTGCACTATGTCGCCTATGGCTCTGGACAGCCTCTTGGCCAGTATTTTGGTAAGGACTTTTATATCATAATTTAGCATTGCGAGAGGGCGACACAAGCCGCATTCCTCCGCAGGTTTGTTGGGCTTTAGTATTGGGACCACTGGAGTCTCCCTCATGCTGTCAGGTAAGACTCCTTGTCAAATACTTCTTGAAAGACCTTGTGTAGTATGGGTGTTAGGGATGGTTCATAGGTTTTATAGAATTCTGAGGGGAGCCCATCTCTGCCAGGTGCCTTACTTGTGGCTAGGGACTTGATTGCTTCTGTTATGTCTTCTGTGCTGATGTCTGCTTCCAGTGCCTCGGCGTGTGCTGGGGATAGCTTGGGCAGTTCTATTTTATCTAGTGTGCTCGCAATCTCTTCGGGGGGAACCTGGTCTACATGGGAGTACAGCTTTGCATAAAAGTGTTTGAAGATGTCGTTGATACTCGACTGTGTTTGGTGTAAGGTGCCATTCTCATCTTTGAGTGCAGTGGTTAGGTGTCTGGGGTGTTCTTTCTTGCAGAGCCAGGCCAGCATGCGGCTGGGTTTGTTTGCTTCAGCGTGTGCCCTGGTGGTCCTAGTGGTATAGTCGAATTGGGCAACTCTACCCCAAGCTACCTTGCATTCCTCTCTTAGCATTCTGAGGGCATCTTCCCCCTGTGCGCTATCCGGGGGGTGGACTCTAGCCTCCCGATTTCCTTCTCCTTGTTCTCCAGTTCGGACCTCCGCAGTCTTCTAATCCCTCCCGCTTTAGCTATAATCTCCCCTCGCATCACCACCTTCAAAGCATCCCACACGGTGCCCACCTTGTCTACGCTTCCCATGTTTGTGTCTATGTAGTTCTCTATAGAGTCACAAAGTTCTTCCCTGAACTCCTGATCTTTTAGGGCTTCAGTTGGCATTCTCCACATGGGAATGGGGGGTCTGGGGCCTGTGGTGTCCCACTCCACCAGCAAGGGTGAGTAGTCTGAGAAGGTTCTCCCCAGGTACTGCACTTTTCCAATTTGGAATGTATGTTCCATCCCAACAAGGATATAGTCCAGCCTGGTATGGAGGCTTATGGGGATGAGGAGTAGGAGTAACCTCTCTCCCCCAGGTGCAGTTCTCGCCAGGTGTCGGCCAGTTCCAGGCGTTCAAGCATGGAGTGGAATGCTGTTGTGGCCGCCGTCGGGCTGCCTGTGGGGGGTATGGACCTGTCCAGGTTTGGGCTGTAAACGCAATTGAAGTCTCCCCCCAGATAAGAAAACTGTTTCTGTGTTGTGCCATTTTAGCTTACATGGAATTTAGGTGGGTTGGGATATTGGTGTTAGGGAAATACGAGTTCACAATGCATACCTCTGTTCGATGTGGCTCTGTAGTATCACAAATATTCCTTCCGGGTCTCTCTCTGACTCAGTCAGTCTGAAGGGAAGGTGGGGATCAATCCAGGTGAACACCCCCCTTGCATACCTGGAAGAGGTGGCTCCGAACCCCTGTCCGCCCCAGAGGTCTTTCAGCTTTGCCTCGGACTCCTCTGTGCATTGGGTCTCCTGTAACAGGGCTATCCCAACCTTTTTTCTTCAGAGGTATGATTTGATTCGATTTCTGCGAAGGTAGGTGCACAGACCTCGAACATTCTACGTCAGCACGTTAATCCCTGTCACCATGCTATTTCTGGGGGGGTTCCTGGGGTCTCTCTGGCCCCCTGTCTTGAATTTTTGCTGCGGCCTGAACAGAAGGGGTGTTGCGGCTTCCCATGTTGTTGTCCCTTCCAGCCCACTCCCTTTCCATATCCCATTGGGGTCTTTGCATTGGTGTTTGGAGACTTTTCAACAGTGTTAACCTTCATTCCGGTGAATGATGAAACAAAACTAAACAACAAAGAACAGCCTCTAGCAGTTGTTTGCAACTTGCAATGCTCAGAGGCTCCCGCGTCGTCTGGATCATTTCATATCGTTAGGCGCGGGTGCTGTGCTAGCATCCCGCCAGCACGGGTTTTGGAGGGGTGGGTCGTAGCGAGCTGCATGTGTGTCTCCCGGAGCTCCGTCCGGAATAGCCAATCGCTGTGTTGCAGCCGGGTGCTTTAGTGTTATCTTGTGTTTTCTTCTGCTTTTGCGGCTAATGTTGTTGCAGCGATAGTCAGAGTCGGCTGTCCTCCATCGTGCTTTCTTGTAGTAACGTGCACAGGTTTGGGTGCATTTTATTTTTGTATCATCTGGCCTCCGCTTGCAGCATGGGTTCATCTTCTCCAGCTAGGTTATTATGCTCTAGCCACATGTTTGCTGCGGCTGGGGTCTCCAGGATTATCGCTTTTCCTTTGTAGATGACCTTCAGGTGAGAGGGGTAGAGCAACATATATTTGAGGTTGAGTTTTCGTAGCCTCGCCTTCACTGGCACAAAAGAGTTCCTGGCATTGCACCGCGAAGGTGTAATCCGGATACATTACTATCTCGGAGTTATTTCGTGTGATCTCCCCTCCGTCCCTTGAGTACCTCAAGATCGTTTCTCTATCGCGAAAGTTTAGGATTTTCGCAATTATTGGGCGTGCGTGCGATCCTGGCGGGGGGGCGTTTCTGCAGAGATCTGTGGGCCCGCTCCACAGAGAATCCTAGGGTGAGTTTCCCAGCCCCGATTTCTTGTAGGAGCAGGGTCTCCACAAAGTCAGTTGGGTTTGACCCCTCCATGTCTTCTGGTACGCCCAGTATACGTATGTTGCTGCGGCGGGCCCGCCCCTCCGCTTCTTCAGATTGTGCTTCTAGTTGTGCCACCTTCATCTCAAGCTTCTGGGCCTTCGCTTGCAGGTCAGAGGTATTCTCAACATTGCTCTGCAGGCTGGCTTCTGCGGTGGTTACCCTTTCTGTCAGGTTGCGAGCGTCCTGACACATCAGCTGCATGTCCGTCTTGACCTCCTCAATTTTAGTGTCGATGAACGACCTTAGTGATGCTATGGCTTGAAGTATCTGTGTGTCTTTGGGGTCTTCAATGGGGGCAGGTGTTTCTTCGTCTGTGGCAACTTCGTGTTGCAATTGTTGCTTGGGCCTTGTCGCTGAAAATGCGTCCATTATGGACGCTTTAGTTTTGCTTTTGAGGGAGGGCATCTTATTATGGTTTCTCGGGTTGCTGTGGTGGTGTCGGCTCAGGTGGGGGTCCGCCACTGTTTGGCAGGTGTGTGGTCGTTGTGCTGGTCCTCAGTAGGGCTCCTCTTGGTCTTGGGCGGGCTTGGGCACTTGTGTGCAGTGTTGTGGTGCTTTTATGGTGGTGCTATTCGGGGTGCAATTCCTGGGGCTGTATCCGGTGTGGGATTCTAGGTGTGCTGTGCTGCCGTCTCAGGTGCCTTCTAGTTCCATTGGTGTGCCCCAGGATTATGCCCGGTAGTATCCCTCCAGGCCCCGTGGGTCCTCTTCCTCTCCCTCAAGGGCTTAGGGTTCAGTAGTGATTCACGTGCTAGGGCCCTGCGTCCGTTGTCGGTATTATGTGGAGAAGGGGGGCCCAGTCATGCAGCGCTGTGTGTTGGCTATTAGGGCCTGTTGACAGGCCTGAATATGGCCCCAGTTGTGCTCCCGCTCCCGCTCCAGGGCTCGGGGTCTCATGAGGTGTTGCACCCACTCCAGCCGTGTTGCTGCATACCTGATCGTAGGTGTCAGTGTGGCACAGACCGCTGGTATCTCCCAGATGCCCTCCTATTGTTGCAGGCGGAAGGCCCCTGCGTAGGTGAGGTATCCTCCCTCGCAGCAGGTCCCCTCTTAGCCTCCGACGTGCCCTTCTCACCCGTTATTATCCCAAGCCCGGGACACGCTCTCAGGTCTGTTCCTCTGTGTTTGTGGCTGCAGTGCCTCGGGCCGGCAGCAGCGTATGTTGCAGCGTGGGCTGGAGGCCACCGCGTGTGGGCAGTTGTTCCTCCTGGGTTTGAAGCAGTCTCTCACACGGCTCTTTAGCTTGCCCCCGCTGCGCGCAGCACCCGTGGTGTCCCGCGCCTCCTGATATGTGTTGTGGCTCTCGTTGTTGGGGTGGTGTCCGCCGTTGGCCGCCTGCAGCGGCTGTTGTCTCCGTGCAGCTGCAACTGTCCCTCTCAGCTCCGTGGGTGGGTCGGGTTGTCCTGCCGCCACTGGCCCGGCTTCCCCTTGGGCGGCCGCCCACCTCTCGGACCTGGCCACGGTCCCTCTCGCCCTCTGATAGTTCACCGCCTCCAGTGCTCCTGCGGCCGGTTATTTTCACCGTGTCCGTCCCGGAGGTCCCCTCTGCTGCGGCCAGGGCCTCCGCTGTACAGTGCTCCTCAGCAGGGGCGACCAGCTGTCCGGGCGGGGTTCTGCAAAATTTGGTGGTGCTGCCGTTCCCTCGGGGCATCCGCACGGCACCTCGCTTCTGGTGCGCCCTTCCCCCTTCGGTCTCCAGGTCGCTGCTCAAGCCGCCATCTTGCTCATCTGGGGGTCAGCTTACTGCAGCTCCGTTTGACATGAAGCCAGCTCCGATTCTCATCGGTTTTGTGGTCGTAGTACGTAGGAGCGCTTCTGCTGCTTCCCAGTGATGTTTGCAATGCTCAGGGTTACATATGGCTGCAATTATTCAGGATCGTAATAGTCTCCGGACGGAGCTCACCCAGGCTTGCCTTCTCTCCATGAGCTCAGGCCACGCCCCGCTCAGATTCTTCATCTAATTGCTGAAGATCACTAAGAACATCTTCACTGGATTGATTTTTATGTTGTTTTTTTTCAAAAAATGTTTTAATTTTCTTTTGATATGCTCTCCATTTTTGCGCTCTTAAGGCAGAACATTTTTCTTTACGTGTCAACACAGCCCCGGGGATTTGGTTGTTTTCGTTTTGGAATGTAGTACCTTCGATTTCCGAATCTAGGTCAATTAAGTCGGTCAGTACCGATGGGCTATTTGGACTGTCAGAATCATCGTGAGGGAAAGACATGGTGTGCTTGGCCTCACTTATTACTTTGTTTGGTTGGGATTTTTGGAGCTCAGTGAAGGTCTTTACATCATTTGAGAGCTTTTCAATTTTTCCTAGATTGGAGGCAACCACTTGAGATAAAGTTCCCTCCAGAATCCCAGTGAGCTCTTCCTTAACTAATTTGCTATTACTTACTGCATCTGCGGAGGACTTGGCAGAGTTATTAGGGAGCTCTAAGGAGCCCATAGTTTGAGTAGATTTTTCTACCCCAACCCCATCCTTTTTAGTGCCGAATGGGAGTGCTGAAATTGCATCACAGGTGAATAATAGGCCCTCTATCTTGTTCAGTTTGCTGGCGATATGTGCCAAAACAGTCTTCTTTACTCTTAACTCCCAGTGTGTCTGCTCGTGTCCCTTGTCGAGCAGATTTAAGATGTGTGACATTACTGGGAATGTTTGGGTGTCATTGCAGTTGTCGGCTAACTGAAGATAGGGATCCAAACCCCCAGCCGGATAGATTCCAATCCCCGGCTCCTGGTCCTGAGATTCAGTATCATGTTTAGGGTAAATATTCTGGTCATTTAAATCAATGTAAGGGTGGTTAAATTTTACATCCGCGGTAGGAGAGCTAGACTTAGGCATCTGTACGCCTGTTGAATCAATATGATTATATGATACCAGAAGAAAATTTGACCTACTTGGAATAAAGACATTTGATGATGTTGGAGTAGAGGTGGAATTAGCCATTTTGTTATAGAACATTAAGACGCTTTCCACTCCGGGCCTCCTTTGGGCTACAGGAGTGGAAGCGCCCAAAGAAAGTCTAATACACTTACCCAGTTCTGCCTCAATAGCTGGGGCAAGCATGGAAAAGTCTAAAATTGTATGATTAAACTGTTCTTGTAGAGTCCCGCTCAATTCGGGGTTTTGTGTATTTGCATCTTCATTTCCAGCATTAGTAATAACAGATACGTCATGGTTGTTTACTTCCTGCAGAGAGAAGGTTTGAGGAGGAACAAGAACTGCTATGTGAATGCTCTTTGTCTGGAATAACACTTAAATTCAGACTGGTGGTGGTAACCTGGGTCCCAGGGGAGCTGGGTTGCTGAATCAGCGCCACAGAGCCTGTCGGCACGATTTCCTCATTTTCTGTATCAGATAAATGAGGTAACACTGAGTCAACTGAACCAATGTTTTCAGTTCACATAGTTAGAGTGGAACCGTGGAACTTTCTGCTGCTCCTTAAACCATTAACCATAACGTTCACTCAGTCTAACCCACTATTTTATGATAGATAAGATAGCAGGCAGTGTTGAATTAGCGTGTAGCGTTTTTACCTAAAAGTTCACCTTAGAAAGGTTCCCGATACAACTAACTCAATATGTAAATCACTTGACAATAAACAGGGATCCTGCTTTGTAAAAGCAAAGCGTGCTTAATTAACGTTCTTCATACACTTGATTTTTTTTATGTTTGTAAATCATAGATATATACATTCATTTATTGTGATCCCCACTCCCCTCACCTCCTCACAGCCTAACAGCTCAACAGCCACTTGCAAGCCACTTCCGGGTGCGCGCGCGGTGTCGCGTACCCGTGCTGTTAAATAGGCTGACTGGGAGAGGGGGGGCGGAGTCACAGCATCAAATGAACGCTAAAGAAAAGAGAAAGGGGAATGTAAATATCTCAGCACAAGTCCTGGGCACTTAAAAAATATCAGCACAAGTCCCTGTCAGTAATTACTTGAAATGTGATGCCAACAAAAGTCTTCCGTGTTTCTGACCGACACAAACGAGCAGGGCTTCCTCTTACAGATGCGGGTAGCAAAGTCCAGCAGCAAACAGCAGTTTTCACACACAGCGCAACATCCACTTGCAAGCCACTTCCGGGACGCGTGCGGTAGTGCATACCCGTGCTGTTAAGTAGGCTGGCTGGGAGAGGGGGGCGGAGTCACAACGTCAAATGAATGTTGAAATGTGAGGCCAACAAAAGTCTTCGATGTTTCTGCCCGACACAAATGAGCAGGGCTTCATTTTACAGACGCGGGTAGCAAAGTCGAGCAGCAAACAGAGGTTTTCCACACAGCTCAACAACCACTTGCAGTTTTTTTTTTGTTCCCAATTATTTGGGGCCCTGCAACGCCCTTGGCTGAGTTCTATCTGGACCAGCTTGTAGATCGGGAGGGTATCTGGATGGATGATTTTCCGAAAGAGTATCATCTGACTTTGATCGACTGATGCTTGCAGTGATAGTAAACCCAATTCCCGCCTGACAGCTGAAATGGATGAAGATTTAGGCAGACCTAGCACGGCTTTCCATAGGTAGCCTTCCAGCTTTGTCCATATGGAGTTGTCGATGTTCAGCACAGCGTCCATGCCATAGATTATTGATGGCACTACCTTTTGTTTGTAAAATTGGATCGCCGGAAGAAGCGAGAATTTACCATATTTCCGGTCTACTAGCTTGGTTTGGGTTGTCAAGATTTTGATCTTTGTCCACAAGGCTGAGTGGGTCGCACTTTCTGACCTTTTTGAATCTATCATGATTCCCAAATATTTCCAGAAACGGTTTCAACTTTTATGTTGTTCATGTACCAGTGGCCTGGATCAGTAGTTGTTGAACGATTTTTCCCCATCGTCAGTATTTTTGATTTGTCGATGTTTATCTCCAAATCGTTGTCGCTGATGTACTTAGCCAAGTTTGTGAGTTGGCGTTGGAGACCAATTTGGGTTTGATCCAAGTCGTCAGCATATAGCAGTCTAGATATTGCGGTGTTACCCAGTTTGGGCGGGAAGGCTCTGACCGCTGGTTGTGTATACTGGAAGTCTCCCATAAAGGCGATGAATAGGGCTGGAGTGAGCGGGCATCCCTGTTTCACACCACGCTCAGATGGAAATTGGTCCAATAGCATCCCTTGCCGATTTAAACGAACTCTGAGTTTGGTGTCCATGTGTAATGCGATCACCGGGCATAATATTTTTGCAGGGCAATTCCACTTTGTTAATTTCGCCCACAGCTTTTGGCGGCTGATCTTATCAAAAGCTCGTGTTAAGTCTATGAATGCAATATAAACTGCTGGAGCACCATTCTTTACATTTTCTTTAATATATTCAAAATCAAGATGTTGATGCTGGTGCTTGCATTCTTAACAAAGCCTGTTTGGAATTTGTCCAGACAAGGCGCCGATCTCGCCCATTTGTGAAATCTGGTTAATAAGAGGGTAGCAAAGATCTTTCCCATGATGTCAAGGAGGGTTATAGGGCGATAGTTTGCCGGGTTTTCTCTATTTCCCTTTTTAAAAATAGGTACTATTACCGCGTCAGTCCATGTTTTAGGTATTTGCCTAGTAATCATACATTGCTTGAAGATTTTTGTAATTAGGGCGGCCCATTCCTCAGTGTTGTTTTAGGTCTACGTTGGTTAAACCATCTGGGCCAGGTGCCCTAGAAGTTTTTAATTTAAAAATTGTCGCCAGGTCTTCCTACGCCTATGTTGTACCGCATGCATATTTACTTGAGGTTTGCGGTGTAAGAGCGAATTGGGATGAAAAGAAGGTTATCCACGCCTGTTCCGATACTGCATTCGATAGTTGGTTATTTGTCTCGTCGTTTTTATCTTTAATCAGAGTCCAGAATTCTCTAGGGTTTTTCGATGTTAAGGTCTTCAACATTTGCTCCGAGTCATTCTGGTACATTACTGCTTTATGTTGTCTCAGCCAGGATCTATATGATCTGGTTGCGGCTTTAGCGATGTCTTTTTGCTCGGGGTTATTGGAGACTCTGGCTAAGCGATTCAGTTTGCGCATTTGTTTTCATTTCAAGACCAGTTCGATGTCATACTCATGCACATCTTTCCCTTTAGGTCGGGTGCAGATTCCTTTTTCTTTCCTATGTGGCAGAAACAAGGGAATGTAGTTTGGTCTATTTGTTAAGTCCATCGTACTTTTGCTGAGTGCATCAAATTTCTTGGCGATTTCCTTGATGTTGGTCGCTGTGAGTTGGATTTGCGACGACTTCCGTGCTACCTCCACCTCGAATGGATACACTTGCTTAGGAGTTGTTTCTGACTCAAAGGTCATTATCACAGGATTGTGGTCACTGGATTTAGTTCTGTATACCTCAAAAAATTCGACAAAAGGGAGAAAAGAATATGAAGTATAAATGTGATCCAGAGTTGCCGACGTTTCCGCTCGTTCCCAGGTTGGAATCCTGGGGAGCTGACCTCGAGCTGATGCAACATTGTAGAATTTTCTTGTGTCCATGAAATCAGACCACAGCGCACCTCTCACAGCAGAGGGGCAGAGATAGGATGTAGCAGGAGATTGATCGGCTCTGGCGTTCAAGTCGCCACAGATTATGATGTGATCAGTTGCCAGTTCAGTAGAGAATTCATCCTTGGTTTCCGCGATGTTATCACAAAATTCTGTGTTGCTTGTTCTCTGCGGATTCCAATAAACATTGATGATAGCGAGGTTAGATTTCACTTTACTTCTCGATGAAGTCTCTGTATGGAACCGCTCAGCTAATAGAGCTAACATACCGTATGATTCGGCCACTTTCTTTCTAATGGAAATACCCGATCCGATTTTAATTGCCGTTAGAAGGCCTGAAGACGGTCTTCCGAAAAAGCCTTTCACTGCTGGGGAGATGTACGTATCGTATCCATCGAGCACTGGTGTCTCCAGTAGCCACGTCTCCTGGAGACAAATAATGTTGAAATGGCTCAAGTCAAAGGCATCTAGCTTTGTCAAATGGTTGTGACCCCTCGTGTTCCAAGAACACATGGTACTCCTTTTCTTACGAGGACATTCAAGTTGTAGAGCTGCAGTAGACGTCGCTGAATCTTTTAGTTGTTAATTTTGAGGGTTTGGATTTAACACCTTTTTCAACCATCTCCAGGGCCTCGACGGTTCTCTTTTTTTATTGCGAGCCCACTCAGCACTTTCATCAGTTGCATCCGGGTGTCTGCGGTTTTTATCCCATCTGGGATTTGAGCTCCATTTTACTTTGTGTTGAGTTTTTCGGTAGTTTGTATTGATATTGGACGAATGGAGTCTCGATCTAAATCTCCCCCGGGTGAGTTCAGGTTTCTCCCTGAAGGCCACTCTTCTTCTGCCTAGAGGAAGGTCTTCAGTGTTGGACTGATGTTCCGATTGCTTTTCCGCCAAGCAGTTTGAAGGTGGAACAAACTTTGCGGCAAGTTCAGACACAGGAATTTCGGCTAGTGAGAAACCCATTTGGTTCAACGCCGCAGTCACATCTTCTTTCAAGTCTAAGTCCACAGGATTTTTAACGAGGAGATAGGTTTTGGCCTTCCCATCTCTATGATATGGTTCGACCAATGTGAGATCCACTGTTTTTAAAGATTTCAATGCTGGTATATTGGTTAGGATTTTCAAAACCGTCTTTCTTTTCAAGACTAGGACGTTTTTCGCGGCTGCAAGTTGTTGCATTTTGTAGACTCGGTTGGAAATTACCTTGGATTCTGATCGGGGCATTTTCTCTGTGCATACCTTAATGCCACCATTTTTTGTCATTTGAGTGACAATTTCATGTTGTTCTGGTAGGGAATTTGTTTCTTTAGAGGGTGGGTCAGCTGCTGCTTTTTCCCTCCCCTTAAAAGTGGTGACTTTTGTTCTATTTGTTTCTGAGACCTTGGCTTTGCTACGTCATTTGAGTTTGACTCTAGGTTAATTTCCTCTTCGTTCAGGTGAACAGTAAGATCTAAAAGTGACGAGTTTCCCAAAGACCCTGCCTCATTTGGCCTGGAACTGTCGAGTTCAATTATAGTTTGTTCGATTTCTGAATTATGGCATACTGGAGCTTGAGGCGCCACGTGAGTAATTGTGATCTTTTCATGAGTTGAGACGGTTGGTTTGGGAATTTTGAAGATTGTTGGCACTTTTAGAGGTTCTTTGCTTTTTTTCTCGTTTCGTGACGTAGAGTTTGGTCGCTGGTTTCTCGCAATTTGGTTTGCCTTTTCACCTTTTGGTTGAGAGACCTTTGAATTTGACAAGGGGACTCAATCTGACTGAGGATTTTGCTTGTTTTCTCCAGAACTACTTGCATTGCTTATTGTGGTGATTAAAGTCTCAAGCCGGGTGAGTTTAGAGTCCCATTTGCTTTCTTTCTCTGCATTTTGTTGTTTTAAAGCAGTGATGAATCCTTCCAAGAAGGTTACTTTGGTATTTAAAGCTGAAGCAAGAGTTAATGAATCCTTCATTGAGTCATTAATTGATTCATACAGTTTTACAAATGGTGCGAGACCCACTGTTATGGCAGACATAATTGTGACCAGGTCCGGCCTTTTTGTTGGCGTGTCTTTAGGTAAGTTTCCAACCATGTGACTGGGTCTTCTGTTTCTCACCGGTGTTGAGGTGTCTTTTGGGAGCTCGTTATATAATGACGGTCTTCCAGATGGAAAGTCAGATAAAATTGTTTTTTGACCATGTGTTGCCAGCACCGGTTGAGCCACTTTGAGAAGGGACTTATTCCTTTGGTCCGGTTGGGCCAATATTGGCGACGATGTCTTTCTTTGGTTCGTTCCAAACGTTGAAGGGGAAATAGTTGATGGTATTAATAGATTGATCCCCAATCCACCTTTCTCGGAACAATGTGATGACACGTCCTCGTCAAGCAAATTTATTGCCTCTGTTCGTGCTTCCTTTCGGTACGAAATGGCCGCGTCCATATCTCCCCGGCTGTTAGAAGATGGAATGGTTTTCTGATAGCTCTGGGCCTCTGTTACACTATGATCGATGTCCGCTGTTTTTTTCTTTTGTGTTGGATCTGAAGGGACTTCTAGCGGAACATCAAGCATTTCTGCATCGGAAAGTTCAGTGTCTGTTTCTGGTATCCTCTTTGATTGCTTGAAGAAGAACTCTTTAAAAGTATGTGTTGTCGGAAGATTCTGGAAAGTTGATTTGGCTGAGTCACCTTTTTTTTGTTTCTGGTAGGTAGCCCTTTTGAGTTGTTGGGTGCCGTGATCCAAGGGCTCCCCCAGCTCCTTTCCAATCTTTCTTGATAGTGCTCTTTTTTTCATTAGAGCCATTGCAATGTCTCTCTTCTGGGCAAAGACGTCACTGGCCACAGCATTTGATGGATTTACAGCAGTTGGTCGATCCAGAGCTAAGTCCGTAGACCCATTTTCACAAGAACCAGTGACAACAGAAGCAGAATCAGCAAAGTTTCTTGCTGTTTGGCTTGGCCACGAGGTGGCAGCAGAGAGAAGCTCCGCATCCACACCACTGACTGTTGACACAGGCAGTGACTGAGAAGCATGAACTTCCACCTGTGTGGACACTTGGTGGCTCAGCGGGCCCGGATCCCCCGCAGCCGGGGCTGGAGGACCCACCACCCCCACCGATGGGGCTCCAAGACCCGTCAACGGAGAAAGAGGCGAAGCGGAGCCACGGGAGACACCAGCAGTCAGCGCGGCGGCCCGCAAGCTGAGATCGGCCTCGCAGGGTCCTCTGACTCCATTAGGCTCAACCTCACTCACCGCGGCGGAGGCCTGCGGGGCACGCGCAGCTGACAGCGGAGAGATTGCAGTAGGAGACGGGCTCCCGACCTCCGGCGACGGATCCGATGCCGAACAATGGCCCTCCCCCCGCAGGTCCAAAACAGATTGGCCTCCAGTTATGTTCGGAGACGGCTGGGGGGGGACCTGTGCAAATTGGGGGCGGAGGGCTCAAAGTGTGGAGATTCAGAAGCAGAGTGTGATGATGCAAAGGAAATGTTCGTAGAGTCATCCTCCGATTTTTCCCCCGTTACGCCCTCCAGAGCACCAGGGAAAATATCATTTTTTTTTTTATTTTCTAGCCTACAGCACCTGGTATTCCAAGGCGGTCTCCCATCCAGGTACTAACTAGGCCCAACACTGCTTAGATTCTGAGATCAGACGAGATCAGGCGCATTCAGTGTGTTGTGGCCGTAGGAAAATATCATTTAGTGCGTTCTGGGCACTCGCGACCTTGCGACTCGCGTCCTCCAGTGGACTGGAAGCCATTTGGGTAGGGGACGCCAGGGAGCGCGAGGATGTCACTTTTTTCGGTGTAATAATGCCAGAACTGACATTATTTCCACGGTTTTTTCTAGCTGTGTAAGTTTTACGAAAGTCTTTCTGCTTTCTAGCAAAGATATTTGCTCCTTAGTACCCTGCCAGATGGACTTTTCACTTGGGGGTGGGGAGGAGAAAGTTCAAAATTTTCCATGGAGATTTCAGGTCTCGGGAGCAAGGGGTCCGTTTGTAGGTCCATACCTCCTTACCTCCAAGCCTCAGTAGACTGCAGTTGACTGCTTGCACCTCAGCGAGCCAACTCCGCGTGACCGCTCCACGTGAGTACTGGGGCTTTTGTCCACAAACACAGTAGAAGGACTGCAGGCAGGCAGGAAAGCAGGGAGAGACTCCAGGTGACTGCTCGCACCTCAGAGAGCCAACTCCGAGTGACCGCTCCGCGTGAGTACTGGGGCTTTTGTCCACAAACACAGTAGAAGGACTGCAGGCAGGCAGGAAAGCAGGGAGAGACTGCAGTTGACTGCTCGCACCTGGTCCTTTATTGCATGAGCACCACAACTAGCACTCGAACCCTATGCAGACTGCGAGGAGGGGAAAGAAAAATTGCAATTGCCCCATCCATGGTCAAATGGAATGATATGATTTAAGGCTATGGAGGAATAGATACACATTCACCACCATCATACAACCTCTTCTGTATAAAAGAAATCATGCTGAGGGGGATGCTCTACAGCCAAGTTTAACATTGAAGCATGGACTCTTCACTTTCAATGGGTTGTATCCCACATGTAAAGCATCTCACAAACACAACATTGCATCTTTTCATGATTAATAACTGAAGGGGTGCTATAAATGAAACACTGCCTTTTTAAGATATATAGCAGCCTCTGGCTATATATTCGGTTTTCTCCCAAGGGGTTCATACAAGTCCATTATGTACCGCAAGTGCAATCATTAGTTCCCGCGTTTACTCTCCCTTTATACTGTGGCCCAGTGCTGTGTAGACCGCGTTATAAAAATGGCTGCGTTTGCTGAGAGAAGAACTATTTCCATCTCAAAATATCTATCGCCATTAAAGGCTCGCGGACAGCAAGGCCTTGTGCCACTGACAGAAATAGTGTAAAATAGACAAACAACTCGTCCGCCCTGCCCTTTACAGTGAATAGACACGGCCTACCAGACGTAATGTTTTTACTGAATTCAAAATCCCGAACACATGCATAAGCTATTTAAAAGGACTGCAGATGATTCACGGCTGGGACCGCTTTCTATTTTTCTTCGCGAAAGAATTCAAGAAGGAATTAGACTGCTAAACCACAAAAATGCAGTTCAAACCCACAACTGGCTAAAGGAGAAATAACATATTGTTAGACTTCTAAATGTAGGAAAGCGGCGTCGGAGTTAAACAGTTTATGGGCGTGACTGATCTAAGAGACTGTACTGAAATTAACTATAAACAGTTATCTGACTTAATTTAAACCTAGTCTGTTTACCAATAGCATAAGCACTGGAAATGAACGTTTTGCTGCAACCAATCCCTTAACGATTCAAATATTTGCATGCTCAAAGGTCAATTATTTTCAACTAACAAACAGACACAGGGTTCTTTCAGAATTCAGTTTGTAGCAATTCATGCATCTCTTTTAGACTGGCACAGCACCGCAACACCTCAGGTAGATACCTGACTGTACAACGTCAGCCCAGTGTCTGACTGGAGTCATTAAAAATAGCGCGGAAATACCCTCCAAAGATAACTTCTGCGTCAAGGCTTTGGTCTTTCCAGTCAGGGACAGTTTCACCTGCCCGCCCGCTCTGCGTCTCAAAGAAACCAAAACTGAAGCTTGAAGAGCTGGGAAACTATAGACCTCTCTCGAAAGAGCTGCAGTGGGTCCTTGTGTGCTTGGGGCTCCTGGACGCCCACCAATAGAAGCTTTATTTATTTATTACTAGGTTTTCGCGGCTACATTGCAATTCGATATGGCTTCAAAGCTCGAGGACTGGGTTAGAGGTCAGGACATGTTTCACAGTTAGGCCCGCAGGCCGGATT
Organism: Ambystoma mexicanum; assembly: GCF_040938575.1. Classification (NCBI taxonomy): domain Eukaryota; kingdom Metazoa; phylum Chordata; class Amphibia; order Caudata; family Ambystomatidae; genus Ambystoma; species Ambystoma mexicanum. The sequence continues at coordinate 348,330,607 of NC_090922.1, forward strand.
CCAGCCGAGACTGTGATGGGGGAACGAAGAACATCTAAGCCAACAGGATGTGTTTACATTTCCTGACATATTGAGGGACGACGCAAAGGGATGGGGCGAGAAATGGGGCACTTTAGCATCTAGCACTGCAGGTGGCAATCCTCGTCCTGTAACTTGCACCTGCTCTTTGGGGTTGATGGATGCATCGACAATAGCAGATATGTGATTCGCAAATACCAATCAATCAATATTTGCTTTATTTCGATTATGAACAATCATGCAAGCCAAGAATACGATTCTGTGGTTTAATTTGAGAATCACAAGCAAAGCAAAGGCCCTTCTGTGGTGCCCAGTAGTTCTGAGTACTGGGACCAACCATCTCCTCCTCAAGTCTGCAAAGAGTGGACACAAAAGAAGCGAAAAGTGGACAAGGTGCTGCTTCAGACCGAGGATGGAATCTTGACCCAGTTGCAAAATTGGGGGGCTGTGGAGAATACAATGGCTTCGGAGGCCCCTATGGCCCATCAGCCATGCTCCAGAGAGGCTATGCTCCCCCACCCCAAGATGTAAGGGGATCTGATTGAGGTCTTCTCCTCATCTCCTGAGTCAGAGTCCAGTGTAGCAGAGGGCAAAAAGCTCTTTGGAGCAAATCAACTTAACATAAAATACTAGTTGTGTCTTGCAAAGAAAAAGTGTTTAAGAGCTCTGTAAACACAATCATTGTTAACATTTTGCTCCGATTCTATAGGTGGCAAGTGGAACTTATGGGCTGGCTGGCTGCAGAAAATATAGTAAAAAAGGCTTTTCTCTTATTGTAAATTGATGGCCAAATGCAGGTTAAACCATTACTGAACTGATGAACATTCCTGCAGCACGATCTTCTTGTGGAGGTTGCAATCAGGGCAAGGACCTCTCCTCAGCAGTGGCCTTTTGTCTGGCATGGAGCCTGTTTCAGTGCTGCTGGCTGACCTGTTGTTGTCAACCCACCCTGCTGTTCTGAAAGTACAATAAAATATATATAGATACACTGTAGACAAGCACAGATCCACAATCCTCATTGCATATGGCTATGGGCCACAGATGTTGACACCTTGTTACAACACACGCAAAACGCAATGTATAACGCAAAAGACCATGTTACAGATACAGCGCCCCGTGTTGCTGTTCCAGATGCCTAGAATGGATAGACAGTTAATGTATAAAACTGTGATTGATCCACCGGCAAATCATGAATTGATCAATATACACATGTTGGGGGTCCTTCTAAGCATTCGAACATGAGCCAGTCAGAACTGATCACATTTCTGATGAGCCGGATCCTGCAAAAGAGAAACTACCCCCACTCATAGGGGTATCTTTTTCCATATTATCAGAGTCATCTTTTTGAAACTGAACCGGAGTGCCTCCTTTTCATCGCAGAAAATTACGTAATGTTTGGGCTTTTTTCCAAGGCCCGGGTATTGAGATGGAAGTCGGGGCCCTGACAGTTATGAATATAGAGCAGTGATCCCAAGCCCATAGTTTGCGAGGCTCGCAGAACCCTAAAATGCTCTGGCCCACTGTGTGGAGGCTAAGGAGGAGACCCTACAGTGATGAGACAACAATGGCAGTGTAGGCTGAGCCTGGACATTGCAGGGAAACGAACCAATCAAGCTGCCCCGGTGGACACACAGGGCATATTACTTGTTGTGGAGCAATCTTTACAGTGGGCGGAAGGGCGAGGGTTGGAAGGGCCTGCTAGACTATAGAGAATTCATGCAAAACTGTGACAGTGGGGCGTATTCTTCAGGAATATTATGCATTGTATCAACACACTCCCACTGCACAGGCAAATTAGAATTCCTAATAAGAGCCATCGAGAAATAAAAGTTGTACTCACCTTGGCAGAGTTTAAATAGAGAGTCAGATACAGCTGAAAGATGTCAAAAGCGTTTTCTCCCTGGACTATCATTTTATTCCCGAATTAAAACAGATGATTGGGGATTTGTTACTAAAGGCTGAAGCTTGTGGTTGCATTAAAACCAACACTAAGGGAAGTGATGCAGAATGGAATGCCAGCTGAATTGTATCCTTTCCAATACACCAAGGCATATGCCACCCACCGGGCCCACCTTTATTGCAGATATAACCTCACTATTAAAACCACTTAACCCTTATATCTGCTGGACAAATCATAGGGATTGCACACAATGGGCAGTCACTTCTTGGGCAATAAAGAGGTTAAGTTGTATGGCTAGTATTTATCAGTAGTTGGTTCACACAACGCCAAATTAAGTAAAATATGCCTTTGAATTTTTTGTGTAAACTGTGTTTTCTGCAAAGGTCTGAATTGAAGGGTTGGACTTTGTATAACTACAATTAACTGATGGGGAAATATTTTGTTACCATCGAATATTGTACTGTATGGAAAATATTGTTTATTGCAGAGGCAACTGATTTTGATGATCAGCCTAACAGCCGAGGGGTAAAAAAGTGATCCATGCCAAATATTTGCAATACTGAAGGTCACGTGTGTTGGTTTGTATTCAGGCACATTGGACAAACTAGAATATTTTCATCATGGTATTAAAAACCTATATGATGAACACAAATTAACCGACAGTGTCACACTTCTAGACTTAAATGTTTTGTTGCCAGGCGTGTGGCTTTGTACTGACAGTTTCATTAAACTCATAGACAAGAACAATCTTTCTGGTGTGGACTTATTTTCACACATGGAGGTTAGTCAGATAGTCTGCTGTTTAGTGTTGATATAATTTTCCAGATCCTGAGAACCGGTTTTATAATTAGAAGAGAAAAGATGATAGATACCTTATTGGTACCCATATGACAAAGATACAAAATGGTGGCTGACAACACGTTTTGAGGGAAAAGCAAAAGGAACATAGCAAACGCATGACTTCTGTCTCTACTTTCTGCACAATGAAAGTAGTGACAGAAGCCGTGAGGATAGGTCAGGGCAACACGTTTGTCTTGGAAGCAAGCAGGTTCGAATCTCGGTCTTGCGCTTAGAAACTGGTCTCCAGTATTAAGCACGCTATAAAAGAACAATTCTAATAATTATAATGCCAAGCTGCATTAAACATATTATTCAGAGGCGTTGGGAAATTCTGCCGTTTGATGAAAGCATTGCACCACTCTGCTGATGCTCACTACATTCTCCCACCGCTCATGACATTAAGGGATATGTTGCTGAATGCACATAGACCATTACGTTCTGAAAGACACGCATATTTCGATAACATTCAGATAGAAATATTTGTCTGTCTAATTTTGAAATCCATGCAATATTATCAAAGGGAACAAAGTACTACTCACCTTTGTTGGGAAACAGATTTCATTGAGGCATTACCCTACAGTTAATGTTGATTCCATCTTGGCTGTGCAACAGATGACACATCCTTGCAGATTATGTGATATTTGGAAATCTCATTGAATAGTAAAATTGAGTGTGATTGAAGACATGTGCAATGTGCATACATAAGAGATCCCAAATCAGCAGTGAATAAACACTTACTTCGACAGACATTTTGTTCCCCGAGCTGCTATTTCAAAGCCTGTAGTTGGTCACTTCTCTGCTTGAGGAAATTACTAAAACAATACCTGTGCCAACATGGGTCACAGTGAATATATTCTTTAGATATGGGCCCTCATTACGATACTGGCGCTAAACCATGCCTCTATTAGCATCATGGTTGGTGCCGGTGTTGTAACGGGTCCGCCATGGTTGAATGGGGAATTACCATGCCATTCCAAGGCTGGTGGGGCGGTAATTCCCCATTGAACATTGGCCCTTCCCCATTCCCATTTTTGCCCCATAGGGCCCAATGGGACTGGGGAAGGTGCTAAGTACGGTACTGCAAATTGCGGTACCGTACTTAGCACCAAGGTCCCTTTGCGGGTCCCTACTTTAACGGCTGGTCTAGACCAGCCGTTCAGGTCGGGTCCGCGAAGGGACCTCGTAGTAAGGCGCTAATGGGTTAACGGCGCCGCAGCCTTTTACGGCGCCGTTAACCCATTAGCGCCAGGGTCGTAATGAGGCCCATGGTCTCAGTGAGTGTGACCTGATTGAACTTCCAAAACATTCATTGTTTAGTTAAAATATGGTTGATTTTGTTTAGCTGTAACAATTATGGAGGCCTCTTTAAAGTATTAAACCCACATAATGTTTGGATTTCCACATTCTTCAATATAATGACTTTTAGCTCTTTTAAAATTTAATTTTACGTGAAATGTATACATGTTTTCCTTCAACACTTTGGAACTGCAGAGATGGTCTTCTGTAAAACTATTAAAGAGCTAAATTAAGTATTGGCAAATGCTTTTATTTACTTGTATATACTTTTATGTAATACTTCTATCTGAGTGCACTTTTATTGGTTAAGTGCACTCAGATAGACTGAAGAAACCACCAAATTGTCAGTATATCTTTTGTTTCTATAGTGAGGTAATGCCAGCGGTCGCAGCATAGAAAAAAGAAACACAGAGGAGCCAAGGGAGAGGGGAGTCCTGCACACTGCATTTCTGAGGCACATTAGAGGCTCAAGGACACCAGAATAACAAAGTGAGAATTGGCTGATACCGGACAAGGAGCAGGTAGGCAGCAGTGAGGGCGAGAAATGCATAGAAACCAGACACCCACAGATTAAGGCATCACTGAGAGATCCCGAGAAGGAGAAGAAAAAGTGGAACACCAGATGTTGGAATGAGATAGAGCCACCAGGAAGTTCCCTGACCGAGAGGAGTGCACGAGTAATCAGAAGGGGAATCGTACCGAGAATGGTGAACAGAGGCACACACGAGGAGAGGATTTTGGATGTCGGTTGCCGAAGAGAACACTAAATGAGGATATGCGTGGTGCAAAGAGACAATGGGTCCCAGAGCAAATCTGGACATTTAAGGCACTGGAAAGAAGTTCCAGGGGAAGGGGCTGGGTGGGAAGCACATTGAGAAGATAAAGAGAAGATGATATACATTCTGGAACATAAGGGCAAAGTTCCCAGTGCCACATGAAAAGGATTCAGATTTCAGAAGTGTGAAATAATGAAACGTGAGACAAATTGCCTAGTGTCACGTGAGAAAGAAACAGATATGAGAAGAGTTTCTTTCTGGAACGTTTGAATGAAAAATAGACTGAGTTAGGAGTGCTGAATGCCGAACCTTGGAGTCAATGTTCAGAATGCCTCAAAATTCTGACCTGAGAAGTGCAGAATGCTGGAACAAAACATTGCAGTGAAAGATGAGAAAAAGCCTAATCAGAGAAACATTGAATCCTGGAACTTGGTCTTAAACGGCCAAATGCGAGTTTGGTCTGAAAAATGTAGAATCCTGGAACTTGGCCTGTTAGTAAATAGACTGAGCTGAGAGGTGCTCAATCCTGGAATTTGGAATTATAATTCCTAGTACGACATGTGAAAAAGTCAAATCTCAGAGGCGTTTAATCCTGTACCATGGAGACAAAGTACCTAGTTCTACATGAGAGACAGTCTTATCTGAGAAGTGCTGAATTCTGGAACCCAGAGGGGAAATCTCAGGATAAAGAGTCTGAGCTGAGAAATGCTGGAAACTGGAACCTGGAGCCAACATTCCTAGCGCCATAAGAGACAAAGGTCTGTTTTGACAACTGCCGAATCTTGCAGTAAAGGTTCCCAGTTTATCAAGAGAAAGAAACGGACTTGAGTGGTATAGATAGGCTTGTAAACCCATTGCAAACGGGATGTTCAGGTCCTCCTAAATGGATGAAAAGAAGAAAACAATTCCAGTGATTTATCACTAGAAGGATAATAATAAGCTAAAAGACTTTTAGACACATTTTATTTTTCATTAATTTTCCATCAAAGTGAAAGAATTATGGAAGCTCCAAATGCTCTAGGAGTAAACATTCACTGGATGTCCCAGGCCATCTCACGTACTTGCTATTCTTACCTTTATCCTTCAAAGGAATATGTGTACATTAAAAACAGTGCTGAACGCATTCCCATTCACACAACTCGCTTTACCCCCATTCAAACTCTGGATGGAAATTATTCTTGTAAAATGATAAACATCTCCTCATTACAATCTCTGTCAAACTGGAGCCAGGAGTGGGTATCAAGCAGTGCAGAAAAAAAGAAGAAAGAGAAACACTACAAAGTACACCTGAAAAGCTCACTCTATTATGCTAGTAGACAAACTCCAACTCCATAATCAGCAAAGAAAACATACACCCCACTCAGAAATTCAGAGCACCAAGAACGACTCCACCTCATAAGTCCAACCAGTCCACCTGGGTACCTCCCGATTCATGGCTCACGTCTACCTGCTATGCCTGTGACAAAGTCTCATGACTGAGCCTGACCAGAGGGGATGTTTTGGAATCTAGGTGCCATCCCCCACTATGTGAACTTGGGTCCAAACGAGTTATACAAGAGATTCACCGGGCCTTCCAACTTAGGCCTGAGCCAGTGCAGGGGATCGTCACCCGCCTAGCACCAAAGACATCTTCCCCCTTTATATTCCTGACTATGTCATTAGCTGCCATAGAGCCTGAGTGCCCCTCAATATTAACATTGCAGGAGCATATGAAAGTCCAGGGTGGAGACTGCATTTCATGAAGAAGCAAGTGTTGCGGTGATCACACAAAGAAACAGACACAGTAACATGGGGCTTTGGAATGTTCACATGCTGCGAGGATGTGGCTTACCTCTCTAGGGACCGTGGAGTCCATGAGATGAGAACAGACAGACATCTTTGCAGGATGGAGCTTGGCCCTGTTATCCAAAATCCAGTTGGTCCAAAATCCCATGCGTAGTGGAATTAACAAAGACGGAGAGTGAGCTGCTGGTGGAGTGACGAGTAGTGAAAAGGGAGGCTTGAGGAATGAGGTGGAGCGTTGGAAGAGTGAGGAGGAATTTGGGAGTAGAATTCTGGTGGCAGTTTCAATGTGTGAGGAGGATGGTTGGAACAGAAATAAGGAGTAGTACGAGAACAACATCAGTAAGGGGGAAGGAGAGTAAAGAGGGAGAAGGAGGAGAGGGTGAATGGAAATGGGCAGGTAGAACATTGGTGGCGGTTTTACTAATATGATCATGGTGAAATACCACAAAGGCAGCATAGGAAGGTGAGGACATTACAGAAGCGATAGTGTAGGAAGTAGGAGACGATGCTGAGCTCCCTTTAGGCATAAGAATGCTGCAAAACAATGAGGCGGTAGATAGAGGGTGGGAGTTGGGGGACAGTCCCTGGGAAAGGGAGGTGGTAAAACAGCTGAATAGAGTAGGTCCTGCTTCATAAGCAAGCTGTGTGTGATCTGCTCGTCACAGGTGAGATCCCGGCAAATCCAACTCAGCCTTTCATCCCTGCAAGGTTAATAAATGACTACCAACTTCGGTTGGGTGGTAATTGTATGTGAATATGTTTATACATAGCAAATCATTTTAAGGTCCCTGTTATTTTGGTGGCTGGCATAGCCTTCACCAGTCTCAACCAACTACTGGGGATGCCAAAACCCTCAGAGGTGAACTGAAGGGTCTGATGTCTGAAGTCTGGACATAAGTCTGGGTGCTGCTTGCTGCTTGACCCTGTGTGGACAGATTCCAAAATATAAAGGGCGAAAAAGCAGAGGGTAGGCAACCAGAAAACCACATGCAAAGAAAGAAGCAAGAAAGAAGCCCGGTTACACTTAGAAAACCTGGCTGTTACGTGTCTCTATGTGCAAACCACCAAAAATGGGGTTACTCTGGAGAATGAAAAAGGGCTTAGGGGAAATATCCTCAAGGGGCTATGTTGTGTTTTGCATTGCTTTACCTCACCCATTTGCACCATCCTTGTAAAATACCTTTACTTTACCTTTTTACAGAAATCTGGCTCTTGTGTTGATCCTGTTGAGCTTTTTCACTCTGCATTTTCATCTTGCCAGCACTGGAAGGTCGTACCTCTTGTTTTTAAAGTAACCCCTGCACAGAAATTACTAAATGGGATAAATGTGGGTTTTTGTCCATGCAGCAGGCACTAAATACTCCAAGAAATCCCAACTAACAATTAGGCAGCATTTCAAAAAGGGGACTGTGATAGAATGTCATCAGGTAAGGGCAGTATAGCCGGAGCTTTTTTGATTTTTAATGGAAAAAGGATGTTGATAATTATTGTTCTGAACCTGTGGTCTGCTGCCCAGACCCCACTTTCATAATGCCTCATGCCCAAAAGCATATCACAACTATGTAGCTTGCTGTGACAGTCTGCTGACATCCACAGCAACTGTCATGCAGTGTCATGCAGTGAAGCCAGGGCAGGCTCAAAGGTTACATGTGCATTCATGCACACAGCTGCTGTAACACAAAGTTCCAACAGATAGAGGTGACGTTTAATGGTATGCATCTCTGGTTCATAATATTATAAATGAGAACCCCAGGAGCCTGGTGGTGAAAACGAAATATAAGCTGTGTCTGGTTTTGATATGGTGGCTACTGAAATTACACAATTATGCAGCCACAAGCAATTGATGTCATTTTATTGTCAGCTTGATGAACAGTAACTTATTTATGAAAGGGGCTAGTGTGGGTTAAGCTGCCTGCCTGAGCTGGCTGCACCCACAACAACCACGTGGGACACACCCAGAAAGCCTCTCCGGTAAACCCCTAGAAAAGGCTTGTCACATCCTCCAGGGAACAAGAGTACTCCCTGTGGATTATGTTGGGAACCGATACTCCAAAAGCAGTCCTGTCACTACAACGGCCACCTCTAACCAGGGTGCTGATAAATTGAGACCTTTTAATGGAGGCAGACAGAGGAAAGGAGAAAAGTTAGAGTAGCTCAGGAGAGAGCTGAATTCCACAGAAGGGTCCTACGATCTTGCATTTTGCAAGGAATCCTAGATGTCCTGTCCCACACCCCACTTCCTGCAGACAAAATACTCTGGGTATGATATCAGAAGGCAAATATATGTATTACAGGAATCTTCTTTTACTTTTCATCCTTTTCTGCGTCTCTGCATGCACAATATCTGCTTGTCTCTTTTCTATCCAGTCCTGGATGTCTTCACACTATTTCTATCTTAACTCATCCAAAACCAACATACTATTTTTCCCTTCCTCTCAAATTTCTCCTTCCATTCTCTTTTTCCTAACCCATCTAATTTTCTCCACCTCTGCTTGCAATCTTGGTATTACGTTTGATCCTTCTCTGTTTTTCTCCACCCATATTATTGCCACTGCTTGCATCTGTCAATAACACCTTTTTCAATATACGTAATACTAGTCCATTTCTAACTTTCAGGGCAATTAAGCTCTTGGTCTCTAGCATCATTCTTGCTTGTCTTTACTATTGCTCCTCTCTTTTTCTTGGTCTTCCTGCTTCTCATCTTGCCCATTTTCCTGTCTATCTTTCATTCAATGTTATGTCCTATATGCTCCCTCTCTCCCTGTAGCTCCCAGAGGCTTTTAACTCTCTCCATTGGTTATCCTTTGAAATCCGTCTTCAATATCATTTTCTTTCTATTGTTTTAAATGCCTCTTTGTCATGTGTGGGAAACCTGACAGTGTTCTCCGACCTACTCCCCAGGGATCTTCCATTCAGACGGCCAGGGAAGGGCCATTGCTTTTGGATCCTGACCCTGGGGGTGGACAAGTGTGGGAGGATCACCTGAGTGGAGGGCCACAGGGGATTGGGAGGAATATACCCAATGGCAAGACATAGTGTTCCCCCTTTTCAAATTGTACACCAACCCACTCTCACACAGCCTTTATGGGGTATTTTGACTCTCACCCCATCTCCCCCTCCCCATGTTCAAAAAGTACTGGGACGAGGAAGAGGCGATCAGGAGCAATGATGATCACCCATAGAAACAACATAGGGATGCAAAGTGAGGCTTACCATCTAACACCTTTGAATTGTCCCATTAATAGAGTCAGGAAAGGTCAGGCACTTTTCCCCAACTGTGTATACCTGACTCCAATGGACTCACCTGCAGAATAAAAAGGGTGGTTCTGGCAGAAGCATGGATCGAGCTGGGGTTGCTGGATTGAACCAGGAGGCCAAGGAGCAGAAGGCTGTAAGGAGAGGAGCCCAGAAAGACCGGTGGAGTGTGGGACGCTGAGATGCTGGCCTGGTGTGTGTGAAGGTCTGCAGCATGGCGAGGAAGCCATGCCTCCAGGAAGCTGGAGCGTAACGGAAGGTAGTCTATCGCCCTTGTTTAGGCTAGTGCTCGTTCCCCTGGAACATGTGCAGGTCCAAGGGATGCCTGACGGGCAGGTGGTGAGACACTGACCTCGACCCAAACCCATTGACCTGCTTGCCAGCGCTGCGCTTCTATTGGTGAGTTTCGTGAGCCAGAAATAAACTCAGTATCCTGTTGTTGGCTGGAGCGGGAGAAGGAGCGTTGAGAAAAGTGAACAGCCTGGTGAGCGAAAGCAGGAAAAAGCAAAGCAAAGCAAGAGAAAGGGAAAAGCAAAGCAGAGCAAGCGACGAGCGAAAGCTGGAAAGGGCGCTAGAGGTGCAGAAGTAAAGAGACAGAGCAAGTGCCAAACAGCTAAAAGAGGGTGCAAGGAACCTGAGAGCGAAAAAAAGGGTGCAAGTGAACCAAAATGAATGCAGAGAGTGCAAGAGCCATGTTAATGGGAAAATGGAGGCGCAAGAGAACATGGTGAGAAAATGAAGGTGCAAGAGAGCACAGTGAAAAGAAAAGATAGGTGTGCAAGTCTGCATGAAGGAAAAGAAGGTGTTCAGGAAGCACAGTAAAGTGGAAGAGAACAGAGTGAAAGAGGCACAGAGGAGGAAAAGGTGCTAGAGAATAAGGAGAGGGGTTAGAGGTCATAGTGGTCACGCCTGGGAGGAGCAAAGAATCTAGCGTTCTCAAAAGTCTCTGATACTACCCCCATGAAAGAATTTTCCAGTGAAAGGTACATCCTGACAAGAGGAACATTTTGTTTGTTTGTTGAACTGCGGAAAGAGGGGCCTAGGCTTGGGGAAGGGAACCCTAAGAGGCCCACTAAAGACATTGTTGAACTTTGTGAAGAGAGGCCTAGACTTGGGGAAGGGAGCCCTGAGAGGCCTTTACAGAAACTGTGTTTTTTTGTTTGGAACTGGAAGTATTAAAGCTTGGGGAAGGGAACACCAAGAGACCCAGAGACATTGTGAACTCTATTGACCTACGGCAAGAGCCCTCCGTGGAAAGTTCCAAGGGCAACCCTTTTGAGTTTAACTATTTTGAACTGGCAGAACTACACCTATTGATAAGGCCACCTGCAATCAGCTGTGATTTATATTTTCTTTTTGAGTCACCATTTTTCCTTTAACAAGATCCCCTATCACATTTGGTTTAAGAGTGACGGAAAGCGCAGGTTTGGAAAAAGGCAAACTTTGGTATTGGACTTACGGACAGTGACGGCCCTTAGAAGCATCAGTTGAGGGAGCAATCCCCTTAGAGTTAGCGCCAGATAGGCATTACATTAACCCCACAGAGTTTGATAATAAAGGTTTTCAAACGGTGACTTTGAGTCTGTGTCCCTCTTGATACCATGCCTGCCTCACACATGGAACCTCCCAACCTCTGTTCTCTTATATCCAGGTACTAACTATCACATCCCCTTTGGTCCCAATCTCTTTTTCTTTCACGCTTTTTCTCCCTTAGACACCAACCTCTGGAACTCTCTTCCTCTACCCATCTGCTCTCTTACCTTGTATTCTTCATTTCACACTCAGATGAAATCTCACTTTCTCTCCTCTTCTGAAACATGTAATTTCTCTAGTTTATTTGATGTACCGTTGACTGATCGATTTGATTAATTTGATTAATTTAATTCCTTTGTTCTGCATTAAGCACTATATAAGCACAAATAAATGAAAATAAATTAAAATTAGTCTACAGTGTACCCTTAACAACAGGCTTGCTGAGGGCCAATCAACTGGTGTATTCTGCCTCTATAAATGGGGAAGCTCTATATGGTGCGGAGGGACCCTACCATTAGTTGATTCATCTTTGGGACACTTTTGAAGAAAGATTCACTGGAACCTAATTAGGAGTGCAGTCTACTGCAAGTTTCTCTGCCAGAGAGGTGAAGACCAGAACTCCAAGGGAGAGGCACGCTCCTCTCCCTAACTATCTCAAGGGTCAATTTGGGAGGACTGGATGGCTGTACAAGGCTTACTGAAACTGAGGCACTGGTAGCTAGAACCTGCTAAATATAGGTGACAGAACCTCGCAAGTGATCTTTACAAAGTTTCTTGGCTGAAAATGGCAGACAAAAGCACTCACCTTGCCCCAGAGACCCTCAATTAGATCTCCCAGTGACTGCAAAGGCCAGATAGCAGCCCAAAGCCTGTTTACCACCTCAAGATGATTTTTGAGTAGGCTTGACCATGGTTGGCCCACTCAAGCCGCGACAAATCCTGCAATGCTGCATCTGCCACTCCAAGAACTTTGAGTCAGTTTACCAGCTTTTTGAAACATCTCAAAGCCAAGTGCACACATTGAAGTGCATCGTCCTCAACTCTACCGCTGGCTTGACTCCCTGGAAGACACTGACTTGATGCATCTTGACCGCCTACTTGACCCAAAAGAAGCATCATCTCGACCCGTCTCAAATGCCTACTCGACCTAGCGGAAACATCATCTCGTACCGACTCGACCACCCACTTGACTGCTGACTCGACCTGAGTCATTGACTCGATTCACTGGGAGCCCTGTCTCAAACTCATCTTGACCCTACTCGCCATTGGGATAGCATGACTCGACCATCTCGACAGCGGCTCGACTGCAGAAAAGCACCTTAAACTCTGCCCTGACGCTGCTGAGCCCTTAAAGATAAGAACTGCAGGGGTTGGCCAGTAGAGTTTGTGAGCATTTTGTTAGTTTAAATAAAAATCTTATTTTTTAAAACCTTGCCTGGACATTCTTTTATTTCGATACCACACTACTATTGTTGTTTGGATTAGCTCTGTACTAGTTCACAGCCCCCATGAACAGTATAGGCCTAACCTCGGCCCACATTTTCTAAAGAGGCAAAGGGGGGTATACCGGCTGAGCGATGCTTGTTTCACCTTAATGATTGGGATCACTGCTGGCTTACAAAATAAACCAAAGTGGAAAATTTCAAAATATAACATTCCGCAAAATGTGCAATATTTTGTGCAAATATCACCTGCCCTTCTAATAGGCCAAGCACAGATCACTCACTCTCTGTTAATCCTAATTTCAGCATAACTTTAGGAGTACAATAATTACAATATAGAATTGTTATTGAAGTCTGATTAATAAGTGTGAACGACCCAAAAGAATGTTATTAGTAATTTTTCTCTTAAGTGCTATGTCAATAGCATGGTCTAATTCATATGCCCAGGTGTTGCCCCTGGTTATAGCTCTGAATGCTATTGATTCCACAGATGCAAGTGGTCCGCTCTAGTGGTTGGATAAACTTTAAGAGGACGAACCAAACATTATTTTGCGTTCTTGGATTGAGTTGCTTTTATTCCAAGGTTCAATACTCATTTCAATATAGTCTTAAGTATTCATAACAACAATATTTCCCACTGTAACGCCCACCTGGTTCCCACGGGGGCGCTGATCTAGTCTGGATTACTGCGGCTTCTTCTGGCGTGCTGCGCAGGACCCGGAACACCGATTGGACAGGACCTCCAAATCGTGCTTCCTTGGCCCGTAGGAATATCCTTCTGCAGATAAGAAAGGGGATTAACAGTCTGCAGAATGGTGTGCTAGCTCCCCTCTTCCCCACTCCGTTCCTCTCTATTCCTCCAAACCCGGTTTAAGCTCACCTTATGGTTTGGAAGGTTGAACTCTCCATCCTGCTTCTGGTGCAGGGGCGCGCTTTCGTCCAGTTACTTCACTGGTTTTCAGAATGGCGCTGGCAAAATCCACTTGACTTTCCTGAGCCATGCGCCGTAAGTATGAAAGTTCAAAGTTCAAGTGAGGCCCCCTTTATGCTGTCTTTCTCACCTGTGATCTGTCCTTTATTTCAGGTGCAGAATGAAGGCGATGCGTCGAGGGGTTAACCTGCAGAGGTGAGTAGTAATGAGGGCGATCCCTCTAGATGTCCTTATCATTCCTCTGAAATGTCTCTAGTCCTTTCCCCATAGGGGCCGGGGTACGGTACCTGCCAACGGGGCGGCGCCGACCCGAAATGTGGAAGAAAAGCCAGTAAGTATTATGGCTGTTAATCAGGCTTTCCTTCTGTGTGTCCTTCTGCTCACCTTTTGTTTCTTCTTCTCTCCCCTAGGTGCAGAGATGTGGCGTCCGATGCTGACAGCCGCGATGGAGCCGGGAGATGTCTCGAGGACAGGACAGGTGAGTGAAGCGTGGCGCTGCAGCGAGCAATGCGATGCTTTTAAATTGAAGTCTTTCTTCAGGGATGCTGGCGAGAAGATTCCGGATGCAGGTAAGAAGCTTGAAATAATCCTTGGTTTTCACCTTTCTCTTCTCTTCCTTCCTTGCAGGTCTTCCAGGTTCAAGACGGGCGTGGCTGTAGTCCAGGAGCAGGAGCAGACACGGTGAGCGTTAAGCTGCAGGAAGCAGAACAACGCGAAGCATGAGCTGCTGTCTGGGCGTGGCTTAAATAGCCTCCAAAGAAGTCCCAAGTATGTATCCTTCCCCAACTAGGTATGTATCCTTCCCTGGCCACGCCCGAGTGAAAAAATAGTCCCTATGAAAAAATAGTCCCTTTCAGGTCTCAGGGAGGCCTGAAGCGTGCAGCATGGTCTGCATCAGGTAAGTGCACAAAACACCTCCCTTTATGAGCCTGGCGCCTATGGCGCCAGGACTGATGTCCAACATGAGCCTGGCGCCAAAGGCGCCAGGACTGAGTCCAAAGAGTCCCTATAAGGGGTCGCTGGGCTTTTACCCGAGGGCATGATGCCTGCTTCCGGGGGTGCTGGGCCTGGCCTGATGCTCCGGGGGTAGGCATCATGACACCCACCTTGTCTGCTTCTTTGATAACAATATTGGGGTATGTGGATATGTTTTGTAATGCCAAGTACTCCACTGGTTTGAGATTGCTGGAGAGCATTTGTGCTGTCACCCTGACTTGTCAATTAGTTTGTTTGTTTCTAATACAACAGCTTTTTGAAAAGTATCAATTACACTATCTCTTGGTGTTGGGGGAATACATTTGGATCTAGGTTTAATTTCTTGCATTTTTAAATTCCTAGGTGCAATGTCAAGATCTTGAAGAATATTGGACACACTGCTTTCACTATCATCTTCTATGTATAGAAGCAAATGCGTATTTTCTATATCCGTTATTGTAAGATCACTTATTGGAGCAGTATCGTCCAAGTGCACAGATGGGCTATTTCTTTTCACAAACAGCAGAAGGTAGAGATAGATGTGATGACAATGATTTCCGCTTTTTCATTAATTACTTTTTGCATTTTTAGTGCGTGGTACGCATTGACGTTAATAATAGAAATCCTTCTTAAGTACATATTTCTCATAATTAAAAGATGTATTTTTTATATAAGAGTGTAAGATGCATTCATGCATTCATTGAATGTTCATTTCTGAGTGTTATCAGAGGCATTTGAACATAAATATTAAGTGTGGGGTTTCTATTTGAATGATTGTGTATTGATATTATGTAGAGTACCGGATGGTGTGAGCAGTGGACTATCAATAAAAATATAATGTGACATTGGTAAACCTCTCCTGTGTTGGCAATTGAGAGCATCCATCCACAGCAGGGGTTGTTGCATGCTCTCTTTACTGTTGCACAGTGACAGGTACATTCTGTTCTATTCTAAATATTTTTTATTAGATTAGGCGCTAACTCGCCCGCAGGCCTCAAAGCGCTCACAGACAATACAAACAAAAAACACAGAAAGGAAAGCAATGGCAGTGAGCTTACAATCAGAGACCAGAAGGAGGAGGAAAAGAAGAAGCTTTTCTAAATTGGGCAGTCGACGGAAGCTGCCTGATCAAAAGGGGTAGATCATTCCAGACCCTTGGGCCCCAGGCGTTTATTTTCTGAGTTTAAAACGTGTTTGCAGTAACAGGTCCTTGTTATTGGACCACAACATTTGCATGTGGTGCAGTCTCCTCATTCGTGATTCAAGATAGCTAGGAGCAATACCTGCAAGCCATTTATACACCAGGCACAATGCTTTAAAGTGAATCATTTGAAGAACAGGGAGCCAGTGTTCGATTCCATATACTGCTCTAACAGCCCCACTCTGAATAGTCTGCAATTTTTTTACGTTTGCATGTGAGGTGCGGACTAGTAGGCCATTACAATAATCAAGCCTAGAGTTAATGGTAGCTGTGGCTATCAAAGCCCTATTTGCCTCTGACAAGTATGGTTGTATCTGCCATAACAATTGTGTCATGTAGGTGCTGCTAGAGCTTAGATAGGAGACTTCAGTTTGCTGAAGTTTAAGTTGCAATCAAACATAGCCAACATGGTTAGAAACCTGAATACTAGCCCAACCTATTGAGAAGGCCTCATACTGGGAGCCCAATCCAATGTCTTAAGCTTAGCTGTACTACAGAGAATTAAAATTTAGTTTTTCTTGTCATTTAACGCCAGAGAGTTCTCTTCCATCCAGACTTTAACTGCATCAAAGATCCTAACGACCAACAATGAGTCTGCCTCATAGGAGCCTGACAATTCCAGGATAATTTGAGTGTCATCAGCATAATTTGCATATTTGACACCCAGACTATCCAAGAGATCAAAAAGAGGTTTTGAATAAATGTTGTACAGCAGCAGGGATACACTGGAGCCTTGTGGAATACCACAATAGAGGAGAACCTCTTGTGACTTAAAGTCCCCACTGGCCACCTTGGCCCTCCTCGGTCCAAGAAAGGATCTGAACCAGTTTGCTGCCAGCTTGGAACAATTGCCAAACTCACTTAGCCTGTCTGCCAACCTATCGTGATTAACCAAATCAAAGGTGGCGGACTAGTGCAACAGCAGCAGCATGGCCAGGCTTCACTGATCAACAATTTCGGCTACGGCAGATTTAACTTCCACCAGAGCCATTTCCGTTCCATAGTTTTTCCTAAATCTAGATTGGCCCTTGGACAGAAGGCCCCTTTCTTCAACAAAGGGGTTATACTGGGTACAGGCAACTGTATCGATAATCTT
Organism: Ambystoma mexicanum; assembly: GCF_040938575.1. Lineage (NCBI taxonomy): Eukaryota > Metazoa > Chordata > Amphibia > Caudata > Ambystomatidae > Ambystoma > Ambystoma mexicanum. Next base: position 348,347,655 of record NC_090922.1, read on the forward strand.
TAATAAGAAAGGGACACTTGTTATAGGGCGATAGTTTAGGGGTTCCTGTGGATCTAAGCCTTCTTTCTTTAACAAAGGGGTGATCCAGGCTTCCTTAATACAGTCTGGAACTTTCCCTTCCTAGAAGGAACAGTTTATAAAGGACGTAACTGGTGTCGCAATGCTGGGAAAGTATTCCTTGAACAAGGAAGGAGGGAAGATATCGCCCTTACATGGTGTAGGCTTCAAGTTAGCAACCATTGTTGATAGCTCATGAAATGAGACCTGTTTGAACAAGAAGACATCAACATCTCTATCCTCTTCCATGCTAATGGTCGTAATGTGCATGCTATTTGCATGAGATGTATGTTGGTTTTATTGGTGTACTCCCTTGGTGCTGTCTAACCTTTTGAACAAAGCTTTCATGGATCTTCTGGCACCGTGCATCATCCACTACTAACTGTGACTCTTGTGTCTTCCCTTTTAGCTCTAGATTTTACCCCTAAGGTATGCTCTTCCATCTTAGCTTTTTTTGCTCTCAAAATAGCATCTTTATAATATTTAGCTGCTTCTTTATACAGAGCCATGGTATTTTGTGTGGGATTTTTCTGCCAGCGTCTTTCAGCTGTTTGAGCTGCCTGGCTGCCAGAATATCTGGAGAGAACCACTGGTTAGCACTGAGATGTACTTCTTTTCTTATTTAAGAGGTTTTAAGAGGTGCTAACTTATCAAAGGCGACATTTAAAATGTCTCGCAGCTGGGTGGTGGATGATTCCAATGAACAATTACCCTCAATAGCCAGTAATTGGGAAGAAACAATGGAGTTGAAGGCCTCCAGTGAACCGTTGAGAGTGCATCTGCGCAAGATGGATTTCGGGCCCGGGCCTCCTCTATCCGTAATATGATCAGAGGTAAGAAGAGCAAAATGAATAAGATAGTGCTCTGACCAGCAGCAGGTTTTTACATTGAGTGGTGAGATTATCTGATTTCTGGATAGAATTCCATCCAGTATATTACCTCCTTGGTGAGTAGGGATGGTAACATGTTGGTTTAGCCCTATACTCTGCAGGAGGTTCATTAAAATGCCCATCTCTGAGTCCGGTGCTTCATTAGCCCAGAGATTAAAGTCACTCACGACTAATAATGGGGCCAGTTGTTTGTATGGGATTCCAAAAAAGCCAGGAGTTGTTCCCGAAAGTCTGGCAAGGTGATCGCAGGGCGATAAAGAATAAGGAGGCTGAGGGTGATTGTAGGACTTAGATTCACTTTTACCAGCAAGCCCTCACAAGCATCTAATACAGGAATTGTTTGATGGTTGATAGTACCCCCCTCAGTCTCCACCATAGTAACGGGCGTTGCCATAGCTAGTTGTGATGACTCCGCTATATGTATACTAGTGTGGGACCCACCTAACATAGGAGAGAAGTAATCTGGGGCACGGCCACGCATTTGAGCTTGCAGCCTCATTTTGCGATTTAAATGAATATGCCTAATTAAGTCATTTTTTGACGTGTTACACAAATGAATAGCAAGCTTTAGTACTTACCGTATTTGCAAACCCACAGACAAGGAAACGCAGTATGGAATGTCCTCCTGCCCTCTCCCTCTCCGTGCCCTCTCCGTGCACGAACTGGCACCAACCGGCTTGTTTGCGCCAGGCGCATTCGCGTAAAAAATATAAGAGGGCTGGGATATGTAGTCCACTGAGGCAACCTGCGTGCAGAGCTGATAGCAGTCTCTGATTCAAATTGCACAGATTTAAAGAAGCTAAAAAGGAGCTAAGTGAGCAAGAGGATCATATTAGAAATTATAAGGACAAGGTGTAGAGGAGGAGCCAAGTACCTCTACCAGAGGTTCCGCCACTAGTCTGCCTATATGTTGGCAGCCAGAGATTGTGACATGTGCAATACCAGTAAGAGTGCCAATACAGCGAAAAATCCTTGAAACAAGGTATCCATTGAGAAAGCTCTATATCTATTGACAAAGAAATTATGATCTTCTGAAGGAAGTTCCGGAAGAAGTGTAAAAATGAATGAAAGAAAGAACTGGCGACGTCACATGAAGTAGAGGTGACGCACACAGAAGAGATATAAATGAAGTAAGGATATAGACCCTATAGAACCTGATGGCGAAGTAAGGAAATATGCAACATTTCGCCCCTGAGCTGAAGATTGCATGTGCGGAGAATCACTGAAGAAAATGCAAAACCATTTTACAATTGTACAGATGCCGTAACGCAAGTAGATGAAGTAATCATAAGGCTAGCTATGTAGTGAATAGATTTCGGCGATGCGATAATGTATATACATAGGAATATATAGAATCTGTATGTTCCACAATGCACTTCAGCAAACTTGGACCCTGTGAATGGATGAATTGAAAGTGTGCCGCAGCAGAATAATAGCTGACGGCAAAGGAAGATTCGAACAAAGGCTTGTCTGGCCCAGTGTCAAGAGTCGGGCCGCCGAGAGCCTTGTCATGTACTTAAGAAGATACAAAAACATGAGAAGCAAGCTCAGCTCCAGTTTGAGGTGTAATGAAAACCATCAAGGGTGTCAAGATATCTTCATTTAAGGGTATTAAAATACAATGAAGAGCTCAAAAAAGGGGTCTATAGTCACATGATCGAATGAGAATAGACTTTGGGTCGAGCTACACCAAGACCAGAAGATAAGACCATGCTTCACTCCCTTTTATTCCCAGGCACAGTGAGGCTCTGCAAGGCCAAGTTCAAAGGGTTTAATTGAATGGCAGAATGCAGGAGTGATGATGGATGTTGAGCTAATTGGGTGGGGAGGCATGACCAGGCCAAACCCCCCAGCACCTGAAGTCCCAGTTGCGTTCTGCTAGCGTGTGGAAACTTCCAGAAGGGTATAAGCGTGCCAACCAATTATAGAGGTGCCCTATAGTTTGATTAGCCAATAGTATGTCGTATATTTCATGGCACAGAACATGACTTGCACTTGGGTTGGGCTTAGTTGCCCACCTGACCTTAGAGGGTATCTAGTATATTCATCAAAAATGGATTCATCAAATTCAAATCCATCGAATTTTATTAATTGAAAATACTTTCCATAGAAATGCATTTTCATTGAACAAAATTTGATGGATTTTTTAAATCGAGGGTAAGGTTTAGGTTTTGGGTTTGGGTTAGCGTTAGGGTTTGGGTTGGGGTAGTGTTTGGGTTAGGGCTAGGGTTAGGGGGGTGCCCATAGGGTTTCGGGGAGGTTTGGGGGGAATCCCCCCTTAAATAATAATCACTAAAACATTACATGCAGCTCTCCAGTGCCGCAATCCTTTGAAGATTTCGGCACTGGACAGCTCCATGGAACGTTTTAATGTGAAAGAAAATGCATGGAAGTGCTGTCTTTTACATTTAAAAGTACATATCCATTGAAACAATTTGTCCGTCGAATATAGGAATGGACAAGTTTCGATAGATATGTACTTTTACATGTAAAAGATAGCATTTCGATGCATTTGTTTTCATTAAATTATTTTCGATGGATATCATTTTCGATGGTTTTGTTTCAATGCAAAGACTATAAACCACCTTAGAGATCCAATCACGTCCCTGCAGCCCATAGAAAGTATATGTAGATGTTCCCTGTTGACCAACTATAATCTAGAGTAGGTTATCTTATTTTGCCACGTATCCTGACGTTACTCATGACGAATATTTAATATAAAGGCAATGTTTTTATGAATTATGTCGAGATAAGTCTGTGCGGCGTCCGTTGATGTCCGTTGTACTCTTTGTTTTAAAGACTTGTTATTAAAACAGCTTTACCTTTTGCCAACTTCTTGAGTCGGTCTGATTGTTGATGTTTGAGTAAGATCTGCATCCCCATCCATCTCAGATACTGTTACCTCGTTTTATAGGACCCGTTGTTTGGATTCAAAGGTAATCACAATTTAACTTTGGGTTTGTACAATTTAAGAGTTGACATGCTTTTCCCTACCTCTACACGTACCTCATCCCCTGCTGGGGGGTTCTTGGACATTCCCATAGGGGTGGAGTGAAGGCTCTGGAGGTAGGGGTGATACAAATGACTTCACTTTGGCAACCATAAAGCAACATTATTCACCCTCTCCTACATCCTAAGAATATTCTCCCTACTTAGTTACCGAAGAGGAGCTAGAGGGGGAATTGCTATAGGCCTAGCGTTACAAAGAATAATACACACACTAGTCAAGAGCAGGGTGTAGAACAAATAGCTTAAAGCACACTCTTGTGAAGAGTACTCTTAACAGCTATCTAGCTAAGAGTTATTAAAATGGCTAACCCACATATTGATATCCCTATACCTGTAAACTGCTGCTGTGCAGTAACCTGGTGGTTACAGGAAGGAGGTGTTACAAATGTCAACACCAACTTTACAGTGGCAGTGCCTGGAGGATTGCCACGGGAAACCATGTTCACATATATGAAGACACCTGGTAACAAACCAAGAGATGTATTTGCGACCCTAGACCTTAGGAGGGATCTATATCAAATACTGTACACACACTATGGGTTTCCTGAAGTAGCCTTGCAGCATGTAGACCACCAGAACTGGTTTCAAGGGGGCTTGACATTCCCCACCACAAAGGCTAGAGATGGTCCTTTTGCAATGGAAGGGTTAACCTTAGAACATATCGTTAGGTTCCACCCAAATAGGGAGACAAATGTCCCTTATACCAGGGACACTATGACATTCTGGTACAACATTTTGACACTGTTAGCGCTCAAGCTGTAGACTACAGAGTCACAGAAGCTGCTCCGGCAGCACCCAGACCAGTAATATCAGAGGAGGAAGGGACACTTCCATTCAAGACCCTCAAAGCATTTTGGGCACTTGCCCCACAAGGCAAGAGGAAATCCCTAGATGGTATTCTACTAAGCTGAGCCAGCTAGAGGCAGCCTACCTTCAGGTCACTCCTCAGCAGAGGCAGAGGGTGCTAGCAATTATAATTCCAACACATTGTAATCCACCTATGGAACACTGTGTTGCTTGGGTGTCAGTGTATAGTTGGTTGTATCTTCATTTGCAACACTTACATCCATTCTGGGAGAGATAATGAACTCCCAGGGAGAAAAGGCAGCAATGAGTTTAGGGCTGGCAATAGCTGGGCAGGGCAATTATACCATGATACAAGGAATACTTATGTCCCTAATAAAAGGTAAGTCAGTAAAACAAGACGTCCTCAAACGCTTAGCAGCATTGCCCAGTGACCAGGAAAGGAAACTCCAGTTTGGTCACATTGTGACAGCTACTTACAAGCCCCTAGGCAGAGATCATCTGGGTAGACCCCCCGGGGAATGGCAAAGGAAGGAACCAGGTGAGAATAAACACTCCAAAAGAGCACCACCTACTAGTACCACTGGTACCAGACAGGAACCAGGCATAAATACCTTCTCAGCTAGAGGCAAAAGGGAAGGGCAAGGGCTTCCAGCATGCCACATGCTAATGAAGGAAGGGAGACCTTTTGTAGCAGAACAACATCGGCAGAAAGAGATAGTACCAGTTTCAGGCAGGAAGCTGGTTAGGATATAAAACCCTTTAAAGGCAGAAGAAGTGGAGAAAAGTGTACCTACCAGTTACGGGATAGGGCACAACTTCGGCAGCCACAAAGATAGAGAGATGAAGACAATCCTTCTTCTCCTTCACAGAAAGAGAACAAACAGGGCTCGGCACTCAAGGGAGAGCAGAAGCCTGCCAGGAGGGAGGAGAAGAAAGGAGAAAGGAAGGAAACTTTATCTTTGAGAGTGGACAATGGCAAACGCTCTGAACCAGACGCACAGGATAATACCAGTGACTAAAGATTCAAGGGATAATTTAGTGGTACAGTTTGACTCTGGTACGCCCATTTCCATATTTAAAGAAGGGCACAAGAAGCTTTTACATCACATTTCCAGTGATCATAAAGTAGAGGTTATTACTCCGACAGGAGAAGTGGTTGAGGACAATACTGTGGATATAGTTTCAATTCACCTTGAAGGGGAACATCCAATGGAGATAGACGTAATATTCTGGTCCAATTTGCATATAACACAAGACGGCATTTTAGCAGAACCTGATTGGCCCAGACTTATGTTAGTGAAAGCCCTAGGGGGAGGAAGTGATTAAACAAGCATTTTCAGATGAAGTTGAGGAAGATGCAGTAAACTCTTTGCCGACTCATGGGCTGTTTTAGGTGCAGCACAGTTATCCAAGAATCATATAGGACATGACATAGATTGCCCTCCACATAAAATGCCAGTGTTTGCAAAACAAAAGTCTCAGAGACAATATCCAATCGAGGCACATGCTATACCACATTTGAAAATAATTGTGGATCAGTTGTTAGATCAAGGGGTTCTGATACAATAGGCAAGCCCCTACTCTATGGCGTTACTTTCCGTATCCAAACCAGATGGTACATATAGACAGGTAATTGACTTTGGATTTTAAATGCTATTATATGCATAGAAGCTGTATAGAACATGCATAGTTCAGGCCTTCTGAGCAACATACAAAGATACACATATAAGATTGTAATGGATCTGGGGAATGGATTTGTTGCACAACCTTTGGATTGAGAGAGCTATAAATACACAGCTATAACTTTTAGGGGAAAACAGTTTTGCTTCACAATTGGCTCCCACATGGGTAAAAAATCAGTCCTGGGCTATTCTATGGTAGAATACAATCCCTCTTAGAAAGCATACAGACATGCTGGATGTATGTAGATGACATATACTGTACAGATGATGATTTAGATGAACACTCAGAGAAGGTGGACATAATCATAAGAACACTAGCAGCTAAAGGTTACATTTTTTACTTTAAGAAGTCTAAAATAGCTCATAGAGAAATTATATTTCTGGGCTTTTCATTATCTGATGAGGGAAGGGGACTTGCTCCACAATTCCCAAAGAAATATGCACACTTGAAGAGCCCATGTACACTTAAGCAATTGCAGGCCATACTTGGCCTTTTAAACTTTGGGCTATCATATGTGGCACACTATGCAGCATTAGTGAAACCACTGTATGACTTGTTGATGCCAAATGTCCATCCAACAGACTGGAAGGGAGAGCAGACACGCATCTTGCAACATGCCTACCAACAGATGATTCAAAATAGTCCCCTTCAAGACAGAAACACAGACAAGGATTTAGAGGTGACACTATTTGCAAGTCCAAAAGCTTTTATATATGTAGTATGTAATTATAGAGAGACAAGCCCATAGCTTACCGTTCAGAAGTCTATACAATTCCAGAGATAACATTTGCTGCAGAAGAAGAGTGGTTTTACCTGTCCCTCTGCAATAACCCATGAATTGTGTTTTAAGGGCTGTTTTGGATTTCAGGAGCTCAGAGTTTTCCCAATCCCATATTGAAGAATCTTGGGAGCAGTAGTTTGTCTGTCAGGATCTATGCGGTAGAAAATCTCTGAAGGGGACTGGAGATTCCTGTAAGAGAGTAGAGAAGATGGGGTAAGTCCCACCCCAGAATAACTTCTTCAGGGAGCCCAGGAATTATGGCTTGTAATATTTCACAGGATTCGCCCAGGGATTTCAATGTGTACTGGTAGACTTCATTGTCCCCGTGTACACAGGTCACTCTAACTAGGGCCGCGTTGTCCAGATTTTTTGTTGTAATTAAATCGGCCCGTATAGTGGTTTGCTTACTACCTGAGTCAATAAAGGCCCTTACCTGCATCCCATTTACCTAAGCCTTTTCGTATCTGAACTCGGTAGGAGTTTGGAACGAACAAATGCTAAAGGTTTCTAGTTCTTCCTCAGGTTCGTCCCATTCTTCGGCCTTCAAACTGCCTATTTCCATAGTCTTCTGATCGATTTCCCTGAGTTCTACTCTCTCTTTGGTATTCCTTCCTTGATTCTATGTAACCCCTCTTGTTTATCTACTCCCTGAGGTTGAGTTCGATGGATGGGCTTATGATCCTTCCGTTCTTCCAATCGATGAGCCGAATGGAAGTGTTTAGCTGCAGTCTCAATGGCCGTGGCTAGAGTAGGTCGATTTAACTGAAGAATGGATTTTTCAAAAAAGGGGGTATGGAATTCATAATTTGTACTAAGGTAATCATCTCCATCTGTTCTTCTAAGGACTTGTCATTAATCCATAGAGCCACCATGTTTTTATCACGTTCACCTAGTTCTAACAGGGTTTCTCCCAGTTTAACCTAATGGCCCGTAATTTCTGCTGATAAAAATTGCAGGTCTACTCTACTCTTTTTAACAGCCCTTCCTTCATGCATAAAAAGGTGGCTCCCTGTGCAAGGCTGAGTATTTGATCAGAAGTTTGGAGTTTGCCTTTCAACAAGGGACCCAAATAGCATCTTTGCAGGTTTTCTTTCCATCCCAATTGTTTAGCCAGGCGTTCAAAGTTTAGAAAATAAATGACTAAATCTTTGCCTTCAAAATAGGGTTGAAGTATGCACTGTGGTAGTAAGGCCTTGTTTGTAACTCAATCAATTTAGTTACATTTTCTTGGAGTCTATTTTCGTCCTGTATCTAATGGGCCGCTAATTGGGCAATGACATTGGATTAGTCGGCCATGTCTTCTGGGGTGTAAGGGTTACCTCTGTGGTATCCAAATCAGAAAAGAAACAACTCTCGATTCCCTTGGATAAGGTTTCAAAATCCTCAGAATCTTATGATTCTGAGTCTGTCAAAGGGGTGGACTGGAGTCAATTTGTTTTTAACCCTGATGGTCCTGCACCAGATGAAGCCTGGGTACCAGGTGGAAAAACAGGCTCGGAGTGAGGGAGATTCAGAGCACTGGGTCTGATTAAAGAAAACACAGGACGAACTTTGAGGATTATTCTGTCCCGAGACTGTGTGTTGTAATGGGAGAGAGGAAGGGTGTCTAGCAACACTTGAGTTTTAAAGAATAGATCCTGTTGACTAGGTGGGACAAGTAATTGACAGGACAACACCTCTTTCAGTGTGGATACGTGGTCAGAATCTAGAAGGCCAACTATTTTATTTTCCCCTCCTGGTGGTACCATATTATTAGCATGGATTTCAATTTTTATCAGTTGAATCATATCTCACGCCTGACACCATATGTAAGGAACTCATGGTGGCAACAATAAAAACAAATAGAAGTGATTACAGTTCAAGGGTGTTTATTAAACTGTATAGGTAGGTTGGAAAAATGCCTAATCTAAACCTAAATAATAATGGGAGCAAGCTACGACCATCTAATAATAATAAGGCAGTCCTAGTGTCGTCTTGTCAAATAGAAGGGCCTATACTAAAACAAAAACCATTGCCAATCCTTACAACTAAATACAGAAAAAGTATGGGATAGTGTTCATAAGAACAAAAGAAGTGTTCATAAATGATAAGTCAGGATGTTATAGCCAGGGGTCTCCCCTCCCCCCGTTTTGAGCACAGGACAAGGTGAGACTCCGTAGCATAGCACACGCTTGAGCTTTCCCAGCACAGTTTTGTTCTCAGGTATCAGGACCTCTGGCGGTATATTCACTTTTCTACAAAAAGTCTCTTGCCTCAGAGAACCTGATGTGTTCAAAATAACAAACAAAAAAGTATTTTCCGTATGTACGTTGGGTAATGACTTTTCACCCCTGCTTCCCACTCTTCCAGGTTCAGATTCACAAAAATTCCTAGCGATATCAGGACCTTCGGTGGTTAAGTATCTTACTTCTGAGGGCTTGGTATGTTCAAAATAACATACAAAAGTTCCTTTCTGATTGCACTTGAGGTGATGATTCTTCACCCCTGGGTCTTCCTCTTCCGGGCTCAGACCCCTCTCAAACATCAGCTGCCCTCTGTCTGTTGCAACACACGTTGGCTATTGCTCGTGGTCTTATGATTCCTTCCATGGAGGATTCACAGGTCTAAGTTGTGCCTATTTATAACTGTACCCAACTGTACCCATATAGTCAGCCCAATGACCATGGCCTATACTGGCACACATCTAGGCTGCTGTTAGATCTCAACTCAACTAGTACTTAAACTACGCAGTGGTATGCCTTATGGTCGCCTTCAGACCATATTCTACAGTGTTGTGCATATAGTCACTCCCAGACCACACTTTGAATTGTGTTGTGCCCTATGGTCGCCAGCAGACCACACTTGAACTGTGTTGTGCCTTATGGTCACTCTCAGACCACATTTAAACTGTGTTGTGCCTTATGGTCGCTCCTGACCACATTTAAACTGTGTTGTGCCTTATGGTTGCCTGCAGACCACTCCTGATTAGTGTTGTGCCCTATGGTCGCTTTCAGACCACATTTAAACTGTGTTGTGCCTTATGGTCACTCTCAGACCACATTTAAACTGTGTTGTGCCTTATGGTCGCTCCTGACCACATTTAAACCGTGTTGTGCCTTATGGTCACTCTCAGACCACATTTAAACTGTGTTGTGCCTTATGGTCGCTCCTGACCACATTTAAACTGTGTTGTACCTTATGGTCGCCTGCAGACCACTCCTGATTAGTGTTGTGCCCTATGGTCGCTTTCAGACCACATTTAAACTGTGTTGTGCCTTATGGTCGCTTCTGACCACACTTAAACTGTGTTGTGCCTTATGGTCGCCTGCAGACCACACTTGAATTGTGCTGTGCCCTATGGTCACTTTCAGACCACATTTAAACTGTGTTGTGCCTTATGGTCACCTGCAGACCACACTTTGAATTGTGCTGTGCCCTATGGTCGCTTTCAGACCACATTTAAACTGTGTTGTGCCTTATGGTCGCCAGCAGACCACTCCTGATTAGTGTTGTGCCTTAGGGTCGCTTTCAGACCACATTTGAAGTGTGTTGTGCCTTATAGTCGCTCTTCTGCGATACGGCCGGTGCCTCCTGCTGCGCCTAGCCACACTGATACCCCCAGGACCTAAGATGTTTTTCAGCCTACCCTGAACCTATCCACTCCTGCCTACCTCAGGCTAGGTCCACCTACTCTGACTGTGTCCTCCTCCACACACAGCCACGCCTAGCATACAATCATGCCCATAGCGCACAAGCCCAGCGCTGCCACCACCACGCTGTTCACTCTCCTCGCAACACTCATTGCTCTCAAACTCTATACTCCTATCCATCCCCCCATACCCACACCACTAAGCTCACTCCCCCACCACAAGCATCTCGCTACACCGGATATCACACTAACTATGCCACATCGCACACCCAGTGTCATAATTATGCATAGACTAGAAAGACTCAGAGCTCGCACACATACCACAAAATTTAGCACACTACGCCTTCCCACAGAATACAGAAACCATAGACTGAGTGCCCGCACCACCTCCAAACGCTGCCCCCACATGGGATACTCACTCTCCCACAGTCCACCTCCCACCAACCTCGCCACACCCTTACATAACATACCAGATACGACCACCACTCGCACCTCCACAAACAAACCACACACACCTCACATCAAATGTGCCCTCCTCAATGTCCGTTCACTCCCAGCTCATGCATCTGATATTCACGACCTCATAACCAACAATAACATTGACCTATTAGCCATCACTGAAATATGGTTACATGAAACATCAGGCCCCGCCGTTGCACTTGCACTACCACCTGGTTTCACCATACTCAGACAAGACAGGCCAGATCGAACAGGAGGCGGAGTAGCCCTCATCTACAAAGAGAACCTCCAGCTCCGACCTGTCAGTCACCTCTCAACCAACAACTCTGACCTCCTATCAGCCAAACTCACACTGTCACCCAACAGCACCATCAACATCCACCTACTATACCGCCCCCCACGCAACACCCCAGACCCCCAGGACAACATTATCCATATCCTCAGCAATAATATCAAAAGCTCCACCAAAACCCTTCTACTAGGAGACCTCAATCTCGGATTCAACGATACTAGGACAACTCTGCAGCCACTCTCACCAAAGAACTCAATGACCTGGGCTTCACCCAAAAAGTAGAAAGTCCAACGCACACCAAAGGCCGCATTCTTGACTGGATTGCAGATCATAACTGCCTCTCCACTATCACCTCTAACTCCTCACTGCCCTGGACTGACCACAACTGCATCGAGTTCTCTATTCCTATCACCAAAAACCACAAAACCCTGACCCCTGCTAGCGCTGCACAAGTCAGAAGCTCTAAAAAACTCACAGAGGAGAACCTGCGCCCATACCTCAATACCCCCGAGCTAGCTCCCCCATTCGCTAATGACCCCAATATCATAGCAGACATCTACAAAGATGTCATCACCATAGCTATCAATGAAATAGCACCACTCGAATGGAAAAAAGAGAAGAAATCCCTACACACCAACTCTTGGTTTACTGAAGAACTGCACTCAATGCGATCCCACAAAAGAGCAGCATTAAAAAACTGGCAATCTGACCCCTGTGCCAGTACCAAAAACAAATTCAATTTAATCTCCCACCAATACAAGATAGCTATCACTGATGCCAAAGCCAACGCTTTCAACACACGTATCTCCAATAACAAATCACACTCCAAAGAGATCTTTGCCATTTTTAATGAGCTCATCTCCCCCCTAATACACCAGATGAAATAATCAAAGATGAAGCTTGGTGTACCAGCATCCAAGCTGCCATGCTACACAAAATTGACCTTCTCCAAAAGAAAATCAAAGACCATTGCAAAGCACTTCCTCTACAGACAGGAACTAAACCTACCAACACCCCACCCACCTCGTCTAAGCCCACCATACCTGACTTCTCCTTCAGAGACGTCACTGAACCAGAAGTTATTAACCTACTAAAAAAACTCAAACCCTCCCCCAGTAAAGGCGATATTTGCCCCCCTAAACTCATCAAAGACTGCGCAGACTGTTTTGCACCGCTCTTCACGGCATTCATCAACGCGTCCTTTAAAACAGGCATCATCCCAGCTAACCTCAAAGAGGCCTGGGTCCGGCCTCTCCTAAAAAAACCTACTCTCGACCCCTTACAACCAAACAACTACAGACCAATAACCACAGTGCCTTTCCTGCTAAAACTGCTGGACAAAGCCGCACACTGCCAAATCCAACATTTCTGGAAACCCACTCCATCCTCGGGACTAGGCAATCGGGCTTCCGGAAAGGACATGGCACAGAAACAGCCCTGGTAGATCTGAAGAGTCAGATCACCCAAATCATGGACAAAGGCAAGCCTGCTCTCCTGCTCCTTTTAGATCTCTCAGCCGCCTTCGATCTGGTTGATCACAAGACTCTCACTTCACACCTCACACACTCAGCCAACTTCTCCAAAGAAGCAGCCCTCTGGATCACTTCCTTCCTAGAGGGAAGAGCCATGAAAGTCTTCTCGGACATCGCCAACGCCACTCCCACGACAATCCACTGCGGGGTCCCTCAAGGATCTTGCACTGCACCCACACTCTATAACTTGTTCACAAAGCCCCTCTTTGACAAACTTGACTCATACGGCATCACATACACGAACTACGCGGACGACACACAAGTACTTCTACCACTTACCGGATCATACAACAAAGACGCTAAGGCACTCCGCACTATCTACTCCGTCATCAAGGCATGGATGGCAGTCAATGGCCTCTGCCTCAATGGTGATAAGACTGAAATCATGATATTAGGTCAACAGAACACCCTATACAAACTTGACAAACTATACGCTAACTTCTCCATAGACAACTCCATCATCCCCGTATCCACAGCCGTAAAGACTCTGGGAGTATACCTTGACTCCTCACTATCTATGACTAGACAAGTCAGCGCAATCACATCCGCATCCGCACACACCACCAAACTCATAAACGCCATCAAACCCTACCTCTCTAAACCCAACTGCCTCTCTATAGCGAAGGCAACCATTGGAGCCAAGCTGGACTACTGTAACGCACTCCTAGCAGGCACTTCAGCCAAAAACATAAACAGACTACAAGTCACGCAGAACAATGCCCTCCGGGCCGCCCTTAGTATCCCAAGAAGAGAGCATGTCACCCAGGCCAGGCACTCAGCCCAATGGCTTCCGGTCAAAGAACGGATCACTCTCAAAATCCTCACCCTCACTCACAAATGCCTCTCTCTCTCCGCCCCGTCCTATCTATCAGAAACCATCCTCAAACCCTCCTCCTCCCGTCCCACCAGGACGCAATACTCCAACTTAATCTGCATCCCACGCATCAAAAAAGCCAAAGCCGGTGGTGTTAGTTTCCCCTACATTGCAGCCAAGACCTGGAACGCTCTCCCTGCAGACATCAGAGCAGAATACTCACTCCCTATTTTCCGCAGGAAACTAAAAACCTCTGTCCTTGCAAAATAATCAGGAAATTCTCAGGAATCCATGTAAATATTCTGCGTTGCCAATGTATATATGTCTACTGTAAATTCACTATTGTATGTAATTACTGTTTCCTATGTAACCAAGACATTGTCTGTAACAAGCGCCACGATGCCCCCGGGCTGCCGTGCGCTCTACAAATCTGGATAAATAAATAAATAGATAAATAAATAAATAAGTTGGAAAGGACAAGGTCACTCACTTCTCTCCTTGTCGCCCCTTCGGTTCTCGCCGCCTTTTCCTCCTCTTGAACTGCCGCCCTAGGATAGCTGTCTCGTTGAGCAGTTGGTCTTGCTCGTAGTGTGCTTTCATGCTCCACCTTTTATCGCTGTGGGGAAAGGAAAGGGATGTCAGGTGTGTGTTATTCTGATCAATTGCCTGACCCTTGTGTTGGGACATTTCAGGTAAACGGCTCTGGGGTTAGTCTGTTGTCTTTAGTGGTGCGCGATAGTGTTTGTGTCGAAAAAGGGGGGGATAGAGTGTCTGAGTATCCTACGTGGCAGGATGGGGAAACGGTGTTAGAAGAAGAGGGATACCGCATCTCACCTGTTGGTGTACCACTTCCAATCCCTGAGGACCCCCCATCCAGGTGATCCTCCGTCACTGGTCCACACCCAAGAACTGGATCCAATAGCGATGGCCGTGTCCTGGCCACCTAGATGACAGATCCCAGGGGACTAGTAAGTGAGACACCTTGAGGTTTCCCACAGTTCTAAGAGGTTATAATATTGACCTACAATGGTAGCAAGCCAACTTATTCAGATATTCTAAAGGTTAGCCAATATTGTCAAAACAATTTTGGCAAAACATATGGGACATCAAAAAGGTTAGACCTCTAATCTGGGTTATGCATACTAAACCACACAGAAGATATACTGTGCACAGTACAGGCAATGCGCTTGCTGATCATTCTGCAAGACAACAGAGTGTACAAAAAGTGGTAGCAGCATTAACATGATCATCCACATACATAGATGAGGACATAACAGCATTTCTGGATGCAAACAGTTCTAACTCACAATGGTTCACTACTGCATATAACTATGCTATAAAAGAGAATACAGTGATGGTCACTATACCTAAGTGAAAAGGAGGCCCGGTTCACAGTGTACTACCAAACAAGCAGGATAGATTAAAATTAATCCCTGCAGCACATGCAAGTGTAGCCTCAACCCATTCTGGGATTTCAGCTACTACACAACACTTGCAGGATAAATACTGGCGGCCAGGGATTAGTAAAGAGGTATAACAGTACATAGCAAATCACACCATATGTTTACATACAACAGTAGACAACTCTCGTAAAACACCATTAAGCACCCTAACAAGGGCAATAGCTCCTTTTGAATTCATGTAAATGGACCACATAGGTCCACTGACACTCGTACGTATATTTTCTGGTAATGGCGGAATCGTGCACAAGATTCACTTGGCTAATTCTTGAGAATAAACTGATTGTAAGAAGGTCATAAAAGGTTTTCTGTCCTTAGTACCTACTGTATCACCAAAATCACTCCAAGTTGACAATGGTCCAGACTTTTCACGCAAAACTTTAATAGAGGCCCTGTTAAGCTGTAGTTGTACTCTGCAGTTCTCTAACCCATTTTGCCCACAAGCTAATGGTGTTGTAGAGCGAGCCAATGGGATAGTAAAGCAAGCCTTGACTAAACGCATCCTTTCTTCACCCAATTTCCATAACCCCCTTTCTGGGCAAACTCCTGGAAAAGCTGGCCATCTCACAGCTTAACCTTCATTCAGATTCTGTTGGTTGTCTCCATGACTACCAGTCTGGCTTCAGAGCGGCCAGAAGCACGGAAACTGCTCTCCTCAATATCCGTGAAGATCTGCTCTCCAACCTTGATTCTAACATTCCCTCTGTCCTCATCCTTCTTGATCTCTCTTCTGCCTTCGACACGGTCAACCACACCATTCTGCTCAACGGTCTCTGTGATAATCTGGGTATCACTGATCAGACTCTGGCCTGGCTGACCTCTTTCCTCTCTGATCGACCCTCCCAGGTCCAACTGGGGTCTTTCCTATTATCTATCTTCCTCTCCACCTGTGGGGTTCCCCAGGGCTCTAACCTCTCACCCTGGCTTTTCAACCAATACCTGGAAACTCTCGCTCACTGCATTGCCATTTGCTGCTCAAATTTCCAGTGCTACGCTGATGACACTCAACTCATTTTCCGACTGCCCTCGGCCACGTCCTCTCCCTCACTCATCTCTGATTGCCTAACTGCCATTCAAAATTGGTGTGCCGGCAATGATCTTTGTCTGAATGCCAGCAAGACGGAGATCCTCCTCATCGGCACACCATCTCCATCCTTTTCCCTTACTCTCTTGCCGGCCTCCCTCGGCCCTCCTCCTACCCCTACCTGCGAGGCTAAGAACCACACTTTCCTTCTCGGCCCATATCTCTGATGTCTCTAAAAAGTCAAACTTCCGACTGCACCTCCTCAGAGGTATTCTGCCTTTCCTCTCCTTCCCCCAGAAGCTCATGGTATCCTAAGCCCTGGTTCTCTCTAGCTTGAACTATTGTAACAGCCTCTTTCTACATCTACCTGCCTCTACTCTCCGCCCTCTACAACTTATCCAGAACAGGACTGAGAGACTTGTCTTTGGCCTCAAGCCCTGGGATCGTATCTCTCCAGCTTTGAAATCTCTCCATTACATTCAAAACCCTCTGCATTGTCCACAAGGCTTTCTGGGGGCTGGGTCCAAAATACCTTCAGCTATCCCTCTGCAGATACCTCCCCTCTCAAGCTCTTCGCTCCTCTATCTCTAACTCCCTCAGGGTCAGTCGTTTTTCAAAGAAACGAGCTGGGGGTAGATCTCTATCTTCGGCTGGGGCCTCCCTCTGGAACAGTCTCCCTGCCACTCTAAAACTTGAGGAGAACCATCTCCGGTTCCGGAAGCACCTCAAAACCTTCCTCTTTGCTTCTGCCTTTGCTCCCCTTCTCCCCTGCTGATCTGCTCTCTTGGCACTGTGCACCTGGCCACCCTCTGTCCCCTGTGCCCAGGTACCTGCTCACCCTGCCACCTTCCTGCACTGCCTCCTGGCCACCCGTTGCACTGGGCACTGTATCTGTACCCATACAGCCCCCCCCATTTCTTCTTTTTCTGCACTTATTCAGACTTACCCAATCTGCTGCCTTAAACACAGCACTTGCCACTTGCTGGCTGCACTACAACAGTTTGCCTCAATTTTCTATTTATTTTATTTATATGCACTCCTCTGCTTCTGCACTTTCCACGCTCCCCCTTCCATGCACTTTGTCCCTTTTCCCTTTCACATGCACTTGCGCGTTCTCAATGTCACTGGGCCTAGTAAGATCGTTTTTATGTTGTGCTGTGTTCTCCCTTGTTCCCCTCCCTTGCCTAGTTGCGCTCTGAAACACTTGTGTACGAGCACGATACAAATAAAATATATCATATCATATAATTTCTTCTGGTGGTAATTAGGTGAGTCACTAACCTATAGTGCAGTTTAGCATAAATAATCTACCTTGCCTTTCTCAATGTGAGGGTAAAACACCTTATGAGTTGCTGTTTAGCACTCCTGTGTACATGCCTGACTTACACAATTCTTGTAGTTCTCTAAAGCACCACGGCATCAAGTCAAAGTCACAGACTCCCTTGAAATATGGGGACTAAAGTGTCGTGATTTAGTGAAGGCAACCACAAAGGAGTCCCCACAGGCAACTGTGGGTTTTCAGTACGAAGACAATGAACAGTAGACCGTAGACAGGAAAAACCTTCCCCCCAAAAGCACAGCCTGCAGGACTGCAAACAGCTGACAGGCCACGTGTTTAGGTGAAAAGTCAGGAGCAGCAATCAGAGCTAAGGGAAAAAGATAAAGATTATAGATACCATGAGCATCTGTTACAGCAACGAGTCCCAGCCGCACCACCCTCAGCAACCCCACTCTTACCTGCACTGTTTGTGTGCAAGTGAAAAACCTACTTGAACCAGAAGGTGGAGAAGACAACAGGTGCAGAAGTGTTCAATAGTTCCCAAAAGTGAAAAGTCCAAAGTAGCTAACCTGGTCGGCACGAGGGCGCAACTAAAAGGGTAGAAATCCAATGTGTAACAGCAGAGCATCCCAAGAAAATCCACCATATAGCAAAGCGTCCTCAGCTGAATCCAATAAGGAAAACATAAAGCGTCCTCAGTTGAATCCAATAAAGAAAACAGCAAAGCGTCCCAAATAGAATCCACAAAAAGAGAAGAGAAGTGAACAAGAGTTCAACCTGCAGAGCGTCCAGTGGTCACTTGGGAAAAAGATGCCTTATGCTGGTAAAGGCGACTAACTGTTAGACATTCTTTAAGAGTTTAGGGTAAAAGAAAAAAAAAAACGGGATGCAAATAGACAAGGAGCAAACATCCGTGGCCGTACCGTGTGATGAAAGTATTGCGGGAAAAATCCTCATTCCACACACAGCGGGTGCATGTAGAACAGAACGATTGTGCTTGTGTGCAGCGTTAGTTTTCTGGCAGGAGAAAAGTGACGGGAATGCCGAATCCGATCTAGAGGCAAAACAGGTAGCAGAGTCGGAAGAGGAGCTAAGGGTCCTGAGATCAAGAAAGCTGACAATGGGGAAGGAAACCAGGCGCCGGAGTTCAAATTCAGGGTAATCCAAAGAACTCGTAGTCACGAAACAGGTCTGAAGTCAGGTAACCAGAAAACCAAGCAAGGAAAAAGCGTGACTTAACTAATAGCAATATGCAACTGTTAAGGAGCCCTTGAGCGGCGTTACTCGGTTGCATATATAGTTGAACAACGGGACAAGTGAGGGGAACGTCGCGTGCGAGTCACGTGACCACCTTTCCCTCTGGAATGCCAGGAAATGTAGTTTTTCCAATGTTGGCATTGTTTAAAACGCCACATGCCCTCAGGGGAAATGATTGTGTTGCGGGTAAGCTGGAATGAGTTATGACATACGGCCTGGAGAAGATCCATGATAAGGAAGCTCTTGGACCATTCTGCCAACCTCCTTTGAAGGTGCTGAAACTAATTGGCCCAAGAAAAGCAGACCTACCAGCCATGCCCCCTATGAAAGGTACACAGCAAGTGTCGTCATCCACCTTAAACCAGCTTCAGATGGTTATGCCCCTGTTTCTGTGGGAGGAGACTCTCTATCTTGAACAAACTGACAAGCAGGCAAGAATATGAAGTGAACAATAACTCCAGAAGCCTCCACTTCCTATAAAAACATGTCAATTTTTCTGGGAACTGAAGAGCCAGAACCAAGGGTAGAAAAGAGCCAAGCACAAGGTCCATCGTGGAGATGAAGATTTTTGACCATCCAATGCGCACGAAAATTATCCTGTTGTACACTTTGCTGTGGATAACCCTTCTCACTTTATTTGTCTTATTGACTTCGGGACAGTTTTTTATCCAAATGGAGATCCCAATGAACAGCCGACAGTTGAATATCTCACCTTAGATGTAGCACATACACCGAACCCAGTACACAAGATATAGGTGGGGGTGGCTGATGGGGGAGGAGTATCAAAACAAATAAGCATATACCCCTCGAGTTAGAGCAATTCTGGACATGCCAGTATAACACCTACAGTCGACCTAGCATGCAACTCCAAGTACATACTGTGAGAAAAGTGTAGGTATTCTACCTCCTTTTCCCCGCGGATCCTCTGCGCATGTGGCCAGGGAAAGACCATCGCTCTTAGATCCTGACTCTGGGGGTGGACAAGCGAGGGAGGATCACCTGGGTGAAGGGTCCTTGGGAATTGGCGAGAGAGTCACAGATGGTGAGACATGGTATCCCCCTTTCCTAATATAGATTTACCCTCCCTTTCCTTAACCTTTATGGGCTATGTTCACTCATGCTCTATCTCTCCTTATAAATGCCCACCAAGAACCGAGGAAAGGAAGACGCAACTAGGAGCAATGCACACTTCCTATGACCAACACCACTATGGTACTGAGACGAGGAACAGAGGTGTAAGTATAGACAGTACTGAAAGTCAGGCATGTCCCACTAACAGGCTTATACAAGGTCAGGCAATTGAGTCTAAAACCTTGCACCTGCAGCTTATTCATTGTAGTCAAGAGTATAAAAGGTAGAGCCCAAAACCAAGTAATAGGATGGAGAAGGGAGAGAAGCAGGAGAAGGCGAACCGCCATGTTGGACTTTGCAGGACCCGGAGTCTTCACATTGGTTGGAAGGCAGCAGGCACTGCCGTACAGCAGAGGAATGAGAAAAGCTGTTCGGGCCAGAGCCCGGGTGCAGCTGGAGGTGCGGTAGCTTCCGGAATCAGAAGGGACACGGACTGCAGGCAGAGCTGAGTAGAGAAGCAGCGTATGGGAGGAGAAATGCCCGGCGAACTGGCGGACTGCTTCTCAGCTCCAGAGAAGACAAAGCGGGAACAGCGGAACCCACCACAAGAAACCACATTGCAGGTAAGTGTCAGAGGACACTGGGGAAACTGGAGCGCTCTGAAGGGACCGCCAATAAGCAACGGTCCATAAGCACAAGTGACTTTGAATGCTATTAAATGCTGAACTAATACAGATTTTTGAATGAAAGCACATTCTATTGAATACCGAACTCAATGAGAATTTCTTTTTTTTGATTGAGAACAATTAAACAAGTACTTAAGTATTCAAAGTACGAATGTGAAGCAGCAGCTTTTGAACAGAGTTACGAGTGGCAAAGTGAACAAATACCTAAGTATTCGAATTACAAATATGAGGAAGATTTGTGATCTTGTAGCAAAGCAAAGGCTGGTGCAGAAAAGGGTTACAGTGGCCAAAAGAAAAGACAATTGTGGAAAACCCAAAGCCCCATGCAGAAGAGCATAGTAGGGGCTAAACAAATCCAAGGAGAGACTTATGGTTATGCAACCTGTAATGGGCCGACTGTGCAGTGTGTATTAATTGCGCCTAGACCAGAGAGATCTCTATCATAGAGTTCACAGTCATCCTGAAGCAAGCCAAGCAGAAGCATAGGTCCTGGTTGCGAGACCTGTAATGGGTGGACCGTGCGGTCTGATAACTGCGCCTAGACCAGGGAACTTTGAATGAGGACCAGCAAAAAACATTGTAAACAAGCCACTGAAAATTGTGAACTACTTGATAAGGCAAGTCAGAGGGCAGATCAAGTGAACCTGTTGTTTTCCTACATTGAACAAATGACTTTATCTTGGGGAAGGGAAACCTCAAGATCTTCTTTTTCATGTGTATCATATTTATTTTGGAGAAGGGAAACCTCAAGATCTTCTTTTTGTGTGAACTATATCATATTGAACTGGCAGAAGGGAAGCCTCAGATTCAAATGAACTGAGAAGCTTTATCTTGGGGAAGGGAGACCTCAAGATCTTCTTTTTGTGACAACTATATCATATTGAACTTGGGGATAGGAACCCTGAGATTCAAAAGAACTGAGCAGCTTTAACTTGTGGAAGGGAAACCTCAAGTTCTTTTTTGCGTGAACTATATCATATTGAACTTGGGAAAGGGATCCTCAATGCCTGGTTGGACATTGAGCTGAGTGCAGCTGAAACATTACTTTTGAACACTATTTTGTTTATTTCTAGATGTGAAGGCAAGCATAGGCTTTTTGGAAACAGACAGCACTTTGATTTGGACTTATAGACACAGACTTTCCTTATTTCTCCTTTGGCAAGCGAAATCCCTACTTTAGTTATAGGGCAACTTAGGCCTTTTACCAGCCTGACATTTTGATAAAGCTCTTTGAAACTTGAGGTCTGTTGTCTGTGTCATCTCTTGATACCATGCCTATCTCACAATACACTATCAGTGATATATGAATCTAGGTTAGTGACCCCTAAAATGCACATCACAGACACCTATAGGAACCTGTTGAGGTCCTAAATGGAAGCTTTTGCTCAAGGAGCACATGAATCCTGAAGATGATCTAGAAAAGCTGGATGACAGGGCACAGGGCATACCATGTATGCTATGTGAAATATTTTGACACCTTTTTTTTAATGAACAAAGACCAGCTCAGTGGCCTAGGCAAGCTAATTAGGAACACTGTCCTGTTCCATTGCTGAACTCACCACCAGAATTTAAAGCACAATTCCCACATGTAAAAGAGCTCCCATTGAAAGGAGTGATGATAGAGCTTAATGGCTGTATATCCCCCCACCACCTGCGAATGGTCAGTATGTGTGGTCTGTACATTCTGTTGTTTATGAAAACATTTTCTATGCCACAATGACAGAACACTTTGCAAGACACAGTCCCTCTTGACACATCATGGTGCGGGTGGGGGGTGAATCTTGGAAGAGACACTCTAGATTTAGCATGCAGAAATCCCATTTTAATGTACTTCCTTAATTCCACTCATTTTTCCATACTGTGTAGTCCACATTATGTCCAGGTACCCAGATTGGAAAGCCAAAGAGGGTGTATTTTGGAGGTCATCACAGCAGCTTAACAAAGCACTACGAGAAAACAGATCTGAACATATAACAAATGACTCAAATGTTCCAGCAGACAGAACATTTCACAAACCTATGCCATTTCCATAAGCAAGGCATGTCAGCTAATGGCAAAGCAAGCACCATTGCATGAGGTAGTTGGTGACATGCACACACGGGGAAGGTCATATAATTGGTCAGCAATCTTAGACAGGATAGGTCACCTAGCAAAGGCTATGGCAAAAAGGGAGGTGAACAAAGCTAAACTTACCTGGAAGAAAGCTGTCCTAAAAATGCAAGGAGTGGCTGGATTGCCCATCGAGATGAACCTTTTTGTAGCTGATGATAGCTTCATTGCAATGCAGCAGCGAATCTACAAGCTGAGAGATGTGGTAGTGGATATGGTGCAAATCACCTAAGTAAACTTGGACATTTTACAGGAAGAACACCATGCAGTCATTGAGCTTCTGAAGATCAGATACTTCCTGGACACACTCTTTACAGGCATTCTAGGCTGGTCTACCATCACATGGTTAGAGCAGCTGAGAGAACTGAACCTATCAAGACGAGCTCAGAGACAGGCCATTTCAGAGTGTAATAAAGAAGGTTTTCTATGGAATATCAGCGTGTGATAAAGATGTATGTCATGGACACTGCATGGGAGCCTGAACATTCCTGTACCAGCAGAAACACCTCTGCCATGTGATGAGCTGCAGTCCTGGGGCATCATGCACTAAGTAGACAAGCAATGGATACCAACCATCTATGAGGTACCCTATACCCATACATTTGTGACTCATGAGGACTCTACAGTACAACTCTATTCCCTGAAGAACTGCAGGAACAAGCCATACAAGATGAGGGGAGATTCTCAAGATCAGAAAACCACAAAAGAGAAGCAGCACACCCTTTCTTTTTCCAATCAAATTCTTTCCCATAGATTTAAATTATTTTCGAGCTACTAATGGCTCTTCAGATCTTATCACTTTCTTAGGGGTGCCGGGGAGAAAGAAAATGACTCTGGTATCAATAAGTCAAACATATATCGAAAGAGATGGTGTTCCTATTGATAATAGGAACTCCCGTCCCCTGCACACCTTTAGGTATTGGAAAATATCCAAACAAATTTCTATCTGTTAATTGATTTTTCTGTATTGGAAAATATCCAAACAAATTTCTATCTGTTAATTGATTTTTCTGACAAAGTTCTAAGTTTAAGTGTATATGCACTCTACTTTTTCAGGATCCCAACCAAGATTGGAGGAAATTATAATTTTAATTATAGAAGAACAATTCAGTTAAGAAGGATTTTTCATTTTCAAAATTTTTATGTGTAATTGGAATTTGGAAACTAAAGAAGAATTTTTTTAAACACATAGGAGTATTATTCACTCCTTATTCAACAAATACTTAATAGTAATGCTTCATCAAAAATCAAATAAATTAATCAAGTTCAACCAATATCCAAGAGCTCTACGCGTTTCGAGAGTTAAACTCTCTTCTTCAGGAGCAATTATTTGTGAATATACAATTCAAAACAATATTTTTTCTCAATATTTTTTCTCAAAACACTATTTCATAGACAACAATAATTTTGAACAAGAGTTTTCAAAAACAACAATAATTTTCAAACAATCGTTCTTTGTGTGTTGTATCAAGCTTTCCATTGTGGAATTAAGGAAACGTCATCCTATGGCATGTTTGTTCTTGTATTGATGATCTGTGAACAATATTAATATGTGTATTAGTGAACTTTTATTTAATTAAGGTGATTTATTTATACAATTCTGGTATTGACCAAGTTCCTACCTGTTCACTGACATGTAATATTCCCAGAATACACTGGCTTCACAAAAACTTGGAAATTCAAGTCCGTAGATCCCCACAAAGGTAAGTATAGTGTGTGTAAATATCCCCTATGTTCTATTTCTCTAGGCACTATACATTGTATTTTCATATTCAAATTTGGTCAAAGACTCACCATTCAGTTCTATTTCATGTGGAACAAGGGTGTAGTACGAAGATGTGGTCTGAAAGTCAATGCGCGTTGACCGCGAGTCTTTCTTTATTTAGCAATGTGTTGCCGGTTGCGGTTTGTTAGTTTGTATCTCTACAAATAAGTGAAAATTGTGTCAGTATTTACAGGATTTAAAGGTTCTGTAATATAAGAACAAGTTTAGCAAGCGTACTCACTTAGTCGTGTGCGCGAAAACGAGCCAGTCGGTATCCTTTCTCTTCCTGTATTCGCGAAAGCAAGGCGGTTGCTTAGCAATTCTGCCTTAAATTATCATGTGATCTTGTTCACATGATGTTGAAGGCTACTAAAGGATGTTGGGAAATGTAGTGCCCAATTTCCCTATTCAATAAATAATGATCGAGTACTTGTGATTCAATGTGTTTTATCACATATGGTAATTGTTTGCCGTAGATTGTTATTCCATAATTTCACAACGTACTTACCTCATGTATTTTGCATGTTGCAGATCATTATCACATCACGTATTTATCAAGTAACAGTTGTATCTTCTCTTTGCACCAATCTTAATGGTAGTTATACATTTGTTTTTTATTTTTAATGGTAGTTATACATTTGTTTTTTTATGAAAATAATACATGTAACAAATTCATCAATTCAAATATTTCAAATCATGCCCAGTTCTATCTCAATTCTTCTAATAATCATATCAAGTTCTGTCTCCATTCATTATAAGAATACACTCAATGAGAAATCTTCATTCATACCTCTTGGTTCCAGGGCATCAAGTTTGTGCACCCAGAACATTTCTCTGCGGGAAAGAATTTCTTGCAGGTTACCTCCCCTTGCGGGTCGGGTTATTATTTCCAAGACTACAAATTTCAATTGTGAAATGGTGTGGTGTTGATCTCTGAAGTGTCTGGTAACTGGAGATTTTATATTTCCAGTTCTGATGTTCGATTTGTGTCCGGAGATCCGGTCCTTTACATGTCTTAGTGTTTGGCCAACATAATATTTGCCACATGGACAAATAAGTCCATATATGGCACATTTGTTTTCACAAGTTGCGTAGTGTTGTAGATCAATTCTCTGACCTGTATATGGATGTCTTATCGAGGTGCCCTTTTGTACATTATTGCATTGACTGCAATTCAAGCATGGGAATGTTCCTTTCTTTGGTTTCGACAAAAAGCGTTGTTGTGTTGTATTTATTCATTCAGCTTTCACTAATGAGTCTCTTAGATTTCTTCCTCTGTTGTATGCCATTAATGGTGGTTTAGGAAATAGAGTGCAGAGTTGTGGATCCATTCTAGTGATTTTCCAATTCTTTTGTAATATTCTTTTGAAATGTGCACTTTTTGTGGAATACTGTGACAAATAAATCAATGGAGGGTTGTCTTTCTCTGGTTTGTGCTGTTGAGTAAGAAGGTCTGTTCTTTTTTTCAATAAGCATTTATCTTTTGCCTCTGTTAGGATTGGTTGTGGAAATCCTCTCTCTTCAAATCGCAAGATCTGTTCATTCTCTGCTTCTTGGTATGTGTCCTCTTTGGAAACAATACGTTTAATTCTCTGAAGTTGGCTTAGGGGTAAGTTCTTTTTCAAGTGTTGTGGGTGATGGCTTGTGAAGAATAAGCTGTTGTTGACATCTGTGGGTTTCCTGAAAATCGTTGTCTGTAATTTGCCATTTTCTGGAAAAATCTTCATATCTAAGAAATTTACCGATGGGGAACCTATTTCAAGAGTGAATTGGATCCGATTGTTGCATTGGTTCAAGTATTCTAAGAAACGTTTTAGTTCTTCTTCTGTTCCTTTCCAAATTGCAAAAATATCGTCTATGTACCGCCGCCATATGGCAAGTTGGTTTGACCATCTTGGATTATCTAGTATGTATTGTGTTTCAAAATGAAACATAAAAGTATTTGCATAAACTGGGGCCATGGCTGACCCCATCGAAGTCCCAGACGTTTGTAAATAATATTTACCTTGGAACCTGAAATAGTTGTTGTTCAATATCATTTTAGCCAGTTCAATAACAAAGGTTTTGTTAGATGGAAAGTATTCTTGTTTCAGTAATAGCCATTCTAGGGCCTCAAGGCCTTCCTCATGCGGTATCGAAGTGTATAGGGACTATACATCTAATGTGAACAGGATCCAATTATCTTCCACTTGATCCATTGTGTTTAGAATATTCAGGAAGTGGGTGGTTTCTCTCAAGTATGTCGAGGTTGATTGAACAATAGGTTGAATTAATTTATCCAAGTATCTTGATAAAGGGTCGAAGACACTATCCGTTGCCGCTACAATGCGCCTGAATGGAGGATCTCTAAGATTTTTGTGGACTTTTGGCAGTCCACAGAACACTGGTAATATTGGATTCTTATTGATCAAAAACTCTTTAGTCTTTTCAGTTATCCACTTCTGTTCCGCGGCTCTATTGATCACTTCTTCAATCATTGATTGGGTTGCTTTGGTAGGATCATGATCTAGGACCATGTAAGTACTGGTATTTTCAAGAAGGGATAGACAACCTTGTTTGTATAGAATAGAATCCATTATGACAATTGCGCCTCCCTTGTCGGCTGGTTTGATTTCAATCGTTCTATCTTCTGATAATTCTTTCAGGATTCTATGTTGATGTCTTCGAAGGTTTTGATTTTTACTATCCCTGTATTTTATGGATCTTAGATCTTTTTTCATTCTCGTCTCAAACAAGTTCAATGTGGCGTTATTAACATTTGGATTAAATTTACTTTTCGCTCTCATTTCCAAGGTGTCAAAGGTCACTGATCTTTCTTGTGTCGGCGGAATAGAGTCAAAGAAAATCTTTAGTTTCATTTTCCTGATAAGTTTGAAAAGATTCACTTCCTCGTTAAATAGATTAGTGAAATTTGTTGGTACAAAGGACAGGCCTAGACTTAGAAGATCCAGTTGTTGTTTAGAAAAAGACTTTTGGGAAATATTGATGATCAAGTTAGATTTTTCTTTTTGCTTCTTAGGTATCTTCCTTCCTCTTCGCGCTCGTCGTCTCCTAAAAAAGGAGCAGTTTCTAATTGGATTTCTGCTATATGTATGTTTGGGGTTGTTGACCCTATGCTGGTTCCTGGTGCTGTTGATGGTACCGGTGTTTGACGACTGGAGGTTGGGTCTTTCCCTTCACTTGAAGCGTCGCTTGAAGGGTCTGTGCTTTTACTGCCCCTTCTTTGTGTTTTTGAGGGTTGCGGCTTCTGTTTGCTGTTCTGGAATTGTTGGTTTTGTTGGTGGTAATATTCCTGCCAGGTGTAAACTATGTCTCTTGAATAGTCCAATGTATCTCTACGGTATTTGCATATCTTCCTTTGTTCGATATCTTTCTTGTATGAGTCTAATTTCTCATTGGTGAGAGCCAAGATGTTTTTGAGTTCATCTACTGATGTCAACGAAACTAATTGGTCTTTTAATTCTGCTATTTCTGTATCCAATTTGGTAAGTGAAGAGGCCAATTCTTCTATTGTGAGAAGGATTAAGTCTAATGAGCACTTATTTAGGATGCGTTCCCATCTTGCTACAAAATCACTATTGTCTTTGCACAGTGTTGGTTTGAGGTAGATGCGTAAGCCTCTAGGAATTTTTTGTGATTTATAATATTCTGTTAAGGTGGTTGCATGTAATTTTTGTGCAATTTCTCTTCTGATAAGTTTCTCTAAGTTATTGATTATTCTATCTGGTTTATCTTGAGTCACCAATGGTTTGCCTGTACTTTTAATTAAACCTAGTATGCGTATAGCTTCTTCTTCTGTAAATGCTTAAGTTTTCGCATGTTTATTAGTTAGTGCATTTATTTTAGAAAAGGACATATTCGGTTGCAAAAGCTAGTAGACAATTTAGTGAGGTTTGGGGTGCTAATCTCGTTCTGATACCACACCAAATTAATGGGATTCTACAACATATTAGAAAACCACAAAAGAGAAGCAGCACACCCTTTCCTTTTCCAATCAAATTCTTTCCCATAGATTTAAATTATTTTCGAGCTACTAATGACTCTTCAGATCTTATCACTTTCTTACGGGTGCCGGGGAGAAAGAAAATGACTCTGGTATCAATAAGTCAAACATATAACGAAAGAGATGGTGTTCCTATTGATAATAGGAACTCCCGTCCCCTGCATACCTTTAGGTTTTGGAAAATATCCAAACAAATTTCTATCTGTTAATTGATTTTTCTGACAAAGTTCTAAGTTTAAGTGTCTATGCACTCTACTTTTTCAAGATCCCAACCAAGAATGGAGGAAATTATAATTTTAATTATTGAAGAACAATTCAGTCAAGAAGGATTTTTCATTTTCAAAATTGTTATGTGTAATTGGAATTTGGAAACTAAAGAAGATTTTTTTTAATCACATAGGAGTATTATTCACTCCTTATTCAACAAATACTTAATAGTAATGCTTCATCAAAAATCAAATAAATTAATCAAGTTCAACCAATATCCAAGAGCTCTACGCGTTTCGAGAGTTAAACTCTCTTCTTCAGGAGCAATAATTTGTGAATATACAATTCAAAACAATATTTTTTCTCAATATTTTTTTCTCAATATTTTTTCTCAAAACACTATTTCATAGACAACAATAATTTTGAACAAGAGTTTTCAAAAACAACAACAATTTTCAAACAATCGTTCTTTGTGTCTTGTATCAATCTTTCCGTTGTGGAATTAAGGAAACGTCATTTTATGGCATGTTTGTTCTTGTATTGATGCTCTGTGAACAATATTAATATGTGTATTAGTGAGGTTTTATTTAAATTAAGGTGATTTATTTATACAATTCTGGTATTGACCAGGTTCCTACCTGTTCACTGACATGTAATATTGCCAGAATACACTGGCTTCACAAAAACTTGGAAATTCAAATCCGTAGATCCCTACAAAGGTAAGTATAGTATGTGTAAATATCCCCTATGTTCTATTTCTCTAGGCACTATACATTGTATTTTCATATTCAAGTTTGGTCAAAGACTCACCATTCAGTTCTATTTCATGTGGAACAAGGGCGTAGTACGAAGATGTGGTCTGAAAGTCAATGCGCGTTGACCGCGAGTCTTTCTTTATTTAGCAATGTGTTGCCGGTTGCGGTTCGTTAGTTTGTATCTCTACAAATACGTGAAAATTGTGTCAGTATTTACAGGATTTAAAGGTTCTGTAATATAAAAACAAGTTTAGCAAGCGTACTCACTTAGTCGTGTGCGCGAAAACGAGCCAGTCGGTATCCTTTCTCTTCCTGTATTCACGAAAGCAAGGCGGTTGCTTAGCAATTCTGCCTTAAATTATCATGTGATCTCGTTCACGTGATGTTGAAGGCTACTAAAGGATGTTGGGAAATGTAGTGCCCAATTTCCCTATTCAATAAATAATGATCGAGTACTTGTGATTCAATGTGTTTTATCACATATGGTAATTGTTTGCCGCAGATTGTTATTCCATAATTTCACAACGTACTTACCTCATGTATTTTGCATGTTACAGATCATTATCACATCATGTATTTATCAAGTAACAGTTGTATCTTCTCTTTGCACCAATCTTAATGGTAGTTATACATTTGTTTTTTTTATTTTTAATGGTAGCTATACATTAGTTTTTTATGAAAATAATACATGTAACAAATTCATCAATTCAAATATTTCAAATCATGCCAAGTTCTATCTCAATTCTTCTAATAATCATATCAAGTTCTGTCTCCATTCATTATAAGAATACACTCAATGAGAATTCTTCATTCATCCCTCTTGGTTCCAGGGCATCAAGTTTGTGCACCCAGAACATTTCTCTGCGGGAAAGAATTTCTTGCAGGTTACCTCCCCTTGCGGGTCGGGTTATTATTTCCAAGACTACAAATTTCAATTGTGAAATAGTGTGGTGTTGATCTCTGAAGTGTCTGGTAACTGGAGATTTTATATTTCCAGTTCTGATGTTCGATTTGTGTTCGGAGATCCGGTCCTTTACACGTCTTAGTGTTTGGCCAACATAATATTTGCCACATGGACAAATAAGTCCATATATGGCACATTTGTTTTCACAAGTTGCGTAGTGTTGTAGATCAATTCTCTGACCCGTATATGGATGTCTTATCGAGGTGCCCTTTTGTACATTATTGCATTGACTGCAATTCAAGCATGGGAATGTTCCTTTCTTTGGTTTCGACAAAAAGCGTTGTTGTGTTGTATTTATTCGTTCAGCTTTCACTAATGAGTCTCTTAGATTTCTTCCTCTGTTGTATGCCATTAATGGTGGTTTAGGAAATAGAGTGCAGAGTTGTGGATCCATTCTAGTGATTTTCCAATTCTTTTGTAATATTCTTTTGATATGTGCACTTTTTGTGGAATACTGTGACAAATAAATCAATGGAGGGTTGTCTTTCTCTGGTTTGTGCTGTTGAGTAAGGAGGTCTGTTCTTTTTTTCAATAAGCATTTCTCTTTTGCCTCTGTTAGGATTGGTTGTGGAAATCCTCTCTCTTCAAATCGCAAGATCTGTTCATTCTCTGCTTCTTGGTATGTGTCCTCTTTGGAAACAATACGTTTAATTCTCTGAAGTTGGCTTAGGGGTAAGTTCTTTTTCAAGTGTTGTGGGTGATGGCTTGTGAAGAATAAGCTGTTGTTGACATCTGTGGGTTTCCTGAAAATCGTTGTCTGTAATTTGCCATTTTCTGGAAAAATCTTCATATCTAAGAAATTTACCGATGGGGAACCTATTTCAAGAGTGAATTGGATCCGATTGTTGCATTGGTTCAAGTATTCTAAGAAACTTTTTAGTTCTTCTTCTGTTCCTTTCCAAATTGCAAAAATATTGTCTATGTACCGCCGCCATATGGCAAGTTGGTTTGACCATCTTGGATTATCTAGTATGTATTGTGTTTCAAAATGAAACATAAAAGTATTTGCATAAACTGGGGCCATGGCTGACCCCATCGAAGTCCCAGACGTTTGTAAATAATATTTACCTTGGAACCTGAAATAGTTGTTGTTCAATATCATTTTAGCCAGTTCAATGGCAAAGGTTTTGTTAGATGGAAAGTATTCTTGTTTTAGTAATAGCCATTCTAGGGCCTCAAGGCCTTCCTCATGCGGTATCGAAGTGTATAGGGACTGTACATCTAATGTGAACAGGATCCAATTATCTTCCACTTGATTCATTGTGTTTAGAATATTCAGGAAGTGGGTGGTTTCTCTCAAGTATGTCGAGGTTGATTGAACAATAGGTTGAATTAATTTATCCAAGTATCTTGATAAAGGGTCGAAGACACTATCCGTTGCCGCTACAATGCGCCTGAATGGAGGATCTCTAAGATTTTTGTGGACTTTTGGCATTCCATAGAACACTGGTAATATTGGATTCTTATTGATCAAAAAATCTTTAGTCTTTTCAGTTATCCACTTCTGTTCCGCGGCTCTATTGATCACTTCTTCAATCATTGATTGGGTTGCTTTGGTAGGATCATGATCTAGGACCATGTAAGTACTGGTATTTTCAAGAAGGGATAGACAAGCTTGTTTGTATAGAATAGAATCCATTATGACAATTGCGCCTCCCTTGTCGGCTGGTTTGATTTCAATCGTTCTATCTTCTGATAATTCTTTCAGGATTCTATGTTGATGTCTTTGAAGGTTTTGATTTTTACTATCCCTGTATTTTATGGATCTTAGATCTTTTTTCATTCTCGTCTCAAACAAGTTCAATGTTGTGTTATTAACATTTGGATTAAATTTACTTTTTGCTCTCATTTCCAAGGTGTCAAAGGTCACTGAACTTTCTTGTGTCGGCGGAATAGAGTCAAAGAAAATCTTTAGTTTCATTTTCCTGATAAATTTGAAAAGATTCACTTCCTCGTTAAATAGATTAGTGAAATGTGTTGGTACAAAGGACAGGCCTAGACTTAGAAGATCCAGTTGTTGTTTAGAAAAAGCCTTTTGGGAAATATTGATGATCAAGTTAGATTTTTCTATTTGCTTCTTAGGTATCTTCCTTCCTCTTCGCGCTCGTCATCTCCTAAAAAAGGAGCAGTTTCTAATTGGATTTCTGCTATATGTATGTTTGGGGTTGTTGACCCTATGCTGGTTCCTGGTGCTGTTGATGGTACCGGTGTTTGACGACTGGAGGTTGGGTCTTTCCCTTCACTTGAAGCGTCTCTTGAAGGGTCTGTGATTTTACTGCCCCTTCTTGGTGTTTTTGAAGGTTGCGGCTTCTGTTTGCTGTTCTGGAATTGTTGGTTTTGTTGGTGGTAATATTCCTGCCAGGTGTAAACTATGTCTCTTGAATAGTCCAATGTATCTCTACGGTATTTGCGTATCTTCCTTTGTTCGATATCTTTCTTCTATGAGTCTAATTTCTCATTGGTGAGAGCCAAGATGTTTTTGAGTTCATCTACTGATGTCAACGAAACTAATTGGTCTTTTATTTCTGCTATTTCTGTATCCAATTTGGTAAGTGAAGAGGCCAATTCTTCTATTGTGAGAAGGATTAAGTCTAATGAGCACTTATTTAGGATGCGTTCCCATCTCGCTACAAAATCACTATTGTCATTGCACAGTGTTGGTTTGAGGTAGATGCGTAAACCTCTAGGAATTTCTTGTGATTTATAATATTCTGTTAAGGTGGTTGCATGTAATTTTTGTGCAATTTCTCTTCTGATAAGTTTCTCTAAGTTATTGATTATTCTATCTGGTTTATCTTGAGTCACCAATGGTTTGCCTGTACTTTTAATTAAACCTAGTATGCGTATAGCTTTTTCTTCTGTAAATGCTTAAGTTTTCGCATGTTTATTAGTTAGTGCATTTATTTTAGAAAAGGACATATTCGGTTGCAAAAGCTAGTAGACAATTTAGTGAGGTTTGGGGTGCTAATCTCGTTCTGATACCACACCAAATTAATGGGATTCTACAACATATTAGAAAACCACAAAAGAGAAGCAGCACACGCTTTCTTTTTCCAATCAAATTCTTTCCCATGGATTTAAATTATTTTCGAGCTACTAATGACTCTTCAGATCTTATCACTTTCTTACGGATGCCGGGGAGAAAGAAAATGACTCTGGTATCAATAAGTCAAACATATAACGAAAGAGATGGTGTTCCTATTGATAATAGGAACTCCCGTCCCCTGCATACCTTTAGGTATTGGAAAATATCCAAACAAATTTCTATCTGTTAATTGATTTTTCTGACAACGTTCTAAGTTTAAGCGTCTATGCACTCTACTTTTTCAGGATCCCAACCAAGAATGGAGGAAATTATAATTTTAATTATTGAAGAACAATTCAGTCAAGAAGGATTTTTCATTTTCAAAATTGTTATGTGTAATTGGAATTTGGAAACTAAAGAAGATTTTTTTTAAAAACATAGGAGTATTATTCACTCCTTATTCAACAAATACTTAATAGTAATGCTTCATCAAAAATCAAATAAATTAATCAAGTTCAACCAATATCCAAGAGCTCTACGCGTTTCGAGAGTTAAACTCTCTTCTTCAGGAGCAATAATTTGTGAATATACAATTCAAAACAATATTTTTTCTCAATATTTTTTCTCAAAACACTATTTCATAGACAACAATAATTTTGAACAAGAGTTTTCAAAAACAACAATAAATTTCAAACAATCGTTCTTTGTGTCTTGTATCAATCTTTCCGTTGTGGAATCAAGGAAATGTCATCCTATGGCATGTTTGTTCTTGTATTGATGCTCTGTGAACAATATTAATATGTGTATTAGTGAGGTTTTATTTAAATTAAGGTGATTTATTTATACAATTCTGGTATTGACCAAGTTCCTACCTGTTCACTGACATGTAATATTCCCAGAATGCACTGGCTTCACAAAAACTTGGAAATTCAAGTCCGTAGATCCCTACAAAGGTAAGTATAGTATGTGTAAATATCCCCTATGTTCTATTTCTCTAGGCACTATACATTGTATTTTCATATTCAAGTTTGGTCAAAGACTCACCATTCAGTTCTATTTCATGTGGAACAAGGGTGTAGTACGAAGATGTGGTCTGAAAGTCAATGCGCGTTGACCGCAAGTCTTTCTTTACTTAGCAATGTGTTGCCGGTTGCGGTTTGTTAGTTTGTATCTCTACAAATAAGTGAAAATTGTGTCAGTATTTACAGGATTTAAAGGTTCTGTAATATAAGAACAAGTTTAGCAAGCGTACTCACTTAGTCGTGTGCGCGAAAACGAGCCAGTCGGTATCCTTTCTCTTCCTGTATTCGCGAAAGCAAGGCGGTTGCTTAGCAATTCTGCCTTAAGTTATCATGTGATATCATTCACGTGATTCTCAAGATCAGCCCATGTGTGCAGAATTCAAACTCAACTAAGTGCATGCTGAGTGCAATTCAAATGGAAACCTTCAGTAGCAAAGCTCTGCTTCTACCCAATTGATCCTATATCAAACAGTTTACTGCATCATGCTGTGTCGTGCCTGTGGGGATTGCCAGCTGAATCACAGTCTCAAAGATGGTAGTGTTGCAACATCATTTTTCATCCACCAGTGTGGACTAAGCTAGTGCTATTGAATTGGTCTGGAGTGAAGCTATCACCTCTAAAGTTCTCACAATTATCCCTAAGACTAGCATACCTCCTTAATATGAAGATACACATCACTAGCACCACAGAGACCTTCAAAGAAGCATCAAAAAGAGCACTGCAGTTGGCCAAAGACCTACTGGAGAAATCAAACTGGCCAAAAGAGATTCAAGCTGTATTGGAAAGCTCCACTCCAACACATAGGAACTCCATACTGGGATCAATTACAGACTGGGTTGACAAAGACAGTATTTTCCTTCAATCCATTGAAAGGTATTTTGGACTTCTTTGGAAACATAGACTCAGGGATCACACCTGGGTTCTACATCCTCGCAGCTGGGTTCATCCTGATACTGATCATCATCTTATTCCACTGTGACAAGTAACAGAGTAATTGTTCGATGCAACAAAGTGGTATCCTGACTAACGGATGAGAACTGTTTGGAACCTTTCGCATGACAAATACCTACCCATCTCTGATTCACCAGTGACCATCTGCGTCTGCTGACCACTATCTGCTGCAGTCGCCTCTTCTCAAGAAGAAAATGTTTATGTTCTAGTATTCGGTTACCAGTGAAGATCCCGAGTAAACACTTTTTATTGCAAAAGTATTACGTAATGTTTGACATACTCTTTTGTCTCTTCACTCTTATTACCATTATACCTATGAGGCCTCTACGGCTTATTTTACGGCTCATGGGGAGGAAGTGACATGTAATTTCATGTTTAGCCATGTCATACTTGCTTAAAGGGCATTTGAACCGTGGACCCAGCCGCAATGCTAATGCAAAGTGCGATGTAAATGCTTTCATATTCAGTAAATGTGAGCCACAAGCATTAACTTAGAAATATTGAAGTACAACACATTAGATGTTTTTTTTTCAGTAGTCTTGGCCAAGCGCCAGTGGCATTGAGCTTGATACATCACTGTCCTTTTGTATAAACAAAGCCGTTCATTGCTCTCTAGGCTTTTTTTACGGGGCAAAAGCTAGTGTTCCAATAAACAGACAGCAAAAGATAACAATGCAAAAGAATGACAGCACTGTGGAAGAACTACAAAACACTGTCCTTGCTGTAGTTTACAAAGGGATGATGCTCACCACTGACACTTTTGTTTGGAAAGCTTTCTAGTGCTGGATGACAAGGTCATCCTTGCCATAGCTTACACAAGTTTGATGCTGCTCACTGATACTTACTTTGTTTAGCTAGCTATTTAGTGCTGGATGACAATGTCATCCTTTATTTAGCTTACATAAGATTGATGCTGTTCATTGACATTACTGCTATGGCGCAGGCATCGTCCACACTCCACTCTGAGCAGACACCTTTGGTGGTTGTAGGTGTTGAACAGTGAGCTCCTGCAAAAGTATAAATAAGACAGGCTTCTAGCCCCACACACAGCTGTTCGGCGGGGGAGCCCAACAAGAAGACGACAGGGCAGAAGCAAAGGACTGGAAGAAGCAGAGGCTGTCCAGAAGGTAGGAGTCAACTCCCTCCTTTCCTTAGTTGGATTATAAAGCCACTAAGCTGTATTTATGGCTGTTTTTTAGGCATTTTGAGTCCCCAAAGGACTCTGCCTATTGACTTTTGAGCAGAACATTGAGCAGAACTTTGCAAATCAGCTCAACACCTAAGAGCAGGCCCTGTTCTTGCTCGGCTACATGCTGGCACCATGTTTCCAAATGGACAATCTAATTCTTATGAAGCATTTTATCCTATTTTTTAGACTTTTCTGCTGGTGCTCTGGTTGGTGGTTTTTGATAATTTAGCCTATTTTTTGTCATTCTTTCCTTGATTGTGTGCATTGATACAGGCATCCAATCACATCCAGCTCTCATCGCTCTGCCTTCTACAGTTAGTGAGTATGAGAGAATGTTTACCCTTTGTTAATATCACATTGAGAAAGGTACTGAGGTATTTGGGCAAGTGCTTCTATGAGGTTGCCTATCATGATTTGGTGAGGCGTATGTTTCTATGAAGATTGTCTACCATCATTTGTGAGGTCTCCTAGCATGACCTGGGCGGGCAGGTAGTTAATTTTCAAGTTGACTATGGGCCTCATTACAAGTCCGGCGGGTTACCACCGGACTTGCAATATTTACCGGCACTTGGCTTGCCGGTAACACTGGGGGATTACAACCCCAGCTCTCCGGAAGTCAGGCGCCAGTAAATTGCAAATCCCCATTGCCATTTGATTCCCATAGGACTCAGTGGGAATGGGTACAACGGAAGCACTGGCACTGTTGCGGGTGCCGTTCCACTTGCCAGGTCTGAACCTGGTGGGCGGGACGGCACCTGCCAGCACAGTTGTACCGTGCTGGCCCAGTAACAACGGTGCTATTAGGTTTACCGGCACCGTTGTTACCGGACCTACCGGCACAGTTGTAATGAGGCCCAATTATTTCTTGGAGAAGGTTGATCAGTCTTAGGGCCTCATTACAACTCCGGCGGTAGCCATGCCGGTAAAAACAGCAGGCTGCCGTCAGAGGTGTGTATTTTTTTGGTGTCTGGCAATGGGGAATCACTGGGTCATTACAGTCCCGGCGGCCCCTGAAGCCAGGCGTCGGAAAAAGTTACTGCCCATTCCCATTGAGTCCCATAGGACTCAATGGGAATGGGGAAGACAGTAGCACATTACACATTAAAAATGGTGCCAGTGCTACCGTCAAAGTCTGCAAGCGGGTGCCTTTCGCCCACCAGGTCGCACCGGCAGGGTTGTAATATGGCCCTTAGTCTTGATTCACGGTAGATGCAATGACAATGATTTCTTTTTCATTAATTATTTTTTGCATTTTTAGTGTGTTGTGCATATTGACAATAATAATACAAATGTTTCTTTATTACATATTTCTCATAATTAAAAGATGTATTTTTATATGAGAGTGTAAGACACATTCATTAAGTGTTCACTTCTAAGTGCTATCAGAGGCATTTGAACATACATATTGTGTGGGGAATCTCTTTGAATTATTGTGTCTTGATATGTTATACAGGGTGCATGTCTTCTTATACACACCAAGGGTTACTGGATGATGCGAGCAGCGGACTATCGATAAAAATATAATGTGACATTGGTAAACCTCTGCTGTGTTGGCAATTGAGAGCAGCCGTCTACTGCATGGGTTGTTGCCTGCTTGCTTTAATGTTTCACAGTGACAGGTACATGCTTTTCCCTACCCCTACTTCTATCAAACCCCTGCTGGGAAGGGGTGGAGTCTTAGACAATCCCCTGGGGGTAGAGACAAGGCTCAGGAGGTATGGGTGATAAAAAATAACCTCAAAGCTGCCCCCAGACATTCAAAATCCCACTGTTGTAGGAATATCAGAACACACAAAGAACTAGTCACAGACAAAACAGTAGATTGCTGCCAGCTCGGCCAATATGTGGATTCAGGAAACTCAGTGCACGAGTAATAGAAAAGTGGGTCACTGCAAATTCACTGGATACATGGATTCAGGAAACTCGGTGCACTAAAGAAAGACCTGGCACTTACATATTATCCAAAGTCTAGTAATAAAGCAAAAGAGAAACATGAAAGCTTAATATGCCAGGTTACTGCTAACTCAGAAAATAATTGGGATTGTACACTAGAAGAAAATGACAAAGCAAGATATTTGGGCTGTAAGGAGAAAGAGGGGAAAGAGTATTGGCAGAAACAAAGGAAGTCTGTGAGGGGAAAAGCTCACTGTAAAATAGGGCTTTTGGAGAAAGTCAGCCAGGAAGCATAAAGACTGGCAGAACACTGGTTGGCTTTAACAGCAAACAGGGATGGCTGTAACAGCAAACAGAGAAGAGTTGTACAAAGGAGCTACAGCTGGCAGGAATTAACAGTTTAAAATAGTATCTCAAGGAAAGGTTCAGGAACTGGTAGGCTATAATAACCGACTCAATAGAGATGCTGCATAAAGCAGCTATAGCATGCATGATTAAGTAGAAAAAGCCTTGAAGGGATATTAAGGAAAGGTGCAAAATCTGGTCATAGAAGTACAAAGCAGAAAGTCCCAGTGAAGGCAGCCAGCCGACAAAACAACTGCTACTGCTGACCCTGAGTTTATGAGTGCTCTTCCAGTCCAAAGCCACACAGGGTGGAGTAGATTGCAGCCTGAGGTGAGCTGTGCACAAAGCCCACTCTAGCCTTCGGTAGCCTGCAGCAGATGAGTGCAATCAAGGTCTCTCCATCCTCTTCACAGCCTTCTGCAAGTGAATGTAATTTACATCCCTCCTTCAGCTCTTTGCCTCCTGAACAGCTTACATCTACCAAAATGCATCTGCTGGATTAACCCAGCCCCCTGAATAGGACATGAAATGAGTTCCAAAACTGTAGCTGTAAAGCATGTAACTGAATGCAGAGGCAGTTTATAGTTTCTAAAATGGTAGGCATGCTATAAACAGAGTGCCTGAATTTCTGCATGCAGCAGTAGTGGGTTGCAGGTGGGTAGGATCCCAACAGCAACAGTGATTCCATTTTGAATAACACGAATATCACTTTTTAGATGGTGAAACAATCTGTAACATCTCTGAAAAATATAATGGCCATTAACTTCTACAGACTACACTGACAATCACAATGAAGCCAAATCATTCATTAGGTTTTGATGATAAACTTATAAAATGTCTTTTCCATAACAGTCCTGAAATCAATGTAGGTAATTTTGGAGGATTAGAATGTGACCTGCTATGA
The DNA here is from genome assembly GCF_040938575.1 of Ambystoma mexicanum. Taxonomy (NCBI): domain Eukaryota; kingdom Metazoa; phylum Chordata; class Amphibia; order Caudata; family Ambystomatidae; genus Ambystoma; species Ambystoma mexicanum. The sequence goes on from NC_090922.1 coordinate 348,387,517, forward strand.
GGGACACACAGACAGCTCGAGACAATAAACAAGTTTATTTTCTACATTTATTTTGTACAAACAAAATCAGGATCTGGTTTTAACTGCGCCTCTGGACGTTTTTCTAAAATTATTTTTATTGGCATTTCCATTAATACAAAAAGAAAAAGAGAAACAAAAAACACACAAAACCCCCCAAAAAAGAACCCCCACACCACCTGCTCATCCCTCTCGATTACAGTATCCTTTATCCTTCCATCACGTAGACACCATCCTGGATGACATCGCTCACATGTCCACGTTTTTAGTCCCTAAAGTTCACATAAAATCCAGCAAGCAAATGTTTTGTGGTCACCATTGCATCAAAACATCTCCTCTCAAATATTCCAACATCCCTCCCCAGTCTCTCCCAAAATTTCTAGCTCCCCTTGAATCCTGTAAGTTATCCATTTCATTGAGAGTATCACCCACAGTTTGTGCAGCCATAGCATCATTGTCGGGTGATCCACACTTTTCCAATTTTTTGCAAGCACCAACAACGCTGCTATTGACATACACATTAGAGCTTTTTTTGTCAGTTTCAAAATTTGGCATAATTCAGGACCAAGTAACCCACATATGTTCTCACCCACTGAGAGAGAGCCTATCCCCAGGTACATATTCTTCATTTGCACCTTAGCATCATCCAGAAGCCCTTAATACTTGGACATTCCTAACAAATAGGTTTCCAGTCCCCCTCCACCTTACATCCCCTCCAACTTTCCAAATATGCTGAATTGTACATTCTATGCAGCCTTTGAGGTGTGCATCATTATTTTGTACCACATTTTTCTTAATTGTAAGTAGCGAGTCAATTTTGGAATATGTCTCCAGAGTTTTTCCCATTGCTCCTGTGAGATTGCTTCCCCTAGCGTTCCCTCCCATTTGATGAGACCAAGTCAATTGCGGATTACAATCTAATAATATCTGATATAATTGCGACACAAGCTGTCTATCTCCTGTGTGGTTAATCATATACATCTCAAACTGTGTTAATGGTCTAGTCGCCACTTGCCTTCTTCATAGTATGTATTCACACTTGGGAGGTCTAATCCTCCTCTACTAGTAGGGGTTATTAAAACCTCAAGGGAAACTCTTGAACGTTTATTTTGCCAAATGAATTTTGTTATCATTGTGTTGACTGTTTTCAAAAAAGTTTGAGAGATCGGGATTGAGAGGGCCTGAAATAGGTAGAGCAATCATGCCAGTGTCACCATTTTAATTGTATTAATGCACTCCAACCAGGACATCCTAACTAGGGTCCATCTATTGAAATCCTCCCTCATTTTCTGTATGGATTTCAGGTAGTTTGTCTTATACCAGTGGTTAATATTATTAGTCAGTTTTAATTCCCAAGTATGTTAACTCATTACCAGATGTACAAAATGGGGAAAATGTATGCATATTAAGTGTTTGTTCCCTTGAGAGACCCAACCCCATTAGTTCAGATTTTGTCATATTAATTTTAAGGCCTGACAATGTCTCCCGTTCTTCCAATACTTTTACTATTTCTGTAATCAAAATCTCAGGTTCAGTCAAAGTCATTAACATATCATCTGCATATGATGCCGTTTTATGCATTTCCCCTCCGAAAGTAATCCCCTTTATAGCATCATTTTGATGAAACAAAAATAACAAGGGTTCTAAATAATAACAAATTGCTCAAAATTTGTAAGTTTCGATACGCTTGAGTTAATAAAAAGGCAAATTACTGGATCCTTATATTTGACCTCTACCCTTTGTATAAATCTCGGACCAAAATATAAGTGTCTCATTGTTTCAAATAGATAGGGTCATTCGACTCTATTGAATGTCTTTTCAGCATCTAAGGATATCAATGCCATGGGGAAACTTTTACTTGCCACTTTCTCTAACAAGTGTATAACCCTTCTTGCATTATCCCATGTTTGTATCCCCAGTATAAATCCAAATTGATCCTGACCTATCAAAGATGGAAGGATATATTTCAATCTTATGGCTAGAATCCTTGTATAATTTTTAGCATCAATATTCAACAATGCAATAGGCCTATACAAACTGCAGAGTGTAAAATCTTCGTTGGGCTTTCCCAGTAGGATCACCTTTGCTTCGGTCATTGATCGAGTTATATTCCCGCTATGTTGGAACAAATTGAACAACTGCGTTAGTATGGTAACTAGTTCTTTTCTGAATGTCTTATAAAAGACCGTTGAAGATCCATCAGGGTCCGATGCCTTATTTATAGGGAAGCCCCTTATCACTTTTTCCACTTCTTCCTCCCTTATGTCTCCTTCCAATAACTCTTTATCTGCCATAGTTACTTTTGGCATTTGCGGCTCTTTCAGAAACCCCTTAATTACCTCCAGATCTGGGCATTGTGTAGAATACAGTTGTTTATATTATGACACAAAAGATTCCATAACATCCTCCCTTACTGTAGCTATAGAGCCATCGCTCTGTTTAATCCCATGAATATGGCGATTTAACTTTTGTTGTTTCAACTGCTTTGTCAATAGTTTATCGGCTTTATTAGCTTTAACATAGTGCCATGACCCATAGAACTTGCCCTTTCTGGACCTCTTGGTCCTTATCGCGCCGGGGCTTGTATTCCTTGTTACTCCCAACATGGCCGCAACAAGCGACTTGCCTCACACCAGCTTTCACGTCGCACATGGCACGTCCTATAAATTGGAACGCCCCCGCAACCCCGCGCGTCTCAATGCTATCATTAGGTAGTGACTTCACGTGTGTGTTCTGTTCGGCGAATCTTCTATCCAAGATCCTGGTTTCCTTCCTCCTTCCTTCCCCCTTTCCTTCTATTCGACTCCTGGAATCCCCATTCTTAGCGACCGCTACCTACTTTCCTGGACATCCTGGAACAGCGGCCTTCCCGGAACTCTGAACGCGCTCTGCAGCTGGACGAGACTCGAACAAGTCTATAGAAGACCCGATCCGTCCACAAGAGGAATGCTCCCACGGAACAGAGCAAGAAGCGATCCCAGGTGAGACGGGGGGAGATTTATGACAGTTTGAGACGCCAAACGACCGACACTGATACTGCTATGGAGAAAGCAGTCCAGGACCTTATGCGTGGCATGCAAGAGCTCACAACTGAAGTACAGAACTTGAAGGCTGAGAATGCTGTGCTAAAGCTGCTAGTTTTGTCTCGCGAACCCGCTAACAAGGACAGTGTGTTACTTGGTGGAGTGGTGGACAAATATGATGGATCGGCAAAATCCTTACATGGATTCCTGGATTCCTGCTTGGTGCATTTTACCTTTAAGCCCTATTATTTTTCAACTTCTAGGGCGTAGGTGGGCTTCATTATCTCGCACCTCACAGGGAACACGTTAACCTGGGCTATGCCCTTAGTCAACTCAGGTGATGCCCTCCTGGATGATTATGATGGATTCATTCAGACACTCAAGTCTATGTTCGACCACCCTGAACAGGTTTTTAGTGCTCAAGAACGCTTACTTGATTTCGACAGGGTACCCAGGATATGCTAACATATGTTACTAGATTCAAACAACTGGTCAAGGAAGTGGATTGGTCCTCTGAAGCAAGTTTCACTCTATTTCGCAGGAGTCTAAACGAGGACATTAAGGATGAATTAGCCTGGATGGCTCGTCCAGGCTCTTATGGATCTAGCCCTGCAGATAGACTTTTGAATCCAGGAAAGAAAGGCTGAAAGAAGAAAGACCAAGACACCTTTTCAAAAGAATTCCCTTGAGACCTCTATTAAAACCGATTCTGACCCAACCCCTGACACAGATCCGGAACCCATGCAAATCAGAGCCTTCCGTGGGCCTATTTCCCCTCAAGAAAGGATGAGAAGGATCCATACAGGCCTATGCATGTATTGTGCCTCGGATAAACATCTTGTTAGAGAATGCCCTCTAGCCCCTCCACGGCGTTCGGGAAACGCCAGCTCCCGATCCTAGATGGAGCGAGGTGTCGGGAGAGAGATGTTTGCTCCACATCAATTCCATCCTTGAACTCTCCTCGACAAAATAGTTTGGTGATACTACAGGCCTTCCTCTCGCCCTCCAAAGACAAGACCTATCCCATTCTGGCCTTGGTGGACTGCGGAGCTATGGGAATTTTCATTGATCAAGACTGGGTTGTTAGTCATCATATTCCGTACGAGACACGAAACACCATGCAGCCGGTGGAAGCAATTGACGGAAGACCCCTCTCTTCAGGACCCATAAACCTGCAGACTAAAGAGATCCAACTTTCCATAAATCATCATCAAGAGCGGATTACATTCGACATCATTAAGTCAGCCCATTACCCCATGGGTTTGGGTATGCCCTGGTTACAAAAGCACAATCCGTATATGAATTGGACAGCAGGATCATTATTCCTGGGCTCAGAGTTCTGTATGTCCCACTGTCTATCCCTGGACCCTTCCTCGATAACTCCTAAAGAACCTCCAAGAGACCAAGAAACACCACTCATGGTTTCCAATATCATACAAGTTCCAGAGTTGCATCAAAACATCTCCTCTCAAATATTCCAACATCCCTCCCCAGTCTCTCCCAAAATTTCTAGCTCCCCTTGAATCCTGTAAGTTATCCATTTCATTGAGAGTATCACCCACAGTTTGTGCAGGCATAGCATCATTGTCGGGGGATCCGCACTTTTCCAATTTTTTGCAAGCACCAACAACGCTGCTATTGACATACACATTAGAGCTTTTTTGTCAGTTTCAAAATTTGGCAGAATTCAGGACCAAGTAACCCACAGTTTGTTTTATACCAGTGGTTAATATTATTAGTCAGTTTTAATTCCCAAGTATGTTAACTCATTACCAGATGTACAAAATGGGGAAAATGTATGCATATTAAGTGTTTGTTCCCTTGAGAGACCCAACCCCATTAGTTCAGATTTTGTCATATTCATTTTAAGGCCTGACAATGTCTCCCGTTCTTCCAATACTTTTACTATTTCTGTAATCAAAATCTCAGGTTCAGTCAAAGTCATTAACATATCATCTGCATATGATGCCGTTTTATGCATTTCCCCTCCGAAAGTAATCCCCTTTATAGCATCATTTTGATGAAACAAAAATAACAAGGGTTCTAAATAATAACAAATTGCTCAAAATTTGTAAGTTTCGATACGCTTGAGTTAATAAAAAGGCAAATTACTGGATCCTTATATTTGACCTCTACCCTTTGTATAAATCTCGGACCAAAATATAAGTGTCTCATTGTTTCAAATAGATAGGGTCATTCGACTCTATTGAATGTCTTTTCAGCATCTAAGGATATCAATGCCATGGGGAAACTTTTACTTGCCACTTTCTCTAACAAGTGTATAACCCTTCTTGCATTATCCCATGTTTGTATCCCCAGTATAAATCCAAATTGATCCTGACCTATCAAAGATGGAAGGATATATTTCAATCTTATGGCTAGAATCCTTGTATATTTTTTAGCATCAATATTCAACAATGCAATAGGCCTATACAAACTGCAGAGTGTAAAATCTTCGTTGGGCTTTCCCAGTAGAATCACCTTTGCTTCGGTCATTGATCGAGTTATATTCCCGCTATGTTGGAACAAATTGAACAACTGCGTTAGTATGGTAACTAGTTCTTTTCTGAATGTCTTATAAAAGACCGTTGAAGATCCATCAGGGTCCGATGCCTTATTTATAGGGAAGCCCCTTATCACTTTTTCCACTTCTTCCTCCCTTATGTCTCCTTCCAATAACTCTTTATCTGCCATAGTTACTTTTGGCATTTGCGGCTCTTTCAGAAACCCCTTAATTACCTCCAGATCTGGGCATTGTGTAGAATACAGTTGTTTATATTATGACACAAAAGATTCCATAACATCCTCCCTTACTGTAGCTATAGAGCCATCGCTCTGTTTAATCCCATGAATATGGCGATTTAACTTTTGTTGTTTCAACTGCTTTGTCAATAGTTTATCGGCTTTATTAGCTTTAACATAGTGTCATGACCCATAGAACTTGCCCTTTCTGGACCTCTTGGTCCTTATCGTGCCGGGGCTTGTATTCCTTGTTACTCCCAACATGGCCGCAACAAGCGACTTGCCTCACACCAGCTTTCACGTCGCACATGGCACGTCCTATAAATTGGTACGCCCCTGCAGCCCCGCGCGTCTCAATGCTATCATTAGGTAGTGACTTCACGTGTGTGTTCTGTTCGGCGAATCTTCTATCCAAGATCCTGGTTTCCTTCCTCCTTCCTTCCCCCTTTCCTTCTATTCGACTCCTGGAATCCCCATTCTTAGCGACCGCTACCTACTTTCCTGGACATCCTGGAACAGCGGCCTTCCCGGAACTCTGAACGCGCTCTGCAGCTGGACGAGACTCGAACGAGTCTATAGAAGACCCGATCCGTCCACAAGAGGAATGCTCCCACGGAACAGAGCAAGAAGCGATCCCAGGTGAGACGGGGGGAGATTTATGACAGTTTGAGACGCCAAACGACCGACACTGATACTGCTATGGAGAAAGCAGTCCAGGACCTTATGCGTGGCATGCAAGAGCTCACAACTGAAGTACAGAACTTAAAGGCTGAGAATGCTGTGCTAAAGCTGCTAGTTTTGTCTCGCGAACCCGCTAACAAGGACAGTGTGTTACTTGGTGGAGTGGTGGACAAATATGATGGATCGGCAAAATCCTTACATGGATTCCTGGATTCCTGCTTGGTGCATTTTACCTTTAAGCCCTATTATTTTTCAACTTCTAGGGCGTAGGTGGGCTTCATTATCTCGCACCTCACAGGGAACACGTTAACCTGGGCTATGCCCTTAGTCAACTCAGGTGATGCCCTCCTGGATGATTATGATGGATTCATTCAGGCACTCAAGACTATGTTCGACCACCCTGAACAGGTTTTTAGTGCTCAAGAACGCTTACTTGATTTCCGACAGAGTACCCAGGATATGCTAACATACGTTACTAGATTCAAACAACTGGTCAAGGAAGTGGATTTGTCCTCTGAAGCAAGTTTCACTCTATTTCGCAGGAGTCTAAACGAGGACATTAAGGATGAATTAGCCCGGATGGCTCGTCCAGGCTCTTATGGATCTAGCCCTGCAGATAGACTTTTGAATCCAGGAAAGAAAGGCTGAAAGAACAAAGACCAAGACACCTTTTCAAAAGAATTCCCTTGAGACCTCTATTAAAACCGATTCTGACCCAACCCCTGACACAGATCCGGAACCCATGCAAATCGGAGCCTTCCGTGGGCCTATTTCCCCTCAAGAAAGGATGAGAAGGATCCATACAGGCCTATGCATGTATTGTGCCTCGGATAAACATCTTGTTAGAGAATGCCCTCTAGCCCCTCCACGGCGTTCGGGAAACGCCAGCTCCCGATCCTAGATGGAGCGAGGTGTCGGGAGAGAGATGTTTGCTCCACATCAATTCCATCCTTGAACTCTCCTCGACAAAATATTTTGGTGATACTACAGGCCTTCCTCTCGCCCTCCAAAGACAAGACCTACCCCATTCTGAACTTGGTGGACTGCGGAGCTATGGGAATTTTCATTGATCAAGACTGGGTTGTTAGTCATCATATTCCGTACGAGACACGAAACACCATGCAGCCGGTGGAAGCAATTGACGGAAGACCCCTCTCTTCAGGACCCATAAACCTGCAGACTAAAGAGATCCAACTTTCCATAAATCATCATCAAGAGCGGATTACATTCTACATCATTAAGTCAGCCCATTACCCCATGGGTTTGGGTATGCCCTGGTTACAAAAGCACAATCCGTATATGAATTGGACAGCAGGATCATTATTCCTGGGCTCAGAGTTCTGTATGTCCCACTGTCTATCCCTGGACCCTTCCTCGATAACTCCTAAAGAACCTCCAAGAGACCAAGAAACACCACTCATGGTTTCCAATATCATACAAGTTCCAGAGTCCTATCAGGAGTATGCTGATGTAATTTCTACCGCCATAGTCCAAGCCTTACCCCCTCACAGGCCTGAAGACTGTGCCATAGATACAGATCCCTCAGCTGTAATTCCCTTCGGCCGAATGTTCATCCTTTCCGAACCTGAGAAAAAGGCCCTTCGGGAATACCTCGACACGAATCTTGAAAACGGCACCATAAGACCCTCGAAATCTCCAGCGGGTGCTTCATTGTTCTTCGTTCCCAAGAAGGACACCAAGAAACTCAGACCTTGCCTCGACTATCTAGGCTTAAACCAATGCACCCTCAAAGATCGATACCCACTGCCCCTGATTTCGGATATCCTGGAAGCTGTGAGAGGAGCCGTAATTTTCACAAAGCTGGATCTCCGGGGTGCCTTACATTTAATCCGGGAAGGGGACGAATGGAAGACAGCCTTTAGAACACCCTTTGGTCACTTTGAATACCTAGTCATGCCTTTTGGACTAGCCAATGCTCCTGCAGTCTTTCAGCGTTTTATGGACAGGGTGTTCTCTGATATGTTGTTCCTCTTCATCATTGTCTATCTGGATGACATATTGATTTTTTCCAAAGATCCTCTAAAACATGAAGAACACCCAAAGGCAGTACTACAACGACTTCGTGAAAACAAACTGATAGCCAAACCCGAAAAATGCTTGTTCCATGTTACTTTGTTCACTACCTAGGATTCATCCTTAGCCCAGAAGGAATTGGCATGGACCCTTCGAAGGTAAAGGCCATACTGGCTTGGCCCACTCCCACTTCTGTGAAACAGGTGCAATCCTTCCTGGGGCTCGCCAACTTCTACCGGAAGTTTATTTCTACCTTTTCCGAGATTGTTCAGCTGATCGTAGCTCTATTGAAGAAGGACACCCCCTTTATCTGGTCTACATCGCAAGATAAAGCATTCCAACGATTGAAGACGGAGTTCAAGCAAGCTCCCATCCTGACCCAGCCCGACACAAATCGCCCATTTCTAGTGGAAACGGATGCCTCTAACTACGCCATAGGGTCGGTCTTGAAACAGGAACTTGAGGATGGACTGAACACCCCATTGCTTACCTTTCACGAACCCTGACCCCCAGTGAGACTCGCTATTCCGTCCTGGAAAAGGAACTCTTGGCCATCCGCCAAGCCTTCACTGAATGGCAACACCTACTTCTGGGTGCTAGATATCCAGTTCAGGTCCGCACAGATCATCGGAATCTCCAAATCCTACAGTCTTTGGAGTGCAGGAACAGTCGTCAGGCCCGTTGGGCCTACTTCTTTGCCCAATACCAGTTTCAAATCACTCACGTTCCCGGATCACAAAACATGATTGCTGACGCTTTATCTCGACGTCCAGACTACGCAGCCACTGAGGACAAGGTCTATCCTAAGATGTTTCCCCAAACTTTCAACAAGCGATCCCAGGTGAGACGGGGGGAGATTTATGACACATTGTAGCATTGTTTTATGTTAAGTAGGGATTTCACAGCCAATTTAGTTTGAAGTAAATCTAGCTGTCTCATAGCATATTTAAATTTTTTATACCCCTTTCTACTTTTTCCACCTCCAGCTCCCCTTGAGCCTTACGTAGAATATCTTTCCAAACTTTTTCCAGAGCATCTCTTTGTTTAGATTCTATTGCCTGAAGCTGAATAAATTCACCTCTAATCACTGCTTTAAACATGTCCCTGTCAAGGTCTGGAAGATGCAGCGCCGGAATAATGCCATAACCTGGCATCTACCTTGGCGCTTGAGCCAACATCGTATACGCCGGCAAAGAACTACCAGACCCAGCTGGCCTCGCAATACATTGATACATGCAGTCCTGCCTATGAGCGTCCCAAGCCTGGATCTGGAAAGGTTTCCTACTTAGACCACGCCCCCCCTTACTTTGCTGCTCCTAAACCGTCTTTCGCGTTAGTAGCGTTTGTTTTCCTGCTCTGTTTTCTATTGATTGGATTCCTGGTGTTACTGACCTACGCTCTTTCTTGTTGACCCTGATTTCTGGATTACGTCTTTGTACCTCGACTTCACCGCCTACTTGGTATTTGACTCCGGACTGCTACTGTTGTGCAATTTCGCGTGCCATTTGTTTATGTCTGGTTGCCTAGTACCGCTCCTTCTACAGCAAATCACTTCGAACGCCTGGCAGCATTTCCTTTATGTACGGCTGTTTCACTGGTAACCCCACCTTGGATGTTCTGCTGGTTCTTCAATGTCCCATCTGGAATAAAGGACACTCTGCTGACTCTTTGTGTTTAACGGAAAAGTAAGGACGCTTTGCTGAACTGTCAACGCATCGTCTGGAAACAAGGACGCTTTGCTGCTTGTTTAGCGCCTTTTAGGAATTCCCTTAGCTGTGCCCTCGTTCCTTTCTGGTCAGGGTCTTCCCTATAAGTACATAATTAATCAAGACGCTTTGCTGACTCTTTTTGGACTTACCTCCAAACTTAACTTGCCTTATCCAGAACTCCAGCGACTTTTCCAGAATCTGCATACCCCTTCCTGGCCAGGCCCTGGCGTGTTGCAACGTTGTGCAGGACACATGCAGCCACTATGATCCTGCACACTACTGGGGGAGCGTATAACAGCTGCCCGCCAGAATGGTCAAGGGAGCGAAAGCGTGACTTAAGCACTCCGAATGTGCGCTCCACTATGCCCCGGGTTGCAATGTGGGCTGTGTTATATCTTACCTCGGGTGGCGTGGTGGGGTTCCGAATTGGCATCATCATGTGGGGGCTGAGAGGGTAGGCACTGTCCCCTGTGGAGGTGGTGATGGGTATCATTGGTGGGGTTGTGACCTTGCTCGGTATCTGACATGCATGCATGCATGTGCAGTGGCATTCATACTCACCAAGCAGCCATGTATCGCCATGCCGCCCAGCTTCTAGGTCCCGGCTTAGGGTGGACATTCGGTAAATGAAGCTGTCGTGGGTGGGCCCGGGATAGTTGGCATATACTGAGGTGATGATTCCCTTGGCATTACATACTACCTGCACGTTGATGGAATGCCAGTGCTTGCGGTTCCTATAGATGTGCTCAGATGCCCTGGGGGGACGTAGAGCCACATGGGTGCAGTCGATGGCACCTAGCACTTTGGGGAATCGTGCCACACCGTAAAAATCCATGGCGGCAGCATGCCTTTCTGCAGGTGTTCTGGGCAGGTATATGTGCCTGCGGACTGATGGGCGTGCAGTAATGATGTTCAAGACCTGGTGTAGGCAGCGTGACTGCGTGGCCTGTGACACCCCACCCACTATGGCACTTGTCCGCTGAAATGATCCAGTGGCTAAGAAGTGCAGTACATTTAGGACCTTCTCCAGGGGGCTGAGTGCTTGGGAGCATAGGGTGGGTGATGTGAGGTCATCCTCCCACTCACTCACCAGGTCCAGTATTATGTGTGGTGGAAACCTGTACCTCCCATACACCTGGTCATCAGGCATCCCAAAAAGGCTGGTTCTCGGTGTAAAAATTCTGGCCCTGACTATCCTCCTCCTCCTCCTTTGGTAGCCCACGGCCACTGCTGCTAGGAACGGTATATTCATCCTGGCGTCTGAGCTTGTTAGTTTTTTGCACGCAAATTTATGCGTCGCGGGTCGACGTATGCCTGCTTCCTACTGGCGTACGTGTTTCTTTGCGCGTGTTGTAGGCGAGCGTGTGAAACTTCCCGCACACCCCTGAAATCCACGTACCCAGGCCAATAGCGTGTGGAAATTCCCACGCACCCCGGAATACACGTGCGCTGATGTACTCGCGTGTGTAAGTGCCCGCGCAACCCTGAAATCCACGTACCCAGGCCAATAGCGTGTGGAAATTCCCGCGCACCCCGGAATACACGTGCGCTGATGTACTCGCGTGTGTAAGTGACCGCGCACCCCTGAAATACACGTACATAGGCCAATCGCGTGTACGCGCACTTTTGTCCAATTACACGCGATGACACTCTGACGTGCAGTTTTTCCACGTGTGCTCCGTCATCACGTGCTATGAGGGAAACACCCGTGCGGGTCACGTCACAGACGCGCTTACGCGCTGAGGGCCTTTGGTCCAATAGAATCGCGTATGCATGCTGACGCGCTTACGCGCTAAGGGCCTTTCCTCGAATTTCACGCTGACGTGCAGGATTTTCACGTGCCAAATCACTCCGTAACAAGCTGGCCACGCGAAAACACACGGAAGACCACGCTCCTGCCCAGAAGGCCGAATTACTGCCCCCCAGTGCCCGAGCAGCCTCCCACGTGCCATCTGCTGCTGCCTGCCTGCCTGCCTGCTGCCACCGTGCCCTGCCATTTGGTGCCTGCACATCAGCCATCTGCAGGGGTCCAGTTGCTGTGTCCACCCCTGCTGGAACAGAAGACTCCCGACTGGGATAACATCGCTCCACAGCCCAGCACCAGGACCCAGTTGCCCACCCACTCCTGCCTCTGGGGTTGCCATGTCGGGCAATTCGACATCTGGCACCAGTGGCAACCCCAGGCCAGAGGGGCACCAGCTTCACTGCCACCGAAGTTGGTGTCCTGGTGGAGCATGTCCTGGGGCAGTATGATGCCCTCTTTGGATCGTCCCGCGCCAGCAAGGAAGGACGGGAGAGTATCTGGGCCGACTGTGTGGTTGCCATCAACGCGGAGGGGGTGGCAACCCGCAACGTCCAGAAGATCAAGAAGCGCTGGGAGGACTTGAGGTCCAGGACCCTTGTGAAGGCCCGGCGCCTCGTGGAGGGGGGCCGGGGCGGCATGAGTTCCATCCAGATGAGGGTCCTGGAACGCGTACGCCCAGCGCTCCACGCCCAGATCCTTGAGAGGGAGACCCGTCTGGAGTTGAGCGGTAAGTGGCCAAGCATTGCTGTGTGAGACAGGGCATGTTGCGGGGTGCTGGTTGTCTGATACTTGCCTGTATGTGTGACATAGGCCATGTACACATGTTTGTGTGCAGGGACATCATGGTAATGCATGTGCGACCAGTGATGTGTGAACCACATGGTCGTTGCATGTGTTTAAATGCGACATGGGGAGCCCTATGCAGATTTTACACATGAGAGCATGCCAGTCTCTGTTCCTGGACATGGGTGCTGATGCCAGGTACATATATGGTAGCCATGTCTGTGTGCCTGACCTGCGTGTCTGTGACTTGTGAATGCCATGGATGCATGACACATGTCTGTGACAATGCACAGATTCACTGATGCAGCCTAGTTATCCTTGTATCCGCTGTGTTTGGGGTGTATGAGGCCAGATGGATGTGACTGAGGTGAAGTGTGTGCATGTGATAGGCATAACCCATGATGCATGCGAGTTCCATATCATTGTTTGTTTCAAGAGTCCATTGGACATGTATGGAAATGTCCATGGCATGCACCATGCCTGTTACTCTGTGTGTTTTGCCTGGACTGACCCATGTGTTGTGGAGGGACATGATGGAAGTGTACTTTGACAGTGGTACTCATATGCTTGTGTTCTATGTCTCCCTCTACGCAGCGGCTAGTGAAGAAGAGGGTGGAGACGGCGCTGTGGAGCAAGGCGTTGGGGATGCCCCCACGGCTGCAGCGGAAGGGGTGAGTGAGCCCCCACAGGGGCCTGCTACGGCGGAAGACGGTGAGGTGCCATCCAGGTTGGTGGTTTCCACAGAGGAGGAGGAGGCCGTCACTGAGGCGCACATGGGGCCTGGTGGGGGCATCCCTGCTGGTGCAAGTGGTGCAGTCCAGGGGCAGGGGCAGGAGGCAGCACAGGTCACCGTGGAGGGGCCTGTGCACGTCGCTGTCCCTGAACCTGTGAGTGCACCACCATGCACCAGCAGGGATGCCCCTTCCCAGGCCCGTCCGCAGGTAGAGGGGATGTCCGTGTCACCTGACTCCCCTCCACCTGTGGACGAGGGGACCCGTGGCCTTATGGAGAAGGTCCTGATTGGGGTCGCGATGCGCGCGGGTGCAATTCGTGATGACGTGCGTGCTTCCCGGGAGGAGCACGCACGTCATCACGAAGAGCACCGTGCCAACGTGGCCCAATTGGGATCTTCCATGTTCGGGGGTTTCCTGCATGTGTCGGCCAATCTGGTGGCCCTCTCCTCCTCTGTGGAGGCTATACGCCGGTCGTTCTCCTTGCCGTCTTCCGGCCCAGATGCCACCAGGGCCCCCTGTGGACCTGCCCTGACCAATGCAGCTAGCTCGGTGGGGATCCCATCCCGGCCACAGTCGGGAGTCGGAGGTCCAGCAGGGGTGGACACCACAGCAACTGTACCCCAGCAGATGGGGGATGTGCCGGCATCATCAGGCAGGGCACGTGCACGACGGCGTCGGTGGATTCCATCAGCCTGGATGCCGTCGTGCTGGCAGAGGCAGTTGCGTCGGAGGCAGCAGCAGAGTCAACGTGGGAGGCATCATGGCTCGGGGCCATCAACATCGGAGGGGCAGGCATCGGCCGGAGGGCAGGAGGACCCAGGACGGGAAGTGTCTTCCGTGTGGCTGCGGTTGGGCCAGCAGATAGGTGTGGAGCGGCGACGGGCGGAAGAGGCGCGGCTCACGATGGTCAGGGCGGAGAACTCCATGCGGAGGGCCCTGAGGCGGGCCGAGTGCCTCGAGGCAATCGGCAGGGGGTTGGAGGAGCAGATGGCGTCGTCCCTGCGGACCCTCGGGGCCATGGAACAGGACCGCCTCCGGGCCATCGAAGAGGAGTTTGATGATGCCCTGGCCCGGAACACCACGGAGTGAGCCGCTGGACTTGCCCGCCGCTTTTGTATATAGTTCTTTAGTTTTAGGTTTCCTTTGTTTCTTCTTATGATTTGGAGTCGACGGACACTGCTCCACTTTTTGTATATAGTTGCATTTTAGTTAGGGTTTTTTGTAGGTTTCCTTTGTTCAGTTGGGCTCATGGACCCTTGGATGTTTTGTACATAGTTCTTCATTGGATTGTTTTATTTTTTTTGTTTTTATTTATTCACCATGGAGCAATGGTCTTTGCATTTATTTTTCTCTCTCGGATTGATTTTATTTTTAATGTGACTTTGGACAACATTTTTTTGAATTTGGATTTGTAGTTTTAATTTTTTTGACGGACATGCAGCTTATCTTTTTTTTATTGCCATTGTAGTTTGTTTCATTTCATTTGCATTCAATTTTTTTTAATACAATTTTGTTTTCATACTTCACTGTGTGGTATCATCTCATTGGTTTCATGCATGTCATGTTGGGTGTTTTCCCATTCAATTGCAACCATTGTGTGTGACGGACATGGGTTCATTTGCTTTATGAACATTGGGGGTGTAACATGTAATTTCCATTTCCATGTGGGTGCATGGGTTACTTGGTAGGGCCTTTTGGCTGTGGAGGCTGACCATGACGCACATGATTGGGGATTGTGAGGACCTGGGTGAAGGGGGACATGAGTGGGGTCTGCTGGCAGGTGCCCCACAGTGCTGGGGGGTGGGGGTGGTGGGAGACATGAGTGGGGGCCTGGTGGAGGCTGCCCCTGCACTGCTGGGGGGTGGGGGTGGTGGGAGACATGAGTGGGGGCCTGGTGGAGGCTGCCCCTGCACTGCTGGGGGTGGGGGTGATAGGGGACATGAGTGGGGGCCTGGTGGTGCTGCCCCTGCACTGCTAGGGGGTGGGGGTGGTGGGAGACATGAGTGGGGGCCTGGTGGAGGCTGCCCCTGCACTGCTGGGGGGTGGGGGTGATAGGGGACATGAGTGGGGGCCGGGTGGAGGCTGCCCCTGGTGGCTGGGGGGTGGGGGTGGTGGGAGACATGAGTGGGGGCCTGGTGGAGGCTGCCCATGGTGCTGGGGGTGGGGGTGGTGGGAGACATGAGTGGGGGCCTGGTGGAGGCTGCCCCTGCACTGCTGGGGGGTGGGGGTGATAGGGGACATGAGTGGGGGCCTGGTGGAGGCTGCCCCTGCACTGCTGGGGGGTGGGGGTGATAGGGGACATGAGTGGGGGCCTGGTGGAGGCTGCCCCTGCACTGCTGGGGGGTGGGGGTGATAGGGGACATGAGTGGGGGCCTGGTGGAGGCTTCCCCTGGTGGCTGGGGGGTGGGGGTGGTGGGAGACATGAGGGGGGGCCTGGTGGAGGCTGCCCCTGGTGGCTGGGGGGTGGGGGTGGTGGGAGACATGAGTGGGGCCTGGTGGAGGCTGCCCCTGCACTGCTGGGGGGGTGGGGGTGATAGGGGACATGAGTGGGGGCCTGGTGGTGCTGCCCCTGCACTGCTAGGGGGTGGGGGTGGTGGGAGACATGAGTGGGGGCCTGGTGGTGCTGCCCCTGCACTGCTAGGGGTGGGGGTGGTGGGAGACATGAGTGGGGGCCTGGTGGAGGCTGCCCTGCACTGCTGGGGAGTGGGGGTGGTGCTAGACATGGGTGGGAGCCTGGTGGGGGCTGCCCATGGTGGCTAGGGGGTGGGGGTGGTGGGAGACATGAGTGGGGGCCTGGTGGAGGCTGCCCCACAGTGCTGGGGGGTGGGGGTGGTGGTAGACATGGGTGGGAGCCTGGTGGGGGCTGCCCATGGTGGCTGGGGGGCGGGGGTGGTGGGAGACATGAGTGGGGGCCTGGTGGGGCTGCCCCTGCACTGCTGGGGGGTGGGGGTGGTGGGAGACATGAGTGGGGGCCTGGTGGTGCTTCCCCTGCACTGCTAGGGGATGGGGGCGGTGGGAGACATGAGTGGGGGCCTGGTGGAGGCTGCCCATGGTGGCTGGGGGGTGGGGGTGGTGGGAGACATGAGTGGGGGCCTGGTGGAGGCTACCCCTGCACTGCTGGGGGGTGGGGGTGATAGGGGACATGAGTGGGGGCCTGGTGGTGCTGCCCCTGCACTGCTAGGGGGTGGGGGTGGTGGGAGACATGAGTGGGGGCCTGGTGGTGCTGCCCCTGCACTGCTAGGGGTGGGGGTGGTGAGAGACATGAGTGGGGGCCTGGTGGAGGCTGCCCATGGTGGCTGGGGGGTGGGGGTGGTGGGAGACATGAGTGGGGGCCTGGTGGAGGCTGCCCATGGTGGCTGGGGGGTGGGGGTGGTGGGAGACATGAGTGGGGGCCTGGTGGAGGCTACCCCTGCACTGCTGGGGGGTGGGGGTGATAGGGGACATGAATGGGGGCCTGGTGGTGCTGCCCCTGCACTGCTAGGGGGTGGGGGTGGTGGGAGACATGAGTGGGGGCCTGGTGGTGCTGCCCCTGCACTGCTAGGGGTGGGGGTGGTGCGAGACATGAGTGGGGGCCTGGTGGAGGCTGCCCCTGCACTGCTGGGGGGTGGGGGTGATAGGGGACATGAGTGGGGGCCTGGTGGTGCTGCTCCTGCACTGCTAGGGGGTGGGGGTGGTGGGAGACATGAGTGGGGGCCTGGTGGTGCTTCCCCTGCACTACTAGGGGGTGGGGGTGGTGGGAGACATGAGTGGGGGCCTGGTGGAGGCTGCCCCTGCACTGCTGGGGGGTGGGGGTGGTGGTAGACATGGGTGGGAGCCTGGTGGAGGCTGCCCCTGCACTGCTGGGGGTGGGGGTGGTGGTAGACATGGGTGGGGCCCTGGTGGAGGCTGCCCATGGTGGCTGGGGGGTGGGGGTGGTGGGAGACATGAGTGGGGGCCTGGTGGAGGCTGCCCCACAGTGCTGGGGGTGGGGTGGGTGGGAGGCATGAGTGGGGGCATGGTGGAGGCTGCCCCTGCACTGCTGGGGGTGGGGGTGATAGGGGACATGAGTGGGGGCCTGGTGGAGGGTGCCCCACACTGCTGGGGGGGTGGGGGTGGGAGACACGAGTGGGGGCCTGGTGGAGGCTGCCCCTGCACTGCTGGGGGGTGGGGGTGGTGGTAGACATGGGTGGGAGCCTGGTGGGGGCTGCCCATGGTGGCTGGGGGGTGGGGGTGGTGGGAGACATGAGTGGGGGCCTGGTGGAGGCTGCCCCACAGTGCTGGGGGTGGGGGTGGTGGTAGACATGGGTGGGAGCCTGGTGGGGGCTGCCCATGGTGGCTGGGGGGTGGGGGTGGTGGGAGACATGAGTGGGGGCCTGGTGGGGCTGCCCCTGCACTGCTGGGGGGTGGGGGTGGTGGGAGACATGAGTGGGGGCCTGGTGGTGCTGCCCCTGCACTGCTAGGGGTGGGGGTGGTGGGAGACATGAGTGGGGGCCTGGTGGAGGCTGCCCATGGTGGCTGGGGGGTGGGGGTGGTGGGAGACATGAGTGGGGGCCTGGTGGAGGCTGCCCCACAGTGCTGGGGGGTGGGGGTGGTGGTAGACATGGGTGGGAGCCTGGTGGGGGCTGCCCATGGTGGCTGGGGGGTGGGGGTGGTGGGAGACATGAGTGGGGGCCTGGTGGGGCTGCCCCTGCACTGCTGGGGGGTGGGGGTGGTGGGAGACATGAGTGGGGGCCTGGTGGTGCTGCCCCTGCACTGCTAGGGGGTGGGGGTGGTGGGAGACATGAGTGGGGGCCTGGTGGAGGCTGCCCCTGCACTGCTGGGGGTTGGGGGTGATAGGGGACATGAGTGGGGGCCTGGTGGTGCTGCCCCTGCACAGCTAGGGGGTGGGGGTGGTGGGAGACATGAGCTGGGGCCTGGTGGAGGCTGCCCCGGCACTGCTGGGGGGTGGGGGTGATAGGGGACATGAGTGGGGGCCTGGTGGTGCTGCCCCTGCACTGCTAGGGGGTGGGGGTGGTGGGAGACACGAGTGGGGGCCTGGTGGAGGCTGCCCCTGCACTGCTGGGGGGTGGGGGTGATAGGGGACATGAGTGGGGGCCTGGTGGAGGCTGCCCCTGGTGGCTGGGGGGTGGGGGTGGTGGGAGACATGAGTGGGGGCCTGCTGGAGGCTGCTCATGGTGGCTGGGGGGTGGGGGTGATAGGGGACATGAGTGGGGGCCTGTTGGTGCTGCCCCTGCACTGCTAGGGGGTGGGGGTGGTGGGAGACATGCGTGGGGGCCTGGCGGAGGCTGCCCCTGCACTGCTGGGGGGTGGGGTGATAGGGGACATGAGTGGGGGCCTGGTGGAGGCTGCCCCTGGTGGCTGGAGGGTGGGGGTGGTGGGAGACATGAGTGGGGGCCTGGTGGAGGCTGCCCATGGTGGCTGGGGGGTGGGGGTGGTGGGAGACATGAGTGGGGGCCTGGTGGAGGCTGCCCCTGCACTGCTGGGGGGTGGGGGTGTTCGGGGACATGAGTGGGGGCCTGGTGGAGGCTGCCCCTGGTGGCTGGTGGGTGGGGGTGGTGGGAGACATGAGTGGGGGCCTGGTGGAGGCTGCCCCTGGTGGCTGGGGGTTGGGGGTGATTGGGGACATGAGTGGGGGCCTGGTGGTGCTGCCCCTGCACTGCAAGGGGGTGGGGGTGGTGGGAGACATGAGTGGGGGCCTGGTGGAGGCTGCCCCTGCACTGCTGGGGGGTGGGGGTGAGGGTAGACATGGGTGGGAGCCTGGTGGAGGGTGCCCCACAGTGCTGGGGGGTGGGGTGGATGGGAGACATGAGTGGGGGCCTGGTGGAGGCTGCCCCTGCACTGCTGGGGGGTGGTGGTGGTAGACATGGGTGGGAGCCTGGTGGAGGCTGCCCCTGCACTGCTGGGGGGTGGGGGTGGTGGTAGACATGGGTGGGGCCCTGGTGGAGGCTGCCCCTGGTGGCTGGGGGTGGGGGGTGGTGGGAGACATGAGTGGGGGCCTGGTGGAGGCTGCCCATGGTGGCTGGGGGGTGGGGGTGGTTGGAGACATGAGTGGGGGCCTGGTGGGGGCTGTCCATGGTGGCTGGGGGGTGGGGGTGGTGGGAGACATGAGTGGGGGCCTGGTGGAGGCTGCCCCACAGTGCTGGGGGGTGGGGGTGGTGGTAGACATGGGTGGGAGCCTGGTGGGGGCTGCCCATGGTGGCTGAGGGGTGGGGGTGGTGGGAGACATGAGTGGGGGCCTGGTGGGGCTGCCCCTGCACTGCTGGGGGGTGGGGGTGGTGGGAGACATGAGTGGGGGCCTGGTGGTGCTGCCCCTGCACTGCTAGGGGGTGGGGGTGGTGGGAGACATGAGTGGGGGCCTGGTGGAGGCTGCCCCTGCACTGCTGGGGGGTGGGGGTGATAGGGGACATGAGTGGGGGCCTGGTGGTGCTGCCCCTGCACAGCTAGGGGGTGGGGGTGGTGGGAGACATGAGCTGGGGCCTGGTGGAGGCTGCCCCGGCACTGCTGGGGGGTGGGGGTGATAGGGGACATGGGTGGGGGCCTGGTGGTGCTGCCCCTGCACTGCTAGGGGGTGGGGGTGGTGGGAGACACGAGTGGGGGCCTGGTGGATGCTGCCCCTGCACTGCTGGGGGGTGGGGGTGATAGGGGACATGAGTGGGGGCCTGGTGGAGGCTGCCCCTGGTGGCTGGGGGGTGGGGGTGGTGGGAGACATGAGTGGGGGCCTGCTGGAGGCTGCTCATGGTGGCTGGGGGGTGGGGGTGATAGGGGACATGAGTGGGGGCCTGTTGGTGCTGCCCCTGCACTGCTAGGGGGTGGGGGTGGTGGGAGACATGCGTGGGGGCCTGGCGGAGGCTGCCCCTGCACTGCTGGGGGGTGGGGTGATAGGGGACATGAGTGGGGGCCTGGTGGAGGCTGCCCCTGGTGGCTGGAGGGTGGGGGTGGTGGGAGACATGAGTGGGGGCCTGGTGGAGGCTGCCCATGGTGGCTGGGTGGTGGGGGTGGTGGGAGACATGAGTGGGGGCCTGGTGGAGGCTGCCCCTGCACTGCTGGGGGGTGGGGGTGTTCGGGGACATGAGTGGGGGCCTGGTGGAGGCTGCCCCTGGTGGCTGGTGGGTGGGGGTGGTGGGAGACATGAGTGGGGGCCTGGTGGAGGCTGCCCCTGGTGGCTGGGGGGTGGGGGTGATTGGGGACTTGAGTGGGGGCCTGGTGGTGCTGCCCCTGCACTGCAAGGGGGTGGGGGTGGTGGGAGACATGAGTGGGGGCCTGGTGGAGGCTGCCCCTGCACTGCTGGGGGGTGGGGGTGAGGGTAGACATGGGTGGGAGCCTGGTGGAGGGTGCCCCACAGTGCTGGGGGGTGGGGTGGATGGGAGACATGAGTGGGGGCCTGGTGGAGGCTGCCCCTGCACTGCTGGGGGGTGGTGGTGGTAGACATGGGTGGGAGCCTGGTGGAGGCTGCCCCTGCACTGCTGGGGGGTGGGGGTGGTGGTAGACATGGGTGGGGCCCTGGTGGAGGCTGCCCCTGGTGGCTGGGGGTGGGGGGTGGTGGGAGACATGAGTGGGGGCCTGGTGGAGGCTGCCCATGGTGGCTGGGGGGTGGGGGTGGTTGGAGACATGAGTGGGGGCCTGGTGGGGGCTGCCCATGGTGGCTGGGGGGTGGGGGTGGTGGGAGACATGAGTGGGGGCCTGGTGGAGGCTGCCCCACAGTGCTGGGGGGTGGGGGTGGTGGTAGACATGGGTGGGAGCCTGGTGGGGGCTGCCCATGGTGGCTGGGGGGTGGGGGTGGTGGGAGACATGAGTGGGGGCCTGGTGGGGCTGCCCCTGCACTGCTGGGGGGTGGGGGTGGTGGGAGACATGAGTGGGGGCCTGGTGGTGCTGCCCCTGCACTGCTAGGGGGTGGGGGTGGTGGGAGACATGAGTGGGCGCCTGGTGGAGGCTGCCCGTGCACTGCTGGGGGGTGGGGGTGATAGGGGACATGAGTGGGGGCCTGGTGGTGCTGCCCTTGCACTGCTAGGGGGTGGGGGTGGTGGGAGACATGAGCTGGGGCCTGGTGGAGGCTGCCCCTGCACTGCCGGGGGGTGGGGGTGATAAGGGACATGAGTGGGGGCCTGGTGGTGCTGCCCTTGCACTGCTAGGGGGTGGGGGTGGTGGGAGACACGAGTGGGGGCCTGGTGGAGGCTGCCCCTGCACTGCTGGGGGGTGGGGGTGATAGGGGACATGAGTGGGGGCCTGGTGGAGGCTGCCCCTGGTGGCTGGGGGGTGGGGGTGGTGGGAGACATGAGTGGGGGCCTGCTGGAGGCTGCCCATGGTGGCTGGGGGGTGGGGGTGATAGGGGACATGAGTGGGGGCCTGTTGGTGCTGCCCCTGCACTGCTAGGGGGTGGGGGTGGTGGGAGACATGAGTGGGGGCCTGGCGGAGGCTGCCCCTGCACTGCTGGGGGGTGGGGTGATAGGGGACATGAGTGGGGGCCTGGTGGAGGCTGCCCCTGGTGGCTGGGGGGTGGGGGTGGTGGGAGACATGAGTGGGGGCCTGGTGGAGGCTGCCCATGGTGGCTGGGGGGTGGGGGTGGTGGGAGACATGAGTGGGGGCCTGGTGGAGGCTGCCCCTGCACTGCTGGGGGGTGGGGGTGTTAGGGGACATGAGTGGGGGCCTGGTGGAGGCTGCCCCTGGTGGCTGGTGGGTGGGGGTGGTGGGAGACATGAGTGGGGGCCTGGTGGAGGCTGCCCCTGGTGGCTGGGGGGTGGGGGTGATTGGGGACATGAGTGGGGGCCTGGTGGTGCTGCCCCTGCACTGCAAGGGGGTGGGGGTGGTGGGAGACATGAGTGGGGGCCTGATGGAGGCTGCCCCTGCACTGCTGGGGGGTGGGGGTGAGGGTAGACATGGGTGGGAGCCTGGTGGAGGGTGCCCCACAGTGCTGGGGGGTGGGGTGGGTGGGAGACATGAGTGGGGGCCTGGTGGAGGCTGCCCCTGCACTGCTGGGGGGTGGTGGTGGTAGACATGGGTGGGAGCCTGGTGGAGGCTGCCCCTGCACTGCTGGGGGGTGGGGGTGGTGGTAGACATGGGTGGGGCCCTGGTGGAGGCTGCCCATGGTGGCTGGGGGGTGGGGGGTGGTGGGAGACATGAGTGGGGGCCTGGTGGAGGCTGCCCATGGTGGCTGGGGGGTGGGGGTGGTTGGAGACATGAGTGGGGGCCTGGTGGGGGCTGTCCATGGTGGCTGGGGGGTGGGGGTGGTGGGAGACATGAGTGGGGGCCTGGTGGAGGCTGCCCCACAGTGCTGGGGGGTGGGGGTGGTGGTAGACATGGGTGGGAGCCTGGTGGGGGCTGCCCATGGTGGCTGAGGGGTGGGGGTGGTGGGAGACATGAGTGGGGGCCTGGTGGGGCTGCCCCTGCACTGCTGGGGGGTGGGGGTGGTGGGAGACATGAGTGGGGGCCTGGTGGTGCTGCCCCTGCACTGCTAGGGGGTGGGGGTGGTGGGAGACATGAGTGGGGGCCTGGTGGAGGCTGCCCCTGCACTGCTGGGGGGTGGGGGTGATAGGGGACATGAGTGGGGGCCTGGTGGTGCTGCCCCTGCACAGCTAGGGGGTGGGGGTGGTGGGAGACATGAGCTGGGGCCTGGTGGAGGCTGCCCCGGCACTGCTGGGGGGTGGGGGTGATAGGGGACATGGGTGGGGGCCTGGTGGTGCTGCCCCTGCACTGCTAGGGGGTGGGGGTGGTGGGAGACACGAGTGGGGGCCTGGTGGATGCTGCCCCTGCACTGCTGGGGGGTGGGGGTGATAGGGGACATGAGTGGGGGCCTGGTGGAGGCTGCCCCTGGTGGCTGGGGGGTGGGGGTGGTGGGAGACATGAGTGGGGGCCTGCTGGAGGCTGCTCATGGTGGCTGGGGGGTGGGGGTGATAGGGGACATGAGTGGGGGCCTGTTGGTGCTGCCCCTGCACTGCTAGGGGGTGGGGGTGGTGGGAGACATGCGTGGGGGCCTGGCGGAGGCTGCCCCTGCACTGCTGGGGGGTGGGGTGATAGGGGACATGAGTGGGGGCCTGGTGGAGGCTGCCCCTGGTGGCTGGAGGGTGGGGGTGGTGGGAGACATGAGTGGGGGCCTGGTGGAGGCTGCCCATGGTGGCTGGGTGGTGGGGGTGGTGGGAGACATGAGTGGGGGCCTGGTGGAGGCTGCCCCTGCACTGCTGGGGGGTGGGGGTGTTCGGGGACATGAGTGGGGGCCTGGTGGAGGCTGCCCCTGGTGGCTGGTGGGTGGGGGTGGTGGGAGACATGAGTGGGGGCCTGGTGGAGGCTGCCCCTGGTGGCTGGGGGGTGGGGGTGATTGGGGACTTGAGTGGGGGCCTGGTGGTGCTGCCCCTGCACTGCAAGGGGGTGGGGGTGGTGGGAGACATGAGTGGGGGCCTGGTGGAGGCTGCCCCTGCACTGCTGGGGGGTGGGGGTGAGGGTAGACATGGGTGGGAGCCTGGTGGAGGGTGCCCCACAGTGCTGGGGGGTGGGGTGGATGGGAGACATGAGTGGGGGCCTGGTGGAGGCTGCCCCTGCACTGCTGGGGGGTGGTGGTGGTAGACATGGGTGGGAGCCTGGTGGAGGCTGCCCCTGCACTGCTGGGGGGTGGGGGTGGTGGTAGACATGGGTGGGGCCCTGGTGGAGGCTGCCCCTGGTGGCTGGGGGTGGGGGGTGGTGGGAGACATGAGTGGGGGCCTGGTGGAGGCTGCCCATGGTGGCTGGGGGGTGGGGGTGGTTGGAGACATGAGTGGGGGCCTGGTGGGGGCTGCCCATGGTGGCTGGGGGGTGGGGGTGGTGGGAGACATGAGTGGGGGCCTGGTGGAGGCTGCCCCACAGTGCTGGGGGGTGGGGGTGGTGGTAGACATGGGTGGGAGCCTGGTGGGGGCTGCCCATGGTGGCTGGGGGGTGGGGGTGGTGGGAGACATGAGTGGGGGCCTGGTGGGGCTGCCCCTGCACTGCTGGGGGGTGGGGGTGGTGGGAGACATGAGTGGGGGCCTGGTGGTGCTGCCCCTGCACTGCTAGGGGGTGGGGGTGGTGGGAGACATGAGTGGGCGCCTGGTGGAGGCTGCCCGTGCACTGCTGGGGGGTGGGGGTGATAGGGGACATGAGTGGGGGCCTGGTGGTGCTGCCCTTGCACTGCTAGGGGGTGGGGGTGGTGGGAGACATGAGCTGGGGCCTGGTGGAGGCTGCCCCTGCACTGCCGGGGGGTGGGGGTGATAAGGGACATGAGTGGGGGCCTGGTGGTGCTGCCCTTGCACTGCTAGGGGGTGGGGGTGGTGGGAGACACGAGTGGGGGCCTGGTGGAGGCTGCCCCTGCACTGCTGGGGGGTGGGGGTGATAGGGGACATGAGTGGGGGCCTGGTGGAGGCTGCCCCTGGTGGCTGGGGGGTGGGGGTGGTGGGAGACATGAGTGGGGGCCTGCTGGAGGCTGCCCATGGTGGCTGGGGGGTGGGGGTGATAGGGGACATGAGTGGGGGCCTGTTGGTGCTGCCCCTGCACTGCTAGGGGGTGGGGGTGGTGGGAGACATGAGTGGGGGCCTGGCGGAGGCTGCCCCTGCACTGCTGGGGGGTGGGGTGATAGGGGACATGAGTGGGGGCCTGGTGGAGGCTGCCCCTGGTGGCTGGGGGGTGGGGGTGGTGGGAGACATGAGTGGGGGCCTGGTGGAGGCTGCCCATGGTGGCTGGGGGGTGGGGGTGGTGGGAGACATGAGTGGGGGCCTGGTGGAGGCTGCCCCTGCACTGCTGGGGGGTGGGGGTGTTAGGGGACATGAGTGGGGGCCTGGTGGAGGCTGCCCCTGGTGGCTGGTGGGTGGGGGTGGTGGGAGACATGAGTGGGGGCCTGGTGGAGGCTGCCCCTGGTGGCTGGGGGGTGGGGGTGATTGGGGACATGAGTGGGGGCCTGGTGGTGCTGCCCCTGCACTGCAAGGGGGTGGGGGTGGTGGGAGACATGAGTGGGGGCCTGATGGAGGCTGCCCCTGCACTGCTGGGGGGTGGGGGTGAGGGTAGACATGGGTGGGAGCCTGGTGGAGGGTGCCCCACAGTGCTGGGGGGTGGGGTGGGTGGGAGACATGAGTGGGGGCCTGGTGGAGGCTGCCCCTGCACTGCTGGGGGGTGGTGGTGGTAGACATGGGTGGGAGCCTGGTGGAGGCTGCCCCTGCACTGCTGGGGGGTGGGGGTGGTGGTAGACATGGGTGGGGCCCTGGTGGAGGCTGCCCATGGTGGCTGGGGGGTGGGGGTGTTGGGAGACATGAGTGGGGGCCTGGTGGAGGCTGCCCCACAGTGCTGTGGGGTGGGTGGGAGACATGAGTGGGGGCCTGGTGGAGGCAGCCCCTGCACTGCTGGGGGTGGGGGTGATAGGGGACATGAGTGGGGGCCTGGTGGAGGCTGCCCCTGCACTGCTGGGGGGTGGGGGTGATAGGGGACATGAGTGGGGGCCTGGTAGAGGCTGCCCCTGGTGGCTCGGGGGTGGGGGTGGTGGGAGACATGAGTGGGGGCCTGCTGGAGGCTGCCCATGGTGGCTGGGGGGTGGGGGTGATAGGGGACATGAGTGGGGGCCTGGTGGAGGCTGCCCCTGGTGGCTGGGGGGTGGGGGTGATTGGGGACATGAGTGGGGGCCTGGTGGTGCTGCCCCTGCACTGCAAGGGGGTGGGGGTGGTGGGAGACATGAGTGGGGGCCTGGTGGAGGCTGCCCCTGCACTGCTGGGGGGTGGGGGTGAGGGTAGACATGGGTGGGAGCCTGGTGGAGGGTGCCCCACAGTGCTGGGGGGTGGGGTGGATGGGAGACATGAGTGGGGGCCTGGTGGAGGCTGCCCCTGCACTGCTGGGGGGTGGTGGTGGTAGACATGGGTGGGAGCCTGGTGGAGGCTGCCCCTGCACTGCTGGGGGGTGGGGGTGGTGGTAGACATGGGTGGGGCCCTGGTGGAGGCTGCCCCTGGTGGCTGGGGGTGGGGGGTGGTGGGAGACATGAGTGGGGGCCTGGTGGAGGCTGCCCATGGTGGCTGGGGGGTGGGGGTGGTTGGAGACATGAGTGGGGGCCTGGTGGGGGCTGCCCATGGTGGCTGGGGGGTGGGGGTGGTGGGAGACATGAGTGGGGGCCTGGTGGAGGCTGCCCCACAGTGCTGGGGGGTGGGGGTGGTGGTAGACATGGGTGGGAGCCTGGTGGGGGCTGCCCATGGTGGCTGAGGGGTGGGGGTGGTGGGAGACATGAGTGGGGGCCTGGTGGGGCTGCCCCTGCACTGCTGGGGGGTGGGGGTGGTGGGAGACATGAGTGGGGGCCTGGTGGTGCTGCCCCTGCACTGCTAGGGGGTGGGGGTGGTGGGAGACATGAGTGGGGGCCTGGTGGAGGCTGCCCCTGCACTGCTGGGGGGTGGGGGTGATAGGGGACATGAGTGGGGGCCTGGTGGTGCTGCCCCTGCACAGCTAGGGGGTGGGGGTGGTGGGAGACATGAGCTGGGGCCTGGTGGAGGCTGCCCCGGCACTGCTGGGGGGTGGGGGTGATAGGGGACATGAGTGGGGGCCTAGTGGTGCTGCCCCTGCACTGCTAGGGGGTGGGGGTGGTGGGAGACACGAGTGGGGGCCTGGTGGATGCTGCCCCTGCACTGCTGGGGGGTGGGGGTGATAGGGGACATGAGTGGGGGCCTGGTGGAGGCTGCCCCTGGTGGCTGGGGGGTGGGGGTGGTGGGAGACATGAGTGGGGGCCTGCTGGAGGCTGCCCCTGGTGGCTGGGGGTGGGGGGTGGTGGGAGACATGAGTGGGGGCCTGGTGGAGGCTGCCCATGGTGGCTGGGGGGTGGGGGTGGTTGGAGACATGAGTGGGGGCCTGGTGGGGGCTGCCCATGGTGGCTGGGGGGTGGGGGTGGTGGGAGACATGAGTGGGGGCCTGGTGGAGGCTGCCCCACAGTGCTGGGGGGTGGGGGTGGTGGTAGACATGGGTGGGAGCCTGGTGGGGGCTGCCCATGGTGGCTGAGGGGTGGGGGTGGTGGGAGACATGAGTGGGGGCCTGGTGGGGCTGCCCCTGCACTGCTGGGGGGTGGGGGTGGTGGGAGACATGAGTGGGGGCCTGGTGGTGCTGCCCCTGCACTGCTAGGGGGTGGGGGTGGTGGGAGACATGAGTGGGGGCCTGGTGGAGGCTGCCCCTGCACTGCTGGGGGGTGGGGGTGATAGGGGACATGAGTGGGGGCCTGGTGGTGCTGCCCCTGCACAGCTAGGGGGTGGGGGTGGTGGGAGACATGAGCTGGGGCCTGGTGGAGGCTGCCCCGGCACTGCTGGGGGGTGGGGGTGATAGGGGACATGAGTGGGGGCCTGGTGGTGCTGCCCCTGCACTGCTAGGGGGTGGGGGTGGTGGGAGACACGAGTGGGGGCCTGGTGGATGCTGCCCCTGCACTGCTGGGGGGTGGGGGTGATAGGGGACATGAGTGGGGGCCTGGTGGAGGCTGCCCCTGGTGGCTGGGGGGTGGGGGTGGTGGGAGACATGAGTGGGGGCCTGCTGGAGGCTGCTCATGGTGGCTGGGGGGTGGGGGTGATAGGGGACATGAGTGGGGGCCTGTTGGTGCTGCCCCTGCACTGCTAGGGGGTGGGGGTGGTGGGAGACATGCGTGGGGGCCTGGCGGAGGCTGCCCCTGCACTGCTGGGGGGTGGGGTGATAGGGGACATGAGTGGGGGCCTGGTGGAGGCTGCCCCTGGTGGCTGGAGGGTGGGGGTGGTGGGAGACATGAGTGGGGGCCTGGTGGAGGCTGCCCATGGTGGCTGGGTGGTGGGGGTGGTGGGAGACATGAGTGGGGGCCTGGTGGAGGCTGCCCCTGCACTGCTGGGGGGTGGGGGTGTTCGGGGACATGTGTGGGGGCCTGGTGGAGGCTGCCCCTGGTGGCTGGTGGGTGGGGGTGGTGGGAGACATGAGTGGGGGCCTGGTGGAGGCTGCCCCTGGTGGCTGGGGGGTGGGGGTGATTGGGGACTTGAGTGGGGGCCTGGTGGTGCTGCCCCTGCACTGCAAGGGGGTGGGGGTGGTGGGAGACATGAGTGGGGGCCTGGTGGAGGCTGCCCCTGCACTGCTGGGGGGTGGGGGTGAGGGTAGACATGGGTGGGAGCCTGGTGGAGGGTGCCCCACAGTGCTGGGGGGTGGGGTGGATGGGAGACATGAGTGGGGGCCTGGTGGAGGCTGCCCCTGCACTGCTGGGGGGTGGTGGTGGTAGACATGGGTGGGAGCCTGGTGGAGGCTGCCCCTGCACTGCTGGGGGGTGGGGGTGGTGGTAGACATGGGTGGGGCCCTGGTGGAGGCTGCCCCTGGTGGCTGGGGGTGGGGGGTGGTGGGAGACATGAGTGGGGGCCTGGTGGAGGCTGCCCATGGTGGCTGGGGGGTGGGGGTGGTTGGAGACATGAGTGGGGGCCTGGTGGGGGCTGCCCATGGTGGCTGGGGGGTGGGGGTGGTGGGAGACATGAGTGGGGGCCTGGTGGAGGCTGCCCCACAGTGCTGGGGGGTGGGGGTGGTGGTAGACATGGGTGGGAGCCTGGTGGGGGCTGCCCATGGTGGCTGGGGGGTGGGGGTGGTGGGAGACATGAGTGGGGGCCTGGTGGGGCTGCCCCTGCACTGCTGGGGGGTGGGGGTGGTGGGAGACATGAGTGGGGGCCTGGTGGTGCTGCCCCTGCACTGCTAGGGGGTGGGGGTGGTGGGAGACATGAGTGGGCGCCTGGTGGAGGCTGCCCGTGCACTGCTGGGGGGTGGGGGTGATAGGGGACATGAGTGGGGGCCTGGTGGTGCTGCCCTTGCACTGCTAGGGGGTGGGGGTGGTGGGAGACATGAGCTGGGGCCTGGTGGAGGCTGCCCCTGCACTGCCGGGGGGTGGGGGTGATAAGGGACATGAGTGGGGGCCTGGTGGTGCTGCCCTTGCACTGCTAGGGGGTGGGGGTGGTGGGAGACACGAGTGGGGGCCTGGTGGAGGCTGCCCCTGCACTGCTGGGGGGTGGGGGTGATAGGGGTCATGAGTGGGGGCCTGGTGGAGGCTGCCCCTGGTGGCTGGGGGGTGGGGGTGGTGGGAGACATGAGTGGGGGCCTGCTGGAGGCTGCCCATGGTGGCTGGGGGGTGGGGGTGATAGGGGACATGAGTGGGGGCCTGTTGGTGCTGCCCCTGCACTGCTAGGGGGTGGGGGTGGTGGGAGACATGAGTGGGGGCCTGGCGGAGGCTGCCCCTGCACTGCTGGGGGGTGGGGTGATAGGGGACATGAGTGGGGGCCTGGTGGAGGCTGCCCCTGGTGGCTGGGGGGTGGGGGTGGTGGGAGACATGAGTGGGGGCCTGGTGGAGGCTGCCCATGGTGGCTGGGGGGTGGGGGTGGTGGGAGACATGAGTGGGGGCCTGGTGGAGGCTGCCCCTGCACTGCTGGGGGGTGGGGGTGTTAGGGGACATGAGTGGGGGCCTGGTGGAGGCTGCCCCTGGTGGCTGGTGGGTGGGGGTGGTGGGAGACATGAGTGGGGGCCTGGTGGAGGCTGCCCCTGGTGGCTGGGGGGTGGGGGTGATTGGGGACATGAGTGGGGGCCTGGTGGTGCTGCCCCTGCACTGCAAGGGGGTGGGGGTGGTGGGAGACATGAGTGGGGGCCTGATGGAGGCTGCCCCTGCACTGCTGGGGGGTGGGGGTGAGGGTAGACATGGGTGGGAGCCTGGTGGAGGGTGCCCCACAGTGCTGGGGGGTGGGGTGGGTGGGAGACATGAGTGGGGGCCTGGTGGAGGCTGCCCCTGCACTGCTGGGGGGTGGTGGTGGTAGACATGGGTGGGAGCCTGGTGGAGGCTGCCCCTGCACTGCTGGGGGGTGGGGGTGGTGGTAGACATGGGTGGGGCCCTGGTGGAGGCTGCCCATGGTGGCTGGGGGGTGGGGGTGTTGGGAGACATGAGTGGGGGCCTGGTGGAGGCTGCCCCACAGTGCTGTGGGGTGGGTGGGAGACATGAGAGGGGGCCTGGTGGAGGCAGCCCCTGCACTGCTGGGGGTGGGGGTGATAGGGGACATGAGTGGGGGCCTGGTGGAGGCTGCCCCTGCACTGCTGGGGGGTGGGGGTGATAGGGGACATGAGTGGGGGCCTGGTAGAGGCTGCCCCTGGTGGCTCGGGGGTGGGGGTGGTGGGAGACATGAGTGGGGGCCTGCTGGAGGCTGCCCATGGTGGCTGGGGGGTGGGGGTGATAGGGGACATGAGTGGGGGCCTGGTGGAGGCTGCCCCTGGTGGCTGGGGGGTGGGGGTGATTGGGGACATGAGTGGGGGCCTGGTGGTGCTGCCCCTGCACTGCAAGGGGGTGGGGGTGGTGGGAGACATGAGTGGGGGCCTGGTGGAGGCTGCCCCTGCACTGCTGGGGGGGTGGGGGTGAGGGTAGACATGGGTGGGAGCCTGGTGGAGGGTGCCCCACAGTGCTGGGGGGTGGGGTGGATGGGAGACATGAGTGGGGGCCTGGTGGAGGCTGCCCCTGCACTGCTGGGGGGTGGTGGTGGTAGACATGGGTGGGAGCCTGGTGGAGGCTGCCCCTGCACTGCTGGGGGGTGGGGGTGGTGGTAGACATGGGTGGGGCCCTGGTGGAGGCTGCCCCTGGTGGCTGGGGGTGGGGGGTGGTGGGAGACATGAGTGGGGGCCTGGTGGAGGCTGCCCATGGTGGCTGGGGGGTGGGGGTGGTTGGAGACATGAGTGGGGGCCTGGTGGGGGCTGCCCATGGTGGCTGGGGGGTGGGGGTGGTGGGAGACATGAGTGGGGGCCTGGTGGAGGCTGCCCCACAGTGCTGGGGGGTGGGGGTGGTGGTAGACATGGGTGGGAGCCTGGTGGGGGCTGCCCATGGTGGCTGAGGGGTGGGGGTGGTGGGAGACATGAGTGGGGGCCTGGTGGGGCTGCCCCTGCACTGCTGGGGGGTGGGGGTGGTGGGAGACATGAGTGGGGGCCTGGTGGTGCTGCCCCTGCACTGCTAGGGGGTGGGGGTGGTGGGAGACATGAGTGGGGGCCTGGTGGAGGCTGCCCCTGCACTGCTGGGGGGTGGGGGTGATAGGGGACATGAGTGGGGGCCTGGTGGTGCTGCCCCTGCACAGCTAGGGGGTGGGGGTGGTGGGAGACATGAGCTGGGGCCTGGTGGAGGCTGCCCCGGCACTGCTGGGGGGTGGGGGTGATAGGGGACATGAGTGGGGGCCTAGTGGTGCTGCCCCTGCACTGCTAGGGGGTGGGGGTGGTGGGAGACACGAGTGGGGGCCTGGTGGATGCTGCCCCTGCACTGCTGGGGGGTGGGGGTGATAGGGGACATGAGTGGGGGCCTGGTGGAGGCTGCCCCTGGTGGCTGGGGGGTGGGGGTGGTGGGAGACATGAGTGGGGGCCTGCTGGAGGCTGCTCATGGTGGCTGGGGGGTGGGGGTGATAGGGGACATGAGTGGGGGCCTGTTGGTGCTGCCCCTGCACTGCTAGGGGGTGGGGGTGGTGGGAGACATGCGTGGGGGCCTGGCGGAGGCTGCCCTGCACTGCTGGGGGGTGGGGTGATAGGGGACATGAGTGGGGGCCTGGTGGAGGCTGCCCCTGGTGGCTGGAGGGTGGGGGTGGTGGGAGACATGAGTGGGGGCCTGGTGGAGGCTGCCCATGGTGGCTGGGGGGTGGGGGTGGTGGGAGACATGAGTGGGGGCCTGGTGGAGGCTGCCCCTGCACTGCTGGGGGGTGGGGGTGTTCGGGGACATGAGTGGGGGCCTGGTGGAGGCTGCCCCTGGTGGCTGGTGGGTGGGGGTGGTGGGAGACATGAGTGGGGGCCTGGTGGAGGCTGCCCCTGGTGGCTGGGGGGTGGGGGTGATTGGGGACATGAGTGGGGGCCTGGTGGTGCTGCCCCTGCACTGCAAGGGGGTGGGGCGGGTGGGAGACATGAGTGGGGGCCTGGTGGAGGCTGCCCCTGCACTGCTGGGGGGTGGGGGTGAGGGTAGACATGGGTGGGAGCCTGGTGGAGGGTGCCCCACAGTGCTGGGGGGTGGGGTGGATGGGAGACATGAGTGGGGGCCTGGTGGAGGCTGCCCCTGCACTGCTGGGGGGTGGTGGTGGTAGACATGGGTGGGAGCCTGGTGGAGGCTGCCCCTGCACTGCTGGGGGGTGGGGGTGCTGGTAGACATGGGTGGGGCCCTGGTGGAGGCTGCCCCTGGTGGCTGGGGGTGGGGGGTGGTGGGAGACATGAGTGGGGGCCTGGTGGAGGCTGCCCATGGTGGCTGGGGGGTGGGGGTGGTTGGAGACATGAGTGGGGGCCTGGTGGGGGCTGCCCATGGTGGCTGGGGGGTGGGGGTGGTGGGAGACATGAGTGGGGGCCTGGTGGAGGCTGCCCCACAGTGCTGGGGGGTGGGGGTGGTGGTAGACATGGGTGGGAGCCTGGTGGGGGCTGCCCATGGTGGCTGGGGGGTGGGGGTGGTGGGAGACATGAGTGGGGGCCTGGTGGAGGCTGCCCCTGGTGGCTGGGGGGTGGGGGTGATTGGGGACATGAGTGGGGGCCTGGTGGTGCTGCCCCTGCACTGCAAGGGGGTGGGGGTGGTGGGAGACATGAGTGGGGGCCTGATGGAGGCTGCCCCTGCACTGCTGGGGGGTGGGGGTGAGGGTAGACATGGGTGGGAGCCTGGTGGAGGGTGCCCCACAGTGCTGGGGGGTGGGGTGGGTGGGAGACATGAGTGGGGGCCTGGTGGAGGCTGCCCCTGCACTGCTGGGGGGTGGTGGTGGTAGACATGGGTGGGAGCCTGGTGGAGGCTGCCCCTGCACTGCTGGGGGGTGGGGGTGGTGGTAGACATGGGTGGGGCCCTGGTGGAGGCTGCCCATGGTGGCTGGGGGGTGGGGGTGTTGGGAGACATGAGTGGGGGCCTGGTGGAGGCTGCCCCACAGTGCTGTGGGGTGGGTGGGAGACATGAGTGGGGGCCTGGTGGAGGCAGCCCCTGCACTGCTGGGGGTGGGGGTGATAGGGGACATGAGTGGGGGCCTGGTGGAGGCTGCCCCTGCACTGCTGGGGGGTGGGGGTGATAGGGGACATGAGTGGGGGCCTGGTAGAGGCTGCCCCTGGTGGCTCGGGGGTGGGGGTGGTGGGAGACATGAGTGGGGGCCTGCTGGAGGCTGCCCATGGTGGCTGGGGGGTGGGGGTGATAGGGGACATGAGTGGGGGCCTGTTGGTGCTGCCCCTGCACTGCTGGGGGGTAGGGGTGGTGGGAGACATGAGTGGGGGCCTGGTGGAGGCTGCCCCTGCACTGCTGGGGGGTGGGGGTGATAGGGGACATGAGTGGGGGCCTGGTGGAGGCTGCCCCTGGTGGCTGGGGGGTGGGGTGGTGGGAGACATGAGTGGGGGCCTGGTGGAGGCTGCCCATGGTGGCTGGGGGGTGGGGGTGGTGGGAGACATGAGTGGGGGCCTGGTGGAGGCTGCCCCTGCACTGCTGGGGGGTGGGGGTGATAGGGGACATGAGTGGGGGCCTGGTGGAGGCTGCCCCTGGTGGCTGGTGGGTGGGGGTGGTGGGAGACATGAGTGGGGGCCTGTTGGTGCTGCCCCTGCACTGCTAGGGGGTGGGGGTGGTGGGAGACATGAGTGGGGGCCTGGTGGTGCTGCCCCTGCACTGCTAGGGGGTGGGGGTGGTGGGAGACATGAGTGGGGGCCTGGTGGAGGCTGCCCCTGCACTGCTGGGGGGTGGGGTGGTGGTAGACATGGGTGGGAGCCTGGTGGAGGCTGCCCCTGCACTGCTGGGGGTGGGGGTGGTGGTAGACATGGGTGGGGCCCTGGTGGAGGCTGCCCATGGTGGCTGGGGGCTGGGGGTGGTGGGAGACATGAGTGGGGGCCTGGTGGAGGCTGCCCCACAGTGCTGGGGGGTGGGGTGGGTGGGAGACATGAGTGGGGGCATGGTGGAGGCTGCCCCTGCACTGCTGGGGGTGGGGGTGATAGGGGACATGAGTGGGGGCCTGGTGGAGGGTGCCCCACACTGCTGGGGGGGTGGGGGTGGGAGACACGAGTGGGGGCCTGGTGGAGGCTGCCCCTGCACTGCTGGGGGTGGGGGTGGTGGTAGACATGGGTGGGAGCCTGGTGGGGGCTGCCCATGGTGGCTGGGGGGTGGGGGTGGTGGGAGACATGAGTGGGGGCCTGGTGGAGGCTGCACCACAGTGCTGGGGGTGGGGGTGGTGGTAGACATGGGTGGGAGCCTGGTGGGGGCTGCCCATGGTGGCTGGGGGGTGGGAGTGGTGGGAGACATGAGTGGGGGCCTGGTGGGGCTACCCCTGCACTGCTGGGGGGTGGGGTGGTGGGAGACATGAGTGGGGGCCTGGTGGTGCTGCCCCTGCACTGCTAGGGGTGGGGGTGGTGGGAGACATGAGTGGGGGCCTGGTTGAGGCTGCCCCTGCACTGCTGGGGGGTGGGGGTGGTGCTAGACATGGGTGGGAGCTTGGTGGGGGCTGCCCATGGTGTCTGGGGGGTGGGGGTGGTGGGAGACATGAGTGGGGGCCTGGTGGAGGCTGCCCCACAGTGCTGGGGGGTGGGGGTGGTGGTAGACATGGGTGGGGGCCTGGTGGTGCTGCCCCTGCACTGCTAGGGGGTGGGGGTGGTGGGAGACATGGGTGGGGGCCTGGTGGAGGCTGCCCCTGCACTGCTGGGGGGTGGGGGTGATAGGGGACATGAGTGGGGGCCTGGTGGAGGCTGCCCCTGGTGGCTGGGGGTGGGGGTGGTGGGAGACATGAGTGGGGGCCTGGTGGAGGCTGCCCATGGTGGCTGGGGGTGGGGGTGGTGGGAGACATGAGTGGGGGCCTGGTGGGGGCTGCCCATGGTGGCTGGGGGGTGGGGGTGGTGGGAGACATGAGTGGGGGCCTGGTGGAGGCTGCCCCACAGTGCTGGGGGGTGGGGGTGGTGGTAGACATGGGTGGGAGCCTGGTGGGGGCTGCCCATGGTGGCTGGGGGGTGGGGGTGGTGGGAGACATGAGTGGGGGCCTGGTGGGGCTGCCCCTGCACTGCTGGGGGGTGGGGGTGGTGGGAGACATGAGTGGGGGCCTGGTGGTGCTTCCCCTGCACTGCTAGGGGATGGGGGCGGTGGGAGACATGAGTGGGGGCCTGGTGGAGGCTGCCCCTGCACTGCTGGGGGGGTGGGGGTGATAGGGGACATGAGTGGGGGCCTGGTGGTGCTGCCCCTGCACTGCTAGGGGCTGGGGGTGGTGGGAGACATGGGCTGGGGCCTGGTGGAGGCTGCCCCTGCACTGCTAGGGGGTGGGGGTGATAGGGGACATGAGTGGGGGCCTGGTGGTGCTGCCCCTGCACTGCTAGGGGGTGGGGGTGGTGGGAGACACGAGTGGGGGCCTGGTGGAGGCTGCCCCTGCACTGCTGGGGCGTGGTGGTGATAGGGGACATGAGTGGGGGCCTGGTGGAGGCTGCCCCTGGTGGCTGGGGGGTGGGGGTGGTGGGAGACATGAGTGGGGGCCTGCTGGAGGCTGCCCATGGTGGCTGGGGGGTGGGGGTGATAGGGGACATGAGTGGGGGCCTGTTGGTGCTGCCCCTGCACTGCTAGGGGGTGGGGGTGGTGGGAGACATGAGTGGGGGCCTGGCGAAGGCTGCCCCTGCACTGCTGGGGGGTGGGGTGATAGGGGACATTAGTGGGGGCCTGGTGGAGGCTGCCCCTGGTGGCTGGGGGGTGGGGGTGGTGGGAGACATGAGTGGGGGCCTGGTGGAGGCTGCCCATGGTGGCTGGGGGGTGGGGGTGGTGGGAGACATGAGTGGGGGCCTGGTGGAGGCTGCCCCTGCACTGCTGGGGGGTGGGGGTGATAGGGGACATGAGTGGGGGCCTGGTGGAGGCTGCCCCTGGTGGCTGGTGGGTGGGGGTGGTGGGAGACATGAGTGGGGGCCTGGTGGAGGCTGCCCCTGGTGGCTGCGGGGTGGGGGTGATTGGGGACATGAGTGGGGGCCTGGTGGTGCTGCCCCTGCACTGCAAGGGGGTGGGGGTGGTGGGAGGCATGAGTGGGGGCCTGATGGAGGCTGCCCCTGCACTGCTGGGGTGTGGGGGTGGGGGTAGACATGGGTGGGAGCCTGGTGGAGGGTGCCCCACAGTGCTGGGGGGGTGGGGTGGGTGGGAGACATGAGTGGGGGCCTGGTGGAGGCTGCCCCTGCACTGCTGGGGGGTGGTGGTGGTAGACATGGGTGGGAGCCTGGTGGAGGCTGCCCCTGCACTGCTGGGGGGTGGGGGTGGTGGTAGACATGGGTGGGGCCCTGGTGGAGGCTGCCCATGGTGGCTGGGGGGTGGGGGTGGTGGGAGACATGAGTGGGGGCCTGGTGGAGGCTGCCCCACAGTGCTGGGGGTGGGTGGGAGACATGAGTGGGGGCCTGGTGGAGGCAGCCCCTGCACTGCTGGGGGTGGGGGTGATAGGGGACATGAGTGGGAGCCTGGTGGAGGCTGCCCCTGACTGCTGGGGTGTGGGGGTGATAGGGGACATGAGTGGGGGCCTGGTAGAGGCTGCCCCTGGTGGCTGGGGGGTGGGGGTGGTGGGAGACATGAGTGGGGGCCTGCTGGAGGCTGCCCATGGTGGCTGGGGGGTGGGGGTGATAGGGGACATGAGTGGGGGCCTGTTGGTGCTGCCCCTGCACTGGTAGGGGGTAGGGGTGGTGGGAGACATGAGTGGGGGCCTGGTGGAGGGTGCCCCACAGTGCTGGGGGGTGGGGTGGGTGGGAGACATGAGTGGGGGCCTGGTGGAGGCTGCCCCTGCACTGCTGGGGGGTGGTGGTGGTAGACATGGGTGGAAGCCTGGTGGAGGCTGCCCCTGCACTGCTGGGGGGTGGGGGTGGTGGTAGACATGGGTGGGGCCCTGGTGGAGGCTGCCCATGGTGGCTGGGGGGTGGGGGTGGTGGGAGACATGAGTGGGGGCCTGGTGGAGGCTGCCCCACCCTGCTGGGGGTGGGGTGGGTGGGAGACATTAGTGGGGGCCTGGTGGAGGCAGCCCCTGCACTGCTGGGGGTGGGGGTGATAGGGGACATGAGTGGGAGCCTGGTGGAGGCTGCCCCTGACTGCTGGGGTGTGGGGGTGATAGGGGACATGAGTGGGGGCCTGGTAGAGGCTGCCCCTGGTGGCTGGGGGGTGGGGGTGGTGGGAGACATGAGTGGGGGCCTGCTGGAGGCTGCCCATGGTGGCTGGGGGGTGGGGGTGATAGGGGACATGAGTGGGGGCCTGTTGGTGCTGCCCCTGCACTGCTAGGGGGTAGGGGTGGTGGGAGACAAGAGTGGGGGCCTGGTGGAGGCTGCCCCTGCACTGCTGGGGGGTGGGGGTGATAGGGGACATGAGTGGGGGCCTGGTGGAGGCTGCCCCTGGTGGCTGGGGGGTGGGGGTGGTGGGAGACATGAGTGGGGGCCTGTTGGTGCTGCCCCTGCACTGCTAGGGGGTGGGGGTGGTGGGAGAAATGAGTGGGGGCCTGGTGGTGCTGCCCCTGCACTGCTAGGGGGTGGTGGGAGACATGAGTGGGGGCCTGGTGGAGGCTGCCCCTGCACTGCTGGGGGGTGGGGGTGGTGGTAGACATGGGTGGGAGCCTGGTGGAGGCTGCCCCTGCACTGCTGGGGGTGGGGGTGGTGGTAGACATGGGTGGGGCCCTGGTGGAGGCTGCCCATGGTGGCTGGGGGGTGGGGTGGTGGGAGACATGAGTGGGGGCCTGGTGGAGGCTGCCCCACAGTGCTGGGGGGTGGGGTGGGTGGGAGACATGAGTGGGGGCATGGTGGAGGCTGCCCCTGCACTGCTGGGGGTGGGGGTGATAGGGGACATGAGTGGGGGCCTGGTGGAGGGTGCCCCACACTGCTAGGGGAGTGGGGGTGGGAGACACGAGTGGGGGCCTGGTGGAGGCTGCCCCTGCACTGCTGGGGGGTGGGGGTGGTGGTAGACATGGGTGGGAGCCTGGTGGGGGCTGCCCATGGTGGCTGGGGGGTGGGGGTGGTGGGAGACATGAGTGGGGGCCTGGTGGAGGCTGCCCCACAGTGCTGGGGGTGGGGGTGGTGGTAGACATGGGTGGGAGCCTGGTGGGGGCTGCCCATGGTGGCTGGGGGGTGGTGGGAGACATGAGTGGGGGCCTGGTGGGGCTGCCCCTGCACTGCTGGGGGTTGGGGGTGTGGGAGACATGAGTGGGGGCCTGGTGGTGCTGCCCCTGCACTGCTAGGGGTGGGGGTGGTGGGAGACATGAGTGGGGGCCTGGTGGAGGCTGCCCCTGCACTGCTGGGGGGTGGGGGTGGTGCTAGACATGGGTGGGAGCTTGGTGGGGGCTGCCCATGGTGTCTGGGGGGTGGGGGTGGTGGGAGACATGAGTGGGGGCCTGGTGGAGGCTACCCCACAGTGCTGGTGGGTGGGGGCGGTGGTAGACATGGGTGGGGGCCTGGTGGTGCTGCCCCTGCATTGCTAGGGGGTGGGGGTGGTGGGAGACATGGGTGGGGGCCTGGTGGAGGCTGCCCCTGCACTGCTGGGGGGTGGGGGTGATAGGGGACATGAGTGGGGGCCTGGTGGAGGCTGCCCCTGGTGGCTGGGGGTGGGTGTGGTGGGAGACATGAGTGGGGGCCTGGTGGAGGCTGCCCATGGTGGCTGGGGGGTGGGGGTGGTGGGAGACATGAGTGGGGGCCTGGTGGGGGCTGCCCATGGTGGCTGGGGGGTGGGGGTGGTGGGAGACATGAGTGGGGGCCTGGTGGAGGCTGCCCCACAGTGCTGGGGGGTGGGGGTGGTGGTAGACATGGGTGGGAGCCTGGTGGGGGCTGCCCATGGGGGCTGGGGGGTGGGGGTGGTGGGAGACATGAGTGGGGGCCTGGTGGGGCTGCCCCTGCACTGCTGGGGGGTGGGGGTGGTGGGAGACATGAGTGGGGGCCTGGTGGTGCTGCCCCTGCACTGCTAGGGGGTGGGGGTGGTGGGAGACATGAGTGGGGGCCTGGTGGAGGCTGCCCCTGCACTGCTGGGGGGTGGGGGTGATAGGGGACATGAGTGGGGGCCTGGTGGTGCTGCCCCTGCACTGCTAGGGGGTGGGGGTGGTGGGAGACATGGGCTGGGGCCTGGTGGAGGCTGCCCCTGCACTGCTGGGGGGTGGGGGTGATAGGGGACATGAGTGAGGGCCTGGTGGTGCTGCCCCTGCACTGCTAGGGGGTGGGGGTGGTGAGAGACACGAGTGGGGGCCTGGTGGAGGCTGCCCCTGCACTGCTGGGGGGTGGGGGTGATAGGGGACATGAGTGGGGGCCTGGTGGAGGCTGCCCCTGGTGGCTGGGGGGTGGGGGTGGTGGGAGACATGAGTGGGGGCCTGCTGGAGGCTGCCCATGGTGGCTGGGGGGTGGGGGTGATAGGGGACATGAGTGGGGACCTGTTGGTGCTGCCCCTGCACTGCTAGGGGGTGGGGGTGGTGGGAGACATGAGTGGGGGCCTGGCGGAGGCTGCCCCTGCACTGCTGGGGGGTGGGGTGATAGGGGACATGAGTGGGGGCCTGGTGGAGGCTGCCCCTGGTGGCTGGGGGGTGGGGGTGGTGGGAGACATGAGTGGGGGCCTGGTGGAGGCTGCCCATGGTGGCTGGGGGGTGGGGTGGTGGGAGACATGAGTGGGGGCCTGGTGGAGGCTGCCCCTGCACTGCTGGGGGGCGGGGGTGATAGGGGACATGAGTGGGGGCCTGGTGGTGCTGCCCCTGCACTGCTAGGGGGTGGGGGTGGTGGGAGACATGGGCTGGGGCCTGGTGGAGGCTGCCCCTGCACTGCTGGGGGGTGGGGGTGATAGGGGACATGAGTGAGGGCCTGGTGGTGCTGCCCCTGCACTGCTAGGGGGTGGGGGTGGTGAGAGACACGAGTGGGGGCCTGGTGGAGGCTGCCCCTGCACTGCTGGGGGGTGGGGGTGATAGGGGACATGAGTGGGGGCCTGGTGGAGGCTTCCCCTGGTGGCTGGGGGGTGGGGGTGGTGGGAGACATGAGTGGGGGCCTGCTGGAGGCTGCCCATGGTGGCTGGGGGGTGGGGGTGATAGGGGACATGAGTGGGGACCTGTTGGTGCTGCCCCTGCACTGCTAGGGGGTGGGGGTGGTGGGAGACATGAGTGGGGGCCTGGCGGAGGCTGCCCCTGCACTGCTGGGGGGTGGGGTGATAGGGGACATGAGTGGGGGCCTGGTGGAGGCTGCCCCTGGTGGCTGGGGGGTGGGGGTGGTGGGAGACATGAGTGGGGGCCTGGTGGAGGCTGCCCATGGTGGCTGGGGGGTGGGGTGGTGGGAGACATGAGTGGGGGCCTGGTGGAGGCTGCCCCTGCACTGCTGGGGGGCGGGGGGGATAGGGGACATGAGTGGGGGCCTGGTGGAGGCTGCCCCTGGTGGCTGGTGGGTGGGGGTGGTGGGAGACATGAGTGGGGGCCTGGTGGAGGCTGCCCCTGGTGGCTGGGGGGTGGGGGTGAATGGGGACATGAGTGGGGGCCTGGTGGTGCTGCCCCTGCACTGCAAGGGGGTGGGGGTGGTGGGAGACATGAGTGGGGGCCTGGTGGAGGCTGCCCCTGCACTTCTGGGGGGTGGGGGTAGACATGGGTGGGAGCCTGGTGGAGGGTGCCCCACAGTGCTGGGGGGTGGGGTGGGTGGGAGACATGAGTGGGGGCCTGGTGGAGGCTGCCCCTGCACTGCTGGGGGGTGGTGGTGGTAGACATGGGTGGGAGCCTGGTGGAGGCTGCCCCTGCACTGCTGCGGGGTGGGGGTGGTGGTAGACATGGGTGGGGCCCTGTTGGAGGCTGCCCATGGTGGCTGGGGGGTGGGGGTGGTGGGAGACATGAGTGGGGGCCTGGTGGAGGCTGCCCCACAGTGCTGGGGGGTGGGGTGGGTGGGAGACATGAGTGGGGGCCTGGTGGAGGCAGCCCCTGCACTGCTGGGGGTGGGGGTGATAGGGGACATGAGTGGGGGCCTGGTGGAGGCTGCCCCTGCACTGCTGGGGGGTGGTGGTGGTAGACATGGGTGGGAGCCTGGTGGAGGCTGCCCCTGCACTGCTGCGGGGTGGGGGTGGTGGTAGACATGGGTGGGGCCCTGTTGGAGGCTGCCCATGGTGGCTGGGGGGTGGGGGTGGTGGGAGACATGAGTGGGGGCCTGGTGGAGGCTGCCCCACAGTGCTGGGGGGTGGGGTGGGTGGGAGACATGAGTGGGGGCCTGGTGGAGGCAGCCCCTGCACTGCTGGGGGTGGGGGTGATAGGGGACATGAGTGGGGGCCTGGTAGAGGCTGCCCCTGGTGGCTGGGGGTGGGGGTGGTGGGAGACATGAGTGGGGGCCTGCTGGAGGCTGCCCATGGTGGCTGGGGGGTGGGGGTGATAGGGGACATGAGTGGGGGCCTGGTGGAGGCTGCCCCTGCACTACTGGGGGGTGGGGGTGATAGGGGACATGAGTGGGGGCCTGGTGGAGGCTGCTCCTGGTGGCTGGGGGGTGGGGGTGGTGGGAGACATGAGTGGGGGCCTGGTGGAGGCTGCCCATGGTGGCTGGGGGGTGGGGGTGGTGGGAGACATGAGTGGGGGCCTGGTGGAGGCTGCCCCTGCACTGCTGGGGGGTGGGGGTGATAGGGGACATGAGTGGGGGCCTGGTGGAGGCTGCCCCTGGTGGCTGGGGGGTGGGGGTGATTGGGGACATGAGTGGGGGCCTGGTGGTGCTGCTCCTGCACTGCAAGGGGGTGGGGGTGGTGGGAGACATGAGTGGGGCCTGGTGGAGGCTGCCCCTGCACTGCTGGCGGGTGGGGGAGTGGTAGACATGGGTGGGAGCCTGGTGGAGGGTGCCCCTGCACTGCTGGGGGGTGGGGGTGGTGGTAGACATGGGTGGGGCCCTGGTGGAGGCTGCCCATGGTGGCTGGGGGGTGGAGGTGGTGGGAGACATGAGTGGGGGCCTGGTGGAGGCTGCCCCACAGTGCTGGGGGGTGGGGTGGGTGGTAGACATGAGTGGGGGCCTGGTGGAGGCTGCCCCTGCACTGCTGGGGGTGGGGGTGATAGGGGACATGAGTGGGGACCTGGTGGAGGGTGCCCCACACTGCTGGGGGCGTGGGGGGTGGGAGACGTGAGTGTGGGCCTGGTGGAGGCTGCCCCTGCACTGCTGGGGGGTGGGGGTGGTGGTAGACATGGGTGGGAGCCTGGTGGGGGCTGCCCATGGTGACTGGGGGGTGGGGGTGGTGGGAGACATGAGTGAGGGCCTGTAACGCTCACCTGATTCCCACGGAGGCGCAGGTCGTGGCAGGAAGGTGTCTGTGACTCGAAAGGTGATGTGCAGGACTCGATGGGCTTCTGGGGTCGAACCTCTTCGCACTGTGTGACGAACTCGTAGGGTGAGGTTTCTGCAGGTGAAAGAATATAGGGGTTAATGGCCTGGGTTGATTAATGTCTCTCTTCCTCTCTCTCCCAAGCTTCTCCGTAGAGCCCCCAGGTCAACGTGCTCACCTTAGATAGGTGAATGCTGGACTCTCCATCTGCGTCTGATGCAGGGCGCTGTTGCCAGTTCCTTCACTGGTGAAACATAGGCCTCTTGGACTCAGAGGACCTTTACCGTCGTTAATCGCACGAGCGGTGAGTTTCCAGACACCTTTTTTGTCTTTATAGTCTTTAGAGTCTTTAGGTGCAAGGCACGTTAACATTGAACAGGACTTCGTATGATGCTTTTCTCCCCTTTTGCTTGCAGGACTCTTGAGGAAGATGAAATAAAGCGCCTGGAAATGCGTGAGTAAATGCAAGCGCTCTAGCTGTTTTTTCCCTTGCAGCGTAGTTCGTGCTGAAGAGGCACCGGAGTATTTGCAGGCGTTCTATTGTGAAGAGCGCGATGGGCGTAAGTAAATACCTGTCTAATGTCTCTTCTTTTGTCTTTCAGAAGCTTGTTTGCAGCGTCGGAGTCCGCGGAAGGCCCGTAAGTAAATACAATGCTTTTATCTCCGCAGGTGGCGATGCAGCGTGAAGAATTCCAGAGTTCACGGAGTGCCGGTAAGTAATGACAATG
Source organism: Ambystoma mexicanum (assembly GCF_040938575.1). Classification (NCBI taxonomy): domain Eukaryota; kingdom Metazoa; phylum Chordata; class Amphibia; order Caudata; family Ambystomatidae; genus Ambystoma; species Ambystoma mexicanum. The sequence continues at coordinate 348,430,913 of NC_090922.1, forward strand.
CTTTTGTCTTCACAGGCGAAAGTACAGCGTGCCGAAATGACCGCAGCCGATGGATCAAGTGAGTAAGCACTGCAAGTTAAGACTGCCTTGCTAACCTGCTGTTTCTTGTCTCTGCGGATGCTGCTGTCGACTGGATACAGGAATGGTGAGTATGATTCTTGCAGATTGAGGAAGAAAGGCTGGAACAGACTCGGTGAGCGTTCTGCTGCAGATGCAGAATAACGCGAAGCACGTTTCATCCATCGGGTGTGGTTTAAATAGCCTTGGAGTGATGAGGCGTCTTCCTCCACGGCCCCGCCTAGGTAAGAAAAGAGTTCCAGTTCCAGAAGCTTTCCCCATGCTGAATCCAGGGAATGGAGCTGCCCCACCCAGGTAAGAAAGTAGTTCCTGTTTACAGAGGACTTCTAAGTGGCTGGTAAGTAAGCAGCATGGTCTGCTGCAGGTAAGTCCACCCAAACATCTGCACACATATTATGAGCCCGGCGCTTCCAGTGCCGGGACCGATGATTCTGATGAGCCTGGTGCCACCGGCGCCAGGACAAGGTCCAAAAGGTCCCCGTGGGGACCGGCTGGTGCCTAGGATTAGCGTTAGGGGCCTGCTTCCAAGGACGTTGGGCTGGTCCTGGCTCCTTGGAAGCAGTGATCATGACAGGGCCTGGTGGAGGCTTCCCCACAGTGCTGGGGGGTGGGGGTGGTGGTAGATATGGGTGGGAGCCTGGTGGGGGCTGCCCATGGTGGCTGGGGGGTGGGGTGGTGGGAGACATGAGTGGGGGCCTGGTGGAGGCTGCCCCTGCACTGCTGGGGGTGGGGGTGATAGGGGACATGAGTGGGGGCCTGGTGGAGGGTGCCCCACACTGCTTGGGGGCGTGGGGGGTGGGAGACATGAGTGGGGGCCTGGTGGAGGCTGCCCCTGCACTGCTGGGGGGTGGGGATGGTGGTAGACATGGGTGGGGGCCTGGTGGAGGCTGCCTCTGGTGGCTGGGGGGTGGGGGTGGTGGGAGACATGAGTGGGGGCCTGGTGGAGGCTGCCCCTGCACTGCTGGGGGTGGGGATGGTGGTAGACATGGGTGGGGGCCTGGTGGAGGCTGCCCCTGGTGGCTGGGGGGTGGGGGTGGTGGGAGCCATGAGTGGGGGCCTGGTGGAGGCTGCCCATGGTGGCTGGGGGGTGGGGGTGGTGGGAGACATGAGTGGGGGCCTGGTGGAGGCTGCCCCTGCACTGCTGGGGGGTGGGGGTGATAGGGGACATGAGTGGGGGCCTGGTGGTGCTGCCCCTGCACTGCTAGGGGGTGGGGGTGGTGGGAGACATGAGTGGGGGCCTGGTGGAAGCTGCCCCTGCACTGCTGGGGGGTGGGGTAATAGGGGACATGAGTGGGGGCCTGGTGGAGGCTGCCCCTGGTGGCTGGGGGGTGGGGGTGGTGGGAGACATGAGTGGGGGCCTGGTGGAGGCTGCCCATGGTGGCTGGGGGGTGGGGGTGGTGGGAGACATGAGTGGGGGCCTGGTGGAGGCTGCCCCTGCACTGCTGGGGGGTGGGGGTGATAGGGGACATGAGTGGGGGCCTGGTGGTGCTGCCCCTGCACTGCTAGGGGGTGGGGGTGGTGGGAGACGTGAGTGGGGGCCTGGTGGAGGCTGCCCCTGCACTGCTGGGGGGTGGGGGTGATAGGGGACATGAGTGGGGGCCTGGTGGAGGCTGCCCCTGGTGGCTGGTGGGTGGGGGTGGTGGGAGACATGAGTGGGAGCCTGGTGGAGGCTGCCCATGGTGGCTGGGGGATGGGGGTGGTGGGAGACATGAGTGGGGGCCTGGTGGAGGCTTCCCCTGCACTGCTGGGGGGTGGGGGTGATAGGGGACATGAGTAGGGGCCTGGTGGTGCTGCCCCTGCACTGCTAGGGGATGGGGTGGTGGGAGACATGAGTGGGGGCCTGGTGGAGGCTGCCCCTGCACTGCTGGGGGGTGGGGGCGATAGGGGACATGAGTGGGGGCCTGGTGGAGGCTGCCCCTGCACTGCTGGGGGGTGGGGGTGCAGGGAGACATGAGTGGGGGCCTGGTGGAGGGTGCCCCACAGTGCTGGGGGGTGGGGGTGCTGGGTGACATGAGCAGGTGTGCAGGGTAGTCCCCTGTGGTGTCGGCTGCCTTCAGGGGCCGTGGAGGGTGTACAGGGAATACCTGGGATCACCCAGCCAAATCGCGTGTAGAATTTCCCGCGTACCCCTGAAATACACGTACCCAGCCAAATTGCGTGTGGAAATTCCCGCGCACGTACCCGGCCAAATCGCGTGTGGAACTTCCCGCGCACCCCTGAAATCCACGTACCCTGCCAAATCGCATGTGATACTTCCCGCGCACCCCTGAGATCACCGTACCCAGCCAAATCGCGTGTGGAAATTCCCGTGCACGTACCTGGCCAAATCGCGTGTGGAACTTCCCGCGCACCCCTGAAATCCACGTTCCCTGCCAAATTGCGTGTTAAACTTCCCGCGCACCCCGAAATACACGCACACGTTATTTTTCAGTCAGGGGGTGTCCGTGTTTGTGGGTACCCCTTTGCACGTCATTTGTCCTGGAGGGCCACAGTATAGGACATTCATCATAGCTGTATATAGGTGCTATTTGTTGGCGCACCTTTTGGCGCACATTTATTACAGGCGCAGAGACGCTACCGCCTGCTTTCTTGTGGCGGTCGTGTTTGTGCCTGTGCACTGGTTTGACCCTGAGCTTTTTTGCCCTATTCGATTCCATGAATACGTGTTGTAGGCGAGCGTGTGGGCGTTCCGCGCACTTGCACCCTGTACTTCCCCCGTGACGCCCACATTTTGGCAAGCTGTTCCCCATTCCGAGTGTTACGCCCCATGTTCCGCCTACTTTTGTTGTGTGTGCCGCGCTATGTGCGATTTTCGCTGTGGCCTGTGCGATTTTCGCTGTGACCTGGCGCACGCCGTTAGATGGCCTGTGTGCCAACGTGCGCCGCGCACTTTTTTAGCGCACATCCGATGGTTTTCTCGCGCACGGCCTCCCATGAATCGATGTGCGCTGCTTTTCATGCGAATTTCGCACTTGCACTGCGATTTTCGCTATTCCACTGCGAATCGCACGTTTTTGGCCACTTGCGCCGCGCTAATTATTCCATGAATCGGCCTGCAAATGTGGGCTCTTTGAATATCTAGTGATGCTGTTTGGCCTATGTAATCCCCTGCTGCATTTCAGCTTTTTATAAACGATATATTCAGAGACTTTTTAGACATCTATGTTGTCATCTATCTAGATGACATTCTGATTTTCTCTGAAACTCAGGGACAACACATACAACACGTACGCCTAGTCCTGCAGCGGTTGCAGGAAAATGGTTTATATGCTAAATTAGAAAAATTTGCATTCAATGCCACTTCCGTTGAGTTCCTGGGATTTGTGATTTCAGCACAAGGAATCCATATGCATGAAGGCAAAGTACGTGCTATATTAGGCTGGCATGCTCCAACATCATTACGAAGTCTGCAGTCCTTTGTAGGATTTGCAAACTTTTATAGAGTTTTATTGCCTCCTTTTCATTGATTGTGGCACCCTTGACACGCCTTACCAGTCCTTCTGTTCCTTTTAGTTGGGATTCCCAAGCTCAAGAGGCCTTTCAAAAGCTAAAAGTATCCTTCACGACTGCCCCGGTTCTGGTTCATCCTGACCCCGCTCTGCCTTTTATTGTTGAGGTAGATGCCTCTGCTAAAGCTGTCGGGGCAATTTTGTCGCAAAGATTCCCCACAACCCAGTTACTACATCCAGTGGCCTATTTTTCCAGGAAATTAACACCTCCTGAAGTACATTACACCATCGTGGAAAGAGAACTCTTGGCTATATGGTCGGCCTTCAAAGAATGGTGTCATCATTTGTTGGGGGCTAAGCATCCGGTAACAGTGTTTACAGATCACCATAACCTGCATGCTCTTTCTTCAGTTAAATGTACTAACTCCCGCCTGCTCAGTTTAACTTTGTTGTGGCATATCAACCCGGTCCCTTGCATGGTAAAGCTGATGCTCTTTCACGTCTTGGGGATGATGTTACCCCACCTAAACCTCATCAAACCATCATACCTAAACGTTCGTTGATTTGTGTATGCACTGCATCCAGTTCCATGCTTAACGACATCCGTCAATGGGCCGTGGACCACTCTGATGCTCTTGAAATAAGGCAGGCTCAATTGGTAGATGGGTTACCTTATATATACGAGAGCGACTCTACATCTCTGATCTCCGAACCAGGATGCAAGCCTTACGCTGGTCCCATGACACCCGCCTGGCGGCTCACCCAGGACAAACCAAGACATATGACCTTTTGTACAGATGGTGCTGGTGTCACAACATGAAAAAAGACGTGGACAATTATGTCTCTAAATGTGCCATTTGTACCTAATGGAAATCCTTGCCGGGCAAGCATGTTGGTCTTTTACAGAGAATGCCTATACCACCACGACCTTGGCACACAGTTTCAATGAATTTTGTGGTGGAACTACCACCTGTGAACGGCTTTCCCACTATCCTAGTGATTGTTGATACCTTCACTAGGATGGCTCGGTTCATTCCCTGTCAATGGGTTCCCCCCGCACCTGCTTTGGCTAAGCTTTTCTTTGAACATGTGGTCAGGATCTTTGGGCTCCCGTTGGTTCTTGTGTCTTATAGAGGGTCACAATTCACCTCTCGTTTTGGTTAGCTCTCACCAAATTCTTGGATATGGACGTCTGTTTATCATCAGCATACCATCCCCAGACTGATGGGCAAACGGAACGTCTCAATGCCACGATGGAACAATACCTCTGATGCCTTTGTCTTCAGTTTCAAACAGACTGGCTTTCGGTTTAGGGGGCCACAGAGTTTGCATACAATAACGCATCCCATACGGCAGTCGGATGTTCGCCCTTTTATGCCATGTATGGTCAACATCCGTGGGTTATGCCCACTACCTTTCCGTCCATTGCACGTGTTCCTGCAGCCCAAGCAATGAGTCAGATGCTGTTATCTATCCGTACTGCTGTGGCACAACAATTGCATAGGGCACAAGACCACATGAAGAGGCATGCAGATAAGCGTCATTCAGAGGCCTCGGATTACTGTGTAGGGGATAAAGTTTGGCTCTCTACCCTGCATTTACATATCCCTGGTAAGCACGAACTGCTTCCCTGTTTTGTCAGGCCATATACCATCACGAAACGCATAAATCCAGTAGCATTTAAGTTATGACTTCCCTCACGTTGGAGGATTCATCCTGTCTTCCACGTGTCTCTGCTACATCCTTTCATACCTGGCACTCGGTTGCCGGACAACCCTGCTCCTTTAGTGGTGAATGGGGACCAGGAATATGAGGTCCAGGCTATTTTGGACACCCGCCTAGTTCGCGGCTCCCGATACTTCCTGGTGGATTGGAAAGGCTATGGCCCTGAGGACCGTACCTGGGAGCCTGCGACTAATATTCATGCTCCTCAGCTCTTACAGGCTTTTTTTAGGTCCCGAGGAAAAGTGCCCAGGGGACGCTCGCCTTTGTGGAGGGGTACTGTCAAGGTCCGGAAGATGCAGCGCCGGAATAATGCCATAACCTGGCATCTACCTTGGCGCTTGAGCCAACAGCGTATACGTCAGCAAAGAACTACCAGACCCAGCCGGCCTCGCGGTACATTGATGCATGCAGCCCCGCCTATGAACGTCCCAAGCCTCAATCTGGAAAGGCTTTCTACTTAGGCCACGCCGCCCCTTACTTCGCTGCTCCTAAATTGTCTTTCGCAGTAGTAGCGTTTGTTTTCCTGCTCAGTTTTCTATTGATCAGATTCCCTGGTGTTACTGACCTATGCTCTTTCTTGTTGACCCTGATTTCTGGATTACGTCTTTGTACCTGGACTTCACCGCTACTTGGCATTTGACTCCGGACTGCTACTGTTGTGCAATTTCATGTGCCGTTTGTTTATGTCTGGTTTCCTAGCCATGCTCCTTCTACAGCATTTGATAACTTTGTTCCCCACGCTTTCCCTGTAATCTCTCAGTTCCCCAACATCCTCTGGACTCTGGAATTCCCACAATTCATTTTGAACGCCTAGCAGCATTTCCTTTATGTACGGCTGTTTCACTGGTAACCCTGCCTTGGATATTCTGCTGGTTTTTCAATGTCCCATCTGGAATAAAGGACGCTCTGCTGACTCTTTGTGTTCCACGGAAAAGTAAGGACGCTTTGCTGAATTGTCAACGCATCGTCTGGAAACAAGGACGCTTTGCTGCTTCTTTAGCGCCTTTCAGGAATTCCCTTAGCCGTGCCCTCGTTCCGTTCGGGTCAGGGTCTTCCCTATAAGTACATAATTAATTAAGATGCTTTGCTGACTCTTTTTGGACTTACCTCCAAACTTACCTTGCCTTATCCAGAACTCCAGCGACTTTTCCAGAATCTGCATACCCCTTCCTGGGAATTCAACTTGTGTTCTAACACAAGTAGGTACCTTACCTTTCTGAAGACATTCACAGGTAAGACGGGGAAGTGCCGGGGTGGGAGATAGGCAATCCTGCTAACAACAGTGTGTAACAGTTGCCTTGTTTTTTCTCCATTATAGCTCTGCTGTCATGTCTCGCCTTTTTGCCTGAGCCCTCAACCTGACAGGTTTTATTACCCTGCAGGCGGTGCTCTCAGGAAGAAAGTCTATATACTTCAGTGGCAAATACCAGGAGAGTTCTCCTAGACCCCGAGCAGTGCTCCGTGGAGCGTGACAGTCCCATACATTGTTCAGAGTCACCTCCTCTGAGATATAAGAATATTCATCGGTTTTCCCTCTGAGAAACCGCGTCTTGTACCACCTCCGTCGGTAGTGACCAGGACCATAATCGGTTGCTCGGTTTGAAACCCAGTAAAGTGACCCTTATGGGAGCATGATCAAACAAAGAAATCAGGTCTATAGCTATATCTATCAGGGTACCTATCATTTCCAGTGTGCCCTATACGTAGTCAATCCTTGAAAATGTGTGGTGCACTTGCAAAAAACACGTATCCACTCTCATTCCCTTTCTTAGCCCTCCAAATGTCCATCAAAGCCCTATTCAAAAACCTCTCTTTCAACATGTCCAATGGACCTATTCCCTTACTCACTTTAGAAGCGCTTCTGTCTCTCCTAGTGTCCCACGCTAAATTGAAATCCTGGTCAGTAGTATCTCCCCCTTTAGAAAACCGCTCTAACTTCTCTAATGCTATGTGTAAAAGGTCTTCTTGACCCTGATTGGGAGCGTACACTGCACCCAAAGTCATGACCCTGTGCCCCATAGTTAGTCGTGTAAACAGGTATCTACCATTAGGGTCTATCGATGTGCCACATACCTTAACTTCTAATGTGTCTCTAAAAACAATAATGACTCCAACCGTCTTCCCTTTTCCATTAGCCTGAAATATCTGCTAAAACAAAAGTGACTCATTCTAAATCTGGATTTGTCAGCTTTCTGAATGTGTGTTTCCTGAAGCAGCACTATATCGACAAGCCCCCTCCTGAACTGTATCTCTAGTTTATTCCTCTTCATTGGGGAATTCAAACCACGTACATTATGGGACAAAATTTGTATCGCTGCCATAGACCTATGTACGAAGACATCTGTGTGGTCTACATGTTGGGATGCTCCAACACAACACCTTTCCACATTTCTGCGATCTAACCCTCTCCCAACCCTCCCCCTTACCCCCTCTAAACCAGCTTTCCCCCTGCCCACCAAACCTCCCATTCTGGACCTGGACCAGGCGTCCTATGACTCATCCCAATAATTCCTGGGAGCCGGCCCACGTTCAAACCCGAAAATAACTGAGAGAACTAACCTCTCAAGGATTCCAATATCAAACCAATACCTTGAGCCCGACCAGGCCCATTACTTCTCTGATCAAGTTCTGCATCACCCATTTTCCCAGTTCCTCCGTTTCCCCCCCGCATCGTACCATACCATGCTTCATTAATCTGACCTCCTTCCCCGTTGAGACCGTCCCATGCTGTAAGCACTTCTCCATAAACCCCTTCAACAAGTACCATCACTCCTCTGCTTAGTAGGAGGACCTCTTATCTTTTCACCTCTCCTTCCTGACGAACCAGACCATTCCCACAGGTCTCCTTCCCTGTCCAGCGAGGCCCTCTGGGATCACTCCAGACCCTTCGTTGTCTTCTTCCAAGCCAAGGATAGAAAGTCACTCCGCACATGTAGTAGCTCTGTACTATTTGCCATCCCTGAAGAATAGTAAACCAAATGGAAAAGTCCACTTATAAAGGACCTCTTTGTCCACTAGGACCCTGGTCACTGGTCCTATTGCTCTCCTCTTCTGCAACGTTGTCACAGCCAAATCTTGAAAGCGCAGTACATTCGACCCATTAACTGTGATGCCAACTAGTCCACGGGCCGCCTTAAGCATTCCCTCCTCGACCTCGTATGAAGGGAGCACAGCCAAAACATCTTGGGCCTACTTGATGAATTTGATCTCTGGTTCGTTTTCCAGTACCAAGTTTGCAAAGCATTGTTGTATTACAGCTTTAAGGTCAGCATGTTTTGTTGTCTCAGCCAAACCCTTCATCCTTATATTCAACCTTCTGGATCTATTTTCTAAATCCTCTGTTTGCATTTGCAAATTATGCGTGGCCCTTGAAATCTGTGGCAACAATTCAGAGTTCTACGTAACTTCTGAAGAGACCACTGTTAAACATTACTCCGTGGTAAGTACTCCCCCCCGCAGAGCACCAATGTCTTCTCTGATCTCCTGCAGACAGTTCTTAAGCTCTTCCTTGCTCTGCAATTTGATCCTGCATAGCTGCCGTCAATCTTTCCTCCATTCCCCTAAGACAGGCAGTCAGATCATCTTTGCTCAATGCCATATCCCTACCTTCTTCAGTATCCTTCTCCCCAGTGCTCCAGATGTGATTTTCGAGTGAGAGTATTTTACTCCCAATTTTTAGAATTAGAGAGTAAATCCAATTACAAGAAGGTAAAAAAGATTTTCCTCCTTCGCAAGAGAGTAAAAAGTGTCTGACAACTATTGAATTTGTGTGTAAAATTTAAACTTTGTTCGAAAACATGTGACAAAACAGCTGTACTTCAAAATGGTTCTAAATAATGTATTGCACCTGTCGAAAACATTTCCCCACACAAGAACCTTGTAGACGCATACTGACCAGGCTCATCTTCATGATACCTGGGCACAAACTCTGTTAAGAGTTAATATAGATGCCAGCTAGTTACATCAGGTTATTCATAATTCAAGTCCCTCACTCTACCAGCATCACTTCTCTGCCTCTCCGGCCTACTGTTGCTGCCTGGCACTACCTGCTTGATGGCCACTCCATGTTTTTGTTCCATCTCTCCTTCCCTTTGCTACTTTGTTTCCCCTGTATCTCACTTTCTGACGCTGTGCCTCCTTAGGTTTTGCAATACCACATTTTGCGGTCTGTCACTTTGCCTCTCAAATCTCTGCATTCTATTGTTGCTTTTGCCCTCCTATATCTCGCTGCATCAGTTGGTATAAATCCTCTTCCTCTCTCATGTCATTATTCTGGCAATATCCATTTTTTCATTTTCTCGGTGGTAGTTAATACTCCTTTTGATTATCTTTCTTGCACTGTCTCTTATGTTGTTGGCATGCCCTTCTCTAGTCTTGCTTTTCAATTTCCATCTCTCCCGACCTGCTGTTGATCTGTGTCTTATTTTACTGTCTCCAAATATCTCTTTTGCTCTGCTTCTATCCCTCACTCTTATTGTATGTTTGTCCTATTATGAACTCTGTTTCCATTCTCACTTTCTTTGTTGCCCTACATGTAGCTCATTGCCCCTCTTCCTGTTGCTTGAATTCCTCTTTTGGATTCTCTAGTATGTTCTCTGTCCCTTCGCCCACCCTTCCCGCCACACCTTTATTGTTCTGTATTGCTTAGGTTCAGAGTTGCTCTTCCTCTCCTGTTTTTCTGTTTGTCTTTTAACATAGCACCAATAAATATCCAAAAAGTTGAAAAGGCCTTTTTTATTTAAAAATATAGTGCTGCTTTACCATTGGGTGCTCATTTTTAGATGTGTGCAAACCTTTTGCCCATTAGGCTAGGAATCATAGAGTTAGAGGTTTGTCTGACTAGATCCAGCACTTGCTTGAATGCAGATGCTTTACCAACACTGTATGCCATTACAAGTACAAGAGCCCATATGAGATGTGTGATCTGAGCCATTACAGGTATAGTAGCCTCAATGAGGTGTGTATTCTGAGCCATTACAAGTATAGCAGCTCTGAAGAGTTGTGTGTTCTGAGCCATCACAGGTATAGTAGCCCAGATGAGATGTGTCTGTTCTGAGCCATTACAAGTATAGCAGTCCCCATGCGATGTGCTTCATCTGGGCCATTACAAGTATAGCAGCCCAAATGAGATGTGTCTGTTCTGAGCCATTAAAAGTATAGCAGCCCTGAAGAGCTGTGTGTTCTGAGCCATCACATGTATAGCAGCCCTGATGAGGTTTGTGTTCTGAGCCATTACTAGCATAGAAGCCCTGAAGAGTTGTGTTCTGACCAATTACAAGTATAGCAGCCCTGATGAGTTGTGTGTTATAAACTGTTACAAATAAAGCATCCCGGATGAAATATGTGTGTTCTGAATCACTAAACCTTTAGTAGTCCTTTTGATAAATCGAACGTTAAGTCAACTGTGTTACAATTGAATGTTACCTGCATCTTAAATGCATATCTCTGATGCAGACTCATTTTAAAAAAAAACTTTATTTATTCAACTTGACAACCCATTGAGGAAAAAACAAAAGCAAGACACAGAACTGATCAGAAAAGGTACATCACGGCATCACCATGCAATTCATACAAAACAGATTCCACAGTACAATGCAACATTATTACATGAAACCCTTAGAGCGGATACTGAAGGGAGGCTTACGTCCAGGATTTGAGAGGGAAGTAGATCCCGCAAAGAGTTACCGAGAAGAGTGGGAAGGTGGGGGGGGGGGTTCCTGAGTCTGAACTGGAGGACAAAGCGGACATGTATTCGCGAAATCGTCGCCATATATCCCTAGGTCTGGAGTGAGGGTGTTGCATAGCCCCCCAGGCTTCCTCTGTGTCGTGCGCCCAGGTGACTGCCCGGTGCCATTGGGAGTGCATGGGCGTGTTGGGGCGAAGCCAGAGCAACAGAATACAACGCACTGCCAGCAACATACAGAGTCCGGCCAATTTCCTGGCGTCCCGTTTCAGACCGGGTAGCTCATGAAAGAGGCAGCGCATGGGAGATGGATCTATGGAACAGTCTAGTATGTCTGACATAGAAGAGCATATGTCCTGCCAGTATTGTGTAAGGTGTGGGCAGTGCGAGATCATATGAAGATAAGTAGCTTGGTCGCTTCCACATCTGGGGCAGTGAGGTGAATACTCCTGGAACATGTGGTATAATTTAGCTGGTGTGTGGTTATACCTGTGCAGTATCTTGAATTGTACTAATTTAAACCTGGAATTGTAGGACACCTCCTGGGTACGTGAACACATTCGGCCCAGCGCTCATCAGTGATCTCGACTCCGAGGACTTCCTCCCATTTAAGTTTTAGCTTGACAAAAGAGGGGGTGGCTCTATTCTGCAGCATGTTATAAAGTCTAGATACTTTCCCTCTGAAGGCATCGGAAGAGCACAGTTCAGTTATTATGGGGTCATCCGGAGGGATTGCAGGAAACTCTGGATATTTGGCTTTGAGAGCCCTCCGGAGTGAGGAGTATTGCAGCCATGCTGATGGCTTACGTCTAAGGGGTGGAGGAAGGTCGGACCACTCCAGGAAGTTGTCCCGTTCAAATGCATCACGTAGGGTCAGGAAGCTAGTTTGAGGAATATATGGGACATCAGGAAAAAAATTCCAGAGCGGGAGGTCACCATGGAACGGATTAGGTGTTTCAACCATACCCCATATTTTGGTGCATGCAAGTGACGTGCTAACCACCGGGTCCGGCGAGTCGGGATCAGATGGAACGGGCTTAAGAATTAGGGAACCAATCGTGCGTTCGCTAACCTTTAGTTTTTCAAGTCGGACATGTGGGGGGAGGGCCTCTGTGCTGAACCAGTAGCAGGCGAATTGGGATTGAGCAACTACCCAGTATCTGAGGAAGTCGGGGGCGCCGAACCCGCCCAATTCTTTGAGAGTGGTGACTGTAGTCAGTTTGAGCCGGACTGCACCGGAGTGCCATAGAAAGGTATTAGTAATGCTGGGTAGCCTCTTGAAGAAGCTGTCGCCCGGCCATAGTGGAATGTTTGTAAAGCGGTATAGGAGTTGAGGCAGCACAACCATTTTAAGGATACCAATCCTGCCAGCTAAGGAAATGGGGAGTCTAGTCCAACTTGCAGTTTTGGTCGTTAGGTTTTCTAAGTAATTCTGGTAATTGTCGGTGCGCAACTTCTCGACGTGCCGGGAGACCGCCACTCCCAGATAGGTGAAGGTGGAATGGGACCATGTGAACCCCTGAAGGTCGGTGGGTGTTTGTGTGTTGTCCGTGAGTGGAAACAAGGTCGATTTAGAGTAGTTTACTTTGAGTCCGGATATCTGACCGAATCGGGTCACGTCATGTAGGATTGGAGCTAGGTTGGCTTCTGACTGGTCGGGATGTATGATGTGAGGCATAAGTGGAGCTAGGCGGTTAGCCAGTAGCTTCGCAAATATTTTAACATCACAGTTTATTAGCGAAAGGGGGCGATATGAGCCACACTGGGTGGGGGGTTTGCCAGGTTTGAGGAGTACTGTTATCATGGCCTCACGGAGAGAGGGAGGAAGTGTGCCTACTTCGCAGGCCTCTTCCCATAATGCTAGTAATTGTGGGGCCAGGATAGATTTCTAACTTTTGTAAAAGTCCATAGGGAGGCCGTCAGGACCCGGGGCCTTGCCCGCAGCGAGTGCATCGATGGCTTCGGTCAGTTCTTTGATGGTGAAAGGTCTATCCAGGGAAGCGGAGGCATCAAGAGATAGGGCTGTAAGAGAGAGTTCCTCTAGGTAATCGTTGATTTCTGACATCGGCTTTAGAGTACAGAGATGTGTAAAATGCGAGGAACTCTATGTTAATGTCCTGAGTTAAGGTAGCTAGAGTGCCATTGGTCTTTTCGATTGCCGGGATGTTGGGAGTGCCAAACTCGTGTCGAATTAGCCTGGCCAGTGCTCGGCCCGGCCGTTCGCCTTCCCCATACCATCTAACTGCCCGGGGATTGTCAAGGAACTTAACTTCCTGCTCTGCAAGGCCGCAGAACCTATCCAGCTCCCGACCCAGTGCTGCAAGCGCTGTGGAAGAGTGGTTCAGAGAATATTGGGATTCCAGGTCAGCCAGGGACGATTCACAGGCAGCGATATCTTCTCTAATACGTTTTAGGATGCCACAACCTTTAGATATGGCTATATCCCTGACGTATGCTTTGAATGACTCCCAAAGTGTGGCTAGTGAGGGTACCGAATCTGTGTTGACCTCAAAAAACTCCTCAATGGAGGACTCGAGTTCAGAAGCGAAAGTATGGTCCAGAAGGGCATAGGGCTTCATTCTCCATTGTCTCGCCCTTTCAGAGTCATGCCCCTAAATTAGAGAGACTACCATCAGGGAGTGATCGGACAGCGTTCTGGGGAGGATTGCCAGGTGGGACAGGCACCTTATTAGTATGTCGGGCACTAGCCATCTATCTATTCTTGAATGTGAATCATGTACCATTGAGTAATAAGTGTACGTGTGGGAGTTTGGGTTCATCAAGCGCCAAGCGTCGACCATAGCCAGTCGGGGTAGAGTTGTGAGGACCGTGTAGGCTGCCCTTGAAAGTTGGCGAGGTCTGGAGCCCGACCTATCTAGGGTAACATCTAAAATCGTGTTAAAGTCACCACCCCATATGATCGAGGTCTGGGGGTAACTTTCAAGAATCGAGGCCAGTTGCAGGTAAAATTCAGGGTCGTCTATGTTAGGTCCATATATATTCAAAATGGCTACCTCATGATTTTGTAATTTACCAACAATGAGTACATATCTCCCAAGGGGGTCAACATGCGAATGGGAGCAACTGAATTTAAAGTTCCTATGGATTAGGGTGAGGGTACCTCTGCTTGGAGTAGAGTAATTTGTGTAGTACCTCTGGGGTCTCCATTGTTTAGCGAATCTCTCGCATTGTTCGGAGCGTGCATGGGTTTCTTGCAAGCATAGGACTTGGATACCATGACGCTCAGCATAGAGTTGTATTTGTCGCATCTTTCTGTAGTTGCCTAGACCCCTAACATTTCATGAAGGTTATGGTGTTATCCGCCATTTACGTGGAATGGTTGTCTGAATTTTGTACTGTGGGTTCGTGTTGGTCCACGCATTCTCGGCTTAGGCGCATGCGTTACCCCATCCGGGGTCCTGTGTAGTATTAGTATGTCACGTGTGCCCTCTCTGGTGGTTGCCAAGATTTTTCTAACATAACTCCCAATCCCCCCACCCCCATCACTCCCCCAACTTGAGGAATGAAACCCAATACCCAACAAATCATCAACAAACAGCTCGGCATCAACACCTGGGGGGCTGTTAGCAGTCCTAACTGTGGCGCGACGGACTGGAAGAGGGTGAGGATAGTACAAAATACAGTAGGAGTAACAAGTGCATTCAGCTTAGGTTGAGTGAGTGGAGGATTTATGGTAAAGACAGGTGGGTCCCCGCAACATGTTTATGCATTACCATTGATTCCAGCCATGATACATCAAGCTTGCGAGCATTTCACTGAGCCAGGCTCCCCTGCAGGGGGGCCAGCCCGCTACAAGCCCTGGAGTGACTGTAGGGTATCACTAATAGTCAAACAAAGTTAGATTCTTCCCCTAGGGAAGGTCAAAGCATAGAGGGTCAACCCAACAGGAATAATCAGAAGTACATTCAGAGTAGGGGTACGTGGTCTAGAACCTCCATGAGTGAGCTTAAATGTGGCCCATCACTGCCCCAACTCAACAAATAGGTACCATAACAGGTTGGGCCTGTGGCAGCAGTGGATTAGCCAGGGAAGTGCTCATCGAGGAACCTAGAGGCCTCCTCCGGGATCGTAAAAAAGAAAGTTTTGTTGGTGTGTTCAATGCGTAATTTTGCGGGAAACAGCAGGGAATACCTGACTCCTAAGTCTCGAAGTCTCTTTTTTACAGCTATAAACGATTGGCGCTCCCGTTGCACCGCCACTGAGTAGTCCGGGTAAAGGTGGATCCTATTTGCACCCAGGAGAAGTTCTCCCTTGATCCTGGCTGCTCGTAGAAGGGCGTTGCGGTCCCGGAAATTTAGAATCCTGGCTATGATAGGTCGCGGTGGAGCGCCAGGTCTGGGTTTTGCGGCCAAGGAGTGGTGTGCCCTCTCAATTGCGAATTGCGAGGAGAGTTTAGGGCATCAAGGAGTGTCATTAGGATGCGTTCCACATGGTCCTCTATGGGCTCTGAGATATTGTCCTCGGGTATTCCAATAATGCGCAAATTGTTCAGTCTCGAGCGGGAATCGAGGTCGTCATTTTTCTTCTCCACTGCCGTCACCCGGTTGGTGAGCGTAGAGACTGTAGCGTGTAGGGAGCCCAGGTCGTCTTCGGCAACTCCCAATCTGGTTTCGACCTCAGCGACTCTTCCATCCCATTTTTTCGATATGGGCTTTAATGGAGGAGATGGTCCCATTCATGTCATCTAGTTTTGTATGGAGTGTAGTGAAGCCATCCCGAATATATATCAGCATCTTCTACGAGTCGTCTGAAGCCGATGGGGCAGAGGTAGTAGGTTGCCTTTCGGGGTCCTCTGGGACAGGCTTGGATGGCGTTTTAGTGAACATGTTTAATGAGCCTTGCTTTTTCCCAGCACCAGCTCCCTTGGTCATATTGAGGATCGGGGTCAGATTCCGGAATCCCGGACGAAAGTAGGCACTCAGAGGTAGTGAAAATCCCACAATAGTAGTTGCAGATTAGGGATACTTGGGTCTACAGTTATGTAGCTCCCCGGGCCTGTGGGTCAGTGTCCAACTTATGGCAGGGTTATGCTCCCAGTCTTCTTTCCAATAGATTTAAGCGTGCCCCGATGGGCCGGGCCTGCCCTCGTGGCGGCAGCAGTGGGGGCCCCCCGGGATAGAGTCTGTGGCAGCGAAGGCACCAGTGGTTCAACACAGCAGGGCCGGTTTAGTATGGGACAGGTGCCGGGGCCCGAGCGGCGCCCCCTCACACCAAGTGGCGTATGATAGGCACCGAGATCAATGCTGTGTAGGGTTCACAGGGTTGGATTAGTCGGCCAGGTGAGTGTACAGACTAGGGGGGGAGCCCCAAAACAGATCCAGTATCCGGGAGTCTCCAATGATATCAGATCCTCTGGTTGAGTAGTAAACGCTAGGCAAATAATTCGGGTTTAGGAACCGGGAACCTAGACAGGAGTGGGCCCACAGAGGAAGTGTGGCGCCCCTGGTCACGACCGTGTGGTAGGACCATCTGGGTCAATGTAGCTTTTCGGCCCTGTGGGTCAGGGTCAGTGTCCAGTTTGCCGCAAGGTGCGCTTCAAGCTTTCCTGTTAAAGCTAGTTTGTGTCCCCAAATGTGCAGGACTCAGACACGTGGGAGGGCGACACCTAAGGCAGAGACGATGGGGGACAAAGGCACTGATGGTCCAGTATAGCCGGGTCAGCTCAGTGTAAGGCGGGCGCTGGAGCTCAGGGGAGCGTGTGGTGGGTGACCGAGTCACAGCGGCGCTGGTGCATAAGGTGCCGGCACAGTGGTCATGGATTAAAGTGGGCAGAGAGCACACTATCAGGGATTCCCTCGTTGGTCCTTCAGTAGGATGTTTGTATATTGGGTATGAAGAGGTGGGGGGGAGTGGAGACCCCCACAGTGTCCGGGGTGATGAGGGCTTCAGGCCCAGGGTCGCTCTCTCGGGGGCGCTCGAGTTGTGGGTGGCTTAAGTAGCTGCGGTGGGAGAGCTGGATGCCACTGCAGATTCGCACACTGTCGGGGGAGGAGGGGGCCCCAGGCCAGTCCACGGCCGCAGGAGTAGAATCCCTGCTTTCGAGCCCGCTCCCTGCTACCCGCCCTCCTTACCTTGATGCCGGACCGCGGCCCGAGCGCCGCAGGAGGGGGGGAGCGAGGGAGACGGGCCGCACTGTAGCGTGGGACAGCCGCGTCGGCTCTGGCCGTTTGCAGCTCCGGCTCCGAATGAGAGGGGGAGCACAGGCCTCAGGCTCTGGGCACCAGCCCGCGATGGTACCGTGCAGCCGCAGGACCGCCCTTAGATTCGTTGGGCTGCGCGGCTATTCAGCGTGGGACGCGCGCTCCGATGCCCCTCCCCCACACAGGCCGCCTGCGCCGGGGGGACGGGTGACTTCACTGGTCCGTCAGCAGCGCCTCGTAGTTGGTGGTGATAGCGAGGTTCCCAGGGGTTTCCAGATCCCAAATTTCGCTCGAGTGTGGAAAACAGTTCAATCTCGCAGCCACGGCAACAATGGATGTTCCAAATGTATTTTACGAGGTTATAGCGAAGGATATGGGCCCTCGTAGTCCGGAGCTACACACTCAGGCGGCCATCTTGCTTCGGCGCAACAGCGCCCCTTGATGCAGACTCATTAACTCACCTGTTAACAGGATTTGAACTAACAGGTTACACAACAATCTCTGCAGCAGGGTTATTGACCCAATGAGCTGCCTTTCCCAACAGGCTGTTGACACTGAAAGGCACATTGGGTTAGGGCACTGGCAGTTCCATGTGAGGCTTGCCTGTCATAAATGGATTGTCAAAAGTTCTAAGCCTGTTTGGACTATCCTACATTAGTCAGGAGATTCATAATGAGCCTTTGAAATGTGCTTGATTTTTTGGCAGTGGGACTCAGTAATCGGACGTGGGAGAAGCAGAGGTTTTGAAAAGCGCAAGACCGAGGAGAAGGGATTGAAGTATATGACATAAATACCATCTTATCACACTGTCATAGGTTGGTGGGAAGAGAACAGACACTGTTCTTGCTCTGTACTTTTGCTCGCTGCAGAAAATGCGAACACATGCTTGTGCTTTCTTTTTTTTTTAATAACACATTTTATTGTTTTTCATTAACAAACACATAACAAAAACATACACATTTCAGGAGTTCTTACACATCTACACATTACCAATGTTGTTGAGCATTTACACGTCATTAGTTCTCGGGCTATACGGTCAGTCCATAACAAAGTTATGCACTGGGTATCTTGGTGAAACATAATTCTCTTATCATTAGCATTCCTCCCACTTATGCCAGATTTTGTGGGCTTTCCCAGGGCACCCTCTAGCTGCATACACTCGGTGCTCTATAGCTATGCACTTGTCTACACCTGTCACCCATTGTTCATATTGTGGAACAATATCCGAGCCCCATGATTGTGCAACATTTCTTTTCGCTAGGCCGGTGGCCCTCGAGAACAATAGTTTCTCAAAACGGGTAATTTCTACCTCCTCCTCAACCCCTAACAGAATCAATTCAGGATCCCTGGGGATGGTGTGGCCCATGACCACAGTGAGTCTGTCACAGCACCGCTGTCAGTATTGTTGAATTTGGGGGAATTCCCATAGAATATGAAAGAAAGTGCCTTCTTCCCGGTGACAGCGCAGGCAGTTGGGATCTGTGGTTTTGCCCCAGCGGTATAGTGCCACACGTGGATAATGCACTCTATGTAGTATCTTAAATTGTATGAGTTGAATTCTAGCTGATATGGCAATCTCCTAGGGGGATACATCAGGATTATAGTCCAATCTTCAGGCAGTATTGGGCCAACATCTCTCTCCCATTTAGCTTTCAGACTGCAGAGTTCCGTTGTAGCAAAGGAGGAAATCATGTT
This sequence comes from Ambystoma mexicanum, assembly GCF_040938575.1. Lineage (NCBI taxonomy): Eukaryota > Metazoa > Chordata > Amphibia > Caudata > Ambystomatidae > Ambystoma > Ambystoma mexicanum. The sequence goes on from NC_090922.1 coordinate 348,449,704, forward strand.
ATACATGACAGAGGTGGTTTTACAATCAACCTGGTCCATAACTATATTTCTTGCCAGAGGTGTGCATTCAGGCATATTGGAGAGATCTGTAAAATGCCTTTGCACCACATGATTCAGTTGTACATAGAGATAGTGTTCAGTTACGGGTAGGTTGAAGCCGGTTGATAATTCCTCAAAGGGTATAAGTCTGCCTTCCTTAACTACATCATTGATCTTTGTTATCGCAGCTGATTCCCAATTTGGCCATTTCGGGAGCTTGTTCATTTCGGGGAGATATTTATTTTTCCATAGAGGCTGTACCGGGGTGATCTTCCCTTCCCAACCTGTATGCTTGTGTGTTTCTGCCCAGATTAGTGTTGTGTGGGTTGTCATGGTGCTGGGAGATGGGAGGTGAACCGTCTGATACAGACTTTCTAGCGGGGATATCCCATGTCATGTAGCCATCTCTGCTCGAATGTGCGGTAACTCTGTATTGCCATGTAACATGTCATTTATAACCGCCATTTGGCTAGCCCAGTAGTATGTTTGTAGGTGTGGTAGACCAACACCTCCCACCCATATGGAGCGTTGAAGGGTGCCTAACGCCACCCGCGGGTGACCTCCTCCCCATAATAGTTTTCGCAGCGTTCTGTCAGCTTTGCGAAATTCAGCTGTGGGGATGTGTAGTGGGGCATTTTGTAGGATATGTAAAAAGCGAGGAAGTGCTAGCATTTTGAATAGCACCGGCCGCCCTAGCAGAGTCAATGGCAATGAAATTGAGTGTCTCACATCCTCTTCAAATCTGTTCATGATCGAGTACAGATTCTTTGATACGTATTTTTCGACACTGATTGTGATTTGTATGCCTAAATATCAGAAATGCTCTGTCTCAATTCGATATGGGCAAATATCTGGATTCATATTGTCCTTCCTTTGATTGGAAAAAGTATTGACTTGCTCCAGTTTACCTTCAATCCGCTAAATAGCCCGTATCTTTCCAATATTTGCGTTACTACGGAACAGGAGTCGGTCGGATTACCCAGGTATATCAATAGGTCATCAGCATACAGGGAGACCCTGTCTTCACAATTATGGGCCAGCGGAAACCCGTCCAATCCTGCGAGTTTCTCAGCATCACTGCTAGAGGTTCAATTATCAATGCAAACAGCATTGCTGACAAGGGGCAACCCTGCCTCGACCCCCTACCTAGTTTGATGCTCTGTAATGGCTATCCATTTACTTTAACTTATGCCTCAGGGGAGTTGTAAAGAAGCTGTACCCCAACCTATAAATTGTTCTCTAAAGCCCATGCTTTGCATTATTGCCCACAGTGCTTCCCAATAAACCGAATCAAATGCCTTTTCAAAGTCGATTGCTAGCAAAGCAAGCGATTCTCGAATGGCCGGTGCTCTCTCGATTGCCTGATGGAGTCTATGGATGTTCATCCGTGAAGACTTTTTTTGGCATAAAGCCACATTGATCTGGATGGATCAGGGACGTTATTATTCCTCGTAGTCTATTGGCCAGTATTTTTGGTAGTATTTTGTTTTCACTATTTATAAGAGAAATCGGCCTGTAGGAGTTACATCTGTCTGGAGGTTTGCCCTCTTTAGGTATTACTATGATGCTGGCTTTCCTCAGGTCCACCGGCAGAGTGCCCTGCTCTTTTCAGTGTCGATACATGCAGAGCAGGTGTGGGGCTATCTCATTCCACTCTATTTTTTTCCATACCTCAATCGAGAAGCCGTTTGGCCCAGGGGTCTTCCCAGTTTGGAGCTGTGATATGGCGGTTGTTAGTTCTTCCTCCATGATATCTTCCTCAAGACGAGTTATTTGGTTAATATCTAATGAGGGGAGGGTGATCTCTTCCAATACTGTGGCGTCTATGGGAGTACTGGGGGCTTTGTATAGCTCCACATAGTAGGATGCAAAGCTTTCTGCAATATCTTTGTCAGTTGACACTCGTCCTGCTTGTTCTGATGTGATGATTCTAATCTGGTGGTGTCCCGCATCTCTACATTCCAACCATGCCAACAGTTTGCCAGCCTTATCGCCGGTCTCGAACAGTCTTGTTCTCATTGCCCTGTGTGCTTGCTTTGCACAGTCTAATGCAATGTTTTGTAATCGCTTCTGTGCTAGGGTCAGTGCTCTATTTGCCTCAGGTGAGTTGTCATTTATGTATTGTGTTTCAGTACGCTGCACTTCTAATTCAGCGTCTTCCACCACTTTCCGGTGTGATTTCTTGTGTGCTGACATCCAGGCCAGGATCACACCTCTAAGGACTGGTTTATACGCTTCCCAGAGTATTCCGGGGTTGTCTACCGACCCTGTGTTCAACTCGAAATATGTGGATGTGGCAGTTTGTATTTGCTCACTAGGTCAGCGAACCCCAGATAGGGGGGGGGCGAGGCCTCGCCGTCTCAATACTCATCAGGAGGGGGAAGTGATCCGAGATACCTCGGGGGAGCAGTGTTGCATCTATGGCCTTGTGTACGTAAGTTGTGGGAAGGAAAAAATAATCATGTACCCCCGAGTGATACAAGTATTCCCGGACATTTGGGTGTAGATCTCTCCATACATCTTTCAGTCCCAGTGCAGCAGTGAAGGTAGCTAGTTTGGTGCGGGCCATAGGGTTCCTTCTTCTTAAGTGTGTGCGATCTACTTCAACATTAATTTCTTCATTGAAGTCCCCCCTATTATGCAGGTATCTGCCGTATTACTGGTTAGTAAGGGCGTGACATCTTCTATTAAGGCAGATATGAGTGTCGGTGGTGAATAGACTGCCAATATAGCAAGAGGATGGTTCCATGCGTTCCTCTTATGTACACAAACCTTCCCCCGTATCTTGCACAGCGTCGGAAATTGTAAAGGGAAACCTCTTATGTAACAGTATTAATACACCTCTCGAACCCATGGAAAATCCTGCATGTATTGTTGTACGGTAGTTCGTTCTCTTAAAGAAGATGCATGTTGTGCCCACCAAGTGAGTCTCAGTAAGAAGCATTATGTCAGGTGTGTCTATTTATAAATTGTATCACCAGCCTCCTCTTAATACCGCTACCCAGACCATTAACCTTCCATGATAGGAGTTTCAAATGTTTAGTGTTATCTCCAAGTGGGGTCATATGCGTGTGTGTGTGGACTTTTGTTTACTTGTGATGAGTCCCAAGGTTAAATTGTGGTTTTCTATTCCTTCGGTGTTACCGAGCATTAGAATGTGGTATTTGTCTGGTGTGGTCTGCTGACTTGTGCACAGCGAAACTAAAACCCTTCCTAAACCCCCTCCCCATACTCCGCCCCAACCTAAGCATCCGTCGCCAAAACCACAACTAAACAAACAAGCAACCTCTCAAATACTGAGTAGCCTTAACTAGATCACCATTAGAATAGCTGATCTACAACAAGTGAATTATCTCTCAAGTAATCAAAAGGGGTTCCTTACGGAGGGCCGCCAGCCCTAGTTAGTACAGCTTGGTTCTGTAATGCGTTGCAGATATAAAAGTGATAGCATTATGATTAAAGTTCTTGCGATGTTTGGGAAACTCCGTGGGCTGAGATTTTAACGCCTAGTCATTGTCCACGTGAGGCAACTCCTCTGTTCCTGTCTTGGTTGCAGCAGCGGTGATCTGTCCAGGCGCGGTCTGTCTCTGCCGCTATCATGTCTCCTTTGTGGTCTCCAGTCTCGTTCCAGGTGTCGTTCCGCCCAGTTCCATGCTCTCCTGGGGTCTGTGAAATGCACCGTTGTGGTAGATCTTAAGTTGTGCAGGGAATAATAGCCCGTATTATATATCAAGGATTTGAAGACACTTTTTAAGCGGATCAAAGGATTGTTTTGCCTTTTGTACCTCCCTAGTAAAGTCCGGGAAGAATGCAATTTTAGAGCCATTGTATGCCATAGATCCTTTGGTTCTTGCCATTTGAAGCAAAGCGTCACAATCTCTATAATTCAAGAGTTTGGCAATTACTGTACGTGGTGGTGCTCCTGGAATTTGTCTGCCGGTCGGCACCGTATGGGCTTGCTCTATTGTAAAAAACTTTGAAAAGGTCTTGGGAGCAAACAGATCCGGCAACCATTGCTCGAGGAATAGTTCCATACTTGGGCCTTCTGTTTTTTCGGGCAAGCCGAGGATCCGGATGTTATTGCGCCTTGGTCTGCCCTCCCCCTCCTCGACTCGTTCCTCCAATGTTTTGAGGCATTCCAACACTCCTGTCATCTGATTCCCCATAGTTTGTAGACTGTCTTCTGTCTCCGATATGTGAGTTTCGGCCTCTGCTGTACGGGAGGTACATTTTTTGTAGGTCGTGACGTAGAAGGGATACCTCTGTGCTTATGCCATCCATCTTTTTTTCCATGGAGGTATGTGAGCCGGCAATGGCGTTCATCACGTCTTTGAGAGAGATGTTATCCTCCTCACCTAGTGTGTCTCAGGATTTAGCTTGCTCCATCGGAATGGCCGAGGTAGAGGTCTATTATTCCATTTTGCTTTGCATGGTGACTTTCTTGACCTTGCCCTTACCCCTATCGGAGTGTACAACGGTTGTAAAGTAAATTTGCAGCACCGTATCTGGAGTTGTCACCTATGTGTTATGGATAGGGTGCAGGCACGCCGACAGCAGAGCTAGATCTTGTACCTGGGAAGGTCTTGGAACACAACAATGTCTTTTATGTACAACAATGTTGTGTGAGAGTACATACAGGTGTCACAACCCATGCACCTGACCCCCTCAGGTATAACAGCCCCCTGGCAGCAGTGGGGCTGAAGCCCTTCACACTGGCCCCAGGGGCCTTAAAACTCCATCAGAAACATACACAGAGTCAGTCCTGGCACCTTTGGTGCCAGGCTCATTATCAGGAATAAGCAATACCAGTTTTGGATCTTAATCCAATATGGAGGCCTATTACACAGCTCAGTTCTTTAGAACCAAGCCATGGGGTCTAGTGTTTCGGGTGTGGCTGCGCCTAGAACTACTTGGCCTGGAACTACTTCACCTGGGCTATTTAAACCACACCCAAACAGCAGAACACGCTTTGCGTTATTCTGCATTCCTGAAGCGTAACGCTCACCGTGTCCAGCTCCTGCTCATCTGCTTCTCTGGCGGCCCGATCCTGAAGCCCTAGATCTGGATTCCACTAATAACCTGGAAGAACAAGAACAGCATTAGCTAGCAAGAACACTTACCTGTGAAGTAATCGGTCTTGACTCCATCCTGCGCTTCGCTTACCTCGCCCATCTCCGGAGTTCGCCACAACCTGCAAAGGTAAAGAAACAAGGACAGCATTAATAACAATTCTTACCTGGGCAAGCAGCGAGTCCTGGCAGCACCCTGCGCTTCTCTTACCTCACCCATCTCCGGGTTTCATCGCAACCTGCAAGGGAGAAGGAACAAGATAAGCATTAACAAAGCACTTACCTGGGCAAGCAGCGCTTCGATCGCTCATCACTCCGGAACATCACCGCAACCTGTACAAAGAAGGGAAGAGAACACAGGTTAGCAATTAACACCAATAAACAGCGCAGCGCTCCGCACATCAATAACTCACTGTGGTCTTCGCCATCGGCGCAGCAACTCCGGGATCGCAACCATCCCTGTCAAAACAAAAAGAGACATTGTTAGGGAACAGCGTAGTGGAGCAAGACGCCAAGAAGACAGAGAAAACGGAGGAAAGAAAGAGACAAAATAAAGACAGAAAAGACATTATAACTCACCTGGAAGACAGCAAGCAGAGTCGGAGTCACAACCAGTCTGGAACCGACATAAGGGCACACGGACCAGTGAAGCAACTAGGTCCACGGAACGCCTGCACCAGCCACGCGCCCCCGCACAGAGACGCAGGACAGAGAGTTCAACGCATAAAAACCTAAGGTGAGCAATAACCCCAAGACCGGGTATTTGGACCAGAGGGAGGTGGGAGTCCGCCCATCACAGAACCAGTATCTTAACCCTCCATTCTCCTGTTATAGGCCCTACCCAACGTCTGGCACATAACCAAGCAGAGAGGGGTCCAGGATAGCGCTCAGACCTCCATCCAGTATCGTGTGGCGCCCCCGTGGATACCAGGTAAGCGTAACAACAGGTTGCGTCGCAGACCCGGTGTCAGTGGGTAGTGGGTCTGCGACTCGTTATCGGGTGGCACATGGTTGGTTCTGTCTGGATCTCGGGTCACTTTTTGTCTGATTTTGAAGCTCTACGAGGGTGTGGTGATTCTTTGGATATTGCCACTCATTTCCACTCAGAGGCAGGATTTGTACAGAAATTGAGTGCAGAGGTAGTGTCCTATGTATGGCCAGAGTCTGTGAATCCACGGTCAGCAGCAGTTATTATGTCTTGCACCGGGTAGCCCAGGGTGGCTCGCAGAATCTGGGGACCTTTGCTTGGTGTACACCCGTCAGGGATATGCTTTGATTGTATTAGAGGTTGTCTTATGGGTCGCAATCTTACTGCGGTCACCCAGGGAACCTCAGCCGGGGCAGTAGCGCCACACTGTCATGCAAGGCTCATTGTAGGTGCAATGAGCAGTCAGTTCTTCAGGCCACTATATATGCAGGTCGTCAATGCACAGACTGTGGCGCCACCATATCTTAGTATGCACAGGGATGTAGTGATTGTTCCCAATTTCCCTCCATTACTCAGCAGCAGTGTAGTCTTGCACGTGCTTTACTGCCTGGCCATTGTTATTGGTTGTAATGTAACAGTTCTGTAATATACACAAATCTGCAGGACTTGCCTACCTTTGCTTCATGTCTTGCACCGTTGTCGATCTCATGGACGGTCCGCGATTCTCTTGCGTTGCCACCAGATTGGTTAGTTTCAGCGTTTATATTCCCATTCCGTAGTGAAGGTCCCTTGAGACCATCGGCGCCCGGGCCATATGACACTGCTGTTGTATGTCAGGCGCTTCCGGGAGGCTCCCGACGCAGCAATGCGGTGAGCTGTCTTTGCAATTTTCGTTAAACAATGTGGGGGACAGAGTTTCCCTTAGAGGCATGAAGCGGTGTCTGCTCCCAGCCGGGAGGGGTCTCCCGGGTCCACCCGGATACCTGTCCATGGCGTCCGATTCGCGCTCCTCTCTCTGTCCAGGCTGCGGGAGGAAATCGGAAGAGAAGCCTCCGCACCGCAGTCCTCTTTTATGGTTAACGGTTACTCCCCGCCGTCGTCCGCGCCAACCAGATCGGGCCACGCAGAGTAGTTCAGCTTTGGAGGCCACAGTCACTGTTATCTCCTACTGCCGGCACTGGTCACAGGGTGTCACGCTTGCGGGCTGTCCTGGGTGTCTGCCCTCTCAGTAGACTTCACTGGTCCTTAGTGGATGGAGTCTGCCCCGTGTTGACACCAGGGTAGTGTGTCCACTGCAGTTTATGACCAGTCGCCACTGTTAGTCTGCCCCAGCGAGTGCTACCGCCGAGTCCGGTCTTCGTCAGCTTTGCAGCACACTCCTGCTCGGCGCCAGCGGGCCAACGGGAAACGGTAGGTTTGTTTTTGCTTCAGAATTATAAGTGCGTGTGATATTTGTAGTTGGAGATTGTAGGACTTTGTGAGGTTATACCCTCTGCTCCTCCCACTGCATCTCAGTGTTGTCAGCTTGTGGTGCAGTGCTTTCATAGCCACTCGGTCGGGCCTGTCTCACAGCACTTTCCCCGACTCGTGAGTTCCGTCAGCCATTTTGGCCAGCTACTCGTAGTTACTGGCGCCACACTGCCCAGCAAATATCTTGTTAAATCCTTGCCAGCCAGAGCCCACACTTCATCAGGATGTCCAGTCGGGGTTGCGCTGTATCTAAGTGTCTTTATAGGTGATTCTCTAACATTATTCTCAGGATTTTAACAGGATTAGGCTGGCGGTCCGGGAGCTCCGAGGATTCATGTCCTCATCGCTTGCTCACTGGCCACGCCCCCCGCTTGTGCTTTCTTAACAGCAGCTCTGTTGAAATATTCAGGTACTGTCCCAAAACATAGCAATACTGCTGTGAATATTTGGCATTGTGCCATGACATGTGTATAGCAGCTACGTTGATAAATTAGGCTACTTTGCCTGAATATATAGCAGTCCTGTTGAGAGGTACAGGTACAATCTGTGCCACTGAAAATATACACAGCACTGCTTCTACCTGTATCCGTTATACCTGCTTGTGGTGGGTGGTCAGAAAGGGAGTTAAAGTTCAAATCACATGCCTAGCTATGCAATTGGTGTGCTTCTGTGATGAAAATAAAATAAAGCATGAAATGCCCATGCTGCTGTAACTGCGCTGCCTCTATTAAAGCCAATTAAGCAGAAATACAGCTCTTGTTTAAGACAATTTTCATTTTACACAATACTACCTATATCCTAAAGCAAAGTGAAAAGCATGTTCATGATGCAAGATGCTTTAATAACACTGTAACCTACAAAATGCAGGCAGTTGAACAAAGTGAACAAAACACAAATTCCCTTTTACATTACTCAGAAAGTATTATCTTGATAGAATCATTAACAGAGGAGAGAATTACAATAATTAAACAGACCAGGACTCATCCCAGTTGCTTCTTTCAAGGAACTGTGTTGATTACTAAAGTAAAGAGTGGATTTGCAAGCTGCTGCTAGCCAGGCTGTCACCAGTGAGCTCCATGATTTATGGGGGTGCTGCCATAAATAGTCTGTGCAAGTGGTACACAAGGAAGAATTAAAGAGCCGCATTGACAAGATTTCTGTGCGTAAAAAGGTCCCATATGCACCTTATCTGGAGGGCTGCTTCTCCCTCCTGCGAAGACGGAATTACCCAACGTTTCAAATTGATTGATGGTACATCTGGCTGAAATGATCAGATCGTGTAATCACTACCAAACATGGGGAGCAGGGGTTGCAGGGGTGTCCCCCGCTCCCCATGTTTGGTTTTGATGGCCTTTGGGGGTAGCAGGGATGTTCCCCTCTTCTGGAGGTTTGGAGTAGGGGGGCGCAGGGAAAAAAAGAAGAAAAGCAGGGTCAGAAGATAAGCGCACGCCAAAAAGGTAAGTAGGCAGTGAATGGGGGGATGTATTGGGGCTGTGGGGGGTTTACGTTTAGCCGGATTTGGCCATGGCAAAATTGTCTCTGCAGCAAAATTGACCAAGGTCAATTTGGCCGCGAAGAATTCTGCCACGGCCAAATTATATATACATACACAAAGACCAACTCTCACTCCCTCCACATTCACTCCAACCTGTAGTCACAAGCACTTTTCCAGTTGACCCTCATTTACCTCTCAGGCCACGCCTTGATTTGCTGGGGTCGCCTTCCCTTTTGACCCTGGTATTGAGAAAAATAGAGCAAACCACTGCTCCCCACCACCATCCAAGCGGGCTGCGTCAATCAACTCGGCAGTCTTCACATTTAAACCAATGCAAATGAACCACACCTTTACCCTGCAGTTGTAACTGTGTGTCCCTTTAGCATTCCTGGCCCCCTCCAGGACACCAAAGCCACCACACTTGCCTGGCCTGCTACTGTCTCCTTCCCAACCGCAGATGGGCCCTGATCCTGGAAATTCTTTTCCCAGCCTCCTTCTACTTTTCGGCTGACACACAAGACCAGTCAACCAATTCTGCGTCACAGGGGTGGGGGGGGGCGGTTCTCCACTGTACCTTCCCTGCATCTGGTTCCCTCCTCAGCACTCCAGCCTTGAATGTTCATAAAGTGTCCCCTCTGTGCTCCAATAGCCGCTGCAGGTCTCTTCACCACGCCCTTCCTCACTAAGCCTGGATTCCCATATTCACTGTCGCTGGTCGCCTCCCGGACCACTTGACTCCAATAGGGGGGGGTAAGAGGGTACTAGGTCATCTCACATCCTTTTTTAATTCTGCGTCCCTCAGCCCGGCATGGAGAACGACAAAACGTGTCCTCATGCTCCGGCTGCCATTTTGGAATCCTGACATTTTTGTTATGGTTTGCACAAATCAGTCAGGCTTTTGTTAGGTCTCCAATCAGTCAAGTTTTCTTTAAGACTGCGGTTTTCAGTTCTTCCCTCTATCCATCAAAACAGGTCAACTCTCTGAGTGAAAAACAGTCACTCAAAGTCCCCTGGATTCATAGGCCACATATCTTTCCTGGCTTTTGAGGGCAATGCTGAAGTTGCCATGGTCAAGAGTTGGTCCTTCTTTACTTTCTTAATAGGTACACCACCTGGTAACCTTCGTTCTTCCAGGGGGTTAGGTGTTTGGCAAGTGCACCATGGGCAATAGTCCAGGGGGTGTCAGGCTTACTATAATGGTAGTAACATGTAACACGACCTGTTAGGCCTTCAAGATCTTTGACTTTAAGCTCAGGCCTCCCCACCATTGTGTGAATTTTCTTGGTACCAATGGTCTGGTGACTAAGGATGTCTCTCACTCCCTTCCCTGTGTTTCTTCCACCTCCCTTTACCCATTACAACTCTCTTTTCCTCCACTCTGCTTGCTACCATGATTCTTACTCCCTCCTCTCTTATGATCTCATGCTCCTGTGCTCTCTTTCATTCTCTTTCTCTTACCCTTCTCCTCCTCTTTACATTTCATCTTTCCCCCAGCCATTTTAGATCTCCCTTCTCTCCTCCTTTATATTTTTTCCTCCTCCTTTTCACTTTCTCTCCCCCTGACATCTCAGATCTGCTGTCCTCTCTCTTTAAATCCTTCATCAGCTCTCCTTTTGCTATCTCTTTTCCTGCCCTGTACCTTCTTGCCAGTGCTCCTGTTCTTCTTCCTCTCTCTCTTGTTCTTCCTTCTCTTTCTTCTCCCCTCCTCGTCCTCCCCACTCCCTGATTTCTCCTCCACACCTTCTCAGCTCCTGTCTCTCACTTCTTCACCACCTCACCACTCTGCACCTTCAGATATGCATCCCAAATCATAAATCCCACCTCACGTTTCTGCTTTGTCCCTGTTATATAGGGCTGCACTGCTGAGCCAGATAATTGTGTGTTAGGTGGCAAGTGTATAAAAGATATGAGTGTGTCCTGTGATTGTGGTGAGTCGGCATGAACTTCTAACTGTCCAGGTATCTTGGATTGCCTAGAAATTGACCCATGGACCTCTAGTCGAGTTCACAGAGGTTGTATCTGCCATTTAGGATTCCCACCCACCTACCCCCTTTGTTTAGACCAACCATTCAGACAAGACTATTGAGTGCTATTCTGAACCAATTTCTGAGACAAAACCGACAAGCTGCAACCCCATGACATCCATCGCTCATACCAGACAAGCAAGCTGGATGCTTCTAGTTCTACATTATTCAGATCAGACTGCTAAGCTACAATACCCCATTATTGTTCAGACCAGAATACTAAACAGTTTTCTCCCCATTACCCGGACCAAACTAATAAATCTGTAACCCCTCATTACTCAAATTAGATTACTAAATGGTATCGCCCCCTTTTATCATACTAAGCTGCCAAGCTATAATCCCCCATCATTATTCAGGTCAGAGTACTAGACAGTATTCTCCCCCATTAACCAGAACAAACTACCAAGCTGTAATCCTCTCATTACTCAACTAAGATCACTAAATGGTATCGCCCCCTTTTATTAGAATAAGCTGCGAACACAGCACCTGGGCATTTAAGAGTGATTTTTTGAGTCATCACTCAGCCCGCCAATCAACTTATTAAGGAAGGTAAAATCGTCACCTGCAGTCCTCAAACTTCAAGAATATATGTCCCTGAACCAATACTTCTTCCCTCCCATAAACCTCAGTATATAGCTAATGTTAATTAGTTGGGCTTCTAGACTTATTCTCTATCATCTATCAATTTGCAGATCCTTGTTTTGCTGTACATTGAGAGGGAGAGAGAGAGAGATAGAGAGAGAGAGAGAGAGAGAGAGAGAGAGAGAGAGAGAGAGAGAGAGAGCGAGAGAGAGAGAGAGAGAAAAAAATTGACAGTGGCAATGTGAGATAGTGAAATATGACAGGTCTGCAAGAGGCCCTGAGTAATTGTCTCCCTCTATGTTCTGCTACCACCTTACATCTCAACACACACACACCTACCAGAGATGACCACCACAGGTCTAGCCTTTATCACATCAAAACTAACAGAGCCATGAATATGCTCTCCTCCTCTCTATCACACCCTTTCACATCGGAGACTAACCAGACCCAAGCGTGGTGGTCTACCGACCATGAGCTCTTGCCTATGGATATCATACACCCAAGTGTCTCCGCTGCGTGATTATATCACACCCTCAACTGATATAACTGGAAGGCCAGGTTAGGCCTTACGGTTAACTACCTTGATCTAATGGCAAGGCACACTAAAAAATGACAGGCCTAAAACTTAACACAGCAAAAGGGCCTGCTAAATGAACATATGGGTCTTGCTGAAGATGATACAAGGAACAGTGCATTAAGAAAAGTGTGTGTCTTTCTTCAGTTAAAACACAAAGTAGGTTGAAAAGTAAAATTAGATTGCAAATTGAAAAGGCACATCACAGTGTTGGCTGAGAGACTAAAGCAGCATTTTTCATTGAAACTGGCACATATCGAAATTATATGTACACCGGAAATTAAGCGAAACTGGGTATTGTATGTGAAAGTTAATGTCCAGTAATATTGTTAATTTAAAGGGAATATGGCCCACTTTCCAACACAGAAGCACACATTGTTGTAAATGGAAATGCAGCAGCCCTTTACTTAATGTTGGCAACATTAATACAGATTGCTGTGTGAAAATTAAGGCACTGAAACTAAGATGTCCTGAAGTGTGTGTATGTTGCAAGTGTAAATGAACATGTGGAGGAAAGTGTTCAGCTGCCAAAATGAACATATTATAAGGAAGGCTTCAGGCCTGCAGAAAGACATTGTGACAAGCAGAGTACAGCATTCTGGTCAGTGGGGCTAACGTCCATATGGAAATTCAAAAAAATTCCCCCCATTGCCAGATCTGTGAAGCCCTGTTGTCTGTGAAGGGCAAATAGCCTAGCCAGAGTGTAACTGAAATTTATTGAGGGGCTGTATAAGCAGAGGCTGCAATGAAGTGAAGCTGAACTCTGGAAAATACCCCAAAAAGAAGACATTTTGTGGACTGAGTGAACCAAGTCTTGGTTTCAAAGGGGGATGGCCTGCCTTTAATGGGGGAAGGCCTGCCTTTAATGTGTCATTAATGTCAAGAGACCATCTGGACTTAGAGATTAAATCTTTTCAGCCTGCTGCAGCCCAGCATTTCCCTTCACAGGGAAAGATTGATCGTTTTATTGCAGGCTGAACCAACAATGAGGCCACAGAGGATCTGGATCCCTTGTCTTCAGAGAAATTAAATCTACATGGAAAAATGGGGGTTTGGATTTGCATAGCATGTTTGAATGTTTCCATTAGTTTAAATAGACTACCATAGTGGTTCATTTTCTCAGCAATGATAAATCGCACTGTGTCCATTCATATGTCATTTGAAGACTAGTAATATGCTGGTGATTTTTTATGCAAATTTGACCCACATGTGATTTTTGGAAATCATGTTATCACCTGATTTCTGTTTCTAGCTTCCCCAAAAGGATACTGAAGCTGAAGGAGAACTGGTGGGCTATGTAATTAGACAGTTGTGTAGAAAAATGTAAATTTATAACTATTGTAGCTTTTGTGTAAACTGCAAAAAACTACTATTCGCGCGTGCAATACCGTGTGTACAGGGGAGTAACCTCTATAAATGTACCATGATTAACTGTATTGAAAAATATATATGTTATTATATCTATTTGAAAACCCAAATTGTTGCCATGTTATGACTTTTTCATTGCAAAAATGGACATATAAAACAATGTGTAATTGATAGTAGGGTTACGTCTTTACCTCACTCCCATCAGGGAACTCCCTTGACTGATCGCACAGAGAGGCTGGGCTTGGGGGGTGGAGAGAAATGTAAATGTCCAATCCTGGTTGCAAGATCATAAATTAGTATCTCTTAACATTAAAAGGAGATCTGCTGAAACATCATCTGTGTGGAAATATTGGAAGAGGGCTGGAGATTCCCATTGCTGGGGAGACCAGAAAATTGCTGGGGAGACCAGAAAATAGAGGGTGCAATACTTACCTGGAGCCATAGAGTAATGATTGCTGTGGGATCCCATTGACTGAAGTGCTTGTCAGAATCCTGTTTTCCCCAAAAACGAAGCTCTGCACAGTCTCCATGAGTGCTAAACCCAGAGATTTCCAAAAGTAAGTAGATTGTCCAACAAAATTTCAGCATGGTGATCTGGTTAATTAACCTATTGCCTTTCATTAATGGGGTCCCTTCGATTAGTGGTTGGGGGGAATATGCAGACCTTTAGCATATTTGATCGTATATTAACTTAATTATCTCCCAAATAGACAGATCTAGGGGCGAGCATGAAAGACTTTGAAACTTCCACCGTCTCCCTTAGCGGGAATAATGTTAAAGCCACCTAAAGTAATTGGGGTGTCCTTGCCACAAAAACAAAAATCCCAATTGTCACCGCTCCTTAAACATTGTCCTTAAACAAAGAGGTGTTACTATACCAAACCCTCCCGAGACCCCCCCCACCAACGACTGTGACTCATACTATTGCTGTCTGGAAGCAAGCACACAGATTCGTAGGGTGGGAAAACAGCGCAACCACGGCACAACCCCTGCGGAGAAATAGCAATCTGCCCGAGATAAAGAAACTTCATCCGTGACCCCGATGGGTAAGGGCCGGGATTCTGAGAGTTGAAGACATACTTGAGGAGGGGGAACTAGCCTCGTTTGAAGCCATCCAGCAAAAATTCCAACTCCCGGGCACCGAGCGATACCATTATGTACAACTGGCCCACGCCCTAAGAAACCATATACCTGTAGGCGCCAATATCCCAGACTACACACCAATAGAGCGCAACATGCTACCAGCTTTCATCCCCGCCAAACGCACCTACATCCTATCTAATGCTATCACATCCTCTGCTACGCCTGATCTCACGACCTTAAAGGCCAAATGGGAGGTGGATGTAGGGGAGATAGATCCAGAAGACTGGATTCAAGCACTAATGCATCCAAGGAAAGTGGCCATCTCCTCCAGGCTTCGGCTGGTCCAATTAAAGATCTTGCATAGGGTCTATTACCCTAGAACGATACTATATAGGTGGAAGAGAGCCTCGAACCTGAACTGTCTCCGATGCGGAGAGGAAGAGGGGACCTTCTTTCACATTCTATGGGCATGCCCCTGAATCCGCACTTTCCGGAATGAATGCTGCACTGAACTGAACAATGTCCTTACGTGCCGCATACCACTGGACCCAAAGATTCACATTTTGGGTGTTCCGGGTGAGATTGCTCTCAATAAATGGGAAAGGCTGCTTTTGAACACGGCAGCGGGACTGATGAAGCGCAATATAGCGCAAAAGTGGGGAGCCCCGGAGTCCCCAACAATTGAACAATGGGCAACGGACATGGACATATGCGCAAGGATAGAACACAGAATATACACTGCCAGAGGCTGCCCTGCTAAAGCATACAAGATATGGGGGAGGTGGGAAGAGGAAGGACCTTAGATTCTGCTGGATGCAGCGGGGGGATACGGTTTAATTGCACTAATGACTTGGGGAAATGTTATGGGTGATTGATAATGACTCTGCTGATGATTGAACTTTGAAAGGACATGCTAGTCCCTACATGATGTTGTTGTTTTGATGTGATGTAAAACAATAAAAAATGTTTTATCAAAAAAAAAAAAAACAAAGAGGTGTTTTTGCCACCACAGAAATCCTAATTGATACCACTCTTTAAACCTTTAATTTTTACATGTGATCAAGTTGAACCAAACTGCTAGCTTTTTTAAGCATGCAGAAAAATTGAAAATGCACAGCACTGCAAATGTGAATTGATTTTGCTCACTGGCCAGTGTTGATTATTATTCAAATTGTAATCCGCATAATGTAAAGTGTGCACCTTGTCATGTTGCCAGGTTCTGAAGGGCTACATGTTATTAACAAGTGAATCCAAGGCTAAGTGTTTTTGAAGACCCTGTACTTTGTGTTCTCCCAACCTACCCGTGCTAGCCATTTATGTAAAAAATAAGTTTGTGTGCCACAGAGAAGCTGGTGGGTGTCACTGTTAGTGCAAGATTTATCAAACCTATACTTTATTTCTGAAGACTAGCCTGGTTTTTGGCTCATTGTTGGCACAGGGGGAGGAATCCACAGGGCTCTCTATGAGTCTTAACGAGGGGCATAGTTGGATCCTGAATTAAGGGTACA
This sequence comes from Ambystoma mexicanum, assembly GCF_040938575.1. Classification (NCBI taxonomy): domain Eukaryota; kingdom Metazoa; phylum Chordata; class Amphibia; order Caudata; family Ambystomatidae; genus Ambystoma; species Ambystoma mexicanum. The sequence goes on from NC_090922.1 coordinate 348,465,844, forward strand.
CTGTGAGCTCTCTCAAGTGGTGGTGGGGGGGGACTCCCTAGGTTGAGTGTGGTCTCCCAATATACGTTACACAACCAAACCTTTAGAAAGCATATTGGCACTCAGCAACTGGGTATTTCTTTCAGGAACCCATCAACACCACGGCTTTGCATGTGCCTCTGCCACTACCCACTTATTGACCTTCACAACATTACACAGTCATATGCAGCAAGGGCATCACAGGACATCACGGACCTGGCACTGCACTGGTTGACCCCCTTCCTCTCCAACTGACCATCCCAGGTTCAACTTGACCCTTTACTCTCCCCTATCACACTCTCCACCTGCAGGGTCCATCAAGGCTCTATCCTCTTGCTGTGGCTTTTCAACATCTATCTTCCTCCTTTGACCCACTTGATCCTTTCCTTCTCTTCTCACTTCCAGTGTTATGCAGACAACACACAGCTCTCCTTCAAGCCTTCCTCCTCTTCCATCCCTGACTGTCTGACAGCAATGATTTCTGCCTTAATGCCAGTAAGACTGAGATCATTTTCACTGGGACCCCAGCTCCCACCATCCATCTTCCCTCCCTCCCTCTGGCCACCCTCTATGGGTCCCCTCGCCTCATCCTCTTGTGAGGCAAAAAGCCTTGGTGTCATCTTTGATTACTCCTCAGAGGTATTCGCCCTTCCCTCACCTTCCACCAGAAACTCAATGTCTCCAGAGCTATTATCCTTTCTAGGCTTGACGGTAATACCCTAATTGACCTTTTATAATTGATTTTTTGTCATAATTGACCTAATTATAGTGGTCCTAATTGACCTTCAGCACAATTGACCTTTATATTATTTTAGTTATTTTATATATGTATTGGGTTGGTTTGGATTATAAATAATATAAGGGGATTGGGTGGGGGGGTTGTGGGGGGCTTTGGATTGGGTCAGGGGTTACGGCGGGTTTCCCCCGCATACATGTCCTAATTGACCTTTTAAATTAGGTCAATTAGTATACATCCGGCTTGACTAGTGTAACAGCCTCTTCCTCAATCTTCCTTCTTCCTCCCTTCGTCCCCTTCAACTTATCCAGAATAGGACTGCAAGACTTATTCTTGGCCTCAAGCCCAGAAGCCGCATCTCTCCAGCCCTAATTTCTCTCAAGTGACTCACGGTTGCAGCTAGGATCAAATTCAAGACCCTATGCATAATCCACAAGGCTTTATGGGACCAGGGATCTTGCTACATCCAACTATCTCTCGCTAAATACCTCCCTGCTATAGCCCTTCAGTCTGCTAGCTCCAACTCTCTGTGAATCAGACGCTTCTTTAAACAAAGAGTGGGGGATAGATGTCTCTCCTCCGCAGGAGCTTCCCTCTGGAATGGTCTCCCTGCCCCTCTCAGGTTTGAGCTAGATCTCCTTAAATTCTGGAAGCTCCTCAAGACCCTCTTTTCTCCTCCTCCTTGACTCTCCCTGTCCCTTGCTTACTCCTTCTGCCTCATTGACTGGTTGCCTGATTCCCTCTGATTACTACAGGGCTCCAGATGCCCCTGCCCAATACCCCCTTCCTGCACTTACCTGCCTTCCCTGGCAGTTACTCTCTGGCCTCCCCTTAGCACTTGCACCTCGCTTCTTCACGCTTCTCCCTTCCCACCTTAGCACTTGTTTTTGCGCTGACTGGCACTCCACCCAACACCCTCTCTTGCACGTCTTTTTCTGCACTTGCTCGATCTGAATATCAAAAGGCCTAGTAGGACCATTATTGTATCTTCCTTCCCTGTACCCCTCCCCCTTATTTGTTTTGTGGCACCTTGAAACACCATTTGTTGTATAGGCGCCTTACACATATCCAATCAAATAAAATTAAAATTAAATAAAAGTGGCAGAAGGGCACTATCCAAGACCACTTAATCAGCTGCTTTGCAAATAGGGTCCAATCAGTATTTCTATACCTGCGCTTCAAAGGATGTTTGACAGATAGTAAATGTAAAGCAAGGGTGGATCGCCCCCTGACACCATTTGAGCTAGTTTGGGGTTCTTATTTGGGTTCAAATGGGTTGATAGTAAGGCTATAAAGAGCCATACTTATGGCACAAGAACTGGGACATCGGAAGGTGACAGGACAATGGGAGCAGAATGTTGGGGAGGAATCGTTCAGATGAGATTTTGGTATCTTATTTGTGAGAAGGCTTACAAAACATCCATAAACTGTCAATATAAATGACATGGGATAAAAATGTTGCAGAATTGGCATTATGCAGCCGAGAAAATGTTTAGAATGTATTCTAAGATTAGCCCTTTTTGTTGGAGGGGCTAGGGAAAAATAGGAAAATGTTGGCACATATATTTGCGGTGTGAAATTATACAGACCCATTGGAAGAGAGCCCTATCATAGGTTCAAGAAGTAGAAGGCCCGCAGAGGGCATTCAATCCTTTTCTGGTGCTTTTTGGCTTGTCCGGGACAAAGGGGAATCTCACTCTTTACTGCATATAGCCCATAAATTATTGTTGCCAGCAAGAGCATGCTTAACCATAAATTGGAAGCAACAGGACCCCCCCAACTAAAAATGAATGGTTAAGAAAGCATGGGAGCTATTTGGAATGGAGAAACTGACCCACCTGGTTAATGAATCTTGGAGAAATATAGCGATGAAATGGTGCTCATTCCCTACTAAATATAGGGATGACAATGATGATTCCAGGGGAGAAATATAAGGGGGGCAGGTTGAGCCGGACAGAGATCATGAGTAGAGGGATGGCATAAATGTCTCTGTGAATAAGAAATGAGACATGTCTCCAAGAGATCATACAGGTTTGAAGAGACATCAGCTCATGGATGACATTGAGAAGATACATAATTGGGTGATATTTGGTGATATTGGGTGATATTTGTGCTCAGTGATATTGTTCTTAGGCTAACAGTTGTGTTGTTTCTTTTTAACATGTTTTCTTATTTCATCTTTTGACACAAAGAAAAAATATCCTGGAAATCTATGATGAAATTGGTTTAACATTGTACTTGTGAATAAGAAAAGATTGCAAAGCATATCTGGTATATGAAATTATATTTGTGTTATGTTTTTCCTTTTTTGTATTTTTGCTTATTTGGTATTATAACATTTGGAAAAATGCAATTAAAAATATATTGGAAAAATTAGATTAATAAATGTTCCTAGATTCAGAATTAACATTGAAAATCTGGCGGCCACCAGGGGGGCGCACGTATGAATGCAGCCTAATTATACTCCTCTGGACGCAACGGACGAAAAGTGGATTGAGCCCCCACTTTGACCCCCCCCCCAGACAGTGCAGCAATGGTCCAGGAGGCCCTGGATACTGTGGGCCACACTCGGGTCCAAAAACAGAGTAAAACGGACATGGAAAGGCTAAGATAGCCGTGCTGGAGTGCCCAGCAGGAAAGTGAAAGTAATCCCGCCGGCGAGGAGCTCAGCGCAGATGCCCCGGACCATAACAAGCATGACGTGGCAGACTCGGAGGTGAGGAGGCCCTCAGGAGACAGGCCCAGACTCCTTGTGGTATCATCTTGCCCAACCCCCAAATACTTGAGAAAGTGAGATACTGAGGGAAGGGAAAGGTGCACATGCAGAGGGTGTACAAAGAGTCTTTGTGGGGGCCTAAGATGGAGGGAACTATTGGAAGCAGAAGGCCCAAGCAAGGGGCCCATTAAAAATCACAGGGAAACCCCTGATGAAGGAGTCACCCCCACCCCCCCCAACTTAAACCGGGTGTGCGCTACTCCCCCACAGCACTCCAGACAACCACATGGGACAATAACTAGGTGTGGGCCCACAAGTAGGACCCTGGGGCATGTGCCAGCCTGGGAGACGTTCCTCCCCGCTTGACAGTTGAGATCCCGGAAGGGGAGAGGAGCTGGGGAAAGAATATCAAGCACCCCTGGAAGGAGTAGGGATTACAAAGGGGCAAACACAGAAGCTTGTGGAAACTCTGGTCAGAAAGGGCCCGAGAGGGGGGGCACCTGAGTACTGGGAAGTTAATAGAGGAGGAGAGGAGGGGAGTGTGCACACCCCACGGTGACACGGCCATCGAACGCCCCTGGCATGGGGGGCACGAAAAAACCACAAAAGAGCAGTGACTATGTGTGGGCCCCCGGAGTTAAACCCGGGCTGTGTACCCGCCTAGGAGAAGGTTTGAAGGAGGAGAGAGAGTGCAGTGACGGACCTCAGTGGAAGATGGTGAAACCAGGTGAAGGCCATGACGTGCCAAGAGGATAACAGACTGCCCTAGACAGCCCCTGGGGGCAAGTCTGCAGGAACCACGGGTGTGAAGAGGCCCGATGCCATGGCCCACACCTATGCAGGAGGAGTAGGCCCAGAGGAAACTTCAAGGCACACAGAAAGCAACCCCAAGGGAGTGGTCAGAAGAGGGTGTGGAAAACAGAGGAGAGACCCTTTTTCAACACAGGAGGCCACCAGTGTCACTGGTAGGGGTGAAAATAGAAACAAGAATAGAAGACCACCCATGGACTGGAGGGTGAAGTTGGGACAATTTGAGTTCCAGAAGTCGGTATCAGAGAGTAACACAGTTGACCCCACCATGTCGGGGGCGGGGATAACACCATGTCCACTAAGAGCGACATTGCCTCCCTCCTCGAGGAGATAAGAGAGATGAGGGCCGAAATAAGAGGAAAAGTGGATGGGATATATGTCAGAATTGACAAAATGGACGAGAGACTCCAAGCAGTTCAGAACAACCAGACCTCCCTCGAGACAATGGAGACGCAAATAGACATGAGGTTGGCAGAGTTGGAGAGAAGGATAGGAGCGGTGGCCCTAAAAATGGATGACTTTGAAAACTGTGAGAGGGGGATCAATTTGAGATTTTTTGGAATCCCTGAGAAGGAGGGAGAAGTGGAAAGGGACCTAAGGAGAACCATCCACGAGAGGGTGACAGTCTTATTTAGAGACCAAAATATGGATGAACCTAAAATCGTCAGGGTGCACAGAGCAGGGGTGGCAAGGAGGGGACCATGTTCAGTGCTTGCACGCTTCCATAACTACCCGGACATGCAAAAAAGCCTGGAAAAAGCGAAGAGGCAGGGCTCAGTGGCCCTGGGTAATATGAAAATTGCAATCTACCAGAATCTGTCTTCGCTTACACTGACAAAGAGGTGTCGATGTATGCCCGTCATGAAATGGCTTATGAAAAGGGAGTGAGATACAGATGGGGCTTCCCCTTTTCTATATCCTTTGAAATGGATGGTTATAACTACAAACTCGTGATGGAGGATGACATCCAGAGGGTCATGGAGAACTGATGGGAGGGGGAGCACCAATGGTGGAAGGAGAGGAGAAAAGCTCAGAAGACAGGAAATGGCATATAAAGAGGCCGAATAGGCACAAAGTCCCAGGCTCGAAGAAATTCATGAAACTCAATACCCCTCCCAGCTAGGCCATCTTGAACTTGAGGAAAATGACTAGTTGATTGGAAAAGGGAGTTGGCATGCCTGAAGGTGGGGGTGGGAGGTACAGTTTGGTCTTTTTTGTGTGTTGAAAAATATGGTGCTGGAAGGGGGGTCAAGTAAAAGAGCTTTGTTAAGCTGGTCTGGGGTTGAGGAGGACCACTGGTGATTTAATCCCATCTGAGGTGATGAATCTGGGTGGGGTTGGATGCCAAGAGGGGGTGGGAAGGGGGAATTAGAGGGGGTTGTTCTTTGTAACATCTCGGGTGTGGTGTTTCATGAAGGTAGGTGCACAGCATGAACCCAGGCAAAAGGAGCCCATCCATGGATCTGTCTCGGGGGATGGGGAAGTTATGCGGTGCTCTGGCAACAGGCCTATGTCTGGTGAAATGATTATCGGCTCCCTCAATGTTCAGGGCCTCAACTAACTGAGTAAGCGGGAAGTTAAGAGGGCACAACTTGATTGGATATGCCTCCAGGAGACACACTGGCCAAAGGGTGGTGAGCCCCAACTACGTTCCCGGGAGGTGGGGGAAGTGATCATGGCTTCTGATGTGAAAAAAGGCCAGGGGTTGCAGTCCTGATCTCATCCCGGCTGGGCTTCCTGGTGGAATTGGTACTATCCGACCCAAATGGGAGGTATGTTTTTGTCAAAGGTCAGTTGCATGGGGCAAGGCTCACGCTGGGTTCCGTGTATGCTCCAAATGTAGGCCAGTGCAAATTCTGGGAGGGGTTCAGGGACAAATTAATTGGGTTTGCGGTAAGGCAACTGGTGGTTGGTGGAGATTTTAATATGGTGTTAGACCCAATAAAGGACCGTAAGAGAATGGGAGAGCGACTGGCAACAAGGGCAAATATGGGAGACTCTAAACACTTTAAGCAGGTAAATGAGGTTTTGGGCCTGTGTGACTCCCTCCCAGGCTCTGCAGTACATGAATCCTTTTCACGCATAGATCTGGTCTTGTTAGACTCGATCTTAAAGACTGCCAGGTCACCCCAATCCCGTAGTCAGACCATGATATGGTGAGGGTCTCAGTGGAGATAGGGAGGTTGGCGGACCGTGCAGGGAGTTGTAGGTGCAAAAGCTCCTGTTTTGAGGATAGAGAAGTGCAGCAGGAACTTCTCGCAGGAATCGAGGAGTACTTCCTCTTCAATGATACTGTAAAGGTGGGGAGCCAATCGGTCTGGGAGGGCTTCAATTCAACCATCTGGGGGGTACTGTTAAAGATAGGCTCTAGAAATAACAAAGAGAGGGGGGAGAAAGAGAGATTGCTCAGTCAGAAAATAACACGAATGCAGCAGGGGGTGTAAACACTGGAGGGTGGTATCTGTACTCCTGCTCTCTATATGGCAGAGTAGAGGCACAGAGCACCCCAGCCAAGATTCTTTATTTGGTATTGTGGACGAGCAATCAAGGCTTAAGCTCCCAGGAGGTGATGCAGGCTGGTTCTTAAGTACAGTGTAGTCCCCAAGCACCCACAAAGGAATGTCCACACACTATGTTAGTGAAAACACAGTTCTTTATATAAATAAGATTCAAGCTATGTACACAATCGCAATAACACACTTTGTGCTCAAGTTAATCTAAAATGGTAAGTATATACAGTTTCTCTTTGGTACCACAATTACTCTTTGATTCCATTAAAATGCATCAATTGTACCCAGTTCAAATGTCATACAAATCAGTTAATAATGTGAACCAACAATAGACATAGGAGGAAAGCAGGTTGGTTAAAACAATAGGCAGAATACTGGGCCCCTACCACTAGGCACAGTTCTGTATGAGGATCCCCCACCTGGGCAACCTGTAAATAAAGATATAATACAAGCCCAGTCCATATATTGTTCAATGAGTCTTATTTCCCTCTAGAAAGGTTCTACCACCCCAATGTACCTGGAATAGCAGAGTTCGACGTCGGGTCTTCGAAGGATCCTTCTTGAGCGGCTCCCTTTACGGCAGGAGCCACGGATCATCCAGATCCCACGAGGAAATGGTGAACAAAGGCGTTGAGGCAGCAGCTTCGGGCCTGGCAGTGCTCGTTGACGATCTGTCGTGCGCGTCCTGCGAAGATGAGGCATGTACGGCACCTCAATGACGATAGTTTATTGCTGCCAAGAGTAACTGAAGAACTTTGTCCCAGTAAGGGCGTCAAGTCGTCAGCGTCTCTGTGGTCTTCGAGTGGCGGGAAACCCACTGGCAGATTCCCCTCGGTGCGTTGATGTCCTTGACTTTCTCCGGCAGGACAAAGCAGTCGTCAGTGTTGCGCGAGGGAGTCTTTTGTTCATAGTTTTCTTAGGCAAAGAAGCACTGCGGCTCCGGTCAGCGATGGCGGTCGTCGACGGTGATGGACTTCAATGTCCGGGCGCTTCACTTCATGATTTCGCGGCGGTCCCCGTCTCCGGTCGACAGGCTTTCGAGGACTGACTTTCAGAGCGATTCGGCGAAGGTTAGCTGGTGCACGATGGTCCCTCGTAGCTCGGGAAGCGGTCTCCTACCCAGGCCCTCTCTTGGATCAGTTCCTTGAAGACACAGCAGCTTTCGGATTGGCGAAGGGCAGTAGCAGCAATTCTTCTTCTTCCAGTGTGCTTCAATGTTATGCATCAAGTATCAACTTCAGCTTCTGAATAATTGCCATCAGTGAGAGGCCCGCAGATATACTGCTCATCTCCCATTCACTCTGCTGGGTCACACTCAGGGAACCTTTCATTCAGAGGGGCATTCGGGCAGTCAGGCAGCCAATCAGGCCATTCTCCTCCCTCCAGATACTCACAACAAGGAATGTATATTGGGACAAACACTGAGCCGATCAGCACTTCACACTGCATTCATACTAGTTTCAGGCAGGGCTGCCTCATTCATTGTGTTTCATACCAGAAACCAGACACCCATAACATGAAGTGCATATTGGTCACACACTCCATTCACCCAGGTCCACCCCAAGGGCGTACCCCCAACATACAGTCACTGGGAAGGTTCAAGCCAGTCTGGCCTGGCCTTCCCCACAATACCATATATGGAACTTCCACCCAACAACCCAGGACTTTGGGAAAAACAAGTTAACAGGCAAAAGAAAGCAAGAGGTCACCAGGGCCATCTTGTCTCCTATCGGGAATCAACTGATTCCAATGGCAGGGCCTGGGTATCCTAAAATGAAGGACACTCAGAGTACCTGTCAAATTCAGCATGGAGCTGCCACCAGCCCATACTCTGCTCTGTGGGACACACACACGTGCCCAAAAACGTACACTAGGAGTACAGGGTTGTACTCCCACCCATGGGTGCCATAAGGCTATCCCAAGGGTCTGTTCACTAACACCAAAAATAGGAAAAGCTGCACCACCAGGAGTCCCACATGAACTCCTGCACGGAAGCCAAGACAGAACATACATGATAAATCAATAAAATAAAAGACAATGATATGGAGGCTCTGTCCCTCCAATGCATTTCCAGCATCATTGGGGCACCCAGGGAAAGTATATATCTTCTATGGAAGCGAAGGAGCTCTGGCGATACAAAACACAATTGAAGACCATACGGACTCAGGAAACAGAAAAGAAACCCTTTTTCTGAAACAGAAATATTTTGAGAAAGGGGACAGGGCAGTCAGGATCCTTGCATGGAAATTAATTCGAAAAATACTATAACAACCTCTATGCATCGGAATGTAATGGGGATGAGGCCCAGATAGCAAATAGTGGAGAACCTCAAGTGCCCCATAACTGTAGAGGAGGTCCTGTGGGCCATCAAGGGGATGAAGTCAGGGTCAGCGCTGAGGGAGGATGGCTTCTCAACTAAGTTTTATAAATTATTCAAGTCCGTGTTAGCCCCATACCTGGTGAAGGTGTTCAACGGATGCCTGCAATAGGGGGGCCTTGCCCCTCACGATGTTGCTCGCAATGATTGTGGTGATACCTAAGGAGGGGAAGGATCCCACCAGGTGTTCCTCTTACTGACCCATCTCTCAAGATCCTGCCGAAAGTCTTAGGTACGAGATTAGAGGTGGGATTACTGTTTTTAGTTCATGGAGATTAGGTGGATTTCATAAGAGGGAGGCAAGGGTCAGGCAACATCCAGCAGACTGTGAACCTGATCCACAGTGCCCAAATGGAGGAGCAGGAAGCCTGCTTGGTGTCGCTGGACTCGGAGCAGGCCTTTGACACGGTTGAATGGCCCTTCATGATGAAGGTCCTGATGAGGATGCGGCTGGGGACTAATTTCCTGAGATGGGTGGTGGAACTTTACAATAAGCCCAGGGCCAGGGTCCGGGTCAGCGGGGGCCTCATAGAGACTTTCATATTAACAAGAGGAACAAGACAAGGGTGTCCCCTTTCCCCACTGCTTTATGCCCTGGCGATGGAACCACTGGCAATAGTGATTCGGACCAACAGCCAAATCAAGGGCATAGTCGAGGATGGAAATCGAATGCAAACTCTTGCTCTTTGCAGATGATATATTACCATACCTCACCAACATACAACACTCCCTCCCGGTACTCATGACCCAGTTATCTGAGTATGGTCACCTCTCGGGGCTCAAGATTAATGTAGGGAAATCATGAATTCTAAATCAGAGCCCCCTTCTCGATTTGAAAAGGAGATACCAAGGCATGAAGGTTGATGAAAAGAGCATATAGTACTTGGGTATTCAGGTGACTAGGGACCTGAAGGAAATACTTACAGCCAACTATGACCGCTTTCAGGCACACTTGAAGGCTGACTTGAATAGATGGAACCCCATAATACTGACCTGGGATTGTAGGATGACCTTCATAAAGTTGAACATGCTCCGCAGATTGCTATATCTGTTCACAGCTATGCCAAGACAGCTCCCGAGGAAGCTTTTCTTAGAGGTAACAGGAGAGCTCTGTAGATTTATCTGGAAGAATAAGACGCCCAGGGTAAAAATGGAGACTGACACGCACAGGGGTTAACAATAGATAAAGGTGGATTTGGGTTCCCTGACATCCACCTCTACTACAAAGCGGCCCAACTTAGAGTGATGCTTGAACATATGCAGGATGACCTGAGAACATATTGGACTTATTTGGAGGGCTTAGTGCCACACCCGCTGAAGGTGAAAGACTATTTTTGGTCCCCAATCAGGTCCATTCCGGAACAGTGAAGCGGCCACCCCACTCTGTTTTTTCTTTGGACAAGTCGGCATGAATCCAAGGGCACCTATGGACACACAACATGGCCCTCTCCTATGTCCTCTGTATAGGGGACCCCATTTGATTTTGGGCACCAGGGGCTAGTCTTCTCACAGACTTGGTACGATAAGGGCCTTGAACGGGTGGCACATCTATTTAGGGATGGAGCTTTCTGGAATTAGAAGCTGTTCTGGAAGTGCTGGGGAGGAACTCGATCTCAGTGTTCGAGTATCTCTGCATCAAGGGTATATTAACGACTCACAACTATTTCTTGGGGCACTTTGGTACCCCCTGCTTAATGAGGCCTCCTGCCTCCTAATATTCTTTTTGGGTACTTTGTTGTGCTTTGGGGCACTAGGAACAGGATTTTCTTGTGCAGAGATATTTTCTTGAATGATTTCAAAGCACCACGCTGATGCATCCACGGCATCTGCTTGGCCTTGACAACATGACCGGCCTGATTGCTGTGTCCCAGCTAGCTAGCCTGGCTGAAGCCTGTTCCCGCTCCCATTGGCTGGCACAATCTTCATCAGCCAGCCACAAGAACCGGCAGGCAGGAGCCAGCCCTTGTATCTAGGCCCACATTGAAGGCACCTGTCTGCTCCCTGTCCGCTGCCGGTACGCTGTGAGTGGACTTCCTGCACCCCCCTCACTTGAACTCTGAGGATGTCACCCCCCACTTTCCAGTGGAGCCTGAACTACCATGACTTTCTAACCTCAATAACAATGGCCTTGCCCTCTCCAAACCTGACATTATCCTACCCTTCTGTCATGATCACTGCTTCCAAGGAGTCAGGAACAGCCCAACGTCCTTGGAAGCAGGCTCCTAACCGTTATCTTAGGCACCAGCCGGTCCCCACTGGGACCTTTTGGACCTTGTCCTGGCGCCGGTGGCACCAGGCTCATCAAAGCCATCGGTCCCGGCACTGGAAGCGCCGGGCTCATAATATGTATGAAGATGCTTGGGTGGACTTACCTGCAGCAGACCATGCTGCTTACTTACCAGCCACATAGGAATCCTCTGTGAACAGGAACTACTTTCTTACCTGGGTGGGGCAAGCTCCACTCCCTGGATACAACACGGGAACTCTTCTGGAACTGGAACTCTTTTCTTACCTAGGCGGGGCCGTGGAGGAAGACGCCTCATCACTCCAAGGCTATTTAAACCACACCCGATTGAACAAACGTGCTTCGCATTATTCTGCATCTGCAGCAGAACGCTCACCGAGTCTGTTCTAGCCTTTGTTCCTTCCGATCCTGAACATGCAAGAACAATACTTACCACTCCTGTATCCAGTATTCAGCAGCACCTGCAAAGACAAGAAACAACAGGTTAGCACTGCAACCTTTACACGCAGCGCTTTCCTCACCTGATCCATCGGCAGCGAGCATTTCTTCACGCTGCACCTCCGCCTGTGAAGACAAAAGCATTGTTATTACTTACCGGCACTCCGCGAATTCCGGATTTCTTCAACGCTGCAACCCAGCATCTGAAAGACAAACGAAGAGACATTAGACATGTATTTACTCAAGTCCATCGCGCTCGCCACAGTAGAACGCCTGCAAATACTCCGGCGTTTTCCAGCATCTCTTCAGCACGAACTCACAGCTGCAAGGGAAAAGAGACAGTTAGAGCGCTTGCATTTACTTACGCATTTCCAAGCGCTTCATTCCAAGGCTCTGGCTCCAACTTCGGCTCTCTTCACACCATCTCCTATCTCAAGAGCCCTGCAAGACAAATAGGAAAAAGCATTATACAGAGTCCTGTTCTATATTAACGTGCCCACGCACCTAAAGACTAAAAGGACTAAAAAGGTGTCCAGAAACTCACCGCTCGTGCAGTTAACGACGGTAGCGATCCTCTGATGTCAAGAGGCCTATGCTTCACCAGTGAAGGAACTGGCAACGGCACCCTGCACCAGACGCAGATGGAGAGTCCAGCATTCACCTATCTAAGGTGAGCACGTTGACCTGGGGGCTCTACGGAGAAGCTAAGAAGAGAGAGAGAGAGAGGGACATTCAACAACCCAGATCATTAACCCCCATATTCTTTCACCTGCAGAAATCTCACTCTTCGAGTTCGACACACAGTGCGAAGAGGTTCGGCCCCAGAAGCAAATTGAGTCCTGCACATCACTTTTCGGGTCACAGACACGTTCCTGCCAAGACCAGCGCCTCCGTGGGAATCAGGTGAGCGTTACAGAACGCGAAGCCCACCGCAAAACTCCTACCCAGGCGCAATGGAAACCTCTGACACTGATCAATTAGCCCAGTTGCTTGGGGAACTAAGAGCAGAAGTACATGCAGCTCGTCAGGAAACAAACTCTCTTAGAAGAGAGCTGATAATTTCCAAGGAGCGAACTGAGGATCTCGCTAGGCAATTGCTACAAACGCAGGTTGGACAGACACCTTTGCCCGCTCCAGGTGGAAGTTATCCTTCTGCATCATCCTTAAATCAAGTGCAAATCAATCTACCCGGCAATGTGCCCTTGGCTCCGCCCGAACGCTTTTCTGGTGACCCAAAGAAATTTGCAGTGTTCATTAACCAGTGCCACCTACACTTCTTATGTCGACCAGCTGCCTTCCCAACAGATCAGACCAAGGTGGCTTTCGTGCTTTCTTATCTCAGTGGCAGCACCGCAGATTGGTCGATCCCTTTAGTCACTCAGGATGATCCGGTTCTGCATGATTTCCAGGCCTTCCAGTCCAGCATGGAGAAACTGTTCGCAAGACATGCACAAGGGCAGTCCTTGGACAATGAACTTCTTTCGTTACGACAGGGTAATCAAGACCTCTTGACTTATATAGCCTCATTCAACAGACTTATAGTGGAAACTCAATGGCCTGAGGATAAGAGAATAACGCTCTTCTACAGAGGCCTGCGTGGAGAGCTCAAGGATGGGTTAGCTCAAGTCGTGAATCCTCCACAAGAATGCTCAGACTATATTGACTTAGTTGTCCAATTGGACCACAGATTACAGAACAGGAAGGCTGATCGTTCCAAATTTGATACCCGAATGTTTTCTAAACCACAGACCTCTATTAGGGGAGCTGACACTGTGGAACCCATGCAAATAGGGGGCATGAAAGGACCTTTAACCCAAAAGGAGCGGGAAAGAAGAAGACAGTTGCAATTATGCCTCTATTGCGGAAACTCGGGGCACTTTCTTCGAGACTGTCCAGTGAAACCAGCTAAGAAGGCTGTAGGAGCCGCAGATACCTGTACCACAAATTCTGAGCAGGGAAACGACCTAGCCCGACAAGTGTAGAGGTCCTCTTGCCGAGCGTTAAAATCTGTCCCGTGACCTCGCATTTCGTGGTGCCTATGGTCCTCATTAGTCCTGAACGTCCGGATCGTTTGCATGCAATTGAAGCTTACATCGACAGCGGAGCAATCGGTAATTATGTGGACCGTGAAATGGTATCAAGGATGAATCTACCTCTTGTCCCTAATGCAGTAAAAGACGTCATTACTACAGTGGATGGCACGGAGATAGCCTCCGGACCAGTAACGCACGCCATCCAAGAAGTGACATTAGTGAGCCAAGATGGACACCGGGAGAAAATAGTGTTCGATGTGATCAAGGCCCCTCAGTTCCAGATCATTCTGGGAATCCCTTGGTTAGAGAAGCACAATCCTCAGATCGATTGGCGAGCAAAGACGGTTCAGTTTCCAGAATGTTTTACCACTTGTTATCCTCGGCCTGATGTTTCACTGGCGGCAATCTCTTCTGAGGTTCCCAAATTACCTCCCGAATACCAGGAATTCCAAGACGTCTTTTGGAAGGACCAAGCTAACACCCTGCCTCCTCATAGGTCTTACGACTGTCAAATAGATCTGATACCCGGAACAACTCCTCCTTGCAGTAGGATTTATGCCCTCACCGAGCCAGAGAATCTTCACCTCAGACAATATCTGGACCAGTACCTAGCTAACGGGTTTATCCATCCTTCAAAATCTCCAGCTTCCTCGGCTTTGTTCTTCATTCCGAAAAAGGAAGGAGACCTTAGGACTTGTATAGATTACCGCGCCCTGAATTAAATCACTGTTAAAAACAGATACCCGTTACCTTTGATCCCTGAACTCCTGGACCAAGTCAAAGACGCATGTATATATACAAAGTTGGATCTCAGAGGAGCCTACCATTCGGTACGAATAAAAGAGGGCGATGAATGGAAGACGGCCTTCGGCACCAAGTATGGGCTGTTTGAATATCAAGTTATGCCCTTTGGACTTTGCAACGCTCCTGCCGCCTTCCAGTATTTTATGAATGATGTCCTTAGAGAACTCATTGATGTGTGTGTTGTTGTCTACATTGATGACATCCTCGTCTATTCATCATCTGAAGAAGAACATCGGAAACACGTTAGAGAGGTCCTCGAGAGATTACGTCAACATAACCTTTTTGCTAAGCTCGAAAAATGCGTTTTCAACGTAACTGAAGTTGAGTTCCTGGGATTCATATTGTCACCTAACGGAGTCCATATGGATTCAAAGAAAGTCGATGCAATCATCAAGTGGCCTTCACCAACCTCTGTAAAAGGAGTCCAAAGCATGTTAGGCTTCGCTAACTTTTACCACAGATTCATCCCTGAATTCTCTCGAATAGTCCAGCCCATCACCGCTCTGTTAAAGAAAAACAAACGTTTTGAGTGGTCTACCGAGGCAGAACAAGCTTTTCAGGACTTAAAAACTAAATTCATTTCTGCACCTGTTCTAAAACATCCTCGCCCAGAACTCCCCTACATCGTAGAAACAGATGCTTCTAGTCTTGCTATGGGGGCAGTTTTATCACAAAGGGATCCGGTCACACACCAATTACATCCTGTAGCCTTTTGGTCCCGCAAATTCTCGGCTCCCGAGATCAACTATTCAATTACAGACAAGGAACCTTTAGCTATCAGATCGGCCTTTAAAGCCTGGCGGCATTATCTTTTGGGAGCCAGACACACAGTCACCGTAATGACTGATCACCGCAACTTACTGTCTTCAGCTTAGTATCTGAAGACAGCCAAAGCTCAGTCTTCCAGGCAGCTTCGCTGGGCTCTGTTTTTGGCTGAGTTTGACTTTATAATTACTTATCGACCAGGCAGTAAAAATGGAAAAGCAGATGCCCTCTCCCGGATGGGAATAGATGAACATTTGACCAATCCAGAACCAACACCCATAATCCCAGAACAAAGGATTTTGGGCTTGGTCAGCGCTCATTCCTTTGAAGACATTAAGACTACAGTCAAATCACTTTTAACTCCGGTCGACTTACAGGACTGGCAATTAAAAGGAAAAGAATTCTCAGTGGATCGAGACCTACCATATTTCCGAGGACGATTGTACCTGCCCAGTGAGAAAATACAAAAACAGGTAATCTCCTGTTATCACGATTCACTAATGGAGGGTCACCCTGGCATAACCAAAAGCATGGAAAAGGTCAAAAGTCATTTCTGGTGGCCATCATGGAAGAAGGACATTAGAGACTTTGTAATCTCCTGCGGTGTGTGTGCCCAGAATAAGAGTCAGAGGGGGAAACCAGCCGGTCTCTTACACCCACTAGACATCCCTCCCTGTCCATGGCATACCCTGTCCATGGATTTCATCACGGACTTACCTCCATGCTCAGGGTATAATACCATTTTAGTAGTCGTGGATCTATTCTCCAAGATGGCTCACTTCATTCCCCTGAAGGGCCTACCTTCAGCTTCAGTATTAGCCCGAGAATTCTTAGAAAACATTGTTCGGTTACACAGTTTCCCCTCGGTTTTGGTCTCCGATAGGGGAAGTCAATTCATCTCCCACTTTTGGCGAAGTTGCTGTCGTTTAGCCCAAATTGATGTGAGACTTTCTACCAGTCACCATCCCCAAACTGACGGACAAACCGAGAGGACAAATCAAACTCTAGAGCAATATCTACGTTGCATGCTCCAACAAACTGAAAACCCTTGGAAGGACATTCTTTGGATCGCTGAATACGCCTATAACAATTCGACTCATTCTGGAACCGGGAAGACTCCCTTCTTCCTATTATACGGACACCATCCTAGAACCTCTAACCTGGATCCTCCCCAAGAATTCGAAACACCTGCTGTGGATCACTTGCACTCGGAGATCACTCGTGCTTTTAAGGAAGCCACTGCCCATCTGCAAAGAGCTAAAGCTCAATTTAAGAAAGGAGCAGATCAGCACCGTAAAGCGGCCCCTCACTACACAGTGGGAGATCACGTCTGGTTATCCACTAAGCACCTACCTCTAAAAGGACCCCGCACTTTCATCCCGAGATACCTTGGACCCTATCTTATCTCTACCATAATTAATCCGGTGGCTGTTAAATTGGAATTGCCTTCGCATATGAAAATACATCCAGTATTCCATGTCTCCTTACTAAAACCAGTGCAACCAGGAACCCGATTGACCGAACTCCTGGAACCTGTTTTAGTAGATGGAGATCTTGAGTTCGAAGTAAAGAACATCCTAGACTCCAAAATCTCCAAATCTAAATTATATTACCTGGTTGATTGGAAAGGATACGGCCCCCAGGAAAGGTCTTGGGAACCCTCAGAGCATGTCCACGCACCTCGTCTGGTCAAGAAATTCCATTTGAATCACCCCGACAAGCCAAAACCCCCGGAGAAGACACGCTTGGGAGGGGCCTTGAGGGGGGGTGCTGTCATGATCACTGCTTCCAAGGAGTCAGGAACAGCCCAACGTCCTTGGAAGCAGGCCGCTAACCGTTATCTTAGGCACCAGCCGGTCCCCACTGGGACCTTTTGGACCTTGTCCTGGCGCCGTTGGCACCAGGCTCATCAAAGCCATCGGTCCCGGCACTGGAAGCGCCGGGCTCATAATATGTATGAAGATGCTTGGGTGGACTTACCTGCAGCAGACCATGCTGCTTACTTACCAGCCACATAGGAATCCTCTGTGAACAGGAACTACTTTCTTACCTGGGTGGGGCAAGCTCCACTCCCTGGATACAACACAGGAACTCTTCTGGAACTGGAACTCTTTTCTTACCTAGGCGGGGCCGTGGAGGAAGACGCCTCATCACTCCAAGGCTATTTAAACCACACCCGATTGAACAAACGTGCTTCGCGTTATTCTGCATCTGCAGCAGAACGCTCACCGAGTCTGTTCCAGCCTTTCTTCCTTCCGATCCTGAACCTGCAAGAACAATACTTACCACTCCTGTATCCAGTATTCAGCAGCACCTGCAAAGACAAGAAACAACACGTTAGCACTGCAACCTTTACACGCAGCGCTTTCCTCACCTGATCCATCGGCAGCGAACATTTCTTCACGCTGCACCTCTGCCTGTGAAGACAAAAGCATTGTTATTACTTACCGGCACTCCGCGAATTCCGGATTTCTTCAACGCTGCAACCCAGCATCTGAAAGACAAACGAAGAGACATTAGACAGGTATTTACTCACGTCCATCGCGCTCGCCACAGTAGAACGCCTGCAAATACTCCGGCATTTTCCAGCATCTCTTCAGCACGAACTCACAGCTGCAAGGGAAAAGAGACAGTTAGAGCGCTTGCATTTACTTACGCATTTCCAAGCGCTTCATTTCAAGGCTCTGGCTCCAACTTCGGCTCTCTTCACACCATCTCCTATCTCAAGAGCCCTGCAAGACAAATAGGAAAAAGCATTATACAGAGTCCTGTTCTATATTAACGTGCCCACGCACCTAAAGACTAAAAGGACTAAAAAGGTGTCCAGAAACTCACCGCTCGTGCAGATAACGACGGTAGCGATCCTCTGATGTCAAGAGGACTATGCTTCACCAGTGAAGGAACTGGCAACGGCACC
Source organism: Ambystoma mexicanum (assembly GCF_040938575.1). Lineage (NCBI taxonomy): Eukaryota > Metazoa > Chordata > Amphibia > Caudata > Ambystomatidae > Ambystoma > Ambystoma mexicanum. The sequence goes on from NC_090922.1 coordinate 348,484,213, forward strand.
CTGCACCAGACGCAGATGGAGAGTCCAGCATTCACCTATCTAAGGTGAGCACGTTGACCTGGGGGCTCTACGGAGAAGCTAAGAAGAGAGAGAGAGAGAGGGACATTCAACAACCCAGATCATTAACCCCCATATTCTTTCACCTGCAGAAATCTCACTTTTCGAGTTCGACACACAGTGCGAAGAGGTTCGGCCCCAGAAGCAAATCAAGTCCTGCACATCACTTTTCGGGTCACAGACACCTTCCTGCCAAGACCAGCGCCTCCGTGGGAATCAGGTGAGTGTTACACCTTCTGATTTTCCATCTCATCTTGTCTCCCTCGCTTACAGCCTGTGAATGCACTGTGTTTTCACCTACTGCAACCAATTTGAATTTAGCTGTGTTATCACCTACTGCTACCAATTTGAATGTATCTGTGTTTTCTCCTACTGTGTCATGACCGCTGCCTCCAAAGAGTCAGACCCAGCCCAACATCCTTGGAAGCAGGGTCACCACTTCCATTCCAGGCACCAGTCGGTCCCCATAGGGGCCTTTTGGACCTTGTCCTGGCGCCAGTGGCGCCAGGCTCATAAGGGAACCCAGTCCCGGCACAGGAAGTGCCGGGCTCATATTGAGAGGAATGGTGCTTGGGTGGACCTACCTGCTGCAGACCATGCTGCTCACTTACCTGTAGGATGATATCCTCATCCATTCCTGGAACTACTTTACCTTCTGGGTGTGGCCAGCACCACTCCCTGGAACTGGATACTGGAACTGTTCTGGAAGCTGGAACTTCTTTCTTACCTGGGCGAGGCTGTGGAAGGAGACACCTAAGCACTCCAGTGGCCTATTTAAACCACACCCGATCAGTGCAAAGTGCTTCGCGTTATTCTGCACTAGCAGCAGGACGCTCACCGTGTCAGCTCCAGAGAATCTTCAGCTTCTGCATCTGTGAACAAGAAATCTTCAGTCTTACCTCCCGGAAAACCAGTCTTCAGTCTTCAGCAGCGTCTGAAAGAGAACAAGGACACCAGGTTAGGACAAGGCAAAACCAGCGCTGCACTTGCCTCGTCCATCGGTGCATTCCGAGGCCGCGTACCGCACTCTTCATACTCCGGCAACCCTGCGAAAACAAAGAACATTGGTTAGTGAACCTCGGTGATAATTTTGCATACCTGTGCCACGTACGTATCGATCTCCGCCAAGCGCTGTTTAACCGCACCTGCAAAAACAAGAAGGACATCATTAAGGGCACTGTACGCCATCACTACTCACGTGCCTTCTAGCTGTAATCTGCTTGCCCATACTCCGGCACGTACCTCGGCGTCCATCTCCAACGCCGGCTGCTACAGCTACCTGAAAAGGGACAAGAGACATTAAGAAGTGCATTTAACTTCGAATAACATTCTTTTGCTTACGTGCCTTCACGAGCTCCGGCATTCTTCTCGCTTACCTTATCTGCATACCGGACCTGCAAAGGCAAGAGACATTTAAGGGGACATACAAATAAAACGCCATAGTCAAGCAATTACCGTTCGTGCGGCTAACGACGGCCTTGCTCCCCGACTTCATCCTCTGCAATCAAGAGGCTGGGCTATTAACCAGTGAAGCAACTGGCATTAGCGCCCCTGCACAGACGCAGGATGGAGAGCTCCGCTTTCACCTATCTAAGGTGAGCACATTCAGTCTACGGGTAACGTGGGGAGTCCAGAAAGGGGAAGGTCAGATTGGCCAACCAGACATACATTAACCCCTTGTTCTCCTACTTGCAGACACCTCACCCTCCAGGTCAAAATTACGGTGAGGAGAGGGCCCATCCAGGGTGTCACCAGAGGCCTGCGCGTGACCCTAGAAGACACTGAAATCTCCCAGCCCGGACCTGCGCCTCCAAGGGATTCAGGTGAGCGTTACAGAACGCAAAGCCTACCGCAAATTTCCCACCCAGGCGCAATGGAAACCTCGGACACAGATCAATTGGCCCAATTGCTTGGGGCACTCAGAGCTGAAGTACAGGCATCCCGCCAAGAGACAAATGCTTTACGAAGGGAGTTGATTGTTTCCAAAGAGCGAACGGATGATCTGGCCAGACAGTTGTTACAAGCACAAGCGGGACAGACGCCTCTGCCTGCCTCGGGAGGGAGTTACACTCCTACAACCTCAAATAATCCGGTGCAAATTAATCTGCCAGGGAATGTGCCTTTGGCCCCGCCCGAACGTTTTTCAGGTGATCCAAAACGGTTTGCAGTATTCATCAACCAATGCCGCTTGCACTTTCTATGTAGACCCGCCGCATTCCCAACTGACCAAACCAAAGTAGCGTTCGTACTTTCCTATTTTAGCGGTAGTGCTGCAGATTGGTCCATTCCTCTTGTGACACAGGATGATCCGATCCTCTATAACTTTCAAGATTTCCAGACCAGTATGGAAAAGTTGTTCGCAAGACACTCACAGGGGCAGGCCTTGGACAATGAACTCCTATCACTAAGACAAGGGAATCAGGATCTCCTGGCATTCATAGCATCTTTTAACAGACTGGTGCTTGAGACTAGGTGGCCTGAGGATAAGAGAATCACGCTTTTCTACAGAGGGCTGCGTGGAGAACTTAAAGATGTCTTCGCACAGGTGGTGAATCCTCCGCAAGATTGTTCCGATTATATCGACCTAGTAGTCCAATTAGATCACCGGCTACAGAACAGGAAGACCGATCGTTCCAGATTTGAAACCCAAATATTTTCAAAATCTCAGAGTTCCGCTAAAGGAAAAGATTCCGTGGAGCCCATGCAGATAGGGGTGGTTAAAGGACCATTAACCCAAAAGGAACGGGAAAGGAGAAGACAATTACAGCTGTGCCTCTACTGTGGGAATTCCGGACATTTCCTTCGTGATTGTTCAGTGAAACCGGTCAAGAAGGCTGTAGGAGCTTCCGATAAGAATGCTAAAAAATTAGAATCGGGAAACGAACTCGCCCGACAAGTGTAGAGGTCCGCTTGCCGAGCGTTAAAACCAGTTCCTTGACCTCGCATTTGGTAATGCCTATGGTCCTCATAAGTCCAGATCGACCAGATCGCATGCATGCTATTAAAGCATACATTGATAGCGGAGCGATCGGTAACTATGTAGATCAAGATATGGCAACCAGGATGAATCTTCCTCTATGTTCTAAGATGGTTAAAGACGTAATCACTACAGTGGATGGTACAGAAATAGCTTCCGGACCGGTTTCTCACACCACCATGGAAGTAACGTTGCTATGCCAAGATGGACATCGGGAGAAGATCGTGTTTGATGTAATCAAGGCCCCGCAGTTTCAAGTGATCCTGGGAATTCCTTGGTTGGAAAAGCACAATCCTCAGATAGACTGGCGAGCCAAGGTAATCCGGTTTCCAGAGTGCGCCCCAACTTGCTATCCTCGAACCGATAACAGGCTAGCAGCCATCGCTTCCGAGAGCCCCCAATTGCCTCCTGAATACCAAGAGTTCCGCGACGTCTTCCAGAAAGATCAGGTCAACACCTTGCCCCCGCATAGGTCATACGACTGCCAGATAGACCTAGTACCTGGATCTACTCCTCCGTGCAGTAGAATATATGCTCTCACTGAGCCAGAAAATCTCCATCTCAGGCAATACTTGGACCAGTATCTGGCTAACGGATTCATTTGTCCCTCGAAATCTCCAGTTTCTTCAGCTTTGTTCTTCGTTCCGAAAAAAGAAGGTGACCTGAGAACATGTATCGACTATCGCGCCCTGAACCAGATTACAGTCAAAAACAGATATCCTTTGCTTCTGATTCCCGAATTATTGGACCAAGTGAAAGGAGCCTGCATATAAACAAAGCTAGATCTCAGAGGAGCTTACCACTTGGTACGCATTAAGGAGGGTGACAAATGGAAGACGGCCTTTCGCACTAAATACGGATTGTTTGAGTATCAAGTAATGCCCTTTGGACTATGTAACGCTCCGGCCGCCTTCCAGTTCTTTATGAATGACATTTTCCGAGAACTTATTGATGTATGCGTAATTGTTTATATCGATGACATCCTGGTATACTCATCCTCAGAAGCTGATCACCGAAGACATGTCACAGCGGTTCTACAGAGACTTCGCCAACACCGTTTGTTTGCTAAATTGGAAAAGTGTACTTTTCATGTAAAGGAAGTCGAATTCTTGGGGTTCATCTTGTCACCCAATGGAGTTCACATGGACCCAAGAAAGGTGGACGCTATCACCAAATGGCCGTCCCCAACTTCCGTGAAAGGAGTACAGAGCATGTTGGGCTTCGCTAATTTTTACCGGAGATTCATTCCAGAATTCTCTCGAGTAGTTCAACCCATCACAGCCCTTCTGAAAAAGAATAAAAAATTACAGTGGACTCCAGAGGCCGAACAAGCCTTCCAAGAATTGAAAGCCAAATTTATCTCCGCTCCAGTCTTAAAGCATCCTCGTCCAGAACTTCCTTATATCGTCGAGACAGACGCATCCAGCCTCGCAATGGGGGCTGTGCTATCACAAAGAAATCCCGAAACACACCAATTACACCCTGTGGCATTTTGGTCCCGCAAATTTTCGGCCCCCGAAATCAACTACACAATTACAGACAAAGAACTTCTGGCAATTAAGTCCGCCTTTAAGGCCTGGCGGCATTATCTCCTGGAAGCCCGGCACACTGTTACTGCAATCACTGATCATCGTAACCTCCAGTATCTGAAATCAGCCAAGGCCCAATCTTCGAGACAACTCCGCTGGGCATTATTCTTTGCGGAATTCGATTTTGTGATCACGTATCGGCCAGGCAATAAGAACGGAAAAGCAGATGCCCTTTCCCGAATAGGGGTAGACGAACACACAGCTAATCAAGAGCCGGTACCAATAATCCCCAAACAAAAGATACTGGGAGTAATCAACACGCTATCCCTTGAAGATATCGAAGCGAAAGTCAGTCAACTAATAACTCCTGAAGATTCATTGAATTGGCAACTGAAAGGAAAAGATTTTACGAGAGATCAGAATCTATTGTATTTCCAAGGAAGACTATATTTGCCATGTGTTGACGTACAGAAGCGGGTCATCACCTGCTACCATGATTCTCTAATAGAAGGACATCCGGGAGTTGCCAAAACCTTAGAGAAAATCAAAAGACATTATGGGTGGCCATCTTGGAGGAAAGATATTAAAGATTTTGTGGCTTCTTGCGGCATCTGCGCACAAAACAAGCGTCAGAAGGAAAGACCAGCAGGTCTGCTACATCCAATAGACATTCCACCATGCCCTTGGCATACTCTCTCAATGGATTTTATCACGGATTTACCCCCCTGCTCCGGATACAACACAATTCTAGTAATCGTGGACCTTTTTTCAAAAATGGCTCATTTTATTCCACTGAAAGGGTTACCCCCAGCTCCCGTTTTGGCCTGAGAATTCCTTGAAAACATCGTCCGGTTGCACGGTTTCCCTTCAGTGTTAATCTCTGATCGAGGGAGCCAATTTATTTCCCATTTTTGGCGAAGTTGTTGTCGTTTAGCGCAAATTGATGTACGACTTTCCACCAGCCATCACCCCCAAACTGACGGGCAGACTGAGAGGACTAACCAAACTCTGGAACAATATCTACGCTGCATGTTGCAACAATCGGAGGGCACCTGGAAGGATGTCCTTTGGATTGCTGAATACGCCTACAACAATTCAGTCCATTCAGGAACTGGAAAAACCCCTTATTTTCTGCTGTATGGGACTCATCCTCGAACCTCTAATTTGGATCCACCTCAAGCTCTCGGAATGCCCGCTGTAGACCATCTGCATGCGACAATAACTCAAGCATTTAAGGAAGCCACAGCCCACCTTCAACGAGCCAAGGAAATGTATAAGAAAGGAGCGGATCAACATCGAAAGGAGGCCCCTCAATACCAAGTAGGAGATCAGGTCTGGCTGTCCACTAAGCATTTATCCCTAAAAGGACCACGCACCTTCAACCCAAGGTATTTAGGACCCTACACGATCACGGCTGTGATAAATCCGGTGGCTATGAAATTGGAACTACCTACTCGGATGAAGATACATCCCGTTTTCCATGTTTCTCTCCTGAAACCTATGCAACCCGGAACCCGTTTGACTAAACCTCCAGAGCCAATCCAGGTTGATGGAGAACTCGAATTTGAAATTCGAAACATATTGGATTCCAAAATTTCCAAATCGAAACTGTACTACCTGATTGATTGGAAGGGATTTGGCCCCCAGGAGAGATCTTGGGAGCCTTCTGAATATGTCCATGCACCTCGTCTAGTCAGGAAGTTTCATCGGACTTTTCCCAACAAGCCAAAGCCTCCGGAGAAGACAAGCTTGGGAGGGGCCTTGAAGGGGGGTGCTGTCATGACCGCTGCCTCCAAAGAGTCAGACCCAGCCCAACATCCTTGGAAGCAGGGTCACCACTTCCATTCTAGGCACCAGTCGGTCCCCATAGGGGCCTTTTGGACCTTGTCCTGGCGCCAGTGGCGCCAGGCTCATAAGGGAACCCAGTCCCGGCACAGGAAGCGCCGGGCTTATATTGAGAGGAATGGTGCTTGGGTGGACCTACCTGCTGCAGACCATGCTGCTCACTTACCTGTAGGATGATATCCTCATCCATTCCTGGAACTACTTTACCTTCTGGGTGTGGCCAGCACCACTCCCTGGAACTGGATACTGGAACTGTTCTGGAAGCTGGAACTTCTTTCTTACCTGGGCGAGGCTGTGGAAGGAGACACCTAAGCACTCCAGTGGCCTATTTAAACCACACCCGATCAGTGCAACGTGCTTCGCGTTATTCTGCACTAGCAGCAGGACGCTCACCGTGTCAGCTCCAGAGAATCTTCAGCTTCTGCATCTGTGAACAAGAAATCTTCAGTCTTACCTCCCGGAAAACCAGTCTTCAGTCTTCAGCAGCGTCTGAAAGAGAACAAGGACACCAGGTTAGGACAAGGCAAAACCAGCGCTGCACTTGCCTCGTCCATCGGTGCATTCCGAGGCCGCGTACCGCACTCTTCATACTCCGGCAACCCTGCGGAAACAAAGAACATTGATTAGTGAACCTCCATGATAATTTTGCTTACCTGTGCCACGTACGTATCGATCTCCGCCAAGCGCTGTTTAACCGCACCTGCAAAAACAAGAAGGACATCATTAAGGGCACTGTACGCCATCACCACTCACGTGCCTTCTAGCTGTAATCCGCTTGCCCATACTCCGGCACGTACCTCGGCGTCCATCTCCAACGCCAGCTGCTACGGCTACCTGAAAAGGGACAAGAGACATTAAGAAGTGCATTTAACTTCGAATAACATTCTTTTGCTTACGTGCCTTCACGAGCTCCGGCATTCTTCTCGCTTACCTTATCTGCATACCGGACCTGCAAAGGCAAGAGACATTTAAGGGGACATACAAATAAAACTCCATAGTCAAGCAATTACCGTTCGTGCGGTTAACGACGGCCTTGCTCCCCGACTTCATCCTCTGCAATCAAGAGGCTGGGCTATTAACCAGTGAAGCAACTGGCATTAGCGCCCCTGCACAGACGCAGGATGGAGAGCTCCGCTTTCACCTATCTAAGGTGAGCACATTCAGTCTACGAGTAACGTGGGGAGTCCAGAAAGGGGAAGGTCAGATTGGCCAACCAGACATACATTAACCCCTTGTTCTCCTACTTGCAGACACCTCACCCTCCAGGTCAAAATTACGGTGAGGAGAGGGCCCATCCAGGGTGTCACCAGAGGCCTGCGCGTGACCCTAGAAGACACTGAAATCTCCCAGCCCGGACCTGCGCCTCCGAGGGATTCAGGTGAGCGTTACATACTGCTACCAATTTGAATTTAGCTGTGTTTTCACCTACTGCTGCCAATTTGAATTTAGCTGTGTTTCACTTACTGCTAGCAATTTGAATGTTGCTGTGCCCTTGTGGTTGTATTGCATGTTTTTCCTCCTGGACTTGGTTTGGCCCAGTGACTGCATTGTGCTACTCTGCCCCACTGGTCCTATACTGGCACTCCTCCTCTGCCCCCCCCCTCTCCCTCTCTACCTCACCAATGGCGCTTTCTGTTTCTCCTATCTTCTCTAACTGTTTCTCCATTGACTATCCTTCCCTTCTCACTAAGTCTGGCAGGAAGAAGTTCAAAAAGGATATCTTGGTCTCTAAGCCTGGTCTTCCCATCGCTGACACCTATACCAGTGCTTCCTCCAGACAGACCCTCACCGACATCCTCTTTGTCGTTCCATCATCATATCTATGGACTCTTCATATGGTCTCTGTGCTATCTCCTTTCTTCTCTTCTCTCATTAATGGTGGCGTTCGCTTAGAGGCCCTCCTGGCCCCCTTCGACTCCTCTAAGGTCATCATTAATATTTTCCTGAATGGCACTGTCTTGGTCCAAGACCCTCAGACCAACCTTATCCTCTTTGACAGATGCTTCCCACGCCTCATCAGTTTCCTTTCTTCTCCTGCTGTCCCCTCTCTCCCTTCCTCGGCTTCCTTGCCCTGTCCTCCTACCTCTCCCCACACCCTCATGTTCCGTCTACACCTCCTTCTACACCTCTGCAGGGCATACCTCTGATCTGTACCCCTCCCCGGAAGTCCTTCAAGGATGGCAACCTTCTCCATATTGCCACTCTTAATTCTCGCTCAGCCGTCAAACACTCCTCTGACATCTGCCGTCTCCTGGAAGAACATGACCTCGATGTCTTCGGTTTTCATTGAGACATGGTTCACGGCCAGCTCTCTCACAATCTTTGACTCCCTGACGGCTACAAGATCCTCTCCGAACCCAGATCAGCTCGATCCGCAGGAGTTGTAGCCCTGATCTTCCCGGAGTGGATTCCTGCCTCTGTCATTCCTATGCAGACCTACTCCTCTTTCAAATGCCTTGTCTGCAGGCTTTTTCTCTCTCCTGGCCACTCTCTTACATTGGCTACTATTTATGGGCCTCCTGGTCAGATCACCTCCTTCCTCTCTGAGTGGGCGGACCTCTCCTCCTCCCTCCTGGCTTCAACCACTGAACTCCTCCTTCTTGGAGATTTCAGTATCCATCTTGATGCTCCCTGTTCCTCCTCTGGACTCTTTCGTGACCTCTGCGATTCTCTGTCTCTTTCTATTCTCCCCTCTGGCCCGACTCACTCTGCAGGGCACACACTGGATGTTTTGATCTCCTCTGACCTCCCCCTCTCCATCCCTCTGATCACTCTCCTGGAGTGATCATTCCCTCCTTTACTTCCATCTCTCCCTCTCCACCCTCAGCCCAAGCCAACTCCAACACTGCCACCTACCTTTTCGGTCATCCGACCCATGAAACGTGTGTCACTTGAGGCTTCTCCCGCCACCTTCTCTCCTCCTCCTCCTCCTCCTCTGGCTGACTCACATCCTGACACAGCCCTTTCCATGCTCTACTCTTCTATATCTGATACTCTGGATGTTCTTGTCCCTGTCATGAGGATCTGCTTGAAGCCCAAAGCCAAGTGAAACTCCTGGTACGACTCTGACCTAGCTACCCTTAAACGCAACTTTAGGGTGGCTGAGAGGAAATGGCAGGCTTCTTGTGCATCCTCTGACAAACTGTTCTGTCACCTGCTCCAAAGGTAATACCGGCTCCTTGTCCAAACTAAGAAGAGAGCCCACATTCAAGCCTACGTCTCTGCGGCATCTAACAACTCGGCTGAACTCTTTAAAATCTGCAAGGAGCTGGCCAACCCTGCTGCAGTCTCTACCTCTCCTGTCGCCTCCCAAGCTCTTTGTACGATCCTTGCCTCTCATTTCATCTAAAAAATCCAGGACATCCTGTCCACCCTCTCGTCCTCTCCTCCTCTTCCCCCTCTCCATCTGCTAACTCTGGCCCTCCTGTAGCCGCCCACCCTCCCTCTTCTCTTCCTTTCCTGTTCTCCCCTGACGAGGTTTCTAGATAAGCCCGATCTATGAAAGTCTCATCAGAACAGGTTTTTCCCCGTTCATCTAAAACCATCAAGGACCACAATGACACACTTGCCACTACTCTGGCCGACTTCTGCAACCACCCCTTTGCCTCTGGAGCCTTCCCCTCCCTCTGAAGCACTCTCTTGTGTGCCCTCTTCTAAAAAAACCCACAGCTGACCCCTCATGCCCGGCTAACCATCTCCCGATCTCCATCACTCCTTTCCTGGGCAAATTCCTGGAAAGGCTGCACATCTCCCAGTGTAATCTTCACACCGATATCGTTGATTGTCTCCATGACCATCAATCTGGGTTTAGAGGTGCCAGAAGCACAGAACCTGCTCTCCTGAACATCCGTGAAGACCTGCTCTCCAACCTTGACTATAACATCCCTTCTGTCCTCATCCTACTTGATCTCTCTTCTGCCTTTGACATGGTCAACCATGCCATCCTGCTCAACTGTCTCCATGATAACCTCAGTATCATTGATCAGGCCATGGTTGGATGACCTCTTTCCTCTCTGATCGACCCACCCAGGTCCAACTTGGGTCCTTCCTTTCCTCTATCTCACTTTCTACCTGTGGTGTTCCTCAAGGGTCTAACCTCTCTCCCTGGCTGTTCAACCAATACCTGGCACCCCTTTCCACCGCATTGCCACTCTCTGCTCCAACTTTCAGTGCTATACGGATGACACTCATCTTGTTTTCAGGCTTCCCTCTGCCACCACTTCTCATTCTCTCATCTCTGACTGTCTGTCTTTTATCCAGAAGTGTTGTGTCACCAATGATCCCTGCCTTAATACCAGTAAGACAGAGATTCTCCTCATCGGCACACCTGGACCCTCCTTTCCTGTCACTCTCTGGCCAGCCTCCCTTGGTCCTCTTCCTGCTCCTACCTATGAGGCTAAGAACCTCAGCGTCATCTTCAACTCCACACTTTCCTTTTCGCCTCACATCTCTGATGTCTCTAAGAAGTCAAACTACCAACAGCACCTCCTCAGAGGTATTCTGCCCTTCCTCTCCTTCCCCCAGAGGCTTACTGTCTCTAGAGCTCTGGTTCTCTCTAGGCTTGACTACTGCAACAGCCTCTTTCTAAATATGCCTGCCCTCTGCAACTCATCCATAACAGGACTGCAAGACCTGTCCTTGGCCACAAGCCCTGGGATTGTATCTCTCCAGCCCTGAAATCTCTTCATTGGCTCCCAGTGGCTGCAGGATTAATTTCAAGACCCTTTGCATTGTCCACAAGATTTTTGGGGGCCAAGGGGCCAAAATACCTTCAACTCCCCCTCTGCAAATACCTTCCCACTCTAGCTCTTTGCTCCTCCACCTCCGACTCTCTCAGGGTCAGTCACTTCTCCAAGCAACGAGTTGTGATAAGATCTCTTTCCTCGGCTGGGGCATCCCTGCCACTGTGACACATGAGGAGAACCATCTCTGGTTCCGGAAGCACATCAAGACCTTCCTCTTTGCTTCTGTCTTTGCTCTTCCTCTCCCTTGCTGATCTGTCTGCTTCGGCACCTTGCACCTGGTTACCCTCTGATCTCAGGCCCAGGACCCTGCCCGCCCAGCCACACGTCTGCACTGCCTCCTGGCAACCCTTGCATTTGGGTCTGTATCTGTAACCCTACAGTCCCCTTACCTGGCACTTATCAGACAGCCCTTCTCTGCGCTTTAAACCTTGCACTTGACACCTTGCTGGCTCCAAAAACAGTTGTTTTTATCCCTAGCTCAGCACTTTCCACTTCTCCCCTCTCCCTTGCACTTTCCCCCTTCTTCCTCCCCTGCACTTGCGTGTTCTCAATGTCACTGGGCCTAGTAAAATCGTTGTTTTGTCCCCCCTTTTTCCCCTCCCTTGCCTCGATGCGCTCTGAAACACTTGTGTTTGAGCGCGATACAAATAAAATATCATATAACATCATATCATAACGGACCCAAAGTGGGGAAGATCGGTAGCGAGAGAGTTAACGACAATGGAAAAGGTAAAAGATTTTTCCACCACAAGAAAGGGTATCCTAACAAAGTTGTATAAAGCTATGAAGGAGAGGTTTCTACAGCGTAGAAAAACATTCCAGAGGTACTGGGTGGACCTGGTGGGGAGGAGATCTCAGAAGATGACTGGACACGAATTTACAAAGTTGCCTTCTGGGGCAGCCTGTTCACCTCCACAATGGAACACAATTTTAAAATGTTGATGGGCTGACACAGGGATCCCCTGAGGCTGTCCAGTATGTTTTCAGGAGCCTCTCCCGTGTGCCCCAGGGGTTGTGGACAGGAGGGGTCTCTGGCTCACATCTGGTGGTGTCCCAAAGTGCAAGTGTTTTGGGAGGAGGTGTTGAGCTGGATGGAAGAGGTCACGGGAATATGGTTGGGCTTAGACCCACTGCAGATTCACTTGGGGATGCAGCAAAAGGATAGGGAAGAATACAGGCTCCCCAAGATGTGGGAAGCAATGTTGAGGGCGGGATGGCTGGCCGTAGCCCAGTGTTGGAAAAGTGAAACGCTTCCAACGAAAGAACTCTGGGAGGGGAAAGTACACAATATGATGGTAATGGAGAGGCTGACTGCGGCAGTGAACGATCGGATGGGTGAGTTTCAAGTAGAGTGGAGTGCCTTGTTGCTCAAATGGGGACTGGATGAAGGTAACCTGTGAGGCAGAGTAAGCAAATGAGCGGTTATTGAATCCAGAAGGAGTGGGGAGAGGCTCAGGAGGGAACCGACAAAGGTAACATGCAGATACAATGAGGATCAAGCCTTCGAGACACTGGTTAAGGGGAAACAACACCACTGGATGAGTTTGATTGTGAGGGGAGTTAAGGGAGGGGTTGGAGGGAGGGGGGTAGTTCGGAGGTAGAATTTGTGGGGGGGTAGGGTAGAGGTGGGGGGCCAAGAACTCTGCTAGTATTGTGGTCAGAGTTTGAAATCCTTGTTTTTGAAATGTCTTATTCTCTTAACAAATGCAAATAAAAATTAAGTTGAAAAGAAAACATTGAATTTCTCTTTTTCTTCCTGCATATTTCCGAGAGACCATTGTTCCTATGACATCTTAGACTCTTGTAAACATAAGATGTCTTTGAACATTGCAAAGTACCCAGAGCGAACTGAATTGTTGAAATTAAGTGCAACCAGAGAATTGGTGGAAAATGTGATTGCTCATCAAGCATCAGTGCTGTTGTCTGGCACACAAATGAATTAAAAAGGAACAGGCTTTAATAAACTAGGTCTAAATAGGAGTGCGGGGTATACCAGGTAAGTATGGGCGCTATTGCTCAGGAATTGGATAAAGACTCTACTTGATAGATACTTGACAGCTGCAGATACTGGCACAGCTAGGCTAACCCCTGCCTAGCAAACTGGTACAGCGAACTGTGGGTGTGCCAAAATCAATGCTTTTGTGCTAATATGAGTTTCTTTAAATGGTGGTTATCAAAATAAGAAAGATAGCACGTGTCCAATAAATTTGACAATTTAATCAGCGTTGTCTTGTCCTTTTTGCCCATTTTCCCAACACGTGTTTCGACCTTTGTGGTCTTTTTCAAGGCAATTAAATAGGGCGAGCGTATTGCTTGGAAACGGTTTGACAGTTCGCCACTCGGATATATCTAATGTAAGATTTCATAAACATGCGATTATGGTGCGTTGCAAGATTTGCGTTCCGCTATTTATTCGTGCTGGTATCCTGTGCCTGTGTTATTTGGCATGCGATTCTTAGTTAGATGCGAAAGAACACGTGTTTCGACCTTCGTTGTCTTTTTCAAGGCAATTAAATAGGGTGAGCGTCTAATTCAGCAAAACACATTCAATCATAACACATAGATTATTGAAAACATGAAATCATAACATTTTCATCTGATTATTTTAGAGAAATCCCAACGATAATATGGACGTGCCACCCCCCATCATGGGGCGCCACGATCAGTAGATCAATGCCACAAACAAAACATTCAATGTAACACATCATACATGAAAAGTAATTGAAGAAATAAACCAGTCCATAAGAAGGGAGAGAAAATGGGGACGGGAAGAGACAACAATTGGAAAAAGTTTTATTAGTTAGAGTTCATTCCATTAGTATAGAAGCGAAAACGAATGCAACGATATCTATTAAGTGCCCTTACTAGAACATTCTAAAGCCCAATGCACCCTGTAATGCTTAATCTTATCTCTATTGTTGTTAGATGGTGGGTTTTACCATCATTTTGAATGCTAGAATTCTAGTAGGCCCATGGTAGTGTTCAAAGTTGTGACCACGTGGCTCATAAACTAGGTCGGGGAATGGGATGGTGATGAAGGGGGCACTGCCAGGATCAAAATGACAAATCTGGCTTTCCAGGTGTAAACTGAATTTTAAACCTTTATCACATTTCCCCTCAATTAACAAAGGATATTTAAACTTTTTCTGACATGATTGTATGCATTCTGTTTTAGGAATCCAAACCCCATTTGAATATGACCGACAGGCACATTTTTGCATTGAGTTGTATCACATAGCAACACAGTGGGTGGCAAGAAGGTACAGTAAGAACGTTTCCTCAATTAGGCCCGGTTATGTTTGCTTTGTATTTTTAGTGCCAAATTTATTAATTTGGGCAATAGTTGCGCACTTTTGACAAAACCTTTGAATCTTTGTGATCTGTGCAGTCCAATGAAACACTTTGATTGCTCCCCCCTTCTTTCTCCTCCTTATGCAATCTCTAGCGCTCCGCTAACATTCCCTCTCCTGCTCTCGAACCTACCTGCTCTCCCACCCCTTCAGCACGTCTCCCAGATTTGAGTCTTGCCCTCCCTTACGCCGTGCATTGCCCTTGCCCCACACCACGCCCTTAACTGTGCTTCCTTTCCTTCTTGTCGCCATTGTCTCCCCCCTGCCCACTTTTGCCAATTTTGCATTGTCCCTCTCTTCTGCCCCTTTCATCACACATTTCTCACTGGGATCTATTCACTTTTTACCCTGTCTACAAGTGGTTATTTCTCCTTCCAGTCTCTCTCTCTTTCTTTCTCACTATTTTGAATCCCTTTCTCTTTGTCCCCTAATTGTGCTTCCTTTCTTATACTCCTCCAGCCCAGCAATCTGGAAAAGCATCTGCTTGCCTATCTAACACTAAAAACCCAATAGATATCACTAACCCACATTACTCTTTTCTCCCTGAACACTGGTAGTATTCCATCATTGAAATAATGCATTACCACTGAAAAAATAAGCGCTGGCAACTGAAACCTTAGAGTAAAGGCCAATATAACGCAGCATTTTGTTTTACTGGTGGCGGGCAAAGTTTTTTTCTAAACTCGTCCCAATGGGAGTTGTCACCCACAGTTGTAATTGGGGAATCTGATAATTTCTTGGGTTAGTGAGACGACACCAATTGTTGCCAATGTATGTGAATTTACTCCTGGTAAAAGCGTACAAATGCATGGGCCGTCAAAATGCGGATCTTTCACCAACTGTTCAACGCCCCTACAAGCAACCCTAGCTCTATACGTCCTCCCACCTGATATGACTTTCAGATATGTAAGCGCTAACTCAAACAGGATTGCTGCTTTGCGAAGGCCTCTTTGTGTCAATGCCCATATAGGACTATTTCTATTGTAAGTTGTCTCGATGCCTTAAGGCTCGGCTGCTGACTAGTGATTGGTGGTGATTTAGCCAGTGGGATTGTGGAAGACAGGTAATTGGCTTGCTTTTCTGAAACCATCCACTCAGTTTATTGAACTATGTGGGCTGGACTAGGACAAAAAATGCTATGACAGCAAAAAGAAAGAGGCACACTTTTGCAAATTGAAGTTGGTGACCTTTCTCGACAAACTGTTTGAGGAACTGGGCGTGTATTTTTGGGAACAAATGGTGCATTTTTAAATCCACCAGTAACAATTGTGAAACCTGCTAGGTGCTCAGTGCATTAAGTCATAAAACTCACCCACCTTGGTGCAGGAAAGCAGTCCTCAAGTAGCCTTGGACCTAGATTTTCAGGTGTTCTCCTATTGCTCTACGTGGCCGTTTGTGTATCTAAATGCCTGTTTAATGCAGGGTAGAGGGTTGCCGTCGGTGGCTCACCAGATGTTTTGGACTACAACTCCCATGAGCACTAGACAGCATAGTCAATTGTAAGGGAATCATGGGAGCCACATCCCAAAAGATCTGGAGAGCTCGAGGTTAAATCATGTCCTTCGGCCAGGCACCGCTGTCCCAGTGCACATCTCCTCACACTGCTGCTTGTTTCCCCAGCCCCAGCTCGCTCCATTCATGAGAACTCCTTGCTTTTTCCCCTGCACAAAATAACAAGGTTGTGTCTTGCTTTGATTTCCTGACAATCCTGCATTTGCAGATTCGCGGAAATAATCAATCTTCTCATGGTTTTCTGGATTTAGTTCGTATTTTCCTTGGCCCTAATCGTATCCGTGGGATCGGAGAAGGCATTCATTATGGTTAGGAGGAGAGACGCGGCACGCTGTTATGAAAGTTTTATTTCTGTTGATCTTACGAACACTAATTCGGTATTTCTCCGGCTCCGCCGCCGGTGCGCCATGCATGCAGTTCCATCAATGACGGCTCTGTGCTGTCACCACCCGTGGAAGAATGCACATACTCATACAAAAGACACAGTGAGATGTTTTTAGACAAAATACATATTCAAACCACAAGCCACATGTCCAAGTAGGCACAGTGGTGAAATCACCCATCTGCAGGGAAAACCTGTCCTTCTGCGCCCCCTCAGTTCACCCAAATGGGGTCGGTGCATTGATCAGCGCCTGCACTGACTAGGCCAAGGATCTGCAACCTGTGGCTCTCCAGATGTTTTAGACTACAACTCCCATGATCCCTCACCACTCAATATACTGGCCAGGGCTGATGGGAGTTGTAGTCTATAACATCAGGGTAGACAAAGGTTGCGGACCCCTGTAAACTAGGCCAAAGTCCTCCATCTGTCCCCTCAGCTGATCAGATGAAAACGGCTAACAGTAGAAACTGGCCTTAAGCCATCTTCATCAATCAGTCATGTTTTTGTCTTCGTTTGTTGATGCAGCCTTGCAGATGTTTTTGGGATGTTTATATTTAGTACAATTGTATTAAATAAAACTCATTTTTTAAAAGAAGGCTCTATCAATAAGCAACCCACCTTGTAGGAACCCAATGGCAACTTGTTCAAGACAACACCAGGTTCAAAAACCTGCAGTTCACATATAAATGTACACTGTCCAACAAGACCACTGTGCTGCAGACAAGCCACACAATTAATTGTTCACAGGACAGCCTACCAAATCAGAAGAGACAGGCTTTCCTCAATCACTGTATCTCGGTCCTGGCATTACCTATCTCTAATCCATATGAAAAACACCACTACTCTTCTAAATGAATCACAAGTGCTTATATCACTGAGGTGTCTTGTCTGCATATCTGTTTTTCTCATTACGTCTTAATGTGACTGCCTCTCGGTGCAACAAGTTTGAATCCTGTTATGGGGGCAGGCAGGATGTTTTTTTTTCCATAAAGGCTTTATTACTAACAGGCTGGGATTGGACAATCGTTTAGCCAGGTACTGGTTTAAAAATCGAGTTGAGCTTGAGTCAGCTGTTTGACCAGGGCTGATCTGTGCCCCAACTGCTAAACCCGTGCCCTCTCACAAGACAACGCTAGTTGGTATCCGTGATGTGTACTAGTTAACATGAGGAACATGTTTTTTTTTAAATGGAAATGCGAATTTGCTTAACATCATGCAAAACAACAAGCTAGGTGTGTTTGCCAAATAATGACTATAGGCAGGTGATTTTAGCACCTACTTGCTTTTATTGCGTGTCTTTATTTCTATTCTGGAAAGTACAGTGGTGTAAACTGAGGACATCTTTCAGGCTCACATCATTCAGCATTCTGGTGATTGTTATTTTCCATTTAAGTAATGTGAAGCTGCAATCAATCATAATCTATTTTTGTTTAACATGTTTCTATAACAATGTATATGTTATCGGGTTGGTGTGCCACGCTGTACTTTGCAAGTAATTTCTGTAAGACAATATTATTGTAGTTCTTGAAAGCCAAATCTTTAAATATTTATAGCAACTAGAAGGTGTGTGGTAACGTGCCTACATTGCAGAGTGGGTTTACAGCCAGGCTTTAAGGCTTCACAAAATGTATGAACCTGGGCAAATGATTTAATCTCACTGTGCCTTAGAGTATATGAAAAATCGAGTCCCTAGACGAGATTCAAATCACACAGTGTATGCTAATCGAAAAACAGTCAAATGGTAGCTTTATTAGAATATGGTGTTTCTTAACATAGAATTATACTGATAACAGCCAAAATGCTTGAATACATCGTGACTGTTCTATTACAAGACAAGGAATCATCCACAGAGTTCGAGCCTAAAACAGTCAACAAACCGCAGTTGACTTGAACTGATGGCCGAGAGACAACTAAGAGACAAAATGTAACAGGAAAATATTGTAAAAATCTAAGTTTGATTAAAACATTTAAAAAAAAAAAATTATACTGATGATAATAATGGCATACATTCATATATTGTACTTACACAACCTTATTTTTCGCTTGCTTTACTCACGGCAACATCACTTGAAACCCATAGCCCTCGTGTGACTGATTGTGGGTTAGGCTGGAAGGTGGTTTAGGGGTGGTTATTGTCATTCTGTCCTGCCTGGTGCACCACCCAAGAACAACAGAGGACTTTCGACCTGTGGTTGAAATGATTTGCTTCTATCCATTAACAACATGCTTTCCCACATGGTATCCCTTCCTATGCAAGGTTAGACTAAACCGTGCTGTGCCAGGGTACGCTATAGCAGGAAGCAATTCAGGGCCCTCCATGTGTAGTCAGGTGCCTGGCACCGCCCCTCAGACTGCCAGCTGATACATCAAGGACACTCGTCGTAACTATGGTACACGGAAGCTGGAAGCCCATCATGGACTAGTGAGTGGCACATCGAACCCCACCCCACATCGCAAATGCAGCACCAGCATGCCAGCAGGTGCCAATGACACCGGCCCAATATGTTTTGAAATTCACCATTTGCTGCTAATTTGACACTGCTCCCACAGACATTTTTTGGGGGCCACGGGGAGGGGTGGGCGAGAGGCCACATACACGTAATGTGTCCCCACTCCCGCAAAGTCTCTGATGGTGACCTCTGCCCATCCATTTGACGTGTTAGCCCCCTCTGCAGTTTCGGTCTACTATCCCCTGTTTCGACATGATCGACATCACCACACAAATGAAGAGGTGGGCCATGGACATGTTTGTATGTTATTTTAAATCATACCTATATGCAAACAGGAAACACACGTTTGGGGATCACTGCAAGAGCACATTTTTAAGATGTGCACTTGTCTCATCGATTTCTACTCACATGTATGATATCTTTCTATTTTTTTATACGAATCATGCACCAAATGAAGTCAATTGTTTTGTCTGTAAATCGTCTGCTTCAGTACTTGGTGGCAAGCTACAGATGTTACTATTTTAATTTTTTATTCTGTGCCCTCGGAACTTTGTTTGGCAAAGTGCTGGGGGCAGGGCATGAGTTTTGGAGTTTTGTGTTGAAGGGAGTGGTGATTCAGTACGCTAGGTATGCGTTTTGTGTTGTGGGATGGGGAGGCAGGACGTCACGTGGCATGGGCCTTTTTGCCTCCTCTGCTCTTGTTTGAGTCTTAGAGCTGTGCCAGAAGGTCAGGCTAGGACCTTGCTTGACTCTACCGATGGATTCTCAGGCTCGTCCACCTCTACCTCATAGACATCACGATGATGAGGAGCCATGCACAGCAGGGCCTGACATTGGGGCCCGTTTAATACCATTCTAACACCATTTAAATATCCTCATAATCACCACCCTGCCCACCCTACATCACAGCTCTCCAATCCCTCTCGATTGGTCAGACCATCTGGCACCCCCCTTTGGCATTAGTCACACCATCGCAAGTCCTTAAGAACCAGTGGACGTTGATACCAGTCACTTTTATAAAAAATACACAGCCCATGATGAATGTCCAGCATAATGTAGTCATTGAGGACAGAAACTTATAAGTAGGGCAAAGATTATCATAGTTTGCAATTTAGGATCAGTGTACCTACACTATGGGTAATGATATGATAGTGACTTAATTTTGGATTGATCTGACTATCAATGTTTTGTACCAATCGATATGGAACACTGATGCAAAAGTTTAAAAACAAATGTGTTTATGGATTTTTTTTAAAAGTGATTGCATTGTTATATTGCATAACAAAATGTTCTGATGTTTGAATAAGATGGATGTATACAAAATATCCTGCTATCTGCTACATGTATTACTACCTGATACACAGTCCTTATATGCTCTAGAGACATTCCTGTTGTTGATACAATATTGTCTTCCCACTGAGTAGGAAGGTTTTACACCCCTTAGTGGGCTGTGCCCTGATGAGATTTGAGATTCATCACACCACACAACTCAAGCAAACCCATTGAAAACCCAGCAAACAAACCATCAAATCATTCAATAACTTCACAGTGAAGACTCTCATGGTACATCTCACCAAACCCCACCTCACATGGCTGATTTCCTCTTATGAACCAGGGCTGCGGCTTGCTTCTCCAAAGGCACAACACCACCCTCACAACCAACATCAATTGCAATGCCCCTGTGAAACAGCGCACCCTCAAACCTAAACCTTCTGCACCATGGCACACTCAAGTGCTCACCTTCAACAAACAAACCATCAGAAAACAAGAAAATACTTGATGAAAATCCTGCAGCGCATCAACCTCACCCTGCTCAAGGAACTCCATGCTACACATGGATGACTGATCACCCCAGCCAAGGCCAACTACCACCAAAACACCATAACCAATGCCAACAAAAGCAGAGCCCCCTTCAAAGCCATCAAGCACTGCATCATCCCTCTGCCTGACCCACCCGTACTGCACTCCATCAAATAATTCACTGTAATCCACTCCTTCATCAACAAGATCAACATGATCCACCAACACATATATACACCAACCGCACAACGTGCAGCACACATTTCAAGGCACTTACTTTGCAAGACCTCACTGCCATTCTGGCATCCCTCAAGGAAACATCATATGCGGATGACATTCTCCCTGCCTCTCTAGTCAAGATACTTCCAACTGAAGCACTCCTCCCATACCTCACCCTGACAATCATCAACAGCTCCATAACTTAAGGCACCTTCCATACGATGATCAAGATCGTGAAAATCCACACGCTTCTCAAGAAACCAACAATAGACCCTGATAATCTCAGCAAGTAGCTCCCCATCACCCATCTTCCCTTCCTGGGTAAGACCCTTGAGGAAGCAGCAGCCACGTAACTCCTCCAACGCATCAAAGAGAACAACCTCCTTCAGTCCTACCAACCTGGCTTTAGACCCAGATGTAGCAGAGAAATGGATAACATTTAGGTTATCAACAATGCCCTTAAAATTCTTGATGATGGTCATCCTTGCCTCCTGGTTCTCCTGGACCTCTTAGCAGCATTCAGCAATGTCGGCCACCAGAGACTGTCTGACAATCTACATCGTCACATGGGGATCAGCGAGATCGTCCGCAGGTGGTTCAAATCCTACCTTGCTAATCGCCACAAGGTTCTACAAATGGATTCCTCCAGATCACCAACTCTACCCATCGCCTGTGTAGTCCCGCAAAGGAGCCATCCTCTCCCCGTGATCTTCAATCTTTACATGGAACTACTCAGAACCTTCCTTGCTCCACATACATCCACCAATATGAACATGAGATGCAGCACTACCTCAAGATATCCTCCACTGACGACATCCACATGCTCAAGGCCTGTCTTGGTCCTCTCCCACCTTGGGGTGGCAATGACCTTTTGGAAGGCCTTCTGGTGTTTACAACTCACACCCCTGAGATGCGTCCTGCATGTTGCAGCATGATTCATCAAAGAATTCTGCAAATTCAACCACATCCCTCTGACCCTTATAAATCTGCTCTGACTCCCGCTGCAAGCCTATATCATTTTCAAATCCTGCTGCATCATCTAAAAGCCTGTCAGCCTGAAGTCCCTGAGAAACTCAGAATCTCCAGAGGTCTACAAACTTCGAAAAGTAAGGACATGTGCAGACTTGAACTGCACAGGTGCAGAAAGAAAAGAACCAGAAGACCCGCCTTCTCTTTGTGCCCCAAGACTCTGAAACCTCCTCCCAGTTAACATCAGATTTTCCCTGTCACTTCTACAGTTCAGGAAGGCGCTCAAGACCCTTCTCTTCAAGGAATGGCTTCTCCCTAACACCTACTTCCGCACACCCTGCACTCCCGACCCTACCTGAGACTCTGTGAGCTTCTCCCCACCTGGTTGCCTGTACATCCCTTGCTGGCACATTTCCTACTCTCCCACACCCCTTTTGTTAGCTCTGTTACCTTGTTCATCTGCTTCCCTCATCATGTTCTTCCCCTATGATTGTAAAGCGCTCTGTTGCTTCTAGAAGCTATGTATGTGCGCACTAATACAATAATAATAATAATAATAATAATAATAATAATAATAATAACAGGTCTCATTGTCATCAGCGGCACATTTAAACACATTCACACCCTTTTGTTGTTTGTTGTTTGTTTATAAAAGTGTTGAAAGTAGAGTTATCAAACGCAGAGAAGATATTTTGGGATGCTATTGCGTTGCTGCTTTTCTAGTACATGTCTTTCATTCAGGATGGGGAACACAAAGCAAGAGTCATACTCTTTTCCTTTACGTGCATTTTTATATATTCGTCAGGGTTGTTTATAATGTAATTGTGTTCTTTTCAAGTAATCTCTATAAAGCAGAGTATTATTTTAACTCTTTAAGGCCAAGCTTTGTACAGGTAGATGTGAGACAATATGTAGTCTGGTGTCTAAGGTGCAGGCTGGGTTCAAATACTGCCTCACCCCTTAACTAAATGTGTGATACTGGGCAAATCGTTTTTAGCATCCTCTGCTGCCAACAGTGTGGCTCCAGGTAAGTATTTTGCATTATGAAAAGTCAGAACACCACATCTCGATTTTGTGTTGTGGGAGGTGTGGAGGCAGGCATCCCGTTATGGGTTTTGAGATGTGGTGTTGGGGAGGCAGGGTGACAGCACTAATGTTGTGCTGAAAGGGGTGCTGAGGCCATAGGCCTTGCATGGGTCAACACGTGTGCTAACCTGGCTCATCTTTAGCTCTTAGATTTAAGCCAGACTCCGTAACTTGACTCTGGCTTGGCTCTACCCATTAATTATCTGCCCCCCAATCTACCTGCGGCAGAAACGTACCCCCACATTTAATGAATATATCCTGCAACAAGATAACCTGTCAATGTACTCTGTTGCAAACGGTAGAAATCATGTACACATGTGAATGGAATCATGATGTGAACGTCTTCTTTGTTTAAGTGACAATGTCATCTGGAACAGTGCACAAAGTGCCCTGCTGCATCTTTGTGGCCACCGCCATGCAAAGTAAAGTAACATAACCATGCATGGTTATGCTTTGAAATTAAATAATCTTAATATACGTATTTTCAAATGGGTTCCATAATGGCTTAATTTAAGGTGCAATTCATCGGATGTGAGCTCACACGTGCAGTATTCAACAGTACCTGTGCGTTTTACGTGTCTGTTTAGTCTAGTTTGCTTATGGCTGGCCACTTGTAGGGAGTGGTTGAATGCTTTTATTTGTCCTGCTGGCCATCCATGTATGATGAGAGAACGTTGTTCCAACATCAGGGTTGGAGCACTTTACACGAAGATACAACATATCCACACATAGCCTCTCATATCTTCTTTCTAGTACTTCCCCCCCCCCCATCTCAATGCCTTTGCCTTTTATCTGTCAAAGATTGGATTATCGAAACAAACAAGGTTATGGCTGGAAGGTTTAGAATTAATCTTAACCTCTGGCATTGCTCTGGGCAACCCTTCAGACCATCTTTGTTCACCTGCCAAGCCATTACAAAAGGGGAAAGACCATATGCAAATTAGGACTGGTCCCACCCCAACAGGGGCAGGCCAGCCCAACCTGCTTGGTCACATCCCTTCTGCACGAGCCCACAAGCATCCCCAGACATGTTTCGGCTTTGTAGGGCTTCATCAGTGAGCAGTAGCTTGGGAGTAGCTTGGGTCTCTAGGCCCAGCAGGCCCTGGACCAATGTCTCGGCATACCCGTCCCACTCGGGTTGGCTATAGCAAAACAAAAGAGGTAATGACTGGAAAGTTTAGAATTAATCTTAACCTCTGGCATTGCTCTGGGCAACTCTCCAGACCATTGTTCTTCGCCTGCCAAGTCATTACAAAAGAGAAAAGGAGGTGGTTATGTGGACTAATGGACAGTATTTTCCTTACGGACACTGTGCTTTGTAAAGCACTGAAATATGAAATTGCATTCATCCCAGTTAGTGATCACACAATGATGAAAAATACCTTTCATGTGCATGCACAGAAAAACAGGAAGGCAGAACTAGACAAGGTGTCAGTTAATGCCCAGGGAAATAGGGCTGTGCCATTCGAGGCCCATTTAAAGAGGGCCAATGAGTACATTGTGCAGATAGCCTGCTCCCAGTTCTAAGAAGTTCTAACTGCTGTAAGGGTGATTTGGGGGAATTATACGCACTAATTAAGCATTGCCTTTAAATGGCAGTGAATATGACTGTGCAAGGCAAGGACAATCTTAGAATTTTTGATTATCAGATTCATATTGAAAGGTGCTCGTTACGCAAAAGTGTGAGGGTCATTAAGAGAAATAAGAGCCTGATTTTTCAAGAAAAAAAATTAGGATTGGTGTAATATGTACAAAACACAAGAATTGGCTGTGTGGCCATAAAGCCAGTCTGGAATCAGCAAATTTGAAAATGGTCTATGGACTGATTCGTACAAATGACTCACGGAAATTGTGACACTTATATCAGACTTTTTGGTCACAATGGCCCCTAAGGATAGCAGAAGAAGCCTAGAAGGCACATGTAAAAGGGCTCTATTTGGACCAAAGTATTGCGAAATTTAAACCTTCCTTTGCTTATTTGGGTGGCCCAGTGCTGCATAGAGAAATGAGTACCATTCTTGATATTCTAGCAAGATTAAAACCATCTAGGGCCCTGGGTTGGCCAATTTAACTATTAGGCCCTTTAAGAGAGGTGGCGCTCTGTGGGATGGATGGGGATGCAGATCTTACTCTCGCACCAGTAGTCAGACCGACTCAGGAAGCTGGCCAAACACAACTGTTTTTAATTGCAATTGTCTAAAACAGGAAAGACAATGGGCGGCAGCGGACAACCCAGAGCACAATCTCAAAGCAACATATGAAAAAACATTCTTTTATAACAAAAAATTCATCATACGTGACATCATACTTATTGGCAAAATAAGAAAACCTACTTGGGATTGTGATAGGCTTAAGGGGAACGTCTAAGTATACTTTCTGTGGGGTATGGGATCGTGATTGGATCTCTAATGTCAGGTGGACAGCTATGCCCACCCCTAGTGCAAGTCATCTTCCGTGTCATAAACATACACAATGTTTCATTGGCTTTCAAACTATAGGGCTCTTTGCAATTGGTTGGCACGCTTGTACCCTTCAGAATATTCCACTCGCTAGCAGCACGCAAGCTGGTACCCCAGGTGCTGGAGGGTTGGACTTGACCATACCTCTCCACCCAATTAGCCCAACATCCATCATCACTCCGACTGTCTGCCATTCAATTAGTCCTCTGAACCTGGCCTTGCAAAGGATCACTGTGTCTGAGAATACAAGGGAGTGAGAGCATGCTTTTATCTTCTGGTCTCGGTGCAGCTCACCCAAAGTCTATTTTCATCTGACCATGTGACAGGAGACTGTGTTTTGAGCTCCTTCTTAGTATTTCACGCTATTAAATAAATAAAACCTGGCACTTCTACCGTCTTTCCATTACACCTCAACAGGAGCCCATCTTGCTTCTCACGTTCATTGTATTTCCTGGAATAGATAACCACTTTCTTGGCTGCCCCAACCCTTGACACTGAGCCAGACAACCTTTCTCGAATCTTCCTTCACCGTCAGCTGTTTTCTTAAACTGCGCCACACTTTTAGCCCTTCTGTTCATATGGTCCTAGTTTGCTAGAATGCATTGTGGAACATCCAGATTCTATACATATATATATTTTGCTGGCACCGCCTGCAGTCTATTCACTACGTATAGCCAGCCTTATGATTGCTTAGTCTACTTACGTTACTGCATCTGTACAATTATAAAACGGCTTTGCATTTTCTTCAGTGCTCTCCGCATGCGCAATCTTCATTTTGCTTATGAAATGTTGCTCAATTCTTTACTTCGCCATCAGATTCTATATGGTCTATGTACTCTCTTCATTAGCATCTCTTCTCGGTGTGTCATTTCTGCTTCATGTGATGTCACCTGTCTTCTCTTACATTCATCTTCACACTTCTTCTGGAACTTCCTTCAGAAGACTGTAATTTCTTTTCGGGTACATCATATAGGGTTTTCTCAATGGATACCTTGTTTCAATGACTCTTTGCGGAATAGGTACCAT
Source organism: Ambystoma mexicanum (assembly GCF_040938575.1). Classification (NCBI taxonomy): domain Eukaryota; kingdom Metazoa; phylum Chordata; class Amphibia; order Caudata; family Ambystomatidae; genus Ambystoma; species Ambystoma mexicanum. Next base: position 348,510,619 of record NC_090922.1, read on the forward strand.
CACTAGTGTTGCGCATGTCGCAATTTCCGCTTTCCAACATATACGCAAAATGGGGGTGGGACATTCAGTAGAGGCACTTGGCTCCTCCTCTACACAATGTTGTATTGCAGTCCAACCCTCAAATGTGGGCTAGAGTACTGCACAAAATGTATAACAAAATATGCACTATAGGAGTGCTCCCTTGGAGTTGGCTCAACTCAATATTGATTGCGATACACAAGCGTGGCTCCTGCACAGACCCTACCAACTATACATTACTAGCCATGCTAGAAACTAGCAGCAACGTTTTTGCAACCATTCTGTTGTAATTATTGAATAAATGGGCTAGAGATAAACACCTGCTAAAACCCAAACAGCTAGGATTTAGGAAGGGCTGTACCACCGTTCAGGCTATGTGGGCCCTATGCTTGTTGGCCGCTGATGTACTAAGTGGGACTGACAGTGACCTTTTCATATGTTTTGTTGATTATTTGATAGCATTTGATTGTGTCGACCGTAACACCTTCTGGTCAAAACTAGAAATATGGGGTATTTACAAATACATGTTGTACCACCAAGCTACCACCACCAAGCTACTATTATATCCCATACCCCCCACATATATAGGTGGTGTAAGGGGGTCAAAAAAGAAAAATAAAGTCAGAATTTTGGGAGTCGGAATTCTGAGGGCGACATTGTGGGCCATTACCATTAAAACACTCCCAAAGGGTTTTGTTACAGAGTCAACCCGCCACACATGATTGGTTAAACCTATACAATGCAACCATATTCCCTTTAGATCCCACACTTCTTATTGGATACATTCATATAAGCACCATCCTCTTTAACTTATAATTTCATGTTTCATATTTACAATACACCCCTCTCTGGGGCCTTTCCATATTTGGTCATAGTACCATCTCCTAGTTCCACAGTTTACACAACGTACAAACAATTTGAATGATCACATGTTACATCTGGTTACAAACCTTTATCCCTACTTCTGACGCACACAGCTATTCTATGGAAATTACATTAATGTAAAAAAAAGAGGAGAGCAAACACCTTTCCTTTTGATCTATTGTTGCTGGTTTTATTGCCCAAACATGTTGGTGTCCACATTTCATTCTAAAATATGCAACTTACCATTCCAGCCCACATGGTCCCAACCCACATCTTGACAACCCCATTGAAAATCCATGATCTATGGTGCTCCTTTCCCCGCAAGTAGCTGGCATCAGGTTTAATTGTCTGGCCCTAACAGGTGGCCGGAATATTCAAAAACAGACTCCTATATACTTACAGAGATTGCATCTCCCCTTCACAAAGCACATAGACCATGAAAAAGACCTGCCCGAAACTGACCATCTGATATTCGTCGCAATTGCTGCTCTCGTTCCCCAACCTTGTAAAACTAGTTTTTCAGTCCCACAGAGGACAATTGCCCAGCCCAGGATTTTAGCCAGTGAAATTGAAGGCTAAGTCCCTTTTTACTCACAGTCCAGAGTGAATAGAACCCTCTAGGGAAATAGGCCAGGAGATAGCGTTGCAAGGATAACACGGTTTAATAATACAAAATACAAATATCAGCAAAGGACTCTGCTGCTCGAGAACATTGTGGTTAGTCTGAGAACAAGCAGAAGCTTAAAAGCCATGTGTGGGGGTCGGGTCAATGGTGTGGGGTTGGCTTTGGGCTGGCTGGGTGGGGGATAGAGGCCTGCTGGCAGCTTAGTGGTGATGAATGGACGCTGTGCTGAGTCTGCTGCTGTCTCACGCTCTGCCTTCAGGGAAGCGCACGGAAACAACTGTGAGGTGAAAACTTGAAGAACTTTCAGGTACGTAAAATGCTTAGTAAACATCTTCTTTCTTTAACTATTAAATTAGTTTATTGTTATTTTAAATACGGTTTATAGTGATAATACTGAAAACAAAAATCTCGAAAACAAAAATATCAAAAACAAAAGACCGAAAAAAAAAATATCGAATTTTTTTTATGACGTTTTTTTCTCGAAATGGGGGGGTTCCCTCCAACCCCCCTTTTTTTCTATTTTTTTTTTATTTTAACCCTTTTTTTTATACTTACCTGACCCCAAAAACACATATAAATAAATAAATAAATAATTTGATTTTTTTTTTTTTGAGATTTTGTATTCGAGATTTTTGCAGTTCGAGATTTTGTTTTCGGTATTTTGACCGACCACCTTTAAATACCTCTTGTCTTGTCTGCAGGTTTGGAAGATGCGGTGGCTGCGGAACAAACTTCTGACTGAAATTGCTGCGACTACAGACGAAAACTGTTGACTGAAGATGCTGTGACGGTGAGTGAACCTTCTCAAGGAAGATGCTGCGACTACGAGCGAGGACTGCTGACTGAAGATGCTGCTTCTGTGAGTGAAACTTCTGACGGAAGCTATTAACTTCGTAGATAACCTTTGACAGGTAAGTCTTTTCTATTAACTTATTGAACTCTGTAGTTTTGCTGTAAAACTATTGTCTCTATTATCTCCTTTTACAGGTTCTATGAAGAGAAACGCTGGTAGCAATACCCGCTGTCAGCGGAGCAGATGCAAAGCACGTGTTCCAGCAGAGGCGGTGCTTAAATAGCTCCCACTGCAATATGAATAGAACGTGCTGCAACTTATAAAAGGACCTTGCAGCGGCCATGTTAAGTGTATGGAATTACTGTAAAACATCTCAAAAGTCTATGGAAGTGTATGCTGGGAATGATGTAAATGCCATGAGTGCCAGGCTGACACCCACCTTTGACCTGCTGTTGTATCTAATGTTCTCTGCCTAGCCTGATAACCTGAATGAGGGCTATGCCCACTGACTGCGATCAACACATACCCATAGTAACCATCATCATTGCGCTATTAGGCACAGCTTTGGCACAACACCGGAGGCCCAATCGGCACGTCCAGAAGATTACCAGGATAAACAGGATGATGGGTACCAACATCTTCACCAATGTTGCAAGCCATGATGGTGCCCAGCTGAAGGCCATGGTAAACCAATCTTCTTCTTGAACCCCAGCTTCTTTATTCATGTTCACCCCTAGTACATGTACTGCTGCAATGACATGTGACAATGCCCCATTTCAGCATCTTCGGAAGTTACGAAAGTGCAACATGAAGTCACAATCTTTTTGCAAACACCTCCTTCCATGGCTTTCAGGAGATTCAGTACATACTGGTTCTGCATTGTCATTAGTCTTAGGGCCCTCAGCTCCACTTTTATGACGTTGAACCCTTGTTCGGTGTCGTTAGCCAGCTGGATCAGCTACCATCTTATGATCTGCAGCCATTTTGCATTGGCTTGTGTCTGGATGCAAAAAATGTCTCTGCTGAATTATAGAGCTTGTATTCATCAGGTATATGCGCAAGCAGTTCGGTCAAGTCTTTCGATCAGTAATTCAAGGATCTTTTTCTTTTTCGCAGCTGGTCGTATGGCTCTTTCTCAGGGAGGATGTGTTGGCATTGTGTGTCGTGCTTCGCTTATTGGGGGCGCAGTTGGCGCTTCATCAAGCAGGGGCCCCCCTTTCAGGTGTTCTTCTGGTACCACTCACAGGGCAGAGTGCAGCATTGCTGGTGAACAGAAGCCCCTCCCAGAAGGGGGGAGGTGAGAGTACGCTTGCTGGCCGCAGGCCCAGTAATAGTGCATCAGTGCTGTGGTGCCTTTTCTAAGTCTGGGATTAGGATAGTTCTATTACACCGATGGTTTGATCTGACAGAGATAGTTCCTTCACTGTAAAAACAATGTGTCATAATGTGGGATTGCGCTTACTGTGGGTAAGGAGGTTAGAAGTGTCATGATCTGGGACTGTGCTAAGTGTTATTGTCTGGGTCTGTGTTTAACTGAGTTCTGGACTATGGGGTCACGTGGAAGCTTCAAGCTTCATGGAAGGTTGGCAGGTTCAGGGTTCTGTATTCTAAAGTTGTCGGTTAGAGAGTTGCTGTTGTTCTGGTTGGATGTGGATGTCCCGGTATTTTCCTCTACTACTGTGATACTTCAATAAACCCACATTATAACTTAACTTTTTGTAGTTATATCACATAGTTCATAAGTCTTTTCTTGATTTATTTTTTCTGGTTTCTCAATAGCTGCAATCCAAGTTAGTTTGGTGATGTGCTCTGTCCATGCTGGTGCGCACGTCTGCTCCACGAGTGCTATCATTTCTTCGGCCAACCCTAAAAATCCTTCAGCTTTGCATGCGTGTGTTGTTTCTTGCCACTCATTGTTGACATACCTCGCCCCTTTGATCACCAGATGTGGTTCTTTCAGACAGTTGGGGTTAGTGGAACTGGTTCGACATTTCCAGCGGATTAGTGAGTTCTAGGGGAACGTTGCATGCCTGGAAAGTGCCTTTGATCCTACATAGCGCAAGATGAATTAGGCACTGGGTCTCTATCATGGGTACTTCTTGCGGTACTAAAACATTGGGTGCCCCAGATGTTTGCAATATTAAGGAACTGACGTAGCAACTCCCATTTGTGGTTCGTCATCCCATTGCACTTATGTCAGAGTACCAACTGTTTGAGTGCTCAGGATGGCAGATATCTTCTACTGCATCTAGGCCTAGACCATGGCATGCATCATATTTATGCTGGCATGCTTGTCCTTTCACTCTGTTCTTACGTAGCATGTGTCTTTTCACTACTTTACTTCTGCTGTTTTTTCTGTTAGTTATATTTACATTACTACTTCCGTTACTCAAAGAGTTTTTTACATTTGTCAGCAGTATTTGGAACATTGTGCTTGTACATACAGTTGCATGGGAGCTGCTACTATTTGCAGGCATTACATTATGAACTCGCTCTGTTTTCGTTATATTGTTTGGTTCTGAGATACTGAATGGTGCGCTTTCATTCATCCTTTCATTCGGGTCAGGGCTCAAGCTGGAACTTAGTGCTATTAGAGTGGAGGATATAGGGCTCAAGGTGAATTCCGTTACATTGGAGGGTACAGGGGTAAATTCAGCGACATTGGAAGGTAATTCAGTTACATTCGAACGCAATTCAGGAAGGTAAATCAGTGGGATTGGATGGTATACTGATATTCCAGGTCCCCATGGTCCCCTCCTCCCTTCTTTTAGATGGCCTGCCTAGATAAAAGATGTTCCCCAATAAATCCCTAATAAAACATCATTACTGCAAACAAAATGGCCACAAAAGAGAGGCCACACTCATAACTGTACATTCTGGTACTACTAATGCTCCTTTTATCTATATTTGAAGAATATATCGGTGTCGTCATCTCCATGGTTGTTATACCTGTGGGTTTTGGAAAAAACGGGGAAGATAGGGAAAACGAGGGGGAGAAAGGAGGAAAAGTGAGGCGGGAAAAGAGAGGAAAAGAGATATTTAATTCATGTAGCTGGTGCTCTAGCAGCAATGCAGCTATTGTGTACTTTTTCACATGCACTTAATATGATCAGCTACAAGCTACGCCAACTGAGGTAGTTGTGTTGTTTTCATTCTGGATACTTAGTGTCAAGTCAGGTGTGGTCCTGCGAATGTCTGTCAGGTGTATCCAATATCTCAGTCCCTTCACTTTCACTGCGAGGGGGGTGGAAAATACAACCTCATATGGCCCATGGAACCTGGGGTTGTTCCATTTTCGCGCAAAACTTCTGACATAGACCAATTCACCCAGTAACAGTGATTGCACGAGTGTGGCGTCAGTTTGTGGTGCAGTTGATGTTTGTGCGTTTTCAGTGTTTAGTGTAGCCATTTGTTTTGCAATACATCTTATTGCAAGTGTCAGTTGGGACAGATATTGCTTAAATTCTTCCCCCAGGATTGCTGCCGTCCTATGAGCATCTCATGCTCTCCTTACAGATGACAAAGGTGTATGCATGCGTCTGCCAGTCACTATTTCCTGGGGGGACAGGTGGTGGTCCTTACTGGGCTGTGTGCACAGATGAAACAGTTCTAGGGGCAAGCAATAAATGCAGTTCTTTTTTAGGGTTTAGGGTGTTACATAGTTTGGAGAGCCTGCTATTAAGGAGGATGTTGAACCTTTCTACAACCCCATTCACTTGTGGGTGGTAAATTGAACACATACGATGTGTGATTCCTAACAGGGCAGTTATTTCCTTGAAGAGCTCATTGAAAAAATGGGTGCTGTTATCTGATCTGAAAATGTCACACACTCCCCAGTGGGGAAATACCTCTCTGACGAGGAATTTTGCTGCACACTTGGCATCTAGGTGGGCACATGGACCAGCCTCAACCCATCTGGAGAACGGAAAGACCACTACAATCATTTATCGTGCCCAATTGCATTGTTCCCCCATGTCTGCATCGTCAATGTGCGGTTCACAGAATGGGCCGACAGGGTGGGGTAGAGTTGCTCGAAATGTTCTGAGGGTCATACCTATACTAAATACTTGGCACAAGGTACATTGGACAACCATAGTTGGGAGGTGTTCCTGCAAATTGGGGATAAACCAATCTTCTTGAATGTCTGCCGCAATGTGTTGTTTAGGGCTATGGGAAGGATAATGCATTCGCTCAAAAAGCAGTATGTAATAATTATACTGGCATTAATACTTTTCCTGTACTTTGATGTCTCCATAAGAGGTCTGTGGGTGATTGCATGCACCCATGTTTGAGCTATATATCCTGTTTTTCTGGGGGTGCTCGATGCTGCAGCTCAATTATGTGTGCGATAGGGAGAGCTGTGTATGCTTCTGTATCTGTTCTGGCGCTTACCATTGTTAACAAATTACTCAGCAGACGTGGGCACAGGGAGATATGCTGCAGCTTTCGCAGCAGCGTTGGCGGTGACATTTCCCAGCAAGATTTCATCTGTATTGTGTGCATGTGCTGCGCATTTAACGACCGCCACCACAGAGGGTTCTGCGATGGCAGAAATCAGTGGGTTGAGCAAGGCGGCATACTGTACTGGTGAGCCATCTGCTCTCCTGAACCCCCTCCTTCTCCAGCGCGACAGACCTATGTGTACCTTGGTGGTGACATAGGCAGAGTCCGAATAGATGGTATCATAGCACCCCTTAGAGGCCCATAGAGCTTCTATTAGTGCTATCAGTTCTTCTGCTTGTGCTAAATAATGTGTGGGCAGTCTCCTCATCACAAGTATTTCATATTCTCACTCCTCTAGGCGTACCACTACTGCCCCACCTGTCTCTTGATCAATTGATGCTGACCTGTCAACAAAGAGGATTTCTCCCTCTTCTAGGGGGCTGTCTTTTGCTTTGGGGATATCATCATCTTGGCCTTCATAAGATGCACAGTCATGCTGTTGCAAATCTTCGGCGGTGCATGGTTGTGAGAGGAACGTGTCTGGGTTCACTGTCTTGCATTTTACAACATGGATGTGGGGGTTTGCCAATATTATTTCATAAGCTGATTCTCTCTGTGTGGTGAGTGTGGACTTTGAGTGATCCAAAATAGCTAATAGTGAGTACTCCACATACACTGTTACTGAGCACCCCATCACAATTGTAGAGCTTTTTCAAATTGCAAAGGCTGCGGCTGCAAGAGCTTGTTCGCAAGCAAACTGCCCCTGCATCACAGAGTCGAGTGTGTCACTATAATGCTCCAGTGGTTTATGGCCCATTGTGCAGTTCTGGGTAAGTACTACTGTCATAAGTGTGTCAATTCGACTGTGAGAAGATATAAAACTCCTGTGTGTGGGGTGGCAAGGACAGGAGTTGTCGAAATCACTTCTTTTAAGTCATTGAAACTAGTTATCATCTCTGGCGTCCACTCTATCCTGTTGTTCTCTTTCTGTGCTTCCTTGAAGGACTATGTGAGCGGTCTCGTGTATGCTGCATTATCTAGAATCCATGCCCTGCAATAATTGCACAATCCTAAAAAATTGTGCAGGTCTTTTACAGTGAGTGGCTTGGGAGTGGCATGCAGTGTTGCTGCTCTGTCTGGGATTATTCTTTTCCCATCCTTGGAAATGAGTTGCCCCAAGTAAAGTACCTCTAGTTGGCAGTACTGGGGTTTTGCCTTGTAACCTTTTCCTTCTAGCAACTGCCGTAATGTGATAGAGTCCCTTCGACTGCCTTGATTGCTGTTGCTACAAACCAGTAGGTCATCTAAATACTGAATTATCATGCTGGGTACTTGGATATTCCCTAAATCTTCAAGTAATATCCTGTTAAAAAGACTAGGGCTCTCACAGTACCCCTGGGGCAAGCAAGTGTGTTTGTAGCTCTTTCTGCCCAGGGTGAAGGCTGTGAGCTACTACAACAGTGAAATGGGTCGCTTCCTTGGGGATATTGCACAAAATGGATGCTAGGTTAGGGACAAGTGGAAACTCCTTCTGTACTTTGTCATTGAGGGGGCAGAGATCCTGGATAATTCTCCAACTGCCCCTGTTGCCTTTTTAATATGGTATATGGCCGTATTGCATGGTGAGGTGGAGGGTACTATGATCCCTTGGTGCAACAGGGCCTGCAGTGTTTCTCTAATCCCTTCCTTCGCTTCTCTGGACAGCGGGTATTGTTTAACCTGTGGAAGTACTGCTCCTGGTTTAAGTGTGATTTTTACAGGAGACACCTTTTTCAGCATTCCTACATTGTGTGGGTTTGTTGCCCATAAATGTGAGGGGACGTAGTGTAAATTTACCTGGCTCAAGGGGTGTGGTGTAACAACAGCCATTAGGGGGCTCTGCACTTTCCTGTATTGCACCATGATTTCACAGGGTATACAAATCTCGAGGATAATTTCTCCATCATTATTGTCATCCTCAAAAAGTTCTTCATCAGACAATTCTCTTAAGGGCACATTGGGATCAATGCATAATTGTAATGCTCACCTGATTCCCGCAGAGGCGCCGGTCTTGACTGGGTGAATGCCGTATCTTCAAAGGTGATGTGTAACACACGGTTGGCTCTTTGGGCTGGACCTCTGTGCGCTGTATGTCTGACTCGAAGAGTAAGATGTCTGCAGATAGAAAATATGGGATTAATGAACTGGGGTTATTGGGTGCCTCTCTCCTCTTCCCTTTCTCTTCTCCTGTAGAACCCCAAAGGTTAACGCCCTCACCTTAGGTAAGTGAACGCCGAACTCTCCATCTGCCTCGGGGCAGGGTGCCGTAACCAGTTTCTTCACTGGATAAGGGTGCAGGCCTCTTGACCTCAGAGGACTGCTGTCCGTCGTTAACTGCACGAACTGTAAGTTCTGGGCACTTCAAATGTCTTAAAAGTCTTTTGTAATGATATCCCTTGTTTTGCAGGGTTCCGGCGATGGCGGATGGCGGGCTGATGAGAGTTGAGGATCGAACCCGTGTGAGGAATAGAAGCGCCTGGAAGCACGTAAGTAAGCGCTTGTAGACTGCTTCACGATGCGCACTAACTGTCCCTTTTATCTTGCAGGTACAAGTTCGGAGCTTTAGAGAAGCTGAAGGGTGCTGGAATACCCACTGGATTCGGCGTGGGAAGGAGTAATGGCACGTGAGTAATAAAGTTGCCCAATGTCTTTAAACGCACCTTCTTTTGTCTTTCAGATGCGGGATGCAGCCCCGAAGGCCTCCGGAGCGTGCGAAGAGCTGGTAAGCTTTTGTCTTTCAGATGCCGGAATGCAGTGCGAAGACCTCCGGAGCCTGCGAAGAGTAGGTAAGCCTTTGTCTTTCAGATGCCGGAATGCAGCGCGAGGCGTTGGTGACAACCGATGGACCAAGTAAGAGATGCGCTGCCACTGAAGACCGTAGTGCTAACCTGTTCTTTCTTTGTCTTTACAGGTGCTGCTGAAGACTGGATTCCAGGATGGTAAGCCTTTGTTCCCTTAGGCCCAGGATCAGAAGCAGAAGACACGATGAGCGTTCTGCTGCAGAGAATGCAGAATAACGCAAAGCAAGATTCATCCATCGGGTGTGGTGTAAATAGCCTCCTGTGGTGCTTAGGTGTCTCCTTCCACAGCCACGCCTAGGTAAGAAAAGAGTTCCTGCTTTCCAGAAGAGTTCCAGTGTTCTGAACCTAGGGAGTGGCTCCTGCCCCACCCAACAGGAAAAGTAGTCCCAAACAGAAGAGGATCAGGGGTTCAACTGGCAGGTAAGTAAGCAGCATGGTCTGCTGCAGGTAAGTCCACCCAAGCATAATGAGCCCGGCGCTTCCAGCGCTGGGACTGGGCATCTTTATGAGCCTGGTGCCACTGGCGCCAGGACAGGGTCCAAAAGGTCCCAATTGGGACTGGCTGGCACTCGGAACCGGGGTTATTGGTCTGCTTCCAAGGGAGTCGGGCAAGTCCTGATCTTTTGGAAGCAGAGATCATGACAGCACCCCTCCTCAAGGCCCCTCCCAAACCGGGCTTCTCCGGGGGTTTGGGCTTGTTAGGAAATGTTCGATGAAATCTTTTGATTAGACGAGGCGCGTGGACATATTCTGCAGGTTCCCAGGATCTTTCTTGGGGACCGTAGCCTTTCCAGTCAATCAGGTAAAATAGTTTAGATTTGGAGATCTTGGAATCCAGGATGCTTTTGACTTCAAACTCGAGTTCTCCATCAACTAGAATAGGTTTTGGAGATGTAGTTAGTCGGGTTTGAGGTTGCACAGGTTTTAATAGAGAGACGTGGAAGACCGGATGTATCTTCATGTGAGGGGGCAAGTCCAACTTGACCGCTACTGGATTTACTATGGTAGTGATGGAATAGGGACCAAGGTATCTTGGGTTGAATGTGCGTGGTCCTTTTAGAGGTAGATATTTGGTGGATAACCAGACTTGATCTCCTACTTGATATTGGGGGGCTTCCTTCCGATGTTGGTCTGCTCCTTTCTTGTATTGTTCTTTAGCCCTTTGAAGGTGATAAACGGCTTCCTTAAAGGCTTGGGTGATTGTAGAATGCAGGTGGTCTACTGCTGGTGTTCCAAGATCTTGGAGTGGATCTAACTCCGAGGTTCGAGGGTGACTACCGTATAAAAGAAAAAACGGGGTCTTCCCAGTTCCCGAGTGGACAGAGTTATTGTAGGCATATTCGGCTATCCAAAGGATATCTTTCCAAGTTTTTTCAGTTTGTTGTAGCATGCAGCGCAAATACTGTTCCAGAGCTTGATTGGTCCTCTCGGTTTGTCCGTCGGTTTGAGGGTGGTGGCTGGTCGAAAGTCTCACATCAATTTGAGCCGACCGACAGCAACTTCGCCAAAAATGAGAAATAAATTGACTACCTCGATCCGAAATTAGAACTGAAGGAAAACCGTGCAGTCGGACGATGTTTTCGAGAAATTCTCGGGCCAGAGTTGCTGCTGTTGGTAAGCCTTTGAGTGGAATGAAATGCGCCATCTTGGAGAATAGGTCCACGATTACTAGGATCATATTGTATCCGGAGCATGGAGGTAGATCGGTGATGAAGTCCATAGAAAGCGTATGCCAAGGGCGAGGCGTGATGTCAATAGGGCGTAAGAGGCCGGCTGGTTTTTCCTTTTGACTCTTGTTTTGGGCGCATACTCCACAGGACATTATAAAGTCTCTGATATCTTTTTTCCAAGACGGCCACCAGAAGTAGCGCTTGATCTTTTCCGAGGTCTTGGTCATACCGGGATGTCCTTCCATTAAAGAATCGTGATAACAAGAGATTACCTTTTTCTGTAAATCTGTGCTGGGCAGGTATAATGGTTCTTGGAAATATAATAGGTTGTCCTTCACCGTAAAGTCCTTTCCCTGCAGATGCCAATTCTGTATGTCTGCTGGAGTTACCAGTAGCCTGGCTTTATCCTTAACTTCCTCTATGGATTGTGTGGCGATTACACCTAGAATTCTTTGTTCGGGAATGATAGGTACAGGTTTAGGATTGATCAAATGTTCTTCCACTCCCATCCGAGAAAGGGCATCAGCTTTACCGTTTTTTGTACCAGGTCGATAGGTAATTATGAAGTCAGACTCGGCAAAGAATAGTGCCCAACGGAGTTGCCTAGAGGATTGAGCTTTTGCGGTTTTCAAATATTGCAGGTTTCGGTGATCTGTAATCACAGTAACGGTGTGTCGGCCCCCAGAAGATAATGCCGCCAAGCCTTAAAGGCGGACTTGATAGCTAGAAGTTCCTTATCAGTAATAGTGTAATTGATTTCAGGAGGCGAGAATTTGCGGGACCAAAATGCCACGGGATGCAACTGATTGGTTACTGGGTCCTTTTGTGATAGAACTGCCCCCATGGCAAGGCTCGAAGCATCAGTTTCAACGATGTAGGGGAGTTCTGGGCGAGGATGTTTTAAGATCGGTGCAGAGATAAATCTAGTCTTCAAATTCTGGAAAGCTTGTTCCGCCTCGGTAGACCATTCAAAACGTTTGTTTTTCTTTAACAAGGCGGTGATGGGCTGGACTATTCGAGAGAATTCGGGGATAAACCTGCGGTAAAAGTTAGCGAAGCCTAACATGCTTTGAACACCTTTTACGGAGGATGGCGATGGCCATTTGAGAATTGCATCGACCTTCTTTGAATCCATACGCACTCCGCTAGGTGATAATATGAATCCCAAGAATTCAACTTCAGTCACGTTGAAAACACATTTTTCCAACTTAGCGAAAAGTTTGTGTTGACGCAATCTCTCGAGGACCATTTTCACGTGTTTCCGATGTTCAGTTTCCAATGAAGAATAAATGAGGATGTCGTCAATGTAAACAACAACACACACATCTATGAGCTCTCTGAGGACATCGTTCATAAAATATTGAAAGGCGGCCGGGGCATTGCAAAGTCCGAAGGGCATGACCTGATATTCAAATAGCCCCTACTTGGTGCAGAAGGCCGTCTTCCATTCATCACCCTCTTTTACTCGTACCAAGTGGTATGCTCCTCTAAGATCCAGCTTTGTATATATGCATGCTTTTCTGACTTGGTCCAGGAGTTCAGGGATCAAAGGTAACGGATATCTATTCTTAACGGTGATCTGGTTCAGGGCGCGATAATCTATACAAGTTCTAAGGTCCCCTTCTTTTTTTGGAACGAAGAACAAAGCTGAGGAAGCAGGGGACTTGGAAGGATGAATAAACCCATTCGCTAGGTATTGATCCAGGTATTGTCGGAGGTGAAGATTCTCAGGCTCGGTGAGGGCATAAATTCTACTACAAGGAGGAGTTGGTGGTTTGGAAAATACTCGAGCATCAAACTTGGAACGATCGGCCTTCCTGTTCTGCAGTCTGTGGTCAATTTGAACGACTAAGTCAATATAGTCCCAACAGTCTTGCGGGGGATTCACTACTTGGGCTAACACATCTTTGAGCTCTCCACGTAGACCTCTATAAAACAGCGTAATCCTTTTGTCCTCAGGCCATCGAGTTTCCACTATCAGTCTGTTGAAAGACGCAATATAAGCCAAAAGGTCTTGATTACCCTGTCGCAATGAAAGGAGCTCATTGTCCAAGGCCTGCCCCTGTGAATGTCTTGCAAACAGTTTTTCCATACTGAGCTGAAAAGCTTGAAAATCATGGAGAACCGGATCATCTTGATTAACTAGAGGGATCGACCAGTCTGCCGCATTGCCACTAAGGTACGAAAGCACGAAAGCTACCTTAGCTTGATCAGTTGGAAAGGCTGCTGGCCGGCATAAGAAGTGCAACCGGCACTGATTAATAAATACTGCAAACCTCTTTGGGTCACCAGAAAATCGTTCGGGCGGAGCCAGAGGTACATTCCCAGGTAGGTTGATCTGCACTGGGTTCGTAAAGGATGTTGAAGGAAGATTTGCCCCTGATGCTGGTAACGGAGTTTGTCCGGCTTGTGACTGTAGCAATTGTCTAGCGAGATCGTCTGTTCGCTCCTTGGAAATAATCAGTTCCCTTCTTAGAGCATTCGTTTCCTGACGGGCTGCATGCACTTCTGCTCTTAGTTCCCAAAGTAACTGGGCTAGCTGGTCGCTATCCAAGGTTTCCATAGCGCCTGGGTGGGAGTTTTGCGGTAGGCTTTGCGTTCTGTAACGCTCGCCTGATTCCCGCAGAGGCGCCGGTCTTGACTGGGTGAATGCCGTATCTTCAAAGGTGATGTGTAACACACGGTTGGCTCTTTGGGCTGGACCTCTGTGCGCTGTATGTCTGACTCGAAGAGTAAGATGTCTGCAGATAGAAAATATGGGATTAATGAACTGGGGTTATTGGGTGCCTCTCTCCTCTTCCCTTTCTCTTCTCCTGTAGAACCCCAAAGGTTAACGCCCTCACCTTAGGTAAGTGAACGCCGAACTCTCCATCTGCCTCGGGGCAGGGTGCCGTAACCAGTTTCTTCACTGGATAAGGGTGCAGGCCTCTTGACCTCAGAGGACTGCTGTCCGTCGTTAACTGCACGAACGGTAAGTTCTGGGCACTTCAAATGTCTTAAAAGTCTTTTGTAATGATATCCCTTGTTTTGCAGGGTTCCGGCGATGGCGGATGGCGGGCTGATGAGAGTTGAGGATCGAACCCGCGTGAGGAATAGAAGCGCCTGGAAGCACGTAAGTAAGCGCTTGTAGCCTGCTTCACGATGCGCACTAACTGTCCCTTTTATCTTGCAGGTACAAGTTCGGAGCTTTAGAGAAGCTGAAGGGTGCTGGAATACCCACTGGATTCGGCGTGGGAAGGAGTAATGGCACGTGAGTAATAAAGTTGCCCAATGTCTTTAAACGCACCTTCTTTTGTCTTTCAGATGCGGGATGCAGCGCCGAAGGCCTCCGGAGCGTGCGAAGAGCTGGTAAGCTTTTGTCTTTCAGATGCCGGAATGCAGTGCGAAGACCTCCGGAGCCTGCGAAGAGTAGGTAAACCTTTGTCTTTCAGATGCCGGAATGCAGCGCGAGGCGTTGGTGACAGCCGATGGACCAGGTAAGAGATGCGCTGCCACTGAAGACCGTAGTGCTAACCTGTTCTTTCTTTGTCTTTACAGGTGCTGCTGAAGACTGGATTCCAGGATGGTAAGCCTTTGTTCCCTTAGGCCCAGGATCAGAAGCAGAAGACACGATGAGCGTTCTGCTGCAGAGAATGCAGAATAACGCAAAGCAAGATTCATCCATCGGGTGTGGTGTAAATAGCCTCCTGTGGTGCTTAGGTGTCTCCTTCCACAGCCACGCCTAGGTAAGAAAAGAGTTCCTGCTTTCCAGAAGAGTTCCAGTGTTCTGAACCTAGGGAGTGGCTCCTGCCCCACCCAACAGGAAAAGTAGTCCCAAACAGAAGAGGATCAGGGGTTCAACTGGCAGGTAAGTAAGGAGCATGGTCTGCTGCAGGTAAGTCCACCCAAGCATAATGAGCCCGGCGCTTCCAGCGCTGGGACTGGGCATCTTTATGAGCCTGGTGCCACTGGCGCCAGGACAGGGTCCAAAAGGTCCCAATTGGGACTGGCTGGCACTCGGAACCGGGGTTATTGGTCTGCTTCCAAGGGAGTCGGGCAAGTCCTGATCTTTTGGAAGCAGAGATCATGACAGCACCCCCCCTCAAGGCCCCTCCCAAACCGGGCTTCTCCGGGGGTTTGGGCTTGTTAGGAAATGTTCGATGAAATCTTTTGATTAGACGAGGCGCGTGGACATATTCTGCAGGTTCCCAGGATCTTTCTTGGGGACCGTAGCCTTTCCAGTCAATCAGGTAAAATAGTTTAGATTTGGAGATCTTGGAATCCAGGATGCTTTTGACTTCAAACTCGAGTTCTCCATCAACTAGAATAGGTTTTGGAGATGTAGTTAGTCGGGTTTGAGGTTGCACGGGTTTTAATAGAGAGACGTGGAAGACCGGATGTATCTTCATGTGAGGGGGCAAGTCCAACTTGACCGCTACTGGATTTACTATGGTAGTGATGGAATAGGGACCAAGGTATCTTGGGTTGAATGTGCGTGGTCCTTTTAGAGGTAGATATTTGGTGGATAACCAGACTTGATCTCCTACTTGATATTGGGGGGCTTCCTTCCGATGTTGGTCTGCTCCTTTCTTGTATTGTTCTTTAGCCCTTTGAAGGTGATAAACGGCTTCCTTAAAGGCTTGGGTGATTGTAGAATGCAGGTGGTCTACTGCTGGTGTTCCAAGATCTTGGAGTGGATCTAACTCCGAGGTTCGAGGGTGACTACCGTATAAAAGAAAAAACGGGGTCTTCCCAGTTCCCGAGTGGACAGAGTTATTGTAGGCATATTCGGCTATCCAAAGGATATCTTTCCAAGTTTTTTCAGTTTGTTGTAGCATGCAGCGCAAATACTGTTCCAGAGTTTGATTGGTCCTCTCGGTTTGTCCGTCGGTTTGAGGGTGGTGGCTGGTCGAAAGTCTCACATCAATTTGAGCCGACCGACAGCAACTTCGCCAAAAATGAGAAATAAATTGACTACCTCGATCCGAAATTAGAACTGAAGGAAAACCGTGCAGTCGGACGATGTTTTCGAGAAATTCTCGGGCCAGAGTTGCTGCTGTTGGTAAGCCTTTGAGTGGAATGAAATGCGCCATCTTGGAGAATAGGTCCACGATTACTAGGATCATATTGTATCCGGAGCATGGAGGTAGATCGTTGATGAAGTCCATAGAAAGCGTATGCCAAGGGCGAGGCGGGATGTCAATAGGGCGTAAGAGGCCGGCTGGTTTTTCCTTTTGACTCTTGTTTTGGGCGCATACTCCACAGGACATTATAAAGTCTCTGATATCTTTTTTCCAAGACGGCCACCAGAAGTAGCGCTTGATCTTTTCCGAGGTCTTGGTCATACCGGGATGTCCTTCCATTAAAGAATCGTGATAACAAGAGATTACCTTTTTCTGTAAATCTGTGCTGGGCAGGTATAACCGTTCTTGGAAATATAATAGGTTGTCCTTCACCGTAAAGTCCTTTCCCTGCAGATGCCAATTCTGTATGTCTGCTGGAGTTACCAGTAGCCTGGCTTTATCCTTAACTTCCTCTATGGATTGTGTGGCGATTACACCTAGAATTCTTTGTTCGGGAATGATAGGTACAGGTTTAGGATTGATCAAATGTTCTTCCACTCCCATCCGAGAAAGGGCATCAGCTTTACCGTTTTTTGTACCAGGTCGATAGGTAATTATGAAGTCAAACTCGGCAAAGAATAGTGCCCAACGGAGTTGCCTAGAGGATTGAGCTTTTGCGGTTTTCAAATATTGCAGGTTTCGGTGATCTGTAATCACAGTAACGGTGTGACGGGCCCCCAGAAGATAATGCCGCCAAGCCTTAAAGGCGGACTTGATAGCTAGAAGTTCCTTATCAGTAATAGTGTAATTGATTTCAGGAGGTGAGAATTTGCGGGACCAAAATGCCACGGGATGCAACTGATTGGTTACTGGGTCCTTTTGTGATAGAACTGCCCCCATGGCAAGGCTCGAAGCATCAGTTTCAACGATGTAGGGGTGTTCTGAGCGAGGATGTTTTAAGATCGGTGCAGAGATAAATCTAGTCTTCAAATTCTGGAAAGCTTGTTCCGCCTCGGTAGACCATTCAAAACGTTTGTTTTTCTTTAACAAGGCGGTGATGGGCTGGACTATTCGAGAGAATTTGGGGATAAACCTGCGGTAAAAGTTAGCAAAGCCTAACATGCTTTGAACACCTTTTACGGAGGATGGCGATGGCCATTTGAGAATTGCATCGACCTTCTTTGAATCCATACGCACTCCGCTAGGTGATAATATGAATCCCAAGAATTCAACTTCAGTCAAGTTGAAAACACATTTTTCCAACTTAGCGAAAAGTTTGTGTTGACGCAATCTCTCGAGGAGCATTTTCACGTGTTTCCGATGTTCAGTTTCCAATGAAGAATAAACGAGGATGTCATCAATGTAAATAACAACACACACATCTATGAGCTCTCTGAGGACATCGTTCATAAAATATTGAAAGGCGGCCGGGGCATTGCAAAGTCCGAAGGGCATGACCTGATATTCAAATAGCCCCTACTTGGTGCGGAAGGCCGTCTTCCATTCATCGCCCTCTTTTACTCGTACCAAGTGGTAGGCTCCTCTAAGATCCAGCTTTGTATATATGCATGCTTTTCTGACTTGATCCAGGAGTTCAGGGATCAAAGGTAACGGATATCTATTCTTAACGGTGATCTGGTTCAGGGCGCGATAATCTATACAAGTTCTAAGGTCCCCTTCTTTTTTTGGAACGAAGAACAAAGCTGAGGAAGCAGGGGACTTGGAAGGATGAATAAACCCATTCGCTAGGTATTGATCCAGGTATTGTCGGAGGTGAAGATTCTCAGGCTCGGTGAGGGCATAAATTCTACTACAAGGAGGAGTTGGTGGTTTGGAAAATACTCGAGCATCAAACTTGGAACGATCGGCCTTCCTGTTCTGCAGTCTGTGGTCAATTTGAACGACTAAGTCAATATAGTCCGAACAGTCTTGCGGGGGAGACACTACTTGGGCTAACACATCTTTGAGCTCTCCACGTAGACCTCTATAAAACAGCGTAATCCTTTTGTCCTCAGGCCATCGAGTTTCCACTATCAGTCTGTTGAAAGACGCAATATAAGCCAAAAGGTCTTGATTACCCTGTCGCAATGAAAGGAGCTCATTGTCCAAGGCCTGCCCCTGTGAATGTCTTGCAAACAGTTTTTCCATACTGAGCTGAAAAGCTTGAAAATCATGGAGAACCGGATCATCTTGATTAACTAGAGGGATCGACCAGTCTGCCGCATTGCCACTAAGGTACGAAAGCACGAAAGCTACCTTAGCTTGATCAGTTGGAAAGGCTGCTGGCCGGCATAAGAAGTGCAACCGGCACTGATTAATAAATACTGCAAACCTCTTTGGGTCACCAGAAAATCGTTCGGGCGGAGCCAGAGGTACATTCCCAGGTAGGTTGATCTGCACTGGGTTCGTAAAGGATGTTGAAGGAAGATTTGCCCCTGATGCTGGTAACTGAGTTTGTCCGGCTTGTGACTGTAGCAATTGTCTAGCGAGATCGTCTGTTCGCTCCTTGGAAATAATCAGTTCCCTTCTTAGAGCATTCGTTTCCTGACGGGCTGCATGCACTTCTGCTCTTAGTTCCCCAAGTAACTGGGCTAGCTGGTCGGTATCCGAGGTTTCCATAGCGCCTGGGTGGGAGTTTTGCGGTAGGCTTTGCGTTCTGTAACGCTCACCTGATTCCCGCAGAGGCGCCGGTCTTGACTGGGTGAATGCCGTATCTTCAAAGGTGATGTGTAACACACGGTTGGCTCTTTGGGCTGGACCTCTGTGCGCTGTATGTCTGACTCGAAGAGTAAGATGTCTGCAGATAGAAAATATGGGATTAATGAACTGGGGTTATTGGGTGCCTTTCTCCTCTTCCCTTTCTCTTCTCCTGTAGAACCCCAAAGGTTAACGCCCTCACCTTAGGTAAGTGAACGCCGAACTCTCCATCTGCCTCGGGGCAGGGTGCCGTAACCAGTTTCTTCACTGGATAAGGGTGCAGGCCTCTTGACCTCAGAGGACTGCTGTCCGTCGTTAACTGCACGAACGGTAAGTTCTGGGCACTTCAAATGTCTTAAAAGTCTTTTGTAATGATATCCCTTGTTTTGCAGGGTTCCGGCGATGGCGGATGGCGGGCTGATGAGAGTTGAGGATCGAACCCGCGTGAGGAATAGAAGCGCCTGGAAGCACGTAAGTAAGCGCTTGTAGCCTGCTTCACGATGCGCACTAACTGTCCCTTTTATCTTGCAGGTACAAGTTCGGAGCTTTAGAGAAGCTGAAGGGTGCTGGAATACCCACTGGATTCGGCGTGGGAAGGAGTAATGGCACGTGAGTAATAAAGTTGCCCAATGTCTTTAAACGCACCTTCTTTTGTCTTTCAGATGCGGGATGCAGCGCCGAAGGCCTCCGGAGCGTGCGAAGAGCTGGTAAGCTTTTGTCTTTCAGATGCCGGAATGCAGTGCGAAGACCTCCGGAGCCTGCGAAGAGTAGGTAAGCCTTTGTCTTGCAGATGCCGGAATGCAGCGCGAGGCGTTGGTGACAGCCGATGGAGCAGGTAAGAGATGCGCTGCCACTGAAGACCGTAGTGCTAACCTGTTCTTTCTTTGTCTTTACAGGTGCTGCTGAAGACTGGATTCCAGGATGGTAAGCCTTTGTTCCCTTAGGCCCAGGATCAGAAGCAGAAGACACGATGAGCGTTCTGCTGCAGAGAATGCAGAATAACGCAAAGCAAGATTCATCCATCGGGTGTGGTTTAAATAGCCTCCTGTAGTGCTTAGGTGTCTCCTTCCACAACCACGCCTAGGTAAGAAAAGAGTTCCTGCTTTCCAGAAGAGTTCCAGTGTTCTGAACCTAGGGAGTGGCTCCTGCCCCACCCAACAGGAAAAGTAGTCCCAAACAGAAGAGGATCAGGGGTTCAACTGGCAGGTAAGTAAGCAGCATGGTCTGCTGCAGGTAAGTCCACCCAAGCATAATGAGCCCGGCGCTTCCAGCGTTGGGACTGGGCATCTTTATGAGCCTGGTGCCACTGGCGCCAGGACAGGGTCCAAAAGGTCCCAATTGGGACTGGCTGGCACTCGGAACCGGGGTTATGGGTCTGCTTCCAAGGGAGTCGGGCAAGTCCTGATCTTTTGGAAGCAGAGATCATGACAATAATACAGTGCGCCATTGGCACCTGTGCGGGTCAGTACCCAGCACTGAAATGCTTTTTGCAGACACTAGTAGGCCTTCCAGATCCAATAATAGGATTGTGCCAGCGATCAGCTCGGGGAGCACTACAGGTCAAAAAATGAAGTCAGGGGGTACTCTCCACTCCTTTCTGGTAATCTGGGGAACAGCTCATGCAAGTACTTTGATGCCGTAAACAAACATGTCAGGGTTGACAGGGATACCTCTCACTGCCACATCACTCGCCACACCGTATATCACTAGCATTGCTCTTAGGGAGCACATGCCAGGTGTGGCGCAGATGAAGCCTCTGTCTGTAAATGAAATCGTCATGTTCAATTTTCTAAGTAGATCTCTACCGAGCAAGTTGACAGAAGAACTCTCAGAGTACAGGAGGAGGCTCGTACGACCTTCCCTCCCACCTTGATGTCTAGATCTTTTGTCTAAATAACCATTAAAACAGCCCCAGAGAATCCCTGCGTCTCAAGAGTATTTTCTGATAGTCACCTTCGCTGATGCATGACTTCTCCACCGTAAACATCAATTGTTTGGTCCCTATCTCTGCCCCCGCCAACGGTTCCTCTTCTGGATTTAAGGTCATTGACAGGACTGCACACACAAGTGCTATCTGTGCGCTGTACTAGTCGGGTAGGTGTTGGTCCGAAGGAACGAAAAAGGGTTTACCCCTAATACTGTAGCCCTTTGAAATGGGGATGCTGCGCTGTTAGGTGCAGTGCCGAAAGTGTGTCTGTTTTCGGTTTGCTGTTGGTTAGGGCAGGGCTGATATGGCTGCACTGCTTGTTGATGGTGTGGTGGGTGAAAGGGGCCGGGGATCTGTGGTGGCATCTGTGTGTAGGCCTGATGAATCTCGTAGGGTATCAAAGTCATTCGGGCAGTCGGCTCTTGGGACACTCATAATGTTGCTGGTTGTAATTGTAGTTCCCCCCTTGCCTGCTGCGGCACTCTCTTGAAAAATGGCCCCACCTCCTGCATGTCCAGCATTGCCCAAGTCCCCCCATCTCTGGGTCCTGGACCTCCAAATCCCCACCCCCCCTCTAGGCCCTCGAAACCCACCTCATCCTAGTTGCTGTCCTCCTTGCCACTGGGGTCCTGGAAATTGCTGGTTTCCTCACCACTGCCCTTGTCCTCCTCTAGCTGAAACCGCCGCTATTTATGCTTGGGCCACATTAGAAGCACACACTTCATCCCCCATCTGCTCTGGGGGCGGCCATGTCGATACTGCGGCCACTTTCACCGATTTATGTTTAACTAATTTTGCTTCCTCTGCCTGTCGCCTTTGTATAGGTTCCTTTTCTCGTTCTTTGATTCTCCTATACTGGTGAATTATAATGCTTTGTATCTCGGGCCACCCCTTTGCTTCCACCCCTGCTATCTTATCGAGTGCTTTCTGCACTTCCTTGGGGAGCCCTCTTTTTACTATAAAATAGAAGAGTGACGTTGACTGATCCCTGGTGCTGCCCGTTTCTACTCTCCACATCTCTTGGACCCTAAGAATATACTGCGCAGCGTCTATCTCATCCCCAATTGTGCACTGCATTATTGATTTTAAATCTGGGGTGTCTGGGAATGTGCGTCGCAGCGCATCCCATACTTGTGCCTGTAAGGGATCTATCCCCCTTCGAGTCTCTCAATGCAAATGAGATACCCCTCTGCCAACGCGGAAGAAGACAGGAGAAGACAGTAGAACGCATAGACGATGAGTTCTTCCTACCAATGTACCCCTTGGTTGTTCGAATACGACAATCCACAGTGTCCATTGATGGAAAGACAGGGAATTCAACCTCGACCCACCGGCTGCAAAGCAAAAGACATACGGTTAGCAGTGTAACAGTAAACACAAGCAAGAGACTACTTGAATAAGAAAATATGGCTAACCTCTGAGTCAGAGCAGACCAAGACACCAGGCCCTAAATACTACAGTGCTTTTGTCAGTGTTTTCAGAATCAGAGTAACACCTATAACACAGTACAAAAATTAGAAGAGGTGCTAGCCCAGGGAACAACAGAGCACAGAAAGGAATTACCCTGGTTGTGGTCCCTTAGTGGCACAGATGGTACAACGTAATTTCATCGCCTGCAGTTTTATCACCGGGTTTTTTGCCGCCGATTTTTTTTCTAAAAAAAATCATCGAATTTTTGGGGGGGTTAAAAAAATATATACGTTGGGTGTGGGTGTACGGGGATATAAAAATAATTAAAGGGGATAGGGGATTTGGGGAGGTAACCACCCCATAAAAAATAAATGCGATGATTTCTTTGAAAAAAAATCTTCAGTAAAAAACCCTGCAATGAAACTGCAGGCGATGAAATCACATGGAACCGGCACAGATGTGGAGTCCGGAAGTGAAGAGAGATGGAAGAGCTCCTTGAAGTGGGACAGAAACCCTTGAAGTGGAATGGAAATCCTTGGTGTGAAGCAGAAAGTAATATCCGTGAAACAGTTCTACCCCGACTGCACAAGGACACCCAAGAAAAGTGCAGTAGCAGTCTCTAGTCCATGCAGAAACAATCCCAATGATTTGCAGTTTGTGCGGTGGATCGGAAGTACCAAACAGTGCGTGAAAATAAACAGAAGGAACGGTTGAAGCAATATGAGAGTAGTCTTTTGAGGGCCGAAAAAAATCACAGGTCGTGGAAGCAGGCGAGGTCGTCATTGTGCGGGCAGTGTCTAGTATGGAACGTTGAGAAACAGGCAGTTCGTAGGCAGGCAGAAGTATCTGGCAACAGGCGGGCGTAGCAGTACAAAGGGAGATACAAAGAGACAGTCCGTATGGCAGGCAAGGGTCAGAATGATACGAGAGCGAGGTACAAATCAAGGGATAAGGCAAAGGCATAGTCCAAAACCAGAAATTGGTCTAGGACAATGGAGTGAGGAAACAGAAACAAGAAATAACAGAAAAGAAACCAGCAACTTCATTTCGAAGTGCCGTTCCTCTGCAGTGGGCGTTCTTTATGTTCAATTCCAATCACGTGACTCGTTTCCTTGCGTGAGTCAGGTGACGGATCAGACGGTCACACTTCCCTAATCGCCATGGAAGTGCACACTTCTCCAGTTTCCATGGTAACACATAGCGAGAAAGGAATTGAGCTTTCCGATACAGTGGAAAAAGACGTGAATGGAAACGCTGCAGCGCTTTCTGGATTATTGGATGTTTCCCAGTGTCGGCGCTTGTAGCCTCACCGTTGGTAGAGTGTAGTTTGGGAACAGCTGATGTAATATCAAGGGAATAAGTCCCACCAGAGGACTGAGTCCTGACAGTGTCCTAATCTTATTGAATGATGCTCCATCATGGGCATTGTTACTTAATGTTACTCCCGGGTACCCAGGTTTAATCCACACTGTCTCTGGTGATCTCCTACTGCTGCTACCAACATATTCTTGATGTCCCCTGTTGCTAAGGGTACTCCTGTTGTGTTTTTTCAAATGTATAGATCCATGTCTCTGCGCCCGCGGGAGCACCTTGAAGAGGATATTTTTGTCCATTTGTGCCCAGGGTACATAGTGTGGTCGCGCTGCTCCTTTGTGTATAAGCGCCATTTGCATTTTCAGTTTTTCTTTCCCGCCCTTAGTTGCATTTCCCATTTTCCGTGCTAACGCTTTTCTGCCAAATCTTTCTCTTAGCCTTCCATTCCATAGACTCTCTAGTCTCGGCGTGGCCTTGGGTGCCTGTGCGCCCCCTCCCACTCCTTCTTCTTCAGTTTTGTCAAAGTCACTCCAATATTCCCCGTCCCCTCTTCGGGAGCCTACATTCTCATATCCCAAGCTGTCGGTTTCCCCATCCCGCTCTATGTGGACGGTTCTTTTAGGTGCACTGTCTATTCTAATTAGGAAGTCACTTGACTTCCACTCGTCCCCGGGTGGCTGTTGGGGTGCCCCTTTGGGCAACATTGGTGTCTCTCCCTCCCTTGTCGCTTCACATACTGCCCATGAACTGGCCAATTCAGTGCGTGTTGACACCAGGGCTACTTCTAGGTCTCTTGCGCTCACCCCACTGTGGGCACTAACCTCCAGGGGCGAGACATATGGCAGGGGTGGGGCTGTGCTAGGTGTGGCCACAATGGTGTCCGCTGACACGTATGTCGGGTTGGTATACACTTCTGCTGTGTGCGTTTTTAGTCTTCCCTTTCTTCTCACCCTTTCCTGCTCCCATCTCCTTGTTACTGTCAGGCGTCGCCCCTTTACCTGTCGAATCCTCTGTTTCTTTAAAAAATGTCAAGAGGTTTAATACTTCTCTCCTATTTTGTAACGGCCTCCCCTTATACTTTGCTGTCAGGAAGGTAGACATGTGTTCCAGTGCACATTTGTCAAAGGCTCCTTGCTCTGGCCAGGAATGGGGCATTCCCCCCTTTAGTCTCAATCACCCATTGGTTGTGGTACTTTTAATTTTCTGACAATACAAGGGCAAAGCCTTACATATATGGTCTATGGGCGTCTCTGTTCCCATGGTTGCATCTGGCATGTGTTTTGTGTCGAGGCAACACCTAGTCTATTACACGACAATCAAAATGGAAAATCGTTCAACATGTTTAAAGCAAAATAGAGTTCAGTCTTGTCTTTAGTACATGTCAATGAACTCACAGAAAAATCATTTGTTCACTGTTCCCCCTCCCACTATTCCCTAATCGAGCTTCTTTGCACACCCACCACAAACTCTCCTGATGCGCACACACACGCATACCATACATGCCCCTCCTGGGCCTCCTCCTTACACTTTAAAGTACACCAACAAAACAAACAAAAAAAACAAGCTAAAACAACAACCACTACTTTTCCCGAGCTCTCTAATTATACGCAGCTCCTATATTTCTCCTTATTGTTCTCCCGCAATGGTTGTGACAGTACATGTGGCAACACCCTCCCCCTTTACTCAGAGGGTTTGGGGGGGTCCCGTATTCCTTTTTCCTTATCCTTAATATACTAAAAATGGGCAGACTAAATCAACACAATCCACAAACCAAAACACACTCTCAATTTCATTCAGCGCGTGGTCACCCTATTCATACTGCTCCACATTCCCAATCCTACCTTTTTATCCCTTGCAGGCTATACTCATGTGTTCACGTTCTCCCGAAAGCCTCCATTCGCGGGGATCCACAACAGGCCCACACCTCTCCTTGGGGCCGCACGCGGCTCCAACGAGCAGGTGGGATTCGTCAAAGATGGCACCCACAAGGCCACTCGTGGTTTGCGTTTTGGGACTGGTCACCGTAGGTGGGCATGACCCTTTCAGAGAGGCCACCTGGTTACCTCCGCAGGTACGGGGGCAATGGAATCGCATCACAAGGGTCACCAAATGAAGGAAAGTCCCTTTTTACACACACTCCAGAGTGAATACAACCCTCTAGGGAAATAGGCCAGGTGATAGCGTTGCAAGGATAACAAGGTTTAATAATACGAAATACAAATATCAGCAAAGGACTCTGCTGCTCGAGAACGTTCTGGTTATTCTGAGAACAAGCAGGAGCTTAAAAATCTGTGTGGCGTCATCATATACAGTAAAAACTGGTGCCACTGATTGGCAAGACAATATACATGGCCTGCTCTATAGGGGGTGCCGGGCTACCATTGGTTGGTTTCTTTGCCATCTATCAGGCTCCACGCGGGTCAGCTGGGCTCATTCTGTTGTCTGGTGACGGTCGGGTCGCTCGTAAAATACAATGTTACATTTATACTAACATGCTAAACCTACTCCTACATCATTATGGCATGCACCTGGGCGGCTCGGGTGTTGGTGCCAGGGGCAAGGGAGGATAAAATACAGTAACACTGACCCACACATTCTGGGCTTCATTGATACTATATCTCCCGCACCCAAGGTAGACAACCTGGGTTTTGATCGATAATGTATCCATCCCTGTACCTCATGTTACCAAGGGTGTGTTTAATGCTGGGCGGTGAAACAGTCACGTATGCTTAGATCTTTTATGGGCGCTTGATTTGTGCTAGGACACGGGGGTTGCTTGCTTATCATAGAATGCAGGAGTGTGGGGGTCGGGTCAGTGGTGTGGGGTTGGCTTTGGGCTGGCTGGGTGCGGGTTAGAGGTCTGCTGGCAGCATAGTGGTGATGAATGGATGCTGTGCGCAGTCTGGTGTTGTCTCTCACTCTTACATGGCGCATTCCTCTGAATGTTGCAACAGTGAAGGGACATGGGGAAAGTGGACTTCCATGAGAACTGGCGGCGCAGATTTATTCTGCCTTAATGATGTTGGGCCTGGTGAAATCTTTCCATGGAGCTCGGCTGGTGCAGCGCGGTCATGCAAGTCTATGCTTTCATCATAAATACAAAATATTTCTTTCTATGTGTCTCCTAATGCCATGCATCTACTGTTCACGCTATGTAGCTTTTTGCACTGAGCTTCATAGTGTGGTTTTCTCCCCCCTTATATACTACACTATCTCATAGGGGATCTGCCTCACCTGAAAGCGCTTAGGTGGGTGTGATATACTAATTTCCATCCCAACACAATTCCTTAACTTGTTAGAGAATTCTGCAGCAAAACAGATCTGTATATTCATACTGCCCGAAACCTATTTCCCTAGGACTCCCATGCATGTGTACCTATATGTGTATGTTCAGGACTACCGCATCCCCTCAAACTGATTTCCCCATTGCTAATCTCTTACCTCGCAGGCACATGTAGAGCTCCCCGCTGCCTGATTGTTAAGTGCTATGTGGCATGACACACCTGTATTGAGTTTATATTGGATCAGCAATTTTGATATTAATCTTGCTGTGCACATTCAATTCGAAAATGTATCAACTAAAAAACAAACAACACTAAAAATAACGCATATCTCATTCCCATTAGCTACACTAGATGATTCAGACTAAATTGACACATTATGTCAACATCGATGTCACCCCAGCCACCAATATTGCACATGCAATTCAAACTTCTCTTTTCCAGTCGGACCTTATCAACCACCCCAAGAAAAACATAGGCAGCTAGAGCCGTCATCAAACGAAAGTAAGATTATTATGGGAAAATCCCCTTAAAATAAGAATTCCCTAAGAAAACCACAAATAGGATTTATATTCATGTAAAACACTTTTCAGTCATCCCACAACCGAGGCAAAATAGAATATACATCAGTGGGGTCATGAAGGAGACTGCAATTCAGACAAGATGCCCACCAAAGTAGTGCAGTACTGAGAATGACACTTCCTGTCAAAATTATTTACTTCAAAGTGATGTGAGGGATGAGGCGAGATAGAAGGAAGGGGGTTGAAGTGACTGGGAGAGAGGGTAAGATGAGCAGAAGACCAGGTTACCCACACAAAAGAGGTCCACGGTGCAGAAGCCCACCCAAAAAACTACAGCCTCCAGCGTTCTCTGGAGACCAGTCCACTACTGACATCAGCACTTGACTGTCAGTCCATATAGTACTTGGTAAGAGACCCACCTGTGGGGCCTTTGGTATGGGCACACCAATCTCTGTTTTAACAGGGATCAGTGTACTGTTGGGGGCACATAACCTTCTGCCATACTGGATTAGGATGCATGCATATCAGGTGTGGGCAAAAAGACCCATGTTGTAAAGTGTGTATAATATATTTACATGTATGTACACACACACACACACACATCCTTTAATCACACGAAATTGGTTAACCTACAGGGTACTCCTAATTGAAAATTGTATCTTTACTCACAAAAAAGTTGGATGATAGCATCAGGCAAGATATAACTGTAGTTTCAAAGAACTGACATCACATTAAGCAAGGCATGTTTGGGCACCTTTTTTCATGCACATTTCCCCCACATGTCTAAGCTCAATAATGAACACCATCCATGTACATATGCTGTATCTCTTGCGGTTCATTTTGGTAAAGGTGGGAAATTGGACGCTCTACAGTATGGAACTGAAGATGCCTCATTGGCACGGAGGAGCCTGCAACCTCTTTCAAAAACACACTTTCTAAATTCCTGAAGGGAACAGGCCACAGATGCCTGTACAGTTTATCATCTTACCATGTCCCAATAGTGAAGCACTAGTTGATGTTTGGTTTCTGACTCCCGAACGCCGGACCCTGAACCACAAACATAATTTAATAAATACCAGAGTAGGTGTAGTCTACATATCTGTGGTGATAGAAGTGAGGAACACATTTGCTTTTTTCAGCTTTCATGACTGAAACAGCTCTTCTTTCTGCTAAACATTTGTGTGCTGGTCGTGGGAGCTGCAATAAACTCGACACTTGGCTATTCAATTCTCTCTATTCTGCCTCCGCTCCGCCCGCTACCCCATGCATGTTGGAAAAACGTCAGTGGATACAGAGGCGGTTGAGCGCCTTGTCTGTGGATAAGAGCTCGGGTATAGGCCAAACTGGCGTGAATGGTCATTAAGTCCCTAAACAGCATAGCACTTATCTATTCGAGGAACAAACCCCGGCTTCACTTTATTCTTCTTGTAATCTTAGACCTGCAACCGTTTCCTGCTATCCACAAAGCTTTAAACTTCCCCCATAGGGGGTCAGCGGTTTGTCGTACAAGCACCAACAATATGGAATAGCTTCCCCGCCACAAGCCAAAGCACTGGCTTAGAGCCCTACACAAATCGCTTTCACTAGTAGTTCGGTGACCAGCACCAGAGGCGTTGCTGTGTTAAGGGGCTATAGACCCGGGTCTTTTGGTTGTAGCCCAGGATAGAATCTCAGGGGCTACAACCAAAAGGCTAGGTAGACCCAAGTCCCGACAGCTCCGCCATTAGCGTAGCCCCAGATATTTTCCAGAACTAGCAGCACCCCTGACCAGCACCTGGAGACACTTTGGTCATTTGTGCACTACACAAGTGTACTGAATCAGTCAATTAGAGTGGGTACATATTTAGCTGTGGCATCTCAGCAGGCACGTATATTGATTTTGCAGAGGAAGGTGTGGCGGGTTTATAAATCATCACACCTGATCTCAGCTTGGTTAATCAGTAAGAGTGATTACGCCCAGTTCCTATCTTTTGTAGCAAGGGGTTAGCCCACCAAGAACATCCTCAAAGTTGAAGCAAAAGAAATGGCCCTTGATATATACTGGGGTGGCCATTTCTCGTTTCTGCTTCGTTTGAGTAATTAAACTTTATGTACATGTTTATGTGATGTTATGCCAAGGGAATTTGTAGAACGCTCTATCGCCATATCAGTCACCTCATAGCACTATGCTAACTTGCTTTCTATTGGCACTGAACAGCATAGGTCATTGATGGGGCTTTCTTAGAGACGCCAAGAGGCAAGTTGCAGCCCTGTGATGCAGCTTCATCTAAGCTAGAGCCGACATTTTCTATTTACTATATAATCCTCTTTGGGAAAGCAATCACATTCTGTTGGGTAGGCCTGGGCTTCATGCTGCCATGTATTCTTCATAAATGTACTTGAAGGACCTTCTACTTTTTGAGCAGGTGGTGGAAACAGCCGATATATCAGCCTTTACTTCATCTATGTTTCATGTATGCCATGCTGATGTATCATAAATGTACCAACACATCTCATACCGGCCAACATTATGAACGAGATAAATACACGTACAATAGACAAATAGCACCAGATTTCCAAGCCCCATAAAACTACATTTGATCGAGTGAAGCTGTGGCAAATATGAAACCTGAATGCACATTTGGACTAGATAAAACCATAGCCTCATTAAATCACACTGGTATACAGCAATATGTTTTAGATTAACCACTGTGAAGTAAACAGTATATAAGAAGCAACACACAAGACAGTATTTGTCTAGTTCTATTCCTGAAGCACTTGCACAGCAAGTAGCGGGGGGCATCTGGGCGCTGGGTCAAGCCTTGAGCTGCCCAAGAGTGTAGGGATGAGAATAGGAGCATTTAAACAGTCCTTTTATGAGGCAGAATGATGCCTGCCCTGCAGATATCAGTGACATGCTAATTCCAGAACCCTGAGCATGTGATTGCCTCCCTCCGGCCCCCACCACCTTATCCCTTAAGCAATGCACAATAGGCTTGTGTTACTAGAGGGTAGTCCTTGGAATGGTAGGTCTAATCCGGGCTGTAATGCAGAAGGGTGCCTGACCACAGATGCTTTATGGGACACAGTAAGCAGTCTACTGGGACCTGGGATGGGAGGCACCGACCGCACTGGTGTAATGCAGTCAGCACTCAGTGTTTAGTGAGCGTTCTGTCAACTGACCTCTGGCTGATTCAGAGACGAGAGAGTATTTTTTTGGAAACATGTAAATACAAGACAGTGAAAGAGACAACTTTTGCCGCTTCAATCCCTCAGACAATGGTGCCAAAACAGGTGCGAGAGGGAAGGGCTGCTGTGATACTTGCATCCTTTTGTAGCTTCATGCAGCAACAAAACAATAAGGAGTGTGCACTACTGCATGACCTCAATGGCGTTTCAGACCAACGAGAGGAACATAGCCATTTGGTTAGACATCACAGAGAAGCAGCTTGTAGTGTTGGATGACTACCTGCTGGTGGCCTTAAAACATTCTGGACTAAACAGAGCCATAACTATTGCTGACCACCATAGCTTGCTATCACATGAAGAGAAGGACACGGGTGCTAAATGAACAGTTCTACAACAGAGTGCCTTCTTTTCACAGAAATGCAGCCAAGAAATAATGAGTAGCCCTTTTCTCCCTGGATATCACAGCAATCACCATTGTGGCCCCTCCAACCTCAACCCTATCCTCATGCATGCACGGGCTCACATCCTTCACCTGTTGAGCAGCCCTGACCAAATGTACACTGATGAAACTGGGATTGTGCGCTATCTTGGATAGTGCCCAGAAAGAATGCCAAAGCTTTCTTCTGGATTCGTGAGATTAGGCGGCACAGAAACACGAATGTGCCCACAGGTATTTCAGAAAAGAGAAGCTCCAATTAATGAAAAGAAGGGTGGAATGTTAAGGACATTCCTGCTGTACTCTGCGTTCGGCGTGTTTCCACTCAGGGGAATATCACTCAGCATATCTCATCGAATCCTACTCACTCAACACGATTTTGACCCTGGAATCAAGATGTATTAATTGGAATTACTTCTATACTTCAAAGGGATTGTTAGATATTTTTGTTTCAACAATTTCTATTGAACTGTGTGTAAACAACAAATGTTAACAAGACACATGTGCCATTGTGAAGCCTTGAGAAGAACCCAGAAGGATCCAAACAAGTGCTGGTTAGGGAAAGAATTTGGACTGTTATAATGCTATTACATTAAATCATTGTGATACTTAAATTCTTTGTCCAAGTATCAGTTGGATATGCGTGTAGTTATCAGTGTGTACACCTTTCTTGGAATTTTACTAAGTAGGCGTAGGGCACAGCCTATCACACACTTGAACACGCAGCAACCCATGAATATATTGATAAGACACTTTAGTATATTTTTTTAAACCTCATACGCAGTTTAGCCTGGTCTGCCCAATCCTTAACTCTACTTCTCATTCACATTGCAGAGAGCTAGGCATAATATATTATTAAATACTTAAAAACTTAACACCATGAATGTATCCATTAGACGTAGAGAAAATATCTATAGGTTGGTTCATTACTTTTCTAAAAACGTTGGTACAGGCCATTGGTTCTTGTACGGAAAAGAGGGTATGAGGGCACAACGTGTTTTATTTTGAAAAAGCACAGTCTACCACAAGGGTAGTTGGAGGCTGTCATCAAATGCCAAAGGTATGCAAACGATCACTGCCTCCTGTGTTTGGTGACTGGTGCGGTCACGTGACATTTTTCGTCCTTTCCTAATCCTTTCCATGTCTCTCTTCTTGTTGTCTACCATCCTCCCAGTGTACTTGTTGAATTTCTTGAATATCCGATCTTCTTTTATCCCACGTTGTCCCATCTTCGTCACCGCTTTTTCTTCTTGGGGATTTCAACCTCCCTTCCTCTAACCCATCGTGCCCTTTGCTGCCTTTACTTGCCGACTCTTATCATTTGGATTTCCTTCCCTCTCCCCCTTCTCATCATTCCGGTACCTGCCCCGATTTAATTTTCCGTCACTTCCTCCTCCCTCTCCTGTGTCTTCCTGGGCGTTATCATTGATACTTCTCTCGTTTTATTTTCACATTTCTTCTATTGCTCGCTCTTATCGTTGCACACTTTTCAATAGCCGTCGTACTCACCCATATCTCTCTTTTCATGTCACGAAACTTCTTATTTTTTCCCTTGTCTCTTCTCACATTGATTACTGCTCATCTCGATCGCTTGGTCTTCCTGCCTCCCATCTTCTTCCTCTTTGTTCTGTTTATAATTCTTCGGTTCGTCTCCATTTTTCTGTCCCCGCTCTGTCTTCTATTATACTCTCCCTACTTTCTATTTCACTACTTCTTTTTGAATCCCATCTTCTCTACCACTTTCTCTCAATTGTTTTCAAATGTACCAATGGTCTCGTCCCCCCCTTACCTCTCTGCCCTACTCTCGTTCTATGTCCCATCTAGCCCTCTCAGATCACAGAAGGTATTTCTTTTACCTGTTCCCAAACCACCCTGTGCTTCTTCTTGTTTCAGTTTCTTTACTTTATTAGCTCCCAGACATTGAAACTCCCTTCCCCTCTCACTTCGTTCTGCCTCATCTCTCCGTATCTTCCAATCAAACCTTAAATCTCATCTTTTATCTTCTCTTGTCTGTCAATCCTCTTGCTTTCCCCTCTTTACATTTCATCATGATTGTACTGTTTTTTAAATATATTTTGTCCAGCGCTTTTGGTGAAAAGCGCTCAATAAATCCACTGAAATCAACATGAAATTAAATGAATTTAACTGTCTCCTTACAGGATTCCCAGAAAGATGCACAAGGACCGTTCTGAGATCAAATTTTAAAATACGTAAAGCAACTGATATGGGCAAAATGCTGCACCGGCAGGTGATATTCACCTGAATATGTAAACAATACTGCCGCAAGTCTCTAGAAGATAGGATACATAAGAACATTTGCAAAAAGAATGGCTTAACGTCTGATCAATGTTGTATGTTGTGAGAAACCTGATGCTGTTCTCTCACCCACTGTCCTGGGATCTTCCATTCAGGTGGCCAGGGAAAGGCCATCGCTTTCGGATCCCGACCCTGGGGGTGGACAAGCGAGGGAGGATCACCTGAGTGGAGGGTCACAGGGATTGGGCAGAGAATACCCGAGGGCGAGACATGGTATTCCCCCTCTCTCCATTTCCCATCTGAAACCCCTTCCTCAGGTTTCCTGGGATACTTGCAATCCTATTCCATATCAGCCTCCCCTTTTCTGACAAATACTGGGAAGAACAAGAGGCAACCTAGAGTAGTGAGGATTACCTGCATGAAACACCTTGAGAAACAAAAGGAAAACTGCCAACTACTGCCATTAGGTTGTCCCTTAATAGGGACAGGCAGGGTTAGGCATTTCACACTGACTACTCACATCTGACTCCAGTTGACTGATGTGAAGTATAAAAGGTGTGGTTTTGCACAATCAGGAGAGCTAGAAGTGAATCCTGAAGGAAGCCAAAAAGCCAAGGAGCTTGGAGCTGAAGCGAGAGGAGCCTGGAGGATCTGGAGGAGAGCGGCATGCTGCGACTCTGGCCGGTGCCTGTGAGGGCCTGCAGCGTGGCTAGGGAGCTGTGTCTATAGCTAGCCGGATTGAGGCATCCTGTGTCCTGCTGGTGGCGTGTGGAGGAGTGCTTGTTCCCTTGGGGCATGTGCTGGTCACAAGGGGGTCTGAGGGGCAGGTGATGAGACCCTGGCCTCGATCCCATATGCTCTGAGAGGACCTCACCAACGCAACGCTCTGTGGTGTGATTCCAAGGGGAAAGTGATGAGAAACTCGGGAGCATGCGGCTAGCTGGAGCGGGAAGGGAGAAAGGACAGAATTTGTAAGCAGCACAAAGCAGGAAGCAAGAAAGATAGCAGAAAGTAAAAAGAAAGCAGGAGAGAGGTTCTGACAGAGCAGAAAGGAAGAAAAGGGCTTGAAGATAAATGAACAGGGTGTGAGTGACCCAAAAGTGAAGGAGAGGTGCAAGTGAGCACCAGAAAGCAAAATAAAGTAACCAAGAAGGGTGCAAGTGACCCAAAAGTGAAGTGAAGGTGCAAGTGAGCCCCAGTGAGCGAATCAAGTGTGCAAGATGCACAGAAAGGAAAAGGACAGGTGCATGGGTGCACAAAAGCAAAGAAATTAATGTGCAAGAGGCACAGTGAAGAGAAATTGAGCCCAAGGGGAAGGTGGCAGGGGCACAGCAAGCCAAGAGAGAGCAAGTGAGCACAACAAAGTGGAAGATAACCAAGCGGTGCAGGAAGCACCTGGGAGAGGAAAGGATAGAAGAGAAGCAAGTACAGAAAATAGACAGAAGGGCCAAAGATCAGAGTGGGCGCACGTAGGACAAGCCAAGAACATAACGTTTTCGAATGTTTCTGATATTACCATATGAGAAGGTTGTATGTGAAAGGAACTGTAAACAAGAGAAAGGCACATCTTGAGAAGTTGAACTTTTTGTTTGAAACTGAAGGGGCCTGAGCTTGGGGAAGGGAACCCTAAGAGGCCTAACAAAGGTGAACCTTTATTTGGTGAAACAATGAGGCATAGGCTGGCAGAAGGGAACCTTGAAACGCCTGGAAGAAACTGTGTTATATTTTTTTTGTTTGATTTGAAATTTTTAAATTTGGAAGGAGTGAAGCTTGGGGAAAGGAATCCCCAGGAACTAAAGACATTGGGAATTGCTGAACAGAGTATAAGAACTTTGTGGAGAAGAGCTGATGTACACATTCTTTTTGATTGTTCTCAACTTTGATGATACTAACCCAGCCACACCTGGTGAGAAGACAATCTGAAACCAGCCTTGGTATATATTTCTTTTTGAACCACTATTTTGCCCTTAAAGATACTTCCTACCACATTCTATCAGAGAGAGAGGGAAGCATAGGTTTAGACACAAACAGATTTTGGTTTTGGACTTTCAGACATCGCCGGGCCTTAGAAACATCAGTTGATGGAACCATCCCTTTAGAGTTAGGGCCAGTTTGGTATTACACCAAATCCAGCCACTTAACTGTGCAAATTAGACAGTTGTTTGAGAGGGACCTGTATGATGGTACCCAGTGGATGGGTGTCAGATATTTGAGCAGTGATGCATGTGTATGAGAAGAGCCCTGATAATGATACCCAGTGAATTGTTGTCAGATATTTGCACTCTCTTTACTGTGCCAGCAAGATAGGTGTATGAGAAGTGCCCTAATGATGGTACCTAGTGGACACGTTTCAGATAGCTATCCCCTCTTCACTGACATCTGGAGTTGTCTGCATTCCTCTGCCACAACAGGGAAGAGTGGCGGTGTATCCAACCTGGGGTTAACTATCATCTGATCAGAATCAGACTTATTTCTTATTTGTGCTTTTTGTGTTTGTAAAATAAGTGTTCCTATTGATAGGGTCTCTCCATGCACACAGTAATGCATAAAAGAGGATAAAGAGACAATAAAAGGTCTCGCTGAGTGTCACATGATCCATTCATATCCACCAATCTAGGAACCCACATGCAATAGCTGGGCAAATATATTGTAGAAGTGACTCATTCGGGTTGAGCTCCACTCAAACGCAATGGAATGAAACAAAACCCTGCACAAACATCTCAAAGACCACAGTATGAATTTCCCAAGATTGTGCCATTTATCTCCCTCCTGGGTGGAACCGACCAATTCCCTCCACTACATGAATCCCACATTTGTGTACTCTACTCTCTTTCCCCTGATTAATTGACACCCCTCTAAAATCTCCTACCACTCTACACTACACACACCACCCTTGCGGCACAGCCACCACAGGCCTATCAATCACCACAATAACACTAATCAAGTTGTGATGAAGCTAACCTATTTACCTCTACTGCACTCCCCATCATTGGTGATTATCCCCCAGAAACAGAGCACTGTATTCTATCAGATCTTGGGCTCTCCCCTCTGGATAAACGTATTCCCAAGGGTCACGACCAATCACATAGAACTGGAGTTACAGGACTTGGGTACTACTGACCTGCACTCATCAATACCTCATCTGCCTCTTCCTCTATCCCACTAGCTTGCCCCCATCCTCCTCTTTTCTCACAGGGACACATGCAGCAAGCCACCAATAGGACAGAAGGGCACTGTACAAGACCACTTTACACTACATTACATTACATTGCTATCCAAAGGGGCTTCATGATTGCTGATTGTAAGATACATGCTTTTCAAATTTCTGCTCTTACTAGAATCTTTATTATTCAACGATCAAATATTATAACAATGTAGATTGCCAAGTTTTACATGTCGTTTTGTTGGTTTTTGTTTTAATTTATTTTACATCTGTTAAACATGGAGAAAATGATAAAACAGTGTACACTGTCCAACTCCACAACTCCACAAACAAAATGGGAATCATTGGCAGTACAACATGATTAGCCTTTTCAAATGCACTCAGAGTGGGTGCTGCAATAAATACTGCGGCCCACTGCCCAACATCGCCTCCTTTAAATTCCTCCTGGCTAATGTTGTGCCCATACACTAGGCAGCTTGTCCCCAGATGCTTTCAAATGTTGTCTGTGTCCCTGAATTCTGGAACACCACCCCATTAAATCACACACCTTGGGGTGCTGCCTGGAATTGGTCTGGGCCTTCTGTGAGTGGGTATGATCCTGTACTGCAGGGAAACGCTTGCCCTTATGATGGTTACATTGTTTTAGAGTGTCTAGTTAGGACACTGCTGTAACAAAAGTCTCCTCCTCCTCACTGACATTGGGTTGGGGGGTAGAAACTGTCATAGACTTAATGGTGCAAGCGTCGCAGGTGGTTCAGGAGGGCCATGGGACTCATCGACTGGGTGCCAATGCTGTTACACCTCTCTATGACCACAGATCAATTAAGGCATTGCTGAATTTCTTTTGCACAATGGGAACTTTGATGATTTTTATTTCACCGATTGTGCCTATTTTTTTACCACAAGAAATAGAGGAGACCTCCCAACCCTCCCTTCTACCTCCCACCCACTCCTTTAAATACCTTATGCATGCTTAGCATTGTTGCTGAAAAAGAGGTAAACAATTCGGCAAAAATAAATTTGATAAAGTTGCCATTCGGCAAGAGTGAGCAACACCATGAGCACTTCATTGTTTCAGCCTCTGCTTCGGAAAGTGATTTGTGTTCCCTGAAATAATGCCAGGCTCAAGAGGATGATGGAAAGGGGGCTTTGACGAATCTGGACTATTCGTTATTTTCCCCAGGGGAGAACCCTAAACAAATCCTCCTTAGGGGTCTGGGTAAGTGGGCCCTCACTGGGAGGGACGCCCGTCATGGGGACAAGGACTCCCATTCTGATACGGAACTCCCAACCCAGAGACCATTATCTGCCTACATGGTAATTGGAAAGACTGTTATTACTTATGTTTTGAATACTTCAGTTTTGAAACCACTAAACAATGACAGTTCTTCTATTTCTTTGGTTTCAAGTAATGCTGGATCTTGCCTGGACTCAACAGTTATAGAGCATCAACAAATCCTTCATAATTTTGACATCACCTTGGATTCACCGAAAAGTGAATTTTCCTCAAACTGTGACTACTGGCAATGCTGAACACAGCCCAACCGCCATAGTCAGCAAAGAAGGATACCGTTCTGTTTATTCCTGTGACACGTATAAAAGAGGAAACTCCTACAGAGGAAAAAGAACCACTACACAGCAGCAAGCCTCTGCATTGTTGACGTCCTGCAGGGACAGAGCCATGCTGGGCCGTGGAGCCAGTGGCAGCAAGGAAGGCGACACTGTCTTTATCACAATTCTGGAGCCTCCAAGCAGGATGTCTTCCTCCCCACCGACAGCTCTGCATGCATTATCCTCAAACCTGCCACATAGTCTTTGGTCACCGCCACATTTTGAGGTTGATCACCTGGAAAGGACTTCCACTGGCCCCTGCTGAGTTGGTCTATCACATTGAGGATCCCACTGCACTGGCAAGTGGCTTTGGTGATCTGCATCAGCATCATGGATTTGAGGATATCCGCGTGAGATATCATGCACATCAGAGCCTCCACTTCTTGGATCTCTACCTCTGGACCCTGTTCCTGGGTGACCGGGTGCCAGAAAGGAAATCCGCTGGTTTGTTTACTCCTGCCCGAAATTGGAGAGTCACTGCGTAAGCCTGGAGCTGCAGCATCCATCTCTCCAGCTGCAGTGGCGGCCTCAGCGCTGACCCGTGCAGAATTGGGAGTAGCGGCTTGGGATCAGTCACTACTGTGATTGGATGCCCAAAGATGTAGAGGTGGAAGTGCTTAAACCAACACAGGACTGTGAGTGCCCCCCTCGATTTGCGAGTAGTGTTGCTCCGGGGGTGACAGTGCCTTGCTTCCATAGGCCACAGACATGTGGATATGGATGCCATCTTCTCCGGTTTACACCAGCACCACTCCTAGCACCACCGGGCTGCAGAGGCGTAGCCAGGATTGTCTAGCAAATGGGGCCTGATGCTAATGTAGTTGGGCCCACTGCACTGACAAAAATATCTGTAAATTCTCACACAGCGCTGCTGAGTGGGCATTTACAGATTTTGGGTGGTCCTTGCCCCTCAGGCCCTACCCTGCCTATGCCTCTGCCAGGCTGGCACCTACCCAGATATTCACCAACTTCCTTGGGTCAAACAAAGCCATCGTCGTTTCCACCACTAGTGCCACCTCCGACCATTCGAAGGATCGCTGCACTGCAGTTAACCATGACCACTCTGTGTCTTTCTAAATGAGTGCTCTCAGGGGGGTCCATAATGATGGCTGGTTTGGGATGAACCTGCTGCATAAGTTCACCATCCCCAGATAACCCTGTACCTCAGAAGTGTTCGTTGATGGACGGAAGTCCTGGATGGCTGCTACTTTCAGCAGATCTGGCGAAATGCCTTGCCCTTGGAACACAAATCTGAAGAACTGCACTCTGGTCTGCAAGAAGTGGCACTTCTGTCAATACAGTGTGAGGCCTTTGTCCTTCAATTTATGAAACACTGTCCCAAGTATGTCTAAGTGCTCAGTCTTGGTCTTCAAGTAGATCAGCACGTCATTGCTGACATTTATGACCCCTTTCAAACGGGCGAGCACTTCTCAGATGGTGTGCTGAAACACCTCAGTGGCAGATAAGATGCCAAAGCTTAGCCGTTTATACTGGAATAGGCCAATGTCTGAAGAAAATGTGGTAATCGACCACGACTCCATGTGTAGTGGTACCAGGTGATATCAGACTCCCGAGCCTGAGGTGGAGAACACTGCTGCCCCTTGCAGGTCTGCTAGTATGCCATCGAGAGTGGTTGTGGGGTGCCACTCCCTTTTAATGCCCCGGTTTGGGAGGTGCATGTCCACGCATATCCACACCTCACCCAGTTGCTTGGGCTTGGGGGCTACCACTATCGGGAACACCCAGGGCATTGACCCACTCACCCTCATAATGATATATGCCTGTTCCATACGCATCAGTTCCTCCTCCACCTTCTTTCAAAGATGAAACGGGATATATCTGTGATGCAGCGCCGCTGGCTGGATAGTTTCATCTACATGTAGGCGCACCTCTTGACCCTTTAGGCAACCTTTTCCATCGAATAGATTGTCATACTCCTCACACAGTCTGTCTGCATCCGTGAGATATACCTGGAATTCAAAGTGTACCAAGCCCAGAATTTCCTCCATGGAGCAGCTCAGGAGGGTGTCATTTGCCTCTCTGATGATGTAGAACATTGCTGGAGTTCATTGGTTCTTGTGCTCCACTGTCGCCTGAAATGCACCATCAAGCAGAATGGGTGTCCTGCTCCCATATGTGTAGATGTCTATTTTCAGTGAGGATAACCACAGAACTGGGTTTAGCCGGGAATATTCAGCTGCTGGCATAACATTAACTGATGCACCCGTGTCGATCAGCACTGGCACCTGGGTGAAGAGTATTGTCACCTCACAGCCTGATTGACGTTGCTGTTGCTGCAAACCCAGTGCTAGCACTGAGATGAAGACCACCACTTCAGCGTCACTTCCATCCACTGATGTGATATCCACCTCTGGGTAGTAATCCTTAATTAAGGCCATACCCACTCTTGTGTCGCCTTCTGACAGGGCTGCCAAATTCGCCACCGTGCCCCTCTGTGGTGGTTGCATTTTCAGGAGCCAAATAATCGGCCATAGAGCCCTGCAGACCTGAGCAAAATGTCCCATTTTCCCTTAACGGCTGCACTAACGGCCCGTTGCTGGGGAGCTGTCCGCATGTGGTAATACCCCTTCACAGAACTTGCAGGGCCATCGGGGGTCTTCTCTCTTTTGTGCATGTTGGCACGCCATTGGCTTACACTTTCTGTACCGTGTGGACTTCTGGGGTGACGGAGTGATCGCTTGCACCTCTTCCACCTTCATCCCTTTCATGGCATCCTCCATGTACATGGCTCTTGACGCTGCTCGCTCATGGGCCCTCCCCAACTCAAATATCTGTACCAGTGGTAGTCCGGGTTCCTTGAGGATTGCTTCAACAGGTGATTTGAACAAAATGTTTGTATGACCTGCCCGTGCTGTGCGTGCTCCTCATCGAGGAATGCACAGGAAGCAGCTAGTTGGTGCAGTCGATATAGAATCTGTCGATGGATTCATTCGGGTCTTGTGCTGCTTGTTGTAGCTGCAATCGTTCATAGACCACGTTCCCCATTGGGGTGAAGTAGCTGTTGAGCATTCTCATTGCATTGCAATATAAGTAATTGACCCTTGAAAGTGTCTTGAACAGTTGGTGCTTTCCGTGTAAAACAGGAGCATGGACCTCTTACGTGTGTCCTCTGTCACTTCAGCTGCTCCACCCATAGAACGGGTCCTAGCATCACTGGAGGTCCCATCACATCAAACTCTGGGACTGGACAGCTGTCGAATTGTGGATTGTGTTGGTGTGCACGTCTGGTTTTGTTGGACAGCCATGTGGCTCTGTGGCTCTGTGACCCCCTTCTCACTGGGGTCATGGATGACGATACCATATCTTCCTCATCTCCACCATTCATCTCAAACTGCTGGTCTCTGTACATTCACATGCTGGGATGCATGCTACTACCAGGCCAGAGAGCATTCACACCTCCCTGCTGGGCAAGGTACTGTTGGGCAGTGGAGTGTCTCCCTGCCATGGATGGCGAGGGGTAATGGAGGTTGCTGTCTGTCTCCCCTTCCCCCAATTGCTAATGATAGGCTGGCTATGTGGATTCCTGCTGTTTACAGCCGGGTGCCTCTGTGCATATGCAGACCTCTTTGTGCTGTCAGGCCCGACTAGTCCGAAACACGTGTCTGGGTTGCTAATGGTACTATTGTTCTGAGGTGATTTGACTAGCATTTCGGTGCTGGACTGCCATTGTGGGTGGGACAAAGACTGATGTGCAAATGGATATTTCTCCGCTGTGCAGGGTGCACTGAGCTAAAACGTGGTTGTAGACCCTCCTAAGTGTGGAAGAAATTCTATAGAACAGGGTATTTGACTCATGTGTGGTGTTGTGCCCCTTTATGGACAAGGAGAACCCTTTGACCTTTGAAGGACTCATGATCATGTCACATGTCAGTGACCATGTGACCACATCAATAAAAGGGGTGAGCAGTTTCCCGCTTGTCAGTCGAGACCAACTGACTCCTGCCTGCTGCGTCATTCTTTCTGCAGTGCAATGCTGGCCTTTGCTGCATGGCCCTCAAACAGGACAGTGCCCCTGCTGGTCAACGCAGTCCCTGATGTCCCCCATGCTCTAGCAGAGACCTTGCCGAGCAATTGTGCACTATGCCAGTGCCCCTGCTTGGCAACTCCTGCTGCGTGATCCATGATGGCCTGGGTGCCCCCAGTCCATGGTGCACCCGTGCGGTCACGGGATGACAAGATGCTCCCTGTCTTTATATGTTGGCTGGGTGATGCCCAGGCATGATAAGCCTGGAACCCTGTGCCCTGGGGGTCCATGCATAACAATGGTGACAAGTAGTCAGTTCCGTGGTGCACAGCCTCCTGCTCTGGCTCGTGATGCGTGTGCCCTGCTGGGCGAAAGGAGAGTATTGGGGAGGAGAAGCAGGCTCTGCCGCACCTTTGACGGTGAGTGTTCGGCCTGCACCCCTACCCAGTGTGTGCTCCAGACCGGAGTGAAAAAGGGAGAAGCCTGTGGGGGAGAGCGCCTTGCCTGAGGCATTCCCAGGCCGCATCGGCAGTGGTTTCTAAAGCACTCCGTGATCTACTCTGTGAACAGAATTTTCAAAGGTCACAAGATGAAAAAGTTCAAAGAAACAAGGTGCGCAGCTGCCTGCATGGGTTTGAAGAACTGCTCTTGGTGTAGGAGCTGGTGGGAGAAGAAAAGAGCACCACACATCGCTGCAGACTAAATGATTGAAGCACTCCAGCCTGGGGAATAAATGAAGTTGCACGTCTTCCCTGTGATAATTTAACAACATGCAGATCCAACCTCAGTGGCTGCAGGGGGCCAATAAGGCATGCTCCATGAACGGAGCTCGTGAAGGTGCTGGATGTGTGGGCACTCTGCAAGACGAGTTTTGAAAGGAAAAATGCAAAAACGAAGACACGGAAAAGAGCAGCCCGCACGGAAGCTTCTGAAAAATGAACTTGATGGACTCCATGAACGACCCCGGGCCCAAATGGCAGTGACTGTCAAGAGGAAAAATAAAATGATGAAAAGAGAAGGGGAATGGAAACAACGGTTGCAGCTCCCATGAGTGCATGTGTGCCTTTTGTGCCAACAGCCCCTGCCTCAAAGGGGGAGTGAAATGAGTGGCCTATCACCCTGCCACTAGTGTTGCTGCTGGCCCCCACCATCCTTGCTGGCCCCTCAACTGTGGCGTTGACTGTTCTGAGTTGTGGTTTGTGCAACTATGAACTGGTTCTCGGCACCTCCTCAAGTGCTTAAGGTGGACTCACTAGCATGCATTTGTGATGCTACTCGCCTGCACATCATTTAAATGCTCAAAGGGTCCCAGTTAAAATGTTATGTGAAGCTGTGCTCCTGCACATTGTCGGCATGCTTTAAATAGTGCCAGGAGCTAACAATGGTGTCATTCAGTGGTTTGAGTTCCACTCGCCGAGGTTAATAATGGGTCCTTTTAAAATGTGGTGGAACTACCAAAGGGCCACCAGCAGTCCGCCAACCCTGACATTTGCCCTCAATATGTACATAATGCCCAGTGCATGTTTTCTGTTTGTAACTGCCTGAATCGAAGTGTATGAGATTATTGCTTGCCCTCCCAATTTCAAGTAGTACTGTTTGTGACTGTAAAGATAAAATGCAGCAATGGGTGAAATACAAATAACTGTGCGCTATTCTCCAAACTAGAATTGGAATTAAATCACCAGCAGCGAAAATCTCGTTGACTGAGAACACGCCCCTATGGTTCTGAAAATTGCAAATATCACAATGATTGTCACGAGACTATAATCACGCTTGGTTCAAAAGGATTATAATAATCAAAGCAAGTTCATTGGTAATTGAGATGTCTGAAATGATTTTGAGATAGACAATAGCATGGGATGTGAAGATTGTAATCCTGTTTATTCCTTATTCTTCATAAGAACAGCCGATACGTGTTTCAACCATCTTGGTCGTTATCAAGGCTGTATGTAATAATTATTTCAATTTAGTCAACACAAAATAATAAAGGCAAATTGGCCAACATAGAAAACCAATAACAGGACAGATAATTCGTGTCAATAGAAAATTAAAACAGAACATACCACACAGGATGTTGTCATTGGAAAGAGCAAACCCGCATAGTCACAATCAAAAAGAGAAAGAAAAAATAAAAAGATATATACAGTTTCAAATCCATATCAATCATAGTATCATATATCACATCAATTATATAATTATTATTTTTTTAAGTATTTTATTGGCATTTATATAAGTACATAATAACCATCAAACGGTAACATAACAAACAAACAAACAACTAATTAACTACCACTGTCTTCGTAGCTCAACATGTTGTTCTTAAATTGTGGTGAGGGGGAGAGGGGTCGGTAGTCGGAGTACCCAAGGTCGCGGGGGATGGGTTTCCGGATTGTCCATTCTTGGGGGTAAACCTCAGACAAGTCTCTGGCACGGGTGAGAGCTCAGGGGGGTTTGTGATCCGAGGCGTATTGGATATCACGCAACAGGGCCTTCCATGATTCTAGGGTGTCATTGGAGTCAACATCGCTTGACTGGATTCCATCCTGCCAGGCTCTGGTCTCTGCCTCTGTCCACTTTTCAAGGTCCTTATGCCAACGTCCGTGCCTCGGGCCCCCTGGTGATTTCCATGCCATAGCTATGGACCTTTTTGCGAGGATGCAGGCTAGGTCCATTAGTTTGACCAGGTGTTTGTATTTTCTGAGTCTGGGATGGGCTCTCAGTAAGCATTCGTTTGGGTTCCACTCGTATCTTGTGAGTCCCGCTTCGGTGCAAGTGCTTTCCACCATGGACCAGAATTTCGACGTTTTGGTGCAGGTCCAGAACATGTGGATCATGTCTGCTTTATCATTTCCGCACCAGGGGCAGTTCAGTGATGCTTGTTTATTAAAGGTAGCAACTCTTAGTGGGGTCATGTATG
This sequence comes from Ambystoma mexicanum, assembly GCF_040938575.1. Lineage (NCBI taxonomy): Eukaryota > Metazoa > Chordata > Amphibia > Caudata > Ambystomatidae > Ambystoma > Ambystoma mexicanum. The sequence continues at coordinate 348,555,600 of NC_090922.1, forward strand.
TTCTGTATAGCACATTCAATTGAACTTGTTTGAATCTAATGTTCCTCGACACCTCTTTGGGGTATAGTAGTATTCTCTCCCATTCACTGTCAGTTAGTGTGGTCCCTAATTCGGTTTCCCATTTTTGTCTCAGGGATGCGCTTTTTGGATTGGGTCTATCATTCAGTTTGATGTATAAGCGGGAGACCGGCTTCCAACCGTCTGCTAGATCGTACATCTCCTGGAGAAGGGGGTCCGGTGGAGGTTCCTCTGGCCAGACCGGCCACTGTGCCCTGGCTGTCCGCTTGAGGCGGTGGTACCACAGGAATTGGGTGTTCGAGATGCCTTCATTAGCTTGTAGCGATTCAAGTTCTCTGAACACGCCGTCTTCAAACAGGTCACCCCATGTGTAGATTCCGGCTCTCTCCCATTTCCTGGATGCCGCTAAGTCTGCCTGAGTTTTGCATACATCTTCCAGGATGGGGGTGTTGGGATTGTAGGGATGTTTTAATTGTCGAAGGAAGCCAATTCTTGCCCATATCTGCCTGCCCAGGGTAACGATCATGGGAACTTCGGATGTTTGTTTCGTCAGGTTCCAAAGCATTTCTTTGGGGAATAGCTTGGAGGTCGCATGTCGCAGGAGCCCCACTTCGGCTGACTGGTCATCAGAGAGCCATTTCGTCATGTGGCTGAGCTGTGCAGCTAGGTAGTACCTTTGCAGATCGGGTAGTTGTATCCCTCCTTCCCTGTACGGGAGTGTAAGTGTAGACAAAGAGAGCTTGTGTCTGGATGACCCCCATATGAAGTCCTTGATTAGAGAGTCTAGTTTCTTGAAAAAGGGAGGTCTGATGTAGAAGCAGACGTTCGTGAAGTGATATAAGAAACGGGGGAGAACTATCATCTTGACTATTGCCGCTCTGCCCATTACTGCCAGTGGTAGCTTCGACCAAAAGTTCATGGATTTGCGGAGGGCTCTTACTGATTTTTCAGTGTTGTGTTCGTGCATGAGCGCAGAGGTATGACACACTTCGATTCCCAGATACTTAAACTTCTCTAATTGGATCCCGACATCTGGAAGGTCGGACCTATCCAGACCCCCGAGTCTGGCCAGTGGGAGCGCACACGACTTTAGCTTGCTAAATGTTATCCCAGAGTATCGGGCATAGTTGTCGAGGATGTCCAACGCGACTTGTGCATTGAGCTGAGGGTTATTCAAATACAGGAGGACGTCGTCTGCATATATGGATATTATGGCATGGTCACTGCCCAGCCCAATGCCCGCGTCGAAGTGTTGTTTCCTGAAATAGGCAGCCACTGGCTCCAGGCCCAGTATGTATAACATCGGGGACAACAGGCATCCTTGCCTCGTGCCCCGCTGTATCGGCCAGGCTTCGGACACCGTCCCTCCAGTCTTCACTCTCGCTACCGGTGTATTATACAATACCTCGACCCATTTTACAAAGCTCTCGCCAAAGCCGAATTCCCTTGGCGCTTCGATCAGCCACTCCCAGTAGATGGAATCGAAGGCTTTTATAGCGTCTAGCGATAGCACTGATAGGTCCTCATCTCGATCATAGGTCTCTGCCATGATGTGTTGGAGCCTCCTCAGGTTCGCGGTAGTATTGCGTCCTGGAACAAAACCATTCTGGTCCTCGTGAATCAGGGTTCCTACCACCCCCGCCAGCCTCTTAGCCAGAATTGTGGCCAGGATCTTGCAGTCATAGTTTAGTATGGCGATTGGGCGGTGTGATTCACAGTTGTCGACAGGTTTGTTGGGTTTAAGTATAGGGATGATAATTGTTTCTTTCATGGAGTTGGGTAGGATTCCGTTTTCGTATGCCTCCATATACACCTTGTGGAGTATTGGGGCAAGGGTCGCTTCATACGCTTTATAGAATTCTGGCGGAAGCCCGTCACTCCCCGGGGGTCTTGCAGGTGGATAGCGATCTAATCGCCTCCGTCACGTCTTCTGGAGTAATTTCCGCTTCCAGTAGCTCTCTTTGGGCCTCCGTCAGTCTTGGGAGCTCAATCTCAGCCAGTGTAGCCCTTATATCCTCCACTGGTATTTTGGTATTGTGGGCATACAATTTGGAGTAGAAGGCCGCAAATGCAGAGTTAATGTCTTGTTGCGTCCTGTAGGTTGTCCCCCTTTCGTCAGTTATTTCAGTTGGGAGGTGCCTTGGGAACTCACGTTTGCACAGCCAGGCCAACATTCTACCAGGCTTATCTGCTTCTTTGTGTGCCCTGGCTATGCAGGTCGTGTAGTCGAATTTAGACAGTCTATTCCAGGCCAAAAGTCACTCCTCCCGGGTGCCCTTCAGTTCTGTTTCGGCGTCCGGCATGATGTCGATTTCGGATTCCAGGTGTGTAATCTTATTCTCCAGTTCCTCCAGTTCCAACTTCAGATGCTTGCGGATGCCACCAGCACCGGATATAACTTCTCCGTGTGTTACAACCTTCATGGCCTCCCATAAAGTGCTCCAACTTGACACTGAGCCTGTGTTAATGACTAGGTATTCCTCCAGTTCAGCACCAAGTTCCTCCTTAAATGCGTGGTCTGTGAGTGCTGCCGGTGGCATTCTCCATAGCGGGATTGGCGGTCTGGGTCCTCTAGGAGCCCATTGCATAATCAGCAGTGAGTGATCGGATATGGTTCTGCCTAGATACAATGTGGAGTCTACTTGTTGAGCCAGCTCACGATCTATGAACAAATAGTCTATCCTCGTGTGGACCTTGTGCGGGGCCGAGTAATAAGAATAGCACCTCTCGGTGCAATGTTGTTCCCTCCAGATGTCCACTAGGTCGAGCTGCTCTATTGTGGTGTTTAGCGCGTTAGATGAAGGGTTATTAGAATGACGGGGGGGTCTGATCTGTCCATAGCTCCGTTCCTGATGCAATTGAAGTCGCCACCCCATATGAAGGCACTCTCTCTGCGAAGAATCATTTTAGCACTGAGCTCATATGAGCATTTCGAGGTGTGAGGGGATTCCGTGTTGCGGAAAGTATGAGTTCACCAGGCAGACTGTTGTGGATTCGATAGTACCCCATATAATTAGATATCTGCCCTCATTGTCGGCTTCATAGTCCAGTAGCTGGAAGGGCACAGTCGGGTTCACCCACGTGAACACTCCTCTAGCAAATTTGGAGTATGGCGCCCCTCTTCCGATCCCACCCCATCTTTCGGATAATTTGGCTGTGGATTCTTCCGTGAGGTGAGTTTCTTGAAGCATCGCTATCGATACCTTTTTCCTGCGCAGGTAAGAGTGGATCCGATTCCTTCTCAGGTACGTGCCCATACCCCTCACATTCCACGTCATCACCTTAAGTTGGAGTGCCATTGAGTTGGTGTCTTGGTTTCATCTTTCCGGTCGCCCCAGTTTTCACGGGGCGGCCCTTTCTCCAGGTGGTAAGGCTCTCCCCCTGGGTTCTGGTGTTTTCTCATCCTCTGCCCCCAAGGGCCTCTGGTCTCATGCTTCCCCTCTCCTAATATTTCGAGGACTGTGGTGTGAACAAAACAATTAACAAAACTGGAACTGGTGCGCCCAGCAACGACAAGTTCCTGCTGGTGCTCAGGCGCTCTCGTACCGTCAGGACCCATCCGGGTGTCAGGCACTGTCCTGAACTGTTCGTGGGGGTAGGCTCTGTGCCTGGCGTGGGCCGAGCGAGGGCCGCATCTACGTTGCTAACTGTTGGGTGATTTTACTTTCTCTTTGGTCATTTGTCTTATGTCCGAGTAAGCTTTATGAGTCATGGATTCGTCCATGCCTCAAGCGCAGGGGATTCTTCAGTTTTCCGTGGGTTGAGGATCTTTATCTGCGGCTAGATTGTCGTCTTCCAGCCACATGTTTGCAGCTGCTGGGGATTCCAAGAAGATCGCCCTCCCCTTGTGGATCACTTTCAGTCTGGAGGGGTATAACAGCATGTACTTCAGGTTCAGTTGCCTGAGTCGGGCTTTAATCGCAACAAATGAGTTCCTCTCCCGTTGGACTTTCGGGGTGTAATCGGGGGAGATTGTGATCCTAGAGCTCCCGCGTTCAATGGTGCCCTCCTCTCTGGAGTGCCGGAGGATGGTCTCTCTATCCTGGAAGTTGAGTACTTTAGCGATTATAGGGCGAGGATGTGAGCCCGGCGGGGGTCTCTTCTGAAGTGATCTATGCGCCCTTTTGATCGAGAATCCTTGCATTAGTCTTCCAGTGCCCACCTCCTGTTGTATCAGGGATTCTATATAGGCTGTCGGGTTCGAGCCCTCGCTTCCTTCCGGGACCCCAAGTATTCTGATGTTGGCACGTCTGGCCCGGCCCTCAGCCTCCTCAGCCCTGGCCTCAAGTGTGAACACCTTTCGTTCCAGGTCCAGTACCTTAGCTCTCAGCTCCGCTGTGTCGTCTGACGTCTCTTTTATGGTTGTTTCGGCAGTGGTCACTCTTTCTGTTAGGTTGCGGGCATCCTGGCGCATGAGTTGTAGCTCGGATTTAAACTCCCCGATTCTGGAATCTATAAATGTGCGCAGTGATGCAATTGCCTCCAGCACATGGGCTTGATTTTCGGGGGAGACGGCCGGTTTTTCTTGGGGAGGTTCGGGGGTGGAAGTGTGTGGTTGTCGGAGAAGTTTTCACTTTAGCAGATACATACGTGTCCATGGTGCTTGTTTTCGTCTTATTCCTGGCTGCCATGATGAGGGGCGTTCAAAGACGCCACTCGGTTGTGTGGGGTAGATGGTAGTGGACGTCGCTTCCTCAGCAATGCCCCCACCAGCCCAGTGATTTTGGTGTGCGGTCTGGGGGAGCTTATGGTTCCTGAGGTGGGGTGGTCCGTTTTTCGCGGGGTCAGTGTTCAAGTTCTCGGAGGGGCACACAACAGCACATGTTCGATTGGTTTATGCCCTCACCCAGTGCTCTCCTCACCTCCACCTTCTTTTGCTGTCGATGGCGGGGCTCCCCGCACCAGGGGGTCAGCGTGTCCACTCACGGTGCCGTAGTCCAGGGCCCGGGCCCAATCTCCCCGGATGGGAGCGGCCGGTTGTCTCCCCGGTTGGTAGCTGTGGAAACAGAAGATCGGACCCGGGTGGAGGGGGACACTCCACCTCTTTGTTTCGGTCGTGGCAGCAGCTTGTGGATCGGCTTCGCTGCGAAGGCGGCTAGCGTTTTCCTCCGGCATCAGCTTCAAGAGATGGCCGCCATCTTAGGTCCCGCCAGCAGAGGGGGGGGACCTTTGCCGGGAAGAATCCGTGGGTCTGGAGGTACGAACCCAGGAGAAAACCACAGTATCGTGTCCGGGGTCGGTTCTCCTTCCCACGGAACCGGTTCTTTCCGTCTTAGGTGTGATTTCAGGCAGGCAAAAGGATCAAGATACGGCGTCTCGGCCGGAGCACGGCGACTCAGCTTCCACTCGCCATGAGCTCCAGGCCACGACCCCCTCACATCAATTATATAATATAGTCCAATGACCAGTTATGAGTATAAACATTAGATGTGTATATCAAAAACCAATATTATACTAGAAGCCAGTGTGCAATCCAGTGTCCAAATGCATTGAAGGTTCACCAATTTAAGTGCTGGAAAGCCAATCCAATGAATCCTCATAAGAAAATCGTGGTGCTATGACTCCCTTGTGTTAGCTCTTATCCCACGTGCTTAGCTACTGCATCAAAGTCCAAAATCACCAAAAGGCTCAGCTTACCCTGAATTGGATTCCGTTCTGATCAAACTGAAAGCCAGAAAAATATAAATGCATTGGATGTTTTAATTGCCTAATTTCGACAGTAAGTGTGGTTGAGAAATTCAATGTGGATATTAAAATGAGATTGGTATAGTAAATTAAAAGTTGCATACCTCTGGGACTAATCCATCCCACTTCAGTATTGTTTTGATGTCGCTAAAAGATTTGTTATGTCAATACGAGATACCTCTTCATCTCAGAGTAATAACATGTAAAAGAGTCTTGGAAGATGTTCTATTGTCAGTGTTTCAAATATTTGTTTCATCCTCAAAGCAATTATCAGGATCTTGAAAGAAAAAAAAATAGTACAAATAGTGGTGATCTAGTCATACCCAAGTTATTAGTGTTGTCTTAAAACCATAACTAATGCCGAATCTGGGTTTTTTGGTATGCGCTCAGAAAAGAAAGAGACTGAACCCCATTGTAGCGATTAATCCAGTATGCTGAATATATATATAAATGATATGAATAACCCCGGGGAGAAGGGGAGTAAAACACCCTATATTCCTTTAGATTGCCCAAATTGATGGTATTTGTAATCGTGGTACCACAAAAAAAATTATGTCAAAACTTACCTAATCGCTGTGGTTAATCCAGCATCCTTGATATATGTGGGGTTAAATCCCCAAAGGCACTGTCTATGCTGCTTTCCGTCCGTGAGAGAAATATCCCTCGCGATGCTGCTAGCATGCAGGTTTGTAACAAATGAATGCCGGGCAGTGACGTGATGACGTCACGCGTAGTGTACACGTGACATAATAAGTAAAGAAAGCGTCATTCACCTGTAAGTATATTGTGGATTATGGATTTGGAATAAGAAAACAATAATTATTGTTTCTGTCTATTACTATATAATTAGGCAAAATCTATGATGTATGTGCAGGAAGGTCCAATTAAAAGCTGGAGAAGACATTAAGAGTGGTAGCCGTATTGACATAAGTCCTCATAGGATTTTCTGAGTGCCCGTCTCCATGATGCTAGAAGAAGCTCAGTCACAGATGGACACCATGGCTGTGATGTTATGACATCACGCGTATGGTGCGCGTGATGTCATATATAAACAGAGCGTCATTCATCCACAAAATCTTGGCGGAGTCAGAATTAGAGTTAAAGAACCAAATTGTTTGTTTTTTAAAGTTTTCTGACATCAAATTAGCCATATAATATGATGTAAAATGGAAGTATAACGATGAGTTGGAGAGGACTTTAAAATGGTACCCATATTAGCATGAGTCATTATGGAGTTTATTAGTAATAGATCATCTCCTCTGAAAATTGCCAAATATACTATTATTAATTGGGAAGTAGCTAGTTTTGGAAATTCTAAATAATGTGCCTATTCTTACCAAATAACCCAGTGAAATTGTATTATTATTCGTGATGTTGTCGATTAATGCACACTGCTAAGGACTGTAAGTTATCTAATACCGTGATCAATGTAATATGGACACTGAATGGCTTCTCATTACTTGCAAAATGTATATATATATACATATATATATATTGATGCCTCCAGACACTGATTCAATTCGCTAACTACAGAAACACATACATTTCATGGTCTGAATTTAATCCGCACTCTGTAGATCTTAAAAGGCATACGAGTTTGGATTCCATTTTGCGCAGTTTTAACTGTAAATTGCCTCCCCTTTTTCCCGTGTTGGCTTTCATCAGACCAATGAAGTGTAGATCATCTAACTTTGCCATTTGATGCTCTTTTTGCCAATGAATGGCCAAAGGCAATTTAGGATCTGGATTCCTTAAACTTAAAATATGTTCTCGGAAGCGCACCCGCACCTGTCTGATATGCTACCTATATAATGTCTGCCACATACACATATGATTGCATATACCACATGACTGGTTTTACAGTTGATAAAATCAGAAATCAAAATTTCATTACCCAATTGATTATTGTATCTTTGACACTTATCCAGTGCATATTTGCACTGGTTGCAGTTGCCACATTTGTAAAAGCCACAACCTGTTTGTAGCCAATTGCTTCGTTGAGGTGGTGTTGGATCAAGAAATGATGGGCAAAGTTTTTGTTTGATGGAAGGTGTTTTAGTGAATGTGAATTTGGGAAAATCGGTCAAGAAAGGTGCCAGATCTTTATCCAGTTTTAAAATATGCCAATGCTTGGCTGCCAATTTATACAGTAAACCACTATCCTTCGAGAACTGTGCGATAATGGCAATATGTTGTTGCTCTGTTTTGTCCTTTTGACTGTTGACAAGCAAGTCTAATTGTTTAATTTCAGCATATTTGTTCACTGCTTTCTGAATAATATTCGGGCGATAGCCCCTATCTAGAAACCGATGGGTTAATAGATTGCATTCCCGTTTGAAATCAGTATCCAAACTGCAGTTCCTTCTTGCTCTGTAAAATTCCCCTCCCGGAATATTATTGATTGTACTTCGTTGGTGATTGCTATCAGCATGTAACACTGAGTTGACCTCAGTAGGCTTACGCTATGTTCTGGTGTCTATAGAATCATTTCGGATGAACATATGTAAGTCCAAAAAATCTATTTGTGAAGCACTGACATGTCCAGTTAGTGTGATACCAAAATTGTTAGAGTTGGTATGATCTACGAATTCTTTGAAGGTTCCTAATGGTCCCTTCCAAATGATATGTCATCTATGAATCTTTTCCATTTTATGATGTTTTCTGAAAAAGTATTGTGATGGTAAATGTGTGTTGCTTCAAATTGAGACATGAATAGATTTGCTAGGGTAGGTGCAAACTTGGATCCCATGGCCACTCCCCTCTCCTGTAGGAAATATTGACCATTGAATAGACAAACATTATTATGCAAAGAGAATGACAAAAAATCCTTTAACATTTCAACATGTTTCCAATAAGATGCTGAGCAATTTCGAAATGTGAATTCTAAAGCCCCAACTGCAAGGTCATGTCCAATACTGGTATACAAAGCAGATCCATCTAAAGTAGCTAATAAATAGTCAGATTTCCATTCAGCCAATTTCAAGAACTGGAGTACATGGGTACTGTCCCTAATGTATGATTGCATTTTCACAACATATGGTTTCAAAGCTTCATCTAGGTGCTACGAGAGGCCCTCAGTGGCCCAACCAATACCACTCATTATTGGTCTCACGTCAGGTAGCTGCTGGTACTTTTTGTGTATTTTGGGTAAGAAATAAACCGTGGGCATTGTGGGATTTGTGATCAAAAGAAAGCTCTGTTTTAATTTTCTATTCACACGAATTATCTGTCCTGTTATTGGTTTTCTATGTTGGCCAATTTGCCTTTATTATTTTGTGTTGACTAAATTGAAATAATTATTACATACAGCCTTGGTAACGACCAAGCTGTTCAAAACACATGTTGGCTGCCCTTATGAAGAATAAGGAATAAACAGGATTACAATCTTCACATCCCATGCTATTGTCTATCTCAAAATCATTTCAGACATCTTAATTACCAATGGACTTACTTTGATCATTATAATCTTGTTGAACTAAGCGCGATTATAGTCTTGTGACAATCACTCTTTGTGACTGTTACTATATTTTGTGTCCATTGATGCTTGTCAGTGTTTCATTTGTTGGGGAAAAGGAGGAGTGTGGTGTGGTGCCCCTTTAAGGACAAGGAGCCCCTGTGAAGGGTTCGTGCTCCTCACACATGTCAGTGACCATGTGACCACATCAATGAAAGGGATGAGCAGTTTCCCGCCCGTCAGTAGTGACCAACTGACTCCTGCCTGATGCCTCATTCATTCGGCAGAGCGATGCTAGTACTTAGAAGCAGGCAGATGGGCCTTCCCTGCATGGCACTCCAATAGGACAGTGCCCCTGCTGGGCAACGCTTTCCCTGATGTACCCCATGCTCTAGCAGAGCCCTTTCCGGGAAACTCTGCAGTGTGCCCGTGCAGAGATCTCTCCTTTTTTCATAATGAACAAAACAAATGTTACTGAAACATAAATGATCCTCCCCCCGTTACAGAATGACAATACTTATACCACTTGGGAATGGTAAGGTAGACAAATAGTAGGATATACCACTGATACATACATAGGGGCTTGGGTAGTTGCAGATACATGACACACATCAAACACTCTACACATATTCAGCGGGTGACAGTTGGGGTTGGCAAACTGCTGGCGGTGTGTTGGCACTTCTACCACATTTTATAATACTCTTTGTTAACCTGGGGTAAGCAGAACTTCAACCACTGAATGATGCCATTGTTAGCTTCTGGCACCATTTAGAGCATACCTACAACCTACGGGAGCTCAGCTTTGCATCCATTTAACAAGGACCACTTTAAGCATATCATTTACATGCAGGCTCACAGCATCTAAACACGTATTTACTGAGTGTTCTTCGAGCACTTGTAGGACTGCAGGAGACCTGTTCACTTTGCATCAGGGTCCATTCAGGATAGTCATTACCATGGGTCAAGGTCCATTGATGACACAGTTCAAAGGCCGGCAAAGCAGCACCTGGGAACACCAGGGGCCACATCGGCTTAGTCTCTTGATGTTGGGACAGGCAGGGAGGCGCGGGTAGCAGGGCCTCTAGGGTATGCCAGTTCAAGCTCAGTCAGTCAGTCCCTTGATGTTGGGGCAGGCACCGAGACACGGGTAGCAGGGCGTCTAGGCTGTGCCACGTTCAGGCTCCCCCAGGTGGGAATGTTGACAGGGCATGGGGTGGCAGCATTTTACTGACCCCTTCTTCCCAGCCACCCTCCCCCAGGGCCGAGTGTCACTTTACTGTAGTCGCACAAGCACTCTTACAGAGCTGCAACCCCCACTTCCTCATTGCACTTCATCTTGGTGGTGGGTGTGGGGCAGCGAGACGTTGGTTGGCCGGACACAGGTGACAGGGTGTCTAGGCCACTTCTTACACTGCTCCCCAGGGCCAGAGTGCTGTTCTTTCTTTCCTTTTCCCCCAACCACTGTGGCAGGGTGTCTGGGTCACTTCTTCTACTCCCCCAGGTAGAGGCCACTGACAGGACATAGCCAGCATCGGAGGGCGCACAAGCACTCTTAATGAGCTGCAACCTTCAGATGCTTCTGCATTATGGATGTGCTTGGGTTCCAGCCAAACTTCTCCCTCCCCCAGACAGGGGCTGGTGGTAGTGACCCTGGTGGCAGGGTGTTGCTGACAGACCTGTGGCTGAAGCATGGTATATGCCACGTGTGGTTTCTGGCTCCCCATGGCACACACCTCCTCATTTGGCAGCGCCAAAACGGAGCACTTTTAAAATCACTGCCTTAGGCCCAGGAACGCTGTAGGGCTTTGCCTGCCTGTTGCACACACAGCAGGCAGCTGCACACCTTTTCTTATAGCTCTGACGCAGAGCTCTTTATGAATCACCGCCAATGGGACCAGGGTCTTCCTTCCATTGCTTCAATGACAGGAGCACATCACAGGATGCCACCAATGCGCCCGGAATCTACTGGGGAGCATGCACATTTTATTGTGCATGCTCTGACGTGGAGCACTTTGTTATTCAGGCCTGGGATCTGCAAGGGGGGCACTGACATGGGCGCTCTACTTTTTTTCACTGCCAGCGGCCCAGGAACATAACCGAGCGCTGGCCCGTAGTATTTAAATTTCCATTTCGCTCTCAGATGGAGCACATTACCATTCACCGCCGGTGGGCCTGGGATCTCTATGTGGGCCGCCGACATTGGTGAGACTGCAGGAATGTGCTGCGGTCGGAACGAGGGCAGTCACATTGTTCATTTTCATCGCTCCGACATTGAGCCTTCACTTTTTGTCTTCTTTCACTGCCTGGGCCTCCATTTTCAAAAATCTGACAATGGAGCACTTTATTTTCACCGCTAGTGCGGTACGGGCACTCACCTTCCTATTTTCACTCGCTCGTATGAATGGAGTACTGGAAATATACCCCCAGATGGCCCCGGTATCTCTCCGGGGCTGGCGCAGCAAATTTGTCGGCTGGCCGCCCGTGCCGCACACTCACTCCAGCCTCGCTCCTCTATGGGGGCAACAGCAGGCCGTCATTTCTTCCTTAAATTGCTTTTGGAGCTCCGTCCGTGGAGCTGGGCACGCTCTCACTCCGACAGGAGCGAGACCGTTGCCGCAGGGGCTGCAAGCACCTCAGGGGCTGTGGGTTGACCCCCACCCTGGTCGCTTGAGTACTCTCTGCACAGAAGGCCGTGGCCACAGAGGGATCCGCTGGCAGGGCGCTGGGCATCCCCTCTTCTTCCGGGGAACACTTCTTTGGAGGCTGAGCCCGGCTATCCGCTCCCTCCTCCTTTTTTCTTTAAAATGAGAGGGACAGCAGGGGACGGGACACATTGCGGGGCTTCCTCTGCCTCGTCGCCATTATTGCGGGGCCAGCTGTGGGCACACGGCCGGCTTCACAGGTGCTTGGGGGCCCAGCACCCTGGTGGGTTTGCCGGGGTCACCCGAACTTACCATGGTTGCAGGGAGGGACCCTGTTAGGCCATGGAGACATGGCCTGGGTTTGTTTGTTTGTTTATTTTACTTATATAGCACACCTAACCCAAGGAAATCTGGGCGCATTGCAATTACAAGGTTAATTAGGCATTTTACACATTTTACACATAGCTCAGAGTATATGCAATTTTACACATAGATCAGAGTATCTGATGCCCCCGTCAGTATGGGTGACGGGGGCACCATGGATCCCGGGAGCATCCTAGACGTCTTGAGAGACTCTGGCTCAAATCTCCTTCCCTTTCCAACCAAACCTCATATTTCTCTTACTACTCTCTTTATGACTCTTGCCTTTCCTCAGCAAAACGCTCCTACTACTCTAACATTCTCCAATTCCAAGCCTCCTACCCTCGCCGCACCTTCCGAACCCTCTCTCATCTTCTCTCTCCTCCCACCCCCGATCCCTCAACCTCTTCCACCCTTTCTCCCTCCGACTTTGCAAACTTCTTCTCTTCCAAGATCCTTGCCCTTTGGCAAAAAATCAATTGCTTCTCTTACTCCCCTCCTCCCCATTCTCCCTTCTCCCCCTCTACCTGCATGACTGACTTCTCCCTTGTTTCCCCTTCTGACGTGTCCATCCTCCTCTCCAAAGCCCACTCCTCATCTGCTCCTACTGACTCTTTCCCTTCCCTCCTTATACCTAAGATCTACCGTCTTCTTATTCCCTACTTAACTTCATTCTTCAAACCCTGACTTTCCTCTGCTATCTTCCCCTCTGCTTTCAAACATGCCACTATCATTCCTATTCTGAAGAAACCCTCTGCTGACCCCCTGCTCACCTCCAACTTCCGTCCTATCTCACTTCTCCCATTCCTCTCTAAACTTCTCGAGCGCCTCGCCTACTCGCAACTCTCAACCTTTGTCACTAATCTCTCTCTCCTTCCTCCCTCGCAATCTGACTTCCGTCCTAAACACTCTCCTGAAACTGCCCTCATTTACATCCTTAACTCCCTCCTCTCAGCTCGACACTCTAAGCAATCCTCTGTTCTTATTCTTCTAGACCTCTCTGCTGCCTTGGACACTGTCGATCACCCCCTTCTTCTCAACACTCTTTCTTCCTTTGGATTCAAAGGCTCTGTTCTTAACTGGCTTTCCTCTTACCTCTCCTCCCGCTCTTTTACTGTTTCCTGGGGAGGCTGCTCCTCTCCTACCCAGCCTCTGGAATACAGAGTACCCCAAGGTTCGGTTCTTGGCCCTTTCCTTTTCTCACTCTATACCTCCCTCCTTGCCCCAGTTATCTCCTCATTTGGCATTTCTCACCATTTCTACGCCGATGATACTCAACTCTTCCTTTCCTTCTCTTCCTTTTCAACTGACCTCCACTTTAAACTCTCCTCCTGCCTTACTGCTATAAATAATTGGATATCTTCTCGCTTCCTTTCCTTTAACACTGATAAAACTGAAGTAGTTTTCTTCCCCTCCACTCTCTTCCCCCTCCCTCTCCTCCTCCTTTCATTTGCTTTCCCCCTTCTAATCTCCCCATCTCTGACCACGCTCACAACCTAGGCATTCACTTTGACTCCTCTCTCACCTTTTCCCATCACATCTCTCTCACTTCTCGCGGCTGTCACTTCCACCTCTTTAATATTTACAAAGTCTGCCCCTCTCCCACTTTCCATGCTACTAAACTCTTAATCTCCTCCCTTATCTTCTCTCGCCTCTTCTACTGCTCCTCTTTACTCTTTGGACTTCCTACTTCTCATCTCGCCCCCCTTAAATCTATCTACCACTCTGCTGTCCGCACCCTCTGTCTCCTCTCCCCCCGTGACTCCATCTCTGCTTCCCTTTCCTCCCTTGGCTGGGTTCCCTTTCACTCCCATCTTAAATTTCAATTTCTCTGCTTAGTTATTAAATCTCTCCACGGTCTTGCTCCCCCTTATCTCTCCTGCCTACTCTCATTCTACACTCCCTCCCGCTCCCTTCGCTCTGCCGACCACTTCCTTCTCACTGTTCCTCCTTCCCCTTGTGCCACATCCCGTTTCCGCTCCTTCCATCTCCTAGCCCCCTTACACTGGAACTCCTTACCTCTCTCACTCTGCTCTATTTCCACCTTTTCCTCATTCCGAACTTCCCTCAAATCTCTCCATCTCCATTCCCTGCCATGAAACCCCTCCCCCTTCCTACTCACCTCCCTCCTTGCCTTATCTCCTTGATCCGTCTCCCTCCTCCCCCTCTTCCCCTCCCCTCCCTCTCCCTCTCCCTCTCAGTTCTACTGTACTACTCTCCTTCTCTTCCCCAGTTAATTGCTCTACTTATTGTTTTGTTGGTCTGATTCTCAATCGTAAATTGCTTCTACTGTTACTGTTATAATGTTATTGTCATATGTATCCTTTTGTTAATGTGTGCAGCGCTGTGGTGTAAAGCGCTATAAAAACAAAAATGAACACAAATACAAATACAAATACAAATAGATGGCGACTGCCTGGGGTGGCACCAGGCTGATCTGGGGGCCCAGACCAGCGGGGATCTGCAGGACCGTGATCACACTGTGTGGGCCTGCAGGCCAGGGCTGCAGGACCGTGGTCACACAGTGCGGGCCTGCAGGCGCAAAATAAGAGACAGAGCCAGCAGTTCCATTGTTGGATTCTGCAGCCACTCTGAGGCACTTGCATGCAGGGGCTCCTTCTATTAGGTTGGGCCATGACAAAGTGATGGCCCATCTTAAAAGGGCAATGCACTTGGGAGGGACACACATCTTAAAAGGGCAATACACTTGGGAGGGACACAGATAACAACCACAGACAGTAGGAAGACACAGCAAGAAGGAACATTTGGAATGTGCAAGATTGCAATCAAAAGGTGTTTATAAGCCTGTAAAGCAGAGGTCTGATGGACTAAAGCAATTTGGCGTCACCCGCAGCCAATACATCATTTGGAAGTCGGTGCGTCAGACCGGAAATTGTGTCAGTCAGAGGGAACCTCATGTACAGTGTGCAACAACCCAATACGTACACAGACATAGGCAGAGGCGTTGCTGGGTGGCCCTGGGGGGGCTATAGCCCTGGGTCATTTGGTTGTAGCCCCGGATAGATGCTCAGGGGTTACAACCAAGAAGGCTAGTAGCCCCAGTCCCGAAAGTCCCAAAATTACTGTAACCCCAGATCTTTTCCAGACCTAGCAACACCCCTGGACATAGGTTGCACAAATAAAAAAATAAAAAAAGTTGTTTTCAACAACTAAACATAAACTCGACAAATAGAGCTTCCCTAATCAAAAGAAAAACACACTTTTTTCCCCTAACAAAATACTGCAAACGATTTCGGGAAAAACTGGCTTCCCGAACTAAAAAATAAAATAAGGTGTCCCAAATGACATAAAAACGATTTCACATCACAAACACAATCCCTACTCCCTAGCAAGAAAACAAATAGCTTACTATGCTCCCTCCACAAAATCTCCAGCTCCTCTTTGGGCATAAAAGCCCTATGTCACCTACCAGCATCCAAACTCTGCCTACAAGCAAACAGGGAGTTGCTTGTTCCCTTTTTTCAGCTAGAAGTCACACTTTTTCCTCATGTTCCATAGTTTAACCAGAATCCGGCGGTTCAGCCTGCAGCGATTGGTGGATGGTTTTGGTTTAGATTCGTCCAGACCTACTTAAAATTTTAAATTCCACATGGTTGTAATTCCTTATTTCTGTGGTCTCGTTCTCAACTAGCACTTTGCCTTTTTTTCAGAGTGTGATGTTTTTAACAAGCAACAAGAACAACAATTTCTTTTTGCTAATTTCCGAGGCTGAACAAGGCAATTGCTTTGTTGTTTAGTTTTTTATATTCTCCAATGGAAAGTTGGAAATAAGAACAAAGTTCTCTCCAGCTACGTCCCAACAACCTTTTGTCTGGACTGGAGCTCTGTGCAGCCGTCGTGTATCCCAGTGTCATTAATTCTGCTGACGGCCTACTGTTTGTCGCTGACTCGCTAATCAATTTAACCAGGGCAGCCAGACTCCAAAGGCAGCTGTCTGCCGAGGTATGTGGAATGCCTTGGATATTTTGGGACAGGATATGTCTGTAAAATAAATATCACTAACATTATCTTGCTACACGTTGGCCAGGCAGGGTCTGCTGAGAGGCCCAAGAGAGACGGCTGCTTAACCGTTCATTGTAATGCAGTTGTTCGGCGAAGTAACAAAAATGTGCTCACTAATACTGAGGGAACGGATCCAGTAAAGCTTTCATTTGATAACAGAGACTGACAACGGAAAAACGAATTAGCTGCGCCATTTCAGTTTGGGACAATTCAAATCTTGGCTTCTGTCATGCGTTCACAAAGCCACATAAATGACTCATCGACTCTACTGGGTCTCCCGTGCCAGAGACGGATATCCATGCCACTCATTGTTGCGAACAGAAATGAGCAAACACTGGCAGAGAAATGTGCGTGCTTTGTGATTGCGCAGAAGTGAGCCTTGGACTGGGGGGGGGGGGTTGATGTATTTACGTCGCGCCACCGTCTGATTTCCGGTATACGTTCTTATAGTTTTGTACTCTGATTCAATGCCGAAGCGATCTGACGTTGGCCCGGTACTAAGTCTGTCGGTACTAAGTCTGTTTTACAAGTCAGTGAAACAAAAAGCCCAGCGGATGGTTGTGTGGAGTCACAGACTTAAATATGCTCTGTAAGGTCAAAAATAACTTTTATAGCTGTCTAACACATGTTATGTAACGCAGCTTGCTTTTTCTCTCTGCAGTTCTCACTCCACCACTTTTTCTCTTCTCTTCCATGATGCCCCCTTCTCTGTCTCCTTTCTCTCATCGTTCCCTATCCCTTATCTCGATCCGATTCTCCCTCTCACCCCTGCCCCTCTCCTTCCCACTTTCTTTTATCTTTCACGCCCACTCTCACCCGGACTTCCCTCTCTTCCACTAGGAATCCCACTATCCCCCCTTCATTTCCACTCTTTCTCTCACAAAGCCCGCTCTCCATCACACTCTTACCTTCTCTCTCTTTAATTCAAGTCTCTCTCCCTTCACGCTTTGAAGTAAGTTTGACTTCACATAAAGAGCAGTTTTTGGGTGGCTTATAACTTTGGCGTAATGCAACAAATTGCACAACACCTTCCAAAGAACAGATAGACACAGCTCTGAATTTTTTGTGAACGTTTTGGGAGGCTCCCAAAGGGTTAATTTGCCATAGACAAAGTTTGCTTTCACCTACAGCCGAACCGCTGGGCAGATTTGCACCATACTTTGGAAAGAATCGGATGTCTGTTCCCAAAAGCATGCCTTTACAAATTTGATGCAAATTCATTCAGAAGTTTCTTTTACATCTGGTCAAAAGTGTCCAAAACCAATCTGTGATCTCTGGGTATGTTCAGAAGGATCTGCAGATCCACAGGCCCTGTTTGATAACTGGGTTGGCTAGCTAGGTCTGAATCCGCGGAACAACTTTTGTTCTGCCCATACTCAGAAGCATGCCCGCTGCAAAGCATGCGAAAGACAACAAATCTGGTTGGTTGCCAGAGTGCAATATTTTTCAGGGAGACACCATTGTGCGTTGCAGACTTTTAGTGGGGTCCATCCAAAATCCACCTATCAATAATTCAAATAACAAAGAAACAAATACAAAATAAGCATGCTGTAGCCTGATTGGGGTTGACGCAAAGGGAACGCCTTTGCCCCACAAAAAGGCTTTTAGGCTACACAGTCCACATGCAACTTGAAAGACAGATAACCAAGCAAATCTGCTGGCAATTGCTGGGTCTTGGAGCCCAGGTGTGACCTGTGGACTGGGCTGGTGGCCCATAGAACCACATTGTAGCCAGCAGGCCACAAATAGCATCAATGTGGCAGAGTGGCCACTTTCCAGGGCTTGGTTAAGGACGTGCACATAACCACATTTGAGTTGGACTTCAGCAATGAGAAAGAGCTCATTTAAAAGTACCCACCTGCTTATGCTCAGTTTAAATGTAATGTGTGGGCCAACATAAAATAATGATAGAAACGTGTTAAGTGCAAATTCCATGGGGGATCAGCACAATGAGAGATGCCATTAACAGTGGCTAGTGGTTGCTGAGCTTTGGTTGTAATAAGAAGGTGGGGGCACCATTATAGTTGCTTTAGAAACCACAACTGCGAGTTATTTTGGTTTTGTTGTTATGCCTTGCAGCCATAACGTCCTTTTAAGAAAGGCTTTTCATTTAAGAGTAAATACCCTTATTGCTAATGCTCTATTTTCCTAGTCTACTGCTAATTTTATTGTCACTGTTATTTATTGTACTGCTCCAATGTGTAAATGTAATGTCAGACTACAGTGCATCAGAATCACGAATGTCCTACTATGTTGCTGTTCCAGGCAGCCCTCGATGGCTTCAGGTTGCACCAATGACTGCTGAGCGCCTCCAAATGCTGCTTAACGTACCATGAACTAATCTAACATAACAAAATATTTTAAGAAGCTGGCTCACTTTTAAGAAGCAGTTTCATCATTTTTCACAAGACTAACGAGCCCTCAAATGATGCATTCTGCCCACGGCCTCCAAATGGGGCAGTCTGCTGCGGGATGCTGAGGGAAGGTGTTACATTAGCTGGCTGACGGAAGAGGCCTGAAGGCCACCACCTCAAATGTCTGTGTCAAAGTATCTTTCCTGTGCCGCGCTCAGTTGTGGAGTGCGCTGGGGATTCTAGCGCTATACAGGGCCTAAAGAGATTCAAGCGCTCAAGATCACAAGACGGTCCAACACAAAGCAGTATTCCCAGTCATGCCTGCATGTAGCGCCTCAGCATCTGAATTTACAGAACTTAGATAACCAGTCCTACTTTGCTCCAGACACAACCTCTTCACCTACATATTTTAGTTCAGCCAAAGAAACAACATTGGTTCTTTAACAGTTTATGGGGGTCATCAGGATTTGGGTGGAGCGGTAAAAATGTAGCGGTAATGCTATGACAATCCCGATTTTGGGCGGAAAGTGGGAGGTTTACCTCCAGCGCCATGGTAATAGTGCCCAAAATGTCCCATTGGGTCCAATGAAATGGGGATTTCACCCCCCCCCCCCACAACTCGAGATCCGGCACTAATAGCAGTAACGTAATTTGCACTGGCAGTATCCCGGCGGAATTACCGCCGGGATACCGCCAGACTCCTGATAGAGCCCCATGTTATTAGACATGCTTAATTTGTAAATGATTAAGTGCCAGGGCCCAAATGTTTTCTAGCGTGCCTATAACTATGTTGCGGCGGCAGTTCCCTTCACAGTGCTGCTCAGCACAGAAGCAATATATCTGGTGTTGCAGCTACAACTCTCACCTGTTCCATGGGGGTGATGTGTGCCCTGCCCAGGCAGATGTGCGATTTACAAATGCCAATCAAAATAACTTAATGCGTCTTTAAACACATCATCCTCGTTATTGAATATCTCTGATTCTATATGTGGCAAGTGAACATTTTGTCCGTCTAGCCATAGAAATGAGAGTGTGATGGACAAATGCAGATACAAGTTACTGACTGATGAACTTGCCTGTCACACGCCCGAAAGATCTTCATCTGTAGGTCGACACACAGCACAAACACTCCTCCTTCTTAGCAATGGACCTTTTTCCTGAACTTGCCCCTCTGGTGGTGCTGTTGGTCGGTGACTGTCCTGTTGTTGTCCTCTCTGTGCCAGGTGCCACTCTGCTCCATTAATATCACTGGCGTCTTTGCGGCACTGAGTGCCAATGTGTTTTTAAGACTCGGTGAGTCGGAGGACTGGCATACACCTGTATATTGGTGCATTCCGCGTTTGCTGCATATAAGGAGGAAAAGGAGATGTACCCAACTTAAACCAACCCTGCATGTACCCATTATGTGTGCCCGCATAGAAGTGCATCCGAGCCAGTGTCATACTGACACCCACACACATACATGTGCATGCCTGTCCTCTGAACTAGCTAGCTTCTCCTGGTGGTGTGGCTCCCTGAATGCTTCCTACAGCACACGCCTGAGCCACTCACACTGCTGCAGCAGTGCCCCCAGCTATTACAGTAGGGAAGGGACTAGGGCAGTGTACTAGTGTGGCCAGCATGAGTGCCCAGCGCAGTCACCTTCCAGCTCATTGGTATTCATGAAACTGAGTGACTAGCACAGCAGCCCAGGCATGGCCCGCACTGGTGTTGCTGTGTAACTAAGACTGAATGACAGTTACAAAAAACAAGGTTTCCAAAACTGCACATCTTAATTCATCTGAGTCGGAGACTGATGCTCAGAAATAAGCCCTGGGGCTCGGCCTTGGAAACACCCCTCCAAAGTAAGCCCTGTATATAAGTAGCATTTGTTTCAATCATAGTGATACAAAAGTAGCAGAGAGTGGTTTTTCTGCATTGATTGAAATTCAAGTGCACTTTATTTTTCTTTCCGTTTCCAGAAGCGTAAACATACAAGTTCATACAGGAAATTCAAACAAAGATCAGGCAAAGGCCCAAGGTTTCATGTTCCCCTCAATCCAGATACGCGTAGGTGATCATACCCCTTCTAATTGGCAGTTTAAAGCTCTCCCCTGTTTTTCTTATGTGATCTAGAATACAGGAGGGCATTCTTCCTATTGGGCTTGTAGCAAACAAGTCAGTGAATTTACAGCAGTCCCCCCCCCTTTGTCTTATTTACATTTCAGTGGGGCAACTCATTTGCAGTATATGCCAGAAAGAGATTAAAACACACAATTCTAGGAAGTCACACAATGCAGCCATCGAAGCATGTAGGCAGAAAATTGCTCTGGAGGCCATCACAAGTGCCTACACACACAGATGGCTACACACACATTGATGCAGTGTCATATTTCTTTTTGTCTAATGTCTCACCCAACCCAGTGCAAAACCAATCCACAAAGACGTCCAATGCAAACAGGACATGGATTGATCAAATCACCAAACCAACCAGCCAATAACAATCAAACAATCTCAGGGATCAACCATCCACCAAAAGGAACCAAACCCTGGACTCCAGGGAAATAGTCATCAAAGAAATATGTTTCCAAGCAGCTGGTACCCCTCAAGCAGGCCAAGCTTCCGGAGCCTCGCCCCAGAAGCAGGCACATTGGAGGACTTGAAAGGCCCCTTACACTGTACTTGTCTCGGCTCTGATATAACCTTTGACCTAAGACTGACATGTAACTCTCAGCCTCAAACAATAACCAAAACCCCAGATTCCTCTGCACTAGCACCCTGCAGAGATCCTTCGCCTCTAGCCCCATCACCCACCACCCACTTCTACTCTGGAAGTATATAAAGTATTCACTTTCCCCAACATCCTCAACCTCCCCTTGATCTTCAAACCACACACAGTATGCAAGTGATTCCCATGATTACACGCACATGATTCCTCTCGACGCCATCCATCGACAAGCAACTCAACCACCCTGCAGCTCACACATCACCATACTTTACTATTTCAGTACTTACCACACACAGAACACAATTTCTTCGCTTTGGTTCACAACACCATGTTAGAAAAAGCAACCTTCCTATTCTCCTACTAGCCCATTGCCCAACCAGGCCCCATCTGATAGGGGATCAGCAGTGGAAAGAAACCATGCACATGCAAATGGCAGAAGTTGTGCTTTTTAATAACCAACAGTAAAACGACATAATAAAACCCAATACACCATATTTACTCTTCACATGAATGAATAGCTAGGTCTTGCTGGTCACACTCCTGGTGAGGAAGGGTCAATTTATTTTAATCCCAGTAGCTCTCTGGTCCTCAGGGTGCTTTTCTCTCCGAAAGTTGTGATGGCCCAGGTTAAAGGTCAGTATGCTTATTTCCAGGGATAGGCATTTTCTGGAGCCCTGTTAGTCAAAATGCACTACCTTGTCTTCAAGAAAGCTGCCGGCCTGTGGTACCCTGGGTAACAGGCCAGTCTCTACTCTTCCATGTAGGAACCTTGGTCTTGGACTCATTGGTCAAAGTGCATTTGTCCCGCTTCATGGAAGTGCTTGGTTCTGTGTGACATGTCAGTCTTTTCTCTTCCGGGAGGTAACTAGTTGCCCCGGGTCACAAGCGATTATCACCTTTCTAAGGAAGTAACTCATTCTACTTCTCTTGTTGCAGTCAGAAGGTTTTTCGAATGGTCTCTTTTTAACCCGGAACGTATTTCTCTTGGAAGATAAGCAATTTATTAAGATTACATTTATGTAAAATAGCAAGGCGGGGCAGTCCAATAGTGTTAGGATATCCCGCAGAGGAAGGATCACTTGTGGCAGTAGCTTCTCAGATTACAGAGTCTGTTGTGGTCTTTATGCTTGCCGGCTTGAACCATTGGAGCCCAACCACTTAATTGAAGCAAGTGAGTGATAAACATACTAATGGATTCAAAACTAGGGATACCAAATTGTGTTACCTGTATTATCTGCTGACTGTAAATTGTCTATTCAAATATTGGCACTGTTTCAAATGAAGGATACAAATCTCCTTCCGGTTTGGCACTGGATATTTCCTCTTTCGTTCTATGCCTTACATTGCTACAACCAGATCTAGGCCTGAAATGCAGCTTGGGTGCTATTGTGCCGTCCAACATTCAAGTTTCAAAACACCGTAGAATAACTGTAACAAAGTTTCTTTTGTAAGCTTCTCAATCCTTTCAACAGTACAACAAAACTAATGAGTCTTCAACTTGGTTGAGCCTCTTAGGGTTCCTTTCCCCAAGCTCAGGCTCCTTCCAAACTTTAAACACAAAGTCACTGTTATCAGGAGGCTTTCCTTGATATGCCCCTCAGGGTTACTTTCGCCAAGCTTTAGGCATCTTCCAGCTTTCAAACACACATCTTAACATGTCACAGTTCTTTCTTAATTTCATAGGGCGACCTTCCCCAGATTTAGGCCCCTTTAATTCCAAACACAAATTCCATGGTATAGGATGTGCCTTTTCCTTATACCATGCTTTCATCGTGTAGAATCAGAGTGTTTCGAAAATGCCAGGCTCTTTGCTTTTCCTAGGCGCGACCACCCTGATCCTTCTGCTCCTCTCTTTGTTTTTTTGCTTCATTTCTTTATACCTTTTGTTTCTCTTCAGATGCTTCCTGCACCCCTTTACTTCTTCTTTCCTTTCTGTGCACACTTGCACTCTTCTTTCCTTTCCTTTCCATGCACACTTGCACTCTTGTGCTTCTTTCCACTTTCACTTTCTATGTGGATCAGTCTTTTGCTTGCTTTCCGCTCCGATCTGTTTTTCGTACTTTTCGCTTTATTTGTGCTTGCAGCTATGCCTTTAGCTTTCACCCTTCATGCCTTTATGCTTTTGCTTTCATCTATGCTTTCTGTTTCGCTGTGGCTTTCTGCTTCACTCTCAGCCTTTCCGCATTCTGCTTCGCTATGGCTTCATTTTCCGCTTGAATGTTTTCCTTTCTTTGAAATTCCGTGCCGCTTTTACTGTCTGTGCCTTTCTCCCTCTACGCTCTCATCCAATTGCACGCTCCCGGGTTTCTCTCACATTCCCCATGAAACTCACTGGGCAGCGTTGTGTTGAGAGGTGGTACCTCCTGGAAGTGCGGGTTGAGGTCAGGGTCTCACCACCTGCCCTTCAGGCACCTTTGGCATCAGCACGGGACCCAAGGGAACAAGAACTGTTCTGGACCTGGCCTGCATAATGCAGGCAGCGCTTCTCTGGTTCCCTGAGGCACGGCTCCCTTGCCACGCTACAGCCCACACACAGCGGGCTACTGTCTCCGCACACCGTCCTCCTCCAACTTGCAGCTTCTGCTTCTCTCTGCTCCTGGGCTCCACCGGCCCAGACTGCATCCCCAGCTCGTTCATTCTTGTGTGCATGACCACACCTTTTATAGTGAACCAAACTGTCAAGTGCAGTCAGGTGTGAGTAGTTAGTATAGAGTGCCTGTGCCTGCCTGACTCTATTAGTTGGACAACCTGAGTTCTTGCTAGGGTAGGTCTCCCTTACTTTCCCATGTTATTCCTATGGGTAATCTTTACTGATCTTAGTTGCCTCCTCCTTGTCTTATTATTTGTTGGAAATGGGATTTTTTGTTGTGCTGTTGTCCACCTGTAGCAGATTTCTTACTTTTCCAGGTTCCATTTTATGGCAGAATATGAGCAAACTGTCTCAAATTAATCTGTTGTCCGGAGTATATAAGGAAACCCGGGGAAAAGTAGGTACCTCGAAAGACATCAGGGTACAAACAAGGGCACACACTTCAACTAAACAGGTGTTTTGATTCTTAGGTATTCACAGCAAACTTGGTATTGTTTTTTCACAAAATGTTTTATGTAAAAGATTAGTGGGAATATGGTTGTATACGAATTGTTCGAACTACAATTGTTCGAATTACAATTGACCTTTGCACAATTGACCGAATTGTGAAGTCAATTGTTACATATATTCGCGGGGAAACCCCTGCAAACCCCCATTATATATGTACATATATATATATAAATTCAGTAAAAAAAACTTTGTTAAAGGGACGTTATGGTTAAGTTGCGCTACTAAAAACCTATCAGATTCAGTAAAAAACCTTTGTTAAAGGGACGTTATGGTTCAAAGTAAAAATGAAAAACCCCTGAAATTCGGCAGTTATGGTAAGATAAGCAACCATAACTCGCGCCCCAGTGCACTGCTAACACTAACACCCAGGACATCAAAGATGACATCACACATGTAATTGATGACATCACTGATGCCATCACATGTGCATTTGCTTTTCATGAAAACTCTGTAGGAGGGACTCTTATAATGTTGACCAAAAAGTGTCAAGGATCATTTGAATAAATATCATGAGCTAATTAGTGCATTAAGCAATGCATTGATATAAATAGCATTCTATTATGAAGTTCTATCCAGTATACTAAGCAACTCATGCAGAAACTTAGGCAGTGTGTGCAGTATACATGATGAAGGTGCAATATTCATAATCTTGCCATGTAGACTAATGAAATGATAACTGCTTTCTTATTAGAGTTTTGCGTACTGTGAAACATGTAATAAGTAGCTAATAAAACCCACTTAATACATAATTACACTTAATACAGAAAAAACACAAAGAGACAACAACACATACAAATATGAGTATATACAGGGACAGAGACGTAAGCAAAAAAGCAGAAGTAGTAGCAGAACGAGTTCATACCCTAACTGATTCTCTTTATGCAGAGAAATGATTGCTCTGTTTCAAAGCTGCTACTTACTGTATGTATGTGTATCAAATGATGTCAGTGAACCCTAAGGAAAGGAGTGTGAGTACAATGTATACAAATATGAGCATATACAGGGAAGGAATAGTAATAAAAATAAAACTATGAGAAAGTGCTGATAACTCTAATGATTATCTTCATGCACAGAAAGGATTGCTCTCTTTCAAGACTGTGTCTTCCGCTATATATATGTTTCATATGATATGACTTGACCCTAAGTCTACAAATATAGTACCTTTTCAATTTTTACTTCCTGACTGTTACTGAAGAAAACTATGTGGCTTAGATATGTCAGTAAAGGAAAAAAAGGGAGAGCCAGCCATGTGATGTCATCAGTGATGTCATCAATTACATTTGTGATGTCATCTTTGATGTCCTGGGTGTTAGTGTTAGCAGTGCACGGTGGCGCGAGTTATCGTTGCTTATCTTACCATAACTGCCGAATTTCAGGGTTTTTTCATTTTTACTTTGAACCATAACGTCCCATTAACAACGTTTTTTTACTGAATCTGATAGGTTTTTAGTAGCGCAACTTAACCATAACACCCCTTTAACAAAGTTTTTTTACTGAATCTGATAGGTTTTTAGTAGCGCAACTTAACCATAACGTCCCTTTAGCAAAGTTTTTTTTACTGAATTTCATAGGTTTTTAGTAGCGCAACTTAACCATAACGTCCCTTTAACAAAGTTTTTTTATGGAATTTCATAGGTTTTTAGTAGCGCAACTTAACCATAACGTCCCTTTAACAACGTTTTTTTACTGAATTTCATAGGTTTTTCGTAGTGCAACTGAACCATAACGTCCCTTTAACAAAGTTTTTTTACTGAATTTCATAGGTTTTTAGTAGCACAACGTAACAATAATAACTTTGACTTTATGTACATGTAATATGGAACATACTGAACCCTTTCTACGGAATTTGACTGTCCGCGGACATGTTCGAACAACAGTACCACCACCTAAAAACTCTGGGGTGGTATGTGTAATTGTTATATCATAACATAGGAACATTTAACAAATTCACAAAGCAGCACATATACAAAGTATATGTAGTAATACCTAAGAAATGTAACCCATATATGTAACACACTAACCATTCATTTAAATACAATATGTTCTAAAATGGAATATACCAAAAGAGGATAAAGTGGCTTCCAACATAATTACCTCACAGACACTCCACAACTAAGAGCAAGACCAGACTTACAGACTACTCATCACATACTTTCCTGAAATAGTAAGTGCACTTCATTTTACTCATATATTTATAAACTTTCTGTATTAGATAAAAAAAAATATATTACTTTTTTGTTTTCTCACAGAAATGTGTAGTACTCTGGAGTGGCTAGAGGAGCATTTCCCACAAGACGAAATGTCAGAAGATAGTGCACCTAATGGTACACACTTTACTATATAAACCAATTAATAAATCATATTTTGTATACATTTAACATATACATTTTTTTACAGACCATACAAAAATTGCCACTACCACAGAAAAAGAAGCGGTGGATAACACTCTGGAACACATTAACCAAAAAATGGACCAACTTATGGCAAATTTTAACGATCTAAAGAACTTTGTGGAAGATCACCTAAAACTACCAACAACATACCATTGTCCCACCTGTACTTGTCCCCCCTCACCATATCCCACTCATTTAACCCCAAACCCTCTCCATGGACCAAAATGTTTTGATGACATTGCCATCCCTTCTTCACCTGATCCCAATTATGTTGAAATCCCTAATTCTCCTGTTTTTGTTTTCGTTTCTGCCCCACCTTCACATTCATAAATTGTTTATATATGTCAAATAAAGTTACTTTTTTATATTGTGTTGTAATTACTTTCAGTTCTTTGTGTTAAAACCAATTTAGGTGTCCACGGGCAGCGCGGTTGTTCGGAAATGTTCGTAAATAAACGAAAATGTAAGTGTCCAGATGACACTATATCTGTCCGTAATGTTCTGATGCAAGTTGAAACTGTTCTAAGAACACTCGTACTGTCCTGAAATGTTCGTAAATAAACGAAAATGGAGGTGTCCTTAAGAACACTATGCCTGTTCGTAGTGTTCGCTAGCAAGTTGAAACTGTTCTAAGAACACTCCTGGTGTCCTGAATTGTTCGTAAATAAACGAAAATGAAGGTGTGCTGGGGACGCTATGTCTGTCCGTAATGTTCGCAAGTAAGTTAAACTGTGCTAAGAACAAACGGTTGTCCGTAACTGTTCGTTTTACGTGTGACGCACTTTTAATTAGTTCAGGACCCGAACACTGCCCGTAGAACATCAACACGCATGCGCAAAACAATGTCCGTACATTGGGTGTCCTGCGGACGGCCGCTTCCTTAGCGAACATGCTCACGAAGCAATCATGTGACCGCGCCCACGCTGATCGCGTGTTCTGAATGCGGACACTGTTCGTATCCCCGAACAGTTTAAAAGTACATTTCCAAGTAATCCACAATATTTCTCATTAAAAACTCACCATACCACAAATCCCACATACTAATCCAAAGTTTCCACATAGTTTTTGTGACTTTTTGAACCTTTTTTGGTGTTTGATCTGTCTTGCGGACGGTGCGCATGTCCGCGAACCGCGTACAATCACCCCTATAAAAGACCACACCCTAGAGCTCATTCTCATTGTGTTTCTGGCTATTCCACAGAGCACACTGCATTTTGCTGCATACTTTGCAGATTTTGAGATTTCCATCTCCAAGACGATGACATCCATGGCTCCACTATTGCCACCTGGTGCTACATCTGCCTCAGCACCACCCCCACCCCCTCCACCACCACCATCTCCCCAAGGGCCTGAAGAGGGGAACAGGAGTGAGGATGATACAGAGGAGGAAGAAGAGGATGACGAGAATGAGGTAGAGGAAATCCCTACTACCCGCCCTCGGCGTGATTCTTGGGTGTGGCAGTTGTTTACCGTTCATGGGAATGTTCCTAAGGCTTGTGCGAACCGTGTCACCTGCAATGAGTGCAAAATGGTACTCAGTCGTGGGAGGCATGGTGCGTACAGCTTTGGGACCACGACCATGAAGCGACACCTGAACTCATTCCACACTGGGGCCATTCGCCAGGTTGTACCTTGCGAAGAGCGTAGTAGGTTGATTGCCTCTACTTCATCCTCCGTTTCTGATCCTGTCACCACAAGGAACACCTCTGTGGGACAGCATCTTCCTCAAGCTGCATCACAGGCCATACAGAATTGTGATGACCCTTACCTTTCGAGGGTCACAGTTGTATGTATGTACTGTGACACAGTACTCTGCAGGGGGGAGCGACTTCGGAGTGCTTTTGAGACTATCGTCTCAGAGCACAAGAAGACCTGCTCACTACCCAAATAAAACCCACTCTACATCTTCCTCTCTCAGCTCGCCCTTTCTTGTCCCTGTGGTTGGTGTCCCCCCTTTCCCCTCCTTTCCCTTCCTCTCCTAGTGTGTCGTGTATAAAAAACCCAAAAAAATACAAAATAACAAAAAAATAAAAAAAATAAGGCTCTTTTCAGAGGCGCCTTTCACAGTTCAAAAATAGAAGTGAAGATAAATAAAGCAGGGCCCTTTGTATATCTTAAAAGTCTGCGGACAGTTCGCGAACATAAAAAAAATTGGGGTGCTACTCTATTGTAACCATTGTGCATTTTTCTCTGGGAGCAAGTGGTGGCTCTGAAAAGAGCCTTTGGGAGGTGTTTGTATGTCAAAAATTATAAATACTTAACACCTACATCAAAATGGATGGTGTATTTCTAAAAAAGGTCGCAATGCATTTTGTACATTTCTCAGAAAAATCTGATTGCCAGCATAAGTAAGATGGACTCCATCTCTGCGATAAAATGTATGTACTACGAAACATAATATTTTCATTGTGAAAAGAGGACATGCCAAAATCTCTTAGGAAGGCACAAACAGCCTTATTGACATTACGCCTTGCTTTCTCCATTGGTGGACCACATGAGAAAGAACAAAGCCACATTTGTCTCTGTGCAATCCGTGAAAAAATTACTTTGGAGTTTGGAAACATGTCCATGATCTTCTGAAGTCCTTCTTTCATTGCAAATTGCAAAGAAATTCCAGACACATGTCCTAAACTGTTCCCTCCACAATGAATTACAATTATTTCTGGATGTTCCTCTATCTTCAAAGTTGCACAGAGAGGTAGCAAGTCCAACCACTTCATTCCACGCACTCCATGCCAGTGCACTTCCACATGTGGGAATCCAAGATCTATAGATACTCCACAGCTTTCTGCATGCACCTTCAACCAATGTATCCACGAGTCTCCCAAAATCCACACAATCTGTTTTTTGAAATACTCAGCCATAGCTATCTGTTCTTCTCTCAGCAAAAAGAATATCTGAGAAAACCTCTCCTAGCACAACACACTCACAAAACTTTACGGACCAATCCCTTGCTACATTCAATCTCATTTGCATGCCTCCCCACCCCAAATTCCCCGGATGTAATACGCGGTGTCCTAGAACTACCGCCATGTCCGCGAACATATCGTAACATGGACAGCCCTTCTACCATTTCCACTTCATTCTCTGTACCATTCCCTCATTGGATGTAGCTAAGAAATCACACGACCATCCACCAATCAAATCCAAGACCTCTACATGTAACTGCATCATCATAGATCAGCACTGCAAATGTATGGTGAATCTCTCGGAGTAGAAGTCTCATACCATTGGCAAGCACGATTTACGAGAAATACTATACAAGTCTCCAAGATTTCTACTTGCAGCTTCATCCATATCCATATGCATGAACACAAACTACAGGTATGCATATTTTCTATACAGTACATGAACACATGTTCAACCGACTTTTACCTTGTATAATCTGTAAAATTAATCTACGATCATTTTTTCATTGTCCTAAAATGAACTGTGACTTACAAACCTTTATACCGTTTAATTTCTTCATACACACACACACACACGCAAATAATGTTAAACCAACATTTTTGAAATAAAATGTATAGACTACATATAATCAAACAAAATTACATGCACACTCTATGATCAAATCTCAAACAATAATATTTGTACAAACACATAATTGGTTTTAATTTTTTCAATTTACATAATTACTTACATTTATATAGGACAAGCAGGCTATGACATTGGCTCACTATAACGTGGAAAAGCAGGCTATGACATTGACTCATTATTACGTGGAAAAGCTTAGTTACAGGAATAGTGGTATACAGTGGTACATTATGAATTTCACAAGCCATAGTAAAGATATTTTCTTTCCTACAGTTAGCCATAAGATAGTTTTAATGGTTTTGAGGAAGGCGCTGAGCATTTCAATTTAAAAAATCTAGGTCTAAATTAAAAACAGTGCTAAATACAAACCAAATTACTAATTTCTTTCTTTTACAATTGCAGTGAAGACCATTCTCCAGAAAAGAAGCAGCCGAATTTGAAGTACAAAGAACAACTAAGAAGCAAACTGCTCATTTTAGAAAAAAAGTAAGTAAAATGTTACCATAATATTTGAATTATTACTCAAACACACTGTAAGGTTAATTCATGCTATTTCTGTGCCTAAAAATAGAGATTCTGCACCATTCTGACCAAAAATCCCCCGTCTTAAACAGTGATTTACTGGCAGAATGGCCCACAACTTCCTATTTTTCGACAAACAAATTACCCAACTCAGCCGCTAGAATTTAGATGTTGTAGAACAAACAACTGTTTTAATTGTATAGCTTTAGATATACTATTTATACTTCTCCAAACTACTGGCTTACTTTTTTCTGTCATCTGAACCCCAGTTTAGTAACACATTAATTCAAGAATACCCATCCCTATTAGTTGTACTTCCCAAAGCACAATCACACACCATTACATACATCTTTATCATCTTACTCAAACACTCATGCACACAACACACATGCATTCCAGAACACCCCAAACCATACCTTCTGTATTTTTTTCAACAGACCCTAAAGAATGCCTACCAAAAAGCAACTCCGTAGAAAGGAACGCAGAAGTAGAGCAAATGAAAAGAAAACTCTCCAACATAAACATCCATCTATAGCAGAATTTGTAAAAAAAAGTTGAAACATAACAGCT
The DNA here is from genome assembly GCF_040938575.1 of Ambystoma mexicanum. Lineage (NCBI taxonomy): Eukaryota > Metazoa > Chordata > Amphibia > Caudata > Ambystomatidae > Ambystoma > Ambystoma mexicanum. Next base: position 348,586,962 of record NC_090922.1, read on the forward strand.
AATACAGTCATGTAGTGAAACAGAAGAAGTTTCTAGTACAAAAACGTTGCCTCCTCCATCAAAAAGAAAATCAACTATCACTACAAATAAAACTTCTTCTATAAATCTTGATGTAGTACAAAGTAAGCATACCAAGAAAAGTATTTTAGCCAAAATGTTCCGTCACAAAGTCCTTCAAAATCTTATGAAACCAGGAGAGAAACCAGGTTCAACACTTCAAACCTATCGTAGAAAAGTAATCTTAGAAGCGTTGATAGACAGTGCAATTCTTCTCAAAAGAAAGTTATTTATTTTAGTGTTAAACAGAATAAAACCACTAACAAAACTAATAACTAAATTACAAAAAAGACTTTTCAATAAACGAAATGTCAACAGAAATAACTTCTTAAATATCTGTGGAGGTGAATGGAGTCACACTACAAGCACAGAACCATACTTTAATGAAGAAGCGTACAAACAAAAGCAAACAAATACAATTGCCATACATAGCAGTGGTCGAGGTTATGAAAAAGTTAATAATACCATAATGGAACAAGAAGTACTCCTTACAAAAATATGCCCTGAAAACGTAGATTTACCCCTCCATTCAACTGAATCAGAACATTTAGTGTACAAATGGCCATGCATGTCAATGTGTAACATTCCCAAAAAAAATTTCAAGTCTTTACGCCAATTCCTCAATCAATATGTGAAAAGCAAAGACAAAATCAAAATTAAACTACTGCAAAATATGGATGCTTGTCCAGTACGCAAGTACACAGGACTACAAGGACATTCATTGGCCTGCATTACAGGACCTACTTGTAAAACAACCTTCCATGATATCAAAAGGATATCAACACATCATGCAAGTATAAGAAATCTAGTTTATAAACTGTACTATGCTAAAAATCCTGCTTTAGCACTAGCCAATTTAGATAACATTCTTCTACATGGTACAGCAAAAGACCTACTAAAAGAAATCGACTATATCCAGAAAAAATATTTTGGAAGTGAAACCCGCTTACAAGATGAATTAGCTGTAAACCAACTTCGTAACAATTCTGCACATGGCAACCTTTCACTACACACATACAAAAAAGAAATACTAACATTTGAAAGTAATTCAGCTGAAGTACCAAACCACGTGTGTGTATGTTGCCGCAGAACTTTTTATAAAAGTAACACAAAGACTGTAGACATATCATACAAAATAGAAGACAATGAAGAATCTAAATTGTTTGAATTAGCTCTCTACCTGATAGCAGAAAACAAATACGAAATAACTGACCCCATAATACTTTGCAGTTACTGCACTACAAAACTTGACAACAACCAAACTCCTTCACGTGCTATCACAAATAACTTGGAATTATATACACTACCAAAACCCCATCAACAACTTCATTTATATGAGAGCATCATAATTCAAACAGTGCACCCATTTCAAGCAATAATACTCCTTCAACCAAAAACTGCAAAATTACCTCCCTCTGAATTAGTGAAAGGTATTCGTGGAAAAGTAGTCTATTTATCATTAGATCTAAAAGAAAATGTGCACACTCTAGGAGTGCAACGTCCAATGCAACAATCTTTAATTATCTTGGTAAATGGAGTACCTACAAAAGACAAAAAAATTTGGCAACAACTGGTAGATTTACATAAAGTTAGAGAAGCCCTGCAATATCTTAAAGAGAATAAGGAATATTACAAAGAAATTAATATTGAAGAAAACTTGAAAGATACAACTGAAATAATTCAAGAGACACAAGAAGCTGGTCAATTTCAGCTCCTAGATCCTGCTACAATATCAAACACTTTAGACCATTATACAATTCATCCATTGCACTCTAATGACACCATAGAAGATGCACTGGAAACGTACCAAATGCGTCAAACAAAAGGATCACCAATCAGCATATGGGAAAAAAGTATAGAAGCACATGCTTTTCCTCTACTCTTTCCGACTGGCAAAGGAGGAAGATACGATGATAGACCTATTCAAATATCAGCATCAGAATATCGCTCATTATGAATGTATTCTGAAGATCCCAGATTTCGACAAAATGTGGAATACATATTCTACCTACTCTGAAAGTGAACTAGCAACTTTATGTTACGGAGTTGCACACATATTAAAATCAGGATCACACTTTCACAATATGACAGCTACACAATTATTACAAAAAGTTCAACAAAAAGATGAGGTTTTACAAGCAAATCTTACAAATCTATTAGCAAATATGCGTGGTACTAAAGAGTACTGATTTCGACGTCATGGAGATGTACGTTGTATGATCAGAAACCTTGGCCCGACCACTTGGTTTGTTACATTAAGTTGTGCAGAATATGCATGGGAAGAGTTACATGCTTTCCTACGCATATCAAACGAAAACAAAACAAACATAGATATACTAACTCCTGGACAACTTTGTTCTCAGGAACCTGTTAATGTTTCAAGATATTTTCACCATGGCTTCATTGCTATGCTACATTTTATTTGTAATAAAACTGTTCCTCCCCTTGGAGAAGTGCAACACTTCTTTTGGAGAAAAGAATACCAAGCCAGAGGAGCACCACATGTCCACATGCTTTTATGGATTAAAGATGCTCCTAAATTTGGTCAAGACAGTGATGCCACTGTTTTACAGTTTATTGAAAACTTTTACAATTCCAAAGACACAAATGTGGCAAATATTGTCGTTGCAAATACAAAACCAAAGGGAAATACTACACCAAATGCCGATTTGGTTTCCCTAGACCAGTTACAAATACAGGTCAAGTGAACAACCTCATGTCTTCAGTTAGACATAGTGTTAAAGCTAAGTCACCTAAAAATACATATTGCATAAGAAAAAAGAAGAAGAAAAATATATCAATGATTACAATGCAATCATTGCCCACTTATGGAATGCAAACATAGATGTGCAGTACATTGCAGACAATTCTACTGCAGTTGCACGATATGTCACAGCGTACTTAACCAAATCAGAAAAGACAGAGCTCCAAGACCTCTGGAATGACCTGTCATCAGATAAAACAGTGTCTCAGAAATTATACAGCTTGGGCATAAAAATGCTGTCCCATAGAGAATGTGGATCCTATGAAGCCGCTGATCGATTAACTGGTACTGCATTGTATGGTAAATCTGCAAATATAGTATGGCTAAGTCTTGGTCCAGCTAAATCTAGAAAAAGAGTTCTAAAATCATACGAAGATATACAAACAATAGCCAAACATGAGCCCAACAGCCAAGACATTTTAAAAAACAATTTATTGGACACATACTATCCAAACAGGAGTACCACTTTGGAAACCATGTGTCTATACCACATATCCCAAAACTACACATACAAAAATAATATAAAACCTGATGAACAAAACCATAAATACAAAGTGACAAACTGTGAAGGCAGCTTAGTAAAACTCACCAAACCAAATTTAATTAATCATATCAAATTGTCATTAAAGACTCCTCAACATAAAGAAGTATATTACATGTCCCTGCTACAACTCTTTAAACCATGGAGAAAAGAAGAAGAAATACTAGATAACTATGACTCATATGAAGACGCTTTCAAAGCAAATGAAAGCAGTATAACTGATGTAAACTTTGCACAGTACAAAACAATGTTGCACAATGAACAGCAACACGAAGAAGAACTCCAGGCCCAACTAGATAAGGACACTCCTGACAGTAGTCAACCTTCTGTCACAGGAAGCCAAGAACCACTGGGAGACCCACTAATAACAAATGAGGCAGAATGAGCTATGATAGAAGTAGAAAACACCATGTGTCAGTATGAAGATAAAGAATACTTAACTATACAACAATCAAAGCTAAACAATGAGCAACGTAGCATTTTTTAAGAAGTAACAAAAGAAATTGCACATGGTGTACAACATGAAAACAAAGAATGCACCTGTCAAAATTACAAACCTATACTATTTTATGTCAGTGGTGAAGCTGGTTCTGGCAAAACATTCCTAAATTCCTAATCAAAACCATCAGTAAGTTCCTTCAACAATTGACAAACAACAAACTGTCAGCTGTTGTCACTGCCCCCACAGGTTTAGCTGCCTACAACATAGGTGGTGTCACTTTACACCGATTACTACTCCTGCCAGTAGAACACCAAAACAAATTAGATTATTACAAACTTTCTGCAGAAGCTGCAATGGAACTATGCAGAGTATTGAAACAAATGAAAATGCTACTAATAGATGAAGTGAGCATGGTGTCCAACCTAATGTTGGCTTTGATTCACCTCAGATTACAAGAAGTACTCAAAACAAACTATGAAGAGCTCTTTGCAGGAAAACACATTATTGTTTTCAGAGATCTTCTTCAATTGGCACCAGTAAAAGGTGAGCCTATTTTTAAAACATTAGGACACAAACTCTGCCGTAAAACTGTTGGCAGCATAGGAAATGTCAACCTTTGGCAACATTTCCAATACAGAGAATTAACAGAAAACATGCGCCAATCTGCAGATCTCACTTATGCCAACATCTTAAAAAGTATCAGAGTTGGAATACTTTCTAAAGAAGCAGAAGCAATATTGAAAACCCGGCACATTCATGCACTTTATGGTGATAATGCATGTGCTACAGATGTTATGGAATAATTAGCCCACAAAAATGTCAATTGTATGGCCTAATGCCAACTCTTGCAAGCTGTTTCAAATTCAATGAAATAATGTTAAGTAAAGAAATGCAACCAATAATGGAAATTAGTGCCACAGACAAACTAGATGTACATGGAATGACACTACCCATGTGTGACCAAGCCACAACAAGACTAAGGGGATAATTCATAGAATTTAGCGCACAAGTGGCGCATGCGGCTGGCGCACAGTGTGCGCGTGCGAATCCCTGCGCCAGCCGCGTGCGCTAAAATCTATTTCCGCGCACAGCGTATTCATGGATTCCAGCTACCAAAACCAGCCGTGGCGCACAGTGGTACAGCGTCCCTGCAGCAGCGCCATTTACGCCCCCAAGAACGCCTCTCGCGCAGGGAAAAGCCATCAAAATCCCCGATCCAGCGCAAAGGGCTGCGCTAACCCTGTACCAGCACAGCAAGCGGGCTACGTGTATCACTGGGGTGCGCGGGAAGTACCTCACGTCATTTCAGCTGGGTACGTGTATTTCAGGGGTGCGCTGGAAGTTCCACACGCGAATGTCCTGGCTACGTGTATCTTGGGGTGCGCGGGAAGTTTCACACGCGATATCAGCAGGGTAGGTGTATATCAGGGGTGCGCGGGAAGTTCCACACGCGAATGTCCTGGGTACGTGTATTTCGGGGTGCGCGGGAAGTTTCACACGCGATATCAGCAGGGTACGTGTATTCCAGGGGTGCGCTGGAAGTTCCACACGCGAATGTCCTGACTACGTGCATCTTGGGTGTGCGGGAAGTTTCACACGCGATATCAGCAGGGTACATGTATATCAGGGGTGCGTGGGAAGTTCCACACGCAAATGTCCTGGCTACGTGTATTTCGGGGTGCGCGGGAAGTTTCACACGCGAAATCTGCAGGGTACGTGTATTCCAGGGGTGCGCTGGAAGTTCCACACGCGAATGTCCTGAATACGTGTATCTTGGGGTGCGCGGGAAGTTTCACACGCGATATCAGCAGGGTACGTGTATATCAGGGGTGCGCGGGAAGGTCCACACGCGAATGTCCTGGCTACGTGAATTTCGGGGTGCGCGGGAAGTTTCACACGCGAAATCAGCAGGGTATGTGTATTCCAGGGGTGCGCTGGAAGTTCCACACGCGAATGTCCTGGCTACGTGTATCTTGGGGTGTGCGGGAAGTTTCACACGCGATATCAGCAGAGTACGTGTATATCAGGGGTGCGCGGGAAGTTCCACACGCGAATGTCCTGGCTACGTGTATTTCGGGGTGCGCGGGAAGTTTCACACGCGATATCAGCAGGGTACGTGTATTCCAGGGGTGCGCTGGAAGTTCCACACACGAATGTCCTGGCTACGTGTATCTTGGGGTGCGCGGGAAGTTTCACACGCGATATCAGCAGGGTACGTGTATATCAGGGGTGCGCGGGAAGTTCCACATGCGAATGTCCTGGCTACGTGTATTTCGGGGTGCGCGGGAAGTTTCACACACAATATCAGCAGGGTACGTGTATTCCAGGGGTGCGCTGGAAGTTCCACACGCGAATGTCCTAGCTACGTGTAACTTGGGGTGCGCGGGAAGTTTCACACGCGATATCAGCAGGGTACGTGTATATCAGGGGTGCGTGGGAAGTTCCACACGCGAATGTCCTGGGTACGTGTATTTCGGGGTGCGCGGGAAGTTTCACAGGCGATATCAGCAGGGTACGTGTATTCCAGGGGTGCGCTGGAAGTTCCACACGCGAATGTCCTGGCTACGTGTATCTTGGGGTGCGCGGGAAGTTTCACACGTGATATCAGCAGAGTACGTGTATATCAGGGGTGCACAGGAAGTTCCACACGCGAATGTCCTGGCTACGTGTATTTCGGGGTGCGCGGGAAGTTTCACACGCGATATCAGCAGGGTACGTGTATTCCAGGGGTGCCCTGGAAGTTCCACACGCGAATGTCCTGGCTACGTGTATCTTGGGGTGCGCGGGAAGTTTCACACGCGATATCAGCAGGGTACATGTATATCAGGGGTGCGCGGGAAGTTCCACACGCGAATGTCCTGGCTACGTGTATCTTGGGGTGCGCGGGAAGTTTCACACGTGAATGTCCTGGCTACGTGTATCTTGGGGTGCGCGGGAAGTTTCACACGCGACATCAGCAGGGTACGTGTATTTCAGGGGTTCCGTGGAGTACTACACGTGAATTGGCCGTGTGGGTCCTCCCAGGTGTTCGCTCCACAACCTCCACGGCCCCTGCAGGCAGCCCACACCACGGGGGACTAGCCTGCACCCCCACTTGTCCCCTTGCACCCCCACCCCCCAGCACTGTGGGGCACCTGCCAGCAGGCCCCCACTCATGTCCAACTCATGTTCCCCTGCACCCCCACCCCCCAGCACTGTGGTGCACCCTCCACCAGGCTCCCTCTCATATCTCCCATCACCCCCACCCCCCAGCACTGTGGTGCACCCTCCACCAGGCCCCAACTCATGTTCCCCTGCACCCCCACCCCCCAGCACTGTGGGGCACCTGCCAGCAGGCCCCCACTCATGACCAACTGATGTTCCCCTGCACCCCCACCCCCCAGCACTGTGGTGCACCCTCCACCAGGCTCCCACTCATGTATCCCATCACCCCCACCCCCCAGCACTGTGGTGCACCCTCCACCAGGCTCCCACTCATGTCTCCCATCATCCCCACCCCCCAGCACTGTGGTGCACCCTCCACCAGGCCCCAACTCATGTTCCCCTGCACCCCCACCCCCCAGCACTGTGGTGCACCCTCCACCAGGCCCCAACTCATGTTCCCCAGCCAACATGTCATCACAATCTAGATCCCTGGTCCCTATGGTCAGCCTCCAAATGCAAAACACCCACCCGAGTATTGCATCCACCCACTTAGAAATGGCAATAACATGATAGAACACCAATTGCAAGTTTGGAAACGAACACATGTCCCTCACATACACCCAATAGGTGTCAGTGAATCTCAAAACCCATATCATGATATGCATGAAACCAATGAGATGATACTACACATTGAAGTTTGATAAAAAAATATGTCTTGAAGGAAACATAAATTGAATCAAAAATAAACAAACAGAAATGGGAATGTAAAAAAATAAAAAGAAGCATGTCCGTGAAAAAATGCAAAACCAAAAATCATAATCCAAAGGAGTGGTGTCCAAAGTCACAGTCCACAAAAGAAAATCCAATGGAAAATTATAATTGAAAGCCATTGCTCCATGGGTAAATTGTAAAATTAAAAGAAAATCCAACAGTGAACTATGTACAGATGAACAAGCCAGGGTCCATGATCCCAACAAAAGAAATGAAACCTATCTAACAACACTACCTAATAAAAAAAAAACTATATACAAAAATGTGGCCCATTGTCCAAAAGGTCCAAAAAAAATGCAAAAACAAAGGAAACCTAAGACTAACTACATAACTATTTACAAGGGCAGCGGGCTAGTCCAACGGCTCACTGGATGTTGTCATGGGCCAGGGCATCATCGAACTCCTGTTCAATGGCTTGGAGGCGGGCATGTTCCCTGGCCCCGAGGTCTCGCAGGGATAAAGCAGTGTCCAGCTCCAACTCCCTGCGCAGACCCTCGAGGCACTCAGCCCGCCTCAGCGCCCTCCGCATGGAGTTCTCCGCCCTGACCATTGTGAGCCGTTCCTCCTCTGCTGGCCCAACCGCTCCCACACAGAAGCCACTCCCATTCCAGGGTTCTCCTCCCTCCGGCCGATGCCTGCACCCCTGATGTTGATGGCCCCGAGCCATGATGCCTCCCACGTCGAGCCTGCCGCTGCCTCCGACGCAACTGCCTGTGCCAGCACGACGGCATCCAGGCTGATGGAATCCACCGACGCCGTCGTGCACGTGCCCTGCCCAATGATGCCGTCACATCCTCCATCTGCTGGGGTCCAGTTGCTGGTGTGTCCACCCCTGCTGGACCTCCGACTCCCGACTGTGGCAGGGATGGGATCCCCACCGAGCTGGCTGCATTGGTCGGGGCAGGTCCACAGGGGGCCCTGGTGGCATCTGGGCTGGAAGACGGCATGGAGAACGACTGGTGCATAGTCTCCACAGAGGAGGAGAGGGTCACCAGATTGGCCGACACATGTAGGAAACCCCCGACCATGGCCGATCCCAACTGGGCCACGTCAGCACGGTGCTCTCCGTGATGACGTGCATGCTCCTCCCGGGAAGCACGCACCTCATCACGAATTGCACCTGTGCGCAACGCGACACCAATCAGGACCTTCTCCATACGGCCAGGGGTCCCCTCGTCCGCAGGTGGAGGGGAGTCAGATGACATGGACATCCCCCCTACCTGCGGACGGGCCTGGGATGGGGCATCCCTGCTGGTGCATGGTGGTGCAGTCACAGTGTCAGGGACAGTGACATGCACAGGCCCCTCCACGGCGACTTGTGCTGCCTCCTGCCCCTGCCCCTGGACTGCAACACTTGCACCAGCAGGGATGCCCCCACCAGGCCCCATGTGCGCCTCAGTAGCGGCCTCCTCCTCCTCTGTGGAAACCACCAACCTGGATGGCTCCACACCGTCTTCCGCCGTTGCATGCCCCTGTTGGGGCTCACCCACCCCTTCCCCTGCAGCCGTGGGGGCATCCCCGCCGCTTTGCTCCACAGCGCCGTCTCCGCCCTCTTCTTCACTTGGCGCTGTGTAGAGGGAGACATAGAACACAAGCATCAGGGTACTGTACAATGGTCCCCTAGACAGGAAGCAATAGCAGATGAGTGGCACTGTCAAAGATCACTTCCATCATGTCCCTCCACAACACATGGGTCAGTGCAGGTAAAACACATGCAGTAACAGGCATGGCGCATGCTATGGACATTAGCATACATGTCCAAGGGATTCTTGAAACATACAATGTTGTTTTGGAACTCACATGCATCATGGGCCATGCCTATCACATGCACACACTTCACCCTAGTTTCATCCATCTGGCCTCGTACAGCACAGTGGATACAAGGATGACTAGGCTGCATCAGTGAACCTGAACATTGCGACAGACATGTGTCATGCATCCCTGGCATTCACAAGTCACAGACACGCAGGTCAAACACACAGACATGGACAGCATACATGTACATGGCATCAGCACCCATCCCTCACCCCCACCCATGTCCAGGAACAGAGACTGGCATGCTTTCATGTGGCCATTCCGCATAGGGCAACCCATGTTGCATTTGAACACATGCACCAACCGTGTGGTTCACACATTACTGGTCTCACATGCATGACGTCCCTGCACACACACATGCATACATGGCCTATGTCACACATACAGGCAAGTATCAGACAACCAGCACACTGGGACATGCCCTGTCTCACACAGCAATGCTTGGCCACTTACCGCTCAACTCCAGACGGGTCTGCCTCTCAAGGATCTGGGCGTGGAGCACTGGGCCTACGCGTTCCAGGACCCTCATCTGGATGGTACTAATGCGGCCCCCCTCCACGAGGCGCCGGGCCTTCAAGAGGGTCCTGGACCTGCAGTCATCCCAGCGCTTCTTGACATGTTGGTAGTCGCGGACTGCCACCCCCTCCGCGTTGATGGCAGTCACGATGTCCGTCCAGATCCGAGTCCATCCTTCCTTGTTGGCGCGCTTACTTCCGAAGAGGGCATCATACTGCCCCAGGACTTGCTCCACCAGGACACCAACTTTCGTGGCAGTGAAGCTGGTGCCCCTCTGCCTCTCTGGCCAGGGGTTGCCAGTGGTGCCAGATGTTGCAGTGCCCAACATGGCAACCCCAGAGGCAGGAGTGGGTGGGCAACTGGGTCCTGTGGCTGGGCTGTTGAGCGATGGTATCCCAGTCGGGAGTCTTCTGTTCCAGCAGGGGTGGACACAGCAAATGGACCCCTGCAAATGGCTGATGTGCAGGCACCAAATGGCAGGGCACGGTGGCAGCAGGCAGGCAGGCAGCAGCAGATGGCTCGTGGGAGGCTGCTCGAGGCTCTGGGGGACAGTAATTCGGCATTTTGGGCAGGAGCGTGGTCTTCCGTGTGCTTACGCGTGGCCAGCTTGATATGGAGTGATTTGGCACGTGAAAATCTTGCATTGGTCATTGGACCAAAGGCCCTTAGCGCGTAAGCGCGTCTGTGACGTTTCGCGCACGGGCGTTTCCCTGGCAGGGCTTGTAGATCCCACGTGCCTTTACATTGCTCTATACGTGCTTTTCGTGGGGTGCGGTGCGTGTGTTTTCCAGCCGTTGGGGTTCACACGCTATTACTTCACAGCGGGTGTTGGCTACGCTGTCATGATGCCCGCTTCCGGGGAGCCGGTTCAAGCCCTGCGTCCCCGAAAGCGGACATCCAGTCCCAAAGGAAGGACCCAGCAACCCCATATAGGGGCCCTTTGGACAGTGTCCTGGCGCCTATGGCGCCAGGCTCATAAAAGACATCAGTCCTGGCGCCATAGGCGCCAGGCTCATTATGGGAGTGCTTGGGTGCACTTACCTGATGCAGACCATGCTGCAGGATCCCGGCCTCCTTGAGGCCTGAAAGGAACTACTTTACCTGTGGGACTAATTTACCATCCGGGCGTGGTCGGGGAAGGATACATACCTGATTGGATGAAGGATGCATACCTGGAACTTCTTCCAAGGCTATTTAAACCCCACCCGAACAGCCACACGTGCTTCGCGTTGTTCTGCATCTAGCAGCTGGACGCTCACCGTGTCTGCTCCTGCATCCTGACTTCTGCCACGCCTGCCAGCATCCTGAATCACCTGCAAAGGAAGAGAAGAAGAGAACAGAAGAAGGAAAAGTCCTTACCTGCTAAAACCGCATCCCGGAGACATCTCGCCGACAATCCTGAAAAGGAAGACTTTTATTTAAAAGCTCATCGCGTCGATCGCTGCAGCGCCGCATTCCACTCACCTTTACAGGGCACCTCCATGTTCAGCAGCGATCATCCGGATTCGCAGTCACGCCCCAGCGCCTAGGGAGAAAAAGACCAGAACAAAAGGTGAGAGAGAGAAGGGTATAAGGAAAGCTAAATCTCCATGTTAAGACTTACCTGCTGATTCATTCCCTCTCCATTTCGGGTCCGCGCCGCATCCTGGCATTTCCGGACCCCGGCCCCTAAGGGGAAAAAGAGACATCAGCGTTAATGAGCGAATGAAAAGACATTACCAAAAAACGCTCATTAAAGACTTACCTGATTTCTACAAGGATTTCACCTCTCATCTCGGGTCGGTGCCTGTTCCCCGGCATTCCGTACCCTGGCCCCTATGGGGAAAAAGACACTAGCATTAGTACATTAATGCATGGACACAAGGGGAACCTCTTATCAAAAAAACTTACCTGGAAGCCAAGCAAGTTTGGTTCTCACCAATCCGAAAATCCAGTGAAGTAACTGGATACCAACGCGCCCCTGCATCAGAAGCAGGATGGAGAGCTCGTCCTTCCAGACCCTAAGGTGAGACGCTACGAGGAATCACAGAAGGGTTTCGAGGAGGGTGAGAGGGGAAAGTGGGAGGCCGATTGCATTACCCCGCAGACAGTTAATCCCCTATTTTCGCCTACAGAAGGATACTTCTGCAAGCCAGACAAGCCAGATTTGGGGGCCCGGTCCAGTCCGTCTTCCGAACCCTGCGCATCACCTTAGAAGAGGTCACAGCAGCGCGAACCAGGCCAGCGCCTCCGTGGGAGTCAGGTGAGCGTTACAGAACGCAAAGCCTTCCTACAAATTCCCACCCAGGCGCTATGGAAAGTTCTGAGACTGATCAGTTGGCCCAATTACTGGGGGAATTACGGGCCGAAGTACATGCCGCTAGTCAAGAGACTAATGCCCTCAGGAGGGAATTAATAATATCAAAGGAAAGAACGGATGACCTGGCCAGACAGCTTTTGCAAGGTCAAGCTGGGCAAACTCCTCTACCTGGTTCCGGAGGGAACCCCGCTCCTGTGGTTTCCAATAACCCTGTGCAGATTAATCTACCTGGAAACATGCCGCTGGCCCCACCCGAACGCTTTGCTGGGGACCCCAAACGATTCGCCGTATTCATGAATCAGTGTCGTTTGCACTTCCTATGCAGACCTGGGGCCTTCCCTAATGATCAGACCAAGGTAGCCTTTGTATTGTCATATCTCAGCGGCTGCGCTGCCGATTGGTCAGTTCCACTGGTTACTCAAGATGACCCGATTCTCTGTGATTTTCTAAGGTTTCAAGCAAGCATGGAAAGGTTATTTGCTCGACACTCTCAGGGCCAGGCTCTGGATGACGAACTTCTATCCCTGCGACAGGACAATCAGGACCTCCTATCCTATATTGCAACCTTTAATAGACTAATTGTGGAAACGGGATGGCCAGAGGATAAAAGAGTCACGTTGTTTTATCGAGGCCTACGCGGAGAACTTAAAGATGTCTTGGCCCACGTTGTAAATCCGCCCCAAGAATGCACAGAGTATATAGACTTAGTGGTCCAATTGGATCACAGACTTCAAAACAGAAAAGCAGATCGGTCCAGGTTTGAGACCCGGGTGTTGGTCAAGACCCATGCTAATCCCAAGGGAGTTGATGTCTCTGAGCCTATGCAAATTGGAGGGGTTAAAGGACCCTTAACTCAAAAGGAACGTGAAAGGAGGCGGCAGTTAAAATTATGTCTTTATTGTGGGAATTCTGGACACTTTCTACGAGATTGCCCGGCAAAACCGCCCCGAAAGGCGGTAGGAGCCGCTGATAAAAACCATGACGACTCTGTTTCGGGAAACGACTCCGCCCGACAAGTCTAGGGGTCCGCTTGCCAAGCTTGAAAACTAACTCTCAGACCTCGCATTTCATTGTGCCAATGGTTCTCGTAGATCCAGAACAGCCTAAGCGGTTGCATGCAATAAAGGCATACATCGATAGTGGGGCTATTGGAAACTATGTGGATCGTGAATTGGTCTCTAGGATTAACCTCCCTCTCCGTCCTAAAACCAGCAAAGATGTCATCACCACAGTCGATGGAACTGAAATTGCCTCTGGACTGGTAACACATTCCACTACTGAGGTGACTCTCATTGGTCCCGACGGCCATCGGGAGGGTGTTGTGTTTGATGTAATCAAGGCTCCACAGTTTCAGGTTATTCTTGGAATCCCTTGGTTAGAGACACATAATCCTCGAATTGATTGGCGAGCTAAGAGAATAACCTGCCCGGATTGTACACAAACCTGCTACCCAGAAAACCTGAAGATTAATCTAGCATCTGTAACCTCAGCCTCCATGCAACTACCTCCGGAATACCAAGACTTTCAGGACGTCTTCCAAAAGGAACAGGCCAACACGTTACCTCCTCACAGATCGTACGATTGCCAAATCGATCTGGTGCCCGGTGCACAACCCCCTTGTAGCAGGATTTATGCCCTTACCGAACCTGAGAATCTGCATTTGAGACAATATTTGGATCAATACCTAGCTAATGGTTTTATTCGCCCGTCAAAGTCCCCGGCATCCTCGGCTTTGTTCTTCGTGCCCAAAAAAGAAGGCGACCTTAGAACTTGTATCGATTACCGCGCATTGAACCAGATAACGGTTAAAAACCGTTATCCTCTGTCTCTGATCCCTGAACTCCTTGACCAGGTGAAGGACGCTTGCATATACACCAAGTTAGATCTCCGGGGGGCTTATCATCTGGTATGAGTTAAAGAAGGCGACGAATGGAAAACTGCCTTCCGTACTAAATACGGATTATTCGAGTACCAGGTGATGCCTTTCGGATTGTGTAACGCGCCGGCTGCCTTTCAATACTTCATGAATTATGTCCTTCGGGAACTCATCGAAGTTTGTGTTGTCGTATATATCGATGACATTCTGGTGTACTCCTCTTCGGAATCTGATCACAGAAAACACGTCAGGGCAGTACTTGAAAAACTGCGCCAACACAAACTATTTGCTAAATTGGAAAAATGTGTTTTCCATACCACAGAAGTCGAGTTTCTGGGTTTCATCCTGACACCCAAAGGAGTCCGAATGGACTCAAGAAAAGTGGATGCCATCCTCAAATGGCCATCACCTAGCTCTGTAAAAGGGGTTCAAAGCATGCTCGGCTTTGCCAATTTCTATCGCAGGTTTATCCCGGAATTTTCACGCGTGGTACAACCAATTACTGCACTCTTGAGGAAAAATAAACGTTTTGAATGGTCTGAAGAAGCCGAGCAGGCCTTTCAGGATTTAAAAGCTAAGTATACCTCTGCACCTATATTGAAACACCCGCGTCCAGATCTCCCTTATGTCGTCGAGACTGACTCATCCAGCATAGCCTTGGGAGCTGTCCTGTCCCAAAGAGATCCCGAAACCAACCAACTGCATCCCGTAGCATTTTGGTACAGAAAATTCTCGGCACCCGAGGTTAATTATGCAATCACGGACAAAGAACTGTTAGCCATTAAGTCTGCTTTTAAAGCCTGGCGGCATTATCTGCTTGGCGCTCGACATACCATCACAGTGATCACTGATCACCGGAATTTACAGTATTTGAAAACCGCCAAGACTCAGTCATCACGGCAGCTCCGATGGGCTTTGTTTTTCGCTGAATTTGATTTCGTGATTACCTATCGACCTGGCTGCAAGAATGGCAAAGCAGACGCCTTATCCCGAATTGGAATGGGAGAATCTGATACAAACTCAGAACCAGTACTAATAATTCCCAAACAGAGGATTCTAGGCATGACTTCGTTACAGACGCTTGAAGACATTCAAGCCAGAGTGAAACAACTCCTGGATCCTACAACCTTACAGGATTGGATACAAAAGGGACCAGACTTTACCATAGATAATGGTTTACCTTATTTCCAAGGACGCTTATTCCTGCCACATAAGGAATTACATGAACTAGTTATTTCCGGTTATCATGATACATTAATAGAGGGACACCCCGGTATTGCCAAGACAGAGGAAAAGGTGAAACGACAATTTTGGTGGCCCTCTTGGCGAAAAGATGTTAAATCTTTTGTGATGTCCTGTGGTGTTTGCGCCCAAAATAAAAGTCAAAAGAAAAGACCAGCCGGTCTCCTTCAACCTCTAGACATACCGCCAGCACCCTGGCACACCCTATCAATGGATTATATTACGGACCTGCCTCCTTGTTCGGGGTACAATACTATTCTGGTAATTGTGGATTTGTTTTCCAAAATGGCCCACTTTATTCCTTTGAAAGGTTTACCTTCAGCTTCTGTCCTAGCCAAAGAATTCCTCGAAAATATTGTTCGGCTACATGGATTCCCATCTATACTAATCTCTGACCAGGGAAGCCAATTCATTTCCCACTTCTGGCACAAATGTTGTCAAATGGCGCAGATCGACGTAAGATTATCGACCAGTCACCACCCTCAGACCGATGGTCAGACCGAGAGGACAGATCAGACCCTTGAGCAGTACTTACGGTGTATGTTACAGCAATCTGAAAGCAACTGGAAAGACATTCTTTGGATAGCCGAATACGCATATAATAATTCGGTACACTCTGGAACGGGCCACATTCCTTTTTATACTTTGTTTGGGCATCACCCTCGAACCTCAAACCTTGACTCACCTCAGAACCTCGGAATGCCTGCAGTAGAACATCTGCATTCTACAATTACCCAAGCCTTTAAAGAGGCAACTACACATTTACAACAAGCCAAGAGAAAATACAAGGAGAATGCTGATTCACATCGGAGTGAAGCACCTCCGTATCAGATTGGGGATCAAGTGTGGTTAGCTACCAGACATTTACCACTCAAAGGGCCTCGAACTTTTAATCCAAAATATCTGGGACCTTATTCTATTACGGCAATAATTAACCCAGTGGCTGTTAAACTTGATTTACCAGCTAGTATGCGAATTCACCTTGTTTTTCATGTGTCACTTCTGAAACCAGTGGTACCCGGAACCCGACTACTCAAACCTCCAGAACCTATTCTAATAGATGGGGAGCCCGAATTCGAAGTGAAGAACATTTTAGACTCAAAAATGTTTAGGTCAAAACTGTTCTACCTAATTGATTGGAAGGGGTACGGACCTCAGGAGAGGTCGTGGGAACCCCGCACCATGTGCATGCACCTCGATTAGTCAGGAAATTCCACCGACTCTTCCCAGACAAACCAAAACCCCCGGAGGGAACAACCTTGGGGGGGGGCCTTGGGGGGGAGTGCTGTCATGATGCCCGCTTCCGGGGAGCCGGTTCAAGCCCTGCGTCCCCGAAAGCGGACATCCAGTCCCCAAGGAAGGACCCAGCAACCCCATATGGGGGCCCTTTGGACAGTGTCCTGGCGCCTATGGCGCCAGGCTCATAAAAGACATCAGTCCTGGCGCCATAGGCGCCAGGCTCATTATGGGAGTGCTTGGGTGCACTTACCTGATGCAGACCATGCTGCAGGATCCCAGCCTCCTTGAGGCCTGAAAGGAACTACTTTACCTGTGGGACTAATTTACCATCCGGGCGTGGTCGGGGAAGGATACATACCTGATTGGAGGAAGGATACATACCTGGAACTTCTTCCAAGGCTATTTAAACCCCACCCGAACAGCCACACGTGCTTCGCATTGTTCTGCATCTAGCAGCTGGACGCTCACCGTGTCTGCTCCTGCATCCTGACTTCTGCCACGCCTGCCAGCATCCTGAATCACCTGCAAAGGAAGAGAAGAAGAGAACAGAAGAAGGAAAAGTCCTTACCTGCTAAAACCGCATCCCGGAGACATCTCGCCGACAATCCTGAAAAGGAAGACTTTTATTTAAAAGCTCATCGCGTCGATCGCTGCAGCGCTGCATTCCACTTACCTTTACAGGGCGCCTCCATGTTCAGCAGCGATCATCCGGATTCGCAGTCACGCCCCAGCGCCTAGGGAGAAAAAGACCAGAACAAAAGGTGAGAGAGAGAAGGGAATAAGGAAAGCTAAATCTCCATGTTAAGACTTATCTGCTGATTCATTCCCTCTCCATTTCGGGTCCGCGCCGCATCCTGGCATTTCCAGACCCCGGCCCCTAAGGGGAAAAAGAGACATCAGTGTTAATGAGCGAATGAAAAGACATTACCAAAAAACGCTCATTAAAGACTTACCTGATTTCTACAAGGATTTCACCTCTCATCTCGGGTCGGTGCCTGTTCCCCGGCATTCCGTACCCCGGCCTCTATGGGGAAAAAGACACTAGCATTAGTACATTAATGCATGGACACAAGGGGAACCTCTTATCAAAAAAACTTACCTGGAAGCCAAGCAAGTTTGGTTCTCACCAATCCGAAAATCCAGTGAAGTAACTGGATACCAACGCACCCTGCATCAGAAGCAGGATGGAGAGCTCGTCCTTCCAGACCCTAAGGTGAGACGCTACGAGGAATCACAGAAGGGTTTCGAGGAGGGTGAGAGGGGAAAGTGGGAGGCCGATTGCATTACCCCGCAGACAGTTAATCCCCTATTTTCGCCTACAGAAGGATACTTCTGCAAGCCAGACAAGCCAGATTTGGGGGCCCGGTCCAGTCCGTCTTCCGAACCCTGCGCATCACCTTAGAAGAGGTCACAGCAGCGCGAACCAGGCCAGCGCCTCCGTGGGAGTCAGGTGAGCGTTACATACGCGTTCTTCTACACGCAAGGCAGAGTGGGTCGTAGCCCGCTCCCCCAGGCCGATCGCGTGTGAAACTTCACGCGAACCCCTGTAATACACGTAGCCCGCTCCCCCAGGCCCGATCGCG
The DNA here is from genome assembly GCF_040938575.1 of Ambystoma mexicanum. Lineage (NCBI taxonomy): Eukaryota > Metazoa > Chordata > Amphibia > Caudata > Ambystomatidae > Ambystoma > Ambystoma mexicanum. The sequence goes on from NC_090922.1 coordinate 348,605,251, forward strand.
TGAAAAACTTCACGCGAACCCCTGTAATACACGTTGCCTGCTCCCCCAGGCCCGATCGTGTGAAAACCTTCACGCGAACCCCTGTAATACACGTAGCCCGATGCGAACCCCTGAAATACACGTAGCCCGCTCCCCCAGACCCGATCGCGTGAAAAACTTCACGCAAACCCCAGGCACAATAGCAATATGGGACATTCATCATTGCTGTATATTGGCGCTTTTGTGATGCGCAGGGACGCTACCGCCTGCCTTCGTGTTGCGGACGTGTTTAGGCCTGTGCGTGTCTTTGGCCGTGCGCGGCTTTGCCCTATTCGATTCCATGAATACGTGTGGTTCGCGTGCGTGTGGGCGTTCCGTCTGCTTCCCAGCAGTACATCCCAGTTACGCCCTTATTTTCGTGCGTTGTTCCCCATTCCGCGCGTTACGCCCCGTGTTCCGCCCCCTTTTTGGTGTGTGCGCCGAGGTTGTGCGCTTTCACTGTGCGCGTCGCGCACGCCGTTCGGGAAGTTTCAGTGACGTGTGCGCCAGGCGCACGTCCCGAGGAAAACACGCGCAGGGACTTCCATGAATCGCACATGTGATCGTGCGCCTTTTTTTTCGCGCTTGCGCCTGCTTGCGCAAAGATTTTCGGCGCACGTTTGTTCCATGAATTGGCCCCCAAATAGTTTCGAAAAATCAATCTCAAACACAGCAGGCTTGGAAAAGATATTAAAATTATCCTTAAATTGCAGAGTAATGCTGAAACGTAACCTTGACGTGGACCAAGGACTAGTTAATGGAGCACTGGGTACAGTTGTTGGCTTTCAAACATACCCACGTGACAACTAAATTCAGTTTGTCAATATTCTCTTTGACAAACTTTCAGAAGTAAAATGAATAGGACGCTCAACAGCTCGATTCCTTCTCTTCAAAGACATGTATGTACGCAGAGAACAATTTTCTCCAACTCTTGCATACGCAGTCACCATTCATAAATCACAAGGTCTTACCCTAGACAAAGCAATGATAGACATTGGTAACACAGTCTTTAAAGAAGGCATGAGCTACATAGCACTATCACGCTTACGTAAACTTGACGGTCTATTTCTAATCAACTTTGACGCAAGTAAAATAAACGCTGATATTCCTTGCATTTTAGAATACAATAGACTTCGTTCACTATACACTCCCCATCTAAACACATATTCTGTTCCACAAAAAGTAAAACATTATAAAAGAAAAATAAATCAAACAGAAAAGCAACAGGATGTCACTGCAAATCCTCCAAAGAGAGTAAAAGAAAGTAATACTTCATCAAGTGCCACAAGCAAAAAAGAATCAATTAGGGAAAGTAAACCAGGTACTTCTTCAAAGAAGGAAGACAAACTCCAAAAAAAGCAGTCACATACAGAACTACCTGGTCCATTTAAACTCTCAAATATAGTTGGTGTAAGTTGCTACGCAAATGTAGCAATGAATATTCTATTTCAATTACCACCAATTGTTGAGAACATTTACTTACACAGTACAGACCCATTGTGTTTGCAAATGTTAGTACTTCACAGAAACGCAGCAAACAATCCTGACAACACGTATAGTGTTTATGGAATAAGACAACAATTGGACTACTGTGCTGGAATGGTGAAATTCACTATAAACTCACAGGAAGATCCACAAGAATTTCTAATGTACTTACTATTAGTACTGGAAAACAAAAACATACCTATAAATGAAATCTTCCAGATTTCATACATGTGGAAACATACATGCACTCTCTGCAACAATGTGACACAAGAACAAATCCCCAATTAACGCTTTGTGTATATATCAATACCTAATTGTGAATCCGTTCTATTTCAGCAACTTGTACAAAATGCAAACCATGGTAGATTATGTTCGACCTGCAATTCAGATAATCGCTCCACGTTAGTAATACAAACACATAGTACATACGTAATACTAATGCTTCTACGTTACAATGCAGATGGTACCAAAAACAACTGCAAGCTGACTGGATTCACACATGGTCAAATATCACTTGGTTAAAAAACCTTCACAACAATAGGTATAATCTACCACGCAGGAGCCACAACCAATTCTGGGCACTACACTGCATATATAAAAAAGAAATGTGGATGGTTTGAATGTAATGATAGTACCATTACTCTAAAGCAGAGATTACCAGCAAATCTTACAAACGCTTATTTAATGTTCTGAAAACCAAAATTTGATAACTAAACTGTACTTAAACCTTAAGTACACTTGTAGTAAAAAAATATAAACTGTCACAATATTCCAAAAGCTATCTAACTGCCCAAAGATGCTACAACTAATCAGATAAATTAATACCACTCAAATAGAGAAAAAAACAGACAGTTAGAATACGCCAATTGGTATCTAACTGTCCCAAAATATAGAAATATCCAAACAGATAAATCAATACCACGAAATTATATAAAAAAATAAACAGTTAGAATACGCCTACTGGTATCTAACTGCTCCAAAATTTTACAATATCCAAACAAATACCTAATATCTTACTGCTCCCAAAAACTGGAACAATCCAATGTATAAAGCATTAGCCAGAAACAACAAGTAAACACTGAAAACAAACAAACAAATAAACTGTAGCATAACATAAAAAGGTTTTTTTTTTTAATCCAACATGGATTTTTTTTCTCCCACAGACCCAATGATTTTAACAACAAACACAGAAACTGAGCAAATTGCACAGTACTCTGGTTTGTCATCTACTAAATATGAGGGTCAAAAAAAGAAGAAAATGTTGATTTTACAATGTAATAAGTCTTTATAAAATACTAATACTAACATGCTATTTTCTTTTATCACAGAAATGAACAAGAAAAACATGGACTCCCGTTACTAAACCAAATAGTAAGTATAACATGATAAATACAACCATCGCAGCATATCACACACATACTTGCTTATAACAATGTTCCTTATAAATTTGTTTTTGACCCAAAGTTATAAGCCACTATGAGTGTGATATGCTGCGGTGCTTGTGGCCAGAGCATAGACTCTTGGGTGCATGGCATATGAGTGTGATATGCAGCGGTGGTTGTGTCCAGGGCATAGAGTCTTGGGTGCATGGCCAAATGGCCATGCACCCAACATTCTATACCCTGGCCACAAACACTGCAGCCTATCACACACATAGATTCAAGCATTGCAACCATTTTAATGGCCGTGGACACAAGGGAGTTCCTAGAACACATTCAACTTGACAGAGGACGATACGGACAGCGTCCTCAGGACACCCCCATTTTCTTTATGTAGGAACATTTCAGGACACCGCAAGTGTTCTTAGAACACTTTCAGCTTGACAACAAACAATGCAGACAACGTCTTCAGGACACCCCCTGCGAACATTCCATGACCCCACGGGTCTTCTTAGAACACTTTCAACTTGACACCGAATCCATTCTGCTTATTTACGAACATTTCAGAACAGCCGTGTTGTCCACAGACAAATCGAACACAACAAAAGCGTCTAGCACATAATAAAATACAACATTGCACCTACCTCATACTCCCCCACCCTCCCCAAACACTCTTACACACCAACACACTCCACTGAATACAATTTTTAAACCAAGTTTCACCTCGCTGTCCGCGGTCGTCCGCGAATGCAAGATGTCGGGCGCCACCAAAAATCTGACGCGCTCCACGCCCAACGCCGTCCAATCAGCAAACATGTCAGATGTCCGCAGACATCGCGCAAGCCGCTCGGCCAATCAGGGCACTGTCTGCAGAGCGAACTGGGAAGTCCGTCCGCGAAGCGAACAGAGATATCACTAATTTTTTTGCCTTACATTTTGGTCATTTAAAAAAAAACTACTGGACGGATTTACACCAAATTTGCAAAATCTCGCTTTCGGGACCAAGCCCCCACTCCTGCCACAAATTTGGTGTAAATCCGTCCAGCGGTTTGGGCTGTAGGCGTGCGCAAAGTTTTTTCCCATTATGTCAATGGGAAAAAACAAAAGTTTTGGGACCCCCCTATAACTTTGCCCCCCCCTGGACTAAACCTCTCCAAACTTAGCAATAACATTCGGAGTGGGCCATATACATTTTTTGCAAAGTTTGGTGAGGATTCGTCCAGAGGGAGCGAAGTTATAAGCCGCCCGAAAAATGCTCTTCCTATGGAAACACCAACTTAACCATAACTACATGGACGCTACCGCGTCCATGTAATATATATATATATGGAAACACCAACTTAACCATAACTACATGGACGCTATCGCGTCCATGTAATATATATATATATATTACATGGACATTAATGGATATTAATATATATATGGACATTAATGGATATTAATATATATATATATTACATGGACGCGGTAGCGTCCATGTAGTTATGGTTAAGTTGGTGTTTCCATGGGAAGAGCATTTTTCGGGCGGCTTATAACTTATAACTTATATATATATATATATATATATATACACACATATATACATATATGCGGTCAATTGTGCAAAGGTCAATTCGGACCCTTCTTGACTTTCGGACAATTAGGTAATTCGAACAATTGTGTTCGAACAATTTGGGTAGTACCAGGAATATATAAAGATTTAGATAGGTTTCTCATAAATCAATTATTTTCTATACACAGCAATTGCTGACATTACTCTGCATATCATTCATCAATTAATGTCCTTATTAGGTGCCAAACATAACAGTTCTCTTCAGAATACATATACATTCAAAAACATATAGGTACATTTAGGTATTAGACATCGTGATATCTTGATAGAAGTTGTTGGAATTTATGAGGACACTTGTCCACCTATCTACTACTACGCGTTTCAGGCTCACTGGCCCTTCTTCAGGTATAGATATCTGGATATAATTCTGTGAATATAATAAAGATAGGTGCTATTTTAGTATAATGAATTAAGATGCACTCTCTTATAACTTTGGAAAAGGGAGTTGCCAAGTCCTACTGCACTAACCTGTGATTATGGGCCTATCCAGTGACGGTGCCCTTCTCTCTTCTAATTGTGCTCAGTTACACTTTCTGTGAATAAAAGCAATCAATTACTTCTTGTGTAAGTATATGCAGTTTTGTATGTGTGGTTATCTAACAGCATGGTTTCATTTAAAAGACAGCAAATGGGGTAGAGCATAGCGCAGGAGTAAGGTGTCAGGTGAAGATCTTAGGCTTTGCTTGTCTTCTACATTGCTGGCAGCAAGGAAGCATTAGAAAAGGTATATTTGCTCTGATCATCTTCACATTACACTCTTAAGGAGGATGTACCTCTGATCATTAAGGCACTTTTAGTCCACAGCGACAGGGGAATTGTGTGTAACCCAAAGCACCTCTGTGGACCCAGAGCACGCCCACAGATATCACACCGACTAGCCTTCCCATACAGAGACCATACTACAACTGGAGTCTCAATGTGTGGCACAACGATCATGCAGCACAGCTGGGGACACTGTATGCACACCCATGTGTGGTGTGCATGCAGCATAAAAACATCTGCTTGGATGGAACTGATCACTTTGCTGCTACTGGGATCGATCTCCAGATCCCACTATGTCACCAAAGTTTGCACTGGCGCCCAAACCCTCACTTGGCCTCCGCGTTGAGTAGCACCTGTACCTACCGCTAAAGGGCAGCTCCTTAGATGTCTAGCTTCATTGATTAACAGCTGAACAAAGACTCTGTATGCAGGAGAATCCACCCGTCCCAACACAACTGATACCCTGATGGAGCCCCTCAGCCCCTGAGGGTGCAGGAGAGGGCTGTGGCTCGAGGGGATGTGAATGATATTCCAGCCTCAGAAATTATACATCCCTTTGCTAGAACTGTAGAGGAGGAGCCAAGTACCTCTACAGGAAGTTCCGCCCCTATTTTTCCTATATGTTGGTAGCCAGAGATTGCGACAAGTGCAATATCAGTGAGAATGCCAATACCGCGAAAAGTCCCTGAAACAAGGTATCCATTGAGGAAGCCCTATATGTATCCACCAATCCACCAGGAAATGGTGATCTTTTGAAGCAAGTTCGGAAGAATTGTGAAAATGAATAAGGAAAGAATTGGTGACATCACATAAAGTTGAGGTGACACACAGAAGAGATATTAATAAACCAAGGATAATAGACCCTATAGAACCTGATGGCAAAGTAATGAAGTATGTAACATTTCGCCCCTGACATGAAGATTGCATGTGCGGAGAGGCACCGAAGAAAATGCAAAGCCATTTTACAAAAGTACAGACTCAGTAACGCAAGTAGACGAAGCAATCATAAGGCTGGCTACGTAGTGAATAGATTGCAGAGATGCACCAATGTATATACATAGGAATGTATAGAATGTGGATGTTCCACAACGCACTTCAGCAAACTTGGACCCCGTGAATGGAAGAATTGGAAGTTTGGTGCAGCAGAATATTAGCTGACAGCGAAGGAAGGTTCAAGAAATGCTTGCTTGGCCCAGTGTAAAGAGTTGGGGGCGCCAAGAGCCTAGCCATGTACTCAAGAAGATTCAAAAACATGAGAAGCGAGCTCAGCTTTCATTTGAGGTGTAATGAAAATCGTCGAGGGTGCCATGATTTCTTCATTTAATGGTATTAAAATACAATGAAGAGCTCGAAAACGTGGTCTCCAGTCACATGATCGGATGAGAATAGACTTTGGGTTGAGCTACACTGAGACCAGAAGATAAGACCATGCTTCACTCCCTTTTATTCTCAGGCAGAGTGAGCCTCTGCAAGGCTGAGTTCAAGGTATTAATTGAATGGCAGACCGCAGGAGTGGTGATGGATGTGGGCTAATTGGGTGGGGAGGCATGACCAGGCCAAACCCCCCAGTACCTCAAGTCCTAGTTGCATGCTGCTAGCGTGTGGAATATTCCAGAAGGGTACAAGCGTGTCAACCAATTATAGAGGGCTACATATGAAGGAGCCCTATAGTTTGAGAATCCAATAGTATGTCGAGTTTTAGACTGACAGGGAAGATGACTTGCACTTGGAATGGGCTTAGTTGCCTACCTGACCTTAGAGATCCAATAACATCCCTCTAGCCCATAGAAAGTATATGTAGATGTTCCCCGTTGACCAACCATAATCCTGAGTAGGTTTTCTTATTTTGCCATGTATCCTGATGTCACTTATGACGAATATTTAGTATAAAGTCAATGTTTTTTTATGATTATGTCGAGATAAGTCTGCGCGGCGTTCATTGATGTCCGTTATACTCCCTGTTTTAAAGATTTGTTGTTAAAACAGCGTACCCTTTTGCCAACTTCTTGAGTCAGACTGATTATTGATGTTTGAGTAAGATCTGCATCCCCATCCATCTCAGATACTGTTACCTTGTCTTAAAGGACCCATTGCTTGGGTTCACCTGGTAGCAGAGGATGGTTCAGACCCATCAATCTTAGTAAGCCCTTAGAGACTGTGGAATATCGGGTCTCCTCCACAATCTAGCTGGAAGAACGCAAGGTTTCCTGTGGAGAGTGGCCGAACAAAGACAAACTTGCAAGTAAAGAAGATACAGGTGGGACGGGTCCCTCTTTCACAAAATCCCTCCTGGTTTCCACAGGCGCTGAGCAGACCAAAGGCAAAAGTGGCTGGTTGGAGTAGGAGACGATCCTGAGTGTCTAGTGCTGAAAGGCGAATGGTGAGTGGATTGAAGGATGTGGCAAAAAATAAAATGTAAGAACAGAGATTGGGATAATAGTTAAGAGTAATGGGGGTTGATTAAATATATATATGTGATGAGGAATGTCAGAGAAACGAAGAGTGTCTGAGATAAAGCCTAGTGTCCTACTATTACAAAGTGTCTAAAAGGAGTCGTCTCAAAACCCAAGTGGGTAAACCTAGGCTGTTATAGATAGATCTGTAAGAGAGGATGACTCAAACTCCTATCAGAGTAATTGGGGGCAAGTGGTAGCAGCGAGGAGCGCTGAGGAAGTATATGTTGGAAAGTCGACTAGTTTGTCTGTTTGTGTGTTTTATGGATAGGAGAGGTGAAGTGTCGAAGAGCGACAAGGAAAGGTTGTGCTGGGTAGAGATCAAAGTGCTATAATCTATCTGCTTTAGTTATTATCGGCGCTGATTGAAATAAGTAGATTGCAGTAAAATTGTGAGCTAGAGGCTTTGAGCGGCGACTGTTGGTGCGCGCTCATATTTGATTATTTTTCTGAAACGTATTTTGTGTAAAATAACGGTAAGTATTGACAGTCAATTGAGACTTGTCACAATGGTAGATGTTAATCCATTAATGCATCGGTACAAACAACTGCCAAAACACGCTCCTAAGCTTAAACAGTATAGTGCGGAATGAGTTAAGGGTACAGCAAACAAAATGTGTATGCCATGGCTGCAAGGGGGAACAAGATAGAAAAGACAGTGAACGAGAGAAACGATTGAAAAAAGATGAGCATAAAAGGAAGAGTAGACAAAGACGAGAGCAAATGTACCAGGAGGAACAACTCAGACAGGAAGAAAGGGCAGAGGAACAGAGAAAGTATGACAACAGGCAACGAGCAATCGAATAATGAGGCAGGCTAGAAAAGAAGAGAGAAGAGGAGGAAGAACAGAAATTACTAGATAAAAGAATGCAAAGACCAGGAGACAAGGAGTGCTTAGAGCAAACAAAAGAAGGGAAGAGAAAAGGAAGGAAGAAGATAGAGTTAGATTGGAAGAGAGAAAACAAAGGGAGTTAGACGAAGAAATAGAACCAAAAAGGAGACAGAGAGCATGCGATATTGATTGAGTTGAGGAAGAGCTGATGGAACCACGTCCAGCAATATCATGGGGCGACATAGAGGAGTTTCTCCTGTCGCAAGGAGAAATGCCAGGACCATCTCGGGTAAACATAGATGAGAATTTTGAGATAGGAAGTATCAGAGATAGAATCGATAAAGCTTATGAAGAGATGAGGACAAAAAATGAGTCGAGAAGTAAGGGAAAGGAAGATCGACTCAAAGGTGCACAGTCAAGGAAGGAAGGAAGCCTGTTTATTCTCGAGCACCGGGCCTTGTCTTTGGACAGGTTAACGTTGAACAGAGATGAGAAAGATGAAATGGACCTGGACATGTCAGACAAAGAAAGAGAAACTTCCTGTGGGGAAGAGGGAGAAAGTGCCTGCGTTCCTGAGGGATGTCTGCAGACGGATAAGAAAGTAAGATGGTCAGATTTAGACCAACCTAAAGATAGGACGTCAGACCCTATGGCGTACCCAGAGCGACCTAAAGGGCGATTGCATTGTGAGAGGGGAGAATCACCACCATATGTGAGTAGGTTGAGGTCATTGCCAGCGAAAGGCAATCAGGGACTATTGTTCCCACTATGATTAGGCAGACGATGGGAGCGGATTGCGGATTTGGCTTTACACAGTTCCCCCTATTAGAGAAAGGAAGGGCCAGACCGCAGTATATACCTTGGCCCCAAACGGGCAAGGACAATTTAAGATGCAAACTCCCCAGTTTAACGGCAGGTGTGGGGAAATGGATTTATGAGCTAGAAAAAATGACAGAAGGAAACACATTAGCTAAGGGGACATTAAAGGTCTCCTAGCAGCCATTCTTGGGGAAAGAGATGATGATATATGGACGGGAGCAGGTTATTCGAGTGTCACAGCACAGAACACGGCTCATGATGGAGCACCATTTAGTATTTGTAGGGCAGCTGTCTGGAAAGTACAGTATCCTGATACGTCAAATATGGGTGCAATTATGGCATGTAAGATGCAAGAAACTGAAGATTCGCTACCTTTTATTAAACATTTTCAGAAACAGTGGACCATGGAAACTCGAGAGCCCTCTGGGAAATCTGTGCCAGTATTTCACCATATTTTGTGTCAGGGATTGCCAGAGCAGGTAAAGAGACCGCTCAAGAAGCTAGTGGGAATGGAAACGAAGCCATAGGCGGAGATACAGTTGACTATCGCGCATCATTGGCGATTGCTGCAAGAGAAATATAATAAGAGGGAGGATGCTAGGAAGCTTGAGGAAGCTAAGTTAGTTCAGAAAAAATTGTCAAAGTATGCCATAGAAGGAGCAGTTCTGACAAGCGGAGAGGTGCTTGGAACACAGCAAATAACGGGTGTACAACAGGCGAATAATCAACGGCAGTTGGATCAAGGAGGAAATGGGTTTATGCCGAGAGGCAGAGGTACAGGCTTTAGAGGAAGAGTTAGTTATCAGAATAATCAGGGTGGTTTTCAGAATAACCAAGGTGGGTTTCAGAACATACAGAATGATAATCAAAATGTGGCGGGAGGGCAATTGAGGAAATTCCCTCCTATATGTTGGACATGTTGCATGAGAGGGCATATTGCGTGAACATGTGGGAGCCAAGGGTATATACAGAATGGGAAATTTTCAAGAGGATGGACAGCTTATCCTCCAGCATATAGCCCACAAGGTAGGGACAGGTTTGCCCAAGACCAGACAGTGTATCAAGCACAAGTGCTGCAGACACAACAGGCTTTACAACCACAGCAAGCACCATTGAATCCACTGCAAGGGCAATCGGTGCATGCCCCCTTGCAGATACAGCAGAGTGCAAACACGAACAGTTATTGACTCTTAGAGTAAGGTGTGCCACTATTGCGGGGGGAAGTCCTTTCACGGGCACAGGAATAAGCATGAACCCACAATGGGACAGCTCACAGGGTGACTTGATGTGTTCAGTACTATCAGTGACACCAAATCCTCAAGAGGAACCAAGGGTAGATGTTACCATAAGAGGCAAATCTTTTTCATTTTTAGTAGAGACTGGAGCAACTCGCTCATGTATATGAGAGGGAAAGTTTTCGTTATCACGAAATGCAATGAATGCTCAAGGCTTCTATGGAGTTACAAGTAGAGTTCCTTTTACTGAGGAGTTATCAGTCTCTATAAGAGAGTGTGATATGTCTGTGCCTTTATTGTATTCAAGGCAGACACCAGTTAATATACTGGGCAGAGATTTAATGACAAAATTAAATATGACAAACTCCTTCACTGATGAGGGAATAGTGTGCTCCACTCTAGGGATACATTATTTGAATGTGGGTGAATTTATTATGGTGTTTATTATGGTGTTTACAGGGCAGATAGCTCAGCGAGGAGCACCATTAGAGCCAGATGTTTTTCTTTATGGAGTACATAATTTGTTAACATGGCTACCTGGCTTAGTGGGAAAGATTGTGAGACTACCTGATCAATTTTTATTCAGGCCGCAGATACCTATGGAGGAAGAGGGGGGACAGATTTCTTCCTTACAGTTGCAGGCAGCCATAGTACAAGGGGAATTAGCCATGCTTGAAGGATTTGATGATGAAGGCAGGCCATGGAGAACAGTTGCCATTGGAGAAGGGTATAGATTGACTGACGTCACAGATGAAGACATGCTTTGGGATGATCCATCAGATGATGAAGTAGTATTCGAAATGAGTATTACATATTGTGTCAGAATAGAGAGAAGGGAAAAACCACAGCGAATGGCGATTGTGCAGCAATGTCCTGTGGTTTTTGATGAGGACATGGAGAAGGTACCAACCTCTTTATGGACTACAGGCCCTTATAACATAGGCCTATTGAAGGGGGTGGGAGATGTTAAGATTAAGCTGAAACCAGGAACAATTTGACCTCGAGCAAGGCAGTATCCAATGTCTCGAGAGGCAGATAATGGTGTTTTGGGTATGATGGAACAAGGTATCTTGGTGACGTCAGAGTCCCCGTGTAAAACCGCACTGTACCCTGTGAAAAAATGGGGGTTGTGGCATTTAACTCAGGACATGAGGCCGATTAACCAGATTGTAGAGTCAGTGTTTCCTTTAGTTCTGAATCCTGTGACGATTTTATGTAGTATTCAGGCATGATATTTCACAGTGATTGACTTGAAAAATGTGTTTTTCTCAATCCCGTTGCATAAGGACTCTCAAGACTTACGTCATTTACGTTCCGCCAGACTAAGCTGAAAAGTACTCGTTTGCCACAGGGGTACTGCGAGTGTCCATCGCTTATTAATAGAGTCCTGCAGATGGCCCTAAGCAACATTGATTTGCCAAGCATTGTGCTGCACTACGTAGATGATATTTTGATTTGTTGCACGACAGAAAATGAGTGTAGGCAAGATTCAATCTGATTGATGACTATTCTTGGCAGACAAGGTATATAAGCTACAATATTGCTAGGAAGAGGTGTTGTACATAGGTCAGTTGATTTCACATGAAGAAAAAACATTACACCTGAAATAGCTGAGGCGATTATGAAAACGTCAAAACCGCACACGATAAAGCAAATGCAGCAGTTTTTGGGACTATGTTAGAGCATGGGTATTTGATTATAGTTCATATACAAGACTTCTTTTGCAGGCTTTAAAGAAGGCCCAAGTGAACAATGAGAAAATCGAAGGGACTGAGGAAATTGAAGAGGGGTTTGAGGAGTTGAAGAAAGCAATTTGCATCACTCAGGTTTTAGGAATTCCCAATTATTCGGAGAAGTTCTTTTTGTTCTTGCACACAAATGGGACAGTTATGACAGCAGTACTCACACAGAGAACCACACTTGGGTATAAACCCTTAGCATATTATAGTGGGATTTTAGATCCAGCTATGAGTGGACACTTACCTTGTGAACAATCGCTGGAAGCAGCCACATTCGCCATTGAGAAATCTGCAGGTATCGTGATGGGGGTGATCCATGACTTTATTTGTTGATCATGCTTTGTTTGCTGTTTTGGAGAAACTTATGGGTGCATTTAAGTCCCAGAGAGCTTCTGCATACGAGGTAGTTATATCAAACCCAGCAATCAAAATAGTCAGGTGTAAATTAGTGAACAGTGAATAGTGAAGAGTGCTGCTGTCCTGTGGAAACTGCATTTTTGTGGCATTGAACGTTCGATTGCTGCTATCATCACTGTCATCACAGCATTGCGAGCCGTAGGGGGCTCTTGCTGTGCACCGGCCGCTTCCTGGAGGAGGCAGAGACAACTTGCGCCCACGTGACCAATCACGTGACTTCCTGGTCTACAAAGCGCAGACCCAACCGCCCGAGCGGCGAGTGCTGCTGTCCTGTGGAAACTGCATTTTTGTGGCATTGAACGTTCGATTGCTGCTATCATCACTGTCATCGCAGCATTGCGAGCCGTAGGGGGCTCTTGCTGTGCACCGGCCGCTTCCTGGAGGAGGCGGAGCCCACTTGCGCTCACGTGACCAATCACGTGACTTCCTGGTCTACAAAGCGCAGACCCAACCGCCCGAGCGGCGAGTGCTGCTGTCCTGTGGAAACTGCATTTTTGTGGCATTAAACGTACGATTGCTGCTATCATCACCGTCATCACAGCATTGCGAGCCGTAGGGGGCTCTTGCTGTGCACCGGCCGCTTCCTGGAGGAGGCAGAGCCCACTTGCGCCCACGTGACCAATCACGTGACTTCCTGGTCTACAAAGCGCAGACCCAACCGCCCGAGCGGCGTTAAGCCCGACAGGAGTAAAGCCCAGTGACTGTTGAGCGACTGTTTGGCGCACTGGGGAAGCAGCAAAAAGGTAAATAAAACCAAGGTATTTTTATTCACCATCTTAACAATATTTTACAACCTACGCTTATAATGAGATTACGGAGTTCTCCTTCCGAGGAAGAGATGGGTACCCAGGATGGTTCATACCTGGAGACAGGGAGCGAGACTGGGCAGGAGGTTTCCAATGTCTCTGACCCTGCCCTAGTACAGCTGCATCCAACTGTCAGCCAACCTCTCAGCCACATAGACAGCCAGCAAACCCCTGAGGTGGTATTTCCAAATCTCCATATTCAGAAGGGCTGGAAACGAGGGTTAGATTACACCCTGACGACAAGAAAAATTCAGAGCAGAATCAATGATCATTTCCTTAGAAAAAGAAATAAGAGTGTTAATGACTTGGTCGATATTATGGATACCACCTGGCAGCTACCTGACTATAATCATACGAATTTGGGAAATATCCCCACCATAGAGAGTGTCCAAGTTATGCCAATGACCACAGACACTATTCAAGAAAATAGGGCTAGCTCGCCTATTCACCAAGAGCAACAAGAAGAGCCAATAGCCACCTCTCCAGACGGATCACCCTCAGCTAGCGAAAGCACATTGGCAGCCCTGAGCTTTGTTCTAAACTCGCTGGTCTCCGTATTTGAGCTTCTAAAAACAGAAGTACAAAATCAAGCAGGCCTGCTTTTGGAAATATCACATGAGATGTCTAAGAATGACTCAGCATTGGTTGCCACAAATAACATCATGAACACTATTCTGATTCCAACTTTAAAAGAAACACAAATAGAGGGAGTCAAACAAGGCTTGGACATTGCCCAAATTTACAATCTTTTGAAAGAGGGGGCAAAAGGCAATGCCACAACCCACAAGCTTTTAAAGAAGCTCCCTCTGGAAATCCAAAACCCTCAAAGTCAGACTGACACTGTGGAAGGAGAGGGTGCCAAAGACTGTTTTGATGACACCCCACTCTCGGACTCCATTCTGGAAGAATTTCGAAGATTGGCAAATCTTGACATCGACGTAATTGAAGAAACTGAAGACAGTACTCAAAAAATTCATGGTGAAAATCCACAAGAGCATCCGAATGGTAATTCGAGTCAGAGCTCAGAAGCACTCCGAAAACCCAAGAGTAAAAAATGGCAAAAAAGGAATAAAGAGGGCAGAACAAAAGAGGCCGTCTTTTACACACAACGGGGCAAAACTATGAAGAAATCAAAAAACCAGAAAAATCAGGTCCCAAAAAAACCAGGAAAAAATATTTTTCTGAAAAACCTAACAACTCCTGAGAGCGACAAGATGGCTGACTCTTCTGTAACTGTATCCCCAGTCACCAATTTCTCGCAGACTTCAAAGTCGACCGATCCCCAGGCCAGCAAGCGAGTACCCGGGAAAAACAGGAAAAAGAAGGCACTCAAAACACATAAGGAGGGTCTCAGTGACATCAGAGTTCAAACCTCAAACTTTGGCATGCAAACGGAACCCATAATCCTGTTACCTGCTACTTCCAATAACTCACACCAAAAACCGGCCCACACAAACATCAAGATTGCCCCAATATTTCTAAAACATAAATCGCACAAGGGGAAAACAATTGAGGCTAATGCGGAGAAAAGGCGAGTTGCCACAAAACTGGCACCAATTTTCTTAAAAACATTAGGGAAAACAGTTTTTGCACTACCTCCATCCCATGAACCTCCCCCATCAGCACCTCAAGCTGAGACGCCATCAAGTCCGAGGCGAGTTGCCACAAAACTGGCACCAATTTTCTTAAAACCATTAGGGAAAACTGTTTCTGCACTACCTCCATCCAATGAACCTCCCCCATCAGCTCCTCAAGCTGAGACGCGATCAAGTCCCACACCAGTAGAAGTAGACTGTTGGAATGGGTCAGGGAAATTCTAAATCCTTGAGATACGTCCTCAGCACGGAGGTAGTGAGAAACTCGAAAGAAATCAGTATTATTCCGCCACAAAAAAAGAAGAAACTGCGACGCCAAACTTTACAATTCCAAAAGTATGGCTTAGATTAGAAAAACAAAACAAAATAAAATCACTCTGTAGATCTGCTATTCTGTCGGAAATTAAAAAGAACTACAACCTGTTTCTCTTTGCCTCAGAAGATATCGAGTATCTCTCCTTTCCGATTAGCGAAGACAAGTTCTTCGTGGAGATAGCTCTTACCTCAAGAAAGGCACAGCAGGCACTCATTCATAACAAAGATGACCTGGCTAAAAAAGGCCTCTGGGTTTATGAATCAGAGGAGGAAGGCAGGTGCAGAAATCGTTCGGGCTCAAAACACACATGGGGCAGGATGCACCAACTATTATGGCCGCCGCCGGAACGTCTAGAGAGCCCCAAAGTAAAGCTTCTTCTGGGCTTAAATTAAATGAAAACTTGATAACAAAACTTCCAGAAATCATAACTCAAATCTTTTTGAAACTTGGCGAGGAACAGACCAGTCTTTAGACAAAGGGGCCTTAGACGAGTCTCCTGGAACACGAGAGGCCTGAGCTTCCTGAGGAAAAAGCAACTTTAAAACGATCTTTTTGAACATAATGATATTGTCATGACGCGTCCGTCCTGGAAGTTGTGGACTCGATGGAAGAAACACTTACGGAACCATCTGCTGCGGTCTAGTGTCCGGACTGCCTTGCGACGCCCCCTGAGGCTCAACGTTATCTACGCACCGGACAGCTACGCCGGTGCGTTGCAACCCTCTGTTTCCGCTTTGGGTCTACACACTGAGTTTCTTCCTTCGCGCTCTTCGTGTGAGTATTCTCTGCCCTCCTGCTGTTTCCCCGCTTGGTTTCTGTTTCCTGCTTTCCTCCGCTATACCTCCCGCTTGACGCCTGCTTACCTTGGATCCTGCATTCCCCGCTCTGCGCAGCTCTTCTCTGGTCCATTTACTACAATCTTCGTTCCCGCTCCTCTTCGTGTGCGGATCCCGCTTCCACTCTGCTGCATTCCACTCTCTTCCCGCTACCGCCTTGTTGTGCCTGGATTTCGCTTTGTTTGGATTTTGGAAGAGACTTCTGGGAATCGTAGTCTACGCTCTCCTGCATTCCATCCTGCAGCAGTTAACCATCACGCCAGGGTTTTTCCCTGGAATTAAGGGCGGACTCCCTGAGGGTCCCACTGCCGAGCAGTCTGCTAACTGGCAAGGTGGCCTCCAGACGAGTCCGCCCCAAAACCTGCAAAGAGAGACAAGAGGGAACTTGGAGAAACAGAAGGACGATATCTACAGAGAGCTCCTCTGAGGAACAAGATACAGGTGAGAAGGAAGAGGGGGAGTATCCTGGCATTTACCTTAACATAGAACCCCCCATATATGAGAGATATCTTGTTGTTCCAGGAGACTTGGTTGGACAACCATATCGAGATAGATGGATTTACAGTACTAAATCTCAAGGCCTCACAAAAATTAAAAGGGAGACCAGCAGGAGGTTTGTTAATAGTAATTAAAAACTCCAGCGTCAAAGAAATTGTTCCACTATGTAACAACACGATGGGCATTCAAGCCTGTAAAGTAGAGATGGGACAGAACGCCTCCCGATCTACTCTAATCGTGGTCAACATCTATTGGAATCCAGCCAGTTTGAAACTTAAAGACTTCCTAGAAATACTTCACACCTTATTTTCAACGGCAAAGATCAACTACGAGGGAGCACAGATCATTGTCGCAGGGGACCTGAATACAGACCATATTCACCCAGAACACGGGAGAAACGGCCAAACCAAACATAGCACCATACGAAAAAGCAAACAATGGTGGGACTTTCTTCAGTCATGGGATCTAGATATGATAAACGAAAAAAACAGGTGCGGGGGAATGGCTGGGCCAACCTGGCGCCAAGGGGCGCGGCAATCAACTCTGGATTACTTTTTCGTTTCATCGTCCCTCACCCTGTTTTGCCCTAGTCTTACTCTAGACTGGGAAGGGGGGAGTGATCACGCCAGGTTGGAACTTTTCTTCCCTGAAATCCAGAGATCCTCCAAACCTTATATCATACAGGAACTGGAGGGTTCAAAGGGTAAACTGAAAGTGGTCAAATACAAACATGTGGGGAAAAAGCTGAATAACCTTTTGGAGGAAGTCCCTCCGTCAGTATGGGTGGAGGAAACCCATCCAGAAAAATTTGGAAAATGTGTGTGGTCTATTTGCCAACCAAGTGAAGTAAAGAGCGTAGGGAAACAGACGCATCTCTATTATTTTGATGAGGAAACATACAATAAGAAAAGAATTCTGCGACAAACACTACGCCATATAAAACAGAATGCAGCAGAAGACCCCCTCGGCTGTACGCAAAAAATTTAAAACGTCAAACAAGCCTACCGGAACTGGACCAAGAATCACAAACACCAAAAACTCTGAGAAGACGGGGAAAGAATGCTTTTTCTCCTCAATGCAATTAATTGCAAAAACTTCTGGCCAGCATTAAATCAACTTGAAACCGGCCAAAACAGTTCCCGTTGCAACCTAGTCTCGGAGCGTAAGTGGGTAGACTACCTCTCCAAAAACTTTGAAGCAACTGGCTCAAGAGACCTTATTCTTCCAACATCTCCTGGTCCCTGGTATTCACTGAAGAAGAAATTGAGGACCTTATTACATCTTCTTCTGCCTCTAAAGCGGCAGGTCCAATGGCCTCACTTACCAGGTGCTAAAAAACCAGCCAAAACTATGGGCAAAGTTACTCTTTCATCTGTATCAGGAAATTCTAATGAAGAAAATGTTTCCACCATCATGGAAGACTGCACTCATTATCCCATTTTTTAAGGGGGGGCGATAGGCTAAGCCCAGCATGTTATCGACCGATCGCCCTTCTGGATATAGATAGCAAGATTTTCATGAGAATATTACTGAAAGAACTTACCCTATGGGTGGACTCTCGACAGATTCTTCCCCCGCATCAAACAGGCTTCAGGAAAGGTCTTTCCACCAGCCTTAATGGACTCATCCTGAACCTGCTGAGCGAAAGATCAAATGAGAAAAAAGGCTCTCTGTTGTATGGGGTATGGGTCGATCTGTCCAAAGCATTTGATCTCGTGGACAGATCCCTCCTCTGGCAGAAACTTTACAACTGGGGGATTCCGGCCCCTCTTCTGGCCATGGTCATAGAGCTTCATAAGAACACTACCACCAGGGTGAGGTTGGATGACCTCGGCAACCTATCAGAGACAATCCAGATCCTCAAGGGAGTACGACAAGGATGTCTGGGTGCACCGCTATTCTTCAACCTATTTCTATCAGACATTGGAGACTTTTTAGCCTCGGCATCGCTAATCTGTCCTAGGATTAATGGTAGAAAACTCCATTGGTTGGCTTACGCTGATGACCTAGTGCTCCTGCATGGTTCAGCGATAGGGTTGCAGCAACTCCTGTTTAAACTCAATGAATATGCCAAACTAAACGGTCTGATAATAAATCCATCAAAATCTAAGATCCTAATCTTTAAACATCCAAAAAAAAAGGTGACTTCAAGGAACTGGGTCTTGGACTGTAAAGTAATTCCACGCGCGGATGAACTGATATACCTGGGATATGAAATCCTTGCTCATCCAACTTTTAACAAGGTGATACCTTCCATCCTTGGAAAGACCTCAAAAATTATAGCACAAATGAAAAACCTGAATAGAAGATTCTGCAAGTTCTCAATACTTCCACTCAAGAAGTTTTATGTAGGCAAAGCAGTCCCGGTCCTCCTCTATGGCCTTGAGGCAAAGCCCTTGTTGTGGAATTACGATTGGAGCAAAATTGTGGGCCTCCTGTGGAAATCTTCAATTCATCTCCCAATGTGTACTCCTCTTGCAAGTCTGAGATTTGAATTGGGACTGACCTCTTTGAGTTGCCGTGCGGAGTGGAAACTTCTGTCCCTCTACCATAACATAATCACAGCCAGTATGTCCACTCTCTTTTTTGATGTAAACCAACATCTAAAAGAAGCAAAATCAAAACAACTTCTAGGTTTAGAAAAATAAATTGGACATATTTTGTACAGGCTGGAACTAACAACAGAAACACTCATGCAAAATCCCATGAAAGTGAAAAAAAAATAGAGATGGCTGACTGGATCCAAACAATTGCTGGAGTCAGAAGTCTCAACCCCACAAACCATTTCCTGAAAGAGGAAAGAAAACTCAGCACCAACCCACGCTATTTGGAAAAGTTTCCTGACCAAAGAATAAGAAACAACTTCCTCAGACTCAGATTGAACATAGCCCACACTTGCGAAATATTGGCCCAAAGAAACCAGGGAGAGAAGGCAATGAGACTCTGTAAGATCTGCCACTCTCCGAACTTACAATCTCTCAAGCATCTGCTGATGGAGTGCGAAGGTACATGGCCCACTAGAGTGTCATCACTGGGGAGATTTGTAACTAGAGAGGAGAGCTTAGCCCAAGATGCATTCTGGGATAGACTGATCTCTGGCCAAGAAGTAATGCTCACTGTTGCAACAGTAAAAGTTCTGGAGACTTTTTCTATACTAAAGAAACAATAATAGACAGGCTAAGACAGTGAGCTTCCTCAGTTATTTTGGACCAGACTATTCAGTCAAATCCCTGGTTTCTGTGCCTTGATCCTACTTTATTTTTAATTATGAAATGTAAAATTCCGTTTTTTATATGAAATTTGTATCCTAATTTTCGCTTTGTAAAGGTTTTCTGGTAAAACCAAAAACAAATAAAAATTAAAAAAAATAGTCAACACTGCCACGTTTGTAGCCGAACCTGTGACATAGGAAGAGCAGGTGCATGACTGCTCAAATTATAAGGAATTCTATGATGAAATCCTGAAGGTAAAGGAGAATGCTCTAGCAGGGGTGGGGGTTCTCTTTATTAATAGGTCTTCGAAAATTGATCAAACTGACAGAAAAAGGCATTCAGGTTCAGCTGTGGTAAGGCACAGAGCTAACGGGAAATTTGAAGTGGTAGCAAGTGCCAGACTACCGTCTCATTTCTCAGCACAGGCTGCAGAATTGGTGGCACTTATTGTCGCACTCGAGAATCACATAGAGCAGGAAGTGACGGTGTACAGTGACTCTGCCTATGTGACGTCAACCTTACACGCAGGGTTAGCACGTTGGAAAAAAGGAGGGGCTACCTCAGTGCGGACCGCACTCCAGTGCAAAACGCAGCATTACTGGACAGGTTTATTAAGGCTCTTCTACTCCCAGTAGCCATTGCAATATTTAAGTGTGCAGTGTATACTAAGAGAACTGATTTTATTTCACGGAAACCAAGCTGCAGATGAAGAGGCCAAAAGGGTTGCATATTCACCTGCTATTTCTAATTTTGATACTCCTGATGTGAAAGAAAAAGTGGTCAAAATTATGATTGTAAAGGAAGGATTTAATCATTTGTCAAGAACGCAATTGATGGAAGCTCAAGGTAGTTCTCCACAGGACAAAAAGGAGTTGTGGACATGGGGGGGAGGGTGTTCCTTGTCCCCCTCTGAGGCATTGTGGCGACAGGACAGCACTGGCAAAGCGGTGATGGCTGTAGCCTTATTAAGCGTAGCTTTAGAACAGCTACACTACCCAGTGCATGTAACTAGGGAGAGTCTCATTGCAACTATTGCAGAAGACTGGTTTGTACCAAATCTGTTAGAACACGTTGCATTTTATGTAGTAAATTGCATCGTATGTCAAAGGTTTACTCCTGGGCACACATTGTGAACAATCATAGGAGTGATCCCTGAACCGAATGGTCCTTTTCAGCCTTTACATATTGACTGTGTTGACATGCTGCAGGTATGTAGTGGCTATAGGTATATGATAGTGGTAGTGTGCCCCTTTTCGAGATGGATTGAAGCTGGTCCCTGCACACATCCGTTGCCACATGTGCTGCAAAGGTTTTAGTCCGAGAAGTATTTCTTAGACTGGCAGTATGCGAGGTGCTAAGATCCGACAATGGGTCCCATTTTGTCAATGAGGTGTTCGAGCAAATTAGTCTATTGCTTAGTAGTTAACATTCGTTTTCCCCTGCTTATTACCCGCAAGGGAACGGGATATGTGAGAGACTCAATGGCCTTCTCAAAGAGAGGATCGCCAATTTGAAATTGACAATAAAGAAGGGGTGGCTGTATTGTCTGCCCCTTGCATTGTATGCATTGATAAATCAGCCCGGGTCGGACCACCACCTCACACCCCATGAATTAGTAACAGTGAGGCGAATGAGAATGCCTCTGACTCCTTAATCGAGGACTAGCATTGATGCCCAGACAACTGCAGAATTGTTAGGAAATGAGCTACATACGTAATTAACATGTATGACCGCTTGTCTCTCTGTTATTTCACATCATCTCAGGCGTAAGAGGTGTCGTCTCAGGACACAGATGAAGACCATACAGCAACCGGATACCAAGAACTACCTGTTCTGAAACTATTTAGTGGAGATCTCATATTGACCCGCAATTTCACAAGGAAGTGGCATGCGCCCCGTTTTAGTGGTCCTTTCATAGGGGAGGACATTACTCCATCTGCAGTAAAAATTCAAGCAAGGCGTGCCTGGATTCACCTGAACAACGTGAAGCCATATGCTGGTGAGACCGCAACACCCCCCATCTGATTCAGAAACAAGTCAAGAAGAAGCAGTTCAGCGCGTGCAGAATCGATCGATGACGAGGAAGAAGGACGCAAAGACTATGGAATAAATAAATGCAAGTGTGCATTTGGACTGTGGCTCCCCTGGACACTCCTTATAGATATTTTAGCAGGAAGTGAGAAAGTTACTATTCTTGAGCCACAGGAACTTGTTGATATTGGACCACTAGGAAGTGCTGAAGTCAATGAAAAATGCTTGATTTAGACTTCCTTTTTGATGATTGGAAAAGGGAGCAGTTCCCAGATTCGTTTCTCACCGAGTTTCTCTTTGGGCGCATAAATGGTCCTGTCTAATGTTGACTTCCATAGACTCTGTCTCGCTGTCTTTGTTTTTATACTTCAAACTTATCCTGCTCTTGTAGGGCGCAGCACTGACGTGCAAACTTTTGTGCAGGATCCTAAAAATGGCCCCGCGATTAGAAGATTATTGGCAGCAATAATTGAACAAGTTCGGCAGCTACCTGAGCATTTAACGAGGCTACCTGATTAAAAAGGATTTTTCCTTCCTTAAAAAACAGGTATACAGGCATAATGAGATTTATTGAGCATGATGCGGTTCCAGAAAGTGACCAAACTCAACAATGCATGGAGAGACATCATTGGCGGGACGTCATGTATTGGTCCATAATTTATGTTGCACATAATCTTTTATTGTCTTTCTATCTTAACTGATTCATGTTACATGTTGTGTTGGTTCCAAAAGGATAGAAGTCCCCTTGAGTCTCCCCACTCCAGTGACCTTTGCGGAGTTAGAGGTTGTAAGGAAGCCAAGGCCATATGTGATCGTTCCTACACCAGTGACACATGTAAGGCCACCCATTTCTTTGACAAGTGTTCCTATGATTCCTCCTGTAGGGAGAATGTCTGATGTACTCCATGGGCATTTTGCACGCATTCTTTTGGAAGGAAAGAGACCCAAGAGGAGTTTAAGGTAAGACAATTATTAGTTGAATGATTATTTAGACAGCACAGCACATTTGGGGAACAACATGTGGTATCAACAAATGAAAGAGGTAGGAAAGAGCACCTCTGAGGAGGATTGCTATGGCTGTGCTCTCCTACCTTATGCTATGGGGAAGTCTAAGATATTCATAGCTATTTAGATAGATGTCCAAACAGCCCATTGTTTAACTCACCTTGAACTCTGCCATACAAGAGGCCAATTCCAGGGTCATAAAGCATCATTGGTCTGGGCGACTAAATGGACAGCGTCAGAAGAAAATGATTATGTTCAAGATTTGAAGACAAGAGCAAGAGCACACACCAGAGATCATGTGATAAGATATGAACAGCCAGGCATGAAAGGAGCAGGAATCAGCTGGGAAATAAATAAAAAGCTCAATTGCCAGGGAAAGACTGATGAAGAAATACGAAGATGTAAGGACAGATGCAGATCTGGGGAACAGTACTTTCTCCAGATGGCTGGGAAGAAGGCATAGTTGTATGCAGAGCTGTGGCAGTAACTGGACACCATAATCCAGTTATAGACCGTGTTGAAAAAGGATGTAAACCTCTCTGGCCGAGGCTTGCGAAGTTGCCGAAGTGGGTCGAAGACAGAGGAAGCCCTTTGCAGATAGTGCCTTTGGCCAGTGCAGAAATGTGCTTAGAATTAATGGCACAAGAAAAGTTGGAGAAATTCAACAAAGTGGGCGAATTTTTGATGTGCCAGGAATGAAGGATGAGACAGTAGTGATAATGGACCACTACTGGGCCTATGGATCTAGAGTTTATATGAAGCTGCCCAGAGATTGGGGAGGACTATGTTCTATGGTGATTATTCATGTTCCAGCATTAGTGATTCCAAAGAGTTACCTGAACATTGGTGATTTCCCGCAAGCATATGCTCACCTGAGAATGAAGAGATCTGTTGAACTCCTTGATCGAATGAAGAGGGAGGGGAAAATTACTTCTCAGCTAAGTCGACAGAAGCTTTTGATGCTATTCCGTATGAACACAGACTATTCAGCAACTTCATGCCAGGAATTCAGACAATGGCGAAGTGGTTACAAATAACCAGATGGGAGCTTTTGCAGACAATCAATACTACGATAAAGTGAGTCAATGCTATCAAGGAAGAGATGAGAGCCATACTGTCTTGACTTGACACGTCGTGAAGAATATATGGGCCTCTGTCCCCAAGTTCCACACAGAGAGAGAGAACTACTCCCTATGCGAGCCTTGAGGCCACAGGTGGTTGTTGTTTCGCAGGATCAGACGCCACCGAGGACCCCAGAGCTGTTGGAATGAATTCAGGTATTAGCACAAACAAGCACAGTACTGCAAACAATGTAACTGGTATTGTAAAAGGGCTTACCCAAGGGTAATTGAAAGGTGCCAGGAACTCTGAGGCTGTGGTGCAAGGAAGCGTCAGCAATCCATAAAGCCAGGCACCAGAAACTCAGCGCTGGCTACACACCTGATGATTCTTGGATGTATTTGTGACACTGTGGTACTCGTGGACTACTTGGAGGCACTGTTGCAGTTCAAGGAACCTCGAAGACAGTAGAGTAAATGACAAAGCAGAGAAGGGTAATCCAAACAATCCATTAACCGTCAGCCAATAATCCAAAAGTCTGTGAATCCGAGAAGAAACCAAAACCACAAATCCAAGGAGCAAGAATAACCAGTCCGTAATCCGTAAGCTTGAGGTCTTTTTCCAATGAATCCAAAACGTGAATCGAAAACGCCAAACAGTGTTGTGAAACAGCTGTGAAGCGGCGAGTGATTCAAAGTGCGCGGCTTTTATGTCTGCTGACTCCCGATCACATGAGCGGAGCTCAAGGCACGTGACCGGGAAGTCGGCCCGGAACCAGGAAGTGGTTGCTGCCGACTGCTCCTGCTCCAGCCCGCTCGCTATCTCCATGGCAGTTGCCACTGGAAACGAGGGAACAAATATTATCGCCCTCTGACAGAGCCTTGGAGCTGATGACGCTTCCCTCGCAACACAGGTAGCGTGACCTTATGAAGGGCTGACTGTGACTTGGGGAGTCTAGCTGTGTTATGTGTCGGGGAGTCCCTGGGGGTATGAGTGTTATGTAAAGCGGTGTGCCTGAGGGTAACCTTCCTTCCGCGCATGACACATACGACTGATGACTATTCAGAATAGATATGTTCTGGACATGATTACAGCTATGGATGGAGGTGTTTGTGACAAAATCGTAGAATCATGTTGTACATTCATACCTTCTCATGATGACAAGAATGGCACCTGGACAGAGGCCATGACGATGCTGACAAAGTTGCACGTCAAGATGGAAGATGAAGTGGAAGATATTGCTGATGACAGCTAGTTTGCATCAACCTTCTCATGGGTTCCACAATGGATGGCGAACATTTTTCTAAGTTCCTTGGAGCCCTGTTAGTGATGATCATGTTTGGATTCTGTGTGATTAGGATTATAATCGCACAGTGCAAAAAGACTGCAAAGAAAGTGACAGGAATGAAGATCATGATTAATGTTGAAGCTGGATTCAAATCAAAAGAGCTGACAGATGAAGAAATCAGAGACTATGTAAAGGTTAGTATTCACGCACCCGAGGGAACGAAATTCCTGTATCCAAGAAACCACAAGAAGTATGTGGGAAGATGGATTTACTGTAGTCCTAATGGACAGTGCAACCTTATGACCTGGAATATTGATGAGCATGTGAAGTCAGCAGGATGCCTGAAAGGAGTAATAAAGATATGGACTCCGAAGAAACATTTCTTCAGACGAGGATGTCTAGATGAGAAGACTGATGGGAGAGTGGTTGATGAATCGCCCAGAGGGGGGAGTGTAGAGGAGGAGCCAAGTACCTCTACAGGAAGTTCAGCCCCTATTTTTCCTATATGTTGGCAGCCAGAGATTGCGACAAGTGCCATACCAGTGAGAATGCCAATGCAGCGAAAAGTCCTTGAAACAAGGTAGCCATTGAGGAAGCCCTTTATGTATCCCTGAAGAAATGGTGATCTTTTGAAGGATGTTCCGGAAGAAGTGTAAAAATTAATAAGGAAAGAAATGGTGATGTCACGTCACATAAAGTTGAGGTGACACACACAGAAGAGATATGAATAAATCAAGGATAATAGACCCTATATAACCTGATGGCGAAGTAATGAAGTATGTAACATTTCGCCCCTGAAATGAAGATTGCATGAGGGAGAGGCACCGAAGAAAATGCAAAACCATTTTACTAAAGTACAGACACAGTAACGCAAGTAGATGCAGCAATCATAAGGCTGGCTACGTAGTGAATAGATTGCGTTGATGCACCAATGTATATACATAGGAATGTATAGAATCTGGATGTTCCACAAAGCACTTTAGCAAACTTGGGCCCCGTGAATGGAAGAATTGGAAGTGTGGCACAGCAGAATAATAGCTGAAAGCAAAGGAAGATTCAAGAAAGGTTTGCCTAGCCCAGTGTCAAGAGTTGGGCCGCTGAGAGCCTAGCCATGTACTCAAGAAGATACACAAATGTGAGAAGCGAGCTCAGCTCCATTTGAGGTGTAATGAAAATCGTCGAGAGTGCCAAGATTTCTTCATTTAATGGTATTAAAATACAACGAAGAGCTCGAAAACGTGGTCTCCAGTCACATGATCGGATGAGAATAGACTTTGGCTCGAGCTACACCGAGACCAGAAGATAAGGCCATGCTTCACTCCCTATTATTCTCAGGCGCAGTGAGCCTCTATAAGGCAGTTCAAAGGTATTAATTGAACAGCAGACCGCAGGAGTGATGATGGATGTGGGCTAATTGGGTGGGGAGGCATGATCAGGCCAAACCCCCCAGCACCTGGAGTCCCAGTTGCCTGCTGCTAGCATGTGGAATATTCCAGAAGGGAATGTGAACCACAAACGTCCTCCTGCTCTTGTTTCTCTTATGGCTAATAATAGTCACATCCAATGAAAACACATACCTAGAGAGTTGCTAACTATTTTAACTCCACCAGACCATTTTACGTAAGCAACATCACTGTTTCTTATAGGAAAAACATATTCTATTCAATGTATTGTAATTCCTGTGGTTGCCTATACATAGTATTTCATAAACATATAAAAAAACATGAAAACAAGTACTCATTTGAACCTCTATAAAAATGCACACAAGAGTATGAAAAACTCTATGGTACAACATTGTAGACCAAATATGAACTAACCCAGAATGAATGTTATTATATGTAATGTAAATTGACTTGTTTTCTTCATAGTAAAAGTACCTTATACACCACAGGCCCCATGAAAATAAAAAAACATTAGTTACGACGTCTTTCTACACATATTCTAAAAGGGTACAAGCGTGCCAACCAATTATAGAGGGCCACATATTAAGGATCCCTATAGTTTGAGAAGCCAATAGTATGTCAGGTTTTACACTGACAACTGACACTGAAGATGACTTCCACTTGGGATGGGCTTAGTTGCCCACCTGACCTTAGATATCCAATCACGTCGCTGTAGCCCATAGAAAGTATATGTAGATGTTCCCCGTCGACCAACCATAATCCTGAGTAGGGTTTCTTATTGTGCCACGCATCCTGACGTCACTCATGACGAATATTTAGTATAAAGTCAATGTTTTTTTGTGAGTATGTCGAGACAAGTCTGTGCGGTGTCCGTTGATGTCCGTTGTACTCCCTGTTTTAAAGACTTGTTATTAAAACAGCTT
Organism: Ambystoma mexicanum; assembly: GCF_040938575.1. NCBI lineage: Eukaryota > Metazoa > Chordata > Amphibia > Caudata > Ambystomatidae > Ambystoma > Ambystoma mexicanum. Next base: position 348,632,977 of record NC_090922.1, read on the forward strand.
ACCCTTTTGCCAACTTCTTGAGTCAGTCTGAATATTAATGTTTGAGTAAGACCTCGTACCCATCCATCTGAGATACTGTTACCTCATCTTAAAGAACCCGTTCCTCGGGTTCAGAACTGTGATGAATTTGGCAAGAGACATATTACAATAATGTATGGCTGTCTACACACCTGGGGCAAAATGTGTAACATTTACCAATCCACAATATGTCAGTGACTTTGCTACTGGTGTCTAAAAAGGGCAATTTCTAGCTCAGCTGCCACAGCAAGGCCGCTAACGCCCAATAAAGTCATAGCCGCACCCTCCTTCTGGGAGAAGTTTATTAAAATATTCCTGGATAGGGGTGTACTGTTCTCAAATCTAGGCTTATGTAAAGTACCAATGCATCGGCACTAGGGCTCATGAGAAAACTTCCTGAGTGCATCTTGCTGTAACTCATGCTAAGGTCTTTAACGAAATGAGGGTGATAATTCTATGAGGCCATTGCAGGGTTGCTCGCTCACTGCACATGCAAATTCCCTAGAAAACGCATTTGTGTGCCCATTACTAGGAACATTATATGTTGGCGAATTCTTTGCGTCCACTCGAGGACCTGCTTTTCCTCCCATAGAGTTTCCAATCCTCTATTTCGCACATCTTCATTTTCTACAGCCACCATTCTTTCCCTCTGGAAGCATTTTGCGTTGGACAGAGTGCAGATCCACATTCTTAATAAAGGACCCAATTTGGCATGTGGTCCCTGTTAGGGGTAATTCTCATTTCTGTGTTAATTCCCTTCAAACTTAGAGACCCCCGGCTCTTTTGCTGGACTTAAGGACTTTTTAATTTTCACCCTGGAGAGAATGGGCCCTTTTTCTCACTCTCTCATGTATTTTGATCTGATTTGGATTATCTATTTCCTTTGTTTTTTGAGTCTGACAAACTCCATAGGCATCTACTTTTTGTATGGTGACACACAGCACCTTCAGTGCCGTGTCACAGAGAAATCCTTTAGATTTCTCATAAGGTTGAAATACCTTTTCTTGTGAGAACTACAGTTCCCGAGAACAGTAAAGTGAAATTGACTTTACTTACCTTTTCTCTTTATAGGTCCAGCAAACACCATTTTATGTGGAGTGCTGGGGGAAGGGTGTGCTACTTACTAGCCCTTTTTCCTACTTACTCATGTAACAGTGTTTATGTTACCCTCACGACTTTAAATGGCTGGTGGCAGTGATTTAATTTTCCTACCATTGTACTTTTCTACCGCAGGTTGAATACTCAGCTGCAGTATAGCACCCATGGGTGACCATAGTGTCAAAATGGCCCGGTCTTCTTTTTTCACCATTTCTTGTTTGTGAGGTATTTCTTGGGTTTTACTCTGCAAGCCAAACCAAGTTTAATCCTTTTGCTCATTTTGCCTTTGGCGGGCTGCAGTACTGAAACCCGCCTCTGGCTCCATTATGCCAGGAAGGGCAGGAAGTGAGGGAAGGACCCGACTTAGTCTCCTTGGTTACCTGGATGCACCCAGTCCTCATTGGCTAGCTGGCTGTCCTTGCAGGACAGCCACCCTGCTGTGTGAGTGACAGCCAGGCTGTGCATGAATGGGAGAAACCTGCATAAAAGGCAAGGCTTCTTGAACTGAAGACAGAGTCGTCCACTGGAAGAAACATCCGATGAAGGGATCGTGAAGAGAAGCTTGCTGCATCCTCCTGGACTATTGAACTGCCTGGTGAAGCCCTGTTGCTGTGCTGAAGCTCCTTTTCCTAATCGACAAGAGAAGCTCCAGAAAGGACTTCTTCCCTTGGGTTAGTGGGACCAACTAACCTCAAGACGAACTTTGCTGGAAGACCTTCCCCAACCAACTTTGCTGGAAGACCTTCCCCAACCGGCTGTACTTCTTTGCTGCTGCTGGAACCGAGTGCTAGGGGTCGAGAAATCTGTAGTCGAGTGCAACGTCTTTAAGCCAGACCGAAGCTCCAGGAAGATCCCGAGTAACCTCCCGAAGTAGGACGTTCCAAACTCGAGTCACCTCGCCAGAGTGCTAGACTCAAGGAGTGAAGGAAGCCCATCCAGTGTCTAATATCCAGAGTGGTGCTATTTGCCGGTAGCTGAAACCGCAAAGTGCTGATGAATTGAAAAAAGCCTGTAGCTGTCGCTGACCTCCGAACTGCTGTGCAGGAGTCCTCCAGGCATCCTCCCTCTTGTCCCCACGGCTGAGGTCCAGGAGCACAGGATCTGCAAGTCTGCAACCAGGACAGGGCCAGCTGGATCCTCTTCTTCTAACCTAAGGTACTGTGCTGACTCATGGGTACTTAGCTCTTTGTCTGTAGCTTGCTTGTCTCAGTTGAGATCTGCAGTAGCTGCCTTTCTACAGTCATTCTAGCTCTAACTTGCGGCCCAACAGTGATTTTCTACAACAAGCCCTTTAACTTTGCGCAATACGTTTTGATATCTAAGAAGTGCCTCAGCTCCATAGACTTTGCCTCAATTGACTTTGGCTGACCTGGCTCCCTGCAGACTTCTGGTCCATTGACTTTGATCCTTATTGTCCCTCATAGGTGATACATTGGTTTTTCACTGATATTGCTGGGAAGGATTTCTATCTAGACTTCATTGGGAGATTTGAAAAGTGCTCTCATGCTCTGAGAACCTGTTAACCTTTTTCCTTCCTTAACCTTTCCTTTTGACCAACCTCAGAATTTACGAAGTGCAAAAGTGATATATAAATGCCATTTCTGTCCTAGTTAGTGAAGTCACCTCAGGGTATAAGAAGTGTGTATGAACCATCTGTAAAGCATATCTACTTGCTTTGCCTTGATTCTGAGAATGTATTCTGAAGTTTTATTTTTATTGTTGCACATTGCCCTTTTTGAAGAATGCTTATTTAAAACTGACCGTTAAATAAATAATAAATTTACTAGTAAACCTTGAGTGTAACTGTTATTTGGATACTTGTATTTGTGGGTGTCCATGCTGCAGCTCACATTTATCCCTCTTGAGAGAAGTCTGGCTCATCAGTCACTCTACCAACTTGTGAGAGAAGTCTGGCTCATCAGTCACTCTACCAACTTGTGAGAGAAGTCTGGCTCATCAGTCACTTTACCAACTTATGAGAGAAGTCTGGCTCATCAGTCACTCTACCAACTTGTGAGAGAAGTCTGGCTCATCAGTCACTCTACCAACTTGTGAGAGAAGTCTGGCTCATCAGTCACTTTACCAACTTATGAGAGAAGTCTGGCTCATCAGTCACTCTACCAACTTGTGAGAGAAGTCTGGCTCATCAGTCACTTTACCAACTTGTGTGGTACGGACCTATACTAATAGGTGAGTTACCTACTACCAAGAGGACACGCGTGGTGTAGTCTCCCACAGGGTTACTACTCCATTTCTTGCCTAACAGTTCCTATGCCAGCCATCCCATTAAAGCTACTACCATGCAAATGGCTGCTCTCGTGAAGTGAGGTGTACTTGGAAGAGCCTGACTCGGTCTGCAGTGTTTTAACGCTGCCATAACAAGCCGCCACCTTGTTGCTGGGCTGCCCGGTATCTCGAGTGCTGTGATTACAGTCTGTTGTTTCAAAACGTCTGTAGCCATGGCGCGGTGACTTCATTTCCTTCCTTCTCTGGGATAGTTTATTTGTGTGACCAGGGCAAAGCCCTTAAGCTTCCGCTCGGTCCAGTCTCTTGGAACAGCATCTGCACGGGCGCGGGCTTAATTTTTTTTTTTTTAAAAAACACATTTACATAGCTTGCGGAAACGGGCATGATGCGTTTTATCCAGTTTTACACAACATTAGGGGATAAAATGTAATTTGAACTTTGCCAGGAGAGACTTTAAAAAACGTGCAATGCAAGACAGATTTGATAGTTTCCAAACTGTGCTATGGAGTGTGGTTCAACCTAACGTCCCGCCCGCGACCCTTCTCAGTAGCAATCTTTGCAAAGGAAGTCGGGTGTTTTCCAAGCGTGTTGCTTGCACCATGCGAGGAGATTTCTACAATTTAGGACGGTGGTGTTTGTCGCGATATGCAGGGGTGGAAACACACACAACGCACACTGTAATCCTGTCAAATTGTTTTGATTCACATTTTTGCTTGTTGAAATATGATGCATAAATTACGTAAAGGGTTGCATAAATACGTTATTGGCACGGCACTGCCACCTGCTGTTTATTCACATAAATTGTTTGCAGATGTAACATTTCTGCGTCAATGAAGTAAGTAAGCATTGGCTAAACCAATCATTCTGGGTGTGTTTTAGGGTTGGAGAATTTTACTGCCTAGCCGCATCCTTTCATACCCAGGTAACGCCTCATATGACCTGCTGTCGGAATCATATGCTCAGGACCTTGCATCATAGCATATGCTAATGATACTCCCATATTCCCACTTACCGTCATTTTATGGTAGATGAAGCCCCGTGTGCCTAGCTACAGCCGGTACGTGCCAGTGCACCCTCATATGCCGTGGCAAAGCCGTATTTATCCAGACATGGCTTCACCTGGACAGATGCTATCACATATGCCCAGGTACAGCCTCACAGGCACAGGTGCAGCCTCAAACCTCGTCGTTTTACCATGGACTTGCAGTTATTTGTAGCCTCTTGTGGCCAAGTGCAGCCATGAAATTCCAGATAAAGGAATAACGTGCCCACGCAATGTACACACAGTCAGATGCAATGAAATGCCTTGTATGCCCGTGCACAACCTTATGCACCTATGTACATCCTTCCATGGCATTGTACTGCCATCATAGGCCAGTGCAACCTGATATGCCCAGGCTATCCATCACATGTTCAAAACTAGCCGCAAATGCTCGGATTACTTACCAGTAATCTTCATTACCCAGAGTCCTACCTTTCCTTCACAAATGAGGTTGCCTCACCTCCCAGACAGGTAAAACAAATAAAAAGTGACTGTAGAAACACAACCCATGCCCCAGGAGAGGAGGATCCTCCCCTCCACACATGAGCGTGTAAGGAAAGTCTCCACCCCTGACTTCACCTCTCTATTTCTGAAGCCAACGACCAGGGCCTCTCAGCGATGGAGGGTGGGCTGTGGAACAGGACTACGACGAGGATGACTAGGATTTAGGGTAGTGAAGATTATCAGCAAGTAATCTGGCCATTACCTCCTCTTCCTCGTCCCAGTACTTCCTAAATGTGGATATATATCGAACCAGGCCTGGTCATGTACAAAGAAACCCAGACACCAGAACAAGAAGACTGCAAATCAGTGACCGTTATTTGCAGCAAGATTGCTGGTGCGCATTCAGTATTGGTGTCCCAAAAGCAGAAGTATCCTCAGGAAGCACATGGTCGATAGTGATGTACAAATGTGGATGGAGAAACCCATTTGGCTGCCCTGCATTTGTCAAAAATGGAAACACCCTGGAAGGCCAATCAAGATGCGTCAATGACGCTAGTCCATCTGTCTTGAACACCCCCTGGAGGAGTTGTCTCTGGTAACCCTACCCCACTCTACTCAACCCTTCATCATGCACCTGGATGCTGGGGACCCTATCCTGGTGCTCATGGGCTATCTGATGGCCCCTCAGCAATCACGTAAGTGTGGACCATTTCTATGCTGCCTGCATAATCCTCTGGACTTTGAGCCTTTCCTGACAATCTCTATTAACTATCTTCAGAAGACACTTTTCTCCTCTCCTTAGATTCAAAAACACCAAATCATAGCACCCACGTCTTCCTGGACTTTTACCTCCACTGCTACACCCCTGTACTATCCTGCTTTTATACCTATTGACATAAAAAAAGAAAATCGTTTTTAGCTGTGCGCACATCCTGATTGTCCTGCTGCTGTTTTAAATTCGTGTTTAGTTGTGTGAACATCCTGATTGTCCTGCTGCTGGTTTAAATTCGTTTTGAGCTGTGTGCACACCCTAATTGTTCTGGTGCTGTTTTAAAATAATTTTTAGCTGTGTGCACATCCCGATTGTCCTGCTACTGTTTTAAATTCGTTTTTAGCTGTGTGCACATCCTGATTGTCCTGCTGCTGTTTTAAATTCGTTTTTAATTGTGTGCATATCGTGATTGTCCTGCTGCTGTTTTAAATTCGTTTAAAGCTTTGTGCACACCCTGATTGTTCTGGTGCTGTTTTAAAATCGTTTTTAGCTGTGTGCACATCCTGATTGTCCTGATGGTGTTTTAAAATCGTTTTTTTGCTGTGTGCACATCCTGATTGTCCTGCTGCTGTTTTAAATTCGTTTTAGCTGTGTGCACACCCTGACTGTCTGCTGCTGTTTTAAATTTGTTTTTAGCTGTGTGCACAGCCTGCTTTTCATGAGAATTTGTTGACAAGTCCACCCTCTCTGTTCTCCGTCTAGTCTGCTATCTGTTTCCTCCACCCCCATCATCTCCCATTGGGTTCACATTGTTCATTGTTGGGATTTCGGTGATTGGATACCCCCTTTGCCCTCTGCTCTGGTTTGTTACCTGCTCCCTCACCCCCCTCAGTTCCCATTGACTCTCTGTGCTGTGATTCCCTTCAGGCCAACACCCGCTACCCCTTTACTCTGTGTGTTCACTGTTTTCCGTGCATATAACCTCACCCCCAGCTCCCAATGTTTTTCTTCCAGTCTTGTGTCCTGTCTCCGTCCCCACCTACAGCTCCCCCGCGCCTCTGTGGCTTCAGCCTGGTTAAGTGTACCTCACTCTCTGCAGTTTGCTATGACGCTCTCTGTCTCTCCTATCTTTTCAAACTGCTTCTGTATCTCTTATCCTTCACTCTTTACTAAATCTGGCAGGAAGAAACTCAAGAAGGACATACTGGACTCTAACCCAGGCCTTCCGATTGCAGACAGCTACGTCACTGCCTCTGCCAGAGAGACTCTCACTGACATCCTCTTTGTCGTTCCCTCACCCTACCTATGGAGTCTCCATATGATCGCTCTTCTCTTTCCTTTCTCTTCCTCACCCATCAATGTTGGAACCTGCGGAGAGGTCCTTCTTGCCCTCCTCTCCACCTTTATGGTCATCATCAATGTCTACCACAATGGTACCCTCTTGATACAGGGTCCTCAACCCAACCTTCAACTCTTTGATAGGTTCCTCTCCCGATTTATCAACCTCGGTTCTCCTTCGGCATCCCTGGCTTCCTTCCTAGCTATGCCCACCTTGGCTCCCTTTCCACCTCTTAACCACCCTTCTACCCGTGCCACAGCCTACTTGCAAACACCCTCCACTTCTTTGGTGAACCTGCCACCCATTAATACCATATCTGGGGCTCCCTTACCCCCTGTGGCCCATCCCGCACTGGTTCCACTCTCAACCTCTATGGTATCGGCTCCCTTGCCAGCCTTGACTCCTCTGCCCCCTTCTATCTCTGTCCCGCAGGCACTCTCGCCACTTATAGGGGGATCACTGTCCCTTGCTCCTCCCTGTAAGTCTCACAGATGGCAATCTGCTCCACGTTGCCATGCTTAACACTTGCTCAGCTGTCAAACACTCCTCTGACATCTGCTACCTCCTTGAACTCCTGGATCTTGATGTTCTTGACCTCAGTGAAACTTGGTTCAAGGATAGCTCTGTCACAAGTGTTGACACACTTCTCCCAGAAGGCTACAAGATACTCTCTCTGCCTAGACCAAACAGAGTAGGTGGGGGAGTAGCATTGATCTTCCCTGAGTGGATCCCTGTGTCTCTCATACCCACTCAGGCCTACTCATCCTTTGAGTGCCTGGTCTGCAGGCTCTCCCCCTCTCCCAGCTCTTCACTCCTGCTGGCCACCTTCTATCGGCCTCCTGGTCAGGCCTCCCTCTTCCTTTCAGAATGGGCTGACCTGGCCTCTTCTCGCCTTTCCTCCTTTACTCAACTCCTCCTACTGGGTGATCTCAACATCCATCTCAACTCACCTGATTCCTCAGGACCTTTCCGCAATCTTTGCAACTCTCTCTTCCCATCTTAGCCTCTGGCCCAATGCACACCGCTGGCCACACCTTGGATGCTCTCATATCAACCAACATTCCTCTATCCCTCTCACTACTTCTCTCTGCTAGACTGATCATTCTCTCCTCTCTTCTCCTCTTGCATCGGTAAGCCCGGCACTGCCTCCCGTCTACAAGGTCATCCGACCCATGAGTGTCAGTAGCTGCCTTTGCCTCTGCCTACTCTGCTCCTTCTACTCCTGCCGCTGACTGCCACCCTGACACAGCCTTCTCTAACTTTAACCTATCAGTTTTCAACACCCTTGATATTCTTGCCCCTGTCATGAGGGTACAATTGAAGCCTACCAAAATGTGCAACTCTTGGTACGACTCCGAACTGGCTGCACTTAAACATAAGTGCAGGGCAGCCGAATGGAAATGGCATTCCTTGGGCGCACCCTCTGACAACCTGGCCTTCTGCCTCCTTCCAAGAAAAGAGTCTTTATTCAAGCCTGCATCTCCGCGGCATCCAATAACACACCCAAACTTTTCAAAGTCTGCATCGAACTAGCCAACCCTGCCGCAGCCTCCTCCACCATTGCACCCACCCAGGCCCTATGCTCGCCCCTGGCTGCACACTTCACCTCAAAAACACAGGATAGCCTATCCTCTCTCTCTCTTCCTCACTACCTCATGCACCAACATCTCTTGTACCGCCCTTGGCCACCCCCACTCCTCCCCTTCTTCTGTCACACCTGAGGTCACTAGACAAGTCCGGTCTATGAAAGCCTCCTCCAAATAGGTGGACCCCTGTCCCTGCAAAACCATCAATGACAACATTGACTCTCTTGCCCCAGCATTGGCTGACTGACCTCTGCAACCTCTCATTCGCCACTGGAGTGTTCCCCACTGCTCTGAAGCACTCCCTTGTGCACCCTCTGCTCAAAAAACCTTCTGCTGACCCTTTCATTCCGGCAAACTATCGCTCGATCTCTATCACTCCTTTTCTGGGCAAACTCCTGGAGAAGTTGGCTATTTCTCAGCTTACTCTCCACACTGAATCTATTGGTTGCTTCCATGACCACCGATCTGCTCTCCAATTTTGATTCTAACTGTCCCTCTGTCCTCATTCCACTCAACCTCTCCTCTGCCTTCAATACAGTGAACCAGAACACTCTGATCGCACGTCTCCATGATACCCTGGGCATCACTGATTAGGCCCTGGCGTGGCTAACCTCCTTTTTCTCCGACCGCCAATCACAGGTGAAATTGGGGTCCTTTCTCTTCCCTATCACTCTCTCTACATGCAGTGTCCCCAAGGGATCTAACCTATCCCCCTGGTTTTTCATTGGCTACATGGCCTCCATGGCCCATATGATAGCCACCTTCACCTCCAACTTTCAGTGTTACGTGGATGACATGCAGCTCTCCTTCAGGCTACGCTCGACCTCTTCCTCTTTCTCACTCATACCATCTCCCTCCTTCCCTCTTTCTCTCTGGCCGGCCCCCCTTGGCCCTGTGCCTCCACCTACCAACGAGGCACAAAATCTGGGGTTCATCTTCGACTCCACTCTCTCCTTCTCGTCTCACATCGCGGACATTTCTAAAAAGTCCCACTACTAACTGTACCTTCTCAGAGGTATTTTACCTTTTCTCACCTTCCCCCAGAGGGTCACTGTTTCCAGACCCCTGGTCCTCTCTAGGCTCGACTACTGCAACAGCCTCTTTCTCAACCTGCCCTCTTCTACCCTCCGTCCTCTACAACTCATCCAGAACAGAACCTTGAGACACCTAGCCTCTGCAGCCAACTTCTCTGACAAAGCGAACGCATGGATTCAATCCTTCTTGACCAATAGATCCATGAGGGTCTTTGCACCCACCGCTACTGCCGAACCAACCCCCATTACGTCCGGCGTCCCACAGGGATCCTGCGTCTCACCCACACTATACAACGTGTTTACAAAACCCCTTTTCGACATACTGGATAATTTGGGTGTCATCTACACAAACTACGCAGATGACACTCAAATACTCATCCCACTAACAGGCGACTATTCCACTGACAATAAAGTCCTCAACAACATTTACTCTATCATCCAAGAATGGATGGCCAAGCATGGACTATGTCTCAATGACGACAAGACTGAGCTTCTCCTTTTAGGTTCCCAATCCAGACTCAACAACCTTGACAAACTTTACCAAACATTCACCATTGACGGCAACAACATTGCTGTATCTAACCATGTAAAAACCCTAGCAATATACCTTGACTCTCCCCTCACCCTGGCTAGACAAATCAACGCCATCTCATCCTCTACCGCCAACACATGTAAGCTTATCAATGCCTGCAGACCCTACCTATCCACATCCAACTGCACAACCCTTGCTAGAGCTTTTCTAAAGTAGACTATTGCAATGCACTATATTTCGGCACCAGCCAAAAGAACATTGACAGGCTTCAAGTTGTTCAAAATAATGCTCTCAGAGCAGCATTGAATATACCAAAATCTGAACACATTTCAGATCTGAGACGTTCCACCCATTAGCTATCTGTACCTCAAAAAATTGAGCACAAAACACTGTCCCTCACCCACAAGTGCCTGTCCAACCAATCCCCCCAATACCTTGCTGACAACTTCACCCTTAACATCGCATCTCGGCAAACCAGATCAGCCCAAACCCATTGCTTAAATGTCCCCAAAAAAATCAGGATATGAGATCACAACACAGCTGAGATGTTTTGGATACATTTATTTTGATCTCAAAACAATTGCAGCACAAAATGTTAAGTGTTCACATTTTTCGGATAAGCATGACAGTAAAACGGACAGGCTTCATATTTTAAAAAATGGGGGGTACCTCTCTGTACCAACCTCTTGGTTGTTGAGGCAAGATCCCCATATGGTTGCACATGTGGATACAACAATTATACAAATCAATCTGAAATCGAAAGAGTGCTTCCCAGGACTATTCTGGGTCCATGGGTATTTACAGGACAGTATACACAACAATATACATAAACATACAAAGAGGGTCAAACAGTTGTGTCACAAATCATCGACACTGTAGTGTTTTGACCAAAGATGGCATTTCTTGAGCATGCTAATGTGATGGTCTTCATCAGGATAGACGTTGAGAGTAGGTCTGTCCGTGTGTATTATCTGTGGGGGCAAGGACACCTGTCATGATCTCAGGTAGTATACTTATTCTTCTTTTGGTTAAGTTACTTGTTAGTGGCTAAATGATGCCTGCTAGATACACAATGGTGTGCCTTGGAGTTCAGTTTACTGTCAACGTGTGGGTTTGGCAGTATGGCTGTGCTTAAGAGTCCCTTATGACATCATAGTAGAGACTGTGGTGTGTTCAGTACGCCGAAGATGGTGGACCTGGAGTTCCTGGGTGCAAAGGGTGCTGCAGGAGCCCCAATGCCTATTACTGCCACTGCATGGTATCAGGCCTGTAAGGATGCAAGACAAAAAACTCCCAGTGTCTTCCAGAACTGTTTATTTAGAGTTTCATTAGTGGCGCAGTGCCATGACTAGTATGTTTTATTAGGAGCACTAGCACTGGATAGAGGGTGAAGAGGACCTTCATGTACGGGGGCCGTGTCTGTCTAATTCCAAAAGAGCATGGCCGTGTTGATAGAGGTGCACCTATTGGTGTACTATGTCCGTGTGATAGCCTTTTTATGGGCTACAAAATGAACGTGCCTAAGGCCCGAGGTGCCATCAGTGGAAATCCATGTGCACTGGAGAGAAGGCTGGGCTGAAATAAGTGCGCCTGGTGGTGGGCTATGCACATGTGAGAAGCCTAGGTTTGGGCTTCTGAAAAGCCGTGCCTGCGGCTGAAAGTGCCATAAGCGGACATTTGTGTGTCCTCGTGACTATGTAGGCGATTAGTGCACCCAGTGCGGTGATCAAACAGACCGATGGTCCGGATCAAAGTTTAAAATGAACTTACTTGGCAGTGTTCTCACTGTTCGGATCGCGTAAGCTGTGTGGGGGTTGCCGTGGTGATCGTTAAACTAAACAGAGCTAAAGCCCCGCCCCCAGGCTCACGGGGCCAATGGTGGTTGGTCTCGTGCACCAATAGGACTAGAGGTGTGTACGTTAGGAGGCGCGCTCCCGAACTGCCTATGAGACGAGACGTGGTAGACTAACAGCTACGTCCCTCGTCATCGTACCAGGGCAATGGAAGCGTCGAAAGTGTACCGGGCTTCATGGGACATGTAGTCCACGTCAGAATCTAGTAATGGGAGAGCATGAGGGGGGGGCGAGCCTCTGTGTATTACGGTAGCCTGCCAAGCGTGATTCAGAATGCCCAGGGGTGGTGTAGAGAAACCCCTTGAACAAAATAAACATGCATAGTGTATGTGTACAATACAGATTAGCTCATTATACAGAAAAATTGCATAAATGCATCAAGACTCGGTCTTACAGAAGAGAAGGTTTTGATTACTTTTGACAAAAAATTCAGAGAAAATGCAGAGAATGCCCCGGGGTGGTGTAGAGAAACCCCTTGGACAAAATAATCACACATAGTGTATGTGTACAATACAGATTAGCTCATTATACAGAAAAATGGCATAAATGCATCAAGACTCGGTTTTACAGAAGAGAATGTTTTGATTACTGTTGACAAAAAATGCAGAGAAAATGTTAGATAGGGGACCATAGTTGCATTTTAGTTAGCAAGGAGACCACCATTAACATTTATCTTGGAGACACGAATTGTAGTGCACCATAGTAAATGCAAAAAATGCAATAGAATTCACTGTTGCTCTCCTGTTCTACTGGCGCATGTTGGTATATGCGGAGGTATGGCCTAAAATAATGGAGCCATTCTATGGAAGGCAGGTGTGTCTAGCACCAGTGCGAACAGAGAGTAATTTAAAAAAAAGGGGCTAGTGGGATAAAAAGGGGTTGTATTCAGACCCCTTATGCGGATTAGTTCCAAAAATGCTTCCACTCCACTGTGATGTTCAATCCGTTCTTCCCTGTATCTAGTTTATGAACCCATTTTTGTTTCAGTCTGGTGAGGGCTAGATTGATGTCTCCTCCTCGTTTTTGTGGCATTAGTTGCTGTATGATTGTCCAGGTGAATTGCTTGTTGGTGTGTCCCTTCTTGATAAAGTGTTCTACAAATGGTTTGTCTGGTACAGCGTTTTTTTATACATGATCTATGTTCATTGATCCTTTGTTTGATTGGCCTGATTGTCTTGCCAATATATATGAGATTGCAGGGACATCTGATAACGTAGATGACATATTTGCTTTCACAGTTCGTGTGGTTACGCATTGTCCAGTTGAAATACTTGTAGATAAAAGTTTTACTGGTCTCAGTGTATCTGCAGGCCGTGCAGCGTCCGCAGCTGAAGTATCCCACCACTGGGGGTAGGTTCCACGATGTTGATTTTGCTTTTTCTGGTTCAAGGTAGGTGTGCACCAGCGTGTCTCGTAGGTTTTTGTTTTTGCGGAAAGCGAAGAGGGATTTCTTGGACAAACTCCCTTTGTTCTTGATGAGATGCCAGTGTTTGTTGATGGTAGTTTTAATCAGGTTGCTTATGGGATTGAAGGTGGTGACACAGACGGTCCTGTTGATGGGATGCTTGGTCTTTGGGGTGAGACAAATAGTGCGGTCTGTATTGGCTGCTCTTTTTTTTGGCCATTTTGATTGATTTTTTTTGGGTATCCTCTTTCAGTGAGACGTGTTTGCAGTTGTTTAGCATGGTGTTCAAATCTCTCCTTTTCGTTACAATTCCTCCGGACCCGGAGAAATTGGCACTATGGCAGGTTATATTTGAGTCCTTCCGGGTGGTAGCTTGAGAAGTGAAGTAGGCTGTTCCTGTCCATAGGTTTCCTGAAGAGTTTTGTTTTGAGTTGGTGTCCAGAACGGTATATGTGTAGGTACAAGAAATTGATGGATTGAAAATCCCATTCAATGGTGAATTTAATGTGTTGGTTCTGTGCATTGAGCCATAGGTGGAATGCTGTAAGTTGCTCATTGTTTCCTTGCCAAATGAGGAGAACATCATCGATGTAGCAGGGCCACAATCTGATCTGGTCTTTGTAGGGATTGCTGTCATTGTATATATGATCCTCCTCATATTGAGCCATGTATAAGTTTGCTACGTCCAGGGCAAAAGTGGCGCCCATGCTCACTCCCTTGACTTGTTGATAGATTTGGTGTTCAAACAGGAAATAATTGTCGGTCATTGCTAGGCGAATGCACTCTAGAATAAAGTTGGTTGGTGTCGAAGTAAGATCTGTTCTTTTGTTGAGAACACGCAAGAGGGCTTCTAGGCCTTCTTGTTGTGGGATGGAGGTGTATAGGGCCTCTACATCCATAGTGACCAAAATGCATTCTGGGGGTAGGACCAAGGTTTGTAGCATCTTGATGGTATCTGTACTGTCCTTGATGTATGACTTCATCTGTCAAATTAAGGGTTTCATAAAGTAGTCTGTTTAGAGGGAGAGAGGTTCGAGTAATGAATCGCAAGCTGAGACAATGGGTCTACCCGGAGGTTTTGAAGCATGTTTATGTATCTTTGGTAGAATATAAAAAGCGGGAGTTCTTGGGTGTGTTTTGTTGAGGAACTTGTGTTCATCTTTGCATATCCAGGCTGGTGATCTCCTCTTGTAGTCGTTGGGTGGGGTCTCTATTCAACTTCTTGTAGGACGTGGGGTCTGCTAGAAGCCGTAGACATTCGCCGTTGTAGTCTGTGGTATTCATAACCACTATCCCGCCGGCCTTGTCCGCTGGTTTAATCGTGATGGATTTGTCGGCGTTGAGTTCCCTCAAGGCTTTCCTTTCTTCTTTGCTCAAGTTTTTTTGGTAGAAGTTTTTTTCACTTAGTCCATTCGTTATGGTTTTCATTACCATTTTTTCAAAGGTATCGAATTCCCCAGGTATGGTGTGTGGTGGTGGAGTGAAATTGGACCGTGGTTTTAGGCCCGTGGTGTTGTCTTGTGGTCTTTCTGGCTCTTGCTGGGTTGCGTTATCAGAATCTTGTTGCTCTGGTAGATAAACTGCGAAGAAGTATTTTAATCTAAGGTTCCTTAAAAACCTTTTCAGTTCTGCTTCCGTCTGGAAGGAGTCTGCTTTTGTGGCTGGAACGAAAGATGGACCTCTCTCTAAGAGTGTCTGTTCTGCTTTGTTCGCCAGGCGCCCTTGAAACATTTTTTAAATGTCCCCAGACATAAGCTCCAAAGAGCAGGTGGCTCAAGCTTCCCAGTGCTTGCCTCCAAACTTTGGAACTCCCTACCACTCACTCTCAGAACCAAACCATCCTTCCACTGATTCAGACAAAATGCTAAAACCTGGCTTATCAACAAATAAGTCTAAGCCTGCACCCTTTATTCACCTGAGACACTTGTACATATATTTATAGACATATACAGCCAACACAACCTGCATTAACCACTTTTGTTGCAATTATACTGTAAAATACCATACCTGTTATTTTTGTACTGAATAATTCCGCTCCACAACGGATTGCACAAACTGTGAATAACATGTACCACAAGAACTATGCATATGTAACGTTTATACTGTACTACAACAACCATGTATATATTATCTGTTCCCTTGTAACCATGTCAAGCGCCCAGTTGCCCCAGGGCCATGCCGCGCTATACAAAACAATAAACTAAACTAAACTAAACTTTGACCCTTCTCCTTCTTCTGTGGTGCGCATGCTGTATTCTATTAGCAAAAGTCATCACCTACCTACACAATCCTGTATTGGATAGAGTCTGCTGCCATCACACTTGGTCATCTCTTACCGAAAGCAAGTTCACCACCTTCACAGGTTTTCTTCCCCAGGAGGGTTTCCCCAGCCTTACCTCTTCCCCGGTCACTCTATCTCAGGGCCAGCGGTGAAGTCAGAAAGGCTCCCCTTTTTGCCACATCTCCTTGCCGGTAGGTAAGGGTTCAGTGAACCATTGTAAAGCCGAATGTTATTTGGAAAGCACTCTTAAATGTCATGACATCTTCCCCTTTTCCGAAGGTAGCAACACTCCAATTCTATTTTTTTCACTCTTGGTGCTTTCTGTATTTTCCATTACCACATGAATATAGTTCAACGTTATCAACTTGTTTTCCACCCTTTCGTTATTTGTACTGGAACGAGTTTTGTTACTTCTATAACAAGTATTCACATTCTCCCTGTTACCTTCAGGATTGTAGGAGACCATCTATGGTTATCGTAGTTACTTGGAATCTAGCCCTTACTTTGGTTTGCATCTCGGTTCACATTCCGTGATGTCCGCTTCATGTGCGTTTCTGTCTCCTGTTTGGTTGATCGATACCACTGTGTGTAATCAGTAAGCTTGGTGCTTCCTCTATGAGGTGGTTTTGGTGTTGTTGAGAGGGCAGCCTGCCCATCATGATTGCCTTGTGATCATGCTACCACTGAGGTCTCTGATCCAGCTGTTTCGGCTCCCTGTTTCTCTGACACGCCAGGCTTCCAGCACATCCTGCTTCGGCTTGAAGCAGTTCTGAACTTCATGGGCTTCGTTGTTTACGTCAGTTCTGCCTCCTTAATGTGTTCTCCATACAGGGGCCTTCCCCTGTTTGGCTCTGCCTTTCTCTCTTTCTCCATCTCTGCTTGGCGCCTCCTCTCTCTTCCGTGTACTCAGCACAGTTAATTTGTGATTGTGATTTAAAGGGACAGCCTCTCTTTCTCTTTGATAACGGTATACATTTACTTTATTTTTATCCCAGTCATGGAACTTGTAAGGATTTGGCATATTAGATAGTTCCCTACAGGCTGTCAGGTAGAAGGCATCAGAGAGTTCCTCACAGGAACGAGATTCCTTGACCCCAAAGGGGAAGTCTCTCCCAGTGAAGTCCCATTTGTCTCGACCCCTAGGAAGGGTGTTGCAGAACTCACTATCCACACAGGGGGGGGCTCCCACTTGGGGGAAGGGATGAATTCCCTCAATTCATCACACTATGTACACCCTTGAAAGCTGAAGTGCAGGCTAAATTGCCTTGTTTAGCCTCCATTTGCCAGATGTTGCCTTGAGTGCTTATGTATGTTTGACAAAATGACTTCTGCCCTTCAGGAGTACACAAATGAGTAGTGGCTAAAATGCCCACTCAACCTAAAAAACAAAAGTGATCCCAATCATAAAGAAGAAACAGGCATAGTCAAGAGATATACCTCCTTTGCCGTTTGTGGAAATGTGGACCGAGTGCAGACCATACTCTTAATAGGGGTGTGAATGTGAAGCAGCAGCAACCGCAACCAAACAGTAAAGTACAACAGTCAAAAATAAAGGAATGTCCCATCAAGTTTCTACAGAACACAGTAGTGACCAGCAACTACCCCTCCCTTAAACACCTACTTGAATTTAACATAGAAACTTGGTGCCCACCATAGTTGAAAAAACATACATTTCACCCTTTCACAACAAACAAAGTAATATTTATTATTTCAAACCACAGGAAAAAAAGGAGAAAAAACTTTTAAAGAAAAGAAGCAATTTTTTGCACCATACTATTTGGTAAATTTAGTGCTTATCTTCAAATGGTATGTGACAACATGAACCAGGCTTAGTAAAGTGCCCACTTCCGGTGCTTCACAATGATAAAAGGCTTCATGATTTGTTTTCCTTTGAACATGGAGGCATAAGCTCAGTTCAAGCTCTCGTTCATAAATATTGTCTGTACATCAGCGTTAGTACGGTTGGTAAATGTATTGACGCCGCTTCTGCGTGCGACTCACACAGCTTTATTTGCTAGGGCTGCTTGAATTTGTGTCTCTCTAATTTAAAAATTAAACAGAACAGGAAAGGTACAACAAAAATATATCTGATCGACACATTGTGTTTTAGCCCAAGTGGCGAGTGTATTGAAATTATTGGAAAGCTGGCCGAGGGATAGATACTTGTCTCTCAAGCAGTTATTAGGCAAACTAGCGATGCTGTTATGTCTCATATCCTGTAAGAGGGTATCAGATGTTAGGGCATTAGAGATTAATAGAAGAACATTTGGACCAGAGGGAGTGACCTTTGTAGTAGTACAAAGAACTAAGTCAAGCACGGCCGCAGTGCACTACCTCTATTTTCCAAATAATAACAAATGGTGTGTAGCTAGTTGCATAAAAGAATACGAAGCCAGGACGGCAGAAGTGAGAGCGACAAGTACGAATCAGCTGCTAATAGCGCGCAGGAAGCCCTTTCAGGCAGTGAAGACCGCTACCATAGCGAGATGGGTTAAAGAGGTGATACTAGCAGCAGGTATTGATTTGCGGCAGTATGGGGCGCATTCAGTGAGAGGGGCCATGGCGTCTAAAGCATACAGGACGGGAGTTCCATTGCAGGATATTATGGCAGCTGCTGACTGGGCAAAGGATCGGACCTTCAAGGAATTTTATTTTAAGCCACCTGAGAGTTTAGCGAGTACAGTGTTGGGACAGCTTTGAACAAGCGTAACGCTCGCCTCCAGTCTTGTCATAGAATAAAGATTACCCCTGCTAACTACGCAGGGAGTATTAATTCTATTAAAGACTAGGAGGCGAGCATTAGTTCCCACCCTCAGCTGTTTGATAATCATATTGTACTGTAATGATGTGTGGATATGATGACAAACTAGATTGCACCCTGATGTTATGTTTATGTTTTCTCTAGGGGAAGAGCAGAAGAACAATTGAAGGGTGATCTAGAAGGAAAGGCGTGTGCAGCCGTTGTGATGTTAATTGTTGGAGTTCAAGAAGTCCTTGCTCGGTTGGCAGGATGAGAAAGTTTGGTTACAGGACATTCAGAGCACGTAAAAGAGAGGAGGAGCTCAGGGACAGGATGTGGTCATAGCTGAGCTGGAAGGAGATGGACTACAGAGACTTTGGGATTTGTAGTTTGGGAATGTGAAAGTTATATGGACATATGAACATTCTTGATATTGATTGAAATAGTTTTGTTGAAACTGCTGAAGGGTAGTAAATAAAGAAGTTGAAGCATAATGCTCGCCTCCAGTCTTGTCATAGAATATGCCTGCAGGGGGATCTTACCGATCCTGCTAAGGTTCCTGTGATTATACAATGTCGGTCATGACTCCTGATCAGTCCCTTGTAGACACTGTTCAATCGATGCGAGTCAGGACGCTGACGCTTTCTTGTTCAGCGACATTACTCTTGCACATGCGCACTCGGGAGAAGCGTCATAGGGACTGGTGCAGCCATATTTAAATGGTCCTGAATTCTAGGGTTATACTCAAGAATAGCCCTCTCCCTCGATAACAATGTAATAAAGGGGTCGCAAGTTCAAATTATTGTTCTTTTTCGAATGTGATAATTACAAACTAGAAGGCATTTATACATACACTGAAAGGTGCATGATATGATCACGGATATTAACAATGGGCGGAGTGAGCAGTCTCTGCAATATGTCAGAACTCTCCCTCAAAGTACTCTGAGGATGCGTAGTTGGCCCCGTAGTGTAGAAGAGTCCTTTCTACTAATGTACTCCTCTGACTGTCAAAATATGCATACAGAGGAGTCAATTGATTGAAAGATGGGATACAACACGAGATACTGATGGCTGCAAGGAAACACAAGAACATATGCGTCACTTACACAATTGGTAAACACAGAACTTTGCTATCAGCCAATAGAACAAAGGCTAACACGTGCCAATAAACAGCAGAGGATGACTGAAAGGTCAACGTAGCAGTGGTAGGCTGTACAGTGACAACCAGTCAGAGGTTCTGTAATGTAAACGCCGAATAGGTATCAGGGCAAGATACAGGTGAAGCTGAGTAAAAGACTCAACAAAGGACGAAATGGCTTACCGTGTTGTAGCCTTTCAAAGTTCATGAACAAGGGATTGAAACTCCTGGTTGAATGGCAAATGATCCAATAAGTGAATGAAGGCATGAATGAGTGCAGATGAGAAGTGGTTGAAAGCGAGATCCAAACAGAAAACCTGACCCGACGGAACACGGACGCCTAGCAAAGTCAGAGTACACTTGAGGAAGTCTCTAGTCCATGTACTGTATTCATCGGTTTGCCAATAGTCAATCACTCGCGAGTAGATTCCAATCAGTAGAACCAGTGTTATGCAGTCTGAGTTGTGGTCCAGGGTCGTCGTTGAATCATGTGGCAAGGTACAAAAACGGTAACAAGTCTGAGAGTCAATCCAAGTTGTTAAGGGAATGGGCAGCAAAGTACAGAGTCGGCGTGTAAAGCAATCCAGATGGCCAGGTAGAGTCGTTATCCAAAACACCAGAGCAGAATAGAAACAAGAAGATGCAAGGTCTTATCAGCAGAAACGAAGTCGGTAACAAGGTCCAAAGTAATCACTAAAGAACACAGGTTCGGGCTCACTGTGCAAATTCAGAAGCAATGATCAGTGCGTGGGAGGAGCTTAATTCTCTAAGGTCACATGACCGCGTTCTCCGATGCTTCTCAGTAGGGGAGACAGAAAGCTGCGCCTGTGTAAAGGACGCTGACATTTCCAAGGTAACTGCCAGCCACCACATTATAGGGTTTTGTTTTTGCCCACAGCTTTCTTGTTAAAGCGTGTTTCCCACTGATAACCGAACGAAACGAGGAACTGGGTGTACACTGACTATGAGGAGCATGCTTCATTGCGGTTGATGTGGGCGTAATCGTGGCGGCCCTGAGTTTTACCCTGTTACATGAACTGGCCTAAGATGGAATCCTGACACAATGCAACTGGATATTATGAAGGCTGCTACTGTCATACTTATTAGGTATACTGCTGGATAAGACATGTTTTCTTATGCAGAGGACTTTACTGCTCAATTTACTTCTGAAATTTACTATGTTTTTTTATTAATAATGCAAACAAAAATAATGGTAGTGTTTTACTGAAATAGTGGCCAGTCAATGCTTGTGTTTAAGCCATTGCACACTGCGTCCAGTCTTTTTATCCATGTTTGCTCATTTTGTCTTAGTAATTTTTCTCTGTTGCCCCCTCTAGGGTGTGGTTGTAACGCTTACCTGGTGTCTTGCAGAGACGGACAGCGACCTACCGATCAGTGGAGGTGGAGGGAGACTCAGGGTCATGAAGTGATGAATGTACCCAAACCTCTTGATGGAGCAAACACAGGTGGCATAGTATAACACCTGCCCTTGCACTTAAAGTGATATGATTTTGTGATGTTGAGGGATGGAGGAGCGATGAACTGTTAATTGGTGTCTCTCTTCTATATTCCTGGATGTTCACTAATGGCTCTGTCTGATGGCAATGTAGTAGGGAACAGTAGGACAACCTTGGGTATGGTGTTTGAACCATGAAATGACCCCCCGCCCCCTTCCTGTTCAACCATAACTCCTCCCAAAATAGCTCTAAGGAGCTTACCAGACTTATTTTCTGTGGGTGTACACCAAGTTGGTGATGAAGGAGCCCTTGTAACTCAGGTTGATCTGCAAAGCATAATGTCCATGAATATTTGTCCATATATTCACAGATATATTCTTGTCACTTTTAGAATGAACGTAAGTGCATCCTTACTGTTTAAATCCTTATCTCCCCAATAGGATGATAAAGTTGTTTTTACTTCTTTCCCTTCTTGCAGAAGCTGAGAGAAATGGGATCGGTAGATTTCCAATGGCCTTTTCAGGTGAGTTTTGTTATGCTTCTTCTGCTAAGTCTTTTTCAATGTCTATAACTTTACTTGCAGGTTTTTACGTAGTTATGAAAATGAGAGCAGTCTGTTACTTGTGCAGCAACTTCAATTGGGAACGACAAACAAGATCTCCTTTGTAAAGATAAACACTTATGGCCGTGCAGCGCAGAGTTTTACAGATCCATTAGCGTCACAGATCGAGTCCCTCATGCACGCACAATGTGGGACGCTCCAGAGACAGCTTGGGAGCTGCAGCGCAATGGAGGCAATACATTGATTTCAAGGATGCCTTCTGGATCGCAGCGGGGTTCTGAACAATGTTTATAAAGCTTGCCCAGTGAACACAAGCACTGGTGCTGAAGGACTTACTGTATGTCTTGTGCCGTCTCCAATGCGCTTCTTGACTGATTGATCATTCCTCTGTCGTTAATTCTATGTCAAGACTCGGAGGTTCAGATTATGCTCTGATCTCCTCTTTACTTCTCGAGCAGCATAGTATAAACAAACAATTATGAAAAACCATGAAACATAAAACTACAATTCCCAATAAACTACAGTGAATTCGTAGTTAATTTTTCATAAATTCACAAAACCCATGTGACCTTTCCAGTCCAATCACATTTCACTTTCCTCTATAAACACTGCATATTGGAAAGTCCTTCCTCTTTCTTTGCTGCTCGAGCAGCTGAGATAAGTACTTTTTGTTTTTACTAAAATGTATGATGTGAATGTGGATGTTGATTTAACGTGATCGCTTGCGCAGGGATAACATTTGTTATAATGCGTAGCGGGCAGGGAGATGGCGGAGCATATCCGCTTTTAGAACTAGGAACGCACTGGGAGTTTGGTTTCTTTGTTAGGAAGCACTCTTCACGGAAGTTCGCATCGGCGCGACGGGACTTCTGGGGTTCCGGCTACAGTGCGAACATCCCTGAGCAGAGAATAGGAGGTTATTGGTTTTACGAGCAGGAGATATAAAAGTTCCTTTACTTCAAAGGCAAACTAATCTGCTGAGTGACACGAAGCATGTTTTTACGGCGAATCGACCGGCATGCAGATATACCAGCAGAAAACAGACGCCACCTGGTGGCCCAAACATAGCACCGCAGGCTTGAATAGCCACAGCTGTGAACAGTAAGTAACAGGCTCAGTCTCAGGTGAAACTGCTTGCAAACCCCTCATTATCTGCCTGAAATAGAAGGTGATACCCGTTAAGGGGCTTATTGATAATTTAATGAGAGCAAGGAGACGGGCACAATCCCAAGCAAACCTACAATTACAAAGAGACCCGCCAAGCTACAAACAAAAGTATATTCTGATTGACGGGGGCAACCCAAGAAAACTGCATATTATTGATACACGGCACATCTACAGAATGAGTGGTTATTCTGAAGACTCTGAGGGACCACACGTTAGTGGTCTACGCATGAGTCAAGCAGTACAGAGGATGGACGGTGCCGGCAGACCCCATAGAGAGGAAAGGGTCATAATGTATGACCTGACTGCTTTGTGTCAGAGCATTACAGATCTGAACAAAGCGCACAGGGACAAAGGGGAAGAAAGAAAAAGACCCGCAGGGAGCGCAGCACCCACACCACCCCCGGTTCACTGCACAGGTCCAGATCGTACAAGAGGAAGACGAGGTCTCGCGATAAATATAATTCCAGCTCAGATGATTCATCTGAGGAATACTGCAGGAGCAGTTCTAAATCTGACGGGTATAGTGCGAATTCGACCCGGATTAGCTGGTGTACCTGAGGTCAAATGAATAGGAACCATCCGAACATATAACTGAATATATAAAGAAAAGGTTAAGAACCACCCTGAGCAAACAGGCTATAAATAAATTGAGGGCTCAGTGCCCCAGACCTAGTGTGCTGGATGGGGTAGCAGACACCCCAGAGATCGACGAAAGGATGATTACATTCCTGGGGAGGTATGGCAAAGACATGAAGAAAGGAATACACAGGTCCTGGAGAACATGTCAGGACAAGCTCTTAGACATGTTGGGCCCTATCACAAGAATATGGCAACTTGCTGAGGAGGCCAAGTCGAAGAAGGAGGCCATAGATCCAGAGAACGCTGCTGGATGGAAATGCTAACACAGCATTGACAACGGATAGAAGGAGATCCATACTGATGAAGTTGGACTCCAGACTAGGAGAATTGGCATCATCTGAACAGGCAGCAGCAGCAGCAAAAGGTAAATTGTTTGGTGGTCTTTTCATCAAATACATGGGGAAATTTGCCAACACCTATGCATCCATGGACATGGCTCAATCATCGCTCAAGAAAATATTCGGAAGGAAGGTTTTTGACAAGGCTGGAAGAGGAAAGGGCTGCTTGTCCTGCCAGTATCAATATAACAGGTCCAACAATGACAGGTACCACTAGAAGGAACAAGAGGACCAGAGATCGAACCCTTTTTTCCTGTCCAGAGGAAGAAGCAGGGGTAGAGGCTGGAGAGGAAGCGGTAGACAACAACACCAGAATAACACAGGTGAGCGAAACAAAAGCGCTGGTGAAAGGGATGGAAACACACATTCCTCCAGTAGGAAGAAGAGTGAGTTTGCATTTAGAAAAATGGGAAGAGATATCCTCACATGCATGGGTGATGCAGACGGTTCGAGGTTTTCAGTTAGAATTTTGGCAGGAACCGTCACAAGTAACCGTACCAAAGCAGATAAGGTTCAGCAACCAAGACGAGGATCTGCTAGACAGATAAGTAGAGTTACTCAAACTAAAAAAGGCAATAGGCCCAGCCTCAGAAGGACAGGGAGGTTTCATAAGCAACCTGTTTTTGGTAAAAGGCAAACACGAGGTAAGACCAAAGATAAATCTCAAAGGTCTGAATTATTTTCTAATATACAGACACTTCAAGATGGAAGGAATTCACCTGCTAAGGGACATCTTTCAGAGAGGGGATTGGTTAGCAAGAATAGACCTCAGAGACGCCTATCTAACAATTCCGATTCAGCAGAATCAGAGAAACCTACCACAGTGTCACAAGTCTCTCCCCTTCTCACCTGTTTTTGTTGTTTGCTTGAGACCTTCTTTGGTGACTTCTTTCGCACGGTCTGGGATTTGTATAGACCCGTGCGCTGGTCTTCGGATTCCAGCGTGAGGATGACAATCCAACTCCAGGATACATTCAGATGTCCAGGACGGAGACCAGGAAGGAGCAATGTCCGAGCTTAGAGACACGGAACGCCGTGACCCGAGCGCGGGCGAAAATCCAGGAAGTTCGAAGGTACGTTTTGAGGAAAGGAAGGAAGGAAAGGGGATTCAAGGAACCGGGAAATAGGATGCAGATGAAAGCCCCGAGCGAACTCCGGTAACACACGTCCAACTACAGCAAGTGGTAGCGTTGAGACGCGCAGAGCCGCGGGGCGTGTCTGTTTAGTAGCGCTCCACGCTCTGCGTTCAAGGACTGGAAAACAGGGTTCTGTGTCCGGCGGCCATGTTGGAAGGATTCCTGCATTCAATCCCATATGTGTCAGGGACCACGATGTCCAGAAAGGATGTAGGCGACGGTTCATGACATACAGTTCCTCTGCATAGGAGAGAAATGGGAGTTCAAATGTCTTCCGTTCGGTCTAGCATCAGCACCATGGTGCTTCACCAAACTATTGAAACCAGTGGTAAGTCACCTCAGGGAACAAGGAATCAGAATGATAATTTACCTGGATGACATTTGTCTAATGTGCTAGGACAGAGAGATTCTTGTATAGCAGATTCGGGAAACAACAGATTTACTACAACAGCTGGTATTTCTAATAAACTGTTTAAGTCAGAATTAAAACCAGCACAGGAGATGGAATTTCTGGGTTTTATTTTAGAGACAGCTCAGGGTACTCTCAGACTACCTTTGGGGAAGGTGAACTCAATAAAGAAAGAAATAAAGAACATAATGACAAGACAGGTGATTTCTTTGAGGGAGATAGCAAGGTTGGTAGGTCATCTGTCATCGTCAATACAGGCAATCTTTCCAGGACCTCTGCACTACAGAGCATTACAGAGGTTGAAGATAAAAAATATCAGGAAAGGTCTATCTTACGAACAGAAAGTGTCCATATCTCAGGAATCCAGAAAGGAGCTAGAATGGTGGCACTGCCACATGGAGGCATGGAATGGCAGGGCGATATTTGGCTCATCCCCGGACCTGGTAATAGAATCGGATGCCAGTCGATGGGGATGGGGAGCCAGATGTGGCGACCAATCAACCGGGGGGAGATGGTCGAGCAAGGAATTGGGCCTACACATGAATTGCCTCGAACTCCTGGCGGGATCCTTCGCAGTCCGTTGTTGGACACAGGAAGGAGCAAGATTTGCCATATTACTCAAGATGGACAACGTTTCGGCAGTCAGATATATAAACCAAGTGGGCGGGATGAGATCCAGGATGCTGACAGAGATAGCCAAAGAGTTTTGGCACCTATGTCTCCAGAGGGGAGTCAGCATGAAGGCAGAACACCTGCCGAGGAACTCAATCAGGAGGCGAACAGGAATTCGAGATACATGAGAGACTACAGCGATTGGCAGCTGGACGACTCAGTATTCCAGGAAATCATGCATCGGAGAGGTCCGTGTCTGACGGATTTGTTTGCTTCGAGGTTGAACAGGAAGATCTCCAGATTTTTCAGCTGGAGACCGGATCCAGAAGCGACGGCGGCAGATGCATTTCTCCAGGTATGGGGACCAGCGAAGGAATACTCTTTCCCTCTGTTCGCCATGATAGCACGTACTGTGGCACAGGTCAGAGAGGAAGCAACAGTGATTTTAGTGTCACCCGATTGGAGGGGTCAAGCATGGTTCCCAACCTGCTGGAGATGTCGTACGATGTTCCAATTCTATTACCAGACAGAAGGGACATGGTTTTAGGCCCAACAGCAGAAACTCACCCATTGGTACAATCAGGGAACTTGAACCTGATAGCATGGCCGATTTCAGGAAGGCCTGGACCAAGCCAGGTCTTTCGGGGACGGCTCAGGAATTTATCAAAGAGTCATGGGAACCGGGAAGGCCTACAGAGTGGCATGGCGAAGATGGAATAATTGGTGTATGGAGAGAGAAGTTAATCCCATACGAGCGGATGTAATTCACGTTGTGAATTTCCTGGCGGCACAGGCAGCTCAGGCTAAAGCATACAGAACTATTAACACATACAGATCTGCAATATCTGCAGGGCATGAGTACATTGAAGGAAAACCAGTGGGTGAACATACTTTAGTATGCAGATTATTAAAAGGTGTCAAGTGCATGAGACCACCTACACCTAGGTATTCGCGTCTTTGGGACGTGAGTGTGGTCTTGAGGATGTTTAAAGCCTGGCCGGAAAGTGATAATCTTTCTAGGAAAGCTCTATGGGTTAAATTAACTACTTTGTTATGTTTAATTTCCTGCAAAAGAGTGTCAGATGTGAAGGCGTTAGAGACGAATAGGAAGTCTTTTATGCCTACAGGTGTTATATTTTACATTGAGAAAAGGACGAAAACAGGTATTAAGACTGTAGAATACATGGCATTTCCTGATAAACCCAGATTATGTCCAGTTAGGTATCTGAAAGCTTATGAAACTAAGGCGGATATGGTGAGACCCATGGGGGAATATCAACTGTTAATAGCAATCAGGAAGCCTTTTAAAGCAGTAGCTTCGGCCACTTAAGCTAGATGGGTGAGATGGTGCATGACAGAGGCAGACATTGACATAGGACAGTTTGGAGTACATTTGATTAGAGGTGCTATGGCGTCATCAGCCTTTATGTCAGGGGCTCACCTGGAAGATATTTTGAAGGCGGCAGACTGGTCTAATGAGACAACGTTTAAGAATGTTTATTTTAGACCAGTGGAACAGATAGCGTTGTTGGTGGTAAGTAAGCTTTAAACGAGCATAATCTGAGCCTCCGAGTCTTGACATAGAATACAGATTTTCCACACATTCATTACAGAAAGTCATGATTCTATTAAAGACTCTGATGCGAAAGATTATTCCACCCAATTCAATCGCTATTATGGATGAATGGTGCAAAAATATTGTTTTGAAGAATATGATAATTTGTAAATGGTAATGTAATGTTTGATGTTATGCGATTGCCCACCCGTTCAGGAGGAGATATGTCATGTAATTTATATTTTTTGACAGGAGCAGAGCAGAAGACGACGACGTCTTGAAGAGGGATCAAAGTGAAGAATAAAGAAGTCGTCTACCGGTTGGGGCGCAAGTTATTAAGTTATTCGATCAGCGGCAGAAAGAGGAAGGACTTTGGAATATGCAGTGTTTATAGGGGAAAGTGAAATGTGATTGGACTGGAAAGGTCACATGGGTTTTGTGGACTTATGAAAATCGAGCTACAAATTCACTGTAGTTTATTGGGAATTGTAGTTTTATGTTTCATTGTTTTTCATAATTGCTTGTTTATAGTTTGCTGCTCGAGAAGTAAAGAGAAGATCGGAGCATAATATTTCGCCTCCGAATCTAAAAGAATCATGACTTTCAGTAACAAATGTGTGGAAAATCTGTATTCTCAGTGTGATGCACTTCATGGCTGATTGTTGGTTATCTCGTGTTGTTTCTCTCATAGGTTGCACCAGGGATACACAAATGGAAACGAAAGGAGCTGGAACGCGGTAAGCGTTGTGGCAAGCAAGTGAACTTGCAAATAACGCTTAGCATGGGCTGCAGTTTGGGTGGGTTTTTTATAGGCATAGAAAAGCTGCACTGCCCCTACTGTCTTTCTTGTGTGGCTTATATTGGCCTCATCTTGGTAATCCTCCTGCAGAAACCCTGGCGGCCATATTAGTGTGATGTTTATGTTCTAGATGTCTCATGTGTTAACCAGGTTCCCACTTGCTGTGTGCAACTGGTGTTTTGGCAATGTGTTCACGAAAGCATCCCCCCTCAAGGCTCCTCCTACAGTAGAGTAACGCAGTGTGGGATTCTGTGGATATTCTCTGTGGAAGCGTTTCACTAATCTTGGGGCATGAACAATAACAGCAGGTTCCCAAATTCTGACAATAGGCCTGCAGCCTTTCCAGTCAATGAGATAATATAGTCTGCTTCTCACCCATTTGGAGTCTAATCTTTGCTTTACTTCATATTCAGGCTCTCCTTGTTTCAATATTATTGGAGGTGGGTTGGTAGTAGTGTACCGTGTGTCTGGGTGTACAGGTTTTATGAAAGAGACATGAAAAATGGGGGGAATTTGTAGACTTTTGGGCAAGGCCAACTTAACAGCAACCGGGTTAATGATGGTTGTGATGTGGTAGGGACTTATATATCTTAGGTGACATTTTCGTGGACCTTTTATCTGAATGTGCTGTGTGGCTAGCCATACCTGGTCTCCAACTTGTCTTTGTCTTCCCTCTGCCCCCCCTCCCCCAACCCCCACTTTGTATTTTTACACCTTGAAAAACTCGTGTATAGGCGCGTTATAAATGCCATATCATATATCATATGTCGGGGAAGGCTCTCTTTTTTTATCGGTTTGGGTTTTATACTGAGTTTTGTCTTGTTGCAAAAGGATCTTTGCTTGTTGGATTGTGTGTCGTATTGTTTCATGAAGCTGTTGTACAGCAGGCTTCACAAATGCCTCTGGTGGATCATAAACCGAATTGTGTGAATGCATGCCATGAAGAAAATAGAAAGGAGTAAAACCTGCAGAACTGTGGGTTGTGTTGTTGTAAGCGTATTCTACCACCCATATAAGATCTACCCAACCTTGCTCTGTGTAGAGTAATATGCAACAAAGTTATTTTTACAGGGTTTGGTTGGTTAGTTCATTCTGTTCGGGTTGGGGGTGATGGCTAATGGAAAGTTGTACATCGATCTGCGCTAGGGTGCAACACCTTTTCCAGAATTTAGATATAATTTGACTGCCTCGATCTAAGACGACTATCAATGGAAACCCATGTATTTTATTTTAAAACTTTTTTATTGGCATTTCTTAAGACAAGTTACAGTAAATTACTTCGCCATCATAATGCAATTCGACAGTAAAGAACAAAGTAAACCAAACAAAAACAAAAAACAATTTTAACTGTCTCAGTTTGTGAACTACCGCATTAATTCAACTTATGTAGGTGTGGGGGGTTGTAGATGGGCCATGTTACATCCAGGGTTGGCCAGGTGTCCTATCTTGGTACATGTTATCAACACCTAGTTCCTCTATCATTAGGTTACTTATTCAAGGGGGTTTATCGTCCGAGGGGTGAAACATTTCCTATTCCAACACTTTGCATGTTTCAAATGTCTCACTTGTCCCATCATTGGACTTGGATACGCTGCCTCCCCAGGCTCATGTTTCCGCTTCTTTCCAGCACTCTAGTTCCCCATACCAAGCAGCGTATTGTGGACCCTTAGCCTGCTTCCATGCCATCGCTATGGTTCTCTTACTTAATATGCATGCTATATCCATGAATTTCACAATATGCTTTAGTTTAGATATTCTGGGGTAGGTGCCCAAGAGGCATTCTTTGGGGGTCCAGTCATACCGTGTTATACCGATTCTTCTTCAGGCTTGCTCTACCTTAGCCCAGAGGCTCTGCACTTTCAAGCATTCCCAAAACAAATGCATAAATCCCGCCTCCTCCGTTCCACACCACACACACCTGGATCGCGCATGTTTGTTAAACCTGGCAAGCTTGTTCGGGGTCATATATGTGCAATACAACACATTCAATTCTATTAGCCGAAATGTAGCATTTCTAGACACCTCCCTAGGATACGCTAATGCTCTTGTCCACTCTTTTTCCGTAATATCCGACTCTAAATCTTTCTCTGATCTTTCTTTAAGCGCGGCACTTCGGGGGTTAGTTCTATCAATCAGCTGACCACATATTCTGGACACTGGTTTCCAGCCGTTGCCCAGGGTATACAATAATGTCACCAGACGGTTTGCTGTCGGCTCCTCCAGCCACTCCTCCCACTTTGCTTTTGCCTCCCGTCTAGCCCTTTGGTACCACAGGAACTGCCCACTTAGCATTCCCTCCTGCGACTGGAGCGAGTCAAAATCTCTTAAGGCTCCCGCATCATACAGATCCCCCCATGTGTTCACCCCCGTCCTCTCCCAGAGTCTGTTGTTAGATAGGTCAGGGCTGGATTTGCACACATCTGCTACCATTGGGATCTCCAACGAGTAAGCGTGTTCCAAGTGTAGGAGTGCTCTAGTTCTGTGCCACACCCGTCTCCCCAAGGTCACTATCATGGGAGCGGTGTCTAGCCAATGCAAGGGGGCCCACATCAGTTCTTTCAGGTACAACAGGGTCACTAGGCGCCTCAGCAGTTCAGTTTCTGACCTAGTGTCTTCTGATAGCCAACGTGCCACAAAGCTGAGTTTTGCCGCCAGGTAATATTTTTCTAGGTCCGGAAGTTGTATAGCTCCTTCCCTATGGGGTAAGGTTAGTGCCAGCTTATGTCTTCCTGCCCACCATAAGAGCTCCCGGATCAATCTATCAAGGAGATGGAAAAAAGAGGCCCTGATGTAGTAGAATACATTTAGGAAGTGGTATAAGAATCGCAGAAGAATGATCATTTTAACAATTGATGCCCTGCCCATCACCGATAGTGGCAGTTTTGACCAGAACTTTATAGACGTGCGTAGCCCTTTTAACGCTGCTCCAGTGTTATGTTCATGCATTAATTCAGGTGTGTGTCTAATATTGACTCCCAAGTACCTAAACGAGTCCAGCTGCCATTGGATTCCCAAATTCGATAAGTTCCCAATGTTCCTGACTCTCATTCGTGCCAATGGGAACAGGCAGGACTTCTGTCGAATGAAATGTATGCCAGAGACTTTTGCATAGTTGTCCAGTACCTCCAGCATAACTGGTACATTGAGGTGTGGGTCCCTCAAATATAGGAGAACATCGTCCGCACATAGCGAGATTACATGGTTTGTCCCACCCACCATTATTCCTGCATCTACAAACTGTTTCCTAAAATAAATGGCAATTGGTTCTAGCCCCAGTATGTACAACATGGGGGATATTGGGCAACCCTGCCTAGTGCCCCTAACTATGTCCCAGGCCGAGGACACCACCCTACCTGACTTCACTCTCGCCACTGGTTTGGTGTATAGGATCTTCACCCATGTGATGAATCTCTCCCGAAGCCAAACTCCTTGAGGACCGATAATAGCTACTCCCAGTTTATTTATTTATTTATTTATAACATTTGTTACACGCCCAGACCCACAGGTATCAAGGTGAGGTTACAGAGCAGAGTTAGCAAATTACAAACAAAAAGAAAGCATTTTTTTTTTTACATATTATACAATGCAGTTACAAAATTACAAATTGATAGACATTCAATTATACAATGCGGGTTACTTGCAGCATTTTTGGGCCTACTAGTAACTAAGTCATATCTGCTATTTGAAAAGCCACGTTTTGAGTGACTTTTTGAATCCCGTGAAGGAGCTTTCTTCTTTGATGTTGTTGGGGAGGGAGTTCCAATGTTTAGGGGCTAAGTATTGGAAGTTACTGCCTCCAGCTTTAGTGTTCTTGTAGCGAGGTATCTCAGGAAGATGAAGGTTATTGGACCTTAGTGTTCTAGTAAATACTTTTTTTTAAATAGCTTTGTTTAGGTATTTGGGAGCTGTGTCCTGTAAGCATTTGTGGGTTATGCAGAGTGTCTTGAAGACAATTCTTTCTGCCACGGGAAGCCAGTGGTGGTCTTTCCTCATCTTAGATATGTGGTCTGATTTTTTGATGCCTAGTGCTGCTCTTAGGGCTTTGTTTTGTAACAGTTGTAATTTTTTTAGGTTAGATTTGGATGTACCTAGTAGTAAAACATTACAGTAATCCAGTCGCGAAAGGATCAGTGCTCTGGCCATGGTGACGCAGTTAGTGGGGATGAGGAATTGCCTGCTTAGTGATATTAATTTTGCTGTGTATGCTGTGGTGGATGAGAGATTGCTAATGTGTTTAGTCATGGAGAGGTTGGCATCCAAGTATACTCCTAAGATTTTTACTTGTTTAGAGACTGGTATGGTGGTGCCATCAATGTTGATGCATGCATAGTCAGAGTGGAGTGTGCTAATGATAGATTGAGAGCCAACTGGAATTAAATGCTTTGATTGCATCTAAGGACAGCAGCGCGTGTGGTCCCTTCTCTAACTCTGTTTGTGCCATAATGTTTTGTAGTCTACAGAGGTTTGCGGTTGTGTTGTGACCTGGTACAAATCCACACTGATCACTGTGTATCAACCCACCTATCAACCTGGAGGGGCGCTTTGCCAGTATGGTGGTCAATATCTTAACATAGTAGTTAAGCATTGCGAGCGGCCGGTACGAATCACAATCATCTGCCAGCTTTCCAGGTTTAAGTATAGGGACCATAAGTGTATCCCTCATGCTACTCGGTAATATGCCTAGTTCATAGGTTTCCTGGACCACCTCATGGAGCAATGGTGCGAGGGATACCTCATATGATTTGTAAAATTCTGGGGGTAGCCCGTCGTAACCCAGAGTTTTGCTAGTGGCCAGGGATTTTATGGCATCGCTAATATCTTCAACAGTGATGTCAGCGTCTAATGTATCACGTGTGGGGGACAGTTTTGGTAGTCCGATCTCCTCAAACGTGTTTGGATATCTTCCAGGGGTATCTGAGTATCGTGTGCATATAGGTGGGTATAGAACGACTTAAAAGTGGCATTTATCGCTTGCTGAGTCTGTTGGAGAACACCCTCAGCATCCTTAAGTGCAGTCGTTAGATGCCTAGGATTTTCCCTCCTGCAGAGCCACGCCAATAGTCGGCCAGGTTTGTCCCCTTTTTTATGAGCCCTGATGGAGCTCGTGGTATAATCAAACTTGGCAAGTCTATCCCATGCTTCTTTTCATTTACATCTAGTTAGGCTCAGCATTTCTTCTTCTTCCTTCGTCCCCTGAGCCGTTGTCTCTAACATTTTGTTTTCATACTCCCCTTGTTCCAGTGCTACCCGCAAAGTTTTCCTAACACCGCCCGCTCTGGCTATAATCTCCCCGCGCACCACTACTTTCAGGGCCTTCCATATCGTGCTCCAGTGTAGCACGCTGCCCACATTCTCCTTCATGTATTTCTCCAGGCAGTCCCGGAGGTCCTCCAGGAAGGCTTAATCGGTCAATGCCTCCATGGGCATTCGCCACAACGGGATTGGGGTTCTGGGGCCTGCTATTCTCCATTCCATCACCAGGGGCGATTGGTCAGAGATTGATCTGCTCATATATTGTGCGGCCTCTATTTGCGGGAGTTGGTCCCTACCCACAAATATATAATCAAGCCGAGTGTACAGGCCGTGGGGAGAGGAGAATAGGAGTATCCTCTCTCTTCCGGGTGCAGTTCCCGGCAAACGTCCGCCAGGTCCAATCGGTCTAATGCTGAGTTAGGTGCTATAGAGGCAGCTGCGTTGCGGTTTAATGGCGGGGTGCACATGTCCAGCTCTAAGTCCCTCACACAGTTAAAATCCCCACCCCAGATGAGGAAGCTACCCCTGTGTTGGGTTATAGTGGTGCTTAGTGTGTCTAAGTGTGCTGGTAGCTGGTATATTACAGTTGGGAAAGTAGGAATTAATTATGCACGTTTCAGTTTGCTCAATATAGCCCCACAGTATTAGGCATCTACCTCCCACATCTGCCTCTGCTTTTATCAATTTGAACAGTATCTGAGGATTAATCCATGTAAACACACCCCTCGCATATTTAGAATATGCTGCGCCATATCCTTGTCACTCTTTCAGTTTGGACATGGCCTCCCCCGTCAGGTGTGTTTCCTGTAATAGGGCTATGGAGATCCTTTTTCTGTTCAGGTAACACCTCACCCGGTTTCTGCAGAGATAGGTACCCATTCCCCTTAGATTCCACGTCAACACTTTAATTTTCATAGCCATGATCTTTTGGGGTTGAGACCTAGGACTCCCTCTCCTTGTTTCTGTCCCGCCACACTGGTAGCCATGTCCCGGTGACCTCCCCTCGTTGAACATTCATCCGTGTTCGGCTCATTATCATTGCCCGTAACCTACAATGCCACACCCCCTCTTTATCTGGAGACTTCCCAAGTAACTTTGCTACAACCATAATGAACAAGTCAAGAAACATAAACAAAGAACTACACCGAGCTGCTGCTGCCGTGCCGTAGCGCTCAGGTGCCCCGCACCTTCAAGGCCCATCCAGGTCATTGGGTGCAGGTATTGTGCTAGCAACAGGCCTGCACAGTTCGTTTCATGGGGTGGGTTTTAGTGCACAGTTCGTGTGGCCCAGTGGACTCACTGTCTGAATAAGTATACATATCAACACTACAGTGAACTAAAAGATCAATGTAATCACGTTATGACAGTTCTTGGTGCAGTTTTCAAATGCAAAAAACCCCACCTTCCAACTCCCATTCCATACAGCTCACATGATCGGTACTTACACTCCAGCCAGATTGTTGTGCTCTAGCCACATGTTAGCCGCCGCAGGTGTTTCCACGAATACTGCTCTCCCCTTGTGAAGCACTTTCAGGTGGGATGGATATAGTAGCATATATTTTAAGTTCAGTTGCCGGAGTCTCGCTTTTATCGGTACAAAGGAGATCCTCACTCAATGTACTGTAGGCGTATAATCCGGGTAGATGACGATCCTGGAGTCGTACCTTTTAATTTCTCCACCTTCTCTTGAGTATTTAAGTATTATTTCCCTATCCTGAAAGTTCTGAATTTTCGCAATCATCAGGTGGGGGTATGAGCCCGGTAGTGGCCTCTTCTGTAAGGATCTGTGGGCCCTCTCCACCGCAAAACCCTCAGACAGCCGACCGGCACCAATTTCTTGTTGTAGCAAGGTCTCCACGAACCCCGTTGGTTTTGGTCCCTCCATACCCTCCGATATCCCCAGGAGGCGGACGTTGTTGCAGCGTGCTCATCTTTCCGCGTCTTCCGACCTCGCTTCTAATATTGCTAACTTCTTCTTAAAGTCCTGTACTCTCGCCTTCAAGTCAACCGTGGTCTCTACCGATTCCTGGAGGTCAACCTCTACAGTGGTTACCCTTTCTGTCAGGTTGCGTGCGTCTTACCTCATGAGCTCATGTCCGACTTGCCCTCGTCAGTCTTTGCATCTATGAATGTTCTGAGTGCAGCTATAGCCTGCAGTACCTGGCCATCCTTGGAAGCCTCTTCTGAGGCCTGCAAATCTCCTTGTACGATCGTGTCGAGTTGCGCCAGAGGTTTCTGTTTACCCGCCGTAAAGGAGTCCATTATTGTTGACTTTGTTTTGCCCTTGGCAGGGGACATAACCGTGTGATTGTGGCCAAAGTTAGTTGCCAATGCCGTATTCGTCTTCTGGAGCATATTTCAAGAATCTGCCCTCCGATGAGTGCATGTGACAGCCCCCGCCGTCTAGCTAGTGGTGATATAACGAGTAAGTGGCGGACCCACCTCAGGGGGCAGCATGTGTCTTGTCGGTCAAGTGGCCGGGTGACTTGCTAGGTGCAGGCAGATCCACCCACCCCAGTGAACTGTACACAGCCCCAAGGCCGAGCTCCGAGAGTTTGTTGGATTTTGCGCTGCCTCCGTTGTTCTCTGCCCTGGCACACACTTCAGTTTTCACTGTCTCGGCTTCTAGTTGTTTCCCCCCAACTCGGCCCGTGGTACAGGGTGGCCTTCTGTAATTTGATGACGGTGGCTTATTAATCTATCCACATGAGCGTGAGTTGGTGCAGGGAGTATCTCGTATCACATAGAGGTACGTAAACGGTTGGTCAGGTGTGGATCAGTCCAACGAATCACTGACACTGTCAGCTATGAGGCTCAAGTGATGCGGATTCATTCCTCAGTGGTCCAGTCAACCAGTGCAGGTCTCAGGCTTGTATTTATATCATTTTATTTCCCAGACTCAGGTAGCGAGGCTGCTCTGGCAAGCTAAATAACCAGCTTTTCCAGGCCAGAACTTTCCAGTGGTCGCAGCCCGTTCTTTGTTGCTGCAGAGATGGCCCAGATTACCGCAAGGATCAGGGATGTTTGTGGCCACATGTTAGTGGTTGGTGTGCAGTAGAATAGACCCTATGCTTCCCTGTAGTAGCCCCTGTTGACTGTTGTGCAGGGGCAATCCCTTGTGCCCTCCCCTGAGGTACCCTGCAGCCATCACTCAAAGGCTATTGGTGGTAAATGTGCGCATCCACCTTGGGTCAGGTCCCAGCACCTACAGGGGGTTATTGTGAGTCTCAGGTCGCAATTCAGGTGCAGGGGTTAGGCACTCCGTCGCATAGCATGCGGCTCCTCATTGATTTACCCAAGTGCAGGCAGAGTCGTAGCCTGTTCCCCAGCCAGTGTACCCCCAGACATCACTGCGTCCCTAGCAGCGCGCGGTGATGCACTTCAGGTCCCACCAGACAGGCGGTTCGCTCATTTCAGGTCAGATGTCCGATTGTGTCAAACGGGTCCAACAACAGTCCAGAGCCCAAAGTAGCAACAAGGGCAGGTGGCGCCCCGCAGTCTCTCCTTGATTCACCATGATTCGTGGCTTGCAGTCTGTAGTTCCCAGTCAGGGGCAATGTTCTCCCGTCTTACACAAGTGCAATTGAGAGCAGTGCTAGTGCCCCGCAGCAGGGCTGGTGTACCTTCTACTGTCCCCAAACAGTTAGCGGCCACCGGCAGACGGACAGGTGGCGCTCCTCCCGTGCGATCCGGGTTACGCAGGCAGTTCTGTCAGGCAAATTGTAGAGCCCTACCTCTCCCAGGGCCTCAGCAGGGCGCCTTCCGCAGTCCTCAGCTCACACTCCATGTCCACACGGCAATCCGCCCAGGAGTCCCAGCACCCTGCCCCCACCTTCCGAGCCCCGCAGATGTTCGGGGCTCGGTACTGTGCTTTCGCCGTTGGTTGCCCAATAGCATGCGCCCTTATGAAAAGTTTGCCGTCTTGGGTAGCAGGGGGATTAGGTCTGAGAGTTCTGCTGCACGTTTCAAGTGGACCACACTGCCCCGCTGGCTACTTTTCCCTCCAGCGTAGACTGCAGGTCACCAGTGCCATTTTGAGGATCACAGGGGCGCTCATGTAGACGCTTATTTCTTCAATTTTGCTAACTGCGATTTTCGTCGGTGTCAGGGCCGGGTGCAGGGGAAGAGTTCTTCTATCTTTGGCTGTGACTTTTATTGTAGATCGTAGCACAGAGTCGCCGTAGTATAATCAATTGTAGGATCTCAGGCGGGAGCTCCGTAGGGTTACTTCCTCACGCCATGCGCGCTGGCCACGCCCCCTCATGGATTTCTAAACTCTGACCTGATGGACAGAGGTTTAGTAGACCACCGTAGTTTAGTGGAACAGGGGAACCTTATGGACAATCCAGACCAATCACAGTAGCTTGGCAGGCAGTCAAGACTAAGGGGGTCATTACAAGGTTGGAGGTAGCCATGCTGATATTTGCGGCACGGCTATCCCCATACCGCATATTGGGTCCAGGTTCACTGAATGGGGAAATACTGGGCCATTCCAACCTTGGAGGACCCGGTGTTTCCCCATTCAGGGAACACATCCCCATTCCTATTCGAGCCCCCATATGGCTCTATGGGAATGGGGATCATGCTAACAAGTTGTTAGCATGCGGGTCCCAGGCGCCCTTAACGGGACTCACTAAAGTACCTCGTAATGCGGCGGTAAGGGGTTGACGGCTCCGGCACCATTACCGGCACCGTTAACCCCTTACCGCCAACCTTGTAATGACCCCCAAAGTCTCAGGAGGGGTGAGAGTGATCGGAAGCCCACAATGAGCACACACAGTAATATCAGTTACCACACACACCAAGTTTCGCCTAATGCAGTAAAGGGGCGAACACCACCACAACCTGCAACAGAAGGGTAAATTTACATAAATATAGCATTAGGCAGTTCTTCAGGGTCAATCCCTAACGTAAGCAGTCCAGCCCTACGAAGTGGGGATCCTTATGCTCAAAAGTACAGTAGTGCGTTGAAAAAGCGCGGTCGTGCGTGTGAGAGAAAGCAGGTCCTCTTCAGGGAGCTGTAGAAGTTAAGTTCAGGAAGGGGCTTGATGTGATGAAGAACAGTGTCCAGCTGTTCGAGGAAGGTCTACCCTTGCAAGCAGAGCGACTTTCAAGGTTTGGGAATAGCTATGGAGCGCAGGCTAGCCCAGCTAAAGTGAATATCTTTTCAGTGATTCTCATGCGTAAAGAAGAATGGCTGTGCCAGGGGGCCACTGGTAAGCGATGCAAGTACTCATCGAAACTCGACACAGTCTGGGCCAAATTTTGCCAGTCTAGGCCATGTCGCTTGTAGGTTCACCCCCAGCAGTTACACGTTGCTCCGGCTCTCAGTGCTGTTGGACGGGACGGTCATCTGTGGTGGGACAGTAGCCTTTTCTCAGCGCTCGATGAAGAAAAGCGAACGTTTCCAATGCAGCACATCTCAGGGCATAGGGGGGCAGGTATGGAAGGCTCCTATAATGACCGTCACCACAGCAGGGTTACACAGGGACTGCAAATGCTTGTAGTGTTGGGCACTCTCTTAAATTGTGACCCACAGGAGCTAGGACTACAACATTTGGCAGGAGAGGGTGCAAAACCACATGAGGGTGAATCCTCAAGTCTTGAGTATCAACTCAGGATGGTGATGCTCCTAGGCGATACACCGGGTTCGAGCGGGTCAGTTCACTGGATGGCTCAGGAACACTTCTGAAGAGGCTTTAAAGGAGGGTTATCAGGAGATGCCTAGAGCAGTTGTTCCCACTACTCAAAAGGGTCAAAGCGCCCTCGTAGGCCTTCAGTGATCGATGCAAAAACAGGGGTCCAATGGGACAACAGCGGGCTCAGGGTGCCAAACCTTCCAGCACATCTCTGGTGGTTCCACAGGTCTATTTTAGCATTTTAGGATACTTGGCTCCTTCTGTAGTTCAGTGTGAATGTCAGGTGATCGACCTGGAATGGATGCAGAGCCCCTTCTCTTATCCAAGATTTGTTTCGTGCTCAAATCTGGGATAACCAATCGAAGATCTGCTCTCTTGCACTCACAACAGCCGTGGGCCAATCACGGCCCGCTGTGGTTCCAGTCATTCTGGCATACCAGACATACTGGCACCAGTAGTGTGGATTGGGACCAGACAGTCCCATCCTCTTCCTGGGCACTAGCACACGTGACATGGGAGGTTGCATGCCCAAATAAGGAATTCCTGGGTCGACTCAACCTGGGAGAAGGAAAAGGACAAAGTGGCCAAAGGACAGAACAAAAGACTTTGTGGCACAGGCATTTTCGGCACTGGCCACAGTCTTGAGCAAAATGCGATAAGCGTGATATGGTTTGCTAACAAGAAGTAAAAATACTATAAAAGTAAACTGCTGCCACCAGTTCATCCTCGGCAGACTCAAACCAATTTAGATCAGAGGTATTCCAGCTTCATCATCGACGGCCGCCAAATTAATGTAGTGCAGAATGTAAAGACGCTTGGCACCTATATGGAAGAAAGCTTGGACTGTGAAGCCCATGTAACAGCTATTACCACCAGTACCAACTATAATTTTATGGTACTCAGGCAACTAGCACCATTGGTCTCAATAGAGAATCACATTAAAATTGCGAGAGCAGTGATCCTCCCACGTGTAGATTATTGTAACACACTATTGGGAGGTGCAAATAAGGCCAACATCAAACAATTACAGAAAATTCAGAATGCTGCGATACGTATCATCTTTCAGATGAAACGCTCTGAGCCAACAACTGCAGCAAGGAAAAAACAACATTGGCTCCTAGTGGCAGCCCGTATCCATTTCAAACTGTTATCCACGTGCCACAAGTGAATTTTTAGTAAGGCTCCAGCCTATTTGAAGGATAAGGTTAATATTTACCATCCTAAGAAAAACTTAAGACCAGCTGAGGGCTTTCTACTGGAATTACATCGGGTAAAACGAGCCTGCAGACTTGGTCGGGCGTTCCATGTGCAGGGAGACAACGCATGGAAAGCCTTACCATTACAGCTGCGTAAAATGGAGAACCACCTTGCTTTTCAGAAGCAGTTAAAAACAATCCTCTTTAATGAGAATGAATGTCTCCTGAGCAATCTTATTCATTCATCTGTCTCTCAGCGCCTGGATGCCTATGGGCTTTGGCGCAGTATAAGTATAATAACATAACAGCCACACTTGTACAATCACCAACAAATCCTTAGAGGGTGTTGTATAAAATAAAGGGACCTCTATGTGTGGTACTGGAAGGTACTTGGCACATAGATAAAAAGTTACCAGGAAATGGCAAGGTAGTCAAAGACTATGGGAAACATAGTTTCCCAATGCTGACAGTATGAAGGACAAGTCAGTTTCTGCATAACAGATGAGCAAAAGCCAAGAGGTACAGGCTGAAGGCTGTGCTCCACTGGAAAAGTCAGGTTAGGAACCGAACAAAAGCAAAAAGTTTGAGTGGTCCATAAATGTTGGGAAAATTGCATCTAAGGGAAATCTTTCCTAACAGCCCCGAAGAGGGGATCTTTGTTACAGGGCGTTTTAATGGGTTTCTTTGATGGCTTTACTTATATAGGTCTGTTTTCTCACGATAGCCAATCCCAGGGGCCTTAAAACCACCCTCATTAACAATGCTGGATTGAACATGAGTTCAGCTTATTGTCAGGTTTCACTGGAGAGCTAACCAAACCAAAATTACCAAAGCCATATAAAAAACATGATTTCCTTGACAAGAAAGACTTGTTTACTTCAGTTATATTGATGGTGCAAAAATCAGAATGCGGCCTATTTAGGATAAGATGTAGGTATTATAAAGGAGGGGAAAAGTGTAGTAACTTTTTCTCGACTGCGTACAATGAATAGTAATAAGGCGATATTCGCCATTGAGAATTGAGAAAAGTACTGGGGGCATAACAAATGACCCTGATGTTATTAAGAGAGAATTCAAGGACTGCAATGAAAGTCTATCTGCCGCTGGAGGCCAAAGCAATGAGGGAGAGTTATCAGACTTCATTGGATCAATAGTCTTGCCGGAATTAACATCAGCAGATACAGGGCTGCTCTAAAAGGATCTTTCGTAGGATGAATTGAGAAGGGCAGTCCAGAGCCTAAACGCTGGGGAACGTTCTGGGCCAGATGGTCTGCCTGCAGAATTTTACAAAATGATCCCCGAAAGTGGGTATATCCTTACAAGGGGACAGAGGCAGGCAGATCAAAATATTGAACAGAATCTTTTAGACTCCAGAGAGAATGTACAGCATGGGGCCGTGTGAATCGAGTGCATGTTGGGGTTGTAAGCGCAGGGAAGGAACTTAGGAGCACATGATATGTGAATGCAGCAGGGTGAGAACCTTCTGGAATTAAACGGTGTCTATGCTAAATAAAGTACTGAGGGCTGATCTGGAATATGATTTCGAGACGGATCCCGGGGAAAGACATTCTTCTAGAATATCTATCTGCTCCACAAAAGAACTCGTTGCTCAGAGCAACAATGACTGCAAAGAAGTTGATATTGAAAAGGTAGAAGTCCTACAGGCCACCATCTAAGGTGGAATGGGTAGGAGAACTGTGTAGGATGTCTCTGGTTGAAAAAGGGCTATTGAATCAACTGAAAAGAAGCCAACTCCATGAGGCAGTTTGGGGCAGGTCGCTGGAACCAGCTGTGTGCCATTGGTTGATCTCTGTCACCTATTTGTCCTGGTTGAGACTGTCTTTAGTGGGTGGGTTATGGGATTGAGGGAGGGTAAGGGCCACCAATGACTTATACAACTTCTGTTTATATGTCGTAATAGTTTTGTATGGAAAATGATCAAATGTTAATAAAAAAAGGTTGAGTAAATTCTAGGATCTGGGCCAAGTTGAGAGCGGGAGAATCTTTTGTGCCTCGTTGCTTGGCCGTGTGTTCCCCGGGTATGGGCCATAGGGATTATTTCATGGATATTTCACATATGGGGTGCCCTGCCACTGACCAGCTGCAAGGTGACCTGCAGGCAGACAGGATCCTTTTCAGACACCTGTCAGCCCTGCCCCCCCCCTTCTGCACTCAGCCCCCCTTGGTGAAAAATGTGATCTTTCTGCGGGCTCCAGTGGGCATAGGATATGACACGCGGTGTTCTCCTTGATTCTGGTGATCAACAGATTCAGGGCGATGGAGTGGGGAGGGCGTTGGGATAGGAGTAGTAATATAGGGAAAAGGGGCAGTTGTGAGGTGGGGATGCCCAACAAAACACCGTGAACATATTATGTGCTAGGCCCTAGCTGCAGCCACAAAGGGATGTAGGCATGGTGTTTTGGTGAATAGTCCAAAATGCGAAATGCGCCCATTTTCCTTGAATGTGCAGGTGGCACATGTAAGCAGGAAGAAAGGTCTGGAAATCAAGCCCTCGAAGGACATTGTTTTCCATGTTAATGTGTCTGCAGCAGAACCTTCATAACTGACCTGAAAAAAGACTGTCCTCATCTTCTCGCTGTAATGAAACGCAATGAAACACAGGCTCCAAAGCGTTCCTGATCTGCATGGCCAGCCACCACAAAGTGCGTCAATTATTGCCTTCTTTCTCAGCGTCAACCTGTTCCAACGGCAACTCCATTTCTACCTTGCCTATTTGAAAACTCGACTGTTGTTATAACTGGGGCCTGAGTTCTGTGTAAGTGTTTCATCGCGTTCTTTGCGCTACGTTTTAGATTTTCAACATATTCGTTGCAACTTTTGTGTACAGTATTTAGTCGCCAACCCTTTCCTCTCACTGTGTAACAGCTGTAATGCTCCGAATTTTTAGTCCAGGTCATGCATAGGCATGTCTACTCTGATAGCATAACATACAAAATCGAATTCCGCGCAGGAGAGAAACTGCAACCTCTCTACAACCTTATACGCGACCCTGCTGCCTAGATTGAGAGCGTGTGAGAAGTGCGGTGTACGCATGTCTAAGAAGCATTACATTATACAAGGTCCCCAAGACAGTATTTTGCCAGTGCATTTCAAATTTCAGCTTTGAGCTGTTGTAAAGTGGGCGTATGCGGTGTGAAGGCAGAGCTAGCAGTATCTTTGTAAAATGCAACCCATCGTTCCACCTTAAACCTCATCTGAACTACTCTCAGTTTGCTCTGTAATGATTCACTCTAGCCACAAGACGGCGCAGCATGCAAAGAAATATGTGGATTTCTACTCAAACAAAATCCAAATGTGGAAACCTTTAATATAACTAAGATAAAATATATTGGTTTTATGGTAGGAACGATGCGCTTTCGAAGCACCACACCTTCGTCATCAGCTGATGGGCGTATGCTAAAAACAGAAGCACACAGGCCCGGACATATCTTTTACATAGACAAACATGTACAGATAGAAAAACACAACGCTTCGCTTTAAACTCCATGCAGCAAACCGTACCCAAGGATTTCAGTCCTCAGGGTCCCCTTTCACCGCAGGGCAATACATTTGGGAGAAGAAACAGGCACATACGTGCAGCCAATGGCAAACCGTTCTCAACACCAGTGCTGGTAAATTACATTTTGACCAGCGTCGCGTTATTCACCCAATGCTTTACATGTAATGTACTTAAGGACAGGAGGTTCAAACATGTAATGAAAGAATACAACCATAACATATTAAAAACACGTAAATCTAAAACCAGCATAAA
This sequence comes from Ambystoma mexicanum, assembly GCF_040938575.1. Taxonomy (NCBI): domain Eukaryota; kingdom Metazoa; phylum Chordata; class Amphibia; order Caudata; family Ambystomatidae; genus Ambystoma; species Ambystoma mexicanum. The sequence goes on from NC_090922.1 coordinate 348,676,980, forward strand.
ACAAACACATTACGGTAGCCCATGGCCATGGATAGGATGTAAACCACCCCTCGCGGCTCCTGGGAATCAGACCAGGAGCCGCAGGCCCTCAGGAATTGACTGTCAGGACTGAAGCCATTTCTGATTCTCTAAGCACTGAAAATAAAACCGCCTGCCTTCTTTGTGATGATCCTTTGAAAGTCCCCCGGAAGATACGACGTCACAGCATTCACGTGATCTAAAAGGCTTTCTTTCTGAAGTAAAGTAGACCGTAAAATTCATGGAATTATGTGCGTGTCAATCGGGGATTTGCGTGCCATTCTGCACGCAAATCCCTGTTTGAGGAATGGCGATTTGCGGGCAGATTGGCACGCAAATACCCGTTTTACAAGCACATAATACCATGAATATGTTTATACCCCAGACAGAGGAAGAAGAAATGGTGGCCAGTCTGTGCCTCTCCTTGACACAGTCCTCAAAATGAATTCATCACGCACTTGCAGCTTTTCATGTCACTTGCCAGTGCCAGCTCCTCGGCTCTGGCCAAGGCAAAAATAGGTCTGCGTTACGGATTAGAACGCACAGAGTGTCGGGAGGGTAGCTAAAGGGCAACGTGCTCGCCTTGGAAGCAAGGCGACGCCGTAGACGTTGGCCCAGGCTACATGGGCTAGACATACCAACTCAACCTCCTTGACCACTCCCTTTGACTGATGTTCACCAATAGTGATCTATGGGAATCCGCAGATCGAACATTTGGATTCCATGTACACCCCCACGCCGACGCGTTAAGATCATGTTTCCTATAAGATTATATAAATGACTGTGAAAAATGCCAGGCCATGTGTACCAACTCCCGCTCTTGTGATGTTGCTCTTTTGATCGCATATCTATCTGGCTGGGGAGATGAAGGTGCTGTGTCCGGAACTTTACCTCACAGATTCTAACTCTAGAAGTTTTTTTTGAAAACCCCCGCCGCTACATATCTGCTAAACAGGCTGCCCAGCTGCCACATTTCCTCTGAAAAACCGCTCCAAGTTCGGGCTCAAAGTTACTGCTATGCTTCCGCACAAGCTTTATGATTGCTCTTTCTGCTTCTGCCTCTTTTTTGAGGCAATGTCAGTATACGAGATGTCCGAGATAAGCTCGATTAAAGGGACACTCCCAGATAAACGAAACAGTCAACTTCCTGGATCAATTGCGCTTCAAGCATTCAGCTTGACTTACGCACATCAAGCCTGATAAGCCAGACCTAAAAGGAAAAGCCGTTCATGGTATTGTAGCAAAATTCCAAAATGTAAGATTTAAACAGTTTGAACAAAGGGTGTGCTGTTCCACACCTTGCCCACACAGTCTAAAGGTGTTCACAGGTATAGGAGGCTTGAAATTCCAAAGCCTCAACCATGTCTTAGTTTTTTCAAATGCAATGTTTGCCTACATCATCCTGGCATCCACTCCCAAACAAATACCCGCAGTGATTTCAATGGCTAAAGAATGGTACACCACACCAATGCTGCCTCCATGCTGTCCTAGGGTCGTACAGTAGGGCAACCAGAGCTACGTATACCTACAGGCCTCTACATGAGGCAACCAATTTAAACATATTCCAAAAGGTCGCATTGTGCAATATCAAATGTTATCCTGGTGTTCCTCTTTCTCGACAGTGCCTTACTGGCTTGCATACAAAGTGGCCAATGCAAAAATACGCGACCACTTTTCTAATGGCGAACTGTGCAATGCTAGCTGAGTTTGCATTTAATAATGGGTACTAATCACTGGAGCTCGGACAGCCTAATTTTCCATTTTGGCTGCCTGCATCCCCACTCATACGCGAGTCTGAAGCATTGTGTCCAACAGCTGTATGTGAAAGGTGGTAATGACAAGCTGTAAAATAAATAAATAAATACATACATGTATGTGAAAGGTGGTAATGACAAGCTGTAAAATAAATAAATAAATGTATGCGAAAGGTGGTAATGACAAGCTGTCTTCTGGACCTGCCAATGTGGTTCCCTTGATAATCCCAGGCTTAGAGTTGCCCATTGTGTGCCATAGATCCAATATCTATGTTCGGCTGAGGTTTTTTGTTGTTGAGCTTGTTCAAGTACCACAGCTCCCACAGTCATCTCTCTGTGGTATTCGGGAGGCCACTTTCGGTAGCATCGCTGACAAGTCCTGCAGTGTGTGCCCATCCTGTGTGGAGTGTTGTCCAACTGGCGTTTCTATTTTGCGGTTCCGGAGGGTGTACCTGCACAGGTTCATTCTTTCACATTCTCCCCAACAGGTCCCATCTACATAATTTCCTTGTGGGCATTTCTTGGATTGGGTGAGGTGTACCATATTGGATGAATTGAAGTTGTAAATCCCTTGTAGAGTTTGCAATTGAGGGGATCTGGGAGCCATTTAGCTCCTTCTTATAACCAAGAAGAGTCTGGTTAGCCTCATACCAGCAGCTGCCAGGATCTACATTTGGCTCCCCAGGACAGCTGATAATGAACAAGCATACCTATGAGAATTTAGCTCTGTGTATTTAGGACAATCGATAAATAAACATCAGGACCCACACTGCATTTAAAGCTTAAGAGATCATAAATGATTGACAAAATGATGCGTTTGCATCTTATGTGGAAGTTAGATTTGCATAGCGCTAGGTACAAGCTCCTCGTTCTCCACTGGTAGCTCCTGGTCACAAGTTAATGCTGGATAACCAGGAGCTGCTTTTAGCTCCTGCTCATCCAATGTTAATTTCGATCACTGCCCTTGTAGCTCTATTCTATGTCAACACTGGAGGTGAGCATTACTATTTATTTACTCTTCAGCAGTTTCAACTAAAACATAAAAAAACTGAAAAGGCCTTCTCCTTATCCCTTTTCTTTTCTTATAAACTACAAGTCCCACTGTCTCTGTAGTCCTGTTTGGGTCAATCCAATTTATGACCCACTTCCTGTTCCTGGACTTGTCCTCTTCTTTTCCTGCTCTTCAGCAGATAAGTTCCCTTTTGCCACTATTGTGAGAAAGACAGGATATTTTATCTGTTTTTGTTTGTAGAAAGCATAATGAGAGTAAAGTGGAGAGTTTGAGTACTAAGAAGAGTGTAGAAGTGTGTATGAGATGTTTTAAAGTCACGGATATCCAGCGACCGAGGCTCTTAGTGAAGCACATGGTAACATTAGCAGCAGACGCAGCACAGCGCGTTAAGAGCGCAAAGTCAGGAAGACTCGTAGCAGAGTTAAATAGCGATAGAACCAGAGCGAGAGAGATGAGTCCTGTGTCGCACTCTCGGCACGCCCCCGGGGCTCGTGCTCCCTCGCTGCCGGCATTAGCGATATGGCCCCCACCCTTGCGTAGGCGAAGTGAGCGAGACGCTTTGGCCCCCTCTGATAGGGAGGTGGAGCCGAGTCCTTGCATCGCCGAGCAGCATCAGCATTGCTACAGCAGTGCGATCGTGCTTACATTCAGAAGCCAGGCCTGGCGGTGATAAAGTTTTACCTCGCATAGACAACGCAAGGCACGGTTCACAACCATAACAGCCAGATAGATAATAGCAAGACGGATTGGACGATTCCTATGCTCAAATGAGCTTAAAGCTTCACAAGAGACACACAGAATTCGAGAGAGAGCAACTCTCGATTTAACAAAGCCCCCAGACTGCCCACGAGAGAGACGAATGGGCTCACAAGGCAAATAAAAGCCAAAACAGGTGCTAGCCACAAGAAAAAATGAAGAGAATACTCTTATTACATGTCAGAGGAAAAAAGCAAGAGAACATTCTCTAGGATACTAGAACATCTGACACAACGCAGCAGTGGGCGTGTGCAATACACCTATAATACAGGTATAAGGCACACAGCACTCTATAACATGTCAGAGTTTGAGTGGAGCAAGGAGGAGCAGTCGCTGGACCTCGCCTCCAGCTTTAAAGAAGTGCTGGGAAGCTTGTTGGTCGATGCTGTGGCACAAGGCATGAAACCCTTACAAGATAGGCAGGCAAACCTAGAATCCAGAGAGCACCGAAGAGACAGACAGCATGACCACAGAGTTCTTGAAAAGAGGCCTGAAGAGGAGTAACTAGACCCTCAAGAGGAAATCCTCTACTGACCCTCACGGGTGGACCTTACGGGGTAGAAGAGAAGACCAAGAGGCAGCCAACACTTTGCAAAGCTAAGAGAGGCCTTCATGCAAATGTCGGTAGTGCCAAGCCTCAGGACCCCCTCCACAGGGGAAGAGAATTTGGGCAAAGATGACCCAGGCTCGGAAGAAGAACCAGCAGAAGGCCATCTGTCCTCTCAAGAAGAGGAAGAGAAAGCAGAGGAAGACTGGGAAAGACCCAGAAAGCTTGCAAAGAGAAGCACCTAGACAAAGGTCTAGAGGAAGTGACGGACATGTTTGATCCAGACATCATTAGAAACCCCAGATCCTCTGATTGGAAGCCTTTCCCCAGAGTAAAAAAATACATGGCCCTAAGACTAAGAAAAGCGCTCGACAAAGAGGCGAGGCAGCGCTTGAGGGCGGAATGCCCCCGGCCGGTCCTACCGGGCAAAGTGGCGGAAACGCCAGAATTGGATCAAAAAATGCTGGCTTTTGTTTCGAACACTAGCAAAGACCCCCGAAAAGGTTAAAGACAGGTCGTGGAGGAGCTGCCAGGAGAAAGTGCTGGATAGTTCCAGGCCACTAGCCAAGAAAATGGATCTGGGCGAGAGAGCTTGAGATACCGGGGAAGAGATCAACCCGGAAGCCCTAGTGAATTGGGCACAGAGAGCAGTCTGCCTATTAGGTAATGCGAATTGTGCCATCTCTTCAGAGAGGAGGAGAGGCCTACTGCTTAAGCTTGATGCCAAGCTAAGTGATCTAGCTTCGTACGAAGCCGGGGAAGCGGCGCAGGGCCTCCTCTTTTGGGAGACTTTTGGTAAAGAGATGGGCAGGTTCGTAGGTCTCTGGAGAAAGCACAAGCATCAATATGCAAGATTTTCTCAGGCAGAGTTTTGGCCGGGACCGGTCGCTATCAGGGTCGAGCAGGCGGTCTCTTTCACAGAGGCAGAAGACCTCAGAATACTAGAGCTCAGTACTGGGAGAATACGCAGCAGGATTCTATCTTTCTGGCCAGGGGACGATTCCTGAGAGGTCACAGAGGCAGAGCAGCCGGCCGAGGCCAGAGCTTTACCCTAGGTGAGAGCCCCAAAATATCCTCCAGTGGGGGAGAACGCAGTGTTTTTGGGGAAATTGGCATGCGCTTTCCAGCAATGCCTGAGTTTTGCAGACCGTCGGAGGTCTGCAGCTAGAATTTATACAGGAGCCTATACATGTGAGCTGGCCCCGAGAGATACAATTAGCGCAAGTAGAGTGAGAGAGTTTACACCACGAGCTTCGCCAACTAGAACTGAAAGAAGCCATAGAAAGGTGCAGAATAGCCCTAAAATTCATGAGCACTATGTTTCTAGCCCACAGAAAAGAGAAAGTACGACCAGTCATAAACTTGAGGGAATTCGACTGCTGGATTGTATACCGCCACTTCAAGATGGAAGGGATACATCAACTGAGAGACACCTTAAGAGAAGGGGACTTGTTAACAAGGATAGATTTGAAAGACGCGTACCTTACAGTGCCAGTACAGGCGTAATTCAGGAGTTTCCTGGCTTTCCGCTGAAATGGCCAATTATGACAATTCAAAACAATGCCTTTCGGGCTAACCTCAGGGCCTCAGGCTTCTACCAAGTTTATGAGACCAGAAGCACAAGCGATCCGGGAGAAGGGGATCTGGATGATCATATACCTAAATGACCTACTGCTTCTGGTGGAGGATCGAGATGCGCTGTTGCACCATACTGCATGGGTGCGAGATCTCCTTTCATCACTGGGATTCCTAGTGAACCTAGAGAAATCAGACACAACCCCAGTGCAAAGATTAGACTTTCTGGGTTTCGTCCTAGACACCAGGAAAGTGACACTGGAGCTGCCAGCCCGAAAAATCAAGGACATCAAGAAAGAGATCAGGGACTGCCTGAGCAAGCAGAAGATGTCAATCAGTGTTCTAGCGAGGATAGTGGGGATGCTGGCAGCATCGATTCAAGCTATTTTCCCAGGCCCTCTGCACTATCGAGCCCTGCAGAGACTAAAAATCAAACACTTAAAGCAGGGTCTGAAGTACCACCAGGTAATTCCCTTAGAGCAAGAGTCCATCACAGAACTAGAAAGGTGGTTGAAGAATATGGATGCCTGGAATGGACGCACCATATTTGGAGATCAACCAGATCTAGTCATAGAATCGGATGCCAGTCGAGTGGGCTGGGGAGCAAGATGCAGGTCACTAGAGACCAGAGGGAAATGAAGCGGAGAAGAACTTTGTCTGCACATAAACTCTTTGGAGCTTCTAGCGGGTGCCTTTGCCATGAAGGCACTCACGAAAGGGAGAGTAAGCTCCTGCGTCCATCTCAAGATGGACAACATATCAGTGGTCAGGTACATAAGCCACCTAGGGCGAACAAGGTCCTAATTGCTAGCAGAACTAGAGAACGATTTTTGTCATTTTTGCCTTCAGTCAGGGACGACAGTGATGGCGGAGTATCTTCCAGGGACGCTCACTGTAGTAGCCAACTGGAACTCTCGCTATCTGACAGATTCCAGTGATTGGAAACTGAGCACAGAAGTCTTTCAGTGGCTACTTCAGCTGAAGGTTGGATCTGTCCACACATGGCACAGATGCATTCCTCCAGGTGTGGCAGGAGAACTGCATTATGCTTTTCCCCCCTTCGTAATGTTCAGCAGAGTCCTAGCAAAGTGCCGGCGTGAGAAAGCGGAGTTGATTCTGATAGCAGCGATATGGAGATCGCAAGTATGGTTCCCGACGCTAATGGAACTTGCAGCGGTCATACCACGAGTTCTCCCAGATGGGGAGCAATTGCTCACGGAACCAGCGGGGTCATTTCATCCTCTGAGAGTGAGAGGGACTCTCCCGCTGCTAGCATCTAGAATATCAGGAGATGCTGGCAACTGCCAGGTATTTTGGCGCAAGCTGCAGAACTCATCGCAGAGTTGTGGGCCCCATCCACTAGGAGGAGCTATGACACGGCTTGGGCCAAGTGGTCGAGCTGGTGCAGAGGGAGACATTTTCATCCCGTTTCAGCTCCTGTAGTAGTGATCTTGAATTTTCTAGCACACCTTTTGTAGGATGGGAAAGCATTTAGGACCATCAGAGTATACAGGTCAGCTATCTCAGTAGGTCACCTTCCGGTTGAAGAGGTCCCAGCAGGAGAACACCCAGTGGTAACCAGACTCATAAAAGTAGCCCGATATAAAGCACCCCTGGAGCTGAGATACAAGCAATTGTGGAACATTACGGTGGTGCTGCGGTTACTAGTGAGTTGGCCAGTGGACAGATATCAGTCGTTGAAGCAATTATCAGGCAAATTGGCCATGCTTTTATGTTTGGTATCTTGCAAGCGAGTTGCGGATTTTAAGGCCCTAGAAATACACAGGAAATCCTTTGTTCTTGAGGGAGTGACTTTTTCGATAGCTAGGACGAAGACAGGGTCACTACAGTGCATTATCCCTATTTCCTAAGCAATGCTAAGTGATGCGTAGCGAGGTGTATTAAAGAATATGAGAGTAGAATGGCGGAGTGTAGAGAGGCAGGTGCTACGTAATTGTTAAAAGCGCACAGGAAACCGTTTCAAGCGGTAGCAACAGCCACCATAGCTAGATGGGTGCAAGAGGTGATGCAGCTAGGAGGCCTTGATTTAAGGGAGTACGGAGCGCATTTAGTGAGAGGAGCAATGGCATCCAAAGCGATCACTACAGGTGCAACATTGTGAGATATTATGCAACCAGCTGATTGGGTAGGCGATACTACTTTTAAAGAGTTTTATTTCAAGCCAGTTGAAGGGTTGGCTACAACTGTATTGAGGGAGCTTTGAACAAGCATAATGCTCGCCTCCAGTATTGACAAAGTATAAAGATTACCCCTGCTAATTGCGCTGGGAGTCTTGATTCGCAGGTAGGACTTGTGAGTACCTGGGACACAAGAACTGTGAACCAGTTTTACAGCGCTCCTCAAAATTACTTAAGTTGCTCAGTGATGCTTGAAGTAAGCCCTTCCATTATTGTTAGGGTGTTAGAGAAGGACCGTTCTTGATATCTTTCTACCTCGTTCCCCAGCCCCTTTTTTGTCTTGTGGCGCCTTGAAACACCATTTGTTGTACAGGCACCTTACAAATATCCAATAAATGAATACAAATAAAATAAATAAAGTCTCTTGACTGGTCAGATAGCACAGCGAGTAAAGCACTCACATTGACATCTGTGCAGAGCTTGCTGACTCAGGTATGAATCCCGGCAGGGCTAAACTCAGCCTTTCATCCTTCCGAGGTCGATAAATGAGCACCACACACTGTGGGTATTAAGCAGCGCTCAGATGCCTGAGGGTTTGTAGTGCTATAAAAATTCAAATAATAATAATAATCTGAAAATACCCGGCATCTGGAAGAAGATATGGCAGTCAAATTGACATTTCTAGATCTACAGGATACCATGCTTCAACTGGCCAGCCCAAAGTTATCAACATTATGTTCATCTTTTGATGTGGGGATTGCAGAAATATTCTTGGAAATATGGAATGGAAGCATAACGTACCCTGGACCACCAGTCATGGAAAAAGGCACCCCTGGCTTCTGTGTTTTAGACCAGCCTCCAAATGAAGAATGTGTGGAGTTCAATATTGAGTCTGGAAGTGTAGAAGTCTGACAAGCCACAACATGTCCTGACCAATTGCTCATCACTTGTGCCATCCAATGTCATGAATACCAATCTATAATAAGATGCTCCATTCCTGGAAGATACTTGGCTGTCACCTGAATGCGCCTCCTAAGGCAGAATTCTCGGAAGTATTTTTCCACATCAGAGAGACCTTTCGACATTGTTCTACCCCCTTTGTTTATGTTAGTCAGTGCCTACCTGTTGTCCTCCTGAAGAGGAATGGAGCAACATGCTCAATGCTTTGCCAAACTGTGTACAGCACAGGGACCTAGAGGAATCTTTAAATCATTGATATGAGTTTGGGATTCCTGTCATGACCATGGCCTGTAGGTTGGCATCTAATTGCAACAGTAGATCTAGTTCAGAACCAAAAATAGCTCTGCCATTCCATGCTTCTTTGGACATGTGTCAGTATTCATCCTGGTTTGATTCCAGCATAGGAATATTATCTTTAACCTTGGTAGAGCCCTGGAGTAAAGGGTGGCAGGGAGTTTTGATGTTATAGATGAAGTGAGCTGACCTAGGAGTCTTCACATCACCCTGAGGGATATTTTCGGTTTCTGCTTGCCAGAGCCTTTGTCTGTGATTTGCCTCTGGTGCAAATAAGGTCTATCCTCACCCGATGACAGGGCTGTCTGATTGTAAACAGACGGGCCGGGCAAAGGAAAGGAAAAACCCAAGGAAAAACTCCCATAGGAATTAAAAAACATTGGCAAGAGGATAACTCTGTGAAGTGGTGAAGATCGAAAACAACTGCATCAGAAGGACCAACGCAGGCTGGTGGAAGATAGAAAGTCCACAAATTACTGGTGTGAACAAGGCTGAGCAGGAGTAGTACTTCTGAAGCAGCAAGCAAGTATTGAGCGAGGAAGATCACAGAAGCAAGGAGAGAGTGAGATCAAGCTCGGAGAGCAGGTTCAAGGAGGATAGAGCAAGAAAACACTGGAGAGGAAAGAAATACCATAGAACAGGGTCAGGGGTGTTACTGGCAACAAGGGAGTTGCAACGCAAAGCGTTGACTGTGTCTGAAATACTTAAAGCCTGAGAACAAGACTCCTCCCCCTTCAGACCGAGAATCTCATGGTGCCATGTCTTGGTTGGCTTTTCCAAGACGTTCGGGTGGTTGGTGCATATTTGGTGGCGCCATGTCTTGGTTTGGGGAAAACAGGTTTCTGGTTGGTGGAATGCACACCACCTGTCATACAGCGACCAGGGATGAGTGCGGGTGCTGACAGGATATCACCAGATGGACCAGTGTCTGACTGAGTTCCATCTTTGTAAGACACATCTTCATTTTTCATTTGTGATCTGGTCAAAATTAGAATTTCGTCCATCTAAATATGCAACTTTATACCTTGAGCTCTGAGGTGAGCTTACACTGCTCGCAACTCTTTGGCAAAACTCCACGAGGTTGAAGATTGAACAACTAGACGATGTCTCCTACTGAAATTGCAGGAAATATTTCTCGCCACAAATATGGGACAATGAGGTTGTCATCTTTCAGATCCAACCAAATCATCCAATTCGCTGGATGCAAGATGCCTCTCAACATTTATATAATCTCCATCTTTATATGGAACATAACCATTCAACTCCCTGAGTTTTATGACTGGACAAAAACACTTGTTTTTCTTCTCTACTAAAAATAGGTTGCTTGGGAAATGCCTCGGGTGAATCCGACATTATTCTATTGCTGCTTTTAGTAACACATTTGTTAGCTCTCTGGAAACCAGTGAATATTTTCTTCACCTGGAAGAACACGGGGCGACTGCATCTCTTTTTTTCACAGTGGAGAAGAATTACATTTTGAACCTCTGTACATTCTGTAGAACCCAGGGATCGAGAGTAATCACCTGCCAATTGTGGAAAAACTCCCTTATTCTTCTCCAAGAGGTATAATGTAGTGAATGCCTGAAAGACGTACAAGTTGGGGGTCTAAACCTCTTATATGTCTACTTCTGCTTTGTCTCCTTTGTAGAACAGAAGGGAGGTCTGGTGTGCTTTGCCAAGACATTTCGTCTATTACCAGTATTGTTTGGACTAAAAGGAGGAGAAGGAACCAATTGTTTTGGTAGGGCTCTCAGATGAATGCTTCTGGGATGGGCGGGGCTTGGTAGAAAGTAAGTTCCGATAAATTAATTCTTCAGTAAATCTTGTCATACATTTCCTTACGTCCTTGATGAAGCCATCTCTGAGTTGGAAGGTCCCTGAATACAACTCTAGTTGATGTTCGACCAGGCATAACAATTCAGGATTAATTATCGATACACCCCCCTCCCTTCTCTCATGAATTATGGATGCATAAGCATCTCCCAATAGACAAACCATCCTCTGGCCCCCACCATTTAGTCCCACAGATTCAATTAATGAACCATCCAGTGTGGCCTGCTTATCTATCTCGGGGATCTTAATGATTGAACCTAAAGTATTAAGTAGCCAAACTGGCACAAAGCCCAGGCTTCATGCACGCCCTTGCAAAGGATGAGGCAGACAAACCCCATCTAACTAGCCCTTGAGGAAGGAACTGGGGATGGGGGGTGAAACCACCTAGCAAAAGAAGTTGCCAAAGGGATAATTCATTCAAATGAAGGGATATTGTCTAATTAAAAATGTATTACATTTTCATTTTAAATATAATGGGTCTCATTACCAGTATGCCAGTCCGGTAACAACGGTACCGGTAAGCTTGCTGATACCATTGTTACCGGACCGACATACTCCAAATTCGGTGGGCGGGTGCCCTCCTGCTCGCCAGGTCTGACCTGGCGGGCAGACCGGCACCCGCCCGCAGACCTTGTCGGATGCACCGGCACCATTCATGAATGCTACCGGTGCATCCAACCTCCCCATTCCCATTTGAGCCCTTTGTGGCTCAAATGGGAATGGGGATAATTTCATTCGGGCATCCGCGAACGGGCAATTACTGATCCGTCGAGGTTGCAATGACCCGGTAATTGCCCATTCGCGAGTGCTGCCAGCAAACACGTAATGAGGCCCAGTATGTATTAATAGACAATAGTGTGAAAACGTTCTCAATACAAAATATGTTGGGATATGACAATATTGTAAATCAGATCAAACAAAAACACTAGAGACGAAACATGTTAAAATAGTTACAATTGAATGGCATTAATAGCAGGAGAAACACTAACATGCAACACCCAACAGAACAACATGATGCACAACATAATCATGTAATGATCCACAATAAAGCAAATTCAATTAATCAATGTACATATGACAACTCGAGTTTCGCCTAACGGGTCAATCATTAATCACCCAGCCTTCATCAGAATAGAATTGACATGCATAGTGCCATCTATGATTCTGGAACAGTACCAAGTATATACTTGTTGCTCTACCATAGGCAGGGTAGATATAGGTGTATTTCAATTCTACACACCTTGGATTTGTACCTATCAACTATGTATGTATATGTGTGAGTGAGGTATAAAGTGTGAACCTAGCTGGAAAGAAACGGTGTGATCTGCAAAGGGGACACACCTTCCCCTTTACCTTCCCCTTTGGAGAGGGGTAGCAGAGAGTGGTAGAGGAGTTGGGATGGGTAGAAGGAGCAGAGGTGGGAGGAAACAGTAGAGGGGAGAAAGGGCAGAGTTGAGTGATCAGTGATTGGCGAGATGTTCTTTGAAGGGTTTGGACTTTTAGTCCTTCCTGAAGTGTAGGATAGAGGGTGCCAGTTTTATCTGCACTGGTAACTTGCTCCAGAGACAGGGTACATAGCAGGAAAAGTCCTGTTTCCTGTTTTATTGCAATTCACTATCTCCAGCCTAGCGATGGTGTGGCATCTGGTCATGCAGTGGCCCCGGGAGATTATGAGTTTATATGCCAAATGGAGTGATGTTTTGGTTGTCACTGCTCTGTAGGTAATGCCGCAGTCTGGATAACGATGCATGCTAAGGCTTGGCCAGTACAGCTCCTTGAGAATTGGGATGATGTGGTTGATTTTTCCCAGTCCTGTGATGGAGCATGCTACAGCATGCTGGACGTGTTTCTGAAGGGCAAAGGTGGCATACAGCCTGTCTTCAATCATGATGAAGCCAACTTTTTAAATGATTGGCCTGCTGTGTAATGAGTTCACAATGCCACAAAGCTGCGTCTGATATATCGAACCTGAAAGGTGGATATTAAATATAAAAACACATCTTGTGGGGAAAAAAGCAATAGTTAAATTAAGTGATAACCTAAAAGTCAAAGACAATATGTATGCTCGCACAGTTGCAACATAATTTGGAAATCTGAAAAATAGCAGTCACATTAAAGACTCACCAGTGCGTTCATGCGAAAATCTCAAAACGTTCTCTCGATATTCTAATTTATACATGGCCTCTCCATCACCGATATTTGCACCTAAAAAGTATGTTATTGAAGCCATAGAAAATAAAGAAATGAAGCATTTGAGTCTGATGCTTAAATTCTTGTTGCATCTGATTTCATCTCACTGTACATGTACATTCCACAACAAGAGGCGTTAGAAACTAAACACAGTAGACTTAATAGCGAACTGCTCACTATATCATACCTAGAGGTCATTGTGTCTTTACTAAAAATAGCCATTTGTGACACTGACTTTACATCCAAGTATGAATGTTTTTATCCAATTAAAGGTACTGCGGTGGGTGTGACTTTTGCCCCTGTCTAGCTAACATTTACATTGTACAATTGGAAGATAGAATATCTTCTGCCCTAATCGATTTTCGGATAATATTCTCTGTTGAAAGCGTTTCATGGATGAAAAACTGAAATTATGTTCTTGGATGTATTAATTATATATCAAAATAGAAAAGTAAACAACAATATTTTCTGTAAAGCCATTGAGAGAAACAACAAACTCCATTAAACATGTCAATACCCCATATTCTTAAAGGAAAATGTGCCATATGGTCAATTTTCGACACCTAGGAATTGTTCTTTAAAAGATTGTTATACAGAGAATGCTAAGTCGCTGATTACATCTCTTATGGAAAGAGGGTACCCTTATCACCTCCTTAAATGTGCTGCCAAAAGGACAACATTCACCAATAGTATTTGTATTTCTTATGTTTATATAGCGCTTTAATCCAAAGAGCTTTACATTACAACAAAAGAATACATAGAACATTATAACAGTAGAAGCAATTTACAATCATGAATCAAACCAATAAAACAGCAAGTAGAGCAATTAATCTGTGAGGGGAGAGGGAAGGGGTGAGGAAGGGAAGGAGGAAGGAAACAGAAGGGGTATAGGGTGAAAATGAGGGAGGGTAAAGGGAAGGGGGAGGGAAGAGAGAGGATCATAGGGAAGATTCGAGGGAAGGAAAGAGAATGAGAAGAGGCGAGAGAAGATAAGGTGAGACGTTATTCATGCTCAAAACAGCAGAAAACTGGAGTAGAAATATGAGCATGTGTTACAGCCTTCTTACGCTTCACTGCTAAATTGAAACAAGTGATTTAAAAAAAGGAAACTTGATAACATTAATTGACATGTGAATCCCAAGACCACTCTTTACCCTGAAAAGTGCCAAAATCTTTTGGTCTGGCTTATTCATCCTCAATTTGGGTCACAAAAGAGACCAGTGACAAGACTGACATCTTTTAACTATTCAGCGATGAAAGGTATTGTCCATATGGGGGATCTTTACAGAGAAAAAACAGAGATTCAGATTGGCACATTCAAGTGGCGATGGAAACAGTTCAGCAACTTGCAAAATAAAAATGTTATATTTGTAATCTTTTGTCCATTGAAGAGACCATGCATTGGAACGACAACCTGTGAGCAAAGATTCGAGTAAAATAAGGCAAGCACCTACGGTATGCCATTTCCTTGAACAACACATTCAGAAGATGACTAGAAATGGTATTTCATAAATGTGGTCCCATGCAACATGAAGGATTTCTCCACAAAGTCGCGGCTGAATAAATTGGAGCAACACTGGATACACTGGCTCAAAAGTCTTAGGGCCTCATTCCGAGGCTGGCCGCAAGATGTTAACGGTGCCGGTAAAGTTTCTGGTGCCGTTAACCCCTTACAACCGCATTACGAGGGCATTTAACCATTAAAGGACCAGGGAGCTAATAACGGGCCCGTTGTTAGCGCCCTCCCCATTCCCATTGAGCCCTATGAGGGCTTAAATGGGAATGGGGATGGGTTCCCTGAATGGGGAAATACCGGATCCTCCAAGGTTGGCTAATAGCACCATGGCTACCTCCATACTCGTAATGACCCCCTTAATGTGGTCAGGAACTACAGCATCGAATGCCCAGTAGTATGTAAACAATAAATCAATAAATGAATGAATGTCATCAACACTGGCACATATGTGGTTTCAACATGTCTCCAGTAGTAGTAAATATGAAGATTGTGTTCATCTTTTTGCTGCTAAGTCATTTCGCTGGCCTAGATCCTGCCTACATGTCATTGTGATGATGTCTTATGAATGACATCATCACGCATGTACGTGTCACGCTAACATGGGCGTCTCATTTATGGCAGGCTTTTGCAGCAAGTGCTTTTTGATGTTCATGCACATGGCAGATTTGGATTGACGCGCTGCCACTGCACAATTATATTGATAAGTGAGACTCCATGTTGACAATACATTTGTACACCTCTAGTACGAGACAGTATTTTGTCCATGCCACTGATGAGGCACCACAAAGATTAAGATGGTTTGCATCTCTAATTTGCACTTGCAAATATTTCTCATGGCGAGGCCATGTAATAAAATAAATTAATAAATCATTCTGAATAATCAGAGTACTGTCAGAGATGTTCCCATAAATGTACTGATGAGTCCTTAATGGTACCACTATCTTTCATATTTGTTAAGTATATTGCAACTGCCTGAGCATACGCCATTGATATTGTCTTGGACTTTTAGGTTTCCATTCTAGATTATCAGAAACCTCATGTAAGTGGAGAAACTCTGGAGACATGCCTACTGTCTCCACCCCAGCCCCACAAGTTCTTGTTTCCACTTCTGCATATATTGATGACCTTTTGATGTCTGAGACAGAAGATCAAAGACACAAGAATAAGGAGGTAGACCTCTAACAGGCCAACTAACTGAACAGACAAAGGCCAGAGACTTTGAAGCCAGTAGACAAGAGTGTGGTCAGAAAAGATTTGAGTGAGTCTTTGGACAAGAAAACAGGCAGAATGTTTTGTAAATGAAGGAAGAGAGAGCACATCAGTCGGAGCTCAGAAAGTTAGAATCGGAGGCTGCTACGGAGGCTGAAGTCACTCGTTCTGAGGTTATTAGGGGATGGCTCTGCTCAAAATGTGTGACATGGAGCCATTGGGAAACGTATTTCCACTGCCTCGTGTGGTTCCCAGTCCACTCCTGTTGGTGTCGAGGGTTCTTTTCAATGATGGCACAGGCGCCGTTCCCAGAACCCGCCTCAAGAAGTTCAGCATCTGTAGATGTGATGCCCATCACTGGGATGCCTCATGTGGGTGCCATTTGGGCACAACCAGCATTGCTTCATCTAGTGATAATCGGCGGGCACATACCATGTATTCATTTCAAAGTCTTATAAAGTGCAAACTTGCGTCCTTGAGAATGAATGTTACGGTCAGAATCCTTGCCCAACCCCGATGGATGAGGATGGCCTATACGAGGGATTCTGAGGTATTGGCAAAATAGAGTTAGCCCCTTTTGCGACCTTCAACCGGAGCACCTTTTCAGAAATGCTCTATGCGTGCAAATTAAATCTTTCATGGTATTCGCACTAGTGCAAGGATCGTCTTAGTGCAAAAACGTATACTTACAATAAATGTTGGCCCTACTGCTAATACGGTCCCATAGCGGCCATAGGGCAAACATATCCACGGTGCAAAAATACATCGAAATATATGTTTGCATTTGGGGCAATTTTTGGCCTAGTGTTAATGCCGTGAAAAAGGTGCACTTGCAGTGGTGTAAAATTTCTGTAGTTGGTTCGTGCTGCTGTCAGCGACGAGTGGTGGTGGTGCTATAATGTGCCACTGTCGCCTTTCATCTAAAGAAGGGAGCTGGAAGTCAAGTTGTGATTTTGCTACTTAATGAATTATGTCTTCAGGTTATACGAATGCGTCAGTAAACCTCTTTGTGCTCTAAAACATCCATACGTATTTGTAAACGAATTGCATTTATTGAATAAAATGTATTGTCACCTTCATAGAATGTATTTCCTTCTGTGCAAACGAGGCATTGCTTAGGTCCTCCATTATCGCTTCAGCGTTTCAATGAAATATTCACTGTGGACAGCAGAGGGGGCGCGCGCAAAGGAAATCACTGAACTGCTCCTTACAGTCCAATCAGATGTTTGCTGTATTATTTACCGGTGGAAATCAAAAATGGGAATGTGTACCTTGCTTTTGGCACTTGACCTTAGTGTTGTTGGGGGGTCTGCTCCGGATCACCGGGCAGCCCCCATACTCATGTCGGGGTCACCCGACGGGGCACACTGGTGCGGCGATCACGCCGTGGACTCATGGGTGGGGGGTCACCCCACCCGCTCCGGAACACCGGAGCGCCACACGTGGCCGGGGGCACCCGGCGCACAGCAGCCCCGGCTCTGGGGGCACCCAGGCTGGGGTTGCCACCTTAGCCATGCTCACATGGTAGTGGGATCACCCAGGGACGGCGTTGCCTGGCAGGGGCACCGTCCTCGAGCTGGGCCCCGTCCTTGGGCCCAGCTAACACAGTGCAGCACCAGCCCGGTGCAAACAAGGAACGACACCGGAGCCTCTGATGGAGTGACTGCCGAGCCGGAAGCGGCTTTGTACTTTTATTATGTTGGTCACGTGGCTACTGCCACGTGACCCATGACAACATCCTCAGAGCTACCATGCTCCCAGGAGGGGCACGATGCAACAAGTGTCCTCTCAAAAGTCCCCTTTGGGGACTTCATGACATCCTAGCCGTGGGTCGGCCCTTGGCATCGCAGTCTGTGCAGTGCCCTAGTACTCCACTCCAATGGGGGGCTGGGACCAGTGGAGTGAAATGTTGTAGGGGGCGAGGGGGGACAAAATGGTGTGCCATGCAGGTTGGGGGGACAAACACTCCTGCCCTCCCTAAAATGACGTCCATGTCTGGGGCCCAGCAGGCAGCAGCTTCCTTTGCATATCTACTTTTGCCGACCTCAAGAGTGGAGCGTTGATGGGCGGCTTCCTGCCACGACGTCGCTATTCCTTCCCCTGTCACCTTCTGAGGCCCTGCCCACTCCAGATCAGCCTTTTGTGAGGCCCTGGAGCTACATTTAAATGCCCTTCTGAAAACAAAGAAACATTACTCTGAAGTGCTTCACAGGGAGTCAATGTGTCCCCCAACTAAGAATGATAAGAAAAACCATGACACTGTTGGCATGTGAAATCCCACCAGAGATCCATCTAGTCGCTCAATTGGGTGCCATTTCACAAGACAGTGAGTCATCACTATATATACCCTGTCTTTTTAACAGCCCACTTTATTTCAATGGTGCATGCCCCTTGGCACACACATAGTTGCGCTTTATTCACTGAGCTAAGTAGAGGAAAGGAGACATTGGAAGGCAGGGCGAGACTATATGAACAAGCAGGTTTTCAAATGCTTCCTGAAACTGAATATATTTTCTTGGAAGAGAAAAATGCAGGAAAATCCAGTGGAAGGGGCTTCGGGGGGTGTGTGGTGGGGAGTGAGTTTAAGGGTAAGAAAGAGCAGCCAGTCACGGGGGCCTAATGTAGTCTAGGGACAGAGAGAAGACATGACCAGGAGGATGTCAATGGGACTTGTCTCAGTTAGTTCCTGGCAGACTGGGTATGGACTCCCCTAAAGTGGCTGGTGGGCGGTACATAGAATCTTGAATTGGATGCAAGATTCAATGGAAAAAACAGGGAGCCTCTGCAGTCCAGGGTATATGTGATCCTAAGGCCAAAGGCACAAGAGGAGACCTCATCCTGCAATTTCAGGCGGGGCACAGCAGATACCTAAGGCGTCCAAAAGAGGTGCCATATGCATAATATGGTCTGGGCAGTGCAAATGACACAATCGTGTTGACTCTTTCATTTGTAAACCAGGAAATGTAATGTCTAAGGTAGAACAAGCCATAATTTACGGTGGCAGAGACCTCAGGTTATAGAGGCCAGCATCAGTTAGAACCCAAAAGTCCTCGACCCTGAAATTTAAAGCCGGGTAGAGGCGTGGACACTAAGGTGAGATGGACATTTTCCAAAACATCAGGGCACTGCCTAGAACCATAGCCGTGAACTTCAATGGAGTAAATGTAAACCCCTCGGGCCCCATCCAGACATCAATGACAGTTATACATGTGGCCATTTGTTTTGGGCTTTTTCTGCGCCCATTTGAGCGATTTACCAACAAAGGAGTGTTTCTCACATACTTATATAGACCCAGGCTGTAACATTGGCGCCATTTTGCCTCTTCTGGCCCAGGGAAGTATACAGAGAAGCAGACTCCAAAATGCTGTCAGATTGGATTAGTACCACCCTGTTGCTAACCTAGGCGGGTGTGTTACACAAGATGGTCCCTAACTTTGAGTACACCTCACTGTTGCCAGGAATGGGAATGATAAGTGAGTCAACACCGATTCAAAGGGGGGCATTCCAGGGAAACGATGGAGCGGCGGTGGAGAAGTGGGAAGTGACTTACTGTTGTTATCTGCACAAGGCAGGTGATAAAAGACAGTTCCAAGATGTGAAAGCTGCAGAGCAGTGAATCAATATTCGCAGACCTTAAAAAGAGTCAGAAGAGACCGGCCACAAGATGGCGCTTCCTCAAGACCAAGCTCACTATTGCCCACCTATGAAGAAAGAAGACAGTCTGCTAAAATGTGACGCCTGCAAATAGTAGCACTTCACAATTGCTATTTATTATGTATTTATTTGTTGTATTTATAATGCGCGTACACACAATGTGTTTTGAGGCGCAACAAGACAAGAGGGTGGGGGAACAGAGAGGACAAAACAAAAATGATCCTATTAGGCCTTGTGACATTTGGATCATGCAAGTGCAGTAAAGAGAAGTGCAGTGTACGGGGGTGGAGCGAAAGTGCCTGTTGGGGCAGAAGGGCCTGTGAGAAAAAGTGAGTGCCATGACAGGTGGACAGAGCAATGGGGAAGCAGAGCTAAGTGCGAGGTAAGGGGCTGGAAGGGCTACAAGGGTGCAGGCCCAGCCAGGCTAGAGCGGGGGGAGGGGCCGGAAGGGCAAGTACAGATGGAGGGCGTTGAGGGGGTCAGGGGAGACCAAGT
The DNA here is from genome assembly GCF_040938575.1 of Ambystoma mexicanum. Taxonomy (NCBI): domain Eukaryota; kingdom Metazoa; phylum Chordata; class Amphibia; order Caudata; family Ambystomatidae; genus Ambystoma; species Ambystoma mexicanum. The sequence goes on from NC_090922.1 coordinate 348,696,931, forward strand.
GCATGGGTAGACTGGACTAGGGGGGCCTGGTGCCCTGTAAGACTCTGAAGGAACCAGTCAGCCAGTTAAGAGGTACACAGGGCCAACTAGCAGGGGAGGGAAGAGGGAAGGAAGAAGAGAAAAGGAAGGTCTTGAGAAGCTTCCGGAACTTAAGGAGATCCAGCTCAAGTCTGAGACGGGCAGGGAGGCCATTCCAGAGGGAGGCACCTGCGGAGGATAGAGGTCTACCCTCACCCCACTCTCTGCTTGGAAAGCGTCCGATTTGCAGAGAGTTAGAGCTGGAAGATCAAAGGCCTCTAACAGGGAGGTATATAGGGAGAGAGAGCTGGATGTAGTGTGGTCCCAGGCCCCAGAAAGCCTTGTGGATGATGCAGAGGGTCTTTAGCTTGATCTTCGCAGCAACCAGGAGCCACTGGAGAGAATTCAGGGTGGAGTAGCGGCAGAGTAGCAGTCTCAGGCAGTGACTGCAGGCTGCTCTTTTCTTCAGTCTGTCTACTGTGTTTGTTCCTGACCACCTGACCACCATTCAAAAGCTCCCTGACACCACGGAGCGGCTGCGGACTAGTGGCAGAGTAGCAGTCTCAGGCAGTGACTGCAGGCTACTCTTTTCTTCAGTCTGTCTACTGCGTTTGTTCCTGACCACCTGACCACCATTCAAAAGCTCCCTGACACCGCGGAGCGGCCGCGGAGTAGCGGCAGAGTAGCAGTCTCAGGCAGTCTATGGCAGCCATGGACGCCGGGGACGCTACTCTGACTTCTTCACTAACTACGACTTTATGTGATAAAGACTCTCAGCAAAGGAGCTCACGGTCCCGTACACGAGCTGAAGTGGGCCGAAAACTGCCTTCAAACCCAGAGAAAAGCCTGCTATATTCAAAGCAGACCAAACAAACTGCTACAGCAATGACACAGAGTCCTGCTATGAGCCAAGTATCAACAATATCGACGCCTGGGAGTAGCAGAAGCTTCTGTCCGAAAACAACTTGGTCAAAAGAGGAGGCGACGGCAAAAAATACACTCCCAGTACTGGGAACCCAGCACACTGATCTGTGCACCAACGACAAAGAGTTGCGGGGAGTGGACATCTTCCCCGTACGCCAAAACCTGGTCCAAACAACTTCAAACTCACCTGGGCGACCCGCGTCTCTGCTGGAGATCCCGGGCGGTGTCTCCCACGGGCTAGACCCTGTCCTGTTAGCCGCGAAACGCTATGCCCCCTGTCGGACGACGGACGGCGTCGAGCTCGGCGGTGATGGGGGGAGCCAATCCGGGGGAGGAAGCCGCTGATCGGGAAAAGTCGCGGGTTAAGGCGCCGGCGGACCTAGTGGAACTCCCGAGGGTGGGGCTCCCGGAACAGGAACCCACGGAGAAGGTAATGGACAGTGTAGTCTTGCCAGTAGTGGCCGTCCTGAAGGTCCCCCTGGTGGATGATCGGTGTGAGACAATGACGGAAAATGCACAGGGTGAACTTTTGCAGAAAGCTCCCTGCCTACATGACCAACTGGCAGGCAAACCGACAAGGGTGGCGGTGGAAATCCATCCGCTCCCTCCTAGCACGCCGACCACAGCAGGGTCAGCAGACACAGTCACATCAAAAGCCAATGAGACCATGGGCAACACGAGCCACCCAAACGGCGGCCAGTCAACAAAATCAGCGGACATACAATCTGATGAAGGTCCGTGTTGTAAAAAATTGAAAACCACGCTGAAAACGAAAAAACAATCTTTGACAAATACATCATCGACAAGTGCACCAACACTCCCAGGCAAGTCTAAAGGACTTGATTCCAACAATGAGGGAAAACAGAGACCAAAAAGGACAATAAGGCGATCTATAGACAGTACAAAAACAAAAAGCCAACAAGCAACTCACATCTTCTCGCCTAAAAGTGTGGCAGACTTTTTTGTGAATCACAGAAAAAGAAAGTTCGAAAACATATGTGAAATAAGTGACAGAGAGATGCTGGAAGTGGTGCACAGCTCAGAAGATTTACAATCTGGGACTCCAGCTACGGTGCCAGACCTGGGCGGACCCAGTATAGAAAATCACATAAATCAACCTTCCAGTGTTATGGATGAGAAAGAAGAAGTTGAACCCAATGTTTCGCCCACAGACGAACGGCAGAGGGCGGAGACTCCATCAATTACAGTGGAGACTGAGACTGGTATGGCTAGCCTGGAAACTGCAAATCTTGACAGTGAGAAGCTGGAAGTGGCGCACAGCTTAGAAGACTTACAATCTGCGACTCCAGCCTCGACACCAGACCTGGGTGATCCCAGTATAGGAAATCTTAAAAATCTATCTCACAGTGTGGAAGAGAAAGATGAAGCTGAATCCAGTGCTTTGCCTACAGACGAACGGGAGGGGCTGGAGACGCCATCAACACAGTGGAGATCAAGTCCCCTATGGCTAGCCTGGAAACCGCAAAACCTGTCGCTGACAAAACACAAAACACTGTTTATAATGATGAAGCAAGACCCAAATACTTTATGGAGAGTGGGGAACCAGAGGTCTGGTTCCCTTCAGTCGAAGATGCAAACCAAAAGGCAAATGACTCAAATTTATCTGCAATAACAACGCCAAGCAGGGACAAAGGAAAAACCCTCGGACAAAACCACTCGCCCGAGAAATCTCCAGAAAAAAGACCGGATATGGTGACACTTATGGCAGCGGTGGCGGTCGCAATGGCCCCCTTCACCAAGCTTTATGAAGCCATAAACGATTCATTATAAGACAATTGCTCTCTACTGACAACAATGCATGCAAAGCTTGCATATTTGGAAGGGTATGTCACTGCGGTGGACCACGAAAAAAACAAGGCTGGTACACGATGTCCTTGGACGATAGCGCCAGAAGGAATGAAAAAGACCTCTATATCGGCAAGCATCAAAAAGGGGTCTCAAACCGTGCTTTACGTCCCAAAAAAAATTCAATCCCCCCCAAAGTTGACGGAGGAGGCGGACTTGCTCATAATCGAGCAAACTTTGCCAGTCCAACTGCCAACTAAAAGGTCAAAGCCTATAAGTACACACCTGCGAGATAATCCACAAAAGAAAGATGACGCCGTCAGTGGACACAGACCAAAGAAGGCCCAAAACATTGCATCTGTAAAAAAAGTACCCAAACTAGTGAATAACTCAAAGAACTTACAAACGAAGAATATGGAAGTAGTTACCAACAAAGACTTCTCCATTTTTGCTGATCGCAAGTTGCCAACGACACCAGTTGAAACTAAGGGAAAGCAACTGGTATTCTGCCTACCAGTGCAGGAAAAGAGCTTCAAAGATAGGAGGAAGAACTATGGTGATGGAGCGTGCCCAAATGCAAATTCAAATTGCTCAACTCCAATAATCTCAGAGGCTGCTTTGACCCCAACTAGCATGAATCAAATGGAGACTTCCAAAGTCTCTAACACTTCAAAATCTACAGAAGATCTTGTGATGGAAGAAGTTCTCGAAAACTTGAATCAATCTTGCGAACCTCCTTCCCTAGAATTTATAGAGACATCAATGGAAAAGGGGACAAAAGGAGTCCACAAAGCGGAAGCCCGATCGGAGCAAGGATCAAAAGAAGCACGAGGTAAACATCTATCTCTACCATCGAAGGATCATTGTAAAAAGATTACTCGCTCTGTTACCCGGAGTCCTGTCAAACAGGACGAGAAGGGGCGCAAAACCCTGAGTCAAGTTCCGCAAAAACTACACTCTACAAAAGCTAGTGATCTAGAAAATTGGTGGGGAGAGAAATACCTCCCATCCACATCCGGAAATGAGGCTCAGCACCAAGACAGACACAAGAACCATCTTTGGCGAGAAGATCGGACAGCAAATAGAAATGGAAAAAGACAAGAAAGAGAAGATAAAGGACGATGGGTACCACTTAAAATGCGATCTAGAGATCCGCCTGCTTTCAAAATTGAACAAATCGGCCTCTGCCACAACTATGTAATCCTGAATAGAAGAACTGTGATGGAGTTGCTACATAGCATACCGAAACTAAGACCAGTAGAATCGAGAGATTTGCAAATAGTGGAGCCGATTCGTGAAGGCCGTCGCGCAACTGCCTATCTATTTATCTCCTCAAAATCTGTCAAACAGAGGCTGCGCGACTCCTTGAAAGACTTCCTAAAAATGGGCTATGACATAAGTGAATTTGGTGACGAGAGAAGAGCTAAATGGGATGATCCAACTTACCCCAGCCCAAATAACTGTTCAACGAGGAAAGCGTATAACTCCTTAAACGATAGATCCCCTGAGGCTAGGAGACAAAAACACCTTCAAGAGAACCGTAATACGGAATATCAAGAAGCATGGGCGAACAAATCGACGAGAAACTCGCCAAAGCGAAGACTTCATAAAGAAAATACCAGAAAACTTGACTCACAGGGTAAACCTTCAATGAATAACAAAGAAAGTGACGAGGTGGAAGTGACAAAATATGACAGAAAACCAGCTGGGCCATCATTGCCTAAAAGAACGAGTACACAGAAGGTGCAACCGGAACAAAAAGGCAACGAAGACAAGGAAAAATCAAATCCTTTGCAAAGGATGTGGGCATGGCTCCCGAAAGCTCTTGGCCCCCAAGAAAAATAGCAATCCATCGCCAATAAGAACTCTGGCGACGACGACTCGAAAAGAGGCCCAACTACAAATCTAGCTAAACTCTGCTCATGGAATACTCGGGGATTTATGCACCTTACAGTACGGGGTGACGTGAACTTTGCCTCTTTTGATATCATGTGTTTTCAAGAGACATGGCCTACCACAAAACCCATCTTAGATGGTTTCGAAATAGCCTTTGCAACAGCTAAAAAGGGACCGAAAGGCCGACCCTCCTCGGGCTTGATAACTGCAGTTAGAATTGGCAATGGAATGAAAATGATTAGAATCCTGACACTTTCCTTCCTGATGATTTCAGTACAAGTAAAATGGAACTATTGGGACGCACTATATAACAGATCTGTCTCGACAACAGCAATAATCATAAACTTGTACTGGAACCCAGAAGCGATCTCAAACAAGGATTTTCTAGATATGGTCGAACAAGAAATCGACAAAGCATACATTGTACACTCTGAAGTCCATTTATATGTTTGCGGCGACCTGAACGCAGTATGCGGAAAGAAACCGACGAGAACCAAAGCTGAAGCAAGGGGTGCAGCTTGGTCAGTACTGATGAAATCTAAAGATCTGATCAATGTGGCTGCCACTTTCGGGAATTCAGCTCAGTATTCAACATGGGAAGGTCGAGGTTCGGAGGCAACAATAGATTACATCTACGCCTCATCGGCCCTACTGTCCATCATTTCATCTTTCGACGTGGTTAAAACCAAGGCGAACGACCATAATCTTCTATGCCTGTCCTGGCCAACCATTTCAACTGAAAAAATAGCCTCGGCCCCAAAGCTTGTAACAAATGCAAATGGAACTCGACTTGCATTGAGCCTAAACAGTGTCATCTCTCTGACAAATAACTACTCCAAGTTAGAGCTTCAAGAGCACGTCTCTATCCTTCCTGACTACAGTGATCTTCTGAACGTCTTCAAGAAACCGAGTTTGAAGAACAGAACATCTACGAACAAATCAATCCATACTTACAACCAAATCTTGGTCGAGAAAAGATGTCAACTCAGGAAGGCTAAGAGAAGTTTTGTGAAAATTAGATCTGACTCTAACAAACAACTTTGGATCAACGAGCTAAAAGCCTACAAGTCATGGCTGTGAGACCATCGTCTCGCCATGTATCAAAAAGATTTGGAAGACATGTTGCGAAGTGTGTCAACCAAAAACCCGAGAGTATTCTGGGCCCTGATAAACGCAACGGAACGGATCAATTCAGACGTCTTAATTAATGGGATCGCAGAGGCTAAATGGACAGAGTTCTTCGCAAACCTTTTCTTCGATCCTAAGGTTGGCACCGAAACTGCACAGGTCCAAAGCACAGAACCCTGGGTGGAGCTTCACGACCTTGAAGATATAAGGTACATTCTGAAAAAATTGAAAAATTCCAGGGCCCCTGGGCCCGACGGTCTGACAAATAGGCACCTGAAAGAACATCCTGAGGCATGGGCTAACTTCATATGTGCGGTCCTCCGAAGATTGACAGCTGCAAGGGCTCTACCGAAATCTTGGACCACTGCAGTTGTGGTACCTATTTACAAGAGAGGGGCGAGAGACGACCCTAAACATTTTCGGCCTATTGCCCTCTTGAACGTAATTGGCAAGGTGTACGGTTCTTTACTTCTACAACACTTCCAAAGGTGGGCTAAAGACGCACCCTGTGAAGACCCCCTTCAATTTGGCTTCAAAAAGAATGTGGGAACAACAATTAACATTCTAACGGTCAACATCTTAAAATACAAAAGCCTGGCGGGTGGCACCCGTACCTACATGGCTTTTATTGACCTAAGACAAGCCTTTGACCAAGTTAACAGAGCGAGGCTATGGGCAAAGTTAAGGTCTTGGAATTGCCCGGCATCTATTCTACATGCGATTATAGCACTACACACGGACACAAGGATCCAAGTGAGGCTTGACAACCAAGGCGCACTTTCGGAGGAGATCCCAACCAATCAGGGAGTTAAGCAGGGCTGCCCGTTGGCCCCGGCTTTATTTCTGAGCTTCATTGGCGACTACAAAGAATCAGAAGCAAAGGTCAGATCATTCCCTCCGCATATTGGCCAAATGAAAATCTCGAGAATTATGTATGCGGATGACATCATCATCACAGACCAAACAGCAATAGGCCTGCAGAGACAATTTAACAACTTCGCTGAATACATCAAGGCAAATGGTCTTGAAATAAACAAGCCCAAGACCAAAATCATGTTCTTTGGGAAAGGCAAAAGCAAAAGCGACTCATATGCATGGTCTTTGGAAGGTGAACATATCGGCACAGTCACAGAATTTAAATATATGGGCATTGTGGTGGACAACTCGCCAAGGGAGATTGCAATGCAAAAACATCTGCAGTCAAAAATAAAGAACTTAATATCGCAGGCTAAAGCGATAGATAGAAAATACGGTCGCTTCTCCCTCATACCAATTGTGGACTTCTACAAGGCCAAGGTAGTTCCCACACTGATCTACGGAGCTGAAGCAATGCTGGGGCTACCACACACCATCTGGACGAAACTTGAAAGCCAATACTGGAGAGAGGTCCTAAATCTACCAAACTCAACTCCATTGGTTTTGATCAGACGTGAAATGAGCCAACTCTCGCTTGCCTCGATAGTGGAAAGAAACAGCTTGATGTTGTTTAGGAAATTATTGCTGGAAAATCGCCCTGAGCTTTTGGAAGCTATAAATACAGAGGTAGAAGGAGGGCGCCTGTCTGTCCTGAACAGATGGTACAGAGACCAAGAAGAAACGTTAGACTCTATTCAATGTTCCAAAAAGGAGTTGACGGACAATCCGATGAAAATCCAAAATAAATTAAACGAGCTTGACTGGATACTTACTTTGGACCAGGCCGCTTCGTACAAGTTAACCTCGCACCTGCCACAGACGTTCCACAAACTACACGAATTACAAGCATACGTGAAAAGATATCCAAACCGCAAGCTGAGGAATACTTTTATAAGAGCCCGCCTCAACTTACTCCATACGAACGAAATCTTGATGATAAGAGGCCTGGCAAGCACAAATGTTTGCAGATTTTGCAATGACCCGGCTATGGTGGAAACGACCAAACACCTATTGTTAAGATGCCCAGAAGTAGAGGCTATAAGAGGTCCTTACTTGAAGGAGATATTATCTGCAGCCCACACTTTCGATGTAGAGACTTGGTGGGCGAGGCTAATTGGAGGTGGACGAACTACTTGGGTCACTGCCACAGCAAAAGTTTTGGATACAATTCTGTCAACTATAGAAAAACGACCATAGGTAAACAATATTCAAATGGAAAGGATTGAAACGCAAACGCAAAAACTTTTAAAAAACCCTTTGGGTTAAACAAAGTATAAAAAAAAAAAGAAAAGAAAAATTCAGGGCTGAAGAGATGCGGTCCCTTGGCTTGAGGACAATGATAAGTCTTGCCATCCTCTTCTGGATAAGTTGAAGGGGGTGAAGGGAGGAGTTAGGCAGATTGAGGAAGGGGCTGTTCCAGTAGTCCCGCCTGTTGAGGACCAGAGTTCTGCAGGGATTGAGTTTCTGGGGGGATGTGCGAAAGGGAGAATGCCTCTAAGGAGGTGCAACTGAAAATGGGCCTTCATGGCAAGGTCCGTGGTGTGAGGAGAGAAGGAGCGAGAGGAGTCGAAGCTGACACTAACGATTTTTACCTCACAGGAGGCTGAGAGGAGGGGGCCCATGGAGTGTGGCCAGAGTGTGGGAGGTAAAGAGGGAGCAAATGTCTCAATGGGAAGGATCTCTGTCTTACTGGCTTTAAGGTAGAGATTGTTAGAAGTGCACCATGCCTGAATAGTAAACAGGCAGTCAGGAATTAAAGAGGAAGAGGAGGCGGCAGAGGAGGGAAGCTTGAAGGAGAGCTGCATGTCATCCACATAATACTGGTAGTTTCAGGGAGAAGGTTGAGCTCAAATGGGCTAGAGGGACCAGGTAGATGTTGAAAAGCCAAGGGAAGAGGAAAGAGCCCTGAGGGACACTGCAGGTTGAGAGTGAGTTGATGGAGAGAAAAGGGCCCAGTTGAACCTGGGAATGTAGGTCCGAGAGGAAGGAGGTCAACCAGTCCAGAGCCAGGTCTGTTATGCCAAGGGTATGGCCGATTAATCAGGGTGGCATGATTGACCATATCAAAGGCAGAGGCAAAATCAAGAAGGATGAGAACGGAAGGAGAGCTGGAATTGAAATTAGGGAGCAGAGCAAGTCTTCACAGGTGTTCAGGAGAGCAATTTCCATGCCTCTGGCAGCTCTGAAGCCAGCCTAGTCGTTGTGGAGAGAAAACCAACAGATTCAGTGTGGTGGATAAGCTGGGAGATGGCCAGCTTCTACAAGACTTTGCCCATGAAGGGGGTACTGAAGATAGGGTGGTAGTTTTCCGGACAGGAAGGGTCGGCAGAAGGACTTTTGAGGATAGGGTGCACAAGGGAGTGCTTGAGGAGTGAGGGGGAAGGACAAGGTTGGAGCAAGGGATACTATATTATAGGAAGTGGGAGACCTGGCCATGGGGCCTGTAGATGGAGACCAGAGTCAGAGAGAGGGTGGGAAAGACACCAAGCCTGCAGACAAAGAAGTTCAAAGAGGAGTAGGCCTGGGCTTATAGGGGATCTTGTAACCCTGAGGTAGGAGAGTGTCAAAACTCATGACAGAGCTGGTGGTGAACCACGTCTCAGTCAGAGCGAGGATGTCTAGGTCGAGGTCTTCAAGGAGGTGGCAGATGTCAGAGGAGTGTTTGACGGAACAGCAAGAGTTGAGGGTAAGTAAGTGGAGCAGGTTGCCACTTTTGAAGTAATTCCGAGGAGGGTGCAGGAGTGTGGTACATCCATTGGAGGTGGCAGGGGCCAGAGGGTGGCACAAAGTGGCATGGAAGGAGAGGGGAGGAGTTGATGAGAGGCGGAAGACGCCTATAAAGGAGGAGGAGGTTGGGCTGAGAGCCCTGGACCACGACAGTGCCATTTAGGTAGACATTAATGATGACCCTAGATGACAGGAAGGATGCTAAGAGAACCTCCCAATGGGTGCCACCATTAATGGAGAGGAGGAGAAAGAGGAGAACACAGAGACCATAAGGGGATTCCAAAGGTCAGGAGAAGGAACAACAAAGAGGATGTCAGTGAAAGTCTGCCTGGAAGAAGCGTTGATATAGTCAAGCAATGGGCAGGCCTGGATTGGAGATCAGGAAATCCTTCTTGAACATTTTCCTTCCAGACTTTGACAGAGGGATAGAATAGATGATAGAACAGCAATTCGAGAGGATAGGGGAGGTTGCCATAGGGGAGAGCACCATTGAGGGAGAGAGGGAGGAACTTCAGAGCACGGCACCAACTACAGCCAACACAGCAATGCAACAATCTAGAGTCACGTGCCCAGGAAGGGAAAAAGGCCTAGGTTACATCATACAGCGGAAGCACACCACCAAGAAGCAAGTTATCTGGACAAGGGGAAGAACATACATAGAGGGCTAGAGGGAAAAAGACTAATTATTTCAACTTTACTAACCATGGAAATGGGGAATTTCAGGAGTAGGACATCCGGTGATATTTTCCCTACATTTGGTATTTCTAAAACACCACATGATCGGTATAGCTTTACCGCCCCAGCGATGTCAGACCCAAAATAGATGTGGCCCCTTCACAGTGCTGAATGCGGTGGTGGTAATTGTATTCCTGAAGGAAATACAGCAAAAGGTCCAAGAAGGCCCTTCAACTGATAAATACATACGCAGTGTCCACCTGCACACCTATCTGCATATGCATAGGAGGATATATAAATGATGCACTTAATGGACACATGAGCACCCTCTTCGAAAACAAATTCTCCAAACTGGCGCTCACATGTTTATGGGCATACATTGTAGGCCCATCCAATTAAACCCAACTGAATGAGCCCATTGTATGATACGATAAGTTAGTTATAACGCGCTTCATACCCAGAGATTTCAAAGTGCACACCCGGGGATCGAACCTGTGCGGCTATGCGTTGTCTTGCTTCCAAGGCGAGCACGTTGCCGCTGAGCTATCCTATTTAGAAGAGGTATGGAAGCTGATGCAACATCACGTGTTGTAGGACACCAGTGACAGACCTGAGTGACTGGGCCTGATTGCGTTACTGGGGAAACCCAAGGCTACATTGCTAGTGGAGAAGCTTGTCTCTGCCTCTGGAGTCAAGTTATATGTCCTCAATGAGGCCCAGCAGGTCCAAACACATATCTGATGTTTGGTGTGTTCCCATGCCTAGGGGGCGCGGCTCAGGGGATCAGGCTGGACTGCTTCCAGCCGGTACCTGGGTAATGAGGGGTGCATGGGCGGTCCTCTTCTGCAATGACACAAGCAGTTTGGAATAACAGTTTGCCGGAGGAATTCACAATGCTTCATTTTCTTTCAAATGTACACCCATCAGTTGTTGGTGTTCATAGTGAGAAGGATGTGTGCTGTGAACCTAGCCTGGGTGACAATAGACAGCCGTTTAGATCTTCTGGTGACTGCAGGGCATAGAGCGATGCAAGACTCATTAGCGAAGTCCCATTTCCTGCCATCGAAGGCGGACCACTCTCTGTTCTTCAGTCTGCTTGACATGTGCGGTAGCTAGGGATGATTGTACCTTGCAGTTGTTTACAATAAGCAAAACATCTCGGCTCCCCATTCTGTCCGAGAGTTTATATTCCACATGGAAGAAGTTGGCATCCCTCTACCTCCCCTCATTTCAGTGTTAATCCCTAATCCTAACTCTGCTTCCTGCAATTAGTCAACCAGCGCTTTGTAGTCTCCATACATTCGTGTTGGCACCCAATAGGCTGAACAACAGAAGAACAGATACAGCTGATGTGAAAGCCTAGTAGGAAACCTGCCGGGGTTTCGGGAATTATGAAGCATTGCCCAGGATTGTCTGGAAAGTCCACGTTTTGAGGAATCGCAATGGATTGCCGGCTACTGTTTCTTATTTTCAGGGATCATATTATCAATGTGAAAACATGGGATACCTACTCCAGATACAGACCCGATAGTGCTCTCCTTTCACAAACTAGATGAGCATTCCAAGAACTCATTGCACAACCTGTGCTTTTGCTCCCAGAGTGGACACAAGGTTTTTGAGTTTGGGACAAACCAGTTGGAAACAGTTTGATACAGGAATGTGACACACATCTTTCCGACTTGCGTTTAAGGTGGGTAACATTCTAATCTAGTCCCTAAAATAGATTATCACAACATTCCTGGAGGTTGAGGTATGATAGTAAGAGCACCTACAGGTGTTTAGACTTGCACTCAGAGATGTGCAAGCTTGCTCACTGAATGCATGTCTGACTGATTGACTGAGCCACTCACTCTCTCACTCACCCACCCACTCACTCCCTTACTCACCCACTGACGTACTTGCTCATTCCAACAATCACTCGCTTAGTCACTCACTCAATGATTAAAGGCTTCTACTGCATGTGGGATATGATATGATATAATATGCAATTTATAATGCGCCTATACACAGGTGTTTCACAAGATGCTATACCTTTGCTATAAATGAATAACTACATGAAAAGACAGGGGAATGGCAGCATAGCTTTTTACCAGTGTGTACTTGGTCATAACATGTTAAATTTTGGAGAGGGATATTATGGCTTTCATCCTCACTATGGGGATGGACGTGATCTTTAATGATCCTCAGCCCGAGCCTAGGTGGGCCCGTGAAAAGTAGGGCCTCAACAAGGACTAGGGGCCGTTAAAGGCCTTGTCAGCCCCCCAAAGCAGGAGTGAAAGACATTTGCACCCCAGGGCTTATCCATGGTGTGAATGTTTTTTACCCTTGGGAGATTGCATGCGCAAGCAACGCCAATCTCAAGAGGAAAAGAAAAAAAAAAGATGGCCGCCACAGGGAAAAGAGACAAAGTCTCTTCTCCATTTCTATGGCGGTGGACAGGAGCGGAAGGAGCGCCGAACCAGAGCATAAAGCTCCAGTCCAGCAGGTAAGTGGGGAAGGGGTTGGGTTTGATATGGGGTGGTGGGGAGATCGGGAGTCAACAGGGACAGGCCCCGTGTTGGCTCCCCACATTCGAAAAAAAAGATGGCACCAACCAGGGAAGGACCTCAGGTGGCTGGAACGGTGGGTGAAGAATGTATATTGTCGCCCATTATTCCAGCCAACTGGTGGACTAAAGGCACTTCCACGGGTGAGAATAAATAAAACATGAACCTTCCATAGGGACAGAAGGCAGTATAGTGCTGGCATATGAAATTGGCATTGAGACTTCCGCGTAGGTCTCAGAGGTACCTCAGCAAATCACTTGATGGCCGTTTCTGTCTTTCCCATTTGCTTATTTTTAATCAGTCCTTTTCTTTTAATGTAATTTTCATCTCACCATCTCTGAAGTCCCTCAGATGATTGTCTCCAGGGAACACATTCCATGCTCAGCAGAGAGAAAAGTGGGAGAGAAGCAATGGAGGACTGCTGATGAAGGAGCGCCTGAGGGAATTCGACAGAGATGAGGATTGGCAGGTGACAATTAACAAAACATGAGGCCTGGAGCTGAGGTGACCACAGGGAAGGATCATCAGAACTTGACGACAGGCAAAACACCAGAGCGAGTCATGGGAAAATGGATATGTTTATGTTTGTTTATGTTCAATGCTTATAACGCGCCTCAGCCCGCAGGCATCAGGGCACACATAGAACATGGAGACAGAGACTACTAACAACACTGACGGACAGTTGGGCGGGGAAACAGCAGCAGGGCAGGGAATCTAACGGAACAGAGATTTTAGCCGCAAGCCAGGCAGAAATTCTAGTTAAATAGTAGCGTCTTAATAAAATGTATGGGACACCAACAAAATGCCAGAAAACGCCAAAGGACAACAACCCTGATGGCATCAAATGGCTGGAGCAAACAACAAGGAAAAAAGAAGACATTGTAGAGACCAGCGCCGGGAAGCAAAGTTCTGTTCATTTCTGAGCATGGAAGAAGGGACATCAAGCACAGTAATCTTTCCTGACCTTTTGCAACTGCTGGTTACACACTGTGTACCATCTGTGCTTCTGCTTTGACTCCATGTGGACAATCTCTGCCTTAACAATACATCAGAGACTAGAGACCTAAAGGGGGAAGGAGTGGCCCACCAATATGCTACCTGGTGCTTCATTCATTCATGTTATCATCCGAGGCGTCCTGCACCTTTTTCTACCTCTGGCCTATGCTATGTTCACTACCACTTGGGTGTTTGGGCGTCTGGCATCCCTGCGTGTCTGGAAAGATTCCCACAACAACACTTTCAGTTTTTTCAAGTGGAGAGGGAGCAGATGAGGGAATTCATTTCATTCTCGCCATCTTCAGGTGAGGAATAAGTCACAGAGAAAACCATACATTTTCATCTGGACTGAGGTTTGATGGGCTAAGAGAACTATGGCCCCCAAACCTAATTGGGCATGCTTTGAAAATAAAGAGTATCAGCCATGTCGGATGGAATAGAATGAGAACCGGGTGAGGGTGTGCAGGCCGAGGAAGCTCCCCAATCTGTGCATAGGCACTCGCAAATCACAACATCATGCCACCGCCTGGTGCCCAAGAAATATATCCCCCTCTTATCTGGATCATCCATATGCACCTTAGTCGGTATCCAGTGATATTACCGAAATGATAATAACGAAAAACGTGTTTACCGAATCCTTATTACCGAAAAATACTGATTTACAAAAAAAATATATATATAGGGGGTAAGATGAGGGGGTCTAAACGGGTGGGGAGGGGTCTGGGGTTAAAAAGAAAGGGGATATATGCTTCTCTGCTTGCCATATGCAGTGGCCTTCTTGCACCAGCCAAGAAAACTTCCACCCCCCGGGACACTTACACCCACCCTTAATTTGTGGTGGGGCAACTGGAACAAAGTGACCCAACAGTGTTTGGACGAGGTCGGCAGTGGGTACATTGGTGTGGGATATTACATGTCTGCATGTTCTTATGCACACATGCTCGAGAAGTGGAGGGGTGGCTCAATCCACAACAGGGATGTAAAACATCTGCACCACTCACTCACTGACAGACTCACTCACTCACTCACTTGCACCCACTTTACTGATGCCCTGTTCCAATTAATACGATCCCTTTTTGGCCTTCATCAGTGCTTAATGATTAGTAAATCTAGACAATTTAAATCATATTAATATAGAAAGGCACAACCCATACCTTCCTATTCGTTTAACATGTTGAGATACTTGTCACCAAGGCAGAAATAAAATAGGAATATCAGCTATTTGACTCAAAATTGAAATTTGTCAAGTTGTCAACATGCTTGGATGCCCCACAACCAAACAGCAAAATTAAAACAAACATTGACAGAGCACATGGCTGAAAACCCACTCCAGCAAAGGACTTTGACTGCCTTAAGGAAGCAAGCAGTGATCAGAAGGGCTTACAAAACCCATGTTTAGTTAGACCCAAATTCCTTATGTCACTGCGGGTTAATACTGTTGTGTGAAAGTTTTTCTGCATGAATGTCTGGGAAGAAGTGTATTGGAGAATTTCAAAAGGACCATGTCAGTCTACATGAAGACAGCATTTTGATAGCTGTGGGGAGCCGCGTGTTTTGTGATTTGTTCTGACAGGTTATGTACTTTGCTTTTGTAAGTTTGGTTTTAGGGCTTCTTAAAACTTTCTGGCCTGGCCTTGCTTTCTTTTAATTTCCTTGTTTTGTTTTTCGTGGAAAGGGTGCTGCCACTCACGTTGCCAATTGGAAAATAAAATGGCTAATGCTAGCTGCATTCTTGGGCTATGTCCGACAATCCATTCAAAGTTAAAGGATCAACATATATTGCCTTCGTAATTCCACTGCCATACAGCCATTCACAGCTCCAAGACAAACACACGTTTAAAGAGATTCTTGTTTTCTATGTTCCTTGGCTATTGGGCTTTTATTTGCAGTGTGGCACAGTTAACATCCTGCATCAAGAACAATGCAAGGGCATGCAGCAATGCCTTCCTTAATAAGGGGGCTATTTAGAGAGTTTCAGAAATACATGAAATGGGGGAGTGTGTCCGTTTATACAAAGAAAGGGGCTAGGGTGTTGGACAGGCCACCCAAAACATGTGACAAAGAACAGACCTTTGGCTAGATCTGCTCTGGCCCTCACAAGGTTTGATGGTATTATGCATCATCAAATGCACCAAATGCCTTCCCTAATGGAACTCTGCGGGGATTTGGCATGAGCTGCAGACATCCATGGGATTTGGAAAAACTTGCTGGAGTCACGTTGTCACGACTTCTAGTCCTTTGAGCACACATTTCTGTGCGCGCTGTAATCAGGTGTCCCTTCACACACCAATCTTCCTACCCCACCACCCCTCCCAAAATGCATGCACGCTATCCATCCTCTCTCGCAACCCTTTATGAGCTCCACTCGCTTAACTGCACAAGGCTGCTTTCTTATGACGTCCTAATCCTGTCCACTAAACACACACACGCACACGCACACACCCATGCACCCACACTCGTGAGCACACACTAGCAGCACAATCACTACACACATAATCATATTCTGTTGAACACATAATGTACTCAGAACAAAAAGAAAGGATACTGCAACACAAACACAAAACACCCAGTATTTTCTGCAATAGTCAGTTGAATGAGCCTTCTCTCCATGGAATGCTGAGGATGTTGAAATGGCAGATGTGCGGCATTCCATGATCAAGCATGGAGGCACATGTGCATTTGGTGATGGTCTGTAAGCTTTGTTGATCTTGCAATGTACCAACGTGCCTCTGACCCTTGGTTTACAGGCAGAAACACACCAAAAACAACGTGGCTTGATGAAAACTGCAAAGATAAACCCTCCAGGTCAGCCTTCGTTTGCGCAGAACATCCATGGGCTTGTTATAACCAACACGGGCTTGTTATAAACAAACAATAACAATCAGTGTGGTAGGTCTAACGCACGTGTCAAACACCACGCAACAACATGGCAGCAAATCCGTTGTCATCACAAACAAACCGACCCGCAATCAGAACTATTTGCGTACAAGCACACCCACCACCTGACAGACAAATGTTATGACCCAAAAGATACAGTTTAATGACATATTATCATCATAACCACCCAATTCACTCACTGACACCCCATGCAAAAACAGCACACACCTGTGGGCGTAAAAATCATTAAGTCATCCAATAAGCAACATCAGGCAGCAAAGGTAGAGTAACGCTTTATTTCCATCCGAATGTACGGAATTGGATAGCTAGACTGGCATAGTATCCCATCCCAAACTGTGGATCCTCAAAAAGGAAGCCTCCATGTTTTATAGGGTTTTACAAAATAAGCCTTGTACAGAAGTCGTAGTATATATAATACATTGTGTCAGTTACTATAGAAATGAACCTCTTAATGGAGCATCTTCTGGCTTTGGAAGGAATTACATCCCAGCACCATTTGTGACCCGTACAACTCTGCTCAACCTACAAACATGACCTATACCACTGCCTCTAGCACATTTTCCCATTACATGTAATAAGACCTTAGCAGAACCCCAATACCCGTGTGATCCCTGTTCCTGTTCTCAGTTGGCTTCACATGCCTCCATATGATGATGTGGCGCCTACCGCTGGGCACACCTGTGCCTCCGACAGAGTGTGACGTCATGCTCACGCAGCCTTGTGGCTCTTTGTGTGCATGCCAACCAACGAAATCTCTCACTGCCCCAACTCCCCAAACATGGCAGCAGTCACTGCGTCATCGCCCAGTTATGGCTGCGGTTTTGCACTACCTATGGCTCATGTACATCCCTGGCTCATCAAAACTAAAATACTGTCAGTTTTGACACAATCAAGTCACATTTACAAGTGTGCGATACTAAAACAAAGATGCCACATTGCAAAAAAACACGCAACCTACACGCATTACCTAGCAACAGGCAATTCTAAAAACCATCCTCCAGCCTTTACTTACATCCTAATCAAACACAATATTGCATTGTAACATGTGCTTTGGTGCATATGCCATTCAACACGGATGCATACCAGCTCTCATAGACCTCTTAAAAACTGCTCACACAACAAACGTTCACACATATCGCAAGGCGAGATGATACATCCAAGCAATGCTCACATGTTTCTAAAAGAGAGAATTCTCATAACATCTCACATAGCCTCCATGCAAACTGCACATGTCACACAAACATAGAACGGCTTATTCACAGAGATTTACACTGTCAGAAAAGAAGCAAAGAAACAAATCAGTCCCAATACTCATATTAATTTAACATGTGCAGAAAGAAATGTTTGGACCATAAGGTGTCCAATCAGACTACTTACACAGCCACACCAACACTGATGGTGGAGATGCACAATTACACATTTTGCATCAAGAGAAGTCACAGCCAAGGATACACATGATAAAAAGTTACAAAGTAAAGCATTCATTCATGATGCCTTAGTAGAAAAAAATGTAACTGTTAGTGGGCAATGTCAACTCTGTTAGTAGCCACATATAAACCTATCTTGCATATCTGTAGTTACCAACAACTCACACAATTAGTGGTTGGTATAAAAAAAAGAAACATGTGCAAACCTTAACACATTAACTGGGTAAACAGCTCATACAAGTAAACTGGGACGCTACCAACATTAACATGTCTCCTTTTAGATCCCCATGTATGTGAACCTTGGAGTGTTTTCAGCTCTCAGTAACCATTGGTGAGCTGTACCAAGGTTGCAGTTCAAATTTAAAAAAGAAACATCACTCATAGGTGTGGATACATACCATTCCTGTGAATTAAGAAAACGCGGTAGCAAAGAATGGTTAACACACATTAACATTATAAAGCAAAAATCAAATACTTCCAGTGTCTTTATTTAAATGATATTAAGGAATGTTGGGGTGGGCAGGAAAGGTCCCAACGATAAAGAGGGGTACATATTGGTGGCTGACAATAAGGGGATATTGGAGAACCTGCATTCTTTTTTACCTACAAAGCACAAGGGCCCAAAGTTAGATAAATGGTTTAACATCCTAGAGTTATGGAAGTTGTATGAAAAAGTTTGGAAGGCCATTGTTTTGAGGTTTCAGAGGAGTGGCCGAAAAAGGAGGGTGTGGGAATCCCTTCCGCACCACCCCCAAATGGGTCTTATCCTTCATCACCCACAGAAGGGTATACAGACCCTGAGTTTGAACCTCCATTTTTCATAGGACCCACACCAGTGGTTGCGAGACAGACACAGCTAAAGCCTCCATCAACTACGATTTCTAGAAAATGGAAAATTTAGGAAAGTGGAAGGGTAACTCCTTCAATGGATAGGGCTGCAGAAAGGCTGAGAATGGAGAGTGGAAAGGGAATTATTCCCCCGACTGCTAGGTTAGTGGAGAGATTAAGGGTGGAGGAACGAGAGAGAGCAAGGCCAGCAGTCAGAAGAGTAGATGAAAGTTCTGGGTCTAGCTATGTTTTGTTTCAATTATGTTTTCATCAGCGCCATTATACGGTTCGGTCTGTTCCATGCACACTACAAATTGCAAAATACAAATACAAATGGGGGAGAAAGGGAAGAGACTATTCTTTTTGCCGATAAGATAGAGGATAGGCTGTAAAGGGTAGCAGAGACACAGGAGTGGGGAAAAATGGAAGAGGCGCTGAGGCTAGCTGAGGAAGAGGTAATGCTGCTACGGCAGCAGAGAAATGAAAAGCGGGAAGAAGTGAGTAGTCAGGCATAGGATGTAGAGGAAGGATGCTGGAGGCATGGACAAGTTCTTGTTAGGTTCGATACATCAATTAAGAAAGAGGTCAATGTGGACCCGGAGAACAGAAATATTGTCATGAGTACATGGTTCGAGCAGGGAGAACGCGAGGCAGCACCCTATTTGTGTGATGAGTATGCTTCTGTGCCTATAGAAGGGTCAGTGGAAGTAATAACAGGAGTAGGAGAAAAAGGGGAATGGGAATCGGATGTCGAACAGGGAGAGAAGGGTACAGCAGCCCCACCTTCTGCTCTGGTGGCAGTGACAGGGAATACACCATGGGGACTTAGGATGTGCTGTGGTACTCACGTGGTCATAGCCAGTAGCAGGGGAAGGATGGAGGAAGCCCCAGTAAAAGTGGGAGCAACTCAGTTTCCATTGCTCCAGAAGGGTCAGGGAAAGGCGTAGTATGTCCCGTGGTCACACATGGACCAGAATAATTTGATGAAGACACTCCCTTCCCTCACTTCAAGGGCAGGGAAGTGGTTTTATGCATTAGAGAAACACACTGCTGGTGTCATGTTGGCTATGGGAAACATGAAAACCGTATTCACGGCTCTAATGGGGGAAATGGTCAGACGAGATTTGGAGGAGAGTGGGATATCCAGGAGTTCAGTTGGATTCGAAAGGGTCATGATGGAACAGTTTTTAATAATTGCAAGGCAAAGGTCTGCAGGGCCCTGTGGATTATGTATCATGATACACCACATCTAAATTCTATTTTAGCAAAAACTATGAGGGTGGATGATGATCCTGCCTCATACATTCAGTTAATTCAGGAGATGTGGAGGGCACAGACGAGAGAAGCATGGGACTAAAATGTAGTGATTTATACCACATGCTAAAGAAGGGACTTCCCAACGAGGTCCAGCATGATTCAGATAAAGTGGTAGGAATTGTGCCCAAGAGTTGCCTGGAAACTCTATTGTGCATTTTTGTAGAAGGAGGCAAGAAAAGGAAAAGGAAAGTATAGAGCAGCCACAATGGGCAGAGTCCAAGCTTGTCCAGAAAAAGTTAGCAACATTCTGTTTGGAAGGGACAGTGATTACCATCTCCATTGCCTGGACAGGCCCGGCAATTGGGACAACAGGACATGGTGAACTGGGCATGACATAGGGTTGGATGGACTTGTATGCCCCGGTCCAAGGCAAATGAGAGTGTTCCTGAGGGTTAGGGGAGGAATTCCATGAGGAAGTGGGTCATTTGGCGAGTTTGGAGGAACGGGGCACCAGTTTAATGGGCCAATGGGAAATAACTATGGAGGGTTATATGAGATTCAGTTTTGGTTGTGCAGAATGATGGGACATGTGACACAAGATTGTCAAGACAGGTCACAGAATTTTAATATGAGAGATCAGCAAATGCAATCCCAAACCCTGCCATTCGCCCAAGGCTCTGTGCATTCGCAGCAGGTATGGGCTGAACGGAACCCAATGACTGGCGCTGCACAGACCTATGGGATCCCACTGACTATGCCAGCGCAGGCACTGGTACAGCCATGGGAGAAAAATACTTTACCCCAAGGAACGGTTACTCATTACACTGGGGCAAGTGTTTTTGGAGGGAGTCCTTTTTCGCTCCCCGATGCCAATATGTACCAAGAGTAGGACAGCCCACAGGGATTTCTGATGCTACCAGTCCTGTCTGTTACCACCAATCCAGAAGAGGAACCCCAGATAGGTGTGCAGGCAGGTGATCAAATATTTTCATTCATCATCAATACAGGGGCCACAAAATCGTGCATCAAGGAAGGTGAGTTCCCCTTGTCAGGTAAAACAATGGACACACAGGGATTATCTGGGGCTATCCTGTCAGTTCCTTATACTGAAGATTTACATATCAAGGTAGGTACACAAAATGTATCTGCTTCTTTTTTGTATTGTACAGAAACCCTGGTGACCCTTTTGGGCAGAGACCGCTTGAATACACTTCGGATGTCGATCGCTTTCACAGAGGATGGCAGTGTATGCTCTACTCAAGGTTTGTATCTGGTAAGAGAAGCAGTGCGTTACCATGCATACTGTAGCGACAGCGCGATAAGGGAGGTACCTGTACATTCAACTCTGTTTCATCATGGGGTAACAGTTTTGTTTTGTTGGGTCCCAGGAATCAGAAATTAGACATGGTGGGTACCGATTGAGTTTTTGTTTAGGCTTCTCGTGCTGCAGGCGGTAACAGGCATTATTGTTACAATTCTCCTAGAGGCAGTAGTTATCAACAAGAAGAGGGTGGTTCTCTCAGGCAATAATGAGGAAGGCACACAGTTCTGTGCATTGAACCAACCTTATCGCTAAAGGACGTGTCAGACAAGCAATTGTTTGACGACACCAAAGACACATGAGAGATGGTCTTTGAGATTGGGGTACCTTGCCAGAGAGCCACAGAGCAAAGGGAAGTACCACAGACCATGCTCATTGTTAGAAATAATTTGCCACATTGGAAGGAGGATTTATGGACCAGCAATCCTCATGATGTGGGGGTGCTAAAGAGCATTGGAGCAGTGCAGATAAAATTGGAACTGGGTTTGATATTACCATGGGTTAAGCAGTACCCCATGTCTAGCGAGGCACATGAAGGGATTTATGAGACCATTAAGGCATTGTGAAGCAAGGCATAATACAACCTTCTGTGTCGCCATGTAACACGGCCATCTACCCTGTAAAGAAAGCAAATGGGTCCAGTTGGAAGATGGTCCAGGATTTGCGCACCATCAATAATATTGCTGAGGTGGAATTTACAGTGGTACCGAATCCTGCTACCATTCTCTGTAATATCGCTACTGGGTCTGCCGACTTCACAGTGATAGGTTTGAAGAATACATTTTTCTCGGTCTCCTTGTACCCTGATCCTCAGTACCTCACAATGTTTACGTATCGTGGTCGTGGTCAGAGATTCAAGCACATGAGGTTGCCCCAGGGGTGCTGTGAATTTCAGAGTGTTTTTAACAGAGTAGTTCAGATGGATCTGCAGAATGTACATGTGTCCAGTACAATAATTCAGTGCGTGGACATTTGCTTGTCTGTAGCACTTCTGCAAAGCGGTGTTGAGGCGATTCACTAATGGCCCTCACTCTGCTTGCGGAGAAGGGGTACAAATTGGGCAAATAACAATTGCAGTACTCCCAGACAGAGGTAGTATATTTGGGGCAAGTGATATTGCCTGCAGGAAGGAAGGTAATGCCAGAGAGAGCCACCGCAGTTCAGAATACGCTCCAGTCAGTCATGGTGAAACAAATGCAGCAGTTTTTGGGGCTCTGTAACTATTGTAGATCGTGGATCTTTGACTACTCCAATTACGTGAGACGCTTACTACAGGGACTTGAGGAAGCACAGTAGGAGAATGGTCTGATAGAATGGTCTGAAGAAAGGGTGACTTGCTTCCAGGAACTCAAGGCTGCGATCAGTAATGCTCCGGTCTTGGCGACCCTGAATTACAAAAAAACATTTTATTTGTTTTCTCATTTGAACAGGCAGGTGATGACAGTGGTCCTGACCCAGCAAACATCGTTAGACCACAAACCTTTAGCACATCATAGTGGACTCCTATAACCAGTGATGCAGGGACAGTTCCCTTGTGAGCAGAAATCAAAAAACTTTAACCATTACCATGGGTTTCCCAGTGACATTTTACAGGGAGCATGCAGTCTTTGTGATCTTGGAAAAATCAAAGTCGACTTTGACGAATCAAAGAGTTTTGGGGTATGAGGTTATTTTATCAAATTCATTGATACATCCCATGCAATGCCACATTTGTAGCTGAGCCAGTGAAACCTGATGACATTGTTCATGATTGTGCAACTTATGAGGGAGAAGATTATGCAACTTATGAGGGAGAAGAGGAAGAGAGAACGAATGTTAAAGAGGATGTTAACGAGCATGCCTTGGATAGAGGTGAGGTATTTTTTGTTGATGGGTCTTCAATAATTTATCAGGCCACCGGTGAGAGGCATGCTGGTGCAGCCGTTGTGGGCCTTGTGGATGGGGGATACCAGCTCAGACTGAAGAAACGGTTGCCTTCGCATTACTCCACGCAAGCGGTGGAACAAGGGGCACTTATTGAGGCTCCAGAAATGACTAAGGAGAAGGCAGTCTCTATTTATTCAGACTCTGCATATGTACCCTCTACTGTACATTTAGGGTTATCAAAGTGGCAGTGACGAGGGTCTAGGAGATTTGACAGGACTCCTGTCCAGCATGCTGTGCTGCTATCCAGACTAATCGAAGCGTTAAACTTGTCCACTGAGGTAGGCCTGGTAAAGCGCACTGCGCACTCAAATCGTACTAATTTCATAGCACTTGGATAAGATGCCGCAGACAGGGTGGCAAAAGAGGCTGTATATTCGCCATTTACAGATTCCTAGAAAATGGAGCCTGTGTCCCAGCAGGTACAATTGCTAGCCCCATATACTACTGTCCTGCTGCTCCAAATCATAGAGATGCAAGGAATAAGCACCTTAGGGGGAACAAGAGCTTTGGGCGAAAAGAGGATGTGCCCTCTCGCTCATGGATTTGCTATGGAGACAGGAGCTGAAGGGGAAGGTAGTAATGCTTGTAGAGCTGTTCCTTGTGACTCTAGAGCAACTACACTTCCCGTCGCACACTTCTCAACAACAAATTGCAGCAGAGCTCCAGGAAGAATGGTTCATACAGAACCTCCAGGGACAGCTAAGTAGAGTAATAGGAAACTGCATAGTTTGTAAAGAATTCAATCTTGGAAACACCATGAGGACAGTAAGGAGAGTTTTGCTTAGCCGTTTTGGGAGCTCCATTTGGACTTTGTGGATATGTGCATGAAATGTAACCAGTGCTGGTACTCATTTTAGTGGTTTGTCCATTCTCCCGGTGGCTTGAGGTTGGTCCCTGCATACATCCTGATGCTAAGTCTGCAGCACAATTTCTGGTCAGAGAGGTATTTCCATAGCAGGGAATTTGTGAAATCTTGAAATCCAACAATGGAACCCACTTTTTTAGTTCCTTGCTTGCAGCAATTACTTCACGCTTAGGAATCAAGCACAGATTGTGCTCTGTGTACCACCAACAGGCCAATGGGATCATGGAGAGGTTAAACAGGTCCTTAAGACCTGGCTGGCCGAGATGTGCAACTATTTTAGAAAATCATGGTGCACTGCCTGCCCTTACTGCTGTTTTATTTGAGAAATCTGCCAGGGAAAGAGCACCACCTCAGACCTCACAAAAGTATAACGGGGCATAGATTACACACACCTCTCTCACCTGCACGTACTGCATCAGATGCACATGAAGAGGGAGTTGGGATCCTAGGATCAAACCCCCCTCCCACCAAATTCATGACAAGACGAAAGGCCATAAAATGCTGCAACCGGTGTCCAGTCATTAGTTCGAAAACAAAAGGATTGAATGCAATGCATTTGAGTCAAAAGGACCAAAAAAAAGACTAAATGCCTTTTTTTTAATGTATTATTTTTTGGGTTTTGGTATAGGTAAAATGTATGGTTTTTGGGCCTTTTGACTCGAATGTATTGCATTCGATCCTTTTGTTTTCGATTCTTTAACCTACAACCACTGCAACCACCCATTTTATTTCGGCCGAATCCCAAATGCGCCAATGATCGACAAATGCACTGAGAGGTACCCTCTCAGCCAGCCATACCGAACAGGTGCAGTAAAAATCTATCCATGCGTGAATGAAGA
Organism: Ambystoma mexicanum; assembly: GCF_040938575.1. Taxonomy (NCBI): domain Eukaryota; kingdom Metazoa; phylum Chordata; class Amphibia; order Caudata; family Ambystomatidae; genus Ambystoma; species Ambystoma mexicanum. Next base: position 348,721,923 of record NC_090922.1, read on the forward strand.
GCTGCAGGCCATAGTCAGAAACACCTATATGGACAGTCTGGACTAAGCACCAAGAATCCATGTTGCTGACGTTGTTAGTGACACCACGACATAGCAGCGTTAGACATGAAGCACATGTGCAATCTGCACTGGGCGACGCAAACACACATTTGAATACATGAAGAACACAAGCATACAGTTCTATTGTTAGAGGACAGACACATATACATACTGTCATGGTTTTATTATTTTTGCCATTAGCCAAATGCTACAACGCAGAAACCGCAAGGCACAAGAGATCCTGAGCAAGCTTGCTGATGCTTAAAGCCAATAGCCGCATGGACATACAGGAATTTATATGGAACCTGATCAGACCACGTATAGTTAACTCATAGAGACTGTAGTATAACATGGACAATGTAGAAACCACATTATAAGGTTAAGGAAAATCACAGCAGGCCTCAAAACATTGAGCAGGAGACAAACTGAGCCAATTTAGGCTAGACAGGGAGCAAGACATGTGAGACAGAATCCACAGCCGAGGTTAAGAGATATGAAGACATTCCAATCCCCAGACAACAAAGGGACCAGCTGCAGAAAAAGGGAATCAATTATCATAATTCGGAGCTGCAGAGCTCGATTTACTGGTCTCTAAACACGTGATGCAACTGAAGCAGACAATGGACAGTGATTGACGGTGGGAAAGGGGAGCCGATCCGAGACAGCCACATGCAAACTGCAACAAGCTTGCAAGAAATGTGCAACAAAGGGCCTCATTACAAGGTAGGCGGAGGACCAAGGTGCTATTAGCACCTTGGTCCATGCCGGTAAAATACTGGCACCGCCTTGGAGGAAAGGGGAATTACCGCCCTATTCCAAGGTTGGCGGGGCGGTAATTCCCCCTTCCCCCATTGCCCTTCCCCATTCCCATTTTTGCCCCATAGGGCCCTATGGGAATGGGGAAGGCGCTAATTACGGTGCTGCAAATTGCGGTACCGTAATTAGCACCCTGGTCCCTTTGCGGGTTGGTTTTTAACGCCTGCGAAAACAGCAGGCGTTAAAGTACAAACCCACTAAGGGACCTTGTAGTAAGGCGGTAAGGGTTTACCGGTACCGGTGCCTTTACCAGTACTGTTAAACCCTTACCACCGTTCGTGTAATGAGGCCCGTGTTGCAACAAGCAGGACATGGTCTCATAGTCAAAGGTGGTAACACAAGATACAGTACAGACACATATTCATTCATACTACCTTGAGAAGGTGCACAGTGAGCTGAGAACCATTTCAGGTCTCAGGCCTGGGGACTTCAGCTCTAGCCAATCACAGTTTAACACCCTGGCGGTGGGGGGTAGCAACAGGCGAGATCCAAAGGTAAGCTCATTATTCTGCAACAATGTAGTAAGTTACATTTTGGGGAAGGGACAGGCCGGCCAACTGGCATGCAAGAGCCAGTATAACACATATAGGTAATTATACTCCTGACGGCAAATCCCCCACTGTAATAGGTTTTTGGAGAACGATCCAAGTAATGACAGAGTAGTGATGTGTCTCTTTAACAAAAGTGGTCTACGCGCCATTTACTGTGTGACCTGCTGGAATTGTTCTGAGTTCTTGTATCAATCCCTGTTGGTTTTGGCTCTAATAAACCACAGTTTGAACTTGCTGTTGACTGAGTCCTCTGTGTATACTGGGGGAGGGAGTTGGGCCCGCCAAGTCTGTGAACTTCCAGCATCTCTCTGGCATAACTGGGAGTTACCCTCAACAAATTGGTAGCAGAGTTGATGGTTCGCTGTGTCAACCCGGCACGAGGTCGTCTCCTCCGCTGCAGAACCTGAGAAGCTGCAGGAGCCTCGCATATTTTGAGGAGATGGGAAACGCATACCTGTGGAAAGGCCATCAGGAGCCAGTTTGGAAATCATCCTGCCCAAAGTCAGCGAGGAGTCCAGGCAGACCAGGACGGAGAAGTGAGCTCCTTATGGATTACATGACAGCCGAGCAGCACCAGCAGACCATGGAGTGTTAGTATTGACCCAGTCAAACGGCAACTGTGGGTGTGAGGGAGGGTATTGAGTACTGTGGAGTATTGTTTAGTATCATAGAGTATTGTAAAGGTATTGTCTAGCATTGTCAAGTTAGTAGGGACAGGAGCCGAGGTAGACGTCTCTTTTCTATGTCTAGGGACCATTCGGTTTTAGAGGTTAATGATTCTGGTGAATAACCTAGACTATTGACTTGAGGGCACGGATGACAGATGGTATGTAAATAGTGGTTTTCCTGTGGATTGGGTGTTTTAACCCTGGTCATAAATGACAATATCACTGTAAGGGTTTGCAAGGGAGCTCGACGGGTTAAGTATCCATGAGTGAGACATTTTGCACGCTAGGCATCACAGCGCATACAGTTCGATCAAAAGAGAATATTGGTATACTCTGCCTGAAGGCAGGAACACAGTTGTGGGGTTTTTGTGTGTTTTGGGGGTAACAGGTTATAACAGTGTGCACGCAGTATTCGTTTTTTAGCACTACCTTGCTTAGTAACTTGGTGACGTCACCCATAGGTTTGTACATATGACACAAACAACGTGAGAAAGTGAGGAGCTAGCGTTGGAAACTTGGGATTGGCAGATGAGGTGAACCAGTGGCGGTGCGCGGAAGGCACATGCGCAAGATTGTGGGTGTGCCTGAGGAGGCAGTGACGGTGAGTTTGTGAAGGGGTGGTGCGTGGAGCACGTCTGATAAGTAGTGGCGCCGGAGGGGCTCATAGTAACCTGAAAAGTATTGTTATTACATTGTACCTATCTCCCTAAACAGTGGATTGTCGAAACCCTCCACTTCAGGTCAGGTAAAGAATAGAAATGTATCAGCGGAAGTCCGGGTTGACATGCCCCTAAAGCACCTGCCTAAGACACCCCTACCCTAGAGATATGTAAATATAGCATAGAATGGTCCAAAAGCACTGAGGGAAAGTTACCTAAAGCATGGCCATCTTGCGGAAGTTTATCCAAAAACGTGCAGCAATCACTACTGACACACATACAGGATGCCTATAAGAGGAAGAAGTTAACAAAATGCCTGGCCAAATTAAAACTATGGCGCATGTTCCAAGAGGGAGAGGACGATGCAGCGAGGCGTCAGTGGATGCAGAGCCAGCAGGAGGTGAGGGAACCAGGGACTCACCCCTCCGTTCCACCACAAGTGCCTCCGAGTGTAGTATCCAATGACACAGACAATGAGCAAGGGATGTGCCCAATAAAGGAATTAAGACAAGCAGAGGGGTATTCCAATCTGACATATAAGCCACCACCATATACAAAAATGGAGGAGGAGCCGAGAGGACTAAGCACCAAAAAGCCATGTTGCTGACATCATTTGAGATACCACAACATAGCAGCGTTAGACTTGAAGCAAACATGCAATCTGCACTGCGCGACACAAACACACACTTGAATTCATGAAGAACACAATTGTGCAGTTCTATAGTTAGAGGATAGACACATATACATACTGTCATTGCTTTAATTACTTTTCCCATTTGCCAAATGCAGAAACGCAGAAATCAGAAGGCACACGAGACCCTGAGTGAGCTTGCTGGTGCTTAAAGCCAATAGTCACATGGACATACAGGAGTATATATGGAACCTGATCAGACCCCGTTTAGCTAACTCAGAGAATGTAGTACAATGGACAATGTAGAAACCACATTATAAGGGTAGTGCAGAGGAGGAGCCAAAAGCCTCTACTAGAAGCAGAGATAATGACAAAGGCGACACCTGTAATTATGCCAATAACACAAGCAGCCTTTGAATCAAAGTAGCTGTTGAGAAAGCCATTCTTTCTGTATCCACGAAGAGTTGACAACCTTTTAGGAAAGATCCTTGAAGAGCGGGAGAAGATGAATGAAAGAACAGACTGGTGATGTCTCATGATGTAATGTGCCACACTGAGAAGAGATAATAGTGGAGAACGTAAAGAGAACGTTTAGAATCCAGTGACCTGTTATGTGTAAAAATGAAGATTACATGTGTGAAGAGCACGGAAGAAGATGCAAAACTGTTTTATAATTATACAGAGCCAGCAACGCAAATAGACTAAGTGATCATAGAAGCTAGCTATACCTTAGTATATAGACTGCAGGCGGTGCCACCAAGGTATATATAAGCATAAGAAATTTGGATGTTCCACATCGTGTTTTAACAAACTGGGATCTCACACCACATGCTAAAGAAGGGACTTCCCAACGAGGTCCAGCACGATTCAGGTAAAGTGGTAGGAATTGTGCCCATGAGTTGGCTGGGAATTCAGTCACATATTGTGCATTTTTGTAGAAGGAGACAAGAAAAGGAAAAGGAAAGTATAGAGCAGCCACAATAGGCAGAGTCTAAGCTTGTCCAGAAAAAGCTAGCAACATTCTGTTTGGAAGGGACAGTGATTACCATCTCCATTGACTGGACAGGCCTGGCAATTGGGACAACAGGACATGGTGAACTGGGCATGACGTAGGGTTGGATGGACTGGTATGGGACTGGTATGCACCCGGTCCAAGGCAAATGAGTGTGTTCCTGAGGGTTAGGGGACGATTTCCATGAGGAAGTGGGTCATTTAGCGAGTTTGGAGGAACAGGGCACCCGTTTAATGGGCTAATGGGAAATAACTATGGAGGGTTATATGAGATTCAGTTTTGGTTGTGCAGAATGATGGGACATGTGACACAAGATTGTCAAGACAGGTCACAGCATTTTAATATGGGAGCTCAGCAAATGCAATCTCAAACCCTGCCATTCGCCCAAGGCTCTGTGCATTCGCAGCAGGTATGGGCTGAACAGAACCCAATGACTGGTGCTGCACAGACGTATGGGATCCCACTGACTATGCCAGCGCAGGCACTGGTACAGCCATGGGAGAAAAATACTTTACCCCAAGGAACGGTTACTCATTACGCTGGGGCAAGTGTTTTTGGAGGGAGTCCTTTTTCGCTCCCTGATGCCAATATGTACCAAGAGTAGGACAGCCCACAGGGATTTCCGATGCTCCCAGTCCTGTCTGTTACCACCAATCCAGAAGAGGAACCCCAGATAGGTGTGCAGGCAGGTGATCGAATGTTTTCATTCATCATCAATACAGGGGCCACAAAATCTTGCATCAAGGAAGGTGAGTTCTCCTTGTCAGGTAAAACAATGGACACACAGGGATTATCTGGGGCTATCCTGTCAGTTCCTTATACTGAAAATTTACATATCAAGGTAGGTACACGAAATGTATCTGCTTCTTTTTTGTGTTGTACAGATACCCTGGTGACTCTTTTGGGCAGAGACCTCTTGAATAAACTTCGGATGTTGATCGCTTTCACAGAGGATGGCAGTGTATGCTCTACTCCAGGTTTGTATCTGTTAAGAGAAGCAGTGCGTTATCATGCATGCTGTAGCGACAGTGCAATAAGGGGGGGTACCGCTACATTCAACTCTGTTTCATCATGGGGTAACAGTTTTGTTGTGGGGGGTCCCAGGAATCAGAAATTAGACATGGTGGGTACCGATTGAGTTTTTGTTTAGGCTTTTCATGCTGCAGGCGGTAACAGGCATTATTGTTACAATTCTCCTAGAGGCAGTAGTTATCAACAAGAAGAGGGTGGTTCTCTCAGGCAATAATGAGGAAGGCACACAGTTCTGTGCATTGAACCAACCTTATCGCTAAGGGAGGTGTCAGACAAGCAATTGTTTGAAGACACCAAAGACACAGCAGAAATGATCTTTGAGATTGGGGTACCTTGCCAGAGAGCCACAGAGCAAAGGGAAGTACCACAGACCATGCTCATTGTTAGAAATAATTTGCCACATTGGAAGGAGGATTTATGGACCAGCAATCCTCATGATGTGGGGGTGCTAAAGAGCATTGGAGCAGTGCAAATAAAATTGAAACTGGGTGTGATATTACCATGGGTTAAGCAGTACCCCATGTCTAGCGAGGCACATGAAGGGATTTATGAGACCATTAAGGCATTGTGAAGCAAGGCATAATACAACCTTCTGTGTCCCCATGTAACACGGCCATCTACCCTGTAAAGAAAGCGAATGGGTCCAGTTGGAAGATGGTCCAGGATTTGCGCACCATCAATAATATTGCTGAGGCGGAATTTACAGTGGTACCGAATCCAGCTACCATTCTCTGTAATATCGCTTCTGGGTCTGCCCACTTCACAGTGATTGGTTTGAAGAATACATTTTTCTTGGTCTCCTTGTACCCTGATCCTCAGTACCTCACAGTGGTTACGTATCGTGGTCAGAGATTCAAGCACATGAGGTTGCCCCAGGGGTGCTTTGAATTTCAGAGTGTTTTTAACAGGGTGGTTCAGATGGATCTGCGGAATTTACATGTGTCCAGTACAATAATTCAGTACATGGACATTTGCTAGTCTGTAGCACTTCTGCAAAGCATTGTTGAGGCGATTCACTAATGGCCCTCACTCTGCTTGCGGAGAAGGGGTACAAAGTGGTCAAATAACAATTGCAGTACTCCCAGACAGAGGTAGTATATTTGGGGCAAGTGATATTGCCCGCAGGAAGGAAGGTAATGCCAGAGAGAGCCACCGCAGTTCAGAATACGCTCCAGTCAGTCATGGTGAAACAAATGCAGCAGTTTTTGGGGCTCTGTAACTATTGTAGATCGTGGATCTTTGACTACTCTAGTTACGTGAGATCCTTACTGCAGGGACCTAAGGAAGCACAGTAGGAGAATGGTCTGATAGAATGGTCTGAAGAAAGGGTGACTTGCTTCCAGGAACTCAAGGCTGTGATCAGTAATGCTCCGGTCTTGGCGACCCTGAATTACAAAAAAACATTTTATTTGTTTTCTCATTTGAACAGGCAGGTGATGACAGTGGTCCTGACCCAGTAAATTCGTTAGACCACAAACCTTTAGCACATCATAGTGGACTCCTGAACCCAGTGATGCAGGGACAGCTCCCTTGTGAGCAAGCTTTAGCGGCAGAAGCATTTGCAAATCAAGACTTTAACCATTAACATGGGTTTCCCAGTGACATTGTACAGGGAGCATGCAGTCTTTGTGATCTTGGAAAAATCGAAGTCGACTTTGATGACCCAAAGAGTTTTGGGGTATGAGGTTATTTTATCAAATTCATTGATACATCCCATGCAATGCCACATTTGTAGCTGAGCCAGTGAAACCTGATGTCATTGTTTATGATTGTGCAAATTATGAGGGAGAAGATTATGCAACTTATGAGGGAGAAGAGGAAGATAGAACGAATGTTAAAGAGGATGTTAACGAGTATGCCTTGGATAAAGGTGAGGTATTTTTTGTTGATGGGTCTTCAATAATTTATCAGGCCACTGGTGAGAGGCATGCTGGTGCAGCCGTTGTGGGCCTTGTGGATGGGGGATAGCAGCTCAGACTGAAGAAACTGTTGCCTTCGCATTACTCCACGCAAGCGGTGGAACAAGGGGCACTTATTAAGGCTCCAGAAATGACTAAGGAGAAAGCAGTCCTAAGGAGGTCCTAATACCTAAGGAGGTATTTATTCAGACTCTGCATATGTACCCTCTACTGTAAATTCAGGGTTATCAAAGTGGTAGTGAAGAGGGTCTAGGAGATCTGACAGGACCCCTGTCCAGCATGCTGTGCTGCTATCCAGACTAATCGAACCGTTAAACTTGTCCTCTGAGGTAGGCCTGGTAATGCGCACTGCGCACACAAATCGTATTAATTTCATAGCACTTGGAAAAGATGCCGCAGACAGGGTGGCAAAAGAGGCTGTATATTCGCCATTTACAGATTCCTAGAAAATGGAGCCTGTGTCCCAGCAGGTACAATTGCTAGCCCCATATACTACAGTCATGGTGCTCCAAATCATAGAGATGGAAGGAAAAAGCACCTTAGGGGGAACAGGAGCTTTGGGCGAAAAGAGGATGTGCCTTCTCGCCCATGGATTTGCTATGGAGACAGGAGCTGAAGGGGAAGGTAGTAATGCTTGTAGAGATGTTCCTTGTGACTCTAGAGCAACTACACTTCCCGTCGCACACTTCTCAACAACAAATTGCAGCAGAGCTCCAGGAAGAATGGTTCATACAGAACCTCCAGGGACAGCTAAGTAGAGTAATAGGAAACTGCATAGTTTGTAAAGAATTCAATCTTGGAAACACCATGAGGACAGTAAGGAGAGTTTTGCTTAGCCGTTTTGGGAGCTCCATTTGGACTTTGTGGATATGTGCATGAAATGTAACCAGAGCTGGTACCCCATTTTAGTGGTTTGTCCATTCTCCCGGTTGCTTGAGGTGGGTCCCTGCATGCATCCTGATGCTTAGTCTGCAGCACAATTTCTGGTCAGAGAGGTATTTCCATGGCAGGGAATTTATGAGATCTTGAAATCCAACAATGGAACCCACTTTTCTAGTGCCTTGTTTGCAGCAATTACTTCACTCTTAGGAATCAAGCACAGTTTGTGCTCTGTGTACCACCAACAGGCCAATGGGATCATGGAGAGGTTAAACAGGTCCTTAAGACCTGGCTGGCCAAGATGTGCAACTATTTTAGAAAATCATGGTGCACTGCCTGCCTTTGCTGCTGTTTTATTTGAGAAATCTTCCAGGGAAAGAGCACCACCTCAGACCTCACAAAAGTATAACGGGGCGTAGACTACACACACCTCTCTCACCTGCACGTACTGCATCAGATGCACATGAAGAGGGAGTTGGGATCCTAGGATCAAACCTCCCTCCCACAAATTCATGACAAGACGAAAGGCCATAAAATGCTGTAACAGGTGTCCAGTCATTAGTTTGAAAACAAAAGGATTGAATGCAATACATTTGAGTCAAAAGGACCGAAAAAAAAGACTGAATGCCTTTTTTTTAATGTATTATTTTTTGGGTTTTGGTATAGGTAAAATGTATGGTTTTTGGGCCTTTTGACTCGAATGTATTGCATTCGATCCTTTTGTTTTCGATTCTTTAACCTACAACCACTGCAACCACCCTTTCTATTTCGGACAAATCCCAAATGCACCAATGATCAACAAATACACTGAGAAGTACCCTCTCAGCCAGCCATACAGAACAGGTGCAGTAAAAATCTATCCATGCGTGAATGAAGAGCTGCAGGCCATAGTCAGAGACACTAATATGGACAGCCTGGACTAAGCACCAAGAAGCCATGTTGCTGACGTTGTTAGTGACACCACGACATAGCAGCGTAAGACATGAAGCACATGTCCAATCTGCACTGGTCGACGCAAACACACATTTGAATACATGAAGAACACAAGCATACAGTTCTATTGTTAGAGGACAGACACATATACATATTGTCATGGTTTTATTATTTTTGCCATTAGCCAAATGCTACAACGCAGAAACCGCAAGGCACAAGAGATCCTGAGCAAGCTTGCTGATGCTTAAAGCCAATAGCCGCATGGACATACAGGAATTTATATGGAACCTGATCAGACCACGTATAGTTAACTCATAGAGACTGTAGTATAACATGGACAATGTAGAAACCGCATTATAAGGTTAAGGAAAATCACAGCAGGCCTCAAAACATTGAGCAGGAGGCAAACTGAGCCAATTCAAGCTAGACAGGGAGCAAGACGTGTGAGACAGAATCCACAGCCAAGGTTAAAAGATATGAAGACATTCCAATCCCCAGACAACAAAGGGACCAGCTGCAGAAAAAGGGAATAAATGATCATAATTCAGAGCTGCAGAGCTCGATTTCTTGGTCTCTGAACACGTGATGCAACTGAAGCAGACAATGGACAGTGAATGGCGGTGGGAAAGGGGAGCCGATCCGAGACAGCCACATGCAAGCTGCAACAAGCTTGCAAGAAATGTCCCACAAAGTGTTGCAACAAGCAGGACATGGTCTCATAGTCAAAGGTGGTGCACACAAGATACAATACAGACACATATTCATTCATATCACCTTGAGAAGGCGCACAGTGAGCTGAGAACCATTTCAGGTCTCAGGCCTGGGGACGTCAGCTCTAGCCAATCACAGTTTAACACCATGGGGGATGGGGGGTAGCAACAGGCGGGATCCAAAAGTAAGCTCATTACTCTGCAACAATGTAGTAAGTTAGATTTTGGGGAAGGGACAGGCCGGCCAACTGGCATGCAAGAGTCAGTAGAATAACACATATAGGTAATTATACTCCTGACGGCAAATCCCCCACTGTAATAGGTTTTTGGAGACCGACCCAAGTAATGACGGAGTAGTGATGTGTCTCTTTAACAAAAGTGGTCTACGCGCCATTTACTGTGTGACCTGCTGGAATTGTTCTGAGTTCTTGTATCAATCCCTGTTGGTTTTGGCTCTAATAAACCACAGTTTGAACTTGCTGTTGACTGAGTCCTCTGTGTATACTGGGGGAGGGAGTTGGGCCCGCCAAGTCTGTGAACCTCCAGCATATCTCTGGCATAACTGGGAGTTACCCTCAACAAATTGGTAGCAGAGTTGATGGTTTGCTGCATCAGCCCGGCACAAGGTCGTCTCCTCCGCTGAAGAACCTGAGAAGCTGCAGGAGCCTTGCATATTTTGAGGAGATGGGAAATGCATACCTGTGGAAAGGCCATCAGGAGCCAGTTTGGAAATCATCCTTCCCAAAGTCAGCGAGGAGTCCAGGCAGATCAGGACGGAGAAGTGAGCTCCTTATGGATGACATGACAGCCAAGCAGCACCAGCAGACCATGGAGTGTTAGTATTGACCCAGTCAAACGGCAACTGTGGGTGTGAGGGAGGGCATTGAATACTGTGGAGTATTGTTTAGTATCGTAGAGTATTGTAAAGGTATTGTCTAGCATTGTCAAGTTAGTAGGGACAGGAGCCGAGGTAGATGTCTCTTTTCTATGTCTAGGGACCATTCGGTTTTAGAGGTTAATGGTTCTGGTGAATAACCTAGACTATTGACTTGAGGGCACGGATGACAGATGGTATGTAAATAGTGGTTTTCCTGTGGGTTGGGTGTTTTAGCCCTTTTCATAAATGACAATATCACTGTAAGGGTTTGCAAGGGAGCTCGACTGGTTAAGTATCCTTGAGTGAGACATTTTGCACGCTAGGCAACACAGCGCATACAGTTCGATCAAAAGAGAATATTGGTATGCTCTGCCTGGAGGAAGGAACACAGTTGTGGGGTTTTTGTGTGTTTTGGGGGTAACGGGTTATAACAGTGTGTGCGCAGTATTCGTTTTTTTAGCAATACCTTGCTTAGTAACTTGGTGACGTCACCCATAGGTTTGTACATATGACACAAAGAACATGAGAAAGTGAGGAGCTAGCGTTGGAAACTTGGGATTGGCAGACGATGTGAACCAGTGGCGGTGCGCGGAAGGTGCATGCGCAAGATTGTGGGTGTGCCTGAGGAGGCAGTGACGGTGAGTTTGTGAAGGGGTGGTGCGTGGAGCACGTCTGATAAGTAGTGGAGCCGTAGGGGATCGTAGTAACCTGAAAAGTATTGTTATTACATTGTACCTATCTCCCTAAACAGTGGATTGTCGAAACCCTCGACTTCAGGTCAGGTAAAGAAAGAAAATGTATCAGAGGAAGTGCTGGTTGACATGCCCCTAAATCACCTGTGTAAGACACCCCCACCCTAGAGAGAAAAGATATGTAAATATAGCATAGAATTGTCCAAAAGTACTGAGGGAAAGTTAACTAAAGCATGGCCATCTTGCGGAAGTTTATCCAAAAACGTGCAGCAATCACTACTGACACACATACAAGAGGCCTATAAGGGGAAGACGTTAACAAAATGCCTGGCCAAATTAAAACTATGGCGCATGTTCCAAGAGGGAGAGGACGATGCAGCGAGGCGTCAGTGGATGCAGAGCCAGCAGGAGGTGAGGGAACCAGGGGCTTACCCCTTCGCTCCACCACAAGTGCCTCTGAGTGTAGTATCCAATGACACAGACAATGAGCAAGGCATGTGCCCAATACAGGAATTAAGACAAGCAGAGGGGTATTCCAATCTGACATATAAGCCACCACCATATACAAAAAAGGAGGAGGAGCCGAGAGGACTAAGCACCAAAAAGCCATGTTGCTGACATCATTTGAGACACCACAACATAGCAGCGTTAAACTTGAAGCACACATGCAAACCGCACTGCGTGACACAAACACACACTTGTATTCATGAAGAATACAATTGTCCAGTTCTATAGTTAGAGGATAGACACATATACATACTGTCATTGCTTTAATTACTTTTTCCATTAGCCAAATGCAGAAACGCAGAAACCAGAAGGCACAAGAGACCCTGAGTGAGCTTGCTGATGCTTAAAGCCAATAGTCACGTGGACATACAGGAGTATATATGGAACCTGATCAGACCACGTTTAGCTAACTCAGAGAATGTAGTATAATGGACAATGTAGAAACCACATTATAAGGGTAGTGCAGAGGAGGAGCCAAAAGCCTCTACTAGAAGCAGAGATAGTGACAAAGGCGACACCTGTAATTATGCCAATAACACAAGCAGCCTTTGAAGCAAAGTACCTGTTGAGAAAGCCATTCTTTCTGTATCCACAAAGAGTTGACAACCTTTTAGGAAAGATCCTTGAAGAGCGGGAGAAGATGAATGAAAGAGGAGACTGGTGATGTCTCATGATGTAATGTGCCACATTGAGAAGAGATAATAGTGGAGAACGTAAAGAGAACATTTAGAATCCAGTGACCTGTTATGTGTAAAAATGAAGATTACATGTGTGAAGAGCACGGAAGAAGATGCAAAACCGTTTTATAATTGTACAGAGCCAGCAACGCAAATAGACTAAGTGATCATAGAAGCTAGCTATACCTTAGTATATAGACTGCAGGCGGCGCCACCAAGGTATATATAAGCATAAGAAATTTGGATGTTCCACATTGTGTTTTAACAAACTGGGATCTCATGAGCAGGAAACCTGGAAGTGTGTTGCAATTCATAAACAGTAGCTGATGAGCAAGAAAGAATCAAAAAGGTTTGTCTAGCCCAGTGTCAAGAAGGCCAGTGCAGCCGAGAACTGGTTGTCTATTCAAAGGATACAATTAATACAAGTGACGAGCCAAGCTCCTGCCAAGGTGCAGCTAAGAGACAATGAGTTCCAAGTTCTATTTGTTTTAATACCATTTAAGATTGAAAAGAAGTTCAAAATGTGGTCGTTAGTCATGTGACCTGGATAGAAACAGATTTAAGCAGACTCTGCAGAGACCAGAAGTTAAGAGCATGCGCACACTCCCTAATATTTCCAGGAGTTGTGAAGCCAACAAGGCCATGCTCAAAGGCTAATTGATGACAGAATGTAAGAGTGATGATAGATGTTGGGCTAATTGGGTGGGGAGATATGGTCAAGACCAACCCACCAGTGCCTGGAGTACTAGCTTGTGTGCTGCTAGTGAGTGGAATATTCCAGAAGGGTATAAGTGTGCCAATCAATTATAGAGTGCCATGTATCAAAGAGCCCTATAGTTTGAGATCCAATAGATCGTTGTGTATTTTGTGACGATTGAGATGACTTGCACAAGAGAAGGGTTTAATTGCCCACCTGATAGTATAGACCCAATTATAACCTCAACCCCCATAGAAAGTATATGTAAATGTTTCCCTTTAGCCAACCACAGCCCCACATGCGTGTTTACAGTCTGCCATGTAGTATGACATCAATGATATAACAGTTTTAGTATAAAAGAATGTTTTTTATGAAAATCATTGAGATTTTGCTATGATCGTCCGTCGATGTCCGTTGTACTCCCTGTTTTCGATAATTGTTAATAAAAAAGCGTAGACGTTGCCAACTTCTTCAGTCAACCTTATTATTGATGTTTGAGTAATTTCTGCATCCCCATCCTTCTCATAAAATCGCCACCTCGCCTTAAAGAGCCCCCTTGGGCTCAAGGGGTAGCGGGTCGGATGGTTGAATGAAAGGTCTGTTGATTTAGTAGACTCGAGATTCTCGGGTAATCTGATACCCTCTGCCCTCTAGCTGGAAGGACATGAAGTTTCCTGTGGAGAACGGCTGAAATAGTCAAGCTTGCAAGTAAAGAAGATACAGGTGAGACGGGTCCCTCTTTGACGAAATCCCTCCTGGTTTCCACAGGCGCCGAGTGGACTGAAGGTGACAGTGGCCAGATTGCAGGAGGGGAGACGATACTGAGGTCCTACAGCTGAAAAATGAATGGTGAGTAGACTAAGACACTGGAAAAAGTGTGGGGAAAGGGGTTGAAATAATATAAAGTAACGAGAGGTTGGGTTTTAGTGTGTGACGGAGAATGTAAAAATTATATGATAAAGTTTTAAGGTGAGACGTATAGCATCTGAAAGCCCAGTGGTCCTCGTTCAAGGAACATAGAAGAAGTAATTTCAAAATCCAAGTGGATAAAATAGGCTACTTGCAGATAGATCTGCGAAAGGAATTGACTTACACTCTCATTAGAGTATTTTCGGAGCTAGTGAAAAGAGGTGTCATGACGTGCCTGTGAGAGTCGACTAAGTTTGTCTGTGGATTTTATGTTTTAAAGAAGTGTTGAAAAAGACAGCAAAGATAGGCTTAGTTGTAAAGAGATAAAGGTTGTTATCTATTTTAGGTCATTGTTGGTGCGGATTGTAGAGTAGATTGAAATTATTGACAAGTAAAGGCTTTGAGCGACGAGTGTGGAGCATGCTCATATTGATTATTTTTCTGAAGACGTACTTTTGTGTAAATACTGGTAAGCATAGACAGTCGATTAAGACCGGTCAAAATGGGAGAACACTGATGCAATGTGTAAGCTGCTATCCAAACATATGCCCAAGATCAAACAGTACAGTGCAGAATGGGTAAAAGGCATGGCAGATAAGATATTCATGCCATGGCCACAAGGGGGATCAGTGTCGAAAGCAGTTTTGCAACACATGACCACATACCTGCACGCAGCATTCACGGGAAAGAAATTAGAGAAAAGATTAGCTATTTTGCAAAGAAGGAAGCCTGTTTAGTTTCGAGCACAGATCCTTGTCTTTGGACAGGTTAGCTTTGGATAAAAATGACAGAGACGAAAGTCATACTAGTTGGGGACTAGATATGTCAGGCAATGAAATGGAAGCCTTCCAAGGGGAGGAGGGAGGCAAAGAAGATGGTCAGATCTGGAGCAACCTAAGGATAGGACACCAGATCCCATAGTATATCCCGAGGGCCCTAAAGGATGATCGCATAGTGAGAGAGGAGAATCGCCACCATATGTGAGCAGGCTAAGGTCATTGCCTGGTAGACGGCAATGTAGAACCATTGTCCCTGCTATGAATAGGCAGATGATGGGTACCGATGGCGGAGCCGGGTATACACAGTTCCACCTGTTAGAGAAGGGAGGAGCTAGGCCACAGTACATCCCATGGCCGCAGATGGATAAGGATAATTTAAGTTGTAAACTTCCTAGTTTAATGGTGGGTGCAGGAAAATGGATTTATGAGCTAGAGTAAATGACAGGAGGGAATACTCTAGCAATAGGGACATTAAGGGTCTCCTAGCAGCTATTCTTGGGGAAAGGGCTGACAACATTTGGACACAAGCAGGTTATTCAAGTGTCACAGCACAGAATACAAATCATGATGGAGCACCATTTAATAATTGTAGAGCAGATGTTTGGAGAGTCCTGAGAGTACAGTATCCTGATACCTCAGACATGGGTGCAATTATGGCACGTAAGATGCAAGAAGGGGTAGATCCGCTTGCTTACATTCAAACTATTCAAGAGCAGTGGTCTTTGGAAACGCGCAAGCCTTGGGGGAAGTCAATAGCAGTATTTTACCACATTTTATCTCAGAGACTGCCGGAGCAAGTGCGGAGGAAGCTCAAGAAATTAGTGGATATGGAAGCAAAACAGTGGGCAGAAATACAATTGACCATTGTGCATCATTGTCGACTTCTGCAGGAAAAGAATAAAAAATTAGAAGAAGCTAGGAAACTCAAGGAAGCTAAATTAGTTCAGAAAGAAACGGCCAAAATACTCTTTAGAAGGGGCGGTTTTGACAAGCGGAGATGGGTTGGGAATGCAACAACCTAAGGGTGCATCATAGGTAAATAGCACCAAATGGACCAAGAAGGCAATGGGTTTATGCAGA
The DNA here is from genome assembly GCF_040938575.1 of Ambystoma mexicanum. NCBI lineage: Eukaryota > Metazoa > Chordata > Amphibia > Caudata > Ambystomatidae > Ambystoma > Ambystoma mexicanum. The sequence continues at coordinate 348,737,990 of NC_090922.1, forward strand.
GAGGCCGAGGAATGGGTTTTAGAGGAGGGGTGGTTTTCAGAATAAACAAAACATTTTTGAGAATGTGCAGAATCATAATCAGAATATACAAGGAGGGCAAATTAAAAGACTACCTCTTGTATGCTGGGCATGTGGCATGACAGACCACATTGCACATTTTTGTGGAAGTCAAGAAAATGTACAGAATGGGCAATTTTCAAGAGGGGGGACAGATTACCCTCAAGCATATAGTCCACAAGTTAGGAATGGATTTTCACAAAATCAGACAGTGTATCAGCAACAAGCGCCACAAATGAAGCAAGTACAGCAATTTTGCAAGCACCATTGGGTCTGCCGCAAGGGCAGTCACAACACGTACCCATGCAAATACAGCAGAATGTAAACACGGGACAGCTAATGACATCTAGAGTCGGGGGTGCTACTGTGATGGGAAGGAGGCCTATCACAGGCACTGGGATGAGCATATACCCACAATAGGACAGCTCACAGGGTGACTTGATGTGTTCAGTACTATCAGTAACACCAGATCCTCAAGAGGAACCAAGGGTTGATGTGTTGATAGGTGGCAAATCCATGTCTTTTCTGGTAGACACTGGTACAACTCGCTCATGTATACGTGAGGGCAAATATCCAATGTCGGAAATATCATGAATACTCAGGGGTTCTCTGGAGCTACAAGTAGAGTTCCTTTTACTGATAAATTGCCAATCTCTGTGGGAGAATGTGATATGTCTGCACCTTTATTCTATTCACGGATGACTCCAGTCAATATTCGGGGGTGAGATTTAATGACAAGCTTAACATGACGATTTTGTTTACTGATTGATGTCATAGTGTGTTCCACTCCTGGGATACACGATCTAAACATGGGAGACTTTATAATGGCATGTGCAGGGCATATGGCTCTGCTAGGAGTACTACTCAAACCTGAAGTTTTTCTGCATGGGATATGCATTTTGTTAAAATGGTTGCCTGGCTTAGTGGGGAAGACTATGAGAATACCTGATGAATTTCTGTTTAGACCACAGATACCGAGGGACAAAGAGGGGGGACGAGTTATTCCTCTACAACAAGTCACATCTGTAGCACGAGGGGATTTGTCTATGCTCAATGGATGGGATGAGGGCAGGCTATGGAGAACAGTCATTACCATTAGGGAAGGGTATAGACTGATGGCACAGACAAGGATTTGTTTAAAGACGATCCAGCAGATGATGAGTTATTATTTGAAATGAATATTACATGTTGGATTAAGATAGAGAAAAGAGAAGTCCCACAGCAAATGATGATAGTATGGCAGCGTCCAGAATATTTTGATGAGGAATTCGAAAAAGTGCCAACCTCGTTATCGACTACAGGCCCTTATTATGTAGGCCTATTAAAGGGGATAGGAGAAGTTCAGATTAAGCTGAAACCAGGAGCAATTTTACCTTGAGCAAGGCAGTATCCCATGTCTCGAGAGGCAGATGAAGGTATTTTTAAGACCATTTCTGTATTAATGCAACAGGGTATTCTAGTGATGTCAGAGTCACCGTGCAATACCACAGTATATCTGATGAAAAACAGAAGGAAGGATCATGGCATTTAATTCAGGACATGAGACTGATTAACCAGATTGTAGAGGCAGAGATTCCTCTAGTTCCAAATCCTGCAACGATATTGTGTAATATTCCTATTGAAGCACAATATTTCATGGTGATTGACTTCTCAATCCCGTTGCATAAAGACTTTCAAGATCTGATATAATTTACGTTCCGTCAGACGAAACTGAAATAATAGGGTCCATCAGATAGACCTAGGCAATGTTGAATTCAAAGGGAAAAGTGTTGTATTGCAATACATAGATGACATTATAGTTTGCAGGATGACAGAAGATGAGTGCAGGGAAGACTCAATTCAGTTAATGATTATTCTAGCAGAAAAGGGACATAAAGTGGATAAGGAAAAGTTACAGTATTGCCAAACGGAGGTGTTGTACATAGGCCAGTTGATTTCACATGAGAGAAAAGAGGTCACACTTGAAAGAGCAGAAGCAATTATGAAAACAGTAAAACCGCACACGATGAAGCAGATGCAACAGTTTCTGAGATTGTGCAACTATGTTAGAGCATGGGTATTTGATTATAGTTCATAGACAATGCCACTTTTGCAGGCTCTCAAAAAGTAAACACAGATAAAATAGAATGGACTGAGGACATGGAGGAAGTATTTAATGATTTAAAGAAAGCAATTTGTACAGCTCCAATTTTAGGGATTCCCAATTATTCTGAAGAGTTTTACCTGTTTTTGCATACCAGTGGGATAGTTATGCCAGCAGTATTGACACAAAGAACTACTTTGGGATATAAACCTCTGGCACATTACAGTGCGATTTTAGATCCAGTTATGAGAGGACACTTTCCTTTGCAAACAATCGCTGGCTACAGCCGCGTTCACTATTGAAAAGTCTACGAATATAGTGATGGGGTGCTCCATGACATTATTTGTTGAGCATGCCGTGTTTGCAATTTTAGAAAAAACCTAAGAGCACATTGACACACCAGAGAGCTTCAGCATATGAAGTAGTCGTATTGAATCCTGCAATTAAGATGCAGGATAGTGAACCCTGCCACATTTGTAGCTGAGCCAGTGAGCATGTGCATGATTGTGCGAGTTATGAGGAATCATATGACGACATACCGCGTGTAAATGAAAACGCATTATCGGGAGGAGAGATTCTCTTTATTGATGGTTCTTCCAAAAATGTGTCAAAATGATGGAGAAAGGCAGACTGGGTCAGCTGTAGTGAGATACAGGGAAAACGGGGAGTTTGAAGCAGTGGCAAGTGTAAGGCTGCCATCTCATTTCTCAGCACAGGTTGCAGAATTGGTAGCGTTTATTATCGTGCATGAGAAATACGAAGGGGAGGAAGTGACAGTGTACATTGACCCCACCTATTTGACGTTGACTGTACACGCAGGGCTAGCATGTTGGAAAAGGAGGGGCTACCTCCAAGCAGACGGCACTCCAGTTCAACACGCAGTATTATTGTACAGGCTTATTAAGGCACTACAGCTCCCAGCAGCCATTGTAATAGTTAAATGCGCATCACATACTAAGAGGACTGATTTTATTTCACGTGGTAACAAAGCCACAGACCAAGAAGCCAAAAGGGTTTCAGAATCTTCAGATATTTCAAGTTTTGATACTCCTAGTATAAAGAGGGGGTAACTATGGCTATGGTAATAAAAGAAGGATTTAATAATTTGCCAAAAAAATACAGTTGATATATGTTCAAGGAAGTGCTCCACAGGATGAGAAGGGGCTATAGGAAAGGCGGGGGTGTTTGTTATCCCCCACTGAAGACGTATGGCAGCAAGACAGTACTGGGAAGCCAGTGATGCCAGTAGCATTGTAAAAGGTAGCGCGTGAACAGCTGCACTACACTGGGCATGTAACTACGGAGAGTCTGGCTGCAAATATTGCAGAGGACTGGTTCATACTGAACCTGTTAGAACATGTTGCATTTTATGTAGTAAATTGCATTGTATCTCAAAGGTTTACTGCCTGCTGGGCATACACTGCAAATAATCAGGGGAGTAATCCTCAGACCGAACAGTCCTTTTCAGCATTTACATATTGACTATGTTGACATGCTGCAGATATGTAGTGGATATAGGTATACAATAGTGGTAGTGTGCCCGTTCTCAAGCTGGACTGAGGCCGGTCCATGTACACATCCTGATGCTACTTGCACAGTGAAGTTTTTAGTCCAAGAAGTATTTCCTAGATGGGGGGTATGTGAAGTGCTGAGGTCCAATTATTTGAGCAGATAAGTTTGTTATTGAATTTTTAGTATAGGTATAGGTTTAGTGTAGGTTTTCCTCTGCTTATCACCTGCAAGGGAACGGGATATGTGAGAGACTCAATGGTCTTCTCAAGGAGAGAATTGCTAAATTGAAATTAACACTGAAGAAAGGATGGCTTCATTCCCTACCCTTGGCATTATATGAATTAAGGAATCAGCCCGGGTGGGACCCGCACCTCGCACCCTATGAACTAGTAACAGGGAGGCAGATGAGAATGCCTTTAACTCCTCCATCGAGGAATAGAAGTGATGCCCAGAAGACAGCTGAAATCTTAGGAAATGAGATAAATGACTATTTGACATGTATGGCCACTAGTATCTCTATCATTTCAGATCAATACAGCAGTAAGGGGTGTCGGTCCCAGGATGCAAGCTAAGACCATTCAGCAATCAGACTATCAGAATTACTACCTTACCTAGATTGTTCATGGGAGATTCAATCCTAATCCACAACTTTACAAGGAAGTGGCATAAGCCCCGTTTTATTGATCCTTTAATTATTGAAAACATTACCCCTTCAGCAGTGAAAGTCCAGGAAACACAAGCCTGGATACATTTGAGCAACATCAATGCCGGTGAGTCCGATCCTCCCCCACCTGTTGATTCGGAAGCAAGTCGACACAAAGTAGTTCAGCACGTGCAGACTCGATTGATAACGAGGAAGAAGGACGCAGAAAGTGCTGAATAAATAAATGCAAGTGTGCATTTGGAATGTGGCTTTTCGTGAACACTCCTTATAGATATTATAGCAGGTGTGCAAACCTGTTGCTTGAGCCACAGAAATCGATTCAACTTGTACTTTAGAAAGTATTGAAGTCCAGAAAAGTATGCCAGATCTTGTGTTTCTGTTTAACAACTGAAAAAGGTAGCAGTTTCCAGATGTGTTCCTTACTGGGTTCTTGTTTGGTCTCCCTAATGGTCCTGTCTGATGTCGACACATATTGGCTCTTACTTGCTGTTTTTATTTTTATTTTGCGAGCATAACCTGCACTGGTGGGGAGAAATACTGACGTACTTGTTTTCCTGCAAGATTCTAAGAATGGTCCAATTGTAAGGAGATTGCTATTACCAATAATTGAGCAAATTCTACAACTTCCAGAGCATCTGACAAACTTGCCTAATTAAAGAGGTTTTTCCTTCTTTAAAAAGTAGTTCATAGGCATGATGTGGAGTCCTAATAGTGATACCATAGCAGACAATGAAGGAGCACAGCGACGCTTAAGGAATCCTCGCTGGTGGGGATCAATGTATTGGTGTATAATATATTAATGCACCACATTCATTATTGTTTTCCTGTTTCTCATGATACACTTTGTTTATTATATTGGTCCAAAGAAGGCAGCAGTTCCCTTGTTCCTTCCTACATCAGTGACCCTAAAAGACAAATCTGTTACACGAAGGCCAAGGCCATCTGTGATTATCCCTATACCAGTGATACATGTGAAATCACCTATCCCTCTGACAAGTGGTCCTATGATTCCCCCTGTAGGAAGGATATATATACTGATGGTTTACATGAGTTGCTTACACGTACACTTCTTGCAAGAAAGAGACCTAAAAGAGGGATAATAGAAGATGATTATGAGTTAAATAATTATATTGACCTTACAGTACATTTGGGAAATAACATTGATATCAGCACATGAAAGAAGTGGGCAAAATAACTTTAGAGAAGAGTTGCTATGTTTGTGCTCTCCTACCTTATGCATTGGGGAACTCTAAGATATTCATAGCTATATAAATAGATGTCCAGACAGCTCATTGCCTAACTCACCTTGCACTCTGTCATACAAGAGGTCAATCCCAGGGGCGAACAGCATTGTTAGTATGGGTGACAGAATGGTCAGCAGCAGATGAAGATGATTATGTTCAAGATTTAAAGACAAGAGCAAGAGCACATTCCAGGTATCATGTGATTAGATACGAACAGCATGGAATGAAGGAAGCAGGAATCAGATGGGAAATAAATAGAAAGCACAATTGCCAAGGAAAGACCGAAGAAGAAATACAAAGTTGCAAAGAAAGAGGCCAGATACAAGTTTGGGGAAGAGTACTTTCGCCAGACTGATGGGAAGAATGCGTATTATATGCAGAGCAGTGGCAGTAACTGGACATCGCAAACCAGTTATAGGTCGTGTGGAGACTGGATGCAAACCACTATGGCTGAAGCTTGCTAAGCTACTCACCTAGGTTGAAGATAGCGGAGGCCCAGTGCAGATAGTGCCCCTAGCCAGTGTAGAACTGTGTTTCTGAAACAATGGCACAAGAAAAGTTGGAGAGAATAAACAATGCGGCTGAATCTTTGATGTACCAGGAATGAAGGATGGGACAGTACTGATAATGGACCAGTACTGGGCTTGTGGATCCAGAGCTTATATGAAGCTACCCAGAGACTGGGTAGGACTGTGTTCCATAGTAATCATATATGTTCCAGCACTAGTGATTCCGAAAAGTGACCTGAACATTGGAGAGTTTCCCAAAGCTGATGCTCATCTAAGAAAGAAGAGATCACTTGAAATTCTCAAACGGATGAAGAGGGAGACTTATTTCTCAGCTAAATGAATGGAAGCTTTTGACTCAATTCCATATGAGCACAGGCGGTCAGCAAGACATCTTCCATATTTATGATTATCTTCATGGCAGGGATCCAGACGATGGCGAATACTAAATGGTTACATATAACCAGATTGGAGATCCTGCAGATGATCAACACTACCATAAAGGGAATCAACGCAATCAAGGAAGAGTTGAGAGCCATAAGACTAATGAAACTCCAGAATAGATATGTCCTAGACATGCTCACAGCCATGGATGGAGGTGTTTGTGCCACAATCAGAGAATCAAGTTGCACATTCATACCTTCTCACGATGACGAGAATGGAACCTTGACAGAGTACATAACGATGTTGACGAACTTGCACGTCAAGATGGAAGAGGAAGCTGTTGCATATGACAGTTGGTTTGCATCAATCTTCTTACAGTTACCACAGTGGATGGTGAATATCTTCAAGTTTCTTGGAGCACTTCTAGTGATGATAATGTTTGGATTCTGTGTGATCAGGATAATCATCACACAATGCAAGAAGACCACAAAGAAAGCAATACGGAGGAAAATCATGATTGATGTTGGATCTGGACTCAAACCTAAAGAGCTGACATGTGAAGAAATCAGAGATTACATAAAGGCCAGCATCCATGCACCTGAGGGAACAAAGTTCCTGTATCCAAGAGATCACAAGATGTATTTGGGGAGATGGATTTACTGTAGCCCAAGTGGACAGTGCAGCCACATGGTCTGGAGCGTTGATGACCATGTAAAATCAGCAGGATCCCTAAAGGGATTGATGAAGATATTGGGCCTCATTACACAGAAGACGGTAACCATGGCGCTATTAGTGCCATGGTTGTCGCCGGTAATTTACCGATTCCGCCATGGTAAATGGCGGAATTACCACACCATTCCAAGGTTGGCGGGGTGGTAATTCCCTATTCACCATTGGCCCTTCCCCATTCCCCTTTGAGCCCCCATAGGGCTCAATGGGAATGTGGAAGTTGGCAATTACGGTACCAGCAATTACGGTACCATAATTGCCTCCAGGGTCCCTTTGCGATTCCCATCCTTAACGGCTGGTAGAACCAGCCGTTAAGGTAGGGACCAGCAAAGGGACCTCGTAATAGCGCAGTAAGGGTTTACCAGCACTGGTGCCCTTACCGGTGCCGGTAATCCCTTACCGCCATCCGTGTAATGAGGCCCATTGACTCCAAAGACACACTTCTACAAGGAAGGATGTCTGAATATGAAGACTGATGAAGGAGTGGTCAATGAATCAACCAGAGGGGGGAGTATAGAGGAGGAGCCAACATCCTCTTCTAGAAGCCTCGCCCCTAACCTAGCTATATGTTGGGAACCATAGATAGTGACAAAGGTGACACCTGAAATGATGGCAATAACACGAGCAACCTTTGAAGCAAAGTACCCGTTGAGAACGCCATTCTTTATGTATCCACGAAGAGCTGACAACCTCTTAGGAAAGATCCAAGAAGACCGGGAGAAGATGAATGAAAGAACAGACTGGTGATGTCGCATGATGTAACATGACACATTGAGACAAGATAATAGTGGAGAAAGTAAAGAGAACATATAAAATCCAGTGACGAAGTAAAGAATCGAGTAACCTGTTGCGTGTCAAAATGAAGATTACATGTGTGAAGAGCAAGGAAGAAAATGCAAAACCGTTTTATAATTGTACAGAGCCAGCAACGCAAGTAGACTAAGTGATCATAGAAGCTTGCTATACGTAGTATATAGACTGCAGGTGGCGCTGCCAAGGTTTATATATGCATAAGAATCTGGATGTTCCACATCGTGTTTTAAAAAACTGGGATCTCATGAGCAGGAAACTGGGAAGTGTGTCGCAGGTCATAAACAGCAGCTGACGAGCAAGAAAGAATCAAAAAGGCTTGTGTGGCCCAGTGTCAAGAAGGCCAGTGCAGCCGAGAACTGGCTGTCTATTCAAAGGATACAATTAATACTAGTAACTATGCGGAAACAAAAAGCCCCCAAGGTGGGTATTTGCACTTCACAAGGAAAAAAGAGTCTGAAGTATGTATATATTATAAGCTGGCTGCAGCCGTGTGGTGAGTTAGGCGATTTTCCACTACCGCCTATGTAGTAAGCATATGAGGAAGAGTACTGACCTCACAGACTGCGCACTACCATCCAATCATATCTATCCATTTGACCATTCAAATAATAATTAGTTTCTCAACAATTCAAACATGTGGTAAGAAAAGATTCTGGGATCAGAGTAGTTATTTAAACTTCTGTATTATAACTCATACAGATTAATAATGTCCAAACCAGTAAGCCTGAATCAATTACACTTCTGTATTCTTATTCATACAGTTGGTATGGATATATTAGCACATACATCATGCCTCATACCATTTTTATGGGTATGAATAACAATTGCATTACTCCGACACGTGTTTCAACCTTTCAAAAGGTCGTCTTCAGGGCGCATAGCAAGAACCTATTTAACAAATTATATAACAGTTGTTGATCTAGACCTAAGTTTTTTTAGAGCATTTCAGAAAATGGTACCACTATGATGCAAGAGGGGAGACAAAAAATGAGGGCAGATGGGGAGAGGGGAGGAAGCAAGGCATGGAAAGAAAAGGAGAAAAAAGAAAAGACAAAGAACCAGGTTAGATATATCCCATTATTGGTTTGTTATAAATATGCACAGGTGGCCAAAACTGTCACTTTTAGTTTATAAAGAATATGGTTATTAACATATTTAGTGATTTGTAGTAATAACTTCTGTTTGTCCTACGGAGTTCAGCAAGGATAGGTGCTCATAAGAAAAAGCTTAATGGTGAGTTGCCTATGAGTGCGGTTTACGCCTCTAAATAGCCAAAAGAAAATTCTACCATTTTGTAATGCAAATATTCTACAAGCCGGTGAGTGCGCGCTATAAACTACATAAGGACATAACTCCCAAGCATCCAACAAGCCCGCTAGAAGGCATTCTGATATATTTAACTAGAGATTGTAGGACTGTTTTTTCTGTTCCTGACTATCAAACCAATAATGGGATATATCTAACTTGGTTCTTTCTCTTTTGTTATTTCTCCTTTTCTTTCCATGCCTTGCTTCCTCCCCTCCCCCCCTCTGCCCTCATTTTTTGTCTCCCCTCTTGCATCATAGGGGTACCATTTTCTGAAATGCTCTAAAAAAACTTAGGTCTAGATCAACAACTGTTATATAATTTGTTAAATAGGTTCTTGCTATGCGCCCTGAGGACGACCTTTTGAAGGGTTGAAACACGTGTCATCGTAATGCAATTGTTATTCATACCCATAAAAATTGTATGAGGCATGATGTATGTGCTAATATATCCATACCAACTGTATGAATAAGAATACAGAAGTGTAATTGATTCAGGCTTACTGGTTTGGACATTATTAATCTGTATGAGGTATAATACAGAAGTTTAAATAACTACTCTGATCCCAGAATCTTTTCTTACCACATGTTTGAATTGTTGAGAAACTAATTATTATTTGAATGGTCAAATGGATAGATATGATTGGATGGTAGTGCGCAGTCTGTGAGGTCAGTACTTTTCCTCATACAATTAATACTAGTGACGAGCCAAGCTCCTGCCAAGGTGCAGCTGAGAGACAATGAGTGTCAAGTTCTATTTGTTTTAATGCCATTTAAGATTGAAAAGAAGCTCAAAACGTGGTCGTTAGTCATGGCACCTGGATAGAAACAGACGTAAGCAGACTCTGCAGAGACCAGAAGTTAAGAGCATGCACACACTCGCTAATATTCCCAGAAGTTGTGAAGCCTACAAGGCCATGTTCAAAGGCTAATTGATGACAGACATAAAGTAGGAGTGATGATAGATGTTGGGCTAATTGGGAAGGGAGGTATGGTCAAGACCAAACAACCAGCACCTGGAGTACCAGCTTGTGCCATGCTAGCGAGTGGAATATTCCAGAAGGGTACAAGTGTGCCAACCAATTATAGAGTGCCACGTACCAAAGAGCCCTATAGTTTGAGATCTAATAGATCGTTGTGTATTTTGTGTCAATGGAGATGACTTGCACTAGAGGAGGGCTTAGTTGCCCAACTGACAGTAGAGAACCAATAATAACCTCAACCACCATAGAAAGTATATGTAGATGTTTCCTAACCACAGCCCCAGATACGTTTTTACAGTTTGTCATGTAGTATGATGTCAATGATGACACATTCTTAGTATACAAATGTTTTTATGTAAATCATTGAGATTTTGCTATGAGACGTCCGTCAATGTCCGTTGTACTCCCTGTTAATAAAACAGTGTACACATTGCCAACTTCTTGAGTCAACCTTATTATTGATGTTTGAGTAATTTCTGCATCCCCATCCTTCCCATAAGTGCACCGCCTCATCTTAAAGAGCCCCCTTGGGTTCAGTAAGGAAAATTACAGAAGGAATCAAAACTTTGAGCAGGAGATGAACTGAGCTGATTCAGGCTGGGCAGGGAGCAAGACATGTGAGACAGACCCACAGCCAAGGTTAAGAGATATGAAGACATTCCAATCCCCAGATGACAAAGGGACCAGCTGCAGAAAAGGGGAATACATCCTCATAATTCGGAGATGCAGAGCTCTGTGGTCTCTAAACACGTGATGCAGCTGAAGCAGACAATGGACAGTGATCGGGAGTGAGAAAGGGGAGCCAATCACAGACAGCCAGATGAAAACTGCAACAAGTGTGCAACAAATGTGCAACAAAGTGCTGCAACGAGCGGGACATGGTCTCATAGGCAAAGTGGTGCACACAAGCTACAATACAGAAACATAATCGTTCACATCACCTTTAGAAGGCGCACAGTGAGCTGAGAACCATTTCGGGTCCCAGGCCTGGGGATGTCAGCTCTAGCCAATCACAGTTTAGCACCCATGTGGTGGGTAGCAACAGGCGAGAACTGATGGTAAGCTCATTATTCTGCAACAATGTAGTAAGTTAGATTTTGGGGAAGGGACAGGCCAGCCAACTGACATGCGAGAGCCAGTAGAATAACACATATAGGTTATTATACTCCTGACGGCAAATCGCACACCGCGATAGGTTTTTGGAGAACAGCCGAAGTAATGACGGAGTAGTGACATTTTTTTTAACAAAAGTGGCCTGCACCCCTTTTACTGTGTGACCTGCTGGAATTCTTCTGAGTTCTTGTATCGATCCCTGTTGGTTTTGGCTCTAATAAACTGTAGTCTGAGCTTGCCGTTGACTGAGTCCTCTGTGTATACTGAGGGATGGAGTTGGGCCCTCCAAGTTTGCGAACTTCCAGCATCACTCTGGCATACCTGGGAGTTAACCCCAACAAGTTGGTAGCAGAGTTGATGGTTCGCTGCATCAGCCCGGCACAAAGTCGTCTTCTCTGCCGCAGAACCTGAGAGGCTGCAGGACCCTCGCATATTTTGAAAAGATGGGAAACGCGTACCCGTGGAAAGGCTGTCAGGAGCCAGTTTGGAAATCATCCTGCCTGAAGTCAGCCAGGAGTCCAGGCAGACCAGGACGGGGAAGTGAGTACCTCCTGGAGGACAAGACAGCCGAGCAGCACCAGCAGACCACAGATTGTAAGTATTAACCTAGTCGAATAGTAACTGTGGATGTGAGGGAGGGTATTGAGTACTGTGGATTATTGTTTAATATCGTAGAGTATTGTAAAGGTATTGTCTAGCATTGTCAAGTTAGTAGGGACAGGAGCAGAGGTAGACATCCCTTTTCTACATCTAGGGAACATTCGGTTTTAGAGGTAAACGGTTCTGGTGAATAACCTAGACTATTGACTCGAGGGCACGGTTGACAAGCTTGGCCTCTGCCTTTTGTGCCTACTCTATGCTCTCCTTTTCCTTTTCTTGCCTCCTGTTACAATAATTCACAATATGTGCTTGGATTTCTGGCCAACTCTTGACCTCCATGCCTACCACTTTATCTAGATTGTGCAGAACTTCCTTTGGAAGTCCCTTCTTTAGCATCTGGTAATAAATGCCCACATTCTTGTCCCATGCTTCTCCTGTTTCTGCCGTCAACATCTCTTGAATTAACTGGATGTGTTCGGCAGGATCATCATCAAACTTCATAGTTTTGGCCAGAATTGAATTTATATCAGCCATATCGGGATACATAATCTGCAAGACCACCCATACCTGTGCCCTGCAATTATTAAAAGCTGCTCCATCAGTTGCATTTGTATCCAACTGAACTGTTAAGCGGCTTCACTTCAACACTACAGCTAAGTCAATGCCTAGTCTGGGATGCTGAGGGAAACCCTTATTGATATATGTTTAGGTCCAGTTCATGTACTCTGGATGACAACCCTTATATAACACCCCTCTCTTAGAATCCCCCTGACCCCACTGAGCAAAGAAGTAGGTCTGTTTTGCAAATTTAAAAGGTTTATTTGGAAAATTAAACAATATATATATATATATATATATCACACTTCTATAAATAAATTGATAATGGATAGTACACTTGTGAATACGAGCAGTAATCAGCAATAGGTAATCCTACAGTAGCACAGTTCTTTACAATCAATGAGGAGTTAGTATAGGATGGATAAGGTAGCAAAATACTTTTATGGTTTCAAGGGAAAAGCAATGAGGAATAAAATGCAGTACAGAAATACTTGATATGATTTTAGCACAAGATAAGATAATCACTTTTTCTCTGGCAATTCACCCCCCACCCCTATGCAATGTAAGAAATGGAAGGAGATGGAAAGAGGAGCACACAGTTCTCAGGAATGCAATCAAATACAATACGAAATTCAGTTCCCCCCCAGCAAGCTTAGAGGAAACAGGTAGAAGTTTGAAACACAGGTCCAAAATGCTTTTAAATGTGATGGCAATGGATGGGAAAATGTGCTAACTGATTTTAATTCCCTCTAGAGATTCAGGGTGAGTGAGGAATGCTTGTTGGTATTAGTTCAGGCTCACTTTAGCAATGCTCTATAAGTTATTACCAGGTTGAAAACGGATTTTAACAAAGGAAAGAATGGAGCTGCTATTTTGACAAGTGGAGAAATTGAGCCAAAATCGCAAATCGCTGTAAATTTCGCGAGTGCGTAAATCGCGATTGCGGAAAAAGTATAGGGAGTAGGAAGTTAAATTTCGTTCCTAGCCCAAACGGTTCCAGAGATACGGACGATTTAATAAAGATAGATTTTCGGATTTAAAGTAAAACTCAAAATGACAGGTGACAGCTTGCAGCTGCAGAATTGACAGGTGACAGTTGTGCAGCTTTAAAAATGACAGATGACACAATTTCTAGGAGGCAGTTCTACTTAGGTTAAAATAGCTTGAATTCGATTATTTTAACTAAGAGATTAGTTCTGCACAGTTCTGCTAGGTACTTACAATATAAATTTGAACAAGGCCTCGTCACAGATCTGGTGAACACGTCCGGCGGCGGTTCTCCCTGCTCGGCGGGTCAATCAGGCACCGGTTCTGCTCACAGCGATCCGGATCTCTGGTTCTGCTCACAGCGGTCTGGATCTGGTCTGCGGTTCCGGCAAAAGTTCTTGGCACAGAATTCAAACAGCTCGCCCGGCTGTGGAATAGTTTGCAGATGATTTTAAGGATGCTGAGGCCTGCTGAGAAGAGTTCTCAGTTTGTGGGTTTAGGCCCTTGCTTTACGTTCTGAAGTAAAGTTCTGGTCTTTGGAGATTGATGGATGTGAAGTCTGGAGTCTCCCGGCAGAGCGTCCCGCAGAAAATGGAAATGAATGTCTCTACCTGTCCCAGCAGTCTCTTTTTATGTGTTTTGGAAGTGGGTGTGTGTGTGGCATAACTGAGCCTGCCCCTCTCTACTTGTCATTGGCCCAATTCTCCCCTCTCCCATGATTGGGGGAAGGAAATGTGAGTCAGAGTGATGAGGTCTGTTTATGGGTCAGAGGATCCTCCCCTGGTCAATTTGCCCACAAATCTATATTTGATTCAAATACATATTTCCCAGATACACGATTTGTTGAAATTCCATGTACACATTATATATTCCTTATGGTCCATGCTTGTCTGCCTCTGATCTTCCTGGGGGCTTTCATTCAAAAATGACAACATTTTGCGCTTTTTGACTGGTTTACCAATATCGGACATTTACCAAAAATTACACATATGTGCGCAAGGAGTATGGACATTAATTGATGAAGTGTCAGATTTTTAACATGCAGACATTTGGAGTGAGACCCTATTTTCCGCTAGCAACCCTCCAGAATTCACCACAGGGTCCTAACGCCTCTTAAACGTGCACAGAAAAATCACAAGAATAATGATATTACTTATATAATTTTGACCAGTCCGCACTATGAGTTATCTATCTTTTTAACTTATGCCCTGGTCAAAAAGGGGTGTGGCTTCCCACATCACATGGTGGAAGAACTGGTTTATCCACTTCCCCCAAGCTCAGCTGGCCCTCACAGGCACTTCTCCTCTCACTTCTCCCAAGAGGAAGCCATTTTACGCCCCCCAATATAACATTTGCCTGAGTCCATTGTTCAGTTTCCTGCAGTTGCCCCTCCCCTAATCTAATCAGAGAGTTGTCAACTCCTTTTGGTGGGGAAGCAGGATGCAGCTAGGCCTGGGAAGAGTGGCTGAGCAGGTTTCTCCTGTCGGGGGTAGTTGTCAGGCAGAATTCAGCTAAATGTCACTTTAGTTCCCAGTTTAAATCAAACTTACACTTTTTACATATACATTAAATAATTACTTCCTTCAAGTCATTTCAGAATATAGTTGTACATTGTATCCACCTCTTAGCAAGTCTTTCCTTGGCCTGGTTTCGGTTCATTTGTTCAGTTTTACACAAAAGTCTGGTGGTTTTAAAACGCCGGCTTTCTGATAGTGGTGAGTATCGGTATTGCAACCATTTTTGGGATTAAGAAAATTAATTCCCCACAGTTCTGAGTTGCTTTTTGGCAATCAGCATTGCCATTCCCAATGGTTTCAGGCTACTGTGTGTGTACCCCAATGGTGATTTTAGGCAGTGCCCTCCTGTGCTCACAACATAGGCAAAAATGGGTGGCAGCCTATTCTTCATGTTTTCCCTGTGCACTCTCTGGGGAGTTCTGGCCATCATGATGTTTTCCATGCCAGTACTGCACAGTTTTATGGCAGGGCTTGGATGCATAGGTAAAAACATCCCACAAGCCCCCCTCTTGCGATGGCCATTCTGTCCTTTCACTGATGGAAGATCTGGGATGTTCGCCTCCTCTTCTTCCAATTCCATAGGTGGCACAGTTCAGCATCTTTTCCTCCCTCCAGTCGATCAATCAGTTCTCCTTGCTGGTCCTGATGGGAGGATTGGGCGGTACCCCGGGCCCCTCGGATCTTCGCTCCCGGTCCCCAGGTCGCCTTCCGTGGTCAGTCTCCATGTTTTCTTTCTCCTAGGACGACAAAGGAAAGCGGCAATACCTATTCGTAGACATTTTTTCCCCACCATTGATATAGTGGGGTGGCATATACATTTTATAATCAAAACATTTGCGTTCTTATTTTAACAAAAAACAAGATACTATTATAAAACATTTTTCCAAATCATAATATTTTAGAGACTATATGTGGGATATTTTAGGGTTGGAATTTAATTACTCTGGAGCGGTCCCCTCTGGTATTGCAGAGGACTACTCCAGTTGCTGCAGGGTGTGCCTGGGATGGCAACACTTTAGCTGATTTATATGTACCCACTTGTCTTCCCCTTCCGCCAGACTACCAGGATGCGGATCTTGTACCCTACAGGGGAGATCTTGTCTATAATTTCAAACGGTCCCTTCCACGCAGGCAAACATTTTCACTGTTTGGCCTGGTTCCTTTGGAAATTGTATAGATAGACCCTGTCCCCCACAGTATATTCCTTCCTGGTGGTCTTCAGGTCGTAGTGAGTTTTCATGCTATCAGCTGATCTTTCTAGATTCCGCTGAGCATAGGCAAAAGCATGTTGGAGGTGTTTCCTTAAATTTTCCACATATTCATGAGTTGTGGAGGCATTTATCAGTGTCTGCTCCTGGGTCCTGTAGAGCAAATGCTGAGGAAGCACCATTTTTCATCCAGTCATCAACTCAAATGGTGACATTTTAGTTGCAGATGAAGGGGTAGATCTGATGGCCATTAGGACCAGAGGTAATCGGATATCCCAACTTGGCCCAGAATCCGCCACAAACTTTTTTAATATGCTCACAATGGTTCGGTTGTATCTCTCCACTGCTCCAGAAGGAGCTGGCCTGTAAGCAATGTGTAGCTTCCTTTTAACCCCCAGTATCTCCCACATCTTTGTCATTACTTCACTGGTGAAGTGGCTACCTCTGTCTGACTCAATCCTTTGGGGGTAGACCAAAACGGGAAAAGATGTGGTTAATCATCAGGGCAGCTGCTGTTTCTGCCTTGCAGTTTGGGGCTGGGAGACATTCCACCCACTTGGTAAACAAGTATGTAATGGTCAACATGTACTTGTTTCCTCTAGACGAGCGAATTACAGGGCCTACAAAGTCAATTTGCAAATCTGACCATGGCAGTGTCATCCCCCTCTTCTGGAGAGGCGCACGGTGTGTGATGGATGATGGCTGAAATTGTGCACACCCAAGACACCCCTTCAAGTATTGGTCGAGGTCCTGCCCCATGTGTGGCCAGTATGCAACCTCTCTTAAGATTTCCAGTGTTGTGTGAAACCCCCTATGACCGGCGGTGTCCGCATAATGGGCGTGACTTAACATCAGGCTTCGGAATGAGGTAGGAACCACCCACTGATCGTGGCCATCTTTGGATTTCCTTACCAGCAAACCGTCTTGGATTCGGAACATTTTTGGACATTTCATCAACACTCTTAGGTCCTCTTTCCCAATGTAATCGGTATCCGTCAGGGGAAAGTTCTCAGGGTCCTCAAGGTGTTGGTAAAACTTACCAATGATTGGATCCCCCTTCTGAGCTGTAATTAAATCAGCATCAGGGGTCTCCTTACTCCATTGGGCAGTTGAAAGATCATTGTGAGCATTTGTCTGGGACCTAGTGATAGCAGTGACCTGGATTTCCCCCAACAGGGACTCTATTTCTATTAGATCCCCTTGGATGGCCCCGGTTGTGGCCAGCTGATCAGCTAAGTCATTTCCAGTTTTGTCTGGTCCCTCTACTTTGGAATGACCCTTGATCTTTTTCCAGTAGATGGTCATCCCATTCGATGTGACCAGATCATCAATATTTTGGATTAACTTCCCATGTTTCAAGGGTTTGTTATTAGCACATAACATGCCTCTGGTTTTCCAATTAACCAGGTGCTCCACGAACCCGTTCCGTACATAATCCGAATCTGTGATTATGACCAGTTCGTGGAGTCGATCTTGGACAGCAGTGAGGATGGCCTGATGCACAGCCATCGATTCTGCCACCTGACTACTTCGGGGACCAATTTTGTATCCAGCGGAGGGTTCAGGGGACTCCTTCACCCATGCATTCCCTACGCCGGCCACCAGTTCTTTCTCCCCGTTGTTGTCAACATGGTACGAGCATCCATCCACATAGACAGGGGGCATTCCCTCACACTTGTCTTCTTCAAATACTTTGTGTGGGGAATTAAGGTATGCCTCCATGTTGTCCTTGATTTTTGGACTTTCGTCCTCGAGACAGTTTTCTCTGGCACAATCATGCAAGTCAGCCAGACCTTGCGCGAGGGGACTATTCTTGTTTTGGCCATATCTGACCTCTACAGGAAAGCCTTACATTGACAGAATCCAGGAAGTAATTCGGGAATTACTCACATTTCCGGCCCGGATTTTGTCACTTTGGAGGTATTGCAGAGGCTGGTGTGGAGTCTCCACTGTGATGTGTTCCCCCTGGATGAACGGGCGGTAATTCTTCAATGCCCACACCGTTGCCAGGAGTGCCTTCTCACAATCGTTGAATATTTCCTCCACAGAGGATAAAGTTTTGCTCGCATAGGAGATTACTTTATTGACCTTGTCATGCTTTTGGTATAATACTGCCATCAAGCACGTATTAGAGAACCCTGTCTCAAGGAAGAACTCGTTTCTGACAGGGTAAGCTAGGCAAGGCACTTGTGAGAGGCTTCTTTTGAGTTGCTTACTGCCTCAGATTGTTCTGGAGCCCATTCCCACTTGACCCCCCCTTCAAGAGATGAATCAGGGGTCTAGTGATCTCTGCGTAGCCTTCAATGAACTTTCTGCTGTAATTAGTCAGTCCAAGGAGGCTCCTTAGTTCCAGCAGAGTTGTGGGGTCTTTCAGTTTCTGAAGTGCTTCCACTTTCTTTTCCTGGGGACAGAGACCCTGAGGAGTAATCTCATGCCCTAAGAAATTAACACGGGTTCTACACCACTGTGCTTTCTGAAAGGAAAGTTTTGCTCCGGCGGCCCTCAATTGTGTCAGAACATAACGGATCTCCGCTATGTGTTCCACCACAGATGAACTTTTGATGAGGACATCATCTACATAAGCCAGGTTACCCCTCGCACCCAGGTCGGGCATGGCCTTATGTAGGAAAATGTTGAATTCATTGCCGGAGTTGAGGTATCTGAAGGGAGACCGGGTCCATGTGTACTGCTGGCCCCCAAAGGTAAAGCCAGTTTGTATTGGTCCTCCCTACTGACGGTCCAGTATCCATTGGTCAGGTCTATTGCAGTGAATACTTGTGACCCCTGGATCTGGGCCAGCCCTTGGTCAATGTAGGGAAGAGGCCATCGGGAAGTATGGACCCGTTTGTTGAGCTCCCTAAGGTCGGCGCAGAGTCTCCACTGGCCATTTGGCTTCAATATTCCCAGCACCTGATTATTGAAGGTGCTGTGTACTGGACGGATTATTCCCCGGGACTCAAGGTTCTTAATTATTTCAGTAAGGGACTCCATGGATGCGAGAGGCAAACGATATTGCTTCACAAACACTGGAGTCATTCCAGGGTCCGTGGGAATTGTTGTTGTGTGGATGTCGGTGCGAGCACAGTCATATGAGTCTACCGCAAAGAGATCTTGGAAATCCAAGAAAACTTGTTTCAACTTTTGCTTCTGTTCCAGAGTCACACAGGCACCAGCTAGGTTGACTCTCTCTTCCACCATCTGCCTGAAGCCTGGAAAGACTTTTGGTTTGGCTATCTCAGCGGCCTCCTCCAGCTGGGTGGAGAAGTCCCTGGTCAGAGTGCTGATTTGGACTGGAGGCTTCAGGTGGGCAAGGCAGCCCTCATGGACCTGGAAAATCACCTCATCCCTCCTGAAGTCACAAGTCACATCTTCCTTACCATAAGGGCAAGAAGTGTACACCAGGAAGTTCCCCCCATGCCGGGTGAAAATCATGTCTGGTGTTGTGTTGTCATCACTGTGACTGTCAAAACAGTCCTAACAGTTAATTTCCTAAATCAATGGAGAAATGTCGGTCATCAACCGCCATTCCAATGATGGTGCTTCGGCTAGAGTAATACTCTGTAAGTCGCTGTTATCCACCTCTATTGGAATGGTGTCATGTTCTATGTTGACTAATGGTGTTGAGTTTACCCCCAACCCTTGCTGTTGGAGAGAAGCATTTAGATGAATAGAAGCATCAGGGTTTTTCAATTTTTGTCCTCTTTTAACTTTCACTTCCAGGGAGAATTGTCGGGTCCTTTCTGGGATGGTGACTTCCTCTTCAATCTGAATTTCAACTGTATAAGGTAGCAATTGAGCTGACCTAAATGCTTTTTCTGAATCATCAAAGCCCATGGGATTATCCGCTAATCGGGACCAAGCTTTGAAGTTTATTAGGTCCAAACTAATGGCGAAGCGATTGAGAATGTCACTGCCTAAGTAAAAGGCGGCAGTGACATCTCCCACGACCCAACAATTATGGACTATGCTCTTGTTGCCAATTGAGATTTTGAGCATACACCTGCTTGGCAGGAGATGTTTCGAATTGGGTGCTTCCAGGTCCATTTCCCATTTGTCTATCAGTTTGAATGTGGGAATGGCTGTATCCTTTGGGAGTTGGCGGAACATGGCTTCACTGAAGAAGCTCTTACCGTTGTTCACACACACTCGGGCGAGAACAGAGTCCTTCCCATCATTTAACTGAACAGGGATGAACAACTGCTCTCCAATTTGCTGAATATCAGCCAGGCTCTGAGCTGAGTTCACCTCTTTCTGGACTATAGGAGTGGGAGTGTCTGATTGTGGATTGGTAAAGAATTTCAGAGTGTTTCCTTCCAGTGTGGAATACCACCTTAAACTGGAAGGAAGGTTGATTTTCAGAAATAGAGAGGACCCCCCCATCAACAGTCTGTTGTCCTACTGCTATTACTGTCACGTCTGGAATTTGGTTGTTCTGGAAGTGAAATTCTACTTGGTCAGATTTTTGTTCAACAATGTGGCATGTGCCATTTAAACTAACATGGTTGACACTCTGTTTTAATTTTATTGGTCGGCTAGTCTGGGTCCAGAGGACCTTGTTTACGCAATGTATTAGGGGTGACAACCTTCTCAGGAGGTCATTCCCTAGTAAACAACGGGTGCCCTCTGGAGTCACTACTATGACCGGGTGTTTCACCTTGTGTCGCCCAATTTTGATGTCTAAATCTGCAGTCCCCTCGACAGGACTTTCCTTCCCGTCAAAGTTCTGCAGTTGTCCAGGAAGAGAGGTGAGAGGAATACAGTAATTCTCCCCCCTTCCTGCATTTAGTTCATCAAAGGCCCTTTTGGACAGAAGGGTAGCTTGGGATCCAGTGTCCACCAGTGCCAAAATTGTACCCTGCCCCTGTACTTGTACCAGGGCATAATATCTTCCCTCCTTCTCCTCAAGGGGGCACAGATAATGCACATTTTTGGACAACTGGTGGGCCAATTTTCTGGTTTTGGACATTGCAAGAGAAGAGATTTGGGCAGAATTCTGCGGAGGGCCTGGGGAATCTGAAAGAAAAAGTAGGCAACTGGAAATGGTTTTGGATTCTGGGCCACCTCCCCCCTTTTTGGAGGCAGTCCTCAGTATGGGTTTGACCCACAGGATTTTGGTATTGTTGGTTCTGGGATAGAATGATGGGTGGCGACAGCTCAATCCCCACATCTCCCCAGTCTGAATTGGCATCCCTTGGGACCCATTTTTCCTTGGGAGGAGTTCCCCCATCTCTGAAGGAGAAGATCCTTTTCCCAGGATCTTCTGAGGATCCCTCTCCCTCAAATTGGAAGACCTGTACCTCCTCCACAAAGTGGGTCTGTTTGGGTCCTTTGTTTCTCCTACCCCCCTCTGCTCCTTGGGAGGCAGGCTTTCAGGGGCAGGAGATTTTGTTTCTGGTTCCTGGTTTTCCAGGGGCTGTTTACAAGTTGGGAAGGAAGCTTCCTCCAAGGCTTTACACCCCCCTTCCCCTTGTGCCTCCTCCCTGGGAACCAGTGGGTTATCGGGGTGCTGCCCCCGTCATTGTTCTGAAGCACCAGGTCCAGAGTTTGGGGCATTCTGCGGTGGCATGCTCATCTGAGGGTTCTGTTGAGCCCTCAGTATGTGACCCAGATCCTGTGCCATATTTTGGACCTGGCGCTCTAACTGGGAAACCCGCTCAGGCTGATACGGGGCTCTATTTTCTCCCCTGGGCTGATCCCGGGAAGGGTAGCTATCCCTTCTCTGGTAAAACCTGGGTTGGGAAGATTCGGGTACCCCTCCACCCTTGGCCTCCCCTCTCCCGGATTAGGTTGTCTGGGCTGAGGGAATTGGGGAAAGAAGGATGGATGATTTTGGGGCTGGAAATTGGGTGGATACCTGGGGAAAAAGTTCTGCCCAGGATTTGGTGAATTTCTGCCCTCCTGGGGGAAGTTGGGAGGGAAGTTCCCTGGGTTAGGTGCTTGGCTGGATCCCCCCCCTTGGGCTGGAGGAGTCCACACATAACCCAGGATGGGTCGGTTTCCCTTGTTGCGGGGACTGACATAATCAGGGGAGATAGTGACCCCATTTGTGGGACTACCTCCTCGACTCCCTGTCTGTGACTGGCCCTAGGGCCTTCTAGGCTGTGAATTATTTGGTGCAGGCAGGTTTTTAGGCCCCCCCATCTCCAAATCTAAAAAGGGGACAACCTTTACCTCTGCCACCTTGGCAGCAGCAGGGGTGCTGTTGGTTTTGGGGTTTTTCTGCGCATTATTTTTATTTTCTATGGGCTTCTGCACCTCATAGATCCGGGTAGCCTGTTCAATGACCCAGTCTAAAGATCTTTTCTCATGAAAATCTCTCACGAGCTGGGTGATTATGTATTTGGGTAAGGCATGGAAAAATGTATTGATAAATTCTCTGCTATCCGTGCGCAGCCTTTTGGTGGTCTGCGCAAAAGCACGCTTTAATTCTTGCACAAACTCTTGTGGGGCCTGATCCTCCCCACATTGCAAATTGTAGGCTGCCTTGCGAGCCTCTTGAGGATTTCTGTGCACAGAAAAATGTTTCAGGATGGCCGCGCTATATGCGGACCATCTTGAATGGTTTTGGTCCTCCAGCCCTGCAAAGAAACTGGAGTATTCTGGTGAGAAGGTCCATTTGACGTACTGTATGCAGCTACTGGTGTCCTTCAAATGGAAAGTCTCCATCATTTGTTCATAGAGCTCCAAGTGTTCCCAAACAGAATACTTGGGGTTCTTATGATAAGGCGTGATGACGCTCCTTATTGCCTTTATTTGTTTCAATGGGTCCTTAAGCAAGGCCCTTTTTGCCTTATTGGCCTTTTTGGTTCGGGTAACCCTGGTCCATTCATCTTCTGACTCAGAAGCACTGCTCCCAGAGGTGCCCGTCTGATCTTCCAGGTTTTCCCGGATTCTGCGAACCTGGGAATGGCTGGCAGAATGTGGGGACCTGGTCTCCTGTGCCTGTAATGATCATAGGAGTCTTCAGATCCCTCCTTGCTGCCAGGATTTGATGGGTACCCCCCCACTGACCTAACTGGGCAGAGGTTTTCAGGATGCCCTTAATGGGCCTACTCTCCTGGGGTTCCCCACTAAATTGCACTGTGCTTGGGTGCCCATACCCGGATGCCCACCCATCCATTCCTGGGAGGTATTGGCCTATGAGCCCTATACTTCTAGCTGGATAGTAATCTGCCATCCCCGTGGCCCTGGGCTCATGTGCGCGAGGGGACATGGGGGTGGCAGATTCCAGGGACTGGGAGAGATGAAGGCCTTTGGTACTAGGGCTCCTGAGGTTATGCTCAGGAGTTTCTCTTTCCCAGCGAACCTCATCTCTATTCGCCCCGGCTTCCTGTTGCAATGCAAGAGCCTGCGCTTTCAGTTCCTCATTTAAGGCCTTACTAGACTCTATCAGTCTCTCCTGCATCGCTACCTGTTGCCGGAGCCTATCATTGTGCTGGCAGAGAGCCTCATTCTCTCTCTGTGCCTCCTGATTGGTCCTGGAGTACTGGGCCAGTCTTTGCTGCAGGAGGGTTACCTCCTGAGCTGTGTCCCTATTGGCTTGCTCCTTTCTTGCCAGAGCATCCTCCACCCTCCTGGTGTGCTCTAACAAGTTCTGGTGTTCTTTTTGTAGGTCACCCAGTCCCTGGAGGGCCAGGTGATTTTCTTCCATTTTCCTTTTTAAGTGGCAGACTTCCTGGCCTAAGGTATCCCTTTCCTGACTAAGGGCCTGCATCTGTGCCGCCAGGTCGTCCCTTTGCCTTTGGAAGGCACCAGCTTTCTGGCGCTCCTGGTCAAACTCTGCCTGGGTATCCAGGTCTTTCAAAATCAGTTTATTGCTCTCTGCCTTCTCCCTATCTAGGTGGCTTTGCAGGGTGACTACCTGCTCAGCACATGCCCTATTGAAGTCTAACTGTTGCTCCAGCTTTTTCTGGCTCTGCAGTAGGGAGTCCAAACCTTCTTGGTACTCCTTCTGCAAGGCCAGGAATCTGGTATCCTGGTCAGCCTTTTCCTGTTGCAGCACATCCATATCCTCCTTTATTTTAGTGATGTACTGTCTGCTGCCCTTTTCTGACTCCTGGCTCCTGAGCAGCCTCTGCTCAGAAGAGTCCAGATCAGATTGGGCCTTCTCTAACGCCATCTGTTGCCTATTTGCCAGATCTTGGCCTTCAGCACATTTGTCCTGCATGGCTCCCATATATAGGTACAAATATGCCGCTATCCTGGCAATCTTATTATGTTCATCTTTGGCTTTAGGGGCCATATATAGTTCACTCAGGGCCACATGTAGGGGACCCTGATCTCTCCATATATCTGACCATGTTTCAGTGACCTGTTGCGCGATTGCCTGCAACCAGACTATTTGGTCCTGATGAGTCCACTCACCTCTCACAAATAGCTTATGTAAGAAGTGCTCTCTGGCTATTTTGATGTCTACCAGTTCCGTCATTCTGGAATTTGAATTCCTTCCTGACTTACAGAAGTTTGTATTTTATTTTTGCAAAACAGACCGTTTCCTTAGAGCGTTCCTTTGAGGAGTGCTTTACAGCATAACACAGCGTGGTGATCCGACCGGATGTATGTCTCCTGTCAGTTAGCACACTGTATTAATCTGCACAAGTGATAGATCTAATCCAGAATCTCCGGCTACGAGCCCCCACTTTGTTAAGCGGCTTCACTTCAACACTACAGCTAAGTCAATGCCTAGTCCTGAGGGAAACCCTTATTGATATATGTTTAGGTCCAGTTCATGTACTCTGGATGACAACCATTATATAACACCCCTCTCTTAGAATTCCCCTGACCCCACTGAGCCAAGAAGTAGGTGTGTTTTGCAATTTTAAAAGGTTTATTTGGAAAATTAAACAATATATATGTATATATATCACACTTCTATAAATAAATTGATAATGGATAGTACACTTGTGAATATGAGCAGTAATCAGCAATAGGTAATCCTACAGTAGCACAGTTCTTTACAATCAATGAGGAGTTAGTATAGGATGGATAAGGTAGCAAAATACTTTTATGGTTTCAAGGGAAAAGCAATGAGGAATAAAATGCACTACAGAAATACTTGATATGATTTTAGCACAAGATAAGATAATTACTTTTTCTCTGGTAATTCACCCCTCCCCCCCTATGCAATGTAAGAAATGGAAGGAGATGGTAAGAGGAGCACACAATTCTCAGGAATGCAATCAAATACAATACGAAATTCAGTTCCCCCCCCCAGCAAGCTTAGAGGAAACAGGTAGAAGTTTGAAACACAGGCCCAAAATGCTTTTAAATGTGATGGCAATGGATGGGAAAATGTGCCAACTGATTTTAATTCCCTCTAGAGATTCAGGGTGAGTGAGGGATGCTTGTTGGTATTCACGTTCCTCATATACTTAATGTCCCAGTTACTTTCAAAAGAATAGCTGGTTAACAGACTATGGGCCTCATTACGACCCAGGCGGTAAGGGGTTAACGATGCCGTAAAAGGTTGCGGTGCCGTTAACCCCTTACCGCCAAATTATGAGGTCCCTTTGCGGGCCCCTACCTTAACGGCTGGTCTTTACCAGCCGTTAAGGATTGGACCCGCAAAGGGACCTTGGAGGTAATTGCAGTCCTGCAATTTGCTGTACCGTAATTACCGCCTTCCCCATTCCCATTGAGCCTTATGGGGGCAAAAATGGGAATGGGGAAGGGCCAATGGTGAATGGGGAATTACTGCCCTGCCAACCTTGGAATGAGGCGGTAATTCCGCCATCCACCATGGCGCAATTGTTAAAATATCGGCGTCAACCATGGTGCTAATAGCGCCATGGTTAACGCCTGGGTCGTAATGACCCCCTATATGATGAATTTCATATTCCAGCTGAGTCCATGTTTATTGCACTTTGACAATATGGCTCTAATGTTACTACCTCCGAACAAATCAGGAGAAACAAAGACTTTGAGATCCAGTCGGGGGCCATATCAAATTATTAGAAATGCATTATCTAAATTCCACTAATGGATAAAGATGAAAAATAAGAGCAATCAGAATATGTCAACAATGTCTTAAAAAAAGAGTTTAGTTAGTTATCCAATAGCGTCAATGCAGGAAATAACCATTTTTAGAAATGTCTTTTTAGCCAGACTGGTATTAGTGGCCACAGTGGAAAGGGATAGTGCGCTCAAAAAAATTACTGTCCCAAAAGATGGGCAATAATCAAATAAATATGTAAAACATATTTTTTAAAGAAAGTTCCTATGTAAAATGGTGAGCAATGAGGCCCAAAGTGTTTACATGGGGGCATCCATTTTGTGATTTCAAGCAGCCTCCTCTGTGCATGTTAAGCTCTGCTCTGGTGGCCCTAATCCAGCAGCAAAAGCCCCCTACTGGGAGCTTTTGCTTACTGCAGCCAGGGCAGACCTAAACATGGAGAGGAGGCTGATTTCACTCCCATTTTACATTTTTCTGTGCGCCACAAGCTTATAAATGCTGTGGTTTTCTTTTTAAGTTTCCTGGGCTCCCCCGGGCTGGAGGAGCCCGGGAAACTTAAAAAGAAAACCACAGCATTTATAATTACAACCGTTGTATTTATAATTGCCGTGATTTTATAAGAAAAACAAATTAAAAAGCACTTACCGGCATGCAGCCTTCCTGCCTGCATTCTCTGCTCTCCAGCAATAATGAAGCAAAAGCCACCTACTCGTAGCTTTTGTTTATTACAGCTGGCTGGCTTTTGTTTCATTAGTGCAGCAAGGGCAGAGCTTAACACAAGCACAGGCGGCACATCCATTTCACAAAATGAATGCCTCCTAGTGCTTGAAAGTTTTGAGTTTGAGCCTTATTTGCTCAAAACTTTACATAGGAACTTTGTTAAAAATATTTTTATATATATTTTTGATTATGGGCCATCTTTTTAGCCAATAAAATTTTAGAGTGAACTGTCCCTTTAAGTGGAACCGGTCATGCTTAGGTGAGCATGGAGCTAGCTGGAAAAGTTATCTTCAAACCAGGAAGAATTTGTTGCGCTTGGTTACTCATGTAGGGATGGTCTTAGGCGATTCCCCAAGTTGGTTGCACGGTCTACAATTGGATTGACCAGAGTCCTCTTGGAAGCAATCTTGTAGTGTACAAAAAGCTTCAGGGGGAGTAGAAGTGGATACAGGCCACAGCAGGATATACAACCAGCACATCATTGCAAAGAATGTCAAGTTTAAGCTCTTCAAAGGCAGATGTCTGGAGCAATGTTCTCTCAACTGGAAGCAAGTTGCACAGGCTTTCTGGGAGGATTCCACAACCTGAGGGTGAACCAGACATGTGCATAAATGTAAGAACTTTGAAGACATAGAAACTGTGGCAATAGCTGTTTGATCAGCATGTCATGTTTTCTTACTTGGTTCACATGTTTGTGACAAGACAGTCGCAGTGGTGCCACTGCAGTGGATGTGCAAAGAACTAACCATTCTTGACGTGCACCATCCCTGAGAGGCTGCTTTGTTCAACCCGCGGCTTGCCAGAAATAGCACAGGTGCATTTAGCGCATTAGCAAGGTGAGGCTGGAAGAGGATGTGTTACCCCACAAGAGGAAAGGAGTGGGACATGGTGTGGGGAGGCGTGGTTCTGTATTGGCAAAAGCAGGTGTGGGAAGAGCGATCGCAGAAGGGGGCCTAGCATAAGATCGAGGCCTGCAGGGTTGTCCCCCACACCAGCGAAAGATGGGCATGCGGTTCGAGGGGTAGTGGTGGGATTACAGGCAAGCGCTACAGGGGTGCCCCCCCATACAAGCGGCGCGTCAGGGGAAGTGAGAGATGGAAAAGTATTCCTCTCAGTGCAAAAGCCAGACCCGAAACCAGGTGATTGCGAAGTGGCCTGTGGGAAATATATATGCTACTGGTGTGCACCACTTCTTTTACAATTTCAGACTTTCTTCAAACAATGCTCCTAAAAGACAGAGCCCTGCCCAGCTCATGTGTTAGGATCAATTATTTAATACCATCTCCCAACCATCTCTGTTTTCTTAGCAAAGGCCCACACTTGGTGTTTAAAGAGCTTTTTTGCTGGTCTCCATGAGACATATTGCCAGGTTGAGATCATAAATTCTACCTTCCTTCTTGACAAGATGGGCTGGGCTTCACAGCTACCAAGCAGTGTTCACATACTTAGCTTTCGGCTTCTGATATTTATTTAAAATCAGAGTTTAAATGAAAATGTGTATCTGAGTTTTAATTTGCAGACAGATCCTAGTTGCTTAAAACATAAAGGGCCTGATTCACAGAAGCGTTTTGTAATGGCGTCATAGGAAAATGCTCTGTGAATCTGGGCCAAAATGTAAAAAAACATGTAAAAGGACGTTAGAGGGTTGACAGGTGTTTATACTTTACTGGCTTCTTTCTGCCTGAAAACTGGGATTATAAGGATCCTAGAAGAATTGCACTCGTCAGGAAGGTCCGGTGGGTTGGAAATGGGGGTGAAGAAAGAAAATGGTTGGGAACAGCACGTGCATGTCCTAGAAGAACACTTTCCATATAGCGCACACTCTCTAAGTCTTAGAACAATCTCTGGAGGCAAAAGTCCTCCACATCCAAACAGCCCTGCTCTATTGAGATATTTGCTGGAAAGGACGGAGGATATTCTGAAAGTGGAGGTGTTGTCTTCAGTCAGTGGGTCCAAGTGTGACGTGCCATCCTGGCAACCTGACATTTCATGAGTCCTGCTAGAAATGTTACTAGACGGTGCACTGCTCTAGAATGTGTCTCGCTTCGATCTGCCTTTGGCTTCCCTCTATCATCTCCACAACAACACCCTCTGCTCCTTATTTCCCTTATGTGTTGGAGCAGTATTCTGTAACACAAGATGGCATTCTTGTGACCTCAATGCAGGAAAGGCAGGCACACTAACAGGCTTAGAAGCCTTCTCATTTGCACCCAGGGAAGGGCATGCATCCTACAACTGGCTGGAAAAACAGGCAGGATCTGGTAGTGACTGTCCACATTCTCCCAGCCACCTGAGTGACTCCCTTGGGTGCCGCCATTTCCTTTGTAGCTTCTCTGAGTGCTCTCCCTACTCACTCTGCAATAGAAGCACTTTCTCTAAATGTCTGCAATGTAAGTTACTCAGGACGCACTCTAAACATTTGTGGAAGAAGAGTAACAACCCTTTGCCTAAATGTAGGAGGATTTGCCTAATTTAGGAAAAGAGCAACCAGGAGGTGGTGGGGAGAGTTTAAGCTTCCGGGAAACCACAGTCTTTAGGTTCTGGGGGGAGTATGGTTGCAAAGCTGAAACTTATCAGAATTATTAAGGTATTCAAATTGCAGTTCTGATCACTCCATTGATGCCTTTTGCTCATGTGGATCAGTGTTCACTGTGGAGAGCTGTATGTAACTCATAAGTGACAAGCTCGAATCCACACTACTCTGACTCAGCCTTTCCCTCCTCAAATGTAGATCTAATGAGGACCATAGACTGGGCTCATAATTCCAATATTTATTTTTGCACCAATAGGCAATTCAGTTTGTTGTGCGCCTCCTATAATGGAATCAATACATATGACCATTCATAATGCGTTTCCAGCCGACAGGATTCTTATATTTGACTTGCTGTCATCTGAAATGGCACTTGTTGAAGTGGAGCTGACGAAGTTGCAACGCTTTAAGCCTTTCTATAATTTACCCATATTTGACAATGTAATCTTTGCTTTCTTGTCTTACATAGTGTGTTTTCAGTTGAACATGCGCAAATATGGGTGTGGACTAGATCCTGGAATGGTATAGCAATATCTTATTTCCATGCCGGGTCAATTGCACCCTGGGCGTTTTAGCCTGAGGTCAGTTTGATTGAATAAAATGGACTAAAGTGACATAATGGATAAACGTACATCTACAATCATTAATGCCTGCCAACCCTTTCTAAACACTCACAGTTGTATCTCCATTGCCAGAGCACTGATTGGCTCCAGGTTGGATTATTGGAACACCCTCTTTGCTGGTACCTCTGCTGGTACCTCTTCACGTAAATTCACAAAATTGCAAATCATCCAAAACAATGCCCTCAGGGCGGCCCGCAACATCCCGAAACCGGGATCATATCTCAGAAGCGAGGGAAAAAGCACATCAGAGAGTGCATTCTGTTCAAAACCTTCGGTATCACACACAAATGCCTCTCTAACTCTGCTTCGAAATACTTCCAACGTAAATTCGCCAAAGCTCAAAAGTCAAGATCCACCGGGGCCTCCTACCTACTCACCATATCATGCTTCAGGCAAAAGAGATCAGGCGGCTCTAGCTTCCATGTTGTTGCGGCAAAAGGCTGGAACGACTTACCGCATTCACTGAGATTGGAACTCTCCGACTGTCTTCCGAAAACAGCTCAAGATTGTACTTTTCTCTGAGACTAAACTTGCAGTTTAACCTTGCTCCCCACCAGATATAGATTTTTGTACTTATGTTTTGTCCTGTATGTAACCAGCGCCTTGATGCCCTTGGGCTTAGTGCGCTTTACCAAATGTAAAAATACAAATTCTAATTAAACAATGAAGGGCAGAGAAAATCCATCACGGAGATTGCAATCCAAACTATCAATGTATTGTAGCCCCATATTGTTTTTCTCTGCATTAGCTTGAAAACCAGGCTGAGCTTTTAGTAGCACCAGTTGGTGCTGACGCGAGGAGCCATTTTCCCAGGCCCCCTCACCGGCTGTCAGTGGCTGCTCAAGAGCGGCCATTATGAGTCAGGGTTCAGCAGGTGTAGTGGAGGATTAGATTACAGCCGCTCGCGGGCCGTACCCGCCACACTTCCTGACCAAATGCACATAAGCCTTCGGCTTTATAGGCAGCACTGCAGCACTGGAACATATCTTCTTTCTGCGTTTCAGGCACTTAGTTGGAAATGCACGAAAGTGACTAAGTAATATGAACCCTGGAACATGACAGAAATACTTTTCATGTTAGTTTCAGATCCGTGAAATGCAAAACAATAATCAAAATTAAAATTCCATACTAGCATAACATAGTTCATGGACCTATCTATCTATCTATCTATCTATCTATCTATCTATCTATCTATCTATCTATCTATCTCAGATAGCCGTGCATAATGAACAGGTGTGTTTGGGCGAATAAAGTAACTATAAATGTTGCTGTTGAAATAATACAAATTGGAATAAGCAGAACATATTGATATTGTAACACTATGCTTGGGAAGCCATGGGTAACAATAAAGTGTTTCCTTCGCTGCCGCAGTCTGATTTAGAGAAGACCATTGTAGCAATAAAACACTGCAAAATAGGCCTGTGCTTGCCTTGTCCATCAAAGGGTGCATCCCAGTCAGGTTTTCATATAGCCGGAGTAAAGGTCAGATGATTCATTCCAGAAGAGATCATTTCTATCTATGCAGGTGATCCTTAAAAGTCAACAGGGTTTTGCAACTCCAGGAGTGCAGGAGCGAAGCCCTACTGCAAATGCATTTTACAAATGAGTCTTTTTAGATTCCGATCATATCAGTGTCCCATTTTACAATGACCATGCACTGACTTCTGAAATATTGCAGGACATTTCTTGTCGCCAATTGCAAGCAAATCACCTTTTTTTTTTTTTTTAAATATTTTTTATTTTCAAAATAAAACAATACAAACCAAACTTGCAGCATTATACATTACAAACTGTAAACATCAATTAATGCCATGTTACTGCACTTCAAACCCCCCCCCCCCAAGAGCTTATCAACCTTACTGTTCTGTGTACACTTGGTGTGGCCGGGCGTCGCCCCTCTCAGAAGCAGCAGGGACCATTTCCGTGCCAAACAGTCCCGTAATTAACATTCTCCAAGCCGCCAGGTTGCCCACATCTTCCTCCCCACAATTGCCACACGCTTCCTGCCATACCACTGTTTCAGCCTCCGCCCACTTCTGCAGGTCCCGCCACCATATCTCTATTCTTGGCCCATGGCGTTGCTTCCAACTCATAGCTATCCTTCTCTTAGCAAGTACATACGCCAGGTCTCTCAGTTTCCCGAGATGTTTGGTGTTCCGTGGTCTGGGGAACCCTCCCAGGAGGCAGGCCCAGGCCGTGTCAATGCGTAGCAGAACCCCCTTATCTGCTAATTTCTGTGCCACTTCCCCCCAAAAGCCTTCAATCACTGGGCAGGACCAGAACATATGTGTCATACCTGCGTCTTCTTCATCGCATTTCGGGCATGCTTGTCTACCTGCGTTCGCAAACTTGGCTATTTTCTTCGGGGTCATATATGCTCTGTGCGTGATGTATAGCTGTATTTGCTGCAATCTAGCATTCCTGGACACTTTCTTATGGTATCCCATGGCCCGTTCCCACATCCCATCAGTCATCTGTGCCCCCACTTCCGCTTCCCAATCAAGCCTCAAATCCATCAAGTCCTTCCCCACCCGGGTCATCACCACCTCATATAATCTAGAGATCTCGTGCCCGCCCTCTGATATATCATATATCGTTCCGATCAATGCGTCCGGATCTTCCGCTAGCACCGTCTCCGGCCAAGTCTTGCGGACGATCTGTACCAGCCTTAGATACGTAACATATTGGCCCCCGTGCAGCCCTGTTTCTTCACCCAGGTCTACGAATTCTCTAATGGCCCCATCCTGCCATATGTCTCCCAATGTGGCCAGCCCAACCGTTTCCCAGTATGTCCTGATAATTTTCCTGAGCTGGCTGTCCCCCATAGTTAGGGCGACCAGTGGCACATGCGGGGAGCACGGGTACGGGCTCTCAATCAACTGGCACACTCTGCGTCAAATTCTCCACCCCAGCAGCAACATACATGGGCGTCCATGCAAGTCCGACCTAGGGACCCAGACGACCTCCTTTAGATAAAACGGGGCGCAGTCCCTCCCAACCAGCCTAGACTCAGGAGTTTCCTCATCAGAGAGCCATTTGGTCACGTATTGCAGCTGGCTGGCCACATAATAGGCCTCAAAGTTCGGCAGCTTGATGCCTCCCCTATCGTGGAAATTTTGCAGTTTCCACAAGGCCACCCTGTTGCGGATGCCGTGCCACAGGAAGTCCCTGCATACACTATCAAGTTTGACAAAGAACTTCCTGGGTATCAAGTATGGTATATTGCTGAAAAAGTGCAAAAGCCTGGGCAGGACCACCATTTTAAGCATCGCCCCCCGGCCCACCATTGCCAGCGGCAGCTTCTCCCAAAACCGCATACTATCGCGGATTTTCTTTACCGCCGCCTCGGTATTGTGCAAGTGTTCTTCCTTCACAGTATGATATACATCAATTCCGAGGTAGCGGAAAGACTCAGTTGCCCAGGGTACGGGCAACACTGGCAACCGTTCCAGAGGGACCCCAATGAAGCTCCCCAGCGGGAACATGCTCGATTTACCAGGATTAACCGCTATGCCGGACAACTCTGCATACTTTTCCATGACCTCTAAAATGTACTGGAGGTTTTCCTCCGGATACTTCAGGTACAACAACAGGTCGTCAGCATACAGGGATATCAAATGGTTCTCTCCTCCCACCTCGATGCCAACCAAGTCATACTGTTGTCTGAGGTACACCGCCAGGGGCTCCAGGGCCAATATGTACAGCATCGGGGACCAGGGGCATCCCTGTCTGGTGCCTCTGCTAAGTCGCCACCTTTTGGATATCACAGATCCCGTGCGCACCCTGGCCAGTGGCTCGCTGTACAGCAGTTTCGCCCACCTCACGTAGCCAGGCCCAAACCCGTACCCCTCCAAGGCCGCCAGCAACCACGGCCACTTCACTGAATCAAATGCCTTAACTGCATCTAGGGACACCACCACCATCTCTTCATCACTTCTGTTCCCCTCTTCAATCACCCGGTGGAGTCGCCTGTGATTATGAGTTATGTTTCTATTGGGGACATAGCCCGTCTGATCCGGGTGTATCAGTTTACTGATGACCCTTCGTAGCCTGTTGGCCAGGACCGCCGTCAGGATCTTGCTGTCCTGGTTCAACATCGACAGCGGCCTATACGATCCACAGCTTTGTCGGGGTTTATTAGGCTTGGGGAGCGGCACTATCAGCGCTTCTCTGAGCGTTTCCGGTAACCGACCCTTCTTGAAAGATTCATTGAACATCTCTAGCATCGGGGGGAGTATCTCTGCCCCATACACTTTATAAAACTCACTCGGGAGTCCGTCCGTGCCCGGAGTCTTACAAGTGGGCAATCCCTTCACTACCTCCTCCAGTTCCTCCAGTGTAATAGGTGCGTCCAGCTCCTCCCTTTCTTCATCACTAATCCTGGGCAGCTCTATGTCTTCCAATGTGGTTCTGATCTCTGCCTGATTTTCTCCCCCTTTGTCCTCATACAGTGCTCTATAATAATCAAGGAAGGCTGCATTAACTCCTTCTTGAGTGTCTACCTCCTCTCCGTCCTCTCTAACTATCATCCTGATCGGGGGCCTAGGGGTTTCTCTCTTATATAACCATGCCAGTAGGCGGCCAGTTTTGTCTCCACCCGCATGCTGCCTCTCAACATATTTCCTATAGTTAAGGTTACAGAGCCTTTCCCAAAGCTCCGAACACCGCTGCTGCAGCTCAAGTACTAGGTCTGCGTCCCCTCCTGCCTTGCTACATTCGCACTCCAATTGTCTCTCCGCCTTCTCTAGCTCTATCAGAACCCCACCCTGCAGGCCCTTTGACTTGGAAATGGCGTCCCCTCGTAACACAACCTTGAATGCCTCCCAAAGTGTACCAGCCGAATCTACACTGCCCGTGTTAACCTCAAAGTACCGCTGGATCGCCTCCCTGATGTCCTCCCTAAAGACCGTGTCCCTAAGCGCCTCCGCACGGAGGCGCCATGTAGGTATCCGTGCACGAGGGCGGCCATACTGCCAGGTCAACACTAAGGGCGAGTGGTCCGACAGGACCCTCGCTTTATATTCAATTTGAGTGGTCGCCATCACTACTTCTGACGTGGCAAAGAAATAATCCAATCTCGTGTGTAGGCGCTGTGGAGCAGAGTACTGAGAATACTGCGAGGTATCAGGGTATTTCAGTCGCCAAACATCCGCCAGCCCAAAGTCGCCCAGCAACGTCTGTAATACTCTGGCCGCCGGGGTGGGCCGATCAATCCTATCATCGGACCTATCTGCCCTTGGGTCGAGAACACAGTTAAAGTCCCCTCCCCAAATGATCGCTCCCCCCACACATGTGCCCAGACGGGTGCATAGGGTCCTGAAGTATGCAGCAGCATTCTGATTGGGAGCGTATGTGTTAATAATGCAAACCTCTCTATCCTCTACCAGGGCTCTGAGCATGACCAGCCTGCCCTCCGTGTCCACTTCCTGCCACGTGACTCTGAACGGAACGTGCGGTGCTACCCAGATTAGCACTCCCCTGGCATAGGCAGAGTACGGGGAGCCCACCACCGTGCCACTCCACTTTTTCTCAACCAGTTCTAACTTGTGCTGGGTCAGGTGTGTTTCTTGCAATAGTGCAATGTCAATCCTCTGTCTTTTGAGGTACAACATGACTTTGTTCCTTTTTAAATAACTATTAAGTCCCCTGACATTCCAGGTGACAATCTTAAGGTCTCCCATGGCAAGTACGTTCCTCCCTGCCTCCCATGTAGCGATCCCCAACTGCCCACATGACACAGATAGCGTTTCGGTCCAGTAACTCCTCATATAAGCTCAAACTCCCTTCAACTATATACACAACTAACCCCCAACTTCCCTCCCCTCCCCCCACCCATACCTTCCCCAACATCACACACCCCAACTGCTGCCCAGCTCCAGCCTCATAGCTCAGGCACCCCCACATCTAGCTCCGCAAGCACCGGTCGGTGAACGGAGCCCAGTAGGGTGAGGTCACCCTAATGGCCACCCAACTAAAACTATTGTGGGGTAGGGAGTATCGCCCCGTAAGGCTCCCGATCAAATAAACATTCACAGTGTCTTGACAAATAGTGCAATCATCTGACCTTCTTTACCGAAGGTGTCACACCGACTATATTCAAGTCCCACGAGCCACGCCATCTTGCGACGCCATTTTACGATTCCCGTATCTCTTCCGAGCCCTTTCTGGGCCGAACTTCTGATTCCTGGGGGCATCCTTGCGCATCGAGCCATCCCATAGCATCCTCCGGGGTTTCAAAAAACAAGGTTTTATGTGCATGAAAGACCTTCAATTTTGCAGGATAAAGTAACATATATTTGTGGCCCGCTTCTCTCAGCCTCCGCTTTACAGACCCAAAATTCATGCGACTACGCTGTACAGTCAAAGTATAATCTGGATAAGCCGTGATGTTTGCCGCTCCTCTCGTGATCGTCCCTCCTTTACGGAAGTATTCCAGTATCCTCTCCCGGTCGCGGTAGTTAAGGATTTTGGCGATCACAGGCCTAGGCGGGTTCCCCGGAGGTGGCCTCCTAGTTAGGGCTCTGTGTGCTCTTTCTACTGCAAATCCTTGAGATAGGGCCCCTCCAGGTATCTCTTGTAAGAACATGGATTCGATGAAATCCGTAGGGTCACGGCCCTCCATCCCCTCCGGTAGGCCCACGATGCGGATGTTGTTGCGACGGGCTCGTCCCTCTGCCTCCTCCACTCTGCTCTCCAGGTTGCCCATCCTCTGTGTCAGGGCATGCAAGTCGGCCTTATGAGTGGCGCAATCTGCTGTATTCGGGCCAACTTCTTTTTCGAGGGACTCCGTGCACTCCGCCAGGGCCCTGACATCTTGTCGTAGCAGATTAACGTCCTCTTGGACCTCTCCAACCTTGCGGTCCAGTGCAGTCTTTAGTTCAGTAACGGCCAGTTCCAGCTTTGATTCCCAGGCCGCCCTCAGTTCCACAATCGCCGCCAGGATTTCTTGGTTGGTGCAGGAAGACGTCGCGGCACTCCCAGCCAGCGCATCCTTACTTTTGGTAGTGTCCTGGCTCGGGGGAGTTCTAGTGAAGTCGTCTAAGGTAGGCTGTTTCACCTTCGGTCGCACCGGCCTGCTCGACATGGCTCAGGGAATCGATCGGCTGCTCAAGTAGCAAGTTTGTGTACAGTGCACCTTCACAGCTAGGCCACCGTACAGCTCGCTTCTATTCCTGTCCTGGACCCTGGTCGGCCATTTTGAGTCGCCCTTTGTTCGCGGCGTCTTTTAACTCGTAGCCACCGATCTCCGTCGCCGTTAATCCTGTACTCTCCAGAGGTTCACAATGCGTGGCCAATACCTTCACACACCATCATGTGTATCGTCGGTGGTCAGCGATCCGTCGTACCGCACATATTTGCCCGGATCGTTGCAGGATCTCGGGAGCTCCTCCAGAACGCGTCCTCCTACATGGCTCTCGTAGCCACGCCCCCCAAGCAAATCACCTTTGTAAATAATTTTTATCGCTAGACTGTAAATGAAACTGGGTGTAAAGCTTTTGAAAAATGTGGTCATCCTCAATGGTTTTGTGCGCATATTTTGTATTTATTTTATTGTTTAAAGAGCAGAACTAGGTCGAAAGCAGTGGCTCCCTGTGCACCATGTGGGTAGCCCGCGTCTGGGCTTGTGTCTTTTCACAGTAGTGCAGGACTAAATGTTGCGGTCTGTGCGTCAGTCTGGGCTTCCATCAGGCCTAGTCTTTGGTCAGGTGTTGTTGAAAAGCCACCTGTTTACGGAATTACCTTTACCCTGACAGTGGTTGAAGTGGGTGGGAGCGTGCTCCTCTACTTTTTTTTAAAGTTGTACTGTTCCTATACTGTTATTTTAAAAAGAAACTGTTCCTGAATGGTTTCGTTTTATAATAAGGGTGTAGGAAGAAGTTGAAACTTGCACTTCAGTGCCCTGGACTGAACATTGCCTTAAACAGCAGGTGTGTTTGTTTGGGGGTTGGATTGTGCGTGGGAGGGGCCATGGCGATGGGGTTTGTGGGGAGCTGGGGCAGGCCAGCAAGGAACACAGTTCCACTACTTCTTTTCGTACACTTCGACCACTGCCCTAAATGGAATGATGATGGCTGGCCATAATGGCGTAGAATGAAATGCACTGAAAGAAAGAAAGGCTCATTACATCGTAGATATTATCTCTGCTCTGTGCCCCTCCTCCACCTTGTCCCTGCAGAAAAATTGTGCAGAGTGGGAAAGGAAGGCGTAATAGCATTACCCCCCACCTTTACGTGTTCATTTCCCAGCAGATCCCATTTAAAAGAACACTGTTTGTCGTGATAATCTATATGCCTGTACTTCCCCCGTGAGACACTAATGTACTGTGACTAATGTTATGTTATGTTACTTTGCATTTATATAGCGCCTTATGTACCATCGGTATAGTCTCAAGGTGCTGGTAGGTTGAACGTCCTCGGGAACCGAAGTTCAAGTCAGTAGAGAGAGTAGAGAGAGTCAAAAAGGTGCGTGTGATCACCGGATATGTGTGCAGCTGGTGTGGCATTCGTGTGATAGCTGCTTCTTAGCGGTAGGTGTGGTGGTTGAGAGATCAGGAGTATGTGTTTGTTCTGGCAGGTTGTAATCCAGACCGATTCTGGCTGCGTTAGGCCTGAGGAGAACGCCTAGGCTGGGGGTGTGTTACCAGCAGTGTTTACTTAGGGTGATGGGGAGCATGAGGCAGGTGATGGTATGAGAACAGCTATACCGAATGGTGTCATAGTATTGCTGTGTTCTATTTGAGTGGTGGTGTAAGGAAGAGAGTAAGCTTGGAGATGTGAATATGGTGGTTTACCTTAGGTGCTTGAGATCGAGCCCACTGCAATAGTTCCATGTACTCCATCCGTTCCATGTACTCTGACTGTTCTGTGCATTACGACCGTATCAAGCAATCAGACCGTTCCTTTCAATGCTCTTTCAGACGTTCCATGCCCTCCAAACCATTCCATGTATGTCACATCATTTCATGCACTCCTATCCGTTCCATGCACTCCAATTCGTTCCATGCACTCCAATCCGTTCCATGTACTTCAACCATTTTATGCACTCCAACCATTTTATGCACTGCTCGTTTTATTCGTTCTACCCACGTTATCCTTTCACCATGCATCTTCCATCCACATATGTCATCTTCACACTGCTCCTTTCACTCGTTTTACCCATGTTATCCTTACTCCATGCATCATCCATCCACATACGTCATCTTCATACGATTCATCCATTTAACTGGTTCCATTTCACACGTTCCATCCACTTCACCCGTTCCACCCACTTCACTAGTTCCACCCACTTCACCGGTTCCAAACACATCACCCGTTCATTCGCCTACTTCATCCGTTCTACCATTTCACCCACTTCACCCATTCTACATCAGTTGACCCATTCCATCCACATACTTCACCCGTTCCATCCACATACTTCACCCGGTCCTTCCACCTACTTCACCCGTTCCATCCACATACTTCCCCCGTGCCATCCACATACTTCCCCCGTTCCATCCACATGCTTCACCCGTTCCATCCACTTACTTCACCTTTTCCATCTACGTACTGCACCCTTTCCGTCCACATATCTCACCCGTTCCCCGTTCACCCATTCCACCTTGTTCACCCATTCCACCCAGTTCACCCGTTTCACCCAGTTCACCCATTTCACCCAGTTTACCCGTACCACCCAGTTTACCCGTTACACCCAGTTAATCCGTTCCACCCAGTTCATCTGTTCCGCCCAGTTCATCCGTTCCGCCCAGTTCATCCGTTCCACCCAGTCCATCCGCACTCTACACCCTTTCCGCCCCCGCACCTTACTCTGCAACCGCTCATCACCCTACATTGGCTCAACATCACGGCACCCTACATCCGCTCAACACCCTACATCTGCTCAACATCATCACGCTCCGCATCCTCTCCACATCCTAAAACTGCCTATCACCCTACATCCGCTCCACTCTATTATCCACTCACACAGCCTACATCCACATCACAACCTACATCCGCACCACGCTCTTATCTGTTCCATGCTCTCATACGTTCCATGCCATCAATTTGTTTTGCGCTCACATCCGCTCCACGCACTCGTCCGCTCCACGTACTCATCCGCTCCTATGCACTCAACCGCTCCTGTGCACTCATCCGCTCTTATGCACTCATCCGCTCTTACGCACTCATCCGCTCTTACACACTCATCCGCTCTACACACTCACCCGCTCTACACTCTCACCCGCTCTGTGCATTCATCCGCTTTGCGCACTCATCCGCTCTACGCACTCATCCGTTCTATGCACCCATCCGCTCTTATACACTCACCCGCTCTACCCATTCACCCGCTCTACACATTCACCCGCTCTACACATTCAGCCGCTTTATGCGCTTCAGACGCTTTATGCGCTTCATCCATTCTACCGACTTCAACCGCTCCACTCACTTTGTTCATTCATCCTGCATTATCAGTTCATCTCATGTCACACTCACCTGCTCTGTGCATTCATCTGCTCAGCGCATTCATCCGCTCTACGCACTTCATCTGCTCTACGCGCTTCTTCCTATCTACCGACTTCAACCGCTCCACTCACTTCATTCATTTATCCTGCACTATTGGTTTCAGCCCATGTCGCACGCACGCGATCCGTTCCGTGCTCTCCATCTGTCCCATGCACTACCCATCTCGTTTACTCAAATCGTTTATTCTGTACTTTCCATTTATATCATGCACTCATACATTCGATGCCACCTGTCTGTGTACTCATATGTCTCCTGTATTCATCTTTCCACCTCTTCATTTTATTCATTTTCCCCATTTTGTTCCTTTCGTCCATTGCGATCATTACATCCATTTAATTAATTTCATCCACTTTACTGTTTTTGTACAATTTATTCTTTGTATACACATCACTGATTTGAATTGCACAATCAGTGACTCCATATACAACCTCATGAACAAAATCAATGATGGCACGAGGATTCATACAGTATGCTGCATCCTGAACCTTTTGCAAGCGTTTCTTTAATGAGGTCATTTATAATGTTTAGTAGGTTCCTAGAGTTACAGGGATGGGGCCACATGCTCTTGTGGTTTAAGTGGTGTCGGACAGTGACAAACAGGCTGGTCAGGCTGGTTGTTGGCTCAACAAGGTTGTTGAAGAGAAAACCATTCTACAAAGGCGCTAAGTGTTTTGTAGATGTGTTTATTGTCATATTAGAAGGCTTGGTACGAAGGATAACTGTTAATCTCATGGTTTTCTTATGTGTGCAAGGCCTGCACTTAACATTAATATTATCCATTACCTCATGGTTTCCAGGGCTGGACTGGGAACCAAAAGAGGCCCTGGAAATAATGTTCAAAGTCGCCCAATATTACACATTTTCAGCAAACCTAACCCTTTTCCTATGGGAACATTTGGAAATACCAAACAAAAGAGGCCAAGGGTGCAGAGTCCTACAGGGAAATGTCCAGAGTTCACTATAGACCAGTCCACCCCTGTTGGATTTATTTGGTGCAAGACCAGCATGTGTTTCACACTTGCGTGCTTTTTTCAGGTTCACATTTTGAATAAGCTGGGGGCCATGTTCATAATAGCGTACAGTAAAATGCATGTGCAAAATGCAGGGTAAATGATATGATAGGTTATAAGCACGGACCCGGGGATCGAACTGGTGTTGCTCCATGTCGTCTTGCTTTCAAGTCAAGCACGTTGCCAACTTGCCACCGAGCTATCCTCCCGAGATGGCAGAGGAGTGTTTGC
Source organism: Ambystoma mexicanum (assembly GCF_040938575.1). Taxonomy (NCBI): domain Eukaryota; kingdom Metazoa; phylum Chordata; class Amphibia; order Caudata; family Ambystomatidae; genus Ambystoma; species Ambystoma mexicanum. The sequence continues at coordinate 348,779,814 of NC_090922.1, forward strand.
ACTGCATAGTATAAAAGCAAAGGCGCATACGCCTGTGTGTATTTATACCTTTGTTTTGCACTTCAAAGAGCAAATGAAAAAAAAATTGCGTGGAGGGACCCCATTTGCACATAAGGGCAAAGGTCGGCGGTCCCCTCGTGCAGTTTGGAACGTGAGCGCCATTTCAGCTGTTTCACTGCGGAATCCTTTTTGCTAAGCAATTATATTTCGACAATAAGTACCCCAGGAATATTTTTCTCCATAACAATGCCTATAAAACGCCATGTTTTATGTTATCGAAATGCTTGAATCGTGTATTTAGAAGTTTGTCTTCTTCCTCTTAAATATTGCCTGGTGTTTATTTGATTAATTTTGGAGAACCCTGTTCTTACCTTTTTGACAGCCCAGCTTTTGATCGAAGCTTTCCTCTTCAGAAACGTGTGTCAGCGAGGTTGAGGCTGCAGAGGAACATTATAATGTGTAGGATAAAGGCCTAGGCAGGGTTACTTGCCAAAATAGCTCACCCTGGTCCCTTTCAACTGGTAGGCACGAAGACTTGGGAATGGCGGGAGTGAGAGGGGGACCCTTCGTGTGGAAATGCTTGCGAAGTAAAATCCCTTTTAAGTGCGCGCCTACGTCCAGAAAGCCGTTTGTCATCTGTCAACATGTGATGACAGCGGCAGATAGCGATGCATTCCATGGAGGATTGTCGCTGGCAGCACTGCCATTGCACTCTGGCGATAATAATCCACACACATTCCACGTTTAGGGACTGATTTCAGTTGCCGAGTCCTCACTCTATGACACCTCACCACCCCCTCACCACCGCAAAGTCATGTGCACCGATGACATCTCCCTCTGCAGGTGAGTTAGAGAAATACCCACAGGGGGACGGCCAGCTACATTAAAAATGGCGCACTGGAAATATTTGCGGCTGTCTGCTGACGTGTCAAAAGACCTCTAGTTGGTGTCGATAGATTACAAAACCAATCCACATGCCCTCTTTGCATAACATGTCAGTTACTTTGGATTCCCTTCCTGCTCTTGAATGGAAGGCTTTGGCATCAGCGCTAGGCCCTCTGGGACACTCTGAGCCTGCCAGTGTAGCGGTACTCTGCCAAAGTTCCCACATGCATGAACACGTGTCCCTCAGTTGCAAAGATAAGTGGCCAAAGGTTAATTGGCCCTTTGATAACAAGTGTTATAATGTGGCGACATTCTAGTCACTCTGTTTAATTGAATGCATACAACTTAAAGACTCACCTGCGACATTTATCAAATGTGGTCGTGATTGATTCAGATTAGTCTGCAATAGAAATGACAAAACCAATTCTAGATCTAGCGAAAAGGGAGGAGTTCAGGTTGTCAGTCCCCTTAGAAACCTTTATGGAAAGCCTTCATAAAATAGAAAAGGACAAAAAGGAGTTCCAAACGTTGGCTTCTCGTGACAGAATCAAGAGACTCCAGGAAATATCTCAGCCAATTTAAAATGACAGGAGTCTATTCCTTTAGTGAGTAATTATATAAACTAGAAGCAACAAATAGAAAGCAAGGTGGGACCCAAAAACATCTAGAAATACAGCCTATGGTGCAAATTGAACCCGGCTAGGCAGGGATACATTCTTGTCCCCTGAGGTAAATATAGAAATAAAAGACAGACACCAGGTGTAGGCAATAACCTATTTCTTTTTTAGGGATTTGGCATTGTGGTACATGTGTATTACTTGGCAACTGACCTGGACTGAACCATCCAGCCCGCCATGGGGCTGGATGGAATGTTGAACTAATAAAGAAAAAACAAAACAGAGGACAGAGCTCCTCTGCCCAGGTGTGGTCTGAGCAGTGGAGATAAAAGATTACATAAAAGGGACTGCTAAAATAAAGACGTTGAAGAGAGGGAAAACAGAAGCAGCACCAAGTGGGGGCTTCTTGAGGGGCCGTGGCCTTGAGCAGCCCCCTACGGTTGTAAAGCCTTTGAACACTGGGCTGCGTGTGGGGAGCCACCCCGTGCCATTAACATGGTCCTAGGCTGCATGCCTGGAGAAGCCCAGGCACCCACACAGCCATGAAACTGTCGGCCCACACCCTTGGCTAAATTGATCAGACAGGCCTATTCCCAGAGTCCCAGACTGTGCGCATGGCAGTCTGGGCGAAGACAAGAATAGCTGAAATATCTGGGCTGTGTGTGTGGGGTGGCCCAAACAGAGCAAACTGGTTGTGCCGCCTACTGGCCCGCCTCAGGCCAAGCAGGGTGGGCCCAGAAGATAAGTCCTTCTGGGGCTGCTTCTGCCAGGGCAGACTGGGAGGCAAAGAGGGAGCAGACGGAAGTCCAGATGGACGTCCATCACGTTGAATGACCTGGCTGAAGAGAGGACTCACTGATGAAGCTTGCTCTGCCCTGTTGGGACGGTTGATAAAGTCAAGTCCGGGGCAGCAGAGACCAAGTGGCCCGGATAAAACAGAGGGCTCCGGCACAACATCTGGAGCTCAGGAACAGCGTGGCTTGCCCCCTGCACTGTGCCAACACAATGAAGAGAGGGGGTGGGGCAGCGATACCTTGCAATGCACCATGGGAACAGCAGCAAATGATTGTGCATCCCAATGGTAATGGGACACTGCTGGATAAATACAGCACCGTGGGGGTACATCAGTTTCATGGGCAGCTCCCCAGTTCTTGGGGCCACCCATAAAGATGTGAAGAGGCCTTGGGCCAGGTGGCAACCCAGGCCACGGGGCCAAAGGACAGATGTTCAAAAGGATTACAGGACACCGCAGTGAGTGCTGCAAGGCCCCCCACATGAATGGGGGCGTCTGAAAACATCAACCGTGTGCAGGCTGCTTGCTGACACCAAGTGGCCACATGTGGTGGACAGGGCCACCCAGAAGGGCAGCAAGAGCAGGGGCCCTACCCTCCAGACTGGGAAAAGCCCCATATTACAGCATGGGGGCAGATCTTCATCCACTGAAAAGGGGTGGCTGATAGTTGCAGTCACTGCTATGTATTATGATATGGTTTTATCTGTTATTGTTTGTTGTGTATTTACATGTATCTTTAGGTGCAGGTTTATAGTCATTGTGATGTGTAATCACTGTTATGGGGTATAGTGCATGTTAGTATTTAAGCAGGGGAATGTTTATAGTGTTAGGTAGTTGTGTAGATAAGGGGAAGGGGATATGAAAACTAGGGTGTTGTTATGTACCGTGGCGTGAGGTAGGTAAGGGAAGTAGCAGCCTGCCAGCAGCCGTTACTACCTACTGGGGCTATCTACTGGCAGCTTCTACAGTGGGTAGTGCCAGTTATAGGTCAAGCACCTGTTACATCAGATCCAGCCTATGGGTCCCCTCTCATCCCGCTAAGAAAGGGAGAGCTGACAGGGAAGATCCCTTTAAAAAGAACTCACGCCAGGGGAGCACAGAAGGCGATTAGTGTTCGGAGGGAAGGGTTAGGAGTAGAAAATATTAAATGGGATTTATGTGTTCTTATGAATAAAGAGGGGTTCGTGTTGAGATCCCTAAAAATCCACCTTGGTGTCCGTGTCCCATGAAAAAATAAGGTAAAACTCAGGTTGTAGCCCATCTTCTGTTTAAAAGCAATTTTATTTGCAGGTTTTAGTGCGTCCCTTTCCCTCCAAGCTGATCTGATGGGTGTGGGTGAAGTGTTCCTGTGGGGACTGCGCCTGACCTGGGGTGAGGGAGGTGCACATGCTTGCCCTGGAACAGGGCCGGAAAACCGGGGGTACATTAAGATTAAGGGGTATCTCTTGCAGCTCTAGCATTGACACCACAGAAGAAGAGAAGACATCCTTACAAGGTCCATCTCATACTCCCGGAAGACTGGCAGAAAACTACTAACAACCAAGGGGCAACCACAGATGTGGTAACTGTGCAAATAGGAATAATAACTACAAGCAACAACCATTTTTAGATCAGGGCAGTGGAGGCAGTACAGAATGGGATGACCAGGGACCAACATGGAACCCTAGGAGCGGTCGACATTGGTGATAAAGTTACCATCATAAACCCCTACAGAATCAATAAAGGAAGTTTTACAAAGATCCCTTGGGTTTGTGGTCATCGACCAACATGACCTCCATCAGTTTAGATCTGTGCCCTAAGGCTTCCAGGGGAAAATTGACTTAAAAGGATATTTTGTAACCAGTCCTTGTTACATTACACACGACAACACGACAACACATCACCAGATCTACCCTTCACCTTAAAAGCCCTTGAGTCATTCAGCCATACAACTGAGTCCAAGGTCTGAAACCCCTTCATAACATCAAGGACGGAGGTGTGCATCATGGGTCACCCATTCTTTAGTCACCGCTGAAGCACACTCTTGCTTGAAAAATTCCGACAACACACAATAAATATCTCAGATTCAGTCTGATCCTTACTGTCTCCACCAACCCCCTCCTCACCTGAAGTCTTTATGGCTGAAGTACCTTCTGAATCAGAGTCCCAGGATTCATCCGTTGGTATCTCCTTTCTTCTCTGTCTCCAAAATTCATTGGGCTTCTTGTGCGTCCTTACCCCTGGTTTGGTGCGATGGGAATGAGCTCCACTAGAGGCCACTTTGCCAGAGATGCAATTTGCCTGGCAGCGGGGACCCCAGGGAGCCCACCCCAGACCAGGGAAAAAGCCTTGCCGAAAAAACCCTGGTAGGTTATGATTTCTTGCTGGGACAACAAGTCCCAGAATGCACTTGAGAAACTGAAGTATCCGAAAGCTCCACAGAATCCTCGAGAGAGCAGCAGCAGAAGTGCCGGGAGTCAGGAGGGGCAAGGTAGCAGAAGAGTAGTAGGTGCCTCGCAAGGACTGTGAGCAAGGGAAGAGAGAGGGTACCCAAGAGGGTAAGTAATAAACAGCAAAACAGAGGAACAGCCGTCTGAGAACGGCAGAAACTGCAGAGCAAGGCCGTTCGGAAAGCGGCCAGAAGGAAAAAGTAGAAATACACGTGAGCGTTGGATAACACTGTCCAAAACACTGGAAGTTGCAACGCGAGTGCGTTAGCGACTTCCGGAAATATAAAGTCCAAAGACTAGAATGCGCCTTGCGATTCCTGGAATTGAGTCCTTCTTCTATCTCCTTTTTAGTCTCCATCTTAGGTATAGTTTCCAAGGCAGGCGAGTTGTGACAGTATGACCCCTTCTCAGGCCTCCACCTCCTGGCTTTCCGGGGTGAAGGCGATGGAATCTCCGTAGTAAACGAGGAGCAGAAATGTTCTTAACAGGTTCCCATGTGCACTCAGACCTTGGGTATCCCTTCCACAACACCAAGTATTGCAGTACACCTCTTTTGTATCTGGAGTCCAAAATGTTGGAAACTTCGTATTCCTCAGTGGTATTTGTGGTCTTTTGAGGAGGTCCTTTTGTCTTTCGGGAATGAGGGTCCTCAACATATGGTTTAAGGAGTGAGGTATGAAAGACAGGATGAATTCTTTTGAGAATCGGGGGAAGATCCAGTCTATAAGCCACAGGATTGATCTTGGCTGAAATACGAAAGGGCCCAAGATACCTGGGTGCAAACTTTCCTGGATGAACCCATCTGGGTAAGTACTTGGTGGATAACCATACCTGCCTTCCTACCCCCCACTGAGGATTTGGACTTCTCTTTTGATCCGCCCATCTTTTACAGTCTTGTCGTGCTCTTGCGAGATTGGATTCTGATACTCGATGCATCCTCTGTATGGTATCCAGTAGATGATCCACTGAAGGTGTGTTTGTAGGAGGGATACCAAAGAGGGGTATATGCTTTGGGTCATAACCATAGGTACACTTGAACGGACTCATTCCTAGGGAGGTATGTCTTGTGTTGTTATAAGAGAACTCTGCCATGGGCAGAAGATGGAACCAGTCGTCTTGTTCTTGGTTACAAAAACATCGTATGTACTGTTCAAGAGTGGCGTTTAAGCGTTCAGTTTGCCCATTGCTTTCAGGGTGAAACCCCGAGGAAAGAGATCTCTTGATTCCTAATGTTCTGCACAGAACTGTCCAGAATTTGGACGTAAATTGAGTGCCTCTATCAGAGACTATATTGACAGGTATTCCATGAAGCCTGACTATATCCTTCAAAAAGATTTCAGCAGTCTTGCTGGCCGTGGGAAGTCCTTTAAGAGGAGAGAAGTGAGCCAGCTTGCTAAAGGAATCGATTGTAACCATTATGGCGGTGTGTCCACAGGATTCCGGCAGCTCCACTATGAAATCCGTGGATATCTGTTGCCACGGTCCTTCGGGTTGTCTTTCTTGTTGAAGAAGTCCTAGGGGTTTGTGGTAATCGTACTTGTTTTGAGCACACACGGGACAGGCCTTTACATACTCCTTCACATCCTTAGCCATGGACGGCCACCAAAATTGACGAGATGTTAGCTCTAGCGTGGCTCTTTGACCCTTGTGTCCAGCAGAAGGAATATCATGGCACCAGGACATTGCTTGTACTTGGAGTTCTCGGTTTGGTACATACAAAGCTTCCTTTTTAAAGAGAAAATTACCCTTCCCCTTCAAGTCCAATTTTGAACTCTTGTGGTTCTGTTGTTCTGCCTTTACCCGTTGCAAAAATGTGTTTATGGTGGCGATGAATGACTTTCCTGCTAACATGAGTTCCTGTTCGGGTAGATCTCCTGAATCTTCACTCATACTCCGAGAAAGAGCGTCTGCTAGAGTGTTGTCCTTTCCGGGAAGATAGGTAATCACAAAGTCAAATTGTGAGAAGAAGTACGCCCACCTGGCATGTCGTGAATTGCGGCATTCCATCTTTTGAAGGACTTTAAGGTTTTTATGATCCGTACGGACCAAAAACGGTACTACAGAGCCTTGTAGCAGATGCCTCCATTCCTCGCATGCTTGTCGGATGGCCAGGAGTTCCTTTTCTAACACGGAATAGTTGCGTTCACTAGTGGTCAACGTGCGTGAAAAATAAGAGACAGGATGTTCTAAACCGTCTTCCTCCTCTTGTAATAATGCTGCCCCAATGGCACCGAGGGAAGCATCGGTTTCCACTATGAACTGGCAGGTTTGATCTGGTTGTCTTAGGATCGGAGCTGTTACAAAGGATTGTTTCAAAGTCTGGAAGGCTTGTTCTGTGTTGGAATCCCAGAGAAATTTCACCCCCTTCTTTAGAAGATTGGTGATAGGAAGAATAATCTCTGAGAAATTTGGGATAAACTTTCTATAGAAGTTCGCTAGTCCTAAGAATCGTTGGATTCCCTTGACATTAGAGGGTACAGGCCAATTTGTGATGGCATCAGTCTTGGCTGGATCCATCTGTATGTTATCTGCAGACAATATAAAACCCAAATATGGTACTGTGGATGCCTCAAATATGCATTTTTCAGGTTTAGCTAGTAGACTGTTTCTCCTTAAACGCTGTAAGACTTCTGTTACCAATACCCGATGTTCAGCCAAGGTGGCGGAAAAGACAAGAATTTCGTCTAGGTAAACAACCACTGAGGAGTATAGCATATCCGAAAACACATTGTCCATAAATCGTTGGAATTGTGCCGGTGCATTGACTAGTCCAAAAGGCATTACTCTATATTCGTAATGTCCTAGAGGTGTCCGAAAAGCCGTCTTCCATTCATCCCCTTCGCGGAGTCTTAAAAGGTGATAAGCTCCTCTCAAATCCAGCTTGGTGAAGATTTGGGCACCCTGGACAGCTTCAATAATGTCCTTCATCAATGGCATAGGATATCTGTCTCGCACCGTAAGACTATTCAGACCTCTGTAATCTATGCATGGGCGTAGTTCTGTTGTTCCTTTTTTGGGAATAAAAAATAGAGACGCTCCTGCTGAGGAAGATGACTCTCTAATAAGGCCGTTCTCTAGGTTGGTGGCAAGGTACTCTTTCAGAGCCTTCTTTTCAGGTAGTGACAACGGGAACATTCTCCCGCAAGGTACGACTGCTTCCGGTGTCAGATCAATCTTACAGTCTTCTCTGCGATGTGGTGGTAGAAGACGAGGCTGTGTATCTGTGAATACATCTATAAATTCCTGATAAGGAGCTGGTATCATGTTGACACTGAAGGAAGGATGCAGTGTTGCTTGAATAATCGGGGTGTTTTCAGTGGTTAAACAATGTTGATCGCAGTATTGCGATTTGAAGTCAACTGTATTCAAACTCCAATCAATGTGGGGATTATGTTTTCTCAACCAAGGGATTCCCAGTATGACCGGAAAATGTGCCGCCCTGATCAGATCGAATGAGAGGTATTCCTGATGATTAGCCATCTTTACTTTCAACTCCTGTGTTTCGTGACTAATGGGACCTGATGTTAGTGGGGTACCATCGACTCCTTCCACCGGAATAGATTTGATCTTCGGTCGTCTTGGTAAGAGAAGTTCCTTGGCCCACTTGTCGTCCACAAAGTTGCCCGCCGCTCCACAGTCCAACATGGCGATGCACTCCACGGACCCTGTCGGTTCCCACTCTATTAGTATCTTGATTACCATAAGACTGTTACAGTCCAACGCCAAAGATTGTGCTAAGTGACAGGGATTTATGGTGTTCACCCCTTCCCTTTCCCTGTTTAAGGTTGGGGTCCTTCGTTTCCCTGTCTTCTGGAGGGAATTTCAGGGCAATCTCTTAATAGATGACTGTTTGACCCACAATACATACACAAGCCAAGGTCCCTTCTTCTCTTACGTTCGCTAGTAGATAGAGGACCTCGGGTAGTTCCGATTTGCATAGGTTCCTCCATAGATCTTTTTTCAGGTATCGAAGAGGGGTTTGGTCCTAATACAGAACTGCGTGGTCTTCTTCTTTCTGCCTTCCTTTCTGCCATACGGAACTCTACTTGTAAGACTAAGGAGACCAGGTCTTGGAAAGAATTAGGCCTAGCTACTCTCGCCAGTTCGTCCTTAATATCTTCGTGGAGTCCTCTTCGGAATATCGTCTGTTGGGCAGTTTCAGGCCATCCTGCTTCTGCTGCTATCCTTTGAAATCTCGCTAGGTACGTTTGGACATCCGATGACCCTTGTCGTATGTCGAGTAGATCTTCAAAGGCGGTATACAAAACCTCCTGTCTTTCAAACCTTTCTTTTAGTCGTTGTATGAATAGACCGTAATCCCTGAGAATCGGATCTGAAGTGGTAACAAAAGGCGTAGCCCATGCCAAAGCGTTGCCTGTCAGATTGGATATTAAGAACCCAATCTTGGTTCTGTCTAACTCGTAAGTTCTGGGGCGAAAGGTGAATTGGATTGTGCAGGCATCCAAGAATACTTTTAATTTCTTCGGGTCCCCATCATATTTCCCACACGACAGGGGAAGGGGAGGTAATTCTCCTCTGTTATCATCCCGTTGAGGTACTTGTTGTCCCAGCTGTTGGACCTGTTGCTGTAATGCCGAGTTGTCAGCTCTTAGGGACTGCACTTCAGCTGTTAGAGCCTGAATGGCGTTTACCATTTCCTGATATTGTTCTAGAGAGGCCATCTTTTCTGGGCGTTGCAATCTCTCAGATTCAGTCTGATCCTTACTGTCTCCACCAACCCCCTCCTCACCTGAAGTCTTTATGGCTGAAGTACCTTCTGAATCAGAGTCCCAGGATTCATCCGTTGGTATCTCCTTTCTTCTCTGTCTCCAAAATTCGTTGGGCTTCTTGTGCGTCCTTACCCCTGGTTTGGTGCGATGGGAATGAGCTCCACTAGAGGCCACTTTGCCAGAGATGCAATTTGCCTGGCAGCGGGGACCCCAGGGAGCCCACCCCAGACCAGGGAAAAAGCCTTGCCGAAAAAACCCTGGTAGGTTATGATTTCTTGCTGGGACAACAAGTCCCAGAATGCACTTGAGAAACTGAAGTATCCGAAAGCTCCACAGAATCCTCGAGAGAGCAGCAGCAGAAGTGCCGGGAGTCAGGAGGGGCAAGGTAGCAGAAGAGTAGTAGGTGCCTCGCAAGGACTGTGAGCAAGGGAAGAGAGAGGGTACCCAAGAGGGTAAGTAATAAACAGCAAAACAGAGGAACAGCCGTCTGAGAACGGCAGAAACTGCAGAGCAAGGCCGTTCGGAAAGCGGCCAGAAGGGAAAAGTAGAAATACACGTGAGCGTTGGATAACACTGTCCAAAACACTGGAAGTTGCAACGCGAGTGCGTTAGCGACTTCCGGAAATATAAAGTCCAAAGACTAGAATGCGCCTTGCGATTCCTGGAATTTAGTCCTTCTTCTATCTCCTTTTTAGTCTCCATCTTAGGTATAGTTTCCAAGGCAGGCGAGTTGTGACAAAATAGCGCATATCATTTAGTCACCGTAGTAGCATATGACATCCTTAAGAGGAGTTTGTTCTTCCATGGGAATACTCTAGAAAGAAAAATATGAATATGCACATTATTCATGGTGAAACTGTTAAGGATTTCAATCAGATACACACCCAGGTCTCGCCTCGCATGTAGTGCGCAATTCAATATTTATATATTTGTGTCCATAAATTCAATATTTTGAACGATATATCACTCATATCACATCCTTCTCAAAATTACCCTAGGTCACACTGAACCAGGAATCAGGCTAGTTTGTAAAGGTAAATATTTATGTATTTATTTAATATTCAAATCACACATACATTTTAATATATATATATAGATATGGGGCAGCAATCACCAAGGGCTGACAGTACAATTCAGAAAATAAGTAAAGCAATTGAATTCACTTATATTAATACAGAATAGAAAACACAGGAAAAAGAAATGTTTTGGTTTGTGAACAGATAGCGGTTAGGTTAATAGTTCCTTCCTACAAAGTACTGAAGGTACAAATGAGCAATCCTACACAGATGTCAGTAATAAGCAGGTATTCAGGAATGAAAGACAATGTCTAGGGTTTAAATACAATCTTCCCTCCCCAAACAAGAGAGAAAACCGTTTTTGAAATTGACACTTTAAAATGACAGGTGAAAATGGCTTTGTGAAATAATGCAACGTGGTCAAAAAAACTTAAATTGATAAAAGTTCTTAGGAAAGCAACACTAAAGCAACACTAAAGAGGTCCTAACCAACATGAGCTACCAAATAAACAACAGCAAACACTTTACATCTGGATGGGATTTCAGAAACACTTTGAATGGGAAAAAGACACGTGTAAACTTTGGAAAACTTCAAATTTGAGGCAAAATTTCACTATGCAATATTCGTTTCTATCCTTAAAATTGAAGAAGTTATAGAGGTTTTAGTGAGAGGCATTTTTGCAAAATAGGCGCGAAAATGAAAACAGAAATTCGGTTTTAAAAATGACAGATTAGTTTCATTACACTATATTAATGACTATGAAAAAGAGGATGCCACCCGGGAATCTTCACAGTTACGTGGCCAGCGTAACTCTTCACGTGGTGGATACTCGATTCCTTTCTGGGATCTACTTTAGTTACTCAAAATCACTAATGACTTATGGTTTTGTAAAACAAATGAGAAAAATCAGCGCAAGAATGGTTTTGACAATGCTAGGGTTCTGAAGTTAAAGATGGAATGGGTTGAGATTGGGATAAGACAATGCAATATATACTATGGGTCACTGTTCTTCCTATTAATACTTAGAGTCCCTTGTAATTAAAATTGGACCGTCAAAGTTCTGGTCATGGATCGGGTCAGGTCTACCGGCAGCAGGGCACTTCTGGTGGGATTGGATCAGCGGCGCAGTTCTGGTCAATTTTGGACTGCACCTCAGACTGGATTTGGATGAGCCCTTCTGGTCACTGGACACAGCAGATTAGCAGGATGCGAGTTTCAGTGAGCAAGCCTTTATGATAGCAAGCCAAACCGTATCAGTATTAAATCCCTTCAAGTTTGGGATGTTTGAAATTGGGTTAAGCTAGAAAGAGTTCAGCAATGCTAAAGTCTGGATTCTGCAAAGAAATCTGGATATTCAAAGAAGTCTGGAGTCAGCTACAAGATGAAGAGTTCTGGAACAAGGTTCTGCGTGGAAATCTGGATGTGTTCTGGAAGCAGTGTGTCTATGTGTAGTGAAGCTCCTATAGTTATCCTATCAAATTACATCACCAAGTTTATGGTGTGAGCAGAATTTCAAAACACACCCCCTGGCTGTGAGTGGCCACAGGCACTTGCCTTGTCCTGGTTGGCAGTCAGACCGGAGCTGTCATCTTTATGATCCGATTTAGGAACTCCCACATTGATTTTGACCAAAACTTAACTTTTGCACAAATGTACATTTCTAAAATGATGTTCCTAATAAAATCAGACATATACATTTCATATTTGATGGGCTATATTCACATTCAATCCCCATCTCTGTGCAAGCTGTCTTTCTCATTCTATCAATTTTAATCATAACAATTTGGATTAATAATTTCTAATTCGGTACATCTCTGGGCGCTTATCAGTGGATCATGTACATACAATCTTATACTCGCACCATTAATAGTTCTGCTGCAATGAGAGTTTTTTTCGTAACTTTGGTTCCTTAAGTGATACAGGTTTCATCAATGTCTTCAAAGCAAAAGCCTGCAATTAGGTTAACATCTACCAATCTTCAGACTTATCCTTCTTCCAGTTGCACAGTTAAAGAGTTTCACATTTAATCACAAATAAAGGTTTAAACATCAAAAAGTTCCAGCAGTTTTTTTCTCTACTTTCAAAAAACAACAGCTGTCAGATCCCTTTGATCAGGGTGGGGTGTAGAGGGAAGCATCCTGCCCATCCCCAGCAAAGGTCAATGCTCAGCCTGTCCTTTGCTCTTGGCTCAGCAAAAAGACAAATGTCTAATGAGTTCTCATTGTGTTCCTTGTTGTCAATATGTGGGAACCATTAGGCTTCCTGTATCAAGGGAGTGTCAAACTGAGATGTCAACCTTTCCCAGGCTGGTCACTGCCCAATCAGAATTAAGCAGTTACTTAACTCCAATACTGGGTTGCTTTTAAAATTCACAATAAAGTCTTTTCTTTAACAAATATAAAAATAAGCATGCTTTAAATAGGCGCTTTTGCAATTTCTTCAGGAAAAAGAAACACATTTAAACTGGGTTTGACAGCTAAGTTTCTTATGCAGCTGTCAGTCAGTGAGGCCTGGATTCCTCTGACTGCACTGGATAATCTATGATTTCAGCACACTTTTCCTTTCAATAATTCACTGGGAAATGACTGAATTTAGACCCAAAACAGGACTTTGAAGGTTGCCATTGATTAGGAAGCTTTATTTAAGGGCATCTTCGGATTTTAGCCCACTGGCCTTGATTCATGTGACAGGTAACAGCACTGACTAACATTCTCCTGGAGGGAGTTCTTGTTTTGACATCAGCTTTGCCTGTGATTGGCAGGGTGAAGCAGCCTTCTTTTGATTACTGAACCCTGCACAGTTTTGCAGATTTGGCACGCACAGGGGTTAGCACATCCATTTCTGGCAGTTTTCTTTCCCCCATTGGCAAAGGGGTGTAGTAGGGCGCATTTGCATGGGTTGAAGTATCCCACAACACAGTTACATTCAGTGAGAGCTGTGTTGTGCTGAATTTGCTTTGTGTTCTTCATGCTCTTCTCTATGGCATCGTATGTAAAACACGGTGAGTGCTTATATTATCCTAATGTTCGGCTCCATGTTGGATTGCAAGTTGTCTGTTGCATTCCTTTTGATAGAAAGGAAAGACCATTTTTCTACGTGAAACGTAATGGTTTCTAACCTTACTGGCAGACTTGCGCTCACTAAGAGACAATCTTCAAGACACACTGGTACATGCTAGCTGGGTAAGTGGTGCAATAGACCTTCTTTATCTGTAGGATGAAACCTAAATAAAAGGTCTTCATATGTGGCACGTATCATATTAACTCGACCCACAAAGCCATTGTGGAATGGGAGCTGCTGGGTCCATCACCTCTGAAAGCAATGCAGGACTAACCCTTCACATGAAACCCAGCATCACGTTACTAGAAGAGGTGCTTTACTTCCATTAGGAGGTAAACTGCGGGGCAGATGGCCCACCTGGTTGAGATGGGGTCAAGGACATTCATTTCAATTCACGTTAAACACAAGATAACATTTACTGGGTGCCTTTTTATGGCAATACTCAGAAAGGTTAATTCATTATGGCCCTTACAATTAATTATGAATATACAATTTATTTTTTTGGAAAAATAGTTTATTGATTTTTCAATAAAGAAAACAACATACGAACAATTACATGAATTAATTTTACAACACAAATATATATTTTTTAAATAACTTAATCATACAACTCAATAAAAGTACTCAACATGTCATTGTATTTATCATATTGTTGCTGTAGTGTAAAAGACACCTTTTCCCTGTCTGAAATGATCGACAGATTATGCCGCCAATCCTCAACAGTAGGCCTACTATCATTGTTCCATTAACGCAGAATATGCTTTTTGGCCATCAGAAACACTATTGGTCCAATAGAGTTTACCTTTGGGCACATTAATATTTGCAAGGAACAAACCTAGCACACAAACCATAGATGTACACATAAGGGAAAGACCCAACACAAGATCTATACGTTGTATAACTTCATCCCAAAATGATTGAACCTCTTGACGTGACAAAAATATGTGCAGGGTAGTACCTATATGTCTCCTGAATGTCCAACATGTATTATCTTGGCTTAATTTACAAGACACCATTTCCCAATGAGATCAATACTCATAATAAATGTTCCTCTTCTGCGTAGAATGCAGATCTAAATCTATTTTATATCTACTGGGTCCGAACATTTTCGGGTTCATTCAATATCGGACAACCTTTGTCCCACATCGATTCCCAAGCAGCTCTACCATGTGAAGAAGCAGTACCAAACTCAGAAGGGGTCAAAAGTGTATAAAACGTAGAGGCAGAAATCTGCATACCATTTGATAAGTGCAAGATCATGGGGTGAAGCATACACACTAGCATGCAAGGTTGAAAACAATGTACTAAAAAGGTTATCTAATTCAAGATAACTCTGGTTCTCAGTTGACCACAACTTATATTGAAATTATAAAATGAAAAAATCCAGCAAGTTTTGAGCATCATAAACCTGACTCAACTTCCATGCACCCGCCTTTTGCCACAAGATCCAATACAGTGTGTGATTATCAATTTTTATCGCAGGGTTTTTCCACAGACAGGAATCTTCACTAAGTAAATATTTTCCCCTTGCATTTCATTTGTGTAGTATCCCTGTGCTTGCCTTGTGCGCTGCTCCAGAATGGAATGTATGAATGTTGGGTGCGTGCATGGAAGTTAGAATGTGGGTAACCATGGAGCACTGAGAGGCAGTTGGAAAGGGACAGCAATGGTAGCAGGGAGCACAATGGTAGCAGGGAGCACAGGGTCATTGGTGCAAGTGTAACTAAAGCTTCAGTTGAATTGTGCCACTCAATGAGGTAAACCACTTCATTTTGGCGGTGAGTGCACCAGTGACCTGAACCCACGCAGAAGAGGAATGCGAATGGATGAGGAGGTGCTCCCGTTTCGCTGGTTGCAGTGGATGCTGTAGTAAATCCGTCCCATAGCTAATAAAGACAAAACATGTTTAACCGCATTGGCGGACCAGCATGCACGCAGACCGCTCTCATACTTCTACCAGCTGAAGAAAAGATAGAGGAAAGGACCCAAAGACGTTGCTCAACATGAGGTCATTTTGGGAAGAGATGCAATATTCATTGCTCGCACTGCTCTTCCTTGTCACCATACTTGACGATCTTAATTTTTTATGCTGCTCCTCCTCATCACAGTATTTGTAAGGCACATTTCAACGGTGGTGAAGCGAAGAGAAAGTAGAGCAAAGGGAGACAAAGTGAAGCATGCAAGGAATTACTGTGCATCCCCCTGAGAGTTTCCTTCTGAATCCAGGTCAACCAGCCACCCTTTGGCCGGAATGTAAGGAGTACTGGAAAAAATATATAAAGACTGTGGACCAAGAGAATTTAACTGCGGAAAAGGAAAGTTTCTTCTCTTGCACACTCTGGGACCAGAAGGGTAGCATAAATATAGAGAACTACCAGAATGGACAGATCTTGAAGCAGTGGATTTGGATGCTGGCACTCACATGTTGTTTTGGGGGAGGGATAACAACAGAGGTACTGATAAGAGATCAGATCATTATTCACAAGAAAGACTCAGTCATCTAGGAACGCTTGTGGGTGGCAGGAGACCCGCTGTTGCAAGAAGCACTGCCATAGCAAAAAAGATCAAACACACCCAACTGTGTTCCAAAGAGATAAAAAGACAAAAGAGTTGCAGCAGACACAAGCTGAAGATTAAGGTGACAAGGAAGTCGAGGAACGGGCTCATGTCAATGTGACAAGAAGTGAGAAGGAGTGTGGGAGAAAGGGGAGGGGGCTTCTGGGGAAAATTACACAAAGCCTAAGGAGCATGAACACAGGGAACAAAGGAAGGTTATGAAGAAAGGTCTGCAGATATATGAAGCAATGGAAAAGAGTAGATGCTTCAGGTGTGGCAGGTTTGTTCACTGTGTGACGTCAAGGAATTTTCCTGCAAACGAGTGCTGCATATAAGATGAAGGGGCATTTTGCAGTTGTATGTAGAAAATAAGAAAATAGTATCTCTGGTACAGGATGAGATGGACTTCAAAGAGGAAAGAGTAGTAGTAGTTGGTGAATCTGGCAACCAAGACTTGAAATGCCCTAGGTGTGATAGCCTGATTCAGAATTGGAGCTTGAGAGTGGTGGTTGATAGTTGCTCACATTACACGATCATAACAAACTAAAGATACACCAACCCGACATAAGAGACACCTGATGAATTGAAGGCTCCAGAATTTACATCATTGGCTGGATAAACATCATTGTCATGGGAGGATAGCTCAGGGGCAACGCGCTCGCCTTGGAAGCAAGGCAACACAGAGCACTATAGGTTCGATCCCCGGGTCCGCGCTTAGAAACCTCTGGGTATTAAGCACATTATAAATAACCTATCATATCATCATATCATATCATTGTAAATTCCAAGGACCATTGTGCAGAACTTAATATGCACATAGGTAAAAAAGAGGGGGAAACGTGCTAGAAAGGAAGGATCAGGCATCTTTGAAAATAAGATTAGAACCATGTGAGACTGAACCAGTATTGTTTCTGGAGGGTGAAAAAAGGGAAATAATAAGAAGAAGGAAAGCGATGGTGGGCATGAAGGGACAGCTGATGAGGAAATAATGGATGTCTTTCATGCTAAATTAGGTCTACTCAAGGGTTATGCTCACAAAATCATTATAAAGGTGGATGCAGTTTTAGTAATACACAAGAAGGCAAGACCCATTCTGTTCGCTTTGGTAGACAACGTTGAACAAGAACTGGACAGGTTGGTAAGAGAAGGGATAACTGAGAAGGTTGAATCCTCACAGTGGGTGAGCCCCATAGTGGTGGCGCTAAAGAAGAATGGGCAGCTCATGATATGTGTAGACCCGAGAGACCTAAATAAGAACATTCAAGTGGACAAATGTACCCTACCAATCATATCCAACATGTTGAATTGCATAGAAGGAGCAGATGTTGTCATGACTCTGCATTTATCAAATGTCTATCATCAGATCAGTCTCACAGAGGATTGGAGGGATTTGACTGCTTTCATCATGCCATTTGGAATGCACTGGTATAAGAGAATGCCGTTTGACTGGTGTCATCAGCTGCAGTATTTCACAGGGTGATGACACAATACTGAAAGGTTTGGAAGGAACTTTAGTGTATCAGGACGATATTATTCTGTATTGAAAGGGTGGGAGAGAGCATCATGAGAAGTTGAAATTAGTGTTGCGTAGGTTGAGTGAGAAAGGTTTGAAAGTGGAGAAGATCAAGTGTGAGTTCAAGGCACATGAAGTGTTGTATTTGGGTCATGTGGTATGTGGGAAGGCGTATAAACCCAAAGAAGATGTCATGGAGGCCATTAAAAGCCCACCTGATCCCACTAACAAAGACAAGCGGAGGTTGTTCTTGGGGTTATGCGAGTATGACAGGAAATTTGTGAGAGACTTTTCGAGCCTGACAGAACCAATGAGAAAGCTACTTAAGAAGGAAAACAAATTTGAGTGGAGTGCGGAGTGTGGAGGGCTGTTGAGCTCATAAATGATAGCATTTGTGAGACATTGGAATTCGGAGGATTTGTAGCAGTGAGAAAAACTAAACTCACTGTAAATGCTAGTGGAATTGGATTGTTATGTTATATTGATTTATACTCTGCACTGCTACCATGGAGGGGCAGTCTCCAGGCACTCACGTGGCTCTGCAAGAAAGCGGTCGTGGTTGGTTAGTGAGGGTAGAGTGATAGGATAGGTCCAGAACAAGGAGAAACTGACATCTATGTGTGTTGGCTTGCAGATGGTTGATTGCGTGCACAGGCTTGTTGTATCTGTAAGGGTGAGGCCCAATGCCTGGGTTGTTTTCTATGTGAATGTTTGTTATGCTGGGGTTAGGGGGTGTCTTTGTGCTTTATGTGTAGATTGGCTGGTATTTAAGGTTGTGGTTGTGTGCACTGGCTTGTTGTATCCATATATGTAAAGTCCAGTGTCTGGGATTGTTTGTTCTATGTGCTACTTAAGTTGAGCGTGTGTTTGTGTATAGTTTGGCTGGCTCAGTCGGCATGTATAGTACTTTGGTGGTGTGTTGGAGGGGAGCAGGAGCGGGGTGGTTAGTACAATGCATACTCTCTAAGTTCTTCTAGGTGGCTAATCTACACAATTCTATCTAATGAGATGCATGACTAATAATCATAATTCCATCTAGTGATATGCATGGTTAACATCACAATCTATCTAACTGACTCATGGCTAACGTTCACAAACTAAGTGTAACACATGGTTAATCTTCACAATTCTATCTAAATGTGATGCGTGGCTAATCTTCACAAATCGAAGTGTGACGAGTGGTTAATCTTCACAATTCCATCTAAGTGTGATGTGTGGCTAGTCTTCACAATTCTATCTAAGTGTGACATGTGGCTAGTCTTCACAATTCTATGTTAGTGTGACGCGTGGCTCGTCCTTTCAATTGCTAAATCCATAATATGGCTACCTTTCATAGTTAGGCTAAAAGCAAGGGCAGGCTACCTTACAGACACCCCAGCAGCTACCTCACTACCCTCTTCCTTGCTGCACTTGCAAATTCGGAATACTCACAAGGCATAGTAGGTTTGTCCGTCCTGTCCCCCACTGTATTTTTTGTATATTTCAATTGTACTGCAATCCCATGGTCCCTCCCTGTTGCCCTGTGGGCGCTTTGAAACAGAATTTATTTGCTGTCTAAATGCCTAACAAGCAAACAATAAACTAAACTAAAATAAAATAAAATAAACCATCTTTTCCGTCCTTCAGAAACAAGGTAAAATCTTGGCTCGTCTCCCAGCTTAATTAAGGACGCTACTCCAACTATTTCTCCAGTACTATATCCACTTCTGTTCATAATATTGTATATAACTATATAATTCTTTACTGATATTCAAGACGTGACCTTGATCTGTATCCACATCTGTTCAGAATATTTTATATAAATCTATATTACTTTCCTGTTAGTCAAGATGTGACTTTGATCTGTAACACAAGTCATTTGCCAACCCGTTTTTTTAATGTATTTTTCTGTTAATGCATGCGATTACCATGTGTACTTGTAATATGATAACTATGATGTATCAATTGTTGTACATTCAAGCAAAAGTGCCCAGATACCCTTGGGTTTGGTGCGCTATATATGCAAATAAACTAAACTAACTAATTAAACTAAACTCACACAGTTAGGCTAAATACAAAATATGGCTACCTTACACAGTTAGGTTAAAGCAAGGTAAGGCTACATTACACAGGTTAAATGCAAAATATGTCTGGCTAACACAGTTGGGTTAAAAGCAAGGTAATGCTACCGTACGCAGTTAGGTTAGATGCAGAGTATTGCTACCTTAGACAGTTAGGCTAAAAGCAAGGAACGGCTACCTTACACAATTAGGTTAAATGCAAAATATGGCTACCGAACACAACTAGGCTAAAAGCAAAATAGGGCTACCTAACACAATGAGGCTAAACGCAAGGTAAGGCTACCTTACACAATTAGACTAAATGCAAAATATGGCTACCAAACACAACTAGGCTAAAAGCAAAATATGGCTACCTTACACAATTAGACTAAACACAAGGAAAGGCTACTGTACATAATTAGGCTAAATTCTAAATATGGCTACCTTACACAGTTAGGCTAAATGCAAGGTAAGGCTACCTTACACAAGTAGGCAAAATGCAAAATATGGCAACCTTACACAGTTAGGCTAAATGCAAAATATGGCTACCTTACACAATTAGCCTAAAAGCAAACTATGACTACCATGCATAATTAGGCTAAAAGCAAGGTAAGGTTACCTTGCCCAGTTAGGCTAAATGCAAAATATTACTACCTTACACAGTTAGGCTAAAGCGAGGTAAGGCTACCTTAAACAGCTAGGTTAATTGCAAAATATGGCTACCTTACACAATTAGGCTAAATGCAAGGTAAAGCTACTATACACAGTTAGGCTTAATGCAAAATATGTCTGACTAACACAGTTGGGTTAAATGCAAGGTAATACTACCTTAAACAGTTAGGCTATATGCAAAATAGGGCTACTGAACACAACTAGGCTAAAAGCAAAATATGGCTATCTGACAAAATTAGGCTATACGCAAGGTAGGGCTATTGTACCAAATATGGCTGACAAACACATTTGGGTTAAAAGCAAGGTAGTGCTAGCTTACACAGTTAGGCTAGATGCAAAATATCGCTACCTTGCACAGGCTAAAAGCAAGGTATGGCTACCTTACACAGTTAGTCTAAATGCAAAATATTGCTACCTTACACAATTAGGCTAAAAGCAAAATATGTCTACCTTACACAGTTAGTCTAAAAGCAAGGTGAGGCTGCCTTACACAGTTAGGCTAAATGCAGAATATGGCTACCTTACACAGTTAG
Source organism: Ambystoma mexicanum (assembly GCF_040938575.1). NCBI lineage: Eukaryota > Metazoa > Chordata > Amphibia > Caudata > Ambystomatidae > Ambystoma > Ambystoma mexicanum. Next base: position 348,800,658 of record NC_090922.1, read on the forward strand.
GCTAAAAATAAGTTAAGGCTATCTTACACAGTTAGGCTAAATGCAAAATATGTCCGACTAACACTGTTAGGCTAAACACATGTAGATATATGATATTAGATAGTAAGAGTGGTGGGGTTTTACTAGAGTACAGTAATGGCTTTAACCCACTGCCCACACCATACTTACCTTATCAGTCGCTGTAGGTTGTCTGTGTCAGGTGTACCAGGCAAACACAGAGTGGAGCTTCTTAGTTAGGGAGCTGCCCTTTCAAAGTGGCCCAATATTACACATTTTCAGCAAACCTAACCCTTTTCCTATGGGAACATTTGGAAATACCACACAAAAGAGGCCAAGGGTGCAGAGTCCTACAGGGAAATGTCCAGATTTCACTATAGACCAGTCCACCCCTGTTGGATTTATTTGGTGTAAGACCAGCATGTGTTTCACACTTGCGTGCTTTTTTCAGGTTCACTTTTTGAATAAGCTGGGGGCCATGTTCATAATAGCGTACAGTAAAATGCATGTGTAATCATTTTTCGCATGCATCATAATTTAATTGTTCCTATGGCTGAGAAGGGGCTTGGAATGTACGCTTCTGCCTCCTTCATTTTCTCTGCCAAACAAATGCAGGGTAAAGGATATATGATATGATAGGTTATAAGCACGGACCCGGGGATCGAACTCGTGTTGCTCCATGTCGTCTTGCTTCCAAGTCAAGCACGTTGCCACTGAGCTATCCTCCCGAGATGGCAGAGGAGTGTTTGCACTGCATAGTATAAAAGCAAAGGCGTATACGCCTGTGTGTATTTATACCTTTGTTTTGCACTTCAAAGAGCAAATGAAAATAAAATTGCGTGGAGGGACCCCATTTGCACATAAGGGCAAAGGTCGGCGGTCCCCTCGTGCAGTTTGGAACGTGAGCGCCATTTCAGCTGTTTCACTGCGGAATCCTTTTTGCTAAGCAATTATATTTCGACAATAAGTACCCCAGGAATATTTTTCTCCATAACAATGCCTATAAAACGCCATGTTTTATGTTATCGAAATGCTTGAATCGTGTATTTAGAAGTTTGTCTTCTTCCTCTTAAATATTGCCTGGTGTTTATTTGATTAATTTTGGAGAACCCTGTTCTTACCTTTTTGACAGGCCAGCTTTTGATCGAAGCTTTCCTCTTCAGAAACGTGTGTCAGCGAGGTTGAGGCTGCAGAGGAACATTATAATGTGTAGGATAAAGGCCTAGGCAGGGTTACTTGCCAAAATAGCTCACCCTGGTCCCTTTCAACTGGTAGGCACGAAGACTTGGGAATGGCGGGAGTGAGAGGGGGACCCTTCGTGTGGAAATGCTTGCGAAGTAAAATCCCTTTTAAGTGCGCGCTTACGTCCAGAAAGCCGTTTGTCATCTGCCAACATGTGATGACAGCGGCAGATAGCGATGCATTCCATGGAGGATAGTCGCTGGCAGCACTGCCATTGCACTCTGGCGATAATAATCCACACACATTCCACGTTTAGGGACTGATTTCAGTTGCCGAGCCCTCACTCTATGACACCTCACCACCCCCTCACCACCGCAAAGTCATGTGCACCGATGACATCTCCCTCTGCAGGTGAGTTAGAGAAATACCCACAGGGGGACGGCCAGCTACATTAAAAATGGCGCACTGAAAATATTTGCGGCTGTCTGCTGACGTGTCAAAAGACCTCTAGTTGGTGTCGATAGATTACAAAACCAATCCACATGCCCTCTTTGCATAACATGTCAGTTACTTTGGATTCCCTTCCTGCTCTTGAATGGAAGGCTTTGGCATCAGCGCTAGGCCCTCTGGGACACTCTGAGCCTGCCAGTGTAGCGGTACTCTGCCAAAGTTCCCACATGCATGAACACGTGTCCCTCAGTTGCAAAGATAAGTGGCCAAAGGTTAATTGGCCCTTTGATAACAAGTGTTATAAGGTGGCGGCATTCTAGTCACTCTGTTTAATTGAATGCATAAAACTTAAGGACTCACCTGCGACATTGATCAAATGTGGTCGTGATTGATTCAGATTAGTCTGCAATAGAAATGACAAAACCAATTCTAGATCTAGCGAAAAGGGAGGAGTTCATTCGCAAGCAGGGGCGTTGCTAGGGGGGGGGGCTAAGGGGGCTATAGCCCCTGATCTTTTGGTTGTAGCCCCGGATAGAATCTCAGGAGCTACAGCCAAAAGACTAGCTAGCCCCCAGTCCCAAAAGTTCCGACATCAGCTTAGCCCCGGGTCTTTTCCAGACCTAGCAACTCCCCTGTTCGCAAGGTTGTCAGTCCCCTTAGAAACCTTTATGGAAAGCCTTCATAAAATAGAAAAGGACAAAAAGGAGTTCAAAACGTTGGCTTCTAGTGACAGAATCAAGAGACTCCAGGAAATATCTCAGCCAATTTAAAATGACAGGAGTCTATTCCTTTAGTGAGTAATTATATAAGCTAGAAGCAACAAATAGAAAGCAAGGTGGGACCCAAAAACATCTAGAAATACAGCCTATGGTGCAAATCGAACCCGGCTAGGCAGGGATACATTCTTGTCCCCTGAGGTAAATATAGAAATAAAAGACAGACACCAGGTGTAGGCAATAACCTATTTCTTTTTTAGGGTTTTGGCATTGTGGTACATGTGTATTACTTGGCAACTGACCTGGACTGAACCATCCAGCCCGCCATGGGGCTGGATGGAATGTTGAACTAATAAAGAAAAAACAAAACAGAGGACAGAGCTCCTCTGCCCAGGTGTGGGCTGAGCAGTGGAGATAAAAGATTACATAAAAGGGACTGCTAAAATAAAGACGTTGAAGAGAGGGAAAACAGAAGCAGCACCAAGTGGGGGCTTCTTGAGGGGCCGTGGCCTTGAGCAGCCCCCTACGGTTGTAAAGCCTTTGAACACTGGGCTGCGTGTGGGGAGCCACCCCGTGCCATTAACATGGTCCTAGGCTGCATGCCTGGAGAAGCCCAGGCACCCACACAGCCATGAAACTGTCGGCCCACACCCTTGGCTAAATTGATCAGACAGGCCTATTCCCAGAGTCCCAGACTGTGCGCATGGCAGTCTGGGCGAAGACAAGAATAGCTGAAATATCTGGGCTGTGTGTGTGGGGTGGCCCAAACAGAGCAAACTGGTTGTGCCGCCTACTGGCCCGCCTCAGGCCAAGCAGGGTGGGCCCAGAAGATAAGTTCTTCTGGGGCTGCTTCTGCCAGGGCAGACTGGGAGGCAAAGAGGGAGCAGACGGAAGTCCAGATGGACGTCCATCACGTTGAATGACCTGGCTGAAGAGAGGACTCACTGATGAAGCTTGCTCTGCCCTGTTGGGACGGTTGATAAAGTCAAGTCCGGGGCAGCAGAGACCAAGTGGCCCGGATAAAACAGAGGGCTCCGGCACAACATCTGGAGCTCAGGAACAGCTTGACTTGCCCCCTGCACTGTGCCAACACAATGAAGAGAGGGGGTGGGGCAGCGATACCTTGCAATGCACCATGGGAACAGCAGCAAATGATTGTGCATCCCAATGGTAATGGGACACTGCTGGATAAATACAGCACCGTGGGGGTACATCAGTTTCATGGGCAGCTCCCCAGTTCTTGGGGCCACCCATAAAGATGTGAAGAGGCCTTGGGCCAGGTGGCAACCCAGGCCACGGGGCCAAAGGACAGATATTCAAAAGGATTACAGGACACCGCAGTGAGTGCTGCAAGGCCCCCCACATGAATGGGGGCATCTGAAAACATCAACCGTGTGCAGGCTGCTTGCTGAAACCAAGTGGCCACATGTGGTGGACAGGGCCACCCAGAAGGGCAGCAAGAGCAGGGGCCCTACCCTCCAGACTGGGAAAAGCCCCATATTACAGCATGGGGGCAGATCTTCATCCACTGAAAAGGGGTGGCTGATAGTTGCAGTCACTGCTATGTATTATGATATGGTTTTATCTGTTATTGTTTGTTGTGTATTTACATGTATCTTTAGGTGCAGGTTTATAGTCATTGTGATGTGTAATCACTGTTATGGGGTAGAGTCCATGTTAGTATTTAAGCAGGGGAATGTTTATAGTGTTAGGTAGTTGTGTAGATAAGGGGAAGGGGATATGAAAACTAGGGTGTTGTTATGTACCGTGGCGTGAGGTAGGTAAGGGAAGTAGCAGCCTGCCAGCAGCCGTTACTACCTACTGGGGCTATCTACTGGCAGCTTCTACAGTGGGTAGTGCCAGTTATAGGTCAAGCGTCTGTTACATCAGATCCAGCCTATGGGTCCCCTCTCATCCCGCTAAGAAAGGGAGAGCTGACAGGGAAGATCCCTTTATAAAGTACTCACGCCAGGGGAGCACAGAAGGCGATTAGTGTTAGGAGGGAAGGGTTAGGAGTAGAAAATATTAAATGGGATTTATGTGTTCTTATGAATAAAGAGGGGTTCATGTTGAGATCCCTAAAAATCCACCTTGGTGTGCGTGTCCCATGAAAAAATAAGGTAAAACTCAGGTTGTAGCCCATCTTCTGTTTAAAAGCAATTTTATTTGCAGGTTTTAGTGCGTCCCTTTCCCTCCAAGCTGATCAGATGGGTGTGGGTGAAGTGTTCCTGTGGGGACTGCGCCTGACCTGGGGTGAGGGAGGTGCAAATGCTTGCCCTGGAACAGGGCCGGAAAACCGGGGGTACATTAAGATTAAGGGGTATCTCTTGCAGCTCTAGCATTGACACCACAGAAGAAGAGAAGACATCCTTACAAGGTCCATCTCATACTCCCGGAAGACTGGCAGAAAACTACTAACAACCAAGGGGCAACCACAGATGTGGTAACTGTGCAAATAGGAAAAATAACTACAAGCAACAACAATTTTTAGATCAGGGCAGTGGAGGCAGTACAGAATAGGATGACCAGGGACCAACATGGAACCCTAGGAGCGGTCGACATTGGTGATAAAGATACCATCATAAACCCCAACAGAATCAATAAAGGAAGTTTTACAAAGATCCCTTGGGTTTGTGGTCATCGACCAACATGACCTCCATCAGTTTAGATCTGTGCCCTAAGGCTTCCAGAGGAAAATTGACTTAAAAGGATATTTTGTAACCAATCCTCGTTACATTACACACGACAACACATCACCAGATCTACCCTTCACCTTAAAAGCCCTTGCGTCATTCAGCCATACAACTGAGTCCAAGGTCTGAAACCCCTTCATAACATCAAGGACGGAGGTGTGCATCATGGGTCACCCGTTCTTTGGTCACCGCTGAAGCACACTCTTGCTTGAAAAATTCCGACAACACACAATAAATAGCGCATATCATTTAGTCACCGTAGTAGCATATGACATCCTTAAGAGGAGTTTGTTCTTCCATGGGAATACTCTAGAAAGAAAAATATGAATATGCACATTATTCATGGTGAAACTGTTAAGGATTTCAATCAGGTACACACCCAGGTCTCGCCTCGCATGTAGTGCGCAATTCAATATTTATATATTTGTGTCCATAAATTCAATATTTTGAACGATACATCACTCATATCACATCCTTCTCAAAATTACCCTAGGTCACACTGAACTAGGTATCAGGCTAGTTTGTAAAGGTAAATATTTATTTATTTATTTAATATTCAAATCACACATACATTTTAATATATATATATAGATATGGGGCAGCAATCACCAAGGGCTGACAGTACAATTCAGAAAATAAGTAAAGCAATTGAATTCACTTATATTAATACAGAATAGAAAACACAGGAACAAGAAATGTTTTGGTTTGTGAACAGATAGCGGTTAGGTTAATAGTTCCTTCCTACAAAGTACTGAAGGTACAAATGAGCAATCCTACACAGATGTCAGTAATAAGCAGGTATTCAGCAATGAAAGACAATGTTTAGGGTTTAAATACAATCTTCCCTCCCCAAACAAGAGAGAAAACCGTTTTTGAAATTGACACTTTAAAATGACAGGTGAAAATGGCTTTGTGAAATAATGCAAAGTGGTCAAAAAAACTTAAATTGATAAAAGTTCTTAGGAAAGCAACACTAAAGCAACACTAAAGAGGTCCTAACCAACATGGGCTACCAAATAAACAACAGCAAACACTTTACATCTGGATGGGATTTCAGAAACACTTTGAATGGGAAAAAGACACGTGTAAACTTTGGAAAACTTCAAATTTGAGGCAAAATTTCACTATGCAATATTCGTTTCTATCTTTAAAATTGAAGAAGTTATAGAGGTTTTAGTGAGAGGCATTTTTGCAAAATAGGCGCGAAAATGAAAACAGAAATTCGGTTTTAAAAATGACAGATTAGTTTCATTACACTATATTAATGACTATGAAAAAGAGGATGCCACCCGGGAATCTTCACAGTTACGTGGCCAGCGTAACTCTTCACGTGGTGGATACTCGATTCCTTTCTGGGATCTACTTTAGTTACTCAAAATCACTAATGACTTATGGTTTTGTAAAACAAATGAGAAAAATCAGCGCAAGAATGGTTTTGACAATGCTAGGGTTCTGAAGTTAAAGATGGAATGGGTTGAGATTGGGATAAGACAATGCAAATATACTATGGGTCACTGTTCTTCCTATTAATACTTAGAGTCCCTTGTAATTAAAATTGGACCGTCAAAGTTCTGGTCATGGATCGGGTCAGGTCTACCGGCAGCAGGGCACTTCTGGTGGGATTGGATCAGCGGCGCAGTTTTGGTCAATTTTGGACTGCACCTCAGACTGGATTTGGATGGGCCCTTCTGGTCACTGGACACAGCAGATTAGCAGGATGCGAGTTTCAGTGAGCAAGCCTTTATGATAGCAAGCCAAACCGTATCAGTATTAAATCCCTTCAAGTTTGGGATGTTTGAAATTGGGTCTAGCTAGAAAGAGTTCAGCAATGCTAAAGTCTGGATTCTGCAAAGAAATCTGGATATTCAAAGAAGTCTGGAGTCAGCTACAAGATGAAGAGTTCTGGAACAAGGTTCTGCGCGGAAATCTGGATGTGTTCTGGAAGCAGTGTGTCTATGTGTAGTGAAGCTCCTATAGTTATCCTATCAAATTACATCACCAAGTTTATGGTGTGAGCAGAATTTCAAAACACACCCCCTGGCTGTGAGTGGCCACAGGCACTTGCCTTGTCCTGGTTGGCAGTCAGACCGGAGCTGTCATCTTTATGATGCGATTTAGGAACTCCCACATTGATTTTGACCAAAACGTAACTTTTGCACAAATGTACATTTCTAAAATTATGTTCCTAATAAAATCAGACATATACATTTCATATTTGATGGGCTATATTCACATTCAATCCCCATCTCTGTGCAAGCTGTCTTTCTCATTCTATCAATTTTAATCATAACAGTTTGGATTAATAATTTCTAATTCGGTACATCTCTGGGCGCTTATCAGTGGATCATGTACATACAATCTTATACTCGCAACATTAATAGTTCTGCTGCAATGAGAGTTTTTTTCGTAACTTTGGTTCCTTAAGTGATACAGGTTTCATCAAGGTCTTCAAAGCAAAATCCTGCAATTAGGTTAACATCTACCAATCTTCAGACTTATCCTTCTTCCGGTTGCACAGTTAAAGAGTTTCACATTTAATCACAAATAAAGGTTAAAAACATCAAAAAGTTCCAGCAGTTTTTTTCTCTACTTTCAAAAAACAACAGCTGTCAGATCCCTTTGATCATGGTGGGGTGTAGAGGGAAGCATCCTGCCCATCCCCAGCAAAGGTCAATGCTCAGCCTGTCCTTTGCTCTTGGCTCAGCCAAAAGACAAATGTCTAATGAGGTCTCATTGTGTTCCTTGTTGTCAATACGTGGGAACCATTAGGCTTCCTGTACCAAGGGAGTGTCAAACTGAGATGTCAACCTTTCCCAGGCTGGTCACTGCCCAATCAGAATTAAGCAGTTACTTAACTCCAATACTGAGTTGCTTTTAAAATTCACAATAAAGTATTTTCTTTAACAAATATAAAAATAAGCACGCTTTAAATAGGCGCTTTTGCAATTTCTTCAGGAAAAAGAAACACATTTAAACTGGGTTTGACAGCTAAGTTTCTTATGCAGCTGTCAGTCAGTGAGGCCTGGATTCCTCTGACTGCACTGGAGAATCTATGATTTCAGCACACTTTTCCTTTCAATAATTCACTGGGAAAATGACTGAATTTAGACCCAAAACAGGACTTTGAAGGTTGCCATTGATTAGGAAGCTGTATTTAAGGGCATTTTCGGATTTTAGCCCACTGGCCTTGATTCATGTGACAGGTAACAGCACTGACTAACATTCTCCTGGAGGGAGTTCTTGTTTTGACATCAGCTTTGCCTGTGATTGGCAGGGTGAAGCAGCCTTCTTTTGATTACTGAACCCTGCGCAGTTTTGCAGATTTGGCACGCACAGGGGTTAGCACATCCATTTCTGGCAGTTTTCTTTCCCCCATTGGCAAAGGGGTGTAGTAGGGCGCATTTGCATGGTTTGAAGTATCCCACAACACAGTTACATTCAGTGAGAGCTGTGTTGTGCTGAATTTGCTTTGTGTTCTTCATGCTCTTCTCTATGGCATCGTATGTAAAACACGGTGAGTGCTTATATTATCGTAATGTTCGGCTCCATGTTGGATTGCAAGTTGTCTGTTGCATTCCTTTTGATAGAAAGGAAAGACCATTTTTCTACGTGAAACGTAATGGTTTCTAACCTTACTGGCAGACTTGTGCTCACTAAGAGACAATCTTCAAGACACACTGGTACATGCTAGCTAGGTAAGTGGTGCAATAGACCTTCTTTATCTGTAGGATGAAACCTAAATAAAAGGTCTTCATATGTGGCACGTATCATATTAACTCGACCCACAAAGCCATTGTGGAATGGGAGCTGCTGGGTCCATCACCTCTGAAAGCAATGCAGGACTAACCCTTCACATGAAACCCAGCATCACGTTACTAGAAGAGGTGCTTTACTTCCATTAGGAGGTAAACTGCGGGGCAGATGGCCCACCTGGTTGAGATGGGGTCAAGGACATTCATTTCAATTCATGTTAAACACAAGATAACATTTACTGGGTGCCTTTCTATGGCAATACTCAGAAAGGTTAATTCATTATGGCCCTTACAATTAATTATGTATATACAATTTATTTTTTTGGAAAAATAGTTTATTGATTTTTCAATAAAGAAAACAACATAAGAACAATTACATGAATTAATTTTACAACAAAAATATATATTTTTTAAATAACTTAATCATACAACTCAATAAAAGTACTCAACATGTCATTGTATTTATCATATTGTTGCTGTAGTGTAAAAGACACCTTTTCCCTGTCTGAAATGATCGACAGATTATGCCGCCAATCCTCAACAGTAGGCCTACTATCACTGTTCCATTAACGCAGAATATGCTTTTTGGCCATCAGAAACACTATTGGTCCAATAGAGTTTACCTTTGGGCACATTAATATTTGCAAGGAACAAACCTAGCACACAAACCATAGATGTACACATAAGGGAAAGACCCAACACAAGATCTATACGTTGTATAACTTCATCCCAAAATGATTGAACCTCTTGACGTGACAAAAATATGTGCAGGGTAGTACCTATATGTCTCCTGAAAGTCCAACATGTATTATCTTGGCTTAATTTACAAGACACCATTTCCCAATGAGATCAATACTCATAATAAATGATCCTCTTCTGCGTAGAATGCAGATCTAAATCTGTTTTATATCTACTGGGTCCGAACATTTTCGGGTTCATTCAATATCGGACAACCTTTGTCCCACATCGATTCCCAAGCAGCTCTACCATGTGGAGAAGCAGTACCAAACTCAGAAGGGGTCAAAAGTGTATAAAACGTAGAGGCAGAAATCTGCATACCATTTGATAAGTGCAAGATCATGGGGTGAAGCATACACACTAGCATGCAAGGTTGAAAACAATGTACTAAAAAGGTTTTCTAATTCAAGATAACTCTGGTTCTCAGTTGACCACAACTTATATTGAAATTATAAAATGAAAAAATCCAGCAAGTTTTGAGCATCATAAACCTGACTCAACTTCCATGCACCCGCCTTTTGCCACAAGATCCAATACAGTGTGTGATTATCAATTTTTATCGCAGGGTTTTTCCACAGACAGGAATCTTCACTAAGTAAATATTTTCCCCTTGCATTTCATTTGTGTAGTATCCCTGTGCTTGCCTTGTGCGCTGCTCCAGAATGGAATGTATGAATGTTGGGTGCGTGCATGGAAGTTAGAATGTGGGTAAGCATGGAGCAGTGAGAGGCAGTTGGAAAGGGACAGCAATGGTAGCAGGGAGCACAATGGTAGCAGGGAGCACAGGGTCACTGGTGCAAGTGTAACTAAAGCTTCAGTTGACTTGTGCCACTCAATGAGGTAAACCACTTCATTTTGGCGGTGAGTGCACCAGTGACCTGAACCCACGCAGAAGAGGAATGCGAATGGATGAGGAGGTGCTCCCGTTTCGCTGGTTGCAGTGGATGCTGTAGTAAATCCGTCCCATAGCTAATAAAGACAAAACATGTTTAACCGCATTGGCGGACCAGCATGCACGCAGATCGCTCTCATACTTCTACCAGCTGAAGAAAAGATAGAGGAAAGGACCCAAAGACGTTGCTCAACATGAGGTCATTTTGGGAAGAGATGCAATATTCATTGCTCGCACTGCTCTTCCTTGTCACCATACTTGACGATCTTAATTTTTTATGCTGCTCCTCCTCATCACAGTATTTGTAAGGCACATTTCAACGGTGGTGAAGCGAAGAGAAAGTAGAGCAAAGGGAGACAAAGTGAAGCATGCAAGGAATTACTGTGCATCCCCCTGAGAGTTTCCTTCTGAATCCAGGTCAACCAGCCACCCTTTGGCCGGAATGTAAGGAGTACTGGAAAAAATATATAAAGACTGTGGACCAAGAGAATTTAACTGCGGAAAAGAAAAGTTTCTTCTCTTGCACACTCTGGGACCAGAAGGGTAGCATAAATATAGAGAACTACCAGAATGGACAGATCTTGAAGCAGTGGATTTGGATGCTGGCACTCACATGTTGTTTTGGGGGAGGGATAACAACAGAGGTACTGATAAGAGATCAGATCATTATTCACAAGAAAGACTCAGTCATCTAGGAACGCTTGTGGGTGGCAGGAGACCCGCTGTTGCAAGAAGCACTGCCATAGCAAAAAAGATCAAACACACCCAACTGTGTTCCAAAGAGATAAAAAGACAAAAGAGTTGCAGCAGACACAAGCTGAAGGTTAAGGTGACAAGGAAGTCGAGGAACGGGCTCATGTCAATGTGACAAGAAGTAAGAAGGAGTGTGGGAGAAAGAGGAGGGGGCTTCTGGGGAAAATTACACAAAGCCTAAGGAGCATGAACACAGGGAACAAAGGAAGGTTATGAAGAAAGGTCTGCAGATATATGAAGCAATGGAAAAGAGTTGATGCTTCAGGTGTGGCAGGTTTGTTCACTGTGTGACGTCAAGGAATTTTCCTGCAAACGAGTGCTGCATATAAGATGAAGGGGCATTTTGCAGTTGTATGTAGAAAATAAGAAAATAGTATCTCTAGTACAGGATGAGATGGACTTCAAAGAGGAAAGAGTAGTAGTGGTTGGTGAATCTGGCAACCAAGACTTGAAATGCCCTAGGTGTGATAGCCTGATTCAGAATTGGAGCTTGAGAGTGGTGGTTGATAGTTGCTCACATTACACGATCATAACAAACTAAAGATACACCAACCCGACATAAGAGACACCTGATGAATTGAAGGCTCCAGAATTTACATCATTGGCTGGATTAACATCATTGTCATGGGAGGATAGCTCAGGGGCAACGCGCTCGCCTTGGAAGCAAGGCAACACAGAGCACTATAGGTTCGATCCCCGGGTCCGCGCTTAGAAACCTCTGGGTATTAAGCACGTTATAAATAACCTATCATATCATCATATCATATCATTGTAAATTCCAAGGACCATTGTGCAGAACTTAATATGCACATAGGTAAAAAAGGGGCGTAAACATGCTAGAATAATAAGATTAGAACCATGTGAGACTGAACCAGTATTGTTTCTGGAGGGTGAAAAAAGGGAAATAAGAAGAAGGAAAGCGATGGTGGGCATGAAGGGACAGCTGATGAGGAAATAATGGATGTCTTTCATGCTAAATTAGGTCTACTCAAGGGTTATGCTCAGAAAATCATTATAAAGGTGGATGCAGTTTTAGTAATACACAAGAAGGCAAGACCCATTCTGTTCGCTTTGGTAGACAACGTTGAACAAGAACTGGACAGGTTGGTAAGAGAAGGGATAACTGAGAAGGTTGAATCCTCACAGTGGGTGAGCCCCATAGTGGTGGCGCTAAAGAAGAATGGGCAGCTCATGATATGTGTAGACCCGAGAGACCTAAATAAGAACATTCAAGTGGACAAATGTACCCTACCAATCATATCCAACATGTTGAATTGCATAGAAGGAGCAGATGTTGTCATGACTCTGCATTTATCAAATGTCTATCATCAGATCAGTCTCACAGAGGATTGGAGGGATTTGACTGCTTTCATCATGCCATTTGGAATGCACTGGTATAAGAGAATGCCGTTTGACTGGTGTCATCAGCTGCAGTATTTCACAGGGTGATGACACAATACTGAAAGGTTTGGAAGGAACTTTAGTGTATCAGGACGATATTATTGTGTATTGAAAGGGTGGGAGAGAGCATGATGAGAAGTTGAAATTAGTGTTGCGTACGTTGAGTGAGAAAGGTTTGAAAGTGGAGAAGATCAAGTGTGAGTTCAAGGAACATGAAGTGTTGTATTTGGGTCATGTGGTAAGTGGGAAGGCGTATAAACCCAAAGAAGATGTCATGGAGGCCATTAAAAGCCCACCTGATCCCACTAACAAAGACAAGCGGAGGTTGTTCTTGGGGTTATGCGAGTATTACAGGAAATTTGTGAGAGACTTTTCGAGCCTGACAGAACCAATGAGAAAGCTACTTAAGAAGGAAAACAAATTTGAGTGGAGTGCGGAGTGTGGAGGGCTGTTGAGCTCATAAATGATAGCATTTGTGAGACATTGGAATTCGGAGGATTTGTAGCAGTGAGAAAAACTAAACTCACTGTAGATGCTAGTGGAATTGGATTGTTATGTTATATTGATTTATACTCTGCACTGCTACCACGGAGGGGCAGTCTCCAGGCACTCACGTGGCTCTGCAAGAAAGCGGTCGTGGTTGGTTAGTGAGGGTAGAGTGATAGGATAGGTCCAGAACAAGGAGAAACTGACATCTATGTGTGTTGGCTTGCAGATGGTTGATTGCGTGCACAGGCTTGTTGTATCTGTAAGGGTGAGGCCCAATGCCTGGGTTGTTTTCTATGTGAATGTTTGTTATGCTGGGGTTAGGGGGTGTCTTTGTGCTTTATGTGTAGATTGGCTGGTATTTAAGGTTGTGGTTGTGTGCACTGGCTTGTTGTATCCGTATATGTAAAGTCCAGTGTCTGGGATTTTTTGTTCTATGTGTTACTTAAGTTGAGCGTGTGTTTGTGTATAGTTTGGCTGGCTCAGTCGGCATGTATAGTACTTTGGTGGTGTGTTGGAGGGGAGCAGGAGCGGGGTGGTTGGTACAATGTATACTCTCTAAGTTCTTCTAGGTGGCTAATCTACACAATTCTGTCTAATGAGATGCATGACTAATAATCACAATTCCATCTAGTGATATGCATGGCTAACATCACAATCTATCTAACTGACTCATGGCTAACGTTCACAAACTAAGTGTAACACATGGTTAATCTTCACAATTTTATCTAAATGTGATGCGTGGCTAATCTTCACAAATCGAAGTGTGACGAGTGGTTAATCTTCACAATTCCATCTAAGTGTGATGTGTGGCTAGTCTTCACAATTCTATCTAAGTGTGACATGTGGCTAGTCTTCACAATTCTATGTTAGTGTGACGCGTGGCTCGTCCTTTCAATTGCTAAATCCATAATATGGCTACCTTTCATAGTTAGGCTAAAAGCAAGTGCAGGCTACCTTACAGACACCCCAGCAGCTACCTCACTGCCCTCTTCCTTGCTGCACTTGCAAATTCGATATACTCACAAGGCATAGTAGGTTTGTCCGTCCTGTCCCCCACTGTATTTTTTGTATATTTCAATTGTACTGCAATCCCATGGTCCCTCCCTGTTGCCCTGTGGGCGCTTTGAAACAGAATTTATTTGCTGTCTAAATGCCTAACAAGCAAAAATAAACTAAACTAAAATAAAATAAAATAAACCATCTTTTCCGTCCTTCAGAAACAAGGTAAAATCTTGGCTCGTCTCCCAGCTTAATTAAGGACGCTACTCCAACTATTTCTCCAGTACTATATCCACTTCTGTTCATAATATTGTATATAACTGTATAATTCTTTACTGATATTCAAGACGTGACCTTGATCTGTATCCACATCTGTTCAGAATATTTTATATAAATGTATATTACTTTCCTGTTAGCCAAGATGTGACTTTGATCTGTAACACAAGTCATTTGCCAACCCGTTTTTTTAATGTATTTTTCTGTTAATGCATGCGATTACCATGTGTACTTGTAATATGATAACTATGATGTATCAATTGTTGTACATTCAAGCAAAAGTGCCCAGATACCCTTGGGTTTGGTGCGCTATATATGCAAATAAACTAAACTAACTAATTAAACTAAACTCACACAGTTAGGCTAAATACAAAATATGGCTACCTTACACAGTTAGGCTAAAGCAAGGTAAGGCTACATTACACAGGTTAAATGCAAAATATGTCTGGCTAACACAGTTGGGTTAAAAGCAAGGTAATGCTACCGTACGCAGTTAGGTTAGATGCAGAGTATTGCTACCTTAGACAGTTAGGCTAAAAGCAAGGAACGGCTACCTTACACAATTAGGTTAAATGCAAAATATGGCTACCGAACACAACTAGGCTAAAAGCAAAATAGGGATACCTAACACAATGAGGCTAAACGCAAGGTAAGGCTACCTTACACAATTAGACTAAATGCAAAATATGGCTACCAAACACAACTAGGCTAAAAGCAAAATATGGCTACCTTACACAATTAGACTAAACACAAGGAAAGGCTACTGTACACAATTAGGCTAAATTCTAAATATGGCTACCTTACACAGTTAGGCTAAATGCAAGGTAAGGCTACCTTACACAAGTAGGCAAAATGCAAAATATGGCAACCTTACACAGTTAGGCTAAATGCAAAATATGGCTACCTTACACAATTAGCCTAAAAGCAAACTATGACTACCATGCATAATTAGGCTAAAAGCAAGGTAAGGTTACCTTGCACAGTTTGGCTAAATGCAAAATATTACTACCTTACACAGTTAGGCTAAAGCGAGGTAAGGCTACCTTAAACAGTTAGGTTAAATGAAAAATATGGCTACCTTACACAATTAGGCTAAATGCAAGGTAAGGCTACTATACACAGTTAGGCTTAATGCAAAATATGTCTGACTAACACAGTTGGGTTAAATGCAAGGTAATGCTACCTTAATCAGTTAGGCTATATGCAAAATAGGGCTACTGAACACAACTAGGCTAAAAGCAAAATATGGCTATCTGACAAAGTTAGGCTATGCGCAAGGTAGGGCTATTGTACAAAATATGGCTGACAAACACAGTTGGGTTAAAAGCAAGGTAGTGCTAGCTTACACAGTTAGGCTAGATGCAAAATATCGCTACCTTGCACAGGCTAAAAGCAAGGTATGGCTACCTTACACAGTTAGTCTAAATGCAAAATATTGCTACCTTACACAATTAGGCTAAAAGCAAAATATGTCTACCTTACACAGTTAGGCTAAAAGCAAGGTGAGGCTGCCTTACACAGTTAGGCTAAATGCAGAATATGGCTACCTTACACAGTTAGGCTAAAAATAAGTTAAGGCTACCTTACACAGTTAGGCTAAATGCAAAATATGTCCGACTAACACTGTTAGGCTAAACACATGTAGATATATGATATTAGATAGTAAGAGTGGTGGGGTTTTACTAGAGTACAGTAATGGCTTTAACCCACTGCCCACACCATACTTACCTTATCAGTCGCTGTAGGTTGTCTGTGTCAGGTGTACCAGGCAAACACAGAGTGGAGCTTCTTAGTTGGGGAGCTGCCCTTTGCCTCTGGTCCTTAGCCAATGGCTGTCCAGGCAAGGCTGCCCCAGGCAGAGCCTTCAAGTATGTGCATCCGGTCACATAGCCACAACTCAGCCTATTGGAGCGGCCTGTGGGTAGCCATGGAGGATCGAGGAGGGGAGGAGGTGGTACATGGCTTCCTGGCCATATGCACAGGCACATGGACATGGACCAATGAGGGTTAGGATAGTGGGGAGTTGGAGGCATGGGCAAAACAGACAAGGGAAGATGAAATTAAAAGCCAACCAAAATGGAAACTGCTCACACACAGAAAATCTTTAAGGGTAAGCAAAACACACAAGGGAAAAATGACATAAAAGCCAACAAAAGAGAATGCTCACACTCAGAGGATGGTTGGGTTACAGTGCATGCCAAAAGCTGTGCCCTGGACTTAACAGTTGCACAAACTCTGCTGCAATGAATCATAAGGCGCCCAGCATGTACATAAGGCATTCAGGTGCTACATGGCTTCCTGGTCACGTGCTCTGGCACAGGCACACGGACCAATGGAGGATAGGAGGGAGGGGATGTGGGGGAACTGCCAAAACAAATGAGGGAAGTCAAAATGGTTAGGTGCTGTCTCATTGCAGGTGGTTGATGATAATAAAAGAGTGATTTACCAAACTTCTGAAGTAGAGATACTACGTAATAGAAAGAGAATTATGGCATGTGTTTGGGGGAGTGAACTACCTATGCAAATATGTGTGGGGGAACAGGTTTACCATTTGTTCTGGCCATAATCTATTGGTCCAAATGTTGACAGGGAAGGGCATGTGCAAAGCGACTCATAAGCTAGCGAGATTGAGTATAAGGTTACCAGACTGTGATTATGATGTCAGACATGTGCCGGGAGTAAAGAATCAGGTGGCAGATTTCCTCTCGAGATTTCATCTCCTCTTCCTCCTGCCATTGCAGTAGTGGCAGGGGTTTTAGATGACATTTCGAAAGAGAGTTGGTTTGAAGAGCTTCAGGCAGATGAAGTGTTGAGCAAAGATACGGCCTACACAATTAGAGTATGGTCCCAATAAGAGAAGTTAGATGCACGTAGCTTACTGTTTTGGGAGGTTAGAGAGGAGTGCTCTATTGAGGGAGATCTACTTGCTAGAGCGGACACATTGATAACACCTGAAATCTTGATCTTGAAAGAGGAACTTATTCAAAGAGCACACCAGGGTCAAATCAGGTTGACAGGAACCAAGCAGAATGTTAGGTCAAAGTACTGGTGGCCTGGTATGGACGTCAAGGTTGAGAGGTTCATGAGGTGTTTTTGACCCTGCCAGAATTCAGACAAAAGTTGCAAGGTGCAAAGATCTGAGTTGGTGGCCATGCACAGGCCGGAAAAAGCATTGGAACAATTAGGTATAGACATTGTTGGCCTTTATGGTAATCTTGGGAGAGGGAAAAGAGTTCTTATTGTACTGGTAGACTACTGCTCCAAATATGTTAAGGCTAAGATGGTGAGCAGTGTGAGCCTGAATGGTGCAATCAAGCTTTTAGAATGAGTATTTAGAAGGGAATAATATCCCAAAAGAATGATTAGCAACAATGTAATACAATTCAGAAGTGATGAAATGAAGAGATATGCAAGGTCTATGGCTATTGAGTAGAAGGTCTCAACCAATTATCATCCCCAGACTAATCGGATGGTGACGAGGTGCAACAGGGTCTTGGTTGAAACTGTGAGCAAGTGTTTAGGAATGATCTAGTGATTGAGACAGCCATTGATAACAAGTTGTGGTCTATAAGGACATCAGTCTGGAGAGATACTGGGAAATCTTCCTTTATGATGATGAGAGGAAGGGAAACCAACACAGCATTGAAACCTTTATGGGTCAATAGTTGGGAGATGCGTAAAGAATGTAAGACAGACAAATGTGAGCATGCTGATTGCAAACCGGGAGGTGCAAGCCAGGTGACTTGGTAAGTTAGGATTTGGAAAGGTAGGTTGACAGGAAAAGGAGAGTCTACGTTTTAAAGGCCTGTTCTGATGAAGGAAGTATTTGCCAATGTGGTTAGAATTCAGGATGGGTCAATTTGGAATGTGGACCGAGTGAGCAAGTGGAATTGGGATGGTCCAAGAAAGGGCAGGTTTCCTCCATTACGTGGATGACGTCTTTGATGGAAACAGTGCCACAAGTTAGAATCCAATGATCATGGGTGGTGTGGATGATGGTGGGAGGAGCATTCAGTGTGGTTCGAATGACTGTGTTGTACTAAGAGAAAGGACCAGAAGACCTTCCATTTTGTATAGCGATTATATCATGTGTTGAGGAGATCCCTCAGTGGTCTTTTCAATTATTCAACATTGGTGCTATTTAACTTTTCAAGTTCTAAAGTTTGCATACTGTTTTATCTTAGGTATGGGTTTACTGTTTGGTTTGTTGTTTTGTGTATGGTGGCAGGTGAGTGTGTACTATCCCTGTGCTTGCCTCCTGACCTGCTCCAGAATGGAATGTATGAATGTTGGGTGGTGCATGGAAGTTAGAAAGTGGGTGAGCGTGGAGCAGTAAGAGACAGTTGGAAAGAGACAGCAATTGTAGAAAAGAACACTGGGTTGTTGGTGCAAGTGGAAGTAAAGAAGTACACTTACCTGCAGTTGATTTGTGCCGCTCATTGAGGCAAACCACTTCAATTACTCTTTTTCCATTCCTTTAATACACGTCTCACTGTCATAGGGGTCATATTAACAAGGAATTTATTTTCTACATAAAGTAGGTTATCAAGTGGGATTGGGGAAATAGAATCTCTTTTAATGAGGACCCACTTTGGGCTGTCACTAAAGTCTGCCCTAAGGCAAAGGCGCGATAGATGCAGCAAATAGGCATTGTGATATTGTTTTATTTTAAGGTAACCAAAACCTCCCAGATGCCCTGATCTCTGTAGCACAGCCGTTGGGATTTTTGCTTTCCCACTGTCCGCACAAAAACGAATTAAAAACGACTGTGTTTATTTGTGGTACCAGATTACCAAAAAAAATGGACGGAAGCAGGCTAAATACATATAATAACTTTGACAGTAGAGTCATTTTAGTTGCATTTGCTTTACGCCAAAGTGTCAGGTTCAGTTTTTCCCATTTTCCACAGCACAGCTATTTCCACAAGTTTCAATCAGATGTTGTTAGTGAGAAGCACATTAATATCCCTGGTAAACCTGGATACCCAAATATTTAAAACCGTTATCCGCTCATAAGCCCCGAGCCCCTCAAAACAAATTCCTATCGAAAGAAGTTGAAATAGGAAAGATTATTGTTCTGGAGACATTGTAATCAGATACTCTACCAAACAAGGTAAACGTCGACATCAGCTCCCAAAAAAGTACGTTCCGGGTCACACAACAATACTAAAAGCTCATCTGCAAATTAGTACCTTTGAGGTGCAATTATGAAACGAAATTACCCCTTATGCGTTCTAATTACCGTGGCTGGGGATTCTATAAATAAATCGAATAATAAAGGTGACAAGGGACAACTTTGGCACGTCCCTCTTTTTATGTCAAAAGAGTCTGATGTGAAACCATTGACAGACACCTCAGCTTTTGCGCCAGTATACAAATCCTTAAAAAGCTGTAAAAAAAACGAGGGTCACAATTAACTTTAAGCAGAACTTGTTGTAAATACTTCCAATTCACTCTATCCAAAGCTTTTTCAGTGTCGATACTGACAGCTGCACACGCTTCTACAGAGTGTTTCCTAATGTGAATAACATCTAACTATTCTCTCATATTATCATAGCTATTATGGCCAATTACGAAACCTGTCTGATTTTAATGATATGATAGGTCATTTACAACACGCCTGTACACAAGTGTTTCTAGGCGCACCAAGGCAAGGGAGGGAAGCCAGAGGGAGGACAAGGCAAACGATCTTACTAGGCCTTTTTGCCATTCAGATCATGCAAGTGTGAGAACCAGCAGTGCAAGGGGAAGGGGGGAATGCAAAGGAGAGGGAAGGGGAAACAGGGCAGCAATGCTCTGAGTGAGTGTAACCAGGGCAGCACGACTCTGGGTAAGTGCCAGGAGGCAAGGGACTGCCAAAGGTCAAAGGTCACTTTTCAAGGGTCGAAAATGAATATAATTGTGACCAGTCCATGGTGAATACTGTGAACAAGATGATACATGCATGCTTGTAGCCTTCTCATAGCTCTGCATTGCAATAAGCATTGACAATGGACAAAGCTGGAGAACTTAACAGAAAATATATTTGGTTGGGAAATAATATGGGATATGAGCAGGGCAAAGGATGTGTGAGTGGGTTAGGGAACCACACTGATGTCCAACGTGATGCGTAGTGCCGAGATGTCTGTCTGTGTCATGATGTCCTACCTCCAAGGAGCCAGGTCCGACCCAGCAACCCCAGAGGCAGGCATCATTCCCCCCAGGGAAGTGCCAGCGGGCCCAATCTGGGGCCCTTTGGACACAGTCCTGGCGCCTTAGGCACCAGGCTCATGTTAGACCCCTGTCCTGGCGCCTTAGGCGCCAGGCTCATAAAGCTAGACATGTGTTCAAGTGTTTTAATGTGCACTTACCTGATGCAGACCATGCTGCTACATCCAGGCCCTCTTGAGGCCTGAATGGAACTACTTTACCTGTGGGACTACTTTCCACCTGGGTGTGGTCAGGGAAGGATATATACCTGATCGGTGGAAGGATACATATCTGGAACTTCTTCCAAAGCTATTTAAACCACACCCGATCAGCAACTCACGGTTCGCGTTGTTCTGCTCCTTGCAGCTGGACGCTCACCGTGTCAGCTCCTGCATCTGGACTTCAGCCACAACTGTCAGCATCCTGGGTCGCCTGCAAGGGGAGATAAGAGAGAATTGGAGAGAAAGAAGACCTTACCTGATAAAGCTGCATCACAGAGACATCACACCGACGATCCTGAAAGGGAAGACATCATTTTAAAAGCATTTCGCTTCGATCGCTGCAGCGCTGCATTTCACTCACCTTTCCTGGGCGCCTCCATCTTCAGCAGCGATCATCCGGATCCGCACCCGCTCCCCTGAGCCTAGAGAGAAAAAGACAAGAAAACAAGGTGAGAGAAGGAAAGGAATAGGAAAGGCTCAGTTTCCTTCTAAGACTTACCTGTTGGGTCATTCCCATTTCATTTCGGGTCCTGCCGCTTCCTGACATTCCGGACCCCGGACCCTATGGGGAAAAAAGACAAAGACATTGAATGAGCGAATGCAAAGACATTACCTGAACGCTCATCCAGAACTTACCTGTCATTTACTGGAACTGCACGTTTCACTTTGGGTCGGCGCCATATCTCCGGCATTCCGAACCCTGGCCCCTAGGGGGAAAAATACATAAGCATTAGCGCTTGCTGCAATAAGACAATGAACATTATTATTAAGCTTGAACTTTTGAACTTGCAACAGAACTCTTACAACGCCTTATTTTGAACTCCCATCAAACCTCAATCCAGTGAAGTAACTGGGTTTCAACGCGACCCTGCATCAGAAGCAGGATGGAGAACACATCCTTCCAGACCCTAAGGTGAGACTTCACGGGGAATCGTGGAAGGGTATCGTGGAGGGTTGGAAGGGAGTGGGAGGCTTGAGCATTATTCCGTCAGTAGGTAATACTCCCTTTTCACGCACAGGGGAATATTCCTGCGAGCCAGGAAAGCCAGAGTAGAGGGGCCCTTCCTGTCCATCTTCAGAGTCCTGCGCTTCACCATTGAAGAAGCATCAGCACTCGAAGCCAGACCTGCGCCTCCATGGGAATCAGGTGAGCGTGACAGTCTGGACTGGCCCGCCTAATCTCGTCTGCTTGATCCGTAGAAGTATTCTCCTGCAAGTGGAGAAAGGGATTTAGCCACCCGTGCCCCCCCCCCACTGTTCTCGTTCTCCCTTCTTGTCACCTCCGATATCCCCTTTTAGGAACCTCACCTTATGTTTTGAAATGATGAGCTCTCCATCCTGCATGGATTGCAGGGGCACATTGATGCCAGTTACTTCACTGGTTTGAAGGCGTGGGAGAGTTCCGGAGAGTATTGACTCTGAGGTTCCTGATAAGGTCCAGTAAGTATCAAGTTCATAGAGTTCAATATGTCCGATGATTCACTCTTGTCCCCCCTTCCTTCCTTGTCTTGCAGCTAAGATCGTGAGAAGATACCCTCGTGGCAGCTGGTGGCGCTCAGGTAAGAGTCTGTATTACCCGACGCTGTCCGGTAAATGTTGCACGTGTTTAACGTGTTGTTTTCTCTCTCTTTGCAGGTGTGGCACATGAAGATGTGGAGAGTTATAGAATAATGCCTCCGGTGGTAATCAGGTAAGTCTATGGTGATGAGAGTTTTATTTGTTGTTTTTCTCGGCTCACCTTGTTGTTTTCTTTTGTCCCTCAGGTGCCGGAGTTTGGCGAAGAAATGATGGGGGCAGCGCCGAATCGAAAGATGCTGCAAGGACTGGTGAGTATGGCGCGGCGCTGCAGCTGGAGATGCGACGCGTACAGAAATGATGTTCTTTCCAGGTCCGGAGGCGAGATGTATCCGGAATCAGGTGAGGAATTCGAAATAGTTTGTTTTCTAACCTTGTCCTTTTCTTTCCTCTTTGTTTTAGGAGCTCCAGATTCGAGGTGGGCGTGGCAGAAGACTGGATGCAGACTGCAGGCACGGAGAGCGTTACGCTGCTGGATGCAGAATAACGCGAAGCGTGTGCTGATGTTCGGCCGTGGTTTAAATAGCCTCCAAAGTAGTTCCAGGTAAGAAGTGTCCTAGAACCACGCCCAAGTAAAAAATAGTCCCTGTAGCAAAATAGTCCCATCCAGGCCTCACGTTGGCTTGGACTCACTAGCAGCATGGTCTGCATCAGGTAAGTAAAGTCTATGAGCCTGGCGCCTATGGCGCCAGGACTGATTTCCATGATGAGCCTGGCACCTAAGGCGCCAGGACTGAACCCAAACAGCCCCTAGCCGGGGCTGTTGGGGTTTAATAAATATCTGGATGCCTGCTCCCGGAGCTGATGGGCTTGGTCCTGATGCCCAGGGGGTAGGCATCATGACAGTATCCGAGACTTAATATTATGCCGTAAAAGGTTAACAATTCGGTTGACTCCAGGGCACCATACCACTGTATAATTAAAGATCAGCATGAGTTTGGATGAGAGGAATGGGAGCAGTTTGAGTCACCCAGATATTGACCCAAAAGCATAACAAGGAGGGTATTACATGTGCTAGGATATTTCACATATGCTACCAAGTAAGTTTAAAGAGAAACAACACAAGGCAAAACAATTTCATCTCAAAATGGTATTCATTTATTCATTTGGAAAGCCCAAGCTGAGCTAAAATGATAGCTCAAATCAGACACATACGAGAAAATACAAATGATGGTAGATAAGTTAAACCCTAAGACTATTTATGAGTTAAAGACCAAGGTATTTTCAGGAAAATGTGGTAGACTGACAGGGTTTCTACACTGGATCATACTAAGGAGAGGTGCTAGGCTAGCGGTTCACAGGGTACAGACTGTATTGGTGGAAGTAATGGAAATGTTGTGGAAGGAAATAAGGAGCTTCTGCATTTGAAAATACAATTGAGCCAATTGACGCAAACGAATGACTGGCTCCCATTGTGATAACACTAAACAAAACTGTTACATTTGTATGTGCATCAATCTGAGGGTTTGAAAAAATTCAATATGGATAAATCAGCACCCAATTCCAAGTACAAGAGAAATGTTAGTGGTGCTGGGTAATTCTAGGCTGTTTGCCTTTTTAGTTTATCTACCTACCATCTAATCTCTTTGTACCAACCATGTGTGCCTATAGATATGCAAGGATACTATTCTGACTGGTGTCTGCATTAGATGTTTTTCAACAGGTGATAGAGACTACTCTTCTTAATGGTGTGCTGTTCAGGTGGCAGTTTGTCATTTGGCTGTAAAGAAGGAAAGTGTCAATTTAAAATTCATTAAATGTGTTGCCTCTGCGATTGCAGAAATATTGAGGCTGTTAAACCCAAGCATGAGTTGGGAAGAGCTATGTTTGAAACAAAAGATGCATTCAATAAGGATAAGATGCGTCCTTTTTTAGAATTAATGGCGTTATATTGCACATTCATTGTGAATTTTGCAGAGAAGACTGCCTTATGAGCCAATTTAGGCAGCAGACTATTAAGTCTCCTAGCATAGATTTGAGCTAGTCCGCATTTAACAATGAAATTCGGCTGAAGTTAGTACAGTTTGAGTGATCTCTTTTCATTTTAGGAATAACCGTAATCATTGCTGACTGCATAGAATTCGTAACTTTATCCTTTGCAATAATTTCCATATACAACTACTTTAAAAAAAAAGGGGCAAAAACATGACCAAAGGTTTTTATAAAACTCAATTGAAAACCCATCCGGGCATGGACATTTCCCTGAAGTTATAGCCTCCATAGAATCCCCAATTTCCTGAATAGGTATATCTGCAGCAAAACAAAGCTTATCTGGCTCATCCCACCTAGGGGTATCCAACTGACTAAGATAATCACGCACCACTGATTCATCAATGTGACCATTATCTCTATGCACATTTTTGTAATATTGTTTGAACACCTCGCAAATGTCTTCACTCCTCCTCAAGATCTCTCCCACCCCATCCAAAATGAAAAGAACGTGGGCCTCATTACAACTCAGGCGGTAAGGGGTTTACGGCGCCGTAAACAGCGCCGACCCTTACCGCCTGAGTACGAGGTCCCTTAGCGCCATGGCGGATTTAACACCTGCTTTTAGCAGGTGTTAAAATCCATGGCGCTAAGGGACCATGGAGTTAATTACGCCACCGTAATTTACGGTGGCGTAATTAACGCCTTCCCCACTCCCATTATGCCCTATGGGGCAAAAATGGGAATGGGGAAGGGTAAATGGGGATTGGGGATTTACCGCCCCGCCAAACTCGGAATGGGGCGGTAAGTCCGCCAACCACCATGGCGTAAACGTAGTTTACGCCATGGTGGTAAAGTCACGGCCCAGGCGGTAACTTACCGCCTGGGTCGTAATGAGGCCTCATGTCTCTTGTCCTCTCTCCTGTTTAGACGACTTGCCAACAACGTACCTCCTTTCTTGCCATGCTCCCAAAAAGCTTGCCTATTGTAAAATAAATATTTTTCCGGTCTCAGTGTAATGTAATTCACAGTCAAGAGAGCGTCTCGTATTCAACATTAAATTCCTATTGACAGCAGAAGAACAGAATTGTTCTTTTGCTTGGCTAAATTGTAATCCTTCTCAAGCCTGAGGAGCTCAGCCTCATTTTGGTTTCTCTGATAATATGCAAATGTACTGTTGCTTTCAAAACATCCCAGACAATTGACAGATCGTTGACTAACTCTTGGCTTTCTGGTAAACACAGTCAAAACTCACTCTCTATATGCTTGACAAAATCATTATCTAATAATAGACTCAGATTCAACCTCCAATGCCTTCTTCCCTTATGGCCCCCATTGATCTATGTAGAGCCATTTCAATGCTAGCATGATTAGCGATCACAATGCTGCCTATATTCGCACTACACACATCTCCACAGAGATTCCTACTAGCCAGGAATAGGTCAAAGTGTGAAGATGTTCAATGAGGTATTGCATGGAATACATACTGTCTAAATCCTTGGTGGAATTCTCACGAGATGTCAATGAGGTCCCATGTATGCATAAGGTTCAAAATACCTTTCATAGCCCTTCCCTCTGCATAGGAATTAAGCACTCCTGACTTATCCAGCCCTTCATCTAAGATAGACTTAAAATCTGATCCTATTATAATTCTTGTACCCCATATCATTTAGCACCCTATTAATGTCATCCAAAAATTCCTTCTGGGTCACACTGTATGCATAGATATTTAGTAGGGTCAAATGTCTGATTTCTACCAATAGATTCACAGAAACCATTCTGCCTTCTAAATCCACTTCTACTTTGTCCACCAAGTATCTCAATTCTTTCCCAATTAAAATAGCCTCACCCCTGGAATTACTTGAAAAACCACTGCATATCTCTTTCACATATGTTCTATTCAGTATGTAATCAATGCGTTTCCAACTGTAAATGAGATTCTTTTAAGAGTACTATGTCAGGCTGCATCTTATTTAAGAAAGTAAGTACTTCTCTTCTCTTAACGGGATTGTTAATATCCTTAACATTCCAATTTAAGAAACATAAGCAACTAGTCGTCCTGGACAATGCAAATTAACATATCCATACCCATCCCACCCATCTGTATTGCCATATGTGCATATTGTGATGAATTTCAGGGTTTTACCAATACTCCCCACAGGGGAGCCCTTGCTTTTGGGGCTAGGGAGGTGAGCCCGCTAGGCAAGATTCCCCCTAGGGATGGTGCTAAGCAGGACTGCACAGGGAGAGATTCCCCTCTTGGGGATAAGGACTGATGTTCTGTCAAGGAACTCCCTAGGAACCTCTCTTGTACACCACCAATAACGTACACATTTCAGAGCAACCTATTGGATCAAGCGAATGTATGTTATTGTAATGTTAGCCATATTATCCAGAATGAACAGAAGTGTATCACGCATACTGAGACAAAGAAGAGAGGTGAGCGAATAATGATCGCTCCGTGTTTGATACACACTCAGACTGTGGCAAAGAAGAATGGGCAAGCAAGAGAGATTGCCCATACAACGGAGAGAAAGGACGTTTAGGTTCTGCTGGGGAGGACCCAGGACTTGCAGATAAAAATAGAAGAAGGACTAAGCAAAATATGTGAAGGCTGGGAATTTCGAACCCGTGGAAGGCTGGAAGCTGCTGACGACCTTACGCATATCTGTAATCTAGAGGCAAGGAAGAATCAGATGACTGTGCAGTGTGGGGGACTGGAGCCCCAAGAAGATGAAGAGAGAAGAGGCAGTGGCGTGACCTAGAAAAGGTGGACTGGTCAGACCAATAACAACGCTGATACTGTTACTGCTGTGGCCCCACAGGACCACACAGAAGAAGAAGCAAGAAGAACCAGTACAGACGATGAAGCCGTTTCCGACTCGCAGAGTCGACCTGACCCTGGAGTCGTCCCAGTGAAGCTATGAATATCTACAAGAGTGAGAATACCTACAGGACACAGCCTACTCGTCCCGGTGAACTTAATATTTACAAGTGCAAGAATAACTATGGGACACAGCCTACTCATCGCAGTAATCCTATAAATATTCACCAGAGTGAGAAAAACTACCAGACTCAGCATACTTGTCCCAGTGGAAAGAGCAGATTCACAAGAGTGAGAAGAAACAAAGTGTGCAGCCTACTCATCCCAGTGAATATAAAAGAGACATTAATAGACACAATGTTCCTGAGGGAAGGGGAGGCCCTGCAGCCTGTAAAAAGGTTATTTAGCAAGCCAGAACCAGCAGGTAAAAGTGGTTGGACATACCACCCCAATCTTACAGAGGAAGTAAGAGTAACGCACCAAGACAAAGCTGAGATAAACCATTTTGCTTATAAAGAAATAAGTAACCAGAGGAATATACAGAAGCAAGGACAAGAAAAGGAACCTCTGAGTCCCACCAAAGTGTTGTTAAATATGAACTTTAAAAAGACAGTGCAAGAAATCATAGCCCAACGGGGTGACAACCCAAATATTGGGAGGAGAAGAAGTTTGTTGTTAAAAGAAAAGGGGATGCAGAGAGTCTGAAGAAGTCCGTGAGAAGAACTAAGGGAACCGGTCCAAGACATAGTCCAGAGCTATTGGCCCTTCCAAATTATTCCTAACTGATTTAGATATTTTATGGTTTTATTTTACTTATTTGGATTAATTGTTAATCTTATTATACTTTTAACAACATGTACTTTAACCTTGTTTGATTTTTTGTTTATACATAATTTATAATTGAATTTGTTTGAATATTGAAAAAGTTGTTTATTCAACTACATTCAATAAAGAAAGAATAAAAAAAAAATAGTCCAGAGCTATTTGAAAATCATTCATTAGGGCTGAAAAGCCTATTGAGGAGAGGGGAGTCATTCTACTGGATTTTCTTTTGTTGCTTTCTCTTAGTGGTAGGACCAGAATAGGTCATCTTTGAAACAGAGGACAGACAATCTTTTTGGACTTCACTACTGACAACGAGCATGCTAGTTAGTTTCTTCGGCAGAGAAACGCAGAGAGTAGGGATAGGTGGGACCTTTTTCTTATCGTTGAATAAATCATCTGTTGAAAATGATCAAAACCATACTGCCTCTTTCTTCTGACCTACCACAATATACATTGAAAGCATAGAGTTACATAAAGACTGCAGGCTCTGTAACGAGACATCTGTAAAATACAACAGAATGCAACAAATGAGTTTACAAGGAGTAAATCAATCACCAAAGTGCAAATAAAAAGAAATAGAACCAATACTGCTATGTAACATGCACTCAATTACTTTATATATGAACCTAAGTACAGATAGTAAGCATAATAATCGAAAAACAAGACTTTTTTTGAGAGGGGCCTTTGCTCCCCACCCTACAATATGTTATCTATGACTGATTAATAATTCAACAGGAGATGGATATATAAAAAAAATAAACTATTCCAGGAAATAAGGATACAAATAGTATATTTAAACAAGATCCAACATCAAGCACGACATTACTATGCAGAGTGCTTGTAGGTTGTACAAAAAGTCAAAGTAACATGAGTGTGTTGTTACAGAAAAAAAAGTCAGTCATAGGTTCACATGGTGCATCACCAGCAACTACGTTTTTTCCACCTCTAGTTCTTCCTCTTCTTTATCCTAAGGGTGAGACTGTCCACCTCTGCTAAGAATCATTCGTTTCCTTTTTGCCTCTTTTTCTGGGCATCAAGGTTGCACCCCCTGGTTGAGTGGTCATGCAGCGGGAAGGGGATTTACCCTTTTGTTTTTGGAAGGTGGAGTTGCGTGCAGTTGCCAGCAATACCGAAGGACAGTGATAGAAGTTGTGTAGCTGCAGGGATACTTGGAGTGCTGCTGCATTAAGACACAGAGGATGGCACTGTCACACACCTAAAGACTAAACACTGTGGCAGGCCTAGCGTGTGGAGAGCTACAGGTGAGCGCTGGAGCCTCCTCTGTAGCCTGCCAGTGGATCAAACATTGAGAGGTTGGAGGCTTTAAAGGTACTTGGGTGCATGATTAAAGCACATCCCGAGAGGTTTTGCGAACATTCTACACGTAAGTCAAAATAAAATGCACGGTGAACTTTGTTTGACATTCAGTGCTTGGAGCGATCTGGTATTCGCCTCCATCACTTCCAACGTTAATCATGAAAACCCGACGCACTTGTCCATGTCAGCATAACGCAGTGTAATACGCACACAGGACGTCAGCACAAGAACGTCAATGTTAGAAAAGAGGACCGAGATCCATTCAGTAAATTGTATACAATAACGGTACACCCCTTCAAAAAACAAAAAAATAACAAGCAACGGTAAATCAAAGCCGCCATTTTAAGACAATAACCAACAAATTGCGATTGTAGTGGAGAGAATACACTAATAACTAGATAGAGAAGTTATAAGGACATTAATATCGTCCACACAAAAAAAGCATTGACAGCCATTGTGTTCACTATGTTGAATTCTTTGGTCTGCTCAAACATTCACGCCTTGAGTTACCAGGATGTAAATCTTTCAGAAATAATCTAGACTAGCTTTATGGTGATCACAAAGGAATGTGTAAGTCCATCCACAATGATTGCAGGATACAGCATAGAGTTGTCATTAAAGAGAATTATTCTGCTGCTTTCACCCCATTTCAGGTCCCCTAAGTCTCTGGCCTTCTTCATTAACCTCTCTTTCACTGGAAATCTCAAGAATTTCCCTATAATGACTTGAGGGCCTTGGCCAGCATTTGGCAAAGAGGCCAACGTGCGGTGGGCTTTTTCAACCTGAAACAGTTTTCCAGAGGGAAGGTCGAACAGTTTAGGCAGAGCTGTTGGACCGCAACAGAAGTGCTTACTTTTGATGATGAAGGTTGGCGTGCACAATACGGTACTAAGAGAATTGTAACCTGACAACAAGAATCATTTATCATCATGGATGTTTGAGCAGGGAGAGGTAAATACTGTGGTATTCGTGATGGCTGCTGCAGGTCTCCATCTGTAGCTTCTTCGAGTCCTCTGTCTCTACCTCTCTCTGCTTCCCCTGTTTTGGCTTCAGGCACTAACATCCCAGGCTCATGGGTTGCTAATACACTTTGCTCCTAGTCGATTCTAAATCTTGTCCAGGCTGGGATCCTTCTTTCTGCACATACTTGCATGAACTGGGAAAGTGATAAAGGCACTAACGTTGGATGTCCTTCCAGTAGGCCAAGATCCCCCATTTGAACAGAGCACACGTTTTTGCTGGTTCCTTGGTCCCCACTAAACAAGAATATGTTCTTGATGGTATCTGTTTCTGGGGCCCGGATTGCTTATCATAGGGTATTAATGATATTTGAGTTCTTTGTATTATTTTATATGTATTGTAATAGACTAACAAAATGTTTAAAAATGTAGTTTGGAATTGAAAGAAGCTCAGCAGTGACCGATGAAATCTTGTTAGATGTTTTAAAAAGCTGTTGTTCAAATCATTTTTGAGATTTGAAAGGTTGATTTTATCAGCTAACCAAATAAATAATAAATAAAACAAAATGATCATGGGGCTGCTAGATGAGGCCCTTGGGGTGGCGGATGTGGTGATAATTACGCTCACTTTGTACTCCCAGGGAGTTACTTTTACCTAATGTGCGTTGGCATGGCAAACAGCATGGACCGGGCCTGATTCACCAGTTTGGTCAGTGCCAACCACAGTGACATTGTTTACTGGCTGAAAAGGCCTCACACTGAATCAAAAACATATGGAGTGTGTATGCCATGGAAATCAGCTTTACACAGTACACTTACAGTCCTCCTTTTCCCAAACAATAAATGGACTGTGTTGGCTGTAACTTTTATGCGGCTGGTCACTGAGTGGAAAACGTGTGTATGCTTTTAGAAATGACTGAAAGTATTCGGTAAACTGGTTGGCTAAACCCTATATCTACATGCAATAAGTCTGGTGCTCACGTAATGCTAATGTAAAGACTCAATGGGGCTCGTTTTAGAATAAGGGGTGCAGAAAATGAACACGTAAACGTGCCATTACACTTTTATTTTCTAACACATCTCATTGTTGTGCCTTTGCAAGATGTTGGAGGACAGCAAAGAGGAGTTTGCATCTCTGCTTTGCTTTCCTCCTTCGTTTTGGAGGAGCAGACGGTTTTACGCCTGCATTAGACTTGTATGCAGGTGCAAAAACGAAGTATTCCAATGGAATAGGCTTTAGTTTAGCAACTGCTAATCACCAGGCGGTTTACATTTCAATCCATGATAAAACACTGCCTGCAAAGTGCCATTTGCAGGCGCAGTTTTATTTCTCAAACAGCTGAGAATAAAAGTGAAGAGGAAAGGTGATTCCACATTCATTTACTCTACACAAATACACTCCACTTGGTGAGTATTGGAATTGCATGCATGACTCAGCAACACTCAAATGTGAGAGCTGGTGGTCTCCTGCATGCAATTATCATATATATATATATATATATATATATATATATATATATATATATATATATATATATATATATATATATATGTATATAACAACTCCCAATGATGAAGCACATATACCGAAAAACTGCGCTCTCACTATAATATTCCTGTATTTTATATGTCACCACCAATGTTACTTATTACCTACATTACTAGCTAAACTGTGGCACTCAACTCATGGACCCGGAGGAGGAAATGACGTGTCACGTGAGCTGGTGTACCGAACACATGATGCACGGCATGCTACCGGGGACAACACAAGGGCGTTGCTCGTGAGCTATCTGGCAGGCTTCTTACTTCATGCCAATGCTTAGTGGACGTCATTACATTTATGCTGATGCTTGCAGTCCTTCAATTGGAATCTGTCCATTGTGGGAGGAACGTGTGTTTTGCAGAGAATGTTAATTGTGAACCCCTTCCCCATGCCTCATGCAGTGTCACGTGTTGCACACGTGACACATACCATGTGATAAACTTAATAAAAAGGGCTGCACGGCAACCTGTTTGGCAGTTTGAACACCAACTCACCGACTCCAGTGTGCATTCATGGCAAGCATGCAGGAGGGGGCCTGGTCATACCAAGCCCCCTAACAATGGGGACACGGTCTGTGAGAACCCGTCTGCAGCCTGGCCATGGCTAAGAACATGCGGAGGGGAGCACCGCCATGCAGGAGCACTCACATCCCCTGTCAGATCTTGTCTGACGACCGTCAGCTGGGCTGGCGAGGTCCCGCGGTGCACGGGCGCATGTCACTGTAGTCCCCAGTGCGGTCCTACTCGCATCATCCAAGTATTGTCTGGGGCAATCTTGACGCCTGCTGGTCTGCCGGCGTGTGAGGCACAAGAGAGAGAATGAAGCATTGATACACTGCTGGGGAAAGGGGGAAGAAGCGGCTTACACCGCTGCTGTCATCATTGCCCCTGCCGGGCACATGGAGAACCGACCGGACTGACACTGTAATGGCGAAGGTGGCAGCGCCACAGAAATGGAAGAAATCTCCCATTGGAGAGAGAAGAGCAGTGCGGCCTCTGCCGCATGTATAATCTGTCCAGGAGGAAGGTGAGGAGAAGCGGCTTACATCGCCGCTGTCATTGCAGCCTCTGCCATGCACATGAAGCACCGACTAGCCCCTTATCCCGGCCGCAGCCCATATTCATGAGGGTGCTTGGCGGCCAGGGAGAACAAAGGTCTGCCAGCCCCTCCCAACAATGAACACTCTGCAGTGCAGCCTCTGCCACAGTTGCAAAGAGCGCGCTGATGGCGGAGAAGAAACCCCCCTGCCTGACCAACACCTACAAAGTGGATGTGGCCCCGGTGTCCCAGAGTGATGATTCCCCTGCTTTGCCATCGGTGAAAGAGAATTGGCCTCATTACGAGTTTGGCGGTAGCCGTGCCGGTAAAACTGGCACAGCTGCCGCCAAAGTTGTGAAATTACCAGCACCCTGTAATGGGGATGTATGGGGGCATTCTGACCCCGACGGACCCGGTCCGTCCCCATTGCCGGGTGCCGGTATTCATTACTCCCCATTCTCATTTGAGCCCCATAAGGCTCAATGGGAATGGGAAGGTCGTATGCCCCGGCACCATTCATGAATGGTGCCGGTAGCCCTGCAGATAACGTGCGTAATGTGCCTTTTTACGCATGTAATTATGGCAAATACACATGATTTAATTTTCTACTGCATACCGTGTACGCTTTGATTTATTCATTAAAACAAACATACTTTCCACCACTAGATGGCACTGCAGCATTTCTTTTGTCAGCAGCATAACCTTTCTTACACATGATGGTGAATTTCCAACTGAAAGACCAAATCTGTGACAGCTAAGCGAGCAACACAATAAAGCATGCACCCTTTTAAAATGTGTTCATACCCATAACATCTAATCGCTTGATTTGCTAAAGAGTAAAGTTTGCTTTGATGTCCTAAATTGAATATTCTTTAACAACCATACATAACATGCTGGAAGTTTGTGACAAATCTCCAAACCTAAGTGAGTTTATGGCACAACTTATTTTTTGGGGTGATTTTAAAGCACTGAAAATGAAGTGGGTAAATCCAGGATGTTTTGCCTTTTGCATCTTCTAGTTTTCCATGCAGGATGTGGAAAATAAAGGTACAGTGATATTGTTGCACAAAATGATGCTATTAGGATTAACATGTTAGGATGCTTTACTATGCAAGTAAACTCTATAGGACATTATTATTGTAGGTCTTGACACCCATAACTAAAAATGTTGTTCGAAGTAAAGCACAGAAGAAGGTGTCTATGCCCAAATTGAAACAGCGGGTTAAAATTCCAGCTTCGATGTTTAGCGTAAGTGTATGATGCTGGGCAAATAATGTAATCTCATTCTGACTTCAATTGCAAAAATTGGAGTGCATATAAGTTTACACCATTACAAAAGGACAGTTTTAATAAGTGTAGGGACACGTTGGTGTATACTGGTGCTCCTCTGCCAGTGGCTCCAATACTGCTGCATAGAATTGCATTATTGCTGCACTGGCCCTCCCCCATTCTTGTAATACTGGATTTGACACGCAGACATAGTGTCACCAGCCAGTCAGTGCACCAGAGATTCTAGTATAGTGACTGTGGTAGAACCAACATTACATTTTCTCCCCTGTTGCTCCCAGCCACTGAAGGTGCTTGGGCCGTCCAGAGTACTGCCTCACACTCTGCAATGCCCTGTTATGCTAGGATATTGAGTCTTTCATTGCACACCATCTGCCATTTTCACACTTTCTAGGACCTTCAGGTTCTGCAAGAAGTGGGTGTTTCAAACTGAAAGGAGAGAGCAGTTAACTGATTGTAACATTGAAGCTGCAATAGAATATTCTTATTACAATAAGTAATGAAGTTAGATGCCCCTACACAAGTAAGTTTGCCATTTCTCCACAGTCTCTGAAGTTAGTGAATCTCCCAACATTTGAACGGTTAGCCCCAGCCTACATTTTAGTCTAGGTGCACCCATGGATGTGCGCACTTGCATTTTGATAGGCAGGGAGGTGAGGGAAGTCTTTCCCCCAAAATGGTGGTGTTACATTTTTACTGTGTGTGCTCAGAAAAATGTACTTGAACAAACGCAATAAAACTTTAAAGCTGTTACTTCCAAGAAAGTCTTCCATCACCTCTCTGCATATTGCGTTTTAAGATATACTATTCAATAGTTGTTCCCCACGCCAGACCATGGGAGGAGTTGGGCAGAGCCTCCAACTTTGCCCTGCCTATTTTCTGAAGTGGCCCCTCCCATCACGACTTAATTCCCCCTCCTGCCCCCCAAAATGTAGGTTTTGTTGTGCCCCTGCATGGGAGAGAGGTCAGGTAGGTCGGCTTATTCTCACAAGCCACCAGCCACCCTCATCTCTCCCCTCAAAGTGCTGAAATAAAATGGGCGGGAACCAACATATCTGCAATTATTCCTTTACTTGCTGCCTGTTGTAAACTTGCTCTGTAATGTATAATTTATAATGTTATGCTGGCTGTAGTAAGACGTGCGCTTGCTGTTGGGCTATACCACGAGGAATGGGCCATTACCCCATGCAGGGATGAATGGTTCCATTAGCCTGAACTGAATATATTTGCCAATTGCACATGCAGGGAGGCCATGTGCCACTGGCGCATGCAGAAAAGAGATGCTCAGTTAGGATGTGCAGAGAGGAGATGTGCTGCTGCATGTGTATGGAGGCTATGCCAATAACAGGTCGAAAGGGAGTATGTGTCTAACATAGCGCTTTTAGCCAAATTCTTTCTGCTTTTAAGCACTGTGGTAACGGTTATTATCCCATTTCGAATGGTACTTCATTTATTACTGCAAAACAGAGCAGAATGCCAGTGGAGCACTGTTGGGTATTGTGGTGGGGCCTGGCGAGGACATGTTCGATTCAGGCTGAATAAGGAAAGGGGAGGGGGAAAATCGGGTACATTTGGCCCCAGTACATTTTGTCAATTTCCAGCACTGATAGTAACTTGTGTGAACGGTCATTCTTCATTATTGCATTTCTTGTAAGAAAGAAGCGACTCCTCTGCGGTCTTCCCACTGCGCGACACCCATTAAAGGCTGTGTCACGTAATTGGAACTTGGGAAGTGCGCCGCCTTCCTGGCCAGTAGCTTTCCACCCATTCTTTGGATGCAGCGTTTTAGCCTGTGGAGAAGGGAGCCCTGCCGTTAAGACTGGCAGAGAGGAGATGTGCTGTTATAGCATTGGCAGAGGAGATGCTACGTTAGCACTCACAGAGAAGAAATGTCCCCATAGTACGTACTTAGTAAAGATGTGTCATTTGTACGTGCCATGGAACAGAAGGGCAATTAGCATGCAGAGCCGAGATGTGCCGTTAGCTTGCAGAGCCGAGATGTGCATTAGCATCTGCATAGACAGGATGTGGAGTTTGCACATGCTAACTGCACATCCCGTCACTGCACAGGATGTGCAGTTAGTAAGTGCAGGGATGTGATGTGCAGTTAGCATGTGCAAAGAGGATACGTCCCATTAGCATGTGCGTAGAAGGCATGTCGTTAGCATGCACATCTCTGTGCACATGCGCGCAGTTATCACACATGTACAGAGAGTTGTCCCACTAGTATGTGCACAGAGAAGATGCACCTTTAGCCGAGAAGACGAGAAGAGATGTGCCAATAGCCTGCACAGAGAAGAGATTGGAGGTCACTATGGGTAGAGATATGTCCTGTCAACGTGTACAAATATCAGGCTTGCTAAACAGAACATGTTCTATCAATACGTGAAAACAATGTCTGCCATTAGCATATGCATAGAGATGTACTGTTAGCATGCGCACAGTGTAAAGGTACAATTTACACATGCAAAGGACACAAATTTGTTCTTCAAATGCTAACAGCACATCTCTGAAAATGCTGAAAGTTGATGTGCCTTTACCATGTGCACAGAGTGCGTGGCATACTCATTAGTATGTGTCAAGAGGAGATGCGTAGCTAGCATGTTCAGGGAGGATATATGCCATTATCAAGTGGAGTGATGTGCTGTTACTATGTGCCCAGACGGGATGTGCCGTTTGCATGTGGAGTGAAGGGCTCTGCACAAGCCAGACAACTTTGATCTACGCTTTTGGTCTATGGATCCGATTTTACGTATGCATTGGGTGTATGTGTTGGATAAGTTTTGCTCTCTTGCAGAGGAGAAAACTAATTTTTACTCTCTTGAAATTGCATTTACTCTCTAATTTGAAAAATCATGCGTAAAATACTCCCACCTCAAAATATTATCTGGAGCACTGGGTGCCATTGCATCTGACGAGTTGTGATCGCAGGTGCCGCTCTGCCCGTCAGGTCAGACCTGGCGGGCAGAAAGGCACCCGCGAGCTCAACTCGTAGTTTGCCGGTCCAGTAGTAACGGCGCCGGTAGTTTACCGGTGCCGTTACTACAGGACAGACACACTTATAATGAGGCCCAATGTCTCAGGCGCAGAACTAAAAAGAGCTATAGCCCAAGTGGTGGGTCCAGTAATGTTTGATGTACTTTGGCGAAGCTGTGTTCCTGCCTATAGGTGGCACACTTAGAGGTTCCGGCCTGAAACTGTGTTCCTGTGGACTGCCTGTAGGCTTAATTTGGGCTCAGGAAAATTGGACATCAGTGTAATACCATCTTCTTGGACTAATAAAGTGAATGTGTATCTGTATCTGTGCAAGTGCTCAGTGCCCATTGGCTGGGTGTGTTTAAAATGATATACATGTCTTTCATTTTATCTGCCCAATCCTGCATGCGATTAACGAAAAAAGGCACGATAGGTGTGGGTTGCTGTATTGTCATTTTGCGTATGGTCTTTTTATTTGGAATATAGTTGGGATGGGATGTTATGTGTGCACTCCTCCCCCCTGTGTTGTGAAGTGTCAGGTGTTGCACGCGTGACACACACCATGTGATGAACTTCATAAAAGGTCCGCGCTGCTCCCTGTGCGGCAGTTTGAACCCCAACTCACCACCTACTCCTGTGTGCATTCACAGCAAGTATGCAGGAGGGGGCCTGGCCATACCAAGCCCCATACCAGTGACTAGCACAGTGCAACGTATGTGCCCTCTGCTTCATGCAAACAGTATTATAGTGTTTACTAAACGCATTTCTTTCAAGAACCTTTCAGCACAGTAGGCAAAAATGACTGGCTTTACTTAAGCGTTTTATGTATAATCTCTTATCTTTTCAGAGCACCACGTTTAGTTAAATGCAGAGTATACATTTGTGTGCCGTAAGACCACTCCAGTGGTGATTGCCGTAGTATAAAAGCACACACCATAATATAAGATGACATAGCATACCATTTCTGGTGTCACTGCCAAGAAACTCCGTTTCGTCATCGCTAGGAGCAACAGCTTTCTTAATGTTCGGCTTACTCCACCTGTTTACTGATGTCTGGGGGAAAAGACAACACTGTCCTTGAGGCATCTTTTGATACTTCGGCACGTTTTCAGTTGCATTTGGTAGTGCAGTTTGATTTCAAATTGTAGTCGAAATACTACCTTTTGGTTTGACTAATTTCATTAATGATTAATATTAAAAAACGAAATACATTAACTTTGTGAAATCAGTCGAGTGCAAAGATCCGCGGAGCTGCTTAAAAGTTCAAATTGTACCTTTGCATCTCGGGCTCCGAGAGAATTTAAATATTCCTAGTAAAGCTAATTATAGGCAGCCCTCTGGGCGCTGGGCATCTTTTCATGTGCATGTTCAGAAGGCAGGGAAAGACTCTCAGCTCCAGGATTGCCCTCACATGCCTTCCCTCCATTCCCAGGACTCTGCTTGGGCGAATTAGATTTGCATGGAGCTTAAGCTTGGGCGTTTAGAGCGAGTGTGGGGGCTAAAAATGGCGGTGCTGCCATGTATCACTGCCACTGTTCCACGTTCAAGTTTAGGAGCTAGGGTCCGCTTCCTACACCCAAACACGTGGGCACCCTGTCTTTGAAGGCTACGCATGAGGAGTGATACTATTTTCGAAACCAATTGCTACTACAGCTGGTTGTGGACTGTAGCTGTCAACACATTGAAGAGACATCCCTCTTCATCTCAATTCTTCATGTTCATGTCGAGGTTTCTGGTATCCCATTACCTGTCCCCCTAAATAACCGGCTACTCATTCCCAGATAGCCTTAATGTATTGCAGATGTACCCTA
This sequence comes from Ambystoma mexicanum, assembly GCF_040938575.1. Lineage (NCBI taxonomy): Eukaryota > Metazoa > Chordata > Amphibia > Caudata > Ambystomatidae > Ambystoma > Ambystoma mexicanum. The sequence continues at coordinate 348,839,489 of NC_090922.1, forward strand.
TCCCAGGACTGCCTCAGCCACGTATGCCATTTCGGGTCGAAATAACAACCCAACCCTTAATAAGCATAAATAAAAATACAGAAGCAGGTTAACCAGGTCCCTCCCCACTTATGCTCTTACCTTCAAGGCTTCCATGATTCCGATATGTAAGGTTAGTGATTATCGGGTTTATGGTCTGTCGACTGAAATAAAGCTTGATGACGCGACTCGATTCCGATACCCTTCCAGAAACAATTCCCGGTCTTTGTGTTACAGGTTTCAAACCTACCTGTCCAATGGGGATAAGGGATAATTTCATCAGAAAAGGCAGGCTGAGCATCTCAGGATGTGGGCATCCGAAAGGAACGTGCTTTGTATAAGCATTCTTTCTATAATTTCATGCCAGTGATTTGCTGTCCAGATGAATGGGCCAGCGTGTCGATATCTGTACTTGAGGCGGGACATATACACCACACATGATCTTACAAATTTAAGTAAACATGATACAATTCTTTAGACCAATCAATATATGCATATTTTTTTTTAATTGTATTTATCAAAAATATTTCATGTTTAACAAAAACAGAACGTAAATACATTTCTCTTGTTATCTAGACATAAACATGAACGTGAACATAAACAAGGCATAGACCAGAGCTTGTCCTCAAACCCTCCGTTGATCTTTTAGCTGATTTATTCTTTTTCTTTTCCCTCGATCAACGTGAGGGCGGGTTGCAAAATTTTTACTGTGGCAATTGACCATGTCACTTTTTCTCCACTTATCAGGCGGAGCCACCAAAAATCTTCCTTGCGTAGCAATGAGTGTTTCAGAACAGTTGTCAGATAAGATTGTCTAATGCCTTGTAATGTTGGACATGAAGTGAGTAGGTGCCGGACTGATTCCACAGCCCCTTTAGTCTTTACATAATCTGCATATGTTTGTTGGACTTAAGCCTCTGATGTATATAATTTCGTTTGTTAACAGAAGTTTTATGCATATTGTTGAGTTTGGAGAAAAAAAGAAAAATAAATATATGCTGAAGTGACCATGATTCTACAGGTTGCTATTCAACCAGCCCACATACCCCACTTGCATGCGTACCACACTTGTGATGTGCTGGCTGTGGCCCAGGTGGGTCCTGAGATGGCTGAAGAAGCAGCTTGTAAATGTAAGTTTAAAAACACGAGCCAGTGTTTTTAATGGGGAGTGTTTGAATGTAATTCAATGTGTGCGAGAGTTGGAATGATTGTGAGTTTTCTGGCTGCGTCATTGTTTGTATGTTTGTGTGTGCTTATGAGTGTGTGCGTGTGTGTTCAAATGCTGGTTTGTTTGGTGAGGGTCTGAGTCCTGCATCATTAATGTTATGTTGTCCCCTTATATTAGTATTACCCCATCCCAACCCATTATATATATATATAAATGACCATACGGTCAATTGTGCAGAAGGTCAATTTGGACCACTGCAAAACGGTCAATTGTGTCATTCGAGCAATTGTACTCGAACAATTCGGGTAATACCATATTAGCATATACTTTGGCATAGCATCATGAAAGTGATTTACAATGGCAATGTTAACATATATTGTGAACACAGCATCATGGAAGTGATTTACAATGACAATGCTGGCCCTGATTGTGGATACAGGCATCAGGGAAGTAAGTAAAATGCCCCTGTCTAATGTTGGCAACTTGGCATTTATTAAATATTTTCTTGTGTTTGATCACATTTTCATTTGCATTTCTGCTGTAAAATGCACAATTTCAACCCATTATTTGAAAAATGTTCTTGGGGGAGAACACCCTCAATCACCCTACATTGTTTTGTGCTCCCAGGCTATCCTCGGTCACTCGTTCTAAGTCAGGGAGTTTTGTATGCTCCTCCACAGACAATATCCACCAGTGGCAACTGAGCTTGAATCATTTAAGATGCTAGTGGCCCTTATGAGCTGCTCCCCACTCCCGCGCCAGAAGCTGACTTCAACTGTGTGTAGCCTCAGGAAGTGTCAGGAACGCGATCTCTAATGCTGTGGCACAGACCATGTCACATTCCCCTTCATTCTTAAAAAAGAAACGCTTTCATCATACCGCCAAGAGACCCCTGTTATGGACTGCTACATGGTTCCCTGCTAGTGCTTTAGCCCGTAAGTGCATGTTTTACTATCCTTCCGATACTAGATTGGCTGAGGGCCCATTGCCTTCCATAGTCCAGGACTCAGATGAATATGAAGTGCATGACATTCTGGATACTCGGGTCAGAAGGGGTGTTCGCCAGTTCCTTATAGACTGGAAGGGTTACGGCCCAGAGGACTGCACCTGGGAACCTGCTGCTTATATCCATGCTCCTGAGTTATTGTCTCGGTTCTTGGCAGCCTGTGGGGTGAGGGCATCTTTGAGGGAGGGTGCTATCAGGAACACGATCTCTAATGCTGTGTCACAGACCATGTCACATTCCCCTTCATTCTTAAAAAAGAAACGCTTTCATCATACCGCCAAGAGACCCCCGTTATGGGCTGCTACATGGTTCCCTGCTAGTGCTTTAGCCCGTAAGTGCACGTTGCGCTCCAGCTGGTGGTTGTATAGGAGATGCTGGAACGCACACGGGGCGAGCAGGAGGAACTGGAACTTGATGTCACGGCACAACGTTGCCTCTGATGTTTTACAGCGTAATGTTGCCGCAAATGTTTAAAGGGTTCATTCACCCATTAGTGCTTGCTTCTGATTACAGAAGTCTGCATATATTGGATCTTGCTCTTGGATTTCCTGGTTTACCGACCCCCTGCTTGTTACCCAACCTTTGTTTGCTACGCCCTTCTGCTCAATCACTGCCTGCTCGTTTTTTGACCTCTGCCTGCATATTGGACTTTCTCGTGTTGCCCTTTGGATTAGTTGCTACTGCCTGTTGCCAACGTCAGCCTGCTTACGGATAGTTTCTTGTCTACGCTTTTGGACCCTTGCTGCTCCACGGATCTTCTCATCTTTTGCTGGTACGTCCGCCTTCAAGTAAAGAACTGTGTCTTCTCAGTCCTACCTTACCGGATCCATTCTTCAAGTCAAGACTAGGCATCCGCATGCCGGCGGGCATAGGTTTACTTCCTGGATTGTTTAGACTTTTCGGATTTGGTTTGGACTATTACCTAGACGTACTTGTGCCGCCGGGAATAGGGTTCTCTGGAACAGTATCCTTGGAACTTAGACATTATATCTACTCCCCAGAAGAATCATCATTCCCTGAAACCAGAGCATCCCATCCACGTGGAAGGGAGACTACTGACCACTACAACTGCTTGTATTACTACCTGGTTTGGGTTTGCTAAGGTGAGCATTGTTGATTCTAGTGTGTACGTATTATTGCTGCCTTTTGTGTTACTAACTGGTATTTTCCTTTGCAGTGAGCGGCGTTCCAGTGGTTTCCCTCCACGTCTTTCTTTTAATTGACTGTTCTGCTGTTGTTATTCGGCAGAGTTTTACATTATTAGGAAGAACTCTTACTCTACACTACTAGTTCAAGAATCCGGACCCAATTTAGGATTTGACGTGGCGGAGGTAGTTCTGACAGGATGCCAAGTGTAATCTCTATTCATTGTTGGCTTTGTTCGAAGGTGAGAAACAGATTTTTATTGAAAGGAATTAACAACACAAATGCGTCTTGTCATTTGAAGATTTTTAGTTTATGTTGCTTTAAGATCTGTTTACGAAATGAGTGTTAAAAATGCAGGTATTCAATTAAATGCCAATGGTATTTAAAATGTGCAAACTCTCACTAAGATACCCTGTGTTCATTTGGTTGGAATGATGGCCGACCAACCGTAGGAAAATATGTGGGGGGGCTAATCCATGACAAACGCATAGACCTGTGTTCTCTGGGTGGATACAGACTGCAGGCACAGTGAACCCTGTCATACTTTGTTGGAATGCAACAGCCAGAAGTACATTGTGTCATCTCCAGGATGGGGGAAGACCAAGCCTCCACCTGCCATTGCCAGCCTGATTAACTAACAAAGGCACCATGGATCCACCCTGCTCTTTTGTTAGGCCCTGCAGCTGGTGGCATTGATTCACACACTGATAGAGTATATTCCAAATAGGCCCACATGGGGCCTGGCTGCAGAGGTTAACAACAGGAAACTCAACAACTTTTAATATGTAACTGTGTCAACCTGAAACCAGCTCCCGCCCTCAGCATCAATGACAGTGAACTGCCATGCCTGGGGCTGGTGTTTACATTAGACACCCCAGTAGTGGGACACCATTCATAATGTATGAGAATGTGGTTTGCAGGAGCCAGAGAGTCTGGTCTTGCCACAGCTTCAAGGGAGACCTGCCGCTTTAATCAGGAACCACAGAGAGATCCATTAACCAGAGAGGCTCTTTGATCAACAACAGACAGGAAGATTGGTGGGACTTAGTATCACATGTTTACACCCCTCTACCCTTCGTGTTGCAAAGCACTCTGGTTATGAGCTCACACATACAGGACATTGTTGGTAGGGACCCCAGCATTGGTTCATTAAGGTTGGCTTAGTTGGCTTAGCCTACACCAATCAATGTGTCCCACTTGGCTTTAAAAGAGGGCTGAGCCCCACTTTTGGCAGGTCATCTGACAGCTCCACCAGAAGAAACAAAGAATAACTCAACCTTGAACCCGGGCTGAAGATCCAGTCTTCCTTACATCTTCTGCCAGTGAAGAAAGGCCAGGTCTTCCCAAGAGGGAAGCAAGATCCCTCCCCTTAACGTCTCTCAGGGAACAGAGGGAGATCCAGAACTCAGACGACCCTTCAGCTGCTCCAGAACCAGTACCAAATCCCAGCATACAGCGTGTCCTGCTAGGATCTTGAACTCTGTCACAGAAGCCTGCAAAGCATCATGAAGCCAACTCAGCCCTGTCGAGTACCAAGAAGACATACAACAAAAGGTACATTGTGGGTCTGTCTCCCTGGTCTTTCCTGGAAGGCCCCTAGAGACATATTAAGACCCATTGCTGCCTTTGTGATGAAGCCAAGTAACTTTAAGCTGTTGTGATTATTAACCATATCGACTACCCTCCTGTCAGTATCCAGAGTGCAACCCTTTTCCTTCTTTGAAACTGCCTGTCCTCTGCATTCCTGCACAGGATGGGTTGTATTTCATAGTGTTGCTAGAACTGTCTGTTGTGATATAAATAAAGTAGATATTTTTGATACAACCTTTACTGTACAATCCCTTTTATCATTGGGTAATAATTGTATTTTCACTGTGTTGCAACTAACCAATGATCCACGACCTTTCGGAGATAAGCCTGCAGTTCCGTCCATATTACCAAAACTGGACAAGGAGGTTTATAATTTGCTTGTTATTCTAATCTGTTTGGATCCCTTCAGGTGTATTCGAGGTGTGGGGCTGATTGATGGTTTAGAAACCGACATTCAACCCTGGACCGCTGGTACCCTGGAAGTTGATTTGTCACAGCCATCGCATTGGTTATGCTAATTAATAAGTGGTGGGAGACCCTCTTATAGATGGTATGATATGATATGACATGGCACTTATAACGCGCCTATACACAAGTGTTTCAAGGCGTGATGAGGCAAGGAAGGGGGAACAGTTGGAAGACAGAGACAATGATCCTACTAGGCCAGGTGTCTTTCAGATCGTGCAAGTGCATGGGAAGGAGGAAGGGGAGAAGTGCGGCGGGTAGGGGGAGGAGACAGTGCAATACATTGGATAACAGAATAAATAACAATAGGTAAAGTATGGCCAGCTGGTGGCAAGTGCAAGGGTAAGTGCAGACATCAGGTGTTCACAGGGATCACGTGCTGGTAATGCGACTGTAGGGATACAGAAACAGTCCCCAAGTGCGGGGGTTGCCAGGAGGCAGTGCATGTGTGCGACTGGCGGGGGAGGGGACCTGGGCACGAGATCAGAGGGTGGCCAGGTAACCAGTGCAGTTTCTGTTTCAGCCAGGAAATTCAGAAGGGGAGAGAAAGCAGAAGCAAAGAGAAAGGTTTTGAGGTGCTTCTGGAACCGGAGGTGATTCTCCTCATGTTTCAGGGAGGCAGGGAGGCTGTTCCAGAGGGAGGCCCCAGTCGAAGAAAGAGATCTACCACCAACTCATTGCTTGGAGAAGCGACTGATCCTGAGAGAGTTGGAGGCGGATGAGCAAAGAGTTCAAGAAGGAAGATACTTAGGAAGAGAGAGTTGAAGCTATTGATGCCCCAGGCCCCAGAAGGCCTTGTGGACAATGCAATGGTAGCTGCTGATGCTAGCGCAAATGACATCCTTTTATTCCGAAGACACCTTTCAGGTGCAACAAAAGTGGTTGAAGGAGCATGCTGTAGGTGGGGCTTGACTTGGTGATTGGCTGAACTTAAGCCAATGGTGGAAAACACTTGTTACTGGATCCATGGAAGGGGAGAACTGTTAACCCAAATATAGAGGTTCAGTGAGGATATGTCAATTCCTATTCTGAGACAACACATTGTATTTCAAGTAACGCTCAAAGGGCACAGCCACAAGTATTATTCTATTGGTTTGAAGGTGTCATCTTCTTGTACATTGTTGAGAATAGCAAATGGGTCTTTAAATGGATTGAGAGGCACAGCACATACCTTGTGTATAACTGGGATGGTTCCTTCCTGAAGTTAATTGTGTGCCTAAACCCTCTTATTACAACAGCCTCTGTGCAGAAACCTCCTTTTGTTTCTTCATTTTTCTTTTATAGTCACTTCTCAAAATACTGTATTTGTGTTTGTTCTGGAAAGCATTGATCTAATTTGATTCTGAGCTGTACTTGTTGACACCACCCTAAGATATCTTTCCCTTTCCTTGTCACATATACTCTGCCATATGTATTCCTTCCCTAACACTTCAGCTTAGCCCTGAAATAGCTTGTCATGCTTGCCTTGATATTATTGTAGTTCCTGGTACAAGCAACCTGGGAGAAGGGTGATTGCGTTCTCTTAGTTCTGCCTCACCCTCTTCAGACCAGTTGGGCTATGTCTTCACGTGTATCACCATGCTCTTGTTCATTTGTCCCAGCCTGAACGCTGCAGTTTCTCCTTCTGCATGCCTTGGAAAGTGGCCCCACCTTTTTCACTTGTGACACTCTTTATCTACTGCTGGACATGATCGACTGTACATGTTATTGCTCCTGAATCTAGAGTGCTGACATTTGGCCCTGATATCTGGGTCATTCATTTTTTCCTGCGTCTTCTTCCTTCTGTTTTATTAGAATCTCTGTCTTTCCGTGTTCCTGGTCAGTGCACAGGACTATCTCAATGAGCGTTCTAGCTCCTTTAGTGGCCTGGATGAGTAAGCAATGTGCCATGATATGAAGTCCGCACAGATGTGGCTATGACAACATTGAAGGATTTTAATTTCAGGTGAGTAAGGAAGAAGTTTCAGGGTCAAAAGTGCCTGCACGCAGGTGGCCCGTCTTATCACTGCCATCCCATCTGTGGCTTTCCCCACTTTCACTTGCAACCGCCGGCGGGTTCAAAGGACGTCCCAGTGGTCGAGAGATGCGCGTGCAGAGAGGGCCCCTTTGCTCACCTCGGCTGCCCCACACTCTCCCCCCTGCCTCCGCCTCGCAGACTCACCAGCGTTCAAGGGACACCAGTGGAACTGTGAGACAGGTGCAGGGAGATCATCAGGCTAAGCCCAGCGCGAGCAGCAGCTACCACACACCTTCCCCCATCACGCAAACCAACCGACAACAAAGTCCTTCAACTTGGCAGGCAGGCTGCACAAACACTGAAGCACCCTGGAGCAGGTGTGAGTACCTGAAGCTGGCTTGGTATCGAGGTGAGTTGGGGTTTCTCCAATCTGCTCTCCTCCCCTCCCTTGCATGAGAGGCCAATGACTGATCCACTTCAGCTCCTACTTGAGTATGATGCTGTTCCCCTACTTCATCCTTGTTCATGACTTGTATCGGCTGCTGTATTATGTGCTTCATATATTGCAACTTGGTAATAAAAGAAAAAGGGAATACCAACTTCTGGAAGGCTTCTTGTTCCCAGGGGCTGCATTCATCATCCTATCTGTATTTTGCCCACCCACAAAACACCTTAAGGGATTGGAATACCAATAGCCTCTTGTTCACACCTCAATGAAGGCAAGAACGTGTTCTCCCTATCGTGAAACCTCACCAATTGACTTTGACTCCATTTGATGCCATCATACAAAACCACCACAGGAACAAATACCTTGCACACTTTTCTTTTCTGGGAGAGACGAGAGACTCCTCCTTTCACTATCCTTGGATTTATAACCCTGATCCATTCTCCTGCTCTGAGTTTTCCCAAAGTGCGTTTCTCCATTCCTCAAACCAAAGCTTACAACTAGCTTGGCATGCCTCTGCTCTCTTTAAGAGTTCGGTTCGAGTCACACTCACTGTTCCTGACACTCCCAATCATCTAAAGGCTGATTCACACATTGGTTTGCTCCCTCTCAAAACTACAAAAGGCATGACTCCTGTGTGGCGTGATGAGATATGCCTACACCATGTCCTTGAAGTAATCCCTTAACCTCCCTGTTGAACCTTTCTACCATCCCATTTTGACTGGGGCAATATAGTGCAGTGATTTCATGTCTCACTGCCGCCTTTTCAAGGACTTCCATGAATTCTTTGGACTTGAATTGTACTTCATTGCCAGTTATTCATATTGAAGGAAAGCCTTCCTCAAAAAATATCCTACTTAAGAACTTGACCACCGACTTAGCTGTGGTGCACTTTGACCAAGCCACACATGGCCACTTGGAATGATAGTCCATGAGTACAAAGCAGTCCTCATGGTCCACACCAATTAAGTGATCAATGATGTCAAATGCAACTTTAAGCGGGGCTTACCTGTGTGCATGAGATTTTTCATTCTCGGCACATTGTAAGCACCAATTGACTACCTCTTCTGCCTCTGTGTCTATTTAGTCATGCTTCTCCCAAGAGGCCCCTTGTGTGCTGTATTTATTATTTGAGGGCGTACCCCCTTGGGAGGTATGACTTTTTCCCTCTCTGAACAGCATGTTGAATTCCACTCATAACTTTGCATGTATTTGGTGCATGTATTTTGTGAAAGTGATCACTCACTCCAGTGGTCCGAGAGAGCCAATCACTTTTTATGAGTTTACAGGCTTCCTGCAGTTTGAGGTCCTCTTTGTATGCTTTTTTGTCGTCTATGCGTATTAATTGTGGAACCGACCACTACCTGGGCAATCACTGCCCATCCACATGCCCTTCATTACAAGAGTGATTAAGTGGCAGGCGAGACAAACAATTAGCAATTATGTTTCATGGGCCAAGGGTGTAGATCAGCTCAAGATCAAATTCCTGGAGCACACCGGCCCATCTCTTAATCGTGGGGGAACTTAAAATTCCTTTACTCGGCAGGACATGTATTAATGGATTATCGTCTGAATAGATGGTAAAATGTGAAGTGCTCTGCTGCCCACCTACAGGGTAGAGCTTTCTTTTCTATAGCAGAATAGTTCTTTTCAGCTCCTTTCAGAGCACAGGAGGAAAAATCTATTGTCACTTCCTTCTTTTCCCTGATTTCGGTAAAAGCTGCGCCTAGCCCTGTGTTGTAAATGGCGTCACGAGAATGCTGCGTACCTGTTCGTCCGGTTGGGTTCCTTGGTGATGAGGCCAGGCTGTCAGATGATCAGTGGAGACGTGGCTGATGGCGCGGGGAACCAGCCCAACACCAGCCCGAATGGAACCGGATTGGAGGTGAACCGGCTCCCAACGCCACGGGTTGGCTCACCCCTGATTTGCGTGGCGTCAGGACAGTGCAAGCACTGACAGGGGGAGCCTCTGGGTAGAAGGTTCAAGGTCCACAGGAGGCAGTGTGATCCCGACGGATGCTGATGAAGATCGGGAGACCAGAAGCAGAACAGTTCCTCCAGGAGCGACGCCCAGGCAGCAAGAGGAGCAGGCTGGCAGGGGAGGAGAGCCTCGAGAACCAGAAGGAGCATTGGGAACTCAGAACCGGAAGGAATCAGGAAGGACTGGGCCAGGTAGTCAGGAAAGGAAAGACAGGGATCAGAACCAAGGAGGGCCAGCGGGAACTCAGAATGAGGATGGAAGCAGGAAGAAGGGAGCGAGGCAGAACAGGTAAGGAGGCAGGGGTGTCCCAGGCAGAACAAGGGAAGGAGGAAGACAACAGGAAAACTGGAAGGCAACACAAGGGCAGCGAAAACACGATCCGTACAAACCGCGTTGAGATGCGGTTTGGAAAAGGATCAGGGCTCCTTAAATAGGCCCACCAGCACCTGGGAGGCTTGCAACGCAAGCCGTGCCGCCTCCCAGGCATTGGATAACCCACAACGAGGCCTGAGCCGCAGATCTCCCCGAATCGAGCATCCTGTGCACAGCGCATGCGCGGAGAGCGGAGAGCGGACGCCCGCGCATGCGCAAAGCAGTGCGCACAGGAGACCCGGAAGCGCCCGAGACCCAGGACAGCCCCGGACCCTGAAGCTGAAAGCGGGGATACAACCTCCAGGACGGGGAGCGCCATAGCGGGTAAGGAGACCCCAGGACAGGCGGCGTGACACTATGCCCCCTCCCAGAAAGACCCGGGGCCCCAGGTTTCCAGGGAAAATGAAGAAAGAATTCACGGATAAGCCAGGGAGCGTGCATATTACAGCGCGGCTCCCAAGTGCGATCACAAGCAGGATAACCCTTCCACTCGATTAAGAATTGGAGTACACCCCGACAAATCCGTGAATCACAGATCTCCTGAACCTCGAACTCAGGAACCCCCTGTACCAGAACAGAGGAGGGTCGTGGACCAGAGCGCCTAAAGACATCCTTCACATAGTGCTTCAAAAGGGAGACATGAAATACAGGGTGTATTTTCCAAGTGAGGGGCAGCACTAATCGAAAAGCCACTGAAGATAAACGTTTGGCAATCCTGAAAGGCCCATAGAACCGGGGTGCCAACTTAGTGGGTAAATTGCGAACAGGCAGGTTCTTGGAAGACAACTAAACCAGATCGCCCACCTGGAAATCGGGCTCTGTGGTTCGGCCCCTATCAGCCTGCTCCTTCATGCGCCCTTGTGTCTCCGTAAGGGTTCTCTGGGCCAGGTCATGCTGTTTCTGAATATTGAAGACCAATTGATCCGCAGACGGAACAGTGCTGGGTACCACAGGTGAGAAGGGAACCAGCTTGGGATGTTGTCCGGCTGAACAAAAAAAAGGACTGATGCTGGTGGCAGTATGGGCCGCATTATTATAGGAAACTTCCGCCAGATCCAGGTACCTTAGCCAGTTTGACTGAGTGGCATTGGCATAGCAACGTAAGTATTGCTCCAGGGTTTGATTCGTCCTTTCGGTCTGACCATTGGTGTGTGGGTGATAGCCTGAGCTCAAGGCTCTGTGGATACCTAGATGATTACACAACTGATGCCAGAAAGAAGAAAGAAATTGTGAACCACGATCAGAGATGATCTTCTCTGGGAGTCCATGTAACCGATAAATGTTGTGTAGAAATGCCAAAGCCATCTGGGAGGAAGTTGGGATCTTCATGAAAGGAATGAAGTGTGCGTATTTAGTGAAGCAATCCATGACCACCATGACACAAGTGTGACCCTCAGAGGGCGGAAGCTCAACAATGAAATCCGTGGCGATAGTATGCCAAGGGTAGGGTGGTGTTTCGGTAGGCTTAAGTAGCCCCAAAGGCTTTCTTCTGGGTGTCTTCATCTGAGCACAGATTGGACAACTTTCCACATACGATTTTACTTCTTTGGCCTATCCAGGCCACCAGAATTGTCTGGAGATCAACTCCTGGGTAGCCTTGATACCACGATGACCAGCTACTTGAGAATCGTGAAAACCATGTAGAATGTCCAAGCGAAGGGCAGTCGACGGTATGTGTAACCGGTTCAGAAAGGACAGAAAACCGTCACGTTCGCAGATCTGGGGTTTCTTCAGCAGATTGACACGTTCCGGATCCCTCAAGGTCTCTTGAATGATCTTCTGGAGATGCGGAGTTAAGGTCAGTAGAAAGTGTTTGGGAGATATCATAGGTGTGTTCAAACCGAATCCCACTTCTTCCTTCTCCAAGGATCGGGATAAGGCATCAGCCTTCTGGTTCTGGGAGCTAGGAATGTATGTGATATTAAAGTCATAGTGAGAGAAGAAGAAGGCCCATCGGGATTGGCGAGATGTGCGACACTGCAATGATCGTAGGAACTGCAAGTTGCGATGGTCAGTACGGACTTCTACAGGGAAACGACCACCAAGCAAATGATGCCTCCACTTTTCGAACGCCGTCTTGATGGCCAAAAGTTCTTTTTCAATGACTGTGTAGTTCCGCTCACTGGAGGTGAGTTTCCGTGAGTAATAGGCCACAGGGTGTTCGTCGCCGGACGTAGGATGCTTTTGCAAGAGGACCGCTCCAACAGCGAAGTTGGAGGCATCCGCTTCGATGACATAGGGCATCTTATCGTTAGGATGACGCAAAACAGGAGCTGTACTGAACGCTGTCTTTAAACAATCAAAAGCTGTTGATGCCTCTTGATCCCAAAGGAAAGGTATCTTAACACTGGTCAGACGTGTCAATGGGGCCGTGACTTGTGAAAACTGTGGGATAAAACGCAGATAAAAGTTGGCGAACCCCAAGAACCGCTGAACGGACTTCAAATCATGTGGTTGTTTCCAGTTCTGGATAGCCTTCACTTTGCTCGAATCCATGTGTATACCTGCATTGCTGATTACGTATCCCAGGAACTCCATGCTATTTCAATGAAACAAACACTTTTCAGCTTTGGCGTACAGGTGATTACGTGACAGTCGCAGAAGTACTTCACGGACATGCGAGACATGTTCCTTCAGATTGTCCGAGAAGATCAGGATGTCGTCCAGGTAAACCCAGACCGAGATGCCAACCAAGTCGCCAAAGACGTTGTCCATAAACCGTTGGAAGACGGCTGGAGCATTACACAACCCAAAGGGCATTACCCTATATTCATAGTGCCCAAAGGGTGTCTTGAATGCCGTCTTCCACTCGTCGCCCTCTTTGATTCTAACCAGGTGGTAGGCTCCCCGGAGATCCAACTTAGTGAAGACATTGGCAGAACGTAAGGACTCCATGATGTTCCGAATCAAAGGTAATGGGTACCTGTCCTTGAGTGTTATGTCATTCAATTGGCAGTGATCGATACAGGGCCGCAGGGTCCCCTCTTTCTTTTTGACAAAGAACAGCGGGAAACCGGCGGAGGATTTGGAAGGTACGATGTAACCCTTCTTAGAACAATCATCCAGATAATCCCGGAGTACCTGTTTTTCAGACTGAGTTAGAGACTATAACTTGCCATGAGGAATCACAGCACCAGGAATCAGGTCTATGGGACAGTCAAATGTCCTGTGAGGAGGAAGAGGTATTTCTCCGGGCTCAGAAAACACTGTACAAAGGTTGGCATAAACATTCGGAATCTGGGACAAGGAACATAAAGCAGATGAGTCCCCTCCCGGGACTAGAGGGATCGAGGCTGTAGACTTCAAGGATGTGTTGTGGCAGCAACATTCACGGAGGCAAAAGGCAGAAACAAACTTCAAAGTGCGGGACTCCCAATTGATTGTAGGATTGTGACGCAAAAGCCAAGGCAGTCCCAAAACCACTGGATACGAAGGTGACTTGATGACGTCGAGGGCTATCCTTTCTTCATGCCTCTTGATTTGTAATAGCATGCCGACTGTATGCAACCGGATGGGACCGGAAGCCAAAGGTGTACCATCGATGACCTCTACCGGTATAGCAGTTCTTCTGGTAAGTAAAGGCATTCCAATGTTGATGACGAATGCCTCGTCTATGTAGTTTCTGGAGGCCCCGCAATCTAATAGACCATGTACATCAACCGTTTTATCAAGCCACTTCAAAGTGATCTCTAGAATCATCAAGACGGCGGGCTGCATGGGGGGCAGTTGTAACCCAGGGCTGGAAAGGTCTGAAAGCAAGAAAGGACCTGTCGTAGCCTTTCCCTCAGACGACAGGTCTTCTAGTTTCCCCCTTTCTTGATTGGACGCAGAGGGCAGGTACCCAGAAAATGACCAGCTCCTCTGCAGTACAAACACAGTCGCTGGTTTCTCCTGCGCTTCTTCTCCCCTTCCGATAAAGGGCCCCTTACAGCTCCCAGTTGCATTGGTTCCTGGGCAGAATCCAAAGGTGCTGACATCCCAGTAGGTAGAGTCAGTGGTCTGAGGTTTCCCTTCTCAAACCGTCGTCTCTCTCCTTTTCTCTCAGCCAACCTCTGGTCTATTCTCAAAACTTGATCAATAAGTTTCTGCAGATCGTCAGGTTCAGGAATGTGTAATAATTCATCCTTGTATTCCTCTCTTAATCCCCGGCGAAACAAGGTCTTTTGCGTTACCTCTGGCCATAAGGAGTCAGTTGCTAATTGACGGAAACGGCTGATGTAAGAGATGATGTCAGTATTGGCTTGTTGTAGGTCCATCAATTGGTTCTGTGCTGCTGAAGCCAGATTGGGGGATTGAAATACATCCAAGAATGCCTTCTCAAAGGCTACAAAATCATTCAGGATTGGGTTATTGGTAACGACCAAAGGAGTTGCCCAGGCAAGCGCGTTTCCAGACAAGTTGCCCAATATGTATCCGATCTTGGCCTTGTCATTGGTAAAGTGAGTTGAACGGAAGAGAAAGTGTATGCGGCAATGGTCGCAGAATTCACCCACACGGCGGGGATCTCCATCGAACTTGATGGGAGCAGTGTGAGCCATGGGACTTTCGGGCTGTGGAATGGCACCAACGTTCTGTGTCACCATTTGGCGTAATGTTACATTCTCCTGACGGCGTGCCGCCATCTCAGCACGAAGTGCTTGAAGCTCATTACGAAGACCCGGATACTCTTCCATCGCAGAGTCCGAGGTGTCTGAAGACAGACGTCTCAATCTGTTGTAAATGGCGTCACGAGAACGCTGCGTACCTGTTCGTCCGGTTGGGTTCCTTGGTGATGAGGCCAGGCTGTCAGATGATCAGTGGAGACGTGACTGATGGCGCGGGGAACCAGCCCAACACCAGCCCGAATGGAACCAGATTGGAGGTGAACCGGCTCCCAACAGCACGGGTTGGCTCACCCCTGATTTGCGTGGCGTCAGGACAGTGCAAGCACTGACAGGGGGAGTGTCTGGGTAGAAGGTTCATGGTCCACAGGAGGCAGTGTGATCCCGACGGATACTAATGAAGATCGGGAGACCAGAAGCAGAACAGTTCCTCCAGGAGCGACGACCTGGCATCAAGAGGAGCAGGCTGGCAGGGGAGGAGAGCCTCGAGAACCAGAAGGAGCAATGGGAACTCAGAACCGGAAGGAATCATGAAGGACTGGGCCAGGTAGTCAGGAAAGGAAAGACAGGGATCAGAACCGAGGAGTGCCAGCGGGAACTCAGAATGAGGATGGAAGCAGGAAGGAGGGAGCGAGGCAGAACAGGCAAGGAGGCAGGGGTGCCCCAGGCAGAACAAGGGAAGGAGGAAGACAACAGGAAAACTGGAAGGCAACACAAGGGCAGCGAAAACACGATCCGTACAAACCGCGTTGAGACGCGGTTTGGAAAAGGATCAGGGCTCCTTAAATAGGCCCACCAGCACCTGGGAGGCTTGCAACGCAAGCCGTGCCGCCTCCCAGGCATTGGATAACCCACAACGAGGCCTGAGCCGCAGATCTCCCCGAATCGAGCATCCTGCGCACCGCGCATGCGCGGAGAGCGGAGAGCGGATGCCCGCGCATGCGCAAAGCAGTGCGCACAGGAGACCCGGAAGCGCCCGAGACCCAGGACAGCCCCGGGTCCCGAAGCCGAAAGCGGGGATACAACTTCCAGGACGGGGAGCGCCGTAGCGGGTAAGGAGACCCCAGGACAGGCGGCGTGACACCCTGTTTTGCTGGCATTGGTTGTGAGAATGTACATTCCAAGAGTATGTCTGCCTGCAATATGTACTCTTAAAGATGTTTTCATGTACATCTGTCCATTCAAATTTGATCCTCTTTTGGATTAATTACCTAAGGGGAGCGCACTTGGTGACAAAACTCATTATAAATTTAGAATGGAATTCTTCCGACCCTAGGAATGCTCTTAAGCCAACCCAGTTCTGCGGGGTAGGGACGCTATACTGTGCTTCTACCAGATTAGGTTTGGATCGAATCCAAATGCTGTTGACCACATCTTCCAGATAACTTACTTCTGGGACTTTGAAATGGCACTGCCCCACTTAAATGTGAGCCCAGCTGACTTCAGAGTGAGTAGAACCTATGCTAGGCAGTGATCATGTTCACTTTCACTACATTTAAATACTAATATGTCATTCTGAAAATACTTGATGTTAGGGTTATCCCCAAACAACTTCTCCATTACCCTTTGACAGACTGCAGCTATTGACACTAGCCCAAATGGCATTCCTTTCAAACAGTAAGACCCAAACAGAGTTATGAAGGATGTGAGATGTCTAGACTATTCATGCAGTTCAATCAGGTGGTAGGCATTCGATAATTCTAAGGTGGAAAAACATTTGGCCCCTTGTAGTATTGTTAATATTACTTGGACCCTGGGCAGGGGATTACGATCTCCCCATATCGTTTCATTCAAAGACCAAAGGTTAACAGAATACAAATGTTTTCATCAGATTTCCAGACAATGGCGGCCATTACAACCTTGGTGCTAAGTGCACCAACTTTACCA
Organism: Ambystoma mexicanum; assembly: GCF_040938575.1. Lineage (NCBI taxonomy): Eukaryota > Metazoa > Chordata > Amphibia > Caudata > Ambystomatidae > Ambystoma > Ambystoma mexicanum. The sequence goes on from NC_090922.1 coordinate 348,856,125, forward strand.
CCATGGTGTAAACCATGTTTACACCATGGTGGATGGCGGATTTACCGCCCCATTCCAAGGTGAGTGGGGCGGTAAATCCCCATTTCCCATTTTCCCTTCCCCATTCCCATTTTTGCCCCATAGGGCATAATGGGAGTGGGGAAGGCGCTAATTACGCCGTGGTAAATTACGGCAGCGTAATTAGCACCATGGCGGGTTAGCGCCATGGACTTTAACGCCTGCCAAAAGCAGGCGTTAAAGTGGGAATCCGGCGTTAAGGGTTAACGCCGTCGTTAACCCTTAACGCCGGGGTTGTAATGACCTCCAATGACAATGGGGGAAACCACTCAGTTGCTTCAAGTTCTTCTATGACGCCACTCTTGCATAATCTGTTTAGTTCCTTTCTTGAGAGGATCCCTCAATTGGAGAGGTATTGATCTAACTCTATGGGCTATAGTTGTTGAACTCTTTTTTAAAAATTATTCTGTGTTTGAAGTCCTGAATACACCCCAATTTTGTATGAAACACTGCAGGATACTTCTCAAATATGTCATAGTCTATTTGCATCACTGGCTACGGAGCATTGGGATCCAGACATACCTTAAGCTTCTTCTGGTGGTGCCAACTAAGAAGGGGTGCCCCTCTCCTTCTTACATATAACTTCCCATATGTTTAACTCCCCTTAAGCTCACTTTCTACAGTACATGATTCAAGCACTTCTGTGGATGCTCCTCTGTATGCTTTTAGACGATCATCAGGACTAGCTAGATTCTGAAAGTCCCAACCTAACTCAGTGTACATTTCTGCACCAATTACTGTATATTTAGACCCTGAATCCACCATCATCTGCACTGTCTCACATCTATGTAAATATCACACCAGAGAGCATGACTATTCTCATCATCAACTGAAGCAATCGCAAGGTCACTCAACTCCCCTTTCACTATGCACATTTCCTTATCTACATATTTAACTGCTCCGCTCCTGCCATGGCATGCTTTCACCAAGTGTTCTCGCTTGTTACACTTGTGGCATGTGGCTCCTCTGGCCAAGTAATGTGGATTGGAAGCCTCATTGCCTGCCACAAACAAAAAAGTCAATCTTCTTTTTAATGGCTGCTGCTCTTCGATCCACATATTTGGGATTGCTGCCATGTATAGCCTCACCAGACCTGACCACTTGGAACTTAGCATTTTGAGTTTTGCTTGCCAAATGGTTGACCTCCTCACTGTCACTGCTGGCCAGGATCTGTGTATATTCCACTGACTGTTCTGCCATTCGTTCCATGGCTATGGCTTGGTTACAGCAAAAGATCCTTAACAAGAAGTAGTCTCTCTTGCAGTTACTTATTGTTCATCCACCTCATGATTTCATCTCTTATTAAACTCTCTGTCAATTTACTGAATTCGCAATTCTTGGCGAGTCCCCATAAGGAAGCCACGTATGTGCTGGTCTTTTCTCCTTCTGCTTGCTTGCAAGAGAAAAGGAAATGTCTTTCCAAGACATCATTCTTGCATGAGCCAAACCATTCCTCAAGCGTTCTGATAGTGGCTTCAAACACATCTTGTTTGTCCCCTGCACCTTGTCCCACTGATATGGGAGGAGAATTCTCAAGCACCCTGCAGCTTTCCGCGCCTAGGTAATTTAATAACAATGCTTACTTGCATTTGGGGTTAATGTTCTTCCCACCAATAGCAATTATGTAGGTGCCAAAAGGTTTTTCTAATTACTCAAGGCAATGGATAGTTCACTGGGAGTCAGTTATAAAACAGTTGATGTATGGTGGCTTTTATTTCTTGTCAACAAAAGAAATTAACATAATATGCTAAGCTAATCACTGGGGTTGAGTCAAGAAGGTATGATTGCATAGCAAACTAACATAAGCTAATACATCAGGTTACAACTATTGCTCACAGCCATAACCTTGCTCACAGTACAGTGTCTGTTGGAGCCAGTGGGGCCAGCCTGTTCAGGGTAACATTGCTTTCTTGTCTAAAGAAGCCTGCTTCTCTGTAGAGGAGCATCAGCAACGTCCAGAAGTTGTTTCACTGGGTTGGTGCAGGTCCTCTCTTCAGGGAGCTTTGATTTGTTTTATTTTAGCTTGTTGCCAATTGTTATGATATAATGTCAATACTTATGCAGCGTTGACAGGATTGAAGGACTTTAATTCCAGGTAATTGAGGAACAGGTTTCACGGACAAAAGTGCATGCACACAGTTGTCAAGGGGAGGGGTAGGAGCAGTGGTGCTGGAACAAATTTGAGAGTGGGGGTGCTGGCTGGTGTGACCTTACCAACATCTGTCCAGTGTCACCATACCAAAATCACAGGTGTTGTAAACAATCCTGGTCCTATTCAACTAGCAAGGAAATCAAGTGAAGTTTACTCCTTCAGTGGAAACAAGGTTGGGCATGGATTCAACTTAAGTCATTTCTAAAACATGGCATCAGGCGATTCATTTCAAAGCAATTATTTCCACATGTATGAATAAAGGTTGATAGGATAGGGTATTTCTTTAGAGAGTACTCTCTATACCATTACTGCATTTTAGTGCTAATAGATCATGGGAAACAGACTGAGAGTCAACACTAAATGTTACTGTTGGAGAACCACATTGTAACGACTATTGACTCAGACTTCCCAAAAATGACTGCCCCATTAATATCCTCCCATACCTTCCCAGAACTATGGAATGCTTTGTCCCTACCCAAGTGTGTAACAAACAATAGGGGTGCCCCTGTGTGCAAGCGTGAGTGGGGGCAAGATATACTTCTTAAACAGAACCGACAAATGGGTACTCACACTGTAGACAGTCCTAAATTCTGTCAAAAATTTGAATTAAATCTCCATATCAATTTGAGGCTAGTGCTTGCAAAGGCTAGTCACTAAGGATAAACCAAAGAAGAAGTCTAGAGTATGCTGACAATAAATTTATTGTTGAAAGCACAGTTCTTAATGGATCAGAATATTTATACTTTTGACAAAAATGAATAAAAGCAATTGGAAAACATTGAAGAAAACCATAAGACATAACATTCATCCTGAATACATAGAGTACAAAACAACAACCTATTCATCAAATCGCAAACATGGATTGTTGAAGAGCATTTAATGAGAAGAATAAAACAATCCTTGCAGGATACCAATTGTTTCTACAGCATGGGGCCTTCCAGGGTGTATGAAAAATTCCCCTGGTAGGTGTAGAGAAAAAATTGTATTAGCTAAATTTGCATGTTTATCTGCCAATGTGTAGGAGGAAATCATAAACTTATTCCCAAAGGGAACAACACACATAGATATCACGTTTCGGCGTGCCAGACTGGCATCAATAGTAGAGGCCTTCCTCAGGGCAGGATTGGAGTAATTTGATAAAATCACCATAAAGGGGGCAGAAATAGAGGGGACATAGATTATACATACAAGCTTCTGTTGGGACAACTTCAAAGGAATATCAAAGCTCAAGAGTAGCTGTCTTTTAGTATGCAGAACACTCACCCAGTACAGATTGGAGAAGACGGGGTGGAGTCCGTGGGAGCTACTTTTCCAGTTTATTAAACTTCTTGCATGGAATAACGGTGCAACCTGGTATTCAGAAGAGAGTGAACCTGATTGACAGTTCTAGGCTCGCTGTGGGGGAGTCTGCCAACTGTATAAACAAAATTAAATTAAATTAACCAGGAACGGTGGACTGCAGGGCAGAGAGGCCATAAAAGCTTACTGTAAGTAAACTACAGGTGGATAAAATCGCCTGCCTATACTTAGAATCAAGAAAAATTAAATTGTGACTGTTCAAAAAAAGGTAATATATATATATATAATAGTGAACACCAAAGTCTGTGTAAAGTGTGCAAAGAGGAGAGAGACCCAAAGGGATGGCAATAGACCTGAGGGATACATTATATAATTGTACTCCAGGTGGAGCTGGTCCATGGAATCAAATAGGAATGAAAATACCGCTTGTACGGTAAATGTTGGTCAAAAGAAGGCGCCTCAATGGGTGCTGTGGATGAAAGCACACCAAACATAGCAAAAATGAGGCGTGGGAGATGGCAGCATGTAAAGACATATAACGGTGCTATCAGGATTAGGCACCAGAAGAGAGCTGAAACTGGCCCCGAACCTGAGGCAAAGAGACCCGTGTGGCATGTGTAATTGACAACTCACCAGTAGCTGTGAAAAGGGGCTCAAGGAGCAGGGCTCGTGCAGTCAGAGCCAGCGGGAAGAAAATGCAGCGTCATGCTTCAGGGAGATGGATTGCCGTGAGACCCTCTCGAGACAAGCAGCTGGGGCTGGTAAAGGCCTGCTTGCACGTCGCGGGAGGGTTGTCACGGCAACCACATTCCGAGCCTAAAATAACCCTTACGGAGGGTGTGTCAAGCATCCGGCGTCAGGTGCTCGGAGCAGAGAGGAGGCTCAAGCTGGAGAGCCAATGAGAAGGAGGGCAGGGCAGCGGCCCCAATAGTAAACAAAGTCCCTCCCGAAGAAAAGCTGTGCGTAGCTGAGACCCGGCTTGGAAGTGAAAAGTTGCTAGAGGATTGTTGGGGGGGGGGTTGCGGGTTGGGTGAGGTGGGGGGGAGAAGGGGGAAGGGGGAATAACCCTTACAGATGGTGCGTCAAGCGTCCGGTGCTAGGTGCTCGGAGCAGAGAGAAGGCTCAAGCTTGAGAGCCAATGAGAAGAAAAGGGGGGGCATATTAAGGCAGCCATCTGAGGTTGTGCAAGCTTCAAAGAGCTTGAGTCAAAGAAACTGGAGGAGGTACAGGCCCATAATCACAGGGGCCCAATTAAAGATTACAGTCCCTTCCCAAGTGCAACAACACATTACCATAAACAACCACCTCAATCCCTTCCAATCTGGGTTGCAACCTGAGACCGCTACACTTCACATCCTCGGTGACCTCCAAAACATCACTGACAAAGGAAACATAGCACTTCTTATACTCATCGACCAAACCATTCTACTAAACATCCTATCCCATGGGAAGAAACTTTCAGTCACCATCCTAGACTGGTTCACTACCTTCCTCACTGACATGACACACTTTGTCTCTATGCCCCCTTATCAATCACACCACATTCCAGACACGGCACCCCACAAGGCTCTTCCTTGTCCCCACTTTTCTTCAACCTATATGTAGAATCCCTTGGAAAGACCCTTCGCAAACACATTGTCCATTTCCACCAAAATGCAGGTGGCACAGAAATATACTCCCATATCTTATCCCCTTCAAAACTCCACACCCTCAAGAGCTGTCTCTCCACCATTACCACCTGGCAGGTCACCCACTACCTCAAGCTTAACCCTTCCAAAGCAGAATACCTCATCATCTGTCTCGCCCCTCCCTGTCTCACCCTGGCACATATGTAACCTCCCCCGGATCAAAGATCTTACAACAGATAACCTATACATATACCTCTCCAGATGTCAAATCTCTTGGCTTCACCATTGACCCCCACCTTTCTCTGACACACCACATAGCTGTTGTCATCAAAGCATGCAATCCACAACCACACCTCCTATGAACAATCACATTCTTTCCCCAGATGACTTCTGCATTTTAGTCCAAGTACTGATTCAGTCCAAGCAGGACTACATCAATGTTCTCCTCGCTGGACTCCCCAAAAGCATGCATCTGCCCTGCAAGCCATACAAAATGCATCAGCCAGACTAATCCTCCACCTAACCAAACATTCACACATTACACCAGCTCTCGCCCAGTTCCACTGGCTCCCCAAACCACAAAGACTTGCTTTGAAATGACTCTGCATTGTATTCACAGTCATCCATCTCAAAACCCTGTTTTACTGTCACAGCATTGTCAAACCCATCACCCACGCAAACCCGAGATACGCAAGCCAGTATCTTGTACAAATCTGACTCTGAAAACTAACATGCACACAAAAACAGGCATTTATCCAGTGGACACCCAGAGCTTGGAACACTGTACCGATTCAGATCTGCATGGCCCTCTTCATAACCACTTTCACAAAGAGCCTCAAAACATACATTTTCCCTTGCACATAACCCTACCCTTACACCTACCCACCTACCACTTGTCTATCCTACTTTTCCTATCCTAGCCTGAAAACATTTTATAACTTCTGTTTCGCCTCTAATTTTTTCAACCTTTCAACCTTAGGACAAAACTTTAAATAAAATAAAACTAAATCAGATGAAGTAAAGACGATTTGATCATACAAATGACCACATTAATAAAAGCAAGTCATCCTTTTTAGCGGATAGGTGTTATACTACTGTATAGACAGATTCCTTCAGAATAGACCTATCAAAACAGAAAACTCACAGAGAGCTCTGCTCACAATGACACCCAGATTTGTTAACTCAGGTTCCTGGTCATGCCCGGATTTACTCAGTGTCCCAATCTTATTAATAGACCAATTCAATGCTCAGCTCATAATAATACCCTAGTGCACTGTTGATAACTAAAAAAGATATCATAGTTTACAGGTATGGCTAAACCATGCTTTATCTGTTTAAGGAAGAGCCAATAGAGTTAGCACAGATGGATATGGGCTTCTCCATGAAAGAAGTAACACACTACTGATAATGTTAGCAGCCAATATCATTGGAATGTAATCTGTGCCCCGCAGTTAATTAGTGCTGGTCAGTTGTGCGGAATGTCTGTGGGAGGCAGATTCCTGGCAGATGGAACCATACATCACTCTGTTCTCTGTACTCTAAGAGTATGGATATGGCATACAAAAGGAGCATCAGAATGTAGAGCTTACCCAACATAGCTGGGGAACCATATAGCTCTCCTTCTATGGACAGATACATGATATCATAGAGAAAACATCTGCATTGGGATGTTACATGCAAACACTGGTGATGAAGTAGTAATGCAAGTCAAATATAAAACAGGACACAACATTGTTAAATGCGATTTATGTACCTTATACCTGTTTACATAATACCATTGTATGAGTTTAAGGGAGTTTAAATTCCATGCAGATTCAATATTTGGTCTTTCTTCTGAGAATAATAAAAAATCATTAACACTGTGCTACTGACTATACCACAACCCTATTGATACGGCCTGGTACATTCAAATGTAAAATATAACTGCAATACTGCAACTGCCAGCACTGTTCATCATACGGCTCGTAACAATGCTGATAGGTTTTAGGGCCTCATGTGAAGCATAGTAGTAGGCACTGTGCAAAGAAAAGTCAATACAGTCCTACTAAAATGGAGGCCTTGTTGAGAAGTGCAATACTTCGTTATTAAATCTATATTAGTCGCATTGAGAAGTGAATGTACTGTAATACAATATAATATTCTGCTAATTAATTAAGTCATCTTTTATGACATGCTTAATACCGGAGACCAGTCTCAAAGCCAGAGACCGCGACTCAAACCTTTTTTGATCTGCGTTCTCTTGCTTCCAAGACCAAAGTGTTGCCCCTGAACTATTCTCCCGGCCTTAGAGTTCAGGTGTAAAAAGTGGAAGCGAGGGTCCCTGCAATGCCCCCCGTGTCCCCTATATGCTTGACAGCCCGAAGACTAAGAAATGAGAGATGCCAGTCACTGTTTGGCCAGACCCCCAGGAGGGCCAATAACTTCCACATATGTGAGCAGATATTCTTAGACAACCGTTCAAACCATATCCAGCTGACGTCTTCGAGGATACAGGTGCCTCAACACTGGACCTGATTGACTAATGACAAATATCCAGCTCTTCTGACGTCATTAGAGACACCACAACATAGAAACGTTAGCCACGAAGCAAACTCTTATCCCTGCACAAAGTTACACGGACAGACATGTGCGCACACAAAGAACATGCTTACACAGTTCTATAGCTAGAGGACAGATACATATACATGCTGTCAGAACTCTTTCTTATTTTCTTTCATTAGCAAAAATGCAGAAATGCAAGAAAGCAAGAGATGCAGAGCAAGCTTGCAGCCACTTATTGCAACTAACTAAGTGGATCGTATAAGGAAACTGGAAGAGCCAAGTACTACTAACCCATAAGGAAAATAGTACAATATAGACATATAGAAATCATAGCATAACTATAGTAGAGTTACATGAAGCCACAGGCCTCATAATAAGGGACGAAAGAAAACAGAATGTATAGCACGCTGCTCAGAACTGGTGCTCGCAGCCAAGGTCAGAGACGAGCAGAACATTCCTGGCTACAGCGGCAGGGAGTCACCTGAAAAATAGCAGAATAAATCCTCACTAATTGCAGACCAAAAAGCTCAGTTTTGCAGTCCTCACCCATGTGGTGTGGCCAAGCTTAACATTAGTTATTTACTCGAGGTGGGAAGAGGAGCAGTTCCCAGCGAAGAAGACAAGAACTGGTACATGTGTTGTCTAACAACGTTGCAACCTGCAGGCACTCTCTCAGGCTAGGGGGATATACCAGTGGCAACAATGGGGACACATAGTCTTTCTCATCATCTTGAGATGGTGCACTGAGCGCTGAGAACAGAGCGGGGTCCCTGGCCCGAGGAGCCCCGCTACAGCCAATCAGGGAACACAAATCCAGGGGTGGATGGCAAAGGGCAAGGGCCAATGGTAATCCTCAGACCCTGCAACAATGTAATAGATCATTTTTGGGAAAGTCTCAGCTAGACAACCTGACATGCAAGGACCAGTCATCTAACCTCTATAGGTGCCATTTATAGGCACTACCACCCCAGCCACCCAAAAGTATGGCCTCGCAGGTTTTTGGGGAATGATGCTACGTTATGACAATGATTTCTAACAAAAACTCCTCACACAGGCTCAGGAGCTGTGATTGCTGGAGAATTATATTCCTGTATGATCCCTGTCTGGTATGGAAAATAAAAGACAGTTGTAACTTGACCTCGGCTGAGTCCTCCGTCATTTACCGGGGGAGGGTTCATTGGGCCCTGGGTACTCTGCTGAACGGTGATTGTGTAGCACGAACCTCGGTCCTCTGGTATACCATAGTTTACAAATTGGTAGCAGAGGATGGTTCACTATGCCCATTCGGCATAGAGCCTCCTCTTCCATCACAACACCTGGAGGGCTGAGAGGTGACCCACAGAGCGCAAGTCACACGGAGGTGCACCCCGTGCGGAGGCCGTCATGATCCACCTTGGAAAATATCCTGCCCGCGGTCCGTGAGGAGCCCGGCAGACCAGAAGGGCGGTGTGGCAGTTTTGGGGAGAGCCAGTAGCCGAGCAGCATCAGTGGATCACGGAGTGCAAGTATTGACTCAGCCACACAGCAATTGAGGGAGGCGGTAAAAGGATGTTGAGTGTGGGGTGGTCATGAGTATTGTTTAGTATCGTTGAAGTATTGTTGAGTATTGTGAAGCATAGTTGAGAAAGGAGTGGAGGTAGATGAAATTTGTTCATGGTTAGGGAACATTTGATCGTGTGGTAAAAGGTTCAGGTGGTTAGATAGATTATTTACCGAAGGGTACGGATGACATAAATTCTGTAAATATTGGATTTCCTGTGGATTTGGCATTTTAGCTCGAGTCATAGATAATGGTATCCCTGTGTATAGGGCTTAGTAATTGAGGCTAGCTTGAGCTGCAGATGGTGTTCATCTGGTTAAGTCTCCCATAGGCATTTTATCTACAATGTGACACTGTAGGTACAGATTAAGCATGTGAAATATTGGTATCCCCTGTTAGGAGACAGGACGATGGCGGTGGGTATATGTAGGGTGTGTTTTTGAAATTGTCAGTATAATGGGACAATGTCGTTGTGAGCTCCGTTAATGATTTCTATAATTTACTTACTCATTGTAGAGGTGACGTTAGCAGTAAGGTCTGTGTACAGGACTGGTAGAGCATGAGGAGGTGCACAATTAATTTTTGACAATTGAGGAGTGACGGAGTAGGTTGGTCTGTGGGGGTGCGTGGGAGGCACATGCGCGAGATTGGTATGTGTCCCCGAAGGAGGCAGATAATTGCAAAAGTGCATTGCGTGGAGCATGCCTAAGAAGTTGGTTGGGAGCCAGAGAGGCTTGTGATGTTGTGAAAAGAACTGGTATCGGTACAATTGAAGAAAAATAAGATAAACTGTATGTCTATGTCTGAATAACAGCAGAAGTGTCCAAAAACTTGAATTGAGGTCAAGTAAGTACTAAAAGCAATGTATTGTGGAAAAGGTGCAGGGGACACGCCCCTACAGCAACTTTGCAGGGCCCTTTCACGATATAAGGACAATATATGTAAATATAGCGCGGGAATGGACACAGAGCACAGAAAGTAAATTGTCTAAGCCATGGCCAAAGGGTGGGAGCTTGTCAAATATGTCCAGCAACCGTTAAACACACACACATAAAAGAGGTTTATAAGGGGGAAAAGTTGAGCAATCGAATGTCAACATTCGAGCTCTGGAAGATGTTCCAGGACGACAGAAGGGATGTGGCACGGCATCAATGGATGCTGAGCCAACAGGAGACCCCGGGCAAAAAGATCTCAGCCCCAACTTCTCCACCTCCTCCTGAACATGTAAACAAAGGGGCAGCAGCAGGGGCAAGGGGAGCAGTAGGGTAATCAGTTCATCGGTCGACAGGGAAGCACAGTGATCAAAGCTCGACATGGGGAGCAGACAGAGACACTGGGGGGGCTGCGGGCGGCAAGGATGAAAGGCCACGTCGGTCTAGGGCTACATCGCACAACATGAATAATGTGAATCCATATACACAGAGACTTAGAGACCTCCCAACATGGAGGAGGGGAGAATTGGCAAGGGTGTTCACCGCCACCAAACACAGCAGGAGATTGGATGGGGAAGATGGGTTAGCAGGGAGAAAGAACGGGGAGGTCAGGATGACACAGTTCCCCTTTCTGTCAAAGGGAGGGGGGCGACCTCAATACAAACATATCGACAAAAAAAATGTGAGGTGTAAACTACCCTCGTTGACTGCGGGTGTGGGGAATGGATAACAGCGGGACAGACTTTAGCGGTGGGGGACATCAAAGATTTATTAGTAGTGACCCTCACAGAGTCTGCTGATGACGTATGGAAAAGGGCTGGATACCTACGAGTAACCACCCAGAGCACGGCGCACAATGGTTCGCTGTTTAACAACTGCCGAGTGGCTATATAGCAAGTTCTACGGGTGCAGTACCCAGACACATCAGACATTAGCGGGATCATGGCACGCAAAATGGGGGAAGACAAAGACCCCCTACAATATATTCAGGATATTCAAAAGTTACAGGGACTTCAAATGCGGGAACGTGGGACAAAACTGTGGCATTATTTTATCATATACTATGTCAAGGGTTACCAGAGCAGGTGCAAAAGCAACTGAAGAAGTTGGTGGGGATCGAGGCAAAACCTTGTTCAGAAATCCAGCTTACAATAGTACATTATTGCAGGTTAAGGCAAGAAAGGGAGAGGAAAAAGTGCAAATAAATAAAGCAGGATGAGGTGAAGCTAGTGCAGAAGAAATTGTCTAAATATGTTATGGAAGGGCATTTTAACAAGCACGAGAGGACAAGGCACACCACAGACACAGTGCACACCGCCACCGGCAGGATGAGGCTTCATGGGGCAGCGGGATGTGCAGCATGGATTCTGAAGAAGCTGGGGGCCACCTAGGGGACACAGATATGGGCATCAAATGCAACTGAGCCGAGAGGGGATTTCGGGAGGGTATTGCAGATATGGGCAACCAGTACAGTAAAGCCATGAAGGGTTCACTGGGGGGTGTCAGAGACAAATGAGGGAACCACCCCAGTGCTGGGTGTCCGGACAGGTAGGGCACATCTCCAGAGTGTGCCGGAGTAGAGGGGGATACAGCCGAATGGGGGAGTGCAATATCAGCCAACATATCAGGGGGACCAGAACGAATACTATGCCCAAGAACAGATGCAACGACAAGGACAGACACCAAATGCATACTTGCACACGACACAGACACCGCAAATGCACCCCAGGCACCACAGATGCAGAATAATATGTATCAATCATACACGGCACAGCAAAATGATGGGATGGTGGCACGCACAACTCAATGGGAATGACTCCCATTAGGAAACTAGGGGGGCTACCATGGTGGGGGGTAACCCATTTGCAGGGAACGAAATGTTGTTATGCCCTCAATAGGACAGTCCACAGACAGACCTGATGTGTTCCATCCTTTTGATTACACCCAACCCATGCCCGGCAGAGGGTGACGATAGGTGACAAGACTTTCTCATTTCTTGTAGACACAGGGGCAACTAGATCCTGCATCCGGGAAGGGAGGTATAGAATGTCAGGCAACGCCATGAATTATCTGGGGTGACGGAATTGGTTCCTTTTACAGACAATATTATACTTTCTATAGGGGAGAATGACCTAGCTCTACCCTTACTTTATTCCGACAGACGCCTGTAAACATAATGGGAAGGGACATTATGAGCAAACTTAACATGACCATCTAATTCAATGAGAAAGGGATAGTGTGTTCCACACCTGGGATACACCTTCTAAACGTGAGGGAAATTATTCAAGCTTATTGTGGGCGCAATGGTACAGAGGGGGGTGCCTGCAGATGAGGAGCTATTTAGGTATGGAACTGAATTAATAATAGCATGGCTCCCAGGGATTCTGGGGTAAATGTGGTGCCTTCCAAATGAGTACATGTTTAGACCAGAACTACCACTTGACGAGAAGGAAGGGATGAGACTACCACTAGAATTAGAGGCAGTAATAGTGGCAGTATTAGTGGTAGATGACAGAATAACAGTACATGGGACAGATGACACAGGATGAGCATGGAGATCAGTGATCGCAGTAGCAGAAGGCTGTAGGCGAACTACAGTGACAGACAAAGAACAGTTCAAAGACAACCGCTGGGATCACGAGGTAGTGTTTGAAATTAGCACTACATACTGGGTGAAAATACACTACAGGGAGGTACCACAGAGGATGGCGATGATGCTACAAGCACCACCGACATTTCTCGAGGAAGACTTGGCAAAGGTCCCCAGCATTTTAGTGACCACAAGCCCCTATGACGTGGGGCTTCTAAAAGGAATAGGAGCAGAGAAAATAAAGCTGAAGCCAGGAGCAATTTTACCACAAACTAGGCAATATCCCCTGTCGAGGGAGGCAGATGAAGGTATTTATGAGACAATAGTCTCATGGTAAAGACAGGTATTTCGATATCATCAGAGACACTGTGCAACACAGCGGTGTATCCGGTTAAAAATGCAACAGGGGGGTCATGCCGTTTTATATACGACTTGCGCCCTCTGAACCATATTGTCGAAGCAGAATTTCCTTTAGTTCTGAATCCAGCGACAATTCTATGTAGCATTCCTACAGAAGTTTCCCACTTCACAGTTATATATTTGAAGAATGCTTTCTCCTCTATACCACTACAGCCAGACTCATAAGACTTAACTTTGTTGCTATATAGAAATAAAAAGTGGAAACACACTAGACTTCCTCAAGGGTACTGCAAATCATCTTCACTATTCAACACTGTCCCTCAAATGGACTTAGGAAATGTACAGCTGGAGAGCATTGTTATACAGTACATAGACAACATATTGATTTGCAGCAAGACAGAGACACAATGTAGACAACAAAGTATTGTCCAACAAGTTAGTGAACAGTGCTATATAGAAATAAAAAGTGGAAACACACTAGACTTCCTCAAGGGTACTACAAATCATCTTCACTATTCAACACTGTCCCTCAAATGGACTTAGGAAATGTACAGCTGGAGAGCATTGTTATACAGTACATAGACAACATATTGATTTGCAGCAAGACAGAGACACAATGTAGACAACAAAGTATTGTCCAACAAGTTAGTGAACAGTACATTCCAAAACCTAATTTTAACAAGTCCTTAGTCTCCAATCTGTTCCAAGAAATGACCAACAAAAGAGTTGACAAATCCTGTTCTCAAATGTCCACCCTAACCTCACACAATAAAATAGAAATGTTCTCCGGGGAAAACTCTTCTTCCTGCTCTCACGACTACTCACAAGATCTCTCCAAGGTTTCTACTTTGCTCTTTTCAGGCATTACCTTGTCCTTGTGACACTCCTTTCGGGTCTCTTCCAGAACTGGGGATGCTCAGCATTCAATTGAAGGCTCCCGAAGATCGTGGGTTTCACAGCATTCAATTCAGGCCTCTATAATTATAATAATAATAATAATAATGATAATAATAATAATGATAATGTTAATAATAATAATTATTATCATTATCATTATTATTAATAATTATTGTATTTATTGAGCGGCAACCTAGCTTTGAGAAGCAATAGAGCGCTTTGCAGAGGTATATAACAATACAGACATGTTTCCTGAGCTGGATGATGTCTGCCACCCTTTGCTGTCTCATTCCTCCTTGGATGTGCTTTATAAATAAAGTAACTCACTCTTTTGAAACATGCTTTATAGTGTTAGTTAGTCAACACTCAGTGCATGTAAAACCAAACTAATACTGCACTTCAAATGAAAGTAGCTCTGCTGAGCAATTGTGCTGCACCCCTGAACGTAGTGCCACCTGTATCTATGAGAAGAAGGCTATCTTAGCTCAGCTGGGATTAACCAATGAGCTCAGGGTTAAATCTGTTTTTGCATGCACAACGCTTCACCAAGCTATAGTTCCAGGATTGCAACATAGATGAGTACAACAGGTGCATTAACCAACTGGGCTATATTTCCTAAGTGGCTGATGTTTCTGGGAGTATTATTGGGGTGAGGCGGTGTGAGTGACATATAGGGGCACCTGACGTAAGGCTGGCTTTGTCCTAAATGGAAGTAGCATAGTTCTAAACAGGGAAAAGCACATGCATATGAAAGGCTGATATGGCTCAAACAGCAATAGGATAGTGAAAAACACCAGGATAAGTGCCTGCTTAAAAGCACTATAAAACTGAAGGCTTCCAGAGTAGTAACAGCTTGCTACCATCTATTGCGGTGTGTGTCATACTTCTCCAAGCGGGTACGTAGAGAAATGCCTTTAAGTGGTGGCAGTCTGCCATTAAAGTCAGCTCTGTTAAGTGCATGTACTGTTACATTAAGAGGTACAGAAATCCAGGTATGAATTGCTGAGAAATGTTGACAACCGAAACAAAAGCAAATGTTATGAAAAGGTCTGGACCTGCTCATCTTATTTAGTGTTTAACTGCTTGCAGAGAGAATGACACATACATTTTAGGAGCCTTGTTATAAATTGCAGGTGTTATCACATAAAATGCATAGGGCCTCATTACACGGTGCTAATAGCACCTTGGTCCATGCCGGTAAAATACCGGCACCGCCTTGGTGGAAAGGGGAATTACCGCCCTATTCCAAGGTTGGCGGGGCGGTAATTCCCCTTTCCACCATTGCCCTTCCCCATTCCCATTTTTGCCCCATAGGGCATAATGGGAATGGGGAAGGTGCTAATTACGGTACCGCAAATTTGCGGTGCCATAATTAGCACCAAGGTCCCTTCGCGGGTTGGTTTTTAACGCCTGCTAAAAGCAGGCGTTAAAGTACCAACCCGCTAAGGGACTTCGTAGTAAGGCGGTAAGGGTTAACGGTCACTGGTACCATTACCGGTGACCGTTAACCCTTACTGCCTACCGTGTAATGAGGCCCATAGTCTGTTTTTTAAGTAGAGATGGTAGGCTCCAGCCAGAGTCCAAACAGGTCTCTCAGTTGGTCCCTGGTTCTTGATCTTGTGCCCATTTGCCAGAGCTCTTAATGTTCATTGGTTATTCTGCGTCTTCTTCATATTCAATGGTGTACAGTTGGCCGTTCAAAGAAAATCACAATTTCGTTGGGAACCCCCATCAGTAGTTAACAGATTTTTCTTGTAACCATTGTGTTACCATGCTCAGTCATCTTCTCCTAGCTAAGGTTGATTGAGACAGATTTTGTAACAGAGCTATATTCGCGCCTTGAAACTGAATTGATTTGGCGGTTCTGGCAGCTTTCATGATCTTCTCCATCAGCTGGTAAAAGTGTACTCGGGTAAAAACGTTGAGAGTAAGGTTCTGCTTTAGCTGGAAGGCCAAGTAGACTCAATGGGTTCTGTCTAGGAGGATTTTGGAATGGTCTTCCAACTCAAGAATCTAGCCAAACATCTTCTGAACATACTCTTCCAGTTCCTGAAGTTCTCTTGGAATGCTCCTCAAGTGAATATTATTGCTCTGAGCACGGTTTTCGCCATCCTCTTGGCAAAAACATATCATTTGTATTTGTTCCTAGAGCCTGGTTACTCAGTTTCACATTTCCTTTTGTTTGTGTGCTTGCTTGCATATAGCATTTTTGGTCTCCTCCGGGTGGTGTTCGGCTGCCCACACATGCTTATTGAGTTTCGCTCTAGACTGGGAGAGCTTCTCAGCGCTATCTTTAATGTCTTGTTTAAGTTCCTCAGTAAGATCTGCCAGCCCTATTTTGATGATTGCCAAGGTCTCAATAGCTTCTGGGCGCTACGCTTCTTCATGGATCTGTGCCACCACCGTCAACGGCTGCTTCTCGAAAGGTTTCTCTAAAAAGCTTTTAATATCGTGGCCTTTAGCTTTGGTGGTGGGTTTAGTGATGTTGAGGAATCCACTGTTTAGATATCTGCTAGAAGTGGTCTGCTTTCCCTTCTTAAAATGCTATACTTCTCAGTGTGCCAATGTCCATGCCTACATCCAGTGTGGTAGATGCCAAGGCCCATTCTCCATGAGCCTCTCCCCATGGACTATGGGACTTTGCCCCAGTAAGAGCCGGGGAGCAGTTACGGGTGATCCACATGCCAGGACTTCATGGCTCTGATGGCTAGGTATTCGTCGCTCAGGGAATAAGGAGGCTCACCGCCACCTCACGGAGCCCTCCCACTAAGCGGCTTGACACTCTATCCCGATGTGGGGCACCGTCACTGCTTCAGCTGCCATTTTCCTCAGGTGGGCTCCCATCAAAGCGGGCTCTCCACGCAATCTCCAGGGGCTCCCGATCTAGATATTTATCAGCCCACTGAGACCCTTGCCAGATGTCAGGCTAGCTGGGAGATAGCTCGCAGCAATGGCAGCTGCATACGTGGAGGCTTTGTGGTGGATCCGCTCCCAGTCTCACAGAGCTAACTGGCAATCACCTGCCATGTTCCTTAGCTTGGCGACGCCCCCGGATGATTTTTTCTGAGATACAACTGTTCTACGGTGCCTGGGGATGTCTTTCCAGGCCCATGTGATGATGACTGCGAGGACACTTCATTACAGTGAGTACCTGGGAACATGATCACCCTATATAAGGCTTACACCTAAATGTTAGGAGCTTCATGTCACCTTCAGCCTCAAATGCCCCAATAATGTCTTTATGCACCTGGGCTAGTATGTATGTATATATGTATCAATGTATGTACGTATGGCGGGTTTTTATAAAAACGTGTACCTAGCTGGGAAGCAAAGGAGTGGTGAACATAAACGTGTGACCAGATATAAAGACCCTCATGACTATGAGCTCTTATAATATGCCAAGTGCAATCTAAAATGCTCCTGAGAGCTGAATAGAGGTGTGGCATTTTTAGATAACTCAAAGAGACAAACTCACATTAAGGATGATTACGACCATTTCTATAGTGCAAAACCAAGAGACTAATCTCTTATTACTTCCTCGTTAACTGTAGAATGCAAGAACAATATCATTGGAAACTTGTACCATTTAAGTCACGTGTAGCTCATCCAGTTATGTATTTTTCTCTGCCTTCTTGGACTTGCAGTCTTGAGTGTTTAAAAGTAAAATTCAAATATAAAAGTCCCCGAATGCAAAGAAAAGTAGGACTAGATAGGTTACATGCAGCTGACATGGAAGTAGGTGATAGTGCTGCATCATTGCAAAGACAAATCTGCACAAAAAAAACAATAGATGTTTCAGCTTCACTTTATGTTAT
Organism: Ambystoma mexicanum; assembly: GCF_040938575.1. Lineage (NCBI taxonomy): Eukaryota > Metazoa > Chordata > Amphibia > Caudata > Ambystomatidae > Ambystoma > Ambystoma mexicanum. Next base: position 348,873,936 of record NC_090922.1, read on the forward strand.
GTTAGGATAAATAATGTCAAGAATAATAATCATGGCAAAACAATAGCTTTTTTTCTTAGGTGATCCATGATAGAGAAGTCCCTGTTGGGCTTGGCTGGGAAAATGCTAATTCCAACATGGTTGTCTTACTTGTTGTAGCTGAACAGCAGCTGGAGGCTCTGCCCCCCTGCATACCCATCATCCCCTATCTTCACTCTCATGCAAATACACTTGCCACACCATGTGTCACTTTGAGTCAACTATAACCCAAGACTAAAAATACAAGGATTATTTGGAGTGGTCCTCCAAATCTGAGATTGCTTTCCGAATACTCTTCAAAGTAATCTAGACACACAGAGTCTGATTCATGGAATATTTTGCACGGTGGAAAGTATCTTTCAGTGGTGCAAAGTGACTTTGCACTGCCAACAAACACCCCGATTCATTGAACATTGCAAAGTGTTCCGTGAATCAGGGTGTTTGTTATATATATATATGTATAACAGAATTGCGTATCAAAGGCCCACAAGTCTAAATGCAAAGGGAACAGGGAAAGTAATAACAGTGGCAAAAAAAACACAACAGTGATATATATACAGTCGTGGTCCTACTAGGCCTTGTGGCATTCGGCCGTGCAAGTGCATTGAAGGGGAAGTGGATGGAAGGGGGAGCAAAGGAGTGGACAAGTGCTGGAGGGGGGCTCGGGAGGGAAGTGCTCAGGGGAGCCAGGAGGAGAGCCTCAAGCTTAGTGCTAGCACAGGCGACTCCCAAGGGTGGTATGTGCAGCCACCGGGCAGGGGCCCGCAGTGCAGTGGGGGGAGGGGTGCTGGTATTTACTGGGAGGAAGGGACTGTGATCCTGTGAGGTTCATAAGGATCAGGCCGCCGGTCACAGTGGAAGTGGGTTGATTAGCAGGAAGCGGAGGGGAAAGAGGGAAAGAGGTAGAGAAGAGCAGAGTTTTGAGCAGTTTCCAGAACTTAAGTAGGTCAGGCTCAAGTTTGAGAGGGGCAGGAAGGGTGTTCCAAAAGGAAGCATGCGCCAAGGAGAGAGACCTACACCCCACTCTCTGCTTGGAGAAGCATTTGACAGTCAGAGAGTTGGAATTATAGGAGCCTAGGGCTCTAGCAGGGGAGTATTTACAGAGGGAAAGTTGGAGATAACGTGCCCCCAGAAGGCCTTGTGGATGATGCATAGGGCCTTCAATTTGATCTGTGCAGCCACCAGGAGCCAGTGAAGAGATTTTAGGGCTGGAGAGATACGTCCCTGGGCTTGAGGCCAAGTATACGTCTTGCAGCCCTATTCTGGATTAGCTGGAGGGGGCGAAAGAAGGAGAGAGGGAGATTGAGAAAGAGGCTGTTGACATTGAGCTTCTGGGGGAAGATGAGAAAAGGAAGAATGCCTCTGAGGAGGTGGAGCTGGAAGTGGGACTTTTTGGTAAGGTCCATGATTTGAGGAGTGAATGAAAGAGCAGAGTCAAAGAAGACTCTGAGATTTTTGGCCTAACAGGATGGTGGGGGCAGAGGGCACAAAGTGGGTGGCCACAGGATAGGAGGAAAAGAGGGCACAGGTGTCCCAATGAGGAGGATCTCCATCTTACTGGCATTGAGACAGAGATCATTTGCTGCACACCATGCCTGAATGGCGGACAGACCGTCAAGGAGGAGAGAGGAGGAAGAAGGAGAGGTAAACGGTAGTTTGAAGGAAAGCTGGGTGTCATTAGCATCACACTGGAAATGAGGAGAGAAGGAGGACATCAGATGAGCAAGGGGGCGAGATAGATATTGAAGAGCCATGGCGATAGGATAGAGCCCTGGGGTATGCCACAGGTAGATGTGGTGGAGGAGAAAGGGCCCAATTGCAGCAGGGAAGGGCAGTGAGTGAGGAAAGAGGCAGCCAGTCCAGTACCCAGTTAGTGATGCTGAGGGTGTCACAGAGTCATTTCATGAGGATGGAATGATTGACTGTGTCAAAGGCAGAGGAGAGATCGAGGAGAATGAGGACAGCAGGAGGGTTGGAGTCGAGATTTGCAAGAATTATTTCACGGGTGTTCAGTAGAGCAGTTTTTGTGCCTCTGGATGCCTGGAATCCAGATTGATGGTCATGAAGGCAACCAACAAAATAAGTGTGGTGGGTCAGTTGGGGAAGGACCAACTTTTCCAAGAGTTTACCCAGGGAGGGGGTAGTAGAGATAGGGTGATAGTTAGCTGGGTAGGTTGTCAGCAGACAGTTATTTTAAGAGAGAGTGCACAAGGGAGTGCTTGAGGGGGATAGAGGGAAAGAGCCTGTGTTGAAGGAGTGGTTACAGAAGTCAGCAAGAGCTGGGGCAAGAGAGGAGATGTTGTCCTTAGTGGTTCTGGAGGAGCAGGGGAGCACATGTTTGGAGGAGGCTTTCATAGAGTCGACCAATTTAGAGACTTCATTTGACAGGAGGGACGAGAATGAGGATAGTGGGTTGATGGGGGCCAAGGGAGGCAGGGGAGCAGGGGTGGGGGAGGAGTTGGGGGTGGAGGAGAGTGAGGATAGGATGTCCTGAGTTTGTGAAGTGGGAGGCCACGGCAGTGCAGAGACCCTGGGAAGGAAGGAGAGAGGTGGAGACTGCAAGTGGATTGGCAAGTTCCTTGTAGATTTTTAAAAGTTTGGACGTGTTGTTTGTGGCTCCGGCGATGCAGGCTTGGATGTGCTCCCACTTCTTGGAGCGGATAGAGAAGCAATATTGCCTTTGGAGCAGGTGGCGGGCCAGTTTGTCAGAGGATGAGCCCAAGGTCTGCCACTTATTTTCAGCAACTCTACAATTGTGTTTTCAGAGATGCTAGATCAGAGTCGTACCAGCTGTTGTTCTTGGTGGCAGGTTTTTGGTGGATCCTCATGACAGGGGCAGGAATGTCAAGGATGTTAGAGATAGCAAGATGTACATTAGCAAGGACAGAGTCAAAGGGAGAGTCTGGAGCGGGGGTGGGTTAGTCCTTATAAAATAATACCTAGATTTAGTTAAACAAATGGGTCTTCAGTGCTTTTGGAAATTGAATCAGCTCTTTCAGATTCCTGATCCTATCAGCTCTTATGTGTAGCATGACAGACATCCCCATGTTGCAGGAACATCCATGACCTGCAAACATAGCAAAAACGAGGTTCTGAGACTGACCCATGTTTGAAGACTACACTGATGAGGAATGTTTGCTTAGATTCCACTTTTGAGAGTGTACATTAGGGTATTTTCCAATTAAAATTCAAAATCAAGGTTAGAACAAGATCCTGGAACCCCAGGTCTCACGTATGTTACTTTACTACTAGATGTCTGCAGATAATCACTGGTGTCACCCATAGCATTTCCCCGTAACCCATCTACACATCTATAAAAAATGTAGCATATTAGCTGGTCCCTACAACCCCATGCCGTATGGTTACCTATCTTGGCTCAGAGCATATTAAGCTAAAGGCAAACTTACTAGAGGGTTATTTGAAACCGTAAGATGCCACTTGTTTTTAGAATTGATTGACTGGCCACAAAACACCAATATGAAGGCATAGAGGCACCCATTCCTATTTCCATTTGTGAGCCAAAATGCTACTGTACCGATCAGTGCCATTTTGAGATAGTCCTCTTTTGCATGAAATTGACATTTCATTGATGCAACTCAACGCTATTTCCCCGCCCAATATATCTCCCAATACACGTTTTCTATCGTTTTGCCACTAGGTAGCTCCTTCTCTTTCAACAAAGATCAAAGTGCACTGTTATCATATTATACATGTTCCTCCACCAGCTATGGAGTCTCATAATTTTCAATTACATAATTGGGCAAGAAAATACTAAAAATACCCATTGCATGATGCCAATGTAAAAAAGAAATACCTTGCAGGATGGGAATTCGACTTCTATTGTGCTTCTGGCATTTAACAAGATATAAAATAAGGGCTCCAGTAAAGTGAAAGCTGTTTTCTTTCAAAGTATAAACACTATAGGGCCTCATTACGAGATGGGCGGTGCGTAGTACTGTTACCGCCCCGCTCAACTATGACTTGGGCGCAGAGTTGGAGGATTCCCCTACAGCCATGAGCTGGAGGTAAATCTGCTGACTTTCCACCCATTTTCGGCACAATTACCATGGCGGATGTACTGCTGCAGTAATTGCACTGAAAATGCCCAATTGAGTCCAGTGGACCACAAAGAATGGAGATTTACACCGCCACTTGTAATCCAGCGGTAATACTGCCAGACAGAGTGGCGGTACCAGTAGATCAGTTGTCCGTTATTCTGGCAGATTTACCACTGGTCTACCGCCCAGCTCGTAATGAGGCCCTATGTGTGCAAAGCTTATATAACACATGGTGTGTTGAGTCAGGCATGGCATCAGTGGTCTAGCTGAAATGGATGAGGAATAACTTATACTTTTACCCAGTATCCAGTTTTGATTTCTTCCTAGGAGACCAATGCTTGTAGTGGAACTGGCAAATTTAGGAAATGTGGTCCCTCCAGTGGAAAATGGTGCTTCCTTCAGTCAACATTGCCAAGTTCTGCCACCCTAGATGACCAAGGCTTTTTTCCTCTGCTTTTCTTCAATGCCATTTAAACTGGCTCTTGAACAGTAACTCTGCCAGCTTCTTCATTTAATGATGTGCTTTATCCCTGCCACCAAGTTTCTTTGTTTATTGGTTAAATTATATTTTGGGCAACTGTTCACACTGCTCACCTGTCCAAACTCTCTTCTATACAATGTTTACTCCTCTTTGCTGCTTTTGTTGAATACCTCTATCTCCTCCTCACTCTCCAGGACCTTGGGTTTCGCAAATATGCTACAGCCTGGATTGCCTCCTACCCGAAAGGTTACTCATTTAAAATACCCTGCAACTCGCAAACCTCTGACCCTGTCAGTACCCCCCAAGGATCCGTCCTTGGACTTCTGCTTTTCACCCTCTGCAATAGATAGACTTATCTTTTCCTTTGGCGTTCACTAACACCTCTTTGCTGATACCAATCGAATATTGCTCTCCTTTCCCTCATTCACCCCAGCCATCTCAGAGTGGATTACCAACTGTCTCACTGCAATCTGTCACTGGATTGCTTTCCGCTGCTTCATGCTGAACTCTTCGCAAATTGACATTTTTCTACCAGCATCCAATGCCATCCCCACCCTGCCCCTCTTTTATCTCCTTCCTGCCTGACCATCATGCTTCCTCACCTATGGCTTGCAACCTTGGGCGTCTTCTTTGATAGCAACCTACGAGTGGAACAATTCATCAATACTACCACCTCTGCTGCTCGTATTAACCTTCTCAACATTCTGAAAATTCATCCATTTCTTACTCATTACTCTATAACAATTTTAACCTCCTTGCTTGTGCTCAGCAACTTGACTACTGCTCCTGCCTACTCCTTGGCTTTCCTGTCTGCGCCTTCCTCCCTGTAGATAACATCCTCAACTTCGCTATGCGCAATCTCTCCAACTCATCTAGATCCTCGCCCACTTCCCCCTATATTTCCATCCGGGTTCATCTCTGTGTACCAATACCACTCCCTTTTAAAGTACCTTCTAGTCTACAAAGCTATCAATGGTCTTGCTCCTCAGAAGTTGGCTGATGGCATCTCTGCTCACCAGCTCATCCCTATGTTCCTCTTGAGCACCCAACCTCATTGTTCCATGCCCCTCATGCCTCCTCTTGCTTATGCTGTTTTTGCCCACTTGCCCCACTCCAGTTGAACCCACTGACCATCACAACAGAAGCCAGCCTGACTGTGGGGGTCATTACGAGTTTGGAGGTAGCCATGGCGCTATGGCTGCCTCCAAACCCGGGTCCGGGTCCGGTCTGGCTGAATGGGGACTTACCGGGACATTCCCACCAATGCGGACACGGTAAGTCCCCATTCAGTTAACCATTCCCATTTGAGCCCCCATAGGGCTCAATGGGAATGGGGAAGGTGCTAATAACGGGCGCAAATTGCGGGCCCGTTATTAGCTCCAAAGTCCCTTAACGGGACCCGCTAAGGGACCTCGGAATAGGGCGGTAAGGGTTTACCGGCACCGGCATCATTACCGGTCCATTAACCCTTACTGCCCAACTCGGAATGACCATCTGTGTATCTCTTCAAAGCTTGGCTTGAACCTCACCAATGGCCAAAGAGGGAGCTCTCTCCCTGTCCTTCCCATCATCAATATGTGACACTACCACTCCTTCTAGTGCTGTACAGTAATGTAATTTTGTATATTTGTGGAGTACTCCTGTTTAATTTGCAGCAGGTTGCCCCCTAGTTTAAGGGTACAAATGTAAGTCACCTTTTCATTGTATGTCCCTTGTCTACTCCCCACTTGTTTACACCCTCATAAACTGGCTCACCACTTGTTCTCATCTTTGTGCTATTGAACAGGCGCCCTTCCAGGAAATTTCACCACTTTCTGTAATGTGTTATTTAAGTCATTTGCAATTGAAATTGATATCCCTGTTCTTCAAACAAATATGTATACAAATACAATTCATTAATTTGTGTTAGGTGTAGGCCCTTCAGATTTTTTAAAAGTAAATGGACTGATGGAGCAGGCTGAACCAAACTCAGAGCGCTGTTAACTTTTTTAAAGTTACGTTTTCAATCCTATACACTACCAATACCGTGATTATGAAGCGCATACAAAGGTATGCACGCTTAAACACAGATCAGTATGTCCCAAAGGATTGAGTACCATCACAACCCTTCTTCCTTCTGGGAAAGAGACTTTTTAAATTAGTAAAGAAGTCTGATGCATGGATTCAGACAGGGCTAATCCATGTTCGTACTCCGGAAGTGCTCTGAAAGTGCTGTTGTTCTGAGGACTCTGCCACTGACTGACGCAGATTTGCTGCTGTGCCTCAAGCTTTTCTTCATCGTGACTGCAGCCCATGCGTAAGAGGAAGGGCAGCTGCAGTGAAACATTGGACTATGCAATCCACAGTAAATATCTGGCACACTCTGAACTAACTTTACAACCTGCCACTTCATTTATTTTTCTTGGTCCTTGTCTTTAGAGACCTGGGACTTATTGGACTGGGACCTGGGACTTGGGACTGTGTTTGTGTGTGAGATTGAGAGTTGCGTTACTCGCAACTGTAAAACTTACGTTCTGACTTTGTCTCACTCTCTTTTAGAATCTCTGCGGCTTCGACTTTGGACCCGCAGACTTGGTCTTCTGCCTCCCGCTTCCCACCTCCCACCCAGCCTATTTAGCTCTAAGGGAGTGCGCACCCGCACCCGCACCCCAGAGGTGCTCTGAAAGTGCTGTTGTGCTGTTAGGCTGGGAGGGTGAGCGGTGTGGCGGTAGGGGTAAGCTATCTATGTGAAATTGAATGGAGATCATTCAGAAACTGATTTGTTATTACGCTGTTTGGGTGCGCGAGTGGAGTGTGGGTATTAGAGTCTAATTATCTTATGCACTTGGCAAGTGACTCTGTGCTACGTATCTTAATCGAGAATTACACTACTAGATCATTGTACTTGATACACAAATAGTTTTCAACTAACAAGTCAAGAGTGGCTACTATAATATGATAGCACGGCTGCGCAGTGGGCGCATGGAAAGTCAACCTTCATTTAAGCAATGAAAAATTGACAATCAGAGGGAAAAGGGCACCGCCACCTCTGAAATCAATGTGCCTTTAATAAACATCATGGAGCAATAATTATCTATTCCTTGCCACCTGGAGATCAAATCTCATAGCAATGCACTTGTCAAGGCTCAAACAATATGTCACAAAGCCACATTTGCTTATATGAAATCCTCCCTTAATGCTCCATTAGCCCCCCCGTTGGTTCACCGATGACAATCACGGCAAAGGATCTAGCAGGCAACTCAATGAAAAGTTTTCTGAGTATGCGTGTTATGAGGAGGCCACAGATATAGCCAATGCAGATAATGCATCCTCGTACTCTCCTTCAGATATTTGTATTCTGGCCCCTGTCGTGCTCACCGAACTTGAAAAAGGGGTTGAGCTTTCAGTAGGGCCCTCCACTCCAGTTATAGCCCCATCCAGGAGCATTGCCAAAGTACACTTACATCTTAGTGAGCACATTTCTCCCATCACCACATTGAACATGTATAAGGATGCCTTCGAGCAGCTATCTAATGATCTATCTGACATACGTGATATTCAAGAGGTGGCACTACAGAAGCCTCCCGATCACGATTCCTCTTTTCCAGAGGAAGGCTTTACTAAGCCTTCAAAACCTTCGCATTTAGAGCACACTCCTTCCTTGGGTTCTGATCTACCACTACCAGTTGAGAATTTGAAAACGCTTGAGTCTACTTACCCGGTAATATCCAGAATTCTCAACCTTCTAGATAGAAGTCCCGATTACACACATTATGAGCTTTGGGACATTAAAACTGCACAGGCACAGATTCTATCAAAACTAAACAAATTGGAGGGATTTATTTTTTCAGAAAATTATAAACGCGAAGGGGGTTGTAAATCACCCCAGACTAACATTGATTGCAAATATTCAATCGCTACTCAAACAATGACTCCTATTGAAAAAGAACCATCTGGCAACAAGCATATAGGGGGGGCCCTTGTTTTCTCCTTCCTACAATCATTTGCCCAAACGGTAAATGATTCTAAACCAGGGGATGTGATTCAAATTTACACTCATGCCAATTGTGCCAGATGGTAACAACTCACTCTGAAAAAATTGACCAATTGCTATTCTTCAACCAGCCCAATGAGGGGGAGGCAGTGGCAGTTAACATTAAGGAGGGTGTGACCCCTAATTTAAGAGACATTGAACATCCAGATAGCCCCTCTGCCCTAACAGTGCTCATTGACAAGAAGAATAGTCTTAAAGAAATACAAGCTAAATGTGATGTTGTTGGTTAAAATTCTCCAGAGATCTCTCACCAAAAGCATTTTTCTGCAAGGAAAGGAAAATGGCTCTTGTATACGCACACTCAAAAGACTCGAGCTCCGTAAGGCGCACAAACTGAGGCAAACAAAAACAAATAAAAAAGAGATTAATAACAAAAAGAATCCAAAAAAGAAACCCACAGCGTAAATGGGAAGCGTCAAAGGCGGCGTCAGTCACAAATATTTTAAGATCTCACAAATCCTCTGATCTCGCAATCGACGTGGAGGAACTTTCGATAGAAAGTAGATTGGCCCTCCAACTCGATTCGGGGGGAAATAGGAATCTCCACCTTATCAATGCACCAAATCAAGGTGCATTGATGACAAAGAAGCTTCTTAATGATGGGGCTGAACTAATCTTGGAAAAACAAATTGAATTTGCTTCTTCTCTTACAGTACTTCAACAAACCTTACTATCTACCTACTATAAACCTATTCCCAACAAAAAAAGAAATGCGGGGAAAGCCTTGGTTGACAACAGGGGTACAAATGATCCTATGAGACCAGGGACAGATATACGAGCATCCAATTCTGTCTGCAAACTAAGTATTGAAGAGAATCAGAGCCTGGAAAGAGAACAAAACATGACTGCTCCCTGGAGCTCCGATGACCGGTTGAGGATGGAGAAGTCCTTATCTAAAGTTAGAATTCCTCACACCCCTCCTCCAAATGTAGCTAGTTGTCGACCACCAGGCCAAATACCAGATGGTGTTCTGCCTGATGATCGTAAACTACCAATAATCACTTCCCATGAAAGGCGGGCCACTTTGGGGGAGGTGTTACGCTCACCAGGTATCCACAGGGATGCCACCCAGCCGGGTTACTCGCTGGTATTTCTTTATTTATTTATTTTTTTACATTTGTAAAGCACCACACAGCCCAGAGGCATCGGGGCGCTGTTGCAAGAAAATGACTTAGTTGCAGTGCAGGGAGGGGTAGATCGAGGGTGTTACAGCGAGATCGTATCTACCTCTAGCCTGGGAAAAAGGAAGTTTTGCCTTTACAGAGGTTATACAGTTGACCGGGCCCAAATGGGGATTATACAAACAGCATAGTTTTTATTGCTTTCCTGAAGCGCAGGTAGGATTTGATGCCTCTGATCTCGATGGGTAATACGTTCCAGTTGTTGGCGGCGAGGACTGGGAAGCTAGCGCCACCTGCTCTGGTTCTGATGCTTTTTGGAATTGCTAAGCGGTTAGTGTGGCTAGATCTGGTTGGTCTGTTAGAGGGGGGACCAGAGAATCTCTGAGCAAGGTAGCGCGGTGCTGTGTCGTGTCGACATTTGTGGGTGAGTGCCAGTGATTTGAAAAGGATCCGTTCCTTGACCGGAAGCCAGTGGATGGATTTTCTGTTGGCTGAGATGTGGTCTCTTTTTGAGATTTCCGTGGCTGCTCTGAGGGCATTGTTCTGCACCGTTTGAAGTTTTTTAATGTTTTTGGCTGAAGTGCCTAGTAGTAGTGCATTGCAGTAGTCTAGGCGGGAGCCTATGATAGCTCTTGCGATGGTGAGGGAGTTTTCCTGTGAAATAGGTATGCTTCTCAGCTTTGCCCTGATGTGGTCTGCGGGGAAGGTTCTGCCTGAAATTACAGGAGGACTGTGTTCAAGACTGACCGACTGGGGTGAGTATCCTCCCTCCACCCCCGTATGATTTCAGTCCCTCTGGCGCCCTCTCCTCACCTTGTGGTACAATTAGGCGTGCTCTCCGTCCTGCCTTCTTTGCAGGGGCGCGTTGTCTTTCATGGGCGACTGCGGTCCAGTTACTTCACTGACGCCGGCCGTTTGATATTGTTCAGATAGGTTGTATTGCTGTTCTTCAGTTTTGTTGCTATCCTGCATGCCTTTCTTTGTTTCAAATGTCTCTTTTTTCTCCCTTAGGTATGCGGAGCTTCAGCGCGGCGAACTGGCTTGGTTGAGCCCCGCTGGTAAATGATGGTGCATTAAGAGCACTATGATGCGGTAAGTAAGCGCTATGCGCAGCGCTGCGAAGTCTTGCCTTTGCTAACCTGTGTTTTCCTTCCTTGTAGGTCGCTGTGTTGTTCAGCGCGAGTGGAATGTCCGAAGTGGTGCCAGCCGAGAGGCGACCAGCCAGGTAAGCCTTTTGAGCAGTTCGTAATTTGTAAATGTCTCTACTGCTTTCTTTAATGTTGCCTCTATCTTCCTCTTTCAGGTTGTTCTGTCCGGGAGGCGTGCAGATTCGAGGAAGCTGTTCTCAGTAGCTGCGAGTGTTTAAAGATGAAGACTGCAGGTACGAGGCTGCTGCTAATGATGTTCCTTTTGTCTCCTTGCAGGTTCTGCTTCTATGAGGTTCGAGGGAATAGCTGGACACGGTGAGCATCACGTTGCAAGCTGCAAAGTAACGTGAAGCGTGTTGTCTTGCTCGGGTGTGGTTTAAATAGCCCCAACAAAATAGTCCAGGTAAAGTAGTCCCTAGCTACCACACCCAAAACACTAGACCGCATAGCTTGGTTCTTAGGAACCAAGCTATGTGGATGCCTCCATGTTGGCTGACAATACAATAAAGTAGTTCCCAAGCACGTTGTTTTTTCATGGTGTATGAGCCTGGCGCCATAGGCGCCAGGACTGTCCCCATGAGGGCTTTTGAAGAGGATGCCAGGCTCTAGAGGCCCGAGTCTTGACTCCACCTGGCCAATGGGTTTGCTAGAGGGAGTTTTGGGCGAGGGTCATGACAGGAGGATAATTTGGCAACTTCCCCTCGGATCTCATGTATTCTAGGATGGGTTAGTTCTCCTGAGATTAATGGAGACAAGAGTTTAAATCGCTCTCTTATGCTTCAAGCATTTCCGAAAATTCCTGCACTAAGAACGCCAGCATCAAGAGACATGGATAACACTCCCACCTATCAATAATTATAGGATGGTCTTCCAAGTGCAATCCACAATAATTGCAGTTACTCTGGATGCAGAGAAGAGAACTTAATATGATAGGTTTATCCCCATACTTCTTACAATCCATTGAAGAGGGGATTGTATTCAACAAGAAGCCTCTAGAAACTCTAAAATCCTCTGTAAATCAAATACTGGGAAACCAATCCATACAACTTCCAAAGCAGCCGTTATAGCACAACTAGCCACCATCTCCACAAATAGTAAAGATTGGTCTTGGCTGTCGGTGCTATTAGCTACTCCTAAGGAAGCCAAGGATGTGACAATCACATAGCAACAAAACTTTGCTTACGATGATGTCCTGGAATTCATGTTGGACAAAAAATCTTTTACTTTGGCCCACTACTACGAATCCTCATGAAAGCGTGGATATCATGTTATGTCAGGAAACAATGAGCACAACCCCATTCCAGATAAAAGGTCTTAGTGCAATCCATATGGAGACACTTCATGGTGACCAAGGAAGGCCCTCGGGGGGGGGGTCTCGTGATTTTTTTTAACACTGATTTGTCCTTCTCGATTTCGAAGATCTATAAAGAACAGCCCTATGTGGCTGTTGTAATCCAAATGTGTGTAAGCGTGAAGGATTGCTTCTTGATTATCTCGTTGTATCATAACTCCTCTTCTATCGAAATTATAATGGAGAAAATTGTTGTAATGTTTGATGAGGTATTGACCCAGTGGCCGCACTGCAAATTGATTTTGGGATGCGATTTTAATGCAGATTGTACGGGCACTTACCCCCTAAGGCATACGTAGATAATTCCTCTAAAAATTCACCCACCACTAAGGGAGGCGCACTATGGTATTCATTCCTGGCACAATGGGAGATTTACTTTGTGCCTTTTCAGAACAAAGTACGCGCAAACTCTTAAGAACGCAACCACATGAAATCTTGCATTGACTATTTTGCAGTATCAACAGAAATGTGTTGTTACTGCAATGAAGTTGAGATTCTCTCACCGGGCTACAGTGATCACAATATTTTACAACTAACATTAGAATTTGAGATCTCCCACATGAGGAAAGATCCCCTCCAAGTCCTATTATTGAGTGATCGAGCAGCAGCTTCCTAAGGTGAAGTGCTTATACTTGCAACAGGCTAAACTCCTTGATTGGTGATGATGTAGACAGATTACTAGGGACTGGAACCTTGAACAACGATTCTCAACTATGACTAGAAGCTTTTTCTGCTATAATTACTGCAGCAATTAAAAAGCTCATCATAAATCAAGGAGAGGCTAACAAAAGAACAAATTATTTACATACCTCTAGCAGAGAAATAAGAACAGCAAAAAGAATGAAAAATGCCGAGATTAGACACCTAAAAACCCTCGATTTGAATAATTTGGAATTTCAAAAATGTAAAAGAAATATGTGCAATCAATATAGAAACAAATGCAAAAATTACAGAGTGTACTATCACCATATCGTCAATCAAGCAATGATGACTAGCCTGTGTCGCAATGATAGACGCTCTACCTGAGCTCTATTGCGTGCTGAGCGTGCAAGCAATAAATGGGAACAAACTTCTAATATCACTGGAGAAGTATGGACCCAATTCTTTAAAACAAAATTTCAATTGCCTGAAAGATTCTCCAAATCAGTCTCTAAATTGCCATCTGGTAATTTGGGAAACTTCCAAGGATGGTCCCTCCAAGAAATTACATTAGCAATAGGTAAGCTCAATAATTCCAAAGCCCCTGGGCCCGATTGCATTCCCCTCTGTGCTATCAAAAAGCACCCTGCCTTGTGGGCAGAGATTCTTCATATCCAAATTCAAGAGATATTAAGAACTTTCTCAGTTCCACAATCATTGTTGAAATCCATAGTAGTACCGATTCACAAAAAGGGAAATAAAACCGACCCTTTAAATTTTAGACCGATTGCCCTCATTGACTCGGGGGAAAAGGTGTTTGCCATTTTGATTCTGCAAGATCTTCATGTTAATTTACGCCAATTTAAAGTATTATCTCGCTTTCAGATTGGTTTTCGCGCCAAAATGGGCACTGCGCTGAATGTGTCTGTTATAGCGCATCTTTTGTCTAAAACAAAAACGCCCAATGCAGGAGCGTTATATATGGCTTCGGTCGATCTATCCACAGCTTTTGATTGTGTGGTTCGTACAATTCTATGGGAAAAATTGGAACGCGAGGGCATTCCCCCCCCCATCTGATAGCGCTAATGGCCAAATTACATCATGGCACCTCATATCTTGTGAGGACTAGTAGCTCGGGTGCCAGCACGCAGTCAATACTGATGGGGCTGGGGGTTAAGCAGGGTTGTAATTTAGCAGCGACCGTGTTTAACCTCTACCTCTGCGATATTGACAAAATATGGATGAATGAGATATCTTATCCTGCAAGGCTTGGTCACTTAAAAATCCAATGGCTCACCTTTGCGGACTACATCCTAATTTTTGATCGGACTCCCTATGGCCTGCAATTAAAGTTTAACATATTTGCAGATTACTTATACAATCATAATCTTCAATGTAATGTGCATAAATCCAGAATATTTATATTCAAAAACCTCAAAAAGCAAGTGCACCCTATGAAATGGACAATTGACCATATTACAATTTCTTTAGATACTACACTTAAATATCTGGGATATGATGTTTCCGATACCAATTCCAAAATAATGTGGAAGGCTGGGTTAAATGTTAAAATCGCTGCACTGGGGACCCAAATGAAGATCATATATACAAAATGTTGTACATTTTCGCTGAGCCCCCTACTTGAATTTTATGTGCTCAAATTGGAAGCGTCTATCCTGTATGGCTTGGATCTGTGTCTGTTGAACATTGATTCCATTCTTGATCAGATTCAAGGAAAACTTTGGAAGAGTACCTTACGGGTAGCACAATCTCTTCCTAATTGAGTCCTGCGACAGGAATTGGGCTTTACGGCACTATCTGCTAGATTTCATTGGCACCAATTGCTGAATCTCTCAAGGATGTTATAGTCACAGGACAACTCACTTTATGAAGATTTTCAAACAATGATCTTTGAAACTAACCCGCCATCAGTAATAGGTTTTGTATAACTCTATGGATAAATTGCTTGATGAAATGGCCCTACGGTTGAGGAACTTGGAACATCGTGTCCTGTATGTAAAAAAACATCTTTTTGAGCATGATTGGGCAAAGACGTTTAATGAAATGAGTTCCAAGACACAATATAGTGAAGCATCTTTGTTTTCATCTACGAGATTGCCAAGCAAAATGTACCTATTGAAATTTCCCTGTTGCAATTTTTTATTTTTTTGTAAACTTTATTTACACAACATCCATAACAAATCCCAATACAATCAGCGTATATCAAATAACACATGAAAAAAAACACAAGAAAAGCACAACATTTTACACAGTACTATGTACACAGCGAGCTATACAATACCCTAAATCCCCAACATCTCAAATACATCTCTCAATTACCCCCCACCCAACAACTATAATGTCAATTTAAAACAACTGCAAAGATCTACCCCATATTTTCTCAAACAAAGCCAATTTACCAAGTCTCCTTTACATCCCTCTCTCCATATTTGCCCATTCATGCATCTCAGACAACCACGTCTCCACATTCAATGTCAAAGCATTATTCCAGTTCATCAATATAATTCTTTTACCAGTCATCCCCCCTCTGAACAACCACTTCTTCTCACTTTGAGTGAGATCATCCAAAGACTCATCACTCCCCAATATGATCACACTTAAATCCAAGACCGGGGGACCAACAACCACTTCATCACACACACGTCCAATCTCACCCCAAAACAGTCTCACCAGCCTACAATCCCACAGATGTTCCATCGTACCAATCTCACATGAACATCTGCAACAATCTGCACTCTCCAACAACCCTCTGTTACACATTCTCTCAGGCGTCCAATACTCCCTGTTGCAATTTAAGAGATCTCTACATGAGATTTAAACTTAACCAGTTACACACCTTAGAGAAAACTATAAAGTGGGCTAAAGGAAAATCAACTGATGAGAATACATGTCGGTTTTGTAATGAGAAGTCTCAAAGGGAATCTCTGAAACATCTGGTAATATATTGCAGTTACTTTGTATTGGATCACGTGGTTCTCTTGGGAGCTGAATTACTTGGAACTACACTAAGCGCTAGAGAGTAGTGCTGGATGATAATGATCTGGGGATTATCCACCAAAACTATATTGGTATTAACAACATTTCTTAGAATTCTTGTAGGTGAATTATCAAAAAACAGATGCACCAAATGAAGTATGTCATAAATAATCATTCTCAATTTGTGAGAAAGTTGTATAAAATGTGATGTATATGACAAATGCTTTTTTCTTTTAAATGAAATATATATCATTTTTTTAAACTTAGAAACGATGACTAATGTTGTAATAGTTTGTTAATCAAACTAATAAACAACTTTTAAATTAAAAAAAATAATAATAATCCATGTTCTTGTAATTAGTACGAAAGCCAAGTTAACAGTTTTCCAAAATGGTTGACTGCATTTAGGTAAAGATGCAAACTGTTACTGTGTACTACTCAGCAAATGAGCACCTTTAATTTTACAACATTATTTGATTCTGCCATGTAATAAAAATACATTCTTAACATGACCGGTACAAGCTGGCAGCTTTGGAGCCGAGGGGCTCTGCAACTGAGGAAGTCACTTTGCTACTCTCTTTTAGTTCCTGCATGTAATAGCAAACCTTGTTTTATATCGTTTTGTTTTATTTTGTACCGAACCACTAAGCTTCCATACATCAGCTACATTTCATTATAACAGTATGTTTTACTTGTAGGCCCTTTCAGAGAGATAATATTCGTTAAATAGTCGAGCACCATCAGGGACGTTCAAAACCGTCTCACAAGACTGATTAATTTGACTTCAAAGTGATATTTTGTCCTGTTCATATTATTGTTATTTTATGTGTGGGCAATGTAGGCCATTTAAGGTCACAACCGTACCCAACCCTCCGACTACCAATGCCATGTTCATGAATGATGTAAGGCATGGAGGAGCTTAAGCAAAGCACTGCACGCCACTATGCACACAATGCAATCTTGTAGCTGGCATTGTATACCTACCATGCAGGAGTGCAAATAGTGTGACATTATGGAAAGGGCGAAAACCTTGCACATAGACAGTGTAATTTGCATCTAGCACCACGCTGTGTGGAGAGTGAAGAGGCACCGTTGGGTTGCTTTCAGGCATATCCATGATGGGCAATACAATACATATGTGGGAGGTGTCTCGCTGAGATGCAAGTTATTATATTTCAGCAAGGGGTACAACGTGTGCCAGGTGAAATTACAAATAGTGATGAAAAGCAATGTCTACAAACCTAATTATCCTCATGTTGTTTGATGCCAATGTACACTTCAATAATTTGTATAGGTGGTCTGCAGTTCTTAATAAAATGCTACTTTATTGGAGGCAAGCCAGCAAATAGGATGCCTGCAGATGCCTGCATGTAGAGAGGCAGAAATTGTCCTACTAGGTATAAGGGAAAAGACGGTGTAAGATGATTGTCTAAAGATACCAGAGCCATGCAAGTGCACAATATGGGCCTCATCACTAGGTTGCCGGTCCGGAAACAACGGTACCGGTAAACTTGCCGGTACTGTTGTTTCTGGATGGGCAAACTATGAGTTCAGCGGGCGGGTGCCATACCGCCCGCCATGTCAGACCTGGCGGGCGGACTGACACCCGTGAGCAGACCATGTCGGATGCACCAGCACCGTTATTAACGGTTCCGGTGCATCCGGCCTCCCCATTCCCATTGAGCCCTCAAATGGGAATGGGGAGCATTTCATTCCAGCGCCCGCGAATGGGCAAATACCGGGTCCAGCGGGACCGTAATGAGCCAGTAATTGCCCATGCGCGGGTGCCGGAAAAATTCGTAGGTTTGGCGGCAGCCTGCCTTTTTAACCGGCAACGCTACCGCCAAACTTGTAATGAGGCCCAATGTTGGCATGTGCATGTTTCTCCAACAAATATCAATTAAAGTTGTACTTGATTATGACCTAACACAAAGTAGGCCAGGGGCACACAGGTGGATATCTGACACCATTAGCAAGAAATAGGCGCCCTAGAAGTTCATATTCTCACTGACCTCGAGCTGGGTAGGAGAGCATAGGCAGCATCTTCCTGGTAGGGAGGGTTGGCATTTGTGGCCAGTTGGAAGAATTAGTACCTTGAAAATCACGTCATTATAACACATTTCTGAAACGTCGGAGGGCAAATATACTTTTAATAACACAGTGTAGATTTTACAAATGGCCTGAAGTTCTTTTGTAACGATCTGGCCCTGCACTTGATATATTTTCATGACACATTATCATAATTTCTCAACACCTTTTTTATTGGGACAGTACCAAAGACAGCAACCTAAACCATACTCAGAGGAAGGACCACTACTACAATGCTGGACTAGATGTCCAGCTCCCCTGCTTTTACCGACACCACATGCCACCAATGTAATCCCACAACGCAGATGCGGCTCCCCTGCAGGAGTACTGGCCCTGATTTTTGTTAATAACATCACATTGCTACGGTATCACTGCATATTATCCCCAACAAAAATATCTCCGTATATATATGGTCGTCTGGAATGGCCATAGGCGATATTTTTTGGGGGGATAATTTTTGTGGTTTGGGAGCAAGGGTTGCGGGCGTGTTCCCCGCTCCTTTAAAAATAATAATGCAGGGTTTGCGGGGGTGTCCCCCGCAGGTTCCATGCCTTAATATCGCCGCAAAAATATGTCAATATTTTTTTGGGGCAATATTTTTGTGGGGATATTAACACATGGAACCCATTGCTACTTGACGAGTCACGCTGCTCCTTATAGTGTGAGAAAATGTGTGAACCCTTCTAATAGACTATTAAAGAATACTTTGCAATGCTTTGAACTGTTCATCCTCTTTCCAAAGAGGGTCTTGCTCTTTCCGTTGTCCTGTTCATAACCCGAAACTTGATAGTAGAGATGGTTTCAATCTGTGGTGTGACAAAGTTGCCTCATGGTCACTGTCACATTGCCCTGGGAATACCATCCCCAAAACCCACAAACCCCAAAACTAAGTGAAACATTTAAGAATTTGTCCCACAAAGACAAGCCATAATGGTATCAGGGAAGGAGATTATAATCAAGAAATCCGCCTCCTATAAGCCCTCTCTCTTACATAGGCAAAACCAGGAGCGGATCCCAAAAATTGGGACTACTGATTCCAGAGTGAGAAAACTAATCAACAACCCTACAAAGTTCAGAAAACCCGAAATTTGGAAATCATTACTCCCAGAAATCCCCTCTCCGCCAGAAAGAAAACCTTGACCGGATCATGGAGAGTCACCTACAGATCTGGCAGTAAGGAAATATAAAATCCCCCCATCCAATCCTTAAAGTTAAGGAGGACATCAGGGAACCCAATTCTAGCCTGAGTTACCTGGGCCCAGCTACCGCTGCCACTGGAAGGGCACTACATCTTCCACACATATTTACTCTCAACTGGACTGTGAAAAGGGCAGACCTAGGAAAACATGATTATCGGTTTAGGCGCATGAAGACTATGAGGCAGACCTGAGCACCCCACACAAGGTTTTCTATTCCCTGAAGATGATAGCGATGGGAGGTCTACACCCCTCTGCCATATAACACCTACAGGAATGGTGAGAGGGGAAAACCTGTGCAGTCTAGAAGCTTTACACACATAATGACTTCCCCACACTAAAGAAAGACCTTAAGAGAACAAAGCTACTGTTTCCCTCTCAGCTGTAACCACGAGGTAGCAAGATCTCCCCAACAACTAGCCCCGA
Organism: Ambystoma mexicanum; assembly: GCF_040938575.1. Taxonomy (NCBI): domain Eukaryota; kingdom Metazoa; phylum Chordata; class Amphibia; order Caudata; family Ambystomatidae; genus Ambystoma; species Ambystoma mexicanum. The sequence goes on from NC_090922.1 coordinate 348,893,492, forward strand.
CATTGATATCAATGGTAGAAACACCAGTAGCAAACCAAAGAGAGAAGAACTACGCAGAACACATACGGACCAGCTCAGAACGGAAGAGACCAAAATGAATCCCAGAGGGGGCAAGTGGACTAGCTCAGAACAGAAGAGACCAAAATGAATCCCAGAGGGGGCAAGTCCTCCAAGAGAATGCAGGGACACAGAATAGCAGCTCCAGCCTAATTGCCAACAGCGACACCCATGAAAGAAGTCCAAAATAGTGACTCATCTATTTAAGGACTCCTTGAAGGGATTAAAAACTGAGGGATCCCTGCTGATGAGCATGCTCAGGCAAGTCACATGAACCGTCCAGATACTCGGGGACAACAGTGGAAGGGAGTTTGGGGAAAAAATGAGTAACGTTGCTGTGTCCAAGAGGAGGATGATTGTTGGAGACGAAAATTGCTTGCCAAATTGTAAGACCTGGAGAGGAGAGCCAGAGGACAAGAATGGGAAGAAGAAACTGGTGGTAACACCTGGAGAGGAGAGGTGAATTATAAAACACAGAAACCAGAGGAGAGTGACAGCTAAAGACCAGGGTAAGGGGAACTGAGGGGCAACGCCCAGAGACTGGAGGAGAATGAAATCCAGAGATTAAAGGAAGGTGAAGTAGAGAGCAAACCCCAGAGAATGGATGAGAGTAGGATCCTGAGACTGATGGAAAGTGCAATGAGAAGTAAACCTCAGAGTCCAGAGGAGGTTTGAGAAACTCTGCCAAGGAAAATGCTATTTCCAGATCAAGGGAGAAAGAAAGAGAGAGAGAAAAGGACAGACGCCCAGACCACAGACCTCAGAGAGCAGGTAAACATTCCAGAAGAAAGTAGAGAAAGAAAGGCAAAGGCCTAACAAGGTGATAGAGGAGATAAGTAAGACCCGTCATCTGCGGACTAACCTTGAAAAGCTGGAAAGTATACATAGGGGACTAATCTTTGAAGATGATCAGACTCTTGTACAATGTCAGGCGTCATTTGGCCCCAACAATCTCGTTGTAACAAATACAACTATATTAATCTGATATCCCTATTTGTGTCATTTGTTTTTCTACAGTGAATACTTCTAAAGGATTTCTAGCTCATTTAATCGCACAAAGAGGACAGCAAATCAGCCTTCACTAAAAGGGCTATACAGAGCCAATCATTCATTCATACATATGGCCATGCATTAATTTATTCATCTCAAATTTGGCCGTCTATATCAACTTCTGAGGCTCAAGTACAGTCAGGTGAATAGGTGAATGCCTGATGTGATGATCACCAGTTTGCAGTTGATTACCGCACCACTGTGCTACAACTTTGGTGGTGAGGTAGTTGAAAAACCAACAGCAAAATGTTGGAGGTAATTCTGCTGCCATACCGTCACAAATTGGCAAAATGGGCAGAATTTCCACCAGTGGAATTGCTGCCGGCGGTAATTCTGCCAAAATCCCCATGGAGTCGTATAGGAACTGCATAAATGGGGACTAACACTGCCATACGATCACTTGTAATTACGCTGGATCAAGTGGTGGTATTTCAGCGGATTTACCACCGTAATAGTGCCAAACTTGTACTAAGGCCCATAGTCTTTGCAAATTACAGTGGGCATCATCCCAAATTCGATGGGGGGAAGTGGTGGTAACACTTTTTTGGGCAGTAACAGAATTACCACCATTTTTCCTGCACCGTTGAATTATACATTTTATGAAAAAGTGGGGGATCTACCTCAGGCTGGAGGTAAATCTGGCATTTTCATCCAAAGGTCAGTGGTAAATCTGTCAAAAAACCCAAAATAGGGAATGGACAACTCTTGTAATCCCGTGGTAAAACCATGGGACAAAGTGGCAGTAACACTGATCGAGTTTCGCGGTAATTCAGCAGATTTGTAACTCGTAATGAGGTGTGCCCAATTATAGTACGTCCTTCCTGCCACCAGTTTGATGAGACTACTCAGTACTTCAGTACTCAGCTGACCACACACGTATTATGGAGCTGGGACAGCGAAGGCGTGCCCTCCCCTTGCATCATCACGCAATTTGAGCAAGCAAGCAAGCAAAAAGGTAAGAAATCAGCTGCACGGTGGACCTCATTGCAGGTTTAGCAGTAAGAAGCAGCAGTGACGAATTTACCACAGTGTTTACCGTACCACTGCATTTCAACTTTGGTGAAACGTTAGAGGAAATAACACTATAATTTCACTGAAGGTTGCCTTTCCAAAAGAATTGAGGAAATATCCCTAATGGATTTACCACGAGCAGCATTTTCCCCAAACGCCGATAATGGGGAATAACACTGCCATCCTGACAATTGCAATATGGCGGGCATACTGCCAAACGCATTGACGGTAATAGAACACTGGTAACGAGGCCCAGTGACAGGCTGTTGTGTCTTGGAAAGACCCGACTTCCGCTCATGAGCACATGCTTGGGGGGCTGGGACCAGATGCCTGTTTGATCAGAGTGCTTCCCTGGCAGGGTGCGTGCTCTCGTGCATCTGTTCCGCAGCGTTCACGAAAGAGACATTCTTTTCCCCTGGAACAGCAGCGTGAAAAGCAGGCCTCATATTTTCCAATAGCTTGTATCTGTTTTTCACATGGGAAAGCAAGACACGTGCCCATGGAATGTTGCCGCGAGGACATGTTATTAGGATTGGTCACTTGTTATGGTTCAAAGATATGATTGTTTTCTGTGTGGGAAATGCAGTGCCGCGGATATTAGTCTAATGTTGTCAGAAGAAACAGAATAGACTAACGGTTCATTCTTTGAACCATGTTCGAAGTGTACATGGTTAGCTACCAAAAGCATTGTTAATGGTATGCAGCGAACTCTGCAATGGACAAGTCTTGAAACAACGCACCTAACATTTAGCGAAAATAAGAAAACGAGCACCTTCTGGGGTGCTGGGGTGCTGCTTTGCGCAGCTTGCTCCAGATAAATGACTTGAAAAAGACAAATGTATGCATGTGTTCAATACACACTATTTACAAAAGCTGGATTTCACATGCGGAAGTGTAAGGCGTTTGTGCATGGGGGAGTGAAAAGCAGCTCGGGGGAGCCCTTGAAAGACTCCCCCGAGCTGGCGTGGTGGGGGACTAATCTTGGCGCATTTTGCTGTTAAAGGCACCCACGGTGACGGGTGCTCTTAACAGCAAAAGTCTGCCTGCCGCGCCTTCTCCCACAACGCCAGCTCGGTGGAGCGCTTGAAAGACTCCCCCGAGCTGGTGTGGTGGGGGCATATGGCGCCCGGGGGGCGTGGCGCCCCGGGCGGTCGCCCGGCTCGCCCCCCATAAGGCCGGCTCTGGTGAAAAGCACTGTGAACGTGGGTTAGCGCCCTCACGTTGCAGGTAGTCAAAAAAAGTGTAGGCACGGTGAAGACACAATTTCCTGTACACTGATCATACACCCACACGGCGTAGTAAGATTGCAAAGATGCCTGTGGAGGTTTTTCCCACGCATCTCTCAAAGAAGGGACACAATAATAATCTATAGACGCTCCCAGAAATATGAAAACAGCGGATAGCCGGGTACACATGATATGGTTCTACGTGAAAATGTCCCTAGGCAGGCGATTTCTTTCCTTGCACCCCAAAAAGCCGGCGCCCACATATTCTAGGACGGGTAACATTTTCTATTGTAACTCCAGTCCTAGAAAATTTGGGGAAAGTGCTTGATTTTTGTGGGAGTGCAAATTTGGGACAATGTCGCCCTATGCTTAGGGTGACCAGACGTCCGGTTTTCCGGGGACAGTCCTGGGAAATCACCCGACGTCTGGGGGTCCTGGGAGTTTTTTTCTTTTATAAACCCTGTCCAGGGTTTCAGATATGGTCCCTTTTTTTGGCGGGACCCAATTTCGAAATCCCGAAATCGGGTCCCTGAGCAAATCTTTTTGTGCGAATGGGGGCGTGACATGCTTTTCACGCCCCCATTTCCTCCCCCTTCCCCTCCCCGCGCTCTCCTCCAATGAGAGGAGTGTGCATTTTAGCACACCCCCTCCGCGCCCCGGCAACAGACCAGCGACATAGAAGTGGGACTAAAGTTGTATGTGTATTTACCTTAGTCCCACTTCTATTTCGCTGGCCCATCCGGGTTTCTTTTTTTAAATATCTGGTCACCCTACCTATGCTGACCTTTTCCCAGTCAACTTTGCCTATGGAGACCAATGATATAATTATTTCTTTATAAAACGTGCCTATAACATACTCTTGTATTTTATTTGTGACTTTAGATGGTTTTTTGACAAACAGCGCTGTTCCCAGGACAACATATGGCAGATTCGATCAGTTTACTGGGTGCTCTACAATTTAAAAGAAATGATGGGAGTATTTTTATTTGCTCGTCTAAGTAGTTGTATAAACCATGGATCGGAGCACTCTACATTGGCAGCAAAGCCAACATGCAGAAAGGAAAAAAAAGAAGTAGTTAAAGTCTATGAAAAAAGAAGCCAGTTTTGAGTGATACAGGTTCATTTGAATATGAATCTAGTCTCAATTGGGGGCCAATGCTAAGGTGCAGGGTGCCTGAAACCAATTGGGCAGCAGCATTATACACAGTGTGCATAGTTGCTAGGTGACACGTTCGGAGGCCTTCACGAACGGCATTGGCAAAGTCAAATTTGGAGTTGCCTGGAGATTAGACCGCAAAGCTTTGGTCTTATTCTAGGGTGGGGTGTTTAATGTGCCCCAATATTCTGCTGCTTTTAACAACATTTTCGATGTAGATGTTGTGTTGACACTGGTTGTCTAGGGACAAAGCCACAGGTGACTGGTATCGGAGAAAGCAAACATCCCATTTTGTATGGGGTGATTACAAGTGGTCCCAAAAGTAGTATTAAGTCTGTATTAATAAGGTTAGGCATAAAATAATGATAAGCCCTCCAGCATTGTATTTTCAGGGAGGTGGGTCTATAAAATGGGCAATATCTCCTTCCACAGGAAAAGCCGGTTTTGGTCCCCTACAGATGGGCTTCTACTGGCCTGTTGAAGGACACAGGCGATATGATTGGGCCTTGAGAAATCCTAGTGCGTTGAATAGAAGTGGTTATTGCATTTTCAATATTCACACACTAAAACTGGCATAGAGCAACAAGACATCCATGTTAGGATAGTCATATGCATGCCAAAGTGTGATTTTGTGATGTGGAGAAGGATCTGGTGTGCAACCATAACAAAAGGTGTAAAACAAATCAGGATTGGGGTATACAACTCTCCATTTCAAGCATGCAAAGAGCATCATTAACACCTTGGTGAGTTGCTTTTTCAGTACTAAAGCTTGGCCTGAAACCGTAATGGTTAGCACAGCCCTCTAAGGTCTTCATAAGGAAGGAAAGGCCTATGCTTGGTCAGAATTTATTTAGCTCAGAGGGATCTGCAGAAGATTTGTTTAGGAGTGTGATGACCTGACCCACACATTGAGTGTGTGGGAATTCTTCCTGGCATAGAGAAGAGTTGATGAGCGGAAGCCAATAAGGATCTTGGCATGGAAAGACTTCCTTCACCGAGAGGGCACAAATGGGATATGCAGAGAACAAAGGAGCTCAAGGTTTTTACTTTTCCTATTGCCTCTGAAAAATTGAAGTTCATCCATGATGTTAGATCTTGTATTTTGGTATTGAGACTGTTATTCTTGAGGTTTTTTCTAAGGGTGTACATGGATGAGTTACATTTTGTTTCCGAGTTTCGTTAGATCAAGTATCTTCATGCCTGTAACTTGCTTTCCTTGGTTCTTGGTTGGCAAACTCATTGAGACCTTACAGTGAAGCATGTATACGGGATTAATAGATGATCAGACCAATCAACTCTGGATCTTCAGTTAGAGGGATCCTGGCTTTGTAATGATGAAATCGCAAATTGCTGCTTTGGTATGTGTGATTTAATGCAGTATTGAATAAGGCCATTATCTTAAAGGAATGTTGAGAATGGGATACTTGAGTATCCAAACTATCTTTCAGATGTGGTTGAAATCCCTGAGAATGAGGTTCTCTGTGCATTCAAAAAGTTAAGGAAGTAATGTTGTCAGTCCATTGTTCTATAAACAGTGCAGTAAGCATTGGGTGTCGATACCGAGCATGGACCTTTGGAAATTTAGAAGGGGAGGTTTATATCTAAATTACAAAGCTTTCACATATATAAATGAAGATCTGTCTGCAGGCTAAGTCATTTTTGAAGATCAGGGCAACACTGCCTCCCATTTTGCAGTCCACCTGAGTTGAATAAGGAAATAAGAAATCCCTACAACAAGGTAACAGGTGATAGTATGAGGTGGTGTATTGAGTCATGTTATAATGAGGAAAAAGAGATCCCATTTGTAGTCTGTGATGGTCTGAGTAGATTCTTATTTGCAGTGTATAGGTCAATTTGCCGACAATGTACTGCTGCCTGTATAAAATGCCACCAGTCGTGTTCCCTTTTCTTGTTTTCATTGGGGATAGGGTTATAAATGGAAGTTCCACGGCCAGCAAGGATACAAGGGGGGGGGGGTTCCCTTAATAAAAAGAACCTGGACCACCACTGACAGGAGGTATTAGTGCCAGAAGTCTATTGCTGGCAAAATGGCCTTCAACTGATCTGCAGTCGTGTAAATGGTGGTGTAGAGAGACATATTCTGCTTTTGTGAAAGTTGAATTCAGTGTAGGTAAAGTGGTGGGTGCAGGATTGGTAGATGGTTTCTAAACTCTCTATAGAATAAGATGATGATTCCTACAAACAGGGTTTGCTTATTCCACCAATGGTTTGATCGAAGAGCCCAGCAAAGAGGAAGGCAGTGTAGAGATCTGGGAGGACGCTAATATTTTTAGGGCCAGGTTCATCAACTGGTCTGGCGAGGAATTGCTCTGGAGTCGGTACTGGGGAGGTCAGATAGTTTTTGCTATCATTTGTGGAGTTAAATATGCTTGTATGGGGAGGAATAGTTTTGAACCAGATCCTGACATGGTTAGTGGATCTATGGGTGGTGTACGAGTCGTAAAATATTAAAAAAAGAAAGATCTTCAAGGTTGAAGCAAAATTTGGTGGCAGGCGTGCACTTCTGCTCACTGCTCGGGGTGTACATATTGACGAAGTGTGATACAGACCACATTTTGTATGCAATAGTGAAATTTAATACAAGACCATATTGTCCAAGATTTTGGGATCCAATGCTTTAAACCGGCACAGGAAACCATGTTTGTTACTTGACATATACTCAGTAGCACATTGGAAGGAATGTCCTTCTTCAGTATGCTGACCATTCATGATTGAGCCACATTCACACTGGCTGAAAATTACCGTATTAATAATGGCAGTGCGTCACATGGTTGAACTGTTGAACTCCTGAAATGTAACTTCTGATATTGAGGAATTAGCATCCTGATGAGGAGCCTCATGTAAAAAGTTGTATTGTAGGTTGTAACATGAATGTCGACCGAAGAATGATGCAGAATTTGGTCTGACTTGCATCATTTGTCCATCCCATCTCAGTATGCAGTTAGGGACTCACGGTTTAGGCATGGCACTGCACTACCAGCACATCCCCTTGTCCCTCTATTTCTATTATGAATTTGTATCCAAATTGTAATTCATCTTGCATTTAAGTTTGTTATTTTTACAATATTCTCAGTTTCAACAATAATGGTAAATGTTTGTACTGACATAAGACAGGCAACATTTAGCAGTATAACTTCATCACCCTCTTGGGGCGCATCACAATAAACATGATGAGTCCCTATACACTAAATATTCTCCACAGCTCCACAAACTGAATGCCATTTACTATGTATCTCACCCAATTGTGTAGACCCTTTAGTGCTTCCCATGTTTTACCTCTATTTGTTTGCATCAGGGCCTGGGCTGTTCGTAGAGTCACAGTAAGCACTAATGGAATAATCTTGTCCTCAGCACCACGAACGACCAGCATCACTGTTGTAGCATCATTAAGACAAAGGTAGATGTCAATCACTCACTGTTACATATGGCACAGGCCCTTCATGATTTTTGGCCTGCTTCTGCTGTTCCTTTACTAAGTTCGTGATGGGCCAGGATGTCTCCCATAATATGGCCAATAACACATTTGGAAGGAGGACCTTGATTGACTGAGGTATGAAACCATGAACCTTCCATTTTACTATGTTACGTTACCATTTTCCCTTACCCAGAGTCCCCCACACTTCTCTGTTCCTCTGTTGATCTTCAGTGATTTAGGGGCCGATTCATGGAACAAATGTGCGCCGAAAATGTCAGCGCAAGCTGGCGCAAGCTGACGCAAGCTGACGCAAGCGTGAAAAAGCAAGCGCACGTGCATGCGTGCGATTCAAGGAAGGGCCTGCACGTGTTTTCCCCTGGATGTGTGCCAAATCAGTGCGTGGCGCACACAGGCGCACACGTCATTGCAACATCCCGAAAGCCGTGCGCAAGGCGCACAGGGAAAGCGCACAACGTTGGCGCACACACCAAAAAGGGGGCGGGAGACAGGGTGTAACACGCGGAATGGGGAACAACGCATGAAAAAGAAGGCGTAACTGGGGAAGTACTGCAGGGAAATAGACGGAATGCCCACACGCACGCGAACAACATGTATTCACGGAATCGAATACGGGAAACACGCGCATGTTAAAATACGCGCACAGGCGTCAACACGTCTGCCACAGGAAGGCAGGCGTAAGCGTCCCTGCGCACAGTATAAAAGTGCGCGCAAAAAACAAACACGTATATACAGCTACGATGAATGCCCCATTTGTCGCAGCACTGATCGTGGGACACCGCAGGAGGAGGAGAATAGCCAGCGCCTGCATTTTTTCACCCTGGACTAGCCTTTTTGGGATGCCTGATGACCAGGTCCATGGGTGGTATAGGTTTCCACCTCGTATCATCCTAGACCTGGTTAGGGAGTGGGAAGATGACCTTACATCCCCCACTCTGTGGTCCCAAGCATTGAGCCCCTTGGAGAAGGGGCTCAATGTCCTGCATTTTTTGGCCCTGGGTCATTTCAGTGGACTACTGCCATAGTGGGGGGGTCTCATAGGCGACGCAGTCACGCTGCCTACACCAGGTGTTGGCAATCATGACTGCACACCCCTCAGTCCGCAGGCGCATATACATGCCCAGAACACCCGCAGAAAGGCAGGCCGTGGTCCAGGAATTTTACAGGGTGGCACACTTCCCCAAAGTGCTCGGTGCCATAGATTGCACCCATGTGGCCCTACGTCCACCTAGGGCCACTGAGCACATCTATCGAAACCGCAAGCACTGGCATTCCATCAATGTGCAGGTCGTATGCGATGCAAAGGGAATCATCACCTCTGTCTATGCAAACTACCCTGGCTCCACCCATGACGTTTCATATACAGAATGTCCACCCTGAGGCGGGCACTGGAAGCTGGGCAGCATGGCGACACATAGCTCCTAGGTGAGTACAAATGCCTGTGCACATGCATGCATGTCACACACAGACAAATACACAAACCCTAAAAATCACAACCATTATCACCTCCCCAGGGGACAGTGCCTACCCTCTGAGCAACCACATGATGACGCCAATCCGGAACCCCACCACACCACCCCAGGTAAAATACAACACTGCCCATATTGCAACCAGGGGCATAGTGGAGCGCACATTCGGAGTGCTCAAATCACGCTTCCGCTCCCTTGACCGCTCTGGCGGACAGCTACTTTATGCACCCCCAGTAGTGTGCAGAATCATTGTGGCAGCATGTGTCCTGCACAATGTTGCAACACTGCAGGGTGTACCGGTGGACATGGGGGTGCCCCCACATCCCCAACCACAGGCACATGTGCTGCCCATGGGAGGGGATAGGGTGCGTGGCGAGGCAGCCCGGGCCCAGCTTGTGGCCACATTTTTCACCTAAACTCCCACCCCTGCAGAGTGCACACAGGCCTGGCACATACCAGGTGACAATCGATGATGACAAAGAGATAGTCAACTGTCACAACCTTACCACCCTGAGAATGTTGCCATTGAAGTGCTACATTGTGTGCATCCCTAGCTACTTAAACCTAACCAATCCTGTGTGACCAAAAGGAACACATGCAAGGTGTGTATCACACCCCCACGCAAAACAGGCCATGACAATCTCTGGTATGTCACCCAAACCCTCCCAACCCCCATCGCCCTTGTCTGCCACACTATGACATGGCAAGCAATAGCAAAAGGCCAATACATGACCAATAAGATCCGAAGTGACATGTGATAAATGGAAAGTGGCTCCAGACAATGACGCCTGACATGGAATCACATGAAATGACTGACCAACAACCTCCCACACATGCCAAGTCATACACAAATGCATTCCACCAGTCGTAGCATGAACATAATACTGAATGCCTGTTCACATGCACATTGGGCAAGGCAAAATCCCTACTCCCGAACCTGTGTGCTGTGTATGTCTCCTGCAACACACTTCTCAGCACACAGCACAGTGAGCAGCCATTGTGTTGGAGATACACCTTGAGCATCACATGAAAAGGACTAATTTAAAAAATAACCAATTGACGCATGTAGAGGATCCCCAAATGGTCATAGATCATGTGCTGCAGGGACACAGCGGGCCCCAGAAGACAATCTGTGTGCACCTGTGGCCATGGAAGGGTGGTTGTACATGTGGTGGATCATTGTGCAACTGTGTGTGTCAGTAGGGACATGCACTCAATACATTCATGTGAAATCAAGTGAACTTCAGTGTCCTGTACACATCACATGTGAACATTGCCCGTGTGTACACACCAGCATGTCAAACCACACCAATTCCATCACACATGAAAAGTAAAGACAACACAGGAACAGGCATTGACCAGCAGAACACATCATGTACATAGTACCCCACAATTAGAATGTCAGAGTGCCCAAAACACTGTAGCCGAAGCCAACTGTCCAACAACAAAAGGCCCTCCCTCATTAACACATCACCATGACATACTAAACAACTGTGTCTGGGGTATGTAGCCTTCTTTCATCAAGTATACCTGGCCACAGGATCACCCTACCCCTTGGTCTCCATGTTCCACCTTGTGTGTAAATAGAGTCCAGCCCCCTCAGGGGCCACCTTGACTAGGAAAAAATACCAAATCGCAGAGAACTCCAAGGAGCCAAACCCACAAACCATGGAAAAAACCTGTAGGCAACCAAAAACCCTGGAAGAGTCTCCAGTAGTTGACTTGATGTAGCAGAAAATGTCCAAGCACATGTCCAAGCACAATGATAGAACAACCAAGGTAGCACAGCTCAACAATGCCACAACAGGATGGGTACCATGTTCGGTACATAATATACAATGATTATGCACCAACTGATGGGTAGTGTCACAGCTCCGGTGTCCAGGCGCAGGAGTGGCACGAACCAACCACTCCCTCTGTGGTCTGGGCACCTGCAAGGTCAAACTTACACAGGCCTCTGAGACCCCGGTGGGGAAGGAGGGTCAGGGATATGTTGTTTGTACAGGCATTGGTATTCAGGATAACTGGAAAGAGGGGCAGGAGAGGGGAATAGGATTGTCAAGGGAAAGTAGGGAAAATACAAAAAACAACTATTCAGAATAACACATACTCAATCAGACAAAACATGTTCATCATGCACATTGTACCAAATGAGTCAAATGCAAGCCAAAGAGAGACTTATTCCTGGGGTGAGTGCTGGCCTCCTGCCTGCACACTCTCAGGTACGGTAACAGGAGCAGTTCAATGCTGCAAAGAGAGTGTGAGTTACTAATCTGTGTGTGTTTACAACACACACACACACACACACACACACGCAACACCATAAATGCCCCAAAGTAAGTGACTCCTCCACAAACAAACACTCTTGTCTGCTGCTTTGTACACATACCTTAGCTTGCCCCCATGATGGTTCATACACTGTCAATGCAGTAAAGCAGGCGCATGTGAGCACGCGGCAAATGGAAGACCAATGCGTCAAGAATCACACATCATACAATGGTCCCTGGGTGAGCAGCTAGACGCGTATAGCGAGGTGCGACTTCAGTGCAAGTTGTGTTCTGGCATCCGCAGATTAAAATAGGTAGTGCACGTGTCAATTTGCACATATAAATGATATGCACTGCACACAAATCTGTGCCTTGCTGGGTGTCCCTGTGGGCTGCTTCAGTTTCTGGCTAGGAACACTACTGCGCTAATAACCCTGCTTCTATGGAGCAGGGTGGACCGGAGGATATGTGTGACAGCCCCTGCGTGTGCCCCTGACAACTTGGTAAGCAACTTGCCATTTGTCCCCCAACGCATTTTAGCTGTACTGTGCGCTTCAACAACAATATCTGTCCAAGCTCCCCATCAGTGGCGCTTCTTAGCATGCATGTGCAAGTGGCCTGGTGGAAGGTTGGCTGTGGTGTGGCCCCCTTGTGCTGCTCACCTTGCCTGGAGCTCCTGGCAACACGTCTGCTTCTGTTGGACGTCTGAGCACAAGCCCTGTGGCACTGCTTGCGCACACATGTGCATGTCTGCCCCACCGAACGTGGCCAACTGTCTGTCGTACAATGGCCCTTGTCTGCTGGCAAAGGTGGTCTGGAGGCTCATCCTCCTGCAGAAAGGGCACAAAACATATCATTAACGCTGGAAAGTTCCCTGTGTGTGTCTCTTCATGCTGGTTGTGAATGGGCCATGTCAGAGACCTACATCAGAATTCCTCCCACCATCAGTGTGACTTTGACAGGCAAAGGGTGGTGGCCACTGTCTACAGCATGAAGTGCATCAAGCACATGTGCAGGAAAGAAAATAAACATACAGCACAATGTATATCAATTAATGGACACATCAATCATGAACCCACCCAAATCTAATGCAGACATGCCGTGGATAAAACCCCCACAATCCCCACTAGGGGTGTTAACACAAGTAGTACAGCAGCAGACAGGCCACAGATATGACAGTCCAAAGCCCTTGTGTAAATGACTGTAACACCGAACCATCCTTGCGAGCCCATGGATAAGGTAAGCAGGAGTGGCCTATGTGAGTCAGGACCCCAAGCTGCAAACACATACACAAGACAAGCTTGTAGGGCCCAGCTGTAACAGACAGTAGATGCTTTCAAAAGCCACAAAGCACCACACTGTCACATGAATGCACAATAGACAAGCAATTTTAAACTATATTAACTAATTAAACTAACTATAAAAAACCTACATTACCTAATTAAATTAACTATCAAAAACAATGTTAACTAACTAAACTAAAATGAAAAATCAAAAATGCCCACATACGGCCTGGGGGGGAGGCACCCAGGAGGGGGGACGTACAGGGTGCAGCTCAACACCCACATGCGAAGATGTTGAGTAAAAAAAAAGAAAATCCTCCATGGGCTCAACGCCTGCGCAGCCTGGCCTGTGTGGGAGATATCTCGTCGTCCGAGTCAGCCTCTTCCTGAAAAGGTAGACGTTGTACAGGAGCCTGACCACGCCTAGGCGCAGCTTGCCCCTCGTCGGCAGCAAGTCTGCCGGATGGGCGAACCTGGTTCTGTGTGGCGATGACTTGTAGGTCAGCATGCAGAACCTCTCGTGATACGCGTGCTTCCTCTTGCAAGGTAGCACGTGTAACATGGAGTTCTTCCTGCGTGGCCTTGCTGGACAACTGATGCACCTCCCGGCAAGCACTTAGCTCAGCTGAGATGGTACGCTCAAGCTGCGCAAACTTCTACTCTGACCGCTCCCTCTGGGACATCAAGAGGACACCCAGAGTGGATCTGAGGGATTCATACTCAGCCCTCAGGGCCTCCATGTGTGCCTCTGCGTGAGCAGCAATTGCTTGACGCAAAGACAACATTTCAGCCTGGCGTGCCCTGTCTGAGGCCGCCATTCCCAGCCTGAGCGAGCGGGCCATGAACTATGCCGCCCGCTGCTGGAGAAGCATCTGCCTAGCAGGAGGGAGCACGGATTGGGCCACACGCTCCATGCTCACAGCGATGTTTTCAATTGCTGCCCCCTGGCGTTCTGAATTGGCATTCATGTCTTGCTCCCACTCAGTATACCTCAGTGGTGCGCGGCCATCGCGTTGCTGGGCTTGACATCTCCGGGTCGCAAGGACCGGCCGTCCTTGTCGGGTTGGCACAGCCCGTGCCTGCAGGACTACATTCCCCCGTTGACGTGATGTTCCAGGAACATCAGCGACTGGTGTGGAGGGTGACCCTGCATCCCGATCCATCACAGGCAGAGGTCCCACCACCGTCTGGCCCCTCAGTGCAGGTGTCACAGACAGATGAGCGTCCACATCAGAATCACTCACCCCAGACAAATGGACCCGATGCACATCCAACTCGACATTGTCGTCAGAGTGATCGTCCGGGCTTGACTCATTGCCAGCCACAGACAAGATTGTCTGTAACACATGTGGGTTCTCGTGGTCTACCACCCCACGACCCCCACTTGTGCCGGGTTGCTGGTTTGATAGCAAACCGGTTTCTAACATGACAACACCATCCTCTGGCTCCACTGCGTCATCATCTGGAAAGTGGAGAAAATGTACATTAGTACACATGTCAGAAGCACATAACACACACACACATAGACATCACACAGACTGCCAACACGTGAAGCACACATGTCACACACAAATGTGAACCTGGCATGCATGCAAGGTCACTTTGACATAGCATCAGGGACTCGGCATATAGAATGGTTTAACATGGCTCAGAAGTGGGTTGATGCAGTGCAGTACATGTGTACGTTATCCACTATCTACATGAACAAGTACATCATGATGTGTATCAATTGACTTGAAGGCAGTGCAAGGGCAAGTCCAGGCATCATGTGCAATGTGCATGCAATGTGTTGCATGGCTACAAGCAAACCCCCCCCCCTAAGTGAACATTTAGGGATGCATTGCATGGCAGCGAAAGGGCGACTAGAGACCTGTGTATTGGCAGACAGTGCTGGCTAGCAGCAATTGTATCATCTGAGTCAACTGACAACACAGCAGACGATGATGGGACAGAAAGCAGGACATATGATGACCCCTCAGTAGTACAGCCATGTGTGCAGAAGCCCCTATACCAGATGAACAGAGTCAGTGGGACTGAAACGGGGGGAGGCCTGTGCCCTGCACAGACTGTGACACATGGAATGGATGATCAAAAGCAAAGAAATGTAGGTCATCCTGGACACGTACTACAATGATCATCCAGTTAAGGACAGATAGGCGCATGCATGGACTACACATGGAGCCTGAATGGGAACTCATGTCCCAGCGGAGCATCTGCCATCTGCACAGTCCAAGTGAGACAACCTGCATGAAGTGCAGAGGATGTACACCACTGCATGTGTCTGGCAGGTTGGCTGGTGTGATAGCAAACCGGTTTCTAACATGACAACACCATCCTCTGGCTCCATTGCGTCATCATCTGGAAAGTGGAGAAAATGTACATTAGTACACATGTCAGAAGCACATAACACACACACACATAGACATCACACAGACTGCCAACACATGAAGCACACATGTCACACACAAATGTGAACCTGGCATGCATGCAAGGTCACTTTGACATAGCAACAGGGACTAGGCATATAGAATGGTTTAACACGGCTCAGAAGTGGGTTGATGCAGTGCAGTACATGTGTACGTTATCCACTATCTACATGAACAAGTACATCATGATGTGTATCAATTGACTTGAAGGCAGTGCAAGGGCAAGTCCAGGCATCATGTGCAATGTGCATTCAATGTGTTGCATGGCTACAAGCAAACCCCCCCCCCCAAGTGAAAATGTAGGGATGCATTGCATGTCAGCGAAAGGGCGACTAGAGACCTGTGTATTGGCAGACAGTGCTGGCTAGCAGCAATTGTATCATCTGAGTCAACTGACAACACAGCAGACGATGATGGGACAGAAAGCAGGACATATGATGACCCCTCAGTAGTACAGCCATGTGTGGAGAAGCCCCTACACCAGTTGAACAGAGTCAGTGGGACTGAAACGGGGGGAGGCCTGTGCCCTGCACAGACTGTGACACATGGAATGGATGATCAAAAGCAAAGAAATGTAGGTCATCCTGGACACGTACTACAATGATCATCCAGTTAAGGACACATAGGCGCATGCATGGACTACACATGGAGCCTGAATGGGAACTCATGTCCCAGCGGAGCATCTGCCATCTGCACAGTCCAAGTGAGACAACCTGCATGAAGTGCAGAGGATGTACACCACTGCATGTGTCTGGCAGGTTGGCTGGTGGAAGTTTGCATGTACACAGGAGTCTTGAACAGGCCATTGTAGTACGCCAACGTGATGCACACCTGTGCAATGTTGAAATTGGGGCGCAGGGTTGGTGGAGGGGCAAGGGAGCATGCCTACGTGGAGTGCCTGCATGCATGCAGAGGACACATGCACGTCAGTCATGCAATGACATAGTCCCAGTGCTGAGAGGAAACACACCCCAGGCTACATGCAGAAGGGCCATTGAGCTGGAACATGGACTGTAGGGGCAGCTCGGTGACTAGCATGTGATTAGGGTGCAAGTGTGGTGGTGAGGACAGTCCCCATCTGCTCTACATGTCCACTATCCTGCACAGTAGGCACATATCATAGAAGCATTGCATTACTTGCACATGAGAACCATGTACACATGACATGCTGTGGCAGTCAAGCATAACACATTACACAAGCAAAACACACATGTCGTCGACCAACAGGCAACAACACTCACTGGACGGGGAATCAAAGTCCGGCATCTCTCCCACTCCTTCGACCATTTCTGTTGGTATGAACTCCGCAACGAGTGCCTCGTGCGGAGTGAGGTCTTCCTCCTCAGGTGGTGGCCCACCGCCAGTCACCAGAGTCATGTTGTAATTAGAGGCACGCTTTGCCTTAGTGCTGCGTCTGAGGTCATTCCAATGCTTTTTGCACTCTTGCGCTGTGCGCACCTCATGGCCGAATGCACTCACATCATTCGCAACTTGCTTCCAGTGGGTATTACGATGGGCAGCCGTAGTTTGACAATTCGGCCCCACTAGCATGTCACGGTTGTGTTCCCGCACGTAGTCCGCGAGGAAGTCCAGTTCCTGCTTGCAGAAAGGCTTCTTCCTCGAAGTGCCGGAGGCCGTAGCTGTGTCTGGGGTCCCAGCCTCTACTGCTGGTGCAACCTTCCTCCTCTTGGACGCTAGTCCGGACCCTGGCTGGTAAATGCCACCCTGATCAGTATGGGCAGTGGCGCTAGTGGAATGAGCCGAGGGAGTGGCAGGTGGAACATGGAGTGAACCCCTGACTTGCGTCAGTGGCTGCTGGGTGCCCTGGAATGGACCCTGCGCAGCAACATCCGCTGTGCCAGGGTCATTGACCAGGACCGTCCTGGTTGGTAGACTCACAACCGGGGTGGTGTTGGCTGCATCTGCCCCTGCACTTGCCAACACCCGGCTGGTCGGGGCAGCAGATGACATTACTTCCCCAGGGACACGTGTCTCGGTCAGGGCAGCCCTGCGTGCACCTACGGTGTGCCTCCTGACCACCTGGAAATCTTCCATGGACTCTTCAAGCGCCAATGCAGCCTGTGCTGGCAGACCCTGAGCCTGGGTGATGGTGTCCACAGCTGCACCTGCAGCTACCACTACCCTTGGGCCCGTGGCAGTCGATGAAACGGACTGCCGGGTCACATGGGCACCAGTGCCAGATGCAAGAACTGCATCTCCTGGAGCCGCAGGGGGTGGTGGCATGACTGCACCAACATGTGGCACAACATCGTGCTGAGCTGGCGCACCCCTGCCTCTTCCCCCTCTGCAGACACCCTGGACATTCTGGAGTCCCCCTACTCCCTGGTCACCCCGGCCACATCCCTGACCACGCCCACCATGTGGAGTACACCCAGCTCAGGCACCCCTCACCTTACGTGGCCTCCCAGCCATGGCACAGATGGAGTAGTGCCGGCACAGATGGAGTAGTGCCAATGGGAGGTGTACATGACAATTATCCTGGGCAATTGGGGGGCAGGGGGTGGAATACAAGATGTTAACAGCACCCCTGCACCTGCAAGGCTATATGTGACCCCGGTGATGAAGTGACGGGTCACGCAACGCTCAGGCACCCCAAAACTGCTGTAAAACCATGCACGCAACCCCCGGTAGACCACGTGTGTGGAATTAACCTCCCACAGTACGCAGTGGCACCAAGGCACACGAAAAACACGTACGCGTGGGACACAAAGCCTACTTTGACCTCAAAACGGGTACGCGATACACAGGGGCACCCACAGTGGGAAAAAGAGCGTGCGCGACTCACCGTCAGACTAGCGTGATAATGAAAAACACGCATAGCCAATACCCCCACCAAAAGAAGAGATACGTCCTTGATCTGCTGTGAAGTTGTGATGGCGCGCGAAACAACACAAAGTAGCAACACACACGTCGGTCTCCACGAAAGGCATGTACAGCGAACTGCCGGGACCCACTCACCTTTAACCCGTACTGAGGAACACACGCGCGCATCACTTCTCTTACGCGCTTAGGCCCTTTCCTCGGATCACACGCATTCACACTCGGACGTGTATTTTTTTCACGTGCTGATTCACTAGGCACCCGTCACGAGGGGAACACCCGTGCGCGTACCGTCACAGATGCGCTTACGCGCTAAGGCCCTTTCCTCGAATTACACGCTGACGTGCAGTTTTTTCACGTGCCAAATCACTCCATATCAAGCTGGCCACGCGACAACACACGGAAGACCACGCTCCTGCCCAGAAGGCCATTTTTCTGCCCCCGAGAGCTCCAAGCAGCCTCCCACGAGCCATCTGCTGCTGCCTGCCTGCCTGCTGCCACCGTGCCCTGCCATTTGGTACCTGCACATCTGCCATCTGAAGGGGTCCAGTTGCAGTGACCACCCCTGCAGAAACAGAAGACTCCCGACTGGTGTTCCATCACTCCACAGCCCAGGACCCAGTTTCCCACCCACACCTGCCTCGGGGGTTGCCATGTCCGACACAACACCTTCCGGCACCAGTGGCAACCTCCAGCCAGAGAGGCAGAAGGCTGCCGGCTTCACTTCCGAAGAAGTTGGCATCCTGGTGGAGCAAGTCCTGGGGCAGTATGATGCCCTCTTCACACCATCGCACGCCAACAAGGAAGGACAGAGGAGGATCTGGACGGACATAGTGGATGCCATCAATGCAGAGGGGGTGGCACCCCGCGACATGAAACACGTCCAGAAGCGCTGGGAGGACTACAAGTCCAGGACCCTCAAGAAGGTCCGGCGCCTCTTAGAGGCAGAGGATGCAGTGGGGCGCCGGGGCCAGCTTACCAACCAGCAGATGAGGGTCCTCGAGCACATTCGTCCAGTGCTTCGCCACCAGATCCTCAGGATGCAGGCCTGTCTGGAGTCGAGCGGTAAGTGACCATGCATTGCTGTGTGAAACAGGGCATGTTGCATTGTGCTGGTAGTCAGCTACTTGCCTGTATGTGTGACATTGGCTGTGTATGGATGTGTGTGCGCAGGGACATCATGGTGCTGCATGTGAGATCAGTTATGCGTGAACCACATGGATGGTGCATGTGTTACAATGCAACATGCGGGGCAACACGCGGAATGCACACATGAATGCATGCCTGTCTCTGTTGTTGGACATGGATGGGGTGTGAGAGATGGGTGCTGCTGTCAAAGACATGTATGGTGTACATGTCTATGTGTCTTAGTAGCGTGTGTGTGACTTGTAAACAGCATGGATGCATGACACATGTCCGTGACAATGTTCTGATTCACTGATGCAGCCTAGTCATCCTTGTCTCCACTGTGTCTGGGGTGTACGAGGCCAGATGGATGAAACTACGGCGTTGTGTGTACATGTGATCAGTATGAGCCATGATGCATGTCAGTTTCGAACCACCATCGTATGTTTCAACAGTTCCTTGGACATGTATGCAAATGTTCTTTGCATGTGCCATGCCTGTTTCTGCATGTGTGTTGCCTGCACTGACCCATGTGTTGTGGAGGTACATGATGGAAGTGACGTTTGACAGTGCCACTTATGTGCTATTGCTTCCTGTCTAGGGGACTATTGTACAGTACCCTGATGCTTGTGTTCTATGTCTCCCTCTACACAGCGGCGAGTGAAGAAGAGGACGGGGACGGCGCTGTGGATCAAAGTGGCGGGGATGCCTCCACCGGCCGGCGTCGCAAGGCCCAGTCACCCTCCCAGGAATTACCATCATCCAGGAGTAAGGGGACTGGTGCCGCGTCTGCCACTACGGCTGCAGCGGAAGGGGTGGGTGAGCCCCCACAGGGGTTGCGATGGCGGAAGACGGTGTGGAGCCATCCAGGTTGGTGGTTTCCACAGAGGAGGAGGAGGCCGCTACTGAGCCGCACATGGGGCCTGCTGGGGGTGGTACCACTGGTGTAGGTGGTGCAGTCCAGGGGCAGGGGCAGGAGGCAGCACAGGTCACCATGGAGGGGCCTGTGCATGTCACTGTCCCTGACACTGTGACTGCACCACCATGCACCAGCAGGGATGCTCCATCCCAGGCCCGTCCGCAGGTAGGGGAGAGATGCCACCAGGGCCCCCTGTGGACCTGCCTTGACCAATGCAGCGAGCTCGGTGGAGATCCCATCCCTGCCACAGTCGGGAGTCGGAGGTCCAGCAGGGGTGGACAGCCCAGCAACTGGACCCCAGCAGTTGGAGGATGTGCCGGCATCATCGGGCAGGGCACGAGCACGACAGCGCCAGTGGATTCCATCAGCCTGGATGCCGTCGTGCTGGCAGAGGCAGTTGCGTCGGAGGCAGTGGCAGGCTCAACGTGGGAGGCATCATGGCTCGGGGCCATCAACATCAGAGGGGGCAGGCATCGGCCGAAGGGGAGGAGGACCCTGGAATGGGAGTGTCTTCCGTGTGGCAGCGGTTGGGCCAGCGGAGCGGTGGCGGGTGGAGGAGGCACGGCTCAAAATGGTCAGGGCGGAGAACTCCATGTGCAGGGCGCTGAGGCGGGCTGAGTGCCTTGAGGGAATTTGCAAGGAGTTGGAGGTGGACATGGCGTTATCCCTGCGAGACCTCTGGGCCAGGGAAGAGGCCTGCCTCCAGGACATTGAACAGGAGTTCTATTATGCCCTGGCCCGGGAAATCAACTAGTGAGCCGTAGGACTGGCCCGCCGCCATTGTATATAGTTAGTTAGTGTTAGGTTTCATTTATGTTTTTCTTTCATTTGGGGCGCTTGGACTATGCCCCACCTTTTTGTAGATAGTTCTTTATTAGATAGGGTTTTTTGTAGGTTTCCTCTCTATAGTTGGGCTTATGGACCCTGGATTTGATCTTTGTATATAGTTGGAGACTGCATTTCTCATCATTTTTTTTGGTTCACCATGGAGCAATGGATTATTCTTATATTTTTTTTTTGGATTTCGTTTGCTGGACGGACACTTTGGACTCATTTTCATTTGGATTTATTTGGATTGTGCTTTCATGATATTTTTTTTGCGTTTTTTTGGGACATGCTTCTTTTTCTTTATTATTTCCATTGTTGTGGGATTTCATTTAATCCCCTTGCTTTTGTGTTCAATACATATTTTATTTCTTACTTCAATGCGTGGTTTTCTGTCATTGGTTTCATGCATGTCACGATGTGTGTTTTCTCATTCATTTGCACCCATTGTGTGTGTGTGACAGACATGTGTTGATGTGCATAATTGCCATTTGGGTTGTATCATGTAATTGGCATTTCTATGTGAGGTGGATGGAATACTTGGTTGGGTGTTTGGACACGGGTGGCGTGGGGTGTGATTTGGGTGGCCATAAGGCCTATGATTGTGGATCGTGATGACATGTTGGGGGGGACATGAGTCGGGGCCTGCTGGCAGGTGCCCGTCAATGCAAGGGGGGTGGGGGTGCAGGGGGACATGAGTAGGTGCCTGCTGGCAGGTGCCCGTCAATGCTGGGGGTGGGGGTGCAGGGGGACATGAGTCGGGGCCTGCTGGCAGATGCCTGTCAATGCTAGGGGGTGGGGATGCAAGGGGACATGAGTCAGGCCTGCTGGCAGGTGCCCGTCAATGCTGGAGGGATGGGGGTGCAGGGGGACATGAGTCGGGTCCTGCTGGCAGGTGCCCGTCAATGCTGGAGGTGTGGGGGTGCAGGGAGACATGAGTCGGGGCCTGCTGGCAGGTGGCCGTCAATGCTGGGGGGTGGGGTGCAGGAGGACATGAGTCAGGGCTCACTAGTGCATGGTGCCATGTGTGCTGGATGCAGGGCATGGCCAGGGTGTATGGGCTGCCTGCGGGGCATGGGCAGGGGTGCAGGGTAGTCTCCTGTGGTGTGGGCTGCCTGCAGGGCCTGGGGAGGGGGGAGAGGGCACACCTGGGAGGACCCATACTGCCAATTCGCATGTGGTACTCCCCATGGACCACTCAGAATACACATACCCCTCTCGCGCCAGCGAATTCGCGTGTAAAACTCCCCGCGCACCCCCAGAATACACGTACCCCGCTTGGACAGCCAAATCGCGTGTAAAACTTCCTGCGCACCCCTTGGAATACACGTACTCCTCTCGCGGTAGAGGATTCACGTGTAAAACTCCCTGCGCACCCCAGGAATACACGTACCCCGCTCGCCAAGCGAAATCACGTGTTAAACTCCCCGCGCACCCCTCCGAATACACGTACCCGACTCGGACAGCGAAATCACATGTAGAAATCCATGCGCACCCCTCGGAATACACGGATGCAGCCCATCCACCCTCAACATTCCCCACAGGCAGCCCATCACCCCAGCGCATGGCCCACAGGCTGTCCACACCACAGGGTGGAGTTTTACACGCGATTTCGCTAGTGTGAGAGGGGTACGTGTATTCGGAGGGGTGTGCAGGGAGTTTAACACGCGATTCCGCTTGGCGAGCGGGGCTAGTGTATTCCTGGGGTGCGCAGGTTGTTTTACACATGAATTCGCTAGCACGAGAGGGGTACGTGTATTCGGAGGAGTGCGCAGTGAGTTTTACATGCGAATTTGCTAGCGCGAGCGGGTTACGTGTATTCTGAGGGGTGCGCGGGGTGTTTTACACGCGTTTTCATGGTTGGGGGCTGTATGCTGGTCCACTGGCCTGTGTGCCATGTACGGGATTTGTGCGCTGTTCATGGTGCACGGCGCGGGGTTAGGGGAGTAACTGGCGCTGCTGTTGAAATCCATGAATACGCTGTGCGCTGAAATGGGTTTTGGCGCACGCGGCTGGCACAGACTGCCGCACGCGCACACTGTGCGCCAGCCGTGTGTGCCACTTGTGCGCTGATTTCTCTGAATTACCCCCTTAGTGTCTGCTGGTCGGCTAGCGCTATACAAAAATACAATCGAAACAGGGAGTTTCAACCGAACCAAGGTTTATGGCTGACTGCATTTGTGGAGGAACGATTGGCTCCAGCCGAGATCATTTCAAAGGTTTCCTGTACACTGTGCCAGTCTTCTAAGCACAACAGCAGGGTCTTAAATGGCACTGGATGCAGAGAGATCAAGAATGATTAATGCTTCATTGTGCTCTGTGTCTAGGTTGACGAGGTCCCCCATTTTAAGTTTCTATCCATATCTTACCTGCAGTGTTTTCTGTGACATTCCACAACCTATTTAGATTGTCTACTTCTGTTTCCTGGAGTTGCTGAAAGCAGACCAACACCAATGCAGAGATTCTATTTTGCAATTAGAATCCCGTGAAATAAACTGCTTCTAAAGTGTCCAATAATAATAATAATAATAATAATAATAATAATAATAATAATAATCTTTATTGTGATTAGTTCAAATTGAACTTTACAAAAATGTTTACTTTCAAGATACAATTAATCTGAGTTATCACCTTAACATCGGTACAACACCAACGTAAAAACATAAAACGCTCAACACAGAACACATAACACATGTACATTTTCCAACTTTAAGACCTACCTGGTAAAAAACCCAAGCACTATAAAAAAAATAAAAACAAACAATTCATACATTTCATTCCAACCCAATGGGTTAGGTCATTAATTACAGTTACTACAACCTATTGATACAATATTGAATGAGGATCTAAGAAAGCCGCAAGGAGATGCAGTCCGTATTGAGGCAATAATCCCAAAAGGTCTCAGATGTAATTGCCTCATACCTGAGAACCAGACAGCCCAAATTACACATATATGTAGGTCCCATTGCAGCACACTCGGCCAAGACATGTTTAGTTGTCTCTTTCTTATCTGGGATTTTACATATTCAGCAAAAGCAAGCTTTGGTGGGTATTTGCAGCCGAGGACCGCACACAGCCAATACAGGCAGTTGATGAATACAAAGTTGTAGTAGAAACCGTCTCACTTTCACATCAGGACACAATAGGAGATACGGCTGTGTCTTCCTATATCTATGCATCACTTTGGCCGCAGCCTTGTAATCCTTTAGCTTCCATAGATGGATATACTTATTACACCAGTCCCATCTTCAGTACTTCATAGGAGGTTCCTTTACCAAAATTTGCATTCCAATTAAATTCAGCAAAGAGATCATAGAAGACGAGAACAAATTGTTTACAGCTTGATTCAGCCATTATTTTAAGACCTCAGTACATTGTCTAACACTTCCTTTAAGGCTATGGAAAGTGATCCGAAATTGCCAGTTTTTGTGTACTGATTACACCTGTTCCTTCACATAAATCGTTCTAGGATGCTATTAATCTCCAAGCCTCCTAATAAACCTCATTAGATGCCAAAGATCTATATTTTGGCGATCTTTCTTTTAAGCCCTGACTAATGGTTTATTGATTGCAGTCCAGTAACATAGCTGGGTGAGTGGGCTGGGAGCCTGTGCAGGCCTGCAGACTGCAGCATGCGTTTCCCAGTTGTGCCTGTATCCGATGCCTGTATACCTGACATAATGGGACTTTACTTGAAGGGTTGCATAACTGGATAACTCTTGCATGTGACTGAACTGACAGTGGTATGCTTTGTTACCGCTTGCAAATATACAATTTACTCATTATTTCTCTGGTATTACATCCTTTGTGACTTTGGCATCCAGTGTTCATACCGTGCTATCACGCCATCTGTCATATTCATTATGAATACAGTAAAATTGAATGTTTGTAAGGGTTTTGGTGGTCCAATATGCTCCTGTGATTTGCCACCAGAACTCTTGAGTTCAACCGGCTTTGGGACCGATGCCCATATCTGCAAAAAAGTTTAAGTATTGGATGATAGTCTCAAAAGTGGTGATAAATAGGATTCCATGGAGGGGATTACCGGTATTCTCGGCACCAGTAATTCCGGTGCTGGAAATACTGCGTGTTTTTTGCCTGTGGGCCCCTGATTTACCTCCAGCTCTTTGCTGGCGGTAAATCAGTAACCCCCACCAGCAAAGGTGTCGATTGCCAGTGTGGGAAAAGTGCTGGTCACAGAATTACCAGCACTTTTACTGGAATTTCTTCCACACCAGCAAACTTGTAATGACTGCCATGGCCTGTGGTAGGAAAATGATATTGCCAGAGGTCTAACACCACGGACTTTAAACATATGTTGGTAGTGCAGTGGAAACTGAGGGTCTTTTGTGATAGATTTGTTAGAAATGTGCCAGGCAATGCCAGCAGGAAAGAGAATGCTATGGGCTGCCCGGCTGAGTTGCTAAAAATATTAAAATAATTAATGAGGACACTAGGGGCTTTGTGCATTTTGGGGACCAGGGGCAATGTAGGGCTATTTTGAGGTAACATCTGTAGTCCGCCAGGGCTGTGTCCTGGCTCAGGTATTATTTACCTTGTATATTAATGGCCTCTACGGGGCCCTGGTGGACTCCAAGGCAGATTATGCCCGGGTAGGTGTGAAAATATTTCCAGTATTGGAGTACTCTGATAACACGCTCTTAATTGCCCGCACCCTGAAAGCCCTCCAGCAGCTAATAGATGTTTATACAGACTTTATATCCAATTTGAAGCTTACAGTTAACAACAGTAGGTCAGCAGTGATGGCATGCAGTCATGGGAGGGGCAAAAGAAATTAAATGCGCAATATGATAAGCAATGGTGCCATCATTCCACACGTGTCAAAATTTGATTATCTGGGTATGTTTCCCTGAGAATTGGTGGGGGTTAGCCCATGTGCAGAAACAGAGTATGACAATGAAATAGACACTGGGGGACATTTCTCGCTTTAGGAACATGTGTCAAAGCCGACCACTTAATTTAATTCTGGAAGTGTATGAAGTACAAGCCAAAGCAGCAACTAAGTATGGGGCAGCATTGAGCGGTAATGAAAAAGTAACGTCCATTAATATAATTGAGAGCACCTACCTGAAAAAGCTATTGGGACTTCCTAGCTCTGCCCATAACTATGCTGTACACACAGAACTAGGCACACCCCATATTTGGGACGACTGGTATGTGGTGCCACTTATGCATTGGCTTGGAATATGGTCCAACCCAAAAGCTAGCCTGTCGCATGATATCATCAAATGTTTACTTTCAGGCTCCTATTGGCACAAGGTATCATGGCTGAATTTTATTTTGGTGTGTCTGAGACAGTGGAATTCTCCAGGTTTACAGTGTCCATGTGAATTGGTGACATCAGATGAGTGTAACAAGTACAAGAGGTCCTTTCGTTCTTTAATTCTAATAGAATGTGAATCAATTGGGCTCTCTCTTGATTCAATCAGAAAACATTTGTTATTCACGCAAGCAGAAGTAATCCAGCCCTACTAGCTACACAGTAACAAACCTGTAGTTTGCTGGTCGTTGACCAGGGCCCGCTTTAACCTTCTGTGGCTGAGAGATAACACAAGGAATTGGTCATGACATGAGCGTTCAGTGGTCTGTCCTGGCTGTAGTTCTGTAAAAGAAGACCTGTTACATTGTATTCTGTTTTGCGCCTGTTATGAGGACATTAGGAAAAGGACCATCACACAATTGTTGAGAGAAGCTAATTTAAAGCAATGCCGACCTGCACTTATTTCTTTGCTACAAGCTGAATCTATAGTTGTTGCCTGGTGTTGTTCAGAATTTTTGAGAAAGGCATGGAACAGAAGAAAACGTATGGAGGATGCTCAATTTTAATACGTTAACTAAATATGATTGTTCTTAATCAATGAGTGTTTTTTCTGTGACTTTGTATATTGTATTTTATATTCTTGAATTATGTATATTTGCACTGCTTTGCACTGGTTTATGGATTTTATCTGAATAAACTTCATTTTGATTGATTAAAGTATCTTATGTGCTAAGCACGCCTTTCTAATGTGCCTGTGCTTTGTGAATTCAGCCTTGTTAAACTTTTCTGAGGCCTGGAAGTGCTGGTTAGTTCTGAACCATTCTGTGGTGTCCATTTTGGATGAGATGGCTGTTCAGTATTGTTCAATTTATATGTTCGCAAACTACAAGCATATATTGTTTGTGTTACACTTCAGCGTAGGCATCATTTATGTTATTTTCTCTTCTTCGTGTGCAGTTGCACAGATGATCTTCATGTATAAATGCACATTTATCCTAATGTCTGTGTTTCTTCATGGTGAGTGTGTATGTGGTTCATGGCTAATGGATGCATGTATGTTTCTACCGCCTGTGTGGTTATTCTCGCCATCTTTAGCTCACACTGTGTTTATCGTTACTACCCCCGCTTAGAGTATGGGTGATACGGTTGTCCAAGTGAATAACACTTCTCATATTTACAATATTAGACTGAGTGAGGGGCAAGGGCTCTGAGTGGCATGGTCATCTGTCCATTAACAGGGGGAGGGGCAGCAGACATTTGTCTACCCCTTAACATGGCTAACCTTTACAACATTTGTGTGTGCCTCTTAAGTGATACATTAGTGATAATGGTGTCTGTAATGTGTATTGTTGCTCATTTTATGTCTTGGGTACAAATAACTTCTGGTGACAGTAAAAATGTTAGTAAAAAATTCTACTAAAATAAGATTTCTTGCTAATCAAGAAC
The DNA here is from genome assembly GCF_040938575.1 of Ambystoma mexicanum. Lineage (NCBI taxonomy): Eukaryota > Metazoa > Chordata > Amphibia > Caudata > Ambystomatidae > Ambystoma > Ambystoma mexicanum. Next base: position 348,921,328 of record NC_090922.1, read on the forward strand.
ATTTTAATTAGCAAACTCTGCTAGTCAATATTTGAAAACGAATTCATGACTTGGAATATGTAACAGAGTGGTACCCTGGTAAAGGAAAGAGTTTGAGCATTCTGCACACAGTCAATGCCACATTGTATTGGGTAAACAAACGTGATTTTGGTTATGTAGAGCACCTCGATCAGATAACCGCTGCCCCCTGTCATCCATTATACCTAAGATTCCATTTAGGTATATTGCTGATCGCATCAATGGAGCATAAAAGAAGCATAAATGGATTTTTTTAGTAGTAGATAAATGTCATGTTTGCCTAAATGGCAGGGAATGTTTAGTACATTTCCTTTATTTATGCTCTGGTTATAGAGAATTAAGAGCGCTGTATTTGAAACCAATATTAGGGGAATTTAAGGTTTGATGTTGATCGGAAGTCCTAGACCTGTGCAAATCCATGAGACAACCACACATGATCTTCGCAGCTTCCAAATGTATCGAGAGTTTAGCAGATAAGGAAGGCTGCCGGGCAACAGAGGAAAGGCCCTACTGACTACGTCATTGTGGAATCTTGAGTCCCAACGTTCCAGATCGTTTTTAGATTGGCTAACAAACATTCGACATTTTGACTGCATAAAATGACTGCACTTTAATGAATTAAGTATGGTATTGCACACTATGCACTTTGTGTACATAACTGCAAAAAATGTTTTCACTTTGTATTTGTAAGTGCTATGCCTGAAATAAAATTATGATGATGAGGATGTTGTGTGTCAGAGATCAGAATGCATGCTAGTGATGGGGCAAGGTTAAATTAGGCAAGTACCACTTTTCATGATTCACAGGCCCGCCACTCACTTGGACATTTGGCATGGTGTCTCTGCAGCTAAAGGACTAAAGTACCGGGGACTTGTGAGCAAGTCTAACAATCTGACATGAGAGGAGCCTGATAGTCTGCTTAGTCATGAAAAGCATTGCTAAGAAACTAAGACATTCCTCTGTGTGTGAAACAACAAGGTGGAATGCGTGTAAGACCACATACTAATCTCCCGTGTACTGAGCCATAACAAGTACAGGTTTTCAGCATATTCCCAAAACAAGACCAACATTGACAAGATTGTTGCTTCATCTTTTTCATATAAACCATGCCTTGAAATGACGTTTCAAACACTTGATGGTTTAATCAATACTGAGCAGTATATATGTTCGCAGACTCGTTTTTCTTCGAGAATCTTTGTATGGATCTGGGTACCAATTAGTAGCTGAACATTTTCTATTAACTATTCATGTGGATCGGCCCTATAAGTTTGGTCACTATGCAGGGAATATGAGGCAAGGTGGCAAGAGTGGCTGACAATTCTTTAAACCAATACAATAAAATGGGGGTAACAGCTCTTGGAAAAAGGAGGAGGGCAACAGGAAGCACTATATAAAATCCCATTATTATTACTTTCCTACAGTATAGGAGCCTGCCAAATTGGCAGATGTCATGCTAAACAAGGGGCCTCATTACGACCCAGGCGGTAAGGGGTTTACGGCAGCGTAAACAGCGCCGACCCTTACCGCCTGAGTACGAGGTCCCTTAGCGCCATGGCGGATTTAACACCTGCTTTTAGCAGGTGTTTAAATCCATGGCGCTAAGGGACCATGGAGTTAATTACGCCACCGTAATTTACGGTGGCGTAATTAACGCCTTCCCCACTCCCATTATGCCCTATGGGGCAAAAATGGGAATGGGGAAGGGTAAATGGGGATTGGGGACTTACCGCCCCGCCAAGGTCGGAATGGGGCGGTAAGTCCGCCAACCACCATGGCGTAAACGTAGTTTACGCCATGGTGGTAAAGTCACGGCCCAGGCGGTAACTTACCGCCTGGGTCGTAATGAGGCCCAAGATCTAGTTGCACCTATGCCATCTCAGGATTCTGGTGCACAGTTTGCCGAGTCTGGACAGGGTTGTACTGGGACAAGAAATGGGCCCAGACACCTCATAAAAAGTGGCCCTCACCTAAGAAAAGTGTCCTTCAAACCCTCATCAGTGAATCATGTCAATTCACAACTTTACAGAAAATGCTAATTATGGAGAGTTCATGGTGTTTGTTGCATGTAATGGTTAGTGGAAGCACTTGAGAAAACGAGTCATAACATTCCTTTTCCATGGCCACGGCATTTGATAATGATTTGTTAATTAAATAGAGCGTTTGCCAAAGCACTGTACATAGCACATATTTACATACCATCATTCCCAACCAAAGTAGTTGTTATTCATTAATCAACCTCTGATTAATGAAAGGCTGAGTAGACCTTGCCAGGATTTGAACCTGCTACCTGCAGATCATGCACAGATCGGAGCAGCGCCAGCATGCGCTCAACCTGCTTGTTGGGGCCACGCCCGTGCCTCGGCCCGCCTTGTTCACACACATACATGCATTCACACTGAGAGATACGGACACACGTCTGTGGTTCACAAGGTCCCGGCGGCAACTGCAGCACGGACCGTCTTTATTGACAAAGCGCATGCGCGGCTGAGAACGAGGCCCGCGCATGCGTGTATTTACTTTACGACGTAACATCCCTCCTTTTCTTTAAAACAGAAACAATATTAACAATATAACTTTAAACTGACTCAACGTGAGTCACTGATCCGGATAGTCAGTTGGCTCAGTCTCCTGAGTCAAGGACATAGTCCTTAAAACGCACCGGTGGTTGGCGACCCTGTCTCGTAGGGTACCGGCTGCTGCTGGGTCGGCAGTGGGGTGGCGTCGAGGGGTGTTGTGTCTGCTGGCATCTCCGCTTCGGGGGCTTCTGCGTATTCCTCTGATGGGGGAGCATCTTCCTGCTCTTTCTCCCAGCGAGGTGCCTCTACCTTCTTGAAGAAAGACTTGTTGCGAGTCACGGTCCCTCTTTCGCTGGCTGCGGTCACCATTGTCCCTCTCACATGGGTGACTGTCCATGGCTGTGGCTCGTACGTGAGTGATAGTTTGCTCTCTGGCCTGCGATTCCGGACAAGTACTGAGTCCCCTACTGCTACTTCTTTTTCCCATAGGCCTTTCTTCGTGCTCTCCCTCTCATTTCGGGCTGCTCATTCTTGCCAAACTTTGTCATCGTCAATCACATCCAGCTCGCGGCGCTGTACTTCTGGGATGAGTCCCCTGGGGCAGCGTCCAAACATGGCCTCAGCCAGGGCGACCCCGGTTGACTGGTGGGGAGTCATCCTGTATTCACGTAGGTACTCAAACATGTTCTTCTTCAGCTCACCTCCTCCATTTGCTGAGATGCGGAATACTTTCTTCAATGTTCTCATGAATCCTTCCTCTTCCCCATTGGCGCGGGGCCAGAGCGGCGACACCTTTCTGTGCTGAATTCCCTTCTCCTTCAAGTATTGTGCAAACTGGTTCCCCGTAAATGGCGGCCCATTGTCAGAGCACAGAACCCTTGGGAACCCATGAGTTGCGAACATCTTTTCAAGTGCTAAAATGGTGTGGTCACTCGCTGTCGAGTCCACTAGCTCCACTTCAGGGTACCTTGACCAGTGGTCAATTACGACCAAGAAATACATACCCCTCCCAGTCGACCCAAAGTCTGCATGAACTGTGCCCCAGGGACTCTCACTCCTCTCCATGGAGCTTATGGGCAGAGCCCTCTCCGCTGTGCTTGCAGCTTGACAAGGCAGGCAGGCACCTCCATATTCATTCTACCTGGCTCTCTAGGTCCGGAAACCACACCTTGGGTCTCAGCCGTGCTTTTGTTCTCGCGACCCCCTGGTGACCGGTGTGTGCCAGCTCCAGGACCTGAGATATTAGTGAGTGTGGGATAATGATATGTCGTCCTCGCAGTAGTAGGCCGTCATCAGAGATCGAAAGTTCATCTCGTACCTTCCACAGAGCTTGTAGATTTCTTTGTGCCCTGTCCTCACGCCTGGTGTTGTTGCTGAGCACCTCTCTCCATTCACCACTCCGTATGGCAGACTGTATGATCTTGAAGATCTCATCATTGGTTGATTCTTTGGCCACGACTTCCCTTGACAGTGCAACTGGCATGGCCCCTTCAACAATATTGTGGATGAACTCCTGACACTCCACCAGTTCACCTGGACCTTGCACTTTTTCACCATTCGGGTGGCGGGACAGGTAGTCGGCAGGGTTGTTTGTCCCGGGTCTGTACACCAGTTTCACCCCATACTCAATGAGCGCTAGCATCCATCGTTCAATGCGGGGCGGGGGCTTCGATGACATTCCTGCCAGAATTGGTAACAGTGGCTTATGGTCTGTCACTACCACTACTGGTTTCCCCAATATGTAGAGGCGAAAATGTCTGCACCCCCACAGGATCGCCAGAGCTTCCCTTTCGATCTGTGAATAACAACTTTCAGTGTCCGTTACGGCTTTGCTCGCATAGGCAATTGGGCGCATGTTTGCTCTGGCATCTGCTTGCAGGAGAACGGCTCCCAAACCCACCGCTCTGGCGTCAACCACTATCTTCGACTCAGAAGTAGGGTCAAAGTAGGCCATGGTGTCCTGGTCTGAGAGTGCCTTCTTTATGTCCTGAAACACCTCCTATTCCCTACTCTCTGATGTCCATGGCACATCGTTCTTGGTCAGGGCACGGAGGGGTTAAGAGAGTGAGGCGAGGCAATTTATTAATCGCCCACAGCAATTGAACATTCAGAGGAGTCATCGCACCTCGTGGGAGATTGGGGCACCGCTGCTTCCCTGATGTCACAGATTTTCTCTGGGTCAGGCGAAACCCCATTCGCATGAAAGATGAACCCAAAGAATCCAATACGATCTCGGAAGAACTCGCACTTTCCCCGATGTAGTGTGAGTCCCAGCTCATTTAGCCGCTGCAGAGTCATTTCCAGCCGCTTCATGTGCTCCACCTGGGAAGCCGCAAATACTAGAATGTCATCGCTCATGTTGAGCACTCCCTTCAGGCCCGCTAGTGCCCCTCTTATGGCAGTCTGAAAAGCTTCAGCAGCAGAGGACACGCCAAAACTAAGACGTTTGAACTGGTAGAGTCCTTCATGAGTGGTAAATGTTGTTATATACCGCGAGTCTGGGTGGAGCTCTAGCTGATGGTACCCGGACCGCAAGTATAGTTTCGAAAAAACTTTGGCCCCTTGCAGCTCGCCCACAATGTCGTCCAGCGTTGGCGTCATATGGCGTTCCCATTTGATGGCAGCGTTCGGGAGCCGCATGTCCACGAAGATGCGGACGGCAACGGGTTGTTTTGGCTTTGGTGCCACGACAATGGGTGAGACCCAGGGAGTTGGCCCCTCAACTCTCTCGATAATGTCCATCTCGATGAGTGATTGGAGCTCCTTCTCAACTTGAGATCTGAGATGGAAAGGAATTCTTCTGTGTTTGAGTGCCATGGGTCTTATTGTTTCGTCAATATGTAGGCGTACTGGAGCTGCTTTTAGTTTACCAACACCCTGAAAGATGTCTGAGAACCTGTCGAGGAGTTGGTCAACATCTGCTTGGTATACCACCAGTGCAAAATGGACAATATTCAGGGCCTCCTATGCGGTGCAGCTCAGTAGCGAGTGTTGACTGAAGTTGGTGACGTAGAACTGCGCTTTGATTGCATTGGTTGTGTGTGACACGGGCGTGACAAAGACGCCCTGAATGGGCAGTGGTGTGTCGCCCCCAAAAGTGTAAATTCTGGCCTTTGATTTGTCTAACTGTGGTGGGCCCGGGATGGCTTCATAGTGTTCCTTGGCTAACACACATACTGAGGCCCCAGTGTCAATCAGCACTGGTGTCGGGCACCCTGAATGTCTACGACACATGTCGGTTGCCTCCTTTTCTTGGTTCCAGTGGCCAGGTTCGAGATGAAAAAGATCTCTTCATCATCCTCTTCCTCCTCCGCGATATTTAGCTTCTGAGCTTCCTGTTCTAACGTTGCAATGCTTCGCTGTCTCCTGAAACCGCTACCACTCGTTCTTGCAGGTCCACGATGCATTGTCACTGGAGCCGCTGCACGACACACCCTTGCGTCCAGTGTGTTGCACCTTCCGCACACTCTAGTCTTGGCTGGACAATCTTCTGCGTGTGGCAAATCGTACCCACAGTACTGGCACACTGCTGGGGATCCCTGCGCATGTGATGCTTCCTGGCGTTTTTGGCTCCATCGTGTCTTGGGCGGGTTGATTTCCCCATGGCAAACGCTTCGTCTCCTTCTCCCGGGCGGACAGCAGCGTCCATTTTCGCGCCTCGGGCCTCTGCAAGTTCATACACCCTGCCATTGTCCAAAATCTGTTGTAGTGTCATTGTCATGATGCCTACCCCCGGAGCACCAGGCCAGGCCCAGCACCCCCGGGAGCAGGCATCATGCCCCCGGGTAAAAGCCCAGCGGCCCCTTATAGGGGCTCTTTGGACTCTGTCCTGGCGCCGTTGGCGCCAGGCTCATGTTGGACATCAGTCCTGGCGCCATAGGCGCCAGGCTCATAAAGGAAGGTGTTTTGTGCACTTACCTGATGCAGACCATGCTGCAAGATTCAGTCCTCCCTGAGGCCTGAAAGGGACTATTTTTTCATCGGGACTTTTTTGCCACTCGGGCGTGGCCGGGGAAGTATACTTACCTGGAACTACTTTGGGGGCTATTTAAGCCACACCCAGACAGTATTTCACGCTTCGCGTTGTTCTGCATCCAAGCAGCTGAACGCTCACCGTGTCTGCTCCTGCATCTGGTCTCCAGCCACGCCCGCCTCGATCCTGGAACATCTGTAAGGAAAGAAGAGAAGAGAAAGGTGAAAACCAAGAATTTTATCAAACTTCTTACCTGCATCCGGAACCTTCACGCCAGCGTTCCTGAGAAAAGACTTTCATTTAAAAGCACCGCGTTGCTCGCTGCAGCGCCACACTTCACTTACCTGTCCTTGGGAGTTCTTCTGGCTCCACCGCGACTGTCTGCACCGGTCGCCACATCTCTGCGCCTAGGGGAGAGAAGAAGAGACAAAAGGTGAGCAGAAGGAACATATGAGGAAAGCCTAATTTTCCGCCATAACACTTACCGGTCTTCTGTTGGTGGACCATTCCTCATTTCGGGTCGGCGCCGCTTCGTTGGCAGGTACCGCACCCCGGCCCCTATGGGGAAAGGACAAAAGACATTACTGGAGGAATATAAAGACATTAAGAGGGATCGCCCCCATCGCTAACTCACCTGAGTTTACCATCGGCAATTCAATCCCTCAACGCTTCGCCTTCATTCTGCACCTGAAATAAAGGACAGATCACAGGTTAGGAAGGCAACAGAAAAGGAGGCTCAACACTTGAACTTTTGTAATCTTCATACTTACGGCGTTCCGCTCGGAAAAGTCAAGTGGATTTTGCCAGCGCCATTCTGAAAACCAGTGAAGTAACTGGACAAACACGCGCCCCTGCACCAGAAGCAGGATGGAGAGTTCATCCTTTCAAACCATAAGGTGAGCTTCAACCGGGGATTTCGGAGGAAGTTAGAGAAGAACGAAGGGGGGAAGGGTGGAGCAAGCACACTATTCTGCAGACTGTTAATCCCCTTTCTCATCTGCAGAAGGATATTCCTACGGGCCAGACAAGCAAGATTTGAGGGTCCTGTTCAGTCGGTGTTCCGAGTTCTACGCATCACGCTCGAAGAGACCACAGCAACCCAGACTAGACCAGCGCCTCCATGGGAGTCAGGTGAGCGTTACAGTCATGCCTGCTTCTCGCAGGATTTGTCTTCGTCATTTGCTGGAGCAGCATCCCTGTATCACTTGGTTCCGAATCATTACCTCCTCGTTGTCCCACCTACAGGTGCTCGACAGGTGACGCAGAAGTGCGCACAACTGGTCCAGGGATTCATCATCCATTTGTTTCTCCCCACACATTACAAATCTGTTGAAATCAACATTTGATAGTGGGATGAAGTGGTTATGGAGCGCAGTCTTGACCGCTGCATAAGTCACTACCTTCAGGTTCAAAGACTCATATATCTGCAGAACTTCCGTACCTGCCGAGTATAGCAGCGTTGCCACCTTCGCGTCATCATCGTCCTCCCCTGTAGCCTTGAAAAACATGTCTAATTTCTTTATCCTTAGGAGCCATTTGGGGTCCAGCTTGGAGGGCGGACCGGAGGTGTCAAACTCTTGCAACGGTGGTAAGGATCCATGCTGTTGCCGGGCCATTCTTGCCGGTGTGGGCGTTTCGCCGTCGCTGTCGCCCATGCGCGCAGGTCGCACAGGCACCACCCTTCACCAAGGAGGCAGCAAACCTGGTCTTCCTGAGCGTGGACGTACCTGGGCGTGTGGATTGCGGGAAGGTGGTGGACTTCACCTTCAACAAGGTCTGCTGACTGTGATGCTGGGCCTGGTCGACTCATTATCCACTCTCCCGTGAATGATAGATCTCTCCAGGATCCGAAACGCGGCCCTACGGACTCGAGGACCATGAGGGTTCCAAAAATTGAACAAAATCAATTCACCAGCACGTGTGCAGCGCACGAGCACGCTTGCGGGCTGCTACTGCATCACGTGTTAATATTGAAAGATGGCCGCCACCAACCGTGTCGGGTCCGGACTGCATCAGAGGAAAAATGATGTGATTGACAGGCTTGTGCGCGTCGATATATTTTCTCCTTGCAGCCGTCCTCGTCCCCAAATGTTGGGGCCACGCCCGTGCCTCGGGCCGCCTTGTTCACACACATACATGCATTCACACTGAGAGATACGGACACACGTCTGTGGTTCACAAGGTCCTGGCGGCAACTGCCGCATGGACCGTCTTTATTGACAAAGCGCATGCGCGGCCGAGAACGAGGCCCGCGCATGCATGTATTTACTTTATGCCGTAACACTGCTGGTCTATATTACTGGAGTAAGCTAGGAGGAGCAAGCAGTTCCTTCCTTCTTCCCTCCCATCATCCATCACTCCCTTTTCCTGCCCTCCTTTTCTTCCTCTCGATGTTCTTCTTTCTTTTTTTTTTGTTCCTTCCTTTTTTCTTGCTTCCCCTTCCACTCCCCTTTCTTTCATGGGCATCTTTCATCTCCTCCTTTCCTTCCTTTCTCACATTGTTTCCTTCCTGTCTCACTACTATCTTTCCTCTTAACTTTCTGCCCATCCTTCTACCCTCCTTTTTTTGTCTCTTCTACCATTCCTCCTTATTTCTTTCCTTCCTCACTCTCTGTAATTCCTACCCCATTGTTATATTGGAAAATAGCAGTTAAAGATAAATTATTGTGCATGGGTCAACAAGCTAGGGTGCACCCGAGTCGAGTGCAATGATGGGCTCTGCAGCATTTTTGAATCACAGCTGATACCAAAGGGCAACTGCATCACCAAGACTTAGTCGAGACAGCATGAGAGTGTGATAAATCCATGTTCAGACAAGCATTTAATCTAAGCATGCATGAACCCAACATCTGGGTCTGTCTAGGTATAGATCTCTCATGGGATTAGGAACCAGGATTTACAATGCTTGTATGTGTTGTCTAGTACTGCGGGTAAGGTGCCAGGAAAGGGCGATGCCCGCAAGCATGCAGTTTCAGCTACGACTTAACAATGCCACAATTGACCACAATCATGATGCCACCACTCACCTCATGCTACTCAGACAATCCCAATCTAAAGCAATACCACACTACAGTTACCACCTCCCCAATTCTATGCAATTCTACAGTGTGAGAACCATCCCTCGTTAAATCAGGGTAATGCACCTAAACTACCGAGGTGCGATTGCTGGTTGGAAAATTAGGAAAACCTGTCCTCAGAGCACCACATGATGCTCATACAAGTTTGACACAGCGTGCTGCAGAAATGGCACTAGCGATAACCTGGCTTTAGATAGCTGTATTTAGACTTTAGTGAAGTGCGAAGCTCTCACTTTCCACAACTTCAAGTTTTCTCTTCAAAACACTGAGCAAACATGCCCTACACCAGAAAACATGTATTCAAAGGAAACATGGTGCAACAAACCTTATGTCCCTCAGGCTCGCTCCCAGGCACACACATGGCCCAAGAAAACAGGCCTTGATGCAACTTCAGAAAGGGTCCTCAATGCAGTCACTGATTCTGAACCATACACAGCCTCTGAGAGGTCCCTTACTGAGTGGCCTGTAACAAAACTCCCAATACACAGAGAAGCATGGAGAAAACATTGTTTCATATCATTTTGTGTATTGGGGTCAGCTGTGCAAGTGCACACGCACAATAAAAGGTAGGATCTGTACATTTAAACCATATGCCCGATACATATTAAATCAGGCTGTTTGGAATAAGGGCCAGCGTTTAGATGCCAGATACCGTGACTGACATTGGAATAAACAAAACTGAGCTTTTAAGAGAGATTAATGATCATATGCCTCAGGTATCTGCAAATGTATCCATCTGCCAGCACAAATGTCCTTTTTATTTCACCCACCCTTGACCTGAAAATGTAAGTAGGAAGCAGTGTGCAAGGCATTCTGGGAAATAGTTATTTAAAATTAAATTAGTTTTGCTGATTGCCTTAATCTCCATATTCTGGATATATAGTGCATTCTGAAATACAATCCTAGGGTTTACAGAATGCGACAGTCGTATGCTGCCTGCAAAGTCTGGAAGCATAGTCAAACATTAGGCTCTAAAGCCAACAGTTTGGACTCAGATTGAAAGCACCACATTATGACAAATTATAGTGCACGCTTGTGCTTGCCACACTTTATACCTAATGCAGAAGTACAATTGACTGTCTGTGTCTTATAATTGTACACTGGAACTTAGGAAATCAGCTCTTACAAGAAGCACTGTGCATTGGACATTCCTAGTCAACGGGCATGCACAAAATGCACATACATGCAGCAATATTTACTACAGTTTAAGGGAAATGTCAATTTCTGTAAACTAAAATTATGAAGCTTTGTCCTGGCCTCTAGTGGTTTGTCCATGTCGAATTTCAGACATTTTGTGAAGAAGAGAAGAGCTTTCGCTCATGGGTTAAAAAGAGACATGTGGCGTGGATGCAGTTCATTTTTAGACTTGGAGAGCTTTCAGAGAGGCGCGATCATAACCTGATAAGTGTGACATACATACATACAATCTCACTGCATGAAGGAGCCAGCAGGTGCGATAACACAGCCCCACGGCAGCCCAGGTCAAAACACAGAGCTTCCTGCACATATTTATTGTGACACTGGAGCCACCTAAATACTGTATCATCACCACTCCCTCCCAGGCCCACCCAATTTAAACCTTTACAATTAACCACCTTCACTGTGCTTTTTTAACACTGACACGCTGAGTAGCATCAAATGCCTTTACAACTGGGCAGCACTGAGTGTTTTCACTGCAGAACACCATCACATTCACATGCCTTTAACACAAAGCAGCACTGAGAGGATCGTAGCACCTTTGACAGCAGCGCAAACATCTCTTTCACTGAGTAGCATCACAGAGCAGCATTAATGTTTTATACATTAGGCTGCACATTTTGGTAACTCTGTCCTGATTTTGCTGCAGCAGATAACCACTTCAGAACCAGTCCCGCCTGATTTGCCTAAAGTGTAGTCAGACGTCCTCCATTTGTGGAGCCCTCCCACCGAGTAGCACCCCAAAGAAGTGAGGCCCGGGCTATTTTAAAATGGATAGACAAGCGCAGACTGTCTCTGACTTGCGACCGGAAACCCAGTGCCCACTAGTGAGCATCAGTGGGGCTGCCTCCAACAAACCAACTGAGCTGCACCATAAACGCTTTATGCACAGATGAGCAACATGGACAGCCAGGTCCCTAAAACTCCCTGGACCCACATTATGAGAAATCGGATTTAATTAAATACTTGGGGGCAGGCTTGATAGAATATGCATGGTGGAGACAGGAAGATAAAGGTAAAAGGGGAATGGGAATTTGGAGCAGGTTGACGCTTCAATTATTAGAAAGAAAGACTGAACAATGATACTATTTCTGAAAACTTCACATCAACCAGGATACCTTGGCCCTGCATGCGCCACCAGGACAGGACCTTTCACCTTTCCCTGCACCCCGTCTGTCCAGGGAAGTTCATCCATGTGGGCCGAGTCCACACTACTTTAGGCGTGTTATTCTGACATTCATTCAAATTGGCAATCCTACATGCGCACATTTATGCACACACAAACGCATCGTTTTAGGATTCAGTGTTCCCCTTGCCCATGGTGCACCTTTGTAAGGACTAGGACTACTACAAAGGCTGACCCTCCACTGCTGTCTAGCCCACAGTGAGCCAGGTGTTGCAAGCAATGATCCACACAGACCACATTAGGGCTCCCTTTCACACCAGCTACGGACACAGCGCAAGGAACAACATTGAGTTTAAGTTATCTCATGCTCCCACCACCATATGCCATGGATGGGAGGTATGCTGCTGCCTGCAACAGGTGTTTGAGAAAATCTGATCTTCATTCAAAAGGCACTCATTAAGTCTGATTGGAAATGTGATTTTCATATTTGTTTTTGTGCTCAAACATCCCCTTGTGGTTTGAGTTGCATGTGTTGTTAGTCATGCTGACACGATGATTGCATGACTGTGACACACACTGACTGAGTGGCAGTGCTCTGGCCCTTTCTCGACTAACAGAGATAGTAACAATGAATTACAAACACTTCACTTGACTGTTTTCGTTCAGAGTGACTGTCTCTTCTCCGACTCCCGACCCCCGCTGGCCCATTCAATACTATGTTTTTATTACTTGCTGTGTGTAACCCATGTGCACAAATTCTGTCTGCAGAGACTCTCCATTGCAGTTTACAGCTGGGTCAGGCAGCTCAAATAGGCCCCTAGTCATTGTCGGGTGTGCTTTGCTTGAGGCCTGCTCCATCCTCTGTCATCAACACTTCCTTTTGAATATCTGCCCATTGTGCAGGGTGTGGCACCCAGAAACACACCAATGTGCATGACGGCCCACACGTTTTTGAGCATGATTGGCTGCCACTGCCAGCCTGCTACATATCAACAGGCCTTCTGACCCTGCCCTGAGAGGGCGAGGGTCACGAGTCATCCCTGTGTCAGCCCTGCCCTGCCCCCCACCCAAGGCAGGCAAAATCAAACTTGATGTAGAGCCCACCCCCCACAACAGGAGGTGGTGGTGTTCTCTGAGAGAACGTGAAGCTGCCTGCCTGGAACCAAGCCAGTGGATGGCTAGGGCACTGGCAGACTCACGACTCATGCTATTGGTGCATCATCAAAGCAAAGTTAACACTTACTAACTAAGAGTTAACTTTTGTTTGATGATGTTCTCGTGACTGAAACTGTGTACATTCTAATCATAAATACATCTGTTTGCCGCTATGCGGCGAGCTGGCGGCAGGCTGTGTGAGGCAACGTTACAAGTAGAACTTCAGTTACAGAAATCCAGCCCAGCTCCATGGATATTAATGTGGCTCATAAAAACGGTCCCAGAGAAGGTTATAAAATCGACCCCAGGGCCATCCAAAGTCCATTTTGATTCGGCCGGTGGCAGAATGGCAGATAGGCCAGTCTGCCCCTGAGTGCAGACACATTAAAGTCAAAGGCCGTAATTGGCTCATTCTTTAGTACCATGATATTTGGAGCTTACTCCTCTGTGCCCCTCATTCCAATATGAGACAAGCCATCCACATCTCCCTACTATGGCGCATAAGCCAAGGATACGCTGAGTGTGGCTGATGTTAGCAGGGGATGTGCCAATCAAAATCAGCGGAGGGCTAATTTTTCAGTCAATATCATTGCATGCACCTTAACAATGTGTTGCCTTGAGTCTAGTTATCCACCAATGAAAATATCTCAGTTTCAATCTCTGCAATGAGACCACAGTTAATGATGACTATGAGGCGATCAAGGGAAGCAGGACAGGTCACACTTATGTATTCAAATTCAGGTCAAGCTCTATTTAGCATTCAGGGGAATGGTGAAGAAAAATAACGAAGCCACTTTCCAACGACACCAGAAATGTCCCTCATGGTGGGTAAGTGTTCACTCGTAGAAGGGCTCAATCTTCTATGTTATTCAAATATGGGCTTGGTGAAGCAGATAACGAGAATGAGGCAGTGCTGGGGCTTCTGAAGGAAAGAAGATAAACAGCGTATCCACTGAAGACTTTTGTCTCCTTGCTAAGGTCCAGATGGAAGGCTTTTCTGTTGGGGAATGATGTGTTTCAAGATCAATTTTCTCCAAAAAATGCACCTTTACTCCCACAATAGTAGTGTCAAAAACAATCTCAATTTGATTAATTTCCAGTGGGAGTAGCTCATCCAGTCCTTTTTTACGTTTTATTCTGGACCATATACATTTTTTCTTTTAATTTAAAAAAAGGTTTGACAGCAGATACCAGAATTCAAAAGAATAAAAATCACTTCAATGCACTACAGGATGGGGCAGTTTGAGGCACATATTACCAGCAAACTGCCTACAACTCTTATACTGGGTGTCCGTGATCTGCCCAGGAGTTTATGAAGGCAGGGTGTTTTCCACGTTCAGATGCAGTGAACATTCATTTGGAATACAAAAATGTACTTTTGGAGCAGAAAGAGATTGCTTTTGACAAAATTGCTACCTACACCTGTGCACTCTCAGACGCATCTTCCCTTGCCTCTCCTACCACCACATAGTCTCTGCAATCTTGTCCATTGTCCTCTCCCGCCTAAACTATGCCAACTTCCTCTATCTGGGTGCCCCTGCTTATCAACCCAGAAAGCGCCAAAGGATCCAGATCTCTGCAGCTACGGTCCTCCTTGCCGTCAGCCCCAGTTGGCACATCGCCCCTGCCCTCCGTTTCCTCCACTGGATCCCAGTCGGATGACGGGCCGCTTTCAAAGCCATGTGCGTCACTCACTCCGCCCTCCACAAGACAGGCCCTGAATACCTTCAACAGAAAATCACCCACTAGCAACCCAACAGAAACCTGCATTTGGGCACTGCACTCCCCATTCTGATCTTCACCTTCAAATCGACTAGAAAAGGAGTATCATCCTCTCGTCCAAGCCCCCACTATCTGGAATTCAATGCCACTTAATCAGGGGTGGACTGGGAATCAAGAGAGGAGCCGGAAATAATATTACAGATTTTCACAAGCCTGCCCATTTTCCTATTATAAAATGTGGAAATAAAATAGGTTACCACACAAAAGAGGCCCAGGGTGCAGAGGACTACCAGGAAATCTCCAGAGTTCCCTATAGTCCATTGCACCCATGCGCTTAACATCTGACCCAAAGAGGACCACCTGGCTTTCTGGAGGGTCGTCAAATCAATGCTATTCCACCTACCACCCTGACAAACCCTGCCCTCTTGAGCAAGTCAACCACTTCAGGTAGGACAGGGCAGCAAAGAACTTCCATGAATTTACAGAATGAAGGTAAGAATAATAAACTAATAAGCTCCAGCAGAAAACAGGGGTCAATGGGAATGGGGAAGGAGCTAATACCGGGCCAGCAAATTGCGGCCCCGTTATTAGCTCCATGGTGCCTTAACGGGTCCCGCTAAGGCCGGCCAGTAAAACCAGCCGGTCCTGGTGGAATCCGCTAAGGGACCTCGTAATAGGGCGGTAGGGGGTTAATTGCACCGACATCCTTACCGGTGCCGTTAACCCCCTACCGCCAGGGTCGGAATGACACCCATAGTCTGATTTAAGCAAATGCATATCTAAAATGGCCTATTTCAAACTGTCCTGCACAGTATATAATGAATACCACACTGCTTTGGCATCATTTCAGTTCATTAACCAATGCAGTTAAACGTGTCTCTGCCACAAACAGAATCCTTTCAGGGGAACTAATGAGCTGACACACTGTAAGTGATCCCATCAGATGTTATCTGTTTACAGGTGTGTGCGCCGCAAACACACGTTATGTCATTCTTAAACAAGCCAGATTGGGATTTACTTTAGGTGTTAGCTGCCACAAATATGTAATCTAGGGGTCACTAGGTACACCACAGGGGTCACAATGCGACCCGTATCGGCCCCCAAATGACATCCCTTTCTCTGTGCCTTCTCTGGCAGTTTGGTGAAATGGCGTCCCTTAACGGAGAGCAGGTTAGTGTGTGTGTATATGTGTGTGTTGTGTTTGTGTGTGTTTGCGGGTCTGGGGGCACAATGTTTTTGGTGGGGGTGTGTGTATGTTTGGTTGTGACAGATGTGGTCGGGCTAGAAGAGAGAAGTGCCGGTTGTTGGGACCAGCAGATAAGTAAATGTGTCTGTGTGTAACGGGGTTGGGTTGGGAGTGCCTGAATGCAATGTTTATGGCATTAAGGCAGAAAAGGGACAGGGCAGGCAAGTGAAGAAGGTTTTGGATGTGAAACCCACGATTGAAAAAGGTGGGGTTGGGTGTGGAACAGTCCCGGAGGGAGGATCTTCGGGAGGGCGAGGGGGGTGAAACCCATGATTGAAAAAGTTGGGGTTGGGTGGGGGGGCAGCTGCGTGGACGGGGCTCGGGTAGCGAAACCCCAAGAAATCGTCATAATCCTGGCTGTTAAAGGATCACAAAATCGGGCTAAAAAAGCAGCCTTTTTACAGTGTGGCCTTCAACAGTCGGGATTATGACATAGAACCCAGCAACTGTCAGTGTCATATAACTGTCAGTAGCATACTCCGTGCTAGAGAGGTGATTTGAAAAGTACACAAATAATAATAAATAGCCATACAGATATACAACGTGTTTGAAAACTAGGTCGTTGCAGCATTTTTACCCTCATCCTTCATGGAGACAAGGACCACGATGCAAAGTAATCGGCGCATTGACAAACAGCCACGTGTTTTAGAATTTCACAAATCTGAAGTACATTTGCTGGCCATTAAGGCAATTGGAGTACATTTAATTTGTGGCCTGCAACGTCAACAAGACTTCAGCCTGAGTTGCAGAAGACATGTCTTTGGCGGTGCAATCCCTGAATCATACATTTCTCTCAATTCGACTAATGCATATTAGATTTGTATGGACACACACTGGCTGAAAATGCATGATACGGTCACCCTTGTTTCACAGAGTATGGACTCCTACATTCTTATCACCCAACGTTGCCACAGTAAATACTCAAACTGCACAAATCCCATTCCCCATGGCGTTGGGCTGGGTATCTACTGGCTTAGGAAGGAAGTTGTGTTCTACCATCACAAGCATAATGAAAAATCACACTGCATATTATCCGTGTCTGTGCTGTGGACGGAATGTGCTGGTTAAGTGCAAGTCGGTATTTTTTCAAGCCCCAAGCAAACGGATTGCAACCGTTTAGAGACACAAGCCGTGCCATTTTGTTAATAGATTATCTAATAGTCTACACTAGAAAAAACTAGAACTCCTCTTCTGCCTGCCAGGTATCCTAACATTCAGCCACACTATGCATTTCACAGGTCAGCTTCTCCTACTAGTTCAGCAAGGCCATTACTTCCTTGTTCTTCTTCCTCATCCCTGTGCTAAAACGAGGCTTCCTCCAATCCGGCCCCTGAACAGGCTGACCCTGGCCCATCGCCTGAGGCAGGGAGAGGATAGGGACCACCTCCACAAACCACGTGCCCTCTTTTTACCTGTCTCCGTGGAGCTGATCGGAACTTCTGGTGAAGACCTTTTCCGTTTTTTTTTCTCTTTCTATTTCTGCAGTAGTGGGAACGTGTGATCGCCCCCACCGCTGACTCACTCTACACCGGGTCTAGGCACAGTGGTGAGATGACTGTCTCTAGGGGGCCCAGTCAGGTACACTGCTCAGGTGGGAGTAGTTAGGGGCCCCGCCGGCTCCCCGGAGCCCATGCTTTGTGGAGCACCCTCTGGCTCGCGGCAGATGCCCGTCACTAACCGGCGCCAGACTGAGGCGGTGGGAGGGGCACTTTAAGAGCAGTATATATATGTCAGGTTATAGAGTGTGGTAGCCTGTTGTCTATAGGCATTTCTCTGGAACGAAGCCTGTTATAGATATCCTTGTACCAGAGCTAAGTGGTTCTGCAATGGAGCAGAGGCAGTGTACCCCATCGTTTAGGGGGGGGGCATAGATCTTGGTCCTGCTCCAGTTCCAGGAGGCAGGAAAGTGGACACAGGAGCAGGAACCATCGCCTCTGGACCCCCTCATAGAGAAGGACCCCCTGGAGGGCTGTGGAGACATGTCACTGGTTTTTTTCCTCCTCTTCTGAGCCAACTCTAGCAATTAATATCTTAACAGCAAAGCTTAGGGCCATGATAACTGAGACTGTCAACATGGCCAATGATGCAAGGCTACCTGTTAATAACCCCACTGGGCCACCAATCACAGAGCCTGCACACCTCAGCATCTTCCTCAGCTGGACACCCCATTGGATCAACCAGGATTGCCGATGATGATGGGGTGATGGCAGGTATGTTCTTCAAAAGAGAGATTCTCTATAACGTTACCATGCACCAGCTACAGATACTGAATGGACGGAATGCTAAGGTAGCACTGGCCCCTGAGAATGTTCTGGACGCCTAGAGTTGCTATGTCCTGTTGCCTAAATTTGGACTGCCTGTGTTACAGAGTATCCGGGACGTCACCACCAGGGAATGGAAGGAACCTGAGAAGGTGTCTATTCCAAGGGGGTGGTCCAAACTGTACCCCCATCAGGAGTTTGGGTGGGAATACCCTGATGTTCTTAAGGTGGAGTCAATTCTGCCCTGGTTCGCAAAGGGACCCTTCTGTGGCCACCTAAGATGCTGCACCTCCAGACCCAGTGGGTAGAAGGGTAGAACTGCATTAAGCAGGACTCCTGGTGCTACACACCTTGCCCTCATAGCAGGGATTATTCTAATTACATTACCCAGTCCCTGCAGAAGGATTTCTTTGCAAGGGCATCTTCCTGCCCTGGAAGGATTTTACTTGCATTTTGAATTGCTACCCTAGGAGAATAATGTTCACAGAACACTGACTATGAAAAACGGTTTTTAGTGACTGCTTGTCTGGGCGAGGAGCCCATGTCTGATTGGGGAAGCCCGCCATAGACTTCCCACTTATAGCATGTGGGTTACATTTACCCACCCAGCAGAATCCCCCTCCATCACCAATCTGCACTTCAGCAGTTACCAGCAGAATGGCGGCAGTGGCTCATTTGAGCACCATTCCCTTGCATCAAAACTGCATTTGCAGCTACAAAAATGATGGCTGCGCTGTCTTTGCCAAACACCTATTGGGCAAGATGGAACAAGGAACACACAGAGAAAGGCTGCCAGTGTATTTCCTTATGCGCACCAAAGAAGAAAATTGAAAAACAGCACTGCTTTGATGCTAGTTCAAAAATTTCCCATAGAAAAAGTAAATATTTTGCATTGAAATGTTGGAGCCTGATGCCCTTTTTCATCTGTTCAACAATACACAGTTCTGATCCAGTGAGACCCAGCTATGCCCAGCCATATTCAGGTTGTGCTCCTGCAGAAGAAAGCATTTCCCACTGAATGACAGGCTGTGTCAGGAAAAATCTGTGAAATCACAAACAACTTTACTCCCAGCCCTACAGGAAAAAGGCTTCACTTTGCAACAAAATATCACAGCTGAACTCTCAAAAGAAGCTCTATTACTCTGTGCTATGTTAGTGTCAGTGGACCTTTGCCTTGAACAGATTGCTGTGTAAGAGAAACTGACTAGGGCTGCAAACAATTTTTAGAATCTGGATGGAAGAGAAAACCGCAGTGGGAGGTGACAGAAAAAGGAAAATTCACCACATGTAAAAAGGGTTACTTTTGCAAACAAGAAAAATGTCTGTTTTAAAAGTGTAATTTTGAATAAGGTCCTGTCCTTGCCTAGAAATGTAACGGGGGTTTTGTTTGAAAACATATATGGGATGTTTTATTTCAACAGACTTGCTTCTGATTCAGAAAAAAAGAAAGTAAATAAATAAGTTCATTTACTGTGGAAGACATTGAACAGGGTTTCCTGCTTGGCTTCAAAGGGCATTTGCTTGCTGGGAACAGGATTTGCCTTCCCCCAAAGCGTCCAGCCCCTTGAAAACTATGAATGGATCAAGAGGAAGCATCTCACACGCTCGTCAGACTTTGTGTCTGGGCTTGAGCCTGGTACAATAGAGTTCCAGGACACTAAGTTGTGAAATTACAAATAACACCTCCCCTTAACTTCAACTGGGGGGGCTTCACAGCCTACACCAGAGCAGCCTTGGAGATTATGTCCTTATTTGGAAGACAATGCTGGCCATCTGGCTCAACTCAAGAGACTGTTTTAATTAATAAACTTTAAGGCTGTTATTTCTGCAACAGGGACCATGCAGTAATGCAAGAGTTTTACAGTTTAAATGCAATTGTTTTGCTTTAAATTAAGACGTGGTAGCCTTCACTAGCATGTTGTGGACAGAAATTACGGAACATTGTATATTTTGAGGAAAGTGTATATGGTGCCACTTTGAAATGTAATACTAACATGCCTTATGACAATATGTATACATGTATAAAGTTATAGAATTGTAAGTGAAATATTTCCCACCAACACATGCGAAAAATTATTAGAAGGATGAAACAATGTTGTACAAACCTGGGAATTGGACTGCCATGCTCTCAGTGGAATATGTAATTTGCCTATGTGATTTGCAAAAGTGCTACAACTGTAAAAATGTCCAATTTATGGCATAACTGATTTTTGGCAAAAATGACCAGGGGATGGCTCTGTACCTCATAAAAAAACACCCCATAAAACTCAGCCCCCTCCTCAAACCCAATCTGCTTCCAGGGAGGAGGCAACATGACATAGGCTGACCTATCCGATTCTTAGGGGTAGGTCTAGCTTAGTTCTGCCCCACAGTAAATCCTGTGATGTCACCCCCCTTTATAAAAGGGGGAAGCTCAGAGAGACAAAAGACACACTCTTCTGAATTTTCCAGCTGCTGCGTATGCAGACATTTCATATTCATCCTGCAGATTCCAGATCGATTGCCAGGCGAGAGAATAGCTGACCCTATCCAGGCAGAACCACCCTTCAGAACTAAACCCCATACCAAAATCCCACTAACTCAGGGAGAAAGGGGGAAAAGCTGTGGTACCCTTTTGGAGAGTATCATGTGACCAGGCTGGCTTTTTGCCCTTACTACCTGCATGCCGCTGTGCTGTGACCAGACAGGCCCAGCTGTTTTCTGATAGGAGAGTCCCGCCATGGTGCCGTGACCTGATCCCTTGAGTCCAGAAACCCGGTTGGCTGTCCCAAATCCCAAGCTCCAGCACTGATTGTCTCTCCCCATCCCATAACAACACATAGCCTACCCTATCTTGATACCTTGTCTTGGTTCCACCCCCTAAGTAATCCCATCCATACCCTGATAACTTGTTTAATATAGTCTGAATCCTCTGTGTAGCTTGTTTCTTAATTTCATGTGTCGGCGCAATACTTTCCCATCCCTTTTGTCCATTGCATAAGTCCTTAGTCATATTTTGAGTAAATTAATTAATTTCCACATATAGAGACATGCAGCGTGGAGGGGGTTAAGACGGACACTTAACCTGTTTCGTGGGCAGCATTATCTTCTTGATAATCTAGTTACAAAGATATAGTTGTAGTAGCTCTTGTCACTTTTCTTTCCAAACCAATTTTCTCTGTTAACGGCTATTATTTTCCAAAAGCCGAATTTCCGTTCACATTGAAAATCTCATCCAGTTATTCAGCGAGAGTCCCTCTTTCACTTTCCTATTATCCCTGTGATGTGCATCTATCACCCAGCCTGAAAACCGCATTCCGATTCTGTCTATTTCACCCATTTTCTTTTCAAACAGTTTTGACATTTCAAACTGTAAAAAGAGGAAAATGCAACTTTCCAACGTGTGATCTTGGCTGCACTGTGTTCTTACTTTCAAGTTGATTCTTGAACTGTATACTCTTTGTTGATACCTTGCCTTGTAGTTGCCAGTGTTCTTCCATCCCTGATACTGTTAGAACTCATATGTATCTCATTTATTCAACCATAACTGTAAATTAATTATTTAGCCATTCCGAGTGTCATTTATGCAATTGCAAACGTTTTCAAACCCAATTTTGTCTCCCACTTTGTGAGGGAAGGTCGGATTTTAATTCTGTTTGCTGCCTAGCATCCCTAACTCCTTGCTGCTCCTTTCTATCCACTCAAAATTCAATTAATATGGGTTTAAGGGAGCATTGCAGGGGGAAATCTTAATTCTGGTGCTATCTACCCGTACATTAAAATTGCTCCAATTCATTTGAGCTTTGGATATGTTCTAGTAGAACAGGGGTGCACAACTGATTTTGACAGAGGGCCGAAAGTACCCTACATGATGGCAATAGTGGGCCGAAAAGTAAATGTGGGTGGGGCGGTAGGCGTGGCGTGGCGTGGCAGGAGGCTTTTTCAACCCCTAATTTTTATTAAACACTATGCCCATAGCCCCCACCACTCAAGCAAACACTATGTCCCATGGCTCCCACCCGTCATGCAAACACTATGCCCCATGGCTCCCACCCCTCATGCAAACACTATGCCCCAAGGCCCTCACCCCTCAAGCAAACACTATGCCCCATGGCCCCCACTCCCCAACCAAACACTATGCCCCATGGCCCCCACCCCACATGCAAACACTATGCCCCAAGACACCCCCCTCAAGCAAACACTATGTCCCATGACACCCCCCCAAGCAAACACTATGCCCAATGACACACACCCCTCATGCAAACACTATGCCCCATGGCCCCTACCCCCCAACCAAACACTATGCCCCATGGCCCCCACCCCTCATGCAAACACTAGGCCCCAAGACACCCACCCCTCATGCAAACACTATGTCCCATGGCCCCCATTTCCCAACCAAACACTATGCCCCATGGCCCCCACCCCTCATGCAAACACTAGGCCCCAAGACACCCACCCCTCATGCAAACACTATGTCCCATGGCCCCCACTCCCCAACCAAACACTATGCCCCATGACACCCCGCCTCATGCAAACACTATGCCCCAAGACACCCACCCCTCAAGCAAACACTATGCCCCATAGCCCCCACTCCCCGACCAAACACTATGCCCCAAGACACCCACCCATCATGCAAACACTATGCCCCAAGACACCCACCCCTCAAGCAAACACTATGCCCCATACCACCAAGCATGCACCATGCATACATACCCATACAGACCCCAACCCCCCACCCCTGCATACAAACTAACAAGCATACACCATGCACCCATACAGACCCGAACCCCCCACCCCCCACTCAGCACACAAACCCACAAGCATACACCATGCACCCATACAGACCCGAACCCCCCACCCTCAACTCAGCACACAAACCCACAAGTATACACCATGCACCCATACAGACCCGAACCCCCCCCAACTCAGCACACAAACCCACAAGCATACACCATGCACCCATACAGACCCGAACCCCCCACCCCCAACACAGCACACTAACCCACAAGCATACACCATGCACCCATACAGACCCGAACCCCCCACCCCCAACACAGCACACTAACCCACAAGCATACACCATGCACCCATACAGACCCGAACCCCCCCACCCCAGCACACAAACCCACAAGCATACATCATGCACCCATACAGACCCCACACCCAACTCAGCACACAAACTCACAAGTATACACCATGCACCCATACAGACCCGAACCCCCACCCCCAACTCAGCACACAAACCTACAAGCATACACCATGCACCCATACAGACCTGAACCCCCCACCCCCAACTCAGCACACAAACCCACAAGCATACACCATGCACCCATACAGCCCCAAATCCCCCACCCCCAACTCAGCACACAAACCCACAAGCATACACCATGCACCCATACAGACCCCACCCCCAACTCACCATACAAACTCACATGCATACACCATGCATCCATACAGACCTGAACCCCCCGCCCCCCAAATCACCAAACAAACTCACAAGCATGCACGCATACAGACCCGGACCTCCCACCCCCACATCTCAACATACACTTCACTTGCACACCAACACATTCAAGCAGACCCGACACACACCCCACCCCCGCATCTCAACATACACTGAACTTGCACACAAACACTTTCAGGCAGACCCGACCCCCACACCCCCTCTGCATCTGAACACACACTGCACTTGCACACAAACACATTCAAGCAGACCCGACACACACCCCACCCCCGCATCTCAACATACACTGAACTTGCACACAAACACATTCAGGCAGACCCGACCCCCACACCCTTTCCGCTTCTCAACACACACTGCACTTGCACACAAACACATTCAAGTAGACCCGACACACACCCCACCGCCGCATCTCAACATACACTGAACTTGCACACAAACACATTCAGGCAGACCTGACACACACACCTCCTTCGCATCTCAACCCACACTGCACTTGCTCACAAACACATTCAAGCAGACCCGACACACCCCCGCATCTCAACATACACTGCAGACATACAAATACAAACACACCCATACACACCCGACACACCCAGCCCCCCCCACCCCCGCATCTCAACATACATACAAAAACAAAAAACACAGTCAGAACGGACCCGAGACAGACACACACACACACACACACACACACACACACAAACATACACCCCCCCCTGTACTTACCCAGACGTGCTGGAATGCTGGCGAGGCTTCTGGCACTACGGCTGGCGTGGCAAGCAAGGCTGAAATGCCTACCGGCATCAAGTCTTACTGGCCACGCCAGCCGTAGTGCTGGCACTCCATTGGTGCAGCACACACGCACTACGTGGCTCGTAGGAGCTGCGTGGTTCGTGTGCACTGAACCAATGAGGGCCAGTGTTTTGTCCGGCCCAAAAGACAAAGACTTTCCTAAAGGAGGGCGGCCGATGCTGCCGGCGGGCCACCCTCCATTAGGAAAGTCTTTGTGCCTCGCGGGCCAGACAAAACGGCATGGCGGGCCGCAACTGGCCCGCGGGCCGTATGTTGTGCACCCATGTAGTAGAAGGTCAGCCAAGTGTATTTCATTAGTTTACATTGTAATTATCACCCCATTGGTGATTGCTGCCCAATATTAAAATTGTGAGATTTTCTTTGAATCTAAAATAAATAAATATTTTATTCCCACCAACCGGGTTGGTTCATGGTCCATTGTGACCCAGGGTATCTGTAAAAGGGGGCGTGAAACGGGTCGGGTTCCAGCTCAATGTGAATTCTAGGAAATATAGAAAAAGTATTCGAATTGAGCGCTTCATTCTAGGCTAAGGGCAAGACTCCTGGTCCGGTGTATGACGCCTGATTAGAATCCTTAACAAGCGTTATACTGGTGGGTATATTGATTGGAAACTCCAAGGGCTGATGAGATGCCAGAGTCTCGCATGTATAACAACACGCTTTACCTTCCTTCCCATTGGACAGGAATTTAAACAGTATACAGACCGGATCTGACAAATGGAGAAACTCACTTTTTTCCTTTTCCAAGGTATCTCTTAATTCAAATGAAGCAACATGTGTAACCTAGAGGTCATCTGTGTACTTACAGCCTGAAATGCGATCAGCCCAGGCAATCAAGTAAAAACAGTAAATATGCCCAGGTTGCAAGGAAACCACCAAAGGGCATTATTCAAGAACAGTGGAAGGGTGCAGTCTATATAGCAAGTCAGGGCCGGTGCGAAAACCTACATTGCGTCAGATAAAGTGTCATTTTGCTCCTGCATTTCTTACAACGGCGCCAAATGTAATTGTGTGCTCAAAATAGCCTGCTGAGACGTCCTACTGACGGTGACGGCTGCCTGGCTTTGCCATTGGTAGAGAATCAGCCCTGCAGCAAATCACCACACGTGGTTAAGCACAAACCAGTGCTGTGACAGTCCATCATCAGACTAAATGCACAAAATGGCGTGGCGTTCATCTATAAATAAAGCAACTAGAGCCAGCGAAGTCCAAACACCGAGCGCAGAATACCAGAGCAGAGAATGTAGCCCAATGTGTGAAATGCCGGGGAGCCCATCGACTCAAAATAGCAAACATTTGACTGCAGACAGTGAACATTACTTTCAAAAAAATTAATGATATTGAAAGGTTTACTACTGAAATCTTTGTGTGCATTTGCAAACATGAACTTCCAGTACCTAAGGCTGCACACGTATGTGTACAAGTCCCTGTTCCTGCTGAAAGTGCGGATATTCATGTTAATACGAATAAAAAAAATGACCAGTGCTGGCGTTTAAAGGGGCATGGCAGGGTGTCCCGCGAGAGAACCGCTGTTGTAGGATGTGTAAGGATTTGAGTAAAGCAGAAACTGTGAGACACGTTTTAACAGTATCTAAGTCAATGCGGACAGGGCCTGATTCATGGAACGTTTTCCTATGGGATTGCGCCATTATAGAACACTTTCATGAATCAGGCCCTTTTGTACGTTTTGTGTTAAAAGAAATACATTGTCAAGCAAAACCGTGAGGGTGAATGCTGTTGGCTAAATTGCGTATCTGGGCATAGTATGGCATTAACAATTGCAATTACAAGTGTGAGGTGTATCCTGCCCTTAATTAAATATGTACGAGGAGTACCTGTGAGGATGTATGATTAGAGGGCAACCTGTAGGTAAACATGAAAAGGAATGGGCACCCACCTTACTGCGCACTGGTGCGTTTAGTGAGTCCGGGGTTGGGCTAGAAAAGGACACCAACCAATGGCATGTCAAGGGGAGATAAGTGCCTCCACTGGGGCAATTCTTAGGGATAGGCCCAGATTTCCTGTACATGTGAGAGAACCCCCTGAAAAGCCATCGTTCCGACGAGAAACAGGTTATAAATTAGATTTGTTTTGAATTAACAAAGTACACCATTGAAGTTGTCAGCCCAGGTGGGTCGTTTTATTTTCCCTTGTTGTTTTATAAAAAAAAAAAAAAGATAATAATTATAGCAGCACTGCCTTAGCAAGGCTGAGTAAAGTGGAGTAATACATAATGCACCAACCGCGTTACTTTATGACATTGGTAACACCTCATTTATACATTGCTTCATGAACAATGCTACCAGGTGGTTGTTACCACCCTAAATGAATATAGCGCCTACTTGCAAAAACCGAATGGCCCTGTTAACAGATGCCTTGGGGAATACATATAAGTCAGTGAGTACATACATTAAAGTTTACTTTACACCCTGATTTACTGTGAAACCGAACACATACCCCCTATGGTAGCTGCAGTCTACCAGAGTAAAAAGCCTACACATAGACACACACACACGCCTTAAGAGGGCAGACAATATGAGGCAGAGTCTCCCGCGTTGGAACCCCAAAACGTGCTCCCTTGGGATGGTAACCCTGTGAGAAGTGCTTCTGATCTCACACATATACCCCTGCCCTACCGAGACAACAGAGTTACCGAGGGACGATGAATAATACACAAATAGAGTGAAAACTTGCCCCGAAAACCCCCCAGTGAAATCACATAAGCCCCTAAGAAGCGAATAGGGCTTGGGGCAAAAGTTGGTCATGACTATACTACATAGCGTTGAACCCACAAATAATGGCAGCTTGAAGTTCCCTTGTCTGTGGCCGGAAGAGACCTGTGGCCCTCTGTAAGTAACCACTAGGAAGAGAAGTGCAACAACCATCACTTCCCGTACATTTTGAATCCGGAAATTAAACTGTTTATACATCCGAAAAACATGTACTTAGGAAACCAACGTTCAGCCTCGACCAGGACGTCAAACAGGGTGTCAGGAAACCCCAATGCGTCCCCACCGTTAGAATGCACTTTACGGTAAGTAAACAAATATGAAAATGTCTAATGTTAAACGTGTTTTTTGTCAGAAATCATTGTTCCTCAGTGAAAGGTTTCTCAGCGAATCATCGGGACAGAATAAATGAACAACAACCATTATTTGAATAACTTGCAATAGAGGCAGCCTTCCCCGGCCTCATTAACCATCCCTCTCCTACCTTGAACTCCGGCACTAAGAAAGTGACTCACTACCAAGCTGCGGTTGCGATCGACCAAGAAATTACACGACGCAGCGCCATCCTGCCCCCTGTCAGCATAGACTCAACATCGCACACCGTCTAAAGGATTTCCCCAAGGGGAAAAAAAACTCAGAAAAAACCAAAACGACCTGTTTCCCTCAGACAATTTTTTTGATTTTGGTCATTTGTATAGCGCTCCCAACAGACTTAACTGTATACAGGCGCTGTCGCTCACAACCACCTCTCCTCTGCCTCCGGCCCCACACGCTCACGCAGGCGTCTAGTTCCCCTGGGATCCTCCACACAGCCCCCTCTCGCAGGGGATCTTTCTCTACCAGTGAAGTAGAATCACCTCAGGAGCCAACATGCTACCCGTGCAGGCGGACAGCACCAACACCGTCCATGTTGTCACTAAAGCAATGGAGCACACAGTAACCCAAAATGGGAGACAGGATAGTGCATATACGAAATAGAAGTGGAATCCATTCCCCGCGGATGCACAAACTCACACAAAACACAGAACTCAGAAACACCACATCACAACCTAGTTTTCACATTAGCATCTAGGAATGGCTTTTATTTATTTATTTACTTTTTGCTACAGCAATAATTAGGAAATAAAGTGTGTTTCAACCTTTTTGTTTTGATAAGCTCCCGCCGTTAAGCTGCACTTTATTCCACGCAGCATTTAATGCAGGGTTACACTAGGGCCTGTCAAACATTTGTAAACGAACTGGCCAGACTGGAGCTATCAGCAGGCGTGTTGCTAGGTCTGGAAAAGATCCGGGCTACGCTAAATTTTGGCAATGTCGGGACTGCGGGCTAGCTAGCCCTTTTGGTTGTAACCCGAGATCTTCTATCCGGGGCTACAACCAAAAGACCCGGGGCTATAGCCCCCCCTAGCAACGTCTCTGGCTATCAGGATAGAACATTTTTTGTAATACTTGTAATGGAAAGATGAACTTGTTATTTAAATACCCAGAAAGCTGAAACTATCTCTATTTTAGTAGTACTCTGAGAATATTCAATCAGTGGATCCACAACGAATGGGAGGTAATACTTAAAAGATACTCAGGCTGGCCTGGTAACTGGTGTGATAAGTTGGCTATTAGTTTACTGCTGTGAGAACGATGGGGCGAGTTTCTTTTTAAATGTTATGCTTTTCAAATGTTATTAGTACAGTGTTTGTTCTTTGTTTTTATACAAAGTAATTGAAAGAGTATGGTATGTGAAAATGTTATATTAAAAAAAAAAGGTTTACTGAAAAGAACTAAACTTAAAATGCAAGAAATACATTTTCACCACCAGGGAGGCATAATATAGATCAGTAGGCGCCTGGTCTAGAGTAGGGGTGGGGAGGGGAGGGGAGTGGAAGGTTATGGGTAGGGGAGGAAAGGGGAGGGTAGAAAGGGCATTTAGCACTACAGTGAGTTTACACCTGCTCTGAAGTCCACATGCATGGATGGAACAGGCACAGTAAGTGCTGAATTAAGCTGGGGGTTTTGTGGGGGGATTGACCGCCTGACCATTAAATTAATAAGAGCAAGGAAACACGAACTGAGACATGCTCTGCACACCATAGCCTTACAAGCACCGGCCCATTACTCCTGCCTGTTGATCATTCTTGTCTTTATGCCTCATGTCAGCACTTGCTTTGTACATTTGTATATAGCTATGCTTGCTTATTATCCTTGTATATAAGTCTGTATGTATATAGGCCCTGTAACTTTGCTCAAATTGCGCCCTGATGCCTCCGGGCCGGATGGTGCGCGTTACAAATAAAACAAATACAAATACGTGTTTTTAAAGTAAAAATGAAATATTGCAGAGGATTTCCTTATTTGAAAAAAAGAAGTGAAATTATACATTTAGTTATTTCTTATTTTCTTCGTTCAAAACATCTTTATTTTTTCTGTTTGCATTACTTGCAATGCAACAATGCTTATTTTCGCCTTTGAGGCGTACCCTCTTCTTCATTTTCAGGTCGGTCCTTAGCCTTTGCACATCATTGTGCCAATTTCCCACGTTACCAATACTTTTGTGGATTTGGAAATGAAACAGTAATCCTGGGAATTTTGGGGCGTCTTCCTTTTAGCAAGGAGGCTGCAGCTGTGGCTTTTTAGTGGGTGTTGAAAGAAAACATAAGCAATTACTAGCTAATCTCAATCCTAAACCAATGTAACCCTAATAAGCGAATAATAGAAATGAGAACATCCAGCGGCAGAACGGGGAATGCCATCAGTCGCGCGATAATAGAACGCGACGACAGACGCCTTGCTTCACTAACCAGCAGCTTTCTGGGTTGCAAAGACTGGAGTGCATTTTAATCAGGTATTAACTCAATGGAGGCTTACGCCAGCCAGAGACTGCTGGTGCCATCCGCTCGCCCACGGGCTGGTGCTATGCATACCATGCTTTATTTTCCATATTCCAAAATCCAACTTCCATGAAGTCACATTAATAATATATGGGATAATGTACCTTCTACCATACATTATAAGGATATTGCAAGTTGCAGAGGAGTTCCGTGACCAAATATAAGGTTGGGAGTATTTTAGTCCTTGTAATATATAGCCAAACAATGCCATTCCCTTTAATACCTTGTCACTTGCTTAATATAATATAATAGATCTTCCATGTGCTTATATATTAAATTTAGAACCTGTTTGGATTTAAAAGAGCAAACAAACAGCTCCCAATGTGTTGCAGAAAAATAGTTCAAGCAGTTTAATAATTTGTATTGAAAAAAAATCATTTTGTACTTTAAAAGAAGTAATAACCTGGACATTCTTTCTCACATGAGTGCAACTCCAGCAGTGCACACATTAAACATTCTACCATAAACAGTTATTTTTCAATTGCCGGCTGCAGTATGCCACAGAAAACTACTCTGCAAGCAAGGAATTAGAAAATATTTTCACAGCTTTAACTAATAGCTGCAGTGACAGCTGAAATTCTCTCTGCTGGCTCAAGCAGGAGGTACTGTGATGTCACAAATGAAGCGTAATTACAGAGCAGTTGCGATGCCATTTTGTTATTGCAGGTCAGTTGAGATGTCACAACTAGCCTGTAATAAACATTATTACCAGATTTGTATACAGATATTCCAGGCTGGCGTGTATTACAGTGATATTGCTAATTAAGCAATATGCCCCAAGCCGCAGAGGCATTACTGAGTCAGGCAATGCCCCCGGGCCCATAGTTAACAAAGGCCCCCAGGGCATTATCAGACTCAGTAATGCCCCCGCCGCATGGGGCATATTGCTATTAGTACCCCAGCCCGCATGACCGGGGTACTAATGGCATTCTTTTCAGTTCCGAAACGCTGCAATGTTTTGGAACAGAAAAGAAAAATAAAATGTCCAAGGAAATGGCCGCCAGGAAAGGGAAAACGGAGTCCATTTTCCCTTTCCATGGCAGCCATCGGGAGCGGAACAGAAGTGTTCCCAGCGCATTCGCTCCCAAAAAAGAAAAAACTAAAAGGTAATTGAGTTTGGGAGGGCGGGGACGGGTGGGATAGGAAAAAAAAACCACATACCTGAATCCCCGGTGGGGGACGAAGGCAGCCTCCAGCCATGTGGAGGCTTGGGGCGGAGATAGAACCGGTTCGAGCCTCCTCATTGGCTGAGGGGCTGCCACGCCCCCGCCGGGAACAAAGCAGTGGAATCCTGGCCGAGGGATTCCCGGCAAGGTATGTATCTGGCGAGGGCCAATCAGAATGTTTGTTTTGTTCTGGTTGACCCTCGCCGGGTACTAATTTGAAGTACGAAAGGTGGTCAACAAAGAAAGTCAGACCGAAGAGCAGGGAGAAAATGCAGGCGTTCCAGCTTCAGTGAAATAATCCACTCTGTGGTAACGTTTGGCAAACATGTTCTTTTCATTTTTACCACACCCTGTTCCAAAGTAGAGAAAGAAGCCTATGTGCACTTACCACATATGGAATGATTATTGTGATATGAGTGCTTTCCTTTCTTCTTTTAGGAATTTGATGTACCATGACACTAATAATAATTTGAGTCCCTTTAAAGCGCATCATGTTGGATTCCTCTCACTTCTAGAGGCCGTAATATCATAACAGGTGTTATGATTACCCAGTTCAATTGTACTGTGTTTCCTGACCTCAGAAGGATGAAGGGCTGAGTGAGTGCTGTTTGGGATATGGACTTCATAAATCCATGTCTGAGGTGAGCGCTTACCTCCTGAACCATCCGCCCAGACCCAGCTCCAAAGAGCAGGGCAATGCTCTACGGGGAGCACCAACTGTATGAGAAACATCGCCAATGCGACCTTGTACATAGAATAAAATAAGTTGTGTGGGTAGCAGCTGAGTATGGTGACAGCAATGAGGAAGTGACCGGATGCGGTGGAGAGGGAACATGTCCTTGATACTTGATGAAAAGCTGTAGATAATTTTATTTAGTTACATGGCACATTCTTCCAATTTGAAATCAAAATACGCATGTTTTCACATATTCGCACAATTTTGAGCAGCAGCAGAAACTGTGATTAGAAATCAAAGCTCCAAGTTTCAAGGTCAGCAACTTAGCTGTGGGCTGTAATCAAAGCCCCCCAAACTGAAGGGTCATGCATAAAAAAGGCCTACCTGTCATTACCAAAGGAAAAGCAGCATTTTAATTCACAAAGGTAGAAGAAATGCAAAGGTCCCTTTCACATGAAAAACTGGATCTTTAAACACTGACAGAAAAACGGCTTTGCATGTGTGTTTGTAAGTTAAAACAAGACATGAGAAAAATGCCCCTCTGTCAACATAAAGATGTCATGGAAAAGACATGGCATGTGCATTGACAAAATGTAAGGTAGATTATGCTTCACATTCAAAGTACCGGCAAAACATTTGAAAAGAAAAGCCTGCTTGATTGCCCTGAAAAGTTCCTGTAGGCCTATTTAGGCAGACTATGTGGCTGTATTTCTGCAAGGGAAATCCAGAGAAGGCTGAAATAAAAATGTAATCCAAGTGCAGATTGGAAAAGCACATCACATTTGAGTGAAGAACAAATGGTGGGGCTCTGGGCAAAATTCACAACAAACTCCCCCACTGAAAGCCTGGCTTTTACATCCCCCAGTTGTTTACAACTGCAATAAAGTGTGGCTGCTAAGAGGTGTGTAAAACAGACTTTCCCTAGACGTGGTGTCTTTCAAAGGGCAGTTCTGAGCAGGCCAAATGGTCTATCTGGTGCAGCCTAGGTGTTTATTATTTAAGTCAAAGAGACTAAGAAAAACACTGGCCGAGCGAGACAAATGGCTCAGAGGAAGGAAAACTCATATTTGCACCTATGAAGATTCCCTTTATTTAAAAGGATTATTATAACTTCAGTCTTTTTCTCAGCACCCACAAGTCGCACTGATGTATGTTTAATTTTTTAGATAATTTCCAGGTGATTTTGGTGATATAAAATTCTTCCTCAAGCGACTCAGGGAACCGTAATGGCCATCTAAAATGGACTTCTGGCTTATCGGAAAAGGTTCCAAATTTGAGAGTTGGCGAACAGGTGGAGGGTAAAATTAGGACTATGAATAATAAATTGCATGTTCCTAATGATTATGCATTTTGTAAAAACAGCAGAAAATTGCCAAATGGCTGTGCGACATGGTGCAGATCTGGTTGTTGTTTTATTAAATTCCCCCCGATTAGCTGAATCGGAACATAAATATATATATATACTATGACAGTGGCTAGTAAATTATGATGGTTTGCCATATTACTAGTTTTTGCCAAAAATTTGACATGAGAACCAAGGGTATTGCAAATGTGAATTGGCATATGTTTGCTCCAGGCTCCTAAACCAATCCTTAAAGATGGCCTGTCGTTGGGAGGAGAGAGAAGGGTAACTGTCCAATCCTATTTGCCAGAACTCTTGTTGCGTACTTCTCAAGATTGTCAACTTGATGGTGTCATCACTGCTATATAAAGTGGGTGCACGTGAAAAAAGGAGAGAGCGGCTGAAACTTACCATCTGACAGCTGCAAGGAATCGCCAAAGGAGATTGCCGAGATTGCATGTTGGTGTAGCTGTCTATTTCTGGGAAGGCCTAAAAGCTGTCTGGGTCCTATGGTGGAGTGCTGGGGGCCATCCTTCAGAGTAGAGTAACCAGACCCCTGCCTTATCCTCCAATAGGGACCTAAAATTCAGCTGGCTTCCCTGAACATTAAACAGAGGCTTTCTATGTAAGTAGAACTGAGCCCTGGGAAACCAAAAGGTAGGGGAGTCTGCTTGCCTTAAATCCTTTCCCTTTATAGTGTGGTGGGGTGGGAGGAGGAACTGTGTACATCCTTAGCCTAATTAACTAAAAATATTAATTTAATGATTTCCCCTTGGCAGAACACCATGGGGTGATTTGTGTTTAAATTCAAAATTAACAAAGCTCATTGCCGGTGTGTGCTGAAAACTATAGAATGTAATTTAATTGCGTGATCCTATTTGTCCTGTGGGCCCTGACCTCTTTAGGAAGAGGGGTGTCTTTGTCCCTAAACTAAAACAATCCCTGAACTGCCAGCTTCCCAAACACAGGCCGTTAAGGGGACAGGGGTCTGAAATCCCCAAATTCTCCAGTCATCCCAATTTTTGCTATCCAGTTTCCCCAACAGAAGCCTTTAAGTGGAGGGGGGTCTGACTTGCAAAATTCTCAAATCATCCCAATGTTTACTGTCCAACTTCCCCAACACAGGCCTTTAAGTGGAGGGGGTCTGAAATCCAAAATTCTCAAATCCCCCCAATTTTTATTGTCCAACTTCCCCAACACAGAACAAAGTACTAGGAGGGGGCTGAAAAAGCAACTGCTAAATCAAACTGTGCTTATTTTGAGCAAAGGTATGGCTGAAATTATAATTTGTTGTATGCCTTGGTACAAATCTGTAACCCAACTGCTAGACTTTTAAGCATGCAGGAAAATTGAAATTGTACAGCATTGCAAATGTAGAGTGGTTTTATGCATGGACCAGTGTTGATGATCAATCATTTAATTTGAAATTTGTAGAAAGAACAGTATTGTAATTTGTGTTTTTCCTAACCGATTGGTATGATTCACTTGTGTAACAAGAAGTTAATTCTGAGCCACAAAGAAAGTGGCGTATGTAGTTTAGTGTAATACTATTACCTCTAATTAAAATAAATACACATACATTTCCAATACCCGGCCTGGATCTTGCCTCACTGTGGGCAGAGGGGGGGGGGGAGTCTTCAGTAAGGCCAGCTCTAAAAAAACATAAGCGAGTATTGCAGGGCTCCTTGATTGGGGGGTGGGAAGGAACTCCCCAGGTTAAGGGTGGTCTCAATATAATGTGGCATAGTGAAAAGACCATAGCATTTCTTTTTATACCTGATATTGGTTGCATTTGAAATAAGTTCAAAGAGCCTGATCCACAAAGCATTTTTAATGGTATCATCCAGCTGAAAAACACTTTGTGAATCTGGCCCATTATGTTTCCTTTTGTCAATTTCACAATGCTTTGAGAGAGAGAAAAAGAACGTTAATGAGAAAGCATTGACAACATCTGCCTTTAAATATAGCGTGTATAGTATATGGCTTTTGAGTAGGGCTAAAGAGAACTAGTGTGATGAAGGTAGAAAGGACAACCCATACCTCTTAACCTTTTCGGTCACCAGGGTGGGTGATATCATATGTTTTTGCTTTGGAGATGTAAGAGCCCATTGAAGTTTATGGACGACAATGAGGCTGGCTGTGAGAGTTAACTGCCTCCACGGTGTGTGACACAGCCAAATGCGGGTGACTTGAAAGGTACAAAAAGCGCAATAAAAAGCCCTATGTTGAGTTGGTAGTAGAGAAGAAACACATATCCATCCTGTGAGTGGAGCAGAAAAACACTACCCTACCATTGCACCTCAATTTGTTGAGTGGAATATATTTTAGTGAAATAGATGTCAAAGGAGAACAAAGTAATTGAAACTACATTTCACCGAAAATGCACTCATAGAGAAACATACAAAACAGACTGTTTTTTTTAAAGAAATAGAAATTAATAATGTAAAATATACTTATTTGCTCCAAAATTAGAATGGTAATTGCACTAATTATAATCATTAGTAAGAGGTAAAGGACATAAAATAGTAAAATGTAAAGAAAGAAATCAACAAAACTTTAAAGCGTAATAAGCTAAAGGGAATATTGTCAAAAGGGCAGTGCTCTCAAGAGTAGGGGATGGGGGACAAGATTCCCCAGACCTCGCTCTGGAAAGGGACCTTGCAGGGGGCCCTATTATCACCCCATTGCCAGCAGAGTGCATTCGGTAACACCATCCTCTGAATGCACGTTTGCTCCAATGCATTCAAAGTTTGGTGTTAACCTGCTGGTGCCATCAGGCTAGTGTACACTGCCTCGGCCATTAACACCACCTATCACCCTCCAGCAGGGACATGGCAGGGGGCAGCCTGGCTATGATATGAGTGTGACTGTGGCCCCCATTGCCCCCCTTTTTCGGCTGTGTTATGCACACAGAGATCACCTGCCTCCCACCTGTGCTGCCTGGAGTTTGCTTGGACAGCCTGATTTTTGTATGATCTCAGGCCTTACCTGTGACCCCACCTCTCATACTGCCTTACCGATTTTTCAGGCGGAAGCACGCCCAGTGTAGTTGTTATGTAGTTTTTTCTCATATGGTTCATGACCACCAGGTGGGTTGAGAACAGATGTGTGTCCAGAGGTTTTATTTGGGGATCCACTTTCAGTTGCTGATAATATTAACAAAGTCTGATATTCATGGGCATGTGTGAAAAGGCCATTCATTCTTGTTATTGCTTGGGATTCTGGGTTTCCTACATTTCAAATAGGAAAAGGAAAACTATAAATCCAAGAATCCAAAGGGGAAAAATAGGACTGGACGGCCACGATAAACATGAGAGCTCTCAGTTTATGAAACAATGTATAGATTGGTTTCATCCTGATTTTTGTTCACAGCAAGCTTTGTGAAGGTGTTGTCATCCCACTGCCAATGCTTTCATAACCAGCTTCAGACATGCCAGTATAGAAAAGGGTTCACACTTATCTCAAGGAAGCAAATAAACACTTGAATTTGTGTTTTGTGCAGGCATGCATAAAATTGAATAATACTCACTGTAAGTGGTTTCAACCCAGCACTCCAACTAAGTCAATGCCTAGCGTGAGATGCCCAGCTGGAACCCTTAATTTATATATTTTATGTCAAAAGTTCTTTTATTTTCTGGATGATGTACCCTTATATAACGCCCCTCTCTCTGAATCCCCTCCCCCCGGTCTCACTGAACCAAGAAGTAGGTTGTTTTGCAAAGTTAAAAGATTTATTTGATGAATTGAACAATATATATCACACTTTTATGAATATGAACAATATCTAGATATCACACTTATTTATATTTATACACTGATCAGAAATGGGTGATATCACAACAATCAACAATCTCTTTAATCATAGGAGTATGGGTGAGAAAAATAATGTAGCAGAGAATAACTTTGTGTGGGTTCAATGAAATGCAATGATATGAAATTAATGCAGCACAGAAATAAAACTTGACATGAATTCAATCAAAGACAATGTGAACACTCTTCCCCCCCTGTTGCTACTCAATCCCCCCTAATATGCAATATGAAGAGAGGGAATGAGGGAAAACAGGTTTCAGGAATATGCAATCAACAATGCAGTTTAATCCCAATTCCCCAGCAAGCTTAGAGAGAACAGGAATGATTTTAAACAGGTCAAATGCTTTGAATGTTATTTGAAATGAATGGGAAAAACACTGAAAATGGATTTTAATGTGCTAGATGGGATTCAAAACTAGTGGGAGCTGCTTTAGATAGGTTCAGGTAGACGATAGCAATGATGTTTGAATTACTGGCAGATAGGAAACTGAATTCAGAGATTGCATGCAAGAAATAACAATTTTATATGCAATGAAATTGAGCCAAATGCAGAATTGAGGCAAACTTTTCAGCGCGCGAGAAATGCGATTACAGAAAAACTATAAGGAGTTGGAGTGCAGTTAAAGGTCGATTTTTCAGAAAAGAGTCAAGATTTCAAATAAGAGATGCGCTGTTGAAGATTATAAACAAGGATTTCTTAACACTAAGGGAGGCTATGAAGATGCAAGATACCAACGGTACAGCCACCAGTCAGAGGCGCCTCTGTCTGATCTTTGTCCGCTGTGACACTTGCCTTCTTCAGCAACTATATTAGCACAAAGATGATTTATCACTACAATTATCACAGGATTATGTGGATGAGAGAAGGATTCAGGATGGACAAAAGAGATTCTACAATACAAACTGGATATTTTGGAATGGGTTGGATAGGATTACTTAAAACTAAGAGATGGCTATGGACAGTTCTATGCTAAATACTCACAACTATGGCTTGGGATAGGAATGGGCCGTCAAGATCTGGTCAAAGGTTTGGACGGGAATTCGCTTGCCACCGGACAGGTCTCAGGCGCTTAGTTCTGCTCTCAGCAAGGCACTCTGGTCTGCACGGCCTCTGGTTCTGGATCTGACGGGTTGTTTCTGGGCACAGCTCTGCTCTACCGGTTTGGATCTCTGGGTTCTAGCAAGGGTTCTTGGCACGAAGCAGCCAAAACAGCACAGCCATACTGTTGAATTGGTTGGGCCCCGTGGAAGTTTGGGGTTAAAATCAGGTTGCAAGATTCTAAAGGCCAGCTGAGAAGGGTTCAGCTTTTTGGATTGGGCCTTTTGCTTCAGGGTTTTGGAGTCTGGATAATTCTGGAGTCTGGATAGTTCTGGAGTCTGGATTCTCCTTCAGAGCGCTTCACCAGTAGATCAGTGATGGGTGAATGTGTGTGTGTCTTTTTCTGTGCCCTCAACAGTCCCTATTTATGTATTTCTCAAGGGGGTGGGTAGGCTGATTATACTATGCCCAACCCTCTAAGAAGCCGAATGGTCTGGAAACTTCCTCTCCCCTGATATGAGAAGCAACAGTGTGTCATGATGTGTCATGATGTGTCATGTTTATGGTCTAGTGAGAAAACCCTCCCCTTTGTTTCTGTACAGTATATCTTATTTTTCACAAAAAACATATTCACAATATCCCCAACTTGCTAATATTACATATTTACATCCCAAATTAAATAAGGCACGCATCCGTCAAAGTCCCATTTTCCGGAGAGCTTCGGTTCACAAATGACAGTTTTTCGCGCTTTTGGTCGGTTACTCAGTGTCAGTTCTGTACCAATTTTTCCACATACATGCACACACCATCTGGGCATATTCCTGTAAAGTTTCATATTTTTAACATTATCACAACTGCTACAAAGTCCACATTTTGATAATTCTGTCTCTGAATATCGCACAAGTTCCAGAGTAGTTTCTACTTGTGAGCATCATTTTCATTTTAATAACCTCTAAATTCCATATTTTTACCAGTTCGGCACAATTTTCTATAAGTCTTTTTCTCAAACATATAGTTTCTTCAGTTCCCAATCCACATTTTCAGTCTAGCCCCACCGCCAAGGCTTGGCTGAGCCAGAGATTCAACCTGAGCTTGTTCCTGCCAGGGCTGGTTTCTGTTGACGTCCCAAATTAGCATTCCCTTTGAATCCCATTGTCTCTTAGCAGAGCTACAGGCCAAAGTCCCCCTCCCAGTTCCTTTCACACACCCCTGCCAGTTTCTCAGCAGAGCAGGGGGAAAGATTCCTTTGTTGGGTAGAAGGTGTGGAATGTCTTTGAAGCTCAGTGTGGCTAACTTTACTCACTTTTAAAACAGTGTTTAAATAGTCTTGTCCTAAAATACAAATTACATTTTTACAAATGTATCCACAAATCTCTTAATTCCAGCCTTCTTAAAATATAGTTTTGAATTGTATCCACCTCTATTGCTTTTGATAGGAGTTCTTTTCCATACTTAGATCTTAATGTAGAAATTTAAATGACAGTATAAGTAAATCGCCAGCTTCTGACACAGGTGAGCAGCGGTATTACGCCCATTTTTAACATATTTTTCCAAGCAAGCATCCTTCAATGCGGATTTTCTTCCGATAAATTTACTTCTGATGACATTGTACTTAGGTGGATTCTTGAAGTAAAGTGATGTTTAACACCCAACAAGGAGGTTGGAACTTTTGTGAGGTTTGGGAACCATGATTTTTTCAAATTTAACAGCCAAGAAAAATGGATTTTCAAGCAGCTCTGTGTTTCTCTTGCAATGCAGGACTGCTTTTTCAAATAGTTTAATTTTCCTCTGTGGGCAGCCAAATGATCGGTTTTGGCAGTGGTCTCCTGTGTTACCACTGACATAGGCAAAAAAGGATTGGCGGCCTATTTTTCGGATTTTCCTTTGCACTTCTGGGTGATTTTAGCGCGCATAATGCTTTCCAGCGGCCATTTGGAGGTTTCTGATTCAAGCAGTGCACCGTAATGTTGCAGGGCATGGACTAGTGGGTTAAACATCCCACATCACACAAGTGACACATAAAGTAACACGATGATGTAATTCTGAGGCCATTATTAGTTTTATTAATGCTAACACGTAGGCATTTATAATGAACCATCACTTATATAGTACTTTTGTCAAAGCACCTCACATAAAACACTCATATAAAATTATGATTACCCAGCAACCGACTTGAATACTAATTTCAAAACCACAGAAGGATAAAAGGCTGAGAACATTGCTAGGATTCAAAGCCATGAACTGCCGATAATACAGAGATCCCAGCAGCAAGTACTTAACCTGCTGAGATATCTCACCATCTATTTTGCTTTACATGGGCACACCACAGCATTTGGTAATGCGTTGGCTCTGAGGGTTACATTTCCTATTAATATAACAATTATGATTACAGTGCCTAGAAGCAGGAGAGAAATGTCATGGCCCACTAGTAAAGGTGATAATAGTAGTGTTATATTTGGTTTCTAAAAGGACTGGAGGGGAGAGGAGAGGGTAGAGGGCAAGCATACCAATAAATGTTTCTTTTCAACTGCACATTTGATTGAACAGCATACCGTATGGCAGTTGTATAGCTCAGCGAGCTAAAAGCTGAACTCTGACATGTGCCAGCCTGCACTTTCCAAGCTCATATATCAGCAGGCTGGACTCTACCTTTCATCCTTCTGAGGTTGATGAATTAAGTGCTATTACATTCCGTAGCACTTAGACGAATATGATATAATACCAACTGTTCTACCTGGATAAAGGAAAATCTAGGCCACAGTGACATCAAGACGTGGGGTATTGTTGCACTAAATGGTAGGCCTCAGAAACATGAAACAGCCAAACTGACTCTCAATAGGAAGCTGTGGGTCTGGGGCAGCCAATCGGCATGGACTATATAGAGTCAAAATATACATGATAAAGGACCATATTTACTAGTGGAAGATGACGTATGTTGGGCAATACACTTCTCAGTGTACTCAGTCTACACATTTACCCTACAATTCTTTTTTGCTAATGCATTTTAATGGATTTTGCTTTAATATAAGAACGCAAGATTATGGATGTAAGTGGCAGTCCCACCCCCACCTTTCTAAGGCTGAACCCTCTCATGTCACCCAACTGAGTATGTTTTACCCAATTTACATAGAAACATGAACAGCAGCAAATACATCATTAATTCCAGACTTCAGAGGAATGATAACATCTCCCAGATTTGGGGTGCTCTTTTTTCTGCAGGCAAACCTCTATGCAGGAAGCATTCGTAAGCTGCCACCCTCGACATGAGGGTGAAACATTCAGAATTTAAGTCAGTCGCTTTACCCTTCCAATGCCTTAGTATTATCCTTCTGGTATTACCCAAAGCCAAGAGTCTGCATCTGTCCTGCTTGTGTGTCAGGTTGCATTATACATTGGAAATACCCAGCAGAGCCAAGGAGGGTGAGTTCAAGGGACACGCTAATGTTGCAGCAGTAACTCTAAGAACTTTTAACCCCAGGGGCTGAATCACAAAGCGCTTTTTTAAGTGCTTTGTGAATTAGGCCCATAGCCTCTGAGTGGGTGGGTAAGACTGCAGCATGTGGATTAAGGATCCAGTTAAGCCCTATGAAGAATTGTGTGTGATATAAACAGAGTGGTATCTTGTAAGAGGATTCAATTCAACACTACAGCTAAATCAATGCCTAGTCTGGGATACTGAATGGAAACCCTTATTGATATATCTTTATGTCCAGTTCATGCATTCTGGATGACTACCCCTATATAATACCCCTCTCTTGGAATCCCCCTGACCCCACTGAGCCAAGAAGTAGTTCTCTTTTGCAAGTTTAAAAGGTTTATTTGATAATTTAAACAATAGATATATATATATAGCACACTTTATAATAAATTAATAATTGAATATCACACTTAATCTGGGCAGTAATCAATAATGGATAGTCTGGCACTAGCACACTTCTTTATAATCAATGATGAGTGGTTATAGGATGGATAAGATAGCAACAATACTTTTATGGTTTCAAATGGATGCAAGGTGGATTTGAAAATGCAGTACAGAAAATAACTTGATATGATTTCAACAAAACAATGTAATCACTTTTCTCTGTCAATCCACTCCCCCCCTTTATGCAATGCAAGGAAATGGAAGGAAAGCACACAGTTCTCAGAAATGCAATCAAATGTAATTCAGTTCACCCCAGCAAGCTTAGACTACAGAAGTTGGAAACACAGGCCCAAAATGCTTTTATATGTGCTGGCAATGAAGTGAGGAATATGCGGAAAATGGTTTTAATTCCCTTTAGGAGGTTCAGGGTGAGTGAAATATACTTGGGATGAGTTCAGGCTCACTTTAGCAAGGATCTAGGAGTAACTAACAGGTTAAACGAATTTTTGGCAAAGGAAAGCAAGGAAGCTGCTGTTTTCACACGTGGCTGGATTTTTAATCAAATCGCGAATCGCGGCAAAATTCGCGAATGCGTGAATCACGATTATGGCAAAAGTATGAGGAGTAGCAAGTCGGTTCTAAGCTTGCTGAACAGCTGAGATTCTAAGCTTTCAGAGGAAAGTTCATAGCCCAAACGGTTCCAGAGATACGGATGATTAAATAAAGGTAGTTTTTCGGATTTGAAATTTTAAAAGTTCAAAGCGACAGGTTACAGCTTGCAGCTAGAAAATGACAGGTGACAGCTTTGCAAATGACAGGTGACAGTTAGGAGGCAGTTCTGGTTAGATTAAAATAGATTGAATTATATTATTTTAACTAAGAGATTGGTTCTGCACAGTTCTGCTAGGTACTCACAATATAATTTGCATTAGGCCTCGCCACGGATCTGGTCAGGTTTTGGACTGGACTCCGGTCTGGTCTCGGCACTTCACAGTGATCTGGGTCAGCTCTCTGGTTCTGCTAACAGCGGTCTGGGTCAGCTCTGCTCTGCTGGTCTAGCCTCTCTGCATTCTGGATACTGCTCTGCTTTCTAGGTACTGCTACAGGTTCTGGAGATTGATGGATTTGAAGTCTGGATCTCTGGATGTGAAGTCGTCGATCAGCATGCTCCGCAGCAAATGGAATTGAATGTCCCTATCTGTCCTGACTGTCTGCTTTTATGTGTTTTGAAAGTGGGTGGAGAGGCTAGCCTTCTAGGCCCTACCCCTCTCCACTTGTCATTGGCCACTTCCTCCTCTTCCCCTTGATTGGGGGAATGAAATGAAGTGTCATCATGGTGAGGTCTGTTTATAATACAGAGAACCCACCCCTGTCAACTTTACACACAATCTATATTTGACCTAAAGACATATTTCATAGATACACAGTGGTTTGAAATTACATGCACCCATCACATTTACTTATGGTAGCCCCTGTTCCAATTCTGCTCTTCCTGGGGGCTTGCATTCAGAAATGGCAACCTTTGGTGCTTTTTAGTGGGTTTTGCAACATCGGATTTTTCTCCAGATTTATACACATGTACACGGCCTGTCCATACATTCTCCAGTAAATTACCATGTCTCTAGCTTAAACACAGAGTCTGTAGTATACATAAATAGCAGGGTTTTGCCCCAGAACATCACACAAATTGGAGTTTGGGCTTGAATCGAAGGTACATTTTTTAAATGAAGGCTCTCAAAGTTATACATTCCTGTCATTTGATTACAAAGAGTTATCAGTGTTTCTGTAAAATATATATTTTGCTTTCAATTCAGTTCTCAGAGTGCTGGAGTCCGCCTCCAAGACTTGGGTGGGTCAGTGATCACATGTGTCTTCTGGCAGGCAGGCCTTTGTTGACAGGAAACAGTCAAAATCAACATATTCTATTCAAGTGCAATAGCCTATTGTGTGGTCTCCAGGAGGTTGAGGTCAGCAGACCAGGGGGTCACTTTGCATTTGGTTATTATGACCATGTGATATCCTGGGCTGTGGTGTGAATCTCTTGAGGTGAGAGGGTTTCCCAGGCTTCTGGCCTCTGGGAACAGCAGGTGGCTAATTTTTAATTAAAATGCAGCCTTTGAAGTCAGCTGAGTCAAATCCCTTTGTCAGCAACTGCACTTAGTTCTCCTGTCAGAGTTTAGACCGCTAGCGCCGCCTTGAGGATTTTGTTGGTACTGCATCCATTTTTGGGATCTTTCTTGGATTAATGCATTCCAAAAAGGAATGGTTCTTACATGGTAGTAAATAATCCTTGCTTAACATTGTTTTGATGGGGCTCCTTACAGTAAAATGGTTCTCTGGAACCCCACAAAAGGGTTGAATCTTTAAAGTGGTCCGGTGAGCC
Source organism: Ambystoma mexicanum (assembly GCF_040938575.1). Lineage (NCBI taxonomy): Eukaryota > Metazoa > Chordata > Amphibia > Caudata > Ambystomatidae > Ambystoma > Ambystoma mexicanum. The sequence goes on from NC_090922.1 coordinate 348,965,761, forward strand.
ACGATTTCAGCAACTTTTTGACATCAGTAACAGTGGATTTTGTTAACAAAGATCTTTCTTTACACTGGTGGGTGGCAAGTGAGGTAACCATTTTGGTGTGCGCACAAACTGCGTGGTTCTCCTGAATTCTGGCGCACTTGTGGGCTTTTTGGCCATCTTGGATTTTCTAAGCCCACAGCACCAAATGTTGCAGCATGATAGCTCAAACGTGGGTCAGGACACCCAACAATCTCTAGGGCCAGCGTTCCACTGTCCCAGCACTTCTGTCCAAATATCTTCTGAAATGGGCCTACCGATACCTTCCTTCCATGAGGCCTTGAGGGATCAAATATAGTTAGTTATCTGTGCTCTTCTGTATCAAGGAGTAAACTTTGGATATGGCTTTCTTAGCCAATGCATGCTTTGGTAACTCTTCAGTATTCAGTGAGGTTTTCAGACCGTCCAAGATTTAATATCTTAGTGGTGTGTGAAACCTGTGCCGAAGTTGGAGTAATCTCCATATTTCCATTGTAGATCATTGAAATTGTTCCAAAATATTTGTAAAGGAGCCCAAGATCCCATCATTGAAGCATTGGTATAGATTTCGGTATTAGCCTATTTGACCTAAAACATTTGACCTTATGACCAATTTGATCGTTTTTTTGTATGGGTGATTTGGCCTTCGGGGCAATTTGCTTACATATTTTGAAAAAAACCAACCCTGGAGAGCAGGTCCCAAAAAAAATGCATGTGCGTTTAGATTGGGCTCTGACCAGATAAATTGTGGTCAGTTTGCTGCGAACAAAAATAATTCGGTCAAACACACCCAAATGTAGAGATCTAATGCCTCGGGAGTCCCAGCTTGATCAGCACATTGATTTTGTAACCCAGTTCTTTTTTTAAAGAGAGAAACCCTCTCTAACTGTAGAACGTCATCCATGGGTATCAGGAGCAGGAGCAGGGAGAAAAGCCAGAAAATAATAAACTATCCCAGAAGGAGAACATATTGAACAAACGTTGTAGAAAGGCGAGTAAGGGTAAAAAGGCAAGCTAACTAAAGGGAATGGTTAGGACACTGCCCAGCAGATCCAAACATAATTACGCCAAGTGGGAAAAACAACACTCCTAAACTCAGTAGCTCTCCCTACTGTTGCTACACAGCGACTGGAAGCATCACAAGGCTTCAAGACCCTGATAGATCAGCATTGTGGTCCTGACCTCGCCGAAGCCGTCTTGTAAGCCGGAAAGTCAGAGGCTGCTGTACCAAAGCCTTTGAAAGCACATTTCTTAGATTGATAAACCTCCACAAGCATGGGCCTCTAGTACATGGGGCGATAGGCGGCAACAGCCCTTGTTGCACTTGAGAAAAAGGGACAGGAAAGGTGTTTTTCTCCATGGAGAAACTGTAGGCAGGGCCAGGCCTTGGCCTGGGAAGTATGTCCTGTAGCCCAGGGTCTCGCCGTGACCAGCTGTCACGTGTGTACCGAGTAACACAGACTGCATTCTAGGGGGGCTGCCCTAGGCAAACGACTGTCCTTTCTGCCTGTCCCAGTGAGGCCATGCAGCCACCTCCCACGCCCCCTGTGACGCTCGGCAGACAAATACACCCAACTGCGGATGCATAAATGATGGACCACTTATAACTAGCTTCCTTTTGGTTTAGCATTTCAAGTAGAAGCTATAGTAGATGGTTCATTGGTTTTGGACAAGACGTTTGGTTGATTAGAGCGGCAAAAAGGGTATTTTTATTTTGAGATCACGCACAAAGTACCAGTTAGGTGGACACATCTATGACTCATTAAAATATGTAACATAAAAAAAGTTTTAAACTATCTCCCTCATTTTCGTGTTCCTATCTGACACACTGAAACGTGACTTCTTTGTAGCTTGTCACGTTCTCCTTTACGAATTTCACGAATCATGGCTTTGCCAACCAATGAAAAATTTCAAACAACTTGTGTGTGTTTTTAGATCTTGAAAGCACATTTACAAAACCCACTGCCCATCCACAGGCCACTTTATAGTCTTTTACTGAATTGCATTCTGCTGTTTGTTGTCTTCTATTCAAAACAGGGGTTGGGGGTCATTCATGCTCTATTTGCTTAACATATTTCCATTACGATTTACATGCTGGTATAAATACTTTACTATATATGTGTACTTTTCAAGTCATCTTCATAAAACAGAGTATTGTTCAGAGCAAACATGGGGGTTAGGAGGCGATTGAAGGAAAGGGCAAGAGAGTGGCTATGATTTGCTGTTGTCTTGGAGAATGGAGAGGTTGCTTTCCCATGTCCTGACCCTGTGTGGATTTTGTTAACATTTGAAGACCTGTGAAACTGCCTGTCACTGACACAAAACATCCCTTAACGTGTGAAGGCCTGTGAAACGAAACTGCCTACTCTCGCTGCCTGAAGACATCCCTTAACATTTAAAGGCCTGTGAAACTGCCTATTCTCGCTGCCTGAAGACATCCCTTAACATTTGAATGCCTGTGAAATTGTCACTGCCTCAAGAGATCATTTAACATTTGAAGGCCTGTGAAACTGCTGACTCTTCCTACCACAAGACATCATTAACCTGTGAAATTGTCGCTGTCTCAAAAGATCATTAAACATTTGAAGACCTGTGAAACTGCCTATTCTCGCTGCCACAAGACATCCTTAAAATTTGAAGACCTGTGAAACTGCGTACTCTCGCTGCCACAAGACATCATTTAACATTTGAAGACCCGTGAAACTGCCTACCCTCGCTGCCTCAAGACATTGTTTAAAATTTGAAGGCCTGTGAAACTGCCTACTCTCGCTACCTCAAGACATCCCTTAACATTTGAAGGCCTGTGAAACTGCCTACTCTCTCTACCTCAAGACATCCCTTAACATTTCAAGGCCTGTGAAACGGCCTACTCTCGCTGCCTCAGAACATTGTTTACAATTTGAATGCCCATGAAACTGCCTCCTCTCACTGCCTCAAGACATCCCTTAACTTTTGAATACCTGACATTGTTTAAAATTTGAAGGCTCGTGAAACTGCCTACTCTCACTGCCACAAGACATACCTTAAAATTTGATGACCTGCGAAACTGCCTACTCTCGCTGCCTCAGAACATTGTTTACAATTTGAATGCCCATGAAACTGCCTCCTCTCACTGCCTCAAGACATCCCTTAATATTTGAAGACGTGTGAAACTGCGTACTCTCGCTGCCACAAGACATCCCTTAAAATTTGATGACCTGTGAAACTGCCTACTCTCGCTGCCTCAAGACATCATTTAAAATGTGAAGGCCTGTGAAACTGCCTGCTCTCGCTGCCTCAAGACATCCCTTAACATTTGAAGACCTGTGAAACTGCGTACTCTCGCTGCCACAAGACATCCCTTAAAATGTGATGCCTACTCTCCCTGCCTCAAGACATCCCTTAACATTTGAAAACCTGTGAAACTGCCTACTCTCGCTGCCTCAAGACAACCCTTAACATTTGAAGACCTGTGAAACTGCTTGCTCTCCCTGCCTCAGCACCTTCCTGGTATATAGGCTCTACTTCAATCGCACTATAAAGCAACCATCCTTTAGAGGCACTTTGCCCTGTCTGGCCGAGACCCAATTTCTGCCCTGACATCCTTGGAACCTATGGTCACAGCAGGAGACATTGGTGTGAAGCTCACCTTATGTTTTGGAAATAATAAAAGCATTGATTGAAGATTAATTTCTTTTAACAGGTAAAATCATCCTAATCTGTAGCTCATGGTTCAAAATCACATAGCTAGTTTAGACAAAATGGTCAAATATATAAACCATGAAAATAAAAGCAATCGTGAAACCGCTGCAAAAGCAAATATTTACTTATGTTATCCAAAGACAATCACTATTTTTTGCATTCCACAGTCAGATATTGTTTTCAAACCAAACATTGCAAAAAGACCTATCAACTGCAGCTTGGAAGATATATGTTCAAGTGCCTGAGTTGAAGAGCAGTCTCAAATCCTGGCTTGACCACTTAACCATAGTGTGTTCTCCCAGGCAAATCGTTATCTCAGTGAGGCTTAATGCCAAAATTAAAAGTCCCTAAAACTGATTCCAATAAAAGGCTCACTTATGATTTTGCCACACATGTAATAAAAACAGTGACCATTCAAATTATGTATATCATAAAATGTGTCTCTTGGCTTACTTCTGTCAACTTCTTTAAATGTAACTTCCCATGAGACCTTTGAGTATTAAAGACTCCTTATGTGATGCCATTCACATATGCAAATTAGCGTGCAAGTTGTATGAATTTGAGAATGAATGTATGTGTGTGTCTGCCTGGCTGGGGTGAGAGCTTCTGATTAGGGGTGGCACTGGTACAGGGCAGCGAGAGTGGATCATTTTATTACAGTAACATGCTTATATACTGCTACTATGGGCAAAGCAGTGCCAACATGATTAGTGTTTTTACATGGCAATCCGAGTGAGGGGGGGCTTAATAAGTACAGATAAATGACACATCTTTTCTTACAGTGCCATATACGTTTTTACCCACATGATAACTGTTCTTACATGGAGGTGCGAAGACAGGCTACAATGGTACAGGCCACTTGGACATGTTTTATTACAGTGGGAACAGTATTTTTACTGGTATTATGGGCAAAGTATTTGTGCTGTTGCTTCCTAGTACGCGTTGTGATGGTGCGCTTTGCGCGACACAGAGTGTAACGCATGGGAAGGGCCAGCGTGAACAACTAAATAGTGAGCGGAACATGCAAAATCCCCATTCAAGGTGGGAAATGTTGAAGAACATGGGCGTGGGGAGGGAGGCACCATGTAAACAACAAACGCCTTATCAAGCGCTAAGGAAGCCCTTTTCACAGAAGCTATCGGCAATCGCCTGGAGTCCAAAGGAGAATGCACATCTCGCGATCTTAAAGCCACTTTTTACACATCGCAAAGCACAAAGTGCACTGAAAGCTCACGTATAAAAGTGCAATACAGCCCCATTGAACATAGGACTTCCACAATACCTGACCCTGAATTGCTAGCACTGATCCTACTACATAGAAGGAGGAGGAGGAAGAGGAGGATGAGGAGAACGGGCAGAATCCTCCATCCTTTAACTACTTTATTTGGGATGCCAGATGAGGAGGAGTATGGAAGATACCGATTCCATCCCCATGCCATCCTAGACCTTGTCAGGGAGTGGGAGAATGACCTGGTATTACCCACCATGTGCTCACAGGTGGTGACACCCCTGGTGAAAGTGCTATCAGCCTTACACTTCCTGGTTACAAGATCATTCCAGCACACCACAGCCATCGTCCAGGGCATATTTGCATATATACATGCCATATACACTGCAGGTAAGGCAGAGTATGCCAGGAAGTCTACGCAGTTGCACACTTTCCACGGACCCTAGGAGCCATTGACTGCACACATGTATTTCTGAAGCCCCCCGAGAGACAGATAAAATATATTGCAACAGGAAACATTGGCCTTCCATCAATGTGCAGGTGATCTGTGATCCCAAGGGACACATCATGTATGTCAATGACAACTACCCAGGATGCACGCACTACAGCTACATGTACTGCCAATCACCCACACAACAGGCTCTTGCATTGGGGACATTTGGAAACACCTGACTTCCGGGTGAGTATCAACTATCACACACACACACAAGCAGTCACATGACACACACGGACACAAGAAATGACAATAAATGCAAACATTAACCATTTCCCCCTTTTTAGCGGACAGTGCCTGCCCACTCTCACCATTCCTGTTGACACCCATCAGGAATCCTGTCACCCCAGGTGAGGCAAGCTACAACATAGTACACATAGCCACTACGGGCATAATGGAGCGCATATTCGGCATGCTCAAATCACGCTTCTGCTCCCTTTACCATTCAAGTGGCATGTTGCTATATGCATCCCCTGTATCATGCAAGATCATTGTGGCATGTTGTGTCCTGAACAATATTGCCACACATCGTGGCATAGCATTAGAGCTGCAGGAGGCCATCACCCTCATCCACAGGCACGACCCATTTGTTAGTAGGCCAAAGGGCACAGGGACAGGACACACGTAATCAGGTTGTACAGAAATACTTCACCTGACCTGCAAATCCTATGGTGCACACACAGTAAAGCCACATCCCTGATGCCCTTCAATGATGCAATCAGGTCATTCCAGCTTGCCCAGAAAAAAATCCTGAGAATGTGCGTCTGTGAGAGGCAAACTGTTTGTGTCCCATAGCTTGAAAACTACAATACAACCCCATTGACATCGATCACATCAAGTACACAAGCCACCAACACAGTCATAGCAAATGGAAATACAAGTATCCTTGTCACAGGCACAAAATCATAAACAGAGTGAAGCCATCCCTAGGTGCACAATGTCACATACCATGTGCTCCCCTGAATGGCATGCACCGAGTGAAAGAAAGGGCTCACCTGACTGCCATCTTGATGATGTCTCCCTCCACACCGTTGCTGCTGGATCTGCTCACCTCCACTGAACACAGGCCAAATATCTTAACAGAGCGAAGCCATCCCCAGGCACAATGGCACCATACCATGTGCTCCCCCAAGTGACATGCGCTAAGTGCAAGAAAGAGCCCACCTGACTGCCATCTTGATGATGTCTCCCTCTGCACCATTGCTGCGGCTCCTGCCCACCTCCATACACCACTGCCATGTGCATGCTCCTGCAATGGGGAAAATCAACAGCTGCCCACCCACCCCCTTCACATGCATGTCTCTGATACCCTCAACACGTCTCTGTCCAATCATGAAGATGCTCCCCAGGAATACCAGGAAGCAAACTAGCCAACCACAGGATATACAAACATAAATAAAAATGCAAGGTAACACACCCCTCTCCTTCAACTGTCCTTGACCATATTAATGGGAACACATTAGCAAAATGACACATACAAAGGACATATCGGCATCCAAAACCTGCATCTCACCGGCAATGCACCACACACTACACACATCACCCACATGCATACATGTCAACTGGATCACCCATTTATGTTGAATGAGACAGTGAGGTGTTTTGATGCCCATGCAACATGGACAAGGGTGGACTGGGAACCAAAAGAAGCCATGGGAATGATACCCAAAGTGACCCCATATCACACTTCAACTACAAGGCCAACCCGATCCCCATGAGAATATGTGGAAACAAACACACAAACAAGGCCCAGGGTGCAGAGGCGTTCAGTGAAATTACCAGAGTACCCAATGAACCAGTCCACCCCTGATAATGGAGTGACTACTGGACATGACACATGGCAGGAGACGGCATGCAAGGCTGACATGACAGGAGTGCAAATGGAATGCCACACAGAAAATGAAGCTACTGCATCAGCCCTCTCCAAAAGCATGAGCACAGGAACATCCAGAGGAGACTGTCTCCAAGCAGCTAGTGTTGGGTGTGCAACCAGCAACCCAAAGCACATGCTTAGCTGATCAAAGAGACATGCATACACAGTAATATAGGCCAACTCACATCTACAGTGTCAGTGACCATCACCCAAACATCATCAAATCACATCATCCATGCATGCCACTATTGGGGTGCATATGTCATCATGCATTAACAAGATTGACAGTGCACAACCTTACCTGCTATTACAGCTGTGGTGCTGTGAATCCATTACCACCTCAACCTAACACTGCGCCTACACAGTGGTGCTAGGAGGACCAGTGTCCAGCAAAGGGAATGGAGACCTGGGTGGAAATAGGGTACTTGGGGGTCCTCTCAGGGAGTGTGGCCACTGGATGAGGCAAGATACCTGAAATACCATGGGACATGTGTTTCTAACAGTTAAAGGAGTCAGTCATAAAGACTGCACATATACACATCAATGTGGAATGGAATGTGCACCGGCATGTGGGAGGCTGTAGCCGTCCATAAGACAAAGCCATGTCCTCCAGCTTGAAATGCCCTCGAGAGGGCAGCGGCCCTGACATGAGGGAAAAATAATAATGACATAGTCCACCTTAGAAGAGGACACAAATAAAATATAGTTCACCTTGGACCGGGGTAAAAAAACAAATACAGTCCACCTTGGACGAGGCCAAAAATAAAACATAGGCCACCTTGAACTGGGGCAAAAAACAAATACAGTCCACCTTGAATGGGGGCAACAATCCAATTAGAAAATCAAAAATAGCCCACCCTGGGGGCGGGAGGGAGAAAATGAGAACAAATAAAGTAGAAAAGCATGCCCCCTCCACTGGCTCATGGACACCAAGGCACATGAAGTAGAGGTGGCGGTGGCAAGAGGATAGGGGTGTGTGTGGACATGGCCAATGAAAACACCTGCGTGGTTTAACTGGGACCACCATCCTCTATTAGATTCTTGGATGGTGCACTCTGGCCACACAGTGACAAAGCCTGGTCCTCATTGGCTACGGTCACTCGTGAGAGGGATGCGTGCATGAGGGTCCCAATCACTACCACGTCCTGGTGATGTACGTCGTGAGTGGCCAAAGAGTCATTATGCATGCTGACCCTTGACATCTTCAACTGCATGTTGAGAGATTGTCTCAAGGAAGACATCTCTTGGCGGTGGATGTCCCTTGTGACAAACATTTCCTGTCTACTTGCAACATGTGGAAGTGTCACCTCTACTTCTGACCAAACCTGAATGCAGGCATATGTGTTGCCATAATCCCCATGATCCCCTTCGCCAGATTGCCCTAGGCCAGATAGGTACTTAGACATGCTCACATGCATCTCAACTATGTGTGAGGAGAGTGTGACATTGACATGACCAGTGTGTACTTGCATTCCCACTGACCCATTGGCACTCAAAATGTGCATGAACATCACTCAAACATCTCTTGGCCAGCCACTGCAACTCCTGTCTGGAACATAACTTCATGCGTCTTTGCACTGACATAACCGCTCATCCATGTCCACTGGTGGCCAGGGCCAGTGAATGGATAACTCTGACGTTATCCACACCTTGGTGTAATTCTGTGTGTCACAATTTGCATTCGTTTTTATTATTTTTTATTTCTTGTTTTTAATCAAAAGAGATTTTTTACAAGAATACTTCGAAATATAAGTAAAATATGAAAAATAAGTAAAATACATGAAATACAATAAATACATTAATGCCATCATAATTTTTACAATATATTATAATATTACCTTAAGCCTCATGAACTTAAGCATATTAGTGCATCTGACATGTAATTGTAACTAGGACAGATTTTATAAAAGAATCAAGTGTCGCATGGTGTATACAAGCTAAGATTGTTCAAAAACTCAACAGAAGCAATAAATAGACTCATATTCGTTGAGTTTAGCAGATAGGCCTATCTCATATTCTGCTGTACATTAGCAACCACAGTCATGTGTTTCTTGTAAGCATTGTTCCTTAATGGGCACAACGCAGGGCAGTCCACTACTATGTGTTCTAAAGTTTCTTTTTGTGATGTCTTTTGGCAGAACCTACAAAAGTTATCTGACTTGTCTATTTGTTTCCGCTGTGCCAGAAAGTCTCGGGTCAACCACAAGTTAAAACGCATTCTCAAGATTGCCGTGCGAAGTTGAGGAGATGGTGATTTTAACAGGTAAGTTTCAACCGTTCCCATTTTTTTGTCTGGAAACACATAACTACTAAAATTTTTGTATTGAAGACAAAGAGTACGATTCGCCAACCAGTCCTGATAGAAGATTTTTTTTTTGCTCGGTTAGGGTTCTGTGTTAGGTGTTAGAGTTTCTACATCCATTTCAGCTACAGCCATTATTTGATAGACATAGGTGGCCCATTTAACTATAAATTGATGATTTGAGTTAAATAAATATGCCGCAAGTACAGCTAGAATTGATTCAGTTTCAATGTTCAATAAGCATTTCCTAAAAAATGCACACAGCTGCCAATGATATCTTGCCTTGAGTGATGTAAGACCGAGTTCATACCTTATGCATGATACCGGGGTTGCTTGTGGAAGGTGTAAGATGTTTCTCTAAAATTTTGCTTCCATTCTATCTAGATCTTTCACGTCAGTTAGAGCTCGTGCCTCCATCCCATATAAAATTGTAGGAGTTACTTTTTGTTGCCAATAATGTAGGGCAGGCTTGATCGAAAATTTACCATATTTATAAAGAATCAATTTAGACTGGGAAATTGCTATATTCAATTTACTTTGTAGTGAACGATGATGGTCAATAGTCACTGAATTGGCTTCAAATTGAGTACCCAGATACTTATAGCTTGAGACAATATCGAGGGTAATATTTTTGACCCTCCATACAAACTTAGTTCTTTGTGATCTCGCAGGAGTGTCAGCTACAATCTGGGATTTTTTTATGTTCATTGATAGCTCATTATTTTCAAAGTAGATTGAGAGTGCAGTTATTAACGTTTGGAGGCCTATCGGTGTCTTAGAAATTAGCAGAAGGTCATCGGCATACCATAATGCTTGTATTGTAAGACCATTCATTTTTGGTGAGTCAGTAAGTAAGTTGTAAAATATTTCTTGAACATCATGAATGAAAAAGTTAAAAAGTGATGAGGCCAAGATGCACCCTTGTTTCAAGCCTCTTGATGTGTTCATTTCTTGAGAAAGCAGGCCAGTAGAGGACAACCGAATTTGAATGGACGTGCCTGAATGAAGAGCGGCTATGATATCGATTAGATCTTGTGGGCACTGTGCTTTCAATAATTTTTGAAGAAGTTTTACGCGAGAAACTGAATCAAACGCAGCATTTTGGTCAATAAATGCGAAAAATAATGCTGTTTTTGTTTGTTGTGCTTGAGCTTTTAGTGCATTTAGAATCATTAAAGGATAGTTCCGGGACTTTTTTTTAATTGTCCCTACGGTTCGGCCATGTGTTTTTAAGCATAAATCGGTAGATCGTAGAAAACTTTCCTATGGACCTTACCCGACTTTTCGTCCATTAACGCACTCGAAATCAGCCGCCATTTTCTGATAATCCTATCATTTCCCCCCATCGACCTGGCTCACCTGCTTTTGCGGCACTAAATCAAATCCCCCGCCCCTGAGCCTGACATCAGCAGACGCGTACCGCCCATTTCCTAACGCAAAAGCACGTTTCGTGTCAACAATCGCTGCGCCTCAGCTAATGACGTGTCGCCATGGAAATGGCAGGACGCCTCTTTCCTCAATAAGTATAAACACACCGTTTCACAACACACAGCAGCAGATTTTCGATTCCATTACTCTCTCTGTGTTACTTTGAGTATTCTGTGACTCGTTTCTGTGCTCTGGTGAGCTACCTTCGCCGCTTCTAGGCATTGTGAACACCTGTACCATCTCTGTAAATTATTTTACTTTCTTTACCACACAATGGCTACAATAATGCCGTATATGTACGAGCCCGAGTACACCGAGCAAGAACTACTGGAAAGGCAAGCACGCGAAAACGATGGGGATTCGTACGGCAGTTGGGAGGACCAGTCAACGGATGAAGAGCCTGGACCATGTCGCATGGACGGCGTCTCCACCTGGTGCACGTGCAATCGGTGCGAGCTAATGCCAACTGAGGAGGAGAACTGCTGCTGCCGTGAAAATTCCGGGTGCTTGGCCTACATTTCGGAAGGCGAGCCAAGTCCGCAATGCATCACCGAGCTGCCAGAGTTCAGGGAAGCCTGCCTCTCACGGACCGTGTTGAGGATGATGATGGTGCTTATGCACGAACTTTGCGGCACTGTTCGTCCGCGTAATCCGAGTAACGAGTAAGAATACTCTGGTTGTGATGTCAGTGATGCCACTACTATTTCATGGTCGTCTCCCACATATAAAATTACATCTACATATCATTCGAACGCATGTAAATTGGTTACATATTGTGCATTTTCTAGATAGAATTTTTTTCAAAGCAGAATGACATTTTTTACCTGAATCGACATTAATAAGAAAGTTTTGTCATTTTAATACAGTTTGCATCTTTCTTTTTCACAGGTGGTACAGGCTGGTGGCCTATCGTTGCTTCACTTGGTGGCTTCACGGTAGGCTCGGACACCGCGTTCGGAGAGTAATACCTGCCTGTGCGGTACTTGCCATTAGACAACATTTCCCCAGCGACAGTGGACAATACCGCGGATTTTCCCTGGATGTGCTGCAACCGGAACTTTACAATGTGTAATGTTTATTATTTATGTTCAATTGTAATTAAGATCTAAAATAAAACCCAACATATATTTTAACAATGGTTGTTTTGATTTTTTAAATTAATCTAGTGTGTCTCCATTGAATAGTCTTCCTGTGCCTTGTCTTGTCACACCACATGTCTCCGGCCAGCATCCTCCCTCACGCTGGCCGCCCAACTTCAATCCACATAACCGTTGAACCCATATGCAGCAGACATACATATGTTATTTTGCGGGTTGGCATCAAGCCTCCCGGCCTTGCCTCCTCCCCCAAAAATACTTACCACACCACTTTGTTCAAGCGTTGGCAATAAAAGGCCGTTGGATTTTATTGATACAAAACATGGTTATAGGTAAATAATCCATATGGTTGATCATAATAAATCATCCTTTTGGGCACCGGGTACAGAGATGACCCCCTCTGGCCCGTGCCGCCTTGCCACCACAGGCCAGCCTGCTGCTGACTAACTGCCTAGGCATCCAGGGTCTCCAGGGTGAACTGCACCCATATATTCTCCTGGGAGGGTGAGGTATTTATAAACTCACCCCCCTGCCTTCCATGTACTAGATCCTGCAGCCTGCCTCTTACATGTAGTTAGATGGCCTCTCCTTGGTGAGGCCCTGCGGCAAACGAGTCTTGTTTGCACGACCACCGCCCCAATCCACCCACCCCGCCCTATCAAAGGCAGTTTGCACCGGGGTACTTGTGCTGGCAAGTGGAGCTGTCAGGGAGCGATAAAGGCCAAGAGGTGCCAAAGACCATGTACACTTCAAAGTGGTCTATAGAGCATGGGTTGTTGTTCCCATGTCTACCTCCAGACCCCGTGTCTCCTGCCAAGCATCCCCCCTCACGCTGGACGGCCCCCTGCAATCCACATAAGTGTGTCTCCATTCACGAGTCTTCCTGTGTCTTGTCTGCACGACCACCGCCCCAATCCACCCCCCCGCCCTATCAAAGGCAGTTCGCACCGGGGTACTTGTGCTGGCAAGTGGAGCTGTCAGGGAGCGATAAAGGCCAAGAGGTGCCAAAGACCATGTACACTTCAAAGTGGTCTATAGAGCATGGGTTGTTGTTCCCATGTCTACCTCCAGACCCCGTGTCTCCTGCCAAGCATCCCCCCTCATGCTGGACGGCCCTCTGCAAACCGCATAATGCCACGACATATACACGTCATTCATTCACAAACACACCCCTGTTTCGAATTCTTTATAACCCACTTCATATTTCTAATGAGAACTTCTTTGCGCTTTGCTAGTCAACCCGTGAAGGTGCTGGTTATCTGCTCTTCGTCTCTGTGAACTTCCGTGACCACTTCGAGGAAACTCGTCAGTTTGCAAACCTGTGAACTGCTCCCTGTTCTACGACAAGAAACTACTCTGATCCCTGCATCTAACTGTTTGTTCGTCAAGGTAAGGCCATGTACCATAATCATTTTGCGTCCAATTTCTTTTCGTTCAAGACAGTACATGCAAGGAACAAGTCACATGTTCTGAGTTTAGTCAAATTATCTTTCTATTTTTTTAAGTTATTCAAATACTTATCCGCATGTGAATAACGTGTATAGTTCCAAGAACCAAAACGAACCTTGCATTGAACCTTTTATGTGTCATTTAATTTTTTAACACATTGGTATTCATAGAGAATTGTTGATCTTTACTTTTCAGAACTTTCCACAATGCCTGCCTGTTCCATTGGCGGTTGCCCTTCGAAGACCCATAATAAGTCTGAAGGTACTATAATGCATGTTTTCCCTAAGACAATAGATCAGATAAGAGAATGGGTCCGATATTGCGGATATCCACCGTCTGAGCTTGAAAGTAGAGTCCTAGAAGTCTTTGCGGACAAGAGGGGTGATCGATACCGCATCTGCAGCAGGCACTTTAGCTCAGACATGTACTCCACATCATTGCTAATAAAGAAGAACACACCGCGAGCGAGGCGAAAATTGCTCTCAACCGCTATTCCCACTCTATTCGTCCACATCCCTCCACTGGTGAGTCAAGTTTACCTATTTATCTCTCGGCCTTGCGGTAGTGTGTAGCATTAGCTAACAATAATTTCCCCATTTATGTATCCACTCAATATGAAGGCGGAAGATTCTCCATCCGTGTCGTTATTGCAGTCATCAGCCACTTCAAGCGCCTATCGGGTAAGCTTACTTAGCTATTCTGCCACTGACTTGTTTTGGGCATGTAAATCAATAGTTTTAATTTATCGTGTGATTATTTTACCTAATGGTACACCCTTGTACTCGTCCTCTAGTCTTTGTTTTCAGTTATAATTATTGTTATCCAAAATAATGCAAGTACTGTCTTTCAGGGAGATGCTGAGGAGTCCAACGTATTGACGACAACCGTTGATGTCACTCAGATGCTCGAGGTACGTTTCCGGACAGTTACATCGATGGAGATCATTAGATCTTGCATTCTTGTAGCGTGATTGTTACACACAATGTTTCTTTCGTTTTTAGCCATTGATATGTCCTTCTGTCGTCGCCATCCTATGTGTCTTCTTTTTTCAATATTGTGTTCATTACTAATGAAAGTCCTATGTTTCAGGGAGTCGATGGAGCATTAGTCCAAGAAGAAGGGGGAGCATGCAGTTACGGGTCGGCGCAACAGCTTGCAGAAGTGTGCACCGCAGTTACATCGTCCCTTGATGTTCTTATGCATTTCGAGGTATGGATACTGACAGTTCGATCAAGTGAAATCATATGACGTGATTACATCCGCTATACTTCCTTCTTTATTAACGCAAGTACTATGTTTCAGGGAGATGACGGAGCTTCTTCTACAAGAACATCACCCCTAGTAGTTGATGCAGATCTCTGGGTGGTGACACTTCCAATGATCGAGCAAATCGAATCATATTTACATATCCATTATTTATTTTAGACAACTGATCATTTGTGCAGGTCTATTTAGATGAGCCGTTGACGCCTGCACAAAGTTTATGTTCTTTTTAACAAAATAGAAAACCATACTAATGCAATTACTGTGTTTCAGGGAGTTACTGAAGCATCATCTTCAATAATATCATCAAAGGAAGTCTATGAGGAGCCCGAGGTATGGATCTTGACAGTTCCATCTAACTAGATCAACAATGCGTGAATAATTGTCGTTTGAATGTTCTACACAAAGCGTTCATTCGTGTTTTGCTATTGAGATGTACGTGGGTATTGGTCCCCAAGTACATTTTGTGTTTTCAATATTATTATACATACTAATGAAAGTTCTATGTTTCAGGGAGTCGATGGAGCGTCAGTGCGTGATGGATGTGCTTATCATGAAAATATAGTCGTTGCAGCGCAAGAGGAAGTGGAGACATGCACACACGAGTCGGAGCAACAGCGTCCTGATGTTGAAGTTCGAGGCAAGAAAGTTTCAAAGAAAAGAAAGCAAAAGAAGGTTAGTGTCCTGGTCACTATATTATGTTGTTTTTCACTGTTAATAGTTCAATACTGTTAAGTTGTGTTTAAACTGAACATCCCTTTTCCAATCTGTCCTCTAGTTGCGAGTGGGTGTACGAACTAGATCTACACAGACAGTGAAGCGAACGAGAGATGTTGCTTGTCAAACCTTTTGGCAGGGACTTGAGACTGGAGATGCATTGTGCCAATGGGAAGAATATGAAGTGATTGACAACGGAGCTATACCACCACCAGCCATTGATAGTGAATGTCCTCCTGGTAGTTCGGATGCAGTCGGAGATCAATTTACAGAATCCACACCCGCAAAAACTAAGACCGCGAGAAAGTTGAAGAAATTGTTTTATTCACCCATCGCTGGAGAAGGAACAGATGTTGCAATGGAAGAGAATGAAGTGGACGACAATGAAACACCATCAATATCACTGAACATAGCGGAAGACGATATCAGAGATTCTACCTTTCATGTGAGTGACATGTCCTCAACGTTACAGGCCGAACCAGCTGGGATGCAGAGTGACAGTATAAGGAAAGAGGCCAAATTCATTGTATTCAATAGTTGTTTGATTGATATTATTATTCAGATGAAATGTGGGCATTCGGTTGGTGGGGAAGTATGTGGGGAGCCATTGATTAATGTGACTCGTGCAATTCGAGGCACTAACCTTAAAATACATGCCACCTGTACAAAATATCATCCTTTCTCATGGTCTGCACAACCCATGCTGGGGCAACTGCCAGCAGGCAATCTACTTTGTGCAGCGGCTGCACTTTTTAGTGGTTCAAGTTTTAAAAAGTTAGAGTCTTTCTTTCAGTTTGTGGGAATCCATTTCATTGCGAAAACTCAGTTCTACAAATACCAAACCGATTATCTATTTCCAGCCATTAGCGAAGCTTGGAGAATGGAAAAAATGTCTATTGATAGTACATTCGCGGGCAAACGGTTCAGGCTAGCCGGTGATGGACAGTGCGACAGCCCAGGATTTTCAGCCAAGTACTGCACCTACCACTTTCAGCACATGGAAAGTAAGAAAATTGTGAGTTCGGTGGTCGTGCAGGTGTCACAAAGTACATCCTCAGTGGCCATGGAGAAAGTTGGCTTTGTAGCATCATTGCAAGAACTACAATCGCGGGGAATGGTGATCGACCTGATAGCCACGGACAGACACGTTTCAATTGCCAAGACAATGAGAGAAGAGTACAAAAATATAAATCACCAATTTGACGTTTGGCATCTTGCAAAAACAATCAATAAAAAAATGTCGGCTGCAGGTAAAAAAAAAGATATGCAAGGTATTTCACAGTGGTCCAAGTCAATCAGCAACCATCTTTGGTGGAGCTCAAAAACATGTGGAGGGTCGTTGGAAATTCTACTGGAAAAATGGCGGTCAGTAATGCTACACTGTAGCAACGTTCACCGCTGGACCACAAACCAATATTTCCACAATTGTGAACATGGCCATTTGTCCACAGAGGAGGCACGGAAGAAGAAGTGGTTGATTCCTTCATCACCCACTCACAAAGCCATTGAAAAGATTGTATTTGATAAAACTATAACAACAGGAGATTTGGAGGTGTTCCACAATATGTGCCTAAAGTACAGGCCAAAACTATTGCATTTTGGCATGGAGGGCATGATAAATCAGACTCTTCTAGCGGTCTTGACACATAACCATAATGTTGGCCGTCAACAAAGTAGGACGACCGGAACTTTAGGGACGCTTCGCTACAATAAGGCCTTCACCAAAAGAAGTAAACAATGGGTTATCAAACCAGTGTTTGAGGATATGCAATATGACTTTACTGAGAGACTTATTGTTGATGTCCTAGATAGGCACATACATGGAGTTGTGAACGAACCTGTGCAGAGGACAACTGCATTGCCACCCAACATTGCCTCTGTTCCATGTCCACCTAAAGAAGAGCTCATTGAGAAATACACATCACGGTTTAAATGATTGTAATTTGATTGTCTGTTCTCTCGAGTCTCCTCATGTCGCAGGCCCATTGAATATGTGTAGCTATGTATTGTCTAAATAAAAGTGATTGCTCTGTGAGTCCTGTGAGATGGCCTTACACTGAATGTAGCTAACTAGGAATGTGTGCTCGTTCAAAGTGAAGGTCAGCTGCTTTGATTTTTTCTCGGGTCCTGGAATGGCCCACGACTCAGTATAAGGTTCTATTGTTGTTTGACCTTGACAGGCCGGGACCATCCCGAAAGACTTCTTTTTGGGGGTGTGGGGCAATAACGTAAGAAACGATAATGAATATAATTTCAGAAACGAAAGCCATTTAATGTTCGTTCATTAGAAGAAATAACGTCGGCATAGAAGGAGTGGTATTTCGGGGCTGCCCTAGGCACAGACACAATGGAAAATGCAAATATAATGTAAGTAACTCTTTAGATGAGTTTATACCGCAATTTAATTACTATACAGTAGCTTTAAAGACGGGTTAAGTTGTACTTGTTTGTTCTATGTGGCATATTGTTTTGTACGGCGCACTATCTTGAGGAGAACCATCTCCTTTTACGGAAGAACCTCAAAACCTTCCTCTTTGCTTCTGCTTTCTCTCTCCCTCTCCCCTGCTACAACTGGTCCACTGTCTGCGACCTCGGTCCTGGGCCCTTCCACTCTCCACCTGCACTGCCTCCCTGTCAACCCCTGCACTGGGGGACTGTCTCAGTATCCTACAGCCCCCCCTTGACGTATAATACTCAGTTGCACTGTCCTAGCTATGAAATAATTTCCCGACCTAATATATAAAATGAATAATTTTAATAAAGATCTGATGGTGAGACTAATTTCATTTTTTATGTTTTTAAAACAGGTACATCCTTCATTATTGTATGTGTCACGAGTACCAGACACCAGCGGATGGCTTTTATAACCGCCAGTTGCTTCTCCGCGTGAACAACGTTACCACCCTGACCATTTTATGGGACGATCGCCAAGTACAAGTATGCCCTTACGCGGTACTAACGGCTAGATGCAACATACAGACCGTTGTGGTGGCCTAGTGCCTCGTTGTTGGAACAGCCATGCGATTATCAGTGTGACCGAAGAGCTTATTTTATCGTAAACCAACACCCTGTGTACTGCACACGAACATCGCTTGCCTCAAGACAAACTATTTTGGATCGAGAGCAAAGAAAAATGCAAATCGCTGAATATTCTCTAAACATTTGATGTCCAATAAATGTACTTTGCCAAATGTACAATCTTGCTGTTTGCTTTTAAACCACAGTTTCATATTCCGAATTGTGGCGCTGTATTGTGAGATGATGTAAGACCCTGTGTACAGCAAAGGAACATCGCGTGCCTCAAAACGAACTTTTTGGAACGTGAGCAAATAAAAATGAAAATCGCTGAATATTCTCTAAACAGCGGGGAATATGAATGTTTTGATAAAGTCTGTTTCAGGGGTGGGGGATTTGATTTAGTGCCGCAAAAGCAGGTGAGCCAGGTCGATGGGGGGAAATGATAGGATTATCAGAAAATGGCGGCTGATTTCGAGTGCGTTAATGGACGAAAAGTCGGGTAAGGTGCATAGGAAAGTTTTCTACGATCTACCGATTTATGCTTAAAAACACATGGCCGAACCGTGGGAACAATAAAAAAAAAGTCCCGGAACTATCCTTTAGGTTTACAGACGTCCCCAATCCGCGAACAAAGCCTGTTTGATTATGATCTCTGATTTTATTTTGAAGTGTCCAAGTATTGAAGGCCGTTAAGACTAATTTATTAAATATTTTGCCTGGGAAATCCAATAGCGCTATCGGGCGGTAATTAGCTGGTATGCTACGGTCTCCTTTTTCAAAGATTGGCACAATGATAGACTTACGCCATGAGTCTGGAATCCTCCGTATCTTTAATATATGCTGGAATATGTTGTTCAGTATCTTGGCCCAAAGTTGTGGGAGTTGTTTTAGCATATAATTAGTTATGCCATCTGGGCCTGCTGCTCGCGAGGATGAAGATTTGGTTATGAGCGTCTCAATTATTTCTTCTGAACATTCAATGTTCCAGGTCACTGCTGAATAACTCTTAGGATCATACTGGAAGGCTTTATCTGTGTACAATTGTGAAAAATGTGCTACCCATTCACTTTCAATTACTCCATTTAATTGTGATTGCTGATGTTTGGGTTTAGTTTTTGATTGAGTAATTGCCATATTTGTGCAGAATTCTTACTTATTGTAGCTTTCAGAAAGGTCTCTCGATCCTGTTGAAATGACTGTCCTTTATGAGCCCCTATCCAGGCTCTATAACGATTTTTTAAAGTTTTACCTAATTCTTCATTTTCAGGCCAGGGAAGATGTCTGGCTAATCTCAGCTCTTTACGATATTCCTTTTTTTTTGCGATAGTAACTGATCATATGTATGAGGGTTAGAGCGGCCCAAAGGGATTAAAAGGGTTTTGTAGGTGGGAAGTGCTTCCACATATGTATGAGTATTCCGTGAGTCATTTTGTAGTATTAGATTTGCATTTAGGCTTATCAGTTTAGTCGGTGTCCACTTAAATCGTGATTTTGCATTATTGATTGCCAGTTTTTGCGGCATCCATTGAGATTTAATACTATTTTCCTGTGTGCTTCTCGGCCATGATAGAGATAGCATATGATGATCACTGCTCGATTGCTTGATTATCTTAAATTCAATAGATGACATAAAAAGCCCCGCTGATAGGTATATGTAATCTATAATGCTTGTCGATGTTCCTCTTTGCCATGTATCATGTTGCGGAATATCTCCCGGTAATGATCCATTAGCCATTCTCATGTTAAATAGCTTCATGAGAGAACTCCACTTTTTTTAATCCTGTGTTCTTTTCCCCCGTTCACATTTGAAAACATCAATATTAAGGTCCCCCGCTAGAATAACATCAGTTATTTCTTTAGATTGTGCAATTATATCAAACATATTGGATAGATCTTTGTAAAAACATAGATCCGTAATCGCGGCTGGGTTTCTACAGATGTTTATTAATGCGAGCCTTTTAGACTCCATCGAGATTTTTACCAACTGTATGAACTTATTGGGTTTTTCCCATGCTTGTAACTGTATATTAATTCCCATCTTAACGGCTACAAGAAGCCCTGCCATCGGGCGACCTTTTGGAGCTATAATTGCAGGGTTAATTACGATGACATGGTTATCCCATAGTGGTACATCACTTAGCCATGTCTCTTGAAGGACTATGATGTCTGCGTCATTCAAGAGGGAGTTAGGGTTAGTTAAAAGATGGGAGTAACCCCTTGTATTCCAACTTACAAGTGTAGCAGAGTCAACTTTTTGCTCATATTGTTCTTGAGTCGGTGGTGGTTATGACTGAGAGAGACGGGCATTAGGAAATACAGAATCATCAGCATTGCATTTCAAGCACTGGCAAACACTTGTAATTGGAGTAGCCATTACTTGTTCCTCCGGGGTTGTTTCGCTATTGTTTCTTTCCGGATCTTGAGCAAGCAGAAAACCCATTGCAAAGAGTTTCATTCGTACCTGCCATAGGTAATTCATAACTAACCCGGATTTCATCCATAAACGCACAATCCCCAAATTAGTATCACAAATAAATTCCACTTGGCTAATATCAAATGAGGTGAGGTCTCCTAGTTCTGGCACATCACTAAAGATGTTAAGTACACTTGTGCGAGACAGATCATATTGAGAGTAAGGAGCCGCACGACATTTTAAAATTAATGTATGATGGTTTGCAAATTTTTGTTTCCTTTTTAGGTCCTGTTTTTGTTGTTTTGTTATAGGTTCTTGAGTTTTGGAAAATTGTTTACTGTTCGATTCATTGGTCACTTGTTTAGTCTTTTGACATAGGTCAAACTCACTGTCAAATCTTTGTTCGTCAGAAATCGTTACTTTATTCGGTTTCTCTAATAAGCATCTTGGCGGGAGGAACGATCCTAAACGAGTATCCAGATAAGATTTGATTACTGATTTAATTTTGTCATTCTGATCACTATGGGTTTTGTTTGCCACCTCTGGAACGCTCCAGGCATTACATGTAGACTGTCTTCTGTTTTCTCTGTCTTTTACACACTGAGTTTCAGCAAACGCTTTACTATGCTGTACAGTGTCCACAGAGCATTTCGCCACAGTGATCTGTGAAATTTTTTTTGCGGCCAGGTTCTTTATCTCAGATGTACGCTGGAGAATGTATGCATCTACTGCAGCTTTGAGTTGTTCAATTTGTGGTCTCTCCGTTGTTGCCAAGATTCCTTGCATTATTTTTTCAGTTATATCAATTGATTGAGCCTTTGGATAGATTTCCTGAGTCACTGGATTCATTGTTAATGCGGGCTCATTTGGGATTACTGTTTCCAAAGAAGAAACCAGTTGACTTAATGGAGACTCATTGATTTGTGATATATGACAGTTTGACGATGTAAGTGTAACAGGGACCTTTTGACCTGAAATGTCATCATCAATAGATTGGCCAACACTAGACTTTGTAGGAGCTGTCAGGTCCACTGTTTGTGCACGGAGTAGTCGATTAGTTATTTTGTTATTTCGTTTCATTGATTGGAACGATTTGGTGATAAAATGTCTTGCACGGCCTTTATTCCGTGATTGTTTGTTAAATAGATCATATTGAGCTCCATTTGCTGGTTGCTTCACTTTTTTAGGCGAATTCTCAACACTTATCCATGATGTATTTTGTTGTGTACTTACTTGCGGATCCGCTTCAATTGGACAAATGACGTGTTCAAATGTTGGAAGAACGGCAGAATATGTAGTGGGAACAGTCACAATTTCAATACTTTTGGTTAGATCATTATATGGTTCTTCAACCCGACCACATTTCTCCATTTGTATCGCTTGTGTTTGGATCCACAAAGTTATATGGTCAATCTTGGCGGATTGTAGATTAATCTTGCATTCAAGAGTTTCAAATAGCTTGAACAAACTCTTGATTGTTGTGTTTACTGCCATAAGAGTAACTTCCAAAAGCCCGGCATTAACAGGAGCCTTTTCTTTTTCACGTGATGATTCACGGTGTCTTGGCGTTGGAAGTATGTAGGATGAGGCCTCCGAAATGGTAGAGTCCATTGAGCATCGTTGGTGATAGTCCGTCGGTGACCTAGTGAGAGATGTATGCACACTTCTAGGCGTCATTTGTTTGACTTCATCTACGAAGACCTCCTCTATCGAATCATTAAGATCCTCCTCTTGTATTTCTGTTATTTTATCCAATTGGAGTTTTGGATCTTTCTTTTGTTCGATTTGATTTGTGGATTGAAGCATGGCATTTTCAGAAATTGGCATGTTTTCTAAAACTTCCGACTCTACAGTATTCGACATAACAGTCTGCTTCAAGGATTCCACTTGAATTAAGTCCAATGTTGCATTTGGTATATTTAGGTTTGGTTCAATTTGCTCTTCATTGCACTTCATGGAGGGGCTTATAGGGATTTCCATTTGTGCCTCATTAGCTTGTTTAGACATACCTTCTACATTGAGGACGTCTTGTTGGGGATAGGACATTGTACTTAGTAGAGTAGAATTTTTTAATACAGGGCAAAACTGCCTAATATCTGAGCTTGCAAGTTGCGTTTTTAGGCGTGTTTTTGCACGCGGAGTCAGAGTTATTGATGTGGATGATGTAATTTTTTTCAAGTTACTTTTAGACCTGGTTGCGACAACCTCCATTGGTGTAATGGAGGCCACCGCAGGTGAAGACACATTAGTTTTGCGAATTTGCGGAGTTAGAGACATTTTGGTTGTGCAACAAGGCTGTGTGTTGATGGAACAAGAGGGCACTAATACGCAAAATTTACATTTTTTGTCGGTAACGGGATCAAATAGGGCACACCTCCGCAGTCTCCCGTTTGAACAGCGCCAAACAGCCGCACAACAGTCAGCGCCCTTTTCCTCGACGGGCTTTATGCCGCAAGGGTGACTCTGGCGCAAGGATGAGGGCTTGGGTTGCTCACGTGACCACTCACGTGGGGGTCTGTAACTCCGCCTCCTCCAGGAAGCGGATTGCGGAAATGCAGTTCCCGGCAGTTCCCGGCAAGAGCTTCACTCCTTTGCTCGCAGTGCCGGGAACAGAAAATGCAGTTCAATAGCACAAGCACATAGAAAACGGCGCCGCTTCAGAGCTCCAACACACACGCCACTCGGGCGACTCTGGCGCAGGGATGAGGGCTTGGGTTGCTCACGTGACCACTCACGTGGGGGTCTGTAACTCCGCTTCCTCCAGGAAGCGGATTGCGGAAATGCAGTTCCCGGCAGTTCCCGGCAAGAGCTTCACTCCTTTGCTCGCAGTGCCGGGAACAGAAAATGCAGTTCAATAGCACAAGCACATAGAAAACGGCGCCACTTAAGAGCTCCAACACACACATTCACAATGCACTATCCACAAGCATGACAACCTGAGCGTTCCCAATGAGATGTGTCTTGCATGCCATTGGCATACATATGTGTATTGGCGTAGCAGTATGTCAACTACACATGGAAAGCAAGCATCCACAATCTGCAATGCACAACATGTAGCATTACTGCAGTACCCATAGATGGGTGAAGAGGACCCTAGCCAACTGTACCACAACATTTGTCCGCATATCATGTGTAGATGGAAGCACATATGACATGCACACATATGACATGCACACATGCCACTCACCTGATGTGGCTGCAAAGGTGTCCAGGCCTCCCACGCCAACCTCCCACTCCCTGCTTATGAGTCCTTTGGCAACCTCTTCAAATGGAGTCAGCTCGTCCACATGCGGTGATCCACTTCCAGTAGCCTGGGGAGACAACACATTACTGCTGAGATTCTCCTTGGTCTGTTGTTTAGGCCCCCCATCCTCTTGTGGACCTATTCCGCAGTGCGCCTCTCCACACCACAAGCATTGATGTGATTTGTGACCTCCTGCCACATCCTCCACTGCCAGAAAGGGTTGTGCCAGCCCATGGGTACAGGTCGACCCAATGTTCATCGACATAATCAGTGAGGATTGTTAGCTCATCATCTGAAAAGTGCTTTTTGCTTGGTGACCCTTCTCCTTGACCTGTGCCTCTTCATGGGGAGCTGCCTCTTCCTACTCTGCAGGCTGGCCCCTCTTGCCCGTGGTCGACCATGGTGGTACAGGGGCATCTGTATGCTCACCACCACGTTTAGCTGGTGGATCCTTCTTCTACCCTCTTCCCCTCCATTGTCCACTCTCGCTCTCCATGGTGCCCTCCCACTCATGGTGCGGTTAGGGCAAGCTGCCTGTAAATCTGGCCGCAAAATCAGAGTGGCTCCCCCTAACAATCTGAAAACACTATGTACACTTACTTCAGCATAACGACTCTCTGGAACAACTTTGAAACAAATATAGGTTGATACCAATGTATCAAAATGGTGTTATATACAAAAGCATTTGTCAATTTTATTTACTCATACATCAAATCACAAGTGTCACCACCTGCTTCGTCATAACAAAAATATTTTGTTAAAAACATATACAAACATCAGTTTACAATTTCAATACAACAATAATAATAATACATCCACATATCGAAAAATCAAGTCTCTGTGACCTGTCTATACATAGTGATGTGAATTTACACACAATTCCCCCACTATGATAATCTTCGCATTCACCATTTTTGTTATGACAAAGCATGATAGCAGCAGTTGATGAATGATAGCAGCTGGGATGTCGAATAGTAATGTTGCACATTGGCGACCCCCATTACTTTGTCCCACACAGACCTGCACAATGTTTACATATCTATTCTGGGGACCTTGCCTCCCCATATGATCTCCCTTTGGAGTCCTTCAATGGCCCCGAATATCCTAACTGGGATCTTTACCAGGGCATTCTGAAGCACATATAGCAGCCTCGGCAGTGGCATCATTTTAAACAGATTTTCACTTCTCACCAAGGACAATGGAAGAGCTGTCCAGTGTGTGGCGTCATACCTTAACTGATTCAGTTCTGGGTCAAGGTTTTCCCCAAGAGAGCGCAATTGAGGACGAATGTGCCCTCACTCTGCATCACTTGGCTCCGTACATCATATGTGCACTATGTCACATGTACCTTAAGGAATCAAAGTCTAGCTGCTGTAACAGTATGGTTGGCTTTCGATGTGCAGCTAGGCGTGATCCAACAGGGGGCGATGGAAGAGGTTATGGTTCTGAATTCAAAGGCACTGTTCCCAGGTGTTCATGTTGGAGGAGGATGTCTGCCAGGTGGTCTTCGTGGTGGAACCAGGCCACTGGAGTTGATGTAGGTTGGTCCTCCACATTGGACTGGGACGAGTGCGGACTTGTGGATGCCAGCATGGCTCTGGGGTTTGGGGCACAGGTTACTGAAGGAACTTGGACAAGGGTGGACTTGTGGGTGCCGCCTTGGGTTCAGGGGCCAGGGCGCAGTTTAGTGTTGGTATGCAGGTGCTGCTTTAAGTTAGGGGACTCTGGTGCAGTTTAGTGTGGGTACGTGGGTACTGCTTTAAGTCAGGGGGCCGAGGTGCAGTTTAGTGTTGGCACGTGGGTGCTATTTAAGTTAGGGGGCAGAGATGCAGTTTAGTGTGGTTACGTGGGTACTGCTTTAAGTCAGGGGGCCGAGGCGCAGTTTAGTGTTGGTACGTGGGTGCTGCTTTAAGGTAGAGGGCCAAGGCACAGTTTAGTGGGGGTACATAGGTACTGCTTTAAGTTAGGCGGCTAAGGCGCAGTTTAGAGGGGGTACATTGGTGCTGCTTTAAGTTAGGGGCAGAGATGCAGTTTAGTGTTGGTTCGTGGGTGCTGCTTTAAGTTAGAGGGCCAAGGCGCAGTTTAGAGGGGTACATTGGTGCTGCTTTAAGTTAGGGGGCAGAGATGCAGTTTAGTGTTAATACGTGGGTGCTGCTTTTAGTTAGGGGGCAGAGATGAAGTTTAGTGTTGGTACATGGGTGCTGCTTTAAGTTAGGGGGCAGAGATGCACTTTAGTGTTGGTACGTGGGTGCTGCTTTAAGTTAGGAGGCCGAGGCGCAATTTAGTGTGGGTACCTGGGTACTGCTTTAAGTTAGGGGGCCGAGGCGCAGTTTAGTGTTGGTACCTGGGTACTGCTTTAAGTTAGGGGGCTGAGGCGCAGTTTAGTGTTGGTACGTGGGTGCTGCTTTAAGTTAGGAGGCCGAGGCGCAGTTTAGAGGGGGTACATTGGTGCTGCTTTAAGTTAGGGGGCAGAGATGCAGTTTAGTGTTGGTACGTGGGTGCTGCTTTAAGTTAGAGGGCCAAGGCGCAGTTTAGAGGGGGTACATTGATGCTGCTTTAAGTTAGGGGGCAGAGATGCAGTTTAGTGTTAGTACGTGGGTGCTGCTTTTAGTTAGGGGGCAGAGATGCAGTTTAGTGTTGGTACGCGGGTGTTGCCTTAAGTTAGGTGGCTGAGGCGCAGTTTAGTGTGGGTACCTGGGTACTGCTTTAAGTTAGGGCGCCGAGGCGCAGTTTACTGTTGGTACGTGGGTGCTGCTTTAAGTTAGGAGGCCGAGGCGCAGTTTAGAGCGGGTGCTGGTCGAAGACTTGCTGGTCGCAAGTGTGGAGTGGGAGTAATGGTGATTGCTGGTAAGTAAGCTTTGATTACTTTTTTCCATGGGTCTGGCGCAAAGGTTGTTCGCCGCCACTATGTTCTGTTTGCAATGAGGGCATGATGGGGGAGTTCCAGGCGCTACTCAATGCTTTTTGTGCTGCAGATTTCTGCACGCATTTGATTCCATGGATTGGCTCACAGCGCTATACTTTTCCTCTGCTCAACGTTCTAGCTACTTGGCGCGGACTTAGCACTTTTTGTGTGAATTAGGCCCATGGTGTTTATAATTCTTTTTTGTAAATCCCGATACTTTTGATGCATTAAGGAGTCAGTATGTGCACAGAAATAAAATCCCTAGAACTCGCATCCCCGCCTCTAAGTGAAAATCAAAAGCGCGGCGCACAAGCCCACAAGCTTTCACCCCCAACCAGCCAATGACTTGCGGACTTCCTTCCAAAAGACTTGAGACTTGTGAAACGATTTGCGTGTATGTTTTTGTTTCAATAGCTCACAGAAGGCATCCTCTGCGCGCTATGCATAATGCTAACTTTAAAGCACACAGTCGTTTGGTTAGCATCCATTTGCTTGGCACTTTGCATCTGCAGTATAACAGGAACATTGTGCTCTTTACCGCAGATGCTTTCGTTCTTATAGCTTGGATTCACACGTAAGCACATTTGGAAATGCCAAGAGTAATTTTCAGATGCTTAGTGTATTTTCAAGATTCACTTGTGCAAACCCTAGTGAATTCTGTTTGCACATAAACATCTATAACACATACATGGGTAGAATATATATGTATGACATAAACCGTGAAATCAAAAAGGGGCTATAAGGCTAATTCTGTAAATGCTGTTTTTTTTATGTCAGTACACCAATATAGACAAAATGACATAGCGCCCCCTTTCTCCTTGCACTGCAGAGAGCAGCCCAGAAGCCCCTTGACACGCACGTGGCTGTAATACCACCGTGGGAGTTATTTCCCATGGTCGGAGGTTCCCATTAGGGGATTAGCCACCACAGATGTCTCAGACCCCGGGAAGGCATTCTAAGATGATTAAGAAAAGCTGCCATCTGAACCAGCTGCATTGTTCCGGGCTGGCATCATGGGTAACAATTGGCGTGACTAGGGATGGCGAATGATACTTCCATGACTCTGTGATTTTAGTGAATGATGCGACTGAGCAGTATAACCAAGGATGGGCTTTGCAGTGTCATCCCTGTCCAATTACACCCCTGGCACCTGTGGGAAGATGTTAGAGTGTTAGTGGAAGGAGAAGAAGGAATATGCTTGTATAGTTTCCCACAATCAATTGATTTAATTTAGCATTTCTTGCAAAGGGAGGAACAGTTGCATCTCGGTTTATCAGAGTTCTGTACCAAATCACCCATGTAAATACAATGAGTAGTAGACAGCTCTAAAAGTGAAACAATAACAACAGAACCACAACCACCCTCAAGAAAGGCTATACTCTACATGTCCCCCTTGAAATGTAATACGTTGTTTGGTAATGGCCCAAAATGTCGCCCTCAGAATTCTGACTCTTGAAATTCTGACTTTTTTTCCCCAACCCCCTTACACCATATATATATGTAGGGGGTATGGGATATAATAGTAATGTGGGAGGTTGCAGGGGTCTCCCCTGCATATGTATGTGGTGTAAAAGTCTGCATTTTCGTCCGTCGGAATTCTGGGGGTCGTAGTAACCACATAGCTCCCGTTGTTTTACTCTGAAAAAGGCGTGAGGAATACTGCTAATTTAGAAGAGTGCACCGTGTTGAACTGCATGAATCTTCGTTAATATATGATTGTGTGGGCATTGTTTTACAGTCATAAGGATGGGGATCGAGCTCTTACCTTTTCTGTTCACTGGCCCTTCACAACAAACCTCGGCACTCCCCATGGGAGGAGATGAACACTGCAGATGTGTGTAGGTAGTAGGGCCATGGTCTCTGCTCAGTTAGCTGTGAGCTCCATCCTGGTGGGAACATCATAGGGGCATTTGGTTCTTGCTGTCTTTCACAACACGTTTGTGGGTTGGAGGGGAGATAATAGGCCTTCTACGCAAAGGTTTGTTGGTGCTGTCCAACAGTGATCGGGACCCGCAACCTTCCATAACAGGCAGGAGTGTGTGGAAATAGTTCTGAGATATGCCAGCTCTCCTTCCCCCAGCATTGGGACCTACCACCTGGCACATAACCTCTCACCAATGTCACCCCTCCCGCTCCTAGCTGACTCCTTTACTACTGTAGGTAGGAGATGGGATGATGGTTTTGGGTGACCTCTATGTCTGGTCTGCAATATCCAAGAGGGGTTGCCCGACAGATGATTTATGCAGTATGGCTATGGAGTGGGTGAGCACTGAGTCGGCCTACTCAATTGGGCGTAGTTCTGCGATTTCCCCCATGGTGTATGCATCTTTCTGTTCACATGCACCTTTGAGCACATGTGAGAGTTATGTTTTATGTTTGAAGATGGGAAGTTTTTGAGTATTTGATGGATATGCTTAATGTAGAGTATTTGGTATAGTGTTGACAATGGGAAGGTTTGTGCAAACTTAATGGGAAAAAAGCTACATGTAAGAATCAGTGGCAGGCTGCTGAATTATAGAAGGGTCCTGCGAGTGGGGACTGTGAGTGATCTAAGCAGGACTTAGGGGGGTAACCTCAAACTAATCCAACTTTTTGTTACATATGGTAAATAGATACTTTGCGAAGCAATGTATACCTTTGGATTTTCATTTGTGATTGTTTTTTTTATTTTAAATTCTTTTTATTAGCATTCATAAACATGAACAATCACACAATTCTGATCCATTTCTTCGATATGATCACATTAACCTTACATGTAAGATTGATTACAGTTCTGTAAAAACACCCCGGGAGCCATTTTGAAGTGGTACCCATAAATTCATATTTCATGTTTAAAATGTACTTGAGAAATATTCTATTTAAAAAAAAAGGAAATATACTGAGGCAAAAGTGCATAGTAAAAGATGATTTTGCCAAGTAAAGTCCCTTTAAATTGTCTTCCAAGCAAACTAGCAATTAGGGGTGTTCAAAATGACATCCAATCAAGTAAAGTCAGTTCAGTTCACTTGCAATTTCGCTTGAGTGCAGAGCCAATGTATTCACAGTTGGCCATTTTCTGGTGAATTAAGTTTTCCAGAATGAAATTCATATTCTTCCCCAAAACTGCAACGAACTAGGGGGAAAACATTTTACAGCCCTTTTAGTGTTTTTTTTTTTAAAACTTTATTTTTGGTATTTAACTCACGATACAACTTCACACCCAGATTAGGGTGGACTTAAACTTTGCTCCTCGACCCGGGACCCCTCAACTGTCCCTCCTCCCTCCCCCTCAGAGCTCCGTCCCCCAGCAACAGTGTCCTCTTTAATTGGGATATAGCCCCCTCTAGCCATCGCTACAAGGATGTAGAGATACCCTGGCCCAGCCCTCACCGGGTGGTGTCCTCCGAGTCTGATGATGCAGATGTGGGTTCTGTCGCTTTGCCCATCAAGAACAGTGTCAAAGGCCCCCAGATGTCTGGAGGTCTGGCATGCTGAGGGAGTAATTTAATGAAGTCTGTTTCCACATCTTGGTAGTATAACAAATCTTTGTGCCAGGCGAGGACTGACGGGGGGGGGCCTCTGCCCCATGCCATGGCCACCCTCCTGCGGGCCAAAGTCAACATAACCCCTGCCAATTTCCTTAATGGAGCAGAGAGCAGCCTTGTCATGCCCAACAGGGCTGCTGTATGGCTTGGTTGTACTGGTTCTCCCACAACCGCCGCTGTCGTCTTCAGAACTTGATTCCAGAAATGTGTAAGCTCGGGGCACGCCCAAGCTAGGCTAATGAAGTCCGCTGAGATGACCCCACACCTGGAGCATTTTGATTCTGTGCCTGGGTGATGTTTGTTGGTTTTCGCCGGTGTATGATATGTTTGATGGAGAAAGTTGAAGTGTATAAGTTTCAGGCGTGAGTTAAGCGCCACTTTTTGAGTTTGTTTCAGACTATAGAGCCAATCTTCTTCAGAGATCTTAACCTGTAACGACTTTTCCCATCTATCCTTTGCACCTGAGATGGCGAGAGATGTGCAGGGAATGATGGCTTTGTAGATCTGCGACACCAGCCTACCTTCGCCCCGCGCCTGGATGACGCTATGCAATAATTGCCATGTTGGTGGCTGACGTGGGAAGTCGGGCAGTAGAGCTTGCATGGTGTAGCGGGTTCTGAAGTAGAGGAATACATCTAAGGCCGTGGTTCCCCCCTTGCTTTTTGCTTGCTCTGGTTTTAAGAAACTGTCATCTGTGAAGAGATCCCCCAACGTTTGTATGTTCAGCTTGTCGACCCACTTGTGGAACACCGTTTCCGAGGTCAGTGGGACTCCGGGAATGAACTTGACAGGCAGGAGTGGGGAGTACCGTGTCTGTACCCCCAGTTTCTGGGCCAGCGTCCTCCAGACTTTGTACGTCGTGAGCATCACGTTCATCGTGTCGTTGGGAGCTGGCATTTGACTGAGGACGACTGCAGTTAGGAAGTTAGGCGTTGCGAGGGCACGCTCAACTTGTACATGTGGTCGAATCGCTTGGGAGGCGTACCAAAAGCTGAGGAACTGTGCTTGAGCTGCCCAGTAGTATCTTTCCAGGTCTGGAAGTGCCAGCCCCCCTCTGGTTACCGGGATCATTAGCGTGGTATATGCCACTCTCGCTGGCTTACCCGCCCAGAGTAGTTTGAGGACCAAGCTTTTCAACTTTTTCCAGAAGGATTTTTGCAGCAGAATTGGGATATTGTTGAATAGGTATAATAATTTGGGTAACACCACCATCTTTACCAGGGAGATCCTGCCCCAGAGGGTTAGTGGAAGAGACCTCCAGCGCAAGATCTTGTCCTGAAGTGATTTGACCACTACCTCATAGTTATCTCGGAACACCTCCTGGCGTTTCAGAGATAATTGTATCCCGAGGTATCAAACTCCGGAGCACTTCCATGTGAGTTTGAAGTCGTCTGGGAACTGTTTTGTAGCTGGTGTTAGAGGGAATACAATGGATTTTGACTGGTTGATTTTTAATCCAGACGCAGCTCCGGACCTGATGACTTCCCTCATGACAGGATTGAGATTATCTTCCGGGTTTCTGATGAATAGTGCTACGTCGTCGGAGTAGAGAGAGATGATGAGTTTGTGAGGGCCTATGATGAGTCCCCTCTGCTGTCTCTGTTCTCGCAGTCTGGAGGCTAGCGGTTCCATCACCAGGGCAAATATTAAGGCCGATAGTGGGCAGCCTTGTCTCGTGCCTCTTTGCAGAGCTATTGGGGCCGACTTGGCTGTTCCGACAATAATGTTGGCACGGGGCTTGGTATACAGTAGAGAGACCAGGTTGATAAATCGGTACCTAGGCCCATTCTGGTGAGCACCGTGAACAGAAATGGCCACTCGACCGAGTCGAATGCCTTTTCGGCGTCGAGAAGCACCGCCACGGCCTGCAGAGAGGGGTCCAGAGCGGCCATGACACCGAACATTCTCCTAAGTACAAACGTCGTGTTGCGGCCAGGAATGAAACCGGCTTGGTCCGCCAGAACAAGGGCGGGCATTAATGGCATTAACCTCCTTGCCAATACCTTGGCGAGTATTTTATTGTCTAGATTGAGGAGCGATATTGGTCGGTATGAAGAACATTCTAGTGGAGATTTGCCAGGTTTGTGCAGTAGAATAATGTTTGCTTCACAGGTGGTAGGAGGCAGGTGCCTTCTTTCCAGCGCTTCTGCGTATACTGCCTCCAAGAGCGGGGCCAAGGTGCCCGCGAAGGACTTGTAGAATTCTCCAGTCAGTCCATCGGGGCCCGGCGCTTTGGAGCTGGGGAGGGACTTTATGGCTTCCAAAATCACTTCTTGCGTTATCATCTCATTTAGTGGTTCTCGGAGAGAATGCTCGACCCAGTAGAGTTCCGTGTCCTCAAGGTACTCCAGTGGAGCAGTCGACGACTTACTGAGTTTGGCACTGTATAGATCTTGGTAGAAGATCCTGAACTCCTCCGCTATCCTTTCATCGGTATAGACTGCCTCACCCAAAGTAGTCCGAATCGATTCGATGTGTGCAGATCTGTTGTCGGCTCTGATTAAATTTGCTAGCAGGGCCCCGGGTTTTTGGCCTTCTCCATACTGACGAGCTTGGCAATTGCGATGAAGGAACTTGATTTCGCGGTCAGCTGCGAGATTGAATTTCGTCAATTCTTCCTTCAGGGCTGCTGATATTTTGGGATCCGCCCCACAAGTGGCTTGACGCTCAAGATCCTTTAGTTTTCCCTCGCTGCTTGTGAGCTCGCGCTTGATGAGCTTATGGATGCCACATTCCTTGGCATGGCAGACTCCTCTTATAAAGCATTTTAGTGACTCCCAAATTGTGCTTGCGGATGGAACTGAGCCAATGTTGGCATCTAGGAATACCTTGATCTCGTCCCTTAGTTCGGAAGCAAACAGTTCATCCCTTAATGCGCCGTTCTTGAAGCGCCAACGCAGTAGCGGCGGCGTCGGAGTAGATGGTTTTAAGTTGAGGAATATCGGGGAATGATCGGAGAGAGTCCTCGGATGTATGCAGCATCGATCACCTGTCAGAGGACCGGTTGCCGAAACGAAGAGGTAGTCGATACGAGAGCTCGAGTTGTGTACAGATGAATGAAATGTGAATTCACGTGAATCACCATTCGAGACCCTCCAAATGTTTATCAGGCCGAAGGCATTACATATTTCTTTTATTTGGAGCCCAGCTTTGGTTGGAGGCAACTGAGAAGCCCTTGATCTGTCCTTCAGTGGATCAAGTACAGTGTTCATGTCTCCTCCCCAGATTATGGTTGCAGGATCCTGTTTGGACAGCTGGGTGAGTACACATCCGAAATTGTCAGGGCCTAGGCCGGTTAGAATTTGGGTCTGGGCAGCCTATACGGTCTAGAAACATACGTGCGTCCTCGGGTGATTGGAAAAAATGGACCCTTTCTCTGTGCTGTACTCTGAGTCGTGCCGGGAAGAGCATCGAATATGGTAGTTGATTGGCTCGGAGCCTTTGTTTGATGGCAGTAAAAGATTTCCTCTGGGTTTGGACCGTGGGAGAGAAGTCCGGGTAAACGTGAATCTTGTCCCCATCATGCAGCAGTTCTCCTTTCTCCCTTGCCATGCGGAGGATAGTGTCCCTGTCTTTGTAGTTAAGCAGCCTGGCAATGATTGGTCTAGGTGGTGCGCCGGGGACAGGACGGGTCGACGGAATCCTGTGAGCCCTCTCCACTATGAACATTGAAGACAATGATTCTCTACTGAAGAGTGATGTACAGAGTGATTCCACAAACTCCTCCATTCTACCTTGAGGCTGCTGTTCTCTCACCCCGATGATTCTTATGTTGTTCCTTCTTGAACGACCTTCGAGGTCTTCGCATTTAGCTATTGTTGCCTTCATTTGGGTCTCGAGTTGCGAAACTTTGGATGAGAGGGATGATGTGCCATCATCTAGGTTTGACACTCTTTGCTCGACCTCGTCTAGACGTTCAGTGTGGGTATCGATGCGGTGTTGAAGGAGGTCTACCTTGGCGGCGAGGCCGTCCATTTTGTTGTTGAGATTTCCGATGCCGGCCTTCAGGTCTAACAGGATTTCCTTTATTTCAAATGCATTACCCTCTGACTCCGTCGGGGGCGACCCGCTGGGGGCGGGAGCCTGGTCTTCCCGCTGAGCGGGGGCTTTTGGGGTCGCACCACCTTCGAAAGTTAACTTCCTCTGGGACTTGTCATTTTTCCCCATAGCAAGTATGGATCCGGTGGGGGGCACTTTGTGCTGGAGTCTCTGTATATTGTGGAGTGTTGCCTGGGCAGGGTATGAGATGTCTGGCTGTACGATTCTGGCAGGGTTGTAGATCGCTAGTAGAATGGGCTGCGTTCTGATTGCGCTGGGGGGCTGAGATGGTTTGATTTAGGCGTTAGGTGATTTGCAAGGGGTGCCTGCTGCTGGCCTCCCCCCGGAGTGGTGCCGTAGTCTCAGGAGGTAGCAAGCGCTGTGCTCGGTCTGGAATGGCGCCGTAGTCTCAGGAGGTGGATGAAGTGGCATGCGACCCAGTGCTGGCCGCTCTCCCGGCAGGCGATATGGCGACCATCGAGGTGCCGAGGGATTCGGAGGGGTGCAGGATCACCCCCAGTGCGTCGGGCAGAAGCACCAGACTGAAGCAGGGGGGAGCGAAGGGGCCGACGCCTCCGTGTGCTGTGGAGATTCCTCTCTCCCTCCAGCTCCCCGTCGCGGCCGGGGCTGCTGCCAGGACCCGGGGCCGAAGCGGCAAGTGGGCGGGGGGTGGGTCGGGCCGGGGCCACCTTCAGCGTGGCACGCGATCCCCTCCCCCCGGTACCTGGTGCCGCCGCTGATCTTCCGGCCTCGCTCTCCCAGCGCTGGCGGCTCATCGTGGGGCCCAGCGGGGCGTCGGGCGGCTGCCGATGATGACGTGGAGGCTGGACCTCGTAGTCCGCTCACACCCCGGGGGAGCGGCGCTCCGGATCCGACCCTCCCACAGGGCCCGGCTCTGGTTGAGCGGAGGGGGTCCCTCAGCGGCGCGGCGTGGCCAATGTGGTCCGCTGGCTGGATGTAGGCCACGGCGCCACGCTCTTTACCCCGGCAGGTCAGATGCTCTGGGCCCAGACCTAAGGCCTCGGGGGGCTCAATCCGGCGTGGTATGGCCGATTTTCGTCCGAAAAACACTGGAAGGCAGCTGGACAGACCGGTAAGTCAGGGGGCGAGGAATTGGGGCTAGCAATGCAGAAACAGCAGGATTATGAAGGATTGATGCGGGGTGCTTGCGGGAGCTCAGGCCAAGGCGGCCATCTTGGATGGCCCTCTAGCGCCCTCTACAGCCCTTTCAGTGTTTGAAATTTGAGGCAAACATCGGAAATTTTGGGCATAATCATAATTTTCGGCGAACAAAAAGAAACAGCCAATTTCATTCCATGGGTGGGATTAGCAAA
The DNA here is from genome assembly GCF_040938575.1 of Ambystoma mexicanum. Classification (NCBI taxonomy): domain Eukaryota; kingdom Metazoa; phylum Chordata; class Amphibia; order Caudata; family Ambystomatidae; genus Ambystoma; species Ambystoma mexicanum. The sequence continues at coordinate 349,001,783 of NC_090922.1, forward strand.
GCAGTTGGATTTTCACTAATTGACCAATGTCTCTATGTAGTGCATTTCGGCCATTTCACCCACCTATGCTACCAATGCCATAATCCACCTCACACACACAAATTGTCTGCCTTCAACCTTCAAGGTAATGAAGTCCATCTGAAATTCATAAAGGCCACAATAATCCAGCATTCCACCAAGAAAGACCGGGCAAGCCTGTTTACGGAATGCCCTCTGTAATGCGTACTAGCTATGGCAAATGGAAACGAAACAAATGAACCATCATTTCCTGCATCAATACATTTCAATGCTATCATTGGCTGCCCTTCAAACATAGACGATGGCTCCAGCTGCTGATCCCTATCTCAAGAGACTACCAACACAAAGATACATTGAAGACACACTTTCAGACAATATACTATAATACATAAACTCGTTAAAAAAATGTGTAAATAATGTCTCAATTCCAATGTTGTGATTCAGCTGATATCTATCTGTTTGATATCAACATTATCTGCCACTATGTGTTTTACGCTGTTCTGTCCATTTTCAAGTCTTCCGTCAGTTACTAAATATCATTAATTATCCTACAGCAATACTTCCTGATTTCTCAATATTAGTTCTTAATGAATTCCAATAACATTCCTCCAATAAAATTCTTTTCGGAACTGCCTCCGTTATTTTATCCTGTGAATTCTGATTTTCTTCCCAATATTTCTTGTTAAACTCCTTGGTTCTCTCAAGGCATTAACACAACTTTTCAAAAATGGATTCTTGTCAGCCCTTATGTAACTGTCACCACACATGCCACATCAGCTATTAGCTCTGGGGGGAAGGAGGGAGAAAGCCAGCCAATCAGGTTGCTCGAATTGCAGGCTGAACCCCACGATGCAAGACTGTGTTCTGAGCAACCTGAAGGCTGCTCACACTTGTGCCGCCATCTTCCCCCCACCCTCCCCTTCCCTCGCTCTCTGCTCCCTTTCCTCCCCACACTTCTACCCCACTTATCTTCTTCCTTTGGCGGCAGCGCCACTGCTGTCTCTGCTCCGAGTCCCCGGCCAGCACATCACCGGCCACTGCATCCCCGGCCTCATGGGGCTCTACCTTCGATTGCCACGATGGCCATCTTACATAAGTATTTTGTTTGAATGAACGGGATGCCTCAAGCACGTCCTGTTCATCCAAAACAAAATACACTGCTGACACCACCCCAGATTTTTGGATCAAAAACCTGGGGTGCTAACAGCAATAAAACCAGATCTAGCGGCCGGATCAGGTGGTAACACCACCTGGCCCTATAACTTGGACCCTGGGTTGTTACACCTGATCAGAGTTTTACTGCGATAGTATTATCAAACTAATGAACATTAATATAACATAACAGCATAGGATTGGTGCAGGCATTACACCATCATCCCACAAAAACCTTTCATTTTTTTAAATAATGTAAGTCATATTTAAGGAAAATCGCTTAATCTGTTATGGTTATACAAGCAAGTCTGTGTTGAAATAATGTAACAAGCTCTCTCAAGCATGGCTTCGTTGAAATCAACGTTACAGACTTGGCCTCATTTTTAACATGAAATAATCACCATAACACGAGAGCTAGCTGTGTTATGTAGATTGCTTGACGTACTGCATGCTGACATATTGGACACACCAGAATGCAGAAGTTAAACAATTAAAGGTATGCTCTTGATGTATTCATGAATTTGGCGTAATTCTCAACCGCTTGGAAGATTCTGGATGCAAGCAATGAGATGGCAAAAGGACTGTCACCTTTGGCCTTCCATCAGCATGTCTGCACTTTTAGCTGACTGCACAGCCGGGAGCAGACAACTGACAGGCCTGCATTTGATGATTCTATATAACAACTGGGCTCCTTCTTTCGAATGTGATACAGTTTTTACAACTTTCTAAGGGGTTTTCACCAATGAGCAAGTGCCTGTCCCATTGATATACAGTCGTGTAGCTTTGAACAAAGAATACCATCTATTGAGTGCATTAAGGGAATTGTGATTATGTGTCATTCGGACTCGAGCACTTTGCAATGCTCTCAACTGAAGTTGAACTACTGGATATCCACTTATCTTTGGCCAAATTACTCTTGATGCTCAAACAATGCCGAAAAATGCAGAAAAACCAAACTCTTATCACCAACACATGTGTCACAATAGGCCTCTGCCCCACACAACGGCTGCTGGAGATGCAGCGATGATCTCTAAGACAAGACCTTCATCCCTAACCCAAAGCCTTCAAAGAACTCAAGCTTCCAAAGGGAAGTTTGTCCCAACCTGTATTTTTTCCACCACTTTCCGCATCTAGGATTGTGAAATTTCCTGCTCAGCTTTATTAGGACCCTTCAACCCACTTTGTCTATGAAGTATCAACAATCCGAGACAGCATCTCTACATCAGAGGCCACAGTAGTGTTTGTTGACAGTGTTTGTTGTCACTTTAGACCAGTGCAAAGTCACTGTGCACCACGCTAAAGGTTCCATGAATTAGCTCCCTAGTGTTTCAGGGGTAGGATGGCCAGGAAATCAGCAAGTGATGCATTTTCATGTTCGGTATTGCTTTATCAACCTTGGGTATCAAAAGAAAGGTTTGCAGTAACTCTTATTCCAAGGCTGGCACAGTAATTTAATAACTCAGTCTGATTTTTTCAGAATACAATTATTTTGGTGACCTACTACCATAAACCTTTTTATCTATATTTAAATTCAACCCATTAGAATTGCAAACAATTAAACAACCCTGGTTCTAGCAATGAGAATGATACCATCTGAAAAGAGTAAAATGGGAATTGGGTGTCTCCAAGTACTGGGACATGAAGACCTAAAGTTAATAATTCATGCACCAAATTTCTAATATAAAAATCAAAGGATATCGGTTTCAGGGAACATGCCCTCAACCCAACTTTGGTACCAAAGGCATCTGTTAATGTAACCTCTTCCATGAATCTCAATGGTGTCATGCACGGCCTTGCTCTGCTGACTGGGGATGCTGCAACTTTCTGGCACATACGTCTGCTGTGCGGGGTTATGGATCCTGCGGCCAATCTGATTGTGCTGCTCAGTGCCACCTGCTCCTTCTGCATGGGGTCATGGACATTGCAGTCTCTATGAGTGCTACCTCACTGCACTTACAGGAAGGTTCAGGCACTATATGTGCAGCCTCACTGCAGTCCCAATAACTGCATTTTGACTGCGACTGCAGGGCACCATGCTCCTTTTGTGCCTCAATGCTCTCCTTTCCTGTGCATTATTCTCCAGCATTTCAGAAGGTCTTTTAAGTCCTCTCTCAATTGTGGCCTTAACCTCCAAGGCAGTATTCTGATGCATCTCTGGTTTCTACCACAGCATCTCAAAGTCTTTAGTCCCTAACCCTGCACACCACTCCATCAGTGCCACAGCCCTATGTTTTACACTACATCCACCCCTATTTAATAATCACCACATACTCCTTCTGGTTTTTGAAGGGTTTCAAGCACTTTCAAAGGGATTTGGAACACGCCTTGCGTGAATCTTGGCTTTGCAAGTGCCTTAGCACCATTGAACCCCTCCTTTTGCTTCCTGCATCTCCCATGATTCCATTCATCCTGTTTGGTTGCTATTTTTGGTAGATTCAGAAAATCTGCAGAGGTTTCTCCCTGGTGTTTTTCGATGCAGCCTGCCCCTTATCTGAGACCAGCCTCCAAAGCAGGTTTCCACTTCTTTCTGCCATTCTGGTGGCTTATGCTGCTCCACCTTGGGTTCTGAATGGTGGAGGGAAGTAGCCACCCCCTATTCTATTTCTGTTTCAAAGCTAAAAAGCACATCAAGGCTGTGGTATTTCTTGACCACGTCCGGTTAAGGGCCCAAATGATCCCAAATGCTGATGTAGCTGTGAAGTAATTATTGGAAAACAAATGCTGCTTAAAACATTATTTCCTGCCAAATGCAATTAGTCACCATATCTAGTGAACACGTGGACAAATGGGAATCGGTTTCAAGGAGATGTTTGATTGAAACAATACATGTATTCAGCCTATAAGGTCATCTTTGATTCCAGCAAAGTTTCCAAGATCTTTTGACATACATTTTACTTTTAAGAGCATAAGCAAGATAACCGGTTTGTCAAAAGATGTTCATTTTATCCTATTTTGTAAAGGTTTAAAGAATAATGTGAAGGATTAATTGTTCTGAGGTTATCTTCCGGAGTCCCCAAATAATTGATGACATTGAATTTACAAATTGATGGCCATAACTAGGAATTGTGTTTCGAAAAAAAGAAAGGAGAATCATTTTTGAAAACCCTTCCGCCAGTTGAAAATACTGCATGGGCACCTTCATCTCTCTTGACAAAAGCAATGGAAGGAGAAGATGAACCTATGCAGCTGGAAGTAGCCAGAGGTCCATTGTGGGATAGAAACAAAGAAGCAGCCAGAGAGTACTTGTGTACTGAAGAGAGCGGTGTCGCTTATTCAAGGAAGGCCCTGAGCAAATGAAGCAAATGGAGAGGCGTCCTGGGAGGAGGAAAGGATAGACAGTACATTACTGCACTCCTTCTACAGTCTTATTCCTGTTCTACAACAATTCTTACCATCAATGTTGGACCTTCTGCATTTGTAATGTTAAGGGTATTCCTCATCATCGAAGACTACACCATGGAGGTGCCAACTTCAGCGGACTCAGAGGCTGCTGGCCCCTTTATGGACATGCAGTGGGCACATCAATGCATTATTCTGATTAAACAAAAGAAGAAAACACCAATGATGGAAGCCGCAGATGCACAGTGGCATTAGGAAAAGTTACAAACACACCCTTCCTCTAAGCCCAGAGTCTACATCCTATGCCTCTCCAGATAATTCCTTACCATTCACTATGCAGACTATGGCTGATAGGACCTGAAGTCCAAAACACCTGCAGAGCCAAAGGTTGCAGACCACTGCTCTAAGCCTGCAGTTCGCCGAACATCATAAAATTGCTGTTTTTGATCCGATTGCTGCCCCACAAATACCTTTAATCCTACCAATGAATTGCAATAGTCTCCACAATCCGTATATCAACTGGGCTGCCACAACACTGTTTGTAGTATGTCACTGATGTTGTTAGTCATCTCCCCTGGTATGTCTTTCAGGCTGCTTAGACTCTCAACTCATCATCGGATCCTTCTCCACACTTTCTGTGTTTAATGAATTCCAGGAAGTCATTTAATTCCTAAAGGGCTGTCTTTATCGGTACAACGTTCATTTATCCCCTGTTTTTTTTCAGCTGCACTTTTGCAGAAAATATTTTGCAGAAAAAGCATCAGAAAATATGGGTTGTTGGGGGAGAGCATATAAGGGGTAGGGAGGGGTAGTGTATAGGGATATATAATAAGGGAGGGGGGTTGGGTGGAAGACCCCCCCAAATAAAAAAGAAAATTCAATGATTTGTTTGGGCAAACATTTTTCTGCAAAAAGTGTCGCAAAATAAACTGGCGAAGAATGAACATAGAACCGTCTTTATCCACTCCGTAGGTTGTATGGCTGCTGAACTGATCTAGTGTCAAACACCACTTACAGGACTCTCGTACTTAGATGTATTTTCCTTCGTCATTGAAATTGCATTGTGAAAGTATTTAAAATTGAATTGTGAAACCTAGGCCTTTTTCCCCACTTACAGGACTCTCAGACTTAGGTGTGTTTTCCTTCGTCATTGAAATTGCATTGCGAAGTAGCACTGTCCCAAGGTTTTTTGCCTCCTAGCAAAGCATTCATCTAGCGAACTTTTCTACTATTAATCTAAGCTTCTGTCATCTTGTCCAATGGTCTATTGTCTCGTCTCTCTCTGTCGCTTCTGCTGTGTCCTACCCTAGTGTTTCTCCCTTCCTCCTCCCACACCCTTCCTCTTCTCTGCTCTCCCTACCTACTCTGGTGCTCTCTGTCTCTTCCATCTTCTCCAGATGCTTCTCTATTGACTATCCTGCTCTCCTCACTAAATCTGGTAGTAAGAAGTTTAAAAAGGACATCCTGGTCTCCAACCCAGGCCTCCCTATCGCTGATACCTGGACCAGTGCTGCTTCTAGACAAACCTTCACCGACATCCTTTTTGTTTTTCCCTCGCAAGACCTATGGACTCTTCATATGGTCTCTGTGCTTTCTCCTTTCCCTTCTTCTCCCATTAATGGTGGCACCCGGTGGGAGGCCCTCCTGGCCCCCTTCCATACCTCTAAGGTCATCATTAGTGTCTACCTGAAAGGTATCATCTTGGTCCAAGGCCCTCAGGCCAACCTTCTCCTCTTTGATAGATGCTTCCTGTGCCTTATCAGCTTCCTTTCCTCTCCTGCTGTCCCCTCTCTTCCCCCCACTGCTTCCTTGCTTCCCCCTGCTGTCTCCTCCTTGGCTACCTTGCCCTCTTCTCCTTCCTTTTCTGCCCCCCCTCAGGCTTCTTCTACACCTCCGCTGGGCGTACCTCCTGATTTGTATCCCTTCCCGGAAGTCTTTCAAGGATGGCAACCTTCTCCGTATTGCCACTCTCAACTCTCGCTCTGCTGTCAAACACTGCTCTGACATCTGCCGTCTCCTGGAAGAACTTGACCTTGATGTCCTTGGTCTCACTCAGACGGCCTCATTACGAGGTGGGCGGTAAGAGATACCGGGCACCGGGAAGGAGACGGTAAGGAGACCGGTGCTGGTAATCCCTTACCACCCTATTCCAAGGTCCCTTGGCGGGGACCGTAAGGAACGTGTGACCACACGTCCCTTACGGGTCCCGCTAAGGGACCAGGGCGCTAATAACGGGCTTGCAAGTCACAAGCCCGTTATTAGCGCCCTCCCCATTCCCATTGAGCCCTATGGGGGCTCAAATGGGAATGGGGAATGGTTTGTTCAATGGGGATTTACCGGTCCCGCCAGGGTCGGACTACATCGGTAAGTCCCCATTGAACAAGACTGGACTCGGTCACGGTATGGGAGGCAGCCATGGTGCTAATAGCACCATGGCTACCGCCCATCTCGTAATGAGGCCCATGGTTCACGGCCAGCTCTGTCACAAGCTTTGACACTCTCCTCCCTGATGGCTACAAGATCCTCTCCATGCCTAGGTCCAACCGTTCCTGAGGGGTTGTAGCCCTGATCTTCCCTGAGTGGATCCCTGTCTCCAGGGGTGTTGCTAGGTCTGGAAAAGACCCGGGGCTAAGCTGATGTCGGAACTGTTGGGACTGGGGGCTAGCTAGTCTTTTGGCTGTAGCTCCTGAGATTCTATCCGGGGCTACAACCAAAAGATCAGGGGCTACAGCCCCCTTAGCCCCCCCCTAGCAATGCCCCTGCCTGTCTCTGTCATTCCTGCCCAGGCCTACTTCGCTTTCGAATGCTTTGTCCGCAGGCTCTCCCTCTCTCTCCTGGCCATTCCCTTACTGTGGCTACCACCTATCGGCCACCCGATCAGATCTCCTCCTTCCTTTCTGAGTGGGCTGACCTCTCCTCTTCCCTCCTGGTCCCGACCGCGCAACTCCTCCTTCTTTGAGACTTTAACATCCACCTGGATACTTCCTGTCCTCCCTCTGGACTCTTTTGCGACCTCTGTGACTCTCTCTCACTCTCTATCCTGCCCTCTGGCCCAACTCACTCTGCAGGGCACACTCTGGATGTTCAGACCTTCCCCTTTCTATCCCTCTCACCACTCTCCTGGAGTGATCACTTTCTCCTTTCCTCCCAGCACACCCTCTCTACCCCTCAGGCCTAGCCACCTCTATCACTGCAACCCACCTTCTCGGTTATTTGACCCATGAAGTGTGTGTCAGGTGAGGCTTTCGCCGCCACTTTCTCATCTCTCCTCCCCCTTTGGCTGACTGTAACTCTGACACAGCCCTTTCCATGCTCCGCTCTGCTATATCTGATACTCTTGATGTCCTTGCCCCTGTCATGATGATCCACCTGAAGCCAAAAGCCAAGTGCAACTCCTGGTACGCCTCTGACCTTGTCACCCTCAAATGCAAGTGCAGTGTGGCTGAGAGGAAATGGCGTGCTTCTGGTACATCCTCTGACAAACTGTCCTGCCACCTGATCCAAAGGCAATATAGGCTCTCTGTCCGCACCAAGAAGAGAACTCACATCCAAGCCTGTGTCTCTGCGGCATCTAACAACTCGGCCGAACTCTTTCAAATCTGCAAGGAGCTGGTCAATTCTGCTGCAGTCTCTACCTCTCCTGTCCCCTCCCAGTCCCTATGCACAGCTATGGCTTATAATTTAATTTCAAATACTCAGGACATCCTGTCCTCGCTCCCTTCCTCTCCCCCTCCTCCCTCCACTCCCTGCTCTTCCTCTGGCCCTTCTTCGGCCACCTCCCTCCTTCTCTACCTTTCCCCTGTTCTCCTCAGACAAGGTTTCTAGACACATCTGATCTATTAAAGTCTCAGACAGGTTCACCCCTGTTCCTCCAAAACCATTAAGGATCACATTGACACCCTGGCTGCTGATCTGGTCATCTTCTGTAACCACTCCTTCGCCACCTGAGTCTTCCCTTACCTCCTTGAAGCACTCCCTTGTGGACCCACTTCTTAAGAAACCCTCTGTTGACCCGTCCTGCCTGGCTAACTATCGCCCAATCTCCATCACCCCTTTCCTGGGCAAACTCCTGGAAAAGCTGGCCATCTCCCAGCTTAATCTTCACACTGAATTTGCTGGTTGTCTACATGACCATCAGTCTGGCTTCAGAGCTGCCCAAATGCACAGAAACTGCTCTCCTGGACATCTGTGAAGACCTGCTCTCCAATCTTGATTCCAGCACCCCCTGTGTCCTCATCTTCTTGATCTCTCTTCTGCCTTTGACATGGTCAACCATGCCATCCTGCTCAACTGTCTCTGTGATAACCTGGGTATCACTGATCAGGCCCTGGCTTGGCTGACTTCTTTCCTCTCCGACCGACCCTCTCAGGTCCAACTTGGGTCCTTTCTCCCCTCCATCTCTATCTCTACTTTTAGTGTTCCCCAGGGGTCTAACCTCTCTCCCTGGCTGTTCAACCAATAACTGGCACTTCTTGCCCACCAAATTGTCGCTCTCTTCCCCAGCTTTCAATGCTATGCAGATGAGACTTAGCTCAGTTTCAGGCTCCCTTCAGCCACCTCTTCTCCTTCTCTCATCTCTGAGTGTCTGTCTGCTATCCAGGAGTGCTGTGCCGCTAATGATCACTGCCTTAATGCCAGCAAGACTGAGATTCTCCTCATCAGCACACCCGCTCCCTCCTTTCCTGTTACTCTCTGGTCGGCCTCTCTTGGCCCTCTTCCTACTCCCACCTGTGAGGCTAAAAACCATTGGGGTCATCTTCGACTCCACACTCTCTTTCTCTCCTCACATCTCTGATGTCTCTAAGAAGTCACACTACCAGTTGCACCTCCTTAGAGGTATTCTTCCTTTCCTCTCCTTCCCCCAGAAGGTCACTGTCTCCAGAGCTCTGGTTCTCTCTGGGCTAGACTACTGCAACATCCTCTTTGTAAATCTGCCTGCCTCTACTCTCCGACCCTCTGCAACTCATCCAAAACAGGACTTCGAGACTTGTCTTTGGCCTCAAGCCCACGGATCGTATCTCTCCAGGACTGAAATCTCTGCACTGGCTCCCAGTGGCTGCGAGCATTAAGTTCAAAACCCTCTGCATTGTCCACAAGGCTTTCTGGGGCCCCAATACCTTCAACTCTCTCTTCCTAAATATCTTCCTTCTCAAGCTCGTCGCTCATCTATATCCAACTCCCTCAGGGTCAGTCACTTCTCCAAGAAACGAGTTGGTGGTAGATCTCGTTCATCGGCTGGGGCCTCCCTCTGGAACAGTCTCCCTGCCTCTCTGAAACTTGAGGAGAACCATCTCCAGTTTTGGGAGCACCTCAAGACCTTCCTCTTTGCCTCTGCTTTCTCTCCTCCTCTCCCCTGCTGAACTCCTGGCTGAAACTGCAATGGTCACCTGGCTACCCTCTGTTCTCGGGCCCAGATCCCCTCCCTCCAGTTGCATACCTTCACTGCTCCCTGGCAACCCTTGCACTCCGGGGCTGTTTCTGTATCCCTACAGTCCCCTACCAGCACTTGACACCTGATCCTGCACTTACCTTTGCACCTGCCACCAGCTGACTGCACTTCTTATTTATTTTACTGTTTATCCTATGTACTGCACTTCCACTCTCCCTTCCCCCTCGCACTTTTCCCCTTCCCCCCTCCCATGCACTAGCGCGATCCCAATGTCACCTGGCTAAGTAGGATGGATGCCTTTGTCTTCTCACTGTTCCCCTCCCTTGCCTCGTCGCGCCTTGAAACACTTGTGTATAGGCACGTTATAAATGCCATATCATATCATAGTAACATTTAGGTGCAATTACTCGCTCTCTGACTCCAAAAAACCAGCCTTGAAGAAATACCTGGAAACTAATTCATGGAAACGACTAACTACCCACTCTTGTTCGTCCACTGCGGCTTCCCTACTGCTTGTTCGCATGAAGAATACAACTAAGACCTAAGACCATGCATTGACTTCAGAACTCTTTACCTTCCCACTTTGAGAGACACCTATTTTCTCCCTCTCACTCTCAACATTCTAGATTCTCGAAGGGGAGCTAAGATCTTCACCAAGCTCAATCTTTGTGGGGCTTATCATCTTGCTCAAATCTTTAATGGTGAGTAGTGGAATATTAGCATACACTGATATATGTGTGCAGTCTCTCCGGACTGAGTAATCCTCAGTGGATGATACAGCAGACTTTCCCTTCTCATATGACGAGCCCTGTTTGTCCATGTTCTTTACCAGTTATGGGCCTTAATCACTTTGGACCGATAGATTCAATTCCATTGCTGTAGACTTACATAGACATTAAGAATACACGTGCATTGTATGAATACTTTATCTGATTGCTTGATTTTGCTCATTTATATAAACATTCCAAAACCTGGTGTGGAAGTAAATTGATGTCACTTTAACAGATGCAACCATACAACTGTGCATTAACTCGTCTTGAGCAGTGAGCAATGTGTTTACTAACCGCGTGGGCTGAGCGAACTTATCTTGATAAAATATCTTTAGCTGGTTCTAAAAATCATGAGTTTGCTGCCCAATAGTCTTCAATAGTCACTTGAACGGTTTTCCATTGTAGCTTCATGTTTCGCTGAGGGAGAAGGGAGGTGTGTGCTCTTTAAGAAGGTTTAGGCACCATTTCATATGTGTAAATGCAATAATTCCGTTTTTAGGCAATTTAACATTATATTTAGCACAATCCTTCATAATGTATGTAGGAGTACTTCTGGGTCATGATACAAACTTTTCAAATAAATCAGTAGCATTGGTTTTCTAATGGATCCTTTGCGTAGAAGTTTCATTAGCATTGAAACAGCTAGATGGAGTTTATGAAAACACATTCATCATTCTCATATTTGTGTGCACTCTAATGTCTACAAAAAGAAATAAAACCATTGAGCATACCTAAAATGTTTTGAAGCATCTAGCAATTTCATTGCTGATGTCTTTATGCCTGTATCATACATGTGTCTTCCCATTCGTAAGTGTGTTCATGTGTCTACAAATTCCTTTTTCAGGTTGTTGCTAATGGCGTCAAAGTATTCATGTGAAAGATGGAAGGAATCAGGCCCCTGCTGTGGCTCCACCCGCGTTGTAGTGTGGTGGAGGGACAAGGCTGCCCTATCTTCTGTATCAATTGCCAAACTAAGGAGGAGGTCAAGGCTGTGGCAAGACCAGCTCTTCTCACTTGTTGTTCACTTGTGTTGTCGTGTCATGGTGCACCTGTGCAGGAAACTGTATTAAAAACCTAGGTCCATGCTTTCTTGCACAAGTGCTTCCCAGAGCGCAATAATAGGCAATACATTTTAAGGCCAGTTTTAAATGTACAAATATTAAGTGAGACAGGTTCTTCCTCCAATGGACATATTTTGGTATTATACTGCTTCTGGCGAAAAGCTTGGACAATGCTGGTGTCATCTCGAACGCCGACCCCAATTCTTTTCAGTGCTTCATCCTCCTCCCTCAATCCAGTATTGTATGTAGTGAAGTTCTCTTGTGCACCTTCAATCTCGTTTTATAATGACATTGTGCAATAGTTAGCAGGTAGATTCTATTCCCATTGTTCTGATATATGGATGTTTCCAGCTGAACCCATCCCAGTTAACCACCAAAATTGAACAGGTATCTAGGTAGTCAGTTCCGTAGTAAAATGTTCCACTAGAATATAGTCAAGGTGTTGTGTTCCTTCATCCTGATAAAGGCCCATTTTAACCCTTGCATAGCAATAGTATTAATTGATTGTGTGCCATGGGGTGATATCATATTCTCTTATCTCCAAGGCAGCGGGAACCTGATCAAATGCGGGTTTTTGATTTTACAGGAAAAAACTAGTAAACTATGCAACCCAGTGTTTGGATTCAGTAATAATATTCACTGTATTTGCTGCCAAACATCCCCAACTCTCCAGTGGCCAGAAATCTTTCACAGTAAAGGTTTTGGAAGCCACGATTAGATCTTTCCAAGGCTTTGACCTACTGTCTGCCTATCAATCACATTTTTGTCGTTTCCCTTCAATCTGTGTATGTGTGCCAATCTTTCATCTTGACAATGACATTCCCTAATAGTTTGTAATTGTTAGTATTTGTAAAAGAAATGAGACAACAAGAAAGTCAAAGAGATTGTGGTGGTGGTTTAAAAAAAAGAAGAATATCAAGATATTCTTGGGTGGAGAGAAGAGCTAATCCCAACAGGAAGTAACGAAATAAAGAAAACATAAAGCAACAGCACGCTGAAAACAAGTCCAGCTATGATCAGAGTAAGTGATGTACTGGTATATGACAATTGGATTCTAGGTGTCTTTGGTAGGCTCTAGGGATCAAAAACAACCACTTACTCTTAACAACAGGCAAACAGTAGCCATAGCTTGGACATGGTGAAGAAATGGCTGTACACAGTGTAGGGTACAACAGGAAAGACAAGTACATTGAGAATGGTAACACTACATTCCTCTAGATGGATGCAATGTCTTACCATTATTGGCTCTGGGGTGGAGACCAACCCAGGAGTCCTACTATCCACAGAGTGGGAGCAATAACAGTGGACAGGTTCAGAAATGACATCGACAACCAGAGTGGAAAGAATGGCCAATTAAGCAGGAACATAGATCAAGAAACCAGGACACAAGAGATCAAGAATGGCACAGGAGAAATTAGACAGAAATGGAGACGATGAAAGCAAGGTAAGTCCGGAGAAGTAAGGAGATGAAAACACGCCTGATGCGAGAGGCATCAGAGGGAGCAAAGGTACAGGTAAGCCTTGGGTGGATTAGCAGAAAATAGTGAGTTCAATACATGGAGGAGTCTTCACCAACTCAGCAAATAGCTGGGAGAGTCACTGGAAGATAGGCACTGAGGTGCTCATTGTGAAATCTGCTGATTTTTCACGCTGATTTCAACTTGAGGCAATGATCATTATTGCCTCTGGAACAAAGAGGAACGCAAATTCATTATCACTTTACTGCCCTTCCAGCTATGATCGATGCATATTTGGATGCACATTTCCTAAAATATTGCATGCCAGCGGTAAGCTTATGGGTGGCTTTTTAAGATGGAGGTCAGTGTAGATAGGTTTGGCCACCTCCTCCCCACCAGGGTGAATCTTTAGGCAGTTGGGAACAGCTGAGAATAATCAAGATCCCTCCTTCCAGTCTTGGCCCCAAGGATTTCCTATGGTAACCAGAATGCAACAGTAGCATATACTCAAAACCTGAACTCGCATATGGCATGGATATGCTTAAAAATGATTTTCTGTGCTACATTTCCCTCTAACAGTCCTGAATCCCAGATCTTACCAAAGCTCTTTAATGCCTCAGGGTTCTCAGGGTTCTCAGCGCTAAATTAATCTTTTTAACATAGCATAATTGAATAGATACACTCCCAATCAATCCTCCAATTCAATAACCATTGTCGGTTCATCTCCAGGGTTGTACACTCATCTTTGTAGAAGGGGGATTCTAAACAAGTCTCTTGGAAATAACAAATATTTAATTATTTTGGTTTAAAGACTAGGGACATTCCAGCTTGCAATTTTATATTGTTCCTCCTCTCTTGGTTTCCTTATGTATGGGTGCAGAAGGGGGAAACTGACACAGTTGTCCTGCTTCTTGGCATAACATTGTATTTAGTGAAAAAATGAGGAAACATATCTGTCCCTAACTCTAAGAGGGATTTCCCTACCTCAAGTTAGGAATGAAGGATTCTGTCAGAATGTCTAAGTAAATGAAAAGGGTCCAACGTCATGTTTCAAAATGCCTATTTCTATTCCTCCCACTTGCAACTAATACTAAAGAGGTAAAAAAAAAAACTTCTTGGTCCAGAGTAATGACTCCCTTAGCCTGGACAAGGTTTTTTGTTCTAGTTGCAGGTGGGTACTTCGCCTGCGAGAATGACTCCTTTTTCCATGTCTCAGTTCCTCTCCTAGATACAAAACAAAGTTCCAGCGTGTGGTTTTCTAAAGTTCTCAGTTCAAATCAAAACGGTAAAGTTCCAACTCAAACATCATTTCTTATTGATATGATATGTTATGATCGTTTATTTATATAGCGCCGATACACAATGTGTTTCAAAGCGCTTCAAGGCAAGGGAGGGAACAAGGGAAAATACAACCACATTCTTACAGGCCATGAACAGTAAGGATGTGAAATTAACTATCATACTCGGCCTGATGACATTTCAGATAGTGCAAGAGCTAAGATATAGATAAGGAAGAGAGGGGGAGAGTGGGAAGGAAATGGAAACAGACAGGTGACTACCGTACTAGGCCTGACAACATTTCTGGTAGAGCCGGAGAAAAACAAAAGGTGAGGGAGAGGGGTGCAGAAAGGGAGGGGAGGAACAAACAAGCGACTATCATACTAGGCCTGACGACATTTCAGATAGTGCTGGAGGGATGGTGGGGAGGAAAAAAAACAGTAAAGGGAGGGTGGAGGAAACAGACGAGGTTGCTATCATATTAGGTGCAGGGACAATTCTGATAGAGTAAGTGCATAGAAGAAAGTAAGGGGAGGAGATGGGAAGAGAGGAGACAAAAGAGTAAGCAGTCAAAAAGAGTGGAGAAGCAAGAGTGGAGAGAGAATACAATTGACCATAGTTAACTCCACTATTGGGTCCCTGGGGAGTGCCTCCCTTCTCCAGGTATCTTGTTCTCTATGCTTCCACAGTGCTCAAGGAATGACTCCCTTCCCTGGGCCTTCCTTGGCTCTGCTTCATGGTACACATGACCAGGGTATGGCTTCCTTCCCCAGACCTCTCTGGGCTTCGCGGTACACAATACCAGGTGTATGGCTTCTGTCACCTGGTCTCTTTTAGGCTCTTTATCAAAGTTCACAGAAGCTGGGGAATTGACTCCCTTCAACCAGGTCCTCCTCAAGCTTTCCGAGACAGTTCACAAATCCAGAGGGAATGACTCCCTGGCTTTTATGTACCAAGAAAATGTCTCCATTCTTTTGGTCCTGTATTCTCACAGTTCCTCTCAACCAGTGGGTATGCTTTTCTTCCCCTGGTCTTTTTCTCACCTTGATTCACTGCACTGTAATAGTTGGTTCCAGACCACTAGGATTCTGCTGATTTCCTTTGGCAGACCGGGTTCACTCTTCTTCTAGGTGTTGTTCTAAAGATTTGGATATCGATTTGTGATGCTCTTCTCAACTGGGTGTGCGTCCCAGGCCCGTAGTTCTCATTCTAGTTTCTCTGTTTGACCTGGCTCACCCCTCTGCCAGGTACTGTGCCAAAAAGAGGATTTGCGATGCTTTTCTATATGGGGTGCAGGTCCCAGACCCGACTTTTGCACCCCTTGAAGTCTTCCAAAGCCCCACAAAGTTTTCAGGGGAAAACCCTGGTACCTGTGAGGGGTTTGCCTACTTTCACTGGGTGGTATGCGGGTCTCTGCAGTCTTCATTCACTTTACCGGGTAATGCAGTGGCTCTGCAGCTCTGCAGCATTCTGCTATTCACAGGCAGTGTGTCTGCCTTCGACTGTGACATCCAGCAGTCTTCGTCAATTGGAGGTTGGCTCGCATAGATTTCCGCGGTGTCCGCTCACAGTGAACAGTCAATGAGCTTTCCAGCAGGTCAGTAAACGTTCAAAATGCCACCTTCATATTACTTCATACTACTCAGATTTTCTGCTCTCAGGATCCCGGCTCTTCAAGGGATGACTTCTCTCTGTGTTCCTCCAGGGAGGGTCGAACACTCTTTTGAGTCCATCCTCACTTTTTATGCTCTGGCAGTGTCCACATTGGTTCCGCAGGGCGTTTCTCTTGCTCTGCACTTCTTCTTCGACACAGTAATGACATAGTCAATCTCTGCTGACTTAGTTGGACTTTTCCTCGTCCCAGTCTTCCAGAGCACTTCGGGTAGGTAGTCCCTATGATTCCTCATCTCAGTGTTTCTAAAGAGGGTTGGGTTATCTACCCTACACAAATACATCGAAGTGTGGAAAACTAGTGTGCCCTGTATTGGCTAGGAGGATGAGGAAGGTTGTGATGCAGTGTGGATATACCCCATTCTCCCTGGATAGTTGTCCCTAGTCCCATAGGGTGGATCCCTCCCCAGGGGTCCACCCGCTGAGTACCACCCCGAAGGGGACTATCGGGTAGCAGCCTCACCTCCCTGGACTCATGGGAAGGGTCTGCCCCTAGGGGAGAAGCAACGAAATCCAAGGATTTGTCACACTTTGCATCAAGTTTTTGTTCATAGACTCATTCCAAAAGGGCTGAATTAATCCCTTTTTTTGCGAGTAGGTCCCAGTAGCCAGATTTATCAGGCCACATGGACCCACACATTTTTTGCAGTCAGTTCTACCAACATAGTGTCTGGTGTCTGAATCTTTACCAGACCACCGCCAGATCTGCACTTTGTTTCTATGGAGTCATAAGCTATAACTATCTCCATTTTCTCAGGTGGGTGTAGACAACCTTTACAATCTTGGAGCAGATGTGTGCTATTTTATTGATATCTTTCACCTTCTCACCTCTACTGGGTAGAGTCCCCAATATACTTCTTATACTTCTACAGTACGTGAGCATTCTCATCATGTATGCTTGCTGCATTGGCAGCCAAGGGCAGACTCTAGGCCAGACAAGCATTGATTAGATGTCCATATCGATTCAGCAACTCGTATTAAATTTCCAATTTCGTCCTCGATATATTTTGGTAAGCCAGCACATTTCTACTGTAGTGCATGGTTTTATTCCTTAGATAATCCGATGTACCTCTCGTCTGGGAACAGAGTTGAAGAACCCTAGCTAATATCACTGGAAATTAACAGTCATCAGCCCCTTTTGGTCTGGAGAGATGTTTCTTGGTTAATGTTTCTTGTGTGGTCCTGTGAAAAGCTGATTGTTTCTATGCAATGGTGCTGATGATTCCTCTTTCATAACCACTTGTTTTTAGTCACAGTCAGATACAGTTCATCTAGTGGAAGGGCTTGAGAAGGCATTCTTACACTACGGCTTTTCTCTCCTCTAGCACTACTACAGGCAGGATCACCAGAAGGTGAGGCGACAAATAAAACCTGGGAGCAATGTTGATAAGAGAGGAATTCTATATGGTGCAATATTCACATTTGTTCGACTATCAGATGGACAATCTTACCTATAAAGGCATGTAGTGATTACTTTGTTTTTATCATACTGATGAAAAAGTGGCTTCTGCATGTGCTGATTAAATCAGACCCCTGCCCCCATTGTCTGTAGTAGATGCCACTGATTTATTGTGCTTCATCAGCAACATCATTTTCCTACCAATTCTGCCATTCCTTCGGCCTTGAAAGTGTTGGATCTTCGTCACAACTTGCCATAGTACACATTAATATGTGCTCCTTCGGAAGCATAATGAGTGCTGCCATGGATGGATAGAGTTCACGCCCCCCACCTGTTTTGGTTGGAATCCACATTTGTTTGGACAATTTTTCCCTTATTAATTCTAGCTCATAGAGGTTGCATTAGCACATGTATGTGAACAATGTTAGTGGGTTGGGCACTTTTTCTGGCACTAGTGGGCGGATAACACACGTCATGCGCATTACCAGGAGCATATCATGTGGTATCCGAAATGATTGTCAAAGGGATGTGATTTTCAGCAGTCATTTCTCTGTGCAAAAGCACATTTCTTAAAGGTAATGGGTTAAGTGCAGCTACTGGACCAAAACCTCCTAACCAAGTGTGCCTGTGAGCCACTTCATGCATAAGTGATACATTCACAATACATTAGCACTTGCAGGCAAACAAAGAAATGCTATAGTTAGTGGGTTTGGCACTTTGTTGTGGCACTAATGAAGTACACACATACGCAAAGTGCATTACCAGTGAGAAATACTTTGTGTTATTTAAATTCTTGTAAAGTGAATGTGATTTAGAGCACTGGTATCTCCCTGCAAAAGCAGACTTTTGAAAGATAATGGCTACCAGCTGCTCAACCTAAAACCCTTTACCCACCATGTTTGCGATGACAAACATAAGAAGTCTATACTGAATTTTGAAAAATATAAGTTCAATCTACAGTCAAGGCAGTAGCCCACTTATTTTTGTGCTTGTAAAACTTGGAAGCCACAATAAACAGTGACATACAAATATACAGTGCACCATTCGTAATGGTGTGAATTGTAGGCAGTTGATGAGGCCATCAACTGGGGATCACTAAAGTGGGAGAAGGTGTTTCTTGAGGGCAATCTTGAAGTTGGGTATTCTGAGAATGTCCTTTATTATAGGGGCTATCGAATGCCAGTGGTGAGAAACGAGTATTGTGAAGGCGCAAAAGTAAGAAGGTGCACAGGAAGAATATGCAATGGTTAGGATGAGGAGGGCCTGGGAGCAAAGGACATGAGTAGAGGAGTAGCGGGAGATTTGTAGACAGGGAGAAGAAGCTTGAAGAGTGAATCATTTTGCACAAATAACCACAATGCATGAAGAAGGTGTGGAGTGGTATGGAAACAATGTGCGACGCGTGTCGGATGTAGGAAGCCAACCTAAGTACATATGAAAAGGAGTAAAATGGAACCCCCATAAGGACAATGGAGCAGCAGTCAGGTTTGCGCTGGGCAATTGTTTTTAGCAGTGTAAAAGATAAGATGGTGGCAGATTTCTGGATGTTCAGCACACTGTGTCTGTCAGACGTGGCCATGGACGTGATAAACTGTTGGACTTTGAGGTTGCCGGTAGAAGACCCTCATGACATTGCATGTAAGGGTGGATTGGGTCCGAAGTTTAGGTGGAAATTATAAAGGCTTGGAAGAAGAGTGCTGCTTAAAACTGGGAAAAATATACCTTTGATTTTCAAGGAGTTGTTAACGTGCTGAAGAAATAGCAGTTTAATTCTCAGCAGATGTACAGGCAAAAGTTTATTAACAGAGGTTTCTTGCAAGAAAACAGACAGCATCCAATCCTAACCCCGAAATCCTCTAACTCTGCTCTGCTTATACTCTGCAAACTTCTAGACCCCATATCTTCGAACAGGCCCACATAGGCCTTCTGGCACGCAGTTCCCGACTACCATAAAACAAAATAAATCATGGTATCGTCACAAAAGTCTGTCCTCTATATCCATGGTTCTCCAGTATCATGTAGCAATCGACTTCTGGATCAGGGTGATGAATTTCACACCTTCTGTTTCATCCATCTCAGATGATGGGTCTAGGTCCTTCACACCCTGATGCACATTCTGTCTCCTATGTAGGGCTCATTGCCTTTTAAAACAAATCTGGTACAGTCCACAAAATGATGGGTCGATGGCCTTCACCCAGTAACTCGGGGCTCGCCAGAAATTCCTGAGTTCTGCATTTTCTGTGGCACGCATGCCCAGTTCCGATTTTCACATAAAAGCATTACCTTCAGTAAACAGAACAGGAAAACCAAAACAGAGCCGGGTGTGATTTAAAGAAAAATAACAATCACTAGGGCGGGGGGCATGTGCGTGCATAAAAGGCATCAAAGGAGTAACGAAAGGTTTATTTAAAGAAAGCCTTGGATACCATTACTGTTATTTTCATCACCCTCCCCTACCCAATTGTATCCCGCCCAACATCACTTTACACCTGGTATAACTTCTGGTGGGGTACACACGTTCACAGAGTTAAGCAACAAGCAACATAGAAGCATCTAGTGAAGAATGGCATAGCCACATGTGATATAAATGGGTAAGCTCAATATAAAAGAAGGGACAGAGAATATGATTTGGGTATCATCTGCAAACAGATGTTATAAAAAGCTGAAGGATGTTATAAGTTTGCTAAGAGGGGGTTGGGAGGCAGATGAATACATCATCCATAGCTTCTGCCCTTCCTCTGCATCAAAAACCACGAAGGTGAGAGACATTACTCACCAAGACAGCCGTTCCACCCTTATCCCCCACAGGTTTGGGAACAATGTAAGCTGAAGATGGAAAAAACATTCAAACTAATCAGATGACATTTGGTGACGAGCAGGATATCCTGGGGTGACTGCATAAAATACCACACAAGAAGGAGTGCCTTTAAATAATTGTTGTGATGACATTTGGAGAGCGCTTATGGTACAATACCCAGACTCATCAGATATGAATGCAATTATGACCCGTAAAATGGGAGCAGATGAAGATTTGATATGATATGATAGGTTATTTATAACACACTTAATACCCAGAGGTTTATAAGCACGGACCCGGGGATCGAACCTGTGTTGCCCTGCATCGTCGTGCTTCCAAGGCGAGCGTGTTACCCCTGAGCTATCCTCCCGAGATTTGGCTGCATATATATAGGACATTTAAGAATAATGGAGACTAGAGACTAGGGAACCATGGGACAAAAACATAACTATTTTTTATCACGTTTTATTCCAGGGACTTCTTGAAGAAGTGTAAAGAAAATTGTGGAAATGAAAGCAAAACCATGGGCTGAAATACAATCCACTATTGTTCACCATTGTCGACTAAAACAAGAGAAGGACAGAAAGAAAGTTGAAGACAGAAAGATTGAGGAAGCAAGGTTGGTCCAGAGAAAACTGTCAAAATTGACAGTGGACGAGCAGTGCTGACAAGTGGGGGAGAAGGTTATAATACCTAAGAAGTGCAACAAGCACAGCCAGGAATGAACAGCAATTTTGCGGGTAGAGGAGAGTATAAATATTATCCCTGGGGAGGAGGGTTTGCACCCAGAGGCAGAGGGTTCGAATTCCAAGCTCCGCAAAGAGGAGGGTTTAATGAGGGCAATCACAATTCAGAGGGCCCCCACAACAGTGTTGGACATGTGGGAAAATGGGACACATTTCACATGTATGCAGAAGTAGGGAGGAATGCAGCAGAATTGGCAATCAGTAGACCCAAGAGGAGGGCAAGCATACCCCCTACCGTATAGCACAGAACCACCAGAATATTATGCCCAAGAACACACACAGTATCGAATACCAGCGCCACAAATACAGCAGATGCAACAGGCAATGCAACCTCAGACACAGCAAGCACTAATGCAGGCACAGGTACCAGCACAACAGAACACAATGCCACTGTGGGAGGCAATCATATTACTGCAGACACCTACATATAGAATAGGGGGTGTGACAGTAGTGGGAAGGAATCCATTTACTGGTGCGGGACTGAATATGTATACACAATAGGACATCCCACAGAAAAACATGATGTGTTTCATCCTATCGATTACACCAGACCCACAAGAGGAACCAAAGGTCGGGGTGACTGTAGGTGACAAGACATTTTCCCTCTTAGTAGATATGAGGGTGAGTTGATCTTGTGTTAGAGAGGGTAAGTTCCCAATGTCAGGCATTTCCATGGATGCAAAGGGATTTTCTGGGGTGACAATTACGGTTCCTTTTAAGTACCAACTACCTATCACTATAGGAGATAATGACATGTCTATGACATTATTATATTCTCGCAAGACACCAATTAACATATTGAGGGGAAACTTGATGAGTAAACTAAACATGATGATCTCATTCACTGGAAAGGGGTTAGTATGTTCTACCTCAGGGATCCATTACGTAAATTCACAAGAATTCATAACAGCATTTTATGGTCAGAAAACACCAGGACGGGTGAATGTAAGCATCCCCAGAAACTCACCCCCCTTATTGAGAGGCAATGAAGGACACACCCCAGGAGGGAATGAGACCAAGACCAAGTGCGGGTGAGATCAAAAGGGTTTTTATCTAAATCAATATAGGGCATGCAAAGGACTCTGTAAACTCTGAGAGCGCTCCGTCTGACAACAGCAAAGACAGGCCTACTTATTTACAGAACAACGTCATGGGTGACACAAGCTATAGGGGGCACATAATCATGGGGATTGGGTGGTGATGTCTGGGGGTAAACATTGTAGATAGTTGCTCCTTCAGGATTGGTGGACGTTGGTGCTGCACCATGTGGGGTTGGAAGGTCAGCTGGGCTCATCGGGGTGGAGTGCCGGGCCGGACATGACTTGTAGTGATGATTGGTAATTAAACTGACATTTGCCCTTGTGGCCACACATTCACACCCATTCGTCACACTTCATGCTTCCGTTGGCTTATAACTCTTGTAAGCACTGACCTTAGATCAATACGCAGACAGGAAAATTGATGTGCGATCGGAAGTGTCCCAATACATCAGTTGTGAAGATACCTTAGGTTCAAACAAGCTAGTCCCATGTGCATAGTCAGGGGCATGGGAGGGGTTACTCGATCACCCTGTCTTGTTAGATTCGGTGAGGGATGGTATTATGATCTGTTGGTACAAGGGAGGATGCTCCCCTTTTGAGGGCCAGTAACTTGGGGTTGGCGGAGATACCACTGGCCCATGGGGGGCATGTGACTGGTGCCTGAGAGATGCTGGGATTTAGGACCAGGTAGCTCGTAAATCATGGAGTCAGGCTGTGGCGGCCTCTGACATGGGGGAGGTAGATGCTTGAAATGGGTCCAGCAGGGTCGGAGGGGAGGCGAGACTGTGCTGTTCGAACACCAGCTATCTCTGGAGGGCCTGGGCGGGAGGAGGGGGAGATGGCCTTGCAGCTCTGTGTGCGGCATCCTGCACAAAGCAGTGTACTGTCCCTTGGGTGAGGGGCTTTCTCTCCCCCTCTCCCCTGCTAATACTACTGAAACTGCACTGAATCTGCAACTGGGCCATTCACCGTTCTCGGCCCAGCCACTCTCCCCTGCACTGCCTCCACGGCAACCCCTGCACTACGGGACTGTGTCTGTATCCATACAGCCCCCCTTCCCAGCACTTGTCTGCACTTACCTCGCACTTGCCACCAGCTGGCCCTTGTTATTTATCCTGTATGCTGTATGCTAATAACCCTGTACTGCACTTTCCCCTCTCCCTTCCCCCATGCACTTTTCCCTTCCCCTCTACCCTTGCACTTGCGCGATCTGAAAGACACCTGGCCTAGTAAGATCGTTGTCTGTCTCCCCTTGTTCCCCCCCCCCCTGCCTCGTCGCGCCTTGAAACACTTGTGTATAGGCGCGTTACAAATGCCTTATCATATCATATCATATCATATCATATATCATATCATATCATATCATATCAACACGTGGGGTCTCTAAGATAACTTGTATGCATTTGCATTAGAAGGGATACTAGCTGGGGGCCATACCTTTTAGCACAGCATTTCACATCTATAGTTGACATACGAACATCAGGTAGTGTTAGGCAGGTGTATGTGTAAAGAGGGCAACGCATGTTATTGTATGTTGTCATCAGTTAGCCAGTCTTCGTACATCTTCACATTATAAACAATATCTGTTGCATATTACTCTTTACCCATTCTTCTTCACATTAGCAGTGAACGTTAGTCAACACGACATATATTACATAAATGGTTTCTACACATTACAAGAGTTCTCGGGGTAGGCAGGGGTGTGGGGCGCCACACAGTCTAAAGCTGGGGCTTGGTACAGGGTCAGGGCATGCAGGTTTTGGACTGGTTTCAGTTACTTCCTAATGTTCCCGTTCATAGCTGGGGCAATGATGTACCGCGGAAGGTTAACAGCTGCAGTGTTTTATTTTGTTGTTTGTTCATGTCTGGTGGCTCGTGAGAACGAGTCCTCAGCGGATCTGCCATGCGGCGGGGGGTGGGGGAAGTGTGGGCCTCTGCGAGCGCGGTCGAGTGGGGGTCAAGCTGCAGCTTTCAGTGTGCACGTTGGCTCTGCCTGGGTTAGATCTAAACGTTTTTAACAAAAAGGGAGTTGGCTTAGTACAAGATGGCGTCTGTGCTCTGCCACATAAAGTGGTGGTGCAGCCTCACGTGTCGGTCTGCAGCCGCCCTGCCACCTGGGCCCGGGGGCCGGTGGGCTGCCGATGAGTCATGAGTCTTCACCAGGGTGGGAGCTGTAGTCGGAGGGGGTCCTATTGACCTATCCTCCCCTACATTTCCCCCCTTTCGTTACTTAAGTAACGAATACCTTAGCTCCCCCAACCGCTAGCACTCCTTCTCAGCTAACACTGCCTCCTCCCAGGCCGGTGTCCCTTTTATTGGCATCCAAGCTCTGCAAACCCCCCGGAGGCTTTCCCCCCTTCTGGCATACTCATCTGGTGTGCAGGTCATACATATACATCCCCCATCTCCCTCCAGGTCCACCCATACCTCTGTGTACCATTCTAGTTCCAAGGGCTCGTTTATAGTGGTATGATATAACCTATCCACTATATCCCCATCATAATATATGGGTACCATTCTAAACTTGGGTTCTGAATCCTCACCAGTTTGTATGTGTGCTTCCTGTTGCATTCATGCCCCTCCTCTGGCGTTGCCCATTGTCACCATCATCATTGTTCCATTTGGGACTGCGTTTGCGCAGCATCGAAGACCCAGCTGGCACACACAAAGAATCACAAGCAAAAACACGATGAGGGGCATCAGTAGTTTCACTGCAAGCCCCATCCAGGATGGCACCCATGAAAAAATGTTGTCGAACCATGTGCTTGATTCTGCACCACCTTCTTTCTTCATGCACGGCGGCGATGACGTGCGATAGAGTCCCATTATCAGCATCTTCAGAAGGTACAAAAGTGCAACAGGCACTTCTGATTTTTAGGCAAATGCCTCCATCCATCGCCGTCAACAGGTCTAGGACATACCTGTTTTGCATTGTCATTAATCTCAGAGCCCTTAGCTCCATCTTGATCACGTTGAACCCTTCTTCAGTGTTGTTAGCCAATTGGATCAGCTCCCACCGTCTTACCTGCAGCCACTTTGCGTTTGCAGTGCCTGAATGCTTGGAATGAGGGAGGCAAAGAAGGTTTCGGCTGAGCTGAATAACCTGTACCTGTCTGGGATTTGTGCCAAGAGTTCTGAAGAGGCCCTTGATATGTAGTTTGACGACCTCCGTTTTCTGGATACGATTTCTTCGGCGTTCCCTTCTGACAGGGCGTACAGTGGTGGCTCTTCAGTGGGTGGGGCGTTGGCTGCTGCTTGGGTCATCGTCCTGCCCCCTTCTCCGATGTGGCTTTCCGGTATTACCATTAGAGCTGAGTGCAGTGTCGCCACAGAACACGTGCCCCTCCATGATGGTGGGAGGTGCATGTACGCTGTTTTCCACAGACCCAGTAAGTGTCCATTAATGCTGCTGTTCCCTTCTACATATCTGGGATCATCAGGCTTTTACTGCAGTTCGTGTTTCTTCCCATGTCGATTTTCCCTTCTCCCAAGAAGCAAAGTTCATTTGAGATTTCTTTCTGTAGTTTGAATGGTTTTTCTATAGCGCTCACCCAGGTCAGTATGGCTATATGTTCTGACCAGACTGTGGTACATGTTTTCGCAATCCATTGTAGTTTTTCGGTCGGAAGCCCTCGCAGTGCTTCAGCCTGCACGTTACCACATCGTCTTTCCATTTATTTTCTGAAAATAGTGTTCCCTTTATTACGAAGAACGGTTCTTTCAAACACACCACTCCTTGGGCTCTCGAGTAGCACGTTTTCTCATTCTGCAGCATTTCAAAAGATACCGTGTGTGCCTGGAAGGTGTTCTTAATTCTGCACAGGGTGAGATGGAGGAGACACTGGGCATCTGCGAGAGGCAATTCTTGTGGCATTAAAACTTTAGGTGTGCCTGAGGCATGGGGGATCAGTGAGCACACGTAGCAACTTTCATTAGTCGTTCGTTTGACTGTGGAGCTCATGTCTGCATACCATTTATTCGACTGATGTGGGTGCCTGGGATGTTCTATTGTATCTAGTCCCAGGCCAGAGTATTCGTCATATCTCTTCCTACCCACCTCCCTCCTCCTTCTACTGCTTTTAAGAAATGCTTTCGCGTTCCTGGCTTCATGTAGTAAGGACTTCCTTTCCCCGGCCCCCCCTTCTCCACTTCCTCGTACAGAGTCATAAACTTGTCAGCCATTTCAACATTTGTTTCATTCTCTCTGTGGTGTAGTAATTTTCTCTAGGAGGATCGGTTGTCGTTGTGGGCAGGGTAGCAGTGGTGTCATATAGCCATGATATAACAGAGGGATGCCGGTCATTTAGCTCATGTACACTGAAACTTATTGCATTGTGTTGGGGCTCTGGAGGGGTGGTTGACTTGTTGTTAGTATCGTTCTGACATTTTGCCTGGTCTGGGTGGGGGTCGTACCCCCATACCAGCTGGAAACCATCCCATATTAAATAATTACCCTCCTTAAATGGTTTGCTTGCATTTTCCATGTTGGTTCCATTACCCCCCCCCCTCATTTATCTCAATGCAGATAAATGCTATTATCCAATAGAGTACCAGGCCAAACATGAGTGTGAAAAATATAATTGCACAGACAGTCAAACCGCATTCATATGAATATGTACGTAGATCAAAAGTAACATTTCTACTTCTAGCGTCCCTATTTCCAGTTGTTGCAGGCTGCCTGTTCGTTGCCATGGTTTCTCCTAACATAAAAGACATATTAAGCATATAGTTGCATTCATATTTGCATTTCTAACTTTGGAAAGGCGAGAGAGAGCAAGAGAGATGATGTAAAAGTTATAGTGTGAACATGAATGTACTGAGTATGGAGATGGGGTGGAAAGGAGTAATTGAAGAAGAGAGAAAAAGAATGTCAAAGAAAAAGAGAGAAAGGCAGAGAGAAACAGGTAATTTTATTCAATACTGTTTTACTTCTTGCTGTAAACAACGTTATAATACATTTGTCATTCTGTAAACCATGCATGTTCATGTGAGTAAAATATATATATATATTTTTTCACAATTACTGCTCTATTCTTGCGTATTTTCCCTGTCAGGGCTCTCTGCACTTTCTGCTGGTCCCACTCTGTCATAGGCTTTTCGGACGTCTGTCAAATGTATCCAATATCTCAAGCCCTTCACTTTCACTGCTGTGGGCATGCAAAACACTACTTCGTATGGGCCATGAAATCTTGGAGCATTCCACCTACGAACGAAACTCCTGACATAGACCATCTCGCCTGGTTCTAGCTGACCTGTTGGGTTTCCTTGTTCTGGAGCTGGTGGTTCACTCTCCCCCTCACTTGGGAATGGTGGTGCAAGTTGTTTTGCTATCATGCGGGCTGCCTTAGTAAGTTTTGTCAGGTATTCATTGAATTCCTCTCCTAGTACAGTGGCACTTCTGTGTGCATCCGAATGTCTGCGGAGAGGTGACTGTGCTGTGTTCATTCGTCTTCCTGTCACAATCTCATGTGGTGACAAATGGTGGTCTTTGCTGGGCTGATTTCTCAGCTCAAACAAGGCCAACGGGAGACAATGCACCCAGTTTTTTGTAAGGGTGAAGCACAATTTTGAGAGTCTTCCTTTAAGTAGTCCGTTTATTTTTTCTACCACGCCGTTACTTTGCGGGTGATAAATCGAGCATAATTTGTGTTTGATTCCTAGCATTGATGTTACTTCTTTGAAGAGATTATTCACAAAATGTGTGCTGTTGTCAGAGTGAATCACGTCACAAATTCCCCAGCGGGGTAATACTTCCCGCACTAGAAACCTTGCAGCGCACTTGGCCTCTGGGCGGGCACAGGGACCTGCCTCTACCCATTGTGAAAAGGGGCAAACTACCACTATCATATACCTCGCTCCGTTGCACCTTTCACCCATGTCTTCATAATCTATATGCAGCTCTCTGAACAGACCTGCCGGCTTGGGTATCGTTCCCCTCAGTGTCCTTAGAGTCATGCCGGAATTGTATATCTGGCACGTTGTACATTCCATTGTTAACTTGGAGAGTTGTTCCTGTAACCCTGGAATGAACCAGTGTTCTTGTTTCTCAGTAGCAATGTGTTGTCTTGCATTGTGCGCTGGGAAGTGTAGCTGCTGGAATGCTATCTATAATAACTTAGTCGGCATAACTACCTTGCCTGTGTTGTTTTGCCGCCATAACAAATCAGTGGCTGGCTGGCTGCACCCCCTTTTTGTCCACAATTCCTTTTCGTCCTCCGTTGCCCCTTCCTGTAGCTCCAATATTTGGGACACTGGCATGGCATTGTACCCGTCTGGAGAATCGTCCTCTGATTCTTTCCGCACTAAGTACTCGCCTGTTCTTTCTTTTGTTAGATATGACGCTTCTTTAGCGGCTGCGTCCGCTGCCACGTTTCCCAAAGAGACAAAGTCTGTATTATTGGTGTGGGCCTGGCATTTTACTATTGCTACCATGGTGGGTTCTTTCAATGCTTCTATGAGTTCTTTTAGCAGTTCTGCATGTTGTACGGGTCAACCATCTGCCCTGCTGAATCCCCTCCTTCCCCACCTGGCGAGCCCTCTTTGTACTGTTGTAGCCATGTATGCTGAATCTGTGTAAATTGTCACTGCGCACCCCTTTGCCACACGTAGTGCTTCAATTAGTGCTACCAGTTCTGCTGCCTGTGCTGAAAAATGGGTGGGCAGTCGCTGTTGTATTAGAACCTCATACTCACCTTCTTCCATTTGCACGACCGCCACCCCCACATGCTTTTCTCCAGTTTCTGAATTTATGGAAGCTGACCCGTCAATAAAATATACCTCACCTTCAGCCAGTGCGTTCTAACTTACTACAGTTGTTCCATTTTCCTCACCCTGATATGTTGCACAGTCATGTCCTTGTACATCCTCCACAGTGCATGGTTCTGAGATGAATCTTGCAGGGTTGACCACCTTGCACCTCACTACATGTATATTGGCGCTTGACAGTATTACCTCATATGCAGAGGCTCTCTGTGTGCTTTTTGATCGCTCTAGCATGGCGAACAGTGAATGTTCTACATACAGTGTCAGTGAGCACCCCATTACTATGGTGGCACTTTTTTCAATGGCGAACGCGGCGGCTGCGAGGGCCTGTTTGCACGCAAAGTGTCCCTGCATTACTGCGTCTAGTGTCCCGCTGTAGTTTGCCAGAGGCTTGTGACCTAGTGATGTTTTTTGTGTTAGGACTGCTGTCATGAGTGTTCCCTTGCAGTGCGAGAACAGGTAGAACTCGCGATTATAATCTGGGTTCGCGAGCACTGGTGCGCTTGAAATTAGTTCTTTGAGTGAGGTGAATGCATCACACAATTCTGAGTCCCACTGTATTTCTATATTTTCCTTCTGGGCTTCTTTGAGTGCCTGGAGCAATGGGCGTGTGTATGCAGCATAGTCTAATATCCATGCATGACAGTAGTTGCACATGCCTAACAATTTTTGCATATCCTTCACTGTTTTTGGTCTTCCTACAGCTGAAATGGCTGCCACCCTGTCTGGCATTATTTTCTTGCCTTCTTTCGAAATCAGTTGCCCCAGGTACAGTACTTCACGTTAACAATATTGCAATTTTTCTCTCTCTACCTTGTACCCCTTTTGAGCCAGCAATGTCAAGAGGGCAATGGAGTTTTTTCTACAGTCGGCTTCGTTTTTACTGCAGATCATTAGGTCATCCACGTACTGAATTATCGTGCTGTCTGATGTCATGTTTCTGAGGTCTTCATGCAATATTCTGTTGAATATGCTGGGGCTCTCACAGTAACGCTGGGGCGATCTGCAGGGTTCGTACCTCCTCCCCCCTAGGGTGAATGCTGTCAGGTATCTACACTCTTCTGCGAGTGGTATGGAAAAGAATGCATTCCTCAAATCCACCACAGTGAAGTGAGATGCATCTTTTGGGATACTGCATAAAATAGGTGCAGGATTTGGGACCAAAGGGAACTCTTTCTGAATGACGTCATTAAGTGGGCGTAGATCTTGGATCATCCTCCATGCCCCTCCTTTTGCTATTTTGATGGGGTAAATGCATGTGTTACATGGGGAGTTTGAAGGTACTATCATCCCCTGTGCCAATAGTGAGTTGATCATTCCTTTTATCCCTTCTTCCGCTTCCCTGGACAGAGGGTATTGTTTTACTCAGGGATATATGGCTCCAGGATTGAGGTTAATTTTCACTGGAGTGACCCCGTGCAGTAGCCCTACGTCATGGGGTCCTGATGTCCATAACTGCCAGGGTACTGATTGCATGTCGTCATTAAAAAATGACGGTGGGGCCCCCACTACCGCCATGAGCTATACTAGCACTTGTCTTTGTTGTATCATTATTTCAGAAGGGATTGCTATCTCCATTATGATTTCTCCATCACTCTCTGAATCTGAAAAAAGTTCCTCATCTGACAGATCTTATAGTGCAATGTCGGCGTTTGGCTTCAACACTGTTTAACTTGTTTTTACTGGACATAGCTGAAGCATTTGTCTCTGCTCAATCTGATTCCCCATAGTTAGGGAAACGATGCATAGCATGGCTCCTTTATGCGGACGATCTTGTCTTGATTTCCCAAACTCCAACTGGGTTACAAATTTTGCTTGACATACTTGATCAGTATGTTTCGGAAAACAAGCTAACTGTAAATCAAAATAAAACACAAATTGTTATCTTGGGCAGAGTTAAAACAACTTCCCAAAATAGATTTCAGTGGACAATATGCAGCCACAAACTACAAGTGGTTTCAGATTATAAATATCTGGGGATGAACTTTTCCAATGTAACATCTCAAAAATCCCTTGAAATAGCAATACGAACCAAACTATTGATGTTGACATCGCAGGCCAAAATTGTTCACGCCAAATTTGGCAAATTTACGTGTGTTCCCATAATGTCGTTCTACCAGCAAAAGGTGGTACCAGTTATCACATATGGGTTGCAATCTGTGTTACCTAAATCTGAGTTATTCTGGAATCAACTTGAAGTGAAATTCTGGAAAGCGGATTTCAATCTGCCTAAAAGTACACCCAACATGTTATTAAGATATGAACTTGGTCTTTTATCAATCCAAGTACAAGTGACCTGGAAAATGTGCACACTATTCAGAAAATGTATCATGAGTATCTCGAAAAGAGACAGCTTGGCTATTTTAGCTGAATATTTGTTAACTTCTAATCACTCATTCCCTTTGAAATGGAGAACACACATTATAAATGGTCTTGCAAATGCAGACATTTCAATTGAGTTGTTGTTAACAAATCCGAATCGTGTAAAGGTCAAAACTTACCAACTAGATTGGCTAATGACTCAAGAAAAATGTATGGGGCTTAACGATTTCAACAGGGATCTTTTTCGACATAAGCAATTACGTACAATGGCTGATTATCTTGCCAAATGCCCATCCTCAAGTTTAAGAACAAAAATGTTAAGATTACGTCTGAATTTGTGGCCGGTTAATGAAATCTTGGTTAGACGATGCATTGTTAAAAAAAGAACTAAGCTATTGTCGATTTTGCAATGACACATCTGTCACAGAAACCTTGCTTCATATTATTTTGAATTGTAAAGCTTTTGTGTCTCAACGGACCATACTTGTCAAATGTATGACCCCGAAATACTTTGATCGCTCTGATGCTGAAATTTGGGCTGAAATTTTTGGCTCTGCCAAAATATCTGTTAGAATTGCAACGATTTGCATTTTGGATGCTGCCTTTCCTTATGAGCAGATAAGTTTTAAGTCTCACAAATCTGAAACAAGATAGTGAATTTAGATAGAAATTGGCAATTAGAATGCGCGTGTTAAGCATAAAATCATCATGAAACCAATTGCTAAATGGTATCACATGTTTACAAACTTGTTCTCTCCTCTTCTTTTAAGGAAGTATCTACAGTAATATGATGCAGAATGTAGATAAAAGATAACATATATTGATCCTTTTATTGTGAATGCAACTGAGAAGAGTATGTTTCACAATTCATTTTTAAGAAAACGATGTATCATATTGTCAATAATTGAAATTCTTGTTTTTCTTATTTACTAAAATATTTGTAAAGTTGAACTGTCAACTAAATCAAATAATTAAAAAAAAACAAATGTCTGCGTTTATGCATAACACTGTACGCCACTCACAACCGTGTATGTCCATTGCAATTACAGCTATTCTTTTGGCTGAGATTTGTACTGCATGTATGTCTAGGGACATGACTGTCCCTGGCACTATCTCTGGGCGAGCTATTGGATGAAAAACAAATTCTGCTGGTACCCTCCACTCCAGTTTTTTAAACTCTGGAACCACCCGTGCCAATGTTTTTAACCCATGGATGAACATATCTGGGTCCACTGGTATGCCGCGCACCTCTGGGCATGTTGCTCGCGAATATATCACTAGCATCAAACGCATAGAGCACATCCCTGGGGTTGAGCAAACAATCCATCCTCTCCCGGTAAAAGAAAAAGTCATGTTGAGCTTGCTGAGGAGATCCCTCCCCAGTAGGTTGACAGGGGATTGCTCATAATACAATAGGGGTGCTCTTACTGTTTTCCCCCCACTGTCACGTCCAGATCTTCTGTGTAAGGAACTTCGACCACCGCCCCAGAGAACCCTTGCATCTCTAATTTACGATTAGATAGCAGAAATCCGACCTTCACATATACATGATTTCTCGGCTCCGGAATCTAACATAAATATAAACTGCTTATTCCCTATCTCTGCCCCTATCAATGGTTCCTCATTTGCATTGAAGGTTGTTGATAGGATTGGACACGCAAGTGCTCCCTGTGGGCTGTCCTATGCTGGGTGTCTCGTCGTTCCCCCTTGACTGAAAACATTACCTGACACTTACGCTACTCCCCCATATGGGCCAGGTGAGCCATTTGGTGTCGTGATGAAGGAGTTATTTTGTGTGTATGGGAGGTGTTCGCTACTTTGTGGGTGTTGTTGAACATTATGTGGTCGTTCCCTATTTTGCTCTTGCCCTCTGTGTTCAGGCTGTTCTCTTCCTCCATCCCGGGGCAGTCCGTAGGGGCTCCCTGGATGGGGGTACCCATAATATTGGTCATCTTCTTAAACTGGGTTGGGTCTGCTTCTACACTTGCGTGAGAAATGTCCCCACCTCCCGCAATTCCAACAGTTTCCTTGTCCCCCTCTGGGTCCCGGCCCCCCATTTCCGCCATTACCTCCGTTTCCCTGTCCACCTCCTTGTCGCCCTCTGTACCCACCTCTTCTGTTGCTGGGGTGCCACACTTGCCACTGCTGCCCTCCGTAATCCTCCTGTCCATTCCACTGTCTTTGCCCGTTGTCTGCCCAATTTGCAGCCATCCTCCCTTGTATCGCTACCAGTCCCTCCTCCTCCTCCGTGTCTCTATCGTGTGGGAGTGCTGCTACAGCTGCAGCGACATTCACCAGTTTCGTTTGTACTAGCTTGGCCTCATCTGCCAACCTTTTTTGTGCCACCTCCTTCTCCCTCTCTTTGATTCATTTGCAATGGTGCACTATTATGCTCTGTATCTCTGGCCATCCTTTCGCTTCAATCCCTGCTATTTTGTCAAGTGCTTTTTGGACTTCTTTTGGGAGCCCCCTCTTTATTATGATATAAAATAACGATGTCGACTGGTCATATGGTGGACCCATTTCAGCTCTCCACATCTCCTGTACTCGAAAAATGTAATCCATAACCTCTTCCCCATCGTTCATAGTGCATTGCATTACTGACTGTAAATCTGGCGTGTCTGGGAATGTTTCCCTTAACGCGTCCCGAATGCGCGTGCACACTGTTTTGAAGGCAGCGCCATCATGTCTGTCACTATCCATTGTTATTCCCGGGAAACCTGCTTTTGCCCACACCCGGTCTGATTGGTCACCTACTGCTGACACGAGTAAACTTTTAACATCTCCTATGGCCAGGGGCACTCCTGCGGTGTGCTTCTCAAAGGCATATATCCACTTGCTAGCTCCTCCTGACAGCGGGGGCAGTGATTTTAGTAAGTTTGCCTTATCCATCTGTGCCCAGGGTATATAATTTGGTCTTCATGCCCCCCGATGTATTAGTGGGAGTTGTAATCGTCCCTTACTTCCTTTTCCAATACTCAACTTTGTTCCTCTCTTTCCCACCATAGCTATCCTTCCCATCCTGTTCCT
Organism: Ambystoma mexicanum; assembly: GCF_040938575.1. Taxonomy (NCBI): domain Eukaryota; kingdom Metazoa; phylum Chordata; class Amphibia; order Caudata; family Ambystomatidae; genus Ambystoma; species Ambystoma mexicanum. The sequence continues at coordinate 349,036,014 of NC_090922.1, forward strand.
TAATCTCCCTGTCCACTCCTGTTCCATTGCCCTCCCCAGCGGTGTCTCCCCGAACTCCACTAAACTTCCTCCTGCAGCCATTCCCAATCTCCCAGCTTCCTGCTCGTCTTCCTCTATGTCACACCATAGCTCTTCTCTCCCATCACCTTCCACTTCTCCTCCCTCTGCAGTTCCTCCGGTATTGTTAGCTCCCAGTTCTATTATCTGGGTGGGCTCCTCTTGTATCCTGAATAGTATCTCCCCTTTTCTCCACCCTTCCTCATTTGACTTATCTAAGGTGTGTGATCGGGACAGTCGCTCTGACCGTACCGGGCTCACCTTGTTCACATATACTTTGTATCCTCGACAACTCTTCTCTAGCTATCGAGAGCCTGGCGTCTAAGTCTTCTGTTAACTTACATATGTTTACTGAAGGGGTACTCACCTGTCCATTTGATCGGGGGCAATCATATGGTGGTGGTGCTGTTAGCCGTGCTGTGGGGGCAGGGGTAAGGAGTACTGGTGGGCACGTATGTGGGATCACTATATCCTTCAGCAGGTGGGGACTTATTCAGGAGTGGGTACAATTGGGTCACCTCTACCACTCCCTCTTTCCCCCCGTCCTCCTTGCCACCTTCTGCTCTTGCTGATGGGGTAGCCGTGAGGGCAGGTTGATCGAGTGTGGTGTCTATTTTCTTTGGTGGAGGTATTTCCTCGAATAATCGCTACAGATCTAGTATCTCTCTCCTGTTATGAAAATGTTTTCCTTTGTATTTTAGGAATATGCAGGTGGCTACCATGTCCAGAACGCTTTTATCAAAGGACCCTCCTTGTGGCCAAACCTGGGGGAGACCCTTCCCCTTCGGTTCTGTGACCCACTGGTCATGGTACTTAGTTATTCTTTCCGCATGTCCCAGTAAACTTGTACAAATGTGTGCTAAGGGTGTCTCCGCCCCCATGCTTAGACCTGTGTTACTCTATTCTCTTGAGTCAATCTCTTCTATCACTATGCATGTGTAACTGTGTACGTGGGGCTCTAATCACTTTCAGGTTCTAATAATCAACTTATACCTTTACTCAACAAAAGACATTGCTTTGTCAAATCTTACCAGGTCACACTTACATTGACCGCACCACCTTTAAAGCACTTAAATCAGTATTATTATATAGAGATAATTGATTGGAAAAAACCATGAAAACACGATGGGCACAACACACAACAGACATTCATCATACCTCAGCATACACACATAGCATTTACTCTCCCTGCCTCAAAAGGGTTTTTATCTAAATCAATATAGGGCATGCAAAGGACTCTGCAAACCCCGAGAGCGCTCTGTCTGACAATAGCAAAGACAGGCCTACTTATTTACAGAACAACGTCATGGGTGACACAAGCTATAGGGGGCACATAATCGTGGGGATTGGGTGGTGATGTCTAGGGGGTAAACATTGTAGATAGTTGCTCCTTCAGGATTGGTGGATGTTGGTGCAGCGCCACGTGGGGTTGGAAGGTCAGCTGGGCTCATTGGGGTGAAGTGCCGGGCCGGACATGCCTTGTAGTGATGATTGGTAACTAAACTGACATTTGCCCTTGTGGCCACACATTCACACCCATTCGTCACACTTCATGCTTCCGTTGGCTTATAACTCTTGTAAGCACTGACCTTAGATCAATACGCAGACAGGAACATTGATATGCGATCGGAAGTGTCCCAATACATCAGTTGTGAAGATACCTTAGGTTCAAACAAGCTGGTCCCATGTGCATAGTCAGGGGCATGGGAGGGGTTACTCGATCACCCTGTTTTGTTAGATTCGGTGAGGGATGGTATTATGATCTGTTGTTCCAAGGGTGGGCGCTCCCCTTTTGATAGATGATGAGGGGGTGAATTGGCGCACAGTAATAGTACTCGACTTGGTACACAGACTGACTGACTTGACAGATGAAGAATTATTTACAGATGAGGACTCAGGTGACAAGGTGATGTTTAGCATCCGTCTCACATACCAGTTGCAAATTGAGTACTGGGAGATTCCACAGAGAATGTCATTAGTGAAGAAAGTACCATCCTTTCTTCAAGAAGATTTGGCACACAGACCAAGCTCATTATGGACCAGCAGTCCATATGAAGTTGGTCTTTTAAAAGGAGTGGGAGCAGTCACTATTAAACTGAAGAAGGGAGCTACTTTACCATGATTAGTACAGTATCCCATGTCAAGTGAAGCTGACAAGGGTATCTATGAAACCATCAACGCCATAGTGCAACAGGGGATATTAGTGCCTTCAGAATCGTCATGCAAGATGGCGGTGTAAGGAGGTGACACAGGGGGGTTATGGAGATTTATACAGGGACTACCCCTGAATAATATTGTTGAGGCAGAATTTCCATAAGTGCCAAATCCAGCTACAATATTATGTAACATCCTATCTACAGCTATATATTTGACAGTGATTGTTTTAAAGAATGCTTTCTTTTCAATTCCCTTACATGATGAGTCACACTATTTGACTGGATTCACTTATCATGGAATCTGATTGCAACATTCCCGGATAACCAAGGGGTACTGTGAATCACCCTCGGTCTTCAACAGGGTGTTTCAGATGGACCTAGGAAATGTACAACTTCAAATTGCAGTCATCCAATATGTGGATGACATCTTAGTCTGCAGCACCAGAGAGGAAGTTTTCAGGAGAGACTCAGTAAAATAGTTGACAGTAGAAACAAGAGAAACTGCAATATTGTCAGGAAGAGGTCCTATACAAAGGCCAACTAGTATCAAAAGAAGGGAGAAAAGTAGTGACACCTGAAAGAGTGGAAGCAATTATGAAAACACACAGGCCGGAGACAGTGAAAGAATTACAGACATTTCTGGGTCTTTGAAATTATTGTAGGGCATGGGTTTTTGACTACAGCACATATTTCAGGCATATATTTAAAGGACTAAAAGAAGCATAAAGGGACAAAAGCGACATAGGCTGGACAGGTGAGATGATAGATGCCTTTGATGAGTTGAAACCAGCAATTAGGACTTCTCCAGTGTTAGGGATCCCTACGTACAAAGAAGACTTTTTTCTGTTTTCCCATTCAAATGGAGTAGTGATGACGGCTGTCCTCGCACATAAAAGTTCTATGGGAAACAATCCATAAGCATTCTACAGTGGGATCTTGGATCCTGTAATGAGAGGCCATTACCCATGGAAGCAAGCATTGGCTGCAGCAGCCTTTGCAATTGAAAAATCGTCCAGCATTACTATGGGCTGTTCAGTTACATTATATGTTGAACTTGCTCTTTCCGCCATCCTTGAAAAGCCCAAAAGAACATTGACGACACAGAGAGCCTCTGGCTATGAAGTCATTATATCAAATCCATTGATTAATATTGTTAGGTGTCGAGTAGTGAACCCAGCCAGATCCATAGCAGAAACAGTAAAGAAGAGAGATTATGTGCATGATTGTACTACCTACACTGATTACTACGATTATGTACCTCATGTTAAAGAAAATTCCCTAGGAGGGGGGATAATTCTGTTCGTTGATGGGTCATCAATGATTGATCAGAGCTCTGGCGAAAGGCACAGTGGAACAGCAATGGTGAAAGCAGGAGAACATTACAGCTTTGAAACAATAACAAGCGCAAGATTGCCAGCTCCTTTTTCAGCACAAACAGCAGAGTTGGTAGCTTTGATTTTGGCACTTGAAGTGCTTAAGGATGAGGCGGTAACAGTGTATTAAGACTCCGCCTATGTGACATCTACAATACACACAGAACTGTCAGGTTGGAAAAGGTGGTGTTTCTTGCATGCAGATGGCATGCCAGTACAGCATGCACTATTACTAGAAAGGTTCATAGACGCACTTGAACTTCCATCCGCTATCGCAGTGATGAAGTGCGCAGCGGACATTAGAGGCGCAGATCAGATTTCTCATGGCAATGAGGCTGTTGATTTAGAAGCAAAAAGGGAAGCATGTTCCCAGAAGTATCGGACATTGCAATTGCCACAAACATATACACACATACATGCAACATGGTGGTGAAGGAGGGTTTTAATACACTACCCATAGAGCAAATGATTGAGTTACAGGGACGGGCACCACCAGAGGGACAGGAATTATAGAAAAGGAGGAGGTGCTCATTGTCCCCCACATAAGCAATGTGGAGGCCAGACAGCAGCAGGAAGCCTGTTATGCCCCTAGGGCTAATTACAGTAGTACTAGAACAGTTGTTTTACCCAGCACAAATAACAGGGGAATGTCTTTCAGCACTGATTTCAGAGGAGTGGTCTATCCCTAACTTAAATTAACACATCGGAAATGCCATTATAAATTGTCTTGTATGTCAAAAGTTTATTGCTGGCCACACTGTGAGAATGGTGTGAGGAGCAATACCCCGTCCTACTCAACCATTTCAGCATTTGCATATTGACTAAGTGGATATGCTCCAAATTTGTAATTGCTACAAGTATATGTAGTAGCCATATGTTCTTTTTTAGATGTATGTCTCGACGGGTGCAGCCATGGCAGGGGGGCTCAAAGACAACAGAAGAAGAATGTTCACCACCTGATCCGGTGAATTTGTTAAAGCCCCTTTTACTTTAAAGCATTGAAAGGGTGCTGTGCTGTAACTTTGTCAGACAGTGGCACAAGCTCTGTTTCCAGGGCCCTTTTACTGTAGAAGCTGTCACTCCATCTACAGTTAAGGTAGAAGGCAGACATGCTTGGATCCACCTCAGCATCATGAAACTATGAGACCCCCCTGTCCACGAATACTGAGCCCGAAGGTGAAGAAGATGTACGAAGACCTCAGACAAGCTCGATGACGAGAGCCAATCAGCAACAAGAAAATACAGACGCATTGTTTTTTCTTTCATACAAGAACATCAGTTCCTTTAAAGGTGCTCATTTAAAAATAAAGCATGTCCCTTCCGAAGTAAATGAGAAATAACAAATGTTCCCCATACCCAACATATTTTTCCTGGTCCTGTCATTTTTTGTGAACACTTTTTCTTTCTAGGAGCCTGGAACATCTGTCTGACAGTATAGTTATTTTACATCAAGACGTATATTGTTGTAGAAAAAAACTTCCTCTCACTCTTAACCAGGTTTTCCTTGTAAACACTTGCTCTTTTTAAGAAGCAAAAGAAACATTTCCCCTGACAGAAAGATGCATCTATTGAATCAGATGAGACATTTTCTTTTATTGCTTAGAAGATCGTATAACCACAGGTATCTTCAAAAGATACCCTAGCAATAACAATAGGAGCAACATTTCTCTCCTTTTTGTGTCTGTACTTAATGTTCTGGTTCGCAGTGCAACACTATAGCACGTACAGCCATGCAGGACCAGCCTTTCATGTTCTCTATGATGTTAACACCAGTACAAAATGTATAGTAATGCCAAATGAAACAACCCCATAGACATATCCCAAACATAGCACTCCAGGGAGGAGGGAAAAAAGAAGTGTAATTGATGATCAACACTTTATGGGACAACATTTTGATAATATTGCTCATGTCTCGAACAATTTGTTTTATCGACACATGAGCCGAGTGGGGAGAGAGAGGTCTGATAAGAGCTGTTTTGTTTTCCCTCATATCCTATGGCATGAGTGCCTCCAGAACACTTATAGCCACCAAAGTACCTGCACGCATAGGACACTGCCTGACACATCTCGCAACATGCATGACCAGAGGACAATTTCAGTGAAGAAGCGCATCCATGCACTGGGTGACAAAAGAAGATTCTCCACGTGAGGACAATTTCATTAAAGAAGTGTCCCTGATGAACAATGTTGACAAACAACATGAGGTAATATGTTACATATTGTCTGACCCAAGGAGACAGGAAATAATAACAGAACAATTTCTGAAGTGCACTGATAAGCGAGGAAGAGAAATCCTGGGGTGTTGGGAGAGAGGCCAGTTTCAACTAGAAGGGCAGGTATTTACCACAGAAGATTGGGTCAAAGGACTGTTCGGCTGTAAAGGAGAGGTGCTTGGATAGCAACTGTGAGTGGTTGTTGAACAAGCAAATAGGGAGTGAACCAATATAGTAAAATACTAAGGTGGGTAGAGGATGAGGCAGGTCCACTAAACATACTCTCCCTGAGAAATGTTTCTCTTTGCATAAGAAATCTGGGGGTAGTAAAAATAGGGGAAAATAAAAGGTGCAAATGCATTTTCAATGTGCCTGGATTGAAGGTAGTGTAAGGAACTCATGGTGGCAACAGTAAAGACAGACACAATTGATCACAGTTCAATCACTGTATGCAGGTTGTAAAAACGCTTAATCTAAACCTAAATCTAAGATGGGAGCAAGCGTCAGCCATCAAATTAAAATAAGGCAGTCCTAGTGGCGTTGTGTCAAATAAAAAGGGCCTATACTAAGAAACCTATTGTTGCACCTTACAACTAAAACACAATAAGGGGGGGCGTGGCTAACGCGCGAGCGATGCGGACGTGAGCCGAGTGAGCTCCCGTAAGCGCCGACACAATCCTGTACTTTTATCCTGATTCCTGGGGACATCGAGCGACATCAACGCCACGATTGTGCCCGTGAAGCTGTGGGCTACGACCGGCTGAAATCCGGGCTGTCGTCTGCCCGTTTGGAGGGCCATAATCTGCAATTTACTGAAGGCCGGGGGCCCCGAACTCCGAAACCAAGATGGCCGCCGGAGCTTGAGGGCAGACCACCTCCTGTCTGATTGGGGCTTGAAGCGGCCTGGTGTGGTGCGGCACACGCAGTGGATACTGACTTTTCTTACAACCGGAGGTCGCCCGGACAAACGGCTCCTGCTCTTGGGCGGTCTCGACGGCAGCGGCCTGGCCCGACAGTGCTAGAGGTAGGTGGGATTAACTCTCCCCCCCCCCCTGCTCCATACAGACGGTGGATTCGTGGAACCTGCGTGTTGGAAGGTGCTTGGAGGACCCCGAGGCCTTCCACCTGGCCTGTTGCGGGGCTGCGACACGGTACACCGGAGTAGATCCGGAAGGGCGTAATTAGCACTGTTCGACCTACCGTGCCGGACGCCCCACGCCTCCCCGGAACTATGGGGAAAGAAAGGCAGAAGAAACCCTCCACACAGAGCAGCATGGACCAATTTGCCGTCGCCACCACCCCGGCCCCGGCGGCCCCAGCAACGCGACCGAACTCCCCCAATGGGGAGGGCCCTCTTTCTCTCCATGATGTAATGGCGGCCATTGCTAACTCCCGATCCTCCATGGAGACCAAAATAGATAGCATGGCGGCAGACGTCTCCTTCCTACGCCACGATCTACAGAAGCTAACCTCCAGAACGGGAGAGGCGGAACACCGTATTTCTGAAGTGGAAGACAATATAGGCGGGATTAACCGCCAACTGTCCCAGGCCTTAACCCGCCTTAAGACCCTTGAATCAAGAGTGGAGGATGGAGAGGGGCGATCCCGTCGCAATAATGTCCGTATCCTGGGTCTGCCAGAAGGGGAGGAGGGACAGTGTATGGAGCTGTTCTTGGAGCAGTGGCTTGTAGACATCTTCGAGGCCACATCCTTTTCAAAGTTCTTCTCAGTGGAGAGGGCTCACAGAATGCCGGCGGGTAGACCACCCCCGGGTGCCCCGCCACGTACTATCATCGCCCGCTTACTCAACTACCGAGATAGGGATGCCCTCCTGCAACTGTCGCGGGCACAAGGCTCGATTACCCATAACGGCTCCCGAATCGCCTTTTTCCCGGACTACACCCGAGAAGTGCAGCGGGCACGACAATCGTTTGAGCCACTCAAGAGACAGCTGGCCCAACTAAATGTGAAATATGGCCTGCTCTTCCCGGCCCAACTGAAGATATATCATAGTGGAACCACGGTTCATTTCAGCGACCCGCAAGAGGCATGGAAATGGGCGGAGGCCCATATAGAAGGTGATTGGACTGCGAGACCGAGGAGACCGAGAGGAAGACCGAGGCCCAGGCACGCCTCCCCGAGGGGAAACCCGGAGAGGAATGAACAGGGGGTCCTGGACCCCGATGCAGATCAGCGAGAACATTGACCGGACTGTCGCCCCTCTGGCCTAGTAACAGCGCTCTGAAGTATTCTTTCTGTGTACTCTTAAGCCGGACGCATGAGTAGTCCACCATGGAAGATGTTGACACTGGCGCATGGGAGGGGACTCTGGAGGAGCCTCTGAAACCCCCCCCCCCTAGCCGAACTTCCTTCTTTCCTTCTCCTTTTCCCTTCCCCCCCCCCCCTCTTTCTTGTTCATCTAGACCCGGCCCTAGGGTCTGGGTTTTTGAGCTGCCACCTTAAGTTGAAGGTCCAGCTATGTTTGGGCGACAGGTACTTCGTGTTGGGGTGGAGTATAGGGTGGGGGTAAGTTGGGAATGTTTGAAAGTTTGTTTGTTACTTCAAGACTGTCATATGTTTATAAGGGACACGAACCACTGTCTTTGGTCGAAGCTACCACTCCACCATCTCTCACTGATTGCTACAATCGTACAGACCCCCATCATGTGTGATAGATATCCTGTGCACAGACTCACGAGACACCCATGCGACACACCAAATCCCTGAAGTTCCTCACCTGGAACGTGAATGGGATGGGGTCCGGGATTAAACGGCGCCTGCTTAGGCAATTTCTAAATAGACACTCCCCTGATGTGGCCCTTTTGACAGAAACCCACCTGGCCGGATCACACTGTGCCTTTTTTCAGAGGACTAATTACCACCTTGCCCTTCAGGCGGGGTACACAATGGGCTCCAGGGGCACCCTCATCCTGATACACAAGCGCATTCCATTTACTCAGCAATTGGTTGAGCGTGACCCAAGGGGTCGATACGTGTTCATCATGGGGACCATCTGGGGTCAGACGATGGCCATTGCCGCAATTTATTCCCCACCCGGGTTGGGACAGGAATTACTGGATGATCTTACTACCCTTATAGGGAAACACCATCCTGATACGCTCATTCTGGGGGGTGATTTTAATGATACCATGAATGATAGCTTTGACCGTTCCCATCTCCGAAATCGCAACCCTGACACCTCGACTAGATTGGCCAATTTTGCATCGGCCCTTGGGCTCCGAGATGTATGGAGAGAGTTACACCCGACTGATAGGGAGTACTCCTTCCATTCCGGCGCTCACGGCTCCATGTCCAGACTGGATTACTTCTTCTTGCCACATACCGATCTCCATAGGGCAATGTCCGCAGATTTACTCCCCCGGGGCATTTCGGACCACTCCCCCCTCTTAGTTGAATTGCGTATGCAGGGTCCCCTTCCCCCTAGAACGTGGAGACTTAACAATTATTATCTGGGGTCCCCGGAACTGATAGATCGCCTGGAGGAAGTTTCTGGTGAATATTTCGAGATTAACGAGAAGTCGGTGGACAGCCCCGTGATATTATGGGAGGCCTATAAAACAGTGCTAAGGGGTGAAATCCTTTCTTGGACGACACATAAAAGAAACACCCGGTTCCGGGAAATATTAAAGGCCGAAGAGGAAGTGAGAAACAGGGAGATTGAGCATATATCCGATCCTACGCCCGAGACCCACCGATCCCTCCAGCGCGCCCAGGAGTGCCTCCGTAACAGAACGATGGATGACGCCAAGCAGGCCCATTGGCAGGCTAGGGCGAGGGTGTATGAACTTGGGGATAAGTCGGGTAAACTGCTCGCTTGGTTGCAGAGGAGAGACGAGGGGCAGCGCCATGTCCGGGAAATTGTCACGGCACAGGGCGACACCCAACATTCGGACTCTGGGATTGCCGAGGCCTTCACAGAGTTTTACGCAGATTTGTATCGGGCTCCGACCTCACCACTAAACCCCTGCCTCCTAGATGAGGTGACGCTGCCGACCCTCTCGGGGCAACAGAGGGACCAGCTGGACGCTGCTTTATCAGAGGCTGAGATTGCAGAGTCACTGTCTCAGCTCCAGTCGGGAAAGGCACCGGGCCCGAACGGATTCCCAGTTGAAACTTGGCAGAAGCTAGGAGTAGACAAAATGGCCGCTCCTCTACATAGGATGTTTCTTGCTGCCCGGGAACAGGGTACCCTCCCACCAGATCTTTGCAAGGCCACTATTGTGGTCATTCCCAAGCCTGGCAAACCTCCACATGATTGTGTCTCTTATAGACCTATATCGCTGATTAACGGGGAGGCTAAGGTCCTTGCTAAGCTATTAGCGAATCGGTTGCAGTTAGTCACATCCTCCTTGATCCATCCGGATCAATGTGGTTTTATGCCTGGCAAATCGACTCGGATGAATCTGCGCCGCCTCCATTTAGCATTGGAGAGATCCCCGATTATAAACGAACCCTTGGCCTTGTTGGCAATCGATTTTGAAAAGGCGTTCGACTCCATTCGATGGGACTACCTTTGGGAAATAATGCGCCGCATGGGGTTCGGAGAGGCCTATTTAGGCTGGGTGCAGCTACTTTATGCTAACATCAAGGCGGAAGTGAGAGTGAATGGCTGGTCCTCTGGGTCCTTCCCCCTGGGCCGTGGTACGCGACAGGGATGCCCATTGTCCCCTCTTTTGTTCGCCCTTGCTATCGAGCCATTAGCTCTTTGGCTTCGCCAAAACACCGCCTGGAGAGGATTCAGATGGCCGGAGGGACACGAGGATCGTACATCCCTGTATGCGGACGACCTCCTTGTGTACCTGGGTGACCCACTAACATCCTCTGCCATTGTAACGCAAATGTTAGTCCGCTTTGGGGAACTCAGCGGACTCAGAATCAACTGGGGGAAATCAGTCCTCTTTCCGGTGAAGGGTGGGGAACAGGCAATCCCCCAGGACTGCCCGTACCGGGTGGAACGACAGGGGTTTCGTTACCTGGGAATATGGATATCCGGGGATTTAACAAGCTATATAGGGAATAATCTCCGACCAATCACAGACCGCTTTATTATTGATGTCCGGCACTGGAAACTCCTCCCCCTGACACTTATGGGAAGAGCGGCACTTTTTAAAATGATGACCCTTCCTAGATTCCTCTATGTCCTTCAAAATGCCCCACTTAAAGTCCCCGACTCGGAGTTCCACCAAGTGGAGACACTTCTCAGAGACCTCATATGGGGGGGTGGCCAGTCACGAATTGCGTTAACTACACTCCAAAGATCTATTTGGGAGGGGGGAATAGGAGTTCCCCGCCTTCAAACGTATTACTGGGCATCACAACTGGTGGTGGTTAATGACCTTCTCCACGGGGACCGAGACCTGCCCCATATACGGGCTGAGATAGCCACTATGCGCAACACTGACCCGCTGCTTCTCCTCTATCAGCCCCTCTCGAGAACCCCTCCGCCCACAACCACTACGCATATGATCACAGTCTGGAGACAGGCACACCGATTCATTGGGTGGGAAAATAAAGCTACTAGAGCACAACCCCTCTGGCGGAACAACAACCTAGCTGAGACCCAGAAGTTGGAGCCGTGGCCTAGGTGGGTGAACGCGGGGATTGCCAGGATTGGGGATATGTTTACACAGGAGTGTTTGGCCTCATTTGATGACCTACAATTGCGATTCCAGATTCCGAATACGGAACATTACCATTACATTCGCCTCGCCCATGCTTTGAGACCCTACCTGACAGCAGATATACAGTTGCCGGACTATACCCCCATAGAGCGTAACATCCTTCCGGCGCATATCCCTACCAAATGCACTTCCATCCTTTACAATGCTATATCCTCCTTTGCTACCCCCGAATTGAATGAACTAAAGGCAAAGTGGGAAGTAGATGTGGGGGTGATAGATCCTGAGGATTGGATACAAGTCCTTATGCATCCCCGGGAAATCGCCATTTCCTCTAGGCTTCGACTAGTGCAGTTGAAAATACTACACCGGGTTTATTACCCTAGGACACGTCTATATGGCTGGAAACGGGCTTCTAACCCAAACTGTTTGCGGTGTGGGGATGGGGAGGGGACCTTTATTCACATTTTGTGGCTGTGTCCCCAGATACAAACTTTTTGGAACGCATGCTGTAGGGAACTCTCCCGAGTTCTGACTCGCACCATACCACTGGACCCAAGGGCTTTGCTTCTGGGCGTGCCCGATGAGATAGAAGCTAATAAGTGGGAAAGATTGCTCCTACACACGGCGATGGGGCTGATTAAGCGCAATATAGCGCAGAAATGGGGTGCCCCTGACTCCCCAACGCTGGAACAATGGAAATTGGATATGGACATATGCGCTATGATGGAGCGTAGGATTTACTCGGCGCGAGGCTGTCCCAACAAAGCGTCGAAAATATGGGACAGGTGGGAGGAAGGTGTGGCCTGAGTGTCCCATGTACAGGCGGGGGAATGTGCACTGGGTGTTTTGTTTTGTGCTTGTACCATACTATACATTGTTGCATGTGATGAGATGATCGCTCAACTGTTGATGTTCTGGGTACCTTTTCTGATTGTGAACGACTATGACAGTCTGGAGTTGTTTTTGTTTGCTTGTTGCTTTGTTATTATGATCACTGTATTATGTTAATAACAATAAAATACTTTATAATAAAACACAATAAGGGTGTGGGATAGTAGTAAAGAAAAGAAAGAAGTGTTCACAAATAATATGTCAGGATGCAGTAGCTTGGGTCTCCCTTACTCATGTTTTGAGGACAGGAGAAGGTAGGATCTTGGAGCACAGCACACTCTCAAGCTTCCCCAGCATAAGATGACAGTCAGAGACGAACCTAAAAAAACTCAGCCCCAGTTATGCCTCCTTCAATATTGACAGCAACTCTATCAAGGTGATGCCCGTAGTTAAAACGTTAGATTTCTTCCTTGATTCCACATTAACCCTTAAGAAACAAGTTAACTCACTAGCATCCTCAACTGCTTAAACCTGCAAGCTCATCCAGGCTTGCAGACCATTTCTCTCCGAAACCAGCTGCATCACCTTGGCTAATGCACTTATAATGTCCAGACTGGACTATTGTAATGCCTTGTACTTAGGCGCTAACAAATACATCACTGACAAAATCCAAAGGCTGCAAAACAATGCCCTAAGAGCAGCCCTAAATATCCCCAACAGAGAGCACATCTGCAAATTCAGAAGAGATGTCCATTGGTTAAAAATAAATGATAGGATCCTTCTTAAAACAGCTTCACTTATGTCCAAGTGCCTGAACAACATAGCACCAACATATCTCTCAGAAAGAATAAACAGGAGAACCACAACACGACCAACTAGATCTGCCAATGCCCACCTCCTAGAGATTCCTAGATTCAAATGAACCACAGCTGGTGGTTCCAGCTTCCTGGTCAAAGCAGCCCTATCCTGGAATGCGCTGCCTCTAGACATTAGAACTGAACAACCTTACCCTAAATTCAGACACAACATGTTAAATTTGTTACGTACAAATGACTGCTAACACCTACCCTACCTCACTAGTACTGCACCAGATACCTGCTACCCTATCTCTGTTCCACTGCTATCTTGCTGCCTCATGGCAGTCTCGTCCTACGGTTCTACCACACTTACTGTACCTGTAACCTACTGTACTACTTGACTGTAATATGTAATATGTGACCTATAGCACCACGTCCTCATTGTAACCTGCAAGTGATAGCAAGCTATATCTCTGTATGTCTGTATCCACTGCATTTGCTGTAACTAAGCTTTAAGTGTACTTGTCCTGTTGTGCCATGCTACCTAAAGGTTCGGTGCGCATTACCAAATAAATAAACAAACAAACAAACAAACAGTTCCCTCTTCAGCTATCAGGGCCGTTGATGGCCAAGTCCTGTTTCACTTGAAAGTCTCTAGCCTTCGAGGACCTGATATATTCTAATTAACCAAACAAAACAAGTTCAATCCCAAATGTTTGTTGGGTTATGGTCTCACCCCTGGTCCCCCCTCTTCAGGGCTTTGACACCAAAACAGTTCTTATTAATATCAGCGCCTTCGGTGGTTGCTTATCTGAGTTCCGAGGGCCTGATAAGTTTACCAGAATGACAAACAAACAAAAGTTCCTTCAGCAAATGATAGTTTTGTCTCCTGGTTTTATTCAGGGTGAGTATTCTTCACCCCTGGGTCCCTCTATTCTGGGCTTTCACGATGTAGGATTCACTTCCCTTACTTTTCTTAACTGAAGGCTGGTACCACAGTCGCGGGAACTTTCCTTGCTCCTGCTTATCAATGTAAGCACACTGTGGGTACCACCGGCATCTGCTGCAACACACTGGGTCTATTGTACTCTGTCTTACAATTCCTTCTGTGGAGGATTCGTGGGTTTGAGTCAAAAAAGGCAAAGTCGTTTTGTTCCTTGTCAGCCTCTCAATATTTCCTGCCTTTTCCCTCCTCTTTAACTGCCGGGCCTAGATAGCTGTCTCGTCGTGCGGTCTACTTTGCTCATACTGTGTTTTCTTGCTCCACCATTTATCACTGTCGGGAATGTAAAGGGCAGTCAGGTGTTTGTGATTCTGGTTAATTGCATGACAATGCATGTCTCTTGTGTCTGGACTTGTCAGGCACACAACTCTAGGGTTAGTTCTTTGGTTTTCATGTCGGGGAAATGTGTTTGAGTTAAAAATGGGGGGGTTGGAGTGTCAAAGTCTTTTGTGGGTTAGGAAGGGGAAGAGGTGTTTTAAGGAATTACAACCCTCTGTTATACGAGGCGTCACGAGATCGCTGGTTACCTTTTCTTCCTGGAGACCGTGGAGTTGAGGTTGCCAGTCTGTCGGAGTGTCAATGCCGATGAAACGGTAACGCGGGAAATCGACCCAACACCCTCCTGACAGTAAATGGAAGGACGGCACTGAACCAACTCCCAACGCCAAGGGTGGCACTTCTCTGTATTAACGTGACGTCGGGACAGTGTGTCCACTGACAGAGAAGGCTAAGCGAAGTCCTTTGTAACACCAGTAGATAGACGAACTGTTCTTCAGAACTTCCAGGATGGCAGAAAAGGCACAGGTACCGGCAGGGCACAAGACTGGTAAAAGGAGGGAAGGACAGGCCAGCAAGGACAGGGAGGACAGGCAGGGGTCTCCCTCAGAACAGGAATCAATTCAGGAAAGGAAGCTAGGCAGGGAACCCAGACTGGACCTCCCCTGACCCCTGAACAAGGAGGATGGTATGGACAAGGCAGGACTGGGGACCAAGGGCAGGAACCACCAAGGAGCAGGCAAGAGAGGCAGGGGCAAGACAGGGCAAAGCAAGGCAAGGCAGAGCAAAAGGGGCTGAAGAGACTGGAGGCACAGGCAAGCAGGACTCCAGCAGCGCATACACGGCACAACTGCGTTGAGACGCGTTGTTTCGTGTATGCGGAGCTCTTTTAAAGTCCGGGACCAAAGCGAGGCCTGGGACGCAGGTCCTTGTTACTGCGCATGCGCAAAATGTCAGATACTGACGATCCGCGCATGTGCAGAACATGCAAGGTGGCTGCGCCCATGGAGCTGACCCGGACCGCGGGACGTCGTGAGGAAAGACGCCAACGTGGGTAGAGTCTCCATGAAGGAGACTGCCGCGGCCGAGGACTCGGATCCACGTAGCAGGTAAGTGGCACACACGCGTGCGCGCGGCGTGACACCCTCAAGTCAGGAGGTTTGATGACCATGGAAGGGGGAGATTGGTTGGGGTTGTGAAGTGAATGGGAATGATCAGGACTTTTCTTATAAAATAAACAAGGGGGATTGTGGGAACAGTAGTGTTTTATCTGAGCAGGTTGGGAGTGCGGGAAATGATAATCAGATGGATGGGAAGACAAATGACTGGGAGTATTTGGGTAGGATATAGGAGAACAGGGGTTCTGAGAGGTAGTTTCCTGGTGTATCAGGGTTTGGGCTCCTAGTTGGTTTACCAGAGGTGTAGGGGTGATTGGATTTTATTAAGGGAGCTTCTTTGGGTGGATGGGAGGTAGAAGTGGAATAACCAAGGAAAACATCATGGACTTTGTCCCCCTCACCTTCCTCCTCAGTATAATATTGCACCTCACCTTGGATATTCCCCCTAGCATAACCCCTCTCTCCTTCACCCAGGCAATCCTTCCCCACTGTTCCACCCCCAGGAACTGGATCCAACAGCGATGGCCCTGTCCTGGCCACCTGGATAAGGGATTCCTGGGCTCTACCTGGGAGAATACCCTCAGGTTTCTCACAGTAGGCACAGCGGTATTAATGGACCATTATTGGGCTTCTGGTTTCAGAACCTACATGCAACTGCCTCCAAATTGTAGAGGCCTTTGCTCCCTAGTGGTAATAAGTGCATCATCGCTAGTAGTGCCCCAGATTGATGTGCAGATTGGTGACCACATACCTAAGAAATAAGAGGCCCTTCACCCTTTAACGTACAAGGAGGGATAGCTATTCTTCAGTAAAAGCACCCATGGCGCATGACGCCATACTAGACGAGCATATATTGTTCAGTAGAACAGAAATGTTCTTTGCATCCTTCTCTACTGCTGGCTTGTAAGCACAAGCCACTGCCAAGTGGTTGCAAATAACATGGTGGGAACTGCTGCAGACAATACATACCACAGTGAAAGGCTTTAAGGCAATAAAGGAAGAACTAAGAGCAGTTAGGCTAATTACTCTCCAAAATAGGTATATCTTTGACTTTATTACGACCATGGAAGGTGGCGTGTGCACAAAAATTGGACCATCTTGCTGCACGTACACCACAGCCCACAATGAGGAACATGGGACCATTACAGAGGCGGTAACCACGTTGAAAGAACTGCACACAAAAAGGGTGGGAGAGGTGGACGACATTGCAGATGATGACTGGTTTACCTACATGTTCTCATGGATACCCACCTGGTTGGCTAACACATTCAAAATAATAGTGGCCATACTGGTATTAGTACTACTAGCTTTCTGTGTCTTGAGAATAGCAATAAGCCAATGCAAAATGATTGCCAAAAAGGCAGTAGGAATAAAAATAGGAATCAACTTGGGTACTCACATGCATGAGTATACATGAACTGAGGACTTGCGCCATATTCAGACAATGGAGAGCCCTATTGCACCTCCTGGGTCAAAATGATCATATCCTCAGGACCCCCACAATTACACAGAGCATTGGGTATATTGTGACTCTCAGTTGGAATGCTGCTACATGTCCTGGAGTCCAGGTGAACACGTGAGACATGGAGGTAGCTTGAGGGCTTGCGTAAAATATAGGTACCCAAAGTGCCCTATTTGAGGGAGAGCAGAAGAATGAGTGTGGTCAAGGATTCAACCAGAAGGGGGAGTTTTGGGTGGCAGATGAATACGCCATCCATAGCTTCTGCCTCTCCCCTGCATCAATACTGCAAAGGTGAGAGACGTTACTTACTGAGACAGCTGCCCCGGTACAGGAGGTGTTGGGAACAATCTGAGCTGAAGATGGCAAAAATATTCAAACTAATGTTGTAACCATAGAAATGCATGCACTAGACATGAAGCAAAAATGCACTTCACATGAAGAAATGAACACTACATAATATATGCATTTAGACATGAAGAAAATTAACATAGCATCCACAGACATGAAGAAGACTAACATGACCAATGGATAAAGTGAATGCAACATGACAGACACGCGAATATAGCTTGTTAACACAGAAGCAAGAGTGTAGTTGGGCAACCATCTTATTAAAAATGGAAGCCGCATCATATCTCTGAACATGGAAAGGCATTAAAGCTTCGGGAAAACGCAAAAGACTGAATCCACAGAAATACTTATCCATGCACAGCTCAGACAGTGGCTATCAAATAATGCCAAGGTTAAAGTGAAATCAGGAAGGATCAAAATGACGGAGCGAAGGCACGAGATAGCAATTTCCAAGATGCAAGCAGTATACTCCCAGATTAATTAAAAATTTGATAATAGCACAACCAGCCTTTATTAACCAGGTGCAACACAACAGTAAGCCAAAAGACTCCATGAAGAGTAACTCAAGAGTGTCCCCAGTGGTAATAAAGAACCCAACACACAAATTAAAGTTAGCTGATATCTCAATAAGTAAAGGTAAATCTATTCCAAACACGTTCCCATTGGATGTGACTCATAGTTGGAGAAAACTGCCCATTCATTAGAAGAAAACACCGATAGGACACCTGCGGTACTCCTTAAATGCACACGTAGACATGAGGCAGCGCACAAGGCTAAGTACAAAGGGATTTTCCATTCTCATTGCCTGAGAATGAGGAATGGTAACTTTTAACTGAAGGAAGAATATTCCATGGGCCTCTCTCCCCTTACTCTATGTCCGGCTCATATCCGGATGACCTGTCAAGTGTCCAAGGTTGGTTATGAATGCACCAACCTATCAAAATCCTTATAGACATGCTTCCCCTCAAGGAGTATGCCAACCAACCCGTTGCCATGAAGATGATGTAGTTTAACCTTTATCAATATAGGAGTGGTTCCAGGTGGAGCCATCAGATATGTGTAACCCAATAAACATGTTTAACACTTATGGAATCTCTATGTAGCCAAACCCACGAACCTATACCCATTCCCCATATGTTTTGTAAACTAATATTATGTTATGACATCATTGATGACACATTTGGAGTACTTAAGCACCTGTTTTTGATAAGTATGCTGAGAGTGAAGGGATTTCCAATTATTGTATGCTGTCCCAGCTTTGTTTCAATGCGAATAAAGTTAGGTTTTGCCTTGCATTTTGCCCTGCTCCATCATTGAATCTGGTTTGGATTGACTCCGTTTTCTCTGGGAATACCTGGGATTTTTGGCCCAGCTTAACAAGGGAGTAATGTAGAGAGGATCACAGATGGGTTCTTGTAGGACTCCTATTGGCAAGTGGGTGGTAGAGGACATCCTAGAGTTCATGCAGATAGAGGTGTGATGGGCCAGGTAGGAGGTTGCACATGCAACGGCAGTGTTCTGGAGGTCAAGGTATGAAAGGGTATGGAGGAAAGAGGGATGATTAACGGTGATCAAGTAGTATGAGGATGTAAGATTTTCTTCGTATTCACCACAGTAGACAAGCCGGTGTCAACCAAAAAGCAGTAGTTTATCAAACACCAAGGTGTATAGCCCAGTTGTGACTGAGAAGCAGTTGTTACACAGCACTTCACTGAATAGGCTTTATTGCCCAAAACAGCTAGTTTGACGAACCACCTAGAGGACAGTATCTTTTGTGCATACATATATTTTGAAACCCGGGGGATTAAGGGCATGAGTGTCCTGCTCCTGTTTTGGTCCAGGGGGCCTTGATTTGATTTAATTTTTGATTTGAGTATTTATAATGTGCTCAGGACAAACTTAATCATATAAAGGCGCAATTGATATAAAAAAACAATTACCAGACCAAGTGGAATAAAAAGCAGTGCACACATAGATTACCTGATTTGGGGTAAAGATGGCCCCCACCATCTCTATTTAAAGAGGAAGGTATTAAGGGCTTTCCAAAAATGAAAAAGCATCTCACAGTCCCTGATTTCTTTGGGAAGACTATTCCATAGTCTGGGGCCGAAGACTGCAAACCTTCTATCTCCCCTCGACTTGCATTTTGACCAAGGAATCATCAACAGCCGCTGGTCTTTAGATCGAAGCCTCTTAGACGGTTGCTAGCAGCAAATTTGATCTCTCAGGTTATCAGCGGCCAGCCCATATGAACATTTTAAAATCAAGCACGCCACTTTAAATTTAGTTCGATCTTCCACTGCCAACAGTCCACATGGGCATTTATTAAAGCACCTGCCACAATTGCATGATCCTCGTCTGGAAAAAATGGTAGAGCCTGTCGGAGCATTCGCAATGAATAGAAAACTGCATGGACTTTAGCGCTAACCTGCGCCTCGCTTCCAACATTGTCTTGCCAATAACAGCCTAAAGTTTTAATATTCAGGGCAAACTTTAGTTCTTCACCCATGATACTTGGGGTAAATGTTTCTTTAACAACCGTGATACAATGTTAGGCCTGAACGGTGCAAGCTCCGTCTTTAAAGCATTCAACTGGAGCTGGTTTTTATCCATGGTTTTTTGCCATCCACTTACTTGCATCCTCCAGGCACTGTTCGACTTTGGTGAAAGTCTCCTCAATGTTTCCAATTTTGATGTATATCTGGGTGTCGTCGGGGTAGGCATGATAACTCAGGCCATTGCTCTTCAGTATATCCATCAAAGGCTGCATATATAGGTTAACGAGAAGGGTGATAATGATGATCCTTGCAGAACTCCACACCCCATCATGATGGGGTATGAGATGTACCCCTCAAAATTAACCTGCTGTTATTCGATTGGCTAGGAATGATTCAAACCACTTATTGGCATGTGCAGAAACCCTTCCCACCCCTCTCAGGCGGTCAAGCAAAATGTGATGGTCGACCAGTGATACTCCCCTTTATCCCCTTTATCCGTGACCTCCCACAGGTCGTCCTGCATGGATAACAGAGCTGTCTTTGTCCTGTACTTGGGCCAAGAGCCGCTGGAGGTTTCCTGCAGCTGGTCACGCCTCCCTGCTACTCTTAGAGCCGGGCCCGGGATAGCCAGGATGAAACCTGTGGGATTAAATGCGTGGGTGTCCCACTCCTGTTTTGGTCCAGGGGCCTTCCATTGGAGGTTTTCTGCAGCTGGCCAGGCCCCCTGCTAGTCCTGACGCTGGGACTGGACCGCCATGGTGAAGCCCATGGGATTGAGGGTGCAGGTGTTCCACTCCTGCATAGTGTTCAGCGCCACCCAAGACCGTACAACGCTGGGGAGCCCACGTGGTGAGTTACAAAGAGAAGCATCCATACAGGTGAGAGGGCAGGTTTGCAGGCTAAGGGCTGAACAGGGCTGGCTGGGGCTTTTGTGTATGTGACTCCTCAACTGGTTGGCTCTCTGCCCCCTGTCTGACCCCAAGTCTCCCTAAATCAAGCTAATCCCTGTTTTACCACCATTCCGGCTCCATTTGCGATCCCCCCCTGCTTTACCATGCAAGACAATACTGGGATCAAATGCAAAATATTGACTGTCAAGCACCTAATTGCTACGGAAAATTCCTCACAAACTGGCGTGGCTAAAGAAAAAGCTCATAGCCCTGTAAAACTCACAGGAGAGGCGTACTACCTGATTAAGGAAATTCACCAGTTTCTCAGTACCAACCACGATGCTTGGGAGGTGCAGTACATAAAACAAGGGCAAACTATACACCTCCAGTGATAGCAGAGCGCCCATCTGTAGCCCTGAGCCCTTGGTCAGAGACAACCCAGCAGACATTGTTACCACAGAACTATCAGCTTATCTACTACCGATTCAGGGCCAATTCAGTGCTCAGGATGGACATAAATGTTGTGAAGAGGGAGGCAATGGAGAAGCCTCAACTACTCGGGACTTGGATGCTTTGATCTCCAGTAAACAGCCTTCAACTGACCTGCTACCACACACATCGATATCCCTTAAACCAGATGCGTTATGGACAGAAGTAAATTGGTGCCCATGTCTGCCCTAGCATTGGAGAGCGTAGGTTAGATTCTTACAACCAGCCCACTCCTAAATTGAATACTAGGGGTAAGGGAAGTCACCCAGGAAAATCCCAGTGAGAGACCACAAGGACAAGGACAACAAGACGTTAACTCTATGGGGACTCACATGAGATCTCCATTTGCTGGCATTATCCTCAAACCTGAACAGGCGCGCTGCACCCACAGAACTTATAGAATTTGAGAATGCGGAGGGTAAATGGCACCCTGCTCATGACATTTTTTCTGTTACTAGTTCTTCCTCCACAGGTACATCCCAGAACATGAAGAAGCTGGCTAAGTGCCCTGGGAGTAGCCCCTTGCCGAGTTCCTGTCCCTCATGCACCCCCGGCCCGCCTGGTTCATACACCCTGCACACTGTTGCTCCAACGGCTGAGGGGGCACCCATAGGCTGTGGATGTAAATGCAGCCTTGTTTTGTCCAAACTTATGGACGCTAAGCATCTGGTTCTTATACCAGGCCAGGGGAGAGGAGGAGCAATACGAGGGTCACCAAGGGGACCGGTGGATGCGATGGGGCCTATCAACCATCTATGGGATCTAATAGGGCCATGGCCAACAAAGTGCCCCTGGCCCCAATTCACCCTGGTTGTCCTGGGCCCACCACGAGATCATGGAACCAAGCTGTGCAATTGCTCAAGCAGTCCACATCCAGGTAGGCGGATCATGCATCCAGAACCAACACATTGGCCCTCATTACGACCCTGGCGGAAATCGAAAAACGATGGCGGAAATGCAATACCGCCATCGAATAGCGCTCGGTGCGATTATGAGCCGTCACCGTAAAGTACGATGCCATTAGCGACACCGTAGTGAACGCCAACGCTAACTGCACCAAGTACGCGCACGCGCGCCATGCCAAACCGTAATTACCACCATGGCGTAATGGTACGCGAATTCCGATCCAAGCGGACATGTACCTAACGCCATCAAGCATGGCGGAAAGTACCATTCCGCCATGGTGAGAAGTACGGCTTCGCGAATCAACCGTAAACGGCCCTACTGAGTGCCTGTACACCACTCCCTGGCCACATTGCACAACTCCTCGTAGGTGCAATGAAGACACAAATGCAACCAGTGAAATGTACAAGCCACCCATGCATGCCAACGAACAAATGAATCTAGGTGCTCCAAGTGCCTTGTGAGTGGCCATCCATTTATGCCATGGCACCATTGCCGCACTGATGCAGCACAGGCATGTGAAGGTTCAAGTACAGCAACATGAGCAGAAAAATGAGACAAACAAAAACAGGCCCCCCCATCGACTGACACCAGTGTAAGGCAACATACAAAGCAGTATCCTGAGGGAGACTGCACCAGCCCTGTACTCCTGCCAGTAAACCAACCAACCATCAGCATAAGCATGGACCACACAAGTTGGCAGAGTGACTGAGCAGCCAGGCACATCTCAAGAGTGGCCAATGGGAGCTGCAGGGCACAGATGGCACGAATACAGAAGCCATTCCAATGGACATGACCTCAGTCTCCCTCCAAGAAACGCACGCAAACACAGGCACCTGTGACCAGCCATATTCAGATAATCACATCATTCCACCAATCCACCTGGCTGACCGGCATCTGTTACACAAAAGCAAATCCCCCGCCCATGAGCAGGACATCATTAAAACAGTCACAATGGTAGCCCCTATCCCTGACCACACTGGGCTTCGTAGGCAAACGCGGCCAGTACAGTACCACGCAACTATACTCAGAAGCCGGAACCCAATGCAGATCTTCTCACAAAACATCGCACCACAAATAGGAATATGCTACATTACTTGCAAAGAAGAACGCTACACGGTTAAAATCAGAATAGACATTTAATGCACCACAAAATCACCAAGCCCATACAGCCATTAGGTCATGAACCCCAAAATACATTTCATCATTGTGGGCTGCATCCGCAATAAATGACCAGCTTCTTCTTGTGTGACGCCCTGTTCCTTCATGGTACACAGGGGCTACATTCACGTTCAAAAAGGCAACATGGAAGCGCCTACAACCGCAGGGCCGTCCCATTAGGTAGGCACTAGTCCAGCTGAAAGCTCGAAATGTTGCTCCTAGCCACTAGTACTGCGTAAGGGCATGTGGCCCATTGGCGATCGTCCCATAAGATCGTAATGGTGCTCCACTGATTAACTCGAAGCAGCAGGTGCCGGGAGTAAAAGCCATCTGCAGGAGTGGCATACAGATGGCAGCGGCAAAAGGGGAGGAGATACCTGTCACCCAAATGAAATGAAAAAGAATAGTAGGCCATCAGAACTTGATTCGTATTACTCACTTCAATGATCACACTAAATCTACAGCCATATGCATGCTAGCCCACTCCAAAGGATTATTCCCACCCAAAAATCACTTGCGAATCATAACTATAAAAATCGAGCTGGGAACACTATTACACACGAGTGCTTGTGTGCATGCGTCCGTCAAAACAGAATCCATTCGATGGGATTAGTAACGTGCATAGACACAAGTGTTTGAAGGCGCGTCGAGACACGGAGGGTACAACAAGGGCAGATAGACGATGGTCCCACTATGGCAGCTCTGCATCACATAGCGCAGGGGAGGTGGATAGATTCCAAAAAGCCCTGTACATGGCAAACTCTCCATTAAATCATCTGTCCATGCATCCATACATCATTTCCTCATCCCGGTATGAAAACGCATGATTATTTACTCACATCACATGTGAAATTTCAATTGAGTCTGTGCGTAATGCAGTCTGCAAAATCCACTGTGCTCCAGGCCGGGATTCCAGCGTTGTGAAGTAAGATGTATTTGGGAACGTCCTGCCTCATCGTCCACTACGCTATTGCGCATCCCATACTATTCATATCAATCATTGCATTCTCGCCATGGCCCCTGTCCCAAGGACGCTAAACAATAGAACGTTATATTTGCAGTCAGACCTGTGGGCGTCTCCTCGCCGCTAGCTGAAGACCGAAAGCGCCGTCCTTCGAATACCTCATTTGCAACATCACGTCGAAAAGGCATCTGTGACCGCTTGAAATCACAAATTCATCCATGTAGTGCGGCAGTGTGTGAAAATGGCAACTGGCTTCACTCACAAATGGGACGCCCCGCCCGTCGGTGAACCTCGGTACAGTGCTGCATGAGGGTCCACCGTTAATCGAGTACTACATTCCACTGACCCTTCACAAGTTTTTTCTCGACTGCAAAGATAGTATGTGGAACAATGGGACCATAGCAGAATGAACATATGAACCAATATTTCACTGCCATCGGGATCATATACATGATTGTAATAGCAAGATGCCATGCGTCGAATTGCAGCGTTGTGTGCGGGACGTGCTCGCCCAAAGGGGATTGCAGCTTGCACAGGTGGAATGAATCACCACAGGTGGAGGCAATACAGCTTGAAAACACATAAATTGCACACCCAACCCCCTCCCACACCCACACCAAAATGCTACCGGCAGGACTAGCGATGTTGGCCCTGGGGGACCTGATTGCACTGCAAGTACTCCAACTTCAAGAAGAAGAGGAACAGCAACTACTACAACAACCGGCCGCACAGAGGAGACGCAGGAGGAGGAGGAGGGCAAGGCAGGGCCAGCAAGGCCCGCCAGCACAGCCACTACCACCACGCAGGCAGCCCGCAATCCCACGCCTCCGAGCACATCCGTTCGACCTCACGGATGAGCAGATCCACACCCTCTACCGTTTGGACCGGGACACCATAACCGCCATTGTGGAGATGACACAGGCTGACCTTGTCAGCATGATAGATAGCCCAACCGCCATTCCACCCCTACTGAAGGTGGTGTCTGTACTCCACTTCCTGGCCACAGGCACCTACCAGCACACAGTCGGACAGTTGCATGGCATTTCACAGCCAGTGTCCTCACGGACACTATTGCAAGTGCTCGATGCCCTCCTGAAGCACGCAGACGACTACATCTCTCTACCACGCTCGGAGCAGGAAATTACGAACACAAAAGTGGGATTCCATGCACTTGGCGGCATACCGGGTTGCATTGGTGCCATCGACTGCACCCATGTGGAATTGGTCGTCCCGCATGCCATGGAGGCCCAGTACTGCAACCGAAAACAATTTCATTCTCTGAATGTACAAATGGTGTGTGACTCCAACAGGATCATTACACATTGTTGTGCCCGATTTCCTGGATCAACCCATGATTCTATGGTTTTGAGGAACTCTACAATACCACGCTACATGGAGCGACACGCAGGGAACAGATCCTGGCTACTCGGTGAGTCTCATTTCATGTGTGATAATGTGGGGTATGTGATGCGGCAATGACCTGGCAGGAAGGGGGGGGGGGCCGTACGTAGCAATGTCATTCCACAAACATCCTTTATTGTCCACATACAGGTGATGCCGGGTATCCACTGAAGAGATGGCTCCTTACACCACTCCGGAACCCACAGAACCAGCATGAGGAGGACTACAACCATGCCCACTCACGTACCCGTGTAGTCATAGAACAGGCATTCGGCCTACTGAAGACTCGTTTCCGCTGCCTCAGCAGGTCTGGCGGGGCACTCCTGTACCGCCATGTGAAGGTGGCAAAGATGGTCATGGCATGTGTCATGCTACACAACATGTGCGTACGTAGAAATGTGCCCATGCCCCCTGACGCAGAACTGCAAGCACCTGAAGATGGTCATGATGAGGGTGGGGATGTGGCAGCACCTCAAGGAGTCCGCGAGGCACAGGAGGGCCGAGACATTCGTCAGATTCTCATAGATTCATGCTTCTAGCACTCACGCCTGGTGGCTGATACATGGACACGGGACTTGTGGCAATGTGTGTGTCTGGAACATGCACAATATGGACTGTACGCCTATAATGGCCTCGTACACAAAGATCAATGTCCACACATCTCATTGGATGATAGTGAAATGTTTATCGCATATGTGAAATTATGTTACACACCCCATCGACCCGCCACCCAAGTGAGCCCAACACACCCCCTCCACCCTCCTACCTCCCCCCCGAACACCAGTGTCCAAAGATGCTCATTGTCAGTGGGCAGACGCTATTGCAAGCCCCCTCTGCGGGTATCAGGGGCACCCCTGCCTGTGGAGCGCAGGTTCCTCCCAGATCTACGTTGGGGGCTGCCCTGGACGGAACTTGCAACGGATGATGTCTCTGCCTGCTCACGTCCATGCATGTCCCTAAGGGTTTGTGAGAGCTCAGTGAGCACACGGCGCACAGCGGCAAGTTCAGCACATACGTCTTTGGACGTCGCATGCAGTTCCCCCCTCAGGCTCTCGGTGCTTCTCTCCATTTGTACTCTCAGGCTCTCGGTGCTTCTCTCCATTTGTACTCTCAGGCTCTCGGTGCTTCTCTTCATTTGTGCCCTTAGTGTCTCTGTACTTCTCTCCATTTCTGCCCTAAGTGTCTCAGTAGATGTTTCTATGGCTGACTTAGTACCCCCACATTCATCAGCATGGTCCTTGAGGAGCGTGGCCAGTTGCTGCTGTTGCACGATCACCTGGTCGAGGGACTGTTGCCTCTGCTGGGCCATGGCCATTTGCGGTGGTGTCACAGAGGGGCTGGTCACCTCATGTTGCCTTGCCACAGGGCTTGTGGGGGATGGCCAGTCGTCGTCTTGTGGGTGCCCCTGCGTGGTATCCTCATGGTGTACGGGATGGAACAAACAGGGGGATTGAGACAGGTCATGGATGGATCTTACTTCGACATCCCCGTTTTCTGTGTCGGAGCATGCTGCCATTAATGCAGTGTCACCTATGGTGCTGCTGCCACCAGAAGCAGTGCCTTCTGTGGCATCCATTGGGGGGACCTGTGGTGGTGCTGTTGTGGGCATGCTGGCTGCTGGGGTGCCTGTTGAAGTTCCCTCCTGTGTGCTGTCACTTGATTTGTGCTGCTGCCGTGTCTTGATGCGTGCAGCTGAGGTGGAGGGTCTTTGGCCGTTGGTCTTGGCCCTCTTTGCAGGTGTGCTGGTAGGGGTGTCCTGGAGCTCGTCGTTTGAATCGGACCCTGTGGTGGAGTAAAGGAGGGCGAGCGTTATTAATGGGTCTGTTGAAATTGGAATGGCAATGTATCACATGCATTGGGGTGGTACCTGAGGGTGATTTGGGTCGGGGCCTTGGAGGTGGTTTCATTTTTGTGTGGATTGAGGATGCAGTTGTTTTGCAGCCTGCAGTTAGGGTGTGCATGCTGCACGTGTAGAGGGTGTTTTTAGGGTTTTTAATTATTTATGTATTTATTGTGAGTTTTAAAGTGCGCTATCAGGCCAATGTATGTGGACGTTCTCCTGGACATGTGTTACTGTTGCACTATGTGGACACATGGTATTTCACATGATTGGACATTGTGGATTTAGCATTGTTTTATTTGGCCCACCTACCTGAATCTTCGGATGTCTGCACTCCTTTCTCCATCCCTCCGACTCCCTCTATACTCTCCATTCCAATGGTGGAGGCACAGATTTCTTCCCAGGGGGTCAACTTGATGGGTGATTCCGATCCTCCCCCGGTAGCTGTGGCAATGTTTCGGTTGGCAGAAAGTATGCTCCGGACGCGTATCCGCAGGTCGTCCCATCGCTTTCTGCATTGCTGTGGGTTGCGGAGTGCGGTCCCCACCGCACTTACCCGCTGTGCCACCAGGGCCCATATGGCCTTCTTGTTCGCAAGTGCCGTCCTGGTCATTTGCGTCGAGAAGACGACGGCAGCATTCTCCTGGAGGGTCTCTGTGAGCACGGTGAGTTTCTCACGGGAGAAGTGGACCTGCCGCTTGCGGTCGCACGCTTTTTTCGCTACTTTTCCCATTGTTGTTGTTTTCACTAGGGTGGATGACGGGTTGTGATGTGTCTCAGGGTAGTATTTTTAATGGTTGTGTGGGAATTCTGATTTTATAGGTGTACGGCGTGCTGTTTCCCGTTCCGGGACCATGTTTTTACTTCCGTTTCCGTATATTTACGGTCACCGTACTTTCCGATTGCCGCTCATTACGGTGTCCGCTAAGATGGTTGGCGGAATTGCACCTAGGGCGCCATACGACGGCGGTGGGGGGCGTTTTGGGGACATTTCCGCCATCGCGGACATTGCACTTCCGCCATGGAGTAGTGCTCGTGCCCGATGGGTCGGAATTAGCCGCACTTTGCTCCGTCGTGCAATGGCGGAAACGCTATTTACGCTGTGGCGGTCAGGTCAGTCACTTTCCGCCAGGGTCGTAATGAGGGCCATTGAGTGATAAGCCAGACGCCAGGGTTGGCTATACAGCACACAACCATGCCTTAAGAAATGCTTGCCTTAGGGGCCACAGAGCGCAGTCCAGGGGGGGCATGACTGACAGTAAGAGGAGGGGGGCCAGAGAGGATACAGTATATCTGCACAAGATCCCCAAATTGTCCCCAACCAAATGGTACCCAGGGAGTCACTTATACATAAATGTATGCATTGGCTCTGCACTGTATGGGGCTGCCTACTTGTAACCCGTGCGGTCATCTTAAATTATACCAGATTGCATTAGCGGGGGAAACGCCTGTGATTTTTTTCGGGTAAAAGTCTGGAACCAGAGAGTAGCCAATGGCATTCTGGGTATTAACAGGAAAAGCTCTCCAATACCTAACAGCATAATTGTAATTAGCCCCCATTCTAATTACACCATCGATTTCCTCTCTACAACCAGGCCCAAGTATCCTGTGCTATCTGTGGCTAATGAATTCCCACTGGGGAAATGGACCTTGGGCGATTGCACCTGGACCGGGGTACGTGGAGCTTTAATCGACCGTTGCATGACAGCCATTGGTGGGACTCTGGGGCACTAGTAAATGCTAAACCATGTGGTGGAAGGATGTACTGTTACTGTAATTTATTTTGTTATTTGCATTTGTATTTGCTAGCATGTACTTTGATGGCCCGAATGCCGAATAAAGTTATTATTGATTATATGACTTTG
Source organism: Ambystoma mexicanum (assembly GCF_040938575.1). Classification (NCBI taxonomy): domain Eukaryota; kingdom Metazoa; phylum Chordata; class Amphibia; order Caudata; family Ambystomatidae; genus Ambystoma; species Ambystoma mexicanum. Next base: position 349,065,301 of record NC_090922.1, read on the forward strand.
TAGCTGTTCAGTCATGCACACTGATAATATGCCTAACACTACCGCCAAGGTCCCAGGCTAATTAAACCACCTTTGTTTTTAAGGAATTCTACCCTTTTATGTATCACAAGCTCCAATGGCTTTCTTGGTGTAATTTGAAATACAACCGTGCACACTTTTTGCAAAATATTGTAATACGTGTTTTTCCCTGGAAAGAATTCTAATAAATCAGCTGATCAGCCATGTTCTATGACGAATACATAATTACAAAATGATGTTTTCCCAGACTATTAATAGATAGCTAATTCCAGATGCAGTATTTATTTTTAGATATGGCACAGCACCCTCATCTCGTGCTCACATCAAGAAGTCTTAGTACAGAATGTCTATCCAAAAACAATTGTCTGCATGTTTTGTGCTTGGTAACAGTTTCAAACTAATTAATGTCGATATCACACACATGGTTTGGCGCCACCATTTGCCAAGTTGTACATGCTGAATAAATTACATTAGAGTGCAAGCATTATAAGATTATACTACAGAACAGTTCAGAATAACATTACAATCATTATATGAACTAATTGACTATCTATGAAATCACATTTCACATGAGTGATGCCACTTCACCTCACGCTGCAGTCAAAGATTTTTTGACAGTTCTTATTCATTTCATGAAGGGAAAAGACATTGGAGCAAACAAAATCATATGCATTATATCCTAATCAATCGTGGCTTTTTAAACAATATATATTATGATCCTTTTGTAGCGATGCATAATACCCACCCAATCAGCCGTTGTACTATTTCATATGTTAATATTAGGAACAAAAAGAAGTGCATTTTCACATAACAAATGGAGGGCTGCTATCAAGACCAACCGCAGTTCAGAGACACTACAATGTGATTTAAGGACGACTGTTACTGCATTAATCATAAGTGACAAAGTACAGCCATATTAAGAGGGCTCAGAGTTTCATTAAGACAAAGCTCTAATTTGGACTCAAGCTGGCCAATATATATGAGAAACAGCTCTCATATTTATATATACTCTTCAGGTTTAGCATTTGGCAGAAATCCATTTCAGTCTAGTTTCTATGTACCATATCCACTATACAGGCATCAGACGTAGAGGGTCTCTTTTGCATCCAGGGTATTGTGATGAATCCCAGGGTATTGTCACTGCTTCCATCAGAAAAACCCCTTCCCATGAGGCCAGGGAGGTGAGGTCACTACGCTATAGTCTCCATGGGGGTGGTACTCAGCGGGTGGATCTCATGGGGAAGGATGCCCTCCATTGAACCAGTGACGATCACATTGGGAGACCACAGTATTTCCCTCCTTCCTTTCACCCCCCTCCTTTCTTTCACCCCACTCATTGCACTGTGGTCACCCACACCTCCATCTATCTATGTAGAGTTGAGGAAAGAAAGTAATCTAAAAATACTTTGATGAAGAACACTATGGTGATCATCAGTTCAGTACTGAGACGAGGAGGAAGGCTGGAGTAATGAGGAATACTTATGGGGACCAGAACATACAATCTAGTTGTTGGAGACTGCCTGTTGGTTACCCGAAGTACAAGCTAGAGGAAGGACTAGATTGTTTGTCAATACTACCCCCGAGGAACCGAGAGCAAAGTTTGAATGCTAGAGACCGAGAGACACAGGGAGAAGCTGCAGACCAGCATGATGGTGAAACAGAGCCGTCACCTTTAGAAATGTTGCCAAGAACCAGCAGACCACAGGAAACCAAAGAACATCCAAGCGCATGAGAGACGTGGTATTCCTCCTGGAGAGAAACAATGCAGCTTGACTCGCCAAAACCGAAGCAGAGACACGGATGACAGCGATATCTGGGCAAAGAGGTCTGGAAGGTCGCCCAGAGAGTCAGAAGATCCCGATCAGGATGCCACGTGGCGGGAACCTGGAACCAAGGTACGGTTACTGTCCTGAGTCTATGAGAGGGAGTTGGGAACAAAAAGAGGGTAATCCAAGACGGGTCTGGGACACTTGTAAAGAAGTTGATGAAACGCGGGTCAAGGACCCTAACAGAAATATAAGAAATACACACTGCATCTGTTGACACTTGGCAGGAGAGTAATCCAAGTGCCCCGGAACGCAGATACAAAGGGGCCTGGGACCCAGGCCAATTGAGGCTGATAACATATGAGTTATACACCCTAAGAGAAAGATAAGAACACAAATATATACTGCATCAGTAGACACTTGGCAGGAGAGTAAACCAAGTGTCCCGAAAGGCCAATACAGAAGGAATTGGAACCCAAGGTGAACAGAGCATAATAATACATGGGCCAAGGGCCCTAAGAGAAACATAATAACACCAATACGTGCCGCATCAGTAGACACTTGTCAGGAGAGTAAACTAAGTGTCCTAAAAGACAGATACAAAGGGGTCTGGGATACAAGCGAACCACAGAGACAAATCCAGAATAAGCGGGTTAAAGAAATTGAAGCTCAAAACCAACACAAGAGGGTCTGGAATCCTGAGAATATTAAAAGGAGAAAGAATTCAGAATACGCTTGGCAGGGGCCAGTATCCCCTAAAGAAGGAAAGGGATAGCAAAACATCAGAAAAGCTGGAACAAAAATTATAACGCATACCATGTGGAACAGTGCCCGGCAGGAGAGTACACAAGGTCTGTTCAGTTGGATATTGAGCAGAGAAGGGGTAGACACCCCGCATCAGCAAACCACCAGGGTCTGGGACCAATTTGAAGTTGGGTGAGGCCCACAAAGGCAAAGTACATGGTATGGGACCCAAAACAAGAGTGAAGAAATATATAATCAAAGGGCTGAGGCCCAGAGCAAGTCAGAGACAGTCAAGAGGGAAAATAAACTCTAAAAAGATGAAACCAAGGGTCATGGACCCATTGCCAAAGGAAGAGACATTTTAAGAATGTGACAACCAAGCCTCGAAGGATAGTGTACCAGACTTAGTGCTACAGTTGTGAGTTGGAAGAAGAAATCAGAGGAAGAACCCCCCCCTTTTGTTTATACTTGGGAACTGTGTTTAAATAAACATACAATGTGTTTTCAGACTACGAACTGAACTTTAAAGGTTCACACCCAGAACGAGAGAAGCCTCCTTATGGATTAAGAAGACACCCAGATTTTCCTTAGTTAGTTTAGTGTAACGGACTAAAATACGTTTGGACACAGGACGGTGGACTTTATACGTTACAAGACATCCTGACAGAGTCCTTAGTGTTTTTGTTGAGACAGGGTGACCCCTCATAGAAATAGGGCAAGGTAGATTGTTCCTTTTGATTACCTTTATAATAAAGGTTTTTGCCAACAAGCATGCCACTACTGTGTCCGACTCATACTTCTGCACCCTTACAGTATCAATATTCCCCTTCTAACAACGCCAGACAGATGATCTTTAATCTAGTGCTTGAAAGTATCCTACCTTCGAGCCAAAACCTCTCAATGTCCATTCATCCGCATGCAAGGTAGAGGAATTTAGCTGGGCATACACCACATCACATGTATGTGTCTGATCTGGTGGGGTCAATAGCGTGTAGTGTGAAAGAGGTGTAATACAAACGACATCAGCATACCAGCATACCCAAAAGGAAAGCACATATAAACACAGCACACATTTGCACATTTGCAGAAGTATACTGCATAGTGGTTTTATGTTATTACATCAACAGTCTTTTTTTCAATGTTTATTTTTGGAAAATGTTTTATGAAAAAACTGAACACATTTTAATTGTTTTACTTTTGGGGGAGGGGGCGTTCCCCAAACTCCCTCTCCCCTATTGTTTTTTACCTATTCCCACACCCCGTATCCCTTAAATACCCTTTCTCACCACCCTGTATTTTTCAACGAGTTTTTTCAAAACCCATCAAACTAAATGACCGTCGATGTAACAACGTTGTACCCAGTATAACAACTCATACTTCAGCATATCATTCCACCTGTAGAAGGTGTCTAGTTTGCCATCAGTGATGTGTACGGTGCAAGTGATTGCTTAAACTGCACTTCCATTTCAATGCCAGAAACAAGTCTTGCTCTTTGCGACCCCTCTCAGTTTTGCCAGTACACCATACTTTAAAACATGGTTCTGCTTCGAACGAGTATCAGTTATTTCATAGTCATTAATTGGCTAAAAATGAGGAAAAATCAGTTTCCTCAAGGTGTACCTCTCCTTGTCCTCTGGTGGTGGATATAATCCCTCTTGCTGTAGTTTAGGACTTTAAAGGTAAATAGCCACAGTGCTGCCCCTGGATGAGGAAACAGGACAAGAGATCTATGGGCATGCCCAATCATGATGTGAGATGGGAAACGGGTAGTGGGGGACATTTTCGGTTAGCAATTGTTCTGAAACGGCTACCATTTTGCTAGTTTAAGCTTCATCTCGCATCATGGTAATTTGTACATTGCATCAAGGGGCCTTCCTTCCATGCCCCCTATGTTGTCACGTAGCTTCATCTCGCATCATGGTAATTTGTACATTGCATCAAGGGGCCTTCCTTCCATGCCCCCTATTTTGCACGTAGCTTCATCTCGCATCATGGTAATTTGTACATTGCATCAAGGGGCCTTCCTTCCATGCCCCCTATTTTGCACGTAGCTTCATCTCGCATCATGGTAATTTGTACATTGCATCAAGGGGCCTTCCTTCCATGCCCCCTATTTTGTCACGTAGCTTCATCTCGCATCATGGTAATTTGTACATTGCATCAAGGGGCCTTCCTTCCATGCCCCCTATTTTGCACGTAGCTTCATCTCGCATCATGGTAATTTGTACATTGCATCAAGGGGCCTTCCTTCCATGCCCCCTATTTTGCACGTAGCTTCATCTCGCATCATGGTAATTTGTACATTGCATCAAGGGGCCTTCCTTCCATGCCCCCTATTTTGCACGTAGCTTCATCTCGCATCATGGTAATTTGTACATTGCATCAAGGGGCCTTCCTTCCATGCCCCCTATTTTGCACGTAGCTTCATCTCGCATCATGGTAATTTGTACATTGCATCAAGGGGCCTTCCTTCCATGCCCCCTATTTTGCACGTAGCTCTGTAACATCTCACTGGAGATGCTTCATGGTAGTGGACTTTTTGTAACAGCATCTTCCACAGTTTCCATTTTATTCTTGATGACCTGTGTTTGGCCAGTGAGTTCCAAGTGTGAACGTGTACATCATTCACGCTGGAGGCAATGGCATCCATTTGAGCAGACTATTTAGTGTGACGAGTGTCCAGTTAAGCTATTATTGCTACAGGCATAACAGTGTCGTTACCTTCGCGTGACTGTATTGGGTGGGGGGCTTGTCTCATGGGAATATCTCTGTCTGTTTGGAATCCAACTTTGAGCCTTTAGTGTCTGCCTTTAAATGGAGTTGGGGTGGGGCATCCGTAGTCGTTAATGGTTGTAAAACTGAACAGTGGGCTACTGCTGGAGCAGGTTAGCATGATCATTTAAGTAAGGTTTAAGGGACTTGCCAGTGATGTAATAACTACTCATGCAAGAGCTTACCTACAAGATCAAATGGTATTACAAGCCAGGGTCGCAAGGATATAACAGCACATCAAAAAGCAATCATGATGTTCCTGTGCCAGGTAAATACAAAGCCCAAAAAAGGCGGCGTTCTCTATTAATCTGCATCTCACATAGGGTCCTCAGTGAATTTGCTTGTACTTCTAGTTTTTCACTTATCTCACTTCATCCATTCTCCGTTTAGGAACAGTAGAAACATTAATTATATCAGGCAAAGCCATTTAAAATCCCACTCATATTGAAACCCCTTGTCTTTCAATGTAGACATTTTCTGGATCCAAAAAGATTCTCTTTGTGCCAACAATTCTTTTAAATTGCCACCCCTTCGAGAAAGTTCTACTGCTTCAATGCAGAAACACATTTCATTGGGGCCATTGTGTGATGATGCTCAGTGTAGTGGGTAACAACAGGAGATTTCGATTCTTTAGTCTAATAAAAATTCGATTTATGTTCTGTCCACTGGAGTGGGATGTAAATTGCTTTTTCTGATAAAATGTATGTTGTTGCTGCCTCATTACATGTGCTTTTGAATTGGACATCCCATTGTTAGGTGGTTTGCAATATGTATGAAATGTATCACATTTGAAGATGCAACTCAACTTTTGGGTATGCATGAGGCTGTCATAGATTCTTTTTGCCATTAGTACCTTAATGACTACTGAGGGTAATATAGTTTACTTATCTACATAATAGAATTCCAATAGTAGATACACACTACATTTCTCACCTATCATTAGCCTGTACTTAGGTATAACACTTCCAAGATGGTGACAGAAAACATTGCTATCGCTTACTGACTAGACCTTTAGGACTACATTCATTGGGAAAATGCTAACGGCACTTTGTAAGAGATAAGACTTTGGGCCTCATCACGAGTTGGGCAGTAGCCCTTAAATCCGGCGGTAAGAGTATTAGCGCTGCCAATACCGCTCCACCAGATTATGAGTCGGCGCAAATACCGGTGGATCCAAAAGGAACCAGCACTATTGCAGCTGGCGCAATTACAGCCGGCGCTATTACAGCCGGAGCAAATAGCACAACAACACAAAGCGCAATTACAGCCATATCACAAGTGCATGTATGATGGAATTAGCACCAAAATCTGCGCTAATACAGCCGAGAATTACCCCAGCCTCGAGCTGGATGTAAATGAACCCAGGTGCCAGGAATCAAGCCACAATGCTCACCAGAGGGCTATATAAGACACATGCAGGCCCCAATCACTTAATCCAACACCATGCTGCCATTCATTGCTGTAGGCTGGCCAGGCAGCTTCTCACATGCTGCGCTTGGACATCAAGATGCAGGCCAACCAGACCAGGACACAGGGAGCACAGGAGGGGCAGGTATGAGGAGGAGAACAGCCCCAGTAAGGAGAGCCCCCATCCCTAGGGTCAGGCCATCACCCTGGGCCATCTGTAACACCCAGGTGGTAACTGAGTACCGCCTGAACAGGGAGACCATCACTGAGCTGCTGCTCTCAATTCATGAAGACATTGGGAGCAGGATCAACATCTGTACAGCCATGCTCCCACTGTTAAAGCTGGCGGCAGTCCTGAAGTTCCTGGGGACAGGTACCTTCCAGCACTCTGTGGCCATGATGCACGGCATGGCACAGCCAACATTCAGTGCAGCCCTTGACCACGTGCTGGATGTTCTCCTGTGCCATGTGAACCAACACATTGCACTGCCCACCACCCACGTCCAGGTCAACGACATTAAGGCAAGGTTCCATGCCATTGCACAACTGCCTAATGTCATAGCAGCCATTGACTGTACCCATGTTGCGTTGGTGGTGCCTCAGGATAATGAGGCCGTATACAGGAACTGGAAGCACTACGACTCCCTCAACATGGAGGTGACCTGTGGCCTCAACCTCATCATCACCCACTGCTTTGCCCGCTACACAGGTTCTACCCACGACGCCATGGTACTACGCAACAGTACACTTTCAGGATACATGGAGAGGCACAGAGGAAAACGGACTTCAATAGTGGGTGAGTACAATCCCTGTCACACATGTGAAGAGGAGCAGCTGTATACATCTGCAGGAGATCCCACTACCCTACCTCCCTTGTATTGGAGACATGAGACCGCGCCTTGCCTGACACCAGCTATTGTGCGAATACTGCAGTGAGTATTTGGAAGGAGATACTCATTGAGACAACCCTATCAAATGTACCCCCAAAGTGATAACAACCTAAAGGAGGAACTCCCTGAAGGAATATGCGAAAGAGCTAAGCACGTGAACTGATGACGTCATAAGAAAGTGTGCACAACGTCCCAAGATACTGAATGAAGACAGTGTATGGATCCTAGAGGACAAATGACGAAGTAAAATATCGAGTAAACTAATCAACGTGGAAAAGAAGAAGATTGTGGCAATAAGCTCAGAGACTGCAGGCTATTACTACCTAAGGTAATGTCCTACGGGCCCATAGTTACAGGCCCGAGCGTAGGTATGGAAATAACCAGGGATGGCTCTATGGTGTCCTAACAATGTCCCTGGCACTTTTGGGGTGACACAAACCTCTGTAGAGTGTCTTCTGTTGGCATCTCCATATGTTGTGAGACCAAAGCATGCTTCCATGCTTTAACAACACAGAGGTGGATTTGCATTCAGCTGGCACATCCAAGGAGATTATCCACAGGGAACCACCATGCCGTTACACCCTGCAAGCATGCATTGCATGAGGTAACTCTGCTCTACAAAGAAAATCCAGATTGCATGGTAAACAATTAACATACACCAGAAAGGCAGCTAGCAATGAGAAATGGAAATGGGACAGCTACTTTACACATGCCTCAAAACGAGTCTATATATGTAGGGGGTGGGTGAAGTCAATTCAAAATATGGAGGGGTATGGAGGGTTCAGGGGTCTCTACCCACATATATATATATGCAGTGTAATGGGGGAAAAGAAAGAAAATTCGGTATTTTGGGATTCTTTATTTTCTTTTCGACAACATCACATAGATCCCTCCTGGGGAGTTTGCGAATTAGTGGATTTGCATGTCTGGAAAACAACCTCATATTCAATACTTAAAACCTTAGAATGCAACAAACAAACCACAGCTAGTCCTGCACAGCCAAACGTTTTTGAATGGATAGAGATAGGGAATATATACACTGATAGATTCATGTTTAAAGGCAAGCACACATTCCCCGGTATCCTTAGTACGTGTCACATCCCTTCAATTGCCAATTACATCAGTTGTGCATCAGTAAATACGCAACATTGCATTGTACCCTGTTATGATGCATTGTTGGCACAGAGATCATGCCTAATGTATAACAAGCTCCATCCTTGTGAATCACATGAACCCTCAGCCAGTACCACAGAGATGATCAATGATGGTGGAGGGATATGTGATATCCACAAAACTGATTTTATTCTCTGATATTTACATTGCTTGCAAACATGGCGCAACTTACAGTGTACTCTCGCTTAGATACATCCTGCATTTGGCTTTTGGATGCCCCTGGATTCTTTTTTTGCTCCCCCCTCCCGAATTTGGATTTTTGGACTCCCCTCATGGAGTGATTTTTCGTACAAACTTGGACTTTCATCCGTCCCCGTCTGATTTCTTTTTGGTTCTATGTCCCTTTCTTTCGCCCTTGCATCGCACCTGGATTGGTTTGTGTTCAATGCCCCCCTAGATTTGTACCTTTAACCCCCTGCCCCCATTGATATTTTCCTTTATTGTAGATTTACTTGGCTTTGTTTTTTCTTCTGATGCAACTTTTTCTGTCCCTGCCATCCTTTGGGTGCTTAATGAGGCAACATCGGAGGAGGTGGAGGCAAACCTCTCTCTGTTGTGCAAAACATGGTGAGGTGCAGAAGGTTTGGAGCACCTATGAGGCAATGGAGGACGATGGTAGCAATGCTGGGGGCAGACATTGGTAAACACACTGATTGATGCTTGGTGTCTAACTTGGGAGATGTGACAGCTAGTGGAACATGCTTTTGGGGCTGGCCAGAGGACTGCAGTCAGGTTACAGCGTGGCACGATGGACAGAGACATTACTGATGCCAGCTCTTTTTACCCAGAAACTTTGGACCTCATGGACTGGCATAATCAGTGTGTGCAGGTTTAGAGGCTCTGGCAAGGGGTAGCATGCAGGCTATGAGAGAGGATTGAGAGGCTACTGAATTCTGGAGGTCCTCTGGAAAGTATCCTTACAAGTAGCTTGTAAGTACCGAGTGTCAATAGGTGGAGCTGCGGGAAACCTTTCTTGCCATCCAGTGAACCCACCGCCTTCTTATGGAGGTTGGGGCTGGGCCTGTGCCTTTGTGGTTTCTTCCCCTCCCCTTTTCCTTTCTCTTCGGACCATGATGGCTGCTCTGGTCTGTAACCCCTGGAGAATCACCTACTCTGCACTGGCCACAGCCTGGCTGCCCTGCCATATATGACTTGCATACTTTATTGGTTCCTGGGAATCCATCTTTGGAGCAACCTGCAGGCCTGAGGCCTGGTTTTCCATCCACATATTCATTACCATCATCACTGACTAGCTGCCCATCCATTGGGGCTATGGGCGACTTCAGGAACCTTTTGGACCAAGCTCTCAGCAACTTGGACTCATTTCACCCAGTCATTTGTATAGTGCCTACAACCCTACAACCGCTGGGACAATGCCCCATATAACCTTGACCATTTGATGTAATATTTCATCATGCCTTTCTCTCCTTCTCTCGAATCTGCATCTGCACCCTGGCTAGCGCAAGACTTGTCTGTAGTCCTGGACGATCCTCATGGGTATCAGAACTGACTGTGGTCTGGTTCTTCTTGCCCTGTTTTATGGTTCATTCTTGAGACACCTCTGAGGTGATAAGGAGTGATCTTTAAAACAATAAACCATCCATCCATAAACCATGTCTTTCTATTTTCTGTGTCACTTTTTCGCTTTCCGCATCTATGTGATTTTTCCCTTTTCCATGTCCACCACCCAGATTAATTCACTTATTTCTCATGATGCGGCAAAACCATCAGTTGGATTTATTTGAAGACATTTCAGTGGATAAGGTTTTCGTGGTTTATCTGGGTTTGGGAAGGGAGAGCCTAGGTTGTTATTAACCTCCCGTCCACTAAGAACTGCCCAGTCCCACTGCCTAGCCATCCCTAGATTTAAACTGCAAAAAGCAGGGGGTTCAAGCTTCCCGGCCCTAGCGTCCAAGCTCTGGAACTCCCTCCCTGCTACAATCAGAGCTGAAGAGTCTTTTTACACTTTTAAAGCCAATACTAGATCCTGGCTTTTCGACCAGCTTTAAGTCCCGCACACTGTATTATTTGCACCGTATGTCCTGTTCATATCATGCAATGTTATTCCTTTGTAAATTCATGCTTTGCTATTCCTGTATATATGCATTTCTGTAACCTTGTAGAAATTGCGCCCTGATGCCTCCGGGCCTGTGGGTTTGCGCGTTATAAATAAATAAAATACAAATACAAATTAATCAGTAATGTATATTTTTGAAAATGTACATTCCTTTGAAGAACTTAACAATCTTGTATTTGTGTATCACCCACCCACATTGCCACCATTGGGTCCCAATGCCCCAAGTCTATCTGCCCATCATCAGGATTACTCTCACCTGCATTATTCTCTGGCATGGGCCCATGGTGCCAGATGGCAACGCTATGCAACATGCAGCGCATTGCAGTGCTCTGGCAAACCTTTTTAAGGGGTGCGCTGCATGCCTCTCTTCCCTGTCATGTGTAGATATGCAAAAATGTTCTTAGGCCCCCAGAAGGCACGCTCAGCTGTGTTAGGAGAGATGATATGGGCCTCAGTGTAGTGATGGAGCCTTGGTGTCAGGGGCCGCCATAGTTGTGTCATTATTAGCCATGCGTGCAGTGGGCACCGAGAAACCTCTGTAAGAACAGGTGAATGGGGGTTATGAGTGATTGCTGTACTTGAAGGTAGGCAGGCTTCTGGCCAGGATTTTGCATGGTCCGGGCCTTTTCTACTTTTTAAGTGAGGCTGCTGTGTAATGGTTCATCATTACTTCTGGAGTGCCTGACACCAGGTGAGGCCAATCTGCGCATTGGAGGATCCGGCTTGACATAAAGGGCTTGTACCCTGCCCAGGTTCTGGTGTGATTTCCTTGTTATTCTTGCACCAATGGAGTGGCTACAGGGTCATTCATGGGTGATTGAACAGTTGTGGCTGCCTTGTGTGTCCCATCACCTCTGCTTCCACTACCCCCCGCCCCCACCCGAGAGGTTTGTGAGGAGCACTTTGGGTACGAATTCATGCATTTTGTACTTCTGTGGCATTGTTCACATAACCCAGCAGCCAGCCCTTGTTTTGAGGCAGTCCCCCAATGATGTGTGGCATACCGCTGTTGCACAGAGGCATGCGTTGACCCTGGGAAGTGTGCACACAAGCATAAAGAACATGTCTGAGAGCATGTCTGCATCACAGACCATTTGCACGTTAATCCGGTGCTGCGCGTGCCTGATATGCAAGGCATGCTTTTGGGCACTGGGTGGTACAAGGACCACTTGCGTGGGAAGTACAAATGTAAGTCCATTTCCCAATGGGAGTATTTTATAAGCGAGTAAAAATGTTTTAACTGGAGAAAAATAAATTAATAATGATTTCCAAGCACCTAGTTATTCATGCACATTAACATGTGCACATTTACTTCTTCCAATCAGGCAACAATAATAGCAGTTTCCTCCTCTGGTTCTACATTCACTAATGATCCAAACAGATCCATGGAGCTTTTTGGGTGAAAGTAGGGGCACAGTGTCCTAAGTGTTTCCTATTTTTTGGTGGGAGTATTGTTACTCCCTATTTTTATTTTTGTGGAGTATTTGCCTATTTTTAGGGAGTGAAAGTGGCCGATACACCCCTTATCCTATTCCTGTGTGGTCCTTGCAAGGCTCCGTGCACAGTGACCCTGGAGCAGCCGGCCTGCCTCCCATCCCACCAAACCGATGCAGGCCTGCCTCCGAGGCCCCACAACACTGTGGAGGGTCTGCTGGGTTTCCTTCCTGGGGAGGAGCTGCTGGGAAGGCTGCTTTGCAGCCCGCTGGGATCCCTGCTTCTGCGCCACCAAGGCAGCTGCTACAAGTAGCACGTTTTGCTTCATGACAATGAAGTAGGCTGCTGCTCCGTACACGGTGCTGTTTTGCAGTCAATGTAGCAATGTTTACCTTTTATGTTGAGCCCAACCCCTGCTTTGTGCATGGTTTCAAGTTGTGGCTGTTGAAATGTTCTGCCTAGTTTTCATTGTTGTGGAGTTGCTTTATAACCACAACTCGTAGAAAGTCCGGTACTAAGTGCCGCTAGCCGCTGGACTGCTCCTGCTCTTGATCGCTGCATCTACTGTGTTTGGAGTGTCCTTGGAACGTCTCTTGCAAGACTCTATTGGACATAAGTACTGCGTGTGCCCCACTGTAACCAGCGCTACTGGGTCTATTGACCCGTGCCTACGGACGAGTTCCACTTGCCATCCGTGTTCGACCCTGTAAGTACTGCGTGTGCCCCACTGCTGTGAGTGCTGCCGTGCGCCCATTTGGTGTCCTCATCACCCCCCAGGCCCTTGTTCCCCTCGCCGCGCTCCCTCCCCGCACCTGCTTCCTGGTTCCATATCCTCCCGCCTCCCGACCCGCCCCCTCTCCCCTAATTGGTCTCTTTAACCTGCGCTACTGGGTCTATTGACCCCCTGCCTACAGACGAGTTTCACTTGCCATCCATGGTCGCCCTGTATGTACTGCGTGTGCCCCACTGCTGTGAGTGCTGCCTTGAGCCCATTTTGCGTCATCATCACCTCCCAGGCCCTTGATCCCCTCACCGTGCTCCTCGCTCCCTCCCCGCACCCGCTTCCTGGTTCCACATACTCCCGCCTCCCGACCCACCCCCTCTCCCCTGATTGGTTGAGGACCTCCTACCCCAACCATTACAGACCTTCGCAGGGCAGCCCTCTAACCGTGCAGCCCTGCGACGAAGGGCTCAAGACAAAGGGCCCAAGACAAAGGACGGCTCCTACAGAGGCTGCTCCAGATCGTATTTGCAGGTATCCGCAGGAGAAGCAGGAAGCCAGCACCCACCAGAAAGTAAGAATGGCAAGGGTGGGGACCGAAGCAATTACTTCAAGCCATACTACCCTACCACTCAACCCTACTGTAAACTCTTACATCCAAACTGTACTCTCAACAACTTTGAGTGCCCCTGATTTGTTTCAATGAGTTGTATCTCACTGCTAGATTGAGTTATTTGAATTGAAAGTGTGCCGAATAGCGTAACTTGGAAATTGAATAATCTTTCCCTGTAGTACAGTTCAATTTAGAGGGTATGAATAATCCTCACCCTGTGGTATAGCTAATCCCAGAAAGTGTGAATAATATCACCCTGTGGTATAGTTGAACGTAGAAAGTCTGAATAATATCATCCTGTGACATAGTTGAACTTAGAAAGTGTGAATGATAAAAGTGTGAATAATATCATCCTGTGGTATAGTTGACCTTAGAAAGTGTGAATAATATCATCCTGTGGCATAGTTGAACTTAGAAAGTGTGAATAATATCATCCTGTGGTATAATTGAACCTTGAAAGTGTGAACAATACCATCCTGTGGTATAGTTGACCTTAGAAAGTGTGAACAATATCATCCTGTGGTATAGTTGAACCTTGAAAGTGTGAATAATATCATCCTGTCGAATAGTTGAACTTAGAAAGTGTGAATAATATCATCCTGTGGTATAATTGACTTTAGAAAGTGTGAATAATATCATCCTGTGGTATAATTGAACCTTGAAAGTGTGAATAATACCATCCTGTGGTATAATTGACTTTAGAAAGTGTGATTAATATCATCCTGTGGTATAGTTGAACCTTGAAAGTGTGAATAATATCATCCTGTCGCATAGTTAAACTTAGAAAGTGTGAATAATATCCTGTGGTATAATTGAACCTTGAAAGTGTGAATAATACCATCCTGTGGTATAGTTGACCTTAAAAAGTGTGAATAATATCATCCTGTGGTATAGCTGAACTTTGCTTAGAATGTGTGAATAATATCATCCTGTGGCATAGCTGAACTTAGAAAGGCTGAATAATATCATCCCGTGGTATAGCTGACCTTGTGCTTAGAAAGTGTGAATAATATCATCCTCTGGTACAATTGAACTTAGAAAGTGTGAATAACATCATTCTGTGGTATAGTTAGGTGCTGTGAATAATATCATCCTGTGGTATAGCTGAACTTGTGCTTAGAAAGTTGAAATAATATTATCCTGTGGTATAGCTGACCTTAGAAAGTGTGAATAATATCATCCTCTGGTACAATTGGACTTAGGACGTGTGAATAAGATCATCCTGTGGTATAGTTAGGTGCTGTGAATAATATCCTGTGGTATAGCTGAACTTGTGCTTAGAAAGTGTGAATAATATCATCCTGTGGTATAGCTGAAGTTGTGCTTAGAAAGTGGGAATAATATTATCCTGTGGTATTGCTGACCTTAAAAAGTGTGAATAATATCATCCTCTGGTACAATTGAACTTAGAAAGTGTGAATAACATCATCCTGTGGTATAGTTAGGTGCTGTGAATAATATCCTGTGGTATAGCAGAACTTGTGCTTAGAAAGTGTGAATAATATCACCCTGTGGTATAGCTGAACTTGTGCTTAGAAAGTGTGAATAATATTATCCTGTGATATAGTTGAACCTAGAAAGTGTGAATAATATTATCCTGTGGTATAGCTGAACTTGTGCTTAGAAAGTATAAATAATATCATCCTGTGTTATAGCTGAACTTGAAAAGTGTAAATAATTTCATCCTGTGTTATAGCTGACCTTAGAAAGTGTGAATAATATCATCCTGTGGTATAGCTGAACTTATAAATTGTGACTAATATCACCCTGTGGTATAGCTGAACTTAGAAGTGTGAATAAAATCTTCCTGTGCTACAGCTGAATCTTGAAAGGTATAGTTAATCTTGAAAGTGTGACCAATATCCTGCTGTGGTATAGTTGATCTTAGAAAGTGTGAATAATATCATCCTGGGGTACAGCATAACTCAAATCTGTGAATAATCTCACCTCTGGTATAGTTGAACCTAGAAAGTGTGAATAATATCATCCTTTGGTATAAGTGATCCTCGAAAGTATAAATAATATCTTCCTGTGGTACAATTGAACTTAGAAAGTATGAATAATATCATCCTGTGGCATAATTGATCTTCGAAAGTGTAAATAATATCTTCCTGTGGTACAATTGAACTTAGAAAATGTGAATAATATCATCCTGTGCTACAGCCAAATTAAAAGTCTACCTAACCGTGGTGTAGGTAAACTAAAAGTGTTAATAATATCTTCCTGCAGCTCAACTGAACTGGTTTATGCTGAACTTAGAAACCTGTCCTTAAATGTGGTATAGGTAAACTCAGAAAGTGTGAATAACTAACACGCTGCAATATAGTTGAACCTGGAAAGTGTGAACAAAATCCTCCTAGGCCAACAGTAACACAGTTCAAACTTAGACATGCCATGATTCCACCCGATCCACCAAGGTCCGCCCAAAAAGACACACTCGCGCCCGCCTCCCTTCCCTCCCGCTCCACTTCCCTTCCCCCTCACCAAGTCATCCCGCCCTCCACCACATCCTCAGCCCACTCTGTATCCAACTCTCAAGACAGAAGAACCATCCCATCCCAATCCAGTCCACCCACCACCTCGCCCCCTCCCCATCCCCTATTCAAACACTATGCCAGAAGAGCCAGATAGCGAGCCAACCGCCCTATGACCCCTGCTCCTCCCATCCCCTCCACCCACCCGCCCGCTACCATCATGTCCACTCCCCCAGCACCCCCAACTAACGGCCCGCCTGGCTTCCCAGGCACACCCAGCCCCGAAACCACCCGCTCCCCTTTACCCCATCAACGCCCCAAACATCCTCCTCTGACCACACTCCTTCCCATCCCTAAAAACTGCACGTCTCACCCTGGCAAGAATAGTAACTGCATCCCTTTCACCCTCCGAGCCCCCTACCCTCTCTCACACAACAAACGCAACAAAAACCCTGAAAAGGAAATGTTCCTGGTCTCCCTCAATCTCTCATTACTTCTCACCAATCCTGTCTAGACCCACCACCTCATTCTCCCAATCTCAATCATCATCACCCTCCCCCCTCCATCACCCTACCTGAAACCTTTCTCCCTTGAATTCTCACCAACCACAACAGGAGCCCCTAACCCCCTACAGCCCACTTTCAAGTACCCTGATGCAATAATCATCCAACCACCTCGACCGCCCGCCTACTGTTCTCATCGACCACCCCCTCTCTCTCACACCCAAGCTTCCACTCTCTCCCCTCAACCCCCAAATCCACCTCCATCCCACCCCCCTCTCCTCCCGTCCCCCATCTCTGCAACCTCCACATCATCCTCCTGTTCCGAAGTAAGATGTATCCTTTTTAATGGCCGATCTGTAGGAAGGAAAAGACACAGCATCTTCAACCTCCTCACCTCGGTTAAACCAGACCTAGTCTTCATCACAGAAACCTGGTTCTCAGACAACTTTGCCCCAATCGCCAATGAAGCCTTCCCCCCAGACTACTCTCTCATCCCACTCAACCAACCCTCTAGAGGAGGAGGAGTAGCAATCGCCTTCAAGTCACACTTCACCGCCTCAATCGTCGACAGCCAGCCATCCATCCCTTCTTGCGAGTCACTTCTTTTCAAACTGTCCCTCCACCCAATGTTGTCCCACAGCTTCCTACTCAAATACAGACCCCCTGGCTATGACAGACAATTCTCAAACAACCTCTGCGATTCGATTGCCACCATCCAGTTAAACCATCCCAGCCTCACTGTTCTAGGAGATTTCAATATCGGGCTTGACATCCCCACCAACCCTATGACCCACTCTCTGGTCGACTGCCTAGATGTGATAAACCTCCATCCCCACATAAATGGCCCAACACACTATAAAGCACACAACCTTGATGCCATCTTCAGCTCCCATGACCAGATACTTCTAAACCCGCCACCCCTATCATCTGGTCCGATCACTTCCTTGTCCATTTCAGCATCTGCTCACCCGCCCGCCTCCTCCCACCCAATCCAGAACCCCCAAATCTACGCAAATGCTGGAAGAAACTAAAAATCCTTGCCGAGTCTCCTCCACCGACCGCCCCTCGCAATGAACTCCTAACCTCTGACGCCTTTGACTCATGGCTCAATACCTCATTGATCCCGCTCACCCCCACTTGCCAATCATCCACTCGGCATGGCCCTTTTCCAAGATGGTTTACACCAGAACTGAAGACTGCAAAACAACTATATAAATCCCTCGAACTCAAATGGCAGAGAGACAAAACCACCCTGAGCAGATCCACCTTGGCACAACACCATCGCCACTGATAAGCCAAAATCCGGAAAGCAAAAAAAGACCATTACAACTCTCGAATCTTGAACTGCGAAAACCCCAGCAAGGAACTCCACAAAATCATCATTGAATTCACCAAACCATCATGTACCACCACCCAATCCACCACATCTCAATCTCTCTGCGACTCGCTCTCTCTCCACTTCTACACCACTACTCTCGAGAGGACAAATTCTCTAACCAAATAATGGGCCCTCTTGCACCCACCACAAAACCCACCCCCCCACCTGCCAACCCACTACCTGCAACTCCAACCCACCCGACTTTTGACTCTTTTACACCAATATAATCGGACCAATTTCTCAAACTTCTCTCTGCCCGGAAACCATCTGGCTCCCCGCTAGACCCCTGCCCAGCCTCAACCCTCAAAGAAATATTTCATTCACCTGCGCAGGAGAATATGCGCGAACCATCATAAATGACTCCCTCTCCTCTGGAACTTTTCCTGACGCGTTCAAATCTGCACATGTCAAACCCCTTCTAAATAAACCTTCCCTCGACCCTCTCGACCCCAAAAACTACTGCCCATCTCAAACACCAGGTTCCTTGCCAAACTCAATGACCAAACTGCCTACTCCCAACTAAATGCCATTGTCGAAGCCAACAATCTCCTAGACCCCGCTCAATCAGGTTTCAGACCCCAACACGGAACCGAAACCACCCTGACATCAAGCTGGGACGATCTAAAAAACACTGCAGACTCTGCGGGATGTGCTGCACTAATCCTTCTTGACCTATCCACCGCCTTCGACACAATCAACCACTTAATCCTCCTCGACTGCCTCCACTCCATAGGAATCTGTGGAAACGCTCTCAAGTGGATAGCATCCTTCCTCAACAAAAGGAAGCAAACAACCCTACTTTCCTCCTCCGCCGCCCGACCAGTCAATACCGGAGTTCCACAAGGAGCATGCCTATCAGCCCTCCTGTTCAACCTCTATATGTCCACCCTCCCACCAATAATACGCACGCACAATATCCTGTGCTACAACTACGCCGACGACACCCAACTAATCCTAAAACTCCATAACTCATTACACAGCTGCCAGCACGACCTGGCTGCCTGCCTCCTTGACATTGATCTCTGGATGACCAAAAACCATGTACTTTTAAACCCCTCCAAAACCGAAATCATGGTGTGTGGCAACACCGAACTTCTCCCGCACCCTTTACGCTGGCTGCCATCCATGGGAAACTCCCTGACAACGTCATCCTCAGTAAAAAACCTTGGATGCACTCTCGACTCTCACCTTACCCTCTCGCACCAAGTCAACAACGTCCCTAAATCCTGCCACTACCACCTCAAAATTCTTAGGCGCATTTTTCCATACCTCTCCTTCCCCAACAGACTCGCTGCGGTCCAATCAATTGTGATGTCAAGACTGGACTATGCAAACCCCTTCTACCTCAGACTCTAAGCATACCACCTGACGAAACTACAAAGAGCACAAAATGCTGCAGCCAAACTGCTACTAGCACTTGGCCCAAGAGAACACACCTCCCCAGCTCTCAAAACTCTCCACTGGCTCCCCTTTTCTCGAAGGCTGACCTTGAAAACCTTATGCATCTCTCACCGAGCAATGCATAAAACCGGACCTCAATTCCTTCAGGACAAACTAAAACCTTACCATCTACCGCGCACTCTAAGATCAAGCTCTGCCCACCTCTTAATGATACCAAAAACCAACACAGTTAGGTTAGGTGGATCATCTTTCTAATCCTTGGCCCCCACTCTGTGGAACTCACTTCCGCCCCACATCCGACTTACCGAAGACCTCATGTCTTTCCGCAAATTACTGAAAATGTGGCTCTTCCCTTAAAAATCGACTCTTAACACAAACAGCATAAACAGCCACAATAAACAAAAACCCTAGCTTGCTGAATCAAAAATAACAATCCAGCATAGAGACCCGATCGAGAAAATAGAAAACTAAATCTACCAGTGTGAATAAAACAGTTAAACTGAGTAAAACGAACAAAGTGGATGAAAGGGATGAAACAGATGCAGTAGATGTAACGTATACAGTGGATGAAACGGATGCAGTGTGTGAAATGGATGCACTGTATGAAATGGATGCAGTGGATGAAACGGTTGCAGTCGATGAAACGGATGCAGTGGATGAAGTGGATGAAACGGATGAAGTGGATGAAGCGGATAAAGTGGATGGAGCGGATGAAGTGGATGGAGCGGATGAAGTGGATGGAGCGGATGAAGTGGATGGAGGGGATGAAGTGGATGGAGCGGATGAAGTGGAGGGAGCAGATGAAGTGGATGGAGCTGATGAAATGAATGGAGCAGATGAAGTGGATGGAACGGACGAAGTGGAGGGAACGGACGAAGTGGGTGGAACGGAAGAAGTGGGCCCAACGGAATGAAGTGGATGGAACAGAAAGAAATGGGTGGTATGGAAGGAAGTGGGTGGAGCGGAAGGATGTGGGTGGAACGGAAGGAAGTGGGTGGAACAGAAGGAAGCAGGTAGAACAGATGGAAGTGGGTGGAACGGAATGAAGTGGGTGGAACGGAATGAAGTGGGTGGAATGGAATGAAGTGGGTGGAACGGAAGAAGTGGGTGGAATGGAAGAAGTGGGTGGAATGGAAGAAGTGGGTGGAACGGAAGGAAGTGGATTGAACGGAAGAAGTGGGTAGAACCGGAATGAAATAGATGAACCGAAAGAAGTGAATAAAACAGAAGAAGTGGCTGGAATGGGAAAAACTGGATGGAACAGAAGAAGAATTTTGGATAGAACTGAAAAAGAAAAAAGTTGAAGCGGACAGAAACGACGAAGTGACAGAATGGATGAAACGGATGGTACGGATAAAATAGATAGAATTGACTCATTGCATAGAACTGATGCAGTAGATAAAACAAATAGAATGGAGGAACTAGGTATTGTGGATGGAACGAATGGAGTGGATGGTACAAATAGAGTAGATGAAACCGATGGAGTGGAGGTAACGGATGGAGCAGAAAGAACGGATGGACCAGATGGAACAGGCGGAGTGGATGGAATGGGTGGAATGAATAGAACAGACTGACAAATTTGAACAGAAGGAGTGGGTGGAATGAAAGGAGTGAACGAATGGAAGCAACGAAAAGTACGGAAGCAGAAGATGGAACGAAAGGAGTAGATAGTACGGTTGACATAGATGGAACGGATATAGTGGATCGAACGGATGGAGTGGATGGAACGGATGAAATAGATGGAACTGATAGAGTTCGATGGAACGGAAGAAGCGGATGGAGTGGATGCAGTGGATGGAGCGGATGGAGTGGATGGAGCGGATGGAGTAGATGGAGCGGATGAATTGGATGGAGCGGATGAAATGGTTAGAGAGGATCAGTGGATGGAATGGATGGAACAAACAGAGTGGATGGTAAGGATTGAAACTGAAAAAACGGATGAGCGGATCAAACGGATGAGACGAACAAGCAGATTGAACAGGTGGAAAGACAAGTAGCTTTAACAAATGAAACAAATGGAACAAATCAACTGAATGGAACAGATGCAGTGGATGAAACGGCTACGGTAGACGGTACAGATGGAGTTGATGAAACAGATGGAGTGGATGCAACAGATGAAGTCGATGGAACAGATAGTGGATGGAACAGTTAGAGTGGATGGAATAGACGGAGTGGATGGAACGAATGGAGTAGATGAAACTGACGGAGTGGATGGAAAGGACGGAGTGGATGGAACGGGTGGAGTGGATGGAACGGAACGAGTGGATGGAACAGATGGAATGAATGGAACAGATGGAGTGGATGGAACAGATGGCGTGGATGGAACAGATGGAGTGGATGGAAAACATGTAGTGGATGGAAAAGTTGCAATGGATGAAACGGATAGAGCAGATGAAACAAATGGAGCCGATAGGAGTGGATGGAACAGATGGAATGGATAGAACAGATGAAGTCGATATAACAGATGGTGTGGACAGAACAGATGGAGCGGATGGAAGAGATAGAGCAAATGGAACGAATAGAGCTGATAGAACAGATGGAATGGATAGAACAGATGGAATGGATGAAACGGATAGAGTGGATGGAACAGATAGAGTGAAGGAAAAGGATAGAACGGATGGAACGGATTGAGCAGATGTAACTAATCGGGCAAGTGGAACACACAGAGCAGATCGAATGATTTGGACGGATAGAACCAATGGAACACTCTAAAACAGATGAGAAGGATGAAATGGAACAAAAGAATGGATAGACTAGTTTATGTAGATGAAGGATTGAGTGATGGAATGGATGGAAAAACTAGTAAATTAAATGACGAACCAGTCGAAACGTATGAACAGAGGAAGTGTAATAAATAGACAGAATGAATAAAACGGATGGAATAGATGGTACTGATGGAATGCTCAATCTCGAGTGCCTTACTGATAACCATCATATCACAATACCACACTTACTCTCTCCTATACACCACCACTCAAATAGAAAACAGCGATACTATGACACATTCGGTATAGCTGTTCTCATACTATCACCTACCACATACTCCTCATCATCCTAATTAAACACACCAAGCTGAGCTCACATATCCAGCTTAAGCGTTCTCCTCAGGTCTAACGCAGCCGGAAAACATTCTGGGTGTCAACCCCCCAGAATGAACACATATACCTGACCTCCCAACCACCACACCTACCACTAAGAAGCAGTTACCATGCAACTGCCACACCAGCTGCACACATATCCAGTGCTCCCACGCACCTTATGAACATCTCTCTCTCAACTGACTTGAACTACGGTACCAATGATACATAAGGTGCTATATAAATGCAAAGTAACACTTAACATTGTTGGACAAAGTCTGCCGTATTCAAAGGCAGTGAACTGTTGCTTTAACAAGTAGGTGAACGTTTCGTTCCACTCTGACGCTTGCTTTTGTCCACACTGTTGCATTTCAATTGACCAATATTCCCCTGTATTTTGCTTGCAGCCACCTCCCCTCTGTGATTTGGTGCATTACTACAAAAAGAGCGCGCACGCGCACTCGCGCACGTGCACCCATAGCAAGTCCTGTACTAAGTGCTGCTTAGCGGCTCTGCTGTGAGGCCGACAGACGGTGGCGGCCATTGCGAACGTGTCTTCTTTTCACATCAAATTGTTTGTGATTGCCTCGCCATAGTAAGTGTCTGTAAACTACTGTGATTACCACTAGAAATCGTTTGTATTCCCTCAAATCCAATATGCCTGCTTCTCTCATTAACCTGGCTTTTTTTCTTAGCATACCTCTTAAAATGGCTTCATGCGTCAGTCAAAAATCTATTGTACTATCGCCAGTTCCACATGTGTTGTCTGATGCCACCATACTGCAAGCTCCCGAAAATAGATTAGCAGGTGATGCGAAAGGAAATGTGACCCCAATAAGTGATAGGTCATCTAAGGATCGCGATGACCTAGACCTATCGATATATGACATTCAGTGCAAATCTCCAACTTCCATTCACAGTGTAAACACGAGGCTTCGTGGCGATCGTTCAGCGATTTCTATAAATTATTCTCATTCACTATCTTTCGCTCATCCGACACCACGTCACACCAGCTATATTCAATCTGTAGATGCCACGAACATGACGTCTCCCATGCTTCAAGTGGCTCTTACAGCTATTAACACCACGTTACTAAGACTGTTCAAGTTATTTGAATCTCTGGAGTCCAAATTAAATAACCAAGGACTCCAGATTGAGCAACTATCACAATGGCTGGAGCGCAAGTGCCAGAGACCATGCTTTACACCACACCAGACAATACAGCCTACTCTACCTGCAACACAAGAAGCCTCCAATATAGAAATCAAACAATGACTCCATACACGCTGCGTCTCCTCCGCCTGCTTTACCAAGCTTCCAAGAGATTATTCAACCCATTACGGAGCCCATAGTCATCCAGGCTGTACCAGGCATAAACGACTCATGGGCAAGTGTGCCAAATAGTACGGCTAACGCTAACACTGAAACACCCTCCCAACACAGTGAAAAGTCGCCATATCGAAGAGACAAGAGTGCCAATCTGCTTCTGAAACAAAAATACAGAGGGGCCCGCAACCTTATAAAAAGATTTTTAAAAAATGCCGGCCACTAGACATACTAAGAACTCGCTGAGTTCCTATTTCAAAGTGATTGGGGCGGCTGCATTAAAACCCTGTCCGCCCAATTTAGTGCCACTTTGTTCCTCCAAAGGCAAAGAACCTGTGGCAAGAGTACCTTTGTCATAGCCGCCCCTTAACGATCTGGTACGCAAGATCCAACAAGACAAACAGATTACTGCAGCCAAAAAAAACACAGGCTTAGAAAATCTGCCCAAAAAACAGTCCGAATAAAGCACCCACAGAGAAGATTCTGATAGAATTCTGTCGCTTGACAATCTGAAACAAGCTGTGGACATATACCTGGCACAGCGTTTAGCATCTTCTACCACAAATTTACCAAGCATAAATGCGGAACAACACTCTACACAATATTTTGAACCTTCAAGCAATAATCCGGTGATACCATGTACGTCTGTCATTAACACGACCACAGATTTATCCCTGCCGTCCAACCATAGGCCTGCCCTGCTTAACAATGCAAATTCCCATGTTCATTTGGATGGCCAACGAGCCGCCACATATGCACAAGACAGATCACGTTATGCCCATCCAGAAAATTCAGAATGTCACACACTCATTATGAAATGTGGAGAAGGTCCCTTTGATTCATATGTTCTAAACAGACAGCGTGTACTTAACATCTTTGGAGATCTGGCTGAACTTGAAGATATCTGGTCTAGAGACATCGATCAGATGGAGTTTGTCTCTGACGAGACATATTCCATCATTAGATTATGGATTCCATCTGGTGTTGTTCTTAATACAATCTGGAAAGCAAAAATGCACTTATTTGAAATGGGTTTTCTTATTGCACAAGATCCAGAAAGAACCACGAAACATACACCTCAACCTCTCCTAGAGACTAATATTTATAGGGGCTTGCGAGATAATAATCCCATGTCAGTTGCTATTCCCGAAAAAAACTAACCATCAATCCCTCCAACTCCATCATCATTGATGGGGGCTAGCTGGAACACAAGAGGCCATTTGGATCTACAAGATTCGATACGTAATTTTCCTATAAACTATAACATCATTGCTTTGCAGGAAACATGGCTGATACATACGCCCGCCTGGGACAGCTATGACATGGCCTTATTACCAGCTAAGGGAGGTGGCAAAGGTAGACCATCCTAGTTGGTGGGAGTCAATATAAGTGCTGCTTCTCAATTAGTGCATGAGATAAGTTCTTATATCCAATTAGTCAGAATTGAATGTCCTCAACAGGTTATTGCCTTTGCGAATGTATATCGAAATCCGGTTGCCTTAAGTGATGATGTTTTTTATGCAGGTTTAGTACGTTAACTTGATATCATTTTGATGACCACTGAGATCACTGATACCATAATTGTTGGCGATCTGAACCTGGATTGCTTAGTAAAAAAAAGTTAATCCAATCATAAAGACGTAGAGAGAGGTGCCTCCCTAAGGTGAGAAAGAAACATCTATATACTCAATGGCGCAATAGAGGGTGACATTCCACCGCAACCCACATGGCAACACAATTCTACGACAAACATAATTGACTATATGTGTGTTGATTCAAATTTGTTTAAGCAAATACAGCACTTTGAGATTATATCCCAAGCTCAAAGCGATCACAATCTAGTATCTGCGAGTATAAGGTGGGACATGAAACCTACTAAAAAATCTTGGATGCATCAACCATTAATAATCAATCATGCTAAAACGCGTTTCTGATGGTCATCCACCAATTTAACAAACTTAGGTAAAATAACTGACCACAACATAATTTTAGATATACCAGTAAAATATACTAATTTACTGACACCCTTTCAAAGTATGATCACAATTTCGCACCATCAGAGAACCTCACATATCCATGCATTTGATCCAGAAGTAAAGATCAAAAAAGCAGAATATCGTTAACAACGCAAAATGATTTTGAATAGACAAGATGACCATACAGCAGAGGCATTGAGGAAAGCACATAGAGCATAGAGGAGCCGTAAAGCCTACCAATATCAAAGAGATGGTGAACAAATGCTTCAAACCATTGCCACTAAAAACTCAGCAAACATATGGGCGCTATTTAACCAGTGCGCCAACCTTAGACAAGGAGAAGCCCAAATTAACAGCGTAAAGGAACACCAATAGATTTCCCATTTTTCCACCCTTTATGCTTACACGGACTATGATCATATGAATTGTCTTGCTTATTCGAACAGAAAATGACTTGTTGAGTGTTCACCTGCAATTATTGAGCAGTTTATCAAGACTGCTAGTTCATCTAGAGCCACGGGCCCAGATGGGCTCAACAATGCGATGTTTAAGTCCAACCCTACTCAGTGGGCTATGATTCTGGATAAAATCTTCCTGTAAATT
Organism: Ambystoma mexicanum; assembly: GCF_040938575.1. Lineage (NCBI taxonomy): Eukaryota > Metazoa > Chordata > Amphibia > Caudata > Ambystomatidae > Ambystoma > Ambystoma mexicanum. The sequence continues at coordinate 349,091,654 of NC_090922.1, forward strand.
ATAAAGACAAGAACTATACCTCTGTCTTGGAAGACCTCGATAATTGTGCCAATTTATAAAAAAAGGCGATTGCACACTACCTGAAAATGATCGTCCCATTGCATTGTTGGATGCCCCTGGTTACCTTTTCGCCAAACTTTTTCTGCGTGATTTCAATGCCTGGACTGAGAACCATCTTTCGAGACCCACAACAGTCGGGCTTTGTGGCTGGCATGGGCACAACCATCAATCTCCTAAGTCTGAATGCGATTAAAAATCAATGACAAGCAACCAAACAGGCGGTCTATTTTGCTCTCATAGACCTACACGCAGCGTTTGATTCGATCGCGTGCGTGTGTCAGGTAAGTCAACTTCAATCTCTGAATAATTTATCTCACTCTTCCTCACCTGAAGATAAAGTGGGAGATGCTTTCTTCTTCTTTTCTCTCACTGCTGATTCTTTTTATGCAGGTATGTCCGACCGCGGAACGACGCCAGAATGGTTACCGGAAAAATATCCGTAAACCAGAGGCCCCGGATCCGCAGCCGCCACAAGGGGAAAAAGCCGCGAAGGCAAAAAACCCTGAAGTACACTTGGTGTGTCAGTGATGGTCTTCCGGATAAACAGGTAAGCTGTCAATACTCGAACAGAACGGCTCCACTCTGTAATCTTGAAGCGGGAGACGAGAGAGGAGGAATGAGCAGAAATCCAGGTAAGTGAGAAGAGGCCAGGAAGAGCCGGCCCGGGAAGCCAGAGATCGCGGACAAGGCAGGATGAAGCCAAGAGGTAACGGGAAACCCCGAAAGGAGGGAGTAGCATAGGAGAGGCAGAAAAGGGAAAAAAGGCAAGGCAAATGGCGCCAGAGAAAAGGGCTCATCAGAGCCAAGAGGGAAAACTCATGGGAGCGCTGGCAATGAAGGAGGAAGTCACACAGTTGCAACGCGTCCACTGCCGGCAGAGAACTGCTGAAAAGCCGGCGGCGGCCATGACAGAAGGTTAGACTAGACCGCTGTAAACGCTGCGGCACAATGTAGTGGAGCAATTCTATGGCGGCTGCGTCGCCATCAGTCCCATACCCTCACATAGAAGGGGCGCATGACAGTATGCCCCCCCCAGTGCGGGCAAGAATAAAACTTTCTCAATAAACGTGGAGCTCGGATGTGTGAACTGGGTTCCCAGGAGTCTTCAGAAGAGGGATAACCTTTCCAGGAAATAAGAAATTCCAATCTTCCCCTGCGGTAACGTCAGTCCTTGATCTCTGCCACTTCATACTCATCTTCGGTTGCAGTGTTATCTTCTTTGCGCCGCATAACAGGAGTGGTGGGGATGTCCTCAGAGGCTGGACGCAATAAGGAGGAGTGGAAAACAGGATGTATCTTGCTCATGTTCCTGGGCAGGCGGAGGTGAAAGGCCACTGGATTAATGCGGGATTCCACTGTGAAAGGACCTATAAACCTAGGAGACAACTTGGAATGATGTATCCATCTAGGTAGGTATTTGGTGGATAACCAAATTCTGGAACCAGGCCCAAAAGATGGAACCTCCATTCTTTTCCGATCTGTCAATCTCTTGTAGACTGAACGAGCCTCTACCAAGGCTCTTTCAGCGATTTTGTGAGCTTCCTGGATTTGCATTAAACGGACATCAATGGAGGGGCACACGGAATTGGAGGAAGACACTGGTAGTATGCCCTTGGGGTGTTGACCATACGTGCAGAAGAAGGGACTGAGATCAAGAGCCTCTCGGTCTGACCATTCGTTTGTGGGTGGAAGCCTGAGGAGAGAGCCCGTGCTATCGCTAACTGATGACATAAGGCTTTCCAGAATTTGGAGGTGAATTGACTCCCCCTATCCGAAATGATTTCAGTATGCAGTCGTGTAGGCGAAAAATATCTCAGATAAATACTTCCGCCATTTCAGATGCAGAGGGTAATCCCGGAAGTGGGGAGAAATGAGCTAACTTAGTAAGGGAATCCACCTTAACCATTATGCAGGTGTGTCCTCGAGATGCTGGTAGTTCTACAATGAAATCTGTGGATATCTGCTCCCATGGTCTTGTAGGTAACGGGATCTGTTCTAGAAGACCTATGGGTTTCTGATAGTGATGTTTACTGCGAGTGCATTGGACACAGGACTGTACATGTCTCCTGACATCTGCAGATATTTCTGGCCAAAAGAATGATCTCCTGACAGGATCTTCAGAGTTCTTTATGCCTCGATGCCCCGCCGTCTTATGGTCATGACACCACGACAATATTTTGAGACGCAGATCCGGCAATGGTATGTATAACTTCTTGTTAACAAAGAACAGCCCATCCTTCTTCACGACCTTAAACTTGGGGTCTTAAACTCGGGGAGAGGTAATCGTTCCTTGGCTGACCTTATTTGGGAGAGAAAGGCCACTGTGGCTCCAATAAACACCTGATCCGGGAAGGGCTTCTCCTTGATCTGAGACGAGGGGCCTTCGATGTTCCATCGACGGGAAAGTGAGTCTGCTACCACATTCTGAACGCCCGCAAAATAGGTGGTTTCAAAGTCGTACTGAGCAAAAAAGTGAGCCCATCTTGCCTGTCGGGCATTGGTACACTCCATGTTCTTTAAAGATTTCAGATTCTTATGGTCCGTTCGTATGGTGAAAGGTCCTACTCGTCCTTGAAGGAGATGCCTCCAGTCCTCGCACGCAAGTTTGATGGCCAGAAGTTCTCGCTCAATCACAGAATAATTTTTTTGACTGGGGTTTAGGGTTTTGGAGAGATATGCCACACGGTGTTCGACTCTGTCATGCTCTTGTAGCAGGACTGCTCCCACTGCATCAGCTGATGCATCGGCTTCCACTATAAACCTCTTGCATTGATCTGCTTGCTTCAGTATGGGGGCTGAACTAAATTTCCCCTTCAAGCTCCTGAATGCCTCTTCAGCTTCCAAAGACCACTGAAAGGGTAGTTCGTCTTTCTTGAGAAGAAAAGTGATGAGAACCACTGTAGAGGAAAAGTCCTTGATGAATTTGCGATAAAAATTGGCGAATCCCAGAAATCTCTGAACCTCCTTCACAGAAGAAGGAGAAGGCCTGTCAGAGATTGCAGAAATCTTCTTAGGATCCATCTGAACACCATCACTGGAAAGTATAAATCCCAAATAAGGAACCGAGGATACCTGAAAAAGACATTTACTAGGTTTGACCAATAGATGATTATTTTGAAGACGTCTGAGTACTTCATGTAGGTGAGTGGAATGTTCTTGGACGGATTTGGAGAAGACTAGGATATCATCCAAGTAAATGATGACCGAATGAAATAGTTAGTCTGAAAAGGTCTGGCCCATAAACCGTTGAAACACTGTATGCGCATTGGCTAAGCCAAAGGGCATTACCTTATATTCGTTGAGCCCGTGCGGGGTTCTAAAGGCGGTCTTCCATTCATCTCCAGCACGGATGCGCAGGAGATGATATGCGTTCCGTAGATCCAGTTTGGTAAAAATTACTGCCCCTTTGACAGCCTTGAGTATGTCTGAGATTAGGGGCATGGGATACCTGTCTCTGATGGTGACCTTGTTGAGTCCGCGATAGTCAATGCAGGGCCGGAGTTCCTCAGAATCTTTTTTTGAGATAAAAAATAGTGAAGCCCCAGCTGGTGATTTGGAATGTTGAATTAAACCGTTCTTGAGATTGGCATCCAGATATTGTCGAAGAACCAATTTCTCTTTGACGGACAAGGGAAACATCCTGCTGAATGGTACTAAGGCCTCCGGAATAAGGTCAATAGCACAGTCCTCAGGGCGGTGGGGGGGTAAATCATGTCCCACCTTCTCAGCAAATACTTGGGAATATTCCGAAAATTGGGGTGGTACAGAGTGTATGGTTCGAATTTGAGACTCTATGGTTTGCAAAACAGCAGTCTGATATCGCTGAGAAGCCAAACACGTCTGACTGCAGTAGGAAGAGAGAAAACTGAGGGTATTGGTGGCCCAGTCGATAGTTGGATTGTGACGACGGAGCCACGAGATTCCCATAATTATGGGGAAGTGAGCTGCCCTAATGATATCAAACAACATCTCTTCCTTGTGATCCTGAATGGCAACCTGGATGGCTTCAGTGGAGTGGGTGATGGGACCTGAACAGAGGGGAGTGCCATCCACTCCTTCAACCTTGAGGTCTTCTCTATTCTGAACTCGTTGGATACCCATCTTGTTGGCCCAAACGGTGTGTATTGACAGCTTACCTGTTTATCCTGTTTTATACCCTCACATAGAAGGGGCGCATGACAGCATGCTTCTAATGGCCAAACTGGCAAGAGACCAGTGCCCAAGCACATTATATGAAATAATTCATGCACTGCACTCATAAACTTCCATCCGCATTCGCTTGAATTTAGATGGTCTACTATCAGCCCCAATTGCCTCGGCACAGGGTCTCAAACAAGGTTGCTTATTGGCATCTGCAATTTTTTATTACTTCATTCATGACATCACCAAATCCTTCTTAGTGATATCGGCAGATGCACCGATTCTTATTGGCATTCCAATCAAAACATTAATCTATGCAGATGATTTAGTTCTCGTCGCCAAAACACTGATAGGCCTTCAAAAATTACTTTCGTATTCAAAACCTACATCTCTTCAAACCAACTCATAATTAACACAAATAAGACCCAAATAGTTACCTATTCACCCTGCAAAACTCAACATAACAAATTTATATGAAGGATCAACCAAACCACATTAGAAATTGTACCAAGATATACGTATCTAGGAATAATCTTTGAAGGTTGTCATAAGCCCACCGGTCAGTTCGAAAGTGTGGAACAGAAGCTACACACTGCCATTTCTCAAACTAAATTTCTTTTATATCGATTTGGCAAATTTACCCTAAATCCAGCACTACTATACTGGAATCAAAAAGCCATTCCATGCCTTTTATATGGCCTAGAAACCGAACCAATTTGGCCTAAACACCTACTAAACAAATGGGAGTCCAAATTCTGGAAGTCTGTTCTTCACCTTCCACAGTGTGCTCCGGGACCATAGATTAGATATGAGTTGGGTTTGGTTTCCCTCCACGCTTTGTATCACTGGAGACTTTGGGGTCATTCTGAGGTTGGAGGTAACGGGCTACCGGCACCAGTAAGGATGCCGGTGCCGGTAACCCCTTACCTCCGTATTCCAAGGTCGCTTAGCGGGTCCCACTAAGGTCGGCTGGTTTTACCAGCCGCCCTTAGCGGGAGCCGTTAAGGGACCATGGAGCTAATAACGGGTCCGCTATATGCGAGCCTGTTATTAGCTCCTTCCCCATTCCCATTGAGCCCTATGGGGGGGCTCAAATGGGAATGGGGAATGGTATTCAGAATGGGGATTTACCGTGTCCTCCAAGGTTGGAATGACCCGGTAAGTCCCCATTCTGACTACCCGGACCCGACTTTGGAGACATCCATGGTGCCAACAGCACCATGGCTGCCTGCAAACTCGGAATGACCCCCTTTGTGCGTTATTCCGCAAATGCTTGATATCAACCCAATGTAATAACATGTTACAAACCCATCCTATCTGTTTTCATCAACACACAAGTTTGTACAAAGTTGGATGAAGGAGGTGTACAACACTCTAAGCAATGCTGACATTTCCATTGAAACTTTAATAAGTAATCCAGATAAGGCAAAAAAAATGTTATATAGATGTGATTGGATTGAAACTTGTTCCAAAAGCCCTGAATATAAACATAATGGTGACCTCCTCTTTCACCCCAAACATGTTAGAACTATGGAACCCTACTTGTTAAGGTCTCCTTCACCAGTGATACGTTCTGCCATATTGCGAGTGCGTTTCAACCTATGGCCCACCAGAGAGATTCAAGCAAGGCGAAAGCTAATATCCAAAGAGATGAATTTCTGTTGGTTTTGTTTGAATCAAAATATAACTGAATCATTAGAACATTTAATATTATTTTGTCCAATACTGGTGGACCAAAGAATTATCTATTTTAACCTTCATTGTGATTATTTAGGTTCTCTGGATGATGCCTATCGATGGTCATATATTTTATGCACTAACAACATTTCAAAGCTCATAGCCACTGTTAATTTTTTAAATAGCCTAAATTTAGGATCACACATGGATGAATTTTATTGAGGTACTATATGTGAAACTATGAGACATTTTGGGTATCATGTTCTTTTTCTTTTCTGATTTATTAATGATTGTTAATTTTGTATTATGGTTTATTATTTTTTCTTGTACTGCATTTTATTGTATTAATATTGAAAATCTGGTGTGAAATAGTTAAATCAATTTAAAAAAAATGACCATAACCCCTGATTTTCACCTTTTAAGAGTACCTGCTCCTTTCAGTTAGTGTTTCATGTATAAAGCCCGCTTGCATCATTATTCCAACATGCCCATGTCGTGCATGAACGCCACAGATACGATTTCACTGACACAGGCCAGTTGGTGTTTCTCCATGGATGTTCTGTTTGGAAAATCTGTGCATTGTTTCTGCATGCACTAACGTGTGCGCATCTGTTAACACACGGGTAACGCTCATTTCGGGAATGTTCGAATGCGTGAACCATGGGGTGAATTAGGAGAGGGGAGCCACCTGCTGAGAATGGGTATGCAGCAGTTTGCACAAATGGCACAGGTTTCTTGCAGCCACGACATATTTCGGAAGCATGGAGTAATTTAGTACTTCAGTGGCCAAAGGTGGCCCTTCTAAACACAAAGAGGGCCTCTTGGGCCCTCATTCCGAGTAGGACGGTAAGGGATACCGGGCACCGGTAAGGAGACCGGTGCCGGTAATCCCTTACCGCCCTACTACGAGGTCCCTTCCTTAACGGCAGGTCTGACCTGGTGTTATGGACGGTACTCGTTAAGGGACCTGGCGCAAATAACGGGCTTGGCATACGCCGGCCCGTAATTGGCGCCCTCCCCATTCCCATTGAGCCCGATGGGGGCTCAAATGGGAATGGGGAATGGTTTGGTGAATGGGGACTTACCGATCCCGCCAAGGTCGGACTGGACCGGTAAATCCCCATTTCAGCAATCCGGACACGGTATCGTTATTGGTGGTAGTCATGGCGCAAATAGGTAATTATCGCCACACAAAAGAATGACCACATGTGTTATCTACCACTTGCAATAATGACTGTTCCCCGTGCAGTCCTAAAGGCATTCTAAAACAGTGAAGCTTCCGCATGACTCTGAATCAGGCAGAGCCTTCCGTCATTGCATGCTTACAGCATCCTGCAACGGTATTACCGTTTGGCGGTAAACTCGAAATGACCCTCAAGGCGCACTACTGATATATTCAGGTAAAACACACGCACAGACATATGAAGAACAACAAACACACATTTGTGTCTGAACACTGGAAGGGGCAGCTCTTGATTGGAACATGTAATGCAATAGATCGCGTGCACGTGGTCAACATCCTGTTGTGAAGGCTCGAGGCCCTTTTGATGTGTATATTTCCAGATGGACACAGCACAGAAGCCTTCATCGTGCTCTGGCAAAATGAAAATGGCTGGCATATTGAGGGCTTGGGTGTTGAGCAAGCATGCCTTTGAAATCTCTTTGCTGGCTGCCCGCATTCACTAAGATTCACGCTCTTCGCTCTAATCCAATTACTCGAACTCACATCAAATAATATGCTGTGGGAAGGCCGCGGCCTGATATGCGTTCACATGTAGCACATGTAAACAACTGACGGAATAATGATGAATATTATATCAACAATTTGCATTCATGTTCAGCCTTTCATCCAAAGGGAATCCTGGAGTGGGTAATGTTAATAAAGCAGGCAGTCAGGCAAATACCTCGCGGATGCATGCCGATGACCGAGGGTCACAAATGCCACCTTCCAGAAGTGACACGATGCGCCACCACAACTGTGTGTCCCTTGAGTCAGCGAAATGGATGGCTATAGCGCACACTAGCAAATTCTGTCGCCTCTCTGCACGTTACTGATAACACCAATCAAGGAGTAAATAGACAATAAAAAGGTACACCATCAACAGCCCAGTCCTGCAGCATCATACGTTAAGTAAACCAGACAGGTTTTCAGGACCATTCGCTTAGACAGCTCCTGTTAGTGACAGTGTTATGTGTGCAATGCATGTCCACAGTGGAGGACGTGCCACAGAAAAGCTCCATCCGTTCCCCAAGAGAAACTGGAAGCCAGGCAGTGCGCATGCTCGATGCAAGCGTTTCTTTTGCAGAGAAATGTCGCCCTCCACATCCCATTTCCTGTCGTTCACCTCACTGTGTAATCCGACCCGATGCTTAGAGGATCCGCGTATTACAATAAATGCAGCGCTGCGATTTCGTTTCAAGTATTCTGCAGAAATGTCCATATTTGTGGAGTCGGACCGGGGGCTTGCATGTCTTCACAGAAAGAGGATCCGGCACAGTGGTCGAAGTGGGGGACAAATGCTAGTGGAGCTATGGATTTTGTAGGAAACTTGGTGTTGTTTCCAGTGACGGCTGGTGAATTATATAAATGGGAGGGACCGGGAATAAACATTTGCCATAAATACGTGGTAGCGAGAGAGCCTTAAATAATTGAGGTGCGGTCAGAGGATTTCCCCACAGAGGGTGTTTTGCTGTTTGCAGCTCTGCACAGCACATTGTCTGTTTTCCAGCAGTATGGGCATATTTTGGCCTGTCCACAGGTGGACCCAGGGAGGAAACAAAATAGATGCTGTTATTTGTGGTGCATCCACATGGCTGCGAGAGGCAAAGGGTGGGCTCTGCAATTCAGAGAATGATGGTTCCAGATGAAGGGGCCAAAGTGGCACTTCCCTGGCTGACCATTTTATCCACAGCAAAGCAAAGCTGCAATAGTAGTGTAGTAGGTGGGTGCTACTGCCAGTGCAATCTTAAGCAGCTGAGCCTGAGTGTACACGGAGGATGGTGAGTACGGTCACCCTGCAGTGCCTGCCAGGGAGCAGGCATTTCCATATATATCCAAACAGTGGTACCCAAAGTAAAGATGCATGGGTGTGAATCAGAATGGACTAGAATACTAAATAATGAATGATGAGCACAACAATCCTTTTTTTTGCGTATCAGAGGACTTTTGGTGCTGCCGGCGGCCCAATGCTAGGTTAAACTCTTCACTGACTGCTCCAGTGTTATCCTGCCCTCCACAGATTGGTTTCCTTGTAAGCACGAGTGGATTTTCTCCATGCCTTTGTGCATAATGTCATTTACAACCCACTGCTGAGTGGGCATGAACGCAGGACGTTCTGTTTTTCATCACTGACCACACCAATGAGGTAAATCCACACCTAATATTCTTTGGTTTCATTTATTTACCTTATAAACCACTTACGGCATTTTTCTTTTTCTTTTTTCTTTTTTGCTATTGATATTTACCCATGATGTAACATCTACTAATTGGTATGTTTCCTTTCATTTTTTTCAATGTATGTTTCGTTTGAATTGTCACCATTATATGAATTTATGTCACATACTTGCATTTGTTATGTTATATACTTGCTTGCTGGATTTATATAATTAGACTCGCCCTGATGAAGGAAATAATTTCCGAAATGCATTAGCTTTTTTAGTCTAATACATGTGGATTGTGGCAACTGCTTCCTCACTAAGGATTATTAGTGATAGCTTTTTGTTTGAACTATTATGGATAAATTATTTTTGATATGAATCAGAAAGACTCATCTTCCTTTCTTTAAGAAGTATGGTATATTATGGATACTTGAACATATTGTCGTGAATCAGATATAAATACGTGCCCATCTTGGGCCCCATATGAGAGCGGTTGTGTGACCCAGTATTATTACTTGGTCTCCAGCGTGTATCCTGCCCTCCCACCCCTGCCCAGGGATGTAAAATACACTGGTATCAATCCATGATGGCATCCCCTTCCATTGATGTATCTCCCAAAGAATCAACCCCAGAAACTCTCCCTCCTCCCAGAAATCCACTCTGGAGCAACACAATGCATGTAATGCGCTACAAAAAAACAAATAAGTAAATGAAATAAGCATCTGCTGAAAGCCCATATCTAAATGTTACACGTAAATTACGTTCGACTGTGCACGTCCCCAATAAAGTAACAAGAAGTTCTAGATAAAGGAGGGTGCCCAATAGCTAGTGGGTAGCTCTTAAGTAATGGGCTGCCCGGCAGCATTCAGGACCATGCAGTGGCATATTCCGCTTGCACGTTGATGAGACTCTCATCAGCCCATTACCACATGCATCCATTTTCAATGATGTGTTCTTTCATTATTTAGGCAAATACTCAGTTTTGTAGGCTGCTGTCCTTTTAGAACGGGTTGTGTGAGAGTGCCACATGCGTGCAACTAGACAAACATTTTGGGGCAGGACTAACCCTTCAAATTTTAGGCGAGTGGCTAACTTCAGAGACTGTGGCAGATGGATGGGCAAAGCTACGTGTGTGAGGGCATCCAACGTCTTTACACATCCTAATGAGACTCTTCAGGTGCAGCTTTAATAATGCAAGCAATTGACTCTTCTTCCCATCTGAAACCACACACTGAAGAAATTCATTGAGAATGTGCCTCCTGTCCCCCTCCCCTTCTAATCGCACCCCTGACAGGCAAGTACTAACAGCCCATCACAATTTAAATAACTGCCTAAAAATGTATGCACGCAAATGCAGTTGCTAAAAATGCCTGATATTTGACCTATGTTAGTTCTAAAAAGAGGACATATATTTAGTCCAATAATATTTGTTGCACAAAATCACTGGGCCTCATTACGACCCTGGCGCTAATGGGTTAACGGTGCTGTAAAAGGCTGTGGTGCCGTTAACCCATTAGCGCCTTACTACGAGGTCCCTTTGTGGGACCCGACCTGAACGGCTGGTCTAGACCAGCCGTTAAAGTAGGGACCCGCAAAGGGACCTTGGTGCTAAGTACGGTACCGCAATTTGCGGTACCGTACTTAGCGCCTTCCCCAGTCCCATTGAGCCCTATGGGGCGAAAATGGGATTGGGGAAGGGCCAATGTTCAATGGGGAATTACCGCCCCGCCAACCGTGGAATGGGGTGGGAATTCCCCATTGAACATTGGAGGACTTGTTACGATACCTGCACCAACCATGGTGCTAATAGCACCATGGTTTAGGGCCAGTATCGTAATGATTTTTGTCTAGAATATGTTTACAAGTATGTTTAGAAATCAAGGCTATTTGTTTGCTACCGTCTTTGCATTGAATTGACAGAGTTTATATCCCACATTGTCTTGTTTTACACTGGTCACTTTCTGTTCAGTTGTTTATGCTTGATGTTTTGTACATATGCATTTGTCGATGAAGAAGTAATATAGTTACTTGTACATTTTCTGCACCTTGATGCGAAAAGAAAAAAGAAAAAATATAATTGAAAAATAATGTATCAGCAAATTAAAGAAAGCTGTGCAGATTCACACACATTGTAGTTGTATTTGTATGTCGATTAAACCTGCAAACCAAATAACAGCTCTTTGGAGGGTTTCACAGAGCTGATTGATTCAAGCTATAATTTTAAAAATGGTGGAAATTTACATGAATTATGCTAAGTCAGAAACAATAAGTGGCAGGACTCCTGTTTGTTTCACATTCTTTGAGACCTTAGTCCTTCCACAAGTAGGACATTCCCTTTAGTTACTTCTACTCCGGCCTTTACCAGCCTAAACCTAGGCTGCACAAGTCTGAATTGTTCCTTGGATCTGACAGTCCGTGAAGTTACATAAGCCTTCAGGCGGTCCATGAGATATTTTTGAGCTATATTGCCCATGCACTTGTGGGTGAGTGTAAGAATCTTATGTGTGACTCTGTGCTTCACGGGAAGCCAGTGAAGTTCCCGCCTGGAAGCTGTTATGTGAGCATGTTTGGATAGGCCAAAGATGGCTGAACAGCTCCATTCTCAGGGATCTGTAGTGTGGTTAGGTTGGACTGGGAGCATCCACTTAGGAGACTGATACAATAGTCTAGGCAGGAATTGACAAGGGCAGAGGCCAAGATGGACGCATTATTGTGTGACACAAACGGACGGATATTGCAGAGGGTATGACGTCCTTTCGTCGCAGGATGTTTTTTCGCAGGGTTTTTAAATGCAATTTTTTTCCGAAAAAAAGCCATCAGATTTTTGTGAAAAAGAGGGGGTTGTGGGGGGGAAACCCCCCAAAAAAAAATATTCGATGGGTTTTTTCCCAAAAAAATTGCGGTAAAAAACCCTGCGAAAAAACATCCCGTGATGAAATTACATGGAACCTTGCAGAGCAGCTTATTGATTAGGCCATAAGAGGATCAAATCTGGGAGACATGCTGGTTCATAGTCAGTTCGGCGTCTAGTGTGAAACTGAGATTTTTCACCTTCTTGGCCACAGGGACAACAGTATTGGAGATAGTAAAACTGTTATACTCCAACGGTAAGGTTTTGAGTTTAGGGCCAGAGGCCTTGATGAGTAGTTTGGTCTTTTTAGTGTTGAGGGCCAAGGAGTTAGTTGTCATCCAATTGTGAATAGCGGAATAGATGATATTGAGGTTCAGTAGGTCTTGAGAGTTTCATGACTATCTGAGTGTTGTCGGCGCAAATAGTATAAAGGACACCCAGGCCATCAAGAAGTCTCAAGAAGGGGATCATATATATGTTAAACAAAGAGCCTGAGATACAGGAGCCCTGAGGGATGCCACATGTTTTTAGGTGCTGATCTAGAGCAGGCCTCGCTGATGGCCACTCTAGCAAGCTAGAACAATCTACTATGGGTTGCAGTCTGTCCACCAATAGGGCATGATCCACCAGATCAAACGCAGCGGATATCTTGAGAAACATTGAAAGTGCTGGTTGGCCATGATCGACAATATTTGTCAGGTTTGCTTTGCGGTCCAACATGGCAGTCTCAGTGCCATGTCTGGCTCTAAAGACTGACAGACGTATTCAAAGAATATTGTTCTGTTCAATGAAACTCTGGAATTGTAAGTATGCAACTATGGTCATAGAAAAACTGGCAAATACTCTCTTTTTTGTTTACGGGGGGCCTGGCTCGCGAGGGTTTAGTTCATATATATATGAGCAAACGGTGAGTCAAGACTACCCCTCCCTTTGACGCTGGGTAAATGTTGCCGACTACATATGCTTAAGGAGTTTATCCATTAACAGTATTCGATCACCCTGATGTTACACAAAAGCAGTTAAAACAAAGTTTATTCTTAAAACATTTTTTGCATTGAAATAAAAACAAAAACAAACAACATCTGCATATTGCTGACCTAGGCAGTCTATAGTTCAGGCTATGCTAGATGGGTGAGGTTAGTACGGTATTTATGTGCTACAAACAAAAACATAGCACATTTCTAACTGTCGACACTGTATTGGTGTTTCTGGTTCGGAGGCTGTAGGTGACAGGGTTGATTTGCTGAAATTGAACAATTCACTAAAGAACTCCAAACTTTCATCAGAACCCAGTGTGCTGGGAAGCAATAGAGTATTGTGGAGTGGAGACGTGTTGATCATAGATCTAGACGTTGTCACTAGAAGATGAAAGGCTGTGATGGCGCAAGCTCACCTGTTTTCGAGAAGCTGACTTCCCCAGATAGCTTCGTTTGTGCTTGTGCTGTAGCCGGGAATCCTGCAGGAAGGGCCGGTACTCTCGGGATGCCACGCCGTCCGCCGGAACGCCGCGGAGGAGTGACACCCAGAGCGAACCCCCAAAAAGAGGAATAAAACCCAACAGGAGAAAAACCTCAGAAATTATCCCAGATGAATCCGTGCCAGACTTCAGTTTGGAAGAGGGACGCAAGATACGGTAGGTTGACACGTGTAGCTCCAGAATGGAAACTACACAAGAAGGTAGGTACAGAGGAGTTCCAGCAGACAAGAAGGAGAAGGAATAAGGAACTGCGGGAATCAGCCAGGGAAAGAAGGCAGCACAAAGGAGCAAGGAAAGGTAGGACTTCAGGCGAACAGACGGGAAAGGCAGAATTTAATACTAGCGCTTAGCTATGGTGAAAAACTGTAGTGTTGAGACGCACGGAGACTTGCCTGTGATCTGCCTTTGAGGATGCCGGTAACCCTTGGGCGGAAGCTGTCAGGAACGCGATGTTCAAACAAAGGACTAAGGTGCCCAGGGATAGCGGCGGCCATTTTGGTAGTTCCTGCAACTGTATGGAAAACGGAGTGCACTACAGCGGGGCGAAGCGGGAGGCACGCAAGCCGTGACAAAGGCATCTTGGGCTGAAAGATGACGATGTCAACAACTTTCCATCATATGCTCTTAAAATAGAGCGGGGCTTTTCAATATTTTGAGGATATCAGAAATTACACATGGAGGATCATCTGCGTTGTCTATGGTCAATTTAGTCACCCAAAGACACATCACATCAATACATCCAATAAAAAGTCCAGATGGGCAGACATCCCCCCGGCATGAGGTGGGTTTCATGCTGGTGACGTTCTGGGAGATAACAGTCTTGGTGCTAGGTGTAAATAGAAATGTAGGCTGTAGGTATACTAGAGACTATAGGAAATGTAGGTTCAAGAAGGTCAGATGAGGAGTCCCTCACCAAGTTACGTGAATTGCTGATATTCTGAATGGAGCTTTGTTGGGAAGGGACTTTATCAGTAAAGGTGTTGTGAATTATCTGACACCAATCAAAATTCTTCACTGGTCCGGCCATGGTGCAAGGATTTCCTTTAAATTCCTTTAGGATGGCAAACAATTCCTTCAAGCTGGATTTAGCTTGTGTAATCCTGGAGTTATAGACAGAAGATTTAGCTTGTTTGATAGCATCCTTGAACTGTTTCAACAAAAGTCTATAGGCGGCCAGAGTTGTGGGTGAAGGATTTTTACGCCAGTCATGTTCAGCTCACTGCTTCAGATGACTAAGGTGGTGAACGGTGTCATTAAACCAGCATTTGTTCAGTGTCTCAGATTTTACCCAACGATTTGTCAAAGGTGCTAAGGAGTTAATGGCCTCCTCGAGGGTAACATTGATGTGACAAGCTAGTTCATCGGCCTTCATGAAGTTATCCAAGGAGCCAAGCTTACATCTAAGCAAGGGTGACATATTTGCGGGAGTGATGTTCTTCCAAGTCTTGGTTTTAATATTTAATCTAGGATTGGTATCTAGTCTTGCCGGTGATGCCGGAATATTTACGCAGAATGTGAGCAAGTGGTGATCGGACCAGATACAGGGATTAACAACGAGGTTTGAGACCGTGAGTTGATGCGTGACGACCCAATCAAGGGTATGTCTTCCATTATGTGTGGGTCCGGTCGCCCATTGTGAGAACCTTACGGAACCGAGAGCACCCAATAGGGACAGGGTGACATTATCTGATGATTATTCAGCCCAATGGTTAAAGTCGCCCATCAGTAGAACTGGAGTGTTGACCTTGGTGATTTTGTTCAGAAGGCTTATCAGCTGTTGATCAAAAAGAGGGAGAACCCTAGGGGGCTCTATCAATGATTTGAGATATATTTGACTTTTTAATTTAACTATAAGACTCTCACAGAGATCCAGTGCCTCATGGGACACTGAATGGCAGTGTAGCTGACTTTTTAGCAATAGGGCTACCCCACCTCTCAGCCGACTTTGCGGTCAGTCCGAAAGATTTGGTAATTGTTGGGAACTGCAAGAGTGGCTTCTGATGGGGTTGTTTTGTTAAGACAGGACTCAGTGACTGCTAAAAGGTCGGGGCTTGAGGCCGTGAGGAAGCCCTCAATCTCCACTCCATGTTGCCTAAGGTAGCAAGTATTAAGGAGGGCAAGGTGAAGCAGAGAGTCATCAGCTTGTGTTTAGGGCCATTTAGGAACGTGCTTATGTAATGGATGGGATCACACAGAATAACTCCAAATCCAAAAAAACGTACCAACAGGAAAATGGCAAAGTATTTTTTTATTAACCCTTATCCAAAACAGGGATTTTACAATGAATAAGAACGTAGATACGCTCAGGTTATCTCAATGATCTTCACACAAATCATAATTTTTATATTAAAAATACATCAGAGGTGATGTCATACTACGTGGCAATAATGAAAACCCTACTAAGGGTCAGAATTGGCTTAAGGGGAACATCTAAGTATATTTTCTATAGGAACTAGGATTGTGATTTGCTGCACACTGTCAGGTGGACAACATATGGCTATCTCTAAAACATGTCATCTTCAGAAACATTAGATACACAGTTTCGCATTGGTTTTCAAACTACAAGGTCCTTCGTTATATGGACCACTACAATTGGTTGGCATGCTTGTGCCAGGTCTGGAACATTAGGTTCACTTAGCAGCACGTAAGCCCAGAGCCAGGTGCAAGGAGCTGGGGCATCACACTACCTCCCGACAAAATTAGCCCAGCATCTCTCATCACCCATGCAATCTGCCATGAAGATTGTCTTTGAACTTGGCCTTGCAAAAGTATCCTTGTCATAGTATACATGGGACTGAGAGTGCTCACTATCGTGTTCTGGGACTCCTCGTTCAATCTCTATTTTTATCCTTGGCTCATGTGATAGGAGACCACGATTTGGTCAATATTTTGTATTTTTTTAATTTAATATATTTCTTAAGCACTAGAGACGAGGGCCCTGAGGCATAGGAGCGCTGCAACATAATACACAACAGAGAACAAGAAATAGTGAGAAGTAGCAGGTGTGGAGCGAGGGACTATGTTGAGTCAGGTATCCCGGGGATTATTCAAAAAGGACAGTTTTCAGCTTTTGTTTAAAGATAGGAAGGCTAGGGCAAAGCCAGAGATCAAGTGGAACAGTATTCGTATTCCACAAATGGGAAACAGCCATTCTATACCAGTACCAATTTGGCTTTAGGTACCCAAAGCAGCCCTGAGATGTTTAACCTCAGGCAGCATCTGTCAGGTTTTAAATGCTTTAAATGAATTAAACTTGGCAGTCTTGGTGTTCTTTCTTTGCACCTTAACAATGGATGATTCATTCTTTGCATTCTTTGCACATTCGCTCCTTTCCAGAATAGACCTTGGCTGCTTCAGTCTTGACTCCAGGCCAGACAACGTCGCCATGCAGCTCCACAATTCTGCTTTTCTCTTGCTGCGACACAGTTTTCCCTTCCCTCTGCATGGGTCTTTGCTTACTAAATTCATGATACTGATGTCCAGCTTCTATACAATGGTGGCTTCACCTGCATTCTATTCACTATGACTAGCCAGCTTCTATGATGACTTAGTCTACTTGCGTTTCAGCATCTGTACAATTATTGAACGGTTGAGTTTCTGCAGTACTTCATGCACGTGTAATCTCCTTTTTTGTATTTAAAAGTTCACTTAATTCTTTACTTCGTCATTAGGCTCTTCAGGATCTATACATCCTTTCAGCCAGTATCTTGTAAAGTTGTACATACTCTTTTGTGATGTCACTGGCTTCTTTTCTCTGCTCCTTCTCATATTCCTTCAGGGAGTTCCTCCCTTAAATTGTCATCCCTTCGGGGATACATTCGGTAGGGTTGTCTCAATGGGTATCTTTTCTCGAACACACACTGCACAACTGCAGGGGTGTCAAACATGGCACAATCTCAGGTCTCCAACATATGGGAGGTAGAGGGGGTGGGTTTCCTGCAGAGGCATGCAGCTGTTGAGTCCTTGACCACCTCCTCAATCATTTCCACATCCTGGTATTTTCTCTTGAAGAAATGTTTCTTTGGTGTCCATATCTTCATTACCCTCCTCAGGGTGCCTGCTGATTTGACACGCTCATCTACACTCCAAGTCATGTAGTTACATTGTGCATTCGGGGTACAATAGACCCATTGTCCCACAAACTTCTTATGTTTCTTTGGGTACTGAAATCTGGTTCCTTCAGGTGCTACAATGCTACCCTCTATGTATTTTCTAATGGCATCATCAGTCAACTCCCCATGCAATCTGCCATGAAGATTGTCTTTGAACTTGGCCTTGCAAAAGTATCCTTGTCTTAGAATACATGGGAGTGAGAGCGCTCACTATCATGTTCTGGGACTCCTCGTTCAAAATCAATTTTTATCCTTGGCTTACGTGACAGGAGATCACAATTTGGTCCATTTTGCAGGTTTTAAATGCTTTAAATGAACTAAACTTGGCACTTTCCAGAATAGATAGCTGACCTTGGCTTCTTCAGTCTTGACTACAGGCCAGACAACCTCACCATGCAGCTCCACAATTCTGCTTATTCTTGCTGCAACACAGTTTTCCCTCGCCTCTTCATGGGTCCTGGCTTACTACACTCATGATACCGATGTCCAGCTTCTATACAATGGCGGCTTCGCCTGCATTCTATTCACTACGCATAGCCAGCTTCTATGATGACTTAGTCTACTTGCGTTTCAGCATTTGTACAATTACTGAACGGTTGAGTTTCTGCAGCACTTCATGCACGTGTAATCTCCTTTTTTCGATTTTTAAAAGTTCACTTGATTCTTTACTTCGTCATTAGGCTCTTCAGGATCTATACATCTTCTTCAGTCAGTATCTCAGAACGTTGTACATACTTTTTTGTGACATCACTGGCTTCTTTTCTCGGCTCCTTCTCATATTCCTTCAGGGAGTTCCTCCCTCAAGTTGTCATCTCTTCGGGGATACATTCGCTAGGGTTGTCTCAATGGGTATCTTTTCTCCAACACACACTGCAGTATTAACACAACAGCAGGTGTCAAACACGGCACAATCACAGGTCTCCAACATCTGGGAGGTAGGTCGGGCAGGGTTTCCTGCAGAGGCATGCAGCCACTCCTCTACAAGCTGGAGTAAGTACATAGTGTGCCTCTGTGAGGGCTGAGTGAAGTTTCTTTGCTGCACTGTTATCACTATTTTGGCAAGCATCAGTGTGCTTTGGGCGTGGCATGTGTATGGGAGCAGGGGAGTCAGTAGTCACTAACCCTGTGGCCTTGGAGCGCATATTGGCTATAGTAGACAAGTCGGCCAGGCCATCCAGGTTTAGTATATTTTCATGGCAGCATTGAACCATGAGATCATTCAGAGGGGGAGGGTAGCTGGTGTGCTCACGTGGGGCCAAGTGTATATCATCATGTTGTTGTGCTTCGAGTCTGGCTTTCCAATTCCTCTGGATACATATTATTAACCCAGTTCAGGAAATAACAAGAGGCTAGCAGAGTGGGGGAATCTGACAAGCAGAACTTACAATGGTATAAGAGGAACTGCCCTCAGTTCCAGCTAACAGCACACACGCACCTGACAAGAAATGGCACTAGCCGGCTTATACGCGCCGGCGCTGATGCATCTGACAACGTATAAAAAGAGGGAGGGGGAACTACAGCGCTTGTGGGAGCTGTAGTACACATGGGCAAACAGAAATGAAATCCAAATGGAATCAATCTAGTCTTCCCTAAAATGGATTTAGCAATGCATAATTAAATGATAAAATGAATAAGAATCAAGTGGCAGTCATCTTAAATCAATTCTAAGAGCTAGAGCAGCTAATATAATTTCGTAAAAGGTGGCACAGTGTAAAACAGACTCAACTAATATACTAAAAGCTCAGAATAGCAGCGGGTAAGTAGAAATGTGTTAGCATAGTAGCGCGTAGCAAATAAGCATTCAACACAGAAAATGCAGTAAAAATAAAAATAGTTTGCCTTCCACTCCCATGTTCCCTTCCTGTTACCCTGTGGGCTCTTTGAAGCACTATTGACTTGATATATAAGCGCCTTACAAATGGCCAATAAATAAATAAATTTGCTCTGTGCTCCTTTGCCCAGCATTCATTCGTGTGTTTGCAGGTAGTATTTGTTCAGTCTGTTTTTTTTCTTCTGGCCTGAAAGGGACACCACGGGAATCAATGGGATATGACTATCACTGGGGTGGCAGCCAGCACTGTTAAAAGCTGGCTTTCTACCTGCTGGACACACTATTGTTTTCCAAATGTGCATCTTACACTTTCATGGAAAAAAAAGTATTTTCCAAACTCAAAAATGCTGCTTTAACTTGCATTCACTAGTTTTCTTTTAAATGTGTTTCTTTTTTTGTCGGACTACCACACAAATGCCCCGTAGTTTTTGTACCCCTTCCTTTGTGTTTTATCACAGCAGTTTATATTTATAAAGATGTTATATATGCTTGTCAAATAAATGCTTCTGCTGTGCTGAGCAGTTATTAGGAAATTCAACTTTGGGGTTCACGGGTGTCAACTTTTGATTTTCACTACAGGGGCAGAAATGCCCCGATCGCCACCCCGAATATAAGCAAGTGACCACCAGCCAAACCCATGCCCTGCCCAAACAGATTTTATAGCTCTTGTTTTTTGTAAGGAATGAATTGCAAAACATCATAATACGATTAACAACCAACCAAACACGTCCTGAGCAACGCTCTGCAGAGCAATGAAAGGCAGGCTGATAGTGTGTGTTATACATTGTTCTTTTGAATTTGTATTCAGCCGGGAAATGCTGTCAACTCAACAGTGGGGTGTCCCCGCTGAATGCAAATTCAAAAGAACAACTAGAACATTTTTGGTACCAATAACGAGGCAAGGGGCTTGTATTCTACCTTTTACTGCAGAAGACATGCCCTCGTTACTGGCACCACCAAATGGGAGGATTGTTGCTCTTAAAGACCTACGTAGCAAAAAAAGAAATGTTGAAAACAATTAGAGGAAAACCCTCGAGCACCAACAAACAACAATTCACCCCCCTACCCTCTGATTATAAAAAAGCTACTCACCAGGCAAAAAGCAATGCGTATAATCTGCGGATAGAAAATGCTAATTCAAGTTCCAAAGAGCTCTTCTCACTACTAAGAGAATTAGAAGCCCCCTTCCAAACCCCTGACTTATGTAACAAAGACCAAGCTTGGTGTGAAAATATTCAGAAGGCCCTTATGGATAAAATCACGTCACTCAAGCTCAAAATCAATAATAAAAAGTTGAAACTTAACACACCTCAACAGCCTACCACCAAACTCACTCCACCTAAATCATTCCCTAAATTTAAGTACTCCACTATTACGATAGAGGAAACTACCAAAATTATAAAGGGTCTCCAACCTTCTCGAGGCCAGGGTAACTTATGTCTGGCAACCCTAATTAAAGACTGCGCTGATAACCTGGCACCCTTCATCATATCACTTATAAACAACTAATTTGCTTCCAACAAAGTACCGGACAACCTCAAGGAAGACTGGGTGATGCCTCTATTGAAAAAAACGACTCTAGACCCAAATGTACCTACTAATCACCGGCCCGTCACCGGTTTGCATCACGCAGGAGGCAAAAAAGAAACTGTTGGCCTGGCTCACTCAGCTGGCGGCTCCACTGCATCAAGTGTTGAGGATGAGTCACTGCTGCTTGGCCCACACTTGCGCATAGTGAGGGCACATGCAGAAATAACAGACCAGCACTGCTCAATGGGGAGGAGTGGGCCAAGGCTGTGCCATCCAGTCTGCTGCAGCCTGCTTCAGAGAGTGCAGTGCTGTGATTGACTTCTCATCACCGTACCTATACTTTTACTTTAAAAAGAAGCGCTCCGGAGCAGTTTCTTTTTAAAGTACAAGTTTAGGAATGGTAACAGAGAAAAAAAGTAGAGGAGCACCGCTCCCAGCCGCTCCCTCTCACTTCGATCACTGATCGGGCAACTGACAGGTATTTCAATGAAATATTCTTTAAGACAGCCCTCAAGCAGGTAAGTGGCCCTGGAACAGGCTGGTGGCAAAGACGTTGCTGCTCACTCCTCACACACTCTGTCAATATTTACCTTTTTCCCAAGCGTGATCCTCTCTGTCATGAACCGATTTCCGGTTTCACGCATGAGTGTTGCATGGGGCGGGGTCATGTGTCCTAATGCCACACACTTCCTTTTCTTGGAACAACATGCTGTCCATCATATATACATTTCATCTCATTGTGAAACCAACTGGGCACCTTTCTTTCCCTTGGGGGTCTGGGAATGGTTTGACAAGAGAACACTATTATTATTTCAGTTGTGAATTTTGGGGAGAGTTTTCTCTGACAGGAGAGGATGAGAGATTTGTTAGGTCCTCAGTCTGTATTAGGTGGTTATCATTATGGTTTCCCCGGAGATTAGTAATTTCTTTACTTTCTCTCTGGTGATCATTAGTATCTCTTGTGAGGATGCTTTGGAACGTCATTTCCATTTGGTGATCTTGCCAATTCTCCTGAAACTCATTTTTTTAACAATGCCACCTTCTCCATGTTCCACAGCCTGTTATCAGTGGGAATGTAATTTCTCCCTCTTTTGAGTGCTCGCTGGGTGTGATGTACTTAGACATGGTGAGGTGGTCTTTCCCCTTCCTTGGAACTTAGCGTTTGTGTTTGTGTGAGGTTGCTTTGATGATAATGGTACTTTCTTTCTATCGGTATAGTCTGTAAGATATCCTCCACTGAGGGAATCAAATGTGTCTATTCTCCTATCTGGAAGCCAGGGTGATATAAGGGAAGAATGGGCCCTTCTTCCTCCCCTGATATGATAAGGAAACACACCTGTAAAGGGGTTGAGAGTGACTGTGACAGAATGCACTTTGTGTGTGTGAAATACACTGAGTTTCTTTCTTTTTTAATATAAAAGGATACAGGTAAGTCTGCCTCTGCAAGAGAGATCTGCTAATCAGATCAAACTTCCATAATACTGCATGCAGAAAGGTGTAGTGCTAACATATGGCTGTAATGAGCCTGTCTACTGACACCCCTCGACAGCTACCTTGTTGTTTGCCAACATGGCAGTTGCAGAGTGACATCTGTATTCCTACCAACAGGCTGATGGTACCAAAGGTTCCTTTAGCCAGGGCCTGCCTTGAAACATGGGCAACCCTGCTCCAAAATGATATAAGTGTAGGCTCCCAGAGCCTGTTGGCATATTAAAAATTAAATATAAACCATGTCTAGTTTTGACACAGTGAACTCTGTGTATCTAGAAGTTTACTGACCAAAACCTATTTGTGGCATTTTATTGTCAGCTTGGTTTCTAGTGACTCATTTAAAGGAATGGTTCGGGCAAAATTTTTTATTGCCCCTACGGGTCGGCCATGTGTTTTTAAGCCTAAGTCGCTCGATTTTAGAAAAATTTCCTATGGACCTTACCCGAGTTTTTGTCCATTAAACGCACGCGAAAACTGCACCAGGGAGCTGCCATTTTGTGATAATCCTATCATTTCCCCCATCGCCCTGGCTAATCTGCTTTTGCAGCACTAAATCATATCCTCCGCCCTTGAGCCTGACATTATCAAAACATTCATATTCCCAGCCTCTCTCCGTGACGTTACTGTGCTGTGTAGGCAAACGCGCCCAGTCGTCTTCTACGCAACTTCACACAGAATCCGGAAACCAACACAGATCAACTCACAACACAGCGCGCCACAATTTGGAATATGAAACTGTACTTTAAAATCAAACCGCAACACGGTACATTTGGTAAAGTACATTTATTTGACATTAAATGTTTATAGAATATTCTGCAATTGCCATATGAACTCCGAAAATCATTTATTTTCTTTTATCTCTATCCGCAAATCTGTAAAATGTTATCGTGAGTCACGCGCTGTTCCTTTATGGTACACAGGGTGTTGGTTTTCGTTCAAAGAAGCACTTTTGTCGCACGTTGAACCGCAAGGCTGTTCCATCGAGTAGGCACTAGGCCAGCGTAAAGGTTGATATGTTGTTTCTAGCCACTAGCACCGCGTAAGGGCATATGGGCCCTTGGCGATCGTCCCATAAAATCATCAGAATGGTGCAGTTGTTTACATTAAGCTGCAGCTGGCGGCTGAAGAAACCGTCTGCCGGTGTCTGAAACTGGTGGCAGGGGCAAAAGGGAAGGAAATACCTATTTTGAAAACATAAAATGTATAATTAGTCTCGCCAGCCGATCTTTATTAAAATTATTCATTGTATTTATTACGGCCGAGCTGAAACTATTTGCTTTCAAGGATAGTGCAATGGAGTATGTTCGGCTCTAAAATCAATGCGAAAACTAACGAAATAAATCGAGGTTAGTACACAATGAGAAGCGACTTTTTGTCTACATGCGTGTGGAATGTGAACCATAACTATTGAGACTTTAAATTTTTTGGGGAAGGTCAGGGAAAGTATAAAGTACCCGAGGAATTGAGTTGAAAGTGAGATTTATTGTTTGTTTGTTTTATTATTTGCAATACGCAAGCCTCCCCTCGGTTAACAGTGCCCAGCATTTATAAGAGATTGCAAAAATTAGTTACATCA
This sequence comes from Ambystoma mexicanum, assembly GCF_040938575.1. NCBI lineage: Eukaryota > Metazoa > Chordata > Amphibia > Caudata > Ambystomatidae > Ambystoma > Ambystoma mexicanum. The sequence goes on from NC_090922.1 coordinate 349,115,777, forward strand.
ACAAAAATATATGCATACACATATAGACAAGGTCAGCAATATGAGGTGAATAGAGAGAGAGAATTCAAAGATGACACCCAGGTAGTTCGGCACCCAGGATGGTGAAGGTAGGGGTTAGGCTTAGCGTACTTTGTATGCACACTGTACAATAAAATTTATTTACAAAAAGACAATCATATTACAATTATTTAAACCGGGATTTGTACTTCACAACCAGCTCTTCTTTGGGTGGACATGGCACAGTGGCAATGTTGGGTGGCAATGGATCAGTGCTCTGCACAGAAACGTTCAAAATTCCATATCTGTGCTTCTCTAATACAGCAACAATAAGGCTTTTGACAAAGTCGAACTCCATTTCCTCATAGACTGGTTTGATCACCCATTGCTTACTTCTTTTTGAAAAGGCCTCAGTGTAGCGAGGCATCCTTACATTACCCTTAGTCCTAGATTGTTCACGGCCGAGATTCTCGTTATGGGCCAAGACAGCAAGTAGAGTCCTATGTCTCATGCCCTGTATGCTGAAATGCAAGCGCTTTGGCCTGTACTTTAGGCACATATTGTGGAAACCTCCAAACCTCCTGTGTGACAGAATTCTGTCAGTCCCCTCAAATCTCTTGATAGAGTTTTATCGAAAACAATCTTCTCAATGGCTTTGTGTGTCGGTGAAGATGGATTCAACCACTTCTTCTTCCATGCCTCCACTGGGGATAAAGGGCCATGTTCACATTGGTGGAAATGTAGGTTTTCTGACCAGTGGTGCACGTTGGTACAGTGGTGCATCAGTGACCGCCATTTTTCAAGTAGTATTTCCACTGACCCTTCACAAGTTTTGGAGCTCCACCAAAGATGGTTGCTGATAGACTGGGACCACTCTGAAATACTTTCCAAACCGTTTTTTTCCCCTGCAGCCGAGATTTTCTTATTGATTGATTTAGCAAGATGCCATACGTCAAATTGATGTTTAATATGTGGGAACTGCTCTCTCATTGTCTTGGCAATTGAAACGTGGCTATGAGGTTGATGTGCATTCCCCTCGATTGTAGATATTCCACTGATTTTATAAATCCTAGTTTCTCCATGGCCACTGAGGATTTACATTGTGTTACCTGCACGACCACCAAACTCACAATTTTCTTACTATCCATGTCCTGAAAGTGGTAGGTGCAGTACTTGGCAGAAAATCCAGGTCTGTCGCACTGTCCATCGCCAGCTAGCCTGAATCGTTTGCCTTCGAATGTACTTGCTAGAGACAATTGTTCAATTTTCCAAGCACCACTAATGGCCAGAAAGGTGTCCAGTCATTTGGTCGACTGAAAACTGGTCGAATGACATTTGGTCGACGCAATTTGGTCGAAAACCAAATGGTCGAATTTTTTTTTTATTTATATATTTATTTTTCGGGTTTTCGTTTTTAAAAAAAAGGGGTTTTTAGAGAAAAAAAGGGGGTTGGGGGGGACCCCCCCAAAAAAATAAAAAAAAGGGGTGAAAATAAAAAAAAAAAAAATTCGACCATTTGGTTTTCGACCAAATTGGTTTTACCATTTGTCTGGTCGACCAATTTTTTTCGACCAAATGTCTGGTAACCGGCCAGAAACAGATAATCATGTTGGTATTTGTAGTACTGCGTTTTTTAAATGAAATGGAGTCCCACAAACTGAAAGAAAGACTAACTTTCTAAAACTGGAGCCACTAAAAAGTGATGCAACTGCACACAGTAGATTGCCTGCTGGCAGTTTTCCCAGCATCGGTTGTGCAGACCATGAGAACATATGATGTAATCTACAGGCGGCATGTATTGTGACGTTACTGCCTTGTTTTTGACGAGTCACATGAATCAATACCTTCCCACATACTTACCCTCTGACGGAATGCCCACATTTCAGCATACTTATAATATCCATCAAACAACTGTCGAATACTATGTATTTGCCCTCTTTCATTAGACTGTCATTCTGCGTCAAAGTTCTTTCAGCCTGTGATGTTGAGGACATATCACCACATTTGAAAGAAATATCGCTGCTATCAAGTTCTGATGCGTCGGTGAATGCTGCTGCTGGTTCATTCTCTGTCATTTCAACATCTGCTACCTCAACATTGATGGGAGAACACAACAATGTTGACAGCTTTTTTGGTGGCAATTTTTTGGCGGGTGTAGATTGCGTGAATTGATCTGCGACTACTTCAGAGCTATCGTCAATACATCCAGTATCATGTTGTTGCGGCGGTGCGGTCGTACTGTAGCAATGGTCCAATACAACTTTGCTGGATTCTCCGGACACATTCATTTCATGTTCTGGCCATTGGACATGAGCATCTCGTGTCTCAACATGCTGCGTCTGAATTAATAGTTCCTCCATAGTGTAAATGGTCTGGCAAGCAACATCTCTCATTCGCTTCACTGTCTGTGTATGTATAGTTCGTAGACCCATGGGTAACTAGAGGACAGATTGGAAAAGGGATGTTCAGTTTAAACACAAGATAAAGTATAGTACAATTGACTGGAAAAAAACATAAAATAGTCCCCAGCACAAAAAAAATTCTAAAGTTATGAACTGTTTGTAACAAACCTTATTTTTGTTTCTTTTCTTTGCAACTTTTTTGACTCGACCTTCAACATCTGCACGCTGTTGCTCCAATACGTATCCGCATGTCTCCCCTTCCTCTTGCGCTGCAACGACTATATTTTCTGTATCCGCATAGACAGCACGGAATGAGGCTCCATCGACTCCCTGAAACATAGCATTTTCATTACTGTGTATCAAAACATTGTTAGCATAAAACGCACGTGAGGACGAACACACATGTACATCTGAATAGCCAAACACGATTTAAAGATTGTGTGGAACAATCAAACGACAAGTATTCGAGCTCTGATGACCAAGTTCGATGGAGATTTCAGTATCCATACCTCTGGCTCTACATGGACTGCCACGAATGATTGTATTGAAGAGGAGGCATCAGCAACTCCCTGAAACACAGTACTTGTGTTAGTATGGTTTTCAATATCGTAAACATAACACACACTTGGGGTCGACGGCACAGGTACATATAAAGAGATAACCACAAATGTTGCATTGTCTAAAAGAATCAAGGAATATTTAAAAATGATCAGATTTAATCGACTTATTTCTCTGATTTCTTTACATCTGCATCATCTAAATGGGATCTTGTGATTGTAGTGGAAGCTCCATCATCTCCCTGAAACACAGTACTTGCGTTAATAGGGAAGAAAGTATAGCAAATGGAATCAGGTTATATGATCACGCTCGATGGAGCTGTCAGTATCCATACCTCATGCTGCTGAAGAATATCTAGGGCTGTTGTCAATGTGGTGTGCACTTCCGAAAGCTGTTGCGCCGATTCGTATCCGCGTGGTCCCACTTCCACCGGAATTACTTGAATGTCAGGCTCTGCATCAAGTGCGTGGGTTGACGATTCAACAACTGCCTGAAACATAGTATTTGCATTAGTAAGGATTACAATATTGAAAACACAACACACGCTTGGGGTCGACCGCACAGGTACATATCAACGGCTAACCACAAATGAAACATGGTGTGGAAAAATCAAACGACAAGAGTTCCAGTCCCTATGATCACGGTCAGTTGAGCTGTCAGTATCCATACCTCGGGCTGCTGAAGAACATCTAGGGCTGTTGTCAATGTGGTGGATGCTTCAGCATCTCCCTGAAAGACAGTACTTGCATTAGTATGGATATATTAGGGGACGACAACTAAGGTGTATATCAATTGGAAAGCACTAACCAAACAATTGGTAAAATAATCACACGATACATACAAACTATTACTTGACATGCATAAAACAAGTCTGTAGTGGAATAGCCAAGCATGATTACCTGATACGCGCTAGAAGTGGTTGATAACTGCGAGCACGTGACGGAAGTAGAATGTTCTTGCTTTAGATTCAAACAAACTATTACTTGACATGCATAAAACAAGTCTGTAGCGGAATAGCCAAGCATGATTACCTGATACGCGCTAGAAGTGGCTGATAACTGCGAGCACGTGACGGAAGTAGAATGTTCTTGCTTTAGATTCAAACAAACTATTACTTGACATGCATAAAACAAGTCTGTAGCGGAATAGCCAAGCATGATTACCTGATACGCGCTAGAAGTGGCTGATAACTGCGAGCACGTGACGGAAGTAGAATGTTCTTGCTTTAGATTCAAGGGATAGTCAAGAAGTTGTAAAGGTAAATTATTGTTTGATAATGAAATGCCAATATTTAAAATTGCCATGTAAGGAGACAGAATACTTGAGTAATGTGCAACATAACACAGTTCCCTGTGCCCATATATAGATTTCGTTTGTGGGTTATGAAATCTAAAAATAATATATTAATAAATGTCATTATTCAAAAAGCTATACACTCATATCAATGTCGAAAGTATTACAAATTGGAAACAACACCTAAAATATCAATGAATCCATTCGGCTACCTACACACTACTGCAAGGCCTAAAGCTAAAAACTGACACTTGACTCACCAGTGGTGGATTGTGGATGAATAGAGTGGGAATAGCGTTTGCGAGCAATTTTCGTGTCGATCGCCGTTTATTCTTCTTTGTTACCCAAGATGTGGTGTACATGTTCGAGGGAAAGTGCCGGCTGCAGATGCGGTATCGATCACTCCTCTTGTCCTCAAAGACTTGTTGGACTCTACTTTCCAGCTCATCCAATGGATATCCACAATGTCTGACCCATTCTCTTATTCGATCAACAGTTTTCGGGAATACATGCATTGTAGTGCCTTCAGATTTAGCATGGGTCTTCGAAGGGCAACCGCTAATCGAACAGGCAGGCCTTGTTGAAAATTCTGAAAAGTAAATATCAAGATTATTATAAAACCTTGATGAATAAAAATGTCATAAAAAAGTAAATGAACCATACCATGCTCAATGCAAGGTTTGTTTTGGTCGCCGGAACTATACCAGTTCATCATGTGCGGCTTAGTATTTGCATAAGTTACAGAAATTTCTGTTTTGTCTTGCACGAAAAGGAACCATGCTTACATTATAGACTGGACCCCCGAAGGATGCAATTCGATGACAATTGACACAGATGAAAATAAATAGATCTATTGATAGCATAACAATTGAAACTCAAGTCAATAGCAATGAGACCAATGACCATAGCTCTATTGGGTACTGTAATAGCAAATAGATTGAAATGTAAAAATGACCGAAATATGACTAGGATACATGGCCTTACCTTGACCAACAGACAGTTGGATTCAGCAGGCTGAGCAGTATGTTGCAGGAGAACAGGTAGATGGCCACAGATAGCACACTGACGAGTTTGCTCGAAGCCGTCACAGATAGCACGGCGACGAGCAGATTAGCATAGATCTCAGTGCTTCTCAGGTAGAAGGTTCAGGAGTTGACTTGCAAAGCACAAAGATGTTCTCATGAGACATATCAAGTGGTTTATAAAGTATTAGAAACAGGGGTGTGTTTGTGAATGAATGACGTGTGTATGTCGTGGTATTATGTTTATTGCAGGGGCGCGGCCTGCCTCAGGGGAGGCCTGCCTGGAGACACAGGGTCTGAGAAGGCCATGTGAGCGATGGCCCCTGGGCGTGGGATACCTTTTGAAGTGTACATGCTGTTTGGCACCCCGTTTGCGCCTGTCACAGCCCCCCATGCCAGCGCTCATCCCCGGGTGCAAACCGCCTTTGATAGAGGGGGTGGGATGGATGGGCCTGGGGCGTGCAGATAAGGCACAGGAAGACTGCTGAATGGAGACACACTTATGTGGATTGCAGGGGGGCGGCCTGCCTCAGGGGAGGCCTGCCTGGAGACACGGGGTCTGAGGAGGCCATGTGAGCGATGGCCCCTGGGCGTGGGATACCTTTTGAAGTGTACATGCTGTTTGGCACCTTGGCCGTTTGCGCCCGTCCCTTGCCCTTATGTGATGTTAACTTTGTATGACATTCGCGTAGATGGGAACACTGAGCAGGACATGGGGCATCCATTTTTGTACCCCCTTTCCACTCCATTTTGGTGACCAGGCCTCACTGCGATAGTACAACTGCGATAGTACAGCGTGCAGAGCACATGGCCCACAGCCTCGTTCCCACTCTGACTGGAAAACTCCAGAGGTATTTGCAACAGCTAATAAATGTAACACATCACTCTCTGAGATCCCGGTCCTGCATGTGAACCGGCCTGAACCAAGCACATGGCTCATTCATCTCCACAAACGTGTCCTTGCCCACGCACCCTCGCCAGTGGAAAGTTACTGCCATTCTGACCCTGTGTCCCTGCAAGGTATTCTCTTCATGTGCCAGACCACTGACCACGCCATGATGCCCACCTAGCAGATCCCCAACTAACATTAGACCCCTACTGCAGTATATCGTTGCCTATCAATAACAAATGCCACATATCAGAGATTCTTGTGAGCACAGACCCACACTTCAAACAGTGTATTAGAGTTTTCAAGACCCTTGACCTAAGGCCTGTATAATCCAATGTTAATTGATAGTATTGATATATGTGTGACTTTTATAGAGACATAACCGACTGAAAGACTTTGAACAAGTGTTATTTAGTGCATGCATTATTGATAATATATTATGTTAGCTTAGATAGTGACCACCCCGCTTCACAGCGACCTGAACTTCACCCATTCCGAGCACAGGTGTCTGACGCCCATCCTTGAATGGAGACAGACTTGATTGATTTAAAAAATCAAAACAACCGTTGTTAAAATATATGTGGTGTTTTATTTTGTAGCTTATTTTGATGACACAAAAATACAAAACTTTACACATTGTACAGTTCAGGTTGCAGCACAGCAAGAGAAAATCCCCTGTACTGACCATGAAATAGGAGTGGCATCACAAGCAGAGTATACTTACTCGTTACTCGGATTACGAGGACGAACAGTTGCGCGAAGTTCGTGCATAAGCACCATCATTATCCTCAACACGGACCGTTTGAGGCAGGCTGCCCTGAAGTCTGGCAGCTCGGTGATGCATTGCGGTCGTGGCTCGCCTTCCGAAATGTAGGCCACGCATCCCGAGTTTTCACAGCAGCAGCAGTTCTCCTCCTCGGTTGGCATTAGCTCGCACCGATTGCATGTGCACCAGGTGGAAACACCGTCCATGCGACTAGGTCCAGGCTCTTCAGCTGTTGAATCGTCCTCCCAACTGCCGTCCGAAGACCCATCGTTTTCGCGGGTTTCCCTTTCCAGTAGTTCCTCCTCGGTGTACTCGGGCTTGTACATGTAGGGCATTATTCTATCCATTGTGTGTTGCACAAATTAAAATAATTGATAGCGGTGGTACTGGTATCTGTTCACACAGGCTACAAGCAACGAAGGTAGATGACCAGGGCACAGAAACGAGTCACAGAATACTCAAAGTAGCACAGAGAGAGGAATGGAATCGGAAATCTGCTGCTGTGTGTTGTGAAACGGTCTGTTTATACTTATTGAGGAAAGAGGCGTCCTGCCATTTCCATGGCGACACGTCATTAGCTGAAGCGCAGCGAATGTTGACACGAGACATGCTTTGGCGTTGTGAAATGGGCTGTACGCGTCTGCTGATGACAGGCTCAGGGGCGGGGGAAATGATTTAGTGCCGCAAACGCAGGTAAGCCAGGGCGATGGGGGGAAATGATAGGATTATCACAAAATGGCAGCTCCCTGGTGCCTGTTTTCGCGTGCGTTTAATGGACGAAAACTCGGTAAGGTCCATAGGAAATTTTTCTAAAATCGAGCGACTTAGGCTTAAAAACACATGGCCGACCCGTAAGGGCAATACATTTTTTTGACCGAACCATTCCTTTAACTGACAGGGTTGTATGCATATCAGCATCTAGGACATTAATCAACCATTTGGGCCAGGCCAGGAAACCCCCTTTTGATCACTCTGGGATCGGTTTGCCACCTTCCAAGAGGACAGGACATCTCTTCAAGGAGTTAGCTGGAATCCAGTGCTTCAAACTTGAGCCCTGCCAGGACAACGGGGGCTTGCAACAGGGTGACAATTACCAGAGACCCTTTGATGCAGGGCAGATAGGAGAGAGGGTAGAGCTAGAGTAGTCAGGAGAGGAGTTCATCCTGTATTCTCTCAGGGCTTCCACACTTACTGGCCCTTCCCCATCCTTTTCAGACAAAGCACTCTGGGCCTGACATCTTGAAGCAAAAGACTCTGAACACAGCAGCCCCATAGCAGGATGGGACCCTGTACAGAGGGCTAGAAGAGGACCAATCCAGTAATCCAGTTTGGCAGATTGCCTATTTAAGGGAATAAGACCACCCACTCTTTTAAATAATCTTTGGTCTTCAGAAGAAGAAAGATTTTACCTGTAAACCTATTGGGGGCACAATTGTCCCCAAAGTCCTCTTTCATGTAGGTGGCGATAAAGACTTCATGGAAAGTAGAAAGGTCTCCACCCCCCAACCCTCCTAACTATCCAGGGGAACATTAGGGGTGATCTTCTGTCTGAAAAAGGCCTGCTACAAGCTGAGACCACTGGTACATGGAACCTACTGTGAGGGGTCAGAAATGCGAGGCGGACAAGTAGATAAAGGTTTTTCACAAGTGGCCATTTTATTAAATAGTAAGGGTACGATGAACGCCTAGCTATTTCTAACCTAAAGAGGACTTCCCTGCCTATCAAACTAAGACTAAAGGAAAACACTCTAATAAAAGGAATCTGTCCCATACACTTATACATACAAAAAACACAGGTGTTATATGGCCATTCAGGTTCAACAAAATAACAGTTGTATTCAAACATTAACTTTACCATGTATCCTTTGAAGCAGGATGGAATCCCTTTCCTCTCTTTACTTTGGCAATGATGGTTACAGTCTTTCATAAGTATTGCCCCCTCTTTACTTTGACAATGCGGATTACTATCTTGGTTAATATTGCCCCCTCTTTGCTTTGGTAATGAAAGTTGTAACCTTTCTTCTCCTGCTTTCTTTCAAAATAAGTATAATGCCAACATGGTTTCCTTTCTTTAATTCGTTATTCAAAATGTTTGCTAGCAGTCAGCGGTCGACTACGGAGCGTCGCAGGGTTAACCTAACAAAGGCCAACTCACTGCTCTCTCCCTCTCTATGCGTCTGTTCGATCTGCTGCTGCTGCCACTTCTGCTTCTTCTGTTGGTTCCTGAGCTTCGGACAGCTTCAGTCATATTCCAGCAGCCTGTGCAATTCGAGAAGGTAGCCTGTCTTGGTAAAACCAGCCACCCTTAGCGGGACCCGCTAAAGGACCTTGTAATCTGGCAGTAAGGGGTTAACGGCACCCGCGCCGTTATCCCCTTACCGCCCACCTCGGAATGAGGCCCCATGTATTGGAGTAGTATAAACTTCGCAAGGGTACCTGGTAGAGTCTTGATCATCCAGGTTATCATACAATATCTATAAAGAACTGTGATCAAGACCAATAGTCCCAGCCAGAGCTAGACATACATTAATTCATGTCTTTGAACCTTTTTGTTTCAACCAAGATTATATAAACTCTTTTCATTCAATTTAAAATGCATTATAACACTTCTTAACACTTCATGGTTACAAACTAGCTTCCCATCCTGCTAACAACCTAAACCTAACTAGTACCAATACTGTCAACCTAACTGATGATACTACAAACACCTCCAGGTCCCAAATTAAAAGAAATAATCTACCTAGACATAGGCCTAAACGTGTTCCAAGAACAACTAATACTAAAACCACTAACGGAAACATCGACAACCTACCGTCACAAATGCACCTTAATCAATGCCAGATCTATCGCTGCACATGCCCTGTACATATCCGACAACATCACAACAAATGACCTTGACTTTATTGCCATAACAGAAACTTGGCTGCATCCCGCAGCCGGCCCGTCCCCAGCCTTAGCCTTGCCAGAGGGCTATGTAATTATTAGAAAGGACAGAACTAGCACAAAGGGAGGAGGAATCGCCTTCATCTTCAAATCTAACATCAACATCAGAGAAATCCCAAACATCCCTTTCACATCGAGAGAACTTTTATCTACCAAAATCACGATCTTTGCTACGACCTTGCTAAACTTACACCTCATCTATAGGCCCCCAGGACCTATCTCCTCATTTGATGGGGACATTGCCACCCTACCAACCACAGATACAAAACCCACATCCAAAGTGATTGTCCTTGGAGACTTCCATTTAGGTCTCCATGACAGCTCTGACTCACAAGCCTCCACAATAGCCAACACCATTGAAACACAAGGTTTTACCATTCGATCCTTGGGCCCAAATTATGCCAAAGATTGCACGCTTCACTGGCTCGCTGACTACAATTGCACCACTCACATCTCCAATAATGATCCTTGCCCGTGGTCAGACCACAATATTTTACTAATCCAAACCAGCACTAACACACCCTCCAATCCACCAACGCCTTTGGCACCTGCCACTCAAGTGCGAAATATATGCAACATTACGCCAGACAACATTCTTCCGCTAATCTCTTGGCTCACGACAAATGCTGAAGAGTCAACAGACCCAGCCTCCATGGTATCGACCTATAATCAAGTCATGGAAACAGCCTTAGATGCAGTGGCCCCCCTGGGTAACTGCAAAGCTAAAGCTAAAGCACACCTCAACCAGTGTTTTACCCATGAACTTAAAGACCTATGTAGCAAAAAAAGAAATGCTGAAAACAATTGGAGGAAAAACCCTCGAGCACCAACAAACAACAATTCACCCCCCTAGCCTCTGATTATAAAAAAAAACTACTCACCAGGCAAAAAGCAATGCGTATAATCTGGGCATAGAAAATGCTAATTCTAGTTCCAAAGAGCTCTTCTCAGTACTAAGAGAATTAGAAGCCCCCTCCCAAACCCCTGACTTATGTAACAAAGACCAAGCTTGGTGTGAAAATATTCAAAAGGCCCTTATGGATAAAATCACGTCACTCCAGCTCAAAATCAATAATAAAAAGTTGAAACTTAACACACCTCAACAGCCTACCACCAAACTCACTCCACCTAAATCATTCCCTAAATTTGAGTACTCCACTATTACGATAGAGGATACTACCAAAATTATAAAGGGTCTCCAACCTTCTCGAGGCCAGGGTGACTTATGTCTGGCAACCCTAATTAAAGACTGCGCTGATAACCTGGCACCCTTCATCACGTCACTTATAAACAACTCATTTGCTTCCAACCAAGTACCGGACAACCTCAAGGAAGCCTGGGTGATGCCTCTATTGAAAGAAATTACTCTAGACCCAAATGTACCTACTAATCACCAACCCGTCACAACGGTACCATTCTTGCAAAAAATCCTGGACAGGGTAGAATATGTCCAGATTCAAAAATACTTAGAAACACACCATCTGTTCGGCCTCCGGCAATCAGGCTTCCCCCCGGGCCACGGCATGGAAACGGCATTAGTAGACCTTGACGCGCATATGAACCAGATCTGGGACAGAGGTGATCTAGATATCCTCCTCCTATTGGATCTTTCGGTGGCATTTGATCTCGTTAATCACAATATCCTATGCCATCACCTAGCTAACGATGCCCACTTCTCCAATAATGCAATAGCATGGATCAGATCATTCTTGTCAAATCATACGATGAGAGTCTTCTCAGCAGCTAACCCTGCCCCAGTCACTTGTGGAGTGCCACAGGGCTCATGTGTATCACCTAACATGTATAATGCATTCACAAAACCCCTCTTCAATAAACTGGACAATTTGGGCGTCAGAAAAACAAACTATGCTGACGACACCCAAATACTAATCCCTATCACGGGGGACTACATCACCGACACGAACGCACTAAATGCAATCTATCACACTATCCAAGCCTGGATGGCTCAAAATGAGCTATGTCTTAAGGACGATAAGACTGTGATTCTTATCATGGGTAGCCAAGCTAAAATCAAAACTCTGTCTCCACTATACCAATCCTTCAACATTGATGGCAATCTCATCACTACAGCAAAAGAGGTTAAGACCTTTAGAGTCTACCTCGACTCCTCTCTTACTCTAACACGGCGAGTCAATGCCATCACCTCGGCATCCTCCAACAAAGCCAAACTCATCACGGCCTGTAGACCTTATCTCAAAGTAGAGAACCGTATCACCCTGGCAAGAGCCCTAATCCTCTCCAGGATCGATTATTGTAACGCAATCTTTGCAGGTTCCGCCACTAAAAACATCATGAAACTGTAAATCGTGCAGAACAACGCCATAAGAGCAGCACTAATATTCCCAAATCAGGCCCCATCTCTACCACTAGAAGAAACATTCACTGGTTACCAGTTAAGGACCAGATTAAATTCAAGGTACATACACTCACACATAAATGCCTCTCTAACACTGCCCTGCGTTATCTCTCCAGCTTGATTACCAAAAATCAGTCTGCCAGACCCACTCGCACTGCTTATCTCGGCCATTTGGCCAAGCCTAGATTCAAAAGACAAAGAGCAGGTGGTGCAAGTTTCCCCGTTATGGCAGTTATTTATTGGAATACCCTGCCACTGGCCATTAGGATGGATCCCGCCCTACTGTCATTCCGCAAAAAATGTAAAACATGGCTCTTTACTCAGGATACCTAGTCTTACACTCTCCATCTGCAAGTACCATAACACGACCTGTATCCATCAATTTTAGATAACACTCTCAAATGGGCACAATATGTAACAAAAGCCCCCAGTTTGCACTAACTGTGTCTGACATTTCCTGTAACCATATACTTAAGTATGTGCTAGCTATGATCTGCATAACCTGTAACCATATTCGTAAGCTTGTAATTTATGTAACCATTATCTTAAGCCTGCCAACCTGTAACCATTTTCTTATGCCTGTAATACATGCAACCACTTTCCTAAGCTTATGCGCCCAGATGCCTGAGGGTTGGGTGCACAATACAAATGTAATAATAAATAAATAAATAATGTACACATCAACGATTCTTTATCAACAGACAACTCTCTTCATTCAACTGAATATATGCATATCCCAAAAGTCATACACTTTCATTCCCGTCCACAAGTCATACACATTGTGGGGTGCTATTAAGGCCCTGAAAAAGAAATCCCTGTCACCTAAAAAATTGCATAAACCCTGACACCAAAAACGGCTGTGCGTTGCTTTCCCTGGCACATGTGTGGCAAGCATTCCAACACTGCAACCCAAAGAATGGCTCTGCGTTTGCTTCTATTCCATTGAATGACAAATGTTAAAAAAGTTTCACCAAGGACGGTGCTGCACAATTGCTTTTATTCCAAGTTGAATGACCAAAAGTTAAACATTTCACCAAAAACGGCTCTGCGGTTGCTTCTCTTTCATCTGAATAACAAGAAGTTATGCACTACATTGAAGAACAGCCCTGTGTTTGCTTTATTCCATCTGAATGCCAAAAAGTTATGCACTGCATCAAAAAAAACAGCCTTGTCTTACTGTGAATTCACATGAGGGGCAAGGATTTCAACAAGGCAACACAACACGGCTTTTGTTTTCCCTTTCATGTGAGCAGCAGCTGGCTGTTTATTTTTATCCTGTGTCAAATCAAAGGCCTGTGGCGTACCCCTCTGTGTCCATGGACCAACAGTAAATGTGAACCCACTCAATAGGACAAATTAAAAGACTCCCATGACCTACAGAATCACATTTCAAACATTAGATGAAAAGTACGGCTTGCACACGTGTGAAAGAAAATAAGAAAAATGCCTTTTAAAAGCCAATGTGAAATGATAGATTGTGCTTGCAAAGAAATGTCAGTGAATATGTGTGGGTGGGGGGTTGGCTACGCAATGTACATTATGTTTGTCCTCAGAAGATTTCAGTCACCTGGGAAGAGGCTCAGAATACCAGTAAAACCAGTTTTTTTTGGCACAGGCAGGAAACTTCTCAATTGAATGCCTTGCCTCCCACTGGAAGTCACACCTATAAATGAACCAATCTGCAATGACATGTGATGTAACTGAGAGTGTTATAATTCCTTGTTCTGCCAGACTGGCAGGCAGCACTAGCAGGGAGGACAAAGAAAGCAAGCGTGGCCAGAGCTTGACCAAGAAGTGTGAGTTCCTTCTGCACCCATTACCAAGGACAAACTGACAAACTTCAAAGGGTGTAATTAAAAGTCTTTTGTTGCAAGCTCAGCCAGGTGATGACATTTGGCTGTGGGGGATGAAGGACTGCCCTTCCATATGTGACCGATCCTCCAAATTTACATTAAAGGATTGATTCATTTTAGGCATTTCTCCCAACACTCAGAATAAGAAATAAGTTTGTTTTCTGCTATTTTTCCATGTGATTTCCAAGTGGTTGTTTAGAGACTAAGCACATGTTCCTAGGATTTTGTGGGCTGAAATGGCTAGTAAAGACTCGTTTCTGGCTGATTTATAAATAGGACAAATATGTAAATTAGTGGAAAGAGGAAATATTAGAGTATGAACATGCTTATTCATTTACAGAGTTATAACTGTTATGCATTTCATGAAAAGGACAAAAAAGTGCCATGGGGCCATGCTACCTTGCATGGAGTTGGTGATGGGCTTGCCTAATTCCCTATGACCCCCTGAAACCGCCTATCTTTTTTTTTATGGTGGTGGCTAGTATAGGTTTGTAGTTATGATACATAATTCAGTTTAGCTAAAAAGATGACTGGAGAACCAAGAACTATAATAAATGACAAACAGATAGATGATGCTTTATCCACTTAAACCAATAAGGCCAGTGGGTGGATAGAGGAAGGGTAGATTGTCCTATCCCAGGGTAGGAGTAATTCTAAAATACTCCCCCTAGATTGTAAAGTGAATGAAGTTATTTGGGCTATATAAGGGGGGACTGTATTAGACAGAGGGAGGCACACACAAGAATACAGGGAGACAGGAGAAGGAGGATGGAGGGAAAGATGAACCTTACTGTCATGCATGGTGGACATATTACCTCTGGACCTAGAACACCGTCTTCACGCAGAACGGGTTATGCTCATAGAACTGCTAGACCTTTCTATTCTAAATGGAGGTTGTTTGATGTCCTGCCGAGAAAACGACATTTGCATTATTCATGTCGTTGAATTCACGTGATTCAGGGTAGTCACATGTGTTACTGCATTACGTTCAAAAGCAGCGTGGAGGCGTTGCTCGCTACTTCTGATTAAACCAACATGGTGTTTGGTAGCTGAATCCTTGATCTGCGTCCTCGCCTCTCTTCAGTTATTTCTTTGGCTTTCTTTGGCGTGTTTCTTCCACAATCGAATTCCTGGAGGCACATTCTAGAAGTTACGGCAGTTTTCCTGTTCACCTGAAATTCTACATGCTATTTTCGGCAGTCGTCCATGAGAAGACCAACAGACGGCTTTCTTTCACACGTGAGTTTTGGCAGCACTGTCTGCGTGCTCTTCAGTCGCATGTATCCACACACGCGGGTTCCTGATGTCTTTGCATGCTGCTTTCCTGACTGCGTGTAAGTTTGTCGAGTGTAAAAGCCCACGCGGTTTCTTGAACTCTTAAAGTGCGGCTGTCCTGGCTGCGTGTACTTCTGTTACGTGTAAAATCAAACGCGGTCTACTGTACTCTCCAAGTGCGGCTGTCCTGGCTGCGTGTACTTCTGTTACGTGTAAAATCACACGCGGTCTTACTGTACTCTCCAAGTGCCGCTGTCCTGGCTGCGTGTACTGCGTGAACTCTTCAGGTGCTGCTCCTCCGGCGGCGTGTACTTCTGTTGCGTGTAAAATCACACGCGGTCTATTATACTCTTTACATGCTGCGGTCCTGGTTGCGTGTACTTTTGTTGTGTGTAAAACACTGCGCTGTCTACTGTACTTTCAAGCGTGGCTGTCCAGGCTGTGTGAACTTTTGTCACGTGTAAAACTGAACGCGGTTTTTGAACTCTTTAAAACGTGTAATTCCACAGGCAATTGTGCTTCGCTTTGGATTGAATCCCTAGCACCTGTGATGAGATAACAGGTGGACTCATTTAATCAGTTTTCTGTTCTACATGGGAAAGGAAGTATTACCAACAACTGTTTATTTGAAGGTGATTGTGCACAGTACTTTGGATGCTATCCTGTGGTGCACCAACCCGGTATCTAGCGTGAGCCTGGTGCCGTTCGCGATAAGTCTCCCTTACTAACCTTCCCTCCTTTGTCGTTGTTTCAACTCCTGGATGTCTTCAGAGACTTGTTGGTGGAGATTCCAGTTCTAAGCCTACAGGTTAGTGTTGTACTAGTGCTATTTCTGTGCTATTAGTGAGAGTTGAATTGGGACACTTTCTCATGATACTTTATTTTACCCTAGGCTGACTTCCTATGATGCTCCCACGCCCTTTCCAGTTATCCCTCTCTCTGTCTGTTTTACTAGTCAGAGAGTTGTATCATTTGGAAGGTCCAATTTGACTTCACTACTGTCAAGCCGTGTGAATTATCAAGGATCCGGAAGAGTCCTACCAATTGTATCCTTTTTGGTTACCGTATCCTTTTCATAAGATACCTTGGTGATTTATGACACTTACCATCCAGGCAGAGCGCAGAGACCAAACCCCTTGCCTAGCTGTCCAGGTGTATCTTGAGATCCAGTTGGCTGTCCGGAATCCCATCCGGGAGAGTGCAGAGACCAGGCCCCTTGCCTAGGTGTCCAGAGAGTCCTGAGATCCAGCTGGCTGTCCAGAATCCCAAACCAAGGCTTAGTTTGTAAGTAGCAAATAACTCCAGCCCTGAATTGCATAATCTTTTCCCTTTTGGAACATAACCACATTGAAAATCCCATTGAAAGTCCAAAATTGCCATTATAATTAATTCACCTTCAGATAGTAGAATCTGTATTAGCCTGTGTATGTTAGCATATTCCCTGTGATAAATCTCTCAGTTGTCTGTATAAATACTCAGCATTATTTTGTAGTAAATCAAGTAATTCCCCATTGAAATTCACAGTATGAGTTGGTTAAAATTAGAAATTAACCCCCTTGTGTCTAGTGTCTCTCTTTAATAACTATAGTCATTAAAGTATAGCCTCCACAGAATTAGTCGCTGTGTAACTGAAAAGCGAATGTGCCCATGTATTGTGTGCAATATCCAACAAACCTCTAACTTGAATCTGTCCTATTAAAAACCCAAACCATAGTCCCATTGAGAGCAACCTCTTTTGTCTAGCATCATATCTGTTATGTGCCTCTGTCCTTGAAAACTGATTTCCCATTTTGAAAGTGAAACCATGTACCTTAGCTGCCTGTAATTGCAAATCCCATGTAAAATGAATTTCCATTTGCTGTTTGCAGTTTTTCCTTTTGCATTTGCTTTCTTCCCAAAATCGATTTTCCTACCTCATTTCCACGTTGTTCTGTGTACTGATTAGTAGTCTCTCAGCTTCCCTATCTCCTCAAGTGTAGCAACACAAACATCCTTTTATTCTGTCCCACAGTATCTGTCTCATAGCAGTGTGAGTAATAATCAAAATCCGATTCTGCCGTTTTGCTCCAGAATGGGTTTTCATTTTCTTTTCTGACTTCCCATCTTGGGGTGGTGGGCTTTATTCCAAATCCGACTTTTTTTCTCACTCTATCCTTACTCCTTGCCACTGCTGTCCATTCAAAGAAATTAAGTTAGCTGATGTTTGGGGGTGAGTGTTGTAGGGGGAGTGCTTACCCTTGGTGTTATCAATTGCTTTAAAACAGTTTTTCCTGTTTTGCCATTAAAGATCCGTGTGAACTGTGTTAGGACTTTTATACCAATTGTTCTGTAGGAATCATATCCTTTGTGTTGCCACAACATTGGTTGCTGTTGTAAAAGTGTTTTATTTTTATTTTTCATTAAACCATAAATTAATTAATATCTTACTGATACACACCGGCCTGGTTCTTAGTCCATTGTTATGCTGGGTGTTTGTGAAGGTTGGGTGCAAGATGGGTTGGGGGCCTAGTCAAATAAAAGAGCCTGTAGTTTATTAAAGATAAAAAGCTTTTTTATTGTGCACCACCTTCATTGTCAGGGGAAGGAGCCCCGTGCTTGAGTGTGCCGTGTTATAAAACCGTGACAAAGTGGGGGCTCGTGCCATGATTGAGATTAGAGTTTTCACCTGTGACGGTCCAACACAGCAGACTAACCCATTGAAGGTAGTGTTATTTTTAGTGGCTAGAAAACTGTGTTACACTGTAAAGGCGCCATCCAAAAACTTGTACCCTAGGTATCAGGCCTGTGTCTCAAAATAAAATAGTGTAACCCTAAACTAGGCAAGAGCAGGGTAGAGATTTTGTCCTTGCATAAATAACCAAAGGAAGAACACTCTTCATAAGGAGCACCATGGAAATTAACATGGCTAGGCAGCACCTTCTGTCCAAATTATTCATTAGAGGAGAATGGGCAGAACAATAACATGAAACCTGGCTATCTAGTATGATGCAACAGGTGACCTCTATAAGCATGGATGTGTGGCAGGATAGTGGCCTGTTACATCAAGCCCGACTGAGTTCTATATGACTCAGAACATCAAAGATGAGCAGGTTAAGATGGTCCAACTCACTGTGTACATGTACTTCCACATGATAGTCATGCAAGAAAGGTACCAAGAAAGTATAACCTCTGTGCGAAATCAGTCTGAGCTGTTAAATCAAACAGAGTGAGTTAAGGTAGGTAGACGAGAAAATGCAAGAGGGACAACATTCTGAGTTAGAATAAGCAAACCTCATCAAGCAGCTCAAGGAAGAGTTGGCAGTTCAGCAACAAACTAATTCAGAACAGGAGACCCAATTTTCTGCACTGAAAGAGGAGTGCCAAGAAAGGGTTGATTCTGTGAAAGAGAGTCAACTAAAATTGAACCAACAAGTGACATACAATAGAGTCTGCTCAGAGGAGATATACACTTTGCAAAATCAGATTAAGCCATTGGAAGAGGAGAATAGTAAGTTAATCATGAAAGAGGTCCATTCCCAAACAGAATTTGACCAGGAATGCCAGAAGTTGGGCGCTATAAAACAACAGTGAGATGACCTGACTGAACAGATTGGCACACTGTATCAGGAAAAGGATGCCCTATGCCAGGAAGCGTGCAAATTAAAAACAGACCTGGCAAAAAGTGAGACATGTTTTCAGGAACTGACTAACATCAAATTAGAGAATGAAAAACTAAAGGGGCACAAAAGGCAAATATAACATGATCTAGAGCAGACAACACAGACAAGAAAATGCTCAGAATGAGGAGATGTATCTCCTGCAACAGAATGGTCTGAGTACACCCAGACAATACAAGAAGCCCAGAAAGGAAATGAAGCCCTTTGCGATGAGGACAGGGGACTCCAGAGCCAGGTAGTAGCGCAAGGGATGGTCATAGAAGTCAGTCAAGCCCTTGTAACGGAGGTGCCAAAATGAAGATGAGGTACCAGCAACTGAATGCAGTAGGGGATAGCCCCCCCCCCCCCACTTAAAGCTAGGCAGAGAAATTCGTATGGAGTGATTTACTATTGTAAATGTGTGAAAATAGAACTCATAGGGTTAAAAGATATTAGTATTTCAAATGGTGTTATGCTTTTAAAGTCGAAAATGCTTTTTATCATAGTTTAGTAGGTAGGCAGGGTACAGAATGCATATTATAAAAAAGAGTGGGAAAATGATGAAGTGTTTTTAATATACCCAGACAGAAAATAACTCTATCATTTGTAAAGCTGACAAATCCCTTTAATTCGAACAGGCAATTAAATGGAGAGGTTTCTGCAGAGCATGGTAGCATGAGTCAGTCTGGAGTTCAAAAATTCAAGGCCACAGTGCCCTGCAGAAACCAGATAAGCATTCTGAAACCAGACATATAATGAGCCTATGTCTAGAGTTTCTCGCCTAGGAACGCAGCTCGTGACCATATTTGGGAAGTATGGCTGGGAAAATCCAAGGATGGGTGCCAGAATGTATTTCAATTTGAAGGTTTAAACAGATAAGAAAAAATTGCCAGGTGCATGAGTATAGTCAGCGGAGAGTTTTGCCTGGACATGTATAGAAAAGGGAGGGAGTTTGACTCTTTTGCTTTTAAAATATAAAAGGAAGCTCCGTTTTCAGAAGGGGGCAGGGGTTTGTGTAAGTGACAATGATGCTGTTCGTGTCAGTCTGGCGAAATAAAACCTGATGAACCTGACTCTGTCTCCTGCCTCCCTGCTGTCTGACTACCTTTGCTGAAATGCCAGAGAGCTCCAGAGAGTCCTGGAGAGGCTCTGAGATCTCCAGAGAGTCCCATAGATGCTCAGAGAGCTTTAGAGAGAGCCCAGAATGTCCAGGAGGGCCTTTCAGAGTGGAAGAGGTGCTAAAAAGCATGATCAGGGTCTTAACACCTCGAGCACACATGACGAGCCAACCCAGGATGGATAGGATGATGAACAGACTGATCAGATTACTGAACAGAATACATCTCTTTAAGCCGAAAAGAGCCTGGACAGTCAATACTAAGAGATTAAGGTGAGCCATACTGTTCTGGCCAAGATAAGAGTGGAGAAAAGGGGATAGAAAAGAAGATAGGGATGGGGCAGACTGCAGCTGCCCTAGCCAATAGAAAAGAAGGGACAGGGCAGGTAGGGGGAACAGTATGGCAGAAAGAGACTATATATATTGTGGTAACTTTTCATGGAAAAATAATAATGTCAGTCCAGATGTGGGAAAAAGCCAAGAAATTAACAGCATTTAAAATCACATGTGAAAAATATTCATGGTTAACACCAGCAAAAGGTAACGGAGGGAGGTGGGATATGAACAAAAAATAACATCAGAGTAAGAGCATAATGTATATATATATATATGGGAAAAAAATAGTGACTCAAGGTACCCGAGCAATAGAGAGAGATACCAGCAGGATACCTGAGAAGAGAGAGATACCAGGAAGATAACTGAGAAGAGGAGATTCCGGGGAGGACAGCCGAGAGAGAGGATACACCCATTTGCCTAGCATTTAAAGATGGCTGGAAGGAGTTTTGCACCCAGGGCCCAGTTAATGGGGTGATTAGGAGACCAAGAGAATTTAAAGATTCCTTGAAAGGGGTGAACTCATGTTTTGTAAAGAAACACACCTATATAGGGGCAGGAGTGTACCTTCAGGGGCAGGTGACACTAGGAAGCACACTTAAATGTTGCCGGCTGTGTGTGTGTCTAATTTGTTATATGTTATGACTGTTTGTTTTGTCTCGTTTTATGGCGTAACGGTCTGTGTGCACTGTAAAATATTGGGAATAATATACAAATGGTATTTTTAATCTAATTTAAAACCTGGCTTTCAGCCAAATTTTGAAAAATGCCAAAAAATAACAAAAATGTAGATGATCAGATGCTATGACTTAAGGCACATAATTTTGCGGTGATTTCACATCAAAAAAGTCAAACAGTTCTGAGATAAGTGAAATAAGCTGTCTGCACTTGTAACAGTGCAGAGAATTGAAACTAGCAACTATAGAGTTAAAATTGTGATTTCTTAGTACTGTGCAAGATAATTGATGAATCGTGTCAGGTATGATAGAATTCCGCGCTCAAATGACTGAGTTACAGTGATTTATAGAAGTGCTGTTGTCACGCATTTAAGCGTGCTGGAGAAAGGAATGCACCGTGCAGGAGGGCCTTTTTTACTGTGTGCTGTAGAAAAACTCCAGTTGAAATTATAGTAATTTATGATTTAAGAAATGAACTGTGAGGCTGTGAGATGCTTAAGACAATTGGTTGTTAGACAAGAAATGAGTGAATGATTTTCAAGGTAAAAGCAGGGCATGGTGAAATGCTAGTCTAGGTTTTATTTGTGTTTCAATTCAGAAGGGTGGTGACAAGGATGTCTCGCTGAAGTGAAACAAGCTGTGTTTTTGTTGGAATGTTCTGTTTGGCGCTTGCGTGCCGTGGTTTAAAAGATAGTGGTTTGTAATATATTTGAAATTAGATTGCATTTGTGAGATGACAAAAACATGAGTATATTTTGTTTAGCATGAAAAATGAAGTCAGAAAAGCTGCTTCAAAACACGCAATTGACAATATTTAAGCAGAATGCAACTAAGTTAATATACAAGAAAAGAAAAATGCTTTCATTTACCCAGAAGCAAAGTTAGGAGGACCCATGAGAGTGAATATGGTGATTCATCAAGAAATGCAAAATGATTGTGAGTTTTGCAAGGCCATACTTATCGCGTACAAACAAGTGCAGTAAAAGACAGGCTTTATTTTATTAATAACAATGTGTCAAATACAGATTACAGATGCGAAGGGTCTTTCTGAGCATTGTTGTGCATTATGGAATAAATGCCAACACTTGGAAGTTGGAATCATTTATATGTGCAGTTGCAGCTGACCCTTTGAGTAACCAGCGGTAAGGTGATACTTATTAAAGGAGACAGCAGCTGAATATTTTAGTGGGATGGCTGATAAACTCAGGGGTCGGATTTGGCCATTGCATTCTGCATTTATGTTTCATTATGACTCGTGGTGGTCATTGTTTTAGCAGGGTGGTAAACTAGATACATTCTTTTAAAATGTATGGTAAAAAGACATGTTAATAAAACCAGGGATGTCATGCCATGTTATTTGGCAGTCATATAGCGCCTTACATATCAGTGCTATAATTTTAAAGCACTGATACGTTGAACACCCTCAAGAACCATAGGTCAAGTCAGTCGAGAGCGACAGCATTGTATGATGCATATCAGCTATGTGTGCAGCTGGTGTAATTGTTGGCTGGAAAATGCTCATGAGAGTTGTGTTTTATATGTTGCATTTATTGTGAAAATAAGGTGCATTACATGCAAAACGAATTTGTTGCAGAGGATGAGTAAGTGAGCGTACATGTAGGCTCAGCAATACGCAAACACAGGATACACAGAGGCACCTCGGAATAAAAGGTGTCAACCTTAAAAATAAGAAATATTTTTTGCAAAACAGAAAAATGAATGTGTGGCACAGTGGGACAGCCCCAGAGGCTGATCAGATGTGTTTAGAAGAGTTAAGTGGCACAAGGGTTTTGGAATGCAAGGTGAAATATGGCAAGAAAAAAATATTTTTCGTCAAATGATAGACATTGGGATTGTGTATTCATGGAGCAAAGACAGCTTTTAAGATTACAGATGTGGCATTGGTTTAGCAGTCTTTGGGGAGAATGTGTTAGCTGTGGTGTAATTTCAATAAACACTTTTCAGTGGTAGTCACTTAAATATAAAGGTGCACATCAACCCAGGAGCATTGTGGCACAAATACAAAGGATTCAATGGTACAAGTACAGGAATACATTGAACAAAAGAAGAATTAGTACATGGATGGCATTGTTGTAGCCAGTTTAGCTATTTATCATGATGAGATCACGAAGAGGCTTGGTTGCACATTAATGTTTTCAACATTTTGAGGAAAGTAATGTAAGATTCTTTAATTTCCTAGTGCTGGTGGGAATGCATTCCAGATTTTAGGAGCCAGATGGCTAGAGCTGGGCCCCCAGTTGTGGATTTTTAAAGGGAGGCATATATATTGGACTGGCTAGGAGGGTCTGATGGACTAACAAGAGTGATTCACTCTGATAAGTATGAAGGGACGTGGACAAAAAGGCATCTTTTGTGTGATGGCCATGAGTTAAAAAAAGAATGCATTTATCTACTATTGGCCAGCTCGCTTCCTTCCTGGCTTATGAATGTCTTCCTTATGGAAATATTCAGTATTTCCTAGAGGCATTATTCTGTGTGATGTATAATTTATTGAGGAGTTGTCCATGAATGCCCAGAGAGGGGGCATTGTAGTGATCCAGCATTAGTGCCTACTGTAGGTTTGGCAAGGAATTAGCAATTCCTAGTAGAAAGGAAAGGCTTAAATGCATGAAAAACCCTTTTTTAATTTATTTATTAGAATGTATAGAGCACACCGAAGCCATTAGGCATCGTGGTGCTGTTACACAAGGAAAATGGCATACATAAGTGGTTGCATGCCACAGCTTCGTCTGTAGTTATGCGACAAACAAATACACACTGTAGTTACATTGGATGAGTTGCATGTTTAGCTTACATTGGATAGAGTAGAAATTGAGTAAACACATGGCATAGAAGTTAATTAAGCAGCAGGGGGAATACATACAGACATTGCTGGGGGAACTAATAGGGGTAGTTAAACAGGGCGGTTTTGAGGGTTTTGGCGAAAAAATGAGAAGGTATGGTTCTGCTCTAAGTTCGCTAGGGAAAGCATCCCATGGTTTGAGAACATTGTGGGGGGAGGGCTAGACCTCCGGCATCAGCTCTTTTGATTAGTGAGACTTGCAATTGAGTGACATGGGGACTTCCTTTTGGGCCAGGCTGAACTGACTCTATTAACAGCATCAGTTAGATATACTGGTGCTGTGTGAGACATACATTTATGCGTGATGGTTAGGATCTTGAAATTGACTGTTCCTTCACGGGTAGCCATGTGAAGATTTTTTGCTAGGATGCCTATAAGGATGGCAGTGTAGTAGTCAAATTTAACTCTAATAATGACACGGGAAATGAATAAGCAGTTTTGTGGGGAAAGGAAAGGGCTGATGGCATTAGTGATTGTGGTAGTGAAGTGGAAGCAATGGCACCCAATGATAAGTGCAACAGAACAGATTGTAGCATGTAACCTGGCACAACATGGACACGGGTGAGTAAAGGAACACTCCTAAGTGTTGTTTTATAGCTGCAGAAATGGTGTTGGGATTGAAGGAGGTATTGGTGAACGTCATGAGATGCGGAGCAAGTGATTTTATACGGGTTTTTAAACGTGCGGGCAGGGGCAGGCATCGCCTTTGCAGCAGAATGGTCTAATGTTATTGATGTTCTCTATTATTTTTGACTAGAAAGCCCTCGGAAGTTGAAGGGGGTTATTGGGTCCTCTGTGACCTGTGTTTTGGGGAGTTTTGAGGATAGCCTAATGTACTGAATGAGGGTTTGGGGAGCTCCTAAAGGTCCTTTTTCAGGAGCTCCGCCTTGTGTGATGGGACAGCCTGAATGGTGTTACACCAGGGTTAGTAGTTTACAATTTTTGAGGTCTTGGCGGCTGGTGTGGAGAAAACTCTTTGAAAAATAGCGAAAAACTTTTTTGATTCATGACTAACGGTTGAGAGTCTATTATTATAGGATTCAGATGGTTGAAGAAAGGATTGAATGACAAAGCCTGAAAGCATGATGATGGTGTTTAGGTTATCAAGGAAGCATGTTTGTGTATTTGGGACATGCACCCTTTAGACACAAGCATAAGTTTGAAGGCATGAAAACGGCAGAAGGCCAATGAGAGTGTTTGGGTAAAAAAACGAAAGGATTTTATTAGTGTGGCGCAATATGGTAATATAGCCAGCTGTGTGACCTGGTGGAGAAATGATGAAAATATTTAACAATTCAGCCGCAGGCCATGAACATTTATGAACAAGAGGAAGAGACAGATGACCTCCAGGTAATTAGAGGCAGCCATAACTTAGGGAAACATGGCAAATGATTAAGAAGCAAACAGAATGAAATAAGAATCATGGAGGACAGTATTGGTTCAGATAAAAAGATTTAGGTTAAACAACGTCATGGATGACAATACAGCCATGCAGGGCTTAATGGAGTATGAAGTGGTATATCAATCAAAACAGAAAAAACAAAAAAAAGGAGGTATGTTTTATTATACATGAAAAAAAAGTGCTTAACATAAATAAGAGATGATTAGAAAAAAGGATTAAAACATTAGGGAGACTGTGGGCTTTTGTTACACAGGGTCAGAAAAAATTAATTGGAGAAATATGAAAATTATTGATTATCTTAAATAAAACATGAATAAAAGAAAAATTGAGGAAGGGAACAATTGGACAAATGAATAAAAGGATAGGGAATAAACCCAAAAGCATAAAACGGATAAAAAAAATAATAATTGAAAACAAATAGCACTAATGAGATTTCGTGGCCAACAGTAAAAAGGAGCGTAGGGCAATAAAAAGCATCAGTGACCATGAAGACAGAGAAAATGAGTATGGCTGACAAAAAGTTGGGTCAACCAAACAAGGGAAATTGCACACAAAGCCATTTTAAGAAAATATAGTAAGGTAAGTATAAAAAAATTATTTGAGTGCCTGTATCGATTTTGATTTATGTTACAGATAAAAGTCATGGACCTTCGCGTGGAAGCACAAGAAATGTCTGCATGGCCTTAATTAGGGAGAAAAAGAAAAAGATAAGTACTGGTTCACGCTAAAAGGGCGTGGACACACAATTGATCAGCATCAAAAGTAGGAAGATCCAGGTGAGTAACAGGAAAAGAGGTAGTAAGAGACACAATGGGGGTCATTATGAGTGTGGCGGTAAGGGGTTAACGACGCCGGTAATGATGCCGGTGCCGTTAACCCCTTACCGACACATTACGAGGTCCCTTAGCGGGTCCCACTAAGGCCGGCTGGTAAAACCAGCCATCCTTAGCGGGAGCCGCTAAGGGACCAGGCAGCTAATAACGGGCCCGTTTATAACGGGCCCGTTATTAGCTCCCTCCCCATTCCCATTGCGCCCTATAGGGGCTCGAATGGGGATGGGTATTTTGAATGGGGACTTACCGGATCCTCCACGGTTGGAATGACCCAGTAAGTCCCCATTCAGGGAACCCGGACACGACTTTGGAGGCAGCCATGGCACTAATAGCACCATGGCTACCTCCAAACTCGTAATGACCCCAATGTCTTCAAGTGTTCAGCTGTTTTTCCCAAGATAGATACAATCAGGTGTGGAAAGAGTAGGAAATAGATGACAAAATGGCCATTTCAGACAACCACAGAAAACAGAAGTCAAATTGAAGGTGAGTAATTATTTTTGTGTTCATAATGCCAAAGAAAGTTGATGTGATAGTGGTATGCAATTATTAGATGAGGCAAACATTGTTTTTTTTAAAATTTGTTCTTAACAAACAATACAAACCAAACTTGCAGTACATACAACACCTTTCAATTATACATTGCTTGATTTGGTTCACTGCTTCCCATAACCCCCTCCCAATACGAGCCCATTACCTCAAATGCTCTATCCTGCGCCTTGCGCCGAAGTGTCCTCTGCCATGGACTCCATAGGGTCCGGCATCTGCCCAAATAATTCTGCTACCAATGATTTCCATGCCATCAGGGTCTCGGTCTCTTCCTGCCCACTTACATAGCTAGTTTCCTGCTATAACATAGTTTCAGCCTCTGACCATTTCTGCAAATCCTTCCACTATACCTCCACTCGTGGTTTATGACATGTCTTCCATCCCATAGCAATCCTTCTCTTTGCCAGTATATATGCCAGGTACTTTAGTTTACACACATGCTTAAGATTGTTGGGCCTAGGGAACCCCCCCTAAAAGGCAGGCCCACACAGAGTCCTCCATGATCTTAATACCTCTTTCTGCAAGCTTGTGTGCCACTTCGCTGCAGAAACGCGCAATTACCGGGCATGACCAAAACATATGCACCATGCCTGGTAATTGCCAGCAGCCATGGACATTTGACCGAGTCAAAGGCCTTTATCGCGTCTAGTGACACAATTGCCAGATCCCCGTCATTCTCGTTCCCATATTCGATGACTTTATGGAGCCTTCTGCGATTATTAGATATATTCCTATTGGGGACATAGCCTGTCTGATCCGGGTGTATTAATTTGCCAATGACCCTCCTCAGTCTATTTGCCAAGACAGTCGTAGTATTTTACTGTCTTGATTTAACATTGATAGGGGTCTGTATGAACCACAGCTTTGCCTGGACTTATTAGGCTTGGGCAGCGGTATTATAATCGCTTCTCTGAGTGACTCTGGCAATCTGCCCAACTCATGTGCCTCATTCAGCATATCCAACAATGGGGAAAGCACCTCCTCTTTAAATGCTTTATAGAATTCACTTGGGAGTCCATCAGCCCCCGGGGTCTTACTAGTGGGCAGCTGTCTCTCCACCTCCTCTAACTCCTCTAGAGTAATCGGCTCATCTAGCTCCTCTCTTTCCTGAGCGCTGATCTGTGGCAATCCTATGTCCTCTAATGTTTCTACAATTGTTGCGCAATCATCCTCCCCATCATCTTCATATAGCCGCCCATAGTAATCCGCAAACTCCTGGTTCACTCCCTTCTGAGTGTCCACCACCCTCCCGTCTTTCCTTGTTATCGTCCTAATCGGGGGTCTCGGGGTTTCACTCTTGTATAGCCATGTAAGGATCCTCCCTGGTTTATCCCCTCCTGCGTGCTGTCTCTCTACATATTTTTTGTAGTTGAGGTTACATAGTCTCTCCCAGTGCCCAGCACATTTCTGCTGCAACCTAAGTATGGATTCAGTGTCTTCTTTAGTATTAATTCCCCCTTCTTGCGCCCTTTCCAGTTCCCCTTCTGCTACCCGGAGATCAGTCAGGATCCCCCCCTGCAGTCCTTTGGATTTCACTATCGCTGCCCCCCGCACCACCACCTTGAAGGCTTCCCACAACGTGCCCGCCGAATCCACACTGCCAGTATTTATCTCGAAATAATTAATGATTTCCTCTCTCATATCTTCCCTAAAGAGGGGGTCTCTCAACGCTTCTGCTCTAAAACGCCATGTCGGTATCCTCGCCCTCGGTGGACGATATTGCCATCCAAGGATCAGAGGCGAGTGGTCGGAGAGGACCCTCACTTTATATTCCACGTGCGTGATCTTTGTTAGTGCTCTGGCGTGACAAAGACATAGTCTAACCTCGTATTTAACTGTTGCGGGGCAGAATAATGCGAGTATTGCCTGTCCAGGGGGTGTCGCTCCCTCCATGCATCTACGAACCCAAAATCATTCAGCAGTATTTGAAAGGCTTCAGCAGCTGGGGCTGGACTAACCATTTTCCCATCCGATCTATCTACTTCCCCCAGATTACCGCACTCCCCACACACAAGCTGAGGTTGTTACTCAATGTCCTAAAATATGCTGCTGTATTTTGGTTCGGGGCATACGTGTTCACAATGCTTATTTCTCTGTTTTCCAACAGTCCCTTCAGTATGATCATCCTCCCATCTGTCCCAGCCAGCGTCTGTAGCAGCTGGAATGGGACATGTGGCGCCACTCAAATAATCACTCCCCTGGCGTACGCCGAATATGATGATCCCACCACCGTCCCCTTCCATTTCTTCCCAATCATCTCCATCTTGTCTCGCGTCAGGTGCGTTTCCTGCAGTAGGGCTATATCTATCTTTTGTCTACGTAGATATAGCATAACCTTGTTCCTCTTCAAATAACTATTGAGCCCCCTGACATTCCAGGTGATTACTTTAAGGTCCCCCATGGCATGGTGGGGTCCCTCTCCTCCTTTCTCCCATGTGGTCCAGATCTAACTGCATAACTCGTCTGTATGAGCTTGTTTCCCAACCTAAACTCCCCTTAACTAAAAACACAACAAACCCCCCAAACTCCCTCCCTCCCCACCCTCCCTGACCCAACAACCCCCTCCCCAACCGTTACCCAGCTCCATCCCTGGATCTCAGGCACCCCCGCATCTAGCCCTTTCTGGCACTAACCCGTACTCGCGGCTCAGCAGGGTAAAAAAAGCCATAGTGGCTGTCTTAATACTGGTTCTGGGGGTAGGTTACTTCCATCTCGCAGCTCCTGATTACTCCAGGCGCGCTACACCTACCATTATACAATTAACTTGTGCACTTAATATACTATATTCTAGTCCAGCAGGGTCAGGAAGTTCAAAAAAATTACCATAGTGTTACTCAATAATCTCTCGGTCTTCAGCTACGGCTCCCCTCTGCAATCACCACACCTCCGTCTCACTTGTCACGCTCCTCGTGGTCTTGTTCCTCATTGCTCTCCGGGCAACCTTGCAAATCCAGCCATGCCGCTGCATCCTCTATGGTGTCAAAGAAGAAAGATCTGCTTTTATGTAAAACCTTGAGCTTCGCCGGGTACAAGAGCATGTACTTGATCCCTGCTGTGTGCAGTCTCCTCTTGACTGCCACGTAGCTGTAACGCTGTCTCTGTACCAGCATGGTTTAGTCAGGGTACGCCATGATGTTGGTGCAAGCCCTTTCTATCGTTCCACCTTTGCGGAAGTACTCCAGAATCTTTTCTCTATCTTTGTAGTTTAGGATCTTCGCTATGATCGCCCTGGGAGGGGCGTCCGGCTGTGGTTTCCTCATCAGGGCCCGGTGTGCCCGTTCAACCGCAAATCCTTGTGAAAGCTGTCTGCTCCTATCTCCTTCAGGATCATGTTCTCCACGTAGTCAGTGGGGTCCTGGCCTTCCTCTCCTTCCGGCAGGCTGACCACACAGATGTTGTTCCGTCTCGCCCTTCCTTCCGCCTCCTCTGCTCGGTTTTCAAGATTAGCTACCTGCTGCTTTAGTATATGGATCTCCTTTGCATTATTTGTGCTGGTGGCTGTGTTGGTCTTCACAGCACTCTCTAGATTGCTTGTTCTGTCCGCCACCGCTCTGACACCTTGTTGCAGCAAGGTGAGTTCGATTCCAACCGCATCAATCTTGTTCTCCAAGGCCGTCCGTAGGTCCGCCATTGTTGTCGCTCATGCGGTTCTCAGCTCTGTTATGGCTGCCAGTACCGAGGTGTTTTCTCCTTCAGAGGTACTGCCCATTGTAGCCGCCATTGCGCTTTGCGCCGGAGCAGTGAGGGTCCGCTGTGCCCTAGCGAAGATCTCCATTGTGGGTTGTTTACTCCTGGCCCCTTTCACTGACATCGTGCAGGCCAGGCTCCGTTTGCAAATCCGGTAGGCAAACATTGTTATGTACAATAAAAAATGGAGGCACATAGTAAGAATTAATGCCATAGTCTTGAAAAACAGGGGTAGACTAGATTAAGTTAGGCAGGGATGGTGCACAGCAAAATGCCTCTGTTTTGTTTCCATAGGAGGAAC
The DNA here is from genome assembly GCF_040938575.1 of Ambystoma mexicanum. Classification (NCBI taxonomy): domain Eukaryota; kingdom Metazoa; phylum Chordata; class Amphibia; order Caudata; family Ambystomatidae; genus Ambystoma; species Ambystoma mexicanum. The sequence goes on from NC_090922.1 coordinate 349,146,549, forward strand.
ACAAAGCACAGCAAAGGCCATGGTCCAACAAAGATGAGAAGAGAAAAAGAAGAATGGCTGCTAAAGAGTCAGTATTTACTGCTAACCAGGAAGCACGTGCAGCTAAGCTGAGCAAAGAACCAAGCCTAAGCTAAGTATCTTGCAGGGTGGTTGGAAAATAGTTGTTTATGCGCACCAACAAGTAGGGGAGAATGATCCAGAAAGTATTTTGATAGCAGAAAAGGAGGAAAGGATTGAAGTTAGACAGAAAACCTGACCCCTTACCAGTATCCAAATATCTTTGTTTCATATTTTCACTTTCTACAGACAACAGGGATCCCCAAGGACGTTTCTATCATCTACTACGGACGTGCCTAGAAGATCAGAAAAGAAGAAGACGTCTTTCTTTAATTGTTATTTTGTCTCCTTGGGGTTGCATGTGTCACCCTCAAGAGAAAAATGTGTCCTATGTAGGACAAAGTCTGTTATCTCTAAACAAACTCAGGTTCTAGCCGGCTGACACAGAGCGAAATATGGGGGTGTATCTTGTTTATGAGGCAGGAATGACCCATAAAAAAGAAATATTTAAATGGAAATGTCTTGTAGTCCCTTTAGGAGACAGGGGTGTTCAATAAGAGGGAATGTCACATGGTTTTTCTAGGAGGTAGGGTATGAGAACTGGAATGTGAATCAGAGGGGTTTTTAAGGAAATGGTTTGATAGGGAATGTGGCAAATAAAAAAGACATGTTTATTTTAAAAAAGAAACTCATTCAGTTTTATATTACAGGTATACATCGAGGGACCTGTATGCCTCAGGAAATTAACGTCGAACCGTGTGAGGAAAGAGGGAGGTCGTAGAGAAACCCAGTGGAAGCCTGATCAAGGTTGATTATCTGAATTGTGTCTGCAAAAGACCCTCCCAACCCTGTGTCCCCATGCTGAAACGTCCCTCTTTTAGACTAATTTGAACAATGTATTTATTGAAAGAGAGACACTTGAGAAAAAGTGAACTCTTTGTGAAAAAGGAAAAAAGACAATGGACTCCTGGTTTAAGCATCAAAGAACCTGGGAGACTGACGGTGAAAACAGCTCTATAGAAAGGACAAATGTCGACAGGACACAGACGGTCCACCAATGCCAAACTAAGATGAGTAAAGTGGAAGATACTGAAGAAGAAAATGTGTGGAACAAGAGGGAAAAGATACACTTTGAAAACATTGTATATATATGTATGGGCAGGAAGAAGAAGATCAAGGAGAGATTGTATTTCATTGGGGTGGGAGTTGCAGACAAGATATGACATATGAAAAGACAATGGGCTAATGGGTTATCTCAAAGCTTGACCAACCTCTCGAGTCTCACAATGGCTGTGAAATTATCTAAGGCATAGAGTTAGTTTAAAGTAAATTATGAAAGGAAGGTAGGGCATAGATGACAGAAGATAAAATAAGTTTAGAGACACACGCATGTTTTGTTTTAAGAATAATAATATGTTACTATTTGACAAATTGTAGAATTGTGATAGAATATCTTTTAGTATCAAGGAGGGTGGACATGGATATGGTTGTGAGTAATTGTTTTAGCAACCGAGAACTTTCAAGACAAGGGAGTGTAATGGAGGTGCCAAAATGAAGATGAGGTACCAGCAACTGAACGCAGTAGGGGACAGCCCTCCCACTTAAAGCGAGGCAGAGAAATTTGCATGGAGTGATTTAGTATTGTAAATGTGTGAAAATAGAACTCATAGGGTTAAAAGATATTAGTATTTCAAATGGTGTTATGCTTATAAAGTCGAAACTGCTTTTTATCATGGTTTAGTAGATAGGCAGGGTACAGAATGCATATTATAAAAAATAGAGTGGGAAAATGATTAAGTGTTTTTAATATACCCAGACAGAAAAGAACTCTATCATTTGTGAAGCTGACAAATCCCTTTAATTTGAACAATGCATTAAATGAAGAGGTTTTAGCAGAGCATGGTAGCATGAGTCAGTCCTAGAGTTGAAAAATTCAAGGCCACATTGCCCTGCAGAAACCAGATAAGCGTTCTGAAACCAGACATATAATGAGCCTATGTCTAGAGTTTCTCGCCTAGGAACGCAGCTGCGTGACCATATTTGGGAAGTGTGGCTGGGAAAATCCAAGGATGGGTGCCAGAATGTATTTCAATTTGAAGATTTAAACAGATAAGAAATAATTGCCAGGTGCACGAGTATAGTCAGCGGTGAGTTTTTGCCTGGACATGTTTAGAAAAGGGAGGGGGTTCGACTCTTTTGTTCTGAAAAGTATAAAAGGAAGCTCCGTTTTCAGAAGGGGGCAGGAGTTTGTGAACGTGACAATGATGCTGTTTGTGTCAGTCTGGTGAAATAAAACCTGATGAATCCAACTCTGTCTCCTGCCTGCCTGCTGTCTGACTACCTTTGCTGAAATGCCAGAGAGCGCCAGAGAGTCCCGGAGAGGCTCTGAGAGCTCCAGAGAGTCCCATAGAGGCTGAGAGAGCTTCAGAGAGAGCCCATAACATCCAGGAGAGCCTTTAAGAGCGGAAGCGGTGCTCAAAACACGATCAGGGTCTTAACACCTCGAGCACACCCTGATAGCAGAGCACAAGGCTCAGTCATTTCAATACTATCAAGAAATAGGTGCTGAGAAAGAGAAATTTGAGAGGTTAGAAAAAGAATGTGCTAGGTTAAATAAAGACTTGAGGAAACACGAACAGTTAGAGAGTGCTGGTTCAAGCATGCTGGGCCTAATTGAGTCCGGCTGCCTCGTGGTTTCCAGTTCTTGTGAACCTGTGGACATGAGATTAGCAGTGCCTTGCGCATACAGGGTGGTAAATTGGCTTGAGGCCCTTGGTACAGAGGGCATCACGCTGTCATCAGGGGTTGCCCCGCCACTCTCTAACTGTTTGGGTTTCCTCAAGTCTTTATTTAACCTAGCACATTCTTTTTCTAACCTCTCAAATTCATAGGAGTCTTCCTGGTCACCAAGAAGACTCCAGTGAAGCGAAAGACGGCCAGAAACATTAGCTACAAAGAAACCACCTAGTCCACTTTGCAGAAAAAAGGAATCTGAGTTTAGGCCCCAAAGGAGCATCCTGAGAACCACCACCCAATCAGAAAGGTGGGGGGAGCTCTCCACCAACCCCAGAAGAGGAGAGGAGTCAGGTGACTACTCCCCTGTGCGAAAGAGGGAGTCCAAGAGAAGTGACCCAGAGAGCCCACAATACAACAGGGGAGAAGAGACTAGGCCCCATCATTCTGGGAGAGACTCCCAGGCTCAAAGAATCAGGGAGCGCCTAGAGGATAGGGATGGGACCTCAAATAGAAACAGCTCTGAGTCTGAGGGTGTATGGACTCAGGTGCAGTGGAAAAAGAAGGCTGCCAAACAAAAGAGAACTCTGGTGAAAGACCGCATTAAACAGATAAAAGCCATTAGAAGTTTCATGACCTTGCACCATAAAAATGCCTAGTACTCAGTTTGGGAGCATTTGGAGCTATATGACCAGATGATGATGTCATTTGGCATTAAAAATTACCAGAATTCTACAGAGTTTTCCAAAAGGACATCCTCCCCAGAATACTCCAGCTTCTTTGCTGGGCTGGAGGATCAGAACCATTCAAGGTGGTCTACCTACAAGGGGGCCATCTTGAAGCACTTCTTCTCGCACAGAAACCCCCAGGAGGCTTGCAATGTGGCCTACAACCTGCAGTGCGGAGAGGATCAGTCCCCGAGAGAACCACTAGGCGGGTGCGCACGAATAATAGGGAGTTCATCACTACCTTTTCCATGCACTCCCTAAGTACATTATGACGAAGTTGGTTAGGGACTTCCACAATGAAAGGACAATGAAAGGACCCTGGACTGGGTAATAGAATAATCTACCCAGATCTATGAGGTCCAAAAGCCAGTAGAAAATAGGAATTCCCCCCAAAACCCCAAACAAATCAACACGCCTGCTGCTGCCAAGGTGGCAGAGCTGAAGGTTACCCTCATTTTGGACCTAGAAATGGGGGGGCCTAAAAATACACCTCCCACTAACCAAACAAACCAGAGGCAAAGAAGACCCTCTTACCTGTCCCAAAAAGGTGGTAGCCAGGCAGGGTACCCCACAAATGTGTCACCTGACTCTGCCACCTACATCAGCCCCAGGTACAAGGGGAATAGACCCATCTTGGGGTACGTATGGACTCTCCCAGCCCAGGGGAGGGATCCAATCAGGTGAGTACGGCCCCAGGAACCTTCCCTCCAAGCTTCCCTCAGGAGGGCAGTAATCTTCGATCCTCTAGTTTAAGTTTCTACCCTAGGTACCCTCAAAACCACAACATTGAGAACAACCCTCCTTACTCTCCACACTTTCAGGAGTCTAGACCACCACATTAGGGAGAGGGGAGTCCAAGGATGGAGAGCTACCAGGGAAACCCTCAATACCCAAGTTCCTCTGGGAGAAGGGACAGTTACCCTTCCTGAGAGTAGCCAAGATTTGACTCTAGATGCCCATATCAGCCAGAGAGGGTGTCACAACTGGAGCGCCAGGTCCAGAGCTTGACCCAAGACCTGATTCGCGTGTTGAGGGCTCAGCAGAACCCTCAGATGAACATGGCTGCTCAGAACAGCTTGAACCCAGGGTCTGGCACCCCAAAACAATGACGGGAGAGAAACCCGACAACCAGCAGGTTCCAGAGGAGGAGGCTCCGGAAGAAGGGGGATACAAAGCTCTATAGGAAGCTCCCTTCCTCACCTGTGAAAAGCCCCTAGAAACCTCTGAACCTGAACCCAAATCTCCTACCCCCGAAAAGCTGCAACCTAGGAGAAACCAAGGGGCAAAGAAGACCCATTTTGTGGAGGAAGTCAGCGTCCTCCGGTTTGAAGGGGAAGAATCCCTAGATGATTCTGGGAAGAATGTCTTCTCTTTCAAGGATGGGGGGTTTCCTCCCAAAGAAAAATAGGTCCCAAAAGACCACCACTCAGACTGGGTAGGTATGGGGACTAACCTAGTACCGCCTATCCCTGAACCCCAGAAATGTCATCCTGAGAGATCAGAGATGAAAGGGGGATCCTCCTCCCAAACCGGTTGAAATGACTGTCTGTGGGAAAAGGGGGACAGCACAGAATCAAGGGAAAAAGGGAATTCCAAAATCCCACCAATCTCAGGATGCCAAATTTTATTTACAGATTCCCAGACTCCGACACAGAAAACTGCCAAAGATCCCACGGTGTCGGAATCCGAGATAAAGAAATTAACTGCCTAGCTGGCCCAAAATGCCCATTTCCTTTGCTCCCTGGAGGAGAAAGAAGGTAGGTTTTATCCCCCCATCCGGGTGCAAGGGCAGTGTGCAATTTCAGCACTGGTGGACACCAGATCCCAACCCATTCTTCTGTCCAAAGGGGCATTTGAGCAACCTAATTCAGGAAGGGGGGAGAGTTACCAAATTCCCCTCACATCTCTTCCTGGACAACTCCAGAACTTCGAAGGGAATGACATTACCGTCGAGGGGACTGCGGATCTGGAGATCAAAATTGGGCGACACAAGGTGAAACACCCGGATATAGTCGTAACTCCAGAGGGGACCCTCTGTCTCTTAGGGAATTACCTCCTTTGGAGGTTGTCTCCACTAATAGACGGTGTGAACAAGGTCCTCTGGACGCAGGCTAACCGGCCACTAAATTTAAAACAGGGCACCAACTATGTCAGTTTAAATGGCACATGCCACATGGTTGAGCAGCGATCTGACAAAATTGAGTTCCATTTCAGGAACAATCAAGTGCCCGATATCACTATAATTGTGGTAGGACAACAAACTGGTAATGGGAACCCTACTCCATTCCTGAAAATCATCCTTTCTTCCAGTTTCAAGTGGCATTCCACACTGGAAGGAAATACCCTGAAATGTTATGCTGATCCACAATTTGAAAACCAAAGTCCCATGATAAAAAGTCATGAAAAACCAGCTCAACGCTTGGCGGATATTCAGAAAAAGGGCGAACAGCTGTTCTTACCCCTTCAGGTAAATGAGGGGGGGGAGGCTGTTCTCGCCAGAGTATGCCTGAATAATGGAAAAAAGCTTCATCAGCGAAGCATTATTCAGGAAACGACCAACATATCAGACCATTTCCACATTTAAATTGATTGATAAGTGGGAAATGGGCCTGGAAACTCCCAATCCCAAACATCTCCTGCCTAGCAGGTGCATGCTAAAAATGTCAATTGGTGATAAAAGCATAGAGCATAATTGTTGGGTCGTGCAAGATGTCCCCTCTGTATTCTACTTAGGCAGTGGTATTCTCAATCGTATAGGTCAATGAATCTTGCAATCTCTATAAAAGATGGCATGCATTACTAATGTTGCTCATATTCTCAGGGACAATAACATAGCCTCACTCAGACAAGATATACTTTACTGACCTGTCCCAGTTCCTTTAGCCTGTTTCATAGAGACTATTTTGTATTTATTCAAAATGCCAGAGTGGTTACATTGTGGTTCCTATCCCAGCAGCCACTGGGATGGACTGAGTGCCAACAATCATCAACTCATTCTTTTCCCTGTTCAATGCCAGGTTATTCCACACTATCCAATTCTCCACTGAGGTATAAACTCTATTCAGTTCTGCCTCGGACTGGGCATGAGTACGAACTATGGAGACGACACGCTGCGTGTCATCTGCATAGTTCGTAAACACCACCGCGTCCCATTCAAGAAGGGCACAAAAGGGTGCCATGAAGATATTATATAAGCAGGGTGAAATACATGTGCCCTTGCAGGACACCAAATTTGACAGGGACCGCCGGGGGTACAGCCTCCTCATAAAAGACTCTGATTTCTCTGTTGTCCAAGAAAGAGGCAATCTAGCGAACTGCTGCTGGACAGAAATTGGCGACTTCCTCCAACCTGGCGACCAAAATTGAATGGTCAACCAAGTCGAACGCAGCCGACAGATCAAGTAACATCAACATGGAGGATTGACCCTGGTGAACACGTTCCAGAAGCCTGGATTTCAATTCAAGAAGTGCAGTCTCCGTTCCATATCCCTGTCTATATCCTGATTGTCGACAGTTAAGAATGGGATAATTATTCAGGTGATGTGCAATCTGCCCATGCGCAACACAATGCAGAATTTTCAACAAAAATGGGGTGTTGGTGATGGGCCTATGGTTGAGCCGCACCTCCGTGGGTAAGCTAGGTTTTTTTAGGATAGGGGTAACCCATGCTTTTTATAGGTCAGCCGGTACATGACCCTCTATAAAAGAGGTGTTCACAAACTTGCAAATGGCTTCCAGCAAGGTTGGTGGGCAAGTTTTAATTATCATAGCCGAGCATGGATCGCCTTTGCATCTGGTGACCTTCAGCTGTTCCACTATGACAGACAGCTCACCGACTGTAATGATGGAGAAGTTAAATTGAGGGATAATCGAACATCTTACAAACCTCTCCTTCCTTATCTCACTAGAGGCCATGAGAAGATTTTCTTTTTTCTGAACTATATCCGTTCTAATACCATCCAACTTATTTTGCATGGCATCCTGGATTTCCTGACCACAGGCCGTGTCCTTAACCAATTGGCTGGCATTGGGAGGGCTGGTATTTTCTTGTTCCTTAAGTATCTTAAAAAAGTTCCTTGCCCTGTGACTGCACATTCAGAACCATGGAGTTTAAAATGTTTTTCTTAGCATCCATAATCGCTAATTTGTATGACTTGGCAGCACCTTTATAGGCTGGCAATGTTCCTGAAGAAGAATTGAATTTCCATAGATGAAACCATTTGAGGGTAGTGGATTTAAGTTTTTGCATCTTCTGGAGAAAACCAGGATTTACTTTTCATCCCATCCCTAATCTTTCTGTGTTTAAGAGGTGCTAAGGAGTTAGAGATGTGATCCAAATTGGATAAAAGAGATTTAGACATCACGACTGAGGAGTGTAGGGGAGAGAAATTAATGGTGGGGCCCAATAGCGGTTAGATTCTTTCCTGTGTAAGCAACTTTGAATTTATTGCCAAGGAGCCTTGTATCCTCCTGCCCTTCAGTTTCTTGGGAAATCAGCCTGAATGGTAAAATGAACAAAAGCATGGTCTGACCATGGACAAGGAGAAACCTGGAAGTCCCTAGATGTAACATTAATGGTGGAGACCCAATCTAAAGTATGACGGAGACAATGGGTAGGTGAGCAAATCATTTGCTCAAAACCAAGGTCAGCTAGGGCCTGCTCCAAGTCACAGGCCAAAGTGTCATCCTTATGACCTAACCAGTAGTTAAAATCACTGACTAGTAAAAAGCTAGAGTTGGGCTTTAGGCTAGATAGCAGATAATTGGACAAAGCCAAGATAAAATCATCTGTCAAAGAAGGTGGTCTATAAATAAACAAAGTTTTAGAATCGATTTGGCATTGAGTCCAATTTTCACATGCAATGGGCCTCATTACGAGTAGGGAGGTAAGGGATACCGGCACCGGTAAGGAGACCGGTGCCGGTAATCCCTTACTGCCCTACTACGAGTTTCCTTAGCGGGTCCCTCCTTTAACGCCTGGTCTGACCAGGCGTTATGGACGGGACCTGTTAAGGGAATTCAGAGCCAATAACGGTACCGCAATTTGCGGTACCGTTATAAGCGCCTTCCCCATTCCCATTGAGCCCTATGGGGGGGCTCACATGGTAATGGGGAATGGCTTTTTCAATGGGGACTTACCAGTCCCACAAAGGTCGGACTACACCGGTAAGTCCCCATTGAACGAGACCGGTGCCGGACACGTTATTGGTGGCAGTCATGGCACAAATAGCGCCATGACTACCACCAATCTCGTAATGAGGACCAATGACTCAATGCCATTCATAATTTGTCTGCTTGTTTCTTAAATGGTTAGAAAATATTTGAATATCAGCGCCACCCGCCCCCTCAGCCATCCTCTCTATCCTGCTGTATCATGGCATAAACTTCAGGAACAGCAAGGTTGAGGGACAGGCCAGCTGCTCTATACCCCCATGTTTCAGGTATTGCACACAAATCAATGTTAATATCTGCAAAATGGGTGGCAACTTCAAGTGCATGTTTCACTAAGGATCTTGTATTAAGTAACATACATGATCAATTATAAACTGGTGTGATCCTGCGACTGACGTTTGCTCCACCACCCCCTCACCATGACTTGGGGAGCAAGTTCTGACTCTACGATAGGTTCCATACAAGCCTTAGTGTTCCTGCTCCAAGAGGCCCAATATCAAGCGGGATATTCGAGGGATGGTCGACTGGAGAAACCACCACCTCATCAGAATCAAAGTAGGTACCATTGTCAATTTGGAAGCAAGATGAACCTGTCTTGTTATTGAAATAGTATCGCTAGGGCGAGGAGAAGAATTAAGCGAGTCTGATGAGCATACTGATGGAACATAGCTTACCGGTAACTGAGCAAACAGCATGGATTCAGGTGGGTTAAAAATGTTCCTCGCCACAGCGATTGCGGGAACGAAATAAGCAATATGGCAAATGAAGATTTTCCTTTAAAGAAAAGTACACACTGCCTGTCATAGTTGTCCACGGTATTCCCAGACAGGACTGCTATGCTCAAGACCCACCACCTACAGGAAGGCAAGGATTTATTTATTTTTATTTATTTATTTGAATTCATGGAGCACACATCGGCCTGGGGGCATTGTGGCGCTGTTACAGAATACTCGCTTAGTACAGGAATACATTGAGCAGGCACATAATAGTACAGATGCATGTTCAATAGGTTACATTGGAGCAGCATAGCTAATCATTGTGTTAAATCGAGAAAAGGACCGAGTTAGTTGAACAGGTTGGGTTTCAGCATTTTGTGGAAGGGAGTGTATGATTTTTCATTTCTTAGTGCTGTGGGCAGTACGTTCCAGTTTTTGGGTGCCAGTGTTGAAAACTGCACCCCCCCCAGCTTTGGTTTTCTTGAAGGCGGACACATATATCTGGTTGGTATAACTGCTAAGGTAGACCTTGTGTCCAATGGTTTGCTATGGGGCAGGGGTGACTTAAGGAGATATAGACAAATTGGCCCCCTGGACTCTGAATGCAAAACAAAAACAAGGACCGCAGACAACAAGAAATCACTGGGGACAACTCGGCTCACTGTTGGATCTGTTGCAGTACTCTGACTGGTTGCTCACGCGAAGCTTCCACTGATGGCCCGGTCACAAAACAGTTGAGGAAGCCCTCTCTCTGTGGTGAAGAACAGCAGCAGCAGCATGGTAATGAGTGTGGAATATGTTTACCCATGCCAATAGGCCCCACTGCCTCACTTTACAAATGTGGAAAGGAACAGCCAAAAATGGATGCGCTAACCCCTGTGTGCACAAAAAACTGCAATACTGCGCATGGGTCACGCTCGCCAAAGGCTGTTCACCCCTGCCACCCAGTCAAAGTTGGGGTAAAAACAGAACTCATTGCAGGAGAATGCCAATGGGTGATGTTCCATTTTACATGGATCAAGGCAGCAGAATTGTCCTGAAAATCGAAAATGCATTTTAAAATGCAGCTTCCCCAACCAATTGTAACCTTCAAAGTTCTCTCTTGGTGCTAGATTCACTCATTTTCCAGTGAACCAATGAAATTAAAAGTGTACTGAAATCACAGATCCTCCAGGTGGCTCAGAGAAACCGGGCCTCACTGACTGACAGCAGCTAAGAAATGTATTTTATGAAAAACCAGTCCAGCAACAGTTTGTTTTCAGTTACACTGGAAAAATGCAGCTAAAAGTTGCAACATATAACAATTTCAACTGTACAGAGAAAACTCCAAAAAAAGGCTGGATACATATATCCAGATTGCAAAACAAAGGCCAGCACTCAAGGACATAAATAATGCTGAATTAAAAGTGTATGTGCTGCATAAGAAAAGTGGATTTAAAAGACTCAGTTTAAATGTGCTTTTTCAGGGAAGAAGTGCAAAAATCGCCTGTTTAAAAGCATGTTTTTGTGAAGGGCCTATTTCCTTAAATATCAAAATCTACCTATAAACTGTTTTCAAGTTATATGAAATCTGTAGGTAATTCTTTAAAGTCAAAACCCAGTTTGGAATTAAATAATTAATTCTGACTTGACAGTGCCCAGCCTGGGAAAGATGACACTTCATGTTAACACCTTTCTGCTACAGGAAGGCTTAATTGATGCTGGAGGTTCTCGCATATTGACAACAATGAACTGATTAGACATTCGTCTGGGGCCCAGCCAAGGACAATGGCAGGCTGCCTACTGATCCCTACAGAGGAGGAGCCGGGAGCTTCCCTTTCAAGGAAGAGGACACCCCACCCTGATCAAAGGATTTGACAGCTGTTGCCAGTGAATGAAAGTAAAAAAAAAACTGCCAAGAACTTTTCATGTTTAAATGCCTATTTGTAATTAAGCTTTAAGCTTTAAAGACTTTTAACTTTGCCACAAGAAGGAGGATAAATCTAAAAGTTGTTAGTTGTAAATCTTATTGTATGCCCTTTCTTTGAAGACGTGAGTGAACCTTGTACTGCATAAGGACCAAAGATACACCAAAACACTGATTGCACCAAAACTATTAATGCAGCAAGTCTATTATATTATTGTATACTGGTGTTCTAGTGGTGATTGCCCAGATATGTACTGAAATAGGAATTGTTAGGCCAACCGTTATGATTAAAATTGACATAGTTCCACAGAACGACAAAGACAGCTCTCACTGAGATGGGAATTGAATGTAAAGATAACCCATCATATATGTAATGCATGTGTCCGATTTTATTAGGGGGCATAATTATAGAAATGTGTATTTGTGGAAAAGTTAAGTTTTGGTCTAAATCACTTTGGGAGTTCCTAAGTCACATCATAAAATATGACATCTCTTTCTGGCTTCCAATCAAGAAAAGGCAAGTGCCTTTGACCTATCGCAGCCATGGGGGTGTGGTTTGAAATTATGCCCCTACCATAAACTTTGTGATGTCACTTGGCATGATAAATATAGGAACTTCACCACACACAGACACACACTGATTCCTGATTACATTCTGATTTCCATGTAGCATTTTGTTCCAGACTTCTTCATCCTGTTCCAGAATTATTCCTCTTGTCCTGATTCCAGGCTACTTTGCAAAACCTAGGCCCAGCAATTGCTGAACTCCTTTTCAGCTATGCCCAAATTCTTGAACCATCCCAAACTTCAGGAAAGAATAATTCTGGTCCAGTCTGGCTTTCTACCAATCATGCTTGTCTACTGAACTCGCCATCCCGCTAATCTACCATGTCCAGTGACCAGAAGGGCCAGTCCAATCCAAATCCAGCATGAGGTGCCAGTCAAATCTACCAGAACCGCCCAGCTGACCATCCTGCCAGAGGTGTCTTGCTGCCGGTAAACCCAAACCATGATGACCAGAACCCTGACGGTCCAATCTTAATTTATAGTGGACTGTAAGTATCAACAGGAATCATAGTAACCCATAGTATATTTGCATTTTCCTATCCAAATCTCTCAACCTATCCTCTCTTTAACTTAAGAACCTTTAACCTTGTCAGACCCATTCTTGCAACCCTGTTTGTAATCCATAGTGTTAGCGTTGATTTTCTCTCATTTATTTTACAAGACCATAACCCATTAGTGATTTGGATTAAATAAAGTAATTCACATAAAGAAAACGTAGTATACGCCACGTGAAGAGTTCCAAGCGGCTGTGCGTAACTGTGGACATTCATGGGTGGCTTTCTCTTTTTCTTAGTCATCAATATAGTTTAAATAAAACCAATCTGTCATTTTTAAGACTGAACATTTCTGCTTTTCTCTGTTCTATTTTTTTCAAAAACCCCTCTCAAAACTTACATAACTTCTTTCATTCTATAGCTAGAGACTTAGTTTCAACTCTGACTTAAACCTAAGACCCTTAGCTACATCCATAACTAAAAACTGCATTGCGGAACAGTATATTTGATCCGGCTGTATCAAAAATCGCATCCGGGAAATTAGGCGCAAATTCTCATTTTTGCAAAGGTTTCACATGTGTCTTTTTCTTATTCAAAGTATTTCCACACTCCCATTCTGATTTAAAGTGTGTTCTGTTGCTCATCTTGTAGCTCATGTTGGTTAGAATCTGTTTAGTATTGCTCCCATAGGATTTGCTATCAATGTAAGCATTTTTGCACACTTTTTATTGTTTCACAAAGCCATTTTCAACTGTCATTTTAAAAATGTCAAAGTTCCAAAAACGTTTTCTCTCTTGTGTGGGGAGGGAAGATTATATTCAAACACTGTATTCTGTTGTTATTCTGTGTAGAATTACTAATTTGTGCATTAAGAACTTAGCAGGGGGAAACTTTAACCTAAGCGCTATATTTTCACAAGCCAAAACTGTTCTTTTCCCTGTGTTTTATTTTCTGTATTGCTACAAGTGAATTCTATTGCCTTATTACCTTCTGATTTGTTTTGGCACCACATTGGTGATTGCTGCCCCATATATATATATATATTAAAACTTATGTGTGATTTGAAATTTAAATAAATAAATAACTATTTACCTTTACCAACCAGCCTGATTCCTGGTCCACTGTGACCTGGGGGGTATTTTGAGACAGGTGTGATATGAGTGGTATATCACTCAGAATATTGAACCTATAGACATAATAAATAAGTATTTCATCTGTGCATTGCATGCTAGGGTGTATTGCCTGATTGAAATCCTTAACATGAGGTCCAAGGAGTGCAGAGAAGATGTTTGAAAGGTTTCCAGCCCATCGCTAGATGGTGCCTATGCAAAGATGCAACAGTCCAGGAAGATGCAGGACAACTGCAGACCCAGTGACTCTTCTGTGCTCCGAGAGGCAAGAACAGTAGAGCAGGACTCCAGACTCGTTATGACCACTAGCCCAAAGGAGGGTGCTATTTATATCAGGCCTCCACTTCAATGAGAAGTCAGAGCTTCACTACATGGTGGATGGCATGGCCAATGATATTCCCAGGTGCAGTCTTGCGGTGATCCACTGTCCATGATTCTGCAGTGGATACTTGGTTCCAGAGGTCAACATCTCTAATGGCTCCAGATCAGCTCATTATATCTACAAATACAGGTTTGGGAGACCCCAGTCCACTCATAAATGCCCATCCACATTCAAACTTGAGAATGGCTGCCAAATCCTGGCCAGTCACCTCCCCCTGCCACTGCCCAGTAACCTTGCCTCACTCTGGCTAGAATGTGTTTTGGAACCAGACAGCCCATTTACCTATTTCCAGACAGTTCGCACGCACACACTATGGGAGTCCTGCAAGATTTCCATGAAAGTGCATTATATACTCATCCTCAACCAAAAAAGGGGGGAAGATATCCAACTTAGACAATGCATCCAAGAGTCGCCGATTTGAGTATATGGTCGCTCAAAATGCATAAATTCTATAAAACTAATGGTAACACTGCCGCCATCATTTTCAGGATGTTCGGGATGCATATAAAAATAACAAAATGTAATTTGCTGAAAAAAAAACGAAAGGGAACATGTGTCCTTGCACAAGTCCACTTGAGGTATTTTGTGCTTTAATACTAAAAGAAAGGTGGGAAAAAATGGGAGACGCTATCCATGCAATGAGGGTCTTAAGGGATAACCAATGTGCCTCAAATGATATGAGTTGAGCAAGTAAGTGAGGCCAAAAAGACCTCACTCACCCCAAGAATCTGTCGGGATCCATGTGGAACAGCAGACGTCCTGGGGCTTCCATTGAAGTATACAGGGGGAGCATTCAACAAGAGAAATCCTTTCTATAAGTACATTGGAATATTCACTGACCTATAGCTCGTGCTCTAATCAACGGCCAGTGTGGATTGCACTGTTGCTCCACAGTCTGGTACCCACTATTTCAGTGCAGTACTTTGGTTTAATGCTAGAATTCCTGAGATGCAATGCCTTGAATATCTTATTTATAACTATGCAATTGAAGAAGCGTTCAACAAAAAACACCTACCCATTAAGATTTGTCAACATCAGATGGATTATCATTACATGTGAATATATTTCACATTATTACTAAAAGAAATATGTAAAGTTTGAAGCGCAAAGCTTGTTACAGTAAAGAATGATATTCATTAAACACTTTTCATACAGCACCGGATGTCTTTTTGTAAAGGTTGTCCAAGAAACGGAGTACACACAATATATGTTGAAGTGTAGCAAGGAACAGAGACAGTTTATTATATTGCAATGAAATAGAAAACAAACCGACTGCATGTTCCCGTTTAACCTTAATTCAGCAATTTATCATTTGAGCTTCCATTTCCCATTGTTCCAAGTTAGTATTAAAAGTCATGAAATAGAGAAAACCCAGCAGGAGACTGGGTGATATTAATCTCTTCTGCATCCTTTAGGGCAGCATTTCTTTTGCAACGGGTGACGTGCACCCCAGTGGCGTGCCAATACTCTTTTGACTGGGGTGGCCCAAGTGACTTATTCAGGGGTGACATGAAGTACGAGCGCACGCGTGCACACACGCACACGCACACACACACACATTTGAATAGCATTGACTATTTGTCTCCACTACCCATATTTAATTGCCAACACTAGTGTCTTACGTTCCTGTGTTTAAAGTTTAATGATCAAAGATTAATATAGTGGGGTGGCACCTGGAGTGGCCAATCAGATTCCAGGGGTAGCATGTGCCATTCCGGGCCACTCCCTGGTCATGCCTATGGCACTCACACAGGCACCTCTCTCACCTTTATTGCAGTGTATGTGGTAGGTAGTACATGGTAGGGACCTTCCACCTTGTTCCTTACAACTTCTTCCTTTGATGTGCTTTGATTTAAACGTAGTCTCCAGGCTTCAAGGATAGGCATGCATCCTCTGGTTCTTTCAGTAGAGCTTCTTTCACAGGCATTTCATATGAAAATACTTTATGGAGGAAGTGAGCTTCTAGCAACAGTTCAATACCATATAATCTACAAGATGTTATTTGAGGACGTGCTTTTTCAGGGTGGTAGCAAAGGAAGGTGCATAGGGCATCCAAGCAAGGATCCTGTGAGCCGGGCCAATGCATTTCACCATTTTGGGCCGCTTTCAGCACACATTCAGCTAACCTTACCTTCATATTTGGGCCCAGATGCCTGTGGGCTATGGGCGTGGTACACGTAAATAAATAAATAAAAATAAATAAATATTTGCATTCTACCTGTTCCTCCTGATTGGAGATGATTTGGGCATTGGAGTTTCTGTTGTATCCCTAGATGTGCACTTATGCCATTGATAACTTAGCCTGTAAAGTGTGTGCCTTTGTCACTGTTCATGCTTACAAGCGCAACAACCTGAGGAACCAAATCCCTAATTGAAAGTTTAGCCACTGTCACTGTATCGGTTTTGTGGCATATGAATGCTTCTAGCCATCCTTTTAAAGGGTATAAATGAATCAAAATAAACTGATGTCCGTTGAATTTTTGGAGGTGAATAAATCCACCTGAACTTTAATGAAAGGTCTTCAGGGGCGAGGATGCTCTGCAAAGGCCACTTTGACAGTATTCCCTTTATTATTTGTCTACAATAATCTTATATATTTTGTTTGGATGCTTTGTGACCCTTTTAAGCCAATGCTGTTATATTAATATTGGCTTTTGGCTCCTGCTTGCAAGTGTTATATGATGAGGTGGCTAAAGGAAGGTCATCTACATACAGGACCAACACCAATTTTCAATCATCTAAATTCTTCTTAAACAGTTGGTAAAATAGAGGGTGGATGCTGTGTACACTTGTGGAAGGTGGGTCCATGTATAATGGATGCTATGGTAGGAAAAGGAGAAAGATATCAGCTGTCTGGGTGACCTGGAAATGAGAAGAAAGGAGAGCAGCAATAACTAACAGTGAAATGGGTGGTTGATGGTGGATTACAGGACAATATTGTTGCAGGCTCCAGACCAATTGGGAAAGATGGTAATAAAACAACATTGACCGAAGGGTCTGCACAAATCAGTGAGTATTTTATCTGGGCTTCCTTACATGAGGGATTGGAGTATTACATGGACTACTCACCTGGACTCTGATTCCTTGCTTCAAGAGTGACTGTATGAGGAGGTTATCCATTCCTATACTTTGAGGAGTAACTGATATTGGGGAATCTTAGGCAGTCATTTAGGCTGGTCAACTCCTATTCAGACAGTATCAGCATTCTGAATATACCCCACATCGTCAAGAAGTAACCTTAATGTTCAATTCGTCCTTGTAAAAAAATATATACCCTGCTTCTTTATCAGGGAGAACCATGAACAATAAGGGACTTAAGACAACAATTCAGAGAGCTCTGGGCACAGTTGTATGTCTTTGGGATCAGGGTCCTGGACTGGATTCTCCTGCAATGTTGCTCATATAGCTTCGGTGTTATTGTCATGAATGTCTAGGAATACCCCATCTTGCATACATGATATGTTGCAATTTAGCTTACATAGAAGATCCCACCCCATTTGATATACAGGGTAACAATGGCTAAGTAAAAATGTGTGTTTGTCAGTGATGGGACTCAGTACAGTAACATATGCTGCGTGGTAACGAGGTGGAGCACATGTATGTTAGAGAGAGCCACAACATTGATGGTAGTAGAAAAATAGGTATAGTTGGGAAACACGTGGATCCTATTGCTGACTTACTAGCCCCTGTATCATCCTGACATGAAACAGATTTCACCCCCCTTAAAAAACGGAACATAATGAATTTCTTGATCGACAAGTGTCAATGGATTCATTACAAAATGTCCTGTTAGTCTCTCATAATACTGACCTCCATTTGGAGTGCTACGTGCTACATATTTTGGTACAAAGGCTAGTACAATTGTGCTGTGGTAGGGAGTGGAACTGGGGATAGAGCTGAAAATACTGCTGAGGCGACTTGGTCACTAATCTTTCCAATGACCCTCCTGTTTACCATAATCACAAGCTATGGAGCTTCAAACACCATTTACCTGAGGATTCTGTACCATCCATCTTCCTTTTTCCCTCCCCCAACCCTTTCACTCACCCTGTGAAACCTTCTCTGTCCCGTTTGAGATATGTTCCCACACCACTGTTTGTGGTGAAGAAATTTGCAAATTCAGCAAAAAGAAAAATCAGCGAAGTTGCCATTTGGCAAAAACATGTGGCAAACCTTCGCCTCTGTAACCAATTCTAATAAGGCCTTATTTTGCCACCCAATGCAAATTATTTTCAGCTGTTGTTGTAGTTTTGGTTGAAGTACCTGAACAAATGCATTTGCCACAGCCACATGTGCAGTGTCTGTAGGTTTCATTATGACTGAATGTTGAGTGAAGACTATTTTAAGCCGGTCTAGAAAGACCACTGGAGATGCCCCCATGTCCTGTTTACAATTATGGATCTTGCACCAATCAATTAGCTCCGGGGAATACCTCATAGTTGGCATGTAATAGTCTCTTCCATGCCTGCACTAAGTATGTACCTTTCCCGGGACCAGCCACCCACCAATCATCTTGCTCGATGTGTCACTGCTTGACCTCTGCAGGTATGATCACTTGCATATGTTAATTCATGTAAGTCAAAGAGGGATTATTGCACTGGATTACATCCTCTAATTCCTTGGCAAATCTTTGAGACTTCTCTTTAATGTTTGTATAGTCTTTCAACAGGTTCCTGATATCACTTTGTGAGGGTGGGGCCTCTTTGTAAACTCATTTCAGTTGTCTCAGAAGAGCCTATACAGGCATCTCCCTTCTGTAGTTGGTACCTCCCTGGTGTGAAGGATTCTAACCGGGTATCACACATTGGATCAGGACTCTTGCCCTTAGCCTAGGATGCAGCGCTTAATTAGAAAACTTTTAGTTTATTTTCAACTAATTCGAATTGAGCCGATACCCAAACCGTCTCACACCCCCTTTTACAAATACCCTGGGTCACAATGGACCATGAACCAGGCCGGTTGGTGGGAATACAATATTTATTTATTTTAATTTCAAAGAAAATCACACCATTTTTATATGGGGCAGCAATCACCAATGCGGTGATATGTACAATGAAAACCACTGAAATATGCTGAGGTAACCTTCTACAAGAACATATCCAAAGAACAAATCAATTAGGATAGATAGCACCCAAGTTAAGGTTTCCCCCTTCAGTGTTCCCACAAACCACAATTAATCAATAGAAAGAGGCAGCAGGTAGTCAGGGATATGAGGCAGCAAACAGAATCAAAATCCGACCTTCCCTCACAAAATAAGAGGCAAAAACGGATTTTTAACCCTTTGCAATGGCCTAAAATGACACTCGGATTTTAACAAATAATTAATTATATGTGTAATTAAATTATGATGTACATATGTTTTATCACAGTCTCGGGGATGTTATATCATTAGCAACTATAAGGTAGGGTATCACAAAAGGAATACAGTTCACAAAGCAGGTTGAAATTGAGCACATTGAGAAATTGAAGTATCATTTAGCCCAAAAGCGCTGCTCTCTTTTGCCGTATTTCGTTTTTTTAGTCTGATTTTAATGAATTAGCTGCTATTAGCTTTGACCTGTAATTAACTTGTTTTAAAATTTACAATTTAGCATACTAGGTTAATGTGCTAGACTACAAAATATTTTGTGTCAGCTGTATTAGAAATCGTGTGATTAACAGGGCTTTGTTTGGCTGCATGTGCTGACTGGGAAGAAAACTACATCTCCCAGCAGCCTTGTAGTCCTAGTTGCTACATATCCTTAAACCCGGCGGACGTGTCGGCGTTCGGGTCTTGGTTTATGATGGAAATCCTGGAAGTCCAGGCGGCCACAGAGGAGGCAAAAAAAATCCTCTGCAGTGCTGGGCTCATATCCCCCTCCATCATTGCCGTAAATCCACCCCTTCCATTCCCCAATATCAATGTTATGGAGTCACTATGTTCACAAAATCCTCTTTTGCTGGGCACTCCAGACTGCACCCTTTCTCAGTCCAGTCCCTACAAAATAACCACAGAACAGTATCTAGAACCCATAACCTTCTTGCCACAATCAGGTATTCTTCTGAATAATAAAAATGAAGAAGGTGATACTACCACTCAGCCCGTTGGCTCTCTTAACTGTATGCTGCTTAACACCAGATCCTTGGTTAAGCATGCCCATGAAGTATCCACCTATATCGAAGAAAAAAAACTCGACGTTTGCGCTATTGCAGAAACGTGGGGCTCTGCTGCTGCAGGCCCCTCACTTCATTAGCCATTGCTGATGGGTACTGAATTCTTAGACAGGAGAGAGAGTCAGGGAGGGGGGGAGGTGCTGCTTATATTCTTAGGAAATCCCTATCAGGCTGGAAAATTAAGGGACATCTTATGGAAGGAATAGAATTCCTTCACATTAAAAAATTGGGATGAATTGTAAAACAACTGTAAATCTCATCCTCATTTACCGTCCACCTTCTTGCGCAGGCAACCTCTCCTTGGCACTCTCCAGTTATTTTCTCCCACTATTGAAACCCAATGCCCGCTGCATAGTACTGGGCGATTTAAATTACTGGCTAGGACACTCTGACGATTATTTTGCAGCTGAACTAGCTCAATCTTTTTCTGATTTGGGCTTTATACAAATGGTCCAAACCCCCACCCATAACTTGGGTCATACTCTTGATTGGTTCTCTGCCATTAATAGCCCTTGTCATGATGTGATGGTAACACCCTGTCCTTGGTCAGATCATGCATTTGTCCACTTCTCGACCACAGTACCTAATGTCACTAAAGCCCAGCTGAGCCATTCTGAAGCGATTTCACATCGCAACACTAAACTCTTGACGCTGGAAAAAATAGAAGCCTTGACATCACAGGCCATGCCAACTTTGGAGACTGATGACACAGGCACTCTAGCTAAGAAAATTAAATCTACTTTGAACTTGATGGTTAACACTCTCGTGCCTCTTAAAAATAAAAACCTGTAGAAACCAAAAGAACTAACTCATGGTTCTCCACTGAACTTCAAACTCTCAAAGCTGCATCCCTTGAGCTATTCTACATATGGAAAGCCAATCAATCATAATTAGCTCTTTCCAATTACAAAACAGCATCCAAACCATACAAAACAGCTATTACAGATGCTAAGAAATCGCACCTGGACATCAGAATCTCACACGCATCATCCGATTCTAGGGAATTGTTTAAAATTCTGAAAGAACAAGAGGTCGTCCCAGAGCCTGTAGCATCTACAATCACCAAAAATGATGATTGGTGCCTAGATATTTAGAACGCCATGGCTAACAAATTGGTTGGAATCCGGGAAGGCATAGCGGCAAAATAAAGTGCTTACGAGACCGATGGCACGCATACAGCCAGCAACATATTTACTAGGAGCCCAGATATTCCCATCTTTGATTTCACTCCTAAATCGGAGGAAGAATTAGCATCCATTATTTCCAAACTGAAAGCCACCAATTGCACAGGGGATCCCTGTGCCTCTACTATTATTAAAACCTGCTCACCCATACTGGTACAAGCCATAAGTAAATTTGTAAACTGTTCATTTTTCAATGGCATTGTTCCAGACGAGATGAAGCAAGCCTGGGTTACTCCCCTTTTAAAAAAATCCAACCTGGATCAGACGGTCCCTACCAATTATAGGCCGATAACCAACACCCCCTTTCTGTTAAAAATATTGGACCAGGTTGCATATACTCAAATTGCCCAACATCTTAATGCACACCCTATCCTCAATTCCTTTCAATCAGGTTTCAGACAAGGCTTCAGCACCGAGACCTCTCTACTGGACCTTAAATCTCAATTGCTCCAGAGACTGGATAACCAGCAGATTTCGCTGTTAATCTCGTTGGACCAATCTGCGGCATTTGACCTCGTCGACCATTCCATTCTGACAGACAGGCTTATGTCAGTTGCCAACTGCTCCCAGGCCACCACCAAATGGCTGCTCTCATTTCTATCAAACAGAGTCAGCAGAGTGTGCCAATGAGGCAAAGGCACTGGCCATTCAAGTGCTCTTTGGAGTTCCACAAGGAGCTAGTCTATCTCCTTGTATTTACAATATATTCGTGGCTCCCTTCTTCGCCCATCTTGCTCAAGAGGGGATATTATTTTCTAATTATGCTGATGACACACAATGTGTCATCCCTCTCACGGGTCAGCATGACCGGGACGAGAAGGAACTCAATCGCATATTCTCCATTATCGAACAATGGATGATGTTAAATAACCTCGCGCTCAACCGCGGTAAGACTGAACTTATGGTGGTAGGATCGGAGGGCATTTTAGCTAAACTTGATCCAGTTTATAAGCATTTCCAGTTAGGGGACGATCAAATCCCCACCCTCCCTAAAGTAAAAACCCTGGGTGTGGGCCTGGATCAGTCACTTAACATGAAACCCTATGTAGCCAGTATAGTTTCATCTGCCACCTACTATATCAAATTGTTGGCACACTTGAGACTGTTCATTTCTCAACAGAATGCCGAGTCTGTCGCCCGAGCGATTGTAGGAGCCAAACTGGATTATTGCTGCAGTTTGCTAGCAGGCGTCAGTAAATCCACCATCAATCGTCTCCAGGTGGTTCAGAATGGCGCAGTCAGAATCGTAGTGGGACTCTCATGTTGAGCCCATGTCTCTGAAGCGCATCAGCCTTGCACTGGCTCCCTGTGGAGTCTCGGATACCCATTAGACTTTTGGTTATCACCTTCAAATGTCTTAAGGGAATGATGCCCCCTTACTTACAAAGGTATATAAGAAAAAACCCTGCCTCAGAAATTTACGATCTAACAATCTTAACCTCCTTAACCAGCCAAGATTTAAAACCAAAAAAGCGCAATTGGGTGCCCTTGTGTTCGCGGCCCCGGCACTTTGGAATGCACTGCCTATTCACCTGAGTAGTTCCTCAGTCCTGAGTAATTTCAAAAAGGGCTAAGAATATTCCTTTTTAAATAGGCATCCATCTGATAGCCTCTCTCCGGCAACTCCTTGACCTCAGGATACCTTCTGCCTGTTTTTTGTTATAATTGTTTTTGTCCACGCCCTCACACCCACGGGTCTATGGCTGTGCAATACAAATGTTATAAAGTAAAAGTAAAAGTAAACAGTGCAGTCAAATCACACATGGAAAAGTTGCATTTTTCTCGTTTGAAGCTTTAAATGTCAAAAACTTTTTTTTTAAACAGGTGAAACACACAAAATTGGAATGCAGTTTTTAGGCTGTGTGATAGATGCACATCATAGGGACAATATAGAAGTGAAAGGATGACTATAGCTAAAGAATTGGATGAGATTTTCAAGGTTATAGGGGGTTTGATTTTAGGAAAATAAAGCAGTGAAAAAGCGAAAATCGGTTTTGAAAGAAAAAGGATAAGTTTACTTATACAAGATTGAATGGCTAGAAAAGAGGAACGCCACCCTTGAATATCAACGTTACACTGCAGTTGTAACCCTTCATGCGGTGTACCCCTTTTCTTTAGGGAAAATTAATTTAGTCTATCAAAATATTGCTAAGGACTGATGATCTTTGAAAGACAGAAATGAAGAGAAAAGTGGCACTAACGCTTGGAGGTCAAGGACAAGATGCACAGAGAATTCTAACAGTTTTAAACAAGGAAGCAGGGTATGGATAGGATTACTTACAAAGTAGAACAAAGGAAAAGGTCTCAAGATGGGTAGACTATGTGTTGCTATGGGAGGGGAAATACTCACAATCTGCACTTGAGTTTGGGGATTTGGGCAGCCACCCAGATTCTGGACTCAAAAGATTCTGGTCACAGGAAGGCGGGTCTCCTAACAGCAACAGCTGGACAAGTCTGGTCACTGGATGAGGGCAAGGATACAGCGAGCATGCAGGGAGTGGGCAAAAAGCCGGTCTGGTCACAGGATGCTACCCAAAAGGGTACCACAGCTTTTCCCCTTTGTTATTGAGATTTTAGTGGGATTTTCTGGATCAATAGCCTTGCTGAGATAGGATCAGCTATCCATTGGCCTTGCTGGGATAGGATCAGCTATGCTTTGGCTTTGCAGTAGAGTCTGGAATCTTGCAAAGGTAGATCTGGAATGTCAGGATACACAGGCGCTGGAAATTCAGGAGAGAGTGTCCTGTCCCTGTGAGCTCCCACCCTTTATATAAAAGTGGGTAACATCACCGGTTTATTGTTGGGCAGAATTGAGTTAGACCTATCCCCAAGTACTGAATAGGTCAGCCAATGTTGGTTGCCTCCTCTAGGAGAGGGCTCACTTTATGGGATTGTGTTTTTATGAGGTGCAAAGCCTTCCCACAGTCCTTTTTGCCAAAAATCATTCTTAACATTTGTACAGTTGTGGGACTTTAACAAATTACATAAGCAGACTACATATTTTATACAGCGCATGGTGTTCCCACTCCCAGGTCTGCACGCCATTGTTTCGCCTTCTAATAGTTTTTCACGATTTTAGTAGCCAAAATCCCACCCTTTTAGGTGTGTGTGCATATTATCATAGGGCATAGTTCTATTCATTTTTAACGTTCCACCATATGTACTTTCCCCATGATTTACATTCTCCTGGCTTTTGTGTCCCATACATTCTATGGATGGCCGCAATATCTTGTTAAGAAGCCACGAAAATCACATTTAAACTGTACAACCTTTACATTTCTGCACTGTCTGGTTACAAAATTAACAGTCTTAAAAGTTTATTCACAAAATAGTATTTTGAGACAGATGGTCAGCCTTTGTCCTTCAACTGGGACCATTTTCTTATCCTGCTACCACCAACTGTCAGTTTCAGCCCAGGGTGGCCATGGGCGTTCCCCAGTTTGATTGAATGTTTATTGCCACTTCCCCCCACTTCACACTTAGATGTCCCAGATCTATTGTATCAAGCTGAAGCACAGACAAAAGTCTGACAAGCATGTGACATTTCTTTGTCTTGGTCCATTCAACGTTTGCAAAGGTAGCAATTAACATGAATAAGTCCCAGAAGTTTTATGGTGGCTCCTTTTGGGGGAAGGCCTCAGCTTAGCCAGCAGAAAAACCTGTTCTTGAGCTTCCTTAGTCCAACAAATACATTTAATTCTTTATTTTATTTTATTTTGTTCTGAATCAGAAGCAAGCCTATTGAAATAAAACATCCCATATATGTTTCCCCCGCAAAACCCCACTTACATTGCTAAGCCAGGACAGGGCCTTATCCAACATACACTTTTAAAACAGGTATTTTTATTATTTTGCAAAAGCACATTTAAACATGTGTTGAAGTCTGCTGATATGACCCTTTCAAAAGGTTTTCTCTCCCATCTGAATTCCCCACATGGTTTTGCACCCCTAGTCAGCTTCTCTCATACAGCAATCTGTTTAAGACACAGATCCACTGAAATTGACATAGGCCCTTAGAGCTAGGGTTTCTTTTGAAGCAGTGATTTTTGACATTTTGTAGCCCAAAAGTCAAGCATTTTTCTGTGCAGGTGAAATGAAGTTTCTGTTGATTTCCCAGATTTGGTCTGACACAGACTGCAATTCATGAATAATGCTCTCTCCTGCTGGGGCACAGTCTGAATATGGATGGGCATGGCAGGGTCGCACTGATAAAAGCAGAGGGATGTAGAACATATGAAAAGAGCATCAGAGTGGCATCATTTTAAATGTAAAATATTTCCCCTTTTCACTGGGAAACTTTGGGCTAGCATCAAAGTAGCACAGCTTTTCACTTCCTTTCTTTAGTACACACAAGAGTACACCCTGACAGCCTTTCACAGGGTGCTCTCTGTTCCAACCTGCACAATGGTGCTTGGCAAAACAGTGCAGCCATCCTTTTGTAGCTGCAAAATGCAGTTTTGAGGCAAGGTCATGGTGCTCAAAGGAGCCAGAGCAGCCATTTTGCTGGTTCTGCTGAAGTGCAGCTTGGTGATGTAGGGAAGTACTGCTGAGTGGGTAAATATATCCCACACTGGGTAATGGACGTTGGGAGAGAGAGAAGTGGTGAGAATCTGGAAGAAAGCAAGGAGGGCCTATTCTCCAGGTATCACATTAAGAGAGTAGGCTGGTGGACCAGCCGAAGAGTGGTGGCTTGGGGAATACTGAACATTCAGAGATGCATAAGGGGAGACAGGCAAAAACTGTGCATGTGGCTGTTGAGTAACCAATGTTTGCTGGGCCTACTGGGTGGGGATATGGACATTTTGGCCAGCTTGATGTGAGGCAGCCAGCTGTGGATAATAGACTGATGAGGTTGTTGTGAATTAGTTCAGACATTTATTAACATTTCAATTATGTCCACTGCTGTCTCCTCCTCCTGCTTATCTTTTACTAACTGAGGGTACACCAGAGTGGGCGCTGGCCCTGAGTCTATACTTTCTTTTAATTTACCCCTTTACCTCAGATTCTTATTTTGGCTTTTCATCCCTGCAATTTGGAGTCATTTTATCTGCCCTATGCCTCTTCCTGTCAATCAGAATAAACAATTTCGAGCTTGCATTTTTCATTTCATATTTGGTTGAAATTAAAGGTCCCCACTAGAGGGAATTGGTAATGCCGATTTCTCTGCATCAGGGCATGCCATTCTTAATATCTGTAATTACTTGTAATGTGCTGGGGTGTCTCTGAGTCGTATCGGCACCTCTTTGGACTGTCCCACCACCATTACTCTGGCAAGACCTGGTAACCCTGCTAATCATGGTGCTAAGCCCCAGCATCCTTACACTGTCTTAGAGAGCCTGGTTTCTTCGACTACTCTATACTGTTATAAAGTACGTTCCAGGAGGCAGCAGGTAAGTTCACTCAAGTTCCTTTATTCATGATGTTACATGTAGGAAGCCTAGTTAAGGGGCAGAGCCCCAGAGGGAACCCACTGGCACCAACCACCCAGGATAGCACTCACAAACTGCCTGAGCTGGAACACAGTTCCCATGCAAACATTCCAGGAAATTATCAACATTCTCACAGTGACACCATTCACTCATGCATCCAAGGGATCAAGACATGACACATACACATTGATACACACACAGATAAACTCAACTGCTCTGCACACTGAGTAGGGAACATTTGGAGAGAGAGGGGAAAACTCTGCTAAATGTCCTCGAGGAGGACAAAACAAATCAGACACACATGAAATTCTTTGCAGACATGGAAGGAATAGAAAGAAAGCTGTTCAGTCATGGAGCTTCCCCCCACTACCCCTTGCTTTCAATACGCTCTGCTGGGATTGGTCCTTGGGGCAGCTAAAAGACAAGGTAGCCCCAGACCAGGATAGCTCCATCTACATCCATTCATACTGCTCACACTTGCCACCTTCTGGCTATCGCGAGCTGACTACTTTTTTAATGAGTGACTGACGTGAACTCTTCATCTAGTTAACTGCCTAGCCTGTCCCTGACCTAATAACTGCATGCATTTAACAGACTGACTGCTGTCATTGCCAGCAGTGTTGTGTAATATGTTTTGATATTGTGCTCGTGCATTGCCTTAAACCTGACCAGAATGGTGTTTAGGAATTACAGATTACAAACCGACCCCTACATTTTACCTCTCGCACTATCAAAGTCCCAACCTCTTCTCGTGCACCTGCACTCGCTGCTTCGTTAAAATAGCAGTCCTCTGTGTGACCCTGAAGAATACAATGCTTACGATCAGTCTCCCCTCTGACCGCCCCACTGGAGTTTTGTAATGGATTCCTTACCTTTCAGATATGGCACCACAGGGTTGGGAGGGAGGTGTCTTCACAAGGCAGCAAAAGATCTAGGCAAGGCACCACATTAGAGAAGAAATTCAGCCCACGCATAATTTGAAGAGTAGCAAGGATCAGATACAGTTTATTGCATTACAATGAAAAAGAAAACACAATATTAGCATGTCCCTTTATAAACTCCCAGAAGCAACTTAACCTCTCGCCCCTTAGCACCCTCTTATATACTAAAAGTGACCAGAACAAAACTACCAAAGACTATGATCTCACTTGGCCTTTTTTTTTAAATTAAAAAAACTACAGTTTAAACACAAGGAACAAACTTTTGTTTAAAAAAAAAGAAAATCCTATCGCAGCCCAAAACATTCCAAAACAAAATTCTTAACATTCACTCTCAAGTTTCATAACATTGATGTTACACATCTCACTGTATTCATTCGTATCACAATCATTCGACCAATAAAAAGGTCACAGGTGTACAACAACTTTAACGCCAGTGAATTCCATTAGACATCCACTTTCAAAATCATGTTCATGTAGTTTACAATTGCACAGACAAGTTTTATATTATTCCCTGAAATACTCCTAGACCACCACCCATTCATGTCTTCATCTGAAGGAGCAACCATTCCAAGGTAGAGTGAGCGTTGATTTACTGTCCGTTCACACTCAATTAACAGATGTTTTAAGGTCTCGATAGCCAGTCCATAAAAGCGGCAAAGATTATCTTTTACAGCCTTGTCCTTTCTTTTCCAAAGCGTTTCCTTTTGTTTTCAAGGTGTTTAACCGAAACCCGAGAAATTGTTCTCGATGATGACGAGATGGGCAATGAAGTAAATATCGTGGCTGTGCATTTCGTTTTTTCTATGCACATCCCAAGAATTTTGTTGAATCCATCTTATGTCTAGTTTCCTGATTTACAATCCAGGCCCAATTTTAAAATTTCTTCTTGGCACATTGAGGGCGGTTTAAGATCTCTTGGTTTTTTATGTCAGCCGCTGTCAAAAATGATGGTAGTCTGCGAAAGCATAGACTAAGTAAATTTTGACTATTAGGGTCATACTCATTGCCAAATATTTGGTATGCGGATGACAGTGACTTAAGAGACATCTTTCGCTTTGTCGCAATTGAGTTCCACATCACTCTTGTATGCAGTGAATTTATTGATAATTCATGTCTCAATAACGTCATGGATGTCGATTGTGGCAACTTCAGCACATAGCGCCAAAATCGCCCTTCCAACATGTGCCAGATTTGCTCATTAAAATTTCACCCCGCCTTGGCAGCAACGATTATAATTGGCACAACTTTTTGCAAGTAGAATCTAAGGACTGGTTCCAATGAAATTTTTCCATAATTTTTGTTCATTTTTGCTCCTTGAAGGGCAAGCTTCATCATTTTTGATTTTAGTTCTTTAACCCATTGGTATTCACAGATGGAATTGTAAAATTGGATCCCTAGATATCTTATGGTGTCTACGGAAGTAATATGTTCTCCAGCAACCGTCCACCTAAAAGATTTATCTTTCTTGTTTTTTACATTTCCAATCGACACAATTTTTGTTTTTGGTGTATTTATCGTTAGCTCATTACTAACCATGTACTCATGCAGGCTCACAAGTAGGCGCTGAAGTCCTATTTGAGTTCTGTCCATCAGCACCAAATCATCTGCATATATGATGCATCTAATCGGTATCCAGTTTACCATTGGTGGAAAACAGTGAGCTTGCTCTAGATGGATCGGCAAGTCGGCCAAGAATAGTTTGAAGAGCTCAGCCGCAAGAGGGCACCCTTGTTTGACGCCTTTTAGCATTGAGATGGTGTCTGATAGATCTCCACAGTTATTTAATCTTACTCTGATAGAGGTTTGATCGTGAAGGGCCATAATTGGTTCAAGAATATTTGCCGGACATCGCCATATTGACAATTTTGGCCAAAGAAGTCCACGATTTACGCTGTCGAATGCCTGTTTCATGTCTATAAACGCGAAGTGGATTTTGCCATTAGCCTTTAGCGTTTCCAATTTCAAGATGGTAAGAATTAGCAGGTTGACGTCAACCCCAACACCCTTCGTGAAGCCGGTTTGGCGAATATCTGTGATCTGAGACGCCTCGGCCCATTTCACGAGTTTTTGGCGTAAGTTTGACCCAAAAATGTTTCCAATCGTATCAAGAAGGGCAATTGGGCAGTAGTTGTTAGGATAGTCCCAATTGCCCTTCTTGTGTATAGGAACCACTATTGCGGTAGTCCATGATTCAGGCAGCTTTCTTGACACTGCAATGTTCGAGAACAGATTTCTGATAAAGTGTGCCCAATTGTTTGGATGTTTTTTAAGCGCAACATTTGAGATCAAATCAGGCCCTGCAGGACGCACATTTTTAAATGCTGTTATGGCTCATACAATCTCGTCATGTGACATTTCTACGGCCCATTGGGTTTCCTCCGAATAGATCATTATCGTTGTCTCAATTGATGGTTTCTTAAAAACCGTGGAAAAATGCAGGTCCCAAGCATCTCCTAGATTGTGTTTATTGGCATTGGTGTACATTTTGAAAGGTCCATATACAAGATCTGCCAGATTTCTCATGTGTTCTTTATCACCAGTAAATTTAACAATAATTCAGCACGATCCTGATCAACGATAATGGCATGAGATTTTGCCCTGTTTCGATAAAGCGCACGTCTTGCTTTTACCGCTTCTTGCACATCTTTTCTTGGCAGGCCTTTTCTTATTGCTCTCAGGTCTTTCCGCATTGCCTTTTTTGCTTCGTACATCACCTTGCTGTATAGATGTTTGTGGGAGTGCACATAATGCATAGATGATTTTGCATCAATGGTATAATCTGTCAGCAGTGGAATATAATCAATTTCCTGTATAGCTGGGATATTCATAAGCTTAGAGCCAAGACATTGTATCTGGTTTCCATTCAAACTGAGACGATTTCCACCAGAATGTACTTCTATAGACTTCTTGTATGCAGCACCAGGTGGAATCAAGTCCATCATGCAACGAAATTTCAAAAGGCTATAGTCACTGTATTTCATTTCTTGGATTTGTAAGTTAATGGTCTTTAATTCGATGTTTCTGGAGACCCATATACAATCAAGGATACTATGGGACTTTTGGCGATGCCATGTTGCTTTCGCAGGAACATCCCCTTTTGCAGTGCCATTTAACATTGAGATGTTGCGCGTACTCATGGCGTTTTGCCATCTCTGACCTCTTACATCAATGAACTCCTCTGGCAACCGCTTATGGGCATGCAAGTTTTGGTCGAACTGGAACCAGGAACAGTTTAAGTCTCCTCAACAGATGACTGACAAGTTGTTATGAGTTAACATAGATTCATCAATTAGCTATGTAATTGCATTTACGAAGTCTTTTGTACTGATTCTTGCTGGATTCCAATATCCAGTGATAATCAATAAGTACTTCCAGGATTGAGTGCTTTTTTCCATAGTATGGATGATTGTGCCTTGCACATACGGATTTGGATTTACCGAAACTGGAGCCGACCATATTTGAGTTATTGTCACCATTGTTAATAGGCCAGAGCTTGGACGACCTGTAACATTTTTTTCGGCAGGATTTAATAAAGAAGTAAACCCATCACGCATTGGAGCTTTGCATAACCATGTTTCCTGTAAACAGATTATAAACACATTTTTCAGGGAGATGTTAAAATCATTGACTAGGTGTTTGAATTCCCGTGTTTTCCAGGATAAGAACGTATATGGACATTCATGAAGTGTCAGTCGGGGCTATTGGTAGGAGTGAGGTCTATTTGGGTTTTCTTTTTTGGCTAGTAGTGATTTTGACAGAGTTCATTCTTGACTTGTATTCTGCGTGAAGCTCATGGATTTCCGTAAGACCGCTGAGCGACACGCTTCGGTTGATGTTGATTTGCATCTGTTGCTTTAACTTGTTGTGACAGACAATCCTTGTCAGGATCAACCGAGATCTCAAATCCAAAGAACAGAAGGTCATCATTAGCTCTTTTTTTTTTTTAAGTTCTCTTTATTGAATTTTCCAACAACTTTAACAATCCCCATAACTCCACCCTCCCCCCGGTGCTGTTCCGAAGTCTCCGTAGCTCCCTGTCACCACAAAGTGTCTAGTCAGGGTTATTCCAGATCCAAAAGACTTAAACGTTGCGGGCGCCACCCGATCCTGAAATCATCTCTGAGAAAGGAAAGGACCTCACCCCACTCGCCCGCAAAGTTTTGTATTATATTGTTCATTGCATAGGAGGCCCATTCCATCGCTACTATCTCCCAGACTTTACGCAACCAGTCTTGAAACGTTGGTATGTTCGAGCACTTCCATCTCTGGGCTATGATTGTCATTGCTGCCAGAGTGAGCATCACCCTCGCTCTTTCCCTGCCCCTCGAACCCGCCGGCCCTTCTGCTGGCCTCAAGCCTAATAGTGACCATTCCAGGGGTATGCCTCCCTCTGCCCCAAACACTTGTTCCATCGCCTGCTTGATGTCTCCCCAGAACGGGACTATTTTTGGGCATCGCCACCAAATATGTTCCGCAGTGCCCCCCTGGCCGCATCCCCTCCAGCAAGTTCCCGACGAATCCGGGTGGATCCTGCGCAGCCGAGCTGGAGTATAGTGCCACCCACATAATATCTTATAACAGGCCTCCCGGGTTTGAGAGGCTCTCGCTAGTTTAGGGGTCTTCCTCCATAGATTTTCCCACTCCGTCTTCTCTATTACCCTGCCCAGAATTTTTTCCCACCTTCCCATATATGCCCATTGCGGCCTCGGGGTAGCCTCATCCAAGATCTTATAAAGCTGCGAGATAAGGCCTTTCGAGCCGTCGTTGGTCATCGGGAATTTCTCAAAAAGGGTCGGTGATCTAGTAGCCGCCTCCTTATTTATGGGGTATAGAAGCCAGTGTCGCAGCTGTGAGTATCTCAGCCTTTCACCTTCCCCCAGTGCGAAATCCCTTTTACAATCTACAAAAGAACTGATCTCCCCTCCTATAAACATGTCCCGCATCCAGCGGCATCCTCCCTCCCGCCAGTTCCGGAATGCCCTTCTTTCCAACCCCGGGGTAAAGTCTTTATTATTGAAGATGGGAGTCCAGGGGGACGGGTAGGTTGTAATTTCCTTACGTTGGACCAGTCTGTCCCAATTGTCTGCAACTAGTTTGGTGATTGAGCTCAGGTACATATGGCCCGGACGATGCTGTCTGGGTAGCCACAGAACCTCCCCCAATTCGTGTTGCGTGACCGCTCTGTCCATCTGAACCCAGTGTTTTCCTTCCCCCTCCCGAAGCCATTCCCTAATCACCCTCAGTTGGGCCGCTTCATAATATTGATGGAAGTTGGGAAGAGCTAGTCCCCCCCTTTTCTCGGGGCCGTAAATTGCATCCCACTCACCCTTGCCCTTTTTACCTCCCATATAAACTCGTTTGTTACCACCTGGAGCTCCTTAAAGAAGCTGGCCGGGACTGCTTGAGGGATAGCTTGGAAGAGGTAGAGCAGCCTCGGCAGGGTAACCATTTTAAGTGCCTCTAGCCTCCCCAACCAGGAGATCCGCAAGTTCTGCCATTTAAGGAGGTCTTTTTTAATTCTTTGCAGGAGTGGGGGGTAGTTTGCTGCATACCATCCTCGTAGAGCCGGAGTGATTCTCACCCTCAGGTACGTAATTCCCCCCGGTCGCCAGGCGAAGGGCGTCGTCCCCTTTAACTCCTCGCTCTCTACCCTTGCTAATGTCAGGTCCATCAATTCGGACTTGTGCATGTTAATGCGTAATCCGGATGCTTCCCCAAAGTCTTCCAGTAGTAGCCTGCATTGCATACTCGACTCTATGGGATTGGTCAGGGCAAGCAACATGTCGTCCACGAAGGCCGCCACCTTGTGCTGCCTGCCCCCAAATGGTATTCCCTGTATTCCTTCGGATTCCCAAATTGCCTGCAGGAGGGGCACCAAGTAAACCGCATATAGCAGGGGCGATAGGGGACATCCCTGTTTTGTACCTCTTTGGAGTTGGAATGATCTAGTTAAAGCCCCATTAACCACCACCCTTGCTCGCGGGCCCTCATAGTTCGCCTTGACCATCTGTAAATAAACGCCTCCTAACCCCATTTTTTCCATGGTTTTGAAAAGGAAGGACCACTCCACCCGGTTGAACGCTTTTTCAGCGTCTAAGGACAGAAGTATTGCCGGTGTACGAGTCTTTTCCGACTTTTCCACCAGATGGGCCACCCTTCTAATATTATCCGCTGTCTGCCTCCCCTTCACGAATCCCGCCTGATCCTGATGGATCTGATCCGGGAGAAGCACCTCGAGCCTATTCGCCAGGATCTTAGTGTAGATTTTTGTTTGCGTCTTTGTTAATAAGCACTATTGGCCTGTAGGAGGATCTTTCGAGGGGATCCTTGCCCTCCTTCAGAATCAGGAAAATCTTGGCTTCTTTCATGGGCGGGGTGATTTGCCCACTACCTAAAAAAGAGTTCAAAAGGTGGAACCAGCACTCCCGCAAAGGTCTTATAAAAGGATGCAGTGTACCCATCAGGGCCAGGGGCCTTGCCTGCGGGCAGCTTCCGAATAACCCCCCTCACCTCCTCCTCCGTTATCTTTTGTTGTAAACCAGTCTGGCCGTCCCTCTCAATTTTACGCAGGTTAACCCTTTCCTGAATTTCTCTTGGGCTTGGCCGCAGGGGTGCTGTGAAGCATACAAGGTCTCGTAAAATTCGGCCATGGCCTCTTGGATATCTTCTATTCGAGTAACCCTTTCCCCCCTATCTGAGTTTAGAGCCATGATTTTGTTTCTAGAGGCAGCTCCCCGAAGGAGGCGAGTCAGCAGGGTGTCCGCGTTATTCACTCTTGCATAAAATGTTTGCCTCACGAAAAGCAAGGCCCCCTCCGCTTTTTTGGTCCGAAGGATCCCCAATTGTCCTACTGCCCTCCTGTAGTCCTTCTGGTTGGTCCTGATGGGGTTCGCCGCTACCCTGCCTCTCGCTTCCTCAACTTCCGCTTCTAGCCTGGACTCCAAGGCCTGTAGCTGTTTCTGTCTCTGTGCCTTAACTGCTATCATTTCCCCCCTCAATGTGGCCTTAAACGCGTCCCATCTTATATCCTCACCCTCTCTTGTTGTTATCAAAGAACTCTCTCATCTTGCCCTCTATCTCCTCCCTTACCACAGGGTCCCTCAGCAGGTGTTCCGGGTATTTCCAACACCACAGCCCCCTCCTCCTCTTTCCCAGTTCCAGCTGCATCGACAATATTTTATGATCTGCTATTCCCATGGGCCCAACCTCTATCTCTTTGACCTTACCCACCAGATTGTCCGAGATCCAGATGTAGTCAATTCTGGACTGGGTCCCGTGAACTACGGAAAGGAATGTGTAGCCCTCCTCGTCCCCTTTCAATTCCC
Organism: Ambystoma mexicanum; assembly: GCF_040938575.1. Taxonomy (NCBI): domain Eukaryota; kingdom Metazoa; phylum Chordata; class Amphibia; order Caudata; family Ambystomatidae; genus Ambystoma; species Ambystoma mexicanum. Next base: position 349,181,466 of record NC_090922.1, read on the forward strand.
TCCAGACATCCCTCAACCCTACGCTCTCCACTTTGTCCCCGGAGTTCCGCTGAGGCTACCGCCCCTCCCCCACGGTTTTTAGTCCCTCCTGACCTGTCTTTAACCTTGTTCCATGCTATATTCAGGTCCCCCATTATGATTATCTGGCCTCTTGCCCAGTCACCTATTTTCCCCATGAGATCGCAGAGGAAGCAGTCCTGCCCTGTGTTGGGTGCATAAATCACCCCTATTGTATACATCGCTTCCGCATTTGTGCCTTTTACCACAACAAACCTACCCTCCTTGTCCTTTAGGGTGTCTTCCAAGTGGAAGTTCACCGTGCCCCTGATGGCCAGCGCCACCCCTCCTCCCCCCCGATTTCGTGGGACCAGACGCCTGAAACACCTGATCAAACCCTCTCAACCTTAAGCGACTCTGGTCCTTGCAAAGCAGATGTGTCTCTTGTAAACCCAAAAAGTCTGGTTTTCCCCGCTTCGTAAATTGCTCCAGCTTTTTCCTTTTCAGCGGGGTATTGAGGCCCCTAACATTATGCGTTACCCACTTGAATTGTGATTAGACACTTGTCCCCGCCGTTCAAGACCCCCCAGCAGCTCCCCACCCCCACTCATTTGCCCCATGTCTGTTACCCGGGTGCGTGGATCACTTCTAGTTCGCCCCTCGTGTAGCACCTGAGGATCCCTCCCCTCCTTCTCCCCCTTTCCCCCGCCCCCCTCCCAACCCCTAATGACCTTAAAACTTGGTCCACCCGCCCCCCCCCTAGGCTTCCTCACCCTTGGTGATCCCATGATGTTTGCTCTTAGCCCATTTATTCAACTACCCGATTAGTTCTCCTCTGGTCCAGATCACTCCACCGCCGCTGGCTCCACATCAGCTCCCTTCCCGGGGGGCCTCCGCTGCACAGGCCCCCTCCTTTTCCCCTCACCGACCAGTGACCATTCCCATGGCCTGGTTCGGACACCACTTCCTGACTCCGAGGAGACGCTCGGGCCCGCCACCCTCGATTCCCGGAACAGCTCTTGATCCAGTTCAAGTTGAAGTAGGTCCGCTCCTTCCTGCATCGTGGTTATCCGCTTCTGAGAACCAGCCCACTCGAAGACAAGTCCAAAAGGGAAGGTCCACTTATATCTAATCCCCTTTTCTTTAAGCTTCAGGGTGAGGGGGCTCCATTGTCGCCTCTTGAGCAGGGTACAGCTGGCGAGATCCTGGTACAGTTCAATACATTGGTTGTTAAAGGATATCGGCTCTTTTTGTCTAGCGGCAATGAGTACTGCCTCTTTTTGAGCATATCTTGTGAACGCCGCTAACATGTCCCGCGGCCTGAATTTCGGGTTCCTATTGAGGAAGCCCACTCTGGGAACCCTGTCCAACTCGATCCGATCAGGTGAAGGCTCACCCAGTAGCTCCGCAAAAATTCCTTGAACCGTTTCCTTCAGGTCCCTATCTTGCAACGTCTCCGGCAGAAGCTTCAACCTGATGTTGATCCGCCGAGACCTGTTTTCCATGTCTTCCATTCTTATTTCCAAGTTCCGCGTTGCTGTGTCGAGTCTCTCGATAGCTTCACTGTTCTCCGTGGCCTCTCTGCCTATCTCCTGCAGGCCTTTTTCAACTATGTCCGTTCTCTCCCCCAGTTGACCCACTTCCTGCTTGATTTCGGCCAGCGCCTGGTTGATGTCGGACCTCATTAATTGAAATTGCTCTTGAAAGGTTTTCCCCAAGGATGCATGGAATGAAAGCAGCTCCCCGTGCAGATCCTGGCGTGAGATCTGTGCGGACGCTTCCAGGGTCTCTGTGTGCTCCTGCTCCATACTTCCCCCCTGTGTGGTGTTAAAGACTCCAATCAAGCAGTCCCACTAAGTCAGTGCCTTGTCTGGGATTGCTCAATGGAAGCCCTTATTTATATATTTTTATGTCCAGTTCGTGTACTCTGGATGACAACCCTTATATAACACCCCTCTCTTAGAATCCCCCTGACCCCACTGTGCCAAGAAGTAAGTTTGTTTTGCAAATTTAAAAGGTTTATTTGAGAATTAAACAATATATATATATCACACTTTTATAATAAATTATTAATTGATATCACACTTTTGAATATGAGCAGTAATCAGCAATAGGTAATCCTACAATAGCACAGTTCTGGTGACTTATGACTAGGAACAGGGGAATAAGGTATCAGAGAATGCTTTATGGTTTCAAGGAGATGCAAAGATGAATAAGAAGCAGTACAGAAATAAACTTGATATGATTTCAGCAAAATATAATATAATCACTTTTCCCCTTTTGGCAATTCACCCCCCCTCTATGCAATGTAAGGAGGTGGAAGTAACACACACAGTCTTCAGGAATACAATCACAGTACAATCCGAATTCAGTTCCCACCTAGCAAGCTCAGATCACAAGGCAGATTTTAAACACAGGCAAAGTACTTTCAAGGTGGTATGCAATGAAGTGAAAAATATACTAAAATTATTTTTATTCCCTCTAGAGGTTCAGGGTGAGTGATGGCTACTTTAAATTAGTTCAGGATCACTTTAGCAATGCTCTATGAATGATTGTCAGGTTGCAATCGAATTTCAGCAAAGGAAAGCAAGGAGCTGCTATTTTGACAAGTGAAGAAATTGAGCCAAATCGCAAATCGCAGCAATTTTTCCGAGTGCGTCAAGCGCGATTACGGAAAAAGTATAAAGAATAGAAAGTCGGTTCTGGGTTCGTTGGAAAGCCCAGAATCTTAGCTTTAAGATGAAAGTTTCGTTCCTAGGACAAACGGTTCCCGAGATACGGCCGATTTTGTGAAGGTAGATTCTCAAAATAAAAGTAAAGCTCAGAATGACAGAGGATCATTTTCCAGCTTTGAATCAAAAAGGAAGGTACACGATTTCTATGATGCAGTTCTCAATAGGTTAAAATAGTTTGAATGAGATTATTTTAAACTAAGAGATTGGTTTTGCACAGTCCTGGCTGGGTACTCACACTATATTTTGGAAGGAATGGGCCTCGTCACAGATCTGGTCAGGTTGACTGCGGTTCTCTCGCCACGGACGGTCTTTAGTACCGGTTCTCTGGTTACAGCGGTCTGGGTCAGCTCTGCTCTGCTGGTCTGGTACTCGGCGCTTCACAAAGGTCTGGTCTCTGGTTCCGGGTACAGCTCTGCTTTCTGGGTGTTTCTGGCCCAGGGTTTTAGGCCAGAATCAAACAGCTCAGCCCAGCTGTTTTACTCTGATGTGCCCCTTGGAAGTCTGGGGTAAATCAGTTTGCAAAAGATTTTGAGGCTTGCTGATAAATTCTGAAGTCTGAATTCAAAGTTCTGGTCTCTGTCTGGATTTGAAGTTTAAGTGCTGGATCTGGTGTCTTCTGGCAAAACGCTCCACAAGAAATCAGCTTGAAGTGGGAAGTGAATCTCTCTACCTGTCCTGCACAGTCTCCTTTTATGTGTTTAGAAAGTGGGAGGGTGGGCTCATCTTCTATGCCCAACCCTCTCAACTTATCATTGGCCAGTTCCTCCTCTCTCCCTTGATTGGGGGAACTGGGTTGTGAGTCAGAGTGATGAGGTAGGTTTATGGTCAGAGGATCCTCCCCTTGTCAAATTGCACTCAAATCTATTTCTGATGCAAATACATATTTATCTATGTACCATTTTTCTAATATTATACGTCCAGTTAACATATTTTCTGTAGCACCAAACCATCCGATCCCTGTCTTTGTAAGATGTCGTGTCCACTTATGACAGAATTCTGCCCTTTTCATCCAGATAACGACCTCTAAACCTTTCCAGATTTTACACAAATGTGCACCAGGGATATGGGTTTCAGATGATAAAGTGTCAGATTTTTAACATGCATACATTTGGAGTAACAACCTTTTTTTCCGCTACTATCCCCAAGAACATACCACAGGGTCCTAACACCTCTTAAAATGTGCACAGAAAAATCACAAGAATGATGATGTTATTTATATAATTTTTACAAGTCCGCACTATGAATTATCCATCTTTTTAAAATTATGCTCTGGCCCCAAAGGGGTGTGGTTTTCCAAAGCACATGGTGGAATTTCTGGTTTATCCACTTCCCCCAAGCTCAGCTGGCTCACAGATGCAGTGCCCCTCCCCGATTCCTTCCAAGAGGAAGCCATTTACGACCCCCCTAATTTAACATTTGCCTGGGCCAAGGACAGTGCTTTGTTTAGTTTCCTGTAGTCCCCAGGTGCTCCTCCCCTAATTCAATCAGAGAGGTGTCATCTCCTTTTGGCAGGGGCAGCAGAATGCAGCCAGGCCTGGGAACACAGCTGCTGATCAAGTTTCAACTCCTGTCGGGGGTGGTTGTCAGGCAGAATTCAATCTTTTTAAGCCGGCTTCAGCTAAATGTCACTTTGGTACCCAGTTTTCTACATTCAAATCAAACTGACAATTTTTACACATGCAGCTAGAACGCTGATTCTAAGTTCAAAACTATGACATTTCAACAGTTGCAAACTATGTGACACTCAACAGTAGGTCACTCATTTATTTTAAACATTTAGATTTTAGTGTCTTTCAGTCCAATTTCACTTCAGCTGCTGACATCCACAGCTCAGCCAGTTTTGTAATAAACATTGTTTTGGGCTCTTTCTCTTTCCAGATTTTGTATGCACACAAGACTACATTCTGCCAAATGTCTGCTGGTGTTCATTGAGATTTTTGAATATCTTGCAATGTTTAAAATAGGCATTTTTAGCTTGCATTTCAGAGAAACAAAGGTGATTTCAACGCGCTTTTTTATTTTAGCCACCGGCACTGCTGTTTTTCCTTTGGCACACATTTCACTCATGGCACTCCTGGCCTCTCACGCTCGCTCTGATGGGTGGTAGGTCAGGGGACCATTTTGCTGTGCGCAAAACTGCGCAGTTCTCCAGGATTCTGGCGCAAATGTGGGCTTTTCCGCCCTCTTGGATTTCCTAAGCCCACAGCACCAAGTGTTGCAGCATAATAACTTGAACGTGGGCCAAGACACCCAACAAGCCCCCCGCCCAACTGCGCTTTGATTTTGAATCGAGGGGGAGTCGGGTGCAAAGGATGTTTTGATCCACGCGTTGGTATGTCCGCATCCTCTTCTTCCAATTCCGCAGATGGCACAGTTCAGCATCTTTTCTTCCCTCCAGTTGGATCGATCGGTTCTCCTCGCCGGTCCTGATGGGAATATTGGGTGATACCCTGGGCCCCTCGGATCTTTGCTCCCGGTCCCTGGGTCGTTCTCCTTGGTCAGTCTCCATGGTTTCATCTCTCCTAGGATGATAAAGCACAAGCGGCAATACCTATTCGTAGACATTTCTCCCCCACTATTGATATAGTAGGGCGGCATATACATTTTGTAGTCAAAAACATGAACATATACATTTTTTTTAATCAGGAGGCAAGAACATGTTCAAGAATCATAGAATTTTATTGGCTATATGTGGAATATTTTAGGGTGGGACTGAAAAAATCTGGAGCAGTCCCCTCTGGTATTGCAGAGGACTCCTCCAGTTGCTGCAGAGTGTGCCTGGGATGGCAACACTTTAGCTGATTTATATGGACCCACTTGTCTTCCCCTTCCGCCAGACTACCTTTGGGGATGCGGATCTTATAAGCTACTGGGGAGAACTTGTCTATAATTTCAAACGGTCCCTTCCATGTAGGCAAAAAATGTTCGCTGTTTGGCCTGGTTTCTTTGGAAATTGTATAGATAAACCCGGTCTCCCACATTATATTCCTTCCTGGTGGTCTTCAGGTCGTAGTGGGTCTTCATGCTATCAGCTGATCTTTCTAGATTCCGCTGAGCATAGGCAAAAGCATGTTGGAGGTGTTTCCTTAAATTCTCCACATACTCATGAGTTCTGGAGGCATTTATCAATGTCTGCTCTTGGGTCCTGTAGAGCAAATGCTGGGGAAGCACCATCTTGCGTCCAGTTATCAGCTCAAACGGTGACATTTTAGTTGCAGATGAAGGGGTAGATCAGATGGCCATTAGGACCAGAGGTAATCGGATATCCCAACTTGGCCCAGAATCTGCCACAAACTTTTTTAAGATGCTCACAATGGTCTGGTTGTAGCGTTCTACTGCCCCAGAAGAAGCTGGCCAGTAAGCAATATGTAACTTTCTTTTGACCCCCAGTATCTCCCACATCTTTGTCATTACCTTGCTGGTGAAATGGCTACTTCTGTCTGACTCAATCCTTTGAGGTAGACCAAAACGGGAAAAGATGTGGTTAATCATCAGGGCAGCTGCTGTTTCTGCCTTGCAGTTTGGGGCCGGGAGACATTCCACCCACTTGGTAAACAAGCATGTGACGGTCAACATGTACTTGTTTCCTCTAGACGAGCGAATTACAGGGCCTACGAAGTCGATTTGCAAATCTGACCAATGCAGTGTCATTCCCCTCTTTTGGAGAGGTGCACGGTGTGTGAGGGATGATGGCTGAAATTGTGCACACACCAGACACCCCTTCAAGTATTGGTCGAGGTCCTGCCCCATGTGTGGCCAGTATGCAACCTCTCTTAAGATCTCAAGTGTTGTGTGAAACCCCCTATGACCGGCTGTGGCTGCATCATGGGCGTGACTTAACATCAGGCTTCGGAATGAGGTAGGGACCACCCACTGATCATGGCCATCTTGGGATTTCATTATCAACAAACCGTCTTGGATTCGGAACATCTTTGGACATTTCATCAACACTCTAAGGTCCTCCTTCCCAATGTAATCGGTATCCGTCAGGGGAAAGTTCTCAGGGTCCTCAATGTGTTGGTAAAACTTACCAATTATTGGATCCCCCTTTTGAGCCGTAATTAAATCAGCATCAGGGGTCTCCTTACTCCATTGTGCAGTTGAAAGATCATTTTGAACATTTGTCTGGGACCTAGTGATAGCAGTGACTTGGATTTCCCCCAACAGGGACTCTATTTCTATTAGATCTCCTTGGATTGCCCCGGTTTTGGCCAGCTGATCAGCTAAGTCATTTCCAGTTTTGTCTGGTCCCTCTACTTTGGAATGACCCTTGATCTTTTTTCAGTAGATGGTCATCCCATTCGATGTGACCAGATCATCTACGTTTTGGATTAACTTCCCATGTTTCAGGGGTTTGTTATTAGCACATAACATGCCTCTGGTTTTCCAATTGACCAGGTGCTCCACAAACCCGTTCCGTACATAATCCGAATCTGTGATTATGACCAGTTCGTGGACTTGATGTTGGACAGCAGTGAGGATGGCTTGATGCACAGCCATCAACTCTGCTACCTGACTACTTCGGGGACCAATTTTGTACCCAGCGGAGGGTTCTGGGGACTCATTCACCCATGCATTCCCTACGCCGGCCACCAGTTCTTTTTCCCCGTTGTTGTCAACATGGTAAGAGCATTCATCCACATAGACAGTGGGCATTCCCTCACACTTGTCTTCTTCAAAGACTTTGTGTGGGGAATTAAGGTATGCCTCCCTGTTGTCCTTGATTTTTAGACTTTCGTCCTCGAGACAGTTTTCTCTGGCACAATCATGCAAGTCAGCCAGACCTTGCGCGAGGGAACTCTTCTTGTTTTGGCCATATCTGACCTCCACAGGAAAGCCTTGCACTGACAGAATCCAGGAAGTGATTCAGGAATTACTCACATTTCCGGCCTGGATTCTGTCACTTTGGAGGTATTGCAGAGGCTGGTGTGGAGTCTCCACTATGATGTGTTCCCCCTGGATGAACGGGCGGTAATTCTTCAATGCCCACACCGTTGCCAGGAGTGCCTTCTCACAATCGTTGAATTTTTCCTCCACAGAGGATAAAGTTTTGCTCGCATAGGAGATTACTTTATTGACCTTGTTATGCTTTTGGTATAATACTGCCGTCAAGCACGTATTAGAGAACCCTGTCTCCATGAAGAACTCCTTGTTTCTGACAGGGAAAGCTAGGCAAGGCGCTTGTGAGAGGCTTCTTTTGAGTTGTCTTACTGCCTCTGATTGTTCTGGACCCCATTCCCACTTGACCCCCCCTTCAAAAGATGAATCAGGGGTCTGGTGATCTCTGCGTAGCCCTCAATGAACTTTCTGCAGTAATTAGTCAGTCTAAGGAGGCTCCTTAGTTCCCGCAGAGTTGTGGGATCCTTCAGTTTCTGGAGTGCTTCCACTTTCTTTTCTTGGGGACAGAGACCCTGAGGAGTAATCTCATGCCCCAAGAAATTAACACGGGTTCTACACCACTGTGCTTTCTGAAAGGAAAGTTTTGCTCCGGCGGCCCTCAACTGTGTCAGAACATAACGGATCTCCGCTATGTGTTCTTCCACAGATGAACTTTTGATGAGGACATCATCTACATAAGCCAGGTTACCCCTCGCACCCAGGTCGGGCATGGCCTTATATAGGAAAATGTTGAATTCAGTGCCGGAGTTGAGGTTTCCGAAGGGAGTCCGGGTCCATGTGTACTGCTGGTTCCCAAAGGTAAAAGCCAGTTTGTATTGGTCCTCCCTACTGACAGGCACGGTCCAGTATCCATTGGTCAGGTCTATTGCTGTGAATACCTGTGACCCCTGAATCTGGGCCAGCCCTTGGTCAATGTAGGGCAGAGGCCATCGGGAAGTATGGACCCATTTGTTGAGCTCCCTAAGGTCAGCACAGAGTCTCCACTGGCCGTTTGTCTTCAATATTCCCAGCACCGGATTATTGAAGGTGCTGTGTACTCGACGGATTATTCCCCGGGACTCAAGGTTCTTAATTATTTCAGTAAGGGACTCCATGGATGCGAGAGGCAAGCGATATTGCTTCACAAACACTGGAGTCATGCCAGGGTCCGTGGGAATTGTTGTTGTGTGGATGTCGGTGCGACCACAGTCATATGAGTCTACCGCAAAGAGATCTTGGAAATCCAAGAAAACTTGTTTCAACTTTTGCTTCTGTTCCAGAGTCACACAGGCATCAGCTAGGTTGACTCTCTCTTCCACCATCTGCCTGAAGCCTGGAAAGACTTCTGGTTTTGCTATCTCAGCGGCCTCCTACAGCTGGGTGGAGAAGTCCCTGGTCAGAGTGCTGATTTGGACTGGAGACTTCAGGTGGGAAAGGCAGTCGTCATGGACCTGGAAAATCCCCTCATCCCTTCTAAAGTCACAAGCCACGTCTTCCTTACCATAAGGGCAAGAAGTGTACACCAGGAAGTTCCCCCCCATGCCGGGTAAAGATCCTGTCTGGTGTTGTATTGTCATCACTGTCACTGTCAAAACAGTCCTTGGGGATTGGTCCTAACAGTTCATTTCCTAAATCAATGGAGAAATGTCAGTCATCAACCACCATTCCAATAATGGTGCCTGTGGCTAGAGTAATACTCTTTAAGTCGCTGTTATCCACCTCTATTGGAATGGTGTCATGTTCTATGTTGACTAATGGTGTTGGGTTTACCCCTAACCCTTGCTGTTGGAGAGAAGCATTTAGATGAATATAAGCATCAGGGTTTTTCAATTTTTGTCCTCTTTTAACTTTCACTTCCAGGGAGAATTGTTGGGTCCTTTCTGGGATGGTGACTTCCTCTTTAATCTGAATTTCAACTGCATAAGGTAGCAATTGAGCTGAGCTAAATGCTTTTTCTGGATCATCAAAGCCCATGGGATTATCCGCTAATCGGGACCAAGCTTTGAAGTTTATTAGGTCCAAACTAATGGCAAAGCAATTGAGAATGTCACTGCCTAAGTAAAAGGCGGCAGTGACGTCTCGCACGACCCAACAATTATGGACTATGCTCTTGTTGCCAATGGAGATTTTGAGCATACACCTGCTTGGCACGAGATGTTTCGAATTGGGTGTTTCTAGATCCATTTCCCATTTGTCTATCAGTTTGAATGTGGGAATGGCTGGATCTTTTGGGAGTTGGCAGAACATGGCTTCGCTGATGACGCTCTTACCGTTGTTCACAAACACTCGAGCGAGAACAGAGTCCTTGCCATCATTTAACTGAACAGGGATGAACAACTGCTCTCCAATTTGCTGAATATCAGCCAGGCTCTGAGCTGATTTCACATCTTTCTGGACTATAGGAGTGGGAGTGTCTGATTGTGGATTGGTAAAGAATTTCAGAGTGTTTCCTTTCAGTGTGGAATACCACCTTAAACTGGAAGGAAGGTTGATTTTCAGAAATAGAGAGGACCCCCGAACACCAGTCTGTTGCCCTACTGCTACTACTGTCATGTCTGGAATTTGGTTGTTCTGTAAGTGAAATTCTACTTGGTCAGATTTTTGTTCAACCATGTGGCAGGTGCCGTTTAAACTAACATGGTTGACACTCTGTTTTAATTTTATTGGTCGGCTAGTCTGGGTCCAGAGGACCTTGTTTACGCAATCTATTAGGGGTGACAGCCTTCTCAGGAGGTCATTCCCTAGTAAACAAGGGGTGCCCTCTGGAGTCACTACTATGACCGGGTGTTTCATCTTGTGTCGCCCAATTTTGATGTCCAAATCTGCAGTCCCCTCGACGGGAATTTCCTTCCCGTCAAAGTTCTGGAGTTGTCCAGGAAGAGAGGTGAGGGGAATTCGGTACTTCTCCCCCTACCTTTTGGACAGAAGGGAGCTTGGGATCCAGTGTCCATCAGTGCCAACATTGTACCCTGCCCCTGTACTTGTACCGGGGCATAGTATCTTCCCTCCTTCTCCTCAAGGGGGCACAGATAATGCACATTTTTGGACAACTGGTGTGCTAACTTTCTAGTTTTGGACATGGCGAGAGAAGAGATTTGGGCATAATTCTGTGGAGAGTCTGAGGAATCTGAAAGAAAAAGTTGGCAACTGGAAATGGTTTCGGGTTATGGGCCGCCCCCCTTTTTGGAGGCAGTCATCAGGATGGGTTTGACCCATGGGATTTTGGTATTGTTGGTTCTGGGATAGAATGATGGGCGGCGACAGCTCAATCCCCACATCTACCCAGTCTATTGATTTGGTTTTAGGTTCCCCTGGTTCCGGTTCTGGGCCTCCCCTGCCTTTTTGGAGGCAGTCACCAGGATGGGTTTGAACCAGGGGTTTTTGGTATTGTTGGTATTGTTGGTTCTGGGATAGGATGATGGGCGGCGACAGCTCAATCCCCACATCTACCCACTCTGGGTTGGAATCCCTTGGGACCCATTTTTCCTTGGGAGGAGTTCCCCCATCTCTGAAAGAGAAGATCCTTTTCCCAGGATCCTCGGAGGATCGCTCTCCCTCAAATTGGAAGACCTGTACCTCCTCCACAAAATGGGTCTGTTTGGGTACTTTGTTTCTCCTACCTCCCCTCTGTTCCTTGGGTGGCAGACTTTCAGGGGTAGGAGATTTTTATTTCCGGTTCCTGGTTTTCCAGGGGCTGTTTACAAGTTGGGAAGGAAGCTTCCTCCAAGGCTTTACACCCCCCTTCCCCTTGTGCCTCCTCCCTGGGAACCGGTGGGTTATCGGGGTGCTGCCCCCGTCATTGTTCTAGAGCACCAGGCCCAGAGTTTGGGGCATTCTGTGGTGGCATGCTCATCTGAGGGTTCTGTTGAGCCCTCAATATGTGACCCAGATCCCGGGCCATATTTTGGACCTGGCGCTCAAGTTGGGAAACCCGCTCAGGCTGATACGGGGTTCTGTTTTCTCCCCTGGGCTGATCCCGGGAAGGGTAGCTATCCCTTCTCTGGTAATACCCTGGGTTGGGAAGATTTGGGTACCCCTCCACCCTTGGCCTCCCCTCTCCTGGATTAGGTTGTCTGGGCTCAGGGAATTGGGGAAAGAAGGATGGATGGTTTTGGGGTTGGAAATTGGGTGGATACCTGGGAAAAAAGTTCTGTCCAGTGTTTGGGGAATTTCTGCCCTCCTGTGGGAAGTTAGGAGGGAAGTTCCCTGGGTCAGGTGCTTGGCTGGATCCCCCCTTGGGCTGGAGGAGTCCACACATAACCCAGGATTGGTCTGTTTCCCTTATAGCGGGGACTTACATAGTCAGGGGAGCGGGGGACCCCATTTATGGGATTACCTCCTTGACTCCCTGTCTGTGACTGGCCCGAGGGCCTTCTGGGCTGTGAATTGTTCGGTGCAGGCACGTTTTTAGGCCCCCCCATCTCCAAATCTAAAACGGGGGCAACGTTTACCTCTGCCACCTTGGCAGCAGCAGGGGTGCTGTTGTTTTTTTTTTTTTTTGGCTGATTCTTGTTTTCCACCGGTTTCTGCACCTCATAGATGCGGGTGGCTTGCTCAATGACCCAGTCTAAAGATCTTTTCTCGTGAAAATCTCTCACGAGCTGGGTCATTATGTATTTGGGGAGAGCATGGAAAAATGTGTTGATGAATTCTCTGCTGTCCGTGCGCACCCTTCTGGTGGTCTGCGCAAAGGCACGCTTCAATTCTTGCACGAATTCTTGTGGGGCCTGATCCTCCCCACATTGCAAATTCTAGGCTGCCTTGCGAGCCTCTTGGGGATTTCTATGCACAGAAAAGTGTTTCAAGATGGCCGCCCTATAGGTGGACCATCTTGAATGATTTTGGTCCTCCAGCCCCGCAAAGAAACTGGAGTATTCTGGCGAGAATGTCCATTTGACGTACTGGATGCAGCTACTGCTGTCCTTCAAATGGAAGGTCTCCATCATTTGCTCAAAGAGCTCCAAGTGTTCCCACACAGAATACTTGGAGTTCTTGTGATAAGGTGTGATGACACTCCTGATTGCCTTAATCTGTTTTAAGGGGTCCTTAAGCAAGGCCCTTTTTGCCTTATTGGCCTTTTTGGTTCAGGTAACCCTGGTCCATTCATCCTCCGACTCAGAAGCACTGCTCCCAGAGGTGCCCGTCTGATCTTCCAGGTTTTCCCGGATTCTGTGAGCCTGGGAATGGCTGGCAGAATGTGGGGACCTGGTCTCCTGTGTCCTGTGATGCTCAGAGGAGTCTTCAGATCCCTCCTTGCTATCAAGATTTGCTGGGTACCTCCCCCACTGACCTAACTGGGCAGAGGTTTTCAGGATGCCCTTAGTGGGCCTACTCTCCTGGGGTTCCCCACTAAATTTCACTGTGCTTGGGTGCCCATATCCGGATGCCCGCCCATCCATTCCTGGCAGGTACTGGCCTATGAGCCCCATCCTTTTGGCTGGATAGTAATCTGCCATCCCTGTAGCCCCGTGCTCATGTGCGCCAGGGGACATGAGGGTGGCAGAGTCCAGGGACTGGGAGAGATGAAGGCCTCTGGTACTAGGGCTCCTGAGGTTATGCTCAGGTGTTTCCCTTTCCCAGCTAACTTCATCTCTATCAGTCCCTGCTCCTGGTTGCCATGCAAGAGCCTGGGCTTTCAGTTCCTCAACCAAGGCCTTACTAGACTCTATCAGTCTCTCCTGCATGGCTACCTGTTGCTGGAGCCTATCATTGTGCTGACAGAGAGCCTCATTCTCTCTCTGTGCCTCCTGATTGGTCCTGGAGTACTGGGCCAGTCTTTGCTGCAGGAGGGTTACCTCCTGAGTCCCATCCCTACTGGCCTGCTCCTTTCTTGCCAGAGCATCTTCCACCCTCCTGGTGTGCTCTAGCAAGTTGTGATGCTCTTTTTGGAGGTCACCCAGCCCCTGGAGGGCCAGGTGATTTCCTTCAATTTTTTCTTTTAATTGGCAGAATTCCTGGCCTAAGGTGTCCCTTTCCTGACTAAGAGCCTGCCTCTGTGCCGCCAGGTCGTCCCTCCGCCGTTGAAGGGCACCAGCTTTCTGGCGCTCTTCATCAAACTCTGCCTGGGTATCCAGGTCTTTCAAAATCATGGTATTGTTTTCCTCTTTCTCTCTGTCTAGTTGGATTTGCAGGGTGGCTACCTGCTCTGTGCATGCCCTGTTGAAATTGATCTGTTGCTTCAGCTTTTTCTGGCACTGCAGTAAGGAATCCAAACTGTCTTGGTACTCCTTCTGCAAAGCCAGGATTCTGGTATCCTGGTCAGCCTTTTCCTGTTGCAGGATATCCATATCCTCCTTCATTTTAATGTTGTATTGTCTACTATCATTTTCTGACTCCTGGCTCCTGTGCAGCCTCTGCTCAGAAGAGACCAGGTCAGATTGGGCCTTTTCTAACGCCATCTGTTGCCTATTTGCCAGATCTTGGCCTTAAGCACATTTGTCCAGTATGGCTCCCATATGTAAATATAAATATGCCGCTACCCTGGCAATCTTGTTGTGCTCATCCTTAGCCTTAGGGGCCATATATAGTTCACTCAGGGCCACATGTAAGGGACCCTGATCTCTCCACATATCTGACCCAGTTGTAGTGACCTGTTGTGTGATCGCCTGCAACCATACATTTTGGTCTTGTTCAGACCATTCACCTCTCACAAACAGTTTATGTAAGAGGTGCTCCCTAGCTATCTTCATATCTACCAAGGTCGTCATTCTGGAGATTGATTTCCTTCCTGACTTACAGAAGTTTGTATTTTATTTTGCAAAACAGACCGTTTCCTCAGAGCGTTCCTTTGAGGAGTGCTTTACAGCGTAACACAGCGTGGTGATCTAACCGGATATGTATCCTGTCAGCTGGCAAACTGTATTAATCTGCACAAGTGATAGATCTAATCCAGAATCCCCGGCTACGAGCCCTCACTTTGTTAAAGACTCCAATCAAGCAGTCCCACTAAGTCAGTGCCTTGTCTGGGATTGCTCAAGGGAAGCCCTTATTTATATATTTTTATGTCCAGTTCGTGTACTCTGGATGACAACCCTTATATAACACCCCTCTCTTAGAATCCCCCTGACCACTGAGCCAAGAAGTAAGTTTGTTTTGCAAATTTAAAAGGTTTATTTGAGAATTAAACAATATATATACTTTTATAATAAATTAATAATTGATATCACACTTGTGAATATGAGCAGTAATCAGCAATAGGTAATCCTACAATAGCACAGTTATGGTAACTTATGACTAGGAACAGGGGAATAAGGTATCAAAGAATGCTTTATGGTTTCAAGGAGATGCAAAGATGAATAAGAAGCAGTACAGAAATAAACTTGATATGATTTCAGCAAAACATAATATAATCACTTTTCCCCTTTTGGCAATTCACCCCCCCCTCTATGCAATGTAAGGAGGTGGAAGTAACACACACAGTCTTCAGAAATACAATCACAGTACAATCTGAATTCAGTTCTCCCCTAGCAAGCTCAGATCACAAGGCTGATTTTAAACACAGGCAAAGTACTTTCAAGGTGGTATGCAATGAAGTGAAAAATATACTAAAATGATTTGTATTCCCTCTAGAGGTTCAGGGTGAGTGATGGCTACTTTAAATTAGTTCAGGATCACTTTAGCAATGCTCTATGAATGATTGTCAGGTTGCAAACGAATTTCAGCAAAGGAAAGCAAGGAGCTGCTATTTTGACAAGTGAAGAAATTGAGCCAAATCGCAAATCGCGTCAATTTTTCCGAGTGCCGCAAGCGCGATTACGGAAACACTATAAAGAATAGAAAGTCGGTTCTGGATTCGTCGGAAAACCCAGAATCTTAGCTTTAAGATGAAAGTTACATTTCGTTCCTAGGACAAACGGTTCCCGAGATACGGCCGATTTTGTGAAGGTAGATTAATCAAAATAAAAGTAAAGCTCAGAAGGACAGAGGACAATTTTCCACCTTTGAATCAAAAAGGAAGGGACACCATTTCTATGACGCAGTTCTCAATAGGTTAAAATAGTTTGAATTAGATTATTTTAAACTAAGAGATTGGTTTTGCACAGTCCTGGCTGGGTACTCACACTATATTTTGGAAGGAATGGGCCTCGTCACAGATCTGGTCAGGTTGACTGCGGTTCTCTCGCCACGGATGGTCTTTAGTACCGGTTCTCTGGTTACAGCGGTCTGGTTCAGCTCTGCTCTGCTGGTCTGGCACTCGGCGCTTCACAAAGTTCTGGTCTCTGGTTCCGGGTACAGCTCTGCTTTCTGGGTGTTTCTGGCACAGGGTTTTAGGCCAGGATCAAACAGCTCAGCCCGGCTGTTTTACTCTGATGTGCCCCTTGGAAGTCTGGGGTAAATCAGTTTGTAAAAGATTTTGAGGCCTGCTGATAAATTCTGAAGTCTGAATTCAAAGTTCTGGTCTCTGTCTGGATTTGAAGTTTAAGTGCTGGATCTGGTGTCTTCTGGCAAAACGCTCCACAAGAAATCAGCTTGAAGTGGGAAGTGAATCTCTCTACCTGTCCTGAACAGTCTCCTTTTATGTGTTTAGAAAGTGGGAGGGTCGGCTCATCTTCTATGCCCAACCCTCTCAACTTATCATTGGCCAGTTCCTCCTCTCTCCCTTGATTGGGGGAACTGGGTTGTGAGTCAGAGTGATGAGGTAGGTTTATGGTCAGAGGATCCTCCCCTTGTCAAATTGCACACAAATCTATTTCTGATCCAAATACATATTTATCTACCATTTTTCTAATATTATACGTCCAGTTAACATATTTTCTGTAGCACCAAACCATCCGATCCCTGTCTTTGTAAGATGTTGTGTCCACTTATGACAGAATTCTGCCCTTTTCATCCAGATAACGACCTCTAAACCTTTCCAGATTTTACACAAATGTGCACCAGGGATATGGGTTTCAGATGATAAAGTGTCAGATTTTTAACATGCATACATTTGGAGTAACAACCTTTTTTTCCGCTACTATCCCCAAGAACATACCACAGGGTCCTAACACCTCTTAAAATGTGCACAGAAAAATCACAAGAATGATGATGTTATTTATATAATTTTTACAAGTCGGCACTATGAATTATCCATCTTTTTAAAATTATGCTCTGGCCCCAAAGGGGTGTGGTTTTCCAAAGCACATGGTGGAATTTCTGGTTTATCCACTTCCCCCAAGCTCAGCTGGCTCACAGATGCAGTGCCCCTCCCCGATTCCTTCCAAGAGGAAGCCATTTATGACCCCCCTAATTTAACATTTGCCTGGGCCAAGGACAGTGCTTTGTTTAGTTTCCTGTAGTCCCCAGGTGCTCCTCCCCTAATTCAATCAGAGAGGTGTCATCTCCTTTTGGCAGGGGCAGCAGAATGCAGCCAGGCCTGGGAACACAGCTGCTGATCAAGTTTCAACTCCTGTCGGGGGTGGTTGTCAGGCAGAATTCAATCTCTTTAAGCCGGCTTCAGATAAATGTCACTTTGGTACCCAGTTTTCTACATTCAAATCAAACTGACAATTTTTACACATGCAGCTAGAACGCTGATTCTAAGTTCAAAACTATGACATTTCAACAGTTGCAAACTATGTGACACTCAACAGTAGGTCACTCATTTATTTTAAACATTTAGATTTTAGTGTCTTTCAGTCCAATTTCACTTCAGCTGCTGACATCCACAGCTCAGCCAGTTTTGTAATAAACATTGTTTTGGGCTCTTTCCAGATTTTGTATGCACACAAGACTACATTCTGCCAAATGTCTGCTGGTGTTCATTGAGATTTTTGAATATCTTGCAATGTTTAAAATAGGCATTTTTAGCTTGCATTTCAGAGAAACAAAGGTGATTTCAACTCGCTATTTTATTTTAGCCACCGGCACTGCTGTTTTTCCTTTGGCACACATTTCACTCATGTCACTCCTGGCCCCTCACGCACGCACTGGTGGGTGGCAGGTCAGGGGACCATTTTGCTGTGCGCAAAACTGCGCGGTTCTCCAGGATTCTGGCGCAAATGTGGGCTTTTCCGCCCTCTTGGATTTCCTAAGCCCACAGCACCAAGTGTTGCAGCTTAATAACTTGAACATGCGCCAAGACACCCAACAGTGGCCCTGCGTTCCTCGGCTGCGTCCTTGCTTGCCTAGAGGGCCATGATGGGGCCTGAGGCATCCGCCTGCGACTGACCGCTCTTATTGGCCTTGCTCTTGTTTTTAGCCTCCATAATTGTGGGTTGAAGGCTGGAAGGTCCGCTCTGATCCTGCCCGTGCCTCCCCAGGGAGTTACTCCTGACCGTGCCTGAGTTCCTTGCCTCGCTGTTCCTGACCAGGCCTGAATCCCCAGCCTTGCAGTGCTTAATGTTGCCTTGGGGCCTGTTGGGGTTGCGTGTAGTAGGACAGTAGCTCCGTGAGGCCGCGCGGGGTGCCGACGCCAGCCCAGCAGCCCAGCATAAATGTCCCCTGGGCCCCGCTCTCCTCGCCGCTCACCGCACTGCTCTGGTAGTATCCACTTGCCACCCGGGGCCGTACTCCACTTCACGGGCCGGCGTTCCTGCCCGGAGCTCGCTGCCACTCCAAAGGACTTGCGTGGGCCCCCCGGCGTGCGCCCAGCTCCCGCGGGCCTCCGATCCGAGGCTCTGCCTCCGGGCCAATAGCAACTCCGCTGGTGTGTCCCGAAGGTGCCTCCTTTCCCGGGGTCTCCTCCTCCCCGACTCAGCCAGCCGCGCCCGCCCGATGGTCGGCGGGAGAGCCCGCTGTGCGGCCAAGAGCACGTCCGCTCCCCCGAGGCTGCGCCACTCTGTCCGTTTCCCGGCGTGAGGACAGGGACGGGGCTGCGATCTCGTCCCGCATGCGCCTCCTTTCCTGCCCAGCACAGCATGCCTGATGCGTTTCCTTTCGCCCGCGGGCCTCCGATGCGCACCGTGGTTGTTTCCCCTTCTCCTGCTGGGTGATGTAGCAGCTACGGGTGATCGAAAGTACGGGGGGGTGCCGGCTGCTGTTTTCCTGAGTTCCTCAGCTCATAAGGGGTGGTGGAACCGCTTAAGTGAGTTGGAGGTTCTGGAGCACCGACGACACACGTCTACCTGGTGTCGGCGGCCATCTTGGAATCGTCATCACTAGCTCTTAATAGGGTACTTCATACTCCTGCTGAATCAATGTGTAAGAGCACCTGATCTGAAGATTTTTCAGTTGCATATTCGACAATTTTTATGTCGTCTGATTCAATTGTACGCAAAAGTGGAACACACTTGAAAAATGTCATTATGTTCGTTCAATTTAAATTTACTTCAAACTCATCACTTTAAATGTTTTGTAAACATAGTTTATGACATAGAGATGCTCTTTTACTGACTTTGTTGTCAAGAACCCTTGTTTTAAAATGAATGCGCTGGTTGTGTTGATTTAGTCTAAATTTCGGGTTTAGCCTTTGGTCATCGGCGAGTACTGCATTTTCCTCTGCTGCAGTGTCAGTCTTTATTGGAGATCGCTCAGCCATGGGTTCCGCAAAGGCTGACATAGCTACATTGGAGTTCTGGCCACTTTCCCTCCTTGTAGCAAGTTGATGCGAACAAGAAGCAACAGACGCATCTTGGTCATCGTGAATCGAGTAAGTAGATAAATCACAAAGGTTTATTGAAGTGGATGCAGATGTTAGTCCACTTGTTTCACCGTCAGATATTCTTCTTCTTCATTTTTGTGCTGGTTTTTTCTTGCCTTCGTCAATGTGAGCTTGGGCAGTTTTTCTTATGGCGATGTCTGTCCTTTTGGTTTTGACGCCAGTATCATGTTGAAATAGACTGAGCCTTGGTGGTGATGATAGATTTCTTATGAATTTCTTGACCTTGGAGTTTCCAGGCATTTGGCTTTTCTTTACTGGTTTCCGGACACCGGCTTTGCCCACAATTTCTCTCGTAGCCCCCTGAGTTTTTGTATTTGCTATTGGGATTGTAGGCCTCGCCGCACCAGTAAAGATACCAAATGACGAGAAGTGTTCATCAGGCATGATCGTTGACTCTTGAATAGGTACCTCAATATCGGAGCTTCTGACGCCTTCACTCCCATCATCATTTTTTGAGCTCTTATTTCGAAGAAGATGTTTTCCATTACCACTTTTTATTCTCTGCACAAGCAAACTTTGTGAGGATTCATACCCATCAACTATTTTGCGTGCATTTGAGGTCAGCTGGAGCTCTGCCGCACCTGCATAAGTAAAAGACTCCTTGCCAATGAAATGTAAATTTGGCTCTAAGTCTACGGCTGCTTGCAACAAACTGGATCCTTCCATGTCAGCATTATTTTGTGCATTTTTCGGCGCAGACACATGTGTCACAGCTATTGTTTTTTCGCATCCATTTGATGGCTTCCAAAGACCTTCAGCTAAGTTTTAGTTTTGGCAATGATGCCAAGCAGCCAAATCACAAAGCCTTTGCTGCCACTGCACTGTTAAGTCAGCCTCAGCTTGTATTTTGTCTTTTAGGAAACAGTTGACATTTTCTATTAGCTCCATTTTTTGGTTCAGGTTTGACAACATTGCACCTTGGTCGTGAATTGTTTCTTTTAGGGCTTCGTAAAGCTTCACAAACGGTATCAGGGCAAGAGAAGATGCTGCCAGGACATTGTTGTGGGTTTGCATGAAGCCGCAGAAGATAGACTAGCCTTTGCAGGTACGTGGGAGATATTTTCTGCCCCAATACTCAAATGATTCGAGACATCATCATTTGTCACTTGGGCTTCTAATGAATGCACATTGCTTTGAGCTAACACGGACCTTTTTACACTATTTCTTTTCCTCGTTGTCGCCATTGGAATGCTTGTATTATTCTTGGCATATTCTGAAGATTGAAAAGGCAAAGTAGATCGCGTAGGTCTTGTTGTCGACTCATGCATTTTATTTATGTTGGTATTATCAGAGTATGCCGCGACATACAAAACTGCCAAATCCGGAGCGAAAGGCTGGTCCAAGGGGTTCCAGGTTGTAACCCTGGCAGGCAGCATCTGGCACTGGTGTGTATTTCCCCGATTTAGCAATTTACCCTCAGCTTGCGTAGATGGATTAGAAGACGCCATGCACGTCTTGGTGACAGGCGCCTTCACTCTTCCAAGGATTTCTATTTCAGGCGGGGCGTCATCAATAATGTAATTCACTGGCTGTTCAATTATGTTGGTGTCATTGGACATCAAAACCTGCACTTTCAATGATCATTCTGCAGGTATCTCTTTAGTACTCTCATTGAGCACTGCGTGATAGCGTAGCACCTTTTTCCCAATAGGCACCAAGCCATCATCATTGATTACGTGCAATTGCATCAGTGTATGACTTTTCAGAGCAGCACTTAACAATTTCTGAGATAGTCCAGGTATAGCAACAACATTTTTGACTGACGCCATCAGCCGTGCGTCAGCGTCGTCTGTCAAAGATTTAGGTGAACTCAGTGCTGCGGTGTGTTTGGCAGTGGCACTCACTGGCTGTGTGCCCAGCTTTGAACTTTAAGATATTTTTACTAATGAGCCGTTTGCACTATGTAAATGATTTTGTTCTACTTCATTTAATGGAGGTTCAACATTAGGTACCATCATCAGGTCCGCATCAATGATCTCAAACGGCGAGTAAAAGAGCTCTGTATTGTCGAGACTAATTATCGTCCTCTGCATTTCAGGCATCAGGTTTGAGACAGGATCCAGATTATTTAAGGACAACAAGG
Source organism: Ambystoma mexicanum (assembly GCF_040938575.1). Taxonomy (NCBI): domain Eukaryota; kingdom Metazoa; phylum Chordata; class Amphibia; order Caudata; family Ambystomatidae; genus Ambystoma; species Ambystoma mexicanum. Next base: position 349,202,740 of record NC_090922.1, read on the forward strand.
CGGATTGAGGGAACACTATTGAGGCAGACATGTCCGGCCTCTGAGGTTCATTCTGGTCCCAATTTTCACAGCCACTAGAATTTAAAGGCAGCATAACAGGAAGAACTGAAGACACAGCCAAGTCCGCCTGGGGCCTTGATTCCAAGCTGTCAATAACACCTGTATCCGCCGCCCCCATTGACTGGACAGTATGGTTCCTCGGTAAGGCAACAGTCTGTTTGCTTACCTTTCCTTGCGTCGCATCTGCTTTATTAGCGACCGCCCAGGGGTTCAGCATGCGGCGTTGCTGTAGCGTTTTGTGTCAAGTCTGGGGACCAGATTTTTGCGAGTCTGCCATGGCCCCGCGACCCGCAACCTGCAGCAGACTGGGAACTTGGAGCCGGAACTCTGCGCCACGCTCCGTGCTCTCAATGTGTTTATATTGATAAACACAAACGCATGACTTCCCTCATAGTGCAGCTCCTATAGCAACAACAACGTGGAGACTGGGGCAGACTGGGAACTCAGAGCCGGAACTCACTTGGCCTTTAACAGTGATGGGAAGGCACTTTTCTCACCATGAGAGATTTTTTGCTAAGTCTTTCTTCCATTTCTCCATTAAGCGCCAATCATCCTATGCACCTGTGATGCCTCATGATATGAACAAATCCTTCCCGATTGTCTAGACTCTGTGGTAACCCTGGGACTGTCTGCTGCCTTCCCCCATACATCCTTCTCATTTAGGTTTGCTTTGTCTCGCATCAGAGTTCACCATAGTCTGGGTGCTGAGGTCCTATGCTGCTTCCCAGCATAAAGGCCCCTACTGCAGTCAGTGTCAGCAGCATATAGTGCCGGACGCCTGATAAAGACTGGTCTAACAGCAATGTGACATTAACCCTAAAGCAAGTGCTCTCATAATACTGTTCATTAGCAACAGTATATTTCTATGTTAAGTATGCAAACTGAAAAAAAGAGAGTTACAAACTTAAGGAATGGCAAGAAAGAAACATAAAACAGTGGAATACTTCAGTCAACAAAGGAGAAAACGCAAAATGTTAAAAATGGAACTATGCCAGCACAAGATGTACATGACCTCTTGACTGTCTGGATTAGCAATAGTGACTACAGTTGTAAGTGCATATCAAAACACTAAGGAGTCAATTTATACATGTGAGCTTATGCAGCCTAATGTCAGAAGCTTTCGCTGCATCCACCATTTCCAATTAACTTGAAAGAATAACAGAATCAATGTGTAAAATAGAATGATGTGCATAAAATGCCACTTATGCTAATTTGTACAGTCCCTTTTATATCACAAGCCACCAAACCCCTTCTATTTGCCTGCTGTTGCAATAAATTGCCAGACATCAGTGTTGATAAGCATTAGACATCACTTTTGATTAGCATTAGACATCACTTTTGATTAGCATTAGTCATTTGCAATGATAAACAAGCGTCGGCCTCCTACCAGATCCCAGGCAGAGACTGTGGAAGAGGAGACCACCGTCTCGCAATCCTGCATTTCACCCCTGCCTACAAGTCCGAGACCTTCCCACCCACCTGGCCCCGGTGTCTGTCTGTGTACCTTGTGTGTTACATTCCACATCCCCTCTGCATGCAACAATATCATGGGGCCTCTGCTGCTTGGTGCTAAAGTACTGCCCAACAGCTAAAAGGAAAGTTTGGAATAAGCACCACCTATGAGACAAAACTATATAGCCTCACGAGGAGTCATTTAAGTACCACCTAGGAGCCACAACTCATTTTTACACTGATGCGGCACTCATTACCTAAAACTATTTGAACTAAGTATACACATGGGGGGGTCATTACAACCCTGGCGCTAAGGGGTTAACGGCACCGTAAAGAGCGTCGGCGCCGTTAAACCCTTAACGCCTGATTCACACTTTAACGCCTGCTTTTTGCAGGCGTTAAAGTCCAAGGCGCTAAGCGACCTTGGTGCTAATTACGGCACCGTAATTTACGGTGTAGTAATTAGCGCCTTCCCCATCCCCATTATGCCCTATGGGGCAAAAATGGGAATGGGGAAGGGCAAATGGTGAATGGGGAATTACCGCCCCACTCACCTTGGAATGGGGCGGTAATTCAGCCATCCACCATGGCGGAATCCGGCATGGACCATGGTGCTAATAGCGCCATGGTCCACCGCCTGACTTGTAATGAGGGTCAAGGAGATTCCCTCCCTCTACAATGCCACATCACTTTGCATATCTCGGAAATAATATTATCGCTGCACATGCTAGCACTAAAGAACCACCAAAAAGCCAAAACTAACAATTCACTGCAACTGCTTCATTTGCATTCGGTAATCTGAAAACAGAACTTTTGCAGGCAAAATGGGTTGAACCGTGTGCTCACGGCCATCTCTTTTTAGACGCCAGTCTGATATAAATCAGCAGGTAGCAACTTCTTGCAAATTAACTTTAGCTAAAGCCAGTCACCAAAGAGCTCTAAATAGTAAAGTTTGTAAAGTTATAAAGATGAATTGTAGCGTCTTTGACCAGCTGAAAATCCCAGCTTCGCATCTGGAGCGGAAAATAACGTTACAGAAGGTTCATGTTCTTACCGTGTGCACATTTTGTGTGTAATGTGGTTTGCTAGTAATGCTGCTGTAGGATCACAACATGAATCTCTTTTAACCGTTTAAATGAGCAAATATCAGACACGCAAATGCTGGATTTCTTTGCTAATGCCCCTGAGTACTTTCATGTGCGTTTTCCTCCGTTATCTGTATGGGCACTTCGCCAATGGTCTGCGTGTCTTCAGTGCTCACCGTCAAATTATTAAGCAAATCGGCCCCTAAAATCAGCCCCTACGAATGTTAAACATGTAGGAAATGAGACGGATTGAACATTTCCCCTGGAGACTTGGAACAAATTGGTGGCTACATATAATTTTCATCTGGGACATGTGCTGCCTGGGAGCACAAGCTAAACCAAACCCGTGTGCACTATTTTAAGGATCTTGAGTAGAGGGTTGCTCGTCTTGAAGAAAAGAAGCCCAATTTAACATCTGGGGCCAGATTACAGAAATTTTGCACAGGTGCAAGTGCAAAGTTGCACGGTATTAGCACTAGGGCAAGCCCTATTTTTAAAAACAGTGGCACACACTAGAAAACTACTGCACCATGACAAGGGCAGTTCGACATATTAAAAGCACCAAGGCAGACATTGCCCTAGTGCAAAAAAGATGAATTTCTACTGAATGTTTGCACCAGGGCAAAGTTTGCCCTAGTGCTAATATGGAATGGTATTAGCACTAGAGCAAACTTTGCCCTGATGCAAAAATGTATCAAAAATGTATCTTTTTTGCACTAGGGCAAATTTTGCCCTGGTGCTTTTAATATGTCAAACTGCACTTGTCATGGTGCAATAGTTTTTTAATGTGTCCCAGTGTATTTAAAAATAGGGCAAACGTTGCCCTAGTGCAAATACCGTGCAACTTTGCACTTGCACCAGTGCAAAGTTTCTGTAATCTGGCCCTAGCTGTCTATCTAAGTGAGCAGCTCTCTGGAGAGCATTCTGGACCCTTATTAGCCAATAGGATCTGAATAAGGCGAGGCGCGGAGTTGCCAAAATGAGATCTTAGATGGTTTCATTGATAGGGAAATAGCGTTGATAAAATGGGCCGCGGAATATGGTAAAATGTCCTGGCTCTGTGCTTGATCAGCATTGGACTAAGCTGATCAGCAAGCCCTTACCCTCATGTGTAGATTCACACCACCAGAGCCTATATTCTATGCCTGATGAGTTTACCCAAATCATAAACATAACAGTTTACCCGGGTGGCTTTCGGTAACCTAGATATGCTGCGTGGGTTTATGATCCCTAAATACGTATTAGATACATTTGCAATAAGATTAAACCAACACTTAGTAAAACCAACATATTGCAACATATTCACACTGTCTGGATAAAATAAATCTTTCTAGAGTCAGTCTGGAATGCACTAGAAGCACACCCCATTCGGTGACCACTACACATACAAACAACTCGGAACAATTCTTTAGGAACACCAGGGGGCAATCATATTTTCTTTCCAGAAAGGGATTACAGAAATGTCGCATCCTCCATTATGGAGCTAGTTTCTAAGCATGGCACGCAAAAGCCATTTCAACATGTTAATTGATTAATCACAATAATATAGCACAAAACATACATGTTTGATATGACATGAAATGCCATGCTGCCCCATTCCATTCAGTTTCCATTTCATCCACCCTATCACACACTCTTTGTTTGAGCATTTCCTTTCATTGCCATCTCTTGATGAAGGCGAGACCTTCTTGCCACAGAACTTGTTATGGTTGCGGTTTTACTTTTCTACCATCAGCCAATCATATGCTACGTGCCGGCTGAGAAAAGTCAGCAAATGAAGCACTTGGCGCCATAGCTGTGGACCCCCGCGGTTTAGGATCTTGGCTGTCCTGAGATGGCTCTGGATTCTTCCTCAGACGAAACATTTAGCACAATTAAGTTGTATGGTAAGAAGGCCTATTATTACAGCGCTTAGAAGTGGTGGAATTGGGCATTCAGTTTTATATACAAAAGTGACTATAATTTGTATTACCGACAGGGAGAGGTGTTCAGAAGTTCCCCTGAGTGAAATAGCCCTGTTATTGTTCCTGAGAATTCAATGATGGGGCCCCCCCACTGCCACCAGCACCGAGTACAGAGACGTATGGGACCTCTGGGATGAAAAGAATGAGTTAAGAAAATGGTCATTGGTCAAGAAGACCAGTATGAGGACAGATCCAGAATCTTCTCTAAACTGGTCTACTTTCCTAAAAAAATAAATGCGCAGCACAACCCCATGCCATGAATATCAAGCAGCCAATAAGAGGGTCTGTTTCAGAACACGAGTTTGGAATTCATTGACGGATTGCACTAGGAAACATTGCTTTGGTCTCACATTGCGCACACGTGGTAATCGTGCTACGGTTGCTCAGATTGGCACGAACATGCTCCCTATTCTAAGCTCTCTCTTCTATTGCCATACTTCTGGATCTCTCCGCTGCATTTGCTATTGTCCATCTTTCTATTCTCCTGTCTTCTCTTCTGTTCGGAATGGTTCGGTTCTCATCTTCTTACTCGTGCTATTTTCCTGGCTTGCTTAATCTTCCTCTACCTTTCCCGTCACTTATGGAGTGCCCTAAGGCTCAGTTCTAGGGCACTTACTTTTTTCTCTGCATACTATTCCACTGACCTCTAATATTTCTTCTTTCGGAGTCTCCCATCATCTTTATGCAGAGGACTCACAGATCTTTCTCTCCTTTTCTTCTTTTACCCCTTGCTTGCAATCTACTCTTTCCTCTTGTCGTTTGGCTATCCAATCTTCATTTTCTGCACCTGAACCCTTCTAAGATGGCGGTCACCTTTTTTCCTGCTTCCACTATTGTTCCCCCACTTCTCCTTTCCGCCATCTTCTATTCTACCTTTGTCTGCCGCCCGTAATCTGGGCATCATCTTCGACTCCTGCTTATCCTTTTCTTCCCACATTTCGGTCATCTATCAGCTCTACAACATCCCGAAAGCGCATGGAATGTCTTACTTCTCAAACATTTACTTTTTACTTTCCCCTCTCGTCTTTTCTTCTGCTCTTCCATTCTCTTCGGCCATCCCACCTTCCGACTTGCTCCTCTGCTCCCCACTGCTACATTTACAAATCTTCTGTTTGCTTACCTCTCCATTTACCTTCTCGTGCATCTATTTACCCTGTTCTTCTTTCTGTTCACTAGCTTTCCTTTAAGTCGCGTTTATTGTTTAATTTCCTTAGCATTATTTTTAAATGTCTCCATTGTCTTGCCCCTCCTTATCATTATTTTCTTGTGGCCTTTTATTCGCCATCTCCTTCTCTTAGGTCTCTATATCAATTTCCTCTGTCTATTCCTGGTCCCCCCTTCCTTCTTCCCTCGCTCGTAAGCACTGCAGCACCTTTCCTCTGTCTCTACGTTTGATTTCTTCTTTCTCCCTTTTTAAATGCCGTCTCAAGTAACAACATCTTTCTATCTGATAAATCTGCTTTCATTTTTGTTTTTTACATATTATTGTACTGCTCTAGTTTGTCTAGTTTGTAAAGCGCTTTGCCTCATGGCGCTATAAAAATACTATAAATACAAATACTTGTCTACTCAATGGAGCAGGTATCCTTCATTCTCGTCCAATCTTTTCCACAATACAACACACTCCCTCAAACAATTCTTGGTGTACTATAACATATATTTATTATTTTTCATCTGGAACCTGCCTTACAGGGACGTCATTTCACCAAAATGCCAGGGGTAGCGGAACTGATATCACACGAATCTTGACCCCCTGATGGCATCACAGGAAGTGATGTCATCGGACCCCACCCCTACGTGATATCGCAGGAAACGATGGAACACAACCTTTCACCCGTTGACAAAACAGGAAGTGGCATCACATAGCATTGTACACTACGAAAAATATGATTATGATATCACTATAATGTGATGTACATTTCATACAAGAATGGATCGCCATATGATCATTAAGATCAGTGTGTATAGGCCCATATTACCAAATAACTGTGAATGAAAGCAGACGTCCATGACCAAATGATAATGATGTGTTATTATATAGCACTTACGCTTAAGCTCTTTATATAGAAGAAATATACACCCAATATCACCCAACTGGGATGGTACTCATTTATCAACCTTAGAAGGATGGAAGGCTGAGTTGAGGCGTTTGAGAACAGACAAAATCAGTGACTCACCCCCTGAAGTGTGCCTGAACCTTTAATGAGTCTAGCAATTATTGTATAGAATTCCAAAAAGACACATTACTTGGTATTCCTATTCTTTCTTATTTAGGGTCACTGCTGAAAGTGTTAGATTTGTGGCACCCCTGTTCTTATTTTTATTCTTTTTTTAAGGGGCCTGAACAAGAAAGCCTACCACTCCAGAAGTAAAGAGCCAAAAGGTGCCGAGGAGCTTGCATTACAAAAAAAAAAAGTTTTTTTTTTCTTTTTTGTTTTTTAGAGGTCACAAGGGAGACCTCTGGTGACCCCTAAATGACATCACTGCTGCCTTAGCCACAACCAATAACAATATATAACAATTCAAAGGGTACCTACAAGTACCCCTCTCCCCAAACCACAACTCCCCTTCATTACCTAACTGAAAAAGGGTGGGTGGGCATTCAATTGCGTCACCTGGGCTTGGGGTTTGAGGCTGAGCCGCTCGTGCACAGCCTCCTAGGTAGTGAGCGCTGCCCTGATGACCAATCCAGGCTGGGATCGCACTACACGTCAGAGGACCACCTCACAGTTATCCTCCAAACGGCACCACATAGATTTTGAAGTCTTCTGGGCCTCATTGGGAGGCCTGTCACAAATGACACCAAGGTGAATAATTTTAAGGTGTGACTAAAGGCGGCTTTATTTCAATGCCGGCCCGTTTTTAACATACACACATACATTATTCGTATTTGCATCTATTAAATGGTCTATCACATTTCAACATGTTAATCCCTTAATGCATGCATTGCCTCCTCCGGTTTCACAGCTGTTTTCTTCCAGCATATTGCTTTTTTTTACATGAATAGTTTGCTCTTTCTGTCCTTTCATTGGCCAGTATTTCCTTCCTCTCATCCATTCCTTCACAGACGTAACTGCCTGCCCTGGAACCAGGTATACTTCTTTCTCCTTCTCTCTTTTCCACAAATTTACATACTCCCCAACGCTTCTTAACATTTTATTGCATAACATTTATTTACTGTTTTACTCCTGGCACACTGCCCGAACCTGAGCCTATGGGGTACCCGTGTCTGCCCAGATGGTGTTCTGATGCATCACCCTGGACTTCATTCCTTCATCCCCACTTTCTGAGACCTTCCACTCTGCTCCTCTGCTTCATCATATAGATCGCCATCCCACAGAATGAAAGGTGAATAGGCAGGCCTTTCAAATTGTATGACATCATATTGCGTACTGATCACTGTTAGGAAAGATTTCCATTTATGTGTAATTTTCCTTCCGGTTGTGAACCCCCCACCCCAAATGCTGTGCTCTGCTGGGCTTTTGCTCACCCTTTTAAGGGGAAACTGACATGCCCTTTAGACATGCCCTTCAGACTGTCAGTACTGGGAGACTTTGTTTCCCTTAGTCTTTCACTTTTTTGCCAGTTCTTGGTAACTTTTTATCAGTGCACAATGTACCTTCCAGTACAGTGCACTGGGATCTCTTTTTCATTTTTAAGGCCCTAGACACCCTCAAAGGATTTTTGGTGAATGTACAAGTGTGCCCAGAACAGAGCTAGTGGCAGCAGTGGCCATGACACAAAGTCCTTTGTTCTGTCCTTTGGCCATTTTGCCCCTTAGCCTTCTCCAGGTTGAGCTGACCTGGAAATTCCTTATTTGGTCAAGCAGGCTCCCGCGCAAGCCGAGGCTTTCGCAGGCTTCTGCATGCCTTGCGTGTGTGCGCCAAGGAGGGCTGGACCTGTCTAGTTCCAATACACATTCTGGGTGCCAGGATGTCTGGTGTGCTGTGATGACTGTAACCACTGTGGTCCATGATTGGTCCACGTCAGGGATGGTTGAATGTGAGCAGATCTCCCATTGGTCGCCCTTCATTTTAGCGCAAAGCAAACTTTGGGTAAGAGAAGGCACCCTACACCCATTCCAGGTCGATCTTCTGAGTTCACACCAAACTTAGTAAAGGAGCAAAGTATCCTGAACCGAAGAAACAGATCTGTGGAATGCTGGAAGGTTTGGCACCCTGACCCCGCTGTTGTCCCGTCGGAGCCTCTGTTTCTTATTGATCATAGAAGGCCTTCAAGGGTGCTTCGACCCTTTGGATTAGTGGGACCAACTACTCCCGGCACCTCCTGCTTAACCTGCAAACGAGCCCCTTCGGAAGTGATCCTGGACCGCCCAGTGAACTGATCAGCTCGTGCAGGACCTTTGCTCTGGAATTGCTGCCGTATTGAGTTTTGACTTGAGACGTTGGGAACCGTAAGCTCTTGTTAGAAGGCACTGTCCTGCCAAATTTCATACACCTAGCTTTCCTAGATCTGGAACTAGGAGAGTCCGCCCGGACCCGAACCTATGGGGTACCCGTGTCGCCCCGCTGTGGTAACGAGCTTCGTGGGTGCCTTGCTGCTGTGCCCCACTGTGTCCTAAGATGAGCTGCAGTGGAACTGACCCGATCCCTTCCCCAGAAGGAAAGAAAAGGCCACTATTGTGACACGGACTGAAGTCCTGGAACGCAGCCGCTGAGAGCCAGAGCGACGCGCAACTGCTGGACTCGAACCTACGAGCGAACTGGACTTGACTGGCGAACCTTGGTCTGGACTGCGTCAAGGGTTGGTGAGTACTTGCAACACTTACTAGTGGCCCCTGGTGCACCATAGACTTTTACGCACGAGTATCTCCCAAGGGCCACTCACCTTTGTTTGGCTAGCCTGCACTTCCATCCTATTCCTGATTCCTGGAAATTGCTCTGCTCTCTTGTGGAGACCCTCCTTGCATAGTGGAACTTTATTCTTCATCACCTCACCCCCTTCATGCGACACTACAGCCCCTTGAAGAGACCCGTTTTGTACATAAATGCATGATCGAGCGCTGCCGCGCTAAACATCCTTTTGAGCACAAGGCTCTACACTTCATAGGGAATGGACTGCCTATTAGTTAGGGTTGTGATTCTTGAAGAACTGCCTAAAGTATATTTGCACTGTCTGACCCTCTTCTGTTACAGTTTGCGGATCCATACTTGCTTAATATTGCTTTAGGATAATAATGAATGTATATATGTTCACTAGTATATGGTTGTGTTAGAATTGTTAATATTACTGAAGTTTCATCTTGTGTATGACTTAAACGGCTTTCAATAAATGTATATGTATTTTTGATATATACACCTTACTGAGAGTAATTTGTGGTGTTGTTTACTGTGTGTGCTCATTGTCGACCTTCGATCACCCTCGCCCCTCCTGAAACCTAGTCTTGACCGCCGCCAATGCTACCTTGATTGGTCTGGCTTGTCCAGAAGGTTTCCCTGTTCCAAGGCACTAGGCTGGACTTCTCAACCTCTGACCACCAGCTCAGAATTCAGAAATCCATGTTAACATTCACCCAAGAGTTATGCAAGCATCTGTCATTGCTCTGTCAATTTCCTTTCTAGCCCTGTCCATCACTGCCATGTTACTAGCCCCTCTGCACATTCTCCACCAAAGCAACTGGATGCACATGACTCTCCTGACTGGCCATAACCCCAACTCTTTTTTATCATCTTGATCCACTTCAGGCTTTTCAACTGAATCAAATAATTCTCGGCAAGGTGAATGATTATCATTTTAAAACCGTTTTCTCTTTCCTTGTAGCTCAAAAAATCATTGGTAGTAGCTGTCCCCATATCATAACCTTAGCCCCCAATCACAATCGTTCCATCTTGCATCAAGATTGCCCCCGCTGTCTCACGAGGTGTGCTCCTCCTCACGTAGCTTCCAGACAATTTCACAATTGAGGGGCTGCCTATCCAGGTCTCTTTCTTGCGTTCTGGATCTAAAACAAACAAATTCATATTAGCATTTGCCCCCTTCCGGTAATGCCATACCACTTGTCTGATTTATCACGTAATCATCCCTGACCTCCAGATGCTCAATGCCTTCAGCACCAACCGAGACACCCTAACCTGGCCCCCTCTTAAACTGCCCCGATGCAACATGAGTGCATTCCAAACAACAGAGGGTTCCTCCCTGCCTCCTCCAGATAGGTCTGCAATACTGCCAAAACTTGTCTCGATCTCCTCATGAATAAAATAGCGTCCATTTTTCTTTTTTCTATTCAGCTCCCAGAAACCTTTTAACTCCGTCACTGGGCAAATGTTCTCCTCCCCTGACCATCCCAACACCATCCCACAACCTCTTGTTCTTTGATCCATCATGCTTTTTCTGATCATCAAGTGCATCCCACCTAACATCTCTGACCTGAAGACCTATTAATCCTTTGCTTCCCAGAACCATCACTATGAGCAAAGCCCAGAGCACGCTACATTCCCAGCCTGAGTGGCGCTCCCTTCCTCTCTGTTCTACTAGTCCCCTAGGGATCTCAACCGATATTCTTGTCCGAGAGCCTGTCATGCACTTAATTGCCTACCCCATCCTACTATCAACCTCTTTCAAATGTATCCTGCTGAAGGCTCGGAACCCCTTAACTAACCTCCATAGAGTGCACCCCCAGCCAACTTTGCTTTTATTGTCAAGGGCAACAACCCCTTTTAAATAAGTGACAATCTATATTTCACAACAATGTTCCTTCCCAATTCCTCTATTTCCTTATTTGCTCCCACCCAAACCTTGATCCAATTTCCTGAAACTCAGCCCATACCACTCTGTATGATATCTGTGTGGAACCTGGAATGGGACTTTCCAGTAGGGCTACCATCTTCAAATTCCTAGGGCCCATATTCCCGCCAGCGCCAGCATTGGCCACCAATCCACTGCTATATCCGGCGCACGGAATATCAGCCACTGCAAAAAAGAACACGTGCAAACAAGGCAGTTTTCCACATCTGGAAAATTCTTTACCCTGAAAATAATACTAATTCTCAAGCAAAACAATAGCATCCACTGCAACAGTGCCAGAACCCAGTTGTCATTGTTCATCTGAACGTGTACAATGTTCATGCTCTCATTGACCACCACAAACGTCACTTTTCTGTTTTCTCATTGCCTGTCCCCCAGCTGCAGCATCAGAATAAAACTCTGGGAATGCAGCACTGTGCTTCTTCTCAGGGCGTGCATTTGGCCGTTCTTTAGCATGCCATGTTCCCTTCAAGTAAAGCCCCAGACCCTCAAACCCTCCTGCATCCAGGAGTACCTCCACTTTCCATTGAACCAGATCGTCATGAAGAAAGATTGACAGGCTCAGGCTCGCCTATAGGGCAATAGGCCCATGGCCGAAGCAAAGATGCAAAATGCTGGTGTGGACCAGTTTTTCTTGGTCAAAGTGGGACACATTTTTGGCCAGTGTGGGCCAGTTTGATGAGTTACTTCACTATCTGGCTAATTTTTTTGACCAATGTTGCTGAATAAATATTCTTTAAAATGCACAATTTGCATGGCATTTTATCAACCCCCCCCTTTGGGTACTATTCAAACAGTGTAATAAAAGTAATGAATAGCCATTTGCAACTGTGGGCCACTTTTACATTGGTGCCCGGGACAATTTTATGGCCCAGTCCGACCCTGAATATTGATTCTCTGTTATAGTCTTCCAATGTAGTGGCACTAAATATTTGGGACCTCCATATTGTGCATCATCACCCCGATAATATGGTGAAGTGGCTTGACCTGTGAAAGGACTAATACTAATTGTCTGAAGAAAACCCTCCCAGTTCCCCTCCCCCAACCCAGCACCATTATCATACCTTCTGTCTTCGCACCTCCCTTCCTTTCTGCCCCTGGTCCTGGCTTCCTTTCTGCCCCTGGTCCTGGCTCACTTGTACAGCCCACCTTCTCCCTCCCTTGGTCCAACCTCCTTATCAGCCCTACTTGCTCCTCCCCAACAAAGGATCACTCTGCAGCCTGCGATGCTATCAGCAGCATTGTAGCCACCTGTGTGCCAAAGCCTGTGACGTCATACCTGGACTGCTGCTGGAAGCGGGGTTAAGACAGGAACCCCGTCCAGCACATGCAGTGCTTTCATGCTTGTATGGGAATGTCGCTCTGGTGTATACCCACCTGTTGTATGACCATCAAGCCCCCCACTCCACTATTAAACACTGCCTGACCTCCCACCGCTCCCATAGTGGGACAAGCTAGAAGCGACACATGTGGCACAGCCAGCCAACTCACAGTGTGCGTGTCCACAACCATCCTTGTGCGTACCATCAACTTTAACCAAAGCTCTGAATCAAGCTTGCCCATGCCACTGAGGTATCCGGTAAGACTATCCCCGTATATATGGTCAGAAAAGGCTGTGGCACGTTTATATATGGTGACCATACATATAGGGTCAGAGAGAGTGGGGGTTGCAGGAGTGTCCCCAAAATGTTCAATGTGATCATGTTCCTGCAAACCACAGCCATTATTTGGCAAAATGTTTGTCATATTACATTTCTGCAGGGACATTCTCACATGGAACCTCCAGGGATTGGTCATCCCTGAACCACAAATTTAACTCCTCATCAAAGTGCTGCCTTATAAATCCCCCAAAATTCACCATGGACTTCCTAATCATATCCTTGTATTTAAATAATGTGACACTCTGCTCCAGGAACTTCTCACAATATATACTGGCATAAGTCTGATGGACAATTCTTGATTGTCGTCAGAAACCTGGGGGACCCTGTGCCTCCTCGTCAGTTCCTTATCTGCCTTTTTCAAGCCTTACTTGCATCTCACTTCTCTGTGTAACAAACTAAACATTTCCACACTCTCCCCAGCACATATTATTTCTTCTGTGGTCTTCGTCATGTGCGCCCACAGCAGCTTTGAAATAGCGAGGTATGGCAACTTGACATACTTAAGGGCCACTTCTCGACCTCCAAACCCACTCTTTTTTTCTTTACTGTGATATAGTTTATTAAAAAGTTTCACAAATTAAAAAACAACATCTACACATAGTACAAATAGTCATTTAATTCATCCACCTATTTCCCATGAAAATATACTTTTCCCTTTTAATTCATGGTCACTAAAACATCCATATAATTTCATCACAATTTGATATAAAAATGTTATCTGAAAGTGCATGTATACTTTTAAGAAACCTAATAAGTGCAACAATCAGTGATGTGTCTGTCCCATCCATTAATCATGCCCAGAGGTTCTCACTAATCAGCATGCTAGGATTGTGCACACATCTTTCAACCACAATCTTCTATATGATTGTGTGTCCTTACAGTGCAGAATAAGATGTTTTAAAGTTCCACATTGTTTGGGATTTGTACACAATCTACAGGTTATATCTCTTTTCTCCAGACCACGAAAGGGACCCAATCTCTCTAAGGTACCTAACACATTAATACCAATAACGCTTAATAGGGTAGCAAACCAGATACTTTGGAATTTGTTAGGGAAGTCTACACAATTTTGCATATTCTGATTACAATATGGATCGGCATAGTTTGTGCAACTGTTGGCACTGATCATATATTTTCAGTTTTTCAGTATCTTATCTGGATTTCCCACAAAATCATCAATATCACTATCCAATTCCAAAAGTACTTACTTGCATTCCTGTGTAAAGTTTGTTATAACTTTAGATGAATTGTCCCAATATATGTTGTTGAAGTCTTTGTACAATGAGTTACTAACTGGATTCAAAATCGTATAAACAATATTCAGCTTGTTTCTGTTTAAAATAGAGTTGGAATACTTTAATCCCAATTCATAGTGGATTATAGTTTGAGGAATTGCTTTTGGTACTCCCAGTGTCTTCTTCCAAAATACCCCTTCTAAATGATCCGATACTATGGGCTTCGGTAATGGCACTAATTCAAACCCATAAACTAAAGTGGGTATCACTTTCCCACAATAAATATTTTTTAGAGGAATTAGTGTATAAGCACAACACTTAGATTTCATTTTCTGAATCTCTGGCTATAGCGGAACTAGCTTATTTCTTATTATTTGTATCCTATATTTACTGCTAGGTTTCTCCGCTATGGATCACATTAGCTAGTGTATTAGTTGGGAAGTTAAATAGAGCCTTAGTAGTTTTCCAAAAGGAGTTTGAAGACTTATCCTTCATACTAAGTAACACATTTCTGTTATCCTTTATATATTAAAATTGCCTGTGACTTTTCACCCAATTACGGTATTGGTGTTTCAGTTTTCTTATACTTTCTATCATCAATAGCTGACCATCACAACACTCCAGAAGTAAGGGCCTAATGCTTCGCTAAAGTTTGGTTGTATACATTTTTAGTGGTAAAATGCATTTTTTCTAGCAGGTCTGTTATTTTTCATCAAGTGACCATATCTTTTTCCATCTATTTGACAGTAAATCTCTACCTTAATAGATTCAAACTCAAAAACTTTAGTGCTTATATTTTCTATTAATACCATTACTGTTTCATTACATCTCTTTATCACATTGGGTGACCAGACAAGGCGATTTCCAACAATATTGGGTTCTAACAATATGGCTCCCTTTTTGTTATCTTGATGATTGAGAGGGAAACAACATGGCAAGGATAGACACGAATGATGACTAAATGCAGACGACTCTAATTCTTTGACAGTAAGTATAGCCACAAAGATAGAGAGCGGAAAATATAGTAAATATTCGAATACGCCTCCCCCTGTTTCTTTGTGGTCTGACTAGGGACATCCCCTGCGTATTTTCATTTATTTTTTGTCGACCCCATGCCATCATAAAGTTGGACCAGCGATTTCCATCAGCACAAGTCCCCTATTCATTTCAAAAGGGGGCATCCACTTCATCTTCATTCACCAGATCTGGGCCAGGGCAATTAATGTCTCACGTGAATCAGGATTGTATCCCATTTCATAACCTTTTGCCAGTCATCCAACAGATCTCCCAAAATATCCAATAATGAACCAAGATTTGTTCTTAATGGAGTCCAGTATATTGTAATCAGTAAAATTAGATTCCTTATTTGTAAAACCATCATGATATGTTGCACTCACTGCTACTACGTTATCTGAAGGAGACTTCCATTCCTCAGCTAAAAAGCCTAAAGTCGTTTTTGGGCCAATCATGAGACCTCCAAAATGGAAGACATGTATGTCCTTTATTTGCTGGTTTTAAAAAGATGGAGTAGCTGTCTAGAGAAGGAGTCTCGCGAAGACAAACCTGCTGTGATAAAAATATATCATAATTTGATAAACTAGGAAATGTACTATTAGAATTCTAAAAACTTGAATGGCCTCTTCAATTACAAGACATAAACTTTAGATTGTAGGTGCTAAAGGTGATTTCTTACTGCAGCTACAATTTTATTTTCAATCAAGGCTGCTGAGAGCCTGAACCATCCCTCTACATCATTCAGATCCTTTTTTTACTCTTGATTGCACTGTTCTAGCACCACAATCACATATTGTGCAGCACAATAAATCTTTATCATCTCTTCTCTCCTCCTGCCTTTTTATCGACCTCGGTGGCTTGTTGCCACAATTTTCCACCACTCTGTTAACATAGGAAAAAACATCTACTCCAAGGCTGAGAAAAGATTCCACCTCTTTCAGTAGTAGATTATAAATTAGTCTTGAGTATAAATGCACTACTACTAGGCTGATTCTTTGTATATTTATGAATTCCACTTGGGCTACATCCTTAGTTCTCACTGAGCGGAGGGAGGGAATTTTCTGCAAAGGCGCCAACAGCGAGTCTCGATTAAGTGGCAAGTTTCACACCTATGTGTTGCTGCTGCTGCTGTGCCTCTGCCTGTGCCATGGCTCTTGCTGCCTGCACATCCTCCTCCGGCTGGGGTGCAGTTGTTGATGTGGCTACCCCTGCTGGACGTCCGACTCCCAACTGTGGCAGGGATGTGTCCTCCACCAGCCTGGCCGCAGGGTCAGAGGCAGCTCCACAGGGTACCCAGGTGATACATGGGTGGGAAGATGGCATGGAGTACGACTGGCGCATAGGGGGTTCAATTGAGGAGGGGGTCAGAACAAGGTCCAGCAAACGGAGGAATCCGGCCCTGGTGAGCTGTCCCAGTAAGTCAACGCGGTCAACAAGCCATTCCAGATGACGTGCAGTCTCCTCATGAAAAGACTGCAGGTCACCTCGCATGGCCCGTTGATGCAACGCCACCCCACCCAGGACAGGCTCAATCGGATCCCGGATAGCCACGTCCACAGGGAGAGGAAGGCCAGTTGTTGTAAGCGGATCCCCTCCCTGAAAACAGGTCTGGACGTAGGCATCCCTGCTGGTGCGGGATGATGCAGTCACAGGGTCGGGGACAGGATTACACACAGGCACCTCCGCGGTGACCTGTGCTGCCTCCTGTCGCTGCCCTCTGAACTGCACCACTAGCATCAGTGGAATCCCCACCTCCAGACCCCGTGTGTGTCCCTTGCACGGCCTCCTCCTCCACCAAACCCCCCACCAACCTGGATGACTGCGTGCCATCTTCCTCCGCCGGACCCTGTGGGGTCTCAGTTGCCCCTTCTGCTGCCGAGGAGTCCAACTCCGACCTATGACTCTTGGACCTTCCCTCAGCAGCTGCGGCCTGGGATGCGGCACCGGACTCCTCACTCCCCGACAAGATGACAACCTGGGAGGGGAGCCGGGCCTTGCATCTCCGGCTCGCGGGATGATCCCTGCCGCTGTGCTCCACAGCATCCTCTCCGCCCTCTTCTTCAGTTGACGCTACAGACAGGGAGAGATAAAACACAGGCATCAGGGCACTGTACAATGGACTGATACACACATGACAGTTGCACATGAGTGGCATTGTTTAACTACAGACACAGCATCACACTCCACGACACAGATGTCATTTTAACTCACACACATGAACATTTCAACAGCAATATTGCACCAGGCAGCACCATCCATACACATACAACAGCATGAACAGCCAAAGGTGAGCCTGACATCACATGAAACACAAGGAGTGCACTAGACATGCACACACGCCACCACACTTACATGCATGTCTACATCTCCTCCAACTGTTGCAGTGATGAGATCACCATACATGTCACATCTGCCATTCATTCTTCTACATATCAGTGTCACGTGCATCCATGTTGCCTCACAGTTGCACACTTGTCAGATACACATACATGCACATGTACACAGTGTAGATACATGCATTATGAACCACCATCCATGCCACAACCATGCCAATGTACATACACAGAAATTCAAACATGTGTGCTCCCACACCTGCATTTGCCCAGCATGCTTACCAACACATACACCATCAATGTTTCTCACAACTGAGAGGACTCACATGTGGCAGCCTCACGCCCATATTCATACACATCCCTACATGGCCCTACATAAACACATGTGCAACCTGCACACTACTGGCACACCACGACACACACAGCGTACTATCAACATGCATGTACACTTACCGCTCGACTCCAGACGGGTCTGTCTCTCAAGGATCTGGACGTAGAGTGCTGGGCATATGCGTTCGAGGACCCTCATTTGATGGTTCGACAGCTGGCCCCGGCGCCCCTTGGCATCTGCTGCCTTAGCGAGGCGCCGGGCCTTGTTGAGGGTCCTGGACCTGAAGTCCTCCCAGCGCTTCTTGACATGATGTAAGTCGTGGACTGCCACCCCCTCCGCGTTGATGGTAGTCACGATGTCCATCCAGATCCTGGTCCGTCCTTCACTGTCGACGCGCAAACTTCCAAAGAGGGCATCATACTGCCCGAGGACTTGCTCCACCAGGACACCAACTTCAGTGGCAGTGAAGCTGGTGGCCCTCTGCCTCTCTGGCTGGGGGTTGCCAGTGCTGCCAGATGGTGTTGTGCTGGACATGGCAACCCCAGAGGCAGGAGTGGGTGGGAAACTGGGTCCTGGGGCTGGGCTGTGGAGCGATGAAATCCCAGTCGTGAGTTTTCGGTTCCAGCAGGGGTGGTCACAGCAACTACACCCCTGGCTGACGTGCAGGCAGCAAATGGCAGGGCACGTGGGCAGCAGGCAGTCAGGCAGCAGCAGATGGCAGGTGGGAGCGTGCTCGGGGCTCTGCGGGGCAGTAATTCGGCCTTCTGGGCAGGAGCGTGGTCTTCCGTGTGTTTTCATGTGGCCAGCTTGATACGGAGTGATTTGGCACGTGAAATAATTGCATGTCAGCGTGTAATTCGAGGAAAGGGCCTTAGCGCGTAAGAGCGTCAGCACACGCATGTGATTTCATTGGACCAAAGGCCCTTAGCGCGTAAGCGCCTAAGTTACATTACGCGCGCGGCCGTTGCCCTCATAGCACATGATGACAGAGCACACGTGGAAAAACTGCACGTCCGAATGTCATCGCGTGTAATTGGAGGAAAGGGCCCGCGTACGCACGTATCTGACGTGTACATGTGAGCCGGTTTAAAAGCTACGTGTAGGACGCCATTTCCTTGTACGTGCTTTTTGTGGAGAGTGAGTGGGTGAAATCTGTACTTCTTGTCGGTTCACACGCGATTACATCACAGCGTTTCTAGTTCGTACTCCCTGTTACCTCTGACAGCTCTTTTCTGATTTTTTGTTGGGCCTGTTTCCTCAAACAGAGTTCACTTCTCCTTTTGTCCTGTCTCCTCAGACAGCGTACAATTCTTCTTTTGGCGGGAGTGTTGCCAACGCGCACACGTGCGTATTTTTCACGTTCTTTTTCCAGGCAGACGGTGAGTTCCGCACGTACTTAGCAACTGGGCTTGCCCCGTGTGTCGCGTTCCCCTTCAGAGGTCATTGTAGGCTGCGTGTATTACACGTACACTTATTTTTGTGTTTCTGGGTGCCACAGCGTAGTGCGGGTTAATTTTTTCACGCACGTGGTCTACGAGGGGTTGCGTGCACGTTAATTTTTGATTTTGGGCTGCCTGTGCGTTGTGTGATCCGTCATCTTCCCCCAGGGGTCACAGACAGCCTTGTTAGAGCACTAGGGTACGAATTCCATCTAGTATCCTACCCCTTTGACCCCTAATTGCCCAGGACAATAGTTTACTGCAACTCCCATACGCACAACAACATCAGTGCCATGGTTGGGAGGTGACCAAGCGGTAAGGGAGGCAAAGGTGGCCGCCCTTCAAAAGGTGGGCGTGGTGGGCGCGGTAGGGGACGTGGCCAGGATTTGCAGGGTGCCCCTATACCCCCATGTGTGGAGGAACAATCAGGGACACCCATACCCCCCCATGGTTGAGGGAAACGTGGCTGACACCATCCCAGCTCAGCCTCTGTTGGACCAGCCCATTGTGGCACCTGACCTGGCACAGGATGACTCCCAGGCTAACTTCCAGGTCAGCAAGTCTAGGCCACGTGTGGCAGTGCAAGTTGTCACCAAGCCACGTGGATCTGGGGCAGCTATGTCATCTGCTGCCCCAAGTATGCAGGGTTGGGAGGCTGCAGGGGTAGCTGCAGCTCCATCCGCCCCAGCTCTGACTCTCTCAGCCAGGACAGGGTCAGTCCAGGTCCATCAAACTGACGTTCCCCCTGCCAACATAACCCTGCAACCAATGCCTGCATCAAGACCTATGGTCATTGTGCATTCCCACACGCCTACTACCTAGTCCACCTGTGATTCTGCCCCTACTGACCAGAGCGGCGTAAGCCACTCTGGCTCCGCTCCACCTTTAAAGAAGAGGAAGAAGGGTGCTCTGGCACGACAGGCTGAGACCGCAGACACGGCTACACACTCTGGCACGTCAATGAAGCCTTGCTTTAATGACGCAGAACTTGATGCACTTGTGTCCTATGTGTCGGCACATAGCCACGAAATGTTGGTGACTGCAGGGTGCAAGACCACACCTGGTCAACGTAGGGCACACTGGCAGACCATCGCCGACCGCATAAGTGCCCTTGGATTTGTGAGGCGCACAGCTGATGATTGCTACAAGCGGTGGAATGACCTGAAACGCAGAGCAAAGAACAAGCTGGCCTCAAATCATGCCGCTACTCTGGTGACTGGCGGTGGGTCTCCAAAAGAGGACAACAAACTCACTGAATATGAGTCTGTTGCTGGGGCCTTCATCACAGAGGAACAGATCCAAGGTGTGGGAGAACTACCTGATTATGATGCATTGTCCGGTGAGTGCCCATGCATGTGTGTGTAATGCATGTGTATGTTGTTTGGGTGACGGGTTCTGATTGAGTGCCAGGTGAGGGTGTGTGTGCCAGAGTGGTATGGGTCACCCATGTGCTTCATCCAAAACATTCAGCGGCCTTGGATTTGGGTGTGACAGTATCCCTTCTGCCCACAATAGTAATTTAGCGCAACATTACGGCAGTTGCCCTTGAAGTGGCATCTTGCAACAACATTGTTTGTATTTTTCAGTGTTCGTTGAGGCTGATTGTTTCAATTCTCCCACTTTTGCTACGCATTCCTCAGCCCTGTTGTCATAATTTGTGACATGCTTCTGTCATTGATGAACCCCACATTGGCCCACATGTGTTACCTTGTTAGGTGAATGATTTGACTATTCAGGCTGATTGAGTATTGGCCTGATCACATACATTTTTGGGGCCTGTTTGAATGTGGACCATGATAGTTGTTTCCTGTAATGTTGAAGTGTACAAACATTGATGTGTACATCGGCCTGCAATCACTGTATTTTTGTACACTGGATGTGTTGCAGTGTGTGGCACATGCATATTTTGTCACACTATGTAGCATTTTTCATCTCATCATGTCCATCTCACATGGATGGCTGACAGTACTCATTCACTGACATATGGATGTACTTGTGGAATGTACCATGGCTATGGTACATGCCATCTGTGTGATGGCATGTGTCATGTATGTGTATTGGACATGCCACTCACAGGACAATGTGGGATGGCAGTGCTATCCAGCATGCAGCAAATGCGTTGCTCTTCCATCTTGGTGTCATCAGTGTCTGCCTTTTGCCTCCCCTTCCTACTCAGTGACAGTGCATGCATGGGAGGGTTATAGTCATGTGGGACATGTGTAAATCATGTACTGGTTCTGTAGCTTGTCAGGCCTATTTGTGTGCTATGGTGCTAATGCCTGTTTCCATTTTTTGTCTTTCATGTTTTTGCAGGGTATGACGCAGTTGATGCTGTTGAGGTTGAGGAGATGGTGCAGACCCAGGAGGAATCTGAGGCACAAACGGGCACCAGTGGGGGATGTGGTGTGGTGGTGGGTGAGAACCCAATCATGCTGCAGACCATTCTGTCCAGCAGTGTCTCTGGGTGCACCTCCCCAGACCTCTATTCAGGTGCTGATTCGGATGATGATACCTAAGTGCTGTCGCAGGTAAGTGTTTCTGGCAGGGATTCTGTTCTGTCCAACCCACCTGCACCAGGGGTAGAACCCTCTATGGGGATGTCAGTGTTGGTAAGTCCGCCTTTGGCGGTTACGGATGCAGGGTCACACTCCACAACATCTGATCCTGTTCCTGGGCCAGCAGATCAGAGGGGGAATGCAGTCCTGCAGCCTCAGGCAGTGCCAGCGCAGCAAGGCGCAGATCGCCTTGCCCCAAACAGGTGTGGTGCCCGCCGACACGGTAGCCGTACGCCACCAGGCAATACCGTATGGGAACAATCCATGTACGGTATGGCAACCCAACAGGCAGCATCAGTTGAGATGAAGGCTCAAGCAATGGACAGGGTGGCCACTTCCATTGTCCCCCCTGAAAGGCAGATGGAGTAACTACAGCAGGCAACAGACTCCATTTGCCAATAACACAGGGAAGACATGTTGGCGTCCAACAGGGACCGACGGGCGGCACTGGAGACTCTACGCCAATCGATATCAATAGAGTCCCAGGCCCATAGGGAAGCCCTGAGGGTAGAACTCCATCACCTCAGGGAGACTCTTGTTGACCTTGAGGCTTCCACTAACTTGAGGACAGAACAGCAGCTGGAGCGGCTCACACGTTCGCTCTCAGCTGAGATACAGGCAACTCGGGAGGAGATCCTGGCATCACGTCAGGTGCTGCATGGGGATCTCCACACTATAATCCTCCCAAACGAGACCTTCCACACCCGCATGCTGGCTGCCATGGAGGACCATACCAGGGCTTTGCGTGGGCTGCCTCCCATAGCACCACCACCTCCTGATGCAGCAGCATAGGGTGATGAGAGCGACAGCAGCAGTTCTCCCACATTGGCATAGCCGTGCAGGCCATGAGCCCATGGAGGTGTTTTTTTTCCCCAACATCCACACAGGTGGCTGTTGGTGCGCACCCTATCCTCGGACCTCCTGGGTGCCCCCCGCCCCGGCCCCCACATGGCCATTTTTGATTTTTGATTTATTTATTATTTTTTTTTTTTTTACAGTGTGTTGCCTTATGTGGCTCCCGTGGGCATCCACTGTATTGCGGCTGGGCACATGCAGGCTTGTCCTGAGTTTGGGTTAGATGCTTGGGTTCGTGAGACACACACCCCTCCTGCTTCCCGTTTCCATGGGCTTGCAAAGGGTGTGCCCAAGTGACAGTGAACAGTGAATTACACAGTGACGTTGGACTCCCATGAGCTGTGTGGGCAGTCTGTAGTCAATACTGTGTATACATTCCTAGTGGATATTGTTGTTGTATTGTACACTGCATGGTGTATTGATATGTGCTTGTGCATCCATGTCTTCCTCCTAATTTGCAGGTTCATTCTTCATGTCTTCACAAGGCCATCTACTTTGGAGATGGAGCTCATGTTGTAAACAGGGCACTTACACATTTGCGTGGCAGCAACACTGTACAGTTGGAAGCGGTCGATGTGCTGGCATAATCAGGTTGTAATGTCAAGGGTTTTGACCCATGTTGAATTATTAGGCGACAACAAAAACTGAATCAATAGACTGGGTAGATGTGGGGATGAGCTGTCGCCGCCCATCATTCTATTCCAGAACCAGGAGAACCGCACATTTGCGCACACCAAAATGGTCGCCTAACCTGCCACCCACCAGTTCAAGCGTGATGGACCGGAAGCGCCAGGGGTGAAAGGTGGTGCCAAAGGAAAAATAGCAGTGCCTGTTAGATCAAAAGCACCTTGAAATCACAGCTGTTTCTCTGAAGTGCAAGCTCAAAATGTCCATTTCAATTTGTTCGAAATCCGTTTTTAATTGATGTCAAAAAGTTGCTAAAATCATGGGCACAAGACCACTGTAAAGATTCAACCTTCTTGTGGGGGGTTCCACATCACCACTCTACTGTAAGGATGACCATCAAAACAATGACAGCAAGGATTAGAGCTATCAAGCAAAATCCTCCTGTCAAATTCAAGACAACTCCTAAAACAAATGGGTGCAGTACCATCTTTGGACACAAGCCGGCGCTAGCGGTCTAACCTCTGACAGTAGAACTGTATCTCAGGAATGCAAGAGGATCCTGAGCTAACTGGGACTTCAAATGTTTGTTCCCAGGAGGCAGGCTGATTCAATTAACAGTTCAAAGGGCCTCTGTCCATGAGAAGCATTCACACCAGCCCTTACCAGCAACAGCCAAGGAGATCACATGGACATGCTAACCAAATGCAGAGTGGCCCCCTGGCCTGCTGACCTCAGCCGACACATAAGACTCTTTCCATTGAATAGGATATGCTGATTTGAGTGTTGACTGTAAACAGAGCTCTGCCTGGTAGGAGAGACATGTGATCCCTGACTCTCCCAGTTCCTAGGGGCGGGCCAGACTGGAGTGTGAATTCATATTGCAGCAAATGTATGTTTGATTAAATTGCTTATAAAATCTTGTATTAAGCTCACAGAAATGTGCAATTTGGGGGTCCACAAAATGGAAAATGTACCTACAATTTGAGTCTAAACTCAATTCCGTACGATGCTCTAGGACCGAACCCTGCTAATTATTAATTCTGCAGACACTGTGCTTATGCTAGAGACCTAGTAAATTACTGGAATATGTGGAGAAGGGGGGTGTACATTTGTGTAATTTTGGGTGAAGATTCAACATTTATAAACAAACTAAAAACGAAAATAAGTTACCATTTTTGAATGCAAGCCCCCAGGAAGATCAGAGATGGGCCAGAATGTACCTTAAGTCATCTACAATCTGTACATGTAATGTCAACCACTTGTGCATTGGGAAATATCTTTAGCTATGAGAATGAATTCTAAAGCAAAAGCAAAGGGGCGTTTCTTCAATAGATTGTAAATGGCAGCATCACCCTGACTCACAACTCAGTTCCCCCAATCAAGGGAGAGAGGAGGAACTGGCCAATGATAAGTTGAGAGGGTTGGGCATGCAGAATGAGCCGACCCACCCACTTTCTAAACACATAAAAAGAGACTGTGCAGGACAGGTAGGGACATTCAATTTCCATTTCCTTGCGGAGCACGCTGACAGACGACTTCACATCCAGAGATCTGGACTGACTCCAGCAAGACAGAGACTAGAACTTAGAACTCTGACTCCAGAACTTAAAGCAAATGCCTAACCCACAAGCTGAGTTCTCTTCAGCAGGCCTCAAAACCTAACCAAACTATTCACAGCCGGCCGAGCTGTTTGAATTCTTTGCCAAGAACTTATGCCAGAACCGGTAGCAGACCCAGAAGGCAGAATTATCCAGAGAGACCAGAGATCCAGAGAGACCAGACCCAGACCAGATCGCTGAGAGCTGACCCAAATCGCTGTGCACAGAACCAGTACCCAGTGGCGAGAGAACCGCAGCCAATCCTGACCCGATCCGTGACGAAGTCGCATTCTTGTCCAAAATATAGTGTGAGTACTCAGCCAGAACTGTGCAAAACCAATCTCTTAGTTTAAAATAATCTAATTCAAACTATTTTAAACTATCTAGAACTACACCATAGCATTGTGTGTCCTTCTGTGACTTTAAAGCTGCAAAACTGTCATCTGTCATTCTGAAACTTAAAAATTTAATTTCTGAAAATCTACCTCCACAAAATCTGCATCCAGGAGTACCTCCACTTTCCATTGAACCAGATCGTCATGAAGAAAGATTGACAGGCTCAGGCTCGCCTATAGGGCAATAGGCCCATGGCCGAAGCAAAGATGCAAAATGCTGGTGTGGACCAGTTTTTCTTGGTCAAAGTGGGACACATTTTTGGCCAGTGTGGGCCAGTTTGATGAGTTACTTCACTATCTGGCTAATTCTTTTGACCAATGTTGCTGAATAAATATTCTTTAAAATGCACAATTTGCATGGCATTTTATCAAACCCCCTTTGGGTACTATTCAAACAGTGTCATAAAAGTAATGAATAGCCATTTGCAACTGTGGGCCACTTTTACATTGGTGCCCGGGACATTTTTATGGCCCAGTCCGACCCTGAATATTGATTCTCTGTTATAGTCTTCCAATGTAGTGGCACTAAATATTTGGGACCTCCATATTGTGCATCATCACCCCGATAATATGGTGAAGTGGCTTGACCTGTGAAAGGACTAATACTAATTGTCTGAAGAAAACCCTCCCAGGTCCCCTCCCCCAACTCAGCACCATTATCATACCTTCTGTCTTCGCACCTCCCTTCCTTTCTGCCCCTGGTCCTGGCTCACTTGTACAGCCCACCTTCTCCCTCCCTTGGTCCAACCTCCTTATCAGCCCTACTTGCTCCTCCCCAACAAAGGATCACTCTGCAGCCTGCGATGCTATCAGCAGCATTGTAGCCACCTGTGTGCCAAAGCCAGTGACGTCATACCTGGACTGCTGCTGGAAGCGGGGTTAAGACAGGAACCCCGTCCAGCACATGCAGTGCTTTCATGCTTGTATGGGAATGTCGCTCTGGTGTATACCCACCTGTTGTATGACCATCAAGCCCCCCACTCCACTATTAAATACTGCCTGACCTCCCACCGCTCCCATAGTGGGACAAGCTAGAACCACAGCCATTATTTGGCAAAATGTTTGTCATATTACATTTCTGCAGGGACATTCTCACATGGAACCTCCAGGGATTGGTCATCCCTGAACCACAAATTTAACTCCTCATCAAAGTGCTGCCTTATAAATCCCCCAAAATTCACCATGGACTTCCTAATCATATCATTGTATTTAAATAATGTGACACTCTGCTCCAGGAACTTCTCACAATATATACTGGCATAAGTCTGATGGACAATTCTTGATTGTCGTCAGAAACCTGGGGGACCCTGTGCCTCCTCGTCAGTTCCTTATCTGCCTTTTTCAAGCCTTACTTGCATCTCACTTCTCTGTGTAACAAACTAAACATTTCCACACTCTCCCCAGCACATATTATTTCTTCTGTGGTCTTCGTCATGTGCGCCCACAGCAGCTTTGAAATAGCGAGGTATGGCAACTTGACATACTTAAGGGCCACTTCTCGACCTCCAAACCCACTCTTTTTTTCTTTACTGTGATATAGTTTATTAAAAAGTTTCACAAATTAAAAAACAACATCTACACATAGTACAAACAGTCATTTGATTCATCCACCTATTTCCCATGAAAATATACTTTTCCCTTTTAATTCATGGTCACTAAAACATCCATATAATTTCATCACAATTTGATATAAAAATGTTATCTGAAAGTTCATGTATACTTTTAAGAAACCTAATAAGTGCAACAATCAGTGATGTGTCTGTCCCATCCATTAATCATGCCCGGAGGTTCTCACTAATCAGCATGCTAGGATTGTGCACACATCTTTCAACCACAATCTTCTATACAATTGTGTGTCCTTACAGTGCAGAATAAGATGTTTTAAAGTTCCACATTGTTTGGGATTTGTACACAATCTACAGGTTATATCTCTTTTCTCCAGACCACGAATGGGACCCAATCTCTCTAAGGTACCTAACACATTAATACCAATAACGCTTAATAGGGTAGCAAACCAGATACTTTGGAATTTGTTAGGGAGGTCTACACAATTTTGCATATTCTGATTACAATATGGATCGGCATAATTTGTGCAACTGTTGGCACTGATCATATATTTTCAGTTTTTCAGTATCTTATCTGGATTTCCCACAAAATCATCAATATCACTATCCAATTCCAAAAGTACTTACTTGCATTCCTGTGTAAAGTTTGTTATAACTTTTGATGAATTGTCCCAATATATGTTGTTGAAGTCTTTGTACAATGAGTTACTAACTGGATTCAAAATCGTATAAACAATATTCAGCTTGTTTCTGTTTAAAATAGAGTTGGAATACTTTAATCCCAATTTATAGTGGATTATAGTTTGAGGAATTGCTTTTGGTACTCCCAGTGTCTTCTTCCAAAATACCCCTTCTAAATGATCCGATACTATGGGCTTCGGTAATGGCACTAATTCAAACCCATAAACTAAAGTGGGTATCACTTTCCCACAATAAATATTTTTTAGAGGAATTAGTGTATAAGCACAACACTTAGATTTCATTTTCTGAATCTGTGGCTATAGCGGAACAAGCTTATTTCTTATTATTTGTATCCTATATTTACTGCTAGGTTTCTCCGCTATGGATCACATTAGCTAGTGTATTAGTTGGGAAGTTAAATAGAGCCTTAGTAGTTTTCCAAAAGAAGTTTGAAGACTTATCCTTCATACTAAGTAACACATTTCTGTTATCCTTTATATATTAAAATTGCCTGTGAATTTTCACCCAATTACGGTATTGGTGTTTCAGTTTTCTTATACTTTCTATCATCAATAGCTGACCATCACAACACTCCAGAAGTAAGGGCCTAATGCTTCGCTAAAGTTTGGTTGTATACATTTTTAGTGGTAAAATGCATTTTTTCTAGCAGGTCTGTTATTTTTCATCAAGTGAGCATATCTTTTTCCATCTATTTGTCAGTAAATCTCTACCTTAATAGATTGAAACTCAAAAACTTTAGTGCTTATGTTTTCTATTAATACCATTACTGTTTCATTACATCTCTTTATCACATTGGGTGACCAGACAAGGCGATTTGCAACAATATTGGGTTCTAACAATATGGCTCCCTTTTTGTTATCTTGATGATTGCGAGGGAAACAACATGGCAAAGATAGACACGAATGATTACTAAATGCAGACGACTCCAATTCTTTGACAGTAAGTATGGCCACAAAGATAGAGAGCGGAAAATATAGTAAATATTCGAATACGCCTCCCCCTGTTTCTTTGTGGACTGACTAGGGACATCCCCTGCCATATTTTCATTTATTTTTGTCGACCCCATGCCATCATAAAGTTGGACCAGCGATTTCCATCAGCACAAGTCCCCTATTCATTTCAAAAGGGGGCATCCACTTCATCTTCATTCACCAGATCTGGGCCAGGGCAATTAATGTCTCACGTGAATCAGGATTTTATCCCATTTCATAACCTTTTGCCAGTCATCCAACAGATCTCACAAAATATCCAATAATGAACCAAGATTTGTTCTTAATGGAGTCCAGTATATTGTAATCAGTAAAATTAGATTCCTTATTTGTAAAACCATCATGATATGTTGCACTCACTGCTACTACGTTATCTGAAGGAGACTTCCATTCCTCAGCTAAAAAGCCTAAAGTCGTTTTTGGGCCAATCATGAGACCTCCAAAATGGAAGACATGTATGTCATTTATTTGCTGGTTTTAAAAAG
Source organism: Ambystoma mexicanum (assembly GCF_040938575.1). Classification (NCBI taxonomy): domain Eukaryota; kingdom Metazoa; phylum Chordata; class Amphibia; order Caudata; family Ambystomatidae; genus Ambystoma; species Ambystoma mexicanum. Next base: position 349,231,850 of record NC_090922.1, read on the forward strand.
ATGGAGTAGCTGTCTAGAGAAGGAGTCTCGCGTAGACAAAACTGCTGTGATAAAAATATATCATAATTTGATAAACTAGGAAATGTACTATTAGAATTCCAAAAACTTGAATGGCCTCTTCCATTACAAGACATAAACTTTAGATTGTAGGTGCGAAAGGTGATTTCTTACTGCAGCTACAATTTTATTTTCAATCAAGGCTGCTGAGAGCCTGAACCATCCCTCTACATCATTCAGATCCTTTTTTTACTCTTGATTGCACTGTTCTAGCACCACAATCACATATTGTGCAGCACAATAAATCTTCATCATCTTTTCTCTCCTCCTGCCTTTTTATCGACCTCAGTGGCTTGTTGCCACAATTTTCCACCACTCTGTTAACATAGGAAAAAACATCTACTCCAAGGCTGAGAAAAGATTCCACCTCTTTCTGTAGTAGATTATAAATTAGTCTTGAGTATAAATGCACTACTACTAGGCTGATTCTTTGTATATTTATGAATTCCACTTGGGCTACATCCTTAGTTCTCAATGAGCAGAGGGAGGGAATTTTCTGCAAAGGCGCCAACAGCGAGTCTCGATTAAGTGGCAAGTTTCACACCTATTTGTTGCTGCTGCTGCTGTGTCTCTGCCTGTGCCCTGGCTCTTGCTGCCTGCACATCCTCCTCCGGCTGGGGTGCAGTTGTTGATGTGGCTACCCCTGCTGGACGTCCGACTCCCAACTGTGGCAGGGATGTGTCCTCCACCAGCCCGGCCGCAGGGTCAGAGGCAGCTCCACAGGGTACCCAGGTGATACATGGGTGGGAAGATGGCATGGAGTACGACTGGCGCATAGGGGGTTCAATTGAGGATGGGGTCGGAACAAGGTCCAACAAACGGAGGAATCCGGCCCTGGTGAGCTATCCCAGTAAGTCAACGCGGTCAACGAGCCATTCCAGATGACGTGCAGTCTCCTCATGAAAAGACTGCAGGTCACCTCGCATAGCCCGTTGATGCAACGCCACCCCACCCAGGACAGGCTCAATCCGGTCCCGGATAGCCACGTCCACAGGGAGAGGAAGGCCAGTTGTTGTAAGCGGATCCCCTCCCTGAAAACAGGTCTGGATGTAGGCATCCCTGCTGGTGCGGGATGATGCAGTCACAGGGTCGGGGACAGGATTACACACAGGCACCTCCGCGGTGACCTGTGCTGCCTCCTGTCGCTGCCCTCTGAACTGCACCACTAGCATCAGTGGAATCCCCACCTCCAGACCCCGTGTTTGTCCCTTGCACGGCCTCCTCCTCCACCAAACCCCCCACCAACCTGGATGACTCCGTGCCATCTTCCTCCGCCTGACCCTGTGGGGTCTCAGCTGCCCCTTCTGCTGCCGAGGAGTCCAACTCCGACCTATGACTCTTGGACCTTCCCTCGGCAGCTGCGGCCTGGGATGCGGCACCGGACTCCTCACTCCCCGACAAGATGACAACCTGGGAGGGGAGCCGGGCCTTGCATCTCCGGCTCGCGGGATGATCCCTGCCGCTCTGCTCCACAGCACCCTCTCCGCCCTCTTCTTCAGTTGACGCTACAGACAGGGAGAGATAAAACACAGGCATCAGGGCACTGTACAATGGACTGATACACACATGACAGTTGCACATGAGTGGCATTGTTTAACTACAGACACGGCATCACACTCCACGACACAGATGTCATTTTAACTCACACACATGAACATTTCAACAGTAATATTGCACCAGGCAGCACCATCCATACACATACAACAGCATGAACAGCCAAAGGTGAGCCTGACATCACATGAAACACAAGGAGTGCACTAGACATGCACACACGCCACCACACTTACATGCATGTCTACATCTCCTCCAACTGTTGCAGTGATGAGATCACCATACATGTCACATCTGCCATTCATTCTTCTACATATCAGTGTCACGTGCATCCATGTTGCCTCACAGTTGCACACTTGTCAGATACACATACATGCACATGTACACAGTGTAGATACATGCATTATGAACCACCATCCATGCCACAACCATGCCAATGTACATACACAGAAATTCAAACATGTGTGCTCCCACACCTGCATTTGCCCAGCATGCTTACCAACACATACACCATCAATGTGTCTCACAACTGAGAGGACTCACATGTGGCAGCCTCATGCCCATGTTCATACACATCCCTACATGGCCCTACATAAACACATGTGCAACCTGCACACTACTGGCACACCACGACACACACAGCCTACTATCAACATGCATGTACACTTACCGCTCGACTCCAGACGGGTCTGTCTCTCAAGGATCTGGACGTAGAGTGCTGGGCATATGCGTTCGAGGACCCTCATTTGATGGTTCGACAGCTGGCCCCGGCGCCCCTTGGCATCTGCTGCCTTAGCGAGGCGCCGGGCCTTGTTGAGGGTCCTGGACCTGAAGTCCTCCCAGCGCTTCTTGACAGTATGTAAGTCGTGGACTGCCACCCCCTCCGCGTTGATGGTAGTCACGATGTCCATCCAGATCCTGGTCCGTCCTTCATTGTCGACGCGCAAACTTCCAAAGAGGGCATCATACTGCCCGAGGACTTGCTCGACCAGGACACCAACTTCAGTGGCAGTGAAGCTGGTGGCCCTCTGCCTCTCTGGCTGGGGGTTGCCAGTGCTGCCAGATGGTGTTGTGCTGGACATGGCAACCCCAGAGGCAGGAGTGGGTGGGAAACTGGGTCCTGGGGGTGGGCTGTGGAGCGATGAAATCCCAGTCATGAGTTTTCGGTTCCAGCAGGGGTGGTCACAGCAACTACACCCCTGGCTGACATGCAGGCAGCAAATGGCAGGGCACGTGGGTAGCAGGCAGTCAGGCAGCAGCAGATGGCAGGTGGGAGCGTGCTCGGGGCTCTGCGGGGCAGTAATTCGGCCTTCTGGGCAGGAGCGTGGTCTTCCGTGTGTTTTCACGTGGCCAGCTTGATACGGAGTGATTTGGCACGTGAAATAATTGCATGTCAGCGTGTAATTCGAGGAAAGGGCCTTAGCGCGTAAGCGCGTCAGCACACGCATGTGATTTCATTGGACCAAAGGCCCTTAGCGCGTAAGCGCCTAAGTTACATTACGCGCGCGGCCGTTGCCCTCATAGCACATGATGACAGAGCACACGTGAAAAAACTGCACGTCCGAGTGTCATCGCGTGTAATTGGAGGAAAGGGCCCGCGTACGCACGTATCTGACGTGTACGTGTGGGCCGGTTTAAAAGCTACGTGTAGGACGCCATTTCCTTGTACGTGCTTTTCGTGGAGAGTGAGTGGGTGAAATCTGTACTTCTTGTCGGTTCACACGCGATTACTTCACAGCGTTTCTAGTTCGTACTCCCTGTTTCCTCTGACAGCTCTTTTCTGATTTTTTGTTGGGCCTGTTTCCTCAAACAGAGTTCACTTCTCCTTTTGTCCTGTCTCCTCAGACAGCGTACAATTCTTCTTTTGGCGGGAGTGTTGCCAACGCGCACACGTGCGTATTTTTCACATTCTTTTTCCAGGCAGACGGTGAGTTCCGCACGTACTTAGCAACTGGGCTTGCCCCGTGTGTCGCGTTCCCCTTCAGAGGTCATTGTAGGCTGCGTGTATTACACGTACGCTTATTTTTGTGTTTCTGGGTGCCACAGCGTAGTGCGGGTTAATTTTTTCACGCACTTGGTCTACGAGGGGTTGCGTGCACGTTAATTTTTGATTTTGGGCTGCCTGTGCGTTGCGTGATCTGTCATCTTCCCCCAGGGGTCACAGACAGCCTTGTTAGAGCACTAGGGTACAAATTCCTTCTAGTATCCTACCCCTTTGACCCCTAATTGCCCAGGACAATAGTTTACTGCAACTCCCATACGCACAACAACATCAGTGCCATGGTTGGGAGGTGACCAAGCGGTAAGGGAGGCAAAGGTGGCCGCCCTTCAAAAGGTGGGCATGGTGGGCGCGGTAGGGGACGTGGCCAGGATTTGCAGGGTGCCCCTATACCCCCATGTGTGGAGGAACAATAAGGGACACCCATACCCCCCCATGGTTGAGGGAAACGTGGCTGACACCATCCCAGCTCAGCCCCTGTTGGACCAGCCCATTGTGGCACCTGACCTGGCACAGGATGACTCCCAGGCTAACTTCCAGATCAGCAAGTCTAGGCCATGTGTGGCAGTGCAAGTTGTCACCAAGCCACGTAGATCTGGGGCAGCTATGTCATCTGCTGCCCCAAGTACGCAGGGTGGGAAGGCTGCAGGGGTAGCTGCAGCTCCATCCGCCCCAGCTCTGACTCTCCCAGCCAGGACAGGGTCAGTCCAGGTCCATCAAACTCACGTTCCCCCTGCCAACATTACCCTGCAACCAATGCCTGCATCAAGACCTATAGTCATTGTGCATTCCCACACACCTACTACCCAGTCCACCTGTGATTCTGCCCCTACTGACCAGAGCGGCGTAAGCCACTCTGGCTCCGCTCCACCTTTAAAGAAGAGGAAGAAGGGTGCTCTGGCACGACAGGCTGAGACCCCAGACACGGCTACACACTCCGGCACGTCAATGAAGCCTTGCTTTAATGACGCGGAACTTGATGCACTTGTGTCCTATGTGTCGCCACGAAATGTTGGTGACTGCAGGGTGCAAGACCACACCTGGTCAACGTAGGGCACACTGGCAGACCATCGCCGACCGCATAAGTGCCCTTGGATTTGTGAGGCGCACAGCTGATGATTGCTACAAGCGGTGGAATGACCTGAAACGCAGAGCAAAGAACAAGCTGGCCTAAAATCATGCCGCTACTCTGGTGACTGGCGGTGGGTCTCCAAAAGAGGACAACAAACTCACTGAATATGAGTCTGTTGCTGGGGCCTTCATCACAGAGGAACAGATCCAAGGTGTGGGAGAACTACCTGATTATGATGCATTGTCCGGTGAGTGCCCATGCATGTGTGTGTAATGCATGTGTATGTTGTTTGGGTGACGGGTTCTGATTGAGTGCCAGGTGAGGGTGTGTGTGCCTGAGTGGTATGGGTCACCCATGTGCTTCATCCAAAACATTCAGCGTCCTTGGATTTGGGTGTGACAGTATCTCTTCTGCCCACAATAGTAATTTAGCGCAACATTACGGCAGTTGCCCTTGAAGTGGCATCTTGCAACAACATTGTTTGTATTTTTCAGTGTTCGTTGAGGCTGATTGTTTCAATTCTCCCACTTTTGCTACGCATTCCTCAGCCCTGTTGTCATAATTTGTGACATGCTTCTGTCATTGATGAACCCCACATTGGCCCACATGTGTTACCTTGTTAGGTGAATGATTTGACTATTCAGGCTGATTGAGTAGTGGCCTGATCACATACATTTTTGGGGCCTGTTTGAATGTGGACCATGATAGTTGTTTCCTGTCATGTTGAAGTGTACAAACATTGATGTGTACATCGGCCTGCAATCCTGTATTTTTGTACACTGGATGTGTTGCAGTGTGTGGCACATGCATATTTTGTCACACTATGTAGCATTTCTCATCTCATCATGTCCATCTCACATGGATGGCTGACAGTACTCATTCACTGACATATGGATGTACTTGTGGAATGTACCATGGCTATGGTACATGCCATCTGTGTGATGGCATGTGTCATGTATGTGTATTGGACATGCCACTCACAGGACAATGTGGGATGGCAGTGCTACCCAGCATGCAGCAAATGTGTTGCTCTTCCATCTTGGTGTCATCAGTGTCTGCCTTTTGCCTCCCCTTCCTACTCAGTGACAGTGCATGCATGGGAGGGTCGTAGTCATGTGGGACATGTGTAAATCATGTACTGGTTCTGTAGCTTGTCCGGTCTATTTGTGTGCTATGGTGCTAATGCCTGTTTCCATTTTCTGTCTTTCATGTTTTTGCAGGGGATGACGCACTTGATGCTGTTGAGGTTGAGGAGATGGTGCAGACCCAGGAGGAATCTCAGGCACGACCGGGCACCAGTGGGGGATGTGGTGTGGTGGTGGGTGAGAACCCAATCTTGCTGCAGACCATTCTGTCCAGCGGTGTCTCTGGGTGCACCTCCCCAGACCTCTATTCAGGTGCTGATTCGGATGATGATACCTAAGTGCCGTCGCAGGTAAGTGTTTCTGGCAGGGATTCTGTGCTGTCCAACCCACCTGCACCAGGGGTAGAACCCTCTATGGGGATGTCAGTGTTGGTAAATCCGCCTTTGGCGGTTACGGATGCAGGGTCACACTCCACAACATCTGATCCTGTTCCTGGGCCAGCAGATCAGAGGGGGAATGCAGTCCTGCAGCCTCAGGCAGTGCCAGCGCAGCAAGGCGCAGATCGCCTTGCCCCAAACAGGTGTGGTGCCCGCCGACGCGGTAGCCATACGCCACCAGGCAATACCGTATGGGAACAATCCATGTACGGTATGGCAACCCAACAGGCAGCATCAGTTGAGATGAAGGCTCAAGCAATGGACAGGGTGGCCACTTCCATTGTCCCCCCTGAAAGGCAGATGGAGTAACTACAGCAGGCAACAGACTCCATTTGCCAATAACACAGGGAAGACATGTTGGCGTCCAACAGGGACCGACGGGCGGCACTGGAGACTCTACGTCAATCGATATCAATAGAGTCCCAGGCCCATAGGGAAGCCCTGAGGGTAGAACTCCATCACCTCAGGGAGACTCTTGTTGACCTTGAGGCTTCCACTAACTTGAGGACAGAACAGCAGCTGGAGCGGCTCACACGTTCGCTCTCAGCTGAGATACAGGCAACTCGGGAGGAGATCCGGGCATCACGTCAGGTGCTGCATGGGGATCTCCACACTATAATCCTCCCAAACGAGACCTTCCACACCCGCATGCTGGCTGCCATGGAGGAACATACCAGGGCTTTGTGTGGGCTGCCTCCCATAGCACCACCACCTCCTGATGCAGCAGCAGAGGGTGATGAGAGCGACAGCAGCAGTTCTCCCACATTGGCATAGCCGTGCAGGCCATGAGCCCATGGAGGTGTTTTTTTCCCCCAACATCCCCACAGGTGGCTGTTGGTGCGCACCCTATCCTCGGACCTCGTGGGTGCCCCCCCCCGGCCCCCACATGGCCATTTTTTTTTTTTTTTTACAGTGTGTTGCCTTATGTGGCTCCCGTGGGCATCCACTGTATTCCGGCTGTGCACATGCAGGCTTGTCCTGAGTTTGGGTTAGATGCTTTGGTTTGTGAGACACACACCCCTACACAGTGACATTGGACTCCCATGAGCTGTGTGGGCAGTCTGTAGTCAATACTGTGTATACATTCCTAGTGGATATTGTTGTTGTATTGTACACTGTGTAAGAGGATTCAATTCAGCACTACAGCCAAGTTAACGCCTAGTCTAGAATACTGAATGAAAACCCTTATTGATATATCTTTAGGTCCAGTTCATGCGTTCTGGATGACTACCCTTGTATAACACCCCTCTCTTGGAATCCCCCTGACCCCACTGAGCCAAGAAGTAATTCTGTTTTGCAAGTTTAAAAGGTTTATTTGATAAATTAAAATATATATCACACTTTTTAATAAATTAATAATTGAATATCACACTTAATCTGATATGGTAAATATTAACAACGGAGAATCTGGCACTAGCACACTTCTTTAATCACTAATGAGTTGACTTGAAATGGATAAGGTAGCACACTAGTAAATAGGAACAAAAGTATAATGTGGTAGAGGATGCTTTATGTAGGCTCAGGTGGATGCAATATTCAATGAATGCAGTACAGAAAATACGCAATATGATTTCAACCAAACAATGCAATCACTTTTCTCTGGCTACTCCCCTCCCCCCCTTGATGCAAGGCAAGGAAATGGAAGGAAAACACACAGTTCTCAGAAATGCAATCAACTGTAATTCAGTTCAATCCAGCAAGCTTAAACAGAAGTTTGAAAACACAGGCAAATGCTTTGATAGGTGCTAGCAATGAATGAGAAATATGCTGGAAACGCTCTTAATTCCCTTTTAGAGGTTCAGGATGAGTGGTATCTAGTTAATATTAGTCCAGGCTCACACTAGCAATGATGCAGGGATAGTTAGCAGGTTAAACGAATTTCTGGCAAATGAAATCAGGCAGCAGCAGTTTTTTTACATGTGAAGAAATTGCAAATCGCGGCAAAATTCGCGGATGCGCCGAGCGCTATTACAAAGGAACCGCAAGGACTATCTCTACCGTTTTGGGGTCCTAGGAAAGCCTGGGATCTCAGCTTCCAAATGAAAGTTATTGCAAGTCTCTAGCCCAAACGGTTGCGGAGATATGAGTAATTTAGTAAAGGTCGTTTTTGGTTTTGTAAATTTTAAACGCACACTTTTTCAAAATGACAAATTTTACTAGAAATGACAGGTGACAGATAGGAGGCAGTTCTACTTAGGTTAAATAGATTGAATTAGATGAATTTAAACTAAGAGATGTGTTCTGAGTTTTGCTAAGTACTCACAAGAGATTTTGAACAGGAAAGCGACTTGGTCACGATCTTCAGTCTGGTCAGGTCTTTCCGGATTCTGCTCACAGCGCCTGGTCTGGTCTCGGCTAGGCACAGCACTGCTTTCTCTCTGGTCTGGTCTCTGCTAGGCACAGCACTGCTTTCTCTCTGGTCTGGTCTCTGCTAGGCACAGCACTGCTTTCTCTCTGGTCTGGTCTCTGCTCTGGATAGATTGAAGTCTCTAGTTTGGCTTTCTGGAGTTTGATGGAGGTAAGTATGGATTTTTCCGGCAGGGCTTCCAGCGGCAGATGAAATTGAATCTCTCTATGTGTCCTGACTCTCTGCTTTTATCTGTTTCTTGAGAATGGGTGTGTGTGTTGCATCACTAGACTTGCCCCTCTCATTCGTCATTGGTCAGGCTTCCATTCCTCCGCTTGATTGGCAAACTGAACTGTGAGTCAGATTGATGTCATTTTATGATCTCTTGAAACAACCTCCCTTATCATCTGTGCACCCAAATATATATATGATCAAAATCCATACTTCAGAGTTACACAGTTGTTTGAAATTACATATACATGGTGTGGCTGAATTTAGCCATGTCTATGTCCAAATCTGCTCATTCTCGGAGCTTGCATTCAAAGAGTGTACATAATTGACTTTTTAACTGCTTTTTCAATTTCCGACATGGACCCAACTTTACATACATGTGTGCAGGGGGTAGGGACATTAACTGATGAAGTTTCAGATTTTTAACATGCACACATTTAGAGTAATATCCACTTTTCCGCTAAAACCCCCCTGAACATACCACCGGTTCCTACCACGTCTTAAACTGTGGGCAGAAAAATCACAAGAATTATGGTATCATTTATAAAATTTTCACATGTCCGCACTATGAATTATCCCCCTTTTTATAAAACCATATCCTTGCTGCAGGGGTGTGTCTTTTCAGGTCACATGGTACAGAAACCAGTCTTTCCAGTTTCTGCCAAGCCAGCTTGCTTCTCACAGGCAGTGCCCCTCCCAGCTTCTCCAGGAGGAAGCCACTTTTTACGACGTCTGTAATAAAAACCTTTGCCTGAGTGGAGAGGGCTTTGTTCACTCTCTGGCAGAGCACAGGAAATTCAATTATCAGATAGATGGCATATCCTTAGTGTGGGCAGCAAAAGGAACATTGGCCTGGGAACATAGTTGTGACTCAAGTTTCACTCCTGATGGGATCCGTTGCTAGGCAAAATCAAGTTCCTTAAGCCAGACCTTCAGCTAACTTTTTGTTGCTTTTAAAATAACTTGTAATTTTACACATGCAGCTAGAATGCTGATTCTAAGTGCAAAACTATGACATTTCAACAGTTACAAAGGCATGTGACACCAAACATAGGTCACTCATTTAATTTAACATTTTCGATTTTGGTGGTTTTAAATCCAGTTGCAGTTAGGCTTAAGCTGCTGACTCCATAGCATTTTTGTTATAAGCATTGTTTTTGGGCTCTTCATTTCCCAGATTTTGTAGGCACACAAAACTCCATTCTGCCAAATGTCTGCTGGTGTTCAGTGAATATTTTGCACATGTTGCAAGGTTTGAAATAGGCATTTTGCTTGCCTTCAGAAAAACACACAGTGGGTTTTAAAACGCCGGCTTTTGGATAGTGGTGAGTACTGGTACTGCACCCATTTTTGGGATTTTCTTGGATTAATGCATTCTAAACAGGAATGGTTCTTACATGGTAGTAAATCCTTGCTTAACATTGTTTTGATGGGGCTCCTTACAGTAAGATGATTATGTGGAACCCTACAAAAAGGGTTGAATCTTTAAAGTGGTCCAATGAGTCACGATTTCAGCAACTTTTTGACATCAGTAAAAGTGGATTTTGTTAACAAAGACCTTTCTTTACCCTGGTGGGTGGCAAGTTAGGTAACCATTTTGGTGTGCGCACAACTGCGCAGCTTTCCTGGATTTCGGCGCACATGTGGGTTTTCCGCCATCTTGAATTTCCTAAGCCCACAGCACCAAATGTTGTAGCAGGGTAGCTTAAACGTGGGTCAGGACACCCTACAAGCCCCCCCACGTGACTGCACTTTGAGTTTGGGTCGATGGGGAGTCGCGTGCCCAAGGGTTTTGACCCACGCACCGGTCTGTCCGCATAATCTTCTTCCTCTTCTGTAGATGGCACAGTTCAGCATCTTCTTCTCCATCCGGTCAGATCGATCAGTTCTCCTCGCCGGTCCTGATGGGAAGATTGGGCGGTACCCCGGGCCCGTTGTGTCTTTGCTCCCGGTCTCCGGATCGTCCTTCTTGGTCATCCTTCATGGTTTCATCTCTCCTAGGATGATAAAGGAAGAGCGGCAATATCTACTCATAGACGATTTTTTTTTCCACCACTGTTGAGATAGTGGGGCAGCATATGCATTTCATCGTAACGAAATATTACATTCTTATTTTGAAAAAAAAAAAACAGCATCACTAGAGACAGTTTCATGTAAATCACAATATTTTAGAGACTAGATGTGGTAGGTTTTATGATTGGAACTGAATTAGTCTGATACAGTACCCGCTAGGATTCCAGAGGATTCCTCCAGTTGTTGCAGAGTGTGCCTGGGATGGCAACATTTCAACTGGTTTATGTGGACCCACTTGTCTTCCCCCTCTGCCGAACCACCTTTGGGGATGCGGATCTTGTAGGCCACAGGGGAGATCTTATCGACGATCTCAAAGGGTCCCTTCCATGTAGGCAAAAATTTGCGCTGCTTGGCCTGGTTCCTTTGGAAGTTGTATAGATAGACCCGGTCTCCCACCTGATATTCCTTCCTGGAAGTTTTCAGGTCATAATGGGTCTTCATGCTATCAGTCGATCTTTCTAGATTCCGCTGAGCATAAGCAAAAGCATGTTGGAGGTGTTTCCTTAAATTCTCTACATACTCATGAGTAGTGGAGGCATTTATCAGTGTCTGCTCTTGGGTCCTGTAGAGCAAATGCTGCGGAAGCACCATCTTGCGCCCAGTCATCAACTCAAATGGTGACATTTTGGTTGCAGATGAAGGGGTAGATCTGATGGCCATTAGGACCAGAGGTAATCGGATATCCCAACTTGGCCCAGAATCTGCCACAAACTTCTTTAATATGCTCACAATTGTCCGGTTATATCTCTCTACTGCCCCAGAAGAAGCTGGTCTATAAGCAATATGCAGCTTTCTCTTGACCCCCAGTATCTCCCACATCTTTGTCATTACTTCACTGGTGAAGTGGCTACCTCTGTCTGACTCAATCCTTTGAGGTAGACCAAAACGGGAAAAGATGTGGTTAATCATCAAGGCCGCTGCAGTTTCTGCCTTGCAATTTGGGGCTGGGAGACATTCCACCCACTTGGTAAACAAGCATGTCACAGTCAACATGTACTTATTCCCCCTAGCCGAGCGAATCACAGGGCCCACAAAGTCGATTTGTAAATCTGACCATGGCAGTGTCATTCCCCTCTTTTGTAAAGGCGCCCGGTGTGTGAGGGATGTCGGCTGAAATTGTGCACACACAAGACAACCCTTCAAATATTGGTTGAGGTCCTGGCCCATGTGTGGCCAGTATGCAACCTCTCTTAAGATTTCCAATGTTGTGTGAAACCCCCTATGACCGGCGGTGGCCGCATCATGGGCGTGACTTAACATCAGGCTTCGGAATGAGGTAGGAACCACCCACTGGTCGTGGCCAGCTTTGGATTTCCTTACCAACAAACCGTCTTGGATCCGGAACATTTTTGGACATTTCATCAACACTCTTAGGTCCTCTTTCCCAATGTAATCGGTATCCGTCAGGGGAAAGTTTTCAGGGTCCTCAAGGTGCTGGTAAAATTTACCAATAATTGGATCCCCCTTCTGAGCGGTAATCAAATCAGCATCAGGGGTCTCCTTACTCCATTGTGCAATTGAAAGGTCGTTGTGAGCATTTGTCTGGGACCTAGTGATGGCAGTGACCTGGATTTCCCCCAACAGGGACTCAATCTCAATTAGATCCCCTTGGATGGCTCCGGTTTTGGCCAGCTGATCAGCTAAGTCATTTCCAGTTTTGTCTGGTCCCTCTACTTTGGAATGACCCTTGATCTTCTTCCAATAGATGGTCATCTCATTCGAGGTGACCAGATCATCAATGTTTTGGATCAACTTCCCATGTTTCAGCGGTTTGTTGTTAGCACATAACATGCCTCTGGTTTTCCAATTAACCAGGTGCTCCACGAACCCGTTCCGTACATAATCCGAATCTGTGATTATGACCAGTTCGTGGAGTTGATGCTGGACAGCAGTGAGGATGGCCTGATGCACAGCCATCAATTCTGCCACCTGACTACTTCGGGGACCAATTTTGTATCCAGCGGAGGGTTCTGGGGACTCCTTCACCCATGCATTCCCTACGCCGGCCACCAGTTCTTTCTCCCCGTTGTTGTCAACATGGTAAGAGCATCCATCCACATAGACAGTGGGCATTCCCTCACACTTGTCCTCTTCAAAGACTTTGTGTGGGGAATTAAGGTATGCCTCCATGTTGTCCTTTATTTTTAGACTTTCGTCGTCGAGACAGTTTTCTCTGGCACAATCATGCAAGTCAGCCAGACCTTGCGCGAGGGGACTCTTCTTGTTTTGGCCATATCTGACCTCCACAGGAAAGCCTTGCATTGACAGAATCCAGGAAGTAATTCGGGAATTACTCACATTTCCGGCCCGGATTCTGTCACTTTGGAGATATTGCAGAGGCTGGTGTGGAGTCTCCACTATGATGTGTTCCCCCTGGATAAACGGGCGGTAATTCTTCAATGCCCACACCGTTGCCAGGAGTGCCTTCTCACAATCGTTGAATTTTTCCTCCACAGAGGATAAAGTTTTGCTCGCATAGGAGATTACTTTATTGACCTTGTCATGCTTTTGGTATAATACTGCCGTCAAGCACGTATTAGAGAACCCCGTCTCCAGGAAGAACTCCTTGTTTCTGACAGGGTAAGCTAGGCAAGGCGCTTGTGAGAGGCTTCTTTTGAGTTGTTTTACTGCCTCGAATTGTTCTGGACCCCATTCCCACTTGACCCCCCCCTTCAGGAGATGAATCAGGGGTCTGGTGATCTCTGCGTAGCCCTCAATGAACTTTCTGCTGTAATTAGTCAGTCCAAGGAGGCTCCTTAGTTCCCGCAGAGTTGTGGGGTCTTTCAGTTTCTGAAGTGCTTCCACTTTCTTTTCCTGGGGACAGAGACCCTGAGGAGTAATCTCATGCCCCAAGAAATTAACACGGGTTCTACACCACTGTGCTTTCTGAAAGGAAAGTTTTGCTCCGGCGGCCCTCAACTGTGTCAGAACATAACGGATCTCCGCTATATGTTCCTCCACAGATGAACTTTTGATGAGGACATCATCTACATAAGCCAGGTTACCCCTTGCACCCAGGTCGGGCATGGCCTTATGTAGGAAAATATTGAACTCATTACCGGAGTTAAGGTATCCGAAGGGAGTCCGGGTCCATGTGTACTGCTGGCCCCCAAAGGTAAAAGCCAGTTTGTATTGGTCCTCCCTACTGACAGGCACGGTCCAGTACCCATTGGTCAGGTCTATTGCAGTGAATACCTGTGACCCCTGGATCTGGGCCAGCCCTTGGTCAATGTAGGGCAGTGGCCATCGGGAAGTATGGACCCGTTTGTTGAGCTCCCTGAGGTCGGCGCAGAGTCTCCACTGGCCGTTTGGCTTCAATATTCCCAGCACCGGATTATTGAAGGTGCTGTGGACTGGACGGATTATTCCCCGGGACTCAAGGTTCTTAATTATTTCAGTAAGGGACTCCATTGATGCGAGAGGCAAGCGATATTGCTTCACAAACACAGGAGTCATGCCAGGGTCCGTGGGGATTGTTGTTGTGTGGATGTCAGTGCGACCACAGTCATATGAGTCTACCGCAAAGAGATCTTGGAAATCCAAGAAAACTTGTTTCAACTTTTGCTTTTGTTCCAGAGTCACACAGGCATCAGCTAGGTTGACTCTCTCTTCCACCATCTGCCTGAAGCCTGGAAAGACTTCTGGTTTGGCTATCTCCGCGGCCTCCTCCAGCTGGGTGGAGAAGTCCCTGGTCAGAGTGCTGATTTGGACCGGAGGCTTCAGGTGGGAAAGGCAGCCCTCATGGACCTGGAAAATCACCTCATCCCTCCTGAAGTCACAGGTCACATCTTCCTTACCATAGGGGCAGGAAGTGTACACCAGGAAGTTCCCCCCATGCCGGGTAAAAATCCTGTCTGGTGTTGCGTTGTCATCACTGTCACTGTCAAAACAGTCCTTGGGGATGGGTCCTAACAGTTCATTTACAAGATCAATGGAGAAATGTCGGTCATCAACCGCCATTCCAATAATGGTGCCTGCGGCTAGAGTAATACTCTTTAAGTCGCTGTTATCCACCTCTATTAGAATGGGGTCATGTTCTATGTTGACTAATGGAGTCGGGTTTACCCCCAACCCTTGCTGTTGGAGAGAAGCATTTAGATGTATGTAAGCATCAGGGTTTTTCAACTCTTGTCCCCTTTTAACTTTCACTTCCATGGAGAATTGTCGGGTCCTTTCTGGGATGGTGACTTCCTCTTTAACCTGAATTTCAACTGCATAAGGTAGCAATTGAGCTGACCTAAATGCTTTTTCTGGATCATCAAAGCCCATGGGATTATCCGCTAATCGGGACCAAGCTTTGAAGTTTATTAGGTCCAAACTAATGGCAAAGCGATTGAGAATGTCCCTGCCTAAGTAAAAGGCGGCAGTGACGTCCCGCACGACCCAACAATTATGGACTATGCTCTTGTTGCCAATGGAGATTTTGAGCATACACCTGCTTGGCAGGAGATGTTTGGAGTCAGGTGCTTCCAGGTCCATTTCCCATTTGTCTATCAGTTTGAAGGTGGGAATGGCTGGATCTTTTGGGAGTTGGCGGAACATGGCTTCGCTGATGAAGCTCTTACCGTTGTTCACACACACTCGAGCGAGAACAGAGTCCTTCCCATCATTTAACTGAACAGGGATGAACAACTGCTCTCCAATTTGCTGAATATCAGCCAGGCTTTGAGCTGATTTCACATCTTTCTGGACTATAGGAGTGGGGGTTTCTGATTGTGGATTAGTATAGAATTTCAGAGTGTTTCCTTCCAGCGTGGAATACTACTTTAGACTGGAAGGAAGGTTGATTTTCAGAAATAGAGAGGACCCCCCATCACCAGTCTGTTGTCCTACTGCTATTACCGTCACGTCTGGAATTTGGTTGTTCTGGAAGTGAAATTCCACTTGGTCAGATTTTTGTTCAACCATGTGGCATGTGCCGTTTAAACTAACATGGTTGACACTCTGTTTTAATTTTATGGGTCGGCTAGTCTGAGTCCAGAGGACCTTGTTTACGCAATCTATTAGGGGTGACAACCTTTTCAGGAGGTCATTCCCTAGTAAACAAGGGGTGCCCTCTGGGGTCACAACTATGACCGGGTGTTTCAACTTATGTCGCCCGATCTTAATGTCCAAGTCTGCCGTCCCCTCGACGGGAATTTCCTTCCCATCAAAGTTCTGCAGTTGTCCAGGAAGAGAGGTGAGAGGAATTTGGTAATTCTCTCCCCTTCCTGCATTCAGTTCGTCAAAGGCCCTTCTGGACAGAAGGGTAGCTTGAGATCCAGTGTCCACCAGTGCTGAGATTGTACCCTGCCCCTGTACTTGTACCGGGGCATAATATCTTCCCTCCTTCTCCTCAAGGGGGCACAGATAATGTACATTTTTGGACAACTGGTGGGCTAATTTTCTGGTTTTGGACATCGCTAGCGAGGAGATTTGGGCAGAATTCTGTGGAGAGTCTTGGGAATCTGAAAGAAAAAATTTGCAACTGGAGGTCAGAGCCATTGTGGGTTCCCCTGGCTCCGTTTCTGGGCCGCCCCCCCCTTTTTGGAGGCAGTCGCCAGGATGGGTTTGAACCAGGGGATTTTCTTGCTGTTGGTTCTGGGATGAGATGGTGGGCGGCGGTAGCTCAGTCTCCACATCTCCCCAGTCTGGATTTGCATCCCTAGGGACCCATTTTTCTTTGGGAGGAGTTCCCCCCTCTCTGAAGGAGAAGATCCTTTTCCCAGGATCCTCTGAGGATCCCTCTCCCTCAAATTGGAAGATCTGTACCTCCTCCTCAAACTGAGTCTGTTTGGGTCTTTTGTTTCTCCTACCCCCCCTCTGCTCCTTAGGAGGCAGACTTTCAGGGGCAAGAGATTTTGTTTCCGGTTCCTGGGTTTCCAGGGGCTGTTTACAAGTGAGGAAGGAAGCTTCCTCCAAGGCTTTACACCCCCCTTCCCTTTGTGCCTCCTCCCTGGGAACCGGTGAATCATTTGTTCAAACAACTCTAAGTGCTCCCAAACAGAATACTTAGCGTTCTTATGGTAAGGCGTGATGACGCTCCTGATCGCCTTAATCTGCTTTAAGGGGTCCTTGAGCAAGGCCCTTTTTGCCTTATTGGCCTTTTTGGTTCGGGTAACCCTTGTCCATTCTTCGTCGGACTCAGAGGCACTGCTCCCAGAGGTTCCCGTCTGTTCTTCCAGGTTTTCCCGGATTCTGCGAGCCTGGGAATGGCTGGCAGAATGTGGGGACCTGGTCTCCTGTGTCCTGCGCAGTTCAGAGGAGTCTTCAGATTCCTCCTTGCTGTCAGGATTTGATGGGTACCCCCTCCACTGACCTAACTGGGCAGAGGTTTTCAGGATGCCCTTAATGGGCCTACTCTCCTGGGGTTCCCCACTGAACTGTATTGTACTTGGGTGCCCATACCCGGATGCCCACCCCTCCATTCCTGGATGGTCCTGGCCTATGAGCCCCATGCTTCTGGCTGGATAGTAATCTGCCATCCCTGTGGCCCTGTGCTCATGTGCGCCAGGGGACATGGGGGTGGCAGAGTCCAGGGACTGAGAGGTATGAGGGCCTCTGGTACTAGGGCTCCTGAGGTTATGCTCCGGAGTTTCCATTTCCCAGCGAACCTCATCTCTATCCGCCCCTGCTCCCTGTTGCAATGCAAGAGCCTGCATTTGTGCCTTCAGTTCCTCAGTTAAGGCCTTACTCGACTCTATCAGTCTCTCCTGCATCGCTACCTGCTGTTGGAGCCTATCATTGTGTTGACAGAGGGCCTCAT
Source organism: Ambystoma mexicanum (assembly GCF_040938575.1). NCBI lineage: Eukaryota > Metazoa > Chordata > Amphibia > Caudata > Ambystomatidae > Ambystoma > Ambystoma mexicanum. The sequence goes on from NC_090922.1 coordinate 349,249,447, forward strand.
TTTCCCTCTGTGCTTCCTGGTTGGTCCTGGAGAACTGGGCCAGTCTTTGCTGCAGGAGGGTTACCTCCTGAGCTGTGTCCCTATTGGCCTGCTCCTTTCTTGCTAGAGCATCCTCCACCCTCCTGGTGTGCTCTAGCAAGTTCTGGTTTTCTTTTTGGAGGTCACCCAGTCCCTGGTGGGCCAGGTGATTTTCTTCCATTTTCCTTTTTAAATGGCAGACTTCCTGGCCTAAGGCGTCTCTTTCCTGACTAAGAGCCTGCATTTGTGCCGCCAGGTCGTCCCTTTGCCTTTGGAAGGCACCAGCTTTCTGGCGCTCCTGATCAAACTCTGCCTGGGTATCCAGGTCTTTCAGGATCAGTTTATTGCTCTCCTCTTTCTCTCTGTCTAGTTGGATTTGCAGGGTGGCTATCTGCTCTGTGCATGCCCTGTTGAAATTGATCTGTTGCTCCAGCTTTTTCTGGCTCTGCAGTAAGGAGTCCAAACTGTCTTGGTGCTCCTTCTGCAGGGCCAGAAATCTAGTATCCTGTTCTGACTTTTCCTTTTGCAGCACATCCATATCCTCCTTTATTTTAGTAATGTACAGTCTGCTGTCATTTTCTGACTCCTGGCTCCTCTGCAGCCTCTGCTCAGAAGAGTCCAGATCAGATTGGACCTTCTGTAATGCCATCTGTTGCCTATTTGCCAGATTTTGGCTTTCAGCACATCTATCCTGCATGTCTCCCATATATAGGTACAGGTATGCTGCTATCCTGGCGATCTTATTGTGTTCCTCTTTGGCTTTAGGAGCCATATATAGTTCACTCAGGGCCACATGTAAGGGACCCTGATCTCTATATATATCTGACCCTGTTTCAGTGACCTGTTGTGTGATGGCCTGCAACCACACATCCTGGCCCTGTTCGGTCCATTCACCTCTCACAAATAGCTTATGCAAGAGGTGCTCTCTGGCTATTTTCATGTCTACTAAGGTCGTCATTCTAGAGATTGGTCTCTGTCCTGACTTACAGAAGTTAGTGTTTTATTTTTGCAGAACAGAACTTTTCTTGGAGTGTCCCTTTTGAGGAATGCTTCACAGCGTAATGCAGCGTGGTGATCCGACCGGGTGTATGTATCCCGTCAGTTAGCACACTGTATTAAGCTGCACAACTGGTAAATCTAACCCAACGTCTCGGCTCGAGCCCCCACTTTGTAAGAGGATTCAATTCAGCACTACAGCCAAGTTAACGCCTAGTCTAGAATACTGAATGAAAACCCTTATTGATATATCTTTAGGTCCAGTTCATGCGTTCTGGATGACTACCCTTGTATAACACCCCTCTCTTGGAATCCCCCTGACCCCACTGAGCCAAGAAGTAATTCTGTTTTGCAAGTTTAAAAGGTTTATTTGATAAATTAAAATATATATCACACTTTTTAATAAATTAATAATTGAATATCACACTTAATCTGATATGGTAAATATTAACAACGGAGAATCTGGCACTAGCACACTTCTTTAATCACTAATGAGTTGACTTGAAATGGATAAGGTAGCACACTGGTAAATAGGAACAAAAGTATAATGTGGTAGAGGATGCTTTATGTAGGCTCAGGTGGATGCAATATTCAATGAATGCAGTACAGAAAATACGCAATATGATTTCAACCAAACAATGCAATCACTTTTCTCTGGCTACTCCCCTCCCCCCCTTGATGCAAGGCAAGGAAATGGAAGGAAAACACACAGTTCTCAGAAATGCAATCAACTGTAATTCAGTTCAATCCAGCAAGCTTAAACAGAAGTTTGAAAACACAGGCAAATGCTTTGATAGGTGCTAGCAAGGAATGATAAATATGCTGGAAACGCTCTTAATTCCCTTTTAGAGGTTCAGGATGAGTGGTATCTAGTTAATATTAGTCCAGGCTCACACTAGCAATGATGCAGGGATAGTTAGCAGGTTAAACGAATTTCTGGCAAATGAAATCAGGCAGCAGCAGTTTTTTTACATGTGAAGAAATTGCAAATCGCGGCAAAATTCGCGGATGCGCCGAGCGCTATTACAAAGGAACCGCAAGGACTATCTCTACCGTTTTGGGGTCCTAGGAAAGCCTGGGATCTCAGCTTCCAAATGAAAGTTATTGCAAGTCTCTAGCCCAAACGGTTGCGGAGATATGAGTAATTTAGTAAAGGTCGTTTTTGGTTTTGTAAATTTTAAACGCACACTTTTTCAAAATGACAAATTTTACTAGAAATGACAGGTGACAGATAGGAGGCAGTTCTACTTAGGTTAAATAGATTGAATTAGATGAATTTAAACTAAGAGATGTGTTCTGAGTTTTGCTAAGTACTCACAAGAGATTTTGAACAGGAAAGCGACTTGGTCACGATCTTCAGTCTGGTCAGGTCTTTCCGGATTCTGCTCACAGCGCCTGGTCTGGTCTCGGCTAGGCACAGCACTGCTTTCTCTCTGGTCTGGTCTCTGCTAGGCACAGCACTGCTTTCTCTCTGGTCTGGTCTCTGCTAGGCACAGCACTGCTTTCTCTCTGGTCTGATCTCTGCTCTGGATAGATTGAAGTCTCTAGTTTGGCTTTCTGGAGTTTGATGGAGGTAAGTATGGATTTTTCCGGCAGGGCTTCCAGCGGCAGATGAAATTGAATCTCTCTATGTGTCCTGACTCTCTGCTTTTATCTGTTTCTTGAGAATGGGTGTGTGTGTTGCATCACTAGACTTGCCCCTCTCATTCGTCATTGGTCAGGCTTCCATTCCTCCGCTTGATTGGCAAACTGAACTGTGAGTCAGATTGATGTCATTTTATGATCTCTTGAAACAACCTCCCTTATCATCTGTGCACCCAAATATATATATGATCAAAATCCATACTTCAGAGTTACACAGTTGTTTGAAATTACATATACATGGTGTGGCTGAATTTAGCCATGTCTATGTCCAAATCTGCTCATTCTCGGAGCTTGCATTCAAAGAGTGTACATAATTGACTTTTTAACTGCTTTTTCAATTTCCGACATGGACCCAACTTTACATACATGTGTGCAGGGGGTAGGGACATTAACTGATGAAGTTTCAGATTTTTAACATGCACACATTTAGAGTAATATCCACTTTTCCGCTAAAACCCCCCTGAACATACCACCGGTTCCTACCACGTCTTAAACTGTGGGCAGAAAAATCACAAGAATTATGGTATCATTTATAAAATTTTCACATGTCCGCACTATGAATTATCCCCCTTTTTATAAAACCATATCCTTGCTGCAGGGGTGTGTCTTTTCAGGTCACATGGTACAGAAACCAGTCTTTCCAGTTTCTGCCAAGCCAGCTTGCTTCTCACAGGCAGTGCCCCTCCCAGCTTCTCCAGGAGGAAGCCACTTTTTACGACGTCTGTAATAAAAACCTTTGCCTGAGTGGAGAGGGCTTTGTTCACTCTCTGGCAGAGCACAGGAAATTCAATTATCAGATAGATGGCATATCCTTAGTGTGGGCAGCAAAAGGAACATTGGCCTGGGAACATAGTTGTGACTCAAGTTTCACTCCTGATGGGATCCGTTGCTAGGCAAAATCAAGTTCCTTAAGCCAGACCTTCAGCTAACTTTTTGTTGCTTTTAAAATAACTTGTAATTTTACACATGCAGCTAGAATGCTGATTCTAAGTGCAAAACTATGACATTTCAACAGTTACAAAGGCATGTGACACCAAACATAGGTCACTCATTTAATTTAACATTTTGGATTTTGGTGGTTTTAAATCCAGTTGCAGTTAGGCTTAAGCTGCTGACTCCATAGCATTTTTGTTATAAGCATTGTTTTTGGGCTCTTCATTTCCCAGATTTTGTAGGCACACAAAACTCCATTCTGCCAAATGTCTGCTGGTGTTCAGTGAATATTTTGCACATGTTGCAAGGTTTGAAATAGGCATTTTGCTTGCCTTCAGAAAAACACACAGTGGGTTTTAAAACGCCGGCTTTTGGATAGTGGTGAGTACTGGTACTGCACCCATTTTTGGGATTTTCTTGGATTAATGCATTCTAAACAGGAATGGTTCTTACATGGTAGTAAATCCTTGCTTAACATTGTTTTGATGGGGCTCCTTACAGTAAGATGATTATGTGGAACCCTACAAAAAGGGTTGAATCTTTAAAGTGGTCCAATGAGTCACGATTTCAGCAACTTTTTGACATCAGTAAAAGTGGATTTTGTTAACAAAGACCTTTCTTTACCCTGGTGGGTGGCAAGTTAGGTAACCATTTTGGTGTGCGCACAACTGCGCAGCTTTCCTGGATTTCGGCGCACATGTGGGTTTTCCGCCATCTTGAATTTCCTAAGCCCACAGCACCAAATGTTGTAGCAGGGTAGCTTAAACGTGGGTCAGGACACCCTACAACTGCATGGTGTATTGATATGTGCTTGTGCATCCATGTCTTCCTCCTAATTTGCAGGTTCATTCTTCATGTCTTCACAAGGCCGTCTACTTTGGAGATGGAGTTCATGTTGTAAACAGGGCACTTACACATTTGCGTGGCAGCAACACTGTACAGTTGGAAGCGGTCGATGTGCTGGCATAATCAGGTTGTAATGTCAAGGGTTTTGACCCATGTTGAATTATTAGGCGACAACAAAAACTGAATCAATAGACTGGGTAGATGTGGGGATGAGCTGTCGCCGCCCATCATTCTATTCCAGAACCAGGAGAACCGCACATTTGCGCACACCAAAATGGTCGCCTAACCTGCCACCCACCAGTTCAAGCGTGATGGACCGGAAGCGCCAGGGGTGAAAGGTGGTGCCAAAGGAAAAATAGCAGTGCCTGTTAGATCAAAAGCACCTTGAAATCACAGCTGTTTCTCTGAAGTGCAAGCTCAAAATGTCCATTTCAATTTGTTCGAAATCCGTTTTTAATTGATGTCAAAAAGTTGCTAAACTCATGAGCACAAGACCACTCTAAAGATTCAACCTTCTTGTGGGGGGTTCCACATCACCACTCTACTGTAAGGATGACCATCAAAACAATGGCAGCAAGGATTAGAGCTGTCAAGCAAAATCCTCCTGTCAAATTCAAGACAACTCCTAAAACAAATGGGTGCAGTACCATCTTTGGACACATGCCGGCGCTAGCGGTCTAAACTCTGACAGTAGAACTGTATCTCAGGAATGCAAAAGGATCCTGAGCTAACTGGGACTTCAAAGGTTTGTTCCCAGGAGGCAGGCTGATTCAATTAACAGTTCAAAGGGCCTCTGTCCATGAGAAGCATTCACACCAGCCCTTACCAGCAACAGCCCAGGAGATCACATGGACATGCTAACCAAATGCAGAGTGGCCCCCTGGCCTGCTGACCTCAGCCGACACATAAGACTCTTTCCATTGAATAGGATATGCTGATTTGAGTGTTGACTGTAAACAGAGCTCTGCCTGGTAGGAGAGACATGTGATCCCTGACTCTCCCAGTTCCTAGGGGCGGGCCAGACTGGAGTGTGAATTCATATTGCAGCAAATGTATGTTTGATTAAATTGCTTATAAAATCTTGTATTAAGCTCACAGAAATGTGCAATTTGGGGGTCCACAAAATGGAAAATGTACCTACAATTTGAGTCTAAACTCAATTCCGTACGATGCTCTAGGACCGAACCCCGCTAATTATTAATACTGCAGACACTGTGCTTATGCTAGAGACCTAGTAAATTACTGGAATATGTGGAGAAGGGGGGTGTACATTTGTGTAATTTTGGGTAAAGATTCAACATTGATAAACCAACTAAAAACGAAAATAAGTTACCATTTTTGAATGAAAGCCCCCAGGAAGATCAGAGATGGGCCAGAATGTACCTTAAATCATCTGCAATCTGTACATGTAATGTCAACTACTTGTGCGTTTGGGAAATATGTTTAGTTATGAGAATGAATTCTAAAGCAAAACCAAAGGGGCGTTTCTTCAATAGATTGTAAATGGCAGCATCACCCTGACTCACAACTCAGTTCCCCCAATCAAGGGAGAGAGGAGGAACTGGCCAATGATAAGTTGAGAGGGTTGGGCATGCAGAATGAGCCGACCCAACCACTTTCTAAACACATAAAAAGAGACTGTGCAGGACAGGTCGGGACATTCAATTTCCATTTCCTTGCGGAGCACGTTGTCAGACGACTTCACATCCAGAGATCCGGACTGACTCCAGCAAGACAGAGACTAGAACTTAGAACTCTGACTCCAGAACTTAAAGCAAATGCCTAACCCACAAGCTGAGTTCTCTTCAGCAGGCCTCAAAACCTAACCAAACTATTCACAGCTGGCCAAGCTGTTTGAATTCTTTGCCAAGAACTTTTGCCAGAACCGGTAGCAGACCCAGAAGGCAGAATTATCCAGAGAGACCAGAAATCCAGAGAGACCAGTCCCAGACCAGATCGCTGAGAGCTGACCCAAATCGCTGTGCACAGAACCAGTACCCAGTGGCGAGAGAACCGCAGCCAATCCTGACCCGATCCGTGACGAAGTTGCATTCTTGTCCAAAATATAGTGTGAGTACTCAGCCAGAACTGTGCAAAACCAATCTCTTAGTTTAAAATAATCTAATTCAAACTATTTTAATCTAGAACTACACCATAGCATTGTGTGTCCTTCTGTGACTTTAAAGCTGCAAAACTGTCATGTGTCATTCTGAAACTTAAAAATTTCATTTATGAAAATCTACCTCCACAAAATTGTCCGCATCTCTTGAACCGTTTGTAATAGAAGCGAGATTTAACTTTTTAAAGCTGAGAGTCTAAGCTTTCCAAGAAGCTCTAAACCGACTTGCTACTCCTTATAGTTCCTTCGTAATTGCGCTCAACGCACGCAACTAAATTGCCACGATTTGACATTTTGCTTCATTTCAGCCACGTGTAAAAATATTTGTCTTTTGTTTCCTTTGCTGAAATCCGTTTGCAACCTGACAATCATTCATAGAGCACTGCTAAAGTGATCCTGAACTAATTTAAAGTAGCTATCACCCACCCTGAATCTCTTATAGGGAATTAAAATCATCTTTAGCATATTTTACCCTTCTTTGCATACCACCTTTAAAGTACTTTGCCTGTGTTTAAAATCATCCCTGTTTCTCTAAGCTTGCTAGGGGGGAACTGAATTCGTATTGTACTGTGATTGTATTCCTGAAGACTGTGTGTGTTACTTCCACCTCCTTACATTGCATAGAGGGGGGGTGAATTGCCAAAAAGGGAAAAGTGATTATATTATGTTTTGCTGAAATCATATCAAGTTTATTCCTGTGTTGCTTCTTTTCCACCTTGCACTTCCTTGTACCATATAAAGCATTCTCAGCTACCGTATCCTCTATACTACTCCTAAGTAATTAAACCAGTGTGCTAGTATCACATCATCCATTATTGATCACTCACTGTCATATGTCTAAGTGAGATATCAATTATTAATTTATCATAAAAGTGCGATATATATATATATATAGTTTAATTCTCAAATAAATCTTTTAAATTTGCAAAACAAACATACTTCTTGGCTCAGTGTGGTCAGGGGGATTCTAAGAGAGGGGTGTTATACAAGGGTTGTCATCCAGAGTACACAAACTGGACATAAAAATATATAAATAAGGGCTTCCCTTGGGCATCCCAGACCAGGCACTGACTTAGTGGGATTGCTTGATTGGAGTCATTTAACAAGTGGGGGCTCGTAGCAGGGGATTCTGGATTAGATCTATCACTTGTGCAGATTAATACAGTGTGCCAGCTGACAGGATACATATCCGGTTAGATCACCACGCTGTGTTACGCTGTAAAGCACTCCTCAAAGGCACGCTCTAATAAACGGTCTGTTTTGCAAAATAAAATACAAACGTCTGTAAGTCAGGAAGGAAATCAATCTCCAGAATGAGGACCTTGGCAGATATGAAGATAGCTAGGGAGCACCTCTTACATAAACTGTTTGTGAGAGGTGAATGGTCTGAACAGGACCAAAATGTATGGTTGCAGGCGATCACACAACAGGTCACTACAACTGGGTCAGATATGTGGAGAGATCAGGGTCCCTTACATGTGGCCCTGAGTGAACTATACATGACTCCTAAGGCCAAATATAAACACAATAAGATTGCCAGGATAACGGCATATTTATGGGAGCCATGCAGGACAAATGTGCTGAAGGCCAAGATCTGGCAAATAGGCAACAGATGGCATTTTAAAAGGCCTAATCTGACCTGGTCTCTTCTGAGCAGAGGCTGCACAGAAGCCAGGAGTCAGAAAACGAGAGTAGACAATACATCATTAAAATGAAGGAGGATATGGATATCATGCAACAGGAAAAGGCTGACCAGGATACCAGAATTCTGGCTTTGCAGAAGGAGCACCAAGACAGTTTGGACTCCTTACTGCAGTGCCAGAAAAAGCTGGAGCAACAGATCAATTTCAACAGGGCATGCACAGAGCAGGTAGCCACCCTGCAAGTCCAACTAGACAGAGAGAAAGAGGAAAGCAATAAAATGATTTTGAAAGACCTGGATACCCAGGCAGAGTTTGATGAAGAGCGCCAGAAAGCTTGTGCCCTTCAACGGCAGAGGGACGACCTGGCGGCACAGATGCAGGCTCTTACTCAGGAAAGGGATACCTTAGGCCAGGAAGTCTGCCACTCAAAAAGGAAAATGGAAGAAAATCATCTGGCCCTCCAGGGGCTGGGTGACCTCCAAAAAGAGAATCGGAACTTGTTAGAGCACACCAGGAGGGTGGAAGATGCTCTGGCAAGAAAGGAGCAGGCCAGTAGGGATGGGACTCAGGAGGTAACCCTCCTGCAGCAAAGACTGGCCCAGTATTCCAGGACCAATCAGGAGGCACAGAGAGAGAATGAGACTCTCTGTCAGCACATTGATAGGCTCCAGCAACAGGTAGCCATGCAGGAGAGACTGATAGAGTCTAGTAAGGCCTTAACTGAGGAACTGAAAGCGCAGGCTCTTGCATTGCAACAGGGAGCAGGGGCTGATAGAGATGAAGTTCGCTGGGAAAGGGAAAAACCTGAGCATAACCTCAGGAGCCCTAGTACCAGAGGCCTTCATCTCTCCCAGTCCTTGGACTCTGCCACCCCCATGTCCCCTGGCGCACATGAGCACAAGGCCACAGGGAGGGCAGATTACTATCCGGCCAAAAGTATGGGGTTCATAGGCCAGTACCTCACAGGAATGGATGGGCGGGCATCCGGGCATGGGCACCTAAGCGCAGTGCAATTTAGTGGGGAACCCCAGGAGAGTAGGCCCACTAAGGGCATCATGAAAACCTCTGCCCAGTTAGGTCAGTGGGGGGGGGTACCCATCGACCCATCGAATCCTGGCAGCAAGGAGGGATCTGAAGACTCCTCTGAGCGGCCCAGGACACAGGAGACCAGGTCCCCACATTCTGCCAGCCATTCCCAGGCTCGCAGAATCTGGGAAAACCTGGAAGATCAGACGGGCACCTCTGGGAGCAGTGTTTCTGAGTTGGAGGATGAATGGACCAGGGTTACCCGAACCAAAAAGGCCAATAAGGAAAAAAGGGCCTTGCTTAAGGACCCCTTAAAACAGATTAAGGCAATCAGGAGTGTCATCATGCCTTATCACAAGAACTCCAAGTATTCTGTGTGGGAACACTTGGAGCTCTTTGAGCAAATGATGGAGACCTTCCATTTGAAGGACAGCAGTAGCTGCATCCAGTACGTCAAATGGACATTTTCCCCCGAATACTCCAGTTTCTTTGCGGGGCTGGAGGACCAAAACCATTCAAGATGGTCCACATATAGGGCGGCCATCTTGAAACATTTTTCTGTTCACCGGAATCCCCAAGAGGCTTGCAAGGCAGCCTACAATTTGCAATGTGGGGAGGATCAGGCCCCACAAGAATTTGTGCAAGAATTGAAGCGTGCCTTTGCGCAGACCACCAGAAGTGTGCGCACGGACAGCAGAGAATTCATCAACACATCCCCAAATACATAATGACCCAGCTCGTGAGAGATTTTCACGAGAAAAGATCTTTAGACTGGGTCATTGAGCAAGCTACCCGCATCTATGAGGTGCAGAAACCGGTGGAAAATAAGAATCAGCCCAAAAACCCCAAAACCAACAGCACCCCTGCTGCTGCCAAGGTGGCAGAGGTAAAGGTTTCCCCCATTTTAGATTTGGAGATGGGGGGCCTAAAAACCTGCCTGCACCGAACAATTCACAGCCCAGAAGGCCCTCGGGCCAGTCACACACAGGGAGTCGAGGAGGTAGCCCCACAAATGGGGTCCCTCGCTCCCCTGACTATGTAAGTCCCCGCTATAAGGGAAACAGTCCAATCCTGGGTTATGTGTGGACTCCTCTGGCCCAAGGGGGGGGATCCAACCAAGCGCCCAACCCAGGGAACTTCCCTCCGCACTTCCCCCAGGAGGGCAGAAATTCACCAAATCCTGGGCAGAACTTGTTCCCCAAGTATCCACCCAACTTCCAGCCCCAAAATCATCCATCCTTCTTTCCCCACTTCCCTGAGCCCAGACAACCTAATCTGGGAGAGGGAAGGCCAAGGGTGGAGGGGTACCCAAATCTTCCCAACCCGGGGCACTACCAGAGAAGGGATAGCTACCCTTCCCGGGATCAGCCCAGGGGAGAAAGCAGAACCCTGTATCAGCCTGAGCGGGTTTCCCAACTTGAGCGCCAGATCTGGGTCACATACTGAGGGCTCAACAGAACCCCCAGATGAGCATGCCACCGCAGAATGCCCCAAACTCTGGGCCTGGTGCTCCAGAACAATGACGGGGGCAGCACCCCGATAATCCACCGGTTCCCAGGGAGGAGGCACAAGAGGAAGGGGGGTGTCAAGCCTTGGAGGAAGCTGCCTTCCCCACTTGTAAACAGCCCCTGGAAGCCCAGGAACCGGAAACAAAATCTCCTACCCCTGGAAGTCTGCCACCCAAGGAGCAGAGAGGAGGTAGGAGAAACAAAGGACCCAAACAGACCCATTTTGTGGAGGAGGTACAGGTCTTCCAATTTGAGCGAGAGGGATCCTCAGAGGATCCTGGGAAAGGGATCTTCTCCTTCAGAGATGGGGGAACTCCTCCCAAGGAAAAATGGGTCCCAAGGGATTCCAACCCAGACTGGGTAGATGTGGGGATTGAGCTGTCGCCGCCCATCATTCTATCCCAGAACCAACAATACCAAAATCCCATGGGTCAAACCCATCCTGATGACTGCCTCCAAAAAGGGGGGGGGGCGGCCCAGAACCGGAATCAGGGGAACCCAAAACCATTTCAAGTTGCCAACTTTTTCTTGCAGATTCCCAAGGCTCTCCACAGAATTCTGCCCAAATTTCTTCTCTCTCAATGTCCAAAACCAGAAAGTTAGCCCACCAGTTGTCCAAAAATGTGCATTATCTGTGCCCCCTTGAGGAGAAGGAGGGAAGATATTATGCCCCGTTACAAGTACAGGGGCAGGGTAACCAGGACTCATGTCTGGCAGAGAGTCTCCCAGGACCCCCCTTGTTATTTGCATATTTCAAGTAACTTTGGGTCTCACCCTAAGTTACTAGGGAAATCCAGACGTGGACCCCTTGCTCACTATTCTTAGAGAGGCACAGCTACACCCTACTGATGAGGTTCAACCAGACCAAAACAAGTGTCTGGGGTTGCTGTTGGTACTCTTGTTCAGAGGAGAATTGCCTAGCATTTCGGTGCTGGACTGCCCCAGGGCAGGACAAAGACTGATATGTTTGGGATATTTCTTCTCTGTGAAAGATAGTGAGCTAAAGACTCTGGGTAAGGCTCTTGTAACCAGGACTCATGTCTGGCAGAGAGTCTCCCAGGACCCCCTGGCCATGATCTGTGGGTGGTTCCTACCTCATTCCGAAGCCTGATGTTAAGTCATGCCCATGATGCGGCCACAGCCGGTCATAGGGGGTTTCACACAACACTGGAAATCTTAAGAGAGGTTGCATACTGGCAACACATGGGGCAGGATCTCGACCAATACTTGAAGGGGTGTCTTGTGTGTGCACAATTTCAGCCGACGTCCCTCACACACCGTGCGCCTCTCCAAAAGAGGGGGATGACACTGCCATGGTCAGATTTGCAAATCGACTTCATAGGCCCTGTGATTCGCTCCTCTCGGGGAAATAAGTACATGTTGACGGTCACATTCTTGTTTACCAAGTGGATGGAATGTCTCCCAGCCCCAAATTGCAAGGCAGAAACTGCAGCTGCCCTGATGATCAATCACATCTTTTCACGTTTTGGACTACCCCAAAGGATTGAGTCTGACAGAGGTAGCCATTTCACCAGTGAAGTGATGACAAAGATGTGGGAGATACTGGGGGTCAAAAGGAAGCTACATATTGCTTACCGGCCAGCTTCTTCTGGAGCAGTAGAGAGAAACAACCGAATCATTGTGAGCATATTAAAAAAGTTTGTGTCAGATTCTGGGCCAAGTTGGGATATCCGATTACCTCTGGTCCTAATGGCCATCAGATCTACCCCTTCATCTGCAACTAAAATGTCACCATTTGAGTTGATGACTGGACGCAAGATGGTGCTTCCCCAGCATTTGCTCTACAGGACCCAAGAGCAGACATTGATAAATCCCTCCACAACTCATGAGTATGTGGAGAATTTAAGGAAACACCTCCAACATGCTTTTGCCTATGCTCAGCGGAATCTAGAAAGATTAGCTGATAGGATGAAGACCCACTATGACCTGAAGACCACCAGGAAGAAATATGATGTGGGAGACCGGGTCTATCTATACAATTTCCAATGGAACCAGGCCAAACAGCGAAAATGTTTGCCTACATGGAAGAGACCCTTTGAAATTATAGACAAGGTCTCCCCAGTTGCATACAAGATCCGCATCCCCAAAGGTAGTTTGGCAGAAGGGGAAGACAAGTGGGTCCATATAAATCAGCTAAAGGGTTGCCATCCCAGGCACACTCTGCAGCAACTGGAGGAGTCCTCTGCAATACCAGATGGGACCACTCCAGAGTAATTCATTTCCACCCTAAAATATTCCACATATAGCCTATAAAATGCTATGATTCTTGAATATGTTCTTGCCTCCTGATTTAAAAAAATGTATATGTTCATGTTTTTGACTATAAAATGCATATGCCGCCCCACTATATCAATGGTGGGGGAGAAATTTCTACGAATAGGTATTGCCGCTTTTGCTTTATCATCCTAGGAGAGATGAAACCATGGCGACTGACCAAGGAGAACGACCCAGGGACCGGGAGCAAAGATCCGAGGGGCCCAGGGTACCGCCCAATATTCCCATCAGGACCGGCGAGGAGAACTGATCGATCCAACTGGAGGGAGGAAAAGATGCTGAACTGTGTCATCTACAGAATTGGAAGAAGATGATGCAGACATACCAGCGCGTGGATCAAAACATCCTTTGCACCCGAATCCCCCTCGACTCAAAATCAAAGTGCAGTCGGGCGGGGGCTTGTCAAGGGTTTTGACCCATGTTGAATTATTAGGCGACAACAAAAACTGAATCAATAGACTGGGTAGATGTGGGGATGAGCTGTCGCCGCCCATCATTCTTTTCCAGAACCAGGAGAACCGCGCAGTTTTGCGCACACCAAAATGGTCGCCTAACCTGCCACCCACCAGTGCAAGCGTGATGGACCGGAAGCGCCAGGGGTGAAAGGTGGTACCAAAGGAAAAATATCAGTGCCTGTTAGATCAAAAGTGCCTTGAAATCACTGCTGTTTCTCTGAAGTGCAAGCTAAAAATGTCCATTTCAATTTGTTCAAAATCCGTTTTTAATTGATGTCAAAAAGTTGCTAAAATCATGGGCACAAGACCACTCTAAAGATTCAACCTTCTTGTGGGGGGTTCCACATCTGCCACTCTACTGTAAGGATGCCCATCAAAACAATGGCAGCAAGGATTAGAGCTGTCAAGCAAAATCCTCCTGTCAAATTCAAGACAACTCCTAAAATAAATGGGTACAGTACCAGCTTTGGACACAAGCCGGCGCTAGCGGTCTAAACTCTGACAGTAGAACTGTATCTCAGGAATGCAAGAGGATCCTGAGCTAACTGGGACTTCAAAGGTTTGTTCCCAGGAGGCAGGCTGATTCAATTAACAGTTCAAAGGGCCTCTGTCCATGAGAAGCATTCACACCAGCCCTTACCAGCAACAGCCCAGGAGATCACATGGACATGCTAACCAAATGCAGAGTGGCCCCCTGGCCTGCTGACCTCAGCCGACACAGTAGACTCTTTCCATTGAATAGGATATGCTGATTTGAGTGTTGACTGTAAACAGAGCTCTACCTGGTAGGAGAGACATGTGATCCCTGACTCTCCCAGTTCCTAGGGGTGGGTCAGAATGGAGTGTGAATTCATATTGCAGCAAATGTATGTTTGATTAAATTGCTTATACAATCTTGTATTAAGCTCACAGAAATGTGCAATTAGGGGGTCCACAAAATGGAATATGTACCTACAATTTGAGTCTAAACTCAATTCCGTACGATGCTCTAGGACCGAACCCCGCTAATTATTAATACTGCAGACACTGTGCTTATGCTAGAGACCTAGTAAATTACTGGAATATGTGGAGAAGTACATTTGTGTAATTTTGGGTAAAAAGTTAACATTGGTAAACCAACTAGAAACGAAAATAAGTTACCATTTTTGAATGCAAGCCCCCAGGAAGATCAGAGTTGGGCCAGAATGTACCTTAAGTCATCTGCAATCTGTACATGTAATGTCAACCACTTGTGCGTTTGGGTAATATGTTTAGTTATGAGAATGAATTCTAAAGCAAAAGCAAAGGGGCGTTTCTTCAATAGATTGTAAATGGAAGCATCACCCTGACTCACAACTCAGTTCCCCCAATCAAGGGAGAGAGGAGGAACTGGCCAATGATAAGTTGAGAGGGTTGGGCATGCAGAATGAGCCGACCCACCCACTTTCTAAACACATAAAAGGAGACTGTGCAGGACAGGTAGGGACATTCAATTTCCATTTCCTTGCGGAGCACGCTGACAGACGACTTCACATCCAGAGATCCGGGCTGACTCCAGCAAGACAGAGACTAGAACTTAGAACTCTGACTCCAGAACTTAAAGCAAAGGCCTAACCCAAAAGCTGAGTTCTCTTCAGCAGGCCTCAAAACCTAACCAAACTATTCACAGCCGGGCGAGCTGTTTAATTCTTTGCCAAGAACTTTTGCCAGAACCGGTAACAGACCCAGAAGGCAGAATTATCCAGAGAGACCAGAGATCCAGAGAGACCAGACCCAGATCAGATCGCTGAGAGCTGACCCAAATCGCTGTGCACAGAACCAGTACCCAGTGGCGAGAGAATCGCAGCCAATCCTGACCCGATCTGTGACGAAGTCGCATTCCTGTCCAAAATATTGTGTGAGTACTCAGCCAGAACTGTGCAAAACCAATCTCTTAGTTTAAAATAATCTAATTCAAACTGTTTTTACCTATCTAGAACTACACTATAGCATTGTGTGTCCTTCTGTGACTTTAAAGCTGCAAAACTGTCATCTGTCATTATGAAACTTTAAAATTTCATTTCTGAAAATCTACCTCCACAAAATCGTCCGTATCTCTTGAACCATTTGTGATAGAAGCGAGATTCATAGAGCATTGCTAAAGTGATCCTGAACTAATTTAAAGTAGCTATCACCCACCCTGAATCTCTTATAGGGAATTGAAATCATCTTTAGCATATTTATCCCTTCTTTGCATACCACATTTAAAGTACTTTGCCTGTGTTTAAAATCATCCCTGTTTCTCTAAGCTTGCTAGTGGGGAACTGAATTTGTATTGTACTGTGATTGTATTCCTGAAGACTGTGTGTGTTACTTCCACCTCCTTACATTGCATAGAGGGGGGGTGAATTGCCAAAAGGGGAAAAGTGATTATATTATGTTTTGCTGAAATCATATCAAGTTTATTCCTGTGTTGCTTCTTTTCCACCTTGCACTTCCTTGTACCATATAAAACATTCTCAGCTACCTTATCCTCTATACTACTCCTAAGTAATTAAACCAGTGTGCTAGTATCACATCATCCATTGTTGATCACTCACTGTCATATGTCTAAGTGTGATATCAATTATTAATTTATTATAAATGTGCGATATATATATATATATATATTGTTTAATTCTCAAATAAACCTTTTAAATTTGCAAAACAAGCTTACTTCTTGGCTCAGTGGGGTCAGTGGGATTCTAAGAGAGGGGTATTATACAAGGGTTGTCATCCAGAGTACACAAACTGGACATAAAAATATATAAATAAGGGCTTCCCTTGGGCATCCCAGACCAGGCACTGACTTAGTGGGATTGCTTGATTGGAGTCATTTAACAGTAAGACTACCACTACTTTAACTTAGTACTGTCATGTTTTTGCTACGTTTGAGGTTGTGTAGATGCATTGTATTGTTGGTAAGTATTTGGTCATGTGTGTTGTTAGTTCTACATTGCTGGGAGAATGTTGTGTGTGACCAGTTCCCATTAGGGACACTGTACTTTGTGACACTTGTGTCAGCTTTCCGGGATTGCTTTGTTTGCTCTCACATAGCATGACATGCCATGGTGTGTTGGGTGGCGGTGCTGGGGAGGGGTTGGGTGACAAGGCACTGTTGTCAAGTAGTATTTTGCAAGGGAGTAATGCATTTAGCAGCATAGAAGTGTGTCTTTTGATGACACAGCATTGGCGGTGTTTGTGTAGGTAGGGATGCACACAATGTAACACTTCCAGGTGACCAATGTCAGGCTGGTATGGTTGTTACAGTTGACTGTCCCTTATGTCATCATCATTGATTGTCAGCTGGTATGTGCCTGGGCTGTGTGCACTCCACAGGGGTGTGATTTTAGGTGAAGTAATTAGCCACCAGCTGCGTACGGGCTGCCTCGCCCCGTGCCCTTTCCCCTCCCATGCGCAGCGGCCGTGCATATGGTTGGGGATGTTGGGGCACCTCCATGTCCACGGGCAGGCCCCGGCGTGTTGCAACGTTGTGCATGACACATGCTGCCACTATGATCCTGCACACTACTCGGGGAGCGTATAACAGCTGCCTGCCAGAACGGTCAAGGGAGCGAAAGCGTGACTTGAGCACTCTGAATGTGTCCTCCACTATGCCCCGGGTTGCAATGTGGGCTGTGTTGTATCTTACCTCGGGTGGCGTGGTGGGGTTCCGAATTGGCGTCATCATGTGGGTGCTCAGAGGGTAGGCACTGTCCCCTGGGGAGATGGTGATGGGTATCATTAGTGGGGTTGTGACATTACTTAGTATCTGACATGCATGCATGTGCTGTGGCATTTATACTCAGCGAGCAGCCATGTATCGCCATGCCGCCCAGCTTCTAGGTCCCGGTTTAGGGTTGACATTCTGTAAATAAAACTGTCGTGGGTGGATCCTGGATAGTTGGCATATACTGAGGTGATGTTCCCTTGGCATCACATACTACCTGCATGTTGATGGAATGCCAGTGCTTGCGGTTTCTATAGATGTGCTCTGATGCTCTGGGGGGACGTAGAGCCACCTGGGTGCAATCAATGGCACCTAGGACTTTGGGGAATTGTGCCACCCTGTAGAAATCCTGGATGGCAGCCTGCCTTTCTGCAGGTGTTCTGGGCAGGTGTATGTGCCTGCGGACTGATGGGCGTGCAGTCATGATGGCCAAGACCTGGTGTAGGCAGCGAGACTGCGTGGCTTGTGACACCACCCCCACTATAGCACTTGTCCGCTGAAATGATCCAGTGGCCAAGAAGTGCAGTACATTGAGGACCTTCTCCAGGGGGCTGAGTGCTTGCGAGCACTGGATGGGTGATGTGAGGTCATCCTCCCACTCACTCACCAGGTCGAGTATTATGTGAGGTGGAAACCTGTACCTCCCATACACCTGGTCATCAGGCATCCCAAAAAGTCTGGTTCTGGGTGTGAAAATTCTGGGCCTGACTATCCTCCTCCTCCTACGGGATCCCACGACCACTGCTGCTAGGAATAGTATATTCATCCTGGCGTCTGAGCTTGTTTGTTTTTTGCGCACACTTTTATGCTGCGCGGGTCCACGTACGCCTGCTTCCTGCTGAGGTACGTGTTTCTGGATTAGCGCGTCTTTTTTGGCGCACGCGTTAGCCCCGTTCGAATCCATGAATACGTGTTTTGAAAGTGCGCGTGGGCGTTCTGTGCATTTGCCTCCTGTACTTCCGCCGTGACGCACATTTTCACGTGTTGTTCCCCATTCCCTGTGTCACGCCCCCTGTTCCTCCTACTTTTGTTGTGTGCGCCGATATGTGCAATTTCGCTGTGCGCGTAGTGCACGCTGTTTGGAGACGTGTGCGTCAGAGTGGGCCACGCAGAATTTTGGCGCACATCCTGGGATTTACACGCACACGGACTTCCATGAATCGCTGTGAGTGGGTTTCGCTGCGATTTTCGCACTGGCACTGTGATTCGCACGCTTGCGCCGAAAATTTCAGCGCACATTAATTCCATGAATCGGCCTGTAAATCATTTGGGCAACTAATACCAGTATTTCCCCTTAAACTACATGAATTTCTCATTCGTCCATCTGTAGGACTTTTCTGTTGCTACTTTATGTTCCCACAGTTGCCCATCATTTCCAACGACAAAGGTGTGTCCATAGTAATTATTTCTATCAGCAACGATTGACCAAGTAAGGATTACTGTATATCGGCATCTGTTCTGGTCCCAGTGCAGCTTTCTCACACCTGGGCTAGGTTTCCATTTTTTCTGTAGGAGGATGTGGTGCGTGCCACCCTTAACATGAAATCTGCTCCCCCAGTGGACCCGATCCCGCTCATCCTGCTAAAAACAATTTTCTCTGCTAGTGCACCCATAGTTACCCCTGCTGTTTATCTGTCCTTTTCTAACTCTCACATCCCTCCTCCACTTAAGCACTCTTTGATTATTCCTCTTTTGTAAAAGCCTACTCTGGACCCATCGATTCTCTCCAACTTTCGGCCTATTTCTCTTCTCTCCTATCCTATGAAGCTTTTGGAAGTTTTAGTCACTCCCCTGCTTCATTCATTTTTGGAAGACTCAGGCTTTCTTCACTCTTACCAGTCAGTTTTACATCCTGGCCGGGGAACAGAATCTGTCCTGTTGTCGGCTGTGGATGGGTTGGCTCAGATTGTGGATCAGGGGGGTATTGGTGCCCTGATCATTTTGGCGCTCTCTGCCGCTTTTGATACTGTGGACCATGGTATCCTCCTTGAGAGGTTGTCATTAGCTGGGATTACTGGTGCAGCCCTTGACTCGTTTGGGTCTTTCCTACTTGATCGATCACAGTCTCTTTTTCGCTCTCACCTTTTCTTTCACCTCTAACTGCTCTCACTTGTAGTGTTCCCCAGGGTTCTGCTCTCTCACCCTTTCTTTTTGATCTTTACATCATGCCTTTGGTCAAGCTCATTCACTCTTTTGGGTTTCAGTGTTTCTCCTATGTCGATGATACTCAAATCTGGATGCAGCTTGACCTTTTTCTTTTTGCTATGGCTGAGCGGTGTCATAAGTGCCTGTGAGCAGTCGAGGTGTGGATGGGTAAGAACTGGCTTCGCCTTAACAGGGATACAACTGAGATCCTGATTGTAGGGGCAACTCTTGAATCTTCAGGCTGGTCCTCTGCTTTCTGGCCTATGGAACTCAGCCCTTTGCCTAACGCGGCTGCTGTTGTTAAAAACCTGGGCGTGAAGATTTTTGTGTCGCGTTCGATGCAGGCCCATGTTAGCGCTATCTGCCAGACTGTTCATTTTAAATTGTGCGTTCTGCTCAAGGTCTTGGCCTATCTTCCTGACATGCTCTGGCAATTAGTTGTTTCCTCCCTAGCGGCAGACTCCTTGGACTACTGCAACTCCCTCTACTCGGCACATCCCGGCTTTGAGTTGCAACAGCTACAAGTCCTTCAAAATTCAGCAGCCAGGCTGGCCACATGTGCTACCCGTTTTGCCTCTGTGTCTCCCATTCTTTATGCCCTGCACTGGCTTCCCGTAGCTAAACGGGTGAAAATTAAAGCCCTCTGCTTGGTGCATCAGTCCTTTTATAAAACCAGGGCGGAATTTCTTCAGGTAAAATTCGTACGTTATGTCCCCTCCTATTCTTTACATTCTTCTTCTGCCTTGCAGCTGCTTGTCCCCTGATTCATTTGCTGTCGAATTGTAGGGCGTTCTTTTTTTGTGGCAGGGGCTTTTCTTTGGAATTCGTCCCCACTTCTTTTACGGGATATTATTGACCATCTATTGTTCCATCAGGCTTTGAAAACTTTTCTGTTTTCTGTGTGATTGTTTTTTTTCTGCTTATAGTTTCCTTAACCTCTGCTCTTTTTACCTTCAGCGCCATGATGCCCTAGCCGGTGTAGGTCGCACTTAATAAATGAGGTTAACATAACATACAGTAACCTCCCTCTATTCTGACTGTGTATGAAATGCACACCTTTATTCTCATGTTTTCTTGCACAACCTGCCCGTTTGCATTGTCTCCTTTAAATAATTCATACAACCCAATAATAGCTTTCTACAGGAACAAAGTGGTGCCGTGTATAACCTATGGCAGTGAAACAATGATCACACTCAAATCGATTATATGGCCAAAAATCAAAGCAATCTTTTGGAGGAAAAGTGATGAGTGAAGATGCAATCCCAGCAATAGAGATCTTGAAGACAAAGCCAAACTCAATTAATAGCAAAGCTCTGTCTGAATGGAAAGCGCAAATGACTGCGATGATACTAAAAGAAGACATATCAATGGAAATGTGGGCGAAGCAGAAATTTATGCGAAATGATTGGATACAGGCGATTAATGAAAAATCAAGATACCAAGAGAATCTAACATGTGACCTTGATATCAGAGCCTTGAACCAACTACCTAACTACTTGAAGATCTTTCCGGACAAAAATATCAGAATCTGTATAAAAAATTACGGATGAATACCTTACATACAAGATCCAGACTAACAAGAATAAAGCAATTAGAAACTTCACAGCAATTTTGCAGATTCTGTAAAAACACAGAAAGTGTGAAAACAAGTTATCACATTATCATGCAGTGTCCCGAGTTACAATCTGAAAGATCTCTTTGCAGAAATATCTTCAACATTGATGAGACAACGATTGGTGTGGAAACAAGATGGGCCCGATCCTTTTAGGCAATGATAAGAACTGGATTTATGTTATTATGCAATTTTGGATAAAAATTATGGGAAATGAGGAGACTCTTGTAAACCAAAATTCCACCTAAATTTGTTTTGATGTCATATGTAAATGAGGAAATAAGATGGAGGTGATAACATAAAATGTTTCTTTGTAAAATATAACATTTTAAATTAAAAAAATAATAAGAATAATGCATCTCAATTTCTCCACCATGTCTTCTGCTTGTCCCATTTCCCTCCATCTTTCCATCTGCACTGTTCCCCCATGCTCTTGCTATGCCATGTTCACTCATCCAAACTTTCCATGTCATTCTTGATATCCCCATCTCTCTCCTTTGACACTCCTTAACTGCCATCAATGGTCCACTCTCCATCAGGGGTCTCTGCACAGAGGCAGCAACTGCCCCTTTCCATTGTATGAAGGGGGCCCCTAGCGGTCCCTCGCGATATGGAAACAAGGCAATAACCATACACGAAAAGATGCGCCAGACACGAGGTTCAAATTCCCAATGCTAGGGTTTATTGCAAGCAAAAATAGTCCCAATTGGCCAACTGTGGTCTCACGCCCCGCGACGTGAGTTTTCTAGACCTCGAGGGACGCAAGAGAGCGAATTACGTACATCAGTTACATATATACAAAATGCATATCATACAATCAGCTATGTCATGTTTAACACCCCCCTTTATTAAGTTTCTTTGAACTCGGGATGACGATGGACATTTCCGACGGGTATGACAATTATGACACTTTCGATGTCTATTCTAGTAACATTGTGCAATTAGAAAGTGCGGAGGCATCTTCTAGTTGTTGAACAGAACACGGTGGTTCTGTTCTTGGAAGCAAGCTGCACACGGGGGAAGAGCCACATTCCAAGCTTTGCTATCTATGAGGTACTATTTGTGTCCTGGGAGCCGACACGCTCTAAAGGGTTTTGCGAAGGGGGGGCCGTAAGAAGAGCATAATTCAAGCCTTTAGCTGCTTTATTCTAACATATTCTACCACAGTACGAGACTGGCTGGCAGCTGTGAAATGATTAAATGCCCTGCAGCTCTCCCTCAAGGCTACAGAGAGGGAGCGTGGGCATTCCTTTCTGGGCTACTCATGAGGTGTTTCAACGAACTCCTCAGTCCCGCGACCTTGCCCTTTCATATTCAGACAACAATGTTAACAGTTGAGCAGAGTAAGCAGAATTCGCAAGAATTGCAAGCGGCAAAGCAGTTTAGACAGAAAGCAATGAGCAATGGTTAACAAGCAAAATGGCGATTCTTGCTAGGTTTAAAATGTCCGCTTATTGGTCAAGCATAGTAGTCTGTATTTCTATAATTCTGTGCATAAAACGGTTGGCCTTCGGCCATCAAGTTACGTCTGTCATTCAAATGAAGGGTATTGACTTTTCCAGATTGACAAACCCTCCTTTTGGCCGTATGCCAAATGTCTTATTCATTCATTGTATCCTCCTCCGATGAGGATAAGTCTGGGGCATCTATGTCTGAACCTTTCATGCTATCATGAGCATCATCTTCATCATTAATGTCTATAGCCATGAATTGTTTTACTGTTTTTGTTTCATCAGTGTCTCTGTTTTTTCGTCCATGCGTTTGTTCTCCTCTCAACACCATGTTCATACATCCCTTAGTACATCCATCAGTTATTTCAGTGCAAACTATTGGTAAGCATTCTATGCAACAGCAACATGTTATGAATATACCAAGTACCACCATTAGTATCGAAATTAACTTCCATCCCCAGGACCGCAATAGTCCCCAAAACCAGGATCCTATCCCCCAACCCCCTTCTTCAGTAGAGAGTGTGGAACTTAGGACATGTAATTTCCGGATTGCTTTAAATATCGTAGGGGAGTAGTCATCTATATACACACAGCATGCAGTTTTTACAAGTTTGCAAACTCCCCCACGATCAACTAATATTATATCGAGAGCCATCCTGTTTTGTAGTGCCATTAGTCTTATTCCTTTTTCTTCTAACGTCATATTCAATAAAATATCCGTTGTTGAATCTATTGTATTTTTTAATATTCTAGACAGTTTTCTTATATTGTAGGAATTTTCTATTTGGGACAAGAATGATATAAATGATTTGGCTATATCTATTGCTATCATTCCATCCTCGCTACTCCTTTGAGTTCTACCTTTTGTTCGTCTGGCTACTTCTGCTGTTTCCAAGAGGAACACTCCTGGAAACAGTAGACCTAAGTAGCATGTACCTCCCCAGTTCCTAGGTAACCATGGATATGGTTTTTCCCCACATATAAAGTAAACAGGGTTCCCTACGTACACAGGCTCTATTTCGTGCTTTAAAACCACTGTGTTCAGGCAGTTGCTAAACGTTCCTACTTTATAGGAACCTTTTTTCTGTAAACATAGGGGAGCAGTTTCAGGGTTGTGATCCACTGTATAGGTGTATAGGCAGGGGGCACAGCATCTTTATTCCATTCATCCCTCATTCGAAATGTCATTACTGATGTTTCTTCTGCTGGCGGGGTTGGTCTATTCTGCCTATGTAATCTATCTAGTCTTGTTGTCTTTCGTGTATTCTTCCTCATGGGATCTGGTGAAAACATGCGAGCTTTGTGGAATATGGAACAGCCCACAGGTCTCATGATCACTTCCTCAAATTCATTCATATTGGTCTCATCTAGCTGACTCGTATTACTCTTGTTCCATTTCCCAAAGAACATTGCACTCAACGATACTTCACATGAATAAACCAATGGTAACGGTTGTACATACCAGCCTATCCCTTTCCCACCGTGCTGTGGTAAATGGGCACAAACCCAGCAATCTTTTTTCTTTAAAACCACATGGGTCATGTTCATGATGAGCAACAATGTATTGTTGCCATATCCTTCTCTATGTCTTTCTTCCATTGGGGGCAAAGTCCCAGTGATTACATGAACCAGGCTTTCAGTAGCTGCTTTTGGCAAAAGTGTTTCTAATGGGTGCGCGGACTCCAGGAACCATAGTGTAATAGCTGTTATTGTTGGTACTACCATACTTAAGAAACACAGGACCAATGTCCAAATCAGTACCTTATTCCTTTTATCATGCTTTTTCCCTAAATTTATAGTCTCTAAAACTATCATCTTTTCAGCAGGGGTGCAGGAGGAGGCTGAAACCGGTCTTGATTTGTTCTTCATCGTCCTTCTTCTTGCTGGCAAAGTTTGTCGCAAATGTCTCTCATTCTTGATGCCAGAAAAGTTCAACGAAAATGTCACAGTTCAATTCTGCCAGCCCTTTCACAGCCTAGATCACTTATCCACTCCGAGCAAGATTAGTTGTTCTTTCTCCCACTGCTCAGACAATTTCTGAACAGTTCTTTATTGATAGAGTACTATGTGCGTCCAGCTTGTCCTGCTCTGGCTTAGGACACATGTACTCTATCAGCCTTAGTACTTATGTGCATCCAGCTTGTCCTGCTCTGGCTCCTGCTAACACATGTACTTTTTTTTTATAAGCGCACCGAGGAGCCGTGAGTCTTGAATTGTCTGACTTGCACAACTCTCACACTTCTCTCCTCTATGCCCCTGGCTCCTACTCCGTCCTTGAGTGGAACCAAAGGCAAAAGAAAAGCACCAAAGATCTGTGGATCACTTTGCCTGTCGAGGCCGCAAATTATACCGTATCACTCCTGGTATTGTATGATCCGTGAATAGTGCCGTTGCACTTCCAGTATCAGGCTCAGTGTCAGCCTGCGGCACAATGATGGGTAGCGATGAGCGCCGTGGCAATGATGTAGTTTCTTTCTTTGGCTTTGGTGTGTTTGCAGAAACTGGTGTGTGCCAAAGGGGTACACGCGTTGTTTCTGCTCGTGTTTGAAATGCAGAGTTTGTGTCGCTCGGCAGTGATGTTGTTTCTGCTGAGCAACGTTGGGGCACTTTTCGCCCTTTCCCCTTACTGGCAGCCTCCTCAGGCTCTGTTTCGAGTTTCACTTCTCGCTTGGACTTTGTTTCAACTTTCACTTCTCGCTCAGGCTGATGCTGTGGCAGTGGACTGGCAACAGTTTCTTTCGTTTCCGAGATCGTTTCCTTCCTCTGGTCGTCGGAAGTTGTCAGCAGTCCTGGGAATCTTTTGGCATGTGTCGCATGGATCCATGCCTTCCGTCCGTCCACTCGAATGGCTGTTTGCGTTGCCAAAAGTACTTGGTAGGGGCCGCGCCACCTGGGTGCTAATGCTGTCTTCCGCTCAAAGTTCTTAATCAGGACCCAGCTTCCAGGCTCCAGCGAGTGCCCCGGTCCGGTGTATCGCACTGGTAACGCCTCGTGCACCTGCTGATGAATCAAACGCAACTTCTGCATTAAAAGGCCACAGTACGTGCTTAACATAGGATGCTCGACCTCACATAATCTTTTGGGCTGCGGTGCGCACCATACATTTGCCGGTCTCCCCATTATAATTTCATAGGGGGAGAGCCCAGTTTTAGCCTGCACAGACGTGCGCATGCACAATAGCGCTAGGGGTAATGCATCCACCCAACTCAACTTGCTCCCAGCACAGATTTTAGCTATCTTTGACTTTAAAATACCGTTATGTCTCTCAACAAGCCCGGCAGAACTGGGATGCCTGGAACTGTGGAATTGTTTCTCTATCTGTAGACCTGCACAGATGTGTAGTACTACTGCGCCCACAAAGTGTGGGCCGTTGTCTGACCACAGGACACGTGGCAACCCGAACTGGGAGAAATACTCTTTCAACATTACTTTTGCTGTTGACATGGCAGTACAGTCTTTTAAAGGATATGCCTCCACCCACTTGCTAAATGCACAAATCACCACTAACACATATTTGTAGTTCTGGCACCTTTCCATTTCTATGAAATCAAAATGGATCACCTCAAATGGCATAGAGGGTGGGTCAAAACTACCTACTGGAGTCACGGTTCCCTTCGCTGCATTGTGTTGCAGGCACATAATACAATTCTGCAGTAGCCTTTCTGCATTCTTTTTTATGTGCTCATTTTTCCATACTGTGGATAAATGCTGTACCATTTTCTTCGCGCAAATGTGGATAGGGCTATGCGTCATCGTAACCATTGCAGTCACGTAACAATTTGGCAACATCCAGTTCTTTGTTTCCTTGTCCACCCAACATCCTTCCAAATCTAACTCAGCAGAGCCCTCAGCCCACCCCTGAATCTCTTCAGTCGTGGCCTCAGCTTGCATTTCTTTGACTGTGGCAACTCCATTCTCTATCATACAAGGTACTTCCTCAGTCTGTACTGTCATCATTTTATTTCCCAAATCTGTGGCTGTTTGTTTCGCAATCCTGTCTGCAAATGTGTTTCCCTCTCCCACTTTACATGTTACTTTTTTATGCGCCTCGCATTTCACTATAGCTAGGCGCTTTGGAAACGTGAGTGCAGACAACAATCGCACAATCAAAGGGCCATGCTGAATCCTGGCCCCATGTGATGTCAAGAAACCCCTCTCAGCCCAGAGTCGGCCAAAGTTATGAACCACGCCAAAGGCGTACTGGCTGTCAGTATAAATATTCACGTTCAAATTCTCAGAGAGTTCACAGGCTCGGGTCAGTGCTATTGTTTCTGCGGCTTGTGCCGAATTGTAGGGGATTCTTCTGCTTTCTAATTGCATATGCTTCTGTAATTGCATATGCGGCCGTTGATGTGCCATCAGGTAATTTAAAACAAGAGCCGTCACAAAATAACTCCCAATCTGGCTCTTTCTGTGGGATGTCGCTCAAGTCAACTCTTCCCTTTTTTTCTTCTTCAGTGACCATTAAACAATCATGAAGTGGTGATTCGTTGTCACCAATTTCTGCTATGGGCAGTGGCATTAATTCTGCAGGATTCAATGCACTACACCTCATAATTTGGATGTGGGGTGCAAACAAGATGAGCTCATATCTTGTTAGTCTAGCAGAGGTGAGGTGTTGAGTCTGTGTTCTGTTTAACAGAACGTCTATGGCATGTGGCACCATCAGAATTAAAGTGTGCCCCAATACGATTCCTTCCGTTTGTTTCACTGACGCAGCAGCCGCTGCGACGGATCGCAAACATCGTGGTAGTGCATGCGCTACAGGGTCCAGCGCAGAAGAATAATAGCCGCACGTCCTATTTCTTCCACCTTGTTCCTGTGTCAAAACTGCCAATGCACATCCTTCACTATCGCTCACAAATAGTCTAAAGATCTTTTTATAGTTAGGAGTGCCTAAAACTGGCGCAGCACACAATGCAGCTTTCAATTGCTCAAACGCTTTCTGACATTCCTCATCCCACTGTAAAGGCATCACTGCATCCTTTTTAGTTAACTTCATCATCGGCTTCACAATCAACGCAAAATTACTGATCCACTGCCGACAATAAGAGGCCATGCCTATTACAGCTCTCACTCCTTTTTGAGTTTTTGGAATAGGCATACTAGAAATACTTTCTATGCGTTCTGGTGTTAATCTTCTCCCTTCTTTCGAAAGTAGGTAACCCAAATAAGACACCTCCTTTTGATTATACTGGAATTTCTTCAAACTTGCCTTGTGACCATGGGTCGCTAGGTGTGTCAATAGTAATATAGTACTTTCTTTGCAGATCTCTTTTGTGTCAGCAGCTAGTAATAAGTCATCTATGTACTGCAAGAGGACGCAACCTTCGGGTAATTCTAACATGTCTAGCTGCTCTTTTAGCGCTCTGCTGTAAATGCTCAGGCTTTCTGTGTATCCTTGTGGAATGCGTGTGAATGTGAATGATCGACCTCCTAGAGTGAACGTGAACAGATATCTATGCTTTTATCCACTGGAATGCTAAAGAACGCGTTCTTCAAATCAACTACACAAAAGTATTCTGCAGTGGCCGGTATCATTGTCAGTATTGTTGTGACATCTGGGACCAAAGGGAATTGTGGGTCTACCACTTTGTTCAATGCGCGCTGATCAATTATGAAACAATATGGTACTTCATTGCCTCCTTTCTTGTAAACTGGAAGAATGGGGCTGTTGCACGTGCTACCTGCAATTTCTTCAACCACCCCCAATCTCACCAGGTCAGTAACAATACTTTTTAATCCCTTCTCACCTTCAACAGAAATTTTATACTGGGGAATTTGTGGTAATGTAATACCTTCTTTCAAAGTTATTTTTGCTGGCTCTATTTTCAAGCATCCTACATCGTTATCATGCATTGCCCACAGACAGGTTGGCACTCTACTTAGCTCTTCTGGTAACGCTTTTGACATAAATTCCGTCACCGGTGCATCGTGAGGCCACATCGTGAGGAACACCCCATCTGCCTTACAATGTATAACTGCCCCCAATTTTCTCAACAAATTTAATCCTAGCAAGTTCTCCCCACAATTTTCTGTCAGAAGAAATGGACATTGTTCCGTAAATGGTCCTATTGTAATTGGGACAGCTTCGGACATGGGGTTAATTACTGGTGTACCTGCGAACCCTACAGAAACATTCTTTTGCCCTGACAGTGGGATCTCCGGAACCAAGTGGTGGTCTATCGAACACTTCTGTGCCCCTTTATCTATAAGGAAACGGTGCTCCTTATTCCCGACTCTCATTTCTACGTAGGGTCCTCTCTGATTCACGGGAATAGACACTGGTTCCGACCCCTGCTGTGGGCTGTCCTATTGTGAAAATAACACATCGTCCGACGTGTAGTCACCGCTGCTCCTATAATACGTGTTTGGCTGTGTATCAAAAATATTCCCATTTCCCCCTCGGTGTCCTCCACTCTGATCATTTCTCTGTTGGCCCTGCCCGCCCTGATTTTGGTTCAAGGCCTGGTTCTGTTGAGCTTGGTTTTGACCAGAGGATTGGTTTTGAGTACCTCCATTGGTATATCCCTGTTGCTGTTGCATGCTATTTCTGCTTGGGCCATTTCACCCCTGATGTCCTCTATGAGGCCTTCTCTGGCCAAACCGACCTCTATTCTGTAGGTGCGGACATTGCGCTCGCCAGTGTCCTTCCTCCTTACAATACGCACATTGATTTAATCCCAATGACACCCCGTGCATATTATTCAAATTTTCCCTGCCTTGTGCATTTCCTCTACCTCTATTGTATCCAATGACCTGCTGCAGTAACACCCTCGTTTTTAAATTTACTCTATACTTCACCTCTCTTTCTTTCGCCACATTTACCCTGTTCTCATAATACTGGGCTATGTGTAATATCTCACTCACCGGTTTTGCTGCCCAGGCACTTTCCGACGCCATTAACATATCTTGAATTGGTAATATTAGTCCCCTCACATATTTATCAATAAACAGCCTTTTCCCCGACTCTGTGCTCACATCCTGCCCACTGAAGTCTGGGAAAACTCCTTCAAACCTATTGAAATAATCTGTTACTGGCTCATCCTTGCCCTGTACACATGTAGTTAATTTGTCCCACTGAATCCTTTTTTCTGGAATTATTTCCCTTAATCTCCGCATTATCCGTTCTGGTAGATCTGCCATGCGGGTTCCCGGATTTTCCCTTACTTTTTTATTTTTGTCCTCCAATAGTAACTCCGCCCATGTGGCGCCAAAAGCCCCCACGTCATGTACCGTCCTCATCTGTTTCCATATATCTGCTGGCAAAATGACTGGGAAAATCAAATCTATATCGCTCATAGTAAGCACTGCTGATCTCAGGGTTGACTCTACTTCCTTGTAGAAACCTGCTGGATTCTTTCTTATATCGGGAATCGTCTGTTTTATAGTATTCACCTCTTGCCTGGAAAAGGGGACATGCACATACTGGGCGGTGAAATGGGCTGGTGTTACCTGCGCTCCTACTGTACCCGTCGCAGGGATCTCTACTTTTGGTACAAACATGGGCGGAACCTCTCTCATTGGAAATGCCCCACTCACGATCCCTCCCCCTTTTCTTAGGTTCAATAGTATTCCTAAATCCAGTGATAGGCCCGTTTCTCCTGTACTTCGCTCGAATGCTCTCTTGTATACCGCTAGTATCTCAGATGGGCTAGCCTTATTGTTTTTTATATCCTTCTCCATCAAATGTTCAGCCATCGATTGCAGTGCCTTTCTTTTCATTGGCATGGAATATTCGTCAAATATGTCATGTATGACCATTGTTGGGATACTAGGAATCGACACCCACTTTATCGCTTCCGGTATACATACTTTCAGCCTGTCGCCCCTCTGTACAGATGACATTAAATGTCTCCGCTGTATGTATGGTTCTAACGTCCCTCTCCCATCTCTTCTAATATCCCAACCCCTGTATCCAGGTGCAGCAAACATTTCGGCATACTCATTATCCAACTCATTTTTAAGATCAAAAAGTCCATTCACATGTTCCTTTACTTCTTCATCTTTTATTCTACAACATGCTAATTGGTTCAAATCTAACAATTGTTGTGGCGGTAATTTCTCAAGTAACTTTTTCCATTCTCCCACCAAAAATGTCCCCATGCATTCCAACACTACCTGTCTCTCGTTGCTTCTTCGGTACCCATACAATGAGGCCAATGCTGCCGTCCCATCATTTCCTTCTATGTACATTTCTGCCTCTTGCTGTAATTCAATCTTTCTTTCTTTGTGATCGCGCTTCGAGTTACCTGTCCGAATCCTGTTCCTTCAGCCCCGCCTCACGCCTCCCCGGTCTCAATTTCGACTTCGGGAGGGGCGGATGGTGCAGAATCTGTCTCTGGAGCGGGAGGTGTGGATGGGACAAGTGACACAGGTGGCATCTGTGAAGGGCCTTGCTGGGTGCTGGGAAATTGTGCGTCTGCGGTCTGCGCTCGTGGGAGGGCTCGAGCTGTGGGTGGGGCTTGTGTTAATGCTTGCGTGAGGGGAAGTTCTTGGGCTATGGGAGGGGGTATGAGAGCTACTGGTTGGGCCTGCGCAGTCACTACTGGCGTGTTTGGTTTCGATTCTGGTTTTGGGGCTCGACCCGTATTAGTTAGCAAATGTTCCATTAATTCGTCTGCTATGTGTAGTTCCCGCTGCGGGTATATTCCTTCTATGTTTATTTGCTCATGTCTCCCTTCTCGTCTTAGACTTGCCGTCCACTCCTCCTCCTCCTTTTCTTCTGCTACCTCAAGCTTCGATTTGTGCCTACGCGCATGCTTCTCTCTACTCCTAAGTCAGAGCGTTGCTTCCCTCCTCCAATCTTTGACAGTCTCAAAAGCTGCGGGTCACGCTTTTTTCCTAATCAGCACCCTTTTTAGGTTATCTATCCTCGCAATCTCAAAACTACCATTAATCAGCCACTGATGGTCCTGTTGCTTTCTAGTTTGCCTATGCCAAATTTCACAAAATATTATCGCACCCACACCATATTTTGCATACATGTCATAAGCCGGCGTTCCCCCAGGCGGTGCACTTTGGCCATATTCCAAGGACTGTCTACCGCAGCAGAAAAGCCCCGCTAAAGTGGACAGTACTCCAGGCATGTTTTTAACCTTCCCCTTTGGTTAGCTAACCTTTACCTGGACGTTTGAATTTGCAAAATCAACACTCTACCAAAAATCAGGTTTTCGTTTGAATCGGGGAATGACTCACCTGTTAAAACAAGTCGCCTGTCCTAACGCAACCTCTCCCAACGTCGTGTCTGTGCTTCTCTGGCTTCTGCCTCGTCTCGGGACCCTCGCCTCCTTTGCCCTGTGGCCCGGTACGTCGATCAGGGATCAGATGTGTGCAGATCTGCGGAAGGAATCTCTCCTCACTTCTACAGGGCGCCCCATACACCTCTTGATCCTGGCTTGATCGTCCCGTCCTCGCTGTTCTTCTGCCTTTACTCCGTTACAACGTATACGATGGGGCAAGTGAGGGAGGGTCCCTATTCGGGCGCCATCTTGAAAGGGGCCCCTAGGGGTCCCTCGCGATATGGAAACAAGGCAATAACCATACACGAAAAGATGCGCCAGACACAAGGTTCAAATTCCCAATGCTAGGGTTTATTGCAAGCAAAAATAGTCCCAATTGGCCAACTGTGGTCTCACGCCCCGCGACGTGAGTTTTCTAGACCTCGAGGGACGCAAGAGAGCGAATTATGTACATCAGTTACATATATACAAAATGCATATCATACAATCAGCTATGTCATGTTTAACACCCCCCTTTATTAAGTTTCTTTGAACTCGGGATGACGATGGACATTTCCGACGGGTATGACAATTATGACACTTTCGATGTCTATTCTAGTAACAATGTGCAATTAGAAAGTGCGGAGGCATCTTCTAGTTGTTGAACAGAACACGGTGGTTCTGTTCTTGGAAGCAAGCTGCACACGGGGGAAGAGCCACATTCCAAGCTTTGCTATCTATGAGGTACTATTCGTGTCCTGGGAGCCGACACGCTCTAAAGGGTTTTGCGAAGGGGGGCCGTAAGAAGAGCATGATTCAAGCCTTTAGCTGCTTTATTCTAACATATTCTACCACAGTACGAGACTGGCTGGCAGCTGTGAAATGATTAAATGCCCTGCAGCTCTCCCTCAAGGCTACAGGGAGGGAGCGTGGGCATTCCTTTCTGGGCTACTCATGAGGAGTTTCAACGAACTCCTCAGTCCCGCGACCTTGCCCTTTCATATTCAGACAACAATGTTAACAGTTGAGCAGAGTAAGCAGAATTCGCAAGAATTGCAAGCGGCAAAGCAGTTTAGACAGAAAGCAATGAGCAATCGTTAACAAGCAAAATGGCGATTCTTGCTACGTTTAAAATGGCCGCTTATTGGTCAAGACGGTTGGCCTTTGGCCATCAAGTTACGTCTGTCATTCAAATGAAGGGTATTCACTTTTCCAGATTGACATGTTGGTTGCTCCCTTGTGGGCCTCTCCTCGCTTTGAAGTAACTCAGCAAAGCCTTGATGACACACGCGGCACAATTATTTCTCCAAACAGGTATCGCTCTCTCCCCTATGGAACCACGTACACACCACCACAATAATATACACACATATACATACGGACTTGGCCAACTCACCTGCTTACCTATTAATAACCTGTACTTGATTTCACAGACCTACAACACACACCTCCTCCTCCCATTGAATACAGCTGAGACCCATGCACAAATTCAGACCACCAGTTCACATAATCAGACCCTCCAGACTTTCCCACTGGGCCACCTCTCTGGCCTTCCTCTCACAGATAGCTACGGGTAGCCGCCAGGCACCAAGCCATCCCAAACTTCCTTTGTGCAGGCTAAAAATGCACACATGTATTTTAGAACCCCACCCTTCACCTCTCGCATCTCGGACTACAGTCCTCCGAAGGACGTTCAACCCCACAACACTTTGAGGCCATACCAATGGTAGTAGGCGCTATAAAAGTGACATATAACATAGCATAATATAACTTGCAGAAGCACTACCCAGTGCCTTCTGCAAGATCCTTTTCTCTCCCCTTATTGCCGGCAGTCACGCAGGGGACCATTCTGAACCTTCCCCTGCTTGCCCCTGCTCATTGCTCCCAAACCCCTCACTCATGCATTGTCCTTACCAAGCATCCTCTCATTCTTAGTAAAACTGCATTTCTCCACTTCCACGTCTGATGATTCCAATAACATCCTCCAGTCTCCCTTGTCCACTGTCCTCTGTGGACTTGCTGTTTTTCTGCTCTCCTTCACCAGTGAAGGTTTCTCTAAACTGCATTTGCCCCTGCTTTTCACCCATTAGGTTTTGCTGCTCCATTCCGCCAGGCTTCTACTCAGGCCAACCTGGTATTTTTCTGATTCACAGCCATTGACTTTGTCCTGTTTCCCACCCTGTCATCCCCGTGGTCTCCTGTTTCACCCTCTTCTACTGGTGTTCACGTAATTCTTATGACTCCCACAGTTGTCCCATCCGAGAGGCACCCTTGCCCCATCTGCTCCCAGCACCATTCTCCCATCCACCCTTCCTTCCCTTTTGCATGTCCCTACCATCTTCCCTCTGTGGGGATAGTGCCTCTTCCCTTTCGCTAAAACAAGCCTTTTTCCATGTGAAGTTTTTATACTAGACCTGCTTCAATCCTTTTTCACCCAAAAGCACAGTTGGCTGCACATCAAGCGTTTTGCTTCCAGCCTCCAACTGCTGCACTTAGACTTTTTCTGTCTCCCTTTCCCTATTCTCAGAGTGTGTTCTGCGCTAGACCTTCTAATGGGCCTCCCTAGTGAAGCAGAGTTCCTTATTCTCTCGGTCACCTCATGTGCAGCCTCCTCCTCCTTATCAACTATCCTAACGCCTTCACTCAGCACCTCACCCTTTTAATTCTCCTGGGGGACCTGCAGGCCATCAACACGTCCTACACCACTGTAGATTCGGCCTTCCTCATTTTCTATAGTGGCCCTCTTTCCTGATGCCTCAATGATAGCAATGGTGGCCGCAATCTCGTCCTGAGACAGAGCTTCCCCGAATGGCACCATTGCCATAGCTGTACTTGGGGAAAGAGTGTGTGCCGATCAGCTGACCAGTACGAAATCAAGCTGGGTCAGCATACCACATCATATCCTCACATCTCCCTTCATTATCTCAATGGTCCATTGGGAAGAAGCCGAGGCCCAGACCACACCACCCCGATCATGAGCATGAGGCACATTTAGCTTGGCGTAGTCCCTTCTTTCTTTCCATAGTGGTGTGTTGCAGATTGGGAGCGAACACGCTGGGGACAGAAGTGTTCCCAGCGTGTCCACTCCCGAAAAGCAGGTAAGTGTGGGGGATGGTGGGTGTATGAAGAAGGGAAGGAAGGGAAAGGGATGGTGGGGGGGCGGTGGGAGGGGTACACTGACCTCATTCCCCGGCGAAGGTAGGTGGTGGCCTCAACCCTTGAGGAGGCTCAGGACGACGGGATTACTGTCTGGTAATCCACCGTTCTGAGCCTCCTCAGACCGCCCCCCCCCCACACCGGGTAAAAATTAATGATATGCAAAACTTGGTACACATTGATATATTTGCAACCAACATAATATACAACCTCAGAAGAAGGGCAGGAAACCACAAAATGATAAGCAAGGCTAAAACCTAAGACGTTAAGCAATCAAAAGGCAGCAGAATATAACAGCATGATCCGTATAAAGCCTCTCAGCAATAGTAAATGGTAATTATGGCAGGCTGGTGAGAGTGATGTCTTCTTGAGGGATACCCATGGTGAGAACACATGCCACTGAAGCGCTGGCATCCAAAACTGGTTAAACTGTCTCTCTCTCTCCAGGAAGAGCACATACCGATCCAATGGGCAAAAGGGTTCATCACAACACTGGCTTAGATGCTTCCAAAGCATTTTCATTTAATCGGACATTGACCGCCTATGTTCCCTAGATTCCAGGTTTTCAGAGCGACCACACTTAACTCACTGCGTGTACTGTACTGAACTGTCAGTGCATACACCTTGCCATTGATCTGAGGAGACCTTGCTTTGTAATAGAGCAGCGCGACAAAGCCCTCTGCATTATAGTTGGGGGGGACATATGTTGGAAACACATGGAAGTAGGATGCTGTGGCCCACTAATCAATGCTGGGCCAAGGAGCCCTAACGGGAGGATACCTAGTTAACCCCACCTTACCCCCTCGTAAGGCAGGGGCTTGTCACATGGAGCCCACTAGAGGTTCTCTTCCTGAAGGGGAACTGGGTGCCATAGATGTCAGTGCTATGGTCTCAGGCTCACTAATGGGAGAGTGTAAGCAGGTCAGCAGAGCACATCATTTCAAATCCGAGATGGGGACAAGCCCATTTCTCAGATCAGTCTGCAGAGGCAATAGGGGGTGGGACTAAGGACAGGTTGAAACAGGTTTGGAAGGTCGCAGAGCAGGAAAAGGGAACCAATATCACTTCAGAGGGGTAAATGTAGCACACATGGATCCAGATGAATAAGATAGGACCTTGAATGTGTGGTACGTCCCTGTTTAACAAAGGGCATCTGGCATAAGGATGTGGGCATTCGGAGAGAGAGGAAGTATGAAGATTAAATAGGATCTATGAAGTGGATAATGAAGCTGGAGGATGGAGGTTAAGGAGGAGCTGAAGACTGTGGTACTGCCGGGGCTGGAAGGAGAAGGACATTGAGGAAGAGGAGGTGACATGCTAAAGATGCTAAAATGGAGGGAGTAGGTTAAAGATGCTAAAATGGAGGGAGTAGGTGCAGAATAAAGAGGTGATGTGGCTGAATAGCAGGAAGAGTGAGGAAACGTTGGAGAGCAGTGAGGAGGGGGTGAGCAGAACAGCAGATGGATAGAGGGTGAATAGAAGGTGCATAACGAGGTGGTGAGGAGCACAATTAGAAGTAGAAGTTTTGAGGAGGAGGTGAAAGAATAATAAGGGGTTGGGGAGGTGCAACAGGGTTTGGTATAAGAAGGTGAAAAAGAGTGAGAGGTTTTGAGGCAAATATCCAATGGAGTGAGAACGAGGTGGAGAAGAGTAGGGAGGAAGTAGAAGGAAACACCAAAGGGGTGAGGGGCGGGGGGGGGGGGGTAGAGGAGCACATTAAGAAAGAGTGAGAAGAGGAGAGAACACACACATCAAAGTTGAGAGGTGTGAAAAGGGGAGCGGTCGAGGCAGAGAGACTCAAATACTGCAGCCAGTCTAGTCATCTGCTTATGTGTCCTGGAGCTTGGGAGCACATCTGGAACCCAGCCTAGTGGCCATTCCTCTTGTTGTTTATTACTGCCCAGACCACCTGAAAGCCCTGAGACCCCGAACCAAGATCTACATTGGTTGCACGCATTGCCTTCAAGACCAGCTGCTTCATTAACAAAACCATCATTTTGCATTGTCTCTCTCACCTAGCCAACAACAGCCAATGCTCCACAAGAAGGCAGAACCTGCCCAGATTAGAACTGTAAAAATGCAAAAAACGAAAACATTGGGAAACCGGAATTGTCGAGCTAACCCCCAAAGCTGTTGGACCTTACACCCATCAATATTAGATACCTAGTCACGCTCATGCCGTACAGAAAAGAGTGCAACACCCTCCACTTCAAGCACTGCTTTTTTCATACCTCACCTGTTGTTACTGCTACTGTTGCTTAATTGTAAGTAACAGTAGCTCTCCTGTAACTCCTGCCTCCTTTTCTGTATTCCTATTAACCCATTGTTGAACAACTCTCCACTGCTTCTCAAAGCTATGCCTATGCTCAATCAACACCCAGAATAACAAAAAAGATGTGCGAAGAATCAAGCAAGCAGGTCAAGAAGACGATGACAGCTACCACAGAAATAAAGGGGGAAAATAGTAATACTAGACACCTAAACCCCCAGACTGCACGTGAATTAATTATCCCCAGGATGGTTTCTCAGAGTGAAAACCGTTGTTTCAACAAGAGAACTTTTCAATAGCCTACGGTAGAAATAAGGAGAAGCCATTCTGTGTTAATGGTGCTTGCTTCCTTTATTTATTAGAAGCATTGACAAGCCCACCAATGTTTGTTGTATACACCAAGAAGTTGCAGCAGTGTTTATGTAGTATTGGGAGGAACCAACATACATCTTGAATATAATCTTATGTAAAGACTCCATCACTGGTGCGTATGTTGTTCATCCCACTCGGCATGTCACCAGTGACCACTGGTCCCGTGCTTTGCTTGGCCAAGCCCACTATTGACATGGTATCTTGTAAAACACCTGCTACCAGAGCATTAGAAATGGTTGGATCCACTGTTGCCAGAAATGCCCGTCAGGTTCAGTCAAGTCTGCCTGGGAAAGTCTATCTTGCAATGGTATACAAATGAGCCAAGTCTCACTCCAAACAACAATCTCTGTATAAGAGATCTCAATTCAGTCTCTCTCCCTTCCTACCTCTGCATGGGTGTAGAGGATAATCACATCAATCACCAAAGTTCTCCTCCTCAAAATTGGGTACAGATGCTATGCACAGCAGATGGCCAATCACCCTGTCTCTCTCCCTTCCTACCACTGCCTGGGTGTAGAGGATAATCACATCACATCACAGGATAATCACATCAATCACCAAAATTCGCCTCCTCCAATTTGGGTACAGATGCTATGCACAGCAGATGGCCAATCATCTGTCTCCTCCTGGCTGTAGATGACAACCTCAGCAAGCACCAATGTCCTCATCCTCCAGGCTGGATGCAGGTGGTTATCACAGCAAACACCAATATATTCTCCAAAAAAAAAAACAATTCATAAAGAAAACAATCCACAAGTCTCTCACTCTCCACCGGCCTTCTACTCCTTCAGCTCCCCAGACCAGACTTAGGGCTGAGTCTTCCTTTGTATACTTCCAAGGAATTTAGCTCCCCCGCAGCCTCCTCCTCTTGCCCTTCCGGTCTGATGTGTTTTTGTCCCAATACGCTGCTTGCTTAAGTCTTTTTACTTTTACTCTACCTGACTTTAAGGACTTCAAGCTTTCAAATAGGCTTGCTGACATATTAACGTCAGGCGCATTCATGTCTGGACTTTAAAGGAGAGGCTCTGACCTCTTCTTCTCGTGGTTCGTTACCTGCCATCAGACCAATTGCAACAACCAGGTAAGTACTGGCAGTGTCGTACAGTGTTTCTATCTTTTCTCTATGCTTTCTCTGTTGTTCTGCTGCTTCCCCGTCCCATTTGGAAAGTATTCAGATTTCACTGGTCAGGGGTCTGGACCTCCTAACCAGTTTTCGTTCCTCTGTTTTCCGCCCTCCCCTGTACTGTGTATGTGTGTATGTTGGGGTAGGACGGGTCCTAAAAGTAAGTATGGGAGAAGGGATGGTCTCTTCAGGATAGCTACAGCATAGTGAGCTGGCCACAAAGGCTCAAGGAAGCTGCCCTCTTACCTTGGCAGACTGGGACCCCGTCACTGGTAGCAATTGCCACAAAGGTTTTGGCCCAAAGCTGGCAAGGGAACTAGGATTATCAGATCTCTCCTGAATTCTGCTTGGATATGTTTCTATCCCTCTGCTTTCTTATACATTTTTTCCAACTATCGCTGGACCTCGGACTTGTAGAATTATACTGATAACCAATCCTCTTCTGGTGGTTTACCAGTTGTAATGAAGTACCATGTTAGGCCATAAGAGTAGAGGTTAGGGCCAACAACAGGGTTGGATACTATGACTCCCTAAGAGATACAGGAACTTGCTTCTGTGTGGAGAAGATCCCCATGTCCACCTCATCCTTCTCCTAGGGCATGGCAGGGACTTGCATTCAGACACCAACAATGTGTGTTGCACCTTTAAGAGATCTGGGAAAATGTCATCAAACTCGTGGTGAGCGGAGGGATCAAAAACAATCTTGCTGCAGAAAAACATACCCTGCAGTGAGAGGATAAATGACCAAAATATCACCCGACTGAAGTTCACAAGTCCCGCCCCCCAGAAAACCTATTTGTTAGCGATGTGAAAAATAACTTTTGAAAAACCTGTGAAGCAGATTGCTCCCCTCTGGGGAACGACAGCACGCAAGCACAAAGTCTAAAACAAAGATGGCGTCACCCCCAGATATCAGTTTAAGTTGCAAAGCTGCACATTGAGTGGGAGGATCCAAAAGTGAAATTCAAACAGACTAATCAAATGCCTTAATAACCAATCCCCCAAATCTGACAGGCATTGGGGAGGTTAAGGAGGTAAATGGGGGAGAGGTGAAAGAAGAACAGAAGGAGAACAAAAGAAGGAGAGAAAACACTAGTTGAAATGATTTGTAACAAATCAATGTACGAGTTGCTAAGAAACATTCTTAAAACTCTTTGGAGGTATGAAAGTACATTTAGTGGCAGTGATTGATTGTGCCATCCTTTAGTGATGAAACAAAATACTAGTTATAAAGAAACGTTCTTATAATTATTTGGTGTCTGTCAGAAGAATACATTCAATGGCAGTAAAAGATGGTGCAACCATTTTTTTCATCAACGAGTGGGTACTATCACTAGGAAGGAGAGAATCTCAGTGACCACCATGTGTGACATTCATGCAAGTGACATTTCTTGTCAGTTGGAAGATAAATAACCATCTTCAGTGCAAACAAATATAGCACATTTAAGTATATCAGGTTGAGGCATGCAGGCATTATACTTCAGACAGGGCAGCTAATGTGTGCACTGGGGAAGCCACACTTGTGGGTGGCAAATGGAGGGCATCAATGTTGACTGCAGCTGAACCTGCAGCGCAAGAGATAAACATGTTCAGCTAATATAATCAGTGGATTAGGAGTTTTAGTCCAATGTTGTATGGCAATAGGGGGCAAGTTGCAAATTGCATCCACTGAGGAGTTGGGACAAACAATACACATTGTAGAGCAGCAGTATGTGCCAGGAGAAACAATACACAGTACACAGGAACAGGTTATGGGAAGTTCCTGGTATTCACCGTCATCTACATAGTGTGAGTTTGAGAATAATGATGATGAGCTAGATCAAGATTATGGCCCGCACGAGTCCATGCTGCAAAACAAGATACTGGAAACCATAAAAGAGGAGGAGTGAGTGGTGAAGGCAGAGAACAATGCCACAGTAACTTCGATGGGAGGGACACACAAAGCTACTCTTCCATCTATGTACCATGTCTTTCAGACGCAACCTGTGAGATCTGAAAGTGCAAAATGTCAACATGTGGAAGACAGATGATTGATGCCTCCTCCACTGCCACTGTTAGATGAGCATAGTAGCTCCCTTCTTAGCACGCCAAGAAAATGAAAGCATCAAATTAGTTTGACCATGACAAAGATCAATAACATCTCGACACCTGGACTCTGTCCAGACAAATTTGTAGAGATCTGTGTGAGGGGTAGAAATGCGGGGCAGACAACTTTAGGATGATTTTTCAACATATGCCATTTTATTAAATTTTAAATGTTATCAAATGCCAAACTATCCCTTCTCTCTGACGAGGATTCCCTGCCTATCAGAACTAAAGGGAAACATTCTAACACAGGATGTCTGGCTCTCACAATAAACATCAAATACATTGTTGGGTGTCCTGACCCACGTTTGGACTATTATGTTTCAACATTTGGGGCTGTGGGCTCAGAAAATCCAAGATGGCCGAAAAAGCCCACATTGCGCCAGGATCCATTAAAACCGCGCAGTTTGTGCGCACACCAAAATGGTCGCCTGACCTACCACCCACCAGTGCGAGCGTGATGGGCCAGGAGTGCCATGAGTGGAATGTGTGCCAAAGGAAAAACAGCAGTGCCTGTTAGCTCAAAAATCGCTTTGAAATCACCTTTGTTTCTCTGAAATGCAAGCTAAAAATGCCTATTTTAAACATTGCAAGATATTCAAAAATCTCAATGAACACCAGCAGACATTTGGCAGAATGTAGTCTTGTGTGCATACAAAATCTGGGAAAAGAAAGAGCCTAAATTAATGTTCATAATGAAACTGGCTGAGCTGTGGATGTCAGCAGCTTAAGTTAAATTGGACTAAAAGACACTAAAATCGAAATGTTTAAAATAAATGAGTGACATACTGTTGAGTGTCACATAGTTTGCAACTTTTATATGTCATAGGGCCTCATTACACGGTAGGCGGTAAGGGTTTTTCCGGTACCGGTATTTTACCGGTACCGGTAAATCCTTACAGCCTTACTACGAGGTCCCTTTGCGGGTTGGGAAATTTAACGCCTGCTTTTTGCAGGCGTTAAAAAACAACCCGCAAAGGGACCAGTGGAGCTAATAACGGTACCGCAATTTGCGGTACCGTAATTAGCGCCTTCCCCATTCCCATAGAGCCCTATGGGGCAGAAATGGGAATGGGGAAGGGCAATGGTGGAAGGGGGAATTACCGCCCTGCCAACCTTGGAATAGGGCAGTAATTCCCCTTTCCACCAATGCGGTACCGGTATTTTACTGGCATGAACCATGGCGCTAATAGCGCCATGGTTTACCGCCTACCGTGTAATGAGGCCATAGTTTTGAACTTAGAATCAGCATTCTAGCTGCATGTGTAAACATTGTAAGTTTGATTTGGATGAAGAAAAACTAGGAACAAAAGTGACATTTGGCTGAAGCCTGGCTTGAAGAAAGTGAATTCTGCCTGGCAACTACCCCCGACAGGAGTTGAAACTTGCTCAGCCACTCTTCCCAGGCCTGGCTGCATTCTGCTGCCCCCACCAAAAGGAGATGACACCTCCCTGATTGAATCAGGGGAGGAGCACCTAGGACTGGAGGGAAACAGAACAATGAGCCTTCCTTGGCTCAAGCAAATGTTAAATTAGGGGGGGCCATAAAATAGCTCCCTCTTGAGAGAAACAGCGAGGAGCAGTGCCTTTGTGAGCAACCTGAGCTGGAGGAAGTGGACAAACCAGAAATTCCACCATGTGCTTTGGGAAACCACACCCCTCTGGGCCAGAGCATAATTTTAAAAAGATGGATAATTCATAGTACGGACTTGTCAAAATTATATAATTAATATCATTATTCTTGTGATTTTTCTGTGCACATTTTAAGAGGTGTTAGGACTCTGTACCATGTTCGGAGGCAAAACCCCATGAATTATGGAGATTG
This sequence comes from Ambystoma mexicanum, assembly GCF_040938575.1. Taxonomy (NCBI): domain Eukaryota; kingdom Metazoa; phylum Chordata; class Amphibia; order Caudata; family Ambystomatidae; genus Ambystoma; species Ambystoma mexicanum. Next base: position 349,291,916 of record NC_090922.1, read on the forward strand.
CAGACACGGGGTTCACGCTAGAAAAATGAAAATGTACTGGAATATGTGTAGAAAGGCGGTGTACATCTGTGTAATTTTTGGTAAAAATCCAATATTGATAAACCAACTAAAAACAAAAATAAGTTGCCATTTTTGAACCCTGGCTCTTAGAAACATCAGAGTTGGAACAGAGACCTACCCGAAGTAATATATGACATGTAATGTCAACCACTTGTGTATTTGGGAAATATGTTTAGTTATGAAAATTATTTTCTAAGGTAAAAGCAAAGGGGAGTGTTCTTTCTTTGGAGCCATAAACATGACACCTGATGACATAGGCTGACTCACTGCTCCCTTCTCAAATCAGGTCAAAGAGAAATCCTTGACCTATCAAATCATGAGTGGGTTGGGCATAGAAAGTTAGCATCCACACCCATTTTCAAAAGACATAAAAAGAGCCACTGGAAGCCGGACAGGGACATTCAATTTCCAACCTTCAACTGAATTCCTGCGCAGCACGCTGACGGAGAACTCCAGATACCAGAACTCCAGAGATCCAGACTAACTCCAGAACAAAAACTCCAAAGAGCTGAACTCTTCAGCAGGCCTCAAAATCTTTTGCAAACTATTCAACCGCCGGGCTGTGCGGTTTGCTGTTTGCTAAGAGTCCTGTGTATCTAGAACAGAACCAGTACTCAGAAAGCAGTGGGGTATCCAGAATCCACTTGATCCAGACCAGCAGAACCAGAGACCCAGACCAGACCGCTGTGACAGAACCGGTGCCTGATTGACCCGCCGAGCAGAGAGAACCGCAGCTAAACTTGTTGACCAGATCCGTGACAAGGCCATTCCTTTCATATTTATAGTGTGAGTACCCAGCTAGAACGGTGCAGAACCCATCTCTTAGCTTAAAATAATCTGATTTAAAACATTTGAACCTCTTTAGAACTGCATCATAACAAATTGTGTGTTCCTCCGGTTTATTCAAACCTTTCAAAGCGCATCTGTCATTCCGAAACTGTAATTTCATTTCTGAAACCGACCTTTACAAAATCGTCTGTATCTTTGGAACCGTGCATCCTAGGAACATGTACTGTAAAGATAAGATTCCCAGCTTTCCAACAAGCTCTTAACCGACTTGCTACTCCTTATAGCGCCTCCGTAATTGCACTCGACGCACTCAAAAAAAGTGCTGTGATTTGACATTTTGCTTCATTTCAACCACGTGTAGAAAGATCTGTCCTTTGCTTCCATTACTGAAATCCGTTTTCAACCTGATAATCCCCCATTAATCATTGTTAGTGTGGACCTGAACTGATTTAAAGTATCTCTCACTCACCCTGAACCACTAGAGAGAATTAAAATCAATTTTAGTATATTTCACTCCCTTGCAAATCACCTGAAAGTCTTTCACCCCTGTTTCTAAAATCATCCCTGGTGCTATCAGCTTGCTAGGGGGAACAAAATTCGTATTGTACTGTGATTGTATTCCTGAAGACTGTGTGTGTTACTTCCATCTCCTTACATTGCATAGGGGGGGAAGTGAATTGTCAGAGAAAAGGTGATCATATTATCTTTTGCTGAAATCATATCAAGTTTATTTCTGAACTGCCTTTTATTCATCTTTGCATCTCCTTGAAACCACAAAGCATTCTCAGCAACCTTATCCTCTATACTACTCCTAAGTAATTAAACCAGTGTGCTAGTATAACATCATCCATTGTTGATCACTGTCATATGTCTAAGTGTGATATCAAATATTAATTTATTATAAAAGTGTGATATATATCTATTGTTTAATTTTTCAAATAAACCTTTCTAATTTGCAAAACAAACCTACTTCTTGGCTCAGTGGGGTCAGGGGGATTCTAAGAGAGGGGCGGTATACAAAGGTTCATCATCCAGATTATAAATTGTCATAAAAATATATAAATAAGGGCTTCCCTTGAGCAATCCCAGACAAGGCACTGACTTAGTAGGATTGCTGAATTGAAGTCACTTAACAAGATTGGGGGCTCGTAGCCGGGGATTCTGGATTAGATCTACCATTTGTGCAGCTTAAATACAGCGTGCTAACTGACGGGATACATACATCCGGTCGGATCACCACGCTGTGGTACGCTGTAAAGCACTCCTCAAAGGAAAGCTCTAAGTAAACGGTCTGTTTTGCAAAATAAAATACAAACTTCTGTAAGTCAGGAAGGAAATCAACTTCCAGAATGACGACACTGGTAGACATCAAAATAGCCAGAGAGCACTTTTTACATAAGCTTTTTGTGAGAGGTGAGTGGGCTCATCAGAACCAGGCGGTCTGGTTGCAGGCAATCGCACCCCAGATCTCTGAAACAGGGTCAGACATATGGAGAGATCAGGGTCCATTACATGTGGCCCTGAGTGAACTATATATGGCTCCTAAAGCTAAAGATGAACACGACAAGATTCTCTGGATAGCAGCATATTTGTATCTATATATGGGAGCCATACAGGACAAATGTGCTGAAGGCCAAGATCTGGCAAATAGGCAACTGATGGCATTAGAAAAGGCCCAATCTGACCTTGTCTCTTCCGAGCAGAGGCTGCACAGGAGCCAGGAGTCAGAAAATGATAGTAGACAGTGCATCATTAAAATAAAGGAGGATATGGATATCCTGCAACAGGAAAAGGCTGACCAGGATACCTGAATTCTGCTTTGCAGAAGGAGCACCAAGACAGTTTGGACTCCTTACTGCAGTGCCAGAAACATCTGGAGCAACAGATCAATTTCAACAGGGCATGCACAGAGCAGGTAGCCACCCTGAAAATCCAACTAGACAGAGAGAAAGAGGAAAGCAATAAATTGATTTTGAAAGACCTGGATACCCAGGCAGAGTTTGATGAAGAGCACCAGAAAGCTGGTGCCCTTCAACGGCAGAGTGATGACCTGGTGGCACAGATGCAGGCTCTTGCTCAGGAAAGAGACACCTTAGGCCAGGAAGTCTGCCACTTAAAAAGAAAATCACTTGGCCCTCCAGGGACTGGGTGACCCCCAAAAAGAGCATCAGAACTTGTTAGAGCACACCAGGAGGGTGGAAGATGTTCTGACAAGAAAGGAGCAGGCCAGTAGGGACGGTGCCCAGGAGGTAACCACCCTGCAGCAAAGACTGACCCAGTGCTCCAGGACCAATCAGGAAGCACAGAGGGAAAATGTGGCTCTCTGTCAACACAATGATAGGCTCCAGCAACAGGTAGCCATGCAGGAGAGACTGATAGAGTCTAGTAAGGCCTTGGCTGAGGAACTGAAAGCCCAGGCTCTTGCATTGCAACAGGGAGCAGGGCTGATAGAGATGAAGTTTGTTGGGAAAGGGAAACCCCTGAGCATAACCTCAGGAGCCCTAGTACCAGAGGCCTCCACCTCTCCCAGTCCCTGGACTCTGCCACCCCCATGTCCCCTGGCGCACATGAGCACAGGGCCACAGGGATGGCAGATTACTATCCAGCCAAAAGTATGGGGCTCATAGGCCAGTACCACCCAGGAATGGAGGGGCGGCCATCCGGGTATGGGCACCCCAGCACAGTGCAATTTAGTGGGGAACCCCAGGAGAGTAGGCCCACTAAGGGCATCCTGAAAATCTCTGCCCAGTTAGGTCAGTGGAGGGGGTACACATCAAATCCTGGCAGCAAGGAGGCATCTGAAGACTCCTCCGAGCATCACAGGACACAGGAGACCAGTTCCCCACATTCTGCCAGCCATTCCCAGGCTCGCAGAATCCGGGAAAACCTGGAAGATCAGACGGGCACCTCTGGGAGCAGTGCTTCTGAGTCAGAGGATGAATGGACCAGGGTTACCCGAACCAAAAAGGCCAATAAGGCAAAAAGGGCCTTGCTTAAGGACCCCTTAAAACAGATCAAGGCAATCAGGAGTGTCATCACGCCTTATCACAAGAACTCCAAGTATTCTGTGTGGGAACACTTGGAGCTCTTTGAGCAAATGATGGAGACTTTTCGTTTGAAGGACAGCAGTAGCTGCATCCAGTACGTCAAATGGACATTCTCCCCAGAATACTCCAGTTTCTTTGCGGGGCTGGAGGACCAAAATTATTCAAGATGGTCCACCTATAAGGCGGCCATCTTGAAACATTTTTCTGTTCATAGAAATCCTCAAGAGGCTCACAAGGCAGCCTACAATTTGCAATGTGGGGAGGATCAGGCACCACAAGAATTTGTGCAGGAGTTAAAGCATGCTTTTGCGCAGACTACAAAAAGGGTGCGCACAGACAGTAAAGAATTTGTTAATACGTTTTTCCATGCCTTACCCAAATACATAATGACCCAGTTCGTGAGAGATTTTCACGAGAAAAGATCTTTAGACTGAGTCATTGAGCAAGCCACCCGCATCTATGAGGTGCAGAAACCGGTGGAAAACAAGAATCAGCCCAAACACCCCAAAACCAACAGCACCACTCCTGCTGCCAAGGTGGCAGAGGTAAAGGTTGCCCCTGTTTTAGATTTGGAGATGGGGGGCCTAAAAACCTGCCTGCACAAAATAATTCTAAGCCTAGAAGGCCCTCGGGCCAGTCACAGACAGGGAGTCAAGGAGGTAGTCCCACAAATGGAGTCCCTCGCTCCCCTGACTATGTAAATCCCCGCTTTAAGGGAAACAGTCCAATCCTGGGTTATGTGTGGACTCCTCTGGCCCAAGGGGAGGGATCCAACCAAGCGCCCAACCCAGGGAACTTCCCTCCACACTTCCCCCAGGAGGGAATATTTTCACCAAATCCTGGGCAGAACTTGTTCCCCAGGTATCCACCCAACTTCCAGCCCCAAAATCATCCATCCTTCTTTCCCCAATTCCCTGAGCCCAGACAACCGAATCCGGGAGAGCGGAGGCCAAGGGTGGAGCGGTACCCAAATCTTCCCAACCCGGGGAACTACCAGAGAAGGGATAGCTACCCCTCCCGGGATCAGCCCAGGGGAGAAAATAGAACCCCGTATCAGCCTGAGCGGGTTTCACAGTTAGAGTGCCAGGTCCAAAATATGGCACGGGATCTGGGTCACATACTGAGGGCTCAACAGAACCCTCAGATGAGCATGCCACCGCAGAATGCCCCAAACTCTGGGCCTGGTGCTCCAGAACAATGACGGGGGCAGCGCCCCGATAAGCCACTGGTTCCCAGGGAGGAGGCACAAGGGGAAGGGGGGTGTAAAGCCGTGGAGGAAGCTTCCTTCCCAACTTGTAAACAGCCCCTGGAAAACCAGGAACTGGAAACAAAATCTCCTACCCCTGAAAGTCTGCCACCCAAGGAGCAGAGAGGAGGTAGGAGAAATAAAGGACCCAAACAGACCCATTTTGTGGGGGAGGTGCAGGTCTTCCAATTTGAGGGAGAGGCATCCTCAGAGGATCCTGGGAAAAGGATCTTCTCCTTCAGAGATGGGGGAACTCCTCCCAAGGAAAAATGGGTCTCAAGGGATTCCAACCCAGACTGGGTAGATGTGGGGATTGAGCTGTCGCCGCCCATCATTCTATCCCACAACCAACAATACCGAAAAGCCCTGGTTCAAACCCATCCTGGTGACTGCCTCCAAAAAGGGGGGGTGGCCCAGAACCGGAACCAGGGGAACCCAAAACCGCATCAATAGACTGGGTAGATGTGGGGATTGAGCTGTCGCCGCCCATCATTCTATCCCAGAACCAACAGCATCAAAATCCCCGGGTTCAAACCCATTCTGGTGACTGCCTCCAAAAAGGGGGGGGCGGCCGAGGACTGGAACCAGGGGAACTCGAATATCCTCTTTCAAGTTGCCAACTTTTTCTTGCAGATTCCCATGACTCGCCACAGAATTCTGCCCAAATCTCTTCTCTCCCAATGTCCAAAACCAGAAAATTAGCCCACCAGTTGTCCAAAAATGTGCATTATCTGTGCCCCCTTGAGGAGAAGGAGGGAAGATACTTTGCCCCGCTACAAGTACAGGGGCAGGGTACAATTTTGCTACTGGTGGACACTGGATCCCAAGCTACCCTTCTGTCCAAAAGGGCCTTTGATGAACTAAATGCAGGAAGGGGGGAGAATTACCGTATTCCTCTCACCTCTCTTCCTGGACAACTCCAGAACTTTGACAGGAAGGAAATTCCCATCGAGGGGACTGCAGATTTGGACATCAAAATTGGGCGACACAAGGTGAAACACCCGGTCATAGTAGTGACTCCAGAGGGCACCCCTTGTTTACTGGGGAATGACCTCCTGAGAAGGTTGTCACCCCTAATAGATTGCGTAAACAAGGTCCTCTGGACCCAGACTAGCCGACCAATAAAATTAAAACAGAGCATCAACCATGTTAGTTTAAACGGCACCTGCCACATGGTTGAAAAAAAATCTGACCAAGCAGAATTTCACTTCCAGAACAACCAAATTCCAGACGTGACAGTAATAGCAGTAGGACAACAGACTGGTGATGGGGGGTCCTCTCTATTTCTGAAAATCAACCTTCCTTCCAGTTTATGGTGGTATTCCACACTGGAAGGAAACACTCTGAAATTATTTACTAATCCACAATCAGAAACTCCCACTCCAATAGTCCAGAAAGATGTGAAATCAGCTCAGAGCCTGGCTGATGTTCAGCAAATCGGAGAGCAGTTGTTCATCCCTGTTCAGTTAAATGATGGGAAGGACTCTGTTCTCGCCCGAGTGTGTGTGAACAACGGTAAGAGCTTCATCAGCGAAGCCATGTTCCGCCAACTCCCAAAAGATCCAGCCATTCCCACATTCATACTGATAGACAAATGGGAAATGGATCTGGAAACACCCAATTCCAAACATCTCCTGCCAAGCAGGTGTATGCTCAAAATCTCCATTGGCAACAAGAGCATAGTCCATAATTGTTGGGTCATGCGAGACGTCACTGCCGCCTTTTACTTAGGCAGTGACATTCTCAATCGCTTTGCCATTAGTTTGGACCTAATAAACTTCAAAGCTTGGTCCCGATTAGCGGATAATCCCATGGGCTTTGATGATCCAGAAAAAGCATTTAGGTGAGCTCAATTGCTACCTTATGCAGTTGAAATTCAGGTTAAAGAGGAAGTCACCATCCCAGAAAGGACCCGACAATTCTCCCTGGAAGTGAAAGTTAAAAGAGGACAAAAAATGAAAAACCCTGACGCTTATATTCATCTAAATGCTTTTCTCCAACAGCAAGGGTTAGGGGTAAACCCAACACCATTAGTCAACATAGAACATGACACCATTCCAATAGAGGCGGATAACAGCGACTTACAGAGTATTACTCTAGCCGCAGGCACCATTATTGGAATGGCGGTTGATGACCGACATTTCTCCATTGATTTAGGAAATGAACTGTTAGGACCAATCCCCAAGCACTGTTTTGACAGTGACAGTGATGACAATACAACACCAGACAGGATCTTTACCCGGCATGGGGGGAACTTCCTGGTGTACACTTCTTGCCCTTATGGTAAGGAAGATGTGACTTGTGACTTCAGAAGGGATGAGGTGATTTTCCAGGTCCATGAGGGCTGCCTTTCCCACCTGAAGCCTCCAGTCCAAATCAGCACTCTGACAAGGGCTTCTCCACCCAGCTGTAGGAGGCCGCTGAGATAGCAAAAACAGAAGTCTTTCCAGGCTTCAGGCAGATGGTGGAAGAGAGGGTCAACCTAGCTGATGCCTGTGTGACTCTAGAACAGAAGCAAAAGTTGAAACAAGTTTTCTTGGATTTCCAAGATCTCTTTGCGGTAGACTCATATGACTGTGGTTGCACCGACATCCACACAACCACAATTCCCACGGACCCTGGCATGACTCCAGTGTTTGTGAAGCAATATCGCTTGCCTCTCGCATCCATGGAGTCCCTTACTGAAATAATTAAGAACCTTGAGTCCCGGGGGATAATCCGTCCAGTACACAGCACCTTCAATAATCCGGTGCTGGGAATATTGAAGCCAAATGGCCAGTGGAGACTCTGCGCCGATCTTAAGGAGCTCAACAAACGGGTCCATACTTCCCGATGGCCTCTGCCCTACATTGACCAAGGGCTGGCCCAGATTCAGGGGTCACATGTTTTCACTGCAATAGACCTGACCAATGGATACTGGACCGTGCCTGACAGTAGGGAGGACCAATACAAACTGGCTTTTACCTTTGGGGGCCAGCAGTACACATGCACCCGGACTCCCTTCGGATACCTGAACTCTGGCAATGAATTCAACATTTTCCTACACAAGGCCATGCCCGACCTGGGTGCAAGGGGAAACTTGGCTTATGTAGATGATGTCCTCATCAAAGGTTCATCTGTGGAGGAACATATAGCGGAGATCTGTTATGTTCTGACCCAGTTGAGGGCTGCCGGAGCAAAACTTTCCTTTCGGAAGTGAGATTACTCCTCAGGGTCTCTTTCGCCAAGAAAAGAAAGTGGAAGCACTTCAGAAACTGAAAGACCCCACAACTCTGCGGGAACTAAGGAGTCTCCTTGGACTGACTAATTACAGCAGAAAGTTCATTGAGGGCTACGCAGAGATCACCAGACCCCTGATTCATCTTTTGAAGGGGATGGTCAAGTGGGAATGGGGTCGAGAACAAGCCGAGGCAGTAAGACAGCTCAAAAGAACCCTCTCACAAGCGCCCTGCCTAGCTTACCCTGTCAGAAACAAGGAGTTTTTCCTGGAGACAGGATTCTCTAATACGTACTTGACAGCAGTATTATACCAAAAGCATGACAAGGTCAATAAAGTAATCTCCTATGCGAGCAAAACTTTATCCTCTGTGGAGGAAAAATTCAACGATTGTGAGAAGGCATTCCTGGCAACGGTGTGGGCATTTAAGAATTACCGCCCGTTCATCCTGGGGGAACACATCATAGTGGAGACTCCACACCAGCCTCTGCAATATCTCCAAAGTGACAGAATCTGGGCCGGTAATGTGAGTAATTCCCAAATTACTTCCTGGATTCTGTCAATGCAAGGCTTTCCTGTGGAGGTCAGATATGGCCAAAACAAGAAGAGTCCCCTCGCGCAAGGTCTGGCTGACTTGCATGATTGTGCCAGAGAAAACTGTCTCGAGGACGAAAGTTTGAAAATCAAGGACAACATGGAGGCATACCTTAATTCCCCACACAAAGTCTTTGAAGAGGACAAGTGTGAGGGAATGCCCACTGTCTATGTGGATGGATGCTCTTACCATGTTGACAACAATGGGGAGAAAGAACTGGTGGCCGGCGTAGGGAATGCATGGGTGAATGTGTCCCCAGAACCCTCCGCTGGGTACAAAATTGGTCCCCGAAGTAGTCAGGTGGCAGAATTGATGGCTGTGCATCAGGCCATCCTCACTGCCGTCCAACATCAACTCCACGAACTGGTCATAATCACAGATTCAGATTATGTACGGAATGGGTTTGTGGAGCACCTGGTTAATTGGAAAACCAGATGCATGTTATGTGCTAATAACAAACCCTTGAAACATGGGAAGTTAATCCAAAACATTGATGATCTGGTTACCTTGAATGGGATGACCATCTACTGGAAAAAGATCAAGGGTCATTCCAAAGTAGAGGGACCAGACAAAACTGGAAATGACTTAGCTGATCAGCTGGCCAAAACCGGGGCCATCCAAGGGGATCTAATAGAAATAGAGTCCCTGATGGGGGAAATCCAGGTCACTGCTATCACTAGGTCCCAGACAAATGCTCACAACGATCTTTCAACTGCACAATGGAGTAAGGAGACCCCATATGCTGATTTGATTATGGCTCAGAAGGGGGATCCAATAATTGGTAAGTTTTACCAACACATTGAGGACCCTGAGAACTTTCCCCTGACGGATACCGATTACATTGGGAAAGAGGACCTAAGAGTGTTGATGAAATGTCCAAAAATGTTCCGAATCCAAGACGGTTTGTTGGTAAGGAAATCCCAAGCTGGCCATGATCAGTGGGTGGTGCCTACCTCATTCCGAAGCCTGATGTTAAGTCACGCCCATGATGCGGCCACAGCCGGTCATAGGGGGTTCCACACAACACTGGAAATCTTAAGAGAGTTTGCATACTGGCCACACATGGGGCAGGACCTCGAACAATACTTGAAGGGTTGTCTTTTGTGTGCACAATTTCAGCCAACATCCGTCACACACCGGGCGCCTCTCCAAAAGAGGAGGATGACACTGCCATGGTCAGATTTGCAAATCGACTTCATAGGCCCCGTGATTCGCTCGTCTAGGGGAAACAAGTACGTGTTGACGGTCACATGCTTGTTTACCAAGTGGGTGGAATGTCTCCCGGCCCCAAACTGCAAGGCAGAAACAGCAGCTGCCCTGATGATTAACCACATCTTTTCCCGTTTTGGTCTACCTCAAAGGATTGAGTCAGACAGAGGTAGCCATTTCATCAGCGAGGTAATGACAAAGATGTGGGAGATACTGGGGGTTAAAAGGAAGCTACATATTGCTTACCGGCCAGCCTCTTCTGGCACAGTAGAGAGATACAACAGAACCATTGTGAGCATATTAAAAAAGTTTGTGGCAGATTCTGGGCCAAGTTGGGATATCCGATTACCTCGGGTCCTAATGGCCATCAGATCTACCCCTTCATCTGCAACTAAAATGTCACCATTTGAGCTGATGACTGGACGCAAGATGGTGCTTCCCCAGCATTTGCTCTACAGAACCCAAGAGCAAAAGTTGATAAATGCCTCCACAACTCATGAGTATGTGGAGAATTTAAGGAAACACCTCCAACATGCTTTTGCCTATGCTCAGTGAAATCTAGAAAGATCAGCTGATAGCATGAAGACCCATTACGATTTGAAAACTTCCAGGAAAGTATATAATGTGGGAGACCGAGTCTATCTATACAATTTCCAAAGGAACCAGGCCAAACAGCGAAAATGTTTGCCTATCTGGAAGGGACCTTTTGAAATTATAGACAATATCTCCCCAGTTGCCTACAAGATCTGCATCCCCAAAGGTAGTTTGGCGGAAGGGGAAGAGAAGTGGGTCCATATTAATCAGCTAAAGTGTTGCCATCCCAGGCACACTCTGCAGCAACTGGAGGTGTCCTCTGCAATACCAGAGGGGGCCGCTCCGGAGTAATTCAGTTCCAACCCTAAAATATTCCACATATAGCCTATACAATTCTATGATTTTTGAATGTATATGTTCTTGTCTCCTGATTTAAAAAAAATGTATATGTCAATGTCTACTGATTTATAAAATGTATATGCCGCCCCACTATATCAATAGTGGGGGAGAAATGTCTACGAATAGGTATTGCCGCTTTGCTTTGTCATCCTAGGAGAAAGGAAACCTGGAGACTGACCACGGAAGACGACCTGGAGACCGGGAGCAAAGATCCGAGGGGCCCGGGGTACCGCCCAATACTCCCATCAGGACCGGCGAGGAGAACCGATCGATCCACCCTGATGGAGGAAAAGATGCTGAACTTTGTCATCTGCGGAATCGGAAGAAGATGATGCGGACATCCCAGCGCATGGATCAAAACATCCTTTGCACCGACTCCCCCTCGACTTGAAATCAAAGTGCAGTCGGGTAGGGGGGCTTGTTGGGTGTCCTGACCCACGTTTGGACTATTATGTTGCAACATTTGGGGCTGTGGGCTCAGAAAATCCAAGATGGCCGAAAAAGCCCACATTGTGCCAGGATCCAGGAAAATCGCGCAGTTTGTGCACACACCAAAATGGTCGCCTGACCTACCACGCACCAGTGCGAGCGTGATGGGCCAGGAGTGCCATGAGTGGAATGTCTGCTAAAGGAAAAACAGCAGTGCCTGTTAGCTCAAAAAAGCACTTTGAAATCACCTTTGTTTCTCTGAAATGCAAGCTAAAAATGCCTATTTTAAACATTGCAAGATATTCAAAAATCTCAATGAACACCAGCAGACATTTGGCAGAATGTAGTCTTGTGTGCATACAAAATCTGGGAAAAGAAAGAGCCTAAAATAATGTTCATAATGAAACTGGCTGAGCTGTGGATGTCAGCAGCTTAAGTTAAATTGGACTGAAAAACACTAAAATCTAAATGTTTAAAATAAATGAGTGACCTACTGTTGAGTGTCACATAGTTTGCAACTGTTAAATGTCATAGTTTTGTACTTAGAATCAGCGTTCTAGCTGCATGTGTGAAAATTGTAAGTTTGATTTGGATGAAGAAAAACTGGGAACAAAAGTGACATTTGGCTGAAGCCTGGCTTGAAGAGAGTGAATTCTGCCCGGCAACTACCCCCGACAGGAGTTGAAACTTGCTCAGCCACTCTTCCCAGGCCTGGCTGCATTCTGCTGCCCCCACCAAAAGGAGATGACACCTCCCTGATTGAATCAGGGGAGGAGCACCTAGGACTGGAGGGAAACAGAACAATGAGCCTTCCTTAGCTCAGGCAAATGTTAAATTAGGGGGGGTCATAAAATAGCATCCTCTTGAGAGAAACGGGGAGGAGCAGTGCCTTTGTGAGCAACCGGAGGTGGAGGAAGTGGACAAACAAGAAATTCCACCATGTGCTTTGGGAAACCACACCCCTCTGGCCCAGAGCATAATTTTAAAAAGTCGGATAATTCATAGTACGGACTTGTCAAAATTATATAATTAATATCATTATTCTTGTGATTTTTCTGTGCACATGTTAAGAGGTGTTAGGACTCTGTACCATGTTCTGAGGCAAAACCCCATGAATTATGGAGATTGCAGACAAATGAAAATGTACTGGAATATGTGTAGAAAGGCGGTGTACATCTGTGTAATTTTTGGTAAAAATCCAATATTGGTAAACCAACTAAAAACGAAAATAAGTTGCCATTTTTGAACCCTGGCTCTTAGAAACATCAGAGTTGGAACAGAGACCTACCCGAAGTAATATATGATATGTACATGTAATGTCAACCACTTGTGTATTTGGGAAATATGTTTAGTTATGAAAATGATTTTCTAAGGTAAAAGCAAAGGGGAGTGTTCTTTCTTTGGAGCCATAAACATGACACCTGATGACATAGGATGACTCACTGCTCCCTTCTCAAATCAGGTCAAAGAGAAATCCTTGACCTATCAAATCATGAGTGGGCTGGGCATAGAAAGTTAGCATCCACACCCATTTTCAAAAGACATAAAAAGAGCCACTGGAAGCCGGACAGGGACATTCAATTTCCAACCTTCAACTGAATTCATGCGCAGCACGCTGACGGTCAACTTCAGATACCAGAACTCCAGAGATCCAGACTAACTCCAGAACAAAAAACCCAAAGGGCTGAACTCTTCAGCAGGCCTCAAAATCTTTTGCAAACTATTCAACCGCCGGGCTGTGCGGTTTGCTGCTTGCTAAGAGTCATGTGTATCCAGAACAGAACCAGTACCCAGAAAGCAGTGCGGTATCCAGAATCCACTTGATCCAGACCAGCAGAACTAGAGACCCAGACCAGACCGCTGTGAACAGAACCGGTGCCTGATTGACCCGCCGAGCAGAGAGAACCGCAGCTAAACTTGTTGACCAGATCTGTGACAAGGCCATTCCTTTCATATTTATAGTTTGAGTATCCTTTTAGAACGGTGCAGAACCCAGCTCTTAGCTTAAAATAATCTGATTCAAAACATTTGAACCTGTTTAGAACTGCATCATAAGAAAAGGTGTGTTCCTCCTTTTGATTCACACCTTTCAAAGCGCATCTGTCATTCCGAAACTGTAATTTCATTTCTGAAAACTACCTTTAGAAAATCGTCTGTATCTTTGGAACCGTGCATCCTAGGAACGAAATTTAACTTGTATTGTAAAGCTAAGATTCCCAGACTTGCTACTCATTATAGCGCCTCCGTAATTGCGATTGACGCACTCGAAAAAAAGTGCTGCGATTTGACATTTTGCTTCATTTCAACCATGTGTAGAAAGATCTGTCCTTTGCTTCCATTACTGAAATCCGTTTTCAACCTGATAATCCCTCATTAATCATTGTTAGTGTGGACCTGAACTGATTTAAAGTGTCTCTCACTCACCCTGAACCTCTACAGGGAATTAAAATCAATTTTAGCATATTTCACTCCCTTGCAAATCACCTGAAAGTCTTTCGCCTGTGTTTCAAAATCATCCCTGGTGCTATCAGCTTGCTAGGGTGGAACTGAATTCGTATTGTACTGTGATTGTATTCCTGAAGACTGTGTGTGTTACTTCCATCTCCTTACATTGCATAGGGGGGAGTGAATTGTCAGAGAAAAAGTGATCATATTATCTTTTGCTGAAATCATATCAAGTTTATTTCTGTACTGCCTTTTATTCATCTTTGCATCTCCTTGAAAACATAAAGCATTTTCAGCTACCTTATCCTCTATACTACTCCTAAGTAATTAAACCAGTGTGCTAGTATAACATCATCCATTGTTGATCACTGTCATAGGTCTAAGTGTGATATCAAATATTAATTTATTATAAAAGTGTGATATATATATCTATTGTTTAATTTTTCAAATAAACCTTTTTAATTTGCAAAACAAACCTACTTCTTGGCTAGTGGAGTCAGGGGGATTCTAAGAGAGAGGCGTTATACAAGGGTTCATCATCCAGATTATAACTTGTCATAAAAATATATAAATAAGGGCTTCCCTTGAGCAATCCCAGACAAGGCACTGACTTAGTGAGATTGCTGAATTGAAGTCACTTAACAACATAAAGAAACATATAGCAATTCATAGTAACATCAACAAAGATATTCACAGTCTCTCTTCTTAACCTGGGTAAACTGCTTTTCCCCAGGTTTCAAGGAAATTCAGTTCAACAAAAGACAAAGGAAACAAGGTAATCTGTATTCTGTGATACAGTCTTAGTCCAATTCTTAGCTCCCTCAATGTTAAAGTAAAGTTCTGTTAACCAAAGTTCCAACAACAGAAAAGCTTTTCTTCTTGGTGAAATACAGACTTCAATTTCCTCAAAATAGCATCAATGTTTATTCCCAGCCACAATGCCTTGCCACACCTTCCAGATGTCCAAAAGGAAATGCCATGGTTCAAAGGAAATACAACTTCTGTAAATTTTAATGAAACACAGTTCTTGGTTAACACTTAGTATGTCTCTCGTTACAAGATTAGGAGTCACAGTAGGTATCTTTGTCAGGATGACTTCACAGCACTTCTACTTCCACTTCAACAACTGCAACTTCTACAAAGGTTTACCATGAGGGCCTACCCTTTGTCTCATTGTATCCACCTTAATTTCTGCTACTGAAGCTTCACATCTACTGACAACCAAATACACCATCCCAATTTCAGTTCTTTGTGACACTACCACAGCTTCAGCACTTTGCGATACCACCACTACTTCAGTACTTTGTGACGTTAAAAAGGTTTTGGTTATGAGAAGATTCACTTTCTGGTACATCAACACCTTCAAGTAGACAAGGCACTCGTCTCGTGAATATCCCTTTTCTGAAGGACCAGCCTCTTTGTCTCTCTTGTCTGTCTGCAACCAACAACAACCTAGAATTGTCTTCTCTCTTCTTCCTACTGTCTTTGGCAATGTAGGTTGAATCAACGTCAAATAATGTTTATAAGTAGCAAGTTTCCCTTCCCCAAACTTACCCTTATCCCTCTGGCTACTGTTAGCCAGAATAATTACCCAGAAGCTTTGTCGCCACTCTCTTAGCTTCAGGTAATGCTTGCACACTTGTATCTTAGGCAATGCTGAGATTCTATGTGGTTCATAGTACTGTTTAGACTGTTCTTTGGCTTTGGCAAAGGCCGGTTTCAGCCTCAATTGGAGAAATACCATGTTCTCCTTCAGTTTACGCAATGCTTGCTATCTCCAACTGATAATAGCAATGTTTATAAACTTGACTTCTCTTTGTTAGCAGTTGTTGACTGCGTTAATAAAGAGACAGAGGTTACTCTTCCTCCTAGAATCGTAATTAGGCACACGCGAATACTTCTTCATGTGCTTTGCAAGGTTTTAAGTTTAACAATAAGATTTTCACAGCGTTTGCTCTTCGCGCGACTGAAAGAGAGAATATCGGATCACACGTAAGTGCTACAATTCAAGTGTTCCTTTGTTAAATAAACGATCAACTTCGCATCAATTCTATTAATAAGCAAGTGATTATTTAGCTTGTTACATTTGCTGTCAGTGCTCACACAAGGAATCAGCTGACCGGCTTCTGGGTTCCTTTCTCCACATGCGGCACCACTTCTACAACTTCTGGGTTCACTTGGGACCCAAACCCTTACTCACTGAAGGTGTTTCCGGTCTGGCCACTCAATTAAGGAGCCCCTCTCACTCCTGAGACCCATGGCCTCACAGCAGCTTCTCGCCATGGTCTCTGACACGCTTCCTGCTGAGCAATCTCTGCAATTAAGCTCACCTGAGGAAAGGCAGCCTTCCAGCATGCTTTCCGCTGTGCTGCCTCTGGACATCAGAGTTTGGGGGAATAGGACCCTCACAGGTCAAGCAGGTGGAATATGTTGATTAGAGACCCGGTGTCCCTTCAGTTCTCCCAAGTCTGCCTGGATTGCCAACACAGTGCCTTCTTCCTTCTGCTTCTGCTAATACTGCATATACTCCAGCCACAGTTACAGCCACAGTTACAGCTCCTTCTAGTTGCCTGCACCTGAGGGGGCCTTTTAAGCCTCCCAGCTTCCCTCAGATGTAGGATATCAGGCTTAATTGCATGACTCTTCAGCCTTCTTCCTTGCCCCACACTTATGGGTTTGTTGGAATTGTAGCCCCCAACAACAAAATCAGTTCATTTTTGGTAACTTCTTCGTTTTAAGGGTAGATTTAGTATCCTTAAAGATATTTTGGGATGAACCATTTTAATTATTTGTTACAGAGGCATACAGTTTATTTAAGGCAACATTTGTATATTCCCACCCATCATACTTTTGCAAGTAAGGAGGATTTTTATCCTGAAGTTTCTTGAATGGTCTTTTTTTTAAAACAGTCTTTATTGTTTTTTCTTTACGCAATTCAACACATTACATGTTTTAATTCAATGTAGTGGCCAGTGTAGCCTCAAATCACTACCTATTGATTAATATATCAACAAAGTAAGCAACAAAGACCCACTTCAAAACTTGTGTTAACCCCCCTGTCACCATCCCCACCCACCCACTTCCCTGCCCCCCACTCGTCGGAGGTTTAGGCACAGCTACTTTAATCAGTTGAACAATCACACAAATCGAATCAGGTTTTTCCAGTCTGTCATGGTCATGGCCTCCTCTCCCCGCTTCCTTACAGGCGAAAAGAAAGAAGAAAAAAAAAAAGACGGAAACCATAAGCATTTGCATTTGTTAATTTCACAAATTACATGGAAGAGTGGGCAGGATGGGTGCATCGGTCATCATGACTTAGTGGTTGCCAGTACTCTGTGTAGTATTCCTTAACTGGTAGCCAGATCAAATCAATGTTTCTACGCGATTCCTTCATCGCGGCTGTAAGACTTTCCATCTCATAAATTGCAAACGCTTACTAAGCCACTCACGTTTAGAAGGAAGAGTTGCTGATTTCCATCTAATTGTCAGACATACTCTTGCAGCTAGTAGTAGATTCCGTGGCATATGTGTAAGAGTAACGTGGGAGTCTTCCTCATCTGATTCTACCCCGAATAATATCAACAGAGGAGTGAGCATTCTGGGGATCCCATCCATGTCCTGGATCCACCCTAGGACCTCTTTCAAATATGTTTGTACTTTTCCGCAACCCCAACATTGATGCCAGTAATCACTAGTGTCTCCACAAGCCCTCCAGTAGTACAGGTATGTGCCTGGAAACATCTTGGACAGCCTTTTAGGTGTGTAATGCCACCTGACTAGCAGGCGTGCATTGTACATTTTGTATTGGGTTGAAATGGATGACTTCCATACAGCGCTCCGTACGGCTTTCCAGACATCGGGTTGGTCCGTCAGATTTAGTTCTGTTTCCCATTTAGTTTCAGATGCAGGGCGGGGCAAATAGCCTCTGGTAATTAGGACTTTATAAATACTTGCAATGAGACCCTTAGCGGTTCGGGGGAGTTAAGTATGAGTTCAAAGGCTCTGAGGGGATGCTGCAGAGTGTTACCCCAACGGTGATCCGTAAGGACACTTCGCAACCACAAATATTGCATTTGGGAAATGTTCCTCACCTGTAGGACTTCGCATAGTTCATCAGATGTGATGTATACCGCTTCCCTCCACATCTGTGCTGCACTAACTACCCCAGTCTCATACCAATTCTGAAATTGATTCACTTCACAAATTAACCTTGGTATTGGGGGGGTGCCAAATACAACTTAACAGAGAGGGCCAAGTCGTGACCCCTCGCATGGCTCGGGAATGGCGCCAAAGTGTCCACAACACCTCTAAAATAGGATGATCTCGTATTCTTCTTGTCATTGCAAACTGTGGGACCCATAGCCATTCCCCCAGAGTGACTGGGGCAAAGATGTGATTCTCAATTGCGACCCGCTGTTTCTTAGGGTATTCCCACAGATGATCGACTAATACCCTTAATTGGGAGGCTCTGTAATATTCCTGGATATCTGGGAAGGCATGCCACCCAACCCTTTTGGTAGGACAAGAGTGGAGTAGGGGATTCAGGGCTTTTTTCCCACCCACAAGAATTCCAGTGGAACTCGCTTGATGTCTGCTAAAAGGGATTCAGGTACTACAATGGGAAGTGACTGGAAGAGAAAGAGGAATCGGGGTAAGATGTTCATTTTAATTGAGGTGAACCTAGCGGCCCTGATAGATTTAATTTTGCCCACCTATTCACATCGTCTCTGATCGCTTTCCATAAGGGGACATAGTTCTCTTCAAAAAGATTTGAGAGGGGCACAGTGATATTTACTCCTAGATATCTTACTGATTGGTTTTGTATTTGTAGGCCCCAGATTTCCTCCAGTGATCTCATAGAACTTTCCCCCT
The DNA here is from genome assembly GCF_040938575.1 of Ambystoma mexicanum. NCBI lineage: Eukaryota > Metazoa > Chordata > Amphibia > Caudata > Ambystomatidae > Ambystoma > Ambystoma mexicanum. The sequence continues at coordinate 349,310,758 of NC_090922.1, forward strand.
CCCTTAGTGGAACTGCTATGGTTTTTTGGAGATTAGCCCAAAAGCCTGATAGGGCTCCATATCTTTGTATTTTACGGAATAGGGCTGCAATGGATTTGCTTGGTTGCGTGAGATACAAAAGAACATTGTCTGCATACTTTGCTAATTTGTACTCCTTGTTTCCCCGGGTAATGCCATGTATTTTGGGACTTGACCTCAGGGATTGGGCAAAGGGTTCTATGACTAATGTTTAAATCAAAGGGGAGAGTGGACATCCTTGCCTTGTTCCGCGTGTGATGTCAATTGGGTCAGACAAAATGCAGTTGATGGAGACTCTTCCCTGTGCTGCGTGATATAGTGCACCCGCTCCTTGTGACCATGTCATTCCTACTTTTACCCATTATAGTACTGCTTTCAGGAAGGGCCATTCCACTCGGTTGAACGCCTTCTCTGCGTCTAAAGACAGTAACAGTGGGTCGCTATCTTCCTTGCGGAGACCTACTATTAAATCCAAAGTTTTTCTTGTATTGTCTGATCCTTGTCTTCCCCTTACATATCCCACTTGGTAGGTGTGTATCTGCTGAGGCAGGACCAGGGCTAGCCGGGATGCCAGGATGCTTACATAGATTTTGGCATCAATGTTAATTAGGGAGATGGGGCGGTATGACGTGCACTCCTGGGGTTTATGCCTTCTTTGGGGATTACTATTATTATCGATTCGGTAAATGATTTGGGGGCCAAACCCGTTGACACTATTGTATTAAATAATTTAGTCAAAAACGGCAGGAGGGAATTGCTATTTGTCTTATAGAAAGCTGGGGTGTAGCCATCCTGACCCGGGGCCGAACTAGCTTTTAGATTGGATATTGCAGTCTGAACTTCCACAGTTGTTATGGGTGTATTCAGTTGTTCTGCAAGTTCAGGATCTATGGATAGGCAGGGGAGAGCTTCTAGGTATTCTACTATGGATGCAGGTGTACTGTCCCCTTCTGCTGTATACAACTGCAAATAGTATTTTGAAAAGCAATTTACTGTATCACGTGGATCTGTGCATATTTCTGCCTTTCCATCGCGAACCTTGTAGACAGCTCTATCAGCTCTCTGTTTCCTCAATCGATTTGCTAACATTGTGTGGGCCTTGTCGCCCCTCTTAAAAAAAAAATGTTTTAGGTATTTAAGTTGTGTGAGAGCCTTTCCTCCTCAGATATTTTTAAGCTCCTCTCTCAGTCTTTTCATCCGTGATAACCTATCATGTGCTTGTTTGGGGTGTTGGCGTAGATTTAGCTCCAGGTGAGAAATGTCTTTTTTAAGTTCTGCCTCCCTTCGTAGCCGTAGCCTTTTCTTGGAAGTTCCTTCTGAAATCAGGATCCCCTTTATTGTGGCCTTTGCCGCTTCCCATAATGTGTTTAGTGACTTGCCGTCTACCTCGTTTATCTCAAAAAATTCTGCAATGGCTTCTGCAACAGAGTCTTTAAACACTAGGTCTCTACAAACGAAGTCATTGCAGATCCATCATCTTTCTACTCTATGGGAGGGCCTATACACAGTTGTAGTGTACACAACTTGTGGTCCGTCCAGGTGACTACTTCTATGGTTGCCTCTAAAATGTCTCCCTCACATTCTGCCCCCAGAAGGAGATAATCAATTCGGGAAAAACTCTGGTGTGGGGGTGGAAAAAATGTGCAGCCCCTGTCTTTGGGATGGGTTTTGTGTCATGTGTTGATCAAGTGGTGCTCTTTTAGCTGACTAATGAAGTGGTCTCCCTGAAGATTACCTGATGGTTGCATCACTTGCAGCATCGATTGCCAGTCTAATTCCTTGTTTGCTACTACATTAAAAGCTCCTCCGCAGATCAGGGTGCCCTCTTTCCACTCACTCAAGAATTCAAGCAAAGGGCCAGAGAAGTGAGATTGATTCTGATTGGGCGCATAGGCTGAACATAGCGTGATTTTGCGGGATTGCACTTCTCCCTTTACTACAACATACCTCCCTTTATATCTCTATGTATGTGCTCTAACCTAAATGGTAAAGATTTCCTAATCAAGATTCCGACACCACCCCTTTTTGGGGACCGGAAGCCCATATAGTATCCCCAATGTCTCTTCCCACTATTCTTCGTTCGTCTCCCTGTTCGTATTTAGTCTCCTGTATAAATAGTATGTCTATTCGGAATTGTTTGAACTGCCTAGCCAGCATTGACCTTTTCTATGGTGAATTTAACCCCCTTACGTTCAGAGACACGAAAGTTACACCATCAACCCTTGCCATTGCATTTTGCTGACTGTTCGCTAGATGCCCTGAGTTTTTGTAGGTCGAAAGAGTGGAATGTCCTCCTCCTTGTATAGGTTCTGGATTTCCCTAATGTGTACCCTTTTGATTTGCGTGGTTTTACCCTGTGGTTCAAATGTGCCCCAAGCTCCAAACAAGTGTTCTCCCCCCCTTCCCTTTCCCAGAGAAAAGCTCATTTTAGCATTCTCTTTTGGCTTAGGTAGCGCCCTAAAATAAGAAGGGCCACTCTGTTGGGGTCCCTCTCTGGGCATTATTCGTTCATTCGAATTTTGTAAGAACTATCACGCAAACATTTTGTCAACCAAGAATTTATAGAACTTGAACTGTCCCATCGTGAATTGAGCGGGTGCGCATCGGTCGGTTGCGAACATTATGCACTTTTCGGTTTCCACATACCGACCCTCACCCTACCAGAAAAAAAGAGTCATAAGAGTTATTGAGCTATTGATTTGAACTTATGGAGTGCTCAGGTACTTGTACTTCCGCTTTGTTGACACATTCACTCTCCTCAGCGGTTTCGGCGCTGGGTTAGATGATGGTCCCTCTGGCCTCCTATGGGAATCCGTGTATATGTCCTCTGCTGGGCCTTGAAGGTGTTGCAAAGCTCTGACTGCCTCTTCTGTCGTGGTGATCCTGAACTCCTCCCCTGCATATTCGAACGACAAAGAGAAGGGGTGGCCCCATCGATAGCGAGTGCCTTTTCCTTGTAGCCAGACCGTGAGGGGACGACATCCTCTTCTTTTGGCGAGGGTCATAGCTGAGAGATCTTGATACAGCGTTACCTTTGAGCTTCCAAATTCAATCGTACCTTTCTCCCTCGCTCTTTGCAAAATGTCTTGTCTTTGGGAGTAGTAATGGCATTTAACCAACACCGATCGTGGACCTCGTGTGGGTCCCCCTGCTCTGTGGACTCTATTGAATTCGAGCTTTGGTAAGTCCCTATCGGCATAGAGGGTGTGGATAAGGGATTTTACTTTTGATTCCAAATTCCCTGGGGATTCTCCTTGTTCTTTCACCAAGCCATTGTATCCTTATGTTCAATCGACGTTCTCTGCTTTCAAGATCATCAAGCTTTGCTTCCATGTCTCTTTCTGTTTGTTCCAGGTCTTGGAGGTGTGCCTCGTACTGCATGGTAGGTATGTCTCCTGACTGCTGGTAGTTTTCCATTGCCTCAATTCGATCCTCAGCATTTGCCACTCTGGTCTGCAGATCGGAGACTGTTTCAGTTGGACTGGACTTCCTAGACCTTATCTCCCCCAACAACAGCTTAATGTCTGACTTAGTGGCACTATCCAAATCATTGCCTGGAATGTCTGTTGAAGCTTGTGTTTCTGTAGACACCATGGCTAGGTCTGCACGGTGAAACATTTGAAGTAGCACAAATGTGTTGAGGTCCAGCTTGATTCTTAGTAGGTGCCAACTATATTGCCCACCTGGTCACACTATTTATGCTGTCTTTGCATGTGACGTGTATGGGGCTTGTGCACCATGCACGAGGGGCTTTGCCTCTGCAATTCACTTTTTCCTTTCAGGGAGTCAAGCAGGGGCTGGGACTTCTTTCGTATTTCTCTGGGTAGTGTGCACTGGGTAATGGTGAAGTACCTGCTCCGTGTCTCAGTCACGCCGTTGCAGTAACTTATTTACACCTCTTGCTATTGGCCTGTGATTGTTGCTAGTGCTGTCTGGGGTGCATTCAATCCGGCTTCAGTATGATGATAAATGTGTTTGCTGCGGAATGTATTGCTATTCCTCATCCGTGTTTATTTGCAAATAGTGTCCCGTGTTAATGTCTCCACCTCAGTCCTTATGACATGTGCGCCTTGGCGCCAACATTGTGCCTTCCCTTTATCTCTGTAGATGGAGGGTGTGTTAAGGTGGGGGGGAGAGGGTCCCAGTTATCAGCGTGCTCTATGGTAAGGAACTTTAAAATGCCTCGTCCTTCTTGCAGCACCTTAAGAGGGGCTGGACCCACGTTTGTCTATGTTCATCTTATGTTGTTCAGTTTAATATATATTTTTTTTCTTTTTTTTTCCAATTCTTTCGCCTCCCCCCCAGGAAGGGCTGGGACTACTCACTGTTCTGGAGATTCTGGGGCCCCAAGTCTGGCGATGGACAAGCGTGCGGAGAAGCGCTCCGCCTCCCAGTGTTTTCCCCTTTGGCGAGTGACTTTTATTGGAGCCGGAGCCCTTTCTCTGTCGCTCACGACAGCGTGGGGGCACGGGGGTAGAGCTCCTCCCCACTATGCAGTCCTGCGCCCGTGAGGAGCTCCGCACACCGGAGCCTTCCTTCCGACAATGTATTAAGCTTTGAAGGGCTTTCCTTTCGTTGGGCTGTGTGGCGCTTGCCAGGGTCGGATTGGGTCGTCGGCCAATCGGCCCGTGGCCGATGCACAATCATGGTTGGAGACCTGGGGGCCGGTTGCTGAAGCCCACGTGGGCCGGTTGTGGCCCAGGCGTGGGCTTCACTGTGAAGCCTTCACACTTCAGGAACCAGCCCCCAGGGCCTCGGCCTCGCCGGACGGATGCAAGTTGCAAAGGATCTATAAGTAAGTAACTTAGAGATCCTTTGCAATTGCAGCCCCGCGCCCACCGTCGCCGGCCCGCCGCAGATGCAGAGAAAGGTAACACACAAGTGTTACCTTTCTTTGATAAATGCGGCAGGCTGGCGGCCAACTGCCGCGGCCTGGCCGCGACACCCTGGCGCCAGCAGCAGTCAGTGTTACAAAACACTGGGAGGGAGCGGCAGGGCTGGGCGGGGCTGCCTCAGCCCGGCCTGCTCCCTCCAGTGTTTTGTATTACACTACAGCCAGCCAGGCTGCAACGTATTGCGTGGGGGGCATATACTTTTTGAAAAATTGCCTGCGCTTTAGCGAGTTTGGGGAGGTCCCTTGGGCTCCTGCCATGCACTGGCCCCGCAGGACACTTTGGGCACAGACTGGTGACACTCTCCTCTGAGAGGAGGGAAGTCCCCTTCCTGCTGGGCAGATGGGGCTGCAGAGGAGGCTGGGGCTTCATTGAGAAGGCGCGCGTTACCTTCTCATGACATCACCTCGTCGCTTATATAGTAAAGAAAGTAAAGGAAAGCCCCAGTGCTGCTCGGAGCAGTGGGGGCGGAGAAGGCAGCGCCAGTCACCTCTTATCCCTGCTCACCCCTTCATGGATGTTTCTCTCTAGGAGCCCGAAGATGGCAGCTCTCAGGATCCCGCTGGCATGCCTGGCGCTCCTGGCTCTCTCCTCCGGCGGCTTGGGTGCAGGTACGATCAGGGATGGGCTGGGGCGGGCCCGCCCCCAGTCAGCCCAGGAGGGCACAAAGCGGCACTCAGGCAGCCACCCAGGCCAGCCTGCCGGCACAGAGGCGAGGGACCCATCAACCCCACAGCCCAACACCACCACCCCACAGGCCCGCGCCACAGGCTGCCTGCCTGCTGCTGCTGGCAGCGGAGATAGATGCAGACGGCGCTGCTGAGAGGAGGTAAGATCATACTAGTAACCATTCCATTCTTGCTTGTGTGATGACTGTGCTGCCAGAGGAGGGTACCCCCCCGTTCACAATGACTAAGTTTGCGGATGTGTGCAGCTCTTGATTTCCACATGCCAAGAAGTGCTTGCCATGCATGCATATTTAACAGCTAAGATGTGTTGTGCTCCAAATGTAAGCAATTCAAGTGTGATATTTGATTTGTTACCAGTCCATTTTCGTCAAAGTGGTTTGAGGTAAAGATTTCGCAAGACTTGGAAAGCACGCAGCAACATTTGCCTGCCAAATAAAGATGTTTTCAGAGCCTGTGAACTCATTTTCAGAAAATGTTTTGGGTCATTGGCTGTCCGGCCTGTCGCCTGTCCCATAAAAGGCCAAAGCTGAAAGGGCGACCATGGTCATTCATGTTTGTTGTTCGACGGGGTGGATGTGCACCGCAGCACAAAGGCGGCCTGTTGGGTGGAGGGAGGGGACCTGCGCTCTAGTCCAAGTGTAACATTAGGAGACACTCCTCCTTACACCCTTCACTGGGGGTTGGATGTGTTCGAAGGTGCCCTACATTGTTATTTTTTGCAACACCCTGGCAGCTCTGCCTTCTTCGGTGTTCGTTCGCTAGCCAGGGTGGTCGGTCAGTGGGTCAACCATAAAAAGCGTGATTTATTGGCTCCTGAGTTCTCATCCTTTCTCCTTCCTGTTCCTTACACAGGCGAGCTCCAGTTTCCTGGTGTTTACATCCACTTAACATTAAAGCGACAAGCCACACAGAGGTGTTGCTAAATGCATCAATGAGGGCACATGTGTTCAACAGATCTTCATGTATGTGGTATCTCTCTCTTGTGATTAGTAAACCACGCTCCAGTATAAATGTGCCCAAGCAAGAAACATTCCTTCGAAAACGGCTCACATTTTTGCAAAAAACATGCATTTTACATAATATTTTAGCGAATGTAAATGATAACTGATGACTTACAGTAGTAATACACCGTACGGACTACATGAGAAATATTTGACAATAGCACATCAAGTGGCCATTGACTAGTCTTCATTTGTCCACAATGAATGCTTTGTTGTAATGTGTCTATTTTTCCCATCTCTGGCATGCTGTTCAGGATGTTTATTTGCATGTATGAGGTAATGAGTGCTCGGAGTATGGGATGTCCTGTGAGTGCGCTGCTTTCCCTATTTTGCCAACCTCTGATCTGAAGCCTGAAAAGTAGATGCACGCAGGCTCGAAATGCGGCCATATTTGCACCAGACCTGCAGATGAACTTAACTGGTCTGCTGTTAAATCTCAGTTACCAGTTTAATGGTATCCACCACACAATAATTGCTCATTTTACTATAGCCGATATGATAGCTCAGTGGGTTGAGCGCTCGCTACTGCGATGTGTGTGTGATCTGCAGGTGCGAATCCCAGCAAGGCCATTAAAGAGCTTAAGCATAAGTTCTATACAATAACATATTATCTTTGGCCTTGGACGTCTGCTTGCATTCACAGTAATTTGACAATATGGATCTATACACACAGATATTAATGATACATATCGCAATCCATTCTTGTATGCAAAGTTACGATATTTTATGAGCTGTGATGTAATGTGGCAAACTCATGAACGCTCCATAAGTAGCATTTTCTGTAAAGTCGTGAATTGACACGATTCACGGATGTTGGTTTGAGGGCCCCTTTTTTTTAGGCGAGGGGTGGGCCACTTTTTTTTCAGTGTCCGGGACTATTTCTTGTCCCAGTCAGACCCTTGCTCAGGCAGGCTCATGCTTTGCGGCCGCCATGTTTCTCCTGATGTTGCAGGTCCGGAGGCTTGACTCATAGCTCCCGATTGCTTTCCTCAGCATGCGCGTTAACTCCTGGAATTTCTCCCACTGCTGCTTAACTGGACAATAATACAGAACGTTGTTTTTGGGGGTTCAAAGTGCTCGTTTTCTTGCAGATTTTTCTTGTATTATGATGCCCAGACAGGGAGACGACGGCTTAGGTTGCCATCCTGTCTGCGCCTCCTGGTGGTCTCCTTGAATGGTCTTTTTATTCTTAGGGGTTGTTCAAGTTCTATGCTATGTGTGCCCATAGCCCCGGATCTTATATGTGGCTCAGATATAGCATAATGACAATAGGCCATTATCTGTTTTGGCAACTTTACAAGGTTCTCCATTTTAAAGGACAAATACTGTGACTTATCCCATGGGAACTCCTCATCACCCTGGCTATGTCTCCTCCCAGGTGATCCTCCCACAGTACACCACCACCAAGGTCAGAATCAGGAAGTGGCTGCCTTTTCCTGGCAACCTGGGAGGAGACTTTAGGCAGGGTTTTAGTGAGGGGTCTGTAGGATTAAACCCACCTGGGACCAACTTATTACCAGATCTTTGCTGTCCTCTGGGTTGTGGAACTGTGCACAGGACTGAAATAAACACTCAACTCAACTGCATCCCTCTCACCAGTAGCTCATCACATAACACAACAAGTCAATACTGCTACACCAGAAAACACTGTTGCTGTGCCAACATTGTTCTGGATGCTGAGCTCCACCTCTTCCCCTTATAGCGATAAACCTTTGGCAATGTCAGTTTGATAGAGGCCTTTCAGTGGGCAAACATATTACAGGGGCTTGGCTGAGTTTGCTTACTCACTGATAACGTATAGGTCATGTTTTCTATGGTCCTCTTGCCATATTCATTTGTTGAACACCCCTCCTTCTGTTGGATTTTGACTAAAGTCGATGACAGGTGGGAAATTCTTGGGCATCGTTACTTTTGATGCAAGGAGGCACCAGAGAGGAAAGACAACGTTATTTTATTAAGGTAGGCAGGCATTGGCTTAGTCCTAAGCCCAAAATGTCTGCTTCATTATGGGCATGTGTACCAGTGGACAGAGCATTGACTACATGGCTGTGATTGCAAACTGGATGTCCTTCCCTTTCTCTGAAGCTAAGAGTGGTGACACTCCTGAAGTAATCTGTTGTGGTGTCAGGTGCATGCAGTCTGGCAAAGGCATCTTTATGTATGCAAGCATTTGAAGACAGAGGCAATGGGAAGTTGACATATGGAACAAGGTGGCAGATGTGGTAGCACAGTGGCTAAGGCCATGACACCTACAGCAGAGTTTTGTTGCTGCTAACAATGGGAGTAATATACCTGCTGCCCTACAAAGTAACAAGACAATGTGCCTCATTACGATTTTGAGGGTAATTTGGCTGTTAATCTGCTGAATTACCATCAAACTCAATTACGGTTACTGCCACTTGGGTGTGTGGAATTACAACGTGATTAGAAGTGGGAGTAATTTTCCAGTTTTGGAGTCTATAGGACTCTATTGGGATTTTTGGTGAATTTACTGCCAGCGGAATTACAGTACAGCACATTTTTGGCAGTAAGGAGGAAGATTTACCTCTAACTTTTTTCTGAAGATAAATCTTCCTCTCTTCTGCCATGCTCGTAATAGAGTGGTGTGGTAATCCGGTGGTAATGGAATTACTGCCACTTTAATTGCAATTTTACCCACAACGCTGTACATGTAATGATGCCAGATGCATTTTCCTTGCTTTGTACATTACCTTTACCTTGTGGTCACATGTTTCATTATCAATTCCCAGCCTGTGAAGGAAACGATTGACCCCGAAGAGCAATGAGGTTTAAGCCATATAAATGGAAACCCTGATTATATCTGTAAAAGAAGTGGAGGAAGCTCAGAGAGTACAAAAAACTGTGTAGGCAGCTGGCCTAGACTATAAATCTTCAGATCTGTATAAAGACGAGATGGGTGTATGGCCCCGATTTTGTGCAATGTTTTTTACACAATTATTGCACTGAACAAGGTGCCCCCCTCTTAGCAAAGATCGGTTATAATTCCAGTATACAAAGAGGGCGGCAGAGAAAGCTTGCCAACTACTGCCCAAGATCGTTACTGGCTGGAGCGGGGAAAACCTTTGCAAAGATCATTTTAATTCATCTATGGAATGAGCAGATTTGAACAATGTGATTACTGACTTTCAGGCAGGCTTTAGAAAAAAACGGCGGATGACTGATCAGTGTTTTATGCTGTACCTGCTAATCCAGAAGCATGTAGTACTGCAAAACTGGAAACTACATGCCGAATATTAGATCTACGCACAGCCTTTCATTACGTTTCTAGAGAAGCCCTATGGAAGATCTTGTTAACAAGAAAAACACCCTTCATCTGGTCTCAATAGTCAAGATTCTCTATATGAAATTCTATGGCAACAGTACAATATGGCCTTAGGGGTGAGGAGACACAATCGCTTAAGGTTAACAAAGGAGTCAGACACAGATGTGTCCTGGCTCTGCTTCTTTTCAATGTATTGTTAAGATGGATTTCTACACTCTGACCTGGTGGGCAGATGTTTAGGAGGCCACATTAGTTTAGTGGAAAAGGGGAACCTTCTGGAAAAGCCAGACAAATCAAGGTAGCTTGACGGGTGGTCAAGACTAGGTTTCAGGAGGGGAGAGGGTGATCGGAAGCCCATAATGAGCACACACAGTAACGAGCAAAGAATACTCTTAGACAGGTCTATATCAAAAATACATATACATTTATTATAGGCCTTATAATAAAACACGAGTAACCATAGTAATAGAGAAACAGATGACGAATAAAGTTCCACTATTCAAGAAGGGGCTACCCTGGCAGGCAGAGTGACTTTCAACGTTCGTGGAATAGCTGGGGAGTGCAGGCTAGCCCAGCCAAAGTGAGGATCTTTTAAGGGATTCTCATGTGTAAAAATATATCGGTTGTGCCAGGGGCTACCGGTAAGTGAAGCAAGTACTCACCGCCCCTTGGCACAGGTCCGACAAAACTTTGCCAGTTTAGTTGAGGTCACTTGTAGGTTTGAGCCCTGAAGTTTCTTAGCACTCTGGCTTTCAGCAGCTGCTGGACAGGACCATCGTCCATGACAGGACAGTAGCCTTTTCTCAGCTCATGAAGAAAAAAGGAAGAACATTCCAGTGCAGCAGGCTTCAGGACACACAAGTGCAGGTAGGCAACACACCTACAGGGACCGTCACAACAGCATATTGATGTAGGGATCACAAAGGCTTCCGGTGTGGCACACTCTACTAGTTCGCGGCCCAGAGGTGCTAGGACTATGATATCTGGCGGTAGAGGGCCGAGGATCCCAAGCTAGCGATTCACCAAGTCTTGAGTACCAACTCAGGATGGCGGTGCTCCTATGCGATATCTCTGGGTATTCACTGGACAGCCCAGAAACACTTCTGAGAAGGCTCTTGTGGTGGGTAATGTGAAGGTCCCGAGAGTAGTTGTTCCCACTACTCCAAAGGGTCGAAGCAACCTTGCAGCGGGATGGCGACATGTTCTCACTTCCTCATAAGGGATAGAGAGAGGATGCGGGAGTCTTTAATGCAAGGCTTTTGAGGCGATTGGCCACAGAACATCCAGATTCTGACCAATTCTATGCCGAAGCAGTTGTGGGCGAAAGCAGCTGCTGTGAGGCCTTCTAAGATCAATGACAAAAGCAGAGGTCCGATAGGACAGCAGCAGACACAGGGTTCCATTCCTTCCGTGCATCTCTGGCAGTTCCAAGGGTCTGCTTCAGTGTTTCAGGATACTTGGCTCCTTCTGTAGTTTGGCGTGAACTTCAGTAGATCGACCTCGAATGGATGCAGAGCCCCTTCTCTTATCCAAGATCCGTTTTGTGCTCAAATCTGGGATAACCAATGAAAGATCTGCACTCTTTCATGCATGCCAGCCATGTGCCAATCAGGGACCACAGTTGTGTCAGTCATTTAGGCATACCAGACATCCTGGTGCCAGTAGTGTGGATTGGGACCACCTGGGCACTAGCACATTTGACATGCAGGAGCCTGCGAAAGATGCGGTTTTTGCGGAAGGCTGCATGTCCAAATAAGGAAGTCCCGGGTCCGCTCGACCTGAGTGAAGGCTAAGGACAAGATGGCCAAAGGACAGATCAAAAGACTTTGTGGCACGGCCATTTTCGGTACTGGCCACCGTCAGGGATCAAACGCGATAAATGCGGCATTGGTACAATAAAAAGAACTGAAAATACCAGTTAAGTAAACTGCTGCCACCAGTTCATCCTAGGCACACTTGTATAACCACAAAAAATCCTTAGAGGGTGTGTAGGGCCATTAAATGAAAAGTCCCTTGTGCTCGGTACAGTATGGACTTGGTACACAAATAAAATGTTACCAAACAATGGCAACAAAGTCAAAGACTAAGGAAAACATAGTTTTGCAGTACTGACAGCCTGAAGGATGTGTCAGTTTCCCAATAACAAATTAGCAAAAGCCCAGGGGAGCGCAGCTGATCCTTCACAGCTGCCTTCCCAACAACTTCAAATGCAACCAAGCGAACACCTAATAATAAAAAAAGCTGCCCCCTTAAAAATCCCAACTGGGAGCCCCTCAGCCTTCAATTTACCACAGACCCACAATCAAACCTCACATTAATTGTAATCTATAGGCCACCGGTTTCGCAGACACCGTCATAGAAACAGTCACAAATCAAGCCATACAGCTTGAACATCTGATCATTTTAAGAGACTTCAAGATATGGTTCGAAGATGAGAACCCCAACTTGCAGAAAACATTAATCAAGCAACTCAAGACAATGATCCTCCGACAGATGGTGAAAGGAGTGACACATAGCAAGACACAAACTGGAGACAATCTTTGCCAATAAAGACCTGGTCACAACATCACCACCCATCCAAATATTATGGAGCGACCACCTCATTATCCCTTTCGTGATCCAAATACCAACAAAGCCACCTAAAAAAAAAAATACTGACCTATTTGGAAAAGAAACTGGAGAACCATCAAGAACAGCATTTTAGAGGAGCGACTAAAAATCCTGAAGTCATCATTGAATGCAACAGACAGACAGGCAAAACATCAAACCTATTCCAGTAATGGATTGCAGAAACAATAAATGCTATCTGCCCCGAAAAACACGATCAAGAAAGAAAGCAGTGGAAAAATGGTACAAACCCCACCTAAAAGTGATAAAAAGAATTAACAGAAAACAAGAAGGAGAATGGAGGAACAAAAGTGACCAAGACAAATTAATAAAATACCTATCACAAATCCGAGCATACAAATCCGAAATTCTAAAAGCAAAAAAGAGCGGATCGAAAAAACCACCAACCCTCAAAAATACTTATTCAACATCATAAACGAGATGAGAAACCCACCGGGATGCAACAACATATCAACACCCTCCCAAAAACTATACGATGATCTTGTTAGCCATTTTAAGAACAGAATCACCAGCATACACCGAATGATACAAAGCAGACTAATCGACCAGACAACCCACCAGCTACCACCAACCTCAGGACCAGCTAACAAAATGTACTGCTTCCAACAGATGTCGAGAGGAACACTACTAAGTTTGGTGAAAAAGAGCAACTTGGCAGGTTCTCCGATCGACCCCTGCCCTCCAGACATCTATAAATCTATACATGCACAGGACACACCAGCGGAATACTATATAAACATCTTCAATAAATCTGTTTCAAGAGGGAAAGTACCAAGAGCTTTCAAAACGGCCCACATCAAACCTCTACTCAAGAAGACAAGGGGTGATGTGGAAGACCTCTCAAACTACAGACCAATCTCTAACAACCCTTACCAGGCAAAAATACTAGAGACCTATGTCTACGGATAACTACAGGAGCATGTTGAAAATAACCAACTTCTGGATCAGGCGCAAGTAAGCATTAGACCCCTGAGAGGAAATGAAACAGCACTAGTCTCAATATGGGATGACCTAAAGATGAACGCATATTCCAACACCAAATCAGCACTGACACTACTCGATCTCTCAGCTGCCTTTGACACAGTCAACCACAAAATCCTAAAAGAATCAAAGAAATAGGGTTCACTGACAGAGCCCTGCTCTGGATCAAATAATTCCTCATGGAAAGGACAGAAACAATATGTTTAAAGCCTTTCAAATCCACGCCATGGGATTCCTCCTGTGGAGTACCTCAAGGCTCCTCACTATCAACGCTTCTTTTCAACATCTACATGACACCGCTAATCAACCTCATGAAAAGGCACAGACTAATATGCCACAACTACACAGATGATACACAAGTCATCTTCAAATTCGGGGACATACAAGAAGAGAATGCACCCATAGGAAAGCGTCTCAAGGAGCTCTACCAATGGATGAACATTAACAAACTCAAAATCAATCCTGTCAAAACTTAAATCATGATTACACAGGAAGACAGAGGGAACAACCAGCACATACCATGGTCAAAAGAGCTGGGAGACCAACCAATGCCATCCAAAGCTGTAAAACACCTTAAATCCTCATGGACAATGAATTACCTCTTGAACCCCAAGTAAATGCAATAATCCAGAAACGCTTCTTCCTCCTACAAATGATAAAAAAGATCCTACCATTCATCGCCTTCATGCACAAAACACTCGCCATCATAACCCTCCTTATGTCCAGCCAGACTCCTCCTCAAACTCAGCAGAAGAGATCCCATCACACAAGTGCCAGGATGCTACATTGGCTCCTGGTCAAAAATAGAATCTCCTTCAAAGCTCTGTGAATAACGCACAGAGAAATACATGGGCAGGTACAGACTTTACAAACCAGCTAGAACCCTGAGATCCCACAACGATATCTGTCTTGAACCCAAATGGTACTGGAAGAGAAAACTGGGTGGCTCATCATTCTCCTGCTTAGCTACAAATCTATGGAACTCCATTCTGAGGGAAATTCCAACCGTGGAGGACCGTACAAAATTCAGAAACCTAATGAAAACCTGGCTCTTATCCTCCAAACACAACAAAGCCGAGTGAACAATGTCCACACACCTCCCGATCAACCAAGCATGGAAAAAAAGAGAAGTAACCAGGAAAAACAAGATTGAGGGATAGGACTGGAAAGAGAAGCACCACCCCCATCCCATCTCCACAGACAACATATAGCCCTGGAAAAGAGAGGATGATAAGCCAGAAACGCTAGGGCTAGGAAGGAAGGCCAGGGAAAACCCATGGATGGAAATGAGAAAGGGGGGTCATCCCCAGGCTTGCCATGAGTAAAGACAACAACTGGGAATTGGACAAAACACTATGTCCCTACTTAATCGCCCAAAGGAATCCAGTTAAAGAACTCCCAGCACCGCAGATCACTCCCTGGCCTAGGAACAGGCATCTAATCAAAAATAGGGACTGTACCCAGAATTCCGGCAACAGACAGAGTAGAAAAGTAGCGCAAGAACCATTCACCCAGAGGCGAGTTTATTGATACAACAAGAAAGGGCACACGGAAGAAGGGAAGATACAACTAATAAACCAGAAAAGCTGAAGCAGATCAGCCACTAACACCCCAAACTGTTACAAACCATTAACCCCCTGCATACACCTCTCACATACTGCACTAAAACCACCTGAACTCCTTAGCACAGCAATCTGCACACACTTCACAAAACTGCTTCAAGACGTAGAACACACAACCTTGCACACCACCACATGACATCTGCCTCCCGAATCTCGCACCCAAGCTCAGTGAATGGTACATCCGAACTGAAGCTGCCAACAGCAAATCACAGCTCCCTTGCACTTTCTCCCACTCGTCCCACTAACCCACCCTCGTTTTGTTTCCTTCACAGAACCACCAGAGTGCCGGGCGATCACGCAAGTGGCACCTGTGCACAGGATAGAAACCTTCAACATTGACATTAACATGAAAAGGGCCCATGATCAAACTTTTGACGTGGATGTAGTGCAGCTGGTGAGGGATGGGGAGTCAAACCTGTATGGAGAGCCACACATAACCACAATGAAAGCTAAGACTGAGTAATTCCTGACACCCTTTCTTGCCCCAAATTTCAAGATCAAAGTGTCTGCTTTTCAGCTACAGGAGAACTTAACTCTGAGAACACATGAGGATGAGATACAGTTAAACTGTGCAAAGATGTACATATGCAGTTGGTGGAAATTAAACTTCATAAAGAGCAGAGCCAGGACGAAATAAAACAACACTGTGCTCAACACTGCCTTTTTAATCACCTGAAAGACCATTCCTCTTGATGCCTACATATAAGCCACCTTCTCCTTACACTACTGATGATAATGACAAGCTCAAGGAGAGTCTGTGGGATACAATCTTCACTCAGTCGGGAATCCTCTATGAAAAACGGCCTGGAAGAACCTATAGCAGTGCTTGATGCAAGTACTGCCAGATCTACTGTATCTGACAATGAGAGAAGCCTCAGAGTGTCCCATATAGAGCAATTAACACTCATTGAAATGAACGAGCAGAAGATTAGGGAAGACTATGACAAGACACCTAGCAAAAGCCACCCCAACAGCTCTGATGATGAAATCATGTTGTGCTTTTCAAGTCCGACACTGAGAAGTGGAGTGTGGCTATTTAGTGCTGCTCAGGGTAGTGGAATGGATAGATATAGACAGGGTCGGACTGGGGCATGAAATCAGTCCAGGCACCAACGGCAAAGTCGCCCACAATCACACATTACAATTCATCACTGCACAGAACAGGCTGTTGGAGTACTACCCAAGGGAGAGTTTCTGGACCAATATGTTGCAGATGGTGCATATGAAAACATATTTGCTTCGAAACATTGGTTAACACTAGTGTAGAAACTTATGAAACTAGCTCGAACCGAATCATGGGCTGGCACTTCTGGCATTGCGCTATTGCACCATAGACCAGTCCGAGCCTGGCTATAGATACTGATTATGGTGTTTGTGATACTATTCTGCTCTTCAGTCCTCCACTTGATATATTGGAAACACAGTGATGGAGGGGTGAGCCACCTTTCAGAAGGAAGGCGAGCACCCTTGAGAATTTTCAGATTTCTGGGTGCTACAAAAGAGCTACCACGTGAGAATGTGTTGGGTTATTCTTGCTACATGAGAGTTATCAACACGAGAATTGTTTAGGTTCGGTCTGTTACATGAGACACCAACATGAGCATGTGTTGGGATCTCCCAGCTATGTGTGAGAACGTTTCACTATCTTTTGGTAACATGAGAGACTAAAACATGAAGTGTTTTGTGTTTGCCTCGTTACCGTGAACCATTATCTTGATCATTTTTGGGGATTGGGGTTTCCCCTGTTACATAAGAGATGCCACAGAGAAATTGTTTCTTCTGGTGACATGAGAGATGCCAACATTAGAATGCTTGGGTGCTTTCCACTGCCTGACAGTAGCCAGCCAGCATGAGAATATTGTGGGTTCTCGCAAGCATAAAAGAAAGGCCAATATGATCATTTTTAGCTTTCTTACCAAACAACTGCAAAACATGGCCATTTCTGGGGTTCTCCCTACTACGGGAGAGTCACCAACAAGGAGGGAGTTTGCTGGGTTCTGACCTCTGCATGTTAACTTAAGAATGTTTTGAGTTTGCCCCACTATTCGAGAGCCACCAACACCACAAATGGCTGTGAGAGCTGGCCTTGTGTTTCCCCACACAGTACTCTTTGATGAAAAGGTACACAAGTACAAAGCACATCCATCAATGGAGACTGGCAGGTGTAACCCAGGTGTGGGTAAACCTTGAGGGCCAAGGGCAGCCAGTGTCTGTGAAGGCACCAGGGATTCCCAGTCTGCCCCAACAAATACTGCTGGTTACAGATATTGCTCTCTTCCCATGGTGGATACATCAATCCTGATCCCATGCAAGGTGACGGCATGTGGAATTCTGTGGAGTTTTCTGATATGATGACCAGGCCATGTCCTGGTGAATTAATGGAAAATGAACCCCAGTCTTTGAAAATCTGTAAGAAACATCATCCAGTTATAGTTTTTTATTAGGTAAGAGAGAGGTGGCAGTGTTAACCCTGTGGATTGCTGAAGTTGGAAAGATATTAACGGGAGCCAGATTGAAAGGGCCAGGGAATTAGACTAAATTGCATGTGAGAAGCAACTGGGGACACAACCTGCACTGTGATGCTGAATCCAGAGGGAGTATATCCGCAAATCCCCCAACTACTCTCTCATATCACTGGTTTGCTTACTTTGCAAGTACATCTTCTACCCTGCTCCCCATGCCCCCCTCCAGCCTACTTGTGCAGGAGTCGGTCCTGATAATTCTGGTTTCACCATCACCGTCTTGTTGCCAATGCTTGATTTGACTTTTATGGACTTCATTGATTCACGGTGCGTCACCCTTTCTCAACTCTCATGCTGGATTTCCTTTGCATCTTGTACTCATGGTGGCCCTGAATCATGCTGTTCCTATCTTCATCTTGTATCCTGGCTTGCAACATTATGTGTTACTACTGACTTCTGCAATTGTATTCGCTCTCCCCTCTTGCTTCTCCACTCTTTTTGACAGCTTACTCTCTGTTCTCTCCTCCTCTCCCTTTCTCCCTTTTCCTATCTCCTCCCCTCCTCCCCTTACTTTCTTCTATGCACTTACTCTCTCAGAATTGCCCCTGGACCTAGTATGATAGCAACCTCGTCTGTCTCTTCTCCCCTCTCCTTACTTGCCCCCCCCACTCCAGCACTATCTGAAATGTCATCAGGCCTAGTACGATAAACTCTTGTTTCATTCCTCCCCTCCCTTCCTGCACCCCTCTCCCTCACCTTTTGTTTGTCTCCGGCTCTAACAGAAATGTCATCAGGGCTAGTATGGCAGTCGTCTGTCTGTTTCCATTTTGTTCCCTCTCTCCCCCTCCAATCCGTATCTATGTCTCAGCTCTTGCACTATCTGAAACGTCATCAGGCTGAGTGCGATAGTTAATTTCACATCCTTACTGTTCAAGGCCTGTAAGAATGTAATTGTATTTTTCCTTGTACTCTCCTTTGCCTTGAAGCACTTTGAAACACATTGTGTGTAGGCGCTATATAAATAAGCTATCATTTCATACATACCTACCCACAGGTATTAGAGAAAACACAGATCCCAAAAACCAGGAGGGGCCGTGATGGTCCACGAGTTTGGACTCTGAGCAAAATGTGAATTGGTATTGAGGAATGGGACAGGAGCATGCAGTCCGCGCGTGGGACCTTGAAAGCCCTTGCAGACTCAGCTGTTTCCATACACTGTTTGAAAAAAGGAAGACTCACTTCTGAGCATGGAAGCTAAGTGAGAAGCTGCAGAGGAGCCAGGAGTTCATGCCTGACTCCAATATGGGAGCTCCTTTTTGTATTGCTTTGATCAACAGAGCTGTAGACCTATGGCAACAAATCTGGAAATAATTCGTCACACATGATAAGCAGGAAGGATACAATCCAGTGAGCAAATCAATCACAGGCATAACAGACTGACCACAGAAGTTCCTGGTACTCCTATGAGTTTCCCAATTTCTATGCAATGCAGCATATAAAAGGGTATAGGGTCAAGACCAAGATGAGGACGTTTGGAACGGGCTCAGAGAAGTTGAGCTGTGCAGACATACTGAAGAAGGCAGTGAAGAAGACAATAAGCATGCAGGCAAGATTAAATGTGGAGAAGGGAAAGCGCAAGGGTGGAGAAAACAATAGGGTTGAAGGCGAGGCTGGAAATGGAGGCAGGTAAGTTTTAGGGGGGAGAAGGAGAGGTATGTGTGAGAGGCTGGAGTTAGAGGAGGGACTGATCAAGGTGGATGAGGCAAGAAGTAAAGGTGTGTTGAAGAGGCTGGAGCCAGGGGAGAGAAAGATGAAGCATGAGGAGAAAGACGTGATACAGTGTTGAGGAGAAGGAAAGAAGGCAATCCAGATAGAGACTGAGAAAAGTCACATAGTCTTGGTGTTGACAGTGAGGAACACAACTGCCCCTTATTCAGTCTTCTGGATGAGACGATGACCTCACTGAAAGGTCAGAGCTAAGAACGAGGGGGAGGAGGAGTCAGTTTTGCTGGGGGCTAGGTACTTGCAGTTTATTACAGAGCAAGGGAGGGAAAAACACATCTAATACAACCCTTATGACAATCTTTTGTAGGGCTTAACCAAGGTTTAAGGTGGAGATCGCCCTGAGACATGGACCTGTGATGAGCCTGAGTCTGTGCTAGGATTTTGAAAGACCTGATCTTGTAGTAGATGCCTGAGAGGCCTAAGACTGTGGTTGGCACCCTTGAGACCACAGCCTGTACTGGGCTATTTAAAAAGAAGTGCCTGAGTGGTGCTCCAAACCCTTCATAGCACCCTTTACTGAGAGTTGACAATAAACACTGCAGCCTTCATATCCACCCAGGACAAATGGGGAACAGGTAGACTGTAACCCTCTACATTCTAAGGCTTTGGAGTTGGGTAACTCAACACTGATTGTCAGGGTACAAGCCCAGGAGAGACAATCTGGATGCAGACTATGACAAAATGGCCTTGGAACTATTTAACCTTCCAGGAACCCAGAGTGACTTTGTGTGGGTCATCCAGGGTGATACACACCTGATTGAGAACGGTTGCCCTGAATCCAGCCCCATTTCCTCCCTTTATGCTCCTCCTCCTGCCCAGTGTCCATCTCCTTGTGTTCCACCTCCAACCAGTGGTAGAAGTTTACCAAAAAAAGTAGTGGAACTGTGGTCTCAGCAGGGAAGAGGATAGGCAGTGGGCAGAAGCATAGTGCAACATGTGACAAGGTGTTGCAGCTGGGATATTGCAATATTCTAAGTGATTAGTAACTAAGGCTCCTATTACAACTTTACACTTGCACAGAAACATGAATGTGCAAATCCGGTATTTAAAATGGTGAATATGATCATAGAAAGTAGACAAATGGTAAATAGAAAGAAAGAAAAGTAGTGGAACACTGCTCCCGACCATTCCCGCTCAATTCAATCACTGCCTCCAACTCAAGTTCTATGTTTCCTCCTGCTACCCCTACATCTCTACCTTCTTGCGATCCACTTCCTAATGACCCTCATTTGTGCCTCCGTGTGTTCTAGGTCCTGCCACAGCTTCTCCTTCTTATCTCATCCCACATCCACAGATGCTCCCATTCTCTCTTTTCATATCACTTGAGGGGCTTTCCCCAGTGACTTCAAGACACTGTTTGTGTGCCCTTCCTTTCCACCTCTTTCTCTTGATGTTCCTGTTCATCACATGGTGTTCTTCTGCTTTTATCATCCTGTTAGGTTTCTGCATCCATGACCCAGAACAAGTTGGCAGCCTCTTTCTCAACAGGCTATGCATCACTGACTGAACAAGTGCCCTAATGTTCACAGCACCAAAAATCACCCAAATGTGAGAAGCTCCCAAAGAGATCCAGTTGTTCCCTTTCTTTATTCATGGTAACAGTTCTGAAGGACACTAAAAGGATGTTTTTCACAAGATATTTGTGTTTTTTATGTTTTCATTGCTTCAGCGAAAAGCGGAAATATAAGAGAAACCTTTTTTTTTAACTTTTGATCTTTATTGAAATTTTCAGAATTGTACAAGGTGTGACATATATTACAGTTCAGTGTTCAAGGGTAAAGAAAGGGCACCGGTGCTTAGTACATAGAAAGAGTAGAATAAAAGGTTTCACAAGAAAAAATGGTATCACATTGGTTAAAGTATAAACACACTTAAGAACATTTCTTAGGAAAACATTAATTTACAAAATGTATGTCAAACTTTATTACTCCCATGAGGCAGTGAATTGCAGTTTGCTTCCTGGCATCAGAAAGATTAGGTTATTGCATCAGTGGTTTGAGTAGGTACATTTTGAATGTTTGTTGACTCACACATATGGCTTTCTACAGGATGTCTCAAGTGGCTTTCCAGGTGGGCTTGAGCAGTGCAGTCAGTCCGGCTCAGTGTGACACAGAGTTTGTGGTAGGTTTTCTGAGCAACAGCAGTACCAGAGGTAATGCCTCTGAAATGGGGTTAGATCAAAAAGACCCTCAATTATCTGGAGCTCACTTCTGCACTTCGCAAAAAGGGGGAAATATGCTAAAAACTCCAGACACACTGTCTCCACTCTGAGTGTGTTAGTCCCCTGGTGTATTATTGGTGAATGTAGTCAAACATGAGTGTTCTGACTGTGATGCCCCTTATGTCCTCAGAGACAGTAAGAAAAGGGGTTCTCTCCCTCCTCTTATCCTCTTATCAAATGTCCTTTTTCCTTCAGAAGAGGATTTTGAACTTTATATATATGCAAAAAGTAATCAACAGAAAGAGGGGTTCCAACTGCATTTATAGTACTTGCCTGGGGAACCTTTGTATCGAAGGTTTCACTGTAAATGGTTTCATTCTTATGACTAATGGTTTTATTATTTGTTTTATTAATTGTAATGTAATGCTAGTATTTGTTGTATGTGTGTGCTTTGAAACTGGCTTTTTGCACCAGTGATGTGTTTTGTGCTTAATAAATACATATTACTTACTATCACTACTGCTACAACAAGAGGCACATTTTTGCAGGGGATTTGTGGCTTAAATCCTCCTGCTAGAATCCAATGGAAACCACTTTGTAAAGAAGTATCCACACTCGTTTGCACAATTCTCAGAAGCCTAGCGTTCCAAAGATGCTGCTGAGGCATAAATAGGCATGAAGGGAGATATCTAAATGGTGGAAAGGGTTTTTCTTGAGCAGGAGCCTTTGCTTTGCCTATGTCTTGCCTCCTTGAGAACAAATGTTATCTTGCTGCAATTATGTTCCTTTGCTTAAAACTGTCCTGCTTGGCAAATGGGAAGGAGTTGTTATGGGTTCATCCCAATCTTTAGAAGCCAGTCATTCAACGTTTGGGTTAGGTGCGAGAAGTCTCATTTACGGTTTACAGAGGGTTTCATGGGAGGGATTGAAACCATAAATAGGCTTTTTGGATTTCAGTAAAATCTGATTTAATCTGATTTCTGCCCCCAAAAATAATTTTCCCTTTTAGGGGTTTAGCCAGGAATATCTAAAAATGTCCAGTAGACCTTGCTACTCCTAGATTCCTGTATTGAAGTGAAAATTAAAAGGAAGGTCAGTGCTGCCACCTAGGGGAAATGTGCAGTCATTTTCATACTGAATGTGATTTAAATTCAAATAAGCCTCATGATATGCTTATGGCCAATGGTCTTCATTACGAGATTTGCGTTAAAATCTTGTCATTACCGGCATGGCGATAATAAGCGGTCTGTGTAGCCTTGATGCTGCAAATAGCGGCTGATTATGAGAGTGCGTTCACGTGCGTACCGGCAAGCCAGTAACGCCAATACCACCATGCCGGTAACGTCCCTCAAACCCCCGATACCGGCATCATGAAATGTGCTGATACCTCCTCTGCCTCTGACCACCCCTAAATAACGGACCCGGTAGTACCCCTAAGGGTATTACCGGATCCGTAATCAGCAGAACCAGACGTAGCATCATTGTGGCGGAACAGGAAATGCAGCGGCAGCCATCTTAAGAACACAATCTATTGCAATCCTTGATAGACAGGACCTGTACTGCCAAAATTGTATACACACCTGTTCTTCCAAAATTGTATACACACCTTGAAGAAGTCAAAAGCCACCCATAAAGGCACTCCCCACCAGTATGTTGGCTGACACTTTTGCAGAGCAGGCGGGCGTGGTATTCTTCACTGACCTGAGGCGTACGGCACATCTCCAGAAAAAGCAGATTTGGGAGGATGTGACGCAGAGGGTCAGTGCAGTTGGCACCACCGCCCGCACTGTGAAGGACTGTAAGAAGTGGTGGGATGCTCTATGCCTACGAGTGAGAAACATTCTGTCGGCAAATCACAGCCAGGGGCAGGCAACAGGCGGCGGGGCCCACTGCCCCATTAAGCTCACAAGGCGGGACGAAACGTGCAGCACCACAATAGACATGCAGGGGATCGAAGGAGTTGGTGCAGCGGAGTTCGGAGTACCATCATCAGTTGATGAAGGTGAGTGTCCCCACAAACAACTGAAATGCAAACTACAATGTCGGCCAAGAAATGTGATAGTGATGCAAGCCAATACATGAGCCATCATTCGCACATACAGATATCCCTGTCTAGTTGCTGGCCCCACCACTGTCACATCACACCCATACCCAAAACACACCCGACACACAGACAAAAAGCATGTGTCACACTGCACACAAGCCACAACACACCTGTAGGCCCACAGCAGACACCACAGCAAACATATCAAAACCTGAGGGATGCCAATTCCACTCCCCCTAACATAGCATGCACCCTGTCCGCCACAACAACAAATATGCAACAATCCACATGTGCACAAACTGCACAGACACCAACGCATGCATGATGCAAGTACTACCATCACTGATGCCCTGCCTCTCTTTGTCCCCCACAGGTATGGATGTAGACAGTGATGACCATGAAGCAGGTGCCCAGGCCGGGACACCTGCCAAAAGGGCCAGGGATGATGGCACCAGGCCATCAACGTCCAGGGGCAGTCGGATGGTCCAAGTGCACGCAAGGGACACACCAGTGCACCACCATCTTCAGGGCCACCAGCACAGGACAAACAAACACCTGCCGCCACACCCCAGGAGTGAACTGTCACACAGGACGTGGCCACAAACATTGATTTGGAGCATGAGGGAACACAGTCAGCAGCCACGGGTTCTGTCGGGGAGGTAGCTAAATCTGCGCCCCATAGTGGCAATGAGGAAGAGGGCCATGATGAGGAGCACACTCACGAGGGAGTCACCCTGTCTGAGGATGCCGTGCAAACCCGAAGCCCCCAGGTCACCCCACAGGTCACCCTACAGGGCACCCCTCAGCCTGAGTCTGGAGGTGAGGGCACACATACGGAGTGGTCCCCATCTGAGAACATCCCCGTATTGGCCACCTCAGCAAATGTACCATCCACCTCCATTGTGATCCGGTACATTGAGGGGCGCATGGCATGGATGGAGGGCCGGCAACAGGAGATGCATGAACTTGTCAAACAGTACATTGTAGATGGGGAGGCAAGTAGGCGTGAAATGCATGCCAACACTGTGGCCATCATCAAGGCCGTGAACAGGAACAGCAAGCGGGTCCATGATGGTTTCGCAGCAGTGGCCCAGATCCTGGCCCAATAGCATAGAGCCGCGGCATCCAGCGCCAACCGACCCACAACCATCCACCTCATCATCTGCCACACCTGCCAGCTCCACGCAGACCAGCCCTGTGCGCAGGTCCCTGCACAGCATGCGGCGCAATGAAATGCAACCCCCTTCTCTGAAGAGGGGCCAGAAGTAGCAGGGGCACCCTGCATGTGTTGACTACAATGCATCAAGAAACATTTTGTGCATTTCATGTGTGAGGGTGTTGGCGGGAGAGGGTGTGTGGGGGTGTTGGGGTGGAGGGGGCAGGCAGGAGGGGTATGTGGGGGTGTTGGAGGGAGGGGGAAGGGGGTGTGTGGGAGTGTTGGGAGGGATAGGGGAGGGGGGATGTGGTGTGTGTGAGGTGGAGGGTCTATGCACGTTGTAAATATCACCTGTTTAATACACCTGTTGTGTAAAATCAACACATGACTGGTCATTGCTTATTGGGTGTGTGTGAATTTATTGCATTACAGTGAACAGTGCCCATCTACTCCCACACCCAGTACCCAGAGTCCCACATCCATTGCACCCTCTGCATTCATGTGCATTAGAAAAAATGGTCTATCACAGACTGGCGCACAGCACGTCCCTCATGTGCATCGTCATCTGGCTGATGTGCTACCCCTTCTCCTTCATCATCCTCATCCTCACCCGGTGGTTGCTGGACAATGTCAGGCGGCAGAGGTACGTTCTGTCGGATGCACATGTTGTGCAGCATGGCACATACCATGATGTTCTTGCCCACCTTCACAGGCCCGTACAGGAGTGCCCCACCAGACCTGCTGAGGCAGTGAAACCGTGTCTTCAACAGGCTAAAGGTCTGCTCAATCATGACACGGGTACGTGTATGAGCCCGATTGAAGTCCTCTTCGTGCCTGTTCCGCGGATTTCTGGACAGGGTTGAGGAGCCATGGCTTCAGGGGATAGCCTGCATCACCTGCATGGGAGCACAATAAGGTATGTGTGAGGGTAATTCTTCAATTCAATCTGTGCTCAGCCTGTACATTGTTAATGTACATATGGAGGATGTTTCTGATGGCAGCCATTGACTACACATATGCACATCTATCTGGCATGTTCACAGCTTGCCAAGCCATGGTGGCAGGCATGTGTGACATACAGGACTGAGGGGACTTGACATCAGACTCACCACTCACCCAGATGGAGTGAGAGGGACCCTGATGTGCTCACATGTGAGGGATGTGTGGCAGGTGATGTGACCAAATTCATGTAGGCCAGTGTTTGATGATATAGGCTGGTATACACCATGTGACATGTTGTTTGGAGTATCATGCTTGCAGTAATTTTATGATGCCATGCACATGTCCCTACACGTCTGCACACATGTAATCATGCCACAATGTGTTCGGTGGTATGGTCCACAAGTGTAGGGATGCGTTTTTTGACGATGCAGGGTGTCCACTTGCACGCTGGTACTTATGTGCAGTGGTTGTTTACCACTCCAATCGCACTCACATAGGTGATGTTCACTACTTGATGGGTTGGATTTCCAGCAGTCTTGACACAAGTAGATTATTGCATTGGCATACATCTACACATTTCGCCATGGTGGTATGCATTGTTCCTGTGGTGGAGGGCTAGTCACAGTGGATTCCCTGAGCGGGATTTAATTCTAGGCACTCATGCATGCATGATCTGTGATGTGCTTTGATGCGGTCTTGTATATTATGCTTTGTGGCTGCATGTTGGTGCATTGTGGTGCTGTGGGTATGGTCTGATGATGTGCAGTGGACATGATGAGGGTTGTGCGCTGCTTGAGAGTCTGACATATTGACATTGGTGTGCGGCCAGAGTATGTCGGCATACATTGTCAGTGTCATGTCCAGGTTGGGATTATTAAGGGCACAGTGTTGTCAGGATGCACAGTGTCCAGTCACCACCACAATCACACCCATGGGCCAGAGGACGGACAGCAGCATATGCATGTCCCCCACCCCAACACACGCAGGTAGCATATGCATGTTCCCCCTAAACACACCCAGGTAGCATATGCATGTTCGCCCCAACACACTCAGGCAGCATATGCATGTCCCCCTCCCAAACACACCCAGGTAGCATATGCATGTTTCCACTCCCCAAACACACCCAGGTAGCATATGCATGTTCCCCCCCCAAACACACCCAGGTAGCATATGCATGTTTCCACCCCCCAAATACATCCAGGTAGCATATGAATGTTTCCCCCCAAACACACCCAGGTAGCATATGCATGCCCCACCCTAAACACACCCAGGTAGCACATGCATGTCCCCCCCAACACGCCCAGGTAGCATATGCATGTCCCCCCCAAACACACCCAGGTAGCATATGCATGTTTCCCCCCCAAACACACCAAGGTAGCATATACATGTTTCCACCCCTCCAAACACACCCAGGTAGAATATGCATGTTTCCACCCCCACCCAAACACTACCATGGGCCTATGAGCAGACTTACCCAGCAACCAGGCACTTTGTGCTGCATGTCGCCCATGTAGCGGGTAAGGCGGAGTTCCACAACACCATTGCATCGTGCGTTGATCCGGGGAATCGGGCACAACAATGTGTGATAATCTTGCTGGTGTCACATACCATCTGCACATTGATGTAGTGGTACAGATTGCGGTACACCACCTTCATGGCATGCGGGACCACCAACTCCACATGGGTGCAGTCGAGGGCACCGATGCAATGTGGCATGCCTGCCAGTGCATGTATACATATTTTTGTGTCACTCAACTCCTGGCCAGTCCGTGGTAGGGATATGTAGTCCCTTGCGTGCTTCAGGAGAGCATCCAGCACTTGGGTCAGCATGTGTGAGAAACATGGTTGTGATATGCCATGCAGCTGCCCCACTGTGTGCTGGTAGGTGCCTATGGCCAAGAAGTGGAGCACAAACACTACCTTCAGTAGAGGGAGGATGGCGGTACATATTTCAATCAGGCTGACTATGTCATCGTGTATTAGATCCACAATGGCGGTGATGGTGTCCCTGTCCAGGCGGTTCAGGGTGTGGATCTGTCTAGGAGTCAAGTTGAATGGAGTGGCCCTTATGCGAGGGATTGGTGGCTGCCTGCATGGTACCACTGCTTGCACTGGTGGTACTTGCTGGGCCAGTCTCACCCTCCTTCTCCTCCTGCGTCTCCTCTGTAGTACCTAATGTAGTGCCTGCTCATGGAGTAGCAGTGCTGGCATGTCCTCCAGCTCCAAAATCGCAACAGCAAGTGGGATCATTCTGGTCTAGGAAGGGGTGTGGTGTGTGGGTGTGCTCCTTTTGTGCTGGGCCAGGCTCCATTGCCTCCACTTGTGCTAAATGTGTGCACCTGTGGCAGTTGGGGACACAGCAGATTGCTATTATCTGCGATGCCGGGGCTACCGGCATGGTGGTAAACCTTATTACTGCCATCTGGATGCCGGTAAGTGCATGCCCATGTGACTCGTAATGTCCTCCTGTTTGCAGCATGCCGGTATTGCCACCACGAAGGGGGCGTGCCCGCACACATGTCGGTACGGAGGGGCACGGTATCAACGCGTCCATGGGTTTGCCTGTAATACCGGTATGTAGACTCGTAATGGTCCGGTACGATAAACAATGCCATTGCGGCATCGTTTTCGCCATACTGCGAATCTCGTAATGGGACCCTAAATGTTTTTAAAGAGTAGCAATTTGGAGTTAATTAATTTCACAAAGCTAGAGTGCTGCCAAAATTCAGTTAGTGATCTGTCAGAGAAGATCCAAATGGACTACTTAATCAATGATCCTCCATCAAAAACTAGTCTGCTCAAGTTCCTTTGGGGAAATGGACCAAGGAAAGGTCACTTTGGTTCCTATAATGCAAAGTTTTCAGCAAAATGTGTTTGTTCAGTTCAGTAAAAGAATAGCAGAGTTAGGTCTTTGATTTGTAATGAATGGTTCTATGTCATATTTTAGCATTTTAAAGCCTCTACACAAAAAAGACGTATTTTTTGGCTGTTTTGTGTTAGCTTTAAAATGAGTAAGTGGAACATACTGCCCCCATCCTTGCCATCTCCTGCCAGTTCTCTCCTTAATGGGGTTTTTAACCCTCCAGATCTCCCAATTTCCCCACCCACCCCTTCCCGGCACAACACACGCTTACTTCCCCACACATACGTATATACACACATACACACACACACATACAGAGAAATACTTACCTGTCGCTCCCTCGACAACTCATCAGGGGTCACAGTGCCTGTCAGCCCCTGTACGTATTCGTGATCAGTAGGAGTGTGACAGTTTGATTTAGAAAGACCACTCTGTGCAGTCACAAGCAGTCTTTCTAAATCATTTCTTTTTCCTGTCGGAAAAAAAAGGTCTTTTGACCTAACACCAATAAAATACAAAGCTCTATGTGTCATGGTCCCATGACATATTTAACCATCCACTTAATAAATATGCATATTTATATTTTTACCAAGGGCTTTATTGTAATCTGTGTCCCCCACGATTAGTCCCCCACAAGTGTTTTTTACAGCTTGGTTAGATCTTTGTCCTGCACATAGCTTTGAAAACGAATATACTGATAAAACAACCTTTCTTTCTCATGAACTTCATCCATTGTATATATTAACTTTGGGTAGTGCATGTCTTAAGGTTTACTGCAAAATGTATTCAATCTCTAGCCTTGCCACATGTTAGGCAACTAGAGTCTATCCAGTCCTTATTTGATTGTTAGCATTTTTGTATGTGCAGTATTCCTTTTCCATGATGTCAAGGGCTGCATCAGCATTATCTGAGATGTTTTACTTCAAAGGAATGATGCATAATATACATACGGGGACTGCACAAAACCCAGGAACTACAGGCCAATTGCCCTTCTCGACTCCATTGGAAAGTTGTTCTAGTCTATCCTTCTGAGAGATCTAAAAAGATGGGCAATAAGGACAGGAATCCTAGACAAACGCCAAACAGCATTTATGAGTGGGGTTGGTAAATCCATGAATTTATTCATCCTGAACATGCTAAAACTTTGTGCACTGGAAACTAAAAGGAATATATACCTTGGTTTCATTGATCTCGAACAGGCCTTCGACGGAATCAGCAGAGAACTGCTTTGGGCTAAGCTAAAAAAATGAAACTGTCCGGAAGACCTGCTTGAGGCCATTCAAGAACTTTACACCAATACCTCAATTCAAATACTGGTCTCTAAAGGCGGTGAAGTGACAGAAAAGATCATGACGTCGAAAGGCATAAAGCAAGGATGTGCCCTGGCACCTTTTCTGTTTGTCCTTTATCTGGCGTACATGACAGAGTCCCAGGAACAAATTCGAGCATTTCCACCAGTGTTCCAGGTCGGGGCTCTGTCCTGGATCCTATACGCCGATGATGTTGTGTTCATAGACCAAACTCCTATAGATCTACAAAGACGTATTGCAGAATTTAAAATCTACTTAAGCAACAACAACATGAAGATCAACATAAAAAAATCGATGATTCTGATAATGCAATCGGCTCGAGGATCCAAGGCTACAAAAAATAGAAAATAAAATGCATTCACCTGGTCATTAGATAACCATCCTTTGGAAATATTAGACTCAATTGTCTACCTTGGTGTCCAAATTAATAAAAACATGAATGAACAGGCACAACAGAGCTTCATTAGAGAGAGACGGATAAAACTTTCAAACCAAGCCTGTGTCCTCCATCGGCGATATGGAACCTTTTCAATGATGCCTCTAATCTTATTCTACAAACAAAAGGTTGTGGCGATTCTGACCTATGGTGCCGAGTGTTTACTAAATCTCCATTGGAAGACTTGGGGGGTGTTCGAGGCTCTTTTCTGGAGGAGAAGGGTTTTCAGGCTCCCCAACTGCCTATCAGTTTCACCGATAAGACACAAACTGAGGCTGCAATCCTTGGTATCGGTAGTGTTGTGGAAGACAATTTTGTTATATCGGAAATGTATCCTGGACAAGCCGCCTATCTCCTTTGAAGTGTTGTCAAATAAAGAGGTAAGAAAGGCAGATATCAACTTCCAGGACTGGAAAGAGAACTGCCAAGAAATATTGGAGTATTATAACATCAAAATGGACACGTCGAAAGAAAATCCAAATAAAGCAAAGAAAACTCTTTGTGAAAAGGACTGAGAGGAAACAGACGTCCTGAAGAGGCAGAACAAAAACTGCCATAACATAATTTAGGAACGAAAGTCTCTGAACGATCCTCCACCATATCTGAAAAGGTTTCCCTCATCTCGTTATAGGGACCTCTTGATGAGATGTAGGCTAAACATCTTGCCAACCAGAGAGGTACAATACTTAAGAAAACAAATTCCAGCCCAAGATGCAAGATGTCGATTTTGTAACAATCCGGATGTGTTAAAATCAGTAAAACATTGGTTGTTATCATGTCCGAAATTGATTACCTAAAGAAAGCAGCATTTGAGAGAGTGGGGGGGCAATGTAAATACCACAACGGAGAGGACTATTGGGAAAGAATACTGACGGCAGATCAAATCGGCCCCACCCTGGAAGCCCTAAGATTTGTAGAATGAATTCTCAATGTGATTAATGGAGGACAATGAAGAACTTTCAGGAAGGTGTGCAGTCTCACAGTGAGATTTTGGAAAGGAAATGACATTGACTTATATGTTAAAGGTTGAAATTTTGTTTAACCAATAAAACATTAAAAAAAATATACATCCATCGATAAAACATACATTTATGCCAATACTGGAAAAACGCAGTTGTCTCTGATTTGGTTGGGGGAAATCATGGGTAAAGACAGGTTTTGAGAAGAAACACAATAGCCTGTAAAAACCCAACCACAATCAGAAAAGCCTAAACACTGAAAACAGGAAACCCTACCCATAAACTATCAGTTCTGATGGGGGTGGAAATAATTATCAGCTGATGCTTCTTTCATCTAGAGAACCAATGAGTTTGAGGCAAGTTTCATAACTATATTTCACTGAATTTGGAATTGGCTATAACTCAATTGCTCTCCATACTACAACATTCATCCCTTGGCAGAACATGGATGAATATTCTAATGTACTTAGCATGCAATTTGTAGGCTGCTAGGGCACTGGCACTAGGTATGAGAGAGCATTGTAGATTTCAATGTGTCTAACATGGGGCTGTTTGAATTGAAATACAACCCTATTGTTGTTACACAAATGTAGGTCTTAGCAGACTATCCTGATTAATTGCATACTTTGCCCACATTGGTCTGTTGGTAATGGTAGGGTAAGAGATGCCGAAACCCGGATGACATTAGCCCATCTCCCCCACTGTCAATTAGGCTGTTAGGGAGAGAGTACACGAGAAGCTGCTACACAGGTTGTGTGCATGCACACATTTGACGTAATATGCAAGTTTTATATCTGAAATGTTGCCAAGCCACCTTTCAGCTGCTGATTTATCTTGAGACTGTGCAAGTCAGATGTATACATCTATCCATTACACTAATGCCCGTGATTATGTTACACATTCAAAGAGCCCGAAGCCAGCTTAGGTGTAACACGACCATTACTTTTTAACCGAAGAGCACACGTGGAAAGTGTGTCTGATTGGCAGAGCACACGTTTAAACAAAGAAACCACCTTTACATTGTGTCACAAACACGAGAATGTCACGGGTGAACACACAGGCAAGTGGTGTTCCGGCAGACATGTTCTTACCTCAGAAGTTATTTTTTGATGCATAACTTCCTAGATTGTTTCCATTCATTTCATCTTGTCGCGATATGTGACACATATTAAACTCTCTGGTAGGCCATGTTAAGCAGAACTGCAGTCTATATGCGACATGTTCTCTACAGTCACATTTCAGTTGGTCAAATGAGCCTGAATACTGAACATGCCTCCCTTCTCAGCCTTGCGTTTTTTCCTCTAGTGAGGTGATTTTATTGTTGGACTAGTACCATAATAGGGAAAATGCACTTTCTCCCAATGCCTCAGATATTTCAAAGAAAGTGTTTAATTGTATAATTACACAACAGACCACCCCGGGGTCGTGTTCATTAACGCGCTTTCCTTGAAACTGTACTCACACTTCTATCAGCATGGCCGAGCAGATTACCCCAATCAGTTCCCCGCGCGATTGCCTAGGTGTTCCGGTGACTTCTGAGTGCGACACATGAAAGACAAAGCCCAAATCAACAAAACTGCCAGCCGGCTATTGTTGCTTTGAAGGCACTGTTTCAATCACTTGATTTCGCCTTCATGTCAGTTTGCCAGATGGCATAGGTCTTTCTGAGGTCCTGTACCAACGGGGCTTACAGAGAGCTGTGGCAGCTTCAAAGCTGCTTTTTAATCTTCGGGAACATCACAGGGGCTGAGAAAGTGACTGGCTCCCCTGAAGTCTTCCTCACCAAAGAGGCCAAGCAGGGCCTGTAATGAAAGCCAGATAAAGGGATTGCTGGAATAAGAAACAGAGGGAAAAGAGCAGTTGTTAGTCTTTCTTGTAGCTTTTCAAAAGAAATTCTAAGACAAATTATTGCTCTGGGTATGTTTTTCTCCCTCTAACAAAAAAAAACGTAGTAGGCAGAAAGATGCTGTGGCGGTGTAACGTGACCTGCAGAGGCCTCAACCTTGTACAAAGAATGCAGACCTTAAAAAATACAATTCGCCTTTCTTCTTTCTTCTGAAGGCGCACTTGCATAATTATTGGCAGGCATGCAAGGGAATGAGGAAAATATGTATCCGGAACTTGGGAGCAGCAGTGCTAAAAATAGGAACGCCATTTTTCGATGAAAAATCCCTTTGTGTGATTTAGCACGGGAGACATTTGTCGCTGTCAAATGTCTCTTCCATTTTATGACTGTTGTCTTTATTTGATATGTCAATCTGTCTTGGAAGGTACGCTTTCACTGCAGCCAGGCTGGTAATTCCCATGCGCATCTACCCCCCATGTGTAGGTCAACTGGGACAAATATAGACACAAAGCACCGCACAAAAGGGGGCCACATTCACAAAGAGCAATTAGTGACATTATGTGACAAACATTTCGAATGGTGCTTCGGGCCAGGGACATCATTTCACCAAAATGCCAGGGGTAGCAGAAGTGACATCACATGACCCTTAACCCCCTGATGACATCACAGGAAGTGATGCCATTTGACCCCACTCTGAAGTGACATAACGGAAAGAGATGGAAAACGACCGTTTACTCTTTGACAAAACAGGAAGTGCATCACGTAGCATTGTTTCTAAGTACATATGGTTACAATTTCACTGTAACGTGATATACATTTCATACAAGAATGGATCACCATATGTATCGGCATAAAAAACATGCTATAACTGCAACTTGCGAAAAGCACAATACATAGTCAGAAATGGATGCTCATTTTACTCTAAATGATTAATGGAGGATTTGGTCTGCATTTGATTTTGAGGTGTTTAAGGACAGACTAAATCAGTGACTCACCCCCTGAAGTGTGCCTGAAATATTATGAGTCTAGCAATTATTGTATAGCATTCCAGAAAGACGAATTGTTTGTTACTCCTATTCTTTCTTATTTAGGGTCACTGCTCAAAGTGCTACACTTGTGTAAACCCCCTGTTTTTTCTAAGAAGCCTAAACAAGAAAGCCAACCACTCTAGAAACAAAGAGCCACATGGCATTGGCCACAGCCCAGGAGCTTCCATTTTTTTAGGGGTAGCAAGGGAGACCACAGGGGTAGCAAGCAGAGGCGTAGACAGGGTAGGTTTGCAAAAGACAAAAATGGACCAATGGATGGAGATGACACAGGTTTTTTTCAAAACATATTATTACACATTTGAATCAATAAACACTTTCAGGGTAATTCATAGAATTTCGCAGAAAAGTGTCACAAGCGGCTGGTGCAGAGTGTCAGCGTGCGATTGTCTGCGCCAGGTATGTGCGCAAAAAACGATTTCCGCGCACAGCGTATTCATGGATTTTAGGCTCCCAAACCAGCCGTGGCGCAGAGTATCGCAGCGACCCTGCAGCAGCGCCAGTAACGGCCCCAAGAACGCCCTCGCGCAAGGAAAAGCCATCAAAATCGCTAAATCATCGCAAAGGGCTGCGCTAACCCTGGACCAGTTTACAGGGCTGCCAAACAAGGAACGCAAAGCGGGTAACGTGCATATCAGGGGTACGTGGGAAGTTATACACGCGATTAGCCAGGGTAAGTGTATTACAGGGGTGCGCGTGAATTCTCACATGCGATTTGGCCAGGTACGTGTATTACAGGGGTGCGCGGGAAGTTCCACACGCGAATAGCCTGGGCGCGTGTATTTCAAGGGTGCGTGGGAAGTTCCACACGCGAATAGCCTGGGTGCGTGTATTTCAGGGGTGCGCGGGAAGTTCCACACGCGAATAGCCTGGGCGCGTGTATTTCAGGGGTGCGCGGGAAGTTTTACACGCGATTTCAGCAGGGTACGTGTATTACAGGGGTGCGCGGGAATTCTCACATGCGATTTGGCCAGGTACGTGTATTACAGGGGTGCGCGGGAATTCTCACACGCGATTTGGCTTGGTACGTGTATTACAGGGGTGCGTGGGAAGATACACGCGCGATAAGGCTGGGTGGGTCCTCACAGGTGTTCCCTGTACACCCTCGGCGGCCCCTGCAGGCAGCCCACAAAACAGGGGACTACCCTGCACACCTGCTCATGCCCCCCTGTACCCCCACCCCCCAGCAGTGCAGGGGCACCCTCCACCAGGCCCCCACTCATGTCTCCCACCACCCCCACACCCCAGCAGTGCAGGGGCAACCCCACCAGGCCCCCACTCATGTCTCCCACCACCCCCACACCCCCAGCCACCAGGGGCACCCTCCACCAGGCCCCCACTCATGTCTCCCACCACCCCTACCCCCCAGCAGTGCAGGGGCACCCTCCACCAGGCCCCCACTCATGTCTCCCACCACCCCCACCCCCCAGCCACCAGGGGCACCCTCCACCAGGCCCCCACTCATGTCTCCCACCACCCCCACCCCCCAGCAGTGCAGGGGCAGCCCCCACCAGGCCCCCACTCATGTCTACCACCACCCCCACCCCCCCAGCCACCAGGGGCACCCTCCACCAGGCCCCCACCCATGTCTCCCACCACCCCCACCCCCCAGTCACCAGGGGCACCCTCCACCAGGCCCCCACTCATGTCTCCCAGCGTGCTACGTGTATTTCAGGGGTGCGCGGGAAGTTCCACACGCGAATAGCCTGGGCGCGTGTATTTCAGGGGTGCGCGGGAAGTTCCACACGCGAATAGCCTGGGCGCATGTATTTCAGGGGTGCGCGGGAAGTTTTACACGCGATTTCAGCAGGGTACGTGTATTTCAGGGGTGCACGGGAAGTTCCACACGCGAATAGCCTGGGCGCGTGTATTTCAGGGGTGCGCGGGAAGTTCCACACGCGAATAGCCTGGGCGCGTGTATTTCAGGGGTGCGCAGGAAGTGTTACATGCGATTTCTGCAGGGTACGTGTATTTCAGGGGTGCGCGGGAAGTTCCACACGCGAATAGCCTGGGCGCGTGTATTTCAGGGGTGCGCGGGAAGTTCCACACGCGAATAGCCTGGGCGCGTGTATTTCAGGGGTGCGCGGGAAGTTTTACACGCGATTTCAGCAGGGTACGTGTATTTCAGGGGTGCGCGGGAATTCTCACACGCGATTTGGCTTGGTACGTGTATTACAGGGGTGCGTGGGAAGTTACACACGCGATTAGGCTGGGTGGGTCCTCACAGGTGTTCCCTGTACACCCTCGACGGCCCCTGCAGGCAGCCCACAAAACAGGGGACTACCCTGCACACCTGCTCATGTCCCCCTGCACCCCCACCCCCCAGCAGTGCAGGGGCACCCTCCACCAGGCCCCCACTCATGTCTCCCACCACCCCCACACCCCAGCAGTGCAGGGGCAACCCCACCAGGCCCCCACTCATGTCTCCCACCACCCCCACCCCCCCAGCCACCAGGGGCACCCTCCACCAGGCCCCCACTCATGTCTCCCACCACCCCCACCCCCCAGCAGTGCAGGGGCACCCTCCACCAGGCCCCCACTCATGTCTCCCACCACCCCCACCCCCCCAGCCACCAGGGGCACCCTCCACCAGGCCCCCACTCATGTCTCCCACCACCCCCACCCCCCAGCAGTGCAGGGGCAGCCCCCACCAGGCCCCCACTCATGTCTACCACCACCCCCACCCCCCCAGCCACCAGGGGCACCCTCCACCAGGCCCCCACCCATGTCTCCCACCACCCCCACCCCCCAGTCACCAGGGGCACCCTCCACCAGGCCCCCACTCATGTCTCCCAGCGTGCTACGTGTATTTCAGGGGTGCGCGGGAAGTTCCACACGCGAATAGCCTGGGCGCGTGTATTTCAGGGGTGCGCGGGAAGTTCCACACGCGAATAGCCTGGGCGCATGTATTTCAGGGGTGCGCGGGAAGTTTTACACGCGATTTCAGCAGGGTACGTGTATTTCAGGGGTGCGCGGGAAGTTCCACACGCGAATAGCCTGGGCGCGTGTATTTCAGGGGTGCGCGGGAAGTTCCACACGCGAATAGCCTGGGCGCGTGTATTTCAGGGGTGCGCGGGAAGTGTTACATGCGATTTCTGCAGGGTACGTGTATTTCAGGGGTGCGCGGGAAGTTCCACACGCGAATAGCCTGGGCGCGTGTATTTCAGGGGTTGCGGGAAGTTCCACACGTGAATAGCCTGGGCGAGTGTATTTCAGGGGTGCGCGGGAAGTTTTACACGCGATTTCAGCAGGGTACGTGTATTTCAGGGGTGCGCGGGAATTCTCACACGCGATTTGGCTTGGTACGTGTATTACAGGGGTGCGTGGGAAGTTACACACGCGATTAGGCTGGGTGGGTCCTCACAGGTGTTCCCTGTACACCCTCGACGGCCCCTGCAGGCAGCCCACAAAACAGGGGACTACCCTGCACACCTGCTCATGTCCCCCTGCACCCCCACCACCCAGCAGTGCAGGGGCAGCCTCCACCAGGCCCCCACCCATGTCTCCCACCACCCCCACCCCCCAGCAGTGCAGGGGCAGCCTCCACCAGGCCCACACTCATGTCCCCTATCACCCCCACCCCCCCGCCACCAGGGGCACCCTCCACCAGGCCCCCATCCATGTGTCCCACCACCCCCACCCCCCAGAAGTGCAGGGGCACCCTCCACCAGGCCCCCACTCATGTCTCCCACCACCCCCACCCCCCCAGCCACCAGGGGCACCCTCCACCAGGCCCCCACTCATGTCTCCCACCACCCCCACCCCCCAGCAGTGCAGGGGCAGCCCCCACCAGGCCCCCACTCATGTCTACCACCACCCCCACCCCCCCAGCCACCAGGGGCACCCTCCACCAGGCCCCCACCCATGTCTCCCATCACCCCCACCCCCCAGTCACCAGGGGCACCCTCCACCAGGCCCCCACTCATGTCTCCCAGCGTGCTACGTGTATTTCAGGGGTGCGCGGGAAGTTCCACACGCGAATAGCCTGGGCGTGTGTATTTCAGGGGTGCGCGGGAAGTTCCACACGCGAATAGCCTGGGCGCGTGTATTTCAGGGGTGCGCGGGAAGTTCCACACGCGAATAGCCTGGGCGCGTGTATTTCAGGGGTGCGCGGGAAGTTCCACAAGCGAATAGCCTGGGCGCGTGTATTTCAGGGGTGCGCGGGAAGTGTTACACGCGATTTCTGCAGGGTACGTGTATTTCAGGGGTGCGCGGGAAGTTCCACACGCGAATAGCCTGGGCGCGTGTATTTCAGGGGTGCGCGGGAAGTTTTACACGCGATTTCAGCAGGGTACGTGTATTTCAGGGGTGCGCGGGAATTCTCACACGCAATTTGGCTTGGTACGTGTATTACAGGGGTGCGTGGGAAGTTACACACGCGATTAGGCTGGGTGGGTCCTCACAGGTGTTCCCTGTACACCCTCGACGGCCCCTGCAGGCAGCCCACATAACAGGGGACTACCCTGCACACCTGCTCATGTCCCCCTGCACCCCCACCCCCCAGCAGTGCAGGGGCAGCCTCCACCAGGCCCCCACCCATGTCTCCCACCACCCCCACCCCCCAGCAGTGCAGGGGCAGCCTCCACCAGGCCCACACTCATGTCCCCTATCACCCCCACCACCCCGCCACCAGGGGCACCCTCCACCAGGCCCCCATCCATGTGTCCCACCACCCCCACCCCCCAGCAGTGCAGGGGCACCCTCCACCAGGCCCCCACTCATGTCTCCCACCACCCCCACCCCCCAGCCACCAGGGGCACCCTCCACCAGGCCCCCACTCATGTCTCCCACCACCCCCACCCCCCAGCAGTGCAGGGGCAGCCCCCACCAGGCCCCCACTCATGTCTACCACCACCCCCACCCCCCCAGCCACCAGGGGCACCCTCCACCAGGCCCCCACCCATGTCTCCCACTATCCCCACCCCCCAGTCACCAGGGGCACCCTCCACCAGGCCCCCACTCATGTCTCCCAGCGTGCTACGTGTATTTCAGGGGTGCGCGGGAAGTTCCACACGCGAATAGCCTGGGCGCGTGTATTTCAGGGGTGCGCGGGAAGTTCCACACGCGAATAGCCTGGGCGCGTGTATTTCATGGGTGCGCGGGAAGTTCCACACGCGAATAGCCTGGGCGCGTGTATTTCAGGGGTGCGCGGGAAGTTTTACACGCGATTTCAGGTGGGTACGTGTATTTCAGGGGTGCGCGGGAAGTTCCACACGCGAATAGCCTGGGCGCGTGTATTTCAGGGGTGCGCGGGAAGTTCCACACGCGAATAGCCTGGACGCGTGTATTTCAGGGGTGCGCGGGAAGTTTTACACGCGATTTCAGCAGGGTACGTGTATTTCAGGGGTGCGCGGGAAGTTCCACACACGAATAGCCTGGGCGCGTGTATTTCAGGGGTGCGCGGGAAGTTCCACACGCGAATAGCCTGGGCGCGTGT
This sequence comes from Ambystoma mexicanum, assembly GCF_040938575.1. NCBI lineage: Eukaryota > Metazoa > Chordata > Amphibia > Caudata > Ambystomatidae > Ambystoma > Ambystoma mexicanum. The sequence goes on from NC_090922.1 coordinate 349,350,319, forward strand.
ATTTCAGGGGTGCGCGGGAAGTTTTACACGCGATTTCAGCAGGGTACGTGTATTTCAGGGGTGCGCGGGAATTCTCACACGCGATTTGGCTTGGTACGTGTATTACAGGGGTGCGTGGGAAGTTACACACGCGATTAGGCTGGGTGGGTCCTCACAGGTGTTCCCTGTACACCCTCGACGGCCCCTGCAGGCAGCCCACAAAACAGGGGACTACCCTGAACACCTGCTCATGTCCCCCTGCACCCCCACCCCCCAGCAGTGCAGGGGCAGCCTCCACCAGGCCCCCACCCATGTCTCCCACCACCCCCACCCCCCAGCAGTGCAGGGGCAGCCTCCACCAGGCCCACACTCATGTCCCCTATCACCCCCACCCCCCTGCCACCAGGGGCACCCTCCACCAGGCCCCCATCCATGTGTCCCACCACCCCCACCCCCCAGCAGTGCACGGGCAGCAGGCAGTCAGGCAGCAGCAGGTGGGAGCGTGCTCGGGGCTCTGGGGGGCAGTAGTTCGGCCTTCCGGGCAGGAGCGTGGTATTCCGTGTGCTTACGCGTGGCCAGCTTGGTACGGAGTGATTTGGCCCGTGAAAATCCTGCACGTCAGCGTGAAAACCGAGGAAAGGCCCTCAGCGCATAAGCGCGTCTGTGACGTGACCCGCACGGGTGTTTCCCACACAGCACGTGATGACAGAGCACACGTGGAAAGACTGCACGTCAGAGTGTAATCGCGTGTGATTGGTGGAAATGGCCCTACACGCAGAAGTGACAAAGCGTGTGATTGGTGGAAATGGCCCCACACGCAGAAGTGACAAAGCGTGTAATTGGTGGAAATGGCCCTACACGCAGAAGTGACAAAGCATGTAATTGGTGGAAATGGCCCTAGCGCGTACACGCCGCGTAAGTGACGCTGGACGTGTGGGCCTGTATAAAAGGTACGTGTAGAACACGTTTTCCTTGTACGTGCTTTTCGTGGAGAGCGAGTGGGTGAATTCTGTACTTCTTGTCGTTTCACACGCGATTTACTTCACGGCGTTTCAAGTTCGTATTCCCTGTTACCTCTGACAGCTTTTTCTCTTTTTTCGCTTTTACTGGTTTACCTGGGCCTGTTCCCTCAAACAGTGTTCCCTTCTACTGTTGTCCTGTCTCCTCAGACAGCGTACAAATCTTCTTTTGGCGGGGGTGTTGCCAACCAAACGTGCTCCTTTTACACGCTCGTTTACCAGGCAGACGGTGAGTCACGCACGTATCTAACATCTGTGCTTGCCCCGTGTGTAGCCTACCCCTTCAGAGGTCATTCTAGGCTGCGTGTGACACGCATACGTTCATTCTTGTGTTACTGGGTGCCACAGCGTAGTGCAGGTTTTTCTTTCTGCACACGTGGTCTAGGAGGGGTTGCGTGCACGTCATCTCCCTTTTTTGGGGCTCCTGTGCGTAGTGTGACCCGTCATCTTTCCCCAGGGGTTACAATCAGCCTTGCAAGAGCACTAGGGTACAATTACCATCTGGTACCCAACCCCTTTGACCCCCAATTGCCCAGGACAATAGTTTACAGCCACTCCCATACGCACATTTACATCAGTGCCATGGCTGGGAGGCGAGGATTCCGTAAGGGTGGCAAAGGTGGAAGAGCCACAAGTGGTGGCCGTGGTGGATCCGGTAGGGGACGTGGTCGTTACTTGCAGGGTGAGCCTGTCCCCCCATGTGTGGAGGACCAGTCAAGGGCACCCATAATCCCCCCCCCCTCCCGTTGAGGCTGATGTGGCTGACACCATCCATGCTCAGCCCTTGTTGGACCAGCCCATTGTGGCACCAGATCTGGCTGACTCCATGGCTGACTTCCAGGTCAGCAGGCCTATGACACGTGCGCTGGTGCTCATTGATGTCACCATGCCACGTGCATCTGGGCCAGCAAGGTCATCTGCTGCACCAAGGAGGCAGGGCGGAGAGGCTGCAGGGGCAGCTGCGGCTCCATCCACCCCAGCCCTCACACACCCAGCCAGGACAGTGTCGGTCCTAGTCCATGCTGCTGACATTCCCCCTGACACCATCACACTAGAGCCAATGCCTGCACCAACTCCCATGCTGAGTGTGCAATCCCACACTCCTGATACAGAGTCCACCAGGGCTCCTGCCCCTAGTGTCCAGAGCGGCGCAGGACACTCAGGATCACCACCACCTTCCAAGCGGAAGAGGAAGAGTGCTCGTCCGGCACAGGCTGATGCCCCAGACACGGCTACACAGTCCGGCCCGTCCAGGAAGCCCAGCTTCACGGATGACGAACTGAATGCACTTGTCGAGTATGTGTCCGCACATGACAACGAGATGGTCATTGTTGCAGGATCCAAGACCACACCTGCACAACGCCAGGCACACTGGCAGACCGTTGCGGACATCGTAAGTGCCCTTGGAATCGTGAGGCGCACAGCCAATGATTGATATAAGCGCTGGAATGACCTAAAGCGCAGGGCAAAGAGTAAGCTGGCCTCAAGTCATGCCGCAACTCTAGTGACTGGAGGTGGGTCTCCAGTAGTAGACATGGAACTCACTCCACATGAGTCAGTCGCTGGGACCTACGTCACGGAAGAACAGATCCAAGGCGTGGGAGATCTGGCTGATTACGAGGCATTGTCCGGTGAGTGCACATGCATGTGTGTGTCATCCATGTGCATGGTGTGTGTGTGAGGGCTTCTGTTTGTGTGCCAGGTGAGAGTGTGTGCGCCTGAGTCGTATGGGTCAGCCATGTGCTTCATGCAATACTTCCTGCGCAGCTGCATTTGGCCATAGCAGTATCCCTTCTGCCAACAGTAGACATCTAGCCCAACTGCACGCCAGTTGCCCTTGAAGTGTCACCTTGCCACAACATAGTTGCTTATTTTTCACTGTTCATTCAGTCAGATTGTTTGCATTCCCCCACTTTTACTAGGCATGTCGCTGTCCACTAGTCACATGTCTGACATGGCTATGGTAAAGTGGAGTGACTTTGTTACCTGGATATCATTTGTACACACATGTCCCTGTGCAATTGGACCATTTCAGACTGGCAGCTCCAGGTGAAAAATCTGACCTGTTAGAATTAGAAAAGCGATTACATGCGGGAACTGGACTGAATGAATAGGTGCTGCCCTCCTCTCCATCTTCACTCAATAGCAATGGTACATGCCATCTGTGTGATGGCATGTGTGTTTCACCTGGCAATCACAGGCTAATTTGTGATGCCACTGCCAGGCAGCATGCAGAAAATGTGTTCATCTTCCATCTTGGTGTCATCAGTGTGTGCCATTTGCCTGCCCTTCATACGCAGTGAGGGTGCATGCATGGGAGGGTTTTAGTCATGTGGGACATGTGTCAATCAAGTACTGGTTCTCTTGCTTCTCAGCCCTCATTGTGTGCCATGGTGCTAATGCCTGTTTCCATTTCTTTGTTTTTATGTCTTTGCAGGGGAAGACGCACCTGATACTGCTGGGGTTGTGGAGATGGTGCAGACCCAGGAGGGGTCCGAGGGCCAACCAACCACCAGTGAGGGACGTGGTGTGGTGGTGGGGGAGAACCCACAAGTGCTGCAGGTCGTGCTCTCAAGGGGTGTCTCTGGCTGCACCTGCCCCAAGCTGTACTCAGGTGTTGATTCGGATGAGACCTAAGTGCCGTCGCAGGTGAGTGTTCCAGGGAGGGATTCTGTTCTGTCTCACCCACCTGCACCAGGGTCAGAACCCTCAATGGGGATGTCAGTGTTGGCAGCTGCGCCTTTGGTGGTTACGGATGCAGGGTCACACTCCGCGACATCTGATCCTGTTCCTGGGCCAGCAGATCAGAGGGGGAATGCATTCCTGCAGCCTCAGGCAGTGCCGGCACAGCAAGGCGCAGTTCGCCTTGCCCCAGACAGGTGTGGTGCCCGCTGACGTGGTGGCCGTACGCCACCTGGCAATACCGCATGGGAGCAATCCATTTACGGTATGGCAACCCAACAGGCTGCATCATCCGAGATGATGGCTCAGGCCATGGATAGGGTGGCCACTTCCATTGTCCCCCCAGAAAGGCTGATGGAGCGACTAGAGCAGGCAACCGACTCCATCTGCCAGTCACACAGGGAGGACATGTTGGGGTCCAACAGGGACAGGCGGGCGGCATTGGCGACTCTGCAGGAGGCCATCTCCATTGAGTCCCAGGGCCACAGGGAAGCCCTGAGGCAGGAGCTCCTTCACCTCAGGACGACTCTTGTTGAGCTTGAGGCTTCAACACACCAAAGGACAGAACAGCAGCTGGAGCGTCTCACCCGTACGCTCTCAGCTGAGATGCAGGCAACGAGGGCGGAGGTCCGGGCATCCTGTGAGTTGTTGCATGGGGACCTCCGCACACTCATCCTCCAGAACCAGACCTACCACACCCGCATGCTTGCAGCCATGGAGGAGCAGACTAGTGCCTTGCGTGGGCTGCCTCCCATAGTGCAACCACCTCCGGATGCAGCTGCACAGGGTGATAATAGCGACAGCAGTGATACTCCCACAATAGGGTAGCCGTGCGGGCCATGAGCCCATGGAGGTGTTTTATTTTCCCAGGATCCACGCAGGTGGGTTCTGGTGTGCATCCTGTCCTCGGACCTCCTGGGTGGCCTCCCCAACCCCCCCCGGGCCCATCAATGGCCATTTTTGATTGTTTCTTATTTTTATTTTTATTTTTATTTATTTTATTCCCTATTTTTTTGGGACGATTTGTTGGCTTCCGTGGTTCCTGTGGGCATACGCTGCATTGTGGCTGGGCACATGCAGGCTTGTAATGTATTTGGTTCAGATGCTTGGGTTTGAGTCACACACACCCCTCCTGCTTCCCGTTTCCATGGGCTTGCAAAGGGTGTGCCCAAGTGACAGTGAATTACACAGTGACGTTGGACTCCCATGAGCTGTGTGGGCAGTCTGTAGTCAATACTGTGTATACATTCCTAGTGCATATTGCTGTTGTGTTGTACACTGCATGTTGCATTGATGTGTAACTCATCTTCTGTGTCTACCTCCCAATTTGCAGGTCCCTTCCTCATGTCTACACAAGGACCTCTAGTCTGGAGATGGGGTCCATGTTGGCAGCAGTGCACCTACAACTCTACATGGCGCCAACACTGCACAGTTGGTAGTGGTGGGAGTGCAGGCATTTCCAGGTGGTGAGACTACTAATATGTAACATTTGTGATGTCATGTTAATGGTAGTACGTGCTCAAGTATGTTGTTGGTCCGGCATTGCTGTGAGCATTTCAGGTGTTGCAGGTTTCTAATAGGGACACTGTACATTGTGACACTAGTGTCATGTTGTGGGGATTACTTTGTTTACCTGCAAATAGCATGACATGGCACGGTGTGTCGTGTGGCGGTGCTGGGGTTGGGTTGGCTGACATGGCACTGTCCTCTTGTTGCATTTTGCAAGTGGGTATTCATTTAGCTGCTTGAATGTGTAACTTCACAAAACTGCATTGGTGGTGTCTGTGTGGGTAGGGATGCACACATTGTGACACTTCCAGGTGAACAATCTCAGGCTGATATGGTATTCACGGTTCATTCTCCAGACATTCAGGATCAGTGTCAGGTTGAGTCATCATTGATTGTCAGATGGAATGTGCCAGGGCAGTGTGCACTCCACAGGGGTGTGATTTCTATGTGAAGTAATTAGCCACTAGCTGTGTACGGGCTGCCTCCCCCCGTGCCCTTTCCCCTCCCATGCGCAGCGGCTGTGCATGTGGTTGGGGATGTGGGGCCACCACCATGTCCACGGCCAGGCCCCGGCGTGTTGCAACGTTGTGCAGGACACATGCTGCCACTATGATCCTGCACACTACTGGGGGAGCGTACAACAGCTGGCCGCCAGAATGGTCAAGGGAGCGAAAGCGTGACTTTAGCACTCCAAATGTGCGCTCCACTATGCCCCGGGTTGTAATGTGGGCTGTGTTATATCTTACCTGGGGTGGCGTGGTGGGGTTCCAAATTGGCGTCATCATGTGGGGGCTGAGAGGGTAGGCACTGTCCCCTCTGGAGGTGGTGATTGGTATCATTGGTGGGGTTGTGACATTGCTTAGTATCTGACATGCATGCATGTGCAGTGGCATTCATACTCACCAAGCAGCCATGTATCGCCATGCCGCCCAGCTTCTAGGTCCCGGCTTAGGGTGGACATTTGGTAAATGAAGCTGTCGTGGGTTGACCCGGGATAGTTGGCATATACTGAGGTGATGATTCCCTTGGCATTACATACTACCTGCACGTTGATGGAATGCCAGTGCTTGCGGTTCCTATAGATGTGCTCTGATGCCCTGGGGGGACGTAGAGCCACATGGGTGCAGTCGATGGCACCTAGCACTTTGGTGAATCGTGCCACACCGTAAAAATCCAGGGTGGCAGCATGCCTTTCTGCAGGTGTTCTGGGCAGGTATATGTGCCTGCGGACTGATGGCCGTGCAGTGATGATGTTCAAGACCTGGTGTAGGCAGCGTGACTGGGTGGCCTGTGATACACCACCCACAATGGCACTTGTCCGCTGAAATGATCCAGTGGCTAAGAAGTGCAGTACATTGAGGACCTTCTCCAGGGGGCTGAGTGCTTGGGAGCACAGGGTGGGTGATGTGAGGTCATCCTCCCACTCACTCACCAGGTCCAGTATAATGTGTGGTGGAAACCTGTACCTCCCATGCACCTGGTCATCAGGCATCCCGAAAAGGCTGGTTCTGGGTGTGAATATTCTGGCCCTGACTATCCTCCTCCTCCTCCTTTGGTAGCCCACGCCCACTGCTGCTAGGAACGGTATGTTCATCCTGGGTCTGAGCTTGTTCTTTTGTTAGCGCGCAAATGTATGCGTTGCGCGTGTTGTAGGCGAGCGTGTGACCCGCGCACCCCTGAAATCCAGTACCCAGTCCAATAGCGTGTGGAAATTCCCGCGCACCCCGGGATACAGGTGCGCTGACGTACTTGCGTGTGTAAGTGTCCGCGCACCCCTGATATACACGTACATAGGCCAATCGCGTGTACGCGCACTTTTGTCCAATTACACGCGTTGACACTCTCACGTGCTGTCCAATTACACGCGATGACACTCTGACGTGCAGTCCAATTACACGCGATGACACTCTGACGTGCAGTCCAATTACACGCGATGACACTCTGACGTGCAGTCTTTCCACGTGTGCTCTGTCATCACGTGCTGTGTGGGAAACACCCGTGCGGGTCACCTCACAGACGCGCTTAAGCGCTAAGGGCCTTTCCTCGGTTTTCACGCTGACGTGCAGGATTTTCACGTGCCAAATCACTCCGTACCAAGCTGGCCACGCGTAAGCACACGGAAGACCACGCTCCTGCCCAGAAGGCCGAACTACTGCCCCCCAGAGCCACGAGCACGCTCCCACCTGCCATCTGCTGCTGCCTGACTGCCTGCTGCCCACGTGCACTGCCATTTCCTGCCTGCACATCAGCCAGGGGTGCTGTTGCTGTGACCACCCCTGCTGGAACCGAAGACTCCCGACTGGAATTCCATCGCTCCACAGCCCAGCCCCAGGACCCAGTTGCCCACCCACTCCTGCCTCTGGGGTTGTCATGTCGGGGCAAACACCATCTGTGACCACTGACAACCCCCGGCCAGAGAGGCAGAGGGGCACCAGCTTCAGTGCCACCGAAGTTGGTGTCCTGGTGGAGCAAGTCCTGGGGCAGTATGATGCCCTCTTCGGAAGTTCCCGCGCCGACAAGGAAGGACGGACTCGGATCTGGACTGACATCGTGACTGCCATCAACGCGGAGGGGGTGGCAGTCCGGGACTTCCAACATGTCAGGAAGCGCTGGGAGGACTTCAGGTCCAGGACCCTGAACAAGGCCCGGCGCCTCTTGAAGGCAGCGGATGCCAAGGGGCGCCGGGGCCACTTGTCGGAAGAACAGATGGGGGTCCTGGAACGCATATCCCCAGTGCTCCACGTCCAGGTCCTGGAGAAGCAGACCCGTCTGGAGTCAAGCGGTGAGTGTACATGCATCCTGATTGTGAGCAGTGCGTGTGGTGATTATTCGGCATTGTGCAGGTTGCACATCCGTTTGTATGGGGTCGAGTATGGGTGGGGGTGTACAGGGCCGTGGGGCTGACACATGCGAGGGCTGTGATGTGCGAGACATGGATGGTGCTTGTGTGTGTAGGCTTGCATGGCAAATGCAGTTGTGCGTGCACACATGTTTGGATGAATGTGCATGTAAGTAGACATGTCCGTGATGTCAGGCATGTATGTTGTTTTGGGCTGCATGTACGTGCACTGTGTACATGTGCATGTGTGTGTATTTGACAAGGGTGCAACAGTGATGCAACATGGATGCATGTGACTGCGGTATGTGTAAGCCTGATTGGCAGATGTGACATGGATGCCCGTCTGAACAGTGCAACACTTGGCAGAGGTGCACACATGCATGCAAGTGTGGTGGTGTGTGTACATGTGTGGTGCACTTCCTGTGTTGCATGTGATGTCTGGCTCCCCTTTGGCTGCTCATGCTGTTGTATGTGTAGGGATGGTGCTGGCAGTTGCGATATGGCTGTGGTATGGCTCATGTGTGCGAGTTGCAATGACATGTGTGTTGGTGATTGTGATGACATGTCTGAGGTTTGCCAATGCCACTCATGTGCAACTGTCATGTGTGTATGTGTCCATTGTACAGTGCCCTGATGCCTGTGTTTTGTTTCTCCCTGTCTGCAGCGTCAACTGATGAAGAGGGCGGAGAAGGTGCTGTGGAGCACAGCGGCGGGGATCCGACCGCCAGCCGGAGACGCAAGGCCCGGCTCCCCTCCCGTGTTGTCATCTCGTCGGGGAGTGAGGAGTCCGGTGCCGCGTCCCAGGCCGCAGCTGCCGGGGGGAGGTCCAAGAGGCGGAGATTGCAGTTGGACTGCTCGGCAGCAGAAGGGGCAGCAGGGACCCCACAGGGCCCAACAGGGGAAGATGGCACGGAGTCATCCAGGTTGGTGGGGGGTTTGGTGGAGGAGGAGGCCGTGCAAGCACCAGAGACGGGGTCTGGAGGTGGGGATCCCACTGGTGCTAGTGGTGCAGTGCAGGACCAGGGACAGGAGGCAGCACAGGCGGCCGCGGAGGTGCCTGTGTGCAATCCTGTCCCCGATCCTGTCCCTGCATCATCTTGCACCAGCAGGGATGCCTACGTCCAGACCCGTTTTCAGGCAGGGGATGAGCTGACGTCAACTGGCCTTCCTCTGCCTGCGGACGTGGCCATCCAGGTCCGGGTTGAGCCTGTCCTGGCTGGTGTGGCGTTGCGTCAACAGGCCATGCGAGGTGACCTGCAGTCTTTTCATGGAGAGACTGCACGTCATCTCGAATGGCTCGTTGACCACGTCAGCCTGCTGGGACAGGTCACCCAGGCCGGATTCCGCCGTCTGATGGGGCTTGCTCCGACCCCCTCCTCAGCTGGACACCCTACGCGCCAGTCGTCCTCTGTGCCATCTTCCCACCCATCAGTCACCTGGGTGCCCTGTGGAGCTGCCTCTGACGGTGCGGCCAGGCTGGTGGAGGAGGCATCCCTGCCACAGTCGGGAGTCGGAGGTCCAGCAGGGGTGGCCACATCAACAACTGCACCCCAGCCGGCGGAGGATGTGCAGGCAGCAGGAGGCAGTGCACGGGCAGAGGCAGAGCAGCAGCAGCAACATGGTGGGAGCCATGAAGTCTCGGGGCCTTCGACATCGGAGGGGCAGGCATCGGCCGGAGGGCAGGAGGACCCAGGACAGAGAGTGTCTTCCGTGTGGCAGCGGTTGGGCCACGCCATAGGTGCGGAGCGGCGGCGGGCGGAAGAGGCGCGGCTCACAATGATCAGGGCGGAGAACTCCATGCGGAGGGCCCTGAGGCGGGCAAAAGTGCCTCGAGGCAATCCGCAGGGGGTTGGAGGAGGACACGGCGTCGTCCCTGCGGACCCTCGGGGCCATGGAACTGGACCGCCTCCGGGACATCGAACAGGAGTTCGATGATGCCCTGGGCAGGACACCACGGAGTGAGCCGCTGGACTTGCCCACCGCCTTTGTATATAGTTCTTTAGTTTTATGTTTCCTTTGTTTCTTATTATGATTTGGAGTCGACGGACACTGCTCCACTTTTTGTATATAGTTGATTTTTAGTTAGGTTTTTTAGTAGGTTTCCTTAGTTCAGTTGGGCTCATGGACCCTTGGTAGTTTTTTACATAGTTCTTTCTTGCATAGAGATTTTTTTACAATAGACTTTGGACGGAATTTTTTTGGATTCTGATTTGCAGGTTTTTATTTTTATACGGACATGCAGCTTATTTTTTCTCATTCCCATTGTAGTTTGTTTCCTTTCTTTAGCATTCTTTGATTTTTTTCTATACATGTTTGTTTTCATACTTCACTGTGTGGTATCATCTCATTGGTTTCATGCATGTCATGTTGGGTGTTTTCCCATTCAATTGCAACCATTGTGTGTGACGGACATGGGTTCATTAGCTTCATGAACATTGGGGGTGTAACATGTAATTCCCATTTGCATGGGGGTGAATGGGTTACTTGGTAGGGCTTTTTGGCTGTGGAGGCTGACCATGACGCACAGGATTGGGGATTGTGAGGACCTGGTGGAGGGTGCCCCTGGTGGCTGGGGGGGTGGGGGTGGTGGGAGACATGAGTGGGGGCCTGGTGGAGGGTGCCCCTGGTGACTGGGGGGGTGGGGGTGGTGGGAGACATGAGTGGGGGCCTGGTGGAGGGTGCCCCTGGTGGCGGGGGGGTGGGGGTGATAGGGGACATGAGTGGGGGCCTGGTGGGGGCTGCCCCTGGATGCTGGGGGGTGGGGGTGGTGGGAGACATGAGTGGGGGCCTGGTGGAGGGTGCCCATGCACTGCTGGGGGGTGGGGGTGGTGGGAGACATGAGTGGGGGCCTGGTGGAGGGTGCCCATGGTGGCAGGGGGGTGGGGGTGGTGGGAGACATGTGTGGGGGCCTGGTGGAGGCTGCCCCTGGATGCTGGGGGGTGGGGGTGGTGGGAGACATGAGTGGGGGCCTGGTGGGGGCTGCCCCTGGATGCTGGGGGGTGGGGGTGGTGGGAGACATGAGTGGGGGCCTGGTGGAGGGTGCCCATGCACTGCTGGGGGGTGGGGGTGGTGGGAGACATGAGTGGGGGCCTGGTGGAGGGTGCCCATGCACTGCTGGGGGGTGGGGGTGGTGGGAGACATGAGTGGGGGCCTGGTGGAGGCTGCCCCTGCACTGCTGGGGGGTGGGGGTGGTGGGAGACATGAGTGGGGGCTGGTGGGGGCTGCCCCTGGATGTTGGGGGGTGGGGGTGGTGGGAGACATGAGTGGGGGCCTGGTGGAGGGTGCCCCTGGATGGTGGGGGGTGGGGGTGGTGGGAGACATGAGTGGGGGCCTGGTGGAGGGTGCCCCTGGTGACTGGGGGGGTGGGGGTGGTGGGAGACATGAGTGGGGGCCTGGTGGAGGGTGCCCCTGGATGGTGGGGGGTGGGGGTGGTGGGAGACATGAGTGGGGGCCTGGTGGAGGGTGCCCCTGGTGACTGGGGGGGTGGGGGTGGTGGGAGACATGGGTGGGGGCCTGATGGAGGCTGCCCCTGGATGCTGGGGGGTGGGGGTGGTGGGAGACATGAGTGGGGGCCTGGTGGAGGTTGCCCATGCACTGCTGGGGGGTGGGGGTGGTGGGAGACATGAGTGGGGGCCTGGTGGGGGCTGCCCCTGGATGCTGGGGGGTGGGGGTGGTGGGAGACATGAGTGGGGGCCTGGTGGAGGGTGCCCATGCACTGCTGGGGGGTGGGGGTGGTGGGAGACATGAGTGGGGGCCTGGTGGGGGCTGCCCCTGCACTGCTGGGGGGTGGGGGTGGTGGGAGACATGAGTGGGGGCCTGGTGGAGGCTGCCCCTGGTGGCTGGGGGGTGGGGGTGGTGGGAGACATGAGTGGGGGCCTGGTGGAGGGTGCCCCTGGATGGTGGGGGGTGGGGGTGGTGGGAGACATGAGTGGGGGCCTGGTGGAGGGTGCCCCTGGTGACTGGGGGGGTGGGGGTGGTGGGAGACATGAGTGGGGGCCTGGTGGAGGGTGCCCCTGGATGGTGGTGGGTGGGGTGGTGGGAGACATGAGTGGGGGCCTGGTGGAGGGTGCCCCTGGTGACTGGGGGGGTGGGGGTGGTGGGAGACATGAGTGGGGGCCTGGTGGAGGGTGCCCCTGGATGGTGGGGGGTGGGGGTGGTGGGAGACATGAGTGGGGGCCCGGTGGAGGGTGCCCCTGGTGACTGGGGGGTGGGGGTGGTGGGAGACATGAGTGGGGGCCTGGTGGAGGGTGCCCCTGGATGGTGGGGAGTGGGGGTGGTGGGAGACATGAGTGGGGGCCTGGTGGAGGGTGCCCATGCACTGCTGGGGGGTGGGGGTGCAGGGGGACATGAGCAGGTGTGCAGGGTAGTCCCCTGTTTTGTGGGCTGCCTGCAGGGGCCGTCGAGGGTGTACAGGGAACACCTGTGAGGACCCACCCAGCCTAATCGCGTGTGTAACTTCCCACGCACCCCTGTAATACACGTACCAAGCCAAATCACGTGTGATAATTCCCGCGCACCCCTGAAATACACGCGCCCAGGCTATTCGCGTGTGGAACTTCCCGCGCACCCCTGAAATACACGTACCCTGCTGAAATCGCGTGTTAAACTTCCCGCACACCCCTGAAATACACGCGCCCAGGCTATTTGCGTGTGGAACTTCCCGCGCACCCCTGAAATACACGTACCCTGCTGAAATCGCGTGTAAAACTTCCCACGCACCCCTGAAATACACGCGCCCAGGCTATTTGCGTGTTAAACTTCCCGCGCACCCCTGAAATACACGCGCCCAGGCTATTCGTGTGTGGAACTTCCCGCGCACCCCTGAAATACACGCGCCCAGGCTATTTGCCTGTGGAACTTCCCGCGCACCCCTGAAATACACGCGCCCAGGCTATTCGCGTGTGGAACTTCCCGCGCACCCCTGAAATACACGTACCCTGCTGAAATCGCGTGTTAAACTTCCCGCGCACCCCTGAAATACACGCGCCCAGGCTATTTGCGCTTGGAACTTCCCGCGCACCCCTGAAATACACGTACCCTGCTGAAATCGCGTGTAAAACTTCCCGCGCACCCCTGAAATACACGCGCCCAGGCTATTCGCGTGTTAAACTTCCCGCGCACCCCTGAAATACACGCGCCCAGGCTATTCGTGTGTGGAACTTCCCGCGCACCCCTGAAATACACGCGCCCAGGCTATTTGCCTGTGGAACTTCCCGCGCACCCCTGAAATACACGCGCCCAGGCTATTCGCGTGTGGAACTTCCCACGCACCCCTGAAATACACGTACCCTGCTGAAATCACGTGTAAAACTTTCCGCGCACCCCTAAAATACACGCGCCCAGGCTATTCGCGTGTTGAACTTCCCGCGCACCCCTGAAATACACGCGCCCAGGCTATTCGCGTGTGGAACTTCCCGCACACCCCTGAAATACACGCGCCCAGGCTATTCGCGTGTGGAACTTCCCGCGCACCCCTGAAATACACGCGCCCAGGCTATTCGCGTGTGGAACTTCCCGCGCACCCCTGAAATACACCTACCCTGATGGAATCGCGTGTGGAACTTCCCGCGCACCCCTGAAATCCACATACCCGGCCAAATCGCGTGTGAGACTTCCCGCGCACCCCGGTATACACGCACACATAATTTTTTGTCAGCGTGTCCGTGTTTGTGGGTACCCGTTTGCACGTCATTTGTCCTGGAGGGCCACAGTATAGGACATTCATCATGGCAGTATATAGGTGCTATTTGTTGGCGCACCTTTTGGCGCACATTTCTTACAGCCGCAGAGACGCTACCGCCTGCTTTCTTGTGGCGGTCGTGTTTGTGCCTTTGCGCTGGTTTGAGCGTGCGCTTTTTTGCCCTATTCTATTCCATGAATACGTGTTGTAGGCGAGCGTGTGGGCGTTCCGCGCACTTGTGCCCTGTACTTCCCCCGTGACGCCCACGTTTTTGCAAGTTGTTCCCCATTCCGAGTGTTACGCCCGTGTTCCGCCTACTTTTGTTGCGTGCGCCGCGCTATGTGCGAATTTTGCTGTGGCCTGTGCGATTTTCGCTGTGACCTGGCGCACGCTGTTAGATGGCCTGTGCGCCAACGTGCGCGGCGCACTTTTTTATCGCACATCCGCTGGTTTTCTCGCGCACGGACTTCCATGAATCGACGTGCGCTGCTTTTCGTGCGATTTTCGCACTTGCACTGCGATTTTCGCTATTCCACTGCGATTCGCACGTTTTTGCCCACTTGCGCCGCGCTAATTATTCCATGAATCGGCCTCATAGTGCATTGTCATATGCAATGTTTTAAAACCATAGATAACAGTTCATCATCATATATTTCATAGATACTTCTCTCATCCCAAACTCACACATTCATTCAAAATTTTTCTGAAAAAAACGAATTTGGCTCTTTCCACATAATGTATTGTTCACTTAATACATGTATTTCTAAATTCATCAATTAAGATATTGTCTGCCCAGTTTTTCTTTCAGGTGTCATATTTTTCTTGGTCAAACAATCAACCAGAGTATCTTATATAGTCGTCGACACGTGTTTCGGTCCACATTTAACACAACTTGCTGTCTTTTATTCTCAAGACCTCCTTCAGGACGTAAGGTGCAGACTAATATATCTGCCATTGTGTTTTGGAAACGTATGCGCCAAATGTCAAATCTAAAAAACATATACATAAAGTGCCATCAGTATCCAGTGTCATCCCAATTTTCTTTCATTTAAATGACTATTATTGCCATGTGTATAACTTCTCAACACAAATACCTACTCACCCCTATGTGTCAATTCACAGGTTGGAAGCTAGGTATATGGAAGAAATCCTTTACAGTATCAATGATATTATCAAGACCCTGTAAAACAAATAGAGAAACACCTTAGTTCTCTGTCCCAATAACAAATGTACAAGTAAGTAATTGTATGGACATAAAATATCTAATTTACAGTTCTTCAGTATTAAACATCACAGCAGATGGATTTTCAACGCTTCAAATTTCTAGGAGTCAAGATATTTTGCTCCACAGACCTGTAAGAGCCAAAGCAATCTGTTGTATATACTGCCAATTGTATCTAATGTTGTTCCCTGATACAATTCTTCCAAACGGAGGAAAATGAATGGAGAAAACGTGCACTCACCATGAGATGTCTACGGGCTGTGTAGTAGTTGTACATTTCAGCCTATTCCCCAGCAACCGTTTTCATTGGTTAGATACGCGGGACTGTTGGAAATAGTGCATAATTATCAGGATAGTTTCTCTAATTATATGCCATGGTTCAAGGTTGTTGAGAAGTTATACACATGACAATAATAGTCATTTAAATGAAAGAAAATTGGGATGACACTGGATACTGATGGCACTTTATGTATATGTTTTTTAGATTTGACATTTGGCGCATACATTTCCAAAACACAAGGGCAGATGTATTAGTCTGCACCTTACGTCCTGAAGAAGGTCTTGAGAATAAAAGACAGCAAGTTCTGTTAAATGTGGACCAAAACGCGTGTCGACGACTATATAAGATACACTGGTTGATTGTTTGACCAAGAAAAATACGATACCTTAATTGATGTCTTTAGAAATATATGTATTAAGTGAACAATACATCATGTGGAAAGAGCCAAATTCGTTTTTTTAAGAAACATTTTGAATGAATGTGTGAGTTTGGGATGAGAGAAGTATATATGGAATATATGATGATGAACTGTTATCTTTGGTTCTAAAACATTGCATATAACAATGCACCATGTGTTTATTGATTAAAATGTGTAATATTGTTTTGAAAAAAACCTGTGTCATCTCCATCCATTGGTCCATTTTTGTCTTTTGCAAATTTCCCTTATTTGCCTGTGGGACCAGGGATTAAAGCAGGTACACCCCTTTTGTTTTGAATCTGTAGACAGGGTAGGGCCTGAGAGGCAAGGCCCACCCAAAATCTGTAAATGCCCAAAGAGCAGCGCTGTGTGGGCATTTACAGATATTTTTGTCAGTGCAGTGGGCATAACTACATTAGCTTCAGGCCCCATTTGCTAGAAAATCCTGGCTACGCCTCTGGTAGCAAGGGAGACCTCGGGGGTCGCAAGTGCGACCCCTGGTGGCCCCCAACTGACATCCATGCTTGGGGCGCAATTTTGTGGACATGTGTTGGCAAATGATGCAGGGCAGAGTGCACAAGTCATCAGGCCTGACCCCCTTCATTGGCCCACACAGCTGGCTCACAATGACTTGTCATGCCAGCCCTTTTGAGCATTATCCTATTGACCTGAAGTCCTCTCCGCACCTTTATGTGGATATACAAGTGGTCTGATTGGATGCATACAAATTGCTCGTATCACAATTGATCGCAAATGAACAGCTTGTGTGAAAACTGTTCGACATAAAAACTGTTCATTTACATTGGATCCTATGTCAATGCACGTAAAACTGAACGCATTGAATAACAAACACACATCATTACATCTAATCATAGTAATAATCAGCCTTCACGATCATGAGGGCACATCATTTAAAGTGAATAAAAGTGAGCATTCGCTCGGTACACCAACAATAAGGAAAATTAATGTACGTGTAACAGGTGGGACCTCCGATCATTACTGCGGATTCAAAAATGAATGTAATATAAGTTTGCGTTCCGAACGGGAGCTAGGAACATCGGTTCACAAATGTATATGGATAAAGAGATTGCGCAAGTGATTTTAAACTAGATTTCCATTGATTTTCATTTGCACATAGAAAAGAAAGGGACCATACCGTCAATATGTGCAAGAGTTGTCTTTGCAAGGAAACAAAATCTTGCGAGATAATGATGAATGCGCATACGCAAAGGCTTGCTAGTAAACTGAAACCGTGACGTATTTGAGGTAGATCGTTGAGGCGTAAAATCACACTTTTGTACACCGCTCGAGCTGCAAGTTATTTGAAATATGTACTGTCAAAACAGAATAGTTTATTTTTCCACTTACAATCCTTGTTGAAACGCATTACCAGTGGAATCGGAAAACAAATTCATTAATTTGAAATCAAAAGAGTACTAATTTTAAGGTGGGTAATATTGGCACATGCATAATTCTGTATTTAAGTTTAATATAATTGAAACACATGTAAAGCCATGATTGAGTAGCTAACATCTACCATTAATGTGTCATTTATTAGGTAGAATTCAGTTATTAAAAAGAAATGGAGAGAGCAGAATATGTAAAATCTGAAAGAGGCTAAGATTAACTGATATGTATATATGTAATCTGGAAAGATTTCAGGATGAAAAAAGATGGTGGAAATGTATTGAGTACAAACATAATAATTGCACTGGAAGAGCCTGCACAAAAGGAAAATGTGTACAACATACAAACAAATCATAACCATGAACCAAATGTAACAAAAATAGAGGTGAAAAACAAGTTATATTAATTTTTTTTAAAACGCAAAAAGTGACGCAAATACTAGCCGACGGACGAGATGTGCCACCACATTTAGCAGGAGCAATGCTGTGTGCTAAATTATTAAAAAAACAAGTACCATACCAACGAAGATTAGTCAGTAAGGTGTCAAAAATCCCCCAAAAAGTAACTGGGATTGACATGCTGGAAAATCTGACTAAAGCGCTGCAAGGAGAATTTCTTGTACTTTGATAGTGGAAATAAAGAAAACAGGTATATGATATTTGCCACTGATCAAAATTTACCAGGACTGGGATTGTCCAAAAATTGGATGTCGGACGGAACTTTCAAAACATGCCCCAAACCATTTAAGCAACTATCAAGTGTACATGGAGAGATCAATATAGGTTTTTTTCCACTGCTATACATTCTGATGAGCGAAAGAGTGAGAGTGAAAACAGTTAAAGAGAGATTGTTACATAGATTAGAGAGGGATTAAACAATCCATTTGACAAAAACAAAACTTGTTGCATGGACTTTGAAAAATGGCTGCAATAAATGCAATAACGCATATGTTCCCCAATGTCAGTGTTCAAGGTTATTTTCACTATAATCAGGCACCGTGGGACAACATGCAAAAACACAGACTATAGAGAATGTGTTGCTTAGACAGTGAGTTTCAACATAATATGCACAAACTCCGTGCTCTGGCCTTCTTACCAAAAACAGATCTACTAACCGGATACACAACATTCGTGAATGAGACTTATTATAAACACATGAAAAGGAAATGGTCGACTTCCTCAATTATTGTGAGGACACATGGCTAGGAGCACAGACCCGTTTTGGTTGCAAAGTTCCAAAAATGTTATTAGAATACTGGAATTGTTACCAAGCGATATTGCATGAGTCCCCCACAACGAACAGCAGACTGGAAGGTTGGCATAATGGCCTAAATGTGGCAATTGGGCATCTTAAACCTACTTTATGGAAGTCCCTTAACGTGTTACAAACGGAACAGGGAATGCAGGAAAATGCAATTATTCAAACTCTGAGTGGCCTGAATATGCAAAAAAGAACCATTAAGATTGTGCAACATGTTAAACAAATGAAAGAGATTGCTGAAACCTTTTAAAATTTAAGCATGTCAGACAATTTGACGAGCATGGCCTTTGCCATTACTTTTGTAACATTATAAAGTATCCATGATGAATTGCAATATCAGTCACGGTCAAATTTCAGAGAACATAGCAAAGTTGTGCATCAGAAACATTAGACTGCGTTTGTTTGGAAAAAACATTGTAAGCTGTTAAGTTAAGAGATGTATTATTTGTTAAATACAATATTATACTTTTCATAATGCTTGTTGTTTTTTTATTCCAAAGCAACATAGAAAACATTTCAGTGGCATACAAAGAGAAAAAAGGAATGTGCAGAAGAAGATTCAAAAAAGGAAAAGGAAAGAAAGAACAAGGATAAAGGTAAGTGCAATTGAAAGGTCAATTGTGCAGAAGTTGAATTTGGACCACGATTATTAGATCAATTGGGACAAAAGGTCAATTGTAAAAGGTCAATTTGGGTAATACTGTCTGATTTACAGTCTGTCACTCTGTTTAGCTCCAATAGCAATGTGCCACAATGTTCTGTCAGACGACCTTGAGGCTTGATTGCATATATTTCAAAGCTGCTTTTCCCCATTTAAGAAGGCCTAAGTCCGCCCACCTGGAGCCTTCCTGGTTGCCACTCTTTTTCCCTACTTTAGGAGCCTTCCAGCCTCTTTTCCTTTGCAGATGGGGAGCAGGTGCAAGAGGATTGAGGTCACTTGGCCTAAACCCTGCCCACCTGGTGCCTTCCTGGTTGCTGCTTTTTTCCCCACTTAAGGAGGCCTAAGCCCCGCCCACCTGGTTCCTTCCTGGTTGCCACTCTTTTTCCCTACTTAAGGAGCCCTCCAGCCTCTTTTCCTTTGTAGATGGGGAGCAGGTGCAAGTGGATCTAGGTCACCTGGCCTAAGCCCTGCCCACCTGGTGCCTTCCTGGTTGCCGCTCTTTTTGCCCACTTAAGTAGCCTCTTTTCCTTTGCAGATGGGTAGCAGGTACAAGTGGATCTAGGTCATCTGTTCTAAGCCCTGCAAACCTGGCCCCTTCCTGGTTGGCACTCTTTTTCCCCACTTAAGGAGCCCTTCAGCCTCTTTTCCTTTGTAGATGGGAGCAGGTGCGAGTGGATCTAGATCACCTGGCCTAAGCCCCTCCCACCTGGTGCCTTCCTGTTTGCCGCTCTTTTTTCCCACTCAAGGAGCCCTCCAGCCTCTTTTTCTTTGCAGATGGGGAGCAGTTGCAAGTGGATCTAGGTCACCTGGCCTAAACCCCGCCCACCTGGTGCCTTCCTGGTTGCTGCTTTTTCCCCCACTTAAGGAGGCCTAAGCCACTCCCACCTGGTTCCTTCCTGGTTGCCGCTCTTTTTCCCTACTTAAGGAGCACTCCAGCCTCTTTTCCTTTGCAGATGGGGAGCAGGTGCAAGTGGATTTAGGTCACCTGGCCTAAGCCCCACCCACCTGGTGTCTTCCTGGTTGCCACTCTGTTTCCCCACTTAAGGAGCCCTCCAGCCTCTTTTCCTTTGCAGATGGGGAGCAGGTGCAAAAGAATCTAGGTAACCTGGCCTAAGCCCCGCCCACCTGGTGCCTTCCTGGTTGCTGCTCTTTTTCCCCACTTAAGTAGCCTCTTTTCCTTTGCAGATGGTTAGCATGTACAAGTGGATCTAGTTCACCTGGCCTAAGCCCCTCCCACCTGGTGCCTTCCTGGTTGCCACTCTTTTTCCCCACTTAAGGAGCCCTCCAGCCTCTTTTCCTTTGCAGATGGGGAGCAGGTGCAAGGGGATCTAGGTCACCTGGTCTAAGCACCACCCACCTTCTTAGCCCTGCCTCTTCTTTCCTGCTCTTAACTATTAGATCAAGAGCGTCTCTTGCCAGGGTGTCTGCAGTGAAGGGCAGATGAAGAAAAGGGCAATTCCTGTTTGGACCAGCAGACCATACTTTCTTTATGAAACACCAACGATAACAATACCACCATCAAAACTAATCCCCGAGGGGTGGCTAGGTGCGGTGCGGAATGGCAGCATAAAACAGAGCTCCCGCTCTGTTATTATTATCACTTTCCAGAGGGGCACTGATATACATTTTTTCTTAAAGCTGATTCATGCTTACCTAATAACTTCGTTTTCGGAGAACTGCAAGAGCGTTTCTCCAGCTCCAGCTCGCAACCTTCCTTTGTGGGGTCGCATCAGACGTTTGACGAGGCCCGCTTTCATCAAGGTACAGCTTTCTTGCACAACACCAGCAGCCTTATGCAAGCCTTTATCTACATGGAATGGTGATTTTGGAAGTACCTTTATTCATTTTTAAAGGGTGTATTCAAAAAACATTTATATACAAAACGGTTTAGGCACCTGATTTCATAACAGGACATAATTATTTCTATTTTGTTTATTCGAAAACTAGCATATATGAATAAATTAACCTTTTGTGAAGAATCGTTCTTTATTTTCAGCAATTTCCCATTAAGTATTGGCCTCAGTGCAATATCAGCAATGATTTTGCCGGTCTTCCTCAAAGCATTTTTAAGAGACATGATGTAACTTTTAACATATAATTACAGAAATAGCAGGAATCTGTGAGGGGCTCTCAATGGTATTCAAAAACATCCGGTTGATCTGTTTTGCCTTTCATTATGACCTCACTAAAAGCTCAGGCTAAACACTCTACTAACAAGGAAGCATCAGCACAAGAAGCAGCCACCTTAAAAAAGGCGAAAAAGTGAATTCCCTCCTCATGCTCACACATTTTTAGAGTCTAATATGGAAACTATTTTGTTGGAAACGAGAGCACTGAAGCCCTTTATGGGAACCACTTATGTCAAGCTCCAACAAATGGAAGAATGCTGGGCTAGTTTTGAGAACAGAATAGAAGAAGTCGAAAAGAAGAATTAGCGTGGCTGAAGATATTGACACTTGAGTCACCCACATGGAAGAATCAATTAATAGGCTGCAAAAACAAAATGAAAATTTGGAAAACCGAAATCGTAGAAATAACCTCTGCGTTTTGAGTTTTCCAGAAGGAGTGGAAGGAGATGATTTTGCCCTTCTCCTTAATAAAACCTTGCCTGACATCCTGAATCTGCATTCATCCATTGTCCTCAATCTACAAAGGGCTCACATAATTGGGCCCAGGAAAACAGATTCACACAAGAAAAATGTGCCTTGTACAATCATTTTTCTGTTGCTTGAGTATACACAACTTCAGTTGATCTTACAAAAGGCTAAAGAAATACACCATCTGGTATGGAATGGGCACAGGATTTTCATCTCACAGGATGTATCCAAAACTACAGCTCAAAGGAGAAAAGAATCACTCTCCTATTGTCCTGCGCTCAAGCAATTAAATATGAGATATGGTCTGATCCTGTACCTTTAAGGTCACCATGAGTGGCAAAACCTCTTAATTCTAAGACCCAATCGACTTAAAGAACTTCATAAGACTTCATAAAATGGAAGCAATGGATATTGGAACCACTAGTCACACTTGATATGCTGTTTTATCTTGACTGGTTTTTATCCTATGTTTTTATCTCATTGAGAAACTACTCTAAAACATGTTTCCTGTGGAACTTTCACTATTAATAACTACTTTGGAGTGGGAAACCACACCTGGTTGACGTGACATTTCGTCCACTTTTGGATGCGCTTAGACACCCTTTCTGCACTTGACGTTGCAACTCTGATCTCTCTTCTTTTTGTTTTTTATCATACCTGATTTTTTCTTACCTGATGGGTGGATTAACCTTGAGCAATACAATATTTTATTTTTTTTTATTTCACAGCACCCTGTGGTCAGATGTTGCAATGCTTGCTCTTTTTTTTCTTCTGCTTTTTGTTTTTTCTTTTTTTTAGCAGTCTAAGCAGCATGATCTTTGCTCTGTTATATTATTACTTACTGGTTATATGTGAAGTTTCTGGGTTTGAAACATGTTTTAAGTATATATTCACTGTTGGAATCATTATTGTTGTCTCTTTTTAAACTATGACCTTAAGGTGCATGACATGGACTGATAAGCGTCTTAATAATCCAATTAAGAGACAAAAGATTTTAGCTCACATTAATAGATTCAAACCAACAATTGCATGCTTACAGGAAATCCATTTATATCTACATGAAATAAAAAATGTATTGGGTTGGTTAGGCATTAGCTAGTCAAGCCAATGAATAACATAACGGTGTGGGAATTTTAATTAAAAAAGTACCTCACTACCAGATTCTCCATAAAGATGCTGATACTAAGGGCATATGGGTCTTAGCTAAATTATTAGTTGGCTCTCAGATCTTTTGATTCTTAATGTTTATGGGCCTACCAATTCTGATCCCAAATTCTGGCAAGATCTGAAATGTCTGATACTAGAAACTTATCTCCCTAATTTGTATTATGCTGAGATTTTAAAAATATTATTGATCCTTTTTTAGATACAAGATACCCCTGTCAATTTAAAAATAATAAATCACACAAGGAATGTACAAGTTGTTTAACAGAAACTGGGGTTATTGACTCATAGAGGTTTTCACATTCTACAGATATAGATTTTACCTTTCAATCCCTCCCGCACAATTCATTCTCCTGTATCGATTACATTTGTGTTGCCAAAAAGTTAGTAACATCAATAAATGATTCTACTATTGAATGCCCAGTTATCTCAGATCATTCTCCTACTATAACTAACATTGAATTGGGATGTATTACAAATGTTACTAATAGATGGAGATTCAATAGCTCATTTCTCCAAGATGCTACCTTCGAAAAGCCTTTCATTGATTTTCATTATTTTTTCATTCAAATCCATAAAGATGATATCAATTCCCCTGCCAATAACTGTGATACCTATAAAGCAGTTCTACATGGACATATAATTTCTTTTGTATTTAAGAGAAAGCAGAATGCAAAAAATGTTCTAGATATCCTTCATGGCCAACTGCGAAATTTAGAGAAACAATATAATTGTACACCTAATGATACTCTTGTTCGACAAATTCTTGCTCTTCATTTCTAAATTTATAAAAATCTAATGGAACTAGCCTCTGGTGTTCTACTAAAGTTTAAATCCAAAATCCACCAATCATCTAATAAGCTATAGCCTCATATCTAAAAGTAAAAAAAGGAAAGAACTAGGATTTCTGCGGTTAAAAATGGATGAATCAAAGTAGTAACCTCTGATACAGATATATGCAGAATGTATGGTGTACTCTGCTGGAATAATGTGCTTTTATCTGTGGAAAATGAACGTTTTACTTTCCTTTGAACTAACCTGCACTGCGAGCTGCTACCAGGCTCTTGCAGGAACTCGAGCGCTGCAGTGAGGAGGCGGGGCCTGAGCTTGCCACGTGAATCATCACGTGACCAACTACATCCTCTAAGCACACTGCCATCCGCCCGAGCGGCGTGTACTCTGCTGGAATAACGTGCTTTTACTTGTGGAAAACAAACATGTTACTTTCCTTTGAACTAACCTGCACTGCGAGCTGCTACCAGGCTCTTGCAGGAACTCGAGCGCTGCAGTGAGGAGGCGGGGCCTGCGCTTGCCACGTGAATCATCACGTGACCAACTACATCCTCAAAGCACACTGCCATCCGCCCGAGCGGCGTGTACTCTGCTGGAATAATGTGCTTTTACTTGTGGAAAACGAACGTTTTACTTTCCTTTGAACTAACCTGCACTGCGAGCTGCTACCAGGCTCTTGTAGGAACTTAAGCGCTGCAGTGAGGAGGCGGGGCCTATGCTTGCCACGTGAATCATCACGTGACCAACTACATCCTCAAAGCACACTGCCATCCGCTCGAGCGGCGTGTATTCTGCTGGAACAACGTGCTTTTACTTGTGGAAAACTAACATTTTACTTTCCTTTGAACTAACCTGCACTGTGAGCTGCTACCAGGCTCTTGCAGGAACTCAAACGCTGCAGTGAGGAGGCGGGCCTGCGCTTGCCACGTGAATCATCACGTGACCAACTACATCCTCAAAGCACACTGCCATCCACCCTTGCGGCGCTAAGCCTGGAGGAGACAAGCCCACTGGCTGTTGTGCGGCTGTTTGGCGGTGGTGGCGTGACTATTGGACAGGAGACTGCGGAGGTGGTCCCTCTTTGATCCCGGCAGTGAAGCAAGTGCTGTGGTACTGTCTAGCTGTCTAGCGTGCTAACCTACAGTGTAAGCAGATTTTTTTGAATTATAACAGCTAATTAATTCATTGTACTCATATCATCCTCTTTTCAACCTTTTAGAAGCATTTAACCTCTCTTGTAACTGGAAAATTATAAATATAATTTATTTAAATATTCTCACTAATTTAACGTACGCAAAATCATGAGAGCAAAGAAATTCACGTTGAAATCTGGTATGCTTGTGATGGCGGGGTTGTCATCTATACCAACCAAAATTCAATCGGATGCAGTGAAGCGCTGTCTAACCAAGTCAGCTTTACTACGACCGGGCATCGCAGGTGCTAAATTACGCCGTGCCTTTTCGTTGTCAGCTGATATTCGCTCCTACTATGATTCTGATACTCAAATAGGAGCAAATGCTTTCATTGGAACAAATCAAGTGCTAGGCGCTAAGTCAACCATGCCGACACAGCAATAGGCCGCTAGCTCTTCTAACTCTGTCGTCCAAACTCTTATCCACACAAACTCAGAATGGACATTCGAGAGAAATGAAAACCCAGATTCTGAGCAAGTGAATATTAAAATACAAACGTTACCAGAAGCCTTTGCTTGATCTCAACCTGCAGTCAACTAATGGTCAAGTAACTCTGCCTGAAACAGCTTTTATACCAGCTAGCCAGGAAGCTAATGAGCTGAGGATTTTGACAGAATTAACCGATACTACGTTAGAATCAGCCGCTGTTGCGACTGAATTGTCCTCAGTCGAAAAGCAGCAGAGATCAATAACCATGAGCAAAACAGAAAATACCTACATGAACAAGAGAGAATCCCCAGCAAACGAGAAAATTATTGGGCTAGGGACATTGACTGAAGTCACCGACACCACTCTAGTATCCGTCGCCATTTCAAGAGAACTACTTCCAATTGAAATGCAGCACAGCTCAATAACCCTGAGCGAAGCAAACAAAGAGTGCACAAACGAGAGGCGGAAGTCTGGCGAGGGTGTTGTAGCTGAACACTCAGAAATAATTCCTCAAATTATGGAGCCTATTATATGCTCAGTTGAAGCCCAAGTAAAACTGCGAAAAGCCTATGAATGTTTAACCTTAACAGGTGACATCGTTCATGAGGCTCTTGATTTTTTAGATACATCATCGAGCTCTAAAATTCGAGAAGCTGACATATTGTACATTTGCTCGAATTCAGGAGATCTTATACATCTACAGGAAGGGCACAAGCGGAGTTTACTTGAACAATCTGAACAAACCGTGGCAATTCCTCAAGACCCTGTGTCCTGTTGTAATCATGAAAATTATTCTCATCAGTCAAACCTCTCAACGCAATCAGACACCCAAATGGTTGATGAATCACCTTCTTTCATAGCCCCCACCCCACGGCGGATGAGATTCCAAGAAGTAACCCATGAATCTGATTTCCTTATTCAAAAGGCCCAATCAAAGCGTTTCTCGTTTCCTGAGGCTCCAGCCCTGAACAATACTTTGAGTGCCATGAACACAGCTTTATTGTCAATAGCAAAGTTATATGAAGTTTTAGACAACAAGGTGACCCAACAATCGAAGCTGTTTGAAAAGCTTCTAGAGATGGGACTGACTTTTGAACACACAACAAAGGAGCAGATTAGAGCCCACCCTAGCCGGAACATTACAGTAACATCGAAATATATTACAGAAAAACCGGCCTAGACACCCACGGGAAATGGCAATGAGCTGGTAAAAGAACCTAAAATACACAGTGAAGAATCAGAAAAATCTTTGCCGCCACAGATTTCTATGAATCTTTTGAGGCTTACCGATTTACTGCCTGAAAATCAACAAATGGCTGGGCCAGCACAGACCATCCTGACATCAGGAGTTCCATCAGATACAATTGATCTACCTCAGACGAAGAAAAATATATTTGATTTGATCTCTTTGGACCGAATAATAGTGAACAAACAGATGGTTTTAGCAAACTCACACTTCCTAAAGGTAGTAGAATGAATCAAGTCAAATCAATTGATCAAGGTGGCTCCAAAAAACAAAGATCCAAAAGACGTAAATGTGTAAGAATTCAGTCAAAAACTGTAAAGAAAATAGATGCGTCCAATACAACAGATATGGCACCTCAATTAATGCCACCATATGGACCATTAGACGCTTTGGTGGCCTTATCTAAACAAACTAATGATCTAAGTGAAATATCGTCCTTTCGGGATGTGAATAAAAACATAGTAGCAGCGTCAACGACGACCATGTTCAAGGATAACAACACGTCGGCCGCTATTGACCTAACTGGTCCCTCTAATTTTGGACCTCCAATAACCCAAATATCCATCGAAAATCTAAGAGAAGAAATTAGAGAATCCATTAAGGCATATCAGGCTCAACAAACTGGAAGTGTTCAAGCAAATGATCTCTTCATGAACCCCATTCCCAAAACTGATAACTTGATGAATATTGTAAAAAATGCTGAACCTCCGAAGATATTAAACCCGACTTCCAGTAGACCGAGCGAACAAAGGGAATGTAACTAGACTAAAGACCAGGCACTACCGATGACATCTAATCTAACACAAATCTCACAGCTACAAATCCAGACCATATTTGATAAACCTAAACTCAATCAACAAAAGCAGAACTGCTTCCTCCAAGTACTTCATCTCAGCAAGATCTACGAGAGTTGATTAAATCATCAATCGAATCTTATATAGCTGATACACGTGCTCATACCTCTAACGTACCGATGCACTCTAGCATCACCTTTCCTGAAGTTAGCCCTTTACTTCATGGACCAAGTGTCACAGCTAGACCAAAAGAGCAGCAACTGAATAATCTACCGAATATTCCTACTCAGGTTCAGCAATCTTTACAGGCCTTAGCAACTACAAACCAGTTGGCTCGACCAAACAACTAGGGTCCCCCTGTCTGAATTGGAAATGCCGGGCTCAACCCTTTCAAAACTATGTACTCAATCGCACAAGTATATTGAACATATGCACAGAAATTTCAATTCTGAAAGAATTGACCTCGACTGACCTTGAGCTGATTGAATTTGCAAGCCAGGAAAACACCTTCAAAGCTAACATCTATGTCAAATCTGCCTTAATCTATAATCTAATATGGCAAGCTAGAATGGACCTGTTTGACATGGGATTTATATTGTCACAGGTCAATCGTCTTCCTGGAGAGCAAACAGATAAACCACACCTAAATATCTATCAGTCCAGAAATTCCAAACCAAGTCAGAAGTCTAATCTACAGAACTGTGTGAGCAGGTGTCACGTCTTCCGCACAACCAAGCGCACCCCCTACAGGTACACGTCTACACCCACCTTCAGCCTCCATCCATCCCATCACCCGACACACACACCCAGGCACACGAACATCTTTACGTTCTCTCGCCCCTAGTAGAGCACGTTATGATAGACCTGGCGTGTATCGCCCCTCCTGTCATTGGCAACTAAACTGGAGAATCCCGCTTGGTCACAACACCCAACGCCTTTCACAGAGACCTGCACGTCACGGTTCACGTGACGTTCCCCGAGTCCATTCACGGAGACCTACGCGTCACGGATCACGTGACGTTCCATCACGCATCAACGCTTCCGTGTTATGCATCACATGACTTCTGCTATTGGTTAAATGCGTTCGGAAACACGGAAGCATTGCTTCACAGCTGTTTCCTCCAGGATTGTGTGATGCTTCGTTCTTCATTTTAGATTTGGATTTCCTTCGCGACCACGTTTTGTCTTACGGACTGTCTTTGCCTACGTCCTGAATGTGCTTTGGAACTTTGGACATTTGCTGCCAGACCACGGAATTGTCTTTTGGATACTCTACGTATTACGTTTTGTCTTGGAACTTTAGCCATCTGTCCTACGCTAGGTGTTTACCTGTCTGTGCCCCTGACTCCATCAAGCTATCCCGGTGGCTCACTCCTGCAATACCCCACTAGGAGAAGCTAGCCACGGATCATTGCCCGGGGTCCAGTCCTCTTCCCATGCTTACCGCTTACCTTTCAGTGCTCATAGGTAAGCAGTGCTTAGATACCTCTTCCTGTGTTCTTGTGTTATTACATTTCTGCCCTGTACCTAAACATTTATTGCCTTACAGCGTTCAAGGGGTTCTTCTGGCTGTTCCCGAATCCAGGCCCAACAGACTACCACACATGTGGCCTCAAAGATCGCACAGGCAGTGTTTCTGGTATTGCCTGTGTGGTACTTGGGGACAGAGGTATTCATACTCTGCACGACCAGCAAGTCCGTAACAGCAGGTCATAACAGACTTTTTCCCAGGCCACAATCAAACTAGTCTCTTGGAATACGAGAGGTAACAGCCATTTTATAAACTCCAAGCAAAGTAAACTTGAGGATTATGACATCATTGCCTTCCAAGAGACGTGGCTTATTGAAACGCCTATATGGGATACCTATATCATTTTCGATACCTTGGCAATAAAAAAATTAAAAGGTAGACCATCAGGTGGACTACTCCTAGCAATCAAGAAAACCTGTGGGTTCACTGGAGAGCAGTATCCATCTCTCTCCCCGTATTTCCAGGTTGTTAGACTAACAAGAGCCAAAGTTAACATTGCTATTGTGAATATATATTGGAGTAGGCTAAATCTTACATCAGATCAATTTTTCACCATTTTACTATGGCATCTTGATAAATTAGCCCAAATCATTGACCCTGTGACTACATTCATCGTAGGCGACCTAAACCTGCATTTGCTTTCAGACCAAAACACACTCCAGACAAGTGATGAAAACACATGGCATGAAATTATGAAAGATAGAGGTCTGGTTATGCTTAATAACATGTGTAACGGTGATGCTCCGATATGTAACACCTGGCAAAGGGGCACCTCCGGTGCAGTATTAGATTACATCTATGTGAGACAAGAGTTTCTTCCACAGATTGAAACAACGAATGTAATTCCAGTTTATGAAAGTGATCATAATAAATTGTTTTTGTGTTTTAAATCCCCAACTGCATGGTTATCCAAGGAGAGAAATCCAAATACTGCACATATTGGTATTAACAATCGTGGCAGTCGCCTAAAATGGAATTCCCAAAATCTTCTTTAAATGAAGAACATACTCCATAAAATGTATAATGATAACTCTCCCAGTACCTCATATTGCTATGTGGAGAAAATGCAGATATTTAAGCACACCTTCTCTCGAGATCTATCAATAAAAATTGATCATCGGCATCCATTTGACATTAAAATTCAGCAAGCCAAAGTTAATTTGAGGCGGGCCATACGCAAATTAATACATTAGCCCATCAATCTACGAAATAATATGAAAAAACAATTAAAGAAGGATTATGCTCATTGGCTGAGAGGGCAAAAAATACAATCGCATCAAGAAAACAGTAAACAAATGTTAATGTATCTGGTAAAGAAGTCAAGTAGTGGCATTTGGGCATGCATAAATGGAACCTCCACGAGATCTCAGGTGGCTGTACTAACCAATTCAATGCAGAATAAAACCTGGGAAACATATTTTGAAACTCTTTGCCAATCTCCTTTTCAGAACATAGATGGGTGGTTTCAACTTAATTTAATGCCATGTTCATTCCCGATACATCTTGATGACATTTTAACTTGCATCAAAGCCCTGAGTCAATCCAGAGCTAGTGGGCCGGATGGATTGCACAATGGCATGCTTAAAAACCATCCACGTGAATGGGCCTTCATCCTAATGCAAATCTTCCAGAACGCCTTTGACTCCAAGCGAATTCCGCAAACATGGAAACAATCCATTATAGTGCCCATATTTAAAAAGGGCAACAGAGCGGACCCAAAGGCTTATCGACCTATAGGTCTTTTGGATTGTCCGGGTAAGATTTTTGGACGTCTTGTTCTAAATAAATTTAACGAATGGCTAGACACTTGTTGCCTGCGTGACATTTTCCAAACTGGGTTTATCCCTGAGGTGGGCACATGTATAAACATTATTACCTTAAATAGTATCATTCTTCGAGCTCATGAAAGGAAGGAAGCATTATACATCGTCTTCATCGACTTCCGTATGGCTTTTGATGCAGTACCTCGCGAGTTGCTGTATATGAAACTGATGAATAATGGTTGCCCATGGTCAATTCTAAAATGGGTGATTGAATTTCACACGAGCACCACTATTCGGATCAGATTGGATACCACTGGTCTCCTTTCTGATCCGATTAACACTGTTTGCGGGTTGAAGCAAGGATGCCTTTTAGCGTCCGCTTTGTTCAACTTTTTTATAGCAGACATCAAATCTCGATTTGCATTAACAATGACGGACTCTCCAAAAATAGATGGCATCCCGATTCAACATCTGTTATATGCAGATGACATGCTTTTACTCTCCAAAACCCCCAATGGTCTTCATGCCCTATTGAAATCCTTGGAAAACTATTGCTTAGAAAATTATATTTCAAAAATGTTGCGAAAACCAAGGTGATTCAACTTGGCACTCACAGGCAGAGATCTAAAACCCATCAATGGCCATTGCAATTAACAAACTTGGATTCAGTCCCTTCATATGTCTACTTGGGAGCCTTAATAACCCAGCAAGCGAGTTCAGCGGGATATGAGAATTATATAAAGCAAAAAGCGATCATGACACTGTCTCAGGCTCCATTGATCAAGACCAAGTACTGAAAATTTCATTAAAGCCCATTACAATTTATTATAAACAAAAGTTTGTACCTGTGGTCACATATGGTAGTGAAGCTTTTAAAATAAAAACCTATGAATATTGGTCTGCTTTGGAAGGTCATTTTTGGAAACGTGTGTTAAACTTACCAATGTCGATACCCATAGCCATTTTGAGGCAACTTTGTTCCTTATATAGGAAATGTTTAATGGCAATTGACAGAAACTCTGAGGAGTTAATGTACATTGTGGCAAATTACTTGTTAAAATCAAAAGATAATTTCCCTACAATGTGGCGAATGAAGGCGCAGGGAATCCTCATACAATTGCATTTTACTGATCTCTCTCTGATCAAAAATCCTAATGCGGCCAAAAAGCAATTATGGAAACTTGACTGGATTAAGACTAGGGATGCCTGCACCTCGTATCAGTCATTCACAGACAACCCATTCAATTTGAAGCGTTATGATATGGTGGAGCCTTATTTAATGTTGTTTCCAAATTCTCGTCAACGAGATGATTTCCTGCGCTTTCGTTTAAACATATGGCCTACCCACGAAGTATTATGCAGAAGAAAAATCTTACCACCAAAAGCATTGCCTTGCCGATACTGTCAATCCGCTCCTGAAACGTTGAGACACTTATGTGCAGAATGTGTAATATTACTTCCACAGAGGATCTTGTTTTTTAAGCCTTTATTTGAGGGATCATACATTGAGTCTACTACAGAATTATGGAACTCGCTATTTCACACTGTAAGGAAAACTGTTAGATATGCTATTTTGAACTTCTTGTATGGTTTAAAAATGAAAAAGCTAGGGAAAAACTGAGCTAATCAATCTAACTTTCATGTTTTTATACATACCTGTTAAACATATCAATTTGTAACAAACAATTGTGTATGTATAAATGTTGTATTTTATCAGAAAACTTGCTAATATTGTAATGTTGAAAAATTCAAGATTTTTTTTATCTTGATTAAAACAACAATAAATAAATTTTAAAAAAGAATGTATATACCAAATGTTATGAAAAACTCTATCCCTAAGAGCACATACACTCTAATATTGACTTTAATGATTTTTTTGATCGTTTAAAAAACAGTCACCCAACATACATTAATCTAAGTATCATTATTGGCTGTCATATAACATTGTAGATATAGCTTGATAACGTTTGAACTTTCCCTTGACAAGGACCGCAAAGGTGGAACCACGTGTTGGCAAATAGGCAAACTGTTACAACAGCGAAAGCCTCTTTGATTTTTCCAATCACACAATCAATAAAAAGCTTGCTTTACTAAACAATTAAAGGTGTATTTTTGAGAAAATACGGATACCACTATATGTTACCAAATAATCTTTATTTGTACAAGTGCACTGCTATTGGCACACAGAGTTGGTATGTATATATTACATCAGCAACATTGTCTATGTTAATAACTGTAAATTATTTAATTCTTATCGCTTTTTTCTCTTTGTTTTTCCTTGTCTATTCTCTTTTTCTTTCACTATCAATCTGAATTGACTTATTCCTTCATCATTTGATAGTTATTGATTATCACATTCTGATTCATAATTTCTAGCCACAGTATTTATTTGCATTTTATTGTCACTGAGATTGTTGATCTGTAATTTGTGTCTTGAATATAATAACTTCTTATAAAATGAAAACAAATATTAACTAGCCAACTCCACTCTAATGTACAACTTCATATTAGCAATGAAAATATTACTAAACTTCACATAAAATGCTTCCATGACAATCAGGCACCAAACACAATTGACTCTTTTTGATTGATTGCTTATCTTCCATTTACACAATAGTATTGTAAAGTTTGCCCATTTCTAAGCTTTTAGGGCAAGAGTCCAGGTCTAACCCTTAGAGTTCTGTTCTGAATTCCTTTACAGGATCTGCCTTGTTGTTGACTTTGTGTCTGCAGGAAGTCACTGGCAGAGCATAAGATAAAGAGCTGCACACATTCCTTTCTCATGAATGCAGAACATAGAACTGACTGGATAGGGATGAAATCTCATGCAGCTAACCAGCGATGCTAAATGGTTGTGGCCAGCAGATAGAAAGGATTTGCTCTACATGATTGCAACCATTTAACACGCGGAATCTGTGACATACACATGACAAATCCAATGATAAACAAGTGGCTTAGGTAGGAAAGCATGACTACAAACGGGAAGCGAAAGGGGGGCAGGCAGGAAAAGGGCTGTGTCAAAGGTTTTTTTGTTTGTTATTTGTTGGAATTTTTGTTCAGCGCTGGCCCTACCTAGAGGCCTTGAAGCGCCTTGGAATGTTTAAAGTTTGAAAAGGTTGCAAGTGAAACTGAAGGTACAATATATTTTCTAGATAGGAAGCCCAGGATAGAAAAGTGGTGGAAGGTGGAGGGGCAGGTTTACGTGTGGGGAAACAGTTGTTTTGAGGCACATCCTGAAAGTGGTGTAGCAGGGTGCAGCGCGGATGTGAAGAGGTAGGGTGTTCCAGGCTCTGAGTGCCCACTGTTCTTTTCAGAAATGTTATAGTTAAGCGTGAAGCTTGTGTGCTATAAGATAGGAGCACTTCACTGTGTGATCTTAAGCACAATAAGGTTGCGCCCATCTTTGTGCAGGTCTCCCATGCTTCAGGAATAGAACATTATGACTTTCTATTTTTTATGACTAAATTCTCAAGATTGGATCTCTGTTGACGATTTTATTTTTGATATTTCTATAACATATTGAGCATGTAACCTATATTTTTTTACAGTAGCAAGCAAACACATGTTTCATGTGCTGTGGTGCCTTTTTAAGGCTTTGATAGTTCCACATGGGATATGTTTGAGTGCAGTACATCTCTGTGCCCTAGATATGGTGGAGCATGTGTTCGGATAGCTGTGAGAACACTTCAGTCTTCTCTTTAGCTACCCTGTAAACTGTGGTGTTTCATTGGTGAATGGTGGTCCCATTGTGTTCAACGTTTTGAAATACTCCAGTGTACAGGTGATTCCTACAACCAATGTAAATTGAGCCCCAATGAAGCTGGCCTGAAAGAATCAGAATACTTATCTGCATACTGGCAGAGGAGTTTCCACACAGTGCGGGAACTCTGGGTGGACCTCGAGTGCAAGAATTTCTATGTGGGGGTTTCTTATCCCATGGGAACTCCTCTGCACCCTCATCATAATGGCACACACGTCGGGAAAAACTAAATAAAAGATTGAGGATGTTAGTATATAGGGTCTTGCAAAGGGTATATGAGCCTTCTTAGTCTGCATGTTGCATCTTGTTGTACATGCCGCTTCTCTGTATACATGTCCCTCCTTAATGCATGTCCTTGGTGTGTGTGCCCCATCCCAAGGCGAACATCCTGTGCATGTTACGTTGTGTCCGATTTTTCAGAAGGTGCAATGCTACGTTAAGAAATGTGGTTATACCATCATATGCTAGGTTATGTTTCATATTATATGATATGATATGATAGTTTATTTATATAGCGCCTATACACAATGTGTTTCAAAGCGCTTCAAGGAGGGAGGGGACATAGGAAAAATACAGTTACATTCAGCAAAAGTCCTTGAAACAATACAGAATGTGAAAATAACTATCATAATAGGCCTGTCGACATTTCTGATAGTGCAAGTGCATAGAACAAGTAAGGCAAGAGGTGATGGAAAGGAAGGAAAACAGAGCAAGCAGTATGCTTATACTTTAATTTTTATACCATGTTATTTTCTTTGGTATGCCATATTAAGTCAGGCTAAATTGTGGTATCACCCCATCATTTTGCAGTTCAAAATACTGAATCAGAAAATTCTGACATTTTTACTGCGTATTTCAGAGCAATTATATGTGGGGGGTGGGTGAAGGTCGTAGATAATTATGGGGAATTTAGGGGAGGGCTTCAGGGTGTCTACTCCACAAATAATTGTGTTGAAATGTGCAAAAAGATAAAAGACTTCGACATTTTCGGAGTTGTTTTTGTTTTCCCAGTGATCACATAGATCCCTACATTGTTACTGTATGTTATGTTGTTTTGGCATACTATTTTGTATTGTATCGTAATGTAGGATTTATACCGTGCAGACCTCGTAAGGGGACCTCACAGGGCCCTGTACCTGGGCACAGACGTTAGGTCATGTTAGTTTATTATGTTTTAGAGTAGCCATACATTATTGCAGCCAGGGAAGCCAATTGATATCTGTTTCTTCCATAGAGCACTGAACAAGGACAACCCCACCTTGGGTGAGGGACCAGGACCCACCAGGGATCACTGGGCTGGTGGTCTCTGCCCTAGCAGATAAGGCCATCAGGACATGTGCATTTGGAACATGGGCTAGTGAAGCTCTCTAGGGGCACATGATTTGAAATATTGTAGCATTGTAGCCATGGGATATCTCTGGCAACTCACACTGAACACCTTCATCAAGTGGGTATTAGGGACACAGACTATTGACAGACACCCCACGTTGTGGGATTCACATTGCAACTACTCCCTCATTGTACATGGCATAGGGTAATTTCGAGCACATTTGAAAACTGATAGATCCATCCAAGCTGGGATTCTTCTGCATTGATTTCTAAATCCTCACACTAGATGCAAGCCACACAGGGATTCATTGATCAATTTCCTCCCCTTATAGGTAAACTGTATGTGTGTCAATAGCGATGGCGGCATATCTTTGGAGAAACTACCTCAAGGCGGCCAGAGTTTTGTTAATTTACCTTTAGTACTTTTGGACCATTCTACACTGTATTTACATATTTTCTCTTTGTAAGGTGGTAATGTCTTACACAAATGGAGTAACTTCCCCGCTGCTGCCTTGATACATTGCAATACTTTTTTTTTTACCTGACCTCAAATGGAGGCTTTCGATAATACGCTGCTCTGGAGTCAAAAGTTACAATGCAATGGTAATATGTTTCAATTTCTACAAGCCTTCTCTGTCTCTGCACCTTATCTGGCGTGCTCTGCGCTCTGCCCCTCCTTCACAATCCCTGCCGCCTCAGGCACACAACCACACTTCTGTGCATGCTCCTCCCAGGCACCGCCTCTGGTTCACCTCATCTGCCAATCCCAAGTTGTCAACAATAGCTCCTCACCATCCCATGTTCTCTGTGTCCTATTTGCAAAACTTTAGGGTGATGTCACCAAGCTTTGAACACAACATAGGTAAATTGAATTTCGTGTGCACACAAATATAGCCTGTTACCTCCCAAACCCACACAAAGACCCACCACAGCTGTCTTCCTGCTCTCCAGGCAGAGTATACCAATATTCTCTTGTGATTGAACTGCACACGTTGAGTCGCCTAAAGTGTGAAACGCCTCTCTCCAGAAGACTTAACCAGTCAATTTACCTTCCACAATCTAGGATACCTCCAGCTAACCCACATGGGAATACCGTCATCTATGACCCGAGCTAAAATGCCCAACCCACAGGAATACTTTATTTACAGAATGATGTCATCCACGCCTTTAAGATACAAGCCCAAGTTGTTCACTAGACTACTACCGCCGCTCTGGTGCCTACTGACCACAACAATACTAGACAATACTACGACACTACTAGACCAAGCTTCATCAACATCTAATAATACCCCTCAATACCCCACAGTACTGAACACCCTCCCTCACACCCACAATTGCTCTCAGTCTGGATCAATACTTACGTTCCGTGTTCGCTAACATTGCTCGGCTGCCTGCTCCTCATCAAGGTGCTCGCATCCCCGTCCTGGTCTGCCTGGACAACTCGCTGATCTCGGGCGGGATGGTTTCCAAATGGCTCCCAACAACCTTTAAAAAGGGTACGCATTGCCCGTTCTTTTCAAAATACACGCAAGGGTCCCACAGCCTCTCAGGTTCGGCGGCGAAGGAGTAAGCTTAGTGCCAGGCTGGTGCCAGGAACCATCCTCTGCCTACCAAATTGTTGGGACCAAAATCCCATGTAGGTTTGAGGGCTATTAAGAGTTTGCAGACTCAGAACTCATGGAAGGCACACCACCTTCCCCCAAACAAGGAAAGCAGGCCCAGGTGGACAGCAAGTTCAAACTGCGGTTTATTACAGCCAAAACCAACAGGGATCAGTACAAGGATCAATCGTGTCCTGGAACATCACAGAGCTCCCTGACTCGCAGGCCAGTTTTGTAGGTCCATTTCATCAGCATGATGTCACAACCTGGGCCCTTCACCAGAAAACCTATTGCCATCTGGGATTGGGTGCTGAGAAATAGCCCACCTACAGAGGACCTTATACATGTTAGTTTACTGGCTCTCCCATGTCAGATGGCTGGCCTGGACCATCCCCGAAAAATGTTACTTCTTCAAGTTTGTGGTCTGAGGGTCTTACCATTGGTTCTTACCCGTTGCTTCCCTCCTCTAGGGTACTAAACTGTGATTGGCTGGAGCTGACGTTCCCCAGGCCTGGGACCCGAAATGGTTCTCAGCTCGAGGTGTACCTTTCAAGGTAATAAGAACAGCTGTGTGTCTGCATTGTAATGTGTTTGCACCACCAAAGACTATAAGAGTGCCCGTTCTCATCATGCAACACTCGGCTTCTCCTGTAACGACTTTGTTGTAAGCTTCTGTCTGGCTGCGTGAGATTGTTCTCCGTTCCCAGCTGCTAGTTTCCATTCATCATCCACTCGGCTGGGTCACGTGTTCAGAGACTGTGTTTCCGAGTCCTGCAACTCTGAATTCGTCTGAATTTATGAAGAATTGTTCACATTTACTGCACCTGGTGTTACTGTAGTTCAGGAAACAGAATGTCACTTGTACCAAGTGGCGTTGGCAGCCGGCCTTGTCTCACACGTTTGCTCTTCTGTTCTGTCCAAATCCACCTCAACTCCTGCTGAGGGTCTGTGGCCTGCTTTAATTTTCCTAAGCCATGGCAAGGCTTCTAAATGCTCCTGCAGTCCCATAAGTTAATCGCATGTAAGCATCTGCAAGCTTATTCAGGATCTCTTGCTTCTTGTGGTTTCTGTGTTGCTGTGGTTAAGCTAATGACACAAAAATAAAAGCACAATGGTATGTGGGTGTGCCTGTCCTCTAACTTAATGAACTGTATGCATGTGTTCTTCATGTAGTCAGGTCTGTGTTTGTGTCCTGATGTGCGGATGACACGTGTGCTTCATGTCTAACGCTGCTATGTAGTGGGGTCTCTAATGACATCAGTGGCTTTTGGCTTCTGGGTGCTTTAGTCAATTCTGTGAAATGAGGTTTCCGTTGTTGCATCCTGAGTCTCTTCATCCACAGTGGGTAGCATTTGTACTGCTCCTGGGCTGTATGGCTGGATAAGTGGGTACCTCTCGACATACTTGTCAATCAAGGGAGCACTAAGACATCCAGGACTGAGGACTGAGCAGGAGCCATCTCCCTCCTCTTCTCGATGATCTACCGAGCTGTTGCGACCCCGTGCTGCAGGAGCAGCTGGGTCAGCCCGCGCACACCGTGCCCATGCTATCTGCAAGGTGAGCACATACATACGCCTGTAGCCCCTGATCCACTGCACTTTGAAGGAACAGAGGTGATTTATCCCATCGGATCACCGTTTGCCAAATATTCATTGTGTTTGTCTCTTAAGATTGCAAAATGACAGCCCGCTCTTCACCAGCACTCGAATGAGGCTGTTTAGGGTGTTGCTAGGCAACAAGCATAGCATTTGATTCTACGCATATCCGCTGGCAGGTGGATGCCGGCCCGTTAGGGCGAAGGTCTGTAAGGTTAAGACCCTGTTTGCACCTGTTCGCACAACGGACCAAGGTGCAGGTGCCACCCCCTCCTTGTGCTTGAAAGGTAGGCTCTCCACCTCGCAGCTATACGAACCTTGACTCTCGAACTTGCCCTATGATCATACCACTGACAATTAGCCACCGGCAACTGATTAACATTGCGTTTTGTGCACTCTGTGCCACGCCCAGTATGCCAAACAACTGTGATGCTGCCCCAATTGTTTAACATTGTGTTCTGTGCACTCTGTACTGCTGCCCAAATTTCTTTTAATTGAATTTTGTGCACTCCATGCCGCGCCCAGTATGTCTGACAACTGTGCTGATGCCCCAATTGTTTAACACTGTGTTCTGTGCACTCCGTGCTGCTGCCGCAATTGTTTACCATTGTGCTCTGTGCACTCCATGCTGCACCCACTCTCCCCAACAATTTGTAATGCTGCCTCATCTGTGATAACTACAGCTCATGTTCACCCATTGCTGCGGCACGACAGCCCGCCTAGCAGCATTGCTTTTGTGCCGAACTCAGTGCTGCCACTTCGCCTGCTCACCACTGACCATTTATTCACGACCCACCAAATTGCACCTGCCCCACCCTCTGCTTTCCAATGTATACCACTACGCAATCACTGCCACCATTTATGACTACATATGAGTTCACTCCCTGCACCACTCTAACCCGGCACCTCCTCATTGCACTAGTACTCACACTAGCCACATACCTGCACATTGATCCAGTCATAATGCCAACCTCCAACATACTCCTTCCCTCTAGACCCTGCATCAGCCTGCGAGCTTAGCCAACAATGTCTCTATGAGCTTTCTTACGGCCCCTCTAGGCTCTCAAACCCACCTATTATCTAGGATCCACCAAACCTATCCCGGCTACTTCCTCCTCGGTCACCTCCCTCATTCGCGTCTCTAGCTCCACGCACCCCACCTCCACCCCTAAAAAGAAAATTCCCTCCCATGCCCTCAAATGTGCTCTTGTTAATGCTCGCTCTCTCCGACCATGCTCTCGAGATTAACAACCTCATCACCACTCACGATCTAGACCTTCTTGCCATCATGGAAACCTGGCTTCACGAGGCATCCAGTCCAGCAATCTCTCTCACTCTCCCACAGGGATACTCCATCCTCTGTCAAGACAGACAACTCTTGAAAGGTAGAGGTGTAGCCCTCATATCCAAGGATGTGCCCTCCATTAGGCTGTGCAACCACCCTCGGGAAGGTAACACTGACCTCCTCTCAGCTAAACTTTCCTTATCTCCCAATGGTACAATACATTTACATATCACATACAGGCCCCCAGGCACAGCCCCTGACTTCCAAGGGCACCTCCTTCATGTTCTAAGTAACAACCTAAAAGGCTCAACAAAAAACATTTTACTCAGAGACATCAATCTAGTTCTTAATGACCCCAAGGACAAAGGAGCCTCAGCCCTGGCTAAGGAACTTAAAGACCTTGGGATCTTAAGAAGAGTTACATGCCCTACCCACTGTAAAGGCTGCACCCTCGACTGAGTGGCAGACCTTAACTGCACATCCTCCATCATCTCCAACTCAGCCTATCCGTGGATACATCACAACTGCATCCAATTCACCATTCCCA
Source organism: Ambystoma mexicanum (assembly GCF_040938575.1). Lineage (NCBI taxonomy): Eukaryota > Metazoa > Chordata > Amphibia > Caudata > Ambystomatidae > Ambystoma > Ambystoma mexicanum. Next base: position 349,390,901 of record NC_090922.1, read on the forward strand.
CCAAACCTTCCACTAAAGTACTCTCCTATGCTTCCCCAGCTAAGGTTGGAAGCTCAAAAAATTAACAAAGGATAATCTTCTTCCATTTCTGGATGTCCCAGAACTCAAACCCCCCTTCGCAAGTGACCCTGCTTCACTCGCCAACATCTACTCTCACACCCTCTCCAGAGCCGTTCATGCTATAGCCCCGATTGAAGCAAAAAATAAGAGAAAACATGCATGCACACTAATTCCTGGTTCACGGAAGACTTACTAGACCTTCATACCAGTAAACCCATTGCTCTAGCCAACTGGCAGTCCAATCCTAGTGATTCCACCAGGGTAGAATTCAAAAAGCTATCTACGCAATATAAGGAAGCTATATTCAAAACCAAGTCTAACTCCTTCAATCTACGGATTTCCAATGCCAACTCTAAATCCAAGGAAATGTTCTCCATTTTTAAAGATGTCATCACCCCATCCACCAGCCCGACAAAATTACGAAAGATGAAGCCTGGTGCTCTAGCATACAGCTAGCCATGATCGACAACATAAAATTTCTTCAGGATGAAATACAAGCACAAAAAAAAGCACTCCCAAAGTCTGCCCTTCCTACTGCCCCCCAGTATCCCTCCTCATAAACCCCCCCCCTCTCTTCTCCTTCAGAGACGTCTCAGAATCGGAAGTCCTAGATCGCCTCCTACATCTCAAACCATCCATGTGTAAAAGAGAAATCTGTCCTCCCAAAATTATCAAAGACTGCGCTGACTCCCTGGACCCTCTCATTACAGCATTCATCAATGCCTCTTTTACCACAGGCACTGTCCCTTCCAGCCTAAAAGAAGCCTGGGTATGCCCCTTTTTTAAAAAAACTCACTAGACCCCTCATCCCCCAACACCTACCATCCTATCACCACCGTCCAATTTCTCCTTAAAATCCTGGATGAAGCAGCCCACAACCAGATCCAAAACTTCCTAGAATCCAACTCGATCCTAGGTAAAAGGCAATCAGGATTCCGTAAAGGCCATGGCACTAAAACCGCCCTCCTGGACGTTAAAAACCAAATAACTGAGATAATGGACAAAGGCAAATCAGCTCTCCTACTGCTCTTGGACCTCTCAGCTGCGTTTGATCTGGTTGATCATAAGATTCTTACAGCCCATCTCACCCATGCAGCTTACTTCACTAAACAAGCCTCCACATGGATAACCTCCTTCTTAGAAGGTAGAGCCATGAAGGTCTTCTCTGCCCACACCACCAAACTAATAAATGCCATAAAACCATTCTTATCCACCCTGAACTGCCTATCCAGAGCTCGAGCTACCATTGGAGCTGAACTAGATTATTGCAATGCTCTTCTAGCAGGCACCTCGGCCAAAAATCTAAATAGGCTTCAAATAGTCCAAAACAACGTGCTTAGAGCAGCCCTCAGTATCCCGAAAAGAGACCTTATCACACAGGATAGACGGGCTGCCCACTGACTCTCGGTAAAGGAGAGAATCACCTTTAAGACCCTCACATTAATGCATAAATGCTTAAACCTCTCTGCCCCGCCAAACCTATCTGAATCAATCTCCAGAGATACATTTTCTCACCCCAAGGGAACCTGCTACGCCAACCAACTGTGCATCCCTTTCATCAAAAGAGTGAAAGCAGGGGGTCTCGGCTTTCCACACTTAGCACCCAAACTATGGAACGCCTTACCCAACGCACTCAGAGCTGAGACCTCCCTCTCAGCATTCCGCAAAGGACTCAACACTACACTCTTCAACTAACACACACCCCCAAACCCCACCCTCACCCATATGCCGATTTCAACTTGCAGGATGTACTGCCATGTAACCAAGTATGTATATCCAACCTATGCTGTTATGTAACCAAGTATGCTTTTTCTGCAACCAGCAACAATTTTCTGTAACAGCACCATGATGCCTAAGGGCTACTACGCGCTTTATAAAGGTTAATAAATAATAAATAAATAAGTAAATGCATAGGGATTGGTTCAAAATGGTATGGGTGATCATAGTACTTTCAGTTCTTCTTCCTGGCCATGTTTCTTATGGGAGAGGGAGCAGGGGTGGGATTCAACCATCCCTCTTCAAAAGCAGATCTTCTATTTAAATCTCTGTAATCCAATTTGCTTTAGCAGCCAACTATAAATGTATAGTTTCACATTGTCAGAATTCTCCTTTCACCAAGACAGTGAGTTAATTACATCTCTTCCGCTGTTTCTCCAATTACTACGCAGACTGGCTGTGCGCTCTGTTGATATAGATTTGAAGAGGCACACAGGCATTTTCCATCAGACAGCATAACACTGTTATCTCCTTAGAGCCTCTTACTTGGCGTCTGGTAGTATGGGACATTTCCCAACTCCTGCCAGCTTCATCTCTCTGGCATACTATGTCACTTCTCCTTTCCTTCCCAATGTTATATTTTATATTCAATTCAATCAAATAGATGTATTTTAGGACCAATCATTAACAGGCATTAGCACCTGGCACAGGGGAACCAGCCAATCAGATGGCTAGCAACACAGGCTGAAACCTACTATCTCAGCCTGCATGCCAAGCCACCTGACAGCTGCTTCCCCTGTATGCCGTCAACCACCCCTTCCGCCCCCGCCTTTTCTTTTTACGATTTCTAACCCCCCTTCCCCAACCCCACTTACCTGTATGTTGTGGCAGTGTAGGCTGCTATGGAAAGGGAAGAGGGGCTCCATATGGAGCCCCTCTTCCCTTTCCATAGCGGCCATTTTAGCACAGTATTTCAGTCATTGTACGGGATATCTTGCGTGTCCCGTTCAATGACTGAAAATCCTTTTTTAGCACCCCGGGTTACCGCTTTGCTAACCCGGGGTGCTAATTGCTTCGGTTGGGACGTTAACTTGGGCTGCCGGGCCGTTACCCCCGTTCCAGCCCTTGGAACCGCGGCTTAAGGCCACAGTATCTTATCTTTTTTTCAATGAAAATCAACCGATTCTCTGTTTTGGGAGAAGTGCTGTCAGCAGAGGCGTCGTTAGGGAGGTGGGCTGGAGAGGCTATAGCCTTGGGTCTTTTAGATGTAGCCCCAGATAGAAGCTCAGCCTCTACAACCAAAAGGATAGCTAGCCTCGAGTGTAGACAGTCCCAGCATCAGCATAGCTCCGGATCTTTTCCAGACCTAGCAACACCCCTGGCTGTTAGTCACTTATACTCTTTATGGCATGAGGTCAAAGGGGTGAATCATAGCTAGCTACTTGCATTAATTCAGCAACATGAGCATCTGGTCATGTCTAAACATTTGTACACTAGACAAATTACATGCAGGCCAGTCGGAGTGTCATCTTCTTTATCAATTGCATCTGCCGAAAATGTTCTCAATCTCGTTCCATCTGTCATTTGAAGATGATCCAGAACAATGCCCTACGAGCCACGTTCAACAATCCATAAGAAACCACATCTTGCACTGGCTCCCAGTTCAAGAAAGGATCATCTTTGAAATCCTTTTAATCACACCCAAATGCATATCTAACACAGCGCCCCAATAGTTATCGCATGAAATTTTGAGATCCACTTCTAACAGACCAGCAGAACCACCGGCCACCGACTGTCCCTACCAAGAGTAAAAAGAGCCAGAGGAGGAGGCTCCAGCTTCCTGACTGTGGCAACGATCACTGGAATGCCCTTCCACTGGCACTAAGAGCAGAAACTTCCGATTGGCCATTCCTTAAAGCTCTAAAAACCTGGCTATTCACCTAAGACGCCACCTGTGAAGCAGAACCAGGGCCAAGGCTAAACCTAAATCGGCCAGAATGTAGGCCAGCGTCACTGGTCTCTGTAATTCTCGGACACAAGTCTGCTTGCTCTGATGTCTGCATGTAACTGGTTCTGCAAAAACACCCTGATGCACAAGGGCTGAGGCGCTTTACAAATGAAAAAATAAAATAATAAATAAACACACGTGGACTGTAGGATGATTTAACGTCCAGCTCTTTTGTGGTGATGTAGCTGCACACGTTCTGCTAATTTATTGACACCTATTGTAAAGTTGGGACGTGATCCACAGCTTAAAACCATAGCATTGGGATTCTGCCTTCATTTTCTTCATCCAAGACACACTTGCACATAGAAAATATCTCTCTTAAATGTTTACAAACAGTAATGATAGAATCGTTTTCCTTTCCTTATAGTGTTTGCATCGGGATAGGGAGGTTTTGCCAAATTCGATTTTATCAAATTATTTTCAACTAATGTTGCCCCAAATATATGTAGGGGTGGGTTTAGGGTAATAACTAATGTGGGGGCGTTATGCGAGAGTGTCCCCGCTATATATTTGGGGTGGGTGTCCCACCATATATTTGCAGAAAAATCTACCCAAGAAATAAAATCGATGAAATCGAATTCGATGGATACTTTTCGAGCAAATCATATAGAACCGTTTGCATCCACACATCAAGAAATCATTCAGATAAAAGCAAGCTTTTTAAAGTTAACACGTGTTTATCATATTCCATAGAATTGAGCTCCATTACTCCTTAAATTCTAAATTCTTTGGTCCTGTGTGAAGCATTAAAACTACATCACACAGACGCATTTACACAAAAACTTCTTAACTTTGCTAAGAGGCCTTTCTCGCAGGCGCTATAAAATCAGTGAATATATGAATGTAGTTGATTTAAAACATCATTTTGATTTTGTTACAGGGAATATGATCTGGTTATCTGATCCCTTTTTGGGATTTAAAAAAAGCCTATAGGTTTTAGATTTCCAACACAGTAGGGAACCTTGCATTGGTCCATTTTTAATTGCATCTAATATACCTCCAATCATGGAGCTGAAGCAGTCCGTATAATGTATGTTCTGGAATGACACTCTATGGTCAAGATGGCTCTGTATGGATTCCCTTTACTTAAGCTACACTACACAATCGGTTTTTATTTGGCATAAAACTAATGAGAACTTGAGAATCTCGTAAATGAAATACTTTTTTTCTCATTGCCTGGCTTGGTTGTCTGATGCCACTAGACCACTGTGGCAGACACAGGGAGGTCTGTAGGCATGCAAGTGTAGGGGCTCTGAACAGCACTTTAGGGAAGCTCCTCCATTAGATGTGTACTCGCATCAGACATGCTTGCCTAGGCTGAAGAGCTCAGGACTATACCTACAGTGCCAAGTTCAGGCAACATATCTCTGCCTGTTGTCTTTTCAAAGAGTGCTTGTCTCATTGCACTAAGCATTGCTTTCTTTTTATTATTACCAGATGCCTAGCCGTGGTTGGGGTGCAGCTAATTGGTTGTATCCATGACATGAGAATTTTCTATGCTATGGATGCTAGGACTCTTTTTGCCTAAAAGAATTCAGGATTACCACGGTCCCCTCCCTATGATTCCATGATTCCATGATTAAAGGGTTGCAGATCATTTGTTAGCTGGTTTTACCAACTTCCATTCAGCCACCAATCAAGACCTGACTGGATATTAATGAGCTGGTCACACGTGGGAACATAGTTGTGTTAGGTTTGGCAGACCCACTCACTGATTTCATCTCACATAACACCCTTTTCTTTCCCTGCCATTGTAATAGTGTGGATTTACATCTGTGGGTGGATAAACCCAATACAGCCAAGTCATCCTATGGCTCAATCCAAGCACATGGACACATGATGCAGTATTTGTCAAGGGCATTTATAACTGTGGGGGTCAAACAACATGCCACATCCTACAATAGGGTAGTCTGCATCACAGTTAGCCACCACATACACACACATCTACACACACATAAACACACTTAAGGAAATGTTTAGCCATACCCAACAGTTTGCAATATCTACGGTCTTGCAGTGAAGGCACTGAATGGCGCCCCGAATATGCCACACAGAAAATAGTAATGTACCATGCTGTGTTTAAGCCTATGCATGCTTGTACGCACTTCCTGAACAATGCATTGGTAGTGTAAATGTTTGTGCACTCGGCTTTAAAAAAGGAATATGTCGGAAGCAGCTGTGAACCAGTGAGCGTGCATTGCGGCTTGATGCGATCTCTAGATTCTAGGTTCTTTCCTCTAAGCTTAAGGAGGAAAGGTTGCAGTTCATTGTTGCTGCCGTGGAAGTCTGTGGAGGCCTGCAGACCGTCGTCGTAGGCCCGTGCTGAGAGCCGAGGCCTGTGATTCGAGGTCTGCTGCAATAGGACCTCTATCCCCAGCTGAGTGACGGCAGACTTTGTCTCGGGGGCCGGTAACTGGGCACTTGGGGGTTTGCCTCATAATTAAGCACCGGCAAGGTTGAGAGCTTTTTTGCCAAGCCTCCGTTGCTTTTGTATTGACTGTTTACTTTGGGATTTCCCGTAGACTGTCCCTTGGAGGAATGGAGAGACTTACGTTTGTTTAGCAAATTATTGCTTAAGAGGATGTATTAAATGGAGCCTTTAGGTGAGCTTACACTGAACATGCAGCTTATTAAACGATCGCCTTGCCTGGGGCTGTGCTCGGCCAAACCTTTCCGTTTTCCTCTGATATGGGGAGCACAGGCTAGCGATGCAAAATCAAAATTCAGTATTGCCTGTAAATACGCGCACACGTGCAGTGGCAGGGCGAAAGGCAAATAGCAAAAATTATAAAATAGCAAAAATCGCTGCGAGCTTGCACATTAGCAATAGTTCTGAGGGGACCAAACCTGTGGCACAAACAAATGAAGCACCCACAGGGCTTTTCACAGCCTTTTTTCCTGTTTCCCGGTCTGAAGTAGCTGTTCAAATCACCAACATAACACGCAAGCCCCCAGACCTGCAATACCCTAACAATGACATAGAGCAAGAAGGAAGCTCCAACCGGGGTAATATACACAATAACTCCCTCCTGGACCTGTGCTATTCGTTCCAGGAGAGTCTGCTGGGTGCTGTGAAGCCAAAATGACCTACAATATAAACTTGGAGGCCTCATCGGTGTTATCCAAAGGACTATGACGTCAGGTTATCAAACTCTCCCAACATGTGCACTGACCTGGATGCTTCTGTCCCCTTCTCTACCCCTTCCAGCCTTGCCTTAACCACTGAACAACTCCTCCTTGATGACCTCAACATTCATCTCGATTCTCCCTTTCCCTCATCCCTACACTTTCGTGACCTCTGTGATTCCCTTTCCCTCTCTATCCTCCCGTCTGGCCAGACGCACTCTGCAGGACACACACTTGATGTCTCGATCTCCTCTGGCCTCTCCCTCTCTATCCCCCTGACCATCTACCCCTCTCTCCTGGAGTGACCACTCCCTTCTCTCCTCTCATCACTCACTCTCTTTCCCCCAAGCCAAGACCACCCCAACACTGCCACCTACCTTCTCGAACATCCAACCTATGAAGCGTGTGTCAGTGGAGGCTTTCGCAGCCACCTTCTCTCCTCCCTCCTCCTCTGGCTGACTCACACCCTGACACAACCCTATCCCTTCTCTACTCTTCTATTTCTGATACTCTTGATGCTCTTGCCCCCGTTATGAGGATCTGCTTGAAGGCCAAAGCCAAGTGCAATTCCTGGTATGACTCTGACCTAGCTACACTGTGGGATGTTTTAACCCACTAGTCCATGCCCGGCAACATCATTGTGCGCTGCTTGCATCAGAAACAACAGAATGGCAGCTGAAAAGCCTTATATGCGCTAAAAATCGCGGAGAATTGCACTGGGAAACCTGAAAAATAGCCCGCCAATCCATTTTGCCTATGTCAGTGGTAACACAGGAGACCACTGCCAAAACCTAGCATTTGGCTGCCCACAGAGGAAAATGAAACTACTTGAAAAAGAAGTGCTGCATTGCAAAGGAAAACCCAGAACTGCTTTAAAAATCCATTTTTACTTGACTGTGGAAAGTGCAAAAATCATGGTTCCCAAACATCACAAAAGATCCAACATCCTTGTTGGGTGTTAAACATCACTTTATTTAAAGAATTCACCTAAGCACAATGTCAGCAGAAACATATTTTGTCAGAAGAAAATCCTCATTCAATGATGTTTGCTTGGCAAAATATGTTAAAAATGGGCGTAATACCGCTGCTCGCTTGTGTCAGAAGCCGGATTTTCTGTGTAGGAGCAAAGGGGAGGTTTTTGCCTGGATTGTAAATTGCAGCATCACTATGACACCTCATGACACTCTGGTTGCTTCTCAAATCAGGGGAGAGGGAATACCTTAACTAATAGACTTCTTAGAGGCTTGGGCTTAGTATAATCAGCCTACCCACCCCTTGGGAAATACATAAATAGGGACTGTTGAGGACCTAGAGACACACACATTCACCCATCAACTGATTTACTGGCGAAGCACTCTGCATGAAGAACCCAGATCAAGAATCCAGAACCCAGATCAAGACTCCAGAACTCTGAAAGCAGAAGGCCCAATCCAAAGCTGAACCCTTCTCAGCTGGCCTTTAAAATATTGCAAACTGATTTTAACCCCAAACTTCCAAGGGGCACAACCAATTCAACAGCCGGGCTGTGCTGTTTTTCTGCTTCTTGCCAAGAACCCTTGCTGTAACCCAGAACCAACCCATCAGATCCAGTCCAGGAGGCCGTGCAGAGACAGAGTGTCGTGCTGAGAGCAGAACTAGGTGCCCTGAATCCTGTCAGATGGCGAGCAGATTCCAGTCGAAAATCCTTGACCAGATCTTTGACGGGCCTATTCCAAAACCATAGTTGTGAGTATTTAGCATAGAATTGTCCATAGCCAATCTCTTATCTTTAAGTAATCCAATCCAACCCATTCCAACATATCCAGAACTGCATTGTAAAATCTTTTTTGTCTGTCCTGAATCCTTCTTTCATCCATATAATCCTGTGATAATTGTAGTGATAAATCATCTTTGCGCTAATATATATTTTCTGGAGAAAGGCAAGTGTCGCAGCGGACAAAGATCAGACAGAGGCGCCTCTGGACTGGTGGCTGTACCGTTGGTATCTCGCATCTTCATAGCCTCTTAGTATAAAGCCAATCCTTGTTTGTAATTTTCAAAAGGGCTTCTTTCATTTGAAATCTTGACTCTTTTTGAGAAAAATCGACCTTTACTAAAATCTCTGTAACTTTTGATCCGTGCATGCTAGGAACAAAATCTAAGTATCATTTTGAAGCTAACATCCTCAGTTTTCAAACAAATCCAAAACCTTATAGTTTTGCAGCAATTGCGTCTCCCGCACGCTGAAAAGTTTGCTGCGATTCTGCATTTGGCTCAATTTCATCCCATATAAAACAGCTATTCTTTGCATTTAACCTCTGAATTCAGTTTCCTATCTACCAGTTATCCAACCATCATTGATAGTGTCTACCTGGAGCTTTCCAAAGCGGCTCCCACTAGTTCTGAATCCTATTTAGAGAATTAAAGTCATTTTAGCATTTTTCCATTCATTACAAAACCACATTCAAAGCATTTGACCTGTTTAAAACCATTCCTGTTTCTATCTAAGCTTGCTGGGGGAATTGGGATTGAAACTGCATTTGTAGAGTGCTTATTCCTGAAACCTGTTTTCTCTCCTTCAATCTCTATATTGCATATTAGGGGGGATTGAGTAGTATCAGGGGGAAAGAATGATTACATTGCATTTGATTGAATTCATATCAAGTTTTATTTCTGTGCTGCATTAACCTCATATTATTTCATTTCATTGCACCCACACATGGTTATTCTATGCTACATTATTCTTTTCATCCATACTCCTATTGATTAAAGAGATTGTTGACTGTACTATCACCCATTGCTGATCAATGTATAAATATTAATATTGTGATATCCAGATATTGTTCATAATTCATAAAAAGTGTGATATATATTGTTCAATCCATCAAATAAATCTTTTAACTTTGCAAAACAACCTACTTCTTGGTTCAGTGAGACTGGGGGGATTCAAAGAGAGGGGCGTGATATAAGGGTACATCGTTCAGAAATCAAAGAACTTTAGACATAAAAATATATAATTAAGGGTTCCAGCTGGGCATCTCATGCTAGGCATTGATTTAGGTGGAGTGCTGAGTTGAAACCACTTACAGACTGGGGGCTCGTAGCAGGATTTCTGGATTAGATATACCACTTGTGACAGCTTAATACAGTGTGCTAACTGACAGGGTACATACATTCCTGTTGGGCTACCACGCTGTGTTACACTGTGAAAAGCACCCCTCAAAAGGGAACGCTCTAAGGAAATGGTCTGGTTTGCAAAAATAAAATAAAACTCTGTAAATCAGGAAGGAAATCAAGATTTCCAGAATGGCGACATTGGTAGAGATCAATATGGCTAGAGAACACGTTTTGTATTAGTTATTTGTGAGAGGTGAATGGACAGAGAAGGATCAGAATGTGTGGATGAAGGCAATCACACAACAGATCACTGCAAAAGTGTTAGATATATGGGAAGATCAGGGCCCCTTACATATGGCCGTGAGTGAACTATATATGGCTGGAGCAACAGATACATTTCAACAGGGCGTGCGCAGAGCAGGTAGTCAACCTGAAAAGCCAACTAGATAGAGAGAAAGAGGAGAGCAATAAATTGATTTTGAAAGACCTGGATTCCCAGGCAGAGTTTCATAAGAGCGCCAGAAAGCTGGTGCGCTTCAAAGACAGAGGGACAACCTGGCGGCACAGAGGCAGGCTCTTACTCAGGAAAGGGACACCTTAGGCCAGGAAGTCTGTCATTTAAAAGAGAAGCTGGAAGAAAACCACCTGGCCCTCCAGGGACTGGGTGACCTCCAAAAAGAGCACAAAAGATTGTTAGAGCACACCAGGAGGGTGGAAGAGGCTCTGGCAAGGAAGGAACAGGCCAGTATGGACAGGGCTCAGGAGGTAACCCTCCTGCAGCAAAGACTGGCCCAGTATTTAAAAACAACTCAGGAAGCACAGAGAGAAAATGAGGCTCTCTGTGAGAACAATGACAGGCTCCACAGACAGGTAGCCATGCAAGAGAGATTGATAGAGACTAGTAAGGCCTTGATTGAGGAACAGAAAGCTCAGGTTCTTGCATGGCAACAGGGAGCAGGGGCTGATAGAGATAAGGTTCGCTGGGAAAGGGAAACACCTGAGCATAACCTCAGGAACCCTAGTACCAGAGGCCTTCATCTCTCCCAATCCCTGGACTCTGCCACCCCCATGTCCACTGGTGCATATGAGCCCAGGGCCACGGGGATGGCAGATTTCAATCCAATCAGAAATATGCGGCTCATAGTCCAGCACCTCCCAGGAATGGATGGGCGGGCATCTGGGTATGGGTACCCAAGTACTGGAAACTCCAGGAGAGTAGGCCCACTAAGAGCATCCTGAAAACCTCTGCCCAGCTAGGACAGTGGGGGGCAGGGGGTACCCATCAAATCCTGGGAGCAAGGAGGAATCAGAAGACTCCTCTGAGCACCCCAGGACACAGGAGACTAGGTCCCCACATTCTGCCAGCCATTCCCAGGCTCACAGAATCCGAGAAAACCTAGAAGACCAGACGGGCACCTCTGGGAGCAGTGCCTCTGAGTCAGAGGAGGAATGGACCAAGGTTACCCGAACAAAGAAGGCCAATAAGGCAAAAAAGGGCCTTGCTTAATGACCCCTTAAAGCAAATCAAGGCGATAAGGAGCGTCATTACGCCTTGTCCTAAGAACGCTAAGTACTCTGTTTGGGCGCACTTAGAGCTCTTTGAGCAGATGATGTAAACTTTCCATTTGAAGGACAGCAGTAGCTGTATTCAGTATGTGAAATGGACCTTCTCACCAGAATACTCCAGCTTCTTTGCGGGACTGGAGGACCAAAATCATTCTAGATGGTCCACCTATAGGGCGGCCACCTTGAAGCATTTTTCTGTACATCGAAATCCTCAGGAGGCTCGCATGGCAGCCTACAACTTGCAATGTGGGGAGGATCAGGCCCCACAAGAATTTGTGCAGGAATTAAAGCGTGCCTTTGCGCAGACCATCAGAAGGGTGCGCATGGACAGCAAAGAATTTGTCAATACTTTTTTCCACGGTCTACCAAAGTACACCATGACCCAGCTAGGGAGAGATTTATATGAGAAAAGATCGCTAGACTGGGTTATTGAACAGGCCACCTGAATTTATGAGGTGCAAAAGCCTATAGAAAACAAGAATAATCCTAAAAACCCCAAACCAACTAACACTCCTGCTGCTGCTAAGGTGGCAGAGGTGAAGGTTGCCCCCATTTTAGATTTGGAGATGGGGGGCCGAAAAACCCGCCTGCACAAAATAAGAGCAATCCCAAGCCCAGAATGCCCTCGGGCCAGTCACAGACAGGGAGCCAAGAAGGTAGTCCCACAAATGGGATCCCTCACTCCCCTGACTACATAAGTCCCCGCTACAAGGGGAATAGACCCATCCTGGGTTATGTGTGGACTCCTCCAGCCCAAGGGGGGATCCAACCAAACAGCACCTAACCCAGGGAACTTCCCTCCACACTTCCCCCAGGAGGGCAGGAATTCCCCAAATCCTGGACAGAACTTTTTCTCCTGGTACCCACAAAACCTCCAACCCCAGAACAATCCATCCTTCTTTCCCCACTTTCCTGAGCCCAGACAACCTAATCCGGAAGAAGGGAGGCCAAGGGTGGAGGGGTACCCAAATTATCCAAACCCGGGGTATTTTCAGAGAAGGGATAGCTACCCTTCCCGGGATCAGCCCAGGGGAGACAACAGGGCCCCATATCAGCCTGAGCAGGTGTCACAGCTAGAGCGCCAGGTCCAAATCATGGCACAGGATCTGGGTCGCATGCTGAGGGCTCAACAGAACCCTCAGATGAGCATGCCGGCGCAGAATGCCCCAAACTCCGGACCTGGTGCTCCAGAACAATGACAGGGGCAGAACCCTGACAACCCACCGTTTCCCAGGGAGGAGGCACAAGGGAAGGGGGGTGTAAAAACTTGGAGGAAGCTTCCTTCCCCACTTGTAAAAAGCCCCTGGAAGCCCAGGAACTGGAACCAAAATCTCCTGCCCCTGAAAGTCTGCCACCTAAGGAGCAGAGGGCGGGGGTAGGAGAAACAAAGAACCCAAACAGACCCATTTTGAGGAGGAGGTACAGATCTTCCAGTTTGATGGGGAGGGATCCTCAGAGGATCCTGGGAAAAGGATCTTCTCCTTCAGAGATCGGGGAACTCCTCCCAAAGAAAAATGGGTCCCAAAGGATTCAAATCCCGACTGGGGAGATGTGGGGACTGAGCTAGCGCCGCTGATCACCCAACCCCAGAAACAACAACATGAAAATCCCCTGGTTCAAACCCATCCTGGTGACTGCCTCCAAAAAGGGGGGGGAGCCAGGGGAACCCAAAACTTATCCCATATCTAGTTGCCACCTTTTCTTTTCAGATTCCCAAGACTCTCCACACAATTCTGCCCAAATCACCTCCTTATCACCGTCCAAAACTAAAAAACTAACCCACCAGTGGTCCAAAAATGTACATTATCTGTGCCCCCTTGCAGAGAAGGAGGGAAGATTCTATGCCCCGGTACAAATACAGGGGCAGGGTACAATTTTGGCACTGGTGGACACTGGATCCCAAGCTACCCTCTGTCAAAAAAGGCCTTTGATAAACTGAATTCAGGAAGGGGGGAGAATTACCAAATTCCTCTCACCCTTCTTCCTGGACAACTTCAGAACTTTGACGGGAAGGAAATTCCCGTCGAGGGGACTGCGGATTTGGACATTAAAATTTGGGCAACACAAGGGGAAGAACCCGGTCATAATTGTGACTCCATAGGGCACCCCTTGTTTACTAGGGAATTACCTCCTGCGAAGGTTGTCACCCCTAATAGATTGCATAAACTAGGTCCTCTGGACCCAGACTAGCCGACCGATAAAATTAAAACAGAGTGTCAACCATGTCAGTTTAAACGGCACCTGCCACATGGTTGAACAAAAATCTGACCAAGTAGAATTTCACTTCCAGAACAACAAAATCCCAGATGTGACAGTAATAACAGTAGGACAACAAACTGGTGATGGGGTATCCTCTCTATTTCTGAAAATCAACCTTCCTTCCAGTTTAAGGTGGCATTCCACACTGGAAGGAAACACTCTGAAATTCTTTACCAATCCACAATCAGACATTCCCACTAATATAGTCCAGAAAGATGAGAAATCAGCTCAAATCCTGGCTGATACTCAGCAAATTGGAGAACAGTTGTTATCCCTATTCAGTTAAATGAAGGGAAGAACTCTGCTCTCACCCGAGTGTGTGTGAACAACGGTAAGAGCTTCATTAGCGAAGCCATGTTCCGCCAACTCCCAAAAGATCCATCAATTCCCACATTTAAACTGACAGACAAATGGAAAATGGATCTGGAAACACTCAATTCCAAACATCTCCTGCCAAGCAGGTGTATGTTCAAAATCTCCATAGACAACAAGAGCATATTCCATAATTGTTGGGTCGTGCGAGACGTCACTGCCGCCTTTTACTTAGGCAGTGACATTCTCAATCGCTTTGCCATTAGTTTGGACCTAATAAACTTCAAAGCTTGGTACCGATTAGCGGATAATCCCATGGCTTTGATGACCCAGAGAAAGCATTTAGGTCAGCTCAACTGCTGCCTTATGCAGTTGAAATTCAGATTGGAGAGGAAGTCACCATCCCAGAAAGGACCCGACAATTCTCCCTGGAAGTGAAAGTTAAAAGAGGACAGAAATTGAAAAACCCTGATGCCTATATTCATCTAAATGCTTCTCTCCAACAGCAAGGGTTGGGGGTAAACCCAACACCACTAGTCAACATAGAACATGACACCATTCCAATAGAGGTGGATAACAGCAACTTGAAGAGTATCACTCTAGCCGCAGGCACCATTATTGGTTCCATAGATTTAGGCAATTAACTGTTAGGCCCAATCCCCAAGGACTGTTTTGACAGTGATAGTGATGACAACACAACACCACACCGGATCTTTACATGGCATGGGGGAACTTCCTGGTGTACACTTCCTTCCCTTATGGTAAGGAAGATCTGACCTGTGACTTCAGGAGGAATGAGGTGATTTTCCAGGTCCATGAGGGCTGACTTCCCAACCTGAAGCCACCAGTCCAAATCAGCACTCTGACCAGGGACTTCTCCACCCAGCTGGAGGAGGCGCTGAGATAGCAAAACCGGAGGTCTTTCCAGGCTTCAGGTAGATGGTTGAAGAGAGAGTCAACCTAGCTGATGCCTGTGAGACTCTGGAGAAAAGGCAAAAATGTAAACAAGTTTTCTTGGATTTTCAAGATCTCTTTGCGGTGGACTCATATGACTTTGGTCGCACCGACATCCACACAACAACAATTCCCACGGACCCCGGCATGACTCCAGTGTTTGTGAAGCAATATCGCTTGCCTCTCGCATCAATGGATTCCCTTACTGAAATATTTAAGAACCTTGAGTCCCGTGGGATAATCTGTCCAGTCCACAGCACCTTCAATAATCCGTTGCTGGGGATATTGAAGCCAAACGGCCAGTGGAGACTCTGTGCCAACCTTAGGGAGCTAAACAAATGGGTCCATATTTCCCGATGGCTTCTTCCCTACATTGACCAAGGGCTGGTCCAGATCCAGGGGTCACAGGTATTCACTGCAATAGACCTGACCATTGGATACTGGACTGTACTTGTCAGTAGGGAGGACCAATACAAGCTGGCCTTTACCTTCGGGGGGCAGCAGTACACATGGACCTGGACTCCCTTCGGATACATCAACTCTGGCAATGAATTCAACATTTTTCTACATAAGGCCATGCCCGACCTGGGTGAAGGGGGTAACCTGGCCTACGTAGATGATGTTCTCATCAAAAGCTCAAACGTGGAGGAACACATAGTGGAGATCTGTTATGTTCTGACACAGTTGAGGGCAGCTGGAGCAAAACTTTCCTTCCAAAAGGCACACTGGTGTAGAACCCATGTAAATTTCTTTGGGCATGAGATTACTCCTCAGGGTCTCTGTCCCCAGGAAAAGAAAGTGGAAGCACTCCAGAAATTGAAAGACCTCACAACTCTGCGGGAACTAAGGAGCCTCTTTGGACTGACTAATTACAGTAGAAAGTTCATTGAGGACTACGCAGAGATCACAAGGCACCCTGATTCATCTTTTGAAGGGTAGGATCAAGTGGGAGTGGGATCCAGAACAAGACGAGGCAGTAAGACAGCTCAAAAGAAGCCTCTCACAAGAGCCTTGCCTAGCTTACCCTGTCAAAAACAAGGAGTTCTTCTTGGAGACAGGGTTCTCAAATACATGCTCGACTACAGTATTATACCAAAAGCATGACCAGGTCAATAAAGTAATCTCCTATGCGAGTAAAACTTTATCCTCTGTGGAGGAAAAATTCAACGATTGTGAGAAGGCACTCCTGGCAATGGTGTGGGCATTGAAGAATTAGCGCCCGTTTATCCAGGGGGAACACATCATAGTGGAGACTCGCCACCAGCCTCTGCAATATCTCCAAAGTGACAGAATCCGGGCCAGAAATGTGACTAATCCCCAAATTACTTCCTGGATTCTGTAAATGCAAGGCTTTCCTGTGGAGGTCGGACATGGCCAAAACAAGAAGAGTCCCCTCGCGCAAGGTCTGGCTGACTTGCATGATTGTGCCAGAGAAAACTGTCTCGGGGACAAGAGTCTAAAAATCAAGGACAACATGGATGCATACCTCAATTCCCCACACAAAGTCTTTGAAGAAGACAAGGGTGAGGGAATGCCCACTGTCTATGTGGATGGATGCTCTTACCATGTTGCCAACAACGGGGAAAAATAACTAGTGGCCGGTGTAGGGAATGCATGGGTGAATGAGACCCCAGAACCCTCCGCTGGGTACAAGATTGGTCCCCAAAGTAGTCAAGTGGCAGAGTTGATGGCTGTGCATCAAGCCATCCTCACTGCTGTCCAACATCAACTCCACGAACCGGTCATAATCACAGATTCGGATTATGTACGGAACGGGTTTGTGGAGCACCTGGTTAACTGGAAAACCAGAGGCATTTTATGTGCTAATAACAAGCCATTGAAACATGGGAAATTAATTCAAAACAATGATGATCTGGTCACCTCGAATGGGATGACCATCTACTGGAAAAAGATCAAAGGTCATTCCAAAGTAGAGGGACCAGACAAAACTGGAAATGACCTAGCTGATCAGCTGGCCAAAACCGCAGCCATCCAAGGGAATCTACTAGAGATCGAGTCCCTGTTGGGGGAAATCCAGGTCACTGCCATCACTAGGTCCCAGACAAACGCTCACAATGAACTCTCAACTGCACAATGGAGTAAGGAGACCCCAGATGCTGATTTTATTACGGCTCAAAAAGGGGATCCAATAATTGGTAAGTTTTATCAACACATTGAGGACCCTGAGATCTTTCCCCTGACGGATACCGATTACATAGGGAAAGAGGACCTCAGAGTGTTGATGAAATGTCCAAAAATGTTCCGAATCCAAGACGGTTTGTTGGTAAGGAGATCCCTAGCTGGGCATGATCAGTGAGTGGTCCCTACCTCATTCCGAAGCCTGATGTTAAGTCACGCTCATGATGTGGCCAGAGCTGGTCATAGGGGGTTTCATACAACACTTGAAATCTTAAGAGAGGTTGCACACTGGCCACACACTCGACCAATATTTGAAGGGGTGTCTTGTGTGTGCACAATTTCAGCCAACATCCCTCACACACTGTGCGCCTCTCCAAAAGACGGGGATGACACTGCCTTGGTCAGATTTACAAGTCAATTATATCGGGCGCGTGATTCTCTCCTCTAGGGGGAACAAGTACATGTTGACCATGACATGCTTGTTTACTAAATGGGTGGAATATCTCCCGGCCCCAAACTGCAAGGCAGAAACAGCAGCTGCCTTGATGATCAACCACATCTTTTCGTGTTTTGGACTACCCCGAAGGATCGAGTCAGACCGAGGTAGCCACTTCACTAGCGAAGTAATGACAAAGATGTTGGAGATACTTGGGGTCAAAAGGAAGCTACACATTGCTTACCGGCTAGCCTCTAGTGGTGTAGTAGAGAGATACAACAAAACAATTGTGAGCATGTTAAAAAAGTTTGTAGCAGATTCTGGGCCAAGTTGGGATAATCGATTACCTCTTGTCCTAATGGCCAACAGATCTACCCCTTCATCTGCAACTAAAATGTCACTGTTCGAGCTGATGACTGGATACAAGATGGTGCTTCCCCAGCATCTGCTCTATAGAACCCAAGAGCAGACATTGTCAATGCCTCCACAACTCATGAGTATGTTGAAAATCTAAGAAAACACCTTCAACATGCTTTTGCCTATGCTCAGCGAAATCTAGAGTGATCTGCAGACAGCATGAAGACCCACTATGACTTAAAGACTTCTAGAAAAGAATACAATGTAGGAGACCGGGTCTACTTATAAAATTTCCAAAGGAACCAGGCCAAACAGCGCAAGTTTTTGCCTACATGGAAGGGTCCTTCTGAAATTGTAGACAAAATCTCACCAGTCGCCTACAAAATCCGCATCCCCAAAGGCAGTTTGGCAGATGGGGAAGATAAGTGGGTCCATATCAACCAACTGAAGTGTTGACATCCTAGGCACACTCTGCAGCAACTGGAGGAGTCTTCTGAAACCCCAGAGGGGGTCACTCCAGCTCCCTAGAATCCAACTATAAAATATTCCATATATAGTCCATAAATTACAATCGAAAAATGTGTCCTGATTATTAAAATGTATGTGTCCGCCCCACTACATTAATAGTGGTGGAGAAATGTCTACAAATATGCTTTTGCTTTGTCATTCTAGGATGGGAAACTAGGAGACGAAGACCAAGGAGGACCACCCAGGGACCGGAGCAAATATCCAAGGGGCCCGGAGTATCGCTCAATGCTCACATCAGGACTGGGTGAGGAGAACTGGTCGATCCACCCCTGCTGGAAGAAAAGATGATGAACTTTGCCATTTTGGAACCAAAAGAAATGAGACTGGCATCCTAGTCTTGCGACTTCCCATTGATGGATAATCAATGCCAAATCGCAAGAGGGGGGGGTTGTGGGATGTTTTAACCCACAAGTCTATGCCCTGCAACATCATTGTGCACTGCTTGCATCGGAAACAACAGAATGGCTGCTGAAAAGCATCATTTGCGCTAAAAATCGCTGAGAATTGCGCTGGGGAACCTGAAAAATAGGCCGCCAATCCATTTTACCTATGTCAGTGGTAACACAGGAGACCACTGCCAAAACCTATCATTTGATTGCCCACAGAGGAAAATGAAACTACTTGAAAAAGTAGTGCTGCATTGCAAAGGAAAACCCAGAACTGCTATAAAAATCAGTTTTTCCTTGACTGTGGAAAGTGCAAAAATCATGGTTCCCAAACATCACAAAAGATCCAACATCCTTGTTGGGTGTTAAACATCACTTTATTTAAAGAATTCACCTAAGCACAATGTCAACAGAAACATATTTTGTCAGAAGAAAATCCACATTCAAAGATGCTTGCTTGGAAAAATATGTTAAAAATGGGTGCAGTACCGCCGCTCGCCTGTGTCAGAAGCCGGCATTTACTTATACTGCCTTTAAACTTGTGCCTTAAAATCAAAGTATGGAAAAGAAGAGACTTCCCATTAAAAGCAATATAGGTTGACAATTCAATCTCTATGTTTTAAAAAGGCTGGAATTAAGAGATTTGTGGCTATATTTGAAAAATGTAAATTGTATTTTAGAGAAAGACTATTTTAAACATGGTTTTAAAAGTAAGTTAAAGCCAGCCACACTGAGCTTCAAAGACATTCCACAGTTTCTCTCCAAACAAAGGAATCTTCCCCCCTGCTCTCTGCTGAAGAACTGGCAGGGAGGTGTGAAAGAAAATGGGAGGGGACTTTGGCCTGTTGCTCTGAAGAGAAATAAAAGACTCCCTTGAATGAAAGGAAATGCAAATTCGGGTGTAACAGAAAATAACTGCTGGCAGGAAGAAGCCTGGGACTGCTCTGGCCCAGCCAAAACCTTGGGGGCGGAGACAGACAATTTTGTTTATTCGGAGAGCACAGGAAATATCTTTTTGAAAAAGACTCATAGAAAACTGAACAAAATTGGTAAAAATCTGTAAATATAGTGTTGTTAAAATGAAAATTCTGGTCACGTTTTAAAACTACTCTTGAATTTGTGCGATGTTCAGAGACTGAACCACAAAAATGTTGACTTTGTAGCAGTTGTGATAATGCTAAACATATGGAACTTCATAGGAGTATGCCCAGATGGTATGTGCATGTATCTGGAAAAATGTGTACAGATCTGACACTGGGTAACCAATCAAGAGCATGAAAAACTGTCATTTGTGAACCGAAACTCTTAGGAAGATGAGACTTGGACAGATACGTGCCTTATTTAATCTGTAATGTAAATATGTATTATTAGCAAGTTGGTGATATTGTAGATATGCTTTCTATGAAAAATAGATTTTATGTGTAGGAACAAAGGGGAGGTTTTTCCCTGGATTGTAAATTGCAGCATCACTATGACACTCATGACACTCTGGTTGCTTCTCAAATCAGGGGAGAGGGAATACCTTAACCAATGGGCTTCTTAAAGGGTTGGGCTTTGTATAATCAGCCTACCCAGCCCTTGGGAAATACATAAATAGTGACTGTTGAGGACCTAGAGACACACACATTCACCCATCAACTGATTTACTGGCAAAGCGCTTTGCAGGAAGAACCCAGATCAAGACTCCAGAATCCAGATCAGGACTCCAGAACTCTGAAAGCAGAAGGCCCAATCCAAAGCTGAACCCTTCTCAGCTGGCCTTTAAAATCTTGCAACCTGATTTTAACCCCAAACTTCCAAGGGGCACAACCAATTCAACAGCCAGGCTGTGCTGTTTTTCTTCTTCTTGCCAAGAACCCTTGCTAGAACCCAGAGATCCAAACCAGTAGAGCAGAGCTGTAACCCAGAACCAACCCATCAGAACCAGTCCAGGAGGCCTTGCAGAGACAGAGTGCCGTGCTGAGAACAGAACTATGTGCCCTGAATCCTGTCCGGTGACGAGCAGATTCCAGTCCAAAACCCTTGACCAGATCTCTGACGGGCCTATTCCAAAACCATAGATGTGAGTATTCAGCAAGAATTGTCCATAGCCAATCTCTTATCTTTAAGTAATCCAATCCAACCCATTCCAACATATCCAGAACTGCAATGTAGAATCTTTTTTGTCTGTCCTGAATCCTTCTTTCATCCATATAATCCTGTGATAATTGTAGTGATAAATCATCTTTGCGCTAATATATATTTTCTGGAGAAAGGCAAGCGTGGCAGCGGACAAAGATCAGACAGAGGCGCCTCTGGACTGGTGGCTGTACCGTTGGTATCTCGCATCTTCATAGCCTCTTAGTATAAAGCCAATCCTTGTTTGTAATTTTCAAAAGCACTTCTTTCATTTGAAATCTGGACTCTTTTTGAGAAAAAACGACCTTTACTAAAACCTCTGTAACTTTTGAACCGTACATGCTAGGAACGCAAATGTCATTTTGAAGCTAACATCCTCAGCTTTCAAACAAATCCAAAACCTGATAGTTTTGACGCAATTGCATTTCCCGCACGCTGAAAAGTTTGCCGCAATTCTGCATTTGGCTCAATTTCATCCCATATAAAACAGCTATTCTTTGCATTTAATCTCTGAATTCAGTTCCCTATCTACCAGTTATCCAACCATCATTGCTAGTGTCTACCTGGAGCTATCCAAAGTGGCTCCCACTAGTTCTGAATCCTATTTAGAGAATTAAAGTCATTTTAGTATTTTTCCATTCATTACAAAACCACATTCAAAGCATTTGACCTGTTTAAAACCATTCCTGTTTCTCTTTAAGCTTGCTGGGGGAATTGAGATTGAAACTGTATTTGCAGAGTGTTTATTCCTGAAACCCGTTTTCTCTCCTTCCATCTCTATATTGCATATTAGGGGGGATTGAGTAGTATCAGGGGGAAAGAGTGATTACATTGCATTTGATTGAATTCATATCAAGTTTTATTTCTGTGCTGCATTAACCTCATATCATAGCATTTAATTGCACCCACACAAGGTTATTCTATGTTACATTATTCTTTTCATCCATACTCCTATTGATTAAAGAGATTGTTGTCTGTAATATCACCCGTTGCTGATCAATGTATAAATATTAATAGTGTGATATCCAGATATTGTTCATAATTCCTAAAAGTGTGATATATATATTGTTCAATCCATCAAATAAATCTTTTAACTTTGCAAAACAACCTACTTCTTGGATCAGTTAGACCGCGGGGATTCAAAGAGAGGGGCATGATACAAGGGTACATCGTTCAGAAATAAAAGAACTTTAGACATAAAAATATATAATTAAGGTTTCCAATGGGCATCTCACACTAGGCATTGACTTAGGTGGAGTGCTTGGGTTGAAACCACTTACAACACGTAAACGTAAGTGTAGGGTGGCTGAGAAGAAATGGAGGGCTTCTAGTTCATCCTCTGACAAATTGGCCTTTCGCTTGCTCCAAAGGCAATACCGACTCTCTGTCCGCATCAAGAAGAGAGTCCACATTCAAGCCTGTGTCTCTGCGCCATCTAACAACTCAGCCAAACCCTTTAAAATCTGCAAAGAGCTTGCCAAACCTGCTGCAGTCTCTACCTCTCCTCTTGCCTCCCAGGCTCTCTGTAATGCCCTTGCCTCTCACTTTATCTCTAAAACCCAGGACATCCTATCCACCCTGTCCTCCCCTCCCCCTCTTATACCCTCTCAGTCTGTGCTTGCTGACCCACCTCTAACCGACCCCCCACCCTCCTTCTCCTCCTTTCCTATTTTCTCCTCTGATGAGGTCGCTAGACATCTCCGATCTATGAAAGCCGTATCAAAAGTGGTTCATCCCTGTTCCTCTAAACCCATCAAGGACCACATTGATACCCTCGCTCTGGCCCTTGCTGATTTTACTGCCCAATTTCCATTACTCCCTTTCTGGGCAAACTCCTGGAAAAGCTGGCCATCTCTCATCTTAACCTTCATTCCGATTCTGTTGGTTGTCTCCAAGACCACCAGTCTGGCTTCAGAGCAGCCAGAAGCACAGAAACTGCTCTCCTGTACATCTGTGAAGATCTGCACTCCAACCCTGACTCTAACATTCCCTCTGTCCTCATCCTACTCAATCTCTCTTCTGCCTTCGACACGGTCTACCATACCATCCTGCTCAACCGTCTTTGTGACAACCTGGGTATCACTGATCAGGCTCTGGCCTGGCTGAACTCTTTTCTCCCTGATCGACCCTCCCACGTCCAACTGGGGTCCTTCCTATCATCTATCTTCCTCTCTACCTGTGGTGTTCCCCAGGGGTCTAACCTCTCACCCTGGCTTTTCAACCAATACCTGGCAACTCTCGACCACTACATTGCCATTTTCTGCTCAAATTTCCAGTGCTACCATGGTGACACTCAACTCATTTTCAGGCTGCCCTCGACCACCTCCTCTCCCTCTCTCCTCTCTGATTGCCTAACTTCCATTCAAGATTGCTGTGCCGCCAATGATCTTTGTCTCAATGCCAGCAAGACAGAGATCCTCCTCATCGGCACACCTTCACCATCCTTTCCCCTCACTCTCTGGTCGGCCACCCTTGGCTTTCCTCTTACCCCACCTGCAAGGCTAAGAACCTCAGGGTCCTCTTTGACTCCACACTTTCCTTCTTCACCCACATCTCTGAGGTTTCTAAAAAGTCAAACTTCCTACTGCAACTCATCAGAGATACTCTGCATTTTATCTCCTTCCCCTAGAAGCTCACTGTCTCCCAAGCTAGGTTGGACTATTGTAACAGCCTCTTTCTAAACCTACCTGCCTCTACTCTCCGCCCTCTCCAACTAATCCAGAACAGGACTGCGAGCCTTGTCCTTGGCCTCAAGCCCTGGGATTCTATCTCTCCAGCTATGAAATCTCTCTGTTGGCTCCCAGTGGTTGCACGGATTAAATTCATAGGGATATATCTTGCAAACGCTGTTAAAAGGTGACGGCAATCAAGACTACAAGACGCTCATCTGGCTAACATGGTATTTGAGCAACTGGCCAAGCACTTAGTAACTGAAAAACATATATTTAATGTAGAGATCTTTTTGCAATTAGCATAATTATCGTGAAGTTTAAAATGACAACTTGTCTGACAAGGAGAATGTGAATTTTATGACAGGCCTGTAGAGACACTTATTTTTAAATGGGAGACAGTATTATTTCAACAGTTATGACTTGAACAATAATGTATTCTAGGTGGGATTATAACCCATGACTTTTGCAGCAAACAAGGTGGATTATAGCCACTTACTACCAGACCGGGTAAGATGACTTCTTTTTCCATCAGTAACAATCACATTTGTGTGACTTATGCATATAGAGTGAAGTTTTTGGCAAATCACTTGACCTCAAAGCACAGTTTAATGTACACTTGAAGGAGCCCCATATCAGATATTATGAGAAAATAATAGGGCAAGGGTTGGCTATAATGTTACTATGCACTAATTTCCATTAACAAAATTTCAAGAGTACTGGCAGCGAAAAAAAACTCCAAAGCGAAGAAACCACCCTCAAAGGTTCCTAGTATGTAAAAATGACAAAATGAGGTTCAGAGATAATATTCGTGCCAGTAAAACGGTTTGTTTAAACAAATGTAACTTCCAGTGTCCATTAAAAGATTAGTCCATCCATGTACAAATTCTTTGATAAAGGTAAGTTGTATTTATTCCATGTTTTTCAAAAAACAGCCGACACATGTTTCGTACAGCTTAGTTGTTATCAAGGCTGTGTAAGGTCATAATTGACAAATAAACATTATTCCAAATATAGCAACATGTTGAATATAAAACATAGAAATATCAGATCCATGTCCAACATGTTAGAAAGCAAAGATTATATAGTAAGATAAATTGCACATACCACATAAGATGTTGCAAACGAAATAGGTAGCAGCATCATGATAAAAATATCAGAAAAGAAAAGTAATATATTCAAATAATGATCGCCATTGTTATCACCTCTTAAAAAAGAACAAACAACCAATGCGTTGTGTATCTTGAATGAAAATGAAAGACAGATTGGGGGTATGAGTCTTGTACTCAAAAAATTTTAATGGAAACTCTAGTGTGCAGAAACACCGATCCAACCTTGTGCAATAATCAGTTGTGTGGGTTGCCATAAAATGTGACAGAGACAATAAACTGTGCACTAGAGACAAATGTTGTGCATGGTTGAAATTAAGATGACCATAGGGATAAATCCCCTTAAACCGGAGAGTGTGATTAGCAAAAGAATTACCCAGATAGAGAATTATTGGATGATCTTTGTGGGAGGCTTACTCCAAACTGGAATTCAATCTTGATAATTTTGAAAAGTGAGTAATAAGATCTGTTTTGAGCCTTACAACGGCCTCATAAATATGCAATAGGCCAAAAAAGAATTCCATTGTGATTCCAATAATCTTTGAAAAAAAGTCAGCATACCTTGAATATTGGTCCAAATCTTATTATGTATAGTAGATATAGCTTATACTTCAAATGTGGAAGCTGTTTAGCAGATGTAGTTCAACCGTCCTGTAATAAATTGAAGAAATATGCTAAATAATAGTAAAACACCAACACACCTTGTGTTGGTTAAATATCCACATCCCCTTATTAGCCAGCCATACTGTGCCATTAATTAGTGCACATTCAGCCTCTTAATCTTTTATGTGAAAAATCCATGCACAAATGGTGCATCTACGAGAAGCGTTTGAGAATCTATATGTATAACTTCCATTAATCATAATGGTAAGATTTGTGTGGCATTGTAGGACGTAGAGCTAATACGCAAAGACCTATATGATATTCAAAAAATATATTGGCTACTAGAAGGACTTAGCCATTGAAGTCCATACCCCTTACTAAAATATCGAAAAATAATATAAAAAAGAAAGAACTAATGTCTCGAACAGTAATAATAAATAGTATGGGTTACCTGGTTAGCGGTCCGTGTTGTAACCGAGCAAAAAATGGGAATTGTTTGGGTTAAATCCCATTCGCATATTCACAGCCACAAAGGGCGTGTATCCAAAGGAGACACCCGATCGCATGTTGTTTGTATAGACCTCCTTTGCGAAGGCCGTGAAGACGCGATGACGTCAAACGCAATAATGCGTGTGATGTCACAATGTCAACAAACCACGTCATAGAGAGAACAAATAACGCATCAATGCGTGTGTGATGATTGGTGCAATATCCGATGCCCGTTGAATATAGATGTTGGATTCCATCTTAGCTTAATAAAATTGTCAGGCTAATATGTGCCTGGTTGTGAAGCCAATATGCATCAAAACTTTGTTGCACAGTCAGAAAGTAACCATTTCTAAAATATTAAATGTGAAATCCCAAAAGGGGTGTTTATTATAATAATTGAATGTAATAGCTGAGGTACAAAAGTGGTGGCGAGTTTAGGTTTTCAATAGTGATGATCAGACGAAATCATGTCCTTAAATAATAACGATGAAATGTTAGTGTCTTTATTGTAAATTCTTCTCAAATATAATGGTTCCATTAATCATAATGCTAAGATGTGTGTGCCGTTATAGGACGTCGAGCTAATACGCAAGGACCTATATGATATTCAAAGATATATTGGCTACTAGAAAAGCTTAGCCGTTGAAGTCATTGAAGTCCATACCCCTTACTATAATATCGAAAAATAATATAAAAAAGAAAGAACCAATGTCTCAAATGTCTCGAACAGTAATAATAAATGGTATGGGTTACCTGGTTAGCGGTCCGTGTTGTATTCGAGCAAAAAAGGGGAATTGTTTGGGTTAAATCCCATTCGCATATTCTCAGCCACAAATGGCGTGTATCCAAAGGAGACACCCGATCGCCATGTTGTTTGTATAGGCCTCCTTTGCGAAGCACCTCAAGACCTTCCTCTTTGCTTCTGCCTTCACTCCCCCTCTCCCCTGCTGATCTGCTCTCTCTTGGCACTATACACCCGGCCACCCTCTGTCACCTGGGCCCAGGTACCTGCTCACCCTGCCACCCTCCTCCACTGCCTCCTGGCTAACCCTTGCACTGGGGACTGTCTCTGTACCCTTACAATCCCCCATCCCCACCATTTTCTTCTTTTCTGCACTCATCAGACTTACACAGTTAACTGCTGTAACCACGTAAACACAGTACTTGCCACTTGCTGGCTGCACTACCACTGTTTATTGCCTCCATTATCTATTTTTTTTAATTTATTATTATGTATCTGTTCTTCTCTGCTGCGCACTTTCCACTACCCCCCTTCCATGCACTTTCCCCTTTCCAATGCACTTGCGCGTTCTCAATGTCACAGGGCCTAGTAAGATCATTGTTTTGTTCCCCCCTATTTCCCCTCCCTTGCCTTGTCACGCTCTGAAAAACTTGTGTACCAGCGCGATACAAATAAAATATCATATCATATCTACGCACTAGGTTCATATGGACCAGCTGACTGAGATCCAATCTTGTTTATCTACTCTGCAGTTTGCAATGAAGATCCTACTCAGGCTCTGTGGTTGTATAAATGCCCATCAGATGGGGGTGAATAAGGAGCGTCCAGCCCCTTCAAGGGTTGGGCACTCTGCTCTCCCTTCCCCTTCTCCCCCTCTCTAATGACCACATAAATGATTGCCCAATAGCAGCAGGCACAGGGCTTACAGTGGCTGACTAAGCAGGAACGGGAGAAGAGGTAGTCATCATCTTGGGGGCTGTTGATTTGATTCTGGGGTGGGTACTGAACACTCTCGAACCTATCAGACACGCCAAGAGAAACATCGGGCCAGAAAGGTCAATTTAAAAGAAATCTCAGCGACGAAAAAGGTTGGCATTGCCCCGCTCTACCTGGTCACTCAAGGAAAAAAATCAAAAAAAGTGTGCCTTTCAGAAATGAAGAATGGTCAAAAGAACTGGCACTCTAACGAGTTGGATTTTGCCCAGTGACAAGCCAATGGATAGCAATTAATTGTACAATTAATCTGTGGCCGTAGTGGAACTTTCAACTGTCAGCAGGCATGGTGAAGAGAGGCTGAATGTTTGCTCAACCCCCGAGGGAATGAAACATGATGTTCCTCCACGTCCACCCGCAAAGCTGGCTGTTGATATGGTGCAGTTGGGTCGAGGGATATCGATTTGGACACTTCTGTCTTCACTATCTAAAGAATCTGTCAACCGAAGAGAGGTAAGTGGGTCAATCGATCAGAACTGCTCACAGTACTACATCAAATACCTTCCTTGAGTGTATCAGTCTCAGAAGACTTTGCTTTTGTTGAACTCCTTTAATGCCTGAACGCAAACGTCTCCAGAATTCACTGCAGGGTCTCTGATTCGATCCTGTTGATCTGCAATTGTAAAAAACAACTGTACAAACTTGACATTGAACTGGACAATGACCCCGAGATGCCTGACCCTGATCTTCCGATCCCTGGGAGCAAAACCTCTTCTAGTCCCCTGACACTAAAACAGAAGTCGGAAAGTCAGTCTGCGTGAGAGGAGAACATCGACGAAATACAGTTTGTGATGGCTAGCAAAGGCCCTCCCAGCAATAACCACTAAGGACCAATGAAGGATTTCTGTTGTCTCCTGGAAATCCAGGGAGTTCACTCACCTGATGGGTACTGGAGCTTCAGTGAAATGTTTAGCAGATAATCCTTATGCTGCAGGTGACCTATTATATTGTTGGCTTTGATATTATTCACGTTTTTGCTAAGAAAGGGATACGTGGGTGCCCCTATGGTGGCCTCCTGTTTGCGGTCACACACCCTCTGAAACTGCTTAGAACCATCCAGACTGATTCTCCAGACTATGTTTTGGTGGCAGAATTAGCTGTTAGAATTGGGGATATTGAGTCCTTATTATTAATGGTATGTCTTTATGACCCCCGAGGGGGGACCCAGATGGACGGTATTCAGAAGTCATTAGCAAATGTATTTGCCAGATGGTTATGTGGAAATGAGTGTGGCTTCATCGTCATTGGGGGAAATTTCAATGCACGATGTAGATGCACCTGCAGTATTGATCCAAGCAACAATGTTGCTAGCATTTTTAGTATGGTCTCTCCAAAGCAAAATATACAGGATGACAGATAGCTGAATTTTCTCACTGATTGGAACCTGTTTATACTGAATGGTCGCTTGAAGGGTGACATACCGAGGTTTGGTTTGCAAAGGTAGCGGGCGCCCCTCTCTCGATAGAACAAGGCTTGATAACCTGTTCAGTGGTTATTAACCACTTGAGAGTTCGCAGCCACTGCTTTTTCTCACTGTGCCTTTCACAGATGGGAAATATCCATTTGCATATCAGTCTTTGTCCTGCCCAGGGGCAGTCCAGCACCGAAATGCAATGGCAATTCCAACCTGAACGAGAGTACCACCAGCAACCCCATACACGTGTTTCACCCTTGTTGGGGATCATCAGTGAGGTGAAGCTGATGCCTCTCTAAGCACAGTGAGAGGGAGACCACGTCGGTTGCCCCCAGGAGACCTAGGGTTACCAATCCCAGGTTCCTTGAAATTTGGTTAGCAAAGGTAGCGGGCGCCCCTCTCTCGATAGAACAAGGCTTGATAACCTGTTCAGTGGTTATTAACCACTTGAGAGTTCGCAGCCACTGCTTTTTCTCACTGTGCCTTTCACAGATGGGAAATATCCATCTGCATATCAGTCTTTGTCCTGCCCAGGGGCAGTCCAGCACCGAAATGCAATGGCAATTCCAACCTGAACGAGAGTACCACCAGCAACCCCATACACGTGTTTCACCCTTGTTGGGGATCATCAGTGAAGTGAAGCTGATGCCTCTCTAAGCACAGTGAGAGGGAGACCACGTCTGGTTGCCCCCAGGAGACCTAGGGTTACCAATCCCAGGTTCCTTGAAATTTGGTTTGCAAAGGTAGCAGGCGCCCCTCTCTCGATAGAACAAGGCTTGATAACCTGTTCAGTGGTTATTAACCACTTGAGAGTTCGCAGCCACTGCTTTTTCTCACTGTGCCTTTCACAGATGGGAAATATCCATTTGCATATCAGTCTTTGTCCTGCCCAGGGGCAGTCCAGCACCGAAATGCAATGTCAATTCCAACCTGAACGAGAGTACCACCAGCAACCTGACATACCGAGGTTGACTACATGAAAGGTGGGAAACAAGCAAGCTACACTTGATTACTTCTTTGCCAATGCAGTCCTAATTCAGCACTCCCTTCAGATGAGTGTACAGCCTAACGAGAGCAGTGACCACGCCATCCTAATTTTAAAGGTTGAAATGAACGTATCCATCGACCCTCATCTCCCGTCTAGGAATTTATGGGTCAGCCATGCTGGTAATAGAGTGAGCTGGTCAGAGAGAAATATATACAGCTTGTAAATAGCCTTATTTGTTCCGGGAATTACATGTCCCCTGTCTACTTAACAAACATGACGAAGGATGAAATCGAGTGTTAGTTCACACCTACCAGATTAGCAGTTGTAAAAGAGAGATCCCCATTCACAGTATTCCAGTCTGATAAATGCTACCATTTTGACAAGAGGCTTAAAGATAGGAAAAGGGAAATGAGAAGGGAAATTCGTCAGACAAAAAGTAAAATATTTGCCCCCAGTCTCCCTGACCTAATCAAAATGATCAAACATCGATATCGCTATCACTGCTGGGTCAAATGGTGGTGTTATTCCTTAAAACAAGAAGGCCGGCGAAAGATGACTGCAGTGCTATGCTCTGGGGACATGAGGAAGATATGGCAGGCTCTGGGGGGTAGCAAAAGGAAGCCTGGGCGAAAGAGTTATCAATCCAGTGAGCGAGGCTCAATGGATCATCCATGTTGAGACAACACCCCCCTGGTACAGAACCATGTTGAAACAGGGAAATGGCAAGAGGGTCGCTTTAAGATCCCCCGGGTAGCCATCTCTCTCAAGATTGCAAAGCTTAAATCATCTAAAGCTCTTGACCCTGATGGGCTGACTGCAGTGGTGCTAGAAAATACCCCCGCGCACTGGGCGATAGTCCTAGTAATACTGTTTGAGAAGGTAATGACGGAAGGTAGGATCCTGGTCTCATGGTTGTCGGCAATTATTATCGCAGTGTATAAGAAAGGAGATTGGATGCTTCCAGGTAACTATCGCCTTCTAGCCATGTTAGATGTTCCTGGAAAGTTGTTTGCCTCCTTCCGATTACACTGAGTACAGTCATGGTCGGGCTCTAATAAGATCTTGGACAGTTTCCAGATAGGTTTCTGCCACTCACAATCTGAGGGCTATGGACTCACTAATTGAGGGCACAAGAACTAGGGGCAGGCTTGGCCTGTATGCATTGTTTGTGGAATTTACATCTGCTTTCGATTTGGACCCTAGGGAGAGGCTATGGGCAAAACCTGCAGCCCGGGGCTGCCCACCTGTACTACTACATTTCATAAAACTGCTTCATTCTAATAACACAGTGCCGGTTAGGCTGGACATCGAGGGGACATTGTCAAGGTCCATGTTTAGCTGTAGAGGGGTCAAACAGGGATGCAGATTGGCCCCATTTTTGTTTAACATGTACCTAGCACAGATCTCCTGGAATATTTAGAGAAGCTGGATACTTGTCCTCCTAGGATCGGCTCGGTGCATGTTAAAGATCTTTCCTATGCTGATGACTTGATCCTTATGGATGTGGCTTTTGCGGGTATGAGAAAGCCAGCAGAGGGGTTGTGGAGCTATGCAACAGAGAATATGCTTGTTATCAATAGGCAAAAGACCCAGGGCGTGCTTTTTAACCAAAAAAGAGTGGCCCGTCCGGTTTTGTCGATCGAGGCAACCCGAGTTGAGTACACTGAAAGCTATAGGTACCTGGGAGTGGCACTGGAGAGCAGAAGGAATTACCCCTTATGTCAAGCCACCAGAGAAAGGAAGGCTAGGCAATATACTGTGCTGATTGCTGCCTTCAGCAAGAACTCTACAGGGTTCAGCCTTAAAGGCATATTGAAACTGTACAAACAGTGTTTTTGCCCAGCCAACTTGTATGGCCTTGAATCTCTTACACTGGTGGATCTGTCCTGGGTGGCCAGAGCAGAGGTAGGTTTCTGGCGTCAGATACTGGGACTGGTTTATAGTGATAATACCGAACGCAAAAATCTCGAAAACAAAAATATCGAAAAAAAAGGCCGAAAACAAAAATATTGAATTTTTTTTTATGACTTTTTTTTCGAAATGGGGGGGTTCCCCCTCCAACCCCCATTTTTTCTATTTTTTTTTATTTTAACCCTGTTTTTTTACTTACCTGACCCCCAAAAACACATATAAATAAATAATTAAATTATTCGATATTTTTTTTTTCGAGATTTTTGTCGTTCGGTATTATTGTCGTTCGGTATTATTGATTCGGCCTTTTGACTGACCACCACTGGGACTACCTCCATTTGTCCCAATGGAATTCATACGCCTGGAACTGGGCATCTGCTCGATGGCTACAACGCTCCTGCTGAAAAGTGGTCTATTATAACTGAAAGGCACTTACCAACCCACAGTGCAACCTATTAAGTCTATTGGGTATGGACATGGCAAGCGAGAGAATTCCAGGTTTGGAGAGAATTCCAGGTTTGTCAAGTCCACCTTAAGTCTTTTCAGTTCTATTGATTGGTCGCCTGATTGGGAACTTGGCTATTGGGTGCTTCAGAGGCAGCTCAAAGATAAAATGCTGAACTGGGATAGGCTAAAAGACCATTCACATCTCCAGAGGTTGAAGTCATATGAGTTCACATCATATGTGTTGTATACCCCAGTGAGAGCGCAGCGTTATCTCAGCGTTATCTCATGCTATGTCCTTCTAGAAACCTGTGCAGGTTCCTATTGCTTCTCCAAATAAAGAGACTGCCAGTACTGACGAATACGGGTCCCGCTAAGAAACTGAAGCGGACTGAAAGATTCTGCAGGCTATGTTAAAATCACAGTTGCCCAGAAACTGGAAAGCATATCTTAAGAGTGTGCCCTATTATGCTTCCTGCAGTTAACTTAAATCTGGGCAACTTTGTTCATAACCTGTTCTCGATGGGTGTGAGTACCTTTTGGCTCTGCTGTTTCAACACGGAAAATAAGAGTCTGCATTTGGAACAGTTGGTGGTACCATGTGTAGAGCCGTTGCCATGTGCCGAGTCAACGTCCCCAGTAAGGCCTGCCGAGGAAATCCTGTCTGTGTGATTTTCTGTTTTCTTGTTACTTTTGTTTGGAAATACTGTTTGAAACTCTGTATGAATTTTACTTTTACTTTTTGCATAGCATGCATCTCATGAACCTATGAACGATGAATTATTTGCATGCATTTATGGTATTTTAAATTAAAATGTTTGCATTAGCTTTTTATTTTTTGTATTCGTTTTTTTCTGATCATGATTTTCATTTTCCTTTCTGTCTTAAGTCTTTGGCTGTAGCACATTAAAGTATAATATAAAATAAAATAAAAAGGAATATGCATCGGAAGGTGGTGACTTGGTGGGTTCAAACCTCTGCGGTATTTTATTTGTATATGCATTTACTCCATACTGCAGATATGCGCTGCTTAAACATAAAGAACATACAAAAATGCATCACTTGCTGAAGCATGGATTCACAGGATGTATACATAAAATGCTAATTTATATGAATATGTGCACGTAAGTGCTTTAAGGGGTCATGGGCAAAAGCAGAGAGGATCTGCCAAGAGATTGTGATTATACTAGGACATTGGTCCTCTTTAGGAGCTTGCCAGTCCGGATACAATGGTACCGGTAAGCTTGCCGGTACCGTTGTATCCGGACCGGCAAACATCCGAGTTGTGCTCGCGGGTGCCTTTCATTCCGCCAGGTCTGACCTCGCGGAATGAAAGGCACCCGCAAGCACAGCATCCCTGTAGCACCGGCACCGTTAACAACAGTGCCGCTGCTACAGGAATCCCCATTCCCATTGAGCACTAAGGGGCTCAAATGGGAATGGGGAAAACCCGATTCTGGCACCCGCGAAAGGGCAATTACCGGGTACAGCGGGACCGGAATACCCCAGTGATTGCCCATTTGCGGGTGCCGGACTTTCTTGCAAGTTTGGAGGTAGCCTTGCCATTGTCTTAGTGGCGGGGTGCATTGTGTGGTCGTTCTCAAGATGTGCAGTGCCTTTTAAGTTGGGGGCCAGTAATTCCCAGCTACTTTTTACTTTTACATGCGACACAAATGTAAGCACACTTGCCCCTAATGGCTTCACACTGGAGACTGCCCTCTATCGGTTTGTAGTTGCGTTTGCTCTTCCAGCCAACCTCATTTGAAATTTAAATAGAAGACAGTTAGGCAAGGCATGTCTGATCCTCCAATCAGATGCAGTTGTGCAAAGGCAAGCAGGAGTGTTAGTTGGAAACGTGCTAATTACAACACCAACGTAGAAAAGTATTATTTCTTAAAGGGGGATACGTCGTTTAGAATGTAAAGGCAAATGACTTGCCAAATAATCACTATTGCTTGATATAATTGTCCTAACAGCAATACAATTATAAGAATTACATTTAGAAGAATAGGAGGTCATTGAAGGTGAGGATTGAAACCAGAGCTCCTGGGGGTCGCTTGCTACCCAGGTGAGTGTCCTCACCTCTGGTGCAGCAATGCTTTGGCTAACAGGCATGCCTGAGTGCTTATGAACTTATTTTAACTTTAATAGCCCCCATCCCATCAGCACGTTTACTATAACTCACACAGCCCTGTTAAATTATCTGGCGGCATTTAAGGCGGCGCTCGAGGCTGGCATGTTTCAGCGGGGAAGGGCCAAACTTCAGCATCTGGGAACCCTACACTTTACGACTATTGAAAGCAAGCAGGGGAACTGCAATTTGCATAGCCACAGCAACACATTAATTGATTGTCCCTGCATCCATTTCTCTATTGTGCTTTAAGCATGTTATAAATAGTAATATTGGTATATTGGTAGAACGTTTTCCAAAATAACAGGGGGTTATTTATTTAATAACAGTGTTCAAATGTCTGCACTACCAATACTTTTTTTAATGAAGTGCATTCAAGCACTTAAGAGCTTAAAAACAGTCAGTGTGAGCTGACCAGTGATGATAACTCATGACACCCCCACGTGACTCCAGTGCAATATATTTGATTGACCCAAACCAAGACTACAATTCCCAGAATGCAATTGAAGGAGCAAGAAAAGGCCACGACTTTGATGCACGTCCCCGATTGTCCATGCCCTTAGCCTACTGAATGCCTCATTATAGTGCAGGGTGTCTGAAATGGGACAGATGAGCACAGCCAGCCACAGCCTAGCAGCCACCATAGCTAGGAAGGGAGATTGTGGAGGAATTGGGAAGGGGCAGGAGAGCAACTTCTGGACGTGTTACTGCAGCATGTCTGTTGAAAGCTAAAGGCGAGAGAAGCATCATCATTCGGAGCCACAAATACGAGAAACGGAAGCAAGCATCGTCGGTGTTTGTGCAGACGTCCGGACAACCATTGAACATGGCTAACCGCGTGTCAAATCCTCCATATGGCGTCAGATGTGAGATAGAAATCCTTTCAACAGATTGGCAGGGCTGCATGAGAACATATGCTATTTAGGGGGCTTCCTGTATTTAAAGAAAAATTGCATGCATTAAGTGATCCAGAAAATAAAGCCACAGTGACATTTACAGAATTGCACCCGCCTAAATATAGTACTTGCCACAAGATGCACGTGATAAGAAAACGCAAACTGTTAGAGAAGTGTGTGTGTGAAAAAAGTCATGTCTGTCCTTGGACAGTACTCAATGGGGTGAAAAACTGCTTCCAGCTGATTACTAAACCAAACTGAACATCTGGTAACAGATCAGTGCATTGGTTGACTGGAAGTGACCAAACTGTCCATTGTTTGAGCGCTATAATATAACGCCCTTCTTTGGAATGTGTTCTCCTATACGCAGTAGCCGTTTGGGAGGAATTGTACTGGCGTTTTACTTGAGATTAATGATGACCTTATACAGACGCGACAGGCTCATCCCTCTCACTAAAGCTCTGCCAGAATAAGTGCGTCACTGACTGCTGGACGGCTATGAAAAGCAGGTGGCGATGTGAAGAAAAACATACAAAGATGAACAAAACAATAGCATTTAAAAACCGCGCCTAAGTTCACAAGGAAACCGACTGTAGCACATCAACTATTCTGATTTCTATGATCAAACATTTACCCAGTACTAGAGGCTATGTGGCAGCTCAACTAAACATTGTTTTAAATGAGTGATGTTTTTAAACAAATTGGCTGTGTTGCACAAACTAAAAAAAATAGTATTTTTGTCGAATTCCGTTCTTTTCAAAATAAAATATATTTCATGCGTGAAATGCTGCTCTGGGAGTCACAATGTGCATGTATCACAGTCATTTTACCAGATGACTCCACGTGCCCTCACTAGAGGTGAAGGCTTTGCTCTGCTTTTATTTTTATAGTACTTATTCTCTTCGATTCATAAAACCCAAGAATACAAGTCCCATAATGCAATTGGTGGAGAAATGAAAGCCTGGACTGGAGTTCTATTCCTGCTGTAGTCAGAGGGTGAGGGCGTATGGCCTGTCAGTAGAAAATCCCTTTCGATCAGTGCTGCCCCACCCACCTACCTGAAATGCAAAGACACCTTCTAGATGGCTAGTGAAAAATGGGGAAAAAGCTGAAAGCACCTGCCAAGTGGCTATGATTACAGGACATACTTAAATCAAAAAATATGATGGGCAGACGGTTTAGAATTTAGTTTTAACAGTGCTGTTGCTCTGAAAATCCTCCCACACCAAATGTGTTTAGCCAATATGCATCACAGCCATACACAAATCAGTTTTGGTACTGTCACCAACGGGGGGAGTCCAGGCCTAACTGCAAGGCCATGCTCCCTATGCATGCGAAACCAAGCCATCCCAGATATGTTTTGGCACGGTTAGGGGGCAACTTGGCTTCTTATGGTGTGGTAAGCAAAGGACCCATGTTTGAGCATACCCTCTATCAGTGAGCGAGACTACTTGTAAATGAAAACTGGGATGTTGTTGGAATTCAAATTCATCTTTACCACTGCTATTGCTCTGGAAAAACATCCACGCCCTTGTTTTTAGCCCGTCTGCATCGCTGCATATGCAAATCAGTTCTGGTACATCCACCAATGGGAGCAGTCCAGCCCGAATTGATAGGCCACGTCCCTTATACACGAAACGTAAGAGACTCCAGACATGTTTCAGCCCAGTTGGCCTTCATCAGTGAGGTGAAACTTGCTTTCCTAGTGCACAGCGATCAAAGGACTCATGTCTGAGCATAACTGCTCTCATAGCGAAACAAACTATAAATACAAAATGTGATGGATGAAAGGTGTAGAATTAATCTTAACTACTGGTATTGCTCTGGGCCAATCTGAAACAGAACCATTATTTAGGACATCATTATCATTGCAAAACCTATTCGGGCATCAACTTTCTATTTTAAAAATGTCACTCATGATGGGATGGTTATGTCCAGGCATGGGTTCTGAGCCTTTTGCGCCCAGAGATCAAAGCTATACATCACCCCCAATGAGAAACCCAACGAAGCTGAACCCTTTTCTAGGTGCTCCCGGGCACCCGAGCACATAGCGTTGCCTTAGACCTTTTGGTGAGCATGAGTACGGTCAAGTTTCTTGTCCAGGATCTTACGCAGTGCCTTCCATCGGCATTTGTCGAGGACACATGCGTGTTGCTAACTTTGAGCATAATCAAGGACTCCTTACACTGCTGGGCTATGCTGGGCAGCCATGGAGACCATCTACGACAGACAAGGACGAGCACTGAGGAACGCCACGAAGGTAAATCTTTATTACTGGTGCTGTATGGAGGCTCGTGGCATTAGCAGTTTCGTTGTGTGGCTAAATAGGAACAGTTTATACATAATTGTTTATTGTTTACAGGTTATCTGCATGTGATCGCATTGAGCGGGACGTGTCACAAGTGACTTCCAATTCAGGTATTCTGTACTTAGATGGTGAGCACAGCGGTTTCTTTACAGCGCGGGGCGTTATTTTAACAGGAGCTCTCTGTTTCTTTGTAGTATCACTGAAGATTGGAGGCATCCAGCATCCTGGCCTGGCTTTGTTCCATAGTACTAGCTTTTAGAGAATTCTAAGGTAATTGATGTTCACTACATTGCATGGGTGAGGTGGTGGTAGTCTCTAATCAAGATTATTTCGTTTGGCTGATTATCCTTTGCATTTATTGTTTTCATTTTCCTTGGGGGATCTCCCTTCTACATGCCAGTATTTGACTAGGGTCCTTTTGACATTACCTGACAGAATTTGGATAATAACATTGCAGAAAGTGATTTTTGATGTAAGGTTTGAGGTTGTTTCTATGCAACCTTTAATTTCTGGCTTTGTTTATATAGTTGTCATTGATTATGAGATCTTTTGTAAAGAAATATCTACATGGTCGTAAATGTAATTTTGTCTATTAATGTTATATATGTATGAGGGTTCTTCCCTGGTGATGGCACCTGATGTCCCGAAACGCGTCAACATGAACTCTCATGTAATTGGAATGATTTTGTGAAACATTGTGTATTTTGAGCTAGGTTATTTTAAGAAATCCACAAGACTTGATGTCTATGTCTGGGGGGCGCTACAACAGAAGATGGACTAACAGGAACCACGATTCCGATGTGCTTATTTCCTTTTGTATTATTTGGATTACAAACGTGTTGATTGATTGGTTAAGATTTTTCTGTACAACATGTGAACATTAATATATGAAGGTAGTATCACATTATAATATGAGTAATATTATTATTTCTTGACAAAATTGTGCTCTAAATTATTAAGGTTATGTAGGACCATAGGTCCACACTTATGGTGCATGTGCAGGTAGGGTTCTGGACAGAGTTTGCCCAGACATTTGGGTTGTGTTGTATAATAAAGGACTTGGGAGCTAGTCCAGTTTACTGCAAGTACTTCCATATACATAGAAAGGTTATCACAACCATGAGATTTCCTTGAATTTTGTGACCTCGAGGATGCAATCCCCATTTGACATAATTGGGTTTCTTTTGATCTCATGCAGAGAGGATGTGGCCTAGCTGTTCAGGATGGACTGCCACTTTTGGAGTCAGAGGTAGTCTGAATTGTAGCCACAGCCCTCCCTGTCTAATAGCCAATGATGGTTCATCTCAAAGCAGAGCATTGGGAGGTGAGGATGGGACCGTGAGTAGACATAGGGGATGGAACCTGTGAAACCCAAACTACTGTAGTGTAGAGTGACTGCTTTGTTGAATACTAGGGGCACCATTCATTTACTGTATTCTGTGTAAATGTTTATGTAGAATAATAACATTTCAAGTCAACACTGCCAGAGAAAACACATTTTAAAATGATTCCAAAAGAAAGAACCAATGTTTAGTTACTTTTATGGCAGCTCTTACACTGTACCTATTACAGATCATAACGTGCATTAGTGGGGCTTATATTTGAACAGCAGAAAGACAACCTTCTGTACATACTGTGTTGTTCAAAATGAATATCAACAGATTATTGATTGTCTGGGCTGGCATTGAACTGGGTACATTCATGAATTTATATTAAGGATGACTTCCTCTGATCTAGACCATTTCCCCTACAATACAAGTCCTCCTAAGAGCATTGGTCTTCCAGTCGTCATCAAACTGCTAAGTGCATGAATTTAGAAAAAAAGGGACAATCTATTGCCTCAAGCAGTTACCTGAATCCCTGTATCAGGTTTTTAATACCTACACTATAGTTGGTGTCGATATTCCGGAAAAATGTAACTTCACATGCAGCTCTTCCTTTCTATGTAATGGCTACATTGTAAAGAAAATGAAACAAGTTTGAAGGTGATCATCAGAATGAGGCTGGAATCCATCACTCTTGAATTCTCACTTTGCCAGCTGACGGAATGCTCACTTTTCCACGTGACATCTAACCTTTAGTTCACCAATGCCATGTGTAAGACACGCACCACGGTGTTTATGTGCCTGAGGAGGGTGAATTGTGGACAGGGCTTGCATGGGCAGGCATGATGACACCTGTTCAATGGCGAAGAAACACCTACTGGCACAATGATAAACACAACTTGGGGCTGCTGTATCACACACATTGTAGAGAGATTTTTGAGTTAAAATGGTGGATATGTTTGGTAAAGAAATGGCAGCTTCAGGCAATAAAATAGCAACATACAAATGTGACTCATAAGTATAATCGAGCTTCTTTTCTCTAGAATCCCCTCAGTGACCTAGCATAGTCAGAGCAAACCAGTTTTTTGTTTCCTCCCCTCTCATCTTTTGTATCTGCACTGCACCCCATATTTAAAAAAAATGTTTTCCCCTCATTACTATTGTGGATGTGTTGTCCCACCCAATCACCTACAACTGTTTTAACAGCTGTCTGCCCAGCCTCAATAGCATAATATCAGTTTGACCATCAAGGTGTTGGGCCATTGGCATGAGTGTACACTTGAAACCATCAGGAATATTGAATCCCTGTAAAACTCAGAGACATCAAAAGAAAAAGCTCTGCCTGAAAGCATAACCCAAGTGGCTGACTGAACTACAGGGACTAACCGAGTCACAACAGATTGTTACACTCATTGATGTGTAACAACAACTCACACCAAACATTGACCTCACCAGCTCTTCTCCACCACCCAAAGGCTAGTTTGGCCTTTGGGTGGTAGAGGCCTGCTGGTTGTTCAGCGCCCCTATCGACACACTTGGAGTGACCCGGTCCAGAAATAAAGGTGCCAGTGTTGTTACTGGCACCTTTATTTCCGGACCGGGCCACTCGTAATGAGGCCCCATGTGTCTGCATTTGGTGCACAGGCATTTGAGGGATGAGAGAACTTCTGGGCTGCGTTCCTTGTGCCACTGCTTTTCAAGGGATCTATTTTGATTGTTTGTTAATGCGAGCTCGGGTGTGTACCATGTTGCAGAAGGTTTGACTATGGCACAACTAGATTTTAGGGGCACGTTGTTGCCAACTAGTCCATTAGTTCCTTTCCTTAACCAGAATATCAGCGGCTTTGGCACTCTAGGCATGTATTGTACAGTGTAGTATGAGGTGCACAGGGACATGCCTGGCTTATTTCTATAACATCCTCTATGGAGCAATATTTCTTTGAAAGCATCTACTCTATTTGAAAAATCCATGTATAGGCTTTGTTACCCTGGCTGAAGAAAACACTAATCCAGTGAAGGCCCATTGTGATTGAGCTTCATGAATTGGGGCTACAAGAAGCAGGCCCAGAAAGTTTCCCTAGGTTCCCCAACAAAGGCATTAGTTCTATAGTGCTAAATAACTAATCCACACTCTGATCATTTTAATGATTTAGCAGCCAGCTTCTAGGCAATTATTCTTTGGTGAAAGCTGCTGCTAAGCCAATCAGCACTAAGCATGTCCTGAAGAATGTTTCAATCTTACGGCACCTATTCAGAGTCATTTACCAAGCAACCCTAAAGATGTATCACATTATAATTAAATGTACATCATAATTCTTCGAAATTAACCAGGACATCCACAATGTAACACTTTCAAACAAAAGACTCTCTCCCAAAATTCTGGGAAAGAAGGCAAACTCATGTGTTGTTCTACTTTTTATTTTTTAGATAATAAATGAACCTGCTCTAAACAATCAACAATATTGGCATCCCTACGGTGCTTAAAGATGGTTGAACATTAAAAGGCTTAGAAATTAACTAAAGTTGTTATTCCAATACCACCTACACAGAAACTGTGTGCTTCTTTATTTAATGGGAGTATGTGTTTTGACTGAAAAAAGTGAACAACTGAGAAAATCTCCCTTGGTTGTGAACATGTTTTATCTAGCCAATGACACATGACCTAAGAGATAATACCGGGGCACAGTTTACTTTGGAAGGGGTGGATGATTTGTAGATTAATTCAATTAATCAATATGTGTAGACCAGTTTTAACACCAGTTTTAACACAACTTTGCATAAGTGATCAGGTTCAATGAGCTTTCTGGCAATTGCCATTGGAAACAGACAGGTTGGACAGGGAAGTCACCTTCTCTTTTTATTTGACTCCCCTTCTTGCTGGAAAGGTCTCGTCATTGTTCTCATGTTTGGCCCAAGGACCGGCGAGCCAACTGTCTCTCCGTTTTAAGAATTTCACACTCTGAGGAGCTCCTGCGTCACTGTATGTTGATTCTCTGTCTACCTTTGGTTTTTGGGTACTCTCTAGATGCCCGTTCACAAAATGACTACTGATCTGTAGAAATTCAGGGGTGAGAAGTGCTTCAACCTACTACTTACCCCAATCTACTACAAAACCAGCAGGTATCTCAATCAAAAAGGTGAAGCAGGCAAAACATGAAAGGTACACATTCTTAATCTCTTTAAGGTAGCATGTGCAGAGTGCAGGCCATACTCTTCAAGAGATGTGTGAGCTAGCAAAGAAGCAACCGAACAAACATATTTATTTATTTAGGCATCAGGGCACACACCAACACAAAAAGATGCAACAAAAAAGACAAGACACAAAGGATGTCTAGGCAGGGGGAGACTCAGTTATTCAAATAAACACGTTTTTAGACGTTTCCAAAAGGAAGACAGATTCCTTTCCTGTCACAAGTCAATATGCAAGGGGTTCCAAGCATGGGCAGCTTGAGCCGGAAAAGACCTTCCGTTCCCCTTCACATGCTTAGCTCTAGGACATACAGAAGGTTGGTGTTTCTAAAGCACAGAAGTCTCCTGGGCTTGTGTTGTACTAGGCTTTGTATAAGGTAGAAGGAGCCGCACCATAAAGACACTTGTGTGTCAATGTGTTTATCCTAAACTGCACTCTGGCAGCTGCAGGCAGCCAGTGCAGATCATTTCTGAAATTAGAAATAAAGCTCAGCGGGGGACATTTTTGACAATTCAGACTACCTCGTTCTGCACCACCTGAAGCGTATGAATGTCACCCTTACTGGCACCGATCAGAAGTGCATTACACTATTCAATCTTGGGCATTATTGCTGCTTTAGCCAAAGTTACGCGATTTTCATTAGAGACAAAAGGTTTGATTTGTCTCAAAAGTCTCAGATGTATTGCACATTTTTGGCAATGCTGTCAGTGTGCCCCTACGCACCAGGAAAAGACTCAAAATAAACACCAAGTGTCTTCACTTTATTCAAAATTGAGACACTACTAGCCTCAACACGAAAGGTGGAATATCTTGGATCGAGCTTGGCTATAGCTTGAATTGATCCAAAAATCGTAAGTTCTGTTTTTGAACTGTTCAGACACATCCAGTGTATAGACATCCAGTGTTTAACAGATCTGTAGATGGAAATGAGCCTATCAGAGTTATTGGCATAATTACCACTCAAATCTATCAACAACTGAGTGTCATCGGCATAGTTGGTAAACTGCACCTCCCTTCACGCAAACAAGTTGCAAAGAGGCTTAATGTACACATTAAAGAGAGCAGGTGACAAACAAGCACCTTGAGGAACTCCACGATGTAAAGGAGCCGGTAACCATAGATCTTCTGTTGTTTAAGAAGGAGTGAATCCAGCATTCAGCACTCTCTGAGCAGCTTCCCATTGTTGATTATGTTTCCAGAAGGCACTCATGATATAAAAGGTCAAATCCTAAATGCTACTGACATATGTAACTCTAAGAACCCGGTCTTATCTCTGTCCATAGCATCCAACATGTGGGTTTGGAGATCCAACAAGGCGCTCTCAGCGCCATGGTTTGGCCGAAAACTAGATTGCCGCAGATGAAAAATGGAGAAGCAGTCCAGATATTCCTGGAACTGCATAGTGGCAATCTCATCAACACATTTTAAGAGAAATAAAACATTTGTAATCAATCTCAAATTCACAGCCTATCTGGAATTTTAAACCTGCTTTTTTAACAAAGGGGTCACTGTGATTACCTTAATGGCGCCTGGAACAGTATTATTAGCAAAAGCAGCAGCATTCACAAACAATGTGAGGAAGGGGGCAAACATGTTTACATTCCCTAAAACAAGTTTGGATGGAATGGTGTCACCAAACAAGTAATAGGGCGCATTTTTTCCTAAGTACCTTTTCCATCTCAACCACAGTGACAGAGTTAAGTGAAAGTTTAATTGAGTAAGGCTTCCCTCAACTGCAAATGATTTGTCATGTTTGTCTATATACAGATGACTTAGAATCTTCCTACGGGCTCTGCTTACCTTGTCTACAAAAGCCTGTTGAACTCTGGTGCAGTCTTCCTTAGTAGAGATAAACGGTTGAGGTTGCACCTTGGGTTTCTCTAACTTTTCAAAAAGCTTCCTAGTGTTATTTTTTAGCATTTTCAATTTGTTCCTTAGAAAATGTTTCATTTTCATAAATTACCAGCTTATAGGCTTTTTCCAACAATGTGCAAATTGCTTTCAGTCTTAGTTCGTTTTAAGCCAGATATGCTCTGCCTGCTGTTTCTTCTTTTTAAGGTTATCTGCAGTGCATGTAAACTAGCTATCATGGCTCAGCCCAGCTCTTACAGTGTTAAGCTTCATAGGAGCTGTCTGATTCAGCATATTAGCTTAACATGCGCTTTATGAGGCAGTTAGAACACGCAGTATCTAAATCTGTTGTAGAGTCCATGAGCGTTTATCACAACCAGTAAGATCTTCAGGCTTTATTTTTTTTAATTCGTACTAGCTACACATTTAGGTTTACTGGCTTTACGAGTCGGTTGCTCGGGAAGCTGAATCTGAAACTCAACAAAAAAGGGATCTGACCAGATACATGGATTACTGTTAATAGTGACTATGTTTATATTCTGAGATGAAACCCAATCCAGAATGTTTCCTTTAATATGTGTAGCCTCACTATTATGCAGTAAGATTTCAATTTTATTAAAGGTTTTTCTCCAAAATGATCCCCTGCTTATCGGAAGCATCTCCATGCCACTGATTGAAATCGCCTAGTAAGACAGTTGAACAGTTTGGTTTACTTAGCAGTGCTAATGAGTGAATTATGATATCATTAAACCCAGGC
This sequence comes from Ambystoma mexicanum, assembly GCF_040938575.1. NCBI lineage: Eukaryota > Metazoa > Chordata > Amphibia > Caudata > Ambystomatidae > Ambystoma > Ambystoma mexicanum. The sequence continues at coordinate 349,435,782 of NC_090922.1, forward strand.
ATATCATCCGGGGGGGCGATACAAGAGGATGCCATTAACACAGTTGTTTGCGCTAGGATTGAGGTTAAGGTAGATAATTTCACAGCCCCCACAGCCACTAGGTGATTTAACATAGCAGAAGTATTTCCTAGCTATGATGGCAACCCCCCCTCGATTTCCATGTTTGCGATTTTTCCAGAAAAATTAAAACCTGCCGGAACAGCAAGATCAATGTTAGGTCCACTTGAGTCCTTAAGCCAGGTTTCAGTCAGGCACATCATATCAATTCCATTATCTATAATATAGTCATGCATGTTTACTTAGTGACCAAGTATTCAAAAGAGGTACTTTCATCGTGCCGCTCTTCGCACTTACAACTCAGGAAGTAGTAGGACCAAAGCCTTGATCAGTAGCAGGTGGAAAGCGAGATTTACTGGATTTATTGTTATAAATCATAGCATCTATAGCATCAGCACACGTAGCATCTTTAGAACCCTCCTTAATCACCTCTTCAATAACATCACCTACAGATATATCACTGGGAAACCTATTAGGAATACATCATTTGCTATATCAAGCGAATATAAAGTCACTAAATTACCCTCATCTGTAGTATAACATTTCGCTCAGGAGATATCAACAAGGTCTTCAGTAGCGATATTACTAGGGTCTACCCCACTCTTAGTAAGGGTCATTGATGGACGTGGACATGCCTCCCCCCGAGGATGAGGAGGCAGTGCCTGTGGAAGAGGCAAATACACAAATTGCCAGAGATGACATGAGGGATGGGAAATTGGTTCTCCAGGGATTCATAGACAATTTCATTTGATAAATTCACATGGCACATGCCATGCACCACTATGAGAAACTCCTGTATTTCTGTGTTAAGAAAATTAGACTTTGGGACTGGGTGGATCAAGCTAGTAAACCTCCATACCAATTTCCCTGAAATGTGAGCATCCTGTCCACTTTCTGCCTTATGTGCATGTAGGAATCCTAAAATGGGGGCCAACCTATTGAAGGTTCGGTCCATGGGGTAGAATTCACAGACAGAGGTATATTGAATTCACCTGAATATTCACTGAATAAGCAATTCCTGGGACAGACTTCTCAGCACACACACACGCGGCGGGAAGAGGTTCTATAAGCACCCATAGAAAGCATTAGTGTGTGTGTGTGTGTGAGTGTGTTTGGAGCAGTCAAATGAGCAGGCGTGGAAAGATAGAGCTTCAGTGAGAGCTGAAGGTACAGGATAAGAATGCTGTAGAGAGAGAGACAGCTAAAGCTGCAGCAGGATGAGGATGGGATGGAGAGTTGAAGGTACAGAAGGATAAGGAGGTGCTGAAGGTGTAGAAGAAAAGGGAGGTGAAGAAAGAAAGCTGCATGGGCATGGGGAAGAGGTGATGGGGAGCTGAATATATATAAGGAGAGCTAAATGTGCATGAGGAAGTGATGGGGAAGAGAGAGTTGAAGGATGTGGAAAAGGAGGAGAGAGAATAGAAGAGAACACATTGCAGGAGCAGCTCATCAAGCCGGAGGGGAGACGTCGAAGGTTGGAGGCGAACATCAAGGAGGAAACAAAGGTTGGAGATGAAGAGCACTAAGGAGGGAAGGAGGGTAAAGATTTCGGCACCAACATGGAAGGAGGAAAATGCTGCAGGAAAGAAGTAGAAAGAAAGAAACTTAGAGAGTGAAGAGGTCCCGGGAGGTATAGGGGAAGCCACTGACAGACTGTAAGACTATAGCCATCATCCCATCATCTGGAATAAATAGGAAGAAGAATGACATTTTGTCAGACTTGAGAGGGGCTAGATGACATATGCTCCAAGGGTCTGCATCCAGGCCTAGAGAGAGGTCCTCAGGAATGAGTGAGGGTCGGTTCAGTCAGGAGGAGAGTAAGCTGGGACTAGGTGGCAGGTTACAGTCCTGTGGCCAACGTAGCACTGTAGTATCTACCCAGGCACATCGAGACTATATTGGCCTACCTCAACTCTGAGGGTGCTATTGCAATAAAACTTGGTCCTGCAACAGGAGTGCTTGCTCTACCTCAAGGATGATCCCCAACAGGAATAACCCACAAGCACCCAGGAGGCCATCCATAGGAGCCATATTGTGCCAACAGACTGTGAATGACACAATAGAAAGACATATAGAGATTATTTGAAGGGAAGTAATATATGCTGCTTTGAAGACTGTAGGTGTTGCACGGAGACAACTTAAATCAGAGGCTTCATTGTGAAAAGAAAAGATGTATTTGTTGATGTTGTTTTTTGGGGCGGAGCAAGAGGAAAAGACAAACAAAAGTTGCAAACCATGTCTTACCCAAAGGCTCACCTGATCAAACCTTGTAGATGGAAACGTGACCTGGAAGGACCCAACGAGGCTACAACATCATGAAATATATTTTCATGGGGAGGGAAATGTTGCTAGGAAATTATTCTCTTACCGTAGCTTCATAATGCCCAACCCTAAGACAATCTATCTAAACCTTTGAACTCCTCACCCACGCAAGGGAGGACCATGAGACTGTCAAAGGTGGTCACCCCTCGGCAATGATGATATGGTAATAATCAAGTTGAGACTATTAGGGAGTGGTGAACCAAACCCCCTCACTGGAAGAGGAGTTGGCCGGAAGTCATCCAGTGGAGCTGGTGGGCTCGGATGAAAATGGACACATGACTGTATCTGATAAGTGGAGTTAGATGAAGGACTTCAAATAATTATAAAAGGGTGTATTCTTTTAAATGGAGGCAGGAGGTGTCAACCGGATGTGTCGTAATACATGTGGGGCTGGACAGTTGGGATTGTATAAGGGCAGGTACGGTGGAGGTCCGGTCGGGCTGGCTCAGGTGGTGAGTTAGGAAAAGGCTATTACCGATATGGGCTTTCAAGCAAAAAATTGGGACATGAATTGTCTATTCGTTCATAAGCTAATATTGTTACCTAATTTCTTTACTTTGATAAGATGTGTACCTTCAGTTATTATTTGTCCATTCCTATTACAAAGCCTTGACAGAAAGATTCTTTCCTGTCAGAGGCCTGTGTTTTGCAAAGCTCTGAATAATACCTTTACTTATGAAAATCAACTTCTCTTTTGTGTGGTCATGTTTTCTTATGTCTTCGGAACATTGGGCCTCATTTTAAGTTTGCCGGTCCGGTAACAACGGTACCAGTAAGCTTGCTGGTACCGTTATTACCGGACCGGCAAACTACGAGTTCTTCTTGCGGATGCCTTCCCGCCCGCAAGGACTGGCCTGGCAGGCGTACCGGCACCCGCAAGCAGAGCATGTCGGATGCAGCGGCACCATTCTTAATGATGCCGGTGCATCCGAACTCCCCATTTCCATTGAGCCCTATGGGGCTCAAATGGGAATGGGGAGCATTTTTTTCCAGCACCCGCAAATGGGCAATTACCGGGTCTGGCAGGCTGTAATGACCCGGTAATTGCCCATGGGTTCTCATTTATTTGAATGACCCAAAATTAAAGAGAAGTGAGCTATGCTGTTTTTCTATTATATCGACAGACAGATAGTGCTTGCAGAGTGTCTGCTTTGTCCCAGTGTGCAGTTGGGACTTTTGACCAAAGAAAATGAACCTACGTTAGCACATGAATTGCAATGCTAATATTTCAGGCCTGAATTAATCATGGATAATAATAATAATTTGGCATTTATATAGCACTACGAACCCTCAGGTATCTGAGCACTGCTTATTATTACCCACAGTGTATGGTGCTCATTTATCGAGCTTGGAAGGATGAAAGGCTGAGTTTGGCCCCACCGGGATTCGAACCTGCTGTTAGCAGAATGTGCAGGAATGCGCTCTACTTGCTGTGCCACTTGACCGGGTGTATAGTGATATGAGCATGCTTTTTAGGTTATCTACATACACGTGAATTGTTATCTCATTCAATAGGGTCTCTTCATTTGTACTGTATTATAGCTTTTGTGGCAACATCGTCTTTCTGCCAGTAACTCATTTATGTGGGCTGATTTGTAGACTTTGTGGGGATGGAGAGATCTTAACTAGGACTGGCCTCTTCCAAAAACATTTTCAGTTTATGAACAATGGTCTTACTATATCTTCCAACACTATCATTTTACATTGTTCGATAGGCAATGAGAAGCTTCCTCTTTACAGTCACGATCTGTCATTACAATCCTAGTAAAGTAACTACCATGGTCAGATTCAATTCCTAAGGGTAGATAAAACATGGGGTAAATATGGTTCATCATTAGCATAGCTGCTGTCTCAGCCTGGCAGTGTCTGGAAGGAATGTGGTTAATTATGTCATTAAATGAACCACAGTTGGCAGGTATGCATTCCAATGTGATGACCTTTGTACAAGATCAATAAAACATATTTGTAGGTCAGACCAGGGCAGTGTCACATTTCTCTTCAACTTTGTGGCATGGGACTCGGACCACCAATCAATATATCTTCCTTGGCCCAGGTGAGAATTATTATTTTATTTATTCCCATGCCGAGTCAACATAAGCTATTGGAATACATAAATAAAATAATAATTTTGCCACTGAATGTCCATATGCCTGCACACTGCCTCAGCCTTCCTGTCAGTGCTGCTGTGCTCAAACGGGGGCACTGCATACACATTCTCTCAATGGCTGTTGCATTTTGCAAACCAAGCATGCCTGTGTCACACTGACCGACTTGTTTTTTGTCCTTTTGTATGCAAAACACTACAGCTATTGTTTCTTTTCCCCACAGCACAATGTGATAAAACAGCTCATCCTTTTTTATTCTTTGGTCTTTCCTTATTCTATAAAATGTATGGGAGTTGGACAATAAGAGGAGAGGGTAGTGTGGCGGCCTGCTCCGTAGCTTCCGGGCAGGCCGCACTGAGCACCGGGATCACCCGGGTTTACAGTAATCCTGCAATCACCGGAATCAGACACCGTGGCTGGGGGCACCCAGCCAGCAGCAGCCTCGGCTCTGGCGGCACCCAGGCCGTGGCTGCAACAATGGTCATGATCACATGGCAGGACAATGACAGTGGGGCAGTGTTGCCCAGCAGGAACACCGTCCCGGATGCAGGGCCACGCCAGTAGGCTCTCTGCATACATCACGGCACCCGCATAGTGCAAACAACAAAGACACAGCAGTGAGTTCTTAATAGACTGACGAGCCGGAACTAGATTGTCCCTTTTATCAGGTAGGTCACATGGTTACCATGTGACCAAGGCACATGTCCTGAGAGCTACCATGCTCCCAGAAGGGGTGACATGCAACACTCCTCCTTTTCCATAATGATCAAACAGCGCTTAAACATGACATCACACCACACTACAAACAATAATACTAGGACTATAGGTGCAACAAATTTTCACACACTTTGGAGCCGTGGTTAACCTACCCACTAAGCCTTGGTACCCATGGGGATGACAGTCAGGGTTGGTGGGTTACTGGCGACACGTTGGAAACTCCACATGCAAGCACACCCTTTATTCACCTGGGTGATTGGAACTTGCACCACTGACAAAACCCATCAATTCGCGCCTGGCACCCCCCCACCCCAACAATCTAACAAATGCACAGATTCACACATTTTGGCCCAGGCCATTTTAAGCATGTCCAGTGCCTGCAGGCTCCCAGCCTTCATGTGTATGTCTACTGGGTCCAGTTTAAGCACTTGTAGGTCTGCAGGAGACCAGTCCGACTTCCATTGGCATCTGTTCAGGACATTTCAGAGTTCAAGGGCCGGCAAAGCCGCACCTGTGGGCACCGGGGGCCACATCGGCCTAGTCATTAGCTGGTGGGGCAAACTGTGGCAGGGTGCTGGTTTGGTGATGGGATGACGGGCCACCTCCTTCATGTAGAGGCTGCTGCTGGACCCTGCCAATGGCAGAGAGCACACAAGCATTCACTAGAGCTGCAACCCTCTTCTGCACCTTCCTTTTCTTTTCTCATGAGTTACTGCCACCTGGCCCTGGGGTGGCGACAGCACATTCGGTTCATGCTGGCATGAGGACTTCTCCTGTGTGGTGAGCATGGCCAGCCACACACTGTCTTCACTGTGCATGATATCACTCCTACCGGGAGCCTGCAGCCAGCACCCTCTTCCATTGTGCTGGCATGGCAGAAGGCTTTCCTTCCTCTCCCGGATCTTTTGTTTTCAAACCTGCCAGCCACCGCAGCTGGACCACAGATCACATTGGGGTCTCTATTTGCAAAGCCTTTATTGAGTGGGCTGATTGTACCACCACTCCTACACATGCGGCCCGGGATACCATCAATATCACTGGCCCTTTTTGCTGTCAACAACTCTGACATGGAGCACACAGACCATCAGCCCCAGCTGGCCTAAGGTCTTCAATGGTCATTATTTACATTGCCTTTGCTCGGCAGTGAGCGCTGCCCAACTCGCCACCGATGGGCCCGGGATTTGAAAAGGGCCCATCCATCTTCCATTTTCCTCCCTGCGTGTGGATGCCGCTTCCTCCAGATGTATTCAGGAGCAGGCGCGCAAGGAGCCTGCTGCTCCTCCCTGCTTCTTCTCGTAAACCGCAGGGAGTCGCCAGCTGGCCTCTGCACTCTCACGTTCACCGACGCAGGCCCGGGTGGTGATAGGCCACACCCCTTCTGCTTGGGGCTGCCGCCGGCCTCAGGGTCCCTCTGTTATTTGCACTGCAGCAAGCCGGGTCTTGATGGCCAACGCCCCCTTTTTCGGGGCCGCAGCAGGCCTCAATGTCTCTTTGTTATTTCACTGCAGCCGGGCCACTACCTCGCTTCTCACCTCCAAGCGGCCAGTGCCTCTGTGCTGAATGAAAGTGAACAGGAGAAAGAAAAAAAAATCACCACCTTCCTGCTTCCCGCACACCAATGTGCACAGTTCTGGACCGTCACACCTCGTCGCCAATGTGGCGGATTGTCCCTTGGCTTCCGGGCAGGCCGCACCGAGCAGTGGGATCACCTGGGTTCACAGTAATACTGCGATCACGCAGTAATCAGACCGCATGGTGCACCCTGCAGATTCCGGATCACCGGAATCAGACACTGTGGCTGGGGGCACCCAGCCAGCAGCAGCCTTGGCTGTGGGGGCACCCAGGCAAGGGCTGCAACAATGGCCATGATCACACAGCAGGACAATGACAGTGGGGTGGTGTTGCCCAGCAGGGACACCATCCGGATGCAGGGCCACGCCGGTAGGCCCTCTCTATACTGCACGGCACCAGCATGGTGCAAACAACAAAGATGCAGGAGTCAGTTCTTGATCAACTGATGTGCCAGAACTTGCTTGTCCCTTTTATTAGGTAGGTCACATGGGTAGCACCATGTGACCAAGGCACAAGTGCTGGGAGCTACCATGCTCTCAGGAGGGGTGAAATGCAACAGGAAGTCATTTTGCATGGGTCTTGGCCACAGGTATTCTCTTATTGGGGCATGACAACTTTATGAGTTGAGGGTCATTAGCTGGGACTGGTACTGCCATTTCTGTTCTAGTTGTTGCTTTGGAAGGAGTCTTCCATTCTCATTCGTTAGGTGCCAGTTCACAAAGCTTGGCATTTTGAAGGCCCCTGACACAAGGATCCGCACCCATGAACAATCACAAATAGTAAGAAGTGCCAGATTCTGAAGAAGCAGTTCCATATAAGTCACAATTGTCCTACACCAAGGCCCGTTCTTCATGTCTTCAATGGCAGCAGTTTTTAGTTCCCCCATTTTTGTTTAAATGCAAAATTCGCTCCAACTTCTACATTTACAGTTTGATATAAAACGTTGACCTACAGTGAGGGTATGCCAAACAACAGAAGAACCAGTCCCCAAGTTGCTAAGATCAGAGACATCATTCCATGCTGGCTCTGCTTTTTTGCTTAACATGTCATGTGTTCACGCTGGCATGCTGACATCTGACAGGGGTATTAGTTGTGACTCAAACAGTTCTTCTGCTGGTAGCACTTGATGAAAATGGGATCCCCTAGCTTCAGTTAATGAGTGCATCCTGGGCTATTATTTGGGTAAATGCATTGATCCACTAGTCAGCGTTTTATGTACCCTCAAAATTGTTCTCTTGCTTCTAGCATTCTGGGTGCTCATTAGAGCACGTGGCAATGCATTTGGCCACTTCAGGCCACTCTCAGAACAGATTTTTGAAATCTTGTTCTTAAAGACTGCATTTTGTCTCTTTACCACCCCTGCTGGCTATATGAGCAGTGGAGCCTCTGCTGAATATGTTGACTGCTGCAGAATTCCTGGGCAGCTTTTCCACTGATATACATACAACATTCACTGTTAATACTCACTGGCACTGTAAATCATGACAAAACATCTATTATTAGGGTCTTAATGACCTGATATGTATTTTTATTATCATTATGATTATTATTGTTAGGGTATTTACTGAGCGTGGACCTACCATCAGGAAGAAAATGGGTGCCTTACAAATCATAGGGAGAAAGACACGATATGGGAAGCAGAGATACAAAGGAGCAGGGAGTCAACAACGGGGCAGGGGAAGAGCGAGCAATTTGGCAAAAAAGAGGTCTATAAGGGATGTACAAGTAACCAGTGGAGGAAACAGGTGGAGCAGTGCACCCAGTCTCAAGTTGGGTGGGGAGTGGAGCATGTGTACACTTGGGGGTTAGGAAGGAGCCATTCCTTGAAGAGGAGGCTATCAACTGTGTATATGTGTATCAGCTTTTCTGCACAGATAGGCTTTGACCCATCTTGAAAGCACATAGAAAATCCCCAAATTACTGTTTACAATGCTGTTCACCACTGTGGGGAAACCAGGCCCAAACCATTTTTACTTAGCTGCATGTAACCCCAAACCCACATGCACAACATGGTGTGGTGTGCGGGCAAAGAGATAAAGTATATATTGAGACACTAGCAGTAAATAATGTATTGCATACAACAATTTTTCAATATGTAACACACAACCTGCTTTACCCCATGCTTTTTTTTAGTGTGCAAGGTATCATTCTAAATTCTAGCAGCTTAATCCAGAATAGTGTAAAAGGGAAGCTGTACTTCATATTGGTGGAACATATTCGTAGCCTGGGCATGAGCGCATGAGAGGAAATAGCACCTTCCCTCACTGCACCTACAGCAAGAACATGTCCCCTTGCAACATTATCTTTAATAGAGTTATAGTCAGCCATGGCCAATGGCCAATCAAGTGGTAGCCTTAGGGCAAAGTACAGTGTATTAACTTATAAAGCATTTTTGAGGGGGGTGCCTTCTGCAGTCAGAAATCCCCTCTCTCACCAGAGGTGGCCTAATCATGGACAACCCTGAGTAGCGGGGGCCTGCCTATATGGTGACACGTTTAGCTTTTGAAAAAAGAGTACAGGCTCTAGCTAACACAAAACATTATGTGTACTCTCACTTAAATATTTTGCAATGCAAACTTTGTACCCAGCAATCTGCCTACATTTGCAGATTTTAAAAGAACAATTTCATACATTGTGAAATGAGAAGCAGACAAAAGTCCTTTGTCTCATGAGGCACTGCCACAGCCAGGGATGAATACAGAACCACATTTTTGGAGGATTGGACTGATAATACTGCAGCTGTCACAGACCACGAGAAAGTTGGCAGTTCACCTCCAATGGGATCAAGTACTGTGCTGTAGTACACAATTGGGTGGTATTTGTTACCATTTTTCGGTGTGAGTAGTGCTTGGACATATCTGTCTTTTTCATGAGAAAACAAAGTAAACTGCTTTTTGTGATTTGAAAAAACGAATGTTGATGCATTTGCAAGTGAACATTTAATATAAGGCAATAACTGCTTGGCATAAATATAAACAGATTTTTGATAATCCACAGTTAACTTAGATTCTAGATGCTCCTGTTGGAGGAAACCCCTGGTTAAATTAGGACAATTAGGATGGTTATTTTATTTATATAATTTGCTGACTCTGTAGCTTATCATTCCATTTGTTCAATATCTATTAATGTGCCGACTATTTAGGACATAATTGGTAAACCCGGGAAATGACAAGCTGAATTTGAGGATCTACTGTTTGGGGCAACATGTAAAGCTTCTATATATCATAACTGAAATAGCTGTCAGCTTATAGCAAGAACAGAGAAATGGGGCTAGACGTGGAAGTCCCTGAGAATTGTTGGGCAGGCATACTTTGGAACACATAAAGAGTGGTCAATTACTCTCCTCTGTAATATGATCAGTACTTCTGCTCGTCTCAAATGTATTGAACTCTACAGAGGCTAGGAGAAACATGTGCCTCACTTCATTGATGTCCAGTACTTATCTGAAACTCAGCCCCTCCAAGCTGAGTTCCTACTGCTGACCAACAACACCAAACACCCTGACATCCAGACCTGGCTCTCTGCTATGAACCTCAAGGTCCTCACAGCACAGATGGCTACCTGCCCCAAGTCCCATCGGTTCTACATCGACAGACACCTTTCCTTCAAGGAGAACACAGCAAGGAAGGCACAGAAGCTTGGTACCAACTTTCCTTCCTGTAGAATATCAAGACCTTCCTCCCAGCAAATAATGTCAAGTCTGCTGTCCAAGCCTTCATCCTCTCCCACCTGGATGGTGGCAGTGCCATTATGTAAGGCCTTCCAGGAACCATTCTGGAACCTCTCAGGTGTGCACTACATGCTGCAGCAAGACTCATCAAAGGACTCTGAAAGGTTAAACCGCATCCCCTGACCCTCATCAAATTGCACTGGCTCTTGCTGCAAGCACATTTCACTTTCATATACTGCTGCATAAGCTACAAGGCTGTCGTCCTCAAGTCTGCATGCTCCCACGCTGTGTACCTCAGGAACTTCAGAGGCCTACAATCCACCCGAGACCAGGACATGTGCAGACTTTAAGTCTGCCAGTGCAGGAAGGAAAGAACCATAAAACAGGTCTCCTCCATCTATGCCCCAGACTGTGGAAAACTCCCACCAGTGAACTCTAGACCCCCCCCTTACTTCTACATTTCAGGAATGGGTACAAGACCCTGCTCTTGAAGAAATGGCTCCATCTTAATACCTAGGTCCACGTCCTTGCACTCTGAGACTTCGTGATCTGCTTCCCCGTTTACTCCCTTGGTTACTTGTAGATCCCTTGCTGCCTAATTGCCGCCCTCCTTCTAACCTGTTGTTGGCTCCATGCTCCCTTGTGTTGATGCCTTGCGTCCTGTCTTCCTCGTTGTGTACTTCCCCCCTATGACTTGTAAAGTGCACTGTTGCTTCCCAAAGCAAGATCTGTTCTCAATAAGTACACTAATAATAATAATAATAATAATAATAATAATATTGATAATTACCAAAGAGAGGACAGATAAGAATTGTTCATGATATAGGATAAATATTTGTTCATTGCGCCATATGCTTACAAGCTGTCCAGTTTGAGGGGAGTAATGGGAATCAATCCAAAAGGAAATAATGGAAATATTAAACAGGAACTGTGAAAAAAATAAGAAAATGATATACTTGGGTACTATAACTGAAACAATGAATTTGCATTTTGTCGGAGAAGGAGCTCATATTCTTCATTATTATGGCTAGAACCATAGTTCAGTAACTCCAGAAAGATCAACAGGCACCAGCTTTGTCTGGGTGGTTAGAAAAAGTCCTCTCTACTTCAAAATATGAAGAGGTATTTTCTAATCCCAATCTAACTAGCAGTACATATAGTAACATTTGGTTTAGACTGTTTAATGTGGAGTTGGTGTCACCAGGAGCAGGAAAATATGTTTAGAGTAAATGCAAACGTGCTTTTCTCTACTTCACCTTTGTATAGATTGTAACCTGTTTTTTCTGCATTTGAAAACTGTTAGTGCATGCAATGTAGTCTCTATGCTAAATCAGAGTTAGGGAGGAATATACTATTGGTAATTAAATATGGTTTGTGTGCTCTCTAAAGGAATCCGTGAACTCATATCTGCAATGAAACATAGTACTCTGTGATAGTACCATATTTTTCGTTTGTGCTGTTAGGTGGTGCTTCAGCTTCACCCGTAAGGTGAACCTATTGCATTAGAGTACAGATAGGGAGAAATGGGATATGAGGAGGGACACAAAGCGTGTAGGCATTGTTTGGTTATTTGCCCACTCATTGACTGCCCATGGCCATGTTAATCCATATGGCCATTCCCACCCAGATCCTTACCCTCCCTGCACAAATCACCTCCTCATGGGAACTATTTAAGCTCACTTTCATCAAGCCTTATCATCAGACTTTGCACTCAAAGTGTCTGCCAGTGATTTTTCAAATCAGTCTTCTGAGAATTAATGACTAAATAGGAATTGCAAACGTGCTACTGGTGTAATAATAATGTCTTAACCAGGTCTGGCTTCAGCTACTCTATTTATAAGCACTACCCATGTCCTTCACTGAAGTCCTGTTAAAAACAAGATTTGGCAAATACAACCGTTTTGGCTTGTGTATAAGTATTAGGCATCTACCACGCACTGCTATTATATACTCAGGTACTCACACCATTTTGCACCTGCTACCATCAATGGCCAGTTAATACCACTTTGGCAGTTGCTGGCAAGTGCCTTTCCCATGCCTACACACAGGTCCAAACCGTTGGCATTGCCAATGTTTGTTTTTATTTGTAACTACCCTGCCACAATAAAAATATACTTTTGACTCTTGTGTAGAACTGATCATTTGCATATCAACTCCAGGTCTCTTCATTATCCTTTCCATTGGCTCCAAGGGATTCTCACTGCTGAATACCTTTGCTCATTGTAGAGTTGAGGACGGAAGGGAGCAAGGACTTTACCAATGTTTTCATGTTTGGACTTTGTCCACACCAGCATTCAAGGAGGTAATTATCGCCAGAACCTTCGATCGTGTAGAGCATTGCCTCGGCACACATGATGTAGCAAAAGAGGCATGCAATGAAGGAGGTTGCACAAGTTCTCAAATAACTGTTAATACCGCACTTGCACATTCGGAATACTCACAAGGCTTGGTAGGTTTGCCCTTTTTTCCCCTCCTCTGTATTTGTATTTAATGTGCCTCATTCCCATGTATTTAATGTGCCTCATTCCCATGTCCCCTCCCTGATGCCCTGTGGGTGCTTTGAAACAGAATTTGCTTACTGTAGAGGCGCCTAACAAGCAAAAAATAAATAAATAAATACTCTTGGGCAAGGGACAACTTCAAGATGCTGACCAGCCTCTGGAATGATTGGCCAACTCAAAGATGTATGGAGCCTCTAACTTGGTAGGTTCAGTCTATGGTGGCATAAGCACATTTTAGAATCTGTGGAGTTAATTACACATAGAACCACCCCAGCTATTAATATATCGGATTTATGTTTCCTCGGAGAAATTTGCTTGAGGCCCATTTGGTTGATTTTATTTTACCACATTTTAGTGCAAGAAAATGCAAGGTTAGACCCCATTACCCTCCGCACACTCCCCCACCTTTCTAAATTCCTAAACCCATCGCCCATCTACATTTGTGGCAAAATGTGATTTAAAAAAAAACTTAGGAACAAATGGGCCTCAAACAAACTGGTCTTTGAGGAAATGGTGTAGTTTCGAATATGTCTATTCACAAAGCTTTCTCACAGAACCTGTTGCATAACAACTTCACCAGGGACACAGTTTTCCAAGCTCAGGATATTAACTAGAAAGTACTAGAATATCGAGTTCCAGGCTTTCACTGTTTGCTGGAGATGGCACCTATCTATCTATCTATCTATCTATCTATCTATCTATCTATCTATCTATCTATCTATCTATCTATCTGTCTGTCTGTCTGTCTGTCTGTCTGTCTGTCTGTCTGTCTGTCTGTCTGTCTGTCTGTCTGTCTGTCTGTCTGTCTATCTATCTATCTATCCATCCATCCATCCATCTATCTGTCTTTCTATCTAGCTATCTCTCTATCCCTTCCTCCCTCGCTCCCTCAGGGACTGGCCCTCCCTCCCCTTGTGTTCTTTACCTACAGTCACCTTGCAAACAGTCCGGCGGCTCGTGGCCTTAAAACTTGCAAGTTCCAGAATAAGTATTTCAAAGTTACCAATTGGAAATTGTTGTGAAGTACTTGTGCAGTGTGGATGGAATGCTGATGCGAGTTAGTGGAATGTTTGGTGTTGAATGTAGTGCTGAGGTTCCAGCCCAGGTCAGTTGAGCCTGGGTGATGGTACCCAGTGGTTCTGTGCTTACCATCTTGTTGAAACTTGTAATAAAGTCTATACTAAGAGGCTACACAAGACTACAGAAGTTACCCCATTTCACTGGCGACAGGGATTACTGAAACTAAGAACCTGCACAAAGGAGAAGAAGAAGACTGCTGAAGGGGGGAGCAGCAGAAGAAGTGGAGGAACCACTACCCCCCAGAGAACAAGAAGTAAGTCCCATCACCCAGGCGGAGAAGAAGGGGGAAGCACCTGCGCAGAGATATGGGGCAAGGGTTTTGAAGTAGAAGCAGAAGGAAAGCCAGGGGGAAGTGAAGTTAAGCCCCAAAAGGGAAGTGAAGCCCCAAAAGCTAAGCAGGCCCCCAAAAAGGAGAAGTGTTGAAGCAGAGGCAAAGCGAAGGGGGAATTGAAGTGAAGCCCCAAAAGGGAAGTAAAGCCCCAAAGCTAGAAGTTTGAAATGAAGCCCCAAAGTGATGGAAGTTTGGCCTTGGAGTAGAGTTTTGAAGTGATTCCTGATAGTGATGTTTTTGTGAGAAATGCACTTATTCTGCCATGAGCAGACAATGACAAAATGATATTAATGAACTTCAGTACAAAGGTGCCAGTATGATTACGTACAAAAGAGTGTTTCGTCATGAAGTACCTATATTTGAAGCCACTGTGTTGTTGATGGTGGTTCACAGGCACTGCATAAGGCAAACAAAGCTCCAGCTGGGTGACGGTTGGGGAGCAAGAGATAAGATATGCTCTGAAGCAAGAAGGAACATGGTGACATCACTGTAATCAGCTCGGTGTTGGCAACCGAATAGAATGTCAAGGGAGTTTGTATTATGCAGCCGTTGCCTCTGGATAGCTTTAGTAAAGTACCCTACAACGTGGGTCCAACGTGTGCAGGAAGTTGGGCAGGCACATTCGCCCACAAGCGGGTACAAACAATATGAAGGAGAGCCTTGAGAGAGAGCGCGTTACTCGATCCCTCATAGCTGAAGCTCGTATGGATGAGTCTAGCCCTGAGTCCAATGTACACGGAAGTAGAGTTGCTGCAGGATCGGGTGATCCCGAAGGTGAACGGTACTGCAAGTAATGACAGAAATGACATCAGAAGTAATATTGGTGTATGCAATGGACCGGTGAACTTAAAAAAAAAAATGGATTGCAAGTTGCCCATGAAGAACGCGAGTGTCTGGATAGAGAGACCTCGCTGAGAGAAGTTCACACTGTATGGAGAAGTCCGTTGTTTATTTTACAAGGTGTATAACTGATAAGCAGATGTGTGTCGAGAAAGAACGAGGCACACATGAAGAAGTCAGTGTTAATATTCAAGAATTGGGCTGTTGTGCTTAATTCCAGCGCACACTGGTATCCTTTAGAGTAAAAAGAATTCTATGTGCATTGAGACAATATGCTATGGGTGAGACACTTAAGAAGAAGCATGTTAGTCTCTAATGTTTTTGGAGGACTTTCAGAAACCTATTGACTTCCATAGAGATGTTTAGAGTTTAGTCATTTTGAGTATGATGGGAAGGGGAGTTTATGAGGTGTGCCTGGTGTGTCTAAATGTGTATGCCGAGATGAATGAGTTAGCAACAACACATTTGAGGAATTGCAGGTATACGGGTGCCTCGTGCCTAAGGACCTTTAGGCATTTAAAGCATTTGTTGAATGCGTGGCAGGGTATGCATTTAGGTGTATGAGTGAGTTTTGAGTTAGTTATAACCCGTTTTAGGATTTTTAGGTTGCGTTGCTAGACGCATCAGGGACTTTTAGGTTTTACAGAGAGTAAATCAACTAGAGGTGCGAGGCACATATGGACTCATAGGAGTTTACAGTTGAGTATCTGTTATTGTTAACTTTACGCAATACTTGCATTGTTAAAGCCAAGTGTTATTGTGTTAAAAGTGAAGGTGATTTGAGAAGAGAAGAGGTGTGAAGTTTCTGAAGTGTATGTGAAGTTGTGAAGGGATAGGATTTCAAATAGATGGAGGTAGTGTCTTCCCTGTGAAGTTGAGTATAGGGATAGCATCCCAATAGAGGAAGGTAGTGTCTTCCAATCTAGTGCAGTCTGAAGTGAAGTGTCAGGATAGCGTCCCAATAGAGGAAGGTAGCATCTTCCCAGTCCAGCGAAGTGAGAAGTGAAGCGTAGGGATAACGTCCCAATAGAGGAAGGTAGCATCTTCCCAGTGCAGCGAAGTGAGAAGTGAAGCGTAGGGTTAACGTCCCAATAGAGGAAGATAGCACCTTCTCAATGTAGTGAAATCTGAAGTGAAGTGTTGGGATAGCGTCCCAATAGAGGAAGGTAGCGCCTTCGCAATGTAGTGAAATGTGAAGTGAAGTGTAGGGATAGCGTCCCAATAGAGGGAGGAAGTGCCTTACCAGTGCAGTGAAGTGAGAAGTGAAGTGTGGGGAGAGCGTCTCCAATAGAGGAGGGCAGTGCATCCAATCTGAAGTAAAGTGTCGGGATAGTGCCCCATTCAAGGTGAAGTGAAGTTGGATTTTGAGTATCGTTATGTACGGCTAGACATGTTGTAGTTCTCCAGGGAGGACTGCTAGTTGGTGGAAGGTACGATCGTGCTGTGTACGTGTAAGAGGATGAAGACATTTGGCTTCTACTTGCCTTTGTTGTCTTGCATGGAGGTTGGAACCTCTCCATCTCCTTTCATGAGTTTTTGGTGTGCTTAGCGTGTGGCTGACATCAGTAGTGGTGCATGTGTGTTGTGTGGGTGATGGATATTTGCTGTATGTGCTTTATGTGAAGTTCACGTGATTGTGGTGTTGTTGGAAAGGAGGGGAATCTGTTATGATGTGCTTCATGTGTTTGTGGTGTTGTTGGAAAGGAGGGGGATGTGTTGTGCAGTACTTGTGCTGTATGGATGGAATGCTGATGCGAGGTAGTGGAATGTTTAGTGTTGAATGTAGTGCTGAGGTTCCAGCCCAGGTCATTTGAGCCTGGGTGATGGGACCCAGTGTTTTTGTGCTTACCATCTTGTTGTAACTTGTAATAAAGTCTATACTAAGAAGCTACAGATGACTACAGAAGTTACCCCATTTCAGAAATGTACAGGTAAGCCTGGGCCAAAAAGCCATCACAACACAAGGGCCAGCGTACACACATCACAAGTCCATCAGACAGCCAAACTCAACTTTGTATCAATTACCTCTTGCTCATTTAAAACGTCCTCATGTTTGCAGTCCATTAACCAACAAACACTGAATATATCTGCTAATTTCTCCCCACTTCATTGACTTAAGGTACACTGTAGCTGGATATGGACCCAACTATTATTAAACATGCAGACCCTTTACTACTCCTTTGTTTTGGCTTAGCTGCATCCTTTTCCCCCATTCTCTTAAACTTTAACACTGCTTTTTTTCGTCCATCTGCAGACTAAGGTATGGTTACTACGGGAAGGGTGAGAGCGCATAATGATTTTTTAAATTTGGTTTTGGAACTTATAACACGCATATCCCAGGGGGATCCAAGCAGAAAATGCATCTGGGCGCAGGTGAAAAAAAGGTACAGATAATCAGTAGTGCAGACATGAGTTAAATGCCTTACAGAGACAGGAGGATTTACAGGAAAAGATGTGTTTTCCATTTTTTTCTGAAAATAAACAAAGATTCAATTTGCCGTAGGTTTAGCGTAAGAGAGTTCCGAGACCGAGTGCCCATAAGGGAAAAGCATCTATCTCCCCAGGTTGAAGTCCTGGAAAAGGGGACTACCAGGAGACCTTGACCTGTGGATTGCAAAGATTGATTGGGACAGTGAGTTATGATCTTTGATGACAGATAAGCTTGGGCCAAGCCATGGATACATTTAAAAACCAGGCATAGGATTTTAAATAAAATCCTCTGTCGCACTGGAAGCCACTGAAGGCTTTTTCGACACTGCGAGATGGCTGATTTCTTAGGCAACACAAAGATCAGTCTCACTGCAGAATTCTGGGCGACCTGCAGTCTATTCAGCTGGTATTTCAGTATACCCATCAGGAGGGCATTACAATTAGAATTTGTGAGTGTGCCAACGACAGTTGGATGGCTCGTCTCAGAGATAAGGGGTAATAAAGGCTTGAGATGTTTTCATTGAGAATATACAGACTTCACAATTTGATTAATGTGTACATTGTGGCTCATACTGGACCACATCCAGCACTGATTCTTCACTGTCTGGGTATATTTAGTTGGTATCCCAAATAAGGTTGGGCAGGGGGCGGATTGTAGGATATTTGCTAACTTCTTGTTTTAGCCAAAAATGATAATCTGCATTTTAGATAGATTAAGTTGGAGCTTATTTTCCAGCATTCAATTTTGTATTCTGTCTGCACATGTTAGAAGTTGGTCTGTTGCCTCCAGTGGTTGCTTCATTCGGTCATAGATCTGAGTGTCATTCGCATATGAATGATAGTATAAGCCAAACTGGGAAAAGATGTTAAGCAATGGGCGGACATATATGTTAAAGAACAGTTGAGACAGAGAGGAGCTGTGGGGCACTCCAAAGGTGACAGGTAATGGATCAGACAAGCATGGACCTGCTTTGACATGCTGAGAGTGGTCTGGTAATAACGAGGGGAGCCATTTGAGGGTGTCATCAGATATTTGTGCCAATAGCGATAGTCTTGATCTAAGAACGTTAAAATCTACTGTGTCCAAGGCTGCCGACAAGTCTAGCATGATGGGCATGCTAATGTCGCCATCATTAGCAGCCTCAATCTGATAATCCCAGATGGCCATAAGTGCCGTCTCGGTGCCGTGACCTGGTCTGAATCCTGACTGATATAACTCCACAATATTGTGTTCCTCCAGGAAATTCTGCAGCGGCCTTGTCACAATGTTTTCCAAATGTTTGCAGGCCACAGGAGATCAGCAATTGGATGATTTTTGGATAGTATTTTGTGAACCAATGTTGGTTTCTTCGAAAGGGGCATAAGATAAGATTTGTTCATTTCCGGTGGAACACACCTTGGCTTAACGAGGCATGTGCCAAAGCCTGAATAATTCCACTGAGAGCATGTGCATGCTGTTAAGCCAGGTAGGCAGGAATAGGGTTGTAGCTAAAGTTTGTGGGTTTAAGCTTACTTATCAAGTTAACAACTGGTCTACCAGTAAAAAACAAATTTAGGAGTGGTAGCCTGCGTCTCGGGGAGTGCTCCCTCAGTGATCAAATTGGATTGAGGAACAATGGCTTGAGTATCAATATTAGACATAAGGAGGTCAATTTTTTCGAAAAAGAATACCTTAATTCATGAACAATTTATTGTGATGCTGGCAGGCTAACATTGGTGCATGTGGGACTGGTAACATTTCTGATTGCTTTAAACAAGGCTTTGGGTCGGTTATCAGCAAGATTGGTTTGCTTTTATAGACATAAGGATTTTGCAAACAAAAGGTCTTTCTTGTATATCTCCAAAGCTAATTTAGCTTCAAGGCAATCAGTTGCATCTCTGGTCTTGAGACATCTTGTTTCCTTCTTTCAGTAAATTCTCTTAAGGGTGTCATAAATGGCCATGTTTGGAAAATGTGAAGTCCTCCGAGATTACAATGCCTTTGTGGCTCTTCTTCATCAAACATTTGAAAGACTACAGATTGTTTTTTCAACCGGAGAGTTGCTTTTGGACTTCAAGCAGGGTTCCATGGACCCAATGACTTATATATCATCCTACAAACATTTGGCCAACAAACAGTCTGGCACGAGTTGGTCCAGTTCACAGTCTTCAGATGAGGATTACATGAAGAACTTAAAGATGAGTTTGCCCGGATAGCTCGTCCGTCGTCTCTGGATGACTTGTTTCCCCTGGTGCTGCAGATTGACTATAGGCTAACTGAAAGAAGATCTGAAAGAAGAAAAGGCTGTAGTCCCTCTCTCCCGACACCAAGACACCAGATGCCTTCTTCTGCCAACCAGGGTTGTTCTTCCGAAGAAGACAAGTCCGATCTATGAAAGCCTCATCAAAACAGGTTCATCCCTGTTCCTCTAAAACCATCAAGGACCACATTGACACCCTCGCTCCGGCCCCTGCTGATTAATGCAACCACTCCTTTGCCTCAGGATCCTTCCCCTCCCCTCTGAAGCACTCCCTTGTGCATCATCTTCTCAAGAAACCCACAGCTGATCCTTCTTGTCCAGCTAACTATCACCCAATTCCCATTACTCCCTTGCTGGGCAAACTCCTGGAAAGGTTGGCCATCTCTCAGCTTAACCTTCATTCCAATTCTGTTGGCTGTTTCCATGACCACCAGTCTGGCTTCAGAGCTGCCAGAAGCACAGAAACTGCTCTCCTGAACATCTGTGAAGATCTGCTCTCCAACATTCCATCTGTCCTCATCCTCCTTGATCTCTCTTCTGCCTGCGACATGGTCAACCATGCCATCCTGCTCAACTGTCTCTGTGAAAACCTGGGTATCACTGATCAGGCTCTGGCCTGGCTGACCTCTTTCCTCTCCGATCGACCCTCCCAGGTCCAACTTGGGTCCTTCCTATCATCTATCTTCCTCTCTACCTGTGATGTTCCCCAGGGGTCTAACCTCTCGCCCTGGTTTTTCCAGTGCTATGCTGATGACACTCAACTCATTTTCAGGCTGCCCTCGGCCACCTCCTTTCCCTCTCTCATCTCTGATTGCCTAACTGCCATTGAAGATTGGTGTGCCACCAATGATCTTTGTCTGAATGCCAGCAAGACTGAGATCCTCCTCATCGGCACACCTTCACCATCCTTTCCCCTCACTCTCTGGCCAGCCTCCCTTGGCCCTCCTCCTACCCCCACCTGCGAGGCTAAGAACCTTGGGGTCATCTTTGACTCCACCCTTTCCTTCTCTGCCCAGATCTCTGAGGTCTCTAAAAAGTCAAATTTCCTACTGCACCACCTCAGAGGTACTCTGCCTTTCCTCTCCTTCCCCCAGAAGCTCATGGTATCCCAAGCTCTGGTAATCTCTATGGTTGGGATATTGTAACAGCCTCTTTCAAAATCTACCTGCCTCTAGTCTCCACCCTCTGCACTGAATCCAGAACAGGATTGCAAGACTTGTCCTTGGCCTCAAGCCTCAAGCCCTGGGATCGTATCTCTCCAGCTCTGAAACCTCTCCATTGGCTCCCAGTGGATGCAAGGATTAAATTCAAAACCCTCTCCATGGTCCACAAGGCTTTCTGGGGCCTGGGTCCAAAATACCTTCAGCTATCCCTACTCAAATACTTCCCCTCTCAAGCTCTTCGCTCCTCTACCTCTAACTCTCTCAGGGTCAGTCATTTTTCAAAGAAACAAGCTGTGGGTAGATCTCTCTCTTCGCTGGGGCCTCCCTCTGGAACAGCCTACCTGCTATTCTAAAACTTGAGAACCATCTCTGGTTCCGGAAGCACCTCAGACCTTCCTCTTTTCTTCTGCCTTCGCACCCCCTCTCCCCTGCTGATCTGTTCTCTCTTGGCACTGTGCACCTGGCCACCCTCTGTCCTCTGGGCCCAGGTACCTGCTCACCCTGCCACCCCGCCACACTGCCTCCGGGCCACCCCTTTCACTGGGGTCTGTATCTGTACCCATACAGCCCCCCCTTTTCTTCCTGCACTTATCAGACCTATCCTGTCAGCTGCCTTAAACCTAGCACTTGCAAATTGCTGGCTGCACTACTACTGTTTGTTGCCTTTATTATATATTTATTTATTATTATTATTTATCTGTTTCTCCTCTGCTTCTCACTTTCCACTTCTCCCCCTTCCATGCACTTTTCCCCTCCCCCTTGCACTTGCACATTCTCAATATCACTGGGCCTAGTAAGATCGCTGTTTTGTTCTCCCTTGTTCCCCTCCCTTGCCTTGTTGCGCTCTGAAACGCTATCAATATCAATAACTCATGCAAGTGGGAACTGCTAGAGGACCCTTGACCCCTACCGAAAGACAGAGACGCAGAGACAAAGGCCTTTGCTTGTACTGTGCCTTCGACAGCCATTTACTACGAGACTGCCCTAACGTACCCTCTCGTAGACAGGGAAATGACAGACCCCGGTCATAGGAGGAACCACTAACCTGGGTTCTTCAGAAAGTTCCAATGATGCTGTCCATGAAGATTCATGCTTGATGGTGGTTCACGCACTACCACGATAGAACAACCAGCCTGGTAGAGAAGTATTGTCCCTGGTTCACAGAGGGGCAGCTGGCAACTTACTCAACATTAATTGGGCTAAACAAGAAGAGCCGAAGGAGATACAGACGGTTGAAGGAGTGGACGGTCGCCCTTTATGCTCAGGACCCATCAGTCAAACTACCGATTTGATTCAGGTTTCCATCAACAATCATCTTGGGACCATAGCCTTTTATGTGATAAGAGCATCTAATTTCCCTGTCATCGGTTGTGGAACTGTAGAGATACCACCAATCACCACACCAACTGAGATGTGGACACTGGCAGGTGCACTAGCCATGTAAGTGAGAGTTAGGAACATGCAGGATTGTTGACGGAATGGGCGGAGGAGGCAGCAAGATGTTCAAGGGGCCTCGAATGCAAAATGGGCACAGACCATCCAAAGGCACACGGTGCCCAAGCACCCCATCGGGTGAGATTACGCAAGCCCAACTCCTCAACTCAGGATAGAGATGCCAACTAACCAATACCACTAACAATTTCCTCCTCTGCATACACCTCTCAAACTCCAAACCGAACACAACCACAAACCTCCAGCACAACAAACCGCACAAACTTCACTACACTGCAACAACAAAACAATAAACACACATAGACTCGCACATCAGTACACGACGACTACAGGCTGCAAACACGCCAGGCCCAGCCGACGGACCCACCGGGCTGAGGCTGCCAACAGCACATCACTGCACTCTTGCACTTTTCAAGCCTCCTCCCACTAACTCACCTTCCCTCCCTATTTCAGAGCGCCAGGGAAGCACTCCGGTGGTGATAGTGCACGGTACAAATGTCCTTTAACATTAACATTAACATCCTAGGCATTATTTTGCTCAGAAAGCACAACCTGCGCATTATTTGGTCTCTCAACACCCTACAGTTTCGATTAGAATTCTGTGTGAGGCAATGCACATTGCATTCCTTGTGGGAGTGTGCGGCTGTTTCATATTCTTCTCTCTCTACTAGAGTCAATTGTATATCATCTGTGTTCCAAGACTACAGGGATGTGCTTGAGGACAGATCCCCAAGGATTTCCCACCCCACTGTCCGGAGGATTGAACCATTGACACCATACCCAATGCCATCACCCCCTTCAGGCATATGGATTCTGTGACTATTCAAGAAAGAAGAGCCCTACATGATTACCTAGATCACAATCTACAAAATGGGCTCATCTGTCCATGTAAATCACCTGCTGGAGCCTCACTGTTCTTTATCTCTAAGAAAGACTCTGTAGAACTTAGGCCCTGCATCGATTTTCGTGGTCTTAACAAGATAACAATTAGGGACCGGTACCCCTTGCCGCTTAGTAAGGACATTCTCGAAGCAGTCCAGGGGGCTGTTAGCTTTAGCAAGCTTGATTGAAGGGGTGCGTACCATTTACCAAAGATAAAGGAGGGAAACAAATAGAAAACGGCGTTCCGGACTCCCTTCGGTCTTTTTGCATACGGTGTAATGCCCTTTGGTCTAGTTAACGCACCAGCTGGTTTTTAACGGTTCATGGACTGACTTTTTGCTGACCTGCTGTATTTATCGGTCATCGTCCATCAGTCTGCATCAAGGTCACCTTACGGAGGTCTTGGGCCGCCTGAGAGGACACCAACTGCTGGCCAAGCCAGAGAAATGTCTAATTGCAGTCCCTTCAGTCCCTTATCCAACTCCATCCTAGGAAAGAGACAATTGGGTTTCCGCAAAGGGCACGGAACTGAAACCGCTCTACTGGATCTAAAAAACCAAATCACCAACATACTCGACAAGGGCAAACCTGCGCTCCTCCTCCTCTTAAACCTCTCAGCAGTGTTTGACTTGGTTGATCACAATACCCTCACTGATCACCCCACGCATGCCGCACACTTCTTCAAGCATGCAGCGACATTGGTCACATCCTTCCTTGGAGGCAGGGTTATGAAAGTATTCTCTGACATAGCTAATGCAGAACCTACTATCATTCACTGTGGTGTACCCCAACGATCTTGTATGGCCCCCACTCTTTATAATCTTTTCACCAAGCCTCTTTTTGATAAACTGGATGCACTGAGGATCACATATACAAACTATGCTGATGACACCCAAGTGCTCCTCCCCTTACTGGAAACTACAAACGAGACACCAATACCCTACAGCAAATCTCCTCGACCATACAAGCATGGATGGCGACGAACGGTCTATGCCTCAATGGGGACAAGACCGAAATCCTCATTCTTGGGCAAATGTCCACACTAGCCAATCTTGACTCATCATACCTAAAATTCCGTATCGACAACAGTGTCATCCCTGTACTAACCTCTGTTAAAACTCTCGGTGTACACATTGATGCTACGCTATCCATGGATAAACAAGTTAGTGCTATTGCCTCAGCCTCTGCCCTGAGCACAAAACTGATCAATGCTATAAAACCGTTTCTAACAAAGAACAACTGCCTCTCCATTGCCAGAGCCACCATAGGAGCCACCATAGGAGCCAAGCTGGACTACTGCAATTCTCTCCTAGCCGGCACCTCCAAAAAAAACATAGCAAGACTCCAAACCACCCAAAATAACTTGCTCAGAGCTGCTCTCAGTATACCTAAAAGAGACTACATCTCACAAGCAAGAAAAAACGCTCATTGGCTCCCAGTCAAAGACTGCATCACATTCAAAATCCATAGAACCACACACAAATGCATCAACCATTCAGCACCCGCACACTTATCAGACATGCTAACCAGAGCTCAATCCACCAGGCCTACTAGACTACACTAACCAACTCACTGTACCACGCATCAACAGGGCCAAGGCAGGAGGTACTGGATTTCCCTACCTTGCCCCTAAACTCTGGAACACATTCCCTACGGCCCTCAGAGCCGAAACATCTCACCATGCCTTTCGCAAAAATCTCAAAACGGCTCTCTTCAATAAACTCTCCTTCGTCCTCCCACACCCACGTTGTCACACTCCGCTAAGACTTATTCTACCCTATTCCAATATGCCTATAGTGAATTATAAGTAATTATGCCATCCCCACCCACTGTAATTACCCCATGATGCCTTTCAGCCGTTGTATGTATCTATGTATGTAACTAAGATGTAAACACCAATGTAACAAGTGCCACGATGCCTACAGGCTGCTGTGCACTCAACAAATATGAATAAATAAATAAAATAAATAAATAGGGTTAATTAGTAGAGATGGATCCCAGGAAGGTGACTTCGATTCTTGACTGGCTAGTACCATCCTTTGTAAAAGAAATATAAGCGTTCCTGGGTCTAGCAAACTTTTACTAGAGATTTATCAACAACTTCTCTGACCAAGTTCTCCTGATCACAGCCTTGCTGAAAAAGAATGTTCCTTTTTTATGGGATTCCAAGACAGACGAGTGCGTTGAAGGGTTGGAATTGGCGTTCTGTTCTGCTCCCATACTAAAGCAACCAGATCAGCTGTTACAGTACCTGGTGTAAACTGACACCTCTGCAGGAGCCATAGGGACGGTTCTCAAGCAAGAACAGGAGGGACAGGAACACCTGGTCGCCTATTATTCTCAAACTCTGACTCCAAGCGAGACCCATTACTCCATAATTTTATTTTGAGAAGGAGTTGCTAGCCGTGAAGCAAGCTTGCACCAAATGGCGCCATCTTCTGCAGGGTTCCACTCAACGCTTTGAAATCTGCACAGATCACATCAACGTGAAGGTGCTACAACAAATGGAATGCCAGAATACCCGACAGGCTAGATGGCCTATTTCTTTGCGCAGTATGATTTGTACATCACTTATATCCCGGGAAGTAAGAACACTGTGGCAGACAGCCTAAGCCTATCCAGATGCCCGTCGCTGTGTCATAATTCTCCCTTTACGGGTGAGCTTCTTCTCCAAGAAGTCCCTTTCATTGGACCGGTCTTTCAGTTTATGCAAGAGGTGAAGTCTGCATCCACCAAGGCCTTTGAACCCTTATCTCTGGAATTAAAGACTCAGATGTCTTCCAAGGAAGGTTTCCTGTTCCTTAAAGGCCGGTTGCTCGTACCAGTTACTGATCTACAACAACTCGTCCTTTATCTGGGGTCACGACTCTAAGATTGCTGGTCACAAATGGGTAGCAGCTACCACATACCTTATCACTCGAATGTTTTGATGGCCCAACATATGAACTGATATCACACAGTATGTTCAATCTTGTACTATTTGTGCCATAAGCAAGAGTTATACCCCCGGCCAGTGGGGTTGTTGGAACAACCCAAACTACCTACAGAACCGTGGTCCCATATCTCTACAGACTTTGTGGTGGATCTTCCTCTTTCCCATGGATATACCACCATAATGGTTACAGTGGACAACTATAGCAAGATGGCCCATTTCTCCCCATTAAGGGTGTTCGTTCAGCACCATAGATGGCACAAGTCTTCTTAAGAGACATTGTCCAGCTACACGGTTTACCAGAGAACATTATATCAGACAGGGGGCATCAGTATACATCCCACTTTTGGAAGACGCTGTGCGATCTTCTGGGCATTGAGCGAGCACTTACATCAGGATACCACCCACAATGAAATGGACAGACAGAACACCTAAATGGCAGCATGGAGCAGTATCTCTGGTGCTTTGCTAACATCGAACAAGATAACTGGGCTTCTCTTTTATCTACGGCTAAGTTCTCATATAACAATACCACTCACTCTGCCAGTAAGATGTCTCAGTTCTTCTGTCTTTATGGTAGAGACCCACAGGTTTTTCCTGCCACTTCTTTCCTTCCCACTACGTTACCTACTGTGGACACATTGATGGATTCCATGTCCACCACACAAAGAACAGCGTTGCTCAATTTAGAAGAAAGTCACATAAGACACAAGAACCTGTCAGATGCTCATTGTTGTCCTATACCAGAGTGGAAAGAAGGAGATTTGGTTTGGATTTCCTCTAAATATCTGCAAGGTTGACTCATCCTTCCAAGTTTGCACACAGATATCTGGGACCATTCCCCATTTTGAACTGCATCAACCCGGTGGCTTTCAAACTCAAACTACCGAAACAGTTAAGCCGTATTCATCCAGTCTTCCACGCTTCCTTGTTAAAGACATACATCCCAGACAGGTTTCAGAGAAGGGATACTTTCAAGGTATCCATCAAGGATCCCTCACCAGAAGTGTACGAGGGAAAGAATATCGCTGACTCACACTATTATAAGGGGAAACTACAATATCTGGTCAGATGGAAGGGATATTCTCCGGCAGAAGATTCTTGGGAACCTGTCTCGAACATCCACGCTGCTAGATGTCGGCAGATTTTTCACCAACTTCATTCGAGGAAGCCGGGGGTGTTTACACCTGGAAGGGGGCATACTGTCATAAGTGGCCGTGTTTGGAAACTGTGGAGCCGGTGGAAGAGCCACCATTAGTTATCCCACCAAGTTTCTCCAAGCGCGGTCTAGTCTTTTGGCTCCCTTTTCCTTATCTTCCCTCTGGCCCGCACCCCTGTGCACTGCAACTTTAGTCCTCTTTGCGATTACGCTCTCTTTTGCTTGCTTAGTATCCTTAGCTGTTTATCAGCTCCTACTACTGTGGTTCTTTCCCCTGCCTTCTCTTCTGCTTCCACGGCCCTTGCCGGTGGCTTTATCTCTTTCATTCTGTTCATTCCTGTTTCCTTTTTGATTTCGGCGCTCACTGCAGCCTTTGTTTGCTTCGCTTCTGTCCACTTCCAGTCTGCCCTTTCTCGTATCTATTCTTCCCTTGCGAGGCTGCCCGGCTTGGTAGGTTCCTCCCTCCTTTCCAGCGCTGCAGGGCACTCGCCCCTTCTTCCTTCGGTTCAGTCTAATCTATCTCCTTTTCCTTAAGCCTCGCTGCCCACTGGCTCCGTGCCACGTCCTATACTTGCGAGGACAAGAGGTTATTGCACTCTATTGTTTGTTTTCCTTTGCTCTGCTCTTTCTTCCTTCTATTGGTCTCTGTATCCTGCGAGCCTCTCCGGCGTGGAATATTCTGGGCTGCCCTCTTCTGACATCAAGCTGCCAGAGGCTCACGTTCCTTCTCTAGGCTTCATTTCTGTCTTGAATCCGTTTTGAGGTACTTATCACTTAGAACTCTGCGCCCTCTTTATCTTGTACTACAGTTTAAAAGGTCGCATGGAACTAGGGTAACAATGGAGTCTTTGATTCCTCTACTCCATTAGGAAAAGACAAAGAAAAAGTTGGTTACCCTTGAGAGGTGCTCCTGCGCCCGGGCGCAGGAGCACCTCTCAAGGGTAACCAACTTTTTCTTTTTCATTTCTGTCTTGGTTTTGTCTTTTTGTTTCTTTCTCGTGGTGGTGACTTTCACCTCCTATTTCATTGCGCCTTTTTTCTATATGGATTTCCTGCGTGGTTCCCCTCAAGCTTCTCCCGTTATCCATTGTTCTCTACTTTTGGAATCCTTCTGTGGCAACACTGCATCCTGCTCCAGTGACTTTGTTTGGACTCTGCAGCACCAATCTGACCAGACTTGAGTGTCATTTTTCATCAGGGTTTTTTCTGCCATTGGCTTTTTCCCCATTCCAGGGCTGCGCTGGAGAGACACCATTCTTGTTGTGATTGTGATATAATCCAACGACAGTGGCGAATCCACAGAATAGACCCTACCTCTTCAAAAAGAAGAAGGAACCTCGAGGAATCTACCACAGACTATCTGCGTCAGAAGACTCGACTAGTGGAAGCGACACCGAACCACAGATGAGATCGCTCGTGACAAGCTCCGCCCCCACAAGGGTGGGGGCTAGCCTGCTCCCGGCGCAAGTGAAGCGCTGCGGGGCTTGTGAAGAGGAGATCTGCAGGCCCCTGAGGTGCCGGTAGTGCGGCACGGGGCCGCAGATCCCTCTCACGCTAAACTAACATGAAATCAGTAAATTTCTCAATGTAACGCTGCGCCACCGCGCGTGCGCATATCAAAAGGAGTCATAACATTTTATAAACACTACTAAAAACGTCAAATCATTAACTATACACAACGAATCACGGAGCACCAAGAAAACTGTGCTTATCTTTTGGAGAGCAGAAAAAGAAGAGGAAGGACTAAGGAACAGGAAGGACTAGGTCACATGGCCAGAGACTATGGGACTACAGGATGGATGGGACCTGAAGTTTTCGTTTAAAAAAAAAAAAAGTTAAATTTGAAATAAAAGTTTACAAAGTTATATTTGTTGAAACTGCTGGAGAGTGGAAAATAAAGAAGAAGAAGCTTAATGCTCACCTCCTTGTCTTTAATAGAATCAAGAGCTCCCTGCCCTATTAGCAGGGGGAATCTTCATTCTTCACTAGAAATACAGTCGAGGTCCTTTTTTTTCGACGGCGCAGTTCTGAACTGACAGTCATGTTCTTTCTGTATGGTGTATGATCAGTAGGCCAAGTGAAACTCAACATAAAGTGGTCAGACCAACTGACTTGAATATTTTCATGATGGCATAAACGTATGCCTCTGAACAGTATAGGATCCAGGCTGCGGCCGCCAGTGTGAGCGGTAAGTTAGATAGTAATTGAAGATCATGTTATTACAGTCATCTGTAGAGAAATCTTGGTTCTCTGAGACCCCTAGAGTGGAGATATAGTACAGTATAAATGCTTTGTAACATAACATAACATAACATAACATGGAACCCAGCTACAGAACGGGTTCACTGAATGGAAAAAGGTACCCCTAGAATGGAAATAATAGTTTTTTGCCACTCGCTGACCTATGGGTCAATCTGAGTAGAAAATAATGAAAAAGCAGGGAACAGAAACGAGGGGAAATGGACCACAGGAGAGGTGGGCCAGGGGAGAGGATCATGTTAACTTAAAGAAATGGGAGGGAGAATACATGCACGGCCTGAGAATATTTTTTGAGGCAGGATATGGAGCGTGGAGTGCAAAACCTCCAGCAAATGAAGTCGTGACCGTGGCCACTCTGCATCTCGCCTGCTCAGGCCTCTTCTGCAGCGCATCCGCGCAGCAAACAAAGATGCAATTAGCAGTCTGAGCTCGAGAAGCGGGATTCGATGGATATCTTGGTGTTTGATTTAAGAACAAACGGAATGTATTGACTGCCCGATGTTACAAGAAAAAGCATTGCGCTCTGCCTTTGATGTCTGGAAAGTTCTCGTCTCTTCCCCACATGTTGGCGCCAAACGTAGAACAGCTCGTTGACTTCTTCTAAAAAGCAAACTTCGGCGTCATTCCTTGCTTAAGATAGAGCTGATTTGAAATACTGCTGAAACGGTCACAGCTTTTAATTGAAGAACGTGCTTCTGAAACGGCTTTGCCAGCAAATATGTCCACTTGCGGCCAATAAGAGAGCCCTGGGCTCCTGCCCGCCCGGTGTCGCTGTTTGTCCTCTCCTTCGCCTTTGCCCGTTATTAGCGGAAGGGTCCTTTGAAGTACCCAAGTCTAGTAGATTAGAGGGCAGGCTCTCCCATTCCAGTCTCTTCATTCTGAGAGGCAAATCATTTTCCATGCTGCTGTTTTCTCCAGATAGGCTGCATTGAAACACCCACAGAAAGCATGTGAAAGGAATCCATTGAATGTTATACTTTTATATTGATCATGTTTCCCAACGTCAGGCAAAGTATTATTAGTTCTTATTATTATTTAAGTGCATATAGTTAAATCAACCTTTCACACTGCATAAAATATTAAAATGTGAAAACACACAGTATACATGTTACATAATTAAAATGTCAGTTCCATGCAATTCATCATATATATTGCAGATACAAAAACTTCATTACAAACATTGCACTCACTACAAACATTGCACGTAAAATAGCAAGGCCTAGGCACTTAAGCACATAATCTGTTTTTCACCTTTTCCCAGATATGGTAAGTACCAGGGATTCCGCCCTATACAATGAGCTCCAAAATTGATCAGATCTTATATTACGATAATTAACACATGGCTTGAAGTCTAGGGCGATGAGCCTGGACTTGCCGAGCAGTCTCAACAGTTTCATCACATAACCTGCACATTTTATTAATAAGCATTAATTTTGTTTCAATTAGCACCAAATGCACATGATTCCCTTTGAAAATAAAATAGATGTTTTTTTTATTTTATTCAGTGTAAGTATGCCACAAATAACTTTCCAGTGTCACACGGACAAAGTTGCATGTGAAAACAATAGCATGACGTTGACCTTGCTCTCTTCATAAAAGCAAGTTAGATCTAAGCTGCTACATCAAAAAGAATAAATGATTGTGTTCCCCCCTTTGTGTTATACTACGGAGAGATTGAGCAGTTTGTGGTAAGCAAGCAGCTTTGATTTGGCTCATGCGCCCCAGTGTTCGGCTCTGTGTTTGTGTCAGCGTGTTCCTGTTCCCACACCAGGCAAAGAGAAACCCTTGATTAAATTCATATTTGTTTTAATCTTTTCCCGCGTCTGATCTCGGGCTCAAAGATTCTAAGGGAAAAAAAAGTCTAGCGTCCTGCTGGGAAGAGCGCTGATGTCAGGCGTGGAGCTGTTTGTTCTGCTTTAACCTGATAATACCGCTCAGAACCCGAAAGCCTGGCTCCAGCCGTTTCTTAAGACAAAGCTGTTTTGATGTTTCATAGAAGAGAGGGGTTGGAAGTGGTAATGGTATTTGCAGGAAGCGAAGGGGGAGCCGGTGAGAAAAATAAATATGCATGTGACAGCTGCTGACCACGACTGGATGCTCAGCATTGCCCAGACATTTGCGTCTGATGTTTCCCATCTGTCGCCGTTTTACTCAATAAGCGATTGTCTTTATTGAGGAGACGTGTGAGGACAAGGTGGCTTTCTTTTCTTTTAATATCAAGGCCCGAAAATGCTGGAAAGTTGCTGTGTGTGTGTCATTTGGCCTGCACGTATCGTTGTCTACTGTATTTAAGAGGGAACGTTGAACATATTGCCCTTTTTTATTAGCCGAATGGGCCAATTTAGTGACGTATTTCACCACTATTTGACCTTCATCTTACACCTCATACCTGCCGGGCATAGCCTTCGGAGACAGAGGCATGGGCAGGGTTTGGGTCTGAGTGGGCAAGGCCCAACCAAAATCTGTAAATGCCCACTACGCAGTGCTGTGTGGGCATTTACAGATGTTAATGTCAGTGTAGTGGGCCCAACCACATTAGCATTAGTCCACACTTGTTAGACAGTGCTGGCCACGTCCCTGTTCGTGGATACGGTTGATCACACAGGAGCACTGTGAGGAAGGCTCCTTAAATGTGACATAGCTGCATGCTTTACAATGTCTAATCTGTATAAGCTAAATGCTGCTCTCATAAACCTATGACCCATCAAAAACATTGGATTTTGTTAGTAGATTTTATTGGACAGGAGAATCAGTAGCTTTTATTTGTTGCAGAGAATTAGGTAAAGACAACAGATCTCCTTTCCTCTGTCATTTAGTACCAGAAGGTTATGATATAGAATCCCCTGAAGCACAAAACAAAAGAGGAGATTTACAGTCATCCTCAAGAAAACCTTCCCCTTAATATTCACATCACTTGTGAGAGGGGAAATTAAGCTATCATACCTTGTGACCCCGCTGTTTCTAGAAATTGCAAGATTTATCTACTTCTGGTTTGCCATCCTCCTGGCACATGAAACACTTTTCGGATTATTTCAGCCATGGGCTTGGCTTACAAGGGTTTAAAACCTCTAATTCAGCATCATTGGGACAATGCAGCCATCTGCCTTGAACTTAACTCCCTCCTATCTGATCACTCTATCTACTCCCTCCATGAACAGCCTACCCACTTTGGTAGGACCTCTCTTGATCGTGTCTTTCTCTCTACTTGGCACTCCTCCTCTACCCGGGCCATTGACCTGTCGAAGCTGCAGAGTTGCGGAGCTGTGAGCAGATGTGTGCTGTCTTGTGCAGTCTGTCTTCTGTTTCCTTTGCTTTTGGAAGGTGGAGCTAATTCTACTAAAACCCCTGCAGTAGTCGAAGTGGGCGGGAGCGGTTGGGAGCAGTGCTCCTCTACTTCTTTTAATTAATTTTTACTGTTCCTATACTTTTCTTTTCCAGAATGGTTTCCTTTTAAAATAAACGTGTAGGAAGAAGTTGAAACTTGAACTTTAATGCAATGCACTGAACGTTCCTTTAAACAGCAGGCGCATGTTTTTGTGGGTTTGTATTGTGCACGGGAGGGGTATGGTGATGTGGTTTGTGGGGAGTTGGGCAGGCCAGTAGGGAACATAGTTACACTACTACTTTTTGTTCACTTTGACCACTGCAAAACGCGGAGCGTTAGCCGAGCTGTGAGCAGTGGTATTCTGTCTTGTGCAGTCTGTCTGTTGTTTCATTTGCTTTTGGGAGGTGGATTTAATTCTACTGAAACCCCTCCACAACGCGGAGCATTCGCAGAGCTGTGAACAGAGTTGTGCCGTCTTGTGCAGTCTGTCTGCTGTTTCCTTTGCTTTTGAAAGGTGGAGTTAATTCTACTAAAACTCCCGCACAACGTGCAGCGTTCGCAGAGCTGTGAGCAGAGGTGTTCTGTCTTGTACAGTCTGTCTGCTGTTTCCTTTGCTTTTGGAAGGTGGAGATCATTCTACTAAAACCCCTACATAACGATGAACTGTGAGCAGAGGTGTGCTGTCTTGTGCAGTCTATCTGCTGTTTCCTTTGCTTTTGGAAGGCGTGGTTAATTCTACTAAAACTCCTGCAAAGCGCTGAGCATTAGCGCAGCTGTGAGCAGAAGTGTGCTGTCTTGTGAAATCTTTGGGAGTCGCAGGACGTCGCTAGGACTTCCCCCTATGCAGAAGGGAAGCTGCTGTTTCTCTTGACTAGTGCCCACTAAGGACCTATCCATTTGAACAGGAGCCTGGTGGAACGTGCAGCCCTCTGGGGTCCCTCGAGGTGTGTAAGTCAAAATCAGTTATTCCTTCCATGTTATACTTTTCTCATTCCGCTGTGTCAAGGATTTCAATCAGGCACACACCCAAGTCTCGCCCAGCATGTAGTGCGCAATGAAACCCTTATTTATTTGTGTCTATAAATTCAATATTCTGAATGATATACCACTCATATCACACCCGTCTCAAAATACCTCCTTTGTCACACTGAACCAGGAATCAGGCTAGTTTGTAAAGGTAAATATTTTTTCTTATTTATTTAATATCACACATATGTTCAATATATATATATATTCAGTAAAAAAACTTTGTTAAAGGGACGTTATGGTTCAAAGTAAAACCGAAAACCCCCTGAAATTCAGCAGTTATGGTAACATAAGCAACCATAACTCGCGCCACCGTGCACTGCTAACACTAACACCCAGGACATCAAAGATAACATCACAAATGTCACTGATGACATCACATGTGCATTTAGTTTTCATGAAAACTCTGTAGGAGGGATTCTTATAATGTTGACCAAAAACTGTCAAGGATCATTAGGATAAATATCATGAGCTAATTAGTGCATTAAGCAATGCAGTGATATAAATAGCATTCTATTATGAAGTTCTATCCAGTATACTAAGCTACTCATGCAGAAACATAGGCAGTGTGTGCAGCATACATGATGAAGGTACCATATTCATAATCTTGCCATGTTGAATACTGAAATGATAACTGCTTTCTTATTAGAGTTTTGCGTACTGTGAAACATGTAATAAGTAGATAATAAAACCCACTTAATACATAATTATTACAGACAAAACACAAATAGACAACAACACATACAAATATGAGTATATACAGGGACAGTGAAGTAAACAAAAAAGCAGAAATAGTAGCAGAAAGAGTTCATAACCTAACTGATTGTCTTTATGCAGAGAAACTATTGCTCTGTTTCAAAGCTGCTACTTACTATATGTATGTGTACCACATGATGTGACTGCACCCAAAGGAAAGGAGAGTGAGTATGATGTATACAAATATGAGCATATATAGGGAAGGTAGAGTAATAAAAATAAAACTATGAGAAAGTGCTGATAACCCTAATGATTATCTTCATGCACAGAAAGGATTGCTCTCTTTCAAGCCTGTGTCTTCCGCTATGTATATGTTTCATATAATGTGACTTGACCCTAAGTCTACAAATATAGTACCTTTTCAATTTTTACTTCCTGACTGTTACTGAAGAAAACTATGTGGCTTTGATATGTCAGTAAAGGATAAAAAGGGAGAGCCAGCCATGTGATGACATCAGTGTTGTCATCAATGACATTTGTGATGTCATCTTTGATGTCCTGGGTGTTAGTGTTAGCAGTGCACGGTGGCACGAGTTATGGTTGCTTATGTTACCATCACTGCCGAATTTCAGGGGTTTTTCGGTTTTACTTTGAACCATAACGTCCCTTTAACAAAGTTTTTTCACTGAATTTCATAGGTTTTTAGTAGCGCAACTTAACCATAACGTCCCTTTAACAAAGTTTTTTTACTGAATTTCATAGGTTTTTAGTAGCGCAACTTAACCATAACGTCCCTTTAACAAAGTTTTTTCACTGAATTTCATAGGTTTTTAGTAGCACAACTTAACCATAATATCCCTGACTTCATATACATGTAACATAGAACATACTAACCCCCTCGTAGTGATTTTCATGTCCGCGGACTACCGCCATGTCCGCGGACATATCGAAAATCTGAGCGTGGTGAATGTAAATTTAAATAGTGTGCCCCATTTCCCCTTTGAAGTTGGCTCTGAAAAGAGCTGTTTCTTTTTTTAATTTTTTACAGATGCTTGACAGACACCTGTTATTTTCTTTTTTTTTCTTGTTTTTTTTTCTTAGTTTACTCCTAAAATCTTCACATAACCTTCTCCAAAGCAACCCTTACATTCCAAAATAGAAAGGCATTTCCTGTAAAAGATAAAGAAATGCCATCTTCTTTAAAATTAACAGCATTACTGGCATCAATATTCTCATTGTTACAGAAGAACATACCAGCTCTAAGCATGAAGGCACACATGCCTCGGTTGATGACACACCTAGCAATGTTTTGCTGAGGACAAAAAACTGAACTATTGTCCCATATTGCCCTAGGTAGTAATACAGAAAAAATTACTTTCGCATTTGGAAGGATCTTCATTACGGCTTGAATCAAGCGTTCCAAATCAGCCAACAAAGTAGGGGCACTGACGTTGCCCAAATGGAAAGCACCATAGTGAAAAATGACCACATGCGGACTGCTCATCGTGGCCATATCCTCACAAACTTGTACAATTCCCTGTACATTGCAATCAGGCACAGTGCTCCACACCACCTCCACTCCTTTCACATCAAAGTTCTTTGCAACATGCTTGCATTCAGCGTACTGTTGTAATTCATGTACAAACATATCTCCGAGCACCAACACCCTGACTTTCTCCACTTCTGCCATCTTCACTACACACAGTCTCTTTCAACACAAATCCAAAACCTCGACATCTGATTGGCTGATCCGTACAGTCTTCTTTCCATGTTGGATTTCCTGGAAAAACCCGGATGTAGCACGCCCTGTCCACGAACAGCCGCGGTGTCCGCGGACGGCGTCCACTTTACTCTCTGTGCCATTCCCTCATTGCATACAGCTAAGCAATCACACAATACGAATAACGTCCTCAGAACACCCCCATTTTGTGAATTTTCAAACATTTCAGGACAATTATCATTTCATTATTCAACATATTAACATTACAACTATTATACTTTCATCTTGTACTCTGCACACAATGCTATGTTTCTCCATTAGTAGCTCAGTATACTAGATAGAATCCCATAATACAATGCTATTTATATCAATGCATCGTTCAAAGCACTAATAACGGTATGATATTTATTGCAATATCCTTGACACTTTTTTAATAAAAATCCCTAGTACACAAATTCCATGAAAAGTACATACACATGTGATGTCATCAGTGATTTCATCAATGACATTTGCAATGTCATCTTTGATGTCCTGGGTGTTAGCCTTAGCAGTGCACGGTGGTGGCGCGAATTATTTTTCATAGTTTACCATAACTTGCGATTTTCAGGGGTCTTTCGGCTGTACTTAAACAAACTTTTTTTAATATCACGCAAACAATATACAAACATGGCGTGCAAAAACCAACTTCTCACAGATAGCTTTACACAGAATGTTGCAAAGTAAGAATTTATGCTCGTTCACATTGAAGGTCAGCTGCTTCCATTTTTTTCTCGGGCCCCGGAGAGGCTCACGAAGCAGACTATAAGGTTGTATTGTGTTTTGACCTTGACAGACAGAGATTGTGATGAAAGACTTCTCTTGAAAGAGTGTTGCTAAAACGTAAGAGAAGATAAGGATGAAATTTCTGAAACGAAACCACTCTTATATATTATATCACTATGCGAAAGATCGTTCGCACACGCGGAGTCGTATTTTGGGACTGCACTACTCGTAGACAATGGAAATTGCAATTGTACTGTAAGTAACCCTTTAGATTATTTTATACCAAATATAATTACAATAGCGTAGCATTAAAGACCGCTCAAGTTGAACTTGTTAGTTGAAAGTGGCATAATGTTTTCTACCGTGCACTATCACCGCCAAATTGATCCCCTGTCGTTTAGAGGGCTCTGAAAAAGGCAGACGACACAGGGTGGGTTAATATAAATAATTTAACCGGTCTATAGGTGGTCAAGCGCTCTACTCGCTGTGCCACTTCACTGTAGCCTGTCAAGTGACACAGCGAGTACAACGCTCGCTTTGACATCCGTGCACAGCTTGCTAACGCAAGTTCGAATCCCGGCAAGGCCAACCTCAGCCTTTCATCCTTCCGTGGTCGATAAATGAGCACCACACACCGTGGTTAATAATAAGCACCGCTTAGATACCTCACAGTTCTTAGTGCTATATGAATGGGAAAATATGAATATTTTATTATTAACGTACTCCGTTGCACTATCTTCGATAGCAAATAGTTTCACGCCCTAATAAATAAAATGATGATTTTTAATGAAGATCGGCTGGTGAGACTAATTTATGTTTTTTAAAACAGGTACGTGGCCCCATTTTGCCTATGTCACGATTTACAGACTCCAGCGGATGGGGTCTTCAACTGCCAGGTGCAGGTCCAAATATGCAACTTCATGACCCTCACCATTTTATGGGACAATCGCCAAGGACCAATATGCCCTTACGCAGTACTAGCGGCTACAAACAACATACCAACCAATAGGGTGGTCTAATGGCTCGTTGTTGGAGCAACCCTCCGATTATCAGAGCGACCATTTACTGCTTTTATTATAAACCAACAGCCTATCTACCGCAAAGGAACAACGCGTGGCTCAAAATAAACTTTTGCTGATCGACAGCAGAGACAATAGCAAATCGCTGAATATTCACTAAACATTTCATGTGAAATAAATGTACTTTACCAAATGTACAATCCTGCTGTTTACTTTTAAACCACAGTTTCATATTCCGAATTGTGGCGCACTGAGTTGTAAGCTGATCTAACACCCTCTGTACTGCAAAGGAACATCGCGTGCCTCAACATGAACTTTTGCGGATCGACAACAAAGACAAATGCAAATTGCTGAATATTCTCTAAACATTTGATGTCAAATAAATGTACTTTACAAAATTTACAATCTTGCTGTTTGCTTTTAAATCACTGTTTCATATTCCGAATTGTGGCGCGCTGTGTTGTGACATAATATGTGTTGTCTTCCGGGTTTTGTGTAAAGTCACTTAGGACTGGAGAGAACTGGGCGCGTTTGATGACGCACCTTGTAACGTCACGGAGAGAGGCGGGGAATATGAATGCTTTGATAGTATCAGGCTTAGGGGCGGGAGATATGATTTAGTGTCGCAAAAGCAAGTCAGCCAGGTCAATAGCGCCAGTCATAGGATTATCACATAATGTCGGCGCACACCAGCCGGATTTATCGTTCCTTTAGTGGACAAAAAGTCGGTTGACGCCCATAAGAAATTGTACTATTAGCGGACAAAAGGAGTGGTCTTAAAACACTTTCACCCTGACAACGAACAATACAAACAACGTTCTTAGAACACCCCCATTTTGTGTAATTGCAACCATTTCGGGACACCGCGAGTGTACTTAGAACACATTCAACTAGACAGATTACAATATGGACAGCGTCCTGAGGACACCCCCAGTTTGTGTATTTACGAACAATTAAGTCCACCGCGAGTGTTCATAGCTCATTTTTACCTTCCTTGCGAACAAAAATGACACATACTCCGTCCTCTAAACACCCCACCATTTAGTTTATTTACAAAATGTCAGAACAGCCGTGTTCTCTGAGGACAAATCGAACGCAACAAAAACGTCTAGCACATAAAAAAACAAAACATTGAACCTATCTCATACTCCCCCACCCTCCCCAAACACTCTTACACACCAACACACGGCCCTAAATACAATTTTTTATCCACGTTTCACCGCGCTGTACGCGGTCGACGGCGAATACAAGACGGCGGGCGCCACAGAAAATCTGACGCGCTCCACACCCCTCGCCGTCCAATCAGCGAACACGTCGCATGTCCGCAGACATGGCGCAAGGCCATGGGCCAATCGGGGTGCTGTCCGCGGAGCGAACAGGGAAGTCTGTCCGCGAAGCAAACACAGATATCACTAATTTTTTTGCCTTACGTTTTGGTTTGGTCATTTTATAAAAACCTACTGGACGGATTTACACCAAATTTGCAAAAGCACGCTTTTGGGACCAAGCCCCGGCTCCTGCCACAAATTTGGTGTAAATCCGTCCAGCGGTTTGGCCTGTGGCCGTGCGCAAAGTTTTTTCCCATTCAGTCTATGGGAAAAAAAAGTTTTGGGACCCCCCTATAACTTTGCCCCCCCCTGGACGAATCCTCACCAAACTTTGCAAAACAATTCAGAGTGACCCATATACTTTTTTTGCAAAGTTTGGTGAGGATCCGTCCAGGGAGAGCGAAGTTATAAGCTGCCCAAAAAGTGCTCTTCCTATGGAAACAGCAACTTAACCATAACTACATGGCCACTACCGTTGCCATGTAATATATATATATATATATATATATATATATATATG
This sequence comes from Ambystoma mexicanum, assembly GCF_040938575.1. Lineage (NCBI taxonomy): Eukaryota > Metazoa > Chordata > Amphibia > Caudata > Ambystomatidae > Ambystoma > Ambystoma mexicanum. The sequence continues at coordinate 349,475,890 of NC_090922.1, forward strand.
GGACAGCAATCACCTAGCGGTGACAATACAATTCAAAATATAAGTCAAGCAATTGAATTCACTTATAATGATGCAGCAGAGAAAACACAGGAAAAAGAACAGTTTTGTTTGTGAACAGATAGCGTTTAGGTTAATATTCCACCTGCATAGTTTATTTAAAATACAAATGAGCAATCCTACACAGATGTAAGTAATCAGCAGGTATTTCAGGAATGAGAGACAATGTTTAGAGTTTAAATGCGATCTCCCCACACAAGAGAGACAACTGTTTGGAAAATGACGCTTTTAAACTGGTGAAATGGCTTGGTGAAACAATGCAAAAGGGTGCAAAATGCTTAAATGGATAGAAATTCTGAGGAAAGCAACACTAAACAGGTCCTACCACACATGAGCTATAATATGAACAACAGTACACACTTTAGATCAGAATGGGATGGAAGAAGCACTTTGAAATGGGGAAAAGAGACATGTAAACTTTTGCTAAAATGTCAATTCGCTGCAAACTTTTACTATGCGATATTGGAGAAAAATGGGTCGAATACACTGTTCTGCAATGTGGATGTAGCTAAGGGTCTTAGGTATTAGTGAGAGTTGACATTTCTTTTCTATCTTTAAAACTGAAGAAGTTATAGAGGTTTTAGTGAGAAGCGTTTTTGCAAAAATAGGTGCGAAAATGGAAAACAGAAATTCGATTTGAAAAGTGATAGTTAGGTTTCTTATGCTATATTAATGACTATGGAAAAGAGGATGCCACACAGGAATCAGTTATTCACGGCCGATCATAACTCTTCATGTGTGATACTCTCGTTTCCGTTCGGTTAGGGAATTACTTGAATTAAACCAAATCACTAAAAAGTTATGGTTTTGTAACACACATGAAAAAAATCAGCGCAAGAAGGATTCTAACAATACTAGGGTTCTGAATTTAAAGATAGGATGGGTTGAGATTGGGATAATACAATGCAGATATACTATGGGTCAGTGTTCTTCCTGATAATACTTACAGAAGAAGTTATTTAATTGGACCGTCAGCTCTGGTCAATGAATCAGGTCAGGTCTACCGGCAGCAGGGCACCTCTGGAGGGATCGGATCAGCAGCGCGGTTCTGGTCAATTTTGGACTGCACCTCAAACTGGATTTGGATGGGCCCTTCTGGTTACTGGACATGAATCAGAATTATTCTTTCAAGTTTTGGATGTTTGAAATTGGGTCTAGCTTGCAAGAGTTCTGCAATGCTAAATTCTAGATTCTGCAAGGAAATGAGTTCTGGAACCCGGTGCTGCCCTGAAATCTGGATGGGTTCTGGAAGCAGTGTGTCCTATACATAGTGAAGTTCCTATATTTATACTGTGAAATGCCATCCCCCATTTTATGGTGTGGGCAGAATTTCAAAAATACACTCCCACGACTGTGAGTGGCTGCAGGCGCATGCTTTGTTTTGGTTGGCAGTCAGAACAGAGCTGTTATCTTTATGAGGGTATTTAGGAACTCCCACATTGATATTTACCAAAACATAACTTTTGCACACATGCACATTTCTACAATTATGTACCCTAATAAAATCAGACCATACATTTCATATTTGATTGTGTATATTTGCATTCAATCCCTATCTTTGTGCAAGCTGTCTTTCTCATTCTATGGATTTTTATCAATTTTAACCATAACAGTTTGGATTAATGATTTCTAATTTGGTACATCTCTGGGCGCTTATCAGTGGACCATGTGCATACAATCTTAAGTTTGCAACATTAATCGTTCTGCTACAATAAGAATTTTTTCATAACTTTGGTTCCTTAAATGGTACAGGTTTCATCAATGTCTTCAAATCAAGAGCCTGCAATTAGGTTAATGTCTACCAATTTTCAGATTTATCCTTCTTTCGGTTGCACAGCTAAAGAGTTTTAAACTTTAATCACACATAAGGATTTAACATCAAAGTTCTCCTTTGTAAACTCCCCTTCCCAGGCAGCAGCTGTCCAGTCCTTTGATCAGGGTGGGGTGTAGAGAAGCATCCTGTCCTTCCCAGCAGAGGTCAATGTTCAGCCTGTCCTTTGCTCTCGGCTCAGCCACCACACGAATGTCTAATGCGGCCTCATTGTTCTCCATGTTGTCATTATGAGGGAACCATTAGGCTTCCTTTTTCAAGGGAGTGTCAAGCTGAGATGTCAACTTTCCCAGGCCAGGCTGTCAGATCAGAATTAAATAGTTGATTAGCTCCAGACTGGGTTCCTTTAAATTCTAATCTTTTGATTTCACATATAAAGTATAAGCACAGTTGATAAGGGATTTGAACATTTTAAAAGAATTAGCCGTTCACAAACATGCTTTAAATAGGTGAATTTTGCCATTTTAATCAGGAAACACAAACACTTTTAAACCGGGTTTGACAGCTAATTTTTTGATGCAGCTGTCAGTCAGCGAGGCCTGGATTCCTCTGAGCCCCCTGTAGAATCTGTGATTTCAGCAACTTTTCATTTCAATAATTCACTGGGCAAATGACTGAATTTAGTGCCAAAACAGTACTTTGAAGGTTGCCAATGATTAGGAAGCTGTATCTAAGGGCATTTCTGGATTTTTAACCCACTTCGGTGGCCTTGCTTCAGGTGGCAGGTGACAGCAGTGATTCCTGTTTTTACACCAACTTTGCCTGTGTGTGGCAGGGTGTGCAGCTCTTTTGGGGTTTATAAACCATGCACAGTTTTGCAGATTTGACGCGCACGGGGGTTATCACCTCCATTTTTGGCAGTTTTCTTTCCCCATTGGCAAAGGGGTGCAGTGTGGCGCATTGGCGTGGATAAAATATTCCACAGCTGCCACTCCGATTTTGACAAATCTGAACTGACTGCATGTCACATCTTTGAAACTGTGTGGGCCATCATTGGCGTAAATGGAAAATGTTTGGCCTTCAAAGTCTTTCTAAATCCAGTAACAAATCATTACACGATCAGATGTTGGAAATGGCAAAGCCACGCCACTTACAACTTCTCCACCGGTAAGCAGTGGATTGATTCAATCAGCCTCCCCGCAACCAGATCAGAAACTTCGGTAGTTTTTTCCCTGCAGGCCCTCACATGTAAACAACTAAGCAATGAAGGGAATTTGCTGAAACCTTCTGGGAATTCTTCTTGAGGAGACGAGGAATTGGACTCCCTGTCAGATGATGAGCGAAGTGGAGTGCTGGAGATACAAGATCTGGGGAACAATCAACTCAGAAACACTTTGCCATCGTTTTGCTATGATTCTAGTGAGGACAAACAAGAAGGGGATACAAGTACTTCATACGCCTCAACCTCTTTTCCCGCATCAAGGTTCAGCTCCTACTGCCATTCAACACTGCAAATCAAATAACAACCAATGACTCCCAAGCGCTAGCTGCACTGGTCTCGATAGACCAGGTTATTTCAACTTTGGCTCAGCTGTCTGAAGAGATCAAAGCTGAGGTAGATTGCAGTTACACCAGGTGGAAACGTCTTCCATGTGACTAAGCTCAGGCTCTGGTGATTGATCGTCACAACTCTCATTCAATTCCCAATTGTTTCTGCTTCTTTCTCTTTCTCTTTCAATTAGTTCCTCTTCTGAATATTCCGGTTCATACTGGTAGGTCTGTATTGTTGCCATAGTTCCTGAAAATTGAATAGGTACAAAATCCACAGGCACAAAAATAAAAATGTTTTTGTTTATATACAGCAACTACTGTTAAATAAGGGGAGGAAAATACATTGCAATGCTACAAATACCCATAGAGCAAACAAATGAACAATCAGCACAAATTATGACATTTCGCATTCACATATGTTAAAATTGAATTTAAATACGTTTTGGTGAATACATTGGTACATAATATGAGATTTAAATAAAACACAATTACTGAGTTAAATTAGTGCTGCTAGTGTAAGTACCTGTTCGTGGGCCGTCGTACTAGGAAGATAGCGGAACAGAGCAGAAACGAGTCATGGCGATAGAAATGAACTACAGTGAGACGAAGGAAAATGCAACTGAAATGTTTTCTGCACAGAAGGGGTCTGTTTATACTTGTCGAGGAAAGAGGCGTCCTGGCATTTCCATGGAGACACGTCAATAGCTTGCGTATAGAGAGCGTTGACATGAGCCGTGCATTGGTGTTGTGAAAAGGGATGTAAGTGTGTAGTGATGTCAGTTTGAGGGGCAGGCGATCTGTACTCTTGCCGCGAGGGCACCTGAACTTAGGGCAATGCATCAACGGATAAGAGTACCACAAGATGGTGGCGCCCATCCCATTGTTTTCACACGTGTAAAAGTGAGGAAAACCAAGCTATCCTAAGAATTATCTGCAATATGTAAATAGGCATTTTGTACATTGGGGCATTTATGATCTGCATAATTGCACACAATTCAGATTCTAAATTGAATGCAATGTGGATTGATTGAACACCAAATAGATTCAATGGCAGATGGTGTCATTTTTTACCACTTTGAATTGTTATAATATGCCGAGGATATATGAGTTCGTACTTTCTCTATGGCAGCTGATGAAACCAGTCCAACATGTCGCACGCCATATTTTAGGTGGTTGCCAAGAGCGAGAGTCCGTCATTTATTTTTATTCTTGTGATATATCCGTTTGTAATTGGACCGCAGCTGCAGCACTAGCGAGCGCGTTTAGGATCAACTGTGAACCAACGCTTCAGGTGAGCTTTCATATGTGAGGCTACAGTATTGATATATTTCTGTAGCATATATCTTCCGGAGAATAGGGGGTACATCGTGTTGACAGACCACCACATATGAGCGTGCAGTACTGATACGCCAGAATTGTGGGCTTTGTGCACTCTGTAGTTTTGCGATGTAGGTCATTGTTTTCGGCACTAACCGCAATTGGAAACACAGATTTAGATGCTGTTAGGTGAAAAGTGTATGAGGGTGTATTCCATCCTTGTTTTTACACATAGTGTGGAGTCATTGCAGTGTCAGTTTATGGTGTACCGGATATTGCACAATGACGATTTATTTCATATCCTTTTGTAGTGAAATATGAACTATAGGTGACTGATGAACAGTACCAAGTTCTAATTCTAGCGGTGGATGGAAGCCTTGGATGTGGTTATGAAATTATGAACCACCAAGGTATTTTTTTAAATCAGTTGACTTGGAGTGATAGATATGTTTTACATGTCTTTGATGCAATAAGAGGTGATGGTTGGTTCGATGTTTTTTGCAGATACTTTTGGATTCTGATGCCATTTGTGAGCATTACATATACTTGGAATACTTGAATTTTCAAGCACTTGGCAACTAACGGAAATAAACAAAGTTGCAGGAGACTCAATACCATTAATAGGTAATTGTTCTCTTCATATTCACAAATTGGTGAATGTTGGAACCATTTGTGAGGCTCACTCTTTTAACTACTTAGAGTTTTAGGTGAGCTTAGTCTATTTTGGAGTTTTTCTCATGGCCATAAATAAGGTTTTCTCTTTTCATTTTTAGGTTTTAGTGACATCTCTCCATGAAGTTTTCTCTCGACCTTGAATCATTTGGTGTTGAAGGAATCCATATTCTAAAGATTTCCCCTGAAGAATGTTCAGTCATTCATGACAACATGAACAGAAACATGTTGGGATGGTGGTTTCAATGGCCCTCATTACGACCTTGGCGGAGAACCATGGTGCTATTTGCACCATGGTCCATGGCGCTAAGCTGCCAACTCCGCCATGGGGGTTGGCGGACTTACCGCCCCATTCCGACCTTGGCGGGGCGGTAAGTCCCCAATCCCCATTTACCCTTCCCCATTCCCATTTTTGCCCCATAGGGTATAATGGGAGTGGGGAAGGCGTTAATTACGCCACCGTAAATTACGGTGGCGTAATTAACAACAAGGTCCCTTAGCGCCATGGATTTTAACGCCTGCTAAAAGCAGGCGTTAAAATCACCATGGCGCTAAGGGAACTCGTACTCAGGCGGAAAGGGGCGCCATGGTTTACGCCGGCGTAAACCCCTTTCCGCCAGGGTCGTAATGAGGGCCAATGACATTTGTTGAGGATTTTATGTCTCATTTTTTGGTTTTGTATGTTACAGTATGTGTTATGTGATGCACTCATGATTAGCACAGGTGATTTCCTTCCATTGTGTTTTTCAAGGGTTAATGTGTGGGATGTGTTTTTTTAAAAAAAAATGTAAAAATCTTTTATGATGAAGATATTTTTAAGTAATCATTTTTTGAATAAATTTAATTGATGATTATAATTTAAATTGAGGTGTGCAGGACATCCATTTTTTCAGGGTGTTATGTACTAGAAGAATCTACCTTTATCTGTGGGTTAATGAGATATTGATGTACTTGTATCAAATGTTTCTCCACTGTGTATTGATGTAAGTAGGTCTACCCCTGACCGTGGAGTTGGGGTTTTCTGACTAGGGGGCCCGTTTTCGTGTCCTGTTTTATACTTATGTTTTCGCTATACCAAACAGCAGCTAAGAAAGGCCTAGGAAGGAGGCCTTATGGAAGGCTGCTGATTGGGGTATCAATGGCACTGAAAGCAAGAAAGATAGTAACATCTGCTGAAGTAAATATTAATAGCGTTAAAGTGACGATCATGATTAATGAGTGTTGGGAAAGATTGTTATTGGTTAATGTATATAACCCACCCGGGGTCATTATAGAGAAATGATCCAAGAAGTACGGCACAATTTATTAAGTCAATAGATGTACGAGACTAAAAGTAATTTCATCATTGTTGCTGGTGACTTCAATTGGCATATCAAGGGAGGTGGAGGTACGGTTACTAACATGTTATTGCAGCCTAGGAGCCTCATGCAACACAATACTGATGATATGGAAGGTGAATGCTGGCTTAACTTCTTTAATAGCTGAGACTTAGAAATAATAAATGGCTGCACAGTTAGTGACTGTCTGGGGAAATGTACCTGCAAAGCAGGCACTGCTGGGAGCAACCTGGACTATATATTCACTAGTTGTGAAGTGGCGATCCTCATTAAAGATATAAGAATATTTGAAAATGAGTGGAGTGATCACGAGGCAGTGATTATGTGTTTCGGTACCGTGGAACACACTTTTAATGTTATTGAAACAGGTAACTTATTGGTGAATCACTCTGCCCCTAGGATTGTATGGTCGGAAAATAATATTTTAAAAGCGGGGCAGGCTATACTAGAATGGAATGTCGACTTCCTCCCTATGTTTGAGACAATGTTGATAGAGGAAATTGAGAACTGGAGCTCCTCTTTTTCAGGGGCTCATGTAACAGCAAAGTCTCTTCTTTTGGTAAAAGATTCACGAGTGGGGCCCCCTTTGATTAATCAGACATGCTAAATGACGATTAAGAAAAGATATCCGTATAGCCAAAAGAATGATTTAATTCGCTAGCTTCATTGCATGGGGTCACCAGAATATTAAAAAACAATTATCGACTGTGGTTGAAATTGCAGATAAAGGCCAAGCGATTAGAGGCGTGGCTACGTACGGTTAATATACTGTGTACATGAAATACCCGCAATACATGGGCATTACTGGTGGGGCAAGAGGAAACAGGCAACAACTGCTGGCTAATCCCATTGGTGCTCATGTTTGGGAAGAATTCCTGGAGAGCCACAATGCGCCTGGTAGGATGCCTAGGATCTATGAATTAAGCATGAAGCCGGATAGCCATCCATTCATGGTGACAGTTGAAGATCTCCAAACCAAAATCAGTATCCTAAAATCATCGAGGGCACCTGGGCCCAATGGCTTGTCTAATATAGTGCTGAAAAGAGTGCACGTTTTTGGGCGTGCCTGCTCAAGATATTATTTGAGAAGGTGTTAATGGAGGGAATAATCCCCAGTTCGTGGCGGACAGCTATTCTTGTTACTCTGTATAAACAAGGGACAAAAACTGATCCCAGAAATGATGGATTATTATCTATGCTTGATTGCACAGGAAAGCTGTTTGCAGCCTTACTCCTGCGAGAATTACAAGTTTGGGCAGATAAAGCTGGGTCTTGGACCATTTCCAGGGCGGCTTCAGAGCAGGATATTCTACAACACACAACCTAATGGTTATGAATGTATTGGGACGCAGAGCATTACAACCCAATAACCCATCCCCATAAACCCTTTACATAGACTTCAAAGCTGCATTTTATGAGAGAGATCGTGGCTTAAACCTCAAATACTGGGATGCCCGAAGGGGTTACTCTTCTTCCTGACATTATTTTATAGTGACACCACTGTCCAGCTTAAACTGGACAGTTGTGGTACTATGACAAAATCTATCACACAGGATAGGGCAGTCATGGCACCCTGGCTTTATAACCTTTTTGTGTCTGATATACCACACTCCATCCAGGAAGTCCATAATTGTCCTTCAAAAATTGGCACCACACACTGTTCTGTACTGGTGTATGCAGACGACCTAGTGGTGCTTGATCATACCTTCAGTGTGATTTTAAGATCTGGCAGAATGCAAAAATCAATGGATTAGTGATAAACTGTGAAAAGACTATGTTATTAGTATACAATAGGGGAAGGATTGCACGACCACGTATGCATATTAGGACACTTGAAATACAATACACTTCATTCTACAAATACATACAAGTCGAGTTCGATATCAAAGGGGATTATCAACACTGCATACAAGCGCATAAAGTGAAGGCTGCCCAACTAACGGCCCTCATCTGTCAATTTACCGGTAGACAAAGTGGCTTCTCTATATGGGGGGCTCGCCAATTGTATATACAATGCTTGATACCTATGGTAAACTATGGATTGGAATCACTTTTTGATATGGATCTAGAATGGTTACAGATCACTGAGGGCAAATTCTGGGGGAAATTATTGGGGCTCCCACAGTGCATCCCTATGGCTATAATAAGGTTAGATTTAGGATTGTTAGCCCTTAAATCATTGGTTCTGCAAAAGAGGGCTAAATTATATATTAAAACTCTTAATGGTCCATCTAACTTATTATTGGCCAGTTTGGGAGAAGACATTCGTAGTAAAAAGCTGGCTGGTCTAACAGCAAGTATGGACCTACTCTTTAAAGATATCTGCTGGACCCCACATTGGGGGGAAGAACATGAGAAATTGAAAAGCTATACGTTTGTCCAGTAGATGCTTTACACGTTTAAACAGGTGCAAAAGTATATGATTTTCTGCCCTTCGATCAAGCTTAGGAGATTTGTGCTACTATTGCGAATTGACCACCTACCGGTCCTGACGGTGGTGGGTCATGAGCGACAAATCTCTAGGGCAGATCGAACATGCCGAATATGTAAGAATAACAATGCGCCAGAGACTGCTAAGCATGTACTAACGCAATGTTCAGTACTGAGAGCGGTGTACATGGAAAATGTGTGCACAATTTAAATCATATTAAAGATTCAGAGTTCTGGTATCAGAGTATAAACACTGTTAATGTTAGCCTTCAGTTGTCTCTATACAGAGTATAGACTATTTTAGTAGAACTTTTGAGCACTGAAGTAATAGCAAGGCAGTAATAGGTAACTACAGAGCCATATGATTAAGGGTAAATGTTGAAATATTGAAATGTATGCATATGATGAGTCTTAGCGAAGTAATGGAATCGATTAAGGCTACTGAGCTAAAGGGCCTAATGGGTTGAGAAGCTGGTTAAAACCTGAAAAGCATGTAATTATGAGTCGTACAGGAGGATAGATGTTAATTGTGCTAAAAGTACTAAATGTATATGAGGAGATAGTTGTTTGTTGCTGGTGACTTTTTCTTTTCTAGTTTGAATTTTATTTGTTAAAGGTCTACTTACCCATGTGTTTGAAATATGAGTTAAGTATTTTTATGCAATTTTATGCAATGCAAGCTATTTAATTTTATCTGAGTTAATCTCTTTTTCCTTTTCTGTATTAGATTTCTTTTCATCTCTTAATTATATATGAATGTATTAATTGATTGATTGATTTACGCGTAAAGTTTTTTCTTGGAAGAAACTGTATCACATTAAATAAATAATAAATAATTGCCTTTGTCCGTCATAGCCATTTGGGACAGAAATGCTCCTGTCGTCAAATGACATAGCGGCAAAATGACCATTTACAAGCTGCTAAGCAGGCATAAAGTCCCTCATCCCCTCAATTGTCCACATTAAGATTCGGAGAGACCACCCTATTCTGCTGTGCAGGAACAAATACTGCCTTGCCAAATTATCTGTGTAGTGTGACTGAACAGCAAGGCTTAGAATTAAGAGACTGCGAGTGGTGAAGGGTTCAGCTGAGCACACAGAGCACGGTGAACAATGCAATTTAGGTAGAATGCATACAAAGTTATTTGTTTAGCCCTTAGAAAAACTCTTATTAATGAACAACCACAGGTAAGTAACACACTAAAGCATTCTCTTCTAATATATATACGTTCATCTTGGTGATCTCTGCTAAGAGTACTAACACAGTTGAAATGACTTTCCAATACACTGTAAGCGCAGCAAAGCTAGTGAATTTAAAGAAATAGAACCAGGTAAGTAATTAATAACAGGCCAGAACCCCACTGTTCAAGGATGGGCAAGGGAGAGATGGGGCTAGGATGTTATGCCCATACAATCCTATTTACATGAGGGGTTGGTGGGGATGTTATGTTTTCTAACCACGTTCTACTCTCAGGGACCACTGTAGGTGTTCCTGAAATCTCTGGGTCTTCTGTATTCGTGCCTTAGTTCTGTTAGAGGAAGCCCAGGATTTACAGGTGGAGGTTACTTCAGGTGTCTGGCTATTGGGTTCCACTAGTTCACGCCTACATGCTCCAATGGACTGCATATGGACAGATGAGAACCCAGGACACAGACCTCAGCATTAACCCTCAGGCAACTACCTCAGAGGATTCCCAGGGCACAATGCAGGCTGCAACCAGAGATGGCCACTTGATGAAAATGGTGGAAGCTGACCCTAGTGGTGGAAACAAAGACACTTGTCCATATTCGTGGTCACGAGCTACAACTTCAGGGAAATGCTGCTTGTTCCATAAGCTTAAGTTCTGCAGAGTCCCAAGGCTCCACCCAGGACAGCGACTGCTGCATTGACGTAAACCAGTAGGATGTCTGGCTAGTCCACATATTAGCTCTGGGACTGTTAACGGAGCTTCCAGTCATTGGATCTTCGAGCAGAGGTCTTAGTCAGGAAAGGTTCATCACCACAGCAAAAAGTAGTGTCCCATCGTCTATGGAGATAAAACAGCAAAAAGAAAAATCTTTGCTCACACGCATTTCACCCAATGTCTTACTCTCAAATAGTCTGTTACTACTCTGTATTCGCTAGTTTAAATTTATGCCAAAAGCCAAAAAATAACTACTATGGAAACCAAATCTCCAACTCCCATAACCCTAGCAGGGAACTCCACAGGATCATCACAGAATTCAAGACTCATAGCTGCACAATTACCCCCTCCCATTCCCAAACACTCTGTAATGCAATGTCTGCCCACTTTCACAACATCGCTATTGACAGACACCCTTCCATTGTCTCTAAAATAGCATTGTACACCCCCTGCTCCCCTACACAGCTCCACCCTTCCTCAACTCACACTGCCGATACTATTCTCCTTCTCTCCCATTTCCCACACTGAGTTCTTGAAACGTCTAGACAAAAGTCACTTTTCCAGTTCCCCCAGAGACTCTCTGTTCTCCCTCACTCCTTCAAAACATCCTATCTGCCACCTATGCAGACAGTGCTGCACATCCCATAATTAAACATTCTTTCTTCTGGCATCTTCCTGTAATCCTTCAAAACCTCCTATGTCAAGCCCCTTCTCATAAAACCCACTCTCGACTGCTTCCTTCCTTCCGACTAACGCCCTATCTGGAACACCTGCTTCATTGCCAAACTCCTAGACTGCACAGCACACACGCAGCTTGGCCTCTTCACAAAATTCAACTGCCTTCTAGAACCTGCCCAATCTGGCTTCAGACCCTGTCGAGCAACAGTCCTCTCTTGTGGTTATCTGGGATGACTTAAAAAGAACAGCTGACTCAGAAGGCTGCTCTGCACTTATCCTCCTTGACCTGCTGCCTTTGATACTATGGACCATGCCATACGCACGGACAGACTTCACTCTCTAGGCATCAGAGACTCAGCTCTTCCTTCCTATCCAACTGCTCTCAAATTATGCTCCCTCTTCTCCTCCCCTGCTTGCCCTGTTCCCAATGTTGACCCTCTGGGTGCCTCCCTGTCACCTCTCCTCTTCATTGTCTACTTTAGTCTCCTATCAACACTAATCTGCTCTCATCATCTTACCTGCTATAACTAAGCTGATGACACACAGATAATTCTCAAGATCCCCAAATCACCAGCCTTCCCCCGCCCTGACCTCGCCTTCTGCCTCCCTGAAATTGACCAATGGGTGACGAATAACCACCTCATCCTCAATCTAGCCAAAACTGAAATACTAATATGTGGCAAAACTTTTCTCCTTCACCAACCAAGCACCTAGCCACACTCCCTAGGAACCCCACCCACAGCATCCACATCCGTAAAGAACCTTGGATGCACCCTGGAGTCGGACTGATCACTATCTTCCCACGTCAACACTGTGTCCAGAACCTGTCACTTCCACCTATGCATCTTCAGGTGAATCTTACCCTATCTCTCCCACCCTCACAGAGTCTCTGCAATCCTTGCTTACATCCTTTCCTGCTTAGACTATGCTAATTCCCTCTATCTTGGCACTCCAGCTTGTAATCTCAGGAAACTCCAATGAATCCAAAACTCTGCCGCTAGACTCCTCCTCACCATCGCACCCAGAGAACACATTGGCCCGGCCACTGGCTCCCTATCTGCCGACGGGTGACCTTTAAGGCCATGTGGATCAAACATTGTGCCCTCCATAATACTGGCCCAGAATTCCTCCAGGGCAAGCTCATATGCTGCCAACCCACCAGAAACCTTAGAGCTTCTTCTGCATTCCTCCTAGTGATCCTCCTTTGCAAATCCTTTGCAATGGGAGGATCCACCTTGTCCATCCAAGCTCCTACCATATGGAACTCCCTTCCACTACACATCCACTGCAATGATGATTGCCACTCTTTCATAAAAGTCCTCAAAACCAGGTTATTCCCTGCGGCTACCTGAAGATCTTCTCCCCTTCTCTCCCTCGTCATGACATCATTTGCCTTTCAAAGCTTTTTGCATCCAGCATATATCCATCAGAGCAGGGTAAAATTCAACTCTCAGAACATTCGGGACGATCAAAATTTGCTCAACAACAGCAAAAGGCATAGCGCCAAGCGGGAGATCAAGGTACGTAGGCACGCACCGCTAGGTGGACACCCCCTGCAGGCACAGCATCCCACCCACATTCTTTCACCCATATTCCACTCTAATACACAAAGCACAACTGCCATCAGAAGGCAGCTATCACCTATGATAACATTCGGTCTAGCTGGACGCACAAGGGATCTTTGGCACTAGAATGCAGCTTCGACTATGACAAAATTCAGTCAAGTTGATCACTCAATGACTCTCTTACAGTAACACTCCTGACCTCCCCCAGCACCCTTCTATATGCATGACTTCTTGGGTTGCTTAATGGAGCACGGCTAGCCAGTGGCGCTTCCAGAAATCATTTATAGGGGTGGCCTGATGAGGCCACAGGAAATGTTGGGGTGGTACACCAAAACAAACACATAACTGAATTTCTTGGGCCTGGGTCCAAAATACCTTCAACTTTCCTTCCGTAAATACCTTCCCACTCGAGCTCTTCGCTCCTCCACCTCCAACTCCCTCAGGGTCTGTAGCTTCTCCAAGCAACGAGTTTGTGGCAGATCTCTTTCCTCAGCAGGGGCCTTCCTCTGGAACAGCCTCCCTGCCACTCTGAAACTTGAGGAGAACCATCCCTGGTTCCGGAAGCACCTCAAGACCTTCCTCTTTGCTTCTACCTTCGCTCCCCCTGCCCCCTGCACTTGGGTCTGTATCTGTTACCCTACAGTCCCCTTACCTGATCTTACCAGAAATCCCTTGTCTGCGCCCAAAACCTGAGCTTGCCACCTTGCTGGCTGCACTACCTTTTGTATTGTTGTACCCCTTGCTCAACACTTTCCACTTTTCCACTCTCCCTTGCACTTCCCCCCTTCCCCTCTCCCTTACACTTTCCCCCCTTCCGTTCCCCCTGCACTTGCACATTCTCAATGTCACTGGGCCGAGTAAGATCATTGTTTTGTCTTCCCTTGTTCCCCTCCCTTGCCTTCCCTTGTTCCCCTCCCTTTCCTCGTCGTGCTCCTCGTAATGTTACCTGCAAGTTTGAGCAACACATCTTTCCTTTACTATTTTCTGTTTCACTGAGAACACAAACCAGGTAAAGTCACCACATGCCAGTGTGCATAAAAAAAAATCCAGGCAGTTCAAAAGTTAGACTTTCTTAGGAATACTCTTATTCTTCAGGTAGTGGGTGGGATTGGCCATAGGAATTAGCATGGCCATGGCAGTCAGTGGGCTGGTAAATAAAACGCCCACAAGTGTCCCTCCTCACAAGTCCTGTTCTTCCTAATTGTACTCCATTTCAATAGTTTCAGCTTACAGCTAAAATTTAAAATAGAATGAAGCAAAACTAAGGTAAAAGTGAACCTCTTTGGTCAGTTGCTCCTCTGGTCCTTGGTTGGTCTGGTGAACTCTCCTTTGGTCCTTGGCTCCCTTTCAGGTGAACCTTTGGTCTATCCCTCCTTTGGTTTTTGTCTCTCTGGTGAGTTGGTGGCAAAAACAAGAAGCAAAACGCTTCAATTTTCTGTAAATCAAACAAACAAGTACCTTAGCTACCCGAAACGCACATAACCAGTGCTGCACACAGCTGACAAAATATCTAAAACGGTCACCGTATAGAGCCATATTTTTTAAGATCTGCACTCATCAATGTTGTAACAAAGCAATCTTGGCCTGATCCCTCTCCTACCACATTAGCCCCCTAACCTATTACTTACAGATTCTGAAGCTCCTAGAAAGTGTGAAAATGGCTGATGGTGTGAAATGAAAGACTCCATATCATAGCATAACAGGACATTTAAATAACATGCCATAGCAGCCACTTAGTCTATATGTAATCCGAGCACTGGACATGTTACACGTTATTACAGGGAACACTCCCCCAAAAGAATGTTATGGTGCAAGTGGCACTGTTTAATACACCCGTCCGTTTTTGAGGATAGCCTAAATTATGCTTCTAAAAGTAAGTTTGATATTTACGGACAGGTCTGCAGATCACAAAATATATGTATGAATAGTAAGCACCCGCTCGTCACTTTTGTCCCCCACACTCCGGGCACAGCACGCCAAAATAAAGCACATTTTACTTGATTGTCTGGACATATCGATGGATATACGGAAGGATACGGCCTTGAGTATACGCGAGTATCGGGAAGTACCTGCTTAATGTGTTCCCTGTATGCTTGATGCAAATGATCACATGTGGCTGCACTTTTTGGAACATATACATCGCTTGCGTTGAAGGCGGCACAAGGTCATTTGAAACCGCGCACTCTGCACATCTCTTGCATGGGAAAGGTACATTTCTGAAAAATGCACTGAAGCAGAGACTGTCGAATACCACATAACACTGCCCGAACAGCCCTCATCTGTCAAAAGTTGCTGTGTCTTCATCAGGTCGGATTTATGCGGTTCATTGCATTGCACTAAGCGGATTTCTTACTTTAACAGAGTGACGCTACGAGCCGGTCCAGCCAGTATATGCTTTTAGCCCAAAGGCGTACGCTGCATGTGTGACATACGTTAAGCAGATGGGATGGTTCACAGTGCGTTTTGCAATGGGAATATCTCATTGAAAAATGCTTTGTGCATCAGGCTCACCTATTGATCTCCAAGTGGGTGCAGGTCGCTAGAATACACAGTTCAGTGCAACAAAAAAAAATGTTTTTGCTTGCTTTTTCGCCGAAGTGGCCGTTAGGGGGGCCAGCATTTTTATAAGGGTGGCCGTGGTGTCATGATGCCTACCCCCGGGCATCCGGATCAAGCCCATCAGCCCCGGGAGCAGGCATCCAGATATTTAATAAAACCCCAGCAGCCCCGGCTGGGGGCTGTCTGGGTTCAGTCCTGGCGCCTTAGGCGCCAGGCTCATAATAGAAATCAGTCCTGGCGCCATAGGCGCCAGGCTCATAGTCTTTACTTACCTCATGCAGACCATGCTGCAAATGAATCCAAGCCAACGTCAGGCCTGGATGGGACTATTTTACTAAAGGGACTATTTTTTACTCGGGTGTGGTTCTAGGGACTTCTTACCTGGAACTACTTTGGAGGCTATTTAAACCACGCCTGAACAGCAGCGCATGCTTCGCGTTATTCTGCATCCAGCAGCGTAACGCTCACCGTGCCTGCAGTCAGCATCCAGTCTTCAGCCACGCCCGTCTCGAATCCAGAGCTCCTAGCAATAGAAGAAAGAAGAAGGAAAGGTTAGAAAACAGATATTATTTCAATCCTTACCTGAATTCCGGATCCATCACGTCTTCGAACTTGAAAAGGAGGTTATTCTACACGCGTCGTATCGTCAGCTGCAGCGCTGCGCCATACTCACCAGTCCTCACAGCATTTTTCGATCCGGCGCAGCCTCCATCATTTCTCTGCCGAATTCCAGCATACCTAGGGGACAAAAAAAACATAAGGTGAGCCGAAAAAGCCAACAAATACAACCTCTCCACCATAGACTTACCTGATTAACAACCGGAGGCATTATTCTGTAATAAACCGCAACTTCTTACGCCGCACCTGTAAGGAGAGAGAAACCAGCAATTTAAACACACGCATCTTTTGCCGGACAGTGTTGGGTAATACAGACTCTTACCTGAACACCATCAGCTGCCACAAGACAATCTTCCCTTGGACCCAGCTGCAACACAAGAAAGGAATGTACAAGAGTGAACATCAGACATATTGAACTCTTTGAACTTTATACTTACGGGTTCTCGGCTGGAACCTCGGAGTCATTATTCATCCGGAACTCTTCCAACGCCTTCAAACCAGTGAAGTAACTGGTATCTACACGCCCCTGCATTCCACGCAGGATGGAGAGCTCATCATTTCCAAACATAAGGTGAGCTTACTGAAAGTGAATTGGTGGTGATTAGTGGGGAGAACAGTGGGGTGCCATTACTAGAATCCATTGGTGGCTAAATCCCTTTCTCCACTTGCAGGAGAATACTTCTATGGGTGAAGCAGACAAGGTTGGGCGGTCCAGTCCAGTCTGTCATCTCTGCACTACGCTTCACGTTGGAGGAGGTCGCAGCTGTCCGGGTCCGATCGACGCCCCTGTGGGAGCCAGGTGAGCGTAACAGAACGCGAAGCCTATCTACAAAACCCCACCCAGGTGTTATGGAAACCTCCAAAACAGACCAACTAGCCCAATTATTAGGGGAATTTAGGGCGGTAGTGCACTCTATGCGCCACGAGACTAATGCCCTCAGGAGAGAACTGATTGTGTCAAAGGAACGCACAGATGATCTTGCTAGACAACTGCTGCAAAATCAAGCTGGGCAACCATCCCTAGCTGGATTCGGGGGAAACCCAGCTCCTGTTTCTTCGAGCAATCCTGTGCAAGTAATCCTACCAGGGGCTATTCCTTTGGCTCCACCCGAACGCTTTGCTGGAGACCCAAAAAGGTTTGCAGTGTTTATGAATCAATGCCGCTTACACTTTTTAAGCAGACCTGGAGCTTTTCCAAATGACCAAGCCAAAGTAGCCTTTGTACTATCATATCTTAGTGGCAGCGCAGCTGACTGGTCAATTCCACTAGTCAACCAGGATGACCCTCTTCTTCGGAATTTTCAGGGTTTTCAAAGAAGCAAGGAAAGACTGTTCACCAGACATTCACAGGGACAGGCCCTGGATAATTAACTTTTATCCCTACAACAGGGTAATCAGGACCTGCTCACCTATATCGCAACCTTCAAGAGGTTGGTGGTGAAAACCGGATGGCCTGAGGAGAAACGAATTACATTATTTCATCGTGGGCTTCAGGGAGAACTCAAAGATGTTTTGGCTCAAGTTGTGAACCCACCTCAGGATTGCGCAGAATATATAGACTTAGTGGTCCAGTTAGACCACAGACTTCAGAATAGAAAGGCTGATCGAGCTAAGTTCGAGAGTCGGGTATGGGTTAAACCCAATGTTACCCCCAAAGGACCCTTAACTCAAAAGGAAAGAGAAAAGAGACGGCAGATGCAATTGTGCCGGTACTGTGGAACCGCAGGACATTTTCTACGGGATTGCCCTATAAAACCACCCAAGAAAGTAGTTGGAGTTGCTGACAAAAGTTAAATAGAGCCTGATTCGGGAAACGACCACGCCCGACAAGCATAGAGGTCCGCTTGCCGAGCTTAAAGAAGGACACTCAGACCTCCCACCTAATTATACCAATGGTCCTAATTGATCCAAGGCAGCCATCACGTATACACGCAGTAAGGGCATACATTGATAGCGGGGCCGTAGGAAACTACATGGACCACGAATTGGCCTCAAGGATGAATCTACCCCTTTGCAAAAAGACCGCTTCGGATGTCATCACCACAGTCGATGGAAGTGAAATTGCCTCTGGGCCTGTAACTCATTCCACTACTGAGCTGACACTGTTGGGTCAAGATGGGCATTGAGAAACTATTGTGTTTGATTTAATCAAGGCCCCGCAATTCCAAATAATTCTGGGTATGCCATGGTTGGAAACACATAATCCTTGTATTGATTGGCGAGAGAAGAGAGTGACCTTCCCAGATTGTGCACACACCTGTTACCCGGAAAAAACCTTGAACAAAAGTCTGGCCACCGGTACTAATCCAGTTGTGCAGTTACCTCAGGAATATCAAGAATTTCAAGATGTTTTTTAAAAAGAACAGGCAAATACCTTACCACCTCACACATCATACGATTGTCAAATCGACCTAGTACCCGGTGCACAACCTCCATGCAGTAGAATCTACGCCCTTACGGAACCCGAAAATCTTTACTTACGACAATATCTGGACCAATACCTTGCTAATAGCTTCATTCGTCCATCCAAATCTCCTGCATCCTCAGCTCTATTCTTCGTGCCTAAAAAGGAAGGTGACCTTAGAACGTGCATAGACTACCGCGCATTAAATCAGATTACGGTAAAAAAACGATACCCTTTGCCTCTGATCCCCGAATTACTAGACCAAGTAAAGAATGCTTGTATCTACACTAAGTTAGACCTTCGAGGGGCATATCATCTGGTACGTGTAAAGAAAGGCGATGAATGGAAGACTGCCTTTCGCACCAAGTACGGGTTATTCGAATACCAGGTGATGCCCTTCGGGTTGTGCAATGCACCAGCAGCCTTCCAGTATTTTATGAACGATGTCCTTCGTGAACTCATTGACGTCTGTGTTGTCGTATACATGGACGATATTCTAGTGTACTCCTCCTCAGAATCAGACCACGTGAAGCACGTTCGTGCAGTCCTTGAGAAACTACACCAGCACAAGTTATACGCAAAATTGGAGAAATGTGTTTTTCATTCTACAGAAGTTGAATTCCTGGGATTTATCCTGACTCCAAAAGGAGTTCGAATGGACTCTCGAAAGGTGGACGCAATCCTCAAGTGGCCATCACCCAGTTCAGTTAAAGGAGTACAAAGCATGCATGGATTTGCTCCTTTCTATCGCAGATTTATTCCTGAATTCTCACATATTGTACACCCCATCACAGCACTTTTGCGAAAAAACAAATGTTTTTTGTGGACTGAAGAGGCTGAAAGAGCCTTCCAAGAGCTAAAATCGAGATTCACATCTGCACCTTTCTTAAAGCATCCACGCCCTGAGCTTCCATACATAGTTGAAACCGATGCATCCAGTTTAGCCATGGTAGCTGTCCTGTCCCAGAAGGATCCCGAAACCGGTCAACTTCATCCAGTAGCATTCTGGTCAAGAAAGTTCTCAGCACCCGAATTAAACTATGCGGTTACTGATAAGGAGTTATTAGCCATCAAAACCGCCTTCAAGGCTTGGCGGCATTATCTTCTCAGTGCCAGGCATACCATCACAGTAATCACCGATCATAGGAATCTGCAGTATTTGAAAACAGCAAAGGCCCAATCATCGCGTCAACTTCGGTGGGCATTATTCTTTGCCGAATTCGATTTCGTGATCACTTATCGACCAGGTTGTAAAAATGGCAAGGCAGATGCCCTATCCCGAATAGGGATGGGAGAAGTATATTCGAACCCGGAACCGGTGCCTATAATTTCAGAACAAAGAATTCTTGGCATAACTACTCTACAGACTCTAGAAGACATTCACTTAAAAATCCAACAACTTTTTGATCCAGCAGCCCTGCAGGACTGGGTAAAGAAGGCCAAGATTATTCAGTCATCAATGACCTGCCTTTTCTACCACACAAGGAACTACAAGAACTAGTCATCTCCAATTATGATGACACCCTTATGGAAGAACACCCAGGTATTGCAAAAACTGAAGCTAAAATTAAAAGACAATTCTGGTGGCCCACCTGGCGAAAGGACGTAAAGTCATTTGTGATGTCTTGTGGTATCTGCGCCCAAAACAAAAGTCAGAAGAAAAAACCAGCTGGCCTTTTACAACCTTTGGATATTCCACCTACACCATAGCACACCTTGTCTTTAGACTTCATTACAGATGTACCTCCGTGTAATGAATTTAACAACATTCTAGTTATTGTGGATCTTTTTTCCAAAATGGCCCACTTTATTCCTTTAAAAGGATTACCTTCCACTTCGATTTTGGCCAAGGAATTTCTCAAAAACATTGTTCGAATCCATGGATTTCCTTCCGTATTGGTCTCTGACCGAGGTAGTCAATTCATTTCGCAAATTTGGAAGAAATGCTGTCAAGAGGCGCAAATCGACGTAAGGCTATCAACCAGTCACCACCCCCAAACTGATGGTCAGACGGAGAGGACCAACCAGACTCTTGAACAATACCTACGTTGTATGCTACACCAAACCGAAAGCAATTGGAAAGATATTTTATGGATTTCCGTATACACATACAATAACTCTGTAAATTCAGGAACCAGACAAAGCCCCTTTTATACCATATATGGACATCATCCTTGAACCTCAGAACTCGAGTCGCCTCAACACTTAGAAATGCCTGCAGTGACTCATGTGCACTCTACTATTACACAAGCCTTTAAGGAAGCAATAGAACACTTAAAACAAGCAAAGGAGAAATACAAGAAAAATGCTGATCGACATAGAAGTGAAACTCCACAATACCAGATTGGAGATCAAGTTTGGCTGGCTACAAAACACATACTTCTAAAGGGAACTCGAACTTTCAATCCTAGATATTTGGGACATTACACCATTAAGGCCATTATCAACCCGGTGGCCGTCAAATTGGAATTGCCCTCTAGTATGCGGATTCATCCTGTCTTTCATGTTTCACTTCTAAAACCAGTTCAACCTGGGACAAGATTAACCAAACCACCTGACCCCATCCTAATAGATGGAGAACCTGAATTCGAGGTAAGGAATATTCTGGACTCTAAGATGGTTAAATCAAGACCTTTTTATTTAATCGACTGGAAGGGTTACGGACCACAAGAAAGGTCATGGGAGCCTGGTGACCACGTTCATGCACCTTGGTTGGTGAAGAAATTCAATCGGAACGTCCCAGACAAACCAGGACCAAGGGGAAGAGTAACTTTAGGAGGGGCCTTGGGGGGGAGTGCTGTCATGATGCCTACCCCCGAGCATCCGGATCGAGCCCATCAGCCCCGTAAGCCGGCATCCAGATATTTAATAAAACCCCAGCCACACCGGCTGGGGGCTGTCTGGGTTCAGTCCTGGCGCCTTAGGCGCCAGGCTCATAATAGAAATCAGTCCTGGCGCCATAGGCGCCAGGCTCATAGTCTTTACCCACCTCATGCAGACCATGCTGCAAATGAATCCAAGCCAACGTGAGGCCTGGATGGGACTATTTTACTACAGGGACTATTTTTTACTTGGGTGTGGTTCTAGGGACATCTTACCTGGAACTACTTTGGAGGCTATTTAAACCGTGCCCGAACAGCAGCACATGCTTCGCGTTATTCTGCATCCAGCAGCGTAACGCTCACCGTGCCTGCAGTCAGCATCCAGTCCTCAGCCACGCCCGTCTCGAATCCAGAGCTCCTAGCAGTAGAAGAAAGAAGAAGGAAAGGTTAGAAAACAGATATTATTTCAATCCTTACCTGAATTCCGGATCCATCATGTCTTCGAACTTGAAAAGGACATTATTCTAAACGCGTCGCATCGCCAGCTGCAGCGCCGCGCCATACTCACCAGTCCTCACAGCATTTTTCGATCCGGCGCAGCCTCCATCATTTTCTCAGCCGAATTCCACCATCTAGGGGACAAAAGAAACATAAGGTGAGCGGAAAAAGCCAACAAATACAACCTCTCCACCATAGACTTACCTGATTAACAACCGCAGGCATTATTCTGTAACAAACCGCAACTTCTTACGCCGCACCTGTAAGGAGAGAGAAACCAGCAATTTAAACACATGCATCTTTTGCCGGACAGTGTTGGGTAATACAGACTCTTACCTGAACACCATCAGCTGCCACAAGACAATCTTCCCTTGGACCAGCTGCAACACAAGAAAGGAATGTACAAGAGTGAACATCGGACATATTGAACTCTTTGAACTTTATACTTATGGGTTCTCGGCTGGAACCTTAGAGTCAATATTCATCTGGAACTCTTCCAACGCCTTCAAACCAGTGAAGTAACTGGTATCTACGTGCCCTTGCATTCCATGCAGGATGGAGAGCTCATCATTTACAAACATAAGGTGAGCTTACTGAAAGTGAATCATTAGTGGGGAGAACAGTGGGGTGCCATTACTAGAATCCACGGGTGGCTAAATCCCTTTCTCCACTTGCAGGAGAATACTTCTACGGGTCAAGCAGACGAGGTTAGGCGGTCCAGTCCAGTCTGTCATCTCTGCACTCCGCTTCACGTTGGAGGAGGTTGCAGCTGTCTGGGTCCGATCGACGCCCCTGTGGGAGCCAGGTGAGCGTAACACGTGGCCTCCCTGGCCACCCCTTGGCGGCGCCCCTGCGGCTAGCCCACCTAATTCCCTATCTCAGCCTAGTACTTGGACTCTGGACCGTGAGTTCATTCACCCACAAGCACATTGAGGCTATACTAATGGGATAAAGGTGCAATATAAATGACAAACTGCTACTACTACAACCTACTTCAATAATACAAGTCCAGCTTGAGGTCAAAATGTAGCACAGAGACTTTCAACTCACTCATGCAAGGCATCTCCCCATCTGTAGCGAAAACTGGTTAGATCCTACTGTTTTAAAGAAGCTCACACTTAACCCAGATGACCTAGAAAACAATCATCTAATCACTCATCTACCCTTCAATATCAAGATCATACATAAATTCGTCATGCTCTAATTACACATAACGATATTCCAACAAAACCTACTTCAAGAATACCAGTCTGGCTTCTGACCAAGATGCAGCATGGAGACTGCCACCACCCAGGTCTTTGCTGAGGCACTCCTCATCATTGAGAAGGGAAAAACATCTCATGTTCTTGCTTGACCACTTTGCTGCATTTGCCATGGTGGTCCACTAATTGCTATTCATGGCTCTGTCCTGCTGCATGGGATTCCATCCACAGCCCTTCAATGGTTTGACCTCTAACTCACCGACATACACATGCGCATCTGTAGATTCCAATAACGCCCTTTGACTGTCCGCATCCCTCAAGGCTCCATCCTCTTCCCTATCATCTTCAACCTTTACATGAGCCAATGGCATCCCTCTTGATGAACTTCAACATCAAAATCTACCAGTATGCTGATGAAACACAAATATACCTGAAGGTGAAATGCCTCAATTATTTTCACCTTTTGAAAGACTAGTTCTCAACCATTTCAGTCTGAATGCAAAGTGCCTACTTTAAACTCAACCTTACCAAAACAGAGATCTTCCACCTCAGATGCATCTCCAAATGCACCCAAGTTCCAAACTGGTTTATACAGATGGGTCTCATTGGCTTCTCCCCACAACTTCCCCTAAAGCAAAGTCCCTCTGATTCACCATCAGAAATGTATTTACCCTCCTATGTGGTACATATAGCCTAGACATAAACAAAAACAGAATCCTTATAAAATGTGATCCCAAAATAACAATATGTGTCATCACTGTACTTACTTCTTTTCTGTTTCCAAACCCATTTTCACCTGTCTTCTTCCCGTGTCTTTACCTTTTCATTGTCCATCAGAAAACACTTTGAATATAGCTTCCCATACCACTCTGACATTGACATCTTTAGCCTTCCAGCAAAATGTTTCCACATTCTGGTTCCTTCAGTCACAGTCCCTCATCCCAGCCCTAGTCCCTCTTCCTAGTCTTTGTCCCTCATCCTAGTCCTAGTCTTGTGTCCTTGTCTCTCATCGTAATCCCTAGTATTTAGTGCAATGTCAAAGTACTAGGCCTTTTTCTTAGCCCGGGTCGCTCTTCCTAGTCTCTTGTCATCTGCTTATTCCTTTGTCCTCCTCCTGGTCCACCATACCAGTCTCTTCTCATCTCTCATCCTAGTCCCTCGTTTGTTTTCTTTTTCTAGTCTCTTGTCCTAGACCCTCCTCTCTAGTCTCTTGTTCCAATTTCACATACTAAGCCCACATCCATGTATCTAGTCCTAGTCGCCTGTTTTAGCACTAGTCCATTTTGTGCCTTGGCCCTAGTCTCTCAGGCACAGCCTCTGAGTCAGTCCCAATCACAGTCACTCTCCCTCATCCCTCCTTTCTATCATGTCATCAATCTTTTCTTCTTCTCCCCTTCATTATTTCTCCCTTTCTCTGTTTGTCTCTCTTTCTTACTTGCCTGCTCTATCTTTCTCTCCGTTTCCCTCAATCTATATGGGATATGGATGTGCTGTTTGGCATGGAAATGGAGTAAGAGAAGGCAAACAAAATTAAAGGGTGCATGGGGAGTTGGATGCTGAAAGAATAAGATGTGATGGTATCTAAGAGAAGAATGCTCTGTTATGTAGATTCAACCAGCTCCATGCCTGCTATGTTTGGAGGGTTTGGAGTATGAATGAAACATAATCAAGGTCTAGTATATCATGTATCGTTGTATTCAATTTCAGAGTGGTGCAGTCCTAATTTCTGGCCATTTTGTAAACCCACTGTTAGAGGTTACATCAGTCTGATGGCCATTGGTTACAACCAGGAGTAATTTGGGCTTGAAAGTATCTTTTAGGACTATTCATGATGTCATGCCATACGGTACTGTTATGAAAAGCATTGTATAGGCCTCCTTAGCAAGCACTGTATACTGCCAGCTTCATGCCTCAGCTGCCGGTGTAACATTTTAGTTTTATTCAATCAGCAAACAGATGTTAACATAAATGCTCACTTAATAATAGTCAAACACAATGACCAACCCTTCAGCTTAAATGCTTTTGAGCTGGACACATTTTTTTGGGGGCTGACCCCAATGTATGCTGTTCATGTAAAATGCAGTAAACAAATGTAAAAGAGAAACCATTTAGCTTTTCCAATGTGTTTCTTTTCTTTTGCTCACCCTAGGGATGAACATTTCTTAACTTATATCTTTGTTATTTACTAGCAAAAAATACCTGTTCTCCGAATGGGTTCTATGAACAAACATAACAACACTCTCATCAATTGTTGAAAATCAATGATCCTGTAGGTCACTGTTCCTATTCGCTTATCGCTTGATGTGCTTTGCACTCTGAAGTAAACTGCACTGAGAATGGGAGTGTGTGGCTGGCTGACATACCCCTGAGCAGAAGATGGGAGAGGCTACTTTGCTTTCTTCACATCTCTTGCCTCACCCCTGGGTGGTGCAGTTCGTTGTGGTGCATTGAGGTGCAAACGTTCCGGAAACCATGCATTCTAGGGTTGAGAACCGGTCCTTCTACAACCACATTGCTGTTTTGCCGATTTCAGGCATCCGCCTCATGTGTGAAGGTGCTGAAATCCAGGGAAAGGAGAGGGGTGTCCAAATGTCATGTAGCCAGTAATGTCTGGAGGGTCCTAACAGGTAACTTTGTGAAGTTTGGTGCAGCAGGGCGGAACGGTGTGGAATTGTATGAGGAACACTGCTTCGTAAATTTTGACTTGAGCTGAAATCCAGGGAAAGGGGCAGAGTGTCCACATGTCATGTAGCTAGTAATGTCCAGAGGGTCCTAACAGGTAACTATGCACAAGTTGGTGAAGATTGGTGAAACAGTGTGGAAATGTATGAGGAACTGTTTGCCAAACCACAAACCCACAACCGAAATCCAGGGAAAGGGGTGGGGTGTCCAAATATCATGTAGCCACTAATGTCTGGAGGGTCCTAACAGGTAACTATGGAAAATGTGGTGCAGATTGGTGAAACAGTGTGGCATTGTATAAGCTACAAAGCTCCATCAAGCCATAAACCCACAAACAAATATTGGCCCACATTACAACACCAGTGCTAAACCATGGTGCTATTAGCACCATGGTTGGTGCCGGTGTTGTAACGAGTCCGCCATGGTGAAATGGGGAAATACCTCCCCATTCCAAGGTTGGCGGGGCGGTATTTCCCCATTTCACCATGGCCCTTCCCCATTCCCATTTTTGCCCCATAGGGCTCAATGGGAATGGGGAAGGCGGCAATTACGGTACCGCAAATTGCAGTACCGTAATTGCCTGCGAGGTCCCTTTGCGGGTCCCTACTTTAACGGCTGGTCCAGACCAGCTGTTCACGTTGAGTCACGCAAAGGGACCTCGTAGTAAGGCGCTAAGTGGTTAACGGCGCTGCAGCCTTTTACGGCGCCATTAACCACTTAGAGCCAGGGTCGTTATGAGGCCCATTGACTTTTGCTGACATCCGGGGAATAGGATGGGGTGTCCACATGGCCACATGGCTACATGGCATATAGCCAGTAATGTCCAGAGGGTCCTAACAGGTGACTGTGCAAAATGTGCTGCCGATTGGGGAAGCGGTGTGGAATTGGATATATATACATATCTATATAATCACTAATAAAAACATTGTTAAAGGGACGTTATGGTTAAGTTGCACTAGGAGAAAACTATGAAATTCACTGGAAAAACGTTGTTACAGGGACGTTATGGTTTCAGGTAAAACCGAACCCCCACCCCCCCCCCCCGAAATTCGCCAGTTATGGTAAGCTAAACAACCAGTGTGCACTGCAAGGACTAACACCCATGACATCAAAGATGCGATCACAAATCTCATTGATGACATCACTGATGACATCACATGTGTGGCTGCCCCTTTTTTGTTCACTGACATAAGTAGGCCATAAGTAGGCCAGATGCTTTCCTTCACTACCAGTCAGGAAGTAACAAATCAAAAGGTTCTGTCTTTGTGCAAAGGCACCCTTCTCATATGTTCTTGCTACTACTTTCCTCATGGTTCACTCACATCATATGATACATATACATAAAGGGGAAGAAGAAAGCGTAAAACAAAGCAATCATTTCTGTGCATGAAGGCAATCAGTTATGTTATGAACACTTTCTGGTAATACTGCTCCTTGTTTGCCTAGTGTAATTTCCCTGTATATGCTCATATTTGTATGCATTGTGGTGTCTTTATGTTTTCTGTGCAGTAGTGCAATTATGTAGTTATTAAGGCAATGGTACCTACCTCTTACAAGTTTCACAGTACCCAAAACTCTAAAACGAAAACATTCATGATGTCACTATGTAACATGGGAAGATTTTCAAGATTACATTTCTAAGGGGCATGGTGCAGATAATGGCTAGGTGTCCATATGAGTTGGTTCATGTACTGAAGGAAGTCTGTAATACAATGGTGTGTACTGCAATGAATGAACTACTTATCTCATGATAGTTCTTCAATGATCTTTGATAGTTTTCTGCCACCATTACAATAACAATCCCTCGTGGAG
Organism: Ambystoma mexicanum; assembly: GCF_040938575.1. Classification (NCBI taxonomy): domain Eukaryota; kingdom Metazoa; phylum Chordata; class Amphibia; order Caudata; family Ambystomatidae; genus Ambystoma; species Ambystoma mexicanum. Next base: position 349,503,768 of record NC_090922.1, read on the forward strand.
GCTTTCCATGAACACTAAATGCACATATGATGTAATCAGTGATGCCATCAATGAGATTTGTTATGGCATTTTTGATGTCATGGGTGTTAGTCCTTGCACACTAGTGGCACGAGTTATGGTTGCTTAGCTTACCATAACTGACGAATTTCGATTTTTTTCGGTTTTACCTGTAACCATAACGTCCCTGTAACAATGTTTTTCCATAGAATTTCATAGGTTTTTTGCTAGTGCAACCTAACCATAATGTCCCTTTAACAATGTTTTTGTTAGTGAATTTCATAGGTTTTTAGTAGGGCACTGTAACCAGTACGTTGCTTTAGCATAGTGTTTTCTGTAAAGAAGATAGCTTTTTGGTACAGCAATGGAACCATAATGTCCCGTTAACAACGATTTGTTACTGATTCCTTGACTGCCCTCATGATAAACGTGTGGAAAGGCCAAATTGTGTGGTGTATGTATCATTTGCACCACACCTTCCTTTTCCGAATAGTGTTGGTGTATCTTACCAATTACAGATGTACATGGTAAATGTTGGTGAGTGTTTCAGTAGTTTCTCTTTTTGTGTTAACATTACATGGTGAATCTGTGATGCACAGTACTGGCCGCGATGACTACAGATGAGCAATATGAACGTTTCCTAGGGAAACTGCACCTGGTCGGCGTATGTGCAAGCACACTGCAAGTATCAGATGGGTCTCATTGGCTTCTCCCCACAACATTCCCCTAAAGCAAAGTCCCTCTGATTCACCATCAGAAATGTATTTACCCTCCTATGTGGTACATATAGCCTAGACATAAACAAAAACAGAATCCTTTTAAAATGTGATCCCAAAATAACAATATGTGTCATCACTGTACTTACTTCTTTTCTGTTTCCAAACCCATTTTCACCTGTCTTCTTCCCATGTCTTTACCTTTTCATTGTCCATCAGAAAACACTTTGAATATAGCTTCCCATACCACTCTGACATTGACATCTTCAGCCTTCCAGCAAAATGTTTCCACATTCTGGTTCCTTCAGTCACAGTCCCTCATCCCAGCCCTAGTCCCTCTTCCTAGTCTTTGTCCCTCATCCTAGTCCTAGTCTTGTGTCCTTGTCTCTCATCCTAATCCCTAGTATTTAGTGCACTGTCAAAGTACTAGGCCTTTTTCTTAGCCCGGGTCGCTCTTCCTAGTCTCTTGTCAACTTCCTATTCCTTTGTCCTCCTCCTGGTCCACCATACCAGTCTCTTCTCATCTCTCATCCTAGTCCCTCTTTTGTTTTCTTTTTCTAGTCTCTTGTCCTAGACCCTCCTCTCTAGTCTCTTGTTCCAATTTCACATCCTAAACCCACATCCATGTATCTAGTCCTAGTCGCCTGTTTTAGCACTAGTCCATTTTGTGCCTTGGCCCTAGTCTCTCAGGCACAGCCTCTGAGTCAGTCCCAATCACAGTCACTCTCCCTCATCCCTCCTTTCTATCATGTCAGCAATCTTTTCTTCTTCTCCCCTTCATTATTTCTCCCTTTCTCTGTTTGTCTCTCTTTCTCACTTGCCTGCTCTCTCTTTCTCTCAGTTTCCCTCAATCTATATGGGATATTGATGCGCTGTTTGGGATGGAAATGGAGTAAGAGAAGGCAAACAAAATTAAAGGGTGCATGGGGAGTTGGATGCTGAAAGCATAAGATGTGATGGTATCTAAGAGAAGAATGCTCTGTTATGTAGATTCAACCAGCTCCATGCCTGCTATGTTGGGAGGGTTTGGAGTATGAATGAAACATAATCAACGTCTAGTATATCATGTATCGCTGTATTCAATTTCAGAGTGGTGCAGTCCTAATTTCTGGCCATTTTGTAAACCCACTGTTAGAGGTTACATCATTCTGATGGACATTGGTTACAACCATTAGTAATTTGGGCTTGAAAGTATCTTTTAGGACTATTCATGATGTCATGCCATAAGGTACAGTTATGAAAAGCATTGTATAGGCCTCCTTAGCAAGCACTGTATACTGCCAGCTTCATGCCTCAGCTGCCGGTGTAACATTTTAGTTGTATTCAATCAGCAAACAGATGTTAACATAAATGCTCACTTAATAATAGTCACACACAATGACCAACCCTTCAGCTTAAATGCTCTTGAGCTGGACACATTTTTTGTGGGGCTGACCATAATGTATGCTGTTCATGTAAAATGCAGTAAACAAATGTAAAAGAGAAACCATTTAGCTTTTCCAATGTGTTTCTTTTCTTTTGCTCACCCTAGGGATGAACATTTCTTAACTTATATCTTTGTTATTTACTAGCAAAAAGTACCTGTTCTCCGAATGGGTTCTATGAACAAACATAACACCACTCTCATCAATTGTTGAAAATCAATGATGTTGTAGGTCACTGTTCCTATTCGCTTATCGCTTGATGTGCTTTGCACTCTGAAGTAAACTGCACTGACAATGGGAGTGTGTGGCTGGCTGACATACCCCTGAGCAGAAGATGGGAGAGGCTACTTTGCTTTCTTCCCATCTCTTGCCTCACCCTGGGGTGGTGCAGTTCCTTGTGGTGCATTAAGGTGCAAACGTTCCAGAAACCATGCATTCTAGGGTTGGGAACCGGTCCTTCTACAACCACATTGCTGTTTTGCCGATTTCAGGCATCCGCCTCATGTGTGAAGGTGCTGAAATCCAGGGAAAGGAGAGGGGTGTCCAAATGTCATGTAGCCAGTAATGTCTGGAGGGTCCTAACAGGTAAATTAGCGAAGTTTGGTGCAGCAGGGCGGAACGGTGTGGAATTGTATGAGGAACACTGCTTTGTACATGTTTACTTGAGCTGAAATCCAGGGAAAGGGACAGAGTGTCCACATGTCATGTAGCTAGTATCGTCCAGAGGGTCCTAACAGGTAACTATGCACAATTTCGTGAAGATTGGTGAAACAGTGTGGAAATGTATAAGGAACTGTTTGCCAAACCACAAACCCACAACCAAAATCCAGGGAAAGGGTTGGGGTGTCCAAATATCATGTAGCCACTAATGTCTGGAGGGTCCTAACAGGTAACTATGGAAAATGTGGTGCAGATTGGTGAAACAGTGTGGCATTGTATAAGCTACAAAGCTCCATCAAGCCATAAACCCACAAACAAATATCGGCCAACATTACAACACTGGTGCTAAACCATGGTGCTATTAGCACCATGGTTGGTAACCGGTGTTGTAACGAGTCCGCCATGGTGAAATGGGGAAATACCGCCCCATTCCAAGGTTGGCGGGGCAGTATTTCTCCATTTCACCATGGCCCTTCCCCATTCCCATTTTTCCCCCATAGGGCTCAATGGGAATGGGGAAGGCGGCAATTACGGTACCGCAAATTGCAGTACTGTAATTGCCTGCGAGGTCCCTTTGCGGGACCCTACTTTAACGGCTGGTCCAGACCGGCCGTTCAGGTCGGGTCCCGCACAGGGATCTGGTAGTAAGGCGCTAAGTGGTTAACGGCGCCACAGCCTTTTACGGCGCCATTAACCACTTAGAGCCAGGTTCGTAATGAGGCCCATTGACTTTTGCTGACATCCGGGTAATAGGATGGGGTGTCCACATGGCCACATGGCTACATGGCATATAGCCAGTAATGTCCAGAGGGTCCTAACAGGTGACTGTGCAAAATGTGCTGCCGATTGGGGAAGCGGTGTGGAATTGGATATATATATATATATCTATATAGTCACTAACAAAAACATTGTTACAGGGACGTTATGGTTAAGTTGCACTAGGAGAAACCTATGAAATTCACTGGAAAAACGTTATTACAGGGACGTTATGGTTTCAGGTAAAACCGAACCCCCCCCTGAAATTCGCCAGTTATGGTAAGCTAAACAACCAGTGTGCACTGCAAGGACTAACACCCATGACATCAAAGATGCGATCACAAATCTCATTGATGACATCACTGATGACATCACATGTGTGGCTGCCCCTTTTTTGTTCACTGACATAAGTAGGCCATAAGTAGGCCAGATGCTTTTCTTCACTACCAGTCAGGAAGTAACAAATCAAAAGGTTCTATCTTTGTGTAAAGGCACCCTTCTCATATGTTCTTGCTACTACTTTCCTCATGGTTCACTCACATCATATGATACATATACATAAAGGGGAAGAAGAAAGCGTAAAACAAAGCAATCATTTCTGTGCATGAAGGCAATCAGTTATGTTATGAACACTTTCTGGTAATACTGCTCCTTGTTTGCCCACTGTAATTTCCCTGTATATGCTCATATTTGTATGCATTGTGGTGTCTTTATGTTTTCTGTGCAGTAGTGCAATTATGTAGTTATTAAGGCAATGGTACCTACCTCTTACAAGTTTCACAGTACCCAAAACTCTAAAACGAAAGCATTCATGATGTCACTATGTAACATGGGAAGATTTTCAAGATTACATTTCTAAGGGGCATGGTGCAGATTATGGCTATGTGTCCACATGAGTTGGTTCATGTACTGCAAGGAAGTCTGTAATACAATGGTGTGTATTGCAATGTATTGCTGAATGAACTACTTATCTCATGATAGTTCTTCAATGATCTTTGATAGTTTTCTGCCACCATTACAGTAACAATCCCTCGTGGAGGCTTTCCATGAAAACTAAATGCACATGTGGTGTAATCAGTGATGCCATCAATGAGATTTGTTATGGCATTTTTGATGTCATGGGTGTTAGTCCTTGCACACTAGTGGCACGAGTTATGGTTGCTTAGCTTACGATAACTGACGAATTTTGATTTTTTTCGATTTTACCTGTAACCATAACGTGCCTGTAACAACGTTTTTCCATAGAATTTCATAGGTTTTTTGCTAGTGCAACCTAACCATAATGCCCCTTTAACAATGTTTTTGTTAGTGAATTTCATAGGTTTTTGGTAGGGCACTGTAACCAGCACGTTGCTTTAGCATAGTGTTTTCTGTAAAGAAGATAGCTGTTTGGTACTGCAATGGAACCATAATGTCCCGTTAACAATGATTTGTTACTGATTCCTTGACTGCCTCATGATAAACGTGTGGAAAGGCCAAATTGTGTGGTGTATGTATCCATTTGCGCTACACCTTCCTTTTCCGAATAGTGTTGGTGTATCTTACCAATTACAGATGTACATGGTAAATGTTGGTGAGTGTTTCAGTAGTTTCTCTTTTTGTGTTAACATTACATGGTGAATCTGTGCCGCACAGTACTGGCTGAGATCACTACAGATGAGCAATATGGACGTTTCCCAGGGAAACTGCACCTGGTCGGCGTATGTGCAAGCACACTGCAAGTATCGGTAGGACTCCATTAGTGCCTGCATGTCTGCATCTTCTAATGCACTTTTAAGTAGTTGTGGAAGCGCACTTGTATCCGTTTCACACCTATACCCATGCATAGGTCATCCACTGTGTGCTGGTAACACCCCCCTGTCAGCAGCGCTATGGATTCATACAGTAGGCTACCACATTTCAAGTACTCCTGCCGACTACGTGGGTCGCTCTGCAAACCTACCAATGCGTGGCTAAAGCACGCCTGACTGTATGACGCCCAATGGTAAACAAGGAACAGCAACCTGCAGCGTAACCTGGGCGTGGTAAATGTCGCTTTAATTTGATTGATGTGCTGCTTGCCTTTCCATGACCCGTGAAACAGACACATCGTGTCTGCACTGAGCAGTGTGACAGAAAGTGTCAAGAAGTCGCCTGCGGGTCATACAGTTGAAGAAGACATGAAACTGCAGGTGGGACAGTTTGTAGTCAGTCTGCAAAATGGAAAAGTTGTTGCAGCTTGTTCACACACATACAAGTGCATGTAAAGGCAAGTACGCAAACAGTGCAATATGCAGAGCGCAAACAATGTTAGTAGTGCTTAGAAAAGTACTGTACCTGCATGGGTCACACAGAATAAATGCCTTCCTTCTCCACTTAATGAAGCTGTGTTTTGTGTTGTTGTAAACATTCTTGTATTCCAGAATGTATGCATCTCCGTGAATGCAACCCCTACATGCTACAACAACTAAAATGAAAGCGCAAGGGACCAGTGGGTAGTGTACCGTCCTTCCAACAATTATGAAGGATACATGCATGTACAGCATTTGCCACATCTGCTGCAGACAACAAAAGGGGCACTCCTGTAGTGTAGCAGAGCTCTAAAACATCCTTGCAGACCATATGGCGCGCTACTGACCCTTACCGGGAAAAGAGCATTGCATTGTGCATGTACTGCAACGCGCTACTCTACAGAGAGAAGGTACTTGGAAGTGCATGGAAAGGGTCCTTCCGGGAGAATGACAATGACTGGCGCCTATGTAGGTGAGGGCCAGCCAATAATTCCATCTCTGGTCATGTCCCCTATGGTATCCATGCAGGTGCTGCCCCTTCTGTACCAGTCCATTCCTGCTGTTCCTTCTGTTGAGTGTGTCAGAAGACCATAAGAAATAGAAATGGACTGGGAAAGGAAAAAAGGGAAATAAAGAAAGCACCTTTTCCATATGAACAATGGAATTGCCAATGAACGGATGCAGGGCGGGAGGCGTGGCACTGTGCAAAACACTGTAGTTCAATCAGTTGGAAAGGGGTTCGCTGTAGAAAGAGGTTTTTTTAGGTGTTGTTGAGCATTTTGAACGCTGTCAGCATGCAACACTTACTACAAAAATGTTTCACTACTTTCAAGAAGGGCACCAAGGCCATTTGGATGGGGTGTGCAGAAATCAGGATGGCATGCATAGTAAAATGAACGTTATAGCTGGGGAAAAGTGTTCGTGCTGTGAAACGTCATAAGCCCATGTGTGAAGTACGCCATTTTCACATGTCGTACAAAGACACAAATACACTTCTTCCAATGTACCGCGCTTTCTCCATTATCGAACCAAATAGAAAATGACACGGCCACATCGATGTCTGCATAATACTATAGAAAGTTATGCAAGTGATCACAAACAAACGCATGACCTGGGCAAGTGCCTCCCTTATCGCAAAGGGCCCTGAAACTCGTGTAACATGCTGTCCAATTTTCCCTCCGCAATCAACAACAATATCGACATGATTGCGTGTCACCAAAGTGTCACACAGACAAACCAAGATCAGTCACTTCATTGTAGGTACTCCATAGCACTACACATCCACATGATAGATTCAAAAATGAGCAGGCACTGCACAGTGTTTTCCATTCACTTTCAGTTACTGTATTTTGAAGTCCCCTGAAACCTGCACCCTGTGGCTCGTGAAACACACAGCCATAACCACACCCTCTGGATGTCTGTCGACATATACACTCTGTGCGTACACACCACACCCAGAAAACATATTGACCAATCCTGTAGGCTCAACAGGCCCATTTCTAAGGGCGTCATCTGCAGAAGGGTTATATCTAACACGTGCCACCCTGCAAGTATCACGATATTTGCTGACTTTTCTTGCTGGGCACGAGTGGGAGTGGGGGAATAACTTTCAACCATTCTAGGGGAGGTCGTTAGTTGTGGCAGCTCTTAAAAGAACCTTTGTTTTTTTATATATATTTTTTTATAAAGGTGCTTCCATACAAACACCTTTTTTTGCGGTTTTTAAATGTCATTGCCCCTGGTCGACAAAGATATGCCATTTCCTTTGAAAAGGTTTATATAGCGAGAACACATTTTGTCATTCTCACAGGAGAACATCCCAGCAGCACTCAAGAAGTCACACATACTTCTGTTGATAAGACCCCTTCCGACCTCTGGCTGGCGACAGTAATCATTGGAATAGTTCCACACTATTCCCGGGGGTATACATGAGAAAAGCACCTTGGCAGTGGGAAAAATGTGCTGCACTGCTTTCATCATCTTCTTCAGTTAATGGTACACACGGGAACAAGGCATGGAACACAAAACGAAGGCTCCAAAGTGCACAACATGTACAGGTCCAGAAGTGGCCATGCATTGACATTCTACAAGCACTTGGCTTCTACACTGCACCACAAAGCCTCCACTCCCTCCAAACTGAAATTGCCAAAAAAGCCTTCTTGGATGGCATACACGATCAGATCTTCCACAAAGGCATCACCCATGAGGAAAACTGTGCGTCCTGCCATGTTTGCCAGCCGCAGTACGCAAAGTAATGGATCAAATAATTGCATCCCTTTCCTGTGACGTATACAATGAGCACCTGATTGGCCAAAGGCCATATCGCCATTTCCATTGGCCACCAAGCGCAAAATGTGGCACGTGCCTTTCCCCAATGACCGCGAGGGCTGCGCCCCGCTGAAGCAGGAGGACTCCTTCTCCCTACTGGTGCTCTTTTCTGTGACGTACACCCTGAGCACCTAATTGGCCAAATGCCAAAGTCCCATTTCCATTGGCCAGGATGGTGAGAAGCGCAGAATGTGGCACGTGCTTTTCTCCAAGTACTGCGAGGGTCATGCCCCAGTTAAACAGGAAGAGTCCTTCTCCCTATTGGCACGCTTTCCTGTGATGCACACCCTGAGCACCACCTGATAGGACAATCGCTACAGTCCCATTTCCATAGGCCAGCATGTTGAGAAGTGCCGAATGTGGCATGTGCAGGTCACCAAGTACATCGAGGGCCGGGCCCAAGTGAAGCAGGAGTCCCTCTTCCTATTGCCGCACAACCTAAGCATCTGATTGGACAATCCCCACAGTTCCATTTCCGTGGCCGCCACCTGCAAAATCCCTGGGTGTGGCATTCATGCTGCGTGCGGGCATTGCTCCAGTGGGTGTGCTCGTTGCGCACATTCCCTGCACCGTAATGCATCCATGCATGTCAGCATGTCACCAACTACCACGATGCACATATGCACCACTGCACCAGCACTCCTGACCAACCTCCACACCACAATGGATATCTACAGCGTTACATGCAACAGTTTCCATAATGTATAAACATTACACTGACTCCGGCACCCCAACGCCCTTTCATTCACATACTATTTTTTTACCCACTTCCACTCAGAAAGTATTGTGTCACTGCCAACTTAACCACAAAATGTTTACAACATTTCCCATACTCCAAGCATTGTGCACACTGCACAATATCCAAGCACATATAAGCTGCCCTTCAATCATACCCTCTACCATACTGACAGTATGCAAACAATGCACCCAGTGCCCACACTGCATGACTTTTCACTGCAGCATCTGCAACCACAGCGCACCGCCATGGAGCTATGCAGCAACAAATTGCAACAGTTACCACAATGTACAAACAAAACACTCTCTCCTGCACCTCTGTGCACTTTCAATCACATACTATGGGCGTACCCACTTCCATTCACAAAGTATTGTGTCACTGCCAAACTACCCACATTCTGTTTGCAACACTGGTTTATGATGTCTGAAATGTGCTTCACAACCATTCCTTACATGTCACCACCCTCTAACTGATGCAGAGTCAAACATGCATTACTGCCGTGAGTGTCCTCAAGTCCTAGGCTCTTGAGTGCATGGCCTACAGCCTTCGGCCATGCACCCAATAGCCTAGGCCTTGAACACACCCACTGCAACGTAATGCCACCATGCATGTCACCATGTCACCAACTACGATAATCCACATACACACCACTGCCACCAGCACTCCTACCCAACCTGCGCACCACCATGGAGGTATGCAGCAACAAATTGCGCAATTACCATAACAAATTGCAGCAGTTAACATAATGTACAATCAAAACACTCTCTCCTGCACCCCTGTGCACTTTAATTCACATACTATGGGCGTACCCACTTCCATTCACAAAGTACTGTGTCACTGCCAACCTACTGACATTATGTTTGCAACACTGGCCCTACTGCAACCAAAATCTGTACACACCACACTATGAAAGGACCACCCTCTATCGGATGCAGAGTCAAACATGTCTTCCTGTGGTGGGTATGTTGAAGCCCTACTCTCTTCAGTGCATGCCCTACAGCCTACGGCCAACGGCCTTCGATCATGCATCCAATAGTCTAATCCTTCCACAGACCCACTGCAACTTCATTCTCCCATGCATGCCACCATGTGCCCAACTACCGCATTCCATCCGCAGTGCACAGCAACCCACACTCCCACCCAACCTATGTCATGTGTAATTCACTCCCCTTCTGCAATTGACCTGCCACCACTCACCACAAAAAGAGGTTGCCGCAAACAGGCAGTTATGATAGCTGCCTCCAATCACCACACAAAGTACTTGCCTGTCTAGGTACCCGTGAATTGGCACAATATGCACGAATACTGCAGGCACTCCTTTGTCTTCTTCCACCTACGTACATATGTCACATGAACCACTTCTCACTCCCCCACCCGTTCCCTCCCTTATTGCCGCCAACATATTGCGTACGGTACATTTTCCAGACCTTTCTGAAGCCGCAATGTCCTCCGATAAACCATGGCAGCTTCCCAAATTTTTTTGATGCACAGCACGCTTCCCTCCAGCCAACCACCGGCCGCGTCCAAACTTGTCCGACAGCATGCTGTACCGCGAGCCAATGACACTTCTGTCCGCAGAACGAACAGGGAAATGGGTCTTCTCCGCTATCACACATTTTTTGAGATCTTCATTTCAGTTCTTTGCAACAAAAGCACTGGTTGGATTTCTACCAAACACACAAAAGCACGCTTTCTGATCCAAGCCCCCGCTCTTGCCGCAAATTTGGTGAAAATCCATCCAGCCGTTCGGCCTGTAGCCCATTCAGGCTATGGAAAAAAAAAATGTTGGGACCCCCTATAACTTTGTTCCCCCGCACGAAACCTCACCCAACTTGGCGAAAGCATTCAGAGCCGACCATATACTTTTTTTGCAAAGTTTGGTGAGGATTCGTCCAGATGAAGCAAAGTTATAAGCCGCTGAAAAAGTGCTCTTCCTATGAGTTTAGCAACTTAACCATAACTACACGGCTGCTACCGCGGGCTGTGTAATGTCTGCATTGTTTGTAATACACTTTTCATGTAACACCATTTAAAATAAGAGTAAATAATTATTGTTATAACTCATCCAGATGTTTAGTGTTATTCTCACCTTTGGAATTTTAAATCAAATTGTTGAGAGAGAAGCTTTTTTATTTCCCATTTTCGTTTTTTGGTGTGGTATATTTACATTTGTATTGATATTTCAAAATAGTGTACAAGTATGAATACATTAATATGTTTCTGATAATTATTGCTATTCAGTAACTTAATTCAAGACTAATCGATAGAAGTTCAATTTGACTATCCATCACTGCTCACATCTTGCTCAAATTTTCATGTGTGTGAGAATACAATTTTTTTTTAATGACACCCTCATATACTGTTTTTCCACATCTAATACAATCATGGCAGTAGTTCATGCCTTGTGGACCAAGAAAACAAGCTGAAATGAAAATGTAATCCTGAGGAATGTCCTAATTGATATGCAGAAATAGAAACCTTTTATATTTCTTCATAGTCATGAAGTGGGCTAAGAAAGAGAGGTTGAGTAAATATGTCTATGGGGTCTGCGTTTTGGCTTCCTCATCATTGAATTAGAAATCAATGGCTTCCTCATTATTGAATTAGAAATCATATTGATATATTATGGCTTTCATGCCCTGCAAGGAAGGTGGACATGGCCTTTAACGGCCCACCAGCCTGAGCTAAGGCAGGCCTGAGCGAAGCATAACATAACATGAGAAAAAGAGGGGGTTAAGACAGAGCCTCCTTGTGAAGAATTTGCGAGGATGTCAAGCCTCCCACCATTTATGCCAGTCCAGTACCCCTGCACTACTTGGTGCATGTTTGACTTCCTATTGAGGCCTCATGCTACTTCTTCCAGTGCGCTTCTGCCTGTGTGTTATCAGGTCTTTGTGCTCACAAACTGGTCTATGATGGTGAGATTCCTTTCCCTGGAGCAGTGAGATTGGAAGGGTGCAGGTTAGATCACACACAACAGTAAAATTCAATTATGCAAATATGCTAACGGATGACCAGAGATCCCTACCTTGGCAATAGTTAGCGAAACTGTCATTAGCTGATATCTGACACAGCTGTAAAGTTAAGAGACTTAAAAAAAGTCTTCATTGTTTTACCACTTCTTTTGAAAGTAATAGTAAGATCGCGTTCACAGCATGATCCTAATTTCACAGAGCTGCTTGCATTTCTGTCCTAAAACAGTTGGAATGATGTCTGGCGACGCCACTCGCTCCATATGAAAGTTGGCACTATAAAGTGATCATACATATTACAGGTGATTTTGCATAGTTGATGCATGGATGTAACATTTATTTTTTCAAACTTTGTTTATTGATGGTCATGTCGTTATTCACACGTTACAGATGGATCTAACATTTTAAACTTAGAATTGCTTGCACATAATCTTGCTCATCATTCTCCTATTGTTCTTTGAAGCAGGGCACTGCACCTGAAAGTCTTAGCCTTTGCAACTGTTTGTTTACTAAATCAGATTTGTTCAACTAACTTCCCTTTATTATTGATTTCATGCTTTACTCGTTCGTGTTTGGCAAAACACCTTGCCAAACAACTTTTGTTTGTCGATGATGACTTGTACTTACGTGATGCCTTAAAGACATGGCTTCATCCTTCTTAGTTAGTCGTTTATATCACCTGTTGCAAGGGAAGCGCCTGCACCCTGAAGGTTTAAGAGGCAAGACTGTGGGAGGAGGAAGAGGAGGAGTCTTAGGGAGAAGAGGTGGCAGGTGGATAATAAAGTAAAGGGTTAAGTCAAGATGGTGTCCCGTGTCCTCTGTTCCAAATCCTTAGGCTATAAGCACCACATCTGGCGACGAGGATAAAACACTGTCATCCTGTCTGGCCTGCCCAAGCAGTTGTCCTTTATGAGCCACATGAAGGCTTTCCTGCCGAAATTCCAGCATCATTTGGGGCAATCTGCCCAAACTTGTTGTCAGAGAAGCCGGTGTCCTGTGAGGTCAGTCCACCCATCCTTACTGCTGGAGAGGCTGGTGTCCTTTGCGCTGTGTGCACCGCGGCCAGCGAGTCTGCCTGCTAGGAAGACGGTGCCCACGCCTGAGCGGTCGTATTACCCTCTGCCGGCAGAGAAGCCGTAATACTCGCACACACACTGCCAACCCCCATCCCAAGAAGAGGCTTGGCTCCATCACGACGAGTCATCTCACCTGCCCATACCACACGGGAAGCCCAACGCAGGTGTGAACCCGCACAATTGTAAGAAGGAATCACATATATAACGAATGGCAATTTTAAACGCACTACAAATAATGTAGTACTCCAGCCACACAAAGGAGGAAAGAGCCACAAGGTCCTGGACACTAATAGAAGGCATCCCAATGGGAAAGCGTAGTATGGCCCACATCACCTGAAGGCCCACCCTCAGAGCCGGGCCACCAGCAGAGGGTGCACACGACACCCACAAGACAGCTCAGAGGGTGCAACCGGAGTAGTGGTTCCCCTGACAGGCGCACACAGATGCATACCACCTGGGAAAGCAGAAGGGGGTAGGGCATAGATTCATAGAACAAGCGCCCCTACCGGGCTCAGAAGCCTGACGCACCTACCACCATGGTGGTCTCAGCAGGGGAACAGGGAGTAGCGCATCAGAGTACCAGCAACGTGCCATTCTTGCGGAAACCATGCCCGTTCAGCCTCCAACCTCAGTTGGACAGAGGTCCCAGATGGACCTCATAGGCTGAAGACTTCACCGGTTTCATCAAGGCTGCAGGGGAAAAGAAGTCGCCAGTACTCAAAGACATCTTCACAATGGAGGGACGGAGATCAATGGCATCATTAAAACCATCCCAGCTGAAGACAGGACCACCTACGCCGCTCTTGTGACCGCCTTGGATAAGAAACTGGCAATACAGCCAAACAGACACGATGAACAGTATGTGTTCAACAAATGCCAGGGCAGTCAAAAGCTGGTCCACTGCCAATTCTCAGCCTTTTCAGATGACGAAGCAATCTGTCTCCATGTTATCGAAGGATACATGTCATTCGTATTGCACAAACAACTCCTGAAGAAGCCCCTGACCATCGATGAGGTCATCAAAACTGCAAGTGTCCACAAGAGGGTAGAGATCCAAGCATCCGCCATGGAGACGCCCAAGAGAAAAACAGACTCAGTGATGGCCATCACCAGAACTAGAGATGTAGGAAGAGGGGCACTTGATTACCAGACATTGCCGATGGAATCACCAAGGAGAGGATAAAGACAGACAAGACCAGGTTTGTTCCTCCAGAGGTAATGTTACCGGTGTGGCCAGATATTGCCCCATGCGTAACCATGCCTGGCAATGATCCAACGATGTTCCAGGTGTGGAAGCAAAGGCCATTTTCAGGCTGTCTGTCAAGAGGAGAGACCATACCTGCCAGCCCAACAGCTTCAAGCAGCACAATGCAATAGGAGACAGCCATACAGGCCGAGCCTGACAACCACACAGTGGAGACAGCCACAGTTCTACTCACAGCAGCCAACAAGGATGGGGTGAGCAATGGAACAGGGCCTAGACTATGGGGCGATACCAGGCGAAGATCAGCTGCCACACCCAGACTACTACATGGACCACTTCGGCTATCCAGGTGACCCATAGGCAAAAAAACTGGGACGAATTTGCATATGGCCAGGACCCCGAATTTCCAGATGAGTTTATGAACCTGGTACACATGGTGCAAGAAGGCAGCGAAGCACCGAAGGTAATGGTGAGAATGGATGAAGTCACTCACCTCCTCCTTATTAACATGGGAGCCACCATCAATATCATGGGGGAGCACGTGTTTCTGCTATCCGGGAGCAGACGGGTTCTGGTACCATCGAGAGCAAGAATCTTCCAATGGGGAGCCAGCACACCACTACCATCGCTCTGGCAATTCAGAAAGACACTCTCCTTCAATGGAAAGATGACCGACACTGTCATTCATGTACTCAGGAGCCCAGTCAACAGAAAGTGCCTGCTGAGCTATCGCATCACGAAACAGCTTGACATCATAGACATTAACTTTCAAGACAATGATGTGGTGACACGCAGAGGAGATAAGAGCAGAAATTAAACCATACGCCACATGAGGGGAGCCCAAGTGAACAAAGAGATGATCAGGACCATGTTTCCCAAACTCTTCACGGGTCTAGGAAAGCTGAAAGGCAAGTTGATCAGCCTGCACATCAACAACAACATAAAGCCTATCACACAACACTCCATAAGGGTGGGATTTCACCTGCCGGAAGCCATCTCACGTGAGCTGCAGCAACTCCTGGAGAATGACATCATAGAGACCGCAACAGGGCCCACGCCATGGCTCTCACTGCTGTTGGTGGCACCAAAAGAGGGAAACAGACTTTGTTCATATCTCAACATGAGAGTGGCAAATACCACGATCGAGAGCGAATGACATCCAGGTGCAAAGATAGAGGACAGTTGAACTGTCCAACAAAATGTTCCAAGCTGTACCTCAATCAGGGTACCACCAGCTGGAACTGGACCCCGACTCTAGGGGAATCACCACTTTTGCTACCCATGATGGCTTATTTCATTAAAGCACCTGAACTTCAAGGAGACTATTAGACAGCTGCTTCTCCCAATTAAGTCGGCTTTTAACTATTCCGATTACATTCTCATATATGGCAACCCCCAGGAAGATCATGATGAAGCCCTCATCGACGTATGCAACAACCTGAAAGAAGCTGGTCTCACACTAAACTATGAGAAATGCAACATCAGCAAAGACAGGCTTAGGTTCTATGGTCACATCTTCTCAGGGAAAGGGATGCAGCCTGACCCAGAGAAAGAATGCGTCATCAACAAACTGCGGATACCCGCCCACATAGGCGAAGTTAGACCATTCCTGAGAATGGCTGGTTACTGTGCTTGATACCTACAGTGAAACGCCATTACCACCAAACCGATAATATGCCTGCTATGGAAAGACGAGCCATTGATCTAGTCCCATGAGTGCCAGAAGACCTTTGACACAATGAAATCCGAACTGGCAAATGCAACCTATCCCGCCTACTTCAATCCACACTGGCAAACAGAACTGCTGGTCGACGCCAGCCCGGGCAAGCCTAGGGGCCACCCTGGCACAACAAGGGAGACCGGACGAGCCTGCAAGCTGTGTGGTGGCATAAGCAACCAGATCTTTGTCCCAGACAGAGAGTGCATACTCGCAGGCAGAGAAGGAAAGTTTGGCAGCAGTGTAGGCCTGCAAATACTTCCACCACTTCATGATCCGAAAGAGAGTCACCTTTATAACGGACCACTAAGCCCGCCAGTCACTATATGGTAACCCGAGAACTAAAATGTCACCAAGGATAGAAAGGTGGGGCATCCGCCGACAAGAATATGACTATGAAATCACACACAGACCAGTGGGAAACAGCAATCCCACGGATTACATCTCATGCCTCCCGACGACAAAGGACCTGCCACAGAGGGAAGGTGTAAAGACTGAAGAGGGGTATCTGAACTCCTGCCCTCTATATGGCAGAGTAGAAGCACAGAGCACCCCAGCCAAAGTTCTCTGTTTGGTAGATTGGATGAGCAACCAAGGCTTAAGCTCTCAGGAGGTGATGCAGGCTGGTTCTTAAGTAGAGTGTAATCCTCAAGCCCCCACAAAGGAATGTCCAGACACTATGTTATGTGCTAACACAGTTCTTTATATAAAAATAAGTTTCAAGATATATACATCCATTAATAACACACTTTTTACTCTGGAAATTCTAATATGGCAAATATATACAATGGGCCTCATTACGAGTTTGGAGGTAGCCATGCCCTTAGTAAGGTCATGGCTACCCCTAAACTCGGGTCCGGGTCCTGCAAAAGGGGACTTACCGGGCCATTCTGACCTTGGAGGGCCCGGTAATTCCCATTCGCGGGACCCGGACCCGGTACATCCCCAGTCCCATTTGAGCCCCCATAGGGATCAATAGGAATGGGGAGGATGGTAGCAGCGGTACCGTTCATAATGGCACCAGTGCTACCATCCTAATCTGCTCGTGTGTGCTGCTCTGCATGCCCGGTCTGACCAAGCGTCCAGAGAGGCACCCGTGAGCAAACTCAGAATGTGTCAGAGCAACTGAATACTTGAGATGGAGCGAGTTGCCTCGTAGTGTAGACGAAGAAGTCTTCCAAATAATGTACCTGTCTGATTGTTAAAATTCACAACCAGAATGGTCTATTCATGGAAAGACAGGAGACCGATGACACTGGCGTCGTAGAACTCGACACAAGGTAGGCAGGAGTACACACCACTGGCGTCGTAGAACTGGACACAAGGTAGGCTGAAGTACACACCCCCAGCTGAAGACAAGGCAATAGTCAATACCGTGTAACCAGGAAAACACAACACAAATCTACCCAATAAAATGATAAGCAGCCAAGTGAATTCACAGAGAGGGGAACCAGGAATTAGGAATTGGCTAAGGCAGAAACATGAAAGAAAGAAACATGAAAGAAACATGAAAGAGTCAAATTAGCAGAATAACAGTCTTACCGTATTGGACTGCTGTCCGACGGAAAAAACGAAGTTCAAGAGCAATTGACATGCGTGGCAAGTTCCTTTGATGGCAAAACGTACACCCAGAAGTCTCTAGTCCGTGTACTTAGTCCCCAAATACAAAGTTATTTCCAGGCACTGTGCAAAGTTCCGTGAAGCAAGGTGAGCAAGGTAAGGAAGACAAAATCCAAAGACAATCCTTTGAGTTTTCCAGGTCAGGCAACGTGCAGGCGGCAAGGTACTCAAACGTGTCCAAAGATAAACCCAAAGTCGGTCCGTGATCAGGCAGGAGGCAGGCAACGAAGAGTTGAATCGAAATCCAAAGGCAAAACAGCAGCGGTCCGTGGTCAGGCAGGGTGCAGGCGACAAAAGCAGAATCAGAATCCAGATATGCAAAACTATTAGCGTTCCGTGGTCATATCGAGGAAGGCAAGAAGGAAAGTTTACAAAAACACAAACAGCAAGGTCCGTAACGCCACCGAAGGTTGGTCAGAAGCGCCGGCAACTTCAATGGGAAGGGCTTAAGAAAGATGAATCATGTGACTGCATTGCGTGCTGCCGTCAGCGCAGGGCGGGCCAACCTGCGGTGTAGAGGACGCCAGCGTTGCCAAGCGACCTTCCAGGCGCCAGGCTCCGTTCCAGGTAAGCAGAAAGATTTATTCATGCGGCCCGCATCCTTGTGAAAAAGCATGCGATTACGGGCGTGCCTACACTTGTATTTCGCTACTGCCCGCACTTTCCCTGCTACCGTACCAGGACGGCAGGGAAACCTGACAGAATGTTGCAGCGAGGTAACAACAGCACCGGTAGCACTACTGGCGCTGTTGTTGCCTTACCGCAACACTCCTAATGAGGCCCATTGTCTATGTGGTACCACACTTAGCTATTGATTTCTTTAAAATGCATCAACTGCTGACAGTAATAATGGCATACAAATCATGCAGCAATATGTACTAGCATAGATCATAGGAAGGAAAGCAAGTTGATTAAATAGTGGCAGAATGGTTCTCTTGCTACCAAGACACAGTTACGAGTGAGGCTCCCCCCACCTGGGCAACCTGTAATAAAGTGTACTAACAAGCCCAGTCCATTAATGTTTAAATAGTCTTGTTTCCTGGTCGAAATGTTCAACTACCCTAATGTACCTGAGTTAGAAGATTTTCTTCAATGGTATGTCGATGGATCCCTCGAGAGTGGACTCCCTTTAAAGCAGGAGCCACAGGGCGTTGAGATTCCTCGAAGAAAGATGAACACTTGTGTCGAGACTGCAGCTTAGACCTTCGCGGTGCTCTTTGACTAGGGTACATTGATGAAGATCAGCTTCCGCACAATGTTTCCTCGTAGCTCGGGTAGAGGTCTCCTAGCCAGGTCCTCCCTCGGATCAGTCCTCGACAGACTCAACAGCTTTTAGATTTTGTCAAAGGAAAGCAGCAGCAATTCAATTTCTTTCAGCTGGGCTTCAAGTATAAACAGCTTCAAGTTTCAACTTCAGCTTCTGAACAAATTGGGAAGTAAGAGGTCCCCAGAGATACACATCTGTCCCTCATTCACTCTGCTGAGACAAGCTCTGTCAGCCAATTAGACAGAAGGCCAATCAGGCTCACGGGCATTCAGGCTATTCACTTCCACCCAGACACCCAGAACAAGGAATGTCGATTGGGGCAAACACCCAGCCTTTCAGCACACCACGCTGCATTCATGTCAGTTTCAGGCATGACTGTCTCATTCATTTTGTCACATACACAGAGACCAGACACTCATAACATAAATTGTATATTGGTCACAGACTCTATTCACACAGGTCCCACACCAAGGGTGTACCCATAACATACCGTCACTGGGAAGGCTCCAGCCAGTCTGGCCTAGACTTCCCCACAATACCATATATGGTTCTTCCACCCAACAGCCAGTCAGGGGAAGGGGCAGAGTCAGGGGTTCCCAGGACTTTGGGAAAACAAGCTAACAGGCAATAGAAACCAAGAGGCCACAGGGACCATCTTGCCTTCTATCTGGAATCCACTGATTCCTAAGGCAGGGCCTGGGTATCCCAAAATGTAGGATAATCAGAGCACCTGTCAAATTCAGCATGGAGCTGACACAGCCCATACCATGCTCTGTGGGCCACACACAGGTGCCCAAAAACATACACTAGGGATACAGGATTGTACCCAAACCCATGGGTGCCATAAGGGTATCCCAAGGGTCTCTGTTCCCCACAACTAAAAAGAGGAAGAGCTGCACAGCCAAGAGTCACAACTGGACTCATGCGCAGAAAACAACACAGCACACACATGATAAGGGAGTACACAGGACAAGGACATGGAGGTCCGGTCCCTCCAAGGCATTTCCAGCATCACAGTCATCCCCCCAGACTGAGGTTAGGGTGGTTGAATCTCCAATGAGATTGACACCCTCATCCAGACGGTCAAAATACCTTCTGGAAAGGCCATCTGCATTATCATGACTCTTCCCTGGTCTATGCTCAATAGTGAAGTCTAGCCCTTTCATGTTAATGGGCCACCTGAGCAGTTTAGGGTTTTCACCCTTCATTGGCATAAACCACTTTAAGAGTTTATGGTCAGCTTGAACCTTGAAGGTAAGCCTCGTAAGGTATGGCCTAAAACACCTAAGACTCTAAACTATACTGAAACATTCCTTTTCAATAGTATCCCACCTAAGTTCTCTACCTTTGATTTTCCTACTGATGAATATGATAGGATGTTCCCTCCATTTGTCATCTAACTGGGACAAGACAGCTCCAATTCCGGTGTCACAGGCACCAGTTTGAACAAGGTTTGCTGTCATTAGGTGCACACAACGCAGGTGCCCTATACAGACTTTCCTTCAATCCAACAAAGGTCCTTTCCCTCCAAGGCATTTCCAGCATCAGAGAAGATGCTGTGCTACATCACAGAATGGGCCATACTGCCCAATCTCACCATCCAAGACCTGGCCAGAGCAACACAGGCTGACCCATCAACTAGATGTGGCAAGGAGCTCGCAGTCTTCAACACATGGAGAGATCACAAGAGAATGCTACACCGTCAGGAGGGAGTAAACAGGCAGGAGCTTGAACACATGGAGGCGAAGATCAGCACAGAATTTGCAGTGTTAGAACAAGGGGTACTGCTGAGAGGCTGCCGCATTGTCATCCCTATTTTGGCGGGGGGCTGGTGATGCCAGCACATGAAGGACACTGGGGAGTGAAAGCAACTAAGAAACTACTTAGACAGATGGCATGGTTCCCCTCTTGGACTCTACTGTGGATGAAGTAATTAGGAGCTGCCTGCCATGCCAGTGCGCAGCCAGAAGCAAGTTGCCCCTCCTGATGCAACCAACACACATACCTGAGAAGGTATGGCAAGGAGTTGCAATGGACTTCTACGGGCCACTAAAGTCAGGGGATCACCTTCTGGTAATTGTTGACAAATTCTCCAAGTTTCCCATCGTCAAGCACACAACGTCCACAGCATTTACCCAGGTAGCTGGAGTGATAGACGAAGTCTTCCGCGCATGGGGTATCCCCACCACGGTAAAAACAGACAATGGGGTGCCATTCAACGGACAGGACATCCATCGATTTTCAAGGCACATGGGATTCGCGCATCAGAAGATAACACCACTATGGCCACAGGCAAACATTATGGCAGAAGGATTCATGTCATCCATCAAAAGGACCATTCGGAATGCAAACATCGAGGGCATGTCAATTCAGCAAGCCCTGTGCCGAATGCTCACGGCTGGTGCTATCACTAGGCAAGGTTAGGCACTTGCCTATAATGCGCAATTCCTAGAGTGGCAAAAACTCCACTACAGTAGATATAAATTATCTTCTCTCTCTCATCTTCTCAAAGTCTGCTTTCACCCTGTCTGCACGCCAGCTGCACCTGCAGCAGCAGCGGGCCAGCGAGCCAGGCACCGCAAAGGTGGTTGGGGTTGGGTCAGGGTCACAAGTGGGCATGGCGGCACTCACCTCTCACGAGTTGCACCTGCACATTAGCAGTAGCACGAGCCGAGCGTTGCACGTTCCATGATCTACCCTTGTGACTCTGGTCTCGTGCGAATACTGCCTCACTGCCTGCATTCAGCAAGCATTTGTTTGAATGACGACAGTTCGACGGCCGGCTGTGGTGGCCGTGGCTTGTGCCTGCCTCCCTGCCCTCCCTGCAGGCTGCCACCCGTGTGTGCCTGACTCCTGTCCCGGACTTCCATGCCACCACCACCAGCCCTGCACTAGCAGCTTTCTGCCATGCGGGCGGACAGTGAGCCAGTAGTAGGCCAGCCCGGCCCTGGTCTCTACTGACTCTCTGAGAGACTAGTCAGTACTGTGAACTACTGACAGATAGCTTAGGTGCCGACTGTCATACTGCCAAATATATGCTGGTAGGTCAGGGTGCATGCTAATGCGCCATCCCGCTTTTGCTAATTGCTATTAAATGTGTTATTGACTAATTTGTCTGGCTGCGCTGGCAGTGACTGAGTGGCTGGCCAAACTCTCTTCTTCAGAGACCCCTGGGTAATAATAACGTCAGGTTCTGCGCTAATGTGGGCCAACTTGATGATTCAGTGCGCAGTGTAGCTGACAGTTTTCACAAATGCTACTGGCCCAGCGTTCTTTAAAATATATATTTTCTACACATTTTTCCAAACATTACCCCATTGTTCAACTCAGAATACATTCTTGAAAATGTACTAATTTCTATTTACAAAAGTGTGGGGGAGCGGGAAGGCGTTAATTTGTGGTCCGGCTAATGCAGTTAAGCGTCTGGGGTAATAGTCAAGGGCAGCAGCAGTAGGGATCTAAAGGCCTGTGGATGCAGAGAAGGGAGAGTTTGAGGCAGCAGTGCTGGCAAGGGCATGGGGCAACAACATGGAGTAAGGGCCCCATATCTAAAGTGCTGGGAAGCAGGACATCAACAGCTTTCGGAGACAGGAAAGCAGGGCTCTTGGGGACACTGCATCGCCCAAGAGATCCTGGACATGGGCCTGGGAGCAGGAATGGGTGGATTACTATAGAGGTTGGTGCAACAGTGGAGACGCATCCCCTTTGTGCACTGCACTTTTGCCCTGAAGGTCAGTCTGGCATTGCCTCCTTGTTGGTCCTTGGCCTCCTGTTGCCCTACCTCTTGCTCTACCTTTCCTTCCTTAGTGCCCTAGGCCACCCCCGACACCCACTTACCATTCTGTGGCCCCAGACTGTTACCCCAGTGCTTTCTTGTGCTCCTATCTCTCTTTACCCACCTATATTCTTAACCTGGCTGCTAGCTGCTTTCTGCCGTGCGTACGGGTGGTGTGCCAGTAGGCCAGCCTGGCCCTGAACCCTGCTCACTCACTGAGAATCGCAGTACAGACACTTATTTGCCTTAATATTATTATGTAGCTGGATGGTCAGTCCAACCAGTTACATAAACACATGCATCGGTGAGCTGATGTCTGAGCACAGACACTGCTTATTCGCCTTAATATATATTATTTTATTTAGATGGATGGTAAGTTCATCCAGTTACATAAGCACATGCATAAGGCCGCTGACGACGTCTGAGTACAGACACTGCTTATTCGCCTTAATATATATTATGTAGCTGGATGGTCAGTCTATCCAGTTACATATCAGATGCATGTGGGGGCTGACCATGCAGCACATATGCTGCTCAGTCTACCTAACATGTACATACATTCTTTAACCAATGCATGTCAACTTCTTTTGAAGTGCTTGCAACTAAAAAGCACAGGCTCCCTTTACTAAGTGCTCAGCAGTTAGCATCTCTATGCATGTGCTTATGTACATGGATGTATCTAATGCTGCTCAATTTATCGAACTGTGACGGATGAATGGCCAAGTCGGCCTGGCCAAGATTTATGACGTGCATGCTGGACTCATGTGCGAGGCTAGTGCTTAATTCATGAGATATTGACCCAAAGCACTCGATCTCGATTCCAAACACCAGCTTCGTATATTTGAATTGTGGATTTTTGTTGACCAAATAAATGTGTTTCTCATAGTTGACAAAAATAAAACAGCTGAGCTAGGAAAGGGTGTGTGTTTCCAAAACCATCGGGTGTGGCATTCTTAGTTCATGTTGTGACCAGTACGTAGCACCTGAGAATTGTCAGTCCACAATCTCTGCCCAAGAAGAAAGGCAAGAACATGATTGCCCTGCAACAATTGTACATAAACGCATTCTGAAGCGCTTGACAAGCGCTGTGTCTCCCTAAAGAACTCACTAATAAATGATTGCACAATGACATGCAAAGATGCCCAAAATCGAATGCACATGTACAATGGGAGTTTTTCAAGATGGAATAGTTTGTGCCTATCTTTTAGTACCCAATACTATTCTAAACAAGAACAGACATCAGTGATCACCATGCCGCAGAAGACACAGAGGGCCTCATTCCGAGTATGGCGGTAAGGGATAGCGGCCACCGCTAACGATACTCCGAGTTCCCTTTGCGCCATGGAGGTTTTAACACCTGCTTTTAGCAGGTGTTAAAAACCATGGCGCTAAGGGACCTTGATGTTAATTACGCCACCGTAATTTACGGTGGCGTAATTAACGCCTTCCCCACTCCCATTATGCCCTATGGGGCAAGAATGGGAATGGGGAAGGGTAAATGGGGATTGGGGAATTACCGCCCCGCCAACCTTGGAATGGGGCGGTAATTCCGCCATCCACCAAGGCGCTGCCGGTCCGGGTACGGCGTCAACCAAGGCGTTAATAGCGCCATTGGTTAGCGCTGTACTCGGAATGAGGCCCAGACTGTTGGTCTGTGTTGTTGAAATCCATCAATAACTAGAGCCATGATCAAATTCCATCTGGGAACTGCGAGGCTCTGCTTTGATGGGTCAGTTGCAAGTGCGCAAATGATTCCTGTGATTTTAAGTCAGAGCACTATTGAGCACTATGGGGACATGTCGTGCTTTTCCTATTGTTATTTGTTGGGTGTTATGAATTGAAAAGTCCGCCATAAGGAAACATAAATATGTTAATAATAACCATGGCGTTTTCCTAGGCTTTACAAAGTATTCATCACTTGCCAGCGCTTGCCATTCTGTGTCCAAGTACTCCAACAATTGCAAGATGCGGTCATCCAATCCACAGAACTCACACCAGTCTTCAGTGCTGCAAAGCACCACAGCCCTTTGCACTGGAGGGGCACAACTTGCTCAACTCTACATGCCCACAGATACAGCATGGAATGTATGTGCTGCTGTACTCGGCACAGCCAATCTACTCATCCCTCTACTATACATGACCCAAGTTGGCAATTGGTAGCCAATGTGGCAAAACTAGAGATTTCAACTCCAGAGGGAGAGCTAAATGGGACACAACGGGGATAGATACTAACTGCAATGAGAAGAATAACAAAAGCCAAAGCACTAGAGTGAACAATGCCCTTTGGAATCAAGCTGGAGGTATACTGTTGTTGAGGTACCACAAAGCACGTCGTCTCCACTCCTTTTGGGCATTAAGATTAAGACTGCTACATTGCTGGTTATTTTACGTAAATAGATATATGGCAGCATGCCTTTTTTCATTGGTGACTGTATTCCAGAAAATACAGATGTGATGGAGAGGTTTAAGATTGGCCAGGAATGTGATAAATTAATAGTTTATTGTTTTTAGCCCTAACTCGTACAACACCATCACTTCATCACACGCAGTGAGGGGTGAATCGGGCAGGATCGGACTGGGGCATAAAATTGTCTAATGAAAAAGTGTCACACAGTTGCAAATAGCAATTCATTCCTTTTGTGACAGACTGAATAGTGCCGAAGGGAGAGTTTTTTGTTAAAAATGTGATGCAAATTGTACATTTTAAAGAATATTCAGCAACACTGGTCAAACTATTAGCTGCATAGTGAAGTAACTGAAACTGGCCCACATTGATGGAAGAATTGGCCCACTTTGACCAACAAAACTCTGGCAGACCAGCATTTAGCATTTTTGTTTCGGGCATTGCCCTATTGCCCTATAGGCCAGTCCGAGCCTAGAAAGGGCACATGAGAGGGTGAAAGGGACATGGAAGGGGTACAGTGCGTGGAGATGTGACTGGGGACATTGAGGGTGTGACTAGCACTTGTGAAAGGTGATGAAATCAGATGGGCAGTGAACGGAAAGCAACGAGAACATGGAGGTGGTGACCAGACATGGCAAAGCCTGGTGAAAAGGAACATGGGTGGCAGTGGATGAGAATATCTGTGAATTGGGTTCCTGGGGGGGGTGGCCGGTCTGTATTAGTAATATAGATGGGGTTTATTAAGTCATTTTAAGCCCATCGTCCAGCATTGCACACATTTGTTCATGTAGGTGTTTTGCACAGCACCAGCTCGCTGAGCGAATCGCTTAATAGAGCCTACATACTCTGAAAAAGGGAGTGGGATTAAAAGCAAACTTTGCAAATATATTTGAAGCATGGAGGTGGTCGTTTTTGTAGATCGTGCTACACATGGGAAGATGTCCTCTGTAACTCTCATTCTCTCACCTCCTGCCCCCGCCAATGAATTTGCCCTGTTTTGTACCAAAGCCCTGCTCCTGGCAGACTTGATGCCAACAGGTTTTTGTTCCCAGGATTGTTGACTGTGCAATAAGCATCATGTTTGCCCGCTGTGCCCGTTGAGGTGGTGGGCATGGGGCCAAGAGCCCGGAGTGGAGGGGCACCAATCTGACAGCTTAGAGTGGCAAAAATCCTTGTACCGGCCCTGCGAATAGCATGACACTACAGGAACACACCGCACTCGGTGACAGGCATACCACCTGGTGACCTCCTGAGAGCATATCAAGTTGAGACACGCCATCCCCAGGGGAGTTAAAGGCCCCAGAGACAGCCAGAACACTAAGACATCCTAGAAGACGAAGTGAGAGAGTGAGATATGAGAGCAAAGGAAGCTGCCAAAGAAAGAACCGACTGCGCCTGAAACGCGAGAGTCAAGGAGTTCGATGAAGGAGAAGAAGTGCTTGTGAAGAAACGAGTACAGAGGAAGATGGATTCAAGATATGACAGCACACCCCTCAGAGTGACTGACGTGAAGGGGACGATGGTGACAGCCACCAATCCCTACAGGGCGATCACCAGGAATGCTTCATTCTTTAAACATTTTTTACCAGACCGAAACCCAGCGGGCGAGACTGAGAGCGCCAGATGGAAATGAAAGAGAAAGCGTGGGCGATATCCACGTCCCAGCCAAGAGGCATGAAGAGGCAGGCCCAGAAATACGGCCTTGACGGATTATCAAAAGGCCCTGCAGACTCATCTAAGAAGCATCACATGGACTTAAGGAGATATGTGAAGGTGGGTGATGCGAGGGAAGCGCCTGCACCCTCTAGGGTTAAGAGGCAAGACTGTAGGAGGAAGAAGAGGAGGAGCCTCAGGGAGGAAGAGGCAGCGTGCGGTTAATACAGTAAAGTGTTAAGTCAAGACAGTGTCCCGTGTCCTCTGTTCCAAATCCTTAGGCCATAAGCACAACATCACCTATTCTTTTCAGCACTGTCTGGGCTTGTGTCTGTTATTAGAGGGCCAATATGCCTTCTGGTGAATGTATGCATGAATTAAGTGAACTAAACTCATTTTAATGCTCATTTTCCAAACTTGCCATCATCATAACTACTTCTCAGCTTTCAAACATCCAGCTCTTAGCCTCTATGAACACAGTGGGTACCTACAAGCAGGAACGAAAGAAACTCCCCATAACATTTCAAAGAAAAAGACTTGCAGATCAGTGATGGAAATACCATTTACCCTCACAAGCCAAAAAGACCCAAGCACTCGTTCAGTGAAGTGCTGTAATGCACTATATTTTTATTAAATCCAACCCAGCAATCTTAAAGCTGGACACGGATATATCCATGGCATGGACAGAAAAAATGTCCATGTGACAAAAACACATATCACCACTCTCTCCATCCATACATGGACCTCGTCAGGCAGTTTCCAGTCACCAAAGTCCATAGCTCAAACCTGAAAACAGAAAGCTAGGACCCTTCTCCAGATCATATGTTTACCATGGCATGTGACATATGTTTACCATGCCATGTGACTACCATTTAGGACCCTTCTCCAGATCATATGTTTACCATGTCATGTGACTACCATTTAGGACCCTCCTCCAGATCATATGTTTACCATGTCATGTGACTACCATTTAGGCTTCAAAATATTCTTTTCAAATGCAAGCGTTATCTTATAATGGAGTCCTCTCAATGTCTATACTATTGAACCAACGCATTAAATAGTCAATATAGCTACATCTATACACATGAAATCTGAAGGAAAGAAACAGCAATAACATGCTTAACAAAAACACAATTTTACTGAGCTAAAATGCAAGTGCAATCAATTACAAATGTCATAATGTGCAAATTCGTGACAATCTCACAAGCATATAAAGTGTAAAAAGCGGTAGAAGAGCACGAGTATATGACAGATAAAGTGCAAGTACAACCCCAGTGGGTAAAAGCCAAAACAGTGCAAAAGGAGAATAACCAGCAATGCCACACATTTCCAATATTACGACCCACTGGGCTACAAAACCACATCCAAAGTTCATCACATACAAAAGGAATCAATGGACTAGCAGCAATTCATGACAGTCAATATACAAAATACAGTCAATGTCTAAAAGCTCAAGTGTGCAAATATATATATATATATTTAAAAGAAAAAGACTTGCAGAGCAGTGACGGATATACCGTTCACCCTCACAAGCAAAAAAGACCCAGACACTCGTTCAGTGAAGTGCTGCAATGCACTATAATTTTATTAAATCCAACCCAGCAATCCTACAATTGGAAATCGATATATGCATGGTATGGCCATAAAACTGCCCATGTGACAAAATCATATATCGCCACGTGTTCCGTCCATACTTCGTCGGGCAGTTTCCAGTGTCCAAACCCCATAGCTCAAACCTTAAAACAGAAAGTTAGGCAACTAAAGAACTAATGGAGTCAGCAGTGCAGTCAGAAGAAACAACAAGTTCAGTGGTAGAATCATCTGTCATGGAAGCGAGGCCCATTCGTTTAAACTTCCTGGAAGAGTTAAAGCTGTTACACAAGGACAGCAAGTCAGAGGCAGACCTCCAGGAAGTAGAAGAGGAGACAGGTCAAGTAGAACGCAAGAAGAGGCAAATGATCATCGCAAAATTGAGTGACTCGCGTTGGAAGGGGACAGAAATCTAGGAGAAGAGCACGATCAATGAAGAATCTCTAGTAAAGATGGTTAATATATTGAAAAGAGAAATTACACCAGTAGAAACATCTGATTTAGAACTAGGTATTTATTTTTCCCCAGCCCGTCCCTTGAATTATACTGACTCACGTATTGAACTCTTTAGGTTTGTCAAGAAGTTGAGGTTGGCAAAGTATTATATGACTTGGCAAAGTATTATATGACCAAGCAACAGACTGGCGATGTTCCATCACAGTCTGATGTTAGAGAGATCAATCCCCAGTTGGTTAAGGATTCATCTGCTTTCATATGTCTTGAGAATGTACAATACAAACACAAGGCCAGTTCTGATTTGGATGCTGATGCCATTTTGACTACATTTGGAATCTCTACAGACATAATTATGGGCAGTGATTCAAAACTTAGATCTATATTTTGTCCCAATATTATAAATGAGAATTTTGATGTTTTTGAAGAATTGGAGTTGAAAGAATTCAAAAATCTATGTAATAAGGTGATGGGTAAACAGTATAATCTGAATCTGAAATAATGTCAGGGGTTAGGGAGCTGCAGTCAGATACTGGCATTATGATTCACCTAGTAGATAAAGGTGAAGGTGTTGTTATATGCGATAGGTAGCTAGGTAGCTATATTTACAAGAAGCATATAGGCAATTCAATGATATAGATTGCTGTGAAATCATAAATGAGGACATTTTGTTGGAGATTAAGGGGCCGATTCATGGAACAAATGTGCGCCGAAAATCTTGGCGAAAGCCGGCGCAAGGGTGAAAAAGCAAGTGCACGCGCACGTGTGCGATTCATGGAAGGCTCTGTGCGTGTTTTCCCCGGGAAGTGCGCCCAATCTGTGCGGGGCACACACGGGCGCACACGTCATTGCATCATCCAGAACGCTGTGCACAAGGCGCACAGCGAAAGTGCACAACATTAGCGCACACACCAAAAAGGGGGCGGAACACGGGGCGCAACGCGCGGAATGGGGAACAACGCGTGAAAATAAGGGGGCGTAACGGGGGATGTACTGCTGGGAAGTGTAAAGATACCGGAGGGCGGTGTCTGTACTTCTGCTCTCTATATGGTAGAGGAGAGGCACAGAGGATCGAAGGCAAGATTCTCTATTATTGGTAACATAGTCGAGCAATCAAGGCCTAGCTTCTCAGGAGGTGATGCAGGCTGGTTCTTAAGTACAGTGTAGTTCCCAAGCCCCCCACAAAGGAATGTCCACACACTGTATTACTGAAAACACACTCTTTATATAATTAATATTCAAAGGGATGTACACTATCACAATAACGCACTTTGTGCTCGGAAATCAACAATGGTAAATATATACAATTCTAAAGTGGTACCGCCAATGTTATCAGATCTCATTAATGTGCATCAACTATACTGTTAGAATGTCACACAGATCAATAACAAGGAAACCAGCAATAGAGATAGGAAGGAAAGCAAGATTGTTGACACAATTGGCAGAATATTGGTACAGCTACCTAGACACAGTTCTGTGTGGAGATCCCCCCACCTGGGCAACCTGTAAAATAAAGATATAGCACAAGCCCAGTCCATATATTGATCAATAGTCTTATTCTCTCCTATAATGTTTTTACCCCCCCAATGGACCTGGTAGAGTAGAGTTCTTCGAGGAAGCGTCGACGGATCCTTCTTGAGTGACCCCCTTTCAAGCAGGAGTCACGGATCGTCGCGAGGCGTCGAAGAAGGTGAACTTGGCATCAACGGCGTCAATGAGAAGTTCGAGGGTGCCAAGACGATGGCGTCGATCCAGGCGGTGCTCGTCGGCGACGTCCTGCGAGGATGAGGTGTGCGGGGCACCTCGGTGATTGATTGTTCAGGATCGCAAAGAGTTTCAGAAGAACGGTGGCCCAGCAAGGGCGTCGAGTCATCGAAGTCTTTGTGGTCTCTGGGTGGGGGGAAATCCACCGGCGGATTCTCCTCGGTGCGTCGGCGGCCTTGACTTTCTCTGGCAGGACAAAGCGGTCGAAGTTGCGGACAAGGGAGTCCTTCGATTCAAATGTTCTTAGGCGTAGGAGTGGGTGGCTCTGGTCGTCCGCGGCACGGCGTCAAGCGGTCCCCTCTTCTGGGGCAACACACTTCGACGGGCCTCCAGCGGTTACACAAACCTGCGAACCCTGGTCGACGGCAATGGACTTCGACGGCGGCGAAGTCTGGGTGCTTCACTTCGATCTCCTCAGCGGTCCCGTCTCGGGTCAGCAGCCTTTCGAGGGTCTGACTTCTAGGGAGCTTCGGCAAAGGTTAGCGGTGCTCGATGGTTCCTTGGAGCATGGGAAGAGGGCGCCTTACCAGGTCCTCTCTCGGATC
The DNA here is from genome assembly GCF_040938575.1 of Ambystoma mexicanum. Lineage (NCBI taxonomy): Eukaryota > Metazoa > Chordata > Amphibia > Caudata > Ambystomatidae > Ambystoma > Ambystoma mexicanum. The sequence goes on from NC_090922.1 coordinate 349,534,695, forward strand.
AGTCTTCGATGAATTCGGCAGCTTTCAGATCAGGTCGATGCAAATGCAACAGCAAGTCTTCTTCTTCCAGGTGGGCGTCCAGGATCAGCAGTTCCAGTTACTCTTCAAGTGTAGACACAGCTTCTGAACAATTTCCAGTGGTGAGAGGTCCCCAGATATACTATCCTGTCTCTCATCCACACTGCTGGCTCACACTCAGCAGCCAATCATACAGAAGGGCATTCATGCAGTCAGTCAGCCAATCAGGCACACGGTGCATTCAGGCCATCCTCCTCCCTCTCAGACACTCACAACAAGGAATGTGGATTGGGACAAGTACCCAGCCATTCAACACTACGCACTGCATTCAGGCCAGTTTCGGGCAGGGCTGTCTCAGTCTTTGTCTCTCATACCAGAAACCAGCCAGCCACAACAAGAAGTGCTTATTGGTCACACACTCCATTCACCCAGGTCCCACCCACAGGGTGTACCCACAACATACAGTCAATGGGAAGGCTCCAGCCAGTCTGGACTAGACTTCACAACAACACCATATATGGAACTTCCACCCAACAGCCTATCAGGGGGAAGGGACAGAGTCAGGGCTTCCCAGGATTTTGGGAAAACAAGTTAACAGGAAATAGAAAGCAAGAGGCCACAGGGGCCATCTTGTTTCCTATCAGGAATCAACTGATTCCAATGGCAGGGCCTGGGTATCCCAAAATGGAGGATACTCAGAGCACCTGTCAATTCAGCATGGAGCTGCCACCAGCCCATACCCTGCTCTGCGGGTCACCCACAGATGCCCAAAAACATACACTAGGGGCACGGGGATGTACCCCCACCCATGGGTGCCATAGGGGTATCCCATGGGTCTGTACACCAAACCAAAAGAGAGAGAGCTGCACCGCCAGGAGTCCCACATGAACTCCTGTGCGGAAAACACGACAGAACACACGATAAAAAGGCAGTAAAGGACAAGGATATGGAGGCCCTGTCCCTCCGATGCATTTCCAGCATCACAGTCGCCCCCCCAGATTGAGGTGGAGGGTGCCTAATCTCCCACGGGATAGACACCCTCATCCAGACGGTCCACAAACCTTCTGGAAAGGCCATCTGCGTTATCGTGACTCTTCCCTGGTCTGTGCTCTATGGTGAAGTCTAGCCCTTGCAGGCTAATGGACCACCTGAGAAGTTTTGGGTTTTCACCCTTCATCTGCATAAGCCACTTTAGGGGCTTATGATATGTTGGGACCTTGAAGGTAGATCCCGTAAGGTAGGGCCTAAAATGCCTAAGGCTCCAAACTATACTGAAACATTCCTTCTCAACAGTAGCCCACCTAACATTGAGTTGTCTACTGAGGAAGATGATAGGATGTTCCGTCCCTTTGTCATCTAACAGGGACAAGACAGCTCCAATTCCGGCTTCGAAGGCATCCGTCTGGATGATAAAGGGTTGGCTGTAGTCAGGCGCACACAACACAGGTGCCCTACACAGACTTTCTTTCAAGCCATCAAAGGCCCTGTGACAGTCTTCTGTCCAATTAATCTTCCTAGGTTGTTTGGGTGAAGTCAGAGCTGTCAGGGGGGCAGCTATGGTTCCGTAGTCTGCCAGGAAATTGCGATAATACCCAGTAAGACCCAAAAAGGCTCTCACCTGGGTTTGAGTAGTGGGAGTCTCCCAGTCATGTACATCCTGTACCTTATCGGGGAGAGGTCAGATTTGACCCCCTCCTACCTCATGACCAAGATATGTGACTTTCCCCTGAGCTATCTGGCACTTGGTGGCCTTGATAGTGAGGTTAGCCCTTTTCAAGGCCTGCAACACCTAATCCAGATGTGTCAAATGCTCTTCCCAGGTGGAATTGTAGATGGCAATGTCGTCTAAGTAAGCCACACAAAAGGCTTCCAGCAAACTGAGCGCATGGTTGACCAATCTCTGGAAGGTGGCAGGGGCATTCTTCAACCCAAAAGGCATGGCCCTAAACTGGTAGAGTCCCTCTGGTGTTGAGAATGCCGTCTTTTCCTTGGCATGGTCCGTCAGAGCTATTTGCCAATAACCTGAGGTGAGGTCAAAGGTGCTCACAAATTTGGCAGCACCTATAGTGTCCACGAGCTAATCAGCCCTGGGCAATGGGTGCGCGTCAGTTTTGGTGACGGCATTGACTCCTCTGTAGTCCAGACAGAACCTCCAATCCTTAGTACCTGCCTGGGAACTTACCTTGGGGACAAGGACCACTGGACTGGACCAGGGACTGGTTGAGGGTTCAATAACACCCAGATCCAACATCTTGGCGACCTCAGCCTGGATGTGGTTCTTAACAGTATCTGACATACGGTAGCTCCTGCTTTTGACAGGCACACTGTCACCAGTATCAACCTCGTGCTCACACCACGGTGTAAGGCCTGGCCTTACGTCAGTGAAAACAGAGAGGCATACTGCTAGAGCAAAGTTCTGCAGGCCCTCTGCTGCTCTGTTGTCAAATCTGGAGAGAGATGCACTCCCTCCACTGAGCCATCCTGAGGGTTGCTATACAGCAAATCAGGAAGGGGCTCACTCTCATCCTCTTCTTGCTCTGAAGCTAATAAGAGACATGGGACTTCTGCTCGCCTGTGGAAAGGCTTGAGCCTGTTAACATGGAATACCTGAGGGGCTACCCCTGGTATTCCCATGTCAACCAGATAATTGAGCTCACCCATCTTGGAGATTATCCTGAAGGGTCCAGTCCGTTTATTTGCCAATGCCCGAGGCTTGGTGGGCTCCATCACAAGGACCTCCTGTCCCGGAGTCCAATCCACTTGCGATGCTTTAAATTCATGCCAGTACTTGTTCAATTCCTGGCTGGCCTTGAGATTTGCTGTTGCCTGACCCATCATCTGTGTCATCCTCCGTCTGAGGCCTAACACATAGTCCCCCACTTGCTTGGCGGGACCTGGAGGGGTGGCTTCCAAGCCTCCTCTGATCAAGGCGAGGGGCCCCCTCACAGGATGTCCAAAGAGTAACTCAAAGGGGCTGAAACCCACACCTTCTTGAGGTACCTCACTGTAAGCAAACAGCAAGCATGGTAGGAGGAGATTCCATTTCCTCCTTAGGGGCTCTTCCAAAGCACCTATCATGCCATTGAGAGTTTTATTAAATCTCTCAACCAGACCATTGGTCTGGAGATGGTAAGAGGTGGAGAACTTGTAGGTTACTCCATACTCTTTCCACATGGTCTTCATGTAACTAGACATGAAGTTGGATCCTCTGTCAGAGACAACCTCCTTAGGGAATCCAACACAGGTGAAAATGTCCAGGAGAGCCCTGGCAACCACCTTGGCAGTTACAGTCCAAAGGGGTATAGCCTCAGGGTACCTGGTGGCATGATCTACCAAGACCAGGATGAACCGATGTCCACCTGAAGTGGAAGGGTCCAGGGGACTGACAATGTCGATGCCCACCCTCTCAAATGGTGTGCCGACCACTGGCAATGGCTGCAGTGGGGCAATGACACTGCCTCCAGTCTTTCCAGACAACTGACAAGTTGGGCAGGTCCTGCAGTGGGACTCCACTTCTACTCCCATCCGAGGTCAGTAGAAATGGGCCGAGAGCCTCTGCTTAGTCTTCTTGGTAACAAGATGACCAGCTAAGGGCACCTCATGCGCCAACTGCAGTAGGAAGGGCCTGTAAACCTGGGATACCACCAACCTCTTGAGGGAACCATGTTCAGGCTTAGTGGGCTCACTAACAATGAGCTCACCCTCCCAATATATCCGGAAGGTCCTAGGCACTTCTCCTTGTGCATGGGACAGGGCCTGTTTCCTCAGACCCTTGAGAGAGTGGCACTCTCTCTGTCCCTTACAGAAGTCTGCCCGGGAGGGTCCCCCTTCAGCCAACAAGCATTGAAGGTCAGGATGATCCTCCGGGTTGAGAACCTCTCCCACAGGAGAGTCTTCTGGCTCTTCTCCCACAGGAGTTGAGACGGGGTTTACCACTGGATCCAGCCCATCCGGAGCATGGATCCCAATGGGTGCTGTAGGAACAGCAGGGAGAGAAGGGGCCCCGGCACAGAGGTTGCCTTCTTGTTCTTCCTTCGTCTTGCCTCAGGCCGCACCTTTGGCTCGGGTTCCTGACTCACAGCCAGACCCTGTGTCACCTGTGACCTAGTGACTGCAGCAGCAGTCATGGGAAGACCATCCGAGATCAACCCCAACTCTACTAGATCATTACCTAACAGAATGTTAGCAGGGACATTGTCCTGAACCAGGACAGGAAGCTTTGTTGTCTTGTCTCCAATTATGAGTGTGACTAAGGCTACATGCGATAATTTGGGAGGCCCACCAGCTAACTTGGTGGTTCTCAGAGGAGCACCTACATAGTCCTCTAGCTTGAGCAGGGTGCTGTACACCACTGTCATGCTTGCCCCAGTGTCTCTCAAACCAGTAGAAGGCTGGCCATTCAAGAGGACACTTCTCAAAAATCTACGGGTGTTCTGTGGGATAGTCGCCAGTACTTCCGCGTACTGGTCCCAGGCCCCAAGGGACACTAAGGAAATCTCTACAGGAGCACCAAATGTGATCCCTGTAGAGGAGGGGAGGACAGTGGCCTCCACCTCAGACATGGGGTAAGGGTAGGTCAGGCTGACAGCCTGTATTCCAAGTGCCTTACCTTTACACTTGGAGTCACCCCTCTTGTGAACCAGAGCCCCACAATCCCAACACGTGCCGGGAGTGCGGGGTACGGTACTGGAACCACTGGGAGCCTGCTTTGCAGCAGGTGGACCACTACTCTTATTCCCACCAACAGATGACTTATCCCCACTAGATTTGTGGGTCTTAGGAGAGGAGGGTTTAGGTTTACCAGACTGTGACTGCTTTTGGGACTCCTCAGCTTTCTGAGAGGCCCCCTTTTCTTTGTCCTTGTCCTTCCCACTGGAGTCCTTAGAGGACACCCGGTGGGAGACCCACTTGTCAGCCAACCTAGCCAGCTTAAAGGGATCCAAAATGTTCTGGTCAGCAACATATGGACGCAGCTCTGGTGAACAGGCTTCAGAAAAATGCTCAAAAAACAACAGGTGGGACAATTCAACAAAAGTTTTCACTTTGTAACAATCAATCCACCCCATCATGTTCATGTGCGCAGCACTCACCCAGTCAACCCAAGACACATTCTCTCTTTTCTTAAAATCCCTGAACCTTTTAAGGTATTGGGTAGGTGTCTTGCCAAACTTGGCAATCAAAGCAGATTTCATACACTCATACTGACCCCTGTCTTCCACACTCAGCTTCAGAATACAGTCATACCCAGTCTGAGGCACTCTGCTTAACAAACACTTAGCCCAATCTCTTTTGTCAACATCATGAATTGCACACGCCATTTCAAATGCTTCAATCCTTTGTGGAGGATATCAGAACCCTCCACAAACACACCAACATAATCTTTCATAAACTTGGTGGCTGGGGACCTGCCACTCTCAACTGGTTTCGCTGAAGTCTCCACTCTAGCTTTCTCAAGCTGGATTCTCTGACATTCAGTGTCCTTGTCTTTGAGTTCAAGATCCCTATTCTTGAGTTCCACTTGCTGTGCCAGCTCCTATTTCTTAAACTCAGCTTCTATCTCCAACTTGCGGTATTCAAAGGCCAATTTCATCCTTAATAACTCAAGTTCTATGGAATTTTTAGGGTTCAGAACAGAGGCAGCAGGAATGGTGGAATTCCCAGAAACAGATTCAGCAGAAACCCCAGGGGCAGAGTCCTCATTGGTTGCATTCCCCCCCTCATCAAGAGTTTCACCATAGTCCACCAGGGCAGTTATCAGCTCAGCCCTAGACTTATCCACAAAGTCTAACCCCCTGGCTTCACAAGCACTCTGGAGAGCCTCTAAGCGCATCCTAGTCAATGTACCATTTGCAATAGACTCCATTGTTTGTAATGCAGTTATTTTATACACAACCAAACCTTAATTTAATAAAGTGCAGATATTTTGTGAGTGGCACGGTTATACACTGATTCTTAAAACCATAAGCATCCCATCGCTGCCACCAGTGTAAAGACACCAGAGGGGGGTGTCTGTACTTCTGCTCTCTATACGGTAGAGGAGAGGCACAGATGACCCCAGCCAAGATTCTCTATTATTGGTAACGCAGTCGAGCAATCAAGGCCTAGCTTCTCAGGAGGTGATGCAGGCTGGTTCTTAAGTACAGTGTAGTCCCCAAGCCCCCACAAAGGAATGTCCACACACTGTATTACTATAAACACAGTCTTTATATAATTAATATTCAAAGGGATGTACACTATCAAAATAACGCACTTTGTACTCGGAAATCAACAATGGTAAATATATACAATTCTAAAGTGGTACCACCAATATTATCAGATCTCATTAACGTGCATCAACTATACTGTTAGAATGTCACACAGATCAATAACAAGGAAACCAGCAATAGAGATAGGAAGGAAAGCAAGATGGTTGACACAATTGGCAGAATACTGGCCCAGCTACCTAGACACAGTTCTGTGTGGAGATCCCCCCACCTGGGCAACCTGTAAAATAAAGATATAGCACAAGCCCAGTCCATATATTGATCAATAGTCTTATTCTCTCCTATAATGTTTTTACCCCCCCAATGTACCTGGTGGAGTAGAGTTCTTCGTGGAAGCGCCGACGGATCCTTCTTGAGTGACCCCCTTTCAAGCAGGAGTCACGGATCATCGAGAGGCGCCGAAGAAGGTGAACTTGGCGATGACGGCGTCAATGAGAAGTTTGAGGGTGCCAAGACCACGGCATCGATCCAGGCAGTGCTCGTCGGCGACGTCCTGCGAGGATGAGGTGTGCGGGGCACCTCGGCGATTCATTGTTCAGGACCGCAAAGAGTTTCGGAAGAACGGTGGCCCAGCAAGGGCGTCGCGTCGTCAAAGTCTTTGTGGTCTCTGGGTGGCAGGAAACCCACCGGCGGATTCTCCTCGGCACGTCGGCGGCCTTGACTTTCTCCGGCAGGACAAAGTGGTCGACATTGCGGACAAGGGAGTCCTTCGATTCAAATGTTCCTAGGCAAAGAAGTGGGCAGCTCCAGTTGTAGGTGGCACGGCGTCAAGCGGTCCCCTCTTCTGGGGCAACACACTTCAACGGGCCTCCAGCGGTTACACAAACCTGCGAACCCTGGTCGATGGCAATGGACTTCGACGGCAGAGAAGTCCGGGTGCTACACTTTGATCTCCTCAGCGGTCCCGTCTCGGGTCGGCAGCCTTTCGAGGGTCTGACTTCCAGGGAGCTTCAGCGAAGTTTAGCGGTGCTCGATGGTCCCTCAGAGCACGGGAAGAGGGAGCCTTACCAGGTCCTCTCTCGGATCAGTCTTCGACAAAGTTGGCAGCTTTCAGATCAGGTAGAAGCAAATACAACAGCAAGTCTTCTTCTTCAAGCTGGGCATCGAGAATCATCAGTTCCAGTTACTCTTCAAGTGTAGACACAGCTTCTGAACAATTTCCAGTGGTGAGAGGTCCACAGATATACTATCCTGTCTCTCATCCACACTGCTGGCTCACACTCAGCAGCCAATCATATAGAAGGGCATTCATGCAGTCAGTCAGCCAATCAGGCACACAGTGCATTCAGGCCATCCTCCTCCCTCTCAGACACTCACAACAAGGAATGTGGATTGGGACAAGTACCCAGCCACTCAACACTACACACTGCATTCAGGCCAGTTTCGGGCAGGGCTGTCTCAGTCTTTGTCTCTCATACCAGAATCCAGCCAGCCACAACAAGAAGTGCTTATTGGTCACACACTCCATTCACCCAGGTCCCACCCACAGGGTGTACCCACAACATACAGTCACTGGGAAGGCTCCAGCCAGTCTGGACTGGACTTCACAACAACACCATATATGGAAGTTCCACCAAACAGCCAGTCATGGGGAAGGGACAGAGTCAGGGCTTCCCAGGACTTTGGGAAAACAAGGTAACAGGCAATAGAAAGCAAGAAGCCACAGGGGACATCTTGTTTCCTATCAGGAATCAACTGATTCCAATGGCAGGGCCTGGGTATCCCAAAATGGAGGATACTCAGAGCACCTGTCAATTCAGCATGGAGCTGCCACCAGCTCATACCCTGCTCTGCGTGCCACCCACAGATGCCCAAAAACATACACTAGGGGCACAGGGTTGTACCCCCACCCATGGGTGTCATAAGGGTATCCCATGGGTCTGTACACCAAACCAAAAGAGAGAGAGCTGCACCGTCAGGAGTCCCACATGAACTCCTGCATGGAAAACATGACAGAACACACGATAAAAGGCAGTAAAGGACAAAGATATGGAGGCCCTGTCCCTTCGATGCATTTCCAGCATCATAGGAAGCACACAGAACGCCCACACGCACGTGAGCCACATGTATTCATGGAATCGAATAGGGGAAACCTGCGCACTGCCAAAGACACGCACATGCCTAAACATGAAGGCAGGCGGTAGCATCCCTGCGCATTACAAAAGTGTGCGCAAACAAAAAACACATATATACAGGTACGATGAATGTCCCATTCTGTGGCCCCCTAGGAGAAATGACATGTCACGCAACCCACATGCATCCCAGAAAAGCAAGAAATAGAGATAAGCGACCCCTCTTGCCCATGTGCGTGTAAAAAAACACACGCAGTACGCTGTGGCAGCCAGGAACACAAAATATACGTACGCGATCAACACGCAGGTTAGTATGCCCGTAAAAAGGGGCATGCGACAAACATGGACACCCGCAGTGGGAAAGATAGCGTGTGCAACTCACCGTCTGCCTTGCGTGTAGAAGAAGAATGCATAGCCAACACCCACCCGCTGTGAAGTAATCGCATGTGAACCCCAATGCCTGGAAAACACACGCACCGCTTCCCACGAAAAGCACATACAGAGCGATGGAAACCCACGTGGGATCTTCAACCCGTGCCAGGGGAACGCCCGCGCGTGTCACGTCACAGATACGCTTACGCTCTAACGGCCTTTCCTCGAATTACACGCTGACGTGCAGTTTTTTCACATGCCTATTAACTCTGTATCAAGCTGGCCACACGACAACACACGGAAGACCACGCTCCTGCCTGCTGCCACTGTGCCCTGCCATTTGGTGCCTGCACATCTGCCATCTCCAGGGGTCCAGTTGCTGTGACCTCCCCTGCTGGAACAGAGGACTCCCGACTGGTATTCCATTGCTCCACAGCCCAGCCCCTTGACCCAGTTGCCCACCCACACCTGCCTCGGGGGTTGCCATGTCCAACACAACACCATCTGGCACCAGTGGAAACCCCCCAGCTGAGAGGCAGAGGGCTGCCAGCTTAATTTCCAATGAAGTTGGCATCCTGGTGGAGCAAGTCCTGGGGCATTATGATGCCCTCTTCACACCATTGCACGCCGACAAGGAAGGACGGAAGAGGATCTGGACGGACATAGTGGGTGCCATCAACGCGGAGGGGGTGGCACCTTGCAACATCAAACACGTGCAGAAGCGCTGGGAGGAATACAAGTCCAGGACCAGCTTAACAACCAGCAGATGAGGGTCCTGGAGCGCATTCGCCCAGTGCTTCACCACCAGATCCTCAGGATGCAGGCATGTCTGGAGTCGAGCGGTAAGTGGCCATGCATTGCTGTGTGAAACAGGGCATGTTGCAGCGTGCTGGTAGTTAGCTACTTGCCTGTATGTGTGACATGGGCCATGTATGGATGTGTGTGTGCAGGGACATGATGGTGCTGCATGTGAGTCCAGTCATGCGTGAACCACATGGATGGTGTATGTGTTACAATGCAACATGCGGAGCAGCATGCAGAATGCACACATGAATGCATGCCTGTGTCTGTTCTTGGACATGGTTGGGGTGTGAGAGATGGGTGCTGCTGTCATGGACTTGTATGGTGTACATGTCTGTGTGTCTGAGTAGCGTGTGTGTGACTTGTGAACACCATGGATGCATGACACATGTCTGTGATGATGTGTTGATTCACTGATGCAGCCTAGTCATCCTTATATCCACTGTGTCTTGGTGTGTACGAGGCCAGATGCATGAAACTACGGTGATGTGTGTGCATGTTATCAGTATGACCCATGATGCATGTGAGTTTCAACCCACCATTGCTCCCCACGCACCCCTCAGAATACACGTACCCCTCTTGCGCTAGTGAAAACATGTGTAAAACTGCCCGCGCACCCCTTGGAATGCACGTACCCCGCTCGCACATGGCCTATCGTGTGTGAAACTTCCCGCGCACCCCTGGAATTAGCGCATGCTGCCCATCCACCCTCCCCATGCCCCACAGGCACCCCATCCACCCTGGCCATGCCCCACAGGCAGCCCACACCACAGGGGGGACTTTTTCCACGCAATTTACCTGGCGTGAGCGGGGTACGTGTATTCCCAGGGGTGCGCAGGGAGTTTTACATACATTTTCGCTAGCGCGAGCGGGGTACGTCTATTCCGAGGGGTGTGCGGGAATTTTACACGCGTTCTCGCTAGCGTGAGCGGGTTACGTGTATTCTGAGGGGTACGCGGGGAGTTTTACACGCGTTCTCGCGAGCGCGAGCGGTGTACGTGTATTCCAAGGTGTGCACAGGGAGTTTTACACACGTTTTCGCTAGCACGAGCGGGGTACGTGTATTCCGAGGGGTGCGCGGGCTGTTTTACATGCATTTTCGCTAGCACGAGCGGGGTACGTGTATTCCGAGGGGTGCGCGGGGAGTTTTACACGCGTTCTCACTAGCGGGAGCGGAGTACGTGTATTCCGAGGGGTGTGCGGGAAGTTTTACATGTGTTTTCGCTAGCGCGAGAGGGGTAAGTGTATTCTGGGGCATGCGCCGGGGGTTTTACATGCGTTTTCGTGGTTGGGGGGCTGTATGCTGGTCCACTGGCCTTTGCGTCGGCAGGTACTGGATTTGTGCGATTTCTTTGGTACACGGGGCGGGGTTGGGGGCGTAACTGGCACTGCTGCAGGGTCGCTGCGCCACTCTGCGCCACAGCTGCTTATGGATGTTTTAATCCATGAATATGCTGTGCGCCTGAATGGGTTTTGGCACACGTGGTTGGCACAGACTGCCACAGGCGCCCTCTGTGCGCCAGCTGCGTGCGCCACTTGTGCGCCGATTTCTATGAATTACCCCCTAAAAGTATATTTGATTCCAAATTAGAAGACTGGCATAAAATAGGTCTTTTGGATGGGGATTAGTTTTCATTTTTTAGGAAAGATTATACTGTTAATCCTATCCTGTAATTTCTACCAAAGGCACACAAAGAACTTTTACAAACACTGGGTGGACCTATTGTCTCCTCAATTGGTTCTCTTCTTGAAAATACTTCTAGATTTCTAGACATATTTTTTCAACCATTAATTAGGGGTTTAAATTGCTATATTAGGAATACATATGATTTGTTACTTAAAGTGGACAACATAATTTGGGAACAGTTTTTAATTCTAGTTTCCCTCTATGTAGTGTCGTTCTATACGAGTATTCAGCACAATTTCTGGTCTTCAAGATTGCAAATTCTATTTGAACACTAAGTCCATTAGTTACAAGCAGCAAAATGAGATGTTGTTACAAATGTCTCAGACACAATCATTTTCTTGAAAGCCCTGTTGTTGAAGGATAAGATTTCTCAGTGCATGCTTAGGGAACAAAGTCTGGCTCATGGGAATTGGTTAGGTAAAGCTGTAAAACCAAATGTTTTTTTTAAGTGGCATAAATGTTAAATGTGTGATTTTGAGAAGACAGGTGGTGAGGCTGAATGTAATTGCCATAAGATTTCGAGAATTGGACAAATGATAACATTTATCACCAAGTTTGTGGTCAATTATTTAGAATTTCCTTGTGAGTTGAAATACATCGGTTCAACGATAGGACCATTGAAGTTAAGGATACTACAGCATTATAGGGCAAATAAAAATGTTGATACAAACTACCACTTGCTTTGCACTTAAAGGAATTACACAATGAAGTTTCATTGATGCCCTTTGGATCCTTGTGGCATACTCAAGAGCACAAACGCAAAGGCAATAAAGAGCGGAAACTATGCCAACTTGAGTCAAGACTTATTATGTAGATGGGGTCATCTGATGCAGGAAAAAATGTAAAAAATGTGAAAAATGAATATTGCCATCTTTGATGTCATGGGTGTTAGTCTTAGCAGTGCATGGCGATGGCACGAGGTATGGTTGCATAGCTTACCATAACTGGCAAATATCTTTGGTTTTTCAAGTTTACCCTGCAACCATAATGCACCTTTAACAAAGGGCCAGATTCATGGTATTTTTTGCACACTGCAAAGTGCTTTTCACTGGTGAAAAGTCACTTTGCACTGCCAACAAACACCTTGATTCAAGGAGCAGTGTAAAGTGTTTGCACTGCTCCATGAATCAGGGTGCTTGTTGGAAGTGCAAAGTCACTTTGCACCAGTGAAAAGTCACTATGCACCGTGCAAAAAATTCCATGAATCAGAGCCACAGTTTTTTTCAATGAATTTCATAGGTTTGTATGATTGCAACTTAAACATATCATCCCTTTGAAAATGTTTTTCAGTCAAAGGCCCATTTTCTGGGGGGCTCGTGTCTGCGTACTGCGACGATAACATTTGTGCTAATGTAAGACAATCACAGTTCTGAAGGAGCTGTGTCCCTTCATGAACTTGGGATATGAACACTTGTTTATGACAGTTAAGTCTTGGCTGGACGGCCACAATCCTCCATTACTTTCCTAGGGAGAAGATGTTTATTCATATTACGCTAGTGCTTTTCTACCTGCATTGGTTCTCCCAACCTGCTTGTGCCAAGGTTAAAGTGGCCTGCCTGACATATAAAGCTGTGCACTTCTCTTGATCAGTATTTCTAACTTAAAATCCCAAGGAGCCGGTGGTACCCTATGACTTGTCCAATAAAGCTGCAACAATATAATGCATTTTTTAAATTAAAGTGGGCTATCTAGAATGATTGTCCAGTGAAAAGCAGGATTAGATCTTCCTTCTTTACCATAATGAGATTACTAAAAGCTGTTGTTTTGTCCAGTAATTTATTGGATTGACATGCTTACAAAAGCAATGTCTAGCTCCTATAACATGTTTGCCTTTATTGTATTTGCTCTTGCAAATTATGCATATTATTTTTTTTGAGGTCATTGTGGTGGATTGTGGCATAATTGAGTTTAACACATCTTGTTCAGGACTCAGTCATTAGCTGTTCATAAATTGTGGTGCTGGATGTCTGGGACATAGAGAAGAAAGTTCCAGTGCAAGCAGTGCTCGCTTTGTTATGTAGGAAAAGGTAAAGGGTGAACCCGTACAGAAATCAGGAGCTGACCTGTCCATAAATTGAATACTTTACGTCATCAAATTGTCTGTAATTTCCAACCATACAAAACAAGCTGTTGTTTCCTGATCCTCTTACTCTTTCCTGTTTGGTTATATCTTGCTGCCAAATTGGAGAGTATTCTATTAGGAGTGCAGGGTGCACTCACTGAGCCACATATGCACCCTGTGTACTTTCCTGCAGATGATAGCTTTGCCAGCCATCCATCAATCCCTCGTAATGCTCTCCTTGTGCCATGCCTCTACATATTGAGGTGGGGCAGCATAATACGATGTCTCCAAGTTAGGCATAGACAATCTCCCTCCTTTCAATGGTGATTTCCATATTCCCACTCTTAGTTTATTTATTTATATATTTATTACGCGCCGCAGCTCGCGAGCATCAGGGCGCGACAAAAACACGTAAGACGGAGTTCACAGGACTACATAAAGAAGAAAAGAGGAGGACTCAGGACAGTCCAGGCTGAAAAGAAGTTAATTACCGGAAGAGTAACGTTTTCAGCTGCTTCCTGAATAAGGAGTGACTGCTTTCCAGTCTAAGATTGTCTGGAAGCTCGTTCCAGAGTGCAATGGCTTTAGTGGGGAAAGCTCTCCAAGTGTTCTGATGGTCAATATTTGTTCGGCAGCTGTCAAGTTCTTTAAATATTGTTAGCAGGGTCAAATAAAAAAAATGTCTAAGCAACACAATCTTTCTTCTTTTTGCCACCTGCTCATTAGTGATGTTGAATTTCTTGTCCACAAATGAAACAAGCTTTTTATCCGTTTCACGTTTTCCATCAATTCATATTTCATTAAATCAGCTTTCTCTTGAATAGTCTAAACACCTAGTATTCAAAGCTAGCAAGATTTTGCTGAACCCCCAAAGGAAGAGTGGGATTCTTCCTCCTCATGCCAATTAGAAACAATCCTGAACCCCCCCAGTGTATAAGGAATCTCCTTTACCATTTTATGGAACATATTCACTGGATCTTGCATTTACAAATGCAAATCATCTGAGCGCACTGTTGCTCTTTGTGGCTGTCCTACTAATACCCCACTCTCATCCTGATATTCACTTCTACTGATGACCAATTAATGGTTCTTTGACTAGCGCAACTCGAAACTCGCGCCATTATATCATCACATAGCAACTTCATACATCAAATTAAATTGAGCCCAACATTATAGATGTCGAGGGTCTGAATAAATGCCCACGTGATACAAACAAAATCCCTTTTTACATTAAAGATGTTCTGCATTCCTATATGTTACTCTCCATCCTTGGTTTCCTCTATGTTGGCAACATGCTCCCAAAGAGTGCTCTGGTTGGTGGGTCCATTTCCCATTATTGGGTTCATTTTCAATAGGCAAGGTTCTTGCCTAATGGTTCCACCACTCCTCTCCAGGTGTCTGACCTTTACATCCACCTATAATCACTTGATGGGTGTTATATTAACGGGAATTGACCCATGCAGTGGCCCTCTGCTCCGAGATTATAAAATACCCATCGAACATGCTGTGATCAAGCAGTAGTGCCCTGGTGCCCTGCCGATACCACGCTCTGGCTTCCCAGTACACGCGTGAGTTAATTTCCTAGCTCTCAACGCTTTAACACTGGGAACAGCTGCTCAATCTTTGTCTTTGTCTTTGGTTGCCACCAAATTTCTATCTGTTTCCGGTTCACGTTCTATGCAGGGGCTTGCAAACCCACCAGTTTGCTATTTGCCAAGTCTCATTATGGTCATGAAACCACAAACCGAGTCTCTTAATAATTTCCAGATCAACTGCTTGTATCGTATGCAAGTTTAGCCTTCCAAGGGGCTGATTCTGTCAGGGTTCCTTCCCCATGAAAGTTCCTCACCTGACCACAAAGCTGGAGCCACCTTCACTTTCCTTTATCATAAGCCTCTTGCATCACTTGGGCAACTTCTGCACCGTAGAGATGCCCGAGTGAGACTGTTAGCGGGTGCCTTTTCCTGGCCCCCAGAGTTGCACAGTCTCTTTCATTGCGAAATGTACAGGTGACATTATCACACCTGCCACACAGAATAACCACGGGACACAACTGCTATTGTGTGCCAATACATACTAGACACAAAACCTACTGCATTAAAAGAAATGTGCAGGAATTTAAAGATATTGAGATTGTCAGTGTGTGTGTGAATTTCAAGCACACTCATTAAAACAGAGGATTAATGAATTCATTTCATGTCATCACTAAGAGAGTCATATTAATTTGGCAGAGTACTATAGCAAGGGTTTATGCCTGGCTATACCGCTCTGAAATATTCCACAAGGGTTTTGAATGTGCAGTGGGAGAGGAGAGCAGAAATACGTTTCCACCTCATGCTTCCCACTCCGCCTGCAAAACCTCTCCATTTTGAGCCAGCATGACATTTTCATGCTGGCCTAAAACTAATGGATTCTTACAAAATCTGCCTACTATCAGGACCTGCTAAAAGCAGGCAGATTCCATGGGCATCCGTTGTAAATGCTTCCTGCAAAGTGTAATTTGCAGATGGAATTTACAGAGGTTAAAATGGAAGTGAAAAGTCATTTTCACCTGTTTTCACTCTTGCTTTTTGCACTCCGTTTTGCACTGTGCAAAACTGCATGCAGGAGACCCATAAGTAGGTATGTGCTAATGCTGGTGGTCCTCTGCAAGCAATTACCACTTTTTACAAATTGAGAATGTAAGAACGCTCATATAATTACATTTGAAAAGGAAAATCATCTGATTGATTGCTAAGAAATGATACCCAAGGAACATATCAACATTGTTAGCTACAAGGTTTTTCAAAATTACCCTGTTCAGTAGTTTGGCCCTAAAGGAGCCTGTAGGCCTTTGACATCTAGGACTATGACAGATCACTCACTGCACAGCTCACTTGGAGGATGCGGTGGTGACCACTGCTGCGTGCTTCCTGCATTCATGTTCACTTGAAGGATGGATGTAGATGTGAGGTGACTGTGCTATCGCAGTGCAGTGCAGCCTGCTCTGTTTCCAGCCCCCAATGTCTGGTGCCTGAGGCTGCATAGCATGTCTGGAGTAGTGGATGGGAGTTGGCGGATGGTGAGCGCTGCCAGGAGTGTGGCGGCGAGAGGCTGGAGAGGCCATGACCATGAGTGACAGAGTGCTCTGTTGGGGGTTGCAGCAGAAAACAGCTCTATGTGATCACTGCAAAAACATTACTTGTCCTTGTTTCTTTTCCCTTTCTTGCACTTTCTTTCGCAGATTAATACCTCTACCCCACTTACCATCTATTTGTGTGAAAAAAGGTGCAGAAAACCAAAGAAAACCTTCCCACATTTTCGGCTTAGAAGTAATGGGATTCGACGTTTTCGTACAGAGATGTACTCCCTCACAGTAACAGAAAATGAGAAACATGGTGCAGAGTCTTACCCCACTATGGGAACCGGCAGGGAACAACATGCAGCAAATTTGTACCCCACACCAGGAACTCAAACGAGAGGACCATACAGCAGAGCCTTACCTCAGCCCGCCCACAGATTGGAATTAGCCTACCATGGGGACCCATGCAAGTGCAGCTACAGAAGACGAGTGACAATCTACAAAGACACATCCCAGGATGGTGACAGAATGGAAGTTGCAGATCTGTGGGGCCTATCTCAGGGTCTTCCGGATAGAATCGATAGAATTCAAACTGCAATGACACCCATGAAACATGAACATAGGCTGCAAGGAAATGAAAGGTACCCACACACACCAACAGCATGGAGTACACTTTTCAGAATGGAGAAGTAGAGGTACCACAATGAAACAAAGCGAGACAAAATATTGAGACAATGAAATGAGGAACGTCTAACAATTATTTCAGTTTGTTGTGGACAATCTATAGCAGAAGTGTGTAACAGAAATAGTTTACCAACAGTAATAAGCCAGTGAAGCGGAGATTAACACTGAATGTACACTATGCCTGGATACAACAAAGCACTCCTGAATCTAGGAACAACGCAGATGTGTATAGATGTGCCCATGCATGCACATGTGTATGTGTAATTGGGTGTGTGGGTGTGCATTTATTTGTCCATTTATGCTGATGTCTGTATTTGACAAAAATGTATATATCAGTGTGTAAATGCATGTATGTCTGCATATGTATATGTGTGCGTGTGTGAGTGTGTGCATGTTGTAATGAAATACGTCTATGTATGTGCATTTACGTTTATAATTGTTTCTTTTATTACAGAAAAATAGCCCCTTCCTAATGTCTCCCATCACAACAATACCACCGTACAATTTTAGAGACGAAACAAGCTGTTTAATCCTAATATTTTGTTTTATTTACAATAATAAATCAAAGAAATGTAGGTGGTCCCATAACTTCCAGACTAGTGAAGTCACATTTAAAGCACTATTGGACTACAATGAAAGGTAATACACTGTGGCATGCCTACTTTTGTCTCACTAACGTTTTTGTTTAACGTAAGATATCCAGTCTACTTTGCGCCTTCTGCTTTTTTACATGTACACAGCATTATTCTGTCTGATCCCCTGGGGGTATTTTTATTTGGTCAGCATCTGGAGACATCTTGTCGATGATTTCAAGGGATCCTCTACAAGAAGATAAAAACGTCTCCTTAGGTTGATTTCTCTAGAAATTATAGCGATGTACCTTATCACCCACTGTGTATTCTTTTAGTGGTTTTTAAGTAATAACATGTCTTCATCTCTACAGCAGACATCTCAGGATTGCATCAGGCATAAGTGAAAGCATGCTGTAAGTGCTTTCTGAAGTTCTTCACATACTAATGTGCACATTGATGAACAACTTCTCCTAACTGCGGGTTAGCAGGTGGTGTGGCAATACAATTTGTCTTCCAGTCATTAACTGAAATGGGGCTATCTTAGTAGCAGAAGGCAAAGGTTCTCTCAGAACCATCAGAACACGTGGTAATGCAAATCCCCACTCTGTCATGAGTCAATCACATTTTTCTTAAAGATTTCCACAATTGATTTTTTTTATTTCTCAACACCTCTGATGGACGCTGGGTGGTAGATAATGTGGAGTTTTCTTATTGCACCTAAGATTTCCCACATCTTATTTATCACCTCACTGGCAACGATACAACCTCGCTTGGATTCAATCTTTTGGGGAAAACTGTAAAAAGAATGCTTCTGTTTCTGCCTTACAGTTTGGGGCAGCTATGAATTGAAGCCGCTATGTAAAGGGGCCTGCGACCATTAACAAGTGCTTGTTTGTGCAGTCAGTACAAATCACGTCCAAAAATTAGAGACAAACTAATATCCTCCCTCTTTTCTGTATAGGAGCCCAGTGAGTTGGAGAACTTGGCTGAAATTGCACACACAGCAAAAAGCCCTTTAAATATTCAGATCCGGACCCCCTTGTGGCCAATATCAACTTCACATAGGATCTCCATCATCTTCTGAAATATCCTATGACCAACAGTAGCCACATCATGGGTGTGGTCTAAAATAATACTTCTGAATGAGCTAGGTAATACCCACTGGTCGTATCAAGGTTTGGGGTTTCTAACCAATAATTTATTTTGAATTTGAAACATCTCTGAAATTTCATAAATACTCTCAACTCTTTCTTTCCCTCGTAATCTTGTTCAGATAGGGGAAGGGTTTCCGGGTCTTCTAGATATTGATATAATTTTACAATCCGTTTTAGCAGTAATGAAATCGATATCCATAGCATCTCTACTCTGTTGAACAGTGTAAAGAGACTGTGTTCGTGTCACTGATGGTATTGACATTTGTGCCACGAGGTGTTGCATGTTAATAGACCACCAGTGTAGAGCTCCAGTTTTGGCTGGGTGATCTGGCAAACCATTTCCTCTTTTGTCAGGACCCTCTATTTTAGGGTGACCTGTAATCTTCTTCCAATATAAGGTCATGTTGTTTGACTTTAGCAAAAAATATATGGTTTGGATAATCTTTCCTTGTTTCACATGTTTTCTGTTAGCAGAGGGCATACCATATTTCTTCCAATTCATCAAGTGTTCTACCAATCCATTTCATGCATAATTTTAATCAGTAATTATCAATAGTTCCTGGCGTTGATGATTTATGGCACTGAGGATGGCATTATATGTGGCCATCAACTTTGCCACCTGACTACTCCGGGGATCAATTTTATAATAGGCTGAGGTAGCTGGGATGTTATTTACTTAAGCATCTCTGACACCAGCTACAAATTCCTTCTTGTCATTTTCTGTGAGATGACAAGAACATACATCCAGATAAACGGTCGGTTTATGGGAGGACTTTAATGTAATACATTCTCCACGGATCAAGGGCTGCTAGTTTTACAACACCCATACCATTGCCATACCATTGGCAGAAAGGAATTTTCACATTCATTAAACTTAATTTGGACAAGTGTTAATGTCTTACTTGCATATGAAATTTCCTTTTTAACATTGTTATGCTTTTGATGCAAAACCGCAAATAAGCAGGTGTTTGAAAATCCTGTTTCTAGGAAAAAATTGTTTGTTTTTAGTACTATATGTCATACAGGGATCTTGGAAATTGTATCTTTTCCATTGTTTAACAACCTCTGTCTGTTGGTATCCTCACTCCCACTGTCTTTAATAGATAGACTAAGGGCAGAGTGAGCTCTGTGTAATTCATTGCTAATATATGACAATAGTTGGGCAATACTAAAACACTGTGTAACTCATGCAGATTGATGTGGTCCTCCAACTTCAGAAAATAATCAATCTTCTTTTTCTTTGGATTAAGGCCCCCCGATTGTGATTACCTAACCTAGAAAGTTCTACCTAGTTGTGCTTTCTGGAGAGATCATTTCACACCTGCATTGCTCAATTGCATATGAACTTCACAGATCTCCACCAAGTGTTTTTCCACATTTCACTTATTATTATTAAGTCATCCATGTAGGCCAAGTCCTCTCTTTTGATAAGATCAGGCATGGCTTTATGTAGGAATACATTGAATTAATTCCCACTGTTAATGCACCCAAATATGCAAAAGAGGCCATGTCTTCTGCTGCCCCAAAAAATAAAGGCACGTTTATATTGGTGTTCAATAAGTACAGATACATCCCAATATCTATTAAGCAAATCAAGACCAGAGTATACCTTTTAACACTGAATTTGTGCTGGTCCCTAGTCAATGTAAGAAAGAGGCCACCGTCACATGTGTACCCTTTTGTTCAATTTCCTTAGGTCTTCAGAGAGTCACCATTGTCCATTGATTTTTAATATTCATAGTACTGGCTTATTAAAGGTACGATGGATTGGACAACTGATCCCATACGATTCCAAATTTTCAATAACCTCTGTGGGTTATTTCATAGATGTGAGAGGCAATCTATGTTATCTTACAAATATTGGTGCTAAATCAGAGCCTATAGGTATGGTTGTCTAATGTAGAGAAATGCTTCCACAATCAAATAAATCGACAGAGACAATTTTCTGGAAATCACGAAACAATTGCTTCAATTTTTATCTTTCTTCATCTATCTAAATGTTATACTGCTACCAAATAGATGTCTATATATTTCTTAATTCAATTAAAAAGCTTTGTTAAAGGGACGTTATGGTTAAGTTGTGCTACTAAAAACCTATGAAATTCAGTGAAAACGTTGCTAAAAGGATGTTATGGTTACAAGTAAAATCGAAAAACCCCTGAAATTCACCAGTTATGGTAAGCTAAGCATAACTCGGACCACCACCATGCACTACTAAGACTAACACCCAGGACATCAAAGATGACATCACAAATATCATTGATGACATCACTGATGACATCTCATGTCCAGCCCCTTCTTTTTTGTTCACTGCCATATCTAGGCCAGGTGGTTTTATTTACTGGCAGTCAGAAACTTAACATTCAAAAGATAGATGTTGCTATTCTCACATGATCTTACACTACTTTCGTTAGAATGTAATCACATTTTATGATGTACATATATAGGGGAAGAAGCAGGCCTGAAACACAGCAATCATTTTTGTGCGTGAATACAAACATGTAGATTATATACATTTGCTAATGATACTGTCTCTTGTTTGCTTACTTTACTCTCCATATATAAGCCCCATATTTGTATGCATTTTAGTCTATTTATGTTTTGTGTGTATTAGTAGAAATTTGTAGTAAGTGATGCATTATTAGCTACTTAGTACATGTTTCACAGTATAGAAAAGTCTGATACAGAAACATTCAACGTTTTATTATATGGCTTGGGAAAATTACACATATTGCACTTCTATGGTGTATGCTGCAGCCAATACCTACATTTCTGTATGAGTAGGTTCCTGTACTAGAAAGAACACTGCAATGGAATGTTCTTTAGAACACTACATTGCGTAATTAAGTATGTAGTTTATTACACATCTCCCGATAATCCCTGATACTTTTTTGCCAACACTACATTCACAAACCCTTGTATGAAAAGTAAATGCACATGTGATGTCATCAGTGATGTCATCAATGATATTTGTGATGTCATCTTTGATGTCCTGGGTGTTAGTCTTAGCAGTGCGCGGTGGTGGCGTGAGTTATGGTTTGCCTATATTACCATAACTGGCAAATTTCAGTTTTTATTTTATTTTACTAGTAACCATAACATGCTTTAACAATGTTTTTTTACTGAATTTCATAGGTTATTAGTTGCGCAACTTAAACATAACGTCCCTTTAACAATGTTTTTTCAATGAATTTCATAGGTTTTTATTAGTGCAACTTAACCATAATGTCCCTTTAACAAAGTTTTTCATTGAATTTCATAGGTTTTTATTACTGCAACTTAACCAACTTAACCATAACGTCCCTTTAACAAAGTTTTTTCAGTGAATTTCAAAGGTTTTCATTAGTGCAACTTAACCATAACGTCCCTTTAACAAAGTTTTTTCATTGAATTTCATGGGTTTTTACCAGTGCGTGCTATTTTCCTACAACTTATTAATATCATACTTACCCAATATAGCAATAGTTGTGTCCAATTTACAAAGTGCCACATTCTAGAATCATTTTTAACACTTCTATGCATTTTTTGCAACTATTTCAACTAGTTTTGCATCCATGGACGTCTGCGAACATCTGACTTCATTGCTGACCTTCCGTACAGTGCCACATGACCATACGCTGGCTCGTGGCATGATGACGTGTCCGAGAACCCGTCCACACTTCACGGAACTGCATTTTCTACTAATCTAGGAACTTTCAATTTCAAAATTTCCCTTGCACAGCTCCAACACTTACTCATTATCCATTAACAATCTAGTGCATAGTACATACTTTTAGCAAAACTGCTATTTATCTTAAAATGGTATCAGCTGTTGCCATCCCTTCACCCCAAGAGCCACCACCACTGCTGTAATCAAGGAGCATGAGAAACATTGCCTCCTACCTTAAACATAACACATGCTCAACATTTTCCCCTGTCCAGCTACCCCTCCATATTAGTGTTTGGTGCCTCTTCCCTCATTTCCTCCCCACATTTCGTTCTTAGCTCTCCTGCCAAAAAGAAATACATCCAAAAACAACAAAAGAAATGTTCCTTTCGGAACCACCTTTCACAGTTAAAAAATAGAACTAAAAAAAACGTATAGACTCCATCTACTTTATATTTCTCAGTAAAGTACATAGACTCAATAAGATTTTCCAACATTCCCATTGGGGCGTTCATCCTCCGTTCCAGGGCTGGAACGGTGGATACCGGCCCAGCAGCTCAAGTTATCAGCCCAAGCGAAACAAGGGTGGATAATGAGGTCTCTGGACTATTATCCCCCCATTCCAGCCCCTGTAATGGGGGATGAAGGCCATTAGCACCCTAGGTTCCCAAAGTGGGAACCCGGGATGCTGAAAAAAAGGATTTTTCTCCCTACACCGGGACGCCACAGGGACGCCTGCGGCATCCCAGTGTAGGAAGGAAAAACCTTTTCCAAGATGGCCACCATCTAAAGGGAAGACAGGGTTTCATACAGGACCCCTCTTCACATTCCATTGAAGCCTGTTTCTAAAATGGCCACCATGGAAAGGGAAGGCAGGGATCCATAGAGGGCCCCTCTTCGCTTTCCATGGAAAACTGTAGAAGGCGAAATGAGAACCCTATGACCTTATTACCACAAGCACATTTTTCTTCCCTTTCAAATCTATACCAATTTCGAATAACTTCACCACAAAGCCAGTCACAGGTGGACATGGCCACTTTAACCCCATATGTTGTCCCTCGTGGTCATGGCCAGTAGCCAGATTGTCCGGATCATGACCTTATTCCATGACCTGGACAATGTGGCCACTGCCCATGGCCACAGGCTACACCTCAGTCACCAAAGATATATCACTATTTTTTGTACCTACATTATGACACTTGTCAAAAAGTAAAACACGGGCACATTTGCAAAACCATGCTTTCAGGTCCTTGCCAATGCACCTTACACAAGTTTGCTGGAAATCCACCCCTGTTTTATTTTTTCAAAAGTGTCAAATGTATGCACATACAATCGTCATATAACCTAGCCCCCACTTGACAAAATACATTCAGACTTTACGAAAACATTTATATCTAGATCTATAATCTTTTTGCAAACCTTTATATAGATTTGTCAAATGGCCCAACATTTATAAGTCTTCACAATATTTTGGTACCCCCCCCTCTTTATTCTGCTCCCTCTTGACAAAATCCTACCAAACTTCACAAAAACATTTATATCTAGATCTATGATCAGTTTGCCAAATTAAGTGTAGATTCGACAAATGGCACCTCATTTATAAGCCTTTACATTATTTTGGGACCCCACTCTAATTTTGCCCCCTCTTGACAGAATCCCACCAAACCTAGCAAACCCATTCAGTATCAGGTCAGGAATATAATTGCAAAATGTAATGCATTTTCATTAACTAGCGCCAAAGTTATAAGCCATCCAAAAACTGGCCCCAAACATCTGAAGAGTCCCCGAACTTCTCAGGACTGTTCACGAACATCCAAACTGTTCGCGGGCTTTTGCGGCAAAAACCCTATTGTTTTTTTGCTTCTTGCAGCCATATTCCATTCCATCTTCATTACCCCTCACCTCCCCAGAGATTATTTGATAAATTTGACAAGTGCAATGTTGTGTTTTTTAATGTGTTTTTACCGCGATGTCTGCGGACACTGGCCGATGTCCGCGAATCCAAGATGGCGGGTGTTTCCAAAAATCTGACGCACTTCACGCTTCACCCCTGCCAATCAGCGAACACGTCAAATGTCTGCTGACATGACGCAAGCTGATTAGCCAATCGGTGTCCTGTCCACGTAGAGAACAGGGAAATGTGTCCACAGAGCGGACATAGATATCACTCATTTTTTAAGACCTACTTTTTGGTCATTTAAAAAAAAAAACTACTGGACGGATTTCCTCCAAATTTACAAATGCACGATTTTGGGACCAAGCCGCTGCTCCTGCTGCAAATTTGGTGCAAATCCGTCCAGCGGTTTGAGCTATAGGCGTGAGCAAAGTTTTTTCCCCATTCACTCTATGGGAAAACAACACATTTTGGGACCCCCCATATAACTTTGTCCCCACACCAAACCTCACCAAACTTTGCAAAATTCAGAGTGGGCCATATACTTTTTTTGCAAAGTTTGGTGAGGATTCATCCAGGGGGAGCGAAGTTATAAGCCGCCCAAAAAGTGCTCTTCCTATGGGATGAGCAACTTAACCATAACTACATGGCAGCTACCGCAAGCCATGTAATAAAGGTGCTGTATCAAAGGACCCACCTTCTGGAACACCAGGATGAGAGACAGCAGTGTGGAATGCAAGAGTCCCCCTGTGGGCCCTGTGCCCCTGCACCCGAGGACGGCTGCAGTAACTCAGGCTCCCCAGGGAAACCCTCTGGGGAAAAAAACCCTGCTCTTGGAACGGATGAGAAGTCTTCTGGAAGTAATCAGGAGTGGAGGTAACTGGGTGGCTTCTTCTGGGTGGCTTCTTCTTCCTCCGATCTGAGAAGTCAGCAGGTGTATGGTTGTTTATGGCTTGATATGAGAGGAATCCTTCCTTTTCAGCCTGCTCGCCGAGAGAGAGAGGCGGAGCGTTTGGGTGTTCGGTTTCGCTCTGCATGGCATGCTTAACAACTGGCTTTTAGCACAAACGCCAGATTTGTGAAGGACAGTGGAAACAGTTCTAAAACAGAATGGAGTAAATAGTAAATGACGGTTCAAACCAGGAAGAAGCATAGAGAAAAACACAACGCTAGCTAGCTTATCTGCTAATCCCAGGAAGCGTCGCGGAGCAGGCTAGGGCAGTCTTCGTAGGTCAGATAGACAACAGAGCTCTAAAGGTAGAAGAGAAAACATGTTAGCTGGAATTCCGTGTGAAGAGTGTTAGTAAAGAAAGTGTCATATTCACAGAGCGTTCGCTATGACAAGTAGCAACACAGTGATTCCCGGAAGTCGCAGGTTGAAGAATCCTCCTCGAAGTGGGGGGCGGAGCCAAAAAGTCACAAGACCCATGGAAGCCCGCAACGTTACACACACTAGCAGACACCATGTTATAAGGAGGTACACGAACACTGGTAATACGCTTCCACCGGTGCCAAAGAGACCAATGGAAGTGGCGCTGCATGACAGTATGCCCCCCCAAAGGGGGGAACCCCCAGGCTTGCCAGGGTGAAACATGTGAAAGCGACGCACAAGGTGAGGGGCATGAACAGCAGAATCAGGCTCCCAGGAACAATCAACAGGTGAGTATCCTTTCCAATCAATCAAATACTGGAGCGAACCCATGTGATATCGAGAGTCGCAAATGCCGGCCACCTCGAATTCGGGACCCAAGGCTGTAGAAACAGGAGCAGGACGAGTCACGACACCCCCAAGAGAACCTATCCGGCACTGCCTGTTTGAGCTGGGATACGTGAAATACTGGGTCAATCTGGGACCAAGAAGGAGGTAATTGCAAAAGAAACGCTGCAGCAACACGTCGATCCAGAATGCGAAAAGAACCAAAGTATGTAGGAGAAAGTTAGGAAGGCACCAGATGACATGGGAAAAACCTGGAAGAGAGCCAAATGCAATCTCCAACTTTCAGATCTGGCATAGGTGAACAAAGTCGATCGGCTTGCACTTTGGACCGCTCCTGGGCCATCAAGAGAGCTGTCTGGGCCAATTTGTGTCCTTGTTGAATACAGTAGATAATATGGTCCAGATCAGGGAGAGGAGTGTGAACCAGACCACTATTGGGAAAGCATGATGGATGATAACCATACGAACAATAGAAAGGGCTTGTTTTCAGAGAGGCGTTGGTAGAATTATTATAAGAGAACTCTGCCAATGTAAGTAGATCAGTCCAGTTGTCCTGAGCCGCTGAGATGTCCCAGCAGAGATACTCCTCTAGGGCTGATTTAATCTCTCGGTCTGACCATTTGTCTGCGGGTGATAGCCAGAACTTAGGGTGCGTGTGATGTGAAGAGATTTACACCCTAGCTTCCAGTACCTGGAGGTCTACTGAGAACCCCTATCTGAGATGATCTTTGCGGGAAGTCCATGACATGAAAACACATGCTCCATAAATATCTGGGCCATCCTAGCTGCTGTAGGAACCCCAGGCAGTGGAACAAAAATAGCCATCTTATTTAGAGTGTCGATGGTGACCATCACTGCACTACAACCCGTGAAGGCGGGAGGTCCACAATGAAATCTGTTGATATTACTTGCCACTGCGTATCCGGCACTGGCATCCATACTAAGTCTCCAAAAGGGCGACGGCGAGACATCTTGTTCTGCAGACAGATAGTACAGGAGGAGATGTACTCCTTGGCGTCTTGACCTAGAGAAGGCCACAGAAGTAGGGTTGTAGGAGATCAACGGTGCCTGACACACCCCTATGGCCCCCTACTGGAGTATCATGGAACCAACGCAAAGATTCTTTACGGGTGTCTGGAGTGGGTACAAACACCCTTGGTCCATGGTATAGACAACCTTGACTCTCCACTAGCTTATGGGTAGGTAGAAACTATGGATTCTGTTGCCAAAAGGTGACTGTGCCGGTCTTGATCTGCTGCAGAAAATCCCATATGAGGTTTACAAAAAGGGCCTTCGGAAATAAAGGTTCGGACCTGAATCTTTGTATTGGGCTGGAGTCCTTCCTAGACAGGGCATCAGCCCTAAGATTAGATCTACCAGGAATGAATGTGAATTTGATCAAATAGGGAGAAAAGAAATGCGCCCAACATGCCTGACGGTTATTCCGAGTCTGGGCATACTGCAAGGCTTTCAGATTGTGATGATCCTTTCGGACCTCAATAGGATGTTGGCACCCTATAAAAAGATGACGCCACTCCTCAAAGGCTCTCTTGATTGCTAACAGCTCCTTTTCTAAGACTGTGTAATTTAACTCTGCAGGAGTGAGAGTCTTAGACTGGTAAACTATAGGACCCTCGATTCCTTGATTGTCTAGTTGAAGAAGGACGGCTCCCAAGGCTTGATGAGGGGCATCTATCTCCACAATAAATGGCTTGTGTTGATCAGGGGATAAGAGAATTGAAGCGGAGTTAAAGGCCACTTCTAGGGTGTCGAAGGACGTCTGAGCTTGGTGGGACCAGCAAAAAGACACCCCCTTCTATAGTAATTGAGTAAGAGGGAGAACCACTCTTGAGAAACAAGGAATGAATCGCCTGTAAAAGTTGGCAAATCCCAAGAACCGCTGGATGTCTTTGACACATGTTGGAGGTGGCCAGTGTCCGACCGTGTCTACCTTCCTGGGATCTATAGCTATGCCTTCTGCTGAGAGAATGTATCCCAAGTATGACGCTGAAGGCTTGTTAAATTCACATTTTTCTAGTTTACAAAACAGGTAGTTCTGCTGCAATCACTTGAGGACTTCTTGGACATGGAGAAATGTGTTCAGCGAGGAAAAAAGAAAAGATGAGGATGTCCTCTAGATATACGATGACATAATGTAGTAACAAATCAGCAAAAACATGGTCCATAAAACGTTGGAACACTGCGGGCACGTTGGACAGGCCGAAGGGCATCACTTGGTATTCATAATGTCCAAAGGGTGCTCTGAAAGCTGTATTCCATTCATGCACAGGCCTTATTCTGATTAAATGGTATGCCCATTCCGCAGGTCCAACCTGGTATACATCAAAGAGTGTTTTACGGCCTCCAAGATGTCGAGGATGAGAGGCATGGGATACCGGTCTGGAATGGTTATTTTGTTGAGCCCGCAGTAATCTATACAAGGGCATAGCTCACTGGTGTCTTTCTTTGAGATAAAGAAGAGGGACGCAGCTGCTGGAGAGGTAGACACCACGATAAGTCCATTAGGAGGTTGGTCTGCAGATATTCGCGTAGTGCTACCTTTTCTCTGGGAGACAAGATATATATCCTCCCAAACGGCAGTGGCTGATCTGGAACCAGGTCAATTGTGCAATTGTCCCACAGATGAGGAGGCAGTTCGGAGTACTCTGATATGGAGAATACATCACGGTAAGGTTGGTAAGGTTCTGGTATCTCCTGAACTAGATTCAGAACTGTTGGAGACACTGTTTCTTGATTCTGAGATGAAGGTGGAGGGAAGCCGATGGCCCCCTGTGATAAACATGCTGATAGGCAATGTTCTGAGCCTAGAAAGAATGTGCCTGCGGACCAATTGATGAAAGGCTTATGAATTCTCAACCATGGAAGACCCCAAATGACGGGGTAATGTGCAGTTCTGATTAAGTCTAAGGAAATCAGTTCTTTATGTGTGGACATAGACATTTCCAGCAGACCCGTCTGTTCCATGATAGGCCCTGAAGTAAGCAGCCTAGCGTCGACACTCTCAACTGGAATGGCCACAGTCTTCAGAGTGCGAGGAATCTCATGTTGAACAGCCCACTTGTCATCAAGGAAACATCTGGCTGCCCCACTATCGATCAAGGCTGGTATTTGAATGATTTCCGTGGAACCCCAAGAAAGGGAAACCTTAATCACAACCATTGTTGGCTCAGAACGGTTAGAGGGGGCAACTGGGAAAGGAGAAATAGGGGAATTTGCAGAAGGTGGTCCAACCATGGTTCCCATCACGGTCTGACGTTTGCGTTTCCCGACTTTCTGGGAGGTACTACGGGACAGACCCTTAACACATGAGCATTACTACCGCAGTACATACACAGGCTGAGTGTTTTCCTTCGAGCCCGTTCCTCAGGGATTAACGGACCCCAAGCTGATCCCAACTGCATGGGCTCTTCTGGAGGAACCACCTTTCTAGCAGCGTTAGTTCACTAGTGGATGAAGGGGAGTCGTATGTTGAATGGACACCCCGATACTTTCCTCTTTCTGAATGCCGTTCTCGAATCCGATAGTCTAACTGCATAGTTAATGCTATCATCTCAGCCAGATTTGGAGGACGAGGAACCCGTGATACCTCGTCTTTCAACTCTTCATTCAAGGCCCTACGAAAAAGAGTGATTAAGGCATCGTCTGCCCAAGATGTATCTGTGGCCATCTGCTTGAATGAGGTTATATAAAACAAGAGATCATGCGTGCCTTGTTGAAAATCCAGTAGCTTCTCTTGGGCTGCTACTGTTATTTCCTGATGTCCAAACATGGATTTTAGGCTGTTTATGAAGGCAGGGTAAGCATCCAACAATGGGTTATTGGTAACGGCTCAGGGAGTAACCCAAGCTAGTGCATGTCCAGTCATATTCAAAATCATGTGTCCCACCTTGTCTTTATCGGAGGGAAAGAAAGCTGATTTAAAGGCAAACTGTATAGTTCAGGATTCAATGAACTCTTTGAGCTTATGGGGATTACCATCAAAATGGCTGCAGGGAAGAGGACCTGGAGGTAGTTATGAACTTTGAGGAGAATGAGTCATGTGTTGGCAAAGGGCTGCATTATCTTTTTTCAGGGTTTGAACTACAGCCGATAGGGACTGTACCGCAGCCATCAACTGCTGTGTTTGATGCATGATGTCGCCTTTCTGGCGTTGCTATCTGCTATACTGCTATCAAATAGACGTCTACATATTTCTTAATAAAGGTGCTATATCAAAGGACCCACCTTCTGGAACACCAGGATCAGAGACAGCAGTGTGGAACGCAAGAGTCCTACTGTGGGCCTTCTGCCCCTACGCTCCCAAGGATGACTGCAGTAACTCAGGCCCCCCAGGGAAACCCTCTGGAGAAAAAAACCCTGTTCTTTGAATGGATGAGAAGACTTCCGGAAGTAATCAGGAGTGGAGGTAACTGGGTGGCTTCTTCTTCCTCCGATCTGAGAAGTCAGCAGGTGTATGGTTGATTATAGATTGCTATGGTAGTAAGCAAGAAAGCAGGTACGTTTTAGACAGATGTGAGCAAGAGAAGTCTAACTTTGCTAAAAACATAGTACCAAGAATAAGCACCTGTGAAGTGTATACTGTAAGGATGTTTACCAGGAGACTGCAGAATTATTTTGATGGGAGAACATGAGGCGTGTCAATCCTAATTAAACAAACATGTGTAGAAAAGGGCATAAGAAAAGCTTTTATGAACGCGTGTAAAAGAACCCAATCTTGCCTAATTCTTGTACCCTGAAAGGCAAAAGCCGGGGCTTGATGTGAGAGGAATCTTTCCGTTTCAGCCTGAGAGAGAGAGAGGCGGAGCGTTTGGATCCGCGAAACCCAGGATGTGTCGTGGAGCAGACTAGGGTGGTCTTCATAGGTCGGATAGACAACAGAGCTCTAAAAGTCGAAGGGAAAACAAGTTAGCTGGAATTCATGTGAAGAGTGTTAGTAAAGAAAGTGTCGAACTCACGGAGCGTTCGCTATGACAAGTAGCAACGCAGTGATTCCCGGAAGTCGCAGGTTGAAGAATCCTCATTGAAGTGGGGGGCGGAGCCAAACAGTCCCAAGACCCATGGAAGACTGCGACGTTACACACACTAGCAGGCACCATGTTAGAAGGAGGTACATGAACACTGGTAATCCGCTTCCACCGGTGCCAAAGAGACCAACGGAAGCGGCGCCGCATGACACTAACAGGCATCCGCCATACTGATCTGCTCTTTGACCATATGGAAACATGGAAATACTTTGGGAGTGAGAATTTCGGAAGTAGCTTCAAGTTGGGTGAAGATATCTCTATTTATCCTATCAATCAGGGCGGATAATTCCTTAGTATTAAAGTTGTTACTGGTAACTCAGAAAACTATTTAGTGTTTCAAAGAATGACAGGTAATATCCTCGACCCAATAAAAGCACAGGGTGTACACTGAAATTCCCATGTTACCGAGAGTGGACAGTTGCTGATCAGATAGCATCTGTTTTGTTATAACAATCTTCAGGTATTTGATCAATTCTAGAATTTGTTAGGGTCATCAAAATGGTTTGAATCAACTGCCATTACAAATAGAGGTGTCTTGAAGCAAAATCCAACGTTGAGATTCATTATTCTCAACCAGTACACAAATGGTTTCATCTTTGAAATCTTTTAATGGAGCCAGACGTAAAGAAAGTCCTTGTTGAGGAAGATTATGATTTAAATAATTATTATCCATTACAAAATATGTATCCTTTTCTGATGTTTATCAGCAAAGTATCTTTTCTGGTACTTGCTAGAATAATAACATTTTGTACATGAACTTCAGCAGCATCAGGTAGCAATTGAGCAGACCAAAATGTTTCCTTGAGATCATTGAATTCCATCAGAATTCCCTGATACTGGACCAGACTGTGTTGTTAGCCAAATCCATAAAAATTCCTAATCGATCTAGTATGTGAGTACCAATATAAAAATCTAAAATAGCATTTCTTACAACGCTGCAATTCTCATTTATTATGTTGGTTCCAATTGTGATCTTCAACATATACCTCCGAGTAATCAGGTGTTTTAAATCTATGGCATCTAGACCACTTTCCCATTTATCCTGCAGATTAAATGTGGCTATCGTCCCACATTTTTGTATTTGTCTTAGCAGGTCTTAACTGATAGAACTTCAATATTGAGTCACACAGACTTTGTGAGAGAGCTGGATCCATTCATTTGAATGGGAAAGAATATGAGCACTCCTTTTCATGACCTAGTAGCAAGACTTGCTTATTTTAAATATGGTGTTATCCACTGGTTGACATCATGAATAGTACCTCAGTGTATTTTCATCCAGTGTATTTTCATTAGGAGAACCTCTCCTAATTTGGTGAAGGATTTATTTTTGAAGGTCCAGTGAATGTCGCCTCATTTCCATCTTGTTCCTTAACAGATAGGATAGTGATGTCAGCGGCTTCATAATTTTGGAAAATAATTTTGACTCGATCTGGATGCTTCTCAATCAATTGACAAGTACCGTTCAAATTAACATAATTGGCACTGCTCTTTAACATGATTGGGCAGCGAGTCTCAGTCCTGAGGAACTGGTCCACACAATCTATGCATGGAGAAAGCCTTCAATGTTGTTAAGGATTTCAGTCAGGCAATAGACCCAGGTCTCAGCCTAGCATGCAATGCACAGATGAAATACTTATTTTATTGTGTCTATAGGTTTAATATTCTGAATGATATACCACTCATAACACATCCCTTCTCAAAATACCCCCAGGGCACACTGGACCAGGAATTAGGCTGGTTGGCAAAGGTAATATTCATTTATTTATTTATTTAAAATTCAAATCAAACATATGGTTTAATACATGGCAGCAATCACCAATGTGGTGACAATACAAATAAGAAAGTAGATAAGGCAGTTGAATTCACTTTTGAGCAACACAGAATATAAAACACAGGGAAAAGAAAAGTTTTGGTTTGTTTGAAAGATAGCGCTTAAGTTAAGGTTTCCCTCTGCAAATTTCTCAACTCACAAATAAGCAATTCTCCACAGGTGTAAGTAAGCAGCAGGTATTCAGGAATAAAGAGCAGTGTATTGGATTTAAATACAACCTTCCCTCCCCAAACAAGAGAGAAAAAAGTTTTGGAAATTTTACACTTTTAAAATGACATTTAGAAATGGCTGAACAAAAATAATGAAATGTGTACAAAAAGTCCTTAAATTGATATACATCTCTATGGGAGCAACACTGAAAAGATGCTAACAATCGTAAGCTTTAGTATGAGCAACAGTACACACTTTGAATCTTTATGTAAGTTTGGAAATACTTGAAATTGAAAATCATATGTGTAAAAC
Organism: Ambystoma mexicanum; assembly: GCF_040938575.1. Classification (NCBI taxonomy): domain Eukaryota; kingdom Metazoa; phylum Chordata; class Amphibia; order Caudata; family Ambystomatidae; genus Ambystoma; species Ambystoma mexicanum. The sequence goes on from NC_090922.1 coordinate 349,568,036, forward strand.
CTTTGCAGAAATGTGAATTCTCGCCCAAAATTCACTAAACGGCTTTTAAGAAAAACAGGTCAAATACACTGTTTTTGGGTTGGGGTGTAGCTAAAGGTCTTATGTTTAAGTCAGAGTTTAAATGAAGTCTCTAGCTATTAAATTGAGGAAGTTATGCAAGTTCGAATAAGAGGTGTTTTTAAGAAAAATAGAACAGAGAAAAACAGAAAATCGGTTTTAAAATGACAGGTTGATTTTACTTAAACTCAATTAATGGCTAAGGAAAAGAGAATGCCATCCATGAATCTCCACAGTTACATGGCCGCTTGTAACCCTTCACGTGGCGGATACCCCATTTTCTTTATGGGATTTATTTTATTTAATCAAAATCACTAATGGCATGTGGTCTAGTAAAACAAAATGAAGAAAATATCGCTTACACTCAGAATCACAGACAGAGTTGCAAGAATGGTTCTGACAATATTATAGGTTCTTAAGTTAAAGATGGGATAGGTTATAGATCGGGAGAGGACAATGTAAGGTAATATACACTATGGTTTACTATGATTCCTATTGATACTTACAATCCACTTTAATTTAAGATTTTGGACCGTCAGGAGTTCTGGTCATCACGGATCAGGTCTAAGGACAGCAGGGCACTTCTGGTGGAATTAGGTCAGCTGGACTGGCACCTCGTACTGGACTGGCACCTCGGACTGGACTGCGCTGGTTACTGTAGACCAGAGATCAGTGAGATGGCGAGTTTCAGCAGGCAAGCCTTAATGGTAGCAAGCCCAACTGGATCAAAATTGCTTCCCTTAGGTTTTGGGATGGGTCAGGATTTGGGCCTAGCTAAAAAGAAGTTCAGCAATGCTGAGGCCTTGGCTTTACAAAGAAATTTGGAATCAGGAACACAATGGAGAATTCAGGAACAGGGTGCCAGGCGGAAATCAGGATGGAGTCAGGAATCAGTGTTTCTGTGTGTTGTGACGTTCCCTTATTTATCCTGCCAAATGACATCACTCAGTTTATGATAGGGGCAGACTTACAACCCACACCCACAAGACTATGATTGGGCAGGAGCACAGTGCCCGCCTTGCTCTTTGCTGGTTGGATGACAGAAAGAGTTGTCATGTTTTATGATATGAACTGGAAACCTCCCATAGTTATTGGGACCAAAATCTAAGTTTCTCACAAATACATATTTATGTACGTATGCCCTCTAAGAAAATCGTATACATAAATTACAGATTTCGTGGGTCACATTTACATCCAACTCCCAAGTTTGTGGGACCTGGTTTTGTCTTTGTGTGGAATTTTGGCAATTTGAACCATAAAAGTTTTGGCCTAACATTACCTAATTCGGTACATATATGCACAATCACCCCTAGGACATGGGTACACAATATTAGATTTGCAACATTAATAGTTTCTGCGCACTTGGTCATTCTTCATAACTTCTGTTCCTTACACAGTAAGAAATCCTAACAAGTTTTCAAATGGCTAGCATAAATTCAGATTTATATGTATATACTTTTCACTCTTTTTCTTATTCTTGTCACCAAGTTAAATGTCTTGCAGTTCAGTGGGAAAATAAGCATTTTAAACCCAAAAATCACATGTCAGTTTTTTTTCTTCCTTCCCAAGCGTGAGCAAATGACAAGTCCTTAGAAGTTCAATGAGAAGCCTGTTTCTGGAGAGTGGAGCTTCTTGCCCCTCCCATGGAAGGATGAGTGTTCAAGCCTGCTATTGTCTTTGCCTCGGGCACAGACGAATGTCTAATGAAGCCCATTGTCACAAGTATGCAAGGCCTCCCAACAGCAATTAGCCTTTCCTGCCAGCAGTGAAGTGTCAATCTTCCCCAGGCTAAGGACTGTCAGAGCAGAATTCTTTTTTTTTTAATAGTTAATTAACTCAAGACTGGGTTTAACTTTAAGTTTCACCTAAATCTTTCATTTAAACATATAAAATGAACACAATTTATAGGTGGATTTTTAACCTTAGCAATCCTTTGACATTCTTAAAGAATTAAGCCTTTAAACAAACACATGCTTTCCCAACAGGCGATTTTGTACTTCATTCATGAAAAAGCACATTAAATTTGATTTTCCTCTGCAGCACATACACATTTTAGTCAGCATTAGTTCTTCCCTTGAGTGCTGGGATTGTTTGCAGTCTGGATACATGTATCATGTCTTTGTTTAGAGTTTCTGTTACGCTCACCTGACTCCCACGGAGGCGCTGGCCTGGTTCGCGCTGCTGTGACCTCTTCTAAGGTGATGCGCAGGGTTCGGAAGACGGACTGGACCGGGCCCCCAAATCTGGCTTGTCTGGCTCGCAGAAGTATCCTTCTTAGGGTCTGGAAGGACGAGCTCTCCATCCTGCTTCTGATGCAGGGGCGCGTTGGTATCCAGTTACTTCACTGGATTTTCGGATTGGTGAGAACTAAACTTGCTTGGCTTCCAGGTAAGTTTTTTGATAAGAGGTTCCCCTTGTGTCCATGCATTAATGTACTAATGATAGTGTCTTTTTCCCCATAGGGGCCGGGGTACGGAATGCCGGGGAACAGGCACCGACCCGAGATGAGAGGTGAAATCCTTGTGGAAATCAGGTAAGTCTTTAATGAGCGTTTTTTGGTAATGTCTTTTCATTCGCTCATTAACGCTGATGTCTCTTTTTCCCCTTAGGGGCCGGGGTCCAGAAATGCCAGGATGCGGCGCGGACCCGAAATTAAGAGGGAATGAATCAACAGGTAAGTCTTAACATGGAGATTTAGCTTTCCTTATTCCCCTTCTCTCTCACCTTTTGTTCTGGTCTTTTTCTCCCTAGGCGCTGGGGCGTGACTGCGAATCCGGATGATCGCTGCTGAACATGGAGGCGCCCTTAAAGGTGAGTGGAATGCGGCGCGGCAGCGAACGACGCAATGAGCTTTTAAATTAAAGTCTTCCTTTTCAGGATTGTCGGCGAGATGTCTCCGGGATGCGGATTTAGCAGGTAAGGACTTTTCCTTCTTCTGTTCTCTTCTTCTCTTCCTTTGCAGGTGATCCAGGATTCTGGCAGGCGTGGCAGAAGTCAGGATGCAGGAGCAGACACGGTGAGTGTCCAGCTGCTAGATGCAGAACAACGCGAAGCACATGTGGCTGTTCGGGTGGGGTTTAAATAGCCTTGGAAGAAGTTCCAGGTATGTATCCTTCCCCGACCACGCCCGGATGGTAAATTAGTCCCACAGGTAAAGTAGTTCCTTTCAGGCCTCAAGGAGGCCGGGATCCTGCAGCATGGTCTGCATCAGGTAAGTGCACCCAAGCATTCCCATAATGAGCCTGGCGCTGGCGTCAGGACTGATGTCTTTTATGAGCCTGGCGCCATAGGCGCCAGGACACTGTCCAAAGGGCCCCTATATGGGGTTGCTGGGTCCTTCCTTGGGGACTGGATGTCCGCTTTCGGGGATGCCAGGCTTGAACCGGCTCCCCGGGAGCGGGCATCATGACAGTTTCTCTCTGACCAGCTGATTCTGTTACTTGTTGCATAAATTTTATAGAGCTGTCAGTCAATGAAGCCCAGTTCCTCTGAGCCACACTTGATGATCCTGGGCATTGCAGTACCCTTTTAATCTCAATGATTCAATGGAAATTAATGGATCTAGCGCCAAAACAGCACTTTTAAGGTTGTAAAGCTAACATTTTAAAAGGCATTTTCGGTTTTCAGCACACTTCATTCACTTTGCTCCATGTTGAATGTTGCAGAGCCCACTGGCATGCTCCTGCAGTGAGAACTCTGTTTTCACCCTCCCTGACTGTGTGTGGCAGGGTGTGCAGCCTTTTTCTGGTTGTGACCCAAACGCAGTTTTGAAGATTTTGGCGCGCAAAGGAGTCAGCGCATCCATTTTGGGCTGTTTCTTTCACCAATTGTAAAGTGATGCAGTGGGGCACATTGGAATGGGTCAAAATATCCCACAGAAGCCCCCCAGACTTCTGCTTGACTTCCAGTCATGGGGAAGTCAGGCACATGGGATTTTTCTTTCTTCTCGTGAAGAACACAGGTTTCTTCAGGTGTAAGTTCTTCTTCCATCAGCGAATGATGCAACACGCTCTCCTCGATGGCTCTGGTTTGAAAAGGAACGATACCCCCATCTTCTCTCATGCTTTCTCTTCCGGTGTGGAGCGACACTCCGGATTTCTTTGGGTTTTTCCTCCTAGGTCCCTCAGGAGGTCCTCCTTGTTTTTAGGTACACTCAGTGCCAATCTATAAAACAGAACACAACTCAGTTATGAAAATGTTCCCACTACTGCCCTACAATAGGGATGACAGCCGTGGGATATTCATATGCATTCAGTGACAATTTACAATACTCCCTGCATGTATTCAGTGACAATTTGAAATATTCCTATGTTTCAGAATTCTCTCCCTCTGGGTTTTCTGTAGGTTCCTCTATTTGCTGCAAAGTATGCCTGGCGTGGCAACTCTTTAGCTGATTGATGTGGACCCACTTTTCTTCTTCTGTCAAGTCACCCTTGGGGATGCAGATTCTGTAGGTGACTGGTGAGATTTTGTCCACAATTTCAAAAGGTCCCCGCCAGCTGGGCAAAAATGTGCGCTCTTTGGCTTGGTTCCTTTGGAAATTGTACCAGTAGACCCTGGGCCTCATTACGACCCAGGCGGTAAGTTACCGCCTGGGTCGTACCTTTACCACCATGGCGTAAACTACGTTTACGCCATGGTGGTTGGCGGACTTACTGCCCCATTCCGAGGTTGGCGGGGCGGTAAGTCCCCAATCCTCATTTACCCTTCCCCATTCCCATTTTTGCCCCATAGTGCATAATGGGAGTGGGGAAGGTGTTAATTACGCCACCGTAAATTACGGTGGCGTAATTAACAACAAGGTCCCTTAGCGCCATGGATTTTAACACCTGCTAAAAGCAGGTGTTAAATCCTCCATGGCGCTAAGGGACCTCGGAATCAGGCGGTAAGGGTCGGCGCTGTTTACGCCGCCGTAAACCCCTTACCACCTGGGTCCTAATGAGGCCCCCTGTCTCCTACTTGATATTCCTTTTTGGTGGTCTTAAGGTCATAGTGGGTCTTCATGTTGTCTGCAGATCTTTCTAGATTCCGCTGAGCATATACAAAAACATATTGAAGGTGTTTTTTCAGATTCTCCACATACTCATGAGTTGTGGAGGCATTTATCAATGTCTGCTCTTGGGTTCTATAGAGCAGATGCTGGGGTAGCACCATCCTTCGTCCAGTCATCAGGACAATGTAAGGCAATATACACTATGGTTTACCATGATTCCTATTGATACTTACAGTACACTTTAATTTAAGATTTTGGACCGTCAGGAGTTCTGGTCATCACGGATCAGGTCTAAGGACAGCAGAGCACTTCTGGTGGAATTAGGTCAGCTGGACTGGCACCTCAGGCTGGACTGGCACCTCAGACTGGACTGCACTGGACTGCGCTGGTTACTGTAGACTAGAGATCGGTGGGATGGCGAGTTATAGCAGGTAAGCCTTAATGGTAGCAAGCCAAACTGGATCAAAATTGCTTCCCTTACGTTTTGGGATGGGTCAGGATTTGGGCCTAGCTGAAAAGAAGTTCAGCAATGCTGAGGCCTTGACTTTGCAAAGAAATCTGGAATCAGGAACAAGATGGGGAATTCAGGAAGAGGGCGCCACACGGAAATCAGGATGGAGTCAGGAATCAGTGTGTCTGTGTGTTGTGAGGTTCCCTTATTTATCCTGCCAAATGACATCACTCAGTTTATGGTAGGGGCAGACTTACAACATACAACCACAAGGCTATGATTGGGCAAGAACACAGATCCCACTTTGCTCTTTGCTGGTTGGATGACAGAAAGGGTTGTCATGTTTTATGATATGATCTGGAAACCTCCCATAGTTATTGGGACCAAAATCTAATTTCCCACAAATACCCACTTATGTACTTATGCCCTCTAAGAAAATCGGATACATAAATTACATATTTCGTGGGTCACATTTACATCCAACTCCCAAGTCGGTGGGACCTGGTTTTGTCTTTCTGTGGAATTTTGGCAACTTTAACCATAAAACGTTTGGCCTAACATTTCCAAATTTGGTACATATATGCACAATCACCCCTAGGACATGGGTACACAATATTAAATTTGCAACATTACTAGTTTCTGCACACTTGGTCATTCTTTATAACTTCTGTTCCGTACACAGTAAGAAATCCTATCAAGTTTTCAAATGGCTAGCATAAATTCAGATTTATATGTATGTACTTTTTCACTCTTTTTCTTTTTCTTGCCGCCAAGTTAAATGTCTTGAAGTTCAGTGGCAAAATAAGCATTTTATACCCAAAAATCACATGTCAGTTTTTTCTCTTCCTTCCCAAGTGTGAGCAAATGGCAAGTCCTTTGAAGTTCAATGAGAAGCCTCTTCCTGGAGAGTGGAGCTTAGTGCCCCTGCCCTGGAAGGATGAGTGTTCAAGTCTGCTATTGTCTTTGCCTGGGGCACAGACAAATGTAATGAAACCCATTGTCATGAGTATGTGAGGCCTCCCAACAGCAATTATCCTTTCCTGCCAGCAGTGAAGTGGCAACCTTTCCCAGGCTAAGGACTGTCAGAGCAGAATTGTTTTTTTTTTAAATAGTTAATTAACTCAAGACTGGGTTTAACTTTAAGTTTCACCTAAATCTTTCATTTAAACATATAACATGAACACAGTTTATAGGTGGATTTTTAACCTTAACAATCCTTTGACATACTTAAATAATTAAGCCTTTAAACAAGCACATGCTTTCACAACAGGTGATTTTGCACTTCATTCATGAAAAAGCACATTAAACTGAGTTTTTTAAATCTGATTTTCCTCTGTAGCACATACACATTTTAGTCAGCATTAATTCTTCCCTTGGGTGCTGGGATTGTTTGCAGTCTGGATACATGTATCATGCCTTTGTTTAGATTTTCTCTCTGCACAGCTGATTCTGTTACTGGTTGCAAAGTTTAGCCATGTTTTTCCTGTGGAAAATGAAAACAAGGGTTTCTGGGTTGCTTTTTCATTAGATACATTTTATAGAGCTGTCAGTCAATGAGGCCCGGTTCCTCTGAGCCACACTGGATGATCCTGGGCATTGCAGTACCCTTTTAATCTCAATGATTCAATGGAAATCAATGGATCTAGCACCAAAACAGCACTTTTTAAGGTTGCAAAGCTAACATTTTAAAAGGCATTTTCGGTTTTCAGCACACTTCATTCACTTTCCTCCATGTTGCATGTTGCAGAGCCCACTGGCATGCTCCTGCAGTGAGAACTCTGTTTTCACACTCCCTGACTGTGTGTGGCAGGGTGTGCAGCCTTTTTCTGGTTGTGACCCACACACAGTTCTGAAGATTTCGGCGCACACAGGAGTCAGCACATCCATTTTGGGCTGTTTCTTTCAGAATTTGTAAAGTGATGCAGTGGGGCACATTGGAATGGGTCAAAATATCCCACAAAGGAAATCATTCCCAAGTAACAATGATCTGCCCTGAGGAGCCATGACTATCACTGGATGAGTGCGTCAATGTCCTATTTCTCAGGGGATTTAAGGTAATGCAATGATTTTCATTTCTCTCTTGGTTCAACAAGCTGAGCACATCTCAGAAGATCAAGGTTGCCTGAGACACTGCATCTACAAGAGCTGATAATTCACACTGTCCATGAATTTGAATAGCTGCAGAAACCCTTATGTTTCCTTCTAACATACAGAGAAATGGTGTATTAGTGAGTAGTTCTGAATGTATCTTTCTCATATTTGCGGATTCATAAAGTGGACCTTGGATGGCCACATAGCTGCCTCAAGATTAAGTTCAGGTGAGTTGGTCAAGGGTGCTGTTGAAATAAAAATACATTTTGAAATCACAAAAGGAACCAGAACTGTCCACCTTCTCTAATGCTGCAATTACCGTTTCTGCTTGGAGTGCGGTCTCTAGAATAATCTGGAGTAGGAATACTATCCCTTTTCACTATATTTCTTTCTCTCTCTCTCTCTCTCTCTCTCTTTCTGTCTGTCTCTCTCTCTCTCTCTCTCTCCATTAGATTTATTTTATTTTATTCTTTTTGGGTGTCATGTCTAGGGATTACCTGTATAATTTTGTTCTTTTCTTTTAAAGTTATTTGTCACCGTTCTGTTAAGTTGGCTGTGTTGTTCTTTTGGTGGTGGCAATCCTTTTTTTTAGAGAACTGCTTGTCCTACTTCTTTCTCAAATGTGAATGCCACATTTTTCACTTCATCAAACTTCACATTCTTATGTTTATTTGGTTTTGAATTTAGGAATGAAGAGGTGTCACTATTGTTGTCTACCAGTTTTCAGCAAACCCAGGGGTGTCTTCAAAGAAGTTTGATCTAAGGATTGGCATATCTTTCCACCCAGATCTGCTTTTCATCTTATCCTTGTGCATTTTTGTTTGGGATAGTTTCCTCCTGCATTTTCCAACTTGACCCGTTGATTCAGTTTGGACCTGCATTTTCCAACTTGACCCGTTGATTCAGTTTGGACAGTGTTTCTAGGAGCATTGGTATTAGGGTTACCCTGTAGGGATTTCATTATTTGACCAATGCTCTTGGTGAGTTGTTTGATGTATTACTCCAATTGAGTAGTCTGTTCCACACCCTCTTGACTGTGGGGTTGTCTTTGCTCATCTCTCTCTTCCTCTTTTGGAACATAAGGATGTATTCTAGTAAAGTAACTTTGGTGATTCTCATAAATATAGTTTTTATGTACTGCTTTGTCTCCACTCACCCTGATACTGAGATCTTTTATTCTAGCACTTAGAAGGAGGCGGAATAAAGTGTCTTGGTAGTTGGCTTTAGGAGGAGGGAATTTGTTTCTTTCCCAAGCTAAATTATCATTTAGGTTTCCTGGGAACCTGATCCTCTGTTCTGATTATTTCTCTGCCTCTGGTGGGGGAAGTATATTGGTAGCCCGTGATAGGCCTAAAGCATAAGCACCAGAGACTAATGTACGTCTCTGCCTTTGTTGGATGGGCATTTTACATGCCAGGTGAAGGACTATTCAGCTGGCGTTGAACAGAGGTCCTTCTGTGCCTGTTAGTATCTTTAACAGCAGAGCAATAGGTCTTTGGGCCTCCTGCTTCTAAGCCCAATGGACGAGTACTCTCAACCTCGGCTTTCTTACTGGTAGCTGGTTCATGCATCTGTTTGGGGTTCTTTTCTTTGTTTTTCAGAGCTGTGGTGTTCTGTACCTCCTAGATTCTGGTATCAGTGTTCATAATGCTCCAATGATCTAGAACCATCAAAATCGTGGACTTAATTGATTCATTACGTATTTCAGGAGGGCATGCAAAAGAGTAGTTTTAATGTCCCCAGTTTTAGTATTTGTATTTATTTGAAGAACAGGCATGCCAATAATAACACAATTGCAGATGACAGAGGCATTTTTGCAATGGATGCCTGTTCAATAGCACGAAGATGAGAACAAGTGGTAGGACAGTTTATGAGAGTGAAACAGGGTGCAATATACTATGGATAAAAAAAGAATACGGAACAAATATATATATATTCAATGAAAAAGCTTAGTTAAGGGGACGTTATGGTTAAGTTGCACTAATAAAAACCTATGAAATTCAATGGAAAAACATTGTTACAGGGACATTATGGTTACAGGTAAAATCGAAAAACCTCAGAAATTCGCCAGGTATGGTAAGCTAAGCAACCATAACTCATACCACCACCGTGCACTGCTAAGACTAACACCCAGGACATCAAAGATGACATCAAAAATGTCATTGATGACATCACTGATGATATCAAATATCTGGCTCACTTATTTTGGTTCACTGAAAAATCTAGGCCAGGTGGTTTTATTCACTGACATTCAGAATATTAAAATTCAAAAGGTGCTGTATATCAAAATGTTAACCTTGTCGTATGTTCTTAAAGTACTTTCCTTATGGTTTGGTCTCAGCTCATGGTGCACATGCATGAGGCAATAACAGGCCTCAAACACTCAATTCAATGTCTATGGGAAAAAAATTAAGTTTTGGACCCCCTATAACTTTGCCCCCCCTTGACCAAACGTCACCAAACTTTGCAGAAGAATTCAGAGTGGGCCATATACTTTGTTTGCAAAGTAGTTTGGTGAGGATTCGTCGAGGGAGAGCAAGGTTATAAGCCACCTAAAAAGTGCTCTTCCTATGGGTTTAGCAACTTAACCATAACTACATGGCCGCTACCGCAGGCCATGTAATGCACCAAAATAGTTAACTTAAAAAGGTAAAATGATCCTAAGGGGCAGGTGCGTGAAACTAAAGAGGTGCACTGTATAAATATACAAAACTACATTATTAGGCATCACCAGAGTGAATGGTGGGGTCAGGTAGGGAGATTTGGGGAGACAGCTGGGGGACCTCGCTCTTTACATGGTAAGTGAAGTTTAAGCCAGGTTTTGAAGATGGTCACGGTTGGGCTGACTTTGATTGTGATGGGCAGTGGGTTCCAGTGAAGCAGGTGAGAAAGGGGACAGAGCAGAAGTGACATCAGGCACAGGGGGCATGGGCCAATGAGATGGATTTCATAAAAGGATTAGAGGGAATGGGATGGTGAGTATACAGATATATATTTAGACAGGTACTGAGGAGCAAGACCATTGATAGCTTTGTACTCTAGAAGAATGAACTTAAAAAGGGAGTGGTTTGTGCATTGAGGGCACATCAGTATTTTGCTGGCAGGCAGAAGTTGGCAAGGATCTGGGCAGGTGGTAGACCGTTTGCGTAGCAAAGCTGAGGACTTTGTGGAGAGCAAGGAAGGAGTAGAGAGGAAATCATGAGGTAGGCTTGGCAGTAACCATTTTTCTCACTAGAAGGACGAAGATTAGAGTTTTCATAGAGTGGTTAGTAAGAAAAGGACCAATTTCATGAATAATGAGAAGGTTCATACGAACAGCAGAGGTAGTCATCTAGATCAATGTTTGCAATTGGAGATCTCTTTCAAAGATGACCCCAAAGTTGCAAGCCATGAGCGAGAGAGCAGGAAATAAAAGTCAGGAAGGAGCTCTGCCACAAACAGTTGGACACACTTACATCAGGTGCCCAAAAAAAAGCACAATGTTTGCCTCCGGTCAGATTCCAGTTTGGGTCCTTATAATCATATTATCGAGCATGTTTGCATTGCAAACTTAGCAAAATATTTTGTCTATAGTAGTGACCACACTATATTATGGCATCTTGCTAGGTAACATTGCACAAGCATATTTTTCCCGTTTTAAATTCAATTTAAATTAAAATTTCCCTCCTGTAGCCGTGGACTACTTCCAATATGGCAGCCAGTCTCGGATTCATTGCGTAGTCCCTCCTTTGTTTCTTGCGTCTCACTGGTCACAGCACGTAGCGGCTCAGCCGTCATGTTACGCTTACCCGCATACAAAAACACACGTAATCAAGCCGGCTCCAACTACGACCAATGAACTTGCAGATTTCGGCGCTGTAGGAGGTTTCTCCTGACCCGCGAGGTAAGACAAATGCAGAATCCATTTACCTGTTTGTGGTTCGGGATATGCAGAATCCATTTACCTGTTTGTGGTTCGGGAACAGATACGTGTGTCATTCTGCCAAACCACATTAGGCACCTTTCAGAAATAAACGCGAGAGCGCTGGAGATCCCAGTACACTCTCCCTTTCTTCCTTTTTAAAAAGCCATATTCCCAGGTTTAGTTATGTCACGGGTCTACCCCTTGGATATGACCCTACTATGTAAGCACTTACTTATGAAATAATCATTAGTTTACTTAAATCGATTTGCCCTTTTCATATGAGAGCCTGATACAAACGTCTCTCACCATAGGTCCTTTGGCAGAATACTACCAGAGTGCCGACCAGGAAGCAAGTGGCTTAACCTTCCTACCTACATGCACTGACACCCATGGAGACACTCACATGAGGGTAAGACACCTGTGACAGAAACCTTCTGGCTGTCTTCCTATAGTAATTGGAATAGTGGAAGGAATGACAAGTAACTCTATTTACCAATACGTGTGTCTTTTCCTTGTCGCTCCTTGCCCCGCTTCCTTCCATCTGCAGGTGGAATCTCCTGTAACCAATGAGTACGCTACAAGCTACCTCTTAGATGGCACACTACTTAGTGCTTGCCTTTTTCAGCCCTTTTTCTCCACCTAAAGAACAAACAAATTTACTGGCAACTGAGAAACACATTAAATGCAGAGAGTAGGCTACTGTACAATTATGTGAGAGTAGATTAAGGGAAAAGTTGATTGGGATTGCCCATAATGGCCACATTGGGATCTAAAGAATGAAAACCCTGTTGAGGTCTGACTATTATAGGCTGGGGTTTGACGCAAAGGTGGGAAGAGACATCCAGCGGTGCCATGAGTGCACCAACTCAGTGAAAGTGATGACAATGCATTCACAGACATTAACGACATTTGATGATGTGTGGGAAGATGTGGTGATTGATATCTTGGGGGCCCTGGAAATGGCGGGGAGAGGTGAATGTCTCTTTATTGTAATGCTCGGTTGACTTGTACTCAAGACGGCTGGCGGTAAACATGGTCCGAGATAAAACTCTTGTGTGGTTGTTAGATTCCTGGCCTGGTTGTTTTGAAGTGAAGGGCCCTCAGCCAGTGTCCTGACGGATAGTGGGGCCAAATTTGTGTGCAAGGCAATGGAAGAATTTTTGGTGAAGTGTGGGACAAAGCATATGAGCTCCTCCTTATACCATCCTCAGACTAAGGGTGCTGTGTAAAGGGTGAACAGATGCCTAATGGATACCTTGCACATGGCAGGCACTTGTGGAACTAGTAGAAAGAATGCTGTTATTGAGAGGGTGATGGGGTTGTGCCATTCTCCCCACTCAGCTACTGGTTTTGTGCCATTCAAACGGATCAGGGGGAGGAAGGGGCACACTTGTGTGTGTTTACCCTCTGGCAGGGCAAAGACATGATCGATTGGCTCTGGATTGATGGAGCAGAGGACGAGAGAGATGCAGCTCAAATAGAAAACATGTGACATGATCACCTCAAGTGTGTCCAGTGCCTTGTTGTGAATGCAGGAGATCTAGTGAGAGTGAGGAAGCTGTGACAAGGTGCAAGGTAGAAGAGGTATACAGTGAGTGATCCTGTGCATATGGAGACAGTGTTGAGCGGTGCTGTGTGCATTGGGGTGGTCAGGTGGGAACCTTAGTAGATTACTGAGGTCTAGCCTTCTTCTTCGTCCTGTGAAATTGAGTAGGAATAGAGGTTTGTTATATGTTAAGGGTTCTGTTATATTCGTGCTGCACTGTGAAAGTCCCTGTGCCACAGCTTTGATGGCACCAGGAGTGTTGGGGGTTCAAGGTTTCTGAAAAAATCATTTGATGAAGGTGGTGGTTGGTGTGGATTGCCTAAAACTGCCTGTGCAGGCATTTTCCTTTGATGTATCTTTCCTACAGAACAGGTAACCCCAATCAGGAAATCAAACATTCTTTATTCGAATCCATAAAGATCATTTTACTTTAAAATAATGTATACAATATAATGCATCAAATCATTAAAACATTCAACATCATTGAATCTATTAAAGGAAACTTTGCATACCTTTAAGGTGCTAGCAGCATACATCTTTGCCTATGTGAACCATAAGCTGGTAAGATGGCTCAGCGGGTTAAACGCTTGTTGTTGTGATCCTTGTTTGATCTGCAGCTTGCAGGTTCAAATTCTGGCAAGGCGAAGTCAGCCTTTCATCATTCCAAGGCCGATAAATGAGTACCAATTTCGATTGGGTAATAATAGTAATGTATGTAAATATGTCCTATGTAAAGTGCTTTAGATTAAAACGCTTATTGTTATTATTCTTCCATGCACTTACGACGGAAGATGATATTGCTACGAGTTTAAGAGATCACAATACAGGCTTCAGCCATCACTCTCTATGCTGCTTAAAGAGTGGGAAAAAACAAAAACTGTATTACAGTATCATCATACATTGAACAGTGATTGCATTTAGGCGACGAGCCCATTTGCTAAACAGCTGTGAGAGCCAGTTAAGATACCCAACCTTCATTTTAGCATTAACATTCTTGCCTCACTTGATTTAAAAGTATCTATATAATCTTTAAATCCTAATGTGTTTTTAATCTGAAAATATTGTATCGATAGACTAGCTTTGTGCCCGGAAGTTAAAATGTCATATACAGTCCATCTTTGGTGTGTATCTTTGATCATACTTTTTGCTCGCATAGCATAACTACATGGGTTGTTCCAGAGTTCAGATACTTGACGTTTATCAACCATACGTTTCACATAATGGAACCATGGTAATTGATCCATCCCCAAGGATGAGAAAATGTCTTGTGAATGTTCACAGTAGACCAATAGAGATTCACTATTACAGATTTTGACCCTTTATCTTTACGGCATAAGAAATACCCATCAAGCACAACTCCAGCTTAGTTATAGATTGGGCACTAAACAGCAGACCTAGTAGATGCCATACTTAGTCCCTTTTCCTCTGGCAGCGGACATTTTATAAAAAATGTTCTCTGAAGTTTGGCGTCGTGCAACATGCACAGCAAATAGCCCCAAAAAGAAACCTGCCATTCGCACCCGGATGAACCCTGAGGTGCAAATGGTTATCACCCTCTTGTCAGGGGGTGTTAATGGCCGGCAACGGCCTGCAGCCCTATAGGCTTGGGCTGGCAGACCGTGGCCATCTCCTGACATTGTTCGATCGAGTAGAGAATAGACCTGCAGCCAATTTCTCATAGCTCTAAACCAATTTAATAGCATCCATCTTAGACTCTATTTTGTCAGGTATTCCAATACCTGAACTATGTCTGACCAAATTACTGAAAGGCCACTCTTCATGTTCCTCTTTTGTCATCTGAGGTGCAGGAGGGCCATTACTAGAAGATAAAACAGTGGGCTACCTCCATAGCCCACAATGTGATTCTTGCACAGGGTAGAAGGTGTGTGCATAGATACAATTTTAGCTGTCAAGATGTTATGGTCACATGGAACTTCGATGTTGGCAATTACATTGAACTCACGTGTTGCCTCCTTGTCACAATAAATCACTCAGTAGAACCGCAATTTTGGTAATGTGGATATTGGCCTCTACAATGGGATCCATGCTCAACACAGATTTTCTTTTAGGTGGTGTAGTAGGTAAAACAGTATTTCCTTTACTTTTGGTCATAGTTCACCCAGAGACCTTTTACCAAAATGCTAAGGGGACATTTTAAACAACAGACCCCTGCGCCGGGCTCTGAGCGGCTAGAAGGGCTTAACACAAGTCCTTTCCTCACCCCAGACAGTCGGCTGTTATGGCCCCCTTCTCAGATTTCATGCAATAGGATCAAAATTGTTCTTGCACAAAAACCACTTGGTAGTTTATCACGTCAACAAATAAACAATCCTACAGCAAATGAGTCATAAAATAGAATGCTTGGCAACCGCTGACACTAGTTAAGATTTCAGCAAAGGGCAGCCATTGCTAAAATCTTGAGCCGAAGTTACAGTCAAATTGAGAGTGGTGGACAGCACTGTCAATACTCGTGGCATGAGGTCTGCAGAAGCCTCATGTCATGGGTATTGACAGTGCTGTCCTACACTCTCTATTTGACTTTAACTTCAGCTCAAGATTTTAGCAATGACTGCCCAACTAATCCTAATTAAGGTGCCGTTAGCCTTGCGAGTTTTGCAACTCTGGGTAGGTATCTCACATCAAAGGTAACGTACAAGCGCTCGGTCTCCTCCAGGATGCAGATCGGTTTGCTGGTGCTGTTCCTGCAAGGCTTTCTCCTCACACTGTATCTGTACCTTAATTACTCTTGGTGTAAACACCAATAGTATGACAGTCCTGCTCATTTGGGATACCCATATTAGTCAGTGTCATCAATAACATAGCCTTATCCACACAATCAAGTAAAGCTCCAACACAGTTTTTTGTACTCAAGTTCCACTCCTGCCCAGTGGCTAGCATAACAGGATAAGAAATGGACAGAAGGAGCTCTTGCAAAGTTTGTTTTTGTCTGCCTATGAACTTCAGAAGACTCAGAAGACAGCCTCACATACAGTTTCACAGCTGTTCAAATTAGTATATGTCTTGCAATTTGCAGACTTGTTTTTCTAGGGTTAGAAGTATCACTAATGAAAAGAGTAGAGGCCAACTTCTAGTACTTGCTCAAAAATGCTCTTTCTTGCTGAATCACTATCAGACCAGTTTCAAATTTAAAATGTGGTCATTCTGATGTTCCCATAATGCTCTTTGCGTGTATGCAAATCACCAGACTTGGGTTTTATGTAGACATACTGGGACTCACTATGATGTTGGCGGTGACGGTATGAACGGTGCTTGTAAGGCACCGGCACCGTTCATACCGTACCGCCGAATTACGAGTTATGCAGGAGGGTGCCTGACAGCACGCTAGGTCTTACCTGGTGGGCTGTGTGGCACCCGCAAGCATAACTTATAATTGCGCCAGCACCGTTATTAACGATGCCGGCGCATCCATGCTCACCATCCCCATTCTGCCCTTAAGGGCAGAATGGGGATCGGGAGCCCGGCAATACCTCCACCTGCGAATGGGCAATTACCAGCCCTTTCAACTCGTAATGGGCTGGTTATTGCCCAATCGCTGGTAGCGGTGCCTGTAGCGAGCATGGCGGTAGCTGTGCCTGCCATACCGGCACGGCTACTGCCATGCTTGTAATGAGGCCCACTGTATTGCTGACATGGAATGGGCCATGCCCCTCGACTCTGCCTCCTCCTGACATGGCCCCCCCCAGGAGGAGCGGTTAGTAGGTCGCAGTACCGGTGTGACCAATGGAATGTGAGTAACTTGCAAATGATTTGCAAATGTTCATGCTGTGCTTATCGTCTCTTTTAGTGAGATCATTTTGGAAATATTGCCAGATGGGCGGTTTTTTAAAGGTTTGTAGGGTAAAAAGTAGTGTAGGTTTGTGAAGCCATTGGTTTAAAATGTTATACGAATAAGGGTAAAGAATGAGGATGTAGGTGATTTGACCAAATCCTTATTTTTGAGAGTGAAGTGACAGAATTTCTTTTTTTTTATTGCGGTGGAGAACCCCATGCGGGCTACCCCTCATTCTCCCTACCTTTATTAATATCCCTTACCCTACCCCCACATATATTTTATTTAAACAGGAATTTTTTCGGTAAAGAAATAAAAAAACAATTTGGTCACTTCTTCCTCTAAAACACTGGATTCGGTCACTTCGGCGGTATAGAAAGAATGAGACTAAACTTGGGTGGGTACGATGGAAGAGAAGAACTCTGGTAGGACAAGAAAAGTGAACGTTTTTTTTTTTGTATTCACCTATTTATTATAATTAGACAAAACACATTTCATATTACATCACATTTGGTTGAGACTCTCCCAGAGCCCATCCACCGAAGAACAAATAAATGGGCTGTTTTCGTGCTGGTAGAGAGTTTCCCAGACCCCCCTCCGTTTTGCATACCAAGTAACTTTGGGTCTCATCCTAAGTTACCAGGGGAATCCAGACATGGACCCCTTGCTCACTGCACTTAGAGAGGCACAGCTTCACCTCACTGATCATGCCCAACTAGGCTGAAACACGTGTATGGGGTTGCTGTGTTACTCTTGTTCAGAGGAGAATTGCCTAGCATTTCAGTGCTGGACTGCCCCTGGGCAGGACAAAGACTGATATGTGGGGACATTTCTCTGTGAAAAGAACAGTGAGCTAAAGACATGGTTGAGACTCTCCCAGGGGCCATCCACCCAAGAACAAGTCAATGGGCTGTGTTTGTGCTCGTAGAGCGTTTCCCAGACCCCCCTCTGTTTTCTTATATATTCCCTCAAGCTGTCCCGGGTTAATTTGCAATTCAGAAGAGTATAAACTTTTGTAATATTGTTTGAATTCCTTGTTAATCCTTTTTAGGTTCAACAAGTATTTCTCCCGTTTGGCATTCACTTGCATTGATTTTCTTTTTCTCCATAACTTGCAGACGGTGTGCCAGTAGACAAACACATTTCTCTCTGTAGTGAGGCAAGACACACCAGGTGAGGATAAAAGCAGATTTATTGGGACACGTATCAGACATATAGTTGAGACCCCCCAACCAGGACAGCATCAGATCTCCAACTGCCGAAATACAAAACATAACAAATCCTAAGTTCCATGGCAGTGCATTGTGACCTCAACCATGCACAGCCCAATGACTCCACATAAAGAATACTCATCATCCCCATGGCAACACTTGGCATTCCCCTAGCACAGTAAACCCATATATACAACACATCCCCCCCTTTATCTGAACAAAGCCTAAAATTAATAACAAATGAAACATAACTTAACTGGGTATTAACATTAAAAAAATGGAAATATAAATATAACATTAGCAGAGGTTGCACTTTTGACATATCACAGGGATGATTTAAGACATCTACTTTCTTATCTTCGCAACTCTTGACAAATTCCAAATTTGGCCGCTTTCTTTCCTAACGGCACCTTTGTACACTTGGACAACCTTGACAGGATCTGAATACAACAGATCCCCTTTCCTGTTTATTACGGGCTTCCGTATTCTGATCCAATCACCCACCTCAACAATTGTTACCTTCCTCTTTGGGGTCTTCTCATTCATCCTCTCAACCCATTTACCCTTTCGTTCTTCCATTATTTTTTTTTTACTTCCTCTACAACCTCATTGGTTTCCCTCACTCTTCCCAACCATGCTGGTGACATCACAGTGTTACCTCTTCGCCCTCTCATCAAAGGGACTTACTCTTGTTTCAGCATTCGGGGCCATCAGTAAAGCATACAAACGCTCTTTGACTGCTACTTTACGATCACCACCACATGCGCTTGCTCCTTTGAATACCATCCATTATACAACGGTTCATTCTCTAAACCATTCTGTTCCCTTGTGGATAATACAATGCAATCTTCTTGTGCCGAATTCCACATTTGAAAAGATATTCTTGGAACAACTTACCCGTGAATTGTGGACCATTGTCTGTGAGAAGGGTCCTTGGCAAACCCTCCCTCTCAAAAACACTCTCTAAAAACTCCACAATGGATTGACTTGTAACATCCCTCAATATTTTAAACTCCGTCCACCTCGAAAACATGTCTATTAAGACAATAATAAACCTTCCTCGTCCTCTACTCATATCGACAGGTCCCAGAATATCAATGGCAAGATCTTGCCACACGCCTTCCGGTACCAACGTCTTTCTTACTGGTTGGACCACAGCCGAAAGATTTTTTCCTGATTTAATGCACACTACACATTCACCAACGACTCTTGATTTCTCGATCGCAACATGGCCACCAATAATCAGCCTTTATAACATCCTTAGTCTTGGATACACCCACGTGACCACAATGGCCAATTTCCACCAGCCTTTTTCTCAAATTCCCAGGAACAACCAACTTGTCCCACCGATATAATATGCCATCCCTCACTGACAATTCCAATCTTACTTCCCACAATGATCTCTCCTCTCCCGACAACAATCTCTTTTCCGGCCAACCTTCTCTGACGAAACCTATGATGCGTCTCCACATATTGTCAGACTGCAGAGCTTCAATCCACTCTTCTCTCTGTATCACCCTTTCAGTGGTCGCAAATACCATATTACCAACATCAGCATATGTTTCACTGTCTTCATCATCACTACTATCCACCCTTAACCTCGAAGCATAATCGGCTTGTACATTGCTTTTCCCAGGGACAACTTCCATATTGAATTTAAAAGATTGCAACCTGGTTACCCAGCATGCAACTCTTCTTGAGTCTTTATCCAGGCCTTTACTTTCAAAGATTGCCTTTAATGGTTTATGGTCAGTTCTTAAAGTGAATTCCTGACCCCACACAACATTTTTCAGTTTTTCAATTCCCCAATGGCACGCTAGAGCCTCCTTTTCTATAACTGAGTAATTCAACTCAGCTCCTTTCAACATGCGTGAAGCATGTAAAACGACATCTTCCATACCAACCGATCCTGCTTGGGACATAACCACACCAATCCCCATTTCGCTAGCATCCACTAATAAAATAGTCTTCTTCTTGGTGTCGTACATAGCCAATGGTTTCGCCATATCAATTTTCAATTTTATTTCTTCAAACTCCTTTTGACAAGTTCTATCCCAATCAAACTCAACACCTTTCTTTAGCAGAGCTCTCAAGTTTATTACCCTATCCGCAAAATTTTCTACAAAACGATGGTAAAATTCTATGGTACCTAAGAATGACCTCAACTCTGCCGTATTTTTCGGAACTTGCATTCTTCTTATCCCATCAACCAAATCCTTCCTGGGTCTAAGACCTTCCTCAGATATTTCATGGCCCAAGTACTCCACCGTACGAGTGCAAAAGACACACTTCTGACCTCGTAACATAATTCCACGCTCTTTGAATATCTTTAAAACTACCTCGACTTTTTCCCTCAATGCCTCTTCAGTTTTCCCACACACTAACACATCGTCCTGGAAGCACCAGACATCTTTCACTCCATTTAGTAATTTGTCCATCACTTTTTGAAATACTGATGAAGCAGATATTAGCCCATACGGCATACGTCGGAATTGATAAACTCCTTCATACGTAATGAATGCAGTAAGTATTCGCGACTCAGTATCTAAATCTATTTGATGGTATGCACTTGCCACGTCTAGCTTCGCAAAAAACTTAGCATTACCAATTCGACTCAGTAATTCACCCATATTGGGTAGTGGATGTCGATCAGCTATGACACACTTATTCAATTCTCTTAAATCTATACACACTCTTAATTCACCACTTGGCTTCCTTACCACCACAACCGGGGAAATCCACTCTACGGCCTTGGCTGGTTCAATGATACCCACCTTTTCCAGTTTCATTAGTTCGTCCTTCACAGCATCACGCATCGTCATAGGTAATGGTCTCAGTTTCGCACACTCTGGCTTACTCCCATCTCTCAGCGTAATTTTGTGCACCATACCCTTCAGATAACCTACTCCATTACTGAAGACGTTGGGATATTTCGTTATCAAATCACTGTGAACATCCCTCACTCTACTAGGCCCTCTGACATTTCCAATGTTAAGGGCTTGTTCTTCGCTATTAGGGTCCAGTTTGATGCCCAGACCTCTTTGTTCTCTCCACTCGAGTAAAGTTTCCCCCTGCCTTGTAACATATATTTTGCCATATGTCGTTCTCCCTTTGAAACTGAAATGAGCCATGCAGCACCCCAATAGCTCTATTTTCCTGCCATTGTAGTCCCCAGGGTTTTTATCAGATGGTGTTAAATCTTCCATCCAACCATGTACTATGTTTTCATAATTACCCCTTGACATCAGAGCAATCTTTAAACACGAGTCTGCTAACATTCTTACTTCTTGCCCATTCACCTTAACCCACGCCACAGGATGTTCACACTCGTCATTCTCAGAACATTTCACCATATTGACAGTGACCACCTCACTCTCAGACTCTTCACCCTCTCCTGATGATACAACCTCACAGTCCTCAACAAACATGGTTCCTTTAGCCCCAGCTATACGATAATTTTTACTGCAGTTTTCAAAATGCCCCCACATAGAGCAATTTGTTCGTCTGCCAGGACATATCGGTGAAGTTGATAAGTGACGTGCACTCCCACACCTAAAACATAAACGTTCCTCTCTTCTTGGACCTCTATAGGTAGCCTCCTTCTGAGTATTTTTATTACTCAGTTGAGCTTGCCCAGCCCCACTCTTGCTCTGATCTGAGTCATTCCCTCTTACAAGTTTATTTCTCGATTTCCTTTTCCCCTTAGTGCCCCCCTTCTTAGGATCACTAATCTTTAAAACTTCAATAGGCTGAACAGGTTTTGTCTCTTTCGTACCCAATTTCGCCACGCACTTCAATGTGTGCTCTATCCTCTTAGCAATAGTTATAACTTCATCTAAATCAGGATCGTCCTTCAACCATACTTCCTCTCGAATTTTATCATTTGAACAATGCAACATGAACTGATCCCTTATATGTTCATCTAATGACCCACCAAATTTGCAATTCAATGACAAGTGTCTCAAAGCTGTAATGTATTCTTCTACTGACTCGCCGTCATGTTGGAATCTCATTCCGAAATAATAACGTTCCAACACCGTGCTGATCTTTGCCTCAAAATGTTTGTCTAATTTAAGCAAAGCATAGTCAAAGTCATTACCACCATCTTCCATGTCCAATTCTGCAATGTCAGGCAGTGTTTCATAAATTCTTTGCCCTTCATAGCCCAAAAAGTGCATTAACATGGATACTTTCCTTTCCGTAGACATACCATTGCCACATGTCGCCTTAACATAATGCAAAAATCCCCTTTTCCATGGGCCCCACTTGATCCTAGGGGGGCCCGGGGTAGGCATGAACATTTGTGGCCCAGGGACACCAGACAAAGCCATGTTAGGAGTAACTGTATCGGTATCTTCTATAGCAGTAGTGCTCTTCTTCACTCACGTGACCAAAGTTTTGTTAAATTTACCAATCAACAGCAAACCCTGCCACGTTGTTTCTCACCTGGACCAATAATAGTGTATGTTCGATCTTTTTCTTCAGCAGGTAGCACGTCGCCGCCTTCCCAAATGGGCCCTGGGCGGTTGACGAATGCTGTCACGTGACCAGATACGCGCTCGCCATCTGTGTATCAAATTCTGGGTCACATGAGCCGGCGTTACGACTACAGGAAGAAGGAATTCGGTGAAGCCACTCACTCTTCGCAGCACAGTGAGATGGTAGACTAGATCCTGTACACGCTTCGTTGAGAGCCGTATTACATCGCACACCGGTCTGCACTCGCCATGTTGCTCACACAGCACAACCCAACAGCCGTGTCCCGATACTTCTTCGACAAATTACCACTAGTTGTGTCGCAACCGGACAACACTCGGGTTTGGCAGCTGTCGACCTCTGTACTTGCAGGTACCAGGCAGCGTGTGCGAAGCTGGAGACGGCGTATGACGAGCAAACGGTGATCCACTCTTCAAGGACCGCCGCAATCCAATCGTTGGGTAATCTACAAGGACTGCAGAGTAGGTCTGCAATGATTCATTGGGCTGGGGGTCTCAAAACAAAAAAAAACTCCTTCACCATCAAGGCTTGCCTGGGTTGTCCTCTCTGACTTCTTCAGTATCCCATCCTCGTCGCCAATGTAGTGAGACAAGACACACCAGGTGAGGATAAAAGCAGATTTTTTGGGACACGTATCAGACATAAAGTTGAGACCCCCAAACAGGACAGCATCAGATCTCCAACTGCCGAAATACAATACATAACAAATCCTAAGTTCCACAGCAGTGCATTGTGACCTCAACCATGCACAGCCCAATGACTCCACATAACGAATGCTCATCATCCCCATGGCAACACTTGGCATTCCCCTAGCACAGTAAACCCATATGTACAACACTCTCCACCCTCATAATTGCTGCATCTTGTTCTGAACAGAAGAACATCAACTTTATCTGTTAAACGTTTCCCCAGTTTTCTTTTTTAACTGTTAGAGCTGAGCATAATTCTGCTGTATGATTTACTATTTTTTTTCCATCTCTTCAATTTCCTTTCCTAGTTGTTCAATTTTCAAATTGTTCCTCTTTTTCTTTTTGCTTGATAGGCATGCCTCTCATCTAGCACTTGAATGCTTCCCATACACTCTCTACTTCTACTTCCCCTGACCAGTTTTTCCCTCAAAGAACTTTGCCTCAGTCACTATCTTGTCCACCATTTCAACATTCTCTAGAAGAATGACATTCATTTTCCAAGTACTTGATTTAGGCATTGGATAAAACAGACGCACATCTATTGAAATTTGAGCATGATCTGAGTTAGGGATAGAGTTAATATTGCTCTGACTACAATGCTGTATGCAAATACCAGAAGTAAGGAGCAAGTCTATATGTGAGAACATTTTATGACGCCCCGAATAGAATCAGTATCGTCTATGCATGGGGTGTTGTAATCTCCACATGTCTAGTAAGTTACATTCACCTATAAATTCTAACATTGCTTTGCGCTTTATTTTACTTTCATTACTCTTAGAGACAGCACTTTTATCTAACAAGGGATTCAATGTGATATTGAAATCACCTCACACTAATATGTTTTCTTGTTTTAAATTCTGTATAGACTGCGTGAGAGACACATAAAACTTGCCTTCGCCTTCATTAGGAGCATAAACATTACAAATACAATACGAAACATTTTGAGCTTTGATAGCATTACAAACAACTCTCCCATCTTTATCCTTAATGCAAATCACTTCTGATATTTGCAGGCTTTTCCTTATCAGAGTACAAACTCCCCTAGAACTGGAGGTAAAGGAAGAGCAAAAAAAACCTCCCCAACCCCTCCAGTTTCTTGCAGCAGGGCAATACCCGCCCTATGGTCATAAAGCCTGCTCAATACCTTCTCTATTTTTAAACCTTTTTTGTCAGGCTGTGCCATAGTACTTCTGTACAGAATCCACACTGTGATGAAACACAAAAACACACAAAAACAGAACACAAACACAGACAACAACAGAACAAACAATTGTTTGCTCTTGTCAGTACAGACCCGCCAACAACTCCCTTTCGTACTCCTTGTAGAGAACGATCTGTTTTTCTCCCAGCCCATAGATTCCATTATCTAAAGTGCAAATCTTCCTCGAATGTTTGAATACCCAGAAGTCTCTCATATAATTCCTAAAAATCCCCAAAATTGCACAACTTAAAATCACCTAGCTACACTAATACCCCTTGGCGATTCCTTGTGATTATTACTTCTGACCATAGAGTTTGATAGCACGTACATTTTGAACCATACCGCTGTGAAATATCTCTTACTATTGTCATACGGCCCCCTATGACTAGAATGACAGCAATAAAATAGCCCCCATATAAATCATGTAGCCATTCAATCAAACTTTGTTCATCGTCAAAAAACGTTAATGACATCCTTGTATATAAGCATATAAATATGTCGACCTTGAAGAAGAGAATGCTTATGCCACGCCCTTTTATTTAACAAATGGACCACATTCGTTCAAGCTCGATCCCTCACAGTCCCTACTGCCCACCCAAGTATCTACAAATCGCACTGTTAACTCATTTAACTACCTATATGACTAATTATCAAGTGATTCCGGAGTCATATCAGCAAGTCTCACAATGCGACCTCAAACTGCTCTGAGAACTATATCTTTGCCAGTGTCAATTAACAGTGCAAGGGCTTTGGGATTGAATATACTGAGCTTTTGGACAGCAGGAGTAAAAAAAGCAGACTTATGCGCAATGTCAAATATCCCACGCAAGAACCCACCAACCTTTCACCGCCCACGCGGCTCAGTTGCATCCGACATTGCTTAATAGAAACGGAAAGTAAAGGTCTAAAGTTTGAAGCCAGCATAAGGTCTGAACAAAAAGAGGAAGACATTAGAATGGGTTACGTTTCTTTCAAACGGGAAGAGAACATCTGGGAGGGGACCGGGAAAGGAATGGAAATTAGGTTGACACAATGTTCTTAGGGTGTGGAGGGTGGTGTAGACGTTGAATGCATTGGTGCAGAGTTTAGGTTTTAGTCTGTACAGCGAGAATGCCCAGGACGTTGGAGCTGTTATCTAAGCAGCAAACATACCTGCCTAGGCTTACATTGTTGTTCATGCTGCTGGTCAACACTGGACATTTTTATGTCATTCGCCAGCCTTACGGGACTGAGCAAGCCAGGGAAAATGAAAGGACAACGACTAGCGTTTCAGAATACATGTTGTGGCATCTGATTGGGTTTCCTGCGGTCATCCTTCTAGTGAGTGAGCTAAAGAGAGACCATGCCAACTATCAAGCCTTCACAAAGGGACTCTGACAAGCCCTCACAAAGGGACTCTGATATTTACACAGGCCATGCTGAGGCGGGGAAAGGACAGCTTTGCACCTGTGTAAAATGACATTGGAGCGCTTAAATAAAAATGCTTTAAACACTATAATTCCATTTTCATTTGATTTATTTTTACATTCTGCTTTACCTGCTTCCTGTGCAGTTCAGCTCGCTTTTTCCAAACTCATCCCACACTGCCAGAGGAACAACAAGGAGTTATAATCAAATTCCTCTTCTCCAAAAGCACACGCACCTTTTTCATTTCTCCAATATCCTGCGCTAATCCCTTTTGAAAGTGCAACATGAAGTCTTGAAGGGCGTTTAAGAAAAAAAAAAGATGAAAGAGCTTTGGCATTTGCAGTCTTAAGGATTTCAAGGCAAGGCCCAGATGCAGGGCCCACGCGGAATGTTTGATTTGCTGTAGATAAAGCACCCGGCTGCACCTATCAGTCTATAAACCGGGAGCCAGGCTTGTCTGGGCAATGTCCTGTGGAGAAACATATTCCTTACATGCTAATCCGTGCTTCAGCTATTTGTGCCTATGTATTCTTTAATATCGTGTAAATGGATTTAGGACCAATTTGTAAATGGGATTTAAAAACCATTGAATCGCTCCGAGGCTCTTATTTACACAGACCGTTGTTACATCTGTTTTAACTGAGTATTCAACTTCACAATAGAAAAAAAGAAAGCTTTCAACTTGTGCCAGTCTTTCTAAAATGCTCATAGTGTGCTGTGTTGTCTTACAGAAGACGTGGCGGCGGGGGCACAGTTTAAGGACACAGGTAATGGGCCAGTAAAGTGAGGGAGGAGGCCCTACATGAACACCCCTTCCATAGGGTCAGACCTCTGTCTGCCACTGAGAATTTGACAACCCGAGATCCTTCATTCTGTTCCCTGGCCCCGAAAAGACACAGGGTAATTCATAGAATTTCGCACAAAAGTGGCGCACGTGGCTGGCGCACAGTGTGCGCGTGCAAATGTCTGCGGAAGCCGCGTGCGCTAAAATCGATATCCGCGCACATCGTATTCATGGATTTTAGCCTCCAGAACCAGCCGTGGGCAGAGTGGCACAGCGACCCTCCAGCAGCGTCAGTTACACCCCCAAGAACACCCTCGCGAAAGGAAAACCCTGGACCAGTATACAGGGATGGCAAACAGCAAATGCCGAGCGGGGAACGTGTATTACTGAGCTGCGCGGGAAGTTCCACACGCGATTCCAGCAGGGTATGTGTATTTCTGGGGTGTGGGGAAGTTTTACACGCGATTTCAGCAGGGTACGTGTATTACAGGGGCGCGTGGGAAGCCCCACACGCAATTTCAGCAGGGTACCTGTATTTCTGGGCTGCGGGGAAGTATCACACGTGATTTCAGCAGGGTACGTGTATTACAGGGGTGCGCGGGAAGTTCCACACGCGATTACAGCAGGGTACATGTATTTCTGGTGTGCGGGGAAGTTTAACACGTGATTTCAGCAGGGTACGTGTATTACAGGGGTGCGCGGGAAGTTCCACATGCGATTTCAGCAGGGCACGTGTATTTCTGGTGTGCGGGGAAGTTTAACACGCGATTTCAGCATGGTACATGTATTACAGGGGTGCGCAGGAAGTTCCACATGCGATTTCAGCAGGGTACGTGTATTTCTGGGGTGCGGGGAAGTTTTACACGCAATTTCAGCAGGGTACGTGTGTTACAGGGGTGCGCGGGAAGTTCCACATGCGATTTCAGCAGGGTACGTGTATTACGGGGGTGTGGGGAAGTTTTACACGTGATTCCAGCAGGCTATGTGTATTGCAGGGGTGCGCGGGAAGTACCACAAGCGATTTCAGCAGGGTACGTGTATTACTGGGGTGCGCGGGAAGTTCCACACGCGATTTCAGCAGGGTACGTGTATTACTGGGGTGCGGGCAAGTTTCACACACGATAGGCCCGGTGCGAGTGGGGTACGTGTATTTCGGGGGTGCAGGGGAGTCCTACACGTGAATTGGCAGTGCAGGTCCTCCCAGGTGTTCCCTCTACACCCTCCACGGCCCCTGCAGGCAGACCACACCACAGGGGACTACCCTGCACCCCTGGTCATGTCCCGCAGGCAGGCCCCCACTCATGTCTCCGTGCACCCCCAACCCCCAAGCAGTGCAGGGCACCTGCCAGCAGGCCCCCACTCATGTCCCCCTGCACCCCCACCCCGCAGCAGTGCAGGGCACCTGCCAGCAGGCCCCCACTCATGTCCCCTTGCAGCCCCACCCCCCAGCAGTGCAGGGCACCTGCCAGCAGGCCCCCACTCATGTCCCCCTGCACCCCCACCCCCCATCAGTGCAGGGCACCTGCCAGCAGGCCCCCACTCATGTCCCACTCATGTCCCCCTGCACCCCCACCCCCCAGCAGTCATGGGGCACCTGCCAGCAGGCCCCCACTCATGACCCCTTGCACACCCACCCCCCAGCAGTGCGGGGCACCTGCCAGCAGGCCCCCACTCATGTCCCCTTGCACACCCACCCACCAGCAGTGCGGGGCACCTGCCATCAGGCCCCGACAAATGTCCCCCAGCCAACACGTCATCACAATCTAGATCCCTGGCCCTTATGGCCAGCCTCCACATGCCAAAGACCCACCCAAGTATTGCACCCACCCACATAGAAATGCAAATTACATGATGCAAACCCAATGGCAAGTATGTAAGTGAACACATGTCCGTCACACACACACAATGGGTGCAAGTGAATGTCAAAACCCATATCATGACATGCATGAAACCAATGAGATGATACCACAAATGGAAGTATAAAAAAACATATACTAAAGATAACATGAACGTAAATCAAATTAAACACACAACAATGGGAATAACAAAATAAATGGCCCATGTCCGATAAATAATGAAAATCAAGAAAACACAAGCAAAAGAAATCCAAAAAGAAATGTTGTCCAAAGTTACAGTTCAAAAAATCAAATCCAAGGGAAAATAAAAAGTAAAAACCATTGCTCCATGGTGAACACAAAAAGAAATATCAAAAAAGATGAATCCAATGTAAAACTATGTACAAGAGAAGAATCCAGGGTCCATGAGCCCAATTTAAGAAATGAAACCTACCAAAAACTACTGCCTAATAAAAAAACTATATACAAAAATGTGGTCCATTGTCCAAGCGGTCCAAAAGAAAGAAAAAACCAAAGGTAACCTAATACTAACTAACTATTTACAAGGGCAGCGGGCAAGTCCAACGGCTCACATGTTGATGTTCCGGGCCAGGGCATCATCGAACTCCTGCTCGATGTCCCGGAGGCAGTCCTCTTCCATGGCCCAGAGGGTTTGTAGGGACGATGACATCTGTAACTCCAGGTCCCTGCGAATGGCCTTGAGGCACTCGGCCCACCTCAGGGCCCTACGCATGGAGTTCTCCGCCCTTGACCATGATATGGCACTCTCCCCTACCTGTGGATGGGCCTGGGGCAGGGCCTCCCTGCTGATGCATGATGGTGCAGTCACAGGGTCAAGGACAGCAACATGCACAGGCCCATCCGCGGTGACCTGTGCTGCCTCCTGACTCTGGCCCTGGACTGCACCACTTGCACCACTGGTACTGCCCCCACCAGGCCCCATGTGCGGCTCAGTAGTGGGCTCCTCCCCCTCTGTGGAGACCACCAACCTGGATGTCTCCACACCGTCTTCCGCCATTGGAAGCCCCTGTGGGGGCTCACCCAGCCCTTCCGCCACAGCCGTTGTGGCTGACGCAGCACCAGTCCCCTCGCTCCCGGATGATGGTAATTCCTGGGAGGGTGGCTGGGCCTTGCGTCGCCGCCCAGTGGAGGCATCCCCGCCGCTTGGTTCCACAGCGCCGTCTCCGCCCTCTTCTTCACTTGACGCTGCGTAGAGGGAGACATAGAACACAAGCATCAGGGTACAGTACAAAATACCCTAGACAGGAAGCAATAACACTTGAGTGGCACTGTCAAATGTCACTTCCATCCTGTCATTCCACAACACATGGGTGAATGCACACAACACACATGCAGAAACAGTCCTGGCGCCTGCAATCAACATCAACATCCTTGTAGAAGGGCCCCTGTAAACCAAGATGTTGCCTTCAAAGTCACATGCATCCATGGCGTTTCAAAGTCACACACACACTTCTCAGGCACACGCACACACATGTGCACCATACATGTACATGACATCAGCACCCATTCCTCACCCCCCCTCCATGTCCAGGAACAGACACAGCCATGCTTTCATGTGTGCATTCCACATAGAGCTCTCCATGTTGCATTAAAACACATGCACCAACCATGTGGTTCACACATAACTGGTCTCACATGCATGACCATGATGTCCCTGCACACACACACATCCATACATGGCCTATGTCACACATACAGGTAAGCATCAGACTACCAGCACACTGCAACATGCCCTGTCTCACACAGCAATGCTTGGCCACTTATTGCTCAACTCCAGACGGGTCTGCCTCCGAAGGATCTGGGCGTGGAGCGCTGGGCCTACGCGCTCCAGGACCCTCATCTGGATGGTACTCATGTGTGCCCGGCCCCCCTCCATGATGCGCTGGGCCTTGTGGAGGGTCCTGGACCTGAAGTCCTCCCAGCGCTTCTTGACGTGCATGATGTCACAGGTTGCCACCCCCTCCGCGTTGATGGCAACCACTACGTCGTCCCAGATCCTCTCCCGTCCTTCCTTGTTGGCGCGCGATGTTACGAAGAGGGCATCATAATGCCCCAGGACATGCTCCACCAGAACACCAACTTCGGTGGCAGTGAAGCTGGTGGCCCTCTGCCTCTCTGGCTGGGGGTTGCCAGTGGTGCCAGATGGAGATGTGCCCGACATGGCAACCCCAGAGGCAGGAGTGGGTGGGCAACTGGGTCCTGGGGCTGGGCTCTGGAGCGATGGAATCCCAGTCGGGAGTCTTCTGTTCCAGCAGGGGTGGACACAGCAACTGGACCCCTGCAGATGGCTGATGTGCAGGCACCAAATAGCAGGGCACGTGGGCAGCAGGCAGGCAGGCAGGCAGGCAGCAGCAGATGGCAGGTGGGAGCGTGCTAGAGGCTCTGGGGGGCAGGAAAATGGCCTTCTGGGCAGGAGCGTGGTCTTCCGTGTGTGTACGCGTGGCCAGCTTGATACGGAGTGATTCGGCACGTGAAAATCTTGCACGTCAGTGTGTAATTCGAGGAAAGGCCCTTAGCGCGTAAGCGCGCCAGCACACGTACGCGATATCATTGGACCAAAGGCCCTTAGCGCGTAAGCGCGTCTGTGACGTATTGTGCACGGCCGTTGCCCTTTCGCGTGTAAAACTTGCCACGCACCCCTGAAATTCACGTACTCGCTCGACCAGGGCCCTTTCGCGTGTGAAACTTCACGCGAACCCCGTAATACACGTACCCTGCTGAAATCGCGGGTGAAACTTCATGCGAACCCCAGGAATACACGTACCCTGCTGTAATCACGGGTGAAACTTCACACGAACCCCAGGAATACACGTACCCTGCTGAAATCGCGGGTGAAACTTCACGCAAACCCCAGGAATGCACGTACCCTGCTGAAATCGCGGGTGAAACTTCACGCAAACCCCGTAATACACGTACTCTGCTGAAATCGCGGGTGAAACTTCACGCAAACCCCAGGAATACACGCACCCCTCTCGCTCGCACAGGGCCAATATTCCTGTGGTTTGCATGAAGTTTCACACGCGATAGGCCATGTGCGAGTAGGGTACGTGTATTACTGGTGTTCGCGGGAGGTTTCACCCGCGATAGGCCCTGTGCGAGTGGGGTACATGTATTTCAGGGGTTCGCAGGAAGTTTCACACACGATTTAGCTGTCAGAGCGGGGTACGTGAATTTCAGGGGTGCACGGCGAGTCCTACACATGAATTGGCAGTGTGGGTCCTCCCAGGTGTTCCCTCTACACCCTCCATCGCCCCGGCAGACAGACCACACCACAGGGGACTACCCCGCACCCCTGGTCATGTCCCGCAGGCAGCACATCCACCATGGCCATGCACCCCAGACAAGCCACCTGTCCGCTTGCACCACAGATCACCAACTCATGTCCCCCTGCACCCCCACCCCCCCAGCAGTGCGGGGCACCTGCCAGCAGGCCCCCACTCATGTCCCCTTGCACCCCCACCCCCCAGCAGTGCGGGGCACCTGCCAGCAGGCCCCCACTCATGTCCCACTCATGTCCCCCTGCACCTCCACCCCCCAGCAGTGCAGGGCACCTGCCAGCAGGCCCCCACTCATGTCCCACTCATGTCCCCTTGCACCCCCACCACCCAGCAGTGCGGGGCACCTGCCAGCAGGCCCCCACTCATGTCCCCTTGCACACCCACCCCCCAGCAGTGCGGGGCACCTGCCAGCAGGCCCCCACTCATGTTCCACTCATGTCCCCCTGCACCCCCATCCCCCAGCAGTGCAGGGCACCTGCCAGCAGGCCCCCACTCATGTCCCACTCATGTCCCCTTGCACCCCCACCCCACAGCAGTGCGGGGCACCTGCCAGCAGGCCCACACTCATGTCCCCCTGCACACCCACCCCCCAGCAGTGCAGGGCACCTGCCAGCAGGCCCCCACTCATGTCCCCTTGCACCCCCACCCCCCAGCAGTGCGGGGCACCTGCCAGCAGGCCCCCACTCATGTCCCACTCATGTCCCCCTGCACCTCCACCCCCCAGCAGTGCAGGGCACCTGCCAGCAGGCCCCCACTCATGTCCCACTCATGTCCCCTTGCACCCCCACCACCCAGCAGTGCGGGGCACCTGCCAGCAGGCCCCCACTCATGTCCCCTTGCACACCCACCCCCCAGCAGTGCGGGGCACCTGCCAGCAGGCCCCCACTCATGTTCCACTCATGTCCCCCTGCACCCCCACCCCCCAGCAGTGCAGGGCACCTGCCAGCAGGCCCCCACTCATGTCCCCTTGCACCCCCACCCCACAGCAGTGCGGGGCACCTGCCAGCAGGCCCACACTCATGTCCCCCTGCACACCCACCCCCCAGCAGTGCAGGGCACCTGCCAGCAGGCCCCCACTCATGTCCCCCTGCCTCCAGGTCATGACAATCCTCAATCATGGCCCTTATGGCCAGCCTCCCCAGACCAAAGACCCTACCAAGTATTGCATCCACCCACATAGAAAAGGCAATTACATGATACAACCCCAATGGCAAGTATGTAAATGAACACATGTCCGTCACACACACACAATGGTTGCAAGTGAATGTTAAAACCCATATCATGACATCCATGAAACCAATGAGATAATACCACACATGGAAGTATGAAGAAAAAAATGTATTAAAAGCAACATGAATGGAATTAAAATCAAACAAACAACAATGGGAATAAAGAAAGAAAAGCTGCATGTCCATAAAATAATGAAAAACAAGAAATCATAATCCAAAGGAAAGGTGTCCAAAGTCACAGTCCAACAAAGCAAATCCAAGGGAAAAACAAAAGTGAAAACC
The DNA here is from genome assembly GCF_040938575.1 of Ambystoma mexicanum. Taxonomy (NCBI): domain Eukaryota; kingdom Metazoa; phylum Chordata; class Amphibia; order Caudata; family Ambystomatidae; genus Ambystoma; species Ambystoma mexicanum. Next base: position 349,601,323 of record NC_090922.1, read on the forward strand.
ATTGCTCCATGGGGAAATCAAAAAATAAAAAGATGAATCCAATAGTGAACTATATACATATGAACAATCCAGGGTCCATGATCCCAACTGAAGAAATGAAACCTATAAAAAATACTACCTAATGAAAAACTATATACAGAAACGTGGTGCATTGTCCAAGCGCAACCAAAATAAAGAAAAAACCAAAGGAAACCTAACACTATCTAAGTATTTACAAGGGCAGCGGGCAAGTCCAACGGCTCACATGTTGATGTCCCGGGCCAGGGCATCATCGAACTCCTGCTCGATGTCCCGGAGGCGGTCCTCTTCCATGGCCCCGAGGGTTCACAGGGACGATGACATCTGGAACTCCAGGTTCCTGCGAATGGCCTCGAGGCACTCGGCCCGCCTCAGAGCCCTACGCATGGAGTTCTCCGCCCTGACCATCGTGAGCCGTGCCTTTCCGCCCGCTGCCACTCTGCATCTATCGCATGGCCCAACCGCTGCCACACGGAAGACACTTCCCATCCAGGGTCCTCCTGCCCTCCGGCCGATGCCTGCCCCTCCGATGATGAATGCCCGGAGCCATCATGGCTCCCACTTTGTTGCTGCTGCTGCTGTGCCGCTGCCTGTGCCCTGGCTCCTGCTGCTGAGTTGTTGAGGTGGCCACCCCTGCTGGACGTCCAACTCCCGACTGTGGCAGGGATGTGTCCTCCACCAGCCTGGCCGCAGGGTCAGAGGCAGCTCCACAGGGCACCCAGATGACACATGGGTGGGAAGATGGCACGGAGGACGACTGGCGCATAGGGGGTTCAGTTGAGGAGGAGGTCAGAACAAGGTCCAGAAAACGGAGGAATCCGGCCCTGGTGAGCTGTCCCAGTGGGTCAACGCGGTCAACGAGCCATGCGAGAAGACGTGCACTCTCCTCATGAAAAGACTGCAGATCAGCTCGCATGGCACGTTGACGCAACGCCACCCCACCCAGGACAGGCTCAACCCGGTGCCGGATAGCCACATCCGCAGGGAGAGGAAGGCCAGTTGGTGTAAGCCAATCCCCTCCCTGAAAACGGATCTGGACGTAGGTATCCCTGCTGGTGCAAGATTATGCAGTCACAGGATCGGGGACAGGATTACACGCAGGCACCTCTGCGGCGGCCTGGGCTGCCTCCTGTCCCTACCCCTGCACTGCACCACTAGCACCAGTGGAATCCCCACCTCCAGACCCCGTCTCTGTCCCTTGCATGGCCTCCTCCTCCACCAAACCCCCACCAACCTGGATGACTCTGTGCCATCTTCCTCCGTTGGGCCCTGTGGGGTCTCAGCTGCCCCTTTGGCTGCCGTGGAGTCCAACTCCAAACTCCACCTCTTGGACCTCCCCTCGGCAGCTGCGACCTGGGACGCGGCATCGGACTCCTCACTCCCCGACAAGATGACAACCTGGGAGGCGAGCCGGGCCTTGCGTCTCCGGCTGGCGGTGCGATCCCTGCCGCTGTGCTCCACAGCACCTTCTCCGCCCTCTTCATCAGTTGACGCTGCAGACAGGGAGAGATAGGAGACAGGCATCAGGGCACTGTACAATGGACTCATACACACATGACAGTTGTACATGAGTGGCATTGTCAAACTTCAGACCTGTTCCAGCAGGGGTGGTCACAGCAACAGCACCCCGGGCTGACGTGCAGGCAGCAAATGGCAGGGCACGTGGGCAGCAGGCAATCAGGCAGCAGCAGATGGCAGGTGGGAGCGTGCTCGGGGCTCTGGGGGGCAGTAATTTGGCCTTCTGGGCAGGAGCGTGGTCTTCCGTGTGCGAACGCGTGGCCAGCTTGATACGGAGTGATTTGGCACGTGAAAATCTTGCACGTCAGCATGTAATTCGTGGAAAGGCCCTTAGCGCGTAAGCGCGTCAGCACGCGTACGTGATTTCATTGGACCAAAGGCCCTTAGCGCGTAAGCGCGTCTGTGACGTGCGCGCGCAGGCATTTCCCTGAAAACGGGTGCATGTTACACGTCCAAGAACTGCACGTCCAAGTGTCAGCTCGTGTAATTGGAGGATAGGGCCTTAGCGCGTATACGCGGAAGTGACGTTGGTAATGTGGGCCAGCTCAAAAGGTGCATGTAGTACATCATTTCCTTGTACATGCTTTTCGTGGAGAGCGAGTGGGTGAATTCTGTACTTCTTGTCGGTTCACACGCGATTTACTTCACAGCTTTTCTAGTTCGTACTCCCTGTTACCTCTGACAGCTTTTTCCTGTTGGGCCTGTTTCCTCAAACAGCGTTCACTTCTTCTTTTGTCCTGTCCCCTCAGACAGCGTACAATTCTTCTTTTGGCGGGGGTGTTGCCAACACGCACACGTGCCTTTTTTTCACGCTCTTTTTACAGGCAGACGGTGAGTCGCGCACGTATTTACCAACTGTTCTTGCCCCGTGTGTCACGTACCCCTTCAGAGGTCATTGTAGGCTGCGTGTAACACGCGTACGTTCATTTTTGTGTTTCTGGGTGCCACAGCTTAGTGCGGGTTCATTTTTCCACACACGTGGCCTACGAGGGGTTACGTGCACGTCATTTTCTGTTTTTGGGGGGCCTGTGCGTTGCGTGACCCGTCATCTTTCCCCAGGGGTCACATGCAGCCTTGCTAGAGCACTAGGGTACAATTTCCATCTAGTACCCTACCCCTTTGACCCCCAATTGCCCAGGACAATAGTTTACTGCAACTCCCATACGCACAACAACATCAGTGCCATGGTTGGGAGGCGACCAAGCGGTAAGGGTGGCAAAGGTGGCCGAGCCTCAAGAGGTGGGCATGGTGGCCGCGGTAGGGGACGTGCCGGGATTTTCAAGGTACCCCTAGCCCCCCATGTGTGGAGGACCAGTCAGGGACACCCATGCCCCCCCCTATGGTTGAGGGAAACGTGGCTGACACCATCTCTGCTCAGCCCTTGTTAGACCGGCCCATTGTGGCACCTGACCTGGCACAGGGTGACTCCCAGGCTGACTTCCAGGTCGCCAAGTCTAGGCCACATGTGGTGGTGCAAGTTGATGTCACCAGGTGTCACCAGGATCGGTGATATCCTCGCCAGAGAACGTAGAATCCGATTCACCACCCTCCCCTAACTCCTCACCTTCGTCTCTTCTTCCTGTACCCTTCTTTCCTTTACTTCTTGGTCGCTCCTTTTTTTTATGTAGGTAGGGGCGCCCACGGAAGGAAGCCACCGTGTCACCCAAAAAGGGTTTCCGGTGCCTCCTCCCGGGAACGCCGGGAAGGGGAAAAAGCCAAAAGGCACAAAAAAACCCTAAGCGACCTGCGTGACTCTCCTAAGGAATGAGCTGGTATGCTGGGAGAATGCAGTCGGCTGAAGCTGAACTCCGTGGTAGAAAGGATGAGGCTCCGGAGGAAAGTAGACAGTAAGTAGTACGGAATCTCACAAGGAGAACCAAGTCCATAGGTGAAGCACAATGAATAGGCAGTCCTTAAACAGGCTGGGATCTGGTACACGGGAGATCACAGAGGAAGGTATCCGAATCAGAAGAATCAGCAATCCAAGAAAACAGGCCTAGGTCTGGTACACAAGGAGGCAGGCAGAAGGAGAAAAAAAACAGGAAGGGGAAAAATAAGGAGGAAGGACGGAAGCAGAGAAGGGACGGGAGAAGGAGGGTGGCGAGGAGAGAGGAAGGGAAAATAGTAGAAGGAAAAAAGGGGCAGCAGGCAAGACAAGGGGAAGAGGACAAGGACCCGATAGAGATCGGGTACTTCAGCAGCGAGTGCGAGCGAGGGAAGAGCAGGCAAAAAGGCAGACAGCACTAACGGAGGAAACCGCAAGCGTTGCAACGCGTACACAACCCGGAAGGAGCTGTATTTATACTCCGGGCCGCGTAAGCGCGCATACGCACGGGCGGAGCTGCAGGTGGGCGTGACAGGCTACCAGCGTGCACGGCAGGATAATGTCCGCGCCGCCAGTGGTTCCACAGGCGCCAAGTGCCGCGCAGCATGACACCAGGCCACGTGGATCAGGGGCAGCTATGTCATCTGCTGCCCCAAGTAGGCAGGGTGGGGAGGCTGCAGGAGCAGCTGCAGCTCCATCCACCCCAGCTCTGACTCTCCCAGCCAGGGCAGTGTTGGTCCAAGTCCATCTTGCTAACGTTCCCCCTGACTACATCACACTTCAGCCAATGCCTGCACCAAGTCCCATGCTCAGTGTGCATGCCCACACTCCAACTACCCAGTCCACCAGTGCTCCGGCCCCTAGTGTCCAGAGCGGCGTAGGCCACTCAGGATCCCCACCACCTTCCAAAAGAAAGAGGAAGAGTGCTCGTCCAGTACAGGCTGATACCCCAGACATGGCTATGCAGTCCGGCACCCCAAGGAAGCCTAGCTTCAATGATGCCGAACGTGATGCACTTGTGCAGTATGTGTCCGCACATGACAGCGAAATGTTGATCACTTCAGGGTGCAAGACCACACCTGCTCGACGTCAGGCACACTGGCAGACCGTCGCAGACATCATAAGTGCCCTTGGATTTGTGAGGCGCACAGCTGGTGAGTGCTACAAGCGCTGGAATGACCTTAAGCGCAGGGCAAAGAAAAAGCTGGCCTCAAGTCATGCCGCTACTCTGGTGACTGGAGGTGGGTCTCCACAAGAGAACATTGAACTCACTGCACATGAGTCTGTTGCTGGGACCTACGTCACAGAGGAACAGATCCAAGGTGTGGGAGAACTGCCAGATTACGAGGCATTGTCGGTGAGTGCACATGCATGTGTGTGTGATCCATGTGTATGTTGTGTGTGTGAGGGGTTCTGATTGAGTGCCAGGTGAGGGTGTGTATGCCTGAGTGGTTTGGGTCACCCATGTGCTTCATCCAAAACATTCTGCGCCCCTGGATTTGGGTATTACAGTATCCCTTCTGCCCACAGTAGACATTTTGTGCAACATCACGCCAGTTGCCCTTGAAGTGGCATCTTGCAACAACATTGCTCCGTATTTTTCAGTGTTCATTCAGGCTGATTGTTTCAATTCCCACACTTTCACTACGCATTTCTCAGCCCTATTGTCAAACAATATGTGACATGCCTATGGTACATGTGTCATGTATGTGGATTGGACATGCCACTCACAGGCCAATGTGTGATGGCACTTCTAGCCAGCATGCAGCTAATGTGTTGCTCTTCCATCTTGGTGTCATCAGTGTCTGATATTTTCCTCACCTTCAAACTCAGTGACAGTGCATGCATGGGAGGGTTATAGTCATGTGGGACATGTGTCAATCAAGTACTGGTTCTGTAGCTTGTCAGGCCTAATTGTGTGCCATGGTGCTAATGCCTGTTAGCGAGAATTATCTGTTTAGGCTGAATTTCCTAACCTAGTGAGTCCCCCAGCAGCTTTGCTGGATTTCTGGAGTTTGTTTTTTCCATCCTGCCAAGAGTGAGACTCTTTTTCTCCCACTCTTGGACATGAATGTGTGTAATTCCTTTGAATATCAATGTGTTCTATGGGCTATGGGGTCTTTTACTCCATAGGGTCTCATATGTTTTTCTATGTGTGTTACACCGCACTAGGGATGTAACGGTATAACGGTATACCGTTAAAGATACCGTGAACCACTTAATTGAACAATAATAACCGTCACATTGTTTATACCGGTATACCGTTTATACCGTTAAGTGTGCTTTTCAATCTGATTTGGAAAGGCTGCAGTAAGCAAGTGCTGCACAGTCTTGGTCTTGCACTGTTGGATGTGCCGTCTGCCAAGTAGTTTCAGTTGGAGAAGTTTTCAATGCCATTCCATAAACCACACATGCCTGACATAAAATCAATATGTTAGCAATAGGAAGAATAAATACTGTGCCAAGAAGGAAAACGGTTTACTTTGGGATGGCGGCTTTGGGATTTATATATTCATAATGGATATTGTTTGCTAAACATATGACAATGGGGGATTTCCCTGGTTCCATCATTGAATTTACATATAATAAGTCACACTGCAAAATTCACTCAGCTCTGTGGGTATTGCCTGCTGCCATACCAAAGGGTAACATGTCCGTGATTACTGAACACCTTTTGGCCCGCAAGTAAACTAAAGGCTGTAAAGTAAAGAGAGCGTGTGTGCGTATGTGCACAAGCGTATACTACCATCAGCCTCCATTGATCTGTGGCATGCAGGTTATCAAGATGGCAACATGTTCATCTTCACCAGTAGCCAATGGGGGAGCTAAAAGCCTAAATGACCACTTAAGAAAAGCTATTCCGTTTGCTTTGCCAGTCGCAGCAGGGCTCCCCCCACAATCCCCTCCTCCTCTTCACACGTGTGTTTGGTGGAAGCAAGGGGTGGCATTTCAGTGAAAAGTATGTTGAAAAGCCCAATTCTGGCCCTGGGTGCCTGGTTTTGTTTGTGATGATAAATCTGACAATTTATGACCTTTTAAGTCTATCGGATGGTATTTTCTGCCAGAACTCGGTTTTTAAAATGGCGTCTGTGTTCGTCTCTGTGACTCCTAAACCAAAGGTCGAGCCCTTTGTTCCACTTTTGGCGGGCTCTGTACAGAGACCCTCGAAAGTGGTGCCATTCTGTCTGGGTTACCAGAGGGGTGTAGGAGGGGGTTTCGGCACCCTGGACCGAGTTGCCTTGCCAACTCCGGTCGCACTCTGGTGTGATTGGCCCAAGTGGTGAGCCTCCCCGCTCACCACTTAGCATGTGTTAATTGACAGCTAGGCTCAATGAATGGGGGTTTTCTGCATAAAAGCAGGGCTTTTGGGACTGGATCTTCAGAAGTCGTCACAGGACCTAAGAATCCGACGAGGGTAAAGCTGAGCCGACCTGCAACGACGACACCTCCGGTGGAGCCCTGCTGAACCGACTCACCACTTCCCGACGACAGAGGAGATCTCCCTGCCGGAGAGTCTCTTCCCCTGACTGGTGGGAACAACCAGTCCCCTTTGCTTTTTCTTCGCCTCAGTACGCAGTGGTTGAATTGCCCGTGCAGAGCACCTCGGCAACCGGATAGCCACTACCCCTGTACCGCGACCAAAAGGTGGTGCCTTGTGACGGAGCACTCCGCGGCTGGTCTCTTCCCTGGTGGTGCAACGATCTTCAACTTTCCTTCGACGACGAGATCCTCTCTTCTCTTGGAAAAGACCGGACGTGCTTCCACCACCAGGAACAACTGCCCCCGCCGGAGCTGTCTCTCCACAATCAAGATACTGTGTCCGCCTGGCTTCCCTTGTTGCCGGATAGAGTGGGGTTTCTTAATCCTTGCCTCTCCATAGGGTCGCCTCCAAGCTTTCTCTAGCGTGTTGTTCTGAACTGGTCCATTCTGCCAATAACAATTTGCTTCAAAGACTCAAACGCATTTCCACTAAGATACTTTTGGGACATATCGCCTCGCCTCTCTCCGAGTGGGCCTGGCCTCTGAACTTTATAATCTATCGTGGGTTTTTGTCTTCGTGCCTTGCATTTCGTCCGTTCAGTATTGGGACCGTGTTGATTTCGTAACCTGCTTATTTTCTCCCCCGTCCTAACAAATACTAGTGTGCCATCTAGGTTGAGGCATACACCTCTGTCTGCAAATAAGTGATGCTGGTAGAACCTAGACTTGTCGAACTATTGTTAGGGGGATTGATCTGTTCTCTTCGTAGAGTAATTGTAATTGAAGTATTTGCCGTGATAATGCCAAAGTGTTTTCTATAGATGTGCCGTTATAAATAAATACCTTTATATCTTTACACTGAAGCCTTGTTCCGTGTTTGCTTGTCTTACTGTGAAGAATTGCCCTATTTTGTATACTCCACATACTGCTTAACTCTTCTTGAGGGGAGTCTGACTGCTCAGCCACAGCTACCAAGTGAATCTGTGTGGTATAGACGGCTACCAAGTGTGTTTACTGCCAAACACCTGTAGTCCTAAATCTTTTGCAGTGGTCCCAGAGGGAACTGCACAGGTTTCTGCCTAACAATGCCTGTTTCCATTTTTTGTCTTTCATATTTTTGCAGGGGATGACGCACTTGATGCTGTTGAGGGTGAGGAGATGGTGCAGACCCAGGAGGGATCTCAGGCACGACAGGGCACCAGTGGGGGACGGGGTTTGGTGGTGGGTGAGAACCCACTCTTGCTGCAGACCGTTCTCACCAGGGGTGTCTCTGGGTGCACCTCCCCATACCTCTATTCAGGTGTTGATTCGGATGATGAGACCTATGTGGCTTCGCAGGTAGGTGTTTCTGGAAGGGATTCTGTTCTGTATGACCCACCTGCACCAGGGGTACAGCCCACTATGGGGATGTCAGTGTTGGTAGGTCCGCCTTTGGTGGTTACGGATGCAGGGCCACACTCCGCAACATCTGATCCTGTTCCTTCCTTGGCCAGCAGATCAGAGGGGGAATGCAGTCCTGCAGCCTCAGGTAGTGCCGACACAGCAAGGCATAGTTCGCCTTGCCCCAGACAGGTGTGGTGCCCTCCGACGTGGTGACCGTACGCCACCAGGCAATACCGCATGGGAGCAATCCATATACGGTATGGCAAACCAACAGGCAGCATCATCTGAGATGATGGCTCAAGCAATGGAGAGGGTGGCCACTTCCATTGTCCCCCCAGAAAGGCAGATGGAGCAACTACAGCAGGAAACACACTCCATTTGCCAATCACTCAGGGAGGACATGTTGGCGTCCAACAGGGACAGATGGGCGGCCCTGGACACTCTGCGGGAAGCCATTTCTTTAGAGTCCCAGGGCCAGAGGGAAGCCCTGAGGGTAGAAGTCCATCACCTCAGGCAGACTCTTGTGGATCTTAAGGCTTCCACTGTCACAAGGACAGAACAGCTGCTGAAGCGGGTCACACGTACGCTCTCAGCAGAGATGCAGGCAACTCGGGAGGAGGTCCGGGCATCACGTCAGGTGGTGCATGGGGATCTCTGCACCATATTCCCCCAGAACGAGACCTTCCACACCCGCATGCTTGCTGCCATGGAGGACCAGACTAGGGCTTTGCGTGGGCTGCCTCCCATAGCACCACCACCTCTTGTGGCGGCAGCAGCATAGAGTGATGAGAGTGACCACAGCGATTCTGAATCTCTCACGATAGCGTAGCCGTGCAGGCCATGAGCCCATGGAGGTGTTTTTTTCTGCAACATCCACTAAGGGGGCTGTTGGTGTGCACCCTGTCCTCGGACCTCCTGGGTGGCCTCCCCCACCCGCCCTCCCCCCACATGGCCATTTTTGATTTTTGATTTTTGAATTTTGTTAGTGTGTTGCCTTGTGTGGCTCCCGTGGGTATCCACTGTATTCCGGCTGGGCACATGCAGGCTTGCCCTGGGTTTGGGTTAGATGCTTGGGTTCGTGAGACACACACCCCTCCTGCTTCCTGTTTCCATGGGCTTGCAAAGGGTGTGCCCAAGTGACAGTGACTTACACAGTGACGTTGGACTTCCATGACATGTGTGGGCAGTCTGTAGTCAATACTGTGTATACATTCCTAGTGCATATTGTAGTAGTATTGTACACTGCATGGTGTATTGATGTGTGCTTGTGCATCCATGTCTCCCTCCTGATTTGCAGGTTCATTCCTCATGTCTTCACAAGGCCGTCTACTTTGGAGATGGAGTTCATGTTGTAAGCAGTGCACTTCCAGATTTGCGTGGCACCAACACTGTACAGTTGAAAGTGGTCGATGTGCTAGCATCACCAGGTTGTAAGAATACGTATCCTTTAACTTAGTACTGTCATGTGAATGCTATGTTTGGGGTTGGGTAGCTGCATTGTAGTGTGGTATTTGGTCATGTGTGTTGTCAGTTCTACATTAATGGGAGCATATTGCGTGTGGCCAGTTTCCATTCGGGACACTGTACTTTGTGACACTTATGTCATGTTTTGGGGATTCCTTTGTTTGCTCTCACATAGCATGACATGCCATGGTGTGTTGGGTGGCGGTGCTGGGGAGGGGTTGGGTGACATGGCACTGTTGTCATGTTGCATCTTGAAAGAGGGTAATGATTTTAGCAGCATAGAAGTGTGTCTTTTGATGACACAGAATTGGTGGTGTTTGTGTAGGTAGGGATGCACACAATGGAACACTTCCAGGTGAACAATCTCAGGCTGGTATGGTTGTGACAGTTGACTGTCACTTGACTCATCATCATTGATAGTCAGCTGGTATGTGCCAGGGCTGTGTGCACTCCACAGGGGTGTGATTTTAGGTGAAGTAATTATCCACCAGCTGCGTACGGGCTGCCTCACCCCGTGCCCTTTCCCCTCCCATGCGCAGTGGGCGTGCATGTGGTTGGGGATGTGGTGGCACCACCATGTCCACGGCCAGGCCCCGGCGTGTTGCAATGTTGTGCAGGACACATGCTACCACTATGATCCTGCACACTACTGGGGGAGCGTATAACAGCTGCCCGCCAGAACGGTCAAGGGAGCGAAAGCGTGACTTGAGCACTCCGAATGTGCGCTCCACTATGCCCGGGGTTGCAATGTGGGCTGTGTTGTATCTTACCTGGAGTGGCATGGTGGGGTTCCGAATTGGCGTCATCATGAGGGTAGGCACTGTCCCCTGGGGAGGTGGTGATGGGTATCATTAGTGAGGTTGTGACATTACTCAGTATCTGACATGCATGCATGTGCAGTGGCATTTATACTCACCAAGCAGCCATGTATCGCCATGCCGCCCAGCTTCTAGGTCTCGGTTTAGGGTTGACATTCTGTAAATGAAACTGTCGTGGGTGGACCCTGGATAGTTGGCATATACTACCTGGACGTTGATGGAATGCCAGTGCTTGCGGTTTCTATAGATGTGCTCAGATGCCCTGGGGGGACGTAGAGCCACATGGGTGCAATCAATGGCACCTAGCACTTTGGGGAATTGTGCCACCTCGTAGAAATCCTGGGTGGCAGCCTGCCTTTCTGCAGGTGTTCTGGGCAGGTATATGTGCCTGCGGACTGATGGGCGTGTAGTGATGATGGCCAAGACCTGGTGTAGGCAGCGTGACTGCGTGGCCTCTGACACCCCCCCACCATGGCACTTGTCCGCTGAAATGATCCAGTGGCCAAGAAGTGCAGTACATTAAGGACCTTCTCCAGGGGGCTGAGAGCTTGGGAGCACAGGGTGGGTAATGTGAGGTCATCCTCCCACTCACTGACCAGGCCCAGTATTATGTGAGGTGGAAACCTGTACCTCCCATACACGTGGTCATCAGGCATCCCAAAAAGGCTGGTTCTGGGTGTAAAAATTCGGGCCCTGACTATCCTCCTCCTCCTCCTGCGTTATCCCACGGCCACTGCTGCTAGGAACGGTATATTCATCCTGGCGTCTGAGCTTGTTTGTTGTTTGCGCGCACTTTAATGATGCGCGGGTCGACGTACGCCTGCTTCCTGCTGGCGTACGTGTTTAAGGATTTGCCCGTCTTTTTGGGTGCATGCCTTAGCCACGTTCGATTCCATGAATACGTGTTGTAGGCGAGCGTGTGAAACTTCCCACGCACCCCAGTAATACACGTACCCCGCTCGGCCAGGCCCAATCGCGTGTGAAACTTCACGCGAACCCCTGAAATACACGTACCCAGGCCAATTGCGTGTGACACTTCCCGCGCACCCCAGTAATGCACGTACCCCGCTCACCCAGGCCCAATCGCGTGTGAAACTTCACGCGAACCCCTGAAATACACGTACCCAGGCCAATCGCGTGTGACACTTCCCGCGCACCCCAGTAGTACACGTACCCCGCTCACCCAGGCCCGATCGCGTGTGAAACTTCCCGCGCACCCCTGGAATGCACGTACCCCACTCCCCCAGGCCCGATCGTGTGTGAACTTCACGCGCACCCCTGAAATACACGTACCCCGCTCCCCCAGGCCCGATCACGTGTAAAACTTCCCACGCACACCCGAAATACACGCACACGCTATTTTTCACACAGCGGGTGTCGCTGTTTGTCGCATACCCCTTTGCACGTCATTTGTCCTAGGGGGCCACAGTATGGGACATTCATCAGAGCTGTATATTCGTGCTTTTTGTTAGCGCACATTTTGGCACACATTTTTTTCCAGCGCAGGGACGCTAGCGCCTGCCTTCGTGTGGCGGACGGGTTTGGGTCTGTGCGTGTCTTTGCCCGTGCACTGGTTTGCCCTATTCGATTCCATGAATACGTGTTGTAGGCGAGCGTGTGGATGTTCCGCGCACTTGCCTCCTGTACTTCCCCCATGACGCCCACATTTTCTCGAGTTGTTCCCCATTCCGAGTGTTACGCCCCGTGTTCCGCCTACTTTTGTTATGCGCGCCGCGCTATGTGCGCTTTCGCTGTGGCCTTAGCACACGCCGTTAGATGACCTGTGCGCCGGCGTGCGCCGCGCACTTTTTCAGCGCACATCCCTGATTTTACTCCCGCACGGACTTCCATGAATAGATGTGCGCTGGTTTCCCTGCGATATTCGCACTTGCACTGCGATTTTCGCTCTTTCACTGCGAATCGCACGCTTTCGCACGCTTGCGCCGAAATTTTCAGCGCACATTAATTCCACGAATCGGCCTGACAGTGGGGCTGTACCGATGCTCTTTGTAAAAGGGAGAGAAAACCTGAGTAGTATACAAAAGTAACATTATTTTTTAAAATATTGGTATTGACGCCCGTTACTGTAGATTTCTTCTAATACCAACCTAATATCAACCTGATTGTCTCATAAGCCCTGTTTACACCCATATGTTTTGCTGATTAACTGTAAGTATACACTGTTATCAACACACTTTTCTCTGTAACTATCATGCCATTGTCCTTATCACCTGACATCTTTTGTCCTGTAACCAGAAAGCATTACTGAAATCCTGGGTTTGAGCGTTTAATCAAATGTAATAAATAAAAAAATAAAAACAAATTCACCTAATGAGACTTCACCAAATCCATTTCACCGAAAATGGTAGGTGAAGTGGTATATGTGTAATGTATAATAGGTGGGTTGTGGGGTAAGGGTATAGGTTAGGGTAGGGAGGGGTGAGGGGGGATGCGGCTGGTCTCCCCATGTATTATAAAAAAAAGTAGAAAAAGTAAATAATGTATTTATTCGGTGAAATGGATTCAGTGAAATCTCCATTAGGTGAAATATTTTCGAAGAAACCACATTCATCCATTGGCCCCAATACCATGCAGAAGTTAAAGAGTGGGTCCTAAAGAATTACCATGGTGCTAAAGGTGATCAATACAAGTCTGCAATTGTATTTGTATTTATTCTGTTTATATAGCGCTTTACTCCAAAGCGCTGCACATTTTAACAACAGGAAACATATAACATTATTATAACAGTAACAATAGAAGTAATTTACAATTATGAATCAGTCCAACAAAACAGTAAGTAGAGCAATTAAACTGAAGGGAAGAGGGAGAGTAGTGCAGTAGAACTGAGAGGGAGAGAGAGGGGTGGGGAGGAGAAGGAGGAGGGAATCGGGAGGGGTAAAAGGGTGAGAATGGGGAGGAGGGGTGAGGGGAGGGAGATGATCATGGTGAAAAGAAAAAGGAGGGAGGGGGAGCAAGAAGGGGGAAGGGTTTCATGGCGGGGAATGGAGAAGGAGAGATTTAAGGGATGTGAGGAATGAGGAGAAGGTAGGAATAGAGCGGACTGAGAGAGGTAAGGAGTTCCAGTGCAGGGGGGATAAGAGCTGGAAGGAGCGGAAACGGGAGGTGGCACAAGGGGATGGAGGAACTGTAAGAAGGAAGTGGTCAGCAGAACGAAGGGAGCGGGAAGGAGTGTAGAAAGAGAAGAGGGAGGAGGGATAAGGGGGAGCAAGACCATGGAGAGATTTAAAGACTAAGCAGAGAAAGTGAAATTTAAGTTAGGAGTGAAAGGGAAGCCAGCCAAGGGAGGAAAGGGAAGCAGAGATGGAGTCACAGGAATTTCAAGCATGCAATCATGGGTGTTTCAAGCAGGAGCCAAGAACAAGGTATGTGGTGGGGATGTATACTGTGTGGATGTTTTAAGGAAACATTAAGCCAATTTCTGGAACAATTCTAGCGCGTTATGGACATCCCAAGATGAAGGGATCTCCCACAGGCATTAAGAAATAAGCACAGCACAAGAAAACTTATTTTCAAATCCCAAAGTCTAATGACAATGTGATGTTGTCTGACAATGATCACAGTGTGAGCATTGTGTGACTGATCAGGGAGGAAGTGTCCACAGAGTGTGCCTCCTCAGTGGCTCTTGAAATCATGCTTCCAGGCTGATGTGTCTCTTGGTTGTTGAGAGCCAAAGTGAGGGTGCTTTGGGGTGCTTTGGGGTGCTGGCAGCATGGTTGTGGAGGTGAATGGTTAATAGTCTTGGCTCCCGCCCGCTGCTCTGGTCTACCAGAAAACAACAACTTGGTCAATGGATCAGGATAACATATTTCTTTCTGACGTGGGGATGTGCGAAGTGACCCAGTGACATTGACAGCTTTCACGCTTTCTGTAGCTAGTGGAGGAGTCCACTAAGACCCACAGGTTGGCTCGGAGCCTGCAGGCTTCAATGATGCATTGCTGGCAAGCTCTTATCACTGCCAATTGATGATCCCTGGTGTTTGGAATGATAGAAGCCCTAGAAACCACTAAGCAATTATATTTGGTGCTCTGTGTTGTTGGCTTTAATGCCAAATCTCTTCCTTCTGTTTGCTTTAATACTAACCAGCAATCACCAACTGAGAACACCCAGTAAAAGTGGCAATACTTGATTAAGAACATTCTCAGGTTTGCTTTATTGCTCATCTGTCATTCTCACTTTAGGAAGCCTGTGAAAGAGACACACCTGCATGTCTTGGAAAACCTAAACCAAGAAATAAATAATCCGGAGTCAGAATCCAGAACATTCTACCTCAAGCGTAACCATGTAGACAATATACAGATGGTCATGGTTCTCTATGAATCTCTTCATGTTGATAGTGGCAGAGTGTTTCCCTTATCAAATAATGCCAAGGACTTAAACTGTTTTTTGCAAACACCTCTTGGCATGAATCATACTAAAATAGTGGAGGTGATTCACAAATAAATTACCCAGTGCTCTCAATTTTCCCAATTACATGTGTGAGAAAGTCATTCGTACCTCTTTTTTTCCTTGCGATTCTCGGATTTGTAGTGCCAAATTTAAATTGTAAGGCCAAAATTCTCACAGGAATATATGTATTTCTCATGCATTGACATGGGACATGTGTGTGCTTTGGTCACCAGGATTATCTCTGACAAAACAGCCTGCATCTGGGCCAAATGCAATGGGGCAGATGTGCTGCAGTGTGTTTAGCAGAACTTTTGATAATATATTAGAGGTAGGGTTTCTGTATTTAGTGTTTATCTTTTTTACAATTTTCGGTGAAGTTTTTCCAGTGTTCTCAACCTTTTTGCGAAACCTTTGTTTATCAGCGCTTAGTCATTGTTTGTTTTCTGGACAAACATGTATCTTTTATTACTGCATGCATATGCATAACACTGTTCAAGCAAAATAAAAGCACACAGATTATGCTGGTGCAGCCCTACAAACTAAGAATGTGAACTAATTTTAAAGTGAACCCTAAAAGATGCACTCCCCAATATTTAAATATGTCATTGTACACGTGAGAGGAAGGGGAAGGGGCCTGGAAGATTAAATCAGGTTTATCTGTATATTCATTTTCATACTTACATGCAGAACAAAGAATTGAATAGCCTTTCTTTAAAAAAACATTTGGGAGGAATTAAGCTTCTCATCACGCAGATTACAATGAACCATTAAAAAGAACTGGATATGTAATTTGATGGGAAGTAGGGATTCCAATTCAAAGACATAACTACACAATTACATTTTGCAGAAAACCTTGCATGATGGTAATATAAGTGACCTTTCTTTGATCCATTTCCTCAATAGAATTGAAATTGACTAGTGTTTCATAGGGGACCATTGGATTACAAGGCACATTTGATCAAGGAGTCAATTAGGATGTTCCCTAACAAGTTGGTAACTGAGGGTTTTCAGCCCCGTGGCTACATAAATACAATAATTAACTTGTAATTGCTCCATTTTTAGAATACATGGTCCATACAAGTAAGAAATATCAGTCAGAATATCATATGGTTTGTTTCAGTTTGGCCCATATTGAAAATGTCAGAAAATAGCCACTAAATGATAGCACTGGCATTCCTTTTAATGTGCCCTTTAATACAGGAATTCATAAGTAGCAAGGTGAGCACTGTCCTGTAGTTGCCATTTTTGGACATTTTCGGATTAGACCCCTAGAAGGAAAATATATTGCCACAGGCCAAAATTGGATTACATTTCATTTGACTGAAATCCAAAAAGCTTAATCATGAGCTAAACTTCTAAATTTAGTTAAGGTTTTGATGGCAGTCCAGGGTTCGAAATTGAGGGGAGCTGGGAGCTATTTTGCTCCTACTTCTAGCCTAGTAGAGCCTGGTTAGCTAGAAAGCAACAGCTACCAGGAGCCACATTTGGCTCCCGAGGCCAGTTGGTGCCTTAAAAACATGCATTTGTGAGAAAGTAGTTGAGAGCGCAACTATAGAAGAATTAGGATACATCTAGTACACATTTAAACACAATGAATCAAACAGTATGCGCAAACAGTAACATGTGCGCACATTACCGGGCTAATGTATTCCTGGGAAAATGTCTGCCATGCTAACACTGTTCTCTTTGTTTTTTACTCCATCCCCTTGTCTAGCTTTGCTGTTGCTCTGATAATATGTTATGTCTCCCGAAGGCAATGCCAACACTTGTATATGTTTATACGGTATCTAACAACTTGAATGTTATCCTTGTGGAAATGTGAAGTGTAATTCTCTGACCCAATTGTTTTAATAAAGAACGTTTTTAAAAAAAAGTTAACGTGTGCATCTCAAGTGGAAGTTAGATCAATGGTGCGCTGGGTACTCGCTCCTGGTTCCCAGTGGTAGCTCCTGCCTCCTTCGTGATGCCTGACACCCAGCAGCTGGTTTGAGCTCCTGCTCATTGAATCTCAATTTCAAACACTGCAGTCCTAAGGCAAGAGGTGTTAGGAAATTAAACGGTCCAATACTGAGGTAATATTTCAAGAGGACAGGCTCATGGGCCAGCACTGTCAGGATTGTCAGGCTTCTACCATCTCCCTTCTCAGGATGTCTGTGCCTGGCTCTTGTTTTACAACTGCTTGCTTTAATTGGGCTGCTCATGCATCACAGACTATAAGGCAAGCAACATGTGTTACTATTTTGCATATGAATCTACCTTTGAGTAACTCCTGATGTATAGTCACATGATTTATTGAGTGAATGGTGAATTTGCACCCAGAGAAGGGCACTCAACCAATCAGGTGTCTGGAACGGCGGGAGAGAATAGACATTCTATGGGTGGCGCCATTTCTTTTGTTGTTAATGTGGGGAGGCAACAGAGAGCATCTCCCTGTTTCCTCTACACCCCACCATACCCTCAAAATTCCCTGATCCCCTTTCCCATCCCCTCCATCCATCCCCAATTACCTGCGTGGTCGGAGCCCTGTGCTCCAGTCCCGGTGATCCTCTCATCTCCCGGCCACCACCATAGACATGGAAAAGGGACTTTGAACCTTTTCCATATGGCGGCGGTCATTTTATTTTATTTTTTCCTCAGGAAATTGGCTACGCAAGCAATGCAAATCTCCAAAGTAAAATTAATGTAAGCCATTTGCACCCCAGATGAACCCTGTGGTGCGAATGGCTTTCATACCACTCAGGAGGGCTGACATGTCCAGTAATGGCTCATAGCCCCAGCTGAGTGCCTTAGCTCGGGCTGGCATGCCATTACCGGCCATGTACGCCCTCCTGAGTGAGCATGAAAGCCACATTCTGTGCCTTCTCGTGGATCATCTGTTTCATAAATGTGCAGGTGTTGCTATTGAACGAAAATTGAACTCACTTCACATTGGGTCTTCTTCCTGTAATTCTAACTATTACATTCTTCACAACTCTGAGCTGGCTCACCCATTGGACAATCTGTGGACTATGCATGCCTGTATAGCCTGTAACTTCTCATAGAACCCCCATGTCAGTCACCTCAAATCTCCTCCAATGTCAACTAGTCCCTGTTTCCTCCACTGCCCCACTCTGTTGGGCTTCCCATCCTTCTGTCCTCTTCTGCCATTGCTCCTTTCCCTTCTCAGCCTTTCCTATTGCTGTCAGCCTCCTTCTTTGTCCGTACAAATCCTCTTCCTCATGTCGCCGTCCAATCAGCCTTTTGTACAGAGCCACATTAAACTCCCTGCAACCACCCAGGTATTATTTGTGTACATTTAGACTTGTTGGACCTTTTGAGGTTGGATGCAGGTCATAACAGCTATATAGTGCCCCGCTTAGCCTGTCCTGTACAGTATTGTTCCAAAAGCCTGCTTTAACATTCGAGTGGCATTGGACAATCTGCGGATATCCGAGCTGGTGTAGCCTATAAACACATAGAGCCTGCAGTTTGTCCACCAATCAGCATGCCAAAGATATTTGTGGCAAGGAGCATAAATGCAGCCAAATCCCTGCGACAGTCAATGCAGGTTCATGTACAAATCACAGGACAGAGCATAACCATCCTAAATGTAATACCAAAAGCGGGTTATAATATCTTTATAGATGTGTACCTCATGTGAATCCAGGTGTTATGTGTCGACAAACTCAGACTTGATGTCCCATAAAGTCTGATACGAACTTTGGTCCAGGTCTATAAAGCTTAATCAGAACATGGATTCCATTATAGACTGCCTCTCAGCCAATCAGAATGCTCGGAATGCAGTTTATAATTAAAGAATAGATCCCGAAAAGGGGGGTCATTACCAATCTGCTCAGGCTTTAACGTAAGCCCCAGGGCATTACCAGACCGATAATGCCCCCCCTCTGAGGGTTCTATTGCTATTAGTACTCCGGCACGTTGTACTGGGTAGTGATGGTAATTTTTCTTGAGTTGCAAATTGGTGTGGAAGCTGTTTCTCAACTCGAGAAAAAAAAATGTACCACCATGGAACGAGGAGAAGGGACTATATCTAGTCGCTTCTCCCTTTCCAATGGTGGCTATTCGCACGGTGGAGATGTGCTGTGAACAGTACTGTTCTTGGTGCCAGCAAGAGACAGAGCAGGGTAGGTAAGTGGGGTTGGGGTTGGGAGGGGAACGGATATGTGGAAAATGGGGGGGTGTGGAGAGTGCACTTACCTTCATTCCCTACGAGGGAAGAAGGCGGCCTCTCACTCCGAGGAGGCTTAGAGTGGGGTCTTTCCCTGTATGGGAAAGACATCATTCTGAGCCTCCTCATTGGCTGGGAGACTGCCCCCACGACCCCCCGCTTGCCGGGTACTCATCTCTGTTATACAAGCAACAATTGTCTTCAGCGGTGTAAAGGCAAAGTGGAGCATATGAAGTTCAATTACACAAACAAAAAAAAAACAATGAATCACAATATGGATAACGATTATTGTTTCTATTTCCATGTTCATTAAACATTAAATTGATGATTGGCATAATTGTGTAAGGTGAGTCCTTAGTGGCACGTATGTAAGATAGTGTGTAATCAGGCTACTAACATTTGTACATCTATGCTGTGGACCACTTGCTTCAAACCTCCCGTCTCCTCCTCGTAGCATCCTGAAGCAGTCATCTGCCGAAGGGCCTCATCACAAGATTGGTGGTATCCCGGCGGTAAATCCACCGGGATACTGCCCAACGCAAATAGTGTTACTGCAACTCGATCCGGTTGTAAGTTGCGGTGGGAGTGGTAAGTTCCCATTCCCATTGGATCCATTGGACCCAATAAAACATTTTAAAGTGTTCAAAATCAACATTCTTGGTCAAACGTGAACTGAGTACCCCGAAGCAAGTGAGGCAATTGTGGCTGCGTGAGATGTGATTTGATTCTGAACAATGACCATATCTTCCTGAGATTTTAGTGTGACCCTTATTTGGGGGTTTTGTAGTGTTTGAAGGCCAGATATTGATTTCCTGGTGATATTCATACATGCAGAGTAACACACATCTTAATAGTTTTTCATCATATGGCAGGGATTTTTTGTGTTTCCTTGATGGGATAAAAGGGCTGATCTTTCAGAACTTCGCTAGGTTGGCCCTCAATATAAGCTTTTCGCATTGGACAGTTACTGTTAGTGCATGAAGAAATCCATACCTATGTGTTGCAGTTGGTGCTGGGTTGAAGGGCAACATGGGAGAAACATGTAGTTTTTTTTCAATACTAATATCTCTACATTTTTCGGAGCCCCAATCTATTTCTTTTCCTGTTTGGGTTATGAAAAGAGATTTAGTACTGCAACATGTCGTGCTCCCTTTGTACCATGTACTGTAAAACTTAATAGGGTCAGTAATAACCTGTCTGCATTCCTTTAGAAAGAGGATGAGAAGGTGGGGATCTGAGATTTTCTTTGCTCATGAGCAGGAGAATGGGATGCAGTAGAAGGTGGAGTGAGCCTATAGCAATTGTAGCAGAGTCCGAGGAACTAAGGCAAAGTGGTGATTAGCTGATGCAATAGCTGTTCAGGGAAGGGAGAGCCAAGACTGGATATACTCCACACCACAGACCGTTCAGTGGCTTTGCCAGCTGGCATAACACAGAAAATACCTCTGAAAAGCTCATTATGAGTTCAACGGGAAATCTGTCAGATGGGGTCGGGCTGCGATCTCCTCTGCAGTCCTAGCTACTCCTCATGGATTTTGTAGATTCACAACATTAGTTAGTGATTGTGCATTGATCACTGCCGTACATTTGTGTGCATAGCCGTGGGTGGTAATGGAATGGGTGGTAACACATGGTGGCCAGCATTATACAGGATCCCCACAGAATCTTCATGCACTTTTCTAAAACAAAATAGTTAAAAGAATCTGCATGGATCTAGAACACAGCTACCAGTAGACATGAGACATGATATCTGTTTCAGAAATGTTATTCTTTTCAGAATGGGCATTAGGATAAAGGGCTATAGGTTCTAGAGGTTTATTTATGGAGTACAATGGTGTTTGCTTCTCTAAACTATCTAACACAACTGTATAGCCTATAATGTGCCAAGTTCTCACTACCTGTTGCAAGGGTAATAGTGCTCTGCACACTTCTTTCCAGTCTTAAGGAAACAGTGTCCTCCACATTTCTTGACACCACAGTCTCACGTCTACATCATCCAGTTTCTTAACACCACAAAGAGGTTTTAGGGACATAGCGCTCAGTTTGTTCTTGACAGTCTCAGCAATATAGTGCAATATCTTTTGAGAAGCATCGTGAATAGAGAGCCCATCACATTCTAGTTGACTGTCTCTGGGATAAAGGACCCAGCTCACTTTGCTTAGCTGTCTCAAGAATGAAGGGCCCAGTCCACTTCCAGGTAGATGGTGTCAATCTCACTCACGTAGTCAACATCAGCGAAATAGTGTCCAGCCCAATCAGTTTGATTTTCTCAAGAATGTAACATCCTGTTTTCTCTCACCTTCTGGTTTGGTCGCCTTCCTGAGCCAATTCCAGATATTCCCAACCTTTGCTTGGGTTGCCCTACTATGCCAGGTTCTCTCCTCTTCTGTTCTTGTCTCATTGGCTCTCCCTGGGAGCCTCACATTTTCGGGCTCTGGTTGCTCAGCAAAACAAGGCTAATCTTCTCCCCTAAATCCCTTCTCCTTTAGTCTCTGAAGCTTCTCATGTTTCTTGATTCTTTCAAGCTTTTCAGCTATTTAGGCCACCTAGATCCCTTTGCTCATGTCACTCAGTACTCTGGGTCCACTCAGTGATGTAGGATGTTCAGCCGTCTGGTACGTTCAGCTATCTGGGCCATTCAGCTGTGTACTTCCATTTAGTTCTCTGTGCTGTACAGCTCTCTAGGGGTCTCCACATCTACAGGCGTATGCAGCTCTTTTGAATATTATAGCTCTCTGTGGCCACTAAGCTCTACAGTGCCCATTGGATCACCTGGCTTTCATCCTCCGCTCCTCCAGGCCATCCAGCAAATGGTGGCCTTTCAGTTTCTCCATGTTGTTCAGCATATTCCTCTAATTCCTTATTGCTGCTGTGGCTGTTGTTGCCACAGATTCCCCAAGAGGCTGACGATGCAATGGCCCAAGGGTGTCCCAGAAGGGGTGGGGATTTGGTTGCAATGATTCTTATCCAAGTGCGGTGTCTTGGAATGATGATTGGGCTTGGATCTGCCTGCTTCCAGCTTGTAAGTATGCAGGGGCACCGTGTTATGACCGAAGCCTCTTCTTCACTATTACCAGCATAAGCTGAAGGGTCTTGGGAAGATCACCAGTCCTTGGGTCCACAGTTGACTTCCCTGCAGGTATAAGGCTCTGGTAGTTGTTTCTACTCCAAATTCCTTGTTTGCAGATTTCGGAATGTTCTCTGCTTGTGAACGATTGTCCCACTCTGTTCCTTTTTTTATAGGCTTTGCAGTGCATGGAATGCCTGAAGTAAAGTAGGCATTCCTAGTCTGTTTGCAGTGCTGTGTCTTTAGAGCCCCTGCTCTTACCAGACCATAACAGTGCTATTCCACTTCAAAAGCAGCTGGATCTGGGCGCAGTGTACAAACGTCAGAGCACTGGTGAGTCCTGAAGTTTCTTCAGTGTGATATTTCATCTTGGCTTGCCTGCAATAACCATTCTGTCTTGTCTACACAGGGAGAAGCCGTAGTCCTGGTAAGTATTTCCTGGGTCTGAATCTGATGATTTCTATCTTGCTTGCCCATGGTAATTATTCTGTTCTTGATTTCACATGGCGGTGATCTGGATTGAGAAGAGCACGGAGCACAGAGCTGTTCCAGGTTATTTCAGCAAATGACTGCTACCTGGGTGTTGCAATCAATGAGGTTCGGACAGCGGCAGGAGGAAAAGGTACGTTTATTGATAAGTGACCCCCAGGCTGGCCACGCACACCGCCGCCAGAGGCAATTGTTTCCAACTGCCTCCCATATTGTTCACAAACCCTGAAGTTCCCGAATGATGTGGGAGATAGAATCATAACACCTTCCCCCCACAAGAAAGAAAACAATGAAGAAAACGATTGGGAAGGGCAGCAAAGACAGACAGGAAAGGCACTGATTGGAAGACAAAAGCAAAAGGAAGAAGCTTGAAGGAGAAAGGGTGGTAGAAGAAAAATGGTAAAGACATCAGCAGAACCAGGGAAAACAGATATGGCGGAGGTCAGTAGTACGCAAAATCATCTCTCAAATTCAGGGTGATCTTCCTTCCTCTGGTAGACTCTTGTATGAAATGGGTGCCAACACCAGGACAACCTGGTACAGTCTCTAGACAGCAGGTCTGTACAGGAGGACGGAGCGACCTCTGAACGGGCCCATGAGATTCAGAGCTCGCCCTTCAGTACTTTAAGACGAGATAGCTGCACCTTCAGGAGGATGGGGTGCAGGATTCTCTTACTCCAACACCAATCAATAAGGACAAGTCAATAGTTTGGCAAAGGGAAGTCCGTTTAATGACAAGTACAAAAAACACGGAAACAAATGGAAATCAACAGTGATGTGATCGCCTGTCTTGCTTCAACTTCCAACTTCTTCATGCAAACAGTAACTTTTATAGCAAATTCTCGTCATCACTGATGTGTTAAACTCCAAAATTTTCATGCACTTCTATTGGTCGAAAAAGCTAACTTAAGTATAGGTGCTATATCTGTATATGGGTTACCAGACATTTGGTCGAAAAAATGTTTTATTTTTTTTATTTTAACCCTTTTTTTTTATTTTTTTGGGGGGGTCCCCCCAACCCCCTTTTTTTCTCTAAAAACCCCTTTTTTTACAAAACGAAAACCTGAAAAATAAATATATAAATAATAAAAAAAATTCGACCATTTGGTTTTCGACCAAATTGCGTCGACCAAATTGCAGTCGACCAGTTTTCAGTCGACCAAATGACTGGACACCCTGTATATGGTAACAAAGTATGAGGATTGGATAACTCTTATCAGGTGGGCGTCTACGCCCATCCTTCTACATCACTCGTGCTAGACGTCACTACGAGTACGATGTCTCATTAGTTCTACTATCTATAGGACCCTAGATTATTTGGTCCATTGTGATTGGGTGGGTTACACCCCTAGGCATAAATCTGCACTTTAAATAGCAGCATGCAGAATGGACACCCAGATGCGGAGCACCCCAAGATTCACCCTGCCTCCCTTCCATCAATCAGCGCTTTAGGGCTAGGAGTCAATTAGATGTCTTAGGTTGGACTCAGAACTGTAACTTCTTATCAGGAAAAGTTATGGCACCCGCTGGTTTGGGTGACATCAGACGTTGGTACCTCTCCGCACTTTGCTGATCACGTGTCAGTTCACCGTGAATCTGCTTCATTGTCCCTCAATTTGTGTGTTTGATTCCTTTGTTCGGCCTCACCACCTGCCAGGCCTCCTTATCTGGACCATCACAGGGCAGGCTTCTATGTTCTTAAGTTTTGTTTCTTCGAAGTTGCAGCTCTCCTCCCTTCCTAGAGTTGACCTCGAATTCCTAGGCATGAGCCGCTTCTTACTGAGTTTCGATTCTGCTCTTTGTCTGGCTTTGAGCTTGTATCTGAATCCTGGCTTGTTTGTCCTCCACCATCCAGGGCTAAATTCTGCTTTTTATAAAATGGAGTCGCACTTGTATGATGCACTTCTTGAGGTATATATATATATATATATTATAGTTGGCGCTTGCCGCTCTATCCTTCTACTAAGCATTGCAAGCAGTATCATTTCCTTAGCTTCTTGCATTCCAGGCCTATTTACAGGCATTTAGCCAGTTGCATAATTCAATCATGGTTATGTCTCCTTATATTTCAATGCTGTTTCTTCTTCAATGTTCATTATGTCATTATTCGTGACATTTCATCTTGAGTGACTTCTTTTGATCCGCGTTTTATTTGTCTGTGCGTCTGTCCGGGCCCTTGTGTTGTTCACCATTTGCATTGGCTTAAGGCCATTTGGGTCTCTTTGGGGACAGTTTGTAAGTAGTCTTCATTTTGTGTCAACTGCTGGTATGGTTGTCTCAATGGATACCGTGCAGCCCATGTTTGTCTGGTGATTGGTGCTTCAATAGGTATACAAGTCCTTCTAATGGGTACTTGGCAGAGCCCCACTGTGGCTCTCTGTTGGTTTATTTGCTCCTTATACATCACATATCTTGGCGAGTATGCTTCTGGTATCTCAAAATGGGTGGCTGGAGTGCAGGCCATATTTAGGACCTCCTCTACACTCGCCATCTGGTCGGTTCATCGACCACTTCTGCTTCCTCCTTTGAATTAACCTTACCTGGTTCCTCTGTATCCACTTCTTCTTCTTCTGGGTTCGTACATGATGGTGTGAACGTGTGTTTCTTTGGGGTCCATATCTTTATCACCCCTTTCAGGCTTCCTGCTGTTTTCACGTGTTCGTCTTTGTTCCAGGTCATGTGCTGACACTGTCCATTTGGGCTGCAATAGATGCATTTTCCTTCATATATTCTCCGTTTCCTGGGGTACACATACTTTGTTCCTTCTAGCGCAAATTCGCTGGTCTTCACGAAGTCTCTTATTTCTTCATCTGTCAGGTCTCTTGGCTTCCATCCTGTTTTGATGTTGATCATGATCTTCATCCCAATGGCTTTCTTCGCACTTTTCTGGCATTGTGTGATGATTATCTTGATAATACAAAATCCTAGTAGTATCATAAATAGCAGGGCTCCCAGAAAATTGAATGTGTCTGCCATCCATTGTGGGACCCATGAAAATAGTGTTCCAAACCAGCTGTCCTCATCAACTTCGTCAGTTTCATTGATCATCTGGTTCTGTAGGTTCGTCAGCATACTAATGGCTTCTGTTAAAGTTCCATTCTCTTCATCATACAAAGGTCTAAATGTACAACACGATTCTCAGATTTTTGCGCAAACACCGCCATCCATCACTGTGATCATGTCAAGTACATATCTGTTCTGGAGGGTCTTCAGTCGGATTGCTCTTAGTTCTTCCTTAATAGCATTGAATCCTTTTATAGTGGTGTTAATGGTCTGCAATAACTCCCATCTGGTTATCTGCAACCATTTAGTATTTACTCCAACTTGGATCCTGGGCATGTGGATCGTTGTGAACACTGATGAGGTGAGACTGAAGAGGCTATGTTCATACGGGAATGCCTCTTCTGACTTGGCAGAAAAGTAGTTTTCTCTCTTCATTCGGGATACCAGTTCTGCAGATCTCCTTTTCCTCAGATGGGCATCTGCTTTTGGAAAGCTGTCAATGTTCAGGTCACTTATCGGGATCACTAGTGCAGGAATGTGGATGTTCACTATTGTGCATATGCCTCCCCAATTTCTCAGCAGCCTTATGTCTGCTTTGTATCCACACACCCAGTAATGATCCATATTTACTGTGGTTCCGTGAGTCATACCTGTAGCTTCGAAGATTCTCCAGCAATTTTGATTCTCTCCCATCATCCTCGTGCCATTGTTTCTGAAACATAATTTTGGGCTTTCCAGTGGTACTATCTGCAAGGGTCGTCCTCTGTCCTCGACCCAGGTTAGTAACCTTATCAACTTTGGCCATAGAGGTTTGCACAACCTCTGTGAGTTTTCTATTGCCTCTTTGCAGGCTCCAAGGACCATCACTACTCCTGATTGCCATCCGTCTGGTAATAGCACTGTTCCCCAGATCTGCATTTGGCCTCTGTTCTTCCAAATTTGGGCTTCTTCTGAAGTTTTTCCTTGGACGTTCAGTCTCGGGTTAATTTCCCATCTCGTTCCTGTTCCTTTAACTTCTGGCTTTTCATACCTGATCACATGATTCCAGGTATGAGCTCTCTTTCTTGTCTTAATGTCCTGGATATAATCATCTTCATCGGGATATGCTGTTTCAGTTGCCCATATCAGTGAGGCATCTTTTCCCATAAACTGTCCTCTGTTGTTGCACATTGCTACGTGTGACAAACAGTGTGCTGTCAGGACATCAATTTCTACAGCTACTAAGATCTTGGATTTTCCCATGCTGTACAGCAGGAGCGCACAACCAAAGCAATCTCCTTCTGATTTCATTCTCCCAACTTATTTCATGTGCAGGTACCAAATGTTGTTTCCTAGATGTGCTGTGCTATCCATATAGTCGTTCAGTTCGTTGCTATCTTCATGTGGGCTTCTTTTGATTCTTAGTGTCTTTCACTAGTTAGCTATAACTACATCTCTAAACGCGTCTGTGTGACTCTTTCGTGCCTGAGGATTCTCAGGTATTTCAGTCCATGGTGAAGGCTTTTCCATTTGTGCCATTCGAGTGGACACAATTCTGTCTGCTCTTTCATGGTCCCCATGCATCTTTTCTTTACTGCATGCAAGTGCCCAGGTATCCAGTCTGACACTGGTCCTGCATATCGCTGTATGGTCGGTCCAATGCTTGTCAATCCAGTCTTTGCGGGCTTAGTTTTCAGTTCCTCATGTAGTTTCTTCGCTCTAGCTATGAACGGGAATACATTATCTATCAACATTTGTTTCCTTGCAGCAAATTCTCTCGTAGCCACCTCTGTTTTTTCAAGGGCTTTTGCTATGTTTACTTTGGTCAGCCCTTCACTCGGCTCCTCTCGGTCTCTTTCATCGTTTTTTGGAACTGATTGTTCGGTAGGCAGCCTTGTGCCTTCTGCTGCCTTTGCTTGAGGTTCTGCAGCCATTGACACTTGCCCAGTTTTCTGTGCATTTAGTGTGTGGGTGCGTGTAGTGGTCAGTGCTATGTTTTCATTCGTTCCGTGCTGACCCTGTCTCCAGCTTTTCTCTTCATTCGTTAGCTTAAGTGTGTGTGTATGACTGCTAATCACATTCATTTCTACTTTGTTTACCTTATCAGATTTTCTTGGAACTGGGATAACTATATAGGCTCTGGGTGCTTTTGTGGGACTCATGCATACATTATCTGGCAAGTGCACTGAAATTGGAACGCTTCGTGCACCAATAAACAATGCAGTTCTGATTGTTAATGACGTTAATGACAGAAAGACAATGATAATCACTATACATATACACATAATTGTGCAGTATGATAATTGGCAGCATCTCCTTCCAGGGAGGCGGGGGCGCCTCTCTATTTGTGGGTGGACCAGGTTACTGTTCTGGGCCCCCATTTCAATCATAGCACAAGTCAAGGTTCTATTTTTCTCACTTCTCCATTATTGTTTCTTAGAAAGTTCGTATCATAAAGTGTCTGGTACTTTATAAATGTTCCCCCTCTTGCGGGTGAGGATTGTCTCTGGATACAGGTTACAGTTCCCTTGCTAGACTATGGAAAAAGATTAGACTAATACCTTTGGTGAGATACATTCATTGTGCATATTCAAAATCGGTCAGTTCCCAGTCCACCCCCGAAAATTGCTTCAGTCCTGAAGACATGCTGCAACTTGGTCAATGTGAAGAAATGGAAAAAATAGCAATCAACCAAGATCAAAGTCAAAAAATAAAATAACATAAAATAAAATGGTGAAGTTCTTGTCTCTGTTCCCACGATCTGTCCATCGGCGGAAAGATGACGAGCTCTGCCTCTGTCTCCTGGATCTGTCCCTCAGCAGAAAGATGAAGAGCTCTGCCTCTGTCTCCTGGATCTGTCCCTCGTGGAAGGATGAAGAGCTCTGCCTCTGTCTCCTGGATCTGTCCCTCGGCGGAAGGTTTCACTGGAATCTCCTCAGCTACTCTCTTTGGTAGTTGGACAGTTCCACGTGGAGCATAATGCCACGTTCCCATATGCGCAACATTAGCTGGATCTCTGATGAAGGTGATGACATTAACGTCGGCAAGCCTTCCTACCATTTCTGGAAAGTCAGTGACTAGACGAAACAGGACATTATGCGCCAGGCGGCTGTCCTCAGGAGACAGGGACATTTGTCCTGCTTTGTTGGTTTCTGGATTACAGGCTTTTCTTTTGATGTGAACAGTCTCTACACTTTCCTGCTGCATGGATTGCTACTAAAAAGTTTAGTTTAGTCCACAGTTGTTCAAATGTTCTGTGTTTGTTGGATCCCGAATGAATGTCAGTGTGTCTGTGGTTCTTCCGACAATAGCTGGGCACTCCTCTATGATGCGAAACAAGAGTGTATTTATGAGTTCATCTATAATCGCCTGCGGTGGAAGCATTTGTGTCCTTATCACTGTATTCCAGTAACTCGATGAAGGCTTTCGTGATGACAGTTAGCAGTTGCCAGATTACTTTTTTGTTGGCAGGATCTTCGATAAAGTCTGTGATGCTGGTGACTCTCCCTACAAGTGACGGATATGTCTCTAGCACTAACTGGAAACAAGACAGTACATCCCTTGTGATATTTCTGCTAGGTGACACCATAGATACTGAAAAGCAATGTCTTGCTCTTCAACGAGTCAGGATGCTGCGTTTAGTTCTTTAGACAGAAGTCCTTGATCACAGTTTATTTGAGTCTCACTTTCTCAACAACGCTTCAGTGTGATTGATTTACAAGTTTGTGTCAACAACCGTGTTGTGGTTTAAATACGCAATTGTCTTTTCACCGTGCAAATAGGATGCACAGAGGGTCCGTTATGTCCTTATCCCCTCTTTTGCTTAGAGGAAATGTCCAGTTTAAGCCACAACTTGCAAATGTGTTCTTTGTCTCGGCTTTGCAGCTCATGCATCCTTCTTTCTCGTCAGGGATCTCGTCTGCACGTGCTGAGGTTCTTCCCCATCGTCTGTGGTCTCTTCGCGGTGGGGGGCAGCTTGAGGGCCTTCTCCGATATAGGGCTTAATGTCATGTAGGAAAATCTATTGTCTCCTGCCCTGTAATTTTACCGCTGATGGAGTGCAGTCCTCTACGAAGAAAGGGCCATTGAATCTTCGCTTGTCCCACCTTTTCCTCGTGTGGTTTTTTACCAACACGGAGTCTAAAGGGAAGATGAGTGGTACACATACACTTTGAACTGGGTCTGTTGCAGAGTCTTCTGCAGTGCCTTGTGTTGTGCTGCACCCTTTTCGTCACCGCTGCAGCTGGTCTGAAATTACAGTAAGACTGGATGTCATACAGTTCAGGTATTGCGACAACTCTGTTCCCAGGACCTCTCGGGTTGACTGGGCATCACATCTAGCTCTATTTCAGGGGGCATGAGGGGTACTCATTCTTCTTCCTGTGACTATCTCATGCAGCGTAAGATGATGGTCTGAGCCTGGTTGGTTCCGAAGAGCATACACTGCCAGTGGAAGGCAGTGCAACCATCCCCTCTTTAGAGCAAGCTTCAACTTGGCTATCCTTTCCTTTAACAAGCCATTGAGCCTCTCGCATATGCCGTTACCTTCCGGATGATACGCAGACAGGAACTTGTGCTTTATACCAAGCAACAAGCTGATTTGCTCAAAGACTGCATTGACAAAATGAGCCCCATTGTCTGACCTCAACACATCACACATCCCCATCTAGGGATCACTTCCCTCACCAGAAATTCGGCAGCACAGGTTGAGTCTGGGTGTGTGCAGGGACCTGCTTCTATCCATCTAGAGAATGGACACACCACTACAATTATATACCTGTACCCGTTACACACTTGAATCATGTCGACGTAGTCGATATGTAAGTGCTGAAAAGGCCCATTTGGCCGGGGGATGACTCCTCTCACTACTTTTAATGTGCGCTCAGTGGTGAATTGCTGGCAGATTATGCAGTTCACCATGAAGAATGCAGCATGCTCAGCTAAATTCGGTATAAACCAGTCTTCCGCGAGCGTTGCCGCTAGATTTTCTTTTGACATGTGTATGGGGTAGTGCAATTGCTCCAATGCTATTCTTAGTAGGTCTACCGGCATGACTGGTTTACCAGTGCTGTCTTGCCATCACAAACCGCAGAGGGGTTTAAAGAACACCCTCGACATTTCCAAAGGTTCTTTTCATCTTGTGGTGCCTCCCCTTGAGGCTCCATCAGTTGTGTCTGCCCCATATTACTATAGGCTTCTTGTGTGGTTCGTGCTATCATCATTCTTTCCTGAGTGCACGCCACTTCCACTTCCATAATCGTCTCACTCTTGTATGCCATACGCTTGGCTTCCGTGTCTGCTGCGTGATTTCCGCGTGACACAAAATCTGTCTCATGAGTATGGGCATCGCATTTCATGACCGCTAGGCCCACTGGGAGCTGTAGTGCCTTAATCAGCCTGTCCAATAAGGCTGCGTGCTGCACTGGCGTGCCGTCTGCTTGGAGGTAGCCCCTCCTTTTCCAGCGCGCTAAGCATGCGTGCACTCTGGACGCCACGTAGGCGGAGTCACTGTACACCGTGACTTCCTGGTCTGCGTGATTCTCAATGGCAAGTATTAACGCCAATAACTCTGTAGCCTGTGCTGAGTAATGAGATGTTATTCGTGCACTGACGAGTACCCGAAATTCTCTGTTCGCTATGTGTTTCATCACAGCAATGCCGTCTTCCTGGTCAATTCTTGAAGAACCGTCAATGAAAACCATCTAACCTCCCGCCAGGGCATTTTCTTTCACCCTGGGGATTTCATCATAGAATTCTTCATAGCTTGCACAGTCATGTATGGGCTCCCCTTCACAGACTGGCTCAGCTATGAACGTAGCGGGGTTTACGGTTTTACGTCAAACTATTTTGATTGATGGATTAGATATGATCACCTCATAGGCAGAAGCCCTTTGAGATGTTAACGTACCCTTTGGTTTCTCCAAAATGGCAAATAGTGAGTGCTCGACGTATTTTATTTTATTTTATTTATTTGTATTGCGCCGCTAGCTCGCAAGCTTCGGGGCGCAGAGACAGGAACACGAGAGACAAGAGACGGATAACATACACGAAGCACAAGACAGATATAGAAGATATAGAGCTGGGCCGGAAATAATTATCTGTTTTACTTAAAGATGTAAGTTTTCAATTGTTTTCGGAAGCATTGGTAGTTAGCTTCCTTCCTTATCTGGCTCGGGTGGTTGTTCCAGAGGCCTGCTACTGTGACAGGGAAGGATTTGCCCGCTCCGTTTTTGAGTCTGAAAGGGGCTGTCGTAATCAGTCCTTGTTCGGCTGATGTTAGCTCTCTGGAGGGCTTATATGGGATGATTTTACTTCTCATGTAAGCTGGAGCTTTGCCATATATACATCTTTGTGTGAGCGTGAGCGACTTAAATTGGACTCTTTCTTCGGTTTTTAACCAGTGTAGTTCTTTCCTGGCTTCGCTAATGTGCTGGTTCCTAGGTATTTGTTTGATGATTCTCACTGCATTGTTTTGCAGGACTTGGTAGCTGTGGTAACAGTTTTTGTTAGAACCCAGTATTAACGCGTTGCCGTAATCGAGGCCAGATAGAATTGTGGCTCTTGCGAGCGTGGCGCTGTTTTCCTCCGATAGGTAGGGTCTAATGGCTTTCAATAAGCGGTGGTGGTAGGAGCATGTTTTTTTCATATAGAGGGTTTGAGCCTTGGATCCCAGGGATGCTTCTAACATCATCCCCAAGGTGTTAACCTTGTTAAGGACTTTGATTGGAGTGTTTTTGATGGTAAAGGTGTTATATGCTGGGTGGAGCTTGGATCTGACCAAATTGGAACCAAAGACCATGAGCTCGGTTTTATTGCCATTTAGACACATCCAATTTTGGTCCATCCATTTCTCCACTGCTTTGTACACTGTGTCGAGTTTTTTGTTGTCCTTTTGATGGTCTCCACTCAGTTCTATTACCAGCTGAGTGTCATCAGCATAATTGGTAAAGAACGTGTTGATGTTATCAAGGACTATACATAGAAATCTGAGGTATATGTTGAACAGGAGTGCTGACATGCTAGCGCCCTGGGGGACTCCGCATGTAATTTCTTTTTCTATTGAAAATAGGTTTCCCCAATGAACTCTAGATGTTCTATTTTGTAAGAAGGACATGATCTAGCTTATTGCTTCGTCTGAGCAGTTTGCTGTGTCTTTTAGAGCTGACTTAAGTAGGTTGTGGTCTAGTAAGTCAAAAGCTGCACTCAGATCTAAAAGTATTAGTAGTCTGGCTTTTCCCTGATCAATAATGTTAAGCATCTTGGTCTGTAGATCCAGCATAGCTGTTTCTGTGCTATGTGCTGGTTGAAATCCTGACTGTTGATGATGGAGGAGATCAGAGCTTTCTACATGTTCCTGAAGTTGTGTGGTGGCAATTTCGTCCATGATTTTAAGTATAAAATTGCAGTTAGTTATGGGCCTTAGGTTGTTTGGGTCCCTTTAGTCTAGGTTAGGTTTTTTTACAAGGGGCGTGACTCTTACCCTTTTTATGCTTTTTGGTAAATTTTGATCACGGAAGGATGTGTTTATTACTTTAGTTAGAGCTGGTGCAAAAATGGCTGGATGGTCTAGGATCAGGTTGGCCGGGAGTATGTTTTCCGCGCACGTGGTGGATTTCATGGATGCTAGGGTTTTTATCACGTCATTGGCAGTGATGGGATGGAACTTGAATTGGGTCGTCTGGTGTACACGTTCCTCTGGTGTGTCTTTAGTGGGTGACTTAGAGGCTGCTTGGGATTTGGCTATGATGTCCCTTGCCTTATTAATTTTATTAAAGAATGAAATCTGTGTTGCGTCGCATTCTTCTTGGGTGGGCGAAAGGGCAGGGGTTAAGCCTTTTGGCTTATCGATGGATTTCAATATATTGAAAAGTTTGCTGGTGGAGTTGGCTGCTACTGAAATCTGTTTATCGTAGCCTCAATTATCATTTCTTTGTAAATTTTTCTCGCTGATTTCCCAGAGAGATTTATTTTCCACCGTGGATTTTTTTCCCCATTCATTTTCCCTTTTCCTTTTAAGCTTCTTCTGTTCGAGAAGTTCCTCTGTGAACCACTTTTGTTTTATTTTTTTAGGTCTAGAGGTTTTGGTTTGGAGTGGAGCTTCACGGTCCACTAGTGCCTGTAGATGGCTGAGTAGGTTAGATAGGGTGATTTCGCATGTATCCTCATTTTTTCCCTCTATTTCGTGAGCATCTAGGCATTGCATCAGGTGCTCTTCGCTGATGTTTTTATAGTTCTGCAGTGTTTTTTTGATAGGAAGATTGGGAAGTTTGGGCCCTTGTGCAGGGGGATAGATATGAAAGGTCACAGTGTAGTGGTCTGACCATATACATGGGTCAGTTTTGTAATCTTGAGATGTGAGGTTGTTGGTGACAACCCAGTCAAGTAGGTGGCCGTTGTCCATGGTGGGATCGGTATTCATCACTTGGTAGTCTATGTTGTTCAGGAGTTTCTCCAATTTAATGGCCTCTCTGTCTTTCGGATCCCCCCGCCACCGATTGAGATCTCCTAGAAGTAGAGTGGCGGTATTGGGTCCTTTGATCATATTAAGCTGGTTTGTGATTTCTTCGTTGAAGTTGGGCATAGTGACAGGTGGTCTGTACACTACAATTATGTTAAGGCTGCTATTATTGGTTTGAAGATGTTTAAGGTGGAGGATTTCTGTACCGTTACATTGTATTTTGGTTGGGAACAGTTGGATGGTGTCCCTGGCGATTACGGCCACACCACCCCCTTGTCCTGATTCCCTGTTGGTATAATATATAGTGTAGCCCTCAGGGACTGCTAGGTCACAGGTAGGACCGACGGGCTCTTTTAGCCAGGTCTCGGTAATACACATGATATCTATGTTCTCCACGGATATCGTATCATGGACTCTGATGGCATGTTTGTTGAGGGAACGAGTGTTGAGGAGACAGATCTTTAAATCTGGAGGAGGCTGGAGTGGCACTTTCTTGAGGGTAGTGTTCGATGGTGTTCTTTTCTCATGTCTCTTAATAGCAAGTGTTTCTGTAGAGGAGAGTCTAACATCGGGACTAGTTCGTTCAAGGATTGCATCACAAGCTGCTTTAGCAAGCTTTGTGTTTTGGTAATTACGATTGATGTTGGCCACTATGTCAAAAGGTAGAAGCCCCATGGTTTTTGATTAGCAGTGGTTTCTGGGCAGCGTACTGTGCACCGGACGCCGTGGACCGGCGCAAGACCGGCTTGACCCTGAAGCGCCGGCGCTGAAGCGCCTGACGTTTCCCTATGAAGGGCGCTGGTGCTCCTGGGAATTGTAGTCTGTAAGACTGCTTAGCCAATGGCAGAGGCTGATGCAGGAGTCAGTGTCGAGTTCGCTGACTATAGGTTAGAATTTTAGCGCACCGCAAAGCGGCTGCAGTTGCCAGTAATTAACACAAGGTCTCAGGGGCAAGGATCTCCTGGGCGTTCCTGCCGTGCCTGAGGACCCACAAGTAAGTACTTTCCTAATCGTGTGAATCTTGTTCCTGTGTTCGCGCTATTCAACTCAAAGCAGTCACTTAGTGCGTGAAAGCAGCCCAAGGTGTTCTTTAGTTAAAGCGGCAAAAGGCAATTCAAATTATGTTATCAAAGCACGCATTCGTTGCTTCATTCATTCAAATGGCAATACACTTGTACAAAGGCAGGCAGACCGTAAGTTAATGCTCGTTACAAAACACGTGAGGATTAACCCTTAGAAAGCAGAGTGCCAACCTCCACCAAGTTACATAATGATGAATGCAAGCTCTCCTGGCTGCTTTTAAGAGTGAAGTCCGGCAGGACCGGCGCAAGACCGGCTTGACCCTGAAGCGCCGGCGCTGAAGCGCCTGACGTTTCCCTAGGAAGGGCGCTGGTGCTTCTGGGAATTGTAGTCTGTAAGCCTGCTTAGTCAATGGCAGAGGCTGATGCAGGAGTCAGTGTCGAGTTCGCTGACTATAGGTTAGAATTTTAGTGCACCGCAAAGCGGCTGCAGTTGCCAGTAATTAACACGAGGTCTCAGGGGCAAGGATCTCCTGGGTGTTCCTGCCGTGCCTGAGGGCCCACAAGTAAGTACGTTCCTAAGCGTGTGAATCTTGTTGCTGTGTTCGCGCTATTCAACTCGAAGCAGTCACTTAGTGCGTGAAAGCAGCACAAGGTGTTCTTTAGTTAAAGCGGCAAAAGGCAATTCCAATTATGTTATCAAAGCACGCATTTGTTGCTTCATTCATTCAAATGGCAATACACTTGTACAAAGGCAGGCAGACCGTAAGTTAATGCTCGTTACAAAACACGTGAGGATTAACCCTTGGAAAGCAGAGTGCCGACCTCCCACCAAGTTACCTAATGATGAATGCAAGCTCTCCTTGCTGCTTTTAAGAGTGAAGTCCGGCGGGACTGGCGCAAGACCGGCTTGACCCTGAAGCGCCGGTGCTGAAGCGCCTGACGTTTCCCTATGAAGGGCGCTGGTGCTCCTGAGAATTGTAGTCTGTAAGCCTGCTTAGCCCATGGCAGAGGCTGATGCAGGAGTCAGTGTCGAGTTCGCTGACTATAGGTTCGAATTTTAGTGCACTGCAAAGCAGCTGCAGTTGCCAGTAATTAACACAAGGTCGCAGGGGCAAGGATCTCCTGGGCGTTCCTGCCGTGCCTGAGGACCCACAAGTAAGTACTTTCCTAAGCGTGTGAATCTTGTTGCTGTGTTCGCGCTATTCAATTCAATGTATAAAGTCATGGAACATCCCATTACAATGGTTGTCGCTTTCTCTATGGCGAAAGCTGCAGCAGCTAAGCTTTGTTCACATGGGAACTGGCCTCTCATTACTGGGTCCAGATTCCCACTGTTATACGCCAGGGGCTTGTACCCTACCGAGGTTCGTTGGGCGAGCACTGCTGTCATTATGGAGCCATTCGTGTGTGAGAACAGGTAGAACTCCTCTGCATAATTAGGAATCCCGAGAACTGGAGCCGTACAAATTGCTCTCTTGAGTTCTGTATACCCCTTTTCCATTGTCTCAGTCCATTCAATCTTTTCCTTTGTCACCTGGGCCTTTATCAGGGCCTGGAGTAAGGGCTTGGTATATGAGCTGTAATCGAAGACCCATGCTCTGACATAATTGCACAGGCCTAAAAAGCTCTGCATTTACTTTATCGTGAGTGGCTTTGCCGTGTTCATGATAGCTTCAGCCCTTTCTGTGGTTACCTTTTTCCCCTCAAGCAAAATTAACTGGCCTATGTACAGTACCTCCTGTTGACAATATTGCAGTTTTTCCTTGTCAACTTTATAGCCTTTCTCAGCCAGTATAGTCAGTTGCTTAACAGAATCGCGCCTGCATTGCTCTTCAGTGGTGCTGAAGATTAGGATGTCATCCACATACTGCAAGATGACACTTTCTACTGCAATATTGCTCAGATCCATCTAAAGGACTCTGTTAAAGATGGACGGGGACTTGCAGTACCCCTTTGGCAACCTAATGCTTTTCAGACGCATTTGTCTGAATGTGAATGATGTCAGATCTTGTGAATCACGGTGCAACGGTATTGAGAAAAAGGCATTTTTCAAATCCATCACTGTGAAATATTTTGCCTCGACAGATATGTTGCACAAAATTGTAGATGGATTAGGGACTAGTGGGAACTCGGCTTGTTTAATGCCCTCAAATCTTGGATTAAACGCCAAGACCCTGCCTTTGATTTCTTGACAGGATAGATCACCGTGTTACAGGGTGACTCTGACGTCACTAGGATGTCCTGGTACATCATGGCGGAAATTGTCTTCGCGATTCCTTCATCTGCCTCTCTGGACATGGGATATTGTAGCGCTCTTGGTAAAATTGCTCCTGGCTTCAGCTTAATTTTCACTTCTCCCACCCCCTTTAGGAGACCAATGTCATAAGGTCCTGTGGTCCATACAGAGACAGGCACCTAGGCCATGTCGTCATTAAAGTATTCAGGACATATCAGTGCCAACATCATTCTCTGAGGCACTTCTCTTTTGATCATTTTTACCCAAAATATGAGATTCACTTCTACCCTCGTTTCTTCTGAGTCAGGCAGTTCCTCAAACAGGTCGTCATCGGTGACGCCCATCACTCGATACCCTTCTTCAATGGCGATAATCACGCTCCATTGTCTGCCTTCATCATCATAGCCTTCAACAAATGTTATTCTACCTCGCACTGCTGCAGCATGTATCGTCAAGGGAAATACTCGTCCCTCCTCTTGATGCATGGGTATTCTTGGCCTGAATAAAATTTTGTCAGGGGTTCTTCTGACTTTGTCTGCAAGGCCTGGTAATCCCGTCATAAGTACACATATGCCATATGCAAAAACCTCAGGTTCCAGCGGTATAGCTCTCATGGCTCTGTGTCCTGAATAGGCTCTGATTACATCGCATACGTTCGAGTAATGCATTCCCGGAGTGGAGCATACTATGCCCTCCTCTGTAAACGAGATGGTCATATTCAATTTTGTCATTAAATCTCGACCCAAAATGTTTACTGGGGTCTGACGCGAATACAACAAAGGTACATTCATTTTGCATTCCCCTATGGAGACTGGGAGAGCGTCTGTAAAGGGAACTCGATTGTGAGCTTCTGTAAAACTCTGAGTATCGATAGCCTCGCCGTACAAGGAAAACTTGCCTTCTTGTATGCACGAGTGTGTTGGCCCCATGTCAACTAAGAAGGAATATTCTTTACCCCCTATGGCGACATTCTCCCTAGGTTCCCGATTAGGGTCTGGTGTCACTGATAGGATAGAGCACATCAGGGTTCCCAGTGAGCTGTCCTACTTCATATATAAGTTCGGCCCACTGTACACTTGTGGGTTTTCTCCATTCCTGGGGCTGCCTCCCCTTGCAGAGTTTGTGCCCTGTGGAGGTTGCGGTGGTGACTGTTGGAATTGCCCTTGTGGCAAATTCCCTATGCTCGGGTTTAACCACCTGCTGCGCACCCTGCTGCATGCCTGGCGCTTGATGCTGCACCGTTTGATTCTGGGAACTCCTCTGATGGGAGATTGCGGGTGGATTTGCAGCGCCTGCTCCCATTCATTGGCTATTTTGCCACACACCTTGGCTTTTGCACGAGCGCGCCAAATGCCCTGTCATTCCACACAGCCAGCATACTGGCAGTGGTCGGGCTACTTGTCCGTACGCCATATCTGTGTTGCCCATTTGCATGTTTTGAAAACCTCCTTGATTCCCTTGGAAACCTCCCTGATTACTTTGCCATTCCCTTCCTCTAAATCCTCTCCCCTGGGGTAAAACCCAGTACTGCTCTGGTTATTTTGCTGCGGATTATTGACCTGTTGTGTATTCTGTTCAGCTGGGCTAGTTAGCATGGTTCCTTCATGAGCATACTTGGACAATTTCTTTTGCACCAGCTTTGCTTCCTCACCCTTTCGAGATGCCTCCTTTTTCCGATTCTTTTCTTGTAGCAATATACAGTAGTGCACGATAGTTAGCTGTATTTCAGCACAAGGTTTGGCCTCAACTCCTACCAATTTCTTGAGTTGCTTCTGCACTGGTTCTGGCAACCCTTGGCATAAAATGTGGTAAAACACAGGTATGGATTTTGTCCAAGATTCATGCGTTTCGAGCATCCATGCGTCTTGGAAATTCTGAATATAAATTAACGGATCTTCTGACTCCTTCATTTTGCGAGTCATTATAGCTCCCATATCGGAAGTGTCTGGGTAAAGTACTCGAAGTGCGTTCCATACTGCTGTTCTGCAATTATTAAATGGTGCTCCGTCATGGGCAGTGTTATAGTAACACCAGGGAAACCAGCCCGTGCCCATACATCATCTGCTCTCTCACCAAGTATGGAGATCAGGAGACCTTTAATGTCCCCTATAGCTAGGTGACACCCCCTGTTATCTTTTCTAACTCGTGTATCCACTTCCCAGCTCCCAATGTCAGCATTGGAAGCTTGTTTTTCAAGTTTTCTCGATCCATATGTGGCCATGGAATATATTGTGGTCTTACTCCCCCCTTTTCTAGCAGCGGAAATTGGAATGCGCAGTCTTTCTTCTCTTTCCCCATAGCTTTCCTGTCTATCACTGGGGTAATATTACCGCATCGCCGCCTGCCTGGCAATGTCCTCAACCTGTCCATATAGGCGTCCACTGACACCCCCCTCTGACCATGGGGTGTTCCTTTGTGTCGGTCAGACTGTGATGTAGATTCTGATGCCCTTGGTGTGGACTCGCTAGCGTCTGATCATCTCACCTCTTTGTCTTTGGGAGCCGCTTTTCACGCTGTCTCCCTTCTTCATTTGTCTCGCACTCCGTATCCTCTCCGGAGTCGGACGTCGATCGTTCCCAATTCACGCAACTTCTTGCGTCATCATCAGTTTTACTGATTTCTAGTCTGTCCAAGGACAGTATCCCACTCCTGCTGCTTTGAGTGACGTCCTCTGTGTCATACAGTTGAGTGCTTTCCAAGCGTCATTCTAACCCCATCTCATCATATATCTTATCGATCGTTTCCCTGATGCTTCTGGTGTCGAAGTCATCTTCAATATTTGCCTCATTCGTGCCTGGTACTGAATCATATGCAGGGAAGAATTCTTCTATGTACTCCCATTCTACAACAGGATTGGGTTTTTTAACTCCCCGCTCCAGATATTCAAGGTCACGTGCCCTCTGTCTACGCTTACGTTCAATATCGTCATCAAATTCTTTGCGCTTCCTTGCTTCTTCTCTGACCTTATCGTCTTCCCTTCTCCTTTCATTTCTACATTCGTCTGCCCTTCGAGCTTCCTCATCTTTTTGCCTCTTTATCCTTTTTTCACGTACTCTTTGCTCTTCCTCAAAACTTTTCTGATTCTGTCTGTATTGGTCATAGGCTGTCTTCTGTTTGCGATCTAGCTGTTTTTCTTGCTCTTCGCGATATAGCTGTTCTCGCCTTAGCTTATCTTTCCTTTTTATTATTTCGTACCTTATTTCCCTTTCCTTCTCCTTCTCCCTTCTCTGGGCCTCATCAGACCTCTCTCTCGGTCTCAAATCATCACTTCCTTTACCATCGAGTTTCCACAATATCTGTCCTCCCATCCATTCATCTTTTGCAAATGCTATCTCATCAGTTCTGTCTTCACTTCCTTTCCATTTCGTTCCCTCCCTCTTTTTATCGAGAGGTGCATTTGTCTGTGTCTGATCTTTCCTTTCATCATCCCATCTCTCCTTGTCCCTTGGGAATGCGCAGGCAAGATTTTTATCCTGATCCTTCCCCTTGTATTCGTCACTACTGTACGTAGGTGACGCATATGCGGGGTTGCTCTACCCTGTAGCTGTCTTGAGTTCTCTTAGTGGGTAGAGTCCCTCTGATTTACTTCCCTCGGTTTCTATTTCAGGCGGGGCAGGTGGCACGGTAGGCGTCTCACCCCCTCCGTGCATACATTTAATATCCAGTCTGCAGGTGGCTCTTCCTCTTTCGTCTGTTCAAACATTTTCCAAAGTTGTAGAACAGCAAGACGTTTCTCCAGTTTTTTGCCTGTATATGTGGCATGCAAATAAGTCATCATATGTTGTGAAACGGCTTTAGATAAGGACCCGTTTTGTGGCCATGGCATAAACATCTTGTGGGCGGTGCCCTTAACCCACTCTGTGCTGTATTTCTTAAGCTTGGGTGCGTGTTTAGGCAATTGTTTACATAAATGAGCTAACGGAGTTATATCTTCCATGCTTAAATCTATCCTAGCAATACTTTCATGCAACTTCACCACACCCAACAAGATGAGCGAGCACCAAATATCACAAGCTCCAATCCAATTCTTTCCCGC
Source organism: Ambystoma mexicanum (assembly GCF_040938575.1). Classification (NCBI taxonomy): domain Eukaryota; kingdom Metazoa; phylum Chordata; class Amphibia; order Caudata; family Ambystomatidae; genus Ambystoma; species Ambystoma mexicanum. The sequence continues at coordinate 349,642,695 of NC_090922.1, forward strand.
CAAATTTATTTTTCACCAATTCATTCAAGGACATCAATTCATGTGCGATTCCCTCTTTTCTATAGAATCGCGAAAAAAACCCTAATCAATTTTAAACATCATTGAGACACATTGCTTTACACATGACATATCAACAGAACATGTATGACAGACGTTAAACAAACTTGACAGACACCAGCTGGACACAGATATCTCTGCCTTCTAATCAATACCCCGACATGGAGTTTAAACAAACTCCTTTTACGACGTCTTTAATCGTGGTAGCAGCCTAATTTTTCCCTATTATGTGGGACTATGGGTTCACGTTTCTTCTGACCTCTATATTAAAGCGCAGGAACAAGGCGTATCCTCTCTCTTCTCGGGTGTCCGCCCCGGTATCCTCTCTCTTTTCTCTCAGGTGTCTATCCCGGTAACCTCTCCTTTTATCTCAGATGTTCACCCTGGTATACTCTCTTTATCTCAGTTATTCTAGAGACATTACCCCTTATAGATATATCCAGTCTTCTCTACTTCTGACTATTTTGTTTTTCCACACCTCCCTCCGTTACCTTTTCCCTTACTTGTTGTAATGCCTAAGGACATTTGCGAAAGCATCACATTTTTGTTTCACTCACCGCTCGCATCGTTCCTCTCTGAATCGTCGGGATCACTGCCTCCTTTACCGCCTCCTTTGGTCTTTTCGTCCGATCGGCTGCCCGTAGGAATGAGAAGGGTTATGCTTTGAAAGGCAGGTTCCTTCGTACCCACCTCAGTTTTTTGATGGACTTATACTATCATTGTCCACGGGAAGCTTCTCAGTCTACTCAGCCGAATGGCGAAGGTCTTGTGATATTGCCGAAGACCTAGAGTTACTTCATGTTGACTGTCAATAGGTGTCTTATCAATAATCAAAATCCACTAGTTGATGGCCAAACCCATCCTCTCCGCTACCAAGTGTACAGGAGGACGGAGAGACCTCTGAACGGGCCCATGAGATTCAGAGCTCGCCCTCCAGTACTTTAAAATGAGATAGCTGCACCTTGAGGAGGATGGGGTGCAGGATTCTCTTACTGCAACACCAATCAATAAGGACAAGTCAATGGTTTGGCAAAGGGAAGTCCGTTTAATGACAAGTACAAAAAACGGGGAAGCAAACGGAAATCAACAGTGATGTGATCGCCTGTCTCGCATCAACTTCTTCATGCAAACAGTAACTTTTATAGCAAATTCTCGTTATCACTGACGTGTTACACTCCAAAATTGTCAGGCACTTTGAAAAAGGTAACTTAAGTATAGGTGCTATATCTGTATATGGTAACAAAGTGTGAGGATCGGATAACTCTTATCGGGTGGGCATCTACGCCCATCGTTCTACATCACTCGTGCTAGACGTCACTACGAGTACGACGGCTCATTGGTTCCACTATCTATAGGACTCTAGATTATTTGGTCCATTGTGATTGGGTGGGTTACACTGCTAGGCATAAATCTCCTCTTTAATTAGCAGCATGCAGAACGGACACCCAGATGCAGAGTGCCCCAAGATACACCCTGCCTCCCTTCCATCAATCAGCGCTTTAGGGCTATGTGTCAATTAGTTGGCTGAGGTTGGCCTCGAAACTGTAACTTCTTATCAGGAAAAGTTATGGCACTCTCTGGTTTGGGTGACATCAGACGTTGGTACCTTTTCGCACTTGGCTGATCACGTGTCAGTTCACCGTGAATCTGCTTCATTCTCCCTCAATTTGTGTGTTTGATTCCTTTGTTCGGCCTCGCCACCTGCCAGGCCTCCTTATCTCGACCTTCACGGGGCAGTCTTCTATGCTCTTAAGTTTTGTTTCTTTGAAGTTGCAGCTCTCCTCCCTTCCTGGAGTTGACCTTGAATTCCTAGGCATGAGCCGCTTCTTACTGAGTTTCAGTTCTGCTCTTTGTCTGGCTTTGAGCTTGTATCTGAATCCTGGCCTGTTTGTCCTCCACTATCCAGGGCTAAATTCTGCTTTTTATATAATGGAGTCGCATTTGTATGATGCACTTCTTGAGGTAGATATATATATATATATATATATATAGTTGGCGCTTGCCGCTCTATCCTTCTACTAAGCATTGCAAGCAGTATCATTTCCTTAGCTTCTTGCGTTCCGGGCCTATTTACAGACATTTAGCCAGTTGCATAATTCAATCATGGTTACGTCTCCTTATATTTCAATGCTGTTTCTTCTTCAATGTTCATTATGTCATTATTCGTGACATTTCATCTTGAGTGACTTCTTTTGACCCGCGTTTTGTTTGTCTGTGCGTCTGTCCGAGCCCTTGTGTTGATCACCATTTGCATTGGCTTAAGGCCCTTTGGGTCTCTTTGGGGACAGTTTGTAAGTAGTCTTCATTTTATGTCAACTGCTGGTATGGTTGTCTCAATGGATACCGTGCAGCCCATGGTTGTCTGGTGATTGGTGCTTCAATAAGTATACAAGTCCTTCTGATAGGTACTGGGCAGAGCCCCACTGTGGCTCTCTGTTGGTTTACTTGCTTCTTATACATCACATATCTTGGCGAGTTTGCTTCCTGTATCTCAAAATGTGTGGCTGGAGTGCAGGCCATATTTGGGACCTCCTCTACAGGTCCCAATCAGGTAACAAATCACTACTACGAAAAACACTCTCATTGGAGGAGCAGTGAACAAGATCATCGAATGACCACTTCTTTCCATCGTCTATCACCACATTCTTCCTTCCAACACATCCAACTCTCTGTGGGCTCTCATATTTCTACAATCCTTTAAGTACCTTCCTCAGGGTTTTCACTCTTACTAAGTTCCCCTCCTTAAATACAACACCATGGGTGCCATAATGTTCCTTCTATTGTTGACTGCTTTTCTCTCACTCTCTTCAGCACCTCCTCCATATTCACAACTTTGGCATTCCTAGTTGACAGCCAGGCTGGACTGAACCGGCTGCACCCAGTTCTTCCTCTCATCATGACAAACTGCTCAACCCCAGTGGTGGAATGCAGAGTCACCTGAGAGGCATTCAATGATTCCTTGAGAGTGTCTCTCCAATGTAATGAGTTTTCAAGGGTGAGCTGTATCGTAGCCTTTATGAACACATTCATACATTCTACTAAGCCATTCATCATGGGGTGACAAAGCGAGCTGCGCTTATGCTGAATCCCTCTATCTTTCAAAAATAACTGCATTTCTTCAGCAATGAACTGTGCACCATTGTCAGTAATAATCTCTTCCAGATCTCCTTCTCTACTAAAAATGACCTCCAGGAATTTAACAATTTTCTGGGTTGTCACAGAATCCTGCACCACACCCCACACACCCCCAGTCTCGGGTGAATAGCTCAGCGGCAACGTGCTCGCCTTGGAAGCAGGATGACACCGAGCACCACACATTCGACCCCGGGTCCGCGCATAGAAACCTCTGGTTATTAAGCGCGTTATAAATAACATATCATATCATATCATTCTACCCACTTGGAGGTGTAATCCATCAGTATGACAATGTAAACCTTGTAGGCCTGCAAGGTTTAGAAAGGGCGTGCAATATCAATTGCTAGTTTTCTCCACACACTATCTGGGACCTGTATAGTTTGTAACCGAGCTACTTTGGGTGTCTTAGACTTATCACTGACAGCAGAAGCATGACACCCTTTTACGAGTTCTTCCAAGTCACTCAGCATTCTTGGCCACCAGTACATCTGTCTTAACCATCTGTTAGTGCTACTCCACCCTTCATGAGCAATGCTCAGGATCTTCCTCTCATTACACATAGTGAATGCTCCATGATTTCGTCCTGCACTTGGGCATATTTTGCAAGGCCATCTCCAATGCTGTTCCATCCCTCTCAGATAGCTCGGCATAGTAATCCCTGTTCTGGGTCTTCAGCTAAGGCCTTGATCCAATCATCTTTAACAAATACTGGGTGAATCTGTGTAATTATGTATTCAACTTTCTTCAACCACAGCCGGCGCCCCTCATTGGTTCATGGAAGTGTGGAGAAACAGTCCACTATCACATTCCCTGCACCTGGAATATACACAACTCTGGCATTATATTCTGTAATGTCAATAGTCCACCTTCGTATTCTCAGGGAGGTCAAGTGTGGGCATTTGGAATTCAAAATGTGTATCAAAGGTTTGTGGTCAGTCCTTATTGTAACAGGCAAACTCCAAATAAGTGTCCTGAAGTGCTCGAAGATTCACCTGACTCCTAAAGGCTCTTTTTCAATGGTCTAGTAATTTAACTCTGCATCCCTCAATACACGAGAGGCAAATGTGATTGTTACCACTGCACCTTCTTGGACTTGTTGTAGAACTCCCACTAAGCACACATTACTGGTGGCAGTGGTACTGAACATACTCAGAGAGGGCGCTGTATTGATGGCTCTCTTGACATCATCCAACTCTTTCTGACAGTGTTCTGACCAATTGAACGTGACACACTTTTTCATCAAACCTCCCATGTGCAGTGCCCTATCTGTGAATTGCGGAAATGAATTTGGAGTAGTACTCCGCCATTCCCAAAAAGGAGCCTAACTGATCTTTACTCATGGGAGCTGGCATGTTTGATATCATTTCGACTAGTTTCTTCCAGGGTTTTATCCCTTCACCATTTATCACGTGCCCCCAGATACGTTACTACAGCAATTAAATCTGCACTTCTTAATCTTCAAGGTGAACCCCTTTCCTTGAAAAACCTGTAACACACCCAGGGGTTTCACATCATAATCTTCCTCAATCATGGACGCTACAAGAATGTCATCCTGAAAATAATAAACCCCTGTTGGGCCAGTTGTTGCATGAGCCTCTGGAAAACTGCAGCCACAGAAACTAATGTGAAGGGCATGTGTTTGTATCTTAAGGCAATTGATGTCAGGTGCTGCAAGTCATTGTCAAGAACAACCTGGTGGTAGGATGATTTGTGAAATATTTGGGGGGTTTCATTCTAGTTAACATCTCATTGATGTTGGGAAGAGGGTGTCTATCGACCCAGATATTGGAATTTAGATCACTGAGGTCTACACACATCCTTATGGAGTTGTCACTCTTTTTCACAATCACTATAGGGCTAACCATTCCGACGACTCAATAGGTTCATGTTCACACAACTTGCCTAACTCCTTTGCAAGGGTATCTCTTCTGCCGATGAGTATGTTGCTGACCTTATGTACCACTGTCTTTGCCCATCTCTTTAACACAATGGGCCTCATTACACGGAAGGCGGTAACCATGGCGCTATCAGCACCATGGTTGCCGCTGATATTTTACCGAGTCCGCCATGGTGAATGGCGGAATTACCGCCCCATTCCACGGTGTGCAGGGGCGGTAATTCCCCATTCACCATGGCACTTCCCCATTCCCATTTTTGCCCCCATAGGGCTCAATGGAAATGGGGAAGGCGGTAATTATGGTACCGCAAATTGCAGTACCGTAATTACCTTCAGAGTTCCTTTGCGGGTCCCATACTTAACGGCTGGTAAAACCAGCCTTTAAGATAGGGACCCACAAAGGGACCTCTTAGAAAGGTGGTAAGGGATTACCGGTACCCTTACCGGTACCGATAATCCCTTACCGCCATCCGTGTAATGAGGCCCAATGGGTTGCTTGAATCCTTTAAGCATGCCTATCTATATATATATATATATATATATATATATATGTATATATATACACACATGGGGGAATGTCTTTGCAAGGCCCTCCTTGGATGGGAAACCATGCGTTGTGACACACAGCATGGGTCTCTCTTCACCAGGGTGTATCTTGATCTGTAGGGCAGCTTGCTCTTCCCATCCTACTACCAATGATGCATTCTCTGCCACATATAATTTGCAGAAAGTATCTCTCCACCTAAGATTGAGATTGACCCATGTATATCCAAATATCTTGATTGGGACTTGTTCATACCCCGTAGATTTTACATGAGTAGGCCTAAAACTTTGCAACTGTCACTTCAACTCATGTACAAATAAACTGGCATCTACCATCATATACGGTGTCCCAGTATCCACCATTACAGCCAATGTAATGTTATTTATTTCCATGTGCACCCACAGCCCTTTTCTTTGCTGTGGGGCCTTTTGTAAGGATGTGGACGAGGTCGACATCAGATATTGTAAGAAGGCTGCTGGGCCCTCTTATTTCCTGAAGAGCCCTGATACTGCTATTCCCCTTGGCGCTCCTGCACACTCTGCCATAGTGTTCAATTGCACCACATCGAAAACACTCTCCATTACAGGCAGGGCATTCATTTTGACCCTTAGGATGTCTGGTGTGCCTACACTTGTGGCATCTTGATTGTGACCAAGGTCCTTGAGCACTTGTGCTTGTACAGTTCCAGCAGGAGGTCTGTCCTTTTTCAACTTATCTCGTGAGTTCATTTTGTGGCGTGAATCAGACATTGATCCATTCTTGATTAAGGCCACTGGGGTGTCCTCGCTGTTGTCGTCACCTACATTCCCTATCGTTTTAACTTCTAGGGCAGTGGACTCATGCTGGACCAATGGCCTGCTCTAGCATAGGGTCCTTTGCTTGCCATAATCTTTGTTGGATGTGGGGGTCAGTGGTATGAAGCATGAGTTCATCTCTTAGGTACTTATTGGCATCTCCAGCAAACTTGCAAGTGGCAATCAGGCCTCTCTGGGCTACAAAATAACTGTCCACTGATTCGTTCTGTTTCTGCTTCCTCGTGAAGATATAATACCTTCCCAAAACAACCAACATTGGTTCTGTTCCTAAAATATTTTTCAAGTTTTGTCAGAGCTGCTTCATACCTTCTGATCATACTAGATCCACCACCACCACCACCATCCGAGGCAGTAATCTCAGGCAGTGCTAGCCGGTCTTTGCCGGTTATAAACAGCCTGACCATGCCTTGCCTGGGTTACTGCTTTTTGATTGTGATTGTGTGATTATAGGGTGTTTTTACCATATTGCTGATTGCTCACAAGTTTTAACTTACTGTGCCTGCTTTTAGCTTTCCTTTTGGAGCTTTGAGAAAATCTTTTATTAAGGTTTATGTGCTGGGAATTAGGGGAAATAGTTTAAAAATTATTTCATTGCTTGAATCATCTGCTTACTCCTTGGGGATTAAAAAAAAAACAGTTCCACCTAGACTCGAATTTGTGCTTCCTTGCCTGCACGCCTGGGAAGTACTTTACCCAGCGTTTCCGACACTTGCAAGACTTTTAAAAATAATATAGATGTACAAAATAAAGAAGCTCAACGTTGGAGAGGAAAAACACTCAGAAATTAACTGATTAATACAAGGTCTATGCTGAAACATTCTACTGGCATAGCAACCTTTTTAGTAGAGCAGGATGTAGACATTTAGGCACTAACTGAAACCTGGTTGCCAAAGGGCTGATGTGCGCTCTATAAATGTGAATAAATAAATAAATAAATAAAGCTGTGGGACCAGCAATAGAGCTAGCAGTGCCTATCGGGTATAACCTCAAACGTAACGATAAACATGAGGGGAGAGGCGGTGAAGTGGCCATAATTTTCAAATCTGAGTTAGTATTATGGGAGGCTGACATCCATGGCCCTGAGGGATGTGAAACATTACATGTGAAAATTAGTACAGAGGCAGAAACAACGTTTACTTTGATCTTGGTATACAGGTCCCCAGTACCCATGCCAGAGTTTGCTTCCCAAATCTGTAATTTATTGGTTCCTCTTTTTAAATCCACATCCAAAGTCATGTTATCCGGTGACCTGACTTTATGGTTGGGAAGCGGCTCTGATTATATGGCTAAAGTTCTGGTGGACTCATTAAGTAATCTAGGGTTTACACAGCTTCAAGGGGAAAGCTTTGGACTGGGTGGCCACTCGCAACATTAAAATAAGGCATTTGGCCATCTACCCATAGCCCATGGTCTGGTCACTTTTTCATACAGATGGATGTCCTGTGTGAGGGATGGATAAGGACCAAGGAAACAAAAGAAATCTGGATCATGTCCAGAAAGATTTGTAAACTATCTTCCACAGCAATGGAAGATTGGATAAATCCTTTGTTAGAGAAGGTAGCCAAGGTAGAGTCTGCTGAAGCTATCGGTAGAATATATCAGGAGACCCTATCAAGAGCAACAAATGCTATTGCACCACTGAAAACAAGATTGGTATGAGAGAAAATAGCTAATGCATGGTTCTCCAATGGTATCCAAAAGATCAAAGCAATGAAAAACAAATGTTTCTATGCCTGGAAACATACCAAGGAGCCCAACGAGAAGGCTGCGTATAGTAATGTCTCAAGGGAATATAAACTAAACATTATCTCAGCCAAAACATCTATGTATAATGGCAGAATACTGAATGCCCAACATGAGTCCAAAGAACTGTTTAAGATTTTAAAAGAACTAGAAAACCCTGTCTCCAAAGAGCAGGATGAACTCTAGAAAGATGTTATATGGTTTACATCCATACAAGAATCCATGTTGGGGAAATTGAATTAAATCAAATACAATATAGATGTTAACACGCAGGCATCAAGCCAAGAAGAGACACCTGCTAATTCACCTCTGAAAAAAGATGGGCAGCATAAGTTCAGTTTCACCCCTGTCAGTGAAGCAGAGCTATTTAAGGTCATTGGCAAACTAAAGCCAACACATTGTAAAGGGGAAATATGTCCAGCATTAACAATTGAAGTCTGTACCCATTCTCTCATTCCGGCCTTGACGAAATGTGTTAATGCCTCCTTTAAGGAGAGTCTAGTCCCGGATCAGTTAAAAAATGATTGGATCACCCCTCTTTTAAAAAAAAAAACAGGTGTAAGCCCCTGGCACCAACAAATTACAGGCCCATCACCAACAAGCCATGTTTGCTAGAAAAATTCGATCGATTGGCTTATATTCAAATGCGAGATTACTTGAATAGCCAGAACATCTTAAATAAATGGCAGGTTTTAGGAAAGGACACGGAACAGAAACAGCGTTACTGGATTTAAAATCCAGATTGCTGCAAATGATGGACAAGGGACAAACAGCTTTGCTCATGCTGCTGCACCTGTCTGCGGCTTTTGATTTAGTGGACCATCCTCTTCTGATTTCAAGGCTAAAAGAGTTGTCTGCCTTTTCGGAGGAAGCCACAGCTTGGATAAAGTTTTTCCTCACAAACAGACTGATTAGGGTATGTAGTGACTCTGCCGAGGCTCTCCCAAGCGGTTTACAATTTGGGGTTCTTCAAGGTGCGTGTCTTTCGCCGTCCCTCTATAATATTTTTACAGTTTTTCTTTTTAACATGCTGGAAGAAAAAGGTGTGTGGTTCACGAATTATGCAGGTGACACACAATGTGTCATCCCTTTATCAGGCAGTTATGAGGAGGACGTCAAGAACATCAATATTGTCTATGGTTTGATACAGGCTTGGATGGTCAGCAGTGGATCAGCACTCAATGACGAAAAAAACGGGCACTTGGTTGTAGAACAGAAAATGAAATTGCTATGTTAGGAGCAGACTACTTGTGTTTTCAAGTGGGCGGATGCAAAAATGCCACTAAAACACAAGTACAAACTCTAGGGATCTGCCTAGATCAGAACCTGAACATGCAGGCTCAGTTGAAGGGTCTGGTCTCAGCATCCTTATATTACATTAGGCTGCTGGCTCAAATATGACCCTTCCTCACAAAAGCACATTTTGAGATGTTAGCCAGGGCCATAATTGGCTCTAAAATAGATTACTGCAGAAGTCTCTGAAATGGAATTTGTGAAAACGACTTTGCCAAACAACAGGTGGTACCAAATAGTGCAGTAAGGATTGTATCAGGCCTAAAAAAGAGAGACCATATTTCCGATGCTAAATGAGAACTGCACTGGCCACAGCAAAAAACCAAGATGGCCGCACGCCGGGCATGCTAGAGGGTCATTTCCTCTAGTGTGCGGCCAGAAGCGCAGCCACAACTCTCTGGGACTCTCTGCCGCGTGACACAGGCCCCAAACACGGTGCCTGTCACAAGCCCGCAGACATCAAGGACCAGCTAGGGGACTGCTGTGCATGGTTTGCACAGTGCAGCACCACCGGGTATACTTCTCACGGCCCTCTGCACACCTGGGGGTCTCTATCCCCGCTGCCATGCCTCTCGTCACCACAAATGTTGTAAGTATTTCCTGGGTCTGAATCTGAAGATTTCTGTCTTGCTTGCCTGCAGTAATCGTTCTGTTCCTGTTTTCACAGGGCAGTGAGCTGGATGGAGAAGAGCACGGAGCACAGAACAGTTCCAAGTTAGTTCAGCAAATGACTGCCACTCGAGTGTTGTAATCAATGAGGCTTGTACAGCGGAAGGATGAACAGATACTTTTATTCATAAGAGACCCCCAGGACGGCCACACACTTTGCTGCCAGATGCAACTGTTTCCAGCCGCCTCCCATATCGTTTGCGAACCCTGGATTTCCCAAACAATACGGGAGATAGAATCATAACAGTGAGCTAGAAGGGCAGAGCCTTATGTAGGTTCTCGCCTGAAATCTTGTGATCTTCTCAATTCTCATGTGAAATTCCTGCAACTTGCTGCAAATCCCATGAGATCAAATAGAGGTGAGGCATGGTAAAGTATTGTGGGGATGTAGTCCTAATACCTCCTTGTCTATACCTACAGCCTCTATTCCTCAATTCTCTCCTAATAGTTCCCCAGTGAAAAAGAGGACAGAGCGACTAGAGGACAGTGCGGCCATGACCGGGCATGAGGGATCCCTGAGCCAAGAGTACAGCGACTTTTAAGATCCTACCCATAAGCCTATCCCAGTATCTCTTGGCAATGGCCTGAAGGCCCTCATAGATTGTCTTTCATGCCCCCCAGAGCATCCCCAAGCTCTTGTAACAACATCAGGATACTGACCTGGGCATACATCCCAGTCTGTCCAATGCAGCAAAATATGATGCTGGCAGATTTCCTGAACAAAGCAGGGACCTTTAGAGAGCAGATATCTGGCTCTGCGGCCTGCTCAGTGCAGTGAAACCCCACTGCAATGGACATCACAGAGGAGCTAAAACAAGTGATATCCATTTCACTTCCATGTTTTGCTCTCTATGTGCCATTTCCAAAATACTGATCCTTAAGGTTAGTCTGTGAGTGCTGACTAAGACAGTGTCCACAGTAAAGATGAACATTGAGCATTGAGCATGTATAGTTTGGATCCTGTATGCCCGTGCTGCAGACCCCATGCACCACAAAGAGTGCTGATTTAGTGATAACAATAAACTGAATGCTGGTGCTCATTGGACCCTACAGCTTTGTAATATGGACAAGGGAGGAGAGTCAGTGAAAATATATATGTAAATAAAACACTGCATTGGGTCACCAGTATAGCCTTGGGATAATATATTCTGGTGGGCCCCACAAGCAACACAGCAGGGGGACTGGAATGAACAGCAATTAGGCATTGTATTTGACAAGGAGGGAAAGGTTTTAGCCCTGGTAAAGAACAGTTTGCCAATAAAAGGTGAGGTTCGTCATGGTCAGGTTCCACGTATAAGAGCCTGTCACTGACAGGGGTTACAAGAGGACTGCTGAATAAATCTTTGGATTATTTTGTGACTCATATGCTGGTGGGGCATACATTGTTTGTTGTTCATTTCCAATGCATGTTTCAGAATTATTCGACATAGTGATGTCCTGTCTTCCTACTGTGACTGACCCCTCCCCCGACCCCCTTATGATATGATATGATATATCATATCATTGACCCCTCCCCCGACCCCCGTAAATATACGGAAGGTAAAGCTAGTCTGCTTGTTCATAACAAACTCAAGCTCAAGCACGTGACCGCAGCATTCACTGACTGCACACTTGTCATCTTTGTTTGGAGCTGGTTCACAAAATCATCAGCGTCCCAGGCGTGGCAAACGTGCCGCCATCGGCAGATACTGGGAAGAGATGTCTTGCGATCTTGAATTTTATCTTCATTGAATTAGGGGCAATGTTGCTATCACGATTTTTGTCTCGAAAGTTTGCACTGTGTTTAAAATAAATACAAAGTGTAGCTTAACCACTTAATTGCGTGGTAGTGGCCATCCACACCCTGGGCTAGTCTTCTTTGCTGCCCTGGATGTAGATGGCAATATCATCGAAAAACACACTTTTATTTTTTGGAGTCAAACTTCAATTCGTTAAAAAATATGTTTGAAAAGAAAGACTGCAGAAGAGTAGGGTGTAGAGATGTGAGCATCTGGAGTATAGAGGGGTGTGAAGATTTGCACATCTGCAGTAGAGTAGCAATGTGAAGGTGTGAGCATCTGCAGTAGAGTAGGGATGTGAATGTGTGAGTATCTGCAGTAGAGTGGGGTGTGAAGATTTGCACATCTGCATTAGAGTAGGAATGTGAAGGTGTGAGCATCTGCAGTAGAGTAGGGATGTGGATGTGTGAGCATCTGCAGTAGAGTGGGGTGTGAAGATTTGCACATCTGCAGTAGAGTAGCAATGTGAAGGTGTGAGCATCTGCAGTAGAGTAGGGATGTGAATGTGTGAGTATCTGCAGTAGAGTGGGGTGTGAAGATTTGCACATCTGCAGTAGAGTAGGAATGTGAAGGTGAGCAGCATCTGCAGTAGAGTAGGCATGTGAATGTGTGAGTATATGCAGCAGAGTAGGGTGTAAAGATGTGAGAATCTGGAGTATAGTGGGGTGTGAAGATTTGCACATCTGCATTAGAGTAGGAATGTGAAGGTGTGAGCATCTGCAGTAGAGTAGGGATGTGGATGTGTGAGTATCTGCCGTAGAGTGGGGTGTGAAGGTGTGCAGAATCTGCAGTAGAGTTGCGATGTGCAGGTGGACAACATCTTGCTTTTTATGCCCCCCTGATAACAATAGTCCACGCCTGTACCAAAGTCCTTCATTCCAGTGACTCTTGCACAATCCATTTTGAGTTAAAGCTACTCTGAAAACCATTGACATAATTGTAGCTATGAGGAGAAAAGGAGGTCCTGTAGGAATCCGAAATAGGTGAGAGTAAAAAAAAACATACAAAATGTCATAGGGTGATCTGCAAGGGGAAATGAAGGTGGTGAAAAGCTGGCCACGAAGCCAGCTTGTTGGCAGCGTGAGCACATTCAATAAAAATAGATAGAATATGACAACCCTGTGCCAGGTCCATCATAATTCAGAAGAAAGCGGTCCTTAATGTTAGGGATTTTTAAATCAGACTATGTCGAGTAGGTTTTTTATATATAGAACAACCCAGTTTATTAGGAAGCACAATTATTATGCACCTTAAACTTCCATAGCCCATCCAATAATACTAATTTAAAATAGCCTTACACCTCACGTTAAATAATACTTTATTAAATATGTTTTTCTGCTGCCAACTATGTGAGTTTTCCCACAGTACCTTTGGCTCTATGTAGTCTATTTGTAATGGGTTGGGAGTTCCACTGTTATATGACTTGCAGGGCATGTGCAAACTCCACTAGTACGTGGACTACCCTTTTGTAAATCCATCCCTTTGAACTGATACTGACTTCTGACCAGTCGAAAACTGCATTATGACAATCACATGACAAAAAGAAAAGATAACTGATAACTCAAACAATACACACCCAATTATGTTGATCTTGCAGAGTTTCTCAATTGTGGGATCACACCTGGAATCCAGTCTTCTAACTGACTTTGTACTGGATCTGGGCACATTGCAAAAACTAAGCCTCTGTTTATGGCCAGAGTTCAACACAATGTAGATGAACGCAGTCCCCAATATTCTTTGCATTTTGAGTAGTATATGCAAGATGGCAATGTGTCTGTCTACAATATAGTTGAACAAGTAACAAGAAACCAAGAAAGTTTCCCTGTCCCTCCCACGCAAAATTAGCTATCTTGGGACCAAACTAAATATTTGTAAAAGGAAAGATGGGTATAACTTGTGTTGCTTCAGGGGAATGTTGATAGGAATTCCTGCTACATGAAATGAAACACACGCTGTAGTTATCCCAAGTAAGAAATGACTAAATGCGAGTCATCAATAAAATGGACTTGACACCCCAATCCATATATGTCTCATTGGAAAATTACAAAATCTAAATATATTTATTTATTGGACATTTGTGTGGTGCCTATACACAGGTGTTTCCAGGATACACAAGACAAGATGGGGGAGACACGGGAAATCAAAAAATACATCAAAAAAGAAATGAAGGAACGTTATATTGGCCTTGTGAGAATCCTACTGTGCACATTGTTGGGTGTCCTGACCCACGTTTAAGCTATCATGCCACAACATTTGGTGCTGTGGGCTTAGAAAATTCAAGATGGCGGAAAACCCACATGTGCGCCGAAATCCAGGAAAGCTGCGCAGTTTGTGCGCATACCGAAATGGTTGCCTCACTTGCCACCCACCAGTGCGAGAATGAAAGGCCGGGTTGCCATGAGGGAAATGGGTTGCCAAAGGAAAAACAGTAGCGCCGGTTAGCTTCAAAGCGCTTTAAAATCACCATTGGACTACCCGCACAGTAGTCTGAAACCATTGGGAATGGCAATGCTGATTGCCAAATGCAACCTAGAATTGTTGGGAATTCATTTTCTTAAATCCCAAAAATGGGTGCAGTACCAGTACTCACCACTATCCAAAAGCCGGCAGTTTAAAACCACCCTGTGTTTCTCTGAAGGCAAGCCAAAGTGCCTATTTCAAACATTGCAATATGTGCAAAATATTCACTGAACACCAGCAGACATTTGGTAGAATGGAGTTTTGTGTGCCTACAAAATCTGGGAAATGAAGAGCCCAGAACAATGCTTATAACAAAACTGGCTGAGCTATGGAGTCAGCAGTTTAAGTTGCACTGGATTTAAAGACACTAAAATCGAAAATGTTTAGATTAAATGAGTGACCTATGTTTGGTGTCACATGCCTTTGTAACTGTTGAAATGTCATAGTTTTGCACTTAGAATCAGCATTCTAGCTGCATATGTAAAAATGTTTAGTTTTATTTGAATGCAAGAACTGGGGAACAAAAAGTGACATTTTATCTGAAACTGGCTTAAGGAACTGAATTCTGCCTGGCAACTACCCCCATCAGGAGTGAAATTTGAGTCACAGCTGTGTTCCCAGGCAACCTTCCTTTTGCTGCCCACACTAAGGATATGCCATCTATCTGATAATTGAATTACCTGTGCTCTGCAGGAGAGTGAACAAAGCCCTCTTCACTCAGGCAAAGGTTTTTATTACCGCAGTCGTAAAATGTAGCTTCCTCTTGGCAGGAGCTGGGAGGGGCACTGCCTGTGAGAGCAAGCTGGCTTGGCAGAACTGGATTAACCAGAAATTCAACCTTGTGCTGAGGGTAAACCACACCCCTTTGGAGCCAGAACATAACTTTAAAAAGATGAATAACTCATAGAGCGGACATGTGAAAATTTTATAAATGACACCATAATTCTTGTGATTTTTCTGCCCACATTTTAAGAGGTTTTTCGACCCGGTGGCATGTTCAGGGGGGTGTCAGCGGAAAAGTGGATATTACTCTAAATGTATGCATGTTAAAAGTCTGAAACTTCATCAGTTAATGTCCATACTCCCTGCGCACATGTATGTAAAGTTGGGTCAATGTCAGAAATTGAAAAATCATTTAAAAAGTGAAATATGTGCCATTTCTGAATGCAAGCTCCCAGGAAGAGCAGAGTTTGAACAGGGGATACCTCCTGTAATGCATGATGGGTGCATATGATTTTAAAACAATATGTACCTCTGCAAATATGTATTTGTTTCAAATCTAGATTTGTGTGTAAGTTGACAGGAGGAGTGGACTTTCTGCAGGCTGTAAAATGACATCACTCTGACTCACAGTTCATTCCCCAATCAAATGATAAATGGAAGTTTTACCAATTAGAAGCTGAGAGAGAGGTAGGGTCAGTGATGCTAGAACACACCCACATTCTAAACACATAAAAGCAGACAGACAGGACAGATAGGGACCTTCAATTCCATTTGCTGCAACGCGCTCTGCCGGACCATACAACATCCAGAGATCCAGACTTCAAATTCATCAAACCTCCAGAGAGCCAAACTAGAGACTTCAATCTATCCAGAACTAGAGACCCAGACCAGAGAACCAGAGAGAGCTGACCCAGATCACTGTGAAGTGCAGAGACCAGAGGCGAGTTTAAAACCTGACCAGATCCATGGCGAGGCCCATTTCACTCAAGAATATAGTGTGAGTACCTAGAAAACTGTGCAGAACCAATCTCCTAGTTAAATGATATAATTCAATCCTATTTTAATCTAAGTAGAACTGTCTCCTAACTGTCACCTGTCATTTGTAAAGCTGTCACTTGTCATTTCTAGTTGCAAGCTGCACTTGTCTTTTGGAACTTTAAAATTTCAAATCTGAAAAACGACCTTTATTTAATCGCTCATATCTCCGCAACCGTTTGTGCTAGAGACTTGCAGTAACTTTCATTTTGAAGCTGAGATCCTAGGCTTTCCTAGGACACCAAAACGATAGAGATAGTCCTTGTGGTTCCTCTGTAATAGCGCTCGGCGCATTCGCGAATTTTACCGCGATTTGCAAATTTCTTCACATGTAAAAACTGCGGCTGCTTGCCTTCCATTTGCCAGAAATTCGTTTAACCTGCTAACTATCCCTGCATCATTGCTAGTGTGAGCCTGGACTAATATTAACTAGATACCAATCACCCTGAACCTCTGAAAGGGAATTAAAAGTATTTTAGCATACTTTTCAATTCATTGCCAGCACATATCAAAGCAATTTGGGCCTGTGTTTTTAAACTTCTGTTGTCTAAGCTTGCTGGGGTGAACTGAATCACATTTGATTGCATTTCTGAGAACTGTGTGTTTTCCTTCCATTTCCTTGCCTTGCATCAAGGGGGGGAGGGGATTGCCAGAGAAAAGTGATTACATTGTTTGGTTGAAATCATATTGAGTATTTTCTGTACTGCATTCATTGAATATTGCATCCACCTGAGCTTACATAAAGCATCCTCTACCACATTATACTTTTGTTCCTATTTACCAGTGTGCTACCTTATCCATTTCATGTCAACTCATTAGTGATTATAAAGAAGTGTGCTAGTGCCAGATTCTCCGTTGTTGATCTTTATCATATCAGATTAAGTGTGCTATTCAATTATTAATTTATTATAAAGTGGGATATCTATATCTATTGTTTAATTTATCAAATAAACCTTTTAACTTGCAAAACAGAACTACTTCTTGGCTCAGTGGGGTCAGGGGGATTCCAAGAGAGGGGTGTTATATAGGGGTAGTCATCCAGAACGCATGAACTGGACATAAAGATATATCAATAAGGGTTTTCATTCAGTATTATAGACCAGGCGTTGACTTAGCTGTAGTGTTGAATTGAATCCTCTTACAAATTGGGGGCTCGAGCCGAGACGTTGGGTTAGATTTACCATTTGTGCAGCTTAATACAGTGCGCTAACTGACGGGATACATACATCCGGTTGGATCACCACGCTGCATTACGCTGTGAAGCATTCCTCAAAAGGGACACTCCAAGAAAAGTTCTGTTCTGCAAAAATAAAATACTAACTCCTGTAAGTCAGGACAGAGACCAATCTCTAGAATGACGACCTTGGTAGATATGAAAATAGCCAGAGAGCACTTCTTACATAAACTATTTGTGAGAGGTGAATGGGCTGAGCAGGGCCAGGATGCCTGGTTGCAGGCCATCACACGACAGGTCACTGAAACAGGGTCAGACTTATGGAGAGATCAGGGTCCATTACATGTGGCCCTGAGTGAACTATATATGGCTCCTAAAGCCAAAGAGGAACACAATAAGATTGCCAGGATAGCAGCATACCTGTACCTATATATGGGAGACATGCAGGATAGATGTGCTGAAAGCCAAAATCTGGCAAATAGGCAACAGATGGCGTTAGAGAAGGTCCAATCTGACCTGGTCTCTTCTGAGCAGAGGCTGCAGAGGAGCCAGGAGTCAGAAGATGATAGTAGGCAGCACATCATTAAAATAAAGAAGGATATGGATGTGCTGCAACAGGAAAAGGTAGAACAGGATACCAGATTTCTGGCCTTGCAGAAGGAATACCAAGAAGGTTTGGACTCCCTACTGCAAAACCAGAAAAAGCTGGAGCAACAATTAGACTTTAACAGGGCATGCACGGAGCAGGTAGCCACCCTGCAAAGTCATCTAGATAGAGTGAAGGTAGAGAGCAACAAGCTGAGTTTGAAAGACCTGGATACCCAGGCAGAGTTTGATGAAGAACGGCAGAAAGCTGGTGCCCTTCAAAGGCAGAGGGACGACCTGGCGGCACAAATGCAGGCTCTTAGTCAGGAAAGAGACGCCTTAGGCCAGGAAGTCTGCCATTTAAAAAGAAAAATGGAAGAAAATCACCTGGCCCACCAGGGACTGGGTGATCTCCAAAAAGAACACCAGAACTTGTTAGAGCACACCAGGAGGGTGGAGGATGCTCTAGCAAGAAAGGAGCAGGCCAATAGGGACACAGCTCAGGAGGTAACCCTCCTGCAGCAAAGACTGGCCCAGTTCTCCAGGACCAACCAGGAAGCACAGAGGGAAAACGAGGCCCTCTGTGAACACAATGATAGGCTCCAACAACAGGTAGCGATGCAGGAGAGACTGATAGAGTCCAGTAAGGCCTTAACTGAAGAACTGAAGGCACAAATGCAGGCTCTTGCATTGCAACAGGGAGCAGGGGCGGATAGAGATGAGGTTCGCTGGGAAAGGGAAACTCCGGAGCATAACCTCAGGAGCCCTAGTACCAGAGGCCCTCATACCTCTCAGTCCCTGGACTCTGCCACCCCCATGTTCCCTGGCGCACATGAGCACAGGGCCACAGGGATGGCAGATTACTATCCAGCTAAGAGTATGGGGCTCATAGGCCAGAACCACTCAGGAATGGAGGGGTGGGCATCCGGGTATGGGCACCCAAGTACAGTACAGTTCAATGGGGAACCCCAGGAGAGTAGGCCCATTAAGGGCATCCTGAAAACCTCTGCCCAGTTAGGTCAGTGGAGGGGGTACCCATCAAATCCTGGCAGCAAGGAGGAATCTGAAGACTCCTCTGAACTGCGCAGGACACAGGAGACCAGGTCCCCACATTCTGCCAGCCATTCCCAGGCTCGCAGAATCCGGGAAAACCTGGAAGAACAGACGGGAACCTCTGGGAGCAGTGCCTCTGAGTCCGAGGAAGAATGGACAAGGGTTACCCGAACCAAAAAGGCCAATAAGGCAAAAAGGGCCTTGCTTAAGGACCCCTTAAAGCAGATTAAGGTGATCAGGAGCGTCATCACGCCTTACCATAAGAACGCTAAGTATTCTGTTTGGGAGCACTTAGAGTTGTTTGAACAAATGATGGAGACTTTCCATTTGAAGGACAGCCAAAGCTGTATTCAATATGTAAAGTGGACATTCTCCCCGGAATACTCCAGTTTCTTTGCGGGGCTGGAGGACCAAAATCATTTAAGATGGTCCACATATAAGGCGGCCATCCTGAAACATTTTTCTGTTCACAGAAATCCTCAAGAGGCTCGCAAGGCAGCCTACAATTTGCAATGTGGGGAGGATCAGGCCCCACAAGAATTTGTGCAGGAGTTGAAGCGTGCTTTTGCACAGACCACAAGAAGGGTGCGCACGGATAGCAGGGAATTTATAAATACGTTTTTCCATGCCTTGCCCAAATATATCATGACCCAGCTCGTGAGGGATTTTCACGAGAAAAGATCTTTAGACTGGGTCATTGAACAGGCTACCCGGATCTATGAGGTGCAGAAACCGATAGATAGCAAAAGTAATGCCCAGAAAAACCCCAAAGCCAACAGCACCCCTGCTGCTGCCAAGGTGGCAGAGGTAAAGGTCACCCCCGTTTTGGATTTGGAGATGGGGGGGCCTAAAAACCTGCCTGCACCTAATAATGCTAGGCCCAGGAGGTCCTCGGGTCAGTCACAGACAGGGAGCCAAGGAGGCAGCCCCATAAATGGGGTCCCTCGCTCTCCTGATTATGTAAGTCCCCGTTACAAGGGAAATCGACCCATCCTGGGTTATGTGTGGACTCCTCCAGCCCAAGGGGGGGGATCCAGCCAAGCACCTAACCCAGGGAACTTCCCTCCAAGCTTCCCACAGGAGGGCAGAAATTTACCAAACCCTGGGCAGAACTTTTTCCCCAGATATCCACCCGACTTTCAGCCCCAAAACCATCAATCCTTCTTTCCCCAATTCCCTGAGCCCAGACCACTGAATCCGGGAGAGGGGAGGCCAAGGGTGGAGGGGTACCCAAATCTTCCCAACCCGGGGTATTACCAGAGGAGGGACAGCTACCCTTCCCGGGATCAGCCCAGGGGAGAAAACAGGGCCCCGTATCAGCCTGAGCGGGTTTCCCAGTTGGAGCGCCAGGTTCAAAACATGGCGCGGGATATGGGTCACATACTGAGGGCTCAGCAGAACCCTCAGATCAGCATGCCGGCGCAGAACGCACCCAACTCTGGACCTGGTGCTCCAGAACAATGACGGGGGCAGCACCCCGATAACTCACCGGTTCCCAGGGAGGAGGCACAAAGGGAAGGGGGGTGTAAAGCCTTGGAGGAAGCTTCCTTCCTCACTTGTAAACAGCCCCTGGAAACCCAGGAACCGGAAACAAAATCCCTTGCCCCTGAAAGTCTGCCTCCTAAGGAGCAGAGGGGGGGTAGGAGAAACAAAAGACCCAAACAGACTCAGTTTGAGGAGGAAGTACAGATCTTCCAATTTGAGGGAGAGGGATCCTCAGAGGATCCTGGGAAAACGATCTTCTCCTTCAGAGAGGGGGGAACTCCTTCCAAAGAAAGATGGGTCCCTAGGGATGCAAATCCAGACTGGGGAGATGTGGAGACTGAGCTACCGCCGCCCACCATCTCATCCCAGAACCAACAGCAAGAAAATCCCCTGGTTCAAACCCATCCTGGTGACTGCCTCCAAAAAGGGGGGGGCGGCCCAGAACCGGAGCCAGGGGAACCCACAATGGCTCTGATCTCCAGTTGCCAAATTTTTCTTTCAGATTCCCAAGGCTCTCCACAGAATTCTGCCCAAATCTCTTCGCTAGCAATGTCCAAACCCAGAAAGTTAGCCCACCAGTTGTCCAAAAATGTACATTATCTGTGCCCCCTTGAGGAGAAGGAGGGAAGATATTATGCCCCGGTACAAGTACAGGGACAGGGTACAATTTTGGCACTGGTGGACACTGGATCTCAAGCTACCCTTCTGTCCAGAAGGGCCTTTGATGAACTGAATGCAGGAAGGGGAGAGAATTACCAAATTCCTCTCACCTCTCTTCCTGGACAACTGCAGAACTTTGACGGGAAGGAAATTCCCGTCGAGGGGACGGCAGACTTGGACATTAAAATTGGGCGACATAAGTTGAAACACCCGGTCATAGTTGTGACCCCAGAGGGCACCCCTTGTTTACTAGGGAATGACCTCCTGAGAAGGTTGTCACCCCTAATAGATTGTGTAAACAAGGTCCTCTGGACCCAGACTAGCCGACCAATAAAATTAAAACAGAGTGTCAACCATGTTAGTTTAAACGGCACCTGCCACATGGTTGAACAAAAATCTGACCAAGTAGAATTTCACTTCCAGAATAGCCAAATTCCAGACGTGACAGTAATAGCAGTAGGACAACAGACTGGTGATGGGGGGTCCTCTCTATTTCTGAAAATCAACCTTCCTTCCAGTCTAAAGTGGTACTCCACGCTGGAAGGAAACACTCTGAGATTCTATACTAATCCACAATCAGAAACTCCCACTCCTATAGTCCAGAAAGATGTGAAATCAGCTCAGAGCCTGGCTGATATTCAGCAAATTGGAGAGCAGTTGTTCATTCCTGTTCAGTTAAATGATGGGAAGGACTCTGTTCTCGCTCGAGTGTGTGTGAACAACGGTAAGAGCTTCATCAGCGAAGCCATGTTTCGCCAACTCCCAAAAGATCCAGCCATTCCCACCTTCAAACTGATAGACAAATGGGAAATGGACCTGGAAGCACCTAATTCCAAACATCTCCTGCCAAGCAGGTGTATGCTCAAAATCTCCATTGGCAACAAGAGCATAGTCCACAATTGTTGGGTCGTGCGAGACGTCACTGCCGCCTTTTACTTAGGCAGTGACATTCTCAATCGCTTTGCCATTAGTTTGGACCTAATAAACTTCAAAGCTTGGTCCCGATTAGCGGATAATCCCATGGGCTTTGATGATCCAGAAAAAGCATTTAGGTCAGCTCAATTGCTACCTTATGCAGTTGAAATTCAGGTTAAAGAGGAAGTCACCATCCCAGAAAGGACCCGACAATTCTCCCTGGAAGTGAAAGTTAAAAGGGGACAAGAGTTGAAAAACCCTGATGCTTACATACATCTAAATGCTTCTCTCCAACAGCAAGGGTTGGGGGTAAACCCAACACCATTAGTCAACATAGAACATGACACCATTCCAATAGAGGTGGATAACAGCGACTTAAAGAGTATTACTCTAGCCGCAGGCACCATTATTGGAATGGCGGTTGATGACCGACATTTCTTCATTGATCTTAGAAATGAACTGTTAGGACCAATCCCCAAGGACTGTTTTGACAGTGACAGTGAGGACAATACAACACCAGACAGGATTTTTACCCGGCATGGGGGGAACTTCCTGGTGTACACTTCCTGCCCTTATGGTAAGGAAGATGTGACTTGTGAATTCAGGAGGGATGAGGTGATTTTCCAGGTTCCTGAAGGCTGCCTTGCCCACCTGAAGCCTCCGGTCCAAATCAGCACTCTGACCAGGGACTTCTCCACCCAGCTGGAGGAGGCCGCGGAGATAGCCAAACCAGAAGTCTTTCCAGGCTTCAGGCAGATGGTGGAAGAGAGAGTCAACCTAGCTGATGCCTGTGTGACTCTGGAACAAAAGCAAAAGTTGAAACAAGTTTTCTTGGATTTCCAAGATCTCTTTGCGGTAGACTCATATGACTGTGGTCGCACTGACATCCACACAACAACAATCCCCACGGACCCTGGCATGACTCCTGTGTTTGTGAAGCAATATCGCTTGCCTCTCGCATCAATGGAGTCCCTTACCGAAATAATTAAGAACCTTGAGTCCCGGGGAATAATCCGTCCCGTCCACAGCACCTTCAATAATCCGGTGCTGGGAATATTGAAGCCAAACGGCCAGTGGAGACTCTGCGCCGACCTTAGGGAGCTCAACAAACGGGTCCATACTTCCCGATGGCCTCTGCCCTACATTGACCAAGGGCTGGCCCAGATCCAGGGGTCACAGGTATTCACTGCAATAGACCTGACCAATGGATACTGGACCGTGCCTGTCAGCAGGGAGGACCAATACAAACTGGCTTTTACCTTTGGGGCCAGCAGTATACATGGACCCGGACTCCCTTCGGATACCTCAACTCCGGCAATGAATTCAACATTTTCCTACATAAGGCCATGCCCGACCTGGGTGCGAGGGGTAACCTGGCTTATGTAGATGATGTCCTCATCAAAAGTTCATCTGTGGAGGAACACATAGCGGAGATCCGTTATGTTCTGACGCAGTTGAGGGCCGCCGGAGCAAAACTTTCCTTTCAGAAAGCACAGTGGTGTAGAAACCGTGTTAATTTCTTGGGGCATGAGATTACTCCTCAGGGTCTCTGTCCCCAGGAAAAGAAAGTGGAAGCACTTCAGAAACTGAAAGACCCCACAACTCTGCGGGAACTAAGGAGCCTCCTTGGACTGACTAATTACAGCAGAAAGTTCATTGAGGGCTACGCAGAGATCACCAGACCCCTGATTCATCTCCTGAAGGGGGGGGTCAAGTGGGAATGGGGTCCAGAACAAGCCGAGGCGGTAAAACAACTCAAAAGAAGCCTCTCACAAGCGCCTTGCCTAGCTTACCCTGTCAGAAACAAGGAGTTCTTCCTGGAGACAGGGTTCTCTAATACGTGCTTGACGGCAGTATTATACCAAAAGCATGACAAGGTCAATAAAGTAATCTCCTATGCGAGCAAAACTTTATCCTCTGTGGAGGAAAAATTCAACGATTGTGAGAAGGCACTCCTGGCAACGGTGTGGGCATTGAAGAATTACCGCCCGTTTATCCAGGGGGAACACATCATAGTGGAGACTCCACACCAGCCTCTGCAATATCTCCAAAGTGACAGAATCCGGGCCGGAAATGTGAGTAATTCCCGAATTACTTCCTGGATTCTGTCAATGCAAGGCTTTCCTGTGGAGGTCAGATATGGCCAAAACAAGAAGAGTCCCCTCGCGCAAGGTCTGGCTGACTTGCATGATTGTGCCAGAGAAAACTGTCTCGAGGACGAAAGTCTAAAAATAAAGGACAACATGGAGGCATACCTTAATTCCCCCCACAAAGTCTTTGAAGAAGACAAGTGTGAGGGAATGCCCACTGTCTATGTGGATGGGTGCTCTTACCATGTTGACAACGACGGGGAGAAAGAACTGGTGGCCGGCGTAGGGAATGCATGGGTGAATGAGTCCCCAGAACCCTCCGCTGGATACAAAATTGGTCCCCGAAGTAGTCAGGTGGCAGAATTGATGGCTGTGCATCAGGCCATCCTCACTGCTGTCCAGCATCAACTCCACGAACTGGTCATAATCACAGATTTGGATTATGTACGGAACGGGTTCGTGGAGCACCTGGTTAATTGGAAAACCAGAGGCATGTTATGTGCTAACAACAAACCCTTGAAACATGGGAAGTTGATCCAAAACATTGATGATCTGGTCACATCGAATGAGATGACCATCTATTGGAAAAAGATCAAGGGTCATTCCAAAGTAGAGGGACCAGACAAAACTGGAAACGACTTAGCTGATCAGCTGGCCAAAACCGGGGCCATCCAAGGGGATCTAATTGAGATTGAGTCCCTGTTGGGGGAAATCCAGGTCACTGCCATCACTAGGTCCCAGACAAATGCTCACAACGACCTTTCAATTGCACAATGGAGTAAGGAGACCCCTGATGCTGATTTGATTACAGCTCAGAAGGGGGATCCAATAATTGGTAAATTTTACCAGCACCTTGAGGACCCTGAGAACTTTCCCCTGACGGATACCGATTACATTGGGAAAGAGGACCTAAGAGTGTTGATGAAATGTCCAAAAATGTTCCGAATCCAAGACGGTTTGTTGGTAAGGAAATCCAAAGCTGGCCACGATCAGTGGGTGGTTCCTACCTCATTCCGAAGCCTGATGTTAAGTCACGCCCATGATGCGGCCACCGCCGGTCATAGGGGGTTTCACACAACATTGGAAATCTTAAGAGAGGTTGCATACTGGCCACACATGGGGCAGGACCTCGACCAATACTTGAAGGGGTGTCTTGTGTGTGCACAATTTCAGCCATCATCCCTTACGCACCGGGCGCCTTTACAAAAGAGGGGAATGACACTGCCATGGTCAGATTTACAAATCGACTTTGTAGGCCCTGTGATTCGCTCGGCTAGGGGGAATAAGTACATGTTGACTGTGACATGCTTGTTTACCAAGTGGGTGGAATGTCTCCCAGCCCCAAATTGCAAGGCAGAAACTGCAGCTGCCTTGATGATTAACCACATCTTTTCCCGTTTTGGTCTACCTCAAAGGATTGAGTCAGACAGAGGTAGCCACTTCACCAGTGAAGTAATGACAAAGATGTGGGAGATACTGGGGGTCAAGAGAAAGCTGCATATTGCTTATAGACCAGCTTCTTCTGGGGCAGTAGAGAGATATAACCGAACCATTGTGAGCATATTAAAGAAGTTTGTGGCAGATTCTGGGCCAAGTTGGGATATCCGATTACCTCTGGTCCTAATGGCTATCAGATCTACCCCTTCATCTGCAACCAAAATGTCACCATTTGAGTTGATGACTGGGCGCAAGATGGTGCTTCCTCAGCATTTGCTCTATAGGACCCAAGAGCAGACACTGATAAATGCCTCCACAACTCATGAGTATGTAGAGAATTTAAGGAAACACCTCCAACATGCTTTTGCGTATGCTCAGCGGAATCTAGAAAGATCAGCTGATAGCATGAAGACCCATTATGACCTGAAAACTTCCAGGAAGGAATATCAGGTGGGGGACCGGGTCTATCTATACAACTTCCAAAGGAACCAGGCCAAGCAGCGCAAATTTTTGCCTACATGGAAGGGACCATTCGAGATCATCGACAAGATCTCCCCTGTGGCCTACAAAATCCACATCCCCAAAGGTCCTTTGGCAGCGGGGGAAGACAAGTGGGTCCACATAAACCAGTTGAAATGTTGCCATCCCAGGCACACTCTGCAACAACTGGAGGAATCCTCTGGAATCCTAGCGGGTACTGTCTCAGACTAATTCAGTTCCAATCATAAAACATACCACATCTAGTCTCTAAAATATTGTGATTTGCATGAAACTGTCTCTTAGTTATACTGTTTTTTATCAAAATAAGAATGTAATGTTTCGTCATGATGAAATGCATATGCTGCCCCACTATCTCAACAGTGGTGGAAAAAGTCTATGAGTAGGTATTGCCGCTCTTCCTTTGTCGTCCTAGGAGAAAGAAAACCTGAAGACGGGCCAAGGAGGATGATACGGAGACCGGGAACGAAGATCCAATGGGCCCAGTGGACCGCCCAATATTCCCATCAGGACCGGCGAGGAGAACTGATCGATCAGTACCGGATGGAGAAGAAGATGCTGAACTATGCCATCTACAGAAGAGGAAGAAGATTATGCGGACAGACCGGTGCGTGGGTCAAAACCCTTGGGCACGCGACTCCCCATCGACTCAAATTCAAAGTGCAGTCGCGTGGGGGGGCTTGTTGGGTGTCCTGACCCACGTTTAAGCTATCATGCCACAACATTTGGTGCTGTGGGCTTAGAAAATTCAAGATGGCGGAAAACCCACATGTGCGCCGAAATCCAGGAAAGCTGCGCAGTTTGTGCGCATACCGAAATGGTTGCCTCACTTGCCACCCACCAGTGCGAGAATGAAAGGCCGGGTTGCCATGAGGGAAATGGGTTGCCAAAGGAAAAACAGTAGCGCCGGTTAGCTTCAAAGCGCTTTAAAATCACCATTGGACTACCCGCACAGTAGTCTGAAACCATTGGGAATGGCAATGCTGATTGCCAAATGCAACCTAGAATTGTTGGGAATTCATTTTCTTAAATCCCAAAAATGGGTGCAGTACCAGTACTCACCACTATCCAAAAGCCGGCAGTTTAAAACCACCCTGTGTTTCTCTGAAGGCAAGCCAAAGTGCCTATTTCAAACATTGCAATATGTGCAAAATATTCACTGAACACCAGCAGACATTTGGTAGAATGGAGTTTTGTGTGCCTACAAAATCTGGGAAATGAAGAGCCCAGAACAATGCTTATAACAAAACTGGCTGAGCTATGGAGTCAGCAGTTTAAGTTGCACTGGATTTAAAGACACTAAAATCGAAAATGTTTAGATTAAATGAGTGACCTATGTTTGGTGTCACATGCCTTTGTAACTGTTGAAATGTCATAGTTTTGCACTTAGAATCAGCATTCTAGCTGCATATGTAAAAATGTTTAGTTTTATTTGAATGCAAGAACTGGGGAACAAAAAGTGACATTTTATCTGAAACTGGCTTAAGGAACTGAATTCTGCCTGGCAACTACCCCCATCAGGAGTGAAATTTGAGTCACAGCTGAGTTCCCAGGCAACCTTCCTTTTGCTGCCCACACTAAGGATATGCCATCTATCTGATAATTGAATTACCTGTGCTCTGCAGGAGAGTGAACAAAGCCCTCTTCACTCAGGCAAAGGTTTTTATTACCGCAGTCGTAAAATGTAGCTTCCTCTTGGCAGGAGCTGGGAGGGGCACTGCCTGTGAGAGCAAGCTGGCTTGGCAAAACTGGATTAACCAGAAATTCAACCTTGTGCTGAGGGTAAACCACACCCCTTTGGAGCCAGAACATAACTTTAAAAAGATGAATAACTCATAGAGCGGACATGTGAAAATTTTATAAATGACACCATAATTCTTGTGATTTTTCTGCCCACATTTTAAGAGGTTTTTCGACCCGGTGGCATGTTCAGGGGGGTGTCAGCGGAAAAGTGGATATTACTCTAAATGTATGCATGTTAAAAGTCTGAAACTTCATCAGTTAATGTCCATACTCCCTGCGCACATGTATGTAAAGTTGGGTCAATGTCAGAAATTGAAAAATCATTTAAAAAGTGAAATATGTGCCATTTCTGAATGCAAGCTCCCAGGAAGAGCAGAGTTTGAACAGGGGATACCTCCTGTAATGCATGATGGGTGCATATGATTTTAAAACAATATGTACCTCTGCAAATATGTATTTGTTTCAAATCTAGATTTGTGTGTAAGTTGACAGGAGGAGTGGACTTTCTGCAGGCTGTAAAATGACATCACTCTGACTCACAGTTCATTCCCCAATCAAATGATAAATGGAAGTTTGACCAATTAGAAGCTGAGAGAGAGGTAGGGTCAGTGATGCTAGAACACACCCACATTCTAAACACATAAAAGCAGACAGACAGGACAGATAGGGACCTTCAATTCCATTTGCTGCAACGCGCTCTGCCGGACCATACAACATCCAGAGATCCAGACTTCAAATTCATCAAACCTCCAGAGAGCCAAACTAGAGACTTCAATCTATCCAGAACTAGAGACCCAGACCAGAGAACCAGAGAGAGCTGACCCAGATCACTGTGAAGTGCAGAGACCAGAGGCGAGTTTAAAACCTGACCAGATCCATGGCGAGGCCCATTTCACTCAAGAATATAGTGTGAGTACCTAGAAAACTGTGCAGAACCAATCTCCTAGTTAAATGATATAATTCAATCCTATTTTAATCTAAGTAGAACTGTCTCCTAACTGTCACCTGTCATTTGTAAAGCTGTCACTTGTCATTTCTAGTTGCAAGCTGCACTTGTCTTTTGGAACTTTAAAATTTCAAATCTGAAAAACGACCTTTATTTAATCGCTCATATCTCCGCAACCGTTTGTGCTAGAGACTTGCAGTAACTTTCATCTTGAAGCTGAGATCCTAGGCTTTCCTAGGACCCCAAAACGATAGGGATAGTCCTTGTGGTTCCTCTGTAATAGCGCTCGGCGCATTCGCGAATTTTACCGCGATTTGCAAATTTCTTCACATGTAAAAACTGCGGCTGCTTGCCTTCCATTTGCCAGAAATTCGTTTAACCTGCTAACTATCCCTGCATCATTGCTAGTGTGAGCCTGGACTAATATTAACTAGATACCAATCACCCTGAACCTCTGAAAGGGAATTAAAAGTATTTTAGCATACTTTTCAATTCATTGCCAGCACATATCAAAGCAATTTGGGCCTGTGTTTTTAAACTTCTGTTGTCTAAGCTTGCTGGGGTGAACTGAATCACATTTGATTGCATTTCTGAGAACTGTGTGTTTTCCTTCCATTTCCTTGCCTTGCATCAAGGGGGGGAGGGGATTGCCAGAGAAAAGTGATTACATTGTTTGGTTGAAATCATATTGAGTATTTTCTGTACTGCATTCATTGAATATTGCATCCACCTGAGCTTACATAAAGCATCCTCTACCACATTATACTTTTGTTCCTATTTACCAGTGTGCTACCTTATCCATTTCATGTCAACTCATTAGTGATTATAAAGAAGTGTGCTAGTGCCAGATTCTCCGTTGTTGATCTTTATCATATCAGATTAAGTGTGCTATTCAATTATTAATTTATTATAAAGTGGGATATCTATATCTATTGTTTAATTTATCAAATAAACCTTTTAACTTGCAAAACAGAACTACTTCTTGGCTCAGTGGGGTCAGGGGGATTCCAAGAGAGGGGTGTTATATAGGGGTAGTCATCCAGAACGCATGAACTGGACATAAAGATATATCAATAAGGGTTTTCATTCAGTATTATAGACCAGGCGTTGACTTAGCTGTAGTGTTGAATTGAATCCTCTTACAACATGCATGACAATGTGATAAGTGCAAGTGGGTGGGGGTAGGGGGACAAGTGCAGAGTGGGATATCCACATGGGTGTGGAATGGCAAGTGCTGGTCAGGCCAAGGTGGCAAGTGCCAGGGGAAAGAGCCGGGAGGGGGGAAGAGTGCAGTGGACACGGAGGACTAGGGCATGTGCTGGCAAAGGATGCTGTCAGGGACTGGTGGTGGGTGGTCTGGTACCTGTATGACTCTGAAGGAACCAGGCCCCAGTCGCAGCAGCAGGTGCAGAGTTTAGCGAGGGAGGGGGAGAGGGAAGGAAGAGGAGAAAAGGAAGGTCTTAAGAAGTTTCCAGAACTTAAGAAGTTCCGGCTCAAGTCTGAGGGGTGGAGGGAGGCTGTTCCACAGGGAAGAGCCAGCCAAGGAAAGGGATCTACCTCCCACTCTCTGCTTGGAGAAACATTTGACCTGCATCCATCTTGTCGAGATCAAAGTCAGAAACCAAGCCTCATTATCCGTTTGGTTTACCGGCAGGATACCACCAAACTGTAATAGTCCAGAGGACTCCATGGGGGGAATTGCCAGTATTACCGGCACCGGTAACACCTGTACCAGTAATACTGGCTGTTATTTGCCAGTGGGGTGCCTGACTTAACTGCAGTCCATGTCTGAAGGTAAATCAGGGGTACAATGTCCTTTCATCGCCTGCAATTTCATCCCCTGCCATTTCAACGTGAACATTCTAACGAAAACGCTCATAAGATTTTTTATGGGGATGGGAAAGGGTAGATAAGCGGGTGGGGTGGGTGGGAATAGCTACAAAATAGGTGGGGGGAGGGAGGTTTGCGGGGAACCCCCCCCAAAAACAGAAAAAAAAAATTGAACGTTTTTGGGGTAAAATTGCAGGCAATGAAAGAACATGGAACCAAATCAGGCTCCCCCACCGGCAAACTTGGAGTATGCTAGTACGGAAACGTGCCGGTAAACAAATTACCAGCACATTAATTGTAGACCAGCATACTCAGAATGTGGGCCCAGGACACCGTTCGAAAATATCTTTTTAAAAAATCAATGAATGATGACATGTTAACCCATTTTTCAAATCACACAAGATCCAAGTTTAGATACCTTTTATTGTACTAATTGAAAATATAGTGCTGAGATGGTAAAATGTCCCTTGAGACATCTACATCAGATGGTGGTCACACAATGATAAGAGAGAATTGTTTACTTTAAACTCCGATGCCTGCAGCAAGAGAACACATGGAAGTGATTCATCATATGGCCACCTTGTCTGCAGAGCCATACATCTGCAATCAGAACAGACACATAACTTTACTCATTGGAAAGCAATTGTCATTTCAAGCAGTGTGCAGAATTATATTTTCAGTAAGCACATGACTTTTGCATGTAGTGTGTCTACAAAATTAAGCAGTCGTAGGAGTGCGTCAAAGTAAATATTAAAAAAAATGTACATGGTTGAGCAATCTTGAAAAGCAAGATTTAAAAGCACAACATTTGAAACTAGGGTGTGTGGAATTGCACTTAACTGATACAGTCTAAACGTCTTTATAGGCATGCTTACATTTCTATTGTTGTGCATTTTGTTGAGATGTTTCCCATTTCATCCAGTTACGCCACAGTTATGCATTTGTACAAAAGTGCTGTGTTTAGTAGGAGCTGCTGACTCAGCAGATGGTTCTTGAAACAAGCCAGTGCGTTTATGAAAAAGGGCAAGATGTGTCTGTTCATTCATGCAAAAGGTCCAGGCCTTAACACATGCGTAGTTGTACTTTTTAAGTCAAAGTTACCCCTTGCTCTGTGACTCGATCAATGTGTTTACGTGAAAACAATTGGTAAACAATCTGACATCATACATCTGCTTATGTTCTAATTTGAGTGCCTTAAAATGTGTAATTGATTTTTTACCGAGGACATTAGCATGTGGGAATTAAGTGAAGGTGTTTGCCATCACAGCATCACATATTTGCTCCAGGGGTTACTGGCCCTGGCCTCGGTGAGTGCACACATTTAATTTTCTCTTGGTCAAAAAGGGACCATACTGGCCCCTCTTCTCCCCACCAGACCAGGTGGTGAGGTGCTGCGCAACCTGCAAAAATAAATTGTTGTAAACAGAAGATGGGCTATAACCTGAGTCCTTACACTAAACCTTCAATGAAAGTGGATTTTTAGAGACACCAACGTGGCGCCTCTTTATTTATAAAAATAAAAACACTTACAGGGGTAGTTTGGTCAGAAATTGTGTTGGCCCAATCAATAGGTCATGTATTTTAGAGCATAAATCAATTGTTTAAAAAAAAAAAAATCCAAAGCAACTTACCCGAGTTTTCTCTCACTTAAACACATGTGAAAACGATAGGACGGGTTTGCATCTTGTGCTAATCTCATTTGTTGATCCATCGCCCTGAGTTCAAGTGCTCTCGTGGCACTAATTCAGATCACCACCCTTCAAGCTGACATCACTAGATGCTAACCATGAGGTCCACCTATTTTAATGACGTTAGTGGGTAGCACAGACAAACGTAACCTTTCATCACCAACATCATAACATTTTCTAACGCAGAACCAGGAACATAAACATGCATATCCACCAACAGACACAAACCTTTTCTTTCTTTTCACAAAAATGATAAATACAGTTTATTCTGAAGAAAACAGCAATAGTCGGGAGCATAAAACGTACTTTTAATTTTGACATAACACATTTAAGCAGGTAATGATGACAGGCGCACATCGGTATAATATGACTATGTAAAATCGAGAATGCAAATATATATTTCAGTACCTAATTTATAAATGTATATACACAGTACATATTTATGTTAACTATCAATTTAAGTTACAATTAACACATACAATGTTTATTATTTGTGTCAAATTGAACATTCACACATCACAACGTTAATCAGGTAGCATACAGCACACTTGCCATCCTCACTTGCATAAATATTATTTAAAATTGTGCTTACATTGTTTCTTGTGTTTCCATTCTCCCTATGTGACGGATGACCAAACGCTTCAAAAAACAGATGTCAGTAATTTAAACGTAACATTCCTGCGTAAGCTTTCAATATAGTGAATCTTATCACTTCTTTGTGGATATTCAACACATTTTGGGCTTCAAATTGTTAGTGCAGTGGATTCAAGAACACATAGCAATGCAACCATTCATCCAGCATTCACACTGTGTTGGAGGGAGTTTTGTTTTGGGAAAATTGTCACAGAATTTAACAATATTAATGGCAAGCTGTGCAGTGAAAAACAACAAAATATTTCAAGTATCCCACATATGAAAATATTTACTTCCATTTGAATCTTATCAATGTGCCTGGTGCCGCAAGATTTATGTATTCTTTCAGAGATGATCCTAGGTGAGGTGTAGACAGGCTCAGATTTCCCTATGCGTCAATAGGGCAATGCCCGAAAAATATGGTGTGGGGCTGTTTTTTAGGCCAAAGTGGGCCACTGATTTTCTGAAATAAACAGAATTTTAATACAAAGCGGTGCGTTAATATATAGAGATGGCACAGATGGACTGGGAAGGGCGGGGGAGGGACCAATTCGTCCCAGGCTGGTTGCACTGTTGCAGTCAGGGAAATACGTGCAATGTGCAACAATAAAAAGAAAACAAAGTTTACATCACTAAAGTTCCAGCATTCCTCAAATGAGTGCAGTTTTAAAAGGCTTACTGGCTTCTGTGTATGTCTATTCCCGAAATTATATTGGTTGTCCTTCACATGTGGACCTTCACAGTAAGATGAAAATGTGCACCCTCTTATCCCCACCAGACCGGCCAGCGGGAGTGAGGGCATGGGAGTCCCGCTGTATCCTTTTTGCTGTTTTGGCCCAGGAGGGCCTCCATTGCTAAGTTCGTTGCTGCTGGCCATGCCCCTGCCACCAGAAAATGCTTGGAATGGGCCCACCAGGGTGAAAGGGTCGCAGGAGTCCCACCCTGTCCTTTTGCGATTCTGGCCTAGGAGGGCCTCCATTGCCAGGTTCACTGTTGCTGGCCATGCGCTCTGACACCAGAAAACGCCAGGAACCGGCCTGCCAGGGTGAAAGCCCACTGGAGCAAGGGTGTGCGTGTACTGCTCATCAGCGCCTGTGGGGTGAAGACACCCACCTAGACATCTACCCAAGTCTACACATTACTGAGGTCCAAATGTACAGAGAATTAACCTATGAAGCACCTGTCCAGGTGAGAGGGTAAGCACGTGCCAGGAGATGAGCAGGGTTGACCAGAGTTTTGCCCTTTGTGTATGAGATTGCACGAGCGCCTGACTCTGCTTAGCTTCCTTCCTGAACTTAAGTCCACCCAAGCGACTCAACCTAAGCTATCCCCTCCAGTATAACTACCCAGACACTACTGTTGCTCCTGTTTATTATGCAGGACTGTCCAAGGATAAAACAGAGAATATTGGCAGTTAAGCACCTGATAGCAAAGGGCCCCTCTACATGCGGTGCAGGCAGTGGTACTGGCGCAGTGAAGGAAAAAGCTGATGATGCCTCTGAATTGACGGGGTTAGAGTAGTCACTGATTAAAGAAATAAACCAGTACTTTGCAACCAACCAGGATCAGGATGCTTGGGGGGACAGCGAACAAAGCAAGTATCAAACCACACACCCCTAATATCAGCAGATTGACCACCTGTAGCCCCAAGTCCCCGGGCAAAGCCAACTCAGCCAAATCAGCAGTTGCTGACATCACATGATCAATACCTTTTCCTTAAATGATTGAGGGCCAGTCCAGTGCCCAGGGGGGACATAATCGGTGTGAAGAGGGGGCAGAGGGTGGTAATGGAGGACCTTCATCTATCCCGGTTCCTGAGGCATTGATACCTAACAAGCGGCCTTCTACTAGCCCCATTACTGATACCCCTCTAATCAGCCCAATTATGGACAGAAGTGTCTTGGTGCCTGTGCAATCTGTTGATCTGGTGACAGTTGGTTAGAATTGTATTATTAACCCTGTTTTGAATAAAGCTATGTGGGGTGGGGCCTGCTATCTAGGAAAAGCCCAATGAGAGACCCAAAAGATAAGGCCCAGAAGACTTCCAAAACAGATCTGATACCTGCACTATACCCAGACTTGAATAGACTTTCTCAACCAATGGACTTAATGGATTTAATGGAATTTGAAGGTGTGGAGGAAACAGACCAGAACATGAGGAAGTTGGACAACTTCTATGGGAGTAGCCCTTTGCTGAGCTCCAGTTTTGTATGCACTCCCATACCACCTGATCCACACATCAAGCATATTGTTGCCCCAGTTGCCATGGGGGCATCCATAGTTTGTGGTTACAAATGCAGCTTTGTTTTGTCTGAACTTGAAGAGGTAAAGAGGCTGCTACTGGCTCTCATAGAGGCCCATGGCAGAGGGGGACCATTGGTGAGGGGTTACCATTGGGTCTGCTGGACACAACAGGGGCCAATAAACCATCTAGGATGATAGCCCATTGCAATCCCAGTGTCCCCACAAGTACGACAAGCCCATTGGTGTAAGTAGAGCATTTATCGGCTCTGATAGGGGCAAGGTGAACCAGGTGCCCTTGGTCCCAATCAGCCCTGGTTGTCTCATGCTGACACCTAAACCGTCAAACCAAACTGCGCATTTGCTCAAGTAACCCACATTTAAGTAGGCAGATTAGGTAGCTAGAACCAACACACTACACGACAAGCCAGCTGCCATAGTTGGCCATGCAGCTCAAAACTATGCTTCAAACAAAGTTTTCCCTAGGGCCCGTAGAGCAGTGCACAGCCAGTGCCCCAAGAGGGGTACAGTATGCCTGCACCAGATCCCCAAACTGTCCTGTAACCAGCAAGAACCCAGGGAAGCTTTGATAAATAAATGTTTGTATGCACTGGCTTAGCTCTGTACATGACTGCCTATTCGTAACTCGTGAGGCCATCTTAAATCGCACTAGATTACATTATCAGGGGGAGAGCGCCTGTGATTCCATCCAGGTAGAACTTCAGGATCAGAGAATAGCCATTGGCATGCTGGGAATCAATATGAAACGTTGCCCAATATCCAACTTCAAAATCTTAATTAGTCCACTTTGACTACAATATTGATTTCTCATCTACAACGAGTCCCCACAACCCTGTGCTATCTGGGGATAATGCACTACCACTGGGGAAAAGGCCCTTGGGCAACTGCAGGTAGACATAGGCGCTTGGAAGTTAACTGACTCTGGGATGATGTGATGGCGATTGATGGGACTCGGGTAATCATTAACGTGATATTACATGATGGAGGGATGCACTGATTGTAGTTAATTTTGTTATGTTTATTTGTTTATGCCAGTATGTACTTTCATGGCCTTACGACTGAATGAAGTTATTTGATGATTATGAATGTGCAAAGACCACAGGCGCCTGTTCTTAGTGCACATTGGCAAGACATATCCCTTTGCTCGTTATTTTAATGTTGTCTGACACTGTGTCACTTAAACCTTTGCTATTGCTATCTGCAGCACCTTATCATGATTCCTACTTTCCAGCAAGGTTAGACTTCATTTATTTTATTTATTTATTTGTAAAGCATCTACTCAAAAAGCAGTGTTTCAAGGTGCCACAAGACAAAAAGGGGTGAGGGTGTCAGGGAAGAAAAAAACAATAACAATCCTACTAGGCCTTGTGTCATTCGGATCATGGAAAAGCCGTAACAAGAAGTGCAAGGGGGAGGCAGTTGGCAGGGGGAGGTGTAGTTTGGGGCAGAAGGATAAATGCTATGGTGGGAGGGATGTGTCTGGCAAGAGGATGTATACAAGTGCAGGGGGAGGAGGCAGAGGAGGGGAAGAAGATGGCCAGTGGTGCTAGGCAAGTGCAAGGGGGAGGCCAGGTGGGCAAGTGCCAGGGGAAGCAGGGGAGAGGACCCCATGCAAAGCTTGAGGACAGGGGAGGACCAATCTCAGTAGGGATGCACACCCCGCTAGGATTGGCAGGGGAAAGGGGCCCTGAAGGGCAAGTGCAGGTTGTGGGGGGAGCAGGAAGACCGGGTGCTGGTGTATACTGGGTGTGGAGGGCCTGGTGCCCTGTGGAGCTCAGAAGGGACCAGGCAGCCAGTCAGTGTGACAGGGGAATAGCAGGGGCGGGGATAAAGAAGAGAAAAGTTGAGTCTTGAGAATCTTCTGGATCTTAAGGAGATTAGGCAGAAGCCTCAGAGGGACAGGGAGGTTGTTACAGAGGGATGCTGCTGCTGAGGAAAGAGATCTACCCAAACTTTCTGCTTGGAATAGCATCTGATCTGCAGAGAATTGCAGCTAGATGACCAAAGTTATCTAAAAGGGAGGTATTTAGGGAAAGAGTCTGATGTCTGGGGCCTATGGCCCCAGAAAGCCTTGTGGATGATGCAGAGGATCTTGAACTTCATCCTCGCAGCCACTGGGAGCCAGTGGAGATATTTCTGGGCTTGAGAGATGCGGTCTCTGGGCTTGAGGCCAATGATAAGTCTTGCAGTCCTATTCTGGATTAGGTAAAGCGGGCAAAAGGAGGATTTAGGCAGATTGAGGAAGAGGCTTTTGCAGTAGTCCAGCCTGAAGACAACCAGAGCTGTGGAGACATTGAGGTTCTGTATGTCTGCTGCTCCAATTTTCTTCTTAGTTTCTTCAATTATTGTGAGTTTATTACAAATAGGGCTCAAAATTAGGATTGGATAAAATGGAATTACAAGCAGGGCCTGGGTATGCAGCATTACGGTCACCAGGAGCTACCACTATGGAACAAGGAGCTATTTTATAGCATTACATTAGTTGGCCTGGGGAAGCCAAAAGTAGCTGTAGCTTGTGGTGACTGTTGGTTTTAAGCTCACTAGTCTCTTCGAAATTTGATTTGAGTCACATATTTGAAATAATCAGACTGAAATGTATTGTTCTAATGTACATCAATTATATTGATGGTAATCCATACACAAATCAAATAAAATTAGAAATGTTAAGCCCTTTCTCGTGCCATTACTTCAGAAACAGTAATTCATTAAAAAATAAACATTATTTAACAATTACATCTCAAGTGACATACTATTCCATTTATTGTACAATGACAACAGTTTCCAAACACAGTACAAACGCTTGTTACTGGCTTTGTAAAACATTGTGAAGAGAGCCACACATTATTTGAATCATTAAGTCAAGCTTTCAACATGTTCAGGTTTGGGAGGGAAAACATCTTTTGCGCTGTTCTGTGGCATAGACTGTGCCCTGCAAACAATTTCTGGAGCAATTCTGGAGCATGGCCAGCACATTCAATGTCAGATTTTTCACAAATACAAAATCCATCTGCTGGAAGATTGGTTCTGCCACTCACTGTTTGCTTCTTTTGGTAAACTCCTTGTTGTGACGAGGCATCCCAAAAATTCCTGCAGTTTTTTATTGTTCCCTTGCAACGTTCTCGTTGTGTCCAATCTTGTTCTCGCCTCCATACCATCTATGCCAAAATGCAACCTTTTAGGCCTGTACTTGAGGTACATATTATGGAACACCTCCATATATCCAAAGTGGCAGAATTCGGAGAGTCCCCTAATGTCTCGTGAAAGTGTTTTGTCGTACACAATCTTCTCAAGTGCTGTGTGAGGAATGGAGCCTAAAACCAACCACCTTTTCTTATGCTCCTGCTCCTTGCTCAATGGTCCATGTGCAGATTTGTGCAAATGTTTGTGTTCTATCCAAGAGTGTATGTTAGAAAAATGGTGCATCAATGAATGCCATTTTTCAAGTAGAAAATCTACAGATTCATCACAAGTTTTTGAGCTCCACCAAAGATGGTTACTGATAGACTGTGGCCAATTTAAAATGTTTTCTGTAGCCTTTCTTTTTCAGCAGCTGTAATGTTTTTCAAAATTGATTTTGCGATGTGCCAAACATCATATTGATGCTTTATGTCTGGGAACTGCTCTTGCATGGCCTTGGCTATTGAAACATGCCTGTCAGTGGCTATCAGGTCTATTTGTATTCCTCTGGATTGGAGAAGTTGAATGGATTTAATTAAACCATATTTTTCCATGGCAACAGACGATGTACATTCAGATACTTGCACAATGACTGAACTCACTATTTCTTTGGTTTCCATGTCTGGGAAGTGGTAAGTGCAGTATTTAGCAGAACAAGCCTGGACTGTAACACTGTGCATCACCAGCAAGCCAGAGACTTTTGCCAGCGAGAGCATTGTCCATTCACCTATGTTTGAGTGTCCATGCCTGGCTAATAGAGGGGAACAAGATATCCTTCTGATATTTGTAGGACTGTGTTTTTGAAAGAAACTCAAGTCCCACAAAGTTAGAAAAACATGAAATTGTGCTGTATGTTGATCCGCTAAACAACAAAGCAGATGAACAAAGTACATTTCCAGCAGGCACTTTTCCAAGTATAGGTGGAACAGACCATGAAAATGAGTTATGGTGGTGTACACAGCCACCCTTGATCTTCAGATTGGTGACTTTGACTACACGAGTAAACTTTACCAATGGCTCCCCACAAATCCTCCTATGAAATTCATGATCACATTTAATCATTTTCATAATCTCTATAAGGTAGCAGTCGAACACAATCTATTTTCGTTCCTTTAATAGCCAATCGTCCATAGGTACAGTGGTTTGCGATTCCATGGTGTTGGATAAGTCCTCAACACTAGGAAGAGTGAAGTTCACATCACAAGCACAATCATCAAACAGTAGAGAAGATGCTTCGGTTATTTCTGTGTATGATATTTCCAATTTGTCCACATGTATTGGGGAAACAGGGAAAATGTTCTGTTTCTTAGATAGCATTTTTTGAAGATGGCGTGGATTATGTAAACGGTTCTGCAAGCAATTTGTAAACATCTTCTGTATTGTCTGTTTCTTCTGGGTGACATTGTGTGCTGTAAAAATGATCCAGGGTTACTTTCCATGGGTCACTGCTGACATTCAATTCAAATTCTGGTCACTGGACATCTGCATCATTACACTGAATCTTGTGAGGACCATGCTGAGCATCAAAATGAAGCTGTAACCAATTGACAATGGTTTGGCAAACAACATTAGTTTGTGTAATTGTCTGAGTCTTTATGCTCCTCTTCTTCCTAGGCCTCTAATCAAAGAGAATAAAAACATGTTTAATTTATAACACACATACAGAATTTATGAATTACAACATGAACATGTAATATCAATGAAATAACTGATAAACCACTTATTTTCCTTAAAAACCTTTCTGTTATGTAC
The DNA here is from genome assembly GCF_040938575.1 of Ambystoma mexicanum. Taxonomy (NCBI): domain Eukaryota; kingdom Metazoa; phylum Chordata; class Amphibia; order Caudata; family Ambystomatidae; genus Ambystoma; species Ambystoma mexicanum. Next base: position 349,682,772 of record NC_090922.1, read on the forward strand.
CCTTGTTTTCTGAATTTTCCTTGAAACAGTCAACTTGGATTTGCTAACCACCAGACCAAGCTGAAAAACAGCATTTTGAAATTGTATAAACCTTGAAATGTACTCTTCCACTTAAAGGAATGGTTCGGTCAGAAAATATTATTGTCCCAATGGTTCGGCCATGTGTTTTTAACCATAAATCGATCGATCGTACAAACATTTCCTATGCACTTTACCCGAGTTTTCGTCTCTTGAACACAAGTGAAATCAGGCAGCAGGGTGCGGCCATCTTGTGATAATCTTATCACTTGCCGCATTGCCCTGGGTGACCTGCGTTTGCCGCACTAAATCATATCCCCCGCCCCTGAGCCTGACATCACTAGGCGCGTACCGCCCATTTCACAATGCCAAAGCACGTCTCGTGTCAACATCCTCTGCGCCTCAGCTAATGACGTGTCACCATGGAAATGGCAGGAAGCCTCTTTCCTCGATAAGTATAAACAGAGCGATTCACAACACACAACAGCAGATTTTCTTTTCCATTCCCCTCACTGTATTTCTTTGAGTATTCTGTGACTCGTTTCTGTGCTCTGGTCAGCTACCTTTGTTGCTTGTAGCCCGTGTGAACAGATACCAGTACCACCGCTATAAATTATTTTCATTTGTTTACCACACAATGGCAACCATAATGCCCTACCTGTACGAGCCTGAGTATTCCGAGGAGGAATTACTGGAAAGAGCAAGCTGCGTAAACGATGGGGCTTTGTACGACAGTTGCGTGGACGTTTCAACAGATGAAGAGCCTGGGCCTAGTCGCATGGACGGTGTTTCCACCTGGTGTACCTGCAATCAGTGCGCACTAATGCCAACCGAGGAGGAGAACTGCTGCTGCTGAGAAAACTCTGGATGCTTGTCCTACATATCGCAAGGCGATCCACAGCCGCAATGCCCTCATAATCCAAGTAATGAGTAAGTATAGTCTCGTTGTGATGTCAGTTAGGCCACTACTATTTCATGGTTGTCCCCTATGTTCTCATAACTTCAATATATCATTGTCATATCAGTTTAGTGTTGCAATTCTCTAGTAATAAATGCATAAAAGTCGTTCAATAATGTGCAGTGTCTAGTTAGCATTTGTCCTGGCAAAAATGCAATTGCTTTCAAAAATTGTCATTGGCAACTAAGGTTTAATACACTTATCTTGGTCATTTAAAAACAGTTTGTATCTTTCTCTTTCACAGGTAGTACCGGCTGGTGGCCTATCGTTCGTGCACATGGTGGCTTCATGGGAGGCTTGGACACCGCGTTCGACGAGTAATACCTGCCGGTGTCGTTGGTGCCATTTGACAAACATTCCCCAGTGACAGCGGTCAGTACAGGGGATTTTCCCTCGCTAAGCTGCAACCAGACCTTTACAATGTGTAGTATTTCTGAGCCATCAAAATAAGAAAATAAAATAAAACACAACATATTTTTTATCAATGGTTGTTTCAGTTTTTAAGTGAATCAAGTGTGTTTCCATTCAGCAGTGTTTCCGGTACCTTGTCTGCACGCCCCCCGGCCCATCCATCCCATCCCCCACTATCAAATGCAGTTCGCATCAGTGGATGTGCGCTGCCATGGGGTGCTGACAGTGGCGCGGACGGCCAAGGTGCCAAACAACATGTACACTTCAAAAGGTATCTTACGCCCTGGGGCCATTGTTCACATGGCCTCCTCAGACCCCGTGTCTCCAGGCAGGCTCTGCTGAAGCAGACTGTGCCCCTGCAATACACATAATACCACGACATATACACGTCATTCATTCACAAACACACCCCTTTTTTATTGATTATAAACCACTTGATATTTACCATAAGAACATCTTTGAGCACTGCAAGTCAACTCGTGAACGTGCTACTCTGTGACCGCTTCAAGTGAACTTGTCAGTGTGCTTCCTGTGGACATCTCCCTGTTCTCCTGCCACTAATTATTCTGCTTGCTGAATCCAACTGTTTGTTGGTCAAGGTAAGGGCATGTATCCTAATCATATCTCCTTCATTTGTCAATTTATATCTATTTCGAAGTAACGTACTCAGTAGTGCTATGATAATTTGTATCATTGTTATTGACTTGAGTTTCTTTTGTTATGTTATCAATATATCTATTTTTATCATTGTCAATTGGCATCGTATTGCATCCTTCGCAGACCGTGTCTATAGTATAAGCATGTTTCCTTTTCGTGCATGATAGAACATTCAAGGGACAAGTAACATGTTCTGATTTTCAACACATCAATGAATCGTTTGTGAAATTTATCCCATAATACAGCTGCACACGCTGCACTGGTTTTGCTGTGGTGCCCAAAAGAAAGCGTGCAATGAACAATGTATGGTCCATTTAATTCTTTCTCACATGTTCATGCAAAATAATTTTCTAATAATGTTGACCTTTATTTTGCAGAATTTACAACAATGCTTGCATGTTTTATTTTCGGTTGCCCTTCGAAGACCCATGACAAATCCGAAGGCATTACAATGCATGTATTCCCTAAGACTGTTGATCGAATAAGAGAATGTGTCAGACATTGCGGATATCCACCGGAAGAACTTGAAAGTAGAGTCAAACAAGTTTCAGAGGACAAGAGGGGTCATTGATACTGCATCTGCAGCCTACACTTCAACCTGGATATGTACGACACATCCTTGTACACAAAGAGGAATCAACTGAGAACAACTCGATAATTGCTCCCAAACGCTATTCCGACTTTATTCGTTCACATGCCACCACAGGTGAGACACGCTTCCAGATGTAGGTTTATGCTATATTATGTTATATGCTATATTTATGCTTATGCTATGCATTTACATAAGCATTATTTTCTCGTATTCAGTCTCCTTACAAGCCACTTTTTAATGTTTGAATTTCTAAATCGAATAATACTTTCCCTTTACAACTCCATGACTACCCACCGAATATGAAGCAACAAGATTCAACATCCATGTTTGGCCTGGAGTCATCAACCACTTCGAGCGCGTATCAGGTAATCTTACCTAGCTATTCTGTTCCAGACTGGTTTTATGCACTGAATTCTAGATAATGTGATCATATTTTCGCAACGTATCATTGCTTCACACAATGTTTATTGTGGTTTGATATTGATATGAATCTTTGTCGTCTTTCCAAATTGTGTGTCCAGTTTCCAATATTTTCGTCCTTACTAATGCAAGTACTGTGTTTCAGGGAGATGCTGAAGCGTCCACTACAATTACAACATCCCTCATAGTAGATCCAGTGCCAGAGGTATTTGTCTTCACATTTCAATTGGACGAGATAATCTGATCATATTTACATATAGTGTAATTGTTTTACACAATGTTTCATTCGCGCTTTACTATTGATATGTACCTTTGTCGTCTTTCCAAATTGTATGATCAGTAGCCAATATTTTTGTCCTTACTAATTCAAGAACTGTGTTTCAGGGAGATGCTGAAACGTCCACTACAATTACAACATCCCTCTTAGTAGATCCGGTGCCAGTGGTATGGGTCTTCACAGTTCAATTGGATGAGATAATCTGATCATATTTACATATCGTGTAATTGTTTTACACAATGTTTCATTCGCACTTTACTATTGATATGTACCTTTGTCGTCTTTCCAAATTGTATGTCCAGTTTCCAATATTTTCGTCCTTACTAATGCAAGCACTGTGCTTCAGGGAGATGCTGCAGCGTCCTCTACAATTACAACATCCCTCTTAGTAGAAACGGTGTCAGTGGTATGGGTCTTCACAGTTCAATTGGACGAGATAATCTGATCATATTTACATATGGTGTAATTGTTTTACACAATGTTTCATTCGCACTTACTATTGATATGTACCTTTGTCGTCTTTCCAAATTGTATGTCCAGTATCCAATATTTTTTCGTCCTTACTAATGCAAGAACTGTGTTTCAGGGAGATGCTGCAGTGTCCTCTTCAATTACATTATCCCTTGTAGTTGTTCCGGAACCAGACCTTGCAGTTGATCCAGAGCCAGAGGTATGCGTACTGACAGTACCATCTAATGAAAGAAAGTCGGTCTAATTATATGTGTAATGCAAATGACTTATTTTAAATGGATACTATTTTTTGTAGGTATGTATACAAGATCTGTAAATTTTAAACGGGAGGCACGTGGATCTGAGTCGGTGCTCCAGCTTGCTGATGTTGATGTTAGAGTAAAGAAGGTTTCAAAGAAAAGAAATAAAAATAAGGTTAGTTATAAACACTTTATGTTGTTGGCAATAGTTTTGTGCTGAGGCCTTCATTATATGCTTTTTTTAAATATAAATTGTACAACAATGTATGTTGGATTCACAATGAACATCCCTTTTTCTATCTGTCCTGTAGTTGCCCGATGGAGTATGGACTATGCAGACACAGACAGCGATACAAATGACAGATGCTGCTTGCCAAACTGTTTTCACCATGGATGAACTACTAATTGAGGCACGGCGTGTTCACACTCGAGATGCCTATGTCCAATGGCCAGAAAATGAATTTAATATGACCGGCGAATCCAGCAAAGTGTTTTTGGACCATTGCTACAATGCGCCTGCTCCGCCAGATGAAGGTGAAAGTGAATTTATAGAAGATAGTTTTACATTACTCGATGAGCACTTGACACAGTCGACACACGCCAAAAAAATGCCCCCCAAAAAACAGTCCACATTGATGTTTTCTCCTATCCATGGTCAAGTAACAGATGGTGAAATGACAGAGACTGAAGCATCAACACTATTGAACGACGAAACAGACAAAGATATCGACTATAGTATGTCCAGTTTGGCTGATATGTCCACAACGGTTCAGTCCGAATCAACAGTTTTGCCGGATGGCAGTCCAATAAAAGAGGCCAAATACATAGTATTCGACAGCAGCTTGATAGAGATTATAAAGATGCTGAAATGTTTGCATTCAGTGGGAGGGGAAGTATGTGGAAAGCCATTGGTGAGAGTGACTCGGCTAACACAATGCAGTAACCTCAAAATACATGCCCCAGTGAAAAGTCACATAAAACATTTTCATGGTCCACTCAACTGATGCTGGGGAAACTGCCAGCTGGCAATCTACTGTGTGCAGAAGCTTTGCTTTTTAGTGGCTCTAGTTTCACAAAGTTATCCAGTTTCTTTCACTTTGTGGGACTCCATTTCATTTCTAAAACGCATTACTACAAATACCAACGTGATTATCTATTCCCTGCCATTAGTGATGCTTGGAAAATTGAACAATTGGCTATTCAAAGTACATTCCCGACAAACGGTTCAGGCTAACTGCGATGGACAGTGTGACAGCCCCAGATTTTCTGCTAAGTACTGCACCTACCATTTTCAGGACATGGAAAGTAAGAAAATTGTGAGTTTGGTGGTCGTGCAGGTGCCCCAATGTAAATCCTCGGTGGCCATGGAGAAACTTGGTTTTATAATTTCACTGGAAGATCTACAATCGAGGGGAATGCAATTCGACCTCATAGCCACGGACAGACACGTTTCAATAGCCAAGACAATGAGAGAGCAGTATCCAAATGTTAAACATCAATTTGATGCATGGCATGTTGCAAAATCAATCAATAAAAAAATCTCAGCTGCAGGGAAAAAAAAAGGTTTGAAAAGTATTTCACAATGGTCCCAGTCTTTCAGCAACCATCTTTGGTGGAGCTCCAAAACATATGATGGTTCTGTGGAAATTCTACTGGTAAAATGGCGGTCACTAATGCACCACTGTTCCAATGTTCACCGCTGGACAGAACACCAACATTTCCACCAACCGTTTGTCCCCAGAGCAGGCACGGAAGAAGAAGTGGTTGATCCCATCTTCACCTCCACACAAAGCCCTTGAGAAGATTGTGTTTGATAAAACTCTATCAAGAGATCTGAAGGGACTCACAGAATTCTGTCACACAGGAGATTTGGAGGTGTTCCACAATATGTGCCTAAAGTACAAGCCAAAGAGATTACATTTCGGCATCCAAGGGATGAAATCTAGGACTTTACTAGCGGTATTAGCGCATAACGAGAATGTAGGCCGGAAACAATCTAGGACTGCAGGAAACTTAGGGATGCTTTGCTACACTATGGCCTTTACGAAAAGAAGCAAAAAATGGGTTGTCAAACCAGTATATGAGAAAATGGAATTCGACTTTGTGAAAGATCTTATTGTTAATGTCGTCGAGATGCATACTCATGGAATTGCACACAAATCTGTTCAGAGCACACATACATTGCCACAAAACACATGTCCACCCAAAGCAGAGCTTGTTAAATTGTTCAAAATCCAGTTCAAATGATTACCATCTGTTTTTATTTTTGCAAAAAATGTTTTTATAAACTGTACAAATAAAGTATGCAATTTGTCTTTTGAAATCTATCCTCTTGGTCCTTTTCTTAAAAAAATATTACAATTATTACGATTGCTTTCACATTTCACAGTTTAATCGAGCTACTGTGGAACCTTCATTTTTCGTGTTAATGACCAATCGATAACAGTGTGTAACTATATTTGTGTTTTGGCAGTTGCCTTGCAATAGGGTTCTGCAAAAAGCTGAATATCTGCTCGTCCTACAAAAGGGATTAGACCTAGGACACAAAACATTCTAGGCACGCAAGAAGTACTGACTGTGAAAACATGGCATGGGGTAGGAGATCATGAGATAAGCAGAGGTGGGCCTAGTACTAGACACATTTTGACTCCGTTTTTGTGTTACATCGACTATACTTTGGGAATAGGGGGCATTCTGTCATTGGCAAGTTTCCCCTACAGCTCAGCAGCGCCACGAACAACGAGCAGTGGCAGCAACCCAATTTCCTGTGCCTGTGCTTCAAAATTCATGTTCTCATGGATGCGTTGACACGGGATGTTGCAAAGTAAGAATGTATGTTCATTTTGAGTGAAGGTCAACAGCTTTGAATTTTGCTTGGGAGCTGGGAGGCCCACGCGTCCCGCGCACAGTATAAGGTACTATTGTTTTTTGACCTTGAGAGGCTGAGACCATGCCAAAAGGGATTGCATTGAAGGGGGGTGTAATAACGGATGATATGCTAAGATTGCCCATTCTGAAACTGGACCTAGTTACATATAAGTCCAGTTTATGAAAAATCGTTGACACGAACGGAGGAGTCTGCATTACGGGCTGCATTGCGCCAAGAGAATGGAAATGCTGAATATAATGTAAGTTTCTCTTTAGACAATTTCATACCAGAACTAGTCGAAATACGAATAGCTGACCGTTATTGCTGGTTCACATTGTACTTGTTTGTTCTGTGTGGCATATTGCAATGAAGTGCTAGTACAACCTTTGTGTGCTGGGCTATCTACCAGGCACATGGGCAGGCCAGCATCAAGGCGCATGTAGACCACCACTCGTTTCTCCCTGGTTCTATGCTAATAAATCATTACATTGTTTGTGCACCTCGAATTCTTGCCCCAGTTTACGCATTACGTTTAGAGCTCAACATACTCCATTGCACTATCCTTGGAAGCAAATAGTGGAGTACTCTGATATTCCACGTTGTATTCTCTCGGTTCACATTGTGCCACGTCTGCGCTAATAAAGAAAATGATTAATTATGATAAAGATCGGCTACTGAGACACATTTCTATTTTTATCTTTTGCAAACAGGTACATCATGCCGTTCTGCGATTGTCATCTATTCCAGACCCGACCGATGGATTCTTCAACCGCCAGCTGCAGCTACATGTCAATCACTGGATCTACTTAACCATCTTTTGGGACGACAGACAAGGTCCAATATGCCCGTATGCGGTACCAGCGATTAAGAGCAACATAACAACCTTTACGGTGGTCAAGTGCCAAGTTCATGCACCAGCTTTGCAATTCACCATGCGACCGAAGTGCTTCATTTAGACAAAAAGAACACCCTGTGTACCCAAAAGGAACAGCGCTTGACTCACGATAAACATTTGCAGATTTGCGGAACGAAAGCAAAGAAAAAAAAGTTCCATTTTGATTGATTATGTCAGACTCCTAATGTTATCGAAACATTTAATGTGAAATAAATGTACTTTACCAATTGTACAGTCTTGCTGTTTCCTTTTAAAGTACAGTTTCATATTCCTAATTGTGACGCGCTATGCTGTGAGATGATGTGTGTTGTTTTCCGGGTTCCGCATCTAGTACCGTAGGTGACGACTGGGCACGTTTGGCTGCCCAGTAACGTCACGGAGAGAGGTGAAGAATATCAATGATTTGGTGATGTCAAGCTCAGGGGCAAGGGATATGAATTAGTGCTGCAAACGCAGGTCACCCAGAGCGATGCGGCAAGTGATAAGATTATCACAAGATGGCCGCACCCTGCTGCCTGATTTCGCTTGTGTTCAAGAGACGAAAACTCGGGTAAGGTGCATAGGAAATGTTTGTACGATCGATCGACTTTTGGTTAAAAACACATGGCCGAACCATATGGACAATAATATTTTCTGACCGAACCATTCCTTTAAAGAATCATATATACCTATATACATTTTTTCAAACTAGGGGGGGGCGAGGGGCACGCTCTAGTTTCCAGTTCAGTATACCTCCAAAGTCCAGTTGATCTTTTCCTCCATGTGCTTTCATGCCTCTTGCAATCTTCAGGGAGGCAGTCTGTTCAGGTGTTGCTAGTTAATACCAAATGTGACCTCAGGGAATTCTGGTTGCTCTAGTCAATGCAGGTAACGAGGAACCAACTCTCCCTCTCTTGGCACCTTGAGCATTCCCATCCTCCCAGGCCCCTTGTGAGCGCACGCCCACAGGTGCAAACAGCCATTGATAGCGGAGGGGGGATGGATGTGGATGAGGCGTGCGCGGTAGGCCTGGAGCACAGTCAAAGGACACAGATATATGCTGATTGCAGGGAGGGGGTCTTCAAAGGGGAGTCTGGAGACACCGGGTCTCGGGTGGCCATGTGGATAATGGTCCAGTGCGAAAGAACCCTTTGAGGTGTACATGATATTCGGCACCTTGAGCGTTCCCATGCAACCAGCCCCATTGCGAGTGCATGGTCATAGGTGCGAACTGCCATTTATACTGGGGGTGGAGGGGTGGATGTGCATGAGGCTAGTGCAAAAGGCCCAGAATCCAGTCAAAGGACACAGAGATATGTTGATTGCAAGGACAGAGTCTTCAAAGGGGACTATGGAGCTACCGGGTCTGGGGTGGCCATGTGGATAATGGTCCATGTGTGAAAGAACCCTTGGAGGCACACATGATATTCTGCACCTTCAGCGTTACCCACAGGTGCCAACTGTAATTGATAGCTGAGGGGGGATGTGGATGAGGGGAGCACGATAGGCTAGTAAGCTTGTTAAAGCACACCAATCTTTTACAATACTATTAGATATTTGGACGTGTTGTGGACTTACATAACTTTCCAACAGCTGTTCATATTAACTCTTTTTAAAAAAATGTACTTTGGTAAAGTGGATGACACTACAAATGATCGAGGGACTGTCTGTATAAATCCACGGTAATGTCCGTGGTCATTGAGGAATTCATCATGAATGGCTTGAACCACACAGGCCGGTATTACTCTTCGAACGGCAAATCCCAATCTTCCATGAATCCACCATGTAAAGGCACAATATGCAATAAGTCTGTCCCACCTGTGTAAGAGATACAGAAATAGTTTATTTGAATGAACCCAATAATTGCATTTTTTTTGTTTGCACTACCTTGTAAAATGTAAGGCATTGTTTTGCTTTAAAAAGTACCTTTTCGTGAAAAGTATTGACAGTACTTGTGACTTCAAATAGGGATCAATTAGAAATGTGAACGCAGATTCCAGAGACTTCTAAGTGAAAGAAACATAATTTTTTAGAGGATAAATCTAAAGATGAACACTTTAATTTCAGATTAGAATTAGTAATTTATTCAATTTACAAAACAATTATTTTGTCAGTAATCCATCGAAGTTATATTGATGTACGGGAACAACATATTATCTTAGCCATCTCGGTTGTCAAACACACAACATATATAGAGTGAACGTACTTGTTACTTGGATTACGAGGGCAAACTGTAGATCAAAGTTCATGCATAAGAACCATCATCATTCACAACACAGGAAGGTGACCCTGAAGTCATGCGACTTGGTAATGCATAGCGGTGGGTTGTCTTCTTTCGGCAATGTAGGCCAAGCAGGAAGAGTTTTCTCTGCAATAGCAGATCTCACCAGAGTAGGCATAAGCTCACAACGATGGCAGGCACACCAGATGGAAACGTGTTCCATGCGACTGGCTCCGGTGATTGATCCTCACAACTTTCATCTATTTCCACATCCTCTTAAATTGTTTCTCTTTCAAGGATTTCCTCTTCTGAATTTTCGGGCTCGTACAGGTAGGGCTGAATTGTTGCCATAGTTCCTGAATAGTGAAGATGCACAGAATTACCAGTGAGGTAAATAAAAACGTTTTTGTTTGTATACAGTAAAGAAAAGAGTTTTCCCTTTAACACTGAATGTCAAAGAAAGACAAGCGAAGAAAAAAGCACTGTTACAAAAACACATTCTGAAAAGACAAGATTAATAGGCTTAAACTTTAAAAGTTTGCAAGGACACATGTTTAAATATGGTTTGGTAAAGACATTTTTCCATAATATAAGAAATGAAAAGCGACTACTGAGTTCATTCATTTTAGGCAGTATAAGTACCAATTCTCAGTGTGTTGCACTTGGCAGATAGCTGAACAGAGCAGAAACAAGTCAGGGAAGCTCAAAATGAAATTCACTGATGCGAAGGAAACCGAACCTCCAATGCTGTGTGGTCAGAAAGGGTTTGTTTACACTTGTTAAGGAACGACGCGTCTTGCCATTTCCATGGAGACATGTCAATGGATTGAGCACAGAGGACGTTTACATGAGACGTGCATTGGTGCTGTGAAAAGGGGTGTGAACGTCTTGTGATATCAGTTTAAGGGGTTGGTGATATGAATTAGTGCCGCAGGGGCACTTGAAGTTAGGGCGAAGGATAAACAGATAAGATTAGCACAAGATGGCTGTACCCAATCCTGTCGTTTTCGCATGTGTTAAAGTGAGAAAACGTGGGTACGTTTCATTGGAATTTTTTTTTAAGAACGATTGATTTATGCTCTAATATACATGCCCAATCGATTGGGCCAGTAAAATGTATGACCAAACTACCCCTTTAAACCTTTTATAATAAAACTTTCTAACTCTCTTCTTAATCCCCTTCTGAAACCTCTTGGCATGAGCTCCTTCCAATAAGGGATCTGCACTGTCAGCCCATCCTTACTTCGAGTGGTTACAGGAAGACCAATAGGGTGAGAGTGATGGAACAGACCCCTGCCCTACACCATGTTTCACCCACGCATGTATGGCCTCCTTGGCTTGCCCCACACATTTTGGTGGCCTCAGGCAGGCTGCCACTTCTCTCATCTCACTCAAACCAAGGTATACTACACTTCTAGCCCCTCCACTTACCACTAAAATCCTACACCTACATAACATTCCCCTCTACATATCATTTCGCCCACACAGCTTTCCCTCTACATAATATAATAGATTAAGCTAAGCCTGTCGCGGTCACAAGGGTGTCATTGTCTGCTGTTTCCCGCTGTGTCTCTCACTGTGATTGCAAACATCAAGGCACAAGCTGTGAGCTGCACTGACACTGAAAACTGCTGAAATTGACTTTCTCCCTACCTGCACATATCCCGCTCTGATTCGCGTAAGCCTGGGCCCCCTGCACAGCAGTTTGAAGCGAGCGCGGCGTGTAGCGTTCATTTTTTTCTCTTTGACCAGAAGTCACGTGATCAGAGTCACGTGAGCGGCCTGAAGCCCTGCCCCCAGGAAGTGGGTTCAAAAGAAAGACCCAGCTGCCCTTGCGGCGCTAAGCCCATCGCAGTGACAAGGGCGTTGTTGTCTGCTGTTTACCTCTGGATACACAGTAACTGAGTAATAGCCTGCTCCTTTTCTGCATTTTCAAAAGAAAAATAAAAAAGAATGGAGAGTGCCAAACCCAGAACACGCCTCCAAGAGAAGCTAGAGGAAACTATTGCAAACTTTTCAAAACATACCTCAACGCTGAACTTACAAACCACTGCACCTAAGGAACCTAGCAATACCACAAGCAAACCAAAGCCTCCTACCCCTGGTAGTGCCTCACAAATCCTCAACAACAACAAAGAGAAATTCGTACCTTTCATTCCAACGCAACAAGAACCACCCCTTACTTCCACCACTATTCTACCAAGTTTTTCACCAAGCTCCTCGAGTCATGATGACAAAGAACTGAAGCTCCCCATATCCACAACTACAGTTAAAATACCGAAGGACGACAAAAGCCATAAACCAATGACCAACCAAATAGAAGAAAAAACCTCCAAATCAACCCCACTAGTTTCTGGAAAAAGAGACTCTACCTCTGCACTCAAATCCGACCCCCAGTTCCTTACTCCTGTAACCAAAAAATCAGAAGACCCAACGCTAAACCTAACACTACGGCAAAGAGCGCTCATAGCAAAGCAACAGTGGCAGTCAACTTACCACCTAACAGACTCCTCTCAAGACAACTCCTCTAAACCTTCAAACCGAGCATCTCGACCTTCACTTGACATCACATAAATAGTTGCCATCATGGACTTTCAGGAACAGAAGAAAACGAAAGTCCTCACAGATGAACATAAGGGAAATATGAATGTTATATCTAGTACATCAACACCACTTCCCACAAAAGCAAACTTGTTCTTTCCTAAAACATTCCCGGAAGAGAACCAATTGAACGCAATGATGCCTGCCCTAAACCAACAAGAGTCAGACTACCCCCCACAAAAAGCTGAAAAAACACTGAACACTCCAGAATCCTGTAAACGAATTCCAATGACCATGCTAGATCTCCAAAATACGCTAGTGGCTGTTCTATCATTAGCGATGGTCCCCTTCTTAAAGATCCAAGAAGCAACAGTCAATGCCACCACTGCTTGCAATGATCCTAACAAAACAAACCAACATAGACTGCTTCATAACTTCAATTCAAGATCGATTGAACCATGAAGCAGAATCCACAAGAATATGGCAGAATTGGCTAGCCGATATAGCAAGAACTGATCTACTGGATAAGCAAACACTTATAGAAACACTGACAACATTCACCACCAAAATCATGGGCGACAAAGCTAAAAGACACCTACAAGCAACCACGCCCCAAGATCAAGGCAATAGGCGCCCACATACAGAACTCTCCTCAACAAAAGGCGATTCTACGAAAGATCAAACGACCCAATATGAACTTCAAACGTACAATCTACCAACTCAACTCAATATTCCCAATACAGAACCTCCAGCATGTACCCCGTTTGATATTTATGACCTAACCAAAAACAGCCAGCCAAGCAAAACAACAACTAGAAAAGAAACAACAACAAAAAAAACGTCAAACAGGCTCACAAGCTTTCCTGCGAAAATCGCAACTCAACCCATAGCACCAGTCTCAACAATGTGCCACAACAACAAAGAAACCCATCAACAACAAAAATCAAAAATGAAACAAGAACTAATCTATTGATCAAGGAAACAACAAAAACAAATACAAAGAACAACAAAACACAGAACCCCAACCACAAGGAGATCTGATCTTAATCGAAGAACACAACCCACTAGATGCATTACTGGATGCAATCGACCATGACATCGAGCCTAAAACACCAGAGACAGAAGATGCACAAAATACAACGGTGACTTCATCCTCACTCCAAACAAGCAATAGAGAACATGACTCCCAAGAAGACTCAATGATCATGATAGATGAATACTGAGATTTCTACAACTACAATGTACATGAATACCGACGAATCAACGACAAATATATCACTAGTGTACTCATCAATATCAACTGAAGAATCTTGGTTTTCGTCGGAACCTGACGCCCTCTCGGATACCACGGAAAATAGACTGATCAAAGTAAATACATCCATAAGCAGACCCACATTTACAGATCCACATCAGGAACCAAACATATTCAGGCTCTCGCTAATTGCTTCAAATCTAAAACCAGACGAAAAACTAATTTTGAACAGAGTAAACATCCTTCGTTTATTCAAAGCTATTCCGACATTGTCAAAGATTGCCACACAAGACATCGACGTCATACACTTTCTGAACAAGAAAAAGATGGAAACAGTCGACATTTACTTTTATCGCAACCAAACGATCCAATTAGTTATCTCTGCCAAGAAACAACTCGCCAAATGGGGCTTCATCATAGAACACATCCAAATAACAAGATACATGGCCCTCAAAGAAAAGAAATTGGATACTAACACCAAACCTCAAGTTGCCCAATTCATCGCAAATACAACCAACAACAATCTTCAAGTAGATAAAGAACAACTGAAGAAACAAACCTAACAGGAAATGACAACCAGACCAGGCAAACAAATCCATACCAGAAAAACAGAATGACAGAAGTACCAAGGGAAATAATCTCTCCAACATATCGCAACAGAAATTCTTCAACCAGAAGCATATTCCAAAGCAAACAAAGAAAGTCCTTTCTATAACAACCAACCCTTAACGGAAATCCAACAAACAAAATAACATTATCTTCATGGAATACGAGAGGGTTTAAACATCTCCTCTTAGAAGGAGCTACAAACCAAAAAGAAATGTCTATAATATGCCTCCAAGATACTTGGCTATCGACAGAAGTTGTCTGCGATGGGTTCTCAACTTACATGAACCCGGCGATCACCATACAACAAGGCAGACCATCATCTGGTATGGTAATCACGACTAAGATAGATCCCAACTGGTCAATTGCAAAAAAGAAAAATATCCATCCATGGGCCCAATACATTGTGATCTGTATTTTGACCCCGGCATCCAAACCAGAGCAACAACCGAACAAAACACACTTAACAATCTTCAACATCTATTGGAATGCAATAGCTATGACTGATAATAAGTTTATAGACTCCATTTACGATGAGTTCGACAAAATAGCAAACTCTTTCACGCAAACAGAATTTGTAGTTGCCGGCGATTTAAACATCCATCTATACAATTCTGAAGGCATCCGTCTAGACATCCAGAAATTATCTCCAAGAGCAAGAAAATGGACTAAAGAGATCGAGATCCGAAAACTAACCCTAACAGAACAACCGTTAAATGCACAGGGTCAAATGCCTCCAACATGGTCCAGTGGTAAATCCAAATCGATCATCGACTATATTTACATCTCTAAAGGAATAAAGAACAACCCAACTACCACTGATAACTCCGCTCAATCTAACAGTGATCACTCTCAAATTTCAATAACTTGGCAGACAGAACAAATCAAGAATTTGTCCCTCAACCTTCCAGATCTCGAAATAAACAACGGTCTAACGAAACTACGAATCAAACAACATCAAACGGTCAACTTAGTCTCCAAATTTTGAAGATCATCAATGCCTGACCATCTAAAACTCAACTATGAATGGGTACTCAGAGACTACCAGACCTCCAAATGTACCAATCCCACTGCTATACATAAACATGCATTTAATACGGAAATAAAAGAGAAGAAAAAAATACTAAGAAAAAAAATACGTCAACTGAAAAAACTAAACACAACAGCAGCAAATATTGCCATAAAAAAAGAAAAACAGAACTATTGCAACTCGATTAAATCAGCCAAAGGATTATTGCAACAGGCTGACGTTGAAGCTATTCTAGCAGCAATCAAAGGGAAAAACACGAGGCAACTATGGTCTCTCCTTAACGGAAACAACAGAGCAACAAACATGATTCAAGAAGTCGACCCAGAAGTGTGGACTGCACACTTCAGCACCTTATACAACGTCAATGCATCCGCAGAGATTACCCAACAAGAACCCATCTGTCCATCAGGGAATCTGAAATGGGAAACTGAGGACATCATCCAAACCATCAGAACTCTAAACCCATCAAGGGCACCGGGTCCAGATGGATTATCTAACACAATCCTGAAGGCCGCACCGGAAAATTGGGCAAGCCTCTTATCCCACCTGCTCCTTATCATCGAAAAAAAAAACAACAAATTCCATGCAGTTGGACCACAGCCATCTTGATCCCAATCTTCAAAACTGGCGACAGAAACAACTTATACAATTACAGACCCATAGCCTTACTTGACCCGTTAGGAAACCTCTTTGCAAACTTTTTACTGAAAAAACGTACCGATTGGGCAGCAAATAATGCAAAACTAGAAAAAAGGCAAACAGGATTTGTAGGCAAAATCAGAACCAATGTCAACTTGCTAATACTGAGCCTTCTCAAATATGAGGCTGCATTAAGAAATCAACAGGTATACACAGTTTTTATCGACCTAAAATGGCATTTGACCCGGTAAATAGAACAAAACTATGGACTAAATTAACAACTTGGGGCTGTCCACCAGCGATCCTTCATCCAATAAAGCAACTATACACTAACACTTCAGTCTGAGTCAGGCTAACAAAACAGGGTAAAGTTACACAACCAATCAATACTTCTAACGGTCTCAAGCAAGGATGTCCCTTAGCCGCCTCTCTCTACAATTTATACACCTATGATTTTGTCAACTCAATCAAAGATCCACTTGCAAATCCACCGAAACTAAACGAATCAGTACTATCATTAATATACGCCGACGACATCACAGTCATGGATAAAACCCCATCAGGATTACAAAAAAACCTGGACAAAATAGTAACCTACATGACAGCTAACGAACTTCAGATCCACATAAACAAAACCAAAGTAATGAAACTAACAACCCAAAACACAAAGAAGAACTGAAAAACTTCAAAGTTCTACCTCGAGGGCAAAGAAATTGAAACAACAAATGCCATCAAATATCTAGGGGTAATGATAAACGCGTCATCCACAGAACAACAGTGGAAAATGCATATCGAAGACAAAGCTAGATCCCTAGCCAGACTAGGTCGGTTCTGTCACTGCAAATTCGGGACATACTCCTTCAAATCAACAGTCACCTTCTATAAACAAAAAGTTGTTCCCATATTGACCTACGCTGGCAAAACCCTGGCAAACAATCAAGGTCTGAAATGGCACCTCTACGAAGCAATATTCTGGAGGAAAACACTAGCACTACCAACAAATTTCCTTATGACAAGGATCCGTTTCGAATTGGCGTTGCAATCACTACAATCCATAATATCATGGAAACAAATGGATCTCTATAGGAAAATAATCAGCCAGGAAAAGATACCAGCCATAGAAATAATGAAAAGCAAAATAACGCTCTGAACGCAACGGTTCTCCAACAATGGGCCAACAAGATCAAGTCTCAAATGGACGTCGAAGGCATTACCAAAGAAACGCTAATAAACGGACCACAACATGCAAAACTAACACTACAAAGGAGCGACTGGATAAAAACCCTCGAAGACCAGACTAATTATAAACGCCACCAAGTATGCGAGATAGACATAAGAGCCCTACATGATCTACCACCATACTTGACCTGTTTTCCAGATTGCCACATCCGAGATCTCTTCTTAAGGTTCCGATTGAACATCTTACCAACCCAAGACTATCTGAGTATCACCCAACAGACAGAAATTAAATCCTCGGACTGTCATTGCTGTCAGAGGGAGGGAACCAAAGAGACATTGTTCCATATCATCATGATTTGCCCAACACTACAAGAAAAAAGAAATCTATTCAAGGAATTCTTCAGAATATCGAAAAAACAGATGAACACACAAGAACGCTGGAACCAACTACTAAAAGGCAATGACAAACATATAATACTAACGGCCATCAAATTTTGGATCGAGATTGAAAAGAACACGGAAGAAAAATAATAAGAAATACATCATCTCACGGCAATTATCTTAACGATTCTCCGAAAGACCTATATAATGAAAAGTTTGGACTCCCAAACATATCATTTAAAAAAAAACATAGATTATGACACATAGGAGTGACTCCTGCAGTCAGCTATCCCTTCTCAGTGCCTTATTTAGTAATATCCTGGTGGTGGAGTTCCCCCTGATGACATGGACGGTGTGGGCGTCTACCCCTGATGTAATTTGTGGTTTGGCCCCCACAGTTCCCTCTTGAGCATGGCCCTGCAACCATGTGGACCACCTTATCTCATCATGGTGGGCCCCACGTACGTTGTGGGGCTGCCATATTCATGGCAGCTCCCGCGGGACACACTGGTCTCTTTGGCAGACTGGTGCCCTGGGGCGCGCCATCATCACTGCTATGCCCGTGACCCATTGATGTATTTGTATTTGGTGTGACCCCATAACCCGGGGGGTCACCCACTCCAAACTAACCACTGCTCCCACGGCTGCTCTTTCATCTTCAAGGCTGCCCCAGATCCAGAGGGGCTGCTTACATCACCACTGCACTATTTTGACTCGAGACAACATCCCCGTTTCTATGTGGATGCCAACTCCTCATCATTGTACCCACGGCACTGTAGCATCCTTGCCGTCCATTACTACCTGCCACTGAGCCATCTTGATTACAGGTGGTATCTCCATTTCTATAGGGATGCCACCTCCTCAACACTGCACCTGCTGTGCTGCCACCATCCTTTATGGGCCCTGTCTCTTCTGCATTGCATCACAGGGACGCAGGGCTCTTCGTCCAGCTGCTCCACTAGTGCAGCCTAGGACTTTTCATCACCTGGGCTACCACGATGATGCATCCTGGGACTTCCCCTGCCTCTCTCTTCTGTCAGGCTGCCCAACGGGGCAGCCCGGGACTTTCCTTCACCGCTCCACCTCGGGAGTGTAGTCGGCATCACTGCACTTCACCTCTCGGTATCCAGGGAGGACTTTTTTGTAGGGGCTGCCTTGCCAGTTACAAAGAGGTCCTTTGGGGAAGCATGGCCAGGTCACCCAGTTCGGGCTACCTTGACACACCGCCCTCACTGGGAGGCTCTTACATCTTCACCCCAGGCAGAACTACGTTCACTGCCAGAGGCCTTGATTATTGATAGGCCTGTACGACATTCACTATGGCCCAGTGGGTGCTCCAGCTGCTGTGGGCATGCAGCCTGGGCCCAGGGTAATAACGCTTGTTTGCCCAATTCATACGGCCTGATCCCAACATTTATTCAGGCGCGGGGGGCGCTCGAAGCTATGCCCCTGCCAGGAAGTTATTTATTTTCTTCTCTTTTCCTCTTCATCTTTTGCTCTCCCTCTCCTTTTCAAAACCTGGAATCTTTTCTACCTGCCCAGCCCCTTCTGTGGCAGACGAGTTCTGTCCTTTTGTTTTTCACTCTCCACAACATTCCATCTAGCCCTACCGTGGACTAGATGGATTCACCCAAAACACTTAAAGCATACACTACATAAACATTAAATAAACTATTTGATTCATAACTGTGGTGTCTATGGGCCTCATTACACGTTGTCCGGTAAGGGAATACCGTTACCGGTAACAAAATACCAGCAACGTTATTCTCCCAAGCCGATCACGACCCGGACCCACCGCTATTAGTGGACCCGTAAAGTACAGTGCCACTAATAGTGGTGGGGCCGCGTGCGCGTGACCCCCACACCGTAAATAGCGCCATGGCGCTAATAGCACACAATCACAACCCATGAGTACATGGCAATACCGGCATCCCAAAGACCCAAAAATCAGTTACCGGCATGGCGCTAATAACAGCAACGAAAACCACACGTTAACAGACCTGAGCAGTGTTCCCATCTGCCACAGGTGGACACAATCAGCACAGGTGGAGGCAATGGAGACAGGCAGCACTAAAGAGCACACCACACCCCTTCCCACACCCCTTCCCACAGCAAGATGGTCCCAATACCAGCAGCATGACATGGGCCTGTGTACATGATTGCAGTGCAGCACCAACAACAACAGGCAGCACAGATGAAACGAAGGAGGAGGGGGAGGAGGGCAAGACTGGCGCAGCAAGCACCACCAGGGCACCCAGAAATACCACAAGGGCAGCCAACAAACCCCCAGATTCAAGGCGAAGATGACCATGGCATGTGTAAGGCACAACTAAATGTGCATCTGATAGAATGTGCCCATGCCACTATGCAACCACCAGATGAGCATGATGTGGATGTGGATGAGTATGGGTGAAATGCTCCACCAGGACATGCAAGAGGCGATGGCACGGCGGGACAGGATCTGTGTCAGCATCAGAATCAGGAATAGCATCATGTACAAAGGTGGGATATCATGGATGGAGAGATGTGCATTGTTGCCCTTGTTCCCATTTTGAGGCCCACAAAGGCCCCTGTCCCAAAGAAAATCACACATACACAATGATGGAGACCATGCCTGTGTTTCAACCTCAGAACAGTGTATTTCGAACATAATGTGAACAGAAAGTGCATGACCCCAACTGTGCAAACACCCTTACCTCCCTCCCCCCACAACACCCCCGAATACACTCTTACCCCCCTCCCCCCACAACACCCCCGAATACACCCTTTCCCACCTCCCCCCACAACACCCCTGAATACACCCTTACCCCCCTCACCCCACAACACCCCCGAATACACCCTTACCTCCCTCCCCCCACAACACTCCCACGTGAGCCTCAAGGCTTGAACGTGTCCCTCTCCACATGTGGCAGATAGTCCTTGATGGGCCTATTTGTCAGTGCCTGCTCCGTCTTCGTGTGGTTGCGATGTGGTGCGCCTCAGGTTGCGCATAGACTGGCGTAGGGGGCTAGTTTGCCGTGAACTCCCTGAGGAGGTGGGGCCCTGTTCATCCTGGGTTGGGAGTGGGCATCTGCGCTCAGTTGCATCTGCAATGCGGTTCATGGCCTGCCTTAGTTGGGCCATTTCATCGCAGATCCGGTTGGTGCATGCCTCCATGCACTCCCTTGTCTGCTGTGCAAATGCACCAATGTCCTCCCTCAGGCACCCTGTCTCAGCCACATGTTGCCCTACTAGACCAGTGATTTCGGTCTGCCTCTGAAAGATGGCTGGGAGGTCATGTTGCATGGTGGCTGCCGGTGGGATGGCTGATGCGCCTGGATCCATTGCACTGGCATCAGGTGAGAATACCTGGGGGCTCCATGACACATCTTGGTTGTAAGTGGGTGATCCGCCTTGGCTAAACGGACCTGGTGAGAACATCGGGCTTGACAGTAAGGGGCATGTCGGTATGGGGCTCTGACTCAGATCCTCAATGCCAGGTGCTACCTCTGCATCCGAAAGTGGGGCAGTGGCTGCTGCCTCACCCGTTGAGCTGGTGGCAGCAGAGTGCACTCCCTCAATGCTGCCTTCACTTGCTGGGAGACACACTCCCGTGGGTGCCACGACGGCAGCAGGCATGGCCTCTGGCTGCGTGGAACTGCTGCTCCTGCTGCCTTTGTCCCTGTGATCATGGTCACTCCTCCTGGGTCCCCTAGAGGATGTGGCGGTGTCCCCCGTGGCATCCCTCCTGCCTTTTTTCCAGGGTGCGGGAGCAGGTGTTGAAGTGTGTGGCTCCTCAGTTTCCGTGTGTGATCCTGCAGGGGTGAGAAAAGGGGTAAATCATCATCTATGGGTCGACCTGCCTTATGCAGGATGTATACGTCATGCCGTCCAATGCATTTGGGGCTCTTCAGTGTGGAGGCAGGTAATGGGGATGTTGGCTGGCTCATGCATGATTGGCCCTGTTTTGGACGGGTATGTGGTTATGCATGCATGTCTGTTTGTAGCTGGATCCACAGCATTCATATGGACACATGATTGGGGGACCCCTCACCCTTCACTGCGCATTGTTTGGTGTATACACTCACCTCCATCGGATGAAATGGCCACGCCAAGCTCCATATCTCTGACCCCTTCGATCGATTCGACTCCAATCGTGGAGGCACATATCTCCTCCCACTCCTTCAACTTCAATGGGGACTCTGCGCCACCTCCTGTGCCCATTGCCATGTTGCGGTTCACTGATAATATATTTCGCACACGGACCCAGAGGTCGTCCCACCTCTTGCGGCAGTCCTTGACACTCCGGGTGGTAGTGCCCACCGCACTGACTTTTTGTGCGACTTCGGCCCAGATAGCCTTTTTCTTAAGGAGGGCCTCCCTCCGCATGTCATTCACAAACACTACTTCTGCATTGGCAGCAAGTGTGGTGGTCAGCATCACAAGCTCCTCATTGGAGAATTTTTCTTTGCGCTGGCGATCAGCTGTTTTTTTTAGGGCCTTTGGCATCTTCGGGCTATCCTGTATGGTTCCTGGTCAGAGTTCCCTGGATATATGTCCTGGATGCAGAGGATGGCAATGGATTGTGTTTTCAAAGATGGCCGCCGTGCTCTTTCCTGTTCCTGTGCAATGGCGTAATTTCCGGTTCTGCTTTTTAACGGTGACCGGTAATAGCGTTGACTGCTATTTACAGGTGGAGGGAGGGCGGAGGCGCTATCGACGGTTTGGACGACGCCGGTAAGGGGCGTTTTGGGGAATTTAGCGGCAGGGCGGTACGGTCATTTACGGCATGGCTCTATGCTCGTGTCTGCGTACTCGTGATTCGACGCTATTAGCGGCCTCTTGCGAGGGCGGACATTCTGATAGCGTCATGCCGTTAAATTCCGATTTTTACCGGACAACGTGTAATGAGGCCCTGTGTCTTTATTTCTAGGTTTCCCTTAGGGGACAAGCATATAGCCCTTTCCTGTCAGGCCCTGTTTGGGCCATGGGCTACATAATGGATTTCAGATACATAAGGAAGCCATAAGCTGGTCTAACTGGAGATCGTGAATTGGGGAGAATCATATAGAACATATTGATTACGAATTGGCATCAGGTGTCTCAAGTGTAGTGAAAAGGTGATGCAATTCCCTTTGTGTAAAACATTGGGAGAAGAAATCTTTCATCAGGAATTTAAGTAAAACTTAATTTAACAGAGGACAACTGCAGCCCATTGCTCATAGGCATACTGCTTAAAAAAACACAAGATAAGACCTTGCGCCTCATTTCAATTTTGTGTTGTCTCTCTAAGGAATTAGCCATAAAACCTCTTCATGCCAAGCTTCTTTTGAGTAAAACTTATTGAAGTCAGGTCATCCCGCCCATGGCCATTACTTGGCTAGTCAATGAGGTGAGGTGAGTGCATGACTCAAGACCATCTGATCATGGGTGGCTGTGGGCAGGTGACATGCCTAGAGGCCACTTGAATCTATTGTTATCCAAATGTATGCACCTGTAGCATTTCCAAGAAGGGTTAAGTCATGATTTGTACAGTGAGTCAATTGAAGTCAATAGGAAGTACTGATTTACTTGGAGGGAGTAAAAGAGGTTAAGGTGAGTGACACCTTGCAAATTAGTGAAAACTGATAATCATGCTTCATTTTTGTCCCACATGCTTCCCCACTATGCCTGGTCTGACACATATTTACTACCTCCCGTTCAATCTCCTTGCTCCCTTCAGTTCCTTCTGCTGTCTCCCTTTTGTCCTCTTCCTTCTGTCTCTTTTAAATCACTCCTCCCTTTTCATCCTATTATTTCTTATCTTTCCTTCCAGTTAACTGTCCTTTTTTACTCTTCATCCCTCTCCTTTGCATCTTCCTGTTTTATCTCTCATTTCTGTTAAACTCTGGTTTTGTCTCTCCTCCCTCTGTTTAATCTCTTCATGTAGTTATGTCTTTCCTCTTTTTGCATCCTATTTTGACCTTTTATCCCTCACTGACATTCTTGCTCCCCCTTTTCAGTCCTGCTATGTCTCTGTTGTCTCCCCATTTTTCTCTCCTACATCTCCTGCCATTCTTTCTCTTCCTATCTAGTTCTGCCTGTCCTCACCCTCTGCCTCCCCTCGTGCCCTTATATTGTGGCTCCTATTTACCACTATGTTCTGTTTTGTCTCTACTTCCTCTCCTCAAATTGTCCATCCTCCCTCGAATTCTAAAGGTCTCTATTAATTTTATGTTTTTTTTAATTTAAATTTGTTTCATTTTTATTTTCAAAGAATACAATAGTCAGAATATTATTCATTCCAACGTATTTCAAAACCAAAGCTTCACGTCAGGTCCACCGTACAGTGCACTGTTGTTTCTGCTACTGTGATTTCTGTATCCCAAGTATATTGTGTGTCGCCAGTCCACTTCGTCAGCCAAACTCTAGATATAATCCCCCAACATGTATCATTCCATATTATGCAGACATTTTAAACTACATTTGATGAGCAGGCATAAACAGCATTCAGGGTGGTAGATCATCGGAAGGATAGAACATGGATTGAATCAATGCATTCCATGCAGTATATTATCATTAGAATCTTGTGTATATTTGTATACATTTCTGTGCCACATCATAGTCTCAGCCACAGACCATCTCCATAAGTCCTCCCACCATAGGGCAAACTGTGGGCCCGCTGTTTTCTTCCAGGCATTGGACATCCTTCTCTTCACCAATAAACATGCAAAGTCAAACACATTTAGTCACATATATATGGGTCGTAGGTCGAGAATATATGCCCAATAGGCATGTTTCTGGTACCCATTTAAGGCTAGTTATCCCCACAGCTTCTATTTTCTGGCTGACCTTCCCCCAAAACTGGTGCACTACTAGGCAAGTCCAGAACATGTGCATGTGATGAATCTGATGATGTCATTACTTCTTTCCCGGGGATAACCTCTCCTCATGCGGCCAGGGGACGGCAACCGCTACCTGATCCTGACCCTGGGGTGGCTATATGAGGGAGTACCACCTGGGGGAGTGTGACCCTCAAGGAGATCAGATACCTTCATTGGGGAAAGTCACATGCCCTCCAATCCCTTCCAGGGATATTTCCTCTATTCCCCATGCCCTAATGGCATATTGTTACACTATTCCTCAAACTCTTGTTAGATCTCCTCTCAATACTTCCCAACATCCCTCAAAGAATAGTATACCGACAACTAGGATGAGGAAAAAGCAGGCAGCAATAATGATAACTCCCAATGAAATCCAGTATCAACCTCCTCAATGTCTTTCAAGCAATAGCCCTGTAACAAATGGGATGAGAAGGAACAACAGAGTAATGAAGATAACTAAGACCGGGCATCCAAATCAACGGTCTAGTCTTTGGAGAATATGTAATCAGGCCGGGAAGTTTAAATCTGTGACTGCTACAGCTGATGAAGAGAAGGAGAGGATAGAGATGCAGACACCAGGCTGCACTGCAGCCTGTAACCACACCGAGGACCATGCTGGGCAGAAGCAAGCTGTGGCAGATGGTGAAGAGGCAAGCCCAAACGGGGGAAAGAGAAATCGAGGTGCAGGCGATTTACTGCTCAAAAAGGCAAAACAGTGGGTACCGTGCACTGAAGAAAGGGGCACAGCAAGAGTATGGTGGCTAACCGGACACACACCGAGCCAACAAGTGGAGAAAGACGGAAGCAAAGGAATGTGAGAAGCAACCAGTAAACTCAGGGAAAACAAATGGGTTACTGGGTTGTCTGCATGCATATGCTGCTCTGTGAAAATAGAAGAGTGAATGGAGCCAAAGGGAGGGGACTCCATGTGCAACCAGTAAGCCCAGAGAAGGTAGATGGGTTAGCAGTTTGCCTAACAGAGTGTTCTGATTCAGGAAAATTAAGCAAGAAGCACCAAGGGAAGCTATGGATGAATTGTAGAACCCTTATCTTAACAGAAAAGGCAAAGTGAAAGTCAATATTTGTGAACAAGAGGCAAACTACCCTTTTGTGAAGGAGGAAGTAAATATAGCAAATGACAGTTTAATGAGCAAGCAATGGGCTAATATTATTTCTTGGATAAAAAGGAAAGTGTTTGTGTAATAAAGTCCTGGCAGGAGAGTATACCAGGTGAAGTTAAGTGTTTATATAATAAAGTCCTTCAGGAACCACCTTTCGCAGTTAAAAAATAGAACTAAAAGAAATAACTTATAGACTCTATCTACTTTATATTTCTTAGTAACGTACATAGACTCAATAAGATTTTCCAACATTTCCACTTGCATTTTGTGTTATACTAATGGAAATATTGTGGCGTTTATCCCCCGTTCCAGGGACTGGAATGGTGGATACCGGCCTGACAGCCCAAGTTATCAGCCCAAGCGAAGCGAGGGTGGATAACGAGGTCTCCAGACCATTATCCCCCCATCCCAGCCCCTGTAATGGGGGATGAAGGCCATTAGCACCCTAGGTTCCCAAAGCGGGAACTCGGGTTACTAAAAAAGAGGATGTTTCTTCCTACACCGGGATGCCTGTGGCGTCCCGGTGTAGGAAGGAAAATCCTTTTCCAAGATGGCTACGATGGAAAGGGAAGCCAGGGTTCCATACAGGGCCCCTCTTCGCTTTCCATGGCAGCCTGAAGAAGATGAAAAGAGAACCCTATGACCATAATACCACAAGCACATTTTTCTTCCCTTTCTAACCTATCCCAATTTCGAATAACTTTACCACAAAGCCAGTCCCAGGTGGACATGGCCACTTTAACCCCATGTATTGTCCCTCGTGGTCATGGCCAGTGGCCAGATTGTCCGGATCATTACTCCATTCCATGACCTGGCCAATCTGGCCACTGCCCATGGCCACAGGCTACACCTCAGTCACCAAAGGTATATCACTATTTTTTGTATCTACATTAATAATAATAATTAATAATTAATAATTCTTCAATGTGATGTAGAATGAAAATAAATTCAAACTTTACACATAATACAAATTACATACATTGATGTTAGCTCATAAAAGAAACAGATCAGCATATATAATGTACAGAAGGAAAATATAATAAAACAAATTTACTTAAGGTATTTACAGACTAAAAAAGATCAAGAAAATCATCATGTAAAAGAAAGAAATTATGTATGAGTTATTGTCTTTGCCCACACATCTGTACAATCGTAGCCACATAGAGCAAAAGTAGACAGCTCTACAGGAAAACCCTTGCATCAACATCAGTTATAAATACAATTGATGTAGCACCTCTTCCTAGCCTGAGAGACAAGAGCATTCTTTACCCCACCATATTGAGATATTTCAAATCAGGGAGCCCAGACCTATTTCAATCTGTTGCCAGACATTATACAATGCGATGAACAAGTGCATGTTGCAGGAGTTAGTGCAATAAAGCCAGAATGAAGTTTCGCATATGGTTACAGGATCATGTACAAATTCACTAAGATAATCAAAGATAGTGTGAGTTAGTGTCTGACATTCCATTAAAAGATGTTTGGCTGTCTCTAAGCATTCTGGGGATTTACATAGGCGACAAACTCGCTCTTTAACAGGGATCTTTTCCCTTACTCCTACATTATGCAAAGTGGGCAATTGTTCCAAACGGAACAAGATAATAAAACGTCTAAAGCCTTTTGGTGGGGCAGAGATACAGATATGCTTGAGGTTTCATAACATTGTATAATCTGTATTTTACAAAATGATAGGTCTTTACACTACTCAAATGTGAGAAATTCTCAAGCCAATCCCACATGTCCACCTTTTTACCAAGCGCTCTTAGAACTTCCTTGGTAGTAGTTACCCCTCTATGCGACCAGCCTATGTCTGTAAGAAATTTGGTCATGGCTTTCAGGAAAGGTGAAGTGGTATGGTTTTTAATCACTTCCTGATGGATCACAGCAAGTAGGGGATTGGCAGAGCTGCCAGTCATTTTAAGATAAAACCCTGCCCTCTTTTTAAGTATCAATGCTTTGAGTGAGGGAAGGCCCAATTCAAGCCTGATCAGGGCCGCTGGAACACCCAGAGGTAACCCTAGTACCCGGCACCAGAATTTACCCTCCATCACTTGCAGCCAAGCCAGATCGAATGAGAGAAGAGACTCGAGGCCATAGGTAATCGTGGGGGCAAATACTTGAATATATGTGTCGTGTCGCCCAAAGAGTGAAGCCACCCTGCTTGTTAGTGAAAGAAGATATTAATGCGATGACTTGCATCGCCCTGGTTATACGTCCTTGCCTGCAATGGGTGTAGTCGCACTGCGGCTCAATTTCCACTCCAAGATATCGATATGAAGGGGCGTATAGTATATGGTTGTTATGTATCATCAGGTTAACTCGGGATGCTCTTTTCCTGGTAAATCTGAGCACCTTTGTCTTATCCAGGTTAATGGTCAAGCCATTGATCTTAGCATAGTCCCATAGGGTAACAGCAGAACGCCTATGTCCAGCTATGGTATTGTGAAATATGACCAAGTCGTCTGCGTATGCTAAGACTGCACATGGTGCCTCACCAATTTTAGGGGGGCAGTTATTGACCTCAGCTAGTACTGCAAGGATATCATATACATATAGATTGTAAATAAGGGGTGCTGCAACACATCCCTGCTTTACCCCCCTATTCTGGATCACCTTTCTGGTCGTGCTGCCTTCATGGTTTATTCTGAGGCAAGCAGAGGTATTCTGGTGCAGCAGTGTCAGATAGTATAAGAGACCTGTCGGGCATCCCATTGTTTCTAGCTTAGTCCATAGCCTTGCTCTAGGAATAGAGTCAAAGGCAGCCTTGAAATCAATATATAGGGCGTAAAGTGGGGGCTGCCCCTTACTGAGCGCCCGAGTACGAAGTATATCCATCACCAAAAGATTATGAGAGGTGGAGAAATCTCAACGAAAACCACATTGGAATCTACTAAGTATGTTGGTCTGTTCGACCCATTTCTGCAGCTCACTAAGCAGTAATGAGGCAAAGAGTTTACCTGTGATGTCAAGCATAGAAAGGAGCCAATAGTTGTTTGTGTCTGTGCGGCTACCCTTTTTAAAGACAGGGATGGGAATAGCTGTTTGCCACGAACGGGGAATAGCCCCCTGGGCTAAGATCTTTTTAAAGAGTAGGGAGAGCAGGACAGCCCAAAATGCAGAGTGGTGCTTAATGACTGCATTGGCCAGCCCATTAGGGCCAGGGGCTCTGGAAGATTTAAGGGTAATTATTTTGTTGAAAATGGCCTCCGCTGAAACATCAAAAGGCGGTGGGGAGGGGGCCTTCTCCACAGATAAACTAGGGGCCTCCACCTCTCCAGAATTGCGATCTAATAAAAATAGGGTTGGCTAATGGGCTTTTGACCTTCTCTCTGTTCTCATTTAGGAGTGTCCATATACTGCGAGAATTTCTAGAGCAGATGGTCTGAACGAGCCTTTGATATCTGTTATTCCTCTCAGCTATATTTATGCTCTTAATACTAGCTCTATGTCTGTTTTTAGCTTTTCTTACTTTCTCACAGTAGGGGGCTCTCGCTAAGTTTAGGTTCTTAAAACCCCAAATCTCTGCTCTCAGTCCTTGCTTGGCATCCCTGATTCCCTTATT
The DNA here is from genome assembly GCF_040938575.1 of Ambystoma mexicanum. Classification (NCBI taxonomy): domain Eukaryota; kingdom Metazoa; phylum Chordata; class Amphibia; order Caudata; family Ambystomatidae; genus Ambystoma; species Ambystoma mexicanum. The sequence continues at coordinate 349,711,932 of NC_090922.1, forward strand.
ATAAGGGAGTTTAGTGCCCCCAATTCTTAATATATGCCCCCTTTTTGCAGTGGCGTGTAAACCCGATAAACCCAGGATCCAGTCTTCTATATCATTTATAGTCATGAGATTGAAGTAAGGAAGACCCTTTGAAGCAACGGGTTTAAGAGCTTCAGTGGCCAATCTAATGTTCTTCTCAGACCAGACTATTCTTCATCCTGTGCAATTAGTTTCAATACTGCCGATATTTGGAGGCGAGATGGGGGGGATAGGGAGGCGGAGTGAACAAAGAAGCACCGCATGGTCGCTCCATTTATTGGGAGTCACACTCATATCAGCAACTCTGGACAACATGTCAGGGCACATAAACATTTAGTCCAGGGTGCTGAACGAAGTGCCATTCGACCAAGTGTGTTCCCCAGGCCGATCTCCCGATGTGCGACCATTGATCATTGTAAGATCCCAGGAATCGAACAGTTGCAGCCAGCCTAAACCTTCACCCTCCCTCCTTCCATGGGTCATCATACATCTTGCACTAAGATCTGGGTTAGAAGATATAAGTAGATCACCTGTCATATGGCAATTAAAATCCCCCATAACAGCCACTGCAATATTGCCAGGCCTCAGTGACCAAGAATCCAAAAGATCCGGAATTGCTTCTTGTAATGGTTCTCTCATCACCGCTCCAGGTGGGTTATATAGGTTAATCAAGAGAAATCTACATGCACCACTTTCATCAATGTAGTCAACCTCTACCGCCAAAAGATGGTCCTCAGCTTTACTCTGTATCTTTCGAGAAATGACTGTATTAACCACCCCGTGAGTAAACCCCCAAAAGGCCAACCCTTGTTGCCCCTTTTAGCAGGTGATTGATATGTAACAAAACCATCAAGCAATAAAGGGTCCAGTGACCAAGTTTCTTGGAGACAAATGCAACTATGTTTGGACAATATGTCTACAGAGCCCTCAGACCTTAGAAGATGGCCAAAGCCTCGACAGTTCCAGGAAATTAAAGAGAAACATCAATGGTTCTGTAGTACTCGTGAGAGGGATTCGAGAAGTGACTTAAGTGCTTGTTGTATTTCGACCAGGGCAGGATTTTCCACCTCCACAGACCTCAGCTCGCTGGCTAGAGGAGAAGATGTAACAATGACCTCTGGTTCAGCACACAGATCCCTCTCCTGCGGATCTACGTCAATGTCGATGTCAACTGCTCTCAGTTCTTCTTTGTAATTTCTAATCAATTGCGCAGTGGCCAGGAAAGTGCAGTGTAGGGCAGAGACGTGAGGATTTGGTCCCTTTAAGAGATCGATGAACAAAAAATCATCAGATTTTAGAACACGAAGTTGAGGAATGTAATGAAGTCTGGTTAAGAACTCAGAGCGCGCCAACCAGGGATTTTTACCACTGGGATATAGATTCTTAATGAAGCAAATGCGGTTCTCATTACTCTCCTTTGCTAAGCTCTTCAGGTCGTGCAGTGTAGGTATAGATGGTTCGCCCGCTGCTTCTAACCCAAGGGGTTGCTCAGGATATGTTGGCGTACTGAATTCAAGATCTTGCTCTGAGTCCACCAGCGAGGCTTTGTCTAGATCCACAACAATGGACTTCTCTTCCGGTACCAGCCAATCTGTGAGTGGACCTTTTATCATTGCAGCTCGTGCAGCCGCTCGAGCAAGTCTTTTCCTGGCTTTTTTCGAGCGTGTTTCTGGCACAGGTCGTGGGCCAGCAGTGGTAAGTGGGGCACTCATTGTAGATTTCTTATTTTTAAGTGCCTTCTTGGCCAGTCTACGTTGTTTCCTTGAGGGGGAGCCCGAGGACTTTGAGCAAGCTCCTGACCATCTACGCACTCCGCTGCTACATCCTCCTCTTGAGTGCTCCCATTAGATGTGAAATGCTCAACAGCCCCCTCTGCCATAGTTTCCTGTTCTTCAATCCCCTCAACTATGTGCAGGGCATCAGACAAGTTCGCTTCCACTTCTTCTCGAGGGAAATCCTTCAGATCTAACGCCATAGTGATGGTATTGGTATTTGTCAAGATGCGCCCTGACATTTGCAGCTGTATTTTAAGCGCAAATTGGATGGCGGACAACCGATGATTGAAGCTCAGCTATCACAGTAGAGCTTGTATGCAGACCATTATTGTCCTCAGCTTCATTCACAGGTCCATCCTCCATTGAAGCCATTGCGAGATTCGGAGAGGCAGACAGGCAACCGCTACTACCCTCAGACATCTGCAAGCCTGAAGGAGTGCTGATTGTTTCCTTCATGGGTGTTAAACCACTGGATGCCCTTTGAGGAATTTGCGACGACATTCCTCTCTGTGTATTTAGGCAAAGATCTAATAAGGAATTATTATCTATGTCGTCAAAGTTAGTTGTATTTAAAGACATGCTACCACTTAAGCACGGGATAGCCGTTTCCTCATTGATGGTGGAGTTTATTTCAGGGAGAGGATTCAAAGCAAAAAACTCAGTGATAGCGCCTTGCGCCACTGGTTTGGAGTATGTTGCGTTTTTCTTGAGTGTGTCCCCTTTCTTGTTATTCATCTTACATTCCTTTACAGGTTGAGATGTGATTTTCCGCAAATTGTAGATCGAGTGGGGAGCTCTTTCCCATGCTGCATGTCTCCGGTGAAGCTTCACTGTCTGTTAAAAGTTAATTTATCGGGATACCGCTTCACAGGCGGATGTGATAATGGGTGCTGTGTTTGAAGAGGAGAAGAGGTTGTTCCCGAGTATCACTCCCAGGGTAGCTCTTCACACTTGACAGTTCTTGTCTTGCATACACAGTGTCTACAATCTAGCAGCTCGGATCAAAGGCAAAGGCCCGCAGTCTCCAGGACAGCCACACTGATTCCAGTTCTCTACAGATTCCCCCCACAATAGTGTACAGGAGGCACCGTGCTATGCTAGGATTCGAACCTGGGTACGACCCTGGGTAGACAATCACCTGGCTATGCTAGGATATGTCCCTGGGTACGGCCCTGGGTAGACAATCACCAGGCCGATTATGTCAAACTAGCCACCTCCAGCTCAACAAACCAGAGCTACATGCAACACACTCAGTAGCCCACCAAGTGTACCCCGCATCTAGTGCATCATACCCAGGCCACTCAGGACCCCTCCTGCTCCCTGCTCTCCCCTTCCTCCAGAAGCCAAAGCCCCCAGGGGAGCCGTTGCCAGAGGCTGCAAGACAGGCTTACCCTACCATCCGTGATCCGAGCCGCCACTTCTCCCAGTCACTCCTGCACAAACCCTCCAGCCCACCGGGGAGAATCCTCTCCCGGCGGGTTCCACCGGCGGGTAGGCAGATACCTAGAGCAGGCAGACAGGGTGTAGGGAGCTGCAGTAGGGAGCCGCCGTACAGGATGCAGGGGTGCAGGGGGGCCGCCGTGCAAGGTGCCGGGAGCCAGGGGGTGCAGGGAGCCGTCGTACGATGTTCAGGGTCTACGCCTCCGCTTCCTCGCTTCCCTTGCTTCCCCTGCTTCCCTGCTTCGCTTGTACGTCCCACTCACGACGCGTCACTCGCTCGCCATTCCGAGGATCAGAGGAAAGAACCTCTGTACGTGTTCCAGCGTGTCAAGCGCACCTCACTCCTCGCTCCAGAGATTCAGTCAGAGGCCGCTTCCGACACACTTCTACGAGGATATGAGGATGCCAAGCATTATGACACTTGTCAAAAAATAAAACACGGGCACATTTGCAAAACCATGCTTTCAGGTCCTTCTCCTTACACAAGTTTGCTGGAAATCCACCCAGATTTAATTTTGTCAAAAGTGTCAAATGTATGCACATACAATAGTCATATAACGTAGCCCCACTTGACAAAATCCATTCAGATTTTAAGAAAACATTTATATCTAGATCTATAATCTTTTTGCAAACCTTTGTGTAGATTTGTCAAATGGCACCGCATTTATAAGCCTTTACAATATTTTGGAACCCCGCCTCTAATTTTGCCCCCTCTTGACAAAATTGCACCAAACTTCGCAAAACATATATATCTAGATCTATTATCATTTTGCCAAATTAAGTGTAGATTTGTCAAATGGCACCTCATTTATAAGCCTTTACATCATTTTGGGACCCCCCTCTAATTTTGACCCCTCTTGACAGAATCCCACCAAACCTTGCAAACTCATTCAAAATCAGGTCAGGAATAGAATTGCAAAATTTCATGCAGTTTCATTAAGTGGCGCCAAACTTATAAGCCATCCAAGTGCTTTTCACCAACCCTGTAATGCTGAGGTGTCCGCGAACTTCTCAGGACTGTTCCCGAACATCCGAACCGTTCGGGGTGAAAAACACCTGTTTTTTTTTGCTCCTTGCAGCCATATCCCATCCCATCCTCATCACCCCTCACATCTCCAGAGATTATTTGATGTTTGACAAGTGCACTGTTGTGTTTTTTAATATGTTTTTACAGCAATGTCCACAAACACCGGTCTCTGTCCGCGAATCCAAGATGGCAGGCGTTTCCAAAAATCTGACGCACTTCACGCTTTTCACCATCCAATCAGTGGGTGCGTCCGATGTCCGCGGACACCACGTTGCCCTCTAAGCTAATCGAAGTCCTGTCCGCGGAGCGAACAGGTAAGTGTGTCTGCAGAGCGGACATAGATATCACTAATTTTCTGGGACCTACTTTTTGGTCGTTTTAAAAAAAACTACTAGACGGATGTCGACCAAATTACCAAAAGCGCGCTTTCAGGATCAAGCCGCTGCTCCTGCCGCAAATTTGGTGAAAATCCGTCCAGCGGGTTGGGTTGTAGGCGTGAGCAAAGTTTTTTCTCCATTCAGTCTATGGGAAAAAAAGAAATGTTGAGACCCCCCATAACTTTGCCACCCCTTAACCAAACCTCACCAAATGTTGCGAAACAATTCCAAGCGAAGTTATAAGCCGTACCAAAAAGTGCTCTTCCTATGGGTTTATCAACTTAACCATAACTAAATATATATATTACGATTTGAAAGACTGTATGGCAAGGTGTGGTGTCACATAGCAATGCCATTTTTAACGCATGTTGTTTGTTGATTATAGATACTGTAGAAAGATGTAAACGGGCAAACAACGTTGTGTTTTATTGTTTCTAAGTTTGAAGCCTGTTTTTGTAACATTAAACTATATCCTCTAACCCTGTGAAGTCGGGTTTAAATAATATATATATATTTAAATATTTTAATTAAATAATATATTTAAATATTTTGAATATTGTTAAAAAGATTGGCTCCTGTCCTAGCTGGTGGTATTGTTAAATGTTGCAAGCATTGAACTGGGGTTGCTCCCACCAGTTCAAGTATCCGAAACAGGTAAATGTCTGATTCCTGCATTGGGGTGAGTTCTCTAATTTCCCTGACAAGGTGTCGCCCAATAAAACATGTGAAGGATTGAATATGGTTGTAATGCTTTATTTAGCATTGCGTTAATTAGCCAATGCTCCAAGAAATGCTATTCCAAAATGACATTTTTACCTGCAGCCACTAATTAATGAAGTTTGCTTTTGAGATGCTGTGTAAGATTTTATCATATTGATTTAATCTGTGATGAGCTGAAGAAACACAGACATGTTTGTACACACATAGTGCTTCAGCGGCTGTCTCTTTATCAGCCTATCTATCTACAGTCTCCCTATTGATCTATCTTTTGTATTGTCTATCTCTCCATCCATCCATCCATCCATCCATCCATCCATCCATCCATCCATCCATCCATCCATCCATCCATCCACATTCCCTTCTTTTTAACGTTATATGGGTCTCTCTTGCTATCTTTTTATGGTTCTCTAACTTTGGTTCTCACTGTTTATCTATACAACTATATTTGGTTATCTATCTATCTATCTATCTATCTATCTATCTATCTATCTATCCATCCATCCATCCACATGGTGAAGTTATATTTTATGAAATGAACTGGTAAAGATCGGTCATGCACAAGTTGTGCCTTATGCAACGTGGACATGTTTCGGTGATTCCTGCAGATTTCTATACACACCGTGCACAGAATGAGCATTGCAGGCTCATGAATATATTTTACTGGTAAACAAGAACATATTCTGACACAAATGTCACCTAGCAGAATCCATTCTGCTTACACTGGAGTAAATTTGGAATATCATTTGCTACGTATATCTATAATCGAACACGAAAGCCACAGTTAAGAGGCAAGGGAATTTAGACCAAATCATTTTTCAGCTTCTGCTAACCATCAGACTATCATCCTTCGTGGGTATAAACATCAGTTGCATTGCCTCTGCTGGACGCATTTTGGATGCGCGTTTTCTATATCCAAATGGGGTGTGGTCGCAATCTGCATCTTAACCCATCCCCATTCTTGCAACAAATTGGAATGTATACATCTGGAGCAAAGTATGCTTGTGCTGAGCAGATTTCTGCAAGCTCAACAGACCCATTGTCCATGTTAAAGTCCTGCGCGTTTATTGTCTTTTATAGCTGCAAACCTTTAATGATCAGAAAGAAGATATGTTATGCGAGGAGCCCTGTGTGTGTTGCCCTCTACTAGTGGGAAGAAAACCCTAAAATGTCCTGCATTTGGGGCCTAGAAACCTCCAAAACGTAAATGTTAGTCATTAAACTTTTCACTTGTCTCTAGCAATAAAGAAATGTACAACATAACCAAAACATTTGCCCAAAATAAACAATGTGTTACTGTAAAGAACGGCTGTCTTCAACGCTCAGGCTCATAATAGGATTTTCTGTGACCATCTGCTCATGCCTGAATTATTGCATTTTGTTTTCTGTGGTCCTTTCTTTGTCACTGGATGCTACATGGGGATGCTCTTTTAACGCATCACTCTGTGGCTTCGAAGATGGTAGAATGCCAAGACTCTGACAAGTACACTTAGCGATGTACTTTCTAATGAAGCAACATGTTTTTCCCAAGCCATTGGATAGGATGCGCTGTTCTGAATTTCCGCCTCTACTTCCAGAATGCACACCTTGCACTCTCCTCGCGCAGACGTCACGTCCAGCCCTAAATCCTTCACGTGCGTAAGACTGATGAAGCCCCTGCGTGCCATTAGTAACTGAGTAACGTCCAAGACCGCCAACGTTGCGTCTCTGTCTTTGTCTCTCGTTGCTTTCATTGGCCGTGATGAACGCTCCAAGGAGGAGACCAGATGTGAGGCAGAGGGGAGTTGAAAGAGCAGGTAATTAATTTCCCCTTGCCTCTGAAGACCTATCTGGATGGGCTGATGTTTATAGCGGTGACCTTGGGGTGAGCAGAGCCGTGACCTTTCTCGATGGAAAAAGAGAACAGGTCTGGACGCGCGGAATCTTCACAGTGAGAGCCGCGGCCTCTGTGAAGTGCAAACAGCTTGATTTTTGGAATGGCTGCCTTGCAGCAATCCCCGCTCGAACATCAATAGTGCCTTTTAAGGTTCTTTTAACTAGCAAACTAAATGTACGGGGTGCATTTCATGTGATCCATACTGTCTCCATTTATCTTTGGAATTTGTGTTGTACTTTGTTTATTTGCAGCAAAACTTTTATAAAGTTTAAGAAGTAGAATGTCACTAAAAATGTCGAAGTTTGCTACAGAAAGAACACCTCCTTATTTGATATGAACTTGGCACATATATACATATATATATATATATATATATATATATATATATATATATATCACGACCACGGTAGTACTCAGCACTGAGCCCATCATATTCTAATGAGCTTCTCCAGGGGACATACACACAGCTTGCCTCTGAAAGAAGAGAGCCATCTGCTTTTTTTCTCTTTATCAAAAACACACGCTGCATTTTCCACAAGACGGCAACTTACTGTATAATGTATGAAACATCAAAATTAGAGCAGGCAATGTCAACCTGCGCCGGCTTCAAAGAAAACATAGCTTTTTATCATTTTTTAACGGAAAATAGGAGAGAGGGATTTAGTATTCACTTTTCCAAAGCGTGTCAACTTGTGTCGCCGGTGGAGTCTACGTCCACAGTCTGAGATTCCCAGAAACGCTGCCTCTAATTGGAAACAAGGCAATTTTCATTAACTTGAATCAACTGTGGGGTCTTTCATGATTTGGCATAAAAGCGAGATCCGTCCTACGGAACCATTTTATGCCATTGTTTCCTGCATCTTTCTAGGATTTGAACTCGACAGCGATTCCTTCACAACATCATCATTACGTGCAAACATCCTCGTGAGGCACGAACAATTATTTTACATTTTTCCGTCGCCGCTGGTTTACCCTCAGGTGGACGAAACATGACATGAGCGCCGGGAATCGGGCGTATATTCACAGGTGTCACAGTATAGCGGGGCATTCCAAACGCGAGCGTACTGAGCAGTTCCAAGCACTGCCATGCAAATAACCACATTCCCTCAAAGTGGCACGTGGAAACAAGCTTAAGCGAGAAGCAGCATCACCATCAGTTTTCCGTATTCATGTATTCCAGCATCTATCATTATATATTTACTAGTTTCAACATCCATCCTCTTGTGCGTTAAGCAGTTATAAATATATGAACGTGATCTTGGGAATGATGATTTAGACGTGGAAAATTCACAAGATTAGGCACACCGTTCCCTGGTGTTTTGATAATGGATAGGTGGTAAAATGATCAGCTTCCTTGGAGCACGTCTGCCATTTTGTCTGCCTCTTGGTGCATGGCACTGGTATAAAGGAGACTGGAGGGAGCGTTAGTGGGACAGGAGAAAGGAAGGCGTGAAACCTGAGGTGTTGATTGGTGAAGGCTGGAAGTACCTGCGTTCTGTGTGCCAGTATTTGTCTAAGTTATTTGTGGTATTGGCACTTGTGTATTACTTTTATCCGGAGGGGTGATCCCGATATCTACTAGATGCCAACAGTGAGGCATGCAGAGAATTTCCTCTCTAGAGTTAGGAGTGAATTGTGTGATTGGGCTGACTACGGTGTGTGGTGTGCATTGAGCTCCATGTGGCTCCACAGTTGTTGTGATAGTGGCGCCAGCATGTGTATGGCGGCGGTGTGTATCAGGACCTTTGCCAGTAGTGTAGAGGTGCAAGTAGATTGAAAGTTGAGAAGGGTAGTTTGGGGAAGGCAGCTTGTTAGGGATGCTCTTTCAGAGTCCTGTTTGGAGTTCATAGGTTAGACCACCCAGTGGGCTGCCACAGCAGTCTGCACATAGAAAATACTGAATCCGTACAGCAGATCTACCTTTCTATACTCCCACATGTCATTTTTTGTGACAATTGACAAAGCTCATTAGGTTCAGAAATGTGTAATGAATTTGGTGTTTCTTTAAAATTTTCACTTTTATTCAAAGTATAAAGTTAAATTATTTTTCCAAAGAGGACTTTTATTATTTTTCCTTGCACTACTTCTCAGTGACTTCAACGTTTTAACCAGTGTTGCTAAACATTGGCAGAATAGTCAGGTCAATCCATTTTGGCCAATAATACATTTCATGCTTAATGAGATACTTAATAATGTAGATGTGTAGATTTTAATAGTACTCCTCTTTAGTTTGAAGCACTTGTCCCCTGAGGCTAATGTTACCTTTGTAAGTCACATGTCTTCTAACAGATATATTGTTTCTCTGTGTTTTATTTTGTCCCTGGTTTATGTCCCACATGTTTCACTCTCATAAACTGGTTCAACGCTTGTTCTCATCGTTGTGCTATTGTATAGGCACCCTTCATGGGAATGCCTCTGTCATCTGTAAATGTGTTACTTTAAGTCATTTCTGTTCGAAAGTGTCATCCCTGTTATTATACAAATGATAATTGGTGGATAAGATATGAACACCCATTCTTCCCAGTAAGTGAAAATGTTGATTGCTCCTATTAGGTTAAAACTGAGAGTCAGGATTCTCTTAATGTCACAGATGCAGGTATTATATATTTTCTCTTTTCATTTCATTTAAAGGAGTAAGACAAGTAAAACAAAGTAAAGAAAATGTCTCTTTTCCAAACCACAAGGGACACCATTCCCTTCTTGACAGCTACACCAATCAACAGCCATATTACACCATAACGTTCTGAACCAATGGCCATCTTATTTTCACCTGTCTCCAGCTTATCTTGAGGGTTCCTCCTTCAGCAAAAACATCAACCTGACCAACAGCACCCATATCCATTTAGACAAACTTGAGAAGCTTGTCCTACCCAGGGGCACATCAAAGGAATCGCTGCCCTGAAAACTACTTGACATCTATTAAGAATGACAAACGGGGAGGTTAGTAGGAAAGGATAATATTCACCTCCCTACCTTTAATACAATCCTAACTATCTTTTGTAATCCTACAAGGATAATTCAGCATTCTGTGGCATGGCATGGAGGCTTCCTGTTATGCTTAAAGCAGATCAGTAACAGCTGATACTGCCTGAGAAATCTGCTTCGAATATCATCTAAGAAATACTTTATTGTTTGACTAATTAGCAGTTCTGTGGATGCCCTCCGACCTAGTTCCTGAAAAACAGGCTTTGGGTGCCATGTCCCCTCTTGCCGAATGAGCACCAAAAATAGAAATATCAATTCTAGCTAAGGTTCTGACTCACCAGATCCACCAAGTCAAAGAGGCAGAGGACACATTTCTGTGAGACCTGCAAAAGGATATCAACAATTGGCCATTGGAAATGAGCAGACCCGCCATTCTGCCTGTTAGTGTCCCTGGGGTGTGGATAGGTTGTTCAATTCTGACAATATGCGACTTATTAAAATCCTGTTTGAGCCTGCCCCTCTTTTGCCCCCGGGAGAGCAATCCTTGCCCCAATAGTAACCATAATTTTTGCACTGTTCGGGATAGTCTTGACACAACATTGGAGCATCATCTGGCACGTACGAAATACCACCAATAGGAACACCACGATCGGAATCAGTATCTTCACCAGTGACCCAAGCCAGGACGGTGCCCATGAGAGCAACGTGTCAAACCAATATTCAGGTTGCACACCTGCTTCGTTTTCCATTCTGGTTTTCAACTTATGCAACACCCCTATGATATGCGTCAGAGACCCGTTCACTGTGTCATTTGGGGATAGTTAGGTACAACATGACAACCTAATCTTCTTCTACATGCCCCCTTTTATCGCCCTGAGGAGGTCCAAAACATATCTGTTTTGGAGTGTCATCAACCAGATCACTCTCAGCTCACTTTTGATTGCATTGAGACCGTGTTCAGAATCATTTGCCAACTGCATCACATCCCAGAGAGAAATCTGCAGCCACTTGTTATTTGTGGCAGCCTGAATTCCTGGGGTCATAAGTGATGGGAAAATACTTCTGTTTTAGTGTACAATCAACATTTATCTGAGATTGCTTTAAGCAGCTTGGATAATTCTTCCAACAAATAGTTTGAATTCTTTCTTCTCGACTTTGACAATTGCCTATTCTTCTTCACCTGGGGGGTTGCATGGACCGTGAAACAGATTGCAACACTTCACACTCGTATGCTATTGTCAAGTGTACCTCTGGCCCCACAAGGATAGCTGAGTGCAGGGTTGTCAATGCACAGGTGCCTCGCCAAAAGGTTGGAAGATGCAGGTATGCTTGTTGACTGTATACCCAGTAAATGTCCATCAATGCGCTGATCCTTTTGCAAGATCTGCAATGAAACATTTCTTATTGCACTTAATGTCAGTGCGTACTGGAGCAGTTCCATGTCCTCAAAAACAAAACTGGGATTCATCCCCTGATTGCACTTTTACTGGTGTTTCACATGCTTCAATCCATGTTAGTTTAGATATGTGTGCAGACCATATTTTGAAACAGTTCTTATTAATGTTGCATATGATTTCTTCTCCGAACCCTGCCAACTCCACTGTCGCACAGCTCACCACCGCCTTCTCTCATCTGTTTGATATGAACAATACTCCATTCAATTTCAACATAAGCCTGGACTTGGATTGAAGGGCACTGTGTCCTTTGCACACTTCTCTTCATCTTTGGCCATTAAATGTGTAGTTTGTGCCCCTGGAATAGACCTCGAACCTGACACAACGCTAAGTGCACCAGACACTGGGCCTCCAAGGGCAATATCTCCTCGGGTACTAATATTTTGGGTGCTCCCGAAGCGTGGGGGAAGAGGGAACAGACATAATAACTCCTGTTCTACCTCTATTTCCCCACTGAGTTCATATAACCATACCACATATTGTTAAACTCTGGGTGGTGTACATTGGACATTTTATCAAAAACTACTCCTTCGTACTGGTCATACTCCTTTTCACTCATATTTCTAAATCCCATAATAAAGTATCCTGTATCTTTATTCCCTTAACATTTAACACTGTGGTTAAATATTCATAATTTAGTGTTGTAGCATCAATAAAATTGTCATAAAATCAAATGTATAGTCATTTGAGGTAGTACTACTACAATCACACACCCCCTTTACATGGCAGACCCATATAACAGCACTAAATAAATATATGAACAACCCAAAGGCAAACCCACACATAAGTGGATACAGCATGGCACTGCAATTATGTACAGAACATGCATTTTTAATATTGTTCCATAATCTAGTCATTTGAATAAATAAAACCAAAAATGTGCTTTATTCCTAAAAAAGAGGCACTCTCTTTAACAATTCATTAAAGAGGTGTGTGCTATTGTTGCTCCCAAGGTTATCACAAACACCCCAACGGGAAAACACTTCTCTCACCAATTACTTGGCGACCAATTTGACATCAGTATGTGCACACAGATAAGCCTCAATCCGGCAGGAAAAAGGACAAACAACCACTATCAAGTAACGAAAAGAGTTACACCTCTCTCCTATATCAGCAAAATCTATGTGTAAATCACCAAACTGACCATTTAGGCATGGCAAAGTACCTTTTTAATGTCTTCAAAGTGTGACCCGTCCGATAGGTCTGGCATACTACACAGTTGGATGTGAACAGGTATAATAATTCCTGAATATTAGGCACAATCCAAGCTTCCTGAATATATGCTGCAATATGTTGTTTAGATACATGGGTGGGGTAGTGAAGCTGGTCGAACACCACCAAAGTTAATGCTTGAGGCATCACAACCTTCCCTGTGCTTATCAGTCTCCACACTAAGTCAGTTGGGGATTGTGCACACTCTCTTTTGCCATACTAACTTTTCATACATTTTTGGGGCCTGGCCTTGAATCTCAATAACTTCTCTAACAGGGAGGGTCGTGTATGGAACCCGCAACTGTTACTGCATGTTCACAAACACTAGATGCTCAGGTATGTCTGCTACTGGCAAATAAGTGGCCTGCTTCACATGAGTGTCTGCTGCTTTGTTCCTCGAGGGAGACAAAGTCCACGCCACTTGTGTGGGCAGCGCTCTTTACTACTAGTGCAGCAAGCGTATGTTGTGCAAGCGCAGCAATCAGTCTGTCTAACTAAGCTGGATGCTGTATGGGGACCTCGACAACCCTGAATGAACAATTGGCATGATGTACGCCGAGCCCGAATATATTGTTACTCGGCACCCCTGTGCTGCCTCAAGCGCTTCAATAAGGGCGAGCATGTCTGGCCTCTGCTGCAAAACAACCTCATATCCTCCATCAACCAGATGCACCACTGCTTCCCCAGTATGTCTCTGACCTGTCTCCTGGTCAATAGTTGAAGACCCGTCATTTGAAGTATACATCTCCTTCATATAGAGCATCGTCACGTGCCTTACAAATATCATCCTCTGGACCTTCATATGAAACACAGTCATGCACTTCGCCATCATCAGTAATAGGTTCAGTAAAGAAGGTAGCTGGGTTCACTGCCTTACAACAAACAATGTGAATGGAAGGGCTTGAAAGTACTACTTCATATGCAGAAGCCCTTCGTGTAGTCAGGGTGGATTTGGACCTCTCTAGTATCTCGAAAACTGCATGCTCCACGTACAATGTTAATGAACATCCCATGACAATTGTCGCAGACTTCTCAATAGCGAGGGCAGCAGCAGCCAACGCTTGTTCGCATGGGAACTGCCCTTGCAGGACAGAATCTTACATGCCACTGTAGTAGGCCAATGGCTTATGCCCCATTGTGCTGCGTTGTATCAGCACGGCAGTCATCATCTGACCATCAGAATGTCAAAACAGATAAAACGTGTGTGTATAGTCGGGAGTAGCCAATACTGGGCGGTAGAAATAACACCTTGAAGCTCCTGGAACTTAGTCATCATTTCATCAATCCAAGTAATATTATTTTTTGTCGGCTGATCTTATTTGAGGGCCTAGATCAATGGTTTAGTGTATGACGTGTAATCAAAAATCCATGCTCTACAGTAATTAAATCCAAGCCATTTCTGCATATCCTTGACTGTCACTGGCTGTGCTGTGGTACACATTGCTGCCGCTCATTCTGGAGGGACGCTTTTACCATTCACTGAAGTCAACTGTCCCAAATACAACACTTCCTGTTGACAATATTGTAATTTTGTTCGGTCCATGTTGTACCCTTTGTTAGCCAAAAATTGCAACAACGCTATGGACTCTTCCCTGCATTGGTGTTCCATGCTACATATCAAGAAGTCATCCACATATTGAATTAATGTATTAGGGACAGCGATGTTACCTAAATCTTCATGTAGTACCCTATTAAAAATACTCAGGGACACACAGTAACCTTGATGAAGCCTATTATGTTGGAATCGGCTCCCGGCAAACGTAAACGCTGTGAGATACTGCGAGTCAGAATGTAAAAACATATACATTTCTTGCGTATATTCATGAGTAGCCTATACTGGGGTGGTAGAAATAACATCTTTAAGCTCCCAGAACTTAGTAATCATTTCATCAATCCAAGTAATAGTATTTTCTGTCCCCTGAGCTTCTTTGAGGGCCTGGGGCAGTGTTTTAATGTATGACGTGTAATCAAAAATCCATGTTCTACAGTAATGACATAATCCAAGACATTTCTGCATATCCTGGACTGTAACTGGCTGTGGTTTGGCAAACATTGATGCTGCTCTTTCTGGAGTTACTCTTTTACCATTCACTGAAATCAACTGTCCCAAATACAACACCTCCTGTTGACAATATTGTAATTTTGTTCAGTCTATCTTGTACCCTTTGTCAGCCAACAATAGCAACAGCGCTATGGACTCTTAACTGTATAGGTGTTCCGTATGCTACATACCAGCAAATGGGGGTGCCCTAAATGAAAAAGTAACAATGTTTATATTGTATTGTAATGATAACCAAAGTTACATTCACAAAAGGAATCAAAATGTATGATTTCATAGTGTATTAAGGTACACATCAATACATTTTTCATACTGTGTTGTGCTCAATTTGTTGACATGGATTAAATTCATACAGCAAACAATTGAATTATCATATGGTGATAGAAATCGATTCTTCATGATATTCTGGCCCCAACGGTAGCAATACACATTTCAAATGTAATTCTGTGATATCATATTCAATAAAATGTAATCACCTGGGTGGTATTCCTTGTTCCTGTAGTAGAACAGACTAACATGCTCTGTTAATTTTCTACTCATTCGTTGTGGTGATAGTTCCACTGCTGTCTATAGTTGAAGAAGCTGTATCAGCTGTAAAAATAAGGAAAGGAATGTATGTTCCTATTCTATGAAGAGGGTATCTAATCAAAAACTACATTAAAATTCATCTGGCTTCTGGCATTTGGAATTAAAACCCAAGAGCAAGTTTGATCTGCAAGTGAACAATACAGCCATCAAAATGTTTGAAAAAAATGTTAAAAGACCTCAAAGCCATACATATTACAAAAAACAAAGGATATAACATCAGACGCCATCAAAGTAAAATAATAAGGTAACTATCAGAAGATATCCCCCTAACACTGATGCTGGCAGACAAAGGCAGAGCCATAATTATAATGGACACTGCATTTTATGAACAGCAAATCAATGAACTTCTACAAGATGAGAACACATATGTGAAGATCAACGGAGACCCCACACAAGAAGTGGCGAGCATTATAAAAGAAACTTTGGAGAAAGCAGTTGGATTAGACTGGATCTCCGAAAAAACTGAAAAACGTTTAATAAACAACGATCGAATTACACTAATCTTTTATGGTTTACCTAAAATCCATAAGGATACCAAAAAACCTCCAATCTGCCTGATCGTGGCAGGTGCAGAGAGTATTTATAACCCCCTAGCAATCTATATGGACAAGGCCTTGCAACCCATAGCACAGAGAACAGATACGTATCTGAGAGATACTACTGATTTCTTAAATTCATTGAAAAATCTGATTGGAATTCAGGAGACAGATTTATTAGTTTCCTTTGATGTCCAATCACTCTACACATCTATTCCACATCAAGATGGCCTAGAAGCTCTGGAATGGGCATTATTAAGGAGCGGAGAGTGTTCAACCAACAAACCATTCATCCTAGAGCTCAGCAAAATAATTCTGATAAACAACTATTTCAGATATAAGACGCAATTCTATTTGCAACTCTCATGCCCCTCGATGGGGTCCTCAATGGCACCTGTCTACGCAAACCTATTTATGTTCCACCTGGAAAGCACGTCTATATTGAACAATGAGAAATGGAAGAAAAACACAATCTCTTGGAAGAGATATATAGACAATGGGCCTCATTACGAGTTTGGCGGTAGCCATGCCGCTATTGGCGGCATGGCTGCCGCCGAAATCACGTCCGTGTCTGGGTCCTCGGAATGAGGACTTACCGGGCCATTCCGATTTCGGAAGGCCCGGTAATTCCTCCCTCCAAGGACCCGGACATGGTCCTTCCCCATTCCCATTCAGCCCCCATAGGGCTGAATGGGAATGGGAGAGGGAGCAAACAACGGAACATTACGAGATGGCCCGTTGTTTGCTCCCTTTTCCCCTCGTGGTACCCGCTCTGCACGTCTGGTAAAACCAGACGTGCAGAATGGGTCCAGCGAGGGGAACTCGTAATCGGGCGGTACGGGGTTGACGGCACCGGCACCTTTACCTGTGCCATTAACCCCATACCGCCCTACTCGTAATGAGGGCCAATGTCTTTGTATTATGGAAAGGGAACAGAAATACTTTGGATGAATTCTTAATTTACATTAATTCAGTCCGTGAGAGAATTACATTCACTATGAAAGTAGGCTCTCCGAAACTACATTTTTTGGATGTGGATTTGGAGATTAAAGGTCCAGACATAATAACAACCATTTACCACAAATAAACAGATGTGATCAACTCACTTCACTATCTGAGTCACCATCCACAACATCTCAAAAATAATTTGCTATACAGCCAATTTATCCGTCTCAAGAGAGTTATATCATCGGAAGATACATTAGAAGAAGAAAATGAATGACAGAGAAATACTTGCAAAGGGGCTACACAAAAGAGGTGATTGACAGGGCAAGAACAAAAACTGCTGGTGTGGAAAGGGCAGAACCTCTGTCACCCAAAACACAATCCAAAGAGACACCATTCTTATATGCACTAAGATACTCTGGACAGAGCCTCAAAGTGACCAGACTCATCAAAAAGAACTGCCGTTTGATACAACTAGATCCGCAATTGCAACAACTATTCCCCAGCCCCCCGATAATTGCTTATAAAAGAGGACGGAACCTAAAAGTTCAATTAGTGAAAGCGGAAAGACCTCCAAGAGAAACAATCAGTGTTAAGCAAGAGGAAAACAGGCACTTATCCGTGCCTAAATTATTGTAATTGCAACAATATAATGAAGGGAGGATATGTGCGACATCCCATGAAAGGAAACAAAATTAAACTTAGGGATTTCTCAACCTGCGACTCGAAATCAGTAATTTATGGACTGTGGCAATTATTATGTAGGCCAAACAATGAGCAAGGCCAAAGAGCATTGGAATGACCACAAAAGAGGGATAAGAACACACAACTTCTAATCTCCGGTGCCTTGCCATTTTAATGAAAAGAACACACCGTAGCCCAACTGAAAGTGATAATTCTGGAAGTGGTTAAAAAGGCACCCATAGGAGGCAACCATGCAAAGCGTATGGACCTAAGGGGGTGTTACTGGATTGAAATTCTGAACAGTATGACCCCAGACGGTATGAATGAGGACTTTAGTTTGATTTGTTTCCTATAGGCAGAGGTCCATACTCAATCAGTTATGAACCAAATAACCAAGAAACTCAGGGTTGATCAAACTTCAATATTACAATTGGTCTATCATTACATGACACAACAATATGTCCGTGATGTAGGTGCATTGTAACAGCAGTTTGACATCATGGGTTGCCAAGAAAAGAAACCTTTTGGCTCAATGGAATTAAACTAAGTGAGTAATCCTACCTGGTCAGATCTGAGCCATTCGTTGGGACTCCTATTATTTTGTTTACAATTTCCCTGACGCTTGCACATGTGACCGCTTCGTCTTCTTTAAAAACAGGCTGAATACGTATGAGGAGTTTCTTGCATGCTTTGAAGGATAGAGTCCGAGAACAGCATATACAGCATTCACTAGGTAAGTAGCAACCTGTTTGAGTACACCTTGCAGGTGTGATAGACTGTTATTTGAGTGTAATCACTGCCATATGCTGATGACATTTGGCATTTTTTGGGACCTGCAGAGAATGATGAAGTGCGAATGCGGGATGCATTTCTTTTGGGCTCCCGCAATGTGCTTAGTATTCTGTGGGTCACTAACTGCCCCATGTGGGTTTGCAATAGACTCTAAATGCTGACTAAGGTCGGTGTGCTGTATGCGTTTTGCTAGAGCCCGTGACGGATATATACAGGGGATTACTGGCCGCACTGTGTGGGAGTGCAATATAAATGAAATGCTGATAAATGTTGACGCGTTGCATGCGTTTTGTTATATTGAGAGGCAGATATGACTTGGGCGTGACTAATAGAGACCACATCTGCGACAGAGCATTAATATAGTACCCCAATCGGGTGTAATATCTCCAGTTATATGTGGCTTTGACAATACGTTGTTGGTTTTTCTAGTGTAACAGCTGTTAGAGATCATTGATTGACCTGTAGATTGAAGTGGATGCATATAGAAGAATTAAACGTCCACCATTTCCGAGCTTCATGTAAACACTACATGGGTGAGCATAGTAACTTTTCACTGTTATAGCATTAAGCATTAACGAGTAGATCACTGCAGTCACACTCTAGCAGAGCTATTTGCTGTCTAATTAATGGAGATTTCAACTTTCCCCTTTGTCCTTCTTTTCCTGTTTGTTTATAGTTCTGGGAAAATGGCTCAGAACTGAGTGAAGCTGTATGTGACAACGGTGACTCGGATTTTGTCCATATTAATGGACAAGCACATTCTGGCTAGACCCCTCTCTTTATTGAGGGTAAGTAGGATTTTGTCCTTTGGGTAGGGAATCGCATGAAGTAATTGACCCGCCAGGGTGACGACAAAACAGTTGGCGTAGTTTTGCACCAGCAAGAGTAACAGCAAGTTATTTGAATTTGGAACTTAGATATATATATATATTTATGTATACTCGTTATTTTCAGTTGAATGGAAGCTCTGACTTTGCAACTGGTCTGAAAGTGCACGATATGTTATATCAGCTATACATCCGTGAAGCAGAATTCTTTCTGAATGCAATATATTGTTCAATTGCACAGTAAGTTCACCTTAATAATGTTCTTGTGGTTTTTGGAAAGATGGATACTGGTCCTATGGGCGTTGTGCTGCATGATGTTGTTGGGACCTTTCCCACATCACACAAGACTGTTTGGTTTTATTTAGGTGATTTTTCTTGGTTTGGTTTCCATTAGATGTTCAATACTTTTTCACGCATTGGCGGTCAGTACAGGACTACGACTGGGCATTTAAGAATTGGATTGACCTAGATCTTCAGCCTCCTGCGTGTTTGTAATACCTCACTCTCACCTACCCATAACAGATGGGATTTGATTTCCTGTTTTCTGACATCTTGTTTACAAATATGCATAAATGTTCATGATTGCATTTCTTTCTGTTAATGTACAATTTTGGGTTATAGGTCACAAGTGTGAATTCATGGTTTTTGATAACACTTTTACCTATATTAGTGTTTGTTTTATTTGTATAATTAAAAACAGATCAAATATATGTTGTAGGACTCATGGGCCTACTGAATAAATAACTGAGCCTTTTACATTTATTTGTGTGCCGTTCTTTAGACTAATTGGAAGTCTGTTTACCGTGGCCAGGTCTCAGTGTGGACTAGGCCTTTGAATCATTAATTTAAGTGGTTCAGTTAGGGGAACCCCCTTTGTGTGTTAATTGCTATACTCATTTGTCCCCTGGATGTCTTTTGATTTTTTCCCCTTTTCCCTTTTGTGGTACAGATACATACCAACAAGTCATCCACATATCAAATTATGGTAATAGGGACAAGGATGTTACCTAAATCTTCAAGTAGCATTTTATTAAAAATTCTCAGGGACTCACAGTACCCTTGAAGGAAGCCCAGTGTGGACTCGGCTTTGAATCAATCATTTAAGTGGTTCATTTAGGGGACCCCTTTGTGTGTTAATTGCTCTACTCATTTGTCCCTTGGATGCCATTTGAGTTTTTCCCTTTTGTGGTACAGCTACATACCAAGAAGTCATCCACATATCAAAATATGGTACTAGGGGCAGCGATGTTACCTAAATCTTCATGTAGCATCCTATTAAAAATGTTCAGGGACTCAGTTTCCTTGAGGAAGCCTAGTATGTAAACACAGTGAGATGCTGCGAGTCAGGATGCAAGTGTACTGAGAAAAAAACATTTTTCAAGTCCACTACAGTGAAATAGGTGGCATCAGCAGGTATATTGCACAATATTGTAGCAGGGTTCCCGACCACTGGGAACTCTGCCCGTACAATGTCATTAAGAGGGTGTCGATTTTGAATCATCTTCCAACTAGCACCTTTTGATCTCTTCACCGGATAAATAGCTGTGTTACAGAGTGAGTTTGAGGGTACTAGGATGCCCTGATGTAAAAGGGTCATAATAGTGTCGTAAATCCCCTCCTCTGCGGCCTTCGAAAGATGATACTGCTTTACTCATGGCAACCCAGCACCGGGTTTCAGGGTGATGCATATAAACGTGACACTTTTTAAAAGTCCCCACATCGTGTGGATTGTTCGTCCACAACTTGTTGGGAACTTTAGCCAAATTTGCAGAGATAAATGAAGGAATCGTCCCTACTAGCAGTATGGGACAAACTACATGTCTGTACTGCATCATTATTTCACAAGGCACACACACTTCCAATATTCTTTCCCCCTCCTTTTCTCTGTTCTCATACAACTCCTCGCCTGAGACATTTTTCATTGGTATTGTGGGGTCAATGCACAGGACGGTGCACCATTCCACTTTGTTGGAATCACCTGCTGTCAAAATAATCCAGTGTTCTGCCACTAGAACTCCTTCTATATCCAGTTCAATGATAGTACCTGCTACTATCTCCCGAGGCTGGGTGGGCCTGAACAGAAACTCAGAGGGTAGTCGCCAGTACTTGTTTGCCACCTGTGGCACTGCACTGAGTAACATGGTGATGCCATATAAAATAAATTGGGGGCCACTGGTATTCCTCTTGCCACAGACTCAAGGCGTAATGCATGCAAGGCCAACATTACCCTAACGGCACACATACTGGGCGTGGTACACACCACACCTCTTTCTGTGAATGAGATGGTCATGTTGAGCTTACTCAAAATATCTGTTCCCAACAGATTCATTGGAGTTGCAGTGGAATATAACAAGAGGGCCCACAACTCTCTGCCCCCTATTTTGATAGGTAATTTATTTGTGAAAGGAACAGATTGAACTCTCCCATAGAAGCCCTGAGTTTCCATAACCTCACCTGATGAGGGTAATCCCCCTCACTAATACATGATTTACTTGCACCTCTATCGACAATAAAAATGAATGGTATGTTTGCTATCTCCATGCCTACCAAGGGCTGTCCTAATGCGGGTACGTCTTCGTCCCTGGAAAAACAGAAGTTTTTCCTCCAACCACAGTGGCTCCCTGATATTGGGTCACTGAACCATTCAGAACAGTGTTATTGCTTAGGATGTAGTGGCCCTGTTGCTGCCCCTGATGTACAGCATACAGCAGCACATTACTATATCCCAGGATTGGTAACTGCAGAAAAGTTGTTAGGCCATGGGCATTGGTGAACCATAAGGAGCTGCCAGGGGCATCTGTGCGTATGACTGAGGGTATGAAACTGGACCTCCCTGAGAATAAGGGTATATCTGATTTTGGGGATATACATATGTCTGTCTACTCTGCATTCTCTTTAAAAGTGGCCCATGCGTCCACATGTCCTACACTGGCATGTTCCTCCAATTCCTCGCGGTCCCATGCCCCTCAATCTCCCCAGGCACCGAAACTCCCCCTCTCTCTTTTGAAAGCCCCCCCTGGAAACCCCCCTTGATATTGAGGTTGGTACCCACATATCCACCCGTTTTCTCCTCCCCACCTGGGTGCTGTGTGCACGTCCGTCTGGATCGCCCTAAGGTCTGCCAACTCTTCTGTCTCCATTGCTTCTGCAGCCCCCTCCAGTGCAACCTTTGCTAACTTCTTTTGAAGCAGTTTCGCTTCCTCTGCTTGTGTGCACTGCACCATTTTCCTCTCCTTTTCTTTCAACCGTTTACAGTGCTGAATAATCATAGACTGAATTTCCACCCAACATTTTGCCTCAGTCCCCACTAGTTTTTTGAGTGCCTGCCGCACCTCTTTCGGGAGACCTCTTTTAACCACAAAATAGAATAATTGAGTCGCTTGATCCCATTAATCCCCTATTTCTGCTCGCCACATCTTGTGTATATGTGATACGTATTGGGCAGGATCCTCATCATCGGGCATTATTTGTTACATAATTGACTGGAGATAAGATGTATCCAGATACGCCCGCCATAATCCCACCCATACTTGGGGCCTAATGTCGTTAAAATGCACTCCATCATGACTGTCATCACCCATCTTCACACCCGGGTACCCTGCTTTAATTCATATGTTGTCAGCCTGATCTACCAGTATCCACAAAATCAGACTTTTCAAATCCCCTACAGTCAAAGTAGTCCCAGCTGTGTGCTTCTCAAATGTGTATATTCACTTGCTGTGAGGGACGGGAGTGTCTTTATAAGGTTATTTTTGTCCATGTGTCCCCACGGGATATACTGCGCTCTCCCTGGGCCCTTGTGTAACCACGGGAACTGTGCCCCTACCGTCTTCCCAACTTTCTTCTTTTTGAACACCGACCTCTTAGCTACTGCCATTCGTTCAAACCGGTTATGTGACCTCGGTCCCCACAAGCATCCTACTCATGGGAATATTACAGGTGGCTACTCTGCTCCTTACAATTTCTCTACCATATTCCACTCCTCTTACCCTTTGTGTGTATAATCGTATTCCTCCTCTAATCTTGCCATCACATAATCCACCCCATCTCGCCTCCTTCTATCTACATGTTCCTTTTCTATATGCACATCTCTGATAAATGTGTTCTCTATACGAAACAAAATGTCCACCGCCCTCCATTCATCCACCCCTATAAGCGCTCACTGTCCATCCCGTCGTTTAAATTTTAGTCACGCCAAAACATGGGGAAACTCACAGCGATCGGACCAAGAAAATACAACCTGCTAGGGAAAAAGGCCTGGTGCACTCTCTTTCGAGTTAGACAACAACTTCAATTTGTTTATAAAAGAATAAGGTGACAGGGTATTACAAATCCACTGCCAAAAAGCTCTCTGATGTCTTTCGTACAAGATTCATGTTATAAACGCACAAATCGCCACTCATGACGCACTCGATATACAGTGTTAATACCCCACCTTCATTGGCTGCCACCTGTATACTTATTATATATTGCACAACCTCCAATTTGTTCCACTGTCTTCTCGCTCCTCTCTACCACACGTGAGTAACGTCCTCATTCATCATGGAATGCTGCAAAGCAATTGGTTAACATCAACTGGTACCACCGTAACCATGTGACATGCACCTGGTTATCGACGTGAACTCAGTAGGCAACTTCGAGGTCAGCCTGGTCCTTGTGAACAAAGCAGCCCTTTTCTCATCCCAGACACATGGCGCCCACAGCATGCCTTCCCAACCATATGGGCATCAATCTTAGCTCTCCCTGGCACAAAACATAGATCATGTCATTGGGCCTCATTACACGGACGGCGGTAAGGGTTAACGGTCACCGTTAATGGCAACGGTGACCGTTAACCCTTACCGCCGTACTACGAGGTCCCTTTGCGGGTTGGAGGAATTAACGCCTGCTTCTTGCAGGCGTTAAAATCCAACCCGCTAAGGGACCTCGGAGCTAATTACGGCACCGCAAAATTGCGGTGCCGTAATTAGCGCCTTCCCCATTTCCATAGAGCCCTATGGGGCAGAAATGGGAATGGGGAAGGGCAATGGCGGAAAGGGGATTTACCGCCCCTCCAACCTTGGAATGGGGCGGTAAATCCCCTTTCCGCCAAGGCGGTGCCGGTATTTTACCGGCATGAGCCATGGCGCTAATAGCGCCATGGCTCACCGCCTACCGTGTAATGAGGCCCATTCTCTGCTCCCCCATTTATCAGCTCCCCTCCCCCAGAGTGATCCTTGCGTCTCACTAATCAATCTAGTTCACAAAGGATTAAGAGCCCATTTCCCTGCACATCTGGTAGTTGAAAAAGAGTGACCATCATTCTGGGGGGCGCAGGTGTCTTAAATCTTAGTTTGTGTTTTGGCATCCCAAGACCTCTGCCTTTACTTCTTCAGCTGCACACATTCCTACCATATTAGTTCAAAGGCCCAACTGATGTGGGGGCATATATGTGTTCTTTGCCACGCCCGGGAATCGGGAGGCAATGGTGAAGTGAGGATTAGGCCTTGTTTTTCTGTGTTTCTGTGAAAACACAGCCTGCAAGGATTCAGGCCTACTCATAGACGCAGTGTTAGTTGGTGTTTTGAGTGTCATGTATATATGTATTCTACATCCTACATAGTTCAATTGCAACACTACTGGTTAACTTCCCCCTCTATGATTTCCCACTCCCGCCAAACACACTCTCCTCCCCATACACTGCCCCATGCTCATTTACATATTTTAATATATTTTCACAATCTAAATCGTCTAGGAGGGGCGGTTGTCTATGCATGCATCCCAACAGCATCCAGACCCCAACTGAAGTGCCTAACAAGGTGCACATTGAGCCCTGAAGTCAAAAAGGTCTCTCTAAAAATGGCCTCATAGCTCCTGGCAAAGAAGACTATTATGAGGAGACACCATTTGCAGGGGTCTGTCCAGTGCTGGGAGCACCAATCTGCAACCAGGTTCCATAAAAACAGTAGGTACTATACCCGCCCTTTGATGTGATTCAGGGGAAGAAAGCGGAAGATTCTTACCACCATATCTGAGAGACTCTTGGACTTTGTACCCTGTAGCTTGTTCATATATTAAACTTATGACATGTTGTCCATCAAAAAGAAAAACATGTAGTGAACTCAGCCCTTTGCAAAACTGCAGACCGCAAAGGAGCATGCAAGAATTGCCAAACAATTTGTAAGCCAAAAAGTCCCCTCTACAAACCATAGACCTCTAGTCCAGACAGAACTTCACATTGCCACCCACCGGTTTGGGCTTGCATCTGACTCAAAGTGTACATGTGGAACATAATACATATTCTTCTCCTCTTCAAGGCCTCTAGGTTTTTTAGACACCCAATGCAACGTCTTTGCTTCTATGAAAAACAGGACTCAAGTCTTTTTTGAGGTTGAGAATGCTCAGCTCATCAATGAATATGATCCAGGAAGACCACCAGGATGGGGGATGATAGGATTCTTATAATGCTTGCCAGGTGTTGGATCTTGATTACCGGCATCCACATTACCCTTCTTAGTCCCCTTGTGCTTTATTGCACCTTGCTCCCTGGTGACCTCAGAGTTCAGTTCAAGCAGTCTATGACAAAACCCTGGAATGCCATCCTGGGCCATTTGGATAGACCAGCTGTCTCACATGTTTTAATTGATTGTGAATCCCAACCCACTAGAGCAGACAAACTGTCATGGACAGATGGTAAGATGCTTTCCTCTGGGACATAGACATAATCATGGTGTCATCTAGGCAAAAGGGGCACCAAATACACCATGGATTGCAGAAAGGATGCCACCTGCATCAACAACTTTGTGAAGCACAAAAGAGGCTGAATCTAGACTTAATGACAGAGTAGAAAACTGGGAGCCCATCCCCTTTTCTGAAAACATTGAACATATTTTTTGTACTAGGAAACCTATCACTTCAATTTCAAAACTAGTTAAACTAGTTTAGTTCTTCCATGGGAAAGCTTAGAAGACATAGCTTGCACACACACCTCAAGCATGACAGAGGGAATATGTATGCAGGGGGTTGCACACACGCTTGGCAGGCAAATGGTGAATGCACACAAAGATCTGGTTGTTGTGAAAATCATGAATAGTCTGGCAGCAGAACATACATCAGCCTGGCTATTAGCAGAAAGAGCGTCTCATCATGGGTCCGGCGGTAACCCTTCCGGTGCTACCGGTGGGTTGCCGCCGGACTCATTAAAATTTTCCGCCGCCTGACTTCCCAGTGCCACTGGGCTATTCCAAGTCCGGCGGTCGTCGTTAGTCCCTATTCCCATGAAGTCTCATAGGACTCTATGGGAATGGGCAAACGGGAGCACCGGAACCGTTAATAACGGTGCCAGTGCTCCTGTGAAAACTCTGTGGGTGGGTGCCGAAGGAGAGAAGCCTAGATCATCAGGCAGGACAAAAATGCATTTTACATGTCTTGCCATAGTGAAGATATCAACATGCCCGAATTTTATGGCGGAATACAAAAAATTACATTCAGTGGCTATAACGGAGTGTTATGTTATGTTTCTGGGATTCATACCATGCAGCGTTGCCATTTACATAGTATACAGAAGCTGTGGTGGATCTGAAGTAGTGTGATTGGTTAAGTTTGTTGGCAGACAGGGAAAATGAAAAGATAGCTTTCCTACTGTGCAGTTTGAAGTACATTGGTACTGTGTGCAGGTCTGTTTCTATGTGGTCTTTGTCAAGGGCATTGGCGTTTGTGTCCGGGTGGGAGCCTCATGTGCCTGTGATGCTAAGGCACAATGGCAGGAGCAATAGCATGTAAGTTGGTTATAGACGTGTAGATTTCTATTGTTTGAGGACAGAAGGTACCCGTTTCACCTTCCTTACTATGGTGGTTGGCAGGCTGAAAGAGATGCCTCCAACCTCACTCTAACATTGTTAGGTCCTGTGCTAGGTTGACTGCTAGGTTGACTGCTGGGACTTGTGCCCATTAGGGCAAGACTTCTCTGGGGAACCGCAATGTGGATTGTCAGTTGTTTATCTAGCGATACAATTCCTGCTTGTTTCATTCCCATGGGTTTACCCTGCAGTCTCCCACAAACCCCAAACCTCTCTCACATAGGGTACATAGCCATGGGTCAAAATGAAATTTCCTCTGACCCCAACAGTCACAACTTACCCGTTGTTGGGTCCACACCAGATCTTGGGTTTCAAAATGATGCTGCAACCCTGCTCGGGGCATTTCACAATGAAACGAGGAACAGAAAGGTGGAGTGTGGATTACTCGAAGTACACCACAAAGTTGGGTGCACACTCTAGTGGCCTAAAGGGGGTCCCATTGGCTACAGGAAGGTGAAGCGAAGCATGCTGGCAGTGAACGAAAGACTGCTTTTGTGTGGGGGAATAGGATGGACTGCAGGGTTAGAAATTGAGATAGCGGGGAGCTATTTAGCTCCTGCTTCTAGCATAGTAGAGCCTTTTAGCTTGAAACCAACAGCTACCAGGCGCTACATTTTGAACGTAGGGCCAACTGGTCCCTTTCAAACATGTAAATGTGTCATTCACTTTGAGTATTTGAGAATGTTAATAAAGAAGTATTGGAACAGATCTATTACACATTTAAATACAATGGTTCATACAACATGGATAAAAAGTTAAAGGAGCATCTCTGGTAGCACACGCAGGAGCTGGTTTTAGCTCCAGCTCATCGAATCTCAATTTCATACCCTGGGACAGTCCAATAACACTGCAATCCTGAGCTTGCAATCCTTCTGACCCTTTCCTACATAAGGATCTCTGTACAAGTTTATACAAAGCATTTTGCAACAGCTACATGAAGAAACTAGCACATAACAGGCAGGTTTTGTTAATCTAGATATTATGACTCTCCTTCCACATGTACAAAGGGGTTGTCAGGGATTAGTATATGCACAAGGTGTGAGTGATCCTCAGAGTGGGACTCATGGAGATACGAACATATCTAAACTGGAACACAAGTGGAAAACTCAGGAGTTGATAGATGATACAAGGTGAAAGAAACCTTTTAGCAAATGACAGTGCAGGATGGAAATATTACAGATTGGCCTTCTGACAAACGGCCACCTTTACTCCTACACTGCTGCACATGGTTGTTCATTTCAGTCTTATGTTATGTTGAGAAGCCTTTATAGATTTCGTATCCTGCAGGACTGTTCTGGTTGGACTATCTTCCTGATCACCCTTTTCAGACAACTGCATGTATGTTTTAACCTTGTTGTTGATCGTCAGTGCAATGTAGTCTGCATCCTCATGGTTGGAGCATTGGGGCACGTTGAGCAAACAGCAGAAAAGTTATGGTGAGACTAAAAGGTTGAGAAGAAACCCTTGACCTGAAATTAGAAAGCAGAATGAGGGCCTCATTACGACCCTGGCGGTAAGGGGTTAGCGCCAGCGTTAGCTGCGCCGACCCCTTACCGCCAATCACGAGTTCCCTTTCCGCCATGGCGGATTTTACACCTGCTTCTAGCGGGTGTAAAAAACCATGGCGGTAAGGGAACTTGATGTTAATTACGCCACCGTAATTTACGGTGGCGTAATTAACGCCTTCCCCACTCCCATTATGCCCTATGGGGCAAAAATGGGAATGGGGAAGGGTAAATGGGGATTGGGGACTTACCGCCCCGCCGACCTCGGAATGGGGCGGTAAGTCCGCCAACCACCATGGCGTAAACGTAGTTTACGCCATGGTGGTAAAGTCACGGCCCAGGCGGTAACTTACCGCCTGGGTCGTAATGAGGCCCTGAGTCATTTTTACCAAGACACAAAAAGCACAGAGCCTCGCAGTATCAATGACTGAAAGTGCACCTCAGGAACAGAGCAATATCAGCAATGCATTGTGCTTATGCAAATTATCTCAGATGTCCTGAACAGTCCTATTTTATGCAGAAAATGTTTCAACCCAATACATTAAGTGTAAAATAGCACTGGGTAGCACTGTGCTTTGACTTAGTTTCTAAGTCTGCGTTCATATTTCAAGTGGATGTTTTTTTAGGATATTGCCGCACTTGAAATGTAAAGTGACCTTCACGGCTGATCATGCATGGGGCAAGGCTGAGAGCACCTGCCAAGTGGCTGTGATTATTTCTTTATTGATTTATAAGGTACCAGCAGCAGTGTGAAGAATGTTTTTTTGGCATCCTAAGACCAACGAGGGGGCACACACAAGACAAAGGAGGATTACAAATATAAGGTTATTCAGATTGTGTCTATGTAAAGTACAGTATGTGTGTGCCCAAGCTGTGTAGTGACTTTCAAGTGGTGGCGTGCAATACTAATGTGTTTTCCACTTGGGATTCACCATTGAGTTGCCATTAGAGACTTCCTTCTATCACCAGTGCAGCTTTAGCTTTGACACACTTCCCTAACCCCTCTTGAAATGTAAGTTCAGGCAACACCTGGATAAAGACAGATCTCAAGCGCCAAGTGACTCCTCCTATGAAAGACCATGCAGGAGTACATTTAACAAAGCCAGGTCTTATACTATAACCTCGTGGTTACAGCAATAAAGTAAAAAAATGCTATTTCACAAAAGTGGCTGCGCTTTTCCAAAACAATGTCTAGACACTCATCAAATAATCAATATTGCATAAAATGTGTGCCCACATTAATGCTATTATTCAGTTGCATTTTAAAACAGAAGATCATTGGTAGGGAGGATCAAACCCGCATCTCCTGGGGAATTTTACTCCCAAGTATAATGTTTTCACCTTTGATCCCCAACAAACCCACTCCTACTCATGGCTGTGTATATATGAATGCACTTTAAGAAAAGTCTGCCACTCGTTCAGTCCTCTTAACATGGAAATGTTCCTGACTGTCATGAAAAAGTGGACATGTCTTCTATATTTTGTAACCTAAAGCCCTTCGGAAACCTCCCTCCACTTTGATGGGTGCATTCAGAGCAGGGATGTTTTTGTGGGTGGGGGAGTAGAAGACCAGCATCTGACCATGCTAAGGCCAAGCATCTACTTGCAGGAGGCTGGTTGAGTCATTGACATAGTAGCCACGTAAATACACAATTTAATAACTATGGCTCAATCTGCATCCTAGCTGTTGCATACACCGAATTGGATATTAAGAAATGAATTCAGAAGATGAGGTAAGAAGGATTGAAAATACCGTCAAGCCAGCTCTAATACAAACTAATTGTGTTATTAGATGGAGTAAAAATATGATATTTGTTAAATATTGTTTATCAACAGGAGGACACCCAGTCTTGCAAGATCCAGTTGGGGTGAGCAAAACAGGTTGTTACTGAAGACAGCTTTTATAAAGCAGTCTTAAGCCATCCTGTCTTTTCAATTGAAGTCAACCAAGACTACAACTCCTAGAATGGAGTGATGGAGAAGTAAACTCCTAGGACTGCGACATGCGACAATGATTATCCAAGCCAGCAGACTACTTTGTTTTTCTTCACAATGTGGTGGAAGATAGAGATGAGCCACCGCGAGCCACACTCTAGCCGCTTTAGCTGGGTTGATGATTAGGTAGGAGTCTGGGTGGAATAGAAGATCAGCTTCTGCACACACTATTTCAGTACAACTGTTGAAAGTAGATAGCAGAAAGTTAATTATCTAAGCAATAATTAAAGGAACATAAGCAAAGAGCAGTGGTGGTTAAACTGCAGTGAAAATTTCAAAACAACAACTGGGTGTGGTGTGCACTGAGAAAGGGTTTCCATAAATTGTCTCTCTTGGATGCCCACTCCTTCCAGACCAGAAATTAGAAATGTAAGCACAAAGTGGTCTAGCTGGCAAGACATTTGGAACTGCTCTGCATCACTGAAGTTTGCCAAAGGTAGATAACAGCCGAGTGACTATGATTATGCGTAGCCATCCAACAATTGGAGAAACACTTAAAAAAGGGCCCTGAGGCACGCTCCTACATTGGCGGCTCCAAAATGTGTCTGCAAGTGTTAGCAGGGGAAGCCAGTGAAGCCAGCCGTCAACAGACACCAACAAAAAATGTGAGTGTGGCATGGCTGGGGAGTAGCAAGTGTCACACTTAGATAGAATTGTCACCTTTAGCCTGCGTTGCATCTAGATAGGATTGTGAATGTTAGCATGTACCACACTTAGAAAGAATTGTGACCATTAGCCTGTGTCGCATCTTGATAGGATTGTGAATGTTAGCATGTGCCACACCTAGATGGAATTATGAATGTTAGCATGTACCACACTTAGAAAGATTTGTGAGCATTAGCCTGTGTCGCATCTAGATAGGATTGTGAATGTTAGCATGTCTCACACTTAGAAAGATTTATGAACATTGGCCTGAGTAGCAT
Source organism: Ambystoma mexicanum (assembly GCF_040938575.1). Taxonomy (NCBI): domain Eukaryota; kingdom Metazoa; phylum Chordata; class Amphibia; order Caudata; family Ambystomatidae; genus Ambystoma; species Ambystoma mexicanum. The sequence continues at coordinate 349,743,445 of NC_090922.1, forward strand.
CTAGCTAGATCTGTGAAGGTTAGCAAGTGCCACATTGGGACGGAGTTGTGAATATTAGCATGTGCCACACTTCGGTGGAATTATAAATGTTAGCATCTGCCACACTTAGATAGAATTGTGAACACTAGGCTGCGTCGCATCTAGATAGGATTGTGAATGTTAGCATGTGCCACACGTACATGGAATTATGAATGATAGCATCTGCCACACTTAGATACAATTGTGAACATTAGCCTGTGTCACATCTAGATAGGAATGTGAATGTTAGCATGTGTCACACTTATAAAGAATTGTGAACATTAGGATGCGTCGCATCTATATAGTATTGTGAATGTTGGCCTGCGCCACAAATAGAAAGAATTGTGAACAATAGCCTACATCGCATTTAGATAGGATTGTGAATGTTAGCATGTCCCTCACTTAGAAAGATTTGTGATCATTGGCCTGAGTCACACCTAGATAGATCTGTGAAGGTTAGCATGTGCCACACTATGATGGAGTTGTGAATGTTAGTATGTTAAATGTTATATATCCCACTAACCAAAAAGCTCAAACTTTCTGCATACTTAACTCACTCAAAAACTCACACAAACATCTCTCGCACAACAAGCCGCACACACTTCACCATCCCGCAACAACACATACCAGCCCACGAGGACTGACATCGATCCGATACTCACACCAAAGCTCAGAGCATGGTGTATACCGAGTTGAAGCTGCCAACAGAACACCACTCCTCTCACTATCCTACCCCCTCTTCACCTTACTAACCCATCCCCCCTTCTCGTTTACAGTTCTGCCAGAGCTCCTGGGGACCAACTCTGTTGGTGATGGTGCGCGGTACAAATACCTTTACATTTAACACACCAAATATTGGTTGAAATCTGTAATACTGTTTATTACGATATTGGTAATCTGCACCTAATAAAAGCAAAAGATCAAGATAAAAGTGCATTGGTCATTGCAGGGTATGATTTCCACCTGATTCCTGTGTCTGGCTATTTCTCGCATCAATTTTGTAGTCTTTTGATGTCTGAAATACAGGTTAATGGTAACATTGTCTATCATCAAACATTTCTCCTGCAAGGGTTTCTCTTCTCCTGGGTATCAAAATGTGGAAAGCTATGAACTCTGGTTAATGATGATACTCATCTGCCTTAGCGAGTTTACAAAGACTACCGATGCCAACCCCAAATGTGAGCATCAGCTTCTGGATATTGTAGTTCCCTTGTAAAGACACTTTCTTTTCGATCTCCTTAAATTGTTGAAGTAAAATAAATAAATGTTAACAAAAATGTAAGGAGAGCTTCTTTGATGAGACCCTAACCCTGCACTTACAGATGTTCATGTCCATGGACTGCTGTTCCAACGTCTAGTCCACCAAAGTGAAGGCTACAACATGCACCTAACACTTATGTGCCTTCGTACAGTGCACCGGCGCGCATTGTGCTAAGGAAGTCTGCGTTTGGGCATGATGACCACTGTTAAATGACATGGATACAGGGCCTGATTATGAGATTGACGGTACCACAAAACTCATTTAGCATTACTGAATCCAGTAATTACTGGGTGCTTGGAAAAGTCTGCATGATTCCAAGTCATGTGCACCTTTCTGTTATTTCCCATTTTGGACTCTGTGGGATTCTGTAATTACGGAATGTGGTATTTTCCACATATGCTCCTGCTTTTGTGTGGTGGTAATTACCGCCACAAAAAATCAGGCAGAAATAAGGGTTTTTACAATTACCAGTTGTTTTCCACTTTTGTCAAACTCGAAATCAGGCACTTAGTGGTGAAACGATAGACAGCAATACAGGTATCTCAAGGAGATTTTGGAGCAAAAATAGTGACGATACATTTCAATGAAATGCCTACTGTTGGCAAAAAGAATTGGCAGTATTTTCAAATAAAGCATATGTTTTTACCAACGAAAAATATTTTTTTGAACTCTTTTACTGCAAAATGTAATGCACTCTCAATTTTGCCAAAAGATCATTTAAATTGATTACTGGTCTTAAAATGTATACCATTAGCGTTCGCTATATTCAGTCAAGATGTCTTTCGGTTGCAGGCAAAGCAGGGTTTTTATTAAATAAGAAACATTTTTGAAACAGCAAACATAGCAGGACAGAAGCAGTATGAAGATTTGTGTGGTTGAAATGGGAAGTGGAGAATCGTGGCACTGTAGTGGGCTCTAGTGAAGGCAGCAGTTCTTGGGGCTTTTTGGATATAGCTGAAGAATTTAAGCTGATAAAGGTGGAAGTTGACAGAAAGTTGGTGGCGGCAGGTAGAACAGAACAAAAGGTTCCTATATAGTACTTTTATTAGAATTCGATGATTTGCTGTTTTTCGTCATTCGACCAATTTCGAACTGCAAACAACTCAATCTAATCCCATAGCGGCCATTTTAAATCACATGTTAATTGCATGCAGGGGACCACTGACATTAGAACTTAAAAACTGTTGGGTCCTCTGCATGCAATTTTCATCATTTACAAAGCAGAGAGTAATTGTGAAGCGCAAATGAAGGCTAAATGACCATCACACTACACTTTTATGCTTTTTTGTAAATAATTTAAAAGCAGCCAGCACATTTTTCTTTAGAGGCAGTATTTTATAATTAATTCCAATGGAATATGACTGCTCTTTGCCAGATATGAATGAGAGACGTATTCCATTGGTATCCACTAGTTTTACGCCTTAATGAAAATCTCATGGAGGATCAAGTGACTCTAGGAAAGTTCAAGCAGGTACGGCGGCTCTGTAATAGTCCTATGCTTGTAACAATGACGCAGTTCATTTACATTTAAATGTCCTACTCCATCAGGTGTCTCAACAATTTCCCACACCCAATAAATGGCCGGTGTAAAGTTAAGCACAGGTCCGCGCACGCGCGTATACACACACACACAAACACACACATACACACTCTCCCCCACCCTCCATGTGCTTTGTACAGGAAAACATGAACAAAACCATTTAAAATCAGAGCAACATTAGAGAATGGTGCAAGAAAATAACATTGTACACGAGAGTACTTTGAGGGCAGATGAGCAACACCCTCATTATTCATCTTCCTTTGACGCCTTTTTGGAAATACAGCAGACTCTTCATCAGCTGTTCCTCCAGGCTGGTGAGCCACTATGTCTGCTTGCTTATTTTGAACCTCGGTGGACACAGTTCCTGAAGTACACTGAGTTAAAGTGTCTAGAGAGGTTTAAACTGTAGATTGGTGTGCTAAAGCTGTACATGAATAGTATGTGGTCAGCAGCAGTATCGGCACTTAGAGGTAGTCCCCTTAACCCCTAATTACAAAGCATATATTTAGACTGGTTGTGCCGGTGACTTGTGCTACACTATTTGGGTCTTGCGACGTTAAAATCTGGTCCGCGGTATTCCTCCTGCGAAAAACGGAATCTTTTCAATGGATTTACAGTTGCCTAACAAGGAACGTGAACAGACAATGCAAACAACTTTTTCGGAAGTAATACCGCAGACCACATTTGAACCCAAATAGTGTACCACATTGGTAACATGAAAAAAGGAAGTATACTGGCAAAGACTGAAAAAAGCAGAATATAGGAGAACCACTTAAGGGGACCTTTTTCAAATTACAAAATTTGCAAGTGTCAAAACATGTGTCGGTTGTTATTGAGTACAACGATAAATAGCATCAATATATTGGATCGTGTAAATCTTTGAATGACTTATGAATACACTGCTTAACTCTTAGGGTGTAGCGCAAGTCACCGGCACAACCAGTCTAAATACCTGAAGTGCACTGCTTGGTTGATTTGACCAGAATTAGTCCATGCCCAATTTGTACTAGCACAATAAAATACACCCATTGTCAGTAATACAGATTTGTGTTTTGGGATATTTGTCGGTACAACTTCTCCTGTTGGCGACCAAGATGGGTTTAATTTGGCCTCTCAGCCGTGTCGCATCCTATGTGGCACTCGTTGGAGGAACCAATCCCCTACCTCCTTGGTTACTAATATGAATAGATAATCTGCCACTTAAGAATTGCGCCACACTTGTTAGTTCAATATTTTCAAAAGAACATTTCTTTTTATTCCTTATTTGCCCTTTAAATTCTTGTTAACACCGTGTTTCGGCTACTCAAGAGCCTTTCTCAAAACAAAACAGGGCTTGATTAGGTACATGTCATATTCTATTAGCACAATTATTATGTAATGTTCAAAAAATTTTTGTATTCAAAAAGGTTCAGGCAAGAAAAAAAAAAGGAAAAGAAGAAAAGAAAGAAATAGGAAAAAGGGGGTTATGCAATATTAAGTCACATGTATTTTGAAAAATAAAATAAATAATGAATAATAAATAATTCACAAATGCAATACATCGCAATACAAATAGTTAAATCAAAATGTGCATCCAAATCATAATAAATACAAAACAATATAAGTGATAAAAGAACAGTAAAAGATAAAAAATAATAATGGATAATAAATAAAATAACAAACAGAGAAACAGAAAAAATATATTGTTTTAGAATAATTCCTCATACATAAATCCACATTTTATATTTATGGTTTCAATATTAAACACAAATTCTCATTTGTATTATTTCTATAATAATGATTCTATCATATATTATAGTCTACAGTATCGTTCCCTCTATAACAAACAGAGAAACAGAAAAAATATATTGTTTTAGAATAATTCCTCATACATAAATCCACATTTTATATTTATGGTTTCAATATTAAACACAAATTCTCATTTGTATTATTTCTATAATGATTCTATCATGTATTATAGTCTACAGTATCGTTCCCTCTAATGGGTTGCAGTAAATCTACATTCGACACACAGTGATAAATCCATATTTGAGCGCAATACATAGAACAGTAAAGATTTCTTACCCGTTAATTCCATAAGTCCCGGGTAAATCCCTATAGTAAAAATAATGCAGAAAGAAATATTTCCAATCCAATTGTTATTGGCACACAGAAATCGAATCTATTAATTCTCCAAAGGTTTTGGTTAGACTCAACCTTTCGTATGACCATGAATTCTAACCTTCCACTTGAAAGTCCATCACATCTACCTCGCCACTCCACACCTTAATTTATCAACAATTTCGGTTTGTCTTATTCGGTTTCACAGTCTCCCCGTTAGCAAAAAGCCCCCGGTCAGAATGAACTCCCATATGGGTATTTGGATCGCCCGACTGCGGGCGTGCAAAAACGTCTCTTTTCCCTTTCGTTCGGGGACCCACCCCTGATGGCTTACCTGCAGCTTAGTAACAATCCGTCTCCTCGCGTCGGCCTCGAACAGAAATGAGCCGCCGCGGGGATCCACCATGCAATGTATAGCATCACCAAAGTTACGCGAATCCTCCTTCTTCTCTTTCTAACATCGTTTTACAGAACGGCCATATTGGAAAGGTTAAGAATGCACATATCATCCATTCACTTAATCATTGTTTGTATCATGATGGTGTGTCATATTCCCCATCTCCCATTCACATATTGAAATAAATGAATATATTTCTGAACGGACATCTACCCTTTATTATAGGCCAATTTGGAAATATATATATGAAACAAATTTTTGTTAGCCCCTAGAAATTAAATTCTTGTTATTATCCAAATGGTGTTCCGACTCAGTTTGTGTCGAATGTGATTAGCCACTAACCACCCTTACATAACATTATTTCTCAATTAATCTTGATACAAATAAATGTTATTGAAAGGACTCGGCATTACAAACTACCTTTGCATATCAAATTGTTTATCATTTTTATACATTTTACATGTAAAATCAAGGTTTCAAACCATAAAGAATAACATCCATTTCAGTATCCATTTGTTTCCTTCTACCAGAAATAAAATATCATGCCCTAACAGTGTCCTTTCATTTCATGACATGTATGAGCATTATCAAATCGGAGGAAATGTCCCATCTCATTATCATGATTGAGACCAAACTCAATCGATCTAAATTTAGATATCAATCTGGCTTCCATCTGTCTTAGTTTCTCCTCTATGTTTCCACCTCTTTTCCCCATTCGTATCTTCTGCAGTCCAATAAACCTCAGAGTTTTTTTGTTTTCCATTTGATGTTGGAGCTGCCAATTTTGTGCCAGCGGTAATGTTGCATCCTGGCTTCCAATGGATGAGAAATGTTCTCTTATACGAAACCTCGTTTCCCTAATCGTGCTTCCAATATAGATCATCTTGCATGGACATATTATTGCATATATTGTATATTTTGAGCGACAATTTATATTTTCTTTGATTTTCATTTTCGTCCCTCTTGAGTCCACAAATTCCATCGTCATGTCATGTGCAAAATCACACATAGTACAGGTACCACATTTTCGGAAACCTGACGTCTTTGGGTCCAACCATGTTCTGCTAGGTTCAGGTTTTACATCTGGTAGAAGAGAAGGGCTCAAGGTCATTTTCAAAGTTTTAGCCTTACGATATGTTATTTTTGGTCTTTCTCCAATATACTCTGTTAGGTGAGGATCAAGTTGTAAAAGATGCCAATTTTTGTTTAACGTTTTCTTGAGTACTCCAATATTGGAGCTATATGTTGTAATGAAATTAATCATCCTGTGCTCAGTATTTGTCCTTCTTTCTTTAGGCATCAGAGTCTGCTCCCAGGTTACTTTAGCTACCTTTTGTTTTGCTGCTTCAATGCATTTCTTTGAATAACCTCTCTGTTCAAAACGATCCTGCAGTAGCTCACATTCTGTCTTAAAATCAATAGTGTTTGTACAGTTTCTCCGCGCTCTAATAAATTCCCCTTTCGGGACATTCCATTTTACCGGTTTGTGGTGGCAGCTACCGGCATGGAGGGTTGAATTCACCTCCGTTTCCTTGCGAAAAGTTTGTGTTACCAATCTATTGTTCTGTACAAAGATGGTCAAATCAAGAAAATTTATGTTATGGACCACTTGTCATCATAGCCTACAAATTCAATGCCCAGATCATTGTCATTTAATTTGATTTTAAATTCATTCAAATCCAAGCTTGTTCCATCCCAGATTATAAGGACATCATCAATAAACCGGACCCATAGAATCATATGTTGTTTGAATGCCTCCTCCGTGTATACTGATTTCTCCTCAAACATACCCATAAAAAGGTTAGCCAATGCTGGTGCATACTTAGTGCCCATAGCAATCCCTTTCTTCTGCTGATAATATTTGTTATCAAACAAGAAAATATTATTCTCTAATGTTACTGCCAACATCTCCTTCAACATTTGTATGTATTGGTAGTGCGATGCCGAGTCTTGTCTGAATTCAAAATCTATGGTTTGTATAGGCGCTGGATGTTCAATGATAGTATATAGTGCGCGGACATCCCAGGTTGCAAGTCGATATGATGGTTTCCAAGTTATTCTACTGATTGCCTTGATAGTATCTGTAGTATCTTTAATAAACGCCTTTAGTTTTGGTACACGTGGTCTTAATATGTTATCAATATACTCAGAAATTCTCTCCGTTAGCCATCCAATACCACTAAGTATTGGCCTACCCTCAGGAATCTTGTCAAACAGTTTATGTATTTTAGGTAAAAAATACATGGTTGGGATCACTGGAGTTTTATTTGATAATGCCGATTTTTCATCATCCGTAATCAGACCTTTCCTATGCCATTCATGTATCTGTTCCTCCACTCGAGTTATAATGTCCACTGTGGGATTGCCTGGTAGTTCCAGATAACAGTTTGGTATTGTCAAGTGATTCTGAGCCATAATGATGTAGTCCTCTCTATTCATCAATACAATATTCCCGCCTTTATCGGCCTCCTTTATAACAATTGTTTTGTCATTCTCCAAATCCTTCAATGCTTGTCTTTCCCCCTTTGTTAGGTTCTGTTTGTCCACGTTCATTCTGATTTCATCATACATATTATATAAATCACGTGATGTTGCTTTGTAGAATACTTCAGTCATATTTTCATTTGAGAGTTGCGGTGAAAATTTAGATTTAGGTTTAAGTTCCTTCTCTATAAGGCAACTCGGTCTGATTTTCAAGTCATAAAGAGTGTTGTGAATTTCACTGTCTTCTCCATCTCCCAATGTTTTTAGAATATGAATGTTCTCAATATCCTCCATGGTAAAGTCCGATTTTATCAGTTCTTGCTCAGTCCGTGTAAAGCATTACATAATAATTGTGCTAATAGAATATGACATGTACCTAATCAAGCCCTGTTTTGTTTTGAGAAAGGCTCTTGAGTAGCCGAAACACGTGTTAACAAGAATTTAAAGGACAAATAAGGAATAAAAAGAAATGTTCTTTTGAAAATATTGAACTAACAAGTGTGGCGCAATTCTTGAGTGGCAGATTATCTATTCATTGTCAGTAATAGACACACAATAGAAGCGAGTGATGGGTTCAACCAAATATGTTTATTTTGGATTAATATGGATTGACATCAACTTAATAACAATAAAAAAATGTTTTTTTCCACGGTGTTGCAACAAAGTTAAAAGTCTCTGTGATCAATAAACAGTCTTCCAATCAATGTTTGCTCCTTGCAATCCCGGATAGGTTTCAGTTGCTTGCAGTCCAGGTTGCTTGCATGTCGCTGCACTTCTCTCTTTGGCTTTCTGTATCTCATCTTATTGCCTCTTGTATTTTTTGTGAAAAGCCCTCTTCCAAGGACCTCAGGTCACTGCATTCCAAATCTTGGCAGAAATAGGAAGGAAGTTTCATGCCACCGTCCAAGCAAGCATCCCCGAACTTACAGCAGGTTGTGGGTCACTTAGACTGGTCGATAGGCTGGGTAGATATGGTCCTCCAAATCCCAGCCTTCCTTCTTGATGACTCGTAACAGTTTAGTTCTTTGTGAAGATTATTATTTCCTCTGTCGTCCTCCAAGCACGCTGGTCCTCACTCCCACTCTCTTTCAATTCCTCTGTGTTTTGCCATGTTTTCATTCCTTCTCTCCATCTCCCCTGCAATCCATCAGGTTATGGATGTACCTGGGGGTCTTCCGTACTCTGTCTAAGCCTTCCTGTGCTGTTTCTTATCTACTCCTCTACTTCCTTTGATGATCTTCTACACTCCTCTTTCTTTCACTCCATAGCTCACTCAGCCAGTCAAGTGGCACAGCAAGTAGAGCGCTTGCTTTGACATCCGTGCAGAGCCTTCTAATGCAGGTTCGAAATCCGGCAGGGCCAATCTCTGCCTTTTATCCTTCTGAGGTTGATAAATGAGCACCACACACCGTGGGTAATAATAAGAGGCGCTCAGATACCTCAGGGTTCGTAGCACTATATAAATGCAAAATTGTTATTAATTATAGCTCTCTTGTGTTCCCCCTGCACCAGCTGTCTGTGCTCTTTCTTCTTTGATCTCTACTCATAATTGTGTCCTCACCCACTCGTTTGCCTCCTTCTCAGCCGCCTCCTTCTTAGGTTTTACTTCCTCTACACCCTACACCACCCCTCCAGTTTTTCTTCACTCTCCGCATCAACCTCTTCATTCCTCCAAATTAACCTCTACCTAAATGCCCACGTACTTCTGCTCTCCTAATGCCCACTTCCATCAGAGTTCTACACCTCCTCTTCTCTCCTACCTTTTCATATCCTCCACTCTCTGGGCTTTTCAACACCAGATTCCTAGTCTTGTCTACAGTTCTTCCTGCCTCCAAACTAGTTCTGCTCTGCATCGCAACTCTCTTCACACTCCCACAGCACTCTTCTATTGTGTTCAGGTGTGGCTCTTTTTGGATTTGAATACTGGATTGGTTGCTTTATCTCCAGATGTCGAATTCCAGGCTAACTGGGGGCTCTACAACTGCTTCTGTTCCATTTTAGAGGTGGTCATGCATCTCAGATTGTCACAGTTCATGCATGCAATAAAAGATTGTACTGCTGGCTCTGCCCACTTGCAAATATTTTGCAGTAAGTGAGTGCCAATATTTTCAAAAATTACATGTTTACAAATTGCAGCAACTTATTTGTTTACTCAGAGTACTTGAATTGCTTCATGGACGACTCCGGCAGCATTTGCTTAGTTGTACTAAATCCAATGAACCTTTACACCTTGTACTGTTTCCTCAGCTGCTACATTCTTGAGGCCTACGTGAAGCACAACAAATAAGCTTTATTGCCAAAATTCTCATCGGTTTGATCAGTAGATCGAATGATTACAGGGGATACTACCCCCATGGCCCCATCCTTCTGAATCATTAGTAAGTGGTCACTCACCCGCTCTTCTTCTATTTTGAGGGTAGTGTTAGAGCCCTCTTCCACAGACACACTAACATTTCCTGTGGCAACTTCAGTTGGCACTTTAAAAAGAGAACGGGCCATTGTGGGTTGTCTGCTCATCATCTTTAGTTGTATGTTTGTTGGCATCTAGTTAAAAGAACAACCCCCCCCCCCCCCCAAAAAATATTTCATTTTCGGACATTTCACAACGTTATAGGGATTATATGTATGCCATTGTTAAGCAAAATCTAGACATTAGAAACACCTACTGTCCACTACTTAAACACCTATGATACTCCCAACATTCACGGTGGCCAATGCACTAAGCGATAGCTGAATGAACATGTTTTCAGGAGGAGGTGGTCAATACACTGCACTAAAGCTGATTATCTTATGTTATTTAGCTTTTATACTGCGCACCTCACCACTGTAGTGGTCTTAGAGCACAAAAACCTTGTCCGTGTGGGTGAACTGTGACCCCACCCAGTGTGCAAAGTAGACCATGGTCTGTGGCATGAGACGGAAATGAGGAAAAAGATAAGCAGGCATTGGCAACAATGGGAAAAGATGGAGAGCAGAAGACAAAAGGCGATGAGGAGAGGGGAAGATAACACAAGGATTGAGTGGTAGCGTTAGTTGGGATGCATGTACCGTAGTATGTGTTTAGACCAAATGGTCATGAAAAGGATCAGGAGCTGTCCACAATGAGAAAATCAATTATCTTGTCAGTTAGGAGTGCAATGTGTTGTAATTTTACTTATAAGTAAGGTTATGGATGTGTGATGGCCTTGAGTTGTGTTTAAGAGTTCCTTGATGTTGTGGGGGCTTATAGACCAGGTATTCGCATAGTGTCCCTTGTGAGGGACCCTTGAGGGACCTGGTATACTAAACCAGCTATCAGAGGTGTCAGCGCCAAGAGTTGGCTGTGTGCTAAAAAGAAAATTTGCAGAACACAAAAGGGCGAAATGACAAACAAATCTCCCTCCTCAGAAGCCATACTCTGATAGCATCCCATGGCGTAGAGAGAGAGTGCACAATTCTGTAACCGAAAGGCCTGACATTAGCCTATGCGAGGGACCATAGGAAAATATAATGAAAGGTGTTTTACTGTGCTGTGTTCTGGCTGGATACATTGGATAATTACAAGGGATAGCCTGTGCTTCCAATCGCTACGGGAGCTTGCTCACTGGTAGGCCATGTTACAATATCCTTATTAGTAAACCTTGCAATGGCCATGACATAACCATCTGTTCAGTCATAGTGTAGACCTTTACTGTGTCCCAGCTTTAGCAGAAGGAAGTTAGGCTAACCTAAGCTAGGAGGGGCCATGAAGCCTTGTCTCGCATGCAACATCTCGAAAAGGCACTTAATATCATTGGCCTGGAGAGGGGCCAGAGAGGAACATGGAATAACGTGTAACTAAGGTATTAAGGAAGGACAACTATGAAAGACTATGGAAGCTAGTTTATGAATGTAATAAAAAACGTGTGCAAACTCCTATCCAACTGAAAGAATAAGGATTACTCATATGTGAAAGTGAAGGAGCATGAACAGATGTGACTTCAAGTGAAAATGAGTTTATCCATGGCAAATCCTACCAATGTGCAGCATGGTTAAGGTGTCATGTGATAGATACGTAAACAATAGGAAACAAACTTAGAATCAGCTGTCAGTTCAAACCCTGAAATTAACTTACTACAAGCCTTAAGTTACCAATTGCAATATTTACGCTAGAAGGGTAAACTCCTCCCACCACCGATCGAGAAAGGAGTTAAGCAAACCAGGCCAGTGAGAATGAAAGGAGAAACATCCCCTCCACCATCATCCGAGTAGCGGCGAGAAACGCTATGGAAAAGCGTGCAAATCCAAATGTAGGAAGTTAACTCAAGCCAGGCACAATGACCTGAAAGAGCTAGGCTGTATGTCAAATAAATGCATGCAGTTGTCCCCCCTTGATAAGGTGGTGTAATCCAGAAAAATACACGGATAAGATATGCCTGAATGTGTGAGTATTCCTCAGATAGTAGTTTGTGAGGGTAATACAGTTGGTGTGCTTAACTGCGTCTTTCGCTTTCAATCTTTTCTCTGCCTTTCTCTTAGTCTCTCATTGTCTTTCTCTTTACTCTTGTTCTACATTTTGAGTGAACATGTGGTCAAGAGGAGGTGGCCACTACCCTGACATATAGCTGAGTGAACATCTATTCAAGAGGAGGTGGCCAATACACTGAGCTATAGCTGTGTGGACATGTGTACAAGAGGACATGGCCAATACAATGAGCTATAGCTGTATGGACATGTGGTTAAGAGGAAGTGGGTAATACACTGACAACAACATTTCAGGATTATGTAAAAGATAACAATTTCCCGAAACGAGTGGGAATCGCCTTTAAATGGTATCTGTAAGGGATTTCAATCAGGCACACACCCAAGTCTCGCCTAGTATGTAGTGGGCAAATTAAACCCTTATTTTATTTTTGTTTATAAGTTTAATATTCTGAATGATATACCACTCATATCACACCCTTCTCAAAATCCCCCCCCCAGGTCACACTGAACCAGGAATTGTAAAGGTAAGGATTTATTTATTTATTTAATATCCAATCACACATAGGTTTAATATAGATATATATGGGCCAGCAATCACCCAAAGGGTGACAATACAATTCAGAAAGATAAGCAAAGCAATTGAATTCACTTATAAGGGTGCAAAATAGAAAACACCAGGAAAAAGAACAGTTTGTTTTGCACACAGATAGCGTTTGGGTTAATGTTCCCCTGCAAAGTTTTGTTTAAATACAATTGAGCAGTCCTACACAAATGTGAGTAATCATCAGGTTTTCAGGAATGAAACACAATGTCTAGAGTTATAGGCAATCTTCCCTCCCAAACAAGAGAGAAAACCTTATTTTGGCAAATGACACTTGGCTTTTGAAATACTGAAAAAGGTCAAAAATGATTAAATGGAGAAAAATCCTAAGGAAAGCAACACTAAACAGGTTCTAACACGCATGAGCTATAATATAAACAACAACACACACTTTAGATCAGTATGGGATGGAAGTTTCAGATGTATCCCTACTAAGTTTCAGATGTATCCCTCTGTAGGTTGCTCAGTTAAAGAGTTTTAAACTTTAATCAAAACTATGAATTTCACACCAAAGTCCTTCTGGGTAACCTCCCCTTTTCAGGCAGCAGCTGTCCAGTCCTTTGAAGTTCACTGAGAAACCTCCTTCACATCCTGCCCCTCCTTGCAGAGGCCAATGCTCAGCCTGTCCTTTGTTCTTTGGTCAGCCTGCAGACGAATGTCTAATGTGGCCCCATTGTGTGCTTGCGGGCATTATGCGGGAACCATTAACAGCCATTAGCCTCCCTGTTCTCAAGGAAGTGTCCAGCAGAGATGTCAGTTTTCCCAGGCCAAGCTATCAGATCAGATATATCAGATGTATGCACCATGCACAATTGTTCAGATTTGGCACGCACAGTGTTATTTCCTCAATTTTTGACAGTTTTCTTTCCCCATTGGCAAAGGGGTGCAGTGTGGCGAAGTGGTCTGGATAAAACTATTCCACATATCTGAACCAAATTAGGTTGGAAGCAGTAAATATCTTTAATTATTTAGGCTTCAACCTGAGTGGACTCATACTAAAGCTTATTTGATTACTAGTTTGTCGCAAAAAATGAGGAGCTTAGCTTGCCAAGCCTGCGTGGTTAGCAATAAATGTGGGCGTTTTTCTGGTCTCCCGGTGCTGAGATTTTATAAAGCTAAGTTTGTTCCCATTATTACTTATGAGGCGGATATCCTACTAGAGACAGAGCCAATACTCTGGGCCAAGCTAGAAGGCCTATTTTCAAGAAGGGTATTGCACTTACCAAATGGCATTCCAATTTCTGGTATTCTTTGTGAATTGGGTCTTCTATTTTTGAGGGCGGTGTTATTATGGAAAAGCGTTGTCCCTATTCAGAAAGGTCCTGGTAGCGCAGGACAGTTCCCTTATAGACATGTTAAAATATATTTTGACCAGTAAGGAAGATATGACTTTTGATAAATGTGCACATTACCGTATTAATTTATTGGATACGCTAGAAGCAAGTCTGGAAATGTTGACGTCGAGGGCTGACACCATAAAATAGAAACTCTGGGATAATAATTGGATGCTGAGTGTTGATTCTTGTAAAAAACATTATTCTCATATGTTGCTTTAGAGGAAAAGCCCCTACACTCCCAATTATCTTTAAAAAATCCCTGATGCTCAATGGAGGGTCTATTTAATGAGGATTTGCTTTAATTTGCTACCGACAAATTAAATTCTAGGGGCATGCAGTGAACTTGAGTGTGCCCTCCGAATTTGTCATTTTTGTAATGCTTCAAATAAGACTGAAACTTTAGAGCACCATCTGGTAGAGTGAGTCTTCGGCAACCCCATTTTGGACATGCTCTGAGTATTTTAAAAATATTTCTCCTAAGGAATGGTGGTCAAAGATAATGGCCCTTATTACAAGTTTGCCGGCAGATTACAAGTGCCAGTTCAAATGGTAAATCCCCATTACAGGACTCCATGGGGGGATGTTGCAGGTATTACCATCAAATGTATTACCGTGCGGTAATACCCGCAGTTTCTTGCCGGTAGGGGTCAGATTTTGCTCCAGCCCTACTAGCAAAGTCGTACTTGGCCGGTCCAGTAGAAGTGCCAGTAAATGTTATTACTGGCACCTTTACCACGTACCGGCCAATTTATACCGAGGCCCAATGTTTGGTACCCAAGTTTCATGGAAGTTAGCAATGATGACAAAGCTGTCTTTCCAAAAAACTTAATAATGCTATTTAATGTAATTTTATTAAATATCTTTTGAATTGTAATTTTATTTACGATACTATATGAAAAATAAATTATTACTCAGATGAGGGTCTGTATGGTTAATACTTTGTATCTTGTTTTAATTCATTGATATGTTGATAACGTTTGTATTTATCTATTTTGTAATTTATGAAAGTTTCACTTGTTGAACCATAACACAATAACAAAACATAAAAATGAAAATATGCTGAGCTATAGGTGTGCTAACATGTGTTTCAGAGGAGGTGGTCAACACACTGAGCTAAAGCTGAGTGAACATGTGAGCAAGAGGAGGTGGCCCGTACACTGAGCTAAAGGTGAATGAACTTGTGTTCAAGAGAAGGTGACCAATAGACTGAGCTAAAGGTGAGTGAACTTGTGTTCGAGACGAGGTGGCCAATACACTGAGCTAAAGGTGAGTGAACTTGTGTTCGAGACAATGTGGCCAATACACTGAGCTAAAGGTGAGTTAACTTGTGTTACAGAGGAGGTGGCCAATAGACAGAGCTATAGCTGAGTGAACATGTGAGCAAGAGGAGGTGGCCCATACACTGAGCTAAAGGTGAATTATCTTGTGTTTAAGCATCGGTGGACAGAACATTGACATATAGTTGAATGAATATGTGTGCAAGCGGAGGTGGCCAATATGCTGAACTGTAGCTGAGTAAACATGTGTTTAAGAAGAAGGGGCCAATACACTGAGCTATTGCTGAGAGAACGCGTGTTTAAGAGGAGGTCCACCAACAGAAACACGGTTCTTGAGATTTAGGTTTGTCTCTCGTACTCGACATTTACAGGGTAATTCATAGATTATTTGCGCCGAAAAAAACAGGATTTGTGCACCATTCTGCCCGCAAATCCTCATTTGTTAAACAGGGATTTGCGGGCAGAATGGCGCACAAATCCCATTTTTTTTCCGGCACAAATAATCCATGAATTACCCACTTAATGTCAACCTTCCAACGCTTCCAGTTTTCCACATCACACTTTGTAATGGCGAGACAGTTGATCCTTTTCAGTATTGGAGTACAGGCGCATTAGAAACTACATATCACATCATATTTTCTTCCAAATTGCATTTTTAACTGACAAGTTTCTTTTGGCTCTGGCACCAACCAGGTCTTTATGGCTGTTAATTATTTCATCCTGAAGAATATCAAGTTCTTCATCAAAGAACATGTGTTTTGGCTTACACACATCCATGGTATGCAAACCCAGTGGCCAGTATGAGCAATAGAAAAAATAATACTTGCTAAAAATCACCATGCCCAGTCTTCAAAAGAATCACACAAAAATGTGTTAAAGAACTGTTTCAACTATTCTTTGGTATGGACTGATATAAAGTGATAAGTGAGAAATGCTAAATGTTGCATTCCTAGGAGAGACTCAGCATGGAGTGAGTTGGGTGGTATCCCGGCGGTAATTACACCAGGCCCAACGCTATAAGCATTACCACAACTCGGTGCGGCACAATTTGTGCCATTTCCAGAGTTGCGATGGGGAGGTAAATCCCCATTCTCATTGGATCCATTGGACCCAATGGGGGTTTCTTGGTGCTAGTAGCACCGGCGCAATTTGTGCCACACTAATAGAGCTGAAATTGGGCGGAAAGGGTAGATTTATACCTGCAACAAAAAGATGGAGGTAAAACTCCCTCTTTAAGCTCAACTCAAGACTGGGTGTAGCAGTAAATGCAGCGGTAATTGTGTTACCGCTGCATTTTACTGCTCCGACCAACTCAGGATGAGGCCCTATACATGTTGGGCACCGGCAAGTGCTTTTCTGAGTGTGTGTTACATAAACTTTGCACCAGTGCAAGCGCACATTTTCATGGTATTAGCACTAGGAATATAGGTTTGCATTAGCACTAGGGCAAACCCTGCCCATGAGCAAAATGCATTGAAAAATGTTTTTTCACTTGGGTAATTTTTGCCCTAGTGGTAATACCATGCAAAATTGCCCTTTCACCACAAAATGAGGTTAAAACAGATAAAAAGGGTTAAAAATAATTAGAAAGGCAAGCAATGAAAGGAAGATCACTAATGATAGCCCTAATGTCCTTATTCTGAACTGATTAAGTAAATCATTACATATTATAATACATCTATAAATCGATAGTCCAAGAGTGTTAACAATACAGATTCTTCTCGTGGTTCAATGGGTGAAATTGCAGGGCAATAGCAAATAATAACAAGTAAATAAGAAAAATACAGTAATATACAATAGGTAAATAAATCTTAAAATATTTTTATAAGGGTAATGTACATTACAACTCATCATGCTAGGACAATATTGGACCTTATTTCAAAGGATATTTTTGCAGTGTTCTCGCATATGTCGCTCTCAAAATGCATTCTTTTTCTTGTGCAGGTATGCATTGATTCAAATGTCCATCTCAAACCATACACAGTATACAAATTACAAATGATAGAAATGTCCATATTTCATGTGCATGTACAATTTTATAAAGATCTTCTCAATTCATAAGAAACGAGATAGATTAAATTAATAGTTCATTCCATTCAGTATAAATTAATTACGATGATCTATCTAATAAGCTTCACGTTGTTCTGATTCTTTTCTGATGCTCATATGCAGATTTTTTGGATCAACGACTTCCAATATTTGGAATTTCATTTGGGATATTCAATGCCTATTGTCACTGAAATGTTTAGCAACAGATGAGTTCAGATTATGAATTCTAATATTAGAACAGTGTTCATTTCATCTAGTTTTTGCTTTTCTAGATGTTTGCCCCCACAAAATACAGACCACATGGGCATTTAATGGCAGGGATTATGTTTTTTATTGTCACATGTGGTGTAATGTGTCTGAGTGATTTTTTCACCTGTGATCGGGTGTGATACTTTATCTCCTTTAATTATATTGTTAAGGTTACAACAATGAAGACAAGGATAAGTGTCAAGTATCGGCAGAGATCATCTGTGTTGGGACGCCGTAGTTATCCGGCTTCCACGAGAACTAATACTTGTGGCTCTCGTATTCGTCAACGAATGGTGGTTACGGTCCCTTTAAGATCTCGTCTGCCGGGATCTTGGAAGTTGGCATGGAGACGATGGCGTCCTCTCACGTCTGTCACTTTTCCCTCTACACGTTAAGTTTACGTATAGTGATCATGTGACGGTTATATAAGCCACGTCTGTTCGTTTTGCCGGCGCTTCTGAATCTTGTATTCTAGCGGCTTGCTTTCTCTTGTATTCCAGATTCTTGTCCCCCCTTGCCTTGTCTTCCTGCTGTTCGACCTCGGATCATCCACGGACCTGCTTTGATTACTCCTTTGTACTTTTGCTGCCAGCCCTGCTCTTCGACCTCGGATCGTCCACGGACCTGCTTTGATTACTCCTTTGTACTTTTGCTGCCAGCCCTGCTCTTCGACCTCGGATCGTCCACGGACCTGCTTTGTTTACTCCTGTGTACTTTTGCTGCCAGCCCTGCTCTTCGACCTCGGATCGTCCACGGTCCTACCCTGCTAGGATTGTCCACCTACATTGGAACTCGTAACTTTTGGTACACGGACTAGAGACTGCCTTATTGTACCTTTTAGGCGTCCTCGTGCCGTCGGGTTAGGTTTTGCTCTTTGGACAGTCATCTTGGATTTTCTCCTGCTTCTTGCTTTGCCTTCATTTCTGGATCTTGGGTTGGCCTCTACCTTCCTTCTTATTCCTTCCTTGGGAATATTCGGAGAGTCGGAGATTCTGAAGAACTACACAGGTTAGTGGTGGATTCTATTCTGATTTCTGCGTTTATTTTGCATACATCGCATCTATGTGATATTTGCTCGTAGTGCAGTTGTCTGGGGGTCTTGCCTGTACACCTTGAGAAGACATCCCGTTCCAGTATCCTGTTCCATCGGGTTCTGGATTCTTCGTTGACATTCCATCTTTCCGCCAATCAACTGTTCTGTTTGTTGATTGTACGGACTAGTTCGGTAAATTGGCGAGAAGAACTCCTCGGCTATACTACGAGGGCAAGAGCGCTACTGACAATAAGTACCTTTCCTAGTGATGTAAGTTGTCACCTTTTTCTCTGGGTCAGCACACACTAATCGATCTCATAAATTAAAATGATTACTTCTTTGGTGTGAAAATGCAAGTGGAGTCTGGAACAAACCACTTATCTTGGTATAACACCTTAAGATATGCCAACTGTTTAAGAATGCTTTTCCTAATCCTAGAAATGTGTGCACAATATTTAGATACAAAGATTATTGGGGGATGTAACCTAGTCTCATCATATATTTGAGAATCCCTTGTTTTCAATTGTACTCTTCTCTCTGCTACTCCCAATTCTGCAATGAGATATCCTGTTTCCAGACATTTCGGTGCCATTTTGGCAAATTCCTCATGACATTTATTCTCATAATTGACCATCCTCTTCACCCTTAGCAATTGACTATAGGGAAGATTCTTGATGGCCCTAGATGGATGTAAACTGAGCCGCTGTAGTGTATTATTTCTGTCAGTTGGTTTATGAAAGATATTGGTACGTTTGGTTCAATCTGTACATCTAGAAATGTACTCCTGGATTGCCAATGTTGGAGGTACATTGTATACGCTCATCTACCTCATTCAAAATTAACCAGGATGTCTTGTGGACATGTCAGATAGTGAGAACATCGTCAATTTAATAACCACAATATTTGATGTATTTATACCAGACCGGGTGACAGATGATGTGATCAGTCTCAAATTTCAGTATGAAGCTATTAGCATATGATGGGAGCAAATATGCGGGGCCATTTGGCTCCCATTGCTGTTTCTGAAATCTGTAGGTAGTATTTCTCTTTATGAACATGTGGATTAATGCATTCTTTAGTGGCACCCACAGTGTTTTCTTGCAGTAAAATCCACTCTATTGCTTCTATATCCAACAAGTGAGGAATCAGTGGCAATAGACTATGTTATGAAAGATTTCCCTGAGGTGCAATTTTCCCTCCATTTATAGAGCCCCCCCAAACCTTTTGATTTTGTTAGGGCTTACCTAACCTAACTTTTTCCAGTGGAGCACAGCCTTGAGCTTCACTCCTCTGGGCGTTGGCTCACTTGTTATGGGGAAACTGACATGTCCTCCGGGTTGTCAGTACTGGGAAACTATATATCCCTTCGTCTTTGACTTTGTTGCCATTTCTTGGAAACTGCTTATCTATGTGCCAAGTACCTGCATAGGTGCATAGGGGTCCTTTTGTTTTATGGCCCTAGCCACCCTCTAAGGATTTTTGGGTGTTTGTACAAGTGTCCCTAGGATGAACTGCTGGCAGCAGTTTACTTTTAAAGTATTTTTACTTCGTTTTTATGGACAATATCACGTTTACCTTGTGTGCCCCAAGACTGCGGCCAGTGTCGAAAATGGCTATGCCACAAAGTATTTGAGCATGCAGCCTCCAGCAAAAACCTCATCTTTTGCGTACTCCTGCATGTCACATGTGCTAGTGCTCAGGAAGAGGGTTGGGACTGTCTGCTCGCAATCCAAACTACTGGTGCCAGTATGTCTGGTAGGCCTGAATGACTGGAACCAGTGTGGGCCACGATTGGCCCATTCCTGTCGTGCATGCAAGAGAGCAGATCTTCCATTGGCTATCCCAGATTTCAGCCGAATCGAATCTTGGATAAGAGAAGGGGTTCTGCATCCATTCCAGGTCGATCACCTGAAGTTCACACCGAACTACAGAAGGAGCCAAGTATCCTGAAACAAAAGAGCAGACCCATGGAACTGCCAGAGACGTGCTGGAAGATTTGGCACCCTGACCCAGCTGTTGTCCCATCAGACCTCTGCTTTTGTATCGTACCAAGAAGGCCTGCAAGCTCACTTTGACCCTTTGGAGTATTGGAACCAACTACTCTTGGTAACTCCTGCTTACCCTCAAAAAGAGTCTCTTCGGAAGAGTTCCCGGGTGATCCAGTGAACTGACCAGCTCGAAACTGGGGTATCGTATAGAAGCACCGCCGTCCCGAGTTGAGACTTGAGACTCAAGACTTTGGAAATCGCTTACTTGTGGTGCTGGGCCCTCTATCGCCAAAAGTCATTGTCCTAGCTCTTCTGGGTTGTGATTTATTTGGTGCACCACAATGCAAGCATTTGCAGTGCCTGTGTTGCCCCCGTGCCCTGAAATGGGCTGCATTGGAACTAGCTT
This sequence comes from Ambystoma mexicanum, assembly GCF_040938575.1. Taxonomy (NCBI): domain Eukaryota; kingdom Metazoa; phylum Chordata; class Amphibia; order Caudata; family Ambystomatidae; genus Ambystoma; species Ambystoma mexicanum. The sequence goes on from NC_090922.1 coordinate 349,764,628, forward strand.
TCTTTCTTCTTCGAGAGCAGAGAAAAGGCTATTGTCCCACCACGGACAATCATCCCATCCCGCAGCCGCTGAGAGCCAGAGTGACCTGTAACTGCAGGGAACCTACCAGCGACCTGGACTAGACTGGCAAAGTTTAGCCCGGACAGTGTCGGTGAGTACTTGCATCACTTACCCGAGGCTCCTTGGCACATACACTTGTTTTTATACACGAGAATCCCTGAAAAGATACTCAGCTTGTCTGGGCTAGCCTGAGCTCCCCAGCTATTCCCGAACTCCGAAAGTCACACTAGCTGCAAGGGTGGACCCTCCTCAAGGATTAGGGTGAACGTGTATTTGGGGGGTGCACAGGGAGTCCTACATGTGAATTGGCAGTGTGGGTCTTCCCAGGTGTTCCCTCTACACCCTCCACGGCCTCTGCAGGCAGCCCACACCACAGGGGACTACCCTGCACCCCTGGTCATGTCCCGCAGGCAGCCCATCCACCATGGGCATGCCCCCCAGCCAAGCCACATGTCACCTTGCACTACTGATCACTAACTCATGTCCCCCAGCACCCCCACCCCTCAGCAGGCAGGGGCACCTGCCAGCAGGCCCCCACTCATGTCCCCCAGCACCCCCAGCAGTCAGGGGCACCTGCCAGCAGGCCCCCACTCATGTCCCACACATGTCCCCCAGCACCCCCAACCCCCAGCAGTCAGGGGCACCTGCCAGCAGGCCCCCACACATGTCCCCCATCAACCCCATGCCCCAGCAGTCAGGGGCACCTGCCAGCAGGCCCCTACTCATGTCCCCCAGCACCCCCACTCCCCTGCAGTCAGGGGCACCTGCCAGCAGGCCCCCAGACATGTCCCCCAGCACCCCCACCCCCCAGCAGTCCGGGGCACCTGCCAGCAGGCCCCCACTTATGTCCCACTCATGTCCACCAGCACCCCCACCCCCCAGCAGTCAGGGGCACCTGCCAGCAGGCCCCCAATCATGTCCCCCAGCACCCCCACCCTACAGCAGTCAGGGGAACCTGCCAGCAGGCCCCCACTCATGTCTCACACATGTCCCCCAGCACCCCCACCCCCCAGCAGTCAGGGGCACCTACCAGCAGGCCCCCACACATGTCCCCCTCCCTGCCCCCACGTCATGACGATCCTCAATCATGAGCCTAATGGCCAGCCACATCACACCCCACGCCACCCCAGCCCAAAGACCAAACCAAGTATTGCATCCACCCACAAAGAAATGCCCATTACATGATACAACCCGAATGGCAAGTATGTAAATGAACACATGTCCGTCACACACACACACAATGGGTGCAAGTGAATGTGAAAACCCACATCATGACATGCATGAAATCAATGAGAGAATACCACACATCAAAGTATGAAACAAAAATGTATTGAACCCAAAATGAATGTAATGAAAAGAAAACACACAATAATGTGAAGAAGAAATAAAACGCAGCATGTCCAGAAAATAATCCAAAATATGAAATCAGAGTCCAAAGAAATCCAAATGGAAATGTGTCCGAAATCTCAGTCCAACAAAGCAAATCCAAGGGAAAAAAATAAGTGAAATCCATTGCTACATGGTGAAATGAAAAAAATAAATAATAAATCCACTGTTCAACTATATACAAATCACCAATGCAGGGTCCATGAGCCCAACAAATGAAATGAAACCTACAAAAAAGTCTACCTAATAAAGAACTATATACAAAAACGTGGTGCATTGTCCAAGCACCCCAAAATAAACAAAAACATAAAGGAAACCTAACACTATCTAACTATATACAATGGCGACGGGCAAGTCCTGCGGCTCACTCTGTGCTGTCCCGGGCCAGGGCATCATCGAACTCCATGTCGATGTCCCGGGGGCGGGCCTCGGCCCTGGCCCTGAGGTCTCGCAGGGAGGCACTCATGGCCTGTTCCAACTCCCTGCGAGTTGCCTCAAGGCACTCTGCCTGCCTCAACGCCCGACGCATGGAGAACTCTGCCCTGACCATGGTGAGCCGTGGCTCTTCCGCCCGCCGCTCCGCATCTATCCGCTGTCCCAACTGCTGCCACACAGAAGACACTCCCATTCCTGGGTCCTCCTGCCCTCTGGCCGATGTCTGCCCCTCTGATGTTGATGGCCCCGAGCCATCATTGCTCCCACCTACAGCCTGCTCCTGCTGCTGCTGCTGTCCATGTGCCCTATCCGATGGTGCCTGCAGATCCTCCCATCAGCTGTTCTCCAGTTGTGGTGTCCACCCCTGCTGGACCGCCGACTCCCGACTGTGGCCGGGATGTGAGCTCCACCAAGCTGGCTGTGTTGGTCGGGCCAGGTCCACAGGGGGCCCTGGTGGAATTTGGGCCGGAAGACGGCAGGGAGAATGACTGGCACATAGTCTCCACAGAGGAGGAGAGGTCCACCAGAGTGCGTGACACATGTAGGAACCCACCGACCAGGGCCCCTCCCAACAGTGCCACATTGTGACGCTGCTGTTCGTGATGGTGTGCGTTCTCCGTCCAGGATGAACGCACGTCATCACGAATGTCACGCGTGCTCAACGCGACACCAATCAGGACGGAGCCCATACGGTCATGGGACCCCTCGTCCGCAGGTAGTGGAGAGGCAGATGACATGGCACTCTCCCCTACCTGCGGACGGGCCTGGGACGGGGCATCCCTGCTGGTGCATCGTGATACAGTCACAGAGTTAAGGATGGGGACATGCACAGGCCCCTCCGCGGTGACCTGTGCTGCCTCCTGACGCTGGCCCTGGACTGCACCACTTGCACCAGTGGTACTACCCCCACCAGGCCCCATATGCGGCTCAGTAGCGGGCTCTTCCTCCTGTGTGGAGACCACCAACCTGGATGTCTCCGTACCGTCTTCCGCCATTGCAAGCCCTTGTGGGGGCTCATCCGGCCCTTCCGCCACAGCCGTAGTGGCAGACGCTGCACCAGCCCCCTTGCTCCCGGATAGTAGCAAGTCCTGGGAGGGTGGCTGGGCCTTGCGTCGCCGCCCGGTGGAGGCATCGCCGCCGCTTGGCTCCACAGCGCCGTCTCCGCCCTCTTCTTCACTTGACGCTGCATAGAGGGAGACATAGAACACAAGCATCAGGGTACAGTACAACATTCCCCTAGACAGGAAGCAATAACACATGAGTTGCAGTGTCTAACGTCACTTCCATCTTGTCCCTCCACAACACATGGGTGAATGCACGCAACACACATGCATGAACAGGCACGGCGCCTGCAATCACACTGATCCCATGCACACACATCACCAGAGGGTCATGCATCATGCCTTGCACACCACAGACACAGTGGATAGACACAGTGCATACAACGGTGACCACACTGCATGAGTGAATGTACACATCATCACAGACATGTGTCATGAATACATGGCGTACCTAAGTCACACACACACTTCTCAGACACACACACACGTGCACCATACATGTACATGACAGCAGCACCCATCCCTCACACCCCCACCATGTGCAAGAACAGACACTGGCATGCTTTCATGTGTGCATTTGCCGTACAGCTACCCATGTTGCATTGTAACTCATGCACCAACCATGTGGTTCACACATTACTGGTCTCACATGCATGACCATGATGTCCCTGCACACACAAATCAATACATGGTCTATGTCACACATACAGGCAAGTATCAGACTACCAGCACACTGCAACATGCCCTGTCTCACACACCAATGCTTGGCCACTTACCGCTGAACTCCAGAAGGGTCTTCCTCTGGAGGATCTGCGCGTGGAGCGCTGGGCCTACACGTTCCAGGACCCTCATCTGGATGTCACTCGTGCTGACCCAGCCCCCCTCCGCGAGGCGCCGGGCCTTGTAGAGGGGCCTGGACCTCAAATCCTCCCAGTGCTCTTGACGTGCTTGATGTCGTGGGTTGCCACCCCCTCCGCGTTGATTGCAACCACTATGTCGTCCCAGATTCTCTCCCGTCCTTCCTTGTTGGCGCGTGATGTTCAGAAGAGGGCATCAAAATGCCCCAGGACATGCTCCACCAGGACACCAACTTCCTTCACACTGAAGCTGGTGGCCCTCTGCCTCTCTGGCTGGGGGTCGCCAGTGGTCTCAGATGGTGTTTGCCCCGACATGGCGACCCCCGAGGCAGGCGTGGGTGGGCAACTGGGTCCTGGGGCTGGGCTGTGGAGCGATGGTATCCCAGTCGGGAGTCTTCTGTTCCAGCAGGGGTGGACACAGCAACTGGAACCCTGCCTGATGTGCAGGCACCAAATATCAGGGCACGTGGGCAGCAGGCAGGCAGCAGCAGATAGCAGGTGGGAGCGTGCTCAGGGCTCTGGGGGGCAGTCATTCGGCCTTCTGGGCAGGAGCGTGGTCTTCCGTGTGGCCAGCTTGATACAGAGTGATTTGGCACGTGAAAATCTTACATCAGCGTGTAATTCGAGGAAAGGCCCTTCGCGCGTAAGCGTGTCAGCACACGTACGCGGTTTCATTGGACCAAAGGCCCTTAGTGCGTAAGCGCTTCTGTGATGTGACTTGCGCGGGCGTTTCCCTCGTGACGTGGGCATAGTGGTTCAGCGCGTGTGAAAAAACTGCACGTCTGCTTGTGGATGCGTGTAATCCGAGGAAAGGGCCTATGCGCGTAAGTGACGTGACGCGCGTGGCCGTTTCCATCAACACGGGTGCATGTTCATCGTACACGTCCAAAAACTGCACGTCCGAGTGTCAGCTCGTGTAATTGGAGGAAAGGGCCTTAGCGCGTATACGCGTAAGTGACGCTGTACGTGTGGGCCGCTTTAAAAGATACGTGTAGGACCCCATTCCCTTGTACGTGCTTTTCGTGGAGAGCGAGTGGGTGAGTTCTGTACTTCTTGTCGGTTCACACGCGATTATTTCACAGCGTTTCAAGTTCGTACTCTCTGTTACCTCTGACAGCGTTCTTTATTTTTTTTGGGCCTGTTTCCTCAAACAGCGTTCACTTTTTCTTTTGTCCTGTCTCCTCAGACAGCATACAGTTCTTCTTTTGGCGGGGGTGTTGCCTACGCACACACGCGTGTTTTTTTCACGTTCTTTTTCCAGGCAGACGGTGAGTCGCGCACGCATTCACCAACTGTGCTTGCTGCATGTGTCGCATACCCCTTCAGAGGTCATTGTAGGCTGCGTGTAACACGCGTACGCTTGTTTTTGTGTTTCTGGGTGCCACAGCGTAGTGCGGGTTCATTTTTCCACGCACGTGGTCTACGAGGGGTTGCGTGCACATTACTTTTTGTTTTTGGGGTGACTGCGCGTTGCATGACCCGTCATCTTCCCCCAGGGGTCACAGACAGTGCTAGAGCACTAGGGTACGAATTTCATCTAGTACCCTACTCCTTTCACCCCCAAATGCCCAGGACAATTTTTTACTGCAACTCCCATACGCACAACATCAGTGCCATGGTTGGGAGGTAAAGGTGGCCGACCTCCAAAAGGTGGGCGTGGTGGGTGCGGTAGGGGACGTGGCCAGGATTTGCAGGGTGCCCCTAGACCCCCATGTGTGGAGGACCATTCAGGGACACCCATGCCCCCCCACCCCTGTTTGAGGGAAACGTGACTGACTCCATCCCAGCTCAGCCCTTGTTGGACCAGCCCATTGTGGCACCTGAGCCGGCACAGGATGACTCCCAGGCTTACTTCAGGGTCAGCAAGTCTAAGCCACGTGTCTCGGTGCAAGTTGGTGTCACCAGGCCACGTGGATCTGGGGCAGCAATGTCATCTGCTGCCCCAAGTAGGCAGTGTGGGGAGGCAGCAGGGGCAGCTGCAGCTCTATCCACCCCAGCTCTGAGTCTCCCAGCCGGGACAGTGTCGGTCCTGGTCCATCAAACTGACGTTGCCCTTGCCAACATCACACTTCAGCCAATGCCTGCACCAAGACCTATGGTCATTGTGCCTTCGCACACTCCCAGTACCCAGTCCACCTGCGCTTCTGCCCCTACTGACCAGAGTGGCGCAAGCCACTCAGGCTCAGCTCCACCTTTGAAGAAGAGGAAGAAGGGTGCTCTGGCACTACAGGCTGAAACCCCAGACACGGCTACACAGTCCAGCATGTCAAGGAAGCCTAGCTTTAATGACCCCGAATTTGATGCACTTGTGAGCTATGTGTCGGCACATAGCCGCAAAATGTTGGTGACTGCAGGGTGCAAGATCACACCTGGTCAACGTAGGGCACACTGGCAGACCATCGTGGACCGCATAAGTGCCCTTGGATTCGTGAGGCGCACAGCTGATGATTGCTACAAGCGGTGCAATGACCTGAAACGCAGAGCAAAGAACAAGCTGGCCTCAAATCATGCCGCTACTCTGGTGACTGGCGGTGGGTCTCCACAAGAGGACAACGAACTCACTGAACATGAGTCTGTTGCTGGGACCTTCGTCACAGAGGAACAGATCCAAGGTGTGGGAGAACTACCTGATTACGACGCATTATCAGGTGAGTGCCCATGCGTGTGTGTGTAATCCATGTGTATGTTGTTTGGGTGACGGGTTCTGATTGAGTGCCAGGTAAGGGTGTGTACTCCTGAGTGTTATGGGTCACCCATTTGCTTCCTCCCATACATTCACGTGCCTTGGATTTGGGCATGACTGTATCCCTTCTGCCCACAGTTGCCAATTAGGCCCACATTAGTGCACTTTACCTTGAACTGTCATTGTTCAGATTTTGTAAGTGTTCATTCAGGCTGATTGTTTCCACTCTCCCATTTTTGCTACGCATTATTCTGCCCTATTGCAACATATGTGATATGCTTCGGTCATTGTTTACAGCCCACACTGGGCCACTATGTTTACCTGGTTATGTTAATGATTACACCATTCAGGCCAATGGAGTATTGGGCTGCAGACATTTTCTAATAGGGCCTGTTTGCATGTGGAAGATGACAGATGTTTCCTGTAATGTTAAAGTGACCAACCATTGATCAGCCCACAATGACTGTGTTATTGGACACTGGATGTGTTTCAGTGTGTGGCACATGCATATTTTGCAACACTATTCAGCATCAATCTTCGCATCATGTTGATGTGACATGGATGTGTAACAGTACTCATTCACTGACATATGGCTATAGTTTGGTAATTTACTGTGGCTATGCTACATGACATCTGTGTGGTGGCATGTGTCATGTATGTGTATTGGACATGCCACTCACAGCCTGATGTGTGATGCCAGTGCTACCAAACATGCTGCAAATGTGTTGCATTTCCATCTTGCTCTCCCCAGTGTCTGCCTTTTTGACTCCACTTCCAACTCTTTGACAGTGCATGCATGGCAGGGTTATAGGCATGTGGGACATGTGTAAATCATGTACTGGATCTCTGGCTTGTCACGGCCTATGTGTGTGCTATGGTGCTCATGCCTGTTTCCATTTGTTGTCTTTCATGTTTTTGCAGGTGATGATGCACTTGGTGCTGTTGAGGTTGAGGAGATGGTGCAGACCCAGGAGGAATCTCAGGCACGACCGGGCACCAGTGGGGGACGTGGTATGGTGGTGGGTGAAAACCCAATGTTACTGCAGACCATACTGTGCAGGGGTGTCTCTGGGTGCACCTCCCCAGACCTCTATTCAAGTGCTGAATAGGATGATGAGACTTATGTGCAGTCGCAGGTAAGTGTTTCTGGCAGGGATTCTGTTCTATCCAGCCCACCTGCACCAGGGGTAGAACCCTCTATGGGGATGTCAGTGTTGGTAGGTCCTCCTTTGGTGGTTACGGATGCAGGGTCACACTCCACAGCATCTGATCCTGTTCCAGGGCCAGCAGTTCAGAGGGGGAATGCAGTCCTGCAGCCTCAGGCAGCGCCAGCACAGCAAGGTGCAGATCGCCTTACCCCAAACAGGTGTGGTGCCCGTCGACGCGGTGGCCATGTGCCACTAGGCAATACTGTATGGGAAAACTCCATGTACGGTATGGCAACCCAACAGGCAGCATCAGTAGAAATGATGGCTCAGGCAATAGAGAGGGTGGCCACTTTCATTATCCCCCCTGAAAGGCAGATGGAGCAACAACAGCAGGCAACAGACTCCATTTTCCAATCACACAGGGAAGACATGTTGGCGTCCAACAGGGACAGACGGGCGGCACTGGAGACTCTGCACGAATCCATATCAATAGGGTCCCAGGGCCACAGGGAAGCCCTGAGGGTAGAACTACATAACCTCAGACAGACTCTGGTTGCACTTGAGGCTCCCAGTAATTTAAGGGCAGAACAGCAGCTGGAGCAGCTCACACGTTCGTTCTCAGCTCAGCTGCATGCAACACGTGAGTAGATCCGGGCAACACGCGAGACCATGCGTGCAGAAATGCAGGCAACCCGTGATGTGCTGCATGGGGATCTCCGCACTTTAATCCTCCAGAATCAGACCTTCCAGACCTGCATGCTTGCTGCCATGGAGGACCATACCAGGGCTTTGCGGGGGCTGCCTCCCATAGTGCCACCGCCTCCTGATGCAGCAGCAGAGGATGAGCAGAGCGACAGCAGTTCTCCCACAATGGCATAGCCGTGCAGGCCATGAGCCCAAGGAGGTGGGTGTTGGTGTGCACCCTGTCCTCGAACCTCCTGGGTGGCCTCCCCCATGTCCCCTGACCCCCACATGGCCATTTTTGATTTTTTTTTTACAGTGTGTTGCCTTGTGTGGCTCCCGTGGGCATCCACTGTATTCTGTCTGGGCACATGCAGGCTTGTCCTGAGTTTGGGTTAGATGCTTCGTGAGACACACACCCCTCCTACTTTCCATTTCCTTGGGCTTGCAAAGGGTGTGACCAAGTGACAGTGAATTACACAGTGACGTTGGGCTCCCCTGAGCTGTGTGGGCAGTCTGTAGTCAATACTGTGTAGACATCCCTAGTGGATATTGTTGTTGTATTGTACACTGCATGGTGTATTGATATGTGCTTGTGCATCCATGTCTTCCTCCTAATCTGCAGTTTCCTTCCTCATGTCTTCACAAGGTCGTCTACTTTGCAGATGCAGTTCAAGTTGTATGCAGTACACTGAGACATTTGCGTGGCAGCAACACTCTACAGTTGTAATGGGTCGATGTGCTGGCGTATTTAGGTTGTAAGACTACCACTACTTGAACTTAGTACTGTCATGTTTTTGCATTTTTCCATGGTGTGTTGCAGCATTGTGTTGGTGGTAAGTATTTGGTAATGTCTGCTGTTAGTTATACATTACTGGGAGCATATTGTGTGTGGGCAGTTTCCATTAGGAACAGTGTACTTTGTGACACTTGTGTCAGGTCTTGTGCATTGCTTCTTTTGCTTTCACATTGCATGACATGCCATGGTGTGTTTGGTGGTGGAGCTGGGGAGGGGTTGGGTGACATGGCGCTGTTCTCATGTTGTATTTAGCAAGGGGGTAATGAATTTAGCAGCATATATGTATGTCTTTTGATGACACAGCATTGGTGGTGTTTGGGTAGGTAGGGATGCACACAATGTAACACTTCCAGGTGACCAATCTCAGGATGGTATGGTTGTGACAGTTGAGTGTCCCTTATGTCATCATCATTGATTGTCAGCTGGTATGTGCCAGGGCTGTGTGCACTCCACAGGGGTGTGATTTTATGTGAAGTAATTAGCCACCAGCTGCGTACGGGCTGCCTCACCACGTGCCCTTTCCCCTCCCATGCGCAGCAGGCGTGCATGTGGTTGGGGATGTGGGGGCACCACCATGTCCACCGGCAGGCCCCGGCGTGTTGCAACGTTGTGCAGGACACATGCTGCCACTATGGTCCTGCACACTACTGGGGGAGCATATAACAGCTGCCCACCAGAGCGGTCAAGGGAGCGAAAGCGTGACTTTAGCATTCCGAATGTGCGCTCCACTATGCCCCGAGTTGCAATATGGGCTGTGTTGTATCTTACCTCGGGTGGCGTGGTGGGGTTCTGAATTGGCGTCATCATGTGGGTGCTCAATGGGTAGGCAACATCCCCTGGGGAGGGGGTGATGGGTATCATTAGTGGGGTTGTGGCATTACTCAGTATCTGACATGCATGCATGTGCAGTGGCATTTATACTCACCAAGCAGCCATGTATCGCCATGCCACCCAGCTTCTAGGTCCCGGTTTAGGGTTGGCATTCTGTAAATGAAACTGTCGTGGGTGGACCCTGGATAGTTGGCATATACTGAGGTGATGATTCCCTTGGCATCACATACTGCCTGCACGTTGATGGAATGCCAGTGCCTGCGGTTTCTATAGATGTGCTCAGATGCTCTGGGGGGATGTAGAGCCACATGGTTGCAATCAATGGCACCTAGCACTTTGGGGAATTGTGCCACCCCATAGAAATCCTGGACGGCAGCCTGCCTTTCTGCAGGTGTTCTGGGCAGGTATATGTGCCTGCAGACTGATGGGCGTGCAGTCATGATGGCCAACACCTGGTGTAGGCAGCGTGACTGTGTGGCCTGTGACACCCCCCCCCCACTATAGCACTTGTCCGCTGAAATGATCCAGTGGCCAAGAAGTGCAGTACATTGAGGACCTTCTCCAGGGGGCTGAGTGCTTGGGAGCATAGGGTGGGTGATGTGAGTTCATCCTCCCATTCACTCACCAGGTCGAGTATTATGTGAGGTGGAAACATGTACCTCCCATACTCCTGGTCATCTGGCATCCCAAAAAGGCTGGTGCTGGGTGTAAACATTCTGGGCCTGACTATCCTCCTCCTCCTCCTGCAGTATCCCACGACCACTGCTGCTAGGAACGGCATATTCATCTTGGCGTCTGAGCTTGTTTGTTGTTTGCGTGCACTTTTATGCTGAGCGGGTCCACGTATGCCTGCTTCCTGCTGGCGTAAGTGTTTCTGGATTAGCGCATCTTTTTTGGCGCACGCATTAGCCCCGTCCGATTCCATGAATATGTGTTGTAGACGCGCGTGTGGGCGTTCCGCACATTTGCCTCCTGTACTTCCCCCGTGACGCCCACATTTTCACACGTTGTTCCCCATTCCGCGTGTTACGCCCCCTGTTCCGCCTACTTTTGTTGTGTGCGCTGCGCTATATGCGCTTTCGCTGTGTGCTTAGCGCACGCTGTTTGGAGACGTGTGCGCCAGCATGCGCCACTCAGAATTTTAGTGCACATCGAGGGATCTACACGCGCACGGACTTCCATGAATCGCTGTGTGCGGGTTTTGCTGTGATTTTCGCACTTGCACTGCGATTCGCACGCTTTCGCACGCTTGCGCCGAAAATTTCAGCGCACATTAATTCCATGAATCGGCCTCTTTGTTGTTCCACATGATCCAGTACGGGATTCTATTATGGGCAAAATACATGTTGACGTTTGGCTAATACTCTTCTTTATTCACGAGGTAGCTCAGTGGGTTAAACACGTGCTACTAAGTTCTCTGTGGCGCTACCTGTAGTTACAGTTTTCGATCAGCATGAGCTTGTACCTATACATGTATGTAAAGGGTTTTATATAGTGGGAACCCACCCAGGAAGCAACAAAGCGCTATACAATTAAGCGGAATACAACAATAGAACGGGCTGGGAGAGGGGAAAGATTGGACTATATGTACCAAAATCAGCCTGTCATCCTTCCTAGGTCCATAAACTGATCACACCGAGGTGCCATAATGCACATTTTGTACATCACGTTGCCAGGTCACTTCTAGTGCAGGTAAATAGGTTGTAGAGTTTAATGGTCACCTTGCACATCTGTGGGCAGCATGTAATCAAAGGCTTAGATCGACCTGGCCATTCACCCTTCCAAGGGGCATGATTGGAGTACCATTAAACTGGTTACATTTAATGCCTGGTATTGCAGCCCTCAGTAGAAATAGGAATCCTGCATAAAGGACCATATAATCACTAAGTTATTATGAGTATGTGTGTTGATTGCCTCCATGTGCCATAGTATTTCTTGTAGAGCACAGCATCTGTGTGGTTTGGGTTCTTGCCTTGTTTCACTCTTTATTTGTAGCCTGGCTCCAGCACAGCTGAGACTTGTCTGGATCTCTTTCGATCAGACACCCTTTGATCTTGTTCTTTCGGCTGCAGATAATACCTTCGCAGCTCGTCCACCAGGAATCTGCAGGGTGGCCATGCCCTGTTTTATGAGCCTTTCTTGATACAACAACAACCTAGCTGTTATTACACTCTGTAATCGTGTAGTTTATTACTATAAAATGCTCTGAAATTGGTGCATTTATAGCTGGAATTCAGCGTCTCGTGCATCTGGTCTGCAGTTGGATAACCTCGGTTTCAGCTCCAGATATTTTCTTTAACACATGGAAGACATTACTTTAAATGTTAAATGTTAAATGTTAAAGGTATTTGTACTGCGCACCGTCACCAATGGAATTGGTCCCCAGGCGCTCTGGTGGATCTGCAAATGATAAGGTGGGATGGGTTAGTAAGGTGAAGAGGGGGTAGGATAGTGAGAGGAGTGGTGTTCTGTTGGCAGCTTCAGCTCGGTATACACCAGATGCTGAGCTTTAGTGCGGGTGTTGTATCGGTGTCAGTCCGCGTGTGCTGTTGCTCCGGATTATGTGTTGTTGCAGTGTTGTGAAGTGCGTGCGGCTTGTTGTGCTAGAAATGGTTGTGTGAGTTTTTTGAGTGCGAAAAGAATGCAGAGTTTGAGCTTATATTGGTTAGTGGGCTACTTGACCTTTAGCATGCTAACGTTCTATGCTATCGTTCATGCTAACACATCATGGAAAGAGAAGAGATACTGCATTACAGAAACATTGCCAAAGGCAAGTGAAATATTGCACAGTATTAGCACTATGGCAAATATTGCCATAGTACAGGCCTGATCATATACCTGATCTTCCACAGTGCAACAGTAAAGGGCAATTTAGCACGGGTGACGGGCAATTTTGCGTGTACTAAATTTCTATTTAGAGCAATCTTTAAAAAAAGTCCCATAAAAGAACAAATAACAGTAAAGTAAACAAAGTTCCTGAACACCTTGAACAATGAACACAGAATTATTTTAACAAAGTAAAAATACAAAAATACTATGACATTTATTATTACATTTATTATTATTGAGAGTATATCCTAACAATTAGAAAAAGCCTAAACAAGAGATAAAGCAAGACGTATGTTCCACATTCACATAACCACATGAGCATTCATATCACGTGCATCTTATTCATGCAACCCTCAAACAAATCAGACATGCATGAAGCAATCAATATCACCGATACCACCTAATGTATACATTAATTATACAATCATTTGATAATGTGATCTGCTCAAAGTGTGGCGCAACTTTTAATATCACAGCACAAATTTGCTAAATGATATTATGTTTGCCCTGCTGCAAAAATGAATGGCAAATGTATGGGCAGGGTTACAAACACTAGTGCTAAAAACACATTCTTTCAATGCTTTTTGATCCAGATGAAAAGAGCGGGTTAAGGGCAAACATTACCCTAGTGCATAAACACATCAAAAGAGCATATTTCTTGCACTAGTGCACATTTTGTCCTAGCAATTAATGCCATACAAAATTGCCCTTGCACTGGTTCAAAATCTTTGTAATAAGGTCGATGCAGCCCACCCTTTGGAAGTCGCTCGGTTTGGTGTGGTTGTCAGGCCAGAGGGTAGGGGTGGGTCAAAATGACAGGCAGCTAGTGTCCCATCTGGGTGAAATGTATTTTAGACCCCCAGCTTGTCACCACCATTTGAGTACTGACACTTCTCACAAGGGCTGCTTTACTGTTGATCTCTCTCCCTACAACTTTGGTGTGTAGATAGATTCAGATTTCACATCCACCTTGTAGGTGAGTGGAAGTATGCCATGAACTCAAATACTGTAATGCAGTGCTATGGTTGCATTGAGCAAGTGTACTTGGGAGGGTTCCATGTGTTAATATCCCCGCAGAAATATCGCCATACAAACATATCGCCATATTTTTGAAGCGATATTAAGGCATGGAACCTGTGGGGGACATCCCCGAAACCGCTGCATTAATTTTAAAGGAGCGGGGGACACCCCTGCTCACAAAAAACCCCAAATTATCACCCCCCCAAAATATCGCCTATGGCCATTCCAGATATTATACAGTGATATTTTTGGTGGGGATAATATGTAATGATACCCTTGGGAGGTATTCGCTTTGAGTTTGGCTGTAGTTTCAGAGGCTATGCAGGAAAAAAAGGAACAAGCACTGGCAAAGCCAGCAATTTGGGCTTTTGTCTAGCTATGGGATAGGCATTTGCCAGGTACTGATTGAATAGTGCTACCTGCACATTGGATTGCACCAGCTGGAAAATAGAGTGATTACCCTGAGTATAGATGGAAGAAGCCAGCAAATGCCTGTACCATACCGACACAAAAACCCAAAGGGCTGGCTTTGTTGATGCTTTTTTCTACCAGAGTTTCAGTGCAAGGAAGAAAGCTGGCTAAAGGCACACTTAGTGAAGACATTTGTGTTATAAAAATAGCTATTTACAGGTGCAATTAAGCCATTCACACTACACACACAAGTGTGCCAGTCTGGAAGTAATATCCCAGTAATTCTGTTTACCGGCACGTTTCCAGACCAGCAAACCGGTGTGACCTGAATTACCTCCAGCCAAGAGTTGAGGTAAATCAGGCACCCCACCACCAAAAAACAGCTGGTGTTACCATTACCAATAATACCAGTGGTGGTAATACCAGCAATCCCCCCATGGAGTTCCATGGTCATGGAATGGGGAATAACCTACCCTTACTGGCACTCAGAATCTGCCATTAATACAGAGAGACTGAGTGCCAGTAACAGTAATTCCATGTGCTGGTATCCTGCCAGATTTACTGGCGGGATACCGCCAAACCCATAATGAGGCCCAATGAAAGGCCAAAGCTTGATATTACTGCTTGATGGAGCTAGCTCAAATTGATCCCAGAAGGATGTGTTTTGGGCGGGCAGTTAGTGGGTGCAAATGAGGATAAGGATTAGCATGGCCATGGCAGTCGCAGGGTGCAGAAATAACTCAACAAAACCCAGAAGCTCTGTGTCCCTCCTCACTGCCTGTACTCCAATACAATAGTTACACTTACTAGTCTAAACTAATAATTGGGGAATTGCGTAGCCTATTGCTTGCAAAGTTCTCACCACCAGCAAAATTGAGCGCATTTTTGTTCTAGCTTAAGCCGTGCACTTTACAAGAAGAATATAGAGAATGCAGTGCAGACCAACGTGACATCTCTAACGTGCAGTGCGATTTTTGCTTTGAAACATGTGTAGCATCCAGAGCTATACTCATAGGTTTATAATGTTGTACTGGAACGTTTTTTCTCAAACTGTTTTTGCTTACGGCTACACAGATGTTTATTTACCTTGGCAGCACTTCGCAGAGGCTCCAGAAACCACGCATTTTTTGTTCCATTATGTTTGACAAATTGTTCCGGTATTCTATTAAGGGGGAAGTGGTCAAAAGTTTGTTAACTGTGTTCCATTAGTAGGGCAGCCCAACTGTCGTTAAATAAACAGCAAGGTATCACTTGAACAGTGTTTGCTGTAACATATCAGTGTAAGGTTTATTTTCATTTTTGTCTTGGCACACACAAGGATAGTGGCAAATCTACACATAAACGCGGCAACTAAGAAAATAATGTCATCATGTGCATGTATTGCTACACTTTGGATGAATACATGTGTCTTCTGCCTTCAAAGAGAGATACTGCAGACTCGGTGGATGTTGCAAGCTGACTCTTGACTTGCCTTGAAATGCCTGTCATCAATGGTGTAATTCATATGCCCCTTAGGCCCTAATGCATAGTTATTCAAACATTCCTTGGGGGGTTTGAGGGGAGGCCTATAATGAAGCACTTGAGAACACTAGAAAGGAACTTTTGTGGGTGGCCAAACAGGTTCATTTGGAGGCTCTCAATTATTATACAATGCATCTCAGATTGAGGAGCTTTGTCAAAGCACTGGTAAAGAGAGATGTGACCCAAAACCCGTGCGATAAAAATAAGCCAAAGGCCAAATAACCACTGCACCGGTTTGCAAGGGAATTCAAGGTTTATTACACGCAAAAGTCTCAAACGGTCCTTCGAACCAAACTGACATGGAGCTCTTCATGCCCCAAGAGGTTACAGGTTATATTGCAGAAAACTGAACATGTCCATATATATGTTACAAATGTCATCCCACCACGCTCATTGGCTACTACCTATCTAATATGCTAATACCCCCATAGTCCCTGGATCAATTGGCATCTTATCTAAACCCATTCCCCGATGCACGTGGTTCATATAGGATGACCGCTCATTTGGTGGGGGCAGTAGTGCTCTAAATCTTCGCCTGGCCTGTTGGCATCGCAACCCCTTGTGCCCTGTTCTCATTAATTTATCCTTCATAAGGCACACCCCTACCTTTCCTCCCCACATCTAACATTCCATTCCCATCACCTTCGAACTCTACAGCTGGATACATATTAGCATTTATCTACGCAGCACGGATATAATGCACTGTCCTATCTATAACCTCTACAACCACAACATTGATACATGTGTTACTCTTTCTGTGATGCTATATGATATATCTAATGTGTGTCACAACTAATTACAAGTGGTACATGCACCTTCTGCCACACCAAACTCAGACTACTCACACTGTGGCACTTACTAATATTTCTTTCTCTGCCTGAACATTTTTGCCTGGCTGCGATGCTATACGTGCATCCCAGCGCACTCTCTGGTGTTAATTTATTCGCAAATAGAAAAGACATATTTTAGTTTGTACTTTAATGAAGAAAAAACGGTTTGACTTTCATTTTCGGGACTTTCAGTTGTCCTAGGTATGAGTGTCAAATGTTCAAAAGCTTTTCCTGATAGCAAAATACAGTGAGGGGTCTTTACGACTGAGCAGAAGAAACATTGCAGTGTTGCACAGATATTACTACCATTTCCTCTTTTGCTCTTGTACAGTGCACTGCAGAGTGCATCGTTGCACTTCTCACAATGCAGTGGAACAATTGACACTCTTACAGAATCGGACCTACCTTATTACAGAAAATGTTGTATCTATCATTATTTTGTGAGGAATTGATAGATGAAAATGGATATATAATACAAGCATATCTGTGCGCTCTTTGCCTGTATAGTGGGTCGTGACAGCATTGTGTACTGACAGTCTTGAACTCCAGCAGATTCCTGTTTACAATTTACATGCTTATCATGGCTGTTTCATAGTCATTCCGTGCATCCATAGTGTTGGACTACAACTATGTTTCAGCAGTAAGTTATATTTATACCACAAAGAAATGTTTTGGGGGTATTTTGTGATTCATTGATTTACTATCATAATCTGTTTTTTACAAATGTGGTCCCATTATTCTTTACCCATTGTTTATATCCCCCCAGTTGCTGAATGACACATATGGGGGCTTATTGAATTGTGAATAGAAGGTACCTATTTTTGTTTTTTCACTGTACTTAATTGAATGGTGTGTAAATGAGTTTAGTACTTGTGTTGTTGCTAAACTTTAGCATGCTCTCGATTACGAATATACCTTATGTTGTTTGTAGGGATCTCCCTGATGAAGGACGGTGGTCTGAAATGCATTGGCTACCGTCTCTGCCACCTATTGGGAAGCTAAGCTAATAAATATGCTTTACATATCTAGGAAGACTGAAGAATATCTATGAGCTTTGTCTAAACTTTATTTGAATTTATTGTAGTGTTTATTACCAGTGTGGAGCCAATATGGGTTTAGATTGCCCCAGTTTTTCTTTTTTTTATGTTTAAGGATTTTTATTATATGAGAAAGATATACATGGCAATTAATAATCATTACAGATACATAAGTATATGAGACATGCATAGCTTAATCAATTTATGAGTATATGTTTGGAATAAATAAGAGCCAAGGATATTAGAATAACTGGGTAGAAAAATGTAAACTTTTTTAAATAGTGGCATGGGGGAGGACAATACAAATGACATTGAGTGACTAACAAGACAAGGATAAGACATAACATCCATGAAAGGATAGGAGGGAGGGGATAATAGAATGCATAATAATAAAGTGAGATAATGGACAATTTGATATTAATGTTAATATTAAGGGGTGTCGCTGTTGGATAAGTAGTCAAGAAATGGTTGCCATTTCAGTTGGTGTGTGCATAACAAATTGGGAGAGGACGCAATACAACTTTCTAATCTATGAATATTGCAAATCCTGTTCCACCAGATTTTATAATGGATATGGTTTAGGTTCTTCAAATTACTAGTAATGGTTTGGATTGCAACTATTAAGCATACGTCAAAAAGAAAAAGTATATGTGTGTTAGCTCGATTAGCCTGTAAAATGGAGTAGGAAGTCAAAACAGAAATCTTGACGAAATGTAAAAATTAATTCAATAGTACACCATACAAAATTCCACAAGGGTTTAACATATTGGCATTGTACAAACATATGTCTAAAAGAGCCTTGAGCATGTGAAAAGCTCAAACGCAGATCATTTGGTAAAGGTCCATATTTAAATAAGGAGGTAGGGGTAGTAAAGGCTCTGTGATGAAAGGAAAAGAGAGTTTGGGTTAAGCTTGCTGAGGAAGTAATTTTAGATATACATTTCCACTGCACTGGCCAGTATAGTTGAAGATTCAATGCCGAGCAATCATTATTATAATCAACATGAAGCTGGTCCAGATTCGATGTAAGCGATGTTGATATTAGAATTTTGTAATACGCAGAGGCTATAGTGCTAGAGTTCAGCATGTGTAGAAGTCTCTGTGCATCTGGAACATTGGAGTTATGCATGAATAGTTTGTAGAGTTCAAAAAGGGCAGCAATGATGACCAAATATTGTTTCTGAAAAGAAGCTGGCATATGGTATTTGATGGCCCAATCATTGGAAGTAATAGGAGCATTTTGCACAAAAATCTGACTGCAAAATCTTATACCCCTAGAGAGCTATTGTCTCCAAAAAAACAATTTGCCTTTAATTTTAATAAGAGGGTTGAGCCAAATGTAAGGAGAGATGAATAGGGACCTTTTAGTTAAGAATGGGAACATGTAATGTCTTAGATACAGCATAGATTGACGAATACAGGAGTAATTAATCAATTTACTATAAGGTAAATATCTGCAAGGGAGATGGGGGAGACCATGACTCTCTCCAGACAGACCAAATTAGGTAAATACAGCAATTATTCCTGGATAAACCACATCTGTGTTTGTTTAATGACCAAGGCCGTGTGATAATAAAATCTGGAAAGTTAACACCTCCTAAATAGTGGGGCTTTTTTTATTTACTTAGTGCAATTCTATACTTTTTCTTTCCCCACAGAAATTTTATTAGACAAGAGTCAATGGATTTGAAAAATGATAGGGGGAAAGAGATAGGGAGCATGTAAAGGAAGTAAAGGATAATGGGGGAGATCATCATTTTTATTGCTTCTAGGAGACCCCACCAAGAGAGAAAAAGGGATGACCATGAGGTTGTTAGTTCTTTAATTCTGGTTAGTATTTTTTCTGAGTTTTTTTTGTGAACATCATTAATGGAGGCTGAGATATGAACCCCGAGATATGTGAAACCTTTGGGGCACCATTTAATTCCAAGGGTTGATATATGATATGATCTACAATGGACATTAAGGGGAAGAATTTCAGATTTTTCTATATTAAGCTTCTAGCCAGATGCTTTGGGGAGGTCTGCAATGATGTCAAGTGCATGCTGGGAACTGTGTTCTGGATTTCTGAGAAAGAGGAGAACATCGTCTGCATAGGCTGCAGCTTTGATATGGAGATGCTTATGATATATTCCTATAATATTTTCATTTTGTCTAATGGTTTCAAGGAAGGGTTGAAGTGCTAATATGAACGAAATTAGGGAAATGGGACAGCCTTGGCATGTTCCTCTTGAAAGAGGGAGAAAGGAGGACATCTGTCCATTAAAAAAAAATCGCAGTCCTAGGCATAGAGTAGAGGATTTCTATCATAGAGAGAAAAGCGGAACTAAAACCATGTCATCTAAGGGTTTTAAATAAAAAATCCCATTCCACTCTTTCAAATGCCTTTTCCGTATCTAGAGCTATCACAGCATGGGGATCTTTGGAATTGAAAATTAAGTCTATGACATCTAAGAAGAGTCTGATATTTGAAGAGGAAACCCTACCTTTGACATATCCAAATTGATCTTGTTTTAGGAGATTAGGTAAGAAAGGAAGGAGTCTATTAGCCAAAATCTTTGCTCGATCTTGCAATTGGTGATGATTAGGGAGATGGGACGATCATTTTAGGGGAGTTCAGGGTCCTTGTTGTTAGGAAAAACAATAAGTATGGCCTCTAGATATGAGCCATGGGCCTACCCTTTTAATATAAATTGAGAATAAAGTTCACTAAATTTAGGAAGTAACAGGTTGGAAAAGTGGGCAAAAAAATCAGTAGAGAAGCCATCAGGGCCTGGAGTCTTACCTTTCTTAAGATGTTCAATAGCTAATAGTATTTCAGAGGGGGTAATAGGAGCATTAATTTCCTAAACATCTAATGGGGAGTATGAGTTCCTGGGTATTTTGTCTAGAAATGTGTCAACCTGAGCATTATTAAGAGGAGGTTCGGATGTATATAGTTTAGAGTAGAACTTGGAAAAAATATTAATAATATCTTTATCCCAGACTTTCCTGTTACCCAAATGATCCTTAAGGACAACTATCCTAGACCTTTCCCTTTTGCATTTGAGATAAGTTGCTAAAGATGTATTGGCCTTATTAGAAAGTTGATATATCTTTGATTTATATCTAAGCATATTAGCTCAAGTGTATTTTGTGATAATTGTATTATATTGGAATCTTAGTTTAAGAATATCTTTAGGAGTGGAAGGAGAATTACTATTAGCAAACTGGGTTTCCAAAGGCTTCAGCCGCTTAAGAATGGATTCAGACTACTGTTTAAGTTTGCTTCTCTTCTTAGCAACAAATGAAATTATATGGCCTCTAAGAACAGCTTTGTAGCAGTCCCAATTATTTGTAATAGATGTATCTTCATTCTTATTATCATCAAAGTAGTTATTATGAGGTTGGGCTATAAAAGGCAAGAAGGATTCGCCACTAAGTAAGTTAGCGTTGAATCTCCATCTATGTGAACTTCTGGAGTTAGCCGAGGATGCAAGTTGGATATATATTGGGGCATGATGGGAGATTGTAATGGATTGTATATGAGGAGGGAGGAGGAGGCTGGCCATATAATTGGTTATAAAAATATAATCAAGTCGTGAGAAGGAATTGTGGGGTGTAGAGTAGAAGGTTAAGTGAGAATCAGTAGGATGAGTTAAACGCCAAGTATCAGCAAGACCTAGATCGGTTATAAAATTAATAAAATGTTTGTGAGAAGAGTTGTTAATAAATCATACACTAGAATTCCTATCTAAAAAAGGATCTATGATTTGGTTGCAGTCCCCACAGACAATCAGATTTTGGGGGTCGCATTGGAGCATGTGATTTCTAAGTAACTGCCAAAAATTAGGGTCTGGGGATGTTGAGCCATAAATGTTTAGTATAGAGTATTCTTTGGAATCAATCAATAACTTGAGTAAAACCCATCTTCCCACATCGTCTGATTCATTAGATAAAACGTTACATTTAAGAGCTTTATTAATTACCGTGATAACTCCATTTATCTTCCCATTGGCAGCACTAGAGAAAACTTGACCAACCCAATGCCTCTGAAGTTTTGCTGCTTCTTCGTTAGAAAGGTGTGTTTCTTGAATGCAGGCAATAGATGGTTTGAATCTGTTAAAATGAGATAACACTTTTTGTCTCTTGATTGGATTATGTAACCCTTTAATATTCCATGAAACTATATCAAGTGGCATGAGTATGGGGAGTAAAATGATAGGTCAAATTTGAAATCTCTAAGAAAAAATAACAGTGTAAATGGGCCATTTTGTACATTAATACGGAGTATAACCATCCATCTAGTATAACTCATAAGGATTCAAAAGGATCATATATAGTGTATAACATAATTTTCATTTTCATATATGCATTCCTTAAAGACACATAAAGAAGGAAACAAAAGGGAGAGGGGAAGACAAACAGAGCCAACGAAGAGTATAAGTCGGGGGAGGAGGAGCCTCAAGGGAAGATAGCCAGTCTCGCATCCCGCTCCTAGACGAAGAGTGGTAACAGGTGATTAGCATTAGGCAAAAGAGAAAAGGATCTTGATAAGGTATTTCAGGTAGGGGCCTTTGATGTATCCATATCTTCTTTTCTTTGATTTTGAATAAACTGTCTGAAGGTGTTAGGATCTTGAAAAGAAAAGGTATGACCATTTAGAGTTACTTTGTGGATAGCTGGGTGTATAATGTGCAAGGAGATCTTTCCTTCTTGTAGCTGTGGTGTTAGAAACATCGTGGGTAATAAACATCTTTTTGCCATTCCTTGTTAGGTGTTTTTTTCATTTTGGCTTTCTCTAGGATCATACGTACATGGGTGTAGTCTAACAATGCAATATCATAGTTCTTGATGAGTTATTGGTAGCAGTGCTAGATGATTGCACCAGTATGTGAGGACCAATGCGATGTGCCCTTTGAATGCTTAACTTGATTGAGGGAGGAAGTTTGGGAAGCTTGGTCAGAAGATCATTTGTGAACAAAATAGGGTTATCACCTTCGACTCCTTCTAGTAACCCAATCATTCACAAGTTGTTTCTTCTGTTGCGATTTTCTAAATTTTCAGTATGCTTCTGTAGTGCTTTAACTGTGTTTTCAAGTCTTGAAACTCTGTCTGTCATATCCTCAGCATTACTAATCCGTTGTTCGACCTCAGATATTCTACTTTCAAAATTAGACAATTTTTCATCTATTTGCTGCAGTTTAACATTTGTAGCTTCCATGAAGGGTTTTAGCGCTTTTACTTCCGCAAGTATGGCTTGCATGGTATCGTTATATACTTCTTAATTTGGTATTGGTGATTCACTTTTAGACCTTTAATTGGAAGTAGAAATGGGTGTTTCCTTAGTTAGAACTTTCTTAGATGCCATATTGAGTTTTATCAGTATGGTGTATGACTACACACTTGGCAAGTAATTTCTATGTTTGTAAGCTTGGTCAAAAGTACAGCCCAAGGGTCTACTTCTTATCTAGTAGTTTTTAGCACCAACGTATTGAGTTTTCTAATGTGAAATGTGGAAAGGCAGTTATTGGTATTGACAAGAAAAAGATAGTACTATTCATAGAAGTTTTCTGTAGATTTTAGAGTGAACCAAAACGCTTTGCAGGCAAGTTCAAAATAATTCAGTTCACCACTTTAAAAGAGTTCCAGAAAACATTTAGTTTGCAGCTGCTGAACCTCAAGATTTACTTCACTCTGTGAGGAATATTATTATTTGGCAAACACAATTATGTGCGGTATCCACCATTGCTTTGTTCCATGTAAGGTAGTCATAGGACATTTAATTATTGGAGTTTATTATAAAAATGACAGTCAATGAGTATATAGAAATATGTGTTAAGAGAGGAGGCATTATATTTCCAGCATAAAAATAAATAAATAAATAAAAAGATGTTTGTTCCTTTTAAATGCTAAATTTTATGTTCAGAATGGTGCCGGGTCCATGTTGTCCTCCAAACAGCACCCCGCATGATTAGCAAGTGCTTCGTTCGATGCGTCCCCGAACAGCTGACAGGTATGTCAGTTTGCAAGTCACAGGACTTCCAGGCTCGCAGGCCTCGTTCTTCCATCACAGAGTTGTTCCTGCTCTTGAGCTGCAAAGGGCACAATACACCCCATGGACCACCAGGGATCTTTTAGTAAGTTTGCCAAGGCATTTGTAGCAAAAGGTAAGTCACCATTTATGAAAATAAGAGGTCAACGAAATTCCGGAGCGGGAGCAAGTGTGCTAAGCTTCCATTCAGTACGGCACCTGGCCATGCCTCCCCCCTGAGATTGCCCCAGTTTTTTTATATTCATTTGCACTAAGCGTGGTGATCCATCTCTCTCCGGAGCCTTGCATTTGACATTGCAATATTCTCAGTTGCAAAACCTGCCACAGCCCCAGGAGGGCATTTTGATGGGGTGGATATTAGGGTCTGACAAGTGAGGTCTTATTAAACTCATCACAGTTGGTGCCCAGTATGGGTGTTTTCTTTAATGTCACTATTTGCTCACCGAGATGGACTGAACAGGATGTTAAATTTAACAACATGAATATATACATTAGAAAATGGCACAAAAACAACAGCATATTTTTGCTCCAATGCCTGCTGAATGCCTTCTAACAGTCAACAGATGGTTAAACGATAGAAATGTCACAAAACCACTTTTTACTGAGCCTGTGTTACAACCCGCAGTTCTGCCTTGAGAAACTTTTTTCCGCCTACATGAGAACTCCTGTTGCTAGGGTGTGTGCTCCATTTGAAACCATTCAGATAAGAAAGAATGTAGAGTAAAGCTATCCTTCATTAGCTGTACGTAATCTAGACCATCACATTTGGTTTGGGGGTAATTTGACATATCCACTCTACTTTTATATGTATTTTGAATTTTGATTAATAAGCATTACATATATACAATTCATCTCACACTATAAAAATAGTTTAATATTAGTAGCAAGGACTTTCAAAAATAAAATTCCAATAAATACATTTCAACAATTCTCATAATCCAATTAATGCCATAGTAAATCAATATACTTTGTTGCTACTCATAGTAACTGTAAGCTATTGTATACAATTCCTATCTATTGTGTCTGTCTCACTGTACAAAATACTGTTCTCTAATTCTTTATGTTCTTACCATGAGGCCTGCATCCTCAAATGTGGCCGCTGCTCATCACTGGTGATGAATAGAGCAAGGGGCTTGCATGCATTTCAAACATTATATGACCAGGGGTTCCTATCCATGTTCTAATCTGTTCCCTGTATAATGACCTCAGGAAATTGTTTCTTGTGGGCATACTTTGGGAATCAGGGCTCAGACATCACTGACCGGTTATGTTACTTCTACTAACATCAACCAATCTGTCTGTCAATTTTGTCTAGGTCATTTTTTAAAGAAAGTATTGGTAAGAAGAGGTAATTTACTGTAGGGTAAAGGTTGAGCCATGAAAGTTCTGTTTACACATAAAAATTTGGGAGGTATTTTGTTTTTACCAATTTGTGTAAATTGCGATTTGCTTTTTAATATATTGTCATTGTTTGCCATTGTATGCTGTATTGTATGATTGAATTGCAATCCAAAGTAAACTCTGACTGACATTCAAACAACTCCAATAATCCAATTACTGCCATAAATTAATCAATATACTTCATCACTGGTCATAATAACTGTAATTTAATCTATTGTGTCTGTCTCACTGTACAAAATACTTTTCTCTATTTATGCTCTTACCATGAAGCTTGCATCGCCAAATGTGGCCACTGTTCAGTACTGGTGCAGAATAGAGCAAGGGCCTTGCATACATTTCCAACATTATATGACCAGAAAAGCAGTGTGAGACAGTTATTCCCTAGTTTTTGATAACAGGAACCGAAGAGAAGAAAATGATTAAGGCCTTCTGTTGCAGTCTGGAACAGTTGACAATGATCAGAGTTAGCAGATGTTCTATTCTACTTACAGACAAGACTAGCCAGGGGTAGTATATCAAGTCGCATCCTGAGATAAAGTGTTTTAAATAATAAGGTTCAATCATATATAGGTATGATGTGGGTCTATCACATTCTTTATGCACAAATAATTGCTTAACATGCTACTTCCATAACTGGCCTCTGTTATATTAGAGGTGGCCTATTCTGTATATGCTTGTTTGGAGACAAGCTTGGAGAATCCCATAGAAAGGCAGGGCCTACTTTAGCATACGTAAATCTTATGTACCTCAGTCATGTGGGGCCACCTGCAATGGGTAAATACATGAAGTCATAAAGCTTTTCTATATTGTACAAGAATGGCTGAGGAACATACTTGACCGAGTAGAGTAACAGTGTCAATGGTGCCACATGTTTGATTGCCTTAACCCCCAGCTCTAAGATAAACAGGATAGTAGGTGTACTGTAAGATAATAAGAATAGTCATCTTAACACACCATTTAGTATAGTTCCAGAGTTGAACTAAGGGCACACAACCTGCCTCATAACACTTCTAACCTCATTGCCTTATTTGGAAAGGGTAAGCACATTCTTTGAAAGCGGTGTTTACCAATTACCTGTGTTACTGATATGGACACCTACGTAAGTAAACATAAACGTGCTCTATCCTGGCCCCCGTGTGCATTGCAGAAAAAGGATGGTGCACATAATCCACTGTGAAATGTCCTTATTGCAATATGTCCTGAGTGTAGGTGGAAAGCCTGAATCAGCACAGCTAGGAAGAGGCGCTGGATGTGGAGAAATGGAATAGGGAGGTGGGCAAATGGACAGGAGAGCGGTTGGGAATTAGGCAGGGCAAGGGAGTGGTGAGAGTTCTGGGTATGTATGCTGGATTAGGCATACAGAGCATCAACGGTGAGGTGCAAAGGTAAGGGTAGTGATTTTCAAAAGCCATGAGGGTGGGTGGGGGACTTACAAACAAATTAGAGACAAGAGGGGATATTTACATGGAACTCTACAATCAATCACTGCTCAAAACTGATACATTTGGTACATACAATCTGTTTGGACGGTCCTTTGTCCTTTCAGACTTCCACTGTGTAACTGTTAGAGTTTTTGTAGTATATATCTATCCTCCTTATCTGTCTTCAATAAGCCACCAACAATTTCTTTGCATTTATCCAAAAATATACTTTTTACTTGTCTTAAAAACATAATCTATTTAGAACAGTCATTTTTGCTTCATTTGATTGATCAATTGTTGAAAATATATCATTAGTTTTTTTTATCTCAACTACTCATTAATATTACAAAGATCATGTAGTATTTTTCATTCTTTGAGAGAACCTAACAACATTGACAAAGATTCAAAAATCACCAATTGCGTAGGTTTCAGTGTTTCTACTCACTCATCCTCTTTGTTTTCAAACCGTTCGTCCCAACATGTTTCATTCCACATCATTCATTCTTTCCCTTTCTCTATACTGGAAACTCTTCAGGTGGATACAATTCAATACTGATCAAACAACTTCTTCCTTTTCTCTCTCGTTTTTTGTCAGGGAAGGAGTTCACATGGTTAAATTCTGCTGTATTTCTAATTATTCAACAGTCACAGGGCCTGATTCATGAACGTGCTTTATAATGGCCCAATCCCATAGGAAAACGTTCCATGAATCGGGCCCTATGTCTTCCTGAAAAGACACACATTTAGCCTGGTTTAGTTTTAGCCATGCTCATTACATCTTACTTGTCTTTTCAATTTTTTAATAATTATAAGAATGGGATATTAATTCCCTTTACTTCTTTTACAGCATGATTCTCTTAGTGCTTCGTTTCTGACATGACACTGACCTTAGTTTTAACTATTTCCACTCTATATAGAGTAATTAGTATGAAGGTCTATGTTAAGATTTATTCCTATTCACAAAACAGCAAAGCTAGAGGGATAGACCATATTCCCTTTATACTGTTTGTTAAGGTGATAGCCACAGATTGCAGTTCGTCTAATTGCTCAGCAGAAAAGCTCACCTTCTGAGTTGGTACCACGCTGCCTGCAATACTGGATTAGTAGGTTTCAGGATCTATGGCTGTACTGACCATTTACTTCTTCCAGATTGATCTACGTGCTCTAGTGAAAGTATGAGACATAAATCACATCAATTTTATAATATTTTCTCAGCCTTGCCTTTCTGTTCCAAGGAATTACTTTCACTCATGTTTTCTAGGGATCACCTTTGCAAATATTAGAGGCCAACCCCAATGTTTTCAGCTTTCCAATTTTTTATGCAAATCTTTAGCGTTGCTTCAAGCTCTTTAAATGCCCATGTTAGCACGCAATTTCTGTTAATTGATAAAAGACAAAAACATCCTTACTTTTGAGAATTCAGGCTAATCTTCCTCCCTTGTGCAATGTCTTTTACTTTAATTATGTTGCATTTACCTTCAAATAACCTACAGCTTCAGTCCACACTACTTCATGCTTTCTTCATTACGCATGTGCGTGCTTTGGCTTGATCCGCGCTTGAATGTTAGACCTCATTCTGCAAATGCACAATGTTTCCTATTTACAACATGGTCTACGGCCACCATCGACTTTCACATTTGTTTAGCTTTTTGAGCAATGTTCTAAATGAGTCAGCTGTCTCCTTACCTTGGGATTGTCTGTGTACCGCGTCCGCATGTAGTCTGTGTCACCGGTGATTTCCTTTATTTCGCAGGGATTGTCTCGAACGTCTGAACCACAGTATTTACTTTCCTCGCTTCATCCTGAGTGAATCTTAACACTTTTCTACCCAGAACAACTCCGGCTTACATTTTGCACGTTTGTGGGGACATTATCCTCATTCTAGTTTCCGTTCTAAGGGTGCCTTTCTCTAATAGGCTTCAAAGCTTAGCGTTTCTATGGTTGCTCTCACTCTGATGTATTACATTGTATCTTATCCATGACATTCCCTTTTGTGTCCGAGAAAATGATACAAATGTGAGTCTATGGATTTACATTTAATGTTTCAAAGAAAGTACATGGCCGCGGATACCTTTTATTTTATCAGCATTCCTTCCACATTTCAGTGTTTCTGTGACTAGTCTGTAAATAGACAGCCTTCTGCTTATCTCTCTCGATGCAACCTGATCAATCCTTATCGTTAGACTCTGGCTCAGCTTTCTTTTTTGGCTTTTGTTGTAATCCATTACAGTTCTTTCTGTTACTTCTCGATTCATTTTTTTAAATTGGTGTTTCATGGCAAGGAGTTCGGTTAATTGCAGGTACCAAGGACCTACACTTTCAGTCATTCGGGTGTTATTCTGCTCTTTCATTTAATCCTATTTCCATGCTTTTCGTCAGGAAGATTAGTTATTTTTCTTTTTTTAATAGTCTCTTCTGATCTATATTTACATCTTTCCCCGGTTTTAATTGGTAAATTACGGACCACGTCACATCCTCTGCTTTATGTAATATTTATGTAAAAGTGGTCCACCAGCAGCTCAGTATGGATTTTATTTTTTATGCAGCTCTTGTGCTCTTTGATACGTGTTTTTAGAAAGGCAGGGCCTACCTTAGCATACATAAGACTTATGTACCTCAGTCATGTGGTGCAACCTGCAATGGGTAAATACATGAAGTCAAAAAGCTTTTCTATAATGTAAATGAATGGCTGAGGAACAACTGAGTAGAGTAACAGTGTCGATAATGCCACATGTTTGTTTGCCTTAACCCCCAGCTCTAACATAAACGGGATAGTAGGTGTACTGTAAAATAATATGAACAGTCATCTTAACAGACCATTCCCCATCTTCATCAGTTGTGATAAATCCTCTGTACCCCAGAGCTTAGACTGAGATAGGGCAGCAGAAAGAGTCTGGATTCAGTATAGTTCCAGAGTTGAAGTAAGAGCACACAACCTGCCTCATAACACTTCTAATCTCATTGCCTTATTTGGAAAGGGTAAGGACATTCTTTGAAAGCAGTGTTTACCAAGTTCCTGTGTTACTAATATGAACACCTAAGTAAGCAAACATACACGTTCTCTATCCTGGCCCCCGTGTGCATTTTGGAAAATGGATGGTGCACATAATGCACTGTGAAATGTCCTTACTGCAACATGTCCTGAGTTTAGGTGGACAGCCTGAATCAGCACAGCTAGGAAGAGACGCTGGATGTGGAGAAATGGGATAAGGACGTGGGCAAATGGACAGGGGAGCAGTTGGGAATTAGGCAGGGCAAGGCAGTGGGGCGAGTTTTGGGTATGTGCCCTGGATTAGGGATAGAGAACATCAGTGGTGGGTGCCAAAGGTAAGGTAAGTGATTTCCAAGAACCATGAGGGTGGGTGGGGGGCAATGAGATTAACAAAGGATCAAAGAGTCCTGGTACAACTGGAGTTGAGGAATGGATACATTTAGGAAAGGCCACATAGGACCCTCTATCCTAGCTCCTGATAACAACATGTCAAACACAGTCTTTCTCCTCTTGTGGCAAACCCTACAATTGGTTTTGGACACATTGATTAAAAGCTCTGTGTGCAACCACATTGGCATCTATGAAATAAAGACTACGGTCTTACTACGGTCTTACACATCCGCAAACATAATATCCCCAGTTTGACCCCCCACCCCAAAAGTAGGGCATTGGATGCTTATCTGTTCACTTCCAAATGTTTGGAATTGGCATATAATGAGAACAGCAGGGGCCAAATACGCATTCCTGTCTAAACATGCGTACTACAGGAAAGGAGTGGAAAGTCTCTCAAACTGGGCCATATATGCTTCTTGCTGCAATCTGCCTTAGTTCAGTGATGTGGTGAGATCTAGGG
This sequence comes from Ambystoma mexicanum, assembly GCF_040938575.1. Lineage (NCBI taxonomy): Eukaryota > Metazoa > Chordata > Amphibia > Caudata > Ambystomatidae > Ambystoma > Ambystoma mexicanum. The sequence goes on from NC_090922.1 coordinate 349,794,918, forward strand.
TAGTTGGTTGCAGCTCTGAGTGCGTTCGTTTGGAAGATTTGAAGCTTTTTTAGGTTATGATGGTTAGTGCCGAGTTAGAGAACATTACAATAGTCTATCTTAGATAGGGATAGGGCTGTGGCTAGGGTGATGCAGTTACCTGTGGTCTGAAATGGTCTGCAGGCGTTGATTAGCTTGCACGTATATGCAGTAGTAGAGGCAGATCCAAAAGGAGACTCTTAATTGGATGCAGAATCTCAGGGGAACTTCTAGCTACTGCAGCATTGCCCACAATTGATAATGCAGAACGGTATTAATGTATGTTGTTAAGTTAACAAAATGTAAGCAGAGACCTTTTTGAATAAAAACAAAATCATGTGTATCAATAAATACATTCTGAATAATTGTGCTACTATTTCTATTCTCTGGCTAAGTCTGGCTTGCATGTCTGATACTATGCCCCTCTTCTCAGACCAGCCTTCGTGGCAGTTTAATAATACCTTCCCATAGATCTTTGCCAGACTATCTAGGAACACAACATGACAGTAGTTAAAGGGAACCATACAGCTTCCTTTCTTGAAATTGGGTATTATCTTTGTCAGACGCCAACTCATCGTAAATCCACCAGATGTATCCATACTCTTGGGCATTATCCCAGGGAAGGAATACAAATGGATGGCTTATTTCTAAATAAGCCTACAAGGGTCCTGTCCTTACCCAGAGCTTTGCACACCTTTTGTCGTTGAACAGCTATTTGAATTTCAAACTATGAAATGGCAAGTGGATCGGCAATAGCTCTAAAACCTACCTTCAGATCTTCGGGGATGACAACGAATTGAGTGGTGATACACTGTATAATGAACGGAAGTGAGGATACCAAGCATCTTCTACCATATTTATGTACAAGGGCACATATTCCTTAACTTGTCCCAAAGAGATTGTTTGCCAAAATTCTCTGGAGTTAATTTGTGAAACAGATAATTCTAATATCTTGCATTTCTATTCCAGGCCTTTGATCTTATTGAGTTTGGCTCATTAAATGCTCTCCAAAGCAGGATTTGCTATGCTCATTCACAACTTTCCTTATTTCGTGTGACTCATTAACTGTAAGGAAACCATGATATCAACAGTAAGACAACAGACACAAGTGATCACAGTTCAAGGGTGCTTATTGAACTTCAATTGGGTTGTAAAAACGGCTATCTAATCCTAAATCTAAAGATGGGAGCAAGCTTCGACCATCAAATAATAATAACGCAGTCCTAGTAGAGTCTTGTAAAAAATAAAAGGGCCTATACTAATAAACCTATTGCCAATCCTTAGTGCTAAATAGAAGTAGTTTGGGAAATAATTTTATGCAAAAGAAAGGTGTTTAAGAAATTATATGTCAGGATATTCAAGCCGTTGTCTTCCCTTTCCCACGTTTTCAGCACAGGAGAAGACGGCACACTCGAGCTTAGGACACTCTGTTGCTTCTGTGGCATGAGGATGCAGTTCAAAATCTCAACATCAGGGCCTTCTGTGACAAAGTCTGTTTGCCAGTCCAAGTTTCTTATTTCAGAGGGCCTGATGCAATACAACAAACATTAAAGTTCCTTTCTTCTTAGGATTTCATATGTACAACTTCTCGGGTGATTAACTGATTCATCCTGGGTCCACTTCTGCCGGATTCAGACCCACTTTAACTATGCAACTTCTTCCAGAGCTCTCTTGGACTTTAGGCCTTTAGGCATTCAGCTATCAGTTCAGGAGGCTTGACATTTTGGGTTTTCCTTCCCTCAATTCCAGATCAACCTTTCTGGGTTTTACACAGTTTACACACACAAGTTCCTTAGTAAATGTGTGTTCTTCACTTAAAGGTTCCCCTCGATCAGGCTCAAACCTTCCTCAGTTCACTTCCGGGGTTCCCTTCCCCTCACCTTCTTTACCTTTTATTCGACTTCCCTCCGTAGTGTTTGAGTCCCTCTCTCTGCATCAAAAATCAAATTCGACTCTGCGCAGGATTTTGCTTGACCCATCGCAGGACTACTTCGATTCACCATTTGATGTCAGAGTCAAAGGCTGTTACTCTTTCAGCATCAGCGCTTCCATAACTTTGCTGTTCACCCAGGAGGGCCCACTGGTCATCTTGTAGCACTGTATGCTGTCTTTCTCCTTCTATGCTGGGCTGGTTTACATATCCCCCTTGGCTTCTAGGCAGTAATGGTCTCTCGCCAAAGCGGCTTTCACTGTCCAGCCTCCTGGATTCAGACACCTGTTCTCTCACTCTCCTTTGCCTTTTCTGTCTGTGCCCTGGAAGTAAATCTTTCTCTCATGCACACCCTCACTCTTAGCTCCTCTGGGGTCTCCCTCAGTCAGGCACAGATTACTCTTTCCCTGCTCTCAAAATAAAGTTTTTTTTGGACTTCAAAACCCAGAGTGCATCAGTGTTCAAATGGGATTACTCCTGAGGCCAGGGTCTCAACACCTGCCACTGAAGAGCCTGGGTCTTTCAGTCTGACCCAGGGGAGGAGTTCTGGGTTGGTCAGGGTCAGGCAGCCTCAACTGCCCTTGGGTTAGCCTTCTATATATATAGGTTACCCGCCACAATACAGCCTTCCCACTCCAAGCCATCCAGGCTGGCTTATGCTCTGGCTGCTTCCTCCTGGCTCTGTGCTTCCTTCAACATCCCCAGCTCACTCAGAGTGTGCTTGGGTGTCCGACCTTTTATACTCTTTGAAAGAGTTGATTGGAGTCAGGTTGTCAAAAGAGAAATTATATCGTGCCTCCTATTGCAATAAATATATGTATATTGGCCTACGCCAAGCTGCTCGAAAGTCGCTTGCGAAAGAATCCGTGTTGTAAAGTCCTGACCTTAAATCAATGTAAGCCGCCATTTTAGGCCAATCCGCCATTTTAGGATTCGCTTTGTAAAAGTCACCCTGGGAGTTAGAATGGTGGACAATGTCATTCCAAAATTCAACATGGCCTTCTTGACCTCTGTACATAGCTAATATGTAACTTGCCTGCAGGCCACTTGTTGAGGTTGTGAACTGAGACCTTGTCCTTCGTTGACATGTGTGTAAAAGGATTACTCGTGCAATGAAACTAAACCACAAGCATGTGTTGAAACAATGTATTCAAATACTGAACGTAGAACACTTGTTTAACTACATTGTATTAATGTTTGAGCAGGCCTGCATGGAAAATCCTAGATTACGAAGTTGCTGTATAGGCTTGTTGACACATGTATTAAAGGCAAACCAGTTATATGCGGTTGTCCGAAACTTGGCACGAACCCTAGATCGGTGATGTATTAAGTGGAATATTAACCCGAAGTGGGGCTGGACATCGTGCCCACCAAGTGTATAAAAGGCGAATGCATTCTAATGTACAGCGTCTCTCACTGAACACACTGAACCACGTTGGAGTTCGTTGTGTTGTACTGAGGGCCGATAGCTATCTGATTTTGCTCTGTTTTTGTAACTGGATTCAGTATAAAATAAAGTACTTTGTATGTTCTTTTGTAACCCGTGTTAGGTGTATTTCCTTTTGGGGTATTCAGCCTCGATATTTTGATTTTGTTTTCACAGTTGGCACCCGAATATGGACCCTCAAGATTGATGCCGGACTGTTGAAGGTTGACACATGCTATCGGACCAGGATTGGACGGTGTGACAAAAAGGGGCCCCACTGAACGAGACGCGACACCTCAGCAGCGCTGCATGACCCGATCCCTTGACGATTAGCTTGTAGTCTGAGATGGCATCTTGACAAGGGTCCACTTATCGAGGTGGCCAGATTTGCCGAAATCACCATACACGAGGTAAGAGTAGTTAGGTAAGATTCTTTGAAATCCGATCGGACCTCCTTAGGTTTGTTCAGGTGAGTTGTGACCCGACTCTTAATCCAACCCTTAAAATTTGAATTTGGCGCATTGTATCTGCAGACACAATTATTGACCAGGTGACACCAATAATTTGATATGCCTGGGAAATTGTCTACCTGCTTCAGGGCATTGTTCCGCAGCGATAGACAATCTTTGGAATTTAGCCGTCCAGCACCACAGGAGGGGTCGCCGGCATGTACTATGTACTGTAAGCATGGCATTGGAAGTATAGTATTTAATGATATTTGCCACAGACAAACAAGACATGCCTCCGAACTTCAGTGGCCAATCAATGGTAGTTTTGAAATCCCTCGTATTGAGTATTTAGAGTCAATTTTATTAAAGAAAAAGGCTAGACCTGCAGCATTTGATGTTTTGCAGAATTGGAAAAAAGAAGCGTTGCAACAACTTAAAAGTAGATAAGACGAACGCCGAAAAAGCATTATTGTATGACCAAGATAAACATTCTGAATCAACTAGGAATATGGATAGGGCTTTCTCACTTGGAATTCAAAAAATATATCCGTCCAAAGACCTCCATGCTTCCGATGAATTTATAGATAAATTGTTAAATGAACGAAGGCCTGGTGCCTCTGCGCCACCTCCGTATGTTCCTCTTCCTGCTGCTTTGCCTCTTCCTCCTGTTATTCCTGCTCTACCTGCTGTTCCCGTTGTTCCTGCTGCTCCTAATGTTTCCCTTCCTCCAGCTCCTCCACCTCTTCTTATCGCACCAGTTACAGTACCTCCATTGAATTCGCCTGCTCTCTCTCTTCCAAGTGGTCCTGAGCGGCTTGTAATCGATCGGGGTGCAGGGTCAAAGGTTGTCACTCGCAATACTGTACCACCGGAGAAGAAACGTGAGTTAATTGCATGGGCTAAGCAGTGTATGGAGAAGGATGATAAAACTAGTGTTTTTGCCACACTTTGTAATATGGATAATTTTCCTCAGAAAAATGTTTTTATTGAAGGTTTAGGGATTCAGTTATGTGTGATGTGGGGAAAATTAAATAATGCAGATCTCCTGCAAGGGTTAAGGGATCTAAATACTGTAGCGTTTTCTAGAGACACTGCGGAGACGGTAAATGAGCATGTCGAGAGGTTATTTGGGTATAGAAAGGAGTTAGAAAAATTACAGAATGAGGATGACGAGGAGGAAAATATGTATGTACAGAAACAGTTCCTTCCTTGTCGTAAATCGATATCTGAGGAAGCACGAATTTGTACGAAGGACGCACTAGATGGATTTCGGATATGTCGATAACTCCAGTTGAAGTATATGACACGTATAGTGCCAGAAATGCAGAGGAAAGTGATACAGGTAAAGATAGAGTACCTACAGGATGATTGTGTAAAAAGAAAGATTAGTTGTCCCACAGAGTTATTGAGTATTTATAAGAGAGCTTTTTCACTTGACACTTCTTCGACTGCTTTAGCACTCGACTTGGCTTTGTTGCTTAGTAAGCGTTTGGAGTTGCCTACATCTCATTTGCCTATGAGAGAGGTTCCTCCGACATTTGTCCAGAAGATTGAGATTGCGGCTGATCCTGCACATAATATAGTCGCTGTGAACATTCCTGCGCATTATGTATCGCAGTTCGTTCACGTCCCGTTCTCAAGAAAGGAAGTGAATAATACTATTAGGCAATCTATTCCTGATATTAGGACAAATCCGACAGGATTCTATAAAGAAATAGAGTCCGTCTTGCAATCCTCAGTATTCACCTTGGGTGATATTGATTTGTTATTCCCTGTACTCCGGCCCGTAGACTTGTGGAAACAAGTTAGAACTATTGACGACGTACCAGGGTTGGGAGATACATGGGTGAATATAACTAGACTCGATGGAGAAAGGCCAGCTGGTGAAAGACCGCCTCAGGTGATACTAACTTTGCCTGATAGAATTAGTGCAAAATTAAAAACTATAATTCCAGAAAATAGAATTATATGGGACAAACTTACGGCCTGTGTCCAAGGAAAGTCTGAGGGTGCTACCAAGTTCTTTAATCGGTTCGAGCTGGTATTCTCGGATTTCAGTGGACAAGACCTATGCACAGAGTCTGGGAAAAGGGTGTTCGTGGACAAATTTGGGCGTCGATTGCTGCCTGACATCCAGTCACAAATTATGTCTTCTGAGAGCACTTGGCAGGCGAAATCACAATCAAAAGTACTGCACATGGCTCAGTACTACGAGAACTGTGTCAATAATGAAAAAGATAGGGTTGAAAAACGAAAAGGCGATTTGAAAACTAAAGTGCTATTGCGGCAAATTGTTAGAGGCCCCAGAGGGGGTAGTTCTCAGATTAGAGGTCAGTATGTCCCAGAGGGGAATGTGCCCTTGGGTCCTGTGAACATTAACCAGTGACCTTATTGTCGCCGAGACGGTAATTGGCGAGCACAATGCCCCGTCCTTCAACAAAGGTCAAATAATACATTTGGAAATATGGGGAGACGGTCCAGAGGTCGCCCAGGTGTAGGGGGCCCTGGTAGAGGTCAGTTTGCACAGGACCCACAGCAACCTTTCTCGCAGGATAATCAGATTTCAAGTGTGGACACCAGGAACATATTTGATCATCCTTCCGCTGGATATTTATCTGAAGAACTTACCTTTGATGACATTCTGTTTCGTTAGGATTGCCCGAAGCAGGGTTTGGAACCTACACCTATTCCCCTCAATCAGAAAGGTCCCTACGTTGAAATGGTGGTGGGAAATAGGAAACATACGTTTTTTATAGACACTGGAGCACAGAAGTGTTCCATTGATCATTCTCGGGTTCCAAACATTCCACTGTCAGGGCAAACCAATGTTTCTGTAGGGTTTTCTGGCACACCAGTTGTTTGTCCAGTTTCTTTGCCGGTACCTATTTCTTTGGGTCCCTTTACGGACCACTGTCCATTTCTGTTGACTTTGAATTGTGGAGAGAACTTGCTGGGGTTGAATCTGTTAAAAGAATTAAATGCAGTGATTTATTGTTCTTCTGATTGAGTACGCTTGATAATTTCACCACAGCAATTTTCTGTCTCGCAATTCTTAACTAGACCTTTGCCTCCAGAATTCATTAATCTACCAGAGAGCTTGTGGGCTGTTGACGACAATGATGTCGGTGTTTTACAGATTGAACCTGTCAAGATAGTTTTGAAACATGGAATTGAGCTGCCACACATTCCCCAGTATAAGATTTCAGTTGAGGGCGAGCGAGCTTTGAAATGCATTGTTTCCGATTTTGTGCATCGCGGGGTGATAGAAGAAATTTCAGGAAGTTTGTGTAATAGTCCGATTTTACCCATGTACAAGAAAGGCGATAATGCAATTCCATTCCGTTTCATAATTGATTTACGTGCCATTAATAAAGTTGTGGCTCCACAATTTCCAATTGTGCCTGATGTAACGACAATTCTAACCACGATTCCAGCTACAGCTACTTACTTTAGTGTGGTGGATCTAAAGAATGCTTTCTTTAGTATTCCTATACACAAGGATAGTAGATACTTGTTCATGTTCACCTTAGGGGGACGCTCGTTCACATTTACTCGTGCACCTCAAGGGTACACAGAGAGTCCTAGCATTTATAGTAGGGCTTTGAAAGAACAACTTGATACCCTTGAATTGCCCTCTACCTGTACATTGCTTCAGTACGTTGATGACTTGCTTTTAGCTGCTGACCCTGAGAGTGCCTGTAAGGAGGGCACTGTGTTATTGCTTATCCATCTAGCTAAGCATGGTCACAAAGCTTTGCTTAAAAAATTTCAATATTGTTGTCAGGAGGTCGCCTATTTAGGCTATCTCGGAAGAAGATTGACACCTGAAAGAATAAAACACATTTCTGGCATGTCTGTCCCAAATACACAGAAGGAAGTTAGAGCCTTGATAGGTATGACTTCTTACTGTAGGTTGTGGTTCCCAAATGTTTAACTAGTGATCAAACCAATGTTGGTTTTGACAAAGAAGGGCATTTCTTCGCCATTGCCATGGAACGTGGAACACCAGCAATCGTTTGACTTGCTTAAGACTGCATTATGCTCTGGACCAGTTTTGGGCACACCAAACTATGAAAAGGCCTTTGTGTTGTTTGTGCTTTGGCTGTATTAACGCAGGAACATGGAGCGAAGAATAGGCCGTGCGGTTACTTTTCTTCCGCCCTTGATCCTGTAGCACGGGCTTTGCCAAGATGTTTGCGAACTGTCGCTGCTGCTGCTGCGTCTGTAAAACAGAGTGAGGGAATGGTCCTAGGCCATGATCTAACCCTGATGGTGCCTCACTCTGTAGACGTTCTACTGAACCAAACTCAAATGCAACACCTCACTTCTGCACGGTTGACAAGATATGAATTGATCTTGTTTGCTCCTCACATTCAAATTAAGAGGTGTTGTGTTCTTAATCCGGCTGAACTCCTACCTTTCCCGCAAGATACTACTTGCGGCGATGAAGTGCCACATGATTGTTTGTATACGACCGAACAAGAGACAAAGGGTAGAATTGATTTGAAAGATACTCCTTTGGATAATCCGCAAGGAGAGCTGTTTTGTGATGGCTCCTGCTTCAAACTTCCGGATGGTACATCCACAGCTGCTTATGCGATCACTACATTAAGCACGGTTGTGGAAACTAAGAGAATCACACATAATTCTGCGCAAGCCGCAGAGATTATAGCATTAACCCGAGCTTGTGAACTTTCTGAAGGGCTTGCAGTAGATATATATACTGATAGTCAGTATGCCTTTGGGGTGGTTCACAACTTTGGGAGACTTTGGTCAGAGAGAGGGTTCCTAACTTCACATGGCACCAAAATCCAAAATGGCTCCCTAATAGTACAACTACTCTCAGCGCTTGCGCTCCCTACTCAGTTAGCAGTTATGAAATGTGCAGCACATCAAAAGATTACAGGTGATATAGGGAAAGGGAATGCCTTCGCTGATCAGATAGCTAGACAAACTGCTACCGATTTCCTTACAGAGATGTATGTTTCAAGGGAGACTGTAAATGCTTATGCAGTGGATGAGGGTGTTGGGTCTGTACGGGATATCCAAGCTGATGCCACGTTAGAAGAATCCAAAAGGTGGGCTGAAGGCTTGGGGAAACTTGATGAAGACGGGTGTTGGGTGGATATAGTGGAAGGGAAATGGCTACTCCCTGACGCGTATGTAATGATGATGGTCATCATGGCCCATGGTCCTACGCATGTATGTGCCCAGAAGATGACAAAAATGTTAGAGAAAGTTTGGGTAAATTACAAGATTTCGAAAATTGCCCAGCGCTACGTCCAGGATTGCATGATTTGCCTACAACACAATGTGGGAAAGGGGACAGTAACTCCAAGAGGAAGTTTTCCGCCACCCTCTGTCCCCTTCGAAGTGATCCACTTTGACTTTATTGAAATGGAACGATGTGATAATAAAAATATGTGCTCGTGGTTATCTGCACTTTTAGTAAATGGTTTGAGGCTTTCCCTGTTAAAGATGCTACAGCTATGACTACTGCAAAAATCATTTTAAGGGAATACTTCCCGCGGTTTGGGCTACCACGAGTTATCTGGTCGGACAATGGTCCACATTTTGTCGCTGCTGTAATTCTGCAGAATTGGACGGCATTACAAATTGACAAACGGTTCCATTCGGCCAGTCATGCTCAGAGCGCCGGACTAGTAGATAGACACAACGGTATCATCAAGAACAAGCTCGCTAAGACATGTGCCGGCACCAAACTAAAATGGCCTGACGCCTTTACTGATCGTGTTATTATCCATGCATACAACCCCTCAAAATAAGACTGGGCTCTCTCCTTTTGAGGTGGTAATGGGGAGACCTGCCAATATTGGGAACCTTCCTTAATGCAATTCATTGAGAAATGTTGAAAATGTATTACTTTCAGATTATTGTAGCCAGTTCACTGAAAACCTTTATTTGATTTATCACCAGGTACGAGAAGCTTTACCTGTGCGATACGAGGGCCCGGGCCACAGCATACGGCCTGGAATCTGGGTGCTCGTCAAAGCATTCGAGTGCTCCTCTTGCCTCGCGCCTCGCTGGCGTGGGCTGTTCCAATTCCTGTTGGTCACCCAGACAGCGGTGCAGGTCGCTGGGAGAAAGAACTGGATCCACGCGTACCACGTCAAGAAATGTCCTCACCCTGTGCCACACGTTACAGAAGAAACAGAACCCCTCGCTGATACTGCAACCAACGATCCCAAAGCAGTAAGTAGCACTGAGAGTGTGCCAGAGAATCTCTCTGAGCCCATGAGGCTTGGGGAAGCTGCCATTGTGTCTCCACACTCTCCAAAAGTTTTGTATCCGGAAACTGCTATTTCAAATTCGGCATCTTCACTTGCTTCCGACACGTTGCTTCCAGCAGGAAGTGATGACATATTGTTCCCTGATCAATCAGTACCGGGAAAAGTAAGGTACAATCTGCGTCCAAGAAAATAGACTTACGGCACGGTTTTGCTGTGCATCTGATAGACATACAGCACAGTTCGGCTGTGCATTTGAAGAAGAAAAGGATCATCGAGGGCTTGTTTTTGCCCAAATTTGAGAAAGGGGATTCTGTTGGCTAGGGTTGTGGAAGGACTAAGAAGTCGCTCAACCGGGAGGTCGCCAGCAACTAACATTGGGATATCCATTTGAAGACTACAATGCCTTCTACCGCTACCGCTCGTATGGGACTCGTAAATAAGGGGGTGACCAACCGGGACAATGGACAAAATGCCTGGGCCCTGAAAATGTATTGCTGTAGTTTTATAATGATATTTGGGTTTTTAATAGTCGCTGCCTTAGGTTTGTGGTACCTTGAGGAAACTCATTCTTTAGAACTTTTGTTACCTACTGAAAGTATATCTATTGTTCCTACTCCCTTTGTACATTTGCATACTCTATCCCCTAGGGACTCTCAGCATAGACAGAGGTACCACAATAACACTCTACTGCTTATCATGAATGCTACGCATGCCATTTTTAATAAGTCTAAGGGCCTCATTACACGGATGGCGGTAGGGATTTACCGGTACCGGTAAAATACCGGTACCGGTAAATCCCTACCGCCTTACTACGAGGTCCCTTTGCGGGTTGGGGGATTTAACACCTGCTTTTTGCAAAATTGCGGTGCCGTAATTAGCGCCTTCCCCATTCCCATAGAGCCCTATGGGGCAGAAATGGGAATGGGGAAGGGCAATGGCGGAAGGGGGATTTACCGCCCCTCCAACCGTGTAATGAGGCCCTAACTGTTGGGTCTGCTCACATTTACCGCAACACAGGGATAAGGGGCTAGGTTGGTATACTCATCCTTTACCTTTGACAACTGCTTGCTATGCTTCTCTTAGAGCATTGTTCTTTGGCCGATAGAATGATAGCATCTCAGGGAACTTTGATGGCACCAATTTGAATAGTTTTGAGAAACGTGTTTTAACTACCCTGGGATGCTCACTTTTCGCAAACAGGAGTAAACCAAATGTTGCTTCTATTAGGCCTTCTGATAAACTGTCTCGTCCTTTCCAATCTTTGATTTCCTTTAAAATGGCTGCAATAGGCAATAAGGATGCCATGCCTCCTTCTTACACTGTTAATCATAGCCCCGATTCATTTTCTTTTTGCATACAGAGAAATGGAACTCAGTCAATGGGAGATTTTCTAGGTTGTGCCAACGTTGCAAATTTGACTGGGGAAAACAGACCTTTGTATGTAGGCGAACCTGTCTGCTTTGTCTTCGGTAATGTAGCATTCCCATGGTTGCCCAGGGATTGGCAGGGAACCTGTTATTTAGGGATCCTGTTACATGGGGTGTTTATAGCTAATACAAGAGAAGTTTCAAAGGCTTGTCCATGGCGGGACGAGAATGGTGACACCTCAGCACAAATCTTGGGAGATGTAGCAAAATCAGTTGTGCCATTTTGGGGGCAGATAGTGAATTTGGAAGACATTAGAAAGCTAGCAAGAGTACTGGAGAGAACCATCAACCGGACATACTCTATAATATGACCTTAGAACAAAAGGCGATAAGACTAGTAGCACTTCAAAACCGAATGGCATTAGATGTCATTCTGGCTGAGCGTGGTGGAGTGTGTAAATTAGTTGGGTCAGCTTAATGTTTTTTCGTACCAGATTCCTCCCCAACTATCTTCAAGGCAATACAGAATCTGCACGTCCTTAGTTCCGAAGTGCATGTTCCAGAGGGAAACTGGGATCTAAGCGCTTGGTTCTGGGACTTCTTGCGATCTTGGGGTTGGAAGGTACTTTCGGTCTTGCTAATTATTTTGGGAATCCTGTTGTTTCTTTGTTGCTGTATTCAGTGTCTACCTGGTATATGTTCGATGCTAGGGGGATGTTGCGCACAAGAGATAGGTTCGATAGGACATAAAGTCTATGCCCCGGATAAAACTTCCAAAGAATATGTGTTGAAAGAAATTTTAGCGAATGACCTAATGGCAATAAATATTTCCGACAGTGATTCAGGGTGCATAGACGATTATGCATGGAGTTATTTGCAAGGAGATCCAAAGTAGTTTTAGCACTTGGCATAGGCCAAAAGGAGGGTTTGTCAAAAAAGAAATTATATTGTGCCTCCTATTGCAATAAATATATGTATATTGGCCTACGCCAAGATGCTCGAAAGTCGCTTGAGAAAGAATCCGTGTTGCAAGGTCCTGACCTTAAATCAATTAAGCCACCATTTTAGGCCAATCCGCCATTTTAGGATTCGTTTTGTAGAAGTCACCCTGTGAGTTAAAATGGTGGACGATGTCATTCCAAAATACAACATGGCCGTCTTGACCTCTGTACATAGCTAATATGTAACTTGCCTGCAGGCCACTTGTTGAGGTCGTGAACTGAGACCTTGTCCTTCGTTGACCTGTGTGTAAAAGGATTACTCGTGCAATGAAACTAAACCACAAGCATATGTTGAAACAATTTATTCAATACTGAACGTAGAACACTTGTTTAACTACATTGTATTAATGTTTGAGCAGGCCTGTATGGAAAATCCTAGAATACACAGTTGCTGTATAGGCTTGTTGATACATGTATTAAAGGCAAACCAGTTATATGCGGTTGTCCGAGACTTGGCACGAACCATAGATCGGTGATGTATTAAGTGGAATATTAACCCGAAGTGGGGCTGGACATCGTGCCCACCAAGTGTATAAAAAGAGAATGCATTCTAATGTACAGCGTCTCTCACTGAACACACTGAACCACGTTGGAGTTCATTGTGTTGTACTGAGGGCCGATAGCTATCTGATTTTGCTCTGTTTTTGTAACTGGATTCAGTATAAAATAAAGTACTTTGTATGTTCCTTTGTAACCCATGTTCGGTGTATTTCCTTTTGGGGTATTCAGCCTCGATATTTTGATTTTGTTTTCACAAGGTGTGAGTAGTTGTCCCTCCCTGCCTGACTCTGCCTGACCTCATTATCGGGACAACATGGAGACTGCCCATAGGAATCCATTGCCCATGGATTCCTATGGGCAATCCCCATGACTTCCATCTGCCTCCTCTTCGTCCCAGTAGTTGGACTTCTAGAATGGGAGTTGTAGGTTTTCCTGGAAATCATGGAAAAACCATGAAGGGAGTAAATATATTGTGATGGGTGAATGGATTTTCTATTGGGTTTTACTTTCTTTTCCCTGGTCATTTTCTCTGTTTCCTTACAGAGAGGTACTGGGTATGATGGGACACTGCTGACAAAATTCCATGACAACTCAGGGTATGTTGGGTAGAGGTGTATCAGAACGGGAAGAATACCATGTCTCACCCGAGAGTGTGTTTCCCAAAGACCCCAAGGACCCCCTGTCCAGGTGATCCGCCCTCGCTTGTCTGGCCCAAGGGTTGGGATCCAAGAGTGATGGCCCTTCCCTGGCCACCTGAACAAAGGATCCCTGGGAAAGGCCAGGAGAAACACCACAGGTTTCACACATATCATTCCCCTATGATACTGGCCTTCTGCACAAGGAACTCTGGTTGATGGTTCTCCTATTGCATTGAGAGAACAATTTCTTGTCCGATGACCCATCTCACTGTAAGAGTAACATTGTTTGTCTTGCAAGATCCTGTGTCTGGCCCCTTAGTGTTTCCTGCAGATGTACTTCCTTCTCCTCACAGAGGTTCCCCATGGTGATATTGGGTACAGATTTTGTAGGATTAGAAGAAAGGGGAGGCTCAGTGGTAGAAGCAGACACGATCGATGAGTTTTTAGAGACAGGAGAGCTACCAGGATGTTAACATTCCCTTTTCTCTTTCTTCGACCTCCCATTCCTCTTCTTCTCTATTTATGGGGCATGCCTCTAGGGTGTGGTTCCAATCTCCACAGTAATCATATCTCCCTATTGCAGAGGCTCCTGGTGAAACTAAGGAGGTCGTGCAATTCACATTTGTCAGGTGGGTAAAAAATATTCCGGAGGGTTGTGGTTCTCAGTGGTTCTCAGATTCTGGCCTAACTTTCTCCATATTTACCTCAGTGGTCACCTCGGATGGGGTTAAATTCTCAGGAGGTTTTAGGATTGCAGTGGGGAGGACATGATTGTGTATTCACGTTGGTTTAAGTAATGCAACAGTGTCTGTAAGGTACATGGGGATGAGGGGAGTGAAGGAAGTTCAGGTTTTTGTTTTGCTCCATGAGATCGAGCGCAGGGGGCATCTGTCTTGTTAATTAAAATGTTTGTCAAACATTGTAGTTTTCTGTAAACTCAGGGATTACCAGGTTGGGCAGTGAGTTTGTGTAATGTTTGGCTGTTGTAAAGAGAGCTGTACTTGTATTGGTGGCCGCTGCAATTTGTTTTTCAGCAGTATGCACTTTTAGGTTTGTTGATAAGAGGCCGGCAGATGCTGCGTGATGTTTTGAGGTTGAGATGTCTTGTAGGGTCTTCATTCCTCTGCATTTTATGCCAGCATTTTCGAGGGACCAGATGGTGTGTTTATTGTGCCATGTACCAGGGGTAGAGAGTTTAACCCTTATTTGATTTAGTTTTAAGGAGGCATTTGCATCAACCAACTTATTTGTATTTATTAAGAATTGATAAGACCGCATCAGTGTTGGACGTGGTGGAGTTGGTTAGATTTGCTATTTTGTGTTCTAGCACTTCCAAGGGAAAGTCTTTAAAGCAGCGACTAAAGGATATGGGAGGATTACCGTATCTCTTGCTGTCTGGGACGATATGTCTAAGAAGGATGGGAATAGCAGCATGGTCTGTCCAGTCAAGTGGGATTGAGTTAAGACATTATATCCAGGCAGTGTCCGAGAAGCTCAGGCCGAGTAGATTTTATTTTGACGTGAGTGGGGGTAAGTATGTGTTGTTTTATATCCAGGTGATCCATTAAATAGAGCACAACACCCCTGGTGATTTTAGTGACATGCGTCCATTGCAGCTTGAAGTCAACATGTAAGTCATTTGTGGAATTTGGATTAATGCTGAGGTGATGAGGTAAGTAATGCCATTGAGAAGGACCCACAGCTATGAGGTGGGTGGTAGATCAGAGGGATAGTGGTGTCCTGTTTACGTGGGAATAAACAACGGCATGAGGTGATAGAAGCCCTAAGGAGTTTATGGCTGTTTAGCCGTGCATGATAAAGTCCAGTCTTATTTCTGGAGAAATGCCATGTCACATGCTGTACCCATGAGGGTTGAAGATGTTAACAATGTGTGTAGAGGTTTGAGAAGAAGCAGTTTTCCATGATAAAACCAGCATCAAGTTTTTTGTGTGATGATGAGATTGGTGATGTTGGTAGCATTGTGGATGGCCGAGCATGCACTAATGAGCAGTGGGATGTAAGAAAGGTGGGGTGTTGGAGATGACATATTAATGAGGGAGATGTGAGTGAAATGGAGTGGATTTGTGGCAGCGTTTGTGAACCTGTGTCCACATAAGAGTGGGAATGGACTGTCGAAGTAGGAGACCTATTCATTGACATTGCAGAGGCCAGGGTTCTGGCCCTGTCCTGGCTTAAACACGCATAGACAGGTGATATCCTTGTCTATGTCCTTAGCAGAGTACGCTGGAAATGAGGATGCCTAGGGAAGGCTGGATATAAAGAAGAGCAGGTGGCACATGATCAGTCAGTGGCCCGGAAGAGAAAGAGCTGGTCATGTGATCGGGGTTAGTCCTCTGAGCTTGGTGGAGGATCACTGCAAGGGAACAAAAAAACAAGCCCTGACATATCATTGTTTGGCAGGAAAAGGTGATGGAGGCAGAGATAGGGAACCTTTTGAACAAAAGGCTTGAGGAGGCATAGCTGGTCATGTGACCATGGAGACTCCTCTGAGCCTGGTGGCAGGGCCCAGCAGGAGAAGGGAAAAATCCTTAAAGTCCTTAAGTAGTCAAAATGAGAAGAGGCTGAGCTGGTCATATCACCCTTCTAAGACTAGTGGAAGAGCACAGCAAGGGAAGGACAATGTCAAGCTCACGGTTTTGTGGCACAAGCTGGTGAAGGTGGATCTAGACATTGTTTGGCATGAACGCTGGAGGAAATGGACTGGTGGAAGAACACTGTAGGAAAGGGTAAAACCAGATGCTAAAGTAGTCAGCCCTCATCAGGAAAAGGTAGAGGAGGTGAAAATGACGTCATTCAGGACACTACACTGAGCCTGGTGAAAGAGCACCACAAGGGAAGGAAAGAAACAAGCTCTTAATCAGTCACTGTTTGGTGGGAAAAGCTAAAGGAGACTGTCATGAACCATAGGACGTGTCCCTTTTGGACTTCCTGGTCCCTGACACATCGGGGCTTGCACTCTGTAGCACTTCCAACATGGCCGTCTAACATAGAACGCTGTCCACCAGCCTCCATGTCAGATGTAGCACGTTCTATAAAGAAACCACGCCCACGCGGCCCCGCCTGTCTCAACGCTACAGCTTGCAGTGGCTAAACGTGTGCTCCGTAGTTCGCCTTTGCTGTACTCATTTGATTCCTGGTTCCTGGACCCTACCTTTCCTTCCTCTATCATTCCCTTCCTCTTTATCCTATCTTGAATCCCGGACTTAGTGTACCCGTCTCCGAGTACAGCATCCCTCATTTCCTGGATTTCCCGGACATTCTAAGCCTTCCTGGATTCGAACACTGAACGCACGCTGGAACCCGAAGACGCTCGCACAGGGCAGAATGGGGTTGGGGAGCATGGCTGCGCCGGCACCGTTAATAACGGTGCTGGCGGCATTATGAGTTCTGCTCGCGAGTGCCGCACAGCCTGCCAGGTAAGATCTGGCTGGCTGTCAGGGACACGCGAGCAGAACTTGTAATGTGGCGTCCGGTATGAATGGTGCCGGTACCTTACCGGCACCGTTCATACCATGACTGCCACTATTATAATGAGGCCCAATATCGCTGCTAGTGCTTCTAGTGAATGAAGAGTTTGTTCAATATAAATATTCACAAGCAACAATCACAAATACGTCCCAAAGCTGATTTGTAGGGACATCTCTTTTTTGTATAACTTTCTTGCCCCGGACAATTTGCAGAGACAGCGATGACCATATAGTTGAACCCCCCAGGCCCCCACTGGGCGGACTCCTTGTGCCTTTCTCCACTAGGATGCAATAAGTAGTGTAGCCTGCATGAACATTGGCTCAAGTGTCCAAGCGTCCTGAAAGCAGTTTCATTTTCTCTCGCACCCATGCATAGTTGAAGAACCCTCACCATAAATTCTGTTCTGTCTGCTGCTTCCTCTTTTGATAAAATAGGTGCCCGTGGGGCCGTTTCAATACCTCGTAGGAATCAATAGGTAATGTTCCTCTCATTTAGATATAGCAGGGCTCTAAATCTACCAGACTGGAGGCAGGTTGTTAATAGCATGCTTCTTAATAACTTTGGATACACTGGAGTGCAAGGTATTTGTTTTGATAATATTGTTATTATGTAAATTACTTCTGCATATAAATTGGCTCAGATGTATCAATCAAAAGAGATTTCCTTAGTGAACAGATTCAACTGGGGATCCAGCGTTAATTATACTGTTGTGGTTGTTGTGTGCCCCACTTATTCTTTGCAGATTGCAGCTCTTTCACAAGCTGCCTTCATTTTCTCTCGCACCCATGCACAGTTTAAGAACCCCCACAATAAATATTGTTACCTATGCTGCTTCTTTTGATAAAATAGGTTCCTGTGGTATTGTGCATTCTAGTGTTGATCACTTGGGTGTATGGGCTGTCAGCTGCTATCGGAATACTTTTTAGAATGTGGACAGGAGGAAGCTGGAGATGCTGAGCTGGACGGTTGATTGAAACTTCAGAAGGGGAGCATGGACTTGAAGGATGCATACTCTCGTTGAACCTCTACTTTTAACCTGAAACCATACATTACATTCTGTTTGTAAATTGAAAAAAGCGGGAATAAGACAATAACCCGCAATAAGTACCAGGAAAGTAGCCCGTTTGGAGTCACTGTTGAGACTGATGGAGATGTTTCCCAAACATTACCTGAAAAATAATCAGTACAGTGCACACACTAATGCTTGCCGCAGCCAGCTCTGGCCAGCATTTCCAAATATCAGGAATGAATACCTAGACATTGGCTGATGTAATGTTATATGTTTTATGTTATTATGTTATGAACTATTCAAGCATAGCTCTGAAGAAGAGCCAAGCTCGAAACACGTGTTGGCTAATTTCTTGCAAACAGTTAATGTTGTCATGTTCTACTTGCTCAATACACTACTCAGTGTTAATTCTAACGAGTGCATGAGCACTTATTGTTTGTTGGGGGTGCACTTTGAGACTTGGTGTGTGCACTGCACCTTATGTTTGTACTTACCTGGAAAAGGGACATTCAACTCCTAATGCCGAGCCTAGTTGGGCATAGACATCGGCAAGCCCAGGATGTGTTTCATGCACATATTTTCCATGGTAATTTAAGATGATATATTACCATAAGCACAAATACTAGCACCGTATTTTGCAACTGCTGTGGGTTTGGCCTTGTAAACTCTGAGCATCATTGGGACAGGCTGAGCTTTGAAAAGCTTAGCAAATCTCTTTACAGCCCCCTCCACCCACCCCCCATGGCTTGTGCCATCCTTCATGTCTGCCTTTCAGTATGAGACCATTAAAATGAGATGAAAATAAAATCCCCAAATGATCAAAAGAACCAACAATTTGCAACCAATTGCTCTCTTCTGTCCAAGAAGAATGTGCTTTGCCCTTCGTGGACTTTCCAACAGGATTGCATATTAAAACAGCTCATTTGGCTGCATTTGTTTTTAGATCCTAATGCTCCATGAATACTATATAAGCATCAATGGGTTTTTGCAAAAAGCGTGGCGTTCTTGCAAGTATAACGGCGCCAGCATACGCTAAGACAGGAAGGTTTTTGGACCAAAATGAGGGACGTCTGCTTTGACATTAATCAGTCGGACCATTAATATGCAATGAAAAAAGCAGCGAAGCGAGCACACAGCCTGTCGAACTCCTGTTTCTTTCTGGAGCAAGGGGGCACAGTGGCCGTGGGGGCCATAGCGATTGCATGCCGAGTTGTTTTTGTGGAGGGCTGAAAGGATATGGATCAAATCCGAAGAGCATTTCATTTAGCTGAGACGGCGCCTTAACTTGGGCCTACAAACTTTATCGAATGCAGTGCTCAGATCATACATGCCAAGCACATCCCCTATTTACGGACACGAATGGAGTTCAATATGATCAAATAAAGATTTAAAGCTCGCTCATTCCTTCCCAACCCTTCACGAAAGCCCAATTGGTTGTCAACAAGAATCTGTTCATTATCAACTGACTTATGTAAGCGGGCCAGTGCGGCCCTACCAAAAATCTTGAATTGAGAGACAAGGAAGAAATTGGTCTATAAGCCCCTGGTGACTCTACTGCCCTTTATTTTATTTATTTTTTTTATAAATGGGTGCCTTTAATGCTTGACCCCGGGATTGTGGAAAAGAACATTGTTGCAGCATACTATTAAAAAATTACCCCACAACTGGCACCCAAAAATCCTCAAAAGAGCAGAAAAGGTCTGAGGGAAGAGCAGCTAATATTTCAGAATAAGAGAAATGTAAACCAAACTTCTTACAAAGTGGGGGCACTGTATTTAAAGTTAAATCCTCTCTGCCATGAATTGGCAGAGTTTCGCTTCCATAAAGAGAGGAGAAATGTTTCACCCAGACGTGGTCTGGGACACTACTAATAGGTACAGTATTGCGCTGTCATTAACCAGTTCTCCTGAAGATCTCCAATTGGGCGATATTGCTGCTACTGTCAAATCCACCCAGGCCTGTTTGTCTCAAGCCGATTTTCTTTCTCTCATTACCTTTTTGTAGGCAGTATTTATACAAAATCCGGGTTCCCAGCGCACCAAACCCTCCTGGAACCCTCTGAAGCCAGCACTCACCAGACTATGGGCCTCATCACGACTTGGGCGGTAACGGTAACGCTATTAGCGCGGGCGGTATTAGCCCTACCGCCGAACTCCCCGGTGCTAATAGCGCCAGATCACGAGTTCGGCGGTAATGTAAGTCCCCATTCCCCACTGAGCCCATTCGGGAATGCCCCATTCCCCATTGGGCTCAATGGGGAATATTCGCGCTAATACCGCCGGCGGATTTCCCGCCGGCGGTAATAGCGTGAATTTTCGGCGGATTTCCCCACAGCTCAGAGCTGGTTTGAAATCCGCCGAAGCCCTGATTCGGCGGACCCTTAAATCCGGCGGTAATAGCGCTACCGCCAGATGTAAGGGTTACCGCCGAGGTCGTGATGAAGCCCTCTGATTGGTAAATCAATGGGCCACGTGACCGACAACACCAAAAGGCCCCCATCCACACTGGTAGCATCTTCCTTTGAACTCTGGACATCTCCAGGCCTTGATTTGGACCCCCAAAATGTTGACTAAGTTACTGAACATCCAGTGAAAGTCATCTTTCCTTTTAGCAGATCTGTGCTCTTTTCTTCTGGCCCCACCCTTGAAGTCCCAATTTGTTTGAACCCATTGGCTGTTCGTCTACCTACAGCCCACCCTCCCCAACCCACAATTGGCAGTTAAACAAGTCACGTTACGGAGAACATCCTTCATACATGAGCACAGGCCCAGGCGGCCTTCCTATGGATGCCTCTTGTTTGACTGGTCAGCTAGCACCCAGGCCTGTCGTCAGCCACTGCTCTCATCAGAGCTATATACAGGTAGGAAACAACATCATACTTTCCCACACCGTAAACAACTGCTCCATTTAAGACACTACCAGATTTAATACCTATATTACCTAGAGAACTGCATAAATGAGCACTATTTCATATGGTACTATATGCAAACCTCTGCCTTGCACCTGTGCTGTTCAGGCAGCACCTTAAGACACAGCATGTTACCTATCTATCATCCTCTATTAAGTCCTACATTATATATCTACCTCTACGCGCCCGCTGATATAAGTGCATTGTACTGTTATATTGTGTATCCTGCTTTTAGGTCTTCTCAAACATAAACTTATTGCACTAGTCAATATTGCGTTCTCTGTGGTGGTGCTCTCGTGCATAAGCATATGGCTCACGCTGTGGTGTATATGGTGTCTTCCTTCTGGGTGATGTCAGACGTAAGCGCATTGCACTGTTTATACTGTGTCTTACTTGTAGGTGATTTTGGGCTAATGCTCATTGCAGTGTTGCCACTGTGACTTGCTTCTAGGCACGCTAAGGCATGAGCATATCCCACTGCTCTATATATTGTGACTTGCTTATAGGTCTTCTCAGATATCATCTCCCTGTTCTATATTGTATGTTGATTTTGGGTGTTCTCAGATATAAGTTTGTTAGACTACTCTATACTGTGTCTTTCTTGTAGGTGTTGTCAGGCATAAGCACATTGCATTGTGCTGTGCTGTGGCATGTTCTAAGTATCTTCCCAGACAGAAGCACAATCTAGTGCCGAGCACATAGGTGACCAAGACAGAGTACCTTGCACTGTTAATATATTGGGTCCTCCACCATACATTAGGACACAGTATTATTCTATACCACACTCTACAACTGGGTGCCCCAGAGAAAGCACACTGAATCCTTCTGTCTTGCACTATCTCGGGAGGATAGCCCAGCGGCAACATGCTCGCCTTGGAAGCAAGATGACACGGAGCAACACAGGTTTGATCCCCAGGTCCGCGCTTAGTAACCTCTGGGTATTAAGCGCATTATAAATAAATAATCATATCTGACATATAGATTCACAGGCACCCACTGGCCCATTTTTGTCTTTCCAACTGGAAAAAAGACCTGAAGGCAGAAAGATAAGACTCGGATGATCGAGCACAGGAGCTGTTTAAAACATCATATTGATAAAGCTCCTCTAGTCAAACACTTCGAAGATAAAAGACATACTTTCTCTGATTTTGAATGGTGTATCTTAAAAAAGATTAAGGGTAGATCCCAAGACGAAATTAATAGGAAACTGATTAATCTGGAACAAAAGCTTATCTTTCTTACCAACAGTCATGTCACAGGATTGAATGAGAATATTGAGTGGCATAACATCAGATAAGCAAGTTACTTGTTTCCTTGAGGAGACTCTGGAGTTGATAGGAGTGTTGCACTATTTGTTGGTACCCATTGAGGGAGAATCTCTATTTCTATGCTGATGGATAGTTATGCAATTTGTTGCCATACAGGCCATAAACAATTTGCCTCAAGGGGTTGTTGCCTCTGTGGTTGTCTCTGTATTTAGAGAATTTCCACCGTGAGTGATGTCCTGCTGTGGTTTCCTTTTGACCTTGGACATGATCAGGGTTAGCAGGTTTCTTTTCCCGTGTCCTGGGTCAGTTAATGCCCTTTTTTTAGTACTGGTGGAGAAGGCCTACACCTTTTTTATCCCCTGTCTTGCATACTTTGCTATTATATCCGATCTGTTGGGGTCTTTTTGGGTTTGTCAGGGGTTGTTGCCCTTTAGCTTGGTGCTGTGGGAGTCACACCCCCTTTTTTCCATCGGAGGTCTTGTGGCCTTGGTTGCTTAGCAACTCAGGCATTTTTGCCTGATCCGAATGGGTGTCTCTACGTGCGTTGCACGGAGCATGGTGACGTCATTGCGAGGATTTCAGTACGGTTTGTGGCCGTGGTCTCAGTGTGGTGTTCCACTATTTTCCCGGGCGTGAGATGTAGTACTCTGCCTGATTGCAGGATATGAGCTGGCATAGATAAGGTAAGAACTAGGGGGATGCCTTTTGAGGTAACTTTAATTCTATCACTCTGTAGAATATGCCCCTACTCTTTGCTGTGCATTCACTTAGCAATTTACTCTTTCAGCGCAAGAGGAATTCTAGAAGGAAGAGGCTCTATCTATACAGGCTTCCACTGTAGTGTTTTTCGGAGTATTGAAAACCGCCTAAATAGGTAAGACCATTTTGGCTGTTTCTAATTAGAGAAGCAGATGCTTACTTGACGTCTGGGGCCAGGCATCTCACCCTCAACTTTTTGTATTTTAGGCACTGATAGTTCGTTTAGGAAATCGGAAAGAAATATGATGGATGACAATGCCACTGAGTTGTGACTGTAGCCAACTAAAGAACAGCGTTAACACACCGAGGGTGAGCCGGTTTCTGTTGTTGTGACATGCTCTAATGTGGGTGGACATTCCCTAAACTCCTTGTGTTCGGGATTAGGAGGTGAATAAAAATACTACCACTGGTAGATTTCCTCTAGGTACTCATTTATGAATTTCACTTGCTACTGTAATAGTGAAGAGCCAGTACTGACTTGGCTTATACGGTCGAAGACATATATTTCTTCCGACCCTAGATCCAGTACATGATGTAGTGTGTACTAGATACCCTATTGGTGATTAGGGTTTGGCTATGGTGATTGATTACACTGATTATGCCCGTGTTAGTGATACGTGTTTGTCTTTTTATCCTTAGAGATAGCAACCTGGTGTATATATAGGAAGAATTGACCTGGAGCACAGGATTACTTCTGCCCCTGATGAATGTCCGGTTATTTTGAAACACAAAGGACTGAAACTTATATAAGTTGGGCTGGTTCACACAATGGGGAATGAGAAAAATTGAGTTGCCATTGTTGTGTTGTGCTAATGATATTTTTGGCATATAATTCTTTACACTGTGAGGTGGCATGATTTTAAGATGTATATGACTATGTTATGTGTATATGTTTTTTAAACAAATGAGTGTATTACTTGTGCTGAAGAGAGATTATTATATTAAAAATGATATTTTTTGGTAATACTGCTTTTTGATGATTATTGAGAACACATAATGCAGCCCATATTTGTTTCGTGGTTGCTACAAGAAATTGCTGTCTGAGGATATATACTGTTTTGATGTAGTTTGTTATATGTTCCTTCCTTTTGATTAAATACATATTATTTATCCTCACTTAGTAGGAGGGAATATCACCAGAGCGTGGGGGTTACCCCTGTAGAAAAACTATCCGGCAGAACATATTGCAACAACTTCTACCACACAGTGCTGGCAAAAGGATACAGCCAACTCAAGCCAATGAACAAAAGCCATAAGGACACCCATGAAGCGCAATGTGGACACCCCATAGCAATCAGGTTCTAGCTTTGTGACAAATGTTCCCACAATTCCTTGGTAAAAGAAACAAAAATGGGCAAGAACGGGAACAAGAAACGCACATCAAATAAAAACAAGGCAAACACAGAGAAAAAGCCAAATTATCCGCAAAACCACAGAACTCCAAACACCGTTTGCTCAATGGGGAATGCCCTTTCACAAGAATGAGACTGAAAACCCTTTACATCAGACGTTGCCTCTCAAACACACATTAGCTACAAATACTCCAAACCTACATCTCCTCGGGCTCGAGCAGGAACTAATCGAGGGAAAGATCACTGGAGCATATAACAGGGCACCCACAACAAATGGGGCCCACCAACCAACTACATAATCTAATATAACACAAACACGCAGCAGAAAGTGCTATACAGGAAAATAGAAGAGCAAGAGAACATTTCCAACTCAGCACACCCTTCATAACAAGACCTCACAGACAATGACACGATACAGACTAAACATACACGCAAAGTGCTGGAACACTTTAGAAATCTCCCAACAGGCAATATCCAGATCATGGGACAATACACCATGAACCTCGTCACAGTGCACTGAACAGAGCTGAACATCCAGACGTGACCAAAAGAGAACAAGATACATTGCAACCTGATCAATGTACACTCAATGGACTGAAAGAGGCACTAACATGACATTTCTCAAAACACATAGCTATGAGCTGTCTGAAAAGTAGTTACTCATGAAAGCCTCCACGACAACTTCATATTCATACAAGCGAATTGATGAAGGAGAGGGGAAGGCATTTCTGTGTCCCACAAAAATTACCTGATCATCTCATCAGCACCATTGACACACATACAAGTATGTGAACCACTTCCCATTCAGCCACCGAGTTAAATTTACTTTTCTACTTATACACAGACCATCCACTTACAATCCCAGCTTTGAGGAAAAACAATCAGGCACTGCAGCCATCCTATTGGTGGAAAATCTAAATATCAGCCAGTTCCCTCAGTGCTTACTTAACAAACCTTCCTCTCAAACAAATAGCAAACAGAGCCACTCATCTGGTGGGACATGCACTGGACACGCTATACTGCACGAAAGGACTTATGACTACTGTCCTCCTCCTGATTCATGATCACCTCATGATCCCCTCTTGAAATCAACACCCCAAAACAACTACCCACAACACACAGAAGCCTAAAAGCCACAGCCAAATGAAACCAGAAAAATTGTAATCTTGAGAAATTAACACAATTAGGGAAAACTATCGAGCCCATTATCCTCTATGTGGACCAAAAGATGCATCAAACTTTTCAAAAGGGTTCCATAATTGGACGACAGGTTGCCTGGATACACTATCACCCCTACAACAGTTCACGTCCTCTCACTAAACAATACACTAAACAATAACATCAAGTCCCGGGAGGATAGCACAGCGGCAACGTGCGCGCCTTGGAAGCAAGACGACACGAAGCAACACAGGTTCGATCCCGGGTCTGCGCTTAGAAACACCTGGGTGTTTAAGCCGTTATAAATATGCAACTAATAGAAAAACAATTACGCAACTACAAAACAAACAATTCCTGTAACAGCGCCTCGATGCCTGTGGGCTGTGTGAGCGCTTTAGAAATATTACAAAAAAAAAGATGATTCACCTCACAACCCCAGGCAATCAAACAAGCTAACCAGAAGCTGGAGCAAGCCTGACGAAAACCCGACAACTAGGCTGACAAATTCCAAATAAAAATAACAACTTTGCAAAGCCTCTGTCTTAAAAGCCAAGAAAATGCACTACATCATAAGGATCAGAAGAGCGGCCAACTCACAAAAGAAAATGTTAAAAATCAACAACGAGATGAAAAACCCTGCCTCGTGCAATAACAAATAACAGCTGTAGAATGTCCCAGAAGCTCTGCGACGACAACTCAGAACATATCAGAAATAAAATAAATGACATCTAGGAAGCCATCAACTCAGATTCCTCGAATGTAATCATACAGAAAACCTAACGTAACCAATGAAGATTCCCCCTGCTAATAGCGCAGGGAGCTCTTGATTCTATTAAAGACAAGGAGGCGAGCATTATGCTTCATCTTCTTATTTATTTGCTCTCCAGCAGTTTCAACACAACAAATAAAATGTCCATCTATACGATGGCACAAACACATTTTTTTTTTTTTTTTTCTTTTTCAAAAACTTCATTTCCCATCAGCCTAGGCCCTGAACCCAGTGTCCTGGTCATGTGACCTAGTCCTTCCTCTTCCTGTAAACCTCCTCTTCTTTGACTGTATTCCAACCAACATTGTAAACATCTCCTGAACTGGCAACTTGATCCGGGAGGTCTTTGAACTGTAGAACTGTGAAACGAAATCTCGCCTCCAACTTGCGATCACGATCGATGCTTCCCGATCAGCTCACGTGCTTACTCAGCCGTTCTTCTGATCTTCTCCTAAGACGGGAAAACAACAGTACAAATTAGGGCGGCGGATACACACCCTATTTCTGAGGAAAAAATGCACTTGTTATTTACTCCGTACATATCTTTT
This sequence comes from Ambystoma mexicanum, assembly GCF_040938575.1. Taxonomy (NCBI): domain Eukaryota; kingdom Metazoa; phylum Chordata; class Amphibia; order Caudata; family Ambystomatidae; genus Ambystoma; species Ambystoma mexicanum. The sequence goes on from NC_090922.1 coordinate 349,821,759, forward strand.
ATTCTTCCCTCGTGTATCTCGGGTGGGAAATTAATGCTCGCCTCCTTGTCTTTAATAGAATCAAGAGCTCCCTGCGCTATTAGCAGGGGGAATCTTCATTCTATGTCAAGACGGAGGCGAGCATTATGCTTGTTCAAAGCTTCTTACCATAGCTTCTGCCAGTGCATTAATTGGCTTAAAATAAAACGTTCTGAACGTGCTATCACTCGCCCAATCGGCTGCTTTCAAAATATCCTGCAATGTCGCTCCCTGACGGAGTGCTTTGGATGCCCCCGCTCCTCTTCCAGAGTGTGCTCCAAACGTTGCCATGTCTATCCCTGCTAGACTCATGACTTCTCTAACCCACCTTGCTATGGTGGCTGTCGCTACGCCTTTATGCGGTTTCCTGCGCGCTATCAACAATTGCGTTGTCCCCGCTGATCTCCGCTCAGCTGTTCTATTTACATATTCTCTTATGCATGCGGCTACGCACCATTTAGGATGATCTTGCATATATGGATACGTTATTGACGAGGAGTCTGTCTTTGTCCTCCTGGCCAGATGAAAAGTCACTCCGTCTGGCCCGTATATCAATCTGTCTACCTCTAAAGCTCTGACGTCTGCCACTCTCCTGCAGGAGATCATGCATAGAAGCATCGCTAATTTCTCCGACAGTCTTCCCAGTGTTAGATACCTATTACTGGGCCAGTCGGCTAATAGTCGAAGCACTACTGTAACGTCCCATAGCGATTTATACCTCGGTTGCGGAGGCTTTCTATATTTTATCCCCTTCAGGAGTCTAATTACTGCCACGTTCTCACCCACTGGTACTCCTTCAATAGGCATATGGCCTGTCGATATTGCGGATCGATATACCCCTATCGTACGGTAGGCTTTACCGTCCTGCAGGAGTTCTGCCAGGAAATTCACGATCTCTACTAGAGGGGCCGAAATGGGATGAAAACCTCTCGCCTTGCACCATCTTGACCACTTGTACCAAGCTGCATCGTAGCTCCTTCTAGTCGATGGAGCCCATGACTCTGCGATGAGGCTCGCCGCCTGAGACGAAATTCCCGGGAGATTCCAACGTCTCCTGCTATCTTGCACGCCATTAGCGGCATCGTCCCCTTCACTCTCAGAGGGTGATACGACCCAGCTGGGTCCGTGAGGAGATCTTCCTCTTGCGGCAACACTCGGGGATAGTCCGACAACAGTTCCATTAACGCCGGAAACCAGACTTGGGACTTCCATATCGGTACTACTATGATCAGGTTGGCTTCCTCCTTGCGGACTTTTGTTAGAACTCTGCTTATCATTATAAATGGGGGGAAAGCATATAGCGTTTGCCCTCTCCAATCTTGCGGAAAAGCATCTGTCCCTGCTGCTACCGGGTCCGGCCTCCAGCTGAAAAACCTGCCCATTTGAGCGTTCAGTCTGGACGCGAATAGATCTACGTGAAACGGTCCCCAGAGCTTCTCTATTCGCTGGAATGTCGCTCTGTGCAGCATCCAGTCGCTGGTGTCTGTGAGATGTCTGGAGTTCCAGTCTGCCACCACGTTCTGGGCTCCTGGTAGATATTCTGCCGTCACTGCTGTTCCCGACTCCAGACAAGAGTGCCAGAAGTCCTTGGCTATCTCTGCTAGCAATCTGGACTTCGTCCCACCTAAGTGATTTATGTATTTGACTGCTGAGATGTTGTCCATCTTCAGAAGTATACAAGAGTTCACTCTGTCCTTGGTGAAGGCTCTGATAGCAAAAGAGCCGGCCAGGAGCTCCAGGCAGTTTATGTGAAGCTTGAGCTCCTCCGAGCTCCATCTGCCTCCCGTTTGCAGTTCTCCGCATCGGGCAGCCTGCTCTGCTGGCGTCCGATTCTATTACCATGTCCGGGCGGTCGCCAAAAATGGCTCTGCCGTTCCATGCCTCCATGTTCTGGAGCCACCACTCCAGCTTCGTTCGGGCTTCTTGATCTAGCTGGACTAGCTGGTGATAGCCGAGCCCTTGCTGTAGGTGTCTTATTTTCAACCTCTGGAGCGCTCGGTAATGAAGAGGCCCTGGGAATATCGCTTGGATTGACGCCGCCAGCAGGCCCACAATTCTTGCGATTGTTTGCAGCGATGTGGTCGGTCTGGCGAGGCAGGTCCTTATCTCCCTTCGAATATCTCTGATCTTCCTGTTTGGCAGCTCCAGGGTCGCCGACCTGGTATCTATAATGAAACCTAGGAATTCTATCCTCCTGGCTGGCACAGTTTCTGATTTCTCTTGGTTCACTAAGAATCCCAAAGAGGTTAATAGATTCGCTACCCATCTGGTCTGATATCGCAGCGCTTCTTCGCTGCTTGCCATTATTAGGATATCGTCTAGGTAGATGATGATCCGAATGCCCTTCTCTCTGATTGCTGCTGCTACTGGTCTCATCATTTTCGTAAAAGCCCAGGGAGCGGACGCTAGTCCGAAAGGCATCGTGGCGAACTGCCATAATCGCCCGTCCCAGTTGAAGGCCAGGAAGGGTCGGTATTCTTGATCTACTGGGATCGTGAGATACGCGTCCTTCAGGTCTATCCTCGTGAGCCAGTCGCCCTGTCTGAGCGTGTCTCGCAGTTGGTGGGTCCCTTCCATCTTGAAGTGGTTGTAAACTACCCACTCGTTCAAGTCCTTCAGATTTATTACTGGCCTCACTTTCTCTTTCCTGTGGACCAGGAACATATTGCTTATAAATTTCGGAGCTACGCAAGGCTCGATTGCCCGTTTCTCCGCTAAACTCTGAAGTTCTGTTCGCAACAGGGCTGCTTCTGTTCGCGCTGTCACTATCAACCTGGGGGTTCTGTATTGGACTGGGGTCTGAGTGAATTGTATGTGTAGGCCTCTGACTGACTGAAGCACCCAAGCGTCGCAGGAAAGCGCGCGCCAGTTCTCCCAGTACATCGCTGTCCTCCCCCCTACTGCAGGGTAAGCGGATACTCTCACCTGTGGGAACGTATTGACCTCTTCCCTGTCCTCTGCCTCGTCTTCCTCTGGGGAAACGGCCTCTGGGTTGGAAGAAGGTGTCTGGCTTCTTATCTTCCCAATATTGCGCTCTGTTCGATTGAGGCCTTCTGGCTGACTGATAACGACCGGACGCTCGGCCTCTGTAGCGACCGGTCCCTCCAAAAACCCTTCCGGGGAAGTTCTTTCGAATGGAGGCTTGCGCCTTCTCCAATGAGGTGTAGGTCCCTACGAACCTCCCCATCTCCTTTCCGAAGGTTTCGCCGAACAGCAGTCCTTGCGCGGCCTCTCCTGCTTCGTAGGAGGACAGGTCTCCTAGCTTTTGATCTATCTTCATAAGCAGTCCCCTCCTACGCTCTGAGGATATGGCGCAGTTCGCGTTACCCAATAGGCATACGGCTCTTTGGGCCCAGTTCGCTAATACATCCGGGTCAATTTCTTCGCCTGTGTCTTTCGCTCTCTCTGCCAGGTCCATGATCTTGGCTAATGGGCCTGCTAGATCCAGGACTTTCTCCTGGCAACTCCTCCAGGAGCGGTCGATCCCTTTCCTAGGGTCTCTATTCGATTTTGCCACAAACGCTAGCATTTTAGGGTCTAATTCTGGCGCTTCTGCTACCTTCCCTGGGAGTTCCGGTCTGGGGCATTCCGCCCTCATTCTTTGCCTCACTTCCTTGTCTAAGGCATTGCGCAGCCTCTGCGTCATGTATCGTGCCACTCTCGGGGAGGGCACCCATTCCGAAGATCTCGGGTTCCTAATCTCCTCGGGTTGGAACATGTCTGAGGTTTCCACTTCTAGGTGATTCAGTTTTCTCAGTCTCTTTTTCGGAGGCGGCAGGCTCCCTTCGTCTCCGTCTTTATCTTCCTCCTCCTGCGAGGATGTCGGAGATTCTGCGAATTCCTCTTCTCGAGGGGCCTCCTCTCCTGTGTCTCCCATATTCTCTTCCCCTGGGTAGGGGGTCATGAGGCTCGGCACCTCCGACTTGGCCATAAAGGCTTCTCTGAGCCTATTGAAAGCGTCGGATGCCTCCGGGGCCTTTGGATTCGCCCCTTCAGGTTGGCCCGGGGGGTCAGAAGAGTTTGCGCTCTTCCGGGCCTTCGTACACCCCTGAGGGCTCTCTGGCGTGGCCCTGGTGGACGTGCTTGTCGATGGTACGGTGCTTCTGTCCTTTTGGCTTAGGACAGTCTCGATAGTTAGCAGGCGGTCCTGCAGGGGTCTGACTCCTAGAGCCACTGCCTCTATGAGTGAATTACCCAGCACGTCCTTGAAGCTCTGAGCCAGGTCTTCCGAGTACGTGGCTTCTTGCTCCTCCTCACTCCACTCAAAATCGGCCATGATACGTGCTGGTAGGTGCCTGATAGTACCTGAAAAAGGTGTAGGGGCACGTCCACTTCTCACTCCTTTATCTAGAGGCTGCACCTGACTGCAAAGCAGCTTCTTTACTTTTTTCAGTGTAGGCACTGAGTTCACCAATTCGCTCGAATGGGCGCTCTCCGGTAAAGATCACCGGTCTGTTCCTCGGCGAAGCCCCGCCTCCGCGGGGGAGCTGGGGAAAAGACGTATCTCCTCCGGCGTCGCCCGCGATGGGCGTTAACTCTGTTTCTCGCGCCTCCCTCACGAAGGTGGGGGTCTCGCTCCCTCACTGTCGGCGTGAGTGTGGTGTCCTAGGCCGGCCCCTGAGGTGCTGATACTGCAGCACGGGGCCAGGCTAAAAACTAATTAAAGTAAAGGATTGTCGAATCCTCCCTACGCTGCGCGACTCCTGCGCGCTGCCCTAATGATAGGTCATGACAAAAACGCTATATATCATCGCTACAACTGATAACCCAAGACAAAAAGCTGACAGAAATGCGCAGCTAAGTGAAAGGGTACTTATCTCTTTGGAGAGCAGGAAAAGAAGAGAAGGTTTACAGGAAGAGGAAGGACTAGGTCACATGACCAGGACACTGGGTTCAGGGCCTAGGCTGATGGGAAATGAAGTTTTTGAAAAAGAAAAAAAAAAAAATGTGTTTGTGCCATCGTATAGATGGACATTTTATTTGTTGTGTTGAAACTGCTGGAGAGCAAATAAATAAGAAGATGAAGCATAATGCTCGCCTCCGTCTTGACATAGAATGAAGAACTGCCATTTCAGACCCATCATCACAGATTATTTCCCAAACTCATTAAAGAGAGCAATAAAGCTAGTATACTCAATGACCCCTGCCCGCCAGACATCTTCAAAAGCTTACTCAACATGGCCTAGATTATTTTTCCCAAAATTGTTGAACTAGATTTTTTTTCCCAAAATTGTTGAACCGCTCATTGGAAACCAGAAAAATAGAAAAAAATGTTCAAAGCCACCTGCAATAAACCCATATCCACAGTACCTTACACAACCATAAACCAGGAAGGTAACATTTACAAAGACATACTCGAATATGTAGAAACAAACAGTGCAGTGGACACATCCCAAATACTATTCAGGCCAAGAGGGGAACCGAATCAGCATTTCTATTTTTCTTGGATTACCCATAACGCTGATAATACCATACATACAGCTATCAAACTACTGGGCATAGCAGCTTTCAACACCCTTAACAGCTCAGCCATAATCAAAAGAATGCAAGAATCTGACGTTCATGGCACCACTCTGCAATGTATAAAATCCTTACTGATGGGCAGTACCAAAATTACCTATCTGCTAGCTTTCATCTCCAATACCCAAACCATCAAATGTGCAGTCCGACAAGATCAAGACGACACCCAATTCATTTTCAAGATGACAATGACTTTGACTAAATAAAATCCCTTGCAAGCTGCTTTAGCAAGATAAATGTACGAGTGATCAATAATAACTTGAAACTAAACCCCCAAATGGTAATCATGGTAGCCCCCCCCTCCACAACCTTGGAGGAGATACAAATGCTTTCCTGACTTGTAGAAATGGGAGAGTGACCGGAAGTCCCGACAGTGATAACAAACCTTGGAATTATCATGAACACTTTGCTCACAATAAAACCACAAGTCCACACCACCATTAAAAAAATGCTTCTACCATCTAAGTACAGATGATTCATGCCACATCTAGCATCCCATACTGGACACTTGCAATCATCTTACTGATACTCTCAAGAATGGGCTACACAAACAGCATTCGCCTAGGAGTTCCAGACTACCTCACCAAGAAATTGCAACACATCTAAAATACTGAAGCAAGATTTCTACTAAGACTACACAGGGAGGTACATATCACTCCACTCTTGAGAAGCTGCCGCCGTCTACCGGTGAAGAAAAGGGTGCACTTTAAATCACTATGCATTGGACATAAAGCATTGCAGGGTCACAGAGTGCAATTCCTTCAATCTGAAATGTCCCCATGCCAGCCACAAAGGACCCTCCAATCTATCTGCTAAATGGTAATCAAGTCCAAGCACCATGAGAAGAGCAAATACGGAGGTTCAGCTTTCTAAACTCTCATAACAAAATTGCGGAACTCCTTCCCTAAAAGATTTAGGAGAGCAGAAAACAACCTAGTGTTTAGACAAATGCTGACATCCTGGCTTTATTATGCACCATCGTGGAGGACAACTCTCAATTGATTAAGAAGAAAAACAAATCGCAGCATGCAGCCACAAAAGCATCACAATCAGATGATATGGGGACTGCCAAACAAAGGTCAAAATGACCTTGAAGAACAAATACCTAACAGGGATTATACTTACAAAAATCAAAATCGCATCAGCTTTAATTTCTTTGGGCTAGCATGCCATACAGGTGTGGGCCAGTAAACATCACCACCAGACAATCTGGCACACACCCAACAACCAAATAAATACCCCACCAGCAACAAGGAAAAACAAACAGGAAACCCAAATTGCTTTTACGAAAAAACACTGTTGAACTAGGATAAGGCAGGTACTGGATAGAGTTCACACCTGAGTAAGAGACAAAATAAATTACATCATGCAGTGATAAAATGTCATCATTGTTTGACCTGACTCCCCCACAGTGAACATCTCACCAGAAAGAACATAAGGAATAAGCACCTGACAAGGATCGCTAACCACTTTCAACTAGCATCAAATATGATTGTCATCACCGTTGGCCAACCTCACGTTCACCCAAGAAGCATAAATGCCACCAGGAACAACACATGGAACAAATCGATGACAAGGATCAAACTGACACAAAATACAAAAAAGAATTTACTTCAAACAGTTACTCGACCAGCAGGCCATATAGGTACGACCCATCAAGCCATTCAACCAACATTACTGCAAAGCCACCCAAAACCTAAAATAAAGGTAAACAAACTCAGTCTAACTTCTCTGTAGCCAAAACCAGTGAGAAACATCTTAGCACATCAAAATAAAGTTTGCAACCTGCAAGAAAGAACACAACTCACTGACAATATCACGCTCAAGCACCCTCACTCACCACATGCTCTTCAACCATGTCAACGCAAATGGCTAGACAGAACTCTCATCTCACACTAAAAACAGTCACAACTGCACTTCTCTCAAACCGACTTGCAAACCCCACTCAACTGCCAAAACATCCTGGCATGTCAGAACCCTAAGGTCTACCATCTTGAAACAAATGCCTCTGGTGTTCAAATCTCTATCCATCAAATAAATATATCATCACAGATGCTGTTTGCTCCTGGTTCTGCACACACCAACTATGTCTTTCCTTCTGCTCTCCTAACCAATCCTCATGCACTTTGAGATCCACGTGAGCACTTGAATCACAAAGTGCATGGTATAAACCCCAATAACGAAACATAACATAACTTAACGCCAGCCTAAAAAAGGCAAAAGCTGATAATAAATTTGTAGCATCAGCAAAGTATTGAAGATTTTGAGCTGCTGAGTAGTTCATGAATATCAAGTGACCCAAGACCCACTTAGTGGAAGGCCTCTGTGCAACACACATCTACATACAAATGATCTGCCAGGCTCAATGTCACTCAGTCACCTGATGTTAATAGTCTGGGTAAAGGTGTTTTATGGAAAAATAAAAACAGTTCTACTATAGATGAAACTTCTAGAATATCAATGTACTAGCGTGCCACACAGTGTTGCCCGGGTCTGTAGCTATATATGTTAATGATGGATACTTCCCAATTTTTTGTTTACGGGGGGACAGTTACGATTGGCGACTGGATCCTTCCTCGCTTTGAAATTAAGCAGGGTCTGTCCCAGTTACTCCATAGTGGCAGACAGACCAAAGTCCTGAATGCTGTATGTTTTCTTAATAATAAATATCCCATAGCACACAGCTTCCATATTATTTGTTTTGAAACTGTGCTACTGTCAGTTCTTGAAAGTTTTGCATTGATAGACCATTTGTTTGCCTTTTGCTGAATTGCATTCTGTTATTTGTACTCTCACAGTGAATCTGGGGGGAATAATGCTACATTTGTAACACTTTTGCCTAACGTAGTTCTATAAGGATTTTATATATTTGAGTGACACTATGGGATGTGTACTTTTCAAGTAAGCTTCATAAAGCAGAGTATTTTTGAAAGCCAGCCATGGCGGTGAGGCGGGGCAAATAATGAGAGAGCAAGTAAGTCATAAGTATGCCCAATATGTGCCAAGAGAGTTTGCAATCATGCACAATGGTGCAGTTATTTTCCCCTGATTGTGCTGTTTTTCAGGGCACCAGTAAAGGTCACATATGGGTGGACAGTGTAACTTTTTTTCAGAGGGCAGACGCAACCCCTATGGTTTTATTTGAGGTTGGTAGGCTTGCTCAAGTATTTGGATACCAGGATTTTACTCAGGTTGTCATGTTCCCAGTGCAGAAGCTTACCCACAAGACCATCCCAAAATCGGCTATACTGATAGGACAGGGCCAGACCACGCTCCACACCTGTGCAGGGAGAATGGGTGGGGTTGGTAAAAATTCACTATCACCAGTATGCTCCATATGGGTATGCTGACCTTGTGTCCTAACTTTCTATTTTTGGAAAAGTCTCAAAATGGGCAATCTCCCGAAATCGCCTATACTGATAACACAGGGCCGGACCCCGCCCTCTGCAGAGCGAATGGGTGGGGTTGGTCAGATTTCACTATTGCAAGTACACCCCAGACTGATATGCCAACCTCGGCCCAAAATTTCAGCCCACCAACTGTTATGGTGCTGGAGCCAACCCCAAACATAGAAACACACTTTCACAAATTATAGGGCAGCAATAGCCACCCTGTAGTTAAGGTGAGTTGGACTCCCATAGGAACTCTTCAAAATTCTATAGTTAATAACTTTTGATTGGAGGAACGGATTTGACTGAAACTTTGAAAGTTATTAAAAACCCACAGGTCCACCCCAGACTGCAAAGTTCCATAAACAATCATTAAAAAATACAAAAGTTAAGCATATAAAACAAAATGTTTTCCAAAAATGCGGCCTACTTCCCATTCATTTTTCCATACACAAACATGCCAAATTTCTTCCAAAGCACACAGCCCAAACCGCTGGACGGATTTGGACCAGGCTCAAAGCAACTTTGCCAGGAAGCAGTGGCTCCTGATCCATGCGTGGATTGGGATTATTCGTGCAGTAGTTTTTAAAATATTTGATGGACACCGGGGTGCCCTCTTCCCATATATAGATGGAGATATTTAGGGGATTTACCCAAAACCAGTGGTTTTTAGAAGTGAAATGACCACCATCTTGTTTTTCCCTCGATGCGAGCGATGTCCGACCCTGTAGTCGAGGAAATGGGAAAATGAAACGCAAGTAAAAAGCTATTTGTTGGTCAAAAAACATACAAATGCCATCAGCTAGAGGTGGGGGGGGGGGGCTACAGCACACCAAGTGACATTTGGGAAATGGAGGGGGTCTAGGGACTGAGTTTGCAGCACAAATCTTCCTGTAGCCTCAGCAATAGCAGCCATCTGAAAGCAAACTGCGTCACAGAAACTGTGTGTGCTGTGGGGGGAAAGGTAGAGGGCAGAGGAGATGAGGAGGTCATCTGGGGAGTGGGAGGATCTGGCACAGATGATGGGGCATTTGGTGAGCAGCCTGGGGGCCGTATTGCTGATATTTGAGGCTACAAAGGAATACCAATAGGCAAGGGTATGTGTAGTTTGGTACCTGCGGTTACAGTTTTATTTTAAAGATATTTTGACAGATATAGTACAGATATTTTTACAGCTATAGTTACATTATGGGTGAACAATCACTGGCCATGGCCCTGATGGTCATCCAGGTCTCCCATCCATGCAGTAACCAGGACAGACTCTGTTTAGCTTCAAAGTGAGTAAAGGCCAGCCTCCTCAGGCCATGTTATCTGATAAATGGGCCAAAATTACAAGACCACTGAGAGGAACAGGCCGGCCCTGTCCTTTCTCTGAAGCTAGGCAGGGTCAATCCCGGTTACTGCAAGGATGGGCGACCGAGTGGGCATCTGTATTATTATAATATTTTGAACTGTGCTACTGTCAGTCCTTGAAAGTTTTGCACCCAGAGACAATTTTTTGCCTTTTGCTGAATTGCATTCTGGCATTTGTAGTCTCCCAGTCAATAATATTTTAAAAAATATATATTTTTGCAGAAACAGTGGGTTTCCCATCCCTGCAGTAACTGGAACAAACCCTGCTTAGCTTCAAAGTGAGGAATGGGTCAGCCCCCTAAGGCCACGTTGCTTAATATATGAGCCCACTTTACAAGAACACTTAGAGAATCATGGCTTAAGGGGGCTGGATCCTTCCTCGCTTTGAAACTTAGCATGGTCTGTCCCAGTTACTGCATAGATGGCAGACAGACCAAAGTCCTGAATGCCGTGTGTTTTCTTAATAATAAATGTCCCATAGCACACTGCTTCCATATTATTTCTTTTGGAACCGTGCTACTGTCAGTCCTTGAAATTTTTGCATTGATAGACCATTTTCTTGCCTTTTGCTGAATTGAATTCTGTTATTTGTAGTCTCACAGTGAAGCTGAGGGGAAAAATGCCACATTTGTACACTTTTGCCTAACGTAGTTCTATAAGGATTTATATATTTGAGTGACACTATGGTACGTGTACTTTTCAAGTAAGCTTTATAAAGCAGAGTATTGTTGAAATCCAGACATGGCGGTGAGGAGGGGAAAATGATGAGAGGGCAAGTAAGTCATAAGTATTTGCCCAAGATGTGCCAAGAGAGTTTACAATTCTGGACACTGGATTTTCAAGGCACCAGTTAAGGTCACATGTGGGTGGATAGTGTAACTTTTTTTCATAGGGCAGATGCAACCCCTATGGTTTTATTTTGATGTTGGTAGGCTTGCTCAAGTATTTAGATACTAGGACTTTACTCAGGTTGTCATGTTCCCAGTGCAGAAGCTTACCCACAAGACCATAAGCACTTGTTTCATATCGGGATTTTATTTTCCATTGAATATTTCAATTCAGATTGCTGGGTTTAAAGGGTGAGCACATTTTATACTTTGCCAGCATATTTATTGGAAGATTTCCTCTCTCAGGTAATTTTTCTGGTATTCATCACTTTTTTAAAAGGTCCAATGCTATTTTGTATTCCACACTTTCTTGTAAGGAGAAGGTCAATTGAACTACATTTGTATATTTCACTTTAAAACATATGGCCACCCTGTGTGTATTCATGGGTGCCAGCTGATTTTCACTATGGGTGAAAAGGTACCTGGGCATTTGTTATTCTTGCAGCTGATAATTTTGTTACCATTTTCGATGCTTCGAAAATGTGGTTAGTTGGGGATGTGCAATGTATCACAAGTCACCAAGAGACCAGCCATAAAACAAGGGGCTTGTAGCATGCTGCTTAACCAAAGTATGTGATCCTCTGCAAATAATGTAACCTCAATGCGCATTGAGTAAAAACATTGTGAGTTCTCAAAGCCTGCAATCTTTTATACATAATTAAAAAAATAGATATTTCCCTTCCATGCAGTAACTGGGGCCAATCCTGTAAAGCTGCAAAGAGAGGAAGGGGCCAGCCCCATCAGACCATGTTGCCTAATAAATAAGCCCACCTTACAAGACCACTTAGAGCAGCATTGCCTAAAGGGCTGGATCCTTCCTCACTTTGAAGCTGGGCATATGTTATTTTTGCAGTTGGCTTTACCACAATTGGGTATTTTCCCTATTTTTTTGTTTTAGGGGGATAGAGGGATCAATTCTCAAATGGGAAACAGTTCAAAAGTATACCTAGAAAAATAGAGAAATTGATGACCCCTCTCTCCGCTAATATCACATAGATTGGTGATGCTTTTACAAGAACATTACTATTTGTACATATCAAAACACAATTAGTTCATTTTGATAGCCATATAGGGAGAACATTTCCCACCACGAAACCACACACATGTATTAAGAAAAACTATTTTATTAAATTTTCACAATAAATGAAAAATGGTAAACTAGACAACCTGACTTCTTTTTAGTCATAGTTAACAATTACTAAAAAGTTGCAATTTGAACATTCACAAACATAGTGACAACAACAACAAATTACATTGGGGTAGATATCAAATATCATGAAAAATTCATTTGTATGGGAAGACTTCTATTATTTACAGTCTTACAGATCGTCGACATGTTTCGGCCTCAGCTTAAACGAGACACTATCTCTAGAGTCCATTTCAAAATGATTATAGGGGCCTTCTTCAGGACAAAATATTTCTTCTACTCAGTGGTTTAGTCTTGTATACCCCATTTTTTGATGATCGCCAAAGATTGCGCTATAAACAATGACATAAAAACAGAGAATTGACATAATGTGGTGGTTCGTGGTAAGTCAGAAAGCATAAAACATAACAAATCCCAGGCTTTTGCAAGATGGCTTCCGTCCAAAAAACTATAGGCATATTAATCTAAAAACCATTTTCTAGAGATAACCAAGCAGCATCAATACTGTTAACAATGAATAAGCAATTATAGTACTAAAAAGTCTTACATTAATAAATGTGTTTTGCATTATAGAAGAAATGTTTCTTCTCTGAAAAGGTGACTGTATTGAAGGACATGAAAAGCCATCACCAACATATATGGGTGCCTTGTCCAAAGAAATGTGATTCCCCGATTTACAGGGTTGGGAGTAGATGTTTTCACGCTCATATCATATGTAAGTAACAGATTTATGCTGCTTGGTTATCTCTAGAAAATGTTTTTTAGATTAATATGCCTATAGTTTGTTGGATGGAAGCCATCTTGCCAAAAGACCAAAAGACTGGGATTTGTTATGTTTTATGCTTTCTGACTTGGAAGTGTTAGTAAACTTACCATGAACCACCACATTATTTAATTTCTCTGTTTTTATGTCATTGTTTAAAGCGCAATCTTTGGCGATCATCAAAAAGTGTGTTTTGATACGTACAAATAGTAATGCTCTTGTAAAAGTATCACCAATCTATGTGATATTAGCGGAGAGAGGGGTAATCAATTTCTCAATTTTTCTATGTGTATTCTTGCAGCTGGTCATTTTATTTGCTTTTATGTGCAGTTTAAATGCAGTTTGTTGATGTTGTGCAATTTATCACAACAGTCACCAAGAGACCGACCATAAAACAAGGGGCTTGTAGCACACTGCTTAACCAGAATGTGTGATACTCGGCAAATAATTTTATTGCACAGAGCATGAACTAAAAACATTGGGAGTCCTCAACGCCTGCAATCTTTTATACATAATTAAAAAAATAGATATTTGTATGGCTACAGTGAGATCGGGGGTGAAAAATCACTAGTGACCCGTGTCTCCCATCCATTTGCAACATCGGCCTGAGGGGGCCGGCCCCTTAATTACTTTGAAGTTAAGCAGTACTCTGCATATATTCATGGGTGCCAGGTTTTGATTTTTGCTATGGGTGCAGAAAGTTCATGGACATATGTTATTCTTGCAACCTAGCTAAGTTACATGTCTTGTATATATTGTTATAGACCACACATCCCTTGTTATTTAGAAGATGATCATTCAGATTTCCTTTTTACTTTGCATTTTGGGACTTGTAGTACAGGACACTTGATGGACAAATCAAAACTACAAGTCACACAATGCACACAAAAAACAAGAACTGGTTGGGCATCTTCTGAATTACATGGAGACATGCACACACACACACACACACACACACACACACACACACACACACACACACACATACACACACACGCATACACACACACACGCACACACACGCACACACACATACCCACCCAAACACACACGGACATTAAAAACTCACACTCAACATGTCACAATGCTCCCGTACACACGGTTGCACAGGAGTGTGCACACACTAACACTCACTATCATGGAGCAAATGCACTCTGCACGCACACAATCCCTCACACACACCCTCACACCATGTACAGACACACATGTTGTGATATGTGATATCATCATTGTGGTCATAGTCTGCACAACAGGAGTGCAAAAATTACGGTGGCTTTAGCTGAATTTCAGTGGTTTTGTTGCATTAAGTTCTCACCTTAACATCATTGCAACTAAAGTTTTTTCCTTGAACATAGTGTAGAAGTGGAGTCAAGTATCCCTGCCAAAAGCTCTGCCCCAGTGCTGCCTATATGTTGGGAGCCGGAAATTGCAACATGTGCAGTACCAGTAAGGATGCCTGTACCACAGAAAATCATGGAAACAAGGTATCCATTAAGAATACCTTATGTGCATTCACAAAGATATAATGGCCTTTGGACAAAGTCCCAGAAGAAGTGTGAAAATGAGTGAAAGAGGAGACTGGTGATGTCATGCGGATCAGATGATGACGCACCTGGAAAAGATGCATGAGGCAGATAAACCTAGACATTCTATAAGCTCTGAAGAGGAGGTGGTAAAGATGAGCAACATTTTGGGCTCGAGATGAAGATGATCATGCTACAGAAACACTGAAGAATATGTGAATCAGTTTACACTTGTACAGATGCAGTAACACAAGTAGACAAAGTGATCGTAAGGCTGGCTACGTTTTGAATAGTTTTGCGGTGATGCGCCAATGTATAATACATAGGAATGTATACAACCTGGATAATCCACAGTGCACTTTAAGCAAGGCTGAAACCCCGTAATTGAAAAGAGTTTTCAGTGTGGCGCAGTTGGAAAATAACTAAAGGCGATGGTGAAATACAAGAAAGGCTTGGCTGCCCCAGCACCAGGAAGACAAGGCCACTGTGAGCCTGGGTGTCCATTCAGTAGTAACATGAACGTAAGAACGAAACAAACTTCTGTTTGAAATGAAATGGAAAAACACTGAAGGCGTCAAGAGTTCACCATTTAATAGAAATAAATGCTGCAAAAGGCTTGAAAATGCGGTTTCTCAGTCACAAGGTCAGATCAAAATAGACATTGGGTCGAGCTACACCAAAACCAAGAAGATACTCCCTTTATTTCACAGGCACAGAGAGCTTCTACAATGCCAAGTTCAAAGCCTAATTGACTGGCAGACTGCAAGAGTCATGATAGATGTGGGGCTAATTGGAAGTGGAGGCATGATCACGCCGACCTTCCATGCACCTGGTATGGTAGCCTGCGTGCTGATAGTGTGTGGAATATTCCAGAAGGGTGTACAGGTGCCAAACCAATGTTAGAGGGCCATGTATCTAAGAGCCCTATAGTTTGTATAACCAATGAAGTATTGAGTATTAGAGTGACACGAAAGTTGATTTGCACTAGGATGGGCTTAGCTGCCCACCTGACAGTAGAAACCCAATCACTTCCACTGTCAGTATGGAACATATTCTTAGATGTTCCCTGTAATCCATTACATCCCCAAGTAGGTTTTTGTAGTTTGCCAGATAGTGTGACATCACTTATAAGGAATTTTGATTATAAAAGTTGTGTTTTTTATGAGATGCGCCGAGAGAAATTGAGCAAACGTCCGCTGATATTCGTTGTAACTCCCTATTTTAGACAACAGCAAATAAAACAGCATTGAGTTTTGCCAACTTCCTGAGTCGGTTTGATTATTGATGTTTGAGTAAGTTCTGCATCCCCATTCATCTCAAAGTATTGCTACCTCATCTTAAAGGGCCCTTGGTCTTGGTAGCAGAGGATGGTTTGAGGTCCGGCGACCCAGTAGGTTTCTAAGGGTCTCTGAAATATTGGATGTCCTTCACCATTTAGCTCGAGGATCGCAAGGCTTCCTGTGGATACCAGCCACAACAAAATGTTGCAAGAAAACGAAGCAGATGGGACGGGTCCCTCTTTCACGGAATTCCCCTCCCGGTTTCAACAGGCAGCTGAGCGGACCGAAGGCTAAGGTGATAGGTTGAGGAGGAGACGATCCCGAGGGCCAGGAGCTGAAAAGTGAGTGGAGTAGATTAAGAGAGCTGGCAAAGCATAACTGTGTATTAAATGGGGAAAGTGATAATGGGGAAAGAGTAATAGAGGGTTGGAGGGTTATTTGAGGTAATGACAAAGAGCATCAAGTAGAAGTATTTAGTTGTGGATGAGGAGCGATCCATACAGATAAGCCTAGAATCCTACATCCAGGGACGTCTAGAAGGAATTTGTCTTAAAACCCGAGCGTGTGAAACTAGGCTGCGCACAAATAGACTTGTTGAGGAGACAATTCACACTCCGATCAGAGTCATTATTAGGGGTGAGGGAAGCCACAAAGAGCGTTCGAGGAAGTATATGTGGGCTGGCCAGTCTGTCTGTCTGTCTGTGTAATTGTATACATTACATGTGATAAAGAAATGATGAAATGTCAAAGAGCGACAACCCATAATGTGTGGTAAAAGGCTGAGAGTAGATTATTTATTTATTTAGTTGATAAAGGTATTGACCAAAACGGGTAAACTGAAGTAAAGGGAGACATAGAGGTTGGAGCTGCGCCGATTGGTGCACGCTCACATTGTGTTCGTTTTCAGAAAAAGTATTTTCTGTGTAAAAATATGTTAATTATTGACAGTCAATTGTGACTTGTAATGATGGAAGATGTTACTCCACTTATGCACCTGTGCAAAGCTGCCAAAACACACACCCAAGCTTAAACAATATAGTGCAGAATGGGTTAAAGACACGGCAGATAAGATGTTCATGCCACGCCGACAAGGGGGATCACTGGCAAAAGCAGTTTTGCAACACATGTCCACATACTTGCACACAGCGTACACAGGAAATTAGTTAGAAAAAAAGGTTAGCTAGTTTAGAGCTTTGGAAGATGTACCAGGAGGAAAGGAAAGACCCGCCTCTTGAAGACTGGATGCTTATCCAGTTTAAAGAGAGGGGTGACAAGAATTTTGTTCCCCCGTTCACGCCTGAAGACAGTGATGACAGTACAAAAGATGAAGGAATATATCCATTAAGAGAGCTTAAGGCAGCGGCAGCATATAGTAATCCGACTCATGAGCCGCCTGCATATAGAAGTGATGAAAGTCCAGAAAAAAACTCCAGAAAGGGATGTGATCTCTAAAATCCCACGGGACAAAGAGAGAAGTGAACAACTGGCTTTGACTCTAGATATAGAATGGGAAATAAAGAGATGGAAAGGAGAAAAAGATAAAGCTGATGAGATAATGCTCATACAGAATGAACGGATGGGTGATCAGATATTGCTCAAACTTGATGGGAAGAGCATTGAGGAAGTACGGCAAGGGGAAGATCAAAATGAGCAAGATAGAAAAGACAGGGAATGAGAGAAACGATTAAAGGAAGACAAGGCTAAAAGGAAGAGTAGACAGAAGCGAGAGCAACTGTATCAGGAAGAGCAGTTAAGAAAGGAAGATAGGGCAGAGGAACAATGAAAATATGATAACAGGCAGAGTGCAATTGAAGAACGAGACAGGCTAGAAAAGAAGAGAGAAGAAGAGGAAAAACAGAAATTGAGAGAGAAAAGAATGCAAAGACGAAGAGACGAAGAGGTGCTTAGGGAAAATGAGAGGAGAGACGCTAAGAGACAGGAGGAAGAGAGGGTTAAGAACCAAAAGGCATTTGATGAGGAGGTGGAACAAAAGAGAAGACAGAGAGTGCGTTACATTGATTGCATTGAAAAAGAGCTAATGGAACCAAATAAAGTAGTAGTATGGGAGGACATAAAGGAGTTCTTCCCATTGCAAGAACCGATGCCAGGGCCAGGGCCCTCCAGGGTAAACCTAGAGGAGGATTTTGAGATGCAAGATATAAGAGATGTAATTGACAAGGTTTATCGAGAGATGAGGACAAAAGGTGAATTAAAAAATAAAGTGAAAGATGATGGATTTGAGATTTCCCAGTCATGAGGTAAGGAAGGAAGCTTGTTTAGCTTCGAACACAGAGCTTTGTCTTTTGACGGGCTAACTCTAAACAGAGACGAGAAAGAGGGCAGCCACATGAGGTGGGGACAAGACATGTCAGACAAAGACAGGTAAACTTTACGTGGGGAAGAGGGAGCTGGTGCATGCAGTTCCGAAGGATGTTTTACAACAGATAAAGAGGTTAGATGGTCTGATCTGGACCTAGCTAAGCCAAGGATGCCAGAATTTATGGTGCAGCCAGATCGACCTCAAGGGCGATCCCATTGTGTAAGGGGGGATTCACCACCATATGTGAGTAGACTAAGGTCATTGCCAGGAATAAGGCGATCAGGAACCATTGTCCCTACTATGGATATGAAAATTATATAGATTGGACCAGCAGTAATGGGATGACACAAGCTTCTAAACTCATTCAATAGATATTACAAATTTTATTAAATGATTCAAATATATCAATACGCATACATTTGTATTTCACACCAAATGATACTAAAAAGCATTAATGCTTACTTAAAACATCATAATTCACAAAGTTTCATACCTCATATCCAAACATTCTCATCCTTCATTCATACATGCATACATAAAACCTTCACAGCTTCCTATTTCCTAGTGTAACTATTATTCAGTGTTACACTTTATATTACATTAGTCACTGATTCACACATATCTGACCCTGTCCATAATCATAGTGTCATATACAGTTGATTAAAATGTTTACAACAGTTCATAGGGCCTCATTACGAGGTAGGTGGTAAGGGTTTACCGGCACCAGTAAGGACACCGGTGCTGGTAATCCCTTACCACCCTATTCTGAGGTCCCTTAGCGGGTGCCTTCCTTAACGCCTGGTTTTACCAGGCGTTATGGAAGGGACCCATTAAGGGACTTCAGAGCTAATAATTAGCTCCATCCCCATTCCCATTGAGCCCTATAGTGGCTCGAATGGGAATGGGGAATAGTTCCCGGAATGGGGACTTACCGGGTCCTCCAAGGTTGGAATAACCCAGTAAGTCCCTATTTCGGGAACCCGGACCCGGAATGCGGTAAGGGGGTAGCCATGGTGCTAATAACACCATGGCTTCCTCCTACCTCGTAATGAGGCCTTTAGAGGCTACACGTGTTTCGGTCAATGGACAACAACACTGTCCTTTTCTTCTCAAGACCTTCTTCAGGACGTTCGGCAAAAATGTAAATGTATTGCCCCTCAAGGACTGGAATAAGCCAATCACATCCTCGTATATCAACTCCGGAGATGCAGCAAGAGATGCTGGTCTGAATCCCTTAAAAATACCTAACAACTTATTTTGGTAGGTCAATCCACATTCCAAGTGCAGGAATCAGCCACACACTCTTATGTACACCATAATCAATAACCGTTTTCCTTTGTTTTTCACCTCTGTGTCCACCCTCTAGTTCCAACTCAAGTGGGTGGTTCTTGTCTAAAAAAGTATAATTACTCCACTATATCTTGCTTATGGAGTCAGACATTTCCTGGCATTCTTCTTGCAAGATGTTAAAGCCTGCCAAAGTTCTTTTTACTGATGATCAACAAAGCACAAACATTCTACTGCGAGTTCAATCCACTATGGCTAGGCAGACGATGGAAGCCGATTGCCATTTTGGGATTTTCGTAGTTTCCCTTGTTAGAAAAAGGAGGGGCTGGACTGCAGTATATTCCATGGCCCCAAATGGACAAGGATAATCTAAGGTGCAAACTCCCGAGTGTGACTTCGGCTATTGGAAAATGGATCTATGAATTAAAAAAAATTACAGATGGAAACACTAAGGGTGTTCTAGCAGCTATTATTGGGGAATGGGCTGATGACATTTGGACAAGAGCAGGGTATGCAAGTGTTACAGCACAGAACACAGCGCATGACGATGCACTGTTCAATAATTGTAGAGCGGCAGTCTGGAAAGCGCTCAGATTACAATATCCTGATATGTCGGATATGGGCGCTATAATGGCACGGAAAATGCAGGAAGGGAAAGATCCACTTGCTTACATTCAAGATTTTCAAGAGCAACAGTCTTTGGGAACTCGAGAGCCCTGGGGAAAATCTATATCTGTATTCTATCATATTTTATGTCAGGAGTTGCCAGACCAATGACAGAGACAGCTCAATAATCTGGTGGATATGGAAGCAAAACCTTGGCCAGAAATAGAGCTGACCATCGCACATCATTGCCGATTGTTGCAAGAGAAAAATCAAAAGAGTGAGGATGCTAGGAAGCTCGAGGAAGCTAAGTTAGTGGAAACTGTCGAAGTATGCTATAATAAGGGTTAAGCTGACTAGTGGAGAAGGGGCAGGATCACAGCAAGTATCAGGTACGCCACAGGTGAATAACCAACGGCAGTTTGATCGAGGAAGGAACACATTTATACCAAGAGGTAGGGGACGCTTCTGCAGAAGAGGAGGCTTTCAAAATAATCAGGGAAACTTTCAGAGTAATCAAGAAAGTTTTCAAAATAACCAAGGCAGTAATCAAGGCATGCACTAGGGCAAGTTGTAAGATTCCCTCCTGTATGTTGGACATGTGGAATGACAGGACACATCACGTGAACATGTGTGAGTTAAGGGTATGTACAGAATGGGCAATTCTCAAGAGGGGGGAAAGCTTACCCTCCAGCATATAGCCCACAAAGCAGGGATGGGTTCACCCAAGATCCGACAGTGAATCAAACACAGGACAGGCATCGCCAGCACAGCAGGCTTTGCAACCATAGCAAGCACCATTATCTGCTGCAAGGGCAGTCACAGCATGCACCCATGCAGATACAGGAGTGCGCAAACACAGGACAGGTGTTGACTCCTAGGAAATGGGGTGTCACTGTCGCGGGTGGAAATCCTTTTACAGGTACAGGAATAAGTATGTAACCACAATAGGACAACTCACTGGGTGACTTGATGTGTTCAGTACTATTGTTGATGCCTAATCCTCAAGAGGAACCAAGGGTTGACGTCACGATAGGAGGCAAATCCTTTTCTTTTTTAGTAGACACTGGGGCAACTCGCTCATGTATACGAGAGGGAAAATATTCATTATCGGGTAATGCCATGAATGCTCAAGGGTTCTCAGGAGCTACAAGTAGAGTTCCTTTTACTGAGAAATTGCCAGTCTCTATGGGAGGATGTGATATGTCTGTTCCGTTATTGTAGTCTAAACAGATACCGGTAAATATTCTTGGTAGAGATTTGATGACAAAGCTAAATATGACAATTTCCTTCACTTATGAGGCATAGTTTGTTCAACACCAGGAATACATTATTTAAACGTGGGCACATTTATCATGGCATTTACAGGACAAATAGCTATGTGTAGAGCTCCACTAGAGCCAGAAGTCTTTCACTATGGGGTACACATTTTGTTAAAATGGCTCCCGGGTTTAGTGGGCAAGGTTATGAGAATACCTGATGAATTTTTGTTCAGGCCTCAGATTCCCATGGATGAAGAGGGGGCACATATTTTTCCCTTAGAGTTACAGGCAGCTGTAATGTGAGAGGAGTTGGCCATGCTTGAAGGGTTTGATGATGGTAGACCATGGAGAACAGTGATTGCTATTGGGGAAGGGTATAAATTGACCGACGTCAATGACGAGGATATGTTTGCAGATGACCCGTTAGATGACAAAGTAGTGTTTGAAATGAGCATTACATATTGGATCAGGACAGAGAGACGAGAGATCCCTCAGAAAATGATGATAGTGCGGCAGCGTCCCGTATTTTTTGATCAAGATATGGAAAAAGAGCCAACTTCTTTATGGACTACAGGCCCTTATGAAGTAGGCCTATTAAAAAGGGTGGGAGAAGTCAAGATTAAGCTGAAGCCAGGAGCAATTTTACCTCTAGCAAGACAGTACCCTATGTCTCCAGAAACAGATGAGGGAATTTTTAAAAGTATATCAGCCATGATGGATCATGGCATCTTAGTGACATCAGAGTCACCATGCAATGCCGCAGTGTACCCTATCAAAAAATCAAAGGAGGGTCATCACATTTAATTCAGGACATGAGGCCGATTAACCAGATTGTAGAGGCAGAGTTGTCTCTACTTCCAAATCCATCAACAATTCTATGTAGTATCCAGGTTGAGGTGTGATATTTCATGGTGATTGACTTGAAAAATGTGTTTCTCTCAATCCCGTTACATAAGGTTTCTCAAGATCTGACGTAATTTACGTTCCATCAGACTAAGCTGAAAAGTACAAGATTGCCCCAGGGGTATTGTGAGTCTCGATCGATTTTCAATAGGATCCTGCAGATGGACATAAGCAATATTGATTTGCCAATTGTCTTGTTGAAATACGTAGGTGAAATTTTAGTCTGCAGCACGTTGGAAGAGGAGTGCTGACGGGATTCAATTCAGCTAATGATTATTTTAGCAGAGAAAGGATATAAAGTGGACAAAGAGAAATTGCAGTATTGCCAGGAAGAGGTGTTGTCAGTTAATCTCACATGAAGGAAAGAAGGTTACTCCTAAAGGAACTGCAGCAATTTTGAAAACAGCAAAACCACACACAATAAAGCAAATGCAACAGTTTTTAGGACTGTGCAAATATGTTAGGGCATGGGTATTCGATTATAGTTCTTACACAAGACCATTGTTTCAAGCCCTGAAAAAGACACAAGTGAATCAGGAAAAAAATGAATGGACTGAGGAAATGGAGGAGGGGTTTGATGAACTAAAAAAGGAGATATGCACAGTGCCAGTTTTGTGAATTCCCAATTATTCTGAGGAGTTTTTGTTATTCTCGCATACAAATGAAACAGTTATGACAGCAGGACTTACACAGAGAACCACATTGGGGTACAAGCATTTGGTATATTACAGTGGGATTTTGGACCCAGCAATGAGGTGTCACTTCCCTTGCAAACAATCATTGACAGCCGCCGCGTTCACATTGAAAAGTCTGCAACCATATTAATGGGGTGCTAAATGATGTTATTTGTCAAGCATGCTTTGTATGGTGTTTTGGAGAAACCTAAAGGTACACTTACATCTCAAAGAGCTTCTGCTTATGAAGTATCATACCCAGCGATCAAAATATTAAGGTGTAAAATGGTGAACCCTGCCACGTTTGTAGCCGAACCACTGGCAGAGGACGAACAAGTGCATGATTGCTCGAACTATGAGGAATTCTATGATGACATCCTGAGAGTTAAAGAAAATGCTCTTGCTGCAGGAGAGATTCTCTTCATTGACAGTTCTTCAAGGATCGATCAAACTGATGAAGAAAGGCATTCAGGTGCCGCTGTAATAAAGTACAAGGCTAATGGGGAATTTGAAGTAATGGCCAGTGCAAGTCTACGTCTCACTTTTCAGCAAAGGCTGCAGAATTAGTGTTGCTGATTGTTGCACTTGAAAAACATGCAGACCAGGAAGTAACAGTGTCCAGTGACTCCGCCTATGTGACGTCGACCGTACACGCAGGGCTAGCATGTTGGAAAATTAGGGGCTACCTCTGAGTGGACGGCACTCTAGTGCAACACGCTGCTTTATTGGACAGGCTTATTAAGGCACTACAACTCCCAGTAGCCATTGCAATAGTTAAATGCACAGCAAACACTAAAAGAACAGACTTTGGGCCTCATTACACAGTAGGCAGTAACCATGGCGCTATTAGCGCCATGGTTGCCGCCAGTATTTTACCGTGTCTGCCTTGGTGGATGGCGGAATTACAGCCCTACTCCAAGGTGAGCGGGGGCGGTAATTCCCCATTCACCAAGGCACTTCCCCATTCCCATTTTTGCCCCCATAGGGCATAATGGGAATGGGGAAGGCGCTAAATACGGTACCGCAAAATGTGGTACCGTAATTAGCTCCAAGGTCCCTTTGCGGCACCCTACTTTAATGGCTGGTAAAACCAGCCGTTAAGGTCGGATCCCGCAAAGGGAATTTGTAGTAAGGCGGTAAGGGTTTACCGGTACCGGTGCCCTTACCGATACCGGTAAACCCTTACCGCCTAACGTGTAACAAGGCCCTTTATCTCATGCAGGAATCAAGCCGTGGACGAAGAGGAAAAAAAGGTTGCATATTCATCTGACATAATGTGTTTTGACACGGCTGATGTGAAAGAGAAAATGGTTGTGTTGATGGTTGTGAATGAAAGGTTTAATCACTTATCTAGGACGCAATTTATGGAACTTCAGGGTGAAGCCCCACAGGAAGAGAAAGATGTGTGAACATGGAAGGGGTGTTCTTTATCTACTTCCGAGGCACTATGGCGAGTAAGACCGCACTGGTAAACCGGTGATGCCTGTAGCCTTAATAAGGGCGGCATTAGAACAGCTACACTACCCTGCGCATGTCACTAGGGGGAGGCTTGCAGAAACCATTGCAGAGGACTGGTTCGTACCAAACCTGTTAAAAAATGTTGCTTTTTATGTAGTAAATTGCATAGTATGTAAAAATGTACTGCTGGGCACATGTTGCGAACAGTCAGAGGAGTAATTCCTTGACCAAATGGTCCTTTTCAGCATTTACATATTGACTATGTTGACATGCTGCAGGTTTGTAATGGATATAGGTATATGATAGTGGTGGTGTGCCCCTTCTCTATGTGGATCAAGGCCGGTCCATCCACACACTCTGACGTCACTTGTGCTGCAATGTTTTTAGTTTGAGAAGTATTTCCTAGATGGGGAATATGTGAGGTGCTGAGATCAGATAATGGCCCCCATTTTGAGAATGAGGTGTTAGAACAAATTAACTTCTTGCTTGGTATAAAGCACACATTTTCTTCTGCTTATCACCTGCAAGTGAACGGGATACGTGAGAGACTCAACGGGTTGCTTAAAGAGAGAATAACCAAACTAAAACTGACACTGAAAAGGGGTGGCTGCATAATCTGCCCCTTGCATTATATGCATTAAGAAATCACCGTAGCTCAGACCACCACCTCACACCCCATTAACTAGTTACAGAGAGGTGAATGAAAACGCCTCTAACTCCTCCATCTAGGACTGGGATTGGTGTCCAGACAACTGCACAATTGTTAGGTGATGAGCTACATATGTACTTAACATGTATTGTAAAACGGCTAGTATCTCTGTCATTTCAGATCAAGTCAAGCGGTCAGGGTGTCGGTCTCGGAACACAGATAAAGACCATAAACCAACCACAAATCAAGAATTACCTGTACCTAGACTTTTTCTTGGAGATCAAGTAATGACCAGAAACTTTACACGAAAGTGGCATGAGCCTGGTTTCTACGGCCCTTTCATAGTAGAGGACATGACTCTATCAGCAATTAAGGTCCAAGAGCGATGAGCTTGGATACACCAAGGGGACTTGAAAGTCTATGCTGGAGAGGCTGCATCCCCCCATCCCTTTCGGAAGCTGGTCAAGGTGAAGAAGTTCAGCATGCGCAGACTTGATCGATGACGAGAAAGAAGGACGCAGAGACTGTCCAGCAGAAAGATAAACAGGTACAATTGGATTGTGGCTCCCCCGGAACACTCGTTTATCTTATAAGCAAGGAGTGAAAAGCCATTTTTTCTTGAGCCATCGAAACTTTGCTGGCATTGGAATGTAGAGTGCAAAAGAAAAATAGAACATGCCAGATCTGGACTTTATTTTTGACGATTGGAAGAGGGAGCAGATCCTGGATTCACTTCTTACGGAATTTCTGTTTGGAGGAGCCTATGGTTCTGTCTGGTGCTGATATATACAGACTACTTCTTGCTGTCTTCATATTTATACTCAGAACTTACCCCACTCTTGCTGGGAGGAGCACTGACATGCATGCTTTTCTCTAGGATCCTAAGAATGACCCGGTTATTAGACGCTTATTGGCAGCAATAATGGAGCAGATAAGACTATTACCTGAGCATCTTACTGGAGGTACGTATGGTCCTGTCTAACAATGATGCCCACAAACTACTTGCTATGAGCTTTTACTATTTGCTTCAAGTTCATCCTTACCTTGTTTGCCGTGAAAGCAACACTTTTGTGTTCATGCGAGAGCCTATAAATCATCCAGCATTCAGCCAGTTACTTGTGGAAATCGTTGAACAGATTCAACAATTACTGGAGCATTTGATAAGTTTGCCTGAATACAATTATTTTTTTCCTTCCTTAAAAAGTAATCACAGGCAAACATGTTTTCCAAAGAGCATATTGTAGGTCCTAAAAGTGAACAGAGTCAACGACGAGTGGAAAGGCGTTGATGGAGGAGCATCATGTATTGGTGTATAATATATGCCTGTTCTATGTTTATCATTATTCTATATTTCTTTGGTCCTAAGAAAGAATTGGTCCATTTGGTTCTCCCACTCTAGTTACCTTGGCAGAACTAGACATTGTGAGACAGCCAAGGCCTTAAGTAATTGTCCCTACTCCAGTGGCTCATGCAGAGGTATTATTGCATTGAATTAAATGGGAAATAAACAGAAGACTCAATTGTCAAGGTAAAACTGATGAAGAGGTCCGAAGCTGCAAAGAAAGAGGCCAGATGCAGATCTGGGGAACAGTGCTTTCTCCAGATGGGTGACAAATGGCTCAAGGCTTCCCTTTGGAGGGAGGTCCGTTTTTTATTTACTTTATAGTCATTATAGGGAGAATCATTTGGCAAGAATGAAACAGAGACCTAAGAGAAGTGCAAGGGAGGAAGATCATGAATTGAATGATTATTTGGACAGTACTGCACATTTGGGTAGAAACATGTGGTAAAGAGAACCTCTGAGGAGGATTGCTATGTATGTGCACTCCTGCCGTATGCTATGGGGAAGTCTAAGGTATTCATAGCTATTGAAATAGATGTTCAGACTGCACATTGCCTCACTCACCTTGCACTCTGCCTCACAAAAGGTCAATTTCAGGGCCACACAGCATCTTTGATATGGGTAACTGTAACGCTCACCTGATTCTCGCAGAGGCGCCGTTCTTGACTGGGCGACTACCGTATCTTCAAAGGTGATGTGCAGCACCCGGTTGGCTCTTTGGGCTGGACCTCTGTGCCCTGTATGCCTGACGTGCAGAGAAGATGTCTGCAGATAGAAAATACGGGGTTAATGAACTGGGGTTATTGGGGTGTCCCTATCTCTTTCCTCTTCTCCTCTCCTGTAGACCCCCACAGGTTAACGCTCTCACCTTAGGTAAGTGAATGCCGAGCTCTCCATCTGCCTCGGGGCAGGGTGCTGTAACCAGTTTCTTCACTGGATAGGTAGCGCAGGCCTCTTGACTTCAGAGGACTGCTGTCCGTCGTTTACTGCACGAACGGTAAGTTTCGAGTAACTCAAATGTCTTTAAAGTCTTTAATAATGATGTCTCTTGTTTTGCAGGGTTCCGGCGATGGCGGATGACGGGCTGAAGTGAGTTGAAGATGGAGCCCGTGTGATGAATAGAAGCGCCTGGAAGCACGTAAGTAAGCGCTTGTTGCCAGCTTCACGATGCGCTCTAACTGTCTTTTATTTTGCAGGTACAAGTTCGGAGCGGCTGCAGGGTGCCGGGAAACCCACTGGGTTAGATGTGGAAAGGAGTAATGGCACGTGAGTATTAAAGTTCCCCAATGTCTTTAAACGCACCTTGTTTTGTCTTTCAGATGCGGGATGCATCGCCGACGGCCTCCGGAGCGTGCGAAGAGTTGGTAAGCTTTTGTCTTTCAGATGCCGGAATGCAGTGTGAAGACCTCCTGAGCGCACGAAGAGTAGGTAAGCCTTTGCCTTTCAGATGCCGGAATGCTAACCTGTTCTTTCTTGTCTTTATAGGAGTTGCTGAAGGCTGGATTCAGGATGGTAAGCCTTTTTCCTTAGGCCCAGGACCGGATGCAGAAGACACGATGAGCGTTCTGCTGCAGAGGGTGCAGAATAACGCAAAGCAAGATTCATCCACCGGGTGTGGTTTAAATAGCCTCTTGTAGTGCTTAGGTCTCCTTCCACAGCCACGCCTAAGTAAGAAAAGAGTTCCTGGTAAGAAAAGAGTTCCTGCCTTCCAGAAGAGTTCCAGTGTTCTGAATCTAGGGAGTGGCTCCAGCCCCACCCAACAGGAAAAGTAGTTCCAAACAGAAGAGGATCAGAGACTCAACTGGCAGGCAAGTAAGCAGCATGGTCTGCTGCAGGTAAGTCCACCCAAACATTATGAGCCCGGCGCTTCCAGCGCTGGGACTGGGCATATTTATGAGCCTGGTGCCACTGGCGCCAGGACTGGGTCCAAAAGGTCCCAATTGGGACTGGTTGGCACTCGGAACCTGGGTTATGGATCTGCTTCCAAGGGAGTTGGGAAAACCCTGACCTTTTGGAAGCAGAGACCATGACAGTACCCCCCCTCAAGGCCCCTCCCAAACCGGGCTTCTCCGGGGGTTTTGGCTTGTCAGGAAATGTTCGGTGAAATCTTTTGATTAGGCGAGGAGCGTGGACATATTCAGCAGGTTCCCAGGATCTCTCTTGGGGGCCGTAACCTTTCCAGTCAATTAGGTAGAATAGTTTAGATTTGGAGATCTTGGAGTCCAGAATGCTTTTGACTTCAAACTCGAGTTCTCCATCAACTAGGATAGGTTTTGGAGATTTGGTTAGTCGGGTTTGAGGTTGTACGGGTTTTAATAGAGAGACGTGGAAGACCGGATGTATCTTCATGTGCGGGGGCAAGTCCAACTTGACCGCTACTGGGTTTACTATGGTAGTGATGGAATAGGGACCAAGGTATCTTGGGTTGAATGTGCGTGGCCCTTTTAGAGATAGATATTTGGTGGATAACCAGACTTGATCCCCTACTTGGTAGTGAGGGGCTTCCTTCCGATGTTGATCTGCTCCTTTCTTGTATTGTTCTTTAGCCCTTTGAAGGTGAGAAACAGCTTCCTTAAAGGCTTGGGTGATTGTAGAATGCAGGTAGTCTACTGCTGGTGTTTCAAGATCTTGGAGGGGATCCAACTCCGAGGTTCGAGGGTGACTGCCGTACAAAAGAAAAAACGGGGTTTTCCCAGTTCCCGAATGGACAGAGTTATTGTAGGCATACTCGGCTATCCAAAGGATATCTTTCCAAGTGTTTTCAGTTTGTTGCAGCATGCAGCGTAAATACTGTTCCAGAGTTTGATTGGTCCTCTCGGTTTGTCCGTCGGTCTGAGGGTGGTGACTGGTCGATAGTCTCACATCAATTTGAGCCGACCGACAGCAACTTCGCCAAAAATGAGAAATAAATTGACTACCTCGATCCGAAATTAGAACCGAAGGAAAACCGTGCAGTCGGACGATGTTTTCGAGAAATTCTCGGACCAGAGTTGCTGCTGTTGGCAAGCCTTTGAGCGGAATGAAATGCGCCATCTTGGAGAATAAGTCCACGATTACTAGAATCGTATTGTATCCGGAGCATGGAGGTAGATCGGTGATGAAGTCCATAGAAAGCGTATGCCAAGGGTGAGGTGGGATGTCAATAGGGCGTAAGAGGCCTGCTGGTCTTTCCTTTTGACTCTTGTTTTGGGTGCATACTCCACAGGACATTATAAAGTCTCTGATATCTTTTTTCCAAGACGGCCACCAGAAGTAGCGCTTGATCTTTTCTGAGGTCTTGGCTATACCGGGATGACCTTCCATTAAAGAGTCGTGATAACAAGAGATTACTTTTTTCTGTAAATCTGTGCTGGGTAGGTATAATCGTTCTTGGAAATACAATAAATTGTCCTTTACTGCAAAGTCCTTTCCCTGCAGATGCCAATTCTGTATGTCTGCTGGAGTTACAAGTTGCCTGGCTTTATCCTTAACTTCCTCTATGGATTCTGTGGCGATTACACCCAGAATTCTTTGTTCGGGAATGATTGGTACAGGTTTAGGGTTGATCAAGTGTTCTTCCACTCCCATCCGAGAAAGGGCATCGGCTTTACCGTTCTTTGTACCAGGTCGATAGGTAATTATGAAGTCAAACTCGGCAAAGAATAATGCCCAACGGAGTTGTCTAGAGGATTGGGCTTTTGCGGTTTTCAAATATTGCAGGTTTCGGTGATCCGTAATCACAGTAACGGTGTGTCGGGCCCCCAGCAGATAATGCCGCCAAGCCTTAAAGGCAGACTTGATAGCCAGAAGTTCCTTGTCAGTAATCGTGTAATTGACTTCAGGAGGCGAGAATTTGCGGGACCAAAATGCCACGGGATGCAACTGATTGGTTACCGGGTCCTTTTGTGATAGAACTGCCCCCATGGCAAGGCTTGAAGCATCAGTTTCCACGATGTAGGGGAGTTCGGGGCGAGGGTGTTTTAAGATTGGTGCAGAGATAAATTTAGTCTTCAAATCCTGGAAAGCTTGTTCCGCCTCGGTAGACCATTCAAAACGTTTGTTTTTCTTTAACAAGGCAGTGATGGGCTGGACTATTCGAGAGAACTCGGGGATAAACCTGCGGTAAAAGTTAGCGAAGCCTAACATGCTTTGCACACCTTTTACGGAGGATGGTGATGGCCATTTGAGAACTGCATCGACCTTCTTTGAATCCATACGCACTCCGCCAGGTGATAATATGAATCCCAAGAATTCAACTTCAGTCACGTTGAAAACACATTTTTCCAACTTAGCGAAAAGTTTGTGTTGACGCAATCTTTCGAGGACCATTTTCACGTGTTTCCGATGTTCAGATTCCGATGAAGAATAAACGAGAATGTCGTCGATATAAACAACAACACACACATCTATGAGCTCTCTGAGGACATC
This sequence comes from Ambystoma mexicanum, assembly GCF_040938575.1. Taxonomy (NCBI): domain Eukaryota; kingdom Metazoa; phylum Chordata; class Amphibia; order Caudata; family Ambystomatidae; genus Ambystoma; species Ambystoma mexicanum. The sequence continues at coordinate 349,852,544 of NC_090922.1, forward strand.
GTTCATAAAATATTGAAAGGCGGCTGGTGCATTGCAAAGTCCGAAGGGCATGACCTGATATTCAAATAGCCCATACTTGGTGCGGAAGGCCGTCTTCCATTCATCGCCCTCTTTTACTCGTACCAAGTGGTAAGCTCCTCTAAGATCCAGCTTTGTATATATGCATGCTTTTCTGACTTGGTCCAGGAGTTCAGGGATCAAAGGTAACGGATATCTATTCTTAACGGTGATCTGGTTCAGGGAGCGATAATCGATACAAGTTCTAAGGTCTCCTTCCTTTTTTGGAACGAAGAACAAAGCTGAAGAGGCAGGGGACTTGGAAGGACGAATAAACCCATTTGCCAGGTATTGATCCAGGTATTGTCGAAGGTGAAGGTTCTCAGGCTCGGTGAGGGCATAAATTCTACTACAAGGAGGAGTAGATCCAGGTATCAGGTCTATCTGGCAGTCATAAGACCTATGAGGAGGTAGAGAGTTAGCCTGCTCCTTCCAGAAAACATCTTGGTATTCTAGGTATTCGGGAGGTAACTGGGGAGTCTCTGAAGAAATTGCTGCCAGTGCAACATCAGGTGGAGGGTGACAAGTAGAGACACATTCTGGAAACTGGACCGTTCTTGCTCGCCAATCGATCAGAGGATTGTGTTTCTCTAACCAAGGTATTCCTAGAATAATCTGGAACTGAGGGGCCTTGATCACATCGAACACGATCTTCTCATGGTGTCCATCTTGACTTACTAGCGTCACCTCTTGAGTGGTATGCGTTACTGGCCCGGAGGCTATCTCCGTACCATCCACCGTAGTAATGACGTCCTTTACAGCCTTGGGACAAAGAGTTAGATTCATCCTCAAAACCATTTCATGATCCACATAATTGCCGATGGCACCGCTGTCGACGTAAGCTTCAATTGCATGTAATCGATCCGGATTATCAGGGCTAATGAGGACCATAGGTATCACGAAATGCGAGGTCACGGAACTGGTTTTCACGCTCGGCAAGAGGACCTCTATTCTTGTCGGGCGAGGTCGTTTCCCTGCTCAGAGTTTGTAACTGTGGTAACTGCAGCTCCTACTGACTTCTTGGCAGGTTTCACCGGACAGTCTCGAAGAAATTGCCCTGAGTTTCCGCAATATAGGCATAATTGCAACTGTTTTCTCCTTTCCCGCTCCCTTTGTGTTAGAGGACCTTTCAGACCCCCTATTTGCATGGGTTCCCCGGAGTCTACTCCTTTGGATGGAGTTGGCGGTTTGGAAAATACTCGAGCATCAAACTTGGAACGATCGGCCTTCCTGTTCTGCAGTCTGTGATCTATTTGAACGACCAAGTCTATATAATCCGAACAGTCTTGTGGGGGATTCACTACTTGGGCTAAAACGTCTTTGAGCTCTCCACGTAGACCTCTATAAAACAGCGTAATCCTTTTGTCCTCAGGCCATTGAGTTTCCACTATTAGTCTATTGAAAGATGCAATATAAGCCAAAAGGTCTTGATTACCCTGTCGCAACGAAAGAAGCTCATTGTCCAAGGCCTGCCCCTGTGCATGTCTTGCGAACAGTTTTTCCATACTAAGCTGAAAGGCTTGAAAATCATGGAGAACCGGATCATCTTGATTAACTAGAGGGATCGACCAGTCTGCCGCATTGCCACTAAGGTACGAAAGTACAAAAGCTACTTTAGCTTGATCAGTTGGAAAGGCTGCTGGCCGGCATAAGAAGTGCAACCGGCACTGATTGATAAATACAGCAAACCTCTTTGGGTCACCAGAAAATCGTTCGGGCGGAGCCAGAGGTACATTCCCAGGTAGGTTGATCTGTACTGGATTCATAGAGGATGTTGAAGGAAGATTTGCCCCTGATGCGGGTAGCGGGGTCTGTCCGGCTTGTGACTGAAGCAATTGTCTAGCAAGATCATCTGTTCTCTCCTTGGAAATAATTAGTTCCCTTCTTAGAGTGTTCGTTTCCTGACGAGCTGCATGCACTTCTGCCCTTAGTTCCCCAAGTAACCGGGCTAGGTGGTCAGTATCCGAGGTTTCCATAGCGCCTGGGCGAGAGTTTTGCGGTAGGCTTTGCGTTCTGTAACGCTCACCTGATTCTCGCAGAGGCGCCGGTCTTGACTGGGCGACTACCGTATCTTCAAAGGTGATGTGCAGCACCCGGTTGGCTCTTTGGGCTGGACCTCTGTGCCCTGTATGCCTGACGTGCAGAGAAGATGTCTGCAGATAGAAAATACGGGGTTAATGAACTGGGGTTATTGGGGTGTCCCTATCTCTTTCCTCTTCTCCTCTCCTGTAGACCCCCACAGGTTAACGCTCTCACCTTAGGTAAGTGAATGCCGAGCTCTCCATCTGCCTCGGGGCAGGGTGCTGTAACCAGTTTCTTCACTGGATAGGTAGCGCAGGCCTCTTGACTTCAGAGGACTGCTGTCCGTCGTTTACTGCACGAACGGTAAGTTTCGAGTAACTCAAATGTCTTTAAAGTCTTTAATAATGATGTCTCTTGTTTTGCAGGGTTCCGGCGATGGCGGATGACGGGCTGAAGTGAGTTGAAGATGGAGCCCGTGTGATGAATAGAAGCGCCTGGAAGCACGTAAGTAAGCGCTTGTTGCCAGCTTCACGATGCGCTCTAACTGTCTTTTATTTTGCAGGTACAAGTTCGGAGCGGCTGCAGGGTGCCGGGAAACCCACTGGGTTAGATGTGGAAAGGAGTAATGGCACGTGAGTATTTAAGTTCCCCAATGTCTTTAAACGCACCTTGTTTTGTCTTTCAGATGCGGGATGCATCGCCGACGGCCTCCGGAGCGTGCGAAGAGTTGGTAAGCTTTTGTCTTTCAGATGCCGGAATGCAGTGTGAAGACCTCCGGAGCGCACGAAGAGTAGGTAAGCCTTTGCCTTTCAGATGCCGGAATGCTAACCTGTTCTTTCTTGTCTTTATAGGAGTTGCTGAAGACTGGATTCAGGATGGTAAGCCTTTTTCCTTAGGCCCAGGACCGGATGCAGAAGACACGATGAGCGTTCTGCTGCAGAGGGTGCAGAATAACGCAAAGCAAGATTCATCCACCGGGTGTGGTTTAAATAGCCTCCTGTAGTGCTTAGGTATCTCCTTCCACAGCCACGCCTAAGTAAGAAAAGAGTTCCTGGTAAGAAAAGAGTTCCTGCCTTCCAGAAGTGTTCCAGTGTTCTGAATCTAGGGAGTGGCTCCAGCCCCACCCAACAGGAAAAGTAGTTCCAAACAGAAGAGGATCAGAGACTCAACTGGCAGGCAAGTAAGCAGCATGGTCTGCTGCAGGTAAGTCCACCCAAGCATTATGAGCCCGGCGCTTCCAGCGCTGGGACTGGGCATATTTATGAGCCTGGTGCCACTGGCGCCAGGACTGGGTCCAAAAGGTCCCAATTGGGACTGGTTGGCACTCGGAACCTGGGTTATGGATCTGCTTCCAAGGGAGTTGGGAAAACCCTGACCTTTTGGAAGCAGAGACCATGACAGTAACAAAATGGTCAGCACCTGATGAAGATTACTATGTGCAAGACATAAAGACAAGAGCAAGAGCACAGACCAGTAATGTGGTAAGACACAAACAGACTGTTATGAAGGGAGGAGGAATCAAATGGGAAATCAACAGAAGAACCAATTGTCAAGGAAAAACTGATGAAGAGGTTCAAAGATGCAAAGAAAGAGGTCAGATGAAGATCTGGGGAACAGTGCTTTCTCCAGACGGATGGGAAGAAAGTGTGGTTACATGTAAAGCACATGCAACACAGGGATCACACCAAGCAGCTGTAGGAAACACAGAACAATTGTGCAAACCTTGATGGCCAAAGATTGCAAAACCTCTGACATGGGTCAAAGACAGAGGAGGTCCATTGCAGATTTGGCTAGGGCAGAACTATGCTTCAGAAACAATGGCATGAGAAAAGTTGGAGAAAATCAGCATTGCAGAAAAATCTTTGATGTAACAGGAATGAAAGACGGGACAGCAGTGATAATGGATCACTACTGGGCTTGTGGATCTAGAGCTTATATGAAGCTGCCCAGACATTGGGGAGGACTATGTTCTATAGTGATTGTTCATGTTCCAACCTTAGTGATCCTGAAGAGCGACTTGAACATTGGTGAATTTCGTAAAGCAGATACTCACCTGAGAAAGAACTCCTGAATCGGATGAAGAGGGAGAATTATTTCTCAGCCAAGACAATAGAAGTCTTTGATTGCATTCAATATGAACACAGATTGTTTAGCAGAACTTCATCAATATTCACGATAATCTTCATACCTAGAATCCAGATGGGAGAAAATTCATAATGGTTACAAATAACCAGATGGGAGCTTTTGCAGATGATCAATACCACCATAAAAGGATTCAATGCTATCAAAGAGGAGCTGAGAGGCATAATATTGATGACTCTTCAAAACAGATATGTCCTGGACATGATCACAGCTATGGATGGAGGTGTTTGTGCCAAAATTGGAGAATCATATTGCACATTCATATCTTTCAACGACAATGAGAATGGCACCTTGACAGAGGCCATAAGGTTTCTGACAAACCTACACATCAAGATGGAAGCGCAAGTAGAAGGCATTGGTGATGACAGCTGCTTTGGGTCAATCTTCTTGTGGGTTCCACAATGGATGGCGAATATTTTCAAGTTACTTGGAGCCCTGCTGGTGATTATCATGTTTGGATTCTGGGTGATCAGGATAATAATCTCACAATGCAAGAAGACTACAACGAAGGCAGTAGGAATGAAGATTGTGATTGATGTCGAATCGGGATTAGACCTTAAGGAGTTGACAAATGAACAAATCAGGGACTACGTAAAGGCCAGCATCCACACACCTGAGGGAACAAAGTTCCTGTATCCTTAGAACCACAAGAAGTATGTGGGGAGATGGATCTACTGCAGTCCAAATGGACAATGCATGCTTATGACCTGGATTGTTGAGGAGCATGTGAAATCAGCAGGAGGCCTGAAATGAGTCGTAAAGATATGGGTACCAAAGAAGAATTTTTTTAGACAAGGATGTCTTGATATGAAGAGTGATATGAGAGTGGTTGATGAATCACCCAGTGGGGTGAGTGTAGAGGTGGAGTCAAGTAACCCTGCCAAAAGATCTGCCCCCATGATGCATATATGTTGGGAGCCAGTAATTGCAACACGTACAGTACCAGTAAGGATGCCTGTGCCGCAGAAGATCATGGAAACAAGGTATCCATTAAGAAAACCTTATATGCATTCACGAAGAAGTAATGGCCTTTTGGACAAAGTCCCAGAAGAAGTGTGAAAATGAGTGAAAGAGGAGACTGGTGACGTCATGCGGAGCAGACGATGATGCACCTGGAAAGATGCACAAGGCAGATGAATATAGACGTTCTATAAGCTTTGAAGAGGAGGTGGTAAAGATGAGCAACATTTCAGGCTCGAGATGAAGATGCTCATGCCAGATTACATTTGTACAGACGCAGTAACGCAAGTAGACAAAGTGATCTTAAGGCTGGCTACATAGTGAATAGTTTTGCAGCGATGCACCAATGTGTAATACATAGGAATGTATAGAACCTGGATATTCCACGATGCACTTTAAGCAAGGCTGATACCCTGTGATTGAAAAGAGTTTTCAGTGTGGCGGAGTTGGAAAATAACTAAAGGCGATGGAGAAATACAAGAAAGGCTTGGCTGGCCCATCATCAAGTAGACAAGGCCATTGCGTGCCTGGGTGTCCATCCAGTAGTTACAAGAACGTGAGAAAAGAAACAAACTTCTGTTTGAAATGAAATGGAAAAACAATGAAGGCGTCAAGAGTTCACCATTTAATAGAATTAAATGCTGCAAAAAGCTTGAAAATGTGGTCTCCCAGTCACATGGTCAGATCAAAATAGACATTGGGTCGAGCTACATCGAAACCAAGAAGATACTCCCTTTATTTCCCAGGCACAGAGAGCTTCTACAAGGCCAAGTTCAAAGCCTAATTGACTGGCAGACTGCAAGAGTGATGATAGATGTGGGGCTAATTGGAAGGGGAGGCATGATCACGCCGACCTTCCATGCACCTGGTATGGTAGCCTGCGTGCTGATAGTGTGTGGAATATTCCAGAAGGGTGTAAAGGTACCAAACCAATGTTAGAGGGCCATGTATCAAAGAGCCCTATTGTTTGTATAACCAATGAAGTGTCGAGTACTAGAGTGACACGAAAGATGATTTGCACTAGGGCTTAGTTGCTCACCTGATACTAGAAACCCAATCAGTGCCCCCAGCAGTATGGAACGTATACTTAGATGTTCCCTCTAATACTATCACATCCCCAAATAGTTTTTTGTAGCCTGCCACATACTATGACGTCACTTATGATGAATTTTTATTATTAAAGTTGTGTTTTTTATGAGATGCTCTAAGAGAAATCGAGCGAACATCCTTTGATGTTCGTTTTAACTCCCTGTTTTAGACAATTGCAAATAAAAGAGCATCACATTTTGCCAGCTTCCTGAGTCAGTTTGATTATTGATGTTTGAGTAACTTCTGCATCCCCATTCATCTCAAAGTATTGCTACCTCGTCTTAAAGGGCCCTAGGTCTATGGGTTCAATATATAGATATGTCGACTCGGAAGTCCTGTAAGTGCAGAAGGGGAAATAGGAATAAAGTGCTCATATGCACATTTCAACCTTCACATAAAATTCAAACCAACACAAACAAGTCGATGGCAGCATGGGGGAGACATACCCCAGCAACAGTAATCCACTGGAAACCAAAGTATTCTTTCTGGAATCTACTACATGATGTATTCTGGGAAGGCTTAACCAGTTTGCCGCCATAAACAAGCACTAGTCTTCATGTGCAGACTGCTGCACTGTCTGACCTTTCTGTCCCTTAGTGGCCACTCCGTGAGGGAGTTGAGCATTTTGAAGATGGATTGACCCACTGAGGATTACCGTTAGCTGCCACAGAGTACTAAGGAATGACCCTTTACTCCCACACAGTAACATCTCACTGCCTTGCTATCTGCCATTTTCAGCCCTTCGTGCCCACTTCACAGAGGAGCTAATTTTTTTAAGGTGTCACCACCCAGTGAGGAGTCCTGTTGGCTGCCTCATGGTCCGAGGGAAGCAATATCTACTCCCACATAACAGCTCCTTGCTGCCTCCATGCTTGTCCCTTCTGGCCCTTCACATGGGAGTTAAGTATTTCAAGATGCCTCCACCTACTTAGGCTTCTCATTGGCTGCAGCAGGGTCCTAAAGTGTGCAGCTTTTCATCCACACAGCTGACTCTTATTGTCATGCTGTTTGCCCTTCCCTGCCCTTTGCCAAAATATCCTGCATCTGTTGCCGAACATGGACCTTTCACATTAGAAGGGATGCCACTAGAACACATAGGCAAATTACACCTGCAGTAAACCACATTATTAATTCTTAAGGAGACCATCTGATACATTCAGAACACTGACTATGCTCTGGGAGCTGCACCCGCACCAAATCCAGGTCTAGCCAGAGAGCAAGTGGGACTCCCTTTCCACACTCTAAAAGTCCTTCTCGGTACATGCTCAGCAAAGCAAGAGAAGATACAAAAATAACACGTCACTAAATTGAGTTCACTTGAGGCAGTATTTCTCAAGTTACCCTGCAGCGGACACATAGACCACTAGCCATAATCATGTCAGCACGGTGTAATCCACCGATTGTAAACTATCATTAGCTGGGTTTCAGTTTATTGTTGGCTATACCTAGAGTTAATGTGCACTCGATCAACCAAGGCATTAACCAATATCAGGAGGAAATAATAAACACTCAATGAAGAACTGCAGCAATGCTTTTGGGAATAGCCATAGCTGGGGAGAACTGTGTTATGGTGTACTAAAAAGAGAACATGGCAGACTAGAAGTCACTAGGACAATGGCTTTATTACCTAATGAAAAACAAAAAACAAATTTGGAGACATACTGCCAGCTATAGTTAGAAATCACACTGGTAGCTGTCTATGAGAATGAACTATGATAGAAGCAAAGGAGAATAAGCAGGATAAAGTTACTCTGGGAAATCTGATAGAGTCAGAACCGCCTTCTCAACTTAAAGGAAAGGGGGGAAAAGCGGCCTATCCAATAAAGCAGAGGACGAATATAGGGCTCACGCACCAACTGTGATAGACTAACCACCCCTGAAAGAGAGATTATCCATCCTAAACAAGAAGCATGTTGGAATAAGGGAACAAGGGGCAAAGATAAAGGAATAGATATAATCACCTATAATCTCAGAGAAGGAACACAGCTTAAGATCTCTCCTTAAGTTCCGGAAGCTCCTCAAGACCTTCCTTTTCCCCACCTCCTTCTCTCTACCCCTTCCCTGCTAGTCTCCTCCTGCCTCTATGACTGGATGCCTGTTGTCCCTTATGAGTACCGCCAGGGCCATGCCATCCTTCGTCCAGTCTCGCCTTCTCACGCCTTCCTACCAGCACTTGCCCTAGGGCTCCTTTCCCTGATTAGCCTTCAGAGGCTGTTCCTCCCCCCTCACACTATCACCCTACTTCTTGCCTCCCCAGGCACTAGCCCTCCTGGGCACCCCTTAGCCTTGCCCAGCCCCCTGGGCCCCCTTCCTCCAGCACTTTCCCCTTCTCCCTTCCACTAGCCCTCCCTTCCCTGACCTGCCCCCTCCCTCAGCACTTCTTGATATTGCACCTGCACGATCCAGATGTCACAAATACTAGTAGGACCATTATTATTGTTTTCTCCTATGTCCCCCGCCCCACACTTTTGTCTTGTGGCGCCTGGAAACATTTTCTGCTGTATAGGCGCCATACAAATGTCCAATAAATAAAACATAAATAAAATAAAGAAACACATAGGTACATATAATTCACAAACCCTTGCATGTCAGTCTTGTTTTTTCATTGCAGACATCCTTAAGACACAGAGACCCAGGCAGATCATCCACATAAATGTAACCCATCTAGACCGCAAATGGTCTAAGCAGCAGAATGCTGCGTGCACCAGAAAGAGAGAGAATATGTGAGTGCAGAGCCAGAAGAGCCATGCAGCCACAGGAAATGCCCTACACCGCCAAGAGTCAGCAGCGTGAACCACCTCCGAGCAACGGAGTAAAAGGACTCACTGAGAGACTCATAGGGCCTCATTACACGGTAGGCGGCAAGGGTTTACCGGTACCGGTAAGGGCACCGGTACCAGTAAACCCTCACCGCCTTACTACGAGGTTCTTTTGCGGGACCCAACCTTAACGGCTGGTGTAGACCAGTCGTTAAAGTTGGGACCCGCAAAGGGACCTTGGTGCTAATTACGGTACCGCAATTTCCGGTACCGTAATTAGCTCCTTCCCCATTCCCATTGAGCCCTATGGGGCAAAAATGGGAATGGGGAAGGGCCATGGAGAAAGGGGGAATTACCACCCCGCCAACCTTGGAATGGGGTGGTAATTCCCCTTTTCTCCATGGTGGTACCGGTATGGTACCGGTGGCAACCATGGTGCTAACAGCACCATGGTTTACCGCATTACGTGTAATGAGGCCCATAGAGTGGCTTAACCCCAAAATTAATTCCCCAACACTTACCAGGGAGTTGCCACAGAGTGACCACTGGGGCATTCATCGATGCAGACTGCCACTGTTTCAATACGGCACCCCTCCGCAAAGACTAGGGGCATCATTACACGGAAGGCGGTGGTCCAGGGTGCTATTAGCACCCTGGACCATGCCGGTAAAATACCGGCACCGCCTTGGCGGAAAGGGGATTTACCGCCCCATTCCAAGGTTGGAGGGGCGGTAAATCCCCTTTCCGCCATTGCCCTTCCCCATTCCCATTTCTGCCCCATAGGGCTCTATGGGACTGGGGAAGGCGCTAATTACGGCACCGCAATTTTGCGGTGCCGTAATTAGCTCCGAGGTCCCTTAGCGGGTTGGTATTTAACGCCTGCAAAAAGCTGGCGTTAAAACTCCAACCCGCTAAGGGACCCCGTAGTTCGGCGGTAAGGGTTAACGGTCACCGTTGCCATTAACGGTGACCGTTAACCCTTACCGCCGTCCGTGTAATGAGGCCCTAGGTGTGGGTTTAGCCTCCTTTTTCTAACCCTTGTAACACCTCCTGGGAGAGGAAGACAGCACTAGATTGATCCGGGAGAGATATACAATGGGAGAAGGAGGGAGGGAGGATAGAAGGCCAACGGTTAATACAGGAAGATGCTGGCTTTTTCGGGAGATGCCTGAAGAGAAGGAGGTGGTGGACCAAGAGACTAGCAGGAGGAAGGACAATGGGTTGGAGTGTGGAGTGATTTAGATTTAGAGATTTTGAGAAAATGTGAGGTATTGGTTGGTGAGAGCAAGTGGTACTGTATGGTGAGTGGATGTGAAACATGAGTGAGAGAGAGTGTTAGAGCAAGTGTAGAGAGTGAGTGGGAAGAGAGTGCGAGAGTGAAAGGACAGTGACTAAGTAGGAGGTACAGTGGAGTAGTAGCCTGGAGGAGAAGTAGGAGTATGGCAGATGCAGCATAGTGTGGAGTAGGGAGTCGAAGGAGAGAGACATTGGAGAGTCACAGGAGAAAGAAGTTGGAAGAGAGACAAGAAAAGGTGGGTGGAGTTGGATGGAGAAGAGTAGCGAGGGGAAGATATTAGCAGCAGGCAGGGAAAGGAACATCAGGGCATCAGAGAAAGGAGACTGAGTCAGGATAGAGTGTCTGCAAGGCACACCGTACAAAACTCATTAGAACTAAAAATTCAATTAGTAGGGGTCAATACACTCTAGATACTAACCTGGTGAATAAGGATGCCTGAGCTACGATGAACAATACTTCATCAAGAGGATAGAGTGAGGGATGGTTCTGGCACTCAAAAACCCTTGAACTATCTTTGGGAGTTGGAGTGTTCTTTGGGCCATCTGTGACACATGGCTGCAAGATGCCAAAACAGAGGTTCACCCCAGGATAGAATATCTTAATACCAGCGCAGGTTACGATATAAAAAGAAAGGTCTCTAGCCAAAACAATTATACAACTGAATACAGCAATCCAATAGTTCAGTTGTAAGCTGCAACACACTCAAGCACTGGTCACTCAAGAACTACTCCCAAGATGGAACCAATGGTCTACTAAGCAGGCCGCTCCTGATGTGCAGCATTTTAATTACCAAATAGAATCAAAGAAGATGTGTGATACTAAATGGAGCACCGGATCATAAGCAGAAATAGTGGTGTCAGACATACCATTGTGGATGTGTGCAGAGGTATACTATCCTGATAGTTCAATAATTCCAGTCATTGGGGAACAGTCTAAATACTCATCAAAACGTTTTCTCTAAATTTTCTTTGAAAGTCAGGACACAAAACAAAGAGCTTCATTTAGAGTTTTGCAGTAATGCTAAACCATTCAGGACCCGGTTCATGGAATATTTTGCATGGTGCATATTCCATAAATCAGGCCCACAGTATTTTCAAATACTACATTTTTAATGCACCACCAAAATCAGAGTGTACAAATTAAATTGAAACTCTCCACGACCACCCGGCTTTTTGTCAAGGAAACGTCCTCTGTAAAGAAACGATTGCTGTATTCAATGGTAACGCATGGGGAAATAGTCCAAAGTGACTCTGAAATGGGGAATAACTGATGGGCCTGGATGACTCTAAATCATGCTTTTCCTATGTATGTAGTAATGATGTTTTAGTTCAACAGTGTTTCCAAAGGAAATTCTTCCAAACTCTAAATGATGTCCAATGCATGTATGAGGCACAGCAACACAAACAGCAGAGTTGCATGATCTTCTACTGGCTTTCCAACAAGTTGCTTCACACAAGCCCACAGATTTTGGCGCCAATTCAAAGTACACAGTCAGGGAAGAAATACAATTTGAACCTGCAATGGTGAGTCCAAATTAATGTAACGCTCCAAATTGAACTCAGTAGTATGTAGCCTGCTTGGAAGGAGGCTTGGAACATCAAAGAGGTCAATCCTCTTGTTTGGTTTACACAGACTAAAGCACACAGAACTGGCTCTGTGGCTGGCAATACAGAAATGTCAAGTAGACAGCAGACTACACAATCCGTAGTCACTGCTTTGACAGGATCCTCAGCACACACTGATGCGGATATAAAGGCCTGCCTAGCAGCAAGATGTCCTAACTCCAAAAGGTTCCCCAACACTTATATGTGTAGACTAAAGTAAAAGTCACAAACATCAACACGGTTGCAGACCCTATCCGAAGGTTACCTCCAAAAATGAATATCTGATGTGCATGCATGAATGGCTTTGCCCACTTTGGGAGTTCTGCTTTTGTTGGACAGATATTGGTAGATGGAGCTCAGCTAAAATGTAAAGCGGTATATTGTTATTTATTCAATACTTTTGCAGACCACAGTGATTCATACAAGTAATCTAACAGGAACTCCAAATGCAGAGCTCCAGCCCTCCTTTTCTCCTGGTCTCTATTGCCCCTGAATGAAAAGCAATCTGCCCAATTCCAATGCTTGGACGAAGGCTCAGAGACAAAAGAAGGGACGGTAGGGATCAGGCTATTCAATGGACACAAGATGTCAGCATAGAGCTCTGCCAGATCACTATGATACAAGTTCCTTTCCCTTTTCTCCATGCGTGTTCTGCCACGTTTGTTGTTGACTTCCTTCATCCCTCAGTTATTGTGGACTTCCTTCTGTGTCGTGACATCATTGGGAGTGTTTTCATCCTGCAGACAGGAATCCTCATGCTGTAGGGTTGTGACCTTTGCCTTCTTTGGGCCTCATCCTTGGTTGGGCGGTATGCCCGCACTAATTGCGCCAGGATACCGCCCAACGTTATTAGCGTTATCGCAACTCTGTCCGGTGCATTTTACGCCGGATCCTGGGTTGCGGTGGGGAGGTAAATCACCATTCCTGTTGGGTCCATTTGACCCAATAGGGGGTTCTTGGCACTATTAGTGCCAGTGCAATTAGTGCTGCACTAATATCACCAAAAACAGGCAGAAAGGGAAGATTTTTACCTTCAGCAAAACGCTGGAGGTAAAACTCCCACTTTCCGCCCAACTCAAGATTGGGTGAAGCGGTAAATGTGGCGGTAAAAGCATTAGCAACACATTTCACCCCTCCGCCCAACTCATGATGAGGCCCTTTGACTCCAGCCTCGCCACACGGTCTACAGCAGTTTTGCTTGAACCCTGCTACCAAAGGTCAAAGTAGGTACCCTGACTGACCTAAGCTACTTACAGCTAATTACTTGTCCCTCCCAGGGACGTCATTTGGGGGTTGCCAGGGTAGCAATTCCTCCCCCTTTGCTACCCCTAGACCTGTCCTTGTGGTCCATGGACCCCTGGACAAAGAGGCAGTGCCAAGAGCAGATATCTGTGTTGTACCTGATAAAGGTGGTTGTGAATGCAGCTAAATGTGCCACAGCTTTTTCCCCCTGAATCTAAATCTCATTAGCTGGAGAAATAACAGAGATGTAAGAAAAAACATGAAGCCACCATCACTAACAGGTTATCAGTTCATTAGTGAAGAATGCCTGAATAGTCGGGTTCAGAGGAGGGGCTGTCTGTGCAGCTCATACCCAGTACTGTAGCAACAGGAAGGGTATGGCGGCTTGGTCTAGCTAGCTGGGAGTGGGTAAGAGCAGCCTGTAGTACTCATCAGTGTTTCTCGTTGTCCGCTTTGCACATCCAGTGCGCAACTGGGCCTGTGATGAGAGGGATGTACCCCAGTGGCCTCTTCCACCAGTCCTGCCTGGGCACTGTGTGACCTGACCCAGATCTGCCAGACCTGCATCCCAGGAACACTGTAGATCGATGCAAGGTGAGCTAATTAATTAAAAATGAAGTTGCACTCCGCCTTTGAAGTAAACCATCTGTTGCTCCCTCAAGCAACACATATTTTGGAAGGCTAGCTCAGAGGCAACGCACTTGCTTTGCGAACAAGAGGATGCAGTGAAACATGGTTTCGGTTCCTGTTCTAGTGCTTAGAAGCTGGAGGAGGCTGGCATTAAGCAAGATGTAAAGGTCCAAAGAAAATAATAAAATTGTCCTTTTCTAGCGGTGATGTCAAGGAGCTGCTGCTGCAGTTTCCTGCAATTACTGTGACCTGCAACACATCCTTCCTCTCTATCTCCCATCTAACAAAAACAACTGTGGGTTACTTACCAAATATGCCAAACAGAAAGGTGATGGCTTGAAGGTTTCCAATCATTCATAACCAATAGCACAGCTCTGGACAACCCTCCAGACCTCTAAGTTCCAGTTGGACTCATGTTGGTCAGTTGTTGTGTCCAGTCTGTGGCCAGACAACTTGGCAGGCGCTGGATGTCTGTGCTTTGGGGTTTAGGCCTTTTCAAGATGCACTGTCTGTTTACAGTTTAGTCTGAGAGATGTACAATAGTCCAAGTTGTTGTGTTCGACATCTGCTTACGTTCAAGGTAATTTGGTAATATGGACCTAATCACACTGATATTAACGCTACATATGGTGATGTATTCTTGTATGAAATGTGTATCATATTACAGTCATATCGTAACCATATTTTTCTTAGTTTACTGAGGAACAATGCTATGTGATGCCACTTCCTGTTTTGTCAAGGGGTGAAAGGTTGTATGCCATCACTTTCCATATTTGATTGATGACATTTTTCCTGCCCCTGTTATTTTGGTGAAATTACGTCCCTGATACCTCCCATCTCATAATCCATGCTGGTTGTGAAATGCTCATACCATCTCTCTCTTTCGTACTCTCTCTCCCCCTCTTTCTATCCCTTTTACTTTATTATTATTTTATTATTATTATTGTATTTATTGAGTGCTGACCTAACTTTGAAAAGCAACAGAGCACTTTACTGAGGTATACAACAATACAGAGTTACTCAATGGAGGGCTTTACAAAGGTAATGACAGAACAGATATCCAGAGGGGGGTAGGATACAAAGGGGCACAGAGGAGGGAAACAGCTGTACCAGGTGGCAGGGAGGAGAGGGGCAGATGGCGCCTAGCTAGTCAGGTGGTTCTGGCGAACAATGTGATGGTGTCTCTCTCTCTTCCTTTTTCTCTATAGAAATTGGTGCTTCGGAAATCTAGTATTTTCAACCTTACCATTCAGCCAAGTGAGTGATTGAGTGATTTTGTCAGTCTCAACGAACGGAGGATGGATAAGGTACAACTAATTAATACATTGTGTGAGTATGAAATGGTGAATGATCGAAGTAAGGAATTAGATGAGAGGGTGCTTGGTTCCACGATAATGTATTAAAATGGAATGTTCTGCCTTTGTTCAGTTGCAATGTAAACAAATACACATGATTACAAGGACATGCAATTGGGCTTATCTTTTCCTGGTCCATCGGCTGAGCATTGAGGTACAGGTTGGTGGTGAATCCTTGATTTCCTGATGAGTTAGGAACATTGGGAAGGTGTAAAAAGGAAGATTTTGCCTTTGTCAAGATAATGGTCAATAGAACGGCCAGAGTGGATGTGAACTAGAGAATAATCATTCTATGATGTTGCATTTATGTGCACTGTGTGTACTCCAGCAGTCAGACTCCTAACACCATGCATGGCGTATCAAACAATGTCCACAACTAATCTGCAAGTCTCTAAAAAAATAATATGTGGTGTAATGCAGAGCGCATGCATCCATGTGCAGGTACTGATAGTATAGGCACTCTGAGATGCTGGAACATCAGATGAGGGACATAGTGTTACAGTATTGTATAGTGTGCAAGTACACCCACTAGCACCTAATCCAAAATGAAATGGGAAAGCGAAAAAGGAAGATTAGGCAAAAAAAGAGGTACAAATGTGGGTTTTACATGAGGACGAGAAGTGGCATCTTGATCCAAGGAATAAAGCTGTAGGAAAGGTGATTCCATTCACAAGAGACCAGGACAAAAAAAGAGCAGCCTCTGATGTGACAACAGGGGAAGTGGATAATTTGACAAAAAGATGGAGGACTAAGGGAACAAGTTGGATGGTATGTCACAATACAAAAGCGCAAGGACATATTTGTAGTAACAACGGGGATGACAGCATAGAGTCCTTAAAAAAAAGAACTCTTTAGCAAATAGGAAGCAAATTAAGAGGAGGAAGAAGAAGAGGAATAATGTGATGGATTTCAGGGGAATTGGGAGCCTCAATTTGAATATGTTGGAAATGTTGAAGATTATCGGGGGATGGGGTGGGCAGGTTAGAATGTTATGCTGTACCCTAGAGAAGATTGGATTAGGGTATCAATAGCAGATATACTAGCAGAAGGTGTGAGAAAATGGGGAGTATGGTGGAGAAAGCAAAACTGATGGAAACAGGAGGAAAACATTTGGCTAACTTGGGGAACAAGTGAGAGAGCAAAGGCTATTATGAAGCCATGGTTCTCAACAACAGAAACAGAGGGAGGCAATGGGAGGGAAAGGCGGAGTGTGAAAGGCCACATGTGCTGTTGCCAGAGGGAGAAAGCATGACCTCCTTTAGTTTAAGGGACTTTGAGCCTCATTAAAAGTATGGCGGTGCGAAAAGAAATTGCATTTATGCAGTGATAATTTAATTACCAGTGCATTATCACCGATTTACTGCACCACCGTACTATCATTTTGGCAGTAAGGTGGTGGAAAAACCTCCAACTAAATGCTGGAGGTAAGTCAGCCACGTTACTGCCAAACATTTGCCAAATCGGTAGAATTCCTGCTAGTGGAATTCTGCCCAAATCCAAAGGACTCCATGAATGCAGACTAACACCACCATAGCACCACTTGTAATCTGGTAGAACAAGTGGCGGTAACGCTAATTCCATTTGGCAGTATTCTGTTAAGGGCATGTCGGAGTGTAAAAAGCCACATGTACTGTGCTCAGAGGGAGGAGGGGCCACCTGCCAGCATGACCTCCTTCTTGTTGGAGTTTAGTTTAAGGGACTTAAAGGGCCTCATTACCGCATTACTGCACCGTCACACTATAACTTTAGTGGTAAGGTGGAGGAAAAACCTCCAGAAAAAGGCTGGTGGTTATTCTACCACCTTACTGCCATAAAATTGTCAAATCTGCATAATTACTGCCAGCAGAATTACCACCAGTGGTATTTCTGCCGAAATCCCCATGGAGTCCATGAGTGGGGACTAACAATACCATACCACCACTTGTAATCCGGCAGACCAAGTGACGGTAATGGTACTTCCATTTGGTGGTATTTCAGCAGATTTACCACAAGACTACCACCAAACTTGTAATGAGTCCCTTTGCATTCAGCCAAGTGGATATGCCAACATTCAATGTTGAAAGCAGTTAGAAAGGAGAGCGTAGTCCTCATTCCATAGGTTGTAAAAGAAAAAAGTGCATGTGAATTAAAGGCGGGTGGCTAAGCATAAAGGCTGAATATTCAGGAGAGAATTGAAAGGGTTCGAACCAGCGAACATTCTGCAGCAGCCTTGAGAGTAAGACAACATAGGGATGCACGTGTGTGGAGATTAATGTATGCATGTTGAATCTGCAGAATTTCGAGAGAAACCACTGAGATACAGGTCACAACACATGGACACACCACTGTTTAGTCTCAGAAAGTGAACGACCAACCATGGGTGAGAGTGTACAATGCAATGAGAGGCATCTTACTCGGGCAAAGAGTTGTACATACTTGGTTTAAACCATATCGTTTTTGCAGCCAGAGTGGATACCATTATTCATAAACTGCCTCAACCCAGCCAGCCCATTGTGATGCTTGAGCTAAAACATGGCACTGATGCGCAGTGCATTCTGGGGGCACACAGAGCTATAATGGAGGCTCAGGAAGACGATTTGGAGGGTTTGGCCAAGTGGGCTCACCAGAAATGTGGGCACCTTGGAGAAAAGGCTACTACCAGGTGGGCACAAGCTCGAGGAATCAGTATTCCTTTAGAGGTAGTGAAAACAATCATTTTGCAATGTCCAGTGTGCCAACACCAACAGCACAGGCCTATCCTTCAGATTGTCCAGGGTAAGTTGTGAAGAGGAAAATGACCAGGTCAAATTTGGCAGATTGATTACATCGGTCCCCTGCCAATCAGTAAAGTCTGTCAGTATGCATGCACTATTGTGGATACATACTCTGGGTATATGTTGGTTTTACCGTGCAAACGTGCCACACAACTGAACACCATTAAGTTGTTGGATCAGATCACGTTGCACTACGGGGCGCCTTTGCAGATTCAAAGTGACAATGGGTCACACTTCAAAGGCAAATTAATTCAGGAATATTGTCAGGAAAAAAGTATTGAATGGCTCTACCACGTGCCCTATCACCCTGCAGCTTCAGGATTAATTTGAACGAATCAATGGTTTGTTGAAAGAACAGCTGTGCAAATCTGGAGATGGCCGTTTAGCAGGCTGGCGTGATCGTGTGTTTGATGCGGTGCAAGTGTTAAACAATAGGCCTGTGAATAATCATGAAACTCCTTTGATGCGGCTAATGACTCCTGCTTTACAGATTCAACCCAACTCAGTCAGAGAGACCCTATTGTACTGGGAAATTACCCCAGGTTCTTTAGCTTCTCTATCGGGCGACTCCAGAGTCAGCAGGGGTAGACTTGCATTCTCATGAGGAAATCAGATCAGACCCGAGAGGGATTGTTGTGATTGGAACAGGGATTGAGGTACAAATTCCTCCAGAGCATATGGGATGGATTTCCCCTAGATCTGGCCTAGAATTGAAGGGAGCTCAAGTGCTGGGAGGGGTCATTGATGCCGATTACCAAGGCGAGATCAAAGTCATCTTGATGAATAGTGGGGACCAATTGTTACCGATCCATAAGGCTGATCGGGTGGCCCAGTTGATTATTGTTCCTGTTAAGTTGTCCATGATTAGAAAGGGGGAGCCCCCCACAGTGTTAACTACCCGTGGGGATCATGGTTTTGGCTCTTCGGACAGTATGGTACCGGGTGCAAAGGTGTGGGTTGAAAGACCAAGTGGCCCACCAGTGCACGTAGATGTTATTGCATCAGGCAAAGACCAGGTAGTCTTAGTGATGGAGCCCGGTAGAAAGAAATGTCAGTATGTGCCCGGAGGCAAATGTTACCTAAGAGAGTGATTTTCAGCACTGATATCTCTTTTCTGGGTTTGCCTTGTAGATCCTGTGTCTGGCTGGTGGAATTGTGGGACTAAATGGTCTCCTTTTGGGAGAGTCAAACGGCATGCTGCTTCCCACGAAACATGTCGCATCTGTGCCAGCGATCCATGGGAAACTGATGATGTTGAACAATGATGTCCAAAAGCAGCCCTATGCCGATGCCGAAAAGCCAGCCAGACCGAAGAAATGGATTTGTGGAATGCGAAAATCACGTCAGGTACAAACGCAAACAACGTTGATGCCAGCTATACAACAGATGTCTTTAGGACGGCGAAAATATTCCCCCGATTATTACCCAAACAGAGAATATGTGGACATATTTGGCACAGCAAGTAATCAACATTACGCACTTTTGCTTTACTGACGTGAAACATGCAGATACTTTGCTGACTACATGTTTAGTAGCGGTACCGACGCCAGTTCCGGTTCTAAAGCACATTTTCTGCGTCACGCACAATGATTCTTTGGTTCAGGATTCCGATATCAGACAATCCTTTTCAGTCTATGAGTACTGCAGGTTTTGCCAGGAAACAGATCGCAAGTGGAGAAACTTGACAGGTATTATAACATACAATATAACTCAAGGCGATGTGTGTTACTTTATGACCTGCAATGTAAAAGAAATTGGCAAATGCCAACAGCTGAATTTAACCAAACAGAAAAATCAAACTGCGTTTGAGAAAAGGTTGTGTTCACGAGTTCCAAGCACATGTACAAGTATGAATAATACTATGTCTTGCAATCATACAGTGATAGCTGCCAGTCATATGAATCAGGTAAAACTTCCAACAGGATGGCTCTTCTCATGTGGCAACATCACATACACTTACATTCCAGCTAACATTTCCGGAGGTCCATGTGCCTTAACTCGATTAGGGCTTATGATGTTCCCCTTACACCTAGCAATGTCTCGAAGCAAAAGGTCAACTTTTGAATCTGTGGGTTTATCCACAGATTGTGATTCACATGTGCATTTGTTATCAGAGGCTGAAGTTCTAGCATTAGCCCTTTCATTAGTGGGAGTCTGGGGTTTAGCTGCTGGGGGTTACAAATCTTTAATTAAACCAGCATGTTTAGTGGTAAAAGAACTTAATCATACTTCTCAAGCATTAGAAGAGTTACTCCTTGTTAGCAAAGTTATTAGAAAAGCAACTTTGCAAAACAGGGCTGCCGTTGATTATCTCTTGCTGAAACATATTTTGGGCTGTAACGCAGTTGAAGGTATGTGTTGTTTCAATCTAAGTGACCATTCACAATCCATTGAAAGTCATATTGGAGGTTCAAGGGACCTCATTTCCCAAGTGTCTCAAGATCATACTGGGAATTGGTGGGATTGGTTATTTTCATGGATTCCTGACATTGGGGGTACACTGTGTTACACCTTTGCTTGCATTTATATTATTTTGGCTATTATAATAATTGATTGTTGTTGTATTCAATGTATTCCCAACTTGGTTCTGATGTTTTGTGGGTTTCAGAGACCGGCACCTCTACCACTGGGCTACGGAAGATAAATATCCAAGGGTGGATTGTGATGCTTGAGCTAAAACATGGCGCTGATGCGCAGGGCATTCTGGGGGCACTCAGAGCTATAATGGATATTTATTCCATGCCTCAGTGAAAACTGCACTTGCTTTGCTAAAAAACATGCTTTCAATGTTATTAATTGCTGAGCCTGGTATGCAGGCCTCACTCAGTCAAGGACACTGTGCTAGGAAAGCTGCTGGGATCCACAGGTGCCGGCTGGCACCAGATATAAAAAAAGGGTTTTGTTATGTCTTGCTCAGGGTGAGTTATGGAATTGTTTTCTGTGGTGCTTTAGAAGAGGGAAGCTTTGTTCCTTGGGGTTACTGTCGGTTGACCCGGCCGGCAACCAACGGTTACTCAGCAATGCGCAAGCGCTAATGCCAGGAGATTCGAGAAATTGCCACCCATTTTTGAGGAGGGCATATATGCGGAGCTCTGGAAAGGTCAGGGGGAAAAAACACAAAGACCTCAGTCGGAGGGGGGACGCCTTGTTCCAACCTTCCTGTGGGCTGTTGTGCTCTCTGCCTGGCTGTTACCGGGGTCTTCAAGCCGCTTCTGGCGAGATGAGGGATTCAGTTACGCCTATAGTGATGTATTTTCTCTTGAATTCTCTATCCTTTCTGTGATTTATTTCTGTTTTATCACTTATTGCTTCTTAGCTATGAATAAATAGCTGTATAAGTGCTCATTATTTTGCTAACTGCGTGTCTGGTTGGGAGTTATTGCTCCGTCTACCTGCGTTCAAAGTATTTGCTCTGCTCTGCAAAAGTACTGGTGATAAATAACTGTCCGTGCACTCTTGGTGAGCAATACACCCATAGAACCATCACATCCGCTCTACCAGTGGGGTATGTGTTGTCATCAGTAAATACAAAGTTGAGATCAGCATGTAAAAACTACTAGTTAGTTTCATATTATGTTTAAGTTGATTGCACAAGGATTCTCCCAATGGTGGGATTGATGGAACCATGCATCCCATGGAAGATGATGAGTGTCATTAGCTCTACCTTTCAGCGTTGGAACATAGGAGCACACAGCCAACATGAGAAGAGCAACACTAGGGACTAGGACTATCTACTGGTGTGTAGGCAGTGAACATGTAGAATGGAATTCCGGTCCTCTTTCCACATAAATGACCCATGCTTGGATTAGATTACCGAGCGATTGAGGAGGATCCTTGAAGGTTTAACAGATTGTATTTGCATTTATTTGGTATTTATATAGAGCTTTAAGCCAAAGCGCTTCACATAGCAAAAATATAAAATGGTACAAAAACGAACAAATGAGAATTGACATTAGGTACACAGAGTCAGCCTTGCTGGATTAGATGTGGTTTCAGTGATTTGTGAAAATGAAGAATAACAAGTGATAGAACGTAGAGAAAGAGGAAGAAGATTCCAGTGCAGGGGGCCAAGGTGCGCAAGTGTGCAAAAACGTGATTCAGCCCAGGGAGGGGGTGGAACTAATAGTCAAAACTGAGAATTGGAGCGAAGAGAGTGAGAGGGAATGCAGAATGAGACCAGTGAGGAAAGACCATATAGTGATTTAAATACCAAACAAAGAAAATAAATTAAATTTCAGCTGTGTATGAAAGGGGAGCAAGCCCAGAGTAACAAGAGCAGATGATATTGATTCACCTGGAGTCAAACGAAAGAGTACCTGAATAGCAGTATTAAAAACAGATTTTAAAGGAGCAAGTCGAGAAATAGGAAGACCAAAGAGTGCAGTGGAGCAATTGAAAAGATGTGAGAAGATTAGAGAAGATATGAGTAGTTTAGTTACATCAAAAGTTAGGAAAGAGCAAACTTTTTTGATATTAAAGTGTGCAGTCATAATGTCGACTGCAAAAGGTCGAATTACAAAAATGTCGAAAACAAATAGTCGACATTTTTTTTCTCCGAATATGTCATTTTTTATTTTACATGTTTTTTTTGTCGGCTTTCGTGCATTTAAAAAAGGGTTTTTTTTTTTTAAAAAGGGGGGTTTGGGAGGTAACCCCCCCATTTCGAACAGAAAATAAAAAAAAGGAGATTCAAATTTATTTTTTTAGACTATTTGTTTTCGAGATTTTGACTTTCGACTTTTTTACATTCGAGAGTATGACTATGAACCATTAAATAGATGATAGTGGCAGGCTCGAGAGGAAATAGAGATATGATGTGTAATTGATAAGCAGAATCAAAGTAAAGTCCCAGATAACGAGCAGTGGATACAAAGAAATGTTGTGAAGGAGGAAATGTGACAAATGGAGGAGATATAGGAGAGGGAATAGTAGTAGATGGAAAAAAGAGTACTTCTGTTTTTTGTGGTATTAAGTGAAAGATAATAAGAGGACATCCATGATTTGATGGCCATTCAACATGAAGAAAGCTGGGCATGAACTTCAGAAGAAAAGGAGAAAAAAGACAGAAAAAGTTGGGTGTTGTCAGCACAGAAATGGTGAGAAGAATAAATAACTTTAGCAAGAGGAGAAGTATAGAGGGAAAAAAGAAAAGGCCCTAAAACCAACCCTTGTGGGACACCATGAGCAAGTGGATGAGAGTCAGAGGTTATCCCGCCTCAAGAGACGAAGAACGTCTGATTGTATAGATACAATGTAAACCAGGAAAGTGCAGAAACAGAGAGGCCGAAAGAAGATAGAGAGGCTAGCGAGAGTGAGTGATCAACAGTAGCAAGAGAAATAGGATGAAA
Source organism: Ambystoma mexicanum (assembly GCF_040938575.1). NCBI lineage: Eukaryota > Metazoa > Chordata > Amphibia > Caudata > Ambystomatidae > Ambystoma > Ambystoma mexicanum. Next base: position 349,875,802 of record NC_090922.1, read on the forward strand.
GTTAGAAACTAAAGAGGAATAAGCAGAGGGTTTCTTCAGGATAGGAATAATGGAAGCAACCGAGGGAGAAGTGGGTAAAGAGGGTAATGTTGAAGAAGAAGATGGAGAAGAGTCAATAGCAAAGCAAAGAGAAGTCACCTTAGAGGAGAAAAAAGAAGCAATATCAGAAGCAGATAGAGAAGGGTTAACTGAAGGATCTAAAGTTGGAGAAGAAAGAAGATAGCAAAGAGTGTGAAAAAGACGTTGTGGATGGGCTGACTGGGCATGAGGAATATCCTAAGAAATAAGAGCGCTTAGCAGCTAGACGACACTCATCATAGAAAATATGATATGATGAATAGGATTTAAAGTCGTTGTCATGCTTGTAGTGTAGCCATCGCCTTTCCAGCTGACGCAAAGCACGCCACCTTGACTGGAGGTGGCTGGTAAGCCAGGGTTGAGAAAGTCTACGAGATGGATTAAAAGGAGAGGCAGGATAGAGAGTGTCGAGGGATGAAGAAAGTGAGGTAAAGAGAGTAGAGGCTGCATCATCAGCAGTCAACACCGAGAAGGCTTTTGTATTTGTATTCATTGACTTAAAAATGAATCGATTCTATGTGACTTTATTAGTTGGTGTATCTCATGACTTTGTTGAAATGCTGTCCTAGTTTTATGACATACACAGCTATTGATAATCATGTTCCTTTAATTGTCTAAAATGTTTCACAATGAACGTCAGCTGTTGGAGTACATAAATAATGATATTTAATTAATGTTTGTGTAAATTGAAATATCAATGTCAATGAATAAATGAATCAATGGTTGTGCTTATACATTATCTTCGTTAAATACATATGATTGTGGTGACATAGCGAATGTGATTACTTTCGATGCTGTGTTTGTAATAGTTCCACCTGAACCTCGGCTCCCCTAATTTAAACTTCAGGCCTGTCCATGCCGGGTGCAGCTGCAGTAAGATCAAGATGATGGGCCTCATTACGACCCAGGCGGTAAGTTACCGCCTGGGTCGTACCTTTACCACCATGGCGTAAACTACGTTTACGCCATGGTGGTTGGCGGACTTACCGCCCCATTCCGAGGTTGGCGGGGCGGTAAGTCCCCAATCCCCATTTACCCTTCCCCATTCCCATTTTTGCCCCATAGGGCATAATGGGAGTGGGGAAGGCGTTAATTACGCCACCGTAAATTACGGTGGCGTAATTAACATCAAGGTCCCTTAGCGCCATGGATTTTAACACCAGGTGTTAAAACCTCCATGGCGCTAAGGGACCTCGGAATCAGGCGGTAAGGGTCGGCGCTGTTTACGCCGCCGTAAACCCCTTACTGCCTGGGTCGTAATGAGGCCCGATGTGTACTACAGGTAAAGAGTAGTTGAGTGAACACATTTCACTTGTACTCGAGCCAACCATGTATTCTGTAACAGGGAACCCTAGTCCAGCTGGAAGAGATGTCATAAGGTGGCTCAGTGGGTTGGTAGCAGCCTGCTTAACGATGGGAACCGAGAGTGCTTTGCTAATAATGTTGTGTACCCTGAGTGTATCCGGATTATTCATGTAACTTTAGCACATGGTGAGAGGGAAAGGCGAGGATGAACACAAATCCAATGGGTTTTGGAAGAAAATACATTGATCCTGATTTGGGCATAACGTATTTGTCAGTGGGGGTTTGTAGGGAGCAGGAATCATGTGAATGCCTTAAACATTATAACAGCCTGTGTTTTGGGGATTTTGTTCCATCAGAAGGACACAGAAGTTTTGTTTTGAGCACAAATGAGATGTGATTTCTGCTAGTTGGAGAAGACAACTGCAGCCAGCGATAGAAATGGTTTAAGGTAGAAGGTCCATTTTAGGGAAGCAGCCCTTCCAGACATATCCATCCATAGACAGGTTTCCTCGTGGTTTGAGGGGAGAGGATGCACTCATTTCCTTTTTGCTGTGCACACTGTTTAGGCACACTATCCTGGTACGTTCAGAGGAGATTAGAGTCCAAGATACACCCCCAGTGTATATCCTCCTGGGGGGAAACTACCGCACACTTTGGGGATTGCTGCGCTCCCCTTCCCTCACACGTTTTAAAGTAACTCAGGAAACATTTAAAACATTTCAAAGGTTTGGTGGGTGTTGTTCAAAAGATGTGTTACTTTAAAGAGGAAAACATTTAATGAATGCAGAGACATTTTCAGCCATGAAATGGATACCTGCCATCTCACAGCAGTGGGATTTTGAAATCTCTAAGTTACAGCCTGCAGTGTAGTTGACCTAATGGCACCATAGCTGTGGGTCATTGATAGTTGCCATTCCTTTGCAAACTCCAGGCAATTCATATTACCAATGTGTATGCCAGGTTTGTCCTTTCAAGGGTTAACTTGTATGGTCAGTCGGAGGAGACATAGGGAGGCACGGATATGGAACACAACACAGATCCTGGCTCTGTGTCTAAAGTATATTTCATCGTGGTTTGTTTTACAGGAAGTAACACCTTCTGTTGGCACAGGAGAAACAGGAGGAAAGTAAAATGAAAGGCGACCAACTCCCAGGCAGAAGCTATATCCAAGCAGACCTCCTGATCACACTGAGAACTTCACACACAGCCAGCTAGTGACCAAGTGCTAGGTCAGTGACCAAAGTTAGAAATAGAAACAGTACAGACATACCTGGAAAGTGGGGCGAAACAGGGTGTGCCAGCAATATGACCTCGACCTTGCAGAAAACTAGATCTGCTTCCTTCAACACTACAGTGCCTCAAAGATGAAACAAACAAGGCACTACTACAAAGAACTGGTCTGCTAGATCGTCTGCTTACCAGAGCTTGAAGGTGGACAGAAGATCTGACTATTGTAGGCAGAAAACCCAGACACTGCATAAAAGGCAGCAGCATACCCAGCAAACTAAAACACTGTCAGAAATTCAAGAACCTAACATAAATAATTATAGTACTGCACTCGTAAATCTGCAGTTTTAGCAATACGTATAAATCGACGAATCATCTAATTAAGCATTACTGCATTGTGTTTTGTTGTACTGCATTGTATTTGAATATTGTGATGGCCTTCTACGTGCACTAGCATTTGTGTGCATAAATTAAAAAATGGCAATCAGCTTTATGCATCTCATTCAAGAACCTGGACACTTGCCCTGTGAGTTGTCTCTTGCACCTACGGCAGATGTCACGACCTGTCTACATCTCGCCGATGATGCCCAGTGAGGCCGACATATTTATGGGGTTGCTTGCATTGCAGAAGGGCGTCTGGGCTTCTCATGCAGAAGGGCTGAGACCTAGCAGTCCGGCTGGACTGCCCCTTTTGGGGTAGAACCACGGCTGATTTGCATATGGGCTTTCCCATTCTGTAAAAGGTTGGCGGGCAGAACAGCAAAGGTCTGGAGGGTTGCCCAGGGATATAGCTGTGCTTATGATTGAATCAAAACCTTCCAGACATCGCCTTTTGGTTTTCTACGTCAACATCATGCTTCACCTTTAAGTGCAAGAGCTCCTAAAGGTTTTGTACTTGTTGGGATGCAGTCGTAGGGCCATTTGTATACACAGATGTATGTTCAAATGATGATTGTATTGCCTTTCCATGTTTAATGTCTTGCATATCAACTACTAGCTAGTTTGTATTTCTGTTTAATTTTTCTATTCTCTGTTCATTTTGTATTTACTTGTAACCAATAGGGGTCTGCGAAATGTAAATTGCTCCCATGAAAATGTGCAGCGACATTAGAATGCTCTGTCTACAGAGAGCAACAGGTGACTTGGCCATCTATCTGCCTTATAAAAAAAACCTTTAAGACATGGTGGGTTTATTGTCCTCCCAGTGTTGATGCCTTCTTTTCAAATTATTGTGCACAGCCAAAAATAAATTACTGAGTACACAAGTAAGGTGAGTGTGGTCGTGGAAAATAGACAATTGTGAAATGCTTGATTGACTGGTCCGAAACAGTGACAGTGCACATATGTGGCTTTCTGTGTACGTGTGGCTTCTCCTCCTAGCAGTGTGCAAACGTGTGCTGCATTAACTTGGTAACTGCTCGTGTGACAGAAAGGAGAATCGGAAAGTACAGTTGTACAAATAGTCACTTGTGATAGGTTACACCTTGGGCAGACCCATCCAACCATTTAAGGAGCTGCACACAGTGTGCTTGCATGAGGCGCCATAAACCAACTGGCTTGGATATGCTTTTGGGGTTGCATGCAATTAGAGAAGGAAAGGGGTTTGTGGGTTCCTCAAACAAGGATAAATGGGTCCCATAGCACTCATTATGACAACAGCCAAGAGTATAAACATTCAATAAAAACAAGTTTAAACGTCTTACAGATGAACATATTAATGACTACATACATCTGCTGCATTTCTTGCCCCTGGAGAGGTCTCCTTTGGGCAATGATAATTTGTTCTGGAACTTACATTGTAAACGGACAATGCTCATAAATTAAGTAGAATACATTTCAAATACTATACTAGCCTTTATTTGGAATCCCACTTGTCCTAGACATGTGCTTCCAAGGATGTGGTCAATGCGTAACAACGGGATGTGACCAGGTTCAGGAACAATGCACTGTGGCTATTTCCAGGCATCCCAGCTGCCACATGTGCCGTTACAACATCACGGAAACATCTTGCTGTGCGCCATCCTCAAATGATTAAAATATCAAAACAATGGATTTTCACACGGATGGCAACACAAACTGAAAAAGTACACAACATCACGCAAATAACAATGTGTTCTGGAAGGCCGATCATTTGAGAGCCAAGGAAGAGCTCCACAGACAACTCGATTATATTTCTTCAGAAGCTTATTGCATGATTCCATTTCCGGTTTATAGTAACAGGCAACGCTTTGTCACTCTCCTGGATGTGCTTAAAGTGCTGGATAATTTAAAAAAAAGCAAATATGAGAATTGCTAGCTAGAGTTAACCATAAATCGTTCAACATGGATGTGTGGATCCAAGCGTTTAATATTGAGTTACTTTGCAAACAGATGCCGCCTGAAATGGCTCCCGTGCGCCATATTGTCCTCTTATCCTTCTGTGGGAGCTCTGCTGGATCCTGTCTGTAGGCCACAGAGCGTATGGATGAACCATGGGAAAAAGAAGAAATGTATAGGATCCTCCCACACTCCAAATATTTTTGTTATATAAATTAAGGGGTGGTGGCCTTTGAGATACTATGGTGACAAATGAGTCTTTCCTGAAGACACGCATAGAACAAAAGATGTTCACTTCTCAAACGTATTTTGAGTTTCGGCACATACTGTTTATTGTCATTTCGCTTTTACAGGTTGGGATTATTTTGCCAGTACACCTCTTTAATGAGCAGCAGTTTTCAACTCTTTACCACCATTCACGCTCCTCATCTCAATATTTGTCTAGGATTACGTTTGACCTGTCAGATTGGGTAAAGCGTAAATTTTCCACAGCCGAGAATCTGTACACTAACATTCTTTAGCCTTGACATTGCAATGCAGCACACTGTTCAGCCACGAAGCATGACCGGTACCCAGTACATGGGAAACCAAAAGTGGAACAGGCATGGAGGGGTCAGAAATGTTTCCAGGCACAAGGTTGCCCGGCTGTTCGTAAAGTCTCAACGGAAAAGACAAAAAAAATAGGGTCAAGGGGCTCGCCCCCATGTTTAGGCACAAAAGGAAGGAGAAAACAAAATTGGGTTGCAAAAACAAAGGAAGAAACCCCCATATTCCTCTTTAATGCATGTTTCAAGCCCAAGCACGATATGTTGCTTGCTCAATCAGAGCACACTCTTTCAAAACTACTCGATGACAACCAACTGGCATTTGACTTAAAAAGACAGCCAAAACACAACCTAGATAAGATTAATTTAATTTTTCATTAAAAAAGAAATGGATGCAAGATAATTGGATTTGACTAAAACTCTCGAAAACCATATCCCTTCTAGTCTCTCTTCGATTAACATCGCACGATGCTTCAACCCTCTTTAAAAACCTCAAAATCCAAGGGAATAAAATTGTGGCACAAGACAAAGTAAGAACATTGTGAGTGATCTTTGACTCTACTTTGTCTATGTCCAAATATGCGTATCAAATAACCACTTAACATTTCCTGCTAAAACAACTGCTAACACAAGATCATTTAAGTAATTAATGTTGCTCAAGAGTCGACTATCGCAACCACGTTGCTAGAAGCACCAGATTATGTGACTAGGCACCTTCTGACAATGCAAGACCTATAACACTTTGAAATCCGACGAACGTTGCACTGACTACCTTTTATGTTCAGGGCCAAGTTTAAATCGTTGTACCTAGTGAATAAAGGAATCTCTGGGCACGCAAAACCTATCTTAAACAACAACTTAAAAAGTCTACCTCTGGTAGACCCGTGAGTTCTCAGGACAAACAACTGTCACTGTACCACAAGTAAAATACTCTTGGCCATGAGGTATTCTTTTACTATTCAAGTAGTGATTCCCCCCCCCCTCCCGACCCACCCCACACCACCCTAAGACATGCCCTTCACTGTGATCTTTTAAAATTGAAGGTATGGGTATGAGCTTGTTCAAAGTATTGCATTTCTGCTTGTCTCGATTACTGTTACTTATAAATAAAAAGTTTTATTAGGAGTAAAAGGATACAGTAATAGTTAATAATTTAAAATTAACGTTAACCCATAACCTGTAGAAAATGTCATGTTTACCTGCTTACACTGTTTAGAGCCCATCCAGTTCTGATGTAATGTAATCACCATATGTTTGGCTATGCTTGTGATTGTGTGTTTTAGTGTTAGGGATGGCTCCAGGGTAACACTAAAAAAATGTGATCTTAATAAGAGATCTGCCTGTCATATCTATAGTATGTTATTTAATTTGCTGGGACAGTTTGATCAAAGATTTCTAGTTATTAATATAATATATTGTTTGGATATTTGTTTCAGGTGTGAATCTAGTGCTGTTTTTTTTTTTATTATTCAAAGCATTGTCTAGTTAAGCCCTAATGCTCCAACAGCCAATAAGGATTGCCAATCAAAGGTCAAGTACTGTCCTGCCCCGACCTGCCCCATCCTGCCCGGCCAGCAACCGGTTTCCTCCACCCCACCCCCTACTTGGACGCAGCCAGAGTACAACTAGCTCCCTTTCTCCACTTCCCCCACTAGTTCATTGCAACTAGCACTTTGGCATTTGCTCGGCCTGCCACTTGTGTCATGCAGGGTTTGCAAATGCAACAGCCGTCCGCACATTCGGTCCCTGCTTTTTTTTTAACTAATTGTCCTTTTCTGTGTTGGACGCTTTAAACAACGATGATATCTTGATTAAGATGAAGCTTAATGTGGTATGATGGGAGGGCTTAGAAAATGTTTCAGAAAGGCAGGCTCAGAATGTTTGAATTACAGGTATGGGAAGTGGTTGGGAGGATCCAATGCCACCACTCGTAATAGAAAAAGGAAGGGGGAGTGTAGCAGAGAGAGGGACTGGAGGGCAACATTGCATACAGGAAAAGGGGAGAGAAGTAATAGGGGAGAGTGGATCCTTCATGGTGGAATGGTTGGGTACTGAGCACATTCATATGCAATAGTTGACCCTTAACCCCCGATCCCCAACCTCCATCCCCAATGACCTGTCATTAAGCTGAGTTGGGATCAATGAGATACATAGACTTAGGTGATGTTTTATAGGGGTGACATTTATAATCGATGAATGGAAATAGCTAAACACAGGTACGTAATAGGATGCCTCTTAGATTGGGAAACAGTCAAGAAGAGTTTTTGATGGCTTCTAATTAGGTAGAAAAATATGTAATGAGTCACATTCTTTAGCCCTAAATCGTCACAATGACCCAATCTCCCAGCCTGGATATATATGGAAAATGGGGGTATTTTCACAGACAGAGGTGATTTTACCACTCCTTCTCATGAGTCCTATTGTTGTCATCTTCTTCCTTACTGACTCCAGATGAGAGAGATCCAAAGGCTGATCCCAGCTACTCCCAGATTGGGGTTGGGTGAATACTGGAAGGCGTTCTATGATTTCTAAGGCAATCATACCGGCTTCTGCCCTGATATGTGCATGCTGGCAGCAGTGTTGGAGGGGATGACTATCATTGCTGGTTTGCTGGCGACTCTCTAGCCATCCCTATTGGCTACTCTCCTTCCTGTCCCTGCCAGTCCCACTTCCTGGGTTTCTTTTCTTGAATCTCACTACTATCTCCTTCCTTGTGCATATTCCTGGCCCCTCCTCGACACACCATGGTATGCTTGTACCTACTCTTGCCATCCCTGGGCCGCCAGATGTGTGCTTGGGTTTCTCCCATCACCAACTCTTTCTGCAACCTCTGTGGTTTCCCTCTCCTTCTTTACCTACCCACCTTCTAGGGGCTTGATTTTCCTAATCACTGGGGAATCTCCATCCCAACATTTGGATTATGTCTCTTCCCAATCTCTGGGGTATCTCTCTCCCCAACCTTTGGGGTACCTCTGTTCCCAAACTTTGGAATGTCTTTTTCTTTATCCTCTGGAATATCTCTGAGAGTTTGGTCACTCCTCTTGACTTTGCTACGCCTGCTGGTTTAAACAGAAACCCTGCAATATTCTCTCACTCTTCCACCTACTCTAAAAGAGGGGATGGGGATGGCCTGATGATCAAGAAAATCCATCCCTCTGTCCCCTTCGACCCTCTGACATTCTAGCACTATGTGTTGTATTCACTGCCATCCAACTCTTCCTGCCCACTGCTCTCACCATGCTTCTAATGTATCATCCACCAGACCCTTTCAACTCCTCCTTCTATGACATGGACCTCCTTCTTGACTGCAGTCCTGGCGAATCCCCAAAAGTACTCATGGGTATCTTTGACCTCTCCAAAATCTCTCACACCCAGCAATGTATGCTTAATTCTCTCGTTTTGGGTCACTCACCCACTTATCTCACTTCACAATCCACCCACTCACTCTCAAAGAAAATCTCCAGACTTTGTTATCCTGCCCTCCTCAATCCCCACATATAACCCCCCACTCCGACAACTTCATCTTCAACATCAGAAAATCTCCCAAACCACTCCCCATCCCATCCCCACCATCTTGAGAAGCAAATTCAAAATCTTGACTCCATGGCCCACTACGTAGCATTAGTCACGCCCAGCTCATTTCTCTGGCTCCTCCAGTCCTCCACTATGGAAAAGACTTTTTCAGATTTTAACATGGCTCTTTAATTTTTGTTTGATCCCCACTAGCATGCTTGTATAATCAAACCCTCTTCAACTCACTCCCAAACCTCCATCACCTCAAATTTGACTCCTCAAATTGGCATGCAGTGTCAACTATGCAGGTGGTCCAGTGACCGTACTCCCACTCTTCTTCTAACCTGTAACGATGATCCCATCCATTCATCTGAGCTCTTCATTTAGCCAAATCTACCTACTTCAAAAACCTCATTACTACTCTTCACTCTAAAAACCCCAAAACTCTCCCCTACCCTCCAAATCATGCTGGCTTCTCCTCATCTTCATGCTATTGCCACTTCCCAAACTGAAAATGCTTCTCTGCTACAATTGAAAACATTTGTGACACCCATGCTTCTTGCCTATCCCTGCCTGCAGCCACTTCTTTCTCCCAAACACCTGTCTCCACCACCTCCTTCTTAATCTCATCCCCCAATCTGTCCGAGTGAATTGTTCCTATCCATAGGCAATCCAATCCCGTCCTATGCCCCGCTGACCCACGTGCCCCTCCAATTGTCAAAGAGCTGCCATGTTTCATTTGCTGTTATATCTCATCCCTCTTCAACCTCTCGCTCTCCTGAGGAAACCTTCCTGCCTGCTTCAATTCAGCAACTGTCCTACCAATTTTAAAGACGCTCTCCGCTGACCCCAAAAATACTGCCAACTAGATGCCTCTCCCTCTCTATTCTGAAATCCGTGAACCTCTCATCTACTGAATTCACCCTCACCTATGCCTCAAACCTTGGAGTATACAAAGAAGAAATTGAGCTATTACAGCAGAAATGTGCAGACTTAAAGACTGAACAGCCTCTGTCTGTCCAACCAACCTTCAGCCCTCACTCGAGAGGAATCCCATTCCACCTTTGCAAGAAAGTGGAAATTGGGTTCACCAAACCACAAAAAGAAGGCATAATAGAAAAAGCGGATAGCCTGGCCACTTGGATGTCTCCCATAGTATTTGACAGTGAAATTCAGACAACCAAATGCGTCCCAATTGCAATCTACATGAGGCTGTCCATCCAGGCAAAAAAAGAGAAAGTGACTCCACACAAACAGTGGAGAACATCATAGCAAGATTACAAGGCACATCTATGTTCTCAAGGGTAGATTTGAAAGCAGTACAATGGCCGATAGCATTCGTTAGCAAGGTATTCCAAGATTCAAAGATTTCTGCTTGCCTGAAAACGGTCACTGTGGACACCGACACTCCTTCCAATCACTGAAATAAAGTGATTTCTAGGCATGGTAAACAGCTGTGGCAAGTTTATAATGGGCCTGGCAACGTTGGCAGAGCCCCTATGCCATTTTACAAAAAGAAAAAAACAGCACATGGGCTTGGTGTAAAAAAAGAGCAAGCAGCAGTCCAGCCAATGAAAGTGACATTAAAGGTGAACAGTGCCATGTCTTTCTCTGATCCTGCATGGGGCACTGAAATACCTGCTGATAACAGCCCTTGTTGCTTAGGGGCAGTGCTGGCTCCAAGAGATGGGAGATGAACCTACCTCCACCTTGCATATGCCAGCCGTACACTGACCTAGAAGGAACAGCAACACTCCCATATCAAAAGATATGATTTTTTATTTATATTGCGCAAATACACAAGTGTTGCAGAGCGCGACAAGGCAAGGTAGGGGAACAGGGGACAACAAAAACAGCGATCTTACTAGGCCCAGTGACATTGAGAACGTGTAAGTGCATGGGAAGAGAAGAGATTGCTGTCCTCTTGGAATACACACATTTCCATCTGTGCACCTTTGGCCACCCAGTGGCAATAAGTGTGTATAACTGGGGGGGTTGGTAACCGGCGAAAAAATTCAAACCATTCTCAAATTGTGGAATGTTATGTTGTATACAGGGAACTGTAGAGGTGTTGAGAATAATCACCCTATTCCCAACATGCAAGTATTTGAAATTATACTCACATTTTAAGAAAGCAACAGAAGATATTAGAATCAATCATAAAAACTGTTATAAACCCCTTAATTTAGGGGACATATGTTAATTTACATGTATTATCAATGAAAATCAAATAAACAACTTATCTACACAGGAAATAATCATTGTCATTGTAAAATCAAATAAACATCATATACACACAAGAAAAAATCTTTGTCATTGTATGTAATCCAGGAAAGTAGACAATATTTAGAACCAGGTTTACCCACATCTGAGACAAAACATAGGTTCTGAAATAAGAATGAAAGACAATATTAAATTTACTAGGAGATTGCTTTCTGCATGGAAATCTTTCTGAAAAACAATTGGTCCTTAGTATTTAAACCGAAGACGGAAGGTGAGCATAGCGATTTTTACTGATGCTGTAGTCTTCTAACAGAACTTAACTGGTTTGTAGTAAGACCAGCGTTAGCACAACGGATTGTAATACAATCAAACCAAACAAAAATTGTAACCAAGATTCAATGCATTTTGTTCTGTAAATGCCGTTTGGTAACTGTAAACAAAATCATTGTAGTTAGGCAAGAAGACATCTCAAATGCTTTAAAGAGTACAAAGCCTAACTCTTTTGGTTTAATTAGTAAAGCAAAGTTCTGTTGTTTGTGGTGAAATCTTGCACATTAGTGGGGTGATGGCCAATCCTTGGTCTACGTCGGGAAATAGAATTCCCTGATGTTTGACTGGTGGCACGATGAAACCTGCTGCAGTGACGTTTCGGCTTTAGAATGAACAGCCTTCTTCTGGGCCAGAAGGATTGTGATAGCCTAAAATAATGTGTAAGAAAAGAAAACAGAAATGGCCTGTTTTAGATAGATAACATGCTTGTATTTTTGCATTCACTGCAAGTAATGCTGGGTCAACAGTTAAAAGAGAGGACGCAAAAACACATATGGATGTGTATTCTGGTATGGGGGGGATTAAAATCAAACTGACCTTGGATGTGTCCGGGCTGGGAGGGGAAGGGTAGGAATCAAACTTGGACTGGAACGTAGTAGTTGAGATCCAGTAGCAGTATGTGTAACCGGCACTAGTTTGACATTCTAGATAGCGTCTGGTGTAGGCGGGAGGGGGGTCTGCTGGAAGGGCTGGAGATCTAGCACACCACCAGAAAAAGAAGAAAGGGAGAGAAGAGTAAGGATACTGTGTGGTGTATAATGTGACAAGTAGTCTAACACAATACTGTCGGTGTAATTATAAAGTGTACCTCCAGTTTTAGCCCAGCATAGGAGCGGGCTGTAGTAGGGCTGCGCCGTAGTTGAATCTGTGTGGCTGTGTGGACCGGAGTCAATCCAAGGCAAATTGAACTGGTACGTGTAACGCTCACCTGATTCCCGCAGAGGCGCCGGTCTTGACTGGGTGAATGCCGTATCTTCAAAGGTGATGTGTAACACACGGTTGGCTCTTTGGGCTGGACCTCTGTGCACTGTATGTCTGACTCGAAGAGTAAGATGTCTGCAGATAGAAAATATGGGATTAATGAACTGGGGTTATTGGGTGCCTCTCTCCTCTTCCCTTTCTCTTCTCCTGTAGAACCCCAAAGGTTAACACCCTCACCTTAGGCAAGAGAATGCCGAGCTCTCCATCTGCCTCGGGGCAGGGTGCCGTAACCAGTTTCTTCACTGGATAAGGGTGCAGGCCTCTTGACCTCAGAGGACTGCTGTCCGTTGTTAACTGCACGAACGGTAAGTTCTGGGCACTTCAAATGTCTTAAAAGTCTTTTGTAATGATATCTCTTGTTTTGCAGGGTTCCGGCGATGGCGGATGGCGGGCTGATGAGAGTTGAGGATCGAACCCGCGTGAGGAATAGAAGCGCCTGGAAGCACGTAAGTAAGCGCTTGTAGCCTGCTTCACGATGCGCACTAACTGTCCCTTTTATCTTGCAGGTACAAGTTCGGAGCTTTAGAGAAGCTGAAGGGTGCTGGAATACCCACTGGATTCGGCGTGGGAAGGAGTAATGGCACGTGAGTAATAAAGTTGCCCAATGTCTTTAAACGCACCTTCTTTTGTCTTTCAGATGCGGGATGCAGCGCCGAAGGCCTCTGGAGCGTGCGAAGAGCTGGTAAGCTTTTGTCTTTCAGATGCCGGAATGCAGTGCGAAGACCTCCGGAGCATGCGAAGAGTAGGTAAGCCTTTGTCTTTCAGATGCCGGAATGCAGCGCGAGGCGTTGGTGACAGCCGATGGACCAGGTAAGAGATGCGCTGCCACTGAAGACCGTAGTGCTAACCTGTTCTTTCTTTGTCTTTACAGGTGCTGCTGAAGACTGGATTCCAGGATGGTAAGCCTTTGTTCCCTTAGGCCCAGGATCAGAAGCAGAAGACACGATGAGCGTTCTGCTGCAGAGAATGCAGAATAACGCAAAGCAAGATTCATCCATCGGGTGTGGTTTAAATAGCCTCCTGTAGTGCTTAGGTGTCTCCTTCCACAGCCACGCCTAAGAAAAGAGTACCTGCTTTCCAGAAGAGTTCCAGTGTTCTGAACCTAGGGAGTGGCCCCTGCCCCACCCAACAGGAAAAGTAGTCCCAAACAGAAGAGGATCAGGGGTTCAACTGGCAGGTAAGTAAGCAGCATGGTCTGCTGCAGGTAAGTCCACCCAAGCATTATGAGCCCGGCGCTTCCAGCGCTGGGACTGGGCATCTTTATGAGCCTGGTGCCACTGGCGCCAGGACAGGGTCCAAAAGGTCCCAATTGGGACTGGCTGGCACTCGGAACCGGGATTATGGGTCTGCTTCCAAGGGAGTCGGGCAAGTCCTGATCTTTTGGAAGCAGAGATCATGACAGTACGATCGTTCGATAGTGACACCCAGTGGCAATAATCATTAACTGCAAACTGGTAATACCCATCATGAAAGGCACAGCCACCTGCCTCCTTCGGGGTTCAAGCTTTGGTTGCTTCAACTTCAAATGTATCTAGCCACACTACAATTCAAAGCAGGATTGGACAACCCCGCTGATTTTCTATCTCGTCACCCATGCAAACTGGAAGATACAATAGGCATAGAGGAAACGTGGGCTGAGGACTCAATGAACTTCATCATGTGGACAGCCAGTCTAATTTCCATGTCCAATGAGGACACACATGCTTCCACGCTGGAAGATACGTCAGTTCAGACGTTTCAGGACAGTGAACGTTTGACACAGACAACTGGAAAGACCTATTTGCACAGCACTGTCAAAAATGAATTGTCATTCTAGGGTGACAGACCTCTGCTAAGAGGAAGACAGGCTGCCATTTCAGCAGCTGTTGTCAACAACCTAGTGGAGGAAGCTCATATAGTTCATCAGGGAACAAAGAAAACTAAAGTAAACGTCTGAGAGCAGTTCTGGTTCTAGAGTGTAAAGGACAGTGAATGACATGGTTCAAGGCAATGAGTGTCAGGCAATGTGAGTCAGGCAATGAGCAACAAAAATGCACAGCCCCCAGCGGAGTAACCAGTGAAATGTGAGGTGCCATGCAAGGCCATCAGCATAGACTTTGGGACCGTTCTGAATGGTCAGAACTTTGTAGTAAAACATGATGAAATCTCATGATATCCTGAAGAAGAGTTTGTAACTTCTACAGCTGTGGAAATGGCCAGGCCTGTGCTCAGCAAAGGATTTGCTGCATATGAACCAACATAGCAAAGGTCAGACAATGGACCTAACACCTTTTCATAGAATACAGTCTGGAAAGTTACATAGAGCGCAAGGCATAACACATAAATGGATAACTCCATGGTTGCATTGCGCAAACAACATTTCATGCCATCGCTCAACAAGACTTTCATGGTAGCGTGTGCCTAAGGTGAACCGCTCAACGTTGCTCTCACTTAGCTCCGGCCAGCATATAGAATGACTCGCCACTACTCCACAGGAGTGTCTCGAGTGGAGGTGTTCCTAGGCAGGAGGAGTAGGGCACTCGTCACAGCACATACATTTCAAATTTTGCCAGAGGTGGACCCCCCCCAGTCAGTTCGCCGGACACAACCAGACACAACCATTGGTGAATATCCAAGAATCTAAGCAATGTAGAACGAAGAATAAAAGACTGTTCATAAGAGGCACAACAAAAGCTGTTTCAAGAGACGAGGAGGCCCATGTAGACAGGAAGATCTGGAGCAATCAGAAGACAAGAAAGGCACAATGATCAAGAGCATGAGTGTGCAGCACCTGAAGTGATGGACATACCTCAGATACATGACGTGGCGGTGGCTAGTTCTGCATTTGACCTAGTAACCCTACCAGTGGTTTCTCAAGAGGCAGACAAAGACAGGGCAAAAAAGATACATCCAAATATTCTATTCATTCAACAAAACTCTTTTACTCAAATGGTACATGCTTGTGGCCTATCAAGCGTTTACCTGGTGGATTTATGGAAGAGTGGGATTCCGCGTTCAGTGTGCCTTACCTGCATGTGTCGTTCGAGACATCCTTGAACAGTTTCCCAGTGCCTCCGGACAATGCCCTGGATTTCTACAGACAGTAGCACTACCAGATCAGCATATTTTGAAGTTTGTATATGCCTTCAAAAATGTTTTCAAAAATGCAGTTTTTAGTGAAATATGTTACTTTCAATAGCATATGTGTCTCTAATAAATACAACAAGGCACAAACACAAAAGTCCCATTACCAAATACTCAGTGCTTGCATTACAAGGGGGATTTCATGTTTTATTCTTATTAGTTCTTCCCATGTTACTTCTTTGTTTAAAGTACTCTACATTTCATTCAATTGTATTTAGGAATACACAATTCTTTTATTAAATGTTAACAATCTTCACACTTTTGACAAGCATACAAACTAAAAGCAACGAAGTAACATGATGACAAGTGAATGGAAGTGTTTGTCCAAGTAACCAACACCATCAAGTCTACTAATAGGAATGGTATGCTATACCAGTAAGATCAACAAAGGTTATTGCGATGGCCCTGAATACGTTTCCAATATTAATCACATTCATAATCTATCCAAACACTTCTCCCTTATCAATGCACTGTTATCACTTTGCCTGCCATTCCCCTTACAGTGACAGATTCAAGATCTGCCTTTGCACCCGGCTTGCAGCAATCCCACCCCTCAGACAGGTCCAGTCTCCAGACTTCAGCCACATCAAATGTTATTATGAAGGAATTGGCCGGGCCACCTGCTTTACCAAACCTGGTGTGACCCCACATGGCTGGCCTCAAAAATTCGCTGCACTCTAAAATTACAGCCTATTTTTCTAAATCTACCCTGACCGTGCCTATATGCACGACAATAGGGGCAGGGTCTTCTACCTGTCCGCCTGAAATCTCGGACGATGATTTTTTGATCTGTGTTAGGATTGTGTCTCCTCCCCCGAGTTGGCCATTTTTGGTGGGGACGCTTTACTGATTCACATGCCGGACGCCCACTTTGCTGCTGCAGTGGGGAATATTAACTCTAGCACACCTGTGACCCGGGAAGAGCCCTTTCCACGAGAACCGCGTTCATCATTACCATTATCTTCTTCCCCTCTGCTGATTGCAGAACCTCAGGAGAATTCTAATTGCTCAGCAACTTCGGCTTTGGACTTGTCATTCTTGTCTTCAGCTAAGAAACCTTGCACGCTGGTCTCCCCTTTAGGGACCACTATCATCTCAGCGCTGAACTTTGTGTTAACGTCTTTATTGAAAATGTATAGCAACATCAATACACCACCTTCAATTTAAATTATGTTAGAGCAACACTTCAAGTTTGTTAAATAATGTTTCGGTGCAGAGGCAGTAACTCAAGCTTGGCACGAGGTTGGAA
The DNA here is from genome assembly GCF_040938575.1 of Ambystoma mexicanum. Classification (NCBI taxonomy): domain Eukaryota; kingdom Metazoa; phylum Chordata; class Amphibia; order Caudata; family Ambystomatidae; genus Ambystoma; species Ambystoma mexicanum. The sequence continues at coordinate 349,892,692 of NC_090922.1, forward strand.
ATACAAATTAGTATGAAGAGGGTATCCAAAGGTATCGGATACTCCCGTCTCCTGCACATCTTGATGCTGAAAAGTCAGCTGAAATAAATGGAGAAAGTGTGAACTTTTACAAATATGTTATAATCATAATTATAATACAATATTATCTGACAGTCCATCAGTATATATATGATTGTATTTACTAGTTCCAAAACGAAAAGAGAAAGACTTCCTAATTTCACAACCTCTTTGTATTACATTGTGTTAAGAAAGTCTGTATTCCCATGGGCAGTGTTGAAAAATTACTATATCATATACATATAATATATATATCAGCAAAGACATTAGACATCTGAAGGTGCCAGATTCTTTAATATAGAATGAGGTGGTCGCTCCAGGGGATTTGCATTGGAGATGCGGTTGTGACAAGGGTTTTGTTGCAGAAGATTACGTCTAGTGTGTGACATGCAGCATGTGTTGCTATTTCACCAGTTGTTGTAGGGGCATTGTCGCTAGCTGAGTAGAGTTTGGGGCAAATTGATGTTCTCTCCTTCGAATCAGATGTTGAAGTCTTCAAGTAGGATCAAGTGATATTATGTAATGGTGGTGTTGGTGATGATGTCCACAAAGGTGTCTATGAAGGTAGGGTTGTAAGTCAGTGGCCTGCAGATAAGCAGGAATGTGTGGTTGGTTTGCTCATCTCAGGCTAGGTGTAGGAGGAGTGATTCACAGTCTGGGATGTTTAGCAGTGGTGCTGCTGTTATTTTAGGCTGATCTTTGGCGGTTGGGGATTCACCCTGGTGGTCGGGGGCAGACTCAAATGGTCTGTATTATGGTTCCTAATACCTTGTTTCGATGAGTGACTTAGCTTGGTTAAGTTCTCCTTATGGATTGGCCTTCCCTTGAGAGGCCCTGTATAGTTAACTGCTTCGCAGTGGGGACAGTTTCTCTGTGATTGTTGTCTTTCAGTCTCAGAGACTTTTGGAGCTTGGGTGCTTCCGTTTGCTGGGGTTTCATTTCTGTTTGGAGATCACAGTGGCGAGAGCGTTCGTGTGGTGGTTTGTGGTTTGATCTTCCCTTGTGAGGTTCTGTATAGTTTTCTCCCCTAGTGGGGTCCCGTTTAGTTATCTACTTCACAGTGGTTAGGACTTCTCTGTGGTGGTTGTATTTCAGTTTCAGAGTCTTGTGAAGTTTGGGAGCTTCAGGTTGCTGGTGTTTTGTAGTTGTTGTAGTAGCTGGTCCACAGTTGTGAAAGCCTCCCTGGGTTTTCCAGATGATTAGTAGCTGCAAAGGAAGAAGTGGAGCTTGTGGAGCTCTGTAAAGTCGTCTCCCCTTGTGGGTTCCCATCTAGCTATCTGCTTCACAGTGGCGAGGACTTCTCATTGGTGGTTTTACTTCAGTTCCAGAGTCTTGTGGGGCCTGTGAGCTTCAGGTTGCTGTTGGTTTGTGGCTGTTGTTGTATCTGCTCCACAGTTGCAACAGCCTCCATCTGGTTGCCAGATGCTTGGTAGCTGGACAACAATATGGCTCCTGGGGATTTATAATTGTGTCTATATCATGCTCTCAGTGGCAAAGCTTCCCTGTGTTTATTTGTGGTTTAATCTTTCCTTGTGGGGTTTTGTATGTTTTTCTCCCTTGTGAGCTTCACAGTGGCGTGGACTTCTCAGCGGTGGATGTATTCCAATTTCAGAGTCTGGTTGCGCCAGGGAGCTTCAGGTTGCTGGTGTTTCGTAGTTGTTGTATCTGGTCCATGGTTGAGAAAGCCTCCATGTGGGTGCCAGATGCTTAGTATCTGCAAAAAGAACTGGCAGCTGGGGTTTTGTAGTTATGTCTGCATCAGGCTCACAGCACCAGAGGCTTCCCTGTGGTGATTTGTCTTGTGGGATCCTGTAAAAATGTCTCCCCTTTTGGTGTCCCGTTTAGACTCAGAATTCAACCTTACCTCTATGGTGAAAGAGAGAGCCTTACCTGTGTGTCACTGCAGGTGGTTACCATTGCAGTGGTGGGAGTGTGGCAAGCTCCTGAGTGGTAGATTGCCTCAGATGATACCTGGGTTCAGCACAGGTCTAGTCTAAATTTACAGCGCAGCAAGGGTTTGGGTGAGCGTCACACTATTTAGCTTCCGAGCACAGCAGGGTTTGAGGAAGCAGCAATCACAGTGTCTGACTTCGGAAAGCAGTGAGATTTGAAGCAGGGTGCATGAGGTATAAGACAGTGACACAGTTTTATGCAATAAGGTTCTGTTCAGTAGTGAAACCTCTGAGCACTGCTGGGTTTAAGTTGGTGGCAGAGTCGCTGATGTCGGGGGGGCTCAATACCGTGACAACCTCAGGGCGCATTTAAAACAATGGCAGGCCTCCTGTGTGGCAGGTGTCAACACAGTGTCAACGTCACTGTAACGCTCACCTGATTCCCACGGAGGCGCAGGTCTGGCTTCGAGTGCTGATGCTTCTTCAATGGTGAAGCGCAGGACTCTGAAGATGGACAGGAAGGGCCCTCTACTCTGGCTTCTCCGGCTCGCAGGAATATTCCCCTGTGCGTGAAAAGGGAGTATTACCTACTGACTGAGTTATGATCAAGCCTCCCACTCTCTTCCAACCCTCCACGATACCCTGCCACGATTCCCCGTGAAGTCTCACCTTAGGGTCAGGAAGGATGAGCTCTCCATCCTGCTTCAGATGCAGGGGCGCGTTGAAACCCAGTTACTTCACTGGATTGAGGATTGATGGGAGTTCAGGTAAGCTTGACTATTCAGGTAAAGCTCTGTAAAAGTTCTCTTGCAAGTTCAAAAGTCCAAGCTTAATAATAATGTTCATTGTCTTTTTGCAGCAAACGCTAATGTTTATGTCTTTTTTCCCCTTAGGGGCCGGGGTTCGGAATGCCAGAGATATGGCACCGACCTGAAGTGAAACGTGCAGTTCCAGTTCCAGTAAATGGCAGGTTAGTTCTGGATGAGCGCTCGGGAACTGACTTTGCATACGCTCATTCAATGTCTTTGTCTTTTTTCCCCATAGGGGCCGGGGTCCGGAAAATGCTTGGAAGCGGCAAGACCCGAAATGAAATGAGGTAAGTCTTATTCCCTTCCTTCTCTCACCTCTTATTCTTGTCTTTTTCTCTAGGCTCTGGGAAGTGGCTGTGTATCCGGATGATCGCTGCTGAAGATGGAGGAACCCAGGAAAGGCGAGTGAAATGCAGCGCTGCAGTGATCGTAACAAAATGCTTTTAAAAATAATGTCTTCCCTTTCAGGATCGTCGGTGATGTCTCCGTGGTGCAGATTTAGCTGGTAAGGTCTCTTGTCTCCCTTTGCAGGTGACCCAGGATGCTGACAGGCGTGGCTGAAGTCCAGAAGCAGGAGCTGACACGGTGAGCATCCAGCTGCGAGGAGCAGAACAACGCGAAGCGTGAGTTGTTGATCGGGTGTGGTTTAAATAGCTTTGGAAGAAGTCCCAAGTGTGTATCCTTCCTCCAATCAGGTATGTATCCTTCCCCGACCACACCCGGGTGGAAAGTAGTCCCACAGGTAAAGTAGTTCCATTCAGGCCTCAAGAGGGCCTGGATGTGGCAGCATGGTCTGCATCAGGTAAGTGCACATGAAAACACTTGCACACATGTCTAGCTTTATGAGCCTGGTGCCTAAGGCGCCAGGACAGAGGTCCAACATGATCCTGGCGCCTAAGGCGCCAGGACTGCGTCCAAAGGGCCCCAGCTTGGGCTCGCTGGCACTCCGCTGGGGTAAATGATGCCTGCCTCTGGGGTCGCTGGGTCGGACCTGGCTCCTTGGAGGTAGGCATCATGACAGTCACTGGGTGGCGCAGGATTTAAAGCAGTGGCTGAAGTCAGCAGAAGTTTAACTTCTGAGTGCAGCAAGATTTAGAAAGTGGCAGGAATCCACAGAGTGGACAAAACTCTGAGTATGGCAGGATTTTAAGACAGTGGTAAGAATTAACAGTAGCAGAGCCTCGGAGTGGAAACAAGGTTTAGAGTAATCACTATGTCTCTAGGCTAGATGGCATTTTTTATTTATAAAGCGCCTATACACAGGCATGTGTTTCAAAGTGCTCAAGGAGGGTGGGAACATGGCAGAAAAACAACAGTCACTCAGAGCCTTTGATATTCTGACACAATAATAGTCTGCACAGGCAGAGTAAGTGTGAGACACTGCAAATAGACCTGACAGGGATTCTGCAGATTTTACCAGTGCAATTAAGGGGTGGAGACAAGGGAGGACAGACAGACAATCTTCGACATGGTTTGTACGGATCATGCAAGTGCACAAACAGTAAGAGGGATGGGTAAGTCCAAGTGCACCCGGCCGGTGGAGACTGGGGTAAGTGCACAGAGAGCCACTCTCTAGGGTTCATTCTCAAGTACAGTGAGTGTGGGTGGGATATAGGGCCCTGAGAAAAGTGCGAAAGAGGACTGGCGGGGTGCCAGGGACCTGTGAGACTCTGAGGTACACCAGGCAGCCAGTCAGCAAGCTGTAAAGGACAAGGAGGGAAAGCAGTTAGCAGGGTAGAGAGAGAGAGAAGGGTGAGGAAAAGAAGAAAGGACTTGAGGAGTTTCCAGAACTTAAGAAGAGCAGGCTCAAGACGGAGGGTGGCAGGGAGGCTATTCCAGAGGGAGGCACCTGCTGAGGATAAGGATCTCCCTCCAAATATCTGCTTGGAAAACCAGAACACTCGCAGAAGGTTGGAGGTAGATGAGCAGAGGGCTCGAGGGGGACCGTATTTCGGTAGGCAGCATTGCAGGTAGGTAGATCCCAAGCCCCAGAAAGCCTTGTGAATAATGCAGAGGCTCTTTAACTTGATCCTTGCAGCCACGGGGAGCCAGTGAAGGGATTTCAGCGCTGGAGATATGTGGTCCATGGGCTTGAGGCCAAGGATAATTCTTGCAGTTCTGTTCTGGATGAGTTGTAGAGGGTGCAGGGCCGAAGAAAGGGGGGTTGAGGAAGAGGCTGTTGCAGTAGTACAGCCTAGAGACAACCAGGGCTCTGGAGACAGTGAGCCACATGGGGAAGGTGAGAAAGGGTACAGTACCTCTGAGGAGGTGTAGCTGATAGTTTAGACTTTTTAGAGATGTCTGAAATGTGAGAGGAGAAGGAGAGATTGGAGTCAAAAATGACCCCAAGGTTTCTTGCCTCACATGTAAGTGAGGGGGTAGGGCCAAGGGAGGCCGGCCAGAGTGAAAGTGGGAAAGCGGGAACAGGGGTGCATGTGTAACTTATGTGTGCAGCTGGATTTAAACAGTGGTAGCCCTCCTATGTGACAGGAATCAACAGTAACTAGACCTCTCAATGCAGTAGTATTTAAAACTGTGGTGGGAATGAGCAGCAGCTAAGCCCCTGGGACGCAGCAAGGTTTAAACTAGACCTCTGAATGCAGTAGTATTTAAAACTTTGGTGGGAATCAGCAGCAGCTAAGCCTCTGGGCCGCAGCAAGGTTTAAACAGTGGCAGCTCTCCTGTGTGGTGGAAATCAGCAGTAGCTAAATCTCTTAGCACAGCAAGATTTAAGACAGTGTCAGGAAATAGCAGCTAAACCTCTGAGCATGGCAGGCTTTACACAGTGGCAGCCCTCTGTAGAGAGGTATTAGGAGGATTTAAAACAGTTGCAGGAATCAACACAATAGTAGAACCTCTGTGTGTAGAAAGATTTAACAGTGGCAAAACCTCCACTCGCAGCAAGATTTAACAGAATGGCAACTTCTGAGCAAAGTGGGATTCAACACAGTGGTTAACTAGGAAGTGCAGCAAGTTTCAACACAATGTTAGAATCAAGTGGTATTAATGTAATAGTGGCAGGGTTTCAAGGGCCCGGTCAGGGCTGAACTCCCAACTCTTACTACCTTAACAGGTTTTCAGCAGCAGGAAGCTTTATTCAGCAACCAGGCCAAACAGGTGCAAACAGACAGTGTGAGCTGCCCAAGGGAGCCGCCCTTTGCCTCTAGCCCTTAGCCGGCTGCCAGGGCATGGCTGCCCTGGGAGGTCCTCAGATGAGGAGTGCTTCTGGTTCCATGGAGAGCAGGTAAGTGGGGAGAGGGGAGGAAGGTCTGGGAAGGGATGTGAGCAAGAGGGAGTGGGGTAGAAAGGAAGTCCTTGGCCTGGGATCCCAGCAGAGGGCCTGGATGCAAGCACTCACTGAGTATTCCAATAACCATGCTGACATAGTCATGCTGGAGGATTTTAATGCCAAACAGCTCAGCCCAATGAATCTATCTCCCTCGGCATCCTGTCCTACTCAGAAACAAATACAAGACTAAGAGGTCTTCCAAAAAGACCATTAAATAGGCTCATGTGCTTGCTGTTTAGATAACACCAATCTATCCAGAGAATGTCTAACCTTAAAAGGCTAGTATTATCCATGCAGGTAGATATGGGGACTTGAAAGAATGGTTGTGACAGTGGAGAAAAAATAAGGCTTAGGCAGAGATCAATTCTGGCTATAATAGGAAGTATAAACTGTCCAAAGACAATGGAAGCCATCTTATTGCTAAGTAAATCTACCACGATAAATCCCAAAATTAATCTATAGTTCCATTGGTACAGATGCGTTTGCTGGAGATGGCAGATCAATAGTCGAAATTACAGAAATCTGGCTGTATATACCAATAAGAAGCCAGGTTTGGATTATAATAGAAGCTACCAAGGTTTTAGTAGCAGATGCCATGCCACTTCACAATCTTTGAGTCCTGAAGACCAGCCAAATGTACCTCCTTTGGATGTCAATGGTACTGATACTATCTTGTTATATTTGCAAGCAGGAAGTTATGTTTATGAACAAAGTTATTTATTGAATACACCACATTATGGTTGCCTTTCCATAATCGAGAATGATATCATTTTTGTGTCCAGATATCCAGAGCTATATAATGTTTCATTTGATTTAATAAGTGTTGCGCTAGAAGACTAGTTGCTTTTTGCAAGCCTGTATTCCTTGATCTTAGGACATATCCTACCGAGGGATCCAGCATTGATTTAAAGAACTCAAGGCAGGAGATTGAATTTTGTAGAAAGCAGCCAAATGCTTATGTGGTTCAATGCCAAGGTGGAAATCCATCAGCAAGAGAAGTAGCATTGATGTGCAATCAACCTAATAGACCACATGATTATGAGCTAAATGTGATAGATTAATGTTGTACCCCTCCCCACTTGTCTTAAGATCTGGTGCCCTGGGGAGTTAAATGCAGAATTGTTGTAGAACATCTCTTGTCTCTTGGGACATAGCTGGTCTTGCATCTAAAAACCAGGATCAAGATTGGCAAATGGTATAGAGAATAATCACATAGGCCCTCATTACGACCCTGGCGGAAAGTGACTGACCGGACCGCCACAGCGTAAATAGCGTTTCCGCCATTGCACGATGGAGCAAAGTGCGGCCCATTCCGACCCATCGGGCACGAGCACCACGCCATGGCGGAAGTGCAAAGTCCGCGATGGCGGAAATGACCCCAAAACGGCCCACACCGCCGCCGTACGGCGCCCTAGGTGCAATACCGCCACCCATCATAGCGGACACCGCAGTGAGCGCCAACCGGAAAGTACGGTGACCGTAAATATACGGAAACGGAAGTAAAAACATGGGCCCTGAACGGGAAACAACACCCCGTACACCTATAAAACCACAAAATACACACAACCACTAAAAACACCACCCTGAGACACATCCCAACCCGTCATCCACCCCAGTGAAACCAAGAAAAATGGGAAAAGTAGCGAAGAAAGCGTGCGACCGCAAGCGGCAGGTCCACTTCTCCCGTGAGGAACTCACCGTGCTTACAGAGACCCTCCAGGAGAATGCCGCCGCCGTCTTCTCCACGCAAATGACCAGGACGGCACTTGCGAACAAGAAGGCCATATGGGCCCTGGTGGCACAGCGGGTAAGTGCGGTGGGGACCGCACCCCGCAACCCACAGCAATGCAGGAAGCGGTGGGACGACCTGCGGATACGCGTCCGTAGCATACTTTCTGCCAACCGCAACATTGCCACAGCCACCGGGGGAGGGTCGGAATCACCCATCAAGTTGACCCCCTGGGAAGAAATCTGTGCCTCCACCATTGGAATGGAGAGCATGGAGGGAGTCGGAGGGATGGAGAAAGGAGTGCAGACATCCGGAGAATCAGGTAGGTGGCCCAAATAAAACCATGCCAAATCCACAATGACTCACATGTGTCCACATAGCGCAACAGCAACACATGGCCAGGAGAACGTCCACACACATTGGCCTGATAGCGCACTTTAAAACTCACAATAAATACATAAATAAGTAAAAACCCCAAAAACACCCACTACACGTGCAGCAGGCACACCCTAACTGCAGGCTGCCAAACAACTGCACCCTCACTCCACACACAAATGAAAGCACCTCCAAGGCCCCGACCCAAATCACCCTCAGGTACCACCCCAATGCATGTGATACATTGCCATTCCAATTCCCACAGACCCATTAATAACGCTCGCCCTCCTTTACTCCACCAAAGGGTCCGATCCAAACGACGAGCTCCAGGACACCCCTACCAGCACACCTGCAAAGAGGGCCAAGACCGACGGCCAAAGACCCTCCACCTCAGCTGCACGCATCAAGACACGGCAGCAGCACATATCAAGTGGCAGCACACAGGAGGGAACATCAACAGGCACCCCAGCAGCCAGCATGCCCACAACAGCACCACCACAGGTCCCCCCAATGGATGCCACAGAAGGTACTGCCTCTGGTGGCAGCAGCACCATAGGTGACACCCCATTAATGGCAGCATGCTCCGACACAGAAGACGGGGATGTCGAAGTCAGATCCATCCATGACCTGTCCCAATCCCCCTGTCTGTTCCATCCCGTACACCATGAGGATACCACGCAGGGGCACCGACAAGACGACGACTGGCCATCCCCCACAAGCCCTGTGGCAGGGCAACATGAGGCGAACAGCCCCTCTGTGACACCACCGCAAATGGCCATGGCCCAGCAGAGGCAACAGTCCCTCGACCAGTTAATCGTGCAACAGCAGCAACTGGCCACGCTCCTCAAGGACCATGCCGATGGATGTGGGGGCACCAAGGCAGACATAGAAACATCAACTGAGACACTTAGGGCACAAATGGAGAGTAGCACCGAGAGCCTGAGAGTCCAAATGGAGAGTAGCACCGAGAGCCTGAGAGTCCAAATGGAGAGTAGCACCGAGAGCCTGAGAGTCCAAATGGAGAGAAGCACCGAGAGCCTGAGGGGGGAACTGCATGCGACGTCCAAAGACGTATGTGCCGAACTTGCCGCAGTGCGCCGTGTGCTCACTGAGCTCTCACAAACCCTTAGGGACATGCATGGACGTGAGCAGGCAGAGACATCATCCGTTGCAAGTTCCGTCCAGGGCAGCCCCCAACGCAGATCTGGGAGGAACCTGCGCTCCACAGGCAGGGGTGCCCCTGATACCCGCAGAGGGGGCTTGCAATAGCGACTGCCCACTGACAATGAGCATCTTTGGACACTGGTGTTCGGGGGGGAGGTAGGAGGGTGGAGGGGGTGTGTTGGGCTCACTTGGGTGGCGGGTCGATAGGGTGTTCAACATGATATCACATATGCCATAAACAATGCACGATCAAACAATGAGATGTGTGGACAATGATCTTTGTGTACTAGGCCATCATAGGCGTACAGTCCATATTGTGCATGTACCAGACACACACAGTGCCACGAGTCCCGTGTCCATGTATCAGCCACCAGGCGTGAGTGCTAGAAGCATGCATCTATGAGATGCTGATGAATTTCACGGCCCTCCTGTGCCTCGCAGACTCCTTGAGGTGCTGCCACATCCCCACCCTCATCATGACCATCTTCAAGTGCTTGCAGTTCTGCGTCAGGGGGCATGGGCACATTTCTACGTACGCACATGTTGTGGAGCATGACACATGCCATCACCATCTTTGCAACCTTCTCATGGCGGTACAGGAGTGCCCCGCCAGACCTGCTGAGGCACCGGAAACGGGTCTTCAGTAGGCCGAATGCCTGTTCAATGACTACACGGGTACGTGAGTGGGCATGGTTGTAGTCCTCCTCATGCTGGTCCCGTGGGTTCCGGACTGGTGTGAGGAGCCATCTCTTCAGTGGATATCCGGCATCACCTGTATGTGGACGATAAACGAATTATGTGGAATGCCATTGCTACGTACGCACCCCCCAACCCCCTTCCTGCCAGGTCATTGGCGCATCACATACCCCACATCATCATGCATGAAATGAGACTCACCGAGTAGCCAGGATCTGTTCCCTGCGTGTCGCTCCATGTAGCGTGGTATTGTAGAGTTCCTCAAGACCATAGAATCATGGGTTGATCCAGGGAATCGGGCACAACAATGTGCAATGATCCTTTTGGAGTCACACACCATTTGTACATTCAGTGAATGAAATTGTTTTCGGTTGCGGTACTGGGCCTCCATGGCATGTGGGACGACCAATTCCACATGGGTGCAGTCGATGGCAACAATGCAACCCGGTATGCCGCCAAGTGCATGGAATCCCACTTTTGTGTTGGTTATTTCCTGCTCCGAGCGTGGTAGAGAGATGTAGTCGTCTGCGTGCTGCAGGAGGGCATCGAGCACTTGCAATAGTGTCCGTGAGAACAGTGGCTGAGAAATGCCATGCAACTGTCCGACTGTGTGCTGGTAGGTGCCTGTGGCCAGGAAGTGGAGTACAGACAACACCTTCAGTAGGGGTGGGATGGCGGTTGGGCTATCTATCATGCTGACAAGGTCAGCCTGTGTCATGTCCACAATGGCGGCTATGGTGTCCCGGTCCAAACGGTAGAGGGTGTGGATCTGCTCATCAGTGAGGTTGAACGGATGTGCTCGGAGGCGTGGGATTGCGGGCTGCCTGCGTGGTGGTAGTGGCTGTGCTGGCAGCCCTTGCTGGCCCTGCCTTGCCCTCCTCCTCCTCCTGCGTCTCCTCCGTGCGGCCGGTTGTAGTTGGTGTTCGTCTTCTTCTTGGAGTTGGAGTACTTGCAGTGCTATCAGGTCCCCCAGGGCCAACATCGCGAGTCCTGCCGGTAGCATTTCGGAGTGGGTGTGGTTGTGGGAGGAGACTGGGTGTGCAATTTATGTGTTTTCAGGCTGTATGGCCTCCATCTGTGGTGATTCATTCCACCTGTGCAAGCTGCTCTCCCCTTTGGGCGAGCACGTCCCGCACACAACGCTGCAATTCGAGGAATGGCATCTTGCTATTACAATCATGTATTAGTACCCGATGGCCGTGTAACATTGGTTGATATGTTCATTCGGCTATGGTCCCATTGTTTCACATGCATTCTTTGCAGTCGCGAACAGACTTGTGAAGGGTCAGTGGAACGTAGTACTCGAGTAACGGTGGACCCTCATGCATCACTGTACCGAGGTTCACCGACGGGCGGGGCCTCCCATTTGTGAGTGAAGGCAGTTGCCATTTTCACACACAGCCGCACTAGATGGATTAATTTGTCATTTCAAGCGGCCACAGATGCCTTTTCGACGTGATGTTGCAAATGAGGAATTCGAAGGGCGGCGCTTTCGGTCTTCAGCTAGCGGCGAGGAGATGCCCACAGGTCTGACTGCAAATATAACGTTCTATTGTTCAGTGTCCTTGGGACAGGGGCCATGGCGAGGATGCAATGATTGATATGAATAGTTTGGGATGCGCAATAGCGAAGTGGATGATGAGGCCGGACGTTCCCAAATACATGTTACTTCACAACACTGGAATTACGGGCTGGGGCACAGTGGATTTTGCAGGCTGCATGACGCACAGACTCAATGGAGTTCTCACATGTTATGTGAGTATGGAAACAGGCGTTATCATTACGGGATGAGGGAATGATGAATGGATGCATGGACAGATGATTTGATACAGTGTTTGCCATGTACAGGGCTTCTTGGAATCTGTCCGCCTCCCCTGCGCTATGTGATGCAGGGCTGCCATAGTGGGACCATCGTCTATCTGGCCTTGTTGAGCCCTCCCTGTCTCGACGCGCCTTCAGACACTTGTGTCCATGCACGTTACCAATCCCATCTGATGGATTCTGTTTTCACAGACGCATACACAGGTACACTCGTTTGTGATGGTGTTTTCACCTCGAAATGGATAGTTATGAGTCGCAAGTGGTTTTGGGGTGGTGATGATCCTTTGGAGTGGGCTAGCATGCATATGGCTGTGGATCTAGTGTGATCATTGAAGTGAGTTGTTCGAATGTAGTTCTGATGGCCATTCTATTCTTTTTCTTTTCTTTTGGTTGACAGGTATCTCCTCCCCTTTTGCCACTGCCATCTGTATGCCACTCCTGCAGATGGGTTTTACTCCCGACACCTGCTGCTTCGTGTTAATCAGTGGAGCAGCATTACGATCTTATGGGACGATCGCCAATGGGCCACATGCCCTTACGCAGTACTAGTGGCTCGGAGCAACATTTCGGCCTTTCAGCTGGACTAGTGCCTCCCTATTGGGACGGCCCTGCGGTTCTAGGCGCTTCCATGTTGCCTTTTCGTACGAGAATGTAGCCCCTGTGTACCATGAAGGAACAGGGCGTCACACAAGAAGTAGCTGGTCATTTTTTGCGGATGCAGCCCACAATGGTGAAATGTGTTTTGGAGTTCATGGCCTAATGGCTGTATGGGCTTGGTGAATTTGTTGTGCATTAAATTTCTATTCTGATATGGGCCGTGTAGCGTTCTTCTTTGCAAGTGATGTGGCATATTCCTATTTGGGGAGCGATGTATTGTGAGGAGATCTGCATTGGGTTCCAGCTTCGGAGTATAGTTGCGTGGTACTGTGCTGGGCGCGTTTGCCTACGAAGCCCAGTGAGGTCAGGGGTGAGGGCTGCCAATATGACTGTTTGAATGATGTCATGCTCAGGGGCGGGGGATTAGGTTTTGTGTAACAGATGCCGGTCAGCCAGGTGGATTGGTGGAATGATGTGATTATCGGAATATTGCTGGTCACAGGTGCCTGTGTTTGCGTGCGTTTCTTGGTGAGAGACTGAGGTCATGTCCATTGGTATAGCTTCTGTATTCGTGCCATCTGTGCCCTGCAGCTCCCATTGGCCCCTCTTGTGATTCTTTTGTTCGTTGGCATGCATGGGTGACTTGTACATTTCACTGGTTGCATTGTGACTTCGTTGCACCTACGGGGAGTTGTACTATGTGGCCAGGGAGCGGTGTACAGGCACTCAGTGGGGCCGTTTACGGTTGATTCGCGATGCCGTACTTCTCACCATGGCGGAATGGTACTTTCCGCCGTGCTTGATGGCGTTAAGTACATGTCCGCTAGGGTCGGAATTCGCGTACCCTTGCGCCATGGTGCTAATTACGGTTTGGCATGGCGCGCGCGCGCGTACTTGGTGCAGTTAGCGTTGGCGTTCACTACGGTGTCGCTAATGGCATCGTACTTTACGGTGACGGGTCATAGTCGCACCGAGCGCTATTCGATGGCGGTATTGCATTTCCGCCATCGTTTTTCGATTTCCGCCAGGGTCGTAATGAGGGCCATAATGTATTAACAAGACACCCGGGCAACTGTACCAGTTTTAAAATCTGGATATCAAAATGTCTTTATACCAACTAATAAGGGCCCCAAAGTTAGTCCACGTGGAGGGGTAGTCTTACATTCTGGGTGCATATCAAGCTGTGGCTCTCAATGTCAAATATTGAAACAACCAAATCTGATATAATAATGGCAAGACACCCTGCTGAACACTTTACTCACGCAGATACACGCTTTTATATCCCTGAGTGAGCGAAATGTTCTGGCGGGTGTCATGTGAATTATTGAGAGAGACTGTATGGGTGTGTGAATGCACATGTTTATGTGTATATGAATGTATGGGCTCGGCTTGGACAGGTAATTGGTGCAGAGCAATACCAAAGTAAAAAAACATGTTCTTTCTGGCTGCATGCAGGGCACACTTTCAGTAAGAACATTTTTCTGACTATGTCATTGTATTTTTTACTGGACATTTATGATAAAGTAAGCATATTTTGGTGTAGCCAGTCCAGCTATGATTTCCTATTGCGGCATGACACTTTTTATTAGACGTCAGCATTGTACGTGTTATTGCGTGAATAGAGTGGCTTACATTGTTGAAGCCAATTTAAACTTTTTTTATTTTTTATTTTAGCATGGGATTTTTAATGCCACACCAACCAGAGTAGGTTCTTCCAAGGGGATTCTGGCATTATGCACAAAGCAATACTGGCATTATGCGCAAGGCAAATATATGAGAACACTGGCATATATTGGTGCAGCATGCATGGAAATGTATCAGCACAGCCATCATGAAAATGTTTGTATACAGGCATATATTGTGGGGGAAAACATCATGAAAATGCATTGTGAAATACCTCCATGCACTGTTGGTGACTTGCTTCTATTGGATTTTCCCATGAGTTACCTACAAAACAAATTGATAGTTGAGTTGTTGGGTTGCTGTAAAATGCAACATTTTAACCCATTATTCAACAAAATGTCTCAGTGAGAGAACCCGCCCGAACCCATTCGAACCCCCCTTTGGTTGGTTCAGGCTCGCCCCTGCAGATTTGTGGGAAATATTGACACCCCTCCAATCAAAATTTTCACCAGCCGCCACTGTTCAGCTAAAAAATGCATTGTACTCAATATTGATCGTTTTCTTCTTTTTATTTTACTGTGATTTCATGGTTTTATGACAACTCATTCAGTGCTTTTGTATTTAATTGATATTGTACAATTTTGATGGGCCTTGTCAGAAATAAACTTATATTGATTATTGAGTTTGAGCAGGGTTGTTGTGAAGTGACACACATGTTGTATGTGACTTCACCAAAGCAGTTCAATATGGTCTTCATGCCCTGGTGGGGGTGGGGGGTTGAGATTGGACATGGGCGATAACTGCCCTCCAGCTTGAGTAATGGTAGGCCAAGCAAAGAGGGGGGCTTCAGCGAGGGCTGTGGGCCATTACCAGCCATGTCCGCCCCACTGCCGGGTGTGAAAGCCATTTGCACCCTGGGGTTCATCCAGGGTGCAAATGGCTTTATTTTCTTTCTCTGTCGGAAAAAAATGAATCCAAGATAGCCACCACCATAGGGAATAGCTACTAGGTCCCTTTTCCATTTCTATTCCAGGGACCAGAGCGGGAGGTGCGGTGGACCAGAGCATAAATCTCTGGTCGGGCAGGTAAGTGGGGAGGGAGGGGGGAGGAAGGGTTTTGGATTTTTTTGGGGGGTGGGGGTATAGGTAGGCAACAGGGAGAGGCTCTCTGTGTCCTCCCCACATTACAAACAAAGAAAGATGCTACCAGCGGAAGGGCCTTGGGTGGTTGGAAAGGCGGGTGGGGAATGGAATGTGTATTCTTGCCCGCTGTTCCAGACACATGATTGGCTGAGAACACTTGATGAATGAAGCATACACCAACACTGCAGATTGAGAAGCCGTACATACCAGCAAGCTATTTGAGAACCCCACCTTTATTCAGCCTCCCACAAAGCGCTGTGGCCTTGGGCTAACCAGCTCCACCTGCAGAAACATGGAAAATGCCCCACAGCAGTGTCTGAGGGTAAAATAATGTGTTAAGTTTTACTCATGGGGTCATTACGAGTTGGGGGTATTCTGGCCGTAAATCCGCTGGAATACCACCCAACGGAATTACTGTTACCGCCACTTGGTCCAGCGATATTACCACCAGATTACACGTGGCGGTGTAAGTCCCAAAAATGGGCAGAAAGCTCATAGCTTGAGGTGAATCCTCCAACTTTCCGCCTAATTTATAGTAGGGCAGTGCGGTAATGCAGCGTTATATGTTAATACCGCTGCATTTAACCTGCACCGCCCCTTGGAGTTACTTGCAATCGCGACAGCTGACATCCATTTGATGTCATTTGGCATACACCTAATACCAAAGTGATAATATCTGATATTTAGAAAAGAACACAACACAATTCATGCCGCACATAAATCACAATACAAATGTAGAAGAGCCTTGTTTAGATCTACACTTGCTGCAGCCCATTTGATAGCTGTAGACCCAGAAGCCGAATTGCCACAAAGAAGCTTTCTTTGCTATCACCGGATCCAAATCCTCCTTTGATCTGTTAATCCCACATGCGGAAGGTTAGGAGATAAGCAAGCGTAACCAAATGGCTGCATGCGCCTCTTGACAGCATCTTAATAAGCAGATTTATGGCTTTTAAGCCTCTTCTTGTTGAATCGTTTTTAAAAAGTACATTAGATATTTTACAAGGCGTACAAAGCACCATGGCTTGTCAACACGACTGAATGTCGTACGTCTGGATGCTTCATATTTTGCTGCTGTGTCTGAGATGTCCAGGCATCCCTCTTCCCCGCCCCCCACGACTTCCCGCCGGGCCTTTGATGCGCGATGTAGGAGAAGGCCCCTTTTGTCTCCACTCGCCTCAGGGCGGGTCTCGCTCACCAGGAAAGTCAGAGGTTCCAGGCTTGTTAAATGTCACTGCAATGGTTGTCTTGACTCATTGAAATAGCAGCCTTCCCTTCGTCTTTATGGGGCCGTGAATCACACAACTACGAGGGAGGGAAGCAAAGCCTGACCGGTGGAGCCTAGCAGTCTACTGCTTAAGGAGATTAGTTCATTTCCAGCCCCCCAAGGCTCTACGGCCATACCCCTCTCCATACCCCCCACCCTCAATGCAGAACGTGAAAGATGGCAAATAACTGGAGCAATTGGTAATTAGCCATGCACATGTTTTCGGGCATGCTCTGCAATTAGTACATGTTTTCCTCCAAAGCAGATGGTTCAATACACGGACATGAAAAATGACTTGTGTAAATATTAATGAAGAGCTTGGATTAGAAGAATCTGCAAATATTTGTGGGCTGGAATCACGTTGTGTCTTTGCATCCTTTGAAAGACTTCTAAGAAGGTCTGTTCATAAATAATTAAGAGAAGGAACGCATTTAGCTCAGAGGGGTAGAAAAATGGGCCAGTTCTCCTACACAGAGCACGAATTTGCCTAATAAAAATACCGCGCAAACACATGTTTAAGTTTCTATTTCTAAGGAATGTAGTCCCAGACTGTTTAACTGCTAATTCTACCGAGCTGGATATTTCCATTATGTAGAGAAGATCATACATCATTTGGACCTAAAATGGTATGTTTTGTTGTGAAAATTCTTGAAATAATGTGTAAAGTTAAGGGGATCCTGAGACATGTGTAAATGTTCTTTTTTTTTTACCAAAGCTTTATTAGCTCATGAGTTTCACAAGTACAATCACATAACATTTGCATAGATCTCTGTAGATAAGGTCTGTAGCGTCAAACATTTCCAACAATAACAACTTCAAACCCCCCTCCCTGACCCAATCGTAAATGTTCTTTTAATACAATGCTTACATCACTAAGATGATATTTGCTGCTTTTATTTGCTATCCAATATAGCTTGAGAAAGTGCTTTAGAAAAAGCCCTGTGAGGCTTGTATCCTGGCGGTCCAACCAAAGTCAAAGGCAGCCCCGCCACCATCCATGCTGAAAGTAATATGGACCCCCTTTGGCGTCAAACTGACTATCATCAAAAGTATGTTGACGAACTTCCAGAGTCATATTCTCCGCTGGTGGAAGAGACATTGCCCTTCTTCCGCAGTCAACTTGACTGCTGTTGGAAGTGACAATGCGACATCCTGCCCACGTGCCATGGGTCATTTTCTTCCTACAAGTGCACAAGGGGCCACAGTCAGAAGGCATCAAAACTGCATAAAATACAGGCAGTAAACAATCAGGTAGGTTGTCCCCACACATTTGAGGTATAGACAGATGTTATGTGCCAGGCCCCTGTACCCCACTGACACCGAATTGGAAGTGCTGGTGGACAAGATGATGTCAGTGTCTACTGTGTGCAGAGGCGTATCCACCCAATGGAAATGAGAACAGAGAGATGTGGACAAAACTAGTAGATGCTGTTCACACTTTGCCCACTGCGCAATTCACAAAAGATGATGTTCACAAGAGGTGGATGTGCAAGAAGGTAGCACAAGATCAACAAGCCAAAGACTGCACGGGTGTGGGTACCCCAAAAGTGATAACCTAGAGCACATGGGATCAGAGGCTACCCCTCCAAATTGAACTTGAAATTGTCACCAGTCTGGAAGAGGGACATGACACAGATGAGTGAGACACCCATACATGTCTACAACATGTACATCAAAACAAAATTAAATGTGCACGTAAACAAGTGCCAAATATGTGCATCCAGGGGACGCACCCCAAATGCATCACTGCATTCACTCACTCTGGTCAACCAGTCACCCACAAACAACGCCACTTCTCCCTGTCAACCACAGTGGAATCCATCCGATGAGCAGGAGCTCATCTCACGAGGCCCCGACACTGCAGGAGCAGCGGGCCTGGCCAGGAAACCATCCGGGATCAGCTGCTGCTACCCGGTAAGCGCTGCCACATTGTGCTCATCTTTTTTGGTCATCCAAGTTCGAATTTGCAAAATTGCTGCTTAAATGCACACAAGTGCTCCGAGTTGCGCCATTAAGGACCCAGGCAACCTGCACCTGCCCCGCACCCGCAAGAGCACGCTTTGCCCCGTATCCTGCACTGAGGTACACGAGGTACCCCCTTCCAAGATGGCCGCCGCATTTAGGCTTGGTTCTCTCTGTGCCCTACCAGGCACACAGCAGTAGCCTTTGCCTCGCCTGATTGGCTACAGCGACCATAACCCCTGCCATTGGGCGCCGGCAGGCAAAGCCGGCCCTCTCCTTCCAAGGGCCACGGGAACAAGGCTGGAGCCTGTTCTCTGCCTGTTTACTGCCGACTCTGCCGTCTGCCAGACCCCCTGGACCACCACATTCACCTGTTAAGGTAACACTGCGCCTGCAATATCAACGCTCCGCTGAGCCCATAACCCATCTGCCCCTCACATATCACATTGGAACATTATCTCCTTCTGACATGTGTTGTGCATCATCATCTTGCCCCTAACCTAAAGACACACTACTCTCCCAACCCATTGGCAGCGTCTACACATGACCTCGGTCCCGGCGCCCTGATGCACCCCACTCAATGTACGAACTCAATACATGTCGGACCTGTACTGTAACTTCAGGGGTAATCTCGAACCTAGGCGCCCTAATGCACCCTTTCTCAGTACATGTGTGCCCCCATTGTGATCTCGTACCTAGGTGCTTTGATGTTCTACAGTCAATGTGTGATCTTAGTGCATGTTAGGTGTGTTGTGCCTTATGGTCACTTCCAGACCACACTTGATCTTGCGTTGCGCCTTATGGTCACCTCTAGACCACATTTGATTTTGTGTTGCGCCCTATGGTCACCTCTAGACCACATCTGCATTGTGTTGTGCCCTATGGTCACCTCCAGACCACATTTGCATTGTGTTGTGCCCCATTGTCGCCTCCAGACCACATTTGCATTGTGTTGTGCCCTATGGTAAACTCCCGACCACATTTGCATTGTGTTGTGCTCTATGGTAAACTCCCGACCACATTTGCATTGTGTTATGCCCTATGGTCGCCTCCAGACCACACTCGCATTGTGTTGTGCCTTATGGTCACCTCTAGACCATATTTGATTTTGTGTTGCGCCCTATGGTCGCCTCCAGACCACACTCGCATTGTGTTGTGCCCTATGGTCACCTCTAGACCACATCTGCATTGCGTTGTGCCCTATGGTCACTTCCAGACCACACTTGATCTTGTGTTGCGCCTTATGGTCACCTCCAGACCACATTTGATTTTGTGTTGCGCCCTATGGTCACCTCCAGACCACATTTGCATTGTGTTGTGCCCCATGGTCACCTCCAGACCACATTTGCACTGTGTTGTGCCCCATTGTCGCCTCCAGACCACATTTGCACTGTGTTGTGCCCTATGGTAAACTCCCGACCACATTTGCATTGTGTTGTGCCCTATGGTCGCTTCCAGACCACATCTGATTTTGTGTTGTGCCCCATGGTCGCTTCCTGTCCACACTTGAATTGTATTGTGCCTACCTTATGTCACCAATGCCCCCTACGCACCATTCCTCTGCACGTCACCCTAGCCTTAGCATGCTACTCTGCCTTACCGCGATTATGTTCCCCTTTTGTGTCATGCAAAGTTACATACCCTGCACTGGCAATAGTTACATAGCCTACAACAATGGTCTAGTCAGACCTGCCTGCCCAAGACATTACCCTATCACCTGCCCCACACCATTCCTGCCTACCACACCGGCCTTCCTCCCGGTATCACAATCCGCCTATCCCACCCTTAGCCATGCACATTCTTCTGATGCCCTAGCTATTATGCACTCAGCTGTCTCCAAGTGGAACCCCAATGACACGAGAGTATCATGCCCCACCCTCGACCACAGCACCTCCATAACTGCTAACCCAACTGTTTCTCGAACCATTACCCTCATCCCTACCGATCGGAACATTAGACTTGGTGCCAGAACCCACCACAGATCCAGCAAATGCCCAGCCAAAACACCTAATAAGACTAACACTCATACTGTAACACCCATCAACTCCACCCCTCCTATTCCTAAAGGAGCTCTTCTAAATGTTAGATCATTAGTCGCCCACTCCATAGAAGTCGCAGACATTATTCTAACCAGCAACCTGGACTTCCTTGCTGTAACCGAAACTTGGTTGCATGATGCTGCAGGACCATCTCTCACCCTAGCCATACCTGATAACTACACCATCCTCAGAGCAGATAGACCTAACGCTCGAGGAGGTGGTGTAGCTATTATTTTTAAGTCCTCGCTTGATATCAGACTAGCCTCCTCTCCTCCACTTAAATCATGTGAGCATCTCACAGTCAAATTACAAACGTCCCCTAAAAGCACTATCACACTGCATTTAATTTACAGACCCCCGGGCCCACCTGGCTCATTTGAGGAAGACATCACCTCACTAATTGCCGAAAGCTCCAAACCATCAGCACAAATGATTATACTTGGAGACTTCAACCTTGGGTTTAATGACCCTCTCGACACCCCAGCCATTGCCCTGGCCACGGCATTAGAGGAGTATGGCCTCCAACAACTCTGCTCCAAACCCACCCACTCGAAGGGCAGAATCCTTGACTGGATTACCACCCTTAACTGCAATATTACCTTGAAAGATCCCACACAGCTCATTTGGACCCACCACTACTTCCTCCCATTTGACATTAATACCAGCAACTTAGCGCATAAAAGACCTATTATTGCACCTGCCTGTTCAACTAGGAAAAAGAGCAACATCACAGCGGAAGGAAGCCTTAATACCCTTGGTGATCCCTACTCTGAACGCATTACCAGCCACAACTGACTTGAACCAATTGGTCAACGTCTACAACGATTCCATGGCCAAAGCCATCGACATCATTGCCCCACTGAAATTGCACAAAGGGAAACCTAAAGCGCACCTGAATACATGGTACACCCCGGAGCTTAAAACTCTCTGTAAACAAAAAAGTAAACTCGAAGCACTATGGAAATCAGTGCCGTCAGTAAATAACAGAACTAATCTCACCAATATCTCCACTCTCTACAAAAATGAGATCACACGCGCTAAGAAAGAATCTCTCAACTCCAGGATTTCCCAGGCAAGCTCCAGCACAAAGGAGCTCTTTAACATACTAAAGGAATTAGAAAACCCCACTCCTCCCACTGACTTTTGCACTAAGGATACACCTTGGTGCACAGGGATCCAGAATGCCCTTGCTAACAAAATTTCAGGGCTCCAAACTAAAATTGACAACAAACGACAACAACTCACTCCTGGTCCTACTTCCAGTCCCACCCCTCTTCCACCTACCGCCATTAGCTCAGGCTTTACCTTCAAAAAGGTATTCATACCGGAGGTACAGAAAATTATAGCATCCTTGAAACCCTCGAACTGCAAGGGGGATAGTTGCCCCGCACAGATCATAAAAGATGCAGCTAGGGATCTCTCCCCCTTCATTACTAAATTAATAAACCTTCTTTCTCCAATAACTTGGTCCCCAGTAATCTGAAACAATCCTGGGTCCTACCACTACTAAAAAAAAACACTCTCGACCCTGACATACCCACGAATTATAGACCCATTACCTCCTTCCCATTCTTACTAAAAATTCTTGATAGAGTGGCCTATTTACAAATCCAGGATTACCTCGAGACAAATCATTTACTAGGAACTCGCCAATCTGGCTTTCGGCCACAACACGGGACAGAAACGGCCCTTGTTGATCTCAAATGCCAGATAGACGAACTCAAAGATAAAGGTAAGGCTGCCATCCTTCTTCTCCTCGACCTCTCCACTGCCTTTGACCTGGTCGACCACAAAATCCTGTGCAACCATTTGTCATCGGCAGCACACTTCTCTCACTTTGCGATCACATGGATCCAATCCTTCCTGGACAATAGGACCATGCGGGTCTTCTCACCCCTAGCAGCGGCTGACCCTATCCCCATTACCTGCGGTGTCCCACAAGGATCCTGTGTCTCACCTACTTTGTACAATATATTTACAAAGTCCCTATTTGACAAGCTGGACAATCTGGGTGTCACCTACACGAACTACGCAGATGACACCCAGATACTCCTCACTCTATCCGGTAATTACAACGTGGACGCCAAATGGATCAATGAAGTCTTCTCCATCATTCAGGCATGGATGGCCACACATGGCCTCTGCCTGAATGATGATAAGACCGAACTGCTACTTGTCGGCTCACCCAACACCATCCGTAAACTCTGTCCCGGTTACACCAGCTTTACCATTGATGGTAACACCATACCCATCGGCAAAAGTGTAAAAACCCTCGGTTTCTATTTAGATACGAATACCAACCTAGCCAAACAAATTAATATGACTGCCTCAGCCACTGCCTACACTGGTAAATTAATTAGGGCCTGCAGACCATTGATCTCCCCCAACAACTGCCTCACTTTAGCCAGAGCACTCATTCAATCCAAACTGGACTACTGTAATAGCCTCTATGTAGGTGCCAATAAAACAGTAATCAATAAATTGCAAATCTTTCAAAATAACGCACTCCGTGCAGCCCTAAATCTTCCCAGAAGGGAACATATCTCCGCTACAAGAATGGCATGCAAATGGCTCTCCATCCAACAAAAAATGGACTTAAAAACCATATGCCTTACATACAAAGCTCTTAACCACCTAGCCCCGCCCTATCTCACTAACAGATTTACATTAAGACAGAACACTAGAACCACTAGATCGTCTAACACACTACAACTGACGGTGCCCAAATACTCCCTCAAAAGAGCTGGTGGATCCAGCTTCCCAGCTCTGGCCTCACAACTTTGGAACACCATTCCACTGGATATCAAATCCACACCTACCTTCCAACCCTTCAGAACTAAGGTCATCACCTGGTTACTCAACAAATAACCAACCATGTATGTATGCATTTCCAATGTTCAAATGTTTCTTATTGTGTTTGCCTATTATTATCTATGCACTAACTGCCTTCTTGTCAACCTTTATATGCCAGATTACTGTTGTGCTATTGTTCCCTACTGTTGCCTGTAACCAGATGCTCAAAGCGCACATATACCCCTGGGTCAAGAGCGCTATACAAATAAATAAACAAACAAACAAAACACCTGTGAAACTGTCCCATAGTCACAGACTATCCCAGAGAAACGATATCCACAATGCAACCGAGGACTTTGCGTCCATGTAACACAAATAGGAAGCATGTCATGATCCCAGTCGTGGAACTCCATATCTTTCTGCAAAACTCAAAGCATGCAAAAGTGGCACAGCGTGATAACAAATGCCCACTTGTCCAAATGCAAAATTCACTTATGTGTGAATAGATACCCGCAGGCTGCACATCTAAGCAATCCACCAGCCCGGATGCTGCAGAAATACCCACTGAAAAGAGTCATTGAGCAGTAGAAACAGCATGCTTCATAAGGAACAGCCCTGCTAGATGTTCTGCAGGCAACACCCATGAAAAGAGTCATGGAGCAGTAGAAACAGCATGCTTCATAAGGAGCAGCCCTGCTAGATGTTCTGCAAGCAACACCCATGATACACAAACTGGCACAGGCCTAGAGGCAGAAGTAAAGTATGCTCCTCCCATCCACACCACAGGCAATTTCCAGCACATTTGTGAAGTCAGTAGTCTCAATTACAGGATTGTGTGAATAGAGAACCTCATCTGGACCCCCTCCAGAACGGATTCCCACCGGGTTTCAGAACTGAGACTGCACTGATGGCAGTATGGGATGACCCTTCTTGAAGTGGCAGATCAGGGAGAGTTATCCCTATTAGTCATGTCGGATCTCTCCACGGCATTTGATACAGTGGATCACTATATTCTGCTTGGACACCTTGGGGAGATCAGAAACATCTCTGACCAGGCACTTAGTTGATTCTAGTCCTTTTTGTCAGACCAGGAACAACGGGTCAGACTGGGCGGGTTTCTTTCAAACTCCCTCGCATAGAATTATGGAGTCCCATAGGGATCATTATGCTGCCCCCTTCTCTTCAATTTATTTCTTAGGTCATTGATGGACATATTGAGGAATCACAAAGCGAAATTACTTTCTTATGCAGATGATACCCAAGTGTTCCTCAAAATAGGGAAGGTGGAGGAAATATTTCAGATAGTCGAACGATGCCTGGAAGAAGTTAAAGGGTGGATGTCCTCCGGTGTGCAGTCATTTTTTCTGAAACATAATGTCGAAAGACAATAATGTCGAAAAAGAAATATTGAAAAAAAAAAAGCCGAATTCTTTTTTTTTAAATTATATGTTTATTTTGGGGTCCGGGAATAAAAAAAAGGGGGTAAAATAAAAAGAAAAATAGAAAAAAAGGGGGGTTGGGTGGGAACCCCCCCATTTCTAATAAAAAAAACGTACTGAAAAAGAAATTCGACTTTTTTTTTCGACATTTTTTTTCTCGAAAAAATGACTTTTGACATTTTTGTTTTCGAAAAAATGACTATGAACCTATGTCCTCCAATTGGCTCATCCTGAATACTGGACAAACAGAGGCAGCATTGTTTAGCCCAAAATACCTCTTGGAGGCCAGTAGGGGCCCAGGGTTGCATTGCTTTTTAGGATCATACCTATCATGTGCCCTAAAAATGAAATAAATTGGGATGTATTTGGCAGGAGGATGTGGGGAGCAAAGCTCAGGTAGGTGCTAAGGTGCAGACAGTTTTCAGCACGTTGCGCCTCCTGAGACAGGCTCTCCTGTTTAACACGGCCAAGGACAATGCAGTCGTGGTGAGCGCCCTGGTGCACTTGCACTTGGATTATTGTAATGGGTTTGCTGGCTGGCATCCGATCCACACAAATCCAGAGACTGCAAAAAGCCAAAAATGGCAGACTGATTTTTCGAATAACTAAATCTTCCCCGATTGGAACGCTCTATACACTGGGTTGTGGTGAAGGATCGTATTGATTTTAAAATACTTTGTCTGGTTGTTAAATGAGCGAATATGCTTTCTACCGGCTATCTTTCAGAGAACAATACCACAGTACCATCCAACTCGTCAGTTGCAGTCTTGCAATAAACTGTTGTCGCAAATCCCCCCAATAAATTGTGTATTTAGAGGTGATCATAGGTTTTCAATATATGGCTCAAAGATATGGAATAAGCTTCCATTGGAAATGTGTGCTATTAAAACCTTCAGTTCTTTCTTCAAAGTTTTAAAGACCCATCTGCTCAAGTAACTGTGGTAGGATGGGGTCAATGTAGGAGCTCCTCCAGGATTAATGTTTGGAATCTGGTAGAAATGTATTT
This sequence comes from Ambystoma mexicanum, assembly GCF_040938575.1. Lineage (NCBI taxonomy): Eukaryota > Metazoa > Chordata > Amphibia > Caudata > Ambystomatidae > Ambystoma > Ambystoma mexicanum. The sequence continues at coordinate 349,918,392 of NC_090922.1, forward strand.
TTTTGCATTGTTGGCTTGAGTGTTATTTAAATTCAATCTGCACCCAGATAGGATTTGGTTTGCTAGGTGCACTATATAAATGACTCAAAATCAAGTAGTGCACGAGGAAGCGCAGCCAGATGCAGAGCTTAACATTCATAGATGCGCAGGACATAGACTTTGCAAGTCATCAGGTGGCTATGCCTGTCAATGATGACCAGCCCTACCCTTGGCCCAAAACACCACAGTTCATGCAAAACTCCAGCATATATCACCGGTGCTGGATGATGGTAGCCTTCAGGAACACTCAGCCATGTTGGTGGAGGGCCAAGGTGAGCTCATCACAGAGGCATTAAGACAAGCAGATCCAGATAAACACCAACTCCAAATAAAAGAACGGATCCTCATCCAAAGTCAGCAGGACAAGCAGCTCCTGACCCACCTCAGTGAATTTCTACATCATTGGGCGGGGGGGGGGGGGAAATCTGAGCAAAAACTCAGCCACTCCCATGAGGCTGTATGAGCTGCCAAGCCAGGACTACAGGTAGAAAGAGGTTGCACTGGCAGAATGATGCCCTCACTTCCCTTATTAGAGTGCTCCTTTATTAGAGTCCTCTGCAGTTGACAGCCTGCAGTGGGAGATGCGCCAAGACATGGGGCTCTGTATTAAAGAAAGAATGGGGTTGAGGATTGTCGCACGTGTGCTGGACTACATCGACCATTTAGTCCAACAGGCTCTATTAGAGCAGTAGCAGTGGCAAGTGTCTTCCCCGCATTACATGTGTCAAACATGAGAAACCTCCCTGCCATGGGACCAGAACCGATTCACTCTTACACTAGCAGAGATTGCATCAGAGGTCCCAAAACAGCCAGACAGAGAAGCAGAAAAAAGTGCAGCATTGCAATGGCATAGTGCCATTGCTTGCAATGTTTGTAGTTAAGTACACTGGGAATGCCTGCGTGTTATTTAACATGCAAAGGATTGGGCACTCTAAAAGCACCAGTTGTCCTTTTAGCAGGAACACAGATAGTGCAGCATGTGATGCAGTGCCATTGCTTGCAATGTTTGTAGTTAAGTACACTGGGAATGCCTGCGTGTTATTTAACATGCAAAGGATTGGGCACTCTAAAAGCACCAGTTGGTCTTTTAGCAGGAACACAGATGGTGCAGCATGTGATGCAGTGCCATTCCTTGCAATGTTTGTAGTTAAGTACACTGGGAATGCCTGTGTGTTATGTAACATTGAAAGGATTGGGCACTCTAAAAGCACCAGTTGGTCTTTTAGCAGGAACACAGATGGTGCTGCATGTGATGTAACCTGCTTATGACTGGACACTCAGAAGGCTCTGGTGCTGTACTGGACATAACATGCATAGGAATGGACGCTCTGAAGCCCTTTTGGGCTATTGACATTGCACAGGTGGTGCAGAATGTGCAATAACATACATACGATTGGACACTTTGCAGTCCCTTTTGTGCTGTGGGTATGGCACATGTGGAGTTTGCCCTCTGCCACGCTCTGTGCAGGAAGAATGTATGGAGGTTAGCATGCACCTTGAAGAGGCACCTTTTCATTCTTGTCACTATTGCCTTGTATTGGGGTGCAGTGCAATTTTTCTTAGCAATGTCACATGTTTATTTTCCCGAAAATGTGTGGGTGGAAGGTTTTGAATAAATCAGACCCACTGGCACGGCTCTGTGCAACCTTCCACACCACCATTTTCAAGCCTGTCTCTGCCATTGTAGAAGATGGCCAGCCATATGCAAATCAATCAGGTACTTCCGCCAATGGGAGCAGCCCAGCCCAAACTCCTAGTACATGCACCTTCTGCGCGAAAACACAAGCAAACCCAGACATGTGTCAGCCTTGTTCTGCCTCATCAGTGACGTGGAGCTCTGTTCCCTGTGGCACAGCAAGCAAGGGACCCATGTCTGGACATACCCTTGCTCACACAGACAAACTATAGCCAAAAAAGGGATGGGTCGAAAGTTTTCAATAAATATGAACCACTGGCACTACACTGGGCAACCTTCCACACTACTGTTTTTTAGCCCATCTGCGCCATTGCAAGGGGGTCCAGCCATATGCAAATCCTTTAAGGTACTGGTGCCAATGGGAGCAGCCAAACCTGAACTACTAGACCATGCCCCCACCCCTGCACGAAAACACAGAGTCGTTGTTAGGTCTGGAAAAACCTGAGGCTATGCTAATGTCAGGACTGTCAAGACTGAGGGCTAGCTCGCCTTTTGGTTGTAGCTCCTGAACTTCTATCCGGGTCTACAACCAAAAGACCCAGGGCTATATGATATGATATGATATGATATGGCATTTATAACGCGCTTATACACTAGTGTTTCATGGCGCGACGAGGCAAGGGAAGGGGAACAGAGGGAAGACAGAGACAACAATATTACTAGGCCAGGTGACATTGAGATCACGCAAGTGCAGGGGAGGGGGAAAGGAAAAGTGCGGGGGGAAAGGGGAGGGGGCAGTGCAGTATATAGGATCAAAAGTAATAAAAAAAATAGAATAAATAAAAACAATAGGTAAAAGTGCGGCCAGCTTGTGCAGGGGTAAGTGGACTGTTAGGATACAGAAACAGCCCCCAAGTGCAAGGGTTTCTCGGGAGGCAGTGCAGGTGTGCAGCTGGTGGGGGAGGGGACCTGGGCCTGAGATCAGAGGGTAGCCAGGTGACCAGTGCAGTTCAGTCAGGAATTCAGCAGGGGAGAGGAGGAGAGAAAGCAGAAGCAAAGAGGAAGGACTTGAGGTGCTTCCGGAACCAGAGATGGTTCTCCTCAAGTTTCAGGGAGGCAGGGATACTGTTCCAGAGGGAGGCCCCAGTTGAATAAAGAGATCTGCTACCAACTCGTTGCTTGGAGAAGCAACTGACCCTGAGGGTGTTGGATGCAGAGAAGGAAGATATATAGGAAGAGAGAGCTGAAGGTATTGAGGCCCCACGCCCCAGAAGGCCTTGTGGACAATGCAGAGGGTTTTGGACTTAAACCTCGCTGCCACTGGGAGCCAGTGCAGAGATTTCAGTCCTGGACAGATACGATCCCTGGGCTTGAGGCCAAGGACAAATCTTGCAGTCCTGTTTTGGATAAGTTTCAGAGGGTGGAGAGTAGAGGCAGGCAGATTTAGAAAGAGGCTGTTGCAGTAGTCCAGCCTAGAGAGCACCAGAGCTCTAGAGACAGTGAGCTTCTGGGGGAAGGAGAGGAAAGGGAGAATACCTCTGAGGAGGTGCAGCTGGTAGTGTGACTTCTTGGAGACGTCAGAGATGTGAGGGGAGAAGGAGAGTGTGGAGTCGAAGATGACCCTGAGGTTTTTAGCCTCACAGATGGGAGAAGGAAGAGGGCCAAGAGAGCCCGGCCAGAGAGTGATAGGAAAGGAGGGAGCAGGTGTGCCGATGAGGATAATCTCAGTCTTACTGGCATTAAGGCAGAGATCATTGGCGGCACACCACCCCTAGCTAGCGGACAGGCAGTCAGAGATGAGAGAAGGAGACGGGGTGGTGGAAGGGAGCCTGAAAATGAGCTGAGTGTGGTGCGCATAGCACTGAAAGTTGGGGCAGAGAGCGTCAATGCGGTGGGCAAGAAGTGGCAGGTATTGGTTGAACAGGGTTAGAGGCTAGACCCCTGGGTAACACCACAGGTAGAGACAGAGATAGAGGAGAGGAAGGACCCATGTTGGACCTGGAAGGGTCGATCGGAGAGGAAAGAGGTCAGCCAAGCCAGGTCCTGATCGGTGATACCAAGGTTATCACGGAGAAAGTTGAGTAGGATGGCATTGTTGACTGTGTCAAAAGCAGAGGAGAGATCAAGTAAGATGATGACACCGGGGGATTGGAGTCAAGGTTTGAGAGCAGGTCTTCATGGATGTCCAGGAGAGCAGTTTCCGTGCTTCTGGCAGCTCTGAAGCCAGACTAATGGTCATGGAGACAACCAACCAATCAGTGTGAACATTAAGCTGGGAAATGGCTCAGGAAAGGAGTGGTGGAGATTGGGTGATAGCAGAGCAGGAGGGGTCGGCTGAGGGCTTCTTAAGAAGAGAGTGCACAAGGGAGTGCTTCAGGGGGGAAGGGAAGACTCCAGTGGCAAAGGAGTGGTTGTAGAAGTCGGCCAAAGCAGGAGCCAGGGTGTCAATGTGGTCCTTGATGGATTTAGAGGTACAGGGGAGAGCCTGTTTTGATGGGACTTTCATAGATCGGACTTGTCTAGTAACCTTATCTGGAGAGAACAGTGGAAAGGCAGAGAAGGAGGGAGTAGGGGTTGCCACAGAAGGGCCAGAGGAATAGCGGTGTGTAGATGGAGGAGGAGGAGAATAAGAGAGAGAGGCCATGATGTCCTGAGTTTTAGAGATGAAATGAGAAGCCAGGACTGTGCAGAGGACATGGGAGGGGACAGGAGAGGTAGAGACTGAAGCAGGATTTGCTAGCTCCTTGCAGATTTTAAAGAGTTCGGCCAACTTTTTGGATGCCGCAGAGACGCAGACTTGGATGAGGGCTCCCTTCTTGGTACGGACAGAGAGCCGGTATAGCCGCCTTAGCCCCCCGTAGCAAGGCTTCTGTGAAAACACAAGCAACCCCAGAAATGTTTCTGCCTTGTTAGGCCTCATCAGTGAGGTGCAGCTTGGCTCCCTATGGCGCAGTGATCAAGTGATCCATGTCTGGGCATACACTCTCTCACCCAGGGAGACAATCTATAACCAAAAAAGGGATGGGTGGAAGGTTTAGAATACATCTGAACCACAGGCACTGCTCTCGGCAACCTTCCACACCACCATTGTGTAGCCTGTCTGCGTCATTGCAAAAAGAGTCCAGCCATATGCAAATCAGTCAGGTTCTGTCATCAATGAGAGCAGTCCAGCCCAAAATGCTAGGCCAGGCCGTCTCCGCATGGAAATATAAGCAACCCCAGCCATGCTTCTGCCTTGATGGGCCTCATCATAGATGTGACTGAGCAGCTCAGGCAGGTCGACCCCTTTGGGGTTGGGACGAAGCCTGATTTGCATATGGTCTTTCCCTATTCTGTAATGTCTTGGCAGGTGAAGAACTATGGCCTGGAGGGTTGCCCAGAGCAATTGCCAGAGGTTGACGCGTAATTCTAAACCTTCCAGCCATCATCTCTTTGTTTTCACATGTTTATTTTCCCACATACACACATATTGACCATCATTTGGAAGATTAGCTCAGCATGGCCATTGCCCCCTTACCATTTTCAAATGTGTGTTTTGGATTGTGTGATCTGGAAGTTGACCACCCGATGAACATGCCCCTGATTGATGACATGTTTGGGCCTGCAGTCAACTTTAAAGGTATTCACATTATCTGTGCCTATCTCATGTGTGAGGGGTCCTGTGATTGTGTGAGAGATCTGTTCTCTGCTGTGACCTCTGTGCTAGCTTCATCTGGTGGTGATGGCACACCGGTTTGCAGGGGAGTGTTATGTAAGACATAGAACATATGGATTATACTTCACATTTTGCTTGGTGCGTACAAGAGTGTGAATCCAGTATGGTGCAGGCAGCGCCAATGGTTCTTTCACATTCTGAATGCACTTCCAATCACATTGCATGTCTTTATGTGTGCCCAGTTTTACCTATGGTCAGCTTATGTTTGTGGACGGCACGTATGAGTCAGAAGCATCGGTCTGCTGGCGAAGCTGGATCACCTATGGATGTAAAGGGACACATATGTGGAGTCATCAGTAGTGATGTTTCACGTGTTTATCAGTATAATATGCTATCCTGTTCTGACAGCTATCAAGCAGCCATGTCCTCCTGTTGCTCAAATGTTGTATCAAGCGTGGAATACTGCTGTTCTGTAATCCTTTTTGGTTTTTAAACGTTTTCACGTGCCTTACAGAATATGAGGACCACATGTGGTCTATCAATCACACCGAAGAAAATTAGGTACGCATGCAACACTATAAAACTCTGAACGGAGGAGTGCTGGTCTTGGAAGAAAGGCTACAGAGAGCAACAGAAGTTCGAATCCCGGATCTGCGTTTAGAAACTGAACTCCTACGGTATTAGGCGTTATAAATACATTTCAAGGCATTGTGGGTGTTGGCCTCAGTTGGGAAGCTTATTTAAGTGTCAACATGGGAGATGATGGAACCCATCACTTGTGTGAGTACCCTACTGAATGCTGGTTGGGTGATGCCAGCAACATGACTCATTGTGGTCAGGAATACCCACTTGCACAGAAATGCAGAACACTCAGCTCATTCAGTATTGGTGGGGATGCAGTAATGGTGATCTGATTGCATTGGTTGACTTATTGATGGTGTCCTGGTTGTGGTGTTATTAAGTATTATCTGCTCTGCAGTCATCCCCTGTAGACATGCTCTTGGTGTAGATGCATTGTCTGCATATTTGGCGGGTCCTGGCCTGCAGCAGGAGAAATACATTATCCACCCTTATATGTACACATGCACGTGCAGTGCCTACACCAGCATGACACCCTGCAACCTCGTTTTGTCTTGATGTACACCCGTCGCGCAGGTCAACATGGATGGTCAGTGTGTCATGTGAAGGGCCTTCCCTATGGTTCCATATACTACTGACCCATATGTTGCGCATAACCTGGCCTAAATTCTGACACACCGGGCCCCTTTAGCTTTCACCCACACACGTCACATGTGGCGGTGTAGGCTCATCTTGGTCAGCTCTATCGTCAGATGTTCCTTCCACATCTGGTGCAGCCAATCCCACATGTAGTCTTGGTTGTTGAGGTCTGTGTGTGCACATGTGTATGGCCCCTTCTACTGTCATTTTGGATTAGTTGAATGTTGAGTGCCATCGCATGGCAGTTGGTTTATTTGTATACTGTTTCCACCGGATCCCTTGTGGCAGTGATTTCCAGTGGTTTATCCAATGTTTTCATGGCATATTTGCCGCTCCTTTTTCAGCGAATGCTGGTCTGCCCATGGAATACTTTTCTACCCGTGTTCTGCCAGTTGTCTGCTGGTGTAGTAGAGTTCAGAAGGGTGATACGTGTGTTTACCATTGGTGTACAATCTGCTTTTGTTTGGAAAGACCATGGCAGAATGAAATCTGATGCATTTCTGATGTATCTCGGCAGATTTGTGGCATTAATGCTTTTTATAAAACACTCCTAATTGGCTTCCCTGTGTGGCCTACCTGTGTAGCAGATGAACAGATCAAACATTTCGGCCTCATCACAAGTTTGGTGTTACCTTGGTGGTAATTTGAAGGAGATACTACCAAACAGAATTACTGTTACAACCAATTTGTCCGGCGGTATTACCACCGTATTACAAGGGGCAGTTTGACATACTTTGCAAATGGCAGTTACATTTGTCATAAAAAGAGTGAGTAAAGGCGGTTTGCCTGGTTTTACTTTTTTATTTAACACTCCCTTTTGCAAACGTATACAACTGTATACAGGGGACCCAACAGCACATAAGTATTAATATTGGCCATGCCCGTGCCCTACAAGCAATTTACACTTTTAATAAAATGATCTCCATTTACTTTACAAAAGTAACCTACCACTCTTAGACCTCATTATAAGTTGGGCGGTGTGGTCAAAATGGGGCAGTAATGCCTTTACCACTGCATTACTGCACCACCAAACTACGAGTTTGGTGGTGAGGTGGATGCTGGAGGGTGGTATTACCACCAGCAGTAATACTGCCAAAATCCCCCATGGAGGCCTATGGTCTCCATCAATTTATTTTATTTTATTTTATTTTATTCATTTGTTACATGCCCAGACCCACGGGTATCACGGCGTAGTTTCAAGACAGTTTAGGCAGTGGTCATACATAGTTACAAGGTACAGGCATTATTAACAGGAGACAAGAAAGTACATTACAGTAACAGACAAGATTTACAATTTCCACTGGAATATTAACACATGAGGGGCGGCGCAGCTCACTATGTTAGTATTGGTTGAATAACCATGTTTTTAACCATTTCTTATACCCAGGGAAAGAAGATTCTTTTTCGATATCGATGGGGAGGGTGTTCCAATGTTTGGGAGCTAAAACAATGAAACTGCTACCCCCCGCTGTAGTGGTGTTGTACCGTGGGGATGCAAGTAGGAGGTTGTCATTGGATCTTAGTGATCTAGAGGATTCTTTTAGCTGTAATGTGTTGTTGAGGTATATTGGGGCTTTTTTTGCAATACATTTATGCGCAAAGCAGAGTGTTTTAAAGATAATTCTGGCTTTGATGGGGAGCCAGTGGGCATCCCTCCTTGTCTAAGAGATATGGACAAATTTTTTTTTATCCCTAGTGCTGCCCTTAGAACTTTATTTTGCAGTAATTGTAGTTTGGTAATGTTGGAGCTAGAGGTCCTAGTAGTAACACATTGCAATAATCCAACTTAGATAATACTAGGGCCCTGGCCAGGGTAAGGCAGTTGGTTGGGGCCAGGAATTGTCGGCTTAGAGCAATAATTTTGTAAGTGGAGGCCATGGAAGAAGCGAGCGTGTTGATATGTTTAGTCATGGTGAGACTGGCGTCGAGGTAGATGCCTAATGTTTTCACTTGCTTCAGCGCTGGAATGAGGGTACCATCAATATTGATGGAAGAGTAGTCTGGATTGAGAGACGCTATTTTAGCTGGGGATCCTACGACAAGAACTTCTGTCTTCTCATCGTTGAGACAGAGACTATTTAGTGCCATCCAGTTTTGGATGAGGACATATATTTTGTTAATGGTCACAGTGTCCTGATTATAGTTACCTGTGAGTGGTATGAGGATCTGGGTGTCATCTGCAAAATTGGTGTAGATGACACCCATGTCGTCTAATCCTGAGAAGAGGAGTTTAGTATAGGTGTTGTACAGTGTGGGAGAGAGGCATGATCCTTGGGGAACTCCGATGGGAACTGGGATGGGGTCAGCGGGTTCTTTACCTATGGAAACTCTGAAAGTACGGTTGGCTAGGAATGATTTTACCCATGCAGTGGCATTGCTGGAAAAATTGAAGTCCATAGCAAGTGAGGAGCATAGTTTATCATGGTCTACGAGGACACATTTTATGGAGAGGTCTAGCAGCAGGAGAGTGCAGAGTTTCCCTGAATCTCTGATAGCATCCATCTGGATTTTGAGGTCCAGGAGTGCTGTTTCTATGCTATGGTTGGGCCTGAAACCTGATTATCTGGTACCGAGGAGCTGGTGCTGTTCCAAATGTGCTTGGATTTGATTATAAGCTAATTTGTCAATGATTTTAAGAAGGAATGGGACCATGGTTATAGGTCGATAGTTTGTTGGTATGGTGGGGTCCACAGTTGTTTTTTTTTAGAAGTGGGGTGACCCAGGCTTCTTTGATACTGACTGGTACTGTATTGGAATTAAAAGAGGCGTTGACAAAGTTGGTGATAGTAGGGGTCAGGGTGGAGGCACATGCTTTCACTAGTTTGGCTGGGATGGAGTCTCCTTTGCAATTAGAGGCTTTTAATTTAGAGATAGTGTCGAACACAAGTTCTTGGGTGACAGGGGTGAAATGGAATAGGGAGTTTGAGTTATCGTTGATGGTGGGGAGGGGATTGTGGATAGAAGTATTTTTGTCAGCTAATAACAGTCTTTTAGTAATTATTTTATTCTGGAGCAAAGCAATTTTGGAGGCAAGCACATCTTGTATGATGGTACATCATTCGTTGCTGGAGTTGGTGGATGTTGCAGTTGGTATGGGGTTTTCTAATTCTCTAAGGATAGAGAAGAGTTCTTTGGAATCTGATGCTGCATTACTGATACAAATGTTGTAGGAGTTGGCTTTGAGGGAGATGATGGCTGTTTCATGGATGTTATTGGCATCCTAAAAGGCTTTGGCCGAGTCAGGGGTGGGGTGCTTACTATGGGCATGTTCCAGAGAGCGTTTAGACCTTCTTAGGGTGACTAGTTCTACATTGAACCAGAAATTAGTTTTTTTGTTGGCACGTCGCGTTTTGGTTGTGATAGGGGCTACTTTGTCAATAGTAAGGGAGAGGCATTTGTGGTAGTATTCGGCAATGGCAATGGGATCATTACTGATGACTGAGAGAGATTCTAGTGTTTTGTTCAGGGTGGGGTCAAAGTTCTCTACAGTGAACTTCCAGGGGTTTCTACTTTCAAAGGTATCCATTACTTTGGCCTTAGGAGGGCAGGGGTCATCACTCAAAAGAGTGAATTCTACGCAGAAGTGGTCTGTCCAGCTAAGTGGAGTAATTGGGCCTATAATGAGTTTGGTATTGAGAGTGAGGATCCAATCCAGGGTTCTGCCCTTGATGTGTGTGGGGGAATTAACAAGTTGGCTGAAGTTCATATCTTTGAGTGCTTGGTAAACGGCTGTCGCTTTCAGATCTTAGTCATCATTGAATCCTAGATTCAGGTCCCCAAGGATAATGCATTTTGTATTAGGTTTTAGGATGGGCGCAAGTAGTAATGGGATGTCTATTTCTGGGTGACTATATGAGCTGGGGGTTCTTTAAATTACCACTAAGTTAACAGTGGTATTTTCATTAATGGCGAGATTGGCAAGCAGTAATTCATATCCTGCAATTGTTTCCATGGAGCTTGATCTAATTTTTAAGTTGTTTTTAGCTATGATGGCAATACCGCCTCCTGTGGAATTGGTTCTGTCGGTTCTGAGGAAGGAGTAGTCCGGTGGGATAGCCAGAGATAACAGCGGCCCTGAAGCTTGGTGCAGCCAGGATTCTATGATTACTAGTAGCTCCAGGTTTAGATCAATAATTAGGTCATGTATTTTGATAGCGTGGGCTCCTAAAGATTGGGCGTTAATGGGGGCATTTTTGAGACTAATGGGCAGCTTGGGTTCCACTATAGGAGCAAGCTTAATCCTCTGAGAGGGGGGAGCATTAGAAGTTCTTCTGGTGTTTGCAGAAGTAGGTGGATTGTGCTTTTTGTTTTTCCATTGAACCGAGGGTTTAGATGGTTTGGAGGCTGCGAAGGTGGGTGTAGTGCTGTGGCGGATTACCTTGGTGCATGCTCTTAAGTGAGGCATTCTATCAATCTCTTTGATGGGGTAAGTTTTGACACTGACTGAGTGTTTAGGGCTTGACGGAGGGTCGTTCGTGAGAGCTGATGGAGAAGGCTCTCCACCAAGTATTGTATTGTGGGCGATGAGACTGAAAGTGTGGTTTGGATGAAAATGGTGAAGTGAGTGGGAGGAATGGAATCGGACATGGAATGGGATAATGTCTAGGGCAGGCTAGTTTTGCGAGTCCATTAGTAAGAGTAACAAAATAATTACTTGTACAGGGTATATCATCACGAACGAGGCAGAATGGGAACATGATGAGAAGTATGCGGCCTAGCATAGCTATTTTAAGTATGGTGAGGCATGGAGGGACTAAGTACTAAGCTCAGTGCCTAAGAGTCAGAGCGTGGGATGGGCAGATTGCGGTGTGATATAAGGTGTCCGATGGGCTGAGCACGACACAATATAGAGGCAAAAAGGCTGAATGCAATATGCTACAATAAACAGGATCTAGCCCTAGAAATTAAGTGCAATGTGTGATAAACAGACTGGCATATGAAGTAGCATAGGTCCATTTGGTAACAATGCAGGCTAAAATCGAGAACATAGATAGTAATGCAGGCTCAATACAAGGTATTGGCAGTGAGGGTGTTAAGAATGATAGGAGGGTTAACATTAAAAATACAGAAAGCATTAATTTATAGGGGAATTTCACAACATTTGGCTAGTAAGACACTAATACGTATGAGCAAGTAAGTGTAACATGCCAATCATGGAAGTTTCGAAAGAGGGCGGGAGTTCCACACACCGTAGTACAGAGTCAAGCAAGCCTGGGCAGTAATATGCTTGTGCACTAGGGGAGGATGCAGCACAGTGCCAACTATAATGGTCCCCACATTGTGATATAAACGTAGGGTCTCATCTGTTGGGAGAGGGACACTTGGTTGTATGTACTTACGGAGAGCCGTGTCCGTGAGATCCGACAAGGACAGACGCAGAGAGGCCCTTTTCCACGGCCCTTCGCCTGAAGGCCGGCTTCCGCCTCCCGGTTCGGGTGGAGGCCGGGTATAGCAGGGTGCAGCCGATCAGATGCTGCAGGGCGCCAAATTTGAATGAAGCTTCCTGGAGAGAGTGCGAATGCCTATTGCGGCCATTACGCACCCTGCAAGTAATGGCACCTTGTGGAACGGATGTCGGGTTGTAGAATGTGCGGTGTGTTTGAGCAGTAAGATGCTCCGTTTGCACTATACAGTGCTTTTCCTCATTGTAATAACAACTGCAGAAATACAATGGTTCCGAGCTTCCAAGTCAGGTTGAAGCTCGTTATCTCACCTGATTGAGACGGCGGGTGATACTTCTCCGTCGAGGTGAAGGTGGTGGCAGAGGGGTTAGGGAGAGACGACTCCTGCCCTCTCCTCCCAGGCTGCTGGGCTGTGTCTGATGAATAGGGCGCAGGCAGGCGCTTTTCCGCGGCCTTTCGCCTGAAGGCCGGCTTCCGCCTCCCGGTTCGGGTGGAGGGCGAGTATATCAGGGTGCAGCCAATCAGATGCTGCAGGGTGCCAAATGTGAACGAAGCTTCCTGGAGAGAGTGCGAATGCCTATCGCAGCCATTACGCACGTTGCAAGTAATGGTACCTTGTGGAATGGATGTCGGGCTGCAGAATGTGTGGCGTGTTTGAGCAGTAAGACGCTCCATTTGCACTATACAGTGCTTTTCCTGCTCATAATAACAATTGCAGAAATAAAATGGTCTGAGCTTCGGATGAAGCTCGTTATCTCACCCGATTGAGACGGCGGGTGATGCTTCTCTGTCGAGGTGAAGGTGGTGGCAGAGGGGTTAGGGAGAGACGGCTCCTGCCCTCTCCTCTCAGGCTGCTGGGCTGTGTCTGATGAATAGGGCGCAGACATGCCCTTTTCTGTGGCCTTTCGCCTGAAGGCCGGCTTCCGCCTCCCGGTTCAGGTGGAGGGCGGGTATAGCAGTGTGCAGCCAATCAGATGCTGCAAGGCGCCAAATTCGAACAAAGCTTCCTGAAGAGAGTGCAAATGCCTATCTCTGCCATTACGCACATTGCAAGTAATGGCACCTTGTGGAACGGATATCGGATTGCAGAATGTGTGGCGTGTTTGAGCGGTAAGACGCTCCGTTTGCACTATACAGTGCTTTTCCTGCTCGTAATGACAATTGCAGAAATAAAATGCTTCCGAGCTTCCATGTCAGGGTGAAGCTTGTTATCTCACCCGATTGAGAAGGCGGGTGATACTTCTCCATTGAGGTGAAGGTGGTGGCGGAGGGGTTAGGGAGAGACGGCTCCTGCCCTCTCCTCCCAGGCTACTGGGCTGTGTCAATGGGGACTAACACCAGCAAACTGCCACTTGTAATACAGTGATAATTATTCATGTTATCTGAACTCTTAATATCATGCCTGAGCCGACACTTGTTTCGACCAAATCTCTTTAGCAATGCCATTGAATGTTTCATAACATGGAATGTGTGAATGACACAAACAAAATTGGTGTCACTAAGAAAGTTGAAAACTTTATAAAACAAAACAAGATTAAAAAAAGGAGTGCTCCACAAGAACTATGTAAACCATCCAATAGCAAGATAAATGTAGATGTAGACACCTACCAGAACATCCAAATGGTCATGTGGCAATGCAGATGGTGGGTGAGAGGGGGTAGAAAGAAAAGAATACCAATAAATAAGTGATTCCTTTGTGAACTATAGCATGAGTTGGCACAGATTTGCGTTGGAAATGATCTTAACCATTCTATATCGTTGTCAAGATGTATGAGTCCTTATTCCAAACGATGCATTCTATGTTCTCAGAATGAATCCTCTTATCCCTTGCGAGAAGTCTAAGGACAATATAGAGTATGAGAAGTGATTTGTATGATAGGCTACTTAAACAACGAGATGTTAATGTGCCCAATGGCACTCACCTGGACATGCAGGTAACTTCAATCGAGAGTATGCTTGCTCTTCTGTTCTGTTGGGTAATATATATAAAATATAAAAACAATTGCATAGATATGCTATGTTAGAACTGTGTTACTCGAGTTACATTACTCTCTGGGTGCTCTTGTGCAATTGTCCCAGTGCTTTGGTGATAAAAGGAAGTGTGTTAACAACTATAGGATATTGACCTGTGATAGTGAAGTTAAAAATTCCATCCATACGCACCATCCAGAGTATCAACTGTATGTTTTTGGGTGACATAGGGCATAGTCACACCAGTTACCTTCCACGCGGCACTCCTGGAACAACTGAACTAGCTATCGGACAAGACAAGGGAAGGTCATTGACCAGTGCAGAATCGTAAGTGTCCATATGCGCATCTTTTTCTGTTGAGATATGTGTAGTACGAGCACGGTGATGCCCGTCTGGGTGGTTGTGTCTCATAGAACCAAATTCAAAAACAAGCGTTCAATAGTGCCAGGGTGCCATTGTGAGCCCGGGCATGTTAGAAGGCAAGTAATAAAAAAGAAAGGACCAAGGAAACCATCTCCAGCCCCGTTTGTGCCCCTGTGGATCCAACCGCTGCTAATTAATTTCTATTCTCATAATACAAATACTCGGTCCTCAAATGCCCACATTTTTAAAATAATGATACAATTAAAAAACGTAATATTCTGCAGCACTACTCCTCCACATTAATCAGCTTGGCGAATAATAATGTATTTATATGAATACAGAGATTTAACGAAAGCTAATTCACCTCTACTTTGTACCGACATACAGCACAAATACATTTGTGGAAAAAGTAGATTTATCCAAGTTTACATGTGAACTTAGATCAAAGGCATTCTTCGCAGAACTAGAAAGTGAGAACTCATTACAACTAATCAGTAACATAAAATGTAAACCAAAAAGTAAATATGCATCACCTGTCTTTAATACAATTGACATCATCCACAAGAAAGTATTAGAGGACTATCTTTCAAAAAGCTATCTTACAAAAAAACTTTAGCATGTGACTTTTAGTAGAGGTGAATTAGCTTTGGTTAAATCTTTGCATTGAGATCAAGAAATTATTCACCCAGCTGATAAAGATGAAGGATTAGTGCTACAGAACACAAAAGATTATGCAATGGATTGCTCTAGAGAACTATCGGACATGAACACCTATTTCTTATTAGACAAAGATCATACAAGAGAAATTCAAGAGGCTCTTAATCATATTCGAGAAAAAGCTGAAGAGAAGGCTTTGATAAATAAGAAAACAAGAGCATCTCTGTACACCATATACTCTAAGGTACCAACGTTTTATCTATTACCTATTATTCACAAAGACATGCAAAAACCTCCAAGGAGACAATTAGTCTTAGCCATTGAGGGTATTTTGCAACCGCTGGGCAAATACATAGACCACATTTTGCAACCATAAATAAGGAATACATCAATTTACATTAAAGATCACATGCAATTTTTGAAAAGTGAGAAAGAATTGCACTGAATTATGATGACATTCTATTCATTATTGATGTAAAAATCCTATATAACACAATACCACATCGTTTTGGTTTAGATCCGGTTGAATGGCAATTGTTACAGGAAGATGAAATTGGGGCGTCAAAGGAATTTAAGATGTTACTATTGACATTTATTTCTGAAAACACATACTTTAGATACTAACATTTTTTTCTACAAATTTCTGGCTCTTCAAGAGGGGCAATTATAGCTCTCTAGAATGCAGAGGGGCAATTATAGCTCTCTAGAATGCAGATTGTTTTATGTTAAAGGTTAAACAGATCACATCATTGCACATCCTATCTGGCATAAATACATAACCTTTTTGAAAGCTATATAGACAATGTTTTCGGTGTGTGGACAGGTTCCCAAAAAACATTTCAGAACCTTTTTTGTCTACCTTTTTTAGAAAGATGACCACATGCAGTTTACTATGGTAGTCGGTTTCTCTGACATACAGATTTTGGATGTAAATATCTCTCCTGAGGGTGGCAAATTTACTACTAATATTTTCAGAAACCAACAGATAAGAACAATTTATGACGGAGGTTAGGTTTTCATTTACCTGCCACAATAAGAAGTTTATCTTACAGTTAGTTACTAAGTTTAAAACAAATAGCAATGAACACAAAAGTCACAAACAACTAGAGTAAGTTATTAACACATTCAATGGGGATGTACAACTAAGAGTTGCAAACAGCTATGAACAGAGTTGCCTTACAGACCAGAAATACATTATTCAATCATGCAGAATCGTGAGAAACACCATACATATATTGTGTGTCAAAATTCTCAATTCAAAGTAGAAAGATGAAAAGGTTTACAATGAAACAAGCATAGTAACATAAATCATCTGTTTAAGGAGTAGCCCTTATGTGCATATCAGATGAGAAGTGAAGTGAGAGATTTACTAGTGAAATATGATGTCACAAAGAACATTAACGTAAGAGCAATTACACAAGTTGGAACTTTTCTTTGTCTGAATTGCATCAACTGCAATTATGTAACATAGGGAAGCACAGTGTTTCACCCTAGGAATGATAAAAAATAAATTATGAAACATGATGCCACTTGTGACTACAAGAATGTTGTGTATTCCATCAGATGTCTGTGTGTCATTTGCTATGTCAGACAAACAAGCAGAAAGGCGAACACAAGATGGTACAAACATCGCTAGAATGTGAGCACTGCCAATAGTAGATCACCTGTTGCAAGATGTTATAATGAGAAAACACATAATGTTGTCCAAATGAAATTTCAGATCTTTGATGTTGTCAAAACAGGTTCACAGTTTGCCAATGTTGAATGTATCTTAAATCAGAAGGAAACACTTAGGAACAATATGTTGGATTCCATTATTCTCAGGAGGAATGAAGGAGGAACAAGATTGTACATGTGTTTTGTAACATGTTGATATCATGTAGAGAACAGGTCATGATACTTCATTTGCAGTATGTATTGTCTGAATATGACTCAATATTCCAAACCCTCATTATTCTGACCTCCGTTAGATTGTAACCGCCATGACTCTTGGCGTTAAATCTCAATTGTTCATTCGATGGATAGACAACCCCATATGATATAGTCTAGGAGTATTGTATCGTATGCTACCTCCGGGACAAACCCAATGGCCAGCTTTAAATGAAAAATGTATCTATGTCAAACTTAGAAACCAAAAACTGTTCTTTCTACAAAACCGTGTAACAGTTATTTAGCTGACAATATGGGAACCTGTCAGCAGTCCTCGTCTACCTTGTTTATTACTACCCCTAGGGCCTCTCCATATCAAAGTGACTCATCTCAGTAAAGATCCACTCTATCTTAGTCATGGATCTCATTCTTCCCTATCCTGCTGCATGGCCATCTTGGAGTGTTTACTCATCAAAGTTGAGCTAAAGGTAATCACAGAGAATCTCCCTTTTCTTTATACTTGCCTTTGCACAGGATGGTCTGTTAGTATTAACAGAGCATTTCTTATATGTTAATAGACTGCTGCTTAAATGTTTCCTGTATTCTGCTTATAAGGGCTTTAGGAAGGCAGAGAGGAGGGTGGAGGCTCACCTTGGCGATGTCACTCAGCAGCCTCATTCAGTCCCAAAGCATCACTTTTGGTAGGGAAAAGTAGCTCTTGTTCGCTCCTAAATAATGTATTGTCCTTATCCTGCTTATTATTACCTGATATTTTTTGAACCACGATCCATTGAAATTCTTCCCACCCATGCTGTTTCTCAAGAAAATGTTTAACCAGGTGGGCCTGTTTAATTCTCTTCTTTATGCAGCTTCTATGCTCAAAGATTCAAGTCTTTGGTTCTCATTCTGAGTTTGGAGCCATGGCATATTCGAGTAATAGCGCCATGGCTACCCCCATGCTGCATACCGGGTCCGGGTTCCCTGAATTTGGAATTACCGGGCCATTCCAACCTTGGAGGACCCGGTATTTCCCCATTCAGGGAACCCATCCCCATTCCCATTCGAGCCCCCATAGGGCTCAATGGGAATGGGGGCCATGCTAACAACTGGCCCGTTGATAACGGGCCAGTTGTTAGCATGCTGGTCCTTTAGCGGCTCCCACTAAGGGTGCCTGGTAAAACCAGCCACCCTTAGCGGGACCCGCTAAAGGACCTCGTAATGCAGTGGTAAGGGGTTAACGGCACCGGCACCCTTACCGGCGCCGTTAACCCCTTAACGCCCACCTCGGAATGAGGCCCTTTATCTTTCGATTGGTTTTTTATCTAGACCAATGTCGATTTCCTTGGATTCAGTAGTCAGTTTACATACCCCACAGTTCCCTCATGCGCAATGGCGCAGCACAGGAATTAACCCCTTGCATTATGGAGTGTGGACTGTCTATTATTTTCTTTCCTCAGTCTGCTCCTTCTCATATTTTCCCAATTGTAGTGCTTTTCATATAAGCAAAGATCTGCCTTTCTACTCTTCCTTCTATTTTATGGAAAATTTTCCAAGATTTAGACATCACATTCTGCATTTTCAAGCTCAAATCGGTAAAGATCATGACACACAGTAATTGATTATCCTTATTGGGTCTTGGCTGATTCTCAAGGAGGGCTTCTCCATGGTTGTTATAGTCCCTGCTGACTGCGTTTTTCATCCACTTTTCAGGTATCCTCTATTCTTTAATCAAGCAGAAAGCACAGCTGCTTCAGTTTCACAAGAGTCCTTCGTGCTGCTGCTTACTTTCAGCCTTAAAAACTGCCCAAATGGCAAATTATCAAAGAGATGTTTAACATGGTGCTGGTTTAGTGAAGGAGTGGATTTCTGTTTGTAGACTTATGAAAAGGCTTCACAAGTAATTTCCCTTCATGGTGGTAAATATTAATATCCAAGAACATAATCACCCTATTGCTCCTGTTATGTGTGAACTAGAAAATGTGTATTTTGTATGTTAAGCCACTCAACAAGGGCTGCAGAAGCTTCTTCTGAGCCTTCCCAAATAACTAGTACATTGTCAATGTATCAGGTCCATATATTAATCTGATCGCTTAATGGGTTGCTATCTGAATAAATGTTGGCCTTTTCTAAGCTTTCCACATACAGTTTGCCAGGCTTGGGGCCATGGTGGCCCTCATAGCCGTTCCCTCAACTTGGTGGTATATTTGCCCCATGAATTCGAAATAATTCTGAGTTCGGGTCAGCTCGGTACACCACATCAAAAACAAATTCAAAACCCGGTCAGAATATGTCCGATTACAAAGTACCTCTTCTACCACCTCCTTGGTTGCGCTCTGGGGTATATTTGTATATAAAGACACAATGGGGGTCATTACAAGTTTGGAGGTAGCCATGCCGCTATTAGCGGCATGGCTACCCCCTTACCGGGTACCAGGTCTGGGTTCCTCGAATGGGGAATTACCAGGCTATTCCGACCTGGGAGAACCCGTAATTCCTCCTTCGAGGAACCCTTCCCCATTCCCATTCGAGCTCCCACAGGGCTCAATGGGAATGGGGAGGGTGCTAACAACGGGCCCGTTAAAAACGGGCCCGTTGTTAGCACCCTGGTCTGCTCGCAGGGCCCGCTAAGGGCGCCTGGTAAAACCAGGCATCCTTAGCGGGTTCCCGCAAGCAGACTTGTAAAGAGGCGGTAAGGGGTTGACGGCTCTGGCACCTTTACTGGCACCGTTAACCCTTTACCGCCTCACTTATAATGACCCCCAATATCTAAACCAATCATTAGATGTTTACTAGGATCGAATTCAAGATTTTCATATCTTTTAATGGTTTCTCTAGTGTCTTTAATGTAGGTCTGCATAATCTTGACAAAGCCTTTCAAATAATGGTCGACAAATTGTGAAAGAGGCTCCAAGAGAGAATCTACTCCCAGACTATGGGGTGACCAGGGGGTCTTTGTAGATTCTTATGGATCTTCGGAGGGCAATAGAAAATATGCATTGTAGGTTCTTCACTGACAAGAAAAAATTCCTCTTACTTACTAATTCACTGTCTCTCTTTGGCTCTCTCTTTGGCTTTGGTAGCCTTATTCCTATTTAAATCTTTAACGGGATCTGGGGGGTCAGTGGCAATCCTGGTCACCTAGTTGTGTTAGGCATTCTGCTATCTCTTCTGTTTTATTCTGGATTGTGATCCCTCCTCCCTTGTCAGCTTTCTTGATGATTATTTCCTATTTCCGTGACAGGGATGCTAAAGTTTCTCTATCTCCCTTATTCAAATTTCATAACCCTTTCTTTGATTTCTGTTCTAGCTTAGTACCTCCGCCAGAACTTTTTTCTCAAAAACTGTGATTCTGGAGAATGGGTATGGAAAGGATGCATCAATGTAGAGGGCTTTCTAAGATATGTGGCATTATTTAACTGTAGGGATTCTGTGGTTTCAAAATATTCTTTAATATGTATTTTCTCAGGAATTCTTGGAATTAACTCCAGAATTCAAAGGGATCATGTTGTTTAGTTAACACAAATCCCAACCCTTTATTTAACACTGTTTCCTCCACCGCAGTCAGACTTTAATCAGAAATATTCACTACAAGAGTACTCCCAGGCCCTTCTGTTTTGGCCTTGTTGTAAAACAGATTGGTGTGCTAGCTTTAGAACAACAAATGTACAGTGGAGTTACATTGCCAATAGATGTGGAAGGGATTGGCTAATTTAAATAATTGATACGGCTATAGAGACATTGCAGAAAATAGAGCTAGACTTAAAAAAAATGGAGGAAGACATAAAGAAAATCGTGTCCCTGGACAGTTATAAGAAAAGAGTGGAAGAAATAGAACAAGAAATTAGAGAATTTAAGCAGACAACTACCATGGAGAAAATCAAGAGGTTGCATAAATATCTCTCCAATTATAATCATGAGACATATTTTCCTTATATGCAGGAAGGATATCAAAATTATTCTCTACAACAAGCTCAGGGGTTAAATAAAACCTGTAGGGTGGGGTTTCGTGACACCACATAAAACACTAGTGAGGATAGTAGGGAGGTGGAGGAGACAGGGGAGGTCCCCTCGACTTCTAGACAATCCAACATGAGAGCTAGAGGATCCTCAAATACACGAAGAGGGAGAGGCAATAGGAATAGAGGAAAACAAGGCCAAATCAGAGGCGACTGGGAGTATGAGCGGAGTCAACCGAGGGGTGCGTTTTTCTTGTAGTGAATATATCTGATTACAGCCTGACTACTTGAAATATTCATTACCCACCCACTAAGCTCTCCTATTATAACCATCCTCAATTTTCATTGCTTATCTCTTTTTTAACGCTCTTTCTATTATGTTTGTAAAACATCGAGATATCCCAACGCAATGTTGGAAAAGGCCTTGGGGGAAAATGATTTCTCAAGCATACACCAACTCCAAACCTTCATTAATACACCTCCCTAGCACGCCACACATTCACACTACCTCAAACATAGCTTATGAACTCCATTATACCATTTTCAGCACCGCTTTAGGTAGCATTAAGATTTTATTTCGGCTCGCATTGAGGAATGAATCATGATCATTAGATGGAAGATTTTCAAAACTACAAAGCCTCTACTACAGCAATGCATCATGGGAAACATCTCCATGTTCACCAAAAGAGTCAAAAATTATCTCTGAACAAACACTACCAATATACCTCAAACCTAAACAATTAAGACCCTTGGTCCCTTCTTAATTCTCCCCTTTGACCCAAAAACTCAAAGTTAGCTCTCTATTTCTTTCTAACATTGCATATATTTTAACATTTGAGTGTCACATCAAGATGTTTACAGCACAGAGGTCACTCAGAGGTTTTCTCAAGCCACCACAAAACTTGTGCCTCTGTGATACTTAATGTAAATAGAATAGCAACCCAAACCCCTTGCATTAAAAATAATCCAAGATTCAAAAAAATCACTGCACCATTTTGCAAAGGAAAACATGGTTTATTACATATAAAAAGGTCTCACACGTTCTGTGGAACCGAACTGACATGGAGCTCGTCCCGCCCCAAGATGTCACAGGTTATATAATGGAAAACTACAATCAGCATACATAGGTTACAATGTTATCCCACCACCTTAATTGGCAATGACCTACAGAACATGCTAATGCCGCCATAAAGTCACTGGACCAATTGCCCACTGTGAAGGCATCAGGAAGCAAGGCAAAGACAAGAGATTAAAAAATGAACCAAAAATGGTTTATTAACGAAAATTTCAGGATGGTTGAAGACCTAACTTTCCAAATACTAAGGAGAGATTTTCCTACCTAAAGAAACTAAAGAAAGTCTGAGTCAGGAGGATCAACTTAAAAATATGTTTGTTTCCAAAAACCATACTTGCCTTCATAACTAAAGATAAACATGGTGCAGGGATGTCAGTAACAAAAGAAATAGTGTTCCAAACAAAGTTCTGAGGTTCTTCCAGCTATTTTCATACTTTCAGCTCCCTGTCAGGACTCACACTTCGAGGGCTGATTCAAAGATTTCACAAACCGTCAGTCAGCGCCCCTTCTCCGTCACTAGGAGGCTTGCATTCCGCCAGCATGCTGCCCTGTTCCTACAACACTAGCAGTTACCATGGCATTGTATGTCAACACCAAAGGCTGGTTGTTATGGACGCATTCCGCGTCACGTCACTTCACATCACATTCAGACGCGCACTACCGCAAACAAAGCCAGCTCATCAGTACGCTGCAGCGCTTCTGATTAAGCTTTGGTTGCATTTCGTTTCGGCATCATTCCCTGGATATTTGTTTTCCCATGTACTGACCCTGCCTGTCCCTGGATTGCCTCGTCTTGCCCTCGGTTACCTGCTTGCTGCTACTGTGATTCCTGTGTACTGAACCCTGCCTGTCCCTGGATTGCCTCGCCTTGCCCTCAGTTACCTGCTTGCTGCTATTTCGACTATAGTGTTCTGAACTTTCTTACCCTTGGACTGCTTTGTGTTTCCTCCTGGAATTGCCTTGTGACTTTGTCCCCGGATTGCCTCCCGCTACGGACCTCAGTTCGCTATTGGATTTCTCCTACTTCATATATTGGCTGCCAAGCTTTCATCGGGAACTCCCTTCGATACTGGTGCAGACTAGGACTAGAGACGCTTACCAGTGTGCTGCACATTAGGCGTCCTTGTGCCGGCGGGATAGGGTTCCATCTTTTCTACAGCAGCCCGGAACTAGAGACACTTACCTGTTGG
Organism: Ambystoma mexicanum; assembly: GCF_040938575.1. Taxonomy (NCBI): domain Eukaryota; kingdom Metazoa; phylum Chordata; class Amphibia; order Caudata; family Ambystomatidae; genus Ambystoma; species Ambystoma mexicanum. Next base: position 349,941,423 of record NC_090922.1, read on the forward strand.
CTGCAATAGGCGTCCTCGTGCCGGCGGGATAGGTTTGACCATCTGACTCTCTATTCTTGCTGTGGGATTATGCATATTGGTTCTCAGATGCCTCCAGAACAACTCTGATTCACCTTTCCCAGAAATTCTGGTAAGAAATCTTAGTTTTCTCAGTGGGGTTCTAATATGTTTTGATCACAGTACCCTCTTCAGATAACTCTTGGATTGTTCCTATGTTTCCTTAGACTTCTCTGGGGGTTCTCAGGACACCACGATTGTCATCCTTTCCCATTTTTACAAAACACCTTAGGAAGCAAAGGTTTACATCAGGTGGGCTATCTTCTAGTGTTTTGCTAAGAAGTCATAGTTGTATTCTGTCTGTTGTTAATATTGTCCTTCTTCTTCTACAGCTGGTGTTCCGTGGGGAGGTGTCCTAACTTCCGACTACTGGATCCCTCCGATTGTCTATTAGCACAACAGATGGTTACAGTTGTAGGAAGAATTCATCGTCAACTAATTTCCTGATACAAGGTTGGGCTAGTACTATACAGAGCACGGTTGATTCATGACACTCCCCTTCCCCAAGTTCAAGACAGTTCCACAAAGTCTCTGGGTTCCCTTCCCCAAGTTCAAGACAACATAATTTTAAAAAGAGTGTCGAGGTTCCCTTCATCAAGACAGCACTAAAGTTCATAAAATCTCAGGTTTCCCTTCCCTAAGACTTCAGCTTGCCAACTTGTACTTAGTCTCAATGTCTCAAAATTTAAAAAAAACAGTCCCAAGCCTACTGTACACTCCTTTTGGTCTTGTGACAGTTCATTCAGATTGCTTTCCTCTGCTTCACTTCAGCAACCTCTTTTGCCATTCACAAATAGGGTACCCCGGGCCAGGTGCAGTTGACGGACCACAAGGTCCACCCATTGCAGGTCACACAACCAGGAACCGTAGACTTTCTAGTCCACACAGGTTCTTCTGTATCTGTACCTGTGTGATGATTCACACTCGCTTGGCTTTACCTTGCCAGCCTCTTGGCATTACCACAATGTGCTCTTTTCTTTGCCAGTCTCTTGACCTTGCCACAATGTGTTTTCTCATACAGTTCACTTTGTGGTGCCCTTGTTCCTTCACCACATTGATTTCATACTTTCCAGCAATATTCAATGCTTGCTTGCCACTGTATGTCATACCATTCATGCTTTGCTTTCCATATACGGTACGTGTATTTGACACAAGCTTATCATCTGTTCATATCTTTGCCAAAGGCCTTCATTTAGTTCGATATTCAATGATTTGGATCTTTTACTTTGCTGCTCACGCTTTATCTTGTCCTTATTGTTCCTTACAACCTGTTGCCTTGGACTTATTGCATCTTGCACATACTTTTTCATTCATTCAACATCTATTTTGGCTTCCCAACAGCCCCCAGGAGTGCCCCAGTACGAGTGCTCCTCCCTTTTCCCTCACCGGTCCCTGGTGTCTCCTCTGGGCAGCTGTTCTCTCTCTTTCTGGTCTGCTGAAACATATTCCTCTGACTGCGAGCCCCGCTCACACTTTCTCTTCTTTCTGTGTGTTGCCAGCAGCTGAGCTTTCTCCATGTGGACGCTGCCAGTGACTCGCAGCTTGCAGATCTCTTCTGTGTCTGCAGCTCTGGCTGCTGACATCCAACCAATGAGACTCCCACCTCTGTGACCCACTTGCGGCCCACCTGGACCTTGGTTCCACATCTTTTTGGGGTTGCCTGCAGGCATCCTGGCTGTGCTGCAAGACCTACCTTGGCTGCCTCCTGGTATGCAGGATTCTCCCTTCAAGCCTGCAACAATCAGCCCGGGTTCTCGCCTGCTGGTCGCCCTCTTGTTGGTCTCCCCACCTTTTATACACCTGCAACCACTTGACAGGTTGTAGGTGTGAGTCCACAGTTTCAATTGCCTGGCCATAATTTGTGGAGCAATCAGGAGATGCCTGACCCTTGTAACAGTCTGCAGGCCTCTTCCTCTTCTCAGTGCTACAGTGGCAAAATTACTTACTAGTGTTCACTAATATCCTAGTCGCCTCTTCCTCGTCCCAGTACTATAATGGTTTGAATGAGGGGCGATAGTTTGCAACAGCTTATAAAGGTAGGGATAGGGTGAGGTTAATTTTCATAAGGAAAAGGAGGATACCATGTCTCGCCTGCAGATATTCTCTCCCCAAACCCCATGCACCCTCCATCCAGGTGATCCTCTGTTGCATCTCCACCCCCAGGGTCAGGATCCAAAAGTGATGGTCTTTCCCTGGTCACACCACCCCTTATCTAAAGTCACTACCCTTTTCATGTGGCTTCCTACACCCTCACAGTTAAATCCAGGTATGGGATTGTCACCCCTCCGATTCAGACACGTTCAAAGTAAACTGGAGAGACCAATTCTGCTTCGATATGACAATAAGCCTTATTATTAACCAGAAAACCACAGCGGATACAAGCTGCACCCCCGACCTTGTATTGAGTTTATTGGCATCACCTCTGCTCCTCTATCCCAAATGATGGAAAGTTCCAGACAATCCTCCTCCCTTATCCCCTCCAGATCCCAAGTGCCCAGTAATGAAGTGACCAGTGAACCACTCTTGAATCTGAATTTCATGGATTTATTTGCTTTAGTTATGCACTTACTTGTAATGGGATGATTGCTTCTTGGGTCAGGGCAGTCGTGCTCTAAATCTTTGCCTGGCCTATAGGCATCATAAACCCTTATGCCCCATTCCCACTGCATTCAAGCCCTGCATCTGGATACAATTAGCTGTTGTATGTGCACCGTGGGTACATCTGACCTCGGCTTCTCTCCTGGAGGATAGAGATGGGATTTGTCTTGGGACTACGCTAAACAGAGCCGCAGCTCCACATTAAGGCATGCGTTCATTGTGTACCAGGCCTTCGAATCCAATATTACGACACATGCTGACCTTGTTCCTTGACCTTGTTCCTGCCACATTACCTTTCTAACTCCATCTTCTATCTGCTTCAGCTCTTTCCTCGCACTTCACTAAGAAACATAACTTTGTCTACAACTCCTAAACACAAAGCCACTGCCCTATTTATAACCTCTGCAACTGCAACATTGATATATTTGTTGCTCCTTCTGTGTTGCTATATGTAGGCATCTAATATGTGCCAGAACTAACAAGTGATACAGGCGCCTTCTGCCGTGCAAAACTCGCCCTGAGCCCAATGTGGTATGTGCTAATAGGTTTTTCTCAGCCTAAACTGTTTTGCCTGGCTGGGATGCTGTAAGCGCATCAAAACATTAATCTATTCCACAAACCAAACACATTATTTTAATTTTATTTAGAAATCAATTCCTATGATTTTCAAAACATGAGAGTACTTTTGAAATGTTATTAAAATATCATCATTCACTCATTCATTTCACAAGCCCAAAACATTGTTTCAATTATATACATAATGCAATTTATCTTATTTTTTTTCTAAATGAGGATTTCTTTTTAAATGTATTCAAAATGTATGTTACCCTCCCACTAAGCTCTCCCTTTATAACCATTTTTCAATTGTTATTCTATATCTGTTTTTTAATGATTTTTCTAGTACGTTCATTAAACATTGAGATGTTTCATCGTAATGTTTGAAAGTTGCTAAAAAAAACGATTCCGGGGGCATCCTCAACCTATGGACTTTCACTAATCTATCTCCCTAGCACGACCCACATCCACGCTACCTTTAAACATACCTCAGGTCCCCCTATATGCCATTTTAAGCACGTTGTTAGAAAAAAAAAACATTGAGATGGTTTTTCTCTTGCTTTGAAGAAAAACACAGAGATTTTGAAGGGTGGATAATCAAAACAAAAAAAAACTACATTTCAGCAATGCATCGCGAAACATATAGCTATTTGTATGTTCTAAGGGCACCTCACACTCTTCACTGACTTTTAAAGAAACTACTAGATGAATTTTCAGCTGACCCACAGAGGAATGCACTTCTGTGTTGTGGCGCTTTAGAAACATGCCTGACAAAAATACATCCAGCGACTTGGCTGGGGGATGTCTGAAAATTGTTAATTGTCCTAATGGAAAACCAATTCAAAAGGTAAAAACACGTACATTTTTTAACTCTTCTGTTAACAGTTTAATGGATTTGCACTAATCTTTCCAGTTTTTTGGGCTCTGGATAAACAGTTTTCTTAGACAGTTGCACTATGATGCATCAAATAAGTCAAAGGTTATTAGCGATCGAATTTTGGCAAATCCAGCGGCTCATAGGTTTCACGTTAACTATAATATATATTAGATGTGGGGGAACCAGGGATTTCATGGGTAGGGCCCAGCCTGGGGGTCAGGCCTGTGGCGTTGCCCCTTTAAGGGTACGCACGCGATGGAGTGACGTCAACTCCGTCGCGTGCCAGTTTAAATAAACGGGGCGGCTCCTGGTGACGTCAGTTCACCGGGGAGCCCACACCGACAACATCTCCGTCTCTGTGTCTCATTACCACAGGGGGTGGGGGGCTCACGGAGGCGGCCCATCGGAGACCGCTAACAGTGGCGACGAGACCGGGATCGCTTCCTGGGACACGCGGGGGAGTTCCGCCGCAGCGCAGATGATCGTATGTGAGCGCGCGACGAACTCCGACCGCAGAGAAGGAAGCGACGCACGCGGCCGGCGGCCATTTTGATGAACAGGCCTCGGAGACTCACGGCTTCATAACGAAGCGTCGGTGAGCCATCCGGGCTTAATTTTTGGAAATTTCAGCGGCGGATGGTCGCTGAACACAGCACATGTCAATTTCGTGAGGAAATTTTGACAATTTTCACGATTATTGTCGAGCAGAGGCAGGGAGACTCCATGGGGAGCCTGCTGTTGCAATAGGAGTCTGTCTCTTCCTCTACTCAATTTTTGGACACATCATTGTCTGCATGCTGGCTGGAGTGACACCTTCACGAAGATCACGGCTGGTGGTGAGTTGCGGCCCCTTTCTTGCCAATCTTGTGGGGTGCCTGTGCGCTTTCCACCATGAACCAGGATGCTGCTGCTGCTGCTGCTCCTGCTGTTGTGGGTCCGGCACCGCCTGTGCTTCCACCTGCCCCTCCGCCGAAACCACCGGGGTCCCTACAGCCAATGCCTGAGTTTGATATCTCGGGTGCTCCATCGGGCCTGGGACAGAGGTGGAAGATGTGGATGGATAGGCTGGAGATGTACTTCAGGGCCACAATGGAAACAACGGACGACGGCAAGCTGGCCACCCTCCTGTACTCTGCTGGTCCGGCGGTGCATGAGGTATTTATGTCCCTGCAGCCGGTGGACGGATCGTTTGCTGCGGCAAAGGAGGCACTCCATAATCATTTTCTGCCAATGGCCAATGCGGACTATGAACGTTTTCTTATGGGAACGGCTCGCCAAAAAGATGATGAGACTCTGGATGTATTCTTTGGGCGGCTGCGGCGTCTGGCAGCACCGTGTGCCTGGAATGACCCCGAGGTCATGATTAGGAACCAACTCATTCAGGGGTGCAGCTCTGGGAAACTGAGACGCCAGATCCTGCGAGAGCCGGGCATCACCCTCCCTCGCATCCTAGAACTGGGGAGGTGCCACGAGGTCTCTGAACTGCGGGCAACCAGGATGGAAGCGGGTATTCGCCCAGCCAAGGTGGAAGAGATCTGTGCGGTCGGAAGAGGCCGCGGGTTAAGGCGCCCCATGAACAATCAGAGCCAGCGCGCGCAGGGGTCGAATGTCTCCTGCCCGAAGTGTGGCTATGATCTCCCGCACCCCGCGGAGTGCCCGGCAACGGGAGTCAAGTGTGGCAGATGCGGAGGCCCTGACCATTTCGCCAGAATGTGTAAGTCTGCCGCCCCCAAAATTGTGCCGAGGGGACCAGTTCGAGCCGGCTTCTTCCGGCCCCAGAGGGCCTCCAACGTTGCCCAGGTGGACCAAGGTGACGAAGGAGCCCCTCAGGAGGAGGAGGAGGAGGACGAGGATGAGGAGAACGTGTTTTTCGTGTCCAGTGTGAGCGTACTCAAGTCCCGCTCCAAAAGACAACCCAGGTGTAACGTGTTGGTTAATGGAGACTCTGTGCCGATGCTAGTGGACACTGGCGCATCTGTAAATGTAATGGCCCGCCAGCATTACAAGACCATGCTGGCCCCGCCTGCGCTGGCTGCGCCGAGGGCACGCATATTCACCTTCGGCGGGGACCGGCCTTTGCCTCTAGACGGTGTATTCGTGGCCCGTGTGCAGTATGGGGACTCACACATACGGGCTCGATTCTACGTTACACCGGTGAGCGACAACACCCTGCTCTGCTGTGCCGCGGCGGAGGCACTGGGTATTGTCACGTTCGCATACGCAGTATACTTAGAGGACATCCAGGTCCTCCTGGCCAAACATGGATCCCTGTTTGAGGGCATTGGACAGCTGGTGGGTGAGCCGGTCCGGCTCCATATCGATGAATCCATACAACCAGTGGCGCTGAAGCACCGATGGGTCCCTTTCCATCTCAGGGATCTGGTGGATCGTGAACTTGACAACCTCGTGGGGTTGGACATAATCGAAAAGGTTGAAGGACCCACCCCCTGGGTGTCCCCCATTGTCATCGCCCGCAAGCCCAAGCAACCCGATGCTGTGAGAATTTGTGTGGACATGCGGCTGCCTAATAAGGCCATAAAGAGGGAGCAACACCGTGGACATGCGGCTGCCTAATAAGGCCATAAAGAGGGAGCGACACCTCACCCCCACCATCGATGACATTATTGCAGAGCTGCAGGGTGCAAGGTTTTTCTCTAAGCTCGACCTGAGATCGGGCTATCATCAGGTGGTCTTGCACCCCGAGTCCAGGTACATTACTACCTTTACCACACATCGGGGTCTCTATCGATATAAAAGACTAATCTTTGGGGTGTCCTCGGCAGCGGAGGTCTTTCAAAACATAATAAGAGGTGCACTGGCGGATCTGGAGGGCGTCCTTAATATCAGCGATGATATCCTAGTGTACGCCAAATCGGAAACGGAGCATCTGTCACGCCTGTCCAAGACTTTTGAACGGCTACGTCTGCTGGGCCTCACTTTACACAAGGACAAGTGCGAATTTCTGAAGACGGAGATCGAATTCTTTGGGTTCGTATTCAAGGCGGATGGGGTGTCACCAGATCCCCGCAAAGTGAGAGACATCAAGGAGGCGCGCCCGCCCGAAAATGTCGCGGAGGTGAGGAGTTTTCTGGGGATGGTTACTTACTGCGGCCGTTTCATCAGAAATCTCGCATCCCGCTCTGAGCCCCTGAGGTCGCTCACCAAGAAGGACACCACCTGGCAGTGGGGCCCTCTGGAACAGGCGGCATTTGACGATATTCGAGGGGCGTTAGCGGCGCATGACACCATGGCATTCTTTGACCCGAGCCTGCAGACGGAGATCGTGGTGGACGCCAGCCCATATGGGCTAGGGGCAGTGCTCACGCAAGTGGGAAAAGACCAGGAGGTCCGGCCAATAGCATACGCCAGCAAGGCCCTGTCTGACACTGAGCAACGTTACTCTCAAATCGAGAGGGAGGCCCTGGCAGTGCTGTGGGGCTGTCGGCACTTCCGCCTCTACATTCTGGGGCGTCCCGTGACCGTGGTCACTGACCACAAGCCGCTGTTGCCGATCATGGCGGGCTCGTCATCTCGCCCGCCAGTGAGAATTGAGCGTTGGATGCTCGCCCTGCTGGAGTATGGGGTGTCATTGACCTATCGTCCCGGTGCCAACAATGCGGCGGACTACCTATCTTGACACCCCAGGAACGACTCGCAGGTGTCGGCGTCGGCGGAGGAAGCCGACGAACACGTCTGCCTGGTCATAGAGACTGCGACACCCAACTCCATGCAGGTGGAGGAACTTGAGGCGGCTTCGAAAGGCGACGAGTGTTTCTCCATCCTGAAGGAGGCCATGCAGAAGGGTGCCTGGAAGACAGTGCTGGAGGCGGTGGAGCGAAGAACATGTGAGGCCAGGGTCACTCTCGAGCAGTTGTGGAGAGTGAGAGAGGAACTAACATTCTCCGAGTCGGGGCTACTGCTAAGAGGGGAAAGGATCGTAGTGCCCCAGGCCAAAGTGGCACAGGTCATCGCGCTGGCGCACCAAGGTCATCAAGGGGCCCCCAAAACCAAAGCTCGCCTCCGTCAGAAGGTGTGGTTTCCTGAGTTGGAGCGGAAGGTGGAGGCGTTCATGGCCTCTTGTGTGTGGTGTCAGGCGGCGGCCCCGGCCCAGAAGGAACCGTCCATTGAAGCAATGCCCCGCGGGACTCGACCATGGGAAGTGGTGCACGCCGACTCTGGGTCTACATCCAGAGGCACGCATTTTCTAGTGGTGGTAGACGAGTGGTCGAGGTACCCGGAAGTTGAGTTTATAGACTCAGTGGCGTTTGAGAACGTGGTGGTGGCGCTGGAGAAGATCTTTGCCACTCATGGCCTCCCCTCTGTGCTGTGCTCGGACAACGGAGCCCCATTCCAGGGGGAGAGTTTCGCAGAGCTCATGAAAGAGTATGGAATTCAACACCGGCGGGTCACCCCGCTGTGGCCCCGCGCCAACGGGGAGGCCGAGCGAATGATGCGCACCCTCAACAAGGTGTTCCGCATTGCCCATGGAAAAGGGGAGTGTTTGCAGAGGGCTCTGTACGTATTCCTACGAGGGTACCGCACCACCCCTCATTCGTCTACGGGGGTGGCTCCGGCAGAAGCACTATTCCAGCGGTGCCCGAGAGATGTCATACCGGAGGTGGGGGACAGAGACCCCGCCGTCATCGACAATGAGCAGGTGGAAGAGGACAGACAGGTCAGGACACAGATGGAGAACATCCGGAGGGGGCTCAGACCCCCACACATCGCGCTGGGGGATGAGGTGCTGGTAAGAAATCGTCACCCTCATGGAAAACTGTCTCTCACGTATGAACCCGCCCCCCTGGACGTGGTAGCTGTCAAGGGGTCAATGGTGACTGCATCGGATGGAACTTCATCGGTAACCAGGAATGCGTCGTTCTTCAGGAAGATTGGTGACCCCAGAGTGGACAACCCGGACAACCGAGAAAGTGAAGGCGCTCTGGATGAAGGTGGGGGAGAACGCGCCGTAGTGGAATCGCCGGCTCGAGGCGGACCCAGTCCAGGAACACCAGCCAGGGACGGTGGCAGGAGGTACCCCCTGAGATCAGGGCGTGGGAAACCTGCCCGTCTCAGTGACTATGTTACGGACTGAGCTGGGAGGCTGACCGGGGACTAATGGTCAGGCCATGACAGGTACACATGGGGGATCCGGGGTGGCTGTCAATAAATGGGGGTTTTTGTTGAAACTTATAGAGTGATATGTGTCATAGATGTGTGCTAGTTAAGTACTCCTATTTCCAATTTGTTGTTATGGAAAAGGAGGAGTGTGGCGTTGCCCCTTTAAGGGTACGCACGCGACGGAGTGACGTCAACTCCGTCGCGTGCCAGTTTAAATAAACGGGGCGGCTCCTGGTGACGTCAGTTCACCGGGGAGCCCACACCGACAACATCTCCGTCTCTGTGTCTCATTACCACAGGGGGTGGGGGGCTCACGGAGGCGGCCCATCGGAGACCGCTAACAAGGCCTAGCTCTAGGAGCCCAGCACAGGCCGAGCCTATGACATTTCTGACTCCCCAGAAAAAAACAAATAAATGCGTCCCTGGAAAGCCACCATCAGGGCCGCAGTCATTTTTTTTGCGTTTTGCACATTTCTTTCCATATTGGCTATCTCGCGGGTAAAATGGAAAGAAATGCAGAAAAATGAAAAAAATAAAGGCGGCGTTGGTGCCTTGTCGGCACCGAGACGCCATGAGGGAGATTTTTTTTCCTTCATATTTGGGTATTATTTTCCATTTGGCCCGCAATGGCAAGAAATGGCAAAATATGAAAAAATAAATAAAGTGTCCCTGGTGTCCTCTCGGCACCCGAGCCGGCATCAGGGACAGAGTTTTTTTTCTTCACATTTGGGCATTTCTTTCCATTTTACCCACGTAGCGCTGGCAAAATGTAGAGGCAATGCCCAAAAGGGAAGATAGCGTGGGGAGTTGGGCCTACCTTAATCCATAGTTGCTGGCCTGCTGCACGCATGTCTCCCGCAACGAGGGACTCCTTGTTCTGCCCACAGCCAATTGTGTTGTCTGGGGGCAGGACAGGAAGTCATGGAATGGAGGGTGGTGCGTGGGTGGGTCTGCAGCATGCAGCATGCAGCATAGGCTACCGTGCTTTTATTTTTTTCATCACTGATCGTGTACACAGTCACACCCACTGGATACTGGGCAGCCATGGGGAGCCTGTGGCGTCTGGGGGTACCGGCCCAAGACGAGGGTTGGGCTGGAGCTCCTATTTGAGGCCAGGCCAGCCATGGTCTCGCCAGGCTCGGCCACCTCTACTATATATATATTATGCTATACTATTCTATACTATATACTACAATTGTCGCCCTAATAAATATATACTTTATTAATTATAACATATTATTTAATTTATATACATTTTATTTATAGAATTGATTGAAAAATATAAATCAAAATAAGAAAATAATATAGGAAATAGAAATGTAACACACATGATATATTATTATTATTTATGTATATAATGAATGGGGCATAATATATGCATATTCTTCCTTTTACAGTGCCTCTTCCGTGACCCAGTATGTATATGTATATATATATATATATATATATATATATATATATATATATATATATATATATATATATATATATTACATGTTGTAGGAGAACACTGATAATATCACACATTGCATCACTGATGACATCACTGGTGACAACACATTACATTGTATGTAACAGATAACATCAATAATGGCATTGGACAGAACATGATGAATAAGTTATCTCATAAAGCGTTTGATTTTCTTAATAACAATTTATGCCATGGGCTTGGCCATGACGAAGGCTGTGGCCACTGGCCATCACCAAACACAATAGCTAGTGGTCAGTTAGTGTTGCAAAATACTAATGTGCATGGTTAAAAGCCATGCTTAGTGGCCCATTACTGTTTTAAAATATACAGCGGGCAACACTGAAAGCTGTATTCATGAGCCATAGCTAAAAGCCATAGCTAGCGCCCATAAATATGTTGGAATATACAGTAATACAGTCAACACAGCCAAAGGCCATGGCCATTGGCTAGTATTGTGTTGAAGACCAGGTCTAGTGGCTGATTAGTGTATATAATATACAGTAGACACAGCTGAAAGCTGTAGCCACTGCTGAAAGCAAAAGTCAGTATACAGTGGGCACGGCTGAAGGACATAGATATGGGCTGTTTATTGTTGTATAATACACAGTGGGAACGTCCAAAGTCCATCACTAATGGCATGTTAGTATTTTCAAATATACAGTGGACATGGCCAGAAGATGTACAAACTGCTCATGGTCAAAAGCCATGGCTAGTGGCCCATTTATATGTTAGAATACCTAGTGGGCACAGCCAAAGATTGTGGCCATTGGCCAGTATTGTGCTAAAGCCCATGGCTAGTGGCTGATTAGTGTATATAATATACAGTAGACACAGCTGAAAGCTGTAGCCACTGCTGAAAGCAAAAGTCAATGGTTGGTGGCCTTTTAGTTTTTTTAAATATACAGTGCACATTGGTGAAGACCAGTGTCCATGACGGAAGGCCTTGATTAGTACTCATTATTGTGTTAAAATATACTTGCCATGCACACTGACCATGACTGAAGGCCATCCTTAAGGCTGGTTACTATTGTAATGTAATTAGTAATGTCATCAGTAATGTGATCTGTGATGTCATCATTGTGGTCATAGGCTATGCAACAGGGGGCACGAAGTTAAGGTGGCTCGCTGAATTTCAGGTTTATTTTGCATTAAGTTCTCACCTTAATGTCCAAGCCACTAAGATGGATATCCTCCTCGTCGGCACACCTGCACCCTCCTTTCCTGTCACTCTCTGGCCGGCCTCCCTTGGCCCTATTCCTGCTCCCACCTGTGAGGCTAAGAACCTCAGGATCACCTTCGACTCCACACTCTCATTTTCTCCTCACATCTCTGACGTCTCTAAGAAGTAAAACTGCCAACTGCCCCTCTTCAGAGGTATTCTTCCTTTCCTCTCCTCTCCTTCCCCCAGAAGCTCACTGTCTCTAGAGCTCTGGTTCTCTCTAGGCTGGACTACTGCAACATCCTCTTTCCTAAATCGGCCTGCTTCTACTCTCCGCCCTCTGCAACTCATCCAAAACAGTACTGCAAAAGTTGTCCTTGGCCTCAAGCCCAGGGATCGTATCTCCCCAGCACTGAAATCTCTGCATTGGCTCCCAGTGGCTGCACGGATTAAGTTCAAGACCCTCTACATTGTCCACAATGCCTTCTGGGGCCTGCGCCCTCAATACCTCCAACTCACTCTTTGTAAATACCTTGCTACTCAAGCTCTTCGTTCCGCCACCTCCAACTCCCTCAGGGTCAGTTGCTTCACCTAGGAATAAGTTGGCGGTAGATCTCTTTCTTCGGATGGGGCCTCCCTCTGGAACAGCCTCCCTGCCTCTCTGAAACTCGAGGAGAACCATCTCCGGTTCCGGAAGCACCTCAAGACCTTCCTCATTGCTTCTGCCTTCTGTCTTCCTCTCTCCTGCTGATTTCCTGTCTGATACTGCACTGGTCGCCTGGCTACCCTCTGATTTCGGGCTCAGGCCCCTACCCGCCCAGTTGCACACTGCCCTGCCTCCTGGGAACCCTTGCACTTCGGTCTGTATGTTTAACCCTACAATCCCCCCAACTGCACTTCTGGACACCTGCTGTCTGCACTTACCCTTGCACCTGCCACCTAGTTCAATAGACCTACTCCTTAGAAGAAAGTGTGCAAGACAAAACAGAATTGGACTCCTAAAAAAAGTAATGAACACCAGAAATATAACATGAGTGAGGAAATGAGGAAATGTTCCAATAAATATGCTGGCAAAGTATAAAAGGTACTCACCTTTTAAACCCAGCAATCTGCTGTAAAAATATTCCTAGGAAAACAAAATCGCAATACGAAACAAGTGCTTGTGGTCTTGTGAGTAAGCGTCTGCACTGGGAACATGACAACCTGAGTAACATTCTGATAGCCAAATATTTGAGCAAGCTTGCCAACCTCAAATAACCCAAGGGGTTGCTTCTGTCCTCTGAAAAAAGTTACGCTGCCCACCGGCATGTGTCCTTTACTTGTGCCCTGAAAAGCAGCCACCATCAGGGGAAAATGAATGCACCAGTGTCCAGGATTGCAAACTCTCTTGTCACATCGTGGGCAAAAACTCATGACTTACTTGCCCTCTCATCATTTCCTATCCTCACCCCCATGTCTGGCTTTCAACAATACTCTGCTTTATAACTTGGAAAGTGCACATACCATAGTGTCAAGGCAAAAAGTGTACAAATGTGGCATTATTCCCCCCATCTTGAATCTGAGACTACTGAAGAATGCAATTCAGCAAAAATAAAAATAAATGGTCTCTGATTGCAAAACTTTCAAGTAGTGACAGTAGCACGGTTTACAAAAATAATGAGGATGCTGTGTGTTATGAGATATTTAAAATTAAGAAAACACATGGCATGTGGACTGTGGACTGTCTCCCATCAATGCAGTAACCAGGACCGGCCCAGTTTAGTTTCAAAGTGAGGAAGGATCGAGCCCCCTTAGGCCATGTTTCTCTAAGTGGTCTTGTAAGGTGGGCTTGTTTATTAGGCAACATGGCCTTAGAGGGCTCACCTTTGAAGTTAAGCAGGGTTTGTCCCATTTACTGCAGGGTTGGGAAACTCACTGCTGTTGTAAAAATATCTTTTCTTTTATTATTATTGACTGGGAGACTACAAATACCCAAATGCAATCCAGCATAAGGCCGAAAATGGTCTCTTAGTGCAAAACTTTCGAGGAGTGACAGTAGCACAATTTAAAAAAAAGAAATACAAATAATTTGGATGCCCAGTCAGTCACCCATCCATGCAGTAACCGGGATGACCCTGCTTAGCTTCAAAGCGGGACTGACCCTGCTTAACTTCAACGCAAGGAAAGGGCCTGCCCATTTCTCTAAGTGGTCTTGTAAGTTCAGTTCATTTATTGGGCAGCATTGCTTGAGGAGGCTGGTCTCTTCTTCACTTTGAAGCTAAGCAGGTTCTGCCCTGGTTACTGCATGGTTGGGAGACATGGATGGCAAATGTGTCCCTAGCCATGGCCAGTGATTTTTCACCCCCAATGTCACTGTAGCTGTAAGAATACATTTTAAAAAAAAGAGAACTGTAACCATGGGTACTGAACTACACTTACCCGTGGCTATCCGTAGTACTTTATAGCCTCCAACATACCCACGAATATAAAAGAAATGGCTGAAAGAAAATGCTTTCCTGCCCCCCCAAGGCCCTCACCAAGTGCCCCCTTCATCTGTGCCAGTTCCCCACCCACTCCCCTGATGGCCTCGTCACCTCCCCTGCCCTTTCCCTTTCCCCCCACAACGAATGTTGTTTCTGTGACGTAGTTTCCTTTGAGACATCAGCTATTTGAGGCTACAGAAAGGTTTGTATTGTAAACTCAGTCCCTAGACTCCCACATTTCACTTGTTGCCCTCTATCCACCATGCCCACCTCTAGTATGATGGCATTTGCATATTTTTTTACCTACAAAAAGCTTTTTTTCCTACGTTTCATTTTCCCATATCCTCGTCTATAAACTCAAATATCTTTCGCATTGAGAGAAACACAAGATGGTGGCTTTTTCATTTCTGAAAACCATGCTCCTGCAATGCACCATGGAAGATATAACTATACATTTTTGAGAAAGCGCGCCACCATCACCGTCAAATACTTAAATAAGTACTGAACGGAATAACCGCAAGCAATGCATGGATCGCTTGTCAACGTTTCGTGCCCAAGTTGTTTCAGACATGATCCAAATCCGTCCAGCAGTTTGGGCTGTGCGCTTTGGCAAAAATATACCTTGTTTGTCCATGGGAAAATGAATGGGAAGTAGGCTGCAACTTTGGAAAAATATTTTTTTTCTCTTTTTAATAACTTTCAAATTTTTTAACGTATCTTTGCCAAACTTTGCAGTCTGGGGAGTATGTAATCACTTTCGGAATAAATACGTTACTCAAATCAAAAGTTATTAACAATAGAATTTTGAGGAGCTCCAATGGGAGTCCGACACACTTTGACTATAGGGTGGCTGTTGCAGATAAAAATAGCTGCAGTACCTTGTGTTTCTCAGCCCTCCGGCTGCTTGTTCACATATAAAATTCAGGGAAAAATCTTTAGTTGCAGGGATGTTGAGGTGAAAATCTAATGCAACAAAACCCCTGAAATTCAAGCAAAGCCATCTTTACTTTGTGCACCCTGTTGTGCAGCATATGACCCCAATGATCATATCACCAAAAAAATGTCTTCAACTCTACTTACTCAACTGAAATATTTGATGAATTGTTAGTTTTACTTCTAATCTGTTTTAAATTTTTACGATAGTAATAAATAAATCATCATTAATACTCATTATTTCATTGTACATTTTCTAATAAACATCAGTATTATTTACAGAAATGACTACTAATAAATCAATTTCCTATACGTGATTTTCCTCAGTAAAATAATATGTACACACAAATTAGTTTCTGTCTGTGTTTGCAGGAATCTCATTGGTTCCCACACCCTGTGAGGATGTTAATGTTGAAATAAAACCACATTATATGGGCTACCTCAACCAGTATCAACCTGGGACACAAAAGATATAGGCCCAAGCAAAGTGGGTATCATAGCTACAGTTCTTGCTGATGTTTCTGGATCAATGTAGCCCACAGGATGTGGAATTATTGGTATTAGCACCCTAAGGCAATCTCTGAAAATGCTCATACCTCTCTGCAGCACTACTATGTTTGCAACAGTGACTGGAGACAGTCAGGATTGCCATGGAAATGGAATGTAGGACTTTCATAGTACCTCCTCTTCTATTTGTATGGCAATGTACTTGGAAACTGTGCACCCCGGATTTAACTGTTCTTAAGGTAAGGGATGTGAGATTGAGATTGGAGAATGGTGTGGAGGGCCTTTCTTCAAGGGCAAGAGCGAGCAAAGGCAGGAAAACACACTGCAGAGTTAGGGCGGGAGCACTAAGCCCTTAGGCTAATTCAAACCTGGGCTTGCATCAGCAAATTTCATATGGGTTTGCAGAAATTTCATTGCTTTGTGCACCTGTGAAAGGTATTAATGTACATTAACATTGCAACATGTTTTCCCAAACATAATGTTTCACTTTAGCAACAAAACATGTTATTTACACAAACATGTACAATAACAACATTATAGTTGTGAGTAATTATACACAAAACCAAAGTTTAATGTCGGTACAAAATTACTTTTGTTTTAAAGTAATGAAAATTTGCTGAGTAGTTTATGCAACCTTAGCAAGGAAACCGAGACATACGGCCTAACTGTGTCATTAGTCTTACAAATAAAAATAGCCATGCCAACATTGTACAAATATTTTGAGTGTAAACCTTTTATTGAATACTTCTACTATTATGTAAAATAGGCTGACAGAAGAAACCCTTAATTAAACACATGCATATTTAGTAGAAACTATATTGATTATATCTTAATTATCATTTGAACGCTTCATGTAAAATCAGTGTGCCTCCTTTTTTGGCAACCTATACACATAAGAAGTTAATGACACAATGCGACATTATACACTTCTAATTTCACACTACTGTTTTAAACTCTTTTCTACTTTACCAGCTTACATTAGATAGGGGTTTCAAACTTACATTCTTAGGCTTGTAAACCAAGTGGCAAACTGCAGTTTTAAGTACCTCAGAAGCTCTTCTGACTGGTGATTACCCCCTTAAGTTCCAAGGAAGAATATACTAATCCTTTTTGGATAGACCTGCAAAATAGCTTGGCGCTTAAGGGGTCAAACCACACAGTTTTCCTCAAGCTGATGCAGCCCAAGAAGCTGTGTAAAACAGACATCTTTTCATCCAATATGAACTACCGATTAGGTTGGTTGTTCAGCTGGAAAGAAGACATGGAGACAGAAACCACATACATGTTTCTGCAGCACTAGGAACCCAAGGTAGAGTATATCTACCCCTTTTATGATTAGCAGTTACTTAGTTAGACGCATAGTGATTAGCTCTAAATTGTCATTAAAATACTTCTTCTGAAATCTGTGTCCTTTTTCTGGCCACCTACACACATAAGAAGTTAATGACAATATTTTATGAGTTATGCTTCAAATTTGAAATTTACATATGTTTTCATTACTTTATTTTGGACAAACTCCTGAGTTTAACCACTGTGACGAATCCCGGGATGTCGTCATTGCTTCTATGGGGGAGACCCCTTCACATGAGGCCAGGGAGGTGAGATTGCTACCCGATAGTCCCCCTGCGGGTGGAACTCAGCGGGTGGATCTCATGGGGAGGGAAACCCCCTATGGGACGAAGGACACCTTGGGAGATATGCAGAATTATTCCCATACACCCCAACCTCCTTCACCTTGTTACCCTGCACAAGACATAACCCTACAGCCTTCTATGTATATGTTTACCAATTTATAGAACGCTTAAGACCGTAGGCATCAAAGTGCGAACATGGACACAGCAGACAACAATAAGGTCACAGGACAGGCAAGAAAAGGGTGTTGTATGAAAGGAGAGGGATATATTAAGTAAAGAGCAATGTCTTCAGCCTTTTATGAACACAGAAAGACTCTGTTCCATGCAGAGATTGGCTGGGAGTAACGTCCATGCTCTAGCTGCGCGCACATGGAACGAGCGACTCCCACCTCTTGTTCCTTTAACTCTGGGAAAGATCAGTCTGGGAATTCCTGCAGATCTATTTGAACATGAGGATTGTTGCAGCTTTAAGCACTCTTTCAGGTAGCGCGAGCCAGAGCGAAAATAAAACTTGTGTACTAAAGTGTTCAATTTGAATGTGATTCTGGCTGAAATAGGGAGCCAGTGAACACTCTTTCTGTAGCATGAAACATGTTCTCTTTTAGGGACATTCCTTACGATACGAACAGCATCATTTTGTAGAAACTGAAGTTTTTGCAAATTCCTTTTGCTGATACCACAGAGAAGAGCATTGCAGTTATCTAATCTAGGCACGATGACTACCCTTACAGGAAATTCGCAATTTTTAGGGGAGACGTAAGGCCTTACTATCCTCAACAGCCGCAGGTGATATTGAAACTTTTTAACAACACTGTCTACCTGAGCGCCAGCTCCCAATGATGCCTCGAAGAAGACATCAAGAGTTTTCACCTTTTCTTGCACTTTAATCTAATTTTCCTCGATGCAAAAGCAGTAGAAATGAGGATCTAACATTTCTCGGGTATGGGGAGATCCAAAGATTGGAAACTCTGTCTTTGAGCTATTCAAACATAGCCAGTGGTAGTCATCCAATTTGTAATCACGCTGTAAACATTCTGTACCTTATCTAGATCAAGCACATTGTTGCCTGTTAGTTCTATTAGGAGCTGAGTGTCGTTGGCTTAGTTTGCAAACGCAATCCCTGAATCTTCCAGTAGTTTGCATAAAAAATGAATATATACATTAGACAAGGAGGGGGACAAACAGGTACCCTTTGGTACACCACACGTGATCCTGGATTGAAGGGATGATGCTTTGTCCATGACTACACCGACATACGGTCACCTAACAATTATCTAAACCATGTGATGGCATTATTAGAGAATGAAAAATTGACTTTCAAGTCTGATATAAGTCTATTGTGATCTACAAGGTCAAAAGCTGAGAACAGGTCTAGAAGCACAAGAAGACCGGATTTGCCTCGTTCCACCATGCATTTGTGATTGCAGATCGACCAATGCACTTTCCATGCCATGATTGGCATGAAATCTGTATTGCCTGGAATGTAGAGTGTTGGATGCTTCAAGGTATTTTTGAAATTGACCAGTGGTTACTTTGTCTAGGGTTTTTAACAAAAAGGGAACATTAGGGATTGATCAAAGGTTCCCAATATTAGACGGGTCCGCACCAATCTTCTTTATCAGTGGTGTGACTACCACCTGTTTAATAGAGTCTGGTACTATGCAGTGGGAAAAAGATGCATTAACGAAACAAGTGAAAAATGGTACAAAGATACTGAGATCATACGAAACAAACTTGAGGGAGATAGTATCATTGGGGCATGATGTAGGATGCATCTTATTTAATACCATCTCCATTTCCTCAACAGAAATAGGTTTCAAATTAAACATACCACCTGTTTCAGGAACTGATTCTGAAGCTGGAACCGAGGTAGAATATACAACATCAGGATGAGGGTTATCAACAATTTTATCCCTTGCCACATTCATTTTTATCAAAATATGACTCTTGAATAATCATTGTTTGTACGACAGATCAAATTAGGTTGCATGTGGGGTTTTTCCAGATATTTGAAAATATGTCAGCAGAGTAGACAAGGACACTACCCCATTAAATACTGGGAGGAGGAAGAGCAGCAACCACCTAGTGAGGAGTGAAGACCTCACTACTAGGACAAGGATGAACAACAACAACAACATAGAGAGGAATACGGACCTCACTACTGTGACGAGGAAGAGCAACAACAACATAGTGAGGAATACATACCCCACTACTGGGATGTGGCAGAGGCATGGCTCCATATGGCAGCCTCTGCAGGACCAAGAAGCATGAACTAGGTGCCATAAAATGGCTAATACTGTTTGTCAAATAAAAAGGGAAGAGGGACTGCCTAAAGAGAGAGAGGCTCTCCCAGGAGGAAGCGGAAGATTTGAATGCTGACCACTGTGCGGGAGACAGGATGCAGAGAGTACCGAGAACGGGACGCTTACCCACTGGTGAAGGCATCCCTAGAGGCTCCGTCGCAGATGAACGATGGCGAATGCAGAAGCCTGAACTCCCATCCAGTCACGAAGCAGGGGACATGCAAAGAAGCTGAGATGCTCAGCTCACATGCCCGGAGTCAGCACGGAGCTTCCGTTAGCCATGGAATCAGCAAAGAGAATCCATGGAAGCCCCAAGCACCCTCAAGCAATGGAGAAAAAATGTAAACTCTCCAGAGAGACCGGGGAGACCGGGACAGTTGTCCGGAAAGGCTAGAAGAAGGTAGGATCACAAATGCAAGTCTGGGACCCGCAATAATTTTCCAAATCACGGTCTCCTGGGGAAGGTCCGGGCCCGGGTTCCCTGTAGGGGGAATAACCGGGCCCTCCAAACTTGGAATGGCCCGGTAATTCCCCATTCAGGGAACCCGGACCCGGTTTTGGTGACAGCTATGCCCTTATTAAGGGCAATGCTAGCACCAAAGCCGTAATAAGGCCCATTGTTTTCCACTGGTTTTATGTTGCAATCTTCTAAATATCAGCCCAGTAGGAATTTAACATTTTAAAATCTTCATATTGCATGTTTATTTTGAAAATGAATATATAACACATTAAAATGTAGGTCCTACTTACATTAAGTAAACATTCTTTAAACCCTTTGGCAATCTAGCTGTGTGTGATACTATAGAGTCATTGCACACAAGCCAATCTACTTCTGTATACACCCCATTGTGAACCGTCCACAGTGAATGGATGCATCATCATGAAAAACTGATTGCATGCATTTTAAAGGTTTTCTTACAAATGGATACCTGACTATGTACACAGTTTAAAATTGGAATGTTCATTTTCCAACCATCCATGATACATCTTTTAAACATTACCAAAAGGTGCTTATTATAAACTAGATTGTGCAGTGTTGATTGAAAATTACAACCACAGTCACTGCATCTCATATCTTGGTAAGTATTTGTAATCAGATTAGTGAAAATTCACACATCTGATCTGGTACTGGAAGATATAAAAACACTGTGGACACTCATGGTTCCACTCATAAGACATTTCTATACACGCATCTACGCTAACTGTCTTCTGCACTAACAGCCCAAAAATACCCATTAGAATCTCTTGAGTATATTCTTGAGAATTGTCTGAAAAATGTCTCTTCCACTTTCTGCGGCTACTACATTTTGGATTGACCTTGCTGAATGTATATAATGTGGTCTTTCATCTATCAACACTTTAAGAATGGAAAGTTCAGCCGATAGTTTTTTGTCTATTGTTGAAGCTATTTCTTGCATCAGTGGTGTCATTTGAAACAACATGCACAAAGCTGCATTTGCATAGCATTCAACACCGGTTTCACAACTAAATCTACAGTGGGAATATGTCATATCTATTTCACTTTCCAACACTGATAGATTTCCTTCTTTTACAGACTGAAGGGGAGCAACTTTCTTTGAATGTACCTTCACCTGCTGCTTATTTTTTCTTGCTGTAAGGTTTGCACAAGTAGGTTATAGGCCAAGGTAAGGAGCATACACGTAACCTATTATACTCTTCAATAAAGGAAATGCTGTCGCTTTTGAGTCATCCAAGTTTATTAGAAATAAACCTTCAATTTATTTTACTTGTGACAGTGCTACATAGGACATTCCTTCTTTAAACACGGTGTGACCTTTGTCAGTGCTGCTTGTAAAGTCCACCCTTGTGATATATGCACATGAATTGCATGGGCAGCACACAAAATCAGAAATCAAATCAGGTTCATGTACACAATCAAACTTCCCCAAAATGTGTTCTATGTTGTCACTATGAGGAAAAGTGACAAATGCAAACACTCTTCCCATTGCTGTTTTCACCAGACAAATTTAAACATTCAAGTTTCTCTTTAACATTACTCATACATTGATACCGAGTTTTAACACTGACTCTAGACATGCTGTTTTCAAAATAGACTTCTCCAATTGAATTAATCCATTGAATTAGTCATGCTTTTGCATTATTGTCTAATTCTAGAGGCATAAACTGGCCATCTAATACATTGCATGATTTTATCTCTATAATTTCATTCTTCTCAGAGAACCGCATTATAGAGCATGAACTTGTCACACTCTGTGAGAGGAAACATCGAAGCAACACAAGGAATATTATTTTCTTGAAGATTAAACATGATATCAGGTCCAGTGCAACCTGCATTAAACATGTTGGAAATGAGTCTACCTTTTAAAGCTGTTTTCATGTTGCCTCAGGGATACCTAAATGAATGTTTATTTTTAGCATTTCTGCAAGGTTCTAGATCTACAGTCTGCCTCATATTAATGGTACATTCCTTGAATTCAAAACAATTCCAAAGGTTGACTATTGATTTTTGACTATCCTTAGATTGAAGAATCTTGAACACTGGTTGAACATTTAGAAGAGTGGGCTGTAACAAATGTCCAAATATAATGAGTTGTTTACCACCAAACAAAACATCATTGTCAGTCCTCAAGACCTCTTGCATTCACAAGTGAATAAAAGCTAGCATCAAGACACCATGCTCACTTCATCCACAATCAAGGCATTTACTTTTTTTTAAACTCTCCCTACTTCTTGTGCTTCATTTAATGCAAGTTTTCGATATTCAAGTTTATTATCTGGCTCCACTGGTAGTATCAACAATTGATGTAAAGTAAAGCCACCTATGTTAAAGGCTGCTAATCCTGTGGGAGCAGTTACAATACATGACAGAGAGCAATCAGTAACAAACTGTATCATTGCTCTCAACGCA
This sequence comes from Ambystoma mexicanum, assembly GCF_040938575.1. Taxonomy (NCBI): domain Eukaryota; kingdom Metazoa; phylum Chordata; class Amphibia; order Caudata; family Ambystomatidae; genus Ambystoma; species Ambystoma mexicanum. Next base: position 349,963,987 of record NC_090922.1, read on the forward strand.
TGTATTAGAAAAGATGTTCCTGTTCTAGCTTGTCCACTAACATACATCAATGGCGGTTTGTACTGGGTACAGGAACATTCATGCTTATTGTGTTTTAAACCATGTAATAACCTGTCTTTGATTTTATCATAAATTTCCTTCGGCTCTTCATATAGACTACTCACTAATGTATCATGCAACTTTATTTAGTTGCATTGTGCTCTCGACTTCTTCCATGGCATGTTCAACATCAGTTTGAATAATTGGCAATTTGGGGTTCCCATTGGGAGACCTGTCAGCCTTTTTATAATTTTATTTTGGGCAACCTCTAACTTCTCACAGTTATAACTCCCCCAAATTTCACTGCCATACAGTAGCATATTCCACACCTTAGACTTATAGACCTCTATCGGCTTACCCAGCATGCACCCACCAGATTTACGGTAGATTCTAACTAGCCCATTTAACCTGGTCTGGCCTTTAAACATACCAAGTCCAAATGCTTTCCCCACTTCCCATTACTGTCAAAGGTCAGCCCCAGATAGCAAAATGAGTCCACAACCTCAATTTTCTCACCATTGAGATACCATGAATAGTCTACCTTCTTCCTGCTATTACTAAAAACTACAATCTTTCTTTTATCCCTATTCTGGTTTAACTTGTTAGCCTTAAAATACTCGGCGGCATAGTCAAGACCAGCTTGTAGCTCCACGGGGGTCAGATCAATCAGAGCTGTGTCTCATCAGCAAATAACAGTGTCTCGAATAGCCTGCCTCCCAAACAGGGCAGATTGGAAAGTAGAACTAGCTGCTGTAGGGTTAAAGTCAGCTAAAAATAGGAGGAACAGCAACGGAGCCAGGGAGCAACCCTGTTTAACTCCTTGGTTTGTAGGGAATTCCTCTGTTAGCCTACCCTCGTTTTATAACCTTACGCGGCAATAGTATCTTCGTAACTGCATAGAATCAACTGCAGTAGGTTTAGAGGTCTATTCAGGTCCCTAAGTTTCTGCCATAGAATTCCCTTGTTAATTTTGTCAAACGCCTTCTCAAGGTCCAACAAAGCCACATGCAGCCTACACCCTATTTATTGAACAATACTTTTCAAATAGGATATGTAAAACCAACCAAACACTGCAAGACTCTCCTCTTTATACATGTATTAAAGATCTTACTGAGGATATCCAGAAGCGAGATTGGGCATTAACAGTGGGGGTTGTTAGTAGATGTGCCCTTCTTAAAAATTGGGACAATTATAGCTTTATTCCAATCTTAGACCAGCAATACACTGCAGGATCTCCCCCTATGTAAATACTATAGGCTCCTCCACATCGCCCAGGTCACACTGCAGGAGAACACACTCCCCTCATACTTCCCATAATACGTTAGTGTAGTGGGACACCCACTACCTTAGGGTTCACAATGGCATTACAAAGTTTTCCTAAAATAGTGGCCCACCAAACAGGACTCCACTTCAAGAGGTCTGACTGAAGACTGTCAGAACCTGCCACCTTCCCCAATCTGAGACCAGCAATACACTCCAGGATCTCCCCCTGTGTAAATACTATAGGCTGCTCCACATCGCCCAGGTCACACTGCAGGAGAACACACTCCCCTCATACTTCCCATAATACGTTAGTGTAGTGGGACACCCACTTGTCACCTGAGATGCAGCAAGGATCATCCTTTTATGGAGTGTTAAACCCTCTGCTAACTAAGCTCCAAAGGATCTTGTAGTTATTATTTAAAACCACTTGCTCTAACCTTTCCCACTGTTTCACTGTGTGTTCCCTCCTCTTAAGGTTGAACAGCTTTCTATAGTCAGATTTAAGAGCATATAATTGACCAGAGTTCATGTCTCCATGTTTCGTTGCCCCATTATTCTTCCATTTCAGAGCCCTACAATCTTCATCGAACCAAACTGCACCCCCACAGTTGGACATCTCAGGCTGATTCCTACTCAGGAGCAGTTTCCTACATTCGCCACCTAGTAGCTCTAGTAATTCATCCAATTGGGCGTCATAGAACTCTAGCAACTTGTCTACAACCCCAGGTACCGTCTTAGTCATCTCCCAGTGATCCTGACTTAAACGCAGTAGGCACTGGCATGCGCTCCTACCATTTTCCTCCCCCAAAGCAAGGGCCTGTCCAGAAAACTGAATAGCCATAACCAGAGGGAAGATGTCACTGTCCAGGCAGGCTGCCACCTCAAATCTGATAATACTTGCAAAGGAATAGCCATCTACCAAACAGTAGTCTATAACAGACCCATGTTTGCCCCAACTACAGGTACACGCTGGGGGCGATCGCCTTTGCATCTCCCATTTAACTAAACCACGTGGTATTCCTTCATAAAAGCATGTAACTGATTACACCGGGTATCTTCTCTTTTGTTCAACTGACGTCTGGCCAGTATCCCATGCTCTAACTTCAGTTGGCATCAGTCAACCCTGTCGCTCGCTGGTAATCCCAGTTTGGCATAGAAATTGCCCACAATAAGAACATTACATGGGATTTCATGCTCCAGAAGTCCCCCAAACACCTTTCTCCAACAAACATTCCCTGATTGACAGTTTTTTGGTGGTATGTACACATTCACCACTAGCAGGTCCATTATACCTGGCCTGGTTTTCAACAGAACAACCACCCTTTCAGCTGGCCAGGGTGTGCACATCCTAATGTAGGTAAGCACCACCTGCTTCTCCTCCCTCTACCTGCACCTTTTTCCTCTAGTGCTAAACTAACATAATTTATGAGTATCAGAGCAGCCTTAACACACGTTTCTTGTAGGCAGATTATATCATAACCAGAGATAAAAGTGACCCATTCCTCATGGATAATTTAGCAGTTTAACCCAGCCACATTCCAGGAAATCAGCTTAAAGTCATTGCTCTAGGGTTAACAGCACAGGTCAATGCTGTTAACCCTAGAGGCAAGTCTGCCTACCCCCTGTATGGTGGAAATTGGCTGGGGCACAGCCGTACACAATGTCCTTAGCTTTCCTAGAGATCATCATAACAGGACTTGTGTTAGTCGGGAGCCCCATGTCAAACTGTGGGTTTGAGGGAGGTGCAGCATTCACTACTATCTGATTTAGCTCAGTGTTCCTCCCAAAATCCCTGACCTCCCCATCTCCCTCTCCATCTCTGTTCCAGACCACCCCTGGTAAAATGGCCTCATGCCAGATGTTGTGTCGATGGCATATTTTGGCAGAGGAGTCCAGAAACATCTCAAATCCCCATGTCGACCAGCAAATCTCTGCACTGGATCACGCAAGCTCCAATGCCTGTCAACCTGGATGCCTCCCCACTTTCTTACGCAGTGTCTTGCCCCTGTGTGGGCTCACCTGTCCCTCCCACTGCTGAGGAGTCCTCCACTACCTTCACCCTCTTGCACCTACCCTCAGCAGCTGTGGCCATTGACTCAGATGCGGCACCAGTATCCTCGCTCCCAGAAGATGACAGTGCCTGGGAGGATGACTGGGCCTTGCGTTTACGCCCGGTGGAGGCATCCCTGCTACCGGGCTCCACAGCGCCTTCTCCGCCCTTTTCTTCCATCGTTGCTGTGGATAGGGAAACATAGAACACATACATCAGGGTACTGGACATATGTGTTTTTGTCACAATGCAAAAGTACATCATTCCCACTGTCAAAGGTCACCACCATCATCACCCGCCACTACACACAGGGAAGTGTCATTCACACACATGCACAATCATGTCCGTCATTCATACCAGACACATCCTTGGACAAGGCATATCCAAATTGTGTATGCACCTCACACGCATCATGGCACATACACATCTCACGCACACACATCACCTGAAAGTCATGAAGCAGGCCATGGATCCATCATGTCAGAGAGCACCTGAGGTCAAATTGGCAGCATGAGGCAATCATACATGCAAAAGCAAAGGGTCACAGACATCCTGGAATGTTTGCCATTCACACACTTACTTCTCATACAAATGCACATGTACACCATGCATGTCCATGATGTTGCCGAATGCACACATGTGTCACACCTCTGACATGAAACAGTCCACACAAAGAGATGCAAACATGTGCACGTTGTGACATACATGCGCGCATCATGCATTTCCACACAGACAGCATTGATGTCGCACATGCATCAATGAACTCACATGAAGCAGTGCCTGGGGCATGCACAAGGACCTCTGTACAGTAGGCATGCCAAACATAAGGGTAGGGTGCACACACCAACCACACGTCTACATGCACATGCACTATGGTGGACAAGAACACATGGACACTTACCAGTCGACTCCGGACGCAGCTCCAACTCCAAGATCGGGGCGTGCAGCGCTGGGTTGAAGCACTCCAGGACTCTCTTTTCGTCGGTGGTCAACCAGCCCCGGCGCCCCACACGGTCAGCCCCAAGCTTGTTGAGAGTCGACTTGAAGTCCTCCCAGCGCTTATGGACATGTTGGTAGTCGCGTGGTGCCATCCCATCTGTGTTGAGGGCACCCACGATGTCCGCCCAGATCTTCCTCCATCCTTCTTTGTCGACTTGCGATGGTCAAGGGAAGAGGGCATCATAATGCCATAGGACTTGCTCCACCAGGATGCCAGCTTCTGTGGAAGGGAAGCTGACAGCCCTCTGCCTCTCTGCCGGGGGGTTGCCAATTGCCTCAGATGGTGTTGTGTCAGACATGGCAACCCCCGAGGCAGGTGTGGGTGGGCAAGGTATTCCTGGGGCTGGGCTGTGGAGCGGTTGCATGGCAGTCGGGTGTCTTCAGGATCAGCAGAGGTGGTCACAATGACAGGATAACTGGCAATGGTGCCAGAACAGGCACCAAGATGCAGGGCACATGGGCAGCAGGAACACAGAGTGGGCTTTCACAATATAAAGAAAGGTAGGAGAATGGAATGTCAACAGCTACTCCTTTTATCAAGAACTAGATATCATTCAGTATTATGTAAACTTTATTAGTGATTTCATAATAAAATTTCTCATAAGTATGAGAGACACAGTACATAAAAAATACATATTCAGAGACTCTAAAAATTACACAAATGGTCCATGACAAAACAGTTTCAAAACGCAGTTATTCTAAAAATAGAAACGTGTGTTAATACAACCTTCTAAATTCAAACCTTGTGCTATGAATCCCTATATGTTTTTTAAGGTTTCTGATCCTCTTTGGATCTCTAAATGGTTATGCACAATCTAATTTTCCTACTAGATTGTCAACTCGACATGTTTCTGTGCTCTATAACAAATGGTGGGACTTTCTTCAGGAGTAGTCATAATCATAAATAGAGTGGTAAAGCAATTGGTCTGTAATCTTCTCTGGATGAAGAATCTTTTGTATAAAATTGTAGTAGCTGAAAATCCTAGTGTAGTTGCTCCCTTGGTAGGACGAAAAAAGTCCACATTAGTTGGGCGTATTTCCTTCCAGGGGGTTAGAATTCCTCCTCTGGTTCCTTAATGTGAAGGTAGTTCAGGAGTGGGTTTTCGGTATTAAGCGGACCGGTGTTACATGGGCGCATTAGGTGCTCAAGGCTCCAGTCTTGGTGTGGAAGCAAGTCAAATATTGCAACTTGTTGTTGAGGCTTGACTCGCGTTAGTAAGGAGTCGCGTGTGTGTTCTTCCGGGACAGAGATTCTCCTGGTCCTTGGAAAGCGAGGTGTAGATCCTTGCTCTTAATAGGGGCAATTAATCTGCAATGACACGCGACTCCTTACTAACCGCCCAGGCTCAGGGTCAGCCAGCCCGGACAGTAGTTGTCCCGGCCCAGGTCCAAGAGTGACTCTGGGGCAGACGTCCTTGCCCGTAGGGGCAAGAAACATGCATCAATTGCTACTGGCACCAGTGCCCTGGTACGGATACCTGCAAGCCAGCCTACCCTCATTCCATCAATGGCTGATGCCATGTCCCAGTCCACCAGTGCTCCAGCCCCTACTGACCAGAGTGGCACAAGCGACTCTGGGTCTGCACATCCTTGCAAGAGGCAAAACCGTGCAGCTGTGGGACAGGCTCCAACCCAAGGCACGGCACAGGAGACCCACACATTTAGGAAGAGGAGCTCTGTGATGAGGAGCTGGACATCCTCGTGGACTATGTGTTGGGACACAAACGTGACATGCTTGTGCAGTCTTGGTGCTGATATATGCCTGCTCAGCGCATGGCCCACTGGCAGACCGTCACAGATCATATAAATACCATGGGCCATGAGAGGCGCACACCGCAGGAGGTGATCAAGTGTTGGAATGACCTCCGATGCAGAGCCAAGGATAAGCTGGGTGCAGCCTACTCCTCTACTCTGGTGACTGGAGGTAGGTCACAGCCAGAGTACGAGGGATTCACTCAACAAGATTGTCAGTTATCTCATTGATGTGGAGCAGATCCAAAGCGTGGGAGACATGCCGATCTATGAATATTTTATGGTGAGTGTTGATGCATGTGTGTCCGGGACATGTGTATATTGCTTGGATGAAGTGTAATGATTGTTTTGCAGTTTTTTCAACATTTTCATCACTCAGATGGGTTGACCATGTCATGGTGGACTGGTATGTGCCTGTTGCCATACAGGCTGCATGCGGACAATGTGCTGCCCACCGGGTCGATTCTCATCCCCACCCCTAATCACTTATTCCATGTCACTCCCTCTACTGCCTCTTTTGGCCCTCTTCCTGCTGAAAACTGTCATGGCACATTGCCTGTGCTTCTCATCCTATGCACACTCTCATACTCTCATTGCATCTCTTGATGTCTGTGAGACGTCACCCTGCCAGCTGTCCTTCCCTAGAGGTATTCTACCTTACGGCTCATTCCCTCAAAAGCTCACTGTCTCCGGGAGACTGGTGAATCCTATGCTGGACTACTGCAACTGACTATACAGAGATGTATGTGCTTCTGCTCTCTTCCCGTTTCAGCTCACACAGGAATGGGTTGGGTATCTGGTCCCTTGGTTTACGGGCCAGGTATCATACTAGGACTGTGATGATGCAATTGCCTCCCAGCCAACACCCACACTTGGGGGTATTTTCTAGCTCCCTACAACCCACTGACAGCACTTGACACCTGAATCATGCACTTGCCCTTACACTGCCATCGTCCCACAACTTTGCCTTTCCGGGAAATGTCATTTAATTGTAAGTTGAGCACATTTCCATGTACTGCAATGGCCCCATACTGTTCCATGCTCAGGTCTCACCTTCTACATGGCTATTCTCTTGGATTCTGTCAATGTGAACTGAACTCATGGAATCAGTGTGCCTGCCTTCACTCAGTTCCACCACCGTAGCATTGAATATTGGTATTTGCAGTTAATGTAATTTCACATGCATTGTACATGGATCAGGGGCAGTGGTCATCACATTACATGTCATGTAGTTTGACGGTTCAGGCATGGCCATGCTCATGTCATCTGTGTGTGTGCAGAAGTGATGCTGGTGACTCAACTATGTCTGTCTGGAGCTTGTGTGTGAATCAGGTGCTATGCACCATGCACTACATGTGATGTTGTGCCCTTAACGCGCATCTATGTCTGATTTCATGATCCCCTTGCCTTCCAATTAGACTGCGTACGTGGCAGAGTTTGTGTACTCACTGACATGGCAGTTTGATATGTTGCATGACTGCATTATGATACCTATTTGTGTGAGCTGGGCTTTCTAACAGTGTCTTCATGTATTTGGCTGTCCTTCTGCAGGTGATGAGCCACTGGTTGCAGGCGAGGAGGTGGAAGAGGTGCAGGAGAGTGTGCCGCAACCAGGCACCAGTGGAGGACCTGGTGTGGTGGGCCATGGGAACACACTGGTGCTTCAATCCATCCTGGGAATTGCTCACTCTGACTCTGCCTCTGACGAAGCCGATGGCTCTGGTGATGAGTCAGACAATTAATTGTTGGAACTGTCGCAGGTGAGTGATTCAACTGTGGGTGCTGGCCTATCACAAGCATCTGTGGTGAGGGAAGAACCGTCACACGGCCAGTCAGCGTTGGCACATCGGTCTGTGGTGGTTACGGCTGCAAGGCCACACTCCACAGTATTGGCTTCTTTTCCTCGCACAGCTGTTCAAGGGAGGGATACAGTCCTGCAGCCACAGACTGTGCCAGCACATCAAGGACCAGGTTTCCTTGGTCCGAGCAGGCATAGTTCACGCCAACGTGGTGGCCGTGTGCCAATAGGCCATGATGTGTGGGAGCAGTCCATGTATTCTGTTGCACAACAGCAGGGGGTGCTCATAAGATGTTGGCTCAGGGCATGGATAGCATGGCCAATTCCATTCTCCCCCGAGAAAGGCAGGTGCAGCTCCGGCAGCAGGCAGTGAGGTCCACATGCTGCTCACACATGCTCCAGATGCAGGCCAGCAACAGGTGCAGATGGGCAGAAATGTGGTCCCTGCGCACACCCATGGGTGCAGAGGGTCAGGCCCACAGGACTGCTCTGAGGGCAGAGGCTAGTTCACTGCAGCATACACTGACTGCACTAGAGGCAGCACGCAGTAGACGCTCAGAAGTGCTCATGCAACAGTTGACACACACCATATCAGAGGAACTACGAGCAACCCATGAGGTATTGCAGGCAGAACTTCATGCATCCCGGGAGGTGTTGCAAGCTGAACCTCATGCATCCCGTGAGGTGTTGCATGCAGACATCAGTCCCATCATGTTGCAGATGCACACCTCACAGTCATGCATGGCTGCTGCCATGGAGGACCAGGCTAGGGCTACACGTGGTCAGCCTACTATACCAGTAACACCTTCTATTGCTACACCAGAGGATGCCGAAAGCAGCGACAGCTCTCCCATTCCATGATGGCCGTGCGGACCATGAGACCCATGGAGTTTTTTCTTTTTTCTTCAGCATCAATACATGTGGGTGTTGAGGTGCACCCTGCCCCTCTACCCTCCTGGGTTCCCCCCGCCCCGGTCCACCATGGGCATTTTTGATTTTTCTTTGTTTTTTGTCTATTGTGCATTTATCTAACAGTGTGTTGCTTTGTGTGGCATCCAAGGGCATCCACTGTAGGTTCCGGCTGGACCCTTACAGGCTAGACTTGTATTTGTACCCTCCTTGTTTGTACCTTAGGGTACTGACAGATATGCGACTACTGCTTCCCCTTTCCATGGGCTTGCAAGGATTGCAGTGTGTGAAAATACCTTACACAGTGGCATTGAGGTTCTGTTTCATCTGTGGGCAGTCTCAGGTCCAACCTGTGTATACACCCCTAGTGGTATTCATGATTGTTTGTGCAGTGCATGTTTGGCATCCCTTTTCATTTTGACATCCAGATAGGCCCTTTGTTCATGTTCCATCTGCATGTATTTGCTTGCCCATCTCCATTGTTGTTGCCCTTCCAGCTGTATGAGCTTCCATCCAACCTTTATGGCAGGACGTCACTACTGATGGAAGGGTGCCATGGGCTAGTTAGGGCACATTGATTCACTTATGGTATTCTGATTGGTGACTGTCAGACATAATCACTGTTGTGTCCTGTGTTTCTGTTATGTCATACTGGCCAATTGATATTCCTGTGTACATTATTGTTTTGATGAGTGTAACTTGGTTCTTTGGGTGATGGGACGGTTTGTCGTTGACCACTTTGTGACAGTGATGTTATGCGTTGGGTATATATGTGTCACTATTTACATTGTATGCAATGGCATGGTGTGGCAAACAGGTGTCATGGAGCTTGGGGGGCTTTAGGTGACATATCGTCATTTGGATGTGTATTTCTGCATGGGGTGGTGGCATACTGCACCTTCCATGTGTGCCTTCTGGGCACACAAGATTGTTTTTGTTTTAGTTGTAAGGGAGGCACACAATGTAGCACTTCCAGGGACAGTTCCTCAGGGTAGAAAGGTTGTGACAGATGATTGTCCCTTTGTCATCATCGATTGTCACCTGGTATGTGCCAGGTCTGTGTGCACTCTGCAGGGGTTGGATTTTATGTGAAAAATTGTGCCATAAGCTGGGTACGGGCAGCCTCACCACATGGCCTTTCACCTCCCATGAGCAGTGGGCGTGCATGTGGCTGGGGATGTGGGGGCACCACCATGTCCACCGGTATGCCCTGCCGTGTTGCAACATTGTGCAGGACACATGCTGCCACAATGATGCTGCACACTACTGGTGTTGCATATAGTAGCTCGCCACCAGAGTGGTCAAGGGAGCGGAAGCGTGACTTGAGCACTCTGAATGTGCGCTCCACTATGGCCCGGGTTGCAATATGGGCTGCGTTGTATTTTACCTGGGTTGGTGTGGCGGGGTTCTGTATTGGCATCATCATATAGGTGCTCAGTGGGTAGGCACTGTCCCCTGTGGAGGTGAGATGGCTTGTCAGTGTTGTGGTTTGGTCTGTGTGAGACATGCATACATTTGCAGGGACATTTGTACTCACCAATGAGCCATGTGTTGCCATGTCTCCCAGCTTCCAGGGCCCGGTGTAGGGGTGACATTCTGAATATGAAACTATCGTGGCTGGACCCTGGATAGTTAACATATACAGAGGTAATGATTCCCTTGGTATCACATACAACTTGTACATTGATGGAATGCCAGTGCTTGCGGTTCCGATAGATGTGCTTAGTGGCCCTAGGTGGACGTACAGCCACATGGGTGCAATCGAAGCACTTTAGGGATATATGTTGGAGAAATCGGTTCCATTTCCTTTCATTTATTTATTAAAAATAATATTCAACACTGTTGAAAATGTATACATGCATTTATTTGTTTTACTTGAAATGGTGCTGAAATACATATTTGTGAATGCATTCCATGTTGCCATTGTTCATTCCATGTACATGCCATGGTTTGGTAACATACATACAGTTTTCGTTTTGAGTTTGCCAGGTGGGAGATTTTGTGTAACTTTGTTAGTGGGAGAAGTGGCGTTGAAAATGACCGAATGAATGACAAAAATAACACTAGATGGTAATGGGTCACATTGGCAAGTATGCGTGTGCTGGTAATATATTGAACTTTGACACAGGATCTGGCACTGAAACACGCTGTGGAATGTTTGAAATGTGTTTTTCTTTTCTTTCCTAAGAAATGGTTGCAAATGTGTGTTTTGAAACTGTTGTGGAAATGCTCATTAAAAGAAAACTTTGCAAACACAGAATTGTAAGTAATTGCCTGTTGATGTCAGGAGGTGGGACACATGAGAATATGATTATTGAGTAGATTAATGCAGTTTAAGTAGTAGGAATCCTCTTTATATGCATTTGTGAAAGAGTTGGAAATGTAATTTAAACAATATATGCATACCTGTATTTTGTGTTTATAGATGCAGATGTGGCTGAATCTGCAAATAGAAATCTTGGAGATTTTTACAGTAGGTTTTGATGCAGGTGCTTGGGAGTAACAGGAGACCTGTACTCTGAGTGTTCAACAGTACATCTGAAGTGTTGAGCTGAGATGACAGACTTAGATGCAGCGTTGTTGGATGTGATTGGTCAATGGGTGTGTGACTGCTTGAAAGTAGCCAATGAGGGAGTGCTACAAAGATAAAGTGGAAAGGGAAGAAGGCTGTCCTGTGATGCAGTGTTCGTGGAAACCGCGGTAGTCCGTGGACAGGATGTTCCACGTCTGGGTCTTTTAAGGATACCTGGCATGGAGGTCTTCTGGTTCTGCTTTATAGGAAGAGAGGGTGACAGTTCATTTAATTGCTGTGTCTAGGGAAGATGACTGTGGTTGTACAGATGAGAAGGATTACTGTGTGGATGGTCAGAGATTCTTTCATGGTGAATATGAAAAGGTACAAAGAAATGTGTGGCATTTCTGCTAACCTTGGATTGAAGGGAGTGGAGGCTTTTTGGTGTGGTGTGCCTGGCAGAATATGTCTCTTTTCCAATGTCCACTATCCAGGTGTGATTGTGGTGCATTGTGGAGGACATAGTTTGTGGTATATCAGTGCAATAAGTTTGCAGATTGCAGTGAAAGAATTGCTGAAGGCACTAATGGAACTGTTTCCATATGGAAAGGTAATCTTTTCACATATTCCTCCTAGGGCACTTTGGAGATGCCCCAATGTCTTTTGTCCTCAACAAGATGGAGGAAGGTGTTTTGTGAACAAAGGGGTATGTTCATTTTTTTATGGTGTTGGGATGACATCCTTCTCAAATGAGAACATTCTGGTGGATGGTAGACATACTTTGTTCAGTGATGACATCACTTTTACTGAAAGTGGCAATGCAATCTTTCTTGATAAAATTCAAATGCACTCAGAAAGTTCTTGTGAAAATGATGTACAGTGCATGTGAATAGGTGTAGGAAAACAAATCTGAAAAGCCACCCAAAAAATTCAAAATACCCCGAAAAAAGGTTTGTTTCAGAGCGACTACTAAAGAGTAAATAACTAACATTGTGTTTAATTTCTCTTCCCACCCCCTTGAACTGGACGATATGTCTGTGGACACTGTGTGCCACATCCAGGTCTTTTGAGGATGCTAGGCATGGAAATAGGAGTGTGCAGCCCAGGGGACTAGCCAATAAGGTTTCCTGGGTGTGGTATTGTAACGCTCACCTGACTCCCGCGGAGGCGCTGGCCTGGTTCGTGCTGCTGTGACCTCTTCTAAGGTGATGCGCAGGGTTCGGAAGACGGACTGGACCGGGCCCCAAATCTAGCTTGTCTGGCTCGCAGAAGTATCCTTCTGTAGGCGAAAATAGGGGATTAACTGTCTGCGGGGTAATGCAATCAGCCTCCCACTTTCCCCTTTCACCCTCCTCGAAACCCTTCTGTGATTCCTCGTAGCGTCTCACCTTAGGGTCTGGAAGGACGAGCTCTCCATCCTGCTTCTGATGCAGGGGCGCGTTGGTATCCAGTTACTTCACTGGATTTTGGGATTGGTGAGAACCAAACCTGCTTGGCTTCCAGGTAAATTTTTTGATAAGAGGTTCCCCTTGTGTCCATGCATTAATGTACTAATGCTATTGTCTTTTTCCCCACAGGGGCCAGGGTACGGAATGCAGGGGGACAGGCACCGACCTGAGATGAGAGGTGAAATCCTTGTAGAAATCAGGTAATTTTTAATGAGCGTTTTTTGGTAATGTCTTTTCATTCGCTCATTAACGCTGATGTCTCTTTTTCCCCTTAGGGGCCGGTGTCCGGAAATGCCAGGATGCGGCGCGGACCCGAAATGAAGAGGGATTGAATCAACAGGTAAGTCTTAACATGGAGATTTAGCTGACCTTATTCCCTTCTCTCTCTCACCTTTTGTTCTGGTCTTTTTCTCCCTAGGCGCTGGGGCGTGACTGCGAATCTGGATGATCGCGGCTGAACATGGAGGCGCCCTGTAAAGGTGAGTGGAATGCGGCGCTGCAGCGATCGACACGATGAGCTTTTAAATAAAAGTCTTCCTTTTCAGGATTGTCGGCGAGATGTCTCCGGGATGCGGATTTAGCAGGTAAGGACTTTTTCTTCTTCTGTTCTCTTCTTCTCTTCCTTTGCAGGTGATCCAGGATGCTGGCAGGCGTGGCAGAAGTCAGGATGCAGGAGCAGACACGGTGAGCGTCCAGCTGCTAGATGCAGAACAACGCGAAGCACGTGTGGCTGTTCGGGTGGGGTTTTAGTAGCCTTGGAAGAAGTTCCAGGTATGTATCCTTCCTCCAATCAGGTATGTATCCTTCCCTGACCACGCCCGGATGGTAAATTAGTCCCACAGGTAAACTAGTTCCTTTCAGGCCTCAAGGAGGCCGGGATCCTGCAGCATGGTCTGCATCAGGTAAGTGCACGCAAGCACTTCCATAATGAGCCTGGCGCCTATGGCGCCAGGACTGATGTCTTTTATGAGCCTGGCGCCATAGGCGCCAGGACACTGTCCAAAGGGCCCCTATATGGGTTTGCTGGGTCCTTCCTTGGGGACTGGATGTCCGCTTTCGGGGACGCAGGGCTTGAACCGGCTCCCCGGGCGCGGGCATAATGACAGGTATGCAAGCAGAGAGTTTGGCAGAAGGTGTGTTTGCTGAGAGGAGTGCAGATGGCTATGGCTATGGAAGTGTCTTTCAGTAGGCAGAGTGTGTGTATTTTGGGGGACTAGTGGATCCATTCGTTGAAGGTGTATACAGAGCAGTGTGGAGTGGCTGAAAATCTTGGATTTCATGATGTTCATGTGCAATGGTAGGGAGTGCGCAGCATAAAGTTGGTGTACTTGCTCCCATTTTGTGTCAATTTGGTCACACTGTAACATCCGGACATTATCATTATTCACTATGGAGGGAACAGTTTAGGGTATGTAACTGGAATTTCACTGCAGTTTGCAATGAAGGAGACATTTGGCAAAATGAAGGAAATGTTCCTGAGCTTTTGACTCATTTTTTTCTCGCATTGCCCATAGACATATATGGATGCGCTCCAGAGCATTTGGTCCGCAAATGGAGTAATAGCGGTGCAATCTCAACCAGGCTATGTGTGCATTTTTGGGAGATGGAAGCATGACATCTTTCCATAATGAACATATTAAATTAGACACTGCCAATATTTTCTGCGGAGATGGAGTACATCTGACTGATGCCAGTAATCAGCTTTTTCTGCAAAATATTCAAAATGCTTTGAAGCACGGTGAAAACGAAATGCCTACTGTTTTGCAAGTTGAAAGTAAAGGTTTAGTTCAGTAGAATGTTGCTTAGTTTACTTTAAAACTTGAGAAAAACTTGTTCTACACACTGTTCATGAGGGGAGGAAGGGATTGGGTTACATGTCCTTTCCTCAAAAAATGTACATCAAGGGCCAGTTTCATCAAATTTATTTTAGTGAAAAATGTTTCATTGAATTTACATATACAAAATGTAAAGAGTGTATACATCGAAAGCATTTTACCGAAAAGAGTTTCGGTATATAAACACTTTTCATATTTTTAATGTAAAATCGATGAAACATGCATCACATTACAGGGAGCTGTCCAGAACTGAATTCAATTGCAAAAGTAACAATCTAGTTTGGCACTGGACAGCTCCCTCTAACTTGTGTCAGCGAGTCAACTGTAGACTTGTATTTTATTTTTTAATAGGGGGGTCCCCCACAAAGCCCCAAATAAAATAAAAGTCTCCAGTTCTGACATTACTCGCTAATACCACACAATGCAGAGGGAGCTGTCCAGTGCTGAAATAGATTCCATACAGTTACAATGTACTTGGTAATGGTATGGTAATGTTTATTTATATAACGCCTATACACAGGCAAGTGTTTCAAAGTGCTCAAGGAGGGAAGGAACACGGGGTAAAACAACAGTCGCTCATAGCCCTTCAATTTCTGAGACGATAGGGGTCTGCACAGGCAGATTAAGTGAATATTATACATTTAATAGTTTAGATACAGCAAATAGGCCTGCCGGTGATTCTGCATTTTTTTTCAAGTGCACCTTAAGGGTTGAAGACAAGGGAGAACAGACAGAACGCTCTTCAGGCAAGGCTGTAGACAGATCATGCAAGTGCAGGAGGGCAAGGGAGGGGCAGGGGACCAATTGCGCCCAGTCAGTAGAGACTGGTGAAGTGCAGAGAGAGAAGCTCTCAAGGTTTTATTACAAGTGCAGTGGGGCTTAGGGCCTTGCGGCAAGTGCAGAAAAACTGGTAGGGGTGCATGGGACCTGTGAGTCTCTAAAGGTACACAAGGCAGCCAGTCAATAAGATGTGTGGAAGGAGGGAGAGAAGGAAGAGCAGTGAGCTAGGTTAGCAGGGTAGGGTGAGAGAGAAGGAAGAGGAGAAGAGGACGGCCTTGAAGAGTTTCCAGAACTTGAGAATTTCAGACTCAAAACAGAGGGTGGCAGGGAGGCTGTTCCAGAGGGGGGTAACTGCTGGGGAAAGGGATCTCCCTCCAAATCTCTGCTTAGAGAACCGGCTCACTCGCAGAAGGTTGGAGGTAGAAGAGCAGAGGTCTCGAGAGGGACAGTATTTAGGAAGGCAACGTTGAAGGTAAGTAGGTCCCATGCCCCAGAAAGCCTTGTGTACAATGCAGAGGGTCTTGAATTTGATCCTTGCAGCCATGGGGAGACAGTGAAGGGATTTATGTGCCAGAGAGATGCAGTCCCTAGACTTGAGGCCAAGGATAAGTCTTGCGGTTTTGTCTGGATGAGTTGCAGAGGGCGCAGGGCAGAAGAGGGGAGGTTGAGGAAGAGGCTGTTGTTCCAGCCCAGCCTGGAGAAAACTAGGGCTCTGGAGACAGTGAGCCACTGAGGGAAAGTGAGAAAAGGCAGAGTGCCTCTAAGGAGGTGTAGTTCATAGACATTTTTGAAATGTCAGAAATGTGAGAGGAGAAGGAGAGAGTGGGGTTGAAGAAGACCCCAAGGTTTTTGGCCTCACAGGTGGGGGTAGGTGCAGGGCCAAGGGAGGCCGGCCAGAGTGAGAGGGGGGAAAGTGGGAGCAGGTGTCCCAATGCGAACAATCTCAGTTTTACTGGCATTGAGACAAAGGTCATTTGCAGCACACCATGACTGTATAGTGGACAGACAGTCAGGTATGCGTGAGGAGGAGGAGATGGCTGAGGGTAGCCTAAAGGATAGCTGCGTATCACTGGATAACACTGGAAATTAGAGGTGAAAGTGGCAATCACATGTGCCAGGGCAGCCATGTAGACGTTGAAGAACCATGGGGGATAGGTTAGAACCCTGGGGCACCCCGCCGGTTGAGAGGGTGATAGTTGAGAGAAAGGTACCAAGTTCGACCTCGGATGGGCGGTCAGAAAGAAAAGAGGTTAATCAAGCTAGAGCTTGATCTGTAATTCCCAAGGTGTCTCAAAGCCGTGAGATCAGGATGTATCGGTTAACCATGTCAAACGCAGAGGAGAGATCAAGGAGAATGAGGACAGCGGGCGTGTTAGTGTCAAGATTTGACACTGAAGTCAAGATTTCAGCACTGGACAGCTCTCTGTAACTTGTGTAGTGGTGGCGAGTCATTTCCAGAACTGGAGTCATTTATTGTTTTTGTTTTATTGGGGGGTCCCCCCCAAAATCCTGTGTTCAAAATGTAACCCTTTCCCCCACCCAAAAATACATATATCTATTTTCCAGAAAGAAAAATGTTAATTGAAAGATCTTTTGGAAAAAAAAATCTTTCAGTGAACATGTTTCGGTGAAAAGGCTTTTGATGGTCAATATTTAGATGAAAAGACTGTATGCAAAGGTATTGAGGTTCCATCACAGCGTCTTTGATTTAAGGAATTTGATGGGGATTATTGGTTTGGATAGGGTGAATTGGCACAGGTACAAGTCGGGCAGTGGTATCGGATATTTTCTTTGACATGATTTTTAACAAACGTCATCAACTGTACAAAATTATTATTTAGGTCATCCATTTTTGCAGATAAGTTTCTTAGTTCATTTTCTGCATTTGGAGTTAGGGGCTGTCTGTGGCCATCTTCTGAGTCATTTAATAATAATTCAGGACCTCTTTCTTCATGTGTACTATGTACTGTTAAAAAGAAAACCATGATTTAGTGACATGTCAAAAAATGACTTCACTTTTTCTGGTTTAAGAAATACATTCTCTACCATTAGAGTTGTTTCTTCACTCATTTCATTGTGGGGGAATTGTTCCTTCAACCACTCCAGGGTGCTTGTCATTTTCTGTTGAAAGAAAACAATACTGCTATTTCTTGGTTTATAGTCATTGTAACAAAAAGAATCCATCGAAAAATAAATCTTTTACACTTAAAAGTACATATCCATCGAAACATGTCCATCGAATATAGGAATGGACAAGTTTTGATGGATATGTACTTTTAAATGTAAAAGATAGCATTTTGATGCATTTATTTTTCACTTTAAAACATTACAGGGAGCTGTCCAGCGCTGAAATCTTGAAAGTATTTCGGCACTGGCCAGCTTCATGTAACGTTTTAGTGATTATTATTTATTGGGGGGGTTGCCCCCCAAAGACCCCAAACCCCAAGAGCACCCCCCTAAACCTAACCCTAACCCTAATCGAAATGCAACAAAATGTATTCAATGAAAGTGCATTTAGATGGAAATGGCTTTCAATGAATACATTTCGTAGGATTTCAATTCAATGAATGGAAATTTGATGGATAGACTAGATACCCTATTTCTTACATTATTGTAATGGTAAAGAAAGAAATATAGTCCACTTACTATTATTCTTAGGGTTTCTTCTGGAATAACTGCCAGCTGCTTCTCGGTGTGTAAGGAAGGTTCCACTGAGGTGCTATTGTTATGTGTAGAGTTAGCCTTTGTGCTTGGTGCATTCCATTATGTTGTGCAATACTTCTGGTTGCTCAAGCACAGAATTTCAATACATATTCATTTTTGAATGTGGTACATATATCTCTTAAAGTTTCATGCACATGTTTTATTCTGTTGTAGGATACACCAATGTATGGTAACCCCTGATCTTTTGGGCATTGTGAATACTGTCTGCAGTCCCCGGACAGTTACACAGTCCATGGACTCTGTGGCTAACATGTTGGGGGCAGGGGTTCACTATGATGCAAGGGACATGTAGAAAAATTAAGGGTATCCTGGTAAAAACCCATGAAATTCAGTGAAAAAACTTTGTTAAAGGGATGTTATGGTTAGGATGCACTAATAAAAACCTATCAAATTCAGTGAATAAACTTTGTGAGGAAGATCAATAGAAGCGGGAAGGCAATGCGATGTTCTAATATTTGGAGATGATTAGCAGGTGCCAGGAGATTCAAAAGAGATGAACCCGAACCCAGCTAGAGACTCAACCCTCCCAGAGTTGATCTTCCTTACTCCATCCCTCTTCCTCATCTCAGTACTGTCAAGCAGAGGGAAATACAACTAAGATTGGTGATTGGTTACAATTGGAGATTCTATATTTGCATTACAATATACTATACAAGAAGGTTGAAAAGGCAAATGAGTGTCACCAAGAATGTTGACTGAAGGGTTGTCTTTTTCTGTCCCTCTGGAGTTTGTCCGTCCCTACGTGGTCCTCCCGCAGAAAGCCAGTCCCAGGGCTGTTGTCAGATAGCTTCTGCCCTTCCCAGGCCACTTAAGAGAGGTTTCCTTCCAGGGAATCAGTGACAAAGTTGTCAGATTCATCTCAATAGATAGATGTACAAACCTGTTTACTAGGTGTTATGAAAATAGTCAATGGTCACATTTACATTTACAATTCTCCTTACTTTAATAACATTACATGAACACACTCTTTTCTAAATGACAAGTTTTATAATAAAATAATCAGAAACAAACGAAAGTACATGCTCATGTGCACCGTGATAATATATGATCTAAAAATCCGAAGTTTGGTTAACATTTCTTTTGGAAATAAATTCTGACTTTTATCCAATATAACAGATGACCTTCCAAAGTAAATAAATGCTTACACACTATTCTTCTTTGTAATAATGTCTGTATGTACTTACAATTGTATACCGGGCATTACATTTAAAGAAACAAGGGCAGAAAACATTGAACTGTGTAAGTATGAAATATGCACATATATGTTGTGTTAAAAAACAGAGTTGTCATATTTCAAAATGTAATTAATCAAACCAGTGACATCAGTGATGTTGTGCATGATGTAATTAGTGACACCATCAGGGATGTCATGTATGATGTAATTAGTCCCGTCGCAAGTGATGTTATCAGCAAAGTCATCTGTGATGTCATCATTGTGGTCATACACTGCCTAACAACACATGGCATCCAGTTACGGTGGACTTGCTCGAAATGTGATTGCTGAATTTCAGGGTCTTTGTTGCATTAAATCTGATCACTTTAACTCTCTCTTAACCAAGGTTTTTATCACTGAATTTCAAAGGTTTCGTTTGCTATGTATTTTTCACATTTAATCGGATCAGCTTAACTCTCTCCTAACTAAAAGATTTTTCACTGAATTTTAAGGGTTTCATTATACTATAGGTTATTTGGGCCCACTAGCCATGGCCCCACTGTACATGTTGAACTTATAGGTTTCTTTGTGGCCCACTAGCCATGACCTTCAGCTGTGGCCATTGTACATGTTGCACCAGTAGGTTTCTTTGGGTCCCACTAGTCATGGCCTTTGGCCGTGGACACTGTACATTTTACACCAATAGGTTTCATTGGGCCCCACTAGCCATGTCTGTTGGTCTCTGTACATGTTGCTCCAATAGGTTTCTTTGGGGCCCGATAGCCATGAACTTCGGCACAAAGACCCATTACCCCCTGCCTACGAGATGTGATCACTCTCTCCCCATTCCCACTGGATTGTCCCGATATTTCCCTGATAATGGCAGCAGTCTAAACAAACAGCATCATTGAACTACCCATGCCCATGGGATTGTTCCCAAATGTTCCAATTTGGGGAGACCCTTGACAAACATTTTGTTTAGAAAATGTCACCCAAATCCATTCATCACGTCAAATGTTATTAGCTTCTCACAGCCTCTCTGCTGCAAAGTACAAGACAGATATAAAGGTTTTTAGGAGCGTGGGGAACACCATTCTCTGTTGAATATTTTAAAAACTACTGGATGGGTTTACCTCGAACCAGTGAAGAAAATTAAGTCAACACTTTTTGCCCAAATTGTTTCTTATGTGGTCCAAATCGGCCACGCTTTTTTCACGATATGGCTGTTGAAAGCCTATAGTTTGTGCCTATGGTAAATTCAACGGGAGTCGGCGGAAAACTGTGTTTTCATGTTTTCTTAATAACATTTACATTTTTTATGTCCAGTTGGGGGGCCCCTAACAATCTTTTTGTTTAGAAAATGTCATCTACATCCATCAAGGAAGTCTTAAGTTATTAGCCTCTCTTGATCTCTCTAATACAAAGTACCAAGGCTGATAAAAAGGTTTTAAGGAGTAGGAGGCATCCCCTTCTCAGTCGAATATTTGAGAAATTACTGGATGGATTTACCCCAAACTAGTCAAGGAAATTACATCACTTGCTATGTGCCAAAGTTTTTTCTTATTTGGTCCAAGTCTGCGAAGCGATTGTCATGCTAAGGCTGTTAAAAAATTACACTTTTTCTCTACGGGAAAAATAATGGGCTGAAAACTGTGGTGTGTTGTTTTCTTTATACCTTTCTAATTTTATAACAAGTTGTTCCCAAAGTTTGCAGTTTGTGGGGGTGCTTAACAAATGTTATATTTTGAAACTTTCTTCCAAACCCATCTAGCAAGTCAAACGTTATTGGAAAATAGCATTTTGGGGGAAAATGGCTGCTTTTTTCATTTTTGAAAATCCTCTTAGCCTCTCTGTTGCAACACACTATGGGAAATGTGTTTGGGAGCAGGGAGCATCCCCTTCCCTGTTGAATATTTTTAAAACTCCTGGATAGGATACCCCAAGCCAGTCCCGGAAATCGAGATGACGCTTCATGTCCAAGTTGTTTCTCATTTGGTGAGAAAAGTTGGATTTTTTCTCTATGGCAAAATGAATGGGAGTAGGCTGAAATACATTTTCCATTTCTTAACTAATCTTTCCGAAAAATTCCAGTCTGTGGGAGGGGTCATTATAAACATTTTGTTTGGAAAATATCAGCCAAATCTGCCCTGCAAGTCAAACGTTATCAGCAATAGATTTTTTCACAGTTCCTATGGATCAAGTCAATTACTTTAACTATAAGGCAGCGACCGCTGCCCTATAATATGTACATAGATATATTTCTATATGTCTAAATCAATATGTAGCTGTAGTTATATATAGATATTTAATCTGTTGTATTATTCATAATTAGTATTTATACATTTAGGCATATTTATAATCTTCCTCATTCTAGTCCCTCTTCTACTTGTAGTGCCTCTTCATCCTCACAGTCCTTTCTCCCCTTCCTCATCACAGTCCATATTCCTTGTCAAAATCACTGCTACATTATAGATACATTTCCTCTTCTTTGTCCCATCTGTCTTCCACCTAACATAACCTCTATCTTGTCATGGTACCTCCTACTCTTCATAGTTACAATTCCTCTGCCTCATGCCATCCTTTTTCCATCAAACAGTCCCTCTTCCTCTTTACAGTCTCTCCCGCTATAGTCCCTCCTGCTTTCTTGTCACAATCCCTCTTCCTCATCACAGTACCTCTTCCTCATCACAGCAAGCAAAAGTCCCTCTTCTCTTCCTTCTCACAGTCCCTCTTCCTCATTGTTGTCCCTCTTTTTCATCCCAGTGCCTCTTCATATCACAGTCCCTCATCCTCATCACATTCCTTTTCCTCTTCCTGAACCAGTCTCTCTTACTCATCTCAGTATATCTTTATGGTCCTAGCCCCTCTTCCTCATCACAGTTCATTTACCACGTCAGTGTTATAATCCCTCTTCTCCATCATAGTCCATCTTCCTCATCCCGGTTCCTCTATGTCTTTCCAGTCACTCGTCCCTGACCAAGTCCTTCTTCTTCTTCACAGTACCTCTTACATGTCCTTGTCACAGTCCCTCTTCTTTTTCATCATGGTCCTTCTTCCTCTTCCAGGCTGTAGTCCTGCTTCCTCCTACTCATCAATGTCCCTATTCATCATTGCAATCCCTCTTTGCCCCAATCCTTCTTCCTAATCGTAGTCCCTCTTTCTTGCCACAATGTGTCTTCCTTCTTCTCATTGAAATATCCATCTTCCTGGTCCCAGTCCCTCTCAATTTTCACAATTCCTCTTCCTCATCATAATGTCTCCTTCTCATCATAGTCCTTCTTCCTCTAATTCATCACAGTACCTCTTCCTTTTCCTCGTTGCAATCCCTATTCTTCCTCTCATTTTCCCTTCCTTGTCTCAGTTCCCCTTCCTCATCACAGTCCCTCTTCCAATGTCGGAGTCCCTCTTACTCTAGGTTATAACAGTGTATCTTCCTTACCGCAGTCCCTTTCCCTCTTCCTCTTTAGCATCTGAGTGTCTCTTCATCATCACAGTTCCTCTGCCTACACAAATTCCCTCTACCTCATTGCAGTCTCTCTGCCTTGTCACAGTTTCTCTTCCTCTTCCTTGTCACAGTCCATTTTCTTTGTCTTAGCACCTCTTTCCTGTTGCAGTTCTTCTTCCTTGTCACCATCCCTCTTCCTTTTCGTTTTCATAGTTCTCCTCATCACTTTCCCTCTTCATCATTACAATCCCTCTTTGCCCCAAACCCTCTTCCTCATCATAGTCCATCTTGCATGCCACATTGTGTCTTCCTCCTTCTCATTGCAATCCATCTTCCCGGTCCCAGTCCCTCTCACCTTTCACAGTCCCACTTTCTTCTCACAATTCCTCTTCCTCATCACAATGTCTCCTTCTCATCATAGTCCCTCTTCCTTTACTTCATCACAGTACCTCTTCCTTTTCCTAGTTACAGTCCCTATTCCTCCTCACATTTTCCCTTCCTTGTCACAGTTCCCTTTCCTCATCACAGTCCCTCTTCCTTGTCAGAGTCCCTCTTACTCTTGGTTGCAACAGTGTATCTTCCTCATCACAGTCCCTTCCCCTCTTCCTCTTTAGCATGGAAATGTCGCCTCATCATCACAGTTCCTCTGCCTCCTCACATTCCCTCTACCTCATTGGAGTCTCTCTGCCTTGTCACAGTTTATCTTCCTCTTCCTTGTTGAGGTCCCTTTTCTTTGTCTTAGCACCTCTTTCCAGCTGCAGTTCCTCTTCCTTGTCACAATCCCTCTTTCCTTCCTCCTTGCAGTCCTTTTTCCTTGTTGCAGTCTGCCTTCCTTAACGCAGTTCCTCCTCTTATTCCTTATCACAGTTGCTTTTCCTCTTCCTTTTCACAGTTCTTCTTGCCTGTCACAGTCTCTCTTCCTTGTCATAGTGTCACCTCCTGTTCCTTGTTGCAGCCTCCCACCCATGTCCCGGTAATCTTTTCTCATTACAGACTCTCTTCCACATCACTGTCCCTCTTCCTCTCCCCATTGCAGTGCCTCTTTCTTAGCCCTAGTCCTTCTTCCTTATCACCAACCTTCTTACTCTTACTTTTCACAGTCCATCTTCTTCTTCCTACTCCTCGTCAAATTCCCTCTTCCTCCTCATCATCACAGTACATCTTTCTCATCACAGTCCATCTTTCTCATCTCTGTCCCTCTTCCTCGCCCCATTGCAGTGCCTCTTTCGTGTCACAGTGCATCTTCCTTGCTGCAGGTTTTCTTCCTTGTCACCACCCTTCTTTTTCTTCCTTTTCACAGTCCATCTTCTTCTTGCTCTTCCTCGTTGCAGTGGGTCTTCCTCCTCATCGTCACAGTACATTTTCCTCCCCACAACCCCTCTACCACACAGGAGTGCCTCTTCCACAACAAAGTACCTCACCTTCTTCCTCATCCCAGTCCCTCATCCTCTTCCTCATCCCAGTTCCTCTTGATATTCCTTGATTGTAGGCAAAGTGGGGCATGGGTATAGCCTTCAGTCATGTTCCAGGTGAAATGGCCACTAGCCAACCACTGCCACAGACACCCAATGGGGAGAAAATAAAATGGCGAGTATCTTATGAAAATATAATCATGACATCAATCATATAATTGGAAAAAAATACCATTACAGTTGTTGGAAAAACATAGTAATCTTGAAATTCAATGCAAAAGATTAAGTTGACAAAAATCAGCAGGTGTTGGAAGCTTTCCCACCTGAACTCTGACATCAATAATTACATCTCATATGGGTTTACTTATGTTATTATCAATGACATGATTGGAAACCACAGCTCACTGATGGTATCACAAATGACACCATGGATGCTGTCACATATGACATCACTTTTGGCATTCACAATGACATTAATATTACAGTGGATATTACATGAAAGTAAGAGAGAGGAAACATTTAAAAAGTGTATTGCTGCATCTAAAATAGAATGGGGGTCATTATGACCCTGGCGGTAGGTGTTCTGGGAAATACTGGCTGCCGCCAGAGTGTTGAATTTTCTGGTGCCCGGACCCGGTAATTGGCCATTCCCGCATGTGGGAAAATATTACTCCCTATTCCCATTTGAGTCCCATTAGACTCAATGGGAATGGGGAGGCCGCATGCACCGAAGCCATTCATGAATGGTACCGGTGCATCCGTCAAGTTCTGCGCACGGGTGCCATTCCACCAAGGCACCCACTCACAGAACTCGTAGTTTGCCGGTCCAGAAACAACGGTACCGGCAATCTTACCGGTACGATTGTTTCGGGACTGGCAAACTTATAATGAGGCCCAATGTATGTAGAAAAGTCCAACGTTGGCGTTCAAAGATACTCTCAATTTACAACCATGGTATTTTTACATACCCTCGTCAGGCGTATTGAATGAGTATTGGCAATGAACAGATACAATAGTCCCTTGCTCAGTATGTCCTTAAAACTGTATCCTTTGCATGACACCCACTCTAAAAGGTTGGATTCTCAAAGTTGTAATTGCAGCTTACAGGCTATGTGCTCTGAAATGATGCCATTAAAAATAATACATTACAGTATTTCAGAGCATGGTGAGAACTAAGTGAACATTGTGAGTAACGTAACTTTGACTATTTGAAGTAGTCCAGAAAAGGCTATTGATTGGATGAGAAGAATCTGTTTCCCAAACTGCTTACTTTTTCACATCACAACAAACTAACAGCCAGTAAAATCGAGCAAAATGTAGGCTCAAATCATGTGAATGGCAAAGGTTATGGCTGGTGGCCTGTAAAGGTCAGTTATGAGGAAATGCATTCATATATTTTGAGGACACAGGGTTATAAGTTCAAGTAAAAATAAAGAATTGTTCTGAATTTAAGTCGTTTTTCTCTTATCCCATACTTGTCTTGATATTGAGGAAAAGCAAGTGCCAAGAGATAGCTCAAATAGAAACATGCACACATTTGTGTCTTGTGGAACGCTACCCAAAAGTGATCTGTTTAGATAGAATGATTAAAAAGCAATAGGAATACACAGAAGGTCTGATATTTCTATAATCTCCTGTATAAGGAATAGAGAGTAAATGTTTGAAAGTGGATACCTTTGTTGACTTATAACAGGGAAATTCATATAGGCAGGTAACATTTTGTTTTATTGAAGTAGTTATTTTGGATACCTACAACATTGTAGTGGTCTGCAGAGTAAAGCCGGATATCCAGTTAATTGAAACTATCTTCATCTACCTCACTGTCTGTTCTTGGCCCAGAACTGTGGAATGGCATTCTATACATGGGAGCATTTGATCGGCGTGTCACATCTGCATGGGCAGATGGGGAGCAGGTGAAAGTGGATCTAGGTCACCTGGCCTAACCAC
The DNA here is from genome assembly GCF_040938575.1 of Ambystoma mexicanum. Classification (NCBI taxonomy): domain Eukaryota; kingdom Metazoa; phylum Chordata; class Amphibia; order Caudata; family Ambystomatidae; genus Ambystoma; species Ambystoma mexicanum. The sequence goes on from NC_090922.1 coordinate 349,990,053, forward strand.
CACACACCTGGTACCTTCCTGCCTGCCGCTCTTTTTCACCACGTAGGAAGCCCCGCCCACCTGGTGACTTCCTGCTTGCTGCTCTTTTTCCCCACTCAGCAAGCCCCGCCCACCTGGTGCCTTCCTGCTTGCCACTTTTTTTCCCTACTTAAGGAGCCCTCCAGCCTCTTTTCTTTTGCAGATGGGGAGCAGGTGCAAGTGGATCTAGGTCACCTGGCCTAAGCACCACCCACCTTCTTAGCCCTGCCTCTTCCTTCCTGCTCTTAACTCTTAGATCAAGGGCGTCTCTCGCCCAGACGTCCAAAGTGAAGGGCAGACGAAGAAAAAAGCAATTGCTGTTTGGACCAGGAGGATCCAGGGCCGACCCCTTGCTCAGACAGCAGGTAAGCATGCACCAACATGTGTTACTCCCTCTGTCCCCAGAGGCCATCCCCACCCCCTCTGCCCCCCCTGATGTTCCCTTGTGCCCCGACTATTCTCGCACACAGGTGTTGCTGGTTTTGCTTGATTCTTCTACCCTGCTCTCCCCTTACCCCCCTCAAGCCTACTTCTGCAGGAGTCTGTCCTGATAAATTCTGGTTTCACCATCACCGTCTTGTGGCCAATGCAGGATTTGACTTTTATGGACTTCATTCATTCATGGTGCGTCGCCCTTTCTCAACTCTCATACTGGACTTCCTTTGCATCTTGTACTCATGGTGGCCCTGAGTCATGCTGTTCCCATCTTCACCTTGTATCCTGGCTTGCAACATTATGTGTTACTACTGACTTCTGAATTGTATTCACTCTCCCCTATTGCTTCTCCACTCTTTTGACTGCTAACTCTCTGTTCTCTCATCCTTTCCCTTCTCCCTTTTCCTATCTCCTCCCCTTACTTTCTTCTATGCACTTACTCTATCAGAATTGTCCCTGGACCTAGTATGATAGCAACGTCGTCTGTCTCCTCCCTCCTCCCCTTACTGGTTTTGTCCTCCCCATCCCTCCCCCTCCAGCACTATCTGAAATGTCATCATGCCTAGTATGCTACCTTTCTGCAACCCTCGCCCTCACCTCTTGTTTTTCTCCGGCTCTACCAGAAATGTTGTCAGGCCTAGTAAGGTAGTAGACTGTCTGTTTCCATTTCCTTCCCACTCTCCCCCTCACTTCCTTATCTATGTTTTAGCTCTTGCACTACCTGAAATGTCGTCAGGCCGAGTACAATAGTTAATTTCACATCCTTACTGTTCATGGCCTGTAGGAATGTCATTGTATTTTCCCTTGTTCCTTCCCTTGCCTTGAAGCGCTTTGAAACCCATTGTGTGTAGGCACTATATGAATAAACTATCATATCATATCATATGAGCCAATTTCCAAATATAAAAATACTTAACATTATGCAGACCAAAATTAAAGGTAGTGCTGTGAAAATCAACTCATTCTTCCCAACTTGCTTTCCCAGAAAGACAATTCTCTTCTTTGCTATGTATGTATACGATCACTCAACCCTGTGTTCTTTGTTGTCAGCTCTAGATAATTGTCGTCATACACTCTTGCATTGACTTCCACCCACTGCACTTGAACCCGGTGTCCCTGCATTGTTCCTCGCACACTACATAAAGCTAGGTGAACTAAACAACTTGCTATCTCTGGTGGCATCGCTTGAGTGAAGAATAACCTAGGTATGGCTGCTGCATAAGTAATCCATGACCAAACAAAATAAGGGTCACTCGATTTTTCTCTCCCCACTTCTTGCATGTGGAGAAACCACATGTTTTTATCTGTGTGGTAATGCACATCATTAGATTTATCTAGGATAACAGATGCATTAGAAATATCCCTCCTAACTCTAGGCATACAAACATTAACATCTGCTCGTGCATATTAAATGTTAGTAACATTGTAAGGCCCCCGCTTTACAAGGAGAGTAACATTTAAAATATAGCATGGAAATACACAAATTACAAAAGGATAAAACAAAATAAGGCATATACATTCTCAGTCTGTTTTTGTTCTTTTGAAATTGCTTTAAAATGTTGGTGTTCAGCCGTCCAAATGGACATATTGAAGTCAGAAGTGTCATAGGAACCCTACTCCCCTTAATAATCCCCTTCTTCTTCCTCCTGCTGTTGGAGGAGGGTGATGGAACTCCTGTCCTTCTATACATCGCTGAGTTTGATGGCTGTGGGAGTTGCATGGATCATTGTGTAAGGTCCAATGAATTTAGGGTCTTTCCACTTGCGCACAATGTTCAGAACAAAAACACGATCTCCAGTAAACAACTGTAGTTGCTGACACTGTGATGACTCTTCTGGTGCCAGCGATGACTTGTCTACCGCTGGGCCATGACCGTAACGATGGGGCCCAACCTAGTGAGATATAAATCTGACAGATTTTGTTAGTTCCCTAAGGGACACCTGGAATTCTTCCGCAGGAATGTGTGCATTAGATGCTGTGCATGCAGGTGTGAGAGAAGTGTGCATCCTCCTGCCTGTGATTATTTCATGCGGGGTAAGATGATGATCAGACCCTGACTAATTGCGCAGAGGGAATACGGCAAGGGATAAACAGTCCAACCAATTCTTGTGCAATGTATCACACAGTTTTGAATATTTTTGCTTCAATAGATTGTTCATGAGCTCCGCTATCCTGTTGGCTTGTAGGTGAAAATAGAGCACAATTTCTGTTTTATACCTAATAGAAAACAGATTTCTTTGATCATCTCATTGAAAAAGTGTGTCACATTATTTGATCAAATGGCATCACATATTCCACATTTGGCTGCTGATTTAGCATCAGGATGGACACAGGGACCTGCTTCAAGCCATTGGGAGAATGAGCAAACCTCAGCAATTGGGTAATGTAAGTTACTGCACCTGTTAACCATATCAACATAGTTAATCTGCAGGTGTCTAAATGGCCCTGAGGGGCGGGGCAATGTTGCGTTAAGTATCCTAAGAGTGCAACCATCAGTGTACCTTTGGCAGGTTATATAATTTGATATGATATCACTAATGAGCTCTTGGAAGTTTGGAATAAACCATTCATACTGCAAATTTGCGGCAATGTATTCCTTGGATGTGTGTGAGGGAAAGTGCAATTGCTTGAGGGCGATGGTGAGCTCGTAATGTTGTGGCATGGCAACAACGGCACCATTGTTGCCTTACCCCAACAGTCGTAATGAGCCCCATTGTGTCATTGGGGTTTTATACATATGCAGCATCTTTTTTCTGCTAAGTCTGCTTCGCAGTTGCCATACGCAATTGGGTGTGTATCATTTGTATGTTACTACCGCACCTGCTCAGGGACTGCTAATGCATCTATCGACCCGGAGAGTAGTGCGGCATGCTGCACGGTCATACCATTGGATTTTTTGAACCCTCGCCATTTAGACATGCCTGAGTGTACTGTGGATGTGACGTAAGCTGAATCTGAATACATGGTAGTGGAGCCCCCTTGTGATACTTCTAATTCTGTTATCAGTGCTACCGTTCTGATGCTTGTTCTGTTCTGATGCTTGTGCATAGTAGTCCGAGGACAGTGGCACCTTTGCAAACACATGGTACTACCCTGATTCAAGGCTCACTACGGCTACTCCTATGCGCCTTATTACACTGCTCTGATCAATTTTTGATGAACCATCAATGAAGAGCACCTTCCCTGCTTCAAGTTTGTCTTCCCTTAACTCATGCAGTGTCATTAGTAGTATCCTCATATGTAGTGCAATCATGTACTATGTCCTTTGCATATACTGGATCTGCGATAATGTTGCTGGATTAACAGTATGGCACCTGGCAAAGAGAATGGAGGAGCCTGACAAAATCACTTCTTATCCTGATGCACATTGGGAGGCTAGAGTGGATTCTAATTTTCTGGGATTGCGAAAAGTGCATGTTCCACGTACAGGGTTACAGGCAATCCATGGTGATTGTTGATGATTTCTGTATGGCAAATGCAGCGGCTGCCAGGGTAGTATCCTTGCATGACCGGGTCTAAGAGGCCACTGTAATAAGACAGAGACTTATGTCCCAGTGACATCTTCTGTGTGAGGACAGCTTGTTTTTTTATAATATGGTGTGGCTAGAACTGGGGGAGGGGTCCTGCTAATGTATTTTTTTTATTGGGTTAGAAATAATGCATTTTTTAGGTCTATTACTTTGATATAGTTAGCTTTAGTAGGGATACTTGCACAGGATGGTGGTGGGGTTTGGAACCACTGGAACTCTGCTTCTATATTATTGTTCAATGGGCGTAAATCCTGCACCATCCTCCAAGTTGACCCTTTTCACAGGATAAATAGCTGTGTTACATGGGTATTCTGATGGCTATAATGCCCTCCTCTGCTTCCCTAGACATGGGGTATTGTTTTATTCAGGGAAAAACTACTCCTAGCTTCAGTTTGATGCAAACCACCCTATAGTTTTGAGCAGGCCAACATTTTGGGTGCCACTGGTCCACAACCGACTGTGCACCCTGTCTAGATCTTCCTTATGACGATAATGTGTTTGCCAGAAGCAGGGTTTGTGGTACTCCTCTGTTTTCCACTTCTACCTGGCAGGTGAGGAGAGTTTGAATATCATCTCCCCTTCATCCTCGGTGTCTTCGAACAATCGTTCGTCTGACATATTCCTCAATCGCTGTGTTGGGTCAATGCATAAAACCGTGTGCCATTCAAGATCTTCCTCGTCCAAACTGGACAGGATTACAATGTCTGCTTTGGTGATTACTGATACCAAATATATTTTGATAATGGTGTCTGGTGCCCATTCCGGCTTGATAGCTGGTCAAAATAGAAACTCTGTAGGTACACACCAAATGTTGTCATTAATCCCTGCCACCCAACCTAACATGACTGTAACCCCATAGTGGAGCATATCTAGATGGAGTGGTATACCACGCAGGGTGCTGTCGCCACAGAGTGCTTGTATTATTGTGACAGCCCTAGCATGGTACATGCCTGGGGTAGAACATGCTATAGCCTCCTCTGAGAACAAAATGGTCATGTTTAACGTGCCCATGATGTCACTACCCAGGAGATTAAGTGGGGTGTCCTGTGAATACAATAAAGGGTCTGATAAATGTGTGTGTGCCTAAGGTGACAGGTAAGTATTCAGTAAAAAGAACTGATTTGACAGCCCCAGAAGACCCCTGCATGTCCATTATTTTGTCCAAAATGGGCAATGTGCCCTCCTTAATACAGGATTTGGTAGCTCCAGTGTTGACCAAAAAAGAGAATGTTCGATTCCTTATCTTCACTCCTACTCGGGGTTCTTGTTTCAGGTCAGTAGTTACTGATGGTACTGGGCATGCCAGTGCTCCCTGTGCGCTGTCTTATTGAAGGTAAATGTTCAATCCTATGAGCGGAAAAGGATTTCACCTAATACGCTGCGTCCCATGTAGTGGGGCAAGGAGTTCATAACCCACGGTTGAGCAGGGGGGTGAGTAAAATGTAGTACCTTTGACCACATTGTTTATTATTTTACTCGACCCCCTTGTACCTAGCTTTACTCCATATCTCATTTGCCTGCTCCCCTAGCAGGGAGGCGAACAAGCTCTTTATATCCCCAGCGGTAGGGTGATGCATGTTGTATGCTTCTCAAGGATGTAAATCCACTTGCCAGCTCCTGCAGTAAGTAAGGGAAAGGCATGCATTAAGTTGGCCCGATCCATGTGGGACCAAGGCACATAATGAGGTCACCCTGTCCCTTCTGCAACAATGGGAACTGGGTTGCCTGCTGTTTAAGCTTGGAGGCCCTCACTCGTTTCTTACTTTTGGATGGGATCATTCAGACAGGCCGCGATCGACATCTGTGGCTCCAGGGCGATGGCCCCTGCAAGGCCTCTGACTCCCACTCATTGCTGTCCTCCTCACTTCTACCTGCACTTAATAAATCCCTGTTTTTCATATCCACCCTCACCCATGAATTTCAATTCCTCACTTGCGCCCCATTGTGTGTTCTTGCCGGAAGTGGTCTGTGTTGGCAAGATCTGGGGATAGTTGACAACTTTACCATCGATCTTAAAGAGGATCCGTCCCATTTCCATTCATCAATACCTGTGGGTGCGCTCTGCTCCTCCCCTTGTTCCTGCTGTCTGTTCTGGCCCTGCAAGGATCATTTGAGCTCCTGCTGCTTTTTGCAATGTCTCCTCCAACTGCTTGCAAGCCTTGCTCTCAATGGCAAAAAACATTGGATCGTTGGTGGTGTTCTCTGGATTCCCCAATGTCCCTTTCCCCATCTACCATTGGGGGAGAAGAAAACTGGGGATTGGTGTATCCTATGGCAGACTGTAAATGATAGGACCCATATAGGGATGGTGGGGTGGTAGATGTTTTGCTCACCTGGGTCGACACCTCTGCACCATTATCAAAAGCACCCTCTTCCTCCACAAACATTTTCTATGAATCAAGTATGCTCTGCCTATTTTCCAACACTTCCATTTATAGGTTTTCAATAATTACCTGTGCATATGTTCTAATAAAGTCTTGTTGTGTGTGCCCTTTTCAGGCCATGGTTTAAACAATTTGCCTACAGTTCACCAAACCAATTGCTTATGATACTTCAAAATCTTGTGTTTATATTTTGGAAGCACTTTTCACACATGCTCCAATGCCCTATCCATACCGTCACAATGCTCCAACCGAGCTCAAAAGAGAGTCTGCTAACACAGTCTGAGTGGTTGCTCCCTTAACAAAAACATCAGACGTTCCTATTTTCAAAAATTACAACCCTAAAAGCAAATCTGCTTAGTCAAACAACTACTAACAAACCTTTAACAAACACACCATCCTAAACACAATTGCTAACCTTATATCACTGCTAAGACCTTCCTCTATGCAGCTGCCAACAATACTAACCAACAAACACATTTTATATATTCAATTGCTATCAATACCTAACAACAAAACACTTTATTTACACAATGGTCAATAATACCTGCAATAGAACACATTTATTTACCCAATGATATAGATCCTTCCTCTGTACCCTTACCTCGAGACGAGGGCATTCAAACCTCCTAACATCCCAACAATGCCGTGCCCTGCAAACTGCCTGCACAGCCAGACACTGCGCCCCCAATTTTGAGATCAGGCAGACATTTAGGGAAACACAACATTTGCTCACCTTTCCCCTTTTATGTGCACACTAAACTGCTCTCTGAAGGTAGGCGCGGAGCACCGGAACATACAGTGGGGGAACCCGGCACCCTCGGGAGGCGATGGAGATCACATCAGGGTCACCACTTTTTTAGACCCTCAAGAAAATCCAAACCATGATGAGAGGGTCCGAATTGTAGAAAACACAACTTTAATACAAATGCAATTGACAGCTGGCAGGTCAGCGGGTCTCGTTAGACCACAAAACTGAAAGCTCTCGACATGCCTACATTAGACAGTAGTATTTAAAGCATATTTAAAGACAAAATACACAAAATCAGTATAAGTTGGTGTACATTCCAAACATTAGATACAATAACATTCTAACCATCCTATTGGCGCCTACATTTACAAATCCTAAGTCAGCATACATTTCCCTATTCTAATTGGTTAGTACATTGCCCTATTCTAACTGGTTGGTACAATAACATGTTACATGTTGATGTGCACCCCCCTCACAGATGACCTAATCATGCAAAGTCTGTGCGAAAAGCGGATGGTAGCGAAATATTGAGGTGGTGCTTGTGGAGCAAAAACATAACTAACAGTAGTAGTGAAGGCAGCATCAGGTACAAACACATGTTGAGTTGAGGAACTGGATAGTTGGGGAACGTGTCAAGCCTGGGTTGTCAGCCTATGTCCCAGTGGGGGCAAATCTGCAAGAGACAGATATGTATTCCTTAATAGATCCTGGACAGCCTGCCTCCCAGTAGACACCCACAAAGCAAGTCACTTTCCAAGTGGGGTGGTCCAAGGCCTGCAGGGGCTTCCAAAATGCCTCTCTACAATGATACCATATCCCTGGGAGGAGCAGTAATGAGATCACTGGTCCTAAGAGGTCCAGAGATACAGCCATACCATGAAAAACTGACGTCCATGATTAACAAAACTAAGAGGAACACAGGGACTGTGAGTTACACCGGGCAGAGAACCAGGTAACCTTCAAAGACATGTGTTGTATGAAGAAAGACTTGCTTTGCTTTCATATTTAACATCCTACTTCCATTAGAGAAAATAAACCCATTTGGAAGAAGCCTGTCAAGCACGGTTTGTCTGTCTAAATCATTCTAACCTCTGTTATCGTCTTGTTTCCAAGTCGAGCACGCTGCCACTGAGCTATGCTCCTGGGACTACTTCCTCTGGTATGTACCCTCATCTTGTGCACCCTAGGGCAGTGCTTCACTGAGCTTACGTTGTATGTGCATTTTGTACCATGAAATGTGTAGATTTTCCAGCATTTTCTTCCTAATTATAATTGCAAGTACAAGTGTTCCTATCAGGCAGCGCAGGCGGCTGCCTGAGTCACCAGCCTCTAGGGGGCGTCAGTCTGACTCTTCCAATGGTGCACCATTTAATATTATTGGAATATACTACTGTATATAAAAACAAAGTGCTAAACGAAATCATCAGACTCAGTAATTAAAAGGGCACTGCATGATGCCAGCCTGCTGTCAGCACTGCTAGCCTGCGAGCAAAGCCCAGGCTAGTAGTTCACCCAGATGCTTGATTTTATGATACTAATAAAAGCAACATTTGTTTCTTAAGATCACCGGCCAGGCCTGGCCCGACTGCACATGCCTCCTCCTCAGCGCATGCGCTGTAGTCTAGAGGGGAAGTGATTGATTGGGCCGGGGCAGCACCTTCATTCGGCAACATCGGGTCACCATCGGGATCAGGAGGAGCAAGGGTCCAGGCCCAGGCAGGAGCAGCAGGTTCTGCCAAGCCACCAGCTGTTAGATTTAGGCGAGCATACATTTACACGGCTGACAGGCCAATACAGCAGAATGCAATGAATCATTGAGCCGAGATCTCAAGCTGCTACTTCTTTATTCATGGGGCGTGAACTGTCGCCCTGGCGGAAACCCCGCCCATACCAACACGTGGGTTGCAGCCCACAGCATAACAATAGAAAGGAGACAGGGTCTATTTCCGAACGAAACCAATAGAAATAGGACATTACACCAGCCTCCACCACGTGCAACTGAACTGGGCCTGCTTGTGGTCTGCTGCGGAAGATTGATCGCTGGACGGTGAGTGAATGCCACCTGACATGCTGCAGTGCTGGCTGTCTGCCGGCACGTACACCGCACAGCAGCACACTGAGTGCATAGCTCTCAACCATTTGTGCTGCAAAGGTGGGTGAAATCACCCAATTTTGTTTTTGGCGGGTGAGACACCCATTGTAATGAATGGGCGTGCAGGAGGCTTGGCGGGTGAGTCAGCCCTTTACGAGGCCGGTGACACCCGCCAAAAGCGTGTGAGTTGAGAGCTATGCTGAGTGACCATCAACACCAACCCACACGGATTGAAGGTGGGCAGGGTTCTCTCTATGCCCCTGTCTACACAGTTGATGACCCAACCATACTTCATCCCACTCTCCTCCTGACAAATTCTTCCTGGGCCCCTGCCCTGCCGTTCGTCCTCACCCTTCCCAGCCTGGCCCCTCTTGTTTTAGTTACAAAACATATAGTTTTACCAGCGAGTCGCTGCTGTAACTCAACCAGTGGCAGCACATAGACTCAGCTAGCGCTCTAAGGACTGTGTACAATCTATCTCTAGGCACTGTAATGGTATTATGCCGACAGCAGGCGGGGACGGCAATGTAGAACAAAACAGGTGGATTTTAATGTCTTCCTAATCCTAATCTCGGCGGTGGTTACTGGCTGGACAAGGTTTTTACAATTCTAGATGACCGGTGATGCGGAGATGTGCTCAGCGCACAGCCCACACCATCCTTCCCCGTCGGTCACTCTTTCTGCCTCCAGGAAGGCAGCTCATTGCTTTCTTTCTGCCTCCAGGAAGGCGGCCCATTGCTTCGCTCCTTTTCAGCGCAGTTATGGCCCTTGTGTAGAGATATCACGAGAGCCCCACTCTCGCGAGATCTCGCGGCCGCACCAAGACCGCCCCCGCGCGCCCCGCGCGCATTACGGGAGCGGCAGAGGGCGCATCAGGACGCGTCCGGACTGCTCCTCCGAGATTTGGGCTTGGGGCCTGCACTACAAGGCACCACAGCCCCCAGCCCTGCAGCTGTTAACAGGCACGTTGCCTGGTTGTATTGGCACGTTTATGTGCATATGTTTGCAGCAGATGTCGCCCAGTTAATAAAGGACATCAAGCTAACCGACAGCCTCCTGTCATCTTTATAAGAATTTACTACATAAATTGGCGACGAGGATCACCACCACAACCCACGTGAGAACATGCAAGGAGCGACGCCACCACCGCCCTTCCTGCAAACTCCAGGTAAACCTGCCATCCCGTGGCCGCAATGGCAACCCTTATTCACGACGTATGTGGAGGCACTGGGAGGGGCAGGATTTTCAGCGGCACGGCGCAGGGCTATGTTACTTAACGCCCTGGGAGTGGAAGGGCAGAGGGTGTTTGAGAGTCTCACCCCGATTCCGGTGGCGGGTGACAACGATGATGTCTTTAAGGAGGCAGTAAGGAGAATCGTAAAGAGATTTGCCAGCAAAGAAAACACGGTGTTGCACAGAATACGTTTTTACAGCCGCAAACAAGAAATCTCAGAACCCGTTGACGATTACGTCACCAAGCTGCGGGAACTGGCGGCGCTGTGCAGTTTTGGCAACAATACTGAGAGCTTCATCTGTGATATGTTGGTAGTCCACACAAACAGCAGGAAAGTTCAAGATAAATTCATAGTGGAGAAAGAGTTACAGCTAGAGAAAGCGATTGAAATTGCCAGAGCAGTCGAGGAAACAACGGGAAGACGAAGAGAACTCACAGGAGCTCAGAGTTCCACCGAAATTCAAGCGGTTGCATTTCACTCGAGAAAGGAAAGACAGGCACCAGACCCGAGAGAGGGGAGAGGGGGCAAGAAAGAACCCCTGAAATGCCACAGGTGCACCAGCACGAAACACCTGGCGTTCGACAGGGAGTGCCCAGCCAGAGATAAAGAGTGCTCCATCTGCAAACGCATTGGCCATTTTTCGATTGTGTGTCGATGGAGGAACAAGAAAGTTACCAGCATAAACACAGATCGCAACATCGAGAGAGAATCGTCCTCAGAAGAGGAGGGGAGACCCACCATCATTATGGTAAACAGCACAAGGGCGAGAAGAGAAAAGCCCCATTGTATAATCAAAATCGACGGCCTAGAAACAAAAGTCATAGCGGACTCCGGGTCGGACCTCACCATCATACCCCTAAGAACCTACAAAGAAATGGTGGGAAAAGAAAAGGTCCAAGTTCTCAATACACGACACAAACCCACAGTTTTCGGTGGGGCGTCAGTCGAACTACTGGGATATATCAATGGAAAAGTGGAGTTTAAGGGAAGAGAAACCACCACCAGAGTCTACTTCAGTCATGAAGGCCCAGCAGTGCTGGAATGGGACGACCAAGACAAGCTGAATATCAAACTGGACCCCAGCACAGAAGACCAGGTACTGTCTGTCGGTGCGAGGAGCGGGCCCATTGACAAGAGTGACTATCCAAAACTTTTCTCGGAGGAGCCGGGACACATCAAGGGCTTTGTCCATAAAATAATGCTCAAGAAGAGTGCCGTCCCAGTCAAGCATTGAGTGAGGCCAGTACCAGCAACTGCAAGAGACACGCTCAGGAATCAATTGGACAAAATGAGAGTGGAGGGAGTCATTGAAGAAATTGAAGCGTTGGAATGGCTGAGCCCGGTCGTACTCATAAAGAAGCCCAACTCACAAGAGCTGAGAGTGTGCATTGACCTTCGCAGTTTAAACTTAAAAGTCATCACTGACAACTACCCACTACCGAGCATAAACAAACTCATTCTGTTGATGAAAGAAGCCAGAATATACTCAAAATTGGATATGAGAAACGCATACCACCAAATACAATTGCACGAAGAGTCGAAACCTCTCACAGCATTCATCACACCGTTTGGCACCTATCAGTTCACCAAGATGCCATTCGGCTTATCGTCAGCGGCATCAGCTTTCCAACGCATGATGGACGTCCTGCTACGGAAGGTCAGAAATGTTGCCTATTTTCAGGATGACATCCTCGTGTACGCAGGGGATGAACAGACACACGATGCCACACTGAGAACTGTCCTGACCAAGCTGCAAGAAGCAGGTGTGAGACTACGCCATGAAAAATGCGTATTCAAAGCGAAAGAAGTCGAGTACTTGGGGTACAAAATCTCAGAAAAAGGGATTAGTCCCAAACAAAACTTGATGCATGCCATAATTAAAGCACGGGAACCCACCAGCAAAGATGAAGTAAGATCATTTCTTGGACTGGCGGAGTATTACGCCAAATTTATCCCCAAGTTCTCAGAAACCTCGGCACCACTCCGTGACCTCCTCAAAAAAGGTTCGGAATTCTTGTGGCAAGAACCCCAAAAGAAGGCGGTCGAAAGTATAAAACGGCACATCATGGAAGCGCCGTGTTTACAGCCATTTAACCCAGAGTGGGAGACAGTCATCACCACGGATGCCAGTGCGTATGGACTAGGAGCCGTTCTAACGCAGAAGAAAGGAGACACGGAACATGTGGTAGCCTTTGCCTCGAAGGCTTTGTCCTCGGCGGAACAGAACTACTCCACCATAGAAAAGGAAATGTTGGCATGTTCATGGGCGGTAGAACATTTCAGAACATATGTGTGGGGCACGAAATTCAAATTGGTGACAGACCATAAAATTGCAGCAAAACTGCAAGAGTACACGTTTGAAGTGCAGCACATCTCAGGATGGAAGAACTCGCAGGCAGACTGCATGTCGAGACTGCCAGAGGGCAAAGACAAGGCCACCACCTTTCTACAAAGGGAGTGCATCGTGGCATCCATCACTGATATAAAAGCACCTGATTACCTGGAACTCAGTGAAAAACACTGGTTGGAAGAAGACGGAAAAGACCCGACCATGGCAAAAATCCGAGACTGGATCAAGGAAGGGTGGCCCGATGAAAAAGCAATGCCAGAAGGCATGAGACCCTATTGGAAGGTGGCCGAGGAGATATCTGAAACGGACGGAATAATAATGAAAACGGACCAGATAATCCCACCCGTAGGCATGAGGAGAACCATTCTCTGCAGAGCCCATGCGGGTCACCTGGGAAACACGATGACCCGTCGCAGAGTCAGAGAGGCCTACTGGTGGCCTTCCATGGACCAAGAGATTCGCACCATGATAGAGCGGTGTCCTGAGTGCCTCAATAGCGACAAAAGATTAAAAGTCAGACAGGCACCTCTAATTCCCACAGAAGTACCAGAAGCGGTGTGGTCAAAAGTGGGCATAGACTTTATAGGACCCCTGGAGGCGATGGCGCCAGAACATCGGTACGGCATAGTGCTGGTAGATTACCTATCCACGTGGGTCGAGGCGGAGTTCGTCCCGAACATCACCACCGCGACAGTAATCGAAGTCCTCACTGAAATTTTTCAAAGGGAAGGCCTCTCCAAGGAGGTAGTGACGGACAATGGGGTACAACTTATATCAAGGGACATGGAACAATTCCTGAGAAAGCACCATATAGTCCAAAAGATAGCGGCTTTGTATCATCCCCAAGCCAATGGGCTTGTAGAGAGGGCCAACAGGTTCATTAAAGGGGCCATCCAACTAGTCACAGCCTCTGGAATGGACCCACTGAAAACAACCAAGGAGGCCATAACGACCCACAGGCTCACTCCCAACGGGATCACGCAAATATCCCCGTTTCGAATGTTGAGAGGGAGGAGTGCAGCCTCCACGCTCATACCCCCATGGCTGTCCAAAGTAAGAGAGGATGAAGCAGTTGACATGTCAGAGGTGGTGTGGAGAATTGAAAACAGCAAGGCACGCATGAAAACATGGAGTGACCGAAGAAGAAGAACCAAGCAAGCATCAGACATGGGAAGGGGAGATTGGGTCAAAATAAGACTACCAAAAAAAGATTAAATCACAGGCTCGCGGTTCAGCAGACCCAACAAAGTGAGTCACAGGGGAACCAACCATGTTCGCACCGAAGATGGGCGCACGTGGAACCTGGAAAGAGTAGCCCTTTATCAGAAGAGACAAGAAAGAGCAAGGACCCCGGAGAGATCACATGCGGAAGGAGGATTAGACTATGAGCGAAGGGAAGAACGCGAGCCAGAGAGGGACGACAGAGAGAGGGAAGAAACAGAGATGGAACCGGAAACACCTAGGTCTGAACCAGAACAGGAGCAGACGGAAGTCCGCACCGGAGAAGGTGGCCGACCCAGTAGAGAGCACAGAAAACCGGTGAGATACAAAGACTATGTCTTGCAATGAACTTCCTTTGCATTACCCAGGGGAGGTGTGTAGAGATATCGCGAGAGCCCCACTCTCGCGAGATCTCGCGGCCGCAACAAGACCGCCCCCGCGCGCGCCGCACGCATTACGGGAGCGGCAGAGGGCACATCAGGACGCGTCCGGACGGCTCCTCCGAGATTTGGGCTTGGGGCCTGCACTACCAGGCACCACAGCTCCCAGCTCTGCAGCTGTTAACAGGCACGTTGCCTGGTTGTATTGGCACGTTTATGTGCATATGTTTGCAGCAGATGTCGCCCAGTTAATAAAGGACATCAAGCTAACCGACAGCCTCCTGTCATCTTTATACGAATTTACTACACCTTGCCTTTTCTTGCTGCCAACTTGCAGCAGCACAATCCAGGACATTATATTTTTCTTTTCAGCTTGTGTTTGCTTTTCTTTTTGACACTTGTGCAAGCACGAAGCATGGAAGCTCTTTATGTTGTAAAATGGCATCGCATCTCGTGGGGACTAATGGAGGAACGCAAGCAAAGCTAACAACCTTTGAGTGAAAATGGGAATGTTATTTACTCTTTCGTTTTTAAACTAGAGCTGTCTTTAGACGCTTAAACAACATTGGTTTCGAACCGAACATTTCACTTTGCAACATTCATTCACTTAATGAACAATGCAAAAGACATGAGGGGAAACTGCCGACTGCTCTGGTTGGAAGAGCAGGTGTGCACTGCGCTCAGGCCATTTGTAAGCTCTGTTGATGTGCCGTGCCAAACGTAAGCTCCTTCAGCAGCATTATTCCTGAGTATAATAATGCTGCACAGTTCTTGAACTCACTTTTAAGAAAATGTGACCTGATAAATGACTTTTGTATCTTCATGAATAGTTCTTTGACTAGTACCTGTGCACGCATTGCAGCACATCACCACGTAGCACTCTCGAGGAATGCTTTTAGAGGTCTCAATGTGGGGTGTTATTGAGCGCCCTCGTTTCTGAAGAGTAACAGTGGAGGTGAAAGTCCCAGAGTGCGGGTTAGATCGCATTCACAGGGGACATGTCCCTGCCTAGGACAACTCCAAAAATGTAAAGTCTCTGACCGGCCACTATCCGAAAAATATTGCATCTGAAAGGCTGCTGCTGCAGGTAACACGTGTCTTTTACATTTATTGTTGGACTGCAAAGTGGCAGGAGTCAGGGCGGCAGAGCAGCACTATATCTAATAAAAATACGTTTGGAAATCAGGCCTGAGAGAGAGCTGAGCTCTAAGAAGGGAGTACCCGTTAACCCAATCAAGGCCAAGCTAGGTTCTACTCAGTGTGTCATCCTTTTGAGGTAGGTAGATGGATAACTCATCAGGTGTGTAGTGTTATTGTAGATAAGGGTATGCCCGCCCAGCCAAATGGAATGAAGGTTGAGGGGCATGAGCTTTAGAAGCTAGGGCTGGACTGTACCTGGAATCCGCAAAAGCAGTGCTCCAGATGTTAGGCTTTTAAGATCAGTGTGATAGAGAGCAGCGAACCGTGGCTTCGGAGGCCGCTGTAGTTTAGATGGGTGGTGAATGCAGGCTGAAGGATTGCACTCCTATTGAAGGCCGCTGTGCTGAATAGAGCGATCACCATTCTGTGGTATGGATGCCTCTATTCAATAGTGGGGTCTAGTGACTCCCCCTTGTACGAGACAAGGGTGTTTGCTGGGAAGTTTTGCAAATACAGTAATGATAATGATTTGTTGTTTATATTATAGAGCTTTTCATCAAAACGATTTACATAGAACATATTTACATACAGTTTAACCCAATCGAAGCTGGTACTCAGTACTCTAAAAAGCTGAGGAGGCCTTGCACGGATTACAACCTGCGACTCACACATGTCGTAGCATTGAGCGCTCAACTCACTGAGCTATCTTACTGGTAGGCTGATTAGGGTTGCTTATTTATGTAGTTGTTTTAGCTTCAGAACGGCTACTAGTCTTGTGCTTTGGGGTTTGAAGGAAAGCGACCTACGGATTGTTTACTGATTGTGGCCCTGGTGACAAGGCTTTGCAACCATTTCAGCTGAAAGGGGACTTCACAACTTGGGGAGCCCCGTGACTCTATCGATAAATCCCAAGGTATTTCTTACGTGGTGGTTTAGGACGTTATGGTAGCATCTCTTGTCTTTAAATGCGAACCTGGCGGTTTGTCCTATAGCAGTGGACAGAGAAATGTAGCCACACTGAAATGTACAGTGTCCTCTACTGCGTTTCCACTGCTCTTCGCGCTAATCATTGAGGACTGGGTGCAGGTGGGATGCTGCATGAAGCATCTCTCGGCCGGTTAAAGGCCGGTTGCTCAGAAAATAATTCATGAGGGTAATATCCAGGTCAGGAAGGTTGTTTCACTTTAGAATTTTATATTTTAGTAAATTGGTCTAGAACCATATAAGAATTCAGTATGTTAGAGGTTACATTAATACAATGAAAGGCTTAAAGGTGATGATTCAATACATGCAGTGAAAGACTTTGATCAATACTGAAGAATGAGTGTAAAATTAATGTATTTTCTTATAACGAGGAACGTTCAGTAAAAACAAGAATTGTGCAGGTTTTGTTCACCTATGCAAATATTTCACAGCTTTACATCAATGCATAGAAAGACATGCTACGCTTAAGTGGATTTTGGAAGAATGACAGGGATAAACTACTTTCATCATGCCAAGACAGCAGTGCCTTCCACAAAACAGTATGCTAACATTCACAAATGTCTTGTGTCTATATAGAGAAAGCTTGCATGTTTAATCATGAAACGGTATGAAGATAATTTCCATAGCAAAAATATGTTTATCTGGGAGCAGGTTAGACTTTCTACTCATTTAAATAATCATCTAGCTGACTAGTGAAAGAAGACATTTTGTATGTAATTGGGCAGAATCAGAATATTTAATTCCAAACATTGTAAAATGTTGCGAGCCATGGAATCAAGGACTCTAAAATTCGGCCTTGTATGCTTAAAGAGAATGCAAATGTATGACGGACGCGTTGGTGTCATAAGCTGCTGCAATCCTCTTCAGTAGAGATGGGTGCAGTGTTTAGTAGAAGGAGAATACCATGGGCCAGCAGACACTAAATACTTCAAAAAAGCATCTTCTAGTTCAGGGGTCTGCAACCTACGGCTCTGCTGACGTTCTGGACTACGGCTCCCATGATGCCTCAGTATTGACAATGCTGTATAGGTTTAATGGAAGTTGTGGGTCCAAAGGTTGCAGACCCCTGTTCTAGATCATCAAGAATCTTCACTTACTGTCAAGAAACGTAAGCCATTGTTGCTTATTACCAAAAGTATTTCATTTAAAAATAGTTATGTCTAAAAGAGTACTTTGTACTGAATCCATAACATATTTTTTCACATCTTTAAAGAGATATTGTTCTCATTGCATTAAATGCAGCACTAACTGTGGCTGGCTCATACACAGATTACTCCTTTATAATAAAATAAATATCATCCCAAAAATGTAATAGAATTGAATAACGGCCAGAGCAGGGCGGAAATTGCTGCATACAAACGCCGGGCCAACATTAGAAACAGTGTCTATTAAACCTGCAATTGATTTTTATAAAGGTAAGATTGTGCCTAAACTTAGATATGGTTTAGAATTGCAGGCTGATGCCATTATCAAGTGGTTGGACACTATTCAAGCTGTACTGTGGGGCGGATCTTAAACATCTCAAATATGATACCATTATCTGCCATCAGATTTGAGTTGGGTTTGCTCTCTCTTGGTGCACGTGTGCGTTGGAGACTTTTAGCTCTGTTTCGTAAATTGATTAGTCCTATTTGGACTAATTTTATGAAGTTCTGGGCTCTTATATGGACACTATGGTACCCATGGGCAAATAGTGATGTGATTGCGAGTATTGCTAGGAATTGCAAAAGGAACTTGTGTGACCTCTCAATGAACAGGTCTACTTTAGTGGTAAATCCAGACAATCAACCTCATTCTAACTTTGCCGGTATCTGGTGGTAGAGCTGCCAGGATACCGGCAAATGTAGATGCAATTTCTAGCACTCGGTCTGTCATCATTGCCGCCGGAATCGGAGTCCTGGAGTGACGGTGTAAATCCCATTCAGAGTGAGGAGGAATTAATGCACTTAAAAACCATTTTAGATGCTGTCTGGGACGATAGAGACATAGCAATTGCAGAAATTCAGACGGCCAGGAAGGCTGGCAGTGAAAAGGCCAAGGAATTGCAAGCATTAGAAGATGACATTTTTAGACTTGTGGATGAGAATGATAAGAGCTGATCATTACAAATTGCAGGTCACGGAAATGCAGGGAGAAGTTGTTCATTTGAGAAGATAGAATTCTGCTCTTTACAGTCAGACCCAGGACCTCCAGGCCCAGTACAGGGCGGTAAGAAGGGAATTCAGTTAAAAGGGGAGTACTTTCACTGAGACTGGATGCTGTCACAATTTGGGTGACGAACTAGCTGTTATTCACCCAGCAAGAACTGGCAGCTCTCCAATGCGGGAGGTTGAGTCTGCCATCCCTGCCATCCATACACAAAGCAATACACACCGCAGTACACTGGGCAGTACACCTCATAGAGTACTGAAGGTGATGAAATCCATTAAGTTAAGGCTTTAATGAAGCGGTCCAAAAAGGGTCAGATACATGTATCTAGGACCACCTTGAGGTTGTAACTGAAATGTTTCAAATGCGTGGAATTCCTAAGGCACAATATGGCATATATTTCCATGTTACACTTGATTCTGCATGTGCCAGTGTTATTCGTGGCCTAAATAAATAGCAAATTTGTCTTGGAAGGATTTTGCGAAACAGATTAGATGACAATTCTCGACATATCATTTCATTCTCGACATATCATTTCAAAATCGCGCGCCTCACCACACAATCCCAGGCTGCACAACAGAGAAAATGCGCGCCCTCTCTCGAAATCCCAGGCCGCATCCCAGAGAAAATGTGTGCCCCCCGCGCAAGCCCAGGCCATACCCCAGTGAAATCGCACGCCTCACCTCACAAACCCAGGACGCACCACAGAGAAAACACGTGCCCTTCCTCGCAAGCCTAGGTTGCACCCCAGTGAAATTGTGCGCCTCACCCCGCAATCCCAGGCCACACCTCAGAGAAAATGCGTGCCCTCCCTTGCAAGCCCCGGCTGTACCCTAGCGTTAAGGGGGGCCCCCCTTGTAAGTGTAGGCTACTCCCCTTACAAAAATGTTAGTCCCCCCTACACCCTTTGGCACCCATCCTGTCCACATACCCCCTACTGCACAGCAACCACTGTAGTCCAGTCACCGCCCCCTAGCCCCCGCACCTGTGACAACCCCCACAGGCAGCCCCCTCTAGACTGGGC
The DNA here is from genome assembly GCF_040938575.1 of Ambystoma mexicanum. Classification (NCBI taxonomy): domain Eukaryota; kingdom Metazoa; phylum Chordata; class Amphibia; order Caudata; family Ambystomatidae; genus Ambystoma; species Ambystoma mexicanum. The sequence continues at coordinate 350,009,742 of NC_090922.1, forward strand.
ACCCCCCCACAGGCCTCCCTGTCCAGACTGGACACCACCCACAGGCAGCCCCTTCCAGACTGGACACCCCCCACAGGCAGCCCCCCAGACTGGACCCCCCACAGGTAGCCCCCTCCAGACTGACCCTCCCAGCCCTGCTCCAGACTTGACACCCCCACAGGCAGAACCCTCCAAACTGGACATCACCTCCCAGACCCCCTCCAGACTGGACACCACCCACAGGCAGACACCTCCAGACTGGATACCCCCCAAAAGGCAGCCCCCTCCAGACTGGATACCGCCCCCAAACCCCTCCAGACTGGACACCGCCCACAGGCAGCCCCCTCCAGACTGCCCACCCCCACAGGCAGAGCCCTCCAGACTGGACACCACCCACAGGCAGCCCCCTCCAGACTGGACACCCCCCACAGGCAGCCCCCAGACTGGACCCCCCACAGGCAGCCCCCTCACCCCGCTCCACTCTTGACAACCCCCCACAGGCAGAGCCCTCCAGACTGGACATCACCTCCCAGCCCCCCTCCAGACTGGACACCACCCACAGGCAGCCTCCTCCAGACTGGACACCCCCCACAGGCAGCTCCCAGACTGAACCCCCCACAGACAGCCCCCTCGCCCCGCTCCACACTTGACACCCCCACAGGCAGAGGCCTCCAGACTGGACACCACCCACAAGCAGCCTCCTCCAGACTGCACCCCCCCACCCCACAGGCAGTGCCCTCCAGACTGGACACAACCCACAGGCAGCCCCCTCCAGAATGGACACCACCCCCAGGCCCCCTCACCTATGACAACCATCAGAGGCAGCCCCCTCTAAACATGACACCACCCATAGGCAGCCCCCTCCAGACTGCACACCCCCCACAGGCAGCCCCCTCCAGACTGCCCCCCCAAACCCCTTCTCCAGACTGGACAATACCCACAGTCAGCCCCCTCCAGACTGGACACCACCTCCCAGCCCCCCTCCAGAATGGACAACACCCCTAGCCCCCTCACCTGTGACAACCCCGCAGACAACCCCCTCCAGACTGGACATCCCCCACAGGCAGCCCCCTCCAGAATGGACACACGCGCAGGGAGCCCCCTCCAGACTGGACACCCCCACAGGCAGCCCCCTCCAGACTGGATACCACCCTCAGCACCCTGACAGTCTCACACAATACCAGTGTAATGCATGTCTGCAGCTCACCTGAACTTCCGTGGTCTGACAGCACCATGACGTGCAACACCAACATGTAGTCTGCAAATCCAACCAACTGGAATCACCGGGGGTCCATCCATGAGTGGAGAATCTGCTCACACACCCTTCCAGGCCTTAATCATCCCCCACCATACACATGTGACAAGTAAATGCAAAAACATGTGCATGTTGCCCATGCCACATTGCCAAGGCATCAAAGCACAGTGACAGAATGTGTGCCCACGATAGAAGCTAACCTACCAAAAGTTGCTGCAATATCCACAAACAATGGCCAGGCGTGTCACAGCCTGAGCATGAGTGACCTGGGTGGCAAAATACCTGTCATGGAACAATCACATGATGCATGGGTGATGGTAGGGCAGTCAGAGATAGCATGACTCACAGAGACTGGAGAATAGTGCTGCCACTCTCGAAGAGCAAACATGGCCCACTACTGCATTCCAGTGGTAGAGGTCGAGCAACACATGAGAGAATGCATCGTGTGACTGCACATGCTGGTGAATGTGTCTGCAAGATATGGGTTTTACACAGCAATGGCAAACTAATGTGCTATGCACGTGACCATAGAACACCCCCACAGTGAGCCCATCTCCCTCCACCCCAATCACACAGATGCCAAACACACAGCGATGCTGCACAGATTAATGCCAATGAAAAAATACAGTGCCAACCCAGTTGTCTGATGGAACCACCCCCACATGTCAGGCACATGTGCATCCTGCCTTCCACAACCATACCAGCGACAACAACACCCAAGCATACAAGCCACAAGACACATGGCTTGCAATGGACTGATGCACTGGCTGAAAATAGAACTATCAAAGAGGCGACACACAAATAAACTGCACAAAGTGTGGAATGTAACAAACAGAGCAATATATTTGAAGGAAATATGTACAAAAATAAACTTGGAATGAAGCGCAAAGTAGTCCATGGTAAATATGTAATAAAATTAATATCTTATGCCTAAACAACTGTATACAATACAAACGGGGAAGGAATGTATTCAAAGTCTGGGGAAAATAAAAAATGAAAGAAAGGAAACCTACACTTAAAGAACTATATACACAGGCAGTGCCACATCCTCACATCTCATGCAGTCCTCCGCTCTTGCCTGGAGGGCTTGCAGGGTCTCCAGCATTTGTGTCTCTATCACCTCAGCCTGCCTGCAAGTGGCCTCCAGGATAACAGCCCGCCTCCTTGCCCGACATATCGCAATATCAGCCCTGGCCAACACAACACTCGCTTTCAGAGCCTGCTTCCTCTCTGCCCCTATCTGCTGTCCATATCTTTGGAACACAGAAGACATCCTGTCCTTCAGGTCCACGTGTGCCTCCCCCCTCACACCAGACACCTGCCCCCTTTGGATGTACTGCCCTGAAAAAGAAAGCCTCATCCTTGTTGCCACCTGCTGCCACAGTGCCCGGTGCCTGCTATGTGTGTACACACTCCGAGCTGATGACACTGCCCAGGGGCGTATGGCACATGCACTGCTTATGGGTGCCTGCTGTCCCTCCATTGCCAGTGACCCTGTTGGTGCCTGCACGGTGACCACCTCGGCTGATTTGCCTTGGACTCCCAACTCGAGCAGGGAAGTTGGCTCCACCAGACTTGGCAATGTGGGTGAGAGTGGTGCACAGGGTGCCCTGGTAGTATCGGGGCTGAGAGGGACCCTTGAGGACCACTGGCGCACAGAGGAGGAAGACAAGGAGGAGGTCATAGCAGGAAACATCCCATGGAGCACAACACGGAACAGGCATGTTGCAAGCCCGCCGATGAGGCGGGATACCTCACTGTGATGATGTGCAAGCAGACTACGTGTAGCCTGCACATCATCATGAATGAGGGCTGTTCGACTCACCAACCCGGCCTGCCTGGGTATCACATAGTCCCAGATGGCAACACCAGATGGTAATGAGGTGTCGGTTTGGGTGGACACATCAGCCAACACCGGGTGGTGGTCTGGATGGCGACATCCCTGGAGGTGCATGCTGCTGCATCTGATGGCCCAGAGACTAGATTTTGCAGAAGTACCTCCACGATGGCCTGAAAAACCTCATGCACCTGGGACAGGACTGCAGTAGGCATGCCCACCTCAACACCCCAACCTGACCCTATGGGCTGGGCTGCCAGGGCCCTGCTGTGGGTCCTGGATTTCATGTCCTCCCAGTGCTTGTGCACGGTCTTGAAGGTGCGGGATGCCACCCCCTCTCCATTGATGGCATCCGTTATCCCGTCCCAGATCTGCTGACATCATTCCTTGCCACGTTGCATCACAGGGTTGAAGAGGGCATAATAATGCTCCAGGACCTTCTCCACCAGGATGTCAACTTCCCTGGTGGTGAAGTTGACAGCCCTCTGCCTGGCTGCCATGGGGTTGCTGCTCTGGTCTAAAGATGATGGTGCTGACATGGTAACCCCAAAGGCAGGTGTGGGTGGGCAAGGTGATCCTGGAGCTGGGCTGTGGAGCAGTGGTGGTGGTATGGCATGGTGGGAGTCCGATGAAGCAGCTGAGGTGGTCACAGGGCCAATGACAGGAGCATTGGCAATGTTTGGACAGCAGGCACTCCAAACACAGTGCAGGTGGGCAGCAGGCACACACACTGGACAGGCAACAGCAGATGGCTAAGTACAAGGCAGCACTGGGCCTTAGGGGGCAGGTAAAAAAGCACTGAGGCAGGAGCGTGGGTCTTCCATGTATATCTCGGATGGTAGCCAGAAACAAGTGACGGGACTTTGCGCGTTAAAAATGATAGGTGAAATCCGAGGAAAGGCTCTCAGCACGTAACTTACATGACACGCACTGCCCACTGTCGTTGAGCACTCCATATTCGGGAATACATAAGTATGTGTAGAAGCAACTCTGAACGTGCATGCGAAGGGGAGGAGATGGACGAGTGGAGTACTGTGCATTTTGCGGTGCCACGCAATCCGTTCACTTCATGGACCGTACAAACTTCTTATTTTGGTGTGAGATTTGCTCACGTGGATATGTGCGTCTACTTTTGTATTTTTCAAGGCTAATGGTAAGTCACGTATGCAATTTCCCAACTCTGGGTGCCCCTGTGTATTGCGTACCTCTATTCTTACGTTTAGGGTAGCTTCCCAGGGTTTGCGTACATATTCTTTGTGTTGCTGGGTGCCACTGCGTATGGCGTACCTCTTTTTTCTTTTTACTAAAGCTATCCTGGTCTCGCGTATGCATTTTATTCATTTTTTGGGGTGCCTCAGCATTACGCATTGCGTATTTTTGACGCCTGGGGTACTTTTGATACTTATGGGAGCACAGAAGTACGTCTTCCATAACATACACTGCACCCTCACTCTAATTGCCCAAGACAATTGATTGGTGTGCCTTCCATTTTTCACTTACACCTGGAACATGAGTGGAAAGGCCGCAAGAGGCAAAGGGGGCTGAGATGGCCGGAGTCAGGGACCTCCTGCGGAAGCAGCTGTCCCAGCCCCAAAGGTCCAGGAACCTCCTGCGGAAGCTGCTGTCCCAGCCCGAAGGGCCCAGGGACGTGCAGCTGAAGCAGCTGTCCCAGCCCAGAAGGGTAAGGGAAGCACAGCTGAAGCAGCTGTCTCAGTCCAGAAGGGTAAGGGACATGCAGCTGAAGCAGATGGTCCAGCACAGAATGGTAAGGGACGTTCAGCTGAAGCAGCTGTTCCAGACCAGAAGGGTAAGGGATGTTCAGCTGAAGCTGCTGTCCCAGCCCAAAAGGGTAAGGGACATGCAGTGGAAGCAGCTGCCCCAGTCCGAGGGGGTAATACCATGCCCCAGGCCACTAGTGGTCTGGCATCTGGGGCCCAGAGTGGTCCTGGCCACACGGGGTCAACACCAACACCACGTGGCAAGAAGGCAAAGCCTGCACAGCAGGAGCAGGCTCAACCCCATGGCATGGTACAGGACGCTGGCATGTTGAAGAAGAGTAACTTCCATGATGAAGAACTCCAGATCCTCATGGATTACATGACCATGCACCACCATGACATGTACCAGCAACTGGGGAGCACACATACACCTGCTCATAGTATGGTGCATTGACGGCATGTCAGGGATGAGATCAACGCCTTAAGGTTTGAGAAGCACACTGCTGCTCAGGTAATGAAGCGCTGGAATGACCTCACACGTTGCACCAAGTCCAAGCTGGGTGCCAACCTCGCCTCTGCTCTAGACTCTGGAGGAGGGTCACCAGAGGAGTAGGAGCTTACCGAGCATAAAGAGGATAGGGACCAATTCATTCTAATGGAGTTGGTGCAAGGCGTGGGAGGCCTGGACAATTTTGAGGACACGTCCGGTGAGTGGCCAAGATTGTTCATCCCGAGTACGTGTAGTGAAGCATCACCAAGATGTATGATTGTGGTGCTCATCTGGCTGCATTTGAATGACTGCTCCGGGGGAACCATGTCCTGGTGTACTGACTCCTTGTCATGATGCCTACCTCCAAGGAGCCAGGTCCGACCCAGCAACCCCAGAGGCAGGCATCATTTCCCCCAGGGGAGTGCCAGCGGGCCCAAGCTGGGGCCCTTTGGACGCAGTCCTGGCGCCTTAGGCGCCAGGCTCATGTTGGACCTCTGTCCTGGCGCCTTAGGCGCCAGGCTCATTAAGCTAGACATGTGTTCAAGTGTTTTAATGTGCACTTACCTGATGCAGACCATGCTGCCACATCCAGGCCCTCTTTAAGGGCCTGAATGGAACTACTTTACCTGTGGGAAGGATACATACCTGATCGGAGGAAGGATACACACTTGGAACTTCTTCCAAAGCTATTTAAACCACACCCGATCAGCAACTCACACTTCGCGTTGTTCTGCTCCTCGCAGCTGGACGCTCACCGTGTCAGCTCCTGCATCTGGACTTCAGCCACGCCTGTCAGCATCCTGGGTCACCTGCAAAGGGAGACAAGAGACCTTACCAGCTAAATCTGCACCACGGAGACATCACACCGACGATCCTGAAAATTAAGACATCATTTTTAAAAGCATTTTGTTACGATCGCTGCAGTGCTGCATTTCACTCACCTTTCCTGGGTGCCTCCATCTTCAGCAGCGATCATCCGGATACACAGCCACTTCCCAGAGCCTAGTGAAAAAGACAAGAATAAGAGGTGAGAGAAGGAAGGGAATAAGACTTACCTGTTGGGTCATTCCCATTTCATTTCGGGTCTTGCCGCTTCCAGGCATTTTCCGGACCCCGGCCCCTATGGGGAAAAAAGACAAAGACATTGAATGAGCGTATGCAAAGGCAGTTCCCGAGCGCTCATCCAGAACTAACCTGCCATTTACTGGAACTGGAACTGCACGTTTCACTTCGGGTCGGCGCCATATCTCCGGCATTCCGAACCCCGGCCCCTAAGGGGAAAAAGACATAAGCATTAGCGCTTGCTGCAATAAGACAATGAACATTATTATTAAGCATGGACTTTTGAACTTGCAACAGAACTTTTACAGAGCCTTACCTGAATAGTCAAGCTTACCTGAACTCCCATTAATCCTCAATCCAGTGAAGTAACTGGGTTTCAACGCGCCCCTGCATCTGAAGCAGGATGGAGAGCTCATCCTTCCTGACCTTAAGGTGAGACTTCATGGGGAATCGTGGAAGGGTATCGTGGAGGGTTGAAAGAGAGTGGGAGGCTTGAGCATAACTCAGTCAGTAGGTAATACTCCCTTTTCATGCACAGGGGAATATTCCTGCGAGCCGGAGAAGCCAGAGTAGAGGGCCCTTCCTGTCCATCTTCAGAGTCCTGCGCTTCACCATTGAAGAAGCATCAGCACTCGAAGCCAGACCTGCGCCTCTGTGGGAATCAGGTGAGCGTTACAGAACAAGAAGCCTACCCACAATTTCCCACCCAGGCGCTATGAAGACTTCCGAGACTGACCAGCTGGCCCAGCTTTTGGGGGAATTACGGGCAGAGGTGCACTCAGCCCGCCAGGAGACTAACGCTCTCAAAAGAGAACTGATCTTATCCAAGGAAAGAACAGATGACCTAGCCAAAAGGTTATTACAGGCCCAGGCAGGGCACACTCCTTTACCTAATTCCGGAGACATTTCCACATCAATGGGTTTGAGTAACCCGGTACAAATTAATCTACCTGGACACATGCCTTTGGCCCCGCCTGAACGTTTTGCGGGGGATCCCAAGAAATATGCCGTCTTTATGAACCAATGTCGTTTACACTTTCTATGCAGACCCGGAGCCTTCCCTAACGACCAGACCAAGGTAGCCTTTATACTATCTTACCTCAGTGGCAGTGCTGCCGATTGGTCTATTCCATTGGTAAATCAGGATGATCCCAATCTCCAGAATTTTCAGGGCTTCCAGGCCAGCATGTAAAGATTGTTCGCTCGACACTCCCAAGGACAGGCCCTTGATAACGAACTGCTATCCTTACGACAAGGTAATCAGGATCTTCTGTCCTACATTGCCACCTTTAACAGACTGGTTGTGGAAACTGGATGGCCAGAAAGCAAAAGGATCACATTGTTTCATCGAGGCCTGCACGGAGAGCTTAAGGATGTTCTAGCTCAGATCGTAAACCCACCCCAGGTCTGCGCAGACTACATTGACTTGGTGGTTCAACTTGATCACAGGCTTCAAAATAGAAAAGCAGATCGGTTCAAGTATGAAAACCGAATACCGATCAAAACCCACGCTAACTCCAAGAGTACCGACGTATCTGAACCTATGCAAATCGGTGGTGTTAAAGGACCATTAACGCAGAAAGAACGAGAGAGAAGGCGGCAAATGCAACTTTGTCTGTATTGCGGGACTTCCGGTCACTTTCTTCGAAATTGTCCAGTTAAACCACTTAAGAAGGTGGTTGGAGCTACTGATAACGAATTAGTGACACCTGATTCGGGAAACGACCTAGCCCGACAAGCGTAGGGGTCCGCTTGGCAAGCTTGAAAACTAACTCTTTGACCTCGCATTTTGTCATGCCAATGGTGCTCGTTGACCCAAAACAGCCTCAGCAGTTGCATGCTATAAAAGCATACATCGACAGTGGAGCTATTGGAAATTACATAGACCGTGAATTGGCTTCCAGGATTAAGCTTCCTCTCCGCCCGAAAGTAACCCAAGATGTCATTACTACAGTAGATGGAACCGAAATAGCCTCAGGGCCTGTAACGCATTCCACTGTTGAAGTGACACTGGTGGGTCAGGATGGACATCGGGAAGCAATCGTGTTTGATGTGATCATGGCCCCACAATTTCAAGTAATTCTTGGAATTCCTTGGTTAGAAACACATAATCCCAGAATTGACTGGCGAGCAAAGAAGATAAGTTTTCCTGATTGTGAACCAACTTGTTATCCAAGAAATCCAGCTATAGGTCTAGCCTCAGCAACTTCCACCCCTGTACAGCTACCGTCAGAATACCAAGAATTCCAAGACGTTTTTCAGAAAGAACAGGCTAACACGTTACCTCCCCATCGGTCTTATGATTGCCAAATCGATCTGGTACCCAATGCTCAACTACCTTGTAGTAGGATTTATGCTCTTACGGAACCTGAGAACCTGCATTTGCGTCAGTATTTAGATCAGTACCTAGCCAATGGTTTTATTCGCCCGTCCAAGTCTCCTGTCTCTTCAGCTCTGTTCTTCGTGCCGAAAAAAGAAGGCGACCTTAGAACGTGTATAGACTATCGCGCCCTAAATCAAATAACGATTAAGAATCGTTATCCTCTGCCCTTGATCCCTGAGCTTATCGACCAGGTGAAAGACGCTTGTGTGTACACCAAGTTAGATCTCCGAGGAGCTTATCACCTGGTGCGCATAAAAGAAGGCGACGAATGGAAGACTGCATTCCGCACCAAATTTGGGCTCTTCGAATATCAGGTGATGCCCTTCGGTTTGTGCAATGCACCTGCCGCCTTTCAGTACTTTATGAATGATGTTCTTCGGGAACTTATCGATGTCTGTGTCATTGTTTACATTGACGACATCCTGGTGTACTCTTCTTCAGAATCTGATCACAGAAAACATGTTAGGGCAGTTCTTGAGAAACTGCGCCAGCACAGACTATTTGCAAAACTCGAAAAATGCGTTTTTCATACCACAGAAGTTGAGTTTCTCGGATTCATCCTGACACCTCAAGGAGTCCGAATGGACTCGCGAAAGGTGGACGCCATCCTCAAATGGCCATCTCCAAGCTCGGTGAAGGGAGTTCAGAGCATGCTCGGCTTTGCCAATTTCTATCGAAGATTCATCCCGGAATTTTCCCGAACAGTCCAACCCATCACCGCTCTCCTAAAGAAAAACAAACGCTTCGAATGGACTCTTGAGGCCGAACAAGCTTTCCAGGACCTGAAAACATAATTCACCTCTGCACCTGTATTGAAGCACCCGCACCCAGATCTCCCGTACATAGTGGAAACCGATGCATCCAGTTCGGCCATGGGAGCTGTCCTGTCGCAAAGAGACCCAAAAACTAACCAACTACACCCAGTGGCCTTTTGGTCCAGAAAATGTTCTCCTACTGAAATCAACTACGCAATTACCGATAAAGAGTTACTGGCCATCAAATCTGCTTTCAAGGCTTGGCGTCACTACCTTCTCGGGGCAAGACATACCATCACCATAATTACGGACCACAGAAACTTACAGTATTTAAAGACGGCCAAAGCTCAATCTTCACGACAACTCCGATGGGCTCTATTCTTTGCAGAATTTGATTTTGTAATTACCTATCGCCCTGGCTGCAAGAATGGAAAAGCGGACGCCTTATCCCGGATTGGCATGGAAGAACCTAATTCGAGCTTAGAACCTGTGCCCATCATACCTGAGCAAAGAATCTTAGGCTTAACTTCATTGCAAACTATTGAGGATATCCAAACGCAAGTAAAACAACCTCTAGACTCTTCAACCTTACTGGAATGGAGTCAAAAGGGTCCTCATTACACTGTTAAGGATGACTTACCCTACTTCCAGGAGCGGTTGTTTCTGCCAAGTAAAGAATTGCAAGAACTTGTTATTGCCCATCATCATGAATCTTTAATGGAAGGACACCCTGGTATCGCTAAAACGGAGGAAAAAATCAAACGCCACTTCTGGTGGCCTTCTTGGAGAAAAGACATAAAGTCTTTTGTACTGTCTTGTGGAATTTGCGCCCAAAACAAGGCTCAAAAGAAAAGACCAGCCGGCCTACTTCAACCCTTGGATATTCCACCGGCACCATGGCACACCCTGTCAATGGTCTTTATAACAGACCTGCCTCCTTGTGCTGGTTACAACACAATCCTTGTAATTGTGGACCTATTCTCCAAAATGGCCCACTTTATCCCTTTAAAGGGTTTGCCTTCAGCTTCCACCTTGGCCAAGGAATTCCTGGAGAATATAGTTTGCATACATGGTTTCCCTTCCATATTAGTCTCGGATCGTGGAAGTCAATTTATCTCACATTTTTGGAAGAAGTGTTGCCAACTAGCACAAATAGATGTGCGGTTATCCACCAGCCACCACCCCCAGACCGACGGACAAACCGAGAGAACCAATCAGACTCTCGAGCAATATCTTCGGTGGATGTTACACCAATCCGAGTTAAATTGGAAAGACATCCTTTGGATCGCAGAATATGCATACAACAATTCAGTGCATTCAGAACCGGACAAACCCCCTTTTATACTTTGTATGGTCACCATCCTCGGACCTCTGACCTAGATCCACCTCTGACCCTGGAAATGCCCGCAGTAAACCATCTGCATTCCACAATAACCCGAGCCTTCAAAGAAGCTGCAACTCATTTACAGCAAGCCAAGAAAAAGTATAAAGAAAACGCTGATTTGCACCGAAGTAAAACTCCTCCTTACCAAGTAGGAGACCAAGTATGGCTAGCAACTAAACATTTACCCCTCAAGGGCCCGCGAACCTTCAATCCCAGATTCATAGGACCTTATCCCATCAAAGCTATAATCAACCCAGTGGCCTTTAAACTGGATCTACCGCCCAACATGCGTATTCATCCAGTTTTTCATGCATCACTTTTGAAGCCAGTACAACCAGGAACCCGATTGTCCAAGCCTCCAGATCCAGTTCAAATTGAAGGGGAATTAGAATTCGAAGTTAAAGACATTTTAGACTCCAATGTGGTAAAGTCGAAACTCTTCTATCTTGTTGACTGGAAGGGATATGGACCTCAGGAGAGATCGTGGGAGCCTAGTAACCATGTCCACGCACCTCGATTAGTACAAAGGTTTCACCGGAGATTTCCGAACAAGCCCAAACCCCCGAAAGGAAGAACCTTGGGAGGGGCCTTGAGGGGGGGTACTGTCATGATGCCTACCTCCAAGGAGCCAGGTCCGACCCAGCAACCCCAGAGGCAGGCATCATTTCCCCCAGGGGAGTGCCAGCGGGCCCAAGCTGGGGCCCTTTGGACGCAGTCCTGGCGCCTTAGGCGCCAGGCTCATGTTGGACCTCTGTCCTGGCGCCTTAGGCGCCAGGCTCATAAAGCTCGACATGTGTTCAAGTGTTTTAATGTGCACTTACCTGATGCAGACCATGCTGCCACATCCAGGCCCTCTTGAGGCATGAATGGAACTACTTTACCTGTGGGACTACTTTCCACCCGGGTGTGGTCGGGGAAGGATACATACCTGATCGGAGGAAGGATACACACTTGGAACTTCTTCCAAAGCTATTTAAACCACACCCGATCAGCAACTCACGCTTCGCGTTGTTCTGCTCCTCGCAGCTGGACGCTCACCGTGTCAGCTCCTGCATCTGGACTTCAACCACGCCTGTCAGCATCCTGGGTCACCTGCAAAGGGAGACAAGAGACCTTACCAGCTAAATCTGCACCACAGAGACATCACACCGACGATCCTGAAAAGGAAGACATCATTTTTAAAAGCATTTCGTTACGATCGCTGCAGCGCTGCATTTCACTCACCTTTCCTGGGTGCCTCCATCTTCAGCAGCGATCATCCGGATACACAGCCACTTCCCAGAGCCTAGAGAAAAAGACATGAATAAGAGGTGAGAGAAGGAAGGGAATAAGACTTACCTGTTGGGTCATTCCCATTTCATTTCGGGTCTTGCCGCTTCCAGGCATTTTCCTGACCCCGGCCCCTATGGGGAAAAAAGACAAAGACATTGAATGAGCGTATGCAAAGACAGTTCCCGAGCGCTCATCCAGAACTAACCTGCCATTTACTGGAACTGGAACTGCACGTTTCACTTCGGGTCGGCGCCATATCTCCGGCATTCCGAACCCCGGCCCCTAAGGGGAAAAAAGACATAAGCATTAGCGCTTGCTGCAATAAGACAATGAACATTATTATTAAGCTTGGACTTTTGAACTTGCAACAGAACTTTTACAGAGCCTTACCTGAATAGTCAAGCTTACCTGAACTCCCATCAATCCTCAATCCAGTGAAGTAACTGGGTTTCAACGCGCCCCTGCATCTGAAGCATAATGGAGAGCTCATCCTTCCTGACCCTTAGGTGAGACTTCACGGGGAATCGTGGAGTGGTATCGTGGAGGGTTGAAACAGAGTGGGAGGCTTGAGCATAACTCAGTCAGTAGGTAATACTCCCTTTTCACGCACAGGGGAATATTCCTGCGAGCCGGAGAAGCCAGAGTAGAGGGCCCTTCCTGTCAATCTTCAGAGTCCTGCGCTTCACCATTGAAGAAGCATCAGCACTCGAACCCAGACCTGCGCCTCCGTGGGAATCAGGTGAGCGTTACACTCCTGTCCAGTGTACACACGAGTGGATACAATCCATGTGTTGTACATCAGTTGAACATGACTGTGTGCCAGTAGTCATCCTCCACTAGCCTACCCACCCAACATCTGCAACATGATACCACAACATGCCCTCATGTTAGTTGCATCTTTGATGTCAGTGACTCTGCTCTGCTAGACATATGCTTGTGTCTGAAAAACGAGTTACACTTCATGCCCTGCGGGGTATCGATTATCTATTCACACATGTACATAGGGCTTCCATGCAACATAGAACATCCAAGATTACAACCAACACCCCTTACGGTGTGCCTGAGTGAGTGTGCATGTGTCTAAACTGTTCACATACCTGCTGCCACTATAGCAATGACTCCTGAGTCAAATTGTTGTGAGTCCTGTTCCCTGTTACCCTCCCACACCCAGCATACACTCCATGGGTCCATGCCCCTGTCCCTCTTGTGGGCCACTGTACCTTGTTCCTATCTCACACTCAATTTCCTTACTCTCTCCACTTCACATACCTTGGCTAGGTGGTACTCATACATCAACTGGGACTGTTTCCTTTTCCCCACATTTACGTCATGTCCCCATTGTGTACATTCCCTGTGCCAGGTCAACACTGGAGTGGCATGTGATGAATGCGGACATGGATGTGGATATGTGTGTTTGCCTGTTGACATGTCATGTAATTGCACGCCACAGAGCCACATGATCATGCCCATTTCACTGGTATTAGTCAACAGTTTGCTATGCCATGTGCCATAGTGTGCTTGCTAACAACATTGTTTGTTGGCAATGTGTCCCTTGGCAGCATGGCCCCGAGCAGGGAATTTTTTTGCCAGTCTGCATATGCCATGATCAGATAGCTTCTTGTACATAGTCTGTGGATGCTATTTCTCTTATGGTGACATGCCCTGCATTCTGTTGCATGACAGCAATGTGATACACATGTTTACTGTAGACACGTTTCACATGACTCCACATGTCTTTTTCTGTCCATGTACAGGTCAGGAGGCAACAGATGCAGAGGAGGTAGAAGAGGAGGAAGAAGAGTCTGTGGCGCTTCAGACCACCAGAGGAGCACACGGCGGGGCAGGCCGTGAGAATCCACTGGTGCTACAGATCATTCTGAGCCTTGCTGCAGGCAATTCTGACTCTTTGGACTCCAGTAGCTATGATGCTGAACCGGATGTGCGGTCATCAATTCTGGCAGATGTGAGTGCACCAATGGGCGGAGCAGTTGGGGCCTGTGAGTTTGCAGGGGGTCTGTGCCTTCACAAGGTTAGTCAGTGTTGTCATGCCTGTCTGTGGTGGTTACGACTGAAAGGGCACACTCCCATGTATTGGTTTCTGGTCCTGGGGCAGATGTCCAAGCGAGGGTTGCAGTCCTGCAGCTGGAGTCAGTCGAATCACAGCAAGATCCATGCTCCCACAGGTCCGGCAGGCATGGGCTCGAACACATGGGGATGTGTGCAGCCGACACAGACACAGTGGGAGCAGCAGGTGTTGCATTCCGTACACCGACAGGGTGCTTCCTGCCTATGAGAGTTTGACTGAGGGCAAGCATAGGGTGGCCAGTTCCATGATCCCCCCAGCAACACAGGTGGAGCAACAACTGCAGGCCATGCGGTCCACATGCTGCTCCCACAGGCTGCGCATGGAGGCCAACATCAGGGTCGACAGGCAGATCTGAGGTCTCTGCAGGAATCCCTGCTTGCAGAGGGTTGGGTACACAGGGAAGCCCTGCAGCGTGAGTTGTTGGACCACAAAGCTGCAATCTGTGAGGAAGCGGCATCCACCAGAAGACTGTTCCAACAGGAGATGCTATCATTGAGGTAGACTGTCGTGGAGGAACTCCGTGCAACCCGTGAGGTTGTGCATGGTGACCTCCAAGCCCTCAGTCTGCTGGTGCATTAATCATTGTCACGCATGGCCGCTGCCACTGAGGAGCAGGCCAGGGCAATGCATGGTGAGCCTCCAGCACCACTTCCACCTTCTGATTCAATGCAGGATGGTGGTGCCAGCAGAGACATGCCTCCCGGTCCGCCATAGCCGTGCCATCCATGAGCAAATGGAGGGGATTTCATCATTTATTTTCTAACTTCCACCCATGTGGAAGTTGACATGCCCCCTGCCCCTACCTCGTCCTCGGTGGACCCCCACCCGGTGCATGATGGCCATTTTTTTTATATACCTTAATTGACCCCAAGCCCGAATGTTGGCATTTCATTTTTGAGTTGCCCTTTCCAGGTTTTATTTTTATTATTTTACTTAATTTTTCCTTGAGTTGTGATTTTAACCTTTTAAGGGCATGGCGTTTGCAGTGGTTGACATGCAGGCATGTATAGTGAGGTCAGCTTGCATGGTTGCATGGTGGTGCACAGGATGGCATGTGCAGGTAACTATGGGTTCAGTGCTCCCTCGCACATGTGTGCTGTGTGAATGGTACTTCACTATGCCTGTTGTAATGTCTTCTTCCATGTTGTTTCAGTAATCTGTGATCTGGCGGTGACTGCTGTCCCGGAGGAGACACCCTGCACCCTTTGACGTCCATGCTCCCCATGCCCTCCACCAGGCACTGTCCCTCCTGTACCTAATTTGGAGACACCGTTCCAGGTCAAGGTGATGCAGGATTTGCACCATGCCTGCACATTCAGCGACACAGTGCCAGGCATTAGCACTGTCTTGCATGTTCAGCATGCGTCATTGGTCACCATGTTTGCTGCATGGGTAACTTAACCTATATGTGCTTTGCATGCTAACATTCCGGTATGTTTATTTAAGTGGTTCTCATGCCACTGTGTTACCTACCTTGGTCAATTCATCTATGGCAGCACATACACATATAGTGCATGTAATTGGCAATATCCAATACAGGCTATGGACTGCTTAATGTGGCATTTGCTTGGTCTTCCCTCTCAGTGTCACTTTCTCGCCCTCTCTCTGTTGTGATATGCTACTCTCATGGGCAGATCACAATCCATGTCCTGCCACCCTCTTGCTCCCTGTGGTGCTTCTGCAGTGGGTGCTCGCTGCACATTTTACAGGTACGTTAGTTAGTCAGATCCGCCAGAGGGCCAGGGGAGCACTACAGTGGGGATAGTGCACGTTATCAATATCATTTAACTCTACACATGGGATGTTTTTGATGCCAAATAAGTAATTTAATTAAGTGGTTGACATGGTGGTAGTGGAGTCATCACTCTTCAATGTGTTTCTTTTGAAAGCACACAAATTTGCACTTCCAAGGGCATTTTCTCAGGATGGTTTTGTGGGCAAAGTGGATTGGCCCATTGTCATCATTGAACGGCACCTGGGATTTGGCAGGATTGTGTGCACTCCACAGGGGAAGGAGTTTATGTGAAATAAGATTGCACAAGTTGGGTATGTGCAGCCTCTGCGCGTACCCTTTGCCCAGCCATACGCAACCGGTGTGCCTGTGGGTGTGGATGGGGTGCCACCACCATGTCCACCAGGACGCCATGCAGTGTTACAAATTATGCAGGACACATGCTGCCACAATGATCTTGCAGACTACTGGTGGTGCATATAGCAACACACCACAAGAGTTTTCAAGGGAGCAGAAACATGACTTGAGCAATCCAAATGTGTGCTCCACTATGCCCCGAGTTGTAAAATGGGCAGCGTTGTACCTTGCCTGGGGAGGTGTGTTGGGTTTGCGTGTGGGCGTCATCATGTATGTGCTTGGATGGTTTGCACTGTCCATTGTAGAGGTGAGAATGGTTGTCATTGTCATTTGTTGCCAGTATCTATTGGTAAGAGTGCAACATGCATGCATGTGCATGTCCATGCATAATCACCAATGAGCCATGTGTTGCCATGCTTCCCAGCTTCCAGGGCCCGGTGTTGCAGGGACATCCTGAAGAAGTAACTATCATGGGTGCTGCCAAGATAGTTGGCATACACTTCAGTAATCATGTCCTTGACTTCACAAACAACCCGAACATTGATGGAGTGCCAGTGTTTCCGGTTGAGGTAGATGTGCTCTGTTGCTCGAGGTGGACATAGAGCAACATGTGTGAAATCAATGGCACCTAGCACTTTTGGGAAGTGCGCCACCCCATACAAATCCTGGACCACTGCTTGCCTTTCTGCCGGTGTTCTGGGCATATAGATATGCCGGCGGACAGGACATGCAGTTATGATAGCCAACACATGGTGTAAGGAGCGTGACTGCGTGGCCTGGGAGATGCCACCGACTATAGCGCTGGTAAGCTGGAATGAGCAAATGGCCAATAAATGCAGAACAGTAAGCACCTTTTGCAAGGGACGTTGTGCTTGGGAGCACATGGTGAGTGATGTGAGGTCATCTTCCCACTCTATGACCAGGCCTAGGATGATATGGGGGAACATATACCTGCCATAGACCTGGTCATCAGGAATCACCAAAAGACTGGTCCTTTGGTGCAAGAACCAAGCCCTGGTCATCCTCCTCCTTCCTCCTGTGGTGACCCAGGATGACTGCTTCAACAATTGTACATTCTTCATGGGTGTATCCATGCATTTGTTGATTGTGCATGCTTTTTATACATGTGTTAGTGTGCGTGTTGATGTTTACACCTGCTATCGCGTGGCATAGGTGTTTCTGGATTTGCGCATGTTTTTTTGCGCACCGGCGTTCCCTGTTCAATTCCATTAATATGGTTGTTTAGCGTGGGTATGGGTGGTGCGATTGTTTGACGGTGGAATGTCCCTCATAACACCTACATTTTGCTTTTTAGGTGGCTGCGCTGGCCCGGCCACCCCTTCCCTGGAGTCTCACGCAAGGCGTTCGTCAGCTTGCAGTGACATGTTGGACCGGTGCGGATTCCTTGCAAGTTCCGGGTAACCCGAGCACATTGTGTTCAATGAATCGGGTTGTAAGGGTAAGGAACCTAGGCAAAAGCCCAAAGAAGTTACACCCACGATTCTAAAGGAGAAATCTGGAAAGATTCCATTAGAGACAGCTCGGCCTCAAATAAAAAATGACACTCCATGCAATTGGAGAGTCGAGACCTCCCAAACACTCCTGTGTTTCAGTTTATAGATTCCAGTGACATAAATACATACGTTAGTCCTGGGTAACTTGGTAAGTCACTCAAGGCGAAATTTCACTATGATATGCCAGGGCAAAATAACACCCAGAATCAGATGTATAGTTGGCCATTTCAAGGTTTTGACCCCGAGCAGATTTGACCCTCCCACCATTGTATATGTAAATGAAGCGAGACCAAGATATGTAGATAGGTTAATTGAGATTGGAAGTCAACAGAGAGAACAATTGCCACCACATGAAAGACTGAATGTGAACTAAACACCTCACCAACATAGTCAATCCCCACCTCAGGTGGACCATGGTCAAAGGATGTTCACCCCACGCTCCCCACCTCCTATGTCATAGGAATTCAGGGGAAACACAAACAAAAATCAATTTCCAGAAAGGTACCAGAACAGGCGTTGCACAGAGGTATGGGTTTAGGGACATGGACAGTTTCCAATGCTTAGCAGCCCAGGTTAAATTGTTGTCTGATCACAATGGGAAATTGTGTGCAGTACAAAAACAACAGCCAAATGAAAGTGCAGAATGTGACAGGAGTGATCTTGCATAGGGTGACAACAAGTGACTAGTTAGTCATTTTTGCCGTGATGATAATACAGATGGCCATGAATTACCTTTCAATGAAAACACTGAGTTGCTTAGCAATTTAAACCAAGAAAACAAACAAATGAACGTGAGGTAGGAAATATTAACACACCCAAGAAGGGAGTGTGGTTTAACTTAGATTTCAACCAGACAGTTCAGGTGTTTGAACATGAGGAACAGGAAAAAAGAAATGAACATGAAAAACCAAAAGACCAGCGAGTTAGAAGTCAAATTAAAAAATAATGTGCAATATTGAAATGATGAAACATGCAATATTGAAATGATGAAACACACACCGTCAAACAAATGATGGTTTGTGACAAAGTGGGTCATTGCAGGGTTAATGGTACACTGAATGTCTCAGCAATGGGAAATGAAAAGAAAGAAGGATGTGACCTATTCTTTTCTGATAATCAAAATACTGTTCATATTTACATAGGAGTTAAAATGCCCCACGAGACGGGTGCAGGTCAGTCACTTGAAGAATATTTTGAACCACAGAACGTTCAGGAGTCAAAAATGTCAGGTACCGTTAAAAATGTAGGTAAGTGTCACACACCAGAAACTGCCATGTTGCCACATGACACTTGTGAAAATTTAGATTCACTAGGTTCCAGAATGGAGGAAAATGGAAAGGACCCAGGCAATGAGGAAAACGCAGTAGAGGAAAGGGAGATGAACACTGCTGGTCCTGAGACAGGGGGGCTGTCAGTTGTAATGCAAACGGATTCTGAGTCCAACAAGATAAACAAAGAGATACAAAGAGATATGTGGGCTAAAAGGGGGTAGAAATCAGGCATGCTTAAAGAAAGTAAGCCGTGAAATCAGCAACAATTCACATTTCCTACATATACTAGAAGAATGCGAGGACAGATATTATTATGCCCCTATTACTATTGAAAAGAGGTGCAATGCATTGGCAATGATTGACACAGGTGCCCAGGCAACCGTGATATCCCAGAAATTAATGCAAAGCATAAGTGGAGGGAAATCTCCACAGGACATGCTCATGTTAAGACAGAGTGAAGGGCCTGTGCATAATTTCAATGGGGAAGAAATGCCACTAGTGGGTGTCACTGAAGATGACATCAGGATAGGGAGACATAGAATGAGACAGGAAGTAGTGGGCACACCCATAGATGAGATACCATTCCTTATAAGAACAAATTGCCTTAGGAGATTGTCACCTTTTATTAATGGGGTGAATGGGGTACTGTGGTCCTTGGCCAAAAGAAACCTGAAACTTGAAAAAGTAATAAGCCAGAACAACAGTAAAGAATTTCACACCATTACTAGATCAGAAAGTTTGGTGAAGTGCATCTTCAAAATTGCTGTGTGCCTAGTGTCACTGTCATTCTCATGTGTCAGAGTCAAATGCAAGGAGAAAAAGAACGGCAATCTGTAGATATTTTTCTGGACCCCAAGAAAAATTGGCAGACACAGATTGATGAAAACACATTGTGTTTTTATATAAATGAGGAAAATTACAAACCAAACGCTGCTGCAGAATCAAATCAGGAAAAATATATTTCAACAATTGCAGAGATACACATCGAAGAAGGGCAGGACTGGATCCCAGTGCATGTGAATGGACATCCAGAAATGATTGAGGTAGTGTTGGCCCCAGAACAGGAAAAGAGTTTCATTAATGAAAGTGTGTTTAAAAAAATACTTGACAGAGAGAGCATACCAAGTTTGAAAATAAAAAAAAATCAACAACTCTTTGGGCTGGATGACCCTGAGTTTGGGCAAATAATTGTGGGAAGGTGCATGTTGAAAATCACAATTGGTCCCAAAAGCATTCATCACAATGTTTGCTTTGTAAGTGGAAGCAAAAATAAATTCTATTTGGGAAATGACATCATGCACAAAATGTGCATGGTTTTAGATTTGTTGAATCAAAATGGTTGGTCTAGGTTGGGTGGAGAGGCACCTGAATTTATTGTGCCCAAATGATGCCATTTGCTGTTGAGCGTCAGGTAAAGAAGGATACCACTATTCCTGCTTCACCAGACATTTTGCAATAGCATTAAAGTACAGAAAAGGACAACACATGGAAGGGTCTGATGCATTTGTGTGCCTCAATGAATCCATGAGACGGCAAGTGCTAGAATGTAAATATACGCCATTGGTAGAGATTGGTGATGGTCCCATTTGAATACTGGAGATTAACAATGGATGCCAGAACGTTCATTTGGAAGAAAATATTGTATTAAGGATAGCAATAAAGGAATCCCACTACACTGCTGGTTTAAATAACTCAATGATCGAGAATATCCCTGAAAGCTATGTAACTTCACAGTGTGAATCACCTGAGTCATTGGGCCTCATTACCACAGTGGTGGTACAGTGATAACGGCGCAGGTAGTGCTGCCGGCGCCGTTATCACTGTACAGCCACATTAAGAGTTCTGCTTGCGGGTGCCTCTCTGCACGCCTGGTCAGACCAGGTGTGCAGAGTGGCATCTGCGAGCAGAACAGGATGGTAGCAACGGTACCGTTATGAACGGTACCGCTGCTACCATCCTCCCCATTCCCATTGAGCCCTATGGGGGCTCAAATGGGAATGGGGATGTACCGGCTCTGGGTTCAGCGAAAGTGGAATTACCGGGCCCTCCGAGGTCGTAATGCCCGGCCCAGTAATTCCCCTTTCGCGGGACCCGGAGCCGGACCCGAATCTGGGGGTAGCCGTGCCCTTATCAAGGGCATGGCTACCTCCAAACTTGTAATGAGGCCCATTGTATTCTAAACCATCGGGGATTTTCAGGATACAGTCGGTTTACATCTGTGAATCAAAAGATGTGATATGCTGTCATTAGGACAATTGCATCCTATTGCAAGTGAGTGAATCAGAAAGAGAATAGCAGAGAGGTGAAATTCAGCAAATTGAGATGGAGGTTGATGTGCCAAGATAATTGTTAGGCAGAATTCTCAGAAATGTGCTAATTCCCTTCTACCTTAGACACACCCAGCTCTTTTTCTGGACTTTAGGACTTTTTATCTGTCATTTAATTTTAATGTGATTTATTCTCTGTGTTTCTTTTGCCTTTGGAGTCTGACAAACTCCATAGGATTCATCTTTACATTGTGTCACACAGCACCGTCAGTGCAGTGGCACAGGGAAGTCTCTTAGATTTCTCAAAAGTTTAAATACCTTCTCTTAATGAAACTACTGTTTCCAAGAGCAGTAAAGTGAAATTGACTTTACTTACATTTTGTAACTTTCTAGATCCAGCACACACTATCTTACCATAGGGTGCTGGAGGGGTAACTTAGTATCCCCTTTGTCTAGTTTCTCATGTAACATTTGTATGTTACCCTTTCTACAATTAATGGCTGGTGGCAATGGTTTACTTTTTACTACCATTGTGTGTTTTTACTGCGGGCTGCTTTCGCAGCTGCAGTAAGGCACCCATGGGTGCCCCTTTTGTCAAAATGGCCCAGGTCTTATTTTTTCACCATTTATTGTTGGAAAGGTCCTTCTTAAGATTTCTCTTTGTTCATTTTGTCTTTTGCGGGATGCACAAGTGAAGCCTGCCTCTCGCTCCAGTATGTCTGGCCAAGGAGGAATTGAGGGAGATGCCCAAAACTCCCTGTGCCTAATCCCCTTAGTTACAGGAATGCACCCAAAGGTGATTGGCCGGATGGCTGTCTGGAAAGGACAGCCACTCTGCGGTGTGATTAACAGCTAGGCTGGAATGAATGGGAGAAAACTGCATAAAAGGTGAGGCTTTTTGGCTTGGAAGGCAGAGTCGCCCACTTGACGAAGGAATCTGAAGAAGAACTTGGAAGAGACACCTGCTGCAACTTCTGGACCGTTGGTTTGCCGGTGAAGCCCTGCTGCTGTGCTGAAGCTCCGAATTTGCCTCGACTAGAGAAGCCCTGCAAGGACGACTTCTCCCTTTGAGTTGGTGGGACCAATCAACTCCAAAGTAAGCCCGTCTGGACATCCTCTGGAAGCTGGTTGTATTTCTACTGCTGCTGCTGCAGGAACCGATGTTCCATGGAGAGGAACACCAGATTGTGTGCGTTGCTTTTAAGTCAGATCCGAGTGCTAGGAAGATCCTCCGGACTTCCCTGATGCACGACTGACCAAGCCTGAGCCACTTCAACAGAGTGCTGGACCCCAGAAGCAAGTAAAGTCTGAAGTGGTGTCCGAGAACAGCGGTGTTGCTATTTGCTGTCAGATGCGAGGATCTGAAACACTGAAGGACCGCTTAATTGAAGTTTGCCCATTGCTGCCGCTGAATTTCCCATTGCAGAGCAGGAGTCCCCAGACGTCCTCCCTCTTGTCCCCACGACTGAGGCACAGGAACAACAGGATCTGCAGAGCTGTATAGGATGCTGCATCTGATGGCCCAGAGACTAAATTTTGCACAAGTACCTCCATGGTGACCTGAACACCCTCATGCCCCCGGGACAGGACTGCAGTAGGCACGCCCACCTCAACACCCCCACCTGACCCCATGGGCTGGGCTGCAAGGGCCTTCCTTTGGGTCCTGGATTTCACGTCCTCCGAGTGCTTGTGCACGGTCTTGAAGGTGCGGGAGGCCACCCCCTCTCTTTTCCATCGATGGCATCCGTTATCCCGTCCCAGATCTGCTGACATCAATCCTTGCCACGTTGCATCACAGGGTTGAAGAGGGCATCATAATGCTCCAGGACCTTCTCCACCAGGATGTCAACTTCCCTGGTGGTGGAGTTGGCAGCCCTCTGCCCGGCTGCCATGGGGTTGCTGCTCTGGTCTAAAGATGATGGTGCAGACATGGTAACCCCAGAGGCAGGTGTGGGTGGGCAAGGTGGTCCTGGAGCTGGGCTGTGGAGCAGTGGTGGTAGATATGGCATGGTGGGAGTCCGATGAAGCAGCTGTAGTGGTCACAGGGCCAATGACAGGAGCATTGGCAATGTTTGGACAGCAGGCACTCCAAACGCAATGCAGGTGCCCACCTGCATTGCGTTTGGAGTGCCTGCTGTCCAAACATTGCAGGCACACACACTGGACAGGCAGCAGCAGATGGCTAAGGAGGAGGCAGCACTGGGCCTTGGGGGGCAGGCACACACACTGGACAGGCAGCAGCAGATGGCTAAGGAGGAGGCAGCACTGGGCCTTAGGGGGCAGGTAAAAAGGCACTGAGGCAGGAGCGTGGGTCTTCCATGTATATCTCGGATGGTAGCCAGAAACAGAGTGATGGGACTTTGCGTGTTAAAAATGAGCGTGGATACATGAAATCCGAGGAAAGGTCCTCAGCACGTAACTTACATGACACGCACTGCCCACTGGCATTGAGCACACCATATTCGGGAATACATAAGTATGTGTAGAAGCAACTCTGAACGTGCATGCGAAGGGGAGGAGATGGACGAGTGGAGTACTGCGCATTTTGCAGTGTCACGCAATCCGTTCACTTCATGGACCGTACAAACTTCTTATTTTGGTGGGCGATTTTCCAACACGGATATGTACGCCTACTTTTGTATTTTTCAAGGCTAATGGTGAGTCGCGTATGTATTTTCCCAACTGTGGGTGCCCCTGTGTATCGCGTACCTCTATTCTTACCTTTAGGGTAGCTTCCCAGGGTTCACGTACATATTCTTTGTGTTGCTGGGTGCCACTGTGTATGGCGTACCTCTTTTTTCTTTTTACGGAAGCTATCCTGGTCTCGCGTATGCATTTTATTCATTTTTTGGGGTGTCTCTGCATTACGCATTACATATTTTTGATGCCTGGGGTACTTTTGATACTTATGGGACCACAGAAGTACGTCTTCCATAACATACACTGCCCCCTCACTATAATTGCCCAGGACAATTGCTTGTTGTGCCTTCCATTTTTCACTTACACCTGGAACATGAGTGGAAAGGCCCCAAGAGGGAAAGGGGGCAGAGGTGGCTGGAGTCAGGGACCTCATGCGGAAGCAGCTGTCCCAGCCCCAAAGGTCCAGGAACCTCCTGCGGAAGCTGCTGTCCCAGCCCCAAGGGCCCAGGGACGTGCAGCTGAAGCAGCTGTCCAGCTCAGAAGGGTAAGGGAAGTGCAGCTGAAGCAGCTGTCTCAGCCCAGAAGGGTAAGGGACATGCAGCTGAAGCAGCTGGTCCAGACCAGAAGGGTAAGGGACGTTCAGCTGAAGCAGCTGTCCCATCCCAAAAGGGTAAGGGATGTGCAGTGGAAGCTGTGGCCCAGTCCAAGGGGGTAATACCATGCCCCAGGCCACTAGTGGTCTGGCATCTGGAGCCCAGAGTGGTCCCGGCCACACAGGGTCAACACCAACACCACGTGGTAAGAAGGCAAAGCCTGCACAGAAGGAGCAGGCTCAACCCCATGGCATGGTACAGGACACTGGCATGTTGAAGAAGAGTAACTTCCATGATGAAGAACTCCAGATCCTCATGGACTATGTAACCATGCACCACCATGACATGTGCCAGCAACCGGGGAGCAAACATACACCTGCTCATCATATGGTGCTTTGGTGGCATGTCAAGGATGAGATCAACGCCTTAAGGTTTGAGACGTGCACTGCTGCTCAGGTAATGAAGCGCTGGAATGACCTCACCCGTTGCACCAGGTCCAAGCTGGGTGCCAACCTTGCCTCTGCTCTAGCAAATGGAGGAGGCTCACCAGAGGAGTAGGGGCTTACTGAGCATAAAGAGGATATGAGCCAATTCATTCTAATGGAGCAGGTGCATGGCGTGGGAGGCCTGGACAATTTCAAAGACACGTCCGGTGAGTGGCCAGGATTGTTCATCCCAGTACGTGTAGTGAAGCATCACCAAGATGTATGATTGTGGTGCGCATCTGGCTGCATTTGAATGACGTGGTGTACTTACTCCTGTCCAGTGTACACACGAGTGGATACAATCCATGTGTTGTACATCAGTTGAACATGACTTTGTGACAGTAGTCTTCCCCCACTAGCCTACCCACCCAACATCTGCAACATGATACCACAACATGCCGTCATGTTAGTTGTATCCTTGATGTCAGTGACTCTGCTCTGCTAGACATATGCTTGTGTCTGAAAAATGCAGTACACTTCATGCCCTGCAGGGTGTAGATTCTCTATTCACACATGTACGTAGGTGCTTCCATGCAACATAGAACATCCAAGATTACAACCAACACCCCTTACGGTGTGCCATGAGTGAGTGTGCATGTGTCTAAACTGTGCACATACCTGCTGCCACTACAGCAATGACTCCTGAGTCAAATTGTTCTGAGTCCTGTTCCCTGTTATCCTCCCACAACCAGCACACACTCCATGGGTCCATGTTCCTGTCCCTCTTGTGGGTCACTGTACCTTGTTCCTATCTCCCACTCAATTTCCTTACTCTCTCCACTTCACATACCTTGGCTAGGTGGTACTCATACATCAACTGGGACTGTTTCCTTTTTCCCACACTTACGTCATGTCCCCGTTGTGTACATTCCGTGTGCCAGGTCAACACTGGAGTGGCATGTGATGAATGCGGACATGGATGTGGATATGTGTGTTTGCCTGTTGACATGTCATGTAATTGCACGCCACATGACCATGCCCATGTCACTGGTATTAGTCAACAGTTTGCTATGCCATGTTATTGTTATTGTTATTGTTATTTTGCATTTATATAGCGCCTTATATACCATTGGTATGGTCTGAAGGCGCTGGTAGGTTGAACGCCCTCGGGAACCGAAGTTCAGGTCAGTATAGAGAGTAGAGGGAGTCCAAAAGTGCGTGTGCGCACTAGGTATGTGTGCAGCTGGTGCGGAAATCGAGTGGTAGCTGCTTCTTAGTTGTAGGTGTGGTGGTTGAGAGGTCAGGAGTATGTGTTTGCTCTGGTCGGTTTTACCCAGAACGAGTGTGGCTGCGTTAGGCCTGAGGAGAACGCCTGGCTGGGGGGTGTGAATCCAGCAATGATTACTTAGAGTGATGTGGAGTAAGAGGGAGATGTGGATATGAGAACAGTTATACCGAATGGTGTCATAGTTTCTCTGTGTTCTAGATGAGTGGTGGTGTAAGAGGGAGAGTAAGCGTGGGGTGTGGTAATGATGTATGTTTTCAAGTGTTTCCTTCATTCCAAAGCATATTAAGCATCGTCAGTTGTACATATTCGTCCGTTCCTCATATGCGTCCGCTCCACACATTCGTTCAGTCATTATCATCGTCTAGTTCACACCCTCGTACACTTCTAAACGCTGCTGGGAACAGTTCTGAATTCAACTTTCACAGAGAGGCTATTGGGTGCAACTTTCAGGTGTAACTGGGTATACTTCTAAAATGCTATTGGGTACACTTCTAAATGCAGGTGGGAACGGTTTTACAATCAGCTTTCAGATAGGCTATTGGGTGCAGCTTCTAAATGCAATTGGGTGTATTTCTAAAATGCTGTTGGATACACTTCTAATTGCAAGAGGGTACAATTCTAATTCAACTTTCTCTGAGGAGGTGCGGGGTACAGTTCTAGTTGCGAGGGGGAACAGTTCTTAATTCAACTTTCACAGAGAGGCTATTGGGTGCAGCTTCTGAATGCAATTGGGTACACTTCTAAATGCCGTTGGGTACATTTCTACATGTAAGAGGGAACAGTTCTAAATCAACTTTCTCACAGAGGCTAACCAGCGCAACTTCCAACTCTAATTGGATACACTTCCAGGAGCAGGTGGGAGCGGTTCTAATGCGGGTAACGGATTTAAATTCAACTTTCGCAGAAAGGCTATTGGGCGCAGCTTCTAAATGCAATTGGGTACAATTCTAATGCAGGTGAGGACAAATCTAAATTCGACTTTCTCAGAGAGGCTATTGGGTGCAGCTTCTAAATGCAATTGGGTAGACTTCTAAATGCCGTTGGGTACACTTCTACATGCAAGAGGGAACAATTCTAATTCAACTTTCTCAGAGAGGCTATCCGGCGCAACTTCCAACTGCAATTGGGTACACTTCTAAATGGAGGTGGGAGCAGTTCTAATGTGGGTGGTAACAGATCTAAATTCAACTTTCACAGAGGCTATCGGGCGCAGCCTCTAAATGCGACTGAGTACACTTCTAAATGCAGGTGGGAAAAATTTTAAATTCAACTTTCACAGAGAGGCTAATTGGGGACAGCTTCTAAATGCAAATTCTAGTGTATCTTTCTCAGAGGGCTATCCGGCGTACTTCTAAATGCTAACATTCACAATTCCATCTAAGAGTGGACATGCTAACATTCACAATTCCATCTAAGAGTGGACATGCTAATATTCACAATTCCATCTAAGAGTGGACATGCTAACATTCACAATTCCATCTAAGAGTGGACATGCTAACATTCACAATTCCATCTAAGAGTGGACATGCTAACATTCACAATTCCATCTAAGAGTGGACATGCTAACATTCACAATTCCATCTAAGAACATGCTAACATTCACAATTCCATCTAAGAACATGCTAACATTCACAATTCCATCTAAGAACATGCTAACATTCACAATTCCATCTAAGAACATGCTAACATTCACAATTCCATCAAAGAGTGGACATGCTAACATTCACAATTCCATCTAAGAGTGGACATGCTAGTATTATGGCACTCTATGTTATTGGTAGGTGTTACGAAGTTCGTTGGTCGTGTAGAGTATGAACAACCCCTCTGTCCCCAAGAAACACCCTGACCGATTTTGTTATATGGTCAGTGTGAATATTAAGGCCACAGGTGGAAGTCCGGAAAGCCAGGACGCGGGAACAGCCGGAAGAACCCCTTGAACGCTGCAAAGCAAGATACAGTGGTTAAGCAATGAAACAGGGCCCGAATACCTTCATGTACATAAACCCCAAAGCTACCAGAATACCTGTGAGTACTTGGGTCAAGGCGTGGGTCTCCTAGCTTAGGCTGGAAACGTGCTGTAGGGTAGAACAGGCAACCACCTATTGTAGGACCGAGGTCCTAGCCAATGAAGAGCTTAAGCAAGAGGAATCCGTGGAGCAGGCGTGAGTCGGTAACAGGCAAATCCAAAAGTACTTGAAGGGTTAAGCAAGAGGAGTCCGTGGAGCAGGCGTGAGTCGGTAATAGGCAAATCCAAAAGTACTTGAAGGGTTTAAGCAAGAGGAGTCCGTGGAGCAGGCGTGAGTCGGTAACAGGCAAATCCAAAAGTAGTTGAAGGGTTAAGCAAGAGGAGTCCGTGGAGCAAGCCGAGGTCAGAATCAGAGCAGGTCCTTGAACAAAGAGAGAAGTCACGTGATCCGAAACTAAACAGCTGTGAAGCAACGCCTTCGGTTCACCGACTCCTTTTATCCTCGGAAGGGACGCACGTATAGTCACGTGTGCCGTGACCTGAAAGCGTTGCAATGCTGCTAGGCAACCGAAGTCACGTGATCCGTGAAGCGTCGGGAAGCGCCGGTCTCCGCAAAGGACGTAAGTTCCTGAAGTGACGGAGTTTCCAGTTGATCTGCCACCGCCGTGAAGGGCGATAAACACCCGCTCCCCCATATATGCCATGCCGTGCCCTGATGTGTGCGACGTGAGTGGGGGGCACGGTGCACGAGTGTTGGGGAGTGCGGGAATGGGTAGGCAAGGAGGGGCGAGTGGGGAGGTGTGTCCGTGGTCTAGGAAGCGGCGTGACAGTAGGTAAGATAGAGTGGCGGGGGTTTTCTGGAGTAGAGTGATTGCTCTACTCCCCACCCATGCCACACTCACGGTTTTTGTTGGTGTTTGTTGGCTTCCTTGGCGTCCCCTGCGGACACCTGCTGACACATCCTGGAGCCGCCTCTGTAGGAGCCGCCCTTCGCCAGAGGGGCTGACGGGCAGAGGGCTGCCCTGGGAAAGTCGGGATAAAGGGGAGGTGGTCGAATCAGGGCAAGGGGAGGACAAAGGGGGCGGGACTGAGGGAGGAAAGCTGCCGTGCAGAAGGGAGGCAGCAAGGGCCTCCTGGCCCCAAAATGGTGGCATGGGGGGGCAGTGGCACAGAAATTCCTATGTGGGGGGCATCTGGGGTCGGTTTGCCCTGCGCAGCACTCACCTGCTTCCCGATGGTAAAGGAAGCAGGGAGGCTGCCGCGGGTCGCTAGACCCGAGCCCACGGGCCCAGTTAGCCAATGGGGAACGGGGGGGCGGGATGGAAGGCGGGAGCAGGGATCCAGGAAGGAGCGGGGAGAGGGGACGCAAAGAGGGTATAGGGGTCTGGGGGCACAGAAATTCCTTTGTGGGGGCATCTGGGGTCGGCTTGCCCTGCTCAGCACTCACCTGCTTCCCGATGGTAAAGGAAGCAGGGAGGCTGCCGCGGGTCGCTAGACCCGAGCCCACGGGCCCAGTTAGCCAATGGGGAACGGGGGGCGGGATGGAAGGCGGGAGCAGGGATCCAGGAAGGAGCGGGGAGAGGGGACGCAAAGAGGGTACAGGGGCCTGGGGGCACAGAAATTCCTTTGTGGGGGCATCTGGGGTCGGCTTGCCCTGCGCAGCACTCACCTGCTTCCCGATGGTAAAGGAAGCAGGGAGGCTGCCGCGGGTCGCTAGACCCGAGCCCACGGGCCCAGTTAGCCAATGGGGAACGGGGGCGGGATGGAAGGCGGGAGCAGGGATCCAGGAAGGAGCGGGGAGAGGGGACGCAAAGAGGGTACAGGGGCCTGGGGGCACAGAAATTCCTTTGTGGGGGCATCTGGGGTCGGCTTGCCCTGCGCAGCACTCACCTGCTTCCCGATGGTAAAGGAAGCAGGGAGGCTGCCGCGGGTCGCTAGACCCGAGCCCACGGGCCCAGTTAGCCAATGGGGAACGGGGGGCGGGATGGAAGGCGGGAGCAGGGATCCAGGAAGGAGCGGGGAGAGGGGACGCAAAGAGGGTACAGGGGCCTGGGGCACAGAAATTCCTTTGTGGGGGCATCTGGGGTCGGCTTGCCTTGCGCAGCACTCACCTGCTTCCCGATGTGCCATAGTGTGCTTGCTAACAACCCTGTTTGTTGGAAATGTGTCCTTTGGCAGCATGGCCCCGAGCAGGGAATGTTGTTGCCAGTCTGCATATGCCATGATCAGATAGCTTCTTGTACATAGTGTGTGGATGCTATTTCTCTTATGGTGACATGCTCTGCATTCTGTTGCATGACAGCAATGTGATACACATGTTTACTGTAGACACGTTTCACATGACTCCAAATGTCTTTTTCTGTCCATGTACAGGTGAGGAGGCTCCAGATGCAGAGGAGGAAGAAGAGGAGGAAGAAGAGTCTGTGGCGCTTCAGACCACCAGTGGAGGACATGGCGTGGCAAGCCGTGAGAATCCACTGGTGCTACAGACCACTCTGAGCCTTGCTGCAGACAATTCTGACTCTTTGGTCTCCAGTAGCTATGATGCTGAACCAGATGTGCGGTCATCAATGCTGGCAGATGTGAGTCCACCAATGGGTGGAGCAGTTGGGGCCTGTGAGTTTGCAGGGGGTCCGTGCCTTCACAAGGTTAGTCAGTGTTGTCATGCCTGTCTGTGGTGGCTACGGCTGCAAGGCCACACTCCCATGTATTGGTTTCTGGTCCTGGGGCAGATGTCCAAGGGAGGGTTGCAGTCCTGCAGCTGGAGACAGTGGAATCACAGCAAGATCCATGCTCCCACGGGTCAGGCAGGCATGGGCCCGAACACATGGGGATGTGTGCAGCCGGGGCAGACACAGTGGGGGCAGCAGGTGTTGCATTCCACACACCGACAGGGTGCTTGCTGCCTATGAGAGTTTGGCTGAGGGCAAGCATAGGGTGGCCAGTTCCATGATCCCCCCCAGAAACACAGGTGGAGCAACAACTGCAGGGCATGCCGTCCACATGATGCTCCCTTAGGCTGTGCATAGAGGCCAAAATCTGGGTCGACAGGCAGATCTGAGGTTTCTGCAGGAATCCCTGCTTGCAGAGGGTCAGGTACACAGGGAAGCCCTGCAGCGTGAGTTGTTGGACCACAAAGCTGCAATCTGTGAGGAAGTGTCCAACAGAAGACTGTTCCAACAGTAGATGCTATCATTGAGGTAGGCTGTCGTGGAGGAACTCCGTGCAACCGGTGAGGTTGTGCATGGTGACCTCCAAGCCCTCAGTCTGCTGGTGCATTCATCAGTGTCACGCATGGCCGCTGCCACTGTGGAGAAGGCCAGGGAAATGCATGGTGAGCCTCCAGCACCACTTCCACCTTCTGATTCAATGCAGGATGGTGGTGCCAGCAGAGACATGACTCCCGGTCCGCCATAGCCGTGCCATCCATGAGCACATGGAGGGGATTTCAGCATTTATTTTCAACCTTCCACCCATGTGGAAGTTGACATGCGCCCTGCCCCTATCCCGTCCTCAGTGGACCCCCACTCGGTGCATGATGGACATTTTTTTTTTTATACCTTAATTGACCCCAGGCCCGGATGTTGCCATTTCATTTGTGAGTTGCCCTTTCTAGGTTTAATTTTTATTATTTCACCTAATTTTCTCCTTGAGTTGTGATGTTAACCTTTTAAAGGCATGGTGTTTGCAGTGGTGGACATGCAGGCATGCGTAGTGAGATCAACTTGCATGGTTGCATGGTGGTGCACAGGATGGCATGTGCAGGTAACTATGGGTTCAGTGTTCCCTCGCACATGGGTGCTGTGTGAATGGTACTTCACTATGCCTGTTGTAATGTCTTTTTCCATGTTGTTTCAGTAATCCGTGATCTGGCGGTGACTGCTGTCCCGGGGAAACACCCTGCACCCTTTGACGTTCATGATCCCCATGCCCTCTACCATGCACTGTCCCTCTTGTACCTAATTTGGAGACACAGTTCCAGGTCAAGGTGATGTAGGATTCACGCCATGCTGGCACATTCAGCAAGTAGGCATTAGCACTGTCTTGCATGTTGAACATGCGTCATTGGTCACCATGTTTGCTGTATGTGTAACTTAACCTATAAGTGCTTTGCATGCTAACATGCTGGTATGTTTATTTAAGTGGTACTCATGCCACTGTGTTACCTACCTTGGTCAATTCATCTATGGCCGCACATACACTAGTATAGTGCATGTAATTGGCAATCTCCAATACAGGCAATGTACTGCTTAATGTGGCATTTGCTTGGTCTTCCCTCTCAGTATCACTTTCTCTCCCTCTCTCTGTTTTGATGTGCTACACTCATGCCCTCCTTCTCTCTGTGGTGCTTCTGCAGTGGGTGTTTGCGGCATATTTGACAGGTACGTTAGTTAGTCAGATTCGTCAGAGTGCCAGGGGAGCACTACAGTGGGGCTAGTGCACGGCATCAATATCCTTTAACTTTAGACATGGGATGTTTTTGATGCCAAAGAAGTGATTTAATTAAGTGGTTGGCATGGCGGTAGTGGTGTCATCACTCTTCAATGTGCTTCTTTTGGAAACACTAAAAGAAATGTCTTTTAAGTTCTAAGGGAAGCATACAAATTTGCACTTCCAAGGGCACTTTCTCAAGATGGTTTTGTGGGCAAAGTGGATGGGCCCATTGTCATCATTGAATGGCACCTGGGATTTGGCAGGAGTGTGTGCACTCCGCAGGGGAAGGAGTTTATGTAAAATAAGATTGCACAAGTTGGGTATGTGCAGCCTGTCTGCATACCCTTTGCCCAGCCATACGCAAGCGGTGTGCCTGTGGGTGTTAATGGGGTGCCACCACCATGTCCACCAGGACGCCATGCTGTGTTGCAACATTGTGCAGGACACATGCTGCACAATGATCCTGCAAACTACTGGTGGTGCATATAGCAACACACCACAAGAGTGTTCAAGGGAGTGGAAACATGACTTGAGCACTCCAAATGTGCGATCCACTGTGCCCAGAGTTGTAATATGGGTAGTGTTGTACCTTGCCTGGGCAGGTGTGTTGGGTTTGCGTGTGGGCGTCATCATGTATGTGCTCAGATGGTTTGCACTATCCCTTGTAGAGGTGAGAATGTTTGTCATTGTCATTTGTTGCCAATATCTATTGGTATGAGTACAACATGCATGCATGTGCATGTCCATTCATACTTACCAATGAGCCATGTGTTGCCATGCTTCCCAGCTTCCAGGGCCCGATGTAGCAGGGACATCCTGAAGAAGTAACTATCATGGGTGCTGCCAAGATAGTTCGCATACACTTCAGTAATCATATTCTTGGCATCACACACAACCTGAACATTGATGGAGTGCCAATGTTTCCGGTTGAGGTAGATGTGCTCTGTTGCTCGAGGTGGACATAGAGCAACATGTGTGAAATCAACGGCACCTAGCACTTTTGGGAAGTCTGCCACCCCATACAAATCCTGGACCACTGCTTGCCTTTCTACCAGTGTTCTGGGCATATAGATATGCCGGCGGACAGAAGGACATGCAGTTATGATAGCCAACACATGGTGTAAGCAGCGTGACTGCGTGGCCTGGGAGATTCCACCGACTATGGCGGTGGTACGCTGGAATGAGCAAATGGCCAAAAAATGCAGAACAGTAAGCACCTTTTGCAAGGGGCGTTGTGCTTGGGAGCACATGTTGAGTGATGTGAGGTAATCTTCCCACTCTGTGACCCGGCCTAGGATGATATGGGGGGGCATATACCTGCCATAGACCTGGTCACCAGGAATCCCAAAAAGACTGGTCCTTAGGTGGAAGATCCGGGCCCTGGCCATCCTCCTCCTCCTATGGTGTCCCAGGATGACTGCTGCAACAAATGGTGCATTCATCATGGATGTATCCGTGCATTTGTTGATTGCGCGTGCTTTTTATACATTTGTTAGTGTGCGTGTTGACGTTTACACCTGCTATTGCGTGGCATAGGTGTTTCTGGATTTGTGCATGGTTTTTTGTGCACCGGCGTTCCCTGTTTAATTCCATGAATATGGTTGTTTTGCGTGGGTATGAGTGGTGCGATTGCTTGACGGTGGAATGTCCCTTATAACGCCCACATTTTCGCTTTTTAGGTGGCTGCACTGGCCCGGCCGGCCCTTCCCCTCAAGTCTTGCGCAAGGCATTCGTCAGCTTGCAGTGACGTGTTGGACCGGTGCGGATTTCTTGCAAGTTCCGGGTAAGCCCAGCGCATTGTGTTCAATGAATTGGGTCCTAAGGGTAAGGAATCTAGGCAAAAGCCCAAAGAAGCTACATCCACTATTCTAAAGGAGAAATCTGGAAAGATGCCATTAGAGACAGCTCAGACTCAAATAAAAAATGACACTCCATGCAATCGGAGGGTCGACCCCCCCAAACACTCCTGTGTTCCAATTTATACATTCCAGTGACATAAATACATACGTTAGTGCTTGGTAACTTGGTAAGTCACTCAAGACGGAATTTCAATATGATATGCCAGGGCAAATAGCACCCAGAATCAGATGTATAGTTGGCCATTTCAGGCTATGACCCTGAGCAGATTTGACCCTGCCACCATTGTATATGTAAATGAAGCGAGACCAAGATATGTAGATAGGTTAATTGAGAATGGAAGTCAACAGAGAAAACAATTGCCACCACATGAAAGACAGAATGTGAACTAAACACATCACCAACATAGTCAATCCGCACCTCAGGTTGACCATGGTCAAAGGATGTTCACCCCACGCTCCCCACCTCCTGTGTCACAGGAATTCAGGGGAAACACAAACAGAAATCAATCTCCAGAAAGGTACCAGAACAGGCCTGATCAGGCTGAATTAAATCACTTCCAGCCTAGTGCACAGAGGTATGGGTTTAGAGACATGGACAGTTTCCAATGCTTAGTGGCCCAGGTTAAAATGTTGTCTGAGCAAATGGGGAAATTGTGTGCAGTAGAAAAACAACAGCCAAATGAAAATGCAGAATGTCACAGAGGTATCTTGCATAGGGTGACAACAAGTGTCTAGTTAGTCATTTTTGCCATGATGATAATATAGATGACCATGAATTACCTTTGAATGAAAACACTGAGTTGCTTAGCAATTTAAAACCAAGAAAACAAACAAATGAACGTGAGCTAGGCAACATTAACGCACCCAAGAAGGGAGTGTGGTTTAACTTAGATTTCAACCAGACCGTTCAGGGGTGTGAACACGAGGAACAGGAAAAAAAGATATGAACATGAAAAACCAAAGGTCCAGCGAGTTAGAAGTCAAATAAAAAAAGAAGATGCAATATTAAAATGATGAAACACACACCGTCAAACAAATGATGGTTTGTGACAAAGTGGATCATTGCAGGGTTAATGGTACAGTGAATGCCTCAGCAATGGGAAATGAAAAGAAAGAAGGACGTGACCTATTCTTTTCTGATAATCAAAATACTGTTCATATGTACATAGAAATTAAAATGCCCCACGAGACGGGTGCAGGTCAGTCACTTGAAGAATATTCTGAGCCACAGAATGTTCAGGAGGCAAAAATGACAGGTACCGTTCAAAATGTAGTTAAGTGTCGCACACCAGAAACTGCCATGTTGCCACATGACACTTGTGAAAATTTAGATTCACTAGGTTCCAGAATGGAGGAAAATGGAAAGGACCCAGGCAATGAGGAAAAAGCAGTAGAGGAAAGGGAGATGAACACTCCTGGTCCTGAGACAGGGGGGCTGTCAGTGGCTGTAATGCAAACGGGTTCTGAGTCCAACAAGATAAACAAATAGATACAAAGAGATATGGGGGCAAAAAGGGGGTAGAAATCAGGCATGCTTAAAGAAAGTAAGCCCTGAAATTAGTAACAATTCATATTTCCTATGTATACTAGAAGAATGCGAGGACAGATATTATGCCCCTATTGCTATTGAAAAGAGGTGCAATGCATTGGCAATGATTGACACAGGTTCCCAGGCAACCGTGATATCCCAGAAATTAATGCAAAGCATAAATGGGGGGAAATCTCCACAGGACATGCTCATGTTAAGACAGAGTGAAGGGCCTGTGCATAATTTCAATGGGGAAGAAATGCCACTAGTGGGTGTCACTGAAGATGACATCAGGATAGGGAGACATGGAATGAGACAGGAAGTAGTGGGCACACCCATAGATGAGATACCATTCCTTATAAGAACAAATTGCCTTAGGAGACTGTCACCTTTTATTAATGGGGTGAATGGGCTACTGTGGTCTTTGGCCCCAAAAAAAAACCTGAAACCTGAAAATATAATTAACCAGAACAACAGTAAAGAATTTCACACCATTGCTAGATCAGAAAGTGTGGTGGAAGTGCATCTTTAAAATGGCTGTGTGCCTAGTGTCACTGTCATTCTCATGTGTCAGAGTCAAAAGCAAGGAGAAAAAGAATGGCATTCTGTAGAGATTTTTCTGGACCCCAAGAAAAATTGGCAGACACAGATTGAAGAAAACACATTGGGCCTCATCACGAGTCTGGCAGTATCCCTTAAATGCAGCAGTAGCGCTATTACCGCCACATTTAAGGGTCCGCCAGATCATGGCTTTGGCGGATTTCCCCCCAGCTCTTAGCTGGGGGGAAATCTGCAGCAAAATTGCCGATTTTCAGCACGATTACCGCCGGCAGTAATTGCGCAAGTTTTCCCCATTGGGCCCAAAGGGGAATGAGGAATTCCCGAATGGGCCCAATGGGGAATGGGCAATAACCCTTCCGCCAAACCCGTGATCCGGCGCTAATAGCGCCGGGGGGTTTGGCGGTAGGGCTATGAGGCCCATTGTGTTTTTATATAAATGAGGAAAATTACAAACCAAACGCTGCTGCAGAGTCAAATCAGGAAAAATATATTTCAACAATTGCAGAGATACACATATGGCAGGACTGAATGGCAGGACTGGATCCCAGTGCATGTGAATGGACATCCAGAAATGATTGAGGCAGTGTTGGCCCTAGAACAGGAAAAGAGTTTCATTAATGAAAGTGTATGTAAACAAATACTTGACAGAGAGAGAATACCAAGTTTTAAAATAAAAAAAATCAACAACTCTTTGGGCTGGATGACCCTGAGTTTGGGCAAAGAATTGTGGGAAAGTGCATGTTGAAAATCACAATTGGTCCCAAAAGCATTCATCACAATGTTTGCATTGTAAGTGGAAGCAAAAATAAATTCTATTTGGGAAATGACATCATGCACAAAATGTGCATGGTTTTAGATTTGTTGAATCGAAATGTTTGGTCTAGGATGGATGGAGAGCCACCTGAATTTGAAAAGAAAATACAGCTTATTATTGTGCCCAAATGGTGCCATTTGCTGTTGAGCGTCAGGTAAAGAAGGATACCACTATTCCTGCTTCACCAGACATTTTGCAATAGCATTAAAGTACAGAAAAGGGCAACACATGGAAGGGTCTGATGCATTTGTGTGCCTCAATGAATCCATGAGACAGCAAGGGCTAGAATGTAAATATACGCCATTGGTAGAGATTGGTGATGGTCTCATTCGAATACTAGTGATTAACAATGGATGCCAGAACATTCATTTGGAAGAAAATATTGTATTAAGGATAGCAATACAGGAATCCCACTACACTGCTGGTTTAAATAACTCAGTGATCGACAATATCCCTGAAAGCTATGTAAATTCACAGTGTGAATTACCTGAGTGATTGTACCTCATTACACAGTGGCGGTACAGTGATAACGGCGCTGGTAGTGCTGCCGGCGCCTGGCCACATTACGAGTTCTGCTCGCGGGTGCCTCTCTGCACGCCTGGTCAGACCAGGTGTGCAGAATGGCATCTGCGAGAAGAACAGGATGGTAGCAACGGTACCGTTATGAACGGTACCGCTGCTACCATCCTCCCCGTTCACATTGAGCCCTATGGGGGCTCAAATGAGAATGGGGACGTACCGGCTCTGGGTCCCGTGAAAGGGGAATTACTGGGCCCGCCAAGGTCGCAATGGCCCCGGTAATTCCCCTTTCGCAGGACCCGGAGCCGGACCCAGAGCCGGACCCGAGTCTGGGGGTAGCCATGCCCTTATTAAGGGCATGGCTATCTCCAAACCTGTAATGAGGCCCATTGTATTCTAAACCAAAGGGGATTTTCAGGATACAGTCTATTTACCCCTGTGAACCAAAAGATGTGATATGGTGTCATCAGGATAATTGCATCCTATTGCAAGTGGGTGAATCTGAAAGAGAATAGCAGAGAGGTGAAATGCAGCAAATTGAGATGGAGGTTGATGTGCCAAGATAATTGTTTGGCAGAATTCTCAGAAATGTGCTAATTCCCTTCTACCTTAGAGACACCCAGCTCCTTTTCTGGACTTGAGGACTTTTTATCTCTCATTTAATTTTAATGTGATTTATTCTCTGTGTTTCTTTTGCCTTTGGAGTCTGACAAACTCCATAGGTATCATCTTTTCATTGTGTCACACAGCACCTTCAGTGCAGTGGCACAGGGAAGTCTCTTAGATTTCCCAAAGGTTTAAATACTTTCTCTTGGTGGAACTACGGTTTCCAAGACCAGTAAAGTGAAATTGACTTTACTTACATTTTGTAACTTTCTAGACCCAGCACACACTATTTTACCATAGGGTGCTGGAGGGGTAACTTAGTATCCCCTTTGTCTAGTTTCTCATGTAACATTTGTATGTTACCCTTTCTACAAGTAATGGCTGGTGGCAATGGTTTACTTTTTACTACCATTGTGTGTTTTTACTGCGGGTTGCATTCGCAGCTGCAGTAAGGCACCCATGGGTGCCCCTTTTGTCAAAGTGGCCCTGGTCTCCTTTTTTCACCATTTTTTGTTGGAAAGGTCCTTCTTGAGATTTACCCTGCGTGCCAAACTGCCCAACCAGGTTTGGTCTCTTTGTTTATTTTGTCTTTTGCTTGATGTACGAGTGAAGCCCGCCTCTGGCTCCAGTATGTCTGGCAGGGGCAGGAATTGAGGGAGATTACCAAAACTCCCTGTGCTTAATCCCCTTGGTTACAGGAATGTACCCAAAGGTGATTGGCCGGATGGCTGTCCGGCAAGGACAGCCCCTCTGTGGTGTGATTGACAGCTAGACTGGAATGAATGGGAGAAAACTGAATAAAAGTCGAGGCTTTTCTGCTTGGAAGTCAGAGTCACCCACTCGACAAAGGGATCTGATGAAGAACTTGGAAGAGACGCCTGATGCAACTCCTGGACCGTTGGTTTGCCCGGTGAATCCCTGCTGCTGTGCTGAAGCTCCTAATTCGCTTCGACTAGAGAAGCCCAGCAAGGACAACTTCTCCCTTTGTGTTGGTGGGACCAATCATCCAAAGTAAGCCCGTCTGGACATCCTCTCGAAGCTCATTGTATTTCTACTGCTGCTGCTGCAGGAACCGAAGTTCCACGGAGAGGAACAACAGATTGTATGCGTTGCTTTTAAGTCAGAACCGAGCGCTAGGAAGATCTTCCGGACTTCCTTGATGCAGGACTGACCAAGCCTGAGCCACTTCAACAGAGTGCTGGAGCCCAGAAGCAAGGAAAGTCTGAAGTGGTATCCGAGAACAGCGGTGTTGCTATTTGCTGTCAGACGCGAGGATCTGAAACACTGAAGGACCGCTGTATTGAAGTTTGCCCATTGCTGCCGCTGAACCTCCCGTTGCAGAGCAGGAGTCCCCAGATGCCCTCCCTCTTGTCCCCACGACTAAGGCACAGGAACAACAGGATCTGCAGAGCTGCATAGGTACAGAAGCCAGCTGCAACCATTTATTCTAACCAGAGATACTGTAAAGTCTAACAGAACTTACCTTTTGTTGTGTAGCCTTACTTGCTCTCAGTTGTGACCTGTCTTTGTTACCTTACAGAGTTGCTAAAGCTTTGCTCTTCACAAGCCTCCCAGCTTGTGACCCTTCAATTGTTCTATTTTCCTACAAACATTTCTAAAGACTTTGTGCACAACTTTTTACCTACCTGCAAAGAAGATCATCGGCTCCCCTTGGCATTGTGTAATTAACATTGGCTGTCCTGGCGCCCTGAGTGACTCTTCTTACCTCTGGCTCTGTGCTTTATCTTTTCCACAGGAAATGGTTTATTTACTGAACATTGGAAGGTTTCAAAAGTACTTACCTGTTTATGAATTTGTTTTAACCTTCATTTTATTCCTCTATTCTATCTTTTCCACCAAACAGAGTATTGCTCTAAATGTACCAGTGATAAATCAATGTCCACAGTGTCCTAGCTATTTAAGTCACCTGAGGGTGTAGGAAGTGTCTGTGTACCCTCCTCCAAGGGTATTATTTGTTTTAGCGAAACTAAGAGTGTGTTTTGAAGTGTATTTTAATTGTTACATATATTGCTCCCTTTTGAAGAAGGCTTAAACAACTGACTGAAATAAATTAATAATTGTTTTTTTTTATCAAGAAACCTTGAGTATAAGTGTTTATTGGAATGACTGTACTATGAAACTCTGTGTCACAATATTTCTGCTCACATTGACCTCTCTTGAGATAAGCCTGGCCGTTCAGCCACACTACCAACCTTTGTAGTTCAGATTTATACCAAAGGTTGGGTCTCTATTGCCAGGAGGTCAGGGTTATTGTAGTGCACCCAAAGGGTACTGCATACAATCTTGCCTAACACTAGTGGCAGCAGTGGGATCTATTATAGAGTTGTTACATAGAGTGTTTGCTTTACTTTTGTTCAACTAAAAACCCTCACAAGGCTAAGCTCTACTAGATATAGCAATTGTAATATGCCTAGTATGGATAACTTCAAGCAGGAAGCCCTGCTCATTCTAACAGTAGAACAACTGAAAGAAATGTGTAAAGTCAGGAATCTCCCTGTTAAAGGAAAGAAAAATGAATTAATTGCAAGGTTGTTAGATTACCAAAGGTTGGATAGTAGGCCTGTAACTCCTACTACTCTAGAAAATGTGGAAATTGCTATTGAGGATGATAATTCAGAGTCTCACTCTAATGTCTTAGAAGAGTCTGAAGAGGGAGAGGAGTCCCAGGATAGGAACCCCTCTATGCCTCAGCCTGCTCTTTTGCTTCAACCTTTGTCCACTGGGACCGTAGAAGGTCCATAACTGAGCCCAGCATGTGTGTCTCCTGAAAGAATGAGGCTTCAATTGGAGTTTTAAAGAATGCAGGCTCAAGCTGAAGACAAACATCAGGACATCAAACTCAGGGAACTAGAAATTCAAAATGTTCTTCAAATTAAAAGAATTTTTCTTGAAAACGTTTCTATCCCAGAGTCTTCTAGGTCTTCCAGTCCAAAGAGGCCTTGCCTGCCCAAAGAAGCAGTGAGTATGTATAATGCAAAACCGGATATTCTGGATTGGTTGAGTGCTTTTGAATACAATCATGTGATGCAGTGTCTCACAGGGAATCAGTTGGGGGAACTTGAAAGATTGGAGTATGAGAATGTGAAGTTAGCTTTAATAGCTAGATTTGGGAAAACCCCTTCCCAGTACCTTAAGAGGTTTAGGACCCTCAAAAAGACTGATGGTACCCCTTGGGCTACCTGGGTGTGTGAATGTTTGAAACACTTAGATGGATGGGTTAAGGGTTACAAAGTACCTTTGAAGGAATGATAAATCTGTTTTTGTTGAAATCTATTTTTGATGCCTGCTCTCCTGAGCTGAGACAGCATTTGGCTGACTCAAAAGAGATTGATCCCAAGAAGCTAGCAAAGGCAGCTGATTTGTGGGTTGCCAACAGGGCTACTCACAAGGATTCTGGGGCCACTCACAAAAAGGATGAAGGGAAGCAGCACAAGAATGGTGGCAAAGAGAACTCTAAATCCAACCACCCAAAAGAGGGCCACAAACATAAGAAGGGTAAACCATAATGGAAACCAGGTCAGTCTTGTGAAACCTCTGGTGCTAAACCAGAGGGAGGTCAGTAGAAGCCTCCATTTCAGAAATTAATTGGTAAATATAATACTTGTGGGTCAACTGACCATGTGAAAGGGGATCCCAGATGCAAGTGTAAACCTTCAGGGGTCCACCTCACACAACCTTTGACTGAAATACTGAAGCAAGGGGTACCTGGGAAATGAGGAAAGGACAAAGTGAGACAGTAGAAAAGTTAAAGGGCTGTTTGATGAAAGCCCCATGTTAAGGTTAACCAATAAAGAACCAGGATTTATTCATTGAGAAAGGTTTCACAGATCAATGTATGCCAGCGGTCATGTACCAAAAACACGATGTAAATAAAAAAACCTTTGCATATGCCAGTATGGCATTGTGACAGTTAGAAACTAAATTTAGCAAATGCGAAAAGAACTTTTGACCACTGTCTGGGCATTACAACATTTCTGCCCTATTATTCAAGGGGAACGGGTCATTGTTGAAACAAATCACCAACCTTTACAATGTTCACAAAGTCAAAGGATCAGATCAGGGAATTTGGCTCAGTCATCGAATCAGATCATGAACATCGGCATTGCAGGGATTCCAAGTGGAATTGAGATATGGACAGAATAAAAAGAGCGCAGTTGCCGAGGGACTGGCAGGCGTACATGATTGTGCAACTGTCTTTACAACTGAAAACACAGAGCTAGAAACAAATTTAACTGATTTTCAACAATCCCCACACAAGACATTCAATGAGGAAATGTTCGGGGATCTCCCAACTGTGTATGTAGATGGATGTTTATACCACATGGGAGATGATTCTGAAAAGGAATTAGTGGCAGGAAT
This sequence comes from Ambystoma mexicanum, assembly GCF_040938575.1. NCBI lineage: Eukaryota > Metazoa > Chordata > Amphibia > Caudata > Ambystomatidae > Ambystoma > Ambystoma mexicanum. Next base: position 350,052,717 of record NC_090922.1, read on the forward strand.
AGGAAATGTGTGGGTCAAGTGTAATGGCATTCCAGCGGTAAGCTTGAGATTGGGCCCCAAAAGCAGTCAAGTTGCAGAACTGGCTGCCATTTATAAAGCAATATCCACAGCAGTAGAAAATAAATTCAAAGAAATAATTTTGGTCACTGATTCTGACTATGCCCGAAATAGTTTTGTGGCATATTTACCCGGTTGGAAATTGAGATGCATGATCACATATAACAAGAAACTTTTCAAACATGGAAAAATGATCCAAGCCATAAACAAATTTATTTCAAAAAATGACATGACAATTCATGGGAGGAAGATAAGAGACCACCTGAAAACACCAGGGGAAGACAAGGGAAGGGAATGACAGGGCAGATCAGGTAGCCAAGATTAGGGCTGTGATGGGGGAGTTGTTTCCTATTGAGCAGCTACTTGGTGAAATCTAGGGGAATGCAATAACATGCTCCAAAACTCAGAGAACAGTTGATCAGTCGGTGGCACAGTTGAGTTTTGATACCCCTGATCAGGACTTGGTCAAGGCACAAAAAGAAGACACTATTTTGGGCCTATTATATAATCGTTTGCTTGATGCAGAGGAAAATCCTCCAACTGAGAAGGACTGTAGAGGCAAAGAAAAATGGAGGGTGTTGCTAAAGATCAAAAAGAGAGTTCGGTTGCAGGATGGACTGATGATTTGGCAATCTGTGTAAGGTCAAATTCAATAGGTGATACCATTGTCATTCTGAGGAATGATGCTGCATCATGCCCATGATCCCATAACTGCAGGTCACAGAGGTTCCCAGAAAACATGGCAAATCCTAAAAGAATATGCCTATTGGCCACGTATGTCCCAAGATGTAGAGCTATATACAAGAGGATGCTTGGTATGTGCACAGTTTCAACCTACTTCCCCAACACACAGGGAGCCATTAATGAAAAGGGGTTTTACACTTCCATGGTCTGATTTGTAAATCAATCTTGTAGGTCCCGTACAAAGGTCAGCACGTCAAACAGGTATTTTTGTTGATGGTCACTTGTTTAATGTCCCAGTAGCTGGAATGCATTCAGGCCCCTGCCTGCAGTGCTCAAACGGCAGCCACTTTGTTAGTCAACCATATTTTATCTAGGTTTGGTTTACCCCAAAGGATAGAATCAGACCATGGGAGTCATTTTACCAGTGCATTGATGAAAAATATGTGGCAAATCTTGGGTGTAAAAAGGAAACTGCACATTTCATATCAGTTTTCTTCTACTGGAAATGTGTAATATTGCAATAGAGCAATTACTGATAATTTAAAGAAATCTGTAGCTGAGGCAGGATCCAGTTGGGATTTGAGATTCCCCCTGATGCTAATGGCTATTAGGTCAACAACGTCCAGATCTACAAACCTCAGTCCGCATGAGATTCAACAGGCGGGAAGAAGGTTTCACCAAAACATTTGCCCACTGGACCTATGAGCAGATTCTGGTAAATGCAGCCACAATTTGCAAATTCATGGATGAGCTGAGAGAGCACTTGCAACATGCATTTGTGTTTGCACAGCAGAATATGGAAAGAGCCGCTGACAGTGCAAAATCATATTATGACAAGAAGACATCTGTGAGGTAGTATTACATAGGTGATCAGGTGTATAAATTCAATTTTGGCAAAGGTAAACATAAAAATGTGAAATTTGCCACATCCTGGTTCGGCCCATAAAAGATTGTTGACAAAGTTTTACCGTTGTATACAGATTTGTCATAAATGAGGGAGATCTGGCTGTAGAACAATTTGTCCATGTTAACCAAATGAAGCCAGTTCACCGAAAACATGAGGTGAAAAGAGTGGAGCAAACTGGGGAAACTAGTAGGGAGTGAAATGTGTAGTTGTTATTCTGAGGTCAAAGTGAAATGGCATTTGCTCTGGAGGGATTTGCGGTACCAGGTAAGTAGGTGTCAATATAACTATTACGACTTAAGTGGGAAGAAGGGGGAGAAAACAGGTGAGTATGTGCATGACAACATGCACATGTAAAAGAAAAACATGCAGATGCAAGATGCAAGGTGTAGAAAAACAAAGGGTAAAAGAAGCATGAGACTTCCAGGATGATAAATGCTATTCATGTGGTCATTCCAGGCTAAAAGATATAGGTTGCCTGTGATATTGCTTATGTGTTTAACCCATTTTTATTGCCAGTCAATTATCAAAGAAAATGTAATAAGGTTATAGTTTCCATGCTTAACCAATGGGTTTATTCCGAGCTAGCTATGAAAGAAAATGTTATTGTTATGCAATTCTATGCTTAACAAACATGTATTTTCCAGGTTGTTATAAAAGAGTCATAGTTTTACAAATATTGTATATTTTATGTTGTTTAATCCATTGTTATTTCAGGAAAAATTCCAAAAGAAAGGGAATGAATGAGTTTGGTGTACTTGATTTTTCTCTTTTGATATAGACATTAACTTGATTGCCCCTCCAGTGATTCTGGAGCTGGCTACTGGATGAGCCGGAGCCCACCAGGGACCCAGGGACCAAAACTCCTGGACCGAAGAAGGGGGAAAAGAGGAGCGACTGGTGAGCCTGAAGGAAAACCCACATGCAGTGGAGTTGGTTCCGCTTCAAGGAGATCTGTGGCAGGGACATGGGCAATCTTTATGCCTTGTGATGGCTGTACCACCACCAATCTCAGGGAGATTTTACAGACAACATACTTATCTTTATGTATCCCAATTGAGAGCTTTCGCCAGGGCTGTTTTCCCGCTTTATTGCATTGACAGTCTTCAAAACTTTAACGTTGGTTTTTGAAGTAAGCTGTTTTTAACACAGAGATTGATTTCAATGTATTCATTTCTAGATTTGAACTACTATAGCCATCCAGTTGCTGAACTAGGAGCAGTTACGAATAACATGGAAATATCAGAAGTTTTAAATATTTTTTTGATTTTTCTTTTCTGCGAAAGGACTTGATATATTGGTGTTTTAATAATCTATTTTGTGAACTTTTTTTAAAAAAGGAGCCAGAATTATGGTTTAAAAGAAGAAAGAGAAAAGATCAAAGGGGCTATTTAAAAAAACAAAAAAACACTTTACAAAAACCTAAAACCCCCCTGAGAAACCTCTAAAAACCTAAAATAAAATCCAAAAAATCATTGCACACCACATGCTATCTGATGACATAATGCTGTGCTTGTTAAGGATACATTTTGAAAACAATACCTGTTGATTTTGAGTTAAATAAATGGAGATCCTTACTTTTTCACAAATGCTCCAAACATCACACAATTCAATAAAATGAGGTAGCTGGGGTTTTGGTTTTATTTTGCTTGTTTTTGCAGAGACTCTTAGGTCAGGTCACAACGGAAAACAAAAGGGGGAGTTACAGACTCTGAATATCAACCGGGGCAGAATTTTTTCTGAAACTCAGACTCTTGCAAAAGAGGTATGATAGCGTGTGAGACTCTGGTGTTAGTCCAGTGTGAGTCAGTGCTGTGAATTCATACAAAACAAGACAGAAAGGGTTTTGGATTCAGCATTGCATAGTAGCAGGTACCATAGCACAATGCACCATGCCATTGCATGGACTGAGTTGCAATAAATTGTAGGAATAACAATTACTAACCACTAACACCCTAATCTACTAATGCTCAACACATTACTAATATGAAAGACAGATCAGTCCATAGCTCATTGGTGCAAATCATTTGTGCGAATCATTGGTGCAACTGGCCTTCTTCATGAGGCTGCAAGCACAGGCTGCAACGTTGCATGGAAAATACACATACAACAGATGTTATTGCAATGGGGATTCGGGTGTGGAATTTGCTGTTTGAAATAGTTCATTGTTTAAAGCTTCCAGCTTCTAGTGCAGGACGGAAAATGTTTCAATTATACCATCCACTCGTTGAGCTGAATTCTGTGCAAAGGGGTAAGGAGCCAAACATGTGGTGGCAATGTGGTGCCTGTTTGATGGGATGATATCATGGTCAGGGGCAGGTAGATTTTACACAATGTGCAGTAGAATATACGTGAAGTGGGCAGGTAGGAGAGATGCTTTAAAAAAAGACACAAAGGAAGAAGAGGAGTTGGTTGGCTGTTTGCTGGTTCTTCCTGCCAAAAGGGAGAGAAGTAAGATTGCAGAGAGAAGGGGTTTTCTGTCTGCGTACAAGACCAGAGATGAAACAGGCCTTTCCTGCAGAAGCTGAGAAGGAGGGTGAATCCGAGTCCAGCAGCCAAGGGCACACAGAGCCTGTTCTTCAATGGTTTTGCAAACTATTCATACATTTTTAGGTGAGCATCCAGTACTAAGTGAGGGGCGTGTGTATGGAACTGCCAAAAAAGTATACTGATTATTCAAAAAAAGGGTCAAATAAGCATCAGGGAAGCTATTTCATGTTCCACTTTTTCCTGTGCTAAGTTAGCTGTCTGTGAAAGGAAATAAGCCGCTAAGAGCAGTGGCTTTCTCAAGGTTAGATATACAAATGTGTGTGTTCTGCCTAGTTTAGAACAGTGGGTGAGCAGCAGTATTGTCACTGGGCAGACACAGGGAAGTTTTCGCCGGGTGTGTGAGAAGCAGAAAGTGTTCTAAATTGCATCATTTTGACAGTTTATGAAACCGGCATGTGTCAATAAATGAGTGTACATTCCTTTGCTTTTAGCTCACCTACAATGCTCAATGTTCAATGATGGCATATCATGTTTCCCTGTGCGTATTTTGTTCTGGTCATGAAGACAATTTATAAATCATTTTATGAATAACAATGGCTGTGCATGGCTATTCTCTGTCTGACTCATTATTAATGTAAAGTGTAAAGAGCTGTGTTTGGTAAACCACATGTTATAATTACATACTTTTTCATTCAGTATAATCATACTGAACCACAAATGCAATACAAATAAGGTAGAGAAACTGTGTCTCTAGTGAAATTCTCAGTCCTGTTGTTGCCCCAGCAAGTGATCCCAAAGTGAATTTAGCCCCATGTTTGTGGCAAGCTAGAAACCCAAAATACCGTACAAGTGTAACATTATATTTAGCAATTGAATGTGTTGGATACAGAATGCTGTGAGATTTGCTATGCGTGTGCATATGTGGTTGCTGGCATTGACTGAACACAGCTTTGGATTAATACAACACAAAGGAGAGTGCAGCACTAAAGGGTGAAACAGGCAATGTGTAAAAAGACCTGACTATAGCTGGTGGCTCTGCAATATTTCTGGTATGGATGGAAGTAAATAAGTTTAATTTAATTAATTTGCAAAGCACAATTGATTTCCATCTCTGTCTCCAGGACACAAATAAGCCCAAATAGGAAGACAGATATGATTATCTCTGCGTGTTTAATTATGAGAGCTTATTTAGCCCTGGACATTTGAGTAGATCATATATGAAATTTCCAGTCTATTAGCCGTCTATGAACACATTTTATTAAATAGAATAATGCCAACAATATAATTAAAAACAAATAAAAAGTGATCCAGGAAGTGATGCAAACAATTCAATAGATATACAGTACATGTGTTCTATGTAATGTCTGTAATTTCCCATCGGATATGCCCATACCAGAGAGGGACGAAAAAAGAGCTTAAAAACCAAAAGTACATATTACTACATTATTTACCGCACAAACCAATATATTTTGAGCATACGCTGCTCATGAAAACATGTGCATTGTAGGGCTATGCCATGACAAGGAAGAGCTATTACAATGTGGTTTAGAGTTCTAATACTTTTCCTTACAACAAATTATTTTACCAAATATCCAATATGGCTTTCATGCCCCGGCGGGGGTTGGACATGGCCGGTAACTGCCCACCAGCCTGAGCAAAGTGAGGTCCTCAGCTTGGGCTGTGGTGCACTACTGGCTATGTCGACCCCACTGCCAAGGCGTGAAAACCAATTGCACCCTGGGGTTCATTTGGGGCTCAAATGACTTTCTTTTTTTCCCCTCTGGAGATACATGCTGCTTGTGCAGCCAATCTCCTGAGGGGGTAAAAATTGAAAAAATGAAAAAAATATCCCCACCACGCCATAGGGAATTAGGAATTAATCTCTGATAGTAGCCATTTATATGGCTGCGGCTAGAGCGGGAGCTCAAAGCTCTGGTCCCGCTGGTAAGTGTGGAGGGGCAGGTGTGAAGCGGAGGGAGAGTGGTGGAGAGGCGTTGGGGTATAGGGAGGCAAGCGGGAGAGGATGTTTTGCATTACGTCTTCCTTTTCCGAAAGGGGAAAAGAAAATTCCAAAAAGCTGCATGGCTCAGAGGAAGAACTGAAGAACTGTGAGAAAAGCTAAAACAAGGACACAAAGAGAAGGGTGTTAACTTCAAGGTGGAAAAATGTATGTTGGAACTCAACAATCACTACACAGCCAAGACAGAGTTTGCATTGTTTCGAGTTCGACAAAAGTCCTTTGAGCAAGGTGGTAAGTCTGGAGTACTGCTATCCTACCCACTTAAAAAGTGACAGACTATAAAAATTGCACAAGTATAGAAGACAAAAATGACAAAGTGAAACAAAATCAGAAAAATACATTAATGCTACAATCAAGTATTTTATGAAGCTCAATGCAAACACCAAGAACAAAGCTAAGAGGAAATTGAACTATTTTGGAACTGCTCAACACACCGAAATAGACTGAGGCTGATTTCACCAGATGGGCAAATCTATGTGGATTAATTAGGTGTTGTAACTGAGGAAATGAAAAGTACAAAGTTACTGAGTGATTTCTACAAGGTATTCAAGGACACACTCACACTACTGCTGCAGATGCTGTATTAAGAAAACTTGAGTCATGTCTTTGACAAAGTCACAAAAGAACTCAAAGTGTGTATAGTATCATTTCCATGAGTAATGGTAAGCGGCCAGCTCTCTCAACATGTCAGCATGAGAAAAGTTATGAACCCAAGTTGCCCACTCTTGCCCCTTCATTTTACATTTACATTGAGCTGCTTATTATTGTTTATGCAATCCAGACGTCATGGTTTATGCTCTAATAAGATATCTCTAATGTACTGATGATTACTGAATAAAACCTGTTAAAAAAGGCAGCGTATGATTATTGTGGCGAGTCAGTAGAAGGGCACTGATTCATTACCGACATGGTGTATATTATTCATTAAGGAAAAGGATAAAGCCTAACATTTGCTATCTCTATGCGTGGGTTGTCCCTGCCTATGTTATAAACTAAGGTGCTTATCAGTCAGTCGTGAATGTTCGACAAGGAATAGGTCTGTTGTCCAAAACTACCCTTTTCTGACCCTACCACTATGAAAACTAACTCATCTGGAGAATTACTCCCTGCTCTTAAGGGTACTTCTAGAACCAGTCTTTCAATACAGGATTTGAAAGTAATCTATTGAGAAAGACTCCACTCTTCTCAGGGTACTTCTAGTACCCTTTTTCAATTTATGATTTGGGAATAGTCTCTTGTAACTTTTTCCATTAAACTGTTCAATTCCTCAACTGGGTTATTTAGCTTTCCCTTCCCTTGATTCATCCCTCTTGGAATTCTCTTATTAGTTCTCCTTTCTGGTCTGTGATTCTCAGCGTACCCTTTTGAAACTTACTTAATATGTGTTTCAATTGCCTATTTTCTGTAGGTTCATTTTCATATATTGTGTCCTATCTCAGTTTATTTTGGTTTTGTATAGGATGTCAAGCTATCTTCCCCCTTCTCCCAGGGTATTCTTATACATTCTTCTCTTCTCAGAATATTTAGTTGTTCAAAAGTTATTTCTATAAAGTGATCACTCTTATACTTCATTTGTTTTACATTTGACTGCAAGGAATACAATAAGCAGTGTCACATAGCAATTTGCAATGCAAATCTATGGCTTTGCTAATTAAATTGACACTTAAGTAGAAAAGATTGCTATTTAAGTTACCCGGTTCAATGAAAGCAAAGTGCACCCTCCATTTCTCTCTTGCTCTCAGTGTTCTCTTCACCCTATTTTCTCTGTCCAATGCAAGTTTAAAGGGGCTAATGGAGAGAGAATGCAACAGTAATAATCTCCTTGACTCTTTAGAGCCAAAGGGCTGTGTGGCAGTGCAAGGCAAGAATTTGTTTTTTCTTTTTCAAATAATTGAAAACCAGAAGTAATCAGGGTGATACTTTTAGTACACTAACTGTATCCTATCTGGCAAAGACCAGTTTGTGTTCATGCAATTACATTTCTACACATTTAAGTTGTCACATACTACATAATTACAGTATTACTACTGTAAAATGCAACATTGTCTACATGCTTTATAGTACCATTTAAATTAGTATATTTAAATCTCACAGTGCAAACTATACTTCATCTTGTTGGGGAAGATGCCTCACATTGATAAGTGAAGCCCATTGAACATGTACATGATTATGCAACCAAATGCTTTTGAAGGCAGTCCTAGTTCTATGACCTGCTGGTTATATGCATCTGTGCAATTGGTGCTCAACCCATGAGCTGATCCCAGACACCTTGACATTCTATCTTTTCATTATTTTGCTTTATACCAGCTTACCTGAAAGTGAGATGGCAGCAAACTACAATCTTCCACCTAGTTTGCACAGTTCTCTGACTGCTACGCCATCCACTCTGCTTAGTCTCTTACTTTCTTTCCTCTTACGTAATGGATGCACAAAGCTTGATAGAGGTTTTTGTGAAGTAGTAATCAATAGTTCCATCCTGTCTGTACATCTACAAATCTACTGCCATACCATACTCTGCAGTTACCCTACAGGGCTCTCGATGGTCTGATTATGATTGCATTATATAATAGCATCTGCAAGAGAGAGCAGGCCTCACTTTTATCAGAGCCTTTTTACCATATCTATTTATTTGTTTCCATTCATGCAGCTAACGTTTTACATTTTACAGACAGTCATCCAGACCTCGCAAAGCCTACTCGCCCACTTGTATAGTCGAGCAGATTTAATGAAGGGCGAGTACCATTTGCCGGGGATGTTTGAAACTTTTATGTAACATTTACTTTGCAGTAAATGTTAAACATTTCACCGTACATGACTGGCAGCAGTGTCCCAAACTTAAAGTGGGTTTGTGGTGACATGCAGCCTTTTACAAAAGCACATTTAGATTTTTTGTTATCCGTTTCCATGTGTCGAGTACATTTCTTTTCGGTCTAGTAGGTAAACTAAGTTACTCGACCTGCAGGTCTAGTGGAATTTTAAAGTATTTGCAAGTTCTGACACATCTCACTAAAGTCTTACTTCAGCTGTACAGAAAAATGTTGTATTGATGCTCATTTCATGTCTTGGGTACAAATAATTTCTGGTGACATTACAACTATTAGTATATCATTATAATTATAATTGTTTTTTATGACAGTGCTAATCTAATGGGTTTTTTTGCTCACCAAGAACATTTTAATAAGCAAACTCTGCTAATTAATTTTTAAAAACGAATTTATGCCTTGCTCTGCTCCAGATTTCATACTGGGATGAGTTGGCTGGGTGATATAATGATTCCCTTGGGTCCAGCTGGTCTACCGTTCCTCCCGTTACCTTCCTTGCAGTAAGAGAATGTCTGTGGGAGCCTTCTTCCTTGCAGCCCATTGTTCGGTTCATAAACCGCCGTTGTCTCTCCTGCTCCGGAATCTACTTGTATTCTCCAGGCCATGCTGTACTTCTGTGGCTAACCACACCGGCTGTGGGCTGCTAATGCTGGCGGTATCAGCAATGTTGTTTGGATGTTCTCCAAAATCCATGCTGGCGCAACTGCTGCAGCATTTGTATGGTGGAGAGGAAGGAAGGTGGCAGAATTGCAAGTTGTGTTCCTCCCCTCCTTTCCGCCACACAAATTATTGAAAATGTGGCTTAGTGGAGGGTGTTAGAACCATACTCAAGGCTTTTATGCCTTCCATTCACATTACACATAATAAAAGATGAGCTCCTCAGACATTGGACAAGCCTACACTTTGCAAGTTCGAATGCAGGCAGGACCGACTCAGTCCTTTCTCCTTCAGAGATTTTTACAAAATGTGATATTATTGTTTAAACCACAAACACAACTCCATCCTCTTTCCAGATACACCACTGATTTGCTTCCTAGTGAGGCTTGTGCTTTATAAATCCCATACATACATATGTTCACAGGTATCAAACTATGGGCAAGATGACAGAATAATCTTACTGGTTAATTTACACACGGAATAAATGAGTCGAAGTATTATCCTTTTCATAGTTTTGGTCGTTCTGTTGACATGTGTGTGCTTGAGCATTTAGTGTACTCTGGAGTCAACGTTCTCATTGACAGAAGAGATGATAAAGGTGGGGGTGATTGTTCCCTTCTCCCCGTCCTGCAGTACTGGAATTGCAGCGTCTCTTGCTGCACTAAAAACAACAAAAAGCACATCACCCTGTTCCCATTTCCGGTCACTGTAACAGAAATTAAATGACTTAATAAGGTAAGAGGAGGAAATGAATGCGGAGTGCACCAAGCTACTAGTCTAAAATACAGCATAAATGAAGAGAAAACCAAAGAAATCAAGAAAGCGTCTGGGAATAGAACCCCTTAAAGGACACAAATTCAAATATACAAATTAAAGTAAACAAAGCACGTAAATACAATTTATAAGGTAATATTACATCATGGTCTGACCTTGCTGAACACACACACATGGGAAAAGCTGGCTGTCAGTGGCATAAGGCACATCCTAGCAGCCCCTGCAGCACAGGGGTAAGCACTGAAGGATGAATATTGGAGTGGCCTATGGCTAGTGGGAATCAGACCACATTTGCAGCCCCCTCTCTTAAATGTGTGCTACGGTACACCACTGCTCACTGTTACAAGCTGTTGATCGGATTTGTAATTTGTGCTACTGGACTATTACAATCTATAGAAGAGCGGGGTACCCCTAGACAACAGGAACTGGAGCATTAATACATTAAGCTACACAAGAAATATTCCGGTTGGCAATCATACTTGATAATACATAGTTCAACAATTTAAATTACAATGAATGTGGTGTTATACCCGTCCCACGGGCATCACCAGGGGTAACAGCCGGGGGCCCAACTAAACTGCCCTCAATTCGCTCAGGCAGTTAACGTGGACCCTGTGCCATTACCCCCTGGTGATGTCCGTGGAACGGGTACATAAGGCCATTATCCTGTCCCAGGGGCTGGAACAAGGCTAATTTACAGTATTTTCTCTCTGTGAATGGGGTGCCTCATGGCATCCTGTTCACGGAACAAAAATACTGTTCCAAGATGGCTGCCATGGAAAGGGAAGGCGGGGCTCTGTAGGAAGCCCCTCTTCCCTTTCCATAACGGCCGACGGGAGCAGAGGGGAAGGCGCGAATGCAGCGGTGAGTGCCGCCACAGCTGAAATAAGGTAAGGTGGGCGGAGGGGGAATAAAAAATAAATTCACGGGGGCCGAAGGTGGGGGATGATGGCATAGGGGTAGCCGGTCATCTGGCGGCATGAAACGCAGGATTTCAGTGGCAGATCAAGCCTGGGTTCCTAGCAACCTTATTGGCTAGCTCCCCGTGCTAACAAGCACGATGAATGAGAGCAACATCAGCCACATCAAAATACATTCAGATGGTTCTTAATCAAAATCGATTTAATAAAAAGTATGTAAATTCAAATAAATTAGAAAGAACAATGTTACAAGCAATTGTGCAAACAAATGGTTGAGCAAGGTGCACATGCCAGAAGTGAATGTTAACGTGAATAAATTCCCAGATCACAGAAAATCATAAAATGAATGTTTATAGTTACATATTTATTTACAAGAGCTTTGACAGAACACACAATCAACATGCAAGAAAAATATTTATCTGATATACCAAAAAATAAATACAGAAAAGTCTCATGTGTTTTAATCCACTGGATAGAAGACGGGAGAGTCTGCCATAGACAGCTGGGAAATATAGTAGTAAGGCCCAGTGCTGAACCGTGGCTAGCACCAGAAGGGGAAACTCCTCTGAAGTCGAATTGAGAGGAGATAATTGGGCTAAACTCTGGCAATGGGATTAAAGGGCATGGTCGACGTTATGGACGTTTCAGTAGCAGCTTATTATTTCTTCCCCAGGACCTGGATTTTAATGGTGAGGACCCTGTGTAAGCAAAGAGTAGACTTGTTTTTAAAGGTAAGCTTGCGAAGCAACTTTTGGGTTGATATCACCTTGTGACCCCCGCGACCTAATTACTTGCAAATTTTCAAGCTGTCGCATTGGTGTGCCATTAGAGCGGAGACTTAGAGTTCCTTAACTCTGCTTGTATAATGAAAGACCAAGTTACTAAGGCAACGCCTTATTACTGCGCCAGAAAAAGATCTTGGAAACCAAAGAGTTTTGTACTGTGGAAGTTTTTATTGTTAAATTTTGTGTGTCGCCCTATAGATTACACGTGTTTCGGCGTACCGCCTTTCTCAAATCAGGGCATGTCTGAGTTTATAAAATCATATGCGATAATAGCAATTGCATAATCACCAAGCACCATCACCCATTTTGGCAAACAGATTAAAACGTTCAAAATACATTGAAAATAAACACAAAAGGTGTGATTGAAATAAGCATATCATGGAAATAACATTTTTACGTATGTATATTCCAATTTTAGGTTTTAAGTTCACAGAGAAAAAGGGGTGGGGAATGGAGGAGGATAAAAAGGTAAGTAGAAATCAAACAGGGAGAAAGGTAAGTAACTCTCAATGAATTAATTTTTATTTTTAGCTATTTTTACCGTGAAAAAGAAAGCTTTCTTACCCGAATATTGCTTATTTCTAAGGTCAGATGAAACTGCCATAACTGGGATCAATCCAAACTGAGGGGTAAGGGGGAAGGAAGACAAAGGTAATTGTATTTAGGTTTTTTAGTAATACCGTAATCAAGTCATGTCTAGCGTTGCATCTAAAGCGCATGGTTTAGACTGTAATTAAAGTCTGTCATTTGGCCGCAATGCTTGGCAGACTTGCAGAGGCATTATTGGAACTTTGCAAGTAAATCCGTTGTTTGACAAATTTTTGACAAATTTTTAATGCAGCCGTGCAATTATTATCGTATTCTTATAGCAAATGACGGATTTATAAGGCATGTGGGTGCTTAATTAAACTCATGTTTTCTCTGTCATTGAAAGCCGTAGTTAAAAGATCTACCGTGACATAACTAAAACACGTTTGAAGCGTGTTTTTCAAAACGTGCTTGTTGTGCTACAATTCGAGTAGACACTTCCACCATCACCCTGGTGTGCATTCATGTGCTTTAATAGTCGCATCGTGTTGTGGTTGGTCCTGTGAGCGGGTGGGCTTTAAGGACCCCAGGGCTTACCTCCAAATTAACGTTCTCGCGTCCCGCGTCTACGGCAAAATATGGTTGTTGCCTCTGTATGTTGCTATGCAATAAGGGAATGAATGACACCTAAAGTCCTTTGTCTATGTCAGTAGTGAAGGAAAGATACTCAGGTTACTCGAGCAGCCATATTGGAAGCTACGACGTATGTATCTACCTGAAGAAATGATATTTGTGATTACACTGTCGGGATAGCAGGCAGTGTGGTCCTTGTAAATGTTTTGTTGTGTGTGGCAGTCACATATTACTGATAGAGAGTTGAACGCCCGCACTTAAGCACAACAAGTAACTCGGGCTGTGTTTAAAATTAATTGGCATCTCCATAAAGAATCAAGCGGCTTATTAAGTCCTCTTTGAATTGAAAAACCAGAGCGGAACGGTTGCCTGATGAGGGCCTATATCTATTAAGCAAACGGATTAGCATGCTTAGTGCTCCAGTGTTTTTCTTGTAATTTTAAGTGATGCATTGTGGGAGTCGTAGTTAGCATCAGTAATGCTACGTACTGAGAAATGTTCGAGTTTACTTGAAAATCTCATGTTAGTCCCCTGATAAGGTTCTAGTGGTCTCATTATGTTAGAAAAATGCTCATAACAATTACTGCTAGCATTATACATGTATAAGGCGTAAAATGATCATAATGCATAATCAAACATAATCAAGAGACAAGAGACTGTATACATTTAGTAATTGCTATACAATCTTCAGTTCCTGATTACAGGAAGTACGACATCTCATTGTCAGTGTTTAGACCTGTTTCGACACTTCTGTACCTGCAAATATATCTGGCCTCTTCACGGCGAAAAAGCAGTTCCTGATAACTGCCCCTGGGTCCCAGAGTTACTTTTTTCAAACCTATGAACCTGATGTCTTTTTTGTCTTGCAGTTGGTGTGTTTTGTGCCAATGTTCAGCCAACGGTAAGTTCTTGTCTTGGCTACCAATTGTTGAGAGGTGCTCCCTAATCCTTGTCCGCAGTTCTCTAATTGTGCTGCCGATGTATGTTAGTTTGCAAGTGCATATAATAGCATAAACCTCATATTTGGTGCGGCAATTGATCTGTTCTTTTATTTTGGTTAGAATACCGTTGTTGTCTCTGTATACATCTGTGCTAGTTATTGCATACCTACACATACTGCAAGTTCCACATTATCTGAACCCTGGTTTGGGGTCATCTAGCCAGGTTGGGCTTTCTCTTTAATCTTCTCTGGTAATAAGGACAGTCTCAGGCTTGTGCTAAGTGTTCTTGCTCTTCTATAGATAATTGAAGGATAATCATGTAGAAAGATCCCCACGTGCGGATCGAGTTTAAGCAAATGCCAGCTTTTTTTAAGGATTTTTTTGATCTCATGGTTATTGGCACAGTAGGTCGTAATAAATTGAACCTTGTTGTCTTCACTGTGTTTACTCTTTTTGATCAAGGTCTGGCTCCTTGGTATTAATTCTGCCTTTTCCTTGACAATTTTTATGCTTGTTGATGAGTAACCTCTGGCTTTGAATTGGTTGGTTAAGAGGTGGCATTCCTCCTTAAAGTGTAAAGAATTAGCACAATTCCGTCTCGCTCTTATGAATTCTCTTTTGGGGATGTTTCTGATTACTGGTTCATGGTGACAGCTGGTGGCAAACAGTGTTGAATTCACTTCTGCATCCTTACGATAAGTTCTCGTTATAAGTCGGTTGTCCTTAGTTGAAATTGTTGTCTCGAAAATTGATCTCTGATTGACTACTTGTTCCTGTGAATTGAATACCCCAGTTGTTGTCATTAGTCTGCGTTCTGAAGTCTTCCAATTCTTGTAGTGTACCCTTCCAGATGAAAAAAACATTGTCAATATATTGTGTCCATTTGATGACATTGTTTTTATAGGCATCTGTTGTGTAGATCAAGAGGTCCTCAAACATGCCCATGATCAGGTTGGCCAATGCAGGGGCATATTTTACGCCCATGGCCACGCCTCTGATTTGTTTGTAAAATTGGTTTTCAAAGATAAAGATGATGTTGTCTAATATGGCCATGAGCATTTCTTTGATCATGCACACGAATGGAAAATAGGATGCTGACTCATTCTTGAATGTATAAGTTATTGTGTCCAGTGCCAGGCTGTGCCCAATTGAGGTATATAGCGCTCTAACATCCCAAGTCGCTAAATAGTAGGTTGAGTGCCATTCAATTTCTTCTAACATTATTATTGCAGATGTAGTGTCCTTCAAATAGGCTTGAGTTGCTTGTGCTCTTGGTCATAATATGTTGTCAAGATATTCTGCTAAAGGCTCTGTTACCCAGCCTTTTCCACTGAGAATGGGTCTCCCCTCTGGGACATTGATAAAGGGCTTGTGGACCTTCGGCAGGAAGTAAATGGTTGGAATTGTTGGTTTAGGGACAAATAGGAAGCTTCTTTCTTCATCTGAAATGAGCCCTTGACGGTGCCACCCTTGAATTAGGTTGTTCAGATCGGTAATGATATCCTTCTTAGGGTTAGATGGCAATATTACATAACAGTTCGGTGTCTCCAGGTGTTGTTGTGCCATTGTGATGTAATCTTGTCTATTCATTACAATGATGTTCCCACCCTTATCCGCTTCCTTAATGACTATTTCTTTGTTGGTTCTTAGAAGTTGAAGTGCTTCTTTTTCTTGTATTGTGAGGTTTTCTTATTTGCCTTTTTTGGTTCTGCCCTTTCTATTCTGAACTTTGTACAAATCCCTTGTCACTGATTTATAGAATGCATCTATCATGTTATCCGGAGCAAGGCAAACAAGAAAACCTCACAATACAATCTGAAAAAAGGAACTTGTTGTACACCCCAACCGCGTGATTTCATCACGCTGGGAGGAGGAGCAGTCTTGTGCTCAGTCAGGATGGGGAAGAAATCAAGAAACCTCTCAGCCAAGCACAATGGATTATCTGGAGCTAAGACGGTATCTTTGGGCGTCTGAGTACTAAGGAAGGGAAGTACTTTGTTTTCGCCTGTGTCATTTTGAAAAGGTTCTTAAGTATTATACTGTCATTGGGAATTTACCTTCCTGGAAGGAGGGATAGTATATTTGCAGAATGACACATTGCTATGTTGATCATTGAGAAGAATGTAGTACCTCTTGCTAGTGGTCTAAAGTGAGTAGCAGCATTAGATAACAAAGTACATTTGGTTTAAAGCTGATAAGGATTCAATATAATATGCCTTTAGTTTAACTTGATTAAAGAATTTTAGCACATGGCTTCAACAAGGACTTTCTGCAATTGAGCTTTAATTTTACCAGTGCAATTCTGGTCTAATATGGGTTATGCAATTACAACCATGTACATGCTGTGAGTAATTTCTGGTTATAATATTGTGTTCAGCTCTTGAATTTTAGTGCGTTGATAAAAATGCAAGTTGTGAAGTTGAGTATGGACTTGAGGGAGTGTTCTAGAATAGCATGTTTGAGGTCTTTCAGGTTAGAGCTGTGATCAGCTAAGGACTTGTAACTAAACATTTGATAGGATGAAAATTGTTTCATATGCTTGAGAGCTTATTCAGCATCTGGGCAGAATGTTGATAGTGCTAAAATAACCCATTTGGGGAATTTCAGTTTAGGGCTTCAAGCCAGCCATGGACTCTTAGCAAAATGTTTTAAGGATGTTGGCTGCTGCATCTGCTACATGGGTGTATATTTAACATACTGTGGAGCTGAGAGTTCTGGAAAGTGTTGTTTCTTGGAATTCCATATGTGTTCTAATATTGACATGTTTTGGGAAAGTGTGGGGGTATGTCTGCACCAGGAATCTGGGTGTGGTATGGTGGTTAGACACCACTTGTGGTGTGGACCCACGAAGAGATGTGTTGCGGTATCTGCAGAGCAGCACCGCTCATTAAAAAGGTGTGTGTGTGTGTGTAGTTGATTTCCCTCAGTAGCAAGGAGAGGGGTTGATGTTGAGTTTACTAAACCCTAGCAGAGAAAGGGGTGTGTCCTCTTCATTGTTTAGAGTTACACATCTTGTAAAAAAGGTGCAGAGTGAGAGGTGTGCAGTATGGGTTTTGATGTCTAGTCATACATGTTGTCGTTCTCTAAAGGAGTGTTGCTTGGTGAAAGGTGCATTCTCGCTTTGTTTGAGGTTAAAGACATATGGCTTCCACTTGTCTTTGTTTTCCCGCAGAGAAGTTTGTGCACTCAGCGTGCGGCTGATATCGGTCATGGTAAATGAGTGATGTGTGAGTGCGACTGATGTTTGCCTTTTGTGAAGAAGGGAGATGTGTTGTGATGTGCTTTGTTGTGATGCGGTGAGATCTATAAGGAAGTGGGATGTGTTTTATAGTGCTTGGGATGGATGTAGAATCCTGGTGATGTAAGAGAGAACGTTGGGTGTGACTGAGAGAATGTTACTGTGTGAGTGAGATAATGTGTGCAGCTAAGGTTCTAGAGACAGGCAGCTGGAGAGCTCCTGCCGGGGTGATGGGAGCCAGTGGTTATCTCTGTAACAACTTAATGTAACTGACTGAAGATGTGATAACGAAACTGTGCTGGAACCTACCTGTGTGACTGAGGATCCTACTTCATTTCACATGCCTTAACGGTATGTGAGTTACAAATCGTTCATAGTGTTGGCCGGTAAATAACAGCACAGGCAACCTACAAGAGACCGAATAAGCATGCCATAGTTATAGCTGGACACTGACTAACCAGAGACTCTTATTAGTCTCTCATTGATTGCCTGATTGATTGCTGTTTTCCCCTTGACATCTATTTGTATAATGGCTGTATCACTGCGCTTCGGATAAAGAAATACTTTGTGCTTCATTAAGAATTTGGTGATGTGGTAAATAAAGTGGCGGTAATGGAACCTTAACTGCGCCACCAAATCAGAGTTTCAAAATTGAAACTCACAAAAAATGGGTATCAGGTAATAATGTCCCCAACAAAAATATCGGCGTAAATATGGCCGTTTGGTTCGCCATAGGCAATATTTTTATTGGGGATATTATGTGGGATGCAGGGGTTGCGGGGATGTCCCCCGCAGGGTCCATTGTGAATTTCGCTGCAAAAATATGGCGATATTTTTGCGTCGAAATGATCACATGGAACCAAAAAATGCATGCGGTAATACCGCGTACAGTAAAATGCCATTTCCAATTGGAGTGTAAAATAGGGACTAACTGCAGGGTCTGCATCACTCTGAAACATTCGGACCCAGTGACGGTAAAAAGTCATACCGCCAAACACTTAATGAGGACCATTGTGTCGGTGCTACAGCAAAATTAAATCTCAGCATGCGTTATGTAATAGGCCTGCTTTTGTAGGTTGCCCATGCTCTTTTGAAGGCGAAGCTTTCTTTGAGATCTCTTCTTTCCATGGCTTAAGACTTTGCAAATAAACATGTTCAAACCAGCTCCAGATATTTCCTTTCCAATGTGTTTGCACCTCACAATAGTTTTTGCATTTCCCTGTATATTGTTTTTGCTTTTGTCCAACCAAGCCTGTTGAGGTATAGCTTGCACGGTGTGACCTAGTAGGGCAAAATCCCCCCTCCCCGAAACAAAAGAACGAAGAACTGATTGGCTTGGCACAGTGCACAACAGTGTAGCAGAAGGCTGGCTGTGTGTGGACAAATATATCTAAGTTTCTTCTGGTGCGTGACTCTGGAGGAGGGTTTGAAGCATTGTGTCATGGGATATGGTGCACGCCACCTGTTCACGGCTATGTGCAAGAGTAAGACATCCGTTTCAGGGTGGCACATCTAATCCGCCTCTCCCCCCAGGCGGAAAACACTCACAGAAAATACTCTCCTTTTCTTGGAATCAACGCTAGCAATGACTGACATGGCTGTCTTCCAAACATCTACATACAAAAAATATATTACGGCAGGGTTTAAAAGGGCACAACTTTGTACAACAACTGCTGCTTCTGATGGACCCTCATAAAAGGTCCCCTGCATTAGAAGTTACATAGACAGATGGACAGCCTGCCTGGGCTCTGCTTTTAACACACAATGATGTCAGGGGACAAATCGAGGCTAGACCTGAGTAGGTGTACAGTGGACTATGTCCTCCGGGGCCTGTGGAGGGAGATCGGGAGTACCGAGCCACAAGCAAGGTCTTGTGCTGGGCTTTACTTACCTTTTGTTTTTATCATCGTTTGATCTCATACACACATCTGCATCTCAAAGCCTCACAAATCCTCAGTTGTGAGCAGTTTAGTAATTCCTGATTTTAACCTAAAATCACTTTGCATTCTGGTAGTGGTAGTTCCACATATATAAAGGGAAAAAAACATTGCAAGTTCATTACATCAATTGAAAACTTCATGAGCTTAAACCCAAGGCCTGCAGAACACCACTGGAGGTCCCTGCATTCTTTTGTAAATTGGTGTGAATGATCAGAAGGTGACGTTAAATGGAAAATGTTGGCAGTAGTTTGCCAACATTACTATGTTCCATGGAATTCCGCATGTACTCCAATGGATTTGCTTTCCATGAAGTTTACTTTTGTCTGACAGAAGACACATATTTTTTGTATTGCCAATCAATCGCATTGATCCAAAGGGGCATGGTACAGTCCCATTTACTAAAAGTGGCTGGCATTGTGTGGTAATTAGGATGACAAGTACCACTGTAGTCTTCGGTATGCTCATACACCTTTATTACCGTTGCTCATAGACTCTGTGCGAGATACATCGGCATCCCATCCAGCCAGTATCAATCTCTCTCTGTACCAGCTCCACACAAACCTCCTACATCACTACTCGCTATCAACATTCCAACCACTCTACCCCACGAGTACAAGTACACATCACAACACTTATCCCTCCCCATAAGAACCGCAAGAACCGTAAGAAGAGCAACAACAAATTGATACCTCAAGAACCAAAATTTATAACACCCCTTCCCCTGTTATGCGATCCTGAGACACCCCATAGGAAACAACAGAACGAAAGAGGAAACCTACAACCAAAATGGAAAAATACCTCCATCAACCACCGCACCTGCCGACAATGTGTGGCCACCACGCATTCGACCGGTAAGCCCACCACTCCTACCAAGCAAATAAACGACACATAACAGCAACAGAGCTACCCCACCAAAAGGCAACCCAACGAGAACCATACCAATAACAATACCAATCAGCACTCCATCTACCCACGCAAAAATTAACAGAAACCGCCCCATGTGAGGCCCAATAGCAGGTACCAAGAAAACCCCTACTCAAACTCTGTACCAAATACCCACTAACTATCTCCCACAACAACAAACACAGAACTAACCGGGCACCAACCAATGAGAACGAAAAACAATAAAACGAACATCCACCGGTCCCGAGCTGCCCCTCATAACTGGGCCTGCCACGCCCACTATCCAGTCAAACAACAACTTTAACTAACTTCCTAAACCGACAGTGCACCAACATCCTTCCACCCCGAGCTGCCCCACGGGACCTCAAGCCTGCCACGCCCAAGCACGAACCAACCCTAACCAGGGCAACAAAAAGCACTGTGAAAACAAAATCAAAATATCGAGGCTGAGTACCCCAAAAGGAAATACACCTAACACGGGTTACAAAGGAACATACAAAGTACTTTATTTTATACTGAATTCAGTTACGAAGAACAAAGCAAAATCAGATAGCTATCGGCCCTCAGTGCAACACAGCGAACTCCAGCGTGGTTCAGTGAGAGACGCTGTACATTAGAATGCATTGATCTTTGATACTTTTCACGAGCACGATGTCCAACCCAACTTCGGGTTAATAATCCGCTAATACTTCACCGATCTAGGGTTCATGCCGAGTCTCGCATATCCACATGTAACTGGTTTGCTTTTAATACATATATCAACAAACCTATATGGCAACTGTGTATTCTGGGATTTTCCATGCAGGTCTTCTCAAACATTAATACAATATAGTTAAACAAGTATTCTACGTTCAGTATTTGAATACATTGTTCTTAACATATGCTCGTACGGCAACTGTGTATTCTGGGATTTTCCATGCAGGTCTTCTCAAACATTAATACAATGTAGTTAAACAAGTGTTCTACGTTCAGTATTTGAATACATTGTTCTTAACATATGCTCGTGGATTAGTTTCATTGCACGAGTAATCCATTACACACAGGTCAACGAAGGACAAGGTCTCAGTTCACGACCTCAACAAGTGGCCTGCAGGCAAGTTACATATTAGCTACATACAGAGGTCAAGACGGCCATGTTGTATTTCGGAATGACATCGTCCACCATTTTAACTCACAGGGTGACTTTGCAAAGCGAACCAAAAATGGCAGATTGACCTAAAATGGTGGCTTACATTGATTTAAGGTCAGGAACTTGCAACACAGTCTTTTTTGCAAGCGACTTACAAGCAACTTGGTGTAGGCCAATATAAATATATTCATTGCAATAGGAGGCATGATATAATTTCTCTTTTGACAAACCCTCCTTTTGGCCTATGCCAAGTGCTAAACTACTTCTGATCTCCTTGCAAATAACTCCAGGCATCAGCGTCCATGCACCCTGAATCGCTGTCGGAAATATCTATTGCCATTAGATCATTCGCTAAAATTTCTTTCAACACATATTCTTTGGAAGTTTTATCTGGGGCATACACTTCATGTCCTATCGTACCTATCGCTTGTGCGCAACACCCCCTAGCATCGAACATATACTAGGTAGACACTGAATACAGCAACAAAGAAACAACAGAATTCCCAAAATAATCAGCAAGATCGAAAGTACCTTCCAACCCCAAGATCGCAAGAAGTCCCAGAACCAAGCGCTAAGATCCCAGTTTCCCTCGGGAACATGCACTTCTGAACTAAGGACGTGCAGATTCTGTATTGCCTTTAAGATGGTTGGGGAGGAATCTGGTACGAAAACACAGCAAGCGGACACCACTAATTTACACACTCCACCACTTTCAGCCAGAATGACATATAATGCCATCCGGTTCTGAAGCGCTACTAGTCTGATCGCTTTCTGTTCTAATGTCATATTATAGAGTATGTCCGTGGTCCGGTTGATGGTTCTCTCCAGTACTCTCGCTAGTCTTCTGATATCTTTCGGAATTTGCTATCTGCCCCCAAAATGGCACAACTGATTTTGCTATATCTCCCAAGATTTGTGCTGGAGTGTCACCATTCTCGTCCCACCGTGGACGAGCCTTTGAAACTTCTATTGTACTAGCTATAAACACGCCAGGTAACAGGATCCCTAAATAACAGGTTCCCTGCCAATCCCTGGGCAACCTTACCGCAGACAAAGTAGACAGGTTCGCCTACATACAAAGGTCTGTTTTCCCCAGTCAAATTGGCACAACCTAGAAAATCTCACATTGACTGCGTACCATTCCTCTGTATGCAAAAAGAAACTGAATCGGGGCTATGGTTGACAGTATAAGAAGGAGGCATGGCATCCTTATTGCCTACTGGAGTCATCTTAAAGGAAATCAAAGATTGGAAAGGACGGGATAGTCTATCAGAAGGCCTAATAGAAGCAACGTTAGGTTTACTCCTATTTGCGAAAAGCGAGCATCCCAGGGGAGTCAAAACACGTTTCTCAAAACTATTCAAATTAGTGCTGTCAAAGTTCCCTGAGATGCTATCATTCCAACGGCCTAAGAACAGTGCTCTAAGAGAAGTATAACAAGCAGTTGTCAAAGGTAAAGGATGAATATACCAACCTAGCCCCTTATCCCAGTGTTGCAGTAAATGAGAGCAGACCCAACAGTTAGACTTATTAAAAATGGCATGCGTAGCATTCATGATAAGCAGCAGAGTATTATTGTGGTACCTTTGTCTATGCTGAGAGTCCCTAGGGGACAGAGTATGCAAATGGGAGTAGGAACAGTAGGTATATTTTCAGTAGGCAACAAGGATTCTAAAGGATGCGTTTCACGAGGTACCACAATCCTAAGACAGTGACTATATTATAAAACCAAATATCATTATAAAAACACAGCAATACGTTTTCGGGGCCCAGGTGCAATGTCCATTGTCCCGGTTGGTCACCCCATCATTTACAAGTCCCATACGAGCGGTAGCGGTGGCAGGCATTGTAGTCTTCAAACGGAAACACCAATGTTCGTTGCTGGCGACCTCCCAGCCGAGCGACTTCTTAGTCCTTCCACAACCCTAGCCAACACAATCCCCTTTCTCAAATTTGGCAAAAAACAAGCCCTCGATGATCCTTTCCTTCTCCGAATGCACAGCCGAACCATGCCATAAGTCTATCAGATGCACAGCAAAACTGTGCCGTAAGTCTATTTCTTGGACGCAGATTGTACCTTGCTTTTCCCGGTACTGATTGATCCGGAAACAATGTGTCGTCACTTCCCGTTGGAAGCAACGTATCAGAGACAAGTGAAGATGCCGAATTTGAAACAGCAGTTTCCGGATGCAAAACATTTGGAGAGTGTGGAGACAAAATGGCTGTTTCCCCAAGCCTCACAGGCTCAGAAAGATTCTCCGACACACTCTTGGCGCTATTTACTGCTTTGGATCGTTGGTTGCAGCGTTAGCAAGGGGTTCGTTATCTGTATCGTGTGGCACTGGGTGAGGAAGTTTCTTGACGTGCAACGCGTGGATCCAATTCTTCCTTCCAGAAACCCGCACTGATGTTTGGGTGACCAACAGGACTTGGAGCGGGCCCCGCCAGCGAGGTGCGAGGCAGGAAGAGCGCTCAAATGCCTTGATGAGCACCCAACTTCCAGGCTGCATGCTGTGGCCCGGGCCCTCGTATCGCACAGGTAAAGCCTCTCATACCTGGTGATAAATCAAATACAGGTTTTTAGTCAACTGGCTGCAATAATCTGAAAGTAATACATTTTCAACATTTCTTAACGAGCTACATAGCCGGTCAAGTGGCACAGTGAGTAGAGCGCTCGCTTTGACATTCGTGCAGAGCCTGATAACGCAGATTCAAATCCTGGCAGGGCCAAACTCAGCCTTTCATCCTTCCGAGGTTGATAAATGAGCACCACACACTGTGGGTAATAATAAGCAGCGCTCAGATACCTGAGGGTTCGTAGCGCTATATAAATGCCAAATTATTATTATTATTATTACATTTAGGAAGGTTCCAGATATTGGCTTGTCTCCCCATTACCACCTCAAATGGAGAGAGCCCACTCTTAGTTTGAGGGGTTGTACGCATGGATAACAACACGATCGGTAAGGCGTTCGGCCATTTTATCTTGGTGCCGGCACACGTCTTAGCGAGCTTGTTCTTGATGATACCGTTGTGTCTTTCTACTAGTCGGGCGCTCTGAGCATGTCTGGCTGAATGGAACCGTTTGTCAATCTGTAATGCCACACATATCTGCAGAATTACAGCAGCGACAAAATGTGCACCATTGTCCGACCAGATGACTCTTAGCAGCCTGAACCATGGGAAATATTCCCTTAACATGGTTTTCGCAGTAGTCATGGCTGTAGCATCTTTTTCAACGGGGAAAGCCTCAACCCATTTACTAAAAGCACAGATGGCCACCAGCACATACTTTTTATTGTTACATCGTTCCATTTCAATAAAGTCAAAGTGGATAACTTCAAAGGGGACAGAGGGTGGCCCGAAAATTCCCCTTGGAGTTGCTGTCCACTTTCCCACATTGTGTTGTAGGCAAATCATACAATCCTGGACATAGCGCTGGGCAATTTTTGAGATTTTGTAATTTGCCCAAAATTTCTCTAACATCTTTGTCATTTTCTGGGCACATACATGCGTAGGACCATGGGCCACGATGACCATCATCATTATATACCGTCAGGGAGTAACCATTTTCCTTCAACTATGTCCACCCAACACCCGTCATCATCAAGTTTCCCCAAGCCTTCAGCCCACCTTTTGGATTCTTCTAACGTGGCATCAGCTTGGATATCCCGTACAGACCCAACACCCTCATCCATTGCATAAGCATTTACAGCCTCCTTTGAAACATACATCTCCATAAGGGGATCGGTAGCAGTTTGTCTAGCTATCTGATCAGCGACTGCATTCCCTTTTCCTATGTCATCTGTAATCTTTCGATGTGCTGCACATTTTATAACAGCTAACTGAGTAGGGAGCGCAAGCGCTGAGAGTAGTTGTACTATTAGTGAGCCATGTTGGATTTTAGTGCCATGTGAAGTTAAGAACCCTCTCTCTGACCGCAGTCTCCCAAAGTTGTGAACCACCCCAAAGGCATACTGACTATCAGTATATATGTTTACTGCAAGCCCTTTGGAAAGTTTGCAAGCTTGGGTCAATGCTATAATCTCTGCGGCCTGCGCAGAGTTATGCGTGATTCTCTTGGTTTCCACAACCGTGCTTAATGTGGTGATTGCATAAGCAGCTGTGGATGTACCATCCAGAAGTTTGAAGCAGGAGCCATCACAAAACAGCTCTCCTTGCGGATTATCCAAAGGAATGTCTTTCCAATCAATTCTACCCTTTGTCTCTTGCTCGGTAGTATACAGACAGTCATGTGACTCTTCATCGCTACAAGTAGTATCTTGCGGCAAAGGTAGGAGTTCAGCCGGATTAAGAACACAACACCTCTTAATTTTAATGTGAGGAGCAAACAAGATCAATTCATAACTCGTCAACCGTGCAGAACTGAGGTGTTGTGTTTGGGTTCAGTTCAGTAGAACATCTACAGAGTGAGGCACCATCAGAGTTAGATCATGGCCTAGGACCATTCCTTCACTCGGTTTTACAGACACAGCAGCAGCAGCGACAGCTCGCAAACATCTTGGCAAAGCACATGCTACAGGATCAAGGGTGGAAGAAAAGTAACCGCACGGCCTATTCCTCCCTCCATGTTCCTGCGTTAATACAGCCAAAGCACATCCATCACATTCATGCACAAACAACACAAAGGCCTTTTCATAGTTTGGTGTGCCCAAAACTGGTGCAGAGCATAATGCAGTCTTGAGTAAGTCAAACGATTGCTGGTGTTCCGTGTTCCACGGCAATGGCGAAGAAATGCCCTTCTTTGTCAAAGCCAACATCGGTTTGATCACTAGTGGATAATTTGGGATCCACAACCTACAGTAAGAAGCCATACCTATCAAGGTTCTAACTTCCCTCTGTGTATTTGGGACAGGCATGCCAGAAATGTGTTTTATTCTTTCAGGTGTCAATCTTCTTCCCTCCTTTGACAGGAGATAGCCTAAATAGGCGACCTCCTGGCAACAATATTGAAACTTTTTAAGCAAAGCTTTGTGACCATGCTTAGCTAGATGAAAAAGAAATAACGCAGTGCCCTCCTTACAGGCGCTCTCAGAGTCAGCAGCTAAAAGCAAGTCATCAACATACTGAAGCAATGTACAAGTAGAGGGCAATTCAAGGGTATCAAGCTGTTCTTTCAAAGCCCTACTATAGATGCTAGGACTCTCTGTGTACCCTTGAGGTGCATAAGTAAATGTGTACGAGCATCCCCCTAAGATGAACGCGAACAAGTATCTACTATCCTTGTGGAAAGGAATACTAAAGAAAGCATTCTTTAGATCCACAACACTAAAGTAAGTAGCTGGAATCATGGTTAATATTGTCGTCACATCAGGCACAATTGGAAATTGTGGAGCGATGACTTTATTAATAGCACGCAAATCAATTATGAAACGGAATGGAATTGCATTGTCGCCTTTCTTGTACACGGGTAAAATCGGACTATTGTACAAACTTCCTAAAATTTCCTCAATCACCCCGCGATGCACAAAATCAGAAACAATGCATTTCAAAGCTCGCTCGCCCTCAACTGAAATCTTATACTGGGGATTGCGTGGCAGCTCAATTCCATGTTTCAAAACTATCTTAACAGGCTCAATCTGTAAAACACCGACATCATTGTCGTCAACAACCCATAAGCTCTCTGGTACATTAATGAATTCTGGCGGCAAAGGTCTAGTCAAGAATTGCGAGACAGAGTATTGCTGCGGTGAAATCGTCAGGCGCACTCCATCAGAAGAACAATAAATCACTGCATTTAACTCTTTTAACAGATTCAACCCCAGAAAATTCTCTCCACAATTCGAAGTTAACAGAAACGGACAGTGGTCCATAAAGGGACCCAAAGAAATGGGTACCGGCGAAGAAACTGGACAAACAACTGGCGTGCCAGAAGGCCCTACATAAACATTAATTTGCACTGACAATGGAATGTTTGGAACCCGCGAATGATCAATAGAACACTTCTGTGCTCCAGTATCTATCAAAAACTGATGTTTCCTATTTCCCACCACCATTTCAATGTAGGGACCTTTCTGATTGACGGGAATAGGTGTAGGTTCCAAACCCTGCTTCGGGCAATCCTAATGAAACAGAATGTCATCAAAGGGAAGCTCTTCAGATAAATATACAGCAGAAGGATGATCAAATATGTTCCTAGTATCCACACTCAGAGTCTGATTATCCTGTGAAAAAGGTTGCTGAGGATCCT
Source organism: Ambystoma mexicanum (assembly GCF_040938575.1). Classification (NCBI taxonomy): domain Eukaryota; kingdom Metazoa; phylum Chordata; class Amphibia; order Caudata; family Ambystomatidae; genus Ambystoma; species Ambystoma mexicanum. The sequence continues at coordinate 350,080,353 of NC_090922.1, forward strand.
GTGTAAACTGACCTCTACCAGGGCCCCCTACACCCGGGCGACCTCTGGAGCGTCTACCCATATTCCCAAATATAGAGGGCAATTCAAGGGTATCAAGCTGTGTTATTCGACCTTTGTCGAAGGACGGGGCATTGTGCACGCCAATGACCCTCTTGACGACAATAGGCGCACTGGTTAATGTTCACAGGACCCAAGGGCACATTCCCTTGCGGGACATACTGACCTCTAATCTGCGAACTAGCCCCTCTGGGGCCTCTAACAATTTGCTGTAATAGCACTTTAGTCTTTAAATCACCTTTTCATTTTTCAACTCTATCTTTTTCATTATTGACACGATTCTCGTAGTACTGAGCCATATGCAGTACTTCTGATCGGGACTTCGCCTGCCAAGCGCTCTCATAAGAATTAATTTGTGACTGGATGTCAGGCAGCAATCCACGCACAAATTTGTCCACAAATAATCTTTTCCCAGACTCTGTGCCTAGGTCTTGTCTGCTGAAATCCGAGAATACCTGTTTGAACCGATTAAAGAACTCGGTAGCACCCTCAGACTTTCCTTGGACACAGCCGTAAATTTGTCCCAAATAATTCTTTTCTCTGGAATTATAGTTTTCAATTTCGCAATAATTCTATCAGGCAAAGTCAATATCACCTGAGGCGGTCTTTCACCAGCTGGCCTTTCTCCATCGAGTCTAGTTATTTTCACCCATGTATCTCCCAACCCTGGCACGTCGTCTATAGTTCTAACTTGTTTCCACAAATCTACGGGCAGGAGTACAGGAAATAATAAATCAATATCACCTAAGGTGAATACTGAGGACTGCAAGGCGGACTATATTTCTTTATAGAATCCTGTTGGATTTTTCCTAATATCAGGAATAGATTGTCTAATAGTATTCACTTCCTGTCTTGAGAACGGGACATGAACAAACTGTGACACATAATGTGCAGGAATGTTCACAGCGACTATATTTCATGCAGCATCGGCCGCAACCTCAACCTTCGGGACAAATGTTGGAGGAACCTCTCTCATAGGCAACTGAGAAGTAGGCGACTCTGAACGCTAACTAAGCAACAGAACTAAGTCGAGCGCTAAAGCAGTCGAAGAAGTGTCAGGTGAAAAAGCTCTCTTATAAATACTCAATAACTCTGTGGGACAACTAATCTTTCTTTTTACACAATCATCCTGCAGGTACTCTATCATTACCTGTGTCGCTTTCCTCTGCATTTCTGGCGTATACTGACTATATGTGTCATATACCTCAACTGGAGTTATCGAAGTTATGTCTGAAATCCATCTAATCGCGTCTTTCGTACAAATTCGTGATTCCTCAGTTATCGATTTACGACAAGGAAGGAACCGTTTCTGTACATACATACTTTCCCACTCGTCATCCTCATTCTGTAACCTTTCCAACTCCTTTCTATACCCGAATAACCTCTCGACATGCTCATTTACTTTCTCCACAGTGTCTCTAGAAAACGCTAAAGTATTTAGATCCCTTAACCCTTGCGGGAGATCTGCATTATTTAATTTACCCCACATTACACATAAATGAATCCCTAAACCTTCAATAAAAACATTTTTCTCAGGAATATTGTCCATATTACAAAGTGTGGCAAAAACATTAGCTTGATCATCCCTCTCCATACAATGCTTAGCCCATGCAATCAAATCACGTTTCTTCTCTGGTGGTACAGTATTGCGAGTGACAACCTTTGACCCCACACCCTGATTGGCTAAAAGCGGCACAGAACCACTTGGACGAGAGGGGGCAGGCAAATTCAATGGAGGTACTGTCACAGGTCCGATATGAAGAGGTGGAGGAGCTGGAGGAAGAGGAACTTTAGGAGGAGCAGGAACAACGGGAACAACAGCAGGTAGAACAGGAATAGCAGGAGGAAGAGGCAAAGCAGCGGGAAGAGGAACATACGGAGGTGGCGCAGAGGCACCAGGCCTTCGTTCATTTAACAATTTGTCTATGAATTCGTCGGACGCATGAAGGTCTTTGGAAGGATAGATTTTCTGAAATCCAAGTGAGAAAGCCCTATCCATATTCCTAGTCGACTCAGAATGTTTATCTTGGTCATACAATAATGCTTTTTCGGCATTCGTCTTATGACGGCGCGCATGTTTTTCTCTACTTTTAAGTTGCTGTAACGCTTCTTTTTTCCAATTCTGCAACACTTTGAATGCTGCAGGTCTAGCCTTTTTCTTTAATAGAATTTACTCTAAATACTCAATACGAGGGATTTCAAAACTACCATTGATTGGCCACTGAAGTTCGGAGACATGTCTGGTTTGTTTGTGCCAAATATCATTAAATACTGTACTTCCAATGCCATGCTTACAGTACATAGTACATGCCGGCGACCCCTCCTGTGGTGCGGGACGGCTACATTCCAAAGATTGTCTATCGCTGCCGAACAACGCCCTGAAGCAGGTAGACAATTTCCCAGGCATATCAAATTATTGGTGTTACCCCACACCCTGATCGGCTAAAAGCGGCACAGAACCACTTGGACGAGAGGGGGCAGGCAAATTCAATGGAGGTACTGTCACAGGTCCGATATGAAGAGGTGGAGGAGCTGGAGGAAGAGGAACTTTAGGAGGAGCAGGAACAACGGGAACAACAGCAGGTAGAGCAGGAATAGCAGGAGGAAGAGGCAAAGCAGCGGGAAGAGGCACATACGGAGGTGGCGCAGAGGCACCAGGCCTTCGTTCATTTAACAATTTGTCTATGAATTCGTCGGACGCATGAAGGTCTTTGGAAGGATAGATTTTCTGAAATCCAAGTGAGAAAGCCCTATCCATATTCCTAGTCGACTCAGAATGTTTATCTTGGTCATACAATAATGCTTTTTCGGCATTCGTTTTATGACGGCGCGCATGTTTCTCTCTACTTTTAAGTTACTGTAACGCTTCTTTTTTCCAATTCTGCAAAACTTTGAATGCTGCAGGTCTAGCCTTTTTCTTTAATAGAATTTACTCTAAATACTCAATACGAGGGATTTCAAAACTACCATTGATTGGCCACTGAAGTTCGGAGACATGTCTGGTTTGTATGTGCCAAATATCATTAAATACTATACTTCCAATGCCATGCTTACAGTACATAGTACATGCCGGCGACCCCTCCTGTGGTGCGGGACGGCTACATTCCAAAGATTGTCTATCGCTGCCGAACAACGCCCTGAAGCAGGTAGACAATTTCCCAGGCATATCAAATTATTGGTGTTACCCCACACCCTGATCGGCTAAAAGCGGCACAGAACCACTTGGACGAGAGGGGGCAGGCAAATTCAATGGAGGTACTGTCACAGGTCCGATATGAAGAGGTGGAGGAGCTGGAGGAAGAGGAACTTTAGGAGGAGCAGGAACAACGGGAACAACAGCAGGTAGAGCAGGAATAGCAGGAGGAAGAGGCAAAGCAGCGGGAAGAGGCACATACGGAGGTGGCGCAGAGGCACCAGGCCTTCGTTCATTTAACAATTTGTCTATGAATTCGTCGGACGCATGAAGGTCTTGGGAAGGATAGATTTTCTGAAATCCAAGTGAGAAAGCCCTATCCATATTCCTAGTCGACTCAGAATGTTTATCTTGGTCATACAATAATGCTTTTTCGGCATTCGTCTTATGACGGCGCGCATGTTTCTCTCTACTTTTAAGTTGCTGTAACGCTTCTTTTTTCCAATTCTGCAAAACTTTGAATGCTGCAGGTCTAGCCTTTTTCTTTAATAGAATTTACTCTAAATACTCAATACGAGGGATTTCAAAACTACCATTGATTGGCCACTGAAGTTCGGAGACATGTCTGGTTTCTATGTGCCAAATATCATTAAATACTATACTTCCAATGCCATGCTTACAGTACATAGTACATGCCGGCGACCCCTCCTGTGGTGCGGGATGGCTACATTCCAAAGTTTGTCTATCGCTGCCGAACAACGCCCTGAAGCAGGTAGACAATTTCCCAGGCATATCAAATTATTGGTGTTACCTGGTCAATAATTGTGTCTGCAGATACAATGCGCCAAATTCAAATGATCAGGGTTGAATTAAGAGTCGGGTCACAACTCACCTGAACAAACCTAAGGAGGTCCGATCGGATTTCAAAGAATCTTACCTAACTAATCTTACCTCGTGTGTGGTGATTTCGGCAAATCTGCCCGCCTCGATAAGTGGACCCTCGTCAAGATGCCGTCACGGACCACAAGCTAATCGTCCAGGGATCGGGTCATGCAGCGCTGCTGAGGTGTCGCGTCTCGTTCAGTGGGGCCCCATTTTGTCACACCGTCCGATCCCAGTCCGATAGCCTGCGTCAACCTTCGACAATCCGGCATCAATCTTGAGGGTCCCTATTCGGGCGCCAACTGTGAAAACAAAATCAAAATATCGAGGCTGAGTACCCCAAAAGGAAATACACCGAACACGGGTTACAAAGGAACATACAAAGTACTTTATTTTATACTGAATTCAGTTACGAAGAACAAAGCAAAATCAGATAGTTATCGGCCCTCAGTGCAACACAGCGAACTCCAGGGTGGTTCAGTGTGTTCAGTGAGAGACGCTGTACATTAGAATGCATTGATCTTTTATACTTTTTGCGAGCACGGTGTCCAACCCTACTTCGGGTTAATATTCCACTAATACATCACCGATCTAGGGTTCATGCTGAGTCTCGCATATCCACATGTAACTGGTTTGCTTTTAATACATATATCAACAAGCCTATACGGCAACTGTGTATTCTGGGATTTTCCATGCAGGCCTTCTCAAACATTAATACAATGTAGTTAAACAAGTGTTCTACGTTCAGTATTTGAATACATTGTTCTTAACATATGCTCGTGGATTCGTTTCATTGCACGAGTAATCCATTACACACAGGTGAACGAAGGACAAGGTCTCAGTTCACGACCTCAACAAGTGGCCTGCAGGTAAGTTACATATTAGCTACATACAGAGGTCAAGACGGCCATGTTGTATTTCGGAATGACATCGTCCACCATTTTAACTCACAGGGTGACTTTACAAAGCGAACCAAAAATGGCGAATTGACCTAAAATGGCAGCTTACATTGATTTAAGGTCAGGACCTTGCAACACAGACTTTTCCACAAGCGACTTACAAGCAACTTGGCGTAGGCCAATATACATATATTTATTGCAATAGGAGGCACGATATAATTTCTCTTTTGACAGCACAACAACCCGATATGATGATCAGTGAAACCATGCCATGGAAACAAAAAGGCCCAAAAGCTCCTAATATGAAACCAACCAAATCCGGAACTCCCAGCATGACAAACGAACCAATACCTTTATGCTAACCCACTGCAAACACGCTCCACTCAATACATCCCCAGCAAGACCCCTAGTCGCAGCTGCCAGCCACCACTAACGACATGTGACCCCTAGTAACAGCCACCACAACTACACGTGAGCCATAGTCCCTGCCACTACTAACCACGTGTGACCCCTAGTCACAGCCACCACTAAGCACGTGTGACCCCTAGTCACAGCCTAAATACCATCGCCCCAGATACAACAACAGGAGCCCACCGGAACCCTGGTGCACATCTGGGCAAAACAAGCCACTCACGTAGAATAGCACACTCAAACTGCACCCAAACTGCACCCGCAGACACTCCAAATAACCATGCCCCGAAACTCTCAAACCAGGACACATGGACTTGTAAACACTGAACTGCAAGCACATCGAAACCAACGTCATACTGTCCCGAACCAATGAGGAATCTTCCACCCTCATGTCCGCCAAAAAGGCAACCATTAATAGATGAGGAATCTCCCACCTTCATGTCCATCCGCAGGGGCAATGATCACCCAATGAGGAATCTCCCACCCTCATGTCCGTCCAACAAGGGCTATTTTATAAATACCATATGGAAACGAGGGTCACACCCACCCTCAAGTCCGTGCCCAAAATAAATCACAAAACATTTTCAACCACCTGTAAGGAAAAACACAGTTACCATATATTAACATAAATATTTAGGTACAATGTTGAAAACAGTTGTCATTACACACTCACACACACGCGCCACAACATGAACATTTGCACACACACATACCAGAGGTCCCGACACACGACATACCAGAAGGCCACAACAAACAGCAACACTGCATACACACTGGCCTCACCCGACACTACAAAGGTCAGTCCTCCGACAGGACCAGATCGTTCATCCTGATGTAAAAATCCCAAAGTTCAGGATAGAACTCCTTCAGGGCACTCAACAGATCACCGCAGCGCTGGCAGAACATCTTATCCCAGCTGATTTCTTCCCCGCAGACTGCACATGATCGCAGACATGGCCTCTTCCCATATGTCTGCAAGGTCTGCGAGGGGCACTCTGGCATCTTCCTCTCTCAGAGTTTCCTGCTATCTGATCCGCAGGAACAGGACTCACACTGACGCTTTGATGCTTGTGCACCACTTCTAGGTGCGTCCCAAGTACAATCCGAAACGGAACCAAACGCCAGTGCCCTCACTCGGCCTTCCGCATTGCGTTCCACGCAGCACACCACACTGCATTCCAATATCGCTTCCTGCAACTCCCCCTCCACGGCTGCCAACCTCATCATTGGAGTCATCAGCTCTGGAGGGGCAGCAGGCTGGTTACAGAGCCAACTGTCAGCGCATTCTTCCTGCAAATGCTGCCGTTCAACGCCCCATGGCGGAAAGCGCAGCAGGTACACAGTCCGTACTTCAAGTCCACACTCAGTCACTGGTTACAGCACCAGTGTTGTCGGCCGACAGCCCCCAGACCAGTTCACTCCTTGCCGCACAGCACACCCTCGCTGTGCTATAACACCAACACCATGAGCCGAACAGTTATCCGTGCTCGAGGCACAATGCTTTCTCAATCGTTGCTCCAAACACACCAAACCCACTTCCGACACTGGCCCCAAGAGGGAATCTGACCTGCTTCAGTGTCCACTAATTCGAGGCACCCCTTACTGAGGTGTGTGTACGTCCTCTGCCAGTTCCTCACACGGGGCAGGGTCCTCGGCACTACCCCTTGCTCGTCCGCTCCTGACGCCGGCCCCAGGCTCAATCAGGCCCGCTACAGCGCCCCTCTTGCTCGCAACCGAGAACACCAGCTCACCCGTCCGGGGGTCACAGTGGTGTCCCACTGGTGCTCGGGCACGGCAACTTCAACTAAGGCGCCTGCACTTGCACCTAGCACTGCCAGATGGGATAGTACTCTGGGAGGGCGATGTCCTCACACGTTCCGCCTCCCCCTCCACAGCGGCAATCCCATCCTTGTCGCCAGTGTGGTAATTAGGATGACAGGTAACACTGTAGTATTCGGTATGCTCATACACTTTTATTACCGTTGCTCATAGACTCTGTGTGAGATACATCGGCGTCCCATCCAGCCAGTATTCATCTCTCTCTCTCTAACAGCTCCTCGCGAACCTCCTACATCACTGCACGCTCTCAACATTCACGCTCTCAACATTCCAACCACTCTACCCCACGAGGACAAGTACACAAGTACATCACAACACATTGCCTTTCTGTGACCTCACATCCCTTGACATCACTTCTTGTTGTCTTGCACATTGCATAAGGTAATCATTATCCTGCTTATTTTTTTGAGTTATCCCCTGAATAACTCATTTTCAGTAGGGATGCTTGTAATAATAATAATAATAATAATAATAATAATAATAATAATAATAATAATGTATTATAATAATAAAATACTACTTCTAATAATACAATGTCCCAATAAAACTGAACATACAATGGGCCTCATTACGACCCTGGCGGAAAGTGACTGACCGGACCGCAACAGCGTAAATAGCGTTTCCGCCATTGCACGAAGGAGCAAAGTGCGGCTAATCACGACCCATCGGGCACGAGCATTACGCCATGGCGGAATCCGAAAGGCTGCGATGGCGGAAATGACCCCAAAACGGCCCTTACCGCCGCCGTACGCTGCACCAGGTGCAATACCGCCACCCATCTTAGCGGTCACCGTAATGAGCGGTCACCGTAACGAGCGTGCACCGCAAATTACGGCCACCGTAAATATACGGAAACGGAAGTAAAAGCATGTGGCCGGAACGGGAAACAGCACGCCGCACAACTATAAAAACCGAATCCCAACACAACCATTAAAAATCCGACCCTGACACACATCCCAACCCGTTAGCAACCCCACTTAAAAAAATAAATATGGGAAAGGTAGCCAAGAAAGCGTGTGACCGCAAGCGGCAGGTACACTTCTCCCGAGAGGAACTGACCGTGCTCACCGAGACCCTCCAGGAAAATGCCGCCGTCGTCTTCTCCAGTCAAATGACCAGGACGGCCCTTGCCAACAAGAAGGCCATATGGGCCCTGGTGGCACAGCGCGTAAGTGCGGTGGGGACAACACCCCGCACGCCACAGCAATGTCGCAAGCGGTGGGACGACCTGCGGATCCGCGTACGCAGCATACTTTCTGCGAACAGGAACATCGCCACAGCTACCGGGGGGGGTTCAGAGTCGCCCATCAAGTTGACCCCCTGGGAGGATATCTGCGCCTCCACCATAGGAATGGAGAGCATAGAGGGAGTCGGAGGGATGGAGAAAGGAGTGCCGACATCCGGAGAATCAGGTAGGTTGGCCAAGAGAAACAATGCGAAATCCACAAACCACGAACATGTGCAGTACCATGTGACCCCATAGTGCAATACATACTTTGCCCTGACAGCGCCCTCTAAAAGTCAGAATGAATAAACAAATCAATCAAGATGCCATAAACAACCCCTACATGTGCAGCATGCACCCCTTAACTGCAGGCAGCCAAATGAATGCATCCTCAATCCACACGAAAATGAGACCACCTCCAAGGGCCAGTCCCAAATCAGCCTCATGTACCACCCCAATGCATTTGATACGTTGCCATTCCAAATCCGACAGACCCATAACTAACGCTCGCCCCTCTTTACTCCACCACAGGGTCCGATACCAACGACGAGCTGCAGGACACCCCTACCAGCACGCCTGCAAAGAGGGCCAGGACCAACGTCCCAAGAGCCTCCACCTCAGCTGCAAGGATCAAGACACGGCAGCAGCAGGAATCAAGTGGCAGCACACTGGAGGGGACTGCAACAGGCACCCCAGCAGCCAGCAAGTCCACAACCCCAGCACCACAGGTCCCCCCAAAGAACGTATCTGATGGCACTGCCTCTGGTGGTAGCAGCACCATAGGTGACACAGCTGTCATGCCAGCATGCTCCGACACGGAAAACAGTGCTGGCGACGTAGATACCATCCATGACCTTTCCCAATCCCCCTGCATGTCCCATCCCCTACACCATGACGAAACCACGCAGGGGCACCCTGAAGACGACGACTGGCCAACCCCCACAAGTCCTGTGCCAAGGCAACATGTGTTGAGCAGCCCCCCTGTCACACCACCGCAAATGTCCATGGCCCAGCAGAGGCAACAGTCCCTCGACCTGCTGATCGAGCAACAGCAGGAAGTGTCCACGCTACTCAAGGACCATGCAAATGAATGCGGGGGTTCCAGGGCAGCCATGGAAACATCCACCGAGACACTCAGGGCACAAATAGAGAAAAGTAGTGAGAGCCTCAGGGGAGAAATGGAGAGAAGCACCGAGAGCCTGAGAGCACAAATGGAGAAAAGCACCGAGAGCCTGAGAGCACAAATGGAGAAAAGCACCGAGAGCCTGAGAGCACAAATGGAGAAAAGCACCGAGAGCCTGAGGGGGGAACTGCATGCGACGTCCAAAGACGTTTGTGCTGAACTTGCTGCTGTGCGCCGTGTGCTCTCGGAGCTCTCACAAACCCTCAGAGACATGCATGGACGCGAGCAGGCAGAGACATCATCCGTGGCAAGTTCCGTCCATTGCAGCCCCCAACGCAGATCTGGCAGGAACCTGCGCTCCACGGGCAGGGGTGCCCCTGATACCCGTAGAGGGGGCTTGCAATAGCGTCCAACCACGGACAGCATGCATATTTGGACACTGGTGTTGGGGGGGGAGGTAGTAGGGTGGAGGGGGTGTGTTGGGCTTCACTGGGTGGCGGGTCCATAGGGTGTATAAATCAAATCACATTAACAATACAGCATCTCATAATCATCCAATGACATGTGTGGACATTGATATTTGCGTACGAGGCCTTCATAGGCGTACAGTCCACAATGTGCCTGTACTACACACACACAGTGCCACAGGTCCCCTTTCCGTGTAATGGGCACCATGCGTGGTTGCTAGAAGCATGCATCTATGATGCTCTGTCGGATTGCACGTGCATCCTGTGCCTCATGGACTCCTTGAGGTGCCTCCACATCCCCACCCTCATCATCATCATCATCTTCAGGTGCATGCAGTACAGCGTCAGGGGGCATGGGCACATTCCTACGTATGCACATGTTGTGCAGCATGACACATGCCATGACCATCTTAGAAACCTTCTCATGGCTGTACATGAGTGCCCCGCCAGACCTGCTGAGGCTGCGGAAACGAGCCTTCAGTAGGCCGAATGCCTGTTCAATGACCACACGGGTACGTGAGTGGGCATGGTTGTAGTCCTCCTCATGCTCGTTCTGTGGGTTCCGGATTGGTGTAAGGAGCCATCTCTTCAGTGGATACCCGGCATCACCTGTATGAGACGAATGAAGGGTGTCAGTGGAATGATAGTGCTAAGTAGCCCCCCCCCCCCTCCTGCAAGGTCATTGACGCATCAAATGGGCCACGATGTCATGCATGGAATGAGACTCACCGAGTAGCCAGGATCTGTGCCCTGCGTGTCGCTCCATGTAGCGTGGTATTCTTGTGTTCCTCAGGACCATAGAATCATGGGTAGATCCTGGAAATCTGGCACAACAATGCGTAAATATCTTGTTGGAGTCACACACCATTTGCACATTGATTGAATGAAATTGTTTCCGGTTGCGGTACTGGACCTCCATGGCATGTGGGACAACCAATTCAACATGGGTGCAGTCGATGGCACCAATGCAACCCGGGATGCCGCCAAGTGCATGGAATCCCACTTTTGCGTTGGTAATCTCCTGGTACGTGCGTGGTAGTGTGATGTGGTCGTCGGCGTGCTTCAGGAGGGCATCGTGCACTTGGAAGAGTGTCCGTGAGAACAGTGGCTGTGAAATGCCATGCAACTGTCCCACTGTGTGCTGGTAGGTGCCTGTGGCCAGGAAGTGGAGTGCAGACACCACCTTCAGTAGGGGTGGGATGGCGGTTGGGCTATCTATCATGCTCACGAGGTCAGCATGTGTCATGTCCACAATGGCGATTATGGTGTCCCGGTCCAAACGGTAGAGGGTGTGGATCTGCTCAGCAGTGAGGTTGAACGGATCGGCTCGGAGGCGTGGGATTGCGGGCCGCCTGCGTGGTGGTAGTGGCAGTGCTTGTGGGGCTTGCTGACCCTGCCTTGCCCTCCTCCTCCTCCTTCTCCTCCGTCTCCCCTGTGCGCCCGGTTGTTGTACCTGTTGTTGTTCGTCGTCTTCTTGTAGTTGTAGCACTTGCAGTGCTATCTGGTCCCCCAGGCCCAACATCGCTAGTCCTGCCGGTAGCATTTTGGAGTGGGAGTGGTTGTGGGAGGGGTTTGGGTCTGCTATATATGTGCTGTCGGCCTGTATGGCCTCCACCTGTGCTGATTGAATGATTCTGTGGCAGATGCTATCCCTTCTGGCCGAGCACGTCCCGCACGTAAGGCTGCATTTGGCCGCATGGCATCTTGGGATTGGAATCATGTATCAAATCCCGATGGCAGTGTGATGTACTTTGACTGATTTTCATGCTATGCTCCCATTGTTACACATGCTATGATTGCAGCCGCTTACATACCTGTGAAGAGTCAGTGGTATGTAGGGCTCGATCGATGGCCGACCCTCATGCAGCACAGTAACGTACTTCACCGACGGGCGTGGCGTCCCATTTGTGATTGCAGCCAGTTAGCATTATGACACACAGCCGCACTACATTGATGTAATTGTGAATGCAAGCGTTCACAGAAGCCTTTTCGACGTAATGTTGCAAGTGAGGAATTCGAAGGCCAGCATTTTTGGTTTTGAAGTAGCGGCGAGGATACGCCCACAGGTCTGGCTGGAAATGTAACGTTCTATTGTAGAATGTCCTTGGGACATGGCCCATAACGAGCAGGCAATGAATGATATGAATTGAATGGGATGCGCAATAGCGTAGTGGACGATAAGGCAGGACGTTCCCAAATCCATCTTGCTTCACAACACTACAGATCCGGCCAGGGGCACAGTGGTTTTTGCGGACTGCATTACGCACAGACGCGATGGAAGTTTCACATATAATGTGAGTGAATATTCATGCGTTTTCATTGCGGGATGAGGGAATGATGAATGGATGCATGGACTGATGATTCCGTTTAGGGTCTGCCATGTACATGGGTTTTTTGAATCACTCCCCTTCCCCTGCGCTATGTGATGCAAGGCTGCCATAGTGGGACATACGTCTATCTGCCCTTGTCGGATCCTCCCTGTCTCGACGCGCCTTCATACACTTGTGTCTAGGCACGTTACTAATCCCATGTCATGGGTTCTATCTTGACGGACGCATGCACAGTAACCGACGTTGCCAATGGTGTATTTAGCTCGATTGATTTCGTTATGATTCGATACTGATTTAGGGGTGTGTATATTCCTTTGGAGTGGGCTAGCATGCATATGGGTGTGGATTTGGTGTGTTGAATGAAGATTGTAATGCATCATGAGTCCCGTAATGCAATCGGTTAATTTGTGTTTCTTTTGGGTGACAGGTATCTCCTGCCCTATTGCAGATGCCATCTCTACGCCACTCCTCCAGATGGTTTTTACTCTCGACTCCTGCAGCTTCGGGTGAATCAGTGGAGCACCATTTCGATCTTATGGGACGATCGCCAATGGGCCACATGCCCTTACGCTGTACTGGTGGCTAGGTGCAACATTTCGGCCTTTCAGCTCGACTAGTGCCTGCCTCATGGGACGGACCTGCGGTTCTTGCCGCTTCCATGTTGCCTTTTGGAACGTTGATGTAGGCCCTGTGTGCCATGATGGTACAGGGCGTCACACAAGTGGAAGCTGGTCAATTATTGCAGATGCAGCCCTCGGTGATGATGGTTGTTTTGGTGTTATTTTGCAAATTGCTGTGGGGCCTTTGTCATTTGGATGTGCATTTAAATTGTATTCCGATATTTGTCGTGTTGCGTTGTTCTTTGCAGGTGATGTGGCGATTTTCGCTTTGTGGCGGTATGTATTGCGAGATGATCTGCATTGTGTTCCGCCTTCTGAGTTGAGTTGTGTGGTACAGTACTGGCCGCGTTTGCCTACGTAGCACAGTATGGTCACGGATAGGGGCTGCCATTGTGACTGTTTACATGATGTGCTGTTCAGGGGCGGGGGATTGGCTTTTGTCCGACTGGTGCCTGTCAGCCAGGTCGATTGGTGGAATGATGGGATGTTCAGAATGTGGCTGGTCACAGGTGACTGTGTTTGCGTGCGTTTGTTGGAGGGGGACTGGGGTCATGTCCATTGGAATAGCTTCTGTATTGATGCCATCTGTGCCCTGCAGCTCCCATCGGCCCCTCTTGGGATGAGCCTGGCTGCTCAGTCACTCTGCCAACTTGTGTGGTACATGCTTCTGCTGATGGTTGGTTTGTTTACTGGCAAGAGTACAGGGCTGGTGCAATCCCCCTCAGGATGCTGTTTTGGATGTTGCCTTGCGCTGGTGGCAAGCGATGGGGGACTACTGTTGTTTTGTGTCATGTGTTCTTGATTTTCATTTTGATGTATTGTACCTTCACATGCCTGTGCTGCGTCAGTACGGCTATGGTGACATGCCGTACATGGATGCCCACTCACGGGGCGCTTTGAGCCCCTGCATGCTTTTCTACGTTGGCATGCATGGGTGAATTGTAGATTTCACTGGTTGCATAGTGTGGGTACATTGCGCCTGCCAGGAGTTGTGCAATGTGGCCAGGGAGTGGAGTACAGGCACTCAGTGGGCCATTTACGGTTGGTTCACGATGCCGTATTTCTCGCCATGGCGGAATGGTACTTTACGACGTGCTTGATGGCGTTCAGTACATGTCCGCTAGGGTCAGAATTCGCGTACCGTTGCGCCATGGCGGTGATTCCGGTTTTGCAAGGCGCGCGTGCGCGTACTTGGTGCAGTTAGCGTTGCCGTTCACTGCGGTGTCGCTAATGGCATCGTACTTTACGGTGACGGGTCATGATCGCAACGAGCGGTGTTCGATGGCGGTATTGCATTTCCGCCATCATTTTTCCATTTCCGCAAGGGTCGTAATGAGGCCCAATATCTGTTACATCACTCTCTGTCCTATTTGCAAACAAAATGGATTTGAAGTGTCAAATGGCTAGCTATATCATAAGCAGTGTGTGGCTCAATCATGGACCTTTTATTGCTGATAGCGTTGCTTTCATTACACAGAGGTCATGCAGAGTCCTGAGTTATGCGCTCCTCTGTGATTTTCTCTTCTCTCAGGAAAAAAGCCAGTGCCCCATGTGAGTTTTACTACTACTAGGAAGGAAATTACAGTGTTCCCTTGTGATTTTCAGGCCCTCTGGAAAAAAATCAAGTGCCACCCTTTACTCTAATTCCTAAAAATCTATCTAGAGCCTTAGTCGCATTTTATTATACTTTAACCATCTCAAATTATAATCCTAATCTAATCTTTTTCTAAAACAATTCCCTTGCCTACACTTGTATGAATATTCACTGAACCGTGCTGCCATTTCCAGCATCCATTTCAGCCCTTGCAATTTTCCATTCTGCAACACACTTAATCATCAAAATCAAAAAATGTGACCATATCCTTCTGGTCCTAAAACTGACAAATTGGCTACACATTCGGGCCATATTACTATTCAAGACAGCATTCATCACATATGAGGCTGGAGACCCCAGTTTCCACCTTGCAACTAAACTCTCCAACAGCCGCATCATCTTCCACAAGGAGAAAACGGGACGCATGCATTCTCATGCAATGGCAAGGACAACTTTAACAATATACCAGTTACAATTACGAGATCTACGACACACATTAGAAAGCACTAACGATCTTTCTCCGAGACAACACCTATATCTAGCTCCCACCACAAGTGGAGCATTCCAATACAGTTCGGATGCTCCTAACCCTATACTAGGAAGTACACCTCTTTCCAACCCTTCTTTTATTATTGGACAGTGCTGCATTGCTCTCCAGTTAGGTTTCTGCTATATAAACTACATACATGAATGCATGCACCTTCCTCGGACTGATTCTGAACCTCAAAGCGTGTGCTTTTGTTTGAACATATATAAGTATTTGAATATGAATCAGCAGACTTCTTTAATGTAGAGAAAGGGGTACATAATATATGAGAGGGAGATGAGTGGGGTGGGATATCAGAAGTCAAGAAAATTGCATTTTTGGTGCCTTTCTATACGTGGAAGGACAAACGTTCCCGATCCTCACTCGAGCCCCATTTGCAGTCCCTAAAACCCCTATGACATCACAAATGGCATCACCAGTGGCATTACCCATGACATCACAGCGTACATCATGTAATGCTACCCCTCACAGTAGTGGTAAGTCTCTAGGGCAATTTCAAGACATATTAAAAAATCATAAAGGGTCATTACGAGATTGGTGGTAGTCATGGCGCTATTTGCGCCATGACTGCCACCAATAACGGGTCCGGCACTGGTTTTGTGCAATGGGGACTTACCGGTCTAGTCTGACTTTGGTGCGACCGGTAAGTCCCCATTGCACAAACCATTTCCCATTCCCATTGAGCCCCTATAGGGCTCAATGGGAATGGGGAGGGCGCTAATAACGGGCTCGCAAATGGCAAGCCTGTCATTTGCGCCATGGTCCCTTAACGGGTCCTGTCCAGAACTGCTGGTCAGACCAGCTGTTCCTGGTGGGACCCGCTAAGGGACCTCGGAATAGGGCGGTAAGGGATTACCGGCACCGGTCTCCTTACCGGTGCCCTGTATCCTTTACCGCCCTACTCGTAATGACCGCCATAGTATTTATATATATATTACAGGGCCTGCAGTAGCGGCCCTGTAGTTATGGTTAAGTTGTTCATCCCACAGGAAGAGCACCTGTTGGGCAGCTTATAACTTCGCCCCCATAGACGAATCCTCACTAAAAGTATATGGAAAATGTATATGGCCCCTTCGGAATGATTCTGCAAAGCTTGATGCGGTTTCGTCAAGGGGTGGCAAAGTTTTGGGGGGGGCCCAAATGTGTGGGAATCCTCATAGACGCAATGGGAAATCATTTGCTCACTCCTACAGCCCAAACCGCTGGACGGATGTTTGCCAAATTTGTGCCAGGAGTGGTGGCTTAGTCCCAAAAGTGTGCTTTTGCAAATTTGGTGTAAATCCATTGAGTAGTTTTTTTTTAAAACGGCCAAAAGTTAGGGTACAAAAAAATGAGTGATATCTGGGTGTGGTCTGCTGACACTTCCCTATTTGGGTCCGCAGACACCCCCTGGACCAATCAGGGTCTGGCATGATGTTTGCGGACATCGGGCACGCCTGCTGATTGGATAGTGAAAAGCGTGAGGTGCGCCATATTTTTTTAAACGGTCGCCATGTTGGATCCCACGGATTGCACAGTGGGAAAAAAGTCTAGAACATACATTTGGGATTATTTGGTGGTCGAAAGAGGGGGTGGAGGGTGATGGAGGGTGGAATAAAGATGATATGAAGCTGTTTATTTGTAGGTGAAAAAGTGGGTGCGGTTGCCTCCCAGTCTGCGGACACTGCAGTAGTCCACAGACAGCGCTAAGAACGAACAATTTGGAAAACACATTTGGGGTTATTTGATGGCTGAAAGAGGGGGTGGAAAGGGTAGGGGAGTGACATGAAGATAATATGGAGCTGTTGTTCTAGGCGAAACAGGGGTGTGCAGGTGCCGCCAAGTCCGCTTTCATCGCTTACTGTCCAATTATATGGATGGTGGTGGGATCTGGGTGAGTTTAGTTATTTGAAGGTGTATTGTATGTACTTGTTATATGGTTGAAATCTATTGTGGTGGTTGTGACAAGCGGACAGATTCTTGGGGGCATGGCCATGCAACTGGGCTGCTTTTACTCCACCACCTCACTGTGTACTTGCAGAGTACCACAGGGTTTTTTCCTACCAATGTGGCAATTACATATCTATTTCCTCCCTTTGGCTCACATGATGTGTTTCTTCTTTTCTCCTTTCCAGTGTCATGTTAATGACACACAGATTTCCTTAAACTTTCCTGAACTCATTTGTTCTTTTCCTTTCTTATCCCTGAATGTCTCACTGCCATTGAGGCATTGTGTGTGGCTAACAATGTCTGTTTCAATAGTGTATATGGTATTTATGATTGTAGTACAATTGAGGATAGTGCTCCTTGATGTCTCACCCACCTTTCACATGGTGAACCATTGTATCCTTATATAAAGATTACATGATACCTTTAGCATCATGGACCAGGCACTGGACTGGATCCTCTGTTTTCCTGACTAACCGCCCTTCCCAGCTGCAACGGGAATGTTTGACTCCACCTCCTCACTGTGTACCTGCAGAGTACCCCAGGGTTCTGTGGTATCATTGTGACAATCACATATCTATTTCCTCTCTCTGGCTCACCTGATGTCTTTCCTCTTTTCTCATTTCCAGTGGTATGTTAATGACACACAGCTTTCGTTAAAGTTCCCTGTACTAATTTGTTGTCCTTGTTTTTTATCTCTGATTGTCTGACCGCCATTGAGGCATTGTCTGTGGCTAACAATATATGCCTGAATGCCAGTGAACTGGAGATCTTTCTTGTTATGACACCTGTAACCTGTTTTTCTCCCACCCTGTAGCTGCTGTCTACTCTTACCATTCTGTGAGGCCAGAAACCTTGGAGTTCTCTTCAAATCTTCTCTCTCTTTTACTCCTTACATTTTGGAGCTTGTACAGAAAGCCTATGGTTTGAGCTTGACCTCCTTACAAGCATTGCACATTTCCTTACCTTCCTTTAGAAGCTCAATGTCTGTAGAGCCTTGGTACTGTGTAGGCTGGACTACTGCAACAGCCTCTTCCTTACCCTCCCCATTTGTTGACTAATCCCCCTTTGGCTAATCTAGAGTAGGGCTGCAAGACTTATCCTTGACCTGAAGCTCAGGGATGGTATGCTGCAGCCCGTAAATGTGTACATTGGGTCTTGCTATTTGCAAGGACTATAGTATTTCCAACCTGGTTTCCCTAAATACTGCACTGCAACAGCGCTCTACTGCTGATGGTATTAAACATAAACAAAATAATACACAAAGAAACTTTCCATCATTAGATGAAGAAACAATCCTAATAAAGTACTAGCAATTCCCTTCTAATCATAAAGCAGTTTAAACATGGAGTGTCCAATGTAAATGATGTCAATCGTAGACACATCCAAATTGCTGATGAGTTTTTGAATAGAAAAAGTCCTTTATCAAGGCAGTTAAACTGCTGATCTCACAAATTCAAAAACATTTGAAAATTGGAAATATATAAACCCGTTGGTGAAAAATCAGGCATTCAATTCCATATAAAAAATTCAGTTAAAATACGCCACTGTTACTATAGTGAAGGCTGGCACATGTCCAAATAGACAGAATAAAGTAAACACCAGACTAGGGAATGAGACCAGGAGAGTCATTTCAAGGAAACCAACATTTATATAAGTAAATAAATGCAAACAAAGAACTCTGCTGCCCGAGAGCGCTCTGCTGACAGATACATGGGCAGCAAATTATAAGGGCACCAAGCATCATAGATGAGGTCATACATAGGAGATAGTCTAACAAATATTATTGGCTAGGCACATATACTACTCCCAGCTCCATAGGGGATGCCTAGGTTCCATTGGTCGGTTTCTCTCCATCAGTCACAGTACACATGGTCAGCTGGGCTCATCCTTGCAGGGTGAAGGTCAGACAAGGTTCGCAGAGATGATGTAGAGCTGGCTAACTAGCTAAATAACAAAACTTGGCATGCACGAAATAATGATTGGCATAAATTGTCACATCACAAAAGGGGCTGTTGGTGTGAAATAGGTACATTCCGACCTGTGTTTTTATGGGAGCATGGGTTAGGGGTCGTTCCTTCAGATGCCTTATCAGAAGGGGCGATCTCTGATTACTGGTCTTTTAAGGCCTCATGATTTCAAACACATTGGAGATAGTTGTTAGTGTTACCAGAATATATGACCACTCTAGATTGGGTATACGGTGGGTGATTTGAAGGTGGTACGGGGGACAGGTCTAGTAACCAGATGCATTCAACAGGAATAGGGGGCATGGGTTCAGTGGACCGCGGCCTGGCAGGGAGGAGGTGGAGAGGGCCTGAGTCAGTCAGCAGGGATGGATGGGGCACTGGGCTAGAGGAGCAGGCCTTGGTCTCACATTCTAGAATGAACA
Source organism: Ambystoma mexicanum (assembly GCF_040938575.1). Classification (NCBI taxonomy): domain Eukaryota; kingdom Metazoa; phylum Chordata; class Amphibia; order Caudata; family Ambystomatidae; genus Ambystoma; species Ambystoma mexicanum. The sequence continues at coordinate 350,099,798 of NC_090922.1, forward strand.
CATTTTGTCAGGGCTTGATACTTGCTAATTGCAACAATGAATGGCTGCGTTCCGTGAGAACAAGAGTCGCGCTGAGCTGACAGAGGGTGGAGATGGCGGGACAGACACAACTCGTTCATTAGGGATGTGCACTTGTGAAACATGGTTGCAGAGAATGCATGTATGTTTCCACATGTATGGAATCTGGAAGATTTCATTCATAGGGATGTTTTTTTTCTAGTACTTGTAGTAAGGACATCAGGAATTCTTGTGGATCTTCCTGTGTGTCTATGGTGAATTTAATAATTCCTTTCCATTGGTCCAATTCTTTCCAGGATTATTTGTGGCATTTCTATGAAGGGTGAGCATTTGCAAACTGGTCTGAGCTGTTTAGTTAAATGTTGTCAACAATTGGTGGCAATTGAAAGAGAAGATTGATTGCTATATTTGCACAGCAATTTGCTCCACAAGTTTTCCAGAATTTAAATGGACCAGAGAGTTTTGCCTCTGTATCCTTTGATGGGCCTGCAGTTGGTTTTGGATGAGAAAGATTTTTCTCTGTATCTTTTGATGGACCAACAGTTGGTTTTGGACCAGAGAGTTTTTTGTTCATATCACTTGAAGGACCTGCAGTTCTTTGATTTTGGGTGGGATTGCAGGGTGATCTGCTATAGCTTCTGTTTTTATTAGTTCTCTTTTTAAAGGTTTTCTTTTTTGAGATACATGGTACATATCTAGATGGGGTGTACAGTGCACATAGCCTGTTATATTCTAGTAGGATGCAAGGAATGTCAGTGTTGACTTTGTTTGCATCAAAGTTAAGTAGGAATAGACAATCTAGTGTATGGAGATGTGAAAGTGCTACATAACTCTTACCTCTTGGAAGCCTATACTGCCAATGTCGATCAGTGTGTGGTCTAGAGTTACACCATGCGACTTATGAATAGTGACAGCATATGCAAGAGACAGAAGGAGTGTTCTCTGCATGCATACATGTGTTTACAAAGAAGGAAACATGCTGTTGTGTGGCCTATTCTTTTAACCTCTTCAAGTTTGTCAAAGTGGATGTTGACAAACCGAATGTTTTTGTTGTGTTGATATGTTTGGAAGCACCACCTGTACCAATTGCTCCATTGACTACACCTTGTTCTACGTTAAGGTTACGTTTTAGAATTAGTCTGCAGTTTAGACACAGGGCTTATCATTTTTTTCGAATCCAGCTGTGTTGGAGCTGTTGCTTGTTGAAACATAGGGAGTGTCATGCCATGCACTTCTAGTTTTTCTGTGGAGCTGATATGCAATATGGGTTGCATTTGTTTCATCAACATTGTATCATTGAATTGGGTACAGTTTGCAAGCCTTGGCATTAAGCACATGCATTTTAGATTTTTCCGAGTTAATTGTTCCATGACATCAGAGGCAAATGTCTTTAGTCCACACAGCTCATGGGATACTCTGCTTTTGAAGATGGATTTTGTATCTTTAGTAAGCAGACCAGTTCTAATGCTTTATAAAATGTTAGCATATGTTAGATCTGCAGACTGACGCATGTTTTGAGTTAGTTCTCTGTAGCGAAAATGCTGCATTGATTTACATTCTCAATGCTGCTGAGTGTGTTACAGTATTCTTTGTGTCCTAATGTTTTGAATATAGGTTGACATTTTACTGGTGTTAACTGTGGAAGGCCTCTGAAAACAATAGTGTGTTTCCGTCCAGACAGTTGTTCGTAAGTCGGGTTTTAAGACTTCATCATTCTGAGATAAATTAAAGTCAGCATGAGATTGGAAACCATGCTTACTTCATCAACCAGGAGGACTTTTATTTGTTGTAGAATTCTGCGTACTTCAGTAGCAGCTTCTGCTGACAATTTGTAGTATTTTAATTTGTTTTGGCGTTCGAATGGGAGAAGTAATCAGTGTAAAGTTACACCTCCTATGTTTTAGGCAGCTAGACGTGTGGGGGCTGTTATAACAGCTAAAGGATATTATTTGTTAACTCTTGTAGAAGGTTTTGCCAAAACCAGCTTCACCACTTACATACAAGAGCAGATGTTTTTAATTTTTATAGCTTCAAGTTTTAGTTTCATGTTTTAGTCCATGTTCAATTTCTGCAGTGACTTCTAGGTAAATGGTGAGTTGTTCATCATTTAACTGTGATTTGCACACTGATACATCTTCAGATTGTTTAGATTGATACATGGTGTTTTCTAATTCAGTCATGGCTATTTCTGCTTCCTTTTGAATGAGTGGTTCTCCAAGTGGTTCTTGGCTCCATGTGAGAGAAGATTGACTGCCTTCAGGAGTGTCTTTATCTAGTAGATTTTCAATTTCTTCATCGTGTTGGCGTTCATTATCTAACATTTGTTTTTATTGAAATGGACATTTGTTATACTGCTTTAATTTGCCTTGAATGCAGCTACAAATGTGTCATGGTAACAATTCTTCTTTTCGTCCAAGGTTTGAATAGTTGAAGTAGGTCCATGTGATAAAGTTTTCTATGTTTTGGAGATTTAAATGATAACTTTACATGATTAATTAGGCCGGGCTTAGTATGTTTTACTATGCTCCCCTCACAAGTTGAGACAGAATATTTGCCAGTTCACTCATCTGGCATAATGTCGGAGTAGTTTAGGCTATATCATACAAGCACATGTTTTCCAAAGCAGTACTTCTATTTGGATAGTAAGTGTCAATTAAATAGTTTTTTTAGATGTCGTGGCTGTTTGGATTGTTTGTGGCTATTGATTCTATCTCTTGGTAGGATTTTAGTATCCCTTTTCCCTATGAGGCTGGACCAAGGTTTAGCCAGACAGTGTTTTCAGATTTGGCATATAAGGCTGTGCCTGTTAAACAATCTGCAGCTTCGTAGGACTTGCATTCTCTATGTGACAGCATTTTGATGTCAACGCTGTACAAATATTGTGACAGGATTTTGTCAGATGAAATGTCATCCAAAAGATCTTTCAGCTCTGTCTTCTTAGTTTTGATAAAACAAAAAACAACAATGGCCGAGGCTATTTATGTCACACCCAAGACATATAGTTATTCAAAACAGTACTTTAGAGTTTTCTATTTATTCTGAAAACATCCATTTTTTATTTTGTACCAAAAGTAACACACATTTTTCTTTAAAAAAGACAACTCATCTATACACGTTCAATGGCCTTAACAAGGGCCGTCATACAATGTTTTAAACAATCAATAAACATATCAGTTACAGACACAAATAGAACAGTTGTTTACAATTAAGATCTATGAGCCCCATAGATCCTTTCTATCACTGTAGTTTTTTTAGACCCTGGCAATTTCTAGGGCCATTTCAAAATGTATTTTTTTCTTTGTATTGGACCTGTCCTATCTTTTACAGTGTTGGTGGCTGCTGTATCTAAGGTCTGATGCTTTTTTCTTAGTTTTGGTGAGAAAGGCTGTCTATATTTGCATTCCAGAAGAGGGCAATGATCACATTGTAATCATTGATGTACTTGGATGCCTCATCTCTTTTAATGTTGTATGTATTAGTAGGGGATTTCCCTTTTACACTGTGCCTAACAGAAGACATCAAGCTATTTACTTGTCCTTTGGTGGAAACTGGTCTAGGGATGCCAAAGCAACATTTGGTCTGAGTTGTGACAAATCACTTATACAATTATATAGATAATGCATTCAAGCCAGGATGTTTACCTGTCATTACTAATCATATAGCGAGTTTACATTCCTTCTCTGTGATAAGCTTCGAAAAATGTTTAATCTATTATATCCACTGTAATAATAGTTGTAATTATTACCAAAGTAAATGGACAGGAGTTGTCAGCCATGAAAGCATGATGGACTGAACTGCTTGGGCTTAATTTGAAAGCTGTGTCCTGCCAGCTGACCACAGCCGACTTGGGCAAAACTGAACTTGCTGCGCTACCTTGCTGAAATATAGATCATTCCACACATGCATCAATTTTGTTGATTGATGAAAGTCTGATTCTGACTGTGTATATATTTGTTCTAAAGGGATTTGAGTTGGTTTTACTGCGATGTGTCTCTCTATCTATTGAATCTTCAAAACCATGACCAAACTATTCAGAAAAGCCCTGAGGGCATCCCAAATTGTCCCTCTTCCTAAATTGCTAACCAATTTAAAAGATATGTTCAGAAATTCTCAATTACTATTATCATTAAAACCCTAATTTGGGCATTATCCAACAGAATGAGTGTTACTCTCCAAATCATACCTTTGACAGAGCTTGGGCCCTATGGGTATTTTTCAGAAATCGCAAAGGCATGATCAGAAATTGTTATGTGACCGATGTCAGATCCCTATAATTTAGAGATCAGTCCTCTTCAAAATAAAAATAAGTCAATGCGGGATTCATTTCCATTGACTGGTGAAAATAAAAAAATATAGCATTCAAGAATGTGCAATGGTTCTGCAGGCTCTATTGCATATGTTAATAACAACAAACTCTTATTGTACAATTGTCTTAAACTCATTTGTCTAAGAGTTTGTGGTCAAACTTTACCCTTGTCATCACCTACAAAACCATTTCTACCATTTGAAGAGCTGCTCTCCAACCTTGACTCTAACATTCCCTCTGTCCTTATCCTACTTCATCTCTCCTCCGCCTTCGATACGGTCAACCACACCATCCTGCTCAACCGTCTCCGTGACAACCTGGGTATCACTGATCAGGGTCTGGCTTGGCTTACCTCCTTTTTCTCTGATCGGCCCTCCCAGGTACAACTTGGGTCCTTCCTCTCCTCTATCTCCCTCTCTACCTGTGGTGTTCCCCAGGGTTCTAACCTCTCGCCCTGGCTGTTCAACCAATTCTTGGCAACTCTTGCCTACTGCATTTCCATCTTTTACTCTAACTTCCAGTGCTACGTTGACGACACCCAACGCATTTTCAGGCTTCCCTCTGCCACCTCCTCTCCCTCCCTCATCTCTGACTGTCTAATCGCCATTCAAAATTTGTGTGCTGCCAATGATCTCTGTTTAAATGCTAATAAAACTGAGATCCTCCTCATTGGCACACCCTCTCCATCCTTTCCCCTCACTCTCTGGCCTGCCTCCCTTGGCCCTCCTCCTGCACCTACCTGCGAAGCAAAGAACCTCAGGGTCATCTTTGACTCCACGCTATACCTCGCCTCACACATCTCTGAAATCTCTAAAACAATCTAACTTCTTACTACACCTCCTCAGAGGTACCTTTCCCTTCCTCTCCTTCCCTCAGAAGCTCACTGTCTCCCAAGCTCTGATTCTCTCTAGGCTGGACTACTGTAACAGCCTCTTTCTAAATCTACCCGTCTCCACTCTCTGCCCTTTACAACTAATCCAGAACAGGACTGGGAGACTTCAATCCCTGGGATTGTATCTCTCCAGCTCTGAAATCCCTCCATTGGCTCCCAGTGCATGCAAGGATTAAATTTAAAACCCTTTGCATTGTCCACAAGGCTTTCTGGGGCCTGGGTCCAAAATACCTTCAACTATCCCTCCGTAAATACCTCCCCTCTCGAGCCCTTCGCTCCTCTACCTCTAACTCCCTCAGGGTCAGCCGTTTTTCAAAGAAACGAGCTGGGGGTAGATCTCTCTCTTCGGCCGGGGCCTCCCTTTGGAACTGCCTCCCTGCCACCCTGAAACTTGAGGTGAACCATCTACGGTTCCGGAAGCTGCTCAAGACCTTCCTCTTCGCCTCTGCATTTGCCACTCTCTTCCCCTGTTGATCTGCTTTCTCTCTCGGCATGCCTCACCTGCCAACTGAGCCCTTTGTGCTCAGTTACCTGCCCACCCGGACACCCTCTTGCACTGTCTGCCGGCCATCCCTGCACTGGGGCCTATAGCTGTACCCATAAAGTTCCCCCCCACTCCTCTTCTGCACTTATCATCAGATTTACCCTATCTGACTTGCCCTGCACTTTACCCTTCACTGGCTGCATTACCACTGCTCTTGATCACCTTTATTTATTAATTTATTTATCCACTAACTTATAATTTATCTTGTTTCTCCTATGCTCTGCACTTTCCATTTCCCCCCTTCCCTTGCACTTTCCCCCTTTCCCTTCCCAATGCACTTGCGCTTTCTCAATGTCACTGGGCCTAGTAAGATTGTTTGTTTTTGTTTTCTCCCCTGCTCCCCCTCCCTTTGCCTGGTCGCGCTCTGAAACACCTGTGTATGAGCGTGATATAAATAAAATATCATATCATATCATATTTAATGCACAATGTAGAATGGGCTATTCCTCTGATTAGCATGTATTGCCAAGATGTTGCTTAGCTGTTCATCTGTCTGACTTTATTTCACCAGGCCATTCCATCCTTATGGATCTTTTACAGAATCCTGAATTTGGTACCTCAGGATTTTATTAAATGAAAGAGACACAGCCCCTAGATTTGTTAAGAAGGGATTTCCTGTTGAATTGACCTGCAGCAAATGCTTATCTTTATTCATCTACCACACATGATTCTAGCACTAGCACAGCATCATCTATCCCTCCTTCTTGATCAGTGAAAAACACCTTCTTCTGCTTGAAAAACAGCTGCAATGTGTATTTGCCATCAAAGACCATGCATAGTACATTATTTAAGGTAGTTCTAGTTAACTTATGACACCAACTCAGTGAAGATACTTGAATGAACAACATGGATTTCAAGGTTATTAATACAACCATCAAAACCACCACAGAGAAGCAAAAATACAAGATACAATAGAAGAGCAACATCAGGGAAAAATTTGTATCGACATATATTATAGGGCAGCAGTTGACTTTTCCCATAATTCAATTGCTAATAACATTTGCCTCTCTTGGTGGGTGTGGATGGACTTTTGGAAATAATATGCCTGACACAACCCCTCTAAACAGGGGGAAATTGCTTAAATGGCACAAAAGTTATTAAGAAAACAAAAAAGCTGTTTTTCAGCTTACTTCCATTCATTTTCACGTGGAGAAAAAGGTGCTACCATTGAACATACATAGTGGGAAAAACGATGGACGGGTTTGCACCAAGTAAGAAACACTTAGGCATAAAGCAGTGTAGATGTGCCTGTTGTTGGTTTGGGGTCAAGTAGTGTACTATGAAATCATTAGACAGAGAAAGGGGTGCCCCAGTTCCAAAAAAAATGTATGTATCTGCTCGGGTGCATTGCATCAGTGAGGCTTTTCAGAAATGGAAAGCCACCATGTTTGTGTCATCAATGTGAGTGATGCCCATGATAATAACTAAGAAAGCTGTAAAAAGTACTTAACATGATGTTTGGAAGGAAGAGTAGAGTGATTTCGTATAATAGTGGCAGTCAGGAAGGGGAATAAGGACCACATGAGCAGTGGGAGACTTGGAGGTGGGCTTTGGAGGCAGTTTATGGAGGCTGATGGCCATGGCCAGTGGGATCTGGTTATATACTAAGTCGTGCTGTGTGATCCACAGCCAAAGATCAGGGCCACTAACCATGGCTGAAGGCCACGGCCAGTGGACCTTAGTTTATTATAATAATTGGCGCTAAAAGGAAAGTGGACACTGCTTGTCCACTGGAGAAGATGTAGCATTAAAAAACCCTTGAAATTCCGAGAATAAAATATAGTTAATACTTAGTTAATATAAACCGATTTATCACAACAAAAGCAATGAAATTCAGTGGGTGTGGGATGTGACGACCATCTTAATGTGGAGTCCCACCCCATTTACTAAACCCAGAAGCACATACATGACATAACAACAGGGATTTAAAATATGATAACAAATTATCTGATGGGCGATATCTGAGCGGGAACTGCTAGTTAAGATGGTCATACTTTCTACCACTAGCTTGAATTTAATCAGATCATCTTAACTTTGTAGTAACTAAAGTGTTTTCACTGATATGTAAATATCAAACATGGTAATACTGCAAAAGATATCAATTCACGTGTCAGTGTTAAGATTACATACAGAAATATATTTAAAGTGCATCTGAAAGCAATGCGTAAAGCGAAGAAACATTGAAAACAACCCCCCTTCTCCAGCCCTAATTTGACACACCACCTCCCTTTACTAAAAGAAAAGGAAATGTATAAGACGTGATTAGATGGTAGGAATTTGGTATAAGAAGATGTTAATAATACATTTGATTACTGATAAGGCATCTGGATGTGACATGGTTGCTCAGACAAAGCTGCCTAGATGGTGGGAAATCGGCGTACATAAAACTAAACTAATGAATTACGGGCCCCCTCCCCCACTGGAGGGGCCGCAGGGTGGGCGGGACGGAAGGTGCCGATGGGAGGGGCGGCAGCCGGCAGCCACAGGAAACTGGCTGAGGGTGTGGTGACACGTCCTCGTCCAGGACAATGGGGAGAAACCACAGGGCCTCCGTCAATGGTGCTAAATGGCGCTGTTAAAAGGGGTCAGGCAAGGAGTGGGGGAGCAGCAGCTCACCTACCTTGCCAGCGTGACCCTGCCGGATGCCTCATGGACCTCTCCCGAAACCTCTGCTGCACCAATCGACTCCAACCCGTGAGACGTGATGCACTCCTCTGCCAAGTTGCTTGTGCCTGGACAACCGCCTCCCTTAGCAAATATTGGCAGAGTTTAAGGAATCTGTGTATGCGCACTTACATGGCTTGGGAAGATAGCTCAGGAGCAACCTGTTCGTCTTGGAAGCAAGATGACACGGAGCACCACAGGTTCGATCCTCGGGTCCGCGCTTTGAAACCTCTGGGTATTAATCGCGTTATAAATAACCTATCATATCATGCCAAGAAGGTAACCCTGACGCAGCTTCAGCGCTTGGTAGCCCAGCTCAACTTTGCCCTGAGGATTATACTGATGGGTTTCCCATTCTACCACAGTATAGCAGGTGCAATGGCAGGGATTACAGAAAAGCATCACCACACTCGACTGTCCACCTCAGTGAAAGTGGATCTGAGGGTACAGCATAACTTTCTGTCAAATTTTAATGGGATACAGGTATGGCCAATAATAGCAGAGCCCAACCGGGAGATTCGGTTGCACACAGACACAGTGGGTAGCATGGGCTTTGGAGCAATCTGGGGCAACAGGTGATGCAGGATGAGGTGGCCCGGGGATTGGGGTGCCAGTAGTCTGACAAGGAACATCACATTTTTAGAGTTGTTCCTGATCATTGTGACACTGACGATCTGGGGGAAGGACTGAGTGGAAAGCATGTGATATTTTGGTCAGACAGCATGTCAGTGGTAATGGTGATTAACAATCAAAGGGCATCCTGCCCCATGCTACTTAGGTTGTTGAAGCATATGGTGCTGGTTTGCTTGATGAGGGGAGTGCATTTTCAGTCAAACCACTTACTGGGGGTTCGCAATAATGCTGCTGATGCATTATCTCGTTTTAAGATGCAGGAATTTTGAGAATGGTTGCCACAGGCAGAGGTAGAGGTGACGCCCTGCCCTGAAAAGCTCTGGAATTTTGGTGCCCCACGCTAGCTCCACTGATTGCAGGATCACTGACTAGGAAAACCAAGACAGCCTATGAGAAAGTATTCCAGGATTATTGGGAGTTTTTTCAGGATAACAGGGGGAGAGAGCTGTTCCATAGGGATTCAGTAATGGCTTTCATGGGCCAGTTATACAAAAATGGGGCATCAGAAGGGACGGCAAAGGGGAAGATGGCAGCAACCTGGTTCATAGCTAGATTGCATGGGGTGGCAAGCCCCACTTATGACTTTGCTGTGAAGAAGGCATTAGCAGGCTGGAAGAGCTGGGAGGGGAGACAAGTGAACTCCACGCGTCCGTTAGACCCATCAAAACTGGAAAAGATGGTGGTCGCACTAGGAATCTTATGCAAGGATCAGTACAAGGCCACATTATTCAGTGCGGCTTTCATCATAACATTTCTTTGGGCTTTCAGGCTAGGGGCGATGGTAGAAATAGCCAAGACAGACACATTGAGTGGGCTGGCCATCTCCGACATCACTTTTAAAGGGCATGGCAGGGTGAGGATTTTTATCCGAAAGTCAAAGACAGATCAGGATGGAAAAGGGGCATGGGTAGAGATAGCAAGGAACAGGTACAAAACCATTTGTCCGTAGACAGCACTATGGGACTTCATCTCAATCAGAGGAGACGGGGGAACCTCTGTTCAGACATCAGGATGGCTCATACACCTCCAAATTTAAATTCAGGGCAATTATTCAGAGGTGCATTGTTGTGACAGGTCTGGGAGAGCTGGGATTTGACCCGCACTCATTCCGCCTAGGGGCAGCCATAACCGCGTCTTGCCAGGGAATGCGAGAAGAGGATATCATGAATTTAGAGAGATGGAGGTCCAATGCTCACAAGGGCTATGTGCGTCATCACTTGGTCTGCTAGCAGGCAGAAGGGAACTAAAATTGAAAGAAAGGAGCAGGGAAGTGATGACCTGGGGGGATGAGAGGGGATGCGGGAAGGGTCAGGCCCGCTGGAGGTGGGAGATTGGATTTCAGGTGGCAAGAAGGTGAAACTGCTGTGAATAACGTGTCTTGCTCTTCCGTTACTCATAGAGGATGGCACCAGCGCAGGTGGTGTGGGTGATTGGGCACTCGTTTGTAAGATGAATGGAGAGAAGAGTTATGACGGAGAACCCCCTCGAGAGGAGAGGGTTAGCAGGGACAGTAATATACTGGATATGCAAGGGCAGCATGAGAATAGGGCAGGAGCACAGCAGCCTGCAGCAATACAGGGCGAAACAGCACTTGGCCGAGCCGGATCTGGTGATCCTGAACATTGGTGGTAATCACCTGGTGCAAGTGGGGCGAAAAGAGCTAAGGGTGACGCTGGACTCGTTGTTCGGTTGGATGGGCAACTACTGACCGAGGGCGGTTATTGTCTGGTCACAGATAATTCTGAGGGCAGAGTGGAGGGTGAAAGGTCCGGCAAGACCACTCAACATATTGGCAAGAAAATTGAGCAAGGAGCTGGCGTGGCTGGCCGGAGACCGGCAGAGAGTGGTGGCCAACAGTTTGGTAGGAGGAACAGACAATTTTCACTGAGATGAAGTACATTTATCGGACCAAGGAACTGAATTATTGTTTAAAAACCTTTTGGCAATGATGAACACCACACAAGCAAGGTCCTCTGGCAGTCATTGGAGGATCATGAGGTCTGTGAGTTGCCCCTCCTGGAGGGACCCTGAGGCCGGTTAGGTATAGTGGCGAGGGCATGATCTGCCTCTCACTGGGATGGCATTTGGCCCGGCAGGAGGGTCCAATGGAAAGGTGGCTGAGAAAGGGGGTGGGGTCAGATGGTGGAAAAGTTCGGTAAAGGGAAGGCTGCCTCCTGGGATCACCACCAAACATAGCGAATGGCACAGAGGTCTCTGATGGCATAGGGGTGACCTCACTGCTGTGCAAACGTCAAGAGGGGGTGGAATGGAACGTTCCTGTCACAAGGAAAACAACAAATTATGGATATGATTTATGAGTTGTGTTAGAAATAATGATGAAGATTTAGGGTTGTGTTTATGATTGTAATGTAGTGATGATGTTTTTATGAACGTTACAGGATTAAACATGGCCATATATAAATTCCAAAACAAACTGTTTGGTGTCTTCTGTCTTTCCTGCTCATCAATGCCTCCCTGTTGAGCCCAAGAAAGGCGGGTCCCCTCCCCCAGTGGAGGGGCCGCAGGGTGGGTGGGATGGCAGGCGCTAACAGGGCTGGATGTGGGGTGGCTGCTGGCAGCCACGGTAAACAGGCTGAGGGTGTAGTGACACACTCTCAGCCAGGACAATGGGTACAACCACAGGGGCTCCAGCAGTGGTGCCAAATGGTGCTTTTAATAGGGGTCCGGCAAGGAGTGGGAAAGCAGCAGCTCCCTACCTTGCGAGCATGAACCTGCCGGATGCCTTCTGGACCTCGCCTGAAACCTCTGCTGCAGCGATCAATGGCAACCCCTGAGAGGTGATGCTCTCCTCTGCCAAGTTGCCATCCCATCTTCGGTTTTTGACAGGAGTGAGAGAGTAGCAGGCGTAGGAGTACCATGTGGTCTGTGAGTTGCCCCTCCCGGGAGGACCCTGAGGCCGGTTAGGTACAGTGGCGAGGGCATGGTCTGCCTCTCACTGCGATGGCTTTGGCCCGGCAGGAGGGTCCAATAGGAAGGTGGCTGAGAAAGGGGGGGGGCCAGGAGGTGGAAGAGGTCGTCAAGGGAAAGCTGCCTCCTGGGATTATCCCCCAAACATAGAGTATGGCGGGTAGGTCCGCGACGGCATAGGGGAGACCTCACCACTGTACAAATGCCAAGAGGAGGCAGAATGGAAGGTGCTACCAGGAACTGCCTGTCACAAGGAAAACTAAAAATTGTGGATATGATTAATGAGTTGTGTTAGAAATTATGATGGAGAATTAGGGTCGTGCTTATGATTGTAATGTAGTGATGATGTTTTTAAGAATGTTAAAGGATTAAACATGGCCATATATAAATTCCAAAGCAAACTGTTTGTTGTCTTCTGTCCTGCCTGGTCGGCAATGCTTCCCTGCTGAGCCCACTATAAATAAATTCATTTTTACTTGCTGCACGCTGGCAAAGAGAAGGAGAGATAATAAGGTTGCCAATGGAAATTGGCACATATAAAAGGAACAATAGTTATTTTAAGGCATGATTTATTAGAGAAAATCAGTTGGCACCATATCATGGACTGAAAATTAAGAAAACATCCTGCTGGTTCGATGCTATCCGCCAGGCAGCCAGTAAGTCATGACAAGTATAAAAATGTACGAGACAGGCCCAATTTATTCCCATTCCTGAACAGGCATAAAGCAGGATTATGGCATTAAAATAAAGCAATGAAGACACAATGGGCCTCATTACAAATCAGGCGGTCCGGAAATAACGGTTGCGGTAAACCCGCCGCCACCGTTGTTTCCGGACCGCCTGATCCCGACTCCTGCAGGCGGGAGGTGATGTTCCCGCCAGGTTTGACCTGGCAGGTTTAACACTGCCCGCCTGCAGGCCGACGAGGAAACACCGGCAGCATTACGAGATGCTGCCGGTGTTTCCATGATCCCCATTCCCATTGAGTCCCATAGAACTCAATGGGAATGGGGATTAACACCATTCCGGGTCCGTGATTCCCGGGAAACTGGGGTTGTAATGCCCCAGTAATTCCGGGAATCACGGAGGCGGAATGGTAATGAGAGTCCGGCGGTAACCAGGTGGTTTTACCGCCTCGGTTACCGCCGGACTCGTAATGAGGCCCAATGTAATTATAGCAGAAGATAATATATGCACAAAGGAAACACTTTGAGGGCCTAATTTATTTTAAATGCGGCAGGCATTAAATGGAGCATAATGCTTTTACACCTCCATTTAACCCTCTAACCCATTTTGCAACAGTGTCAATATGGAGGAGAGGCAGAGAGCAGAGATAAGATGTCCGTCGTGCATTTCTCCTGCGTGCTGTCAGTGCGTTTCATTTTAAACCTGCATGAGATTTTCATACAGGTGTAAAACAAATGAATTTCTATGGACTCCTCCCTGGTTTTGCAGCTTCTCAAAAGCAGGTTTATTTTCATCCATTATGCACCATATTTACAAATCTTGTCCTTATATCACAGAAGGGCCTTACATGGGTGCTGTAGGGTCATGTACCCTGCACCTTTACCACAATACATTGCTTTTTTTGACAACTCATGCCTTGTTATGCACATTGTAAAATTTTGAAATAACAATTGTTTTTGTAATGTCACAAGCCTCTATGGCTCTCATCGAACTTTCCAGGCGTGTTCCACGCACTGCCCTTCTTCAACTCTCTGACCTCAGGCACACCCACCAATCTCACACATGCGCCTTCGCACACCACCACAGAACATCTTACGCCATCAATTTTGAATTGCCAACACTGAATTCTGCACCTCCTCATGCTCTCCTAGTCCTATGCACACACCTCCCTGGTGACGTCACCTTTTTACTAACTATGGGAAAATCGAAATCACTATTAGCACTCACAATAACATTGTCTCATAACACAGATATTTTCAAAGACCCATCCCACATATACCCATGGCCGTCATCCTGACTCCTAATAGGGAATACCAATATCTCATGTGTTCAATTTGTACCTAGAGCGTTGCCTTGTAGATAAAAGGCCTCTGAAGACTCAACCAGAAGAACAGCTTCTGCAATTTAAGATAGCCATTTGCTAAGCACTATATACAGGGATACCATCATCCATGACCCAAGCTAAAATGCCCAATCCACAGGAAATCTGATATTTGCTTAACTTCCATCATCCGTACCCATAAATCGATCGTCTAGGCTCACCGCCTGAACCTTTTACCTCAAAGGTCAAATGTTCCCTAACCACGAACAAATGACATCTACTTCCACTCCTTTCCGTACTATACTACACAATATTCGACAATACTACAACAATACTCATCAGCACCCCACACCCAACATTTCTGTACCACCTCCATCAATTGCCACGTGGCTGAGTCAATACTTACACTCCGTGATCCACTGACGCTGCTCGGCCACCGGCTCTCCCCAAAACTGCCACACCAACCTTCTGCTCTGCTGGGCTGCTCACAGACCGCAGGCGGGATATTTCCAAGACAGCGCCTGACAGCCTCTGCACGGGTGCACTTCCTGTGTGGTCTCACGCTCCATGGGGCTCCCTAAAGCCCTCCAGGCACTGTGACGGAAGAGGAGGCTCTATGCCGAACGGGCGTAGTGAATCATCTCTCTGCCACCACTTGTTGGCTAGGTATGCCAGAGAGGTCTGAGGGTTCACACTACGCAGTCACTGTTCAGAGCACTGAGGGCCCAGCAAACCCTCCCCCGACATACAAACAGAGGACTAAGCCAAGGGCAAGTTAGGACTGTCATTTATTTTCCATAACAGACAAGGCCCATAGAGGAAAAACAGAATTCTCCAGAAATTACAGCTCCTGAGCCCATGTCAGGGGCTTTTGTTAAGGTCTGACATTACAAAACAGGGCTCTTCTCCAAAAACCTAAGAGCATGCATGGTTGGGTAGTTGGGGTGGTATTACCTATAGCTGGCATATATAGAGGTTATCTGACTGGCCCTTGCATGTCAGGTGGGTTCGCCTGAACCTTCCCCAGAAACTATCACATTGTTGCAGGGTCGCAGGATTAACATTGGCCTTTGCCCTTTGTTATCCACCCCTGGATTTGTGTTCCCATATTAACTGCAGATGATCTCCCGAGGCCTGGGAGCCAGCTCCGTTCTCAGCACTCCTTGTTCCTTCTCAAGGTGATGAGAAAGACTATGTGTCCCCATTGTTGCCATCAGTATTACCACTTTGCTTTACAGAGTGCCTGCATGGTTGCAACATTGTAAAACAACACATATATCACTTTGTGTCTGTTTCGCTGGGAATGGCTTCTGTTCCCACCAGAAGTAAATGGCCATTGTTCGGCTCGGCTGCACCACGTGGGTGAAGACCACAAAATGTTGCTTTCTGGTCTGCGATTAGTCAGGATTTATTCTCTTATTTGCAGGTGGCTCCTTGTTTCTGAGGCTTAGGAATGTTCTGTTTGTCTCTGACCTTGGCTGCGCGCCTTGGCCTGGTGATTCGTGCAGCCTACTTCTGCTTTGCTTCATCTCTCGTTTTGAGGCCTGTGGCTTCATGTACTTCTACTATAGTTGTGCTATAGTTTCTATATGTCTATATTGTACTATTCATCTTATAGGTTAGTAGCATTTTGGTTCTTCCAGATTCCTTTTACAATCCAGTAGTTCCATATGGTTAGTTGCAATAAGCAGCTACCAGCTTGCTCTGCATATCTTGCTTTTCTCGCATTTCTGCGTTTCTGCATTTGGCTAATGAAAAATAATAAAGGCTTTCAACAGTATGTATATGTATCTGTCCTCTATCTACAGAACTGTATAAGCATCTTCTTCGTGTGTGCATGTGTGTGTTTGATGGCTAGCTTTGCTATGTCGTGGTGACTCTAATGACGTCAGCACCATCAGATAATTGTCATTAGTCAATTATGTCCATTGAGGCACCTGTATCCATGATCAGTGTTGGGGCACCTGTATCCATGATGACATTAGCTGGATCAGGTTTGAATGGCTGTCTGAGAGAATATCTGTTTGCATATGTGTTTGTCACTGGTCCTCCTGGGGGCTGTCCGAACAGTTATTGCCATTTTGCATCTCTGGCTCTTTGGGCTGTCATGCTTACAGGGGTCAAGAGGGGCATTCCAGGGACCCTCTCTTCAAGGTATATTTCTTACCTGTGCCTGTTTTACCTTTATGGTTGGTTCCACTCTCGGCTTGTAGAAGTGTGAGAGCTGAGTAGGTGCTTTAGTCTCTACTCAGCCTTGCACTCCTGCAAGGCAGAAGTCAATTTGTCACATAACTTTGACAGGTTTCTTTGATGACTTCATTTGTATAGTTCTATATCCTACTGATGTCCAGGTTATTCCTCTGGGCCTTAGGACCACCCCCACCAGCAATGTACATCTTGGGTTGAACACGAGTTCAGCTTGTGATCAAACTAACTGAGGAATCAACAGAAATCTAACATTGGCAGAGACACAACAGAATACCAATCTGGCCATACAGATTTAAATAGTAAGGTATTGCCTGTATGATGTTTTAACAGATAACTTAATACATTCATAATAGACTTCTACTGGCATTTATAAGTGCACCAAGACACCTGTGTGACACATATTCTTAAAAGGAGAGCCCACTTGATTTTAAATGCTGTTGGAAAAAGGAAAACATAGCATTTTGCTAATGGAATTACAAGTGAATACACTGGCCAGTGTAATTTTATCAAAGTTGAAATGTAATGATATCACTGGGACCTCTTCATAAGCTTGACAATATTTTCCAAATGACATATAACGTGGGGCCAGTCCATTGTTCCAGTGCAACATGTAGTTTAAAGGAATGTTCCGGCTGTGTAACAAAATCTGCGTCATGTGTGGGGTGCTCTCTCTCAGGGGAGCAGGTGACTACCTGCATTCCCTCAGATGCACTCATTTCAGAGTAATTAAAGAAGTAATTTGCAGCAATTGAAGAAAAATACACACATGAAGTTGCAAGGCGCCATTCCGGCACCTCTCCCTTTAGATTAATTCATTCACCAGTTCTGTTTTATTCTCTCCTACACAACAAAATCCCTAACTGCCTTTCAATGACTGACTTTAAAAGGCCCAGAGTACAGATGATCTTAGATAAGAGCACTGAACGTATGCTGCATTAGACCTCTCTGTGTTAACTTCAGTTGAAACAGAAACAAAACATAAAATGACCAGAAATAATAGAGTGGGGGTTGCTAGGCTGATGCACCAGACAGCTCTACTACTCTCCACAAGCTGCCCAGTTTGGAGTCACAAACTATCCTCCATGTCCTTGAACCCCACTCAAAAGTATTCTGAAAAGCTCCCCTTTACATCCTTCACTGGACGTTCGGCACACATGTCTTTCAAATGTGGTACAGTAGCATCCTACCCCTAAAACAGCTTAAACATAATTGCAAGGACTCAGAAGTCTCTTTAGAACATTAAACTCATTAATTAGCTCAGCTGGACAAACAGTGTATTGAATTGCCAGTCTTGTGTATAGCGATTTGTGTCTAACTTTTATGAATTCCACAATTTGAAATAAACTTGAACTGAATTGAACTCATTAGTTAAGCTACCGCCACTGTTTCCTTAACTGAGCACTGCCACAACACCTTCCTTGCCTGAGCATCTTAAATACGAGTGACCTAAAATACAAATACTGAATAAAGCAACATTGTGTGGTGGAGTGTAGATTTGAAAGAGGCAGCAGCACTATTATGGCACTTCCAGCTATTAGCTGTGCACACTTTAAGAATGATGCATGCTTCTCACAGAACATGCCAAATTAAGGATTCACCATCAGTTTACTTGGACTGTATGGGAAAGACCTAAAAACACAAAGTTACCAATGCCAATCTGGGGGTGTAGCCACACTCTGAAGAGGAAGAAGATTGCCTAAGTGAGCATTGCAAATAGCCTGGGGGAGTTCACACCTTGATTTCTCACAGTCCACAGATGACAGCCCCAATAACTTTCAACATATAAGAACATAAAAATCAAGGGCCCCCGCGTCGTCTTCCTACAGGAAGATCATCAAAGTGTGAAACATGACCCTCTGCCAGGGCTTTAAGTGGGGTGGGGCTAGCCATGACAGAGCCCAGCCGTCTCAGAAAAATGGTTCTGAGGATGAGCCCCACTGGGAATCCCTAATGTCCCCTGGCATCCCCAGCTGATCAGGCCGCTACAGGTCAAGGCTGTTTTTCTAAAGCCTGAAGTGCTCCCTCGTGTGCGAGACCTTCAGGCTTTAGGAAAAAAAGCCTTTTCTCCATAATGACGGCACTGGTACCAGTCAGGCATCCCTTTAATAAGGAGATGCCCGGGGTTCTGTGCCACCATTAAGGAGGAAAAGGCAAGGCCGCTGGAAGCTGAGGCCTTTTTTTATAAAGCTTGAAGCTCTCGCTCGTTCGAGGCGGCGTCTGAGTTTAGGAAAAAAGGCCTCAGCTTCTAGCGACCTCGCTTTTTCATCCTTAATGGTAGCATTGGCCCCGGCCAGGCATGGCTTTAACTAAGAGGTGCAGCAATCACCTGAGGGTGGTCGCTGTAACTCTTAGTTTCAGGAATGCCTGCCAAGGGTTAGAGCCGCCATTTAGTTTGAAATAGCTCTGTCTCTCGCTAGGCATCTCTTTATATAAGAGATGCAGAGATCATCACCCTCTCCCCAGGAGGAGAGAGGGTGATGATCCCTGCAAAGGAATGCCTAGTAGGGGTTGGCGCCACCATTAAGGAGAGAAAGGGGTGGTGTTGACCCCCAATAGTCATCCCTTTAGTTAAGAGATGCAGGGATCAGCAACCTCTCCCCAGGGGGAGAGAGGGAGATGATCGCTGAAAAAGGGTGCCTGCAACCCATTAGGGCACTAAGCTGGAGCTCGATAAGCGAGCAAGGCCTAACAGGCTGCAGGTGACCCCTGTCTTTAGGCCACACTTTCTTGATGAGCCCAGGCTCGTTTTTCCATGCCACTTAAAGCAATGCCCTACGCTCATGCCCATACATGAGCTTGTCCCGCCTTCCCAGCCCTCCTCCAGCCTTTCCCCTGGCCGTTATTGGCCAAGAACACTGTGTATGCAGAGGGCCTATCCCTCAGTACAGGCACTCCCTGTGCCATTTTCCAGCTGGCTAACAGGTAAGCGGTGTGTGTGGTCCTCCTGCACCCCCCAATACCATCTTTGGCCCGCCTAGTGCTGCGGGAACCTCACAGGCTCGAGAGTCATTTCTCCACTGCTTGTCCCTCCTTCCCAGTCCTCCTCCAGCCCTCCCCCTGGCTGCTCTTGGCCAAGAACACTGTGTATGCAGAGGGTCGATCCCTCGGTAAATGCGCTCCCTGTGCCATTTTCCAGCTGGCAAAGAGGTGAGCGGCGTGTGTGTGGTCCTCCTGCACCCCCCAATAACATCTTTGGCCCACCTAGTGCTGCGGGACCCTCGCGGGCTCGATAGCCACTTCCCCACTGCTTGTCCCGCCTTCCCAGCCCTCCTCCAGCCCTCCCACTGGCCGCTATTGGCCAAAAACACTGTGTATGCAGAGGACCTATCCCTCAGTACACACGCTCCCTGTGTCATTTTCCAGCTGGCAAACAGGCGAGCGGCGTGTGTGTGGGCCTCCTACATCGCCCCAATACCATCTTTGGTCCGCCTAGTACTGGGGGACCCTCGCAGGCTCGAGAGCCACTTCCCCACTGCTTGTGCCGCCTTCCCAGCCCTCCTCCAGACCTCCCACTGGCCGCTATTAGCCAAGAATACTGTGTATGCAGACGGCCTATTCCTCGGTACAGACGCTTCCTGTGCCATTTTCCAGCTAGCAAACAGGTAAGCGGCATGTGTGAGGTCCTCCTGCACCCCCAAATACCATCTTTGGCCCACCTAGTGCTGCGGGTCCCTCGTAGGCTCGAGAGCCTCTTCCCCTCTGCTTGTCCCGCCTTCCCAGCCCTCCTCCAGCCCTCCCCCTGGCCGCTATTGGCCAAGAACACTGTGTATGCAGAGGGTCTATCCCTCGGTACTCGTGCTCCCTGTGCCATTTTCCATCTGGCAAACAGGTGAGCGGCATGTGTGCGGTCCTCCTGCACCCCCCTCAATACCATCTTTAGCCCGTCTAGTGCTGCGGGACCCTTTCAGGCATGAGAACTGCTTCCCCACTGCTTGTCCCGCCTTCTAATCCCGCCTCCAGCCCCTCCCCTTGCCGCTATTGGCCAAGAACACTGTGTATGCAGAGGGACTATCCCTCGGTACACACGCTCCCTGAGCGCGTGTACCGAGAGAGTACACCGAGGGAGCGTGCCGCTCACCTCAAAGAGGTGAGCGGCAGGTGTGTGGTCCTCCTGCACCCCCAATACCATCTTTGGCCCACCTAGTGCTGCGGCACCCTCGCAGGTTCGAGAGCTGCTTCCCCACTGCTTGTCCTGCCTTCCCAGCCCTCCCGCTGGCCGCTATTGGTCAATTCCAACTTTATCCTGGACCAGACCTCGGCAGTCCTCTGTCCGCAGCCCCTTCGGCTAAGGGCACTGAGGCAAAGGGCAGCTCCTCCAATGGCGACTCCAAGCAGTGTCAGCAGGTGTCAGCAGGGGAAGCCAGTGAAGCCAGCGACCAGCCTTCAGCCACCAAAGTAAGTGTGGTTTGGGTGGGGAGTAGAGCAATTACTCTACTCCAGAAAGCCCTGCAACTCTACCTTACCTTCCCAGAACAGACAGTCAGACGAACACCACTCATGCCACTAATACTTTACTTTACTGTACTTTATAACATTAATATAGCGCAGCCATGGACCCAAGGGTATGAGGGCGCTACAAGACAACAAAAACACATCACGAAAAAGCAGCTAGAAAGACATGGTCAGATAACCAGATAAAACGACTAAAAGTATCAGTGAAAGATTAAAATCAGATTATTTAAAAAGGTGAGTCTTCAACCTTTTCTTAAAAATCTCAAGTGACTCAATGCTTCTCATCTCCAGAGGAAGAGAGTTCCAAACATTGGGCCCAATGGCGAAGAAAGCTGAGTTGGCCACCTTTACCGTTCGGCATTTCGGAACAGATAACAGATGTTGATTATTTAATTTTAGAGTTCTAACATTAGTTCTCATAGGGAGAAGCTGTTGTAGGTAGTCGGGCATATTGCCCTGTCTTCATTTTTGAATTATGGTTAGAGTCCTGAACAGAATTCTAGACTCAACTGGGAGACAATGGAGAGCACGTCTCGCAGACGTAACATGATCTCTGCGTGTGAGTTTCATAACAACTCTGATCGCCTCATTTTGGCACACTTGCAGTTTATTACGATCAGTCTTGTCCATGCCTATTAGAAGACTTGAGCAATAATCAATTTTGGACACTATTATCGATCTTGCGATAGTCTTTGCATTTTCTTGTGATATGAGGGGTCTTAGGTGAGCTAGTAATTTTATATAGTAGGCACATGAAGAGACCAAGCTACTAACATGTTGCTTCATAGACAATCGCTGGTCAAAAGTGACACCAAGTGTTTCACTTTTTTAGTGGGATGATAGTTTGTTCTCCCAGCTGAAAACTGTCATAGCTTGAACCAAGTTTATTCAGTATGTGAGAGGATCCAATAACCAGAAGCTCAGTTTTAGATTTGTTCAGAGCCAACTTGTTATGGACCATCCAAATTTCAATGATGGTGAAAAAGATTTTAATGGCCAATTCATCCTGGCTATGTGAGCCAGATAATGGAATGCCACATTGAGTGTTGTCTGCGTAGGTGGTGAATATTACATTCTCATGGTCTAACATAGCAAATAAGGGGGCCGTGAAAATGTTGCAAAAACAATGCCTCCCTGAGGCACCCCACAAGAGATCATAATGGGTTTGGACTCAGCCGTGCCAGAGAACACATTACTGTCATGGTTATTAAGAAATGAAGAAACCTACTTGGCTGCAAGAGGCGAGAAGTTTGTGACTTCATACAACCTGATGGACATTATATCATGGTCCACCAGGTCGAATGCCGCGGAGAGATCAATCAACACGAGTAGCAAGGCTTCATTTTGGTCCATACGGGACAGTAACTTAGATTTGAGTTCCGGGAGGGCAGTCTCCATTCCAAAAAAAGCCCGAAACCCAGACTGTTGATCATTTAGAATGGGATACTTCTTTAGATGGTCTGAGATCTGTATGCAGGCCACACGATCAAGAATCTTAAGTAGAAAAGCAGTATTAGTGCTAGGCCTATAGTTATTTGGCAGATCTAATGAGAGACCGGGTTTCTTTAAAATGGGCACCACCCAGGCTTTCTTAAGCTCTTGTGGTACAATGCCAGAAGTTATAGATGTATTAATGAATTTGCAAATTGAAGTGATTAGGGTAGTGGAGCAGGTTTTAATCGGCATAGTGGTGTAAATGTCATTCTTGCATTTAGTGGGCTTAAGTTGTTTGATAATGATTTCCAGTTCTTATTCCGTAATAGATGAGAAATTGATAATTGGAATAAGCAGGGATCTTTGGAAAGTCTACTCTAACGACTTATGCTCAATACATTTTAAATTATTGCTTTTTTTAGTAATGTTTTCTTTAATAGTCTGAAATTTATTATGCATAGCTTGTTGCATTGCATTACACCAAGTGGTGTTATCTGTAATAGAGCTCTACTTAGATACATTTGTGACCACCAGCCTGAGTTTATGCATGACAGGGTTGTATATGCTGCCTTGTGTTGCATATAAACATATTTGTGAATGTTAGCATGTGCCACACTTAGAATTGTGAACATTAGCCTGTGTCGCATCTAGACAGGACTGTGAATGTTAGCATGTCCCACACTTAGATAGAATTGTGAACATTAGCCTGAGTAGCAGCTAGATAGGATTGTGAATGTCAGCATGTGCCACACTTAGATGGAATTCGAATGTTCTCATGTTGCACACTTAAAATTGTGAACATTGGCCTGCATCGCATCTAGATAAGATTGTGAATGTAAGCATCTGCCACACTTAGATGGAATTTGAATGTTAGCATGTGCAACACTCAGGTGGAATTATGAAGGCTAGCAAGCGCCACACTTAGATAGAACTGAACTTCAGGCTGTGTCGCATCTAGACAGGATTGTGAATGTTAGCATGTGCCACACTTGGATAGAGTTGTGAACGTTGGCTTGCGCCGCATCTGGATGGGATTGTGAAGGTTAGCAAGTGCCACAGTTAGATAGAACTGAACTTCATGCTGCGACGCATCTAGACAGGATTGTGAATGTTGGCTTGTGCCACACTTAGATAGAGTTGTAAATGTTGGCCTGTGCCGCATCTGGATGGGATTCTGAAGGTTAGCAAGTTGCACAGTTAGATGGAATTATGAAGGCTAGCAAGCGCCACACTTGGATAGAACTGTGAACTTCAGGTTGGGTCGCATCTAGACAGGATTGTGAATGTTAGCATGTGCCACACATAGATAGTGTTGTGAATGTTAGCATGTGCCACACTTATATAGGATAATGAAGATTACAAAGTGCAATACTTAAATGGAATTGGGAATGTTAGCATGTCCCACACTTAGATAGAATTGTGAACATTAGCCTGCGCCGCATCTGGATGGGATTGTGTAGGTTAGAAAGTGCCACACTTAGACAGAATTGTGAATGTTAGCATGTTAAACGTCACATAACCCACTAACCAAAAAAGCTCAACATTTCTGCATACTTATCTCACTCAAAAAACTCACACAACCATCTCTCGCACAACAACCCGCACACACTTCACCACACTGCAACAACACATAATCTGCACCAACAGCACATGAGGACTGACATCAATCCGATACTCGCACCAAAGCTCAGCACCAGGTGTATACAGAATTGAAGCTGCCAACAGGACACCACTCCTCTCACTATCCTTCTCCCTCTTCACCTTACTAACCCATCCCACCTTCTCGTTTACAGATCCGCCAGAACACCTGGAGACCAACTCCATTGGTGACGGTGCGCGGTACAAATACCTTTAACATTTAACATTTAACATACATGAGTCCTGGCCCAAATGCTAACATTTTGAAGGCGTTTTGAGATGTCCACTCATTTAAGATGAACTGGGCTTTCAATTCCCAGGGTGCTCTTCACGCAGAATGATCAATGAGCAAGTAAAACTTGCAAAGTTTCACAGAACAAACACTGCTTTTACCCACTGGCCGGACGCAGCCTGCACTACAGAACTCAGTCCAGACACGATATGCCACTACAGGCCGTTCTCCATTTTAGAGTAAGATGAGCAGTACAAGCAAGAGATATGTGTTTTAGGTCTCAGGTCCTCACATGCAGTGTGCATGCTTCATCAGTAATTTTTGCCCGAATGAAGGTGAAACTATTGTCAAAAACCACACCTAGTTGTGCACCTTTAAAACCAGCATGAATATTTTGTTGTTGGATGAAAAATGACATGCAATGAAAATGTATTGGAGATCACTTGCATTTTGTTCTGGTCCAGACCTACATGAACCCTACTGAGTGGTGAATTGTACTCCCCGCTAAAGGTATTTCCTTCAGATAAAGGTTCTCTGCTCACGTGCATTTGTGTAAGCCTAAATGCATATCCATTGTTACCCACAAGTATCCTCATTGTTTCTGATAATGTGTTGAAATTCTGATCTAGCTTAACCTTCAATTCCATTACCTTCCCTCCTCCACCCATCCCGCACCTCTGGCTCTACCAGAAATGACATGAGGCCCACTATTCTATGACAAGACAGGAGGCTCATATTATGCATTACAATCTTTACTCTGAAACCACAGCAGCAAAGAACAATTTTTACAAACAAAAAAGTTGTAAAGGACAGAACTAAATAGAGTTCAATGTCAATGTAAGGGAGCTCCCCAATCCATCATGGAGGACAGGTCATGCCCTGCAGGAGATCAATGAGCAGGGACCCTTCCTTATATAAATCCATTACTCTAATGCCAACTCCTCTTTCTTTGCTGCTGACACCACAGCTAAGTCACTCCTTATAGTTGTGCTTTGCATGCTAGGGTGTCGTGTTGTATATTGTATTAATATTAACATAATATGTTTATATTGTGGGGTTTCGTGGTTATGCAGTATTTATCTACTGTTTTACACTTATAATGTTACTTTTATGGTTTGCGCCACTTTATTCTGCCATGTGTCTCTGGCGCTCAAGCAGCGCAGGTGTCCTTTCAGGGATTTGTTGCTTGTAGAGCAGCGCTGAGCAGCCTGCTCTCTTCATTGCCTCCTGTGGGTAACTGGGCTCCAGTCCGCGTGTGCGGCTGGATTTGTTAAATGGGCTGAGCCGCCCTTTCGCTACGCGGGTGGCTGTGTGTTGACGGTTGGCCCGCCCACTCCTTTTCCAGTGTTCTCCTTTCCCAGCGTTCCCTGTCATGTCAATACTGAGTGTATTTACGGCGACACGCATGGCTCCCCTTTCATTTTCTTTTTAATTTCTTTATGAGCGTACTTAGAAAGCCAGTGTCTGTGGTGCAGCCAGTAAGCATTGTGACTTGTTCCTGAAAGGTTGGCAGCTCGAGCCAATCCTCCTACATCAAAATATTGAAAATGTTTGGAATTAAAAATTACAATTTTAAAAGATGCGCACGGCCCTCTTTTTGTGGGTAAAGCTCTTTCAGTGAGCATTTCTACAGCGTGCAGCTGTATCCTCCTTCTAAGTTGAAATGCCTCTGTTTTTCTTTATTTATATATATATATATGGATGTATTGTGTCAGCTTTAACGTGGCCCTTAATTGTTGGGAAATATAAGGAAGGCTTCTGTTTCTGCACACAAGTGAGATGGCTCAATAAGAAGGCTGCAGGTTTACCATGCAGAGGGACCTGGGTTCACTTCCCCCCTTTTCCAGTGGTCAGATATAGGTATATCTGTGTATATGTGTTTATATATATATTTCCAACTTTGACTTTTTATTTTGTTTCTAAATTGGTTTTATTAGCTTATATTTGACACTAGTTCGCCTACTGAAGAGCCTTCTACGCTGCCAATCTGCTGTTTTATTTATTTATTTACTTATTTAATTATTTATTGAAGCGCTGTACAGGGCATAGGTGATTTACCTTCACTGTAGGTGCCATAACCTGTTTGGTTTCAGGTTCTGCCTGAGTTCTAATGTGAGGTTAACCCTTTGTGTACTGTTGGTTACCACACCCTGTTGGGGTGAGCAGTTTGAGGTACACTTGCTCAGTGTATTCCTCCCTTAAACTTGGCAGTTTTTGTTTAGGTGCTGCTTGTGGCAGATGTCATTATCTTTCCTGTAAGGGTGCCGTCACCTGCTCGGTGGCAGGCTTTGCCTGTGTTCTTCTGTGAGGTGACCCCTGGTATACTGCTAGTTCCACACCCTGCTAGGGTGAGCAGTTTGAGGTACACTTGCTCAGTGGATTCCTCGCTTAAAGTTGGCAGCTTTGTTTGTGTGCTGCATATGGCATTGGTGATTACCTTAACTGTTTGTGTGCCATAACCTGCTCGGTTTCAGGTTCTGCCTGAGTTCTAATGTGAGGTTACCCCCTCGTGTACTGCTGGTTATCACGCCCTGTTCGGGCGAGCAGTTGGTGGTACACTTGCTCAGTGTATTCCTTCCTTAAAGTCGGCAGCTTTGTTTTGTATTACTGGCTGCATGTGGCAGTGTCATTATCTTCCCTATAGGTGTGCTGTTACCTGCTCAGTGGCAGGCTTTGCCTGTGTTCTTCTGCGAGGTGAACCCCTTGTATACTGCTGGTTCCACACCCTGCTAGGGTGAGCAGTTGAGTGTGCACTTACTCAGTGTACTCTTTTGCTAAACAATATGTTTAGGTGATGCCTGGAACACCTTTGCGTTTTCAGAATTGTCAGTAGCCCGGATAGCTCAGTAGGTATCAGCTTCTATAAGGGCCGGGTTCGGACCCCTGTGAGGGCGTAACCCCTCTTCGTTGGATATTTTATATTATTTTATAGTATTTTATTTATTTATTAAGTACTTTAAAGAAAAGAGTGCGTGGAGGTAGTTGTAAACAGACCCATGTGGGGGGTTGTTTCTTCCTCTCTAGCCATCACTCTGGTGTTAACCTTCTTCTTTTATTTAAAATTCTGTCGCCCTTTACATTAGTTAGTTTCAGGACAACTCAGTCCTTTCCTTGGGTTTTGCTTTCCCTGATAACAATTGCTCCACCCAATAGCCGTGCTGATTAAGCTGCAGTATTTTTCTCTCAACATGAGGAAGAAAAAGATGAGGCGTTATGCCCCTACTGAGGTCTGCAGGGCTTGATGCTCTCTTTAGTGGGTGGCGTGTTTCCCTTACTATTTGTCCTATTATGACATTCATTATACTATGTGGACTATTGGTGGAGACAAGGTCAGCTCGGGGGTAGCTGTTCAGTTTTGTTGCAAGGCAAGTTGGGCAACCATGTTCTAATTAGATGGAGTGTTTGGAAACACTTGTTGGTATCAGAGGGAAGAGTTGCCAAATAATAACTTTCTGACGCCGGCCCCATGGTTTTCCTCCCAAGGCTTGTCTGTTTTCAGCTATCTGTCTAGCAGTGTGTTACAATTTCTCCTCTGCTCGAGGAGTACAAGCAGGCTTCTGTACCCTCAAGAGAGTTGTTTAGCCTCTCTCTTTATGTATATATATATATATTTTTTTTTTTTCTACAGTGCTGCGAATAGAGTGCTGGCTTTCAGATCTGTACTGAGCCTACTGATGCAGGTTCCTAATTTGGGAGGGTCTAAATCAGTCTTTCATCCTGCTGAGATCGATAAGTGAACACCTCACATCACGCACCGTTGGTAGTAGTGATGAGCAACACTTGTATACCTGAGGGTCCGTAGCACTATATAAGTGCTATTTTGCTATGGGCAAGGTGCTTAATTTTTCCTTGCCCTGATCCCCATAGTGACCAGTCAGCCATACATGCATACCAAGACTCAGACCTCAGTGTTTGAAGGGACAGTGGTCCCAGTATTCTTTCACAACCTTTCATTTACTGGGCATGATAATTATCCCAAAGTCCCTTAACCCTCATTCCCCTTCCCGCCATCCTTGGGGGAGATTGCATCATACTATTACACCTCTTGGAGTAACACCTGATGGTTTCCGTTTTTCCTTTTACAGGAGTTCTGGCTCATGAACAGTGCAGACTCGCATTGATCATTTCCCTCCAGTCAGTTTACTTTCCTTTGTGCTACTTCCTGGTATTTCGCTACGTTAAGAGGAGCCCCCCCCTTCCACTGGTTGGTTAGAAGTGTAAGAGTGTATTTATTTTAAGGGTGTAAAGCGGGGCTTTAGTGTGGTCCTCGGGGTAGCCTTCTTCTGGGTTGCAAGGTTTTTCCTTAGGTAAGTGGGGGAGGATTTCTCCTCCTTTGGGAAGGCGCAATATCCCTTGGTGGGATAGAGGGATCTGGGAGTGCTACTCATCTTCCATCCAAGTTATTACGGCCCTCTATCACAAGGCGTTCCAACGTCTCTACGTTATCTATCTCAGAAGGTGTCTGTCAGTGCGATCTCCAGAGGGCTGGGATATACATTTAGTTATTGACTTGTTTCTCCTAGTCTCCTGCATGGCAGGTAGACCTTTTGGTTTTTCACAGGAGATTGGTTTGCAATAAGGTGCCAGCACAGGGTGCTGGGGGCTTCAAGGTTCTTCAGATTGGCTAGGGTGGAGGTTAGTCTTCTTCTGGTGAGCAACTTAATTTTAACTGTTTAGTGATCAGTTCTTTGCAGTTTAGAGTCTTTGCTAAGACTATGGAATTTAGTGGTCCCCCTTCGGTTAGTTTATGATCCTCTAGGGGATTTTTTCAACCATGTAGGAGGGAACAAGTTCCAAACACCTGGCACATGTACAAAGGGTTTCAGATATCACTATGATGGTAGCGATTGGATGTAACATACATTTTTTCTCCTTACCAAGTATGGTCTCTTAAGGGTCAGGTTTTTGTAAATATCTTCCTTTTGTCAGGTTAGCAGAGTCCTTCTTCAAGAGCTCGGGAGATCTGTTGGTCTCCGTCATGGAGGTTTGGAAGGTTTAACTTTTCAGGTGGGGCCACTCTCTTCCATTCTGTTTCTACCTCCATAAGACATACCTTTCTTAGTATACACATATGTTTGTGGACAATTGTGTGTTAAGTCTATTGCTTCAGCTCCACTCAGGATAGGCCGTCCTATTACAAATTTATAAAATGACCTTTTACTCCCATTTTACCTTTTATAAAGATTTGTCTTTCCCACTTGGTTCCCTAGTGTAGTTATGTGACATGCCCTGTTTCTAATACGATATCTTCCTTTAACGCATGGGATGGAACCTACAAAGCTTTCACCCCCTAGAGGGTATTCATTCTTTATCTCCTTGAGAGCTAAGTGTTTATCTTCTTTTGTTTGCTACCTAGGTTCCCAAAGATGGTATGAATTTAAGTGTTTTAAATGTTTGATTGGACAACAGGGAGTTTATTACTCCAATGGGTTTTTTCCTAACCTATTAGTATAGGGAAACTTTGTTCTGTGTTTTTCCCCTCTCTTTTAACCAGTTGTTTTTGGTGGCCTGTAAGGAACGCTGGAATTGGCACATCTTCCAGTTGTTTTTCTTGCAGTGTATTGGGCTATGCCTTATAAGACAGTTATTCGGCCAGCATAGCCTTGGGCAATACTCTTGCGGTCACCTGATTGATCAAATGAAAACATTTTAAAACATTCTTCTCTTATTATTTTTATTATATTGTCACTATTGTATTGATCATGTTGTTCTAATGGGATGCAAAGGCTTCAAACTTGCATAATATGAGCCTTCTGTATTGTCAGAGAATGGCTAATCCCCCACACTAATGTGAGATGGGGGTTTAGATTCTATTAAAGACAAGGCGAGTATTATCCCACCCACCCGCCCTTGATATGACATGGCAGTTATGACACGCATATACACAGGTGTTTCAATAGAGAACATTCTTGGTTTGTTGTTCTTCCCATCCACCCACCCTTCTTGCTTGTTGTTCTTACAGTTACGAGTTGAGGTTCTGATCAGGAGTGTGGATCACAGTTACAAGACGTGGATTGCGTGGTATGAGAGCTTCGCTGGATTTGTCGTCATCGTTTATCATCTGATTTGTGCAGTGGACGTCTGGTTCAAGACAGCTACAGAAAGAGGAGTTGGGATTAGAGTAATGGACTTATATAAGTAAGGGTCCCTGCTCATTGGTCTCCTGCAGGGCATGACCTGTCCTCCATGATGGATTGGGGAGCTCCCTTACATTGACATTGAACTCTATTTAGTTCTGTCCTTTACAACTTTTTTGTTTGTAAACGTTTTTTCTTTGCTGCTGTGGTTTCAGAGTAAAGATTGTAATGCATAATACTCTTTAATAGAATCTAACCCCCCATCTCACGTTAGTGTGGGGGATTAGCCATTATAGTCACTTGTCTGTTGTCATCTCCTACCCCCCTTGCTACCCTCCTTACCTTTGTCCTAGCTCTTGCACTAGGCCTAGTTTCACATTCTTAATGTCTCATGGCCTTGTTAGAATGTTGTATTTTCATTGTTTTCCCCTTGCTCCCTCCCTTGCCTTGAAGAGCTTTGAAACACATGTGTATACAGGCGCTATACAAATAAACAATCAATCAATCCGGGGCTGGTGAATGGGACACCGGTGGAAGGCGAGTACACACTCAAGGTTCAGGTGTGCAAAGGGTAGATACCGACAAACACCTTGAAACGACCCTCGACCTCTATGGTGCATCCGCACATGTTCACACGGAAGCATCCGGTTCTTGTTTCTTTGCGACATGCAAATCTGTACCCACCGTCACATTGCACAGCTTGAGAAATGATTGGCTCTTCTCTGCAACATCAAACGCGCTGGCCAGACTCTCTGGGTCCAGGCACAGATCTCTCATTCCAGGAGAACACACTATCGCTCAGCCTGTAGGAGGCTGAATTTGTAAATAACTTTTAGTCTGGAAGACGAATGAGGCATAATAAAATATTCAAAAAAGAAGCCTTGCGCGTGTGGGATATTATCCCGCACAGTGTGGGAGCAGAATAATGACATGGCGTAGCAAAAATAAACCCGGCAACAGCGAGGGGCGTCGGAGACGGTGGCAGTTCAATGCCCACGGCAAGATTCCCAGTCCTTCAAATACCTTTGCTCTGGATGTGTATTTTCTTGAAAAGTTAACTCACTCAAAGTCTATGCATATTAAACCTTTTCCGGATGTGTTGCTCTGAGCATAAAGGATCTGTAACAGTCTGTGCTACCTGGCGTAACCTTGGGCAACGATGAAACGGCGTCACTGTACTGCGCATAATGACGCCGTAGAGTCAGGGTCATCGCAAAGACTTACAGATGTTATGTTTTCGGGTCAAAATGACCTTGACAATTAAGTGCACTTCTTAGTGAGGCGCCCTAGTCAGCCCCCACGCCAGGGGAGTTGCTAGGTCTGGAAAAGACCCGGGGCTACGGTAATTACTGGACTGTTGGGACTCGGGGCTAGCTAGTCTTTTGGCTGTAGCTCCTGAGATTCTATCCGGGGCTACAACCAAAAGACCAGGGGCTATAATAGCCCCTTTAGCCCCCCCCCCTAGCAACGCCTCTGCCCCACGCCATGCCTTTCTATATCACTGGACCGGATACACTTCCGGGGTGCACAGAAAACCTACTTTGCCCTTTCTGCCTGTGTATTCTTCCATTCACACCCAAGCTGTAAACAGCAGTGTGATGCCGAGGAAACGCCGGGCACACCTGCTCAGGAAGATATCAGAGTCACGGTACTGTGCATCTGTTTACTGATGAGAAGCCCCAGCGTGCTGCTGTCACTGTGCCCTATTTGACCACCAACATCGCACCACAAAATCCCCCTTCCCTACAATTCACTTTCCATGGTTTAGGGTGACCAGATTTAAAAAGTAACATAGCAACTAACATAAAGGTAGGGCTAATTCTTGAAAGTGGCTATTAAAGGCACTACACGTCAGTAGCGTTTGGAGAAGAAGGGGGTTTAAGTGTTACTGTTCAAAGAAACAAATATTATATTTCATTTATTACAAACTAACACTATCTTAAGTTGTAAAATGCAGTATTTCTTCTGTGCGAGATTGCGCATTCTAGCCTGCCAGGTATGATAACCTACTACAAAAAACAGGCACCACTGCAGTTTCCAATGGGAACACATAATCCTGAGAAAGGGGGACAGAGCACCAAATACCAGTACAGTCCCGGCAAAACCGGGACGTCTGGTCACCCTACCATGGAGCCCCTAAAGGAAGAGCTTAATGGCTAGGATATAAGCTGTGGTGAAGCAGGCAGGAGACAGAAGAACGGGCATTAGTAAGTGCCAACACACCACCTCTTTTTTTATGCATGTTATGTTATGTTATTAATCTCTTATAGATTGCAACATGCCGGTAGGCTTCAGTGCACCAAAAGAAAAGAGGTCTCCAGAGAACAAGGTAAGAGGTTGGCAGAAGGGAGCGAGAGGGCCAGGAACAGGATCTAGTCATTGGCATACCAGCTGGCCACGAAGAAACATTCAAAACCCTGAAAAAAATGAAATCTAACCTTCCCTGTGATTGGACGTTACCTACACCCCTTCTTAGATCCACCCACCCGTTCCCATCCACCAGCAGCAAAGCAGTTGCTAGAACTTCCTTTACCTTAGCTCTTCCCGAAAACAACGTTACTCCCTTGTGCACATGCCCGGGCAACTTGATCTTCACCTCCCTACCTGGAACCATTGGCCCATACCTAACACAGTCTTTGGGAAAATGTCTGATGTTAACTTCCTCTAATACAGGTGCTACCCTCCACCCCTGACAAAGCATTGTGTTTGTTTTCATCATAAGCATCGCCTCGAAAGGGGGCACTTTTGTAATGGAGTGCGGATCCAAATGATAATAAAATATACGCTTCACAACAACTCTCAAACAGTCTCCTCAAATGCAAACAACAGTCCTGATGACATCCAACAGTGCACGATTAAAACACTGCACCCATCAATTTCCCATAGGCCGATATAATTATGTTTTGGCATTGGCAATACCGTTTCCCTGCCATGAATTCACTCATTTCTCCCGAGATAAACTGTGTTCTATTGTCTGTGAGATTTTTATTGAAAAACTTCACAACAAAACACAAATTGTAGGAATTTGTTTATAGCCCTGTCATTGATCTCATGCACCGCACACACATTTCTGGCCACCTGAAAGAGCGATCCACCAACATCACAGGGGTATAGCATTGACAGCCCCCTTGACACTGAGTGGTACTAGCAAATGAAGTGCAATTTCCTCCAAAGGGAATTTTGGAAACTTGGGCAGCACTCTTGTACTGGTTCTTGGGACCAGCACCGTCTCACAATTGCTGCACTCAGCACATTCAAATATTGCGGATTCAGTAATTCCGTCCATTGGCGGAGACCAGTAATCCTTCCTGATGAGGGCAGTGATCATGGACAGCAGTAAGTTCTCCTCATGCCCTACTGATAAGATGATGTCATGAATTCCCTCCGGAGCCACCAGCCTGTCTCCCCTCTGTGACCTACTTCCATCACAAGCAAGTTCATCGTTGACTGCCTGCACTCTTTCACACGTTCCTTCACCATGTGGTTGTGACAACAATGTTCTTCATACTCTCTTACCTTGATTTATACATCATCCACAACACAACACTTGCTCCACTCATCCCGCTTTATGCTTTTGGTTATCATAAAAACCTCCCTGACATCAGCACGTTCATCCTCATCCTCCACTGAATGAGAATCCCCTTCTATGGGTATATGGGAAAACCAATTTGCCACTACATTCAACCACTCCTGGACATGTTTGGATGTTAATTCCAGACCTTGGAGGCTGGTGATCCCCCTCACAATGCGTCTGGAAACACCATCCAGGCCCTTATTGTAAAACGGTATCCCCAATGGTGTTTGGTCACTTTACACAGTTAATCTCCTTCCCCAGACATACACTTTAAACCTGTTCACAGCCCCTAGGCAGGTCAGAGATTCTCTTCATATCGAAAAGTGCCTTAGTTCTGGGCCTTTGGAAGCCCCGGATGCATACGCTACTGTTCTTTTACATTGACCATCCTGCTACATCAAAACACTGCCTCAACCATTCCAAGGATCATCTGTATAAATCACTGTGACTAGCCCTTCTTTAAAGCTGACCGGCAGAGGAACTTTGACTATCCTTCTTTTACTTGTTGATCTTCCCTGAAACACTCTTCAGACTCAGCAAATTGTCAATTTTGTTGCGTCTACCTTCTCAGCACCTCTGTCTTGTTAGCCATTCTGTGCACAGGTTTGCGGTACAATTCAACTAATCCCACAACCGAGGACGCCTCACTCTTGTCTGATGGTTGGGTCATTGGTCATATGTCCCTTGGACTTAACGCCTTCTGCAGATAATTCATGGCCAAATAGTTTGTTTAACCTTTCTGGTTATTGTATTTTCCAGACTTATGGTCGGTCCAGCATCCCGGATGGTTGTCAAAGTCTTCCAAAGTCTCATGCCATGTTCCTCCACACGGCTCACTTAAATGAGGATGTCATCCTAGTAAAACATGACCCTATTCAACTTAGATTAGTGTAAGCCTGATTTTTGAAACATGCTCAAAGAAGTCAAGCCATGCATTTGCATCTTAACAGTCCTATCCGTGTAATTAAAGCCTTCAAGATCATGGAACTGCAGTGGAGCCTCAGCGATAAGTGGACCTTACAACGGCAAGAGGGAACACTTTGACCTTGAATACTGTCGTGACTCACTGCGCACGGTTTGGCATTAGGAGCTGTTCAGTAATTACATTCCTGTTCAGACGTAGAGGTCAATTCACACCCTAATGCAAATGTTGCTCTTGTGTGCAGCTACAACGTTTCTACCCCACTATGAGGTGTAAGTGGGGTTTAACGTCTCTAACTCTGAGTAAACCTCCATTCTTAATGTGAGAGGAACATTTGTCACTTTGTCATGACCTGTATATAATTGCTTTTCAGTCTTTTCATGTTTTAAACTCCTCTCCAGCAACCCATCTTTTCCTCAACGTCCTAGGGAACTGGCTCTTTATCTCATGAGAAGGCAGCACAACCCCTCCACAGTCTTCCATGACCGAAATGTGCTCTTCATTATTGGAATCCAGTATGATTCTTCTGAAATGAACGCAAAACGTCCCAAACGTGAGAGTAAATAAAAACTAAGGAAGCCCATAAAACATGAGGCTGAAACCACACTGAAGTCCAGAGTCCCAGACAACATGCATAACGTGCAAGCCTTAGATGAAGTCAACAAGGGAATAGACTCATTTCCGAGACCCCTCTTAGACATAAAATAAACAGTAGCCAGCAATGCGCACACGCATGACTATTTAGTTTCTGTGAGAGGATGGCAAAGACGAATAACATGTACTTAACCAGACACACACGCACACACAAGTGAGCAAGCATTAATATAAGCTCCTGTTAGAAACACTAAAAGTTAGCAAACATTAAATACGACATGAACATATCTAACATCCATTAGGTGTGTAAGTAGGCCGGCGGGAGTGCAGCAGAGTGTTTGTGGTGACCAGAGGAGCAGCAGCTACAGTGTTTTTTCAACTTTCATTGGTGGTAGGAGGAGTTCTCTGCTCAAAGACTCTCCACTAACGTGGAGCGTAGTGAAGTGCAGCAGTGTGTTTGTGGTGACCAGAGGAGCTGCAGCTACAGTGTTTTTTCCACTTTCATTGGTGGTAGGAGGAATTCTCTGCTCAAAGACACTCCACTAACGCGGAGCGTAGCGGAGTGCAGCAGAGTGTTTGTGGTGACCAGAGGAGCTGCAGCTACAGTGTTTTTTCCACTTTCATTGGTGGTATGAGGAGTTCTCTGCTCAAAGACTCTCCACTAACGTGGAGCGTAGTGTAGTGCAGCAGTGTGTTTGTGGTGACCAGAGGAGATGTAGCTACAGTGTTTTCTCCACTTTCATTGGTGGTAGGAGGAGTTCTCTACTCAAAGACTCTCCACTAACGGGGAGCCTATCAGAGGGAAGCAGAGTTTTTGTGGTGTTCGTGGGGTGAGGTAAACATGCCTACAAGGTAAGCTAAAATGGATCCTTTGAACATTGACTTGGCTGCCCCCCCTTGCCATGCTTTGTGTTATCCCAGCATAATGATGTGTCTCGAACCTTAGCAAGGAAAAAAATGCCAAGAACTGTATCCATTCCAGCACAGTCTGCAGCACTGACGCTGTAATTCCACAGCTGACCAACGTAGCCTATGTTTTGGATTCCAGCCTTGTAATGCATTATCACTTATAAGCACTCACCCACACGACTCTGTGGGCCACGAGGACTTAGCAAAACACAACTCAATTACAACCCTAGCACCCACCTGCGGAGCCCCTCTCGCGGCTGGTCCTGGGCTGGTGGGGACCTCTGTTGAGTCCGTGTAGGGAGTGGAAGCTCCTTTGCTGGGTCTGGTGCTTGGCACTGTGGGGCTGGTGGCATGTTGTGGAGCATTTGTCCCCGCTGTGTCCATGTTGATGGAGGGGCTTGGGTCTGGCGTGGTGGTGGGCGCGGGGCCTTCGGGGACTCTTTCCGGGCATGGGCGCACCCCTTGTCGCTCCCCGGGCCTGCTGACTAGCGCTGGCTCTGCCGAGGGGCGCTCCGGGCCAGCGTCCTCTTCCCCTTCTCTGCCTGGCAAGCGTGCAGTGGGCGGAGCTTGTCTGCCAACCCGCCCCCTCGGAGCGGTGCCTCTGCTGGCCGAGCTGGCGTCTCGGGCACTGGTCTGTGCACATGGAGAAGTGGGCTCCCTTGCAATACCGACTGACTCCTGCTCTGACGCCTTTGAGCAGGAGTCAGTCTTCAACAAAAAATATAGATTCTGTTTTGGTGACGAGTGGGAGAGAAAAAAAGCACCCAAATGTGACTGTTTACAGTCCCTAAATTCCAATATTCAGCTAACAGATGACAGTAGGATGCCACCTAATCATTCCTTTAATCAAACTGCCATAACACACAGAGGCCAAAACAAACTGTTCTTAAATGACAACCTACACACAGCCCCATGAAACTGCTGCTAAAACAAAAAATGACATATCTACCTGTACTAATCCTACAATCGAGCTGAGCGAGCCGGTGCTTGCGCAGGCTTCAAATTCTGCGGACTCGCGAAGGAATTAATTGGCAGTTGCAGACCAACTACTGAGAGATCTGAGGCACCTGAACGAAAAAGTACAAAATGGGGGATCACTTGAAAGTCTTAATTTAACGAAGAGTGATACTTATGCTCAGCGCAATAACTCAAGCCCCTTTAATAACATCTATGACATTAACATCATGAGTCAAACCCTAAAGGAACAAATTGGATTTACATGTGGTGCAACAAAACAACGATGCTTGGACCTGAGCGGGCAAAGAGACTAAGTTGGTAATTCATGGATTAATTGCGCCGAAAAAAACGGGATGTGTGCGCCATTCTGCCCCCAAATCCCCATTTGTTAAACAGGGATTTGCGGGCAGAATGGCGCCCAAATCCCGTTTTTTTCGGCGCAAATATTCCATGAATTACCCCCATAATATCTTTGCAGAAAAGAGTACAGACAAATGATTCAATTATCCTTGATAGAGAAGATCCAATAAAATTTCGTGAGATCACCAACATGAACAACAGTGGAAACGAACAAGATTCCTCTTCTGAGGACAATTCCACCGATTCCTCAATCACTGAAAGAGCTTTTCCGAAAGTTAGAAGACTAACTAATGTGAAACCGTATCAACCTCATCCACCAAAGCATGTATCTCGCTCAACATATTCTCTAGCTGAGACGATTAGCTTGGAAATGATACCTAAAATATCATCGGCCATAACAATAGCAACGGCCCTGTTCATTAAAATGTATGAACAATTTAACAATAATTATCGTGACCAAAACACACTAATTGCTCTAATTAACTCAAAAACAGTCAACATTGAATTTGAAATGCGAGAAATGAAAACCCAGATGCACAATGATCTCCAAGCCTTAGAAAAAGCGAACGACTTATTAAAGGATCAACTGTGATGCTCAGCTGATGATAAGAAACTGCTAGCAGAGGTGGCAAGAGAAGCCCTCTCAAAACTCACCTCGACAATATCTCAAAAGCAACAGGGTCTCAGCCCACTGATAATTATTTTATCAATAGGATTATTGGAAGAAAACGCCCTTGTGCATGTCTGAAAGAAAGAGATGATCTATGGCCATCCAACGTGGACAATGACCGGAGTACACTCCCAATGACCCCGGCAAACGTAATTGCCTCTTCCTTGCAACCACAATCGACTGGATCAAGAGGGATCAATTCTGAGCTGTTATACTGCAATAAATCTGGTACTTTAACGCAAATAGCTGCTATGGAACCAGTTGAGATTGAGGGCGATGACAGGATAAATTCACAAGAAAAAATGGTCACTGTAACAACAGACAGCAATCGAATTGACCTTGCACCCAAGGAAAGCATGGATGCCATCAACACTTCAGAGAATACGACTTGTGAGGAATCTGCCTCAACTTCTGCCAAGATCATCGTGAACTTGGAAGCCACAGGAGATGTGATAGTGATCGAAAACAGCCCAATATCCGATCCCACATTTGAAAAAAAAAAAACAAGCATCACAAGAAAACTAAAAACATAACATGTCCAAAAAGACAAAATGGGAATGGAACACGGAAATTCCTAAAGAACCTGAAATCGCTACACCTAGTTGTGCACACAGCTGGAACTACAAGCGGTTTACCCACTGTAAGCAGCATTGAGCCTGTAACCATTACCAAAACTGCTTGGAGCAAAGAGTCAAACACAATTCAAGAAATTGATGATGAAAGACGTGAAGAGCTGTTGAACCTATCAACTTATGAGATAAGTGATGAGGAACAAGCTGCTCAAGATGAAGGGCTGGACCTTGAGAGCGAACCTCAAGTGTCCACCCCTGGTCCATCTATTGAGAATATAGTGCAACCTCCTATTCAAACACCACCAAGACCAACAAAAAAACAATCACAAAGATTGGTTGAAATTGAGGCTTCCCCGAAACCCAAAGAAACGCATTAATCATCAAAAACTGCTTCAAAGCCTATAGTCTACTTTAAGTTCAGCACTTTGGAAGAAAAAAGAAAAGCCCTAGAAGCAAAAGCTATGATGACGCAACCCTCATCTTTTGATGAGGTATCAACAAACACTGGAAACAATAGAGTTGACTCCGAAACTGAAAAAATCATGAAAATTCTGCTGCAAAAGCATTCTAACAATTTTAGGAAGACTCAGAAAACATCTGACAGGAGCTGGAAAGAAGAGCCGCGAACAGTAGCTCATTATAAAAAACTCCAAGAGAAAACTCTATCTTCAAATTACAGCATAATATTGGAGAGAACTTATGACTCTGATGATGGACTAATCCTAAACAGAGCCAATGTGATAGGCCAGTTCCATCACATTGCACGACTGAAAGACGTCGCCTCCAAAGATATAAAAACAGTGGAATTTTTAAATGAAACTCAAACTGATCCAGTCTTATTGCATATTCACGATGGTGCCATCAAAGATTTGATACCTGAAGGTGAAGCTGCTCTCATCGAACTAGGCTTCAAAGTTGTCGAATTGGCCATGGAGAACGTGGCTAAGCCAGAACTCCATTAACCGGCAGGACACAACACAGACAACAGTGGTTGTGTAGGAAGAGACACCAAAGAGTTACTACAAAAAAAAAAGCGCCTAACAAACTCTGTCGCTCAAAATTTCCAATCAGTGAAGTCCACCAAAGACAATGAACTAACAGCTGAACCACCATTGGTCCCAAGAAGACTTTTAAAAATCACAATCCCCTGTGACTATAACTATGAGAACAACATCACAAAAGAAGTGTCACAGAACATGATAAATCCGACAGAAGAACATTGGAACTGGATAGCTGGTGCATTAAATTCAAACAAAAACAGTTAATGCCCAAGTCTCGGGAGGATAGCTCAGCGGCAACGTGCTCACCTTGGAAGCAAGATGACACTGAGCGACACAGGTTCGATCCCCGGGTCTGTGCTTAGAAACCTCTGGGTATTCATATCATATCATATCAAGGACTGTCGGTGAAGAGCTTATAAAAATCGGCTCGTGGAATACAAGAGGCCACTTCAATTTTTTCACGATCAACTAAACGACCTTACTGAACTAGACATTTTATGTCTACAGGAGACATGGCTGACAACCACACCAATCACCGCTGACTACGAAATAGCCATGAACCCAGCAATCAAACCAAAAAAAGGCTGCCTTATGTCTGGGTTGTTAACCTCAGCTAAAAAACAAGCTGGACTACGAATACTAAAGTCTACTAGTAAATCATCGTACATTCAAGTAACAGAGATAGACATGGACGCCTGCCAAACTGGATCCTCTCAATGATTCCTAATAATACATCTATTGGCAGCATAAAGCCACCGGGACGTGGGCTTTTATTGATGAGCTATGTGAAATCATAGATGAAGCGATGTCAACTAGTGATGCTCCACAAATTATCATATGTGGTGACTGGAATCTGGACTTCCTGAACATGAACAAAAGTACAAATGACAACAAAGAAGTGACAAAGGGAACTCGAAGAAACAACCTCGAGTTGTTGTCTGACCACTGG
Organism: Ambystoma mexicanum; assembly: GCF_040938575.1. NCBI lineage: Eukaryota > Metazoa > Chordata > Amphibia > Caudata > Ambystomatidae > Ambystoma > Ambystoma mexicanum. The sequence continues at coordinate 350,140,340 of NC_090922.1, forward strand.
CTACAAGAAATGAGCATGAGACAAATGAGAATGCTAAATGGGAATACACCCGGTGATATTCCCGCACAGCCTACATGGATACGCAACAAACAACAGTCCATCCTAGATTACGTCTTTGCCTCAAACTACATTGCTGACAAAATATTGGGCCTCATTACACGGTAGGCGGAGAACCATGACGCTATTAGCTATTAGCACCATGGTTCATGCCGGTAAAATACCGGCACCGCCTTGGTGGAAAGGGGAATTACCGCCCCATTCCAAGGTTGGCGGGGCAGTAATTCCCCCTTCCACCATTGCCCTTCCCCATTCCCATTTTTGCCCCAAAGGGCATAATGGGAATGGGGAAGGCGCTAATAACGGCACGGCAAATTGTGGTACTGTAATTAGCTCCCTGGGTCCCTTTGCGGGTTGATTTTTAACGCCTGCAAAAAGCAGGCGTTAAATTCCCCAACCCGCAAAGGGACCTCGTAGTAAGGCGGTAAGGATTTACCGGTACCGGTAAACCCTTACCGCCTACCGTGTAATGAGGCACATTGTCACTGAAAATAGTTAACATGACTCAGAGCGATCATAATTTAGTAACCTTCGCAATGAGAAATTCCGCTGAATTAAATCACAATGACCTTTATTATCATGATGTGGAAGTCGAACCGGGACGGAGCAGATTAAGATTAAACACCGAGAAAATAGCCAACATTAAAGATGTAATCAAAGGAAAGCGTGATATGAACTACATTCCTCTGTTGGATCAATACAAAGAAGTCAGGGCATTTAGTCAAAAACATCAATTTAAGCCAACAGACAGCTACGATTATGAAATTGTATCCAAGAAGCGAGAGTTACGCAGAAATATGCATGTGCAAAAAGTCCGTCAAAGCATTACGAACAAAGAGGAAATCAAAAAATTAAAAAGAAATTATAACAACTGGATACATTCGCACAAGGCAAATATGTCCCAAAATGACGCAGAACTCATGCAATCTAGCATGATGCATAAAACCTCAAAAGAATTTGGGGCCCTAATAAACAATACAGAAGCTCGACAACTTGCCCTAACAAGTGTCATGGTGAATGAAGAACAATGGATACAGCACTACACGACTCTCTTTAAACAACAGGACATCTGTGCCCAAATAACTTTTGATGAAGATAGACCATGGAACCTTGCAATAACCAGGGATGATATCATTCAGAACATCAAAAGATTAAACTCCTCAAGGGCTCCTGGCCCGGACGGCCTGACGAATTATACATTAAAACAAAATCCCGAGGAGTGGGCCGTCGTGTGACATTCTATTCAAGATCATTTTAAGAGAAAAGAGAATTCCAGCATTCTGGAAGTGCGCGTTCATAGTTCCTATTTTCAAAAAAGGAATTCGTAGAGATCCAAGGAACTATAGACCGATCGCTCTACTGGATGTAATCGGCAACATTTTTGCTACCCAGCTGCAAATCCAACTGACAGCATGGATCAAGACATCTGGGAATTATGACATTAGACAAACCGGCTTTATAAAGGGTGTTGGTTGCAACCTGAACCTACTGATAATTAACATACTAAAAATGGAGGCCATCAACAAAGAAAACCCATATATTTAGCATTCATGGACCTAGCCCATGCTTTTGATGCAGTAAACCGGGATCTGCTATGGAAAAAGCTAAAGGAGAAAAACTGTCCCGAGGGTCTTATCCGGGCTATAAGAGAACCCTATCTGGACACAAACATAAAAATCCGGCTAGACCAAATTGGCACTCTGTCTAAGCCAATAACCACAGAATGTGGTGTTAAACATGGTTGCCCTCTAGGAGCGGTTCTGTTCAACTTCTTTACATCTGACTTTGAAAAAGCCCTCAGCTATACCACATCGTTTCCACCTAGTTTGAATTGAATCCCAGTCAACTGGATCTTATACGCTGACGATATTGTTCTCTTAAACTTAACCTGAATAGGCCTACAACGAAAACTGCAGGCCCTACGAGAATACATCATCGAAAATGGTCTCGAAATTAACATCGCAAAGACAGAGATCCTGGAATTAAAAAATGTATGCAGCCAAAAAAGAACCAACGAGAAGTTTCAATGGAAAATTGGCAGCGAGAACCTAAGGAGAGTCAGTCAAGCAAGATCATTTTTATTTTTTTTATTTTTTTATTTTTAAAATGTTTTGTTTTACTTTCAAACCTTTCATCTTATTATTTTCTTTCTTTCTCACGTTGGACCATAGTTTTGTCTTTATTTCCTTTATCCTATTTGTGCCTGATTCATTATATTGTTCCAGAATGATATTAGTGCAAAGATTAGTTGTCTTTCGTTTCCTGCTATCATCATTGCCCATCGGTCTTCTGGAGAGTGTGCCTTCGTCAACTTCATAAACCATTCTCTAGATAACTTTTTTCGTCGAGAGCAGGACAAATCATGATTATGTGGTGTAGGGTCTCTGTGATTTTTGTGTTTTGGCAGAATCTGCAGTACATTTTTGTTTTGGGGATTTGTCTTCTTGCAGCCATTATTTCTCTGGTTGGGAGGATGTTTAGATGCAATCTCAAGAATGTGTCTCTTATTTGTGAGGAAGGAAATCTTGCCAAATATGCTGGTAACTGGTTGATTCTTCTGGAGTCAAGGGCGCAGTGCATATGTTGTTTGTACTTTGCTTTGTCTTGTAAGGTCATCAACCAATCGTTCTCCTTTACTTTAGTTTTGGCTTTTTGGGGTCTTTCCAGCAACATTTCCAATGAAATATCTTGTTCTTTTCTTTTGGCATCTATCGCTATTTTCCATATTGCTAGTGTGTCTTCTGTGATGTTATTTTTATCAGATCTGAGTAGTTCGAGTGGTGGGGCATAGCTTGGACTCGTGATTTTTCTGTACAGGTCAAGTTGCTTCCATAGTGCGATGGATTCGAGTGATTGTAGAGCGAGTTTAGCTCTTATACATACTGCAGGGAGAGATATTGGTAGATTTAAAACTTTTCTCCAAAATGTTGCTTCTAGTTGTGTCCAAATGGCTTTGTCAATGTTTATCATCGCTTCTGCTCCATAAGTTAGTACTGCTGTTACTTTTTGTTTATAGAAGGTGACTATTGGAGTAAAGGAGAATTTTCCGTATTTTCTATGCAGTATTCTAGCTTGTCTCGCTAATGAGGATGTCTTCTCCAAACCCCTTGATATTTTATTGTTTTTACTTGCTCGACTCTGTCTTTGCCTATACAGAAATAGAGCGTTTTTCTTGTTTTGCTTGTTTCTTTCTTCAATGTCATGATTTTCGTTTTTTTGTGTATTGATTTCTTGCTGGTTTTTCCTCATATATTCTTCTAATTTATCTAGTGCTATCTGCAGACCGCTGGGTGTTTTTGCGAGCAGCACTATATCGTCGGCATATATGATGCATGGTATTGCCGTGTTGTGTATTTTTGGTGGATTGCTTTGTGGAGTATAGATGTCTTCCTCAAGGTCGGCCATGTAGAGATAATGTGGCAGCCAGTGAGCATCCTTGTTTCAGCCCGTTCCATGTTCTTATTTGTTCTGTTAGTGTACCATCTTGTGAAAGTCTAACTCTTATGTTGGTGTTTTCGTACAAGAGTTTGATGGGTACTATGATATTGTCCAGACATTTCCATGAGTTGAGCACTCTCCACAATGCGTCTCTGTTTACTGAGTCGAATGCCAATCTCAAGTCTACAAAGGCCGCATATATTTGTGTATTTGTTCTTCTTGCTTCGTGTTTCAGTATGTTTAAAATTAGGAGATTGATGTTAGTACCAATATTTTTCACGAAACCTGTTTGTCTGGTAGCATATTTTTTTTCTTTTGTTGTCCATCTATTCAAGTTTTCTAGTAGCAATTTGGCAAAAATGTTCCCTAATGGGTCAAGCAATGCTAACGGGCGGTAATTTTGTGGATCTTTCGTATTACTGTGTTTGTATATGGGTATTATCGTTGCTTGCCTCCATGTTTTAGGTATTGTTTTGGTGTTTTGTATCATTTCAAAAATGCTGTCATATATTGCTCCCCAAGTTTCTGGGTTTTGTTTTAAGATCGTATTGGACAGTCCATCAGGACCAGGGGCCCTTGATGTATTTAGGGATTTAATGGCCTTTTGTATGTCTTCATACTCCCATTCCCATTGCCATGTTGTCGGGTTACATCTCTTCTCATCGTTTTTGTTTGCGTATATTTCTGTGAAGTGTGCTGTCCAGCTTGCTTCGGGTGCATCGCTAATCATTGAATTTTGTGTTTCGGTTTGGCCATGTAATAGTGCCCATAGTTTTCTTGTGTTGTTTTTGTTGATGGTTTGCAGCATTTTCTCTGCATCATCTTGCATTATTATGGCTCTATTGTTCTTTATCCAGTTTCTATATTGCTGTTTCACCGCTGTTACTTGTTTTTTTTTCTCGTGTGTGTTTTGTTTCAGTATCTTTTTTATTTTGGTTCTCATTTCGTTTTTTTTTCCTTTTATTTTCTCGTTGAAAGCATGAGTATGCTTTTTATTTCTGTTTCCTGCATCATTTGAATTTTTCTGGGTCTTGTAAGGGAGCAGTAGCCATTCATAGTTGATCTTTTCTTTGTCTGCTAGGCTTGATTTGTTCATTATTTTGGGAAGTTCCTTTATCGTTTTTTGTCGTAGTCTTAATCTGTTTCTTCCGTTGTTTATCTGCATATCTATTTGTTCCATTCTTCCATTGGGTGTTTTCCTTGTGCTCCAAGTTCTTATCATTATAAAGTGGTCGCTATTGTTGTTTTGTATGTTTTGTGTTTCACTCAAATTATCGTATAGTCCCTTGGTTAGGTATATGTAGTCAATTGTGGCTGTGGATTTGCCTCTTGCCCAAGTTTCCATCCTTTTTCCTGTTGTTCTGTCTATCGTGTCTGACCTGCTCAGATTCCTGTCTATCGTTTCTTTGTTCCAGTTCTTTACCTTTGTTGGCAGATGATTTTTGTCTATTTCTTTCCCATCTTTGTTAAATAAGTGTATATTTAAATCTCTGCATATTATGCATTCGGTAGTTTGATGTTTCTCTTTGGCATTGTCTAGGGCCGTGAATACTGCATCTATGAATGTCTCATCAGATATGCTCGCTGGGTTCCAGTAGAGATTAATTATACACCACTTTTCTTCTCTCGTGTGTATGCTGTTTGATGTTTCTTTGCTCATTTCTTCTATTTTGCATTTTAGTATTGTTACTTGTATCCATGAGTTGATGTTTTCAAATTCCACTAGATCAAGTTTCTTCCTATTTTTGATTAACGTTATAAGGCCAGATGAAGGCCGTCCCTTGTTCTTCTGTATTGCTGGGGCCATTAATACTGTGTACCCATCACATACTGGTTGTTCTATGATCCAGGTTTCTTGGAGACAGATTATATCAGCTGATGTTAAGTTCAGGTTTTTGCTCTGAAATAGATGACTGTATCCCCTGGTGTTCCAGGAGCAGAGTGTGGCAGTATTCAAGTTGCAGTTTTTTGGTTGTTATCTTCTTTGTTTGTTTCTTTCTTCAGGTTCCCGTTCTTCGTTGTCTTGTTGTCTCCATATTCCATATTTGCGGTACAACTCATGCCGATTCTGATATTCTTTGTTGTCATTTTCTTTCCCCCTTCTCAGGTCTCTTGTGTTCTCTTGGTTAGGTGTTAGATTCTGGTGGTTTGTCTGTTCTTCAAATGTATTATCGTTTGCATCAGTCTCATATTCTGGCTAGTGCCCATGGATATTTTTTCCAAAATCGCTATTTTCCATTTCTTCTATCAAATTTATTTCAAAGCCTAATTGCTTGAATATTGCTTTGTTCTCTATCATTTCGTTTGTAGTTTTTTCTGTTGTAAATGTGATCTTCACTTGTTTGGTTGTTGTTTCGTTACATAATTCCACGATATATATGTCTTTCGTTGATATCTCTATCAGGCTTGGTATCGCATGGATTAGTCTCAGTACGTTTGTACGGTTCATGATGAGGTTGTCGTTTTTGGGCATTGTTCTTTTTAATTCTATTTTCCTTTCTTTTTTCTTTGTTTTCTTACTATTGGGGTTGATGAATGTGGGCAGTTTTATCTCGTTATTCTTGTGGCTTTTCTTTATATCCGCCTTATCGTTGTTCATTTCATCCATCGATATAGATTCGAGTTCTTCAATTGCCTCCGGGAGTCATTCGTCGTCCTCTTCCCATTCACCATTGGATATTTCATCTAAGCTGATTTCATGATTTGAGCTGTATTCGTCTTCATATTCATCCACAGTAATCAAGGAGGCCTCTGTGATTTGGTTTTTGGGCTTCTTCAGATTGATCGTTCATATCTTCTGTGTATGTTGATAAGTTGATTAGTTCTTCTATTTCTGTATCTTTATTTTGACAATCTGTTGGACACTCTATGTCTATTATTATCGAGTTTTCTTGGTTTTTCCGTTCTGTCATTTTTTTGTTGTCTTGTTGCTTGTTGCTCTCCTTTTGCTTGTCAAACTTAGGATTTGTCAAATTTCATAGAAAGGCACAAGATCCTTTTTGAGTCTTTTTCTTCGTGTTTGTTCGTTTTATGTTGATGTCTTTATTCTCAGCAATTTTGTTTCCTTTGGAGAAAATTTTGTAGTTTTCTGTGTTTTTTGGATTAGGTGTTATATTACTTTCTTTGTTTGGTTCATTTGTGTCTTCTGGCACGTTTTTGTTTGGACTGTTTATTTTTTCTGGTGAGTTTATGTCTTCGCTCAGATCGATTAGTTTTGCTTCGCTGTTGATTGTCGGCGTTTTTTCTTTTAGTGTCTCTGCATTTTTTCCGGTGTTGTTCTTGTCAGTTTTCTCCCGCCGTTGCGTTTCTTCGGTGGATCTTGTTTTATCGAGCGTAGCTGTTTTGGATGGTGTTTCTTTATTGGTTTTTGTCATCATTGTGATTAATGCGTGTGTCAAGTCCTTTTTCTCTGCTCGGTCGCTGCGTGCAATGTCAGATAATCTTGTTTGCCATATATCGCTGATTTGTGCTTCCCTTTCTATTCTTTCGATTATCTTGTTCATGCGTTGTTCCAGGTAGCTCTGTTTGGAGTGGATTAATGCAGTCAATGTTGATTGGTCTTTTATTGTATCGGTTAGGGCTTCTTGTAGCTTCAAGTATGGTATCAAGGATTGTGTTGTGGTTGTTATGAGCATGTTCTGCAAATCCAGCATTGATGTCGGTATGGACGCTACCTCTTGTTCTTCGTGTATATTGCAATTGCATTTTTTATGTGATGTTTCTTGGTTCATGGTTGGACTCCCTGTGGGTATTATTTGTTGGAATTTTGTTTGTTGTGGTGGATTCTCATTCTGTGTATTATTTTGTTCAATTGTTGTTTTTTCCGTTCCAGTGCATGCGTTTTCCCGCTTATAGCTTATTTCTTGTTTTGTTACTGGTGGGGGTAGTCTCCCAAATATCTCCCTCCTTTTTCGTGGTCCATCATCAGGTTTTCGATTTCTGTTATGTCAAGTGAAAGTCTAGCGGCTTTTTGGTTTGTTTGTTCATTTCTCCTTGTTTCTATTTGTTGTGAATGTCTTCGGCTATCGTATAAGGCTCGCCACTTCTTTTGTGCTTTCAAAGCTTTTTCTTGTTGTCTGTGAGTACTTGTTTTTGTTTCCTCATTAGGCTTGTTTCGTTTCCGGTTGGGTGGGTTCTTTTCCTCTTTCTTTTTGCTCTTTATTTACTCCTTTTTGTGTGTTTTCCATCAAAACCATCTTTCTATGTTTGTGCAAATCTTCTTCCAAGATTTTCGGGTTCGTTGTGTTGATGTCAGCAATATCACCTGTTGTTCCTTGTTGGTTAGTGGCATTTGTTATCGTTTGGTCGCTTACTTTGCTTGTGGTGGACCCATTAGGCTCAGTTGTCTGCTGTGTAGGGGCTTTTGTGTCCTCGTCTTCTTTCTCTATCAATTCAGCTGTTTGTTCAGGCGTATGATGTTTGTCTTTTTTATCCATTTGTTTCGTTGTCTATCCCTGTATTTTCCCCTTTGTCATTCTCATCTATGGCTGGCTCATTCGGTTGGTTCTCGCTACATTTCTTGGGAGCATGTTGTTCATCAGGGTTTCCCATGATTTTCTTCCTCAACGTCATGCGTGAGGGGGAACTCTCTATGTTCTTGTTTTTCTTAGTTGTGCGTGGCATCGGTTATTTCTCCATTGTCTTAGATGTCTTAGGTGATCGCTTTCTGTATCTCCAGCAACTGGATGGATCAAAGGCTACTTGCCCGCATTCTCCACCCTCTGTGTATTTTTATCGGTTGTATGTCTGTGAACTTGCGCCGCGCCAAAGCCGCCAAACAGCCTAACAGCACCAGCCCTTCTACCACCAGGGGTGGTTCGGCAGTCTCTAAGTAGTGGTGTTGAGTCACGTGAGCAGTCACGTGATCGCCGGTAACTCCGCCTCCTCCAGGAAGCGACCGGCTCGCGGATGCGAGATTCTGCCGACTCGCTCTTTGCAGAAGTTCAAGTTCGAGTGTGAATGGATGCGCCAGGTAAGTGTATTCAGGATTCCGTGTCACCACAACGAAAAATGCTCCTCCTCAGCAGAGCACAGAGCACACGCGGTCTGTTTCTTTTCCAGATCCAGGGCCAGCGGCCCGCAAGCAGCAAACAGTGAAACAGTGTTTGCAGCCAAATCGGTTTCAGGCAGCAGCAGCACGAGAGTGTTCCTTTCCTCACAAAGAGATTTCAGTATGCCTGAATCACTTCAATGCCACGCGTTACACAGGGAGTTTGGGTTGTAGATTGTGCTTACGATTAAGAAAATGACCTCTCAGCACCACGTAGCAGCAGCTTCTCAGTGAGAAAAATAAATAAATAAATAAATTTAAAAAAAACAGTCTCTCTCCTGGTAGCAGGAGACGGACTGAACTTCGCTGCGAAATCTTGGCTAGGAAGTTGGCCGTAACGGGCAGGGTGTAGAAGACTCAGCACGTCCCACGCGCCAAAGCCACCAAACAGCTAAACAGATTTGCAGAGCCCTTCTGCCACAGGGCTTTCGCCGCAAGGGTGCACCAGGTGTCCTAATGAGCTCAGCTGCTACACACGTGACATGCGAGTCACTGGAAGAAAAAAAAAAAAGTTTGTGTGCTTTTTAAAAGTAAAGGCGTCCTTTTCACCTTTTACTTTTTTTTTGAAGTTCTGACGTTCCTGCCGGCTGCAGGGTGGAGCAAAGGAGACTGCTTCTTACTCCCCACTTACTCTCCATTCGCTCGCCAAACAATCCAATAAGTGAAGCACAGTAGAATGAATAAATAGGTCACACTGCCGCCACAGCTAAACAGATTTACACAGCCCTTCTGCCACAGGGCTTTCAAGCAAGATATCTTGGTGTGATGATAAGTGCACACATAAACAATGATCTCATGACAAAAGTAATCCACTCTAAATGCAAAAATTTTACCACCCATGTTGTAATGATCAACAACAAATATGGGAAATTCAGTATTAAACCGGTATTGGAATTTTACAAAAGCAAGGTGGTCCCGTCTTTAATTCATGGAGCAGAGACTTTGTTTGGATGCTTGTACAAGGTATGGGATTCGTGTGAATACACATTCTGGAAAAAGGTACTATACCTACCAAATGATATGATATGATATGATATATTATGGCATTTATAACGCGCCTATACACAAGTGTTTAAAGGCGCGACGAGGCAAGGGGGGAACAAGGGAGGACAGACAACGATCCTACTAGGCCAGGTGCCATTCAGATCGCGCAAGTGCATGGAAAGGGGGGAAAGGAAAAGTGCGCAGGGGGGAGGGAGAGGGGAAAGTGCAGTACATGGGAAGTGGAATAAATAAGACACATAAAACAGCCAGCTAGTGGCAAGTGCAAGGAAGTGCAGACGTACATGCTGGTGGGGAGACTGAAGGGATACAGAAAATGGTCCCCAAGTGCAGGGGTTGCCAGGGAGGCTGTGCAGGTTGGTAATTGAAGGAGCCTGGGCCAGAGACCAGAAAGGGTGGCCAGGTAACCAGTGCAATTTCAGTCAGGAATTCAGCAAGGGAGGGGAGGAGAGAAAGCAGAAGCAAAGAGGAAGGTTTTGAGGTGTTTCCGGAACCGGAGATGGTTCTCCTCGAGTTTCAGGGAGGCGGGAAGGCTGTTCCAGAGAGAGGCCCTTGCCGAAGAGAGTGATCTGCCACCAACTCGTTGCTTGGAGAAGCGACTGACTCTAAGGGAGTTGGAGGCAGATGAGCGAAGAGCTTGAGAAGGAAGATATTTAGGAAGAGAGAGTTGAAGGTATTGCGGCCCCAGACCCCAGAAGGCCTTGTTTACAATGCAGAGGGTTTTGAACTTAATCCTCGCAGTCACTGGCAGCCAGTGCAGAGATTTCAGTCCTGGAGAGATACGATCCCTGGGCTTGAGGCCAAGGACAAGTCTCGCAGTCCTGTTCTGGATAAGTTGCAGAGGGCGGAGAGTGGAGGCAGACAGATTTAGATAGAGGCTGTTACAGTAGTCCAGCTTGGAGAGAACCAGGACTCTGGAGACAGTGAGCTTCTGGGGGAAGGAGAGGAAAGGAAGTATACTTCTAAGGTGGAGCAGCTGGTAGTGCGACTTCTTAGAGATGTCAGAGATGTGAGGGGAGAAGGTGAGTGCAGAGTCGAAGATGACCCTGAGGTTTTGGGCCTTGGAGGTTGGAATTGGAGGAAGGCCAAGAGAGGCCAGCCAGAGTGCTGCAGGGAAGGAGGGAGTGGGTGTGCCGATGAGCAGAATCTCAGTCTTACTGGCATTAAGGCAGAGGTCGTTGATGGCACACCATTCCTGGATGGCAGACAGACAGTCAGAGATGAGGGAAGGAGAGGAGGAGGTCGAGGGTAGCCTGAAAATGAGCTGGGTATCATCCGCATAGCACTGAAAGTTGGGACAGAGAGCAGCGATGCGGTGGGCAAGGAGTGCCAGGTATTGGTTGAACAGCCAGGGGGAGAGGTTAGATCCCTGGGGGACACCATGTGAAAAGAGGAAAATAATATGAGGCCGGGGAACCCAGAGGAAACACACCAAACACCGGTTACAAAGGAACATACAAAGTACTTTATTTTAAGGTCAAGCAATGACAAAGTCAAATGACAGGTCAGATAGCTATCGGCCCTCAGTGCAACACAACGAACTTCAACAGGGTTTGATGTATTCAGTGAGAGACTGTACATTGGGACATTCAGGCTTTTATACATTTCTCCAGCCTGCTGTCCAACCCCTTCACGGGTTAACCATTCCATGAATGTATAACAGGTCTAGGGTCTCTGCCAGGTCAACTCTAATTTATTCATTAGTATGCGCATAGATCAGTTCCTTTGATACAGGTAATCCATTTACATGCAGGTCAACAGAAGGACAAGGTCTCAGTTCACGACCCTAACAAGTGGCTTACAGGCAAGTTATACATTAGCTGTACGGAGGTCATGCCGGCCAGGATCTGTTCGGAATGGCATCGTCCACCATTTTGATGTACAGGGTGACTTTTACACAGCAAGAGGACCTAAAATGGCGGTTTGATTCAAGATGGCAGCTTACATCGATTTCTAAGGTCAAGACCTTGCCATAGAGAGTTATTCGCGTACAGTTTTATGCGACTTGGCATAGGCCAATATACATATAATCGTTTACAATAGGAGGCATAATTTAATATCCAGTTTGACAACCACAGGTAGAGAAAAAGATGTCGGAGAGGATGGGCCCAAGTTGGACCTGGGAGGGTCGGTCGGAGAGGAAAGAAGTCAGCCATGCCAGAGCCTGACCAGTGATACCCAGGTTATCACAGAGACGGTTGAGCAGGATGGCATGGTTGACAGTGTCAAAGGCAGAAGAGAGATCAAGCAAGATAAGAATACAAGGGGTGTTAGAGTCGAGGTTAGTGAGCAGGTCTTCATGGATGTTCAGGAGAGCAGTTTCCATGCTTCTGGCAGCTCTGAAGCCAGACTGATGGTCATGAAGACAACCAACAGATTCAGTGTGGAGATTGAGCTGGGAGATGGCCAGTTTCTCCAGGAGCTTGCCCAGGAAGGGAGTGATGGAGATTGGGCGATAGATAGCTGGGCAGGAGGGGGCGGCAGAGGGTTTCTTGAGAAGAGGATGCACAAGGGAGTGCTTCAGGGGGGAAGGGAAGACTCCAGTGGTGAAGTAGTGATTGCAGAAATCCACCAGGGCAGGAGCCAGGGAGTCGATGTGATCCTTGATAGTTTTGGAGGAACAGGGGTGAACCTGTTTCGACAAGACTTTCATAGATCAGACTTGTCTAGAAACCTCATCTGGAGAGAAAAGGGGAAAGGCCGAGAAGGAGGGAGGAGGGGTGGCTGCAGAAGGCCCAGAGGAAGAGCAGGGAATAGTGGGAGGGTGGGTGAGAGGAGGAGAGTGAGGACAGGATATCCTGAGTTTTTTAAATGAAGTGAGAAGCCAGTGCAGTGCAGAGGGCCTGGGAAGGGACAGGAGAGGTAGAGACTGCGGCAGGATTGGCCAGTTCCTTGCAGATTTTAAAGAGTTCGGCCGAGTTCTTGGTGAGCACGGAGAGCCGGTATTGCCTTTGCAGCAAGCGGCAGGCCAGTTTGTCGGAGGATGAACTTGAAGCACGCCATTTCCTCTCGGCAACCCTACACTTGCATTTTGGGTGACGAGGTCTGAGTCATACCAGGAGTTACACTTGTCTTTGGGCTTTAGGCGGATTCTCATGGCAGGGGCAAGGATATCAAGAGTATCAGATATAGAAGAGTGGAGCACGGATAGGGCTGTGTCAGGGTGAGAGTCAGCCGGGGGGGAAAGGGGGATGAGAAGGTGGCAGCGAAAGCCTCAGCTAACACACGCTTCATAGGTCGGGTGAACGAGAAGGTGGGTGGCAGTGACGGAGGTGGCTTGGCCTGCGGGGTAGGGCGGGGTAGGGAGGGTGAGGTGGGAGGATAGGACAAAGTGGTCACTCCAGGAGAGAGGAGAGGAGAGAGGGACAGGGAGGGGAAGGTCGGAAGAGATCAGAACATCGAGAGTGTGCCCTGCAGAATGAGTCGGGCCAGAGGGGAGAATGGTGAAGGAGAGAGAGTCGCAGAGGTCGCGAAAGAGTTCAGATGGGGGACAGGAGGCATCCAGGTGGATGTTGAAGTCTCCAAGAAGGAGGAGTTGAGTGGTTGAGGCCAGGAGTGAGGAGGAGAGGTCCTCCCACTCAGAGAGGAAGGAAGAAATCTGACCAGGTGACCGATAGATAGTAGCCACAGTAAGGGAATGGCTAGGTGAGAGAGAGAGCCTGCAGACGAGGCATTCAAAAGAGGAGTAGGCCTGCATAGGAACCCCGATGGCTTGTATTAGATTCGAGATGGGTCTAACATCCATAACTGCAAAAGTCCTGTGGTATTCATTGTCACTGTACAGGAAAGTGTACGGTATGGAGAACATTCCGCAATTTCAGTTACTGAATAAAACCTTCGATAAAAGTGATCAATCGATACAAGGAACTTGGGTGAATAGTTGTAATGACCTAATTGAAATGTTAGACACATCAAAAGACACACTCTGGTGGAACCCCGACAAGGTGAAAAGAAAGCTTTGGCAATGGGACTGGTTACACACAATAGATCAAAGAAATCTCCATAAGTGCATGAAGCTGGTACCACCCAAAGCAAAAGCATATAACACCTTGCCTAAATATTTGACCAAGTTACTGGACAGATCCTCACGGGACCTTTTCCTAAGATTCAAATTGAATCAACTTGAAACAAAGGAAACCCTAAAACAAAGGAAAACAAGTGCTGTGAATGACACTATTTGTAGACTCTGTCAAAACACAGATGAAAATCTGAAACATCTAGTGCTTTACTGTCCTGCCCTCCGAGATATGAGACTAAATCTGTTTGGATCTGAAATTGAAAATAAATCTTCCTGAAAAATATACTGGGAAAATTACAGACCGAGAACTCGACCCCCAGATAATTCATCATGAGCAGACATGATTCTCGGGTGCATTTAGTCTCATATAGAATATCTCAATAGCATAATCAAGAACTGGTGAAGGCACTCGAACGTAGACAACCGAAAGAGTGGACATTAATTAGCAAAGTCGCTAAAAGCAGAAAATTGGACATTCCTCTTGCAGTGTTCCTTGTGTTTTCTTTTCTTATGTTCCTTCCTTCTCTCTTTTTTAAAAAATGTGTAATAAACTGTATAAAAAATAATTTACAAAAAAAAGTAAGTAGGTCTCAAAATAAAGGTAGCTTAGTAGGCCATTTAGGTTTAGTAGGCCAGAGAAATACAAGGATTATTCCACACAGTAAAACACATCCAGTTTCAGGTCACACTAGAGCGACACACACGCATGGGCAGCAGCTTCGGACAGTGTGTAAAGTGTAAGTGACTCCAATCAAGCAATCCCACTAAGTCAGTGCCTTGTCTGGGATGCCCAAGGGAAGCCCTTATTTATATATTTTTATGGCAAGTTATAATCTGGATGATGAACCCTTGTCTAACACCCCTCTCTCAGAATCCCCTCGACCCCGCTGAGCCAAGAAGTAGGTTTGTTTTGCAAATTTAAAAGGTTTATTTGAAAAGTAAACAATATATATATATATCACACTTTTATAATAAATTAATGTTTGATAGCACCCTTGGGAAGATGATAGTAATCAACAATGGATAATGTTACAGTGGTACACTCTTTTTGATGGCTTAGAAGTGATATAGAGAGGATAAAGTAGCTGAGAATGCTTTTATGGCTTCAAGGATTTTGGTATTGTTGGTTCTGGGATAGAATGATGGGCGGCGACAGGTCAAACCCCACAGCTACCCAGTCTGTTGATTCGGTTTTAGGTTCCCCTGGTTCCGGTTCTGGGCCGCCCCTGCCTTTTGGGAGGCAGTCACCAGGATGGGTTTGAACCAGGGGTTTTTGGTTTTGTTGGTTCTGGGATAGAATGATGGGCGGCGACAGCTCAATCCCCACATCTACCCAGTCTGGATTGGAATCTCTTGGGACCCATTTTTCCTTGGGAGGAGTTTTCCCATCTCTGAAGGAGAAGATCCTTTTCCCAGCGTCCTCTGAGGATCCCTCTCCCTCAAATTGGAAGACATGTACCTCCTCCACAAAATGGGTCTGTTTGGGTCCTTTGTTTCTCCTACCTTCTCTTTGCTCTTTGGGTGGCAGACTTTCAGGGGTAGGAGATTTTGTTTCCGGTTCCTGGTTTTCCAGGGGCTGTTTACAAGTTGGGAAGGAAGCTTCCTCCCAGGCTTTACACCCCCTTCCCCTTATGCCTCCTCCCTGGGAACCGGTGGGTTATTGGGGTGCTGCCCCTGTCATTGTTCTGGAGCACGAGGCCCAGAGTTTGGGGCATTCTGCGGTGGCATGCTCATCTGAGGGTTCTGTTGAGCCCTCAGTATGTGACCCAGATCCCAGGCCATATTTTGGACCTGGCGCTCAAGTTGTGAAACCCGCTCAGGCTGATACGGGGCTCTATTTTCTCCCCTGGGCTGATCTCGGGAAGGGTAGCTATCCCTTCTCTGGTAATACCCCGGATTGGGAAGATTTGGGTACCCCTCCACCCTTGGCCTCCCCTCTCCTGGATTTGGTGGTCTGGGCTCAGAGAATTGGGGAAAGAAGGATGGATGAGTTTGGTGCTGGAATCCTTGTGGATACCTGGGGAAAAAGTTCGGCCCAGGGTTTGGTGAATTTCTGCCCTCCTGTGGGAAGTTTGGAGGGAAGTTCTCTGGGTTAGGTGCTTGACTGGATCCCCCCCCCTTGGGCTGGGGGAGTCCACACATAACCCAGGATGGGTCGGTTTCCCTTGTAGCGGGGACTTACATAATCAGGGTAGCGAGGGACCCCATTTGTGGGACTACCTCCTCGACTCCCTGTCTGTGACTGGCCCGAGGGCATTCTGGGGTGTGAATTATTTGGTGCAGGCAGGTTTTTAGGCCCCCCATCTCCAAATCTAAAACAAGGGCAACCTTTACCTCTGCCACCTTGGCAGCAGCAGGGGTGCTGTTGGTTTTGGGGTTTTTCTGCGCATTACTTTTATTTTCTATGGGCTTCTGCACCTCATAGATCTGGGTAGCCTGTTCAATGACCCAGTCTAGTGACCTCTTCTCGTGAAAATCTCTCACTACCTGGGTCATGATGTATTTGGGCAAGGCATGGAAAAAAGTATTGACAAATTCTCTGCTGTACATGCGCACCCTTCTGGTGGTCTGCGCAAAGACACGCTTCAATTCTTGCACAAATTCTTGTGGGGCCTGATCCTCCCCACATTGCAAATTGTAGGCTGCCTTGTGAGCCTCTTGGGTATTTCTATGCACAGAAAAATGTTTCAAGATGGCCGCCCTATATGTGGACCATCTTGAATGGTTTTGGTCCTCCAGCCCCGCAAAGAAACTGGAGTATTCAGGGGAGAATGTCCATTTGACGTACTGGATGCAGCTACTGCTGTCCTTCAAATGGAAAGTCTCCATCATTTGCTCATAGAGCTCCAAGTGTTCCCAAACAGAATACTTGGCGTTCTTATGATAAGGCGTGATGACACTTCTGATAGCCTTAATCTGTTTTAAGGGGTCCTTAAGCAAGGCCCTTTTCACCTTATTGGCCTTTTTGGTTCGGGTAACCCAGGTCTATTCATCCTCTGATTCCGAAGCGCTGCTCCCAGAGGTGCCCGTCTGATCTTCCAGGTTTTCCCGGATTCTGCGAGCCTGGGAATAGCTGGCAGAATGTGGGGACCTGGTCTCCTGTGTCCTGTGACGCTCAGAGGAGTCTTCAGATCCCTCCTTGTTACCAGGATTTGATGGGTACCCCCCCCACTGGCCTAACTGGGCAGGGGTTTTCAGGATGCCCTTAGTGGGCCTACTCTCCTAGGGTTCCCCACTAAATTGCACTGTGCTTGGGTGCCCATACCCGGATGCCCGCCCCTCCATTCCCGAGTGGTACTGGCCTATGAGCCCCATACTTTTGGCTGGATAGTAATCTGCCATTCCTGTGGCCCTGTGCTCATGCGCGCCAGGGGACATGGGGGTGGCAGAGTCCAGGGACTGGGAGAGATGAAGGCCTCTGGTACCAGGGCTCCTGAGGTTATGCTCAGGCATTTCCCTTTCCCAGCGAACCTCATCTCTATCAGCCCCTGCTCCCTGTTGCAATGCAAGAGCCTGCACTTTCAGTTCCTCAGTTAAGGCCTTACTAGACTCTATCAGTCTCTCCTGTATGGCTACCTGTTGCTGGAGCCTATCATTGTGCTTACAGAGAGCCTCATTTTCTCTCTTTGCCTCCTGATTGGTCCTGGAGTATTGGGCCAGTCTCTGCTGCAGGAGGGTTACCTCCTGAGTCCCATCCCTACTGGCCTGCTCCTTTCTTGCCAGAGTCTCCTCCACCTTCCTGGTGTGCTCTAGCAAGTCGTGATGCTCTTTTTGGAGGTCACCCAGCCCCTGGAGGGCCAGGTGATTTTCTTCAGTTTTTTCTTTTAATTGGCAGACTTCCTGGCCTAAGGTGTCCCTTTCCTGACTAAGAGCCTGCACCTGTGCCGCCAGGTCGTCCCTCTGCCTTTGAAAGGCACCTGCTTTCTGGCGCTCTTCCTGAAATTCTGTCTGGGTGTCCAGGTCTTTCAGAATCAGTTTATTGCTCTCCTCTTTTTCTCTATCCAATTAGCTTTGCAGGGTGGCTACCTGCTTCATGCATGCCCTGTTGAAATCTATCTGTTGGTCCAGCTTTTTCTGTTTCTGCAGTAAGGAGTCCAAACTGTCTTGGTGCTCCTTCTGCAAAGCCAGAATTCTGGTATCCTGGTCAGCCTTTTCCTGTTGCAGGATATCCATATCCTCCTTCATTTTAATGATGTATTGTCTACTCTCGTTTTCTGACTCCTGGCTTCTGTGCAGCCTCTGCTCAGAAGAGTCCAGGTCAAATTGGGCCTTCTCCAATGCCAACAGCCGCCTATTTGCCATATCTTGGCCTTCAGCACATTTGTCCTGCCAGGCTCCCATATGTAAATATAAATATGCTGCTACCCTGGCAATCTTGTTGTGCTCATCCTTGGCCTTAGGGGCCATATATAGTTCACTCAGGGCCACATGTAAGGGACCCTGATCTCTCCACATATCTGACCCAGTTGTAGTGACCTGTTGTGTGATCGCCTGCAACCATATATTTTGGTCCTGTTCAGATCATTCACCTCTCACAAACAGTTTATGTAAGAGGTGCTCCCTAGCTATCTTCATATCTACCAGGGTTGTCATTCTGGAATTTGAGTTCCTTCCTGACTTACAGAAGTTTGTATTTTATTTTGCAAAACAGACCGTTTCCTTAGAGCGTTCCTTTGAAGAGTGCTTTCACAGTGTAAACAGTGTGGTGATCTAACCGGATGTGTGTATCCGGTCAGTTGACACACTGTATTAAGCTGCACACGTGGTAAATCTAATCCGGAATATCCCGGCTCCGAGCCCCCACTTTGTAAGTGACTCCAATCAAGCAATCCCACTAAGTCAGTGCCTTGTCTGGAATGCCCAAGGGAAGCCCTTATTTATATATTTTTATGGCAAGTTATAATCTGGATGATGAACCCTTGGATTACACCCCTCTCTCAGAATCCCCCCGACCCCGCTGAGCCAAGTAGGTTTGTTTTGCAAATTTAAAAGATTTATTTGAAAAGTAAACAATATATATATATATCACACTTTTATAATAAATTAATGCTTGATAGCACCCTTGGGAAGATGATAGTGATCAACAATGGGTAATGTTACAGTGGTACACTCTTTTTGATGGCTTAGAAGTGATATAGAGAGGATAAAGTAGCTGAGAATGCTTTTATGGCTTCAAGGACAATGCAATGATGAATGAAAATGCAGTACAGAAAATAAACTTGATATGGCTTCAACAAAAAGACAATGTAATCACTTTTCCTTGACAATTCACCCCCCCCCCCTTTTTGCAATATAAGGAGATGGAAAGCAGAGCACACAGTTCTCAGGAATGCAATCAAAAACAATACGAAATTCAGTTCCCCCCCAGCAAGCTTAGAGGAAAACAGGTAGAAGTTTGAAACACAGGCCCAAAATGCTTTGAATGTGATGACAATGAAGTGAGAAATGTGCTGAAATGCTTTTAATTCCCTCTAGAGGTTCAGGGTGGGTGATATCTAGTTTATGTTAGTTCAGGCTCACTTTACCAAGGCTCTATGAGTAACTAGCAGGTTAAAACGAATTTTAGCAAAGGAAAGCAAGGAGCTGCTGATTTTTACACGTAGCTGAAATTGTGCGAAATGTCAAATCGCGGCAAATTTAATCGCGTGCGTCGAGCGTAATTACGGAGGCCCTATATGGAGTTAGTCGGTTCTAGGTTCGTTGGAAAGCCTAGAATCTTAGCTTTAAGATAAAAGTTAAATTCCGCTCCTAGCACAAACGGTTCCGGAGATACAGACAATTTTGTGAAGGTTGTTTTTCGGATTTGAAATTTAAAAGTTCAAAATGACAAGTGACAGTTTTCAGCTTTAAAAAAGACAGAATGACACGATTCTAGGAGGCAGTTCTAATAGGCTAAAATAGTTTGGATTAGGGTATTTTAAACTAAGAGATTGGTTTTGCACAGTGAGTACTCACACTTTATTTTCGAAATAAGCCGTCAGGGTCGAGTCAGGTTGTACGGGACTTCCGGCGGGTGGTTCTGAACTCCCGGCTATCTGGGTCAGCTGTGCTCTCTGGGTCTGTCAAGCACTGGTTCTGCTCACAACACTGCACAGTTCTGGTCTCTCTGGATCTCTGGTCTCTTTGGATCTCTGGTCTCTCTGGATCTCTGGTCTCTGGAGGCTGATGGATTTGAAGTCTGGAGTCTCCCGGCAAAGCTTCCCGCAAGAAAGTGGAAAGTGAATGTCCTGCCTGTCTTTCAGTGGTCCTTTTTATGTCTTTAGAAAGTGGGTGTGTGCGTTGGTCATAACTAAACCTGCCCCTCTCACTTATCATTGGCCAATTCCTCCTCTCTCCCTTGATTGGGGGAAAGAATTGGAGTGTCAGAGTGATGCTGTAGGTTTTATGGTCCGAGGTTCCTTCCCCTGTCAATTTGCCCACAAATCTATATTTGATTCAAATACATATTTCCCAGATACACAAGTGGTTGACATTACATGTACATATTACAGATGAATTAAGACACGTCTCTGTTCAAGCCCCAGGTTCCTGCGAGCTGGGATTCAGAAATGACCACATTTTGCGCTTTTTGGTCGGTTTACCAATATCGGACATTTACCAAAAATTACACAAATGTGCGCAAGGAGTATGGACATTAATTGATGAAGTGTCAGATTTTTAACATGCAGACATTTGGAGTAAGAACCTTATTTCTGCTAATACTCCCTAGAACATACCACAGGGTCCCAACACCTCTTAAAATGTGCACCGAAAAATCACAAGAATAATGGTATTAATTATATAATTTTGACAGGTCCGTACTATGAATTATCCATCTTTTTAAAATTATGCTCTGGCCCAGATGGGTGTGGTTTAGGTTCCAAAGCACATGGGGGAAGCTTCTATCTGTCCCCGCCTCCAGCTCAGGTGGCTCCCAGAGGCACTGCCCCTCCCAGTTTCTCCCAAGAGGAAGCCATTTTATGACCCCCCCAATATAACATTTGCCTGAGTCCAGGAAAGGGCTTTGTTCAACTTCCTGCAGTCCCCAGGTGCCCCTCCCCTAACCCAATCAGAGAGGCGTCATCTCCTTTTGTCAGGGGCAGCAGGATGCACCTAGGCCTGGGAAGAGTGGCTGAGCCGGTTTCTCCTGTCAGGGGTAGTTGTCAGGCAGAATTCAGCTAAATGTCACTTTAGTTCCCAGTTTTCTACATTCAAATCCAACTTACATGCAGCTATTTTTTATATATACATTAAATAATCACTTGCTTCAAGTCATTTCAGAATATAGTTTTACATTGTATCCACCTCTTAGCAAGTCTTTCCTTGGCCTGGTTTGGGTTCATCTGTTCAGTTTTACACAAAAGTCTGGTGGTTTTAAAACGCCGGCTTTCTGATAGTGGTGAGCACCGGTATTGCATCCATTTTTGACATTAAGAAAATGAATTCCCCACAGTTCTGGGTTGCTTTTGGTAATCAGCATTGCCATTCCCAATGGTTTCAGGCTAACTGTGTGTGTAGCCCAATGGTGGTTTTAGGCAGTGCCCTCCTGTGCACACAACATAGGCAAAAATGGGTGGCAGCCTATTCTTCATTTTTTCCCTGTGTACTCTCTGGGGAGTTCTGGCCATCATGATGTTTTCAATGCCAGTAACGCACAGTTTTATGGTAGGGCTTGGATGCATGGGTAAAAACATCCCACAAAAGTCACCCTGCAATTGGTCAGAACAGAGAGGCAAAGCTCATTCCTAGGCTCCGGATGAGGAGCAGTGACTTAATTAGGTGTTACAACTTTGCGAAGAGTAAATAAGGAAGGGTGTAAGAGATTCACAGGGGGTGGGCTAGGAGCAGAAGGACAGCAGGTTCCCAAGCATGGAGTAAATGAAACACGTACCAGGTAATATTTCTATTCAGTGCTTTAGAAACTAGCAAGACGGAGGTCACTGCTGCAGAGAATGTGAAAGGGAGCAGAAGAGTGCACGAGGCAAGTTGACCAGAGAGAAGACATATACTGCCCCCTGTAGGAAAACATCCACCAAGGAGTGGAAGTGCATATACAGAACAATGCTAGCACCTCAACTAAGGAACAGACCGGTAATCAGGACCAACAGAAGCTATGAGGTCCTTGTACATGATAGAGATTATATTAAAGATTACATATTGATTCCTGACAACCCCTGAATTATAGGTTTTCATAACTAATAGGCTCATTCCCCTTCACGCATATACAAATACATTATTTAGAAGTGCACATGGTCCCAGAGCAAGTGAATTTACATGCATCTTGAAACATTGGGCCTCATTACGAGCATGGAGGTAATGAAAAAAGGAAGGCGGAATGGTAATACCGGGTTCGAGTACCGGTCTGGGCCATTACGAGCCTTCAAACCTGGCATTACCGCCACCGCCTGTACCGTGCCCCTACTTACCGGCATGCGTGCGTCCACACGCCCTTGACAGCATCAATACCGATGCCGCTAACAGGAGGACATCACAAGTAAGGCGGGCATGCACTTACTGCATCCCGAAGGCGGTAAATAGGGTCTGGATGATGGTGCTACTAAAGGCATCGCGGAACACCCGTAAATAGCAACCTGCTGTGTACTCAACTGCCACAGGTACACACAATCTCCACAGGTGGAGGCAATGGAGCCTGTCCCAGCACAAAAGGAGCACACCCACACACCACACCCCTTCCAACAACAAAAGGATCTCACTTGCTGTTGCAATCCTTGTTCTGGAGGACATGCCTGTACTGCTAGACCAGCAACAAGAACTACAACTACAACTACAACTACAACAACAACAACAGGTAGCACAGAGGAGACACAGGAGGAGACACAGGAGGAGAAGGAGGGTGAGACAGGTCCAGCAAGTCCCACCAGTGCAGCCAGTGGTACCACATAGGCAGCCACCAATCCCTCACATCAGAGACAGTCCATTTAACCTAACCCCTGTTCAGATCCACACCTTGTACCAGTTGGACTGGGACACCATCACCACCATAGTGGACATGATACACAACAACATCATCAGCCTGATATAAATCCGCACTGCCATCCCCCATCTACTGAAGGTAGTGTCTGTGCTCCACTTCCTGGCCACAGGCACCTACCAGCACACAGTGGGCCAGCTGCATGGCATATCACAACCACTCTTTTCATGCATGCTGACCCAAGTGCTGGATGCCCTCCTGAAGCATGGAGGCAACCACATATCCCTACCCACGGACTGGCCAGGAGCTCGCTGACACTAAACTCGGCTTCCATGCACTGGCAGGCATGCACAATTGCGTCGGTGCCCTCGACTGCACCCTTGTAGAATTGGTGGTCCCTCATGCCATTGAGGTGGTGTACCGCAATCGGAAGCAATACCACTCCATCAATGTGCAGATGGTATGTGACTCCAGCAAGATGATCACACATGTCCGATATCCCGGATCCACACATGATGCCATGGTGCTGCGGAACTCCATGCTACCCCGCTACATGGAGCGACATGCTGGACGACGTGCCTGGCTGCTTGGTAAGTTAGCTGACAGGCCCATGGCAGTGCAGTGGGGGGGTGAGACCGGGGGGGGGACGCATACTCCACCTGGGTGAGATTGGGGGGCGCATACTCTTCCTGGGTGAGATTGCGGGGGCGCATACTCCACCTGGGTGAGATTGGGGGGGATGCATACTCCGCCTGGTTGAGATTGGGGGGGATGCATACTCCACCTGGGTGCGATTGGAGGGATGCATACTCCACCTGGGTGAGATTGGGGGCGACGCATTCTCCAGCTGGGTGAGATTGCGTGATGAGTGGACAATGCACATACAGCGAAACACTGTAACCCTGAACATCCCAACCTGAACATGACACATCAATGTCATGCATAAGACCAATGCTGCACAGCAATGACAAAATGCCAGACGTACAAGCAGGTCACCATGGGAATGTCAAGCAATGGATGACAGAACATGATCACATCTGTGGCAATGCCGCTATTGGGAATACATACAGAGTACCACACATCACCAACATGGGTATTTAAACATTGTTCTGCATCCACAGCACATCTGCATCAGCATGCAAGTGAATGCCCTGCATCATCTGGACAACGCAATCCACACCAGAAGACCATATTGCTGTACACATTGCGTCAAATGAACATGCATGCATGAATCCAGGGGCATGTGCATGTGAACACCGAATAGCTGCAGCCATGGAAGTGATTACTAAGGTGTCAGGTCTGATATCGACTAACACATACCTCATTGGGCCCCCATGCAGGTGATGGTGGCTATCCCTTGAAGCTGTGGCTACTTACCCCTGTATGGAACCCGCAGAACAGGCACAAAGAGGAGTGCAATCGGGTTCATACCCGTACCTGTGTTGTGATTGAGCAGACCTTTGGCCTGTTGAAGGCACGGTTCCGCTGTCTCAGCAGGTCTGGTGGAACACTACTTTATGGGCTTGAGAAGGTGGAAAACATCACCATGGTCTGTGCCATGATGCACAACATGTGCATCCGGAGAAACGTACCAATGCCACCTGACAGTGATCTGCATGCACTGGGTGAGGAGGAGGATGATGATGATGGAGAAGGAGCAGCACTCCTGCCACTTCGCGATGCACAGGATGGCCCTGCTGTGCGCCAATCACTGATTGACAATTTCTTCTGAACCACAGGGATGCTGATGGGTCTGTGTTAGTACTACACTGGGCACTGGGATCGTGTGGATATGGACACAGGGTGTATGGGGAGTTGGGCACTGTGCGCTGTCATGAATTGAATAAACACACACGAAATGAACAATGACCAGTCATGATATGATTTTTTACACAACGGGTGTATTGGAAAATTAACAATATAGTGCTAGAACCCTCCACCTCACACACACCCTCCCTCCTGCCCCCAACCCCCAAAACCCCAATTTTCACGACGGGTCAGTTCCCCCTCTGCCACATACTGGCAGACCAGCTCAATCAGACTGTCCTGCCGGGCCTCGACCCTCGTGAGGCGGCCTGGCCTCCATGTCTGTGGGGCTGTGAAGGTGGAAGGTGCAGTGGCTGGGTGGCCCAATGCTGGACTCTGATGTGGTGGACAGAGGTGGACTGGCCAGTAATATGGCATGTTCTAGCATGGGGCATACTGGTGTGCCCTGGGTGGAGTGCAGGGGGGTGGGCTGTGGACTGGGTGTATGCGGACATACTACATGGATGTTGTTGTCCATGTCAGGGAATTCCTCAGCGTGGCCCTCCTAGTCACTGAGGGGAGCAATGGCTGCTACCTCCCCTGTGGAACTGGTGGCAGCGGACTGTGTTCCATCACCCTCTGTCTCTGCAAGTGTTGCCGACTCTGTAGTGGCAGTGTCGTCGGCTGGTGTAGTATCCTCCTCTGCTGGCCTGGGCTGTGCTGCTGCCCTGGGTTGCACTCTGGGCGTTGGTGCTGCCCTGGAGGTGGAAGGCCAAGTGCCCTCTTGTCTGGCCCTGGATCCCTTTGTGGATGTCGAGGCCCTTGGGACAGGGTCCTGGCCTTCACTTTCTGTGCTTGTGGGGGAACAAGAGATGCGGGCATCAGTGATACTGTTTCATACAAGATGCATGATTTGGTGCTGTTCAGTATTTCATGTTTTATGCATTGCATTCTAGTAGGTGTGACACACAGGGTACTTTCAATGGGGGTGCATATTGGCATACTCCATGGGCTCTCCATTCTGTACTGATGTGTACTAGGTGGCATACAGTTGTATTGCGGTTTGCGTGATGTGTGACATGTGATTGATCCCTGTGTGTTGGGTGTCTGTTGGTAATGGGATGTGCACGCAGCATACATTTCATTGTGCCAGGGTTTGGGCCACCCTCTGGACATGGATCTGCATATGTGTGTATGATGGCCCATGCATTGGCTTGGTTCACTTTCACATCTGTTGTGCTACGTCAGGCTTTGGTTCTCTGGGGTTTGTGGGGACACTCACCTCCATCACCCGATGATGGCACACCTGTCTCCATTTCTCCAATGCCCTCGATCGATTCCATGTTGATCATGTGCTGCATGTCTCCTCCCATCACATCAATTTGGTGGGTGAGTGGTCCCCACCGCCTGTAGCCATGGCCTCCCTGCGGTTTGCTGATAGTATGTTTCGCACCCGGAGACGTAGATCGTCCCATCGTTTTTTACAGTCTTTCACCATGCAGGGGTTGGTGCCAACCGCGGTCACCTTCCGTGCCACCTCCTCCCATCTTTGTTTTTTTTGTAGTTGGGTTTTCCGTTTCAAATTATTGGCAAACACCTCATCCGCATGGCCTGCCAGCGTATCCGCCAGCATGTTGAGCTCCTCGATGGAGAAGCGCTTCTTGCGCAAGAGGGGGGGTGGACTTCTGAGTGCCTTTGACATGATGGGTTGATTGGGCCTGCTCTACACTCTGTAGCACTGCTGTCTTAAGAGGATTGCAATGGATTGTGTTTTTTAAAATGCTGTCGGCGCATTTCCAGTTCCGGTGAGGTGACGTTACTTCCGGGTCCAGTATTACGAACCCGCTATTTGCATGATGGTATTGCCGGGCCCGTTATTAAAGGGATGCTCCTGGACGGAGGCGGTATTGGCGGGTCCTGTGATGGCGCTATCTGGGGTTTGGGGGGCCTTTAGCAGCATGGCGGTGCAGCCATTACCGGCATGGGGGTTCACGCGTGCTCGCACTCTCGTAATCAGCCTCTATTAGCGGCATTGAGGCTGCACGGACGCGCTAATACCACCATGCCGGTAATGACTGGGGTTTTTCTGCAATTCTCATCATGAGACCCATTGTCTAAGAAACAACTCCACGTCTATACTTCTCACTATATAAACCACCATTTACTGATGTAATCTTAAATAATTTGTGAATTGTTCTCAGCTGTGGTTGCTTCTAATAAACCTTTAGTTTTTCTTACTTCTGTGGACTTTATTGGCTCATTGGATTATTTTTTTAATACTGGTTTTTGGGCCTTACCCTACAATTCCATTGGTCGTCCCAGCTCAAGAGAACTCCCTCTTTCTTGGTGACCTGTGCTTAACTGTCTGTTTTCCACCGTTTGAATTGAAAGTTGGGCTTGAACCTGCAGAGCACATCAATGGGTGCTTATCCATAGCCATTGGCCCGTATGTCGGATTCTGTAATAATACAACTATGAATGGAATTCTTCCAAATGTCTTAATTCATGAGATATCATTTGGTCCACCGTTTACTGATAGGTCTGTTTGCTTCCTATTGAGGGGAATACTTGCAAAAAATATTTTCTTGTGCCCCCACTGGACTTCACTGACTGGCTGCAACTCCTCACCATCTGTTTAATCCACCTCTAGATAAGGCTGTAACATCTTGATGCATGCGCTTATTTCACACTAAATTCAGACTACTCCAAGGATACCATTCCGTACATGGGTGGAGTGTCCAAAGTTACACAAATGGAAACAGTGTCTGCTGCCATCTCCAGTGAAATCATCTATAAAATTCCTGTATTAAGAAACTCTTCCGTGCATTTAAGAGGGGTTTGTAACTCGATTGGCTCCTTATTGGGTGATGCGTCTACATTTGTTTAAGGCATTTGCTTCTGCATTGTCTTATTGTAACTTCTTGATGCCTGTCTCCATAAACTCAGCCTTCTGGGCTATTTCTGCAGTCTCATCGAGGGAGGGGTTGGATTTTCTCCACATCTCTGCCCTGATAGTGTGATTACTGCTTATGAACATCGCTTGATGGGGGCGTGGCTTGGAGCCGATGGTGAGCGGTAGCTGATCTGCCGAGCTCCGGCCGAGACGCTGTTTCCTGATCCTTTTCCCCGGCTCACGCGCGGCCCCAGCCCTTACTGAGGGATGTGCGGTAACTATTCGGCCCGCCGAGTTGGACCCCCAGACGCGGCTGCGGCCCCAAAACGGCTCTTCCCCCTCTCGCCCTACTCGGATCCAAGATGGCGCCTCGCACTGCATAGCGGAGCCTACGAGGGGTACCCCTCCTCCAGCGGACTTCCAGGCCTGACGGGGTGAAGCGGAAGCACGAGAAAGTGAAACGACTCCCCCTGGTGCCGCCCGTCTGACAGAGGACTGGCCCGGCTCGGGTCACTCTACCGATTCAGCTCCACAAGAAAAGGCGCGCGGCTTCCCGCCCACCCTTACACCTCTGAAACTCGCCTCTGTGGCCGCACGACCAGACACGGGGGCGGAACACAGCTCACGACCAGGGGTTCGGCTGGACAGGGGGCAGGGGGCCCCACTAGCAACACCGCAAGTGATCTATTCTTCGAGGCCTACGACATCCGTAACCATCACCTCAAGATGGCCGC
Organism: Ambystoma mexicanum; assembly: GCF_040938575.1. Lineage (NCBI taxonomy): Eukaryota > Metazoa > Chordata > Amphibia > Caudata > Ambystomatidae > Ambystoma > Ambystoma mexicanum. Next base: position 350,168,189 of record NC_090922.1, read on the forward strand.
CAAGAGTAAGTCCAGAGCCGCCACCATGGACTCCTTTGTTTCCGCTAAGGTGAAGACCCCCGCTCTGGCCGGGGCCGGCTCCTCTGAAGCCGCCCGGACGAGCGAGGGGGTGGCCGCCGATAACCACTCGCAGATACTTGATGCCATAGCCTCATTAAAAACGCACATTGACTCTAAGATCGATGAATTCAAGGTTGAAATTCAACTGATCCGCCAAGACGCTCGCAACTTGGCGTAGAGGGTTGCGACCGTCGAAAAGTCGACGGAGGAAACATCCTCAACCACCACAGCCTTGAATTCAGAAGTTGCCCTCCTGAAGAGGAAAGTTGCGTTCCTGGAGGAAAAGGCGGAGGAGGCCGAAGGTCGGGCCAGACGGAGAAACATCAGGATCCTGGGTGTCCCGGAGGGGAACGAGGGGGCAAATACCACATCCTTCGTCGAAACCCTTCTGCTGCAAGAAAAAGGGGCCGGCAAACTGACCCAGGGATTCTCAGTCGAGAGGGCCCATAGATCCCTCCAGAGGCGCCCTCCCCCTGGATCGCACCCCAGACCTATAATCGCCAAGATACTGAACTTTCAGGACCGAGAAACTATCTTACGGCGATCCAGGGAGGGGGGCCCCATCGAGAGAGGGGACTCCAAAATCTCTATCTATCCGGACTACACGCAGAAGGTTCAGAGAGAGCGGAATTCATTTGTCCCGATAAAAGCTAGGCTCCGACAACTGAACCTAAAATACAGATTGCTATATCCATCACGCCTCAGGGTTGTCTACAAAGAGCGGCTGGTATTCCTTGATAACCCAGAGGCAGCCAACATGTGGCTAGAGGACAATAATCTGGCGGATGGCAAGGACAATTCACGGAATGAGGCCTAACCCCCCCTGATCTCACGAGCGACCCCCAATAACAGTGAGAATCATTGTACATGACGCTGGAACTCAGAAGGTAATCCAACTTCAGTTTTTTACTTGGAAACGGCCTCGCTCGGCTCCGCCGCCAGGCCCTCGCCCCACCCCCAGCGTAGAATTCACCCGGTCTAGGCACCCGCCTGACCCAGCTCGCGCCCGACTCCCGGATGGGCTCCGACGGCTCGAGAGCGCCTGAGCACCACGACAATGTTGTAGTCGCTGGGCGCACCAGTTTTAGTTTTGTTATTAGTTTTATTAGTTGTACAGTCTTCATGCTTCTTTTGCCAACAAAGACCGAGATGGGTCCGGGTCGCGACCCCGACGACTGGAACTTAGTGTCGTTCCCCCCGCAGTCCACCTACGGAGGACTAAAGCTGGGCCGGACTCCGGTGACCGAGTCCCGCATTAAATCCAAAACTCGGACCCGATGGCGGCACACTTCACTGTGATGACATGGAACGTGAGGGGTATGGGCTCATACCTCAGACGCAATCGTATACAATCCTATCTTAAGAGGAAGAAAGTATCGTTTGCACTCCTTCAAGAGACTCACCTCACGACGGAGGCCATGTCCAAGATTGCAGACCGATGGGCTGGGACTGTGAGAGGGTCCCCCTATTCCAAATATGCCAGAGGGGTGCTAATATGGATAAGCCCGGATGTGCCCTTCCAGATGGAGGGGAGTGAACAAGACAAAGAAGGTAGATACGTAATGATCTGGGGCACAATGGAACAGACCCCAATCTGCTTGGTCAACTCCTATTTCCCACACCACGGAATACCGGCGTACCTCACCACAATGATTACAAAGCTGATTCGACACCGGGACCGCACCTTCATATGGGGAGGGGACTTCAATTGTGTTGCTGACGCAACCGCCAACAGATCGCTGCCCCCCCACACCCGACCAACCTTGCTTCCCGTGCCTTGAGGGAAACTCTGGAGCAGCTCAATCTAGTGGACATCTGGAGGGAACATCATCCGGCTGATAGGATTTACTCCCACTACTCAGCCCCTCACGGAGTCCATACAAGAATTGACTATCTGTTCATCAACAAGGAGCTCGCCCCACATGCTGCAGCTACAGAGTACTTGGGGCGAACAATCTCCGACCACTCCCCACTGACTATGCTATGGCAGTTGAGGGGCCCCAGACCCCCCATCCCCATGTGGAGGATACCGACTGCAGCACTTGAAGATCTTGAGTTCAGGGAAGACCTTGCCGAAAAATTGGAAGATTACCTGGAAATCAATATGGGGTCGGTATCCTCCTGGGGCACACTATGGGAAGCTATGAAGGTGGTGACCAGAGGTGAAATTATATCGAGAGCCGGTGGTACTCGCAGACAATTGCAGAGAACGCTTGAAGCACGAGAAGCTGAGATCTCCCGACTAGAGTCTGCTCACGACAACTCCACGGAGGCCGAGAACAAATTGAAGGAAGCCCGCGCGGAATGTCGACAAGCATGGGAAAGACTAGAGAAATTTGATTTCGCCACACACACCACCCGATCCCACAAAGAATCGGATAAACCAGGGAGATTACTGGCCTGGCTCTGCAAACGGGAACACCCCAAACATCTCCCAGTGGAAATACGGGATGCCGATGGGACATCCCACACGACCCAGCTGGGGATCAATGAAGCCTTTGCCAAATTTTACACCGAATTGTATGCTCACAAGACGCAAATTCCTACTGAAGACATTATAGACACACTCGAGGAGATAGAACTTCCACGCATCTCACTCGAGCAGAGAGAGAAACTGGAGATGGAGATCACTCTTGAGGACGTACAGGGGGCGATCAGGTCCCTCTCTAACAACAAGGCCCCTGGCAGCGACGGCCTCCCACCTGAGTTTTACAAGGCGTATGAGTCCATCCTCACCCCAGTTCTCCACGAGGTCTACCAGGAAGCATACATGAATGGGATTCTCCCCAACACCATGAAAGAAACCATAATCGTCCCTATGCTTAAGCCGCACGAATCGCCCACCGATTGTGAGTCTTACCGCCCTCTGGCCATGCTAAACTACGATGCCAAGATCCTCACATCCATATTGGCTCACAAGCTGGCCAGAGTGGTGGGATCCATTGTCCATGAAGACCAGAACGGATTTGTGCCTGTGCGTAACACCACTGCTAACCTCAGGAGGCTACAGCATGTAATGGCTGAAACATACGAGAGGGACGAGGATCTGGCGGTGTTGTCGCTCGATGCTATTAAGGCCTTCGATTCCATATACTGGGAATGGATCAGGGAGGTCCTGAGAAGATTTGGCTTCGGAGGGGGCTTCATCAGGTGGATCGAGGTCCTCTATAATTCCCCAATGGCGAGAGTGAAAACGGGAAGAATGGTATCAGCAGCCTGGGAAATACAAAGGGGAACGAGACAGGGGTGTCCGCTATCGCCCATGCTGTACATACTGGGCCTGGAACCTATTGCATTGTATATCAGGCAGCAGCTTTTCGACGCTGGTATCAAGGTGGGCACTAAACACCACATAATATCTCTATACGCAGACGACGTCCTCCTTTACCTAAGCACTCCCGAGCTTAACGCACCGATAGCACTGGAGGTACTAGATAATTACGCGAAGTACTCGGGGATCCGATTCAGCAGAAGAAAATCCTCTGCCTTTCCCCTGGCGGGCCTACGCAACATTCCAGAAAGCAAACTTCCAGTGATAGGAATAGGTTGGCAACTGGTCAAGTTCCGTTACCTGGGGATCAATGTAAGCCATAACTCGCTACTCACGCACGAACACAACACTGAGGCCGCCATCATGAGTCTTCGACGCTCCATAAAATTCTGGTCCAAGCTCCCATTGGCCATGGTGGGCAGGGCAGCGTTAGTCAAGATGATCGTACTCCCCCGATTTCTATATTTCTTTGTGAACATTTGTCATAACGTTCGACCGCCCTTCTTCAAGAAGTTGGAGGCTATCATCAGGGACTTCCTTTGGGGCCCCCACAGGCACAAACTGTCACTATCTGTTCTCTTCCTATCACACAAAGAGGGTGGAAGAAAGCTGCCAGATCTCCAGTTATACTACCTGGCCGCCCAGCTGAGTCACATAACGAAATGGCTCTCGGACGAATCTTCGGCTGAGACGGAACTACTGAGGCAATCCTCGAACAATGTGATCCCCAAGGAGACCCTGTGGCATCCTACACGGCAATCCCTGGTCATCTTACAACTGATTGACCTGGGAAGGAAGATATGGGCCAGGTCCTGTTACATTAGGAAAGTACAACACTCATATTCCCCGGATAACCCCATTTTAGCAGATGCCTGCCGAACGGATGCAGACCTCTCTACGGCAAGGAGGTGGGAAGAAGCCGGCATATACACATGGGGCGACATGTACGAGGAAGGGGAATTCAGGGACTTTGAATCTCTTGAGGCCGCTGAGGGAATACCCCCGGGCCAGTTCCTCTGGTACCACCGCCTTAAACAGACTGCCAAGAAACAGTGGACAGGCTGGCCGGAGGAACCCTCCCCCTGACCCTCTACTTCAGGAAATGCACGACCTCTCGGATGGCTGGAGACCAGTCTCCAGACTCTACAGCAGTCTATGCGACAAACATAACCCTAAAGGCAAAGAACTGAGAGCGAAATGGGAGGCGGATCTCGGGACCACGATCACGGATAAAGAATGGGAGAGAGCGCTAATATTTCCCAAAAAAGTGTCCAGGAATACCAGATTCGGTCAGATCCAACTGAACGTCCTGTACAGGACATACATGACCCCTCACAGGGTCGCCTCCTTCAATATGACATCCTCCCCTGCTTGCCCATGGTGTGGGAATGATAAAGCGGACATGATCCACATGTTCTGGACTTGCACTAAGGCGATGACACTATGGTCCAAAGCCAAACAGACTTGCATGGACGCCGGAATGACGAGGTACAAATGGACCCCCGGCGAGTGCCTCCTGGGGATTTACCCCAGACCTAGCAAGTCCAAGCATGCTGTCAGACTAATGGACATCTCATGCATCCTGGCCAAGAGAACAATTGCAATGGCCTGGAAGACGCCGTCGGGTCCCAGGCATGAACGATGGCTCAAGGAACTCGAGAGATGGACAGTTGCAGAAACCAGGGCCTGGCAAGAGGGAATCACGTTAAGCGGCGAAGCCGAATGCGGCACCCTGGAATCATGGAAGGCCCTCCTCAGAGACATACGCTTCAGCGCCGACTACAAACCCCCCTGAAATCTCGCAGTATCACACTGACACTATCCCCTGAAGCCAGCACTGGAGGGACAGCCTTCATATGCGACCCCCCCTGCATCCTGAAATTCCGGGTCGCAGGCCCTAACCCATCCATCCACTGTGAGTTTGCTGTAACATGAAGACTGTTGTTGATTTGTTTGTTCCCTCCCCCTCCCCTGCCCCCCTTGCACCGTCCCCTCCTTTGTTTGAACCACTGTTTGATTTCTTGTTGTATTGCACGTTTTTTTTCCACTAAAATCAATAAAATACGTTTAAAAAAAAATGAACATCGCTTGATATCATACCTGCTCATTATAGCTTGCGCCAAACTCTCACTTTACAGCTAGACCCCAAAGAGCTGTCACGAATTCCTTTATCATTGCTGCTGTTCCCATAAGCCATGTAATGTTTATCTACTTTTTAAATGTTTTTTTTTTTATTGAAAGAAAAGAAATAGATGTCTTCCCTTCTGTGGGTTCCAGTGGCCTGTTTAAATCTCTTTGATCCTCATGCCCTAGGCTAGTGGTCTGCAAACTGTGCAGCTGACCCGTCTGGGGTGACAGAAGGGTGACGAGGCGGGGCACAAGGGTCCTCCATTTTAATAGAACATATCTGCAGAAATGACGACTAGGGGGGTCCAGCAGCAATATTTTTGCTCAAGGGGAGCTCAGCATAAACATGTTTGAATACCACTGCCCTAGGCAGTAGAACTGTTAAGTGTCCATTCAATCAGTACTACAGGTTGGGCTGCATACAGGTATGAAATACTGGAGAACATCTCCCTTCCGGTCATTCGATGTGACTGCAGGGTTCAAGAGGTATATTGAGGGCCCAGGAATAATGATGTTATCTATTTACTGAATGCCACAGTGCTCTGAATTGATAAACTGTGTGACCTTTAGTCGGTGAACTGTGGGTTGGTGATTACCAGGTTTACACAAGGGACTGTACCTGGCCCTTTTTCAGTCTGAAGTTTCCCCCAAAAGTGTGGTTTCTAAATATCCTTGGCTCCAATTAAGAGAGAAACGCTTGCAGGTTTTCTCTTTTTTGTTTTGGCCTGAGTTTGTTTTCTCTTTTTAGTTTGGCCTACTATCAGTCGCTTGCGACACCTGTAAACCAAAATGATTGGATTCGAGCATAGATAGGGAGAAATGGCATAGGAGGAGGGACACAAAGCTTGTAGGTGGTGTTTCTTTTTTTGCTCAACCATTGACTGCCTATGGCCATGCTAAACCCTATAGCCACTCCCACTCCGCTGCTACCCCTCCCCGACCAAAACATTGCAAGACGAAACTTGCAAGATGAAACTTAAAGCTGTCTTCTGACAGTTAATGACTTAATTGGACTATACACCAACAACTGATGTAATTAAAATGCCTTAACCTGGGTATGCCTTCAGCCACTCAATTTATAATCACTATGCATGTCCTTCATTGAAGTCCTGTTAACAAGCATGGACAAAGCCAACCGTTTTGTTTGTGTATAACTATTAGGCATTTGCTAAAACACTGCTATTAGATGCCCAGGTACCCATACCATTTTGCACCTGCTACAATCAATGGTAAGTTAATACCTCTATGGCAGTGCCTGGCAAGTACCTTTCCCATGCCTACACAAAAGCCAAACTGTTGGCATTGCCAATGCTTGTTTTTGTGTTGCAGTGCAGTGTGGATTGTGTTTTAACTGAGGAGCCCTGCCACTTTAGAGTCATATGGCTGCATGTCATTTCAATAGAAGAGGACATGCTCTCACAGTTGCTAGATGTACAATGCAGCAGCACCCGATCCAAGTGCCTGTGAGTTGTGTCATGTGGAGTATTGTAAATGTGCTCTTTTAAAAGCGGCTCCTGCAATATTTAGCAAGACCTTTGGCACTGGATCCTCAAAGACGAGGGATGGGAGGGGTTAGTGGGGAAAGAGGGAGCTAAACATCTATTATTTGCGTTTAGCCGGCTGCATGTTGCTCAAAGCCTCCCCACTCCCTGGTTAGGCTTCGTAGCCATTTCTCTGGATCTTTTCTGCTCCACAGTGGCTTGGATGGAGTAGGGGTGTGTGGTGCGGTGAAGTGGCAAAGGGAGTGGTGTAGTGTGCATCTGGAGAATGTTTGAGCAGGGATGTCAGTCTCTGCAAAGCATGTGCATTAGCTCAGATGCATTATAGGGGTTAAGTTGCACAAGATATTTGAAGGTGATGCAACAGACTCAGTGCAATGTTGCTTAAAGCAATGATGGGTAGGAGGATGTGGTTTGTAATTGAGATCTCCCGACAAATATGGGATATCATATTTTTTTATTTTTTATTTTACTGTGCATTTTTTAAGGCGCTTATACATCAAGAAATTGTGCTTCAAAGCGCTCACAGGGCAAATGGGAGGGAACAAGTGAACAAAACAAGGGAATAAAATAACAATGATGAGCAAAAGACAGAGGTGATCCTACTAGGCCTCGTGAACATTTGGGAACGTGCAAGTGCAGAGAGAGAGATATGATATGATATGGAATTTATAACACGCCTATGCACAAGTGTTTCAATGTATTTCGGTCAGGGAGATAAAGGCTAATTTCTAATCTGAAACTCAAAACGAGGCATCCGCCAAACCAAAAAGGCCAAGATTCAACAGGCACCAATGATTAGATCGACTTGTTTGAGGACTATGGCTTAATTTGTGCCCAGCCAATTGGATTTATTTTGAGAGCCTGCCAAGCTTGGAGGAAACAGTAGAGTCCATTCCAGTGGTTCCCCAAAATAGCACATGAGGGATAGCTGCTAGAAGGGTCTGAAGGGATATAGCCCTGGGTCTTTTGGTTGTAGGCCCCGATAAAAGCTCAGGGGCTACAACCAAAAGACTAGCCCCAGCAGAGAGGAGCAGTTTGAAGGCACACATGCTGTAAATATGATTTCTTAAGTGAAAATGTAATTCAGGAGCACAGAGCCGCTGGTAATGTTCTGTGGCAGTTTGTCTCACTCTCCCCTAGGTATTGTTTATTATCCCGGTGACACGCCAAAACCTCAGGCTCCCTGCGCTGTTTCCTGCTTTCGCACTGGAATACATTTTCATAAAAATCTAGGACGCAAGCTGGCCTGGTCCAAGTGCTTTTAATGCGACTGTGCATCTGTTTGTGCATTAATGCACCCCTCCACCGAGCCTTCAGAATAAATTGGGTGGAAAGTGTGCAGGGTTTTGCCAGCCCGTTTACTGCCTGGAAGTGCCACTGGGAGCTGCAGTAGCCTACTTGCCATGCCTTCTTCTGGACAAAAGCTCACCCCAGCACCCACTGGGCGGAGCACGCAGTGGAAAAGGCGCAGGTGTCTAGCACCATGCAGGGTGTTTGTTGCCTGCAGATGGAGGGGCAAGAGCAAGGCATCCCCCATAGTCTGCGGAGCACCTGAAGGACCAATGGGCATTGCCTAAGTGGGAAGGAACACCACAAACGCCAGAGCAGGTGAGAAGTTGTGACCTGCGGAGCTCGCACTACAAATCAACTTCGGTGTTTGTGGGGGAGGGTCGTCAAATTAGGGGAGTGACAAAGAGGAAGCTGCTCGCTCAAAGATTTTGAACCCTGTTGAAAGCAAGTGGACCACCTTAAACGAGGGTCTACGTGAGGTGAGAAGGAAGGTCTGGGGACAGGAAACGGGGTAGGAAGAAGAGGGGTGACTAGAGCCTGGGACAGAGAAGTGTAGAGGTAATAAAGGCAATTTATATGTCACCGTGGTGCTGTCTGTTTTTGTTGAGCTTTCCGCCCTTAAGGTTCCCTGAGCGTTGCGTTGTCCCTCCACAGCATGGATCCCCAAAGGTAAAGCCAAAACACACCCCAGAATAGGTGAGGCTTGCGGGGCTAGGGGCAAAATCATTGTAGTTATTTTCTTGCAATAGCCATGTGCATATATGTTTTGGAATTTGGGCCTTGGGCTCTGGGTGAATAATAATATCAGGCCCTTAAAATGACCTCCAAAAGTTTTGAAAACCTAATGAGATTCACTCAATCGCCCATCAAACATCTGGCCAACCCGCTCGGCCATCTTGTCATTATGCGCCACTCTCTGCCAAATGGAGAATTCTAACCATTAGGAACAAAGTGCTCACTACCTCCACTGCCCAACATCAGATGCAAAAAAGAATAGGTCACCCTTATTAGCGAAATGCACCAGTTCCTTGGTAACATCAACATCCCTGTATGCCTGGACCGATGAGGGGGGAGGGGCAAAGTTACTGAGCTGGCTACCAATGCCGACAAGCAGGACCAAGGTTCCCGCAATAGGGACTAGGATGCTACCTGTGGACCTGTGCGTCGGGATACTGAAGATCTGGCTAAGACTGTGGCCAGCCAAATAATGCCTGTGGGTCAGTATTGCAAAATGTCCCTGGCCATGGAGAGACCCTGTTTACCCGCAGCCTCAGAAAGCCTAAAACCCCAGGTTAACAGCATCCCAGCAGCCACAATGACCACCCTGACTACCCCGACCACCACTCTAGCCACTACACCACCCACCAGATTGATCCCCAGCGAGTCCCCACTTGTCGAAATTGACAGCACTGGCACTATAGGATACCCTGGAGTTTGTTGCAAATGGTCTGGCAGGACAAACTACATCAATGATAAACAGCAAGCACAAAACCAGACCGATCACAATGTAAAACAAATAATCCCAGGGAAGGGTGGGCATGCAGGTTTTTATTTGCAAGATGACCAACAGGTGCCATAGGAATTCCCCAATGCTTGTTGAACAATTAGGGCTCAATGGTGGCCCCCGTTCTGGTTTTGACCTATTCCAATGTGCCTGCTTGTCCGAATTCCCACTCCACTTTGGATCAGTGTTAATAGCCAATGCAGACCAGGATGGGGTGAAGGACCTACAGGCCCATGCCTGCAAATGCAATCTTGGTTTGTCTGAACAGGCTTTAATTATATAACTTCGATGGCTGGAAAATGGATCTATGAATTAGACAAAATGACAGGGGGAAATACATTGGCCATAGTGTACATAAAAGATCTATTGGCAGTTATTCTTGGCGAGAGAGCTGACGACATTTGGAGTCAAGCGGGATATGCAATTGTGACAGCACAAAACACAGCGCATGATGGAACGCCATTTAATAATTTGGCGGATGTTTGAAGGGTTCTCAGGGTGCAGTATGATGATACATCAGATGTGGGGGCAATCATGACACGTAAACTGAAGGAAGATGAAGACCCTATTACTTATATTCAGGATATTGAAGAGAGAGGGCAGCTTGAGACGTGTGAACAATTGTAAAAAACAGTGGCACTATTCCATCATATTTTGTGTCATATTCTCCAGATGCATTTTGTTGCCAGATGCAGTACAGAGACAAATGAAAAAACAAGTAGGAATGGAAGAGTAGCCATGGGCTGAGATACAGTTGATTATTGTGCATCATTGCCGATTATTACAAGAGAAGAATAGAAAGAAAGAGGAAAACAGAAATGTTGAGGAAGCCAATTTAGTTCAGAAAAAAATCTCAAAATTTGCTATAGAAGGGGCAATATTGACATGTGGAGAAGGAGTAGGAATGCAGGAAATAAAGGGTGCATCGCAGGTTTATAATGTACACCCAGTGGATGAAAGTGGGTTTGGGTTTGGCCACGAGGAAGAGGTGGAGGATTTAGTGGAAGTGGAGATGGATTTCAGAACACCGAAGGTGGATTTCAAAATGCCCAGGGTGGACCTCAGAATACTCAGGGTGGATATAATGGTGGGTTTGCCAGAGGGCCACCACCAGTGTGTTGGAATTGTCAGATAACAGGGCATATTGCGTGTGTATGTAGAGGCCGAGAAAGCATTCAACAGAACAGAACACAATTCAAGAGGGGGGACAGGTCATCCACCACCATACAGTACACAAACACAAGTGGGCTATGCCAAGGATCACACACCCTATCAGACACAGGCACCACAAGCACAGCTGGCATAGCAGCAGGGGTCAGTGCAAATGCACCCACCGCAAGGGCAATCGCAAAAAGTACCTATGCAGACACAACTCAATGCGAACACAGGGCAAATACTAACACCTTGGATAGGGGGTGTCATTGTGGTAGGAGGAAATCCTTTTATGGGGACAGAGATGAATTTGTACCTGCAATAGGACAGCTCACAGGGTGACTTGATGTGTTCAGTACTATCAGTAACACCAGACCCCTAAGAGGAACCAAGGGTCGATGTGATGATAGGAGGCAAATCTTTTCCTTTTCTTGTAGACACTGGAGCGACTCGCTCTTGTAAACGGGAGGGAAAATACCCAATGTCAGGTATTGCCATGAATGCTCAAGGGTTCTCTGGAGCTACAAATTTAGTTCCTTTTACTGATAAATTACCTGTTTCTATAGGGGAATGTGACATGTATGTCCCCTTGGTAACATTTTGGGTAGAGATTTGACGATGAAATTTAACAGGGCGATTTCATTCACTGATCAAGGAATAGGGTGCTCCATTCCAGGAATACACTATTTAAACATACGAGAATTTATATTTGCGTTTACAGGACAAATAGCTCTAGGAGGAGTCCCGGTAGATACGGAAGTCTCATATATGGAGTGACATTTTATTGACATGGCTACCTGGATTAGTAGGGAAAATGATGAGGATACCTGATGAATTTTTATTTAGACCACAACTACCTATGGATGAGGAAGAAGGACAGACTATTCCTATAGAATTGGAAGCACCTATAGTACCAGGGGAAATATCAATGCTTGAAGGAGTAGATGACGAAGACAGAGCATGGAGAACAGTGATAGCTCCTAGGGAGGGATACAGATTGACTTATATAACGGATGAAGATATGTTTAGAGATGAACATATAGATGATGATGTAGTGTTTTTATATGCATTACATATTGGATAAAGATTGATTGAGAAAGGGAAATCACACAGCGAATGGCACAAATGCAGCAAAGACCTGTGTTTTTTCAGGAAGACATAGAAAAGACAAGTGTCATTTGAATTACGGGCCCATATGACGTTGGACTATTGAAAGGAATAGGGGAGGTTAAAATAAAACTCAAGGCAGGAACAATTCTACCCCATGCAAAACAGTACCCTATGTCTCGAGAAGCTGATGAAGGCGTATTTGAGACTATTTCAGCGTCGATGAAACAGGGAATCCTAGTGGTATCGGAGTCCCCGTGCAATACTGTGGTGTATATGATTAAAAAATATAAAGGAGGGTCATGGAGATTTACCCAGGACTTGCGCCCTCTTAATCAAATTGTAGAAGCAGAGTTTCCATTAGTTCCTAATCCATTCGACAATATTGTATATCATCCCGGTTGAAGCTAAGTAATTCACAGAGATCGATTTGAAAAATTCATTTTTCTGGATCCCGTTGCACAAGACTAAGAAGACTTTACTTCGTTTACAGTCAGACAAAAGAGACTAAAACATATTCGATTGCCTCAATGGTACTCTGAGCCCCTGTCGATTTTTAATAGGTACCTACAGATGGATTTAGGCAACATTGAACTCAAGAGTGCGGTAATTCAGTACATAGATTACATATTAATCTGTAGTGAAACAGGATGAATGTAGGCAAGACTCTGTTTAGTTAATGACTATATTGGCAGACAAGGGATACAAGGGAGACAAGGAGAAATTACAGTATTGCAAGGAAGAGGTGTTGAACATAGGTCAGTTAATTTCACATGAAGGAAAGAAAGTGACACCTGAGAGGGCTGAGGCTATTATGAAAACACAGAGAGAATTTGATGAGGGCCTTTTTGGTTGACACCTTGGGAGAGAGTACCATGCAACCTGATGCAAGTTGGTTTAGTGAGTTTTTTAGACATTTCTAAAATGTTTATGATTGTGATGATTGGGTATTTAGATCAAGACGTCGAATCGGAGTAAGCTACAACGGAGACATCGAGACGCTCCACTCCGTTTGATCAAACGTGGTACTGGTTGGGTGAGCTTACCACTTTCAATGCGCCGTTTAATAGAGAGATGAGAAAGCCTTGAGAAAAAATTGTTTTATTGTTGTTTTTAGGTTTTTCTTTGATTCAAAATTGTGAAGTTTTAGCCTTTGCGGATGACACGTGTTTCGGCAAGTCTAAATTGTCCTTTTCAAATCCAGGCTAAATAAACATGAGAAATAAACAGGAAAAGAAAACCTAATAAGTGAAAACAGACCATTACTAGGTCAACAAAAACATTCAGAATAGTCCATTGATAAAACATCACTGAAAATAAATCAGGTAATATGTGCCTAAAAATAAGTGTAAGTTGTACTAACAACCAATGCTTAATTAGTCCATACTGTAAACTTAGACACATGAAGATGCAGGAAAAGAAGATGGGGAAGAGCTTGAGGGGGAAGTGCAGGAACATTATTTGTGCAAGTTGCAAGTTAGGAAATTAGAAAGTTATGAGCGGATATGAGCACAGGCCAAAAGAAAAAAGGCCAAAAGGAAAGTAGTCCATTGGTGTGAGATTTGACACATAGGACGTGATCTTACCCTTAGTCATTTTGTTCAATAGCAGCATAATGCCGAAGAAAAGATGTACGTCATGGGTTCAATCCCACCTGCATTGAAAAATATCAAAAAGCCCCTTTTTTATTAGCATATCTAGGTTCACAGGAGCAAGGGTATAACAAAACTACATTAGGACTAGTGAAATGAATGGTATCCAAGAACATCCGATGCCTGTGAAGCTTGGCGAGTGAATTTATTGAGCGTTAGCATGAAACAAAATTTCGGCAAAACGTCATATAGGTATTTAGGAAAAGACTTCTCCGAAGTGGAGTCAAAAAAGTACTGTGAGTTGTTGCCATTACAGTTAGGTACATGAAAGATGCACTGAAACAGACATTGGTCAGTCTGGGTGATTCAAAACAAAAGCAGTTAAACACTATGAGAACACGTGCGCATATTAGGCCGACACGTGTGGCAAGAGATAGCGCGATGCAGGAAAAATGGACCCCCCTGTTATGGGTGGGCTGCAATTGAGGTCTTACATCATAGAAATTTGTCCTCCGTACGCCGGGCGATTCGCGTACACTGTAATGGCCCGTGTGATTCATTATAAAGTCCTTAGTTTGTTTTGCAGACAGTGGCCATATTTTGGGAAGTTTAGGACGTGTGTCCAATGGTTTAGATGAGGAATACCCATTCTATGACAAATAGTGAGAAAATATTCCTTGCCACGTGAGCTCGATTTTAATTTTAAAAAATTAGATGATCTGATAATTCTAGTGGTTTGGCACTTAGATAATGCAACATGGGGTCCAAGTCAGAAAAGGTTCCGCTCTCTAAAAAATGATTTGAGAGTAGTATTACCTCATCAGGTGCATTGTGGTTAAGGCATCGGATGTTCTCGGATGCCATTCATTTCACTAGTCCTAATCTAGTTTTGTTATACCCTTCCTCCTGTGAACCCAGATATGCTACTAAAAAGGGGCTTTTTCAATATTTTTCAATGCAGGTGGGATTGAACCCATGACGTACTTCTTTTCTTCTCCATTATGCTGCTATTGAAAAAATGACTAAGGGTAAGATCACGTCCTATGTGTCAAATCTCACACCAATGGGCTACTTTCCTTTTGGCCTTTTTTCTTTTGGCCTGTGCTTATATCCGCTCATAACTTTCTAATTTCCTAACTTGCAACTTGCACAAATCATTTTCCTGCACTTCCCCCTCAAGCTCTTCCGCATCTTCTTTTCCTGCATCTTCATGTGTCTAAGTTTACAGTATTCACTAATTAAGCATTGGTTGTTAGTACAACTTACACTTATTTTTAGGCAAATATTACCTGATTTATTTTCAGTGATGTTTTATCAATGGACTATTCTGAATGTTTTTGTTAACCTAGTAATGGTCTGTTTTCACTTATTGGGTTTTCTTTTCCTGTTTATTTCTCATGTTTATTTAGCCTGGATTTGAAAAGGGCAATTTAGACTTGCCGAAACACCTGTCATCCCCAAAGGCCAAAACTTCACAATTTTGAATCAAAGAAAAACCTAAAAGCAACAATAAAACAATTTTTTCTCAAGACTTTTTCATCTCTCTATTAAACGGCACATTGAAAGTGGTAAGCTCACCCAACCAGTACCTATTATGAAAACACCAAAACAAATACAGTGCAGCAAATACTGCAATTTCTGGGCTTATGCAATTATTGCAGGGCCTGGGTGTTCGACTACAGCACATATATACGAAACCACTTAAGAAAGCACAAGTTAAGGAGAAGATAGAATGGACTAAAGAAATGGAAGAAGGATTTGAGGAATTAAAAAGAGCAATTTGTACAGCTCCAGTTTTGGGAATCCCCAATTATAGTGAAGAATTTCTTTTTTTTTTTGCATACTAATAGGTCAGTAATGAGAGCAGTACTCATACAAAGAATGAAACTGGGGTATAAACCTTTGGCGTATTATAGTGGGATTTTAGATCCAGACATGAGAGGACATTTTCCATGCAAACAATCTTTGTCTGCTGCCGCATCTGCGATTGAGAAGTCCACAAGTATTACCATGGGCTGTGCAATGACGCTATATGTGGAGCACTCTTATTTGTCATTTCAAGAAACCCAAAGGTACATTGACATCACAAAGTGCATCTGCTTATGAGGTGATGATTTATAATACAGCGATTAAAATTGTAAGATGCAAAATAGTGAATCCAGCCACGTTTGTAGTTGAACCTATAGAAAAAGATGATCATGTACACTATTGTGCTAAATATGTTGAATTTTATGATGACATGCCCTGTGTGAAAGAAAATGCTTAGCAGGAGGGGAGATTCTCGTTATTGATGGTTCTTCAAAAATTGACCAAACTAGCGGGGATAGGCATTCATGATCTGCAGTTGTAAGACACAGATTAAATGGTGAATTTGAGGTAGTGGCGAGTGCAAGAATCCCATCCCATTTTTCACCACAGCAAGTAGAATTGATAGTGCTTATTGTTGCACTCGAGAAACACAAAGGTCATGAAGTTATGTTATGTTATTGTTATGTTATTTTGCACTTATATAGCGCCTTATATACCATTGGTATGGTCTGAAGGCGCTGGTAGGTTGAACGCCCTTGGGAACCGAAGTTCATATCAGTAGAGAGAGTCGAGAGAGTCAAAAAGGTGCGTGTGAGCACCGGGTATGTGTACAGCTCGTGCAGTATCGGTGTGATAGCTGTTTTCTAGCGGTAGGTGTGGTGGTTGAGAGGTCAGGGGTATGTGTTCGTTCTGGCAGGATTTATCCAGATCGGATGTGGCTGCGTTAGGCCTGAGGAGAACGCCTCGCTGGGGGTGCGTAACCAGCAGTGATTACTTAGAGTGATGTGGGGTGAGCGGCAAATGTTGATATGAGAACAGTTATACCGAATGGTGTCATAGTATCTCTGTGTTCTATTTGAGTGGTGATGTAAGGAGAGAGTAAGCGTGTTGGTGAGATATGATGGGTTACATGGGGTACACTTCTATATTCAACTTTCCACGGGGGGCTCTTGGGTGTACTTCTTAATTCACAGAGAGGCTACAGGGCACACTTCTAGATTCAGCGGGTTGTTGGGCACATTTCTAGAATCACAGAGAGGCTATTGGGCACACATCTAAATTCAACTTTCTAAATGTAGTTCTAAATTAAACTTTCCACAGACAGGCTATTGGGCACACTTTAATGCAATTCTATATTCAACTTATCACAGAGTGGGTACACTTCTAAATTCACTTTCATAGAGAGGATATTCGGTATGCTTCTAAATTCACTTTCACAGAGAGGCTGTTGGGTACACTTCTAAGTGCTGCTTCTAAATGCACTTTCAATGCAACTTTCTAGATGTACTTCTAAATGCTACTTTCCACATAGAGGCTATTGGGCACACTTCTAAATGCAGCTTCTAAATGTAATTCTAAATTAACTTTCACAGAGAGGCTGTTGGGTACACTTCTAATTCCCTTTTCACAGAGAGGCAGTTGGGTATACTTCTAAATTTACTATTGACAGTTCTTATCACAGAGTGGGTACACTTCTAAATTCGCTTTCACAGAGAGGATATTCGGTATGCTTCTAAATTCACTTTCACAGAGAGGCTGTTGGGTACACTTCTAAATGCTGCTTCTAAATGCACTTTCAATGCAACTTTCTAGATGTACTTCTAAATGCTACTTTCCACATAGAGGCTATTGGGCACACTTCTAAATGCAGCTTCTAAATGTAATTCTAAGTTAACTTTCACAGAGAGGCTGTTGGGTACACTTCTAATTCCCTTTTCACAGAGAGGCAGTTGGGTATACTTCTAAATTTACTATTGATAGTTCTATCTAAGTGTGGGCATGCTAACTTTCAAAATTCCATCTAAGGGTGGATATGCTTATATTCACAATTCCATCCAAGGGTGGACATGCCTATATCCACAACTCCATCTAAGGGTGGACATGCCAATACTCACAACTCCATCCAAGGGTGGACATGCCAATACTCACAACTCCATCTGAGAGTGGACATGCTAACTTTCACAATTCCATCTAGCTGGCTTTCACAGTTCTAACCAAGTGTGGGCATGCGAATATTCACAGTTCCAACCAAGTGTGGGCAAGCGAATATTCACAGTTCCAGCCAAGTGTGGGCATGCGAATACTCACAATTCCATCCAAGAGTGGACATGCTAACTTTCACAATTCCATCTAAGAGTGGGCATGCTAGCTTTCGCAGTTCCAACCAAGTGTGGGCATGCGGACATTTACAGTTCCAACCAAGTGTGGGCATGCGAATATTCACAATTCCATCCAAGAGTGGACATGCTAACTTTCACAATTCCATCTGAGAGTGGACATGCTAACTTTCAAAGTTTTAACTAAGTGTGGGCATGATAATATTCAGAATTCCATTTAAGAGTGGACATGCTAACTTTCACAGTTCTAACCAAGTGTGGGCATGCGAATATTCACAGTTCTAACCAAGTGTGGGCATGCGAATATTCACAATTCAATCTAAGAGTGGACATGCTAACTTTCACAATTCCATCTAAGAGTGGACATGCTAACTTTCACAATTCCATCTAAGAGTGGACATGCTAACTTTCACAATTCCATCTAAGAGTGGCCATGCTAACTTTCAAAGTTTTAACTAAGTGTGGGCATGATAATATTCAGAATTCCATTTAAGAGTGGACATGCTAACTTTCACAATTCCATCTAAGAGTGGCCATGCTAACTTTCAAAGTTTTAACTAAGTGTGGGCATGATAATATTCAGAATTCCATTTAAGAGTGGACATGCTAACTTTCACAGTTCTAACCAAGTGTGGGCACGCGAATATTCACAGTTCTAACCAAGTGTGGGCATGCGAATATTCACAATTCAATCTAAGAGTGGACATGCTAACTTTCACAATTCCATCTAAGAGTGGACATGCTAATTTTCACAATTCCATCTAAGAGTGGACATGCTAATTTTCACAATTCCATCTAAGAGTGGACATGCTAACTTTCACAGTTCTAACCAAGTGTGGGCATGCGAATATTCACAATTCCATCTAAGAGTGGACATGCTAACTTTCACAATTTCATCTAAGAGTGGACATGCTAACTTTCACAATTCCATCTAAGAGTGGACATGCTAACTTTCACAGTTCTAACCAAGTGTGGGCATGCGAATATTCACAATTCCATCTAAGAGTGGACATGCTAACTTTCACAATTCCATCTAAGAGTGGACATGCTAACTTTCACAGTTCTATCCAAGTGTGGGCATGCGAATATTCACAATTCCATCTAAGAGTGGACATGCTAACTTTCACAATTCCATCTAAGAGTGGACATGTTAACTTTCACAGTTCTAACCAAGTGTGGGCATGCGAATATTCACAATTCCATCTAAGAGTGGACATGCTAACTTTCACAGTTCTAACCAAGTGTGGGCATGCGAAATTCACAATTCCATCTAAGAGTGGACATGCTAACTTTCACAGTTCTAACCAAGTGTGGGCATGCGAAATTCACAATTCCATCTAAGAGTGGACATGCTAACTTTCACAATTCCATCTAAGAGTGGACATGCTAACTTTCACAGTTCTAACCAAGTGTGGGCATGCGAATATTCACAATTCCATCTAAGAGTGGACATGCTAACTTTCACAGTTCTAACCAAGTGTGGGCATGTGAAATTCACAATTCCATCTAAGAGTGGACATGCTAACTTTCACAGTTCTAACCAAGTGTGGGCATGCGAAATTCACAATTCCATCTAAGAGTGGACATGCTAACTTTCACAGTTCCATCCAAGAGTGGACATGCAAACATTATGGCAGTCTATGTTATTTGGATGTAAGATAGAGTGGCATGGGGTTTTAGGAGCGGAGTGATTGCTCCACTCCCCACCCACACCACACTCACGGTTTTTTGGTGGTGTCTGTTAGTTGCTGGCTTCATTGGCTTCCCCTGCGGACACCTGCAGACACATCTTGGAGCCGCCTCTGTTGGAGCCGCCCTTGGCCTTGGGGCCCTTAGCCGCTGGGGGCTGCCGGGCAGAGGGCTGCCCTGGGAGGACCTTTGATGAAGGGCTCACGGCCCAATCAGAGCGGGGGTGGGCGGGTTGGGGGGCGGGAGGGGAGCGGGGAACAGGAAGAGGGTGCGGGGTGGGAGAGGGACGCTCCAAGGGCCTGGGGGCCTAGTTGGCTCTATGAATGGAGGCATGCCCGGAGGGCTTCCTTACCTCGCGACGGCCGCCTGCACAGAAAATGCAGGGGCCGCCGCGAGGAGGGTCGCTAGACCCTTCCAGCTCGGGCTCACGGCCCAATCAGAGCGGGGGTGGGCGGGTTGGGGGGCGGGAGGGGAGCGGGGAACAGGAAGAGGGTGCGGGGTGGGAGAGGGACGCTCCAAGGGCCTGGGGGCCTAGTTGGCTCTATGAATGGAGGCATGCCCGGAGGGCTTCCTTACCTCGCGACGGCCGCCTGCACAGAAAATGCAGGGGCCGCCGCGAGGAGGGTCGCTAGACCCTTCCAGCTCGGGCTCACGGCCCAATCAGAGCGGGGGTGGGCGGGTTGGGGGGCGGGAGGGGAGCGGGGAACAGGAAGAGGGTGCGGGGTGGGAGAGGGACGCTCCAAGGGCCTGGGGGCCTAGTTGGCTCTATGAATGGAGGCATGCCCGGAGGGCTTCCTTACCTCGCGACGGCCGCCTGCACAGAAAATGCAGGGGCCGCCGCGAGGAGGGTCGCTAGACCCTTCCAGCTCGGGCTCACAGCCCAATCAGAGCGGGGGTGGGCGGGTTGGGGGGCGGGAGGGGAGCGGGGAACAGGAAGAGGGTGCGGGGTGGGAGAGGGACGCTCCAAGGGCCTGGGGGCCTAGTTGGCTCTATGAATGGAGGCATGCCCGGAGGGCTTCCTTACCTCTCGACGGCCGCCTGCACAGAAAATGCAGGGGCCGCCGCGAGGAGGGTCGCTAGACCCTTCCAGCTCGGGCTCACGGCCCAATCAGAGCGGGGGTGGGCGGGTTGGGGGGCGGGAGGGGAGCGGGGAACAGGAAGAGGGTGCGGGGTGGGAGAGGGACGCTCCAAGGGCCTGGGGGCCTAGTTGGCTCTATGAATGGAGGCATGCCCAGACTCTGCATATGTGATGTGAACCATGCACGCATGGCTGTCACGGAAAAACAGAGGGTACCTTCGCGCAGGCGGAACTCCAGTGCAACATGCGTCTTTGTTGGACAGGCTCATTAAGGCACTAGAACTCCCAGTGGCCATAGCAGTCGTAAAATGCGCAGTGCGCACTAAACAAACAGACTTTATTTCTCGCTGAAATGAAGCCGCAGACTTAGAAGCCAAAAGGGGTGTGTCTTTTTCAGAAATGTTAAGTTTTGAAACTGAAAATGTTAATGAAGTATTGAATAGAAGCATGTTGGTATGAGAGGGGTTTAGTATGCTTTCAATTCTGCAACTAATAGAGATACAGGGTAGAGCCCGGGAAGAAGAGCAGGAGCTATGGAGACATAGGGGGTGTTCATTATCCCCCAGTTCTTTATCCCCCACAGAATCACTATGGAGACAGTAAAGCACTGGAAAGCCAGTGATGCCAGCGGCATTACTAAAGGTTGCACTTGAGTACTTGCATTACACTGCGCATATAACCCAAGAAAGTTTTGCTGCCACTATTGCAGAGGACTGGTTTGTTCCCAATGTATTGGAATACGTTGCACATGTGATTGTGAATTGCATTGTGTGTCAGATGTTTACAGCTGGGCATACACTAAAAACAATCAGAGGAGTAATACCCTGTCCAAATTGCCCGTTTCAGCATTTACATATTAGCTACATCGTCATGCTGCAGACATGTAATGGATATCGGTATCTATTAGTGGTGGTGGTTCCCTTTTATCGATGGATCAAAGCAGGTCCTTGTACACATCCTAATGCCGCCTGCGCAGCAAAGTTCTTAGTGCGCAAAGCCTTTTCAAGATGGAGTGTGTGCGAAGTATTAAGGTCAGACAATGGGCCACACTTTGTCAATGAGCTATTTGAACAAATAGGGCTTTTACGGAGCATAAAGCATACTTTTTCTTGTGCTTATCACTCACAAGCAAACGGAATATGTGAGAGGCTCATTGGCCTCCTTAAGGAAAGAATAGGAAAGATCTGATTAACTTTGAAAAATGGGGTGGCTGTATTGCCTACCCCTGGCCTTTTATGCTCTTCAAAATCAGTCAGGTTCAGATCATCATCTTATGCCCCATGAATTAGTAACAGGGCACCGCATGAGGACACCCCTTATGCCCCATCTAGAGTCAGGAGTGATGCCAGAGTGTAGCGCAGACTCTAGGTGATGAGATGCACAACTGTTTGACATTATTATGACTACCAGTTTTTCTTTCATTTCAGATCAAGTCAAGCATCAGAGGGAGGGGTTGAGGAACATGGAAGAGGATGGCCCAGTAACCAATCCAAACAAATTGTTACCACCACCAAAGTTATATGTTGGAGATCAAGTGCTTATTAAAAATTATACATGTAGATGGCATGAGCCAAGGTTTAATGTACCTTATCAAGTAGAGGAATCTTCCCAACTACAGTTAGGGTGGCTGGATGAAGAGCTTGGTTACATTTGGGTGACGTAAAGATCTACAAAGGCAAGACCCTCCCTCTAGTACCCTCGGACTGGGAAGCAAGACAAGAAGAAGGATTGCAGCGTGTGTAGTCTCGATCGATGACCAAGAAAGAAGGACGATACTGCAGTGTCATTTAAAACATCACTTTTGTACTGGAATTCATTGAACACTCCTTAATTATTTAGCAGGAAGTGCATGAACTTGCAGAGAATTCCAGAGATTAAATGTACTTTTTAGAGATTCTTTGAAAAAATCGAGTCATATTGATGCTATGCCCAAGTGCCAATTCATTATTAGAAATTGGAAGAGAGCTCAATACCCAGATTTATTTTTGGGAACATATCTATTTTAAGAATAATACATGACACCAGCTGATAGTGGCACACATAGGTTTGTAGTTGCATTTTTTGTGTTTATACTCCAGACATACCCTACCCTTGTTAGGAGAGATGTTAGTATTCTCAGCACACTTATGAGAACAGCCAACTCATAAGAAGGTGTTTAATTACAATAATTGAGCTGATTGTGCGACTATGAATGTGATTTGAGCTCCTATATTAAAAATTATTCAGGTTGAAGAAAATGCAGTTGCAGGGTGACTAATAATTAAACGGGAAATGGCATGGCACACAAAATGTTTTTCTAGACTCTAATGTATGATATTCATATGCATGTGCTTTCTCTTTTTCTTTCTGTATCTTACATTTCAAAGTCTTTATCATGGTGATGGTTCAATTGAAACACAATATTGAAAAATAGAGTACATGCACACAATGGGGGTCATTACGAGTTTGGAGGTGGCCATGGTGCTATTAGCGCCATGGCTGCCTCCAAACTCGTGTCCGGGTTCCTTGAATGGGGACTTACCGGGTCATTCCAACCTTGGAGGACCAGGTAAGTCCCCATTCAAAATACCCATCCCCATTCCCATTCGAGCCCCTATAAAGGGCTTGAATGGGAACGGCCCATTATTAGCTCCCTGGTCCTTAAGCCACTCCCGCTAAGGGACCTCGTAATGCGGTGGTAAGGGGTTAACGGCACCGGCATCCTTACCAACGCTGTTAATCCCTTACCGCTGCACTCATAATGACCCCCCCATGTGTTTAATCCTTCTTTAGAGTCCATACAATTTTTAGACATTTGGAGCTCAGAAGGCTCACTAGTAGTAAATTTAGGTAAAGGGTGCGGGGGAGAAAAGGAAGTCTCTTTTATCAAAAGTCAGAGAAAGATAGCTAAAAAAATTGAGAACTCACAGAGCATGAGTCCTCCTGTCCCCTGCACACCTAGAGATACTGGTAAATATCACCAGTCAAGATTAGAATAATTCTATTAGTTAAATGAAAATTAGTGGTAGCTAATAAGGCTTGTGTAACCTAATTGTTATAATCATTTGACAAAACGTACTTAAATAATTTTAAAGAAAACATGGTTGTATTAGCTTCATACAAATCTTTTGTGCTTATAAAATAGTATTGGGTGCACAATATTTAAGTGCAGAATTCAAGATTCAGAAGTTCAACACTTCTGCACAATTACAAATTTAGAGTTTCAAAACTTTTTTCAAAAAACTATAAAGGAGGAAAATTATAAACATTAATCAACATACACAATTTTTGATTAACATAAAACAGAGAGCTCAACGCGTTTCGAGAGATGAACTCTCTTCTTCAGGAGCAATATATCTTAAGTCTCTTAATCAGAGAAGGAACTTTGAATTCATTTGTACAGTAGTGTCCATTCATCATCTTAATGCTAACATTTAGCCTCTCAGGTTACATTTATTCGCCTTGTGAAGCAATGGTTACCCAGTTGTCAAAAGCAGAATCCTGCAATGAATATAGATAACGTCGTATTAATTTAAAAAGGAGGTGGGAGATTAACTAATACTCATACTTTTGTAAAATATATTCCAACTGTTTACCTGTAGCACGTTTTGGGCAATGCACGAAGTGGATGACACAGTGCTTCAAAATGGTGACGCAGTCTGTAGGAGTCTTGATATGCAGACAAGATCCTGTAATATAGGGAAATGGCTTTAAACATCTGCTGGTGCTGTTTACTCATTAACAAAAATCAATCTAGGATGCACTCTGTGTAGTCAGTTTCCACAGGCATCCCTTCTCTACAGGGATTAAACTCACAGTACTCTTGCATAATATTGCTCACCTCGAGTGCTTATGATGCTCTCATCAACCTGTGTCCGGGTAATGGAGATTTCGTCACTCGTGATGTGATCAAGAGGACACCCTCTCAGTGTCTATTTAGACAATGTGGCAATTTGTTTGATGCGGGTGCAGTCCTCCATTCGTGTCTTGAGAGCACATGAAGCCGACATAGCAGCCGCGGCCGTGTGAGTTAGGAGGCTGGTTGCTAGGAAACGCCCGTCTAGTGAACGGCACTTTGACTATAGGAACGTCTGCACGTTCGTTGAAGGGTTTTCTGGGAAATGCAGTGCAGAGTAGCCTTTACTCTTGTGTGATGTTAATGAAATGAGTATCCTTTACAACTATCACACAGACATGCCTGTGTGATGCGAAAAGTGTGTAAGAATTCACTCATGATGGTGGGTGAATCCGAAAATACTGTAGCCAAATTGCAATACTGACATACTAGTAGATTCTAATTGCAAGCCGCGTTATCGCAACATGTTTGGTCATTCAGTTCTGACTGATGGGAATTAGTTCATGGTAGCCAATTATTAAATACGTGTTACAATGGTAGCCATCATTCCACAATTTAGGTTACGTCAATTTTTACATTTTCATAAAATGACATGTGACCATAAATGGTTTGCAGCTCATTTGTGTTATTTAGATGAGAGCATAAGTGGCTGTGACAAGATAAAGGAAGTTGAGAGAAAGAGGAAAAGGTAGAAAATGTTTCTACTATAAGAGAGTAGTCTCACCTCTTATCGGCTCTGTGCCTAAATTGTGACCAATTTGGGAAAATCATAATTCGGAATCAGGGTGTGGTTTATGCAATTCCTATTAAGCAAGTGATGCCCATTATGTGTTGAGAATGGTCTCATTGCAGATTGTGTATCGTCCTATGACCATCAAAAGGTCATATCTTGGGTAAGTGGTGGTCTGTGGTTTTTTACAAGAACATATTTAATGAGAATTCTTCATTCATACCTCTTGGTTCAAGGGATTCTAGTTTGTGAATCCAAAACATTTCTCTACGAGATAGAATTTGTTGCAGATTACCCCCTCTCACTGGTCTGGTTAGCAATTCCAGAATGATGAGTCTTAATTGTGAGATTGTGTGGCGTTTTTTCAAAAAATGTCTGGACACCGGGAATTTTTCATTTTTTGTTCGGATGTTTCATTTATGTTCTGAGATCCTATCCTGACTCTCCTCATGGTTTGCCCTACATAGTACTGTCCACATGGGCAGCTTAAGGCATAAATTTCCCATTTGCTATCACACGTTGCATAATCACGAAGTGCAATTTTTGTCCCGTTTATGGATGTCTGATAAGATTTCCCTTCTGAACATTGTTACAATGGCAGCAGTTTAAGCATGGGAATGTTCCTTTTTTGGGTTTTGAGAGAAAGAGTTTTTGATTTTTTCTATTTTTTCGGATTTCACTAGTGCATCTCTCAAGTGACCTTGTCACCCTCAAACGCAAGTGCAGGGTGGCTGAGCGGAAATGGCATGCTTCGGGTACATCCTCTGACAAACTGGCCTGCCGCCTGCTCCAAAGGCAATACTGTCTCTCTGTCCACACCAAGAAGAGAGCTTGCATCCAAGCGGCATCTAACAACTCGGCTGAACTCTTTAAAATCTACAAGAACTGGTCAATCCTGCTGCAGTCTCCATCTCTCCTGTCCCTTCCCAGGCCCTCTGCAGGGCTCTGACTTCTCATTTCATCTCTAAAACTCAGGACATCCTGTCCTATCTCTCTTCCTCTCCCCCCTCTACTCCCTGCTCTTCATCTGGCCCTTCTTCAGCCACCTCTACTCCCTCCTTCTCTGTCTTTCCCCTGTTCTCCCCAGGCGAGGTTTCTAGACAAGTCCGATCTATGAAAGTCTCATCAAAACAGGTTCATACCTGTTCCTCCAAAACCATCAAGGACCACATTGACTCCCTGGCTCCTGCTCTGTCCGATTTATGCAACCACTCCTTCGCCACTGGAGTCTTCCCATCCCCCCTGAAAGACTTTCTTTTGCACCCTCTTCTTAAGAAACCCTCTGCTGACCTGTCCTGCCCGGCTAACTATCGCTCAATCTCCATCACTCCTTTCCTGGGCAAACTCCTGGGAAAGCTGGCCATCTACCAGCTTTATCTTCACACTGAATCTGTTGGTTGTCTTCGTGACCATCAGTCTGGCTTCAGAGCCACCCGAAGCATGGAAACTGTTCTCCTGAACATCAGTGAAGACCTGCTCGCCAACCTTGATTCCAACACCCCCTGTGTCCTCATCTTACTTGATCTCTCTTCTGCCTTTGACACGGTCAAATGTGCCATCATGCTCAACCGTCTCTTTGATAACCTGGGTGCCACCGTTCAGGCTCTGGCATGGCTGACTTCTTTCCTCTCTGAACGACCCTCCCAGGTCCAACTTGGGGCCTTCCTCTCCTCTATCTCTGCCTGTGGCATCCCTGAGGGGTCTAACCTCTCTCCCCGGCTGTTTTACCAATACCTGGCACTTCTGGCCCACCGCATTGCCGCTCTCTGCCCCAACTTCCAGTGCTATGCGAATGATACTCATCTCATTTTCAGGCTACCTTCAGCCACCTCTTCTCCTTCTCTCATCTCTGACTGTCTGTCCTCTATCCAAGAATGGTGTGCCGCCAATGATCTCTGCCTTAATGCCAGTAAGACTGAGATTCTCCTCATTGGCACACCTGCTCCCTCCTTTCCTGTCGCTCTCTGGCCAGCCTCTCTTGGCCCTCTTCCTGCTCCCTGCTGCGAGGCTAACAACCTCTCGGTCATCTTCGACTCCACTCTCTCCTTCTCGCCTCACATCTCTGATGTCTCTAAGAAGTCACACTATCAGATGCACCTCCTCAGAGGTATTTTTCCTTTCCTCTCCTTCCCCCAGAAGCTCACTGGCTCCAGAGCTCTGGTTCTCTCTAGGCTTGACTATTTCAACAGCCTCTTTCTAAATCTGCCTGCATCTACACTCCGCCCTCTGCAACTCATCCAGAACAGAACTGCGAGACTTGTTCTTGGCCTCAAGCCCAGGGATCGTATCTATCCAGGACTGAAATCTCTGCACTGGCTCCCAGTGGCTGCAAGGATTAAGTTCAAAACCCTCTGCATTGTTCACAGGGCCATCTGGGGTCGGGGGCCTCAATACCTTCAACTCTCTCTTCCTAATTATCTTCCTTCTCGAGCTCTTCGCTCATCGGCCTCCAATTCTCTTATGGTCAGTAGCTTCTCCAAGCAATGAGTCGGTGGTAGATCTCTTTCTTCGGCTGGGGCCTCCCTCTGGAACAGCTTCCCCGCCTCCCTGAAACTTGAGGAGAACCATCTCCGATTCCGGAAGCACCTCAAAACCTTTCTCTTTGCTTCTGCTTTCTCTCCCCCTCTCCCCTGCTGAACTCCTGGCTGAAACTGCACTGGTTACCTGGCCACCCTCTGATCTCGGGCCCAGGTCCCCTGCTCCGCCAGGTGCACACCTGCACTGCCTCCCTGGCAACCCCCGCACATGGGGACTGTTTTCTGTATCCCTACAGTCCCCCTCCAGCACTGACATCTGATGTCTGCACTTACCCTGGCACTTGCCACCAAATGGCTGTACTGTTCTTATTGTTTACTTATGTATTCTATGTATCCCATGTACTGCACTGTGCCCACTCCCCTCCCACCCGGCATTTTCTCCATCCCCCTTCCCCTGCACTTGCGTGATCTGAATGACACCTGGCCTATTAGGATCGTTGTCTGTCCTCCCTCTGTTCCTCATCCCTTGCCGCATTGCGCCTTGAAACACTTGTGTATAGGCGCGTTATAAATGCCATATCATATCATTTCATATCATATAAAAGGATTTAACGCCATAAAGGAAGAATTGAGGGCCATAAGGTTCATGACCCTCCAGAACAGGCATGTCCTTGACATGATTACAGGAATGGAAGGAGGTGGTTGCGCCAAGGTCGGGACTTCTTGCTGTACTTTCTCACCATCTCATGACTGTGAGAACAGGACTTTGACGGATGCTATACCCATGTTGACAGAATTGCACACGAAAATAGAGGAGGAGGCAGAGGCTATTGGTGATGATGATTGGTTCTCATACCTGTTTTCCTGGATTCCTCACTGGATGTCGAGTACATTCTATTTTCTTGGAGCAATATTGGTGATGATAATGATCAGATTCTGTGCTATAAGGATAATAATTGGACAACGGCAGAAAACAGCAAAGAAAGCAGTGGGAATGAAGATCATGATTGATGTGAGGATGAAACAGAAACCAATGTACAGACTGAATCTACCATTAGAGACAGCATAAAAGCAAGCATTGTGGCACCTGAGGAAACAAAGTTCCTGTATCCAAAAGATCCTAAGAATTATGTGGGATGTTGAGTGTGCTATAACTCAAGTGGAGAATGCAATTTCATGACCTGGGGAGTGGACAAACCTATTAAAAATGCAGGCACCCTGAGGGGGTGATGAATATTTGGATACCAAAGAAACCTTTCTTCAAGACAAGTTTCAAAGAAGCAGGAAAACTTGAGGAGGTGGTTGAGGACTCGACCAAAGGGAGGAATGTAGAGGATCAGACGTACATATTAGCAGGTGATGATACCCCCCTACATTCCCTGTATTATAAAACTGGCATTCCTCCTGTGGGTATTTTTTGCCTTCTGGAATGTTTCTACTATATTGTGCCTTCTTAAGAGCATAAACATTCTAACACAAGAATTGAGTGTTATTGTTTGAGCCTAATACATGTATTGTGTGTAAGTTACATATTGTGCGTTATTGTTTGCGCCCAATACACACATTGTGTATAAGTTACAAACAACATGTGTATTAAGCTCAAACAATAACACTAAATTCTTGAGTACCAATCTTAATACTGACATTTAGGGGGTCATTCCGAGGTTGGAGGTAAGGGAAAAATGATGCCGACAAAGGATTACCGGCATTGCTTACCGCTACGGGCTATTCTGACCAGCCAGACCGCTATTTACGGCACCGTAAAGTATGATGCCGTAAATAGCGGTCAGGGCGCGCGTACGCGACACACCATGCCGCCATTAGCGGCATGCCGTAAACCGGAGAAGATCACAAGTGATGCGGACATGCAAATAACGGCCTCCTGAAGGTCGAAAAAGTGCATTCCGCATGGTGTAAATACCGGCATCGCCGACCAGGCGTTAAGAGCCCTGAGCATTGTTTCCAAGAGCCACAGGTGCACACAATCAGCACAGGTGGAGGCAATGGAGTCAGGGCCAGTACAAAAGGAGCACACCCACACACCACACGCCCTCCCACACCAACATGATACCAATAGTAGTAGCATAACTGGAGCTTAAGGCACTGCTTGCAATGCCTCAACAACAACAACAGCAACAACAACAGCCGCCACCACAGAGGAGACACAGGAGGAGAAGGAGGGTGAGACAGGCCGAGCTTGCCCCACCAGTGCAGCCACTGTTACCACGCTGGCAGCCCCCAATCCCTCGCATCAGAGCCACCCTCTTCAACCTAACACCTGAGCAGATCCACACCCTGTACCGGCTTGACCGTGACACCATCACCACCATAGTGGACCTGATACACAACGACGTAGTGAGCCTCATAGAAATACGCACCGCCATCCCCCCTCTACTGTAGGTAGTGTCTGTGCTCCACTTCCTTGCCACAGGCACCTACCAGCACACAGTGGGGCACATGCATGGCATATCACAACCCTTATTTTCCCGGATACTGAACCAAGTGCTGGATGCCCTCCTCAAGCACACAAGGGACTACATATCCCTACCATGGACTCCCCAGGAGATATTCGATACAAAAGTTGCCTTCCATGCACTGGAATGCATGCCAAATTGTGTAGGTGCCCTCGACTGCACCCACGCGGAGTTGGTGGTCCTGCATGCCATGGAGGTGGTGTATTGCAACCGCAAGCAATACCACTCCATCAATGTGCAGATGGTATGCAACGCCAGCAAGATCATCACACATTGCTGTGCCCGATATCCAGGATCAACTCATGACTCTTTGGTACTGCGGAACTCCACGCTACCATGCTACATGGAGCGACATGCTGGACGATGTGCCTGGCTGCTTGGTGAGTTGCCTGACTGGGCCATGGCAGTGCATCGGGGTTGTCAGGTGGGTGGCTGCATACTACAATCGTGTGTGAATGGGGGGATGCATACTCCACCTGGGTGGGTATGGGGGGATGCATATTCCAACCGTGTGTGAATGGGGGGATGCATACTCCACCTGGGTGGGAATGGGGGGGGTGCATACTCCACCTGGGTGGGAATGGGGGAGGGATGCATACTCCACCTGGGTGGGAATGGGGGATGCATACTCCACCAGGGTGGGAATGGGGGGATGCATACTCCACCTGGGTGGGAATGGGGGGGTGCATACTCCACCTGGGTGGGAATGGGGGGGATGCATACTCCACCTGGGTGGGAATGGGGGGGATGCATACTCCACCTGGGTGGGAATGGGGGGATGCATACTCCACCTGGGTGGGAATGGGGGGATGCATACTCCACCTGGGTGGGAATGTTGACGTCAGTGCATGATGTGCACATCACCGAACACTGGGCCCCAAAGCAACTGAAATGGTACATGACAACCAAATCCCATAGTGATGAAGTAAGGCCGACACCTATCATCACATTACTAACAGGTAACCAGCCCGCATCCCACAACACATGCACCACTCATCAGTGGCCTCACACACAGTAAGGTCATCCTGCACTATGCACTGCATATGCACCATGTTGCTGTCTCCAGCATATCACCACACAGGACAGTCATCCCTGGCCGTGCATTGAACTGAGTCAACCAGGGATACCACAGTGTGTCACTGGTTTGGCACAGCCATAGGAATGCTGCATGTCACCATGGAACTGATCAGTGCAGAATGCCCAATATAGAACTGACTACAGCCAACACTCTCTACTTCCAAATTCCACAGAACACTACTCATCACTGATTTTACACCAGCACTGCTGTATGCATATACGATGCACGCGCAACAAGATGTCAGTGCACACCATGACCCATCTTGAAGATGCAGCCCACACCATCAGTCCATTTCACAGAACACATAGCGGGGCCAGAAATGGGGTCAATGTATCCAGGGACATGTGCGTGTGGGCACAAATTACCTGCTTCCATGTGAGACTAGTACAGTTGTCCTACATGAATGTGCGAACACTTACCTTCATTCCACTCTTATGCAGGTGATGGTGGCTATCCCTTGAAGCCGTGGCTCATGACCCCTGTCTGAAACCCACAGAACAGGCACGAGGAGGACTACAATCGTTGCCATACCCGTACACGTGTGGTGTTAGAGCAGACCCTTGGCCTGTTGAAGGCACGATTTTGCTGCCTCAGCCAGTCGGGTGGGGCACTCCTTTACAGCCATAAGAAGGTGGCCAAGATCACCATGGCATGTGTAATGATGCACAATATGTGCATTCGTCGGAATGTGCCTCTGCCCACTGACATGGAACTGCTACCACCTGATGATGATGAAGGGGAGGAGGAAGATGTGGCAGGACATCAACACGGTGCCGATGCACAGGAGGGACGTGCCGTGCGGCAGTCATTGATTGCGCAATATTTCTGACACACAAGTCAGCAGAGGGTGACATAATGTTAGGACATAGGGCACTGGGTGTGGGGATACATGTACACTATGCACTGTGCAAGACTAAATGACAAATGCGCAAGGATGAATGTCCACTCTGGTTATTTTTTTGTAACACAACAGGTGTATTAGAAGTGAAAATATCAATGTGAAATACAAACCCTCCACCACCTTCCCTCCCTCCCTCTCCCCCCACAACTCCCCCACACACCCTCAGCCCCCTTCCCCTCCCCCCACAACTCCCCCACACACCCTCATCCCCTCCCCCTCCCACCACAACAGCCCCACACTAGTCCCATAGGGTCCTCGTAGCCCACATGTGGCTGCCAGTATAGTCACTCTGCGCTCCCGGAGCCAGGGCGAGGCATGTCCCGTCAGCACTGCGTACAGAGCGACCGACGGAGCAGGCTGGTCTGGGTGGAGTTGCTTGTGGACGGTGTGTCCTCATGCTGAGGCTGTTGGCCAGGATGAGCAGCCTCCAAAGCATCGGCTATGCGGCCGAGCACCTCGCAGAGGTGGTTAGTGTTTTCCGTTATGGACTGGTCCAGTGCCCTCAAATCAGCATGCCACTCCTCCCTGGCCTGGCGATTGTCCTACACAAATTCCAATATCAGGGCAGAGAGCTGGTCAGCCCGCTGTGCACCGGCGGATGAAGCGGTGGCCCTGCTGGGGATCGGGCTGACATGTCCTGCCGGCGCTTCCTCAACGGAACTGTACACGGGACTGCCATGTCTCTGTGTCTGTCCTTGGCCAGACTGCTCCAGTGTGTCATTCTCACCAGAGTCACTGAAGGATACCTGGGGGTTTGAGAAATCTTCAGGGGTGTGCACGACATCCACAGTGTTGTCCTCAGTTGTTCCCCAGATGTCATTGGGGCTGTCCTCAACTTCGAAGGGGGCCTTGGCTGCCACCTCCCCAGCCACACTGGACTCTTCGGACCGTGGCGATGGGCAGGTGTCTGCAGGCAGTGCAGAGAGGGGTGGGGGTGGTGCACCCTCCACAGGCCTTGCTGGTGCTGGTGGTGTACGTCCCAGTGGTGTCTTTGTCGCTGGGACACGGCGGCCCCTGCCTTGGCCCCTGAATGTGCTGGGACGGTTGCTGTCCTGCTCCTCACTGTCATGCTCACTGCCTATGGGGTGGAAGAGAGGGACGGCATCAGTGATGTTTGGATAGCCAGCATGCATACATGGCTACGATAGCACATTCAGACAATTGTGGGTAATCAGCATTTGTGTAGGGAACGGCACGTCATTCCATACATGGGTGGTAAATGCATGCATGTGTCGTGTCACTCATGTTGGCCAGGTACTGTTCTGTCTAACATGCACACTATTTACATCAACTAACCTGTGTGCCTCATGGAATTAGCAACTTTGTGTGGTATGTGTCATGTACGTTACGGCCTTGTACCTGGCAATGGCTTGGGTCTCACTTGCTTCGGCATGATTTACAGGGGCGGGTGTGTGGCCGACCATGGCGTGACTCTTTGGCCAGACGTTAGCAGTGACTTTCATCACATTTGCCTTAGCAGTATTTACTTTGGACACTCACCTCCATCAGTGGATGACGTGGCGGCACACTCCATTTCTCTGACCCCTTCAATGGATTCGGCCCCTATCATGCCCGCACATGTCTCCTCCCACGGCATGAGCTTTATTGCCGAACTTGGTCATCCTCCGGTGTCCAAGGCCTGGTTTCAGTTCGCAGAAAGGATGCTCTGCGTCCTCAGCCGCAGGTCATCCAACCTTTTGCGGCAATCCTTTACGGTGTGGGGGGTGTTGCGCACTGCACTCACCTTCTGGCATACTAGTGCCCAGATTTCTTTTTCTTTTTCTGCACCGCCTCCCTCCGCATGTTGCTGCTAAAAACATTCCCAGCATGTAGGTAGGTATCTAGCATTTGCAGCTCATCTGGGCTGAACCGCTCCTTTCGGAGGCGGGCAGCTCCCTTCTTTGGTGCTTTGGGCATTCCTGGGTGGTTGTAGGAACTTTCCAGTCGGTCACCAGTGTCCAGGGGTCCTGTGTGGTGAGGATGGCAATGGATTGTGTTTTTAAAGATGGACGCTGTCTCTTTCCCGTTCATATGCGATGACGCTATTTCCGGTTCCGCAATTTAACGGTGACTGTAAATAACGGTGACCGCTATTTATGGTCACCACTAATGCCGCTTTGGTCTATGGTGGTAGTGTTGTCTATGGTGCGATTCATGCCGGTAGGGGGTTTTTCAGCCCCTTTTGCGGCATTGCGCTAGGTCTCTTACAGGCATGGCGCAAAGCTTGTGCCCGCAAATTCGTAATAGTGCACTTTTAGTGGGCTACTGCAAGCTCGGACACGCTTTTTGCGCCATGCCGGTAAGGGACGGTACTTACCTCCAAACTCGGAATGAGGACCTTACTGTTTCCAATTACAATCTTGAATATCTAATGTACACTTCTTGCTGAGCAAATATTTCTTAGCCATGGCGCAGTGCCTTACCTATCTAACAAACAAAGTACACATTTATCTTGATTGACTAGGGGAATGTCAATTACAGTTAGGTCACTGCAGACGGCTAACATACACCAAAGCAACCACCCTAGATAACGAAGGGAGGTGCAGAGACCTACCACTTTCCTCAAACCCTGTAACAAATTTTTAAAGGAACACACATGCTTGGCAATTAGAATGAGCTGGATGACCCTGCAGCATCAGTTCCATCCCTCTCACGCGGGTTGGGTTTGCAATGCTGCAGGGTCCACTTTTCTTTCCCCCCCCTTCATCCCCTCCAGTCCCCAGGAAGTAGGGGACACCCCCACTACCTGCAAGGCAATCACTACCAAACATGGGGAGCAGGGGACGCCCCCGCAACCCTGGGTCCCCATGTTCGGTATTGATTGCCAAATTTGTTCTAATTAAATCGGTCAAATGGCCGTATTTGACCAGATATACAATGCGATCAATTAAATTTGAACACATTTGGCAATACCTGTAAGACTGCCCGGTGTAGCAGGAGAAAGCCTGCTGATAAGGTCGTGTCTCCAGAGAGCCAGAGGAATTGCCAGACAGAGCTATAGGAGTGTTTTTCCTGTACTCCATGGGGCCAGAGTGGTGCTTGTTCCCCTGAGTAAAGCAGAAAGCCCTGGGGGGTAAGAGGGGACAGCGGAAAGACACTGACTTCAGGTGGGAAAGCCACTGAAGGAAGGAGAAGCGAAGTCCATGACCAGTGAGTTTCTGAATGAGAAAGTAACCTGGCACCAACTGAGAAAGGCTGTATACTTTGTAATGTGTGACTGCGATTGAAAGAGCAAGTGTTCCCGAAGGCCGTCGGGACACTGCTGAGATGTGGACAACGATAAAGAAAGTAGGTGGTCAGTGCAGGTAGTGGGAGGAGGGTGAAGTTGAGGGTGCTACTTTTAGTTACGGTACAGGGCATGGGCCGCAATTTTCCCGGTGTGCTGCTTTGAGTTAGGAGGGGATGATATGTATTTTCACTGGGGTTCTGTTTAGACTCAGAGGGTATGGGCCGCCGTTTTGCCGAAGTGCTGCTTTCTGTTATGGGGGATGATGCATAGTTTCACTGGAGTGCTGCGTTGACTCCTGGGGTATAGGCTGCAATTTTGCCAGGGTGTTGCTTTGAATTAGGGGGGACGATGCACAGTTTCACTGGGGTGCTGCTTTGAGTTAGGGGGTACAGGCTGCAGTTTTGCTGGGGTGTTGCTTTGAGTTGGGGGGGTGATGCACAGTTTCACTGAGCGCTGCTTTAAGTTAGGGGGTACGGGCCCAAGTTTTGCCAGTATATTACTTTTAGTTGGGGGGCAAAGTGCAGTTGTGACAGGGTGCTGCTTTGAGCTAGGGAGGGTGAGGTACAGTTTTTCCAGGTGCTGCCTTAAGTTAGGAATACAGGCTGCAGTTTCGCAGGGCTGTTGCTTTGAGTTAGGGGGGACAATGCTCAATTTTGCCCCGGGTGCTGCTCTGAGTTAGGGGGTATGGGCCGTTGTTTCATCAGGCTGTTGCTTCGAGTTAGATGGGACAATGCACAGTTTTGCCGGGGTGCTGCTTTGAGTTAAGTGGTATGGCCTTAAGATTTGCTGGGGTGTTGCTTCGAGTTAGGAGGAACGATGTGCGGTTTCGCCAGGGTGCTGCTTTGAGTTTGGGGGTATGAGATGCAGTTTCTCCTACTCGTACGCCAATGACACCCAGATCCTGATCCGTCTGGATCTTGATCAGGCTGAGGTGTCGTTGTCGAGGTGATGGTGGTGGGTTAGCCCCTAATCCTACACCATGGGTGTCCTCCTTCTGGCCCTCTTCCCTGCAACCTCTTCCGATCTTGGTAAAGAAAGTAAAAAACGTGGGTGTTGTTCTATCGGCATCAATTTCTATGGACCAACAAGTCACTGCTGTATGCCAGGCTTGTCACCTCCAGCTGAAAATACTGAGAAAGGTACGGCCTCTGATTCCTGCCCCACTGCACCCACCGCTCGTCGCAGCCATGGTCTTATCACGGATTGACTATCGCAACTCTTTGTATTTAGCCCAACCTAAGGGCGTGATTAAACAGTTGCAGCAGCTGCAAAATCTGGCCGCACGGGTAGCCACTGGTATCCCCTTTGGAGCCCACATCTCTACTGTGCTTCGGACTCTCCATTGGCTCCCGGTGGCTCAGCGGGTAGAGTTTAAGGCTTTATGTATAGTCCATCGTGCCCTCCACAATCAGGGGGTGGAATCTCTCCAAGCCAAGTTCACTCACTACGACCCCAGCCGTAACCTCCGCTCAGCTACTGCCGAACAACTTGTTGTGCCTAGATACAAAAGGTGCCTAATTGGCAGTCAGGCTTTTTCCATCGCTGCGGCAGCTCTGTGGAATAATCTCCCATGTGCCATTAAGAAAACATCTAACTATTTAGTATTTAGAAAGATAGTCAAAACCTATCTATTCTGATCTGCCGTGGCTCAGTTTTCACCTTCTCCAGCAGCGCCATGATACCTTCTTATGACCGCGCACTTTACAAGAAGAGATAACTTAACACAACCAGGGTGTTGCCTTGAGTTAGCCGTGACTATGCACAGTTTTGCTGGGGTGCTGCTTTGAGTTAGGGGTAGGGTGGCCAGATTTAAAAAGTAAAAAAATGGGACAGGGCAACTAACATAAAAGTAGGACTAACTCTTGACAGTGGCTGTCAAGGCACTACACTTCAGCAGTGTTTGGAGGAGAAGGAGGTATAAGTGTTGGAATAAACACATATTATAATTGATTTTTCCCAAACTACCACTCTTAATTCATAAAATGCAGCATTTCTTCTGTGTGACATTGTGTATTTCTGCCTGCCACCTATGAAGACCCACTACCAAAAACCAGGACAACTGCGTTTTCCAACAGAAAAATTGTCTTGAGAAAGGGGGATAGAACACCCAATTCCAAGACAGTCCAGGCAAAACCGGGACATCTGGTCAGTCTAGTTAGGCGGTAGGAGCTGCAGTTTTGCCAGGGTGCTGGATGGTGGTGTAATAGTATTAGGTTGCTTACTTGTTGGTATTCTTTGATATATATTACACAGCCCACGGTATTGGCCATGTAGTTATGGTTAAGTTGCTAATCCCATAGGAAGAGCACTTTTTGGGTGGCTTATAACTTTGCTCTCCCTGGACAAATCCTCACTAAACTTTGCAAAAAATGTATATAGCCCACTCAGAATTTTATTGCAAATTTTGGTGAGGTTTGGTCCAGGGGTGGGGGCAAAGTTATAGGGGGGTCTCAAAATGTCTTTTTTTCCCATAGACTTAATGGGAAAAAAATGTGCTCACGCCTACAGCTGAAACTGCTGGACGGATTTCCACCAAATGTATGGCAGGAGCGGGGGCTTAGTCCCGAAAGCGTGCTTTTGTTAATTTGGTGTAAATCCATCCAGTAGTTTTTTTTCAAATGACCAAAACGTAAGGCAAAAAAATGTGTGTTATCTATGTGCGCTCCGTGGACACACTCCCCTGTTCTCTCCGCGGACAGGACACCGATTGGCTACTCGACTTGCGTCATGTCCCTGGACATCCAATGTGTCCGCTGATTGGCAGGAGTGAGGTGTGAGGTGCGTCACATTGTTTTGATGCGCCCGCCATCTCGGATCACAATGTGGCAGCGAACAGTGGCAAAATGCAATTCTGGCGAGTGTGCTGGTTTGCAGGATTGCTTGGGGAGGGTTGGGGAGTAAGAGATGGGTCAAATACTATATTTTTTTAGGTGGTAGGTGCGCCTGTTGTGTTCGCCATGTCCGCGGTCTTTGGGGCTGTCCGTGGACATAATAAATGCATTACTAGCTGTTTTACTTAAGTATGATGTTGGTTTTGGGTTGTTAGTAGAGAACTGATTGTAACTAATATCCCCTATAAGCAGTCCACATACCACAGTCAAAATGTTTGGTAGCATAGGTGTGTTATACTGCGGTAGTTGTGGCCAGGGCCTAGAGTCTTGGGTGCATGGCCGAAGCCACAAGGCTCTCAGCCCTGGCCACAACTACCGCAGCATAACACATCAATAGAATCAAACACCCATCAAATATCTACAACCCAAAAGTTTGTGTACTGTTTCATTTGTAGAGTTTGTATGTGAAGTTTTGGCTAGGCTATGCAGTTAAGATTGTAGAGTTTGTAACAAGGACTGCATCATAAGATACCCTTGGAAGTAAACATTTTGGATTGTGGTGTATGGTTAGATGTTTGCTTGAATGGGTGTGTTATGCAGCGGTGTTTGTGAGTCCATTTATTTTATACTTACTGGTTGAGTTTTTTGTGCTTGAATGAAGTTTTTTCATGACATGGGTAACTGGACCAGACATACTTTTTCGATCTCTGTGATAAAAGAGATGATCATATGTTAGAGTAGGTAGTTCATAATGAGTTATTGCATTGCATAATAGACATGTCTGTATTTTTTTGACCCTCATATTTAGTACTTTACAAGTACTATAGTTCAAACTAGTGTACTGCGTAATTTGCTAAATTTCTGTGTTTGTTTTCTAAATCATTGGGTCTAAGGGAAAAAAAATCCATGCTGGATTTAAAAAAAAAACCTTCTATGTTGTGGTACAATATATTTCTTTCATTGTTTTACTGTTTATTCCTTGTTTCTTGCTAATCTTCTATCTGTTGGCTTGTTGCAGAGTTTTGGGGCAATTAGATACCTACTGGCATATTCTAATTGTTTATTTCAACTTTTATGCTATTCATCTATCTGTTGGGTTGTTGCAGATTTTTTGGGGCAGTTAGATACCTGTTGGTGTATTCTAACTGTATATTTCTTGTTTGATTTTAGTGGTATTTATTTATCTGTTTGCTTGTTGCAGAATCTTGGGGCAGTTAGATACCTGTTGGCGTATTCTAACTGTGTATTTCTTGTTACATTTTAGTGGTACGTATTTATCTGTTTGCTTGTTGCAGAATCTTGGGGCAGTTAGATACATCTTGGTGTATTCTAACTTTTCACAGTTTTGAAGTTGAAGTTTTGCTTATGTTTATACACAGATAACGTATTAAAATTTGGTTTTAAGAATATTAAGTAAGCGTTTACAAAATTTGCTGGTAATCTCTGCTTTAGAGTAATAGCACTATCATTACATTCGAACCATCCACAATTCTTTTTTATGTATGCAGTGTAGTGACCTGCATTGGTTGTGGCTCCTGTGTGGTAGATTATACATACTGTTGTGAAGGTTTTCTTACCAAGTGATACTTGACCATGTGTGAATCCAGTCAGTTTACAGTTGTTTTTGGTACCATCTGCATTGTAACGTAAAAGCATTACTGTTACGTATTTACTATTTGTTTGTATTTGCAAGGTGGCGTTATTATCTGAATTGCAGGTAGTACATAATCTGCCATGGGTTGCATTTTGTACAAGTTGCAGAAATTTAATGGATTCACAGTTAGGTATGGATACATACACAAAGCGTTCATTAGGGACTTGTTCCTGTGCCACATGGCTGCAGAGAGTGTATGTATGTTTCCACATGAATGAAATCTGGAAGATTTCATTTATAGGTATGTTTTTATTTTCCAGTTCTTGTAGTAAGTACATTAGAAATTCGTGTGTATCTTCTTGTGAGTTTATAAAGAATTTGACCATTCCAGCACAGTAGACCAATTCTTGTCTTATTCCATGAACACTGTAAGTGTTGTCAGGATTGTTGGTTGCATTTCTATGAAGGACTAACATTTGCAAACACAATTGGTCTGTGCTGTGTAAGTAAATGTTCTCAATAATTGGTGGCAATTGGAATAGATTATATATTGCTACATTTGCATAGCAATTTACAGCAGTTGTATTTGAAAATTTGAATGGACCTGACAGTTCTGTGTCGAAGTCATTTGTTCAGAGTGTGTGTTGCTTCTTTGAAGAAGTAGTTGAGTTACTTTGACCAGTAGATTCTTCTTTGGTTGTGGTACTTGATGAAGTATTAGTTTCTTTTTTTTATCCTTTGGAGTAATTGCAGTGAGATCCCATATCATTTCAGTTTGAAGTAGTTTTCTTTTACAATGTTTTGATTTTTGTGGAACAGGATAGGTTTTTAGATGGTGGTGTAGAGAGAACGCAGTCTATTGTATTCTAGAATGCAAGGAAAATCTGCATTTACTTTACGTGCATCAAAGTTGATTAGAAATAGCCCATCAAGTGTACGTAAGCGTGACAGTGCTACATAGCTCATGCCTTCTTTAAAGACTCTGCTACCAACATCTATCAATGCTTTATCTAGGGTAAGACCTTGTGATTTGTGAATGGTAACTGTGTATACTAGAGTTAGTGAAAATTGTTCTCTGTGTACATACATGTCTTTGAAAAGAAGGAAGCGGGCTGCTAAGCGTCCTATCCTTTTAACTTCTGATAGTTTGTCAAAGAGAATATTGACAAATTGAATGTTGTTGTCACGTGGGTATGTTTGAAAGCCAACAACTGTACCAAGAGCTCCATTAACTAGTCCTTGCTCCACGTCAAGGTTACGTTTAAGCATTACTCTACAGTTTAAAGATAATTTTAATATTTTCTACAAACCAGCTATGTTGGAGATAGAGTTTTCTAAGGTATTTAGTCTTGTTGTTGCTTGTTGACACATGGGTAGTATCATACCATGTACGTCCAGTTTATCTGTGGAGCAAATTTCCATTATTGGTTGCATTTCTTTTTTCAACATTGTTTCAAAGAATTTTGAACAGCTTACAAGAGTTGGCATCAAGGACATACAATTGACATTTTTGTGTCCCAATTGTTCCATGACATCAGTAGCACATAAGTTATGGCCATAGAGTGCATGGATGTGCCTGGTTTTTAATGTTGATTGTGCTTCTTGAGAAAGTACACCAACTCTAATACTTTTTAAAATGTTGGCGTATGTGAGGTCTGCAGACTGGTACATGTTTTCTGTTAATTCTCTTTCTGGAAATGTTGCCAAAGGTTGACATTTGCTATGGTGCCAAGAGTTTTATGGCATAGTTTGTGCCCTAAGGTTTTAAAAATAGTTTCACCTTTCACTGGTGTCAATTGAAGAAGATCTCCGATAACAATAATGTGTTCTCCTCCAAAGAGCTCTTCGTAGTCTATTTTGAAGACCTCTTGTAATCTGAGGTGAATCAAAGCCAACATGAGGTTGGAGACCCTGCTCACCTTATCTATTAGCAGCATTTTCATTTGTTTGAAAACTCTGTGTAGTTCCATTGCAGCTTCTGTGGAAAGTTTGTAATTGTCTAATTTGTTTCGGTGTTCTACTGGAAGGAGTAGTAATCAGTGGAAAGTGACACCGCCTATGCTGTAGGCTGCTAAACCTATGGGGGCAGTTACAACAGCTGACAGTTTGTTGTTTGTCAATTGTTGGAGGAACTTGATCATGATTTGATTAAGAATGTTTTGCCTGAACCAGCTTGACCACTCACCTATAGCAGTATAGGTTTGTAGTCTTGGCAGGTACAGTTTTTTTTTCATGTTTCACACCATGTTCAATTTGTGTTGTTATTTCTTGGAAAATGCTACGCTGCTCATTGTTCAGTTGTGATTTCAGTACAGTGAAGTCTTCTGTAGCTTGTTCATACTGACACATGGTGTTTTCTGCTTTTGTCATGGCTAATTCTGCCTCATTTGCTATTAGTGGCTGTCCAAGTGGTTCTTGGCTTCCTGTTACAGAAGGTTGACTACTGTCGGGAGTGTCCACTTGTAGTTGGGCTTGGAGTTCATCTACGTGTTGCTGTTCATTGTGCGACATTGTTTGGTACTGTGTAAAGTTTACATCTGTTATAGGGCTTTCATTTGTTTTGAAAGCGTCTTCATAGGAGTCATATGTATCCAGTAACTCTTCTTCTTTTCTCCATGGTTTAAAAAGTTGTAGCAGGGAAATATAATACAGTTCTTTATGTTGAGGAGTTTTCAATGACAATTTGATGTGATTAATTAAGCTGCATTTGGTAAGTTTTACTAAGCTACCTTCACAATTTACAACTTTGTATCTACCTTTCTTTTCATCTGGTTTAATATTATTTTTGTATGTGAAATTTGGGCTATGTTATAGAGACACATGGTTTCAAAAGTGGTACTCCTGTTTGGGTAGTATGTGTCTAGTAAATTGGTTTTCAAAAAGTCTTGGCTGTTGGGATCATTTTTGGCTATTGTTTCTATGCCCTCTTATGATTTGAGAACTCTTTCTAGATTTAGCAGGACCAAGACTTAGCCATACTATATTGTCAGATTTTCCATACAAGGAAAACGGTCTGCAGCTTCATTGCAGCCACATTCTCTATGAGAGAGCATTGCCTACGCTGTACAATTTCTGTGATAGTGTTTTGTCAGATGATATGTCATCCCAGAGGTCCTGAAGCTCTGTTTACTCTGCTTTGGTTAAGTAGGCTGTGACATATCGTGCAACTGCAGTGGAATTGTCTGCAATGTACTGCACATCTATGTTTGCATTCCATAGGAGGGCAATGATTGCATTGTAATCATTGATGTATTTTGATTCTTCTGATCTTTTTATGTAATATATGTTCTTAGGTGATTTACCTTTGACACTATGTCTGACTGTGAAACTGGTCTAGGGAAACCAAAGCAGCATTTGGTGTAGTATTTCCCTTTTTTTAAATATTTGCAACGACAATATTTCCCACATTTGTGTCTTTGAAATTGTAAAATTTGTGCATGAAGGTCACTATGAGTTGTTTGTGAAGGGATTTCACAAATGACATATTTTTGGATGAACTGCAAAACGTGGCATCACTGACCTGACCAAATTTAGGAGCATCTTTAATCCATAATAGCATGTGGATGTGTGGTACTCCTCTGGCTGGGTATTGTTTTCTCCAAAAGAAGTGTTGAACTTCTCTGAGGGGAGGAACAGTCTTAATACAAAATAGGTGCAGCATAGCAATGAACCAAAGATGGAAATATCTTGATACATTTACAGAATCTAGAGAGCAGAGTTCTCCTGGGTTTTTTATAACTATGTTTGTTTTGAATTTGTGTGCTATGTGTAAGAAATCGTGTAACTCTTCCCAAGCATATTCTGCCCAACTTAATGTAACAGACCAAGTGGGTGGCCCAAGGTTTCCTATCATACAGCGTACATATCCATGATGTTGGAACCAGTATTCTTTTGTACCACACATTTTTGCTAAAAGATTTGTAATACTTGACTGTAAAACATCAACTTTTTGTTGCACTTTTTGTAATAATTGTGTAGCTGACATATTTTGAAAATGGATACCTGATTTTAATGTATGTGCAACTCTGTAGCATAGAGTTGTTAGTTCACTTTCAAAGAGAAGGTGGAATATGTATTCCACATTTTGTCTGAATCCAGGGTCGTCCGAAAACATTCGTAAAGAGCAATATTCTGATGTTGTTATCTGTGTGGGTCTATCATTGTACCTTCCTCCTTTTGCAGTAGGAAAGAGTAGAGGAAAGGGCCGTGCTTCTATACTTTTTTCCCATATGCTGATTGGAGATCCTTTGGCTTGTCGCATTTGGTACATTTCCACTGCATCATCTATAGTGTGTTTGGAGTGTAAAGGATGCATTTTATAATGGTCTAAAATGTTGGATTCTGTAGCAGGATTTAGAATTTGAAATTGACCAGTTTCTGTTGACTCTTCAATTATTTCAATGGTTTCTCTCAGGTTTGCTTCAATATTAATTTCTTTGTAGTATTCATTGTTGTTTTTTAGATATTGCAGGGCTTGTCTATGTAAGTCCACAAGTTGTTGCCAAATGTTTTTGTCTTTTGTAGGTACGCCATTTACTAAGACAATTAAAGATTGATCTATTGGCCGTTGCACTCCTAGAGTGTGTATGTTTTCTTTGAGATCTAATGGTAAATAAACTACTTTGCCACAAATGCCTTTTGCTAATTCAGAGGTAGGTAATTTTGCTGTTTTTGGTTGAAGGCGTATTATTGCTTGAAATGGGTGCACTGTTTG
This sequence comes from Ambystoma mexicanum, assembly GCF_040938575.1. Classification (NCBI taxonomy): domain Eukaryota; kingdom Metazoa; phylum Chordata; class Amphibia; order Caudata; family Ambystomatidae; genus Ambystoma; species Ambystoma mexicanum. The sequence goes on from NC_090922.1 coordinate 350,212,569, forward strand.
AATTATGATGCTCTCATATAAATTTAGTTGTTGCAGGGGTTTTGGTAGTGGGAATAATTCCAATTTATTTTTGATAGCACGTGCAGGTGTTTGGTTGTTGTCAAGTTTTGCAGTGCAGTAATTGGTAGAGAGCTAATTGGAACCATTTGGAATCTTCATTGTCTTCTATTTTGTACATTATGTTTACAGTTTTTGTGCTACTTTTATAAAAAGTCCTGCAGCAACACACACACACACATGGTTTGGTTCTTCAGCTGAGGTACTTTTAAACTTTAGTATTTCTTTTTTGTATGTGTTTAATAGAAGGTTGCTATTGGTACAGTATTTGCTACTTTGTTGTAAAGCTAATGCATTTTGTAAGCGGATTTCACTTCAAAAATATTTTCTCTGGATATGCTCTATTTCTTCGAGTAGTTGTTTAGCTGTACCATATAGACGATTGTTATTTAAATTGGCTAGTGCTAAAGCAGGACCTTTAGCATAGTACAGTTTATGGACCAGAATTCTTATAGTTGAATGATGGGTTGATATCATTTTGATATGATGAAAGGTGTTTTTGCAAATAGGTCCTGAAATGCAGTCTAATGAAGGTACTTGTAGTCCTGTGTATTTGCACACTGGACATGAATCCATATTTTGTAGTTGTTTCATTTTGAATTTGTCTTTGCTTTTTACATACTGATTGAGGAACTGGCATAAAGATTTGAAAGATATTTTGGCAATGTTACACATTGATGTGCACGGCCATTTGTAGACTGGACGTTTTGGTTCAGTAGAAAGGAGAGGTGATACTGAGTTTTCTGGGGGTATTTTTGTGAGCAGAGTTTCTTGTTCCATAATGGTGTTATTAAGTTTTTCATACCCTTGTCCACTGCTATGTATGGCAATTGGGTTTGTTTGCTTTTGTTTATCGTGCTCGTGGTGTGACTCCATTCACCTCCAAAGATGTTTAGAAGCTATCTTTGTTGATATTCCATTTATTGAGAAGTCTTTTTTGTAGTTTAGTAGATCGTTTTGTTAGTGGTTTCATTCTGCTTAAAACTAAAATAAATAACTTCCTTTTGGGAAGGATTGCACTGTCTATGAGAGCTTCTAGGATTAATTTTCTACGGTAGGTTTTAAGGGTTGTTCATGATTTCTCTCCTGTTTTTATAAGGTTCTGAAGGAATCTGTGGCAGAAAATGTTTTGTAAAATATTTTTTTTTGGTATGGTTACTTGCCACTACATCAAGATTCATAGGTGCAATGTTGGCAGTAGTGGTAGCTGAAGTCTTGTTAATCACTTTCTGTTTTGTTTTACATTTTGATAGAGGAGGCAAAGTTTCTGTACTGGAAGCTTGTTTTGTTTCGCTTAATGACTGTATTAGCTGTTTTGTTTGAACTTTTTGTACACAATCTGCTAGAGATGGATGCTTATTTTTGACACTTTTATTTTGATTTGCTCTACTTCTGCATTGCTTTCTACGGAGTTGCTTTTTGGTAGGCATTCTTTGGGGTCTGTTGGAGAAAAAAGAAAGTGTGGGTTGGGCTGTTGTGCAGTGTATGCGTGCTTTGGCTTTGTGCATGAATGTCTGAGTATGATGGTAAGGATGATTGTGGAGGTGTGTGATTGTGCAATGGGCAGCTACATCAAGTTGGAAGGCTGTTCTTGTATATGTGTGTTACTACACTGGGCTTCAGATGACAATATAAAGTATGCAACTGATAAAGAGAAGCACTAATACTACATCTGATGGTAAAGGGTTAATACACTTGTTTGTTCTACTATACTAAAATGCTAGTGTGTTTGAGTAACAGTTAGAACATCATGTTAGTATTGTACTTACTTTTTGTATGGAAAGAGTAGGTTTCTTCTAAGTCCTTGTTTGAACTTCAGACACTGCTGCTTTTCAGGAGAGTGGTCTTCACTGCAATTGTAAAAGAAAGAAATGTGTGTGTTTATAGCACTTTTGTTAATGTAGACATTGGGCCTCATTACGACCCTGGCGGTAATCGCCCGTCATTACCGCCATGGCGTAATGAGCGTTTACGCCGTGGGACGATGGCGTAAAGAGCGCCACATCACGACCCATCGCGCACGAGCATTACGCCATGGCGGTAATGCAATTAACGCCATGGCGGAAAAGGCCCCTACCGGCATCGCTAAGCGAGCAAGGAGCCCTTCCGCCAGCGTAAGTAGCGGCCACCGTAATTTACGGCCACCGTAATTTACGGCCACCGTAATTAGCGGCGGCCGTAAAAGGCCAAACCGGAAATAGCGTCATCGCGCCGGAACGGGAAGCAGCCCGTCGGCCATCTTTAAAAACACAATCCATCGCCATCCTACCAAACAACACCAGACCCAACCCTGACACCTGTCCCAACCAAACACCCACCCATCCAAGTTCCCGAAAATGCCAAAATCCGTGAAAAAGGCATGTGACCGCCAGCGCCAGGAGCGATTCAGCCGGGAGGAACTCTGCATGCTAGCGGAGACCCTGCAGGACAACGCAGGTGTTGTATTCTCCCCTGAAATGACCAGGACAGCAATCGGGAAGAAGAAGGCCATCTGGGCCCTGGTGGCTGAGCGCGTCAGCGCGGTGGGGACCGTACCCCGCACCCCACAGCAGTGCCGGAAGCGCTGGGATGACCTGCGCATACGGGTCAGAGCCGTCATCTCGGCAAACCGCAACCTTGCCCAGGGAACCGGTGGAGGGTCGGAATCCCCCCTGAAACTCCAACCGTGGGAGGAGATCTGTGCTACCACCATCGGCATGGAATCCATCGAAGGCGTTGGAGGGATGGAAAGGGGAGCCCCGACATCAGGCGATGAAGGTAGGTGCCTCATACAAGACATGCCATAGTCACAGCAGTCCAATCATGTGTAGCACAAGGTTGCCCTAGAGTGTAAATGCAACACAAATCAATACTGCCCATAGCCACATGCGAGCACCACCCTGCATACACTGCTGGCACCCGCATACCTGCATCCACATACCACACCAAAAGGAGACAACCTGCATGGCACTGCCTGAAATCTGCCTCATCCACTGGCCAAAATAATGTCAACCATTGTCATTCAGAAGTCCGTAGACCCATCAATAACGCCCTCCCACCTTTGCTCCACCACAGGCACAGAATCACACCCAGAGGACCAGGACACCCCTGCGCCGAAGAGAGCGAAGTCCAACGACAACCTCCCTGCACCCTCAACCTCAGCTGCAGTGAGGCAGACCCCACGACAAGCAGGTCCCACTGCAGGCATACCGGAGGTCCCACCGGCAAGCACCCCTGTTGGCAGCAGGCCAGCAGCAGCTGCTCCACCTCCACCGACATTGCCTGCCACAGAAGGCAGGGGGTCAGCGGCCAGCAGCAACATCGGGGAGACAGCTGCAACAGCTGCATGTTCTGACTCGGACATGGAGCAGGAGGTCAGAAGCCCCACTGACCAACTACATTCCCCCCGTTTCTCAGACGCCAGCCCCCATGAGGGCGACACACAGGGGCACACTGAGGCAGAGGAGTGGCCTTCCACCCCATGCCCTGTCCACACTCCACAGGAGGGGACCAGCCCCTCAATCACTCCACCTGCACTGGCCATGGGCCAGCACGGCCAGCCGTCCCTCGAGGACATCACTCAGCGGCAGCATCAACTGTCCGCAATGCTGGATGAGCATGCCGCAGAATGTGTGGGGGCTAGGTTCAGCATTGAACAGGCCACGGAGACACTAAGGGTGGAAGTGGCGCAGAGCACTGCCACCCTGAGGGATGCCATGCAGGCCATGTCCAGGGACATCTGTGCCGAACTAGCGGGCTTGCGTCGTGCGGTCACTGACCTCACCCACACAGTACAGGAGCTGCATGCACAGGGGCAGCCAGGGACATCCTCCACTGCCAGTTCTGCGCAGAGCAGCCCCGTGCGCCGTTCTGGACGCAACCTGCGCTCCACAGCCAGGGGTGCCCCGGGTGCCGGGAGAGGGGGCTTGTGACGGCCTGTGGACACGGTCACAGGCATCTGTTGACAGCTACATGGGGTGTGTTGGTGTGTGCAGGGGGGAGGTGGGAGGTGGGAGGGGGTGTGTTGGGGTGTGCAGGGGGGAGGTGGGAGGTGGGAGGGGGTGTGTTGGTGTGTGCAGGGGGGAGGTGGGAGGTGGGAGGGGGTGTGTTGGGGTGTGCAGGGGGGAGGTGGGAGGGGGTGTGTTGGGGTGTGCAGGGGGGAGGTGGGAGGTGGGAGGGGGTGTGTTGGGGTGTGCAGGGGGGAGGTGGGAGGGGGTGTGACACGACAGTTCATAGTTCCAATACACTTTTTTCTTTCAAAAAAAGAAATGTGTGGACATTTTCATTGCGTATGTGTGCTTTATTGGTGTACAGTCCACAGTGTGCATGTCCCAGAGACACACAGTGCCCCAAGTGCAGTCTCCATGCGATAAACACCAGCCGTGTGTGCTAGAAGCAGTGGTCGATGATACTTTGGCGCGTGGCACGCCCCTCCTGTGCATCGCCTCCTCCATGTGGTGGCGCCCCATCTGCACCCTCCTCATCCTCATCGTCAGGTGGTTGCAGTTCTGCGTCAGGGGGCAGGGGCACATTCCATCTGACGCACATATTGTGCAGCATGACACATGCCATGACGATCTTTGCCACCTTCTCATGGCCATACAGGAGTGCCCCACCAGACCTGCTGAGGCTTCGGAACCGTGCCTTCAGGAGGCCGAATGTCTGCTCTATGACCACACGAGTACGTGTATGTGCACGGTTGAAGTCCTTCTCGTGCTGGTTCTGCGGGTTCCGGACTGGCGTGAGGAGCCACCTCTTCAGGGGATAGGCTGCATCACCTGTATGTAGGCGAGAATGCATGTGTCAGTCATGTTGTCTGATCAGGAACATGATGTTCCACCATGGCTGGCATGGAACTGTTACCTTGGCTCACTTCTACATGCACTAATTGATTCACACTATGCAACCAGTATATGCTCATTGCTGCCATGGCCTGTTTTGCATGCCATCACCCTATGTATGCAGAGGGGTTTTGTGCATTGTGAGTGCCCTTCCTCTGTATCCGTTCTCTGTGTTACTCACAGCCAGGTGGAGTATGCATCTTCCCCCCCCCCCTTTCTGCCAGGTGGAGTATGCATCTTCCCCCCCCCCTTTCTGCCAGGTGGAGTATGCATCTTCCCCCCCCCCTTTCTGCCAGGTGGAGTATGCATCTTCCCCCCCCCCTTTCTGCCAGGTGGAGTATGCATCTTCCCCCCCCCTTTCTGCCAGGTGGAGTATGCATCTTCCCCCCCCTTTCTGCCAGGTGGAGTATGCATCTTCCCCCCCCCCTTTCTGCCAGGTGGAGTATGCACTGGTACGTCATTCCCATGCCCACTTCCATGACATTGCACTCACCGAGTAGCCAGGATCTTGGGCCTGCATGTCGCTCCATGTAGCGTGGTATTGTGGAGTTCCTCAGGACCATTGAATCATGGGTTGATCCGGGGAATCGGGCACAACAATGTGTGATGATCTTGTTGGAGTCACAGACCATTTGCACGTTGATAGAGTGGAACTGTTTCCGGTTGCGGTACGGTACCTCCATGGCACGTGGAACCACCAATTCCACATGGGTGCAGTCGATGGCACCAATGCAACCGGGTATGCTGGCTAGTGCATGGAAACCCACTTTGGTGTTTGCAATCTCCTGGGCAGTCCGTGGTAATGATATGTGGTCGTCTGTGTGCTTGAGGAGGGCATCGAGCACTTGGATGAGTGTTCGTGAGAATAATGGTTGTGAAATGCCATGCAGGTGCCCCACTGTGTGCTGGTAGGTGCCTGTGGCCAGGAAGTGGAGTACAGCCACTACCTTCAGTAGGGGGGGGATGGCGGTTGGACTTTCTATCATGCTGACGATGTCGTCGTGTGTCATGTCTACGATGGCGGTGATGGTGTCCCGGTCCAAACGGTACAGGGTGTGGATCTGCTCAGCAGTGAGGTTGTTTGGATTGGCTCTGATGCGTGGGATTGGGGGCTGCCTGCGTGGTGGCACTGGCTGTGCTGGTGGGGCTTGCTGGGCCTGCCTTGCCCTCCTTCTCCTCCTGCGTCTCCTCTGTGCTTCCTGTTGTTGTTGTTGTTGCTGTTGTAGTAGCACATGCATTGCTATCAGGTCCTCCAGCCCCAACATTGCTAGTCGTATTGCCATCATTGTGGAGTGTGACTGGGTGTGGGTAGGGGTGGGGTGTGCTCTTTTTGTACTCCCCTGAGTCTGTATTGCCTTCACCTGTGCTGTTTCTGTGCACCTGTGGCAGCTGCATTCACTTGAATTGGCCCTTTACGGTTGGTTCGCGATGGCGTTATTTGCACCATGGCGGTAAGGTACTTAGCGGCCTCGGTGATGGCGTTAGGTGCATGTCCGCTTGGGTCGGCATTTGCGTACCTTTCCGCCATGGCGCTAAGTACGGTGTGGGCGGTCGCGTGCGCGCACCCTTAGCGCAGTTAGCGGCAGCGTTAACTACGATGCCGCTATTGGCATCGTAGTTTACGGTCAGGAGTCATGATCGGACCTGGCGGAAAACGATGGCGGTAACCATTTACCGCCATCGTTTTTCACTTACCGCCAGGGTCGTAATGAGGCCCATTGTTTTTTTGTTTTTCTAGTAGTAGTGTTTTCTTACAACTGAGCATAGTATTCACATGCACTTCCCTTTGCCTATGTGCATCCTGTATATTTTATTTAGAATCTGTTATTTGAATATGTTTTACAAATGAGTGTAATAGTAAACGTATAGAGCACACTTTTTTAATGTTATGTTATTTGATGTTAAGAGATAGCAGATATTGTACAGAAAAGTATGCAATGTATGATGTAATATGATATGGCATTTATAACGCGCCTATACACAAGTGTTTCAAGGCGCGACGAGGCAAGGGGGGAAACAAAGGGAGGACAGACAGCGATCCTACTAGGCCAAGTGCCATTCAGATTGCGCAAGTGCATGGGAAGGGAGGAAAAGGAAAAGTGCACGGGGGAAGGGAGAGGGGAAAGTGCAGTACATGGGAAAAAGTGGAATAAATAAGAAAAATAAATAAACGGCCAGCTGGTGGCAAGTGCAAGGAAGTGCAGACAAAAGTGCTGGTAGGGGGACTGTAAGGATACAGAACAACGGTCCCCAGGTGCAGGGGTTGCCAGGGAGGCAGTGCAAGTGGGCAATTGATGGGGCCTGGGCCAGAGATCAGAAGGGTGGCCAGGTAACATGAGCAGTTTCAGTCAGGAAATCAGCAGGGAAGAGGGGGAGAGAAAGCAGAGGCAAAGAGGAAGGTTTTGAGGTGCTTCCGGAACCGGAGATGGTTCTCCACGAGTTTCAGGGAGGCAGGAAGGCTGTTCCAGAGAGAGGCTCCAGCCGAAGAGAGTAATCTGCCACCAACTCCTTGCTTGGAGAAGCGACTGACACTGAGGGAGTTGGAGGCGGATGAGCGACGAGCTCGAGAAGGAAGATATTTAGGAAGAGAGAGTTGAAGGTATTGCAGCCCAGACCCCAGAAGTCCTTGCGTATAATGCAGAGGGTTTTGAACTTAATCCTCGCAGCCACTGGGAGCCAGTGCAGAGATTTCAGTCCTGGAGAGATACGATCCCTGGGCTTGAGGCCAGGGACAAGTCTCGCTGTCCTGTTCTGGATAAGTTGCAGAGGGCGGAGAGTAGAGGCAGGCAGATTTAGATAGAGGCTCTTATAATAGTCCAGCCTAGCGAGGACCAGGGCTCTGGAGACAATGAGCTTCTGGGGGAAGGAGAGGAAAAGAAGAATACCTCTAACGTGGTGCAGCTGGTAGTGTGACTTCTTAGAGACGTCAGAGATGTGAGGGGAGAAGGAGAGACCAGAGTCGAAGATGATCCCGAGCTTTTTAGCCTTGCAGGTGGGAGTAGGAAGAGGGCCAAGAGAGGCCAGCCAGAGAGCTGCAGGGAAGAAGGGTGTGGGTTTGCCGATGAGTAGAATCTCAGTGTTACTGGCATTAAGGCAGAGGTCGTTGGCGGCACACCACTCCTGGATGGCAGACAGACAGTCAGAGATGAGGGAAGGAGAGGAGGAAGCCGAGGGTAGCCTAAAAATGAGGTGGGTATCATCCGCATAGCACTGAAAGTTGGGACAGAGAGCGGCAACGCAGTGGGCAAGGAGTGCCAGGTATTGGTTGAACAGCCAGGGAGAGAGGTTAGATCCCTGGGGGACACCACAGGTAGAGAAAAGGATGTCAGAGATGAGGGAAGGAGAGGATGAGGGCGAGGGTAGCCTGTAAATGAGCTGGGTATCTTCCGCATAGCACTGAAAGTTGTATGCATTTGTGAAGGTGTGGGAAATAAAGCAGAAGGATTTTATATAGAGGCAGTGGTGTTGTTTGAGCTACCGGTGCCGGTAATCCCTTAGCGCCATCCGTGTAATGAGGCCCATTGTCTGTGTGTGTGCTTGAATGAAGATGCATGTACTCATCCTGGCTGCGTGTAATTTTATAACACACTGGACAGCCCTTTTCATAATTATACTGTTATTTATCCCATCTTTTAATATGAAATAACATTTTTTTTAAATAGCTGTGTGTAAACAGAAATTTGGAGAGCCGAAAGGTTTGCAATTGACACTTCATCATAGCTGATAGGAGAAATGACAGTAAGTTCATTTTACAGTTTATACAAGGTAAGTGGCAGTTACTCTGTTTATATTTTTATTTTACATTTTTAAAGTGCTCACACAGCCCGCGGGCATCGAGGTGCTGTTACAGGAATTGTTTGTTTTTTAGTTGCGTAATTATTTTTTCTTAGTTGCATATTTATAACACGCTTAAACACCCAGAGATTTCTAAGAGCGGACCCGGGGATCGAACCCGTGTTGCTGCGTGTCATCTTGCTACCAAGGTGCGCATGTTGCACTGAGCTATCCTCCCAGGACGTATTGTATTCCTTGAAGAGCTGTACATGTACTGTGTAGAAAATATTCATACCTGTAGTCTGTGTTCATGCATGTGTATGTGCATGAATCTGCAAGTAGAAATCTTGGGGAGTTTTATAGTAGTTGTTGCTGTAGGTCCTTTGCAGTCACAGCCCAATTGTACTGCGAGTGATCAATAGTACATCTAAAGTGCTGATCTGTGATGATAGAGTTAGATGTAGAGTTCTTGGATGTGATTGGTGGATGATTGTGTGACTGCTTAACAGTAGCCAATGAGGAAATGGTGCAGAGAGTGAAGTGGAAAGGGTAGAAGGGATGCCCCAGTGTTACGCGCTCTGTGGTCACTGCGTCTGTCCGCAGACAGGGCGTTCCACATCTGGGGTTTCTCAGCAAATCCAGCATGGAAAAGGGATTGTAGGGATAAGCCGATCAGATGTTGAGGTTGTGGTTTTTGTTGAAAGACGCTGTGTGTAGTGAAGATGGCAGAGGTGGAGAAAGCCAGGGTGTTGGTGGTTGGAGATATGTTTGTGCATGGTTTGGAGCAGTATGCTAAATGCAGGAATGTGGCAAACAATTTTGATGTTAAAGGAGTGGAGGTGGTGTGGAACACTTTGCCTGGTTTCAATGTGCAGGGAATTGTACAGGTTTGTGGAGATATGGGCAGGATGAACAGTCCACATGTAGTTGTTCTGCACTGTGGTGCTTTGCATTTGGGGTATGTCAGTGCCCCTACTTTGTTGGCAGATTTGGAACACTTGGGGTTCAGGCAGTAATGAGAATACTTCCAAATACCAAGGTTATTTTTTCTGGTTTAGTACCTAGGGCAATATGGGAGAATAGTTTTGTGTATTGTCCTCAGCAAAATATTGCTAGGTGTGCAATCAACCGAGGAATGTTTGCTTTCATGCTTAGAGCTGGTATGTTCTTTTGTAATAATGAGAACATTGATTCCAGTAATGTTGTTTATTTTAAAGAAGATGGCATTTCTTTATCTTTTATGGGAAATGCCATGTTGTTTTGGAATAAGGGTTGCTTTGGAGACGCTAATGCAATGTTTTTTGAAGGAAAATAAGAAAAAAACGAAAATAAAAAGGTGTTTCTGAAGCATTTGCAAAAAAAAATAACAGGCTCTTTTTAGAGCCAACCTCAAAGGGGAAATGGGCCAATGGGGCACACTATTTAAATTTTCATTCCCTACGTTCAGATTTTTCGATCGGACAACGCGTATTACATAAGGGGATTTTGGGGTTGAGAGGCATGCAAATGAGACTGAGCAGAGCAAGAGATTGGTCAATAAGGTTTACTGGGTGTGATGTGTAAGGAGAGAGTTTGTCAGAAAGTCTTTTTCCTGAGAGGAAAGCAGATAGCTATGGCTGTGTGTTTCAGAAAGCAGATTGTTTGGATTTTGGGAGTTTCATATCTAAATTGGTTGGAGGTGCATGCAGATCGCTGTTGAGTGGCTGCACATCTTATATTCTCTCATGTGTAAGGGCACTGGCATGGAGTGCATGGAATAAAGTGGCTGGATTTGGTACCTCTCTGTGCTTCTTTGGTGACACCGCGTCATCCTTACATTATTATTATTCATTGTGGATGGAACAGTTTCGGACATGTGTCTGGAATCTCTGTTCAATTTGCAATGAAAGAAAGACTTGGGAAAGTCATGGACATGTATCCAAACTCCAGAGTAATTTTTTTCCGTATTGCGCAGAGACAAATGTGGTTGTGTTCTTTTTCATTTGGTCCACAAATGGAGAAAGCAAGGTGCAATGTTAACAAGGCTGTTTGTGCCTTTTTGAGAGATGTTGGTATGTCCTCTTTTCAGAATGAAAACATTATTTTTTGTAGCACACACATTTTTTGCAGAGATCGAGTACATCTTACTTATGCTGGCAATCAGATTTTTCTGCGAAATATACAAAATGCATTGCAACCTTTTTTGGAATTACAGAAATCCATTTCGTAGTAGGTGTTGACAATTAGAAGTTTTTGAAACACAAATAAACACCACAAAAAGGCTCTTTTGAGAGCCACCACTTCCTCCCATAGAAAAGTGCAATGGTTCTGATAGGGCAGCACCCCCAAAAAATAAATATCCGCGGACTGTCCGCAGACTTCAAAAAAATGCACAGGGCCCTGCACTATTTATTTGTCACTTCTATTTTTAAACTGTGAAAGGTGGCTCTGAAAAGAGCCTTTTTTTTGGTTTTTGTTGTTTTATATATTTTTTTGTTTTTTAAACACGACACACAAGGAAAGGAGGGGAAAGGAGGGTAAGGAAGGGACACCAGACATGGGGATAAGAAAGGGCAGGTGGAGAGAGGAAGATGTAGGCTGGGCCTTATTGAGGTAGGTCGCATACCTTCTCATGTTCCTTGACCGCAGTCTCGAAAGCACTCCGAAGGTTCTCCCTCCTGCAGAGTACTGCGTTGCAGTACATGCACAATATTGTGACCTTCGAAAGATAAGGGTCAACAGCATCATGGATGGCCTGTGAGGCAGCTGGAGTGATGCACTGTCCCACAGGAGTGTCTTTCGTGGTGACAGGAGCGGAAATGGAGGATGCTGCAGAGGAACTCAACCTACTATGTTTATCGCAAGGTACAACCTTACGAATAGCCCCATCGTGGAACGACTTTAGGTGTCACTTCATTGTTGTAGTACCATAGCTATACGAACCAGGCTTGCCACGACTCAGCACCATGCAGCACTGAGTGCAGATCACCTTGTTCACATCAGCTTTTGCCTTTCCATCAACGGTGGTAAATAACCACCACACCCAAGACTCACGATGAGTGCTAGTAGTAGGGACTTCCACTACCTCATCCTCTTCATCGTCTTCATCCCTCTCCTTTGCATCCTCATGCCTGTTCCCCTCTGCAGGCCCTTGGGGATGTGGTGCTGGTGGATGGGGTGGGGGTGCTGATGCCGAGGTAGTGGCAGCAGAAGCAATTTGGGATGCCATCTGGAAGGGTAATAACCAGGAACCAGGAACGGCAAACTGCACAATTGTCCGGTTGTAAATCTTGGAAATCCAAAAGCAGAATGAGAATCAGCTCTGGTGTGTGGCCTTTTATATGGGTGCAGGTGCGCGCTTCGCAGACACCTGCGCTGGTTGCAGACACATCGAACAGCAAGAAAGGGCTCAAAAAGTTCCAAAAAGTATTTAGATCGACGGGGACATTGTCTGGGACGTGTGCAATGGTGAACTTTTACTGTAAAATACCTTGGATTGCTCAAAAAAGCACCTTTTAAATGTTGGGGGGCCCAGACAGTGTCAGCAAATAAGGACACAGACTCAGCGTGGGTGCAGTCACATGATGACGTTGCGTACATGTTCACGAATGGGACGGCTGTCCACAGGACACCAAATGCGCATGGGACGGTTGTGCGCATGGGTGTGGGTGTTCTACAGACAGTGTTCGGGTCCCCGAACTAATTAAAAGTGAGACACACGTGCAGCGGACAGTTGCGGACAGGCGTGATGTGCACAGGATCCAAGTGTGTGATGTGCATGTGCACGGGTGTTCTATGAACAGTGTTGAAGTCCCTTAATAAAATAAATGTGCATCAAAACTTTGCGGACAGGCGGATGGGATATGTGTTCTATGGATTTATTCATTCTGTTTGCGGACATTACGAACGGGGGGTGTTCTTAGGACACCCCCATTTTGGGTGATTGCGGACAGGTGGACATCTTGTGCCTCATTACGAGTTTGGAGGTAGCCATGGTGTTATTAGCGCCATGGCTGCCTCCAAAATCGTGTCCGGGTCCGTGGTTTGTGAGTGAGGAATTACTGGGTCATTCCAACCTTGGAGGACCCGGTAATTCCTCATTCACAAAACCATTCCCCATTCCCATTCGAGCCCCCATAGGGCTCAATGGGAATGGGGATGGAGCTAATAACGGTCCTGTGAATAACGGGCCCGTTATTAGCTCCTTGGTCCCCTCGCGGGACCCGGAAAGGACATCTGGTTTTACCAGACGTCTGTTCCGGGTCCCGCGAGGGAAGCTCGTTATAGGGCGGAATGGGTTTACCGGCACCGGCATCATTACCGGTGCCGGTAAACCCATTCCGCAAGGGTCGTAATGAGGCCCCTTGTGTGTTCTAAGGACACCTCCATTTTAATTACAAACAGTACGAACAGGTATATTGTCCTTAGGACACCCCCATTTGGGTTAATTGCGGACAAGCGGACATCTTGTGTGTTCTAAGGACACCGCCATTTTAATTTCGAACACTACAAACAGGTACATTGTCCTTAGGACACCCCCATTTGGGTTAATTGTGGACAAGCAGACATCTTGTGTGTTCTAAGGACACCTCCATTTTAATTACGGACAGTACGGACAGGTATAGTGTTGTTAGGACATCCTCATTTTGGTTAATTGTGGACATAACGAACACCCGTGCTGTCCGTGGACACCCTAACTGCCTTTAAAAAAAGAATAAGTCACAGGCATATACTAAGAACACACTTAAATGTTATTATTGTTTAACAGTATAAAAATTATGAAAGAGAGGGGGAAGCAGAAATTGAAACAAATACAGGGGAATTAGGGGTTTGAACATGATGTATGGGAGGGGAGGAAGGGATGGAAGTCTCATCATAATGTTTTTCTTGCTGGGGAGGGTTTGGGGATAGTTGGCTGGGACATGGAGAGGGGGAACAGGTACATGTGGGACAGTGATATTTAATGTTTTCTTTAATGTGGTCCTCAATAAACTGTTTTAGAATATTGAAATTTTTCATTAACATATCCATTTTTAGTTGCATTCATTTCAGAAGATTTTCTAATGTCTCTCTTGGTATATTATACTTATTGTCTGTATGGTCTGTTAAAAAAATATGTTAACTACACATAAAGTGATGGTTATTAATTGTCTTATATAGAGAAATGTTGTGTCTACCATTAGTATCACTGTCTTCACTCATTTCATCTGGTGGGAAATTTTCTTCCAGCCATTCCAAAGTACTGGACATTTCTGTGTAGAAAAAAATAAAAATAGTTTTAGTGTACGTAATACAGAAGAATTTTAAATATATGAAATAAATGTAGCGTACTTACTAGTTTCTTACAATTTTTTGGTGTTACTGCTGTGTAGATATGCTCTTGCTTTTTTCTGCACAGTTTCTGTGAGGTAATTATGTTGGAGGCATATTTATTTTGTTTTCGTATATTCCATTATATTGGAAACGCTATTTCAGTGGATGGTTGGTGTCTTACATATACAGTTTCCACTTCTTATATATTATTAAATGTAATGTATTTATATGGTGCTTTTTGAACATGTTTGGTGTTTTTATTGTATGATACAATAATGTAAGATACCCCCTGAGTTTTTGGATAGTGTTGATGGAGACCGCGTGCGTCCGCGGACATGCCCACGGTCCGCAGACATCAAAATCACTAGCGGGGCGGGGGGTTCAGTATTTTCTATGTTCTATGTATGTAAGCTAAGGGAGTCTTAGTAAACATTTATAACATTTACATTATCTATATCTATATTCAGTGAAAAAAACTTTGTTAAAGGGACATTATGGTTAAGTTGCACTACTAAAAATCTATGAAATTCAGTGAAAAAACTTTATGAAAGGGACGTTATGGTTAAGTTGCACTACTAAAAACCATATAAATATAGACTCAATCAGATTATGCTCTTGATAAAACACATGCTCATTCTGAGATATACAATTCAAAATACACAGACTCATTCAATTATTTCAGATCCATTCACTCAGCGTTCTTTTGATTGTTGTTAGGAAAGATTTCCCTTAGGTGAAATTTTCCCTCCATTTATGGACCCCCCAAACGTTTTGCTTTTGTTTGGCTAACCTAACCTGACTTTTTCCCATCGAGCACAGCCTTCAGCGCGCTCCTCTGGGCTTTTGCTCATCTGTTATGGGGAAACTGACATATCCTTGAGACTGTCAGTATTGGGAAACTATCTTTCCCTTAGTCTTTGACTATGTTGCCATTTCTTGGAAACTTATCTATGTGCCAAATACCACACATAGGGGTCCTTTTGTTTTATGGCCCTAGACTCCCTCTAAGTATTTTTGGTGGTTGTATAATTGTGCCTAGAACTGGTGGCAGCAGTTTACTTTTATAATATTTGTACTTCTTTTTAATAAACCACATTGCGTTTATAGCGTTTACCGCGTTTGGCTAAAGACTGTGGGCAGTGCCGAAAATGGCCATGCCACAAAGTGCACAAAGTCTTTTGTTCTGTCCTTTGGCCTTTTTGGCCCTTTGCGTTCCCCCATGTCGAGCAGACTCAGGCTTTCCTTATTTGGGCATGCAGCCTCCCACAAAAAACACAACTTTCATGGGTTCCTGCATGACACATGTGCTAGTGCCTAGGAAGAGGATTGGGACTGGTTGGTCCCAATCCACACTACTGGTGCCAGTATGTCTGGTATGCCTTAATGACTGGAAACCACCGTGGACATTGATTGTTCCACACCTGGCGTGCATGCAAGAGAGCGGATCTTTCATTGTTTATCCTAGATTTGAGTGCAAAACAAATCTTGGATAAGAGAAGGGCTCTGCGTCCATTCCAGGTCGATCAACTGAAGTTCTCTCCAAACTGCAGAAGGAACCAAGTATCTTGAAATATCAAAGCAGACCTGTGGAACCGCCAGAGACGTGCTCGAAGGTTTGACACCCTGAGCCCGCTGTTGTCCTGTCGGACCCCTTCTTTTGTATCAATCACAGAAGGCCTGCCAGGGCACTTCGACCCTTTGGAGTAGTGGGAACAACTACCCTTGACACCTCCTGATTGCCCTCCAAAAGAGCTCATCGGAAGGGTTCCTGGGCCATCCAGCGAACTGAGCAGCTCGAACCCGGGGTATTGCATAGGAGCACCACTGTCCCGAGTTGACACTCGAGACTTGGGGAATCGCTAGCTTGTGGTCCTTTGCCCACTCCTGCCAAATGGTAGTCCTAGCTACTCTGGGTTGCAATTTAAGAGACTGCGGCATGCTGCAAGCATTTTCGGTCCCTGTACTGGACGGCTGTGGTGACGTTCATTATGGGAGCCTGGCCTGCCTGCCCCCCTGTGCCCTGAGATGTGCTGCACTAGCACTGTCATCTTTTCTTCATCATTAGCTGAGAAAAGGCTACTGTCCCACCACGGATGATTATCCCTTCCCACAGCCGCTGAGAGCCTGGAGCGACGTGCAACTGCAAAGGTTGAATCTACAAGCGACCTGCCCTAGACTGGGAAAGTTTGGCCCGGACTGTGTCGAGGGTCGGTGAGTACTTGCATCACTTACCGGTGGCCCCCTGGCACAGCCGTTGTTCTTTACACATGAGACTCCCTAAAAAGATACACACCTTTGCTGGGCCAGCCTGCACTCCCTAGCTATTCCAGAAACTCGAAAGTCGCTCTGCCTGCAAGGGTAGACCCTCCTTGAATAGTTGGACACTGTTCTTCATCACCTCAAGCCCCTTCCTGAACGGCTACAGCTCCCTGAAGAGGACCTGCTTTCTCTCATTATGCAGGACCGCGTGTTTTGAACGCACTACTGTACTTTTGAGCACAAGGCTCCCCACTTCTTAGGGCTGGACTGATTAAGTTAGGGATCGATTCTGAAGAACTGCCTAATGCTATATGTGTGTTAACTGATCCTTCTGTTCCAGGTTGTGGCTTTGTTTTCCGCTTTACCGCATTGAATAAAATATAACTGTATATATGTTAAATAGTGATGGGCGTGTTTGGTAACTGTTTTATATTACTGTGGATTATTTGTGTTTAATGATAAGGCCTATAATAAATGTATATGTATTTTTGATTTACACTTGTCTAAGCGTATTCTGTGGAGTTTTACTGTGTGTGCTCATTGTGGGCTTCGGATCACTCTCACCCCTCCTGAGACTTAGTCCTGACCACTTGCCAAGCTACCGTGATTGGTCTGGCTTGTCCGGAAGGTTCCCCTGTTCCACTAAACTAGGGTGGCCTCCAAAACCTCTGCCCACTAGGTCAGAGTTTAGAAATCCATCCACAGTCACTCAGATCTCTACTCCAGAACATATAATGAGGCTAGGAAATGCATCTGTCTTACTGAAATAAGCGCTAGTTCTTGCAGAAAGTTTGAATGCAATAAAGCTTAGAGGAAAGGACTCAGGTTGTCAAAGTCTTTTGCCCGTAGTGGATCAAATAAATCTAGTGGCTTTTAAGCTATGTCCACCCCTTTAGTAGCACCACTACATTGAGGGCCTGATCTACAAATGTGGTATGCCGTAACATACAAAGATTTGTCAGAGAGTTTCACAGTTCACAATACCTTGCCCAACCTTTTGAGTGCAGACAAGCAATACCACAATGAAAGACACGCTAGATTGTTTACACTGAATTAAGGGGGGATCAGTATGTCTCTCTGTCTGATTACAGACCCACGATGCCAACAGGAGCCACCCTGAACATGATAATATTTGTCTCAATTGCTTGCAGGGCTGCGGCATTGTCAGTCAAGAACAGGTCCTATGTGTGGTTGTGACAGGGGTGTTGTCTGAACCATAACAGTGTTCATCATATTTGCTTAGGAGAGTGGGAGCAGAGGTCAAACACAATACCTGTTCAATTGTGGGCACCACCACTGTGATAGAAAGAGTGCCAGTACTGTACTATTGGCATGCTATGGGGTTTTCTGAGGAGTCATGGCACGCTCCCATTAAAAATGACAGCCCTCTCCATAGAACATGTAGTGGTCTTGCTAAGAAGTTCTCTCTTGTTTTTTTAAAAGAATCGGGCCCCATCTTTAAACGGACATGTCAATAAAAGTGTTGTAATCCTGCTGAGAATGTCAAATATGTTCTGATTAAGTATAGCAGCCGTGCCGATAAGTGCTCATATTTTCCCTTTGGATTAATCTCGGCTCCAATGAAAAGTGCCTATGCAGATCTCTGCAGCATCAATGAGGCAACATTGATCGATATATGAAAACAAGAAGGAAATAGACTGCAGTCTCCATTAGAGTATATGATCATCGCTGAGAAGTGGGGAAAGTAACATGAACAGCATTGCAACCATGGTGAGGAGTGGAAGGCTAAATCCAAGTAACATGGACAGCATTGCAACCCTGGTGAGGAGTGGAAGGCTAAATCCAAGTAACATGGAAAGCATTGCAACCCTGGTGAGGAGTGGAAGGCTAAATCCAAGTAACATGGACAGCATTGCAACCCTGGTGAGGAGTGGAAGGCTAAATCCAAGTAACATGGACAGCATTGCAACCCTGGTGAGGAGTGGAAGGCTAAATCCAAGTAACATGGAAAGCATTGCAACCCTGGTGAGGAGTGGAAGGCTAAATCCAAGTAACATGGAAAGCATTGCAACCCTGGTGAGGAGTGGAAGGCTAAATCCAAGTAACATGGACAGCATTGCAACCCTGGTGAGGAGTGGAAGGCCAAATCCAAGTAACATGGAAAGCATTTCAACCCTGGTGAGGAGTGGAAGGCTAAATCCAAGTAACATGGACAGCATTGCAACCCTGGTGAGGAGTGGAAGGCTAAATCCAAGTAACATGGAAAGCATTGCAACCCTGGTGAGGAGTGGAAGGCTAAATCCAAGTAACATGGACAGCATTGCAACCCTGGTGAGGAGTGGAAGGCTAAATCCAAGTAACATGGACAGCATTGCAACCCTGGTGAGGAGTGGAAGGCTAAATCCAAGTAACATGGACAGCATTGCAACCCTGGTGAGGAGTGGAAGGCTAAATCCAAGTAACATGGACAGCATTGCAACCCTGGTGAGGAGTGGAAGGCTAAATCCAAGTAACATGGAAAGCATTGCAACCCAACCCTGGTGAGGAGTGGAAGGCTAAATCCAAGTAACATGGACAGCATTGCAACCCTGGTGAGGAGTGGAAGGCTAAATCCAAGTAACATGGACAGCATTGCAACCCTGGTGAGGAGTGGAAGGCTAAATCCAAGTAACATGGACAGCATTGCAACCCTGGTGAGGAGTGGAAGGCCAAATCCAAGTAACATGGACAGCATTGCAACCCTGGTGAGGAGTGGAAGGCTAAATCCAAGTAACATGGAAAGCATTGCAACCCTGGTGAGGAGTGGAAGGCTAAATCCAAGTAACATGGAAAGCATTGCAACCCTGGTGAGGAGTGGAAGGCTAAATCCAAGTAACATGGACAGCATTGCAACCCTGGTGAGGAGTGGAAGGCTAAATCCAAGTAACATGGACAGCATTGCAACCCTGGTGAGGAGTGGAAGGCTAAATCCAAGTAACATGGACAGCATTGCAACCCTGGTGAGGAGTGGAAGGCTAAATCCAAGTAACATGGACAGCATTGCAACCCTGGTGAGGAGTGGAAGGCTAAATCCAAGTAACATGGACAGCATTGCAACCCTGGTGAGGAGTGGAAGGCTAAATCCAAGTAACATGGACAGCATTGCAACCCAACCCTGGTGAGGAGTGGAAGGCTAAATCCAAGTAACATGGACAGCATTGCAACCCAACCCTGGTGAGGAGTGGAAGGCTAAATTCACTGAGCTAGGATTGGGACGCTTGTGAACTTCAAGTTAAACATCTATCCCTGAGCAGACATGTTACCCCACCTCCTTATTTGACTACAGTTAGTTGCTGGGATCTTCAGATTAAGTGAAAGTCCCTGCAGCAATATGTATACAAGATGAGCTATGGTCCCCAACAGGATGGCACGCGTCACTGCAACAGTGCCAGTCACAGGTAAGGAGGACATTGAAGCCCACATGTGTCCTTAGGCATCGCCACACATGGAAATATGAGATTTTTAGACAGGCTGACAGCTGAATCTGAAAAGCCTGTGGGACTTTGGAAGTGTCAGCCACTTATGAAACATGGCAGAGGCCATGGAAGAGACCAAATAGACACCGTTATTGCCTGAAGTCTCCCACAGCAGTGCACAGGTCCCACACTGCTCGGTAGTGTTCATTGTACCAGCACAGGAGGGTCGGAAAAGGAGTTCGGACTCCATGCCTTCCGGCCGTCGGGTACACAGTGACCTTGTCGAGAAGTGCTGCTACCATCACATACTGCCCACTAAAGTGTTTTTCACCAGCTCAGGAGAGTTGAGGGACAGATCAGACGACATGCATGACCAGTCACTCCTTGACCTCTTTGCTGAGAGGGTCCAGTGCATATAAAGTGCCACACTCTGAATGCTTTACAAGAACCCCTTCCTGTTCAGCACACAGATGTTCACTGAAACAGGGCATAACTTTCTACTTTCATCTGGTCGCCATTATGAGTGTACCCAGTTTTGAGCTTCAAAGTACCCTTACTGTGCCCTCAGCAAAACAAATCCAGATATGAAAGATGAAAGGACTGGCATTAGATTGCCGAAAGATTTTGCTCCTTGGACTGCGCTTAATGAGTCCCTGTATCTCGCCCTCCTTGAGCGCACTACACATGTTGCAGGGAAGTGAAAGGACAAGCGAAAGGTCAGCACCATTTGCCATTCTGTTGCTCCGTCCAAGAGCGCAGGGTCTGCTGCAGCACCCCCAGCACCCTTAGTAAAGTGCCACGAGTGACGCGTGAGGAGTTTCTTAAGGCAGAGAGTCATAGGAGACAGGAAGTGCCTGCAGTCCATATTCAAGTGGGAGACAGGTTGCACTGCTCGACACAATGAAAGGCGTTGCGAGAAGGCAGGGTTGCAAAGATGTTCGGGATGGTAGTGGGGTTGGGGGATAAATCCGCATGAAACAACGATCATGCGACTGTTTACGAAATTCTTTTGGTGTGATATGATTTTTTTTTACATTTTTTTATTAATTTAGTTGAAATTAATCAACCTTTCAATGTCATTACTTCATTAACACATAGCAAAACATGACAAATTCAAATACATATTCCAATTCATAATCCAATTCATAATCATGTACATATTCGTATTCATATTTATATTCAGGCTGTACATACATATACACATTGTTAAAACAGTGAAAGAAGAAACAACAAAAAAATAGGAAGTTCGCAATCTCGTACCATTGCATACCATGCTCTAGACTCGATATTTCCATGCACCTGATACTAAGTACAGCCAACAGTGACGTCCAGCAACATCGTTAAAGTTACTGGCACAGCTCCGAGGGCCCTACTACTTTGTTAAACGTTTAAAAAATCATCACATTCTGTTGCAATTAGCACCACAGTCTGGTACCAATTCAGACTTTCCAAGAAATTCACTGTGGCCAATTGAATCGGCAGTTGCAAGCAATTCAAAATTGTAGACCAACGCATCTTCTCCTCAAGACTTCCCAAATATTTACAATGTTTCGCAAAGTGGGTTTGTCTACTGTCTCTCAAACCTGGGCACTGAGTTATCAGATGTTCTAAAATCTGATACCCCTTTTATGGAGCAAAAGCGACAGATATTATCACTAGGTATCATCAGACGCCGTTTTGTCAGGACCTCTTTTGTGTGCCATAGACTGAACCGTAAACGTATGATTGCGAATTTGGAAGTCGGCGTTGGTACTCTCTGTAAATAAGAAGGTAAGGTGCGCAATTTTTTGGGTGAAAATTTACTAGCGTCACCTGCTTCTTATCGCATACATGTATCGCAAGTATTGATCCAATCGGCTCAATATATCTTCTCTTTGACCTTATCAGGATTTGACACCAACAGTTCAATGATTATATCAGCAGAACCCAAGGTTAAACAGAGCTTGTTTACCCAGGTTGTCATGAACCGATCTTTTGTTCCAAACATATAAGCAGATAGTGATTGCAATGTAACATCGGCATTGGTCGATATCAGACACTTTCTGAAGAGGGAGCATAGTCGCCAGTTATAGAGAGAGCAGAGGGAAACTAAGCCCAGTTCGTACCTAATCCAGGCATGAGGCACACAACCTGGTAAATGGAGAATTTGTCTCCAAAATGTGGCTTCCGATAGGTCAAATTGAAAATGGGTGGCAATAGGGAGGGTCTCCAGCCCATATAATAAGGCTGGGATCGCCTTCTGGTTCCTATATGACTGTGCTGGTTTAATGGAAAATTTTCCAAATTTAAACATAATTCATTTTGTTTGTGCTATAGCTGTGTCAAGTTTCCTCTCCACCCACTCCAACTGGGTTTTTACATTGTTTGCGCCCTCAAAACACATTCCCAGGTACGTATATTGGGCCACTTTTTGCAATTCTACCTGGTTAATTGACCACTGAAAACGTATGTAACCCGCCCTTGTTGGCACATACACAACAATCTGCGTCTTCTCTGTATTAAATCTAAGTTCATTTTGATGGATATACACCTGAAAGGCTGTCAGAAGATTTTGTAGGCCCATCTGAGTTTTGGAAATTAGCACCAGGTCATCTCCGTACATCGATGCCTTAATGGTATCCATGCCCAATTTTGGTGAGTCTGAGATGATGTTACTAAATACATTTTTAAGGTCATGTATAACATAACTAAAGACAGATGAAGCCATCAGGTACCCCTGTTTGAGTCCCCGAGCTGTTTTGATTGGCGCAGAGAACACCCCATCTAGCAAGAGCCTGACATGGATAGATGTATCGGAGTGCAGCGCATGGATAATTTCAACTAGTGTAGTTGGACACTGGTCTCTTGCTAATTTTTTCAATAGTAGTACTCAGGAAATTAAATCAAACGCAGAGTGTAGGTCTACGAACGCAAAGTATGTTGGTTGTTTCATGGCCTGACACTGTGCCTTAATTGCATTCAAACATAACAAATTAATGTGTGTGCCCAGCCCCGGTACAAAACCTGTTTGGCACGGATCATGCCAATGGTTTGCCCGAGTCCAGCCATTGAAATCAAGCAATACCAGTTTTGCAAAGCTCTTACCAGGGACGTCCAACAGGGCGATGGGCCGGTAATTTTGGGGCAAAGATCGATCTCCCTTTTTAAAAATGGGAATGATCACTGATGTTTTCCCCGACCCTGGCACCCTGCACGTTTTCATTGTCAATTGAAAAATCTGATCTAGTATGATTGCCCATTCGCGAACATTTGATTTAAGTGTAACATTAGTGATGCCATCCGGTCATGCAGCTTTAGATGTACTTGCTTGTCGTATGAGCACTTCAATACTTGCTGGTGAGAACTCCAAAGACCAACCAGCTGCTTGTGGATGGGCCACTTGCGTTTCTACAAAACCAGGGTCAGCATACAGGTCAAAAAAATACTCAACCCATTTATCTTCTTGAACGGCCACAAGTTGCGCTTCAGCCTGTGAATTGCCGGCTTGGTTATTAAGTAACATCCACATATGCACAGAATTTTTGTTCGCCATTGCGGTTGCCATGTGTTCACTGTCGTGTTGAAACATAATGTATTTTCTTGATTTAACCCAGTTTTTATACAAGCATTTAGCATGGTTTAGATCTTTTTGACATGATGTATTACCTGCTGCTAAAATAGACTTTCTTTTTTTGCGATAAACAGCACAAGCAGTTTGTATATCATGGTCAAAAACATGATTGTGCTTCGTCCGAGCTTTTGAAGGCCTGGCAATAGTATTGATAAATGGCAACAGTAGGTCTGTGTAATGTACTGGTGTGGCTGCCCTTGCATTATTCTCCAGGGAATATGTATAAGCTGTTACTTTTGCATCAGACCATTTTAATCCATTCTTTGAAGAATTAATGGCCAGTAATTGGTTTTTACAGAGTCTTCTGTCCTGAACACAGCCTCCTACAATAGACAGTGATAGTAATTTGTGATCACTGTTTAATGATTCGTAGAAGTTCAGGCTCTCCACCTGTTGAAAGAGTAGATTGTCTACATATATGTAATCAATCGTACTCGTGCTGACATTTCGAAACCATGTGGTGTGGGCAGGAATGTCACCGCTTACTGCTCCATTTACCATATGGAATTGTCGTTCTTCCATAAATGACATCCATTTTCGCACCACTTTTGTCCGACGGTTCGGATTCCAACAATCCAAATTTAGGTCTCCTAGGATGATCGTGTGTGTTATGTTGGGGACAGTGTTAATTAAGTGCAAAATTCTGTTTAGAGCAGTGTAAAAAGCCTCATCTGGCATTGCCACCGGGTTGCGATATAAATGTACTAAAGCTATAGTCCATGCTCCAACAGTAATCTTTACTAGTAGGATATAGGCACTTTCTGACGCCCACCCGATAATAGTCAAGCCCATTTTCAAGTTCACTGCGACCACCAATCCTGAGGAAGGTCTCCCTCCTGTTGGTAGTGCTGGGAACAGGACAATGTCAAAGCCATCCCACACTGGAGTTGTGGTCGTTCAAGTTTCTTGCAGGGCAATGATATGAAATGCCACCGGAAACTTTTGTAGCAAAGATTGAAGATGGGAATGACCTCTTGAGTTCCAGCTTGCAATGTTTCAAACTGTTAATGAGGCCAACGGTTATTGCTGCACTCCAAGGGGGAACAACCACTCTCTCCGCTCGATGTTATGTGTGCTTTGATAAATGTTGGCCTTAGGGTCTACCCTTTCTAATTGAGTAGTTGCACGTTCTGGATCTTCTGTGAGTAAAAAACCCATATCGAACATCTCACTTTTTCCTGCCATATTAAATTGGCCACAACTCCAGACGGTATCCATAATCTGATTACCAAATTAGTGGTTTGAGAAATTAATTCAATTTGTTCAATATCATTTGAGGTCACATCTTGAAGTGCTCTCACGTCACTAAAGATGTTTAACACACTTTTCCGATTCAGCACGTAGGAGGGAAAATTCCGTTCTCTACATTTCATAATGAAGGAGTGTGAGTTCCCCCGTTGTTGCTGTGTTGATTTGGGAGCTGAAGGCAAAGATGCAGCAGGGGTGATGTTATGTACACCCAGAGTCTGCATATTTGGTGTCTTCAAGTTATGCGACCCCACCTGCAAAAGGGTAATAACAAAGGATACTTAATCGCTCCCTTCTCCCCTTGTTTATGCTGACCATCAAGAGCTACTTGTGAAGGCAGTGCAGAAGGCACTATGGAGCGTTCCGATAGGTAAGCGTCCATCATTTGCTTGATAGACGCAACCATTGACTGTGACTGGGTGTTGCTAGAAATTGCACTCAGAGCTTCTTGCCTAGTCACCACATTGTTGAGCAGAGTAACAGAAGAAGTACCCCGTTCTCCAGCTGTAGCCTGCATCAGTGAGTCAACAAGTTTATTCACTGGTGAGTGCACCGGCGGACAACCAGAAGGAGCAATTACCCCCCCCCCCCGTTTCATTGATAATCATGTTATGTGGCAATTGCCCCTGTCTTGCAGTCACTTGTGAATTTACACTATTTGTAGAATCACTGAGATTTACTGTGCGAGGGGCGGGAGGCGGAATGGTACCACCGATGGCCTGGAAGAATGCATTCAGGGTCTATTTAGGCCCTCTGATGCTAAGGATATTTTTTGTTTTCTTTGAAATGGCCCTCGGTTCCTTTAGCTTGGTTCACGGGCAGTTTTTTTTTTTTTTGTTGAAGTTTCTTAGATGGATTTTGTCTCATTATAGTCAAATGTGCCCCTGTGCCACCTTCATTAACCAATTGTACATCTTCCAACGAGAGATCAATATATGAAGATTCTTTAACCATTTGTGGAGTCTCAGCCGTTAAGGGACCTTCCATAGGACGAATGATCTCTGCTATGACTGGCAAAACCGGCACATGTACCACATCCGGCGGAGCCCTATCGAGGCCAGCCATAGGATCTACTGAGTGACCGCCCAGCCCTGCACACCGCGTGGGTCGATCATCCTCAATCACACTCACACATCTTAGGTTAAGGTCAGTCAAAAGTTTATGGTTCACATTCAGACCGCATGCTAGTTTTTCTCGCAGGGTAGCTTGTTTTGCTAACTTGACATCTAGGGTTTCAAACAGTCTAAAGAGATTCTTTACTGAATTGTTGATCACTACTAGAGCCAGTTCCATCATTGCAGATTTGGATGAGCTAGTGATTTTATTTGCCCTTTCACTAGTCAACGAGATGTTCCTGCGCGCCCTTGGAGTGGGCTGCACAAATGAAGGTGAGGATGCCCGTGATAGAGAAAGGGAGGAAGAAGTTAATTCTACCGCACCCTTGCAAGCTTCAATCTCTTCCATAATTGAGATGGGAGACTCGCATTGGCTAGCGTGGATCGAAATAGCAGAACAGTCATCCGCATCAGATGGAAAAGGGATAGGCGACAGTACAAAGGGCACGTAATTAACATTTTTAGTGCAGTTTGGTTTAACTGAGTCTAGAATCGTTTGATCAGACAGAGGGCCGCTCTTGATAGAGACAGCTTCTTTTTGCACAATGTTATGGGAGGAGAATTGTGGAGATGTCCCCTTAACAGAGTGTGGCGTGGCTTGAGGACCACACCTTAGGGCTTTCACAGACATGGTCGCCGGACTATCCCCAGCCCCTCTTTAGGCTACCCCCCTAGTGCTGCAAGGGGTAAGCATGATTGCAGTGTGAGCGGAATGCAGCGTTTTCGCTGTCTCCACTATACTCCCATACTTTCAATACTCAAAGGCATATTTAATTTCAACAAATACATTTTAAATCCCGTGCTCATGTAAGTATAAAACACAGCTGGCCACGGCAAGTAACTACCCACACACTTCCCAACCTTCAAGGCTAGTCACCCCAACACGACCAAAACCACAAATTAGCAAACGAATCAGCAATCGGGCTACAATTGAAAGTCTAACTCCGCTCACTGCACCCTTGCGGTGAAGCGGCAAAGCGGTACTTATACCGGTACTTGCCCGAGAGCATGTGCGCTGTGTACGGGCGTGCACATTAAATAGGCATATTCAGAGTGGAAGCAGGAGCCAATCCTTGGTGGCCCAAGGAGGGACAGGCACAGTCTGTTAATCACTTGAACAGAGTAGCCAAGCAGATAGGCAAATCTAATAATGTCCGAAGCAGAGAGTTACAGCGGTAAAGTCGTAATTATACCGGTACTTGCCCAGGTGAATTTTAATGAATATTCATGTAGCATGTATGTGGTATGACCTCATATTGCGTTGGCTTGCACATAAGAACGTGTGTTATGTTTTATTGTGAAAGCTATACAGGAACAGATTGTGGTGACCACTACTACTGTATAGATCCAGTGCTGCCCTCCCCCAATAAGAAGCTTCTCCTCAGAGTTATGGTGTTGTTTTGATCAATCCCCATAATTCCTACTGTTGGGCTTCATGGCCCCATGATGGAGAACATGGTAGAATAGTGTGCTTATCTCGTGACGTAGACCTCTACACTAGTGCACTTTACTAGTGAAATGCGGCCTTTTTTGAACCACCATGCATTATTAAATGCCGCATGTTCAGCTCAGTTGCACTTGTGTCCGGCATGCATGCGTGCATGCCTTCATTTAGCCTTGTCATACACAAGGCTTATTTTTTCATTAAAGGAAACAGCTGGAAATGTAAAAACAGACTCGACACTCCTTGTCAACACCGTAAACAGGCACTGTTTTCACTCCCCTTGTTCTTTGCAGGTGCCATGCTTAGATTGTGAACACTGCGTTATTAATAAATGCATAACGACTAATTGCAAAATTAGCCATTTCGCCCTCGAATAACAAAACGATGGTGGCATCGCTGCAAAGGCTCTCATTCCGATGCTCAAAACATCTTAATGGATTTCAAAGCGTACATCAGGGCATTATTTCTGAATCTGTTTGAAATGGTTGCGTGTGTTCCCTTTCCGTCTTCTGAATATTTTTCCTCTGTGTTGCCGCATCAAAGAGGTTTTTTTCGCCTGCTGGTGATTGTTTTTGGTTTTGAAGACACTTAAGGAGGAAGTGATACCAGTGTGGACACATAATCAGCTAGTAGCCTCATTGTATTCCGTGCCTTTGAACTCCAGACACGCGCAGAGATGTTCAAGCCCCGTTTCCTTGCGCTAGATACTTCTGAAAAGATCAAAATGGTCTGTGCTGGTTTCCAGTGGGTACAGCAACACTTCCAACTTGGATTGTCCGGAGGGGGTTTCCGGATCGTTCGTGATAGCCTGCAGCCCACCATGCTTCATTCTTGTGGAGCGATACTCACCTTCCCATCTCAGGGTGAGCGAGACACTTTAAGGAGCTGCTCCCTTCTTAGTGCTGCTTAGAGAAATGGCAACACACTGTGATGCATATAGCACAATTTACCAGTGCAGACAGCAGGTGGCGCTATTCTGTCTTTGGCAGTGATTTCAGCAATAGCGTCCATCTTGGGCTGTCGCTAAACACATTGGCCCCTTACCACAATTAGTGAATGCTGCTCCTCACCTCACTAGGCAGGCTAGTCAATTACATCCACACGTGTTGCACTTCACCTGTCACCTGTGGAAAGAAAAGATAACGTTTGAGCTTGAGCAGTTGTGTCCCACACTGAATGATTTTCAGATTGATATCTGACAAGGCCAATTGCCATTAGCTGTGATGGATCAGGTAAGACAGGCTAGGATAAGATGTAGGCAGCTCTCTGCTACAAAATAGAGAATGTGCCAACAAGGAACACGGCTTTGGGGAGGTGAGATCCTTACAGGGAGCAGTGGGTATTTATTACGACAAAAGGGGGGGGGGGCTCACCACTTGCTTATTATCCGCAAATGAGCGCAGTTCTGCAGGATGCAGTCGAGCACCATGTCTCTGCCATACGTTGGGAAGCTTAACTCTTTGTTTTGCAGAGGATAAATACCCACATTTTACTTTATACTGAAACTGAGACACAACTTGCAGGTTCTGACACCTTTTATTGGACTAACTGAAAATACTGTGCAAAGATGGAAACACAGGATTAGCTTTTGAAATCCCATATAACTGCAGATCATCCAGTGTTGTATACCTCACCCAACACAAAAAGGACTTGCAAGGGAACTATTTTGGTGAGACATGTAAAGATCTCTGTGAAAGGATGAACCTACATAGGTACACCATCTCAAACCACAAAGCAGATATACCAGTGGGTCTGTATTTTACACAGCATGGGCAATCGTTGCAGGATCAATCAGTGATGGTTTGAAAAGGTGGCCTTTCAAGTATCACACACAGAAGGACGTGGGAGCTCAAGTACAGCGGTCTGAGCATTGATATAGGTTTTATGACACACTATGTCCCCCCTACCCATGCACTTGCGCGATCTGTATGACACCTGGCCTAGTAGGATTGTTATCTGTCTTCCCCTGTTCCCCCTCCCTTGCCTCGTCGACCCTTGAAACACTTGTGTATAGGCGCGTTATAAATGCCATATCATATCATCATTTGTGCCCAGGTCCAGCAATACAATCACATCAACAAAGTCAAAAGTCACCCCTCCATTGCCATGTCTCAGCAGCAGCTGTCAGACACTATTGTTCAGGACCCCTTATGCATGAGGGGCAGGGAACAGCAACAATAGGAATCTTTAGGGTCTAAGCTGAAATGGGTGGCACCCATTACCAAGAATGAGACATGCTGAGATAACAGCGGCGCTGCACTGTTAAAAAATGGGTAACGTATTTTGCATTTGCCACACTGTGTGTGAACGCAGAAACCATTGTGAAGCTTGAGGTAGAGTGAGTTAACATATGAGACTACACTAGTTAAACTTTGAAAGGATATTTTGCCAGGTGGAAAATGCAATACTGACCCTGTTTTCTAATCTTGTGTTTTCAAACCACATGCTCCGAATTCATCTTTTAAAATAACATCAGTCATTTAGGAAACCTGCAGGGTGCGCCTTAAGACTGTCTGGGCCTAATTTAACAGTTACATGTCAAAAGGATTTGTTTTTTTTCTCTTTTTTGTTAAATGCAACTTTCAGAATGTATACTATTTTTACAACCCTGTTATGTGTTCCCTGCTCTCAGGAGTTATTTAAATTTGTTTATAAGCTTTATTTATTTTCATTTTCATTCTTCTTGAAGTGCATAACATACTCTTCCACAGATGTTCACTATTTCCCCTGGTTCGTAGAACAGACGCCTTAATTAGTATATTGTGCATTCTGTTAACATGTCTCCTGGCAACTCAAACTATAACAACCAAACCAGTCGCCCGAGTTCCAAGAAACCTTAGGCTTTACCTTTCTGCCCCCCCCCCCTTCGCTAAGATTATTTGAACCTTCACTTCTCAACCGTTAGTCATGAGCTGGAGAAATGTCACAAAAGTCCCGGCTTACAATGGTATTGTTCTCTCTTTTTCACGTGTTGCTGAAATGGGAGCCACACTTGTAGAAACTTCTGAAAGCTTCCATTAGCTTTAGCAGTAATTTATTCAATTGCCAGCCCCCCGCATATCTTCACACACCATTGTGCCGCTATCGAGCCCCCTTCCGATTGCCAGAACTGGCTCCATTCATCAAGTGAGTCAGTAAAGTAGCTCCAGCCCGCCTCATCTCATAGACCCCTTCCACCACATTTCCCAGTACTAACACCAGCGGTTCCAGATGCAACTAGGGGCCCATTATATATCTTTAATATGTGCCACATATGGCCTCAGTTAGTGTGGAAATGGCAGTCTTCACGTGTGGAGCCCTGACAGCCTTCACGTCTGTTTTACATATATGTCACTTGTTGTTTACTGTGGACTTTCTATATTTTTCATTTTACCAATGTATTGTGTGACTTTTTATTTTCCCAAATGTATTTTTCATCTTGCACTGTATGTGAATGGACAGTATGCCACTGTATATTGTGGGGGTTGTGGAACGCCAGCCATGCTCCTGTCCAGCAAAGGGACTCCATTCCCTCCCTAGCCCAGCCTTCTCCCCTGAAAACTAAACCTATATCCAGCCCAGGAAACAGCTGCCATCTTTTACATCCAGTGTTTTCTGCAGCCTGGGGTTGGCTCTTTCATAACCCCCCCCCCGTAACAGCATCCGTTGTCCATGCCTATGTTTACCCACATGGTCAACACCCTGAGATTTCTCTCTCCCTTCCTGTCACAAAGCCTCCTTGGACCCTGGGAACAGCTGTGTTAATCATGGGTGGTGGGTGTAGGTGGGCTCTGGAGGGGGGAAGCGACAGCCGTGGAGAGAGGATTTATCCCTGCAAACGTTTGCCCACCTGGCTTACACCCTGGGAGTTCTGCCCCCCCCTTCCTTTCACCAAGCCTCCTTGGGCCCTGGGAACAGGCAGAAGCCAGTTCTACCTGTTGTGCCCATCATGGGGGTGGGTGTGGGCTGTGCTTGCCCACTTGGCTTCCACCCTGAGATTTCCCTCCCCCTTCCTGTCACCAAGCCTCTTTCTGTCATGGGAACAGCCAGAAACTAGTTCCACCTGTTGTGTTCATCATGAGGGTGGGTGTGGGTGGGCCATGGAGGGGTAGCAACAGCCTTATAAGTGTGTGGAGAGAGGACCAGGGGCTTTCTTTCTGGGTTACCTGCAGTGGTGTGCTGAATGTGTGGGTGTGAGCAGAGAAGCTGAGGAGGCCCTTTGACAGGTACCCTTTTAACCTGTCTGCCCTTCACCCTCTTTCCCTTTCCCTCGTCTTGTTCCTCTTTCTCCCCCAACCTGCTCCATTTTCCACTGGTCAGCCTCCCGACCATCTCTGCCTCTGATCTTCTCTATCTCAATTTGTCTTTCTCTTTCTCTCTTTCTCTCTATCTCTCTCACTCTCTCTCCTCTCTCGCTCTGTCACTCTTCATCTCTCTCTCTTTCCCTCATTTTTTTCTCCCGTCCTCTCTCTCTTTCCACTTCTTTCTCTCTCTCTGTTTCCCTCTCTGTTTCTCTCCCCCTTTCTCTTTCTGTCTCTGATTCTCTCTCTCTCATTTGCCCCTGCTCTTCTTTCTCTCTTTCTATTTCTCTCTCTTCCCTCTTCCTCTCTCTTTCTTTGTTTCTCTCCATTTCCTATTCCTCTCTCTCTTTCCCTTTCTTGCTCTCCCTCTCTTTCTCTCTCTCCAGTCTCGTCCTCCCCCCTTTTTTCTCTCTCCCTTTCTCTTTCTTCCCCTCTCAATCGTACTTCATTCTCTCTTTCTCTTTCTTTCTCTCTCCTTCTCTACTTCTCTTCCCCCATCTTTGTCTCTGTCTCTTTCTCTTTCTCTCTCTTTCTTTCATCCCCCTTCTCTCAGCCCTCACCCTCTCTACCAGCCCCTTCTCTGCCCTCTCCCACTACCTCCACACCTGCTATTTTTCTTCCTCAACTCCCACTCTCTCACTCTCATTGCTCCCCAGCTGCCCATTCTTACTTCTCTCTCTCCTCCAGTCTCTCTTTTGCCCTTTCTCCTCCTTCCCAGCAGCTTCTCCACTCGGCTTTCCTATCTCCAACCTTCCTTTCTTCCCTTGGTGTCCCTTCTCCCCCCTGCATCCAAGGGTACTTCACAGGCCCCCAGGTCCTATGAAGGTGGGGGTGCCTAGACTGGTGCCTGCCATTGATGCTCCGCCTCATGCCTGCAGCAGTGTGCCTAAAGTACTGTGCCCACAATACCTTTGCTTCTCTGCCAGTAATAAAGCTGTTCCTGATTTCAGACCTGAACAAAGACGTTGGTGCAGTCATTTGTTGTTCACACTTTTTGTAGTAGCCTGTTATTTCCATAGGGGAGACCCAGACCTCCTGCATACACGCTCCCTCAATGGGCCTGTTAATCCCTGGCCCAAAACTATAGCTCTGCCTGGGGTTTCACATGGCCTTCCCCATTTTGCCCTCCCTCTCTAGGCCACAGTTTTCTGGTGCTGTGACTCAGATCTAGAACCTGGTCTAGATCCCTGATTAAGTAAAGAGCACCCCAACATCTGAACCTTCTCTAACTGAACTCAACCCTGTTCTGCGGCCTGCGCTCCTTTCTTCTGCCCATGTTCTGCCTTCAGCAACAGCCATTTCTATCCACGTGGATTGTAACTTTCCACTTTTTGTCGGAATCTACAGAGCAGAATCTGCCAGAGACTTCCAATCCCAGAGAAGAGGTGTACCTGCCCTCCAAGCTGCCTGCTGTAGTGGTGCCTTGCTGCCTGTCTGCCGGATCAAGTAGTAAGGAAAGGACCAGTCATGCACACTGGCATTGCCTGCTTGTAGCTAGTGGGGAGTGTTCCTAGTATCTGAAGGAGCATGGTAACACTGAGGGTAGGTCAGTGTACCCATTCAGTCAAACCAGGTCCCACTCCCACAATGGTTAGGCACTAGTGCATTGCCACTGTTCGAGGAGGATTTGCACAACCACACAACATTACACAATTGTATTGCCAAATTGAAGGGTGTACCTTTCCAGATAATCTACTCAACTATGCATAGCCTCCAGATCGCAACCCCATATTGTATCCACTGTTTGCTATTGACCCCAGATGTTCCTGAGGAGAGGGGTAACCTACTCTGTAACAAACGTACCTTCTAGGCCCATACTGGATCATAGGTAGCTCTGGCTCATTGATAAACGTTTGGACTGGTCCACCTGGAACCTTGTTTTAGAGCACGCTACCTGTGTCTTAATTCAGTTTAATAGTACAAGGGCCACCTAGTCTGTACCAAACTCATCTCCTAGACATTCACTAGGAGTGAACAAGAGTAGTAGAGGGCCCAACCTCACTCACTTACCCAGTTTGATTGTATCCTTATCCTGGTCATGAGAGCTGTGCATTTCTTTAGGAGCAGAATAGTGGGCCTCTAGAGATTGTCTTTGCCTAGAACTCTTTTGTGCTAGTTTCCAGGTCTGGCGGAATGAAAGGCAACCGCAAGCACAACTCAGAGTTTGCTGGACTGGTAACAACGGCACCGGCAAGCATACCGGTACCGTTGTTACCGGACCGGCAACCTCGTAATGAGGCCCACTGTCTACTTCTTTCTTCTCAGGCAGATTTTGAAGTTCCATTTCTATGATCCAGTTATCCTTGGTCATAATGGTGGCCAACTGGTCTGCGGAGACAAGTGTCCTCAGCAACTGGCACATGTCAGCCAGAGAAGGGTCAAAGGTGGATATCACATCCCTCAGGAACACCAAATTCCTGAGGTCTCTTCCTAATATTGGGGAACTGTCCCTTTAGGCTGAGTATCTCCGCTGGGGACCAGGGCTGCTGGACCGTGGCTAATGTGAATGCCTGGTGGGCAGCAACAGACCTCATGGGTGCTACCACCCCCTCTCCTGCTCTTCTGAAGAGGATGAAGAGTCTGTGTCAGAATCCCTGGCCTTGTCAAACAGGTAATTAACAACATTTGTCTCCCTTACTTTGGGGCTGGACAGGGCGTGGGCCAGGAAATCCTTGGCTAACCCTGGATCCCCTACCCTCTTGGAGTACTGCTCTATAGCAGTGTTTTCCACCCCATACTTTTGACAGTTGGTCTGGTCCTCCTAGTCTCTACGCAAGGGGAAAGGGGGCTGACATATGCGCCTCCAACCACTGATGGGCTTGCGCCTGTTTAGAGGTTGGCACTAGGTGTAACGCAGGGGATGGGGAAGCAAGGACCTGGTCAGTAGACCTGGTAGCCATGGCCTGGGTATTCAGACCAGGAGCCTTAGGAGTGGAGGAGACTATAGGGGGCGCAGGTGCAACAGGGTCAGACAGTACAGAGGCTGACGCAGCAGGGGAATACACAGAAGGGGCAGAGATTGGGAAGGGAGCAGAATAGCTGTGTGGGGGAGTTAGCACAGACAAATCTAAGACATCCTCTGGGGAAGAAGGATTTACTGGGGGTAACACTTGAAACAGGCAGGGGTCACACCTATAACTAGGGTCATTTCTCATCTTCTTCTCTAGATTATGCTGTTCTAGCTTTTCCTCTAGAGTCACTTGTATTTTCAGCAACTTCTTCCTGGCCACAGACAGACTTTATTGGGACTACAATGTGTAGGCCTCTCACTACTTAACTGCTGAGCTCCCTTTCTGCATTTTAAGAACCTCACACACCACAGCTAGGTCATCAAAGGACCCTTCTAGGGGCTAGACCAGTAGGTTCTGGTCCTTGGTCTGTTTCTGCCATACTGGCATTCATTTGACAATATGCATGCCATTTACTGTGACAATGAGGGCCACAGGGAAATCAGCAGAAAGGCTCACTCCCTGGCCTGTCCTGCTGGAATGAAAGGCGCCCGCAAGCACAGCAAGCCTGGAGCACTGGCACTGTTATGGGGGGCCAGAATACTGCAGTAATGGCCCATTCACTGGTGCCGGATGTTATTGCCGGCATGGAGGTAGCCTACCTCCAACCTCGTAATGATGCCCAGTGACTCCAGCTAATCCTGCGCTGT
The DNA here is from genome assembly GCF_040938575.1 of Ambystoma mexicanum. Lineage (NCBI taxonomy): Eukaryota > Metazoa > Chordata > Amphibia > Caudata > Ambystomatidae > Ambystoma > Ambystoma mexicanum. Next base: position 350,247,542 of record NC_090922.1, read on the forward strand.
CCCGAAAGGAAATTGCAAAAGCCATAGCAGAACTCTACCCTGCAGTCACTGATTTTGAAAGGATCAAATCATGTAAGCAGCATAACAATGAGGATATGGCTGAGTATCTTGAAAGGGTAAAGCAGGTCTTTAAGCAATACTTTGAGATGGATGTCCTTTTAAGACAGCTTGGCCTGATCATCGCCCAGTTTGTAGAGGGTCTACTGACAAAGGCCAGCACAGACATCAAGCGGAAGTGCGTGTGGGGTGGGACAGCATGTCCTATTCCAGCATCTTGGCCCAAGCCAGGCACTAGTGCAGCCAGCATTGGAAGGAGCAGGAGGACACTAAGGATAGAATCATTCAGCTGCAGGCTGATGTGGCCACTGCTGCTGCTATGCCTGCATCCCCAGACCCAGATGAGACTGCCCTCCAGATGGTGCACACGCCCTACAAGGGCCAGTATGGTGCTTATTGAGGGCAGCATGGATTTAGCAGGGGAGTTAGAGGGACATGGGGAATCATTCACCTCTTCCAGATGCCCCCTCAGAACCCTCAGCACATGCCTCAACCTGTCCCCAGCCAGTATCCACTGCAGCCCAGAACCCATCCCAGTTAGGTCCCCTCGTTCATCAGAACTAGTGCAACTATTGTAAGGAATGGGGCCCTGGAAGTACAACTGTCCTCAGCGGATTCAGCATTAGCAGAATAAGGCCACATCTCTGTCTGCTCAGGACTAATCACAACTACCTGCACCATACCTGCCTGGTCCCTTTCAGCTACCCAGTCAGCCTAGACCCCCAAGTCATAATGCTGGTACTGGCCCAGCACCCCAACTGGGACAATCCCTGACCAGATCCCAGACCAATGACTCTCATCCCCCAGTCAGCAGTCAGAGCAGCCAGGTTGACTCTTCTGGCACCGTCTTGCAACCCAGGTACAGGCAGCCAGGTCAGAGTTCCTTCCAGTTAACTCAAGCTTGATGGGTACAGGACCCAGACAAAGTACCCCCGGTACCTCAACCACTCCCCCTAACCATCCCCTTCTCATCCAGTGGCCCGTACATGACAGAACAGGTAGGTAACAAGTGAAACAAGATGCTGGTGGACATGGGAGCCACCTTCAGCACACTGAGGATGGGGAAGTTCCCGGAAGCCTCTGTGTCTGGCCGGATTGTCACAGCTGTAGAAGTAGAGGGCATCCCTGTCACCTTGCCCAATAGGGTTAGTCTGGGTCCACTGACTAGCACACAGGCCATGTTGAGCACAAATCTGCTCGGGATGGATTTTCTGGGAAAAGTGCAGTGATCTTTTGAAAAAAGGGTCGAGGCACCCTCTACGCCTCAGACAATCCTGATGAGTTCTTCACAGACGTTTGAAAAAACAAAGCCCAAACTGAGGAATTCAGAAATCTCTGCCCTCCTTCGCTGATATGGTTTTGATGTAGGTGGATGAGCAGAACCTGGCTGCAGTGCCGGACACCCTGTGGGCCCGTGATAGCACAGAGGTGGGGCTGATCAAATTCGCTCCACCCATGTGTGTTCAGGTGATCCCTGGTTCCTTTCTGCCCTGGATTACTGGTACCCTGTAGGCCAGAAACTGAAAAAGCACTGGTTCTTGTCAATAATGCCTTGTTAAGACAGGACATGCTAGCTGTGGCACAGTCGCCTGCTAATACCACCATCATGGTACTGCAGAACCCCAATTCTAACACCTATCACCGGGTTCAGGACCTCAGACCCATCAACCTTATAGTGGAACCCCTGACAGCTGTCATCCCAAATCCTGCCACACGCAGCTGCCATCACTGTGACTGCTTCCCATTTCAGTGTCATCGATCTTTGCAGTGCCTTCCTCAGTGTCTCTCTGCATACAGACTCCTGGTATCTTTTATCCTTTTCCCTTAAGGAGTGAACAGATAATTTTGAAAGAATGCAATGGGCTATATATATGCCCCTACAGTGTTCTCCCAAATTCTCCACCAGGGCCTCTTGCAGATAGTGCTTCCCGGCTCCAGCAAGCTTTTGATCTAAGTGGATAATCTGCTGTTCTGTGGAACTGTGCACATGGTTCATCTGCTCATTGAGCTGGCTAGTAGGGGCCACAAAACAGAGGTGAACTTTCTGGGACATATCATCATCAAGGGCTGCAGGTTCCTACAGGATCTAGGAGAAGTCGGATACTGCCCGAAGTGGATATGTGATTATGCCATCTTAGTCAGACCACTGCAGCAGGCCATCCTGTCAGATCAGCTAGACCCGTGCCTTGGGCCCCTGAGCAAAGGGGAAGCTTTTGAATCAGTAAAAGTAGCCCTATGCTGTGGACCTGCATTGGGCTTGCCTGACTTCAAAAACCACTTCGTCCTCTACTGTCATGAGAGGAAAGGAATAGCTTCAGGGGTACTGCTTCAAGATCATCGTGGTGTACTGCATTCTCTAACCTACTGCAGCACTCCGCTTGACCCTGTCGCTGCTGCCCTACCCCCATGTCTGCTTGCTGTTGTTCTGTGTCCCTGGTTCTGAAGACTAATAATATTGTCCTGGACAGTGAACTTCGCATTAGGGTACCCCACTCAGTGCATGCTCTCTTGACGCATAGCAGGAACAAACATCTTTCTCCAGCCTGCAAACTGAGATATGAAGAGGCACTTTTTGACAATAAAAGCATCTCTGTAGAGAGGGATCCTGATTTCAACATTGCCTCCATAGTGCCAGCATGTGATGAGTACTTTGAAGAACATGACTGCCTCCAGGTAGTCCATCAGCAGGTTACTGTCTGCCCTGAACTGTCTGACACTCCAATCCCTGGGGCCCATACACTATTTGTGGATCCGCCCAATGGACAATGTCTGATGGGTTCTCATATCCGGTTACGCCATTGTGTCCTGGAATGAAGTGAACAACACCTTCACTGTCCTAGAAGCAGAGCACATCTCCCCCCCTTGTTCTGCTCAAGTCGCAGAGTTTATAGCCCCACTACAGCCTGCACACTGATATCAGAGAAACAGGTCAAAATATTGACTGACGGTTGGTATGCACTAGGCATGTGCCTTGACTTTGGCATGATCTGAGGAGAAAGGAGATATCTCACTTCAGCTGGGACCCCCATCAGGAATGCTTCCCATGTTGCTGCTCTTTTATATGCTTTACAGTGCATGATCTAGATCAGACCAGAACATCCTGAAAAGTAACAGGCAACAACTTGGAAGATCCGACAGCTAAACAGGCTGCCCAAAGGACCCCTTAGAGGACACAAGTAATGGCTCTCATTCTCTCCAATTTACCAGTACAAGATCCTATAGCGGAACTGATAACATTGCTACACACATTGTAGAATGCCCTAGGGACACAAGAGCCAGAAGAAATTAAAAGGCTAAAGTGCACCCAGGATGAATCAGGTGTCTTGCGGTGTCCGTAAAGGAAACCAATTGTTCCAACGTTTGCCAAGGAATACCTGATTTGCCTGGCACACACCACTGCACACGCGCGTAGCGATACCATCACTAGCTATATAAGGAGTACTTGGTTCAACCCAGGGGTGGGAAGGAAATCAAAACACTTTGTCCATCAGTGTCACATCTGCCAGCTTCATAACTTTGGTGAGTCAGTGAAGCTTGCCCCTGGCGCCACCCACCAGCCCCCTGTTGGGCCCTGGTATCAGATCCAAATGAATGTCATAACACTGCCACTTGTGGGTAAGTACCGGTATGCTCTGGTCCTTGTTGACATGTTTAGTGGATATGTGGAGGCCTTCCCATGCATACATGATGACGCTATCACAGTAGCCCGAAGATTACTTAGGGACATATGTCCAATGTGGGCAGTGGCCTCTGTGCTTTCTAGTTACAGAGGCCCACATTTTGCCAACCAGGTGATGTCTTATATGTGTGAGGGCATGGGGATTGACCAGAAGCAGCATGTACAATACAGACCACATAGCTCGGGGGAAACAGAAAGGAAGAATGGGGAGCTCAAGAACAAGCTGGCAAAAGTGTGCACACAGACAGGACTAAGTTGGCAAGACACGTTGACCCATGCCCTCATGTACTTGAGATGTATACCCAGTCACTTTGCTGAACTCTCTCCCATTGATTTCTTGATGGCAAGACCAATTCCCATGCTGGCTGCAGCTCCTCCATCTGTGAACAGGTTGCCTTGAACACTGACTGATGATTCAGTTGTGGCATATTTCAAACATCTTACTTCAGTAGTGAGACAGATCTACCATCAGGTCAGTGAGGCCCAACCTGTGCCAGCCTAGCAAAAAATAATTTTAGTGCAGGAGGGAGACTTAGTGATGCTCGAGGACTTTGTGAAATAGTCTGCAACCCAGTTGGAAGGGACCATTTATCCTTATGACCATGTACATAGCTCTGGACAAGCAAGGTGTAAAGTACTGGGTTCACCAACCCATGCCAAGAATGTGAGGCACCCTCCTGCTCCAGAAGTACACCCCCCGGTGCTGCCTTCTATAAAGCTGAGTATTGTCCTCCACCTCACCCAGCCCTGTTGGGTCAGGGACATGACTCAGTGGAGCCCCATTATAACATGAGGCCCAGGAAATAGCCCGTACCCTGTGCTACAAAGGACGCCGCACCCCAGAGAATGGATTATTTTTTATTCCCAAAAAGATGTGATATTTTTGATATATTTGAACTTTGATGTTTTTGGAACTGTGATATTTTTAGACTGATCTTTTGAACTGTGATTTTTGTTGCACTTTGATATTTTGCATAACTCAGAATTTCAAATTTTACATTTTATATTTTGGATTTTAATGTTGAAGGATAATTTTGGCATTTTTGAATTTTGATATTTTTGAATGTTGATATTTTTGACTTTTGATTCTTGAATTTTGGGTTTCAATGTTTAGTTATTGAATGTTGGTTCTGAATTTTTAATTCATATATTTTATTTCTGAATTTAGATTTTTTAAATCAGATTTTATGAATTTTGTTGTTCTTTTGAAGTTTGATATCTCTTTGAAAGCGGATATTTTTGAAGTTCAATATTTTAGAATTTTGTCATGTATGAATTGCAGTATGTGTAATATGATATGTTTGGAGTTCAATTTGTGTGTTTGGTGTGATAGTTCTGCTTTGAATGTCTCCTAGTCTCTGATTGTGACTGTCTTACAGCTGTAGTGTACAGAGCTCACTTTGCTTCAACCCTTTAACTGCTATGGGTCCCCCCCCCAGTGCCAAGGCCTTTTTTGGTGATTTCGGTATGTCGCCATTCCATGCCTTGTAACTTTTTTGTTACATGAGATATCTCTGCCAAATTTGGCCCCTTTTTTTACCACATGTATGCGGTCGTAACGCCACCCAAGAATCCTAGGTAGGGAGGTGAGAGAAAATAACGAAAAAGGGCAAAAATGTGGGTTTTTTTCCAAAAAGCCAATAAAATGATGCACAAAGAAGCCTGTGTTTTTTTCCTTGTAAGAGCTAGGAACAAATGGTTTGCTGTGCTGAATTCCCCAATTTCCTGGCTTTCATGAACAACTTGAGTGGAAATGAAAACAAAATATGTTGATGTAGTTGTCAACCTTTTTGTGAGAGGTAGGCGATTTTGGCCATTTTTGCCAATAGGACATGCGTGAACGGAATAGAAGAAAAAGGGTAGGAAAGCTGAATTGGAGGGCAGAAAGGCATACATTTCTGAAAAGTAGACGAAATTCCAAGTTTAGGAAGGGTTGATTTGCGCAGGTAAGGCAACAACTAGGTAGGGGAAAAATCCATAGTTTGGGGAAAAAGCAGGAAAATGATTAAGAATAAAGGTATGTGGTGGACATGTTTGGCCTGGTACGGCAATGGCTTCTATGAATTTTGAGAAAAACAATGCTCCGCTACATTTCCCCAACTGTTGCAGTTAGGAAATCACACATTCTTTGTAGTGTTTCACAAAACAAGCAATACCACAAGCCAAAAGCTGAGCCATGGTACACAGGAGTTTTATGCGTACAACCTGAACAGAAGTACTTAGCATGTGTAAATAAGGAAAACCAATGTGGTGAGGAACGGCAAGCATACATTTTTTGAAAGAGCACAGGCAGACCTTTTCAAGGGTAGGTGACTTGTGCAGGTTACAAAAGTGTATTGTGCCTAAAACAGCGACTACATTTACGGCACATTTGGGAAATGAAAGGGGTGTGTGACAAAGGGCACCAGCAAATGGGTGGAAATGTTATGAAAACCACGCAAACACAACAAATGTCATACCTTCCCACAGGTGTCCTGACGAAAAAGGTACTTCACATGTGTGGGTGCAGTTACCTGGGCGCCAAGGGCAAAGCCGAAAACGCAGCTAACCCCAAGTCTTTTCAGACAGCAGAATTTGTGGAATTCTGCTCAAGCTCACACCATACAGACCTATAACGACAGTCCCTTTCCTTCTCAAAATACTAGACTGAGTGGCACACAGCCAAATCCAACTATACCTGGAAACAAACTCCATCCTAGATAACAGACAGTTAGGATTCCGTAAAGGCCACGGAACAGAGACTGCTCTTCTGGACCTAAAAAAACAAATAACGAAGATACTGGGCACAGGTAAACCTGCCCTCCTCCTTCACCTCTCAGCGGCGTTCAACCTAGTGGACCACAAAGCTCTCACTGCACACCTCTCTCACTCAGCACATTTCTCAGACCAAGCCACTTCATGGATAACATCCTTTTTACAAGGCAGGGCCATGAAAGTCTTCTCTAACACAGCCAATGCAACACCATCCATAATACACTGCGGTGTCCCACAAGGATCTTGTACAGCACCTATGCTGTATAACCTCTTTACAAAACCTCTTTTCGATAAACTGGATGCACTTGGGATCGCATACACCAACTATGCAGACGATACCCAAGTGTTCCTTCCCCTAACAGGCTCACATCACACAGACGCCTTAGCTCTAAAACATATATACGCCACCATTCAAGCCTGGATGGCCACTAATGGCCTATGTATTAACGGGGATAACACTGAGATCCTGATTCTCGGCCAAAGGTCCACACTTGCCAAGCTACATAGTCTCTATGTCAATTTTAACATTGACAACTGCACCATCCCAGTCCTATCTTCTGTGAAAATGCTACGGGTCTACATGATTGCAACTCTGTCTATGAATAAACAGGTTAGTGCCATTGTCTCCACATCTGCATTAAGCGCCAAATTCATCAACGCCTTCAAACCATTCCTAACCAAAGAAAACTGTCTATCAATAGCAAGAGCTACCATAGGCGCAAAACTTGACTATGGTAACGCTCTCCTAGCTGGCACCTCTGAAAAAAACCTAAACAGACTTCAGGTCACTAAAAATAACGCACTGAGAGCAGCCTAAGCATCTCAAAAAGGGAGCACATCTCACAAATAAGACAATCCGTTCACTGGCTCCCGGTCAAAGAACGTATCCCTTTCAAGATTCTTACTACAACCCACAAATGCATCCACTGCACTGCACCTTCCTATCTTTCAGACACTCTCCACAGACCTGCTTCATCCAGACCCACCAGACTATTCTATACCAACCAACTTACTGTACCACGTATCAACAAGACTACAGCGGGAGGACAAGGATTCCCCTACATAGCACCTAGACTCTGGAACAATCTCCCCCACGCTCTAAGAGCAGAAAGCTCACTCATAGCCTTTAGAAAAAAACTCAAAACTTCTCTCTTTAACTAAACCACCACCACCTACAGCCAAACATTTACACAATGCTAATGTTTTCTCAATCCTGCATGTTTTTGTCTCCATGTTGTAACTAAGTCCCTCTATTGCTGTAACCAGCACCACAATGCCTCAGGGCTGCTTCTGTGTGCTCAACAAATATGAATAAATAAATAAATATGGGCCTTGGGTGTCCACGCCACCAAGGAAAACAGGGAACCCCACGCATTTCCGAAAAGAGGACACCCGTGGGAATTCTCAAAGGTCTGAGTTGCACAAATTGGCACAGAATTTATTACCCAGAGACCCCAGAAAAGTCTGAGTCACAAGCTTTCTTTGCACAGAACAATCAGTCTGCTCTTGGTCAGCCCAAATTTTGATACAACTCAAAGGTTGTTCAGCTCAGCTGTAGTTGAGAGCACAGTCCACCATTTTAGGACACAAAGCAAGAGTTAAAATCAAAATGGCGGATGATTCTTAAAATGGCAGCAAAGTTGATCAGAAATCGGAGCATTTCAAACACTATTTTCTGTGCAACGCGAATGGGCTTAAGCCAATATTCATGACAAGGCGGTATAATACAAATACAGTTTAACAAACCCTCCTTTTGGCCTAAGCCAAGAGCATTACTCAAACATTCACTTTATATGAACCGGGGACTCACTTGCCACACCTGAAAAGGAAATGAAGACACTCCTGAAAAAACAAAGAAATGCAGCCTCCCTGAAGATTGATGGAGTCATTAAAATGTGAATTTGAAGGAGAAGTTAATGCAGGAAAACTTGATTGGCAACAGAGCGCGCGTCTTGTCACTAATTCTTAAACATTGTTCCAGGAATTCAGGGCTCAAAAGGCAGCAGCAGCAGGGCCATCATGCCTTACAATGGAGACCCACAACCATGGCATTCCCCCTCCCCCCATCAAGGGGAAGATTTGTGCTATGGAGGGAGTTGTTTCCAGCCACCTGCAAGAAAATTTAAGTGCGAAAAATACAAGTACCAGAATCCTTAGAGTCAATTAACTTGCCACACCTGAAAAGGAAACTAAGACAAGCCTGAAAAAGCAAAGAAACACAGCCTCCCTGAAGATCGATGGAGTCATGAAAATGTGCGTTTGGAGGAGAAGTTAATGCAGGAAAACTTGACTGGCAACAGAGTGCGCGCTTTGTCCCTAATTCTTAAACATTGTTCCAGGAGTCCCGGGCTCAAAAGGTAGCAGCAGCAGGGCCATCATGCCTAACAATGGAGAGCCACAAAGTTTTTTCCCTTACCCCATCAAGGGGAAGATTTGTGCTATGGAGGGAGTTGTTTCCATCCACCTGCAAGAAAAATTAAGTGCGAAAAATACAAGTACCAGAATCCTTACAGTCAATTAACTTGCCACACCTGAAAAGGAAATGAAGACACGCCTGAAAAAGCAAAGAAACACAGCCTCCCTGAAGATTGATGGAGTCATGAAAAGGTGCATTTGGAGGAGAAGTTAATGCAGGAAAACTTGACTGGCAACAGAGCGCGCGCCTTGTCACTAATTCTTAACGATTGTTCCAGCAGTCCCGGGCTCAAAAGGCAGCAGCAGCAGGGCCATCATGCCTTACAATGGAGAACCACAGCCTTTGTTTTCTCTCCCTCCCCCCATCAAGGGGAAGATTTGTGCTATGGAGGGAGTTGTTTCCAGCCACCTGCAAGAAAAATTAAGTGTGAAAAATACAAGTACCAGAATCCTTAGGGTGAGTTAACTTGCCACACCTGAAAAGGAAATGAGGACATGCCTGAAAAAGCAAATAAACACAGCCTCCCTGAAGATTGATGAAGTCATGAAAATGTGCGTTTGGAGGAGAAGTTATTGCAGGAAAACTTGACTGGCAACAGAGCGCGCGCCTTGTCACTAATTCTTACACATTGTTCCAGGAATCCCGGGCTCAAAAGGCAGCAGCAGCAGGGCCATCATGCCTTACAATGGAGAACCACAACCTTTGTTTTCTCCCCTCCCCCCATCAGGGGGAAGATTTGTGCTATGGAGGGAGTTGTTTCCAGCCACCTGCAAGAAAAATTAAGTGCGAAAAATACAAGTACCAGAATCCTTAGAGTCAATTAACTTGCCACACCTGAAAAGGAAGTGAAGACACGCCTGGAAAGGAAACAAACACAGAATCCCTGAAGATTGATGGAGTCATGAAAACGTGCGTTTGGAGGAGAAGTTAATGCAGGAAAACTTGACTGCCAACAGAGCGCGCGCCTTATCACTAATTCCTAAACATTGTTCCAGGAGTCCCAGGCTCAAAAGGCAGCAGCAGCAGGGCCATCATGCCTTACAATGGAGAACCACAACCATGGCTTTCCCCCTCCCCCCATCAAGGGGAAGATTTGTGCTATGGAGGGAGTTGTTTCCAGTCACCTGCAAGAAAAATTAAGTGTGAAAAATACAGGTACCAGAATGCTTAGAGTCAATTAACTTGCCACACCTGAAAAGGAAATGAAGACACGCCTGAAAAAGCAAAGAAACACAGCCTCCCTGAAGATTGATGGAGTCATGAAAACGTGTGTTTGGAGGAGAAGTTAATGCAAGAAAAATTGACTGGCAACAGAGCGTGCGCCTTGTCACTAATTCTTAAACATTGTTCCAGGGGTCCCGGGCTCAAAAGGCAGCAGCAGCAGGGCCATCATGCCTTACAATGGAGAGCCACAACCATGGCTTTCCCCCTCCCCCCATCAAGTGGAAGATTTGTGCTATGGAGGGAGTTGTTTCCAGCCACCTGCAAGAAAAATTAAGTGCGAAAAATACAAGTACCAGAATCCTTAGAGTCAATTAACTTGCCACACCTGAAAAGGAAATGAAGACACGCTTGAAAAAGCAAAGAAACACAGCCTCCCTGAAGATTGATGAGTCATGAAAACGTGCGTTTGGAGGAGAAGTTAATGCAAGAAAACTTGACTGGCAACAGAGCGCATGCCTTGTCACTAATTCTTAAACATCTTTCCCAACATTATGCTGTAAGCATACCATGCAATTTTGGACAAGTCGCTTAGCAACTTTCGAGATATTTACAGTAACCCAGACAGGCTCTAATAGTTTACAAATCTTTTTAGCACATATGTGAGTTGGACCGTGAGCCATCGTAACCATAGCAGTGACATAAGCATCGGGCAGCATCCATTTTTGTTTTCCATCTACCCAACAACCTTCCTCATCTAAACTTGCTGAACCCTCAGCCCACTGTTTAAGTTCGTCTGGAGTGTCATCAGCCTGAATTTATTTTATGCAACCAATTCCTATGTCTATCACACAAGTGTTAGTGACCCCTTTCGTTATATATATACATTTTGGAATGCAAATTGGTGGCAGTCTGTTTGGCTATCCTGTCAGCAAAAGCGTTTCCTTTCCCCACATCATCTGTTACTTTCTGATGTGCTGTGCACTTCATTATTGCTAACTGAGTAAGAAGCGCAAGTGCTGAAAGTAGCCGAACTATCAAAGTGCCATGTTGTGTCTTAGTTCCATGCGAGGCCAAGAAACCTCTCTCTGCCCATAATCGACCGAAGTTGTGAACCACCCCAAAGGCATACTAACTGTCTGTAAATATATTCACACTGAGCCCTTCGGAAAGTTCACAAACTCGAGTCAATGTAATAATCTCTGTGGGCTGCGCAGAGTTATGCGGAATTCTTTTGGTCTCCACAACAGTGCTCAATGCAATGATTGCGTAAGCAGCAGTGGATGTACCATTCGGGAGTTTGAAGCAGGAGTCATCGCAAAACAGCTTGCCTTGTGGGTCTTTTAATGGTGTATCACTTAGATCAATTCTGCCCTTAGTCTCTTGTTCTGTGGTATAGAGGCAGTCATGTGACATTTTTTAACTCCAATCAGTTTCTTGCGGAAGAGGCAATAGTTTGGCCGGATTTAATGAGCAACATCTCTTCATTTGGAAATGCGGTGCAAATAGAATCAGCTCGTACCTTGTAAGTCGTGCTGATGTGAGATGTTGCATCTGCGTTCTGTTTAATAGAACGTCTACAGAGTGAGGTACTATCACAGTTAAGGAGTGACCCAGAACCATACCCTCACTTTGTTTTACAGATGCATCAGCAGCAACAGCTCTCAAACATCTCGGCAAAGCGCATGCAACAGGGTCAAGCGTGGAGGAAAAATAACCACACAGTCTGTTCTTTCCTCCATGTTCCTGCGTTAACACAGCCAAAGCGCATCCATCGCATTCATGCACATACAACACAAAGGCCTTGACGTAATTTGGTGTGCCCAAAACTGGTGCTGAACACAACGCAGCCTTGAGCAGATCAAAAGCTTTCTGGCAATCCATGTTCCACGGTAAAGGCAAAGAAATGCCCTTCTTTGTCAATGCCAACATTGGTTTCATCATTTATGAAAAGTTAGGGATCCACTGTCTACAGTATGAAACCATGCCTATCAAGGCTCTGACCTCTTTCTGTGTATTTGGGACAGATATGCTAGAGATGCTTTGTATCCGTTCAGGTGTCAGTCTTCTCCCCTCCTTTGACAAGACATAGCCTAAATAGGCGACCTCCTGTCGACAATATTGAAACTTTTTTAATGAAGCCTTTTGCCCATGTTCTGCTAGATTGATAAGCAGCAACACGGTGCCCTCCTTGCAAGCAACTTCGGAATCTACATCTAAAGGGAGATCATCAACATACTGCAACAATATACAGGTGGAGGGCAACTCAAGTGTATCAAGCTGTTCCTTCAAAGCTATACTATAAATGCTTGGACTCTCAGTGTAACCTTGTCAAGAATTGTGAAACAGAAGTTCGTTGAGGTGAAATCATCAAATGCACTCCATCCAGAGAACCGTAAATCACAGCATTCAATTCTTTCAACAGATTCAACCCCAACACATTTTTGCCACAATTCATTGTCAAAAGAAATGGATATGAATCGGTGAATGTCCCCAGTGAAATTGGTACCGGCTGAGAGACCGGACTAACCACTGGCATACCAGAGAACCCTACAGAAATGTTGTTCTGCCCTGACAGTGGAATATCTGGAACCTGTGAATGATCAACCAAACACTTCTGAGCTTCTGTATCTATCAAAAACAGATGCTTCCTATTCCCCACCTTCAGCTCAACTTAGGGCCCTTTCTGATCGACAGGAATAGGTACTGGTTCCAGACTCTGCTTCGGGCTGTCCTAACAGAACAGTACACCATCCAATGTATGATCCTCAGAAAAATAAACAGTCGAAAGATTATCAAAAATATTCCCATTGTTAGCACTATGCTGCTGACTATCTTGTGAAAATGACTTTTGATTGTGAGCGTACTGACTTCTACCAGGACCCCCTATCCCAGGACGGCCTCTGGATCGTCTACCCATGGCACCATATGTGTTATTTGATCGCTGCTGAAGGATCGGGCATTCTGCTCACCAATGACCTTCTTGGCTGCAATAAACTCATTGGTTCATGTGTACAGGACCAATTTGCGCATTACTCTGTGGTGCAAACTGACCTCTAAACTGTGTATTCCCACCTCTGGTTCCTCTTACTATTTGTTGCAACAATACTTTTGTCTTCAAGTCTCCCTTCTTCTTTTCTATCTTCTCTTTTTCAGTATTAACCCTATTCTCATAATACTGAGCCATGTGCAATACTTCAGACTGAGATTTAGCTTGCCAGGCACTTTCGGAAGTCATAATTTGTGATTGGATATTAGGCAAACAATCCACGCACAAATTTGTCTACAAACAGCCTTTTTCCTGACTCAGTACTTAAGTCCTGACCGCTAAAATCCGAAAACACTTGTTCTAACTGATTAAAAAAATTCAGTAGCACCCTCAGATTTCCCATGGATACAAGCTGTAAACTTGTCCCAAACTATTCTTCTCTCTGGAACCAAAGTTTTCAATTTAGTTACTATTCTGTCTGGCAGTGTAAATATCACCTGTGGCAGTTTCTCACCAGCCTTCCTTTCTCCATCTATCCATACTAAGTTAACCTTTGTGTCACCCAGGCAGGGAATAACAAGTCTATATCACCCAGCGTGAAAACTGATGACTGCAAGACAGGTTCAATTTCTTCATTAAATCCTGTTGGGTTTTTCCCAATATCTGGAATAGTCTGTCTAATGGTGTTTACTTCCTGTCCAGAAAATGGGACATGAAAAAACTGTGAGACATAATGAGCTTCAATGGTACTGGCTGCTAGCTGGAATTTCTACTTTAGGAGCAAATGTCGGAGGAACCTCCCTCATTGGCAATTGAGAAGTAGGCAATTCTGAATGTTCATTAAGCAACAAAGCTAAATCAAGTGACAAAGTAGCCAAAGCAGTATCGGGCGAAAATGCTCTCTTATAAATGACCATCAAATCTGCGGGACAGCAAACATTTTTCTTCGTAAAGTCATCCTGTAGGTACTCTACCATTACCTGTAACACTTTCCTTTGCATAGCAGTAGCATACTGACTAAACGTGTCATACACTTCAATGGGAGAAATTGAAACATCCGAAATCCATCTAAGCGCGTCTCTTGTGCAAATACGCGTCTCTTCACTCATTGGTTTACATAAAGGCAGGCATTTTTTCTGCACATATGAGGCTTCCACTTTATTACCATCTATTTCATCATTCTGTAACCAATCTAACTCCCTCTTAAACTCAAATACCCTCTCAACATGCTCATGTACTTTCTCCGCAGTGTCCCTTGAGCAAGCTAGGACATTCGAATCCCTCAACCCCTGTGGGACATTCATGTCCGTCAAATCACTCCAAATATCAGCCAAATGCGTTCCCATCCCCTCTATCAAAATATTCTATTTTTTATTTTTATTTTTTAATTTTTTTTATTTTATTTAAACAGATTGTGTGGTTTCCTTATTTGAAACCTTTAACCTGAGCATGTCCGTTCTTTCATCATGATTCTTTGTTTGGTATACAGTATCTTAGTAGCAGTGCTTGGTAGCATCTTATTAGTCCTGGGTTATGTTGTTGATCTCCTCTGGTTTCTTAAGGATTAAATCACTAATTTTATGAGTGCTAATGTCGTTTTCATTTTTTCTCCTTCTACAAGAGTCCTCCACCACTCATCGACATTCCTTGTGGTGTAGCTTATAAGGATGTCCCCCAAGCACTGCTCTCGCTCTTTCCTTAAACCGGTACACTGTAGTATGAGGTGTTTCAGAGATTCTATCTCTCCTTTTTTTTGCACATTCTGCAGCTTTCCCTGATGTCCAGCCTTTTTCTTCTTTGTAATATTTCTCCTGTTGGTAAAATGTTCAATCTGAATCTCAGGAAAAGGTCTCGGAAGTACCAATTGGGGAATAAAGTCAGATAGCTCGGGATCTGATTCAGTTTTCGTGGCTGGGCCCAGAAGTCTTCGTAACCTTTATATTTACAGTTATCTTCTTGGGTTTCGATCCAATCTGCCATGTATAGTTTCTTTTTAGTTTTGTTTGGGTTAATCCATAAGTCATCCTCTGACTCGCTGAGGTTCACTAGGATCCCTCGACATGACTTTTGCCAGTCTGTTAGGATTACATCAGATTGATCTTTTAGGGCTTTTTTCAACACCCCAAATCCACCCGTAGTGTTTTCCTCAAGACATTTCCGATAGAAACTTGGTGTCTTCCATACCACTATTGTTTTGAGTGATGTCAGAGCCAGCTCTCTTTTTATCTGCTGTATTGGGGCTGATTTAGGCAGCTGTAAAGCTTTCCTCCAAAACAGACCCTCCAGGATTGACCATGTTTGAGCTTGTAAGGGGATTGGTGATTCTACCCCATATGTTAGTATTGGCACCACTTTCATCCTATAAAAGGCTATTAGAGGTGATAAGGTAAATCTGCGGTATCTTTTACGCAGAATTCTCCCTTGGGCAGCTAGATTGGTTGCTTTTCTTTTTAGCCCAGCTATTCTTGGCGTATTGTTCTTCGTGTTGTCTATACAGACTCCTAAGTACGTGAATGCTTCGACTTCCAGGATTTTTTTGTTTCTCAGAGACCATCCTAGTTTTTTCCCTCTGGCTTTATTACCTCCTGGGCCTAACTTCAGAATTCTTGATTTTTCTGGGTTTATAACCAGGTCATTTGAGTCCACATACGACTGTAATGATGTAAGCTGTCTTTGCAAGCCGATTTGGGTTTGGTCCATCAGGACGATATCGTCTGCGTAAAGCAGTCTCCCAATCGGCGTTCCTGCTATTTTTGGTGGAATGCAGCGGGTGGACTCAAATGAATCTTCCAGATCTGACGTGAACAGGTTGTACAGTTCCGGTGCCAGCGGGCATCCTTGCTTTAAGCCCATTTTTATCTGAATTTCGTCTGTTAGTGTACCCGCTGTATCCAGTCTGACTCTGATGCTTGTGTCCGTGTACAAGTCCTTGATGTTCTCCACCAGTGACTGAGGACATTCCCAGTTTTCCATTTTCTTCCATAGTTTGGCTCTTTTTATGGTGTCGAAAGCTTTCGACAAGTCTACAAACGCGATGTAGATTCCTTGGTTTTTGTTCCTTTGAGTTCTGGCTTTCAATAAGTTAATCAGGAAAATGTTGAGTGCTGTGCCTCTCCCCTTCACAAAACCCGATTGCCAAGGATCACGACGTCCACTTTGCTGTACCCAGTGGTTTAATGCTTTCAATAGTGTGGACGCAAAGACCTTCCCCACCACGTCCAGTAATGCAATCGGTCTGTAGTTGTCTGCTGATGTTCTGAGACCCTTTTTGAAAATAGGTACCACTACTGCCTTTCGCCAGGAATCCGGGATTTTTTCTGTTGTTAATATGTAGTTGAATAGAAATTGAAGGAATTTGGCCCATTCACCTATGTTGCTTTTCAGTATTACATTCGTGAGCCCGTCGGGCCCTGGGGCTCTCGAGTCTTTCAATTTTTTCAGGATGTTTTCTATTTCCTCAATACTGATATCTATTACTGCCTCATTTTTGTTTGTCATTGATTTCCGCTTTGGGTCGATGTAAATTTCCCCTTGCAGCTGTGTATAATACTTAACCCATGATGAAGCACTTATATTCTATTTGGGAATACTTTCTTGGTCAGAAATCTCAGTTAAGACAGTTGATTTTTCACCTTCTTCTATATATTTCTTAGCCCATGCATACAATTCTCTTTTTCTAGCTTTAGATACTGTACTACGAGTCACTATTCTTGAATTAGCACTCGCCCCTTCAATCGCTACAAGTGGAGCAGAACCACTTGGAAAAGAAATTTCAGACAAATCTTGCACAATAGGTATTGGAGACACTACCACTGGTGGTAAAGACGGAATTAAGGGAATGGCAACTGTGGGTAAGAGCGAGGATGCAGAAGGGAAAGCAACAACAGGAAGAGGAGCAAAAGCTGGAGGAAAAGAAACAACAAGGGAGGAGGTGCAACAGGGGAAGAGGTAAAACAACAGGGAGAGTCACATAAGGAGGTGGTGCAGTGGCAACAGTCCTATGTTCATTCAATAGCTTATTGATCAGCTCGTCTGAGGTATGAAAATCCTGAGATGGATATATTTTCTGTACTCCAAGTTGAAAAACCCTATCCATACATCTAACTGATTCTGACTGTTTCTGTTGATCATACAGTAATGCTTTTTCAGTGTTAGATATATGTTGACGTGCATGTTTCTCTTTACTCTTAAGTCGCTGCATAGCTTCCTTTCTCCAATCCTTTATTACATCAAATGCTGCAGGCCTAGCCTTTCTCTTTAACAATATAGACTGTAAGTACTCAATACAGGCAATTTCTATACTACCATGAACTGGCCATTGAAATACAGAAGCATATCTTGCTTGTCTGTGCCAAATATCGGTAAATACAATACTATTGAGGCCATACTTACAGTACATTAAAGAAGCTTGTGAGCCAACAGGTGGCACCGGATGACCTTGTCGCAAAGATTGTCTGTCTCTGCGGAATAAACCCCTGAAACAGGCAGACAATTTCCCAGGCATGTCAGATTACTGAAACCTGGAGCACAGACGAATGTCTGACAAGTGTTTGAACTTTCATTGTCCTGTCGCATTCAAAGTTTTTCAAGCTGGCAATTCGCACCTACGTCTACTGGATTTATGGTGTATCTCCCTTCCTTTGGGAAATTTCATGGCTGGCAACTGGAATGACGGGTTTTTCTGAGAGTTTGCAAATCCATCCCATGTGTTTTAAACTGTTTAATTTCTTACTTTGGGTCTTGATTTAAACAAACCTGTGACAGAAGATAGCCTATGTGTGTATTATCACCACTAACATGATCCCTTTATATTGCTAAGTAAACAGGCTTTCATTAACAATTGAATTTCAAACAGGCCATTTTTTTCTCTTCAGTCAGCAAAGCCTGTTTTTCCACATGTGTTAAAAACTGCTAGCATTTCTTTCTTTAATTCAATTTGCAGCTCCTCAGATTACCCACAATGTCTTTGCAGCTGTAGTCATTTTCCTTGCAGCAGGAGTCTTGTCTAAAGTATAGATACATTTGCACTTGACCTGGCTCAAAGAGTTAAAAGTCTCTTTGAACTGCTGCACCGGGATACATTTTGGCAAGAAATTAATGCATATTCCTGTGCAAGTGTAAAAAAAAGTTGCTTGTTGATTTCTTTCGAATCTACTTTGACAGGACTTGTCATTCAGGAATTATGCCCGGTTTTTCTGAGGCACAATGAATTATCCTGGGCCTGGCAGGACCGTTTCCATCACAGTGGTTTCAGAATGCACAGATGGAAATAGCATAACACAGCATTTTGAAAGGGTGAAAAAGGTTTCATTTTGAAAGAGAATTGTTGGCTTTTGCAGCAAATAAGTGCTGCCTTTCCACTTGATTCCATATATATGTCTCAGAATACACTGGCACACTTTGTCAGTGGGTCCCCTTGTTCCATTTTGCCTGACGTGTGCTAGGCAGGCTGGTGCAGCCATTTTTTTTTGGTGCTGCAAAAAATGCAGTTTTGAGGCCCTGATGCGCACAGGAGCGAGCACTGCCAGTTGCAGTTTCTTGCACAAAAGCAGCTTAGTGATGTAGTGCAATGCCGTTGAGTGTGTCAATATATCACCCCCCGCCTTCTTCTTGGCTTCCAAGTCGATTGGGAGTCAGGAAAGTGAGATTTCTCCATGAGCCACAGCAGGATCCGGCAGGTATGAGTTCCTCTTCCATCAGAGAATGGTGTGTCCTGCTCCTCTTGTTGTCTCTGGTCAGAACGTGGAATGACACTCCTTGCTTTCCCTGGGATCTTGCTTTCATGGTGTGGAGTGACACTCCCGGATCTCCTTTGGTTTCTCTCTTCCAGGCTGCCGGGGCGGTCCTCCTTGGTTGTTAGATAGGCACAACCAGTATGAATCTATGACAGAGAACACAAACCGGTTATGACAATTTCCCAGTAACTTCCCACCAATTGGGTTGACAGCAGTGGGATACACAGGCATTTTATAATAACAATTGATAATGAAGAAAATACTCCCTGTTACATAATCATATCTATACATACTATCGGCTCCCTTCTGGTTCTTCTTTTCCTCATTCTCATGTTTCCGTTGTCTCCTCTGTTTGATTCTCTCTGGGCTCCTCAATTTGTTGCAAAGTGTGCCTAGGGTGACAGTTCTTTAGTTGATTAATATGGACCCATTTCTCTTCTGTCAATTCGCCTATGGGGATGCAGATCCTGTAGGTGACAGTTGAGATTTTGTCTACAATTTCAAAGGGTCCTGGCCAGCTCGGCAAAAATGTTCACTCTTTGGTCTGTTTCCTTTGGAAATTGTACAAGTAGACCCTGTCTCCTACTTGGTATTCCTTTTTGGTTGTTTTTAGATCATACTGAGTCTTCATCCCCTCTGCAGGTCTTTCTAGATTCCGCTGAGCATTCGCAAAATCATGTTGAAGGTGTTTTCTTAGGTTCTCAACATACTCATGAGTTGTGGGGGCATTAATCAGTGTCTGCACCTGTGTTCTATAGAGCAGATGCTGAGGTAGCACCATCCTTCGTCCAGTCATCAGCTCAAATGGAGACATCTTAGTTGCAGAAGAAGGTGTAGATATGATGGCCATCAGGACAAGCGGTAATTGGATGTCCCAACTTGTCCCAGAATCTGCCACAAACATTTTTTAAATGCTCACAATGGTTTTATTGTACCTCTCAACTCTACCACTAGAGGACCGCCGGTATGCAATGTGAAGTATCCTTTTTACCCCAAGTATCTCCCACATCTTTGTCATCACCTCGCTGGTGAAGTGACTACCTCGGTCTGACTCAATTCTTTGGGGTAAGCCAAAACGCGAGAAGATGTGATTGATCATCAGGGCAGCTGCTGTTTCTGCCTTGCAATTTGGGGCCGGGAGACATTCCACCCATTTGGTAAACAAGCATGTTACGGTTAACATGTACTTGCTCCCCCTAGAGGAGCGAATTGTGGGCCCTATGAAATCTATTTGTAAATCTGACCACGGCAGTGTCATCACCCTCTTCTGGAGGGGAGCTCGGTGAGTGAGTGAAGTCGGCTGTAATTGTGCACACACAAGACACCCCCTCAAATATTGGTCAAGGTCCTGCCCCATGTGTGGCCAGTATGCAACCTCTTGCAAGATTTCTAAAGTAGTGTGAAACCCCCGATGACCGGCTGTGGCTGCATCATGGGCGTGACTTAGCATTAGGCTTCGGAATGAGGTAGAGACCACCCACTGGTCAAAGCCAGATATGGATCTCCTTACCAACAACCGTCTTGGATTCAGAACATTTTTGGACATTTCATCAACACCCTGAGTTCCTCTTTCCCAATGTAATCGGTATCCATCAGGGAAAAGTTCTCAGGGTCCTCAGTGTGTTGATAAGATTTACCAATAATCGGATCCCCTTTTTGTGCCATGGTTAAATCAGCATCTGGGGTCTCTTTACTCCATTGGGCAGTTGAGAGTTCATTGTGAGCATTTGTCTGGGACCTAGTGATAGCACTGTCCTGGATTTCCCCCAAGAGGGACTTAATCTTGAGGAGCTCCCCCTGGATGGCTCCGGTTTTGGCCAGCTGATCAGCTAGGTCATTTCCAGTTTTGTCTGGCCCCTCTATTCTGGAATGACCCTTGATCTTCTTTGAATAGATGGCCATCCCACTAGAGGTGACCAGATTATGAATATTTCGGATGAGTTTGCCATGTTTGAGCGGTTTATTATTAGCACATAGCATGCCTCTGGTTTTCCAGTTAACCAGGTGCTCCACGAACCTGTTCCAGACATAATCTGAATCTGTGATTATGAAAAGTTTGTGGAGTTGGTGTTGGACAGCAGTGAGGATGGCTTGATGAACTGCCATCACCTCTGCCACCTGACTACTACAGGGACCGATTTTGTACCCAGCGGAGGGTTGCAGGGCATCATTCACCCAAGCATTCCCAACTCCAGCCACCAGTTCCTTTTACCCGTTGTTGTCAACATGGTAGGAGCACCCATCCACACAAACTGTGGGCATTCCCTCGCACTTGTCTTCTTCATAGACTGTGTGTGGGGAGTTCAGGTATGCCTCCATGTTGTCCTGGATTTTAAAACGTTCGTCCTTAAGACAGTTTTCTCTGGCACAATCATGCAAGTCAGCCAGACCTTGCGCGAGGGGACTCTTCTTGTTTTGGCCATATCTGACCTCCAGGAAAGTCTTGCATTGACAGAATCCAGGAAGTAATTCTGGAATTACTCACATTTCCACCACAGATTCTGTCATTTGGAGATTTGCAAAGGCTGGTGTGGAGTCTCCACTATGATGTGTTCCCCCTGGATGAACGGGCGGTGATTTTTCAATGCCCACACCGTTACCAGGAGTGCCTTCTCACAATCATTGAATTTTTCCTACACAGAGGATAATGTCTTGCTTGCATAGGAGATGACTTTATTGACCTTGTCGTGCTTTTGATACAATACTGCTGTCAAGCATGTATTCAAGAACCCTGTCTCCAAGACGAACTCCTTGTTTTTGACAGGGTAAGCTAGACAAGGCACTTGTGAGAGGCTTCTTTTGAGTTGGTTTACTGCCTCGGCTTCTTCTGGACCCACTCCCACTTGACCCCTCTTCAACAGATGGGTCAGGGGTCTTGTGATCTCTGCATAATGCTCAATGAACTTCCTACTGTAATTAGTCAGTCCAAGGATGCTTCTTAGCTCACGCAGAGTGGTGGGGTCTTTCAGTTTTAGGAGTGCTTCAATTTTCTTCTCCTGGGGACAGAGACCCTCAGGAGTTATCTCATGCCCCAAGAAGTTGACAGGGGACCTGCACCACTGTGCCTTTTGGAAGGAGAGTTTTGCTCTGGCAACCCTCAACTGTGCCAGAACATAACAGATTTCCGCTATGTGTCCCTCCACAGTTGAGCTTTTTATCAAGACATCGTCCACATAGGCCAGGCTACCCCTTTCACCCAAGTCAGGCATGGCCTTATGTGGGAAGATGTTGAATTTGTTGCCAGAGTTGATGTATCCAAAGGGATTCCAGGTTCAGGTGTATTGCTGCCCCCGAAGGTAGAGGCCAGCTTGTTTGGTCTTCCCTACTGACAGGCACGATCCAGTTCCCATTGGTCAGGTCAATAGCAGTGTATACCTTTGACCCCTGGATCTGGGCCAGCCCTGGTCAATGTAGGGGAGAGGCCATCGGGACACATGGACCCATTTGTTTAGCTCCCTAAGGTCAGCACAGAGTCTCCACTGGCCGTTCAGTTTTAAAATCCCCAGCACCGGATTGTTAAAGGTGCTGTGGACTGGACGAATTATCCTACGGGACTCAAGGTTTTTAATTATTTCTGTGAGGGACTCCATGGATGCGAGAGGCAAGTGGTATTGCTTCACAAACACTAGAATCATTCCAGTGTCTGTGGGAATCATTGTTGTGTGGATTTTGGTGCGACCACAGTCATACGAGTCTGCCGCAAAGAGTTCTTGAAAATCTTAGATGACTTGTTTCAACATTTGCTTTTGCTCCGGAGTCTCACAGGCATCAGCTAGGTTGACTCGCGCTTCAACCATTTGCCTGAAGACTTCCAGTTTTGCTATCTCCGCGGCCTCCTCCAGCTGGGTGGAGAGGTCCTTGGTGAGAGTATTGACCTGGACAGAGGGTTTCAGGTAGGCAAGGCTGTCAGTGGGGACCTGGAAGATCACCTTATCCTGCCTGATATCACAAGTCACCACTCCTGCCTTGTAAGGGCAGGAACAGTGCACCAGGAAATTCCCCCTTGCTGGGTGAAGATCCTGTCTGGTGGTAAGTCATTGTCACTATCACTGTCAAAACAGTCATTGGGGATTGGTCCTACCAGTTAATTACCTAGATCCATGGAAAAATGTTGTTCATCAACCGCCATTCCAATAATGGTGCCTGCGCCCAGAGTGATGCTCCTAAGGTCGCCCTGCCTCCTCACCTAAGACTCATTGAGTCCCACCTAGACTTTCGTAAGGCTATCAAAACCAGACTCTTTGTGTGACTTAAATCTGTATCCTCCACTTCCTATATGCCTGCCAATTTGTAACTAGGAGCCTCTGGCACCTGTTTGTAATCTTAAATATGTGTATCCTCTGTAACTAAGAGCCTCTGGCACCCGCATGTAATCTTAAATCTGTGTATCCTCTGTAACAGCGCCTCGATGCCTCTTGGGCTGCAAGTGCGCTTAACAAATGCAAATAACTAAATAAATAAATAAATAAGGTCGCTGTTACCCATCAATATTGGAATGGTGTTGTGTTCTACATTGACTAATGGTGTTGGGTTTAACCCCAACCCTTGCTGTTGGAGATGGGCGTTGAGGTGAACATAGGCGTCAGGATTTTGCATTTTCTGTCCTCTATTAACTTTTGATTCAAGTGGGAATAGTCGTGTCCGTCCTGGGATGTTGACATCCTCTCCAATCTGAACTTCAACTGCATACGGCAGCAAATTGGGCTGACCAAAATGCTTTTTCTGAATCATCAAAGCCTATAGGATTACCCCCTAATCGGGACCAGGCTTTGTAGTTTATCAGGTCCAAATTAATGGCCAAACGATTGAGAATGTCACTGCCTAAATAGAATGCAGCAGCAACATCTCGTACGACCCAACAATTATGTACTAGGCTTTTGTTGCCTATAGAAAATTTGAGCATACACCTGCTAGGCAGGAGATGTTTGGAATTGGGAGTTTTCAGGTCCATTTCCCATTTATCGATCCATTTAAATGTGGGAATGGCTGGATCTTTTGGGAGTCTTCGGAACATGGCTTCGCTGATGAAGCTCTTACCGTTGGTCACGCACACTCGGGCGAGAACAGATTCCTTCCCCTCATTTAACTGAATAGGGATGAATAGCTGTTCTCTAATTTTCTGAATGTCAGCTAAACTTTGAGCTGGTTTCTCATCACTCTTGACTATGGAATTGGGATTTTCAGATTGTAAATTGGTATAACATTTCACAGTATTTCCTTCCAGTGTGGAATGCCACTTGAAACTGGAAGGAAGGTTGATTTTCAGAAATGGAGAGGAGTTCTCATCACCCATTTGTTGTCCTACAGCAATTACTGTCACGTCAGGTATTTGGTTTTTCTGAAAATGGAACTCAATATGATCAGGTTTTTGTTCAACCATGTGGCATGTGCCATTTAAACTAACATGCTTGACACTATGTTTTAATTTTATTGGCCTGTTAGTCTGGGTCCAGAGGACCTTGTTCACACAGTCTATTAGGGGGGACAACCTACGCAGGATGTCATTTCCCCGTAGACAGGGTGTGCCCTCTGGAGTCACTATTATGACCGGGAGTTTCACCTTGTGTCACGCAATTCTTTATTTCGAGCTCTGTAGTCCCCTTGACAGGAATTTCCTTCCCGTTGAAGTTCTGGAGTTGTCCAGGAAGAGGGGTCAGAGGGATCTGGGATCACTCCCCCCTTCCTGAATTCAGCTGATCAAAGGCCCTCTTTGACAGAAAAGTGGCTTGGGATCCAGTGTCCACCAATGCCGAAAAAAGGAACATTACCCTTGCACTTGGACTGGGGCATAGAATCTACCCTCCTTCTCCTCCAATTTGGCAAAGGTAATGAGCATTCTGGGAAAGTTTGGTGGTCAATTTCCTTATTTTTGATCATGATTCTGTGTTGGAGTTTGGGGATCTGAAAGGAAACTTTGACATTGGGATGTGTGGGGGGTTTTGGGCTCCATTTTTCTGATTCTGGGCCGCCCCTCCCACCCACCCTTTAGGCAATCACCAGAATTGGTTTGGACAGTCTGGTTTCCTTGATGCTCATTCTGGGGTTCAATGATGGGCGATTCTGACTCAGTCTCCACATGCACCCAGTCTTCATATGGATCTCCTGGGACCCATTTTTCTTTGGGAGGAGTTCCCCCGTCCCTGAAGGAGAAGATCTTTTTCCCAGAATCCTCTAAGGATTCTTCCCCTTCAAATTGGCGGACACTGGCTTCCTCCACAAAATGGGCCTTTTTGGATTCTTTATTTCTCCTACCCACCCTCTGTTCCCTGGGTTGCAGAATTTCGGGGGCAGGAGCTTTTTGTTCCGGTTCCTGGGTGTCATGGGGCTTTTCACGGGTGAGGAAGGAAGCTTCTTCTAGGGTTGTACATCTCCCTTCCCCCCGTGCCTTCTCCTCTGAAACCAGTGAGTTGTCGGAATGCTCTCCCCGTCATTGTTCTGGAGTACCAGACCCTCGGTTGGTGGGGTTCTGAGCCGCCATGTTCATCTGAGGGTTCTGTTGAGCCCTCAACATGCGACCCAGATCCTGGGATAGGTTGTGGACCTGGCGCTCCAGTTGTGACACCCGTTCCGGCTGGTACAGGGGTCTCTGGTCAACCCTATGTGAATCACGGGAAGGGTAACTATCCCCTCTCCCATAGTTCCCTGGGTATTGAGAATTTTGGTAACCCTCCACCCTTGGTCTCCCCTCTCCCGGATTGGGCTGTCTGGGCTCCTGAAAGCGGGGAAAGAAAGGTTGTGGTTTTGTGGGTACCGGGGAAAGAAACTCAACCCAGCATTTGGGGGATTACTGCCCTCCTGGGGAAAGTTATGAGGGAAGATTCCTGGGGCAGTACCTACCTGGTTGGATCCCCCCCCTTGGGCTGCGAGTGTCCCGACATACCCCAGGATTGGTCTGTTACCCTTGTATCGGGGCTGATGTTATCAGGGAAGTTAGGGGTCCCATTTGTGGGATTAGCTCCCCGACTACCACCTGTCTGGGATTGGCCCAAGAGCTTGCTGGGTCTTTGATTGGGTTGATTTGGTACAGGTATATTTTTAGGCCCCCCATCCCCAGATCTAAAATGGGGGCAACCTTCACCACCGCCACCTTAGCAGCAGCAGGGGTGTTGGCTGGTTTGGGGTTTTTGTTTGGATTCTTGTTATCTGCAGGTTTTTGGGCATCATAAATAGAGGTCGCCTGCTCTATGACCCAGTCCAGCGACCTTTTCTCTTGGAAGCCCCTCAACAGCTGCGTCATAATATACTTGGGGAGGGCATGAAAGATGGTGGTTACAAATTCCCTGCTATCTGTGCGCACCCTCTTAGTTGTCTGTGCAAAGGCACGTTTGAGCTCCTGTAAAAACTCTCATGGGGCCTGATCTTCCCCGCACTGCAGATTGTAGGCCGCTTTGCGAGTCTCCTGGGGGTTCTTGTGGACAGAGAAGTGTTTCAAGATGGCCACCGTATAGGTGAACCATCTTGAATGGTTCTGGTCCTCCAGTCCCGCAAAGAAACTGGAGTATTCAGGGGAGAATGTCCACTTTACATACTCGATACAGTTTTGGTTGTCTTTCATGTGAAAAGTGTCCATCATCTGCTCATATAGCTCCAGGTGTTCCCAAACAGAATATTTTGCATTTCTATGGTAGGGGGTTATGACACTCCTAAGAGCCTTGATTTGCCTAATGGGGTCTTTGGTCATAACTCGCTTCAGTTTGTTTGCCTTCTTTGGCTTAGTCACCCAAGTCCACTCACTCTCAGACTCAGAGGCGCTACTAGTTGAGGTCCCCTCATGATCATCTAGGCTCTCCCGGATTCTGTGACCTTGAGAGGAGCTCACAGAATGGGGGGGCCTAGTTTCTCCACTCCTGTGGGGCCCAGGAGAGTAGTCTTCTGACTCTTCCTTATTCCCAGGGTTGGCAGAGTATTCCCCCCACTGCCCTAGTTGGGTAGAGGTCTTCAGGATACTCTTTTTGGGCCTCGTCTCCTAGGGTTTTTTATGAAATTGGACCAACTGGTCCCTTGGAAAATAATATTTCGGTGGATCTAATTCCTTGACCCTCCCCTCATAAGAGACTTCCTGGTCTTAGACATCAGCCTGAATGTTTGGGTATCTATACAGGGATGCCTGGCATCTCTTTCAAGGCCATGGGCATCATGAACTTGTTTGTCAATTATTTCTTCGAGTGCATCGCCGGGGAAGCCTCCCGCCTGGCCCACTACAACAAGCACAGGATCATCACCTCCAGGGAGAGCCAGACCGCAGTATGACTCCTGCTGCCTGGTGAGCTGGCCAAGCATGCCGTGTTCGAGGGCACCAAGGCCGTCATCAAGTACACCAGTGCCAAGTGAGAGGGCAGCCCCAGCCCTCTGCGGCACAGCTCCCGGCACACAAAAAAAAAACCACAGCTAAAATAGTTCAGCAGGTTGAGCACTTGATACTGCGATCTGAGTGTGATTGGCAGGTCGCAGTTTCAAATCCCAGCAAGGCTAACTCAGACTTTCATCCTTCCGAGGTCGATAAATGAGTACCAATTTCGGTTGGGTGATATTGTATGTAAATATGTGCTCTGTAAAGCGCTTTGGATTAAGGCGCTATATAAATAACACATCATTATCATTATTATTATCAATTTCTGTGGGGCGCTGACCTGTCAGTTCAATCATGCTGGGTCTATTGAATTCTGCCCGCCTCATGGTTTCTGGCTCATGTGAACCGGTAGAGATGAAGCTGGCAGTGTTCACAGTATTAAATGGGTTGGAGTCCCTTAGCATAGAGGTCCTTATACTATGATCCGGGGTTACTCTGTCCCTCTCTACCTGTTCGGGGTCCCTCCAGTTAAGATTTAAACTAGCATCCTCTTGCTCTAACCTTGCTAGTTTCTCCTTTTCAGACCCTTTTTTCTTGGTAATAAGCAAATATCTGAGTCTTTTGTTCATCTATCAAGGCATTTACTGGCCTCTATGACCTGCTCTTGCGCTGCCACTTGTTGGTGGAGCCCATCATTCTTTTCACCGAGTGCCTCATTGTCTTTCTGTGCTTCCTGTATGGTCTGGGAATACTGGGACAATTTCTGCTGCAGGAGACTCACCTCCTGAGTTTTAGCATCTTTGGTCTCAGTGTTCTCTTCCGGAGCACCCTCTACCCGTCGGGCATGCCCCAGTAGGTTCCCATACTCTGTTTTCAGTTCATTGAGCTCCTGGAGGGCTAACTCTCTTCCCTCTAACTCGGTTTTTAACTTGCTTATTTCCTGGCCTAGGGTGTCTTTCTCTTGATTTAGGATGCCCCTCTTTCAGCCAGGTCATCCCTTTGTTTTTTGATGATATGGAATTTCTGGCGCTCTTCATCAAATTCTGTTTGAGAGTGGAGGTCTCTCAGGATTAATTTATGATTTTCCTCTTCCAATTTCTTTATCTGATCTTGTATAGTAACTATCTGCTCTGCGCAGACCCTATTATATTTTATCTGTTGATTTAGCTTCTGGTAACTTTCTTGCAGAGAGTCAACCTTTTCCCTACACTCCTCTTTCAATGCCTCTACTTGGGTCTCTTGATCTGCATTATCATGCTGTTGGCGAGCCAAATCCTCTTTTAATTTTATGATGTAGTTTGCAGATTATACCTCCAACTCTTGGCTCTTTTGTAATGTTTGTTTCGCAAAGGTTAAATCAATCTGGATTTTATTTAACAGTTCAGATTGATTCTGCGCTAAAATTACATTTTCCTCCCGCCTTTCCCGCATCACCCCCGTGTGGAGATACAGGTAGGCTGTGATTCTGGCAATTTTGCTTTGCTCTTCTTTAATTGTTGGGGTCATATATAGCTCACTCAGAGCTTGGTGTAATAGGTGTAAAGACCGAAGGGGGGTGTCTGTACTTCTGCTCTCTATATGGTAGAGGAGAGGCACAGAGGGCCCAAGCCAAGATTCTCTATTGTGGTAGCAATGGATGAGCAATCAAGGCCTAGCTTCTCAGGAGTTGATGCAGGCTGGTTCTTAAGTACAGTGTAGTCCCCAAGCACCCACAAAGGAATGTCCGCACACTGTATTAGTTAAAACACAGTCTTTATATAATTAATATTCAAGGTTATGTACAATATCACGATAACTCACTTTGTACTCAGTTATCTATAATGTCAAATATACAGTTCTACGTGGTACCACAATTACTATTAGATCTCTTTAAAGTGCATCAACTGTACGGTTAAATGGCACACAAATCAGTTCATAACAGAAACCAACAATATATATAAGAGGAAAGCAGTTGGTTAGAACAAGTGGTAGAATACTGGCCCCGATACCTAGACACAGTTCTGTGTGGAGATCCCCCAACCTGGGAAACCTGTAGGATAAAGATATATCACAAGCCCAGTCCATATATTGTTCACAAGAGACTTTCCAATAGTTCTGCAACACCAAAGTACCTGGCGTTGTAGCGTTCCTCGTCGGGAATCAACGGCCCTTCTTGAGGCCCTCCCTTTAAGGCAGGAGTTACGGGTCGTCGAGGGTCTGACGGAGAACAGGATGAACTACGACGGTGAAGTGGCAGCTTCTTTCCTAGCGGTGCTCGTTGACGGGGAAGCGTAAACGTCCTGCAATAAAGAGGCGGTCGGGGCACCTCGGTGTCGATAGTTCAGGACCACAAAGAGTTTTAAGAACTGTGGCCCAGCAAGGGTGTCAAGTCAGCGGCGTCTCTGTGGTCTTTGGGTGGCGGGAAACCCACCGGCGGATGCTCCTCCGCGCATCGATGGCCTGGCATTCGCCGGCGGGATAAGGCGTGTGGCGGTGCAGACAAGCGCATCCGTGAATCGAAAGTTCGTAGGCAACGGGATCAAGGCCGCTCCGGTCGGCGATATCGGTTGTCGACAGTGGCAGACAACAGTGCGGACGCTTCTCTTTGTGATTCTGTGGCAGTCCCCGTCTCCGGTTGGCAGCCTGTTGTAGGTCTGTCTACTAGGGAGCTTTGGCAAAGATGAGCTGGTGCACGATGGTCCCTTGTAGCTTAGGAAGAGGGCGCCTTACCAGGCCCTCTCTGGGTCAGTCCTTGGAGATGCAGCAGCTTTCAGATTGATGAAGAAGGGCAACAACAATTCTTCTCTTCCAGCAGGGCTTCAAGGTGAAGCTTCAGTTTCACTCCAGTAACTCTTCGTAGTTTGGACTTCAGCTTCTGAACACGAATTCTAGCAGTGAGAGGCCCCCAGATATACTAGTTGATCTCCCATTCATTCTGCTGGGTAACACTCAGGCAACCAATCGGTCAGAAGGGCATTCATGCAGGCAGGAAGATAATCAGGTGCATAGTGCATTCAGGCCATTCACTTCTCTCCAGACACTCACAACAAGTTATGTGTATTGGGACAAGTACCCAGCCAATCAACACTCCACACTGCATTCATACCATTTTCGGGCTGGGCTGTCTCAGTCATTGTGTCAAACACCAGAAACCAGACATCTACAACAAGAAGTGCATATTGGCCACACACTCCATTCACCCAGGTCCCACCCACAGGGTGTACCCACAACATACAGTCACTGGGAAGGCTCCAGCCAGTCTGGTCTGGACTTCACAACAACACCATATATGGAACTTCCACCCAACAGCGAGTCAGGGGGAAGGGACAGAGTTAGGGCTTCCCAGGTCTTTGGGAAAACAAGGTAACAAGCAATAGAACGCAAGAGGCCACAGGGGCCATCTTCTTTCCTATCAGGAATCAACTGATTCCAATGCCAGGGCCTGGGTATCCCAAAATGGAGGATACTCAGAGCACCTGTCAAATTCAGCATGGAGCTGCCACCAGCCCATACCCTGATCTGTGGGCCACACACAGGTGCCCAAAAACATACACTAGGGGCACAGGGTTGTACCCCACCCATGGGTGCCTTAAGGGTATCCCATGGGTCTGCACACCAAACCAAAAGAGAGATCTGCACCACCAGGAGTCCCACATGAACTCCTGCACAGAAAACATGACAGAACACACAATAAAAAGCACAAGGATACGGAGGCCCTGTCCCTCCGATGCATTTCCAGCATCACAGTCGCCCCCCCCCCAGACTGAGGTTAGGGTGCCTAATCTCCCACGAGATAGACACCCTCATCCAGATGGTCAACATACCTTCTGGAAAGGCCATCTGCATTATCGTGACTCTTCCCTGGTCTATGCTCTATGGTGAAGTCTAGCCCTTGCAGGCTAATGGACCACCTGAGCAGTTTCGGGTTCTCACCCTTCATCTGCATAAGCCACTTCTGTTTGGACCTTGAAGGTAGACCGTGTAAGGTAGGGCCTAAAACGCCTAAGGCTCCAAACTATGCTAAACATATTCCTTTTCAACAGTAGCCCACCTAAGTTCTCTACCCTTGAGTTGCCTACTGATGAATATGATAGGATGTTCCCTCCCTTTGTCATCTAACTGGGACAAGACAGCTCCAATTCCAGTGTCGCAGGTGTCAGTTTGAACGATAAAGGGCTTGCTGTAATCAGGCGCACACAATACAGGTGCCCTACACAGACTTTCTTTCAAGCCATCAAAGGCCCTCTGACAGTCCTCAGTCCAATTAGCCTTCCTAGGCTGTTTGGGTGAAGTCAGAGCTGTCAGGGGTGCAGCTATGGTCCCATAGTCCGCCATGAAATTGCGATAGTACCCAGTGAGGCCCAAAAAGGCTCTCACCTGGGTTTGAGTAGTGGGAGTCTCACAGTCATGTACATCCTGTACTTTACTGGGGAGAGGTTGGATTTGACCTCCTCTACCTCATGACCAAGATATGTGACTTTCCCCTTAGCTATCTGGCATTTGGTGGCCTTGATAGTGAGGTTAGCCCTTCTCAAGGCCTGCAACACCTTATCCAGATGTGTCAAATGCTCTTTCCAGGTGGAACTGTAGACGGCAATGTCATCTAAGTAGGCCACACAAAAGTCCTCCAGACCACTGATCGCATGATTGACCAATCTCTGGAAGGTGGCAGGGGCATTCTTCAACCCAAAAGGCATGACCCTAAACTGTTAGAGTGCCTCAGGTGTCGAGAATGCCATCTTTTCCTTGGCATGGTCCGTCAGAGCTATTTGCCAATAGCATGAGGTAAGGTCAAAGGTGCTCACAAATTTGGCAGCACCTATGGTGTCCATGAGCTCATCAGCCCTGGGTAATGGGTGCGCATCGGTTTTGGTGATGGCATTGACTTCTTGGAAGTCCACACAGAACCTCCAATCCTTCATACCTGCCTGGGAACTTGCCTTGGGGACTAGGACCACTGGACTCGACCAGGGACTGGTTGAGGGTTCAATAACACCCAGATCCAACATCTTGGTGACCTAAGCCTGGATGTGGTTCTTAACTGTATCTGACATACGGTAGCACCTGCTTTTGACAGGCACGCTGTCAACAGTTTCAATTTCGTGCCTACACCACAGTGTAAAGCCTGGAGTCAGTGAAAACAGAGAGGCATACTGCCGGAGCAAAGCCCTGCAGGCCCTCTGCTGCTCTGTCGTCAGATCGGGAGAGAGATGCACTCCCTCCACCGAGCCATCCTGAGGGTTGCTATGCAGCAAATCAGGAAGGGGCTCACTCTCATCCTCTTCTTGCTCTGAAGCTAGCAAGAGACATGAGACTTCTCCTCGCCTGTGGAAAGGCTTGAGCCTGTTAACATGGAATACCTGAGGGTCTACCCCCGGGGCTCCCATGTCAACCAGATAATTGACCTTGTCCATCTTGGAGATGATCCTGAAAGGTCCAGTCCACTTGTCTGCCAAATCTCTAGGCTTGGTAGGCTCCATCACAAGGATTTCCTGTCCCAGAGTCCAATCCACTGGCGAGGCTTTAAGGTCATGCCAGTATTTATTAAATTCCTGGCTGGTCTTGAGATTCGCTGTCGCCTGACCCATCATCTGTGTCATCCTCCATCTGAGGCCTAACACATAGTCCCCCACTTGCTTGGCGGTACCTGAAAGGGTGGCCTCCAAACCTTCTCTGATCAAGGCAAGGGGCCCCCTCTGCGAATGTCCAAAGAGTAACTCAAAGGGGCTGAAACCAACACCCTCTTTTTTTAAAAATCTTTCTTTATTGTTTCAAAACAGCAAGTACTCTGATGCGTAAACAAGTCCCCAAGCTCCCCCCTCATGCCCCAACTTAAGACTCCCAACTTAGTCATCACAATACAAATCCCATTCAGTGTCCATCCTTATAATACCACAATAGGCCATGTCAATGCCCGAAGACATCGGTCATACGCACAAGTCCCTCCAACTTTGGAGCTCACGTATTCTTCCTCCGGCTAGCTACCAGGAATGGAACCAGGGGATTGTACTGCTTGTGTCCTGTCCCTTTGGTATTGTCTATACGGGGGCCAATAATCAAACGGCTGACTGATACTCGGAAGTGTTGAGGGAAACATGGATTCTCTTCGTTCACACATGTCCATACAGTCGAGCCACTTAGCAAAGGTGGTGGGAAACACCTTCCCCCATGCTCTAGCCACATGGTATCTAGTGATCACAGGTGCCATGCCCAGTAGTTTTTTTTCAGTGCCATCTTCAAACAATGCTAGGAGCCACATTTCAGGTAAAGATGTTTGTACCGATGGCAACATTAACGACATAGCCTCTTCAATTTTCCTCCCAAAAAACCTAATATGGATTCTGCACCACACCTTCTATATGCCGATGGTCGGTTCAGGAAGCATCTACTGAGAGTGAACGGGTTGTAGTAAGCTTGATGGATATACCTATAGTGGATCAACCTATAGCGACAGTTCAGCGAGATATGTCGCGTTTGTGTGCAAATTTGCTTCCACGGCTCCGCACTCAACGTTTTCCCCAAGGAGGCCTCCCAAGAGGCCCTGTATGAGCGCTCTTGCAAAACTTTCCCATCTCTCACCAACTTATAAATAGTGGATACCACCTTCGCGGGAGATGTGGGGGGAACTATATAGCACAGGGCCGATAGAGGAAGTGGGGCCTGTGGGAATCACGGCCAATTAACCCTTAGTATACTCTGCAGCCTATAGTATTGAAGGAGGGTCACCGCATCTGTACCACCCCTGGACTCAAGTTCGTCCCACTGTATAAACCACCCATCCTGCACTAAAAGAGTTAGTATTCCTAGCGCCTGGAACCGGACCTTGAAGGAACTCTCAAAAGTAAGCGGGATTTCTATTAGGTTATACACTGGCAATTCTGACACAAAAAACGGCCCAGTTTGTAGTAGCTGATTGACTCTTTCCCAGGCTCTACATGTTATCTGCACCGGCTGGATCTCACCCTTTGGTACTGCATCCATGTTGCCCCACAACATACTGAGTAAAGCAGAGGGATAAGAGAGCGCCTTGGCTAGCTTAGCGTGAGGGGATGCAGGGTTTGGAGGATTCCATCCTGATATGTATTGGACCTGAGCAGCTAGATAATAAATATACATGTAAGGGAATTCCAGGCTTCCATCCGCGTATGGTCTAGTAAGAGTATCATACGCAATCCTAGGTTGTTTTCCTGCCCACACCAACCTCATCATTAATTTCCTAATATGAACCCAATAACTGGCAGGGGGCCATATCGGAACGTTATTATATACATAAAGAATCTTAGGAAGTACCACCATTTTGGCCAAAGAATTTCGGGCAGCCTGGGATAATGGGAGCCGTATCCATGCCTCCACTTTCTGTTCCAAGCCCTCTAACGTTTGTAGGTAGTTATCTTTGGGCTTGTATTTGTATTGAAAAATAATTAAAGTATGTAATTTCTATATCTTTTGACCTCCTTTGTCTTCTATTACTGATGAGCATGGTGCTTACTGAGGACATGTACTAACTTTCTCTGACTCTCCAAGAAAGCGGTAGTTTTTGAGTCACAAGCTTTTTCGTTGTTGCCAAGGGTTCCACCCTTAATGTGAGGGTTTGCTTGTGATTCCAATTTCTCCCTCAACCTCCTAGTGTTTTGTTGTAGTTATCTTTGTACAACTTATTCCTGATCGTAGATACCATAATACCAAGGTAAAGGAAGCCTTCTGGACACCACCGGAATTCCTCACCCACATCCGCCCTCTGCACCACCAGGGTGAAGGGAAGCAACTGTGATTTCTCCCAGTTAACCCTAAGCCCAGATAGTTCCCCAAACCTAACCACCTCCTACACTAGCGGGGGCAAGTTCTGGCGCTGGTGCTTGACATAAAGGAGAACATCATCCGCGTATAAGGATATGATGGACAGGTGTGTGCGAGCATAAATACCCCGCTGCGCATGCAGCTCCCGAACGTGGCGCGCCATGGGTTCCATTGCCAAAGCAAACAGAACCTGGGGAGAAAGGGCATCCCTGCCTTGTGCCACGCGAAGGGTAAATCTGCGCTGAGACTAGTCCATTGGTGTATACCGCCGCTCTGGGCACCGGGTAAAGGACCTTAACCCATTTAATATACGTCAGTCCCATACCAGACCGCCGAAGGATTTCAAACAAAAATGACCATTCGATCGAATCAAACGCCTTTTCAGCGCCTAAGGCCGCCGCCACCATTGGCACGTTTGGGTTAACATAATGCATAAGGGTAACCAGGCGCCGTAGGTTGGTTTGAGTAGAGCGTCCAGGTATAAATCCCACCTAATCCGGTAGCACCAAGGCAGATATGTGGGGAAGTAAACGTTTTACAAGAAACTTGGCCAGAATTTTATTATTTGTGTTTATAAGCGAGAGTGGCCTATAAAACGAAAGACACGAGGGGTCCTTCCTGGGCTTCAACAGCACAGTAATCAGGGCAGACCTGGTGGATTCAGGGAGAGTGCCATTGGCCATAGCGCTATCGTACATTGCCAGGGGATGGGGGGTGACCAGGTCAATGTAAGCCTTATAGAATTCGGCAGTGATACCATCTACCCCCGGGGCCTTCCCATTAGGGAGCGACTTTATAGCCTCCTGAACCTCCTCCTCTGCAATAGGCTCATTGAGAGCACTGCCCAGATCTGGATCTAGCCAGCATAGGGCCACCTCGTCCAAATACTGCATCAGAGTGTCGTGCCCGGGAGTGGGATGTGACGTGTATAGCTGATCATAGTATGGTCGGAACCTCTTATTTATCCCCTCTAGATCCCATACACGATTCCCATCATGTCTCTCTATTCCAGTTATACTAGTGGAGGATCGCTCTTTGTGAATATCCCAATCCAGCATCTTACTAGGTCTATCCCCCTCACCATATATTGCTGCTTGTATTGGATCCCCCAGATACCTGTCCTCACCAATCTCCAACTCCTGCAATTTCTCCCTAAGCAACTTCAGTTTGTTGCGCAGTTCAGGGGTATCCTGGGCACTCTGCTTCTCCCCCTCCCTAATGGCACCCTCATACTTTCTCATGGACCTTCTAATGGCTTTCAACACACTGCCTTCCCTGGACATACAGCAACCTCGTATATAGACTTTAAACGCTTCCCACACCGTGCCCGGGTCTGGAACCGATCCTTTGTTGGACTGGAAAAAAGTCTCTATATCCCTTTCTATCTCAGGCCGAAATGCCCCGTCCTCAAGCACGGCCACTTTTAAGCACCAACGTAATAGACTAGGAGAGCGTGACATGAAATTGAACCTGATCACTACTGGAGAGTGGTCAGACAGGGTCCGGTGAAGGATACGTGCGTCGGTGGACGCCCTTAATATGGAGCCAGAGGTCATTACGTAATTGATTCTAGACGAGCTCCCATGCACTCCCAAATAGAATGTGAACTCCTTCTCCGAGGGGTGCAAAGTGCGCCACGCATCATGCAAGTCATGAGTCGCTGCAATGTTACCCCTTGCTCTAGCCGCCTGTGGCAGACACTGCTGTGCCAACATGGCCCTATCCATATCTAACTTGAGCGCCAAATTAAAGTCCCCAGCCCATGTTATTTCATACCCGGGAAATGTATAAAGATGGCTGGCACATTCGTGGAAAAATTCGGGAGAATCCACTTTTGGTGCATAATATTCACCACCAAGAGCCTTGTTCCCAGTACCTCCCCCGCCAGTATTAAGCACCTGCCCTCTTCATCTTGTATCTGGTTGTGAAGCCTGTACTGGAGTGACCTGTGTACATACGTGGCAACTACCCTGGAGAGAGAAGAATAGGACGAGGAGTACCTATGAGAGCCCCATCCCACCAACCCAGGAGGGCTATGCCTTTAGCCAGATGAGTCTCCTGAAGACACACTATATTCACCCCGTGGTTCCTACAGTAATTGTCAATCAACCTTGACTTCTTTTGATTAGTAAGGCCCCGAACATTCCAGGACATTGTCACCACATTCACTCCAGGATTACCACCCGCTGAACTCTGAGCCATTCAACCGCTATATGGGGAGGATACCAATTCTTCCCCTGCTGGGTACAATCAATCTGGGATCACTGTCTCTCCCACCAACTACTCTCCTCCAGATCATAATGTACATCATGAACCAATTTGGAGTCTTCCCACCCACCCGAACCCAAAGAACTGAATCAATCGACAGGCACTTAAGGGAACGCACTGCAACCACCTCTGAACTGGGTAGGTAGCACAATCTCCTTACCCCTTCCAGCGAACGCATACCTACAATTCTCAACACACAACTAGTACCACATTGGAGCCGACCCATCCGAGCTGACCAGGCAATGAAACCAATGTGGTACCCCCCCTCCCCATACCACCCACGCCAGAAACAAGAACATACCGGCACCCAGTACCCTCTCCCCGCCTCCCCCAACTGAAATCAACTTGCACCGCAGTGTCTGCAGCAACTTGGGCTCTGAAGGCAGCCCAAGTGCTCCTTACGGCAACGACCAATAGGATCATATCTCCCTCCCGCACACCATTCCCCAATTCTCAAAACGTTATTGTTCCTCCTGCATGCAGTTTGGTCCCATATCGAGGGTTCACCAGTGGGATCAAGGCAGGTGCTGCGTGGATCCCCCCCGGCTCTGGCAAGTTTCTAGCGTGTTGCTCCGCTGCCTCCGGTGTAGTGAAGAATATTGCTGAGCCATTATGCTGCACACGTAGCTTGGCCGGGTACATCATCGAGTACTTTATCCCCTTGCGCCTCAGGATACTTTTGGCCATCTGGAACGTTTTCTTTTGATCCTGGACCACCGGACTGAAATCTGGGAACAGGCGTATAGTAGAGCCTTCCCAGCGCAGCTCCCCCTTCTCTCTGGCCAATCGCAATATGGTATCCCTGTCGCGATAGCAAAAGATTCTAGCAATGATGGGGTGTTCAGGGGTGCCCGGTGGAGGTCTTGCTGCCAGGGAGCGGTGAGCGCATTCTACCATAGACATCCTGGACAGCGAGGGGTTGCCAAGTACGTCCAGCAGCAGCTGCTCCACAAACTGTTCCATGTTGTCCGTGCTCGCGGACTCCGGCACACCAAGAATTCTGATATTGTTTCTCCTTGAGCGCCCCTCCAAATCCTCATTTTTGGCTGCAATTTTTTTCATGAGCTGCTGCAAACTAGATACCTCAAGCTGGAAGGTAGCAACGCTGTCCGCTGTAGATCCGATCCTCTGCTCTGCTTCTTCCATGCGGCTGCATAGCTTCTCAATTTGCACAGCTGAAATGTCCACTTTGCATGTAAGTGCATCTATCTTGACACCGAGCGTGTCCGTGCTCCCTTTGAGTGCCAACAATGTCTGGTTTAGAGCGGCCATATCGATTTGTTCAGGGGTGGACGACTGCGGAGTGGTGGCCGGAACCTGGACCTGATCAGTGCAGGCAAACTGCTGCATTCTCTCATGCTTCTCCTGGTTGCCCATGCGACCTATGCAGGAGGTTTCCAGGCTACGATCTCCCTTCCACCAATCGCAATGCCAATGCCAGCCACAAATCTGCCACACCACTGGGATTACTGCCACACTCTTTTCACATGGTTTTCATGTACCTAGACATGAAGTTGGATCCTCTGTCAGAGACAACCTCCTTAGGGAATCCAACACGGGTGAAAATGCCCAGGAGAGCCCTGGCAACTACCTTGGCAGTAACAGTCCGAAGGGGTATAGCCTCAGGGTACCTGGTGGCATGATCAACCAAGATCAGGATGAACCGATGTCCACCTGAAATGGGAGGGTCAAGGGGACTGACAATGTCGATGCCCATCCTCTCAAACTCTGTGCCAATCACTGGCAATGGCTGCAGTGGGGCAATGACACTGTCTCCAGTCTTGCCAGACAACTGACAAGTGGGGCAGGTCCTGCAGTGGGACTCCACGTCTACTCCCATCCGAGGCCAGTAGAAATGGGCAGAGAGCCTCTGCTTAGTCTTCTTGGTACCAAGATGAACAGCTAAGAGCACCTCATGCGCCAACTGCAGCAGGAAGGGCCTGTAAACCTGGGGTACCACCAACCTCTTGAGGGCACAAGGTTCAGGATTAGTGGGCTCACTAACAAGGAGCTCACCCTCCCAATAGATTTGGAATGTCCTAGGCACTTTTCCTTGTGCCTGGGACAGGGGCTGTTTCCTCAGACCCTCGAGAGAGTGGCACTCTCTCTGTGCCTTACAGACGTCCGCCCGGGAGGGTCCCCCTTCAGCCAACAGGCATTGAAGGTTAGGGTGGTCCTCTGGGTTGAGAACCTATCCCACAGGAGAGTCTTCTGTCTCTTCTCCCTCAGGAGTTGAGTTTGGGTTTTCCACTGGACCCAACCCGTCCTGAGCATGGATCCCAATGGTTGCTGTAGGAACAGCAAGAAGAGAAGAAGCCCCCTTCACAGAGGTGGCCTTCTTGTTCTTCCTTCTTCTTGCGTTAGGCTTCGCCTTTGGCTCGGGTACCGTACTCACAGCCAGTCCCTGTGTCACCTGTGACCTAGTGACTTCAGCAGCAGTCAGGGGGAGACCATCCAAGATCAACCCCAACTCTACTAGATCATTTCCTAACAGAATGTTAGCAGGGACATTGTCCTGAACCAGGACAGGAAGATTTGCTGTCTTGTCTCCAATCATGAGTGTGACTAAGGCTACAGGTGATAATTTGGGAGGCCCACCAGCTAACCTGGTGGTTCTCAGAGGAGCACCTACATAGTCCTCCGGCTTGAGCAGGGTCCTGTCCACCACTGTCATACTTGCCCCAGTGTCTCTCGAGCCAGTAGAAGGCTGGTCATTCAAGAGGACACTTCTCAAAATCCACGGGTGTTCTGTGAGATAGTCGCCAGTACTTCTGCATACTGGTCCCAGGCCCCAAGGGACACTAGGGAGATCTCTACAGGAGCACCAAATGTGATTCCTGTAGAGGAGGGGAGGACAGTGGCCTCCACCTCAGACATGTGGTAAGGGTAGCTCAGGCTGACAGCCTGTACTCCAAGTGCCTTACCTTTACACTTGGAGTCACCCTTCTTGTGATCCAGAGCCCCACAGTCCCAACAAGTGCCAAGAATGAGGGGTGCGGTACTGGAACCACTGGGAGCCTGCTTTGCAGCAGGTGGACCACTACTCTTATTCCCACCCACAGATGACTTATCCCCACTAGATTTAGGGGTTTTAAGAGAGGAAGGTTTTGGTTTACCCGACTGTGATTGCTTTTGGGCCTCCTAAGCTTTCTGAGGGGTCCCCTTTTCTTTGTCCTTGTCCTTCCCAATAGAGTCCTTAGGGGACACCCGATGGGAGACCCACTTGCCAGCTAGCCTGGCCAGCTTAAAGGGATCCAAAATGTTCTGGCCGCAACATACTGACGCAGCTCTGGTGAACAGGTTTCAGAAAAATGCTCAAAAAACAACAGGTGGGACAATTCAACAAACATTTTCACTTTGTAACCATCAATCCGCCCCTTCATGTTCATGTGTGCAGCATTCACCCAGTCAACCCAAGACACATTCTCTCTTTTCTTAAAATCCCTGAACCTTTTAAGGTACTGGGTAGGTGTCTTGCCAAACTTGGCAGTTAAAGCAGACTTCATGCACTCATACTGACCCCTTTCTTCCACACTCAGTTTCAGAATACAGTCATATCCGGTCTGAGGCACTCTGTTTAACAAACACTTAGCCCAATCTCTTTTATCAACATCATGAATTGCACAAGCCATTTCAAACAGTTCAATCCATTGGACGATATCTGAACCCTCCATAAACACACCAACGAAATCTTTCATAAACTTGGTGGCTGGGGACCTGCCACTCTCAACTGGTTTAGCTGAAGTCTCCAATCTAGCTTTCTCTAGCTGGATTCTTTGGTGCTCAGTGTCCCTATCATTGAGTATCACTTGCTGTGCCAACTCCTCTTTGTTCAACTCAGCTTCTGATGCCAACATGTTCCTGTTGTAGCTCCAATTTTAAACGTTCAATCTTCAGGGCTTCCCCTCGAAGAGCAGTGCTGGGGTTTGGAACAGAGGCAGCAGGAATAGTGGCATTCCCAGAATCAGATTCAGCAAAAACCCAAGGGGCAGAGTCCTCATTGGTTGCATCCCCCATTCAAGAGTTTCACCATCAGTATGGTAGTCCAACAGGGCAGCTATCAAATCAGCCCTAGACTTATCCACAAAGTCTAACTCCCTGGCTTCACAAGCACTCTGGAGAGCCTCTAAGCTCATCCTAGTCAATTTGCCATTTGCAATAGACTCCATTGCTTGTAATGTAGTTATCTTGTACACAACTAAACCTCAATTTAACAAACTGCAGATATTTTGTAAGTGGCACGGTTATACACTGATTCTTAAATCATAAGCATCCCACCGCTGCCACCAGTGTAAAGACTGGAGGGGAGGTCTGTACTTCTACTCTCTATATGGTAGAGGAGAGGCACAGAGGACCCCATCCAAGATTCTCTATTACGATAGCAATGGACAAGCAATCAAGGCCTAGCTTCTCAGGAGGTGATACAGGCTGGTTCTTAAGTACAGTGTAGTCCCCAAGCCCCCAAAAAGGAATGTCCACACACTGTATTAGTTAGACACAGTCTTTATATAATTAAGTTCAAGATTATGTACACTATCACAATAACTCACTTTGTGCTCACAAAATCTACAATGGCAAATATATACAGTTCTAAAGTGGTACAACAATTATTATCAGATCTCATTAATGTGCATCAGCTATACTCTAGTCAAATATCACATAGATCACTTAATAAAGGCAACCAACAATAGACATAGGAGGAAAGCAGTTGGTTAGAACAATTGGCAGAATACTGGCCCCGTTACCTAGACACAGTTCTGTGTGGAGATCCCCCCACCTGGGAAACCTGTAAGGTAAAGATATATCACAAACCCAGTCCATATATTGTTCTAGAAGTCTTATTTCCTTCTAAGATAGTTCTACAACCCCAATGTACCTGGAATAGCAGAGTTCGTCGTCACGTCGTCGACGGATCCTTCTTGAGCGGCTCCCTTTAAGGCAGGAGCCACGGATCGTCTATATCCCACGAGGAAAACGGGTTGAACGACGAGGGTAGGTGGCAGCTTCGTTCCTAGCAGTGCTCGTCGACGATGGACCGTTGGCGTCCTGCAAGGAAGAGGCATGGGGGGCACCTCGGTGACGATAGTTCAGGACCGCAAAGAGATTGTGAAGAACTGTGGCCCAGCAAGGGCGTCGAGTCATCCAGCGTCTCTACGGTCTTCAGGTGGTGGGAAACCCACTGGCGGATGCTCCTCGGCGCGTCGGCATCCTCAACTTTCTCTGGCAGGACAAAGCGGTCGACGGTGCAGGCAAGAGCATCCTTGGATCAAATGTCACTTAGGCAAGGGAGCACGGCGGCTCCGGTCGGCAACGGCGTTCGTCGACAGTGATGGATAACAGTGTCCGGGCGCTTCTCCTTGTGATTCCGTGGCGGTCCCCGTCTCCGGTCGGCAGCCTGTTGTAGGTCTGTCTACCAGGGATCTTTGGCAAAGATCAGCTGTTGCACGATGGTCCCTCGTAGCTCGGGAAGAT
Source organism: Ambystoma mexicanum (assembly GCF_040938575.1). Classification (NCBI taxonomy): domain Eukaryota; kingdom Metazoa; phylum Chordata; class Amphibia; order Caudata; family Ambystomatidae; genus Ambystoma; species Ambystoma mexicanum. The sequence goes on from NC_090922.1 coordinate 350,290,139, forward strand.
GGCGCCTAACCAGGTCCTCTCTGGGTCAGTCCTTGGAGACAAAGCAGCTTTCAGATCGACGAAGTAGAGCAGCAGCAAGACTGCTCTTCCAGCAGGGCTTCAAGGTTAAGCTTCAGTTTCAACTCCAGTTTCTCTTCAGCTTCTGAACTTCAGCTTCTAAACACAAATTCTAGCAGATATACTAGTTGGTCTCCCATTCATTCTGCTGGGTCATACTCAGGCAACCAATTGGTCAGAAGGGCATTCATGCAGGCAGGCAGCCAATCAGGTGCATAGTGCATTCAGGCCATTCACTTCTCTCCAGACACTCACAACAAGTTATGTGTATTGGGACAAGTACCCGCCATTCTACACTCCACACTGCATTCATACCAGTTCCGGGCAGGGCTGTCTCAGTCATTGTGACAAACACCAGAAACCAGACATCCACAACAAGAAGTGCATATTGGTCACAGACTGCATTCACCCAGGTCCCACCCAAAGGGCATACCCACAACATACAGTCACTGTGAAGGCTCCAGCCAGTCTGGCCTGGGCTTCACAACAACACCATATACGGAACTTCCACACAACAGCCAGTCAGGGGGAAGGGACAGAGTCAGGGCTTCCCAGGACTTTGGGAAAACAAAGTAACAGGCAATAGAAAGCAAGAGGCCACAGGGGCCATCTCGTTTCCTATCAGGAATCAACTGATTCCAATGGCAGGGCCTGGGTATCCCAAAATGGAGGGTACTCAGAGCACCTGTCAAATTCAGCATGGAGCTGCCACCAGCCCATACCATGCTCTGTGGGCAACACACAGGTGCCCAAAAACATACACTAGGGTCACAGGGTTGTACCCGCACCCATGGGTTCCATAAAGGTATCACATGGGTCTGTACACCAAACCAAAATAGAGAGCTGCACCACCAGGAGTCCCACATGAACTCCTGTGCGGAAAACATGACAGAACACACAATAAAAACAGTAAAGGACAAGGATACGGAGGCCCTGTCCCTCCGATGCATTTCCAGCATAACAATCATTCCACTGGCTTCCTGTCAGTAGTCAAGTGAATTTAAACATTCTATGCATCGTCTATCGCGCTATCCATGAGGCTGGGACTGAATTCTCCAATTCAGACTTTCACTCTATCAACTGAAGAGAACTCTTCTGTCATCTAATCAGTTCTTGGTGGTTGTCCCCTACTTCAAGTGAGTGCGGTCGTGAGGCAGAGCTTTTTCTGTACTCGCTCCATCACTGTGGAATGCCCTCCCCTCCTTAAGCTTAAAACTCTGCTTTTTTAATACCTGTTGCAACCTTGTCCTCTCTGTTCAGCGCATTGATGCCGCCAGGTCTTTGCTGCGCTTTACAAATATATTTACAATACAATACACTCTGCAACATCTGATAAGGAAGTCTTTGAGACTTTGAAAGCCAATTCTCTGTTCCATCCCTGCATAATAGTTTCAGTAAGTGCATCATGTGTGATTTTAAAACTGGACTAACATGATGACAAACTTTTCTTTGCAGTACATGGGTCAGAAAGTGTGCATGTCTGTGTGAGCATATGTGAGGGAATCCATTCCTGTATGTATGTGAGGATGCACTTATGGGTATGTGTGTGCATGTGATTGCCTGCGTGTGTGTGTATCTGTGGCTGTGAGTGAATGTTGTGGTGAAAGTACTAAGACACATGACACCAATAACTGACAGATGAGGAATGTACATGGGTATTTGATGGCACAAAGACATATTGGTGGGGAATGTGTGGAGCGATTACTCATATTATGATAATCAAACAAATGGGGTGAGAACCTGGATACATCATGCCAGCAGGTGGCATGCATACACAGTACAAGTGCATTACCTGGTATCACAGTTGCCACAGAAACCACTCTGAGTCTCGAGGACGGTCCAAGGGTTAGTGTTTCAATTTTATGTGGGCCCTAGGGCCGTCCGTCTCTCTCTCTCTCTCTTGCCTTTTGTGGGATTTCTTCCATAACCCAGGTACCCGTAACTCCGTTTAGTACTAGTAAATGGTACCGTTACTGTCTAATATCTGTTTGTGCTAATGGTTGCTCCTTAAAAGCAGGCTATTTAACACCCTTGGATACTTCCTGGCTAATTTAAGCAGTGGTTAGTGCTCTTATGCAAGTTTTGATAGTGTCTTGCGCATTTGCTCTGTAGTTTTCAGACTACTTTGGTCATGCCCACTCACCTCTTCTCCTCTACACATACTACAACTCCCCTCCACTTACTCCTCTGTCCCTCAGATGTTTCACTCCTCCTGTCATCGCCTCCACCACTCTCACTACTACTCTCCTCTCCTCCCACTGCCACTCTCCTCCTTCCACTAAAACTCTCCTCCTCCAACTTCACTACACACCTTTCTTTCACCCAGTACCATTCAATTCACATTCACTCCTTACACTAGTTTCAAATAATCTGCCAAAAAAACATACACATTTACGCTGCAGAATCACTTTCACTCCTAAACCAATACCTCACCTGCTCCAACACACTCCCCCAAATTCACTGATCCTTCCTTCCTCCTACTGGTCCCTGGTCCACCTCCACTGCTGACATCAACCAAATAAAACACCCTTCCTGCTTCCTGTCTCCTGCTTACACTTCCCTCCCTCTGTCCTGATTGTACACTTTCCCTTGCCAATCCTGACCTGTCTTCCCCTTCCAGGCTCTGTATGTGCATTTGGAAATCTTCAAAAAGGTGCTAAACCCTGCCTAATATCTCTGCATGGGCTCACCGTGTAATGGTCAAAGCGGGATGTGATATTCAAAGTCAAAGTTTGTGTTTTGTGGACTGTTCCCATGGAGCCTCCCTGGACGTTTCTTTGAGGGAGGTTGATCCCTTCTCTCCTGTTTATCCCTGATGGTCAAGGGACCTCTTGCTCCATAAGTGAGCTTGCCATCTCTATATGTTGGCTTCAATAGTTCCTTGAGGTTGTAGTATCGTGATGCAACTCCTTTGTCGCTTGATCATGATGAGCCAATTACTCTGGTGCTCCTTGGTGGCTTCTCGGGGGTATCACACAGCTCCTCTATTGGCCACACACTGCCACGGCGTCAGATGTTGGATATCTCTCTTGGGAGGGTGTACTGCAGTCCCCAGGACTCTGTGGGGCTGAGGCTTCTCGGTTCAGCTTTTCTCCTCATTTGTCTTTTTGGGTTATTTTGTTTGGTGTGTTGGTCGCTGTTGTGGTGTCTCTTGTTGGACCTCTGTTGTTTTTCTGCATCACGCTGGTGGTCTCTGCAAAGGAAAGGAGACACTTGTGAGTATTTGAGATCAGAGGCATGGCTGGAGACATGGAGTCTGCACAAGTACATACTGGCACACATGGGAGGGAGGCCAGAATTGGGTTTGGATTGCTTTGTGGCAGCTATTCCTGTCCCTCTATTTAGAATGCCAGGGCACACACCTTGTCACATACCTCCACCCTTTCTTTTGAGTCCCCTGCTGCTGGTTGCCTGAGTCTCGCCACCCATTATGATAGTTTCTTGAGTTCTCAACCATCTTCAGGCACTGGTCAAAGAGGAGAAAATCTGAGCCAATTAAGACTTTGCACCCTGAGCCCATGCATGACTATCATGGGCATCTGGATCTCTTGGTCAAACACCTGTAAGGTAAAAGTGGCCTGTGTGTAGAGATTGGCATCTCCATTGACACAGATAATTGGAATTTACCTCCAGGGCCCAATCTAGCAGTCTAGGAGTGCATTTGCTGGGTGGCCCTTGATTTCCACTGGAAGATTACACTTTTGATCAGTCACTTCCATGATACATACTACCGAGGCCCCTGTTTCTGGCTCTCCCTTCTCTTATGGAAACAGGTCAACAAGATATTTGGGAGCTGCTTCTTCTTCCATCCAGTGAACCAGATATTCTGCTTCCTGCTATAATTGCTGTCTGCCAAGGTGGAGACCAATCTCCATGGGTTCCTCCTTGGGTCTTTCTGGGCAGAATCTGTCTAAGTGTCCCTTTTTCACACAGGAATAACCTCTAATAACCTCTGGTAGAGGCTGCGGTTCTGCTTTCCGCAAGTACACTGGGGTTGTTGGTCAGGGGCTAGGTTCCATAGGTGTTGGGATTGGGACACAGCCTTTTAAAAGCCTTTTTAAAGGACTCTTGTCTCTTTCGTGGCCTTGGCCAGGTGGGTTTTCTTGGCACTCCACTGCATTCTCGAGCATACATGATTCTGGTGAGAATTTGCAGTCTGGTTGGCCTCCTCCAATGTGGGCTTGTGTAACTGCTAGATGAATTTCTGTAGATACAGGGAAGGGAATCTATGAATTGCTCCAACACCAGCATTTCTTATACTTCTTTAAATGTTTTATCCATCAACCACTTATTAGTGGGTCCCTTACAAGATATGAGAGTTACCTGGGCGTTACCATTTGGCGAAGTTGCAAGGACAAAGGCAGAGCCAATTGTGTTCTTGATCCTGTCCTAGTCTTTCAAAAATACCCCTCTTCAGGTCTCAATAGGGGATGCTGCCATCTGAATGTAGGGCCTGGAATGCTTGTTGGGCCTCTACGGTCAGACGGGGTAATGTACTTGTTCCAACAGTAGCAATGCCACCTGCTGTTCTGAGCTACCATCTCAAAATTCATAAAGAAAGCAGACAAATCTTCTCCAGCACCCACATTTTACAGCTAGTCGGGGATACCACTGGCTGCTCTCGTCCGCCATCACATCTTACAAAACATCCAGTGTTTCCTGGTGTTGATGGCTGATGTTCAGTGGACCCTCTACCAAGGCACATAGTAGGTCTTCCAACTTCTTTGAATCAGTGCCACGAGGATCTGGTGTTCCCACCACAACAGGAGGGAGAATGATTATATCATCTTCCTAGTCTGAGCTAGTGGGCTCCCTCCACTGTCGGAAAATACTATCACCGGGAAGATCAGGTAGTCTACTTCCACTAGTTTGGGCACTTCTCCCTTAGCTAGTCTCCTTCCAGTCTTCCAGATTTTGTTCTACCAAGCTTGTGCTGGATCCCTCCATCAGGATGGGATTTCCTTCTAATGGTAAGAAAAACACAGGTTTGGCAGAAAAAGTCACAAAACCACAGCGCTTGTATGAATAGATATTAAGAGTGCACATAGGCTGCAGGTGCCTGAGAAGTGTGGGAGTACTGCCAAGTACAACCCACTGTTGTGGAAACAATTAGAGCACAGGCAATTTCAGCACAGCAGGAAAAGCCAAAGTGATGTAAAAGGGGCTGCTTCCTTTCACATCACTTTGACTTTTCATGCTGTGCTGAAATTAACGCAATTGCGAAGCGTGAGAGAGTTTTCTGGCACTGTCCTTCATTCAATTTATTTTAGGTCCCATCTCCCATTTACAGCCTCGGATGAAGAGTCGGTTTAGACTCGAAACACATGTCAGGCTAGTTTGCAAATAAATCCATCGGATTTATAACCACATCTCTCTTCAATTACTTGCAACACATGCCTATATTGCACTCTTGGGTGCAGTGCGACTGAGAATTGCCTGTGCTCTAATTGTTTCCTCCTAATGGGTTGATCTGTATTGGTTCTTTAGCTCTCAGTGTGCCACTCATGGTGTCTCCACTTTCTCAGCTACTAGGTCTAGACTGAGGAATTCTAACTCCACTCCTATCTCCCAGTCCGTTTGGTCCCAAGGCTCCGTACTGGCAGTCACCCAGGAAATCCCAGGTTTCAGATGTCGCGTCCATGTTTTCCAGGCAAAGGCTGACCTCTGTGCTGGGGTCTACTGGATCCCACTCTGACACCAAGTATTGCAGATGGCACAGACAACACTCTGGGTCTCGAGGAGGGTTCAAGTGTTTTTATTTCAATTTTTAGTTGTCCGTAGGTCCATTCCTCTCTCCCTCTCTCTTGCCACCCATGTGATTTCCTCCCTTAATTAGACCTTTGTAACCCCAGTTAGTGCTACCTAGCAATAACCCCTAATGTCTAATATCTGCCTCCTGCTAATAGTTGCTAATATCTGTCTTCTACTAATAATGGCTACCTAAAGTCAGGCTCTGCAACTGCCTCAGCTTTCCCGACTCTAACTAGGGGTTAATGTTCTAATGGTAGTTTGAATAATGCCTTGCACTTGCTCTGTGGTATTCAGACTACTTCAGTCGTGCCCACTCACCTCTTCTCCTCTTCTCCTCTACTCTTACTATCACTCTCCCCCACCTACTCCTCCCACCAGTCCTCTGTCCCTCCGAATTTTAAATCCTCCTGTCCTCGCCTCCAACATTTGATGTAATCACTCCTCCCACTTCACTTCACGACTCCTCTCTATTTTATTACTAGACTCCCCACTCTCACTACTACAACTCTCCTTTACTCCCACTTCAACTCTCCTCCTCTGACTACAACTCTCCTTTACTCCCACCTCAACTCTCCTCCTCTGACTACTACTCTCCTCCTCCCACTACTTCCCTTCTCCCACAGCTACTCTTCTCCTGCTGACCTTTCACCCAGTACCATTCAATTCACATTGACTCTTTACACCAGTTTCTATTCATCTGCCACATAAACACACATACTCACACTGCAGAACCACTTTCACTCCTAACTTAATATCCCATGTTGTGCTCTAACACTCTCCTCCACAAGTTGCCACTCCTTCTGGTCTCTTTGCCCACTCACACCTCCACAGCTGACCTCACCCTGAAAAAATACCCTTCCTGCTTCCTGTCCCCTTTCTTAAATGTCCCTACTACTGTCTTGAGTAGACAGCTTTCCTGGCAAATCTTAACCTGTCTTCCCGTCCCGGGATGTGTTTGTGCATGGCTAAGTGTTCAAAAGGGTGCTAAGCCCTGCCCACTTTCTCAGCATGGGCTTGCTGCGTAATGGCCAAAGAGGTCCCAGTTCATGCTTCAGGATCCATTGTCCTAGGGTCTCCCGGTAAGTTTGCAGCGGGACCTTGGTTCCTTATACCCTTTTTGTCCTTGGTGGTCTAGGGGTCCTCCTTGTCTGTACGAGCGCTACCAGTTCGATCTTGTGGATTCACAAGTCCCTTGGAATTGTTGCGTTGGGACAAGGCTCCTCTCCCCCTCAGTCGTGATGCGCCAGTGCAATCTTCGGTGCCACTGCCTCGGTGCATCCCAGTGGCGCTGCACAGCTCCTTCAGTAGATATGAATTGCTGTGTCTTTGGCTAATAGCTCTCTCGTTTTGGAGGAAGTACTGCTGTGCTTTGGACGCTGAAGGGCTGAAACATCTCGATGTGGCTTTTCTCCTCTGTTATCTTTGCAAGTTCTTCTGTTTAGCATTTGTGTGGCTGCTCTGGTTCCTCTATTTGGGCCACTGTTGTTGTTTTCCTGCATCACGCTGGTGGTCTCTGCAAAAGAAACACTGGTGAGTATTTGAGATTTGAGGCAAGGCTGGAGATAAGGGGCCGCACACATACATACTGCCAAGGCCAAGGTACTGGTCATACTGGGCGTAAGATTCACATTTTCTTTTTCAAGGTCGGATACCTGGACATATGATGACAATGCTTGCCCTATGGAGGGAGTATTTGACCATATCTTATCAATGCATGGCAGGCATAAGTTGTGACTATCCAGAGGTACCACTGCATGCATAATGGCAACAGGTTAATGTCTCAACCGCCTTTACCCATACACCCAAATACACACGTGTCACTACAAATGGATGTGTGTGTTAGTGCATGTTTGTCTCAATATCAATGTATGTGTGTTTGTGCTCATGTGCCTCTGTGTACGGATGTATTTTTATTTGTGTTCATGTGAGATTGTGGGTGCCTTAAGGTTTGTGTTAATTAAGTTCATGTGTGTACATGTGTAAATTCATATTTCTGTGTGGGTGTGCAATAGCATCTGTGATTACCTATGTGGCACAGACACATATGGGAATATATTGCATATCAGGGGACTCCTTTGACATATGTTTTGAATACATGGTCATGTGAAGGCAATACCTGGAAAATAGAGGGAGAACTGTTGCATATTAAGCTCGAAAGATGTATGAATACCTGATATATTAATAATAATAATAACAGGCTTGAACACAAGTGTTTCTAGGTGCGACAAGACAAGGGAGGGAAGACAGAGGGAGGACCTAACAAATGATTTTACTAGGCCTTGTGTCATTCAGATCATGCGATAATGCAAAGTGCAAGGGGGAGGGAGAGGGGAACTTCCAGGGAGAGGGAAGGGGAAGTGCAATCAGGGCACCAGTGCTCTGAGTAAGTGCAGCCAGGGCAGCGCGGCTCTGGGTAAGTGCAAGGAGGCAGGGGACTGTAGGGTTACAGTTACAGTCCCTAAGTGCACGGTAGGGCCGGAGGCAGTGCAGGTGCTACTGGTCATGCAGGAGCCTGGTACCCAGTGAGTCTCTGAGGGTAGCCAGGTAACCAGTCAGTGCAGCAGATACGTAGGTCAGCAGGATAGAGAGAGAGAGAAAGCAGAGGCGAAGAGGAGAAACTTGAGCTGATTCCGGAACTTCAAGTGGTCCAGCCCAAGTTTGAGAGGGGCAGGGAGGCCATTCCAGAGGGAAGCCCCTACGGAGGTGAGTGATCTACCCCCACTTTCTGCCTAGATAAGCATCTGATGGTCAGAGATTTTGAGGTGAATGAGCGAACGGCTCGAGAAGGAAGGTGTTTTGAAGAGAGAGTTCGATGTAGTGCAGGTCCCAGCCCTAGAAAGCCTTGTGGATGATGCAGAGGGTCTTGAACTTGATACTTGCAGCCACGGGGAGCCAGTTGAGAGATTTCAGGGCTGAAGAGATATGGTGCCTGGGCTTGAGGTGAAGGACAAGCCTTGCAGTCCTGTTCTGGATTATTTGCAGAGGGTCAGAGAGTAGAGGAACGCAGATTAAGAAAGAGGCTGTTGTAGTAATCCCGCCTCGAGGGATCCAGGGCTCTGGAGACAGTGAGCTTCTGGGGGAAAGTGAGAAAAGGAACAAAACCTCTGATAAGGTGCATCTGGTAGTGGGCCTTCTTGGCAAGGTCTGCGATGTGAGGAGCGAAGGGGAGTGTGGTGTCGAAGGCGACAACAAGGTTTTTTGCCTCAAAGTAAGGCGAAGGAAGAGGGGCCAAGGAGGGCGGCCAGAGTGAGAGAGTGAAAGCAGGAGCAAGGGTCCCAGTGAGAAGGGTCTCAGTCTTACTGGCATTAAGACAGAGATCGTTAGAGGTGCACCAATCCTGAATCGCAGATAGACAGTCAGGAATGCGCGAGAGAGGAGAGAAGGCTGAGGGGAGCCTCAAAGAGAGCTGAGTGTCATCCGTATAACACTGAAAGTTAGAGAAGGCAGAGATAAGGTGGGATAAAGGGGACAAGTAGACATTGATGAACCAGGGTGAGAGGGTAGAGCCCTGGGCAACAACACATGTGGAGAGAAAGAGGTGGTGGAGAGAAAGAACCCAAGTTTGACCTGGGAGGGTGTCAAGATCCATGCCCCTGTCCCCCTCAGGTATAACAGCCCCTGGCAGCAGTGGGGCTAAAGCCCTTCACACTGGCCCCAAGGGCCTTAAAACTCCATCAGAAACATGCATGGAGTCAGTCCTGGTGCCTTTGGTGCCAGGCTCATTATCAGGAATAAAGCAATACCAGTTTTTGTCCTTAATCCAACATGGAGGCCTATTACGCAGCTCAGTTCTTTAGAACCAAGCCATGCCGTCTAGTGTTTTGGGTGTGGCTGGTCGCTGCAACCTGCAAAGGTAAAGAAACAAAGACAGCATTAATATCAATTCTTACCTGGGCAATCAGCGAGTCCTGGCAGCATCCTGCACTTCTCTTACCTCGCCCATCTCCGGGTTTCACCGCAACCTGCAAGGGAGAAGGAACAAGGTCATCATTAACAAAGCACTTACCTTGGCAAGCAGAGCTTCGATCGTTCATCACTCTGGAACATCACTGCAACCTGTACAAAGAAGGGAAGAGAACACAGGTTAGCAATTAACACCAATAAACAGCGCAGCGCTCTGTGCATCAATAACTCACTGTGGTCTTCGCCATTGGCGCGGAAACTCTGAGATTGCAACCATCCCTGTGAAAATAAAAAGAGACATTTTTAGGGAACAGCGTAGTGGAGCAAGACGCCGAGAAGACAGAGAAAACAGAGTGGAAGAAAGAGACAGAATAAAGACAGAAAAGACATTATAACTCACCTGGAACACAGCAAGCAGAGTCGGAGTCACAGCCGGTCTCGACGCGACATAAAGGCACAAGGACCAGTGAAGCAGCTAGGTTCACGGAACACCCACACCAACCACATGCCCCTGCACAGAGACGCAGGACAGAGAGTTCAACGCACAAAAACCTAAGGTGAGCAAAATCCCAAGGGAGGGGATTTGTACCAGAGGGAGGTGGGAGTCTACCCATCACAGAACCAGTTTCTTAACACTCCATTCTCCTGTTATAGGTGCTACCCGACGTCTGGCACATAACCAAGCAGAGAGGGGTCCGGGATAGCGCTTAGACCTCCATCCAGTATCGTGTGGTGCCCCCTTGACTACCAGGTGAGCGTAACAGAGGGTTGGTCCAGGAGGGAGGAGGTCAACCACGCCTGGGTCTGATCCATTATGCCCATTATCTCACAGAGCCGATTGATCAGGATGGCATGATTGGCCGTGTCAAAAGCATAGGAACGCTCAAGGAGGATAAGGACAGAAGGAAGGCTTGAATCGAGATTAGTGAGCAGATCTTCACAGGTGTTCAGGAGAGCAGTTTCCATACCTCTGGCTGCTCTGAAGCCAGACTGATGGTCATGGAGACAACCAACAGATTCAATGTGGAGAGTAAGCTGGGAGATGGCCAGATTTTCCAGGAGTTTGCCCATGGAAGGAGTGATAGAGATCGGGCAGTAGTTTGCCAGGCAGGTAGGGCCAGCAGAAGCCTTTTTCAGGTGTGGGTGCACAAGGGAGAGCTTGAGGAGAGAGGAGAAAGTTCCAGTGGCAAAAGAGTGATTGCAGAAATCGGCCAAGGCTGGAGCGAGGGTGTATGATGGGCATACCATGTCAGTAAATGAGGTCTAGTGCAAATGCTGTCCCTCTCTGAGCATATCGTGGCTGGCAATAGCTGGTATTTTTATAGTACCTGGGGATGCGATGCCAATATCCGGTTAATGGTAGGATTATCTGGTTTTATGATGACAGTATCTGCCTTATGTTGGCAGTACATGGCCACATAATGCCAATCTATCCATAGCTATTCGTTTGGTCAATGCTTGTTTGTAAAACAGAGTGTGAAGATGCTGGTGCACAATACTGCCAGCTGTGTTTACACATAATGACCTAGAGCCAGTAACAGACCGTGATTGCATTTGAATAGTTCCGTTTCTCAGCTCCTTCATTATAACGATACCTTACGAACGACGAGGTTTCAAATACATGAAAACAGAAATCTGGTAAAGCATAGCTACTTCGGCTAGGTCCGTATGAGCCAAAGTCTGGGTTATTGTGTTGCACGTACCAACTATCTGGGGTTCCCCGAAATGCGTCAAACAAGTGAAAAGGAAACAATGAATGAGGCCAACATTGGCGTTGCTTCTGCACCTGTATTTTCTCTGCACAGTTTATCGGTCACATGTGCTGTTTGCATTTTGACCTTCATTCGCTTATTCTGTCTTGAAAAAGGAAAGCGGATTAGAGCGACACATTTTGATTTGCCAGGAACGCACAGTGGAATGTCCTATTGGAACGCGAGTCAACCCCTAATGGCTTCCCCAGAGCTGAACGTATCAGGCACTGGGTGATTGATCACCTGATAACCAACAGGGCGAAGAGCCGAAAAGCTCACCAGGCAAAGAATTATTTATGAGCTGGGTTCCGAACTTATCGCTGTGCCGAATTGGGGTCCCAGAGAAGCACAACTCTGTAAATAAAGACCTATCTGAGCCACAGACCCCTGCCCCTAGAGTGTGCAGTCTACGACCTCTGCAAAATGGGTCCCTTCTGGGTCAGAAATTACAATTGGGGACTGCTGTGATGTTCTTTCCACCTGCCCTGTCTACCTTGCCCGCAGGATGTATTGAGAGCTCTGAGTATGCATGCTGTGTGAGTGTGCAGCTGGCTGATGGCGAGAGGCTGGCTGGGAGACAGGGTGTGGCGTGGAGGTCCCCTGTGTTCTGTACTTCTATTTACCTACCATGGTCTATTCTGTTTCCTTAACCTGCATCTACAAGAAAAAAGACTGTTCTTTGGACCTTCAGATCCTGGCTTCTTCCTTAATGCTCAACATATCCACTGAGACAGGGTGAACCCACGACTGCATTTTCCTGCGTACTACTGTACTGGGGTCGGCCCAAGAAACATCCATCACCATCCGGAAGAAGAGTAACCCTCTCCTGCCTACATCCTGCATGCAAACCTCAGCAGGTGCAGCTGCCCATCCTGCTGCTATCAAACCTATGGCTACCAGCTGTCCTGCAGTTTCTACTGTTGCCAAGGGTGCAGTAGAGCTTCTTCTATGTACACCTACTCTTCATGCAACCTGCTAATACCAACCTTTCTGCCAAGTCCGGCTACTGGGCAGGAGAGCAGACCTGCAGCTACCGGCTGGGTTGGGGTGTGACAGAAACGCCTCAGTGATGCATAATCTCTTTGTGGGCTATCTATGCCCCCCTTCTTCATGCTCCTACTCTAAACCACTCACCTGTGTGCTACCACTGTGCTGCATCAGTTATCAGCTTGGGCCGCGCTGCAGCAGATGTGGCATTATTTCAAGTCCCTTCAAGTCCCTTCCGTTAATGATGACGCCTGGCTGAGCATACGCTGCAGATGTTCGAGAGAGAAACAGTGTAGTTGGCATGGGTGTTGCTAGGTCTGGAAAAGATCTGGGGCTACACTAATATCAGGACTGTTGGGACTCGGGGCTAGCTAGCCTTTTGGATGTAGCCCCTAAGATTCTATCTGGGGCTACAACCAAAAATCCCAGGGCTATAGTCCCTTAAGCCCCCCCCTAGCAATGCCTCTGGTTGTTGGTACTTCTCAGTGAGATGAAGCTGAGCCTCTCAAAGGCACAGTGAGCAAGGGCTCCCCATATGGATTAACCCAAGTTACTTAGGGTGAAACCTCACATTTTGCAAATATAGCAGGAGTGTGGGTGTCCCTCTGATGATAACCAACATGTTTCAAATAACCTGTTCTATGGAATATCTTCTACTGCAGAGAATCTACAACCACATTTTAGCCTGCTCATCCTTCACACAAGAGAACTACGCATTTGCATATCAGTCTGCTCTCACCCAAAGGCAATCCAGCACCGAAATGCTAGGTGTTATGAAACAGCTTCTGTAGACTTCTTAGGTTTATTTAGTAAGTTCTTTATTATAAGTTACATAAGCTGTTAATTAGTAAAGACCACCGGGTCCCATCACCCACGCTCAACTGACCAGGCTGGAACCCTGGGGTATGATTCATTGCCAAACATTCCGCAGGCTCACTTAGCATTCCAAGATAGGACACATCAGCATTCCTGCAGGCATGCACTGGCAATAAGCAGATCATGACACATCTCCTCTCTTTCGAATAACAATCCAAACAAAGGGAAGCCACATACACACGCATTAAGTTATAATCCCAAACGCCTTTTGGAGAGATGTTACACAAAAGAACGGGTGTCACTGCATCTACATTAAACTTCAGTTTTCACAACACCAGAAACTTGAGATGCTTCGCTACCATTTGACAGCTTCAGACTTCATGCTCACTAAGGTGGGATGTAATCCCAATCCCTTCACCACTACTCTTCAAACTTCACTCTTTATTAATTTGGGACGAAATCCCTACACATGCTTCAGACTTCAAACTATGCTGCTGGTTACAATGGGACGCTATCCCTTCTCCAACGGGACGCTATCCCTTCAGACAGTGGGACGCTATCCCTACTCATAATGGGACGCTATCCCTATTCACAACGGGACGCTATCCCTACTTACAATGGGACGCTATCCCTACTCACAATTGGGACGCTATCCCTATTCGCAGCGGGACGCTATCCCTACTTACAATGGGACGCTATCCCTAATTACAACGGGACGCTATCCCTATTCACAACGGGACGCTATCCCTACTCACAATGGGACGCTATCCCTATTCACAATGGGACGCTATCCCTTCACATAATGGGACGCTATCCCTTCTCCATATGGGACGGTATCCCAATAACCAACCTGTCCCCAACTTTCTACAATGGAGTTTCACACTTACTTCATGCTAAAAAAAAACATTTGCTCTTACACATTCGCATAAGTTTATCTTTGCGAACAAATATATTAACATATATATACATATATATATTGCCCTATATGTCCATGTCGCGGAGCAACACAATCCTAAAAGTCCAAGCCGCAAACCTAAAATGCCTCAAAGTGTTAGTGCTAGTTCACAGCTTCATACCAACATTCGCATACACTCTCTTCTGCAGCCATAAGTGCATAGGTATTAACTCCTATAAGTCCATGTCGCTATTAGCAACGTACCTGAAATGCCTCAAAAGAGTTACTCTTACCCATGCATGCACTTAGAACAGGAAACAAACGGAAATCTGAAAAGGATACACAATGGTGATCGAAGCCATCCACTTACTACTTGCATACTTCCATCCGTTCAAACTACTGGTGCACATACCCTGCTCACTAACCCTTGGACTGCTGCACACTCGCTCAATACTTCAACATAATGAAGAAACAGAAAGTAACAGTAAAGGATATTCGAAACTGCTAGAATTGACACTGCTCCGGGACGATCATCGTTATTTCCAGCAGGCATATTGATAGTCCAAAAATACCCGAAATCACTCTGGAGCCACAAATCTTGTAAACTCTGCAGCCATAAATCTCGTAGACCATCCTTCAGTCCTTCCGACTTTCTTGGAATTTTTATGAGCACAGTAACGAGGCACACTTCCATTTCGCCCTTTCCTTCCGTCCAAATCTCGTAACTCTGCAGCCATAAATCTCGTAGCCCATCCTTCAGTTCTTCTGACTTTCTTGGACATTTTATGAGCACAGTAACGAGGCACACTTCCACTTCGCCCTTTCCTTCCGGGTTACGACGTCTGTGAACCACGTTAAAGATGGGTCCTTTCCTCTTATACCCCGACGCACTTCGCAATTCTGACAGCACGCTGAAGACATCAACCGTCCATGGCGCTGTTATGTACTATGACGCGCCCGACCTTCGCCATCTCCTGTGGCTCCTATGTGACATCACCAGTCAAAACCTTTCACTTGAGCAGTACACATCTCCTCCTGCCAACCACCACCGAGTTAACAGCACGTAGGGACAAGTCCCATTAAGACTTCCATCACTCTCAGGTAAAATTTAAAAGTACCTCACAAACACAGCTTTGCACTTTAACATCGTTTCCCTCAAATATCTAACAGCACAAAGGCAGAGAGACACACAAGCCAGCATTTCACTCTAGAGGCTTGGCATCGCTTTCATTCACATCTTCTTCCCTTCAGAATACGACTTCTTTTTGAAGCGCCGCGGCAAACGCAGTAACGCCGACATCTTCACACTTACTTGTACTGCAGAAAGCGCTCTGTTCTTCAGGCGCCTGGTGCCAATTTTGCCTTCAGGCTGACACGTCAACTGCCCCTTTTAACATCCCCCACTTCACTGGTGCTTGTGGGACAAGTGGGGTTTCTTGGGGAGTTTCACCTCACAGGTGTTCATCTTTAACCTTGTAGCCTCCTCTTCTCTAAAGCTCCATAGACATTTCCATGCCGTACTGGGCAATGCTGGGGCTCACTACACAGCACTCCCCCCTGCACTTATTAGCCCAACTGGAATTTGTTTACTTCCAGATATCTTGCGCTTTACTTCACATCTACTCAGGATACTTCAAGCCTTATGCTTCAACTTGTGGGGCCAGCGCATCACTCTTGGGGTTGTAATAATCTTTTGGGGCTTCACTGGTTCACTTCTTCCCCCTTATCTTCTCCTTCTAACCCCTTGCGCTCTTGGGTGATGGGACTTACTTCTGGATGACTGGGGGGCGGTGGTCTCTCTGCTTCTTCTGCTGCTCCCCCATCACAGCTCAGCCTTCTTCCTCTCTTGGG
This sequence comes from Ambystoma mexicanum, assembly GCF_040938575.1. Taxonomy (NCBI): domain Eukaryota; kingdom Metazoa; phylum Chordata; class Amphibia; order Caudata; family Ambystomatidae; genus Ambystoma; species Ambystoma mexicanum. The sequence goes on from NC_090922.1 coordinate 350,306,150, forward strand.
TTCTTTAAAATCCTCGTCGCCAATGTTATGAAGCAGCTTCTGTAGACTTCTTAGGTTTATTTAGTAAGTTCTTTATTATAAGTCACTTAAGCTGTTAATTAGGAAAGACCACCGGGTCCCATCACCCAGGCTCAACTGACCAGGCTGGAACCCTGGGGCATGATTCATTGCCAAACATTCCGCAGGCTCACTTAGCATTCCAAGATAGGACACATCAGCATTCCTGCAGGCATGCACTAGCAATAAGCACATCATAACACTAGGCAAATCTTCTCTGAGCAAGAGTACCATCTTCAACCCCAGACACATGTTTGTGCATTGTGGGATCTCGCCTGTGAGGTGCAGCTGAGCCTCTCTAAGGCACAGTGAGTAAGCGCTCCACTTCTTGATTACCCCAGTTTACCTGTTCTATGGAATTTCTTCTGCTCAGAGAGTCCACAACCACGTTTTAGCTCACTGATCCTTCACAGAGGAAAAATGTCAATTTCGATATCAGTCTGCTCCCAAACACAAGGGCAGTCCTGTAAAATACTAGCCAATTCTTCTCTCAACAAGACTACCATCAACAACCTCAGACACGTTTCTGCCTTGTACCACCGAAATCGGAGTTTGATGCTGGAGGAAAATCCTCCAATTTAAGGCCAGTAATTGGTTGATTTTACCGCATGACATTACTGCTTCTGGTAAATCTGCCAAAAATCTCCATGCAGTGCGATGGGCTCCAAAATGTGGGATTTCTACTGCCCTACCATCGCGCATAAACCCATTCGAATGTTGGTGGACCGATTAGCGATAATGTTAAACAAGTATTGTGAAAACAGAAAAATAATATGAGGCCGGGAAGCCCGAAAAGAAACACACCAACACAGGTTACAAAGAAACATACAAGTGCTTTATTCAAAAAGCTACAACAGTTACCAAGTCAATTGACAAACGGATAGCTATTCGGCTCTCAGAGTAACATAACGAACTTCAACGAGGGTTCGATGTGTCAGTGAGAGACCGCATATTGGAATACCCGGGCTTTTTATACAATTTGTCTAGCCCTGAGCCAACCCTCTTGTGGGTTAATCATTCTGCGAAACAGGTCTTTGGGTTCCTTGCCAGGTCAATCCTTTAATATATACATTTCAATTAGTTTCACTGATGTAGTTGTACATTTACATATAGATCAACGGTAAGACAAGGTCTCAGTTTGTGACCCCGACAAGTGGCCTGCAGGCATATTAATTATTCAATTGCACGGAGGTCACAACGGCCAGAGTTTTACTCAGAATGTCACTTGGCCTCCATTTTGATGTTCAGGGTGACTTCTTCATCACAAGAGAACCTAAGATGGCGGCTCAATCCAAGATGGCGACTTACATTACTTTCTCTAAGGTCAAGACCTTGCCATGGAGTTTGTTCGCACATGAGTTGAGTTGAGTTTATTATTTATAGCGCGCGCCAGACCCGAGGGTAACCGGGCGCGTTGTTCAAGGATACTTTAAACTTTACAGGTTACATATGATTACAAATAGTGATTATACATAGTAGAAATTACATAATGCAGGCCATGGTATATACATGTAACATAATATAAGCAGGAAATATGCAGTAGGGAGAAAGAGGATATATAATTATGTACATAGTACGTTTGTAGAACAGTGGTAATGGACTATCGGTCATTTTCTTTGATCCAATTGATACAGTTGGATCTGAAGAGAGCGTAGGATTGGGGGGATCTCAGGCCGGGCGGGAGGGAGTTCCAAAGCTGGGCAGCTTTGACCGGGAAGCTGTTTCCTCCGGCCGTACTTAGTTTGAATGGGGGTATCATTAACTGGTTAGAGTATGCTTCTCTGGTGGGTCTAGTGGAGATTTTTCTGTTGAATCTAGCGGCTAGGTATTTAGGTGCTAGATAGTTGATGCTTTTGAAGGTTAGAGAAGCTGTCTTAAGTTTGATTTTGTCCGCTGTGGAGAGCCAATTAGATTGTCTTCTAGCTTCTGAAATATGCTCCCTTTTTGGAATTCCTAAGGCAGCCCTAAGGGCATTGTTTTGTAGTGTTTGAATCTTTTGCACCGTGTGTTTGTTGGCTCCTATATATAGAGCGTTACAATAGTCCAATTTCGACAGCACTAATGCTCGGGCAAGGGTTAGGCAGTTGGCAGTGGATAGGTATGGTTTTGCGGCTCTGATCAGCTTGCAGGTATATGCGGTGCTGGATGCCATTGCGCTCACCTGTTTGGTTAGGGAGAGGTGGGAATCAAGGTAGAACCCTAGTGTTTTTACCAATTTTGCCACCTTGATAGTGTTACCGTCTATGACGAAGGATGAGTATTCTTCTTTTAGTCTTTTGATGTTTTGTGTGTTCCCCAGTATGATGAGTTCAGTTTTGTCATCATTCAGGCATAGCCCGTGGGTGGCCATCCATGCCTGAATGATGAGATAAATCTTGTTCATCAAGGCCAAATCTTGTTCATAATCCCCTGAGAGTGGTATGAGAATCTGAGTGTCATCCGCATAGTTAGTGTAGGTGACACCCAGATTATCTAGATCATCGAACAAGGGCTTCGTGAAGATGTTGTACATAGTGGGGGAGACACAAGAACCTTGTGGGACTCCACATGTGATGGATACTGGGTCTGCAGCAGCAGAAGTAGAGAAGACTCTCATAGTTCTACCGGTTAGGAAAGATTTGATCCATGCGATGGCATGCGTGGAGAAGTGGGCAGCTGTTTCTAGGTGGGTGCATAGCACATCATGATCCACTAGGTCGAAGGCTGCGGAGAGGTCCAGTAAGAGGAGTAAGGCCATCTTTCCGGAGTCTCTCAGCTCATCGACCTGAGTTTTAAGATCGATAAGTGCGGTTTCAGTTCCATGCTGAGGTCTAAAACCTGATTGTCTTGTGCCTAAAAGGTGGTGCAGCTCCAGGTGTTTTTGGATCTGCAGGTAGGCTACCCTGTCTAGGATTTTTAGCAGGAACGGTACCGTTGTGATAGGCCTGTAGTTAGTCGGGATGGATGGGTCCAATGTTTGTTTTTTTAGAAGGGGGAGGACCCAAGATTGCTTGAGGTTATCTGGAATAGTGCCTGAAGCAAAGGAGGCATTAATAAGCTTAGAAATGAATGGTGAGAGGTCTCTGGCCATGTCTTTTATTAGTTGGGCTGGGCATAGGTCACCTCGGCAATTGGATGGCTTGAGTGAAAGTATTATCTTTTCGGTTTCAAGTATAGTTACTTTCGAGAAGTTAAATATATGGTTTAGTTTAGTGCTAGTTGGTAGTTTGCCTCTTAGGTTAGTTGAGGGTGGAATATTCTGTTTCTTTATCTCAATTTTTGTTTGGAGTGTGGCAATTTTGTCATTTAGTGCTTTTTGGATGTTCGAGCACCATATTTTATTTTTATCACAGTTATCCTGGACAGGAATAGGGTTTTCTAGTTCCTTTAGTATAAGGAATAGTTCCTTCGTACCAAATTTGGCCTGCAGTATTCTGTTGTTGAAGTTCTCTCTTTTTGCTTTCTTTATTTCATTTTTATAAATCTTGGAGGCATTGATGAGTGTAATTTTATTTGTCTCTGTTGGGGCTAGTCGCCAAGCAGATTCACATTTACGTTTTTCAAGTCTTAGAGATTTGAGGTGAGGAGTAAACCAGGTGTTTAGGTGGGCTCTGGGCTTACTCTTTCTGAGTTTCAGTGGGGCAATAGTATCTAGAGCTGTAGCCATAGAAGAGTTGAATTCATTTACTAGTGATGAGGTGTCCGATGAGTCAGGTAGAGAGTTTAGTCTGGGGAGGATGAGTGGTAGCAGTTTTTCTGTAGTTATAAGTTTTTTGTTTCTGGTTGGCAGGGGGGGAGCCAGAACAATTTCAGTAGGTATGGTCAAGTTAACATTTAGGAGGAAGGTTATCAGTGCATGATCTGTCCAAATTTGTGGTTTGATGTCGACAATCATAGTATTGCAGTTATAGTCAGCAACCCAGTCAAGTATACGGCCTTTTACGTGTGTGGGTTGTAGGATTTTTTGGGAGAAGCCTAGTTCTGAGATGATATTAGTGACATTAGTTGCTTGCAGGTCTTTAGGGTCGTTGTAGCCTAGGTTTAGGTCTCCCAGAAGGATAACTTGGGATGAAGTTTTTAGGTTGTTTGAGAGGATCGTGGAGATGTCCTCCTCGAACGTGCCAATAGGGCCAGGTGGTCTATAGATAAGGTGGATATTAATAGAATGAGAGGGAGATGCGAGGAGTTTAGCAGTTAATGATTCGCAGGAGTTAGTCGTTGAACTTGATTCCATTTTTAGGGTGAGATTATTTTTAGCAATAATAGCTAGGCCACCTCCTCGAGAGTTGACTCTATCTTCTCTAAGTATGGTGTAATTATGTGGTAGGGCAAGCATTATGGCAGGTCCTGCAGCTTGGTGCAGCCAAGTTTCTGTTATGGCGAGGATGTCATAGTCTCCTATTTGAATGAGATCAGCAATTTCGGTCGCGTGTGCTATTAGTGACCTGGCATTAATAAGGGCGCACTTCAGTTGGAGGTTCGGCTTTGCTATGGCCTGGGTGGCATTGCTTTTCTTTTTAGGTAGGCTATTGTTAGCATTGGTCTGCTTATTTGGGCGGTTATTGCGATGGGGGTCAGTTTTTATAGGAGGAGTGTTTCGGATGTTGGTGTTACTTCTGTTGCAAGAGGTGTTGAGTCTAGCTAGTGGTTCGTAAATTTTAGGTAATCTTGAGCGTAGTTTTGCGTTTCTACTTGCAGTGTCACAGGGGAGGTATGTTAGCAATTGGTGGGTAATAAGTAAATGTGAAGGTTGATGGCTGGGCTCTAGTGGGGGAGTTAAGAGTCCTTCATCCACGGGCGGTATGCCCTGTGGTGTAGGCCTCGGTTGCTGGTTTTTTTTTTGGCATTGTGGTCCAAAAGGCTGACAGGTAAATAAGAGTTAGTATCATTCTAACTTAGTTTTAGGCACGAACAGTTGGTTTGCGGGAGTCAGGTACCTCTAGGTTAGACAGCGCAATCCTATGTAGGCTAAGTGCAATCGGGGACAGGCTAAATGCAGTTATAGGCAGGCTAAATGCAATCGGGGACAGGCTAAATGCAGTTATAGGCAGGCTAAACATGATGTTTAGACAACTTGGCGTAGGCCAATACACACACAATTGTTACAATGGGAGGCACACTATTGTTTCTATTCCGACAAACCCTCCTTTTGGCCTATGCCAAGTGCTAATATCATTTCTAATGTCTTTGTAGATAACTCCATGCATTGTCGTCCACACATCCTGAATCGTTATCCGTAATATCTATAGCCATTAGGTCGTTCACCAGAACCTCTTGTGACATAAACTCTTTAGATGCTGTATCTGGGGCATACATTTTGTGCCCTATCGTGCTCACTGCCTGAGCGCAACACCCCCCTAGCATTGCACATATACTGGGTAGACATTGGATACAGCAACAAAGGAATAGCAGGATTCCCAAAATAACCAGTACAACAGAAAGCACCTTCCAACCCCAGGATCGTAGAGAATCCCAGAACCAAGCACTAATACTCCAATCTCCCACAGGAACATGCACTTCTGAACTAAGGATGTGCAAGTTCTGTATTGCCTTGAAAATTGTCGGTGAGGAATCTGGTGCAAAAGTACAGCAAGCGGACCCCACTAATTTACATACTCCACCACGATCTGCCAGAATCACATCTAATGCCATCCGGTTTTGGAGCGCTACCAATCTTATTGCTTTCTGTTCCAGTGTCATATTGTAGAGTATATCCGTGTTCCGGTTGATGGTTCTCTCCAATACTCTTGCTAGCCCCCTGATATTTTCAGAATTTGCTATCTGTCCCCAAAATGGCACAACTGATTTTGTTATATCTCCCAATATTTGCCCAGGGGTATCTCCATTCTCGTCCCGTCGTGGGCGAGCCTTAGAAACTTCCAATGTGCTAGCTATGAATACCCCAGGTAACAGGATTCCTAAATAACCGGTTCCCTGCCAATCCTTGGGCAACCAGGGAAATGCTGAATTACCACAAACGAAATAGACAGGCCCCCCTACATATAGAGGCCTGTTCTCCCCGGTCAAATTTACAATGTTCACACAACCTTCAAAATCTCCCATTTCTTTGTATACAAAAGGGGACTGATTCAGGGCTATGGTTAATAGAGTAGGAAGGAGGCACAGCGTCCTTATTGCCTATCGGAGCCATTTTAAAGGAAATTAGAGTTTGGAAGGGAAGAGACAGTTTATCAGATGGCTTAATAGATGCAACATTAGGTTTACTTCTATTTGCGAAAAGCGAGCATCCCAGGGGAGTCAATTCAAGTTTCTCAAAATCATTTAAATTAGTTCCATCAAAGTTCCCTGAGATGCTGTCATTCCAACGGCCAAAGAATAGTGCTCTAAGAGAGGCATAGCAAGCAGTCGTTAAAGGTAAAGGGTGAATATACCATCTTAGTCCCTTATTGCCATGTTGCGGTAAATGGGTGCAAATCCAGCAATTACTCTTATTAAAAATGGCATGCGTTGAATTCATTATTATCATTAAAGTGTTATTATGGTACTTTCGTCTATGCTGGGAATCCCTAGGTGACAAAGTATGAAGGTGTACAGAGGGAGTCAAAGCAGTAGGTACAATTTCCAATTATTATTAACACAACACAGCAATACGTTTTCGGGGCCCAGGCACATTGTTCATTGTCCGAGTTGGTCACCCCCTTATTCACAAGTCCAATGCGGGCAGCAGCGGTGGAGGTGGCGGGCATCATAGTTTTTTCAATCGACGACCCCAATGTTCGTTGCTGGCGACACTACGGTCGCGTGACTTCTTAGTCCTTCCCCAACCCTAGCCAGCAGAATCCCCTTTTTCTTTTTCAAAAACTTTCTTTTGCAAGAACAAAACTCTCAATGACTCTTTCTTTCCAGATGCACAGGCAAAACCCATGCCGTAGTTCTATTTTCTTCGTCGGAGGTCGTACCTGGTGGTTCCCGGTTCTGTTTGATCCAGAAATAAGATAACGTCACTTCCTGAGGGAAGCAACGTATGGGAGGCGACGGAAGTCGCAGAACTTGAGACAACGTTTTCCGGAAGCGACCTTTCCAAAGAGTGTGGAGACGAAATGGACTGTTCCCCAAGCTCCACGGGCTCAGAGGAATTCTCCGACACACTCACAGCGCTATTTGCTACTCCAGGATCTGAGATTGTAGCATCAGCAAGGGGTTCTGCTTCTTCTGTAACGTGTGGCGTCGGGTGAGGAAGTTTCCTGACATGCGTCGCGTGGATCCAATGCTTCTTTACAGCCACCCGTACTGCTGTCTGGGTGACCAACAGCACCTGATAGGGTCCTCGCCAGCGAGGCACGAGACAGGAAGACCTTTCGTAGGCCTTCACCAGGACCCAACTTCCAGGCTGAATATTGTGTCCTGGGCCCGTAAACCGTACAGGTAAAGCTGATTGAACCTGATGATAAATGAGATACAGATTTTTAGTCAACTGATTACAGTAGTCTACAAGCAATACATTTTCAACCTCCCTCAGAGCTTTGGGCTTCGGAAGAACCCAAATATTAGCAGGTCTCCCCATCACTACCTCAAATGGAGAGAGCCCAGTCTTAGTTTGAGGTGTGGCACACATGGCTAACAATACAATAGGTAAGGCATCCGGCCATTTCAGTTTGGTGCCGGCGCATGTTTTAGCAAGCTTATTCTTCAGGATACCGTTATGTCTCTCCACCAACCCAGCACTTTGAGGGCGTCTAGCCGAGTGAAATCGCTTCTCAATGTGTAACGCTGTGCATATCTGCAAAATTACTGCTGCAACAAAATGGGGACCGTTGTCCGACCAAATTACCCTTGGCAGCCCAAATCGTGGAAAGAATTCCTTTACCATAGTCTTTGCAGTGGTCATGGCAGTAGCGTCCTTGATGGGGAAAGCCTCAACCCATTTACTAAAAGCACAAATGATCACAAGAACATATTTTAGATTGTTACACCGTTCCATCTCAATAAAATCAAAGTGGATGACCTTGAAGGGAACAGAAGGAGGCCCAAAACTACCATTTGGAGTTACTGTCCCCTTCCCCACAGTGTGCTGTAAGCAAATCATACAACTTTGAACATACCGCTGTGCGATCTTCAAAATGTTATCATTCACCCAAACTTGTTCTAATATTTTCGTGATCTGCTGAGCACACACATGCGTAGGACCGTGTGCCATCGTAACCATCGCCAGCACATATGAATCAGGGAGCAACCATTTCCCTTCAGATGTATCCACCCAACACCCATCGTCATCTAGTTTCCCCATCCCTTCGGCCCACCTTTTAGATTCTTCTTTTGTGGCATCAGCTTGGATATCTCGCACAGACCCAATACCCTCATCCATTACATAGGCATCTTTTGTTTCTCTTAGAGCATACATGTCTGCGCTAAGGTCTGTGGCCGTTTGCCTGGCTATCTGGTCAGCAAAAGCGTTCCCTTTTCCCACATCATCTATGACCTTACGATGTGCTGCACATTTCATGATCGCTAATTGACTAGGGAGTGAGAGTGCCGAGAGCAATTGCACTATCAGGGGGCCATGCTGAATCTTGGTCCCATGTGAGGTTAGGAACCCTCTTTCCGACCAGAGCCTCCAAAAGTTGTGAGCCACCCCAAAGGCGTACTGGCTATCAGTATATATGTTTACTGTATGCCCTTCGGAGAGTTCACAAGCTCGGGTCAACGCTATAATCTCTGCAGCCTGCACGGAGTTATGCAGAATTCTCTTAGTTTCAACAACCGTACTCAATGTAGTAACTGCATAGGCAGCTGTAGATGTACCATCTGGGAGTTTGAAGCAGGAGCCATCACAAAACAGCTCCCCTTCCGCATTGCCCAAAGGAGTATCTATAAGGTCTATCCTGCCCCTCGTTTCCTGTTCAGTAGTATACAGGCAATCATGTGATTCTTCGTCACCACAAACAGTATTTTGTGGGAAAGGTAGGAGTTCAGCCGGATTAAGAACACAACACCTCTTAATTTGAATGTGAGGGGCAAACAGAGTTAATTCATACCCCGTCAGCCGTGCAGAGGTGAGGTGTTGCGTTTGGGTTTTATTCAAAAGGACATCTACAGAGTGAGGTACCATCAGGATTAAATCATGGCCTAGGACCATTCCCTCACTCTGTTTTACAGACGCGGCAGCAACAGCAACAGCTCGCAAACATCTTGGCAAGGCGCATGCGACAGGATCAAGGGCGGAAGAGTAGTAACCGCACAGGCTATTCTTCCCTCCGTGTTCCTGTGTTAACACAGCCAAAGCACACCCATCACATTCATGCACAAACAACACAAAGGCCTTATTGTAATTTGGAGTACCCAGAACCGGTGCAGAGCATAACGCAGTTTTGAGAAGATCAAATGATCATTGATGTTCCGATTTCCAAGGCAGCGTCGAAGAAATGCCCTTCTTCGTCAAGGCCAACATCGGTTTTATCACTAGTGAGAAGTTCGGGATTTATAGCCTACAGTAAGAAGCCATACCTATTAAGGCTCTGACTTCCTTCTGTGTATTTGGAACAGACATGCCAGAAATGTGTTTTATTCTTTCAGGTGTCAGTCTTCTCCCCTCCTTTGACAGGAGATAGCCTAAATAGGCGACCTCCTGACAACAATATTGAAATTTTTTAAGCGAAGTTTTATGACCGTTTTCAGCCAAATGAATAAGCAACAATACAGTGCCTTCTTTACAAGCACTTTCAGAATCTGCAGCTAAAAGCAAGTCATTGACATACTGAAGCAGTGTACAAGTAGGCGGCAATTCAAGGGTATCAAGCTGCTCTTTCAAAGCCCTACTATAAATGCTTGGACTTTCAGTATAACCTTGAGGTGCACGAGTAAATGTGAACGAACGTCCCCCCAAGGTGAACGCGAACAAATATCTACTCTCCTTGTGTATAGGAATACTGAAGAAAGCATTTTTTCAGATCTACAACACTAAAGTGCGTAGCTGTAGCAGGGATCATCGTTAGTATCGTTGTCACATCAGGCACAATTGGAAATTGTGGGGTGACAACTTTGTTAATAGCGCGTAGATCAATTATGAAACGGAATGGGATTGCATTGTCGCCTTTCTTGTATACGGGTAAAATCGGGCTGTTACATAAGCTACCTGCAATCTCTTCAATCACTCCTCGATGCACAAAATCGGAGACAATGCACTTCAAAGCACGCTCGCCCTCAACTGATATTTTATACTGCGGAATGCGTGGTAGTTTAACTCCATGTTTCAAAACTATTTTAACAGGTTCAACCTGTAGTACCCCGACATCATTGTCGTCAACCGCCCACAAACAATCCGGGACAACGCTAAGCTCAGGAGGCAATGGTCGAATCAGAAACTGAGAACTGGGAAGTTGCTGTGATGAAACCGTCAATCGCACTCCGTCAGAGGAACAATGAATTACTGCATTTAGTTTCTTCAACAGATTTAACCCCAGCAAATTCTCTCCACAATTTGAAGTCAAGAGGAAGGGACAGTGGTCTGTGAAGGGACCCAGAGAAACAGGCACCGGTGAACAAACCAGGCAAGCAATTGGTATGCCAGAAAACCCTACAGAAACATTAGTTTGCCCTGACAGTGGAATGTTTGGAACCCGGGAATGATCAATGGAGCACTTCTGTGCACCAGTGTCTATCAAAAACTGATGTGTCCTATTCCCCACTAACAATTCAACGTAGGGACCTTTCTGATTAACGTGAATAGGTGAAGGTTCCAAACCCTGCTTCCGGCAATCCTAACGAAATAAAATGTCGTCAGAAGAAAGCTCTTCAGAAAGGTAGGCAGCAGAAGGGTGATCAAATATATTTCTCGCGTCCACACTCGAAGTCTGATTTTCCCATGGAAAAGGTTGCTGAGGATCTTGCGAGAACTGACCTCTATCAGGGTCCCCCACTCCGGGGCAACCTCTAGGTCGTCTACCCATACTCCCAAATGTGTTGTTTGACCTTTGTCGAAGGACGGGGCACTGTGCACGCCAATGACCTTCCTGGCGGCAATAAGCACATTGATTAACATCCACAGGACCCAAGGGAACGTTCCCTTTTGGAACATACTGACCTCTGGTCTGTGAATTACCTCCTCTGGGATTTCTAACAATTTGTTGTAACAATACTTTAGTCTTCAAATCTCCTTTCCTCTTCTCTATTTTCTCTTTTTCATTATTAACATGGTTCTCATAATACTGAGCCATGTGTAAAACTTCAGATTGGGATTTCGCCTGCCAAGCGCTCTCAGAGGACATAATCTGTGACTGGATGTCGGGCAACAATCCACGTACAAATTTGTCCACAAACAACCTTTTCCCAGACTCTGTGCCCAAGTCCTGTCCACTGAAGTCAGAGAATACCTGTTCGAATCTATTAAAGAATTTGGTGGCACCTTCAGTTTTTCCTTGAACACAGGCCGTAAGCTTGTCCCAAATAATTATTTTCTCAGGAATTATGGTTTTCAATTTTGCGACGATTCTATCAGGCAAAGTGAGTATTACCTGAGGTGGTTTCTCACCAGCTGGTCTTTCCCCATCAAACCTAGTCATGTTAGCCACGTATCTCCCAAACCTGGTACATCGTCTATTGTTCGAACCTGCTTCCATAAATCTACGGGCAGGAGTACAGGGAATAGCAAGTCAATATCACTTAAGGTGAACACAGAGGACTGCAAAACGGACTCTATCTCTTTGTAGAATCCTGTCGGATTTTTCCTAATATCGGGAATTGATTGTGTGATAGTGTTCACTTCCTGTCGCGAAAACGGGACGTGAACAAATTGCGATACATAATGTGCAGGGAAGTCCACAGCGGGTGCACCTGTCCCAGCGTTAGCGGGAATCTCAACCTTTAGGACAAATGTCGGAGGAACCTCTCTCATTGGCAACTGAGATATAGGTAACTCCGACCGCTTACTGAGCAACAGAGCCAGGTCGAGCGCTAAGGCAGTCGAAGAAGTGTCGGGCGAAAAAGCCCTTTTACAAATACCCAATAAATCTATAGGACAACTAACCTTTTTCCTTACACATTCATCCTGTAGATACTGTACCATTACCTGAATCACCTTCCTCTGCATTTCTACTGTATACTGACTATACGTGTCATATACTTCATCCGGCGGTATTGATGAATCCGAGATCCATTGAATTGCATCTTTGGTACAAATTCGTACTTCCTCAGATGCCGATCTACGACACGGAAGGAACCGTTTCTGTACATACATACTGTCGTCCTCACCATCCTCATCCCGTAATCTTTCTAAGTTGCGCCTATACTCAAACAACCTCTCAACATGACCATGTACTTTCTCCTCAGTGTCCATCGAAAGCGCTAAAGTGTTTAGATCCCTCAACCCTTGTGGGAGATCTGTATTATGTAATCTACCCCACATTATACATAAATGAGTCCCCAACCCTTCAATAAAAACATTTTTCTCGGGAAAATTGCCCATATTTGATAATGTGGAGAGAACGTCAGCTTGATCACCTCTCTCCATACAATGCTTAGCCCATGCAAATAATTCCCATTTCTTTTCTACAGAGACAGTATTTCAAGTAACAATCTTTGACCCCGCACCCTGATCAACTTCAGTCAGTACAGAACCACCCGTGAGCGGAGGTGTGGGCAAATTCAATGGGGGTGCAACTATCGGTGCAAGAGGAAGGGGTGGTAGAATAGGTGGAGGAAAAACAACTAGAGGAATAGGAACAATAGGTTGTACAGGGGGAACAGGACTAACAGCAGGAATAACAGCAGGAATGGGCAGAGCACCAGGGAGAGGATCATACGGAGGTGGCGCAGAGGCACCAGGCCTGCGTTCGTTTAACAATTTTTCAATAAATTCTTCAGAAACATGGAAATCTTTAGAGGGATAGATTTTCTGGATACTGAGTGAGAAAGCCCTATCCATAATTTTGACTGACTCTGAATGTTTTTCCTTATCATATAACAACGCCTTTTCGGCATTTGTTTTATGACGGCGAGCATGTTTATCCCTACTTTTAAGCTACTGCAACGCTTCTTTTTTCCAATTCTGTAAAACATCAAATGCTGCAGGTTTGGCCTTTTTCTTTAGCAAGACCGATTCTGGGTGTTCAATACGGGGGATCTCGAAACTACCATTGATTGGCCACTGAAATTCGGAGGCATGTCTGGTTTGTCTGTGCCAAATATCATTAAATACTATACTTCCAATGCCATACTTACAGTACATAGTACACGCCGGCGACCACTCCTGTGGTGCCGGGTGGCTAAATTCCAAAGATTGTCGATCGCTGCAGAACAGAGCCCTAAAGCAGCTAGACAATTTGCCAGGCATTTCACAAAAAATTGGTGTTACCTGGTCAATAATTGTGTCTGCAGATACAATACAGCAAATTCAAATTGTCAGGGTTAAATTAAGAGTTGGGTCACGACTACACCTGACCAAACCTAAGGAGGACCGTACGGTTTACCAAAGAACTTACCTAATGAATTTTACCTTGTGTTTGGTGGTTTCGACAAATCTGCCCGCCTCAAAAATGGACCCTCGTCAAGATGCCGTGTCAGACCACACGACTATCGTCCAAGGATCGGATTGTGCAGCGCTGCCGAGGTATCGCGTCTCGTTCGGTCGGGCCCGCAGTATCACACCGTCCGATCCCGGTTCCATAGTCTGCGTCAATCCTTCAATGATCCGGCATCAATCTTGAGGGTCCCTATTCGGGCGCCAACTGTGAAAACAGAAAAATAATATGAGGCCTTGAAGCCCGAAAAGAAACACACCAACACAGGTTGCAAAGAAACATACAAGTGCTTTATTCATAAAGCTACAACAGTTACCAAGTCAATTGACAAACGGATAGCTATTCGGCTCTCAGAGTAACATAACGAACTTCAACGAGGGTTCGATGTGTTAGTGAGAGACCGCATATTGGAATACCCGGTCTTTTTACACAATTTGTCTAGCCCTGAGCCAACCCTCTTGTGGGTTAATCATTTTGCGAAACAGGTCTTTGGGTTCCTTGCCAGGTAATCCTTTATTATATACATTTCGATTAGTTTCACTGATATTGGCCCTCATTCCAACCCAGGTGGTAAGTTCGCTACTTTACCACCATGGTGTACACTCCGTTTACACCATGGTAGATGGCGGATTTACCGCCCCATTCCAAGGTGAGTGGAGCGGTAAATCCCCAATCCCCATTTACCCTTCCCCATTCCCATTTTTGCCCCATAGGGCAAAATGGGAGTGGGGAAGGCGCTAATTACGGTACCGTAAATTACGGTGCCGTAATTAGCGCCAAGGACGCTTAGCGCCTTGGTACTTAACGCCTGCTAAAAGCTAAAAGCAGGCATTACGGTGGAAATCAGGCGTTAAGGGATAACGACGCTGACGGCGCCGTTAAACCCTTAACGCCTGGGTTGGAATGAGGGCCATAGTTGTACATTTATATATAGATCAACGGTAGGACAAGGTCTCAGTTTGTGACCCCAACAAGTGGCCTGCAGGCATATTAATTATTCAATTGCACGGAGGTCACAACGGCCAGAGTTTTACTCAGAATGTCATTTGGCCTCCATTTTGATGTTCAGGGTGACTTCTTCATCACAAGAGAACCTAAGATGGCGGCTCAATCCAAGATGGCGACTTACATTACTTTCTCTAAGGTCAAGACCTTGCCGTGGAGTTTGTTCGCACATGATGTTTAGACAACTTGGCGTAGGCCAATACACACACAATTATTACAATGGGAGGCACAATATTGTTTCTATTCCGACAGTATGGCAGTAAACTGGCAGATGCACTGCCGATTTAATGCCAAACTTGTAATGAAGCCCCTTGACTGTTGTCTGTTTTATTTTAGAATGTGTCCCTCCGCAGGTGAATAGTATATAAATAAGAAGTGATATTGACCGGGACATGGGTGGTCTTCAATATTTTTGGAAAATAAATGATTTTTGTGTGCAAACTGTCCAATCTGTACATATAATCAGTGCTGTACAATGTAGTACAGCATAGCGTTGAAGCACTAAGAAACGTTTTAAAGTTCCATCAACAGCACTACAACCAGTACATTGTGTTCAGACCTCTCAGGCACACCATCCAACATTCATGAACAGTTAAAGAGGAGGTTTTGCACCCTGAAGAGGGAAATCTGTTTTTCCGCCATTGAATTGCGTGGGTGGAAAGTACAGATTGCAGCACAAAATTCTATTTTTTGCAGCAGAATTTTAATTTAGTTGTTGGTGCGAAGGAGTGCTTGGCTACAGGAGAGGGCCAGGGAACAAGAGAAACAGCAACTGAAAGTTAGCCAAGATCCTCTGGGTGACACATCATTGGAGAAAAAGCAAATACTTATTTCATGGTGAATATGAATGGTCACTATTATTATATATGCTGCAAAGATAGTCCGATAAAGTGGGGTTTTTTGAAATAGTGTACATTGCAAACTTAAATCACTTCTGCAAATTCCCAATTTTGGCATGTAAGCAACAGTGTGACATTAGTTGCCCAGAATCACACATTTTAGTTCGGTGGTGAAACCAGGTTGTGTGCCCATTCTGAAATGCAGGCACTTTACCACGTGTCTTCCCATCTCGAGGTGGGGCAAATATTTGTTAATGTTTGGGTTTGAAGATCTAAAATAATACTCTGTTTTCTAAAGATGACTTTAAAAGTACACAAGACACACGCTAAAGCAATTTGACAATGTATACATCATTGGAGATACATGTTGAGGGAAAGGAGTATGATTGTAGCTAGATGTTCCCCATCCAGAATGGGAGCCTACAACTTTCAGCATACAAAGTAGTGTGAACCTACACAAAATATGCTACGGACAGAAACTGAAATAAAATGAATGGCTAGGTCATTGCCTTACACAATCTGCAGATTATGTAACCCTGTCATTTCTAATCGTCCAATATTTGGATATAAACGTATTAGGAATTCTCTTTAAAAGCACATCTACAATAATCATCAATGGCAAAGCCAAAAAGACTACCTCTTCACAGAAGCAAGTAACAATGTTTTGTCCACTGGAGTCATTACAAAGACACTGTATGCTCTTTACTTACAAAGCAGGACCTATTGGCTTTGCTAATGCTTGTTTTTAATGAGTGTGAGCCAGGTACATTTAAGGGTGATTAAAATACCTATACGGGAGGGGCGTGGCCTGAGGCCACTGAAGATGGTCGCGTAGTGCTGCCGCTCCATCCCACGCGTATATTTTTATGGCATTATTTTAAATAATATTAAACATATTTCACTTACCTTACCTCAGAATTCCGCCTTTGGTTGCTGCTCCTTGCTCCGGCTGCCTTCCTGACGCCGTTCAGCCCCTCTTTCAGAGATCCATGTGCTCCGGCGGTTCGCCTTCGGTAACAGCTGCTGAAGGTGCCCGCCCTCCCTGAGGAGAATAACGGCGACGTGCCCACTGCGACGTGTGGGCTGTGGCCTGGTCGGCTCTGTCTTCCTAACACTGCCACCTCTCTGCTAATAAGGAAGAAAAAGAAATATGAACTTCTTCCGGACTACGATCGTTTAAGGACTCAGACAGCTTAAAGCTACAGGAACACATTTTTATAATACATTATCTACAAACACTTTTTTTTGCACAACGTTACGTTTGGTATACAGCTGGGTCCAGCCATATATTTACAATGATATATCACAATTAAGCTGTCAAAAATTTAACAGGACGCATGGTATTTTTCCAAAGTACATATTACATATACAACTAACAGCTTTTTAAAAGTAATCACATAAACAGATGGTCTTTTACCATTTCTTTTTTATACCATTTTTGGAGCTTCTGCTGCAAATATTTGAATGCTTCACACAGTAAACTTCTATTCATAGACTTCCTGCCTTTACTTGGAGGTACGCACTTGGAGACAGTTGTGAAGGGGAAAAAAAAATAATTAAACCACACTGTTCCTTATTCAATTGATAATCTGCATATGCTTAATGCATTTTCAATACCACATGGCTAGTCGTTCTACATTAAACACTGCTTGGTTTACTCCTTATTATTCTCTAGTGTTCACATTTAGCCTCCTTTAACAGGAACAACACTTCGTGCACAATATGGAAGTAATAATTGTAAACTAAGGAATATTACGTCTACAGAGCTGTTGTTACTAATATATTTAGACTCTTCCACTAGGCTTCCTTCAGTCCACAGAATTACTGATTTTTGGCATGTGCTGATGATAATATAAGCACCTTCGAGCTCCTCAATATATAAACTTCTAGGCAAAAATTCTGAATATCGATTTATTCTCATATATATCAGCAAATAATATGGCTTCCAATAAAAAAAAATATAATAACTACAAAAGAACCTAATATCTCAGCCTCTAACCTTAAGAGACCCAAAAGTGACTCACCACCTCAGCTTGGTATATCCGATCCTGCCATTGATGCCATTTTATCAGAAATCAGATCTCTTAAACCCTTCATTGAGACCACAAATTAAAAATTACAACAACTAGATGACAGATGGAAGGGTTTTGAAAATAGAATGGATGAAGTGGAGAGAAGAGTTGGTCTTGTAGAGGAGGTTTCTCCCAAAGTGGCATTACTTGAGAAGTCAATCAAAGACCTCCAAAGGCACAATGAAGGTTTAGAAAATCATAACCGATGCAACAATCTTCGCATCTCAGGTCTGCCGGAGGGCTCAGAAGGAAACAACACCATTGTTTTTTTTACAAAGGTTTCTCTCAGCCTGCTCCACTTACCTTCCGATTTAACAATCAACATCCAAGGTGCTCATAGAATTGGAAAATCACCCATCTCTACATCTCCAAAAGCATCGTCCAGAACACTAATTTTTTAACTTCTGGAATGTTCCCAACTTCAGCTCATCTTGTCTGCTGCCAAGGAATGAAAATCCCTTATATGGAAAGGCAATAAGATATACATCTCATAAGATGTTGCTAAAAGCACTGCCCAGCACAGAAAAACATTTCTATCCTTCTGTCCAGCCTTAAAGAAACTAAATAGCCGGTATGGTCTATACCACCCTTGTTCATTCAAAGTGACATATGAAGGTTGTACAAACATGTTTGATGAACCATCTGACCTTAGAGCTTTCATACGTTCCATCAAATCCGAAGGCATGGACACATCATCTCCAGCCAGCACCTCTACTTCGTCCATTACATAATTGTATTCCCCCCACATAAGCTTTCCTATTATACATGTAATGCCATGATTATCACCTTACCGTAATTTGTGGGACGGGTGTCCTTACAACGTCCATCTTCCATCCTGAGTTGCTTTTTTTTCTTCTTTTTGATAACTCAGCGGGCGTCACCCATCCCTACTATTTCACTCACCTGTTGTCTCCCTTATCCAGTCTGATCCTAATTGCTGTTTTATTGTCTTATACCCTACCTTTCATCCTCATGATCAGACCCCCTACGTCCCCTCCCTTTACCCAATGTGTCACCCTCTTGTGTCTCCTTATGAATATTTATGATTCAATATGTTGTTTTCTGGCACAAAAGTTCTACATCTACATGGTTTCAGGTTATATTAACATAATTTTTGAAACGCTACAATGATCTTCAAGTGTGTCACATGGGACATCAAAGGTTGTAATAACCCCATCAAGAGATGTAAGGTCATTTCTCATCTTAACAAATTCAACCCTTCCACAGCTTGTATACAAGAAACACATCTTTCAAACAAAGACGCATTGAAACTGAAATCCCGTTGGGTAAAGGAAATCATTTCCAGTCCTGCTGTCACTAAGAAAAATGGTGTAGCTATTTTTATTAGCAAGAAATTACCCTTCAAAGTTCTTGACCAAGGTGCTGATAAGGATGGGAGATGGGTATGGGTCAAACTACAGATAGAATCTACACATGTTACCATTTTGAACATTTTACGGTCCCAGTAACCCTGATCCCAATTTCTGGGTTTCCATAAAACAACTGATACTTCAAAATATTTCTACCAATTTAGTTATGTGCAAGGATATAAATCAGGTCCTTGATCCTTTTCTTGAGAGAAAATCTAGTTGCCTGTTCAAAAACAACAAATCACACAAATCCTTTTTGGGATGTTTAGCTGAAACCGGCCTTTTTGATACATGGAGATTATCTCATCCTACCCAACTTGACTATACTTTCCACTCTTCCCCACATAACACCCTCATAAGCCTAGATTACATTTTCTCTTCTAAAAACTTTACAGGTTCCATTATTGATTCTAAAATAGAAAACATCATCATATCCGATCATGTTCCAGTATGCACCTCCATTAGTCTTTCAGACGTGCTTAAACCGTCATCTCGTTGGAAACCTAATAACTTTCTCTTACAAGATCCTCAATTTATTCCATCCGTTAAATCTTTTGTTCAACAGTTCTATGCTGATAATCAAGACTGTGATATATCAGCTGTGAATAATTGGGATGCTTTTAATGCGGCTCTAAGAGGTCACATTATGGCTTATTCAGATAAAAAGAAAGTTATATGCAAAAAGCATCTGGAAGACCTTTACTCTCAGTTTACCTTAGCTGAACAACATTATTATAGCAACTCCAACCATACTAATATTCGTCAGGTATTGGCCATACACTTTCTAATTAATAAGGAGATCACTGATCTTGCTGTGGGAACCATTCTTAAATATAAAATGAACATCTATCAAACATTCAATAAAGCAAGAAAAGAACTTGCCTCTTACCTGAAAACAAAAAAAAGAGAAATTTTTTATTTCCCATATCAAAGACTTATCCGGCACCATATATCATCATCATAACGATATACTAAATTGCTTCAAACATTTGTATACTAACCTATAAACTCCTGAGAACTCAATTCCCCATAACAACATCACATCCTTTTTTATAATATTAACAGATCCTCTTACCCTCAATTGGATCTATCCCACTTAGATAACAATATTACTCTTCCAGAAATCTCCAAAGCAATTAAAGGCTTAGGTAAAGGCAAAGCTCCTGGCCCAGATGGTCCTTCCACTGACTTCTTTGATAGCTTGTCTCATTCTCACATCCCCAAACTCCTAAATCTATTCACTTACTTTATTTCCCAAAAAGCCTCCTCTGAATCCTTTTCAGAAGCCTTACTCGTACTCTTCCCCAAACCCAACAAGGATCCCTCTTTCCCTGGTAATTATTGGCACATCTGTCTTATCAATGTTGAAAGCAAAATCTTTGCAAAAATTCTAGCCAATAGGATCGAGTCCTCTCTTCCTTCCCTAATAAAACCTGATGGCTATGTAAAAGGGCGCAACATTTCTTCTGATGCTACTTTTGAATGCTATCCACCTATCGGCCAAAAATAAAAAAGATAACCAGGGCTCCGCTGTCATAGCACTAGATGCAGAAAAGGCCTTCGATCGGGTCAATTGGGACTTCATGTTTCAGTCTCTTTATTGGCACGGTTGTGGCGTCAAGTTCATCTCCCTTGTCAGGTTACTCTACTCTTCCCCTAAATTTTCAATATGTATTAATGGTCTAACCTCCCAATTCTTTTCCCTTAACAGAGGCACCAGACAGCGTTGCCCCTTCTCACCTATATATACATCCTCTCATTAGAACTATCTTTGGAACTAATCAGATCTAACAAAAATAGCCCAGGTATATCAGGTGGTACTTCACATATAAATATAGCTGCATATGCAGATGATATCCTCATTCTCATTAAGAAACCTAAAATACACCTCCCACATTTACTTAACGTACTATCGCAATTTAGCTCAGTATCAGGTTACAAACTTAACAAAGACAAATCAGAAATCATGCCCCTCAATCCCTACTGTCTTAAACATGACATTGACTCCTTTGGTTTTAAATGGTGCAGCTCCTCTATTAAATATCTAGGTTTACATGTTGCTCCTACTATCCAAGACACCATAAAACTTCATGCACAATCTTTATTAGATAGATTAAAAGAATTAACAATTAGATGGTCCCCCCTGTATCTTTCATGGTGGGGATGATTTGATACGATCAAGATGATGCTGTCACCAATAATGTTATACTATCTACAACTACTATGTGTTCCGATAATTCCTTCCTTTTTTAAATCTATTTACTGAATTCTACTAAATTTCCTTTGGGGGGAGGACAAAAGCAAAAGAATTGCTTTGATAAAATTGAAGGCACCCTATGACAAGGGAGGGGTTAGGTTTCCTGATTTTAAGGTATACTACACTGCTTTTCTCTTGGAACAATCTATATGTTGGTTTGCTTGTCCCAAATTATCAGATATTCCCAAATGGTGCACCATAGAGAAACATTTGGTGTTTCCTGTAGAAATAACTGACCTTATGTATGTATTTAATCATTCTTCATCGGCCATATCAGACCCAATCAGAGCCACAATATCTGCCCTCCAATTCTTTCTATTTCCTCATACAAAATTTCCTAAAAAATGCATCTCTCCTTTACTATGGAATAACAGTAAGATCCTGTTTAATAATAGAAGCCTAAACAAAAAATCATGGTTGAAAAAGGGTATTAGATTTATACAACAAATCATAGATAGGTCCTCTATTCTTTCTTTTCAACAACATCAAATTTCCATCCCCAAAACAGAATTTAATTTCTACAATAAATTAGTCAACTCTTTCTTTGATACACTTCACAGTTCTTCCAATGACATAGTAACACCTGATGCCCTTAGACTACTACAGCTTACAATGCTGTCAGACATCAAGGCTTCAAAATTCTATAACATTCTTATCGCATCCTTATAGATAGGTACGATCCGCACTAAATGGGAAAATGATTTTGGTCACATTTTAGATGATCGCACATGGTCTATCCTTTTCTCCAGAATTAAACATATCTCTACATCAGCGAATATCTCTCAGCATTTATTCTTCTTTATACATAGAGCATTCATGACACCTGCGAAATTATCTTCATCTAAGATAGGTAGCAATAATAACTGTTGGACATGTGGAGCTGCCTCTGCCTCATACTAGCATCTGTTTTTTAAGTGACCCTATACTTTCAAGTTCTGGCAACATGTATGGAAATACCTTAATTCTATTTTACTCCACAGATATCACACTTTCCTTTATAAACATTGTCTTGGGAAGCCTTGTAATAACCACCCACTTACCATCTGGAGCTAGCAAACTTTACGATCTCTTTATTAGTCTGGCTTTGAAGAGCATAACTGCCAGTTGGAAAGACTATCGCTTCTTGTGTATCAGAAGCTGGAGGAATAACATATGTCACACGCAAAGGATGGAACTGTGCATGGCAAACAAACTAAACTCTATACCTAAGTATAATGCTAAATGGTCTTTTTTCATCCGCTATCTAGATCACTTTAATGTAACCACACATGGAATGTGACCTCTTCATATCTCCTACACTCCTTGGATGCCTCTAACATTTTTATATCTGTATTTAACTCATCATACCTTATTGAATATTTGTATTATATGCAAACGTGCCATATTTTCTTTACGTAACTCCCCATGATTCCCCCCTCTCCCTTCTATCTCTTGTTTGTTCTATGTTTGTCTCGTTTTCATCTCCCCCCTACTTAAACTATCGTTATGCAGAAATCTGTCAATGATATGTTGTTCACATATTTGCTTATATATTTCTCTTTTATGTTTAATCATAATGCTACATTGTTCAAATAATTTATAAGCAAAATAAGCATATAGTGCATTATTTTACTTGTTCTTTAGAATTTTTCTTCCCTAATTGTCGTCTCTTAATAGTTTAACCAATGGATTACTGCATTATGTTTATAAAATAATTACTTTATTACTGTATTATATATTTCAATAACAATTATTAAAATCAAAAGAAATACCTATATGATTTAACTCAAATTGTTTGTTATTGTTTCCTTTCTGTGAAAGATTGTATAATTGCTGCTGATATGTCAGTTGTCCAATGATAGCTTCTCACTTAGTGGCGGCAATCTGGGGAATGACTTCAGAGAACAGGTTTTACATTGTAATTATTACAGGACCATGTCAGGAGGAAACAGTCTGATTTTCACACATCTTTGTGCTATGTGAAGCCGCAATGCCAGTAGCTGTTCCAAATGTTTCGAGTGTGCCTCCACGAATGCCAACAAATTGAAATGAATGCCTGACCCCTGCCCTGCCTCCTTATTAACCCCCACTCACTTCTGCCTATTCCTCCTGTCCAGGTAAAAGTACCACAAGATTTATTTTGTTTTTGTTTTTTACGCTTCAGATCTACCATGTAGCAGACGCTCACTGTGTGAGGTTCCTAGCCAAGTCCAGGTAGTAGGGGAGCTACCAGTTCAGTCCTGCTTTCAACTTTGCATTCTGGGACTTGTGGTTCAGGGGTTACACTTGGAAAACCCAAGACTACAAGGCCGCGACTACAGTAAAAACCAGAAATGGATTAACATCTCCCGAATAGAATGGGACATATTGGCATGTATGCAACAGGACTTGAAATGGTTATGGTGCACATTGGAAATCCATAAAAAGTCACACCACATGTGCAAATCTACCACAATATCACAATTTTTTTAAACTGGAGAACTTAGAAAACGAAGATAAAAAGAATAATGAAATAGAAATGCATCGTGGGGCATAGGAAAGGAAAAGGGGATGTTGGAGCACAGTGGGCAATTTTGGAGAGGATTATTTAATTGCCATTTATATTATTATGCAGCCACCACAGACTGAAAGAAAATACTTGCACTCTAATTGTATTAGAAAACAGGTTTTAGTTATAGATTTTAAAAAAAGCTGTAAATCTAAAACAGGGATCTGCAAACTGTGGCTCTCCAGATATCATGGACTATAACTCCCATGATCCCTCACCATTGAGTATGCTGGCTATGGCTGATGGTAGTTGTAGTTGAAAACATCTGGAGAGACAAAGGTTGCAGACCTCAGATCTAAAAGAATCATTTTGAAGATTTTTTGCATCCTGGTCCATAGGAAATGCCAGGCTTCCATGGCATGGCTGCCTCACTTTATCCAATCAATAGGCAGAGAACGTTAGCCCTCTGGTTCTACATTATAACTCTGTACTGTTGCCTACTTGGGCCCACGGCCTAGCAAACCGAGAATCGGGAGTGGACGTGGCGCCAGTGCTTTCATCTATGGATTGTGTGCTTCCTAGTTTGATGCAGTGCTCATGTGTGGGGACTGTGATGCCCAGGTTGCCTCCTACTTACTTATTAGATAGTATGTGGGTGATAGGCACTGCCTGATATTCCACTTGCTGTCTGAGGCAGCTGTGTGAGGTGACTGGGTCATGCAGGATGTATGTGTTGCTTGATGCATATGTGCTGAGTGTACGCTCCTTGATTTTGTGTAAGGGCATCCTCGGTGCAGGCGGCATGCATTCGTTCAAAGTAAGTTTATTGCCTTGTGGTTCCCGTCAGGTGTTTCTTGTGCTATGGTCGGCAAGGGTAATGTCAGTGAACTCTAGCGCTTTAAGACTGGTTCTGCATGATTGGTGGCTTAGGTGAGGTATCCTTTGACGTTGTCTGTATGAGTGTGCCGCCACCAGCACGCTTTACTCGTTTATGCATGTGCATTGTGGGGAAACGCAGGTGTTGGCAGTGTTTATTCAGGGGTTTGGTGTGGCGTGCTCTCTTTTTGACTCTTGAGGACCTCTTAGGGCTCTAGTCTTGGGTTGTGTGATGCTCATGTTGAAGCACACTTCTGCTTGAATGTGACATTATTTAGTCCCCTTGTGAGTTAGGTATCTGCTTAGCAGGATCTTGTGGAAGTAGAGGAGCGATCCTTTATGTTCATGTTGATGAGCTGGTTTGTTTGCTTGTTCTTTGGTGTGCCTGGGATTCTACTTCCGTATGCATTTTACCTGGCTCTTACGTGTGCTTTCTTTTCTAATGTTTCCATAAGAGGGCGATGTGTTGTGAAGGGTTTCCTAGCTGCTCTGCCTTTCCTGCCTGCATGCATGCTGTGATGAGATCTTTGAATGCAGCATGCTCTGTGAGTGGGCTGCTGACTGTTCAAAGCATTACGGTGGGTGAGACAGAGGCTGGCTGAGAGACAGGTTGTGCCATTGGATGTCCGCTAGAGTCTATATTGCAAGTTACCTTCCAGGGCATTTTCAATTTCTGTGATCTAACTACAAGAATAGACTGCTCTCTTGTACCTGTGACAAGGCCGGTTATGTGCTATGCAACCTGCCTGCTAATGCAAGGCTTGAGTCGCCCGATCCCTGATTCTCACGAAGGCTACTGCCAGAGCACCTTCGCAATGGAACATTTCCTTTTGGAGAGCGTAGTTGTTTATTTGGTGGGGGTTTGTACCGTGCTCCATACATTCATGCGTTATTCAGTGTGCCACCTGTTACAAAAGGTCTCAAGGTGATTCTGAATGTCTGCTTTGTGACAGTGCCAGCAGTTACACAGCAGTCATGTTTTTCACTATCCCTAAGGAGCACCGAGGGAATGACCCCATATGTTTTCTTTTTTAATTTTTTTATTTGCGTTTTGGTTTGTAAATGTAATTAGGCCCTAAATATGCCTCCTTCAATATTGATGGTAACCTTATCAAGGTCGATAAGGAAGTAAAAATCTTAGGCTTCTATCTCGACTCCGTTTAACGCTCCAAAGACAAATTAACGCCACCTCTTCCTCAATAGCCTACACATCAAAACTCACAAACGCCTGCAGGCCTTTCCTGACCCCTGAGAGCTGTATCACCCTTGCAAGAGCTCTCATATTGCCTAAACTGGAGTATTGTAACACTCTTTACTTGGGCACAAGCCAGAAAACCTTCACAAGTCCTGCAAAATAATTCCCTTAGATATGCTCTCAATATCCCCTGCTCTAGCCACATCTCACAAACCCGAAAATATACCAACTGGCTACCTATCCAAGACAGGATCAGCTTCAGAACACTCATGATCACCCACAAGTGCCTCAACATCTCAGCCCCGAAATACTTGATGAACAAGTTCACTAGAAAGGAACCTACCAGACTTACTAAATCCAACTATGCCCACTGCCTCAACATCCCGAAAAACAATCTAACTAGCGCATGGGGTTCTAGCTTTCCGGTGCTTGCAGCTAAGATTTGGAACAAGCTACTCCTAGCATTAAGGTCCGAACCTCTATTCCTGTCCTTCCAGAACAAAGTGAAAACGTGGCTATCCCTGCAGTCAAACTAAGGAATACGACACACTATCGCGACCTTGACCTAGCACCCCCACCGACCTTGCCCATAGCTTAGGTATGCTTCACCCACAGGTCACCTCGACTTGTCACAACTTGCTACCTAACTATGTTCTGAACCTGCAATTCTTGTACTTTTTCCTGCACCTCTGTATATTTTTGTACATACCTGTTTTTACATTGTATTTTCTTCTTGTATTATTTATTGTCTCTGTTTATTATTGTAACTATGTACCTAAGTAAAGCGCCCAGATACCCTTAGGTTCGGTGCGCTATATAAGCAAATAAAACAAACAAACAAAACAAGCAAACCTTTCCCAATAAAACTGTGGTTGGACAAGATTTTGAGTCGACAGTCCTAAAGCAGATGATGGAGTATGATTCTGTATCATCCTCAGGTGATTACTAAGGGAAGGAATTCAATCAGACCCTCTTGGAGATGTTGTGCAACCGCAGGTAGGAGGAGAAGAACAGGTGGAGTCTGCCCGTAGCTACCATGACTCATGCTTACAACTGCACAAAAAATGATGCCGCTGGTTTTACACTATACAAAATTTGGAAGGGACTGCCGGCTGCGGGTAGACCTGTGTTTTGGAGTGTCCTTAGATGGAACAGTCAATGCGAACTATACTAGATACTAGTGTGGGTTCCTACACTCATAGATCCAGATCCCACTTCTAGGGAGCCTGATCCCCAACATGAAAGTGTTCTTTCTCAATCTAATCCTGCACCCATCACCCTTGCTACGCTGGATGGGCAAAGGAACTCTTACCCTCTCCTCCTCTGGAAGATACGAACCCCGGCTCAGTACAATGTGCATTGCCAGGTCAGGAGGATACCCTAGATGAGACCTGGCCCGCTCTCCGTCTTCCCATCCACGGAGAGCAGGCCTGTAGTGAAACTAACATATTATTCACCATTGCCCCTTCCTCACAGTTTATTGATTCTCCTTATTTATAGCAGGTTCCTGAGAGTTTGGGGTACTGTCAGAGGTGCCTAAGATTCAAGGTACAGGGTGGCAACCAGTGGCCTGTAGATCGAAATTATGGCTTCATGAATTCATAGATCAGACCAAGGCGATCCTCAGGGGAAAGGAACGTTCAAAGGGGGAGAGCATGTGACCCCCTGTGGGGAAATGAGAAAAAAGAGAGAAGGACAAAATAAGAGTAAAGGACACCACTGTGCATGATGCAGAGCGGGAGATCCTTTACAAAAGTAAAAAACAATTGATCACGGCACGAACGCAGTGCAATTGGGAAAGTTATGCTCGACCATCACAACTGATGGTCACGCCAGCGCTCAGCACCTTTGCTGAGCAAAGAATCACTACTGCATGTGCCTGGGCTAAAAGTTGGTACTCCCTGACAGGTAGGGCAGTACCTTTCTTCATTGCTGCCTCCCGGTGCCCATTATGACTGCCACGGCACGACTGACAGGTGCTCGCGAATGGGGAGCTCCTTTCTTCAACGCTGCCTCCTGGGCTGATTGCTGGCATTCGTGAGAGGTAGGGGAGCGCAATGTAATTTGGGAAAGGCCCATATCCTGATTGTAGACCCTTCTGAGTAGAAAACATCTTATAAAACAGGCTATTTGAACCATGCTAAATGTGTAAAACTTGAGTTTCACCTTAAGTAAGCTGGGATAATCCAGACGTGGAGCCCTTGCTCACTGTGACATGGAGAGGCTCACTGACGAGGCCCAACAAGGCAGAAACACGTGTTTGGGGTTGCTGATGATACTCTTGTTCAGAG
Organism: Ambystoma mexicanum; assembly: GCF_040938575.1. Lineage (NCBI taxonomy): Eukaryota > Metazoa > Chordata > Amphibia > Caudata > Ambystomatidae > Ambystoma > Ambystoma mexicanum. The sequence goes on from NC_090922.1 coordinate 350,334,033, forward strand.
GAGAATTGCCAAGCATTTCGATGCTGGACTGCCCTTGTGGGTGGGACCAGACTGATATGCAAATAGTAATATCTCCTCCGTGAAGGATCAGTAAGCTAAAACATGGTTGTAGACCCTCCTGAGCAAATGAAATTCCATAGAAAAGGTTATTTGGACCATGTTTTTTCTCAGTAAAGGGCCTGCTACACTCTTGTTAGGGTTTAATAGATAGTATATAGTACATTGTATAGAGGTTCTGGTTATATATTTTGAAAGGACTCTCATATATTTAAAGAATGTTTTATATTTTTATAAGGAATTTCCTTATCGTTTTGAATTCTACATTTTCTTGGTTACACAAATGCTTTAATTTTAAGGATAGTGAACAATTTGCCTTGTGATTCCCCCTTTTTCATACAAACCTTAAACAAAAAACTGCTAGTGTACTGGGAGAAAGGAAATAACTGAGCTAAAACCAACGAAAGAAACCGTACACCAGCGTTTTGTTGTCTGCCATTCCTTTTGTGTGTACAAAGAGTTATTATAATCCAGTGTTTCCTTTATTGGGGGGAAGCCAATCCTAACCAGTGCCTGCCATTCCACATCCATCACTTCCCACAGGGATGCACCAAGGTGATCCAGAGCTCAGGTAAGCGTTTAGCGTTGAGATACGTGTGTCATGAAAGTGTATTGCTGTGCCCCCCTACACCTGTCTCCCAATAAGTGTGTTTGAAACATCCCCCCACTACACAGGGGATGCTGGAGTGTTGTTGGTGGTGGGAGAATTTGACAGGGTTATGCGGGGTGGGCCCACCTGCTGAATATGTGTGCTGAATACTGGTTTGACTATTCGTCATGGACTTGCAGCTCAGCACGCTGATATGATAAATAGTGGAGCCACCATGCTCTCCTGGGTGTCTCTTGTCCACTCTGTCTCCTGTGGACTCTCCACTCAAGAGAGGCTTCTTCAGAAAAAAAGGGGCTAGTTGTGAAAAGGTATTGTGTGTGTGTGAGTCTGTCTCTTTTGAAGTCCTTACTATTGGACTTGGCTTTGATTCAAGCAATGTAGAGCTCTGGCTCCTGGAAAACAAGTCACCATAGTGGGTAAGCAGTGGATGTGGGAATTCCTTGGAAGTCCGGCTCAAACCTGTGGGAGGTCAATTGTGGTGCTCTGATTGGCCCTTCTAGATACATTGATCTGGCAGGGCTTCTGGTACAAAGTCTAGAGGAATGGGGGCCATTGTAGGCTATGCAGGTTGTCTTTTGAGAACGTTGGACATGTTCTCTCCTCTGGTATCATTATGATGAAAGAGCCCATCCTGAGCAATAGGCCTCTGCATTCGCAATATGAATGAGGCAATTATCTGCTTCCATACTGGAGGAAGCCATGAGATCTGTATCTCGCTAGTGATTTTTTTTCCAGGTTTTTATTGTACAATTTGCCCACATTATACCAAAACAGAAGGGAATTAGAACGATTAGCCCTACTGAATTATTGAAATGAGTCCTTTCATCAAGCATGTCATGTAATAAGGTGTGAGTGATTTGTCTTATTATCATATTTTAGGGATGATACTTTCTACTTGTTCTTCATGTCCCATGATGTAAGTTTCAAAGACTGTAGGATTTTTCTTAGCCTGACATCAAACCAAATAAACAAATTCCGTGAACCAGGTATGATAGGTGTGTTTTGGGTGGAGATTGGAGGCTCCTGGGAGGGGCAGCCCATAATGATTGCCATGGGCATATGTGTGCATTGGGTGGGCACATAGCCAAGGGTTTCCCTCAGGGTGTGTGACCTATCTTTGGAGGTTTGATTACACTATGCGATCTTACAATGGTTCCCTAAGTTTGCATAAGTAGAGAACATAGGCAAGGTGTGGCTAATACATTCCAGAGATAGGTAACGTAAGGTACAATAGTGAGGGTTGAATTTCTTAACCCTTTAATAAATGGTTGCCAGCATCTGAGGAATATCTGCATTGTGGGAATTAACATCACTAGCTTTTTAATCAATGATGTCTATAAATGCTGGCCTCTCCTATGCATTTGATTCTCTGCTATCTATTTATATAATTTTTGAAATGGTCATAGAAATGAAGCGTTATATCTCAAAATTATGCATGTTCACTTTTTTAAACTGGAGATGGTAAAACTATAATATATGTTTGCTGCTTAGACAAGGTCATGCAGTACTTATAATTACCCCATGAGCTACGCCTATACGAAAGGTTACTGTTTATATAGTTACATGTGTCTGTAATATTATAAATAGTGAGGGATGAATTTGAATTCAGAATGTTATGGTACTGACGCTTTAGTGTGAGTGAGTGAGTGAGCGGGTGAGTGACTGAGCGAGAACATGTGAATGCTAGGGAGTTGTTTGCAGAACAGAAATGAGTTAAGCCCCTTCATGAAACTCGGGAGATTTGGCTCCTGGGGAAACGAAAGATCTACCTCTTTGGATGAAAGAAGTGAGGAGAATGTGCTACTAAATGACTAGGTCGTATGCCACAAATACGTACAGATACCCCCAGATATTAGCACCCGAGATATGTTTGAACCATGATAGTCAATCAGGATGCTATGCTTCAAGGTAATATTTACAAGGGTGACCATGGATCCTGACACTTGTCAGGATTACAACGTTCCAACAGTTCTCCCCCACTTACCTTTTGTCGGTGGCACCCATCCTTGCAGATCGCTGTTTTAGTGCCTGGCAGTCCTGGGACATCTGCCCTTGTTCTGGCTCCTCGTTGCTCAGGCTCCATGCTATGGAAATGAAGAAAAGTCTTCCCTTCATTGACCGCCAAAGGAGTGAAGTCCTTTGTTCATTTCCACTGCAGGGAGGCAGAGCTTCGAGGGACCGAGTACAACCGCGGGTGTCTCAGGGCTCCCCGTGTCCTCGTACTCGGCCATGAGTGCTATTGACGTTATTGCCAACGCCAGTGGAAAATACTGCCTCTTATGTGGCCCTCTGCCCTCCTTATGCACCCTTAGCAGGCAGGCACCCAAGAGACCACATTGCACGGTGGCATGGGCAATAACACTTAAGAAAATCACTGAGACCCCAAATATGAGTTTAATGGTAAAAGCAGGTTGTGTTCGCAATATCACCTGTTTCTTCCGAACTCCTGATTACAATGTGGATATCCTATGCAGTATTTCTGACATGCAGAATAAAAAACAAAAACAAAAACAACCCCATGGTTTATTTCGAGGACACTTAATACAGAAAATAACACAAAGAGGTTGTCATTAGAAGTTGGCCCTACAAAGCTCTTTTTTTCCTGAACGCGGAAGGAGTGAATCCCACCATTTACCTTCAATACAATAATACACATTTTTAGAATAGGCCATTTTACAGGGGTGAAAAGGTGAGCAACTCTGATGCCTCTATTACCGCCGTACCATGTAATGTATTGAAAGGTCACTATTGGCGATTCTCTAGTCTGAACCACTACTGTGCATTCTCCTTTTCCACAATCACATGAATGTGGACATTGACATAAAAAAGAGAATTCAGAGGTCACCACTGAAATACTGCAGAGGTTACCACTGGCAGGAGCAGTATTTCTAAAATACCACTAAAGATATTACAGAAATACCATCTCTGCCAGTGGTAAAATTCGGACGAGGGCAGATTTGTAAAAATAACACCTGCAGAGGTAATATTTACTGTTGGAAGTATTTCTACAGAAATGTCCACCCAATTAGTAATGAAGCTCATGGTTTCAAACAATACGCCTCCTATGAGTTGGAAAAAGGCAGAAAAATGCCAAACAATACCTCATAAACTGTACCCCAGCCACAAGGTCGTGATAATTGCTTTAAGAGAAATGTTCGTGATCACAAGTCGCCCGCCCCATATAGTGTACATCATTATGAATGTCATCAATCTGAAGGATAGAAAAGCAATCAGCAACATATTGCGCTAGATGATGTCCAGGTTTAGGCAATAACATAAAACAGGGTATGAAAGGACAGAGCCCAAGAAGCACCCCTTGAAGCAAACTGTGTGTGGCTTTGTCAAATTGTGATGGCAGACCAGAGGGAAGATGAGGGGGACAGGAAACCTTAGCACAAGCAGGGAGAAAGGGACTTCTGATCAAAGGGCAGCACCATCTCAGCAATGAGCAAATCCTGACTGTATGCATATTTGACTGGGAGACCATCATATCAATCGTTTATCTCATTCGGATGCTCCTGGCAGTCCTGCAATTCCCTTCTGTGTACAGTTGTGAACATACCATTGGTTTACTGTATGGAATGTCAAAGCTCACCTTCCCTTTGATTCTCAGCCAAGTCCTGGATTCTCTCTTGCCCCATGCACACTGCTACATGTCCCTCCCGACCACACAAGCAGACATCAAAATGATCAAGAGTTAGCTTTGGCATTTCTGGTATCCTTAAATTGCTGGGGCCAATGGACTGCTAACAGATACCTCCGTCTGCCACCAAAGAGCTGGCGGAAGGATGGGACCAGAATTGACACCACATCCTCAGTGTGTGGGTGAAATGCAATGGTGCCCTGTGAAACCTACACTGCTGTGCCCGCACCCCGGATTAACCAATGACTCCATGATCCTGCCAAACAATACCCTGCTCAGGTTCATGGAATTGCTCAACCAAACAGCTGTGCTGCTATGGATATGACTGTCCCAACTCATTTTACATTTACTTTTACCTGCTGCCAAAGCCCTACACCCTTTAAATCATTTAGCACTTTCCCTCCCTCACTATTCCACCTTCTCCCATGGTGTGAAACAAAGAAAGAAATGCCATGGCAGGGCATGTGAATGAGTGGTGTATGGAAGAAGCCAATTGTGGTGATGGCATGCAAAAAGCGCCAATGTCTGTGTCTGGGATCATTATGACTTCTATCCATCTTTGCCTAACAGTGATGCCGAATTCCCACTCCTGCCATGGCTCCTAATTTTGCATTTGTGTTCCCAAAAGCCTTTTTCCCCTGCGTCCATCATGCCAGTACCAAGAACGTTGCAAATATATTTGGCAGATATGTCATTCTATGCTACATGTTGCACAAAACAGTGATTAGACACTGGGAACCCATGCCAGAACTGGATGAGCGGGATCCAGAATTCAGTAACCATGGTGAAGGGAAGGTGGTGGATCCATCTGGTCAGCGTGATGCAAGGAATCTGTAAATTGTGCACCAGGAACCTTTGGACAATTTTGTATGTTGAAAATGTTTACATCATAGTCATGCCTAAGAGATGTGAAAAAAGAGAGTATGAGGCGCGCACTCTGGTGCCCAGTCATGTTTACCTGCTTCAGCACAGTTTGTCTTCTCCTCCAAACGTTTTCTTGACGCTATCAATCATCAGGGAGGCTGTTTTCCTTTTCAGGTGTGTCTAATTAATTTTCATTAAAGTCTCCAAGGATTCTGGTAGCTGTAGTTGCACAATTCTTTTCAATGCAGGTGACCAGGGACCAAATCTCCTCCATAGCAAAAATCTTACCCTTGATAGGGGGAGGGGGAAAGCCATCAATATGGCTCTCCTCAGTAGGGCATGATGACCCCGCTGCTGCTGCCTGTGATACCCGGGATTTCTTTAACCATTGTGAAAAAAAGAGAGGATGAGGCACGCACTCTGGTGCCCAGACATGTTTACCTGCTTCAACACAGTTTCTCTTCTCCTCCAAACGTTTTCTTGACTCTATCAATCATCAGGGCGGCTGTTTTCCTTTTCAGGTGTGTCTAATTAATTTTCATTAAAGTCTCTAAGGATTCTGGTAGCTGTAGTTGCACAATTCTTTCAATGCAGGTGACCACGGACCAACTCTCCTCCATAGCACAAATCTTACCCTTGAAAAGACTGCCTCCCTGATGATTGTGAGAGACATGAAAGCACTTGGAGGAGAAGAACACAGTAAACTGCAGCAGGTATCTAAGCTGGGAACTAGAGTGCGCGCCTCACCCCTTCTTTTTTACATATTGGTCAGGGAGTCCCGGGCTCCAGAGGCAGCGGCACCGGGTTCACCATGCCTCACTTAGGAGAGCCATATTGATGGTTTTCCCCCCTCCCCTTACCATGGGATTCAAATTGTGCTAATGGAGGGGAGTTGGTTCCTGGTAACCAGAATAACTACAGCTACCAGAATCCTTTGAGAACAAAATGGACTCTAAATAGCAACACCTGAAAAGACTGCCTCACTGATGATTGTGAGAGACATGAAAGTGCTTGGAGGAGAAGAGCACAGTAAATTGCAGCAGGTATCTAAGCTGGGAACTAGAGTGCGCACCTCACCCCTTCTTTTTTACATGCCTAAGAGATGTATTTGAACAAAATGGAATTCATCCCTCATCGTCATTAACAATATCCACCACTTTAAATGAAGGCACACCACACCACACCTACACCCACTCCCTCCTGTGTCTCCAACAATACCCACCCCATTATAGGACCCCAACCAAGCCCACACCCTCTCATATTGCTTACTATATGTTCCAACATCAAGTCTAATAACTCCATTCACTCTTTCCCTTACTGGGGAGGAGTAAAGGGGAGACAAGGGGTCTGCAAGGACTGTTGACACGGGATGGTGGAGGCATCAGTGCTGGAGATGGAGAGCTATGGCTGCTCTTCCAGTTTCATCAGCTTGACCAGGGTCTGCTCTATTGTGGACTTGGAAGGCAGGCCAAAATGGGAAGGCCATATGGGAGACCCCAGGCAGAGCCACAGTTTTGGGCCAGGGAATGAACGGACCCAGTCACGGTGCATTGTGTAGGCAGACCGACTGGGTACCCCCTCAGACAATAACAGGCAGGCTACACCGAATAGTGGGAACCAATGAATGCAACAAAATCTTTGGAAAATATATGTATTACAGGAAGAGAAGACTTATTTCCAATAGACCTACTGGCCATGGATTATTGTCTGCACTGGGTTACAAGCACAAGGTGTAGCATTGTTGGCAGGCATATTAGCTAGGCACATCCAATTGCATGGATCCCAGGGGCCTGTTGAGTAGCCTTCGATGCAGGGTGGGGTGAGAAGGGGCCCTAAAGGAGGAAGGGAGGGGTTGGAGAGGGAAAAGTTTGAGTGGTGAGGCTGCTGGGAAGGAGGAGAGAGGGCAAGAGAGACTGCGGAGAGGGGAGAGAGAGAGGAAAGAGTGGCCAGCTTGGGAGCGGTGTGAGAGAGAGAGTGGGGAGGGAGGAGGCAGGGAGAAGCAGGGGCAGAGAGGCTGGGAGGCCTACTGGGGGAAAAATACAGCAGGTAGGGGGAGAGAGAGGAGAAAAAGGGGAATAATGGAGAAGGGAAGACATGGACTGAAAGGGCTTTGCGGGGTACATTTACCAGCCCTAACAGAAATGCCCTTCATCACAACACCACATTTCAACATTTCACCCAAAAACGGCTGTGTTGTGTTCTCCCTGGCACATGTGATACGAGCTTTGAACACTGTCATCCCAGAGAATGGCTGCATTTGTTTTGCTTCAAATCAAGCACAAGAAAAATGACCTGCATTCAAGACGGCATTGCATTTTGCCCTCCTTTCATTTTAAACACCACTTGCTCCATTAAACACAGCCCTGCTGTGTATTTAATCTGATTGCGATGAAGTAAGGCAATATCTTCCAGAACAGCATTATTTTCACCGAGAAAGTGCATGCAGAGCAAGAATTCTGTTTCAGTCAACACGGCTATGATTTCCTTTTGAAATAGACCAGTGCACTCCAAATTAATGTAAAGGAAAGCAATAGCGCGCCTCTCTCTCTTGTTGCATGTCAAATTCAAATAAATCATTGGCAGTATATCTCTCTGTGTCCAGAAACTGACCGTATCTGTAAAAGCCCTCCAGAAGGTTAATTAACAAGAAACTGTGTGCGGCAGAAACCACATTTGTAAACTTGACATAAAAGAAAAATGAACCCACATGTAAAATGGTGCTTTTGCAACTCAGGAGAATGCCGTTGGAAAGTGAAATGCAATTGCAGCCTTTGCGCACACAGACATAGGATTAAATATGTTGGGTTGGGGCTCTTGCTATAAAATGAGTATGATATACCAGCACAAACACTGCCCATTGACTTGCTCTTGGGTGGATGGCCCCTGGGAGAGTCTCAACCAAGTCTTTAGCTCACTGTTCTTTTCACAGAGAAAACATTTCCCTGCATATCAGTCTTTGTCCTGCCCTGGGGCAGTCCAGCACTGAAACGCTAGGCAATTCTCCTCTGAACAAGAGTACCACAGCAACCCCATACACGTGTTTCAGCCTAGTTGGGCATCATCAGTGAGGTGAAGCTGTGCCTCTCTAAGAGCAGTGAGCAAGGGGTCCACATCTGGATTCCTCTGGTAATTTAGGGTGAGACCCAAAGTTACTTGGTATGCAAAACCTCACTGATGATGCCCAACAAGGCTGAAACACGTGTATGGGGTTACTGATGGTACTCTTGTTCAGAGGAGAATTGCCTAGCATTTCAGCGCTGGACTGCCCCTGGGCAGGACAAAGGCTGATATGCAGGGATATTTCTTCTCTGTGAAAGGGACAGTGTGTTAAAGACTTTGTAGAGTCTCTCCCAGGGGTTATTCACCCAAGAACAGGTCATTGGGCTGTGTTCGTGCTGGTAGAGAGATTCCCAGACCCCCCTTTGTCTAGGTTGTAGATTACACTGGCTGTAAATGCCACTAGCTATTGGTTGGGAAAAGGTTTAACAATAGGGAGGACTGGTTTCTGAAGGGAATGGAGTCCTGGGGCAGGAGCATGGCTGAAGTTGCACAACCACTAACCCTCACACACATACCACACAGTGAAGGGGATACAGGGTAAACCGTGGGCAATGTCATGTGTGCCAAAAAAGAAGCAACTACAGAGACTACAAGGTAAAGTACAAAACGCAGCGAGCAGGCAATGTTGGAAATAAGTGCAGTGAAGCTCAACGCAATAACCAAATACAGGATAAAATACAAACACAGGAGAACACGCAAGCACTTGACAGAAATAAACCACGAGCATAAACAGAACAGAAGCTGTAGTCAGGGTGGGTAGATTCATAGGCAGGTAAATTAATATACAGTCACATTCAGTGCAAAATGGAAAATACAGAAAGCCCACAGTGAACAACAAGTGATATATATGTAAAACACAGGTAAATGCTGACAGGGGACAACACATGGAGACTGCCATTTCCACACTATCTGCAGGATCCCAGAGAGTAGGGTGAGGCCAGAGCTTGTGGACTCTGCAAACTCAATCATCCTCTTCTTCTGGAAAGTTGATGCTGCCATCACATTCACCAGTATCCTGCACTGGCTGGAGAGGTGCCACTACATCTTCACCAGCCTCACCACGGCTTTCTGAATGCAATGGATTTCCTCCACTCTCTGATATATCATCTATTCTTGGGCATCCTGCCTTATCTCTGTCATTTCAAGCCTATGTAGCGTGGCTAGGGACCGAAAGTAAGAAATGAGTCCCCGGCAACATTGCATTGAGATACCTTGGCCGATGTACCTGGTGGAGGGCAGCAATGAGGCAGTGCCTGAACCAGGAGCACGTGCAAGATAATTCCATTGTCATGAATGTTATTTTCTGTCACACACACTCAAGATAATGGTGTGCATGCTTACTCCTCCAGAGCAGACTCCACTAGCACAGCCTTTGCATGGTGCAAGGCGAGGAGCTGCTCTTCAATGTGTGCCAGTGGGGTTGTCAATGGAGGGAGTGTAGGCTAGATGGTGGAAGTTACTTGGACCCCTATGACAGATGGCTTCCTCAAGCAATTACTTATCGTCTGGCAACCCGGCATGTCTGTGAAACAAGGGTGCAGACAGATACTTAGGCAAAGGCAGTAGTGGTAACAGTGAAAGAGATGCTGCTTGTCATACTTTCCATGGCTGTACATGCCACACGAGCTAGTTTCTGCAGCTGCTTTGCAGACAGAAAATATGCAAGGTCACTGTAGAATAATGATTTATCTTGTCCTACAGCCAACATATTTTCTTCCCGCCACCAGCGTGTATTCCACTCGCCAGTTACACTGGTGGGCATTTATGAAGTCGGCTGTGTAACTTAGTGTGTGTCATGATGTTTGAGGGTTGCTTTTCTGAGGTATTGAAAGTCTGTTAATCTCAGAAGTGTGGGAGCGCTATGGGGGTAAGGAAAGGAAGAAAGAAAAGAGAAAAAAATGGCCGCCGTTAAAGGGAAAACAAAGTCTGTTTTCCCATTCCATGGTGGCCATTGAAAATTATTTAAAAAAGTAAACAAACAAAATGGCCGCCTAGAAAGAGGGACAGGACTACAGGTAGTCCCTTCTCCTTTTCCATGGTGGCCATTCAAAAAATAGAAAAAAAGTTTACAAAAATAATGGGCACCATGCAAAGGAGAGAAGGGACTACGTGCAGTCCCTTCTTCCTTTCCATGGAGGCCTGTTGCATATCGGGTGCGGACACACTGGAGACAGAAGCGTTTCCAGTGTGTCCCCTCCCAAAGAGGAGCCAAAAAGCAGGTAAGTGGAGGGAAGGGGGGAGGTAAGTGGGGAGGGAAGGGAAATCTGTGGAGGAGGAGGGGGGAGTTGAGCACTTACCTTGAACCCCTGCACGGGAAGATGGCAGCATCCAGCCGTGAGGAGGCTCGGAGCAGGGGAATTACCATAGGGTAATTACCATAGGGTAATTCCCCTGTTCCGACCCTCCTCATTGGCTGGGAGGCTGCCACATACCCCTACCGGGTACTAATTTATGTTTTTGCCCACTGTATAGCAGACATGGGGCGACGGTTTTTAGGCCATATCTATCTAAGCGGGAAACGCTTCACATGCTCTCAGACAGCACTACTGCATCTATTATGCCTGCCAGAGATATTGTCCTGCTCGCTCATGGATAACTATGTTAATACTGCTATGTTGATCAGAAGGAAATGTTTATTTTAATGAGTCCTGTGAGTTCCCAGGTTGTTTAGGGGGATTTAATTCCAGACTTAAAATGTTTATTGTATTTTTTAACTTGGCTTACTGGATTAGTACATTCTAGAATGTATATCTATTGCATTTACTCATGTTGTGATTGTTTGAAAAAAAAGTGTTAGTTTTATGGAAGTCATAAGTCTAGAATTGAAAATGATGAACTGCCACTAAAAGGCAAGGTTTTATTTTCCTTTTTGAAGTTTTGGGTCCGCTCACAGAGGCTTTGTGCTCTCTGGAGAAAGGGTGCACCACTAATGCCCCTCAAGTTCTCACAAGAGATTTGGGCAGGGTCAACACATTTATGGATGACATACCATACTGGTTTCCATGTCTGTCCTTCTATGAAAATCTTTCGCTAATTAAACTAGTACAATTAATAAAACATATTGTTGCCCCCTGGTTCAGCCAATCAAGTATGCAGTTTCTGGAATTCATAGTACTTTGTTCGGAGAGCCCTTCCTGAAATACATTTCACTTTTTCCGTCACTCACAGTTTGAAGGTTTCGTGTCCCCACAATTCTTTCTTGGCCCTATGGTCTGTAGGCTTGGGTACTGATTTGGGTACTCTGCTTCTCGTCTCGGACGTCTGGGAGACTCTTTTGCCTGGGTCCCAAGTGCTTGCATGTCAGGCTTAGGTATTCGCTTTGGTTTTCGTTCTTGTTCTGCTAACTCCATGGACTGCCACCCCACAGAATAGGACCGCCCATGGCGGCCATGTTTGCTCATACTCTTGATAGGGGTAGGTCGATGGGTATTTGATCTACTTGGTAGTGGTCCTTATGTGCGATTTGTCACACAACTTACAATAAAATGCAATACAATAACAAAAGCTGTTGGCTTTGTCTGTGCTTGCTTATTTGTGCATATGATTTTCTTTCGCAAACCCACCTGAAGAAAATTTGGCTCAAGCGCCCTAAAGCTTTCACATTTTTTCAGCAGTTTGTCTGAAAAGGTTTCAGGATTCACTCATACAGGATCCTGTGAATGGGGGGAGGGTACCTATCTTGCCCACTCAAACAGGATCCTGTGAATGGGGGGAGGGTACCTATCTTGCCCACTCAAACAGGATCCTGTGAATGGGGGGAGGGTACCTATCTTGCCCCTAATCATGCCCCACTGAAGGGCCCGATCAGGCCCCCACATACGATGGCAGTGAGGCATGTTAAAAAATGTCTATTAGCGGTGCTGGAAGTTGAATGTAAAGAAAGAAAGTGTTCCATTTCGTGTGCTGGCTGAATCTTGCTCTGGACCTATAAAAACAGAGGGACCAGGGACCAGATTACAGAAACTTTGCACAGGTGCAAGTGCAAAGTTTGCACGGTATTAGCACTAGGGCAAAGTTTGCCCTATTTTTCAAAAACAATTGGACATATCAGAAAACTATTGCACCATAACAAGTGTAGTTTGTTGTGGTATAAGCACCAGGGCAAAAATTGCCCTTGGGAAAAAAAGATGAATGTTCACTCCATTATTGCACCAGGGCAAAGTTTGCCCTACTGCTAATATGGAATGGCATTAGTATTAGGGCACACTTTGCCCTGGTGAAAAAACACATTGGATATGTATCTTTTTTGCACCATGGCAATTTTTGCCCTGATGCTTATATCATACCAAACTGCACTTGTCATGGTGAAATAGTTTTCTAATATGTCCAAGTGTTTTAAAAAATAGGGCAAACTTTGCCCTAGTGCTAATAGCGTGCACATTTTACACTTGCACTGGTGAAAAGTTTCTGTAATCTGGTCCCATGTATTCTTTTCTCACCAGGAGTGGGAAAGCATGAGGTAGAAGTAGAATGTTTTTCGCTTGCTCGCTCTTAAAAGAGAAAATAACACTTTCTGAGTGTGGAAAAGCAGCTCCAGCAAGAACCAGAAAACAAGCAGTCTGTTGTCATAAGGAGCAGGGCCTCTTGCGGTAGAAGTGGATAAAATACGTCCTTATTTTCAAAGTGGGTGGGCACGGCGGCAAACCCACCCACATCTTTTGTTTCCCAATTCTAGCACAGTGAGTCCACTCACCTTAGACATTTAATCTATGTTTGGAAAATGGCATGCAGTGTTCAATATGAGCAGAACATAGAAAAGTGGATTATGTTGGTGGGGTGGCATGGGAGTGCTCTGAGCGTGGGCATTCGGTTGGCTTCGAGAAAGTGCATCCACCCTTGAAGTGATCTGCACATGGTGTGAGTCAGCAGATTTTTTAAAGCGTGGCCCATGAATATTCCGGTGCCACTTTTTGTGTGGTTCGAATATGATATTCTAATTGTATCTAATGGTGTAGAGGAATGAGGACACATGCCCAGGACTGCAGCCCTTTGTCCATTGTCTGCATAGCTGCATTTTAGTCTGGTTTGGCTTTTCCCCACAGTGGGTGTGATCACTTCTGGTCACATTGAAATCTCCCAGTGACTCAGTGGGCCGTGCCTATGAAAGTGAGCCTGCCTCTGGTCATGGCTGACGGAAAACTAACTGGCCACAGGAGGTGACACTGTTTGCATTGAGAAGCATTGTGAGTTTTGGGGATGCTGCCTGATAGAACAAATGGCATCCTTGGAAACATAATATATCTGATAACATAATATATCTGATGGCATCCTCCTGGTGTCTGTCCCTACGATTTTTAATGTTATCTGTGTATTGCATACTTAAGCCCATGCAGAACATAGTTATTGTTTTTCTTGTGTACTGGATCCCAAGACTCAATTAGTGAGATTTTCAAAAGGTTTTGTCCACTTGCCGAGTTGTGAATTAGTCCTTGATCTACACACCAGAACTTGCTTGCAGCCTTTTATGAAAGCCCTGGTTTTGGTTGCAAATGTTTTATTTATAGTGCCTTTGGTTTCTTGGTGTGTAGGTTAGCAGAGGGTATGGTATGTTTCTACTGTGCGTTGTAATGGATGTTCATATCATTTAGAATATTCGAGGATGTGGCCTATTTGGTTCGTTAGTCAATCCAGAAGTGATCGACTGCCGAGAGAACGCGGACGAGTCAGCGACGCGCGTATGCGGAACCCAGAGCCGATCAAAACGTGTGAACTAAACCCGCGGTGAGCAAGAACGGCGATTCACGCACTTCAGGCGTAGATGGGAAAGGTGTTCTGACAACACATCGGCGGGCTAAACTGCTTTTGGACAGAAGAACTTAGGGCACTTAAACAACATGCCCAGAGGGTCTATCATTTGAATGATTAAAGAACGAGTCAGGTGAAAGTAATACCACACCGCACGCACAGTAGGAGGAGAGCGAATTTAGACGATCCTCTAAAGACCCCACAAACGGAACTCGCTCATGGGTTCAGTGAGAGCATATGCTCTGCAGGAGTGAGATCCCCTCTACACGACCACATCATCAACAGCAGCGGTTTGACAGCGGATGGAAGGGTGGTGATTCCCTTCAAGGCAGACGGATGGCAAGGGTACTCCAAATCCTTAAGAGGAAGACCGCATTTGAATCTCAACTAATTGTTGACATGACTTTGTTTGTAGTGATCATTGTCTGATTGTAGGCTATGACGTTGACAGTATTTCTATGCATGTCTTATTAGCCCTTTACTAAAAAGCCCCTGAAGAATTTCCGAGTATTAATTACAACTACATTGAAACGGAAAGAAACATGTCAGCCACTAGTTTGGTGTGCTTGTAGAATGAGATGGTGATAGTGACTGAAGGTAAGAGTGAATGGAAAGAGATTGAGTGAGGTGTGTGAAATGAGGTATGGCCTGGTGTGACTAGGAACACAGCACATTACACTTTAAACGGTTAAAACTTGAAACTAATCGGATTACCGATGGAAAGGGTTCAAGCTGGTGCATTGACTGCTGTTAGACGTGATTTTTAGACTCCCAACATAGGAGATTTGATCAGCATTCTGATGATATACCGAAGGTGTACTTTTAACTTTGATGTGTAAAGTGAATAATAAAATATGTTTATGGGGGGCGCTGTTGAGCAGCCTAGAAAATGGCTGCTTAGCCGCGGAGCTCCATGCCCAACAGCATTCTATCTGATACCATCGGCGGCGTAACATCGAATCCTTTGCTGGAAGGTACAGAGGTGTGTAGCACTGCTCCTGAGCTACACCCACGTCCAATCCCGAAGAAATTTGGACACCGGGGACCCTGTTTGCGGCCCTTCCTTGGGCCGAGGAGGACGTGCCGGGTCTACCTCGTATGACGCTGTGCCTGAGATCCCGGGCACTGTTGCTTCGCCTGGCCTGTGGCGTCCCTGACGGCGTGCCCGCCCCCTCCTCTTCCGCTCCCCGGACAACTGCTGACTGACGGAGAACTGCCGGCACGATCTACCTGGAGGCGCAGCGGGAGGACTTTCACGGGAGTATTTTTTCGCTGGCGCGGCCCGCGGCCTCCTCCCCGGTGGCCCTTCAGTTTGCGCCCCGCGCTGCGGGTGGTTGGCCGGTAGTGCCCGCAGTAACGCCTTAACTGTGGGGCCCATCGTCCACTGCGGCACCTTCCCTTTACTCTAGCCGGCTCACTGGAACGTGAGGTAAGGAGCTGGGGGACTACCCAAGAACACCC
This sequence comes from Ambystoma mexicanum, assembly GCF_040938575.1. Lineage (NCBI taxonomy): Eukaryota > Metazoa > Chordata > Amphibia > Caudata > Ambystomatidae > Ambystoma > Ambystoma mexicanum. The sequence goes on from NC_090922.1 coordinate 350,349,473, forward strand.
GCAAACGCTGCATCGCTAGGATCCACGGCCCCCAGCTTGGCGCCTGCACAGTGACCTCCTTCGATACAGGGTTGGTCCCACCGGTGGGACCTCGCCCTACCCATAGAGAATCAACATACCTACCTACCTTGCCCCACGGGCCTAATCTGCGTCCTGCGCTCCTACTGCTGGTCGGTTGGGCCTTCCCTGTTCTGTGCAAACGTCTGCTACTCCCCGGACGGCTGACACATGCATGACTCCGGGGTGCCCGTCGGGACCCCTCGCTTGGCCACGAACAAGAGGACCCAGCTTAAGGTGCGCTGCTGCGCGGAGCCGTACACACAGCGGCCTCTACCCGTTCCATCTGATTCTCCCTGTAATCAACCCATTACACTTGTACTCATTATCACCTACTTTGGGATGCCCAGCAAATCCCGTGGGACATCCAAGGCTGTGATTATGGACAAATTTGCCAAACCAACGCCCAGGGCGGAACAGAGTACCACCTCCTCCAATGCCGCTGACAATGAGACCCCACTAGAACCCCATCAACCGGACCTAACCACAATGATGGAGTCGATGGCCAAAAACTTCGCCTCCTTCCATGAGAAGCTGGACGATATAAATGCTAATGTGGCCTCGCTCAGGTCGAAACTAGATCAACATAGCACCAGGATCACCGAGACCGAAACCAGAATCGGGGCAACCGAAGACAGCGTGCACACACTCCAAGACACAGTGGCAAGGCTGGTCCATGACATGAAGAGTGTCAAGGCCAAGTGTGACGATCTTGAATCGAGGTCCCGAAGGAATAATATTCGTATTGTGGGGGTTCCGGAGTCTGCACTGAAGGGCCGTATGGAGTTGGTGGTTGAATCCCTCCTCAAGGATCTACTGGGTGACCCTCCACTCTCACCTTTCTTCACCATCGAGCGAGCGCAAGCTCTCTCGCTCCCCGCCCGAAGCCGGGGGATTTCCCAAGGCCGATAATAGCGAAAATCCTCAGCTATCGGGATAGAGACAACACATTGAGACTGGCACGAGAGAGAGGCGAACTACGAATGGACTCACAAATTATAAGAATCTTCCCAGACTTTTCCGTGGAGGTTCAGGCGGAGCGTAGATGGTTTAATGGGGTGAAGAAAATGCTCTGCGACAGAAATATCGAATATGCAATGCTATTCCCGGCACGCCTGAAATTCTCCTTCCGTAATAAACTGTACTTCTTCACGGTCCCTGACGAAGCAGTCAAATTCATTGAAGCACAAATCCCTTGGGAGGCGCCTCCTGATGATGAGATGAACAATGACTGAGGTCCCTAGACTCCCATTGCACTGGCGATGACTGCACTTCTCCTTCAAAAACACTATCCTACAACAATTTTCTCACTGTAACATATACTTTGAAATGTTATTGCTGCCTATTAGGCGCTTATGCGCCACACTACTTGCTTAATTGGGTACACGACAGTGCCGCCCCCACTGCAATTGCAATCTCAATGTTGTGGTTATGTTCTTGGTTTAGCCCCTGTTGGGCAAACGGACTGAAGCGGCTGGTCTGGTCGTGGCGCCCTGGCATTCATGCTATGGGTCGTGCACACCGCGCGTCGCGGAGTTGGGGATGGCACGCAGATGAGCGCTCTTTGGGGTGGGTATTATCACACTGCTAGTTCACAGCGGGCGGTGAGGGTGGGGGGTGGTAAAGTTGTGGCGTGTTACGATAAAACTGGCAGGTGGGAGAGGACTGGTCTGCTTCCATGGCGGGCACAGCACATACGGTGGGAATCAGAAACAGATCTTTGACTGTAATCAGAGATGGCCCCTTTGTCTGGGATGTTCCTTAAAGCATCACCATGCCTATTAAAATGTTAACGTGGAATGTACGGGGTTTAATTAACTTTATGAAGTGCCGTAGGATTACTGCATATGCACAGAGACATGGAATTAAGGTACTCCTATTGCAGGAAACTCATGCACGGAAACTCCTTTCATCTAACCTGGCGCAGACCTGGGGCCCTAATAGATGCTACACTCAATACTCCACTCAGTGCAGAGGAGTCGTGACACTTATCCACAAATCGGTCAAATTTACGCTTCACACAGCCCATATCGACACAGATGGCAGGTATGTGATCCTGCACTGCACTTTGGAAAACGAGGAATGCTTGATAGCCAATTCATATGGTCCCAACACTGATTCCCCGAATTCATAGATGCAATAACTGATATCCTGACAAGATATGTAGATGTTCCTATTATATGGGGGGGAGATATGAATCTTATACTCGACAATGTCCTGGATAGAACAACCACCTCACGCAGGGTCACATCCCGTGCCGCCAGACAACTTATAACACACATGAATACCCTAAACCTACACGATGTATGGAGAATGTTCCACCCCCAGGAAAGAGACTACACCTTCCATTCAACGGTTCACAATAGCTCCTCAAGAATCGATATGTTTCTATTGTCGGGATGCCTGGTGGGCAAGGGGACGAGTGTCGAGATTCTAGCACGTACACTTTCAGATCACTCTCCTGTACTGCTACAGATCCAGCTGGGTGGGACCCTCCCGGACCCTCCCTGCACGACCTCCTTGGCGCTTTAAAGCTAAAGCGCTATCTGACATTGTCTTTAGGCGTATTTCCTGCCTGATATACACGCCTTTTTTGAAAATAACAATACACAAGACACCACCGAGGGGACCCGCTGAGAGCCATTTAAGGTACATGTCAGGGGGATGTGCATCTCAAGGGAGGCAGGGGTCCTCAAATCTATACGGCAAGCCCTAAATAATTCTGAAGCAAAGCTTAAAACATTGGAACAGGAGCATGCTTCTGCACCAGCCCTGGCGACCCTTGCAAAAATTAGAACGGAACTGGAGGTATTTGAATCTCACGCCCTGAGCGAGGTGGGATACTATGCTCGTCCTGTAGCTGCCCGTAGATATGGTGAGGGGGACAGACCCGGGAGGACCCTGGCTAAACTAGTCAGGTCGGAGAGGTGCAGAACTAGGATAGATAGCATTCTCGATGAACAAGGCTCAGAACACTGGTCTGACCAATCCATCATTGACATCTTTGCTCGCTTCTATGCCACTCTAGACGGCCCCCAGCCAGAGCACACTGCTCAAGACCTTGACGATTTATTAGAAAACATCCCCATGACCCTCATCTCCCAAAGCACCAAGGAACAACTAGATGACCCATTCACCCTAGATGAGATAGTCCAGGTAATCTCCGACCTTCCCAAGAACAAGGCCCCCGGTCCAGACGGGCTCACATCTGAGTTTTACCAGGAGCATGTTGCTATTCTGGCTCCCGTACTCTACGGGGTCTGGGCTGAATCACTGCAGTCATCCACCCTCCCTCCCTCCTTGAGAGAAGCCCTGATCACCGTCCTCCCCAAACCAGACAAGCCCCCTGATGAATGCGGTTCCCACAGGCCCATATTGCTTATAAACACAGACATGAAGATATTTGCCAAAATAATAGCAAATAGGTTCCTTCCATTCATGCCCCACCTAGTCCATGCAGACCAAAACGGATTCGTCCCCGGCCGCTCCACGGCGCTTAATATCCGCCGTCTATTCAACGTGATGGCCAGAATAGATCCGGAAGCGGACGCAGTAGCAGTCACACTGGACGCCCAGAAGGCGTTTGACATGGTCTCCTGGCAGTACCTGTGGGCCGTGTTGGAGAAAATGAATGTTGGACCTAATATGATCGCCTACATAAAACTCCTGTATACAGGACCCATGGCCAGGGTGTTGGTCAATTCCAGTGTCTACTCTCCCTTCGCGGCACATAGAGGAACCCGCCAGGGATGTCTGTTCTCCCCTATCCTTTTTGCGCTTGCTATCGAGCCTATGGCGGACCATGTTCGAAATAAGCACACCTGTAAGAGCATTCGTCTGCAGGATGCACCAGAAATCATCTCACTATATGCTGATGAGGTGCTCCTGTATGTCAGAAACCCTTCCACGTATCTAGACCCAATCATTAGAGACATAACTAAAATTGGCACGTACTCTGGCTTTACCATTAACTACTCTAAGTCAGAGATATTTCCTCTCACCGAGGCGACCCATCAGCCATCATGCAAATTCCCCCTGCGCTGGTCCCCAGGTGGTATCAGATACCTCGGCGTGCAAGTATCACGAACCAAAACTTCTCTACTGGCAGAGAATTATGAGACCACGGCACAACTCACTGAGTCCAAAATGCTCAAATGGCGCAATCTTCCGCTGTCCCTCGCAGGCAGGCTACCCCTCATAAAAATAATTGTGGTCCCAAACTCCTCTATATTTTCACTAATGTCCCGGTATGGTCCGGGAAGCACTATTTCAAGAGGCTCCACTCGGCGTGTGTCCAATTTCTATGGCACTCTGGGGCCGTACGTAAAAAATAGCAACATATGACTCTACCCTATGAAAAAGATGGTTTTGCAGCCCCTGACCTTACACTGTACTGGATTGCAGCTCAGGCCCGACATGCCACACACTGGTACGAGCACAGAAACCCGCCCCCACATGTCAAATTGGAGAAACTGGCTGGCGAAGGGAATAATATCATGACCCTAGTGTTACACCATACATATCAGACGGATGCCCAGGCGGATTCTGTCGCGGCCACGATTAGAGCGTGGAATACAATTCTCGACTCAAAACAGGACCATCGCCCGTACTACAAATGGCTCCCCATATGGCAAGTTCCTGGGCTCTCTCCCACACACGATCAGCAGTTCATCCATCATTGGGGAAACCTGGGCTACCGTGCACTCACCGACCTATATCCGGATGGTAAATTTATTACTCGCCTAACGTGGCGGCCCGAACACTCCAAATCACCGTTGGAGCTATTACAATACTTTCGGCTAAGAGCGACAGTCCGTAGAATGTGGCCCTCCTACCCAAATGGGCCGCCGGACTCCCCAGAGCTCCATTACATCTCAAACTCCGCAGGAAGTAGGGAAATTATATCCTCCCTGTACAAAATGCAGCTAGGGAAACTAGAGGACGTATCCCCCAAGCCACGGGAAGCCTGGGCCGAGGAGCTAGGGAGGGAAATTACAGATGAAATGTGGAACAAAATGTGCGCACATACGCGCAAGGTCTCTCTGAGTGCTAGATTTCCCTGCATACAATATAAACTCCTCAACAGACTGTACTACACACCGTTCAAAATTGCAAAATTTTCTCACACCCTGACCCACACATGCCCAAAATGTACGTCTGAAGAAGCGGACCATATACATATGTTTTGGTCATGTGCCGCGCTAGGCACGTTCTGGCGGGATGTGACGAAGGCGCTCTCGGAGATAGTTGGATCCCCGGTGGAACCTGACCCTTTGGCCTTGTTGTTTGGGGTCTGGGATGGGGATGGGGAAAAAAAAGTCAAAATACTTGAATGTGAGCACAATCGTTGCCAAAAGATGTATATTACAATGTTGGAAGCGCCGATTCCCCCGACTCTAAAGATGTGGTTGAAGGCTCTCACTTGGGTACAAACATGTGAAGAAGAATATATTGGCTCATTACCCACCCTATCCCGCCCCAAGAATGTGTGGGCTGAATTCTGCAGCTATCTGAATAGCAAAGACGAGGTGGACTGGCGCTCCACCCCCCTGCCGCAGCTGCCCGACTCCCCACAGGAACTGAACACTTCATGATATCCCCATGCCATGATCCCCCCTCCCCCACATTCTGTGCTACTAGTAATTGCTCTCATTGTAATGCCTGTATGCCAATAGTGATTGCTGTCTCTTTCTGCATGGTGTGTGCTGTACCTGTCCTAACCTTCTGCCAATAAATAAAAGTTAAAAAAAAAAAATAAAATATGTTTATTTTTCTACAATTTTTTGCCTAAATAGTAGTCTGTTTTCTCTTGCCGATAAATAAATACGGTACGAGAATAGAACCCACCTAGGGAAGGCAGTGATGAGTAGCGCCAGCTTGGTTGTTGTAATGTTTTAAGGGTCAATCCCTTTATGTAGAGGGTACGCTGGTGTTATATATACCCCTCTATCTCTCTTTGTGTTGAAATAGAAATGGAGTAGCACCTTGTAGTATCCGATTTCTTCCTTGTCTGAATGGAACCTTGGGTGCCTGCCTTCTCTGCGGCCTCTTGGAATGTTTCCTGAGTCTGAGCGTTCTATCCTGTGTGTTCCATATGTGTCCGTTAAGAGAGTGAGTTGTCTTCCCTAGAGTGTGGATGCCCGGTATCTCTATCCCCACCCTACCTTCCTGTACCTGCCTCCTGAAGATCCTATCTTACCAATAAAGTACACCTACCTCTGACAACCTGCTCATCCTTGGACTCCAGAACCTTTAAATATTACACACCCGTTCCACTCCCATTTATGTTGAGTTCCCATTGATCTGGAGATCAACCAACTCCATTTTCAATTGAGACTGAGAATGTGTTCTGTATAGCCAATTTATTTCCTCTCTTATGGGGAAAAACGAGCACATTTCACTCAACAGAAGTTACATGTTGTATTGGGCTCTCATGAAGGAAAAGCCCATTATTTTGCATATTATGAAGTTACAAATCCCTTTTGTATTACGGGGAGCGCTGCCTTCATTTGAGAGGATTCTGTTATTGGCTTAAATGAGCATTCCACATTAAAGAGATTCAAATCACCAGCTGCGGATGCAGATATGGTGTATTTAATTCCATTTGTATTCTCATGATAATGTGCTATTTGTGTGTACCATGAGATTACAGGCCGTTCCCATGAAATAAATCCATCATGATATGTTAACCGTGGGTTTAAAAGCCATGATGAGTTAAGAGCAATATTGCATCCATGGAACATTACTTGAGCTATGTCTTCAGTAAAACATATAAGATGTATAATACTTGTTGGGAACTCTGCTTTTCTCGCATTGTATGGACAGGTAGTTGTTCCTGGTGACTTGTAGCTCCTTATTATGCAAGTCGCGGTACAGGCTGTCTTACAAGATGAAACTGTGCCAGGATCTTAACATTTGATCTAGGTCCTGATATCTATCTACATTACTACTTTATTCCCTGTACTGTACAGGGTACAGTGACGCTTAGTTGACCTGTTTTAAAAACATATGTGGGCAGAGAGATACCACTGTCTCTTAAGTCACTTTTGAAAGAATAGGACTTCTGAGTTGAAGTGAAGGCTGACTACAGGAGTACTCCCATGAAATTCACTGTGGGCCGCTAAATGCTACACATTATTGCGGGTGTTACTGGCTGCAAGAATGCCGAGACTGCCACTGCTAGCCACCTAGGGTGCATTTGTAGTCAGGTACTGTTAAAAGCCCAGGTAATGTTGCTATTACGTTGCTGTGGGCAAAACTCCATTCGCGAGAATTGTGAAATGGAAAGAAATGTATTTGTAACATGAGGATAAATGAAACATAAATGTGTAGCATACTATGTCCAGACAAAACCTTGGTTCCTGTGCCTCCTAAACTGCACAAATAATGTAAACAATGCATAATAACAATTGTGTATAGTGAAGTGAAATGATTGATGAGTGTAAACATGGCTTCATCCGGTGTGGGATTCAATACCTGTCAGCGAGGGGCCCCTTCCTGGCAGTCTATGAAGAGTAATTCAGTATGAAGTAAACACTAATGAAGGACTAATCTGCAGAAGTTCTGAAGCTTCTGGAATATTACATCATGCAAAGATACTGCTAAATATGGCAACTTCAAACCAGTCCTATCCAAAGTCACGACCTGGAATTTTTCTCTATGAGGGTGTACAGCTCAATGAGCAAAGTATGTGCAGTGTATGTTGGTCTCCATGTGGGGCTCACAGTGGAGGAGAAGGTGCAGCCCACCCATCCTGCATGCAACGGGAGACCTTAAGAGCCCAAAACAATCCACCCAGGGCATAAGAAGGCATATCCTGAGAATCCGAAAGCACCTGAGATATCCTACTAATGGGTCTGTTGCTCAGTGACGTTTGTACAGACTACACGAGACTTCCTTGCCAAATGGCATATAGGCAAAGACCAGCATGACTGCCCAGTCAGTCTATCAGAAACCCTGATAAGACAGGATGTTTATATTTATCTCCCTTTAACGTCCCATTCTGCCTTTCACTTAAATTACCATTTTCGCTGACCTTCAGTTAGTCAGGTTTTGTGAAATGTACCATTTAACGTCCCATTCTGCCTTTCACTTAAATTACCATTTTCGCTGACCTTCAGTTAGTCAGGTTTTGTGAAATGTACCATTCCCTATTCCGCTCTGGAAAATAGGGATGCACAAGGGGACTCAGAGCCGACTCATTCATTCATAGTCTTCAAAATGCATTGGGTTAGCCCCTCGTGTGGAGTCAATAAGCTAATTAACCAGTGAAGGGCCGTGCTTACCTGGGGTCCAGTGGCGGGTGCGTGGTGGGGTTGAGGCTCGGTTGTTGGGGGGATCGTAGGATCGGGGGTGCCGTAGGAGGAAGGGCGCATCACTGTAAATGTCGTTTTTATATTTCCACTTCTGTTTGGGAGGTGGAACTGTACACAAAAAATAGAAATGCTCTTGCCAAGAATTAATATTTCTTTTGTGGGTAATTAATGCTTCTATGCTCTCTGAAAAGACATCGTCAATTACTATGACGGAGAGTCAGAGAGTGTTACCTGTGACCTGCGGAGTATACTGTGGTGCTGCAGTCTTTCCATTGCTTCCATTGTTTTTGTCAGCAAGGAGGAGCTTCCTTCCTAAAACCACTCTACAAATACGGAGCATAGCGGAGAGTTGCAGAGAGTTGTACCTGTAACCTGCAGAGTATACTTTAGTGCTGCAGTCTTCCCATTGCTTCTGTCAGCAAGGAGGAGCTTCCTGCCTAAAGGGGGGCCCCGGGGAAGTTTTTGGCGCTGCACACGGCCAGTGAGTGGCCGTGGGGGCAGAGCACCCCTCAGGGGTATTTAAGGGGGCAGGGAAGGTTCGGGAGGCAGGAGACGGTTGGACTTGGCGATTGTCAGTCCTGTCGCCTGCTCCCGAGCCTTCCCTGGTATTAGCTGGGCCTGGAGGTGCGTGTTAGGCAGGTAGGAAAGGGAGAATTGTTTGAGTGGGCGGGTAGGTAGTAAAAAAAAAAATTAAAAAATTTAAAAAAGCAGTTTATATTAATAATAGGTTCTAGTGTGGGGTGATAGGGTAGGAGGGGTGCCGTAGATAAGACACCCCTCGTGTGCTTACCTGGGGTCCAGTGGCGGGTTCGTGGTGGGGTTGATGCTCGGTTGTTGGGGGGATCGTAGGATCGGGGGTGCCGTAGGAGGAAGGGCGCATCCCGCCGACGTTCGCTTGCCGGCGGGGTGCTTTTGGCGGTTAGAGGGGTGTGCTGGGCATTGTGCACGCAGCGCCGGCGCTGTCTCTCGGGGCCCTCCTCGTGTGTGGGCGGCCGCCCGTGGTATTGAAGTAGACGGATTTAGAGTCTACGCGAGGGCACGGTAGCAGGCTGGGGCCAGAGGGGGCGGTGCGGTTCCTTTAAAGGGACAGTGCGATTTTGCTGGCACCGACAGTGCGGTACATCTCGTTTTCCACCAGGGGGCAGGGTGACACGGTCACTCCTCTGCCTCATTGCTGGTTGGGCTGCTGGTTTTGGGGGCCTTTTCTTGTGCCTGGGGCGGATAAGTGAAAGGGTAGGGGGTGTTAGGGGTTATAGCAGGGTTTAGGGGGCAAAAAAAAGAAAAAAAAAAAAAAGGTTTTCGATATAATTATTTATATTTTTGGGAACAGTTTGGGGCAGGGGTTTTATATACGGTTGAGTGTTCTCAAGCGCCTAGTTGACTGGTTTCCCATTTTATTAGCGGGGCTTTTGGGGGGTATAGGTCCAAGGGTAGTTTTGGCTCGGGGGCTTAGGAGTTGCTAGGTTATGTTTTCACGGGATACATTTATTTAGTGCACAACCAGTTTAGTAGTGCACAATGGTTGGCCAGGGAGCTGGGAAAAGAGGGTTGTTTGATGCTAAGGCTCTGAGGGAGGCCTTGGAAATAATTAGTAGGGCATCTAGGGCCCAGTTGGAGGGGGCAGTGGGGGAGGTCACTGGTGTTGTGGCCACGGGGGAAGGGGGGATAAGTGGGGGTAGGCCGCAGCGGAGAGCAGCGGCAGATGGGGCTCTCGCGGCAGTGGTGGCTTGCTCTCCCGCGGCGGGGAGAGGGGAGGTTTGGGAATCCAGGGGCAGGAAGTTGAGGAGGGAGATAGACAGGAGGGCGTCCGGGGGAGAAATGATATCTGGTGGGCAGCCATTGAGGGAGGGAGGGAATGTTAGCCCTAGGGAAGCTGGGAGTGCTCAGAATGAGGAGGCTCAAGGGAAGAAGAGGGGAGCTAGCGGGGGGGTGCAGAAGGGGGTGACAGGGCAGAGGGCGAGAGGGGGTAAGTACCTGCAGAAGAGTGCAGGCGGGAGGAGGAGGGAGAGGTCCCCATCAATCGAGGAGGTTAGAGTGGGGCGTGGAACGGCCCACCCGGGTAAGTTGAGTGAGGGCGGAGGGCACTGCGCAGCCCTATCGGGTCAGGTGGAGGAAGAGGGTTTTGGTACGGCCCCTCCCTGGTCAGCGCAAGGAGAGCCTAGAGGGTGCAGCACGGCTCCTAGCGATGAGGATTACAGGGTGGAGGACGGAAAGCCTCGCTCGAGAGAAGAGGACCAGGCAGGGGTCTCCGCGACCCCGCCGAGAAGACATCAGAGGAGTGGCGGGGCGGACGCCCCGGGCTCGCAAGAGGAAGATCAACTCAACTCGGGCAGGAGCTCGCATCCACAATGGTATTTGAGGGGTGATGGAGTTGGATTGAGGATTATGTGGGGCACTGGGGGGTAGAAGGTTATAGGGCTTTAAGGGAAAGGGGGGAGGAGAGAGGAAGTTTGAGGAGGGATCTTGATAGGCGGGTGCAGGGCGGTCGGGGGGCAGGAGTGAGGGACTATTGGCTGGGTGAGTTTTCTGACATGTCTTGTCCCCGCAGTAGGAGCCCTCTAAGAAAAGAGACGAGGAGTGTGGTGTGGACGTCAGACCGCATACGGCCGGCGTGGAAAGAGGTGAGCGGGAAAGGGATTGGTCATATGCATGGCAGAGAGGGGACACGAGAAGGGGGGCAGTAAACGAAGATGAGGGATGGCAAGGGGTAAGGAAAGAAGTTGGTGTACAGGCCATTGGAGCCGCGGGGGGTGAGAAGAGCATGTGCTCAGCGGAGGTCCAAACGGACAAGGAGGTGGAGCTATTGGTGCTTGAGATGCAAGCTGGTAAAGATAAGGAGGACTAAGGGAAAAGAAAAGAGAAAAAGTTGCCATACATGAGGATAAAAAAACCGTTGGGGGCACACATGGCAGCGACCAAAGAAAAGATCCAGGCAGGGGAATTTGTAGATGTTTTTAAATTACTCCATAGGGAAGTGAGAGCAAAGGAGGGGTCTAAAGAAGAAGAGAGGGAACTGGCTTCGCGTCCGAGGGTTCCGGTGACAATTGGGAATTGGACGTCGGCGTTTATCATTTATGCCAGTGTTTATTGTGAAAAATTTCCGGAGCGGTGCGTGGCCGTGCTTAAATAAATGGATGTAATCAGGAAGGCTTTCACGAGTTTTGGGGGCTTTGCCTGGGTGAGGTATGATGAGGAATTCAAAGCGAGAATGGCGGAGGATACTCAGGTGGTTTGGGGGGAGATAGATATGGATCTTTGGCTGCAATGGATGGCCCCAACGAGGCCTGCCCCGACATTGCACACGGCAAGTGGGCTAACCATGCCTTTCTGGGCCTCTCTTGGTCACACCGCCCATGAGGGGGCAGGGGGAGGAGGTAGAGGGCAGTCCTCAGCAGCGTGCTTGGTGTTTAATAAGGACGGGTGCACAAGGACCCTGTGTAGGTTCAGGCACGAGTGTAGCAAGTGTGGAGGAAAACACCCGCTCACCCAGTGTTTCCAACAAGGAGACAGGGGGAGAGGAGCAGGTAGAGGGGTTGTGGGGAAAAGCTTTTACGCCAATTAAAGTGGGGGTGCTGCAAAAATGGTTGCAATTTTATCCGGACAGGGAAGGGGCTAAGATTTTGAGTGAGGGTTTTTGTCAGGGTTTCAAATTGGGGTACCAGGGCCCAAGGGTGCGTCGGTGGGCGGAAAATTTGAAGTCAGCCAGAGAAAATGTTGAGGTGGTAAGGCAAAAATTGAGCAAGGAAATAGCGGCGGGAAGGATCATAGGGCCATTTTATGACCTACCGGGTGACTTAGTTATATCCCCACTGGGGGTGTTGCCCAAGAAAGCTCCGGGGGAGTTTCGATTAATACACCATTTGTCTTGGCCGGAGGGCATGTCAGTGAATGATTTCATTGCCCCGGAAGAATGTGGGGTGGTATATGCAAGTGTTGACCAGGCAGCAGAGTTGGTAAGGAAAGAAGGGCGGGGGGCCTTCATGGCCAAGTGTGACATCAAAGCGGCGTTCAGGTTATTGCCGGTGCACCCGGAGGATTTTTGGTTGCTGGGCAATTTGAGGATCGCATTTACATAGACAAAGCCTTGCCAATGGGGTGCGCAATTTCCTGTGCGCTGTTTGAACGGTTCAGCTCATTCCTGCAGTGGGTTTTCTCATTTAAATCGGGTTGGGAGAGTGTGCTGCACTATTTGGATGATTTTCTGTTCATTATCGGGGCAGATAGAGAGGATGAGTGCAAGGGGATGTTAAAGTTGTTCCAGGAGTTAATGGAGGAGTTGGGGGTGCCGTTAGCGGAAGACAAAACAGAAGGGCCTGCAGTGGTATTGACATTTTTGGGAATTAAACTGGACTCAGTGGCTATGACCTCACGCTTGCCGCGCGACAAGGTGAGCAAACTGGTAGTGTTGCTGGAAAAGGCAGTGGGGGCCAAGAAAATGACGCTGGTGGACATGCAGAGATTGGTAGGGCATCTGAATTTTGCATGTAAGGTGGTAGCCCCAGGGAGGACGTTTTGCAGGAACATGGCGAGGGCTATGGCGGGAGCAAAATGCCCACATCACCGGATTAGAGTATCGGGGTCAGTGCGGGAGGACTGCAGAATTTGGCTGCGTTTTTTGGAGAAGTTCAATGGGGTGTCAATGTGGTTGCAGGGGGACCCGGTGACATGGGAGGTACAGATATTTTCGGACGCGGCAGGAGCGGGGGGTTTCGGAGTGTTTTGGGGGGGAAAATGGTGTGCGGGGAAATGGCCGGAACTGTGGCTGAAGGAGGGAAGGAGTATAGCATTCCTGGAGTTTTTTCCACTATTGGTGGCATTGGAGCTGTGGGGGAAGGATTTGCGGGATAGGAAAGTGAATTTTAATGTGGACAATGAATGTGTGGTCCACGTGGTAAACAGGCAGTCAGCAAAGGATCAGAGGGTGGCGAGACTCATGAGGGAGTTTGTGCTGAGATGCATGGAACTGAATGAGGTGTTTAAGGCAACACATGTGCCGGGGAAGGATAATGGCATCGCTGATGCATTATCTCGTTTTCAATGGCAGAGATTCCATGGATTGGCTCCAGAGGCGGATCAGGAGGGGCAGCAGATTCCCGAAGAGCTGTGGAAGATAGGAAGATGAGAGCGCTGGCTTTGGTGGAGGGTTCATTGGCCGGGGCGTCTAAGGAGGCGTACAGGAGGGCATGGGAGGATTTTATTGGGGGGGGGAGCGCGTAGTTGGAAAGGAACATGGGATGCGGAAGAGAGGAGGAGGGACGATGTCGTGAATTTCCTCCTGAGGTGTATGGACAGGGGCTGGTCAAGAGCGACTATAGCGGGGAAGTTGGCACAAATTGCTTTTTACGGGAAGTGGTTTTGGGGTTTCCAGCCGAGTGGGGGGGAAATGGCGAGTAGGATGTTGGAAGGATGGGCAAGGGAAAATAAGAGGGACAAGGACAGGAGGAGGGCGATATCGGCGGAATTGCTGCAGAGGTTGGTTAAGGTAGTAGGGGGTATTTGCTGGTCGGTATGGGAGGGGGAGTTGTTTGCGACATGTTTTACGTGGCTGTTTTTTGGGGCCTTTCGGGTTTAGGAGTTGGTGGGGGGAAAAGGGGGATCTGGGGGTCTGCAGTGGGAGGATGTACACATTACAGAATTGGGTTTGGACATAAGGATTAATAAGTCTAAGACGGACCAGAAGGGAAGGGGTTCCTGGGTTTTGTTGGGGCGGGGGAGTAAGGATTTATGCCGGTGTTGGCAGGCAGGTTGTGGAAGGAACGGTGTGGGGTGGAGTCGGGCTTGGTGTTCAAGCACGAGGATGGGGTAGCGGTTTCAGCAGCGCAAGTTTTGGGGGTACTGCGTAAGGCTCTGCGGGTGTTGGGAGAAAAGGGTGAGGATTTTGGGACACATTCATTCAGGATGGGTGCGGCATCGGACGGAAAGAGGTTGGGTTTCACGAAGGATAAGGTGAAAAGTTTGGGGCGGTGGAAGTCTGGGAGATACAAGGGGTACATCAGGGATTTTCAGAAGGGAAATTGTTGAAGGATGGGGGGGTTTGGGTGGGGCTGACAACAGCGTGGGGTTGGGGTATTTGTATTGTGGTGGTAATTTTGTAATTTCTTTTTCAGATGCTAAGCGAAAGGAGGGGAAGTTGGCGCAAGTGTGGATTCTCGGCCATTCAATTGTTAAATGGGCTGGGAAAGAAGCGGAGAAAAGGGTGCTGGGCAGGCAACTGGGGTGTAGCTATAAGGAGGTGGTGGTAAGATGGCACGGGTTAGGGGGCCTGCGCTGGGACCAGTTGCTGCCTATGTTGGCAGGGTTGCGGGAGCGATACGGGGCGCCTGAGGTGTTGATCATTCACGCTGGGGAGAATGACTTGGTGAGGGATACTGGGGTGGCCCTACTGAGGAAAATGAAAAGGGATTTGGTCTGGGTGCGGGAAATGTGGCCGCAAGCGGAGGTGTTGTGGACTAAGTTGTTGCCGCGTAGAGTGTGGAGGGGAGCAAGGAGCGAGGGTGCTATAGAGCGGGCGAGAAAGGGGATCAACAGAGAGATGGTGAAGTTTTGTGCCTCGGTGGCAGTACAGGTGATGGATCATAAGGAGATAGTGTATGAGGGCTTTATGATTTTTAGGGAGGATGGGGTGCATTTGTCAGTTTATGGGAACAATCACTATTTGGCGGACTTGTGCTGTTGACTGGGAGATTGGGTGAAGAGTTGGAAATAAAGGAAAGTGGTTGGGGGGGTGGCGCAGAAAGAACACCTTGTGGGAGGTTTTTCTGGTGCCGGGGGCATGGCCCCTTTTGATGTGGGGGGAGGGAAGCACAATGGGGGAATGACACGGGAAAGGAGGGGGTGGTGCTGTTTGCACAAGCGGGCCACCCCGGGGGAACAGTTATTGAGCCTGGAGGGGCATGGCTCCATGGAGAAAGCGGGACGCCTGGGAAAGGGGTAAGAAGATGGTAGGGTCCAAGGGACATTTAGGGAGGAAATGGCTTTATTTAATTATTTGATTGTTGGGGGAAAAGAAAATGGGTAATTAGTTAATGGGTGGTTTAAATATTTCATTAGTCTGTAAGGCCATGGAGCCAGGTGAGCATTAATTGTAAGCTTGGGCCTGTCACATTAAAGCAACCTTTTCCACTTTTAAATGAGTCTGGGTTTTTGTGCAGTAAGCCAAAAAACACTCTACAGACGTGGAGCATAGCAGAGAGTTGCAGAGAGTGTTACCTATGTTTCCTGGGCTTTCTGGGTTTCTGAACTCGAATTTGAGTGTATGGAATCGGAGAATAGACTCGACCTCGAAAACGCACGCGTACCAGAAGACAAATGCGGCTGCGTTGTGTATGTCACAGACTGATGAAGTCCTGCACCATAGGAGTCACGAGACCGAAGGTACGTGCAACGCTCCATGCATTAGTCTTTGTACTTCCACTCCTAATGTGGAAGAATGTACGCTCTTATTGGAACTCCCGACCAAAATCCATGGCAACATGGAGGCGCCCTTTGGATTAATTAAACACGCGGGAAGGCACCCGCCTGCTTTAAGTATTTCATGACTTGGTACTTCTCTTGTTTTGATGACGGGGGAAAGACCTATTGCCTGGATATTTTTGACAGCAAGTGGAAAAAAAATGGTGCCTCCAGGGCCACTAGGGAAGAAGTTTTTTTGTGGCAAACCCCATCCTACTCCAGTAAAAGCAACAATTTTGAGGAGGCTGAGTTAGAGGAGTCAACCTCCCAGGCAAGTAATGTGGTGGACTATGAGAAAGTGACAGAGGTGTTGTACACTGAGATGCTGGTGGGCCTGTCGAGAGTAATGAACCTGCCCGATGTCACTGAGGGAGGTGCCTCAATGGTTCCATTGATTAATGGGTGAAATACTGCTGTTGACGGAAGCTCAGTCGTGAACCCCCCCACAACCTGAACATTTTAAGGGGCCTTTGCATGGCAATGCTTGAGGCCCTTTGTGAATCAAGACCACATCTTAAATGATGAATTGAAGCATGACTCTAATCACATAAAAGACCCTGAGGGTCCAGAAGATCCAGAAATGTCAGCATCTATGATCCCTATAAAGTTTGGCATGAATAGGGAAGCTAATAAGAGAGTTGAATCCGTCATGATTGAAGCTGCCCGCTAACTTTATATAGATCATTAGAGGCTTCAGAGGCGCTAAAGGCAGCACAAACCTCTCGTGCTAGGCTGCCTGCCTGAGTAACTCGAGATATTGCAGATCTATCAATGAAGTGGGAGGAAATCTATTGACTGATTGGACACTGTGGAGCCTAATGAAGGAGTGAATCCTACTCTGATACATAAGCCTCTGGTAAATCCGGCAAAGAGAAGACGGATGAATGACACAGACTAGGCTGGGGCGGGTACGATGGAGGAGCCTGATGAACCCCCTGAGGGGGGCCTCCCTAGAACCCATATAACTGGGAACCAGGTGGTCTTGCCACTGAGACCAATGAGTGCAAGGAGTGTTTCACCATTTCTCTCTTCTATGGATGTGAGCTCCTCGGAAATGGGGGGGAAGGTTGCTGGTATCGACCAAAATGAACTGATCCTTTACAGGGAGCGGGCATATCGAAAACCCAGAGACAAAGGGCTCCTGTGAACACCAAAGCTGTGCTTATGTGCACCCTCACTATCTCTTTAGCACCCTTCTTAAAGCTTTATGAAAATATTAATGGCAACTTCAAGGTCAATTTACATCAATGCCTTTAAAGATAACATCAACGGAAGATGGGAATGAGTGAGAGAGGCTGAAATAATTATCAGGAATTACCTTTTAAACCTCCTTAAAGAGGTTAATGAGGAGAAAAAAGCCCTGTTGGATTTAGCAAAACAGCTCCTAAGAGGAAAGACCCAGCTTAAGATGATGGAATTCAGAAGTGATGTCAATCGGGCACTCACTGAGAAATGAAGCTTCTTTGGAGATGGCAGGGCAGACAAAGTCTAATTCCAAGGGAAGCCCAAGAATCCTCAAAAAACATCCATGGATTCTATCCCGAACCTAGAGTGTGTTCTGGTGGAAACCACAGAGTCATTAGACCAAAGTGAGTCACACAATCGACTTGCGAAGCAAAGGGTCACATTGGTGGGGACCGCCAATAGTGAACACAGAGAAGCAGTGTCCGATCAAACCTTGATCGAGGTGGAGGACATGGGAGTGCAACCTGGCTGTATGGAGGAGACGAGAACACAGATCGGAGCTCAAAATGCAGAGACTGGAGAAAATGTCAATCATTAACAAAATTATATGATTTTTGGTCCCACGAAAACAAAAGGCTCCTTGTTAGTGCAAGGAAATGGGAAAAAGAAAAAAAAAATAGGCAGATAACAAAAAAATGTAAATCAAATGATTCAAGATCTTTTTCGGAACTTGAGATTTGAATTACCTGCGCTCACTGTTCAGCAGAAAAAACCCCTAAGTTAAAGCTAAATGAAGACGAATTAACATCATGTAACTTACAGGGGCAAGACAATTATGAAGACTCTTAACTGTTTAGTATTGAGCAAACACACATGGATCTTTCAGTCTATGACAATGATGGCTCAAGAGAGAACAAGGTTTATTAACGGAATCGCTCTCTTCTCTGGTACCCAAGTCAAGGAGCCTGCGTCCTTTTACCTGCAACCAGCCATCAACTAATATAGGGAAAACAAAGGGCAGCTCGTCCCCCCAGTTTAAAACCTTAGCTGAGAAAAGGGCGCTGTTTAATAAGATGCAACAAAATGTCAATAGACAAAATATGGGGCCAAAATCATCAGTAATGTATGGGGAGGGAGGAGCCCCTCAAGCTGCCATTAGGATTCCATTGAACAAAACCTCGTACGGCAGAGAGCAAGTAGAGGTAATTCAGGCTCATGCCTCACACTCGGTCTAATAGAGGGAAAAATCTGCTCTACGACCAGTCTCTGCGAAATCGCTTGTACTGGAAAGTATTTTGATTATTGAGGATGGCCCAATCTTAAATCGAACAAACACCCTGCAGCTATCCCATCATGTACCAAAATTAACTGCCATAGATTCCAACAATATAATAGTGGTAGAATGTTTCGATGAATATAAACTTGACCAAGTTTGTCTGCATATTCCATGAAGCCTGGTGCGTAATCGACTAAAGGAGGTGGCATCGTCCTTGAGAGCTTTGGGTTTTGATATAACAGAGAGTAAAGATGGGAACGCTTATTCTAAGAGGGAGTATGTTACTCCAAGAGAGGTCCATCAAAAAATATTCCCATCTAGTCCTGTGAAAGTATCAGTGAGAGAGGAGTCTCAACGTGCCTCTAACTTAATAGGAACGTCAAAAAGAAATGTATCGAAAATAATTTTCGGAGTTCAATCCTCTCAAAGTGACCTTTAGTACAATGAAAGGGGAAATGTGGACATTCTGTGAATCCTAGAGCAAAGGAGGAAAATACTATCAGGTTGAGTCTTGGGATTGGTTATCCCGGGCTTTGGTAACCAGAGTTAACAATGAATGTCTGGCTGAATCCCTTCCCAAAGGATTAACGGTTAAATCTTGGCATACCAGGGGAATCTCCCACTTGTTTAACAATGATGAAGGTAAAGGGATTACTGCTTATATTTACTGTATGCAAGAGACGTGGCTGAGAGAAAAAACCCTGGTTGATGGTTATTCTCTTTATTTGAATGTGTCAACAAAGGGGATTAAAGGTCGACCTATGTTGGGCTTACTGGTTTTGGTAATAAATCGGATCGGATTGAGAATTAAAGAAAAGATTGATCCTAATCCTTACATTCAGGCACTGTTGGAGGAGATGTTAAAATCTGGACATGAGAGCAGTGAGTGGCTGGGTTTGTTAAGCCTGTATTGGAACCCTGCGGCAAGAGAAACTGCTGATTTTGTTGGCCAGGTGTCCAGCATAGTCGATAAATGGAATGCTGCCATGCTTATTTACACCTTATCATATGTGGGCACCTCAATATAGATTGCCTAAAATTCCTAGGATGGGATGTCAATAGCCTCCAAACCCTGAAGAACGGAAAAGCTAGTAGGGCCATAGCCTGGCTTCTGGCTTTGGATGAGAGACATATACATAAGCTCAATGTTCACACTTAAAGCGATATCCCAGGTGCTCCAACTTGGCATTGCGGTCTTCAGAAGGCAACTTTTGATTATGTATTTTCATCAGCAAATACCCTGAATGAGGCTATTTGTCTGGAAGTTGTAAAAATGAAATATAGTGACCATGATGTTTTGAAGCAAACTTGGTCTTGGTCATTACAGGTTAGGAAGGAGTATGAAGGATGGTCTAGTAAGGTGAAAGTTAATCCTGGTGGGAACAGGTTAAGGATTTCTCAATCTGATTCACCTATCCTCACATACCAACTGTCAAAGGTTATTAATAGTTATTTATTTGCACTTTTAAAGTGCTCACACAGCCCGGGGGCATTGAGGCACTGTTACAGGAATATGTCTTAGTTGCGTATTTATAACATGCTTAATACCCACAGATTTCTAAGCACGGACCCGGCGATCGAACCTGTGTTGCTTTGTGTCTTCTTGTTTCCAAGGCGAGCACGTTGCCACTGAGCTATCCTCCCAGGACGAGTTATACTGGAGAGATAGGCTATAGGCCACTCCTCATTGATTTTGTGGAGAAAATAAATGGAGGGGGTAACCTGCTTTTTAGTCGACTACATAGGTTTGATCAAGAGTTAGTAGAACAACGGAAAATGATGCGATAGACTTTTAAAATATACAAAATGTGCTGGCTGTGATAAGAAAGGGGCAAAGGAGAAAGCAGAAACAAAGATACAGAAATTGGGTGATCTTGCATAGAAGCATCATGCTGCAGAATGATGGAGAATCAATGCTGCAGGCAGTCTTTCCAAATAACTCCAGAACATTCAGGGATTTTCTAAATAACAGAGATGCAATGCAGGATGCCCTACAATGCAATCCAGTAGTGGAAGAGAGATGGGTTTCTCTCTATGATCCTTATATTCAGCACTGAATGAGAATATGGATCCCCCTGATCTGGAGAAGCTAAATAATTGGGCTATCCCTTTCGATAGAGATGAAATATGGACCCTTATTAAGAACCTCTCCAGCTCTCGTGCCCCAGGCCCAGATGGCCTTTAATTCCACCTTAAGATCTGCTCCTGAAAACTGGTCTTGGAATCTGGTAACTTCGATCACAGTTGAAGAGGGAGTCCGGAGAAAACCCCTCCGCGACCCCAAGTTCATGTCAGGACGAAGAGCTAGAAGCGCTTGCCGGCATTCACCTTATGTTGGACGAATCCCGAGTGTACCAATGATCGACAAGTGCACTGAAAGATATCCTCTCATCCAGCCATACAGACCAAATACAATGCAAGTCTTCCCGTGTGTGGGAGAAGAGCCAGTGATCGTGGACAGAGACACCTATATAAACATCCTCGAATAAGCACCAAGAAGCCATGGAACTGACGACATTAGTGACACCACAACATAACAGCATTAGACATGAAGCACATGTGCAGTCAGCACTGCACCATATACACATACACTCGTATATATGAAGAACATAAGCGCACGGTTCTCTGGCTAGAGGACAGATACATATATATGATGTCCATTCTTTTATGATTTTTGCCATTAGCTAAATGATGTAAGTCAGAACAGCAAGTCACAAGAGATCCTGAGCAAGCTTGCTGATGCTCGAAAGCCAATAGTCACGTGGACATACAGGAGTATATATGGAACCTGATCGAACCATGTATAGCTAATCCGAACATAGCACAACATAGACAATGTATAAACTGCATTATAAGGTTTAGGAAAATTACAGCAGGCCTCTAGCCTGGGACAAGAAGATCTGACTTAGGATGCACAGAGAGCAAGATGCGTGAGATGGGCCCACAGCAAAGGTCAGAGATATAAATACCCATTCCAATCCCCAGATGACAAAGGGACCCGCTGCAGAGAAACTGAATAAATCCTCATAATTATGAGCTGCATAGCTCAAATTCATGGTCTCTAAACATGTGATACAGCCAGACGAGACAATGGATAGTCATCCATGGTGAGAAAGGGGATCCAATGCCAAAAAATCAGATGCAGACCGCAACAAGTATTGCTACCGCGAGAAGAATATTCTCATAGGCAAAGGTGGTGTGTACATGTTACAATACAGACACATAATCTTTCACATCACCTTGAAGAGGTGCACAGCGAGCTGAGAACTCAATCGAGTCCCAGGCCTGGTGGCTCCAGCTCTAACCAATCACAGTTTAGTATTCCAGGGTGGAGGGCAAGGGGTATAAACCAATGGTAAGCCCACTACACAGCAAACATTTAATAGATAGTTCTTGGAGATGGGACAGGCCAGCAACCTGACATGCGAGGACCAGTAGAATAACACCTATAGGGTCCACTATAGGTAGTAGAGACTCTTAGTGGCCTATCCCTCGTGGCAAAAGGTTTTTATGGGAAGGGCCTGAGTGATGATGCAATAGTGCTAGAAAACCGGCCTGCACGTTTTGGAGCCTCGGGCTGTGCCTGAATCCTTCTGTGTTCATGTACTGATCCCTGTTGATTCAATGTGCAAAAACCGCAGTTTGTACTTGCCGTCTGACTGAGTCCTGTGTTTGTCCTGGGGATGGTGTTGGGCCCTCCGAGTCCATGGAGCCCCAGAATCGGCCTGGTATATAGGGAAGTCCCACCAAACACCGTCAGACGGGATTTATCAAGGGTGTAGGTTGTAACATTAATTTGTTTCTTAGCAACCTCTCAAAGACAAGATGCCTAAAGAGTAAGAGCAAAAACAAAGAGGTGATGGCTGGAAGGTTGAGAAGGAATCTTAACCTCTGGCATTGCTCTGTGCAACCCAACAGACCACCGTTCTTCGCCTACCAAGCCATTACAGAAGGGGAAAGGCCATATGCAAATCAGGCTTAGCCCCACCAAAAAAGGAGCAGTCCAGCCCGAACTGCTAGGTCACATCACTTCTGCACGAGACCACAAGCATCCCCAAACATGTTTCGGCCTTGTTGGGCCTCATCAGTGAGGAGTAGCTTGTGTCTCTAGGCCCAGCAGGAATGGGACCCACGTCTGGGCATACCCGTCCGACTCGGGGTGACATAGCAAAAACAAAGAGGTGATGGCTGGAAGGTTTAGAATTAATCTTAAACCCTGGCATTGCTCTGGGCAACCCAATAGACCATCGTTCTTCGCCTGCCAAGCCATTAGAGAAGGGGAAAGACCATATGCAAATCAGGCTTAGCCCCACCCCAAAAGGGGCAGTCCAGCCCGAACTGATAGGTCACATCACTTCTGCACGAGACCACAAGCATCCCCAAACATGTTTCGGCCTTGTTGGCCCTCATCAGTGAGGAGTAGCTTGGGTCTCTAGGCCCAGCAGGCACGCGACCCACGTCTGGGCATACCCGTCCCACTCGGGGTGCCATAGCAAAACCAAAGAGGTGATGGCTGGAAGGTTTAGAATGAATCTTAACCTCTGGCATTGCTCTGGGCAACCCTCCAGACCATCGTTCTTCGCCTGCCAAGCCATTACAGAAGGGGAAAGACCATATGCAAATCAGGCTTAGCCCCACCAAAAAAGGGGCAGTCCAGCCCGAACTGCTAGGTCACATTCCCTCTGCACGAGACTACAAGCATCCCCAAACATGTTTCAGCCTTGTTGCGCCTCATCAGTGAGAAGTAGCTTGGGTCTCTAGGCCCAGCAGGCACGGGACCCACGTCTGGGCATACTCATCCAACGCGGGGTGACATAGCAAAAACAAAGAGGTGATGGCTGGAAGGTTTAGAATGAATCTTAACCTCTGGCATTGCTCTGGGCAACCCTCCAGACCATCGTTCTTTGCCTGCCAAGCCATTACTGAGGGGAAAGACCATATGCAAATCATGCTTAGCCCCACTCCAATAGGGGCAGTCCAGCCCGAACTGCTGGGTCACATCCCTTCTGCACGAGACCACAAGCATACCCAAACATGTTTCGGCCTCGTTGGGCCTCATCATTGAGGAGTAGCTTGGGTCTCTAGGACCAGCAGGCACGGGATCCACTTCTGGGCATACCGGTCCCACTCGGGGTGACATAGCAAAAACAAAGAGGTGATGGCTGCAAGGTTTAGAATGAATCCTAAACTATGGTTGCTTTGGGCAACCCTCCAGACATCGTTGTTTGCCTGCCAATCCATTACAGAAGGGGAAAGACCATATGCAAATCAGGATTAGCCCCACCCCAAAACGGACAGTCCAGCCCGAACTGCTAGGTCACATCCCTTCTGCACGAGACCACACGCATCCCCAAACATGTTTCGGCCTTGTTGGGCCTCATCAGTGAGGAGTAGCTTGGGTCTCTAGGCCCAGCAGGCACGGTACCCACGTCTGGGCACACCCGTCCCACGCGGGGTGACATAGCAAAAACAAAGAGGTGATGGCTGGAAGGTTTAGAATTAATCTTAACCTCTGGCATTGCTCTGGGCAACCCTCCAGACCATCGTTCTTCGCCTGCCAAGCCATTACAGAAGGAGAAAGACCATTTGCAAATCAGGCTTAGCCCCACCCCAAAAGGGGCAGTCCAGCCCGAACTGCTAGGTCACATCCCTTCTGCACGCGACCACAAGCATCCCCAAACATGTTTCGGCCTTGTTGGGCCTCATCAGTGAGGAGTAGCTTGGGTCTCTAGGCCCAGCAGGCACAGGACCCACGTCTGGGCATACCCGTCCCACTCGGGGTGACGTAGCAAAAACAAAGAGTTGATGGTTGCAAGGTTTAGAATGAATCCTAACCTCTGGCATTGCTCTGGGCAACCCTCCAGACCATCGTCCTTCGCCTGCCAAGCCATTACAGAAAGGGAAAGACCCTATGCAAATCAGGATTAGCCCCACCCCAAAAGGGGCAGTCCAGCCCGAACTGCTAGGTCACATCCCTTCTGCACAAGACCACACGCATCCCCAAACATGTTTCGGCCTTATTGGGCCTCATCAGTGAGGAGTAGCTTGGGTCTCTAGGCCCAGCAGGCACGGGACCCACGTCTGGGCATACCCGTCCCACTCGGGGTGACATAGCAAAAACAAAGAGGTGATGGCTGGGAGGTTTATAATGAATCTTAACCTCCGGCATTGCTCTGGGCAACCCTCCAGACCATCGTTCTTCGCCTGCCAAGCAATTACAGAAGGGGAAAGACCATATGCAAATCAGGCTTAGCCCCACACCAAAACGGACAGTCCACCCCGAACTGCTAGGTCACATCCCTTCTGCACGAGACCACACGCATCCCCAAACATGTTTCGGCCTTGTTGGGCCTCATCAGTGAGGAGTAGCTTGGGTCTCTAGGCCCAGCAGGCACAGGACACACGTCTGGGCATACCCGTCCCACTCGGAGTGACATAGCAAAAACAAAGAGGTGATGGTTGCAAGGTTTAGAATGAATCCTAACCTCTGGCATTGCTCTGGGCAACCCTCCAGACCATCGTTCTTTGCCTGCCAAGCCATTACAGAAGGGGAAAGACCATATGCAAATCAGGTTTAGCCCCACCCCAAAAGGGGCAGTCCAGCCCGAACTGCTAGGTCACATCCTTTCTGCACGAGACAAACAGCATCCCCAAACATGTTTCGGCCTTGTTGGGTCTCATCAGTGAGGAGTAGCTTGGGTCTCTAGGCCCAGCAGGCACGGGACCCACGTCTGGGCACACCCGTCCCACGCGGGGTGACATAGCAAAAACAAAGAGGTGATGGCTGGAAGGTTTAGAATTAATCTTAACCTCTGGCATTGCTCTGGGCAACCCTCCAGACCATCGTTCTTCGCCTGCCAAGCCATTACAGAAGGAGAAAGACCATATGCAAATCAGGCTTAGCCCCACCCCAAAAGAGGCAGTCCCGCCCGAACTGCTAGGTCACATCCCTTCTGCACGAAACCACAAGCAACCCGAAACATGTTTCGGCCTTGTTGGGCCTCATCAGTGAGGAGTAGCTTGGGTCTCTAGGCCCCGCAGGCACGGGACCCACGTCTGGGCATACCCGTCCCACTCGGGGTGACATAGCAAAAACAAAGAGGTGATGCCTGGAAGGTTTAGAATTAATCTTAACCTCTGGCTTTGCTCTGGGCAACCCTCCAGACCATCGTTCTTCACCTGCCAAGCCATTACAGAAGGGGAAAGACCATATGCAAATCAGGCTTAGCGCCACCCGATAGGGGCAGTCCAGCTCGAACTGCTAGGTCACATCCCTTCTGTCAGAATGTACCAAAGTATTAACTGAAAAGGATACAATACTCAAAAGGATACAGGAGGTAGGGTCTTCCGGATCCCTGTTCACACGATTTGATAGTTGTGAAGTCAATTGAAGACCTTCCAAATGATACAACCCTCTGGCTGATAAAACAGGCAGAGCGATGGATCACTGGAAAGGGCGTGGGTAAGGTATAGAAAGCCAGCCTAGGACAAATTAAAGTATCATGAATAACTGCTCCAACCTGAGTATGTTGAATTAGATAATGACAGGAATGTTCACACTGACCTGTAGTTTAGGGTAGAATAATCCAGAAGTCTCTTGATGGATTTGAATGAAGAACAAACGACAAGGAAGGGAAAATTAGTAAGGGAGACTTATCCCGAACGGAACGAGGCTCACGCTAGATACGGGTTGAATTCACCACAGGATAGCGTCCAAAAGTTCAGTTCAATGTCACCTTCCAATAATCCTTGAAAAGCTTCCTTCCCACTTCGGAGATCAATCCTTCTGTTAATTCCACAGATGCAGGAGTTAGAAATAGCGCTCTTTTTAAGGAAAAAACAAAGTACACGCGGTTATAAACAGCCGCGAAGAAAATAACGTTTGAAGACAACGTGCGCGTGTGGATTTTACACGCGGGCAGGATTTACGCAGCCATGGCCAGCCGCACTTGAAGACAGAGAGCGCATGTGGATTTTACACGCGGGCAGGATTTACGCAGCCTTGGCCAGCCGCACTTGAAGACAGAGAGCGCGTGTGGATATTACACGCGGGCAGGATTTACGCAGCCATGGCCAGCCGCACTTGAAGACAGAGAGCGCATGTGGATTTTACACGCGGGCAGGATTTACGCAGCCTTGGCCAGCCGCACTTGAAGACAGAGAGCGCGTGTGGATATTACACGCGGGCAGGATTTATGCAGCCTTGGCCAGGCGCGCTTGAAGACAGAGGGCGCGTGTGGAATTACACGCGGGCGGTGTTCCCGCAGTCCGGAACAGCCGCGTTTAGAGACAACGTGCGCGTGTGGAATTACACGCGGGCAGGATTTACGCAGTCCGGGCCAGCCGCGTATGAAGACAGAGTGTACGTGTGGGTGTACACGCGGGCAGGATTCCCGCAGTCCGGACCAGCCGCGTTTAGAGACAACGTGCGCGTGTGGAATTACACGCGGGCAGGACACGCTATTGAAGGCCCAAAAGTAGCTGTAGAAATATGCCAGGATGCAGATCAGAGGTTCAGCTACACAACTCCAATAGATTCGATCAGAAGCAGCGAGTGAAGTTTCTACGCTGCTTAAATACGTAATACCGTAGTTCACGTGACGAAGCAAAGTCACGTGAAGTTAGCGACGTGAAAAGTGCAAACGTCGTTTTCCCGGTAACGTATCGAATAACCTCCATTTGGAATAGAACGGTCTAGCTGTTCTACGAGCGTAGCGTCCAGCATGCATGACAGTGCCATCCCCCAAAGGGACAACCTCCCCCCTTCTTGTGTGAAAGCGCTTCAATAAAGCAGGAGCATGAATATTAGAAAGAGGTTCCCAGGACCTATCTTCGGGACCATAGCCCTTCCAATCCACCAGATAATATGGTCTACCAGAACGTAGTTTCATATCCAGTATGTCTTGTACCTCGTATTCATCTGAACCCCGCACAGAAATAGCAACAGGCCGTACAGGCAGTCTAGTAGCTTCAGAAAATGGCTTAATGAGTGACACGTGGAATACAGGATGCACTCGCCATCGTTGTGGCAAAGCCAGACGTACAGCAGCAGGATTAAGAACTTGGAGCACTACATACGGACCGATGTATTTAGGCAACAATTTCTTTTTGCCTGGAATTCTTAAGTTCTTAGTGGACAGCCAGACTTTCATACCAGCCTTATAGACAGGTGCGGGTACTCTATGAGCATCGGCATAGAACTTGTCACGTCGTTTAGCCTGCTCCAATTGCTGCTTCACCTTTCTCTGTAATCTCTTCAGATCACGAAAAGTACGGCCTGCGGCAGGCGTGTCCAAGGATAGACCGGAATCCAGAGGTATTGATCGGGGGTGTTGTCCATAGAGAGCATAGAACGGTGAAGTGCCTATGGCACTATGATAAGAGTTGTTATAGGCGAATTCAGCCGCCGGCAGTACCGTGAGCCAATCCGATTGGTATTGCAAACACAGACACCGCAGATATTGTTCCATAGTACAATTGACCCTTTCAGTCTGTCCGTCAGTTTGAGGATGATAAGCACTGGACATTCTATCATCAATCAGTAATGCAGATGTTAAAGCTCTCCAAAAGCGTGACGCAAACTGTGAGCCCCTGTCTGTAATGATTACTGATGGTAGACCAAAGAAACGAAATATATGTTGGATGAATAGTTCAGCCAGAACAGCAGCAGTTGGTAAACCAATACAGGGAATAAAAAGAGCCAATTTAGTGAAATAATCCACTACGACCCATATAGTTTCATATACCTGATTTGGGGGGAGTTCTACCACAAAGTCCATAGATATCATGTCCCATGGTTTGTTAGGGACAGGTAGGGACTGGAGTAAGCCCACTGGTTTACCAGGAGTATTTTTACATTGGATACATACAGAACAAGAAGATACATAGCTTATAACATCTTTTGCCATGGATGGCCACCAGCACCACCTTTTGAGCAGCTCCAGTGTTTTCTTCCGTCCAGGATGGGCTGCAATCAAGGAATCATGATTCCATTTGAGGGCTTTATTCCGCGTTGAAGGAGTTGGTAGATAAAGTACTCCTTGTGTGAATGGTAAACCGTTATGTACGTCCAGATTCATATCTTGGACTACTTGTGGATGAATTTTTACCCACTCTTGTACTTCGGTTTTTAGGGATGGTTGAACCGAACAACTACATATTACATGATCTGCCAACAGCTGAATCTGTACTTGTTTTTCTTCCTGCGCCTCTTCACTCATACGGGACAAAGCGTCCGACTTAACATGTTCTCGGGCAGGACGATAGGTGACCTGGAAATCGTATTGGGCAAAAAAGACATGCCATCTGGCCTGACGGGCCGTAAGGCATTTCATGGATTTGAATGCCTGGAGATTTCTATGGTCAGAGTACACCAACACCTGTTGTTTGGCCCCAAGAAGATGATGACGCCATTCTCGGAAAGCATCTTTGATAGCCAGTAGTTCCCGCTCAGTGACGGTGTAGTTCCGTTCATATGAGGTGAGTTTGCGAGAGAAGAAAGCCACTGGGTGTTCCTCCTTGGTTTCTGTGCAAACTTGTGAGAGTACTGCACCAATAGCGACACTGGATGCATCCGCTTCAATGACAAACTGGCGATCAGGATCCGGATGTTGAAGCACGGGTGCAGTGGTAAATGCTTCCTTCAGCTTTTCGAATGCTGCTTGGGCATGTTGGTTCCAACAGAATGGAACTTTAGAACTAGTTAAAGCCGTCAAAGGAGCTACTGTTTTGGAAAAGGAATGGATAAATCTGCGATAGAAATTCGCAAAGCCTAAGAAAGACTGTAGTGACTTGACATTATGCGGAATCGGCCAATTCAAGACGGCCTTTACCTTGGAACGACTCATTCGAGCACCTAGATTGGTAATGTCGTAACCAAGGAATTCCACTTCCTGTGAATGAAAGACACATTTTTCGGCTTTCACATAAAGATGGTTCTCCCTGAGTCTTTGTAGGACTGTAGAAACATGTCTGACGTGTTCCGATAAAGATGATGAGTAGATCAGAATGTCATCCAGATAGATAACCACAAATTGGTCCATTATGTCTCTGAATATATCATTCATGAAGAATTGAAATGTGGCGGGAGCATTGCACAGACCAAAAGGCATCACCAAATATTCGTAAAGACCATACCGTGTCTTAAAAGCGGTCTTCCATTCGTCGCCTTCACGAATGCGAACCAAATTGTATGCACCTCGCAAGTCCAATTTGGTGAAATAACTGGAAGTGCCTAATTGATCCAATAGAACGTTTATTAGTGGTAAGGGGTATTGGTTTTTGATGGTGATATCATTAAGTGCCCTGTAATCAATGCAAGGTCTGAGATCACCCTCTTTCTTAGGAACAAAGAATAGAGGAGATGCAGCAGGTGATTGTGAGGGCCGTATAAAGCCCATTGCTAGCGCTTTATCAATGTATTCTTTTAACACAACATCTTCTTTAGGTGTTAGTGAATAAACACGGCCTGTAGGAATTTTGGCACCAGGAATCAATTCGATAGGACAGTCGTACTGTCGATGAGGAGGTAATTGTTCTGCCTGGCCTTTATCAAAGACATCAGCATAATCAGCGTATTTGCATGGTATGATATTGTCGCATTGATGTACAACGCTGATAGTTGAATCCTCCACCGTAGAAGCCAATATGTGTTGTTTATTTGACACCTCCTGACTGGTAAAGCAATGTTCATTGCAATGAATCGAAGGATATTGGAGCGATCCCCAAACCCAGTCAACAGCAGGATTGTGAAGGGTTAACCATGCAAGACCAAGTATGATCTCGTACTGTGGAGCAGCAATAACATCGAAGATGATTTCTTCTGAATGATTATTCGATAACGTCATCTGAACAGGTACCGTCTCCTGGGTTACCATACCAGAAGTCAAAACAGATCCGTCCACGGTGTTCACCGTTTCAGGTCTTTTTTTGTTCACAAGGGGTAAGGAACAGTTCTTGGCATAAGTGATGTCTATGTAATTGCTGGTGGCTCCAGAATCAACCATGGCCTTGGAAACCACTTCTCGCTCATCACAACGTAACGTCACCTGAACTATTACAGGTGCATGTTTAGGAATGGTACTGGAGTCCGATGAAACACTCGACATAGGGACTCCTGCTATTGTCGAGTTTTGGCGTTTCCCGCACGCTTGATGGGTTTTTTAGGACATGTTGCCAATAAATGCTCGGAAGAACCACAGTACATACATAAGTGGTTTTTTCTTCGGTTCTCCCGTTCTGCATTGGACAATCGGCCTCTCACGGCGCCAATCTGCATGGGTTCAGGGTCGTTAGAGATGACTGCTGGTGTCTCTGACCGCCCCGAGACTGGCATAAAGGCTTTTTCTCTCCCTTTCGAGCATTCCTTCGGGCGTCGATTTGTAGAACCAAATCGAGCAACTCTGGAAAACCCGTAGGAACCACAGGAACTGTAGATAAGGCATCTTTCAGTTCTTCAGAAAGACCCTTGTAGAAAACAGCCGTTTTCTTGCTGTCAGGCCATTGGGTTTCCGCCGTCAGTTGATTGAACCGGGCAACGTAAGACATAAGGGGTTGGCTGCCTTGTTGTAGGTTAAGCAACTCTAAATCTATGGCTTGAGTAGAGTAACGCATGTCAAAGACTTTACTCATAGCAGTCAAGAGATCGTCACAATCGTACAACAAAGGGCTATTTGTTTCCAGCAAAGGGTTAGCCCAAGCAGCAGCTGTGCCCCCTAAATGGGAAAGCACGAAGGCTGCTTTTGTGGTTAGATCAGGAAAAGATGTAGGACGGCAAAGAAAATGGAGTCAGCACTGATTTACAAAGGTTCTATAGGCTTTGGGATCACCCGTGAACCGTTCCGGAGGGGCCAAGGGAAACTGAGTGGGCATAACCACATTAATAGTTTCCTGTGGGGGTGCCGTAGTCCCAGATCCAGATGCAGTAGCCATCGGCACCTGTGCTCCCTGAGGACTACCATGTAGGGCGTCTTGCATAACGTCCATACGGTGCCGTAACATGTCCTGTGCTGTAACCATTTCATTTCTCAAATCGCTGATCAACTGTGTCAAAACAGCTAAAGGATCCGTACCCTCCATGGCTTCTGATTCTGTCAGAATGTACCAAAGTATTAACTGAAAAGGATACAATACTCAAAAGGATACAGGAGGTAGGGTCTTCCGGATCCCTGTTCACACGATTTGATAGTTGTGAAGTCAATTGAAGACCTTCCAAATGATACAACCCTCTGG
This sequence comes from Ambystoma mexicanum, assembly GCF_040938575.1. Classification (NCBI taxonomy): domain Eukaryota; kingdom Metazoa; phylum Chordata; class Amphibia; order Caudata; family Ambystomatidae; genus Ambystoma; species Ambystoma mexicanum. The sequence continues at coordinate 350,380,988 of NC_090922.1, forward strand.
CTGATAAAACAGGCAGAGCGATGGATCACTGGAAAGGGCGTGGGTAAGGTATAGAAAGCCAGCCTAGGACAAATTAAAGTATCATGAATAACTGCTCCAACCTGAGTATGTTGAATTAGATAATGACAGGAATGTTCACACTGACCTGTAGTTTAGGGTAGAATAATCCAGAAGTCTCTTGATGGATTTGAATGAAGAACAAACGACAAGGAAGGGAAAATTAGTAAGGGAGACTTATCCCGAACGGAACGAGGCTCACGCTAGATACGGGTTGAATTCACCACAGGATAGCGTCCAAAAGTTCAGTTCAATGTCACCTTCCAATAATCCTTGAAAAGCTTCCTTCCCACTTCGGAGATCAATCCTTCTGTTAATTCCACAGATGCAGGAGTTAGAAATAGCGCTCTTTTTAAGGAAAAAACAAAGTACACGCGGTTATAAACAGCCGCGAAGAAAATAACGTTTGAAGACAACGTGCGCGTGTGGATTTTACACGCGGGCAGGATTTACGCAGCCATGGCCAGCCGCACTTGAAGACAGAGAGCGCATGTGGATTTTACACGCGGGCAGGATTTACGCAGCCTTGGCCAGCCGCACTTGAAGACAGAGAGCGCGTGTGGATATTACACGCGGGCAGGATTTACGCAGCCTTGGCCAGGCGCGCTTGAAGACAGAGGGCGCGTGTGGAATTACACGCGGGCGGTGTTCCCGCAGTCCGGAACAGCCGCGTTTAGAGACAACGTGCGCGTGTGGAATTACACGCGGGCAGGATTTACGCAGTCCGGGCCAGCCGCGTATGAAGACAGAGTGTACGTGTGGGTGTACACGCGGGCAGGATTCCCGCAGTCCGGACCAGCCGCGTTTAGAGACAACGTGCGCGTGTGGAATTACACGCGGGCAGGATTTACGCAGTCCGGGCCAGCCGCGTATGAAGACAGAGTGTACGTGTGGATGTACACGCGGGTAGGATTCCCGCAGTCCGGACCAGCCGCGTTTAGAGACAACGTGCGCGTGTGGAATTACACGCGGGCAGGATTTACGCAGTCCGGGCCAGCCGCGTATGAAGACAGAGTGTACGTGTGGATGTACACGCGGGCAGGATTCCCGCAGTCCGGACCAGCCGCGTTTAGAGACAACGTGCGCGTGTGGAATTACACGCGGGCAGGATTTACGCAGTCCGGGCCAGCCGCGTATGAAGACAGAGTGTACGTGTGGATGTACACGCGGGCAGGATTCCCGCAGTCCGGACCAGCCGCGTTTAGAGACAACGTGCGCGTGTGGAATTACACGCGGGCAGGATTTACGCAGTCCGGGCCAGCCGCGTATGAAGACAGAGTGTACGTGTGGATGTACACGCGGGCAGGATTCCCGCAGTCCGGACCAGCCACGCTTGAAGACAGAGAACGCGTGTGAATAATCACGCGAAGGAATAGCTCCAGGAATCAGCGTGTGGCGGAACACACGCTATTGAAGGCCCAAAAGTAGCTGTAGAAATATGCCAGGATGCAGATCAGAGGTTCAGCTACACAACTCCAATAGATTCGATCAGAAGCAGCGAGTGAAGTTTCTACGCTGCTTAAATACGTAATACCGTAGTTCACGTGACGAAGCAAAGTCACGTGAAGTTAGCGACGTGAAAAGTGCAAACGTCGTTTTCCCGGTAACGTATCGAATAACCTCCATTTGGAATAGAACGGTCTAGCTGTTCTACGAGCGTAGCGTCCAGCATGCATGACACTTCTGCACGAGACTACAAGCATCCCCAAACATGTTTCAGCCTTGTTGCGCCTCATCAGTGAGAAGTAGCTTGGGTCTCTAGGTCCAGCAGGCACAGGACCCACAAAGAGGTGATGGCTGGAAGGTTTAGAATGAATCTTAACCTCTGGCATTGCTCTGGGCAACCCTCCAGACCATCGTTCTTTGCCTGCCAAGCCATTACAGAGGGGAAAGACCATATGCAAATCATGCATAGCCCCACCCCAATAGGGGCAGTCCAGCCCGAACTGCTAGGTCACATCCCTTCTGCACGAGACCACAAGCATCCCCAAACATGTTTCGGCCTTGTTGGGCCTCATCAGTGAGGAGTAGCTTGGGTCTCTAGGCCCAGGGGGCACGGTACCCACGTCTGGGCACACCCGTCCCACGCGGGGTGACATAGCAAAAACAAAGAGGTGATGGCTGGAAGGTTTAGAATTAATCTTAACCTCTGGCATTGCTCTGGGCAACCCTCCAGACCATCGTTCTTCGCCTGCCAAGCCATTACAGAAGGAGAAAGACCATTTGCAAATCAGGCTTAGCCCCACCCCAAAAGGGGCAGTCCAGCCCGAACTGCTAGGTCACATCCCTTCTGCACGCGACCACAAGCATCCCCAAACATGTTTCGACCTTGTTGGGCCTCATCAGTGAGGAGTAGCTTGGGTCTCTAGGCCCAGCAGGCACAGGACCCACGTCTGGGCATACCCGTCCCACTCGGCGTGACGTAGCAAAAACAAAGAGTTGATGGTTGCAAGGTTTAGAATGAATCCTAACCTCTGGCATTGCTCTGGGCAACCCTCCAGACCATCGTCCTTCGCCTGCCAAGCCATTACAGAAAGGGAAAGACCCTATGCAAATCAGGATTAGCCCCACCCCAAAAGGGGCAGTCCTGCCCGAACTGCTAGGTCACATCCCTTCTGCACAAGACCACACGCATCCCCAAACATGTTTCGGCCTTGTTGGGCCACATCAGTGAGGAGTAGCTTGGGTCTCTAGGCCCAGCAGGCACGGGACCCACGTCTGGGCATACCCGTCCCACTCGGGGTGACATAGCAAAAACAAAGAGGTGATGGCTGGGAGGTTTATAATGAATCTTAACCTCCGGCATTGCTCTGGGCAACCCTCCAGACCATCGTTCTTCGCCTGCCAAGCCATTACAGAAGGGGAAAGACCATATGCAAATCAGGCTTAGCCCCACCCCAAAAGGGGCAGTCCAGCCCAAACTGTTAGGTCACATCCCCTCTGCACGAGACAACAAGCATCCCCAAACATGTTTCGGCCTTGTTGCGCCTCATCAGTGAGAAGTAGCTTGGGTCTCTAGGCCCAGCAGGCACGGGACCCACGTCTGGGCATACTCGTCCCACGCGGGGTGACATAGCAAAAACAAAGAGGTGATGGCTGGAAGGTTTAGAATGAATCTTAACCTCTGGCATTGCTCTGGGCAACCCTCCAGACCATCGTTCTTTGCCTGCCAAGCCATTACAGAGGGGAAAGACCATATGCAAATCATGCTTAGCCCCACCCCAATAGGGGCAGTCCAGCCCGAACTGCTAGGTCACATCCCTTCTGCAGGAGACCACAAGCATACCCAAACATGTTTCGGCCTCGTTGGGCCTCATCATTGAGGAGTAGCTTGGGTCTCTAGGACCAGCAGGCACGGGACCCACTTCTGGGCATACCGGTCCCACTCGGGGTGACATAGCAAAAACAAAGAGGTGATGGCTGCAAGGTTTAGAATGAATCCTAACCTATGGCATTGCTTTGGGCAACCCTCCAGACATTGTTGTTTGCCTGCCAATCCATTACAGAAGGGGAAAGACCATATGCAAATCAGTCTTAGCCCCACCCCAAAACGGACAGTCCAGCCCGAACTGCTAGGTCACATCCCTTCTGCACGAGACCACACGCATCCCCAAACATGTTTTGGCCTTGTTGGGTCTCATCAGTGAGGAGTAGCTTGGGTCTCTAGGCCCAGCAGGCACGGTACCCACGTCTGGGCACACCCGTCCCACGCGGGGTGACATAGCAAAAACAAAGAGGTGATGGCTGGAAGGTTTAGAATTAATCTTAACCTCTGGCATTGCTCTGGGCAACCCTCCAGACCATCGTTCTTCGCCTGCCAAGCCATTACAGAAGGAGAAAGACCATTTGCAAATCAGGCTTAGCCCCACCCCAAAAGGGGCAGTCCAGCCTGAACTGCTAGGTCACATCCCTTCTGCACGAAACCACAAGCAACCCGAAACATGTTTCGGCCTTGTTGGGCCTCATCAGTGAGGAGTAGCTTGGGTCTCTAGGCCCAGCAGGCACAGGACCCACGTCTGGGCATACCCGTCCCACTCGGGGTGACATAGCAAAAACAAAGAGGTGATGGCTGCAAGGTTTAGAATGAATCCTAACCTATGGCATTGCTTTGGGCAACCCTCCAGACATCGTTCTTTGCCTGCCAATCCATTACAGAAGGGGAAAGACCATATGCAAATCAGGCTTAGCCCCACCCCAAAAGGGGCCGTCCAGCCCGAACTGCTAGGTCACATCCCTTCTGCACGAGACCACAAGTATCCCCAAACATGTTTCGGCCTTGTTAGGCCTCATCAGTGAGAAGTAGCTGGGATCTCTAGGCCCAGCAGGCACGGGACCCACGTCTGGGCATATCCATCGCACTCGGGGTGACATAGCAAAAACAAAGAGGTGATGGCTGGAAGGTTTAGAATGAATCTTAACCTCTGGTATTGCTCTGGGCAACCCTCCAGACCATAGTTCTTTGCCTGCCAAGCCATTACAGAAGGGAAAAGACCAAATGCAAATCAGGCTTAGCCCCACCCCAAAACGGACAGTCCACCCCGAACTGCTAGGTCACATCCCTTCTGCACGAGACCACACGCATCCCCAAACATGTTTCGGCCTTGTTGGGCCTCATCAGTGAGGAGTAGCTTGGGTCTCTAGGCCCAGCAGGCACAGGACACACGTCTGGGCATACCTGTCCCACTCGGAGTGACATAGCAAAAACAAAGAGGTGATGGTTGCAAGGTTTAGAATGAATCCTAACCTCTGGTATTGCTCTGGGCAACCCTCCAGATCATCGTTCTTCGCCTGCCAAGCCATTACAGAAGGGGAAAGACCATATGCAAATCAGGTTTAGCCCCACCCCAAAAGGGGCAGTCCAGCCCGAACTGCTAGGTCACATCCTTTCTGCACGAGACAACAAGCATCCCCAAACATGTTTCGGCCTTGTTGGGTCTCATCAGTGAGGAGTAGCTTGGGTCTCTAGGCCCAGCAGGCATGGGACCCACGTCTGGGCACACCCGACCCACGCGGGGTGACATAGCAAAAACAAAGAGGTGATGGCTGGAAGGTTTAGAATTAATCTTAACCTCTGGCATTGCTCTGGGCAACCCTCCAGACCATCGTTCTTCGCCTGCCAAGCCATTACAGAAGGAGAAAGACCATATGCAAATCAGGCTTAGCCCCACCCCAAAAGAGGCAGTCCCGCCCGAACTGCTAGGTCACATCCCTTCTGCACGAAACCACAAGCAACCCGAAACATGTTTCGGCCTTGTTGGGCCTCATCAGTGAGGAGTAGCTTGGGTCTCTAGGCCCAGCAGGCACGGGACCCACGTCTGGGCATACCCGTCCCACTCGGGGTGACATAGCAAAAACAAAGAGGTGATGGCTGGAAGGTTTAGAATGAAGCTTAACCTTTGGCATTGCTCTGGGCAACCCTCCAGATCATCGTTCATCGCCTGCCAAGCCATTACAGAACGGGAAAGACCACATGCAAATCAGGCTTAGCCCCACCCCAAAAGGGGCAGTCCAGCCCGAACTGCTAGGTCACATCCCTTCTGCACGAGACCACAAGCATCCCCAAACATGTTTCGGCCTTTTTGGGCCTCATCAGTGAGGAGAAGTTTGGGTCTCTAGGCCCAGCAGGCACGGGACCCACATCTGGGCATACCCGTCCCACTCGGGGTGACATAGCAAAAACAAAAAGGTGATGGCTGGAAGGTTTAGAATGAATCTTAACCTCTGGCATTGCTCTGGCCAACCCTCCAGACCATCGTTCTTCGCTTGCCAAGCCATTACAGAAGGGGAAAGACCATATGCAAATCAGGCTTAGCCCCACCCCAAAAGGGGAAGTCCAGCCCGAACTGCTAGGTCACATCCCTTCTGCACGAACCCAAAAGCATCCCCAAACATGTTTCGGCCTTGTTGGGCCTCATCAGTGAGCAGTAGCTTGGGTCTCTAGGCCCAGCAGGCACGAGACCCACGACTGGGCATATCCGTCCCACTCTGGGTGACATAGCAAAACCAAAGAGGTGATGGCTGGAAGGTTTAGAATGAAGCTTAACCTCTGGCATTGCTCTGGGCAACCCTCCAGACCATCGTTCATCGCCTGCGAAGCCATTACAGAAGGGGAAAGACCCTATGCAAATCAGGCTTAGCCCCACCCCAAAAGGGGCAGTCCAGCCCGAACTGCTAGATCACATCCCTGCTGCACAAGACTACAAGCATCCCCAAACATGTTTCGGCCTTGTTGGGCCTCATCAGTGAGGGGTAGCTTGGGTCTCTAGGCCCAGCAGGCACGGGACCCACGTCTGGGCATACCCGTCCCCCTCGGGGTGACATAGCAAAAACAAAGAGGTGATGGCTGGAAGGTTTATAATGAATCTTAACCTGTGGCATTGCTCTGGGCAACCCTCCAGACCATCGTTCTTCACCTGCCAAGCCATTACAGAAGGGGAAAGACCATATGCAAATCAGGCTTAGCCCCACCCCAAAAGGGGCAGTCCTGACCAAACTGATAGGTCACATCCCTTCTGCACGAGACCACACGCATCCCCAAACATGTTTCGGCCTTATTGGGCCTCATCAGTGAGGAGTAGCTTGGGTCTCTAGGCCCAGCAGGCACGGGACCCACGTCTGGGCATACCCGTCCCACTCGGGGTGACATAGCAAAAACAAAGAGGTGATGGCTGGAAGGTTTAGAATGAATCTTAACCTCTGGTATTGCTCTGGGCAAACCTCCAGACCTTCATTCTTCGCCTGCCAAGCCATTACAGAAGGGGAAAGACCATGTGCAAATCAGGCTTAGCCCCACCCCAAAAAGGGAAGTCCTGCCCGAACTGCTAGGTCACATCCCTTCTGCACGAGACCACAAGCATCCCCAAACATGTTTCGGCCTTGTTGGGCCTCATCAGTGAGGAGTAGCTTGGGTCTCTAGGCCCAGCAGGCACGGGACCCACGTCTTGGCATACCCGTCCCACTCGGGGTGACATAGCAAAAACAAAGAGGTGATGGCTGGAAGGTTTAGAATGAATATTAACCTCTGGCATTGCTCTGGGCAACCCTCCAGACCATCGTACTTCGCCTGCCAAGCCATTACGGAAGGGGAAAGACCTTCTGTAATGAGTAAGAGGCCACTGTATTTGGCATTTATAGATCTACAACAGGTCTTTCACAGCATCAATCGAGACAGACTCTGGCAAAAAATTAAAAACTTCCATTGACAGCCTGATCTGATCTCTTTGATTAGCTCTCTTTATGAGGGACCGCAGTACAAGTATGGCTGAATAATCAAGGCTTATTTTCCAGAAAAATTGGGTCATTTAGAGGTTTAAAACAGGGGTAGCCTTTGGCCAATCCTCTTTAGCTTATTTATTTCAGACCTTAAAGACACTCCAAATCTACGAACTACTTGCACCCCAAGATTAATGGTACCCCAATGGGGTGGATGGTCTATGCTGATGACCTAGTAAATTTGGATCATATTCCTATATCGCTTCAGCGTAGTCTTTAAGCCTTAAGGGGCTACATCGAGAGTAATGGGCTGGGAATTAATGTGGCAAAGTCTGAAATTCTGGTGCAGGGTAATTTGGTGGGTTGGAAATAAAGGCTTTTTCGTTGGAGATTAGGAGATGAATTTATCAGAGTGGTGGCGGGTGAACTCAAGCAATAATGACGCTCTTTGGCTAGCAGAGTTAAAATCTAGAGCTAAAGGTCTGTCCGCACACGGTGTAAATTTACATAAGAAATGCGGGAAATTCTCCTTAATCCCGATTATTACCTTTTATAAGCATAAGGTTGGACCAGCTCAGACCTAAGGGGCAGAGACTTCATTGGCATTGTCATCGAAAATATGGGAATTGCTTGAGGGATTATTCTGGAGGTGAATTTTGAGGATGACAAATTGCATTACAGTTGCAGTTATAAGAGCAGAGCTGGGCCTCTTATCAATGTCTATAAGGGTGGTACGAAACTCCCTGGACCTATATGGAAAAACGATCGCAAAAGATAGCCCGCCACAATCTGAACTTTTTGGTGTCAAGTCTGGAAATGTTCCAGTCTGGGTTTTGGGATCATGTTTTTTACTATGCACAAATATCCTAGAGAGTATTGATTCCTCAGAATGGTCCCTCAAGTTTAATCTTGAACGATTTAAACCTAAACTCTGGTGCTTTGATTGGAGAGAGACTGAATGCAACAAGCTAAAGTGCATATTGCCTGTTTCAATCAAAGGATACTTTGGTTTCTTAAATACAGTTCCAAGGTACCAAACAAAATTTTCGAGCCCTAGACATGGAGATGTATTTCTAAGGCTCAGGTTAAATATTTTGCACACCAGAGAAGGGCTTTTCATTAGACACCAGGATGGAGTCAATAATGCGGTGTGTAGATTCTGTAATAAGAACACAGCGTCAGTGCAACATTTGACTCTTTTATGCCCAAGCTTGAGATCGAGGAGAACAATTTATCTGGGTGGTATAATTGCCACAAAACCACAACTGAGTGCTGACGAGTGGTGGGATCGTTTTTTGAAGGTAATGATATTGGAATGATTTTTACATTAACACATTTTATGAGGGAGACACTCTGATGAATTTATGAGTTTATGAAATGGGATTTTGTGACTTTTTTTTAAAGAAAATGTATTATATGGATGCTATTTTTACTGCTATTTTATTGGTAAATTGCTTCTTGAGGTTAACATTTGTAATAAACTGAAAACCAATAAAACAAAAAATGACTAGGACTTTCCCTGCAACCTACCTGCAGCTACACAGAGGAGAGTCGGGCAAGAGCTGCGGATCTGTTACAGGGACACGCACATTTGTTTTTTTTTAACCTGGATGCTCTTTGTTCTGGGGCCGCCTGTCCCCATCCCCAATCTTCAAGCACGCTGATTCAAAAAAGAGAATGACCCCGTGCAGGAGCATTTTGGAGTAATATAAGTCAGCAACCCTGAGGTACTTGAGAACTTGCAAGGCAAATAGACAAAACTATTTTGTGAAAAAGCCAAGATCTTTATGTCTAACAATTGGAGGACAAAGTTACTTGATAACGAATAGCAACCTCATGTCACCTTCAAAATAGGTGCACTTTAAATGACAAAATAGTAGATACGTTCCCCGGTTACATTTGTAGGTGAAGACCTAGCAAATAAGTGGACAATAACCCGAATCAACCATTTCATTCAATGCTACGAGCTATAAACAATTTTCTGACCAGTCAGTTCTTGTATAATGTTGGCCACGCCCCCCTCCTCTCTGCTCATAATGAATTTTCCTATAACCATGATTGGGTGGTCTTCTCAATGGGAGAGGGAGAGTGGGGGGAACTGAAAGACTAATCCCGGTGGTTTCTATTGGCAACAATTGGATCTGGTTCGCAATTCCTGCAAAAGAAGGTGTGCCTTCGAATTGCATTCAACCCTCCCTGCTGAATAAGGGGTGGGGGAATTATCTGCTAATAAGTTCCTTGTAGATATGCAAATACCTTATAGCATATTCCGGCAGAAACCACAGTCATTCTGTTTGCATTTAAAACAAGCATTGGTAATACCAAAAGTGTGGTCTTTTGTGTAGGCAGTAGAAAGGCACTTCCGTAGTGGAATTACCTGGCCATTGATGGTAGTAGGTGCAAAATAGTTCGAGTACCTGCTTGGCAAATACTTAATACATATACACAAGTCAAAACCGTTTGCTTTGCCAACACTTGTTTTTGACAGGACTTCAGTGAAGGACACACATAGTGCTTATTAATCAAGTGGCTGAAGGCAGACCTGGTTAAGACATTTTGATTACACCAGGAGTGGGTTTACAGCTCCAATTAATAAATTAATTCTCAGAAGACTACTTTGAAAAAACTCTGGCAGTCACTTTGAGTGCAAAGTTTGATGGTAAGGTTTGAGGAAAGCAAGCTCAAAGAATTCCCATGAGGAGGTGTTTTGGCCTGGGAGGGGCTGCAAATGGGTGGGAATGGCCATTTGGATTAGCATTGCCATGGGCAGTCAATGGGTGGGCAAATAACCAAACACCACCTACAAGCTGTGTGTTGCTCCACACATTTCTCCCCATCTATACTCTAATGCAATCGTTTCGGCTAATAGGTGGCGCTAATAGTCCAAACTAAAAAGGCATGGTACATATAAAAAGATTGGTAGAAGCCAAAGAAAACAGAAATGTCACCACTAGTATAAAAAGCAAAATGTCACATGTGTAGATACATTTAAAACGTGGGTCATTTCTCTCCACGTAAAATGCTCAACTTTACTCTGAATAGTTATTTTCGGTAATTTCAAATCATTGCATGATACTTAGTCACAGCCTTACGGGTTATATTTTAGTGGCTACATGGAAACATAATCAAAAGTTGGCAATCAAACTTTGTCATTAATACGCCGCCAATTTCAATATAGGAAAGACTTCCACATACAACTGTAGCGACTTTCACCAGTGCTGTGACTCATCTGAATGAAGACAATGATGTAGCCCAAGAGGTGGAGCAAGACGCTTCGACCTCAATTAGCCACATCTAACTGATTACCTTAGGTGGGGGAGAGTGATTTACCACTTTTCTCTACCACCCTGTATAAACAGAGAGAGAGAAAATTCAGGGTCTAGTTTCTTTATCAAAATGAATCAGTTAGTCATAGCTTTATTCGGCCTTGATCCATAAAGGTTTTCCACAACAAATACAAAACATCACTAATAGGGTAACATTGTAATTATCACAGTTTCATTAAATTAAATACTATGACTCTTTGGTCAGGGTACATCTCAATTGAACATTGCAAATGCTTCTCAGCATAAGTCCAAGCATAGATGCCATTACATTAGAGTCTCTTTGATTGCAGTAGTGTGAGGCAGGGATGATCAATCTGCAGGCTTCTCCCCAATGGGGCACCGTTTGCTCCTGTGAGCATTGACTGCCGTGGCAAATTCCCCCAGGGGAAAGAACTAAGCTATATGGCAGTGTTCCTCTTTAACTGGCATCTCCTGTCAAGGACCAATATATTCCTGGCCATGCCTGGATCCACAAATTCAATTCTGATAGAATCAAGGGCAGATCCCCGCTGTTGGCTAATCCGAATACACCTTGTGATTCAGTCCCTAGTAACATATAAACATCCCCTCACTGTCCGCATCCAGTGCAAGCATTTGTTTATTAACGTTTCCCCGGATTCATACTGGTTCTAGGACAATTTAGGGACCCTGTGTAGAAATATTGACCCCTACTTCTCCAGATGTCATTACACTATTTTGTTTGAGAGTGGGGATGGGTAATTCATAGCTCTTCCAGGGTACTGCCTTACCACAATTAACATTACCCCTAGGCAGTCTACCTGCATTTGGCTTAGGTTTGGGGGATGCAAGTGCACTGGACTCCTGTTGGGAGCGCATCTTCTCAGGTCTTTTATGGGTTGTATCTCTTTAACCTCTTGGGTACATGTAGTCTTGGTGCTAGCTTGATTCCCGCTGATACATTCCTCTCTGCACTGAGATGAACTAGTATTGTCAGTGCAATTTGCCGGTATGGTTGGACTGGGAGTCATCAGATTGTTGGTTGGCTTGTTTTGCTCACTTGGCTAGTCCAGGGAACCACTCCCCCCACCCCCCGCCACTCCTTTCCCGACTGCCTCGATCAGGGTTAGAATTAGATTCTTTATTCTGAGGAATTTTCACACTTGAATTTCTTATGTGTTGGAACCCCCTCGCCAGTCTGGTTGTGACCGGATTTTACCCCCTGCTCACCAAGTGATAAGGGACCAGATGACATATTGTCTGGTGTAATTTGGCTGAACTCCCCCATTTCTCCTGTGGCCATATCTTGTAGCCTATCTGCCACACCATCCATCTTAGCAGCCTGGCAGTCTGTTCCATCCAATGGTGACCCACTGAAGGTGGTATAGGGATCAGCTTGGTGGATGCTACTTGCTCAGTAGTGCTGTCCACTGGTGGTGGCATTAAGTCCCCCCTCTGCTTCCTTTAGATCTCACCTCGTTGCTGGGCAACTATGCCTACGCAGATCCTCTGAGCTCCTTGTTCGCAGGTTCTGGGCCTCAGCCTCTCTCAAGGCTTCAGATGCTTCAGGCGGTGGGGAGCGGGCATGGTGGCTCTTTCCTGATTACAGTCTATGGATAGTATTGGGGGCTATAAAGGTGATGAGACCCTGCTTGTGCCAACTCCCTGCACCGCTAACTCTTGTTCCCCCCCCCACAGTGGGCTTCACCCTCACGGGGGTGGGAGAAGTCTTTATGCCTTGTAGATGGGGGAGGCAAGGCTCCACGGAGGAACAGCAGCAGCTCCAGTGATGTTTGCGGGTTGACTCCCTGTGGCACTAACCTCTGCCCTTTCCTACCTACCCCGCAGGCTTTCTATCAAGCTGTTAGTTGCAAAAACTGGTTCTCCCACCTTGAATAGACAAGTGAAGATGGTTGTTGCATAGCATTTACTAGTTATTTACCGCAGGTTTGCATGCCATTGCAACTTAATCATTGAATCTTTTAAACCCAGTCTTTAATCGCTGGCCGGGATTCGAACCTGGGTTGCTCTGCATTGTCTTGCTTCCAAGACAAACACGTTGCCCCTGAAAGATAAAAGAGGAAGGAATGTTTTTATATTTTATGTTAGAGGAATAGAAAAATGAAAAGTTAACATTGTGATAGTAAATGGGAGAAAATAAAATAAATAACAAAGCAAACACAGCCCATGTTAAGAAGCAGATTAATGAAATACTTCAATTGGCCAATTAAACCTTTTTTGAGTAAGAACATAAATAACAATACATTACTACTACTTTTGCTTAATTTTTGCTGTAAAGTCCATGGTTAGTGTTTTTTTTTTCCCTAGGGGAGTGCAATGTTTTTTTTCCGACCGGCGTGTTGTGCAAAGTTCCCTTCTTCATTCACACGATGGCAAGTTTCCTGGATTTTTTCCAGTTGCATTGGCAGTGAAGTTTATTTCCCACCAATTCTCAATGTGGCAACAACTCCTTGCACAAACGTACGAATAACACAAAAATACAGTAGTGCTGAGAAGGACAATATGTGTTACCTCATTTGTAAAGTGTGCTACTCCCACATACTCCTCCCAATGACTTACTGAAGGAAGGATGCCTGCATCCCCTGACAGACCCAAAATGGGTACCTCCCCCACACCGTTTAATGGTCATTTTCTGATCACATGTAGTTCTAAAAGAAAAATAATAAAGTGATACAGCCCGTGATCCCCCGAGGGCCCCAAGGTGCATGTGCCAGGCAAAGGTCCCTTCAAACATGCAAATATGTGACATGCATAACACCGTTAATAAGAAGACCTGGCTCTCACTCCGAGGGTTGATCCAAAGCTCCACTCCGTGCCTCTTTGCTCAATCAAGCCCGTTCCCGGTTGATCTTCATAAGGATCAACAGCATCCAGTTGCCAGGAGGGGCACTACATTTCCTGGCGCAGCCCGCGACATCTGATGCAATGCAGTGCCAGTATATCAGATGAACGTGAGGAAACATATCACTGCCAGGACTGCTCTGTTTCCTATTCAGTAGTCACCGTCAGGAAGGGGAGCACCATGCGACTGTTGCCGGCCCCCCCTCTGTCCTAGCCACCCAGCACAGATGCCAGAGATGCCCGGGCACCATAACGTGGTGCCCGGGCTCCCCCCAGGAAGTGCATGCCAGTGTCAAGGCATGGGATGAAGACTTCTTCAGGGAAGACCTGGAGAATGCTTGCACTCCAGGCATGATTGGATGTAGCAAGCCGAGAGGACTGCCCATGATGTATGCTAATAGAGGACTGGGCATCCACAGGTTCAGTGGCTTTTGCTTGATTGATTGTTTATTTGTATAGCGCCTATACACAATGTGTTTCAAAGCGCTTCAAGGAGGGAGGGAACATGGGAGATATACAGTTACATTCTTACAGGTCCTTGAAACATTTTAGAATGTGAAAAATAACTATCTTAATTAGTCTGGCGACATTTCAGATAGTGGAAGTGCAAGGAACAAATAAGGGGGCGGGGTTGGGGGCTGAGACAAAACAAGTGGTTATATCACTATGCCTGACGACAATTGACATAGTGACAGAAAATTAACAAGAGAAGCAGGGTATGGAGTGAGGGAGAAGTAGTAGAACAACACAAGCAGCTAACATACTAGGTCTGATGACGATTCAGAGTAGTGCTGGAGGGGAAGTGGGAGGAGAAAAGAAGGAGGGGAGAGGGGAGAGACAAACGAGCTGCTATCACAAGGTCACGGGACAAATGATAGAGTAAGTGCTAAGGAACAGTAATAGGGAGTGAAGGGGAGAGCGGATGTGATACATATGTCATTATTTTTAACAAAACTTACGAAATACCAATGGATGTCTAAATACTTTATAATGTTAACAACATGTCTCCAACATTATATAGTGTCTTAAAGGCAATATATTCCATAGTTGCATCTCCCAAACAATAATAATACAAATAAGGCATTCAGTTTGCGGGAACCTAAATGACCTGGCTGGCAGGCTAGAATGTGTGTGCATGGAGTCCTTTGGATGTGTGTATATGGTGGGATGCATTGTGTGGGATTTGGATGGATGGTGTTGATGTAGTAGGGGATGTTCTCTGGGGGAACGCTAGGAATTGGGGCAAGATGGGAGTTTTTTGCAGTCCAGCGAAGTGCATTATTGATGGGCTATGTGTGAGTGTAGGGGTAAAGTGCAGTGAAGTATGTGAAGTCCTCTTTGTAGCATGTGTCATGTCCGAAAGCTTTTATAGTGTTTCGATTATCAGTGTAGACGTCGTACAGTGCCATTAACTAGTCCAGGAAATTAGCATATGGTGCCCTGACAAGGGTAACCACAATGTAATCTTTGGAGGGAGGGAGAAGTGGGAATAGAATAGGATGTAGAAAACGAATCAACTTTGCGGTTGCGTTTGAGCTAGAGGGAATCTGATTTACACGTAGGGGCACGTATGTGACAATAGGCTGCAGGTCAGACCGAAGTGTGAGATGGAGAGTCGAAAGATATGACCTCTTCGCGGTAATGTGCATTTTCCAGTAAAGGTGGTTCATAATACCTTGATAGGGCGTGCTATAATTAGAGGAAGCATGGCTGTCTGATGACAGAGATGTTCTCATGAAGTTTTTGAAGTGTGGGAGTTAGACTTGTTTGGTAGCGTTTTTAAGCACCCTTACATACTCTAGGGAGATCATCTGGGACAAGCAAGCCAACTGTCCAAAGCAAAACATCCAAGGATCGGTTCTGTGAAAAGGAGTATTCTGGGATGCTCAATAAGGAGAGGGGGAATGGGGAAGATAATGTGAAAACCACCCATAAGAGCTGTACATGCCTGCCCTCTTCAGAAAGGTAAATTCACTAATGCAACCTGTGGTAGATGAGATGTGATGTCAGAGACGTGTGTTTGAGATGATTCCATGTGCAGTTCCTGTGCCTCCTGGCAATGGACTATCTTTGTATATCTATGACAACCTGTGCACATTGGACAGTTATAGAATCGATGGTTAGAGACTGAAAGACTCATTCTGATGACCCCAATTGGCTAGATTTCCAACAAGTATTAACTAAGCAGACAATCAAGTCCTAAAGTCTGGATATCAAATTTGAGAATAAATAACCCTGACCCCACTGAAAAGACACATGTGATCCTCCCAAACCGAGGCAGTTCAGCTGTACCCCATTAATCATTAAATTATGTTATGTTACACAACAATCACATTTAGCAAACTTTAGGAATCATATTATTTGACATAGGGCCTATGCAATACCTGCATTGGGTGCATTAAGTATATATTGATCTAGGAGTTAAATGGACAAGACGGATACATGCATCTCACCCCCATCCCACTTCCCCCATCCCCATCCTTCGCCCAAACTGCTCCCATGATGCAATGCTGCCTGTTGAAGGTTCCCCAACAAGGCAAGAGCTCATTGTCTGAAGCATCATGACCCAAAATTGGTGTATTTAGCACAGCTCTCAGTGGGACCAAAGACCCAACAAATGCATAGAATGCTCCACAGATAGGGAGAGATGAAGCTAAGTGAAGCCCCACCCTTTTTCTCATGCACCATCAACCTTGATCTTAGAGCACAACATTAGAATAGACCACAGATTCTGCTGTGCTTCCTGCCATGTACACTGTGTTTTGTGGGCATCTACCTCCTTGGGCTCCAACTCCCCCACCCCCCGCTGTCCCTCCCATGTCCACTAGGCACAGAAACACCAGAACATTCCAGAAGAAAGCAACCAAGGAACAGACCTACCCAAGCCCCCCTAACCTATGTGGGTAATGGTCCCCACTCACTTTTCCCACCTCCCCACTATTTCAAATCCAGGTGCCACCTGGGAAAGAGGGAAAACAAACAGATTAGTGACAGGGTTCAATAGCACCACAAAGGTGACCCAGGACCATTGAGCTACACATTCAATGTCATCCCTTTCACCATCACTGTACAATATGATTGGTGCATATGCATTATAAACCTTTGAGTAACTTATCCATATTTGTACATACTGAAAAGTGCCTGTATTATGGTCCTCAAGGCGCACTATGTAACCATGGCCTTTGCCAGTCCTTCCATATGGTTTACAACACCATCCATCAAGGTCAGCACCTGTATCATATGGTTCATATGGATCATCATTAGCCCCTGTGAATATGTGTGCTCACAGTACCTTAACATCAGATCCTGGCTAATTTGCTCCACACAATTAGTACAGGGAATAATTTAAAGTGGCAAAGTGTAGAATTAGCCAGATATGGTATATCAGATGTCGAGGAGAATGCTTGAAAGTTAGAGGGAGGAGCATGTCATTACCCTCTGAGGTATAGTTGGAAACTTTAAATGGGTGCCATGACTAGAATTGCGTACTAACTTAAAGGCAACGCTTGATCAGAACCTTAGTGTTAGGGTAAGGGAGAGTGACACATACCCAGCTTGAAAAGACATCAGGGTTGAAGTCAGATAAGGTGTATATGGGAGAAAGCCTTTATCTTGAGACAACATTGCAGTGGGATGAGAGGGCACAGGTGATGGGTCCAGTGAAAGGCTTACCAGGCCCGTACTTTGGCCGAAACATATTCAGGGAGCCCAGAAAGGTGGTAGTATTAGAAGGTGCTATCTCGGCCAGCAATCTGATGGCAGATTGCGGAAAGAGGGGGTGGCTAGGAGTTAAATGAAAGTCTGAGTAGGAAAGACAAAAGAGGGTACAATTAGAGATGAAAAAATAGAAAATGGTCTTAAAGGTGGTGTGGTTTGGGGTAAAAAGGGAAACAGGAAGGGGTGAGCTTAGGAAATTAAGTAAGTGGGAGGCAGTTTCTAGATGGAATGGAACCTTGTGACTTCTCCCCGTATATTACTATTATTTTTATTATTATTATTATTTATTTCATCGATAGCACCACTTGGCCATGGGCCTCAAGGCGCAAAAAGAACAGTAAAAGACAAAACAGGAAGGCAAAATAATGAGTCAGGGTGGGGGAGCCTGTGGAATGGTGTACTTATTACCCTGGTTTGAGGTTAAACAGGTAGGTTTTCACAGCTCTCTTTAATTCTGTCAGGAATTGGGAGGCTCTCAGTGCTAGAGGAAGTGAAATCCATTCTTTAGGTGCAAGCACGTCAAATCAGGTTATTCCATATTTTGCAAGCATGAACCATAGGTGCTTAAATTTATGGCTGTGATTAAAATGCAAATGCCGGCTTGGGTGATTAACGGTCAGGCGGTCTAAGAGATATCAGGGGGCAGTAGTGGTCTAGCATTTGTAGGAGAGTGCTAAAAGCTTGTGAGAAATCCTGTGCCTGACAGGAAGCCAGTGTAATGCCCTTCTAGAAGATGTCATGCATTCACGTTTGTAAACCGCTCATACAGCAATGGTCTGGGTGGTTTGAAGGGAATGGAGATTAGCTTGGTAAGTCACAATGAGACTTGCAAGAGTCGAGTCTGTTATTTACTGGGACTGTAGCCAAAAGCAATCTATTGCTGATGGAGTTATAGGGCCTGATTTGATTCAAGAGCTTAGTGATATTGTCAAACGGAAAATTATATTGTGCCTCCTATTGTGATGAATATAACGTATATTGGCCTACGCCAAGCTGCATTTAAGCCACTTGCGAAGAAATCCGTGTTGCAAGATCCCGACCTTAGAATCAATGTAAGCCGCCATTTTAGGTCAATCCGCCATTTTAGGTTCTCTCTGCAAAGTCACCCTGTGAGCTAAAATGGCAGACAGTGTCATTTCAAAAATGTAACATGGCCGTCTTGACCTCTATGTATAGACTAATGTGTAACCTGCCTGCAGGCTACTTGTTAGGGTCATGAACTGAGACCTTGTCCTTCGCTGACCTGTGTGTAAAGGATTACTCATGCCAATGAAGCTAATCCGTGAGCATATGTTACGAACAATGTATTCAAATAATGAACTGGGAGCATTTGTTTAAACTACATTGTATAGATGTTTGAGAAGGTCTCTATAAGAAATCCTAAAGTACACTGTTGCCATTGAGGCTTTTTGGCGAATGTATTAAAGGCAAACCCTAAGTGTACAGATGTGTGCACTCGGCACAAACCCTAGATCCGTAATCTATTAACAAATATTAACTGCGAAATGGGTTGGACATCATGTTTTCAAAGGTATATAAGGTGCGACTATTCTAATATACAGTCCCACTCACTGTGCACACCGAACCATGCGGGAGTTCGTTGTGTTGTACTGAGGGCCGATAGCTATCTGTTGTTTTGTGCTTTGAAACTGTTCAGTATAAAATAAAGATCTTTGTATGTTCCTTTGTAACCTGTGTTCGGTGTATTTCCTTTTGGGGGTACTCAGTCTCGATATTTTCTCTTTCTTTTCACAGTTGGTGCCCGAATAGAGACCCTCAAAATTGATGCCGGATTGTCGAAGGTTGACACACGCTATCGGACTGGGATCGGACGGTGTGACAAAATAAAGGAGCCCCTTCTGAAAGAGACGTGACACCTCGGCAGCGCTGCACAATCCGATCCCTGGACGATTAGCTTGTGGTCCGAGACGGCATCTTGACGAGGGTCCACTTATCGAGGCGAGCAGTTTTACCGAAATCACCAAACACGAGGTAATATTCGTTAGAAAAGAATTTTGAAATCCGATCGGACCTCCTTAGGATTGATCAGGTGAGTCATGACCCGATTCTTAAGTATCCTGAAAATTTGTTTTGGCGCATTGTATCTGCGAATACAATTATTGACCAGGTAACACCAATATTTTGATATGCCTAGGAAATTGTCTACCCACTTCAGGGCGTTATTCCGCAGCGATAGGCAATATAGGCACCACAGGAGGCGTCGCCGGCTTGTACTATGTACTGTAACCATGGCATTGGTAGTATAGTGTTTAATGATATTTGGCACAGACAAACCAGACATGCCTCCGAACTTCAGTGGCCAATCAATGGTAGTTTTGAAATCCCTCGTATTGAGTATTTAGAGTCAATTCTATTGAAGAAAAAGGCTAGACCTGCAGCATTTGATGTTTTGCAGAATTAGAGAAAAGAAGCATTACAGCAGCTTAAGAGAAGGGAAAAACATGCACGCCGTCATAAGACGAACGCCGAAAAAGCATTGTTATATGACCAAGATAAACATTCTGAGTCGGCTAGGAATATGGATAGGGCTTTTTCACTTGGCATTCAGAAAATCTATCCTTCTAATGATTTTCATGTTTCTGATGAATTTATTGACAAATTATTAAATGAGCGAAGGCCTGGTGCCATTGCACCAACTTCGTATGTTCCTCTTCCTGCTGTTTTGCCTCTTCCTGTTGTTATTCCTGCTCCTCCTGTTGTTCCTTTTCCTTCAGTTGTTGTTCTTCCACCTGCTCCTCCGCCTCTTCCTATTGCAGCAGTAATAGTACCTCCATTGAATTTACCTGCTCCCCCTCTTCCAAGTGGTCTTGTACCGCTTGTAGTCGATCAGGGTGCGGGGTCAAGGGTTGTCACTCGTAATACTGTACTTCCAGAGACGAAGCAGAATTTTATTGCATGGGCTAAGCATTGTATAGGGAGGGATGATTGAGCTAATGTTTTTGCCACACTTTCTAATATGGATAATTTTCCTGAGAAAAATGTTATTATTGAAGGTTTAGGGATTCATTTATGTGTAATGTGGGGCAAATTAAATAATGCAGATCTCCCACAAGGGTTGAGGGATCTAAACACTTTAGCATTTTCAAGAGATACTGTGGAGAAAGTACATGAGCATGTTGAGAGGATATTTGAGTATAGAAAGGAGTTGGAAAGTTTACAGAATGAGGATGACGATGAGGATAGTATGTATGTACAGAAACGGTTCCTTCCTTGTCGCAAATCGATATCCGAAGAAGCACGAATTTGTACGAAAGATGCGATTAGATGGATCTCAGATATGTCGATAACGCCAGTTGAGGTATATGACACATATAGGCAGTATACGCCAGAAATGTAGAGGAAAGTGATACAGGTAATGATAGAGTAGCTACAGGATGAATGTGTAAAGAGAAAGATTAGTTGTCCCACAGAGTTATTGAGTATTTATAAGAGAGCTTTTTCACCTGACACTTCTTCAACTGCTTTAGTGCTCGACTTGGCTCAGTTGCTTAGTAAGCGTTCGGAGTTGCCTACTTCTCAGTTGCCTATCAGAGAGGTTCCTCCGACATTTGTCCCAAAGGTTGAGATTCCGGCTAATCCTGCAACGAATGCAGTTGCTGTGAACATTCCTGCACATTATGTATCACAGTTTCTTCATGTCCCATTCTCGAGACAGGAAGTGAATACCATTAGACAATCAATTCCTGACATTAGGAAAAATCCGACAGGATTCTATAAAGAAATAGAGTCTGTCTTGCAGTCCTCAGTATTCACCTTGGGTGATATTGATCTGTTATTTCCTGTACTCCTGCTCGTAGATTTGTGGAAACAGGTTAGGACTATAGATAAAGTACAAGGGTTGGGAGATACATGGGCTAACATAATTAGACTTGATGGAGAAAGGCCAGCCGGTGAGAGACCGCCCCAGGTGATACTAACCTTGCCTGATAGAATCATTGCAAAATTGAAAGCCATAATTCCCGAAAAGAGAATTATCTGGGACAAGCTTACGGTCTGTGTCCAAGGAAAGTCTGAGGGTGCTACCGAGTTCTTTAATTGGTTCGAACAGGTATTCTCGGATATCAGTGGACAAGATTTAGGCACAGAGTCTGGGAAAAGATTATTTGTGGACAAATTTGTGCGTGGATTGTTGCCTGACATCCAGTCATATTATGTCTTCTGAGAGGGCTTGGCAGGGGAAGTCCCAATCAGAAGTACTGCACATGGCTCAGTACTACGAGAATCGTGTCACTAATGAAAAGGAAAGAGTAGAGAAGAGAAAAGGTGATTTGAAGACTAAAGTATTATTACAACAAATTGTTAGAGGCCCTAGAGGGGCTAGTTCACAGATTAGAAGTCAGTATGTTCCAGAAGGGAATGGGTCCTGTGAACATTAACCAGTGTGCCTATTGTCGGCAAGAGGGTCATTGGCATGCACAATGCCACAACCTTCGACAAAGGTCGAATAACACATTCGGAAATATGGGTAGACGATCAAGAGGTCACCCGGGTGTAGGGGGTCCTGGTAGAGGTCAGTTTGCACAGGATCCACAGCAACCTTTTTCGCAGGATAATCAGACTCCGAGTGTGGATACTAGAAACATATTTGATCATCCTTCTGCTGCATATCTATCTGAAGAACTTCCTTTTGATGACATTCTGTTTCGTTAGGATTGCCCGAAGCAGGGTTTGGAACCTACGCCTATTCCCGTTAATCAGAAAGGTCACTACATTGAAATGGTAGTGGGAAATAGGAAACATCTATTCTTGATAAATACTGGGGCACAGAAGTGTTCCATTGATCATTCTCGGGTTCCAAACATTCCACTGTCAGGCCAAACCAATGTTTCTGTAGGGTTTTCTGGCACACCAGATGTTTGCCCAGTTTCTTCGCCGGTACCTCTTTCTTTGGGTCCCTTCACGGACCATTGTCCATTCCTTTTGACTTCATATTGTGGAGAGAATTTGCTGGGGTTGAATCTGTTGAAAGAATTAAATGCGGTAATTCATTGTTCTTCTGATGGAGTGCGTTTGACGATTTCACCACAGCAACTTTCTGTCTCTCAATTCTTAACCAGACCTTTGCCACCAGAATTCAGTGATGTACCAGAGTGTTTATGGGCAATTGACGACAATGATGTTGGTATTTTAACGATAGAGCCTGCTGAAATAGTCTTGAAACATGGAATAAAGCTGCCACATATTCCACAGTATAAGATTTCAGTCGAGGGCAAGCAAGCTTTAAAATGCATCGTTTCCGATTTTGTACACCGCGTGGTGATTGAGGAAATTGCAGGTAGTTTGTGCAATAGTCCAATTTTACCCGTGTACAAAAAAAGCAATAATACAATTCCTTTTCGTTTCATAATTGATCTACGTGCCATCAACAAGGTCGTCGCTCTGCAATTTCCAATTGTGCCTGATGTGACGACAATATTAACTATGATTCCGGCTTCAGCTACTTACTTTAGTGTTGTGGATCTGAAGAATGCTTTCTTTAGTATTCCTATACACAAGGACAGTAGATACTTGTTCGCGTTCACCTTAGGGGGACGCTCGCTCACCTTTACCCGTGCACCGCAAGGTTACACGGAAAGTCCTAGCATTTATAGTAGGGCTTTGAAAGAACAGCTTGATACCCTTGAATTGCCCTCTTCTTGTACATTGCTTCAGTATGTTGATGACTTGCTTTTAGCTGCTGAATCTGAGAGCGCTTGTAAGGAGGGCACTGTGTTGTTGCTTATTCACCTGGCTAAACATGGTCTCAAAGCTTCGCTTAAAAAGTTTCAATATTGTTGTCAGTAGGTCGCCTTTTTAGGCTACCTCCTGTCAAAGGAAGGAAGAAGATTGACACCTGAACGAATAAAACACATTTCTGGCATGTCTGTCCCAAATACGCAGAAGGAAGTTAGAGCCTTGATAGGTATGGCTTCTTACTGTAGGTTGTGGATACCAAACTTCTCACTAGTGATTAAACCGATGTTGGCTTTGATGAAGAAGGGCATTTCTTCACCATTGTAGTGGAGCACGGAGCACCAGCAATCATTTGATCTGCTCAAGACTGCACTGTGCTCGGCACCGGTTTTGGGCACACCAAATTATGAAAAGGCCTTTGTATTGTTTGTGCATGAATGTGATGCATGTGCTTTGGCTGTATTAACGCAGGAACATGGAGGGAAGAATAGGCCATGCGGTTACTTTTCTTCCACCCTTGATCCTGTTGCATGCGCTTTGCCAAGATGTTTGCGAGCTGTCGCTGCTGCTGCTGCGTCTGTAAAAGAGAGTGAGGGAATGGTTCTAGGCCATGATGTAACCCTGATGGTGCCTCACTCTGTAGATGTTCTACTGAACAGAACCCAAACACAACACCTCACTTCCGCACGGTTGACGAGATATGAATTGATCTTGTTCGCTCCCCACATACAAATTAAGAGGTGTTGTGTTCTTAATCCGGCTGAACTCTTACCTTTCCCGCAAAGTACTGCATGCAGTGACGAAGAGTCACACGACTGTCTGTATACTACCGAACAAGAGACAAAGGGTAGAATTGATCTAAAAGACACTCCTTTGAACAATCCACAAGGGGAGCTGTTTTGTGACGGCTCCTGCTTCAAACTCTCGGATGGTACATCCACAGCTGCTTATGCAATTACTACATTGAGCACGGTCGTGGAAACCAAGAGAATCATGCATAACTCCCCGCAGGCCGCAGAGATTATAGCATTGACCCGAGCTTGTGAACTTTCCGAAGGGTTTACAGTAAACATATATACTGAGAGTCAGTATGCCTTTGGGGTGCTTCACAACTTTGGGAGACTTTGGTCAGAGAGAGGGTTCTTAACTTCACATGGTACAAAGATCCAGCATGGCTCCCTAATAGTACAACTCCTCTCAGCGCTTAAGCTCCCTACTCAGTTAGCTGTCGTGAAATGTGCAGCACATCTTAAAATGATAGATTATATAGGAAAAGGAAATGCTTTCGCTGATCAGATAGCTAAACAGACTGCCACCAATCACTTTACGGAGATGTGTGTTTCAAGGGAGACTGTAAATGCCTATGCAATGGACGAGGGTGTTGGGTCCGTAAGGGATATCCAAGCCGATGCCACGTTAGAAGAATCCAAGAGATGGGCAGAAGGCTTGGGGAAACTTGATGATGATGGGTGTTGGGTGGATGTGGTTGATGGAAAATGGCTACTTCCTGACGCATATGTAATGATGATGGTCATCATGACCCATGGCCCTACACATATGACAAAATTTCAAAATTTCGAAAATAGCTCAGCACTATGTTCAAAACTGCATTATCTGTTTACAGCACAATGTGGGGAAGGGAACATAAACTCCAAGAGAAAGTTTCTGGCCACCTTCTGTCCCCTTTGAGGTCATCCACTTTGATTTTATTGAAATGGAACATTGTATTAATTTGAAATATGTGGTCAAGGTTTTCCCTGGTAAGGACGCTACAGCCATGACTACTGCAAAAACTATGTTAAAGGAATATTTTCCCAGGTTCGGGCTACCAAGAGTCATCTGGTCGGACAATGGTCCACATTTTGTCGCTGCTGTAATTCTGCAGATATGCGCGATATTACAGATCGACAAACAGTTCCATTCGGCCAGACACTCTCAGAGCGCCGGACTAGTAGAAAGACACAACGGCATCATCAAGAACAAGCTCGCTAAAACGTGTGCCGGCACCAAACTAAAATGGCCGGACGCCTTACCCATCGTGTTACTAGCCATGCGTACAACCCCTCAAACTAAGACTGGGCTCTCTCTATTTGAGGTGGTAATGTGGAGACCTGCCAATATCTGGAACCTTCCGAAATGCCGATCTTTAAAGAATGTTGAAAATGTACTTCTTTCAGATTATTGTAGCCAGTTGACTAAAAACCTGTATTTGATTTATCACCAGGTGCGAGAGGCTTTACCTGTGCGATACGAGGGCCCAGGCCACATTATTCGGCTCGGAGATTGGGTGCTCACCAAAGCATTTTAGCGTTCTTCTTGCCTTGCACCTCGTTGGCGGGGCCCATTCCATGTCCTGCTGGTCACACAGACGGTGGTGCGTGTCGCAGGCCGAAAAAATTGGATCCACGCGACGCATCTCAAGAGACTTCCTCACCCAGTGCCACACGATACAGAAGAAACAGAACCCCTCACTAACGCTGCAACCAATGATCCCGAAGCAGTAAATAGCATCGAGAGTGCATCGGACAATCTCTCTGAGCCCATGAGGCTTGGGGAACCTGCCATTTTGTCTCCACACTCTCCACAAGTTTTGTTTCCGGAAACTGTTGTTCCGGATCCTGCATCTTCACTTGCTCTTGATACGCCGCTTCCAACGGGAAGTGACGACACATTGTTATCGGATCAATCAGTAACGGGGACAACAAGGTACAATTTGCTTCAGAGAAAATAGACTTACGAAACGGTTCGGCTGTGCATTCGAAGAAGAAAGGAAATTCATCAAGGGCTTGCTTTTGCCCAAGTAATTGTTTGGAAAAAGGGGATTCTGTTGGCTAGGGTTGTGGAAGGACTAAGAAGTCGCACTGCCGGGAGGTCACCAGCTAATAACATTGGGGTTTTTCATTTGAAGACTGCAATGCCTGCAACCGCTACCGCACGTACAGGACTGATAAATGATCGTGTGACCGGCGGTGAGAATGGACACATTGTTTGGGCCCCAAAAACATACTGCTGTCTTTTTTATAGTAATAATTGGTTTTATAATAGTAACTGTTTTAGGCCTTTGGTACCTGGAAGAAGTACATCCATTCGAAACCTTGTTACCGACTGAAAATGTACCCACTGTTTCTACTCCTTTTGTGCATTTGCATACTCTGTCTCCTAGGGACTCCCAGCATAGACAAAGATATCACAACAATACATTGTTACTTATCATGAATGCCACACATGCCAATTTTAATAGGTCCAACTGTTGGGTCTGCTCGCATTTACCGCAACATGGGGATAAGGGGCTAGGTTGGTATATTCATCCTTTACCTTTGACAACTGCTTGTTATGCTTCTCTTAGAGCACTGTTCTTTGGCCGTTGGAACGATAGCATCTCGGGGAACTTTGATGGCACTAATTTGAATAATTTTGAGAAACGTGTTCTGACTCCCCTGGGATGCTCGCTGCTTGCAAATAGGAGTAAGCTTAACATTGCTTCTATTAGGCCCTCTGATAGACTGTCTCGTCCTTTTCAATCTTTGATTTCCTTCAAGATGGCTCCGATAGGCAATAAGGATGCCATGCCTCCTTCGTACACTGTTAACCATAGCCCTGATTCAGTTTCTTTCTGCATACAGAGTAATGGTACTCAGTCAATGGGAGATTTTAAAGGTTGCGCCAACGCTGCAAATTTGACTGGGGAAGACAAACCTTTGTATGTAGGCGAACCTCTCTACTTTGTTTGTGGTAATGAAGCATTTCCATGGTTACCCAGGGATTGACAGGGAACTTGTTATTTAGGGATCCTGTTACCTGGGGTATTCATAGCTAGTACTGTAGAGGTTTCAAAGGCTCGTCCTCGGCGGGACGAGAATGATGACACTCCAGCACAGGTCTTGGGAGATGCAGCAAAATCATTTGTGCCATTTTGTGGGCAGATAGCGAATTCCGAAGACATCAGAAGACTAGCGAGAGTACTGGAGAGAACCATCAACTGGACCACGGACATACTCTATAATATGACATTAGAACCGAAAGCACTAAGATTAGTAGCACTTCAGAACCGGATGGAATTAGATGTCATTCTGGCTGAACGTGGTGGAGTGTGTAAATTAGTGGGTTCCGCTTGCTGTGTTTTCGTGCCAGATTCCTCCCCAACTATCTTCAAGGCAATACAGAATCTGCACATACTTAGTTCAGACGTGCATGTTCCCGAGGGAAACTGGGATCTTAGCGCTTGGTTCTGGGACTTCTTGCGATCTTGGGGTTGGAAGGTGCTGTCGGTCTTACTGATCATTTTTGGAATTCTGTTGTTTCTTTGCTGTTGTACCCGGTGTTTACCTAGTATAAGTTCGATGCTAGGGGGATGTTGCGCACAGGCGATAGGTACAATAGGACATAAGGTACATGCCCCAGATAAAAACTCCAAAGAATATGTATTAAAAGAAATCTTAGCCACTGATCTAATGGCAATAGATATTTCCGACAGTGATTCAGGGTGCATGGACGATGATATATGGAGTTGTTTGCAAGAAGATCAGAAGTAGTTTAGCACTTGGCATAGGCCAAAAAAGGGTTTGTCAAACGGGAAATTATATTGTGCCTCCTATTGTGATGAATATAATGGATATTTGCCTACGCCAAGCTGCTTGTAAGCCACTTGCGAAGAAATCCGTGTTGCAAGGTCCCGACCTTAGAATCAATGTAAGCCTCCATTTTAGGTCAATCCGCCATTTTAGGTTCTCTCTGCAAAGTCACCCTGTGAGCTAAAATGGTGGACAGTGTCATTGCGAAAATGTAACATGGCCGTCTTGACCTCTATGTATAAACTAATGTGTAACTTACCTGCAGGCCACTTGTTAGGGTCATGAACTGAGACCTTGTCCTTTGTTGACCTGTTTGTAAAGGATTACTCGTGCCATTGAAGCTAATCCATGAGCATATGTTATGAACAATGTATTCAAATACTGAACTGGGAGCATTTGTTTAAACTACATTGTACAGATGTTTGAGAAGGTCTCTATAAGAAATCCTAAAGTACACTGTTGCCATTGAGGCTTGTTGGCGAATGTATTAAAGGCAAACCCTAAGTGTACAGATGTGTGAACTCGGCACGAACCCTAGATCCGCAATGTATTAACAAATATTAACTGTGAAATCGGTTGGACATCATGTTTTCAAAGGTATATAAGGTGCGACTATTCTAATGTACAGTCACACTCACTGAACACACCAAACCACGCTGGAGTTCGTTGTGTTGTACTGAGGGCCGATAGCTATCTGTTGTTTTGTCCTTTGAAACTATTCAGTATAAAATAAAGATCTTTGTATGTTCCTTAGTAACCAGTGTTCGGTGTATTTCATTTTGGGGGTACTCAGCCTCGATATTTTCTCTTTGTTTTCACAATATAACCCCAAGATGATCGTATATGAGCCATCTGGGACTTCATAGCCAGATTGGCATCCAAATGGACAGCCAAGGTCTTGACACATCTGGTCACAGTAATCTTGCTGACTTCGATATTAAAGCTTGCACAGGCTGGATCCAATTTCTTGCGCTGCCACCTGGGAGCCACAATGATAAGCTCAGTTTTCACATAGTTGAGCGCTAGGGAGTGTGAAGCCATCCGGGACTGGATGGCAGCATAGAACCCATTCAAGGTGTCAGAGTCATGAGAATAGTCACCCGACAACTCTAGGACCACCGGAGTGTCATCAGCGTAGTTGGTATAATGGACACCCAAGCAGTCTGGGATGTTAAGCAGAGGCCTGATATATATATTAAATAGAGATGGAGCTATGCATAATCCCTGTCGTATTGTGGCAGTGATAATGGTGGTAGATGTAGATTGGACATTCTCTACCTCCACTCTAGAGATTAGAGGTCCTAAATAAGCAGCAATCGAGTCTGAGGCTCTGTCAGAACATTGAGCTAGACCTTTTAATCTGTCAACAAGTATGGAATGGTCAACAAGATCGAATGCTGCTGAAAGGTCTAACAACATTAACAAAGCAGGTTGCCCTCTTTCCACAGTACCTATGAGGTTAGATTTGAGGTCCAGAACAGCCATTTCTATCCGGTATCTTGCTCTAAACCCCCTATTGATGGGAACCCAAGATGTAATTGTTCTCTATAAAGTTCTGGAGTTGAATATATGCCACCCAGTCCCAGATCTTAAGCAGGAATGGCACATTAATTATGGGGCGATAGTTTCTGGCCAAAGTAGGCTCAAGGTTTCTCTTTTTCAGTAGAGGCGTAATCCAGACCTCCTTAAGTGATAGTGGCACTACGTCCTCCCGGAAAGAAAGGTTGACTATTCTCGTAATCCATGGGATCAACATAACTAGGCACCCTTTGAGGATGTTCGCTGGGCAGATGTCTCCCTGACAAGATGTGGGTTTTAAGTCAGTGACTTTCTTGAGTATTTCAGATTCAGAGCAGTGTCTGATATCGAATTTGGATATCAGAAGGTTAGAGATGGGACTGGCAGGGGTAGCTGCAACAGCGTGGAGGCCCTTACTCATAGTATTGAGACTGAGTTGCTGCATGAGTATGGTATTTTGGTGACCAATAATTTTGTCTGAAAATTCCTTCTGAATTTCCTGGCACCAAGTTGAGTCTCAGACAATATTTTGACTTCCTGTGTCTTTGCCCTCAAATCCCTTAAGAATTTTGAACGGTTTTCTGGAGCTGAATCTGGCACTACTGATTCTGGTATTGTAATATTTATATTTAGCTTTCGCGATGGCGCTCTTTTTTTTTAACAGAATCCTTGTAATTGGTCAGAGCATGCACACAGGGGTTTTGCACCATTCCCTTTCGAGGCCTCTTTTCTTTGGGAGCAATAGTAAATGCCCCAAAAGGTGACCAATAAAATGCACAAAAAAGTCTCTTCATCAGGCATCAGTCCATGGATATTTATGGAACAATTATTTCACAAACACCCCTCCTTATGTTGGAGTGTTCCCATGAAAAAGTCTATGAGAACTTTATTTGTGCAAAGATTCCTTCACAGTCTGCAACCAGTAGAAAATGGCTCTTCCTTCAGTCCAGGCCATTGTTAACTCAGCAAATTAAGAGTGCGCACACACACAAAGCACACACACACGCATCCGATGGCAGCATTTGCCCAAACCTTTAAAACCAACATTTCCTTGTACATCAGTCCTAAACTCCAGATCCATATTCCAAGGAACCACTATCTCTCTAATTTTGGGGAAAGGCAATAGGTTTCAGCTCTGCTGTTTTGGAGCACGACTGTGTGTTTAAGCCGAATGCCAAAATCCATTAGAGTGGCCTATGTGTGCTTCCTGCCTCCAGCAGGGACCGACAGCCAGACTCAGTCTCTATGGCCCCTGGATCAATCCCTCTCCATCTTGCTCCCAGAATGACATCAATATTCAGTGCTATATTTGGCCCTAATACATACCAGCACTCCCTAGTTAGGAAGTAGACACTATTTTTCGGGAACATGTTGAATTTCATATTTTATATGAGGAAGGAAATTCGTTGGAACAAATAGCGGTGCTGTGATATGGTGCTAAAGAGTGGAAATTATTGGAGATTAGATGCATGGGTGGAGATAGTGGTGGAAGGGTGAAGCTCAGAGATGTATTTTGGTCTGGAGAATTGAACTGTCTGTGGCCAAATAGAGAAAGAACAGGAATACGGAGGACATTAGTCAGGGAACATGAAGGAAAAACCGTGAGTGATAGGCAAGTTGGACAGATGGTGCTTGGCCCAAATGATACTGTGGCCAAAGGATGATACAACATGATTAATACAATTTTTATAGATAGGCAGTAAGCTGTTGCAAGTGGCACAGCGAGTAGAGTGCTCGCTTTGACATCAGTGCAGAGCCTGCAAACACAGGTTCGAATCCCAGCAGTGCCAAACTCAGCGTTTCATCCTTCCGAGGTCGATAAATGAGCACCACACACTGTGGGTAATAATAAGCAGCGCTCAGATACCTGAGGGTTCAGATACCTGAGGGTTCGTAGCGCTATATAAATGCCAAATTATTATTATTATTATTAAAGGGTGTGTGAATGTGTTCACGTCTGAGTGTGTTCAAGTGTGTGTGTATGTATGTGTGTGTGTGTGCACATATGTGTGTGTGTGTGTAGACTCCCTACCTAGAGAAGGAACACTTGAAGTAGACAGAATAAGCAAGATGTTCTGGGTGAAACTTGTGGAGAGAATGTGGTGTGTGATAAAAGTCATTATTTAAAGCTTTCCAGATGGGCATGGTACCTGTGAACCATATTTGCATCACCCATGTTGTCAGTAAAGGGATAATTCTGCAAGCTGATGATCAGACTTTTGTTACAACTCTTAATCATAGGAGAACAGAAGAAAAATGTCTGATCTGGGAACAAATGAGGCTTCTCCCTCTGAACTAATTTGATTGAACCTGTTTGCGAATTTTTGGGATTTAGTGATATTATTTGTTGTGTTATCCATAGAAAAAACGAATCAGAAAAATCGAGGAAGAAATGACCGCATTTGTGTGGCCGATTTATTCTGAAATTTTTTCATGTTTGTAAAGAAAATAGGCGGGGAATGGGGAGGGGTAAGGGTATAACTTGAGGTAGGGGGAAGTGGGTGGGGGTACGTGTGGTCTCCCCCCCATATTATTTATTTTTTAAAAGTGC
This sequence comes from Ambystoma mexicanum, assembly GCF_040938575.1. Taxonomy (NCBI): domain Eukaryota; kingdom Metazoa; phylum Chordata; class Amphibia; order Caudata; family Ambystomatidae; genus Ambystoma; species Ambystoma mexicanum. The sequence goes on from NC_090922.1 coordinate 350,412,454, forward strand.
AAAAAAGCCCAGTCATATTTTAGTAATTTGGACCAAACTATTTGGTCATATTTGGACAACCATTTGTTGTAGAGAGGTTTGTTCAACAGCTGTAAAAGATGTATGTGTAGCTTGGTTGGACCTCCTTGTTCTAATGGAATATTAAAGTGTCTTTCCCAAGTCTCTCAGCCACGTTTTTGGACAAGCCTGGTACATTTGAGGGCCCATGATGTGAACTGATATGATATGATATGGCATTTATAACGCGCCTATACATAAGTGTTTCAAGGAGCGACAAGGCAATGGAGGGGTAACCCTGGGGGGACAGACAACGATCCTACTAGCTCAGGTGTCATTCAGATCGCGCAAGTGCATGGGAAGGTGGAAGGGGGAAAGTGCAGGGGAAAGGGGGGAGGTAAAGTGCAGTACATGAGTATAGAGTAATAACAATAAGTAAAGGTAATGGCTAGCAGGTGGCAAGTGCAAAGGTAAGTGCAGACATCAGGGGTCAAGTGCTGGTATTGGGACTGTAGGGATTGTAGAGCAGGGGTTGCCAGGCAGACAGTGCAGGTGTGAGTGACTGGAGGCGGAGGGACCGGGGCCCGAGAACAGCAGGTGGCCAGGTAACCAGTGCAGATTCAGTTTCAGCCAGGACGTCAGCAGGGGAGGGGAGGAGGAAAGGCAGAAGCACAGAGAAAGGTTTTGAGGTGCTTCCGGAACCAGAGATGGTTCTCCTCAAGTTTCAGGGAGGCTGTTCCAGAGGGAGGCAATAGCCGAAGAAAGAGATCTACCACCAGCTTGTTGATTGGAGTAGCGACTGACCCTAAGGGAGTTGGAGGCGGATGAGCAAAGAGCTTGAAAAGAAAGATATTTAGGAAGAGAGAGTTGAAGGTATTAGGGCCCCAAGCACCAGAGTGAGTGTTTGTGTATTTTTGGAATGTTGCATATTTTGATCCACCTACTTTGTGATGTAGAACAGAGATGTTGTGTTGCTCAGCTGAACTATCACAATGTTATCCTTGATGACCAAAAGGAATAACTTGAGTGCCAGCTGAATCACTTACAGCTAGGGGAAATTGATCTGTAGCTATCACTCGGCCTCTGCCTAATGCTATTTAACTGTAGGCTGATCAAGCTGGCCCTCATTTAGACATTGAAGGATCTTTCCTCAGGTACAAAGTTGGATGAGCTTCCTTAAAGGGCTTATGGTCTTTCCATCGTATTTTTTGCATCGAGGAACATTTCCACAGAATGCATTTCTTATTTTTTATTATTTCGTTTGGTGGGTCCCCCCAACCCTCTGTTTTTTGCCCTTTAAAACCCACCACAACAAAAATTAACCCTTCACCCCTCAAAAACATGCATTTGATGCATATTTTGTCATTGTAAAACCCTTGATGCAAATAAATTTGATGGAAAGGAATTCGATGCAAAGACCAGATACCTCCTTAAAGATACTTTCTGTAATGAGATTGGTATCTATTCTTCAATGTAGGTTGGCTTTTAAGGCCATGATCAGTTAGACTGTAAATTATCTACTAGCAGAAAGATGGGGGCTAACAGGCTTCAATGCATAGGTGATATCTTTATTATTTGGGGAGCAGGCATTGCTGGATTTCAAATGTTATTTGAAACACTGAATGATCTACATCCAAATATTCAATTGACGTGTGAAAATGGTCCAAAGAAATGAAGTTTTCGAGATACCACAATTGATATTGCAAATAATTCTCCTACTTTTCACATCTTCACTAAACCATCGGGCAGGAATTAACTTTAACAAGCATCATCTCTGAATCCACATTCTATAAAAAAAATCTTGCCTTATTGACAATTCCTACACGCAAAAGACTCTTATCACACATGAAAATATATGACTACCCTCTTTTTGAAAAATGATATAGAAATTTCAGGCAAGAGAATATAATAAAATAACAATTGCATCGGCTTTAGTATGAACTTCAACTAGAATTCGTAATGAATTACTTTTTATTAGAACAGAAAATGGAAGTGACAGTAGAATATACTGTGTACTATCTTTAGGGACCGCAATACATAAAATCACTCATATCATCAATGAACATTACCAAATCTTGCAGAAAGATGGTCTCAGCTATATATATATGTGTGTATGTATGTATGTAAGGGATTTATAATGCACACAATTAGCCTGGAGGCAACAGCGTGCTGTATCAGGGTAAGTAACAAATCAAATCATCCATTATTTTGCTACAAAATGAGGCCCAATATAGGGTATCATGTTACTCGTTTCTGGATTTAAAAAGTACACCGATTTACTGGAACACATATTGGAACCCTTTCCCCAATTAAGCTACTATGGTTGTGATACTATGATTGTAAATTCGAGTTTTTCTCATTCATTGGCAGGATTATTATTGGGATTTGGCATATATATATATATATATATATATATATATATATATATATATATATACTTGATATGATATAAAGGATGCTCTATGCCACGGTAATGTCGTTTAATTTCCTCTTTTGAAGTCTGAGTTAGCAGATTCCTCCACTGATGTGACGTAGTGTGGTAACATCCTAACGTACTAAATAGTTGCCATGACGTAAAACGTGACACAGATTAATGGGGTTGCAATCACAAGATGCACGCATGCAGCTTTCGAGAATTCCTTTGCACCAACAAACACTGATGTCAATTACTATTCTTGTAATAAAAGAGGGCTATCGTTTACAGGACCGCTTCATGACCTGCATCGCCATCTTCAACCAAAAGGAAAATATTTTTTACATGCCTGCTATTTCCTTTTATGTGTGTTTCCTTCTTTTAGGACATCAAGCAATTTGTTAGTCAATGGGGCAAAATTATACTTTGTATAATTGCCAATAATTAAAAATGGTAAATCATATTACTTTTTCATTCTTTAATTGCAGCGCTTGAGAAACGGCAGAGCCCAAAACATGTCCTGTATAATTTGATAGAAATATAATTAAATGAAACGACTTTTTTAACTATTGGGAATCATTACAATTGAAGATTACTGTGATACATTGTCTTGGTCAACACTATATCTGTTACTGAGATTGTACAATTACACTTGCTATAGTTTTCTTTTGTTAACTGAGTGCAATCCTTTGTTTTGAAAAGTTAGTAACCTCTACTTTATAGTTAGGGTATCTTTTAAAGCCAGGCTCAGTTGGACTGTGTCTTCCCACTGTCCAGTGGCCTGGATCATATGCCTGTAATGCCTCTCGCTTCAGCCGCATCTTGACATAGCAATCCAGGGTGAGGTTTATTGCCATAACCTCTAGCAACAAATGTCATTTCTTCACTGAGCATGACTGCTGCTTTGAAAATGTGCTTTTTGGGTTCTTTGGCATTGAAACTCTTGCTTCTGAGGGACACTCTTGCACTATGGCCATGTAGACAGCTACACCTAGAAAAGCCAACTTCTAAAGCTTTACCACTGACTTTTCCTTGTTGATGGTTTTGCAAGATCCATTGCTGGTGTACTGATGGCCCAGTTCATCTATGCATAATGGTCCAACTTTGGCTGTGGGGATGCAATAGGGATGGGACAATGGACATTGTAAGTGTGATCTTTAGTGATGCCTGTTCCATGATACTGTCACTTGCTACCAGATCTTTCAGTTGCTACGCTTCATCGCTCAGTGTGGTGCTGCCACGGTTTACTTACTGGAACTGAGCATGTCCCACTTAGTGAGGGAAAATGGCTTGGCTCCTGAGGCAGATCTAGCTCTGGTGGGGAACTACTGCCAACCTTCTGCAGAGATGCAGGCATAATCACAATAAAAAGGAACATAGAATAGCTCATGAATGTATTCTTCAACCCATGTGCAAGAATGCACATATTTGATTTTCAACCACCTTTGTATGAGAAATCGTAGAATTCACACACAGAGGACGACACACTTACATTGTGCAAGGATGCGCTGCTGGGCCACTTGCAGGACCAATTGCATGACTGGCAGAGGCAATAGTGTCATTACATACTCCTTAATATCAACCCACTACCAAAACCACAAATCCAAATTTCACAAGACTGCTCATGAGCACCCACCACTTCTCACCTACTTATGATTCAGATTCATAGAAAGGTAACAGGCAGACAGCGTTACCAATGTCAAGATTTTTGACATGTCTGGGTCTTCAATGGTCATTGGAAGATGGCGGATATCTACTTGACACATGCCAAATTGGAAAAGATGATGTTCCACTCCAGTGTTAATTCAATCACAAAAATAATAACCTATTGCTTATATATAGCTTTCACCTACGCACTTTATATAAAATAGTATTTATACAATTATTATTAACCAACTAAAATTGCTACTCTTTTGATATCCACAAAAGAATGGAAAGTCTGAGTTGTCCATACCCGAATTTCATTTGGACATGTGGTCTGCAGATTGGGCACCAATCTCAGCAGTGAGTGCTTAGCCCATTGAAATATCTTACTGGCACTCATTTCTCCTTGTGGCCAGCAGAACGTGTCTAATCCTAGAAAGCCAAATGTGCTTCCCTGTGACCATATAGAGCAAACACACCTTCAGTGCTGGTGAAGCTAGTGTGCCTCATTTCATCAGATGCCTACCAGAGTCTCATGTCGTACAACTCGCATGTATTAAGAAGACCCAACATCATATCCTGACTGACCATGGCAGGACACCCCTTTTTAACCCCATTAGCATGGAAAGTGGTCACAAGCTTGTTGAGAGGATGAGGCTATGTTGTCTGGTCAAGCCTGGTGCAGAAAAGTGAAGTGTGACTGTTGTGTGCTAGTAATTACTTTGCTAGTAAAAGCACAGAAGAACAATCACAAGATCTGAACAGAACCGGTCATGACTTTGGCTAGTTGCTAGTAGTTTTTTTGAGTTTGATTGTTGCAACCCAGATAATGCACAAACGGCAGTGGCTCACTCTCAAGTGAACGGGTCAAAATATTCATGGGCTTTCCAGAGAACAGAGACTAAACTTTGAAAGTGGAATGAGGAAGAATCTAATAATTTCACTAAATAATTCTTTATTCAATTATAATTTTAAGAGCCGCCATAGCTGGCTATGTAAAACATTGAACATACATATGTATAACAAAGCAATATACAATTAGTACAATTTCATCAGTTTAAAATTCATCATAATGTTCATACATACAGACAATCATAAAGTGCAGTGTGAAAAAAGTGCAATCGATCTATTCATGCACTTCACCACAATCCGACTCTGCGTATGTGTGATGAAATGCACTTAGTCCAATCTTAATACGTACAATAATGCAAAAATACAATTTGCAGACATACTTAGGCCAAGGTTCTCAGGGTATGACACAATCTTTCAATTGATGTGGAAGCTGCCATTATCACAAGTGGAACACATCAAAAAAGAGTCTACTAAGTGATACAGCTTGTACATTGTTTTCATACAAATGCGCTTTTACGAAGGATAGAAAAATATTCCTTCGTCTTAGTTTCAACAACTGTAGTTTTCTTACAGGCCATCTGTATCAATTTATACACATAAAAGGAATATGCATTAATCAACAAAGATGTTTACTCTTAAGCAGTCATTTCACATAAAGCTCGTGGACCAACAACATCGTAATGCATTACTAAACTTACATTTGAACAATTTTCAAGGCAAGTATGAGTGTTGGTTCTTAGTCCCATGATCCACCAAAACCTAAAACAAACCAAAAATGGAGGTCACACCCATTAGTGGTGTAATCTTAAACTGCCTGGTACAAACATCGAACTGTGGTATTTAGTTAAAAGCAACATCACTAAGGGAAACTTACCGTATTCCCCAAGCCGTCAAATGGGTAATGTGTTCTCCTCCTGAATGTTTAACCATAGGGAGCCAAAAAAAACCTGCAGAGCCTGCTCATTCCAGGTTTTGACCCCAACCATTGAGACACAATTCTGTAAGGACACAACAACAGAGATGGAAAAGCCCAGTCAGCCATGATCTAAAGAGATCTCCAGAGAACAGAGCCACTCCCATGCAAAGGTTTATTTTATTTATTTTTAAAATGTTTTGGGTGTTCAGTGAATTCATTTCACAATGGAACATCACACACAATTCTTTACAAAATGTCTTTACAAAAGATCTTTCATAAAATTTGTCGCTGCAAAAATCAATCTAAAATCACTACCTCCACAAAGGCACTCGCACTAATCATCGATGCTTAAAAATGGCTTCATAGTGATTAGTTCGCCCAAGTGTCTCGTTCTCGAATTTGGGCAAACAAGAACTAACGTTGCAGCGATTCTACCTTCCCATAGCAAAATCTGCACAATGCATTGTTTATTTCATCATGATACCTACAGGTTAGTACTTTGTTTGTATGAATAATATTAACCTACATCTTTTAAAAAAAAGGTTTCTGTGCCAGGGACTTGTGGAATTTTGTCAAATATTTTGGAACTATGTTTAAAAATCTACAATTATTTTTTGCCAAGAGACCCGACTTATAATTTTGCATCAACCTTTCTGTCGCTCCTGTCCAAACACCATGGTTTCTTATTTTACCAGATCTGTGTTATTCATAAGGGACCCTTCTGTTGAGTCATTATTCTTCAATATTTATTTGCATGTTGTAGACCATGTCTCCAAAACCCAATCTAGTGTTAAACCTGATTTTCCCCTAAAGATTTTAAATTGAGTTGGGCTATCTTCTGCTATTATTTTGCTGAATAGGGTAAGCGAGCTCCAGACCACCTTTATATATATTGATAGGATCCCTGATTCAGATCTTATGGCTGTTGTAGGTACAATGTTTGGGATGCTCAACATTTTTCTACAATGAGTCCCATATTTGCCAAAACAGAGTTAGTAGAGTCTCTGCACCATAGGTCAAAACTGGAATCACCTTCTGTTTGTAAAATGTAATAATTGGGATCGATGAGAACTTCCCAAAAATCCTGTATAGGATTAGGCCCTGTGCCGTCAGACTTTGGAATTTAGATTTGAATTCTACTATCCAAGGTGTGTCACCAATATTCGAGTTGACCCTCAGACCTAGATATTTAGTTGTCCCCATAATTCTAACCGGTCCTGCTCGCAATCTCCAACAAAAAGCTTTTTTCCTTCAGCCACCTAGTTGCGTAGCACCAATATTTCTGACTTGTCCACATTTATTTTGTGCTTCACGTAACCCCGTAGGTTTTCGAGACTACGCTGTATCCCAATGGGAGTTTGGTCCAAAATGATCAGGTCATCTGCATACACCATCCAACCAACAGAGTACCATTTATCTTCGGTGAAAAAACTGAACAGAGGTTTGAAACCTCTTTCAGATATAAGATGATTAGGCTAAACAAGGCTAGAGCTAATTCCTGGTTTAGGCCTCTATATGTCTTGATATTTTTCGACAACAGGCCCAGCCTGTTTAATCACACTTAAGTTGTAGTTCCCTCATGGAGTACCATGATAGCTGCAATTAAATCTGGGGGCATCGTCAAGTTATCATTTTCCTCCATAGTCTGGGTCGGTCAATACTGTCAAAGGCCTGTTGTAAATCTATAAATGCCAAAAACAATGATTTCTTACTCCTTATACATCTTGCTTTCAACATGTTGATGAGTAATAGATTTCCATTGCCGCCCATGACTTTGACATATCCAGTTGACACATTTCCTGATTCCAGCACGCACTTATTTAGAGAGTCAACAACCTTCCATAAAACATCCAGGAAGGTGATCAGGCAGTAATTGTCCCACCTCTCTTGAGGACCTGAGCCACCTTCACAATGTGGGAGAAGAGGATATAACAACATTCTGCCCACCTCTCTGGGGCAGATATTAATGTGCAATTTGTAAGGACATCTGACCCTGAAGCACAAAAACTGCTCACATTATTGATTAAGTCCAGAGTTTCTTATCTGTCAATGGGGATATTCCAAGGTTTTAATACATTAGGTTAGCGGGATTCCTTTTACTTTAGGTGCGGAAAACAAAGAACCATAATGCAATGGCCAAATCTGTTACAAAAAAGGGTTACACGATAGTGCCGCTTGTGGGGCACCCCTGCTATTTACTATTTTCCAAAAATATCTGAAATTATTTGCAAATACCGCTTTCATCATTGCTTCTCCATCATTCTGCATCATAGCTGATTTATGAGATGTCACCCAATTCCTATATTGTTGTTTGCGCTTCTTACACTTCTCCTCTCATCAGTTTGGGTGAATTTGCATATTTTTTAAGATCCTTTAAGCCTTTTCTTTTGTGCCACAATCTCCAAATCGAACATGTGAGTCAGATCGAACCATGGTTTCTCCCGCCTTCCTACATTCCACAAAATCTTTGAGGATTGGCCTGTAATCCACTTCTAAACAATGATTATTAATACGTTTAAAAAAAAAATCTGTCAGTATTATAACATCAGTCAGCATGACCTGAAATCTTTTACAACCCGGAACAACCTCCAACCTTCCCGTCCACCAATCCTGCACATTCCTTGCTTGTGGATTCCATGTCAATTTCACCATGTCATGATCACTGGATTTTGTTACCACAACTTCTAACGATTTTACCTTATGCAGGATATTAGATGACACACAAAAATAGTCAAGAGTTACCTTCTGGTCACTCCGAAGCCAGGTTGAGGCACTGGGAATATCTCCCAGGGTGTTACCATTCAACATGTATATATTTCTTCCTTCCATGGCCTGCAACCCGGCTATGGCTTGACTTTCCTTAGCACTGATCACATGTTGCTGACCTGCAGCATCATTTCCCCTGGATTTTAGACAATCTATGTTCAGATCCCCACAGATAATAATCATCATATCAGTATATAAAGCATTCCATTCATCAATCAAGCTTGTCACCTGGACAACAAAGTCAACATTCTCACTGGTAGCTGGGTTCCAGTATAGGTTAAGTAAAACTAACCAGTTTTTCTTCTGGCTCAGGGAATTTCCCACTTCTATCAATAAAACCTATATATTGGGGTTCGGGCTATGATCTTCTTTCACCCTCAAACCTACCCCATTTTTCACAAGGACCATTAAGCCTGACATGGGTCTACCCAGTAATCCTGTTTTTGCTGCAGTCATATAAAGTGAATAGCCATCCACTAAGGGTTTTTTCCTCAACCAGGTCTCTTGCATGCAAAAGATGTCAAACGTATTAGCATAACATTCATCATTATTGAATAAATGGATAAACCCCCTAGTGTTCCAGGATGAAATGATCAAACCGTCCTGGGTTCCAACTGCCTGGCATTGGTTTTGTGTCTGCACTATCAAAGCCTTTGCTAACCAGTCCCAAGATGCAGTATTGTCCACGTCTGATCCTCTAGTTGGGGCTTTCCAAAACGGCCGCCCTGCACCACTTGTGGTGCTGAAAGTTATTTTAAGTGCCTTAGGGTCAGAAGTAGCTTCAGCCGACCGACCCTCTTTGAAAGGTCATTGGTGATTTTTGGGGCCCAACTAGTAGCAGCTCCCAGAATGTATCTCGATCAGCAGCATAATTTCTCCTTGTACCCATGTTATCTCTTTTCCTTTCTGTAATATCAAATCCTAGTGACTTTAGGACTATTGAGGCCTCCAATATTTGGTTACAAACTAAGGAGGAGTTGATATGTATACATACACGATCATGCTAATTTTCATCACAAAACTCTACCACTGTTATGTCTGCTGAGTCTATGGCACTTAATTTTGGGACGTGGTGAAACAGCCAAAGAATGTTGTTTCGATTTGATATTAGACCATCGTTAATACTTAGTATTTGCTTCAATGTCAGCAGATTTACCCGGTGCGTGAATTCCACCCTTGTTTTTGAGAAAGCATTTTGTTGACCTGCACCCTGATGTAAATGGCTGGTGCTTTTCCTATCTGTAGTTTTGTTCATTTTTAGACTGGAAGCCACCTCTGGGTCGCCTCGTTCCCTAGACTCAACATGGGATTTAACTCTTGCCGGGTTCCTTGTATCACCTTGATAAACTTTATCATATAGAGATCTTTGCTTGGCTAATGTCACAAACCGGGTTACCTTAGGAGATTCATCATTTGTTCTTACAATCTCCTGTTTCAGCCATTGTAAAGAAGTCTGAGGTGGAGCGATGAAGGGGATTCGTCAGGTGTTGCTAATTCCATAACCCTGTCATCGTAAACCAACATTTCCAGCAAGCCCTGTTCAGCACTTGTCAGATGGGAAGCCTCTAACTCTTCTTCTCCATTTTCATTACAAGAAATCTGATTCTTCCCATTTAATTTTACTTTATCTTTAGTTTTTTTTGTTTGTTTAGGGGTTCACTTGGTTACTTGAAATCTTAAATTTTGCATACATTTTCTCGAGTCATTTGATTTGACTTTGTTAAATTAACTTTGTATTTTTTGATTGTTTTGTCTGTTGAGGCTGAATAGGCCTTGCTAGAGGTTTCCTCTTCTTTTTAGTGCTGGAGATCGAGAAGTTTTGGTCTTCCTGGAGCTGAACGTTGGCCTTAGGATCCTCGGCCTGGCTTTAGTCTACTAGATCTTTTACAGATTCTTGCCTGGCTCCAGCTACGAACACCTCAACTAGACTATTATCTCATGAAATTGGCTGCCGGTCCTAATTAGCACTCACTTTCACAGTCTCTCTTGTAGTTCCCAGTCTCCCAATACACCCTTGGGGTGTCTTCTGAAATACTTCCTCCGGATCTGTTCCCCGTTCATCACCAGATTGGGGATTCACACCAGACAGTTCCTATAGTATGTTTATTGGAGCCAAAGCTGACTTCACAGCAGGCTCCCAAACATATGACCCTTGACCGACTTTTCCTGGCGCTAAATCTGTTGACATCAAACCTACGCTCCCTTCTTTAGTGTGTGACGTCCCTCTTAAAACCTCTTTCAGTAGACCCAACAGTCATTTTTTTTCTTCTTGAACCTCTTTCAAGAAGTTCAGGAGTTCATACCAGGTTTGAGCTTCCACGTCTCTCTCCCTATCCCTATCTCCCCTTTATGGTGTCTATGAATGATTCAATGTAGATTAGTTTAGAGTGCATCATTGCTGTGAACGTCGATTGATCTTTGAAGTTATCATTGATGGTTTCATAAAGTTTTAAATAGGGGGCTAAAGAGATAGTTAAGGAAAACATAAGCGCTGCCTGAGTGTTCATGGCCTCCCTTTGACACTGGGCATTGGAAGTCCCCCCTCCCTGTGATCTCTGAGGACTGTGCAGTCAGTACTGTCTTCTTTCTCTTATGGGGTCAGACATGCTCAGAGATAAATCTGAAGAAGTAGAGAGCCTAGCCAGAACAAATCTTTAGGCCCTTCCTCCACGTGGTGAATTACCACAGGATACTTCATCGGGGTCACCAGACAGGGGCACCTGTTCCGGCTTGAAATCGTTCATCCGTCATCTCTTAGCAGGGTTTTCCCAAGGCCTCTGAAAAGGGGCTGCATTTATGCTTAAATGATCAATGGATGGTAAGGCTTCCCTGTTAGCTCCCAATTTCAATGATAAATCGTCCCGAGAAAAACGAGCAACCAGACTTAGGTGACTATCTGGCACCTATACCATTGAAAAAGCCTGAGTAAGATGTGTAACAGGATCAATGAAGGTTTTCTGTGTTCTCTGCTAGCTGAGGGTGCTGTTCAAGGTTGTAGGATGGCAGTATCATAGGGTCCTTTGCGTGACTTAAGTCTAAGTTCCCATCAATGACCACCACAGGGCCATTCGCCGGCAGCCCCCCATTAGCGCTCTCCTCCCAAGATAGCGTATTCACAGGGTGCTTGCTCTGCCATGGACGGCGTCTCAGGCCGCGCAATTAGGACCTCTTTACCAGGGCAGCTATACAGAGTGGAGAATTGGTCTGTTTCACCTGTTAGGCCTGCCAACAGACAAGAGTCTGAAATCTCTTCTGCTCTCTTTAACGGCACACCCCATGCCACCAGGGGTTCCACTGCCTCTACACTGATATCTACAATGCTCAGCTAAGGCGCTGCTTTGACCGCAAAGAATCTTCAACTTTCCATTACGATTGGGATTTTCAGAGGTGGAGCGGAATTCTTCCCACTACATAATTTAAATAAGGGAGCTATAGGCCGCCCATCTTCTTTAACAAAGATAGAGTTATGAATATTGTGCGAGTGGCTGTTGTCTTTATTTAGTCTTGGTGCTTCACCAGTAGTGCCAATCTCTTGCATCGAAATTTCAAGATTTGGGTGGCACACAGCTGTGTTTTCGGAGCAGAGGCATGGGAGTTTAGCTCACACTGAATAGTATCGCACATATCTGGCTGCTCTGTTTTCTGAAATCAACGTTGGTTTTGATCCTCCATGAGCGGGTTTGTTATTAGGAGCTGCATCAGGGCTTGCCGTCTGGTGTGCTGAGGCACTCCTTTATCCTGGGCGATGTCCAGCTCCATGATCTTAAGGGGAGCCCCCCCACTGACAAGGCCTGTCTTATCCAAGACCCAGAGAAACCCAGGGAACACAGGCGACACACTCCAGCCACACTCTGTGATGCTCCACGCCCGGGGATAGGAGATAAGGATAGTCGCTCCGCCTCTTCCTCTGAAACATAATAGACGCAGCAAAAACACTGCTGAAGGGATTTTCCACATGCAACACACTCCAGCCACATTCTGCATGTTTATGACTCTTTCAAAGAGCATAGCCATCAAAACCTTCCACATGAAAGAGTACATCCCACCCAAATATTCTCCTTGCTACTGGCTACAACAGAATCAACCACTACCTACTTTTGATCTTGAAACTTATCCTCTCCCTTAGACATCACCTTCAATTGAGATGTTGCTCACTCCATTCCAGCCTGCAACTATGCTTTTATACCACAGCCACCTCTTACTGCTCCCCTGAGCCCAATGCTGAGCAGCCACCACAACTTCAACCTCTTCTTCCTCCTACACCTCCTGTGTCACCACCATCACATCGTTCCTTCCTCACTCTGAGCCACCACATGTTCCCACTCAACCACCTTCATCATACACATGCAGGCTCTAGCAGCCACTTCCATCACCTCCTCAGCCACCTCTGACTCCCCATGCCAACTGGCACAACTGATGCCACTATGGCCTTCTCCACCAGCGCTTCCACTCCCGACACCTCCCAATGCTGCCTTCCACCACAACAGTTTTCACCAACATCACCCTCAGAGCCTCCATCTGGCATCAAGTGTAACTATACAGGGTGCAGAAATACACTCAATATTAACAGGGGTGGACTGGGAACTAAAAGAGGCCCTGGAAATAATTACTGGGGACCAAAAGAGGCCCTGGAAATAATGTTCAAAGTGGCCCCATATGACACATTTTCAGCAAGTCCAATGCTTTTCCTATGAGAAAATTTTGAAATAGCACACAAAAGAGACCCAGGGTGCAGAGGCCCACCGGGAAATCTCCAGAGTTCCTTATAGGCCAGTCCACCCCTGAATATTAACATGCGCCATCTCCTCCACTAGCCCCTCTATCCCATCCTCATCTGATGTGAGTACATCTAATTTGTCCCGCTCTGGCAAGTTGTCAGGTTCAATGTTCCAATGAGTAAATATGCTGCAAGACTGTTTTCCCGCAGCAAAGCAGCCTTCGAACACACCTAACTCTAGCACCCTCTTTCAAAGCAGCAGAGCCAAGGAAGCACTCAAAAATCGCAACACCCACTTAAAACAGTAAAGGGTAACAAATAGCATGCCTCTCATGCCCCACTAATACAAAAAACTCTCTCTCTTCCTCGCGCTTCCAGCTCTCAAATTGTGTGTTAACCTGCTTCCAATGAACTAGTGTATATTCGAAAAAAGGCAAGTGAGTTGAGCTCTGTATAGAGCATCAAATTGTTCAAGTAAATTGAAAGGCTTTGATTGTTCACTCCATTTTCCTCAGGAACTTCAGGGCTTCTAATAGTTACCCCAAACCACTGATGAGCCTTCACCACTTGGCTTGAGATTGAAGCTCAGGTTTGTACGGCAGGAAAAAATAACCAGCAGAAATACCCAATCCTTTAACCTTAAAACACTTTAATAGGAAAACACTTGTATGGTAGTGTTAGATCACATCTGGGCTTTGGGGTTTTTTCAACATAGTGAAAAGCTATTTCAGCAAAGCTTCATGCAGGACCTGTTTTAACCACAACCTGACCCTGCTCCAGTTCAGCTTCATAATATTCCCGTCAAACTTGGTATGCCCAGCCTAGCATTTATTTCGGATTCTACTCTTCTTTTCTGGTGCCATTGAAAGAATGTCTTATTTCCACTCAGAACATTCCTGTACACAGCCAGCCAATCTGTGCATCCAGAGCAAGATCAGTCTCAAATAAACAACATTTTGCCAGGCCTGTTCGCTCACATATCTGACCAAAGTAGTATCCAGCAACAGGGGCAAGAGAGCGACTCTCATCATTTGAATAGGGGGGATATTTCCAGTTCTGGATAACAGTGCTCACTCTATACCAGTTAGCATGTCCCCAATGCATGCATTCAGTATTGTTAGCTTCCCTGATTATTTATCATGCTTTTGTTCTGAATCTCTCCAATGCAGCTGTTCATTAAACACATGAGTCTCTTTGCAAATGCAGAATAAATTACATGTGAATAACCTGAAGTAAGAATGTCGATGAAGGGGCTCGCATATGGTAAAGGTCATAGACCAGTGTAGGCCGGGCAGGTCCTGTGATACAGAACCCGTGTTAATTAAGCGATAAACCACAACAGGCAGGGGCATTTCCGTGTCAGGCAATGCCCCAGGACTGAGTTACAGGCCCGAGTAAAGCAAGGCCCTTATTTTATTGTTAGCACCAGGACATTAGAAAGTGGGCGAGGGTGGTGGAAATCGGTGGTGGGGGCTGAGGGAAGGTGTAGCAATTAGCTGCTGTCCGGGCAGCGGGGAAGATGGCTGCCTGCCTCTTATGAGGAGGCTCAGATCGCAGGCTTTACCATGACGTAAAGCCCCCATTCCGAGCTTCCTGGCTGGCACGGAAGCCTTCTGCTAGGATGCTAATTAAGCAATATGTCCCGAGCGGCTGGGGCATTATCGACTCAGGTAATGCCCCCGCTGCGAGGAGCATATTGCTATTAGTAACCCGGCCTGCAAAAACTGCGTGACCAGGGCACTAAAAGCTTTTTTTTTGTCCCCAAACGCTGCAGCGTTTCGGGAGAAAAAAAAACACAAAGAAAATGGTCGCCGGGAAAGGGAAAACGGACGTAGTTTCCAGCACGTCTGCTCCCGAAAAAAGAATGTAACTGCGGGGGAGGGGAAGGGGGAAAAAAAGAAAAAAAAAACGTACCTGCGTCCCCGGTGGTGGGCGATGGAAGCCTCCAACTGTGTGGAGGCTCGGAGAGGGGATGGCCCGCTCTGAGTCTCCACACGGCAGGAGGCTGTCAACGTCCCCCACTGGGGACCAAGGGATGGAAGGTAAGTGGGGTGGGTTGGGGACGGCAGGGAGGTGGGAGGAGGGAGGAAAGGGGAGGGGAAAAAAAGCCTTACCTCAGTCCCCGGCGGGGGGCAAAGGTAGCCTCTCAGCCGTGGGGATGCTCGGAGCGGGGATGGCCCCGCTTCAAGCATCCTCATTGGCTGAGGGGCTGCCACGCCCCCCGCCGGGGACAAAGGCTGTGGAATACCGACAGAGGGATTCCCGGCCTGGTAATGACTCGCCGAGGGCCAATCAGAATAGCTCTTTCATTCTGATTGCGCCCTCGCCAGGTACTAATATTCAATGCGATCAAAATGATAGCCCGATGTTCATTTAGATTCTTAAACTTCTTGGGGAATTGTAGTGAAGCCTGTTATTTCAGCCCCCCATGCTGCTCATTTGTTTTGTTCTGCGTATTGTTTTCACCTTTTGTTTTGAAATCTTTGAACGTCTCTGCTTCCTGCGCCTCATATTTGCTTGACTTTTATGAAGCTGTACTTTGGGTGAAGAGCAGTTTTCTTCTATTTCCTTGTTTCTTCATTTTCATTGCCATCCCTTTATTCACTCAGGAGTTTCTTTTGAAAAGAAAATACATTTTCTGTTCTCTTGTTTTCTGGCTATCTTTCACGCTGACGATAACTGAAAATAACGGCATTTAGTGAAAGAATGAAAGCTGGGGCATTGCCGCATTCAGGCCTCGTCTTGGCTCTTGGAAGCTAACTGAACGTGTATTATAAGTAGTTCGGTCTGATCAAATCTCAGATTACTAATACAAAGAAAAGGATGTGACGGCACATCTATCAATAGGACGTGCATGGTTAACAAAAGGATCAGAGGTCTATTTATTGTGTGCAGCTTGAAAGCATCACGCACATAGCGTGAGGGCTCTGGAGACAGGGAGTTGCCTAAGCAGATATGAAATACGACGCTTAGCCCACTTGCAGAGTGCAGCAGGCTGGCCGTGGGAACATGGAACTGAACGATGGCAAAAGAAGCGGCCACAAAGCAGAGCACAGAAACTACTGCCAAACAAAATGGCTTCTTCACCAGCCTCGTGGGTATCCTGCAGACTGAGTATTTTTTCAATCGCCCAAAACATGTGAACATAAAATCAATCACACCATAGGAACACCAAAGTAGATTGTCTAGTGACTGAGCGCCAAATGTAGAGTGTTTCCTTTGCCAATATGCAATTAAACATGTATTGCACACTCGTGTTGCTCGCCTACATTGTTTATTAGCGTAAAGCAATTACACGCAAGCATGTGCTTTTGCACTGCATCTAGATGACTTGACCTTCTCGCCTCAAAGTTCTCAATATGTGGGTTCTCTCTCGCTACTGTCCTTGTGAGTTCTGTCCCCAATGTAACATAGGACGTTGGCAGCACTAGAGCGTGGCATCATGCATCAATACACTATTATACAGCTTTAGTTTAAAACATACGTTTTGTACCTCTCTCAGAAAGCATGTTCTGGGGGGGGCCTCATAGCTCTCAAACTGCCCTCTGTTATTCTTTAACTCATATAGCCTCTGATTTGGTCAACGTCCTCTCTGGTCCCTTTAAATGTCCTTATGGAAGAAGATGCTTCCTCTGAAACTTCGGTTTCGCAAGTCACGTGATCTTCAGTCCATTGTGTATCTTCTTCATTACGCCTTCCTCGTCACAGCCCTTAGTTTATTAAGGTGCAGCCTCCTATGCCAGACCTTCCAATCCACCCTTTCCCACATCTCCATGGAGGACTTACTGGACTGGATACGTTCTTCCTCCATGATTATGTATTTATTTGGAACTTTCCTATAATCAAATAACAAGACTCCTCCCAACCCTACCCCTGGCCGGGTACCTCAAGCACACCCCTACAGGGCAGAAGGGGATGGAATGAAAACTTTGAGAGGGAAGATCAAGACTCATGAAGATAAATAATTAGGTCATGCTCAGTGTTGACATTTTCTTCTGCTCTTTCATTACTCGTTCTGGTGAGTGATCAGTTTCCTTCCAACCAAGCTACTCTTCCCATGTTTAATCATTTCCGTCTGTGCTTGGTACATACTACTCCCTCGCCATGTGTATCTGCATTAAATTACACTGTAGTGAGATACTGTTCTTTTGTGCGTTTGTGGTAATGTCACCTTTGCACAGTCTCCTTATTGCCAAACATGCATTTTAGCTTCGTTACTCGTATTGGAAATTGCTATATTTTCTTGCATCTTCATCACCTTTATTCCTTTTTCTTCCATATTAGTTCTACATAGTTCATTCCTTCATTGCATGCACGCAGGTGATAGTGGAGTGTTTGCTTGTCTCTTACACATTACAAAGAAAGGAGATACTCTGGTTACACTGTCTGGAGTTGTTCTGTGAGCTGTGGGTGATACGAAGTGGATTTCCTGCACTTTATGTCCTTTTGTTCAAGAAAAGCCCTAATCTCCTCTCACGTGAGCTGGATTATGTTGTCTGTTACTACACATTTCGGATTTCCTTCTCGCTTGAATATTTCTTCAAAGAACTGCTCTGTTGTTTTTGTTGTAATCTGTTTCATAAATTGTACGTCTATCAATTTTGACATTTCACTTTCTAGGACCGTAGCATACTCTTGATCTTCTGTCATATAGTCCATTGGTACTATGAATCCGACTCATACTTGAATCTGTACTTCAGTGTGTCCTTAAGAATGCTGAGTGGTAATGACCTGGGTGTTAGTCTCTTACTCCTTCCTTGAATTCAATATAGTTGCCCACTTGTCTTCCCAGTTGTCTTTCAATTTCTGGGCATCCGCTGCAATTATCGTGTCACAAGTTGTGTTCAATAGTTTCAGGTTTAGGGCCCATGCATTTCTTTCTTTATTTGATTCAGTACTTTCTTGCATTGGTCTGTTCAATCTTACATGTCACCTTTCCTCTGTCATTTTCTCAGGGACGTCATTTCACCAAAATGCCAGAGGTAGCGGAAGTGACATCACACGACCCTTGACCCCCTGATGACATCACAAGAAGTGTTGTCATTTGACCCCACCCCGAAGTGATATCGCGGGAAGCGATGGAACACGACCTTTCACCCGTTGACAAAACTGGAAGTGGCATCACATAGCATTGTACACTACGAAAAATATGGTTATGATATCACTATAATGTGATGTACATTTCATACAAGAATGAATCGCCATATGTATCGTTAAGATCAGTGTGTATAGGCCCATTTTACCAAATTACTGTGAATGCAAGCAGACGTCCATGACCAAATGATAATTATGTGTTATTATATAGCACTTACGCTTAAGCGCTTTATATAGAAAAAATATACACCCAACCTGTGTTGGTACTCATTTATCGACCTCAGAAGGATGAAAGGCTGAGTTGAGGCGTTTAAGAACAGACTAAATCAGTGACTCACCCACTGAATTGTGCCTGAAATAAACCTTTAATGAGTCTAGAATTATTGTATAAAATTCCAGAAAGACACATTATTTGGCATTATTATTTTTTCTTATTTATGGTCAGTGCTGAAAGTGATAGACTTGTGGCACTCCTGTTCTTATTTTTCATCTTTTGTTTAAGGGGCCTTAACAAGAAAGCCAACCACTCCAGAATTAAAGAGCCACATGGTGATGGCCACAGCCCAGGAGCTTGCATTAAAAAAAACAAAAAAAACGTTTTTTTTCTTTTTTAGAGGTCGCAAGGGAGACCACAGAGGTCGCTGCAAGGGAGAACTCAGAGGTCGCAATAGATCCCTAAATGACGTCCCTGTGTTTTCTCAGACATTCTCTTTTTGTGGAGAAATTGCTCTTGAATTTGCCATAACACTACCATTCCCATGAATGACTTTAACTGTTCCTTGTTTTTGTGTTTTGGTGCTTGTTCAGTGCATTGAATTGGACTGTGTTTGAGTTCTATTCCTTCTGCTTTAATGGAATAACGCCGACATTTCAATTTCTTCTTGCTAACTGCCATTTTCCTTTTTTTCAAATGGAAACCATTTTCTTTAGTTTAGGAGTTCGTCATGGTCTCCTATATCATCTTGAAAATATTTTACTTTTTTCATTGCATTCAATGTTGGGGTTATAATTCTCTGAAAAAACAAAGCTGCTGAACAAAGTCCAAATGGGTTCTTGTGTTTTGGTATGTGCCAAATGGTGTCACACATGCAGTTAAGTTCTTTGATCGAGGGTGTAGCTTAACCGATCATAAGTGCTGGTAATGTTTAGCTTTGAAAATATCGGTGCTCCTTATAGTGATAATAGCATTTTTGTGATGTTTGGCAATGAGGAAATATCCCTCAAACTTTTTGAATGAGTGCTCTCAGATCTAGCCACATTTTCAGTTGCATTGTGCCATTTCATCTTATTAGAATTGTGAGGGAAAAACTGCGTTTTTAAATCTTAATTAATTCCTTGAACACTTTGCTCCTTTTATAATAATGCTCAGCTAATGTTAACTGCCATATTTAACAAGTGCCTTACTGCCATTTTTGTGTGAGACTTCTTATAATGTGCATGATCTAACCTCTTAGGCTTTAATGTCTGGGACCTAGCGCTGCTTGCATCCCCAGTTCTCACCTCTGACATGTTTCCCTATCAGCATATAGATACATGTTTTAGAGTGCCCCTTTCCTAGTCAAGGCAGCTTTAGCAAACGGAAGGCTTGCATGCCCTGAGCCGTGTGTGAACTGTAGAAGTAACCTACCCTGAAAGACTAGAAATGTATCGCTGTTTTCCTTCTATCCTGATTATGCCTTCCTGCTCATGAGAACACAGCCTATGGCTAAGACCTGTATGCTGAGACAGTGGTCATTCACCTGAAACTTTGTTTCTTGACAATATCATGCCATGACTGAAACCTCTCACTCCATTCAAATGCACCCGTGCTCTCCAATATAAAGTTCAGTGTCTGGAGGAGAGGAGGGTTGCTGTGCTGAGTCTCGTTCTGTCGTTGGGTTGCTGTTGTCCTGTGTATGCTGGCTTTGCTGACTCCCATTAAAAGGCATTCAGCAAACCACTGGGATAGCCTGTGTTTCTTTTTACATGACAGGATTGATGCCGTGACTCGGATTCCCGCTACCCTGTGGCCAAACTCAGGGGTTGCTGGACACGACTCCCAGTGATCCCCGTGAACCAAGGTAAGATGGTGGGGAAAGCTGGCAGGCGTGACTGGGATTCCGGGAAGTAAACAGAGCAGACGCAGAAGAAGAGCTGACTGAACGTTATGGGATGGTGAGCGCAGTTAATTGTATTGATATTTATCATGTTTTGTGTATTGTTGTCTGAAATGGGTTGGGATAATGTTTGTCTCTGGTAAAAGAATTTTGAAATCTGGAATTTGGAAATTGTCTGGTTGTCCTAGGATATAGGGGGAAGATACCCTGTCTAGGAACAAGTTTGGTCTGATTAGAACTAAAAAGTTAAAAGTGATTGGCCACCATGGTTAATAGTAATTGTGAAGCAGCACATCCATTCACCCTACTGATTTCAGATGACACGAGGCTGCTGTGCTGGCTAGAGTAGAGTAGAACAAAGTAGGAGCTGGAATGAGTGTATCTTGTACGAGTGCAAAGGAAAGATTTTCGCTGATTGCCCTGTGCTCTTTCTGTCTAACCCTTTCCATGATACTTGAACCCCTGTATGTGCAACAGAGTTGCAACCCCAACTTTGTATTCACACTGCCCTTTAGCCTATTACAGAAGCTGTAATAGGCTTTGTTTCCTCTGGTTATATGTCTTGTCTTCGACCCTTCCCTAACCATGTCTATGATCTCTGGAAATCTGAATACCGCTCTGCACAGCGGGTAGCATAACAGGGGACAGCAGACACAGTGAATCAGCAGTCATCTGGATATGAATTTGAGCAACACCTGTCGGTGTCCCTGAAATGTCTGGACGGGGAAGAGCACAAGTCATGGGTCACCATTCAAACCTCTGGATAAATGCTACAAAGTGGTCAGCTGTGAGCCAAACTAGCCTAACCAGCTTCAGGATACTGTAGTGCCCTGGCACAGGCAGAGTTAGGTATGGACCTGGTTCTGCAATATGTCATACCTTGTCTCAGCTCTGCACGCATGGGTTCAAGCCACTCTAGAGAAGTACTGCTTCCTTCCAAACAGAAGTCCAGCTCACTTTATGTATACACAGTACTCGCCCAAACCTGTAGGTCTCTGGATAAATGGTACAATTATACGCAGAATGACTCACCTAGAAAATTCCCACAGGAAGGCACATTTGACTTTTACAAAGTAACAAACCTGCACAAGGCATTAGAGAAGAAAGGTGCATAAGTACACCAACAGCAATGGGATAGCTATCTGGACTAGTACACTGAAGCCACCAAAGGGCAGTCTGCATTGAAGACCTTCGATATTCTTGACTATTTGGGTGTCACCTATACTAACTATGCAGATGACACCCAAATACTCATTCCCATCACTGGTGACCACTCTGTTGATTCCAAAGTCTTAAATGATATCTATCAGGTCATCCAGGCCTGTATGGCTCAACAGAGGCTCTGTCTCAATGACGAGAAGACAGAACTTCTCATCCTAGGTTCCCACTTCAGACTGAACAGAATGGATCCATCCTTCCAATCCTTCTTCATTGATGGTAATACCATTAAGGTATCTAATGACACGAAAACTCTAGGCATTTATCTCGATTCCACCCTGTCTCTCTCGTGACAAAGCAACGCTGTTGTCTCGGCATCGGCCTACACGTGCAAACTTATTACAGCATGTCGGCCATTCCTTACCCCCTCTAACTGCATCATCCTTGCTAGAAACCTCATCGTGTCTAAAATTGACTACTGTAATGCCCTATATCTAGAGACTAGCCAAACGAATCTCAACAAGTTACAGGTAACCCAGAATAATGCCATTATGGCAGCTCTAAATATCCCCAGGAAACAGCATATTTCTGAGACCAGACGCAGTCTACACTGGCTTTCGGTTTCCCAAAGAATCTCCCTCAAAATGTTAGCACTCACGCACAAATGCCTGGCTAACGAGGCTCCAGAATATCTGGTGAACCGTTTCACACCCCATACCTCTATCCGCTCTCTGAGATCAGCCCAAGCACACTGTCTTGCACTGCCGAGGTTGAAGCTTCAGAAAGCAGAGGGGATCTAGCTATCTGGTTCCCATCTCTAAATTATGGAATTCACTCCCCAACACACTCAGCTCTTTAAATACCTTGTTTTATTACTCTGTATTTTGTACTGACCTTTACCTGACCTTCACCTGTGTATTTATGGTGTTTATACGTTGTAAGTAGACTTTATTATGTAATGTTTGTACTTGTGAACTTTGTTTTATGTACTGACCATGACTGGATCTTCACCTTTGTAATTACTGTGTATATACCCTGAAAGTAGACTATATTATGTCATGTTTTTAAAATGCTCTGTATTCTATGCAACCTGTAATCTGAAGATATGCGCCCAAATGCCCCCGGGCCAGGCGATCTATATAAATAAAATAAATACAAATACCAAAGCCCCAAAAGATACCCAAGGGAAGCTTCAGGCGCAAGTTAAGAGACCAACCTATGGGTCCCTGCTCATAAAATCAGGTACAACTATCTATACCCTGTTATACAAGGGGTGCCCCACTGAAGGAATCCAGTGAGGACATTCTGGACTCTTACAATCCAGCCATTTTAATTCCCATACTTGATCCTCAGCCAGGCACTCCATGTTCACAGCTAGTCCAGATTCCACCTAACCACAGTCCTATCCCCAGTCTATCCCGATGAGTTCCATGACTAGCCCAATTTCTAGTGTGGAGGCAACTCACTCTACTATGGCAGTGGGTGACAATGGGCCTCATTACGAGTTTGGAGGCAGCCATGCCCTTAATAAGGGCATGGCTGCCTCCAAACTTGGGTCCGGGTTCTCTGAATGGGGAAATACTGGGCCATTCCGACCTTGGAGGGCCCGGTATTTCCCCATTCAGGGAACCCGGTACATCCCCATTTCCATTCGAGCCCCCATAGGGCTCAATGGGAATGGGGTGCAGGCTAACAACGGGCCTGTTAATGACGGGCCCATTGTTAGCATGCTGGGCTGCTCGCGGGACCCGCAAAGGACGTCTGGTGAAACCAGGTGTCCAGAGCGGGTCCTGCAAGGAGACCTTGTAATAGGGCAGTAAGGGGTTAACGTGCCGGCACCTTTACCGGCCCTGTTAACCCCTTACCCCTCCTCTTGTAATGAGGCCCAATGTCTGAGATGTTACTGGCAAAACTGGTTATGAAAGTGAAGCACTTCCTCTTCACGATGGGGCACACCCCTCTTTGTGAAGCTAAGAGGGTGTCCATAGTCAAATGATTCTAATGAGACATAGTTCAGAGAGTAATTTGCTCATGGGACAGTAGTAGCAGGGAGAATGCAGTGGCATTCACAATACCCTCAATCTGTCATGAGAATCGGGTCCGGTGGTCCTGGTTCACCTTGATCCCAAGGGTGACATGAGGTAACCCATCTAGAAAAACAAACCCTTCTCAAGCTGTGTTTCTTTTCAGGTGGGGCTTTGTTGGGAAGGTGTGGGTATGTCGAATGGCGGGTAAGACATATCCCATGTAACAACTTTCTACCCAATTAATGGGCAACCAGGAATAAGCTTTGTCCCACAGATCAAATCGGTCCCGGAATAAGTGGCATACCCAGATTGGGTAAAGGATCAAAGGCAAATGTGACATTATTGATGATCACCTTGGTTTAAAAGTAATTCCAACATTTGCTGTCTCCCATGAATAGTGTAACCCTTTTGACATAACTCACAAGGCCAGTAGCCTGACATGAAAGGTTAATCACTGCTGGCCTCCTGAGTACCTGGTCTGGGGTGGGAAATTTTGGTTAAAGAGTAAAACCCATCTGGCAATGTGAATTACCAACAGGTCTGAGACCTTGTGATTGGGTGACCAGTTGAATGGTATAGGGGCTAAGGGGAACTTGGAGAACAAGTCAGGCTGTAAATGTGCACATACCCAACCTTCAATAATATAATAAATTCAGGCATAATGCCAGGTGAGCTGACGTTAGGTGTTCTCACTGTAAATCCAAGGGTGAGTAAATGAACTGTCGTTTTCATGACATGTGATTTTAAAAACAGCAGTCGCAATGAGACAGCAATGCATCAACAAGCTGACATCAATAACAGTAGTCAAATAACCAGACATGCTGTGTACCAGGGGCTGGGCCTAAATGTTGAAATCTGTGGAATCTGTCCCGTACCACAACACCAACATTTGTGACAGGAAAATAGAGTTCAGTTCCTACGGGGAAAGGGTGGGTGTACCGAGCAGTTTGCCAAACACCCCTTAATTTCATGGCACTACAGTTGATAGTACTACAACAGGACAAATGTCAATGTTTCAAAAAGTTCTAACTTGGCTAGATTCGGAGCAAAGGTTATACAGTTCAGTGTTCTGGCTGTGGCAGTGCGCTTCCTAGTAAAGTGACAGCTATGAATATCGATAATACCAGAGCTACAAGCTCACAGCGGTCCTCAGGAAAAACAGAATGACCAAGAGGTGGTAATAACCAGGTCCAAAATCAGATGGCACGGGCATATCAGTGGTAGCAGTTTTCTTTTATTTGTGCAAGTACCACATCAGGAGGATTCATCGTCGTTGAGTGGTCAGATCTAGAGGCGAGTGGTCATGTCGAGTCGACTTGCACTCCATCCTGGGTTACTGACCCTGGGTTAGCCCTCCAAGGGATCCTGGGGCGTATCTTCCCAAGCCGAAGTTGAGGATTCCAGGGGTGTCAAGCGCTCGAGGTGGTAAGCAATGAGCCGGACTTTAATCGGGCTTGTCCCCCCAACTCCTTTCGATTGCTTGATGAAGGAGCCTGAACAGCAGCTCCTGCAGAGACCCCATCAGTATGAACAAGCTGAGAAGCCGTGGGTCCTGTTTCAGTGCCTCGTTGTATTGGTACACCGGAGGTGGTAGACTCTGCTTCCAGTGTTGCTCTTGGTAGGCCTGCAGTATCGGGTTGGGATGGCACTGGCAGGTTGAAGGCTGGGCCACTGGCGCAGGTGTATGTGTTTGCGGCTGGGCTGGGACCTGACAGCTGAAGATCGGGCAAAGTAGAGGTAGTGTCTTAGGCGGGCACTGGGACCTTGTAGCAGTGGGCAGCATATATCCAGGACGTCAATCCAGAACAGTTCACGGCTGTATGCATTGTCAGCAGAACCTGGTGTGGTCCTCGCCACCTACCCTGGGTGCAGACTTTTGCTGGCGAATGGTCATGAGGACCCAATCACTGGGCTTCAGAGGGTGGCAGGGCTCAGTCACCGAGTCCTGGTAGGGCAGCTCGGTCCTGGGCTTGAAGAACAGTACTCAAGAACAGTACTGTGGCTTTCACTATCTCTATAATCTTTTACTTTAGTATATTATCTATATGGGTCTGCAGCTCATTTTAAGCTGTCATAGTACCTACTGGTATGGCTCCTTCTCGAATTTTAATTTCATGTATTTTGCCCTAAATGTTCCTATTGAAGCTCTGAACACTTGTGCATGTTTTCCCAGCATGCCTTCTGTTGTATTTTCTGTCATTGCCCCTTCTTCTGTGTTTAGGGGTAGTTTGATTTCTAGATCCACTTGATGTGGCCTACCTAATAACGGATCTCCTTTGTCAGTGATGTGCACCTTGCCTCCTATTTTCCCATCCTTGAATTGAATGTTTGTCTTAAAGTGTCCTTTGAGCTTCATATATTTGCCTGATACCCACCCCGGTTGGATTTTGTTCTTTTTCCTTTGTTACTTCTATGTTTCCACAGTTGTTTATATTGGTTCTCTGATATAAGTGTGAGAGTTGACACTGATTCAGCCACCAGATGTATAGTCATTCCATCTATTATGATTTCACAGTAGTTTTCCTCTTTTTCTTTGTTTTCTTTTGTGCAAGCACGCTCAGTACTCTCACCGGCACTTGTTTGTCCTCATCATTTTCATCCCTGTCACTGGGGTTTACTTGTACCTGCTTTACTCTTGTGCTCCACACTCTTATGAAATGTCCAAGTTTCACTCCTAACGCTGGCCTTTCGTTGATGTTCCTTGCGTGCTTGGGCATTCCACATCTGAAGAACACTCTCCTGTATGTGCACTCATCTCTGCTCCTGAACGTTCCTGTTGCTTTCAACCTGACTTAATAGTTTCCCATTCCGCTGTTTGCTACTCGTCTTTCTATCTGTGATATGCTCCCTTCCACACTGTGCCCGACTATTGGTACTTCTTCCAGCATAAGAGACTTGCATTGCAGCCTTTTCCTTGGATGTTTGCACTCTGCCACTAGAGAATCTTGGTGTCTAGCGTTTCTCCAAAGGCATTGAGAGAGCTATCATAAAATTACCACTTTTGCAAAGTGGTAATTTTATGATAGCTCTCTCAGTGCCGAGAGGTAATCATCAATGAGCTCTTTGGTCCTTGCTTTCTCTTGTAATAGTGCAACTCATGGCCTTTGCTTTCAATTTTTTTGAAGTCTTCTAAGGACTTCTGTATTTGGACTCTGCATACTCAAGGCATTCTTTTCTTTTTTTGGTAGATTTTTAAATATATTTTGTCCTTCTATCCATCGTACATTTAATAAATAATAATGCACCATTCCTTTCTTTACTTGTTTCTTTCAACTGTGATGCTTCCATTTGTACTTTGAAGCTCTGCATCCACTGCTGCCCTGGCATTGCTGGCGTACACGGCTTTGATAGAACGAGAGGTGGTGTTGTCACTTGCTGCGCCATATTACTTCTTTTCTCCAATTTGTTCTGGCGGTCTTTCTTCCTTTGGTTTCTTTCTCTTGCTTGTGCTTACCTGGCATTTCTTTTGTTTTCTTGGGCACTTCAACTCTGTGTACCGTCCTCCACCCATTCATCGCACCATGTCCTACTTCCCCCAGATCTTTTGAAATGTCTCCAGACAGACTCTGTGCCTGTAGATTATCTCTTCCACAGATCTACAACGGTCCATGCCCTCCCTCCACATGACCACCATCAGCAGTCCTTCTGTCCCCCACTGTGTGGCCAAGTCCCTCCTAGCCAAAACCAATTGCATGCCAATTAGTTGCTTTGTCCCCCCTGTCTTCCCTGAGCTCACGCATCACCCAATATGTGCAATATGGTCACCCTGGGTAAACTCGGTATCTCGGCCCCCTTTTCCCAATGCAACTGGATTTTGAGGCATGTCCAGATCATGCGGAAGAAGGACCCTCTTCCCACCAGCACTTCAGACTACTTCTGAAATAGTATAATTTGTTGTAAAATAATTGTACCAATCAGAGTCTAGTGGACATGCTGACCTGCCTGATGGCTATTTGTGCATCCTCCCATTCTTCTTCTTCCACCTCCCCCAGGTCTTGCTCCCATTGGCTCAAACTCTATCCATCTTTTGCAACGTAAATGTATTAATTGTCTGATACAGTATCGTGATTGCTTTCTTACCCATATGCTCCAATAGCAAGTTCACCTCTATGGGGGTATGGTCCGGAATGTTTATTTCCCTCCCCAGTTTGGCTATGCACTGCATGTTATAACAGCACATAAGTGAAGTGATCTCTAGGCCCCAGTCTGACCCTTTCACATAGATTAGTGAATGACACCATCTCATTCCCTTTAATGATATGCCCCACCTTCTTGATACCCTTGTTAGCCCATTTGGTATGCTTGCCCAGCTTTTGTACCTCTGGTATGTTTGGGTTTTCCCAAAGTGGTGCCTGTTCTGTAACTTCTCACTTGTACCCCATTGCTCTTGTGACCTCCAGCCTTGCTTCTGTGACCCTGTGCACTGCAGATAGAAGTTCCAGGGCTCCTTTGCTTCCATACAGTACCTGCAGTGGAGTTTTGCATCCCATGGCTCCAATCTCCAACTTTGTGTGAGCTAGGTCAGTGCCCCCAAACACCTACTCATTAGCCACCACCAGCTCGGCTGCCCAGTAATACTTGGGTGTATCTGGTACCACCAAGTCACCTTCCCACACAGACTTTGTTAAGAATTTCAGCGCAATTCAAGGGCTACTACACCCCCCATATAATTCCCTCAGCAATTAATGTATTCTCGCAAAGGCAGTCCTGGGCACCTTCACCGGGATGTTCGCCAATGTATAGAGCAACTTTGGGTGGGTGATCATTTTAAAAAGCTTAGCTCTTGCTACCATGGTCAGGGGGAGTGTTGCCCAAATGTGTTACCGCTTACCCTGGCATGGGGATGAACATACAATAGTTTGACCGTCCTGAAACCAATTTATCCATGGTTTCCCTCAAAAAACCTCATCTAATGGAGTCAAAGGCCTTTTCTGAGTCTAAAAGCATAATGGCGTGCTGGCCCTCCATCTCTTCTACCTTAGCTAGTGCATTGTGTGCCCTTCTGATGTTCACCCTGGTGGTCCAACCAGGGACAAAACCATGTTGATCTGACTTGATCCCCCTGCTTATCACTCTAAGTAATCTGTTCACCAATACTTTTGCTAATATCTTTGCTTCCCCAAGCAAGTGAGAAATTGGCTGATATGATGAGCACCTTTCCTTCGTATTACCTGCATTGTGTAGGACCACTATGGTGGCTAGTCTCAGTTCTTTGAGAAGCTCCCCACTATTCCTGCTCTATTTGAACGTCTTAAGCATAGGTTCGGCTATACTTTCGCTCAGCCTCTTCCAGCATTCTAGATGGAACCTGTTGGGACTTCGGTGTCTTCCCAGACTGTAGCTGCCTAATTGATTCCTGTATCTCCTCAACCAAGAGTTTCATGTCCAATGCCTTCCTCTCCAACTTCCTCAAACTGACCCTTCCCGAGAACTCCCTGGCCTTCTCCTCATTTGGAGGCTGCCGTTCCCCATATAAATCCCAGTAATAGACTGCAAACTCTTCCACTATCTGCTGCCCCTGCTTCCTGTCCCCTCCCCCAGTTGACTCTATCTCCCTTATCGCCACAACCCCTCCTCGTGCTTCTCCAAACATGTCAACAATCCCCTGCTTTATCCCTCATCTCATACACTCTCGCTTTGCTCGCCCAGTGTACTTCTTTAAGTTAGTCAGCCGCCACCACTTTAAACCATAGCATGGCCTGAAAAAGCTCCCTTTGTGAGTGAACCGTCTTATCTCTATTGTAGGATTCATCCTGTTCTTTGATGTCCTTTTCTAATTCTGTTAGCAGCACACATCTATTTTTCCAGTGCCTGCCTATCTCCATCATAGCTCCACCCCTCAGAACTTTCCATAGGGTGGTTTTGCCTTCCACTGAGCCCTTGTATAGCGTGAAAAACTCTTCTGTCCCCTCCTTCAACCTTGCAAGATGTTCTCGTTTCCCAGGTAGTAGGCATTCAGGCTCCACTCTCCCTGCCCTTTTGCCTCCATCCCAGCAACAGCAATGGTCAGCGGGGCATGATCAGACATTCTGTGTGGCAAGTTCTCTGCCTCTGTGACCCCCTAATCCCTGTGCATTGGATAAATAAATAATCTGTGTGGGATCATTTCACGTGGACCCCGGAATAGAAAGAGTACCCAATGTCCCTCGGGTGCATGTCCCTCCAGACATCCACCAATTCTGTTGCCACTGCGATGGTAGCCATGAACGTATTGGCCATTTGGGTCAGGACTCCTCGCCCCTGCACTGATCTGTCCTTCCTCTTGCATATAACATTGTTAATGTCCCCCCACACTATCGTGAAATACATGTTGCATCAGCAGGTCCTGAATTGTTGCTAAGAAGTCTGACTTTGGAGGTGTGGGCACATGCACGCACAGAATCACTAGGCTTTCCCCCTGCAACTCCCCCCTAACCATTACATATCTCCCCCTGCATCTCTTTTAACTACCTTCACCTCAAGGGGAACTGTGCATTCAATTATATTAGACACCCCTGTGGAGCTTTTATAGTACCCTGAATGCTCAACAAACATGTACTTTCCACGGGCCAGAAAACCACACAAGGTGCCAATGAGGTGCATTTCTTGGAGTAGGGCTATGTCTATTTTGTGTATGCTGAAATATTTTAAAACCAGCTCACTTTTGATCTTATCATTGAGGTCATTGACACTAAACATAAGACATTTGATCTCCCTTCCATGTTCACACCCCATCACCCCTATGTGATCCAGTTTGAGAGCCCTCCATGAATCAGGGAGACCATACCCGATTGTGCACTCTGCCAAATGGTATTAGCATACTTGATTGAAAACAAATAGACCTTTTAAATTCAACCACATTTTTTTTATCCTTTTCTGGGGGAATTTTGGTCAAATTTAATTAAATATATATATGGGTTGGGGTAAGGGAATAGGTTAAGGTGGGGGAAGTGGGTCGGGTTCCGGGGGCCTGCATTTCAGAGCAAAACAAACTGATCAAAAGAAATTCAGTCAACTTGGAAAAGGTCAAAAACCTTGGATCAAGTAGACCTAAACCCCGCCAAACAACCAAACCTCTAAACATCAACACCACCATCCCTGCTGAACTCCCCCCACCCGCTAGTCCCCCAACTTGAAGCATCTATCAACCCATAACGAAAAGCTCCCAGCCATTTGCACCGGAGGGCCTGTGCCAGACTTATCATTGGGGGTTTGCAACCCCGGTCGCCCCACTCCAACCAAGCGCTGCTCATTTCGTCTCCCCTCACCCTCACGCTGCTGTCCGTCCCAAGGGATAGTTCCTGTCCATGCTTCCAGAGGCTCTTGCTGCTCTTGTCAGAGCTCCCAGAAAACCTTTAACCATGCCATTGTCCCCAGATCCTCGGGATGAGACTGTCTCTTCACATGGGTGTGAGCCTTCAGCCACCTCTGCCCATCCATAGTTTGGTCTCCTATCATTGATAGGGCGTATAGTTTTGGCGCAGTCCAAAGCGTCAGTGGGTTTTTAAAGAAATGCACCCCCTGCGGACCACTCACCCTAAGCGTAGCAGGTAAGATTGTAGCATATTTAATCCCTTTTGACCTTAGCTGCTTCATCACTGCACCAAATGATTGCCTGGCCCGTTGGACATCTCTAGTAAAATCAGGGAAGATGTCAACCCATGCTCTGTTGATCTCCATCACCCCCTTCTGGCGTGCAACTTGAAGGATAAAGTCCCAGTCCCTGTAGTTTAACAGCCTTGCTATCACTTACCTTGGGGCCTTCCTGGTGGTGGAGATCTGCCCAGCACTCTGTGTGCCTTTTCTATAGAGACAAAATGTGAAAGTCCATGGGAGCCTGCCCATTACTTAATGCATCCCTCCATATATTGCTCCATGGAGGGACTCTTGATTTTTTCTCTGGGAGGCTGTTAATGAGAATATTTTTCCTTCTTGCACTCCCTTCTACATCGTCCAACCGGGCCTCTAGAAGCTGCGTTTTTTGGACCTGAGCCTGGACCTCATTCTGTAGTGAAGCTGTGGCATCCTCTAGATCTGAGATCCTTTTTCTCACTCCCCCACTCAAAACTTGTGCTGGTAAATCCGCAGTAGGCCTACATCCTACCTGACCGTGTCTATTTTCCGTTCCAATGTTAATGACACCTCCCTGATGGCCGCCAAGATATCTTGTGCAGGGAAGCCACCTTCTGATATCTCTTCCAGCCCTGTCAAGGTGCTGCCTTCTTCCACCACCCCTTGGTGCCCAGGGTCACTTCATGTGAAAGTGTCTATTCTGGACTGGGTGTTCATTTTCTTTCCCCTCTGCATCTCCTTGTCTTTCTTCATATTTGCCATCAGCAGGATTTTGCCTCTTGCTGACCCCCCTTCCGTTGCCTCTCACTGTCCACTTTCCTTGGTGGACCGTTTCTCCATGGCGCACCAATAGCACCCACAGACCATACGCTGAGGTCCTAGGGCCTAAACTTGCAGCCTGAGTGACTGCTGGTTGTAGGCTCTCCTGTTGGGCCTTGTGCTTGCTGCACCACCTTTTCTGGCTGCTGATTTTTCCCTGGGGAAGGTTCCAGATCTTCATTCACCCTGGGGGCTGTGCAGGGGGTTGCCTCAAATGCAGAGCCAACCTAAATCTGTTCTCTTTCACCCTGGGTCATCCAGGCTTGCTTCTGCTTCTTTCCTGTGTCTCTCAGTAAGCAGTGCCTCACCCCCAGGCCACCTTCATAGGCTTCACAGCTTTTCTAGCTACGGGGATTACCAGCTCCCCTACAAGCTTATCGGCATGTTTCACTGCTCATTCTTCTCGCCCACAGATGACCCACCCATTCCACCACCTGTAGAGCTGTACTCACTCTTCATCTGACATGGTGGCCACCAGCATCTGGGGCTTTCAGCACCCCATGTACCGCAGATCTGACGTGTGCTGCGAGCAGTGTGGAAAGAGGACTCACATCCCAACCTCCATCACTGCTGCTCTGGTCCCACCGCTTCAATGATCACTGTTGCTCCTTGGAGCCGGCAGCCATCCTGGACTGATTCCTCCTGAGTGGTTGTTCTCTTTCCATTCTCTGCCATTCGTTTGTTTCGGGGCCGGCAGCAACGATTCCTTGCTGTCTTTTCTCCACCTTTGTACCCCCAACACTTTCCACCTTTGGGGCTTCTGGATCGGCCTTCGGAGGACTCCTTTTCACTTAGGCCAGCTCTGATGCAGCTCAGAGACCAGGACACACAGCCAGCCAACACCACTGCGCAACAGCAACACATGGTCGGGGTTGTGCTGGTAATTGTAGCTATAGAATTAAACTGTGGACACAACATAGTGAAAGACATAGAGTGGATTTGGCTTTTATTGTGCTCCTAAATTGCACTTTCCTGGAATTTTGGCTGCATTCTGTTGGGTGTAATCAAAGGCCCCAAACCAACAGAACTGAAAGTCCATGTGAAAAAGGCCTACCTGTCATTACCAAAGGAAAAGCAACATTCTAATTCCCAAAGGAAGAAGAAATTCAAAGGTCCCTTTCACATGAAAAACAGGATTTTTAAACACTGACACAAAAAGGCTTTGCATCTGTGTTTGCAAGTTAAAGCAAGACATGAGAAAAACATACAAATGTCATGGAAAAGACATGGTGTGTGTGTTGACAAAAAGTAAGGTATATCATGCTTTGCATGAAGAAAGCTTGCTTGGTTGCCATGAAAATTTCCTGTAGGCCTATATTGGCAAACAATGAGAGTGTCTTTATGCAAGGGCAATCCAGAGAAGGCTAAAACAAAAATATAATCCAAGTGCAGATTGGAAAAGCACATCACATTACTGGCTGAGAAATAAATGCAGCATTTTCACTGAAACTGCCACCCATTACCAGGTGGTGCACTGTGACAATTCAGACTCACTTTTCAGCAGATAAACGAACAGCAGATAAAAAGTGTATTTTATTAATGACTGAAAGAAACAGCCCTGTACTTTCAGCCAAAGTACAAAGTGGACCCTGAAAATACACTGTATGTCGAGGAATCAAGGCTGATGTTTGAACATTCAATATGTGAGTCCATTTCAGCCAAGAACAAATGGTTGGGCTCTGGGCAAAATTCACAAAGAACTCCCCCACTGAAAGCCGGGCTTGCATCCCAATGGTTTAAAACTTCAATAAAATGTGTCCTGCTAAGAAGTGTTGAAAACAGACTTTCCCTAGACCTACTGTCCCTGAGGGCTGTTTGTCTCTGGAAAGGCCAAAACACTGACTGGGTCCTATGGTGGAGAGCTGGAGGACATGCTTGAGAGTGGAGTGACCAGACCCCTGCCCTGTCCTTCCACAGGGTCCTGACATGAAGCTGGCTTTCTATGTAAGTAGAATTGAAACCTGAGAGACCAAAAGGTGTGGGAATCTGCTTGCCTTAAATCCTTTCCCTTCATCATGGGCGGGGGGAGGGCCACATACTGTGTTGATTCTTAGCCTATTTAACTAAAAATGTTCATTTAATTAATTGCCCTTGGCAGTACACCATGGGTGAATTTTGTTAAAATTCAAAATTAACAAAGCTCATTCGCAGTGTGCGCCGGAAACTATAGACTGAAATTTAATTGGGTAATCTTTCTGTCCAGCTTCCCCAACACAGACCTTTAAGTGGAGAGTGTCGGAAACCCAAAATTCTCAAATCATCCCAATTTTGACTGTCCAACTTTCCCAAAACAGACCTTTCAGTGAGGGGGGTCAGAAAACAAACTGCTAATCACCCTGTGTTTATTTTAAAACAAAACTGTGGGTAAAATCATAATTGCCATATGCACATTTGTACCAATCTATAAACCCAACTGCTCGCCTTTTAAGCTTGCAGGAACATTGAAATTTCACAGCATTCCACATGTAAATGACCTTTGTCACCTTTGTTCATTGACCAGTTTGATTATTTCTTGAAGTGTAATCCATAAAAAAGTATTGTAATTTGTCTGATTTATTTGTGTAACAAAAGTTAATTGTGAGCCACAAAGAATGTGATGTGTGTAGGTTATTGCGATTTCTATTACTATTAATTTAAATAAATACAAATATATTGCATGTACACCGGCCTAGTTCTTGGCTCATTGGTGGCTCAGGGGGAGTGATCCAAGGGTTATTAGATTAATTGGAGGCAGGGCTGAATAAAATAATCAACATTAACTGTTCATTGTGTGACACTAAGATTGGGGAGGCAAGGAACTCGCTGGGTTGAGGGATGCCTCTCAATAAACCGTTACCAATTGTGGTCTAGTCGCGGATTTGGCTGGTGATTTTGTTCAAAGGAAATTCTAAAAAGAAAAGCAAAAAGCCCATTTGAAAAAATGAGCACCAATGAAGTTAGAGATGCCAGGAAGCACCTCCTATCCAAATTATTCTTTGGAGGGGAATTGAAGGACGAAGAACATGACATTTTTTTTTTTAAACTCTGTTTATTGATGGTCAACACAGATTCAACTTATTGCACATTGCACTTCACAGCACATACATTACTCACATTGTTAGATACATGTTTCACAAATTACATTTTCATCACATGGAGGTTTCCTCGTCCAAGGCCATTTCGCACAGGTATATCCGGAACAGGGCCCATATGTCTTTTGGGTGATTACTTGATGTTACAGTCAATGTATATTGTTCCTCGCATTCATTAACATAGGTTAGATCATGGACAAAATGCTCAATATTAGGTGGAAAAGGGTTTGTCCAACATTTCAATATACATCTTTTAGCTACTGCGCAGGAGACATTGAACAATCTCCTGCTTGTTTCGGCATGTTTGCCAGTGTCTCTGAATAGGTATCTTTGCAGAGATAGGGTTGCTGGGATCTGTATTATCTCTTCTAATGTTTCTGCCTCTATTTACCAAAATGTAGCTACCGGAGGACATTCCCAATACATGTGAAAGGACCCTGCTGGGTTGTTTTACATTTAGGGCATTCCCCTGATTGTCCCGTTGAGAATTTAGCCATCTTGGCTGAGGTATAGTGGAGCCTGTTTAGGATCTTGAATTGAATCGGCCGAAGGCCTGCATTCAATAATACAGATTTTGTAAGCATACAGTATTTGGCCCATTTTTCATCTGTAATGATTGTATTCAGGTCCTCCTCCCATTTAGCTTTGACTTTGTTTGTTGTAGGGATGTGTGCTTGTGCTAATGAGTACAACTTAGAGACACCCAGTCCCGTACCTGACGTTGCCGCCTGTATGCACGGGTTTGAGGGTGGTTCATCCGGAAACAATGGTCAACGTGCGTTAAATGCCGACTTCATCCTGTAATACTGAAGTGTTTTAAGTGGTCCCCCCAATTGCCCCCCCCCCCCCCAAGTTCTTCTCTGGTCACAAATTTCCCATTAGGGAACATGTCACACATTCAAACTTCTTTATTTGGGCCCCAGTGTCTCTGTATTGTTTTATCCAATGTGGGCGGTATACCGGGATATTTCCACAGTGGAACATCCGGGTCATATGGGGTATCCATCTTCAATTTTTTATATAATGCTATCCATGCATGAACCGTGGTTCCCACTGGGTCATAGGGACAAGAATCTTTGTATTGAAGGTTGAATATAATGGAACGGAGGTATATGGGGGACGCAGCGAATTTTTCAAGCCATATATGATGTTAGCGGTCTTCCAGGTCATACCAATGTTTTGCAAACTGTGCTTGCACCAACTAGTAGTATAATTCAAAATCTGGTGCTGCCATCCCCCCTGTACTACAGGGTTCGGTCAACTTTTCCCATTTTATTTGAGGGGTCTTCCTGTCCCAGACAAACACCACTGCCATTGATTGTATTTTTTCAAAAAAGTTGTACCCGGCCATATGGGTATGTTTACAAACAGGTAGAGCAGTTTGGGGAGAACCAACATCTTGGGATGGAGACCCGGCCATTCAGGGATATGGGTAGCTTGGCCCATGTTTGGAACTTAACATTAAGTACCTGTATAATTTGTTTGTAGTTATCTGTACACAGTGTCTGCCTATCTCGGGATATCATTACACCTAGGTATCGTATATGTCCGGTTGCCCATTTGAGATTCTCTGTTGTCGTCGGGCATATGGTTGCATCATCAACGGAAGGATTTCTGATTTTTAATTATTAATTTTGTATCCCGAGTATTCGGCAAATGTATGTATGTCTTGCATGAGGGGTGCTAAGTTGGTTTCAGGGTCCCGGACATACAATAAAGTATCATCCGCAGATAGCGAAATCAACTGGGGCAGGCCTGACATTCGTATCCCCCTATCTCCATGCTTTAGTTTGACCATTATAGCCGTGGGCTCAATGGTTAGTGCGAACAATATAGGCGAGAATGGGCAGCCTTGTCTGGTACCTCTGCCCAGCACAAATAGGTCAGAAATTGTGTTGTTCGTGAGCACTCTCGCGCCTGTTTTTGTGTAAAGTAATTTAACATATTGGATAAAATTGCAGCCTATTCCAAACTTTCTGAGTACCTCCATGAGATATATCCATGACACCTAGTCAAATCCCCTTTCGGCGTCTAGGGATACCGCTACTGCCTGTGCTTCTGGGTTTATTTGTGCCATTATTACAAACAGCCTGCATAGATTCAATGTTGTAGATCTTGTGGGGATGAATCCATTCTGATCGGGATGAATCAGTGTCGGCATGTTTGGTGGTAGCCTGTTCACCAGTACCTTGACAAACACCTTGGCGTCTACATTTATGAGTGACAATGGCCTATATGATGACATGTCCCGTGGAGGGCGGCGGGTTTTGGTAGCACGGTTATTATCACTTCTCTCATTGAGTCAGGAAGTTTATTTAGTTTCAGTGCCTCCTCCCATACCTTCAATATGATTGGGACCAGTTCTTTTTTAAATTATTTATATAGTTCGACCCCTAACCCATCAGATCCCGGGGCCTTCCCAGAGCTTAATGCTTTTATCGCCTCTTTGATTTCTTCCTCAGTAATCGGGTTTTCAAGGGCCATTTTAGCTTCTAACGGGAGTGTTGGGAATTCCAGGCCATTTAGGTATGTTTGTATTTCTGGTACTGATTTCTTAGCATTATTTGAGTATAATTTCTGATAGAACTTCGAGAATTCGTGGTTTCATGGCCCGTCCTCCAGTTACCACCTCGCCCTCCTTTGTCTTGGATTCTTGTGATTGGGGTATGTTGGCAATCTGCTCTGATGAGGTTGGCCAGGGACCTTCCCGCCTTATTACCTTCCCCATACCTACGTGCCCAGGTTGGGACTGCTATGTATTGTACTTCCCTCGTCAAAGTCCATAAGGAGTTTGTTTATCTCTGCTAGGGTATCTGTATTTCGGGTTTCACTATAGGTATTTTCCAGATTTCGGAGTTGTGTCTCTGTCTCAGTCAGCTCGCGTCTCACTGACCTCTGCAGTCCTGTGGTTTTGGAAATCAATGCCCCCCTCACCCAGGCCTTAAAAGTCTCCCAGAGTGTCGAGTATTTATCTACCGTTCCTACATTCTTATTAAAGAATTCTTCTATTTCTATGTGTAGGGATTCATCTACTTTGGGATCTTTGAGTATGTTCGTGGGCATTCTCCATCTCTTTTGGGGTTTTGGGGCATTCCTGAACATTAGCTCTAGGGATACCAGGGAGTGGTCTGACAGTGTTTGAGGATGTATCTCGCATTTCTCAAGTGCGCCCAGTACATCCTCAGACAGGAGCCAGTAATCTATCCGTGACTCTGAATCGTGTACTCTCGAGTAGTATGTGTATTCTTTCGTACATGGATGCAATGCCCTCCATGCATCTCGCAATGCCAATTGTGGCATGATCTGTCCTAGCACAACAGATGCCTTGGTTTGCATCCTACTGACTGTGGAGGATCTATCTAATTCTAAGTCTAGGACAAGATTGAAGTCTCCGCCCCATATGATGCTGGAGGTGTCCGTTGTTGCAAGTAATTCCAATAGTTTGGCGTAAAAGTCTGGGTCATCTATATTTGGACCGTATGTGTTGACTAATGCAACTGATTTTTCTGCCATCTCTCCCCATAATATTACATATCTACACTGGGGGTCGATTCTGTGCCCTTTGGTCTGAAATCCCAGTGACGGGTGTGGGAGCGTTAATACTCCTAGCTTGGGAGGAGTATTCTGTATGGTATCTCTGCTTGTTCGCGTTGTTGGACCTTTGTGTATGCGTTTCTTGGAGCATCACTACATAAGGGGAGTATCTATTTACATACGTCCAGACTTTTCTGGTCTTCGAGGGATTATTTAGGCCTCTTACATTCCATGACAAGAGTTTAATCTTCAGTCCATTTCCCATGTTGGCGTTACTCATCTTTGTATCTATTCAATATTATGTTCTTGTGAAGGTGCTGTTTAGTATGCATAGCGCAATTATCTGCAAGACCATTGTTGGGAAAACTTTTGCAACTTTTTAACAGTTCAACGAAGAGTCCTTCCCTTCCCCACCCTTCCCGCCCGCCACCCCCATCATCTGCCCTAACTTGATGATTGTGCCTTACAAACTCTTGGAGATCTCCTGAGGTTGCCATGTTGTCGCCACATGGCCGCCGACTCAGGCTCACAGCCCAGCTTTCATGTTCACGTGTGGGGCCCCCCGCATACGTCTATTCTGTTAAATTCAATCATTATGAAG
The DNA here is from genome assembly GCF_040938575.1 of Ambystoma mexicanum. Lineage (NCBI taxonomy): Eukaryota > Metazoa > Chordata > Amphibia > Caudata > Ambystomatidae > Ambystoma > Ambystoma mexicanum. The sequence continues at coordinate 350,451,710 of NC_090922.1, forward strand.
GGTATTTGCGAAGTTCCTTCAAATTCCTGGACCGTGTCAGTCTGCCAGAGGGGGGGGGGGTCTGCTGTCTTGATCAGGTCTGCGGCCTTCAGGGGGTAGAGGTATGTGAGCTTCCACACAGGCCATGGCTGCTGCTGGAGTTTCAAAAAAGTGTGCTCTCCCCTGTGTAGGATTCTCATTTTAGATGGAAATATCAATACATATTGGACCTGCCGTGCTCTCAGCAGCCTCTTCGCCGGTTCGTACGATCTTCGGTTGGCCTCAACTCCTGCTGCAAAGTCTGGGTATATGTGGATGCGGTTCTCCTCATATTGAAGCACGCCTTGTTCCCTAGCCTTCCTGAGTATCGCATCTCTGTCCCTGTAATTGAGGAGGCGAGCTATGATTGTGCGGGGTGGTCCCCGGGTTTCGGCATTGGGGCCAGCGTGCGGTGTGCTCTTTCCACAAGGAAGTGTTCGGAGAAGGATTCGATTCCGAAGAGAGTCTGTAGGAGGGATTCAACTTGTTGTTCCATTGCTCCTTTACCAAATTTTTCAGAGACACCAAAAATCCTTATGTTGTTTCTCCTAGATCATGATTCAAGGTCCTCACACTTGGTTTGTATCTTGATGAAATCGTTTTTCAGTTTTGCAATATCTCGGTCGTGGTTAGCAATGGTGTCTTCGTTAGTGCTGATTATGCCTTCCGCCTCCGTAATTCTCGAGCTCTCTTTGTCTACCCTTGCCTTCAGCGACCCGATGGTAGAAACTATATCATCTAGCTTGACATTTATCGCAAGGAATCCATTTTGAACTATGGCGGTCAGTCTGTCGACTCTGTCTTCGCTTTCCACCTCACTCCGGGTGGTGGATGTAGTCGGTGTTCCGAGCTGCTGTTTGGCTATTGGTGAACAAGTGCATTGGGCCTTTCTTGCTGGCACCTGCCCCTTTGACATCTTCTCTGGTGTTTGTGTACCACTTAAATGGTTCCTCTCAATCTGCAGATCTAGATTCTCCGGTGGGTTTAGGGTATTTTCCCGCCAGTTATGCTTGGAGGTATGGTGGCTATTTATTGAGTTTCTAGCTTTTAATCCACGGGGTGAGCGTACCTCTCAGAGCTATTTTGGGACTGTTCGGCGGCCGCCCTTAAATTGTAAAGGGGTGCCGCCTCGAACCAGTCCGATAAGTGCAGGAAAAATAAGCCCTGAGGACAGAAGGGCTGGGAAGTGGCTGTTGAGCTGTGGCGGCGACTCAACTGGATTGATTTTTCTATTTGTTTGGAGCTGCACGTGGATTAGAACACTAACTGTCCCCTGCAGCGTTGGCTTGCACTAATTTGCATCTTTTCTGCATACCTGGAGCTAAAGGCCAAGTGAGTCGGTGAAAAGGACGCCGACTGCCTAGAAGTTTCTTTTTTTTGTTGTTTTTTTTTTCTTTCACAGAGGCACGTGACACTCCGCCGTGCTCAAAGTCACTCCCACAGCGCCCTTGCGGCGTAAGCCCTGAGGACAGAAGGGCTGGGAAGTGGCTGTTGAGCTGTTTGGCCGCTTTGGCTCGTGGAGGGTGCATTGCCAAGAGGAAAATAAAGACTGGGAGAGTCTAAGGAGTGGAAGGAGGTCCGTGGAGTCCTGGACTATCCCCGACTTCTCTTTGCTCCCCGACTTCTCAGCGACGTTTACTTTCATCATGCGCAACTACTCGAAGTCTGCCTCCTTCGCGAAGACTCGCGCTCAACGAAAGCTGGAATCGGCTTCGCTCAGTCACCCGGATGTTCAGCGTGTGCTGCCTGTTACATTGATAGACTTGTCCGCCGCCGCTGTGCCGCCTTCACTCCGAGTAAGTGGAAACATGTCCTGTAAATTAAACACGGAAGCCCAAGAGTTTGTCAATCCTGCCGAGTTAAATATGAACATTGCGAACTCTTTAACTCGAGCGTGTCTTGCTAAAGAGACGGGCGGGTCGTGCCTCTTGGAAACGCCATCTGTGAACTGTGACTGCGGTCTCAAGGGCGGCCCGTGAAGCTTGTTGTATGAAAGTACAAAATAACATTATGCCTACTGCTTCCCTGCCTGGTATGATAATTCCCCTGCGTGAGCTGGCATGGCGTGCGTTGAACGCGCGTGATCTACCAGCAACGAATAATGCCGCTTGGAGTATGTGTTTGATCGGTGCAGATGCAACCCACGTCGATATCATTCCAACAACTTGCCCCAATGGGGTTATGGGCGAGAGTGGAGAGGGTAATCTGGGGTCCCCTCGTGCCCGATTCTTTAGTACTCTCAAGTATCTGGGTCCCTCCCCCCTGCATAATTTGAATACAGTGCCTATACTTGTTGATGAAAATAATGTATTTTTTCCTACATTGGATGCTAATGAGGTGGGTGGTAATCCTGCACAGGACATAGGCAAACCTTTGCAGACCTCACTAATTAGCAAGGGAAATGCTCTGTACCACAATGAAAATCGACGTAAATCTCTGGACATTGTCAATAAACTGCTTACTGATCTGACGCAGTTAAATAAAGAAAGAACGCACAAAGCATCAAACAGCACTCTACCTGAGGAAATGGGCATATGTAATGAGACCCTCAAAACCACCAATTCCTTTGGCACTAAAAAAACAACATAGCCAAAGCCCCCGCACAAGGAACTTCTCCAATCGTAGGAGAGTGGATTCGAGTATCTCACCTAGTATTAGATGCTCCCAGATAAAGAAAAGCAAAACGTCATGTAACACGTCAAAATCCATCTCTGACGGTTTACATGATATGAATTTAAATGAAGAGGCGGAGGGTGGCTCTAGTTCAGTGCTTGATTCTTCATCGGATCTGTCCATTTCGAACTCTTCTCTAATGGAACGTCCATTTCCCAAAATTCGACGAGTGCCTTACCATAGAAGACGCCGAGAACGGCAGGAAGCGCCCCATTTTAAGGCAATTGGCCATGAGCAAAATATGAAAGACTTGCAAGCGATCATAATATCATCGATGACACTGGCTACTGCCCCCTTTTTGAAGATGTATGAACAGCTGAACGACACAACGAAAGATCTTTTTAGCCTGGCTGCAACAATTAACTTGAAACTCCTGAAAATGGAAAATGCACATAGCTCGTACAAAGAGTCATTGTGGGGGACCCAAAAGAGAACTGAGTTAGCCCTCGACTCTTTAGTTGAATCCAATAAAAATGCCTATCTTGATAAGAAACTTTTGGCAGAGGTGGCTAAAGAAGCATTAAATCTTTTTCAAAAAAGAAATGAAAGTCACTTTGACGCGAAGCAAGACTCTGCAAGGTGTTTTTCGGGAGCTCCAACTACCTATGCATTTGCCCCGAGCAGCTGTGCTCATTTAACTATAACCAAAAATGCTCTGGATACTCCATGCGTTCCAAGCAATAACATGGAACCAACTAACGCTCCATGTCAAAGTGATGTTTCAGTTTGTAAGCCTACACTCAAAGAAAATGTGAGGCTACTGGAGAGCGATTTGCCTGACGTGATTTTTGACAAAGAAGTGCTTACTAGTGAACCCGTACAAGTTCTCATCTCACATTCCAACGAAAAGGCGTTGACTACGCTATTTGATGACATGCTTACTGCAAGCCAAGCCGCTGGCAATCTGGCTCTCTTAGATCCACAAACTGCGTCTACCTCCAATCTGGGAGCGCAAATCCAATCGGTTAGTGACGACTCTACACAGATACCCCTTGCTGTTGACCCTATGGATTCAACTCTTTATGACATATTCAAGAAGCCTGTGATCAATCAAGGGCCATTGCAGGGCAAAAACGCCGGAAAGGGCAATTGCAATACAAACCCGAAAAATCAATCCACAAAAAAAACAAAACGTGGAAATGACTCACGCAAGTTCTTAAGAAACATCAAAACCGTTAATGTGACGGTTAATAGAACTTTTGTAAAAGGTACAAGTCGCGAGACAAATGCTTGCCCAAAAGACGCTACAACGGGGCTAGAGGAAGCCTTAGAATCCCAATCAGGTCTTAGTTGTGTATCCGAAGAGCTACTGAACTTGTCAACTTATGAGGAAGTCAACAACCAGGATCTGAGCCTCCCTGATGCGGCGCCCATCATCGACTGTCTACCTGCTCTAACCATGCCAAGACATGTCTTGGTTGATCTACCTAAAGAGGTGTGTGCACCAAACATGGCTCCTGATGCGACGAATAACGTTGATTGCCAACCTGTTCCGATTATGCTAAGACAGGTTATGGTGGAACAACTTAAAGAGGTGTGTGTTCCTCATACGGCCCCAAAACTTCATCAACCACTGGTATTGCCCGTTACGACTGCACCGGCTGTGAAAGGTTTTACGACTGATGCCACAGCTGGGAAAGTCACCACGAGCGAAGGACAAAGTCAAATCCAGTGCAACAAAGCACAAAGAAGCTGTCAAGTCCTCTATCCCTTTACTTTAACTCAAGCTGACGCTCCAAAATCCTTGTCAACCTTCATGACACTGGACCAGAAACGCATGAAATTGGTAACCCTCGCCTTAAACACAGATGGCCAACAAAATGCTCCTGTGACTCAAAAGAAGGCAGATAGTCTTAATGAGTCCCAAGCTGTGGCCCCTTCAAAATCCGATGTGCTGGAACAGATGCGTTCCGAGCGCACAGGTGGTGCTCTGCTGTGCCACAGTTTTGATACCTCTACAACCAACAAGCCAAAGGCAGTATATAGCAAGAGCACCATGAAATCAAAGGATAAACAAGCCAGAAGCATTGTTCAGAAACCACAGGGTCGATATCAAGTTCTCCTGGAACGGATAGATTCCTTGGATGATTTAATCTTAAATCGCCATAATGTGTTATGGCTATGTCATCTTGTGCCTAGCCTTAGAGCTATTGAATCAGGAGATTTGAAAACCGTTGAATTTTTTGATGAAAACAAAAATGATGCGGTCATACTCCATCTACAATCAAAACTTATAGTAGATATCCTGATGGAAGCAGGCCCGGTGTTGATGTCTTTGGGTTTCGACATATCTGTAGTAGTTAAACACCCTGTGTCTGGGCTTCTGGAAAATGACTTGAGCTGTGTGCCTGTTAATGAAGCTAAACAATCAAATGCTCATGTCATTACCACTGCACAACCGCAAATAGCGCAGTCACAAACGTGCAGCTCACAAGATGATTCGATGGATAAAATATCTATGAGTGATCCCATAAGGATAACAATTCAAGGGGCTGTAAGGCTCCCAATCTCTAGTGATGACACTGAGGAAGTTGTGAATTCAGCCGTACCAGATAATGATTGGTCCTGGTTAGCCGGGAACCTTAAATTGCGAAGCTGACAAATAATGCCAAGCCAAGGGGAACCGGCAGACCTGCACAATAGGATCCTGGAACACGAGGGGATTTACTGATCTGTTCAATACTCCCTGGGCTACTGATCTGGACCTCATTTGCTTGCAGGAAACATGGCTTAATGAGATCCCCATCTTCGAAAGGCTTTGAAATTGCGTTCAATCCGGCCATCAAACAGTCTAAGGGCAGACCTATGGCTGGTCTCTTAGTGGCGGCAAAGATAGTGTCAGGCCTCAGGATTGTTGAATCTTTCAATCCATCTCCTTTTATACAAGTAGTGGTGATCAGTCTCTATGTGGGAAGGAACGCTTTTGCACCTAAATTATACATTACAAACCTATATTGGAACCATTCGGCTGTTGGCTCAGAGTCCTTTATTGATCAGGTTACCTCAACAATTGACGACCTAACAGAGAAGGAGAACATGATCGAGCTTATCGTCTGCGGTGACCTTAACATTGATTGTATCACGCATCTAAATCTACCTGGCGCCAAAAAATCATTCAATACCCACCAAGAGACGAGAGTAAATCAATAGTGCACGGAATTGGACCTATGTGGGTTAACGATGTTAAACGGCCAAACAGTTGGTGATATACCTGCTCGACCTACTTGGCGTAGAGGTGACCAGAGTTCGACGCTTGATTATATGTTTGTCTCCGGAAATCTACACATGAGGGCAACTCGTCTGGAGATCATCAATATGATCCATAGTGACCATGATATGGTGACTCTAGGTCTTCATAATCTTATGGAGTGCGAGACCAGAACGTGGCCGCATGCAGTGAGAACTGGAGCATCCAGAATACGGCTACATCTTGAAACTGAAGAGGTTACTCATATCACCATGGGATTTCAAAAAAATTCGGAATCACCGGAATACTCCCATCTGCTATCTCAATTCGAAGAACGGAAAAATAAACTAAAACATGCAGTCTTCTCACCCAAACATAGATTTGACTTGGAAATTCTTCAACATAAAAGAGCCTTACGTCGTGACTTAAGAAATGCCCACGGACAAAATCACCCAAATATTAACAACGTAAAAAGAGCAATGAGACAAGCATACAAGAACTGGCTCAAATCTCATAAAGCGATTATGGTACAAAACGATGCAGAGCTGATGCTGTCCAAAATGACGAGTAACAATGGAAGAGACTATTGGAGACTAATAAACACTACTTTAGCTCCACAGCACGCCCTCCAAGCAAATTTGGTCTCAGAAGTTGAGTGGACGTCCTTCTATACTGAGCTTTTCTGCAACGATGCGACAACTTCAGAATGGGTCGGTCCCTCTCTTACTCATTGGGATATCGTATTCTCTAGAGACGACATCCTTCAAGTCATTAAAAAGCTGCACGATTCCAGAGCTCCGGGCCCGGATGGTCTGCCCAATTTCTCTATCAAACAACATCCAGATGCATGGTCAGACTTCTGTACAATACTATTTCAAAGGATTGTGCAAGGTTGTAGTACACCTAAATCGTGGAAATCTGCGGTGATTGTTCCAATTTTTAAGAAGGGTGACAGACGTAATCCCAAAAACTACAGACCAATTGCGCTGCTGGACGTGTTGGGAAAAATCTATGCCATCCTCCTGCAACAAAAACTAAAGTGGTCCACTAACTCCAACCGGGTGGATCCGAGACAAACTGGGTTTGTGAAGGGGGTCGGTTGTGGAGTGAACCTGCTGCTGATAAAACTGCTGAAGATGGAAGCTCATCGCTCGACATCCAAAGTATATTTGGCTTTAATTGATTTATCCCACGCGTTCAACAGTATCAACAGAGATTTGCTTTGGGGAAAACTGGGTGCCTGGAACTGTCCTCCTAGCCTATTGGCGGCTATACGTGAGCTGCACACTAATACCACAATCAAAATCAGATTAGATCTCAAAGGCTCACTATCGGCTCCTATCAATACACACAGAGGAGTGAAACAAGGGTGTCCTCTTGCAGCCTCCATTTTTAATCTGTTCATATCAGATATTAAGGAGATCTTTACCGATATAGCAACCTTTCCACCAAAAATCAATGGTACACATATTGACTATCTTGTGTACGCTGACAACCTTATTCGTATGGACTCTACACCGATAGGATTGCAGCGTAAACTCACCACTCTTGAAAAATATCTAGTGGCCAATGGTTTGTTAATAAATAAACAAAAATGTGAGATCTTGGTCCTTGAAAAACTAACGGGCAAAAATGGGAAGGTGAAAAAATTTAACTGGTTTCTTGATAAAGAACCAATTAGGATTGTGAAGAACACTTCGTACCTAGCCATGAAAATTAACGCCAACCGAAATGATGCTCCTTGGGTTGAAGCGACCAAAAACAAATGCCGCCAGTTGGCGTGTCAGGCCTCCCTGATTAACAGAAAATTTGGGAAGTTCTCTTTGAAACCTACTGTAACCTTTTTTCAACAAAAAGTGGTGCCTGCACTTATATATGGTGGTGAAAATGCCTTTGGCTGTGATTACGAGTTGTGCAACACATTAGAAAACATCTTTTGGTCCAAAGCGTTATGTTTACCAAAGGGTACGCCCACAATTTGTATAAGATTCGAACTTTCCTATATCTCGATACAAGCTCGTGTTGCTTGGAACCTACTAAGTTTGTTTAGGAAAACGAGGCAAAAAGATCCGTTGCCACAAATCTGCATAATACAGCCACTGGGAAACGATACATTTGAAACAATGCTATCCCAATGGAACAGATTATGTCTCGAAGTCCTAGTAATGTACGACATTTCTATACAGACCCTGATGGACAATCCAGACCAGGCCAAAAAGAAGATGTGGAGAGTGGACTGGATCAGAACATGTACTGCAAGATCGGAATCGAAAACAATGAAGGATGTCCCAGTGGAAACTAGAGTATATGGGCAGCTGCAAAATTACCTTACTTGTTTTCCTGACCAACATAGCAGGGCTTTGTATATGCACTTTAGGCTGAACATTCTGGCAACCAAGGAATGTTTAAGTTTGTGGGCACAACATGCTGACCTGGATTCAAAGTGCCGCTTCTGCCAGTCTGAAATCGAGACTTTAAAACACTTGACGATGTCATGTTCTGGGTTTGTTCAGCAAAGATCTATCATTTTTGGTTCAATAACCGCTAAATACCAAACCTTGACAAAGGACGATTGGTGGAGAGCCTTATTCGATGGCTCTAATGGACCTGTTTTATACGCTCTAGTGGCATTTATTCGGGTGATAAAGGATGCGCTGAATGATGTGCCTATAAAATCAAAGCCTAATGAAAGTTAAACTCCAAAGTGATGTAATTTATACATGTGTGATTTCGAACCTGTGTACCTAAACAAAATTGAACTGATCGGAGGGCGAATGTATGGATTGTGGAAAATGTTTTATATGTGTTGTATTTGTCTTCTTTTTAAAGGTTTGTATAAACCAATAAAAATAAAAAATAAAAATAAAAAAAGTGCAGGCGCCGTCTAGATGCACACCGGGTCTTTTCTCTGGCGCTTCCTTCTCACCCGACTCCGGTTGCTGCCCAGTCCGTTTCAGGATTAGCGCGGTATGTCATTGCCCTTAGATGTCCTCCACTGCAGCTGAGGAGTTGTGCCCAGGCCTCGGTCTCTCGCTATATTGGGATTCCTGTTCTCTATGATCAGCCAGCTGGAGTGTCAGCGACAAAGCCCTGGTGTCTTCTGGTACTGGGACGCGGCTCGCGCCTCCACCTTCTCTCCGCCAAGTTTTCACCACAATGTAACTTCACACAGACTTCACCATTTAGCTCAGGATTTTTGCTGTGTACTGTCAAGGTTTTTGGCCGTGCATGTCTTCCCCTTTTTATGTTTAGTGGGGTGCTCTGAAGAAGGATAAATTTGGTACAGATGTCAGCCGGGCCGGAGCTCTAGATTCAGGTGGCCATTTTCATCACGCACAACAGTGCCCCCCTGGAAGAACATGAAATTTGGCAAACAAGAATGATGCAGGAGGTTACTACTGTAAGTGCTGACATTTCACAGGATAATGCTCTGTTACATCAAGTTCTGAAAGACTTTTACATGACATTAATGACTTGTGATGAGCAGATTAAAATGGCTCAGTTAACAGCATATTTGTACTTTCATTTACAGTTGGTGGAAGAAGATTCCAAAAGAGGGAGGCATGTGTGCGGAATCAGGCTGTGGTTTTGATAGAGACCCAGCAAAAATGTAAACAGAAGGTAAAGCACAACAGAGCCACATCTTAGAATTTAAACATGAGCAACTCAAAAATGAGCTCAAAATGCGGCAACCAAAGAGCGCACAGTGTGAAATGCATTTTTCTGCACTGCAAGATGCACATAAAGAGTGTGTGGAAAATCTAAGCACACTGCAACATAAGATAAACACGCAAACTATTTATAGTAGAGGGCTGTTAGATGACATTATGGTCTGCAGACAACAAATCAGACAATTAAAGAAAGAAAATAGTCAGTTTATCATCAAACAGATGGACTCTCACCAGGAGTTTGATGAAATGTGTCAGAATGTAAATATTCTGACGCAACATAATTTGCAGCTGGTAAAAGACCATGGGCCTCATTACACGGTATGCGGTAACCATGGCGCTATTAGCGCCATGGTTACCGCCGGTATTTTACCGTGTCCGCCTTGGTGGATGACAGAATTACCGCCCTACTCCAAGGTGAGCGGGGGCGGTAATTCCCCATTCACCAAGGCACTTCCCCATTCCCATTTTTGCCCCCATAGGGCTCAATGGGAATGTGGAAGGAGCTAATTACGGTACCGCAAATTGCGGTACCGTAATTAGCACCAAGGTCCCTTTGCGGGCCTGTTCCTTAACGGCTGGTAAAACCAGCCGTTGAGGTCGCGTCCCGCAAAGGGACCTCGTAGTATTGCGGTAAGGGTATACCGGTACTGGTGCCCTTACCGGTACTGGTAAACCCTTACCGCATTCCGTGTAATGAGGCCCCATGATGTAGAAAAGGAATCACCAGAATTAGAGAGGAAAACAGGGAACTTGTGGTGCATGTGAAGCAAGTAGAGGCTGGCCGCTCATAGGCAGTACATTGAAGGGGCGCTTTGGAAGGAAGAGATCAGTCTCTTGCAAGACAAGCACCTGGAATATGCACACATCATACAGGACACCCGGAAAGAAAATGCAGCATTTCAGGAAGATTTACAGCAAATGAAAAATCGATTCATGGCTCAGAGCAGGGTGCTCGAGACTACACAGGCCTTAAAGTAAAAAATCTAGCTCTCTGAATACCACTAACAAATCAAGACAGAGAGAAGCAGGCCTGAGAGTTTGACAAATAAAATTGAAAAACACAATCAGGCATTGAGTCACCCTGATCGTCAGGGTATGTAGAAGCGCCCACTGATAAAGAAGCCTCATGCCAGTTAGCCACAACTTCATATGTCCCAATGGAAACTGACCTCATACAAGCCATTTACCAAGAATAGGGAACCATGAGGCAGCTGGACTCACCATGGCCTAGTCCAACTGGCCAGTCCTTATTTGATATCAATTAATATTCATCTTGTTCAAGCAGAAGAGAAGGTGGTCGGACCAGTGTGTCCTGGGAAAATCCAAAATACCAGAGGGAATACTTCTGTCCATGAAGACTCCTATGAGGAGTAAATCCGGGAGTAGGGAGTTTGTGACCACCTATCTCCCATGCACTTTGCAAATACATCATGAATCAGCTGGTGTTGGATTTTCATGAGCACAGGACCCTGGATTGGGTGACTGAACAGCCCAGCAGGATCTACTCGGTCCAGAATCCCACTGAGAGTAAAAATAACCCCTAAACCCTCTACTACACATGCTGATGCGAAGGTGGCGGAGATGAAAATGACCCCTCCGTTGGATATGAAGACGGGCGTGCCTAAAACACTCCTTCTGCCAACAAGCAGAATGAAAGGCAGCAGAGACCCTCTGATCCAGCCCAATCGAATGGTAGTCGGGTGGGTGACCCATCTGCTCCTGTGACCTATGCAAGCCTGAGATGCAAGGGTAATAGGCCAATCCTGGGATATGTTTACACTCCCCCGGCACAGAGGGGGGCCCCAGCCAGGTAAGTACTGGCCAGGAAACTTCCCTCCAAACTTCCCTCAGGAAAGAAGTATTACTCCACCTCCCAACCTGAACTTTTTCACCAGGAACCCCGAACTAGAACTTCCAGAATAATCCTCCTCTCTCTCCCCGCTTCCAGAACAATAAATCCCTGAACCCGGGAAAGGGAGACCCAGGATGGAAAATTATAATGGAAACTTCCAGTACCCGAACTACTCTGGGAGAAGGGACAATTACACTTTCCGGGAGCAGCAGCGGTATGACCAGAGACCTCCTTACTATTCAGAAAATGTTTCCCAACTGGAGCGACAAGTCCAACAACTGACCAACGATCTGAGATGCATGCTGAGGACTCAGTCGAAACCCTCAACAGGAACCTGCTGCCCAGAACAACCCAACACCTGGGTCTGATGCCTCCGGGGGGGAACTGACTGAAGGAAAATTCTGACAACCAACAGGTTCCTGAGGAGGGGACCGGGTGGAAGGGAGATGCCAAGTCCTAGAGGAATCTTCCTTTCCTAGTGGAACAATACCCCTGGAAACCTCTGAGGCTAAATATAAATATTCTACCCCTGAAAAGCTGGAACCTAAAGAACAGGGGGTGAGTAATAGAAGTCAAAAGAGAACCCACTTTGTGGAGAAGCTCCAGATCATTCCCTTTGAAAGAGAAGAATCCCTGGAGGATTCATGTAAGGACATTTTCTTTTTCAGGAACGAGGAGCTCCCTCACAAAGTAAAATGGTTCCCAAAAGACCCTGAATGGGACAGTTTAATTATGGAGACTGATGCAGAATAAGAAACTCTTCAATCCCAAGAAGGTGAGCCAGACAGAATTGAAACTGAGGGGGTGTCCTTTCTCCAAACAGGTTCTGAGTACTACCTCAAGGCAAAGGGGGACAGAGAAGAATCAGAGGAGAACGAGCAATACCTAAATCCACTCATTGTTAGTTGCAACATTTTATTTACAGATTCCCAAAAATAGAAATTGCCCAAGAGCACACAGTGTCGGAGTTCAAAATTAAGAAAATTACCACTGCACTGTCAAATAACTCACACTTTCTTTGCACCTTGGATGAGAAAGAAGGCCACTTTTATTCACTGGTCAAGATGCAGGGTCAATTATCAGCTCTGGTGGATACTGGATCCCCAGCCACTCAACTATCCAAAAAAGGCATTTGACCAACTCAACTCAGGATTGGGGATGGGCCACCAAATTCCCCTCACACCGCTTCCAGGACAACTCCAAAATTCTGATAGGAATGATATTTCCATTGAAGGGACTGTGGATCAGGAAATAAAAATTGGACAGCACTGAGTAAAAAATCGAGTATAGTCGTGACTCCAGAGGGAACACCTTGTTTACTGGGAACAATCTCTTGAGGTGGCTATCAACTGTGTTAACAAGGTCCTCTGGACCCAGACTAACCAGCCCATACAATTAAAAATGAGTGTCAATTATGTAAGCAAGAATTGTACATGTCATTTAACAATCAACATTCTGAGAATGCAGCATTCCATTTTCAGAACAACCAAGTCCCAGACATCATTGTCATCTCTGTCGGAGAACAAACTGGTGATGGGAAGCCGTCTCCATGCTTGAAAATCAACCTTCCTCCCAGTTTCAAATGTCAATCCATACTAGAAGGGGATACCCTAAAATTTTACACCAGTCCAAAATCAGAAGACACCTTGAGTACTGTCAAACCAGACAAGGAAGAACCTGCCCAAAGTCTGATGGACATTCAGAAAAAGAGAAAACAGTTATTTTTCCTCATTGAGTTAAATGAGGGTGTGGAGCCGGTGCTCGCCACAGTATGACTGAATAATGAAACGACCTTCATCAGCGGAGAATTCTTCGGGAAACTCCCAAAATATCAGACCATACCCACATTTAAATTGATTGACAAATGGGAAGTAGGTCTGGAAACCCCAAATTCCAAACATATCCTGCGTAGCAGGTGTATGCTAAAAAGTTACATTGGCTACAAAAGCATAGAACATAATTGTTGGGTCGTGAACGATGACCCTTCTGCCTGTTAGAGAGTGACATTCTCAATCGATTCACAATCAATTTGGACCTAATTAGTAGTAAAGCCTGGTCACGACTAGAGGGGGGTAACCTCATGGGCTTTGACAACACCAAAAAAGCATTCCCACCACCTCAATTGCTGCCGTATGACATTGAAGTTCAAGCGAGAAGAGTTTACTATCCCAGGACAGGTGCGACAATTCACTATTCTCCACAGAATTAAGCACAGACAAAACCTCAAACATCAGGACGCCTATGTACATTTAAATTCCCTTCTCCAACAACAATGTTTGTATTTAAATCTGACACCTCTAGTAGACCTAGAACACAACACCATTCAAATATTGGTAGATAACAGCGACTCTCGAAGTATCATTTTGGGTCCAGACACCTTTATTGGAATGTTGGTTGATGCCGAACAGTATTCTAATTATTTAGGTAATGAAATCATGGGACCAATTCCAAATGGCTGTTTCAACCTCAGTGACCGTATTCCTCCAGAAAAGATTTTTACTAGGCATGGGGGGAATTTCATGGTGTACTCTTCCTGCCCCTACATGGTCTAAGATGTGACCAGTGACATTAGGAGGGAGGAGATAGTGTTCAGTGTCAAGGACCTGTACCTCGAATACCCTGTCCAGGTCAACACCATCAAAAGAGATCTCTCCACTCCACTGGAGGATACCGCTGAAATTTTCAAGCCTGCGGTCTTTCCAGGTTTCATGCAGATGGTTGAGAAAAGGATGAATCTTGATGATACCTGTGAGACCGTGGAGCATAAACAAACGCTAAAACAGGCCTTCCTGCAATTCCAAGATATCTTTTCAGTGGACTCATTTGACTGTGGATGTACATCCATTCTTGCCACTACCATACCCATGGACCCCGAGATGGCTCCAGCATTTGTCAAACAATACTGGTTACCTCTTGCATCCATGGAATCACTCAGAGAGATTATTAAGAATTTAGAATCCCATGGGATAATTTGTCCAATCCACAGTACATTCAACAAACCGGTACTGGGGATACTTAAACCAAACAGCCAATGGATATTATGTGCAGACCTAAGGGAGTTGAACAAACGGGTCCACATGTCGAGAACGCCCCTTCTGGCTTTGAAAAATGAAAGCCCATTCATCCAGGAGGAGCACATCATTGTTGAGACTCCTCAACAACCCCTGTAATATTTACAAGGTTACAGAATTCGGGTGGGGAATGTTAGTAATTCTAGAATTACTTCTTGTATTCTGTCCATGCAAGGCTTTCCTGTGGAGGTCAGATAAGGTAGAAACAAAAAGAGTCCTCTAGCGCAAGGGTTGGTGGACTTGCATGATTGTGTTCAAGAAAACTGTCGTCGAAGATGACAGTCTAATGATCAACAACAACATGGAGGCATGCTTAACTTTCCCAGATAAGGTCTTTGAAGAAGACGCATTTCAGGGGATACCCACAGTTTATGTGGATGGGTGTTCCTACCATGTTAAGAGCAACAGGGAAAAATAACTGGTAGCTGGCATTGGGAATGCCTGGGTGAATGATACCCCAGAATTCTCTGCTGGTTATAAAATATAACCCCAAAGTAGTCAGGTTGCAGAGTTGATGGCCATTCATCAAGCCATCCTCACTGCAGTTGCACCACCAACTCAATGAACTCATCAGAATCAATGACTATGATTATGTCAGGATTGAGTTTGTGGAGCACATGATTAAATGAAAGAATCGAGGCATGCTTTGTGCCAACAATAAACCCTAAAAGCATGCCAAACTGATCCAGACAATTGATGATCTGGTGACCTCCAATGAGATGACCATCTATTGGAAGAAGATAAGAGGACATTCCAAAATAGAGGGGCATATAAAACTGGGAATGACTTGGCTGCCCAGCTGGCTAAAACCAGAGCTCTGCAGGGGGATTTCATAGAAGCAGAATCCCTGCCTGGGGAAATACAAATTACTGCTGTCAACAGGTCAGAAAACATGCTAACAGCAAACTCTCGACTGCCCAGTGGAGTAAGGATAACCCAGATGCAGATTTGATCACTGCACAGAAAGAGGAACCGTTCATTGGGAAATGTTGTCGACACATTGAAGACCCTTTGAGATTTCCTCTACCAGAGTCGGATTATAGCGGTAAAGAGGATTTCCAGGTGTTGATGAAGTTTTCCAAAATGTTCCAGATCCAAGACGGTTTGTTGGTAAGGAGAGCAATATCTGGCTGTGACCAGTGGGTGGTACCTACCTCATTCTGAAGCCTGATGTTGAGCCCTGCCTATGACACAGCCACTGCCGGTCATAGGGGATTTCACACAACACTAGAAATCTTGCAAAAGGTTGCCCACTGGCCAAACATGGGCCAGGACCTCCACACTTAACTAAAGAGGTGTCTTGTGTGTGCTCAATATTATCTCAGTTCACTCACACACAGAGTTCCCATACAAAAAAGGGGAATGACACTGCCTTTGTTAGATTTGCAAGTCAATTTCATTGGGCCAGTGATTCGCTCCTCCAGAGGAAACAAGTACATGTTGACTGTGACATGCTTGTTCAGAAAGTGAGTAGAATGTCTTTCAGCTCCGAATTGTAAGGCGGAGACAGCTGCTGCACTAATGATCAATGATATCTTCTCTCATTTTGGCCTCCTGCAAAGGATTGAGTCAGATCAATGAAGTAATTTTACCAGTGATGTGATTAACAAGATGGGGAGATTCTAGGGGTAAAAAAACGTCCACATGGCCTACCGCCTGGCCTCACGCAGGTGTAGAGAGATACAACAAAACAATTGTGAGTATCTTAGAAGTTTGTGGCAGACTCTGGACCCAGTTGGGACATCTGATTACCACTTGTTCTGATGGCTATTAGGTCTACACCATCCTCTGCAACAAAGATCTCTCCATTTGAGCTCATGACCGGACAGAAAATCGTGTTACAACAGCATAGAACTCAGGAGCAGACCCTGATAAATGCATCCACTACTCATGAGAACATTGAAAATTTAAGGAAGCACATCCAGCATGCTTCGGCTTATGCTCAGCACAACTTAGAAAAGTCAGCTGAAGGAAGGAAGACCTATTTTGATCTAAAGTCCACCAAGAAAGAGTATGAAGTAGGGGACAGGTTTTTCTTGTACAGTTTTTAAAGGAATCAGGCTAAGGTGTGGACATTTCTTCCATCTTGCCGTGGTGCCTTTGAAATTGTAGATAAAATATCACCTATTGCCTACAAGATCCGCATCTCAAAAGGAAACAGACAGAACAAAATGGGACCACATCAATCAGTTGAAAAGCTGTCATCCCAGACCAGCTTTACAACTGATTGAGGAGCCAAATGAAAGTTGAGCAGAGGAACCATCTGAGGAATGAAAGGAAGGATGAAAAATCGGATGGAAACTAAAATATATTGTTGGTTCTTTAATTGTCTTTTTTCAAGTCTTTCAGGATCTTTCCAGATTTCTTACAAACCGTCAAACTAGTTATAAGTTCCTTAGACTGTGTGACAATTTTTTGATGTTATGTTTTTCCTTCCTGTTCTCTTTTTTATCGTAGTTTGTTATTTTTCTTTCTTACATTCATTATTGTCTATGGCTCACATTGAATTAATGCTTACTCTTCTTTTCCTATTTTTACTTTATCTTTTTCTATTTCTGTTCTTATTCATAAGTCTGCTCTCGTTGAGGATGTTTTTAGTGAACTCATCTCAGGTTTTAGAGTATTATTGCCTTTTCTATCACATGACATTGGTTGGAAAACTTTTTTAACGTCTTTGAATGTGTATTTTATTGTGGCTTTTGCATTTTAACGAGCCTTATCCCTATGCTTGCCACAACTGTTAAGCACTAAGCACTGTATTTGTATGTACTGTATTTCATTGCATTTTTTGCACATGTACTTTTTTGCATTGCTCTTTACTTGCATTTTTTTTTTCCCCTGCCCCTTATCGTTGACTTTTTAAAGGTTTTTTCCTATACAGATATTATCTACAAATATGTTTTAGTGATATTTGCTGGCTCGAATTTGGCTGATGCATAGCTATCTTTGATACCTGAACAATTATTGTTAACAGAACACGATAATAATCAGAATTGCACTATGCTTTTTATTGACTTAGATTCAGACGTGTCTTTTTCATAGACATGCTGTATTGTGTTCGCTGACATTTGTTGCTATTGTTATGGGTATCTTTATAGCTCTTATTATTATGGGCATTTACATCCCTGAGGGCATTGTCGGGTAAAATTGGCATTGAGCACTTTATTTGCGAATTTTGCACGTTGGCAGCTAATCCTAACCTCTGATTTTGCATCCAAAGGTTTGCATTGTGTGAACTGACGTTCATGCTAATTCCTATTGTAATTTTGGGGAAACAAATTCTCAATCAGACATCTGATTTCTGTGTTCATCAGCATGCTTTATCGCATTTGCGGGACTGTATATTGTGTGGAGTCCGATTTAGAGAATGTTTACTCTTTAGTCATCAATTGTTTTAGTCTTTCAGATGTTGCGTCTGGATTTGGGACTTTGGGTTTTTTCATACATATGTTTAAACAACAAATATGTTCAGTCATTAGTGCTAATATACGCATAATATTCTCTTACTCCATGCATTCAGTTAATATCTGAGTTCACCTTCACATGCATCACACATATGCAGCACGTGGCTGAACTTAGAGTGTTTCATTTCGGCTGCTTTAATGCTTAAACACTCCAAGATGTCTGACCTTTCCTGATGGATACATGCTATTTCATTGTAGACATTTTCTATGTTTACCCCTTCCTGCAACCATAGAGATGAAATGAATGTTTTAAATATCTTGTTCACGTCGTTGTTGATAGCCGTGAAACCGGTTAATTGCCTGCACTCTCTACTTTTTCCACTGCACAATTAATAAAGTTCATTTTTGATTGGAGTGACTTTGGAGGTGTTCCTTCCTTTTTTATTGCCTGCATATGAGTTGAATCCTTCAAAATTCTATTGTAAATACCTTTTGATTCGAGAAACGGATTCAACCTAAATTTAAAAAGTGATTAAGCACTCATGCCCCCCAGACTGCAAAGTTTTGTAAAGATTTGTTAAAAAATAAAAAAATTATTAAGAAGACAATACATTTTTTTTCCCACAGACAAACAAGGTAAATCTTTGTGAAAGTGCACAACCCCAACCGCTGGATGGATTTGGACCAGGTCCAAAACATCTTGGGCATGAAGTGTTGACTCGCGATCCATGCATAGTTTGGGGTCATTCCGTGCAGTAGTTATTTAAATATTTGATGAGAAGGGGTGCCCCCTTCTCAAAAAATGTATAGCTATTTCTCAGGATTTACCCAACACTGGGTGTTTTTAGAAATTAAACAGCCTCCATCTTGTTTTTCTCTCAGTGCGAGAGATAACCGCGGTCATAGCCGACGATAATGGGGAAAGAAAAGTAGTTAAAAAGCTATTTGCAGGTTAAAGGTGGGGAGGTTGCTGGAGGACAGCAAGTAAAATATGGGAATTATAGGAGGTAGAGGGACTGGGTTTGCAACACAAAGCTTCCTATAGCAGTGGCTATAGCCTCAAATAGCCGACATCTCAAAGCAAACTGCGCCACAGAAACAGCGTGTGTTGTGGAAGAAAGGGAGAGGGCAGAGGAGGTGAGGAGGCCATCTGGGGGTTAGGGGGCGCTGGCAAAGATGAGGGGGGCACTTGATGAGGGCCTGGGGGGCAGGAAAGCATTTTTCTTTTTGCCCATTTTCCCAATATTCGCGGCTATATCTGAGTATTAGTTCCAGGTATCTTTGTACTTGTTGGGTTGTTAGTCCTCAGTAGATAAGCAACACCCTCCCTCTGCCATCCTGAAAGAATTAAGTACTCTGAAGAAGAATTATCTATATGAAGACTAGGGGTGTACCGAATTTCAGTTTCAAGTAAGTAGTCAGCCATATTCTGACAGAAAATTCTGACCCCTACACTCAACCCTTCAAAAGCAGACCAGCACATGAATACATCTGCACTGTGCTGGTAATGCATTCACAGAGGAAGCCCCCACGCGTATTTGTTGAAGTTAAATGCCACACATGTACAACATTATCAACTGCAACCATTACAATAAAATCTTAATAGCCAACCAAAAAGAAATGTTTAGAATTTCTCAGAGCCTCTGCCATTTCCCTTTGAAAAGCCTGCCATTCGTCTTTTATTTTCTCAGCTTAAACCTATGAGCTGTGAGTGATAGAGCAGACGGTTATTGTACAGTGGTCATGCTGTTCCATTGCACACATGCAAATATATGTAAAACATGTAAACATAGTCTGTGTTGAGTTGACCATGGGTCTGTGATCACTTTAATACTGTACTGAAGTAGATTTGTTTATTCATTAGCCCAAGACAGGGGAGGCACCTTGACACATTCAGTGAATTTGTAATTATATGCCTGGAATTCTGCAGTGCTGCCTACATTGAGGGCAGTTGAATTGGTCCAGGCTGCAGATTACATTTTCTCTTTCAATGATCAGAAACCAAACTACACAAATAAGGTGGATAGTGCATAGTTTGAAATCGAGCACAGAATATGGGACTGAGGGGGACTGTGCAGCCAGGATTAATAGCTCATTACAGATTAAAACCTGCATACCCAGATCGGGTACACACCGCAGCTCTGTGTACCCGGGAACACATAAAAGCTGCAACATTAGCCATACTCACGTGCACTTTGGTCACACATAGGGCTTGTTCTAGAGGGTAGCCAGGGCAGAAGCAGAGCTCACAGGGATACCAGGTCATCAACTTGAAAAAATCTCATTAATTTCCAATTAAGGGGTTGACAAACTGCATTGCTCAGTCTGCACCTCCACGCTCCCATTCCAAAACACGATTTGAGGGTAGGTCATTTAAAGGTAACTATCTAAAATAGCTGGTGTTCACTTCCAGATTACAGACAACTCCACAACTTATCAGTGGCTTAATGCAGCAGGCAAGACAGCCAGCTATTAACAATCCCTCCATGGGAGACCTGTTGGAACTGTAATTCACAGCACTGAAAGCAGTACTGTCTCCCTTCTCCTCCCTCCACCACACACAGCACCCATAATGTCTCCTTCAGGGCCCACCCTGTAGAACAAAAGGAGAGAAAAACATGCAGCTTTTCACCAAGTGGGCTTCAACTTTTTCTTGATTGAAACTGTGTGGCGAATTACTTTTTAAGTTGTTTCTTTGTTATTTGCAGGGCCTATTCTCATATGTAAATGATTAAGTAATTGGAGTTGTGATGACTCCTTTTGTGTTTCAGTGCCTTGCTAGAGCCAGAAGGCTAAAGACTACGAAGGCTGCAAAGGAACATTTGAAAGTACAAGTAGACGCATCCCAGTCTCTTCTCAGAGTGATTACATACTATACTTTTGGGCTAGTTTTAGCTACTTGGGTCCTGCCCAACAAGCGACACCCATGAATGCACAAAATACAAAATGTGATGTTATTGAATGGGTTATTTTCCGATAATGTATTCCTTTCATGGTTTGCACAAACATCTTCTTTACACAACAAAAAAGAGGAAATGCAGTAAAGAATGGGATATAGATATGTTAAAGTGTGTTTTTCATGTACAAAGTGTTTTTCTTGTCAACATAACTTCATTTATTAAAAAGGCAACAGTTCGACAGCCAAATACTTAAATCTACTATTTGGTACACCCCTAATAAAGACAGACCCAATGCTGAAAGAACAGATGTTAAAAAAAGGCAGAATCATTAAACAAGCTGCTTACCTACTGAGGACTGACAACCCACCAAGTACAAAGATACATGGAACGAATATTGGGAATCCCACCCGTTGTCAATGGGAGACAGTAACAGACAATTTAGACAAGGGCCTTTACTTAGATGCACCAATTTATGGAATCACATTACAACCACCGCTAACCAGTACACATATCTGTAACACACCTTGTGTTAAAATCCCAGAAGACATAATATAAACAGACCTAATTCTTATAGAATCATTAAGCTTCTTTACTTAGCTACAGGTTGCTCCAAATTGAATACATCTGTGTATGTGAACAATGCAGGCTTACAAATTGTAAATTAATGCATCTGTGTATGTGAACCATGCATGCTTGACAAATGTGAAGTTACATTGAACTCTCTTTGAACCAAAACTGTGTGTGAATTTTGTGAAGAAGTGTAAGAAGTGTGCTTATGGATTAACACACACAATATTGTATATAAAATCAGAACTGTGCCTTGAGAAAGCCCGGTAAGGGCAAACCTACTGCACATGCCTCCAAATGGAGTATGTTGGCACGTTTTTTCTTATACCACAACTATTGGTACGTAACCAATAAAATGTAATTAGTAAACAACCTACCTAGATCTCATTTGTAAAGTACATTTTATAAAGGGTGGGCGCAAGCAATCTAAAAAAAAAATTCCTTGTCTCTTTACTATTAAAAACCTGTGGTACTATATAAGATGTACAGGTTATCTCTTCTCTAAAGAAGTCATTTTGTTTCGCATGAGTTAGGATTGGTCAAAAAACATTAGACACGTAGCTAATTAGATTGTAATTTTCATTGGTTGCCTCAGTAGGCATGAGAGTGGAGTGGTATGAATACAGTTATCTATGTGTGATGTAATTCTTG
Organism: Ambystoma mexicanum; assembly: GCF_040938575.1. Taxonomy (NCBI): domain Eukaryota; kingdom Metazoa; phylum Chordata; class Amphibia; order Caudata; family Ambystomatidae; genus Ambystoma; species Ambystoma mexicanum. The sequence continues at coordinate 350,473,704 of NC_090922.1, forward strand.
TGACACATAAAATATAACTTTTTTGTTCCACCTGGACTCCTCAGGTTGTCACCAAAAACACTATTCTTGACATTAAGATATATGTTACATTTTGTAACTCTGCTCGTGGAAATGTTACTTGCACACAGTTTTCCTATTCCCATGAGTCATCTTTGTCCTGTCTCTGACTTTACATGCAGTGCTTAGCTGCCAGTGAACCTGGCTAATTCATACATCTACAAATGTGCTAGTGCAGTGCACATAATCGCAGAATGGCTTCATTATCCTAATGCGTGTCTTAAATGTGAATTACTGCATTGCCCCGAGGCTCCTGGTTAATGCTAATGGTATAAATAATTTTTTGTTGTTATGGTGTGTCATCACAGGTTGTCTTTTATTAATATGCAATTCATGTGGAGGTGTCTGTTTTCGCCACTATCTCTTGACAGCCTGTGCTGTAAATAATGGTTTCTGCATAACAATCTGTCAGGAAAAAGAGCTCCAAAACATACATATTTAGTCCACAGATGGCGGTGTGGTACTGTTCTCATTCTATCTCTATGAACATGTCTGGCCATTCGCTTTGTCTGCCAGAATACGGCCTTCAGCGTTATAGCCTGAGAATACAATTTGTTATAATTCCTCTAAGATTTGGCTGTGACATGACAAGTTTACGTCATCTCAGCTTTTCAGTGCACCATATCCTGTCCTTGCCCCCATGGTGTCTTTTTTCTAAGTTGGATTTATCGCTCACTGCTGGGAGCTAAACCTCTGTGAGAAACAGCTGTCTTAATTCTCATTTATTGCACTGACCATTCCTGTGAGATATTAGGCTTATATATGAAATGTTGCAAGCTATGGAATGAATTGACTAGTATCGTGTCGTGAAAGAAGGATTATGTGCTTGAAGAGAAACTGACTCAAATCTGGCCCGTGGGTGTGTGTGTGATGAATTTAGCTAAAGTTAAATAATTAATGCTCTTCCTATAGTCTTGTCTACCTAAAATGGTATTATGCTAATCGAGCTAAAAACACATGATATTCTATATGCAATAGATAATGCATATAATGGGTCTGTGTGTTTCCATAAAAGCCTGCCTGCCATTTTATGCTCAGAGTGAGATAGAAAAAAGCTGCCCAGATGTGAAACTCTCATGCAACGTGTTTAGCCAATATAAACTGACAGCACTGCTGTGTTTTAAAACTCTAATCACCCTTTTCTATATTTCTTAAGCTGATGCAAACCACTACTATGCTGGATTAAAGCACATGTATGCATGCCTATAGAAGATTTGTTTTAGCTAAATGCATATGTAGCTGTAATTTTCTGTTGGGTCTATTTGTAATACTGTTAGGAATGGTGTTCCTATTATATGTTTATTCCCTGCTGTATCCGTCTCCCTGAATGCATGCTGTTTGTCTGCAAGTGTGAGGTCAATAATGAAATGCCTGGAGTGTGACTGACTGGAATGCTGAGTGTATGGGATTCCACCCAGGGCAGTTGGTAATGATGTAGCCTGGATGGTGGGAGCCAGTGGGCTTCCCTAGTACTGTACTTCCTATCTCCTTTTGATGTGACCTGATTAAAGTAATCTGAAGAACACAGTGGCTACCAGAGTACCCTTTATAATGACCCTGACTACCGGTCATAACAATTGGTGACACGCTGATCTCAGTGAGGACCTTGGAGAACCCTGGAGAACACAGGTACCTGTGTGCATGAGAGCCAGGGAGAGGAGAAAGGAGACTGCTGCAGGAGGTGAAGAACAGGAAGCAGAGAACGCAGAGGAAAGGAGAGGTAACCCACTGCCCCCATGATGAGTCCCACCACCCAGGGGGAAGTAGATGTCCTGGGAGGCACCCAGGGAGGACAGAGATCCCTGTCAACACCCTGTGGATATAAGGGTGCCAGAGACCGAGGGTGCCAGGGACAGTTTACAGTAATGTACCTAAGGCAGTTAAAAGGTGCCAGTGACTGTGAAATGTCACCATGTGTCCTGATAGGCATCCAGAGAGACTGAGGTCAAGAGAAGTTAGTCACTCCAGAGTACTGCAGCACCAGTGCACCTAACGTGGAATGGGCTTTGATAGGGAGGATCCCAGGGTGTTCTTTCTCTTAATTGTGCCCAAAGATTGAACTGGTGTGAGGGGCGCTGTCCAGATGTTCAACGTTTCTTCAGTTTGTTGTTCTCTGTGGTGTGTCAAGTGTGCAGGATGCTTTAACTGTTTACTAGCAGTGCCCACGACTTTACAACAGTTTACTGGCTGGAAAAGGAAAGGTTTTACCATGGTGTCCAGAAAGCTAGGGAGCGTTTAGCTCTGCATGCCTTGGAGTGAGCAGCAGATGTAAAGCTAGGGAGCGTTTATGTGATGACACGCGATCAAGCGCCCAGCTGAGGCAATGGTTGGAGCTGAGGAGCACCATGCTGTTATATAGCAGGCTCCGTAGTGGTGACATTAGCGTGTGTCCTGTGGAAGCTGTTGATGGTGAAGAATGTTGATGCCGTGATGAATTTACGATCCACGGCTGGTGATGACGTCCCATACTGTGCAACAGTGATTTCAGAGGAAAGCACCAAGAACGTAATGCCAAGGTGAGCAGGAAGTCAACCCTCATTTTGAGAAAACTTTGAGGAAGACTTCGGTTGGGCTTCATCGTGGGTCCCGTGGTCAGAGGTGTTTTAAGAGCTGCCCGAGCTCGCATGCGGTGTTACTCACACAAGGGTTAATGTGCTTTCTAACGTACGTGCAACCGTACCATGTCAGTCATCATAGCTGTATGGAGGTCAGCATATGGTTATGGCTATGGATTCATGTGAGGCAAACGTGACTAATGTAAGGTTGATGACTTTTTGACAATGGAGTTTTGTGTTTGTTGCAGGCTGTTTGGTCTGGAGTTTATGTGAACTGTACTGTCGAACAGCCATTTGGGGCAATGTTTTAAAGTAAGTATTGGTTCCTACAACAGATAGGGTGCCGTCAAGGATAGTAATGCAGACTCCTGTATTATTCTATTCACTCATGTTCATTTATTAACAATGTAAAGTGTCATTCACCGGAGAGCCTCAAACCGGCCACGTTTGACCATTACCTGCCCCTCTGGGTGACCAAACATACAACCAGAAAGCCTTCTGGTTGTATGTTTGGTCTCCCAGAGAGGCAGGCAGTCTGTTGTATGTTTGGAATTGTAGCAAAATGGGACATGAGCAAACAGTGTTTCTGTGTGAATCAGGAAGTGTCTGCGGATGGAAGGTTGCTGTGGGTGTGTTGTAGGAAACCTTTGTGTTTAGATCATTTAACACGCATAACTGTAGTTGTATTGAGATACCTATGCTTGGGGAGGTTATCTTGCATAACTAGTTGAATCATTTGAGGAATTTCAGAAATGGTAGCAGTTGCAAGAAGTGGCCTTGTGCAATGGACTAATGATGAGAGGTGCTGATTTTGTGTAGATTATCCTGCATTATGTTAACTGGGAGGTTAGAACTAACATTTTTGAGGCTTTGCAGGATGTTACGTTGTCTGGTTGCAACATGGACTTTTAGCATTGGAATTGCATTGTACTGTGTGTGTATCTTTCAACTTTGAGGGGATGTGTTTCAGGTGTTAGTATAACATTTTTTGAGGATTTGCAGGATGTGTAGATTGCATACAGGAAGTATGTAATGAGCACTTTTAGGGGTTGCATGAGAACAATGCAACTAAATGATTTTAGATCATTAGTGGATTCTGGAAAATGTACTCGAAAATGTATGCAGAAACACCATGTAGGGTTTTTCAATGTAAGACATGTGCAGGTTTGGGGTTTAAGAATGAGTGAGAGCATTAGTCCATTTGATTCAGAGTAGATGTGAGTTGCATGTACCTGTCATCTTAGTATGGGTGTGAAGGATGACCCATTGTTGTTGTATGGTAGATGGCAGGTTAAGTATGGGTGAGTGTGGTTACCCCTGGGTTTTGTTGTAAGGCATTGGTGCATGTCTTTGATGCTTGAGTATGGGCGAGAGGACCTCCATGGTTTGGGGGTGCGGCATGTTGTTACATGTTTATTATGTGGTTTTGAGTATGGGTGAAAGAGTCAGCCCATTGAAGTAAAAGGTGTGGGGCAGGGCTCTGCCTGCATGCTGTTGGTAGTGCGGGTGTGGTTGGGACGCCTTCACATCTCGGTATCAGTGGTTAGTGTCCAGTGGTGAGACCGTTGGGTTTAGCTGAACAGGAGTGGTTTTCATCTCCCGGAGTCGTTAAGTATCCAAGTCCAGAGTTAGAGGATCCGGATGGTCTAGATTTGGGGGGTTTTCACCAGATTGGAGTCCTACTGTGCATGTCTGTTGCCCAGGTGCATGTGTAGTGCATTTGGGTCTGGGTATGTGTGCTGAGTGTGTGTGAGACGTCACAGTGTGTGGTCTGTGTGTCCCAGTTGTTCCTGTTAAATCTTGATGGATTTATTGTATCTGGAAGTTAGTTTGATTTCTCGTTTTGGTGCAGTGGGACAACGTGCCAGTCCATATAGGGATCTTTTGTGCTTGGGGGTGGCAGCTCCAAGATCTATCAGTGGCAGTGGTGGATAGAAGGTACTCAGTGTTTTTTGGAAGGGTTTCTGTTTGGTCACTCAGAGGGGCAGGCAGTGCTCAGACGTAGCAGGGTTGAGGCTCTCCGGTGGCAGTGGTGAGCGGAAGGAGTTTTGTCTTATTGTTTTGGTTTGGGATGCAGTCATGTTGGTGTGGTCCTTCTGCCAGTGGGTTAGTTACGCCTGTTTGAGTAACCATTTATTGTATTTTGAATTGGGTTGAGAGCGTGTTATGAAGTATGTGTCCGTTGTATGGAAGGGAGAAGGTGTGTTGTGTTGTGTGTCTGGTTAGGTGGAAGGAAGGGAGGTGTTAGGAATGGTATTCCTATTGTATGTTTATTCCCTGCTTTATCCCTCTTCCTGAATGCATGATGTGTGTCTGCATGTGTGGGGTCATGAATGGAATGCCTGGTGTGTGACGGACTGGAATGCTGAGTGTATGAGATTCCAGTTGCTAATGATGTAGCCTGTGTGGTGGGAGCCAGTGGGCTTCCCTAGTACTGTGCTTCATATCTCCTTGTGATTTGACCTGATTAAAGTAATCTGAAGAGCACAGCTGGCTACCAGAGTGTCCTTTATAATGACCCTGGCTACCAGTCATAACAAATACCCATCACTAAATGAGCCTGTTTATTTGTTTTTCTCTTCTCTCCTGTGTCTATTCTAGAGGGGTTTCCACAGGCTATATCTTCTTGTATGTTGGATATGCTGAATAAGTGTATCCATATTTACATATTCCCCTACAAAGGGTTCATACTGCTTTAGAAAGGGTTCTCTGTACACAACTCCCACTTGTTATATTGTGGCCATGCATCATCCCACACTATTTATAAAGAACGTATGGTCCTTCATCCAAGATTGGAGCTGGATGAGATTTAGGGAGAAATGGTCTTGGTGCTGTGCACCCTTGTTGTGAGCCTTTGTGAGGTGTTGTCAGCCCACATTTGAACATCCCCTAGATGGTATAGAGCGATTGTGAGAATTGTTGACTATAGGATGGGTGAGCATTTAGCTCATAGCAACTTGGCAGGGAAAGAGAGGGGACAGATCGAGAAAGAAATTCATTTATCAATTCACAATGAGGATTCAAAGCAGAGGAGTGAAACATTAACTGTTGATTTGGGTTGATGGACAGAGGATATGGTGGGACAGAAAACTGGCTGACAGGTCAAGCAGACCAACAGGACACAGATGTTGGCCTGAATGAGATGGTGCAACTGATCCACCATTGCCATTGTAGCACTATCTGTGCCATGGTTAGCTCGAAATCTAGATCGCTTGATGTCAAGGCAGTTTTTGCACAACCTTTTGTTAAGGACTGTACAACCACTCACCTTATGGTGGGACACATTTACCCAACCCAAAAAGAAAGCCAAACCTCTCTTAAGGGAGGAAACATGACTGAGTAGTCAGCCCTAACCCAAGGGAGGGAAAATAGGCTGGCAAAGAGGTGCCATTAGTCTACACACTTATCCATAGAAAATACACCACACTGGTATACTTAAACATATACACCTTTATTAGATCGTACATATATACCTCGTTTAGTTGAATAAGTACTATAAGTAAACATAAAACACAGAAACAATACTTAGGTGCAGGCATATAAACAGTACATTTTCATAAAATACACTCTTATGCAATATTGGAAATCCACTACCTAATGACAGGCACATTACATATAGGGACAATGGGTGGAAAGGGAAGGAAACCAGACATCAAAATACACAGTTATATTAGTGCAAACAGTCAATGTAGGGCCTATATTGAGGAAACCAAGTCTAAAACACAGGCAGAGGCCACCAAAGACAAGATACTTTTAGTCTGAGAGCAACACGTCATTACACTTCAGGAAACAATAGATATATCACATGTGCAAGCTAAAAGTCTCATCTTTCCCATAAAACTCACTTGACCCAAATTGGATTCATGGAAATTGTTCAAGGGCAGGTAGGTACCCTCAAAGTCATATTAGAGAAAGTTTCATGTGAATAAAGTTTCCATAGGAATAAACAAGACAAAGGCAAATTGCAATTAGCGCGTATGGGAAAAGACAGGCAAGTCATAGTTTTACTCCATAGGTGCAGATGTGCTGGCCAACAACCCCAGTGAACACAAAAGGGGATTATAAAGAGGAGCTCCACACACGAACCCAAGGTCCAACAGCCCTGGAAGAAGATACAGCACTGCAGGAGGAGCCCCAATGGAAACCAATGTGGAAATGAAGGTGCAACTGCCCTGGGAAATGTTTCAACCAAAGACCACGAGGACCCTTGAGGGAAAGTATCTTGCATAACCCACCACCCGGGGCCCAAAGGTAAGTACTCATGATTTCCGTTCCTGAAAAGTAAGCCAAAGGAGGCACATTGAGCACAAATCTTCTTTTACAGGATCGAAACAGCCAGGGACTTCAACCGATACCAACAAAGACCCCAGTGGCAGAAATTAAAAACATGTGCACTTTCTTAGGGTGGGATCCGTAAGCCAGGCGCAAAATCAGTGCTGAGGAAGACTCTGAAAAGTAGAGAGAACTCAGGAAAGCAGGTTACATTAGCTTGACATACAAAGAAAAACTCTTCCACAGTGACGTATATGGTGGGGTGAACTCAAGGCAGTCCTGAAAAGCAGATACAGTGGTGCCTTAACACTCTGCCCTGAAACATCAGAAACCAGCACCAAGGTAGGATGATCACAGTGGTAAAGTGAGAAGCTGGTGGTAGAATGGCCTGGAGATGGGCCCGGGACAGAAGGTCTGGTCCAGTAAACCAGGGGATCCAGAAGGAAGTTGTAGGAGGCCCAGGAATGGTGATCAGAAGCCAAAAATCCATCACAAATGGGGATCAGCCGAGGGCACACGGTCAGTCCAATATGGCAGATCTAATCCTTAAAATGAAGCAATTTCGGGACAATTGTGTGAATCCTTTAGCAGGTAAGTAAATAACCTGTCTTTCAAGAAGCTTCAACAAAAATGAGTTTAAGACCCTGGATTCCCCTAATTATATCGGTAAGGACAGGGCTGGCCTAAGCCAGCCCACTAATTACACAAGGGGCTAACAACAATGGCTTAGGTGGTTAGCCATTCTGTTGTGCCCCTAGATTCAAAAGAAAACAAAGAATTAATCTTAAACCTCTGGCGATTGCTCTGTGCAACCCTCCAGACCATCGTTCTTCACTAGCCATGCCATTACTGATAGGGAAAGACAATTTGCAAATAAGTCTTGGCCCCACCCTCAAAGGTGCAGTCCAGCCCTAACTGCTAGGTCACATCCTTTCTACATGGGCCTACCCACCCCTAGAGGATGTGATCTGATATACCCAGAACCTGAAATTGGTATACACCACTTTAAACCTGTATAGAGGATGCAGAAATAGATAATGTGTTCATAGTGGCCATTTTAGACCGGCCTCATAGTTTCCCTGATAAACAGAATCTCATAAAATAACATGGCCAAGGGTAGGACAAAAAATACATTAGTGCCTCATTCACTACCAAAAAGGTCCATGGGCTACCATTGTGGTAAAACGGATTGCACCCCTGGTGAAGCAAACACAAAATTTCAGCAGCCACCAGCCATTTCCCTAAAACCAATGTGGGCTGATACAATCAACGTAGATTACAAGTAAGCCTCAAAAGGAGCATCCCCGGGCCAGGGAGCCTTAATGAGTTCAAACGGATTGCAATGGCAGGGTGATTTCAGTAGAAGTTCCTCTCACCACCAAACATAGGTCAGTGATGCAAAAAATAGAAAAGGAAAAAGAAAAATGTTAAGGGGACCCTAAAATGGACCTACAGAATTCCCAAAATGAAATTCTGTCTCAAAACTTGGGTTGTTCGGTTCCGTTCCTATATCACCTCCATGCTGGCTGACGCCGATGATGATCCCCATAAACTCTCCTCCCCAGCTCCGATAACAGCCTGATGTGTGTGCCTCATTTGCCACTGCAATATGTTTATCTCTGTTTACTGCACTACTTGCTGGCCCCCTGCCATTTTGTACGAACTACTATCATACCGTGTATGTTGATTGCATATTTGCCTACAATCTGTAAATTACTTGCTCTCTTGTTGTAATGTCAAGCATAATAAATAAAGGTTTTATTAAAAACATGGGTTGTTCCGTATGGTTGGTTTTGAGCAAAGATTAATATGTTCTTGATAAATAATGTTATAGAACTCTCCAGACAAGAGTGAGAGCAAACACACGGTATATAGCTATGTAGGTATATAGACTCAAGGGTGCTTTTCTTCAATCTGTGTTTAATCCAGAAACGTTTCAGGGGTTTGGGGAAATGGTCTTAGAGACTTAGATTATAGGGGAGACACTTAGATAATAGGGCTTGGAGATGGTGGGAAGGTGAGTTATAATCTTGAATAAGGAGGGGAGGCAACTATTGTAGTGTCAATCAGAAATCAGATAGACCAGTTTAGAAAGTGGTGGAGGAAACATTGTGAGGCATGGGGGGCTTAGGGCAGAGCTTGGCTTGACATATGGATCTATGCTGGCAGATCAGTCTAGATGACAGTCAAAACAGGAGATCTTTAGAGTTTGGTTGCCTTGATTTAGACCGTGTTGAAAGTGAGAAAATCCTGCATTTTTGCATGCACAACATTACTTAGATTTTCCGGCGTGGAAGGCTTTGCAAGGTAGTGCTTAAAAGTGGCAAACAATTTTAAAGAGCTTTTTGGATCTGGTGGAAGTGGTTTGTAGTGAATTTAGATAGGTGGTTCTCTTTTGCTACTTCAAGGTTAGTTCCTTAGAGAGAGTCTGATTTCCTCCATGTTAGCCCTTTTCTCCAAAGTTGCCAATGTAGTTAGAGCACATATTAATGTATGCTAATGTATTTTAGAGGACCAAAGTCTGCTGGATTTAGGGTGGAGGCAAACTTTTTATAGAGGTGCAATGGGGTCTTTATTTTCCAGTTTTCCAAAGTTGAGAGCATGAAGGAGGAATGAATCATGGTTCATGGCAACACGGTTTAGGATTTTAGTAGAAAAGCTGAGTTGATAGCTTTGTTAATGCTCCTGGACTAAGGGTGACACGTTTTAGGAGAGAAATGGGGGATTTGGTTCAGCTGGGTCAGATGATGGAGATCGCCAAGAAGTGAGAGAGAGTTGAGATGAGAGCAGATTACAGGATCAATGCTAGGTGGGAGAGAAGAGAAGACATGACAAGGTGAAGTGTTGGATCAGCAGGCAGCAGCGCCATTAACTAGTTGTAAGAGGGCAGCAACAAACATGTCTGTACTTTCCTGTTTGCTGATGGAATGTGAAGTGTTGATGTGTGTGTGATGCAAGCTGTGAGTGAGGGTTCCAGGTTCGACAGTTGGAGTTAGAGAAAAGAATTATGATCAGATTAATGTTACCGAGATACAGTTTTACATAGAGAGTGTCTTATGGTATATTCATAGTATTTACCTGTAACAACTTATAAAGAACAAGAAAAGTGAAATATCTGGACTATTTTCTGGTTCCTGTACTTACCTGATACACAGATACTTACATTGACAATGAGTGATGACTGTACATGTCCTGTTGTGAGGGGGTCAGGACACCTGCTGCACCCCTCTTCCCCAGAAGCATCAAAATCATCCTTGAATTTAATCCAACTCGCTGCAGCAGCATGAAGCGATGACCAGAAACTGCTTTCATACCAGTTTCAGCTGTGATGTTTGCAGGCCAAATAACGAGTTCTGGAGGTCGATGAACAGTGGTGTGTGGGCAGCACTGCAGTGTTGGTGAGGCCATTCTGAGGCAGATAGTTCTTCAGTCTGCACCATGCCTCCTGCCGTAGTCCAAGAACTGCTTTGGGTGGTGGGGTGCTGGAGCTGTGCAGTAGTTCTATATGTGCCCTCAAAGATAGCAGTTGCTGATGCAGAAGAGGTGCAGCAGCGGTGTGAAGTAATGGGGTTCTCAGACTCACACACTGCGCTGAAGTCAGGAGGTAAGTGTTTGGGGAAGTTTATTCCCTGATTGTGAGCACAGGTACGATAGATGGAACACAATACTGGGACATTCACCCTAGCCAGCTCACTAACTCCAAATGTCACTGTAAGAACCCATTGAACCCAGTAACACCAAGACTCCAGGCTCAATGTGACATCACAACATTCTGCACCCACGCACAGATGCCCATTACAAACCCTCCCTATCCACAACACTACCAATTAATACTTGCACACTACACGTGTGGCCGGCACACAGACAAATTAAGACCACCAACAAAACTCCCTGACATGTGTATGCCAAGCAACAGCAAAACAGTGGAGACATACAGGAGAGCCGCACCACAATACCAACACACTGTAAAGGTCACACACGCCGAGATGACCCCATGAAAACCCTTTTATGATGTAACTGCCTTAACATGCACATGTTCCAGCAAGGAAAAACTGGAATATGCCTTGATGGCAACAACAAAACCTGTTAACTCGAATGGTGAAACAAACCAGAACACGCCCAAGTTACAGAGAAAATTGGAAAACTGGAACTAGTATGCCTAGATGTGAAAACACCAAACGGAAGATTCCAAAAGCAAATGAAACCCAAACTCCAGCTCCAACTACCAAATGCCAACTGGAAACACACCAACCTATTGGAATTCCACCACCAATCGGAACTCACAACTCAGACTACAGCTCCACTCCCTCCTTTATGATTCCACCAACCACACATGCACACACACAAAATCTAACAGCAAAATGCAACACTCAAAGCAAACCCCACAATGCGACTCCCAGTAAGCATGCAAACATCGGAGCATGAAAAATGCTAATTACAACACAACCTAAACAAGTCCATTGCCTAAACCTGACGTCTGGCAAAGAAAATAGGGGAAAATTGCTTAATGCAAAACACCAAACACACCAACCTGGCAGCACCTCACTGCAAAAAACACTCAGAATGGACCCGGCCATCCTGAACCCTGAAACCTCCTCACTGCAAAACCACAAACTCTCAGAACCCACCCGGCCATTCTGAGAAATGAACAAAATCCACCAGGGGAAAATCCCCTACTAACAACACACAAAACATACATACAATGCAAATAAATGTAATATTATTTGCCTAAACGACGAAACCAAAACTCAAATCTTGAATTCCAGTTCTCGAGTTCCAGCGAGTGAGTTCCAGCGCTTGCCCCACACCCTCATGTCCAAAACAGAAAAAACTGAAAAGAATGGTCCAATGCAGAACCCATGTAACTCGGCACCCACCTGTCCATGTAAGAGACCCAAAAACAATTCTGTGCATCCGCGCACCCACGTGTCCATGAAACCCCCTGAAAAGGAAAGGCAATGTTACAGTACATGGACCAAACGTAATAATTACCCAAATCCAAAAGAACCAAACGCAAAAATGACCCAAATCCACATCCCCATGTCCCGTTCGGGAAAATGACCCAAAATGGCTCAGTGCACCCCGCACCTAAGTTCAGGAGGAACCTTTACAGTAACTATGAGCTCACCCAGCACCCTAACATACATCCTAAACAGAAAGGCCACAACATGAAAACAACATTTCCACAAATTGACAGGCCTTAGACTCGAACATTAACCCAAAATCCAACCAACTGACTCTAATATTCCTGAGGCCAAAACACTGAGAGACAACAGACTTGACAGAAAACAGGCCTCATCCTGCACAACTATTACTCAACCATAACACTGAGATCTTTGAGCTGCATGTAAAAGTTCCACAAATCAGGGTCACATTCTTTAAAACTTCCCACAAATCTGTTGCAGGGTGGACAGACGTGACCCCTATGCAGAGCCCTCGCTGCACACACAGCACGCTGCTGGAATATATTCACCTGGCCCTCCAAATGGCAAGCCTTTGCTGTGCTCAGGCAGCCCGCATTGGCACAATGCCTCTTGACCCTCAACGATGACATGCCTTCTTGAGAGAACTGAGACATAAAACAAACCTCTGTGTCCGTAATGGTCCCCTTCCTCTGCTCCTGTAGCCCACCCTGAAATAGATCTCCAAACTCATTATGCCGTTCAAAAGTGTCGCCACAACGCACCTCCGAAATGCCCCCAGCACAACAGCTCAGCTCTTCCAGGCATCCTTGACTCGCCTCTGAGTATCGCCATACGCCAATGCAAGTCAGTTGTTTAGCATGCCGGTTTGCGTGCAGACGTTAATGCACGATCCAAACTCATCAGCGTGCCTTTCCCCGCTGACCCAACAACACCTCCAGCGTCACGCAGGTCCACAGCACTGTTTTCTTGTGTCAGCCCGTTGAGGCGCTATAAGGGACATGCCCTGGCCTGGCCGCTCCTCCTCCGCCATTGCCACTGAACGCTGGGTTAACATCCCAGCCAGTAACTCTCATTCTCGCTCACGCCACCCGGAAATGAGCTCAACTATATCCTCTTTGAACTCCCAGAGCAGCCCCAATACACCGTCAACGGCTGCAAGTGAAGTAATGGGGTTCTCAGGCTCTCACATCACGCTAGAGTCAGGAGGTAAGTTGTTGGGTATGTTTATTCCCTGACTGTGAGCACAGGTAAAATAGATGGACAGAAATACTGAGACATCCAGCCCAGCAAGCACAGCAACTCCAACTGTAACTGTAAGAACCCAGTCACACCAAAATTCCAGGCTCCATCTGACATCACAACATTCGGCACCCACACACAGATGCCCATTACAACATGGCGCTTCAGATCTCCAGTGGTACTGCATTTGTACTCCAGAGGAGGTCTAGCTTCAGCAGTTCACAATGAGAGAGCACTAGAGCCTAGAGCTGGAGTCAAGTTACAGCTGTGAGAGAAAAATTGGGCGGAACCCTCTTTTTTGTGAAGGGGGCCTGACTTAATTTGGACCTCAACCCAGACGCATAATTATCCGACCATGGTAGGTCCTTTTATTTGCAGCGTTCTTTTTCTTTAAAATCGTACAAATCATTGACAACACCGCCCCCAGTTACAGCTGTGAGAGAAAAATTGGGCGGAACCCTCTTTTTTGTGAAGGGGGCCTGACTTAATTTGGACCTCAACCCAGACGCATAATTATCCGACCATGGTAGGTCCTTTTATTTGCAGCGTTCTTTTTCTTTAAAATCGTACAAATCATTGACAACACCGCCCCCAGACTAACCCAGTCCTCTCTCACAATATTTAGATGGACGCACTTCACCATCATGGCTCCAACCACAACGTATAAGTCCTGAAGACCGTTCGGTACATCCAAGCAGTGCGGCTCCACCTAGTACAGCCACTGCAACATACCATCGAATACACCGAACCAGAAACACCAGTCTTTGTGTCGACAAAACGATCGTATTGTGATTCCAAGCAATACATGTACTAAGTTTTCACTCTGCCTACTAACCCACGAAATAGCAGATACTTATGTGCTCACTGTTGCAAATCCTGAATGCAATAGCACCCTTTTGAAAATATGTCTCGTTTTCTGAAAATATGTCTATCGTGTTAGTGTTAAATAAACTTGTTTTTCTTGATACTCTCGCCGTCTTTAAGGTGTTTGTCTTTATAAGCGAGCCATTACCTAGCTTCGCTGCAAATGTTGTGACCTCCTTCCCCGTCTTGGGTCAGGGTAGCCTTTTGACTCCATTTCCTCTTTTTCCAGTCAAGTTACAGCTGCCATGTGTTGATGGAGCTGTGGGTGAGGAACAGTGGTGGCAATGGACCGGATGGCAGAGCAGGTACTGTGGGCAAGGAGCTCCTGGCAAAGGGAATCTGGCAGTGGCAGTTGTGCTTAAGTCTTCCCAGACTATGATGCATTCCAGCAGGATATTTTTCTGTAATGCTGGCGCGGCACCGCCATGCTATGTTTCACGTTTGGTGTGGTGGAGCAGCAGTCTCTCATTGTGACATATTGGAAGATGGCTTTGTAGCACGTGAGAACTTTAGATGGTTCTATGGTGTCCCATTCCATCGTTTCCCTTTCTGTGTGGCTACAGGACACCAGAAGGTTCCACGTGTGGCGAACTCTTCTCCCAGTGCTGACAGGGCTCATCTCTGTTCCTGGGAGATGAGAAGAAGGACATGCCAAGGTGATGATCAGCGGGCTCGCGCAGGATCTTTGTTCAGAGAAAATGAAGCAAAGAGGCCTTTGTGATTGCGCAATCCCCGGCACTTCTTTTCGGATTGGAATGCAAAATTCCGCCATGGCTGTTTATTTTCATTCGGCTTACCTGCTAATGGCGCTTTCAGCTGTTTACGTCTGCGAGAGTGTGCCTTACTAATGTATTTTCCATTCCATCTTTTCCTTTTAGAATCACAGTCCAGCATGCGGTAGTTTTCAGCTTCAAACGCCCACTGGAAAGTAGCTGAACTCGAGCGTCGGTTAAAGAAGGGTTATGGAGCATTTTGCACCTTAGGGGACACCTGTAGCACACAGACAATGTGATGAATGTATCCATTGCTCTTTGTGTGCGTGCCATTACATTCATTGTGCATATTATTTGTAATTATTTAGGCCATTTTGAAGCACTATCTTTTTTCCTTTTCAGGCGAACAGTTGCCTGCTTAGTTATACACTTAGCCCGTTTCTTGCACTTTGGAGGTGCACACTGCACACTGTATTGTTTTGTCATATGTTTGCAGAATTATAATTCTTTTCTTTTTGTATTTCGGGTACCTGCAATACCTTAGGTGGCTTTACATGTATTACTAGAGTGAAGGGTTAATGTTTATTTGCATATCATTACACTTAAAGCCTCATTACAGGTATGGCAGCAACGGTAAAAACAAGTGACATTTCAAATACCTCCTTTTTTAAGTATCATCTAATGACAGGTTGTGATCGCATGGGCTATTTGTGGCAAGCGGCTATAGAAACCACTTAATGAGTTAAGTGATTGCTATGTACCCCAAACCATAAATATTCCATACAATCTCTCCCTGAAATTAGATGGTTTAAAAAGAAAATAGAGGGATATTTAAAATACCAGCTTTATTTTTTTTTTAACCTTACCAAAACTGTAATACGACTCTAATGACCTGGTCCCTGCAGATGTCAATATGATTGTGTTTTCTTAGATCGAGGATCCCCAACCTTTTGTGGACAATGGTCAACAGTTCTGAATCAAATGAAATGGTCAGCAACATCTCTACCACGGTGGTACATATCTGCTTTCAGGTGGTGGTAAAATGATTGCAACCCAAATTATAAAAGTAACACATGTAATATGATAAAACAAAGAACATGCTATGCACAGTATCTAACTGCGATCTAGTCTGAAAGCAATTCTAAACTCATTGAATTTGCAATGGCTGCAAACCTAATTTGAGATTAAGATGGTGTTTACAAAACATGTTTAGATATGTAAGTGGCAAATGGGGCATTTAAGTACACAAGACCAGAACTTAAATAACTTTACTGGGGCATTGGGCATATTCTCCAAGGAATACTTGGGAAGCCTGTTGGTAAATGGTGCATTTGAAGCACATTAGGACAGTAACATTGGCCAGAAATTGGAGCATTTCAAAACCGCGGTATAGAGGGTACTTACTACCTTTGACATTTTGAGGAACATGTTTACGTTTTAAACATTAACAGGAAGTTCATTTGAGTTGAATGAAAATGTATGTAAATTGTCAAATCGCACACAAGTAGACATTCATTTAGCTAATTTGCCCAATGTCCAAATGCCTGATGGGAAAAGTACCAGGCAATGACAATGTATCCCCCAGGTTAGTGCAATGAGTATGGGACATATCTGTCAAAGATTGTGCAGTAGGGCATCTAACACATACTTTGTCTATGCATGTTATGATGGAACATTGTTTATGCATGCCACTTATTTGTCAATCAGTCGCTTGACGGCTGTGCAAGCGAAAAGAAGATGACAATCAACCAGGACACAAACATGGGCATGTGGGGCACATATGTTGCTGATGTTTATGGAATATCTTTAAAAATAAAGTGAAGGGGGAATACAAATACAAATCTTACATGCACAATAAAGACAATAGGAATGAATGTAATTGTGGGCAGTTGGGCATTCATTTGACTTATGTGCCCATTGTGTAGTTGCCAAGCTATTGCTAAAAGCCCTATTATGCCTCTATAGGGTGCTGATGGAGGAAGAGCCGTCGGTTGCAATGGCAGCTGCACCGAATAAGCACCTGCATAGCTACTGCCGTTGTTCCTGCCGTGCTGCAGCTCCAGGTGGTGCAGTGATTGAGTGATTGAGTTCTGCTGAGTAAGTCTGGCCTAGTAAATGCAGACTCATTGATGGGAGTTTTTCTGCTGATTACAGCAGTACTTGCATCGGTCTTCCTTGGGATTGCCAAGTTCACCTATTTTTTTACCCTTAGGTTCACCACAATTATCACTTCACCTGGTCAATGTAAATTGGAGACCCACATGTTGAAAGCAGTATGGCTGAAGAAAGAAATGCTTATTGCTTCTGATTCTAACAGTAGTAGGTTTGCGGTTCATGAGCCCCGCCTAACCTGAAGCCATAACAATCCACATCTGTACCTTCCTTCAATGTATTCTGTGTAGTTTACACACACGAGGCCATGCACTCTCACATTCTAGGCTTAGATTTATCAGATCATTCATACCCCCTACCTTTGACCCGCATTGATGATGCTTGCACAAGTAATATTTCATGTCAATCTTCCAGGGCAGACTGTTTGGACGGCTCTGCCACACTTTCATGGCTCAGCCTACACTACCATTGTTGTCTCATCGCTGCAGCTGCTCTCCCTTCTTGGACTCCACACAGTGGCACAGAGCAACTGGACAGCACCATTTTAGGGTTTTGATAGCAGCATGTGGCTTGTGAGCTACGCGTTGCGGATCACTGTCCTAGATTATACTTGTATGTCAGAATATAGGTTTTCTTTTATTGTCAGATGAGTTTACTACATTTGTTTTGGTAGTACACACAACGTATTTCTATTAGCTTCCTAATGTGCATTGTTATGTGACTTTCACATTAATTACAGTGATTGAAAGTATCAACTAGGTTGTAATTTAGCCATTTGAAGGGGTGTTAGTCCTTCCACTGTTGTTACTGTGTTTAATCGTTTATGTTTGTGTCCATTTTCTTGCTCACATTATTTCATTGATTTGCAAAGTATGTACCAAAACTATGCTAGATTCACTATTTCCATCTTGCTTAGTGTCTAGTAAGGTAATGATGCAGTTTTCCCTTCCATTCTGCTTGTGCCTAATTTATTCATGTGTTATGTTAGAACTCGTGTACATTTTGCCAGATCACCAGCATAGTGTTTTCAAAACACCAAGACTTGTCTAGAAACTGGCATATGATGCCACGCTCAGGGGCTGAAGACCCTTATCTGCAAGGGAAAGGAAAGGAAAGGAAAGGAAAAGGGTGAAACAGAGGAGGAAAGGGGGCACATATAAAACAAACGGTGTTTCAAAGTGGGTTGGGGAAGGATAGAAACAGTGTTTGTGATAGCTTGTTGTATGTGGTTCCAGCCAAAGTAGATGTTAGATCAGGAGTGCAGAAGTTGGGAGAGTAAAGTAAGAGGTGACTAAAGGAGAATTGTATATTTTCATGGGGCATTTTCGCAATGATAATGAGGTATTGCCAAACATAGGGCCTCATTACGAGTTTGGAGGCAGCCATGCCCTTAGCAAGGGCATGGCTGCCTCCAAACTCGGGTCCGGGTCCGTGGTCCCTGAATGGGGAAATACCGGGTCATTCCGACTTTGGAGGGCCCGGTATTTCCCCATTCAGGGAACCCAGAGCCGGGCCATCCCCATTCCCATTTGAGCCCCTATAGGGCTCAATGGGAATGGAGAGCATGCTAACAACGGGCCCGTTAATGACGGGCCCGTTGTTAGCATGCTTGTCCCCCCGCGGGACCCGCAATGGATGTCTGGTAAAACCAGACGTCCAGAGCAGGTCCCGCGAGGGGACCTCGTAATAGGGTGGTGCAAGGTTAACGGCTCCGGCACCTTTGCCGGCACCATTAACCCCTTAACGCCCTCCTCGTAACAAGGCCCATAATGTTTGACTATGTGATGGGCTTCATGTGTCATGTAATGTTACTAGGGTTTGTACAATGCACAGCTGTCATTTGCAGGATCTCTACGCACCATTTGGTTGAACTACCTCCTTTTTATAGTTTTGGTAAAAGTGAGTAATTGTATGCCAATTAGAGGGTTAGAACTTGCAATCTTGTAAGTGGTAGACCATGCTCTAACAACAGAGACATGTGGGCTCCCTTTAGAAAGCAACAGGTTTTCATTATGACATGTCTCTCAAAGGTGCAATGGATGAAGATGCATCTAGGAACTAGCAATGTTAGTGGAGACAAACAAAGCTGCTGCTCACTCTCTGGGTAATTTGTAATGAAATGAAGAAGGAAAATGTTTTTAAAACAGTAAAACACATTGAAAACTATCAATCCTATCTTTGTCCTCCCACTGTTCATCTCAGCCTTCAAGTTTGAGTATTTTGAGGCCAGAAAAGGAGCTATAAACGCACAACCTTCTGAATGGAAAATCCATGCTCTTAACCACTGATCTACAGCGTCGACCTTTAGAAGTCAAAGCTTTTGCGTGATGGCATGGCTGTCAAAGGCATATCGGATGAAGCTGCACCTGAAAACTGGCAATAGAATTGGGGACACAACATCTGCTGCTCACTGTGGGTCCTTTGGGATGAAAATAAAGATAGAACATGTTTTTTGTAACAGAGAAATGCATTACAAACTATCAATTTTACCTGTTTCTTACCAATGTGCCTCAACTTTCTAGTCTGAGTATTTTCAGACTAATGAGGGGGCTTGAACCGACAAACCTGTCACTGGGAAATTCATGCTATATCCACTAAGATACTGGGGCCACATTTTACAAACAAACCTGTTTTCACTGTCAACGTTATCATGGATGAAGGTGCATTTGGGAATAAGCAATCTTAGTTAAGATAAACAAATATGCTTCTCTTTATGTCATTTGTAATGAAAATAAAGATAAAACTAAAGATAAAGCAACGTTTTCATAAAGGTCACGTTTATTAAAAACTTAATTTATGTACCTACTTTCTCCCAGTGGGTGACTCAACCTTCCAGATTGAGAATCTTTCAATTAATGAGGATGCTGGAACTCGTAATCTTGAGATAGATAGTCCCAAGCACTAACCTCTGAGATATGAGCGATTGCTTTAAAATGAAAAGCTTTTTTCATTATGACATTTTGGTCAAAGGTGCCATGGACGAGGATACATTTGTGAATTCGCAATCTTAGTTGTGATAAGCAAATCTGCTGCTCACTCTTTATGTAATTTGTACGGAAAATAAAGATAACTTTTTCTTTTTATAACAGTAAAATCCCTTAAAAACAAAAATGTTACCAATTTCTTTAAGCAATCTACAGCTCAACCTTGCAGTTTAAGTATAGAATTTGTATGCAATTGAGAGGGCTTGAACTTGCAACCTTTTGATTGACAAAACAATACCCTAACCACTGAGCGGTGTGAACTCTCTCCAAAACACTTACGAGTATGGCGGTAGGGGCTTAACGGCACCATTAAGGATGGTGGTGCCGTTAAGCCCCTACCGCCATATTCCGAGGTCCCTTAGCGGGTCCCAGCAGGAACGGCTGGTCTGACCAGCCGTTCTTTGCGGGACCCGTTAAGGGACCTTGGAGCAAATAATGGGCCCGCAATTTGCGGGCCCGTTATTAGCGCCTTCCCCATTCACATTGAGCCCTATGGGGGCTCAAATGGGAATGGGGAATGGTTTACTGAATGGGGACTTACCGGGTCCGCATAGGTCAGAATGTCCCGGTAAGACCTCATTCAGTGACACCGGACCCAGACACAGTTTTGGAGGCAGCCATGGTGCTAATAGCTTCATGGCTACCCTCAAACTCGTGATGACCCCCTTAGCATTTTACATTATGATATGGCTGTTAGTAGTGTAATGGATGAATCTACATTTTGGAATTAGCATTCTTAGTGGGGATAAACAAACCTGCTGCTCACTCTCTATATTGTTTGCAGTAAACATTATGATTAAACAATGTTTTTATAACAGTAAAATACATTACAAATGTTACCTATTTCCTGCCAACAGATAGCCCAATATCCACATTTGTGCTGTGTCAGACCCTTGTTGGGGCTTGAACTTGTAACTTGGTTAGGTGTAAAACCATGGTCTAACCATGGAGTTATGTGGTCTCCCTCTAGAAAGCAGTCTTATTTCAATATGACACAGCGGTCAAAAGTGTAAGAGATGAAGTTGCATATAGAAAGTAGCAATGTCAATTGGGACACACATCTGCTGCTCACTCTCTGGATACACATTTTACTTACTTCCACCCAAAGTACAACTCATACCTCCAGTTTTATTGTTTTAAGGACAGGGCAACCCCATGCTCTAAACACTGAGCTACTGCGGCCCTCTTTAAGAAGCAAAGCTTTTTTCATTATGACATGACTGTTAAAGGTGTAATGTGTGAAGATGCATCGCTAATTAGCAAGCTCAATTGGGAAAAACAAATCTTTTGCTCACTCTCTATAACGTCTGTAATGAAATAACGATAAAACAATGACTTTCTAACAGTACAATGCATTCAAACCTAAACATTTTACCTTTCTCCTCCAAGTGGACAGCTCGACCTTCCAGTTTCAGTAGTTTTAGTGACTACAACCCATGTACTAATCCCTGAGTTATGTGGTCTCCCTTTCCAAAGCAAAGCTTGTTCATTATGACATGGCTGTCAAAGGTGTAATGGTTGAAGACGCATCTAGAAACTAGCAATGTTAGTTAGAACAAACAAATTTGATGCTCACTCTACGTGTCTTTTGTAATAAAAAAAAGATGAGACATTTTGTTATAACAGTACAAATCACAGAAAACTATCATTCTTACCTTTTTCCTCCCAATGTACAGCTCAACCTTCCAGTTTGAGTATTTTCAGACCAATGAGGGTGCTTGAAACTGAAATGTTGCCATCGGTAAACCCATGTTCACACCACTGAGTTATGTGGTCTCTGATAAGAAAGGAAAGCTTTTTTTAATTTTATTTGATTTTGATATGGTTCCAGAAAAGTTAAACCCTTCACAAAATATCTAAAAAAACATTAGCTACTTTAAGAACAGTTCAATCTTATTGCTCATACAATTCATACAGTGAGTACAAACAAGCAGGTTACCATTAAAACAAACAAACAACCTACAAATGTCAATCCTATAATAGTGAAAAAGAGAATCTTTCAACAGCCTGACCATACAGCCAGTAAAACCAATAAGGACACCACGTAAACAATTTTCTTTAGCACGAGAAGGTTTCAGAGAATTCATTTCCTCCTTCTAGGTGGTAATCCTGACTAAAATGAAGAGTGCTATTGTATTTAAAACATGTAATGTATCATAGGAAACCCTATACATGCCTATTAAACCATCTAATATACTTCTATCTTATTTTCCAGTAACCGAAATATTTCTTTTAGAACGGCTACTAATGCAATATTCAGAGAGAGTTGCCTGTTCCTTAAAAACAATTTCAACCTTATGAGACTTTTCCTATTTTGTAAATTGTCTAATTCCATATGTTTCTTTTTGGTTATTCACCGATTTAATAATGCTACAGCAGGGAGATGTTCATTTCCACCAAAATCACTTCAAAAGCCAGTGGGTCTCCCTATAGAAAGCAAGGCTTTTTTTTATTATGTCATGTTGTGAAAGGTGGCATGCATAGAGATGAGTCTGGGAACTTGAAACGTTATTTGGGATAAATAAATCTGCGGCTTACTCACAATGTTGTTTGTACTCAAAATAATGATAAAACAATGTTTTTCTTCCAGTCACATACATTAAAAACTGTATGTTTTACCTGTTTTCTCTCAATGGGTAATTACATTTTTCAGTATACGTTTTTTCAGAGCAATGAAGAGACCTGAACCCACAAACGCGCGAGTGGTCATTCTGAGCTCTAACCACTGAGTTATGCAGCCAGCCTTTCGAAAGTAAACCTATTATCATGGGTGCCAAAGAAGCAATGGATGAAGATGCATCTTGGAACGACCAATGTTAGTTGGGAGAAACATCTTCTGCTCACTGTCTTGGTCATTTGTAATGAAAAAAGATAAAACATATGTTGGTAAAAGTAAAACCAGACATTATTTCTCTAAATGTACAGCGTCATGACATTGAGGAAGTTGAATCTGAAACAATGTGACAGGAAATCCTATGCTCTAACCTCTATGCTATTGGGTGCACATTGATGATACAACAATTTACTCATTTGAGATGGCTATCAAAGGTGTCCTGGCTGAAGATGTATCTGGGAATTAGCAATCCGCTATTTGTTCTTTCTGTTTCAAATAAAAGTAAAGAAAACAATGTTTTTTTAAGAGTAAAATCCATTAAAAACTGCTACTAAAATCTACTGTTTGAGTATGCTCAGGCTAACAGGGAGAACTGAACCTGCCACAATGCCATTGGTAACCAGGATTTCTAACCACTGACCTAGTGGGTCTCCTTTTCAAAAGCAAGGCTTTTTTCATTATGACATTCTGTGAAATGTGCCATCCATGACGTTGCCTCTGAGAACTAGCAATGTTAGTTGGGACAAACATATGTGGCTCTCTCTCTGGGCCATTTGTAATGAAATAAAGATAAACCATATGTTTGTAAAAGTAAAATGCCTTACAAACTACACATTCCTTCTCTAAATATACAGCTCAACTTTTCAGTATGAATATTTTCAGTCCAATGAGGAGGTTGAATCTGCAACAATGTGTTTGGAAAACGTATGCTTTAACCTCTTGAGCTGCTGTGACTCTGCATAACTAGCAAAGCATTTTTCATTATGACATGACTGTCAAGGTGTCCTGGCTGAAGATGCATCTGGGAATTAGCAAACTTAGTTGGTATAAACACATTTGCAATCTCCTTGTTCTGACGTTTGAAATAAAACTAAAAGCAATATTTTATAACAAAGAAATCCTATAAAACAAAAACTGCCACCAATGTCCTCTCTATGGTCTGAGTATGCTTAGGCCAGTGAGGAGGCTTGAACCTGCTACCTTGCCAGTGGTAACAGAGAGCTGTAACCACTGAGCTAGTGGGTGTCTTTTTCTGAAAGCACAGCATTTTTCATTAGAAAATGATGTGAATGGTGTCATCCATGAAGATGCCTCTGGGAACTAGCAATGTTAGTTGGGATAAACAAATATGCTTCTCATTCGCAATGTCATTTGTAATTAAAAATAATTCTGAAGCAATGCGAGACGAAAATGTGTTTTTTAGATATAAATTATAGCCATAAACCCTATGTTTATGTATAAAAACACATAATATAATACATCGGCATAAAATCACATCATTAGAAACAATAGCACTAAGATTCATCACGAAAACAATTCATAATAATCATAACAATATCATACAGATGGTCCATCGAGCGGAGCTCTTCTTTTCGGGGCAAAAAGTAAATGACAAACACATTTAAAAGCACTAGTGACGTATCCAACTGATAAAAACAGTAAAAAAGCAGGACACTTTTGCCTATAGCAGAGTCCTTCAGAAGATCATAGAACACATGTTTACGTAGGTCATTGTAAAAAGGGCAAAATATCATCAGGTGAGTGGGTGTTTCGACAGCACCACAAAGGCAGACAGTGCTGACAGAAGACGTAGTAGCCCATCTGCTGGTTACTGCCTTAACAGGCACAGCGTTGAACCAGGCAGGGGTCCATAATGACCTATGATATGGGCTCATAATGAAATTGAGATAGGGCGGAGGGGGAGCGGTAGATAAAATTGTACAGTAGACCCCTAAGATCTTGTCTATTAATGGCCCAATGCACCAGAAGCAATGCTTTTAGTACTGAAATGGGAACCATAGCAATACTTGAGGGATTGTTAAAGTAGGAGCCTCCGCTCACAGACTTAAGGATCGATTTAATATATGCCAGCCACTCAATTCTTTGGTTTAACCCAAAGTTAAAATATGCTTCAGCAGGAATGTTGTCAAACAATCGGCATCCAAGCACCACAAGGAGTACCAGAACAAAACAAGTTTTAACTGCAGTGTGACGACAATAAAAGCCTGTCCCGCCTCAAGATGTGGAATGTAAGGCACAGTTGTTCTGGCACCTTCTGAAGATGGGAAAGGAAATCATTTTCCTCTAACTGAAGCTCTGTATGGTTCCCCGTGCCCCATAGTACACTGCCGTAGGTGGCCACCCCATCCACTTCCCGTTATAAGCTGTAAGCAAATCTGACACTGATGGATTATGCAACCTTTTCACAAATCTAAAAAGCCATCCTATAGCCTGTTTCATTTTTAGTCTCTTTGCATGCATGCTATCCTTTCATGTGAGCTGACTGTTAAAAATGATCCCCAGGTTTTCGAAGTTCTTGCAAAAGTCAATTTGTGATCCTGCAAAGCAACCCTAGGATCAGGCTGCCTACCCGATGAGGTTGCTTACGGGAGGGCCAGTGCCTTCTCAAATGGGAGCTGGGAGAGACCCAACCATTGCACAAGAACATTCTCACTTTGAATTATTAAAGAGAGCAACTATTAAACAAGCTACATCAACCTTCATATACATGTAACTGTTTTAGGCAATCATAATTCATGAGATGCTTACTTAAATTCCAGCGTACATCATTCTGCTTATTAATAAGACAGATATTTACAAACAAGTATTTTTATGTTCAAGTTCATATTTACTTGTTAGATTGCTGCTCATCAAGAACTCCACTAATTCATCAAAAATACTAAATTTAAAACAGACCCAACAAAATACATGTATTGAAATTCAAAATGTAACAATGTGTGCAAAGAGAGACTAACTCACAATTGTAACATAGAACATGCACTTGTAACTTAAAAAAGGAAATATAGCTAATGATGCCTAATTGATCAATTCAGCTGTACACCCATTATTGGTAGAAGCTGAAGGCCCCCATCACAATGGGTCTAGATAATAGTTTCAGTCTAATCTGACAGGTGAGCCATCGCGACTGTACACATCCACTTGCATAATTCATTTATCAATGTGTCACCTAAAGAGATCTAGCTGTCAGGGTCTTCATTAGCAACGTTTTAGCTGAAGAGATCTAACTGCCAGGCTTGACGTAAACCATACGTTCCCCCTTTTAAAAATAGGGTCAATAGTTCCCACTTTCCAGCTTTCTGTAAAGGAGCCAGTAGACAGCATAGCATTGGAAGGCTGGGTGAGGATGGGAGCCCAGGGCTGTACGCAGGAGGAGAAATGATCATTCAGCACTCCATGGGCCCTAGGTGCTTTGAGGATTTTTTGATGGCCAATCACCAATTCAACTTCCTGATTGGAAAAAGATTCCAAAATGAAACCATCAGGATCAATGTGAGTGGCATTATCACCATTGCTGCATCACTATATAATGGGGTGTAGTGATCTACCCAGTTTTGTCCCTTGATATGCACCTCTGGCACATCGCAGGAGCACAAATATAGACTATTCAAATTATTTGCGATGATATGCCAGAAGCTGGCTATCTCTCATTTTTACTGGCATCCTTACACAATGCTTCCCAGTGACCTCTGGCATTCTCCTGCTTCCTAGTGACTGGTTCCTGTTCATATTCTATTCATCTTTGTCTAATTGTACTAAGTTCAGACAGTTAACCCTAAGTGCCCCTAACAAGGCTCTCTTTTGCTTTTTACACTCGGCTGAAAGCCAAGACTTTACGTTTCCCAGCCGAGGGTGTTTTTTTTCCAATTCTTCATTCTAAATAATTCTCTGCATGATAAAATGAATGAAGAGAAAGCCCGAAGATCAAGTGCGGGCCATTAAAAAGATGATTACATTATGTATATTGAATTTCACAACTTCCCTAAGATAATCTATAGCTAAGTCCGGCCTCCAGCGCAAAGAGCGCCCTTTAGTACATTTTGCCAACTGAGCAGGAAATATTGAAATAGTGGCAATTTTGCCAATTTCCCATAGTCAAGTCAGGGAGAGTGGGTAATGGTCACTATCACAGCGGTCAATGATGTTTGGACTTTTGATATTTGTACAACTGGACATGAGAATCAGCATATAATCAATACTATTGTTGAAGGTAAAGGTACCAGCAGATGGTGATTGTAACCTCCCATTGACAGCGCTACAGCCTGATTTGGTCATAGTATCCCACAGCAATAAAGCTATATTTGAAGTACTAGAATCCAGAAGACTGGGACACAGAACGGAAAACAAGAACTCCTCCTCCCACTCACAATGGAGCTGTTCATCTGAACAACTTCTAAAATTAAAATCCCCTCCAATTAAAATGGTCAAATCTGATATGTGGCCACTAGAGTCAGGTTGACGTTAGCTGGCTTAGCACCATTTTTGTTATAGAAGTTAGTGGTGCAAGAAGAGAGTTGACGTTGAGGAGAAGAGATGGTGGGGATAGGGAGAGAGTTGAGATGGTTCTGAGCGGAACAGAGTTAATAGAAAAGTAAAAGGGAAAAGAAGAGAGCATGAGAAGTGCATGGCGAGGGTGCAGCTGAGAAGAAGCAATTAAGGGAACTTACAGACATGTAGCAGGAGGCAGCAAAGCAAAAGCTCAAAGTCACAGAGGCAACGTGGCTGGTCAATGGTTGTCTTCACCCTTCATTGTTCCGTCCTTAGCTGGGACGCCCCTGGCTGGATGCCCCCAGGAAGTTCAGAAGGGATGACACACGCTCTTGTCACCTGGTCTCTTAGCCCTTCAGTGGTTGGTCTTTCTGATATTGTCCCTGGTGTAGCCGGGATGAGCCAAATTCTTCCTGCTTGATGATCCCATAAAAGCCTCTTGTGGCCTTCAGCTGGATATAGGGCTGATCCAAGAGGGCCACAGGAAGCAGTGTCACCAATAGGAATGATAGTTGGGACATACAAATCTGCTGCTCAATCTATTTTGTTTGAAATGGAAATAAAGCTAAGAATGTGTTCATAACAATAAAATGCAAATACCATACATATTTCCCCAATGTACATTTCAACCCTCCTTTTTGAGCATTTTCAAGCCAATTAGGTGTCTTGAAGTATGCTCTCTGCCAATCTTTACCCCATCCTTGGTGGAGGTAGCAATTCTCCCTTTTGAAAGAAAAGTTTTTTTTCATTAGGACATGGCTGTCAAATGTGTCATGGATTAAGGTGCATTTGGGAACTAGCATCTAAGTTGGGCTACATATATCTGCTTTTTAATCTGTCATTTGAAATAAAAGTAAAGATAAAACACTTGAAAACCGAAACAGTTTTGATTGATTGATTGATTGATTGATTGATTGTTTATTTATATAGAGCCTATACACAAAGTGTTTCAAAGCGCTTCAAGGAGGGAGGAAACATAGGAAAATACAGTTACATTCAGTAAAAGTCCTTGAAACAATACAGAATGTGAAAAATAACTACTGTACTAGGCCTGTCGACATTTCTGATAGTGCAAGTGCATAGAACAAGTAAGGCAAGAGGTAATGGAAAAGAAGGAGAACAAAGCAAGCAGTAACATTACTATGTCTAACGACAATTGATGTAGTGCAGGTGGTATACAAGAGGATGGGTGGGAGGGGGGGTACGGGGGATATGAGTGGGGAGAAGGAGATGAACAAGGCACGCTACTGAGCAAATTTGTCGGTGACAAATTTAAAAGCAGGGGTGGGGGAGGAGGGGAGACAGACAAGCTGCTATCAAAAGTCAAGGGAACAGATGATAGGAGTAAGTGCTAGGAGGGGGAATGCTGAGAGGAGGGAGAAATAAGTAGGATGGGGAGTAGGAAGAAAGTAGAAGAGGAGGGAATTGTGGAGGGGGAAAGGGGTAGAAGGCAGGTAAGGGTGGGAAAGGGGGGTACACAGAGTCAAAAAAAGGGGGGAGCAAGGCAGGGTGGGGGCGCACAGACACTCACGGGGGCATGGGGGCACACAGACACTCAAAGGGGGGTCATGGGGGCACACAGACACTCACGCGGGGCATGGGGGCACACAGACACTCACAAGAGGGCATGGGGACACACAGACACTCACGGGGGGCATGGGGGCACACAGACACTCATGGGGGGCATGGGGGCACACAGACACTCATGGGGGCATGGGGGCACACAGACACTCACAGGGGCATGGGGGCACACAGACACTCACGGGGGACATGGGGCACACAGACACTCACGGGGGCATGGGGGCACACAGAACACTTACAGGGGTCGGCGATCCGGCGTACCGTGGTGGACAGGGGTAGACAGGGCCTTTGTTGAGGCCTTAGGTGGATGGCCGGCTCCCGCCTCCCGGTTGCTCTCATTGGCTTAACAAGCCACGTGCAACCAATGGGAGGGGGAGCTGGGCCAGACCACGAAGGCTAACAGTTCAAATCACAGAAAAAGTGCAGCCATGTTGGTAAGGCAAAGGCACAATGAGGCAGGGATGCAGGATCATACACGAGGGCACAATTAACACATAAAACATTGATGCGCTCCTCCCAAGAGTCAATCCACGACGTGCGCAATTATGCATTTCAAATTTAGATGCAGTTTGTAGTAATTTGTGCCGCGCCACGTGCGCTCTGCACAAAAAAGTCAGGCTTACCCCAGATGTTCAGGGGGTGGTGGAGAAAGCCCACAGGAGGCAGATGGACACCTCGGCATCAGTGGAGATCATCAGGTGAAGTGGCAAGGGGGAGTGGAAGAGCCTCGTATGGGGCCTTAGGTGGATGTTCACCTGTTTGTTCCCAACGGGCAGCTCACCCATGCGGTTGTTTCAGGCTAATTTACACATTTGAACCTGCAATCATGTGTCAGTTAAACCCATGCTTCAATCACTGAGCTACAGGCCCTATGTTGCTTAAATAATGTTTTTTCATTATGATCTGTCTGTCAAAATTGTCATGGATGGATATACATCTGGGAACTAGCATTGTTTATTGTGATAAACAAATCTGATGCTCACTCTCTGTGTTGTTTTTAATGAAAATAAAGATAGAAAATGTTTTTATATGAGTAAAATGCAAAATGTACCTATTTCTCCTAATGGCCAACTGAACCTTCCAGTTTGAGTATTGTTAGGCCAATGAGGTGGCTTGAACTTGCAAACCTGAAAATGAAAATAAAGATACAAAATATGTATTTATGTATTGTTTATTTATTTTTCATATGTACTGCGCCTGTACACAAGTGTTTCAAGGCCCAGCCATGAAAGGAGGGGAGACAAGGGGCCTCATTACACGGATGGCGGAGAACCATGGCGCTATTAGCGCCATGGTTCATGCCGGTAAAATACCGGCACCGCCTTGGCGGAAAGGGGAATTACCGCCCCAATCCAAGGTTGGCGGGGCGGTAATTCCCCCTTCCACCATTGCCCTTCCCCATTCCCATTTTTGGCCCATAGGGCTCAATGGGAATGGGGAAGGCGCTAATTACGGTACCGCAAATTGCGGTACCGTAATTAGCTCCCTGGGTCCCTTTGCGGGTTGGTTTTTAACGCCTGCAAAAAGCAGGTGTTAAATCCCCCAACCCGCAAAGGGACCTCGTAGTAAGGCGGTAAGGATTTACCGGTACCGGTATTTTACCGGTACCGGTAAATCCTTACCGCCATCCGTGTAATGAGGCCCAAGGTCTTCAAAGGAATGGTACATTTAGATTGTGCAAGTGCGCAGACATGTGTGGGAGGACAAGGGAGGGGAGGACATGTGTAAGGGTGTGGGGGGACCAAGTGCCACCAGTCAGTCAGAAGCTGGGGTAAGTGCTGAGAGGTGCCACTCTCATGGGTCATTGACCAAGTGCAGTAACGATGAGGCAAGTGCAAGGCCCAGAGGCAAGTGCGAGAGGGACTGGTGAGGGTGCCAGGGACCTGTGAAACTCTGAGGTACACCAGGCGGCCAGTCAGCGGGATGTGCGGAAAAGGAGGGTAGAACGGAGAGAGGGGTTAGCAGAATAGAGGGAGTTCTGGATTAGTTGCTGAGGGCGCAGGGCAGTGAGCCGCTGGGGAAAGGTAAGAAAAGGGAGAGTACCTCCGAGGAGGTGCAGCTGTTAGTTGGATTTTTTAGAAATGTCCGAAATGTGAGTGGAGGAGGATAGAATGGAGTCAAAGATGATGCCAAGGTTGTTTGCCTCGCAGGTGGGTGCGGGCACAGGGCCAGGGGAGGTTAACAAGAGTGAGAGTGGGAAAGCGGGAGCAGGGGTCCCAATCTCAGTCTTATTGGCATTGAGGCAGAGGTCTTTTGCAGCACACCATGATGGAATTGAGGGCAGACAGTCAGATATGAGTGAGGAAGAGGAGGTGGGTGAGGGTAGCCTGAAGGAGAATTGCATGTCATCCACATAACACTGGAAGTTAGAGATGAAGGTGGCAATCTCACGTGCCAGGGCAGCCGCTGTCATGATGCCTACCCCCGGATATCCGGATCGTGTCCATCAGCCCCGGGAGCAGGCATCCAGATACTCATTGAAACCCCAACAGCCCATGATGGGGGCTGTTTGGATTCAGTCCTGGTGCCTTAGGCACCAGGCTCATCATAGAAAACAGTCCTGGGGCCATAGGCGCCAGGCTCATAGACTTTACTTACCTTATGCAGACCATGCTGCAAATTAGTCCAAGCCAACGTGAGGCTGGATGGGACTATTTTATTACAGGGACTATTTTTCACTTGGGTGTGGTTCTGGGGAACTTCTTACCTGGGACTACGTTGCAGGCTATTTAAACCACGCCCGAACAGCAGCCCATGCTTCGCGTTATTCTGCATCCAGCAGCGTGACGCTAACCGTGTCTGCAAGTCAGCATCCAGTCTTCTGCCACGCCCGCCTCGAATCCGGAGCTCCTAGACAAAAGGAAAAGAAAGGAGAAGAGGTTAGATCACAGACATTATTTGATTCCTTACCTGATTCCAGACCCAGCACATCTCCGAGCCTGGAAAGGACATTATTTCAGCTTGTGTCGGTTCGCCAGCAGCAGCGCTGCGTTATACTCACCAGTCCACCGCATCTTTCGACTCGGCGCTGCCTCCATCATTTTCTTTGTCGAAATCCAGCACCTGGGGGGAAAAACAAAAGGAATAACAAGGTGAGCCGAGAAAACCGACAAAGACAATCTCTTTGCCACCATAGGCTTACCTGCTTTACCACCGGAGGTATTATTCTTTAATTCGCTGCATCTTCCTATGTCGCACCTATAAAGGGAGAGAAACAGCAAGTTAAACTCATGCAACTTTTACAGGACAGTGTTTGGTAATACAGACTCTTACCTGAACGCCATCAGCTGCCTCCAGGCAATATTCTTTTAGACCCAGCTGCAACCTAACGAGGGAATGGAACAAGAGTGAACATCAGACATAATGAACTCTTTGAACTTTATAGACACTGGAGTTAATATTCCTCCGGAACTCCTCCAGTACCTTCAACCCAGTGAAGTAACTGGTATCTACGCGCCCCTGCATGCCATGCAGGATGGAGAGCTCATCATTTAAAAACATAAGGTGAGATTACCAAAAAGGGATATCGGAGGTGATTAGTGGGGAGAATGAGAACTGTTGGGGGGCCATCACTAAAGTCCAAAGGTGGCTAAATCCCTTTCTCCAATTGCAGGAGATTACTTCTGCGAGTCCAGCAGACAAGATTAGGCAGGCCAGTCCAGACTGTCATCTCTTCACTACGCATCACGTTGGTGGAGACCGCAGCTGTCCGGGTCCGATCGACGCCCCTCTGGGAACCAGGTGAGCGTAACAGCCATGTAGACATTGAAGAAGCAGGGGGATAGGTTAGAACCCTGGGGAATGCCACAGGTTGAAAAAGTGATAGTAGA
Organism: Ambystoma mexicanum; assembly: GCF_040938575.1. NCBI lineage: Eukaryota > Metazoa > Chordata > Amphibia > Caudata > Ambystomatidae > Ambystoma > Ambystoma mexicanum. The sequence continues at coordinate 350,505,956 of NC_090922.1, forward strand.
GAGAAAGGACCCAAGTTCCACCTGGGATGGGCGGTCAGAAAGGAAGGAGGTGAACCACGCCAGAGCCTGACCTGTGATTACCAGGGTATCACAGAGATGTGCGATCAGGATGTTATAGTTTACCATGTCAAGGCAGAGGAGAGGTTGAGAAGAATGAGGACAGTGGGAGTGTTAGTGTCAAGATTTGAGAGCAGGTCTTCACGGGTGTTCAGAAGAGCAGTTTCGGTGCCTCTGGATGCTCTAAAGCCAGACGGATGCTCGTGGAAGCAACCAGCAGATTTAGTGTGGAGGGTAAGCTGAGAGATAGCCAACTTCTCCAGGAGTTTGCCGAGGAAAGGAGTGATAGAGATAAGGTGGTAGTTTGCTGGAGTTGAGGGGTCAGCACAGGGTTTCTTAAGCCGAGGGTGCACAAGGGAGTGCTTAACTGAAGTTGGGAAAACTCCAGTGGCAAAAGAGAGATTTCACAGATCAGCCAAGGCTGGAGCGAGAGAGTCAATATTGCCCTTAATGGTTTTGGACGGGCATGGGTCCACCTGTTTGGATGAAGCCTTTGTAGACCGGACTTGTATGGCAACCTCATTAGGTGTGACAGGAGTGAAAGAAGAGAGGAGAAGTGGTGGAGGGGCCAAGGGAGGCTCCAGAGGTGTTGGTTTATGATGCAGTGTGGAAGAGAGAGAGAGGAAAGGATGTCTTCAGTTTTTGCGGTGAAGTGTGAAGCCAGGGACGAGCAAAGGTCCTGGGTTGGTGTGACTGGAGAGGAGGCTGCTGCAGGATAGGCCAGTTCCTGACAGACTTTGAAAAGTTCAGCCGTGTTTTTTGATGCCGCGGAAATGCAGGCTTGAATAAAGACTCTTTTCTTGGAGTGGATGCAGAGTCTATATTACCTTTGGAGGAGGCGCGAGGCCAGTTTGTCAGAGGGTCATCTGACGAATTCCATTTCCGTTCAGCTGCTCTACACTTACGTTTGAGGGCAGCCAGATCAGAGTCATACCAAGAGTTTCACTTTTTGGAGGGCTTCAGTCGGACCCTCATGACAGGGGCAAGAGTATCAAGAGTGTTAGAGATAGAGTGATTGAAGTTAGCGAGGGATGTGTCAAGGTGGGGGTCAGCCGCAGGAGTAGGAGGCGGAGAGTAGGGGGAGGCACAGGCAGCCGCTTTCACACTTTTCATGGGTCTGGTGATTTTGAAATCGAGTGGCCGTGCCAGGTGTGCCGATGCAAGAGGAGAGGAAAGCTTCAGGTGTGAAGAGAGAAGAGAGTGGTCAGTCCAAAAGAGAGAGGTAGTGAGAGGGATATAGAGAGAGGGATGTCGGTAGAGATGAAAACATCCAAGGTGTGGTCCGTTGTGTGTGTTGAGCCAGAGGGTAAGATAGCGAGAGGGAGAGAATCGCATAGCATGCGGAAAGGTCCTGAGGAGTCAGTAGAGTCCAGATGGATGTTGAGGTCACCCAGCAGGAGGAATTGAGAGGAGGAGGAGGAAAGTAGAGAGGAGGACAAGTCAGCCCATTTCGAGAGGAAGAGAGTGGACTGTCCTGGTGGCCTATAGAAGGTGGTCAGAAGCAGAGAGGATTTAGGAGAGAGTGAGTGCCTGCAGACTAGGCACTTGAAGGAGGAGTAGGGCTGAGTAGAGATGATGGACATAGGTATCCATTCTGGGAAGATCATCAGCGCCACTCTTCCTCCTGTCCTCTTGGGCCTGGAAGCAGAGAGATCTTATATCCTTCAGGGAGGAGTCTGTCAAAGCTCATGATAGAGCTGTCTGTGAACCATGTCTTCGTGATGGCGAGCACATCAAGATCCATGAGTTTGAGGAGGTTGCAGATGTCCGACGAGTGTTTGACAGAGCGAGAGTTAAGCATGGCCATATGGAGCAGCTTGCCGTCTTTGATGGACTTCCGTGGGGGGGTCGCAGGGAGTGGTAGTCCCCCCCAGGGAAGGCAACAGAGCCAGAGGGATAGTGGAGGGTGGCGGAGAAGCCAAGCATGACAAGGGAGCCAGGACAATGAGGAAAGGCAAGGGAGCCTGCACGCAAGGGAGCCTGCACAGAGGAGGAACCAGAGACAGTAGGCAGTGGAGCCTGTGCAGAGGAGGAGGAAGGCACAGTGGGCAAGGGAGCCTGTGTGGAGGAGGAGGACTTCTCAACAAGGCTGCAAAACCTCATTGTTACGGTACACACACTTCTTAGGGTTGGCCTGCTTTCATTGGGGTAGTAATTAGGCATATTTCTATATTAACGCCCAATACGTTATATAGTAATGAATTGCCTCTGTGTAAATTGGCACTGTTGTACTATTGCTGTTTGAGTTGCTACAGTTGTCACCTCACAGCATTAGTACACCTTTGTATGTCAGTTTTGGGTATCAGAGTTTGCAAACAGTCGACCTATAAACTCATGGGTTTATAAAGGTGATCATTGGTAAGCTAGTTTGTGTCCTGAGTGAAGCTCAGCCTTAGTTCAGTGCACTCAAATTCATGCATGGGATACCCCCCACTGTTCTTATGAGGAATGGTGTAAAACTGAACATCCTTGAGCTGCAACTTGGTACTAAACGCATCTGCAGCCAAAGCACAACTCCCTATCTCCCTTGAACGTGCGGCTTTAGTCCAGATATGTCCCTCATATGCACAAAAGTCCTGGACCTCTGAAGCGCTGCTCACAACGATGGACCGGGAGCGTTCTGTGCACACAATTCTGATCCATCACCCCTCCCACCAAAAAACACTTTTGCAGTGCCCCCTGAATCATGATCCTCGCACATTCTGTGCAGCGTATATGGCCTCTCTGACCTACGTCCATCAATTGTTCAAGACCTGTTTGCTGATGATCCTCAGAGGTACACTTCAAATCTTACCCCCCAAAAGCATACATAGCCATACAGACCCGAACCCCCCCACTCCAGCATACAAACTAAGCATACACCATGCACCCATACAGACCCGAACCACACACCCTCCAACTCAGCATACAACTAAGAAGCATACACTGTGCACCCATAGAGATCTGAACCCCCCACCCCCAACTTAGCATACCAACTAACAACCATACACCATGCACCCATACAGACCCGAACCCCCAACCCCCAACTCAGCATACCAACTAACAAGCATACACCACACACCCATACAGACCCGAAACCCCACCTCCCAACTCAGCATACAACAAACAAGCATACACCATGCACCCATACAGACGAGAAAACCACACCCCCAGCTCAGCATACAACAAGCATACACCATGCACCCATACAGACCCAGACCCCCACCCCCCAACTCAGCATACAAACTTAAAAGCATAAACCATGCACCCATACAGACCCGGACTCCCCACCCCCATCTCAGCATACACTGCCCATACACACAAAAACAAACATACAGACAGACCCCCCACCCCTCAACCCCCGCATCTCAACATACACTGCCCATACACACAGAAACAAACATACAGACAGACCTGGCATCTCCCCACACCCGCATCTCAACATACAGGCAGACCCGACGCAGACCCGACACGTCCCTCCCACGACTGCCACACACACAGATTTGCATGTAGGCAAGGCAGACCCGACATCAAGCCTTATTGACCACGCCAGTCGTAGTGCTGGCACTCCATTGGTGCAGCACACACGCACTACGTGACTCGTAGGAACAACGCGGTGCATGTGCACTGAGCCAATAAGGGTCCGTGTTTTTTCCAGCTCGGAAGAATTATAAAGACTTCTCCAAATGGAGGGCGGCCGATGCTGCTTCCAGGCCGCCCTCCATTAGGAAAGTATTTGTTCCTGGCGGGCCGGACAGAACAGCGTGGCGGGTTGCAACTGGCCCGCGGGCCGAAATTTGTGCACCCGTGCTCTACTTGGTCATGAAACTCCTCAATGACTTCTCCATGTTTCGCAATATCCTCACAAAACATAGTAGAAGCAGTGGTGGACGGGGAACCAAAAAGAGGCCCTGGAAATAATGTTCAAAGTGCCCCATAGTACACATTTTCAGCGAGCCCAACGCTTTTCCTATGAGAACATTTAGAAACACCACACAAAAGAGGCCCAGGGTGCAGAGGCCTACCGGGAAATCACCAGAGTTTTCTATCCACCAGTCCACCCCTGAGTGGAAGGTGTGTGATCATATATGTATAGCATCTCATAACACCGAATTGCTGAAAGTCTACATTAATAAACCTTGACCTCATCACGGACATAATGAAAATTGAATGAGTAAACCTGAGAAAAGTGTTCTTTGCAGATTGTGTTATCTGCTTTTTTTTTAGTGCGGAATACATTATTTCTTTTTGATAAAATATTGCACGTCTTGAACATTTCGTTTGTCCAGCAAATGCAGAAAAAACGATATTGTACTAAGAGTGTTGTCAGAAATCTGGCGCTGTCTCGTACTCTTCTCCATGCCACAGTTAAGGGGCTAGCTCGGTCCTGCCTGGGTAGAAACTGGAATCCACACAGCACCCACCCACAACGAGGCCAATTCCCCGGCAGGCATGGGATTGCAGCAGAAGCGCTTGCATAACCCTCGCCTGCTTCGGCATCGATGAATTAGTACACAATACGCACATTCATCGAAAAACACAAATCCATTGTGTGATGTCAGTGGCAGAGAAGGCTGCGTAGGAGGGGAGTTGGAAACACCCTGGACCGATCTGCAGAGCTGCAACAATGCAATTACTCAATCAGGGAGCATAAGCCACACTTGTGCCAATCAAACGCCCATGAATCCGCCCACCTTTTCTACACACGTGAAAGGCTCCATTGTGTGCAGTAATTATACAGGGGATCGAATTTCCAAGGTGCTCAGACAAACCTTCATAAAAACCTGATTAAGCCAATTAAGCCTGGCTGTGGCCAAAAGCCGCCGAAACGTGAGCCGCTCTGTGGCTACAGTTTGTTTAGATGCTAATAGCTCATGTCATGACTCCTGCAGGGTTACAGTGTGGCTAGGTAGACAAGCAGGGTAGCGCCTCGATATGTCTGGGCGCTGGGGGCGAAATGATAAGCCAAGTGTGCTTCCAAAGGGACAGGAAACAGAGGAGCACTCCAGTGGAGCCAGCCCTCCAGCCAACCACACACCACCTCACCCCTTCACACTGTTCGCAATGTTGAGGGCAGGTTCCTCGAAACGCCTGTTTTGCACCAGGGGGTTTGGGGGTTTTAGACTAGAAGCACTCAACACAGACCAGAGTACAATTGAGGTGGTCACACCTGTTGATGATACAGGGCTTTGAGGAGGATTGCTTTACTGAAAGGATTTTTCCCGCTGTGGGATCACATTACATCACATTCAGAAGTGAAGAGACACAGCAATGCACAACACTTTACATGCAACCACGTATGGTAGATATCATTTTATAGAAGTGCTATCAAAACACGGGGCCCAGCTTTGTTTCATGGGTGAAGTATCTCAGGTTCTGAAAACTGGTGATGATGACTTTGGTCAGGTATCACCAGGCATCGCCATCCATGACTGTCGTTTGGGTTTTTCTAGGATTCCTTGCAGTACTGCTGCGTGCTGTAATTTCACTTACTGCATGGGGCAACCTGAGGGCTCTACAGCCATGTCGGGGTTGCCGCCGATTGGGGCAGTTAAATCATAGTGGACTTTCCGAATTTCAAAAAAGCTGTACGCAGAATGTGTTTGACTGCAAACTGTGTTTCTGAAATACCCCCAGTTCTGGTTTTGAATAATGTAAAAAAAATGCATATGCAGACCTGTTGCGGGCAGCAAAGCCTTTGAGAGAGGAGCCGTTCACGACAGACAAGAAGACAGGAAGCAACACAAACCTCTGGGTATTAAGCGCGTTATAAATACGCAACTAAGACATATTCCTTTAACAGCGCCTCGATGCCCCACGGGCTGTGTGAGCGCTTTAAAATGCAAAAAAAATAAAATAATAATTAATGCAAGCCACTGGGCATAGTGAGGGAGCCCTAAGTAAAGTGGGGAGTCCAGGAGGTTCAGCACCCAGAGAAAGTTCTTAAAATAATATGTTGAAATGGTGCATTTTACAACACACATTTTAGAAAAATTGGGTAAAAAGCCACAATGTAAAGTCGGTTCTCTAGAGTAGTACATGAAAAAGTCCAGTCAATGTCATGTCACCAACAACACATGTGAGCATTTTACAACATGTTGTCTCTGTCCACAACATATAGCAGCATTGTCATTGTAAGACACTTTCAAGAAACTACGCCTATCATACATGCCAGCATTGTCACCGCATATCACTTCATGAAGCCGCGGCCACAATCTCTGCTTGTATGGTAACTGTAAATGACTTTCATGATGCCGTGGACACCATCTATGCCGAGTCTCTGTAAATAACACCCGTGAAGCTGCAGCAAAAATCTATGGCAGTATTATCAATGTAAATGGCTTTCAGAAAGCTGCAGCCAGAGTCTTTGCCAGTGTGGTCGCAAACAGGAGGACGAAGCACACACACGCACAGATTCCAAGCATGGTCAGTCACATGTGTACTGTGAATTATAACTATGAAGAATGACTTTGACTGCATCTGTGAACCCACACCCTTACACAAAGTGACTGACATTCGCAAAACAAAAATACTGTACTATTAGAATCCATTTCACAACAGCAGGCTCCTCTGGAAAATAGAGATCTGACAGAAAGGTGTGCAATAAAGTCATAACCTTCTGGAATTGGGCTGCCGAATACCATTCACCCACAGCATACATTGAGGAACGTGATCCCCCCAAAAAGGAGGTATAGCGTTTTGTGATTGTGGGCAGACAGTATATTATTTTGAGAGCTTATGTTCCATGGAAAGGCTATCAATCACCTCTGGCTGGTAAGGAATGGATTGTAGTACGCTGTTGTGTTCTTGGCCAATCAGCTGTAGTGGCTTGTGCACTTTGCATGGTGATTCGCCCCAGCCTCTCCAGTGGCTTTTAGGGCGGTGCAAGGTAATGTCTCCACTGGACTTTTGAAAAATCTGGGACCAGACAACGCAGTTTAAAGCTGACCAGAGAAATAAGCTAAAAGTGACATTAGTCTTCCACTGCGGCAAACATGTTGTACCATAACAACACTACTTCTCCCGTGGCAGAGTGTGCTTCACTGGGACAACTGTACATAATTCATCATTTTCCAAGTCAAATGAAACTAGTTTTAAAATACAAAAAAGGTAGCAGGCGCCCCTCTCTCGAAAGAACAAGGCATGATAACCTGTTCAGTGGTTATTAACCACATTGAGAGTTCGCAGCCATTGCTTTTTGCTCACTGTACCTTCACAGATGGGAAATATCCATTTGCATATCAGTCTTTGTCCCACCCATGAGGGCAGTCCAGCACCGAAATGCAATGGCAATTCCTCTCTGAACAAGAGTACCATCAGCAACCCCATACACGTGTTTCAGCCTTGTTGGGCATCATCAGTGAGGTGAAGCTGAGCCTCTCTAAGCACAGTGAGCAGGGAGTCCACGTCTGGTTGCCCCCAGGTAACCTAGGGTGACCAACCCCAAGTTCCTTTCAAAAATACAAAGAGTAAAAGCAGTGGCTGCGAACTCTCAAGTGGTTAATAACCACTGAACAGGTTATCATGTCTGTTCTTGCGAGAGAGGGGCGCCCGCTACCTTTGTAAAACTATTTTTTAAGGAACCTGGGATTGGTAACCCTAGGTCTCCTGGGGGCAACCAGACGTGGTCTCCCTCTCACTGTGCTTAGAGAGGCATCAGCTTCACCTCACTGATGATCCCCAACAAGGGTGAAACAAGTGTATGGGGTTGATGGTGGTACTCTCGTTCAGATTGGAATTGCCATTGTATTTCGGTGCTGGACTGCCCCTGGGCAGGACAAAGACTGATATGCAAATGGATATTTCCCATCTGTGAAAGGCACAGTGAGTAAAAGCAGTGGCTGCGAACTCTCAAGTGGTTAATAACCACTGAACAGGTTATCATGTCTGTTCTTGCGAGAGAGGGGCGCCCGCTACCTTTGTAAAACTATTTTTTAAAGAACCTGGGATTGGTAACCCTAGGTCTCCTGGGGGCAACCAGACGTGGTCTCCCTCTCACTGTGCTTAGAGAGGCATCAGCTTCACCTCACTGATGATCCCCAACAAGGGTGAAACACGTGTATGGGGTTGCTGGTGGTACTCTCGTTCAGGTTGGAATTGCCATTGTATTTCGGTGCTGGACTGCCCCTGGGCAGGACAAAGACTGATATGCAAATGGATATTTCCCATCTGTGAAAGGCACAGTGAGTAAAAGCAGTGGCTGCGAACTCTCAAGTGGTTAATAACCACTGAACAGGTTATCATGTCTGTTCTTGCGAGAGAGGGGCGCCTGCTACCTTTGTTAAACTAGTTTTAAAGCTGTTCCTCATTGTTTCTGTTATGATAAAAATGCCATCGAATGGACAGCATGGCAGCATGCAATAAAAACCTTATCAATGTTTCTTTTATATTACGCCGTACTGCCTGAATATCTCGAGGGGCGGCCCTGCTAGGTCATGGGGCTTCTTATATATGCCTGAGTGAGACTCTCACATATTTCTGGACCCTGCTAAAGGCATCTAGGTGCTGTTGAAACATGTCAGGGTGCTGAATATGATCACATTTAATATGCCAGCCAGCTAGAGGTTATGTGTGTGCCTGCCAGATGGACTAGCGCACAGCTTAAATATGGAAGAGTGTCCCTCACAACAGCCCTGGTGCTGCTCTGTGTCCAGCCTGGCAGTAACACTGGTGGAATGACTAGGCCATTGTTGCTCAAACATCCCTGGGCTGGTAAAAGGTGCCAGATGTGTTACTTGCTGTGCTAGGGTTGCAGTAGGGTACAGCTTTCTCGCAGACTTCACACATCTTTATGGGTGAGACTTTACACAGTATAAACATCCTTTACTGATTTGGCATATTGTCACGGCTTAGACAGCAGAGCTGCCCTGTGAGTACGTATACCTTACATGATCAGATAACAGACCGTAGAGCTATTCACAAGGTCATACTGATACCCGGAGGCTGAGCCTCACATAGCAGAGTTATCTCTCTGGTTCCACAGATATGATATGCACAAGGCCTCAGACAGAAAAGCTGTCCCCCAACTACATCATGTATTTTACAGCCTCAACAGCAGAGCGATCCCACAGGTTGCAAACATTTTGCCGACTGTAGAGTGTCCTAACATTACATGTACTATTAAGGCACAGGTTTCAAACAGCTGATTGTTCTCATGTTGGACAGATCATGCAGGCCTCAGCCCAGTCCATGGATGGCGGAGCAGGCAAGAAGACGCTGGTGGCAGGGTATCTGAGGCCACCCGTTCCTAATTCCGCTCCCCCAGGCAGGAGTACATTTGGCATATGAGGGCACACAAGCACTCATAAGAGTTGCAACCCTCACGTGCTGTTCCCAATCTTCCTTTCCCCATTTCCTACACTTCACGCAGGGGTAGTTGGCAGGGCACTGCCAGCAGCATGGGCCGCACAAGCACTCGCTTGGAGCTGCAGCCTCCATGTGCCAGACCAGTTCTTTTCGACACCGACAAGACGTACTGCATTTTATTCCTAATGCTTCGACGTGGAGCGTGTCCAAATTCAGTGCCAATTGGGCTGGGATCTTCCTTTCCTTGCTGCAACCCGGAGCACACCGTTCACTGCAGCGGACCCGGCTCTGCAGAGGGCCTATTCATTATTTTATCTGCGCCATTGGGCAGCCCATGATATTTATAGGAGCACGGATAGCCACCACATTCATTATGTTTAGCTCTGATATGGAGCGTTTCATTTACTTCACCCTCGCAGCCTGGGAACGCTGGGGGTGCACAGGCCGCTGTGCAACCCCTCTCTCCTTAGGTTCAGTAGCTCCGCTGACAGGAGCACAGCACATCCATCCTCGGTTGGCCGGGTGTTGGGACTGTGTCCAGACCCCCGGCGATTCCCCTAAGCCCCCAGCACATGAAGGACTCACACACAGGTCCTTCTGGCTCGGGCTTCCCGGTAGCACTGACGCGGCCGGGAACGCCCTGTTTATTTATAATGCACGCAGCGGCATGCAACGTCATGCCACCACGTGCGCGTCCCGTCATCGGGCAGCGCCACACCAGGGATCGCCTTCTAGTGTCTATAGCGTAACACAGGCGGGGAGCAACACCTCACCTTTCCCCACAAATTTCTTGAGCTCCGACATGGAGCACTTCATGTTTTTATTACCGCTGCCAGGGAACACCAGGGCTCCCTGCTGTGAGCTGCAGGCTTACACCGCTGCTGGCAAGGGGCGGGCTGCACAGTCACCATCATCTTCTCTCCTCCAGCAAAAGATGTATCTATTGCGGCAGTGCGACCAGCCTCACCCTCACCGACGCGGCAGAGGCCCCTTCACCTCTTCCAATCATCTCCTTTTGCCCAGCAGGGCACACACACATCATCGGCCACAGCGGCATCAAACGCATGGAAGGAGGCTGCAGACGCAGCACTGCAGAGTGCGTGAACAGGCTACTCGTCGCCCATGTTATGGCTTGACCTCAGAGGCACGGGGTCCAGACACGCTTGCTGGGGCACCCAGCCGACATACCCATGTTGCAGGGATCACTGTGTTTGATAGTGAGCACAAGGTCGGATCATGGCGCACACAACCAGAGTTTCCCAGAAGGGGCTCTGGGACACGGACACAGAGTTGCCCAGCAGAGGCTATGCTAATTACAACGGGGGCAGTGTTGCCTTGCAGAGGCACTGCCATGATGGGGGGCTCTGCAGGAGCAGGCCCTCTGCCTGTGACGCAGCACGGCAACAAAGAAACAGCAGGCAGGAGTCCGATGGAGCTTACTGACGAGGGAAACCACTCAACTCTTTTATTTACTTGGTCACCTGGTCACAGACAAGCGACATTGGCATGATCCCTACCAGGGACTCGTCACAACTTATAGGGGAAGCACACCACACTCCATGCTCTCCTGGTCCAGCTGCTCACTCCTGTTCTGCAATTGCCGAGTGCCGACACCTGCCGCCAAATGTCACACTTCCTTCATCTGATCCCACTAAACAGCATTGTCTCCTTCCTATTCCCTCTGCTTTGGCTCGGCCAACATAATTAGCAACCACAAACAAGCTAATTCGGCAGAAGTGACTTACAAGACAATGTGCAGAATGTATTAATACGCTGGCAGTGAAAGCTGCATCTCGAGCGTATTAGTACATTCTGCACATTTGTAAACGTGCATGTGGGACGCAGCACGTGCGCTCTTAAATGCATGCCGATTTCTGATCCAGTAAGTTACGTTACTAACGTAGCCAATGCATGGAAATGTTTTAGTTAAGTTAATTACGCAGCTCTTATTCCTACGAAAGGTTAAGTTACTTACTTTACCAAAGCACTGTTTTCATAAAGTCAGCAACGATTAATACCTGTGTTTGAATTTTGTAGTGGAAAGGTTTAAATGTAAACCAAAACACTAAAGAAAAATCTATCTGTAAAAAGTCAGTAACGATTTCCGTAAAAATGTTTTAAGTCTAGTAGATCATAACTTGGTGGTGCTCATCGCGGGCCCCCACTTGACACGACCTCCCCCACTGTGGGGGCCCACCACTCCAGTATGCCAGTGGCTGAACCGAGTGTTCCACTATCCCTAAAGATGTTTAGTGGGGATAAAGGGAGTCTTTCTTCCTCCCAAAGTCCTCTACAGAGACAGCTGTGGGCAGGAGGAGGCAAGGGGTCCCCATGAACTTTATGACAACCAATAAACCTTATCACATCACTAGGAGTGACAAGGCTCTGAGCCAATCATGGAGTAGACAAGTCCGCCTGAGAGGTCCTTGTGATTCCTAGCACTATGTGGTCAGGCAAAAAGAAGGTATTGGGCTAAATAAATGCAACATGTTATTACATCAGTTAATAGATATCAATCCAGCGAGGGTGTAGAAGAACTACCACCCTAACCCATGCTTAGAAATATTGAGCATAGTTTTAGAAGACATTATGGTTCAAGGCCTGTTCAGGTTGAAGACTTCCTCAGGTGTTCAAGTCAGCTGAAATGACATGACATTTTACAGGGCATTCGTTTTCACTTTTTCCTTCATCAGAAATGTGTTGGATGTTTTACTGCTTTGCTTGTGTTTGGATCAACTGTTTCTCTTTCGACGACACTTAACCTTTTCCTAAACCGCTGATATTGATTTCTGAATAGCTCAACGAGGATTGATATGAATTTTGTAATAATGTATGCCTAGGTCCAGGTAGCACATACTTGCTACACGCCAATCATAGTGTAATAGAAAACTGCAAAAGGGATTTGGTTTGGAAAAAGACGCAGGGCCTAATTCACAGAAGCATTTCATAATGGCAACGCCCCAGTGGCAAACGCTCTGCGAATTAGGCCCAGTTTTCAATGCTTTGCTGACTGTGATATGTCAACTGATGCTGCCAACAGCACATCACAGCTCTCTTGCTCTTTCCCGCTCCGCTCCGTCCTACTAACCCATCCCATCCTTTCCCTCTTTCAGATCCGCCAGCGCGGCAGGGGGCCACTCCGGTGGTGATAGCGCCCGTTATGAACATCCTTTAACAATAACATGAACATTCACTCAAATCTCTCATGTTAGAATGGAGGTAAGGAGGAATGCAGAGCTGGCTCCCACTATAGTGGGCTTTCACTCCTCTCGGCAGGATAGCTCAGGGGCAACGTGCTCGCCTTGGAAACAAGACGACACAGAGCACCACAGGTTTGATTCCCATGTCCGTGCTTAGAAACCTCTGGGTATTAAGTGCGTCATAAATAACCTATCAAATCAAATCAATCTCCCACGATTCATGTGCTGGCTTTCAGCCCTGTCCGCGTTTAAGTCAAGGATGGAAACGATGCTGATTGCCTCCTGTGGAATATGTGTAACATGCACTTCTGAGCTGCTGACACATGATGCTAACGTGTGGCAGTTTGCTGACACCTGGGAAAGGTGAGGCAGGGGCGTGAAGGGGCTACAACAAAGCCGGGATCAAAATCTGCAGCTGCCTTCCAGATCATATATGCTAGGTCATTATTGCCAACTATGGTAGAAATATTAAGATAACTGGTTAAAGGAAGTGGTACAAATACCTTTAACATTAATTCAAAACATGCCAGTCATGTACCTTCCGTGTCGCTAATGCCACACTGAGTGTGATAGGTACCGAGACATGGTCCCGGGACTGCCTTGCCTAGGGAGCGAAGCTCCATCTCACTGATAATGCCCAATGAGGCAGAAACATCTCTGGTTTGCTTATAGTCTTGTGCAGAAGTGGTATGACCTAGCCATTTGGGCTGTACTGCCCCTTTTTGGATGGTTCCAAACCTGATTTGCATATGGCCTTTCCCTTCTGTAATAGCATGGTCTGGAGGGTTGCCCAGAATCATTCCAGAGATTATAATTCACTCAAAACCTTCCGCCCATCAACCTTCTGTTTTGCTCAGCTCTGTCAGATAATCTTGCGGGGTGCTGTGATGGATAGTGTAACTTAATCCTGCCATAGAAATATGAATCAATAAACCCGTCTCCCTAGAAATAGCCTACTTGTTCAGGGCTGATTTTTAACAGAATCTTAAAATTAGATCTTGGCAGGTCAGTTGCCCTATTGGATCCACCCAGCACAATTTAAAGGGTATTCAGGGCATCAGGGACAGGCAAACGTGTACCCCCAAACCAAAGAAATGAAAGGATCCAGGAATAACTGATTAACCCATACCCTTTGCTCCACTCAAAACCCATAACTGGATATGCTTTAGGGGCAGTGATCCAATTAAACATGGGCACTCTGATAAAGTCCCTTGACCCCCTTCATTTATGCTGGAATCAGAATAACAAATGAGCGGCAATTCAAGGGCAATATTCCCTGTATACTAGGAGGGTGTGTGCCCTGGCATAGCTGCAAGACATGCCGAATAGATGCAGCATACAGATCAGTAGTACACAAACCTAGCATAGACCCAGAACTGACATTAGCAATCTCACAGCCTCTACTACTGTGCAAGCACTAATGAAAGAGACAAATGGGAAACAACGAGGTGGAACACATGCCGATGTTTACAAGAGCGACATGGTGCTCAAATGTGTCACCAAGAGTGAGCCAGGCAGCACATGACTTTGTGCTGTTTAGTACTGCACATTTGTGCACATTGTTCTTTTTCATCCCCCTTATTGGCTTTCTGACTGACACATTTCTTTACACAACCTTCGGAGGTGCTGTTAACGTTTCACCACTAGGTGACTCCTTGACATTCAATGGAGGTTGGAGCACCTGCACCTGCATGTGCTGTCCATGCCTACAAACTCACTGCAAAGAGAAGGGGAGGGGCAGGGATCCTTTTGAGCACATAGCCATTCAGGTGCCCATAGTTACCTGTACCATTGTGGACACATGGTGGAGTGCCTTTTTGGGATACCCTTAATGGATTGGGGACCAACCTTTAAGCCTGGTGAATGCCTCATCGACTGTGTGAACACGTCATTAACTGGATGCCAGGGAATTTGTGCAATATTAATTGTTGCTTATTTATGATTTTTTGCTTTTATTCATTTCCGCACAGGTTCTGTAGACAGACATGATAACACTCTCATCAACTGTTGAAAAGCAATGTTCCTGTAGGTCGCTCTTCCAGGTAGCTGATCGCTTGGTGTGCAGAAACATAGGGCGCACGTGGCTCGATGAAATACCCCGGAGCAGACATGGAGGGGAGGTGAGAGTTGTGCTACAGCATTCTGGGACCTTCAGGGCGCGCTCCCCACTCGTCGCTTCACTCTGGCAAGGTGCAGCGCATTGCGGTGCATTGCAAATATCTCAGAGACGGTGCATCGTAGGGCCTTGAAATGTGGTTTTCAATGGGACCTTTGAGTTTTGTTCCGTTGCATCGAGAAGCTTAAAATTAGCTGTGTCTAGTCCTTTTACGACAACATTGATGTTTTGCTAATTTCAGGCAACAGTCTCATGTGTGAAGGGCTCACATCCTGGGGAAAGGGTGGCTTGTCCAAATGTCGTTTTCTGCTTTATATGTATAGAGGTTAATATATTAATATATTAATTTTTTTCTGTTATACAGTATAGTGTAAAGACATTACTACACTGTCAATGGAAGAGAAGAAAAGAGGAAATGCAGTAAATTCCCCACAGGTCACTCTCTCCGACGCAGTCATGCTGCCAGTGGGAGGTACCGGACGGTCAAATGTCACAGGGTCAGTATCATGTGGCTTGAGGGCAATGCTGTGGTACAGACTTTCACAGCTGAATTTCATTTTTCCCCTATTAGAGGTCTAAGACTCTTTCAGAATGCATGAGGCATATTGGCATGTGCTACATACAGAAAACATATCCTGAGCTTGTGACGGCCATTGGAAAGACAACCTTCACTATCGCTTTCACACCCTTTCACACCTGACTGATTGCTGAATCCTAGAGTTTTCAGTTAACAGTATTAGCTTTTATGGTTCAGTGCAGAAATAAATCAATTCTGACTGAGTTAGCAGAATGTCTAACACTTGAGTTTTCGAGGTTTGTGATGGTGTTGTCCTTTTAATGCATTTATTGTTTTTATGAAATACTGTATGGTATAGTGTAAATCCAATACTGTACAGTTGGAGGGAATAAATAAAAAATACGGTACTGTTGACACTACTGAGCACACTGTATGTTGTTGTTATTTATTTTTAATTGTTTTAATTGACCCCCTGCATCCTAGGTGTCTTTCATCATCTAATTTGATACGTTTTTGGTGCAGGAACATTAGCACAGGTTGCTCATGACTTTGGTCAGTATTTCTTGCTGCTTATTTATTATTTCTTTTTATTCTTTGCTCTTTTAACAGTGCCACTTATGAAGTAGAATTAATCTTAACCTCTGGCATTGCTCTGGGCAGGCGAAGAAAGATGGTCCGGAGGGTTGCCCAGAGCAATGCCAGAGGTTAACATTGATACTGAACCTTCCAGCCATCACCTCTTTTGTTTAGCTGCAGTGCAGTAATAAGTACACCAATTATTAATCTGAGGGTCATTCATTCATTTTGTCATTTGTATAGCGCCTTTCATCATAATTATGGTCCCAGTGCGCTGTTGGTTGAATGCCCTCGGGGAGTCTGGAGTCCAAATATGGGAACATTGGAAGGTGGTATTATGCGTGTGTGCATTTCAGCCATTAAAGTTATGAGAGGGTGGCCAAGAACCTGCTAGTCACCCATGTCTACATGGTGTGTGGATGGGTGTAGCAGAGATATGCTGTGAAATAAACAGAGTCTATTGTGTTTAAATGGATAGAGAATTATGTGAGAAGCTACAGTTCGAATTGTTATCGTTAAAGGTAACTTCATTCTTAGGCATAGTTGTTGTGCAATAGTGGTTGTGTTATACGTTAGTCCAGGGTGTGTGGGAATGAGCCTGTGCCTTCCGCTAAGTTACGAAGGTGTGGTGTGCGAGAGGAGAAAATGGGTCAACATCCCAAACAACAATGTCTACATCCTGGGTTCCATCTATGTACAAAGAGCAGTGATACATCTCACAGGTCATTAAGTGCTAAATAAATACATAATACTCACCCTCTCTGAGGATCTTAGAGTGATAAATTACCATCCCTAGTTCCTTCAAGTGTTAACAAGGCCCCCCTTTCATGTTTGCTTGCGGCGACAAGGCCCACCCTCATGTGCTTTAGGGTTATGTACATTACCGACTACAAAAGAGGGATTGATGTTCCTGATTGTCCTCCAGGTTGATCCGAATGGTTTTCCTAAGGTGCGTTTAAATGTGATGCATTGCCCACCCTGCAAGCCCATACCCAGCCCACTCTCAGGATTCTTATCATGTTCAAGTTACTGGATTACCATCTTGAGTCCTCTGTGCGGGGATGACAGAGCTCATGAGGGGGTTGGATGGGGCAGAGCATAGAAGATGAAGGAGAGTCAGGGACATGTTATGTTATGTTACTTTGCATTTATATAGCACCTTATGTACCATTGGTATGATCTCAAGGCGCTGGTAGGTTGAACGCCCTCGGGAACCGTAGTCAGTAGAGAGAGAGAGAGCCAAAAGGTGCTTGTGTGCACCGGATATGTGTGCAGCAGGTGTGTCCCTCATATGATAGCTGCTTCTTAAAGGTAGATGTGGTGGTTGGGAGATCAGGAGTATGTGTTCGTACTGGCATGGAGTTACCCAGATCGATTCTGGCTGCGTTAGGCCTGAGGAGAACGCCTAAGCTGGTGGGTGTGGAGCCAGCTGTGTTTAATTAGGATGATTGGGAGTATGTGGCAGGTGTTGGTATGAGAACAGCTATATCGAATGTGTCATAGTAGCGCTGTGTTCTAGTTGATTGGTGGTGTATAGAAGAGAGTAAGCATGATATGGTATTTTTCAGTAGGTGTTTGCGATCGAGCGCCTTCATGCTCCATGCATTCCATGCACTCCAGCCATTCCATGCACTCCAGCCGATCCATGCACTCCAACTGATCCATGCACTCCAACGATCTATGCACTCCAACCGATCCATGCACTCCAAACGGTCCGTGCACTCCAACCGATCCATGCACTCCAACCAATCCATGCACTCCAACCGATCCATGCACTCCAACTGATCCGTGCGGTCCAACCGTTCCATGTGGTCCAACCGTTCTGTGCACTCCAACCGATCCGTGCACTCCAACCGATCCATGCACTCCAACCGATCCATGCACTTCAACCGATCAATGCACTCCAACCGATCCATGCACTCCAACCGATCCATGCATTCCAACTGATCCATACAGTCCAACCGTTCCATCCACTCCAACCGTTCCATGCACTCCAATACATACGTACGTACTCAGGTCATCTGCTCTGCACATACGTCATCCGCCCTGCACACCCTTCATCCGCCTCACGCACCCTTTATCTGCCCCACACACCCTTCATCCACCCCACATACCCTTCATCGACCCCACACACCCTTCATCCGCCCACACACCCTTCATCTGCCCCACACACCCTTCATCCACCCCACACACCCTTCATCCGCGCCACACACCCTTCATCCGCCCCACGCATCCTTCATACACCCCACACACCCTTCATCCGGCCCCCACGCCCTTCATCCATCCCACACACCTTTCATCCGCCCAACACACCCTTCATCCACCCCACACACCCTTCATCCGCCCCACACACCCTTCATCCACCCCACACACCCTTCATCCGCCCCACACACTATTCAATAGCCCCACACACTCTTCATCTGCCCCACACACTCTTCGTCAGCCCCACACTCTTCCTCCGCTCCACACTGTTCCTCCGCTCCACACTCTTCCTCCGCTCCACACACTTCATCCGATCCACCCACTTCATCTGCTCCACTCACTTCATCCGTTCTATTCACGTCATCCGTCCCATGCACTCCGTCCGTCCCATGCACTCCGTCCGTCCCATGGACTCCATCAGTCCCATGCACTCCATCCGTGTCATGCACTCCATCCATGTCATGCATTTGCTTCATCTATTCCAATTGTTCCGTTCATTCCATGCACTCTGTCATTCCATCTATCCATTCCCTTCACTCTACCTCTTCGGTGCACTCCATCCGTATCATGTGCTCAATCCTTTCCATCTTCTCGATCAACTTATTCCTCTTGTCTACTTCGTTCCTCTTGTCCACTTTATTCCTCTCGTCCACTTCGTTCGTCTCGTCCAATTCATTGCTTTCATCTATTTCATTAATTTCATCCACTTTGTTGCTTTCATCCAGTTTATTCCTTTTCGTCCACTTTTCTACTTTCATCTACTTCACTCTTTCTATTTAGTTTATCCTTTTTAATTTACATTAGCGGTTATTAGTTTTTGATTTCTCGCTCGGATCATGATGCTGGATTGTCGTTTATGAGAAGGCAGCTTTGGGCTAAGGTCATTGATTTCTGTTATCCAGTATGACTTAAGAGTCATTTTTAGGGGAAGAGCCATGGTTTCAGTAATTTGCGGAAAGACATGAGGTCTTCAGTGAGTCGGATGTGGGGTGGAAGTGCATCCCACAGAGTCGGGGCGAGGGCTGAGGACGATGATCCACCTAACCTGACAGAGTTGGTTTTTGGTATGACTAGGAGGCCGGCCGAGCTTGATCTTAGAGTGCATGGAGGATGGTAGGGTTTTAGGTTGTCTTGAAGATATTGAGGTCCGGTTTTATGCATTGCTCGGTGAGAGATGCATAAGGTTTTGAAGGTAACCCTTCGGGCAACCGGAAGCCAGTGCAGAGTTTTGAGGGCTGGGGAGATGTGATCTTTTGGGCCAAGTGCTACTAGCAGTTTGGCAGCTGCGTTTTGTGCTCTTTGTAGTTTAGTTAGTTGGTACGCGTGTACTCCGAAGTAGAGGGGGTTGGCATAGTCCAGTCTTGACATGACAATTGACTGGACCACGGAGAGTCTGTTGGGAAAAGAAAGGTATGAAAAAATGCTCCTATGAGTTTTAAAATGATAGTGGCAGGACTTAGACACGTTGTTGACTTGGAGCGAGAGGGTTAGGTCTGAGTCTAGGGTGCATCCAAGGTTTTTTAGTGAATTTGAGTATGTGGGGGAATTGCCCATGGCAGATGGCCAGGGTAGCGGGTGTGGAAGAAGTTTGGTGTTGCCACATACCATGATTTCAGTTTTGGAGGGGTTTAGCAAGAAGTGGTTTTTGGTCATCCAGTGATCTATGTTGAGGAGGCAGGAAGCGAGGTCAGGTTGGCAGTTGGGTTTTGAATTCAGGAGTTTTAGGATTAGTTGTGTGTCATCTGCCTAGTTATAGCACAGGATATTGTGGGAGCAGATTATTCGTGGGAGGGTGGACATGTAGAAGTTAAACAGGTGGGCTGATAGGCATGCTCCTTGTGGAACTCCAGTGTTGACTTGTCGGGCGTGGGAAGCATAGGTGGAGAGTAGGGTTATTTGGTTCCTATTGTCGAAGAAGGATGCTATCCATTTGAGAGTGTTTCCACGGATTCCTAGGGAGTGGAGGCGATCAAGGAAGATTGAGTGGTTGATTGTATCGAAGGCGGTGGATAGGTCAAGAAGGATTAGTGCAGCGCATCCCGCAGAATCAGCAGTATTTTTGAGGTCATCCCAGATTGAGGTCAGGGTGGTTTTGGTTCCGTGTCGGGCTCTGAAACCTGATTGAGTGGGGTCAAGGAGATTGTTGGCTTCGACAAAGGCATTTAGTTGGGAGTAGGCGGTTTGGTCAATGAGTTTGGCGAGGAACCTGGTGTTTGAGATGTGGCGGTAGTTCTTGGGCCCGGGAGGGTCGAGGGAAGGTTTTTTTAGAAGAGGTTTGACATGCGCCGTTTTGAGTGCGTCGGGAAAAATTCCTGAGGAGAGGGAATCATTTATGATGGTTCTTGCATGTTCTCCTGCGCAGGTAGAAGCGAACATTTGTTAGAGGGTTGTGGCTGGGCAGCGGTCGAGTGGGAGATGGATGGTTTGCGAGCAGAGAGAAGTTTGAGAAATTGGTCAGTTGATATTGGAGTGAAGGAGTCGAAAGTTGGTAGGCTAGCGGTTGCAGGTGGTGGGATGGCAGGTAGGGTGGGTGGATTGTGTGGTGGGGATAATAGAGCTAGTTTGTTGGTTAGCAAGTTTGTTCTTTCGAGAGCTGTGGTGTAAAAGTGAAGAGAGAGTGAGTCGCATAGTGATTGTGAGAGGGTGGGAAGGGTGGTGGTACATGAAGGTTTGGTGAATTCGGAGATGATTTTGTGAAGTTCTTTGCGGGATTTTTACAGTTTAGGATTTGGGAGTTGTAATGGGCTTTTTTAGCTTTCTGGATTTCGACCTTGTAGTGACGATGGTGCCGGGCCAAGGTGGATCTGCTCAGGGCTGTTTTGTCTTTCCGCCATTTGCGTTCTAGGCATTTATATAGCTGTTTAGTGGTCTTCAGTTCTGGTGTGAACCATCTAGGAAATTGGCCCTGGCGAGCTGATGGTTTACAAGAGGGGGTGAGCAGGATTAGAGAGGAGTTGAGCCAAGAGTCAAAGGCATCGGAGGTTAGTTGTTCATTGGGTAGGCGGGTCGGGGGAGGAGACTGAAGGAGTGCATCGGCTAGGTCGGGAAGGATCTTTAGTTTCTTCCAGCATTTGCGTAGGTTCAGAGGTTCTGGTTTGGGTAAGGGGAGCGGGATGGGTGAGCGAATGGTGAAAGAAATAATTAAGTGATCAGACCAGATGATAGGGGTGGGGGGGTTTAGATGTATCAGGTTGTGGGAGCAGACGTTGGCATCAAGAGTGTGTCATTTATAGTGCGTCGGCCCGTTTATGTGGGTATGGAGGTTAATCGCGTCTAGGCCGTCAACCAGAGAGTGGGTCATAGGGTTGGTGGGGATGTCAAGCCATATGTTGAAGTCTCCTAGAACGGTGAGGGTGGGATGGTTTAGTTGGAGGGTGGCGATAAAGTCGCAAAGGTTGTTTGAGAATTGTCTATCGTAGCCTGGGGGTCTGTAGATGATTAGGAAGCTGTGGGAGAACGAAGGGGGGAGGGATAGTTTTACGAGGAGTGATTCACAGGAAGGAATGGATGGCTGGTTGTCGATGACTGAGGCGTGGAAGTGAGACTTGAAGGCGATTGCTATTCCTCCTCCTCTAGAGGGACGGTTCAGTGGGATGAGGGAGTAGTCTGGGGGAAAGGCTTCGTTGGCGATAGGGGCGAAGTCGTCAGAGAACCAGGTTTCTGTGATAAAGACCAGGTCCGGTTTGTCAGAGGCGAGGAGGTCAAAGATGCTGTGTCTGTTTTTTGATACAGATCGGGCGTTAAAGAGGATGCAATTTGCTTCGGTACAGGAGGATGATGAAGGAGTTGCAGGGGTGGGGCGTGGGAGGGGAGAGGTTGGGAAAAGGGGAGTGTGCGAGTGGGGTGACTGCTGGATGGAGCTAGTGTGGAAGGGGTGGAGTGGGAGCTGGGAAGGGGGGCATCAGGATGTGGGAGCCACATTTTGAGGGCTTTCTTAAAGGCCTGGTGATCCTGTATGAGGCGGAGTGCAAAGGGGAGGGAGTTCTAGAAGGTGGGTGCAAGGACAGACATGCAAGTGGAAATTTCGTGCATGTAGTACTACTCTGTAAATCATTCCCAAGTGTTTAAAATGGGTGCCACTGATTTGCTTAGTAGTACCGCCTAGATCATTTCTAATGTTGCAGACAATTAAAATGCCCTTTGCGTATTTGGCTATGCAACCTGCAGGTTACACACAAAGATCTCTTCAACAGACACTCAACTGACAAAACTCCCTTATAAACTTAATTTTCCTTAAGAATCTTCAGTTCATATTTTGGGGAAGTTCGCGACTACTCCACCTAGTTCACCCACAGTCTAGTAGGGACACTGGCAGTTTTCTTCTTGTGGAGGCAGAAAGGACCTGCTCTGAAACTTCCATTCATAGCTCCCAGCCAACAGAAGGTATTCTCAAGGCAAGTGGAAACATTACCCACATTAGAGAGACTCCCCCCAACCTCAATCGGAAAATCCCCTGGTGTTTTTTCACTGTTCCCACCCTCGGCTAATTGTGATCGGTGGCCTTCCGCCATTAGATTTGATTGCACAGTGCACCTGGCAACGTGAAAGCAAATGGAGCAAATTCACATAATCACCCTATCTTATAAACTGACTCTCTGCTCAGACTCTAGCTACGAAGGCAGAGTATACAATACTTCCACAAAACTCTGCGTATCTCTGGACACTGCGTTTAATACACGCAGCTTTTGCACCCCCAAAGCACTTTCCAAAGAGCCGGGGGGGTGGGAGGTATGGGGGGGCAGTGAGTGCGGCCGCTACCCCCCCACACCCATAACACCTGGTGCCCTTTAACCGCCCCACCCTGAGGCTAGTGCCCTATCATCCGCCCCCCCCAAGCCCCCTCCACCCACCCGGCTCCAAAAGATGGATCAGCTACGCAGTGTGTTTATTTTATTCATTCCACTGAAACGAGCGAGCAGGCAAGCATCTGAAATGAATATGCGATGAGTCTTGGCGCTAGCCAGGTATTGTTTACAGGCTATCTGGTTACGATCTGCCGTTCTAGGAACCGACTGGTCGCGCGCTCTTCCAGGAAGGGCTGGTTACTATATCAACAATATAGGCTTGCTGTTTGGAAATGAAGGCCAGCGTGCTGATTATTCGTCCAGATGTCGGCGGGCCCCTTCAAAGGAAGCAGAAGAGATTTTTTACACATGTGCAAAGACCGGCGAGGAACTGTGGAAGGGGGCTTAACAAGGGGTTTCCACAGAGGGGCATGGGACTAGCTTAGGGTGGCATATCGCCTAGTGGCCACGGTGTCAAAGTGCACCAGTCGACAGTCAAGCTTTATGCTTGGCAATTTCCTCGTAGAACGGACTAACATTCCTCCTTAACGTATTGATTAGCATTGTCAATGTTTAGCCATTCATTAATTCATTGATTCCTTAGCTTCCTTAGAGCGCAATGATAGTCTTTCGAAAAACAATATAAACATTACATCCTAAACATCTAGGCCTGATTGAGTTAGGTTTATGCGGAAAAAACATCCCAATACTCAGTTATACTGTGATGTCAATATACTACTTCAAAATATCAAATGTGAACTTGTCACATTAAATACAAATAAGATGTCGCCTCCAGAAATATACGTTTATATGTTTCATTCTACCCTTATTCACCCATTTCCTTGCTATACGCTTCGTCCATTCAGTGTTTACTTTTCATTCTTACCTTTGCAGTGAAGGTTGCTGTCACGTGTCAGTGTGGCAGATATAAATGGAATCACCTAATTCAGCAAATCCCTCTGATTTAATTGGACCAGCTGTTTGTCCACTTCTTTTGATGTATTTTATTGTCGAGCATTGAATGATCCCATTATGTAAGATTGAGGCAGCGCGCGTGCCCACAGGATATCTCAAGGCAGATTGAGAAGCCGCGGTGTTGGGCCACATCTGTGCACTGGTTTTGCGCTCGTAAAAGCCGGCAAATCAGGGCTTGCTGTTGATCAAGAACATTGCAATCTGCAATTAGCTTTGCTGATTTCACTGCTCAGGTTGAGGCCTGCTACCTGTATCAAGATAGGGTAACCAGATTTTCAAAACAAAAAACCGAGACTGCCAACAACATAAAAGAGGGACTACCCCATTGCAGCCCACCAATTACCGGCCCTCACCCAACATGCCCCACAACCACCACCCAACCACATTTCCAGCATTTCTCCTTTCTATAAACTGTATATCATCTCATTTGTGCAGTTTTGCCTGTGAATCGTGGCATGTTAATTCAAAACGAGCGTTTGCTCCTATTGATATTACATGGCTTGCTGTACAATAATTTCCAAGCCAGTCCCTGTGGCACAGTCAGTAAGTGTTGAGACTTGTACCTAAGAGTGTGGGGGGTTCGAGCCAAACCTCCAACTTCAAAATTCTGAAAGTGTTGTGAAAAATGATTATGGTTTTAATTACCGTAGTCACCCAGATGTCTGGTCACCCTATCTAAAGAGGAATGGGTCTGGACCACAACCTTCGCTTCATCACAAGAAATGCCTGATTTATGGAAAATTGTGCACCTGTGCAAAGCGACTTTTCACTAGTGCAAAGTGACTTTGTACTGCCAACGCACATCCTGATTCATGGAACAGTGCAAAGTGTATTTTTGCAGTGCAATGTCAGCAGGGACCGCATTTCACCAAAATGCCAGGGGTAGCGTAAGTGACATCATGATGATTATGCCGCTGCAGGGGCATGCACTACTGCAATTGAAAGAAGTAAATATGTTTTTCAATCAACGCATACATCGTAACATAGAGAGAAGGGGACGGTGCCTGGTCCACAAATATACCAGCCACCAGTGGTGGTGGCTGGTGAGTTGTTTTTCTGGAGGGGGAAATATTTGCCACAAATATGTAATTGCGACTGAGCATAGAGAGGGAGTCCAAACTAAAGAAAATAGGTTGGGCATATGTGGGGGGATTCTTCTCCTTCCCCAGAGTAAATGTTTGAATAATAGTTTAAAATGGTGCATTACATAGCACACTTTCTGGTAAAATTTGGGTAAAAGGACAACAATCTGGGTAAAAGGACAACAATCAGTTTTGTAGGGTGTAGGGTAAATCATGAAAAAAGTACAATAGATGCAAGTCACCAAAAGTGCAGAGGCCATTTCCCAAAGCATTATCATGCTGGTCCCTGCAATATATGCCAGTATAAAAAAACATTTGTATGCTGGCTATGCCCATACATTTCCATTCTGGCTCCACCAAAATATGCTAGCATCCCCATATAATACCTTACTTAAGTTCGCTTTAAGATGTTTTTCTACAGTATTTATTTTTTTATTTATGTTATTCACATTTGTAAAGCGCACAGCAGCCCTTAGGCATTGTGGCGCTGTTTCAGAAGATTCGATCTTGGTTACATAGTACAGAACATAAGGAAATGCATACAGTACATACTTAGTTACAGAAATGTAGAAGTTAGAGAATCAGTAAAGGAGGGGTGATAAGGCAAGAAGAGCAGGAGGTTAGCTGAAAAGGGTGGTTTTTAGAGCTTTCCTGAATGCTCAGAGGGATGGTTCCGTTCTAAGTGAGTTGGGGAGTGCATTCCAGAGTTGAGGTGCAACATGGGGGAAACCAATGCCCCTGGCTTTGGTTCTTTTTTTGGTAGGGATGCAAAGTTTGTTGGCATGACAGATTCTTTTCGGGCGAGTGGATACATCTCATGCAATGGTGTCGGAGAGGAAGGGTGGGGCACTGAGTGTGAGACACTTGTGTGTGAGTGTGAGGGTCTTGAAAGTGATCTGGTCCTTCATGGGAAGCCAGTGCGCATCACGCCTTGCTTGAGTGATATGGTCCCTTTTAGGTATGTTGAGAGCAGCTAAGAGCATTGTTCTGGATAACCTGGAGCCGGTTTAGATTTTTAGTAGAGGTCCCTGCAAGGAGGACATTGCAGTAATCTAGTTTTGCTACGATAGTAGCTCTGGCGATAGCGAGGCAGTTTTGTTTGGAAAGGTAAGGTTTAACCTCGTAGATGAGCTTCGTGGTGTGGGCAGAGGCTGAGGCAATGGCGCTAACCTGACGTGTCATGGACAGAGTTGAGTCTAGGTAGACACCTAGTGTCTTGACTGATGGAGAGACAGGGATGATCAAGTTGTCTGTGGTAAAGTTGCAATATTGTTGGTCAAGTTTAGCTAAAATCTCTTTGGGGCCGATTATAATGATCTCGGTTTTATCACCGTTTAGGCACAGCCCATTTGTGGCCATCCAGGCTTGGATGGTGCTGTAGATTAAGTGGAGTGCTGCCATGTCTTGGTCGTAGGAACCAGAGAGGGGCAGGAGTACCTGTGTATCATTGGCATAGTTAGTGTAGGCTATGCCGAGTGAGTCCAGTTTGTCGAAGAACAGTTTGCTGAACAGGTTGTAGAGAGTGGGAGCTGTGCAGGAGCCCCGTGAGACTCCACAATGCATGGTTGTGGGAGCTGCATTTGCCTGGCTGGAAAACACTTTCATGGCTCTTCCATTTAAGAAAGAGGTAATCCATGTAGAGGCCTCGTTGGAGAATTGGGCTGAATTGATGAGGTGAGAGGTGAGGGTCTTGTGGTCTACGAGATCAAAGGCAGCCAAGCGATCAAGGAGTAGAAGGAGAGCCAGCTTGCCGTTGTCCATAATTGAGGTGATTTGATTTTTGAGATCAAGGAGGGCAGTTTCAGTGCCATGTCCTTTACGAAACCCTGATTGCCTCCTACCGAGGATATCATTAGTCTCAAGAAATAGTTGGATTTGATTAAGCGCTGCTTTGTCCAAAAGTTTTAAGAGGAAGGGGACTGTGGTGATGGGTCGGAATCATTACTGGCACTGTGCACAAAACTGGCTCTGCCAATATATGCCAGTACTCCTATGTAAGTACATACTACATTGGTTTGGCCATTCAAAGTGACATGTCACAATACGAAAACCTGCCCAAACTGGTTCCAATGCAAGCCAGTCTACACCCATAAACACACTTATTATGCTTGATTCATCATAGATGCTCAGTTAATAAAAAGTCATGCTACAGTGAAGAATATACAGGCCGCTACACCAAAACATCAGTCTAGCGAGGTAACAGTACTTATCATGCTTGTTTTTTTTTAAAGATACAGAGTAATAAATGTCATGCCACAGTAAGCAATGATTGGACTAACTGCACCAAAATGCCAGTCTAGCCAGCGAATGGCACACATGAATATGCCTTTGCCGAAAAATACCAGTAACACATGCAAAGTCAATAAAGGATGTGGCAAAAATGGTCCAGTCTCCCAGGGCCTTACACACGCATGCATTCCCTTTCACCCACTGGTCAATCACCCATCCATCTCCTCTCGCACGCACTCACAATGGATTCACCACACAGGCACACACCAAACCCCACCCAGAACATTCAAACACACATTACCACATGTATGCTCATTCACCAACCAGTCACTCACTCACACCTTCTCTTACATGCACTCAATGCATTCTCTTCACACCCACCTACTCAGAACATTCAAAAACGCACCATCACATTTATGCTCATTCACCCACCAGTCACTCAATCATACAGATTTTCCTACCTCCACCCATTGCATTTTGTACACAGACACACATCCACTTACCCACCCAGAACATTAAAACGTACACCATTACATTCCTACTCATTTACCCACCAGTCACTCACACACACACATTATCTTACATCCACACATTGAATTCTCTACACAGACACTTACCCATCCTCTCATAATATTCAAAAACACACATCACATCACTTCTCATTCACCTACCAGTTACTCACACCTTCTATTACATCCACTCATTTCATTCTCTACACAGGCACACAACCACCCACCCACCCAGAACATTCAAAAACACACATAACATCACTTCTCATTCACCCACCAGTCACTCACAACTTCTCTTACATCCACTCATTGTATTCTCTACACAGGCCCACGCCCACCTACCCACCCATACATTCAAAACACACATCACATCACTTCTCATTCACCCACCAGTCACTCACTCACACCTTCTCTTACATGCACTCTTTGCATTCTCTACACAGGCACACACCCACCTACCAAGAACATTCAAAAACACAACATCACATCCATACTCATTTATTCACCAGTCACTCACACACACATTCTCTTACACCCATGCATGAATTCTCTACACAGACACACACCTATCCACACATTGCATTCTCTACACAGGCACTCACCCGCCCACCCAGAACATTACAAAACACATATCACATCACTTCTCATTCGCCCAGCAGTCACTCACACTTTCTCTTGCATTCACTCAGTACATGCTCTGCGCAGGCACACACCTACCAGAACATTCAAAAACACACATTACATCACTTCCCATTCACCCACCAGTCACTCACACCTCCTCTTACATCCAGTCATTGCATTCTCTACACAGGCACACACCCATCCACCCAGAACATTCAAAAACACACAACTCATCACTTCACATTCACCCACCAGTCACTCACACCTTCTCTTATATCCACTCCTTGCATTCTCTACACAGGCACACAACCACCCACCCAGAACACTCAAAAACACACATCACATCACTTCTCACTCACCCACCAGTCACTCAGACCTTCTCTTACATCCATTCAATGCATTCTCTGCAGAGACACCCACCCATCCACCCAAAACACCCAGAAACACAAATCACATCACATACCTTTTCATTCACCCACCCACCAGTCACTCACACCTTCTCTTACATCCACTCATTACATTGTCTACACAGGCACACACCCACCCACACAGAACATTCAAAAACACACATCACATCACTTTTCATTCACCCACCATTCACACACAAACATTTGACATGCACTTCATACATGCACAACACACACCAGAGTACAAAAATAAAAGCCTGCTTACCTTTTTCTTGCAGCTTCGGTCAGTACTCCCAGGCCCCCTTTGGCTCCTCCGTGCTGCTCACAAGCAGTAACTAGGAAGTTGCAAGAGCTTCCTGGTTCCTGTATATGAGCTGCAAGGAAGCAGAGGGAGAAGAGGTTGGAGATGAACGTGGCATGAGACATGTGCCACATGTCACGGTCAGCTCCAACACCCAATGAGTTGCTCCCTCGCCCAACCTTCACCCTGATGGATGAGGACTGGGCCATCAACCCACCAGACCTGGGGTGGCGGATCTCCCCGAGCCGTGGGAGGGCCCGCTACACCAGGAGCACCCGTTTTTCTTTGCACATTTTAAATTTTAAAGTTGGGGTCGCAAGGGAGTCCCCAGCGTTTGCAACTGTGGACTCTAGGGGTCACAGTTGCGACCCCTGGTCACCCATCCATGACAAACATGAACGTCAGTGAAAAGTCAGTTTGTACTGCAAAAATGACTTTGTACTGACATTGCACTGATTTTGCATTGCAAAAATACACTTTGAACAGTTCCATAAATCAGGGTGTGTGTTGGCAGCGCAAAGTCACTTTGCGCCATGCACAAAATTCCATTAATCAGGCCCTAAATGTGTTGCAACCACAAACATTTAATTTATTTGTTTATTTTTAAGAGATTAAAAAGCACGCACCACAAAATACATTTGTACTAACCATTGGTCTGTTAATGATTGTCCATGGGAGGTAGTAGCCCTCTGCAAAGTGGAAATTATCCACACAGAACCACTTTTACTTTTCGCTGAGCAGTAACTGGCTGTGTGAACCCCTAAGTGGCATTCAGAATGTCCCTTTATAGAACACCGGCCATAAGGCACGTTACATTGTGAATGCAGGTGTGACAGCCTGCATCTTAAGATGAATGTGCTGCTCTGTGCTATGAGTTGCACACAGAAAAGTCAGCACATTGATATTAATGGGGTGCCAGTTGCACAACTCATTGTGCACGGTCCCATGTTCCTGTGCCTAATTAGTCCATCGGTTGCAGGATAATGATCTTGATCAGTTGCAGCATAGGTTTGGACATGCACAGTGAAACACCTTTACTGGGTCTTATGGTACATTTGTCGCATCATCTTTGTGGTGCAGTGGAATATACAATGGCCATCACTTAATGTACGCGGGTAGGGAAAGTACATGAAAACTGAAACTCACCATTGAAAACCACGGGCCTGATTCACAAAGCCCAACAGGCCTGATGCGTCATACTATCACACGCAGAAGCCAGGTTCTGTCATACTTTCATAACATCAAAGGACAGGGGAAAACCAAGCCAAGTGGGGACATGAATGGCCTGGGGAGCAGATGATAAGGAAGCCCAGTGCTACCCCATCTTTGTCTGCTTTTCTAGGATAGAATAGTATGATGCATGGAGGCCCAGTTCAGAATCTAAAGAGGACACGTTTTCAGTGTGGAGTGTGTGTATATAGTGAACAGAAGTTAGCACAGGGGCAATGCTCTGGTCTTGGAAGCATAACCACGCAGAGCAGCAAAGGTTCAAAACCCAGATCTGTGCTTAGAACCTAAACTTAGGTATGGTATTAGCTGCGTTATAAAAAAAACATGCATGAACTGATTTTATATGTGCTTGTTTGAAACCTCTTCTAGAAAGGGCATACTTTAGTAAAGGTAACACAGATATAGTCATAAAGCTGACATTTTGATTTTTTTTTTTAATGTTCCCTTTGTGTTTGTGTGTGTGTGCCTATACTGTATATTCAGTAAAAAAGACATTGTTAAGGGGACGTTATGTCACGTTTGTAAAGTTGTTTTTAGTGAATTTGACAGGTTTTTAGTAGCACAACTTAACCATAACGTCCCCTTAACAATGTTTCTTTGTGTGAATTGTACAGGTTTTTAGTAGGACAATTTAAGTGTAAGGTCTTGCTAAGAAAGACATTTTGTACTGCATGTCACAGATTTTCAGTAGGGCAAATTAACCATAATGTCCCTTTAGCAAGGGTTGTTTGGTAAACAGTATACACCTTGCGAAGAATACCACATGAAAGTATGCTGGCGTACAGCACAGTGACATGTTACAGAATCAGTACACACTTAACTGTACGATCTATGCCTCGTAGGCAGTGTGGAAATAGATTTTATATTCATGTAGGAACGTCCGCCTTCAACATTTGTCATGTACAACACCAACATGTATTGGTATGCAAGGATTACCAATGCACTACACATTATACATTGTTAGCAAAACCTGTACTTATCTGAAAAAGACATCAGCTAAAGCCATCCTTCCTCCCTAAGAAACAGCAGCACTGGTGTAATGTGAAAGCATAAGAAACAGTGGCGCTACCTTGCACATAACAAACGGACAAAATTTGTCACCGTACATCTACCAACCCATATTAGCGTTTATAATAATAAATAATAATAATAATAATTTGGGACTTATGTAGTGCTACGAACCCTCAGGTATCTGAGCACTGCTTATTATTACCCACGGTGTGTGGTGCTCATTTATCGACCTCGAACCTGCGTTAGCAGGCTCTGCATGGATGTCAAAGCGAGCGCTCTACTCGCTGTGCCACTTGACCGGCTTTTGTTTTATTGCCTTTTTGCTCCTTGCCATTTGCAAATTCCCTTATTTCCTGCCGTGCCAAAAAATAAAGCCACCCGTAAACAAGGATAATAATGCGTTAATAACAACCTTTCACAGTGTAATGAAAAATAAAAATAAAAATGTGCATACACTCCAAATACTGCATATTACTCTGTAAAGTACATAGATGCAATAATCTTTGCCAGTAATACTCTAAATTAGCAAAGAAGTAACGTGTGCTACTGAAAAGGACGATTACTTGTTGTAATCCGGGGTGGCTTTCGTAGTTTGGGTTACAAAACGAAATCCTCTTTCATGATAGCCGCCATAGAAAGGGAAGGCGGTTATTCCATACATAGCCCCTCTTCCCTTTCCATGGTAGGCTGCAAAAAGCACAAGTACGTGACGTGACGCTGCACTTGTAAATAAACATACAGCGACGTACAACCTAATAACTTACATTTGGAAATAGTACAGTTGAATGTAAAAGAAAACGTTAACATTTTACAGTTTGCAAAGTAGGTTTATTTACCAACAAAGTGGCAGAGACCATCGCAGTAAGGGCATTTTCAATACAATCATAACAATGCTTGTAAGGACGGCATTGCAAATGTCGAACATCACAAACACGTTGTTTTTGTGGCATACACAAATTTTGGGGTCTTTGTTGAAGCAGTCGCTTTGCTTCCACAGTGATTTCCCAAAAGTCGTGTTGACCTTCAGCCTACACCACCATAAATGATGTGATGTTGCTCCGAAGAGCGAGTTCAGGGTACGGACAAAGTGGGCTTACAGTCTCATTCCACATAATTGTTATGGACAGGCAACCGCTCACCAGCAGTTGCATTTGCCGTCCGAAGAAGCCGTCACTCGGCAATTGGAAGCCATGGCACGCATAGTACGGCAAGATGTACCTAGGTGGGAAAGGTTACAGAAAATACATGTCAATAACCAACCTGTACCAAAAAATTTCAAAAAAGACACAAAGAATGTGCAAAGTACTACACAAATGTACGTGGTCAAACATGACATTTTAGTAAAATGTTACTAATGTCCATGTGTACCTATAGTGGCAGGCTACAAATGTCGATATTTTGCTTGCGCCGTAAGAGGAAAAAAATGGCAACTACACAGGAAGAGGATAATTCAGTTATGAAATGAAAAAGAAGGGACAATTAAAAAAAATTACGTCTCGTGATTTCAAAGAATACTAAAAAAAACATGCAACGGTATACACAATGCTATGTGGACAAAGTTAACGTTGCAAATAAAAAATATTAATGCTAAAAAGGATTAGTGCAGTCATACCCTACAAATGTACTACCTGGGCACTCTGCAATATTACAGATAAAATGTAATAGCGCAGAAAGATAATACGATAATTATATTGCCACTATTAGATGTGCGGTAATATAACAATAAGGCGTGGGTCGCTGTAGAGTGGGCAAAATTAAACGTACACAATATTTACTGCCTCCATTCTGTTTGTGCAAGTCAGACACCAATGTATTTGCATCGAAGAATCTTCGTATACTGATATTCCATGTCCCTTACAAACTTTTTAAAACATAACGTTATCAATTGCTATTTTTTTTTACCCTTTCATTCCGTGAATTGCTAGTAAGTTTCCCTTTCGCTCAAGGTCAAAAAACAATTGCCCCTTATATATTCACTCAGATGCGCGGGCGTATTGAGCGTTCAACCAAAAAAGCAACTCATGTGGCTTTCACTCAGAAACCAAATACATTCTTTCTTTGAAGCAACATATTGCAATCCAATTATGAGAACCGCTACTCCCATACAACTCCAGAAGCGATGTTTCCAGCAAACACTGCAGATGGTGGCTGTAGTTTACAAAACTGAGGACGCCAGTCTGACGGCAATTTTATCCAATTCTTTTTAACCCACACGCAGTAATTGGTCGTGGAGCAGTAAGCAGGAACTTCCATTTAAACGTATCACTTTGGTGACAAAAAAGCTCCACTTATCCATTTTTTGCTTCTACATCCCATTCCGCCCCCCTTACAGGTCACCTTCTGAAATACTGTTACATGAGTGTGTCAAGTCCAATGCAGTCTTGTTTTCGATGTGTTACTGGCGGTATCCGCCTTCACTAAAACATGAATAAAACATAGGGGGGGCTCTGAAGAAAGCTCACTTACTTCATGCTGTTCTACAACCAATCAGGGAAAGAGCCACATGTTCGCGGGCACAAACCTTTTCTCCCAATCAATCTAAGGGGAAAAGAGATATTTTGAGAATCACTGCCTCTTATAACTTGCGCCCCCTGCACCAAACATCACCAAACTTTGCAAAGAAAGTCACAGTGTGCGATAATTTTTTTTTGCAAACTTTGGTGACAAATCGTCCAAGGGTAGTACAGTTATAAGGCAGTCAAAAAGTGTTCCTCCTATGGAAACAGCAACTCCACCATAACAACACAGCCGCTAACATGCCTGTCTAATATGCTGTGGTGGTTGTGGGCTAGACCTAGAGAGTTGGATATATATCTGCATATATTTTAATGTATACGTGTACATTGGCTTATAAGTCCAGTGCTTATAAGGTCGTTTCTGGGTGCATGGCCTTTGGCCATGCACCCAAGACAGTACACCCTCCCCAGAACCATCTTACATGCTAAGATATACTATGGCTGTATGCATTGGTGTAATATGATGCAGTGGGTGTGGCCAGGGCCTAGGGTTGTAGGAGTATGGTGTATGGGCGACAGCCTGCAGCCATGCAACCAAAACTCTACATCGTGCACACATCCACCTCAGTGATGTGCAGTAGTACGGGTGTATTGATAGGTGTGGTTTGCTTCACTTGTTCTGGCCAGAGACTGCACTCCTAGCTGTATGTCCATAGATATTGCAGTGTGTGGGTGTGCATTGGCTTATACCTCCAGCGCTTATGACTTTGATCTTGGGTGCTGTACACACTCCCCACAACCATGTAACCGTTAGTCAATAGTACAGGTGTACCCATGGTTGTGGCATCCTGCAGTGGTTGTGGCCAGGGCCTACAGTCTTGGAAGTATGGCCTTCGGCCTACGGCATGTGGCCATGCATCCAAGACTCTAGGCCCTGGCCACAACCACCACAGCATGTCATAACCATGGTGGCATACTAATCAATTACAGACCCATAGGAAAATGTAATGTAATAACGACATGTACTCAATTTGAATGGTCAGTAACACCACGCGTGTCCTTTGAACATTTTCAAGGTGCCTCTACACAGCACGGACTGAATTACTACCCTTATTATACCCCTCATTTTCTGCCTGTACAAATGTCCTGAACAAGGCAGCAATGGAGAATACATCATTAGCAGTTGCAGCCCAAACAAGTACAGTGTTTCAGTCATCTCTTACACTCTGAACCTCTCCAAGCGCTGTAGGTGGTCAGAAGAATGTTCCATGGCATACTAATCAATTACAGACCCATAGCAAAATGTAATCTAATAACGACATGTACTGAATTAGAATGGTCAGTAACACCACCTCTGTTCTTGGAACATTTTCAAGGTGCCTCTACACAGCACAGACTGAAATATTACCCTTATTATACCCCTCATTTTCTGCATGTACAAATGTCCTGAACAAAGCGGCAATGGAGAATACATCATTAACAGTTGCAGCCCAAACAAGTACAGTATTTCAGTCATCTCTTACGCTCTGAACCTCTCCAAGCACTGTAGGTGGTCAGAAGAATTTCCCAAACACCATTTCGCATGTCGGATACATCATTACCACCTGCCACCCAAACAAGTACAATATTTAACCCATCTCTTAGTCTGTGATCCTCCCCACGCACTGTAGGAGAGCCAAACAGTTTCCGAAATAGCATTTCGCCTCTGGTGGCGACTGCGCTGTCTTCGGATCCAAGATGTCGGGCGAATCCACACATTCTGATGCACATCATGGCTCGCTGTAGCCAATCAGCGAAGACGTCGCATGTCCGCGGTCATGATGCCACCCCCCTGGCCAATCGATATCTTGTCCGCGGAGCGAACATGGAAATGTGACCGCGGAGCGGACATAGATATCACACATTTTTTGAGACATATTTTTGGGTCGTTTTAAAGGAACCTACTGGACGGATTGGCACCAAATTTACAAAAGCGCGCATTCATGACCAAGCCCCTGCCGCAAATTTGGTGACAATTCGTCCAGCCGTTTGGGCTGTAGGTGTGCGCAAAGTTTTTCCCCCATTGAGTCTATGGGAAAAAAAGACGTTTTGGGACCCCCCGTATAACCTTTCTCCCCCTGGACCAAACATTACCAAACTTTGGAAATAAATTCATAATGCCCCATATACATTTTCTGCAAAGTTTGGTAAGGATTCGTCCAGGGTGAGCAGAGTTATAAGCCGCCCAATAAATGCTCTTCCTATGGAAACAGCAACTTAACCATAACTACACAGCCACTACCGTGGCTGTGTAATTAGGGCATGAACCAGTCTCAGATATCACTGATACTTATTTGATTGAAACCTGTTCTAGAAATTGAATACTTTAATACAGGGAGTACATACATAATAACCAACTTGTATTTGGTCGGGCCATTTCTTTGTTACGTCTGAGATAAAACCTCCCACCTCTTGTACACAAAAGGAACATGCTACTAAAAAAGTTACGAGCAGGAACCTGTGTAATATTAAAGCAACAGACCTAGAATGCTGCCTCAAGGAACTTATGGCATCCACTGATGATGGAGACACTCCTGAGCGATTAGCACTGCAATATGAACAGAGCCTAACCTGGTTGCTGGGTAATATTGCCCCTTTAAAAACTAAGGTTTTTAGAGAGAAGTTATGGTTGCTTAGCTTACCATAACTAGCGAATTCCAGGGGGTTTTCGGTTTTACTTGGAACCATAACGTTCCTTTAACAAAGTTTGTTTTATTGAATTTCATAGATTTTTAGTAGCGCAACTTAACCATAACGTCCCTTTAACAAAGTTCTTTTACTGAATTTCATAGGTTTTTAGTAGCGTAACTTAAGCATAACGTCCCTTTAACTACGTTTTTTTCCTGAATTTCATAGGTTTTTAATAGCACAACTTAATCCATACCTCCCTTTATCAAAGTTTTTACTAGGATTCCCTTACTTTATATACATGTAACATATAATATACTAAACCCCCTGCTAGCGATTTGATGTCCGCGTACTGTGCGTATGTCCGCGGATGAATGCGGACAACATCAACACTACCCAAAAACTCAGGGGTATCTTAAATTGTTCTATCATGCCATATAAACATTGAGCAAGTTCAAAAAGCAGCACATAAACACATTATATGTACTAATAAATAAGAAGTGGAACCTATATATGTAACACATCAACCGTCCATTTAAATAGCATATGTACTAAAATGGAATATACCAAAACAAAAAAGATATGCCTCCAACATAATTACCTCACAGAAACTGCACAGCATGAAGCAACAGCAGACCTACACAACAGTAACAACAAAATTTACCAGAAACTAGTAAGTAAACTTCATTTTTCTTATATATTTATAAACTTTCTGTATTAGGTACAGTAAAAGTAATATATTTCTTTTACACAGAAACGTCCAGTACTTTGGAATGGCTTGAAGAAAATGTCCCACGTGAGGAAATGACGGAAGACAGTGATATTAATGGTAGACACTTCTCTATATAAGCTAATTAATAATCATTACTTTATGTGTACTTAACACATATTTATTTCTTTTTTTTAACAGACCATACAAACATTGAAAATAATATAGCAAAAGAGACATTAGAAAATACTCTGCAGCGCATGGAACAAAAAATGGATATGCTTACGGAAAATTTCAATCTTTTAAAACATTTTGTGGAGGACCACATAAAAGAAAAAAATATATATATCATTGTCCCACATGCACCTTTTCCCCCTCTCCATGTCCCCATCAACTATCCCCAAACCCTCAGTACCTAGAAAAACATTATGATGAGACGTCCATACCTTCACCCCCACCCTTCCATCCTCTCCAAACCCCTAATTCCCCTGTATTTGTGAAAGTTTCTGCTTCCCCCTCTCTTTTATAAATATTATATCGATATATAATTTAAAAAAAAATATTAGGTGTGTTTTAATTTAGTCCTTTGTGTTTTATTTTTTAAAAAAAGGCAGTTGGGGTGTCTGCAGACAGCGCGGGTGTCCGGGATGTCCACAATTAATCAAAATGGCGGTGCCCTAAGGATCCAAAGTATTTTACAGTAGAAATTCACCATTGCACATGTCCCAGACAATGTCCCTGGCGTTCTATATACTTTTTGGAACTTTTTGAGCCTTTTTGGGGTGTTTGATCTGTCCGCAGATAGTGCGGCTGTTCGCAGATTACGCACCAGCACCCCTATAAAAGGCCACCCCCCCAGAAGTCATCTTCATTCTGTCTTTCTACTATTGCAGATTGACTTGCTATTTCGGCTTTTGCTGCTCTTGCTGCTCTTGCTGCTGCTCTTGCTGCGTTTCCATCATCTAACCTGATGGCATCCATGGTTGCTGCGGTTCCAGCTGGTGCTACTTCTGGTCACAATATTGTGTATGTACTGCGACGCAGTACTCTGCAGGTGGGTGAATCTTCGGAGTGCTTTCGAGACTGCGATCAAGGAGCATTAGAAGGTCTGCCCACTACCTGAATAACGCCCACCCTACATCTTCCTCTCTCCACCTGCCTTTTCTTATCCCTGTGGTTGGTGTCCCTTCCTTACCCTCCTTTACCCTCCTTTCCTTGTGTGTCGTGTTTAAAAAACCCCAAAAAATATAAAACAACAAAAAGCAAAAAAAAGGCTCTTTTCAGAGCCGCATTTCACAGTTTAAAAATAGAAGTGACAAATACATAGTTCAGGGCCCTGTGCATTTTATAGGAGTCCACAGACAGTTTGCGGACATTTATTTTTTGGGGGTGCTGCCGCTGCCCTATTACAACCATTGCACTTTCCTATGGGAGGAAGTGGTGGCTCTGAAAAGAGCCTTCTGGTGGTGTTTTTAATTAATGTAATTACAAAAAAGGTTGCAATGCATTTTGTATATTTCGCAGAAAAATCTGATTGCTAGCATAAGTAAGATGTACTCCATCTCTGCGAAAAATGTATGTGCTACGAAACATAATATTTTCATTGTGAATAGAGGACATGCCAACATCTCTTAAAAAGGCACAAACAGCCTTATTGACATTGCACCTCGCTTTCTCCATTTGTGGACCAAATGAAGAAGAACGCAGCCACATTTGTCTCTGCGCAATAAGAGAAAAAATTACTTGGGAATTTGGAAACATGTCCATGACCTTCCCAAGTCCTTCTTTCATTGCAAATTGCAAAGCAATTCCAGACACACTTCCTAAACTGTTCCCTCCACAATTAATTATAATTATGTCTGGATGAAGCTGTGTCTCCAAAGTAGCACATAGAGGTACCAAATCCAGCCACTTCATTCCACGCACTCCATGCCAGTGCACTTCCACATGAGGGAATCCAAGATCTGCAGCTACTCCACAGAGTTCTGCATGCACCTCCAACCAATGTATCCATGAGTCCCCCAAAATCCAGATAATCTGTTTTCTAAAACACACAGCCATAGCTATCTGTCTTCTCTGAGGAAAAAGACTTTCTGACAAACTCTCTCCTTACACAACACACCCAGTAAACTTTATTGACCAATCCATTGCTCTACTCTTTCTCATGCATGCCTCTCCCCCCCAAAATCCCTGTCGCAGACATATCGAAAATCTGAGCATGGTGAATTCAAATTTAAATAGTATGCCCCATTTCCCTTTTGAAGTTGGCTCTGAAAAGAGCATTTTTTTTGGTATTTTTGCAGATGCTTGTCAGACACCTGTTATTTTGTAATTATTTTCTTTTTCTTGTTCTTACTTTACTCCTAAAATCTTCACATAACCTTCTCCAAAGCAACTCTTACATTCCAAAACAACATGGCATTTCCCATAAAAGATAAAGAAATGCCATCTTGTTTAAAATAAATAGCATTACGGGAATCAATATTATCATTATTACAGAAGAACATACCAGCTCTAAGCATGAAAGCACACATGCCTCGGTTGATTGCACACCTAGCAATGTTTTGCTGAGGACAAAAAACAGAACTATTGTCCCATATTGCCCTAGATACTAATCCAGAAAAAAATAATTTTGGCATTTGGAAGGATGTTCATTACTGCTTTAACCAAGTGTTCCAAATCTGCCAACATAGTAGGGGCACTGACATAGCCCAAATGGAAAGCACCACAGTGAAAAACTACCACATGGGGACTGTTCATCCTGCCCATATCTTCACAAACTTGTACAATTCCCTGTACATTGCAATCAGGCACAGTGCTCCACACCACCTCCACTCCTTTAACATCAAACCTGTTTGCCACATACCTGCATTAAGCATACTGCTGTAAACCATGCACAAACATATCTCCAACCACCAACACCCTGACTTTCTCCGCCTCTGCCATCTTTACTACACAGAGTCTCTTTCAACACAAATCCACAACCTCAACACCTGATTGGCTAATCCCTACAGTCCCCTCTCCATGCTGGATTTGCTGGAAAACCCCAGATGTGGAACGCTCTGTCCGCGGAAAGCCACGGTGTCCGTGGAGCGTGTAACTCTTAGACAGCCCTTCTACCCTTTCCACTTCACTCTTGTGCCATTCCCTCATTGATACAGCTAAGCAGTCACACAACCATCCACCAATCACATCCAAGACCTCTACATCTAACTCCATCATCAGAGTTCCGCACTTCAAATGTACTGTTGATCACTCTGAGTACAAGTCTCATATCATTGGAAAGTACCAACTACAAAAACTACTGTACACGTCTCCAAGATTTCAACTTGCAGCTGCATGCATATCCACATGCATGAATACAAACTACAGGTATGCATAGTTTATGCAGAGTACATGTGCAAATCTTAAAAATGCATATAAACAGAGTAACTGCCACTTAACCTGTATAACCTATAAAATGAACTTACTATTATTTTTCCCATCTGCTATAATCAACTGTCACTTCCAAACCTGTCTGCTATCTAAATTCTTATTTTACACACACAACTATCTAAAAAAATATAATATTAAAAGATGGAC
The DNA here is from genome assembly GCF_040938575.1 of Ambystoma mexicanum. Classification (NCBI taxonomy): domain Eukaryota; kingdom Metazoa; phylum Chordata; class Amphibia; order Caudata; family Ambystomatidae; genus Ambystoma; species Ambystoma mexicanum. The sequence continues at coordinate 350,546,472 of NC_090922.1, forward strand.
TAAATGACAGTATAATTGTAGAAAAACACTTAGTAGTGTATTAAAAAATTACACACAACCAGGATAAGTTCATGCATCGTTATACACTCACACAGATAGACACTATAATTGAAAAGCTCCCAGCTGAAATAACACCACTGCCTGTAGATCACATCCTTCTGCTTTATTACCCACACCTTCAGAAATGCATACATGCTATGCTTTTCTATACAGTTTCTGCCATTTATCTTATACAAATTGCAAAATAAGTATATCATTATTTCTTCTATCTCCTAACATTCAATAAAACAGCCTTAAGAACCAGGTGAGTTTCATACACTTAGTATTCTACTAATTTGCAAAGCATGTTGAACTAACATATTGTAAGTAAAATATAAAGGCTGCACACAGTCAAAGGAAACTGCATGCACACACTATGTTCAGTTATCAAACAACAATACTACCACAAAAACATAAAAATCAACATATAACTTAAAAATTACTAACTTCTTTCTTTTACAATTGCAGTGAAGACCACTCCCCTGAAAAGCAGCAGCATCTGAAGTACAAACAACAACTCATAAGAAACCTGCTCATTCCAAACAAAAAAAGTAAGTACAATACTACCATAATATTCTTATTGTTACTCAAACACACTGTGGGGTTGATTCATGGAATTTGTGCGCCGGAAAACAGTGATTTGTGTACCATTCTGCCCACAAAACCCCATTTGTTAAACAGAGATTTGCAGGCAGAATGGTGCACAAATCCCCGTTTTTCGGCACACAGATTCCATAAATCAGCCCCTAGAATGTTAGTATTGCAGAACAAAGAACTGTTTTAATTCTATACCATATGATTTAGTATTAGTGCTTCTCCTCACCATTAGCTTACTTTCTACTGCCATCTGAACCCCAGTATACTAACACACAAATACAAGAATAGCCTTCCCAACTAGTTAGGCTGCCCAATGCACAATCACACAAAACCACATACATCCTTACCATCATACTCAGACACTCATACATTGCAGAACAGCCCAACCCATACCTTCTTTTTTTTCAACAGACCCCAAAGAATGACTACCAAAAAGCAAGTCCGTAGAAAGAAACGCAGAAGTAGAGCAAATGAAAATAAAAGTGTCCATAATAAGCATCCATCTCTAGCAGAACTTGTACAAAAAGTTAAAACAAAAGATCTAATAGACTCATTAAGCGAAACAAAACAAGCTTCCAGAACAAAAACTTTATCTCCTCTTTCAAAATGTAAAACGAAACAGAAAGTGATTAACAAGAATTCAGCTACCACTACTGCTAACACTGCTCCTATAAATCTTAATGTAGTGGCAAGTAACCAAACCAAAAAAAATATTTTACAAAAAATGTTCCACCACAGAGTCCTTCAGAATCTTATAAAAACAGGAGAGAAATAATGCACAACCCTTAAAACCTACTGTAGGAAATTAATCTTAGAAGTTCTCATAGACAGTTCAATCCTTCCCAAAAGGAAGTTATTTATTTTAGTGTTAAACAGAATGAAACCACTAACAAAACTAACTACTAAATTACAAAAAAGACTTTGAGCAGTTCGAGAAGAGTTGAGCAGTCTTTGCAGGAGAAACCCAGGCTGCCTCTCTGTCTGTGCTCCATTCAACAGCCTACCATTTTGTGGGAGGACCTACAAAATCTACCCAGCACCGCGGAGTGGTCGCGGAGTTCGAGCAGAGTTGAGCAGTCTTTGCAGGAGAAACCCAGGCTGTCTCTCTGTGTGCTCCACTCAACAGCCTACCATTTTGTGGGAGGACCTACAAAATCTGGCCAGCACCGGGGAGCGGTCACGTAGTTCGAGCAGAGTTGAGCAGTCTTTGCAGTCCTTGTCAGGACTGAAAGGCTGCCAGGCTGCAAAGAAATGAACCTGCAACCCTCACAACCTTCACCAGGGAGACCAACAATAGAGGTGGACGACGTGGAAAAAAGACGCCTGCGAAGTTCGTGCCCGGCTTTACAAATCCCCCAAACTACCAGTCACTTAGCCACAAAACAAACGACCAGAGCACGCTTACCAGCCTTATCAAACTCCGGCCTGAAATCCCCCATCACAAATTCCATCATTTCAAGTGGGGGCTCCAACTGTATTTCCAACATTGCAGCATCAAGCAAAGTAACACTACTGGCCAAAGACTTTCAAATCAATCAGCCGGCATCATCAGAACCAGCTGGTGTGTCAGAGCTGCATAAACAGGCCCCTCAGGCTCAAAGGGAATGACGAGCCGATCCAGCGCTAAAGGAACCAAACGCTGAACAAAATGAAGAACTGGCCCTGCGTCAACACCCTCCAGTTGAGAGCAGCCCAGTGCAGCATGTCGAAGGACAGGCTGCAAGGGTTTCGGCTCCATCGGCAGGAGCAAACGCTGCTGAGATAGCACACAGTAAAAACAAGAGCGCCGCAGACACTCAAGAAATCTTACCGGAGATCGGCAGCATCTGCGAGGAGTGAGAACAGAGGCACCCGCCCAGGTCACCGCCAGCACCAGCACTCACAGAGGGGCCGGCTAGCAGCGAGGGCGCCCGCAGCTTTGTTGTGGCCCTGGTCCATGCACCAGAGGCCGAGGAGGAAGCGGTAAGTGGCGAAGGCTGGGAGGAAAACAGCGTGCCTTCCCCGCTCCCCGCTCCAGAGCCCCCGTTGCTAGGAAGAGCGCCCCTAGTGTCGATCGACGGAACTCAACCAAACAGTGTTTGGGAAGAGTTAGCTCCAGGCAACAAAGAAATCCACGCAATAGATTCTGAAGCAAGGACAAAAACCGACAGAAAACAAAAGACAAAAAAAGGCCCGGCTCATACTGGACTAAAACACACAAAATAACGCCTGCAAATGGCGCTCAAGAAAAAAGAAAACTTCAAAAAAATCGTAACCAGCAAAAGATAAAAAAAAGGCAACCAGGATCCATCAAAGGAAGCACTACTAAAAACAACATTCTGCAACTCCCTGAAAGACTTCTTCTCAAGGCAAGGCAAAAGAAAACACAAAGTCCTTAATGAACTAACAGACGACGAGATACTGGAAGCACTTATAGACCCAGTACGGCACTAAAAGCCCTCAAAATGACTTCCAAGCACCCAGACTCCGAGAAAAAAATGACAGACAATGCAAAACAAGGAAACCAGCCGAGTCAAGACTCAAATAGAACTCTGTCTGAACCAACAATTCCAACTGTTGCAACACATATGGACAAATCAACACCACAAGTGTCGATCCCACATGTACAATCACCACAATCTATTGACCCTCCACTCCAAAAAGAAACCAAGTCTATCCTGGAGTAGAAATCACCTTCCCAAGCAAACGGAAACCAGTTAGAGGCAGAAAGAAACACCAGCCCCCAAAACAAGTCCCAGCAGCCTCAAACACCTAAAATAACCACCCAAAAAGCAACAGAACAAAGACAAGTGCCACCAGCCACAGAAGCTGGAGTGGACTGGGAGATTTCATCAACGCATAGACCCTCGAGAACAAGCACCTCAATAAGGGCCCAACAAGGAAGCTACCTCCCACACAATCAATCCCAAGAAAGATCAAGATCGGAACAACCTCAAACATCATCGGCAAGACATGGCAGAAAAAGCCACCCATCAACAACGGAAACTCCGTCAAGGAAACCGAACATGATGACTACAATGTCTGCCATAACCATAGCCCTAGCACCTTTCGGAAAATTCTACGAGACACTTAACGACACGTTAAAAGACAACACGACCCTAATTGCTCTCATGCACACAAAATTAATTTTCCTAGAAGGTTACATCACGGCCAAAGAACAAGAAGCAAAAATCAAAGGCTACACCACTAGAGCCTAAAGGAGTGAACAAAAACATCAGTCAACCACGGAAACCCAAACAGAGCAAACGTCAAGCCCCCAGATCTTCAGTTTTTGAAGCAGACCACTCGATGTGCCCACAACAAAGAAAACCCTGGGAACCAAAGGAAAAGAAACACACAAGAAGAACCAGCCGCCCAATCAAGCCTGTATAACAATAGGTCCTTCCCTTCAAGCTCCAAAAAACAGCACAGCTGCACAAAAACACAAATTAACCAAAGACCTAAAAAGTACACCCATAGAGACCACAAGCCTAGTAAAGACACTACTCAGCAACCCGATCACTTTCACCTACCAGCAATGTAATCCACCTCCTACTCAACAACCGAGACAACAGCAAACACAAAAATCGCCTTGATCAATAGAAAACTTCATGGCTGACACAAATTCAATGAACCTGACTACGCACTCAACGCCTGAACTAGATGCCAAAGAGGACACAGCAATCAGCATTGATTCCACACCACCCAAATCAAAGTGGGAAACAACGCAAAAAAAAAGAAGATGATACAGCTTAACACCACAATGTCGAACCTCCAGAGCGAGCTCGAGATACCCGAAAGGACCAAACCTCGCGACCCAACAAAATCTAGTCTCACCAGCACTCCAAAAAAAACAAGCCTCATGCTCAGACAAAAGACGAGATGCCAAAAATAAAGAAAACCACCGCCCGGAAAGAAACATCTCCAGAAGGTTAAAAGAAAGAGCGCCCGGTCGCAGACCAACAAGTCACTCTCAATCAAGAAAACAAGCCCTATGGAGCAAGCCCAGAAAAGATTGGACCTCTCAAGTAACAACAAAAAAAAAGAAAGCGGTCAGACAAAAACTTTCAAAATAGAACAAACAGATCACAACCCTGAAGCAGTAATTCTAAATAGAGGAACGATAATGAAAATCTTTAGAAACATCAAGACCCTCAAACACTTGAGACCAGAGGACATTCCTTTAGAAGAACTGTACCACAAAAAATAAACCCAGGAAGAAATCAGTCAAAAGAAACCAACGAGGATTTACGACAAAGAGGTTATCTCCTAACGGAGCACGGGGTAGACTCTCAAACCTCCAACGAGCAGACCCCCTGCATCCCGGACAATGCCCAGATGCACCATCCCAGAGCCAACAGAGAAGAAGACTACAGTTCGGCAACCGCCTCGCAAAACGCACGTTATCCTCTCCTGAGTAGAAGACCCACAGACAAAAAAGAAAAAGATCAACTACCGGAACAGAGGGAATATGGAAAGGAAAACAACTATGTTGAAAAAGAAACAACACACAAAAAGACCTCTACACTGAGAGACAACCTTAACGCTAAAGAACAGACAAAGAAAAACAGACTCTCCCTTGGACCAATAAAACAAATATGGGCTTGCCTCCCAAAAACAACACCAAACCGGTCTACAAAATAGCAACAACCAACAAGAGCAGAGAAGGAACCATCTTCAGAAAAATCAACAAGACTGCTCTCAAGGACACCTACCTTGAAAATGGCCTCGTGGCACACACAAGGATTTAAACACCTGATGAGAACAGAAAAAATAAATCTAGGAGACTTTGACATTTTAGCACTCCAAGAAACCTGGCTCACAACCTCGCCAGCCCTGGACGGCTACGAACTAACAATCCCCAAAGCCTCAAGAGGACAAACAGGCTGACCCTCTGCGGGCCTCTTGATCGCAGTTCGAATAGGCAGCGGTCTGTCAATAGAAAAGGAACTATCCGCCTCACAGATCCACCTATCACAAAAGCTGGGAGACCCCAATCGTAATAATAACTACATACTGGAACCCAGACAAAATTCAAGATGATGATTTTCTACGCATAATTGAGTCGGAAATAGATGAGATACAAATAGACTCAGAAACCACCGAAATAATCATCTGCGGTGACCTGAATGCTAAATGCCCGAACAAAATCTCTCACCCGACAGCACCCAATACCGCTACCAGAGGAGACTCAAGAGGCAAGAAATGGCTAAAATTAATGGACTCTAGAAACCTCCATAACACGGCACAGCTGTCATCAACAAAACCTCAAATCCCAACCTGGGAACGAGCATCCCAAGCGGGAACAATCGACTACATTTTTGCCTCCGAAGGAATGCTAGACCTCATAACCTCATTCGAGGTCCTACGCACAGAGGCAAGCGATCAAAACATCCTCCAAATAACATGGTCCACACTGCATCTGGAAAAACACACAATGACGGAAGAGGTGGAAGTAGCAACCCAAGGAAACTGACCACTGAAAGGATAGCAGATCTGACACAAAATTACAAAATGAAACTTGGAAAAGAACCTGACAGGTGCAGAGCGGAACCAGGCTACCAAGCCCTGCTAATTCAATACCAGGTTAATCCTTCAATGCATCAGAAAAAAGGCAATCCCCAAAGTTCCCACCAGTACGGCAAACTATTGGTAGTCCAGCGCCACGCATTAAGAAAACTAAAACGTCATGCAGCAAAATCCAGATTGATATCCATGAAAAAAGACTGAAAGAAGAAGTAACAAACTACAGAGCCTGGCTGAAATCCCACCGCTTGAAACTATACCAACAAGACTCGGAAGAGATGCTCAAAAAGGTAATGAGAAGAAACTCTAGGGATTTCTGGTCACTCATAAAAAAGGCAGACAGTAACCAGGCCCACAAGTTAGCCAAGACGGTGAGCGAAGAAAGATGGACAAACCATTTCTCCGCCCTATTCCAAAGTCCCAAAGACCCACGCGCACCAAACACCACCAACGGAAACTCGCCCTGGGAGGACCTCTCAAATGCGGATGACATAGAAGGAGCAATCCGTAAACTAAAGTCAAGCCGAGCACCAGGACCAGATGGAATAACCAATATCGATTTGAAAAAAATTCCCAAAGAATGGGCCGAGTTTATAAGCCTCGTCTTTGAAACAGCAACAACCACAAAATCGATACCCCGCTCATGGATAATGGCAACGGTGGTCCCGATCTTTAAAAAGGGAGACAGATCCGAACCCACCAACTACCACCCAATTGCATTACTGGATACAATCGGGAAAATCTACGGTTCGCTGCTATTAAAAGGCTTCCAAAGGTGGGCTACAAACTCACCCAGCGGGGATCCTTTCCAATCAGGCTTTACGAAGAAAATCAGAACACAAGTATGCATCATGATACTGGACATCATAAAGAACAAAACCCGTGCACAGCAACGCAAGGTCTTCGTAGCCTTTGTGGACCTAACACAGGCTTTCGACAAAATCGACCACAGCAGGCTATGGTCCAAATTAGAAGAATGGAAATGCCCAACTCAACTCCTAGAGCCTATAAAAGCACTGCATCGAGACACATCAATGAGGGTAAAATTAAACCATGCTGGAACCCTATCAAAATAAATCACAATCAACTGAGGCGTAAAGCAAGGATGCCTGTTAGCACCAGCACTTTTCATGGCTTTCCTCAGGGACTATAAAGACTCCGGCAAAGAACTCAGAACCTTCTCACCGAAACTGGGCGACACTCCAATCCCAAGGCTCCTTTTTGCAGATGACATAATACTCCTCTAAAAACCCCCATCAGGCTGCAACGCCAACTAAACAACCTAGCAAACTACATTTCTGAAAACAACCTCGAAATAAAGAAAGAGTAAACAAAAATTTTGATCCTCGATAAATCGGCAGCCAAGAGGAAAACACACCATTGGTTCATCGAGAAATTGAAGTCGTAAAGGAGTTCAAATATCTTGGAGTGATGATCGACAGCTCGGAAAACAAGGCAAAAATGCAGCACAATCTTTGAGAAAAAAACAGAAAACTTACAGCCCAGGGTCGAGCCATTGACAGGAAATTTGGCTGCTTTTCATTGCTACTGACCATAAAGTTCTTCAAAGGCAAAGTGGTCCCAGCCCTGACATACGGGGGGAAGCCTATATGACAATCCCACAAGGCATCTGGGACAAGCTGGAGGGCCACTTCTGGCGAGAAGTAATGCGACTCCCTAAATCAACAGCGATCGCGGCAATCAGAAGAGAACTAGGACTATCCTCCCTGAAAGCGACAGTGGACGCGAACGAAATGTCGCTATACAGGAAAGTAATCATGCCTGAAGCACCTAGACAATACAAACTGGTGGAGCAAGAAATTAAAAGAGGTAATTGTAAACTACTATCAGCCTGGGCTGTGAATAAAGAAAACATTCTGGTAGAACTCAGCAGCACCTAAGAAGACCTCTTCCTCACCCCCAACAAAATCCAGAAGAAAATGGACCTACAAGATTGGATACTCACGCAAGAGAAAGCAGCATCCAATAAACTCCTTGCCCCTCTGCCGCAACAAAACAAAAAACTGAATGACCACGCATCAGTCATCAGAAGATTGGCAGACAAAACCCTAAGGCAATCTTTCATAAGGGCAAGATTCAGGGGCCGATTCATGGAACAAACGTGCGCCGAAAATCCATGCGTAAGGGAGCGCAAGCGTGAGAAACGCAGCGCACGCGCATGAGTGCGATTCAAGGAAGACGCTGTGCGTGTTTCCCGCTGTCCGTGCGCCCAATCCAGCCATGGCGCACGCAGGCATACACGGCGTGCGCTACGCGCACAGCAAAAGCGCACATAGCGCAGGGCACACAACCAAAGTGGGCGGAACAGTGGGCGTAACACGCGGAATGGGGAACAACGCGTGAAAAAGAAGGCGTAACTGGGGAAGTACTGCAGGGAACTACACGGAACGCCCACACGCATGCGAACAACCCGTATTCATGGATCCGAATACGGGAAACCCGCACACGGCAAAAGACGCGCACAGGCGTCAACGCGTCTGCCACACGAAGGCAGGCGGAAGCGTCCCCGCGCACAGCATAAAAGTGCACGCAAACAACAAACGCGTATATACAGCTACGATGAATGCCCCATTTGTCGCAGCACTGATCGTGGGACACCGCAGGAGGAGGAGAATAGCCAGGGCATGCATTTTCACACCACGGACAAGCCTTTTTGGGATGCCTGACAACCAGGTCTATGGCAGGTATAGGTTTCCACCCCATATCATCCTAGACCTAGTCAGGGAGTGGGAAGATGACCTTACATCCCCCACCCTTTGCTCCCAAGCATTCAGCCCCTTGGAGAAGCTGCTCAATGTCCTGCATTTTTTGGCCACTGGGTTATTTCAGTGGACCACTGCCATAGTGGGGGGGTCTCACAGGCCACGCAGTCACGCTGCCTACACCAGGTACTGGCAATCATGACAGCACGCCCCTCAGTCCTCAGGCACATATACATGCCCAGAACACCCGCAGAAAGGCAGGCCGTTGTCCTGGATTTTTTCAGGGTGGCACACTTCCCCAAAGTGCTCGGTGCCATAGATTGCACCCATGTGGCCCTACGTCCACCTAGGGCCACTGAGCACATCTACCGAAACCGCAAGCACTGGCATTCCATCAATGTACAGGTGGTATGCGATGCAAAGGGAATCATCACCTCTGTCTATGCAAACTACCCTGGCTCCACCCATGACAGTTTTATATAAAAAATGTCCGCCCTGAGCCGGACCCTGGAAGCTGGGCAGCATGGCGACACATGGCTTCTAGGTCAGTACAAATGCCCTTGCACATGCATGCAAGTCACACACAGACAAATATCCAAACCCTAATAATCTCAACTATTATCACCTCCCCAGGGGACAGTGCCTACCCTCTGAGCAACCACATGATGACGCCAATCCGGAACCCCACCACACCACCCCAGGTAAGATACAACGCCGCCCATATTGCAACCAGGGCCATAGTGGAGCGCACATTCGGAGTGCTCAAGTCACGTTTCCGCTCCCTTGACCGCTCTGGTGGGCAACTACTCTATGCACCACCAGTAGTGTGCAGGATCATTGTGGCAGCATGTGTCCTGCACAATGTTGCAACACGGCAGGGCGCCCCGGTGGACATGGTGGTGCCCCCACATCCCCAACCACAGGCACAGGCGCTGCCCATGGGAGGGGACAGGGCACGTGGCGAGGAAGCCCGGACCCAGCTTGTGGCCACATTTTTCACCTAAACTCCCACCCCTGCGGAGTGCACACAGGCCTGGCGCATACCAGGTGACAATCGATGATGACAAAGAGACAGTCAACTGTCACAACCCTACCACCCTGAGATAGTTGCCATGGAAGTGCCACATCGTCTGCATCCCTAGCTACTTAAACACAAGCTATCCCGTGTGACCAAAAGGCACACATATGACATATGACATGATATGGCCTATACACAAGTATTTCAAGGTGCGATGAGGCAGGGAGGGGGGAACAAGGGAAGACAGACAACGGTACTACTAGGCCAGGTGTCATTGAGATTGTGCAAGTGCAGGGGTAGGAGGAAGGGAAAAGTGCAAGGGGAAGGGGGGGAAGTGCAGTACAGGGAAAGTAGCCCAAAAGAAAATACATAGGTTGGCTGGTGGCAACTGCAAAGGTAAGTGCAGACAAGTGCTGGGAAGGGTGGGCTGTAGGGATAGAGAGACAGTACCGCAGTGCAGGGGTTGCCAGGGAGGCAGTGCAAGTGGAGAGTGGCTGGGCCAGGGACCGAGGTCGGTGAGAGTGGCCCAGTTGCAGCTCCAGTGCAGTTCCAGTGAAGAATTCTGCAAGGGAGAGGCAGAGAGAAAGCAGAAGCAAAGAGGAAGGTCTTGAGGTGCTTCCAGAACCGGAGATGGTTCCCCTCAAGTTCAAGTGAGGCAGGAAGGCTGTTCCAGAGGGAGGGCCCTGCCGCGGAGAGAGATCTACCCCCAGCTAGTTGCTCTGAGAAGCGGATGACCCTGACATGCAAGGTGTGCATCACACACACCTGCAAAACAGGCCATGGCCATCACTGTCATGTCACTCAAACCCTCCCAAACCACAACATGACATGGCAAGCAATACCCATACACCAACACAGTAACGATAAGGTACACATTGCCATGTCCTAAATGTACAGTGGCATCAGACAATGATGCCTGACCCGGAATCAGATGAAATGACAGACCAACAAAATCTCCCACCCAAAATAAGTCATTTCCAAATGCATTACAAGAGTCGTAGACGTAACATAACAATGAATGCTTGTCTACATGCACATTGTGCATTGCAAAATCAACACTGCAGCTCATGTGTGCAGTGTCCTACTCCTGCAACACACTGCTCAGCGCACAGCACAGTGAACAGCCATTGTGTGTGATGCACACCCTGAGCATCACATCTAAGTGACAGACCACATCAAACAGCAAATTAGGCATGTACAGGATCCATAATCGGTCACAGAACATGTGCTGCAGGGACACAGTGGGCACCAGAAGGCAAACAGTGTACACGTGGATATGCAAGGGTGGGAGTACATGTAGTGCATCAGAGTGCAAGTGTGTGGTTCTGCAAGGACATGCACTCCACATATGCATGTGCACTCAAGTGACCATTAGTGTTCTCTACACATCACATGTGGACATTCACCATGTGTACACCCCAGCATGTCAAACCACAACTATCCCCTCACACCTGAAAGGTAAACACAACACATGAACAGGCATTGATCAGCAGAACACAACATGTACATAGGATACCACCATTACAATGTCAGTGTTTCCATCACACTGCAGGGCAAGGCAACTATCAACAACAACCCCCCCCTCCCTCACAAATGACCATGACCCACTGAACAACTGCACCTGGGTCATGGAGCCTTCAAACCTCAATTCCACATGGACTCAGGATCACCTTTACCCTTCGTCACCATCTCCCACCTTGTGTGTAAAAAGGTGCCTGCACCCTCATAATCAATGTCCAAAATCACAAAATCCAAGCCAGAAAAACGAACCAGAACACCCTCCAGTAGATGACTTGACGTAGCAGTACCTCACAAAGGCCAAGTACTACCACAATGATGCAACAACCAAGGTAGCACAGTAAAACAATGTCACGACAGGATGTGAAACATGTGTGGTACATGACATAGGATGATGCACCATGAACGGATGTGTACTGTCTCAGGTCCCCTGTACAGGCGTGGGAGTGTCACGAAACAACCACCCCCACCATGTCCCGGGTGCCTGCAAGGTCAAACTCACACAGGCCCCTGAGACCCTGGTGGGGAAGGAGGTTCAGGGATATGCAGTCGGGACAGGTGTTGACACACTGGATGACTGGAATGAGTGGCAGGAGAGGGGAGGAGGAATGACACATGAAACTAGGGAATGCACGAAAATGTACTACCTGCATGAACACATACACAATCCAAACAAACTTGGACATCATTGTCATGGCCTTCTGTAGTCCAGGCTCAGGAGTGGTACGAACCAACCACCCCCTCTAGGGTTTTGGTGCCTGCAAGTTCGGGGCTTACACAGGCATCCGCAACCCCAGCGGGGAAAGAGGGTCAGGGAACGTTGCTTGGATAGGTACGGGAAGCAGGAACACCGGGTAGAGGGTACAGGGTTCAAAATTGCATTAGATCACGGGTGATTAGGGAGAAAAAACATACCAAATTGAACCACACATACATCCATGCATTAGTACACTCCCCAGCAAGCCTATGCAGAGCAGTTCGAAAGAAAAACAACAAGACACTTAGCTCTGGTTTTGAGTGCTGGCCTCCTGCCTGCGCACTCTCAGGTCCGGTTACAGGAGCACTGCAATGCTGCAAAGAGAGCCACAGTCAACAACCTGTACGTGCCAATTACACAACAACACAACACCAAACATGCCCCATAGCAACAAACTACTCTACAAACAGACAATCTGGTGTAGATGCTTCGTACCCATATATAGCATCACCACTGTGACGGGTCATACACAGTCAATGCAGTAAATCAGCCGCTGGTGGGTGCGTGGCAAATGGAACACCAATGTGTCACAATTCACACAACATGCAATGTTCCCTGGGTAAGCAGACAGACCCATATAGCAAGCCATGACGTCAGAGCAAGTTGCGTACCACCATGACCAAAACAAAGTTGGCAGTGCATTTATCATAAAGTACATGGAAAAGACATGCACTGCACCCGAGTATGTCCCTTTCTGTATGTCCCTGTGAGCTGCCCCTTTCCATGTCTCGGAAGGCTACATGGTTGATACAAGTGCCTCAATGGACCTTGGTGTACCGGAGGATATGTGTCACTGCCCCTGCATGTGTCCCAGACAACCCTACTATCAACAGCCATCAGTCCACCAACACATCTGAGCTGCATTGTGTGCTTCAACACCAATATTCGTCTAAGCTCACCCTCAGTGCTGTGCCTGCATGTGCAACTCACCTGGTGCAAGCTTTGCTGTGTCGTGGCCCCCCCTGTGCTGCTCACCTTGCCTGGAGTTCCTTGGAACATGTCAGCAGTTCTAGGATGTGGGTCTGCAATCCCTGTGCCTCTGCTTGTGCACATATGTGCATGTGGGCACCAACAAACGGGTCCAGAATTCCGTCGTCCAATGGGCCATGTCTGCTGGCAAAGGTGCTCTGGAGGCTCATCCCCCTGCAGAAAGGGAATGAAACACATGATTAATGCTTCAAAGTCATCTGTGTGTGTCTCATCAGGCATCTCATTACTTGACCATGTCAGAGAGTCACATCAAAAATCACACCATCAGTCCGTCTCTCACATCCAAAGTGTGGAACACTATCTACAGCATGAATTGCAACAAGCACGTGTACAGGAAAGATATGAAACATACTACACAATGCATAGCAATCAATGTACACATTAATCATGACACACCCCATCTAGCAAAAGCTGACCATTGGACAATAACACCAAAATCATCCCCACTAGGGGTGTCAACACAAGTCACACAGCACCAGACATGCCACAGATATGACAGTCCAAAGCCCTTGTGTAATATTCTGTAACACCAAACCATCCTTGTGAGCCCATGGATAAGGGAGGCAGGAGTGGCATATGTGAGTCAAGGACCCCAAGCAGCAAACACATACACAAGACAAGCCTGAAGGGCCCAGCTGGAACAGACAGTGGATGCCTTCAAAAGCCACAAAGCACCGCACCGTCACATGAAAGCACAATAGACTAGCAATTTTAAACTAAATCAACTATTAACTAATTACACTAACAATGGAAAACCTACATTACCTAATTAAACTAACTATCAAACAGAAACTTAACTAACTAAACTAAAAGAAAAATCAAAAATGGCCACATACGACCCGGGGGGGAGGGGAGGCACCCAGGAGGGGGAGGTACAGGGTGCTGTTCAACATCCACATGCGATGATGCTGAGCCAAAGAAAAAAACCTCCATGGGCTCAAAGCCTGCACAGCCCGACCTATGTGCGAGATAGATGGTCGTCCGAGTCTGGCTCATCCTGTAAAGGAGGACGTGGCACAGTAGCCTGGCCACGCCTAGCCGCAGCTTGCCCCTCATCGGCAGCAAGTCTGCCGGACTGGTGAGCCTGGTTCTGTGTGGCGATGTGACGTAGGTCTGCATGCAGAACCTCACGTGATACACGTGCTTCCTCTTGCAAGGTAGCACGTGTAACACGGAGTTCCTCCTGCAAGGCCTGGCTGGACAACCGCTGCACCTCCCGGCAAGCCTGTAGCTCAGCCGAGATGGTACGCTCAAGCTGTGCAAACCTCTCCTCTGCCTGCTGCCTCGGGACATCATAAGGACACCCAGAGTGGATCTGAGGGAAGCATACTCCTCCCTCAGGGCATCCATGTGCGCCTCTGCGTGAGCAGCAATTTCTTGACGCAGAGACGACATTTCAGCCTGGCGTGCCCTGTCAGAGGCCGCCATGCCCAGCCTGAGCGAGCGGGCCGTGGACTGTGCTGCCTGCTGCTGGAGAAGCACCTGCCTAGCAGGGGGGAGCACAGATCGGGCCACACGCTCCATGATCTCAGCGATGTTCTCCATTGCTGCCCCCTGCCGTTCGGAATTGGCAGTCATGTCTTGCTCCCACTCAGTATACAGCGGTTGCGCGCAGCGACCGCGTTGCCGGGCTTGACCCCTGCGGGACCCAAGGACCGGGGGTCCTCGCTGTGTTGGCACCGCCCGCGGCTGCACGACTACATGCCCCCGTCGACGTGATGTCCCAGGCACATCAGTGACTGGTGTGGAGGGTGACCCTGCGTCCCGATCCACCACGGGCGGAGGAACCAAGACTGTCTGATCCCTCAGGGCAGGGGTCGTAGACAGAGGAGTGTCCACATCAGAATCACTCACCCCTGACACATGGACTTGATGCTCATCCAACTCAACATGGACGTCAGAGTCGTCATCAAGGCTGGACTCATAGGCAGCCAGAGACAAGATGGACTGCAGAACTTGGGGGTTTTCGTGGCCTACCACCCCACGACCCCCACTAGTGCCGGGTTGATGTGGTGTTACCAACCCTGTGTCTGGCATGACAACACCATCCTCCGCCTCCATTGCGTCATCACCTGAAAAATAGAGAGAAAAAAGGTCACTACGCATGTCAGAAGCACACGACACACACACACACACCGAGAGCAAACGCATCCGGCAGACATGTGACACACAACATATTACCTGGCATGCATGTTGGGTCAACTTTGAATAGCTTCTTTGATCAGACCTGTTGAAAGGTGGCAGTTTCCATGGAAGTGGGTCTATGCAGTGCAGAAAATGTGTACGCCACTCACTACCTACATGTACAAGCACTCCATGGTGTGTGCCAGGAAATGTGAAGGCAGTGCAATGTCAAATTCAGACATCACGTGCATTGTGCATTCAATGTGTACCATATCTAGAAGCCAAGCACCCCTCCACCCCAGTACCAAAGCAGGGATGCCTAGCATGGTATCAAAAGGCTGACCATACACCTGTGTATTGACAGGCAGTGTTGACTGGCATCAACAGCTTAATGTGATTCAAATGACAACACTGCAAATGATGCTGGGACAGTAGGCAGGACACATGATGAAAACTCCGGAGGCCGCCCACGTGTGAAGAAGACACAACAAGAGTTGGACAGAGTCATTGGCCATTGAACAGGCTGAGGCCTGTGAGCCACACAGATTGTCAGAGCCTAAACATGTGTGCAACGCAGGACTGAGCCACAGTTGACATGGGAAGGCTGATGATATGGCAGGCAATGTATGTAACCAAGGACTTATATTACAGTGATCATCCAGTCAAGGACACATAGGGGCATGCGTGCAATGCACATGGAGCATGAATGGGCACTCATGTTCCTGCGGGACATCTGACCCATGCACAGTACAAGTGAGATACCCTGCGTCGAGTACTAAGGCTGTACCACACGGCATATGTCTGGCAGATTCTACGCTGGAAGTTAGCATCTACACAGGACACATGAACAAGAAACTACACATTGGCAAGATTGAAGCAGACCAGTGCAAAGGTGGAACTGGGGTGCAGAGTGGCAGAGGAGGGGCAAGGGAGCATGCCTACATGGAGTCCCGCATGCAGGCAGAGGAGACATGCATGACGGAAGCATTGCATTACTTACACATCAGAACCATGTACACGTCACATGTAGCAGCAATCATGCACAACACATCCCACAAGTGAAACACACACGTCCTCAACAAACACGCATCAACACTCACTGGACTGCGCATCAAAGTCCAGCATCTCTCCCACTCCTTCGACCAATTCAGGTGGTATGAACTCCGCAACGAGAGCCTCATGTGGAGTGAGCTCTTCCTCCTCTGGTGCAGGCCCACCGCCAGTCACCAGAGTCAAGTTGTAATTAGAAGCATGCTTAGCCTTAGTGCTGCGCTTGATGTCATTCCAACGCTTTTTGTACTCTTGCGCCGTGCGCACCTCATGGCCGAATGAACTGACATGTTCCGCAACATGCTTCCAGTGGGTGTCACGTTGGGCAGCCGTAGTCTGACTATTGGCACCCACTAGCATGTCACGGCTGTGGCCCCGCACATAGTCCACGAGGAAGTCCAGTTCCTGCTTACAGAAAGGCTTCTTCCTCGAGGTGCAGGAGGTCGTGGCTGTGTGTGGGGTCCCAGTCTGTGCTGCAGGTGCAACCTTCCTCCTCTTGGACTGTGGCGCAGGCCCTGGCTGGCTAATGCCGCTCTGACCAGTATGGCCAGTGGGTTCGGTGGATTGAGCCAAGGGAGTGGCAGTTGGAGGGATGACCAAAGGCCTGACTCGTGTCAGTGGCAGCTGGGTGCCCACTAATGGACCCTGCGCAGCAACATCAGCTGTGGCAGGGTCATTGACCGCAATGGTCCTGGTTGGCAGACTCACAACCGGGGTGCTGTTGGGTGCATCTGCCCCTGCACTTGCCAACACCCGGCTGTTGGGGGCAGCAGATGACATGACTGCCCCAGGGACACGTGTCTTGGTCTGAGCAGCTCGGCCTGCCCCTATGGTTTCTCCCCTGGCCTGTTGGAGATCTACCAAGGGCTCTTCAAGTGCCAACGCAGCCTGCGCTGGCAGACCCTGAGCCTGGGTGGCGGTGTCCACAGCTGCACCTGCAGCTACCACTACCCTTGGGCCCGTGGCAGTCGATGGAACGGACTGCCGGGTCGAACGGGTGCCAGTGCCAGATGCAGGAGCTGCATCCCCCGGAACCACAGGGGTTGGTGGCATGACTGCACCGACACATGGCACAACATTGTGCTCAAGTGGCGCACCCCTGCCTCTTCCCCCTCTGTGGCCGCCCTGGACACCTGGAGTCCCCCTACTCCCTGGTCACCACGGCCACGTCCCTGACCACGCCCGCCACGAGGAGGACGCCCAGCTGAGGCGCCCCTCACCTTTGGTGGCCTCCCAACCATGGCACTGATGTAGAAGTGCTGGCACAGATGGAGTGGTGCCAATGGGAGGTGTACACCACAATTGACCTGGGCAATTGGGGTGAAGGGGGTGGTAAGCAAGATGTTAACAGCCCCCCTGCACCTGCAAGGCTGTATGTGACCCCGGTGATGTGGTGACGGGTCACGCAACGCTCAGGCACCCCAAAACTGCAGTAAAACCGTGCACGCAACCCTGCAGCCTACATGCGTGGATTCAACCTCCTGCAGTACGCGGTGGCACCCAGTAACACGAATAACGTGTACGCGTGGGACACGCAGGCTACTATGACATCGAAAATGGGTGCGATACACAGGGGCACCCGCAGTGGGAAAAAGAGCGTGTGCGACTCACCGTCTGACTAGCGCGATGCAGAAAAACACGCGTAGCCAATACTCCCGCCAAAAGAAGAGATACGTCCTTGATAGCTGTGAAGTTGTGATGGCGCGCGAAACAACAGGAAGCAGCAACACACGAAAGGCACGTACAGCGAACTACTGGGCCCGCTCACCTTTAACCCGTGCTGAGGGAAACGCACGTGCGCGTCACGTCACCTACGCGCATGGGCCCTTTCCTCGTATTACACGCGGACGTGCAGTTTTTCACGCGCGCTGAAATGCCCATGTACGCCTGTACGCGTCACGTCACAGAGGCGCTTGCGCTTGAGGGGCCTTCTGTCCAATGAAAATGCGTATGCGTGCAGACACGCTTACGCGCTAAGGGCCTTTCCTCGAATTACACGCTGACGTGCCAAATTTTCACGTGCCAAATCACTCCGTATCAAGCTGGCCACGCGTAAGCACATGGAAGACCACGCTCCTGCCCAGAAGGCCGAATTACTGCCCCCCAGAGCCCCGAGCACGCTCCCACCTACCATCTGCTGCTGCCTGACTGCCTGCTGCCCACGTGCCCTGCCATTTGCTGCCTGCACATCAGCCAGGGGTGCTGTTGCTGTGACCACCCCTGCTGGAACCGAAGACTCCCGACTGGGATTCCATCGCTCCACAGCCCAGCCCCAGGACCCAGTTGCCCACCCACTCCTGCCTCTGGGGTTGTCATGTCGGGGCAAACACCATCTGAGACCACTGACCACCCCCGGCCAGAGAGGCAGAGGGGCACCAGCTTCAGTGCCACCGAAGTTGGTGTCCTGGGGCAGTATGATGCCCTCTTCGGAAGTTCCCGCGCCGACAAGGAAGGACGGACTCGGATCTGGACTGACATCGTGACTGCCATCAACGCGGAGGGGGTGGCAGTCTGCGACTTAGAACATGTCAAGAAGCGTTGGGAGGACTTCAGGTCCAGGACCCTGAACAAGGCCCGGCGCCTCTTGAAGGCAGCGGATGCCAAGGGGCGCCGGGGCCACTTGTCGGAAGAACAGATGAGGGTCCTGGAAGGCATATCCCCAGCGCTCCACGTCCAGGTCCTTGAGAGGCAGACCCGTCTGGAGTCGAGCGGTAAGTGTACATGCATCCTGATTGTGAGATGTGCGTGTGGTGATTTTTCAGTAGTGTGCAAGTTGCACATCTGTTTGTATGGGGTCGAGTATGGGTGGGGGTGTACAGGGCCGTGGGGCTAACACATGCGAGGGCTGGAATGTGTGAGACATGGATGGTTCTTGTGTGTGTAGGCTTGCATGCCAAATGCAGTTGTGTGGGCACACATGTTTGGATGAATGTGTATGTAAGTAGACATGTCCGTGATGTCACGCATGTATGTTGTTTTCAGCTGCATGTATCAGCACTGTGTACATGTGCATCTGTGTGTATTTGACAAGGGTGCAACAGTGATGCAACATGGATGCATGTGACAGCGGTATGTGGAAGCCTGATCGGCAAATGTGACATGGATGCCCATCTGAACACTGCGACACTTGGCAGAGGTGTACACATGCATGCAAGTGTGGTGGTGTGTGTACATGTGTGGTGCACTTCCTGTGTTGCATGTGATGTCTGGCTCACCTTTGCCTCATCATGCTGTTGTATGTGTATGGATGGTGCTGGCAGTTGCGATATGGCTGTGGTATGGATCATGTGTGCGAGTTGAAATGACATGTGTGTTGGGGATTGTGATGACATGTCTGAGGTTTGCCAATGCCACTCATGTACAACGGTCATGTGTGTATGTGTCCCTTGTACAGTGCCCTGATGCCTGTGTTTTATTTCTCCCTGTCTGCAGCGTCAATTGATGAAGAGGGCGGAGAAGGTGCTGTGGAGCACAGCGGCGGGGATCCCACCGCCAGCCGGAGACGCAAGGCCTGGCTCCCCTCCCATGTTGTCATCTCGTCTCGGAGTGAGGAGTCCGGTGCCGCGTCCCAGGCCGCAGCTGCTGGGGGGAGGTCCAAGAGGCGGAGGTTGGAGTTGGACTCCTCGGCAGCAGAAGGGGCAGCTGGGACCCGACAGGGCCCAACAGGGGAAGATGGCACGGAGTCATCCAGGTTGGTGGGGGGTTTGGTGGAGGAGGAGGCCTTGCAAGCAACAGAGACGGGGTCTGGAGGTGGGGATCCCACTGGTGCTAGTGGTGCAGTGCAGGACAAGGGACAGGAGGCAGCACAGGCTGCCGCGGAGATGCCTGTGTGCAATCCTGTCCCTGATCCTGTCCCTGCATCATCTTGCACCAGCAGGGATGCCTACGTCCAGACCCGTTTTCAGGCAGGGGATGAGCTCACGACAACTGGCCTTCCTCTGCCTGCGGACGTGGCTATCCGGGTCCGGGTTGAGCCTGTTCTGACTGGTGTGGCGTTGCGTCAACGGGCCATGCGAGATGACCTGCAGTCTTTTCATGAGGAGACTGCACGTCATCTCGAATGGCTCGTTGACCACGTCAGCCTGCTGGGACAGGTCACCCAGGCCGGATTCCTCCGTATGATGGGGCTTGCTACGACCCCCTCCTCAACTGAACCCCCTACGCGCCCGTCGTCCTCCGTGCCATCTTCCCACCCATCAGTCACCTGGGTGCCCTGTGGAGCTGCCTCTGACGGTGCGGCCAGGCTGGTGGAGGAGGCATCCCTGCCACAGTCGGGAGTCGGACGTCCAGCAGGGGTGGCCACATCAACGACTGCACCCCAGCCGGCGGAGGATGTGCAGGCAGCAGGAGGCAGTGCACGGGCAGAGGCACAGCAGCAGCAGCAAGGTGGTGGGAGCCATGAAGGCTCGGGGCCTTCAACATCGGAGGGGCAGGCATCGGCCGGAGGGCACGAGGACCAGGACAGAGAGTGTCTTCCGTGTGGCAGCGGTAGGGCCACGCCATAGATGCGGAGCGGCAGCGGGCGGAAGAGGCACGGCTCACAATGGTCAGGGCGGAGAACTCCATGCGGAGGGCCCTGAGGCGGGCCGAGTGCCTCGAGGCAATCCGCAGGGGTTTGGAGGTGGACACGTCGACGGCCCTGCGGACCCTCTCGGCCATGGAGGAGGACCGCCTCCAGGACATTGAGCAGGAGTTCGATGATGCCCTGGCCCGGAACATCCAAAAGTGAGCCGTCATACTAGCCCGCTGCCCTTATACATCGTTATGTAGGTAGTGTTAGGTTTAATTTTTTTTGGGATTTATTTTGGACCTTTTGGACATTGGCCACATTTTTGTATATAGTTTATTTTATTAGTTAGTGTAGTTGGATAGGTTTCCTTTCTTTTGTTGGGATAATGGACCCTGGCTTGTTCGTATGTACATAGTTCACTGTTGGATTGTATTTTTCTTTCACATTTTAACCATGGAGCAATAGCTTTCTTTTTTATTTCCCATTGGATTTTGTTTTGTGGACAGTGACTTTGGACACCATTACTTTGGATTTTGATTTTTGGTTTTGCTTTTTTTCACGGACATGCTTCTTTTCATTTTTGTACATTCCCATTTATGTTTCTTTATTTTTGATTCTATTTATGTTTCCTTTAATAATTTTTTTTTTATCAAACTTCAATGTGTAGTATCATCTGATTGGTTTCATGCATATCATGATATGGGTTTTGAGATTCACTGACACCCATTGGGTGTATGTGAGGGAAATGTGTTTGTTTCGGAACTTGCAATTGGTGTTCTGTCATGTAATTGCCAATTATGAGTGGGTAGATGCAATACTCGGGTGGGTGTTTTGCATTTGGAGGCTGACCATAGGGACCAGGGATCTAGATTGTGATGACATGTTGGCTGGGGAACATGAGTTGGACATGGGTGGAGGCCTGGTGGTGGGTGCCCCTGCACTGCTGGGGGGTGGGGGTGGTGGGGAACATGAGTTGGACATGGGTGGGGGCCTGCTGGCAGGTGCCCCACAGTGCTGGGGGTGGGGGGGTGGGGAACATGAGTTGGACATGGGTGGGGGCCTGCTGGCAGGTGCCCCACAGTGCTGGGGAGTGGGGGGGTGGGAGACATGGGTGGGGGCCTGGTGGAGGGTGCCCCTGCACTGCGGGGGGGGTGGGGGTGGTGGGAGACATGGGTGGGGACCTGGTGGAGGGTGTCCCTGCACTGCTGGGGGGTTGGGGGGGTGGTGGGAGACATGGGTGGGGGCCTGGTGGAGGGTGCCCCTGCACTGCTGGGGGGTGGGGGTGGTGGGAGACATGGGTGGGGGCCTGGTGGAGGGTGCCCCTGGTGGCTGGGGGTGCAGGGGGACATGCGTTGGTGGGCAGTAGTGCAAGTTGACATGTGGGTTGGCTGGGGGGCATGGCCATGGTGGATGGGGTGCCTGCAGGACATGTGCAGGGTAGGCCCCTGTGGTGTGAGCCACCTGCAGGGGCCATGGAGGATGTAGAGGGAACACCTGGGAGGACCCACACGTGCAATTCACGTGTGGTGCTCCCCGCGCACCCCTGTAATACACGTACCCTGATGGAATCATGTGTGGAACTTCCCACGCACCCCTGGAATACTCGTACCCTGCTGATGTTGCTTGTGATACTTCCCCCGCACCCCGAGGTACATGTACCCTGATGAGATCGTGTGTGGAACTTCCCGCGCACCCCTGAAATACGCGTACCCTGCTCGCACGGGGCCAATCGCGTGTGGAACTTCCCGTGCACCCCTGAAATACACGTACCCTGCTGATGTCGCGTGTGAAACTTCCCCCGCACCCCTGAAATATGCGTACCCTGCTCGCACGGGGCCAATCGCGTGTGGAACTTCCCCCGCACCCCTGAAATACACGTGCCCTGCTGATGTCGCGTGTGAAACTTCCCCCGCACCTTGAAATACACATACCCTGCTGAAATCGCGTGTGGAACTTCCCGCGCACCCCTGAAATACACGTACCCTGCTGGAATCGCGTGTGGAACTTCCCGCACACCCCTGAAATACGTGTACCCTGCTGAAATCGCGTGTGCAACTTCCCGCGCAACCCTGAAATACACGTACCCTGCTGGAATCGCGTGTGGAACTTCCCGCGCACCCCTGAAATACGCGTACCCTGCTCGCACGGGGCCAATCGCGTGTGGACCTTCCCGCGCACCCCTGAAATACACGTACCCTGCTGAAATCGCGTGTGGAACTTCTCGCGCACCCCTGAAATACATGTACCCTGCGGCAATCGCGTGTGGAACTTCCCGCGCACCCCTGAAATAAGCGTACCCTGATCGCACGGGGCCAATCGCGTGAGGTACTTCGCGCGCACCCCAGTGATACACGTAGAACCGCTTGCCGTGCTGGTACAGAGTTAGCGCAGCCCTTTGCGCTGGATTGGGGATTTTGATGGCTTTTCCCTGCGTGACAGGCGTTCTTGGGGGCGTAACTGGCGCTGCTGCAGGGTCGCTGCGCCACTGTGCGCCACGGCTGGTTTTGGTGGCTGGAATCCATGAATACGCTGTGCGCGGAAATGGATTTTAGCGCAAAACCTCATGGACAATCGCGGCAGTAAAGATTCTAGAAGCAGCCCTTGCAGAATGTCTTAGAGAAGAAAACCCTCTGGAAAGTCTGATTGGCGAATAACTACATATTCACACACAGCACTAGAAAGACAAACTACCTCACCCACAGAACGACAAGCAATCAGCATCAAGAGATGAAGACTCAGCATTTTGTAAAATCAAAGAAATTTGATAAACAAAAAAAAAGAACAAAAAAAAAGACTTCTCAATAAACGGAATGTCAACAAAAATAACTTCTTAGATATCTGTGGAGGTGAATGGAGTCACACCACGAGCACAGAACCATATTTCAATGAAGAAGCATACAAACCAAAGCAAACAAACACAATTGCCATACATAGCAGTGGACGAGGGTATGAAAAACATAATAATCCCATAATGAAACAAGAAATGCTGCTCACAAAAATATCCTCAGAAAACTCAGTATCACCTCTCCATCAGACTGAAACAAAACGTCCAGTGTACAAATGGCCATGCACGTCAATGTGTAACATTGACAAAAACATTTTCAAATCTTTACACCAGTTCCTCAATCAATATGTAAAAGGAAAAGACAAATTCAAAATGAAACTTCTACAAAATATGGATACCTGTCCAGTGGGCAAACACAAAGGACAAGGAGATTCATTAGCCTGCATTTCAGGAGCTAATTGCAAAAGCGCCTTCCATCATATCAAAATGATATCAACACATCATTCAACTATAAGAAATCTAGTCCATAAACTGTACTATGCTAAAAGTCCAGCTTTAGCATTAGGCAATTTAAATAACAATCTACTACATGGTACAGCCAAAGACCTACCCGAAGAAATAGAGCACATACAGAAAAAAATATTTTGGAAGTGAAAGCCACTTACAAAATGCAATAGCTTTACAACAGACTAGGAACAATTCTACAAATGGGAACCTTCTGCTACACACATACCAAAAAGAAATACTGAAATTTAAAAGTACATCTGCTGAAGTACCAAACCATGTGTGTGTGTGTGTTGCTGCAGAACATTTTATAAAAGTAGCACAAAAACTGTAGACATAACATACAAAATAGAAGACAATGAAGATTCCAAATGGTTTGAATGAGCTCTCTACCTTATAGCAGAAAACAAATATGAAATAAATGACCCCTTAATACTTTGCAGTTACTGCAATGCAAAACTTGACAACAACCAAACTCCTTCACGTGCTATCACAAATAACTGGGAATTATTCCCAGTTCCAAAACTCTTGCAACAACTCAATTTATATGAGAGCATCATAATTCTAACAGTGCATCCATTTCAAGCAATAATACACCTTCAACCAAAAACAGCAAAATTACCTCCTTCAGAATTATTGAAAGGCATTTGTGGCAAAGTAGTTTATTTACAATTAGATCTGAAAGAAAATGTACACACTCTAGGAGTGCAACGTCCGATAGAACAATCTTTAATTGTCTTAGTAAATGGTGTACCTACAAAACACAAAACAATTTGGCAACAACTCGTAGACTTACATAAAGTTAGACAAGCCTTGCAATATCCAAAAGACAATAATGAATACTACAAAGAAATTAATATTGAAGAAAACCTGAAGGAAACCACTGAAATAATTCAAGAGTCACCAGAAACTGGACAATTTGAACTTCTAGATCCTGCTACAGTATCCAAAATATTAGACTATTATACAATTCATCCATTACACTCTAAAGACACCATAGATGATGCACTAGGAACATACCAAATGCGACAAACCAAAGGATCACCAATAAGCATATGGGAAAAAAAGTATAGAAGCACATGCTTTTCCTCTACTCTTTCCTACTGGGAAAGGAGGAAGGTACGATGATAGACCCACTCAGATAACAGCATCAGAATACCACTTGTTATGAATGTATTCTGAAGATCCCAGATTTAAACAAAATGTGGAATATATATTCCACTTACTCTTTGAAAGTGAACTAGCAACTCTATGCTACGGAGTTGCACACACATTGAAATCAGGTACCCATTCTGAAAATATGTCAGCTACGCAATTACTACAAAAAGTGCAAGAAAAAGATGAGGTTTTACAATCAAGCATTACAAATCTGTTAGCAAACATGCATGGTACTAAAGAGTACTGGTTCCGACGTCACAGAGATGTACGTTGTATGATAAGAAACCTTGGCCCACCCACTTGGTTTGTTACATTAAGTTGTGCAGAATATGCATGGGAAGATTTACATGATTTCCTACGCATATTAAACAAAAACAAAACAAACATAGATATTCTAACACCTGGAGAACTTTGCTCTCTAGATCCTGTTAATGTTTCAAGATATTTCCATCATCGCTTCATTGCTATGCTATACTTTATTTGTAATGAAACTGTTCCTCCCCTCTGAGAAGTGCAGCACTTCTTTTGGAGAAAAGAATACCAAGCAAGAGGAGCACCACATATCCACATGTTTTTATGGATTAAAGATGCTCCTAAATTTGGTCAAGACAGTGATGCCACTGTTTTACAGTTTATCAAAAAATATGTCACTTGTGAAATTCCTTCGGAAGCAACAGATAGTGATCTTCATGAACAAATTTTACAATTTCAAAGACACAAATGTGGGAAATATTGTCGTCACAAATACAAAAAAAAGGGAAATACTAAACCAAATGCCGCTTTGGTTTACCTAGACCAGCTCCAGCAACAGGTCAAGTAAACAACTTAATGTCTTCAGTTAGACATAGTGATAAAGGTAAATCACCTAAGAACACATATTACATAAAAAGAACAGAAGAAGCAAAATATATCAATTATTACAATAGCAATCATTGCCCTCTTATGGAACGCAAACATAGATGTGTAGTACATTGCAGACAATTCCACTGCAGTTGCACTATATGTTACAGCCTACTTAATCAAAGCAGAAAAAACAGAGCTTCAAGACCTCTGGGATGACCTATCATCAGACAAAACACTGTCTCAGAAATTGTACAGTTTAGGCATAAAAATGCTCTCTGATAGAGAATGTGGCTCCTATGAAGCTGCAGACCATTTAACCGGTACTGCTTTATATGGAAAATCTGAAAATATAGTATGGCTAAGTCTTGGTCCTGCTAAATCTAGAAAAAGAGTTCTCAAATCATACGACGACATAGAAACAATAGCCAAAATGATCCCAACAGCCAAGACATTTTGAAAAACAATTTACTAGACACATACTACCCAAACAGGAGTACCACTTTGGAAACCATGTGTCTATACCACATAGCCCAAAACTTCAGATACAAAAATAATATAAAACCAGATGAAAACAAAGGTGGATAAAGATTGACAAATTGTGAAGGTAGCTTAGTGAAACTTACCAAACAAAGCTTAATTAATCAAATATCAAATTGTCATTAAAAACTCCTCAACATAAAAGAACTATATTACATGTCCCTGCTACAACTTTTTAAACCATGGAGAAAAGAAGAAGAGTTACTAGATATCTATGACTTCTATGAAGATCCTTTCAAAGCAAATGAAAGCAATATAACTGATGTAATCTTTACACACTATAAAACAATGTTGCACAAAGAACAGCAACACGAAGAAGAACTCCAGGCCCAACTAGATAAGGACACTCCCGACAGTAGTCAACCTTCTGTAATAGGAAGCCAAGAACCACTGGAACAGCCATTAATAGCAAATGAGGGAGAATTAGCTATGACAGAAGTAGAAAACACCATGTGTCACTATGAAGAAGATACAGAAGACTTAACTGTACTGCAATCAAAACTGAACAATGAGCAGCATAGCATTTTTCAAGAAGTAACAAAAGAAATTGCACATGGTGTACAACATGAAAATAAAGAATGTATCTGCCAAAATTACAAACCTATACTACTATACGTCAGTGGTCCAGCTAGTTCAGGCAAACAAATGTTTATCAAAATCATTAGCAAGTTCCTTCAACAATTGACAGACAAAAAACTGTCAGCTGTTGTAACTGCTTCCACAGGTTTAGCTGCCTACAACTTAGGCAGTGTCACTTTACACCGATTACTACTCCTTCCAGTAGAACACCAAAACAAATTAGAATATTACAAACTTTCTACAGAAGCTGCAATGGAACTACGCAGAGTGTTAAAACAAATGAAAATGCTACTAATAGATGAAGTGAGCATGGTCTCCAACGTAATGTTGACTTTGATTCACCTCACATTACAAGAAGTACTGAGAACAAAATACGTAGAGCTCTTTGGAGGAAGACACATTATTGTTTTCAGAGATCTTCTTCAATTGACACGAGTGAAAGGTGAACCTATTTTTAAAACCTTAGGACACAAACTCTGCCATAAAACTGTTGGCAGCATAGGAAATGTCAACCTTTGGCAACATTTCCAATACAGAGAATTAACAAAAAACATGCGCCAGTCTGCAGACCTCACACACACCAACATTTTAAAAAGAATTAGAGCTGGTATACTACCTCAAGAAGCACAATCAATATAAAAAACCAGGCACATCCATTCAGTGTATGGCCATAACTCATGTGCTACTGATGTCATGGAAAAATTAGCACACAAAAATGTCAATTATATGTCCTTGATGCCAACTCTTGCAAGCTGTTCAAAATTCAATGAAACAATGTTGAAAAAAGAAATGTAACCAATAATTGAAATTTGCTCCACAGACAAACTGAATGTACATGGTATGACACTACCCATGTGTCAACAAGCCTCAACAAGACTAAATACCTTAGAGAACTCTATCTCCAACACAGCTGGTTTGGAGAGAATATTAAAGTAGAGTAATGCTTAAACGTAACCTTGATGTGGAGCAAGGACTAGTTAATGGAGCACTTGGTACAGTTGTTGGCTTTCAAACATACCCACGTGACAACAACATTTAGTTTGTCAATATTCTCTTTGACAAACTATCAGAAGTAAAAAGGATAGGATGCTCAACAGCTTGATTCCTTCTTTTCAAAGACATGTATGTACACAGAGAGCAATGTTCTCTAACTGTAGCATACTCAGTCACCATTCACACATCACAAGGTCTTACCCTATATAAAGCATTGATAGATATTGGGAACACAGTCTTTAAAGGCATGAGCTACGTAGCACTATCACGCTTACGTACACTTGACGGTCTATTTCTAATCAACTTTGATGCAAGTAAAATAAACGCTGATATTCCTTGCATTTTAGAATTTAATAGACTACGTTCACTGTACACCCCCATCTAAAAACCTATCCTGTACCACAAAAGGCAAAACGTTGTAAAAGAAAACTACTTCAAACAGAAATGCAACAGGATCTCACTGCAAATCCTCCAAAGATAGCAAAATAAGCTAATACTTCATCAATTACTAAAACCAAAGAAGAATGTACTACTCAAAGTAACTCAGATACTTCTTCAAAGAAGCAACACACACTCCGAAGAAATGACTTGGACAGAGAACTATCTGGTCCATTCAAATTTTCAAATATAACTGGTGTAAATTGCTACGCAAATGTAGCAATAAATTTTCTATTCCAATTGCCACCAATTGTTGACAACATTTACTTACACAATACAGACCAATTGTGTTTGCAAATGTTAGTCCTTCATAGAAATGCAAGCAACAATCCTGAAAACACATACAGTGTTCAAGGAATAAGACAAGAATTGGACTACTTTGCTGGAATGGTGAAATTCACTATAAACTCACAGGAAGATCCTCAAGAATTTCTAATGTACTTACTACAAGTACTGGAAAACAAAATTATACCTATAAATGAAATCTTCCGGATTTCATACATGTGGAAACATACATGCATTCTCTGCAACAATGTGGCACATGAACAAATCCCTAATGAACACTTTGTGTATGTATCATACCTAACTGTGAATCCATTCCATTTCAGCAACTTGTACAAAATGCAAACCATGGCAGATTATGTACTACCTGCAATTCAGATAATCGCTCCACCTTACAAATATAAACACATAGTAAATACGTAATACTAATGCTTCTACGTTACAATGCAGATGGTACCAAAAACAACTGCAAGTTGACTGGATTCACACATGGTCAAGTGTCACTTAGTAAGAAAACCTTCACAACGATAGGCATAATCTACCACACAGGAGCCACAACCAATGCAGGTCACTACACTGCATATATAAAAAAGAATTTTGGATGGTTCGAATGTAATGAAAGTACCATTACTCTAAAGGAGAGATTACCAGCAAATCTTATAAATGCTTTTTTATTGTTCTTAAAACCAAAATTTAATAACTAATCTGTGCATAAACATTAATGAAACTTCAATTAGAAGACTATAAACAGTTAGAATACGCCATCAGGTATCTAACTTCCCCAAGATTCTGCAACAACCAAACAGATAAATCAATATCACTAAATTATAAGAAGAAATAAACAAAAAAATTCAGAGTGGGCCCTTTACTTTTTTTTTGCAAAGTTTCGTCCAGGGGGAGGCAAGAAATAAGCCACCCAAAAAGTGCTCTTCCTATGGGATTAGCAATTTAACCATAACTACACGGCCACTACCGTCGGCCGTGTAATATATACATATATTGTCGCTTGCCACGGTCTATCTTTAATAAGCTTAGAGCTAGCTTCACGATCACTTTGCTGCTTGCGTTAACAATTGCATCTGTACATGTGTAACATTCTTTGATATCTTCATCTGTTTCTGCGACATAAGCTTCTTCATCCGGAGCCCAAGATGTCACTTATCCTTGTTGCCTTCTTGATGCCTTATAGAATATCTGCTTTCTCTGATCTCTGCATTTCTTCTGTGTAGGTCATCTCTTTCTGTGTGACGTCACCATTCATTCTTGCCTTTTAACTGCGCTGCTTCTTCGGGAATCTCATTCAGCTGGCCATCATTTTGTCTTGTGTGTAGGTATGGTTTTCTGAATGGGTACTTTGCCTCCCAGATTCTCTTAAGTATTGGTACTCTTATGGGTACTGCACAGAGTCCACGCTCTGTTCTTTGCTGATTCAATTGTTGCGCATACATCACATACTTTGGTTCCCATTCTATGGGCAATATGGGCAGGGCAGTTGGAGGGAGAGTACTTGGCTCCTCCTCTACACTCCTCCCTCTGGGCGATATATCAACCACTCTCTCATCATCCTTCATATCTAGACATCCTTGTCTGAAGAACTGCTTCTTAGGGATCCATATTTTTATAACTCTCTTCAGACAGCCTGCTGATTTCACATGCTCATCCTTAGTCCATGTCATGAGCATGCACTGTCCACTTGGACTGCAATAGATGCATCTTCCCACATATTTCTTGTGGTTCTTTGGGTACAGGAATTTTGTTCCCTCAGGATCATGGATACTGTGTTTTACAAAGTCTCTGATCTCTTCTTCTGTCAGATCCTTGGGCTTTCATCCTGGTTCAACATCAGTCATATTCATCATCCCTATAGCTTTCTTGGCTGTTTTCCTGCTCTTTGAGATTATTATCTTGATCGCACAAAATCCAAGCAATACCAACACGATCAGAGCTCCAAGAAATTTGAGCGTATCTGCCATCCATTGTGGAACCCAAGAGAAAAGTGATCCAAACCAACTGTCATCAGCAATGTCTTCTACTTCATCTATCATGTGGCCATGGAGTGTCGTCAGCATGTTGTTGGCCTCTGTCAAGGTTCCATTATCGTCATCATGAGACGGTATGAACGTGTAACATGATTGTCCAATGTTTGCAGAAACACCTCCATACATAGCTGTGATCATATACAAGCCGTACCTATCCTGGAGAGTCATCAGTCTTATGGCTCTCATCTCTTCTCTGATTGCATTGAATCCCTTTATGGTGGTGTTAATTGTCTGCAGCAATTCCCATCTGGTTATTTGTAGCCACTTGGTGTTTGCTCCAACTGGGATTCTTGGCATGAAGATCAATGTTAACACTGAAGAGGTTTGGCTGAATAGTCTGTGTTCATATGGGATAGAATCAAAAGCTTCTATTGATTTGGCTGAAAAGAGGTTTTCTCTCTTTATTCTTTTTATCAGCTCCATACATCTCTTCTTCCTCAGGAGAGCATCTGCTTTTGGGAAACTATCAAAATTCAGATCACTCTTCGTATTCACTAATGCTGGAACATGGACATTCACCAAGGTGCATATTCCTCCCCAGTCCTTAGGTAGTCTTATGTATGCTTTGGATCCATAAGCCCAATAATGATCCATAATTAATGCTGTTCCATGACACATTCCTGAAGTATCAAAGATACAATCGCATTTTTGATTTTCTCCAACTTTTCTGTACCATTACCTCTGAAGCACAATCTTGAGCTCTCCAAAGGCACTATTTGCAGGGGTTCTCCTCTGTCTTCGACCCATGTTAATAATTTAGAAAGTCTTGGCCACAATGATTTGCATACCTCTTGTACATTCAAAATAGTGGATTCAGGACGATTAGTTACCATTAAGGCTCTGCAGATCACTACTCCTTTTTCCCAGCCCTCTGGTGATAACACGGATCCCCAGACCTGCATCTGACCTCTTTTCTTCCATACTCAAATCTCATCTGCAGTCTTTCCTGCAATCTCCATTTTCTTGTTCACTTCTCTTCTGATTTCTGCTCCTTTTACTCCCGGTTTTTAATGTCTGATCACAAGCCTTCTTGTCTTTGCATTGTTTCTCGTCTTTGTATCTTCGATGTAGTCAACTTCATCTGGATCTGTCTTTTCAGTTGCCTATTTGAGGGAGGCATCTTGACCCATGAATTGGCCTCTTGTTTTGCAAAGTGCTATGTGTGAAAGACAATGCGCCTCTTTATAAGGCTGGCGGCTGGGGTATGAACAGTGCTGGTAAGGCACCGCCACCGTTCATACCGGGCCGCCGCATTACGAGTTCTGCTTGTGGGTTACAGCCCACCAGGTTTTACCTGGCGGGCTATGCGGCACACGCAAGCAGAACACGTGATTGCACCAGCACCGTTATCAACGGTGCCAGTGCAACCATGCTCCCCACCCCCATTCTGCCCTATGGGGAAGACTGGGGATCGGGCCCGGCATTACCGCCTCGTGCGAATGGGCAATTACCGGCCCACTCATCTCGTAATGGGCCGGTTATTGCCCAATCGCGGGAGGCGGTGCCGGTAGCGAGCATGGTGGTAGCCGTGCCTGCTATACAGGCACGGCTACTGCCATGCTTGTATTGAGGTATACTGTACTGTGTGGACATCTGTTTCAACAGCTATGAAGATCTTTGACTACCCCATGCTGTATGGCAGGAATGCACATACAAAGCATTCCTCCTTTGAAGTTCTTCTCCCGAATTCATTCATGTGTTGGTACCATATGTTATTTCCCAAGTGTGCTGTGCTGTCCAGGTTATCATTTAATTCATAATTATCTTCCTGTGTGTTCCTTTTAGATCTCATTCTTTTCATATGAGCTTCCATAATCATATCATGAAGTGTACCCATATAGCTTCTTCTCACTGAATTTCTCACAGTAACATCTGTCTGTGTTCCCTGTGTGGGATAAACTTCAGAATGTTTCATCTGCTCAGCAGCCCATTTGGGCATGCCAATGTCTCTTATAATCTCCATCTGGAATCTTCCTTTTGAAACTGCTTTTGGATCAATGGTCACTGGACCGGGTATATTTGCATGGATTACTTGTGTAGGCTCTTCTTTTATCGACCCTTTGCCTTGCCTGGTTTTTCCAGCTTGTCTCTGGCATCTAAAAATGGTCTTTAAGACACGTTATGTATGTGTATTATTACTAGCATCATCCATCTCAAGCTCTGGCAATTTGCCATCTTTCTTTGGGACAGGAATAACTACATATGGTCTAGGCCATCTAGTAGTTGCCACATGTACAATTTCCTTCTGCTCAGAAATGTGCACAGTACTGTTAGCTCCATGTGCACCAATGTAAAATGCCGTTCTCACAGTCAAGGAAAGCAGTACAATTATAAACACAATACAGGTGTAGATTGCAGAGTGGTAAGTTAACCTGCAACATCTACTTCTTGGACAACATGAGGTAGAATGATGTTGCTATTTAGCTTAACCATCTTGACCACCTAAGGAATAAAAAACTTATTTTCAGCATGGTGAACTGTTGCTGGAAACTGCTGTCTTGATTCAGCAAGTCGTCCTTGATCAATGGTCTGCTTACTAAATGATGAAACAACTGTCTCTGTGTCTCTGGAATCAGTCTTTCACTAGTAGAACTGTAGACACCTTTTTGGTATGAAGAAAAACAACCTTAGTAAGTCTATACAATCTGAAAGACATAGATTATCTCCCAATCTATGCTTTGAATCTGCATCAGCCCAGATGACATGTCGAATTCATTTCAGCAGGAACCAAAAAGTCTTTCTTTATCAGCAACTTCTCTATCTGTCCCTCGGAGGAACGTTTCTACGCCGATCTGTGACTTCTTTCAGAATAGAGGCTCACTTGGATGATGATACCTTCCAGGATCACATTCAGATTGGCAGTGTTTCCTGGATCCCTGAGAAAGGTCCGCACACCTGTGTGCCTCCCAACCAGGTGCGGATATTCTTCAATCAGACAAAAGAAAATCACACTGACGAGTATATGAGTCTATGAGCTACTTCGTTTGATAGGGGCATTTGTACTCTCCTCACTGTATTCAGGTAATTGCAAGAACTGTTCAGTGATGACTATAAGCAATCTTTTTATAACTTCTTCATTTTTAGGATTTTGTAAAAAGGCTGGAATGTGGGTGATGCTCTCCACTAGTGAAGGATAATGGCACAGTACTAACTCGGAAAGGTGAGAATGTTTCTAATAAGGTCATCACTGGGTAACACCATAAGTAAATCCAAACAGGAACTCTGTGTTATATGAATCTGGGTATTATACCCTTTTCCAATTGCTGTG
The DNA here is from genome assembly GCF_040938575.1 of Ambystoma mexicanum. NCBI lineage: Eukaryota > Metazoa > Chordata > Amphibia > Caudata > Ambystomatidae > Ambystoma > Ambystoma mexicanum. The sequence continues at coordinate 350,580,729 of NC_090922.1, forward strand.
TCCACGATTAAAATCTGGCATAATCAGCTTCTTATCAAGGCTTAAGCATGCCTCAGTCCTAAATCAATAAGCTACTGTGGCTTTGAGAACAGCAAGATCTACTTTCACTCTGAAATGACAGCACAGAGTGTTCAAACTAGTTTTCCTTGATCTTTTTATGAATTATTTAAAAGGAGTGTCCCAGACCAAGCTGAAGTCCACTGGGTTCTTTGTCTTTCTACTTGTCAGCTTCTGCGTCCTTCTTTCTCGTCATCGATCTTGTCTGCACTTGGTGTGGTTCTTCCCCGATGCTTGTACTTGCCTCGTCATGTAGGGGTGCAGGCAGAGGAGTCTTTCCAGCAAAGATTTTCACGTCTCCCAGGAAAATCCAGGCACGCCTACCTTGCACTTTGACAGCAGACGGTGTGATGTCCTCCACAATGAAAGGGCCACAAAAGCGGGGCTCATCCCACTTTTTTCTCAAGTGATTGCGGATTAAAACTGCATCTCTTGGGAATAGTTTGGGAATAGAAAGTTCTTTAGATTGGTCAATTGAAGCATCTCCTTCTGTGTTCTGTACTGCTCTACACCCTTGTCTCTGCAGCTGTCCTGAAATGACAGAGATACTGGAAGTCATACAGTTCAAATACTCACGTAATTCCAATCCTAACAGTTCTGGCATTGGCTGAGCATCACTTCTAACTCTGGATGGAGGCATCAGGGGTTTTCTCATTCGCCTCCCAGTCACACTTTCGTGGGGTGTGAGATGGTGGTCAGAACCTGCTTGGATCCTCAATGCATACAATGCCAGTGGTAGACAATGCAACCACCCCTATTTCAAGGTAAGCTTCAACTTGGCTATTAATTCTTTAAGCAAGCCATTGAGCCTCTCACAAATCCCATTTCCTTGTGGATGATAAGCTGAAGAAAACTTGTGCTTTATACCAAGTTAATCTATTAAAAAATTGTCTTAAAAAAAGAGGACCATTGTCTGACCTCATGACGTCACATACTCTCCATCTAGGAAATACTTCCCGTACTAAAATGTTGCTGCATAGGTGGAATATGGGTGTGTTCAGGGGCCTGCTTCTATCCACCTTGAGAAAGGACAAACCACTACGATCAGGTATTTATATCCATTACATACTTGTATCATATCGACATATTCGATATGCAAGTGCTGGAAAGGGCCATTTGGTCTCGAATGACTCCCCTAACATTGCACAGTGTATACCCAGCCGTGAATTGTTGACACACCATACAGTTCACTATATAAAATACAACATGCTCCATCAAGTTCGGTACAAACCAATCCTCAGCAACAGTTGCAGCAAGATTCTCCCTTGTTGTATGCGCGGGGTAGTGTAGCTGTTCTAACGCCACACTTAATAAGGCTACAGGCATCACCGATTAACCAGTGCTGTCTTTTCGCCACAATGTTTCAAAGGTGTTTAAAGAACACCCTCTTCGCGTCCACAAATTCTTTTCCTCTTGAGGTGCTTCCCTCTGGATTTCCACTAACTGTGTTTTAGACAAATGTTATATCCTTCAGACACAGTCATCATTATAGTCATTCTTTCATTTACATCGCAAGTTTCAACATTCATCATCCCTATATCTGTAGATGATATGCACTTAGCTTCAGCATCCACTGCTTGATTCCACGTGAGATAAAATCTGCCCCTTTAGTATGGGCTGTGCATTTAACGACTGCAATGCCTACTGGGAGTTGTAGTGCCTTTTATGAGCCTATCCAATAAGGCGGCATATTGCACTGGTGTGCCGTCCGGTCAGAGGTAGCCCCTCCTCTTCCAACGTACTAACCCTGCATGCACTGTTGATGTCACATAGGCGGAGTCGCTGTACACCATTACTTCCTGGTCTGCGTGACTCTCGATCGCGAGTATCAATGCCAATAATTCTGTAGCCTGTGCTGAATAATGTGACTGCAAACGAGTACTAATAAGCACCCAAAATTCCCCATTAGCCGTGTGCCTCACCACAGTTGCACCTGTATACCTTTGTCCATCATTTTGATTGATCCTTGAAGAACCATCAATTAAAACAATCTCTCCTCCTGCTAATGCATTCTCCTTTATTCTGGGGAGCTCATCATAGAACTCTTCATAGTTCACACAATCGTGTACAGGCTGTCCCTCTGTCATTGGCTCAGCTATAAGCATTGTTGGATTCACTATTTTACATCTAACTATTTTGACCGCTGGGTTGGATATCACTACCTCATAGACAGAAACCCTTTGAGAAGTCAACGTGCCTTTTGGTTTTTCTAAAATGGCAAATAGTGCGTGCTCAACAAGTGACGTCATGCAACATCCCATTATTATGCTTGTAGCTTTCTCTATGGGGAACGCGGCGGCAGCCAAACTTTGCTTGCATGGAAAATGACCCCTCATTACTGGGTCTAAGGTTCCGCTGTAATATACAAGGGGCTTGTACCCCAATGTGGTTTTCTGTGCGAGCACTGCTGTCATAACAGTGCTGTCTGTATGTGAAAACAAGAAGAACTCCTCAACATAATTGGGAATCCCTAAAACTGGGTCTGTGCAAATTGCTTTTTTCAATTCGTCAAATCCTTCTTCCATCTCCTCAGTCCACACAATGTTTGCCTGCGTTGCCTGTGCTTTCCTCAAGGAACGTAATAGGGGCCTTATATATGAACTGTAGTCAAAGACCCAAGCTCTCCATGTGTTTTATCGTGTGCGGCTTGTCCGTTTTCAAAATAGCCTCAGCTCTTTCAGGAGTAACCCTTTTCCCTTCATGCAAAATCAATTGGCCTATGTACAACAGTTCTTGTTGACAATATTGCAATTTTTCCTTGTCAACCTTACATCCTTTGTCAGTGAGTATAATCATCAGCTGGACAGAATTGCGTCTGCACTCTTCCTCTGAGGTGCTGCAAACTAGAGTGTCTTCTACGTATTGCAACACAACACTTTCCAAAGCGATATTGCTTAAGTCCATCTGAAGGACTGTATTGAAAACCAATGGGGACTCACAGTACCCCACGGGGTAAACGAGTGCCTTGTAGGCGACTTTGTCTAAACCTAAATATGTCAGATCCTGTGAGTCTTTATGCAATGGGATTGAGAAAAATGTGTTTTTTCAAGTCAATCACCATGAAATATTGTGGTCCACAGGTATATTACGTAGAATTGTAGACGGGTTCGGGACCAGAGGGAACTCAGCATCTACGATTTGGTTTATTGGCCTACAGTCCTGTATTAAATGCACAATCCCCCTTAGATTTTTTGATAGTGTACACAGCAGTATTACAGGGTGACTCTGACGTCACCAGGATGCCCTGTTCCATCATGGCGGAAATCGTCTTAAAAATACCTTCATCTCCCTCATGAGACATGGGATATTGTTGTGCTTGAGGTAAAATTGGTCCTGGTTTCAACCTAATCTTCACTTCTCCAACCCCCTTCAATAGACCTATGTCATAGGGGCCTGTGGTCCATAATGAAACTGGCACTTTCGCCATATCTTCCTCGAAATATTCACGAAGTTTTTGTTCTAGCATCATTTTCTGAGGAACTTATCTTTTAATCGCTCTTACCCAATAAGTAATGCTCATGTCAAATATCCCCTCATCATTAGATGGGTGATCTTCAAACAGGTCTTCATCAGTGACGTCAATCTGTAACCTTCTCTAATGGCAATTACTTCGCACCATTGCCTGCCCTCATCATCATTTTCTTCAAGCAAAGCCATTTCCCCACTCGCCATGGCTGCTTGCATCTTTAAGGGAAAGACTCAACCCTTTTCCTTGACCAGAGGTATCTTTGGTCTGAACAAAAATTAATCAGGAGTTCTCATAGTTCTGCCTGCCAATCCTGGCAGACATGACATTAGAATGCGTACCCCATACTGAAAAACCTCTGGTTCTAATGGAATCAAACTTATAGCTATTTGTCCTGCAAACGCCATGATCATTTTGCACACGCTTACATAATGCATTCCTGTTGTTGAACATACTATACCTTTGTCAGTAAACAAAATGGTCATATTTAACTTTGTCATTAAATCTCATTCCAATATATTAACAGGTGTTTGCCTCGAATATAGCAGTGGCACCTTCATGTAACATTCTCCTATAGAGACTGGTAAAAGGAACTGTAAAAGGAACTCAACCTGTAGGTCCTGTGAATCCCTGAGTATTCATGGCATTGCCAGACATAAAAATGTTTCCCTCTCATATACATGAGCGCCTTGCGCCTGTGTCTACTAGGACCCAAAATGTTTTGCCTCCTATAATGACGTCCAATCTTGGTTCATCATGGGGGTTTGGCGTCACGGATAGTATTGAACACATCAGGTCTCCCAGTGAGCTGTCCTATTGCGGGTACAGCCTTCTCCCCTCATTCATAAAATGATTCCCTCCATTAATAGTGACACCCCCTACTCTAGGAGGTTTTGACTGTCCAGTGCTTGTATTCTGCTGAAAATGCATAGGTGATTGCTGCGACTGTCCTTGTGGCAGATTAATTGATACCTGCTGTGGTTCCAAGCCTTGCTGCATTCTTGGTGCTTGCTGCTGCGCTGTTTGATTCTGTGCAAATCCATCTCCATTCTGCTGTGAATATGCAAGTGGATTTGACATCTCTGCTCTTGAAACCTGGCCATTTTACATGAACCCTTGACTTCTGCATGTGCGAAACAAATACCCTGTCATTCCACACGTCCAACATATAGACGGTGGTCGCCCAACCTGCCCATTTTGCATATTCGGATTACCATTCTGCATGTTTTGAAACCCACCTTGGTTATTCTGAAAGTTTCCCTGATTACTCTGCCAATTCCCTTGATAACCTTGCCACCCTCGTCCTCGGAGTCCCCTTCCTCGTGGAGTATAACCATCATTGTTCTGATCAAACTGTCTTTGATTATTCACCTGCGGCATGTTAACTGCTTGCTATGAGTTCGACCCGTCTACGCTGGTCAACATTGCCCCTTCAATGGCATACTTGGATAGCTTTTCTGCTCAAACTTTGCCGCCTCGCCTTTGCGAGCTTCGTCTTTTTTGCAATTCTTTTCCTGCAGGAGCCTGCAGTAATGCACAATGGTCAGCTGAATTACTGATCATGGTTTAGCCTCTATCCCCACGTACTTTTTGAGCTGCTTCTGTACTGGCTCTGGCAGCCCTTGGCATAATATATTGTAGAACACGATGTAGATTTCTCCAGAAGATTCACACATTTCCGAACCCCCAAGATTCCTGAAAATTTTGAATGTAAACCTAACAGATCATCTCCTTCTTTCATCTTTTTTGTCATTATAGCTCCCATATCAGACATGTCCGGATATAATACTCGAAGTGCCTTCCAGAGTGCCGCTCTACAGTTATTGAACGGTGCTCCATCGTGAGCGATGTTGACGGTAGTAACACCAGGGTACCCTGCCCTCGTCCACACGTCATCAGCTCTCTCACCAAGAATGGTGAATAAAAGACCTTTTTATTGTCCCCTATTGCCAACATGTTCCCTCCCGTCATTTTCTATAATTCATGTATCCATTTCCCAGTGCCAGAAGTTAAAATTGGGAGTTTAGACCTTAAATTATCCTTATCCATCTGGGGCCACAGTATATACTGTGGTCTGGTCCCTTAAACTGTGATGCCCCAAACTCATTCTCATCTCTCATCATTTGTCTGTTCACTGCAGGGACAATATTTCCACATTGTCGTCTACCTGGCAATGATCTTAACCTGCTTACATAAGGCAGCAACTTCCCCCTCTGGCCGTGGAGTTGCCCCCCAGGTCGGTCTGATTGTGTCAATGGCTCTGCCGCCTTAGACACAGGCAAGTTTAAATCTGACCATCTTACTTCCTTGTCCATAGAAAAGCATCTCTCAGACCTACATACATCATCTCTCTCTTCCCCATGGAAATCTTCCCTTTCTCCTTAAGTCTCGCACTACATGGGGCTACCCCCGTGTCATACAACTGAGTTCTCTCGAGTCGGTCATTTTTTCCCTTCCACTTTGGCTGTTTCTGAGCCTTCATCTCATGGTATACTTTATCTATCGCTTCCCCAATGCTCCTCAAACTCGTCTTCTAGATTTGCTATAGATGTGCCTGGCAATGACTCGTATTCTGGGGAGAACTCCTCTACATCCTCCCATGCTACTTTTGGATTATGATCTCTTACTTCCTTCTCCAAGTACTCAAGATCGCATTCTCTCTGTCTTCTTTTGTGCTCAATATCATTGTCAACTTCTCTTCGTTTTCTAGCTTCCTCTCTTACTCTATCTTCTTCTTTCCTTTTCATATCCCTTCTTTCATTTGCCCTTCGTATCTCCTCATCCCGTCGCCTTTGCATCCTTTTATCCCTTAACTTTTGTTCCTCTTCTTCTATTCTTTACCTTTCTAACCTCTCCTGCTCATCAACTGTTCTTTGTTTATTGTTACGTTTTCTTTGTCCTTCTGCTCTCGCTTGTTTTTTAGCCTGCTCATCTTGATAGAACTGCTCTCGTCTCTGTCTGTCTTTCCTTTTCACTCCTTTGTCCTTTAATCATTCTTTTCTTTCCTTGTCTCTTTTGTCTTGATCTCCCCTTTGTCTTACCTCCTCGATGACTTTACCATCGAGTTTAAGCTAAATCTGACCTCCCATCCAATCATTCTGTAAGAGTGCTACCTCATCAGTTTTATCTCTTTCTCCTTTCCATCCCTTTATTTCTCTTCCTATTTCTAGAGATGTGCTTGATCGATCACTTCTCTCCCTATCGTATCTCTTCTTGTCCCTCTGGACCTTGGAGCTTACATCTTTCTCACTATTTTTCTCTGGGCCCTCGTCACTACTTTGCATAGGTGACTCATAAACCGAGTTGCTGTATCCTGTTGCTGCTTTAAGTTCATCCATCGTCTTTATTATTTTTATCTTTTATTTCAGAGGGGGTGGGCGAAGCAGAGGGCTCTTCAAACTCCTCTCTGCATCCATTAAGTATCCACTCTAAAGGAGGCTCCTCATCTTTCTCTTGTTGATACATTTTCTTAAGGTTCTAAGCTCGCTAGGCGCCTTTCTAGCTTTTTCCAGTATACACAGCATGCAGATATGTCGTCATATGCTGCAAGACTGCCTTCGACAGTGATCCCCCTTGTGGCCATGGCATAAGCATTTTGTCTGCGCTTCCTTTAACCCATTCTGCACTGTACTGTCTATGTTTAAGTGATTGTTTTGGCAACTGTTTGCAGAGGTGCACAAGTGGAGTAACATCCTCCATTCTTAACCCTTCACGTTTAGCTTGCTAACGCTCGCTTGCTTTAATCATATGTTTTAAAACACATATTTTCAAGAAAACAACACAATATGAGCGAGCACCAATCGTCATAAGCTCCAATCCTGTTTATCCACACTTTTACTTTAATCATGCTAAAAAAGCAAGCATCAAGTGCAATTAAAACAATCCCTTTCTCTTCTTCAACTTCACACTTGACTTATTTATCATAAATGTTTCCTTTGGCTATGGCGTCATCGTGCTTTCAAAACGACATAAAATAAACAGATAAATTGACCGGTCAAATAAAGTTTTCTACGATCTTCTTGTCATGATGCCTACCTCTAAGGAGCCAGGCCGGGCCCAGCAACCCCAGAGGCAGACATCATTTTCCCCAGGGAAGTCTCAGCGGGCCCAAGTCGGGGCCCTTTGGACTCAGTCCTGGCGCCTTAGGCGCCAGGCTCATAGCGGACCCCAGTCCTGGTGCCTTAGGCGCCAGGCTCATAGAAGAGGATATGTGTTTAAGTGCTTGGGTACACACTTACCTGATGCAGACCTTGCTGCTTCATCCAGGCCCTCTTGAGGCCTGAATGGGACTACTTTACCTGTAGGACTACTTCACCACCCGGGTGTGGTCGGGGAAGGATACATACCTGATTGGTGGAAGGATACATACCAGGAACTTCTTCCAAGGCTATTTAAACCCCACCCGAACAGCCACACGTGCTTCGCGTTGTTCTGCACCTAGCAGCTGGACGCTCACCGTGTCAGCTCCTGCATCCTGACTTCAGCCACGCCTGCCAACACCCTGGGACACCTGCAAGGGGAGAAAGGAAGAGAATAGGAGAAGAAAAGCCCTTACCTGCTAAATCTGCATCCCGGAGTCATTTCTCCAACGGCCCTGAAAAGGAAGACATCATTTTAAAGGCATTTCGTTTCGATCGCTGCAGCGCTGCATTTTACTCACCTTGGCAAGGCACTTCCATCTTCAGCAGCGATCTTCCGGATTCAGCTACGCCCCGGCGCCTAGAGGAAAAAAGACAAGAACAAAGGTGAGAGGGAGAAAAGGAATAAGGAAAGCTCAGTTTCCTTTTAAGTCTTACCTGTTGGATTATTCCCACTGCATTTCGGGTCCTGCCGTTTCCTGGCATCTCCGGACCCCGGCCCCTATGAGAAAAAAAGACAAAGACATTGAATGAGCGAATGCAAAGACATTACCTGAGCGCTCATCCAGAACTGTTTCACTTCGGGTCGGCGCCATATCTCCGGCACTCCGAACCCCGGCCCCTAAGGGGAAAAAGACATAAGCATTAGCGCTTGCTGCAATTAGACAACGAACATTATTATTAAGCTTGAACTTTTGAACAGAACTTTTACAGCGCCTTACCTGAACAGTCAAGCTTACCTGAACTCCCATCAATCCTCAATCCAGTGAAGTAACTGGGTTTCAACGCGCCCCTGCATCAGAAGCAGGATGGAGAGCTCATCCTTCCAAACCCTAAGGAGGGTATCCAACGAGCCAGGGAAGCCAGAATAGAGGGGCCCTTCCTGTCCATCTTCAGAGTTCTGCGCCTTCGACGCTGCGCCTCCGTGGGAACCAGGTGAGCGTTACACTTCTTCCTTAAGACTCGTCTTACCCTCTAAAAAATGCTCCTCGAGGAACTTAAATCTATCTCCTTAGGACCACCTTTAATCGGTCCCGTCTTCTACGTCATCCACAAATGGGATTTTAGATAAGATTTCTTCTAATGTTCTTTAAAACGTAGGTACAGGGCATATCCTCTCAATCATGGCCTCGCACACAATTTTACTTATTATATTGCTTGGCCAAACTCAAGTCAATATTTTATTCCCCCTATATATATATATATATTTGTTCATTCTTACTCTTTCATTACATTTATCCCGCCTCTGTTCGTTACTTTCCTTTATTTTACTACGCATGCATCAATTTGCCACACTCCTCAACTGCTACTCACCAGTCGCATATTTTTTTCTTCTTCGGACCCTCAGGATCGCCACCTCTGTTATTGCCTCTTTAAACCGTGGTCCGTTCCGCTCTTCATAGAAGTGGGAGGGGATTTTTATACAAACTAAAAGGACCTGTCACACCTTTCTTGCAAGGATATTTTTGTCTTTTACACTAACCACTAACCACTATGTACGGGGAGGTTCACGTCCTGTCAGCTGAATAGCAAAGATCGTGCGATATTACCGACACTCTAAAGTTTACTTGTATCGATGGTCGATGGACTTTTAAAGAACCATCATCTCTCTGCTACCAAGTCAACTGGGTTCTCCCAGCTCTTTAAGATGAGTAGCAATAAACTGGAGATGGATGAGAATGCAGATTGTATTCATACATTAATAATCAAAATGACTCAGGTAGTTTGGCAAAAGGTGAATCCATTTTATTAACAAGTGTATAAAACAGGGAGTACAACAAGCATCAGCAATTGTTCGATCCTCTTACTCAATGCATATTAGTAGAAACTGAGGTTATATTGCATAAAATCATCATCATTGGCGTTGACCTGTGTCACTACCGATGTGTCAGGACAGTCTTCTACTCCCATCAATCGGTTCAGTCAAGGAAAGATTAGAAACTGGCCATATTGCAAGAGTGATGGTACGACAATTGGAAGTGTATATACTTTACCCCCAAGCCGTTAGTGCCGTGAGGCTGGATCACTTTGAGAGGGAACCTATGGGAAAAAAAGGAAGTATATGTAGCCATATTCGCCTCTGAGCTAATAACTTCAATTAAATTGAATATGAATCACACAAAATTAGATGTCATTCACATAAGCAACACTGCTATTACTGATATTTCTATCGGCGGAGAAGATAGGTACTCATGGTTGACTGAACCGATTGATGGGAGTAGAAGACGGTCCTGACGAAAGTGACCTTACCTACACACTTGCCACTGAAACTGGTCGACGGTGGTTGCTACAGACAAGAGGCATAAACTGGGCCTACCTTGTAGTTTGAGCATACCTTTTACCAATTGCCCATAACCCGTCACACTAACACCACCCTTAGATGGAATATGGGCCTTGGTGTCTTCTTCGTTGAATGTTTTATTGAACATTGTTTGTCACTGTGTTTGTGTCGTTTTTAGACTTGAGTTCACCATGGCCAGATAGATAATCTAGTGGCTAATAAACTGTTTGATACCCCACTAGATGCCTTTTTAGCTGACCACTGGTGCACCATTCTAAGTTACCATTGAGTTATTCTCTTCCAATACACACTTGCACATAGTGGAAGAGAGTGGAATAGGACCAACAAGGCTGAAAGCATTACCCATTTAGAAGTGGTTAGTTTAACTCTTTTTCTATCCACTGTTTGTAAGCGACTCAGCACCGTTACCTAGTGGAGGCATTGCACTTAGGCAGGGACAGTGAGATACTCACTCTGTTCCTTTTCTGTCTTCCTTCCACAGCCTTGTAGTACATGCACCCTCTCTCTGGGTTCTAGTACATTGGTCCTTGCCCACGTAGGCCCTTGGATTCCTATGAGCTATAACCAATTTCCTTCACAGTGGTTTCTGCCCGATTTTTTGTGTTAAAACTAGTTAAGAGTAAGGGCCACACCCTGTTAACTCTCCCTCCCGCCCTTGCATTTTTTTCAATGCATTCATTGTCTAACATTTCGTTGTACTTGGTAAAATTCTCATATGTTATACTGCTTTCATTTGCATTGAATGCAGCTTCAAATGTGTCTTGGTCTGAATAGTTGTAGTACCACCATGTAATAAAGTTCTCTATGCTGTGCAGGTTTAAATGCTAATTTTCGATGGTTAATTAGACTGGGCTTTGAAAGTCTTACTAGACTTTCTTCACAATGTAATACTTGTCAGTTGTCTCATTCTGCATGACATCATACAGGCACATTATTTCCAAAGCAGTACTACTGCTTGGATAGTATGTGCCAATCAGGTCATTTTTTAAGATGTATTGGCTGTTTGGGATCTTCTGAGGCTACAGTTTTGATGTCCTGGTAAGATTCAAGCACTCTTTTTCATGATGAAGCTGATCCAAAGTTGATCCACAGAATGTTCTCAGATTTCCCATACAAGAATGTACCTGTTAAACAATCTGCAGGTTTGCAGGACCCACATTCATTATGTGACTGTATTTTTTTTATAACAAAGCTGTTTTTGTCAGACGATATGTCAACCTAGAGGTCTTTTAGCTCAGATTTATCAGCTTTGGTGGGATAGACTGTGACATACCTTGCCACAGCAGTTGAATTGTCTGCAATGTATTGAATGTCTATGTTAGCATTCCACAAGATGGCAATGATATGATTGTAATCATTGGTGTATTTGGATGCTTCATCTCTTTTAATGTTGTATGTGTTTTTAGGAGATTTTCCTTTGACACTGTGCCTAACTGAAGACATGAAACTATTAACTTTACATTTGGTACAAACTGGACTATGGAATCCAAAGCAACATTTGATGAGGTATTTCCCTTCATTTTTGTATCGACATCGGCAGCATTTGCCACAGTTATGTCCATAGGTCATTATGTATTTCTTCTGATGTCAAGGTAATGTAATTTTCAATACATTGTAAAACAGTGTCATCACTTTCATGGTCATATTTGGGAACATTTTTAATCCACAAACCTATGTGGATGTATGATGCTCCTGTGGATTGATATTCATTCCTCCAAAAGAAGTGTTCTACTTCTCCGAGTGGAGGACAGTTTCTATTACAGATGAAATGTAACATGACAATGAAACGATGGGGAAAGTATCATGAGATATTCACAGGATCAAGAGAACAGAGTTCTCCTGTGCCTTTTATGTCTGTTCCTTCTTTATTTTGGTTTGCATTGCATAAAAAGTCATGGAAGTCATCCCATAAATATTCTGCACAACTTAGAGTAACAAGCCATTGGGGGGTGGGCAGGTTCCTTAACATGCAATGTACATCAGCATGACGTCGGAACCGGTATTCCTTTTTACCACGCATATTTACCAAGAGATTTGAAACCCTTGACCTCAACACTTCATGTTTGTCTTTTATCCTTTGAAGGATATAAGTAGCTGATCTGTTTAGGAAATGGTTGCCTGTTTTTAGTGTGTGTGCAACTTCATAATATAGAGCTGCTAATTCACTTTCAAACTAGAGATGGAAAATGTATTCAACATTTTGCCTTTATCTTGGATCTTTAGAATACATTCATAGAGAACGATAATCTGATGCACTCATTTTTATGGGTCTTTCATCGTGCCTTCCTCCTTTTTCTGCAGGAAAGAGTAGCGGAAAAAACAATTTGCTTCTAAATGTTTTTCCCATATACTCCTTAGAGACCCTTTGGCTTGTACGCATTTGATATGTTTCTAATGCATCTTCCATGGTGTCTCTGGAATGTACTGGGTGAATTGTATACTGATTAAGAAGGTTGTCCATAGTGATAGGATCAACACATTCAAATTGACCAGTTTGTGTGCATCTCCATATATTTGTGTTTTTCATTTTATGTTTTCGTCTATGCTTATATCTGTGTAGTATTCATTCATTTGTTTAATATACTCAAGGGCTTATTTAACTTTGTTTAAGCCAACTAGTTTTGTCAAAGTGTTTTGATTTTTGGTGCACTCCATTAACTAGTACAATCAAAGATTGTTGTACTGGTTGTCCTACTCCTAGTGTTTCCACATATTCATTAAGGTCAAATGGTATGTCTACTACTTTGCCACACATACCTTTGAGTTTAATTTAGTTTATTTAATTTATATAGTGCATAGACAAAGCCATTGGGCATGATAGCGCCAGGACAGGAAAGACATACGTAAAACTGTTGAAACATAAACAAAAAATAATCAGACCAAAATCATAAAAAGTCATAAATATAGACAGTCAATAAGGGGAAAATGTCAGAGTCATATTTGAGCTTCTTAGCCGGGATCCTAGGAATCAATCCAAACTAACTCTTAGTGTAGTGAGAGAGGACATAGAGCTTGTATTATATTTTCTCAAAAACAATGGTTGGTTACTTTAGCTGCACCCTATAACAATGCACTCAGTATTATCCAGAGAGCACCAGTTATTAATATGCACCCTACAAAGGACTCTTAGGTCCTAAGATCCAATGCAGCCAGACCAAAACTTGATTTTTAAGGGTTTCTGGTTCCTTGGACTTCTCGAAGAAAAATATTCTATGTGTCCAAAATGAACCTCTCAAAGATGTATCAGCAATCAATGGCATATGCAATTTCCTTAGCCAGATATCCTTTGATGATGGAACATTCGATGCAATGTCAGACAAAGCCCTAGGTTTAAAATTCTACACAATGGATGGACCCCCATCACGGTCAACTACTGATGAGATCCCGATGAAAGACCTAGATTGCTCTACCTACTTATTCCCGATATCCTTGGGTTCCTTAATAAGTATTTCAGAATCGACAGAGTCAACCAGAATTGTTTGGCAAAGCTGATCAACCTTAGGATGACTTAGGTCCGTTTGACAAGATATATCTGATTTTGGGTGTGTACTAGATGAACCCTAGGGTCCATGGGATCTACCCATGCACTAAAATCAGCTACATTAGTACAAGCGTTAAGGTCATGTATGATAAAATCCTTAATATGCTGCCACTGAACTGCAGTAGTCGTATCATCATCTACCCCTTTCTTCACTTGTGAGGGCATGTCTAAAATCAACCGAGATTACTTCCTAGAGGGGCTTCATTACAAGCCGATTAGGAGTCTGAAAGACTAATTATTGCCTCCTGTCCTGCCATTACATAAGTAGTCATACATGTTGAATCTTGGTCTACTTCAGCATTGTCAATATTCAAACCTGAGGTCATTTCTCCTGAAGATGTCTTCTTCTCTCAGCACTTAAGGCCAGAAAGTCTGATAGTCAACTACAGCTCCCAGATGAAGCTGGGGATCCAGGATTAAGAGTAGGTGACACATGAGCAAAATCATTACTTGTCCCCACTTGTGATGCATCTAGCAGAGGTTTGAACAAGACTGGATTGGGTGACTTTTTAGAGCCAGGTACTCTACTAACAGGCATGTTTCAAAAACTAGAAGTACACCAACATTTGAGGGTATGTTGATCTGGTTTTAGACTCCCACACAACAAATAGGCCACCACAGCTCAACTACAGTCAGAAAACCTGCGGAGGCAGGCCATAGCCAATAAAGACAACACATGTCAGACACCAGTAATCATACCTCCTACAGCCCGCCGCAATCCCAATGACTGCCACAAAAGCTCCCAGCCTCCATCGAGTCCGATGAAAAGATGGGCACACATGGGGAGAAGGACTTGCAGTCCCCCAGAGCTCTGCTGCAACGCCTCCTCGATGGACTTGCAGGCAGTAAAACTAGAGGAAAGGACCTAACAGGGTCCTAACAGGGTGAAACTAATATGTCAAGCCTCATTGCACTAAACGGCTGCCTCCAACACGTTGAGTTCTGAGGATTGCCAGTTGTTATGTTGTATTAATGTTCTGCTGTTAGATATAAGGCCAATTGGAACCATTGTGATTCCTCATTGTCTTCTATCTTGTTGGACACACCTACTTTTTTGTATTTTTATTACAGAAAGTTCTAGGACACTTTGTCTGGAATTTCTGCAGATAGTTTTTCAAACTTTGCTATTTTTTGTATTTGTTAGTAAGGCGGTTTGTGTTACAAAGTTGTTGGTTTATGTTTTGTAAGTTAACTGTGTTTTCTAAATCCAGTTCAGTTCTGAAATATCTACTTTGTATGTGTTCTATTTCTCTGAGGAGTTCTTCAGCTGTTCCGTTTAGGAGATTGTGATTAAGTTATTGTTGTTCTAGAGCAGGACTTCTAGCATTGTACAATCTATGCACAAGGGTTCATATTGTAGTGTGTTGCTAACATTTTAATATGATGGAAGGTGCTTTTACAAGGAATTTCTGATATGCAGGCTAATGAATGTCCTCATAGTCCAGTCGGGATGCGCATTGGGCAGGAGTCTAGGGTTTGTAAAATGTTGATTCTACTTTTGCCTATTATTTTAACATAGTGATTGAGGAATTGTTGTAAACATTTGAATGACTGTTGGTGCATACTGCATATTGAGCTGCATGCCCATGTGTACACTGGACGACTTGTGTGCAACATTTAGTAAAATGTTTGTTGGGGAAGATTTTTTCTATTAAGGTTTCTTTTGCCATAATGGTGTCTGCTAGTAGTTTATAGCCTTTCCATTAGTATATACAGCAGTTTGGTTTGTTGGTTGTTGTTCATATGCTTCATCCTTGAATTATGGTTCTGCGCTACTGTTGTAAAACCATTCACTTGCACAGAAGTTAGAAACGTTATCTATGTTCACATTGTGCATGCACCTGCAGTGAGAAAGGCACATACACCGAATATTTGCTGCACTCCCCCAGGAAAGGGTGTACATGCACAATTTCTAATGTACTCCCACAGCAAAGAGAGTGTATACACTATATAAAACAAACTTCCACAGGCAAGGGGTAGACATGCCTAATTTATGCTGTACTCCAGCATGGAAGGGGGCACACAGAGAATGTATTATGTATTCCTTCATGGAAGGGGATGACCGCACAACGTCTAGTGCATCCGTACAGGGAAGGGGGGCACAAAAAACTTCTAATGCATGCCTGCCGTGAAATGGGCATGCACACGCCGACTTTTTATCACACTCCACCAGGGATGGGATGCACACACAATTTCTAACACACTTCCCCAGAAAAGGGGGACCATACATAATTTCTAATGTACACTGATGGGGGCTCTTTCACAATTTAAAATGCACCCCCAGAGGGAAGGGGGAGCACACAATGTCTAAAATACTCCATCTGGAAAGTGGCCATACACACAATCTCTAACAGACCCCAGAAAGGAAGGGGGCACACCCACATGTTTTACCACACTCCACAAAGGACAGGGTGCTCACACAATTTCTAACACACTCTTGCAATTATGGAGTGCACATTTACAATGTGTACATCTTTATCATGAGGCATGAGAATGAATGGAGGGATGAGTGTGTTGATGAACTCATTGTGAAGTCTGAGCTGAGTACCTACAAGTTAAGAGACTCATTGCAAAACATCCTTACCAAATATCAGCAAGCTATATTAAATGTTGACAGAGCTTACAGTCACAGGAACAACATTTGAATGATACATGAACAGCTGATCTGGTTCCCATTATCACTACCTAGCAGTTTCTCCTAGGCTGATATTGGACAATGTTCCTCATGTTTAAAATACGGTGGGGGGAGGAAGAGTGAATCTGCTATCCACAACACTGCACCATCCACAACACTGGCCCGGAACTCCTCCAAGACAAAGTCAGTCGCTACCACCCCTCAAGGACACTCAGAACTGTCAAAGCATCTCTCCTAGTTGTCCCACATTACAACTTCACCTGCTGGCCGGATCCTCCTTCTCCGTCCAAGCACTGATCATCTGGAACTTGCTGCCCCTGCACATCCACAAAATTGACAACCACTTGGCATTCAGAAAAAGGCCCTCAAAACCTGGCTCTTCCCTTCCTCGCCTTGAAACACTGTTGCACTCTAGACTGTCCATATGCACACAGAAACACTGGTCCAACCCAACAATACACCTACCCACCCAAACTTTTAAGGATGCCGGCAGCGTTTGCAGCGGCACACTGTGACAAATTCCACCCCCCACGCCCTATTCACAGATGATCGTACATCACTCCCCCGTCTCTCCGGCTCCTCTGCCACTGCTCAGACTAGGGAGACCACAACTGGCCAGACAAGCCAATCGCGTTGGACCTTCAAAAACCACATTGGAGATGTACTCCATCCAAGTTGGAGGTATGTATACCTTGCACCACGTCTGTGGACACAGACCACGGGCACGACCACCCATCCATGCACTCTAGAATGCAGCTATTTCTGTGCAATTGAGGTCTAGCAGCTTGCATGGCCATACATACTGAAACCCTGACATACCTCAGCATCTCTGCCATTGGTATACAGCGAAAACATGTGAAAAATGTCGGTCTAGCTAGGCACACATCAAATTTTCAGCACTAGCACTCTACCCTAAACCACCAACAGCACCCACCCACATATCTGATCTCTGGATGCTTAGCCAGCCCACCTAAGTCCTAACCTGGAAAAATGCACACACGCATCTTTTAATTAACTCTTAGAATCTCCCACACATGGACTATGGTCACTGAGGGCGCTCCAGAGCATTCCAGATCCCTGGAAAACCACCCTTCTGCTCCTCTCTCTCTTGCAGTGTAATTTAAGGGCTAGAGTAGAACGTGCCATGGTTCTGGAGTAGAATACAGGGCTGTTTCACCAATTGAATTGGTGATATATAGTGTACATCTTCATTGACTTCAGCAATTGTCCAAATTCTACCCTCACAGCAGGAATTAGGTTGATTACTTATTAGTCATTGTTGTGTTTGGAAAGAAAGATGTCCATATTGGACATGAAAATGGTGTGTCACCTATCTACAAGAGGACATAGGGACTCTAAAAACCCTGAGTGGTTGATTCATGAATTCCTATTCCGAACAAAATGCTTCCTGATTCCTGAAGAAATGGGATAAGTGCCTTTCTCCCTTAAATGTTTATCCTACAACACCCAAAATGTTGCACCAAACCAAACTATTTTAAAGAGCATTTAGCACAATGGGCTTCATCACAAGTTTGCCGGTCCGGAATAAGTGTGCCGGTAAGCTTACCGGCACCCTTGTTTCTGGAATGGGAAACTATGGGTTTGCGTGCCGGGGCCTCTGTGCCTGACATGTCTGACCCTGCAGGGCACAGCGGTCACAGTAGGCAAAGCCGTCACGGAAGCATCCTTATCAACAGTGCTGGTGGTTCCGTGTACCCACACCCATTACCGGCGCCTGACTTCCCGGCCGCTGGACTTGTAATTGTCCGGTGGCACCGGGAAGTCAGGCACTGGTAATAGGTAGCACCGGCAGGGTTACCGCTGGACCCCTATTGAGGCCTAATGTCTTTTTTGGGAGATGTTTTTGTTTTTCATGTATTTATGTCAGTTTTGATCTTTTAAACTGTTTTTTTATCATACAAATCCAAGTTTTGATACCTTTTATTGTACCAACTGAACATTGTATGCCGGGATGATAGTTGTATTAGCTTTCAAAGTACCAGAGACTTCTTCTTCAGGTGATGAACACACGACAAGTAAGCAACAAAGAGAAATCACACACAAAGCTGGGCATTGCTTTTACATGGAATGAAAAAAAAAGACAAGGTATTCTCCAATGTTAAACACCATTGGCTGCAGGAAGAAGTATGGAAGGAATTCAGTCCTCATGGCCCCTTTATCCAATGAAGAAGTCTTTGGGACTTTGTAAGCTACAATTTCAGTGTAACATTGTCAGTGAGTACAAGTTATCAACACTTGGATTTTGTTTGATTATAAAACTGGACTAACATGCCACCCAACGCTTTCTTTGTTTTTTTTTAACAAGGCGGAGAAGGAGAAAATAAAAACAACATGAAGAGTTGCTATCTCCAAACACAATTAAACTTATTAGCAGCAACCCAGTGCCACTACAACACCATCTGCAATGTCAAATGCAATCAGAGTGGTGCTTCATAAAATGCTGAAGCACACTAGCCTATTTTGCCACCACCAACAGTTCTCCCTGGCTAATAATCTACCCACAGACTTGACAGCATGTGCAGACCTGCGAGGCAACGTTGAGAATGACCTTGCTGTATGGGACGGCGACTATGGAACCCACACATCCTGATACGCCACCAGGAATGGCTCAGAGCTTTCCGTGTGTGGTTATCACAACATCACTGCCGGAATAAGACTCACCTATTGAAGGGACACACATTTGTTAATGGCAGTTATGCCATTTTCCAATGTGCTGTGGGTGGTCAACCTCCTCCTTCTCACTTGTTTTGGGTTGCAGTGGACAGTAACTATGCACTTCCCTGTTCCGGTGCCAGAGGTGGTTCAGGAGATCTGTAGAACCGACTGTTTAATTGGAAATACCCCTCCAGCAGGACAAATGACACAGGACAAACTCAATGGTTTTAGCCTCTTCTGAAGAAACCCCTTCAGACACCTTAAAATTCCCCCAGGGCCTGGAGCTTGGTGGCAAAGGCAGGAGCATTCATCCTGCACTTCAGGCACCACCTAAGAGATTCACATGTCTGCCTTGTACAGTTATGGGGATTTGTGCCACCTCCAACTAACTCCTGAGGTACTACTACCTTTGCTGCCTTAGCCTGCTCCACCTGGTAATCCTCCTCCTCCTCCCTTTCCTCCAACACCACAACACATTCATGCTTCATCTCCCTTTCTTCCTCCTCCACCACTCCAAGATTGCGCTCCTCCCTTTCCTATCCCAACACTCCTGCAATTTCCTCATCCACCACCCTGTCACCTGCATGTTCGACTTCCTCCTTTTATTTCTGCTCCTCCCACCCCTCATCATCATGTTAATTGTCACCTTCATTTCCACATCACCAGTTGCAGCCCCTTCATCAAGATCAGTGTCATCACCAGGTCCATCATGATCAACCAGATCAGCTTTCTGGTGGTTACACTGATTCACGTCCAGCTGTGCTCCCACATCAAGATGGCTGTATGAGTGGATGTACAGCACATTTGGCAATGTTCTTTAAATAAAACACACAGATACACAAGCAGAATTTGGAAGTCAAAAATGTTAGGCCAATTGCCACCAAACAACATATTCATGTAGTTTGGCTTGAGGTATACCAGAGTCAGTAAAAACAGTCCCAGTATAGAGAGGAAGGGGATTGCAACAGCAATTCCATGCCACTGGCCACAAATGATGCCTAACTCCATTCTAAATCCTTTGATAGATTACTCACTGCGAACAGAGTCGCTCTTGTTGCCTCTTAATGTTAAGAAAGCTCAGAGGTTAACAGAGAGACAAATTACGTCGAGAATTGGAAAACCATTTTGTAAAAACTAAAAGAAAGGGACATGCACAATGAACCCAGCACTGTTTGGAATGCCTCTTCCTGCTTTTGGGGACATGGGAGCCGGTCAGGCAGCAAGGATCGGAAAAGGGTTTCATTACAAACTATGAGGCATGTGGAATTAATGATTTCTGTCTGGAATCATTAATAAATGAAGAATGTACTCTTTACTCTCACAGAAATAGGTGTTTTTTTCCCTGAGGTAGGCTGCGTAACAAAATATCTAACTTTAACAGCCGAAATCTAAGTTGGCGCTGGAAAATTTGACTAATGAATTCCTTCAACTACTACCGTTCTGTTCTCAACTTTAGAAGATTCAAACAATCGATATTATACAAAAAAGAGCTACAGAAAAAGTGTTTCCTAGATTGATATGCAATATCACGAGTCAAAACAGGAGTTTTTTGCTTGAACTATTTTTTTGCTTCTACGCTTTCTTTTTTGCAGTGTACTTACTTTTGTGATTTCTTAATTGTATTTTGGTGAGGGGAGCACGCAGGGAGTGATGCGAATGTATGTCAACGTTTTGTTGTTTCCATTTGTCATTGTTCGAGTTTATATGAACATTGTTCTTACATTTTTTTGTAAATATTTTATATATTTATAAAACGAGTTTATGCCCTCTTTGTAAAATTAATTTCTTTACTACACTGAGCTACTTCACTTTATAATCTATGGCACTGAATATCTATTTATATGGACTGGCGTCAGTTCGTTTTTTTTTATTTTTTATCCTTTGTCAGATGATATATTTGGTTGAGAAAGCACGGGAACCTCCCACAAGAAAAAAAAAATCCGCTTTTCTGTTCTTATTTACGCAGTCTCACCAGGTGCCATTACTGACATTCCTGGACATCCACACATTTGAGAGAAGCACTTTTGGGAACCTGTTGCACAGGGAGAAGACACGAGGGTTTCCACTAGGGAGGCATCAACACTCTACCTTTGTGGGTGAAATGGAGGAGATATGGGTGCCCCCACTAGTGTGCAATCGCCAGTTTACGTTTTTGGGTGACATGAACATCACAGTGGCTCCCCAACTATAGCAGTACTGAAGACATTGCTGACATCTGTCCAATCACCAGCCCAAGCGGAAACTGATTGCCTTATGTATTCTTTTTTTGTTGGGTCAAATGAGGTATGACGTGGATTACAGACAATGGTTATTCCGCCATATTTGATAAATCTATACGGTATTCAAAACGTACAACCAGTGGCGCAAATGCACTGCTGAAAAGTGATATTACACGGCCGACACAAACCCTGATTCATAGAACCGTGCAAAGTGTATTTTGTCAGTGCAAAGTCAGTACAAAGTCATTTTTTGCAGTACAAACTGACTTTCTACTGACTTTGCACTGCAAATATACACTTTGCACGGTTGCATGAATCAGGGATTGCGTCGGCAGTGCAAAATCCCTTTGAACCGTGAAAAAATTCCATGAATCGAGCCCATGTTGCACTAGAGCTATTGACACTTGCACCCGTGCAAAGTTTCTGTTAAACCATCCCCTGCATTTAACATCAAATACACAGTAAGCATCCAACTCGTAGTTATTTGTATATCTACATGCATTCACACTGCATATGTTCACACGATTCCACTTCACTCCCTCTTTGAATGTTGAAACAATGAGAGGGTCCAGTGCACCAGTCATATTTTTGAAAGCTTAACCCTTGAATTGGAGCGCAGTTCCATTGTTCTCATTTAGGACTGATAGAGGTCCTTCCCCATATGCGCACACGTCCCACTGCAGCACACACCTCAAACTACAACTGCAAATCGCATTGCAATACTAATGGAAGGTTCCTGGAAATCAAATTATAGTTAATAAAACTAAAACAGCAGCCGGCTCAAAATAGGCGTCCTTTCCTGCTTGCCATTAACTGGCTGCAACTGCATTTCAAATTGAAAATTAGGTTAAAATGTATGTTGAAGCTGAAATATATCCTGCTACGGAATCATGGTTTTCGTTTGTTGGCTCGCAGGAGAATATTGCCATAGGTTTAGGAGTCAAATTATGCCCGTGGATGATACCCTTGAAACGTAATTCCAACAGTATCAATTCAGCAGCATGAAAACACTGTGCATGGCCGCACAGAAACAAGCTAGACAGTCTCTGCACCTGTTTTACGCCTTTTATATGCTGCAGAAGTTGTCCTTATGGTTTACAAGTCTTTCTTTTAATATCATCCGGAGCAGGTCTGCCGCCGGTGGGTGTGTGGGGGAAGTTGGGGCATAAACCATTTTATTTTTTTATTTCCATTTTTCTGCTTCACATAAAGCGGTTGGAGTTGAAAGCAACTGCAGGACATTGAGCGAAATGTCATTTTTTATCTTTTTTTATTGAACAGCTTCCTGCAGTTAACAGCATCTCATGACAACTTTGTATCCGGCAACAAAGGAAGCCTTTTTTGGAGCAGCGGGCGGACAAATGGAGGCCGTCTTCAAAGCGGGATGAAATCAGAAATATCGGCCATCTTGCAAGTATTGTCTTTTTCTGTACCTGCGCACTTTGTTGTCGCCAGTGGTCAAAACTGAATAGACACCCTCACAAAGAAATGAAAAAAAGCTAGCTTTCAAACGCAATGGGGGACAACAGCTGTGCTTTGTTTGACTGGAGACCTTTCTCTTCTCTCTTATCACAGATGTCTACAACAGACAGGCTTCAAGGGGCAGAAAGAACCCTTAAGTTTTGTTTTTCTTGTATCTATATTTATGCTGTCTGTGGACGAAACGTCCGGCTTATCTGCTCTAAAGGTCGTGGATCGTTGGTTATTTGCAACACGGCGAAAATAGAATTATTACCCAATGATAAAAGGTGTCCAGTCACGGTTGTATACTAATATCTACTTTATTATTATCATCACAACAGACAATCTAATAACACTAGGAAATACAACCCACCCTGTATAGGAATGCAGAGAACAGACAGTTTATAAGGAGGAAAAGGAATGCACTCTGGATACTGACAGGAGGGTAGTTGATATGGTTAATAAGCACAAGAGTTTTTCAAAAGGCTTCTTGGCTTCAGTAAAAGGGAGAAAGGGTCTTAAAATGTCCCTAGGGACCTTCAGGGAAGGACCAGGTGGACAGACCCACAATGTACCTCTTGATGTAGTTATTCTTGGTGCTCAACAGCATGCAGTCGGCTTTAGGGTGCTTCTCAGTCCTCTCTGATGGGGTTCGAGACATGAGCCAGTGGCGGGCATCAGGCAGCAAGACGGTTCGGCAAGCAAAGCTTGGCGAACTGCTGCAGGCTGGCTGTCACAGTGACTCGGGGTCAGGAATCGTTGTCTTAGTGCTGATCGGCGGTTCTGAAGCAAGGGTCGAGACGTCACTGGGTTCTTTTAGCGACTGCGGCTTGGCGACAGTCAGCAATTCAGTTGGTTGAGGATTGAGGAACATGACTTGCGTGAGAATGTCCTTTAAGGCGGACGGCTGTAGATGCTTATTGTTGCAGTTCTCCCTGCTTCTTCAATGGGCTTGCGTTGTCCTTTAAGGCAGATGGCCCAAGCTAGGGAGTTTTTTGTAGGCAGCTGCCTTGTCCTTGGTTTCGGGTTCAAAGACCTTCTGGCTGTCCCTGTCCAGGGAGCTTAATGCAGAGTCTAGCGGGGCCCCCTGTGTGCTAGCTGGGTACAGGTTCTGAAGTGGCTGGAGGGCTGAGTTCTTTTATCCCTCTGTTCCCTGGGAGAAGTTAAGGGGAGGGATCTTGCTTCCCTCCTTGGAAATCCTGGCCTTCACTGGCAGAAGCTGCAAGGCAGACTATACCTTCAGCCAGGGTCCAAGGATGAGTTCTTATTGCTACTTCTTGTGAGGTCTTCCCATGATCTGTCAAAAGAGGGGTTCATCCCTCTTTTAAAGCCAAGTGGGCCACAGTGATTGGTGTAGACTAAGCCTACCTTAGTGAACCCATTCTGGGGCCCCTGCCAGAATGCGTGAGGTCATAACCAGAGTGCTTCGCAACAGAAAAGGTAAAGGAGTGAAAACAGGAACAAGGTGTGCCCCAGAACTAATATGGCAGAAGACTTCTCTCAACAGACAGAGCTCTGGGCTCACTCTCTTGTGCTACTAAGTCCCACAAATCTTCTTGTCTGTTGTGTTCAACAAGTCTCTCTGGCTAATGGCCCTCCCTGTGTAGATCCTGTTAAAGCGGCAGGTCTCCCATGAAGCTGCTCAGAGACCAGACTCTCTGACTCCTGCAAACTACATTCTTGTACCTTATGAATGGGGTTTCCCTAGCGGGTTACCTACTGTAACAACAGACCCAGACATAACAGTTCCCTTCCATTGAAACTGAGAGGCAGGAGCTGGCTTCCGGTTGACACAGTTACAAATGGAAGGTTATTGGGTTTACTGTCTCCTTTGTTATCCTCTGCAGCCGGGCCACGTGTGGGCCTGTTTGAAGTACCACCTGCTGGTTTGATAATTGCTGCCACCAGCTGCAGGGCCTAACATAAGAGCAGGGCGGTTCCATGGAGTCTTTGTTAGTTAATCAGGCTGACCATGGCAGGGGGAGACTAGATCTCCCCTTCCTGAGATGACATTGTGCCCTCCTTGTCTGTCACATGCCAACTAAATATGACAGGGGTGGATTGTGCCTGTAGGCTGTGTCCAGCCCGGAGTACATGGGTCTATGATTTTGTTGCAGTGCGAGCGTAGGAAAATGTGTGTGGATTAGCCCCACACATTTTTTCTGAGGTCGGTCTACCATCATTCCATTGAATTAAAAATTACAAAAAAGCCCAGGTGAGCCAGTGCCTACCATGCAGATAATCAAATTCCTCACAATATGTGTATGTGCACACACATATGTGGTTGTATGTATATTTAACTCATCACATTCCAGTCGTATAATCTTCATATCTGTACTCTGTATCTGTGTATCTATCAAAATGCACCTGCAAATACCCAAATATATACACCAATAAAATATATAATGCACTGTCATGCGGTGCCCTACTTTATTGTACTATTTTAACTACTTTGTGGAGTGGTGAATGGCTTGACCGTAGACACACATGAGCCATGGCGCATATTGTACCCATGAATTTTGTAATAAATGTAATATTACAAATTCTCTACTGTAGCAGATTTTGTTTTCAATACATTGTTCCATAGATATATTACAGTACTGTGTCATAATAAAGTAATAAGGGCCTCATTAAGAGTTCTACAGTAAAGTAGGGGCTAATTATGTCGTATGGAATTAATGTTACCGTGATCCGATCTTGCAGAATCAGCACCATATTAAGAGTCCACAGATGTGTGGGGAAAAGATCAGCAGTAAAAGTAATTCAGTCACGGAGAATTAGCACCAATAAATATGGGAATTCCTCCAAGTTGCAGCAGAATTAATCACCAAAAGAAGCAGAGGAATTACCGAACAGTAACAGAATTCAAAATTGTGCAGAATTATCGACCGGAAATAGCGTCACTGCAGGAAACGGAAGCCAGGCATTGGCCAACTTTCAAGCACAATCTAGTTAAAATAAAAAATAGCTGAAGTGAAGCTGCACAAGCATTATTTCATAAAGGAGGAACTGCAGGTGTTGGCAGATGAGGAGGTAGTAGGGCAAGCAGAGGAACTGTTTGGCATCCAAAGTAACATAGCAAGCCACCAAAGGAAGGCCAGCATCTGGTCAGAAATAAGAGACAGAGTAGGCGGCAAGGTGTGTCGCAACATGGAGGACTTAAAATGATGGAATGACCCGAAGGTCAGTTTGTGCTCCCTTGTTGCGCAACACTGAAGGAAGCTTGTGGCCACTATAGGAGGCTGGTGGAAGTCACTGATCCTGCTGCCATTGGAAGAAAAAGTCAGCAGCATCATAGACAAGTCTGGCATTTACAAGTTTGGCATAGAGTGAATTCGAGAAACAGAGGTGGGAGCAGGCAGGAGCACATGCATGCAAGTCCCCTGGAAAAAGTTCAGTGCCAAACATACATAAATATACACACCCATAGGCATCCTGCTGTGACCTGTCATTTCCATATCCATAGTGAGACCACATCACCAATACCATGGGAAAAGTCGGAAAAGTCTAGGTAACTGACAAGCAGATGCTTTAAGGGAATCCTTGGGAATCAGTGATGTCCCTAAATAGTTGAACTGACATTGCATCATGCTGCCATGAAACCCTGACCATTCATTCACATCCAAAACCAAACACTACAGATCCGAGCAGTCCCAATGAAAGACAGACAATCAGGCACTCTCAACTCCTGGTCCCATGTATTGACCACAGGTCCATGCCTGTGAAACCATCAATAGGGCTGGAGCCAGTGTACACATAAAAAAACATGAATCATTCCACAGAGCAACATGAGAACCATCTTACCTAACTGGTGTTCACACCATGTGGACCCGCTACAGTGGCCAGAACAGCAACCATGACCCAAGTGGATTTATACAGACATAAACATAATTTAATGCGTATGAACCATGTAACTGCAATGTCCATATGTGCACTTACAAGCAAGCAGGGTCATTAAGCACATAAAAATTAATGCCTTAGCATTTACAAATAAAACATGAGTCCATTGAGGCCCAGAGAGGCAGTTCAAGATGGCCACATCACGTGTGCATACATCCCACTCCCAGAGAAGCAGGCAGCCACCAACATTTTGCATGTCTGTAGTGCAGATTATTACCATGTCAACAGTGAAAATGTGGGCATGTCACCTCTACCCCAACAGGAATACAACACAGTGATGGAGAGGATAATGGTGGCAGCACATCTGGCAACTCAGCTGCACCAATCACATCATACATCACCACCACGTCTGATGGCCTAACCAATATGAGCAGCAAGGGAGAAATTGCAATAACTGCAGCCAGCCCTGTGGACCAAAATTACAGCGACCATGGATCCATCAGTGCATGTTTCCATTAAGGCACCTACCATCACCACGGCACCCCCATTGCCATCTGCTGCAGTACCCAAACCCACCACTGCATCTCAGGTGTGAGGTGGTCAAGATTCCACTGAGATACCAAATACCACCACTGCTCCCAAGGAAACATATTCTGCAGTGCCATCAACCACCTCTGAGGACCTGGAAGGAACTGCCAGAGCCATGGAGACCACCATTAGAACTCCAAACGTGCCACCTCCAGTTCCCAGCACACGCCCCCTGCCCTCAAGTTGTGACCAGTGTTGGAGAGGACTGAGACATATCCTTGTCACTTCCTTGCTTCTCCACACTAGTCCCTCACCTTTATCTACTTCTCAGGGGCTACAGTGGCAAGACCATCAGGCGTACGGCTGTCCTCACAATGATGATGACACAGGAGCTGAAGGGGCAGGTGGTCCGAGTATGATGGGTGCCCAAGGTTGCCATTCCTCAATGACCACACAGACTCTGGACGTCATATGAGACAAATAGAACACAGTCAGGAATACATGCAGCGGCTTTCCGAGGAGCAGCTTGCACACTCAGAAGCAAAAGGAGATACAGTCCTCACTCAGAATGACGTGTGTTGGGCAGTCAATGCAGGCCGATGCAGGAGGGCACTGCTGCTATCATAGTCAGATAATGTGGGAGGCTCCTGAGACCATTTCTAAATGGCAGGAGACATTACTCTGTGCCATGAACTCTGCAGCAATTTCAAGGTGATGGAGACAGGTCAAGCTCTATCTCTACAACAGCGACAAGGGAATTGGTGGCAAGCAGCCCACAGCACATATAATGCAGCAGCACTTCCCCGCACACACCGCCTGTCATGCCAGAAAGGTCCAAGCCTTCCCAAAAGAAGGGACTCATGGACCCATGCATATCTGGATGGGGTTGAGGGTGGTGGGAGGCATTGGTGCCGAGAGCTGGATGGTGGGAGGTGATGGGTGTTGGGAAGGAGTGTAGTGGAAGGGAATGGGTGTTGGGGTGTCATGGGAGGCCATGTGTGCTTGGGAGGAGGGTAAGGGAAAGGTATGGGTGTTGGGGGGGATTGGGAGAAAAGGCTTGGGTGTTGGGGAGGAGGGTTGTGGGGGAGAATGCATCATTATTGGATAGTTAATAAAAGCCCATTGGTAGCAAGATATAGATTTCAGTGATAACTGTGATGGTGTTGGGTAAAATGTAATGTTTTGTGACAATAGACTTCGGAGTTGTAGTTCTGACATTACATAAACGTAGAACTGGGCACACGTTCTAGTAGGCTATGGTCCCACTCAGTTTTTTTTGGACATTGTGGTCCATCTTACATGGTCATATGGCACCATTCGGTGCTGTTCCATTGAACCATGGCATCATGGGTGGTGCCAGGGTAACGGCAACAGCAATAGCTCACTAACAGATCTGCTGCACATTTAATTTGTATGTTCATCGTGTGCTGCTGTTTCCAGTTCAGAACACCTTCTCTAATACCCGGGGAGACCAAATACACGTGTGTGCAGTCCAAAACTGAGATTATGTTGGGAGACTGTGCATTGCTTTAGAAGCGCCCCTTGGTGGCATACACCTCTGCTGCAGTGGTAGGCATAGGATGTGCTCTTGTGCATGTTGCATTAGTGCATTGTGTAACTGTTCAAGCACTACTGAGAATGTTGGCTGGAACATGCCATGCAGCAGGCCAACAGTGTGTTACCTGTTGGGCAGACCAGCTTTCTCTTCTGCCAGGATGAAAATGAGAGGTAGATCTTGAGGATGTGGTTCCAGTTTGACAGTTAGAAGAGACATTTCTGTCACTCTGGCTCCAATAGTGCAATTCAGGCTTTGTGATCATAGAAGGGTGGTTTAATTCTGCTATCCAATGAGTGAACTTGCAGTTTACACTCACTTAAGTGTGTTTGCCTTCATAAGAGAGGAAACTGTGCACATTGCTTGGGGTGCATTTGTTCTGAAGTGCATACTTCATGATTCAGAGGCTGGTCTGACCAACAGGCACAGATATATAGTAAAGATCTTTTGAACAAGTCATTTCATTTTCCTGTACCCCACGGTAGGCCTGGATGAACTACTCGACACATGGTAGCGGACAAATCTTTTAGAGGAAATGTTTCTAGCTCAAGAATTTGATTGGTATTTGAACACTGATGAATCTCCAAAAATCACGTGGTGCATTTCCGGGTCTTGCGCGTTGTTTATTGTCCGAACTGGAGCTGCGGATGTCATGATGAATAACAGGTATACTTCTTGGATTCATCTAGCAAATCAGTGACATCTTCATCACAGTTTGTGCAACCAATCAGAGAACACCCATCTCGTAAAGCAAATGTGTCCCTCTAAATAAGGCACAGGTAATTTCCCTTTCATTGGTGCGTTTTTGCTAGACTGTGAGGCAAGGTGTTAGACAGTCCAGACTCATTTCTGGGTAGTGGTTGGTGATTTTGGAGAGTATTGAGAAGTATTTTGAGGAGTATGGAGAAGACCTATTTGTTCGTTGTTGTTCCTTTGTTAATTAACTTGCTATATAGTGTGTTTTGAAAGACATGTTTCTGTTCCCCCTTGGCCAAGTGTTTGTTGAGTGTGTGATCTCATCTTGTGATAATTATATAGAAAAACAGTTTGTCTTTTCCTATTGTATCTTTCCCCTTTGTGTCCCTTTTGGATATACAATTGTGCCAAACACCTGATGACTCACGCCTTCATTATTATTAGTCCACATTGTAAACTTAAATAAGAAGTGAATATGCATACAACATGTGAGTCAATGGCTCAATGTTCCCTTCCCTGCAGCCGTTGTAGTTTGTACTTAGGGAGTACAGACAGACACACAGCAACCACTCAGATGGCTATGTGTACATGAGATGGGGTGGGAATTGTGGTGCAGGTGATTGAGAGGGGGCACATGAGGAGATTATTGCTACATGAGGGTTATAGGTGCATGGGGAAGTTGTAGGGAATGGGTGCAATAGATTGGCATGATCACAGGAGGAGTGTGGGTAAGTGTATGTTTGCATACATGATTATGTGCAATTGTGATCATCTATATTCAAGAATTCATGGCCAGTATAATGACCAATGTAATATTATGCATGTGGACACATTCAGGACTGACATGGCTTTTACAATATGTGGATCAATGTGTGCCACTAAGTCATCCACATTCTCCACAGTTGCAGAGCTATAGAACACAATGAGAGATGATCTACATGCCCCTGCTCAAGGGTGAAGATTGAAGATGGGCTTGTATGATCTTCAAAGTCCTGAAGTGCCTCTTTAGTAGAGTTTTGAAATTCACTTAACTTGTCAGACCAACATTTTCCCTTACATTGGGCCTCATTATGAGTGTGCCGGTCGCAGTAACAATGGTGCCGGTAAGCTACCGGCACCATTGTTAGCGGACCGGCAGACTCCGAGTTCTGCAGGCAGGTGCACCCGCCAGCTGACTTTGACGGATGTACCGGCACTGTTGCACACAGTGCCGGTGCACCCATCATCCCCATTCCCATTGAGTCTTATGGGACGCAAATGGGAACAGGGAGTGACTTTTTCCGATGCCACACAACTCCGACGCCACGCAACTCTGGCGGTAGCCATGCCATTTTTTATGGCACAGTACCGCGAGAGTTATGAGGCCCATTATCCCTGATGATTTCTAATCAAATTCTGTCCACAGTAAACTGCATATGACATTTTGAGCATTACCGCTTCATCATAAGCTAATGCTCAAAATTGTTTGCATAGGTTGTTCCAGTGGCAGATGTGTGTAACATACACAATTGCAAAGAAAGTATAGACATTGTGATAATGTTTGCTATTATTATAGACTGCTAACCTTGCAAAGATAACAATGTTTATCAATGTGTGTACACACCAGCTTTCTTCCAGTGACTTCGTTCCTTGGCCTGGCAGGACCAACCAAGTGCAAGCACTGATTGTAAACCCTGTCTTGATCTGAGAAGGTGGAGGAACAAGACTTCTTAGAGCAATGAGAGAGAATTGTCAGCAATCTGTAGCTGTTGTACAAGTAAAAGAATATTTGCGTGTTTCAGTTTTCTCTGTAAGCTGCTTGTTTTTACCTTTCATCATTCCCTCATTTTGTGTTTCTTCGAGTTTTGTTATTAATCATGACCCTTTCTCTCCATCTTTGGCATTATAACATGTACATGTATTGTCATCTATATATTACACTGCCTGCGTTAGCAGCCATGTAGTTATGGTTAAGGTGCTCAACCCGTAGGAAGAGCACTTTTTGGGCTCCTTATTACTTTGCCCCCCTGGGCAAATCCTCACCTTGCAAAACAAGTGAATGGCCCCCTCGGATTGAGGTTTTGTCCAGGGGGGGCAAAGTTACAAGGGGGGTCCCAAAATGTGTGATTTTCCTCATAGACACAATGGAAAATACATTTTGCTCACACCTACAGCCCAAACCGCTGGATGGATTTTCATCAAAGTTGCGGCAGGAGCAGCGGCTGAGTCCCAAACACATGTTTTTGTGAATTTCGGTGTAAAGCTGTCCAGTATTTTCTTTTAAAACAGCCAAAAATTAGGTACAAATAATGAGTGGTATCTGGGTCTTCTCTGTTCAGTCTGCGGACAGACTTCCGATTGGTCCAGGGGCTGTCATGATGTCTGTGGACATTGGACCTGCCTGCTGATTGGATGGTGAAAAGCATGAGGTGCGTCATATTTTTGGAAACGCCCGCCATGTTGGGTCTGCGGACAGCGGCCGGTATCTGCGAACAGCCTGCTGGGGAAAAAGTCTGGAAAACACATTTTGGGTTATTTTACGGCCAATATATATGGTCTGGAAAGTGTGGGGAGTGGAATAGAGATGATATGGGGCTGTTTTTCTAGGAGAAAAAAGTGGATGCGAGTGCCTCCCACTCCGCTGACAGTGCGGTAGTCTACAGACATCGCCGTGAACGAGTGTCTTGGAAAGCACATTTGAGGAAGGGAATAGAATGAAGATGATATGGAGCTGTTTTTACAGCTGAAAATAGGGTTTGCAGATGCCACCGAGTCGAAGGTCAATTTTGGTGTCCGCAGACACCAAATTAATGGCTGGGGGTTCATGGTAAGTTCTACCACTTCCATACCGAGTCACTATACCTTTCCTCCTGAAGAACCACTGCGACCACGCGGTGGGGAAACACGTGTCGAGGACTCAGAGGATTCAAGTTAAGGATTCAACTTGTTTCTCTTGTTCACCGCAGACCAGACCTAGTGAATTAAACTAAGATCAAAACCTATCAGTAGCTATCAGTAGCATTTGAAAACCTCGATCAACAAGTCAACATTCTGTGGAACTTATCTTGGAAAGCATCAAAACTCAGGAAAAAACAACCAAGGCTACAACCTACCAGCCTCTCTTGAACACCAAGACCTAGTGAATTTAACTAAGGTCACAGAGCACCTACACTTAGTGAAAGCAACTAAGACTGACCTAGTGAAAGCAACTAAGGTCACAGAGCACCTACACTTAGTGAAAGTAATTAAGGCTGCAACAAGTCAACATTCTTTGGAACTTACTTTGGAAAGGCTGCAACAAGTCAACATTCTTTGGAACTTATTTCGGAAAGCATCAAGACCCAGTAAAAAACAGCCAAGGCTATAACCTGCCAGCCTCTTTTGAACGCCCAGACCTAGTGAACCTAACCAAGGGCACCGAGTACCTACACCCAGTCGAAACAACTAAGGCTGCAACAAGTCAACATTCCTCGGAACCTATTTTGGAAACAGACATTGAGGGAACACTAAGGCCTAGTGAAAGCAACTAAGGTCACAGAGCACCTACACCTAGTGAAAGCAATTAAGGCTGCAACAGGGAACACTAAGGCCTAGTGAAAGTAACTAAGGTCACAGAGCACCTACACCTAGTGAAAGCAACAAAGGCTGCAACAAGCCGAAATTCTTTGAAACTTATTCTGGAAACAGACATTTAGCTTGCCACTCAAATATATGAAAGTGACAAATTTACTTTCCCTGACCTGTATACCTACCTAAAAAGAAATAAATTAAAAAATGTTTCCTTTCCTTGTGCCAATTTGCAATATCATTGAGAAGCGCGACAAGAGGCCTTTTTTCTTTCTAGCTTGGTTCAAGGCCAGGTCAGCCTCTGTGGCATCCCTCAGTTGCTGCATCTCTAATCACTTCACAATAAATTCTAAGGAACTTTTCCATCTGGGGCACCATCACTGTTTCTTAGGCTGATTCTCTCTCCCAATACATGAATTTAAATGGTCCAGAGAGTTGTGTATATGTATCGTTTGATGGGCCTGCAGTTTTTGTTGGAAAAGAGATATTTGTCTCTTTCTTTTCTGATAGACGTGCATTTGAGTTTGTAGTAGACAGTTTTATTGTTGTATTATTTGATGGAGAAGGAGTTGGCCATTGTTTCTTTAGTGGTATTGTTTGGAGATCCGTTGTAGATTCTGTTTGCATTAATTTTTTAAAGGTATAATTTTTGGAGGTACAGGGTACATATCTAGATGGGGGCTGTACAGTGCAAGTAGCCAGTTGTATTCTAGGATGCAAGGAATATTAGCATTGACTTTGTTTGCATAAAAGTTAACTAGGAATAGACAATTGAGTGCACGTAGACTAGACTGGAAAGTGCTACATAACTCTTACCTTCCTTAAAGACTTTGCTGCCAATATCAATCAGTGCATGATCTAGGGTTAGACCTTGCGATTTGTAAATAGTGACAGCATATGCAAGAGATACAGAAAATTGTTCTCTGCATACGTACATGTCTATGAAAAGAAGGAAACGTGCTATTGTGTGGCACAATTTTTTAACTTCTGCAAGTTTGTCAAAATGGATGTTGACAAACTGAATGTTGTTGTCATGTGGATATATTTGAATATGTTTGCAAGCCAAACTATACCAATATACCAATTGTTCCATTAAATAAACCTTGCTCTACATCAAGTTTACGTTTTAGAATAACTCTCATATAGCTCATGGATTAGTCTATTATTTAAGTTGTATTTTGCATCGTTTGTAAGCAGACCAGTTCTAAAGCTTTTAAAATGTAAGCATAGGTGAGGTCAGCAGACTGACACATGTTTTGAGTTAGTTCTCTGTTCTGAAAATGTTGCAAAATATTTACATTTCCAATGCTGCCGAGTGTGTGGCGGCATTGTTTGAGTCCTAATGTTTTTAAAATAGGTTGACCTTTCACTGGTGGTAACTGTAGGAGGCCTCCCAAAACAATAACATATTTTCCTCTAAACAGTTCTTCGTAGTCGGTTTTTAGGACTTCTTGTATTCTGAAGTGAATTAAAGCCAACATGAGATTGGAAACCATGCTTACCTCATCTATTTGGAGTACTTTCATTTTTTTCAGTCTACTGGAAGGAGGAGTAGTCGGTGTAAAGTTACACCTCCTATGTTGTAGGCAGCTAAACATTTGGGGCTGTTATGAAAGCTGAAAGGTTGTTATTTGTTAAGGTTTGAAGAAATTTGCTGATTATTTGAATTAAGAATGTTTTACCAGAACGAGATTCACCACTTTTACAGCTGCACATTTTAGTTTCATATTTAAAACCATGTTCAATTTCTTGAGTGATTTCCAGAAAAATGGTGAGTTGATCATCCTTTAGCTGTGACTTCAGATTGTTAATATTGGCACATGGTATTTTCTACCTCAGTCATTGCTATTTCTGCTTCATTTAGAATGAGTGGTTCTCCAAGTGGTTCTTGGCTTTCTATAAGGGAAGGTTGACTGCCCTCAGGATTGTCTTTATCTAGTTGAGCTTCAATGTCTTCCTCTTGTTGGCGTTCATTGTCTAACATTTCTTGGTATTGTTTGAAATTGACATTTGGTATACTGCTTTCATTTGCATTGGATGCAGTTTCAAATGAGTCATAGTCACCTAATATTTCTTCTTCTTTTCTCCAAGGTTTAAAAAGCTGTAGTAGGGCCATGTAATACAGTTCTCTATGTTGCTGAGATTTAAATGATAACTTTTTATGATTAATTGGGCTGGGTTTGGTAAGTTTTACTAGGCTTCCTTCACAAGTTGAGACTGAATATTTCCCAGTTGTCTCATCTGGTGTAACATTGTTTTTGTAGGAGTGCTTCTGGACTATGTCGCACAAACACATGTTTTCTAAAGCAGTACTTCTGCTTGGGTAGGATTCGTCAATTAAATTGTTTTTTAAAATGTCCTGGCTGTTGGGATCATTTGTGGCAAGTGTTTCTATCTCTTGGTAGGATTTCAGTCCTCTTTTTCAGGCTAATGCTGGACCAAGGTTTAGCCATACAATGTTTTCAGATTTTCCAGGTAAGTCTGTACCTGTTAAATGGTCTGCAGCCTCATAGAAGCCACATTCTCTATGGGAGAGCATTTTAATACTGAAGCTGTACATTTTTTGTTATAGCATTTTGTCAGATGATATGTCATCCCAGAGGTCTTTTAGCTCTGTTTTCTCAGCTTGGTGAGATAGGCCGTGACATATCTTGCAACTGCAGTGGAATTTACTGCAATGTATTGTTTTCTATGTTTGCATTCCACAAGAGGACAATGATTTTATTATAATCATTGATTTAGTTGGATGCTTCATCACTTTTGATGTTGTATGTGTTTTAAGGGGATTTGTCTTTTGTGCTGTGTTTAACAGAAGACATTAAGCTATTTAATTGTCCTTTTTTTCAAACGGTTTAGGGAAGCCAAAGTGACATTTGGTATCATATTTACCTTTGTTTTTATATCCACGTCGGCAGTATTTGCCACACTTCTGATTTTGGAAGGGTAACACTTGTCTACGTAGGTCACTATCTGTGGTTTCGGAAGGCATGTCGAGGTAATGCATTTTTAAATAAACTGTAAAACAGTGGTGCCATTGTCATGGCTGAATTTGGGAGCATCTTTTATCCACAAAAGCATGTGGATGTGTGGTGCTCCTCTAAATTGATATTCTTTTCTTCCAAAGAAGTGGTGTACTTCTCTGATCGGAGGGCAAGATTTATTGCAGATGAAGTGCAGCATGGCAATGAAGAGATGGTAAAAGTACCTTGATACATTGACATGGTCAATAGAACTCCCAGTGATTGAATATCTGCCCCATCTTTATTTTGGTTTGCACTGCGTAATAAGTTGTGCAAGTCATCCCATGCGTACTCTGCACAGCTTAAAGTAACAAACCATGTGGGTGGGCCTAGGTTCCTTAGCATACGATGCACATCAGCGTGACGTCAGAAGCAGTATCCTTTGAACCACGTAAGTTTACCAACAGATTTGTGTTATTTGACTGCAAAATGTAATCTTTGTCTTTTATTTTTTTAAACAGTTGGGTAGCGGACATGTGTACAAAATTAGAGCCTGTTTTAAATGTGTGTGCCACTCTATAAAATAGAGTTGCTAGTTCACTTTCAAACAGGAGGTGGAAAATGGATTCTACATTTGATATTTTGATTCACTAATTTGTGTGGACCTTTCGTCATATCTTCTGCCTTTTCCTGTTGTAGAGGAAAAGAACCTTGTTCTACACTTTTTTCCATATGCTCATTAGGGATGCTTTAACTTGATGCATTTGATGTTTCTAATGCATCTTCGATCTTGTCTTTGGAGTGTAGTGGCTGAACTGTATACTGGTCTAACATGCTGGCTGCAGTAATAGGATCTACATGTTCAAATTGGCCAGTTGGTGGTGGATCTTGCATTATTTGTGTTGTTTCTTTTAAGTTTTTGTCTGTTTATATCTTTGTAGCATTCATTGTTTTCTTTTAGATATTGTAAGGCTTGTCTAACGTTGTTCAAGTCAACTAGTTGCTGCCAAATTATTTTGTCTTTTGTTGGTACAGCATTAACTAGTACAAGGAAAGGTTGATCTATTGGTCAGTGTACTCCTAGAGTTTCTACATTTTCTTTAAGATTTAGGGGGTAATTCATAGAATTTAGCGCACGAGTGGTGCACGCGGCTGGCGCACAGAGGGAGTGTGCGCTAGTCTGCACCAGCCGCGTGCGGCAAATCCCATTTTGACGCACAGAGTATTCATGGATACTAACATCTATAATCATCCATGGTGCAGAGTGGCGTAGCGACCCTGCAGCAGCACCGGTTATGCCCCCAACCCCACCCCATGTGCCAAAAATATCGCACAAATCCAGTACATGCTGCAAAGGCCAGTGGACCATCATACAGCCCCCCAACCACAAAAACGCATTGGAAAACACCCTGCGCACCCCTTGGAATAGGCGTTCCCCACTTGCGCCAATGAAATCGTATGTAAAACTCACTGCGCATCCCTCGGAATACG
The DNA here is from genome assembly GCF_040938575.1 of Ambystoma mexicanum. NCBI lineage: Eukaryota > Metazoa > Chordata > Amphibia > Caudata > Ambystomatidae > Ambystoma > Ambystoma mexicanum. The sequence continues at coordinate 350,618,060 of NC_090922.1, forward strand.
CGTGCCCCGCTCGCTCCAGGGAAATCACGTGGAAAACTCCCTGCGCACCCCTCAGAATACGCGTATCCCGCATGTAAAACACCCCACGCACCCCTCGGAATACACGTACCCCGCTCGCGCCAGTGAAAACGTGTGGAAAACGACCTGCGCACCCCTCAGAATACGAGTACCCTGCTCACGACAGTGAAATCGCATGGAAAAAGTCCCACCTGTGGTGTGGCTGCCCATCCACCCTGACCTTGGCCCGCAGACAGCCCATCCACCCTGGGCATGCCCCACAGGCAGACCACATGTCACCATGCACTTGGGAGGCCCAACTCATGTCCCCCCACCCACCCACACCCCATTGACAGGCACCTGCCAGCAGGCCCGGACTCATGGAACCGACCCCCTCGATTGACAGGCACCTGGGAGCAGGCCCCGACTCATGTAAATCCCAACCCACATCACCCACCCACCCCCATTGACGGGCACCTGCCGGCAGGCCCCGACTCATGTCCCCACCCCCGCTCACCAGCTCCAGGCACGAATGGGGTTTGTATTATGGTAATTAAAGCTGATTTCCCATTCGGGCCTCTATATTGTTAGACCTGTTTAAAATGGTTATCATTCAACGTAAAATGTCAGCTTCTTGGTCCACAGCTAATATTGTGCAAATATACAAAAAGGGGAATAAGTGCGACCCACTGAACCATAGACCTATCACCCTAATGGACGTTAACTCAAAAATATTCACATCCCTGATTCTGAAAGAATTAAGAATATGGGCTCTGGTAAAGGTTGCCTTTGTAACCCCTCCAGTATATTAAAAAAATATGTCATGGGTCACATATTCTGACAATATCATGCCATTTGATTGCATTAAAGTTGGCCTTTTGCGGATGGGCAATGCTTCTGACCGATATGCCCATCTGAATAAATTAAACATAAATATGACTAAAACCAAAATGTTGACTTTTAGTCCATCAAGTGGCAGATTGATTGATAAATCACCAATTGAGTCGATAGAGAAAGTTTCGGAACTGAAGTATTTGGGGTTCCAATTGTTTATAAAACCGGGAAAGCAAGCAACGATGACATTACTGCTGCAAAAAAAAATAAAACTGTTAATTACTCATATGAAGCACTTCCTTAGCAGGTACAGGAAGTTTTCAATTAAATCATTGATTACATTTTATGAAGCAAACATTATCCCCAGTAGCAGTTACAGGTTGGAAATGTATCATCCGTTGGAATACCTTGACATGGACATAATTGAAGGCAAGATATGGAAAAAAACTTTAGGAATGCCCTATTCAGTGCCTATGACTGTGTTACGTTATGATCTTGGTATCATTTCTATGAATATGAAAGTCTTAAGGAAAAAAATACAGTTGTGTTAAAAGCTGATTTATCCTGAGCAGACTAATTATTTCGAGATTTTGACATACATTCTTTTAAAATTACAATCCGTTTGTCACATGTTTTTTAAGAAAAAACTGTATAAGATGAATTTGAGCCTGGTAGAGATAATAGAAATTCTTGTAACAAGCAAAAAAATTCTTTGGAGGCAGGGCTGGCACCTAACCTGTGATAAATTAAACAGATCTAAAAGATATACAGACCTAGCAAAACGTCACCAATGGTTGGGTTCTCTGCCATAATAGCTGGTGAAATACCCCTTATGGGGATTTGCCAGGTCACTCGTGAGTTTTTGCTTGAATGTGTTATCTACTGCTGCTAATCGCTCCATGTTGAAAGAAACAGGATTGACGAATTCAACTTGCCAGTTCTGTGCGTTAGCAGAAGAATCACTTTATTATGAATGTGTTGATTGTATTAAATTACCAGGCTATCAACTGCAATGTTTTAATAGATTTTCTTCCGATTTGGTCTTATCCCCATGGGCAATGTTGTGGGAAAGGTTCCTCCCAGACATTGCACCTTAACAACACTGATTGCACGATATAATTTTTGAATAGCATCAAGCTGATCACATTTTTTCCTGTATAGAAGCATCTAACAGGTGTTTTTATTGATTATTAGTAAATTGACTGACTAGCATATTAATTATGATCAGGAAATAAGAATGTAATTGTGTTTTAATATGCTTTAAGATTGGAATTGTAGGCAATTTGAATTAATAGTTGATGTATGTACATCACTTAGTTGTTTGTGAAATGTGTTAAGGTTAACCATTTGACACAAATACCCAAAAAAATGTTTATGGAAGGAGTAAAAATGAATATGTCACAAATTAAGGAACATTCTGCTTGCAGCCAGAGAAAAGGTAGATGAAGAATGATAGAGTCTGATAGCGCAAGAAATATTTGAGCCCATTGAATCTGTAAAATGGTTGATTCCTGTAGTGGTAGCAGTAAAGGGGAACAGAAAACCGAGGGTCTGTGCAGATTTAAGGAACTTGAACTAGAAAATAATAATCAACGCATTCCTTTGTGTAATATCAGGGAGGCTAAATTGTGTAAGAGGAGGGAAGTTGCTCACCACATTGGACTTGCCATGTGCATATCATCAGATTCCAATGAGCAGGGACCGCAGACACTTTACATTGTTTCTAACCCGATTTGGGATGTTTTACAACTACAGGATGCCTTTTCGACTTGCATCTTCAGCAGTGTTTTTTCAGTGGGTAATGGCACTTTTCTTGAAGGTAATATCAGGAGTGTTGGTATACCAAGATTATATTCTTGTGCGTGGCAAATATGTTGAAGCATATGGTAAGAGCTTAAATAGAGTGCTACGACGTGTTGCAAAGTGTGGAATAACCATTAAATTGAAGTGTGTCTCCAGAAAGCCAGAGGTAGCATATTTAGGGCATATGATAGATAAGTCAGGATATCAAAAAGAATTTTAACACCATGAAGTCCATCAAAGATGACCACACCCCGCAGAAAATGTGTAACAGGATTTGCAAAAATCATGCATTCTTTAGGGAATTGACAAGGAAGAGAGCAGCATTTGAATGGCATGAGGAATGTCAAAATGGAGTAAGGATAATCAAGGAAGAAATTTGCAAAGCACTTACTTTGGTCTGGTAATTGACGGGTCTACCATCAATTGTAAGAGTAGACGGAAGTACCAAAGACTTGACGGCAGTCATGTCACCAATTGTGGGTGGAAAAGAAAAGGTAGTGTGTCCTGCATGAAGTGTAGTGAGTGAAGAAGAAATCGGGCATTGATTAATTGAGAGAGAATAACTAGCATGCACACATGAAGTTGAATACTTCGGGAAATACATTTGTGATAGGTCATTAGCGATTTGCACTGACTGGAAACCATTATCAGAGGTTTTATTGGTATACAGGATATTAAGAGTGACCTCTAGGATTGCTCAATTGTCATCAAGATTAATGCAATATGATTTCCAATTAATATATGTGCCAGGTGCAAAGAACAATTTTGCAGACTTCCTTTCCCAGTTACTGATGTCTGCAACAAATCAGATCAAAGGAGTACATATGTAAGGAGAAGAATCAGTAGCAGGCTTTGAGCCACAACAAGACAATTTTATATACATTTCTCGCGCCTTGAAACACTTGTGTATAGGCGCGTTACAAATGCCATATCATATCATATCATATCACATCATATCATATCATATCATATCATATCAAAAGACAGCTGGATAAAAGAATTAAAAAACGGGTGAAAACATGACACAGTAGCAAGGACAAGAAGGGTTAAAAGCATTCTGGGAGATAACGATGAAACATCAATAGAAGATAAATTGTTATTTAGAAGTCAAAGGTTAATCCCACCAAAAACCACTACAGATGTGATGATTTTACATGCACATGATGAACATCCGTGTATCATGTGCACAAAAAAGAAAGCATGAGAAAAATACTGCCCAGGTATGGCTGTACAGATATAATGCAAAGTGAGGCATAGCTGTATGTTCTTGAAATCAGATAAGGGAAAGAAAACTTGTAGAAACTCCTTTCCCCATTACCTATTCCCACAGGAACATGGAAACGGTTGGGTGTAGACATCATAAGCCTGTCTAATACAGAGAGCGAGACAGGAAACTATTTTTGATAGTAATGATTGATCACTACTCTAAATGGCCAAGATGTTCAGTCAGGTAAAACTGTTAGAATTCCTTAATGCTGTGCTCAGGAGAGAAGGCTACCCCAAAGAAATGATGAGTGACAAGGGTCCATAATTTAAACACACACTGGTGAGTAACTATGCCAAGAGCAAAAGAATTAAGTGGACACAAACTGCAGAATATCACCCCCAAAGCAATGGCTTAGATCAAAGTTATTGCATGTATGGAACAAGCCATTCTCAAAAACACAAAAAGATGAGCAAGGCAATAGCTGCCTATTATGGAGCGTGAGGTCTTCCCCCAATGTAATAACATGAGTATCAATGTGTAGACACATTAGAGAAAGAGAGGTGAATTCCATTCTTAATCAAGCTTGAGTTGATGAAGTTATTCTGGTGGAGGCTATAAATGAAGAAGAAGTAAGGAAGAAGACAGAGAGTGCACAAATTGAGGATAAAGAGAAATTTGATAGACATGTTTATCACAAAGGAGGTCAAAACATGGAGATAGGAGATACAGTCAGTGTAAAAAAGGAATTAGGAGCAAAAAAGGTTTGTGCAACTGTTTAAAACCATGGAAGGTTATAGAAATATTCTCCAAAGCAGTGAGGATAGAAGATGGTAGCATATGGAATCTTGCGAATCTTGATAGAGTGGTTAAACTTACCATGACTCACAAAGTAATAGAACAGGGGAGGAGGCAGATAGAATGGAAGGTTTGTGAGGATGAATTAGGAACTATGCTTATAGAGAGTGACAGCTGTAGAACACAACTAGAGTTACAGGCAGAAGCAACTTTGAGAAGAGCGAGAGGCAATGAGTCTCAACAAAGAGAACAACCTAGCAGAAAGAAAAGAATGCCACCATGATTAAAAGATTATATAATGAACAAATGAGAAGGTTGCGTGTGAGAACATTAGTGATATATGTCATACCAGTTGTGCCACCTGTACATATGTATAAGTGCTATTCAATTTGCATTGTGTAGGTTATGTCACTGTGTTAGATTTAAAGGTACATATGGCTAGTTTTTAGTTCGTTTAGGGAAGGAGCGATGTGGCAGCTTAGAAGCACATCCATGCAGGCAGCAGTTTCGGGACACACAGAGAGCATCAGGTGTGGCTGCTCCTCGTGCACCCGTGGTTCTGCCAGTTGCCATGAGAAATGCAATGGGTTCCCCAGGATGGTGTTGGGGCATGCAGGGTGAAGACGGTTACGATCAGGGGAGAGCCAAGGCCAGTGCCGGCTGCTTCAGGGGGAAGCTGTCTAATTACTGATGGGGATCACGTATCATACATAGAAGTTACTGCATTAGGTAAACAATACAGATATATTTTACTTTCTATGTATTTCATACTGTTACTATCCCTTTCAATAAGCACTCACAATTAAGTGGTGCTTTATAAATAGGAGGCATTTAAAATAACTTTTGCTCTATAACCTCACCACAATACCTGTAATTACGGCGGGAGTCTGCTGCTATTTGCCACACTGGGCCTCATTACGACCCAGGCGGTAAGTTACCACCTGTGCCGTGACTTTACCACCATGGCGTAAACTACGTTTACGCCATGGTGGTTGGCGGACTTACCGCCCCATTCCGACCTTGGCGGGGCGGTAAGTCCCCAATCCCCATTTACCCTTCCCCATTCCCATTTTTGCCCCATAGGGCATAATGGGAGTGGGGAAGGCGTTAATTACGCCACCGTAAATTACGGTGGCGTATTTAACTCCATGGTCCCTTAGCGCCATGGATTTTAACACCTGCTAAAAGCAGGTGTTAAGTCCGCCATGGCGCTAAGGGACCTCGTACTCAGGCGGTAAGGGTCGGCGCTGTTTACGCCGCCGTAAAACCCTTACCGCCTGAGTCGTAATGAGGCCCACTATGTACAAATGTGAACTGCTTGATAATGAGTGTTCTGTAAACCTTGGCTGCATCTTACTGTATACATTTCAACCGTAAACTATATTATCCAGTTGCACAGAGGTTAAGTATTGTGAGGCATTCGAGGGTTATCTTGTTATACACTGAGCAGCCAATCCCCTATTCTACCGACCTTATAAACACTGAGGGCCCGATTCATGGAATTCTTGCACAGTTCAAAGCGACTTTGCACTGCTGAAAAGTGACTTTGCACTGCCGAGACAAACCCAGATTCATGGAACTGTGCAAACTGTATTTTTGCAGTGCAAAGTCAGTGCAAAGTCATTTTGCACTGCAAATATGACTGCTTGCACTGACTTTGCTCTGCAAAAATACACTTTGCACTGTTTCATGTCTCAGGATTTGGGTCGGCAGTGCAAAGTCACTTTGAACCGTGCAAATATTCCACGAATCAGGCCTGTGAGTGATACAGACACAGTCAACGTTTCCCTTGATTGGTGGAGCCTTATTTTCAGGCATTCATCAATTTATTTATTTCCTCCTTGATTTAAAAAAAAAAAACAGCAGATTGCAAAGCCAATCTATTAATGAAGAAGCCAATTTGCTCCCATGTCAATGTAAGCATACCATAAAAGAGCACAGAGGTTTGCTAAATTTCCAGAATGAATATTCATAACGAGGAGATGGCTGTGTCTAGTGTCCTGTCCTTGCAAGCAAGGCAGCTTACAGCTAATGAAATCAGTCTTTTTTGTAAATGAATGCACAAAAGAGACAGTTCAGTGTAAACAGCCGTCTGGCGCGCATTGTTTGCTGCCTCTTCACTTTGAAATTAGCCTGCTTTTCAAGCAGTGCACGTCAAAAATATAGTCAAAATGGAAATGTAGCATAAACGGCTCTGTAATAAATGCTCATTCAACATTTATTCTCGCGCAAATCATCTTTTTAAAGCTCTTTCATGCTAATGTTTAGGAGATGTGACATTAGAAAAATTGCTTTGACATGCTAAGGAGCTCCAAGATTAACAAAAAGCGAAAGAACTAGATAAAGCTTTCGAAAGGCCTATTTCAGAGGAGTTATTGCTTCCTTTGAAATCCTTCCAAGGTTGCAGTACATTTAAGCTTGTTGGCATACATGTAAATGAGGGACTACAAAAGCGCGCGCTTGGAACCAGCTCGAATTAAACCTTCAAGCAAAGGTTGAAAGGGGGAGAAAGAAAAGCCCGTGCGTAGTCAGCCATCGGCACTAAAATGTTTTCCCTATTTGTGCGGCTATTCGTTAAGGATAGCTGAAGCATGCCAGAATGCTCACATGGAAATGCCAATTAGATGTTCGCACCCACACGGTTCCACCAGAGTTTGACCGGATCGCAGTCCCGGGCCATGTTTTGAATGCCAATTTACAGCATCTAATTCCGCTTAGATGGACATTTTCACTAAGAGGCATGGCAGCAGGGAGCCATTTTGGAGATCAAACTTAATTAAACATTGCATCGCCTCAAATGGATGTTTTCATTGACTGTGTTGGTGTTGCCCCAACCATTAAAATAGGAGTTTTTAGGGAGCACCTGTCATTCATCTTGGGGTTCGCTATCCGACGTTTACACACACTTCTTCTGTTTTCCCTCTATACTCTGAGCGATTGTCTTAGGTTCATTTTTCCCACCCTAAGCGCTATGTATGTGATAACGTCCATTCACAGAAAGCAATTCAGCAACATTACAAATAGACTTTCTGTTACCACGAAGGCTCACCATTGAGGCTACTGTATTTATTATGATTGTCCAGAAACGTAAACAAATTGCAGATCATTTCTATGTGATGTGGAATGTATACATAGTAGTGTTGGCCCTAGTATCTTCTTACAAAAAGACTAATAATACCCAGTTCAAGTCTAATAAATGAATTGCCAAACGGACATATCTCTATGTGCTCTTTCACCATTTCCGTCCATTACTTGGTTTCGACGGGACACGTTTGCCCACTTCTTTGCTTGCCTATCTGCTAAGGATTGCGCACTTGAGAGCAAAGGTGTCAAATGATCGCTTCGCCATTGTACACGTCCACTGCAGGCATCTCATCGCTCCCCGTGGAGGAACCACGGGAAAGATATATGAGACACTGGCTCGTTGCTGGCTATTAAAGATGACAATGCAGAAAACATTGATTTATGACAATATCCAAGCCCATATAAGATACTTAATAGTCCTTCCTACCTACCATATGCATTGCATCCCACAATGTCTTAGAATTACCTTAGCTTCTTTTTTATCTTCCTTGTGAAGTTTCAGAAACTAGCGGATAATCGTTTAATTCACGTAGATAGTAGATGAGATTGTTTTTTTTTTTATTAGAATGAATGGTTTAACATTTGTAGCTGCTTACCCTCTCTACCGCTAGGCATGACTACCACATTTAGGGTAAAGAAGAGTGATGATCACACCCTTTGGGTGGTCAGTACGATCCATTAATTGGATATGGTGAACGTTTTCTGTTTCATTGTTGAACATGATGTTAATTGTGAATGGAGCTAAACAGTATTTTTTAATTTAACTTTGTATGATTCATTCGAGCAGTAAACTATGAATTAAACATGTATTATGTGGAATACTGTCTGATGATGAGAGATCTCGACACCATGATGGGAGAGCTTTCCAAATCCGTGTTCTGAAAAATATTTGTTCATATGTCACTGGAAGGAAGACTACAAAGACTGTATTGAGATTATTTAAAACCATTCTGACTTAAATTTGAAAATAAGCTATTGGTTGTGGGTTTAATGCCAATGGACTGGGAAATTAATGTTGATAAAATTCTGTGGAGTTTAATTTCTAATATTAATGTTGGTTTGCCATTTCGTATAATGAGATATTAAAACATCGATGTACATTACAAATAAGTATTTAACACACTTTTTAAACATAGGTTGTTAAATGCGAATGATTGTGTTCCATTCTTGTATGATGTTTGGTTTTGAAATTGATGTTTATGTGAGGTAGGGTGCTGTGGCAATTCATTTTGATGCATTCACTTTGAATGTTGTCTCTTTTTTTATAATGTGGTTCCCCCATGAACCCACCCATAACCAACTCCCATACACACCTCTACCTTTCCCACCCCACCTTTATACCCCTTAGCCTCAAATATACATATTTAAATGTTTAGCCCTTGACGTAAATTAATCAAAGTGAATTACTACAAAGTCATTTGCTTCGATGAAACAACTGAACTCCTGAGGTAGGTAGAAATAGTTGACATAATTTGAGAAATGACAAATAATTTGAGAAATAAATTCCCACCGTTCTACTAGTGGTAGTATTTAGTTCTCACGAATGGGCACTCTATATAGGTTCTTCCCTTTAAATTGTTATGCCACTGTTGTGCATGGCTTTGCCACCATCCTAGATGAACAAGTTAGTCTACCAAAATGGGAAGAGGAGAGGAGGAACCACAGTCATAAACAAGAATGAAATCAATACAAAGGTGATACAAGAAACTACACAATCACACTTTGCTGATAAGTAGGATTTGACAGAGATTGATTTTAACTAACCAAAACAGCCAACACATGTTTCGAACTTCACAGTCTTTTTCCAGGCTGAAACCATAGTTAATGACATATCAATCATATAATGTAATTAGGGCACCCCAATATGAGAAATAAACGAAACATATGAATTGAAAAAAAACACAATAACAGTCAAACCAATACATTGGCAAGAGTGCATAAAAAAATGTAAACGAAGATTTTACAAATGTTTTTAGGGAAGGTGAACAATTCAGGAATAGATTAAGGTTCAAAAGAAAATGACATAACGTACCAGTTTTGAACAATTGTCAAAGCACCAACCATCTGGACATTTAGAAATGAAGGAGTGATTCAAATGAACAACAAAAAGGAAGCAAAATAAATTGAGATAAAATACAAATGAAGGAGAGAACAGATGAGAAATTGTGATTACAATTGAGCATAAATGTAAAACTGATAAAATGCCAATAATCCAATGATAGTTGCACAGCTTAGCCATTGCCACGCCCCGAAGTGAACATGCACGAGCATACTTGAAAACATGGCTGTATCATTATCCTAACCCACACTCACTGCCATGCTGCCTAAGTGTGCCAATGCCCCACCTACTACTATCAGACAATGGAAAGACATCAAGTTGGGGGGTATCCTGGGAGTCCTCAAAGTTCAAAACATCACTCTTCCACTCTTTGACATCACAGAAACCTAGACGGTGAACTCCATACACTTCAGCAGTGTTTAACACAAACCAACAAACCATTCAAACACTAGTAGGAAAAGCATGCTGCAAGTTTGTTTCTCACCCACAACGGTTTCCCCTAATGCTGCGATTCTCACAAACCTCATTAAAAAACATTGGCATCTGCTATGCAGTACTGGCGGAACTTCAAAGACCCCATAAAATCCCACATGAATTGCAACACCCGTGATGTGGTGTACATTATTAAATGTCCCTGTCCTAAAATGTACGTAATTATGACGACCAGGAGGGTGTCCATCTGAATTGGTGAACACTGGACTCAGATTAGAACTGGTGCCACAGCTCCTTTAGTCCATCGTTATCAGTCTTTAAATCACACGGGCCGTGAACTACAATGGCTGGTCTTTGACATGGTTCTTCGCGATGCACGTGGCATTAGCACATATAATAAGCTGCTCCGACTCGAACAGAAATTGATTTTCCGGCTCAAATCACACAAAGATGGGCTCAATGATGAGATTGTGTGGAGTACCCTTATGTAATATAGAGGTAATTTGCAGATACATAGTTGTGAACAGCTTGGTGGCATATATTTCTTTAGTTTCATCTGGAATTGGTGGTTGTTGTGTTGAAACTTGGGTCACCTGTGGACGTGACTCTGTCTTTTGCAGGCAGTCCAGACGCTAGGCTTGTACGCTTTTTATTTTAATTTGCATCATGTGATCTTGCGTGTGTCTCTTTATAACAGTGGGGTTGGACACTTTGTTGTACCCCCACCTCTAATTGGTCTCTCCTGTTCTTAAAACGATGCTCCATTTCTTTAAAAGAATACTCCCCTTCGTTTTGTTATTCTATTCTTTTTAGAGGTCATTGCCTTTCAGTATTGGCAGCGTAGGCAGCTGGTTTCCCACTCTAAGATGGCCGCAACATCATTTTTGATTCAACCTTTCCTCATGTGACTTCACAGGTCACATGATCTTTATGTTCTGAGCAGACTTTATTAGGCATCCAGTGCAAGGCAAGACGGTTTGCGTTAGCGATTCGCTTCCTGTCCACCTTTGGGAAACCGACAGCTGAATTAAAGTAAGGACTTTCCATCCAGGGTAGTCCTCTGGCATGCGGATGCCTTTTGTTGTGATCCACGCTTTGTGTGCGTTCAGGCTTTATGATGCCACTTGCATCCTTTAGATGTAGGCAGCTTGCACCGTTGCCTGACGACTTTACATTTGTATATATGTCTATTGCAGACAGTGACCAAATGCGTTTGAACCTGGATGTGGATGAAAGCCTCACGGTGATCACAATGCGCAGAGAACCATGATCTCTGCGGGATTCGTTATTGACATAACTTTGATTGGATTTGTTCCATTGCGTTAAACATAGGTACCCACACCTTTTTTATTTGGCATTGGAGTTTGCATCCTGTCATGTCTTTACCATTTCATTATTTATTTTTATTTGTGTGCATGTCTGGCCTATTGACAGGCAATTTGCGGACTTGCTTGTGGGTACCTTTTGTTTTCGTTGTTGTCTTAGATCACTCCATGAACAGAGTTGGGGATTCAGGCTTCAGTTCAGATGTGTGCCTGTCCTGATATTTCTCTGATATTCTCGGAAAAGAAAGAAAAGAGAAATAAAACATATAACCAGGTATGTTTATATCAAACCAGACGTGACTTGGTTATTTAGTTAGTGGATTACTTCAGCCAATGTACATTTCTTTGAAATTTCTGGCAGAAGTCCAGTACCCGCCTAATTGTCCATCAACTTCACTCTTTACCCTGAGAAAGGCTTGGCCCTTTGAAACAACTTTGGCCGGTTCTAGCTGAAACCTGAGTTGGCATTCTATCTGAAACCTGAGTTGGCATCTGATACTTTGCTAATTTTGTGGCTTGGTTCTAATTTGTTTTTACATGTGGTATTTTGAATTTTAGACACCTGTTAGGTGATGAGTGAACACACAAGTGTGGCCCAGGTGTATTTTTCGTTAGGTTTTTCTGTGCTTGTATTTTTTCTCTACTTCATTCTCTAGTTGGTTTAATTAGTGCACAGGCTTCTGTTGGCACACTGATGGTGGAGACTTCTTTTAACTGTTCCTTCTGCTCCTTCTTGGCGGGGTTCTGGCTGGTTGTGTGTTGCACCCTGTTTGGTGCATGTATTTATTGAATTTTTACTGTATATGAATTTGCATTTTTCTTTACATGTCATTGTGATTGTGGTTCTGTGCATTTTTAACATGATTTCAAACATTTGGTTTTGCATCTTTTGCATGTTAAGAGATGAATTTAGTATTTTCACTCTGTGCATAATTCTGGACTTGTTTATACATTGTGTGTGCAAGTTTGTTTACTGGCAACCTCTATAATTTTAAGGAAGAGAATACGAGGGTAGAAAAAAAATTGAAAAAAACTGAAACAGAAAAATCCATCTACTGTCGACAACTCTGGATATATAGGGTGGAGGCAGCAAAGATTATGGAAATCCACTACACACAACATGCACTATGTGTGCAATGCATTCAAAAAGATATGTTCATACCTATTGAAGTGTTGAGGAAACAATCAGCCGGCAATACCAATTTATCCCCACCAGAAACATCTGTGACTTCATATCTCCTCACTTCATCCACAAAATCCCAGAAATCCATGGCTAACTGGAAAAAGGACACCACCATAATCCCCAAATGAAGCTAAGCAATCCAGCAAGAATCACCTTAAAACCCCTTAGAAACCCTACCAACTATACTAAGAATAAACAAAGCAATAGCACAAAAATCAAGGCTTTGCTACCAATTTCAATCACGTTTCACTGGATACATATAATGTGGAACCGCTCCATCAGTCTTCACACCTGTGTCTTTTAAGCCCTTACTAAAAAATACCATAATGAAGCCTGATGAACCTGGAACTGCCACCCTATTTTTGATGCTCCTTACCCAACAAAATATCTAGACAAATTAGCTACCAACAACTTCAGGATCAAGTGGAGACTAACAATATCATAGACGAGATGTGACATAGATCAGTCTATCAAGAGGAACTGAATCAACACTCTTGTACATCTGGAACACAATAAAGAATAGCACAAACATTGACACCCCTAGAACCCTTTCATCCCAGTTTCATTTGCAAAATTAGTCATGACATGCTGCTAAAAAACTTAGGAATATAGGCATTGATTGAATCATGCTACATTGGATGAGGTCTTTCCCATCGGACACAGACAACATACATAACACTTGCAATGTTGCATGTGGGGTATTATATGGTTCAAGTCTGTCACCTCCAATCTTCAACATCTACATGACCCAACCCATGGAAATCATTTGAAATCCAGGTCTCACAAGCTAGGCTGCCAAATCCCCGTCCCCATCCATTATGGAGGAGCCATGGTTAAACTGTCAAAGGGAATCCTGGTTTCCCATAACCATGGTGTATGGGTGTATGTGTGAATGAGCATGTGAATGTTGGGTGAATCTGTGTGTGTGTGTGCTTGTGTTTGCTTGCCTGGGACATGGACTCTGGTGGGGGGTAGGAGGTTATTTTTTGCTGAGCAAGTATGATAAATCAAGCATTGTAAGTGTGATAACATGGCTAGGCTGGCATTTTGGGGCACCAATCGAGACATGTTTTATGTGGCATGACTTTTTTTACTGGGCATCTTGGATAAAGTAACCATGATAATGGTTATTATGTGGCTAGAATGGAAGTCTGGTACAGTCAGTCTAGCCATTTCGTACTATGGCATAGCATGTTTTTACGGGGCATCTTTAATAGAGCAAGCACGATAAGTGTTATGTGTCTAGACTGGCATTTTGGTGCAGCCGGTACAGCTGTTCTTTTGCACTGCATTTTTTACTGGGCATCTATAATAAAGCAAGCATGATATGTGTTAGTACCCTGCTAGACTAGCATTTTGGTGCATCCAGACTAGCCTTTTCTTACCATGGCATGACATGTTTTTACTGGGCTCCTTTGATAAAGCAAACATGATAAGTGTTATTACTTTGCTGGACTGGCATTTTGGTGCAGCCACTCTAGCTATTTCTTTGGCAAGGCATTTTTACTGGCCATCTGTGATACAGGAAGAATGATGTATTATTACATGACTAGACAGGAATTCTGGTGCAGCCAGTTTGAACATGTTTTCATGTTGAGGAATTGCTTTTTTGATGTGAAAGCAAACAGGAGTATGTTCTTAAATAGGGATACAAGTATATATTTGCAGAACCAGTTTGGACATTCGTTCTTATAGCATCATTACTGGCCTTATGCCCAGAGCAAATATGAGTATGTTCGTACATGGGAATACTGCTGTATTTTGGTGCAGTCAGCATGAAAATGTATGGGCAGAGCCAGCATGAAACTGCTTTCATATTGTCATATAATGTGGGCAAATTCATCATGAAAATGCTTTGGTTTAATGTTCATTTGTGCTCTTGGTGATTCTCTTCAAGGGTTACCCTATAAAACCATTTGCAAACAGTCTGGCTTTTAACCCAATTGTTCACTTAAATTATGCTATAACAACATATTAACCCATTATTCAAAAACATATTGTGAGAGGAGAACCCCACCAAACTGCCCTGATGCCGCCATCATTGGTCCAGTCTCCCTTGCTGCACTCAGTTGCATTGGCATATGTGCAGGAAATAGTTACACCCCAGCAATTAAAAGATTCAGTAGCACCCACTGCAAATGCTGGACACACTAACACAAGAACTGAACTGAAAACAAACTGTATGTTTGTGTTAGATGTTCTATCTTTAGCTATGTGCTCCGGATGTGATAAAGACATAACCACAAATTTGAGTTTCCCTCAAATCTTTCTACGTTTTCTAGCAGTAAGCATGGTTGAGCAGCCAAGGCTAAACTCTTTTCAATAGACAGAATGGTTAGGTGGGGTGTATTATCTTTAACATTCAGCAAGGGAAGGTCAACATATATCTTTATCCTCCAGGCAAGTACGAACACTGGTAATGCAGTTTATAGGCGAGCAACCACATGGAATAGAGTTATTGAATTGTTCTTGCCATATGCCCCTGCTAAGGTCATCTGGAAAGTCCAAAGTCCTAGTTATGAGAAACCACCTTTAAGATTTCGAAACTTTGGAAATAGTTGGAAATAATTTGTAAAGTCAAAGTTCACTAGCGGCAGAGACAGTTTCTTTTCCACAGCAGATTCCTATGGTAAAAAAGACTTCCACACACATAGGTCTAATTTGGACCATTGGAGACAACACTTGACTAGAGACAAGAGGGCCCTGATGTTGTACAGTTGATGTTGCAGGTCTGGGGACTGAGAGATGCCGGTGATGATGCATTTGCACAGGTCAGGTAAGCGTGGGGTTCTTCTGAGTCCTAATTGAAGCCTTTTTGTATTTCAGGATGTTTTGTAACAAAATGTCTATCCTTCTCTTTGTGCTTTACCAGCTCTCTGGCCATCGGATTGTCCCAGCTCTTCATATTAGACTTTGGAGGGTAAAGAGTCATGGAGAATTCTTGGAGCCTGGTAAAATCCTGGAGTTTGTAATCCAGTTGAGCCTGCTGAGCCACGGTGAGGGAACAATGACTTTACGATTCCCTCTCATCTGAAGAAGGCTAGAACCTGCAGATCCACCAGCTACACTGCCAGACTGTGATATTGGTCAAATATCAAAGCAGCGATTCTTCATGTTCCTCTTCAGATTGGACCTATCTTCTGTGGTGCTTTTGGAATCGATCTCCAAGACACACATTTTCATGGCCGTTTTTTCAGGGCACGGCCTTCTACCATTGACCAGGCTTCTCCAAGAGCCCCAATTTACCCTCTCAGTATGGTCTGTGGGCATTCCCAGTAGACACTTCACTGAGGGGATGGGCTTTAAACATGCTGCAGACACCACACAGGCACCCCAAATGCCTGCTGGCCATATTCTACTTCACATTTTGTAATCTGTAGACTGGGCTTTGTACCTTAGCGTAAGCAGTGCAAATTCTTAGTGATTTCAATTTGTTTAGATACTTAACTCTTTTTTCTACTGGTACATTTTTTCTTTTTGAGTCTCTCTGTTCATTCTGATTGTAAGTGCATATGGCGGTATATGGTCGTGCATATAAATGTTATTTGCATATTGTCTACTTTAGTTATGTTAATTCCAAGCATTCAGATTGTCATATTGGGTGTTGTTTCCATTTGTGATTTGTACTTATGTTCATCTCAAATGTAGTTTATGTTTGTAAATTTATTTTGTCTGGGTATGTGTGTTTTTTGCATACTGGTTATTCTGCATTTGAGATCCCTGCTTTCACTTATTCTGATGGGCATGCATGTGTCTATTGTGTATTATCTGTATTGTTCTGATGTGTGATCCTTGTTTATGTTCATGCAAAATATAAAACATGCCCAATCCAATAAAATGTGCAATTGTGAAAATATCCACATATGTAGTCACACAACTCAATGTGTTGCACGTATTCTGAAATAAATACTCTGTGTGCAACACAATGCAAAATGTTCATGAAACACAATGCAAACATTTCTGACACATCCATTAGATGGGCATGTTTGACTTAGAAATGTCATCACCTGCATCACATTGCAGCCCTCACAGACATGAAGAAGTAACGGGGGGATCTCAAATGCTGCACCAAGAAGAAGTCAACATCGGAGAAATACACGCTGGTGCTCAGGAGCAAGGTGGATATCCACAAATGCCCATTGTGCCTTCTCAGTGCATGGCCATCATCTGCAGTGTAAAGGATATGGCGTTTTATGTTTGGCTGCTGGAGGGTGCAGGCAACATATTCCCTCCTCCAAAGCCACGTGCAGGCCAAGGAATGTTTGGTGTAGCCAGTACGGTGTGCTTGAAAGTGGAATTCACTACCTACAAAGTGTAACCATTCGCCAAATTGCAGACAGCAGAGATGTTGTGATGATCTGTGCACTATGTCAGGACATGGCTGCTGGGTGTGTATTTATTCATCTGAATCCAGGTCTGCAATCATTTGGTGCCCTACAGCCAGAGTGGATGGCTGTGTGCCAGTTGTGTGAGAATGTTGTGGCCATGTATACAGGACCTGCTTTGTATCAATAGGCATAGGGTCATGATGAAAGATAGGTGTGGGGATGGGGGTCATAATTGGTATTTTTGTGAGTGCTGTGACATTGTGGTTATATGCCAATTGAATGAAAGCTGAGCAATTCACCAATCAGGAACACAATACTTTTTTGAGCACATGACATAAAAAATTAAGCCACTCTACATTGTCTAAAATTAAGAATGCACAATAGGGGATCCACAATTTGACAGCAGGTAATTTGATACTGAGGACAAAACAAAAAACAAAACATATTAGTATCTATGGAGAGATTGTCACATTGGAATCTAGAAAGGTTCACACAGTCTTCTTCACTAGTTACCCAACGATCAAAATCTATTATTGATTAGTATAAAACTCACATGTAATGTGATAAGGTTTCCAATGAGTCACAAGACGATCACAACAAATGTTCAGCTTTTTTTATTAAGATAGTTTTACAAAAACAGGCACTTGGTGTTCGCAGGTTGGTGATGCTCATTGTGCTCTTTCCCTGGTTCTCCCATTCTCCCAACTTATACATTACTGGTGGCAGTACAGTTTCCTTCTTTCTACTGTCCATAGTGAGGACTACAGGCCTTATCTATCTGCCTCAGGGACGTTTTAAGTGACCTAGTCCGGTAGTCTGTTTACCATGGGGCCCTCCTCTGGATGACCATCTTGCAACCTTTTCCTCCCTCTTTTCTGTCTCCTCTCTTTCCCTCTCTCTCTCTCCCTCTCTCTCTCTCTCTCTCTCTCCTTCCACACCCTGTTTCATGGTCTTTTCTCTCGCTCTACCCCTTCTCCTGTCTCCACCCTCCTGATCTCTTTCATTTCTACTGTGCATCTCCTTGTCTTATCTCGCTCTTTCTCTCCTCGTCTCTCTATTTTTCACCTCTCTTCCCCACACTACCTCTACTCTCCTCCAGCCTCTTGTCGCTCACATCTCTCTCTCTACTTTCTCTCTCACCTACTATAAGAAACCCTCCTGTTCTCCCCCAAAACTACCTTCAATCACTCTTACACATATACACACACACACACACACACACTCCCCTATGGTGTCTTCCTTCAACCGCAGTCAAACACCTCTCATTCCATGCTCACATTGTGACTTTTTACAGCCCTTCTATTCCTGTTGGGAGCATCTCTCTGCTTGCAGTGGCTACTTGAGGCAGCTGTTTCCCTGAGACAATCTCTGAGCAAGCTATGCCAAACTCCTCCCATCTCCTCCCTTTGAGGGCTGTTTACATTATTGTTCTCTCCAATAAGTGAATGTCTACAAAGCCTTTGGGAGTACACCCTCATCTCCGATAGTGATGAATTGCTCTCAGTTGGTTAAAGTCCCAAGACTGCTGCTTCCATGCTCTCCTTTACCAGGCCTAGTTAGCCTGTAGCGAGTATTTGATCTCCATTTAGCTCCTGATTGTGAAAGCCTACCCCATTCCCATTTCGATAACCAGTCTGTTCCTCCAGCTCATAGATGTGTCTTCTCTGTTGGCCCAGGTGCATTGTGGTGTAAAGAAATCTCCATTGAGTAAAACTGCTCACTTAAAAAACAACATGGGGGCTGCAGCCGGCACACGGCAGTTGATGAACACACGGGCGAACAAAATGTGCAATGCTTTGCAGACACTCAAAACCATTACTGACAAGGCCTGAGATGAAAATGTCAAGTGCTACAAACTAACCTTCAACCTTTTTTTAAAATGGGAAACAGTTTAATCTGAGAAAAAAGATCAGCAATTTCGAGTTATAGAAAGGAAAATGGATTTGCCTTTTCTGCTGCCAGGATTAGGAAACATAGAAGTTTGATAAACCATTCCAATCTGAACTACCATGGGGTTTAATTAAAATAGCCAGATTAACAGCTGCAATTGTGACTGAACCCAACTTTAAATGGAGCTAGCACTGAATTCTGACATACAGGAATCCTTTCAGCTCACAAACACTCCAACCGGAGCATACAGGATGGGAGGATAGATAATTTCCCTTCTCAAACTAATAAACTCTTTGAAGCCTGGACACTCCAGATACTGATCATCCTGTAAAGAAGCAAAGCAAACCAGACCGTCTTATAACGTTTAAGAGTGGAGTTTTATTACTTGCCCTTTGTGTATGTTAGGGTTGAAAAGTTTCAAAAAATAATTTAAGTTCATATGAATCTGTGGACCTGTGTAGTTCAAATCTATTAACATCATCTCACAGGACTTCCTGAATGAAAGAACGCAATACTCGACAGGACTAACGGTTTGGAAATTTCTCAAGAGGAGACATAATTAACACATAAAGCCACAGCTATTCAAATTACAAAGGCTTTTATCATGAGCCAGGTCATGAGTCATGAATACCTTATGATCCAGGCCTGAGTAAACAAGAGCAGATTTCTGGTGCTGACTCAACAGAAAATAAATACCATCTTCCTAGACTTTGTGTCTAGGCAGAAGCACTGCAATTGTTATGTAATATATTTGTATACATGAAAATGTCCTTTAAATGTATATTTCATTGTTTTTATTGCCTTTATCACTGGAACTGCATCTCTTAGAGAATTCCCTTAAGTGTTTTTGTTTTATGTTTTTTTCTTCAAATTAAATTTGATTGCATTTTGCATCAAACACTGGTTTAACAGCGTGCACAGCAAACAAATGAGTTACAAAAATAAAATGTTTCTGTACAGTCGTGGTGGATATTGCTTCATGTTTCAGTGCTTTGTGGGGAAGAACGAAGTGTCCAAAAGTGCAACGGGACAAATGAAGAATCCTTAGTTGGGCCACATCCGTGTGGCTGTGCTGCTTATTACGGTTTAGGCTGTAATCGCACATTCTCCCTCCCTTTTTCTCTCGTCTCCTCCCCACCATCCACTTCCCACATCAGTGTTCGCTAGGGTTCAGTACGGGCTTTGGTCTCTGTTTTGCTTCTTTTTCAGTTTTTTATTTCTGTTTTGGATTTGTAGAGTTCACTACAGCCCACAGGCATCAAGGCATGATTACAAGAGCAGGTAGGTAGAATTGATTTAGGATTACAAAAAATGTGGCCCAACAGCAAAATCACTTAGTACATGTTTTCTTTCCTCCTTTGCAGACTTCACAGTTGCACAGTTCTTGGGGGGAGTGTGATTCTAGCAATGCAGTTATGATGCTTTCCATCTGGTAGATGTTGTGTGCTTTGATTAACCATTATTTTTTTGTGGGAAGCATTTTGTATTTCCATCAGATGGTCAGGCATGCTCTTATTTGAGTGTTTTTGTAATGTATTTTTAATATGCAAATTAGGCACATTTGTATTTTGTTGCAAAGAATTGGTGCACGCGAGTGAATATGTCATAGTGTCCCCAGGGGTGAGCCTGTCACTTTCAAATGAGTAAATAAGTTGAACATTAATGTAGAAGTGAGTTAAATGGAAACATCTATAACTCAGTAATTATTCATGCTATTATAATGAGAATTGCATCAATTGATACATGCCAGAGAGAGGAATATGATGAGCAAATTAGTGAAGTGTTAATATGGGTGGAATTCATTATATGAGAAGGTGGTAATATTTAATGTGAGAAATCCCTGAAATATCATCACATTGAATGGGAGGGAAACTAGGTTTAGAAGTTACTCCCTTCAGACTACCTCCTTCATTAATATGACCAATGACTGCAGAGGGCTATGTCTACTGTGATGTCACTTTTGGAACACTCTCCAATCACATACAGTTACCAAATAAATAGAAACATCACAGAAGGGAATCTAGCCTACATACCCGTTGAACATACTTTCCTTTCTGTAAGCCACCACATACCTGAAGGTCTAGTAGTTGTTGCAATTGAGTTTTTAAGATGCGGTTGAAATCTGACATGTAAATTGAACAAGAGGGGTGGTATCTATTTTGAATAAATGGGAAGTAGTGAGAATTGGATTAGCAGTGATATTTTTAACTAACTTGTTTTTTACAAATGGAAGATTCCTCCTGGACTCTCATGCAGCCAATCCATGGTTCTTGTGTGCTCTGGGTGAAGTAAATATATAGATACCTATGGTGAAGTGTTTGTTAATAAAGTCTCTATTTCCATAACTGTAGCACTGAAAACAAAAGTGACTAGTGTGTTGATTATTTCTTATCATTGGCCTTTTCTGAAGAAACTATTTTATCGACAATCTGTTTCAATTATTGCTTTTTGGTTAATAACTATACCTTCTGTGCAACTCTGTGTGTGTCTTGTCCCAAAAGGGGAGGGACGCTGTAAGGAATCAATTCTGTCAAATTGGTGGTCCCAGATTCATAAGAAGAACTGTATTAAATAAAGGGAGAATTTTGCGTACTTGATTTGGAGTGGGTGGAAAATACCCCTGAATTATATATTACCTGGTTAAAACATCCTACCACAATACTTGTAGTCCTTTGGATGGTGCTGCACCCCAGGAACCATTATTTATCCCAGGGCTTGATGAGTCTGGCACAGACTGCTAATCATAGTCTCTCAGGAAGCAATTGAAAGAGAAGATAAAGAGACATGGCCAGGAAAGAGTTTGATAGGCAATGTGCCGATGAAAGAGGCACCAATACATATACAAGGTTTCAGGGTATCTGAAGACACAGGTTCTCATCGACTCCCCCACACCAGCTCTGGGGACAATTACCCCCATGATCCTGTCATAGTAACTAATATCTTGCAATGCTTAGGAACATTTGTGGGATTACTTAACATGGTAGAAAATCCCAATCTATGCAAGCAGAGCCTAAATATGCTGACCAGTGATTTCCTCTGATATTATTCAATGGCAGAAGAGATTTTAAAATAGTGCATGAGAGCCATTCCTTATCAGTACCACAAGAAAAATTGGGGCAAGTTGTAGCTTAGAAGTTTGGGGGTCTCAGCTCTGTCTTAAAATATAACAATTATTTTGGCTATTGTATGGCCAACTTCTGTTGTACAACCCCAAGTGCGGATGGACAGGGATAACACCGAACTCCTGGGCATACAGAGTCAGCTTATAAGATTTTTCAAACCTGCACCACCACCAAAACAAGCCACATACTGCAATATAACTGTGCTTGCCTGTTTAACTTGCTGAGCGATCGTATGCATCTGGGCTGTCCATGTGTTGCTATCATTCATGGAATCTGACTCCAAAGTAGTCAAAAGAATGAACCTTTAATGGTTTTTATTTATTAACAAAAAATAACAGATTACACTTAAGGCCTCTGTTGTATACCATAACATATTATTTGTTAATGTTGGTATTCGTAGTAAAATAAGTTCATAAAGTCAAGATACCCTTCAAGTAGGTTTCGTAGGGCTACTGGAGTAGGGCTACTGGAGACATCCTCTATAAACACGGGGCTTCATTATCTAACCAGAGTTCCATCCCATAAATGCTGCTCTCGCCCATTAACACAGATATACAACAATAGGGTTTCCATCACACATCCCCACTTGATTCCTAGGTTTACTCCAAAAATTCTGTGAAATTCACCTGTCCTGCCGTAAAAAATCCAAACGCTTCAGAGCCTTATAATGTTGCATGATCATGCTAAGCAACTGGTCATCATTACTCAGACACATGAGGATCGACTACAGCGCTTGTCTATATACCTTCAGGAAGGTCACTGACATCTTCATGAAAGCATGACAAAACCTGCCTTTTCCAGATCCAAACTATTTGTCGATAGCCAATTAAAACGTTCAGCAATTGTTAAGTAACAGAATGTGGACAATACCACAAATAAGCCATATATTCAGAAGTAATCTTGTCAAACAAATTGGTTTATTAGATTTAAATGTAAAAGCACACATCATTGATGAGTGTACTCATGCTGTTATCTGTAGACGACCATGAAATATGCATACAAGCACAAACACATACCAATGACTAATCCCTCTCCCACACAGATGCCATTCCACAGGACATATCCACTAACGAAATGTATGTGGCCATGCCACCTCTTAAAGGTCATCATATGGAAGAGAGCCCAAGACAGGAAGACCAAAGAGTCAGAGGAACAGGATCTTGGCTGGGATGGTACCGTAAAGTACACAGAAGGGGCATTGCTAGTCCAGGAGGCAACGATCAGGGGCCCACCACCTACCAGCATTGACACCCTCACCTCTGGCCCAGAGAGTCCAATACATGTCCAGACAGGCATGTATGAATTGGTCAAGCAGATGCCCATATAGTGACAGGGTGGAGGAGCTACGCGAACACCAGCCTTCAATCAGGGCTATGCTAACTCCAACCCAACCCATTTTGCTATATGATTATCTGCAGGCCGTTTCCATCAGGTTTGCTACCACTAAACTAGCCTCAGAAGGGAGATGAGACTTGTTATTGTGGAGGAGCTTAGTGAGCCTAAGAATGACAAGCAGCATACAGCATGGAACCAGAGCCAACTGATGATGTAGCAGCCTTCCCAAAACCTAGTTACTGTGTTTCACATCACTGCTGCCCCAGGAAGGTTATGATACAGCTATGGTGACCTTATCCAACTATAGCTGCACACTAAGCATGACTTCCCTGCTACAGATTGTCCAGCCTCAGCCTATCCATGCAAGAACACGAGCAGGGACACCTGATAATAGAGAATCTGTCTGCAGGGATGGGAAAACATAGTAAGCAGAATGCTGGGAGGTAACATTGTTAATACTTTTTTTGTTGTGTTACAATTGCTGTTCACTTGCTAAAACGTTGACAATTTTCGATTAGGGTGTTTTCATTTTTTGTGTTGAACTGATGTTGGGACTGAAATTACACAATATTGTATTTGAGCATTGTGCAGAATCTCACTTCAAAAACGAATGCTTTAGGAAGGGCACAGTAGTATTTTGTGGGAATTTTAAAGCCAAAAGTGTCCACCATTGATGTTAATCATGGAGCCATTTCTAAGTCAATGTTCATGTAGAAGTGTTTTACAATGTGTTGTTACTTACATGTGTCCATACAATAATAGGCTGAGGGTTATGACTGGTGAGACACGCGCAACCTGAGTTGGTTGTCTGGTTACTTGCAGACTTTTCTGGACCACTTGCTCCACGTTGTGTTGGAGCAAGTGGCCCTCGGCATTTTTCTAGAAAATAATTTGCTCTGCTTTTGTAAATTGGGATTTTGGAGTGTTTTACCCAATTTTGATGGGCACTTGTAGGCTTGATTTAGCTGCTGTACCTGGTTTCCAGTCACTTTTCTTGACAACTTCTTCTACAGTTGTGGAGCATCTCATACTTGAGTTAAAAATAACTTTTGATGATTGTGTTGCCTTTGCTATTGGATTCAATTATATACTGCCATTATTCACAGCCATGTCTGTACTCCATTGAAGCTCCACCACCCTTAATACCTACTAAAACATATCTCACCCCAGCCAATCTACCATCTCTTACTCATTTTGGGATGCAATCTTCTCCCCACCACTACTGCTGTGTTCTAATTCTAGGTGTGTCCCCTCCAGCACTCTGTTACAGTTCTAGGTATTTCCATGCTACTTCTGTGTTTCAAATCTAGTTTTTCTCTTCGCTGCTTTTTCTCAAATTTTAGGTGTTTCCCCTCCAGCACTGTGTTGCAGTTCTAGGTGTTTCCATACTACTGCTGTTTTCCAGTTCTAGGTGTTTCCCCTCCAGCACTGTGTACAATTTCTAGATGTTCCCCCCACTACTGCTAGGTTTAAACTTAAGCTGTTTTTCCCTTTGCCGCTTTGCTCCAGTTCTAGGTGATTCCCCTCCAGCACTGTGTTACAGTTCTAGGTGTTTCTGTACTACTACCGTGTTCCAATTCTATGTGTTTCCCTTTCAGCACTGTGTGTCAGTTCTAGGTGTTCCCCCCACTATTGCTACGTTTCAAATCTAGGTGTTTCTCTTCAAGTGCCCTGTTCCAAATCTGGGTGTTTTTCCCAATGTGATTTTGTCCCAATTCTAGTTGTGTCCCCTCCAGCACTGTGCTTCCATTCTAAGTGTTTCCATGGTACTGCTGTGTTCCAGTTCTAGGTGTTTTTCCCAATGCTGTTTTTTTCCCAATTCTAGGTGTTTTCCCACTAGCACTATATCCCAGTTCTAGGTGTTTCCATACTACTCCTGTGTTTCAAATCTAGGTCTTCTTCCCATTGTTGCTTTTTCCCCTATTCTAGATGTTTCCCCTCAAGCACTATGTTACACTTCTATGTGTTTCCATACTACTGCTCTTTTCCAATTCTAGTTGTTTCCCCTCCAGCATGGTGTTCTAGTCCTGTGTTTGCACCCCACTACTGCTAGGGTTCAAATCTAGGTGCTTCACTTCTAGTGCCCTGTTCCAAATTTAGGTGCTTTTTCCCATGGCTAGTCTGTGCCAATTCTAGGTGTTCCCCCTCTATCATGGTGTTCCAGTTCTAAGTGTGTCCATTCTGCTGCTGTATCCTGAGTCTAGGGGCCTCATTACGACCCTGGCGGATGGACCATGGTGCTAATAGCACCATGGTCCATGCCGGTAACTCTCTGACTCCGCCATGGCGGAATGGGGAATTACCACCCCATTCCGAGGTTGGCGGAGTGGTAATTCCCCCTTCCGCCATGGCCCTTCCCCATTCCCATTTTTGCCCCATAGGGCATAATGGGAATGGGGAAGGCGCTAAGTACGGTGCCGCAAATTGCGGCACCGTACTTAGCACCAAGGTCCCTTTGCGGCATGGTTTTTAACGCCTGCAAAAAGCAGGCGTTAAAATCACCATCCCGCAAAGGGACCTTGTAATCAGGCGTTAAGGGTCGGCGCCGTTTACGGCGCCGTAAAACCCTTAACGCCTGACTCGTAATGAGGCCCTAGGTGTTTCAACGCTAGAGCTGTGATTCAGATTTGGGTGATTTTCCCATTACAGCTTTGTTCTAAGTCTAGGGGCCTCATTACGAGATTCGCGGAATGGGTTAACGGGCTCCACTAATGGAGGCGGACCTGTCAAACCAGTTCCGCAAAATTACGAGGTCCCCTCGCGGAACCCGGTAACGACGCCTGGTAAAACCAGGCGTCGTTACCGGGTCCCGCGAGGGAAAGAGGGAGCTAACAACGGGCCGGTCGTAATCGGCCCGTTGTTAGCTCCCTCTCCCATTCCCATTGAGCCCTATGGGGGCTCAGATGGGAATGGGGAAGGTCCGGGCCCGGGTTCCCAGAGGGAGGAATTACCGGTAAAGGAGCCCGGTTTGGTGGCAGCCATGGAGCTAACAGCTCCATGGCTACCGCCAAACTCATAATGAGGCCCTAGGTGTTTCCGCTCTAGCACTGTGTTCCAGTTCTAAGTGTTCCCCCATCACTGCTGGGTTTCAAGTCCAGGTGTTCTCTCCCATTACAGCTGTGCTCCAAGTCAAGAGGCTCCACAACTAGGTTTCCCACTAGTACGGTTCCCCATTTTTAGGTGCTCTACCACCACTGCTGTGCTTCAAATCAAGAGATTCCCCACTACTGCTGCCTCTCCAATCTAGGGGTTCGCCCACTAGTCCTCTGTTCTAATCCTAGGTACTCCTCACTGCTGCTGGGCGTCTAGTTCGCATTTGATATAAGTGTTGTAAGGCAGCTCAAACATGCACCTAGCAAACCGACTAAAGTACCCACAGCCTGCAGACAGGCACTGGCCTAAGATATACAAGGTCTGCAATTAGCCAAAAGGTAGTTAAGTAGCCCTAAACGGCTGGCATACTAGTGGTCTGAGGAGGGCAGCTTTAGTATATAGCCCAAAAGGTAAGGCCACCTAAGTGCACATTCAGGATCCATCATCCAGCCCAGCCCCATTAGAACCCCTCCCTCACCCCACAGGTAGCATCACCATCCATAATGCCCGGTAGAACCAGAGAACCCTCCTATGCAAGCCAACGGCCCCCAACTGAGTCACGCTCACAACCCCGACAATAACAACAGATAACAGAGGCCACCAAGAAAGAAAATACTAAAAGGGGATCCTAAAACCAAACAAACAAGAAAGACAACAACAAGCCCAACAAAAAAACATCAACGGAGGGCTTAGCACAATAACATCAACTCTGAAAAAACTAGAAGACTAAGGTGAACAGAACATGCCACACCAGAGAATAGGATGACATGAGAGAAATCTAGGAGAAAGGAAAAATGTAATGGAACTACACCAGTTCACCACGCCACTAAACACCAACACAGCATCAGAGCACACAGCCATAAGCGTGATAGTAAAAAGAACCAACTCAATAACAAGACAAAAATCATTACAAGTAACACTATATCTTGCTATGGACCACTCGCCAGAGCAGCAACCGACCAAAAAAAAACATTAGACACACCAGCAGGATATCGGGCCCCACAGAAAAAGGGCAGAAACATGCAGAAGTAGACAAAACAGACCCAACAGAAAACAACCTACATCCTGAGGATAATGAGGAGAATCACCAACAAGACCACACAAATATGCAAGCATAAACAAAACAGGACATTATAAAGAAAATATTATACTGCAGTCTAATCAACGCAAGATCAATGTCTAAACAAGCAACAGAGATCTACAATCTACTCTGCGATGGTGGAATTGACATCCTATTCGTCACAGAAACCTGGCTAGCTGACAACTACAACTACAAGTCATACTACACAGCTGTCTAGCCAACATCTTCAAATGCATACAGGTAAACAGATATGGAAAATGAGGAGGAGAACTTGCAGTAGCCTACAAAGAACACCTAAAAATAAAAACAGCTGACCCACTGAACATCCCAAACTTTAAATCCCTCGTCCTTCACCTGACATCAGACCCAAAAACAAAACAGACAATATTAATCATCTATAGACCACCGACCTCCGACGCAACCTTCATAAACACCTTCGTAGAAACCATCAAGAACCTGGTCATCAAACGTGATCACTTGATCATCCTGGAGGGACTTCAACATATGGTTCAAAGAAGAGAATGCAAAACCGCAGAAATCACTAACTAAGCAGCTTGAGACAATGAGACTGTGGCAGATGGTGAAAGGAGTGACACACATGGCAGGACCAATAAACAACTGATCTCAACTGCACCGCCAATACACGTAATATGGAGTGACCACCTCATTATACCGTTTGTGATCCAAATACCATCAAAAGCATCCAAAAAGCCCCAAAAGAGCCCCCCAATCTGGAACAGAAACTGGAAAACTGTCAAAAGCAGCAAATGAGGAGAACACCTAGAATACGCAAACCCATCGATCACAACCTTGGACACAACTGACTTAGATGAGCTAATCCAAAAATGGATCATGGAAACAATTAATAGCATCTCCCCAGAAAAAAAACCCTCATCTCATTATGAAATAAAGCAGTGGAAAGATGGTTCATTCCCCACCTCAATACAATGAAAAAATGACACTGGACACTAGAACAAGAATGGAGAAAAAACTACAACTAAGCCAAACGAATACATTTTCAAAATCAAGTCCGAGGTCCAAAAAGAAATTTCTTAAAGCAGAAAAGAAATAATATGATGACTGGATCACAAAAGCCACCAATACTCAGAAAGAACTATTCAACATTGTAAACGAGATGAGAAGTCCGCACGGATGCAATAACACACTGGTGCCGTCACAAAAATGATGCAATGATCTTGCAGATTATTTTAAGAATAAAATCATCAACATACACCTGATCACACAAAGTAGGACAATCAACCAGACCGTGCACCATTTCCTACCAACCCCTGAACCAAAGAACAGACTGAACAGCTTTGCTGAAATGTCAAGAGAAGAACTACTCAGCTTGGTTAAATAAAAGCAACAAGGCAGGGTCCCCAATGGACCCCTGTCCACCAGACATCTACAAATCAATCCTTACTCAGTGTACACCATCAGAATGCTACCAAAACCTCTTCAATCTATCACTCTCAATGGGGACTGTACCCCGAGTGCTCAAATATGCCTACATCAAGCCAATCCTCAAGGATACAACGGGAGATGTGGAAGACCTCCCAAACTACAAACGGATCTCAAACATTCCTTACCCAGCAAATCTACTAGAGAGATATGTCTACAAATAATACTGGAACACGTAGAAAATAACCAACTAATAGGCAAGGCACAAGTAGGGTTCAGACCCATGAGAGGGACAGAGACAGCACTACTCTCTATGTGGGATGACCTAAAGACCAACGCAGACTTCAACACAAACTCTGCACTGATACTACTCAACCTCTCTGCATCATTCGATAAAGTCAACCATAACATCCTCTTCAATAATCTGGAAGAAATAGGGATCACCCACATGGTGCTGCTCTGGATTAAATCTTTCTTGTTTGAAAGAACAGAAACTGTTTGGATAAAGCCATTCAAATCCGCACTGTGGGACACCAGTTGTGGAGTACCACAAGGCTCATCTTTATCCCTGATACTCTTCAAAGTCTATATGACATCACTAATCAGATTCCTCAAAAGACACGGCTTTCCTTGCTCCAACTATGCAGATGATACCCAAATCATCTACAAAATTGGTGATAGACAAGAAGAGAATACAACGCTAACATACTGCCTTAAATAACTCTACCAATGGATGAACACTAATAACCTCAAAAACAACTTGGACAAGACAGAAATCATGATTACATCAAACAACCAAGGAAACAACCAGTACATTTCATGACCCACAGAACTGGGAACCCCACCAACACAATCCAAAGTTGTCAACAACCTTGGAATCCTTATGGACAAAGTGTTAACCCTAGAACTGCAAGTTAACGCAATAGTTATGAAATGCTTCTTCCATCTACACACAATGAAAACGATTCTACCATTCCTCTCCTCCACACACAAAACACTGGCCATTATCTCCCTCATAATGGCCAGGATAGACTCCTCCAACAGCCTATACCTCGGAATGCCAAAATACTTACTGAGGAAACTGCAACGAATACAGAACACAGTCGTCAGACTTCTCCTCAAACTCTCATGAATGAACCACATCACACCAGCGCTAAGGATGCTACATTGGCTCCCAATCAAAAAACGAATCACCTTCAAAACAATGTGCATAACACACAGTACAAATCATGACCAAGGAGGCGGAATTCATACAAAAGAAAATCACTATCTACAATCTTAATAGAACACTTAGATCCAGCGACAACAGCCTCTTACAATCTAAACCATGAACAAGGAAAAAAAACTTGGTGGATCAGCATTCTCTTGCTTAGCCGTAAAACCTTGGAAACTCTCTCCCCAGGGAAATAGGAACTATGAAAAACCATCTAAAATTCAGAAAACTTCAGTCCTGAACGGGATGCAAATGACCGAACAACGTCCACGCAACATAAAATGAGCACTCAACGGAAAAGGAGTTGGGAGTAAGACGAACCAGAGTGGAGGACAGAGGAGAAGAGAGCTGTCTAAATGGGAAGGGTGGTTTTGAGACCTGAATGTACCCATCACAACAGCGGTGCAAAGGTGGAAACAGGAGAGAGGTGTTTCACTTTACCTGGTCACTGATAGCGGGCCCAAGGTGCAAACAAGGGAGGGAGAACTGCCCCACTTATTCAAACCACTGAGGGTGTGAAACATGTCACACATAAAGGAATAGGCCTGGAGGCAGAATCCAGACAGCCTACGGGCTGACCAGAGGGCAAAGGGAAAACGCTTCCCCTGGAGGAAATTGTGGGGGCGGTAATTGCTATACTCTAGAATGATCGAAAAGGAACGGGATAGGAATTTCACTTAGTCAGGTAATGTACTGCAACTAACATTACCGTACTGAAAATTCAACCTTCTACATACACCTCTCAAACTCTGAACTAAACACAACCACATCACTACCGCACCACAAATCGCTCTATTGCTATTTTCCTGCTCAATCCTACTAATCCACCTCACCCTCCTTACATTACAGATCCGCCAAAGTGCAAAGAGACTATGCAGATGGCAACAGTGCGCGTTGTAAGAACCTTTAACATGACATAAAATAACATCTAGCCCATCTGTGTTAGTGAGCAATATCTTGCATTTAGCCCATTTGTGTCAGTGAGGCAAAGCTTGCATTTAGCCTATCTGTGTTAGTGAGCCATATCTCACATTTAGTGCATCTGTGTTAGTGAGCGATATCTCTCATTTAGCCCATCTGTGTTAGGGAGCCATATCTTGCATTTAGCCCATATGGGTTAGGAAGCAATATCTCACATTTAGCCCATCTATGTTAGTGAGCAATATCTCACATTTAGTGCATCTGTGTAAGTGAGCGATATCTCTCATTTAGTCCATCAGTGTTAGTGTGCCATTTCCCGTATTTAGCCCATCTGTGTTAGGGAGCCATATCTTGCATTTAGCCCATCTGGGTAAGGAAGCAATATCTCACATTTAGCCCATCTATGTTAGTGAGCAATATCTTGCATTTAGCTCTTTGTGTCAGTGAGCCAAATCTTGCTTTTGACCCACCTGTGTTAAGTAGCAATATCTCGCATTTAGCCCATTTGTGCTAGTGAGCCATATCTTGCACAGATGGACCGCGTTGCACAGTGAACACACCACTCCTGGAGGAACCTGTGGGGGTGTTAATTGTTGCACACCAGAATGTACTACAGGGGAAGGTCTATGTGCCACATCTAGCCAGAACATCGGTGCTAGGAAAGGTACTGGCACTAACTAATCCCACAAAAAATGTACCCTTCTACATACACCTCTTAAACACTGAACTAAATGCAATCATACCTCCAGAGCACACCAAATAGCATGCACATCACTACACCACAACAACAAAACAAACCACACATAGTCTCCCCAACACCACATGGCGACTACCAACCGAAAAACACACCTACACTCAGTGAATGGCACTGGACTGAAGCTGCCAACAGCACATCACAGTTCTCATGCTCTGTTTCCCACTCAGTCCTACTAACGTACCCGCCTCCCTCCTTGCTTTACTGATCCGCCAGAGTGCCAAGAGAGCACACAGGTGGCAGCAGTGCATGGCATAGGTTCGGTTAACCTAGCATAACATATTCATGCTATCCACATGTTTCGTACCTGTATTCTGTTGCTTTTGCGCACCACCATATTCTGTGTGGATTATTTGTTCATAGGGCCATACCCTAATTGCCTTTCCTGCTGATTGTTGTCCATACTTGGAATGTTGGTTGCAAACGTGTGTTCCTTCCGAGTTATTGTTGAAGATGATGTCTATTTGTGTGGGAACCCCTTATCTGCAACATACACATCGGTTTATCTCTGGGCCTACTGCACATGCATGAATGTATTCATTTTTAAAAGTGAATATGTCGAATTTGATTAACACCATTTTTCAAATGTTTGCAGCATGAACCAGGTTAAGGTGTGTGCCAGAAATCTCAAAAAACAAAGCAAACGACGTTCAAGACACACTTTCCAAAGCCATCTTTTTGGGGTGTATGAAAACACAATGCAAAAACACCCATTATTCAAAACATGTATGCAATGCCCCCAAATGTTGCATACGTGTGCAGATGTGTCTGGAACAGTAAATTGCCAAACCTAGTAACATTTTCACAGACGAGAAACCCTTTTCCGCTTTGCCTTTTCACTTTATCTTTTGAAGTTCACCAAATCTGGCTAGCAACTGATCTGTCCCCAACCAAACACTCATGCCAAATCTGTAGACGTCTCATTGATATTTGAATGTACAAAACCAATGTTGATATCTCAAACTTATCCACTTGCATTTTTTAAATGTTCCAGTCCTTACCTGGAAGTAGTGCATGTAACAGACATTTCAAACATCGAATCAGAAACAGTCAACATAGTCACCTAGTCATGCCCAAAATGTAGCCATAATTTCGATCTGGCCAACAGGTCCAGAGTGACAACAAATATGCGTGATTGTGGATGATCGAAAAAAGCTGTAAAACAATTCAAACTGGAAGTGCATGTGCGGAATGGAGGAATACAAATGAGTAACATCATAGCAAACAAGGATGGCCCAGAAATGTACATCTTCATCTATATAATGTGATGAAAGGAATCTGGGAAAAAGTAGTGTACAATCAGAAATACCTGTTCCGCCAAAAGCAGCAGCTGCCTTTGAATGAACAATTGTATGCTTCTATATGATCACAATGGGCACAGAAAAAACCTGTCAGCACAGGCAGATAATATGTGCATAATGAGTGTAAGTGCAATGACGTGTGTATATGGCTCACATGATCCTGATATACATGCACACTTTTGTGCTTGGGACAAACACAAGAGTCATATAAACAATACGAACATGATCTACATATGTCAAGCAATATGCAGTATGATTTGATGTGATTTTGCTTGATATGTATATGCTCCAAAAACTATGAACCTGGTCTCTAAATGCTAAGCAAAATAACAACAAATATCAAAAGGTAACAGAAGGCAACTATCGGAAGAGAAAGGTCTTTCATGTTTGTACGAATGTCCAGTAGAACCCTGGTGCTGAAGATTTCTAGAGGGAATGTGTTCCAAAGAGAAGAGGTCAAGACGTGAAATGATTGGCCTATGTCAGTGTTACGATTAGACTGAGGAACAATTACTAGAAATTACTAGACATTTGGTTGAGGATCTTACATTTCTGGTTGGTGCATACCTGGAAATGGTCTATTTGAGATAGACTGGAGCACAGCCACACAGATTTAAGTATAAGGGTGACAGCATTGTATTTGGATCTGGTGCATTTCCCTGGATCCCAACTCACTGTGGCCGATTCACTGCCTTTAGTAGCAGCATTTTTATGGGGGACAAGCATCCCACACCCATCTTCTAGGCCCCCACCCTCCCCAACCCACCACAACTACCTTAAGAACTAAAATTAAATGTAGGCTAGTCCCGCACCACCCTCCAAAAATGCTACAAAAAAAGTGGTAAAACATTTACCAAATGCAGTGACATGTCTGTGCAGAGTTGAGCGGAATCCTTGAATTTGTCACTGGGATCCAGTCAATGGAGGACCTTTTAAAGTATTCTACTTTAGCACATATGATTATGCGGGCTATGGTCTAAAATTGTCCTTTGAAAGAGATGGTTAAATTTGTCTAAGGAGCATCAGATAGGATGTTAATGAACAAATTACAACATTAGCTTGTGGCACCCAATCCAAAGTTGCATTGAGTTGTACACCAATTGATTTAATTTTAGCTGAGCTTTTGATGGATTCTTGAGCAATAGAAATATGTCAGTAGATAGCATTATGGTATTTAAATGATCTGTATAAAGGAGACAAAACACAGTTTTAGATTGGTTAAAACCTTTACAGTTTTCTCTCATCCTGGTCTTTAGCAGGCTGAAAATGACCTGAATCGGCACTAGGCTTTCTGCAGGGTTTCCTGTTGTTCTTAATAGGATTTGTGCTTCATCTGCATAGTTGTGTAAGGCTGCACTGACTCCCGCTAGTAAACCATGCAAATGTTTTACATCTATAGTCAACAAAATCGGAGAGAGACAGAGACCTTGAAGGACACCATCATGTAGGGACACCATCATTTAGGAGGGCAACTCAGGGCTCTAAGGATGCCATGACAGAGGTTATCCTGCCGCTTAGGAAAGAGTGAAACCTGTTAATACTGGTAGAATAAAGACCATAACCAGTTAGGAGTAGTTCTAAGAGAATCTTATGGTAATCTTTGTCAAAGGCTTCTGACAAAACGCATAGTGCATGAATGTACATGAGCTGAGATGTGATGCTCAAAATATACTCTGAATGTACAGGAGCATAGTCAAAACACTTAGTATTCTCTCTCTCTCTCACACACACACATACATACACACACACATTTAGAGACCAACACACACATATAAAAAAAAGTGTTGGCAAAGCTAATAGTTTTCGCTTTTGCAGTTGTTTATTGCTGTTTACTTTGTAGGCATGAATTTGAGTCAGCCCCATGAGACCGAGAGAGAGAGAGAGAGAGAGAGAGAGAGAGAGAGAAACAGAAATATATATATACACTGAACTTCATAGATTTATATTGGTGCAACTTAACCATAACGTCCCTTTAGAAAAAGTTTTTTCACTGAATTTCATAGGTTTTTACCAGTGCACCCATAATTTGCTACACATTAGTTATATTATACTCCCCCCCCCCCCCCCCAATGTAGTAGCTCTAGAGTCCACGAACAGTGAGGTAGTCCAGGGACACAAGGTAGCATTCACAAAGCCCAGAAGCACAGGGGAGAACAAAAAATGTCCTACGCTTCAACCAACAAACACATATACATAAAACAACATTACGTGCATTTACTACACCCAAATAAACCTTTTTGTACATAATCATCATTTGAAAATGTACAAATAATGTTTTAATTTAGCACACAGCATAATGGAATGCACCAAGCACAAACCATAACTATCACCTCATACTATCACCTCAGTACAACTCTGCATACAGACTCACATACACCAGGTGCTTATTTGAAAACCAGCTCTTATTAAATAGTAAGTATACTGTATTTATTTATGTATTATTACCATTCATAATATAAACATTTCCTATAATCAAAAAGCCCTATTTTTCTTAAATGCAATTTGTACAGAACTGACTGAAATAAATATGTCTTTTTCTTATACTGCATAGTTTTCATGAAGAAATAACATCCCGATTTAATTATGCAGAATCCCAAGAATCACAATGAGTAAGGACTTTGTGGAACTTTTAAATTATGTAAAAAATCATGTTATTATAAATTTGTTATTATAAATGTTCATCATCCCCATCAAATTCACAAAATTTAAATGAAAGACGCTTTAATGAAACCTTGGTCCCTTCCTCCCCTGTTCATTATTGTACAGAAATTCCTAATTCTCCCATTTTGTTTCTCATTCCGATACCCCATCCCTTTCTTAAATACATTTATTTTTATACTATAAATGTCTTGTATTTTGTTTGGTCATATTTCTCTTTTTTTAAACCACAATTAATAGTTTGCGTATACCACGACTGTTCAGGGTGTCTGCACACAAAACTGAGGTGCCCCCGGAAAGCGCACAGTGTCCGACATGTCTGGTTTTGAATGACACATTTTAAATGAATCTGCGGACAGAGCGCCTGTTCTATGGACAGTTATGCACATGCGCCCTGGGTCTCCCACCCGATGGGAGTCCGAGGACTGCCGTCAGTGCCACGGACGTCCCCGGACATCATGATGTGACTGCACCGTTGCAACATGTTGCTCTGATCGTGAACAGTGTTCGTGCTCTGCGGACAGTTTAAAACTGCACTTTCCACCCATCTAGAGTGTTTCAAGTTGAAAGTGTACCCTTCTAGAGCTCCTAGTCCAGTTCTTGCTTGATCAGGCAACTTTTTACAACTTTCCAAGACCTATTTTTGACTCGTTGTCCACGGACAGTCGTGCAGTATGCAGATGGTTCCTCTGACGGGACACACCCATTACTTTTCCTCATTCTCAATCTGGCTATCCAGAAGAAAGCACCAGGAGAGACACCTGCTTTGGAGATCACCTTGGCAAATCTTCAATCCTGCATCAATGGCATCGCTATGGACATTCCTCCTCCCTTGCCAACACCATCACCATTACCATCTGCACGGCCTGGACATGGCAACAGGCACTAAGCTAGAGATGAGGATCAAGAGGGAGAGGAAGATGAGGTAGAGGAAGTCATGGGTGTGGCAGTTTTTCACCACCATTGGTGGTGTATCAAAGGCTTGTGCAGCCAAGGTGAGATGGACTGAGTGAAAGGTTGTACTCAGTCATGGAATACCTGGGACCACCTCCATAAGGCACCACACCAGATCCAACCAACCGGGTGCTCGGAAAACGGCTGTTCCTTTAGGTTTTTTTTCCTCTACCCCATCTTTCTCAACCAGAGGGTACTCCAATGGGGCAGAAGTTGCCTCCAGCTGCCTCGCAGACCATACAAAACACTGTTGACCCTTACCTTTCGAGGAGGACAGTATTATGTTTTTACTGCAATTCACCAATCTGTTAGGGGGAACAATTTCATAGTGCTTTCGAGGCTGCGGTCAAGTAGCATGAGAAACACTGCCCCACCTTAACTGTAAGGCCAGCCCAACATCTTCCCCTGTCTATCTGCCCCTCCGTTTCTGTGGTTGGTGCCAGTAATCCGCGGATATCTAGAAACTTCCAGGTGTGGGGGAATAAAAATAATTTTAATTGTTCTTCGGGCAAAAATGGTGGCTCTTAAAAGAACCTTTTTTTTCCCTTTGTGACTTTTTTATTATTTAGTTGTATGTACTAAAATAACACAAATTCTACAGAACGTCAATATTTTTTGTAACTTTCACAGAAAGTGCTTTGAATTTTTTTGTCTATTTTGCATTTATGTTCAATGCAACTTATAGAGAGTACTTGAATTCATATTTTATGTTCAACTGTTTCAATGCATTTTGAACGTTTTCCAGAAAGAATTTGATTGCCTACATTAGTTAGATGCACTCCATCTCTTTGAAAAAAATTTACAATATCAAATTTTATAGTTTCATTAAGAATAAATGTCATACCAACATCTCGCAAAAAAGCACATACAGCGTTGTTCAAATTGCACCTTGTTTTTTCCATTTGTATACAAAATAAATTTGAACGCATCCACATTTGTTTCTGAGCTATGCGAGAAAAAATTATTTGTGGAAACAGTTCCATCAACTTTCCAAATGTAACCTTAATTGCAAACTGAAATGCAATTCCAGTAACATTGCCCAAACTGTTGCCTCCACAGTGAACAACAATGATGTCCGGTTGTTTGAAGTGAACCATATTCTTACAGAACGGGAAGAAGTCGACCCACTTCGGCGTCGCACCACATAGCATGAAACTTCAAATCCAAGATGTTCAGACAATCCACAGTGCTCAGAATAAGCCTTCAGCCAATGGATCCAAGAGTCTCCCACAATCCATACACTCTGCTTCCCCAAAGATATAGCTATAGCCATCTTCAGTACACTGACCAAACAAAAGTCCTGCTACCCTCCCTTCCTGTAAGCCACACCCAGGAAACCTGTTTGGCTGATCCCCAAATGTCTGCGGACATCCACGACTGTCCGAGGTCTCTGCAGTCCCCTTTCCATGCCAAACACCCTTAAGAGAACCAGATTGCATGCCCACTGTCCGCAGACTACCAATCATAGTACAGGGCAGCCCTTTTAACCTTTCCACTTTCATTTTTGTAAGACTCCTTCATCGGCTGCTTTCAAACAGGCACACATCCATCCTTCATTCACATACAAAAACTCTACACCTAACCCTGTCAACACTTCAGATGTTCACTTGAACTCTGAGAGTACATATCTCCTGTTAATCACAGCCATCTGCATCAAAAATTACTGTGAAACTCTCCAATATTTCTATTTCCAGATTCAACAACATCTGCACCTAACAATACATTGTACAGGTATGCTTATATTTTTTAAAAATATTTTCTTCAACTCTTTTACAAAAATATATATGGAGGTTTCCTGCTACTTACCCTGTAATAAGCTTCTAAGTAAACATATTCCCTTTTTTAACCACTCTAGCAAATGCCATGCATTGCAGCATTCAACAACTGCTCACATGAAGCAGCAAATACTACACACAGAGCTCCTATATATATAACGCTGAATGTATGTGTATGTATGTGTGTGGGTGTGTTTGTATGTTTGTCCGGCTATACAAATCAACACTGTTGAACCCACTGCTACCAAATTTTGCATCGATTTCTCATTTGTGTGGGGCAGGGTTGTAGTCTATGTTTGGATGCAAAACAATTCACTCCGTAGACACCCTCATTTACTGATGCTCACCCCGATTCACCACAGTAGGTACTAGAAGGAGGCACATTTTGGAAAAGTGTCTGAAGCAAAATGTTTGATTTGTTGGTTATTCCTTTGAAATGTATTACTACTGTATAGAGTTCGAGAGTGTTTATTAAAGCATTTGTAAAGGGAATTAAAAACAAAACAAATGTATCACACCACTCCAAATATGGGAAATGGCAAGGATACAGTTTACTTAAGTTCTTTCACAAGAAGAGAGCACAATCGAATAATCTTTCTTGGACATTTTCTCAAATGTGCTGAAGCCATTGAGTGACTGAAACATGCCGCAAAAACAATGAAAATCACTTGGAAAAGCCCCATCTGATGAAAAGCAAAAATCAATATCAAGACCTTCTGAACCACAACAACGAACAGCAGCATGACTTGCCAACCACAGGACAAGAGCAACTGCCTCCAGGCCACACAAGACACCACTCAATCAAATGATATGCCAGAGCAAACTGAATCAGGACTTGCTGACATGAGGAAAAGAGCAACATCCTCCAGGGCACATGAGACACCAGAGCAAACTGAAACAAGACTTGTCAACAAGAGGACAGAAGCCACATCCTCCAGGGCACACAAGACACCACTCAATCAGGACATAGGCAAAGCTGGGTACCCCAGCTAGTTCAATATAAATGGCACACTTTCCAACCTCACTCATTCCATCCCTTACACTGCCACCATTTTCCACCTGCTCACACATACCAATATACCACCAAAGTATCTATATACAACACTTCACCTTACATATAAAGTACTCTTCTTTCCCAACCTCTACTAAAAGACACCAAACACTGCTGCAACAGCAATCCGCCATTACATTTCCACTAGATCACAGTTTCCCTATTCTTTAAAAACACTGCAAAATAGTACGAATATATTACACCTCAACCAGAGCACTTCTTTTATTGAAGTAAGCACCACAAACATTAACCTAAATATGCACCTTTTTCTCACACTCTTGTTTGCCCTTTTCTTTCCAATGTGAAAAACAGAACTACTTATACTCCAATTCTTTCAACTACATACTCAACACACTTTAGTACACCACCCGTCACTCAACTTCATCAACACGTCTTCCCTACAAATCTTCCTACCTTCACAAATAACAACCTCCCTTATTAAAAGTACTTCACCATTGCCACATATCCCCACTAGCTTTCTTTTACAATTACAGGAAAGAAGAATATTGCCGAAGACAGTTACCGGAAAAAGAATACCCTTCACATCCTACAAAGTAAGTACATTAATGTGCTATGTATGTGTCTCTAATTGTAACAATATATTTCCACTATATATTAGCCTACAGTACTCTTTTGCAATCAACATTTATTTCACTCTTACTCATTATATTGCACCATTCACTCTCTTGCTATTCCCATCTAAACACAACCATTATAACACCCACTTTTTTCATGAAAGCTTCATAATGCCCCTACTGATTCAATCACACCACCACTCCCTTTATCACTAAACAAATTCCATCACACCTCTACAGACTCTTACTCTTACAACTCTCCCAACCACACCTATTATGCCACTTCACAATCAAAGAACACTGTATTAATCTCTACAATCACACCCACACACCCATGCACAATACATGCATATACATTCCTTTCAAACCCGAACTTTCTCTTTTCCCAACAGACACAACAAAATGCCTACTAAAAAGCAACTCTGTAGAAAAGAAAGAAAAATAGAGCACATCATAAAGGCAAGCCATCTAGTCTTCCACCTCCAAAGCAATGTATAGAAAACATTAAAACAAAAGAGCTAGTAACCTCACTCAACAAAATGTAACCAGCCATGACTAAAAAAGGTAAGGCCCCTCTTGCAAAAACAATTAAAAGTAAAAAAAGATGCACAAAGAAAAGCATACCTACTAATGAACCTAACATTATATCTGCCAGTGTTAACGTAGCCACTGTAAAGTAATCCGAAAAATTCATGTTACAAAAAATGTTCCACCATAGAATTCTTCAAAATCTTATCAAAAAGCTGAAAAGTAACCATCTCCTCTTAAAAACAACCACAAGAGACTAATCCTCAAATCTCTAATTGGCAGTGCATTTCTACTAAAGAAAGAATTGTTTACATTGATTTTAAACAGAATGAAACCACTTAGTAAATTAATCAATACATTACAAAAAGTACTTCTAAACATGTACAATAATAATACATTTCTTATATAGTGCTGAACACCCATAGGTCTCACAGCGCTCAAATAACAGAAGACATTATTATCCACAGAGTGGTACTCAATTTTTCGACCTTGGACGGATGAATTCGAACCTGCCACATCAGGCTGCACACAGATAGGGACAAGCGCTTAGCTCGTCTGTGCTACCTGTGCTGTATGGCAATATAGATACCTTTACAAACTTCTGTGAAGGTGAATGGATTCACACAGGCAGCACAGAACCATATTTCAATGAAGAGGCTTATATACAAGAACAAAAAAACAATTTCCATAGACAGTGATGGCCGACGGTATGAAATGGTCAGAGACAACATTATGACAAAAGAAACTCTGATAGAAAAAACGTCCCCAACAAACTTTCAAGAAAATGTTCCTTTCGCCCAAACAAACCGCCCAGTGTACAAATGGACATGCAACCCTATGTGTAACGTACGCCAACAATCCTTTATGACAATTCATCAATCACTATGCGAAACTAACAGACAAATGTAAATAGGCAACTTTACAAACCATGGACTCTTGTCCAGTGCACAGTCACATTGGGCTTCGAGGACATTCATTAGCCTGCATTTTAGGAACTGCTTAGAAAAGCACCTTCTACCACATCAAAATGTTAGCAACACACCATTCTGCTATACAGAATCTTGTGCATAAACTATACTATGCTAAAAATCCTGCTGTAGAACTGCAACGTTTGAATAACATTCTCCTACATGGAACAGCCAAAGAGCTCTTTCGAGAAATAGAGCACATCCAAAGTATATACTTTGAAACTGAAGTTGACTTAGAAAATTCAGTAACTTCAGAAAATATTACCAAAAGCCTCACAAACACCAACTTCCCAACAAACACATGCACAAAACAAATAGCTAAGTTTCAAAACACATCTGCTGAAATACCAGTCCAAGTATATGTCTGTTGTTGCAGAACTTTTAATAAAAAGAGCACAGAATGGAGGACAATGAGGAATCCCAATGGTTTCAATTGGCTTTATATCTAACAGCAGAAAATAAATACAAAATAATTGACCCCTGAATACATTGCATGTACTGCAACTCAAAGCTTGACAATAACCAAATGCTGTCATGTGCAATCACCAATAACTTAGAGAAATATTCTCACTTCCAAAGGCTCTCCAACAACTTAACTTGTACGAGAGCAATTATAATTCAAACACTGCACCCATTTAAAGCTGTAATACACGTTCAAACAAAAACAGCCAAATGACCTCTATCTGAGTTACAAAAGGGCATCCGTGGCAAAGTAGTATATTTGCCATTAGATCTTAGAGAACATGTAGAAACTCTAAGAGTGCAATGACCGATAGATCAATCTTTGATTTTACTAGATAATGATGTGCAAACACGAGACAAAAACATTTGGAAACAACTAGTCCACTTAAACAAAGTTAGACAACCCCTACAATATCTGAAAGAAAACAATGGTCAGCCAGAAACTCTGCTCTTCAAGCCCCTTGATTTGGCTGTTTCGTCCAGGACCTTTTCTACATTCACCACCCACCTACGCCAAGTTGTTCTTCACATGGCGTGCAGAAAGTGATTTGCTTGGAAGTTTGGAAACTATTGAAGAATCATTTCTGCTTGAATCTTTTTGAGACTTGAATCACTTCTTCACTGTTTGAAAATATTCTACCTATTTCTAAACAATTGAAGGAGACACCCAGGCTGCCTCTCTCTCTGTGCTCCATTCTACAGCCACCATTTTGTGGGAGGACCTACAAAACTTACCCAGCACCGCGGAGCGGTCGCGGAGTTCGAGCAGAGTTGAGCAGTCTTTGCAGTCCTTGTCAGGACTGAAAGGCTGTCAGGCTGCAAAAGAAATGAACCCAGAACCCGCGTACCCCGCGCAATCTTCGCAGGGGAGACCAACAACAGAGGTCGAAGAACTGGAACAAAGATACCTGAGGAGTACGGGCCCGGCTCCATCAATACTTCAAACCTCACAATCAACAAACCAACCAGCCACAAAACAAGCACCTAAAGCACGCTTACCAGTTCAAGCAAATCCTGGCCCTAAACCCCCCCCTACTCTCAACCACCCCAAGCGGGACTCCCAGCAGACGCTCAAACTGCATCTTTAACCCTGCAGCACAAAAAAAAGCCATGTCATTGGCTAAAGACTTTCAAAGCATTCAGTCGTCGCCTGCGACCGAAGCTGGCGTGACAACGCACCATAATTCGGCCTCTCAGCCGCAAATCACAAAAGAATCAAATGCGGAGCCGAACGAAGACCAGACCTCGCGCCAACTGCCCCCCGCCGAGAGCAGCCCATTGCAGCAGGTCGGAGGACAGGCTGCGAGGGGCTTCGCCCCAGCGGGGGGAGCAACCACGGATGAGCCCGCTCACAACAATAACACGAGCGCCGCAGGAAACTGAGAAATCGCACCGGCTCCAAGCACCACCTGCGAAGGACGAACGCCGAGGCTTTCGACCAGGTCGCCGGCAGCTCCAGCTCCCGTGGAGAGACCGGCTCGCAGCACTGTCGCAGCTATGGTTCACGTGTCGGAGACCGCGGAAGAAGCAGCAGGAGCTGAGGGCTGGGAAAATCACAGCACACCTCCCCGGCCCCTCGCTCCAACACCCCCGCAGTCTGGAAGAGCGCCCCTAGAGGCGTTCGACAGAACTCAACCAAACAGTGTTTGGGAAGAGTTCGCTCCAGGCAAAAAAGTCACACCTGAAACAGACTCAGCACCCGGCACAGAAACTAACAAGAAAAAAAAATGTCTGACACAGCCTGCTCAAAAAACACAGAAAACCAAGCAGGCTAATGGCTGCCAGACAAAAAGAAAAACTAACAAAAAACGCAATCAGCAAAAAACGATAAAAGGGAAACAGGACCCCACAAATGAAGCACTACTAAAAACCACCTTCTGCAATTCCCTGGAAGACTTTTTCTCCAGACAGGGGAAACGTAAACACGATATTCTCAACGAATTAACCGACGACGAGATACTGGAG
Source organism: Ambystoma mexicanum (assembly GCF_040938575.1). Lineage (NCBI taxonomy): Eukaryota > Metazoa > Chordata > Amphibia > Caudata > Ambystomatidae > Ambystoma > Ambystoma mexicanum. The sequence continues at coordinate 350,662,154 of NC_090922.1, forward strand.
GCCCTAACTGACCCAGTGCCGACAACTAAAGCTCGCAAAACGACATCCAAGGCACTAGACTTAGAGGAAAAAACATTAGACATCGCCAAACAAGGTGACCAGCCTACTCAAAACTTCAACAGCATAACACAGGACCCGACAACGCCAATTGGCAAACTCAGGGACAAACCACCACCAAAAGCGGCAATCATAGACGAACACCCACAGCACTCTATCGACCCTCTGCCTCAAAAGGAAACCAAGTCACAGCTGGACGAAGATGCACCCTCCCAAGCCAATGGAACCCACTCAGAAGCAGAAACAAACATTGGATCCCAAACCAAGCCACCGGAATCCCAAACTCCCAAAACAGCAACAAATAAAATCATTGATCAAAGACAAGACCCACAAGCTCCAGCAGTCGGAGCAGACTGGGAAATTTTGCTAACGCCCAGACCCATGAGAACAAGCACCCTAACAAGGGACCAAAGAGGAAGTTACCTGCCACACAATCAGACACAAGAAAGATCAAGATCTGAACAGCCCCAAACATCACCGGCTAGACCCGGCAGAACAAGCCTCCCTCAAACAACAGAAACTCCGTCAAGGAAACCAGACATGATGACCATAATGTCAGCGATAACCATAGCTCTAGCTCCTTTCGAAAAACTTTACGAGACCCTGAATGACACGCTAAAAGACAACACAACCCTAATTGCTCTCATGCATACGAAACTAATCTTTCTAGAAGGCTTCATCACGGCCAAGGAACAAGAAATAAAAACTAAAGACCATACTCCGAGAGCTGAAAAGGGAGAACAAAAACATTACTCGACTGCAGAAACGCAAACAGAGCAACCACTATGCGCCCAGATCTTCAGTTTCCGAAGCAGACTACCATAAGAGCCCAAAATAAAGAAAATCCTGGGAACCAAAGGAAAAGAAACACGCAAGAAGAATCAGTCACCCAACCAACTCAACACAACAACAGATATACCGACCCAATCCTCAGAAAAAAATACACTGGCAGAAAATCGCACAATGACCAAAGATTCAAATACCGATCGTGGCAGACCAGAAAAAATACTTCTTCCAAAACAAACTACTTCTACTAACCAGCAACCAAAATCACCCCCCACTCATCAACTGGGACAACAATCTAATCAAAAATCGCCAAGAACAACGGAAGACTTCTTGGCGGATACAAACTAAATGAACCTGTCCATACACTTAACGCCAGATCAAGATGCTGAAGAGGTCTCAACAATCAGCATCGACTCGACCCCACCAAAATCAAAGCAACAAACAAAAAGAAGACGAAAAAGCACAACACCACATCGCAACACCCCCAGAGTGAACTTAAGATATCCGAAAGGACCGAACCTCTCCTCCCAACCAAAGCCAACCCTGCAGTATCCCAAAAAAGTAAAGCCCTATTCTTGGATGAAAGATGCAACGTCAACAACAAAGACACCCCCAACATTGAAAGAAATAAAACCAGGAGGTCAAAGGAAAGAACCCCTCGATGCAGACCAATAAGCCGATCCCGATCAGGAAAAAAGGCCCCTTGGAATAAGCCCAGAAAAGAATGGACCTCCCGCGCATTAAAGAAAAAGAATGATGAAAACCGCCAGACAATAATCCTCAAAATGGAACAAACAGATCACAACTCTGAAGCAGTAACTCTAAATAGAGGAACGATAATGAAATTTTTCAGAAACATCAAGTCCCTTAGACACCTGAAACCAGAAGACATCCCTCTAGTAGAACCATACCACAAAGCCCATAAAGCAAAAGCATACATACACATAAAAAAGAATGCAAGAATCACCCAGTCTAAAGAAACCGACACAGATCTACGACAAATAGGCTATCTCCTGACTGAATACTGGATCGACAACCAAACACCCAACCAGCAGATCCAGTCCAGACCGGACAACTTCCAGTCGCACCACCTCGGAGCTAACAGAAAACGTGATAACACCACCGGAAACACCCCGCAAAAAACCTGTCATCCATCGCTGAAACCAGTCGAGAAGGCGAGAAAGAAATACCCCATCAACTGAAACAGAGAGAACCCAGAAAGATAAACAACGATGCTGGCAACAAAATGACAGCAGAAAAGCTCCCAACACCAAGAATCAACCTTAAAGACAAAGAACAGAAAAGGACAACCAGACTCTCCCTTGGACCAATAAAACAGCTATGGTCCTGGTTTCCTAATACAACCCCAAACAGGCCTAAATAGCAACGACCAACGAGAGCAGAGAAAGATTCACCCTTAGGAAAAACAACAAACCTGCTCTCAACGACGACAACTTTGAAAATGGCATCGTGGAACACCCGAGGATTCAAACACCTGATGAAAACAGGAAAAACTAATCTAGGAGACTTCGACATTCTAGCACTACAAGAAACCTGGCTTACAACCTCGCCAGCTTTAGACGGCTACGAACTGACAACCTCAAAAGCCATAAGAGGAAAAACGGGCCGTCCATCTGGAGGCCTCCTGATCGCAGTTCGAACAGGAAGCGGTCTGGAAATAGACAAAGAGCTATCTTCCTCACAGAACCATCTATCAATTAAGGTGAAGTGGACCCGACAAAACACGATCACGAACAAAAGCTGGGAAACCCCGATCGTAATAATAACAACGTACTGGAACCCAGACAAAATCTCAGATGACGATTTTCTTCGTATAATTGAAACAGAAATAGGCGAAACCCAAATAAACTCCGAAACCACCGAATTAATTATCTGCGGGGACCTGAATGCTAAATGTCCCCATAAAAGCTCTTACCCAACAGCACCCAACAGCGAGACAAGATGAGACTCAAGAGGCAAAGAATGGCTAAAATTAATGGACTCCAGAAACCTCCACAACACGGCATTGCTGTCAACAACAAAACCCCAAATTCCAACTTGGGAAAGAGCATCTGAAGCGGGAACAATCGACTATATATTCGCTTCAGAAGGTATGTTAGAACTCTTAACCTCATTTGAGGTCCTACGCACAGAGGAAAGCGATCATAACATCCTTCTAATATCATGGACCACACAACGCCCAGTCAAACACGTAATGTTGGAAGAAGTGGAAGTAACAACCCAAGGCAACCGCCTAAGACTGAACGCTGAAAGGATAAAAGACCTGGCACAAAACTACAAAAAGAAACTTGCGAAAGAGCCTAACCGGTGTAAAACTGAACCAGACTACCAACCCCTGTTAATTCAATACCAGACAAACCCCACAACGGGTCAGAAAAAAGACAACCCCCAAAGACATCATAAGTACGATAAACTGTTGGTACTCAAGCGCCGTGCACTAAGGAAACTAAAACGCCTTGCAGCAAAATCAAGATCGATACTTATGGAAAAAAAACTAAGAGAAGAAACAGCAAAATATAAAGCTTGGTTAAAATCTTACCGCATTCTACTATACCAACAAGACTCAGAAGAAATGCTCAAAAAGGTAACGGGAAGAAACTCCAGAGATTTCTGGTCACTCATAAAAAAGATAGACAGCAACCAGGCCAACAACCTAGCCAACACAGTGAGTGAAGAAAGATGGACGACCCACTTTTCCACCCTATTCCAAAACCCCAACGCACTACAAACCCTAAACACCGCAAACGACAATTCAAATTGGGAAGACATCTCCGACATTGAAGAAATAGAAGATGCAATCCGCAAACTAAAGCCTAGTCGTGCGCCCGGACCAGATGGAATAACAAATGTAGACTTAAAAAACAACCCAAAAGAATGGGCCGAGTTTATAAGCCTTGTTTTCGAAACGGTAACAACCTCAAAATTGATACCCCGCTCATGGACAAAGGCCACGGTAGTCCAGATCTTCAAAAAGGGCGACAGAACTGATCCTACTAACTACCGCCCAATAGCACTATTAGATACCATCGGGAAAATCTTTGGCTCACTGTTGCTAAAAGGCTTCCAAAGGTGGGCTTCAACCTCACCCAGCTGGGATCCCCTCCAATCAGGCTTTACGAAGAACACTGGTACACAAGTAAACATCATGATACTCAATATCATAAAGAACAAAACTCGAGCACAGCAACGTAAGGTCTTCATAGCCTTTGTGGACTTAACACAGGCCTTTGACAAAATCGACCGAAGCAGGCTATGGGCCAAACTGGAACAATGGAAATGCCCACCCCAATTACTAGAGCCTATAAAGGCACTGCATCAAGACACATCAATGAGGGTAAAACTAAACAACGCTGGAACTCTATCAAAAGAAATCACAATCAGCAGAAGCGTAAAGCAAGGATGCCCGTTGGCTCCAGCAGTTTTTACGGCTTTGATTGGGGATTACAAAGACTCCGGTAAAGATCTCAGAACCTTCGCACCAAAACTGGGTGATCTCCCAACTCCAAGGCTTCTCTACGCAGATGATATTATACTCCTTGATCAAACCCCTGTTGGGCTGCAACGCCAACTAAACAATTTAGCAAACTATATTTCAGAAAACAACCTCGAAATAAACAAGGAGAAAACAAAAATTCTGATCCTCGAGAAATCAACTGCTAGAAAAAAAACATTCCACTGGTCAATCGAGAACACCAAAATTGAAGTGGTAAAAGAGTTCAAATATCTTGGAGTACTAATTGACAGCTCAGGCAACGAAGTAAGAATGCAACACAATCTTTGGGAAAAGACCATAAAACTAACAGCTCAGGGTCGAGCAATGGACAGGAAATTTGGCTGCTTCTCTTTGCTCCCAATCATAAAGTTTTTCAAGGGCAAAGTGGTTCCAGCGCTGACATATGGTGGGGAAGCCTTCCTGACAATCCCAAAAACCATCTGGGACAAGTTGGAGGGCTACTTTTGGCGAGAAGTAATGCAATTCCCAAAATCAACAGCGATAGCGGCAATCCGAAGAGAACTAGGACTAACTTCATTGAAAGCGACAGTGGATGCAAATGAAATGTTGCTATACAGGAAAATAATCATGCCAGACGCTCCAAGTCAGTACAAACTAATCAATCAAGAAATTCAAAGAGGAAACTGCAAATCGTTATCCGCCTGGGCGAAAAAAAAGGAAAATACTCTAATAGAACTCGGTTTCACCAAAGAAGAACTTTTCCTCACCCCCAACAAAATCAAAAAGAAAATGGATCTACAAGACTGGATACTCACGCAAGAAAAAGCAACAACAAATAAACTTCTCGCCCATTTGCCGCAACATACAAAAAAACTAAATGATCACCCATTAATCGTGAGAAGATTTCCTGACAAAACAACAAGACAACTGTTTTTAAGGGCACGACTAAACCTCTTACCAACAAATGAAATTAGAGGATTGAGAGGTCTGTCCAACGTGAGTACTTGCAGACTGTGCAAAGATCCCACACAAACCGAAACAATACGCCATCTTTTAATATCCTGCACAAAAACAATCGACCTAAGGCAAGCTTTTTTACTCCCGCTACTAAAGCCCTCTGTTTTACGAGAGGAAGAAGTCTGGTGAAACCGACTCATAAGTGGAAACAAAACATCTTGGACGATTGCAGCAGCAAAGATCATAGACTTATCCTTGGCAAAATGCCTCAAAGAAGATAACCTCCAAGCATCTGTAAATCAAACGTTTTTACCCGCAGAGTAACTCACTCCCAACACAAAAGACGAAGATCTCTCCTGCACAGACCAAGCAGCTTTTTGTAAAATCAAAGAAATTTGATAAACACAAAATAAAAAAAATTAAAAAAAATAATAATAATACAAAGACATAAAAATAGAGGAAAACTTAAAAGAAACCATCCAAATAATTCAAGATTCACCATCAACTGGCCAATTTGAATGTGTAGATCCTGCTACTGCAGCCAACATTTTAGACCAGTATACAATTCACCCACTGCACTCCAAAGACACAATTGAAGATGCATTAGCAACATATCAAATGCATCAAGCCAAAGGATCCCCAATGAGCATATGGGGAAAAAATTATAGAAGCTGATTCTTTTCCTCTATTCTTTCCTACAGGAAAAGGAGGCAGATATGATGAAAGGTCCACACAAATGAGTGCATCAGAATATCGCTATTTAGAAAGGTATTGTGAAGACCCCATATTCAGGCAAAATGTAGAATACATTTTGCACCTCCTGTTTTAAAGTGAACTTGCAACTCTATGTTACAGAGTTGCCCACACATTTAAAACAGGCTTTAATTTTTGCAACATATCCGCTTCCCAACTGCTTAAAAAAATAAAAGACAAAGATGAAGTTTTGCAGTCAAGTATCACAAATCTCTTGGCAAACATGCGTGGTACAAAGAATACTGGTTCCGACATCACGCGTATGTACATTGTAGGCTAAGGAACCTAGGCCCACCCACATTGTTTGTTACTTTAAGTTGTGCAGAGCACGCTTGGGATTCCTTGCATGACCTCTTACACACTGCAAACCAAAATAAAGTTGGAATGGATATGAAAACACCAGGATAATTCTGTTCTCTTGACCCTGTCAATGTATGGAGGTACTTTCACCATTGCTTCATTGCCATGCTGCACTTCCTATGCAATGAAACTACCCCTCTGCTCAGATAAGTGCAACACTTTTTTGTTTGGAAAAAAGAATATCAATCCAGAGGAGCACCACACACCCACATGCTTTTGTGGATAAAAGACGCCCCCAAATTTGCCCATGACAGTGATGCCACTGTTTTACAGTTTACTGAAAAATACATTAGCTGTGACATCCCTGCAGAAACCACAGATAGTGACCTACGTACACAAATATTATGCTTCCAAAAACATAAGTGTAGCAAAAGCTGCCGACCTAGATATTAAAACAAAGATAAATGCTATATCAAATGTCACGGCTTCCCAAGACCGGTTTGCAAAAAAGGACAAGTTAATAGCTTGATGTCTTCTGTTAGATATAGTGTTAATGCAAATCCCCTAAAAACGCATGCAATATTAAAAGAGACAAATCATCCAAGTGCATAAATGATTACAATGCAATCATTGCCCTCTTGTGGAATGCAAACATAGACATACAATACATTTCAGACAATTCCACTGCAGTTGCAAGATATGTCACAGCCTATCTCATCAAAGCTGAGAAAACAGAGCTACAAGACCTCTGGGATGACATATAATCGGACAAAACACTGTCACAAAAATTGTACAGCTCTGGTATAAAAATACTATCCATTAGAGAATGCCGGTGCTACGAAGCTGCAGACCATTTAGCAGGTACAGCCTTATATGGCAAATATGAACACATTGTCTGGCTAAACCTTAGTCCAGCTTCATCCTGAAAAAGAGTACTGAAATCCTACCAAGAGATAGAAACAATAGTCACAAATGATCCCAACAGCCAAAACAATTTAATTGACACATACTTCCAAAACAGAAGTACTGCTTTGGAAAACATGTGCCTGTATGACATAGCCCAAAAATACTTCTACAAAAACAATGTCACACCAGATGAGACAACTAGCAAATATTCATTCTCAACTTAGGAAGCAAGCCTAGTCAAACCTACCCAATCCAGCCTAATTAATCATATAAAGTTATAATTTTAATCTCTGCAACATAGAGAACTGTATTACATGGCCCTACTGTAACCTTTGAATCCTTGGAGAACAGAGGAAGAATTATTAGCTGACTATGACTCATTTGAAGCTGCATTCAAAGCAAATGAAAGCAGCATAGCAAATGTCAATTTCAAACCATACAAAGAAATGTTGGTTAATGAACACCAACAAGAGGATGAAATTGAAGCTCAACTAGATAAAGGCACTGCTGAGGGCAGTCAACCTTCCCTTACAGGAAGCCAAGAACCACTTGGAGAATCACTCATTTTAAATGAAGCAGAAATAGCCATGACTGAGGTAGAAAATAACATGTATCAATATAAACAATATGAAGAAGACTTGCCAGTGCTGAAATCACAGCTAAATGATGAACAACTCACCATTTATCTAGAAGTCACTCGAGAAACTGAACATGGTTTTAAACATGAAACTAAAACTTGTAGCTGTAAAAATGATAATCCTTTGCTCCTGCACTAGTTCTGGAAAACTATTCTTGATCAAAATAATCAGCACATTTCTACAAAGCTTAACAAACAACAACCTTTCGGCTGCTGCAACAGCCCCCACAGGTCTAGCCGCCTACAACATAGGAGGTGTAACTTTACACCGACTACTGCTCCTTCCAGTAATAATAAAGTAGAACACTAAAACAAATTAGAATACTACAAATTATCAGCAGTAGCTGCTACTGAAGTATGCAGAATTCCGAAACAAATTAGAATGCTCCTAATAGATGAAGTAAGCAAGGTTTCCAACCTCATGTTGGATTTAATTCACCTCAGAATGTAAAAAGTCTTAAAAACTGACTACAAAGAACTGTTTGAATGAAAACACGTTATTGTTTTCGGAGACCTACAGTAAAAACCAGTAAAAGGTCAACCTATTTTCAAAACATTAGGACACAAACAATGCCACAACAAACTCAGCAGCATTGGAAATGTAAATCTCTGGCAACATTTACAGTACAGAGAACTAACTCAAAACATGCGCCAGTCTGCAGACCTCATCTATGCTAACATTTTAAAAAGAATTAGAACTGGTCTTCTTACTAAAGATGCAAAATCCATCTTAAATAGTAGAGTAATCAATAAGCTATATGTGTCACACTCTACCCCCGGTCTTACCTGATTGTCCTTTGTCGTCTTCTTCTTTGAAGGTTTCTCTGTCTTCCGGGATGTCTGGGACTTGTACAGGTAAGGCCGGTGGTCCTCCGTATCCAGCGTGGAACGGGAGCAGACTCGGAGGAAGACAAGAGTTCAGGATTCCAGGAAGGTAAGAGCAGTCAATGTCCAGAATTAAGCGTGGACCAGGGAAGGGAAGCACTACTCGCAAAGTACTGGGATAAGTTGCGAGCGCGGAAGCATGGAAGTGGGCCCAGGAAGGAATGAACGGACGGCCTCGGAGAAGGCCGCTTCTAATACTCCAGGAATGAAAAAAGGAATATGGAAGGTATCGGACAATGGTACGAGGAAAAGGAGGAAACGATGAACACACTAGCTGCGAACTCGAAAAGGAGTGTTGAGACGCACAGCGCCATGGGGGCGTGCCTGTTTTCTAGGAAGCCAGGGCTCCTGCGTAAATGCTAGACTGCAGCGTGGCTGATGCGCCGGCCATGTTAAGAGGAGAACAGCACCAGCGGTAATTATATAATGCATGTCCTTAATGTCAACCCTTGCAAGCTGTAGTCAATTCAACAAGACAATGTTAAAAAGAGAAATGCAACCCATACTGCATATCAGCCCCACAGACAAACTAGAAGTGCACAGCATGACAATCCCTATGTGTCAACAAGCAACATCATGACTAAATAGCTTAGAGAAATGTATATCCAACCCAACTGGATTAGAGAAAATGTTAACTTTGTGTCTGCAGAGTAATTCTAAAACTTAACCTTGACGTAGAACGCGGTTTACTCAATGGAGCAATTGATACCGTTGTTGGCTTCCAAACTTATCCACATGACAACAACATTCAGTTTGTCAACATCTACTTTGACAAACTTGCAGAAGTTAATGAAATTGGCCACACAATAGCATATTTCCTTCTTTTCAAAGACATGTATGTACACAGAGAACAATTTAATTTTCTCTGTCTCTTGCATATGCTGTCACTGTTCACAAAACTCACAGTATAACCATAGATCATGCATTGATTGACATTGGCAGTGTAATCTTTAAAGAAGGTATGAGTTACATAGAACTTTCAAATCTCTGTGCAGCCAATGGTCTATTCCTAGTTAACTTGCAAACACAGTCAATGCAGACATTCCTTGCATCCTAGACTACAACAGGTTATGTGCACTGTACACCCCATCTATATATGTCCCCTGTACCTCAAAAAGTAAACCTTTCAAATGAAAACTAATACAAAAACAATCTATAACAAATCTCCCAACAATGCCTCTAAAGAGACAACCACCAACTGCTTCTCCATCCAATAATACAACCACAAAACTGTCTACTACAAACTCAACTGCACATCCATCAGAAAAGAAAGAGACAAATATCTCTTCTGCAAGGAGACAACTCTCTGGTCCATTTAAATTCTGCAACACATATGGAGTAAATTGCTATGCAAATGTAACAATCAGTCTTCTCTTCCAATTGCCAATTGCCACCAATTGTTCACAAAATGTACTTAAACGGCTCAGACCAGTTGTATTTGCAAATGCTTGTCCTTCATACAAATGCAGCAAATAATCCTGACAGCACTTAAAATGTCTCAGGTATATGTCAAGAATTGGACTACTGTGCAGGAATGGTCAAATTTTCCATAAACACACAAGAAGATACTCAAGAATTCCTAATGTACTTACTACAAGTACTGGAAACCGAAAACATCCCTATGAATTAAATCTTCCAGATTTCATACATATGGAAACATAAATGCACTCTCTGCCACCATGTTTCACAAGAGCACATCCCTAATGAACGATTTGTATATGTATCCGTACCAAATTGTGAATCCATTCCATTTCACCAGCTTCTGCAGAATGCAAATGGTGGCATTTTATGCACTTTTTGCAATTCAGACAATCGTTCCAGCATACAAATAAACTCAACTACCCAAAATGTCATACTAATGCTTCTAAGGTACAATGCAGATGCTACTAAAAACAACTGTAAACTCACTAACTTTACACATGGCCAAGTATCTCTTGGCAAAAAAAAACCTTCACAACAGTAGGTATAATATACCACAATGGTGCCACAACCACTTCAGGGAACTATACTGCATATGTAAAAAAAGAAGGGGTTGGTTTGAATGTAACAACACCTCTGTTACTCCAAAACATAGGTCACCAGCAAATCTAACAAATGCCTACTTAATATTCCCTCAACACAAATTTACCCACGAAACTGTAGCACAATGAACAGTTAGAATATGCCAACAGGTATCTAACTACATACATAAAACTACAATAGTACTAAAAGTCAGTCTAGTTGGAATGCGCCAAACAGGTATCTAACAACTTCAAAAATACCCTTCATTGCAATACAGTTCAAATACGCACCATCACAGTTATTTTTACTACAAAATGAAACATTCCCTTAATGACAACACACTTCAAACAAACATACCAAAACAGTTACACTTACATAATTAAACCTGTATGGATTTCCCAATGACCCAATGATTATGTAATGTCAATACAACAACAGTGTATCATACACTAATGTTGTACCAAACATAATACATAGAATGTACTGTTTATGCTGGTCAAAAAAAGTAAATTAATACGTACAATTGTATGCAATTTAAGCTCTTAAACTATCCTGCTTAACAAATTATATTGTCTTTTTCATACAGAAATAACATATACAGTTCAATTATATACAGTTCAATGATATAATTCCACCATATTACAAACACATTATACTCCCACTACATTACCTATAATTACTATACACATATTACTACTGTGGTGGTTTTGGCCAGTGAGCAGATTCTTGTGGACATGGCATGCCCCCAAGAATCTGGCCACTGGCCACAACCCCCACAGTAGAATTAAACCATGCAACAAGTACGTACAATAGACCTTCAAATAACAAAACTCGCTGTGACCCCCATGCAATTGAAATAATGTCTGCGGACCCCAAAGTTGACTGCAGACTCAGCAGCATCTACAAACTCTTTTTCACCTATAAAACCAACTCCATATCATCTGTATTTCACTCCCCTACCCTTTTTAGACCCACTTTCATCCATCAAATAACCCTAAATGTGTTTTCCAAACCGTTCATTCCCAGTGCTATCCGTGGACTACCGCTGTATCCATGGACTGGGCGGCACCTGCATCCACTTTTTTCACCTAGAAAAACAGCTCTGTGTCATATTTATTCCACCCCCACCTTTTCCAGCCACTCTTTCAACCAGCAAATAACCCCAAATGTGTATTCCAGACTTTTTCCCCACTACGCTATCCATGGGCACTGGCGGTTGTCCGTGGATCAAAAATGGCAACCGTTTCCCAAAATATGACACACCTCACTCTTTTCACCATTCAATGTGCAGGCGCCTTTTGAAAGGGACGTCATGCTGTATTCATGAAGAGTGCCCATAATCTGTTGACATTGCAGTAAAAACATATTAAAAAACAACAACATTGCACTTATCAAACAAATGAAACTATCTCGGGGGGGTTGAGGGGTGATGAGGATGGGATATATAAACAGCCAAAAATCGGGTATTGTTTCTTCTGCACTGTCCGCAAACTTTGCAGATATTCAGGGACATCCTTGCATATTTCTGCATTACAGGGTTGGTGAAAAGCAATTTTTGGAGGCTTATAACTTTGGCGCCATTCAATGAAACTGCATGAAAGTTTGCAATATTATTTTAGACCTGACCCCAAATGGTTGTGCAAAGTTGTGTGCTGTTTCGCCAAGTGGGGGCAAAATTATAGGGGGGTCCCAAAATATTTGAAAAGCTGGTACCGTTAACAAATCTCCCCAAGAGTTTGCAAACAGATTTATATCCCAGATTGGAATGTTTTTGCAAGTTTGGTGGGATTTTGTCAAGAGGGGGCCAAATTAGAGGGTAGTCTCATAATTATTTTATGGCTTATAACTTTGCAGCCGTTTCATAAATATGCACAAAGGATTTCAAAAATATTATAGACCCAACCTTGAATGTTTATGTAATGTCAGAATGGATTTTGTCAAGTGGGGGCTAAGTTATATAACTATTTCTTGTACTTACATTTTGACACTTTTCAAAAAATAAAACATGGATGGATTGGCAGCAAACTCATGCAAACTCATGCAAGAAGCATCAGGAAGGACCCAAAAGCATGGTATTGCAAATGTGTCTGTATTTTATTTTTTTAAAAGTGTCATAATGGAGGTACAAAAAATAGTGATATACCTTTGATGACTGAGGCATATAGCCTGTGGCCATGGGCAGTGGGCAGATTGACATGAAGACTGCCTATGGAAATATACTGAGTGTACTATTTGCGCTGCTGATAACAACACACATCGGTACGCACTGCAAAAAATATGTTTCTTAAAGGAGGTTTACAGTTTTTTGACATATGTTAAAAGAGGACTTAAATAAAAATACATTGATGTAACTTCATGAAACATTTTCTTTCATAAAAACTTATCAAATTCAGTGAAAAAACATTTTTAAATGGACGTTATGTTTACAAGTAAAACTGAAAACTCCCAGAAATTCGCTAGTTATGGTGAGCTAAGCAACCATAACTCGCGCCACCACCATGCACTGCTAAGACTAACACTCAGGACATCAAAGAAGACATCACAAATGGCATTGATGACATTACTGACGACATCACATATCTAGGCCACTTGTCTTTGTTCACTGACATATCTAGGTAAGGGGTTTTTGTTCACTGACAGTCAGAATATGAAAGTAAATTGAAATGGTGCCCTATATGTAGACATTAATCATGTCATATATCCTTAAAGTACTTTCCACTTCAAGAGTTTCTGCGCTCCAGACCTTTGAACTGCAGTACTTCATTAGCCATCAGAGGACACCCTAGCTACCAGAGGTGTCCAAAAGGTTTTCACCTTTTAACTTTACCCGATGGGTTTATTGTCCCCCAGGTCACCTAGGTGATTGGATCCACAACACCAAGGTGGCTACTAGGAAGGGCCACCCTCCCTCCCTTTCACAGCACCACACTTAAACAGAATCAAAGTGACAAATGGTGACCAACTCTAAACAGGAAGCTTTGGGATGCAAGAGAATAACAAGGATGAATTACTTAGATGAAGGACAAGGATGAAAGGCTAAGAGTATGCATAGGACAAATGAGAAAGAGGAGGACTGGCACAAACTATCGGGATTAGGCCTGGGATGAAGGAGAAAGAGAATAACTGGAACAAAGAAGAAGGTGGAGGAATGGGGTAAAGGATAACTGGTATGAAGGAGAATGAGAAGGACAGGAACATAACAAAGAAGAACAGGGACATTGGAGAAGGACTGTGATGAAAAAGGGAAAGGACCCAGATGAAAGAGGAGGACTGGGAAAAGGCTAACATGAATATGAAGAACGTGGACAAAGAAAGACTGGAAAGAAGGAGAAGGTCTTAGAAGAAGGATACAGACTGGGACAGGTTACCAGTCAAATGGTCGAAAACATTTGGTCGACAGACAATTTGGTCGACACCATTTGGTCGAATGCCAAATGGTCGAATTTTTTTTTTTTTTTTTTTTTACCCATTTTTTTTTTTTTTTTGGGGGGGTCCCCCCCCCAACCCCCTTTTTTTTCTTTTTTATTTTTTTTCCCCACACGAAAACCCACAAAACACATATATATAAAAAAAAAAAAAAATTCGACCATTTGGCATTCGACCAAATTGCGTCGACCAAATTGCAGTCGACCAAATTGCAGTCGACCAGTTGACTGGACACCACTGGGACATATATGCAGAAGGACTAGGGCAAATGAGAAGGACTTGGTTGAAAGGCTAGGGTGAAGGGCTACCGGACCGAGACAAAGGTGAATGGGAGGACTGTGACAGAGAAAGGGGACTGTTGTGAAGGAGAAAGCAAAGGACTAAAAATAGTAAAATAATTTTGAAAACAGAAGAAGGACTGTGATGAATGGAAATGACTGGAAAAAGGAGAAGAACTGGGATAATTGAGAAGTACTGGGATGAGGAGGAGAAGGATTAGGAACAAGGGGAACAACTTGAAAACAGAAGAAGGAATTGGATAAAGGAGATGGACCGGAACTTAGAAGGAGAGAGACTAGGACATATGAGAAGGACTTGGATAAAGGGGTTGGATGAAGAACTTTGAGTAAGACTGGGACAAAGGTGAGTGAGAAGGACTGGGACAAAGAGCAAGAAGGACTGGGGTGAAGGGGTAAAAGAAGGACTGGAACAAAGGAGAAGGAGAAGTAGTGGGAGATTGAAGAAGCTTTGGGGTGAAGACAGAGACGGAGAAAGAAGGAGAAGCAACGGCACATGGAAGAAGGAGAAAGACTGGGAAGAAGGAGAATGATGAAGGAGAAGGAGTTGGACTGGATTGCAAAAGGAGAAGGACTGGAACAAAGAAGGAGAGGGACTGGGAAGAATAAGAAGTACTGAGATGAAGAATGATTGGGCCAAAGCATAATTTGCAGGCAGTGTGTTATTTCTCTCAAAGCAGAGAGTAAAAATAAAGAGTAAAAGAAATGTTGCCTTCATTTATACTTCACAATTGCTCTCTGCCTTGAGAGTGTTTAAATTGCATGAAGGGGACCAGCAACATAAAAGAGTATGCATTGCTGGTCCCCTGTATGCAATTAGCATGTAGGACAAAATGACCCCCTTTGTGCTGTATTAAACAAACCTTGCATGATTTGAATCAGGTTGCGAAAACGGAAGCAGGCCTGTGTGTGTGTGTGGGTCCGTGAATACAATTTATTATTGAATCCTTAGCATACTTTTTCTGGGTTGTTAAAAACAGGTCACATAAATGATATTCTGCATATTCATTGAACGTTATATTTTTTTAAACAAGGAGCAGGTGAGAAAATACATTCTATTAGGCACAGACAAAGTTGCTCTGAGTGAGTTGTCAACAGTACTGCAAAGCAGTAACAAAATAACACATTTAAATCAAAATGTGTGCTCCGCAGAGTCTGCTTGCCACAGGAAATTAAATGAAATATGCAATTTGTCAAAACCCAAAAGTAACATGGCATTTTTTATCATAAGCTTGTAAGAGATTCACATACATTTCCCATTTAGAAGTTTGGAATATTCATTACAAAAAAATATGAAGAACTGTGATAAAGGAGAAGTACTTGGGAAAACAAGAAGGATGGAGAAGGACTGAGACTAGGGGGAAGGACTGGAATGAAGAGGAGAAATACTGCGATGAAAGAGAATAGTTGGGATGACGGGGAAGTACTGGGGAGAAGGGGAAGGTCTGAGACAAAATAGAAGGAAAAGGACTTGGATGAAGGAGAAGACTATGTTGAAATACAAGAAGGATTGAGATGAAGGAGGAAGGGAATGACTCAGAGGAACCTGAAGAACCGGGACAACGGAGAAGGACAGGGATGAAGGAGAAGGACTGACATTCAGGAAGTGTGGAAGGATTGGGATGAAGAAGTAGGACAAAGGAAAAGGGGGAGGATTGGAATTAAGTAGAATGACTGGGATGAAGGAATAGGAGTTCGATAAAGACTGGGATGAAAAAGAAGCAGAAGGACTGGGATGAAGGAAAAGAGGAACTATGATGAAACGTGAAGCGTGGGACTCAACAACTGAGAAAGAATTGGTGATGGACTGGGATGAAGAAGAAGAAGGAACAGAACCGGGAGGAAAAATTAAAAGGGAATCACTAGGAAAAAGGAGGAAGACTGGGATGAAGGAGAAGAGCATGGACAAAGTAGAAGTTGAAGAACGTGGGATAAAGATAGCTAGCTCTATCATTAGCAAGGGCACCTAAGATGAGGAGGAGTTGGTGAAGGGACAAGGGTTTGAATGCCTGCTGCACCCACTAATTAATTTATTTTTCAGGAGGAGCAAATCAAGTACCAACATACTGCGCAATAATTGGTACTTGTAACACCTGTTTACTGAAGCACTCTGAATCTACTACCCTCAGCAGTTGGCAGTGTAAAAAACACCAAATAGTCTTATACATTATTAAGAAGGAGAAAGCCAGCAAAGAAGGAGAAGGATAAAGACTGGAGCATAGGAGAGCGACTGGAATAAAAGAGAAGGAGAAGGACTGGGATGAATGAAAAGAAGAGCAGAGTGAAGGAGAGGGACTTGAACAAAAGAAAAAAGAGACGTACTGCGACAGAGGAAATGGAGAAGAGATGTCGGACTTGGGATGTAAGACTGTGACAAAGATACCAAAAATTACCACATATTACTGGAGGTTTCTTTTGTTTACTTGTGCCTGAGCAGAGCAGAAAGAAATGGTGAGCTGTGGGATATAAACAAGCTAATTGAATATACACACAAGAAAGAGAACCGCAAGTTAGGATGCATGCACTGAGCGTGGATGCATGCACACCAGGAAGGAAATAAAGAAAAAGAGAGATGAATTACAACATGGATACACCAGTCTGAAAGTCCATATCCGTGGGAATATGTTGGCAAGGCTGGCTTTGCCACCTTCCAGCCCACTAGAAGCATTAGCGGAAAAAACACATTTTGAACTGTACAAATGTTGGGAATGTGGCTTCAAGGTGCAAACAGTCCAAATGTAACAATATGTAAAGTCTATCTTAGCTCACGCTACAGTGCAACAGTAGAAGATCAGAATGAGAACTAAGAGGAGGTACATTCAATATGATTTCAATATCCACAATGGTCAGCTCACAACAAGGAGCATTTGTAAAATAGGGCCAGACTGTACATCTACTACAAATTGAATATAAAATGACATAATGAACATGACACCACTATGAGAGATAGTTAAGAATGCAAGCCCAACAGAAGCCTGGTAATGGAAACTTGGGCGGTTATACCCAGGAGGTGACATTTGAAAGCGATACTATGAAAAAGACATTGAAATTGCTCAACCCTAATTCTTCACAAAGAAAAATATACTCAATGTTGTCTAATGGGCCCTGCAAATTAATTGATTATATTAAGGAAAGTTGCAAAAAGATAAGTCAGGACAAAGACATTATTGAATATTTGTGTCTATAACATGACAAAAATGTGTTCCATTAAATTAGGCATTCTACGGGAAATGAGGATGGTGACACTTGGCAGGAAGAGATGTGTCTCTATAAAAAGGCCTTTAAATTCTACGTTCCAATAAATCAACACAGAAAAGGAAACAATACATTCAAAATGTAAACAAATTTGTTTGAAAAGAAACATCACATTATCACTTAATTCCAAACCTAAAATAATAATCAATTATGCACTCATTTAAATACAGTGAAAGCACTGAAACTAATTACTAATCAAAAATACATGTTTTTATTTTTTAACACATACTGTATATATTTGTTTCTAAAGATTTTGTTGAAGACCTTTTAAAACATTGTTTTATATGAAAATAAAAAACCATAACAGAAAAATGTAAACCAGATAAATAAAATTAACAATCATACAAACATGAAATACACACAAGAGTTTTTTTTTAACGTCACAAATATTTCTATGAAAGTCGACTAGTTCCGATAGAGAGCCAAATGTGTTGGGGCCTCATCTTCCCGGGGAAAACATAGGACATCAATACACACAATTCATAAAGAACAGCATGACCTGGTGTACCTAGAGCTACACGTTTACATTTTTCCAAGTGCAGAGTTCTTTTATGATTATTTTTTGGTATTACCCAAATTGTTCGTTTACAATTGTTCGAATGAACAACTGACCGAATTTAAAGGGTCACAATTGACCTTTTCACAATTGACCCTATATATATATATATATATATATATATATATATATATATATATATATATCGCTTTGGTATATATAAGGGGTTTTGGGAGGGTTTGGGTTGGGTGGGGGGTTGCGGGGGGTTTCCCCCCGCATATATGTTACAATTGGTCTTCACAATTCGGTCAATTGTGAAAAGGTCAATTGTCATTCGAACAGTTGTAATACAAACAATTCGTATACAACCTATTTCTTTTCATGCCTTGCATTCTTTTTACTTTTCTGATTCGAGTCAACTAATCACTTAAGATGCAAGCTTAAAATAAGCCTGGGCTAGGGGTGGTGCTCATGTTTTTGGAAGGTGGCTCCCCTCTTTAAATTAAATGAAGGCTCATATCATGCTCATTATTAGTTTAATTCAAATTATATAACCAGCTTTATATACTAACAGACTTACATTTCCAGTGATATTTGTATGAAATCCACCAGCAAGCTTTATGGGTGTTACAATGGATAGTGGACTTCCTTGAATAGCTCTGTGTCTCTCGAAAATGACAATGTAGACGTCACACAACTGTTGAATGATCATGTCTTAGAGTCTGGACCATTTGTGTGTCCAAAAGTATTGATCATTTAAAAATCATTATATGGGTGCTGGCAATTTATAATTGACAAATTATTCAGACCCATATCTGTATCATAAATGCTGCATAATTCAAGCCATACTCTTCTTCACAGAAATCTCTTTTTTTTTGCTTACTATCAAAGTTAGCCTCTTTGGCCTCAGTGAGATAGTAGACACATTAAGCACTAAAATTGAAATTCATGCTAGAGTCACCTCAGTGCTGAGGGACTTTGATGGGCATTGACTTGAGAACAGCAGAGTCTTAATGAAGAAGATGGCACACTTAGCAGAAAACAACATAAGGATCATTAAGTCTCCTTAGAAGACGTACTTGAAGACATGTACAATTGTGAACCAGCAAACTGTGTTTTCAATGACACCCTGACGATAATAGGATTGGCAAAGGCAAAAAAAGCTTTAGTAATTAAATAGGTACATTTCCAACTCTAAATCAGGGCCCACTCTCCTTTGCTTTCAGTTCAACTCAATAATTCTATTTTTTTTAATTGTTGTTTTTGATGCAAGCACCTTTACAGCACTACAAAAATACATTTAAGATTGCAAGAGTACAACATAAAAATTAAAAGAAAAATGTACAAAATAAAAAGCAAAACAGTACAATGACACATGCACGATATTATCATTACAACTGATTAATTAAAGGTTTCTCAAGCCTACAATTCAGTGCAAACCTAAAAGATTATCCTATAGCAAGAATTGCTCTAGTGTAACATGATATCAACACACGTTATCATAAAGAGATCAAAGCTATTCACATATTCAATGTCGATATTACATTAACAGCCTCTGTTCAACTTGAGCAAGCCATTGTAAATTATTGGCCTAAAGTGCCAGCAATGTCGGTAATAGTCACTTCATCTCAAGCTGTCAAATGATTTTCAATAATTTTCATAAAGTTGAATAGCACCAACATGATTGAGTTTCTATGCCCATTCATACATTGAGACCACAAAAAGTCTAACAAGAAAGCAGAGTCGCTTTTATGATATGCCCCAAGAAATGTGAATCTTATTTTTTCAAAAAACACACAATTACTCATCAAATGTTTTAGTGTTTCATCTTCGCTTTCTACATTTCAAAATCTGCATTTCAAATCATTTGTTTCACCATGTTTGTTGTTCCAGTTCATCATGCGTTCTTTAGTCGGAAAAAGATTAAATCTGACACGCATGAGCATTGTGCGAACTTAATAACATGGAAGCTGGATAATGTATGGAAGATACAGCTTTTGTTTATGTCTAAGTTTAGCATATTCTAGATAGGACTTGTACGTAAGTATCAAATCACAGGTCATTGCCCAATACCTTTGGTAGAGTTTTTTTCACAATCTGGGGGCATGTTACTAGATCACCAGGATACATTGCAATAGCATCAAGAGACTCTCTCAATTGCTTGACAAATAGTGTCAAAGATTTCGGGTTACCACTAGTTATCATAGCCACAAGATCTTCATATAAAGAATTCTGTGGAGGATTCAACATTTTTGCCAGATTGGTCATTCTCCTCCATACAAGCTTTGAGGACAATGATGTTAATCCAAGCTCGTGTATGAGGATGGCATTAGGAAGTGATTTTGGTAACTGCAATACTTCCTTCCAAATCCTACCTTGAATGATGTTAAGTACAGGCCCAATCTGTAATAGACAAAAATCAAAGGGTAGAATTGCATTAACGGTAACAGAGAAAACCTACAAAGCTGGTGTAATATGATCTTCATCTGACCTATCAGAGGAAACATTTTGATAGAGATAGACAATTGACATTTCTCAATAGAATGGGAGTAGGTCAAGGAGTAACCAAAGTATGTCATACCCAAGGAGCACGGGATAGGGACATCATCCAAGGTCAATTTATATGAGATAAGTTTTCTTTTGTTCGTAAACACCACAATGTTTGACTTTGCAGGATTAGGGCTAAGATTATGTTGTTCACAAAATCCAGCAAAGTGATACCATTTTTTTTGTAAACCAAATGGAATACGATCAAGTAAGATCACATCATCGGCAAAGGCAAGCCAGTTTATTCGCAAGCTACCTAATTTGACTAAAGAATTATCAGAGTATGCCCAAAGGGTGTCAATATCCGCTAGATATAAGTTAAATAGAATAGCGGCTAGATTGCATCCCTGCTTTACTCCTATGTATGTTTACATCAGATCAGTTAACAAGCCAGTATGGTCAATTTGCACTTTATAGTTTGTGTTGTTATGTAGGAGTGCAATCATAGCTAGGATGTGAAGAGGGATCTGAAAATGTTGCATTTTTTCCCAGAGTATTTCCCTGATGACACTATCAAAAGCAGATGATAGATCCAGTAAAGCCATAAAAATAGGACCGTTTTCAGATTGCCTAGAAGACAATAGGATATGTGATAGAATAGTTGCATTTAGCTGTGTTCCCCAAAACCAGTTTGGAACCGCGAAAGAATTTGTCTTGATGATATAACTTGATTCAGCACCTTAAGAACCAGGGATCCAAAGACTTTCGAGGCCACATCCAGTAAGGCGATCAGTCTAAAGTTCTCCGGGTTGTCATTCGGGCCTTTTTTATGGAGAGGGATAATGATGGCAGTAGCCCATGAAGTGGGCATCATTTTAGAAAGAAACATGTGGTCAAAACGACGCTTCAGGAAGCCAGTCTAAAATTTCGAATCACTCTTAAGAACACACAGTGGGATACCGTCGTACCCGGTTGCCTTTGAAAATTTCCGTTTCTTGCTCACTGCAACTATATCCTCTACTGCCCCCAGGCAGGACGCAGGCATAGATGTAGAAAGGTTTTGTGTCACAATAGCTCAATAATTCTTTATTGGCATGGCACATAGAAATATTACAAATCGTTCAGATTAGGTATCATATTATATGTAAGATCGCAAGTTACAGATAATGTAGCAGGCATCCATTTGTTGAGCTGCTTTCTACCGTCTCTGAGGTCTCTCCTAACAAGAGTTTAGATGTTTTACTTATCTTTGAGCTTTGGGAAGCAGTTGATCTTTTTGGATAATTCTTCATAGTATCTTCTTCTTGACTTCTCATAGTTGGCTCTCTTTGTCTGCGTTGCTCTCGCTCCCGTCCCTATAATCCTCTTTCTCCTGCCTCACTCTCTCTACCTCTGATGGTGTTCTTTTACTTGTTTATCTCGTTCTTGTTCTCTCTCTCCATTTATATCTCCCTTGCTCTACCTCTGTCTCATTCTTCCATGTTCCCCTCTCTCTCTCTCTACTCCTTATCATTTGTAATTGACCAGTGTGTCTATGTTTGCTTATGTGATGTATCCACACACAAGTTGTACCTCTGCAAGGCCCCCTCAGTTGAAATCCCAATGAATTATTTACTACTTGACTGTGATGACATGACTACTGCTCTGCAGGAGTACAGGGATGATTACTAGCTATATCACCTACCCAGCCCCACCCTACTAGTAAACCATTAGAGATCCCAATTATAAAAGTGAAACAGGCACAGTACGACATGTATACCGCCTTTGCTTCTTTTGGTTGCGCAGGCCGAGTATGAGCTGATACAGTTGCAACACAAATAGCAATAGAATGGTGGTACTAAACTTAAAGTTTGTCCAATCAAGGTTATAGAAAAATAGGAACTTTGATAAAAACTATCAACTTCCCCATTCCCATTCAGTGCTATGGGGCCGAATGGGGATGGGGTGTCCCTTATTACCGACACCAGTGAATGGGCAATTACCAGGTCCGCCAAACTCGGCATGATCCAGTAATTGGCCATTTACGGGTGCCGGAAAAAAATGGATTCTGGCGGCAGCCGTGCCTGTTGTACAGGCACGGCTGCCGCCAGCCTCGTAATGAGGCCCAATGTCATTGTTCACAGATTTTTCTTTAAAAGGCTGGGAAGTGGGCATACAGGCCATTGTTGTCATTTAAGGAGGAATAAGAGCTCAGGGCCTCTTAAAATACCTTTATTTCTTTGTCATGAGAGTTAGGCAGAAACAAGCCAGGTTTTTCTGTACTTTCCTGTAGTTGAGCAGCTGTCAGGAGTGTGAAGTCAGGTTGATCCAGTGGTAAATCGACTTCGAGACGGACTCTCTGTGGATAGATTAGGAGCTATAGATGATTGAGTTGACAGGTCGCAACGGTATCGCATTGTTTTACCAAAACATATTTTTTCGAAGTCATTTTTAATGAATACGTTACTTTGAAAAAACTCAACAAAATATGTAGGGGGCAAGGAGTTAAAAGGGGTGGGGAGTGGGTTGGGGTAGGGGTAATAGTGTAGGGAAAAGGGAGGTTTGGCGGGGCCTCCACAAAATTAAAAATTCAGTGATTTTTTGGGAAGTAATTTAGTGATAGAAAATTACTTCCAAAAAATGGCCGTCGGTAAAGGGACATGGAACCATCCCAACAGCTCAAGTTGCTGGTCAACTTGCATCGAAAGTATGCATCCGCTGGTTAAGGTTGGAGATCAAAATGGCCATGTCGATGGCTCCCAGTGGGTCAAGGCAGTTTTTGAGTCGAGCCAATGCTTCTGTTGCACCGAGTCAGCAATCAGTATATTGCGAGTTTGGTGCTTCCACAGCAGCAAGGCAATGCCAAGTCATTGCCTAAACAGCTTGACCAAACCCAAGTATGCAATTCGAAATTCAGAGTGCTAAAAGTGCCACTGCATCTCCTGTAGTGGTTTGAAGTGATTCAGCATAGTTGAGCCAGCTTAAAGATGTCACAAGGTTGAAAGCAGGGTTCCAAGCTGCTTCAGGTCTTTTCGGTTGCTGGTAGGCCTTCAAATATAATGATGATTTGATTTTGTTTATTAGATATACATATAGCAACAAGGCTTTGTATAACATCTAAAATATAATTCATACAATTTATAACAAGATGAGCATATGAGTCTAACAAAAATACAAAAGGTACAACATAATAAAACTATCGTAGACATTTAAAAATTTCAGCAACATGAAGATAGAATCGTGCAATAAAATATATAAGATTTATGTCATTTCCTTGCATAAAAACAGACCATAAGAAGGGAGTATCTTTCATGATGATAGCATTGTTATACGCTTTAAAGTACTTTGTTCGCAGTGAGACAAGCGATTCACATTCAATAATTAAGTGATAAATGGTCTATTTCGCTAAATTTCCACATAACCGACAAAAGGTGTAACGATGAGTCACATATGTATCACCGTACCCAGGCAATAAAACCACTATTACATTCAATTTCATTAATAGATAGATACGGAGAATATGCAGACTCGGGTAGGCAGTGATATAAAGCGGAGGGAAATTTCGAGATATTCTCTTGTTGCAGTAATCACGAGTAGAAGACATATTCCCAATATGGAGCATATTCTCCATTAATGCAGCATGGCGTAGCTTAGTTTTCAGCCATAGCTTGACATCACCAGAAATGTAATTATCAGTTTCCTCATGCAACCACTTAGTGTGCAACAGTTTTAGTAGGCCAATTATGCCTATGGGAATCTTGTCATCAAGGCGTAGAAAGGCCAACATGTAAGGAGTGATGATAGTTTCCATTGAAACAGTAGATAGGCGTTGAAACAGCAATACGCATTGGGCTATATAAACATTCCAGATGCCTCAGATGTTAAATTCGAGATAAAAGTATTGCACACTGACGCATTGAGGAAGACGGAATAACTTCCTTAATAGTTTGGCTTCAAAGGTGTATAAACTGTCTCTTAAATCCATGACCCCAGATTGCAACTGCATAAGAAAGCATAGACAAAATCTTGGCATTATGAATGGATAGGACAGCAGATGTACAATAACCATTGTTACGTCCAATGAATGCGCTAAGTGCACTAACTGATATATTACATTTCTGTTGTAAGTCAGACCAATGTAAGTTCCATTTTAATTTATCGTCAAGAATGAGACCCAAATATTTGTATGATGTGACTTGTTCTATGGGTTGCGAGGATAAAGTCCATAGATGTTTTTTGGGTCTACTCTTTTGAGTGAAAACCATGATTTTACTTTTGGCATTGTTTATTTTGAGACCATTTGCGGCTGAGTAAGTGGCTAGGGCGTCTAACATTAGTTGTAGACCAGCAGGCGTATAATCAAGGAGAATAAGATTGTCTGCCTAAGCCAGCCAGCCAATGGTGACATTCTTGACTTTAATAGGGTTGGCATTATGGATTGCAAATGCATCAAACATATCGGAAAGGTAAAGGTTAAATAGAATAGCAGCAATCATACAGCCCTGTATAACACCACAGGAGGTGGGTATAGATTTTGAGAGTCTACCAAGAGCAGTTAGTCGGATACAGATGGATGTATTTTCATGTAGGAGCATCAGCATCCGAAGCAAACCGGGAGGAATCCCCCGAGCATCCAGTTTCCGCCACAGCCGATTCCTGCACACAGTATCGAATGCTGCGGAAAAATCAATAAATGCACATTGTACATCTAATTTGCGACGTTGTAAGGAGTGTTCAATAGCTGATGAGCAAGTTGTGTGATGTGCTTGACTTGTCTCTAAAACCGATTTGATTTGGAGGTAGTATCTTATTGTCACTTATCCATGAATTACGTTAAAAAAGGAGCACTTTGGTGAATATTTTCGATGTGCAATCTAACATGGCTAACATACGGTAGTTAGATGGTACGTCCCAGGCTCCTTTCCTGTGGACCGTCAAGATATTGCTGGAGCGCCAAGAGGGCGGGAGAATACCAGGATAACCAATATGCAAAAAAAGGGTGTGAAGAGCAGCACCCCAGAGTGGGAGCTCACTTTTAATAACAAGATTGCAAATGCCATTGGGACCGGCAGCTCGTGAAGATTTTAGGTTTTCAATGATATTTATAATGTCAAGGACAGACGCCTTACATTCCCATGAGGCATCAGGAATCGGAAAGGCAGCATTCACCGCATCCACAGAACCAATAGTAGATTGAACATGGGACACCCAAGCATCCTCATTGATACAGTTTATCGGTAAGTCAAGTTTTTTGTTCTGTTGTAACAATTGCCATATCCCATTACTATCGCTTGACAATGCTGTATGGGCAATTTTCTGCCATAGTTGTAATTCAATTGCCTTTTTGTGAGACTTTAACCAGAGTTTGTAATCATATTTAAGCGTCCTAATCTGGGCAACAATCGAAGGGAAATATAGGAAGGGAGACCCAGGACTGGTGGGTGGGTCTCCAGGGACAGAGTGAGTCCTTAGTTCTATACTCCCACTCCAGGATACATGTCTGGCACCTGTACAGGCTCATTCACTTGCAGAGAGCAGAATCCTTGTTCCAGTGCAAAGGCAGCATAGGTGCCGTGTCCAAAAGCAGTTCACTCCCAATATTCCTCTGGAATCGCTTGTAAGTAAAGCTTTGCTCTGCCTTGGAGCTCTCTGTCTTCACCTCTATGGCAGAATATTTTTGAATAGACGGTGTTCCCAAAAGATTTTCATTGAGCATCCATCTTCTTTTCTAAGGCCAAAGATGAATCAACAACGGCGAGGGTTCTCTTATAAAGTCACAGTGTTACTGGGGATTGGTCCAAAGCAAGGTTGTTGTCAGAGGTCCCATTCAGGCAGCTGTGACAAACGTCCTTTGCCTTATGACATCCTACACGGAGTGATCTGTCTTCAGGAATTGGAGGTGTGTGATGCAGAAAGTGTATAGAGTCCTAGATGGTGGAATCCCCCTCCTGACCTACCCGCTCCTTTGGGCTTCTGTAACTCTATCCACTTCCCATGTCTGCTGACTTCAAAAGGACTCCAGTGGGCAGCACCACGGCATGCGTGTGGCTTTGTTATATCAGGACTGCCTTTGAAGCACTTGTTATTAGGGGACCTCCGTGGAGGATTACTTAGCACTGGAAGGAAACTGTTGGCCTTCCACAGAGAGATTGAAAGTGCAGCGCGCGGGGCATTTTCCTGCGTTGCTGAGAAATCCCGAAGGCTAATACACATCCGCCCTGTTAGATCTGAAGCTCTGCTCACAAAATCGACTCTCCAAATGCTTTGGCTGTATAATTTTGTGACCCCAGTAGCCACCAATCTATAACCAGGCATGGCGTATACTTACAGTTTAATGTGCCACGAGGCAAAGTTGCCATGTTACTGTGTCTTGAATTAGAGGTGCAGACAATTAAAGCACAACCTCCTCTAGTTGTCCAGCAGCAGTCAGGAATACACATGTGACCTTGGAACTTGTCCTGCTGCCACTGCAGGGCTGGTGCTGGGGAAGTCAGGAAACTCTCTCATCAAAAGCAAATGCGTGCACTATAATTTTGGCATGGGGCATTACGAAAGGGTGGTCTGATTAGCAGGCCTCCCTTTCAGAAACAGAATTACCTCAATCAGTTTAGTATTTAAAAAAAAAAAGCTAAGGCTTTTACACCCACGCAGATGGAAATCCTCCGTACTGACTACATCACATGGCATCACTGCATGGCTTCCTACTGAGGGGCCGAATGTATAGAAATACATACCTTAAATAAGTCCTCATTTCGGAGTCCCACAGAATATTAAAAAGATGCTGAAGACAGGGATTAATATGTTTTGTGGATTGTCATTGTTTTTGCAGGTCTCGTAGGGGAACGACAGAGAATAGACATCCTTCCTTGCATTCCGGCTCCGGCTCCAGCTCCGGAAACGCTTGGTTTTACGTCAGCATGACATGTTCATGCTGGCACAAAACAAGGGTATTCCTATGGAATCTTCATGTTTTTGCAGCTGATAAAATCAGACGTATTCCATAGGAGTCGATTCCAAATGCCTGCCCCAACTGTTATTTATCAGATGCATTTACACTTTTTTCAAAACTTAGTGGGAAAAAAGTGTAAAGGTGATCTCACCTGTAATACGTTAAAATGCTGCAATTTGCACAGAGGGTAGCTATTTGCATGGAAGTGTAAATGGCTCCATGCAATTAGCATTTTCCTGGAAACGAGGCCCTTTCTTATTTGTTCCTGAAGTTTCTTTTGTACTGTTTTTCATCTCCTACGCGTCTCCTTTTTGAAACGAGGCGGTTCTAATCTAGTGAAGCAAAAGCCTATTCAAAGCTCCCTGCCGTGAGAGAAAGCAGCATCTAAGCTGAATGCCGGGTCAGCCATCTTGGCCTTGGATGGATTTAAACTCTACCTGAACCATGAAACAAATGGAAGACTTTGAAGCATTCTCTCATTTCATCTGCCTGTAATAACAGAGGAATGTTGCTCGGCTACTAGGTACCCATCGTGCACAGCCAAGATAAGAATACCAACTGACTTAGATCACAGACTGCCAAATACTGTACTGTCAACGGAATGCATTACTAGGATGTCCTCCACATCAAATCCAGTTCTGAACAGGTCATTTGTTATGCCTCACCTGGGGCTATGTGAGGACTAGATATGAAGAAAAAAAACGTCTTGGCAGCAGCAGGCTCAGCGAGCCGGCTCGACACTGTCCAGGCCATGATAAATCCAATAAGGGGAGATTTCCAAGCATCTGGCACGAATTAAACCTGTTTTTGTATCTGGAAAAATTGTGACTGTAAATCATGTATGGCTCTAATCACAATGAAATGATGAAATGACTTACGGATGCGCATGTGGCAAAAATTTGCTGTTTTTTCCAACATTCTGTTACTTTATCACAAAGCACACAGATCGGTACTTGTGATTTATATTGAATAAGTGCAGTACGTTATCCCCTCATCCAAAGTGAGACTTATACCAGATAAATGCTATCCATGAGGAAAAGGCATTGAAACATGTCAATGTATGCTCTATGAAGCATATTTATTAACAGAAGGGCAAAGATTTTAGTCTGAAAGTGCACATACCCCATTTTATGTTGCTCATATCAAGTTTGCCCACTGCCTGTATAGATCTAACACTCTGGAATGTTTATCTATGTTTAAACGCTATAATTACTCAAGTAATTTGGTAAATTACTGCCCCGTCATTGCCCATCCACCAGGCAGAAATGTCAGATGTACTGCTATTAAATTTTACGACTGAATGGCTAAAACATTCTCTCTGAACCTAGGCCCAACATACCAAGGGGGGGAGTTGCCCTAATCTTTCCAGAGTGGATCCCTGTTTCCACCATCCCCATTCAGGCCTATTCCTCTTTCAATTCCTGGTCTGCAGGCTCTCTCTCTCTCTCTCTCTCTCTCTCTCTCTCTCTCTCTCTCCCTTGTCTCCTCCCTTACTCTGGCCTCCTTCTATCGGCCACCGGGCCAGTCCACCCTCTTCCTCTCTGAATGGGCTGACCTGGCATCTTCTCGCCTTTCCTCCTCCTCCTAACTCCGCCTGTTGGGGATCTCAACATCCATCTTGACTCTTCTGACTCTTCAGGAGTTTTCTGTAACCTATTCAACTCCCTCCCTCTCTCCATTCTACATATGGTCCGACGCACACTGCCTGCCACAGCTTGGACGCTCTTATCTCCACAGACATTCCTCCCTCTACTCCTCTCAACACCCCACTCTCATGGATTGATCACTCCCGTCTCTCCTCTCACTTGAAGCTTTCCTCTCCCTTAGCACTGGCACACCCTGCAATGACTTTGACTTTCAATGACTTTGACTTTCAAAGTCTGGCAGAGCGGGTGGTTGCAGCGCCGGCATCCTCTCTGGTGAGCGCCTTTCTGAGACAATTTGTATTTTATTTTTGCTGCGTTGTGTTCCTCGCCTGTTGTGGCCTGTGTGCCCTGTTCCCTGCTCTCCTTCTGCTTTCTCTCTCTGTCTTTCCCTTAATTCCCGCCTGCCTCCCATCATGGCCACCCCCCCCGATTGGCTTTTCCTTCCTTATCCCTGACCTCCCCGGGGCAGCCCCTTCCCGGCAGTCCTACAGCTAAGGGCCCCTAGGCAAAGGGCGGCTCCCCTTTAGGCGGCTCCTGGTTGTGTCTGCAGGTGTCCGCAGGGGACGCCAGTTGCCAGTCACCAACCCTCTGACTTCCTTTCTTACCCCTGTACGCCTACTGATGGTCCTCCCTGTTGTTTAATTTGCACTGTATCAATACTTAAAATTGCATTGTGAAACCTCCCTCTATTCAGGATTCTCAAACTTAGGTGGGTGTTTCCCCTGTTGTTTAATTTGCACTGTATCAATACTTAAAATTGCATTGTGAATCCTAGGCCTTTCTCCCTCTATTCAGGATTCTCAAACTTAGGTGGGGTTTTCCCCTGTTGTTTAATTTGCACAGTATCAATACTTAAAATTGCATTGCGAAACCTAGGCCTTTCTCCCTCTATTCAGGATTCTCAAACTTAGGTGGGTTTTCCCCCTGTCTTAAACGTGCATTTGGATAGTTCCTAATCCTGAGTGTTGTCGTCTTGTCCTATTGCTCAACCCTCTTGGCTCTCACTGTCTCGTCTGCCTGCACCCTTGCCCGGTGTCCTTCCCTAGTGTTCCCCTCTCCCGTCCACCCTCTTCTCTCCTCTCCCCTCCTACTATATGGTGCTCTCTGTCTCTCCTATCTTTTCTAACTGATTCTCTATTGACTATCCTGCTCTCCTCAAATCTGGTAGGAAGAAGTTTAAAAAGGATATCCTGGTCTTCAACCCAGGCCTCTCTATCGCTGACACCTATACCAGTGCCTCCTCCAAGGAAACTCTCACCGACATCCTCTTTGTCGTTCCATTGCCAGACCGATGAACCCTACATATGGTTGCTGTGCTCTCTCCTTTCTCTTCTTCTCCCATTAATGGTAGCACCCAGTGGGATGCCCTCCTGGCTTCCTTCCATTCCTCTAAGGTCATCAGTCATGTTTATTCTAATGGGACCTTCCTGGTCCACGGCCCTCAGGCCAACCTTCACCTCTTTGATAGACGCGTCCCGTCATTTCTTCTCCTGCTGTCCCCTCTCCCCCCTCCATGGCCTCCTCGCCTCCCCCGCTGCCTCCTCCTTGGCTACCTTGACCTCTCATTCCCTCTCTGCCCCCCTTCGGGCTCCTTCCACACTTCTGCAGGGCGTACCTCTGATCTGTACCCCTCCCCGGAGGTCCTTCAAGCATGGCAACCTTCTCCACATTGCCACTCTTAACTCTCGCTAAGTTGTCAAACACTGCTCCGACATCTACCACCTTCTGGAAGAACTTGACCTCGATGTCCTCGGTCTCAGTGAGACATGGTTCTCAGCCAGCTCTGAGAGAAGCTTTGACACGCTCCTTCCTGAACGCAACAAAATCCTCTCTGCGCCCAGGTCCAATCGCTCCGGAGGGGGTGTAGCCCTGATCTTCCATGAGTGGATTCCTGCCTCTGTCATACCTATGCAGGACTACTCCTCTTTTGAATGACTCGTCTGCAGGCTCTCTCTCTCCCCTAGCCATTCCCTTACTGTGGCTACTATCTATCGGCTAACTGGTCAGATTTCCTCCTTCTCCTCTGAGTGGGCAGACCTCGTTTCCTCACTCCTGGCCTCGACCACTCAACTCCTCCTTCTTGGAGACTTCAACATCCACCTGGATGCCTCTTGTCCTCACTCTGGACTCTTTTGGGACCTC
Organism: Ambystoma mexicanum; assembly: GCF_040938575.1. Lineage (NCBI taxonomy): Eukaryota > Metazoa > Chordata > Amphibia > Caudata > Ambystomatidae > Ambystoma > Ambystoma mexicanum. Next base: position 350,693,587 of record NC_090922.1, read on the forward strand.
TGCGACTCTCTCTCACTCATCATTCTCCCCTCTGGCTCAACTCACTCTGCAAGGCACACTCTGGATGTTCTGATCTCCTAAGACCTTCCCCTTTCTGTCCCTCTCACCACTCCTCTCTCCTGGAGTGATCACTTTCTCCTTTCTTCCCACCTGATCCTCTCTACCCCACAGGCCAAGCCACCTCCATCACTGCCACCCACCTTTTTGATCATCCGACCCACAAAGTGCGTATCAGTTGAGGCTTTCGTCACCACTTTCTCTCACCCCCTCCTCCTTTGGCTGATTCTCACCCTGCCACAGCCCTCTCCAGGTGCCAATCTGCTATATCTGATACTCTTGATATCCTTGCCCCTGTCACGAGGATCCGCCTGAAGCCCAAATCCAAGTGCAACTCCTGGTACGACTCAGACCTCGTCACCCTTAAACGCATGTGCAGGGTGGCTGAGAGGAAATGGCATGCTTCTTGTACATCCTCCTACAAACGGGCCTGCCTCCTGCTCCAAAGGCAATACCGGCTCTCTGTCCTCACCAAGAAGAGAGCTCATATACAAGGCCGTGTCTGGACAGCATCTATTAACTCGGCTGAACTCTTTAAAATCTGCAAGGAATTGGCCAATCCTGCTGCGGTCTCTACCTCTCCTGTCCCTTCCCAGGCCCTCTGCATGGCACTGGCTTCTCACTTCATCTCTAAAACTCAGGACATCCTGTACTCACTCTCCTCCTCTCCCCACGCTCCCTATACTCCCTGCTTTTCCTCTGGCCCTTTTGCAGCCACCCATCCTCCCTCCTTCTCTGCCTTTCCCCTGTTCTCCGCAGACAAGGTTTCTAGACAACTCCGATCTATGAAAGTCTCGTCAAAACAGGTTCACCCCTGTTCCTCCAAAACCATCAATGACCACATTGACACCCTGGCTCCTGCTTTGACTGACTTCTGCAACCAGTCCTTCACCACTGGAGTCTTCCCACCCCCCCTGAAGCACTCCCTTGTGCACCCTCTTCTTAAGAAACACCCTGCTGATCCCTCCTGCCCGGCCAACTATCGCTCAATCTCCATCACTCCCTTCCTGGGCAAGTTCCTGGAGAAACTGGCCATCTCCCAGCTTAATCTCCACACTGAATCTGCTGGTTGTCTTCATGACCATCAGTCTGTCTTCACAGCTGCCAGAAGCACAGAAACTGCTCTCCTGAACTGAACATCTGTGAAGACCTGCTCTCCAACCTTGACTCTAACACCCCCTGTGTCCTCATCTTGTTGATCTCTCTTCTGCTTTTGACACTGTCAACCATGCCATCCTGCTAAGGTGTCTCCGTGATAACCTAGGTATCACCAGTCAGGCTCTGCCGTGGCTGACTTCCTTCCTCTCTGACCGACCCTCCCAGGTCCAACTTGGGTCCTTCCTCTCTGCTATCTGTTCTCTACATGTGGTGTCCCCCAGTGGTCTAACCTCTCGCCCTGACTGTTCAACCAATATCTGGCACTCCTTGCTCACCACATTGCCACTCTCTGCCCCAACTTTCAATGGTATGCGGATGACACTCAGCTCATTTTCAGGCTACCTTCAGCCACCTATTCCCCCTCCTTCATCTCTGACTGTCTGTCTGCTATCCAGGAGTGGTGTGCCACCAATGACCTCTGCCTTAATGCCAATAAGACTGAGATTCTCCTCATCGGCACACCCACTCCCTTCTTTCCTGTAGCTCTCTGGCCGGCCTCTCTTGTCCCTCTTCCTCCTCCCACTAGCAAGGCTAAAAACCTGGGGGTCATCTTCGACTCCACACTCTCTTTCTCCCCTCACATCTCTGACGTCTCTAAGAAGTCACACTACCAGCTGCACCGCTCACTGTCTCCAGAGCTCTGGTTCTCTCCAGGCTGGACTACTGCAACAGCCTCTTTTAAATCTGCCTGCTTCTACTCTACTCCCTCTGCAACTCATCCAGAACAGGACTGCAAAACTTGTCCTTGGCCTCAAGCCCAGGGATCATATCTCTCCAGTACTGAAATCTCTGCACTGGCTTCCTGTGGCTGCATCGTGCACAAGGCCTTCTGGGGCCTGGGGCCTTAATACCTTCAACTCTCCCTTCCTAAATATCTTCCATCTTGAGCTCTTTGCTCATCCGCCTCCAACTCCCTCAGGGTCAGTCACTACTCCAAGCAACGAGTTGCTGGTAGATCTCTCTCTTCGGCTGGCGCCTCCCTCTGGAACAGCCTCGCCACCCCCCTGAAACTTGAGGAGAACCATCTTCGGTTCCGGAAGCACTTAAACACCTTCCTCTTTGCTTCTGCTTTCTCCCCCCTCCCCTGCTGAAGTCCTGGCCGACAATGAGACTGCACGGGTTACCTGGACACCCATCTGAACTTGGGCCCTAGCCCTGCTAGTTGCACGTTTGCGCTGCCTCCCTGGCAACCCCTGCACTTGGGGACTGTTTTCTGTATCCCTACAGTCCCCAAAACAGCACTTATGTCTGCACTCGCCCTGCACTTGCCGCCAGCTGGCAGTTCTTTATTTATTTTATGTAATTATTTATTATCCCATGTACTGCACTTTCCCCTCCCCCCGCACTTTTCTTTTTCCCCCTTCCCTTGCGCTTGCACGATCTGAATGACACCTGGCCTAGTAAGATTTTTGTCCATCTTCCCTCTGTTCCCCCTCCCTTGCCTTGTCGCGCCTTGAACACTTGTGTATAGGCGTGTTATAAATGTCATATCATATCATATCATATCATATCATATCATATCATATAACCCATGAAAAAAGTGTCAGTGGCTGCCTTTGCCTCCACCTACTCTCCTCCTCCTACTCTTGCAGCTGACTCCCAGCCTGATACAGTGCTCTCTAACTTTCAACTTTCCATCCCCAACACCCTTGACATCCTTGCCCCTGTCGTGAGGGTCCAACGGAAGCCTGCCAAAAAGTGCAACTCCTGGTATGACTCTGACCTGGCTGACCTTAAACGCAAGAGCAGAGCAGCAGAACGGAAATTGGGATCTTCAGACACACCCTCTGACAAACTGGCCTGCCGTCTTCTGCATAGGCAATATAGACTCTGCATCCAGTCCAAGGAAAGAGTCTATACTCAAGCCTGCATCTCTGCAGCATCAAACAACACAGCAAACTTTTCAAAGTCTGTAAGGAACTGGCCAATCCTACTGCAGCCTCTTCATCTACTGCATCCACCCAGGCCCTTTGCTCAGCCCTGGCAGCACACTTCACCACCAAAACACAGGACATCCTGTTGTCTCTCTCCTCCGCAACCACTCGTGCACAATCATCTCCTTGTCCCCTCTCAGCTGCCCCCATCACTCCCCTTCTCCCTTCCCTCTCCCCTGTTACACCCGAGAAGATCTTCAGAAAAGTCCGGTCTATGAAAGATTCCTCCAAACAGGTGGGCCCTTGCCCGTCCAAAACCATCAAGGATAACATTGACTTGCTCGCTCCAGCCTTGGCAAGCCTTTGCAACCTCTCCTTCACCACCGGAGTCTTCCCCACTTCTCTTAAGCACTCTCTTGTGCACCCTCTGCTCAAAAACCCTCTGCCTACCCTACTATTCCAGCTAACTATCACCCAATCTCCATCACTCCTTTCTGGGGAAACTCCTGGAGAAGTTGGCTATCTCTCAGCTTACCCTCCACACTGAATCTGTTGTTTGTCTCCATGACCATCAGTCTGTCTTTAGAGCATCCAGAGGCACAGAAACTGCTCTTATGAACACCCGTGAAAACCTGCTCTCAAACCTTGAATCTAACTCTCCCTCTGTCCTCATTCTTCTTTACCTCTCCTCTGCTTTCGATATGGTGAACCAAATCATCCTAATCTCCCGACTCCATGAGACCCTGGGCTTAACTGATCAAACCCTGGTGTGGCTATCATCCTTTCTTTCTGACTGTCCTTCCCAGGTAGAACTCAGTTCCTTTCTCACTCTACTTGTGGTATCCCCCAGGGATCTAATCTATCCCCATTGTTTTTCAATGTCTTCTTGGCCTCTTTGGCCCACATTATCTATGCTTTCACCTCCAACTTTCAGTGTTATGCGGATGACACACATTTCTCTTTCAGGCTACACTCAGCCTTTTCCTCCTCCTTGCTCATCTCTGACTGTCTGTCCGCAGTTCAGTCTTGGTTTGCTGCTAATGATCTCTGCCCTAATGCCAGTAAGACAGAAATCATCCTCATTGGGACCCTGCTCCTGTTTTCCCACTTTCACTTTGGCCGACCACACTTAGTCCTGCTCCCTCACCCATTAGTGAGGCAAAAAACCTCAGGGTCATCTTCGACTCTACTCTCTCCTTCTCTTCTCACATCTCGGACATGTCCAAAAAGTCCCTCTACCAGCTGCACCTCCTCAGAGGTATTCTACCTTTTCTCACCTTCCCCCAGAGGTTCACTGTCTCCAGAGCCCTGGTTCTCTCCAGACTGGACTACTGCAAAAGTCTCTTTCTCAATCTTCCTACCTCTACTCTTGGGCCTCTTCATCTTACCCAGAACAGAACCACAAGACTTATCCTTGGCCTCAAGCCCAGGGACCGCATCTGTCTGGTGCTGAAATACCTCCACTGGCTCCCTGTAGCTGCAAGGATCAAGTTCAAGTCCCTCTGCATAGTCCACAAGGCTTTCTGGGGCCAGGGCCCCTAATATCTACAACGCTCTCATCCAAAATACTCTCCTTCCAGAGCCCTCCACTCAGCCTCCTCCATCTCTATGCGGGTGCGTCATTTTTACAAACAGAGATTTGGGGGTAGATTCTTATCCTCTGCAGGCGCCTCCCTCTGGAACAGCTTACCTGCCTCTCTCCATCTTGAGCCGGACCTCCTTAACTTCTGGAAACTCCTCAACACTTTCCTCTTCTCTTCCTTGTTCTCTCTCCCTCTCCCTTGCTAACCTCCTTCCTCCTCTCTCCTACTTCCCTCCTTCATTCTCATCCCCAACCAGCTCAGTCAGATGACTGGTCACCTAGTGCACCTCCAAAACCTCACAGGTCACAGCCCCCCACACTCCCTGCCAGTCCTGCACTTGCCTCCAGGCCTCCACACTCTGCCTTGCACTACTGCACTCAGAATATGTTTCATGAGAGTGGCACCCACTCTGCACTTAATCTTGGCCCTTGCTGGACTGGGCACACTTGTCCCCACCCACTCCCTTGCACTTCTTTCTGCAGACTTGCACAATCTTGTATGCACTAGGCTTAGCATGTTTGTCTGCCATATCCTCCTCTATCTCCTCTCCCTAGCTGGCTTTGCCTGCATGCATAGGCGCATGGTCGACCACACTTTTTGTCTTGTATGTTCCCCCCCCCCTCCTATGTTAGTTATTGCTGTTACATCATTTAGAATGTTCAAGGCATAAGAATGACAATGATATCCCCGTGTTCCCTTCCCGCCTTGAAGCGCTTTGAAGCACTTCACTTGTGTATAAGCGCTTTATAAATAAACAATTTCAATTACAATGCACTGTTGTTTCTACAGATGTTCATAAGATAATTGACCAACATTTGGCAGTCCTTGAGGGTGGGACCAGCATGATATGTGTTTTGGAGCTCAGGTGCTCCAGCAATAACCACACCACACGATACAACCGAGGTGGTGGCGGTAGGCCCTACTTCTGTGTCTTCATTCTGGACCACAGCCTTCTGGCTTCCTACTCTAGGTCCCTTTCCCCTCTCAGTTCCTATAGTCTACGATCTGGTAGTGAAAATATTTGTTTCACTGTCCATGGAGACCCAAGTTAGTGCAGTATGCCAGTGAGGTATCTTCCATCTAAAAATGCTCTGCAAGATCCTCACGCTTATCCCAGTGCAGCTATGTGTGCCGGTGGTCTCGGCTTTGGTCATTTCTTCCATTGACTAATGCAATTCCTTGTTTTTGACCCAACCTATCTTCTGCGATGTCTTCAAGTCCTGCAAAACTAGAGAGAATTATCCTCACTACGATGCCTCCCGGGAGCGTTTATTGTTACGCGCTCCACTAACTGCTGAGTTCAGCCTGGAGATGGACATTTAGCATTTGACATAGTGTGGTCTTAGACGTAGGATGGGACTACAATCACTCGACCCTCTGTCTCTCCATTCTTTTGAATTCATAGAGAGCTGTAACCCTCTTACCTACTGCCCAGCCTCAGGTTGTCTCAATAGATGAGAATTTCAGAATTCCACCAATGTGAAGTGGATTCCTTGACCCAAGGGTCTTTTCCATTCAGGTAACTTAACCCATTTGTTATTTCGCCTGCAATCATTTTGGTAGGCAATACTGAAGACTGAACAATATTCTCCTGTGTCTTATATATTCCTTACACACACCTCCTGAATTTATTTCTGACGCGCCTGAATTCATCAAGCACGGTAAGTGCCTTCAATGGGGTTCCTTGAAAAGATCAACAAGACTAGTGACTTTAATATTGATTAGAACACCCTAGTGGTGTTTCTGGGAAGCTGATTGGACAATCTGCGGGCTATACGCACTGATATAGCCCGCAGATTGATTACAGCCCGCAAATCGGGTGTTTGCAAAGCAAGACGCTTCAACGTTGTATTCTGCAAAGTTGAAGCTGCTTGCCTTGGTGTATATGAAGGTGTTCATATACACCAAAGTAAGCAGCTTCAACGTTGCAGAATACAACGTGGAAGCTGCTTCCTTTGGTGTATATGAAGGTGTTCATATACACCACAAGGGTGTATATGAACACGTTCACATACATCAAAGCAAGCAGCTTCAACGTTGTATTCTGCAACGTTGAAGCTGCTTACTTTGGTTTATATGAATGTGTTCATATACACCCATGTTCTCAGCAGCATTTTTGTGCTGCAGAGATTTCAGGATTGCACCCGTTATGACAAACAGGCGCAATCCTGAAGATGCACTGTCGTGCACTACGAGGACGCCCCGGCCAACTGGAAAATACTGGTGGAGCCTGGCCGTACTGATTTGGCACAGTGAATCCTGCTTTTTAGCACATTCACTGTGCTAAGTTCAGAATTCCGCCTTGAGGGTGTTCTAATAGCTTTATAGACATGCAGCGAGGGCCGTACCGGGCGTTATGGTCCCTCATACCTCATTAAAGGTCTTCAGGGCCCATAACGCCCATTACAGCCCTCGCTGAAGGTCTATAAAGCTATAATATATTCTCTGGATATAGACCTCCTTCACTTATAATATCACATTTGTGTTTTAGATCACTATCACAGGATTAAATGAGACTTAAATGAGACTTCTTTACAATTCCCAGTCCAGATGAAGGCCGATGTAATTACAGCACCCCACAACTGCTGGAAAGGCCGAAACACTGGTGTGTCGACAATCCTACCACAACGTAGTGTCTACTTTACAACACTGTACACCTCATTGATTGCGCATATATATAATGCTGAGGGGCCGATTTGCATTGATACGATTCATTTTTTGGTACATTATATCCAAGAGTAATGTTGATTGTTTGTATATATGGAATGTATGTTGTATAGTACCCTGTGCTACATGTTGATTTAGTATACTAAATTGTTAGTTTAACTATCACTTTTTGTAAACATGGCAAATTGAATAAAATAGTGGCTCACATTATATCAGGGCTCGCCCTAATCACTTTTGGTATATATGCACATTTCTACCTGGAGAGATCAGGGAATTGTCAAGTGCCCCTTTAACTTTTTAGTGCCATGTGAAAGGCCATCAGGAAGGAGGTCAGAGCATCCTCCAGGTGCTGGTTCAGGTCGAAGAGCCAGGTGTAATGCCTTGTTCATAGTCCTCATGAATCGTGACACATCCCGTTGGCCTTGGGCCAACGGGGAGTGATGCGCCAGTGCTCCACCCCATAGAATGTCAAGAAAATGGCCAAGTCCTCACTCTGGAAGGGTGGGCCATTGTCCGAACTGATGGACTCAGGGACCCCATTGGCTGTAAACAAATAGTCCTGCAATGGAATGGCCAGCTACGCAGTTGTGGTGGGAACAACCCTTAAAATGCGGTACCAAGAAAAATCATTGCGTATGTAGTATGTAGTGCCTCAACTGCTGAACAGTCCCAAAGTCCACACTGAAGGCATTCCACGATTCAGTAGCCCACTCTGGTGACTCAATGGGGGGTTGCATTGCCACCGGCCAGGCCACCTAGTAGCATACACACCACTCAAGGGCATCATCTATGTTGGCTTTCAAGTCTGAGAACCACACCTTCTCCTGAAGGCGTGCCTTTGTCTTGCAGGTGCCTTGGTGGCTAAGTGCCCCAGCTTCAGGACCACCTGCTGCAACTTGAAAGAGATGACCAGTTGGAACCCTGGCAGCAGCATGCCTTCAATGCTGACCAACAACTAATTTGTCACTGTCCTCAGAAATGCCTGTGCTTCCTGAGTTCTGTGATGTGTCGTAGTCAGGAATGATCTTCACTGATCTTCCCACAGCTGGACCAGTAGGTTCTAGAGACCAGCATCCAGATGTCTGGCATCAGCGACATCCGTTAGAGACATGGACTTGATCATCACCACCAAGCATTCTGTGTCCTGCTCTACCTCATCCGCGGCCAGTGAAAGTGGAAGGAGGTGTATGGACAGGTAGTCTGCTGGGTTGTCTGCCCCCTCTCAGAATAGGAGCATCACCATGTACTCCTACAGCTGTAGAAGCCATCTTTCCAGCTTGAAGGGGGTTGTGGCACCAACAACTGTATAATGGGACCAGTCCCTTGAGGTCCATGAAGATGGTCACCAGGTGTCCAAATATATATAGATGGAAATGCTGACAGACCCACAGGACTGCCTTGGCCTCCCTCTCGATCTGCAAGCACAATCGTTCTGTGGTACCACCATGAGCACCACTGGGCTAGTGTCTACCACCAACTCTGTGTCCCTGGATGGGTCAAAGTAAGCAATGGATTGAGTTGCAATGAGGGCTTCTTTGGTGGAAGCAAATGCCTGCTGCTCCTCCTGGCCCGACTTCCAGTCATGATCATTCTTTGTGAGCAACATGAAAGGCTCATTCAAGGTGGCTAGGTAGGAGATAAACCTTCCACAAAAGATTACCATCCCCAGGAAGCTTCGCACCTCTGCTAGGAAGGGCAGGGCCACCACCCTTTTGATGTCTTTTACCTTTTCAGGTTCTGCAGACAAACACCGTTGGTGAAATCGAAACCCAAGAAGTACACTTTTGGTTGCACGAAACAGCATTTTCATTGGTTGAGCGTCAGCTCATGTTGCTGCAAATGTTGGAATACCACCGTCAGTCTCTCCATGTGTTCACTCTCTGAGGTGGTGAAGATGAGGATAGCATCGCTCACATTCGGGATGCATGTAAGCCCCGTCAGCACACCCCTGATTGTGTGATGAAAACTTTGGCAGTGGAGGACACCCCAAAGCTTAGGTGCTTGTCTCGAACAACCTGATATTTGAGGAGGATGCGGTAATGTGCAGCGGCGCCTGGTAATACCCTGCCTTCAGATCAGTCATGGAGAAGATACTAGCCCCCTGCAGGTCTGCTAGGATGTCACTGAGGGTGGGAGTGGGATGATGAGCCCAACTGATGTCCTTGTTGAGGAGCTGCATGTCCACAGAGATCAGCACCTCCTCAGGGCACTTTGGCTTGATGACCACCTGAATCTGGGACACCTACAGAGCAGCGCCTTTAACCCTCACAATAATGCTCTCCTGCTCCAGTTGAGGAGTTCCTCCTCCACCTTTCTGCTTTAGGGAAGGATCCACATGTACGCAAACCTTCTGCCGTTCAGTACTTGAGAAGATAGCCTGTTGTTGCCAGTGTCATGTAGAACATTGCCAGGACGGTTGCCTATCATGTACCACCCGCATGTGAAAAGCTCCATCCAGCGGCATAGGGGTGTCCCCACCGTAGGTGAAAATCCTAATCTGTGACTTTTCCAGCTGCGGGCCGGCTTCAAGCATTTGAACTGTGTTGATGGCATAACATTCTCGAAGGCCCCCTGTATAAATCATGATTGGTATTGCCATGGAGAGTATGTACAGCAAGCACCTTGGCTGGTGAAGCCACCCCTGGGCACTGAGACACAAATTCCAAATACAAAGAACACATCCTCGATCTCTTCTGCTCCCTCTCGCCTCAAAAGCACAGAGCCATGATCAATCTCCACCGTCTTAACCCAACGCTGCCTGGGGAAGGAAGGTGTCTGCAGGGGGAGGCTGGGTTATTATATCCGCCACGGGCATGGCATTGCCTGGTGAAGTGGTTAAGATTCCTTCATCAGCCACACGATTGGCCACTGGCTGGAAATGCCTAGACATGAGGGAGCCCAACTCTGCATCATTCACAGCTCTGCCAATGGTCATCCGGCAGTCATGGTGCACCTTGTCCATTTTTATCATTTTGGCCCAGTTTTGAGGACATGATGGGCCTCTCCTGGAGACAGCATGTGCTTCCTCTGACCGTCTGGGCCTGATGGCTCTTCCACGTGCGCAGCTCTGCCGGCAACAGTTCTTGAGCCCTGCCCATTTCAAGGGTGTGGTTCAGGGGGATCTCAGGCTCCTTCAGAATCTGGTGTCCCAACTGTGACGAAACACGGTGCTCTATAAGGTGGGTCCAAATCTCGTCCCATAGCCGGCAGGACACTGCTAGCTTGAAAACGCGAGCGTGGTAGGCATCCAGTGATTCAGAGGCCTCTTGATAGGCCTGACATAGGCAAAAATGCTCATTGTCCTTGTTGACCATGGGCCTAAAATATGCCTGCAAATCCGCTTTAGCCGCATTGTACAATGGGTCTCTGACCTGTAGTGTCTTTAACACATGGCGGACCTCCCCACCAGCATAAAAAAGCAGCATGGACATTTTCTCCTTGACACCATGAAGAACATTTACAGTCGTTCAACCCATAGCTCCCATCGCAGCCCCAGCTTTGCAGGTTCACATGTGACATGGAACTCTCCTACTGGGCTTCCAGCACAGGCCCCAGGTGGTAATTTTTGGTTGTGTTCCAAAAGTGCACCCCTTCAATGCACCCCCTCTGTGGTGGCACTGGAAAAGTCAATGAGATGCCATCCTCCCCCTCTCTGACGTCCATGAACACCATTAATCCCAGGGTGGCGGTGGGATCCGACAGCATGCACATGGCTGTACGAGCACCCTGGGTACAGGGCTGCAAGCCAGTCATCTGTCCATAAGGACACAAGGACGGTTTAGGTGACATGATCCACCCACTCGGTGCAGGGAACAGGTGTGGCCGCACGAGCACCCTTGGGGAGGAAGCCAAAACTCTGACCACCAAACGAGGGGGGTGGACGAGGGTTAGTGACAGGGCCTGTTCACCTCCTTCTGAAGTGCATTGTCACGCTCCACCCACAGGGCTTGGGGTGTAACTGTGACCTGCCGTGTCAGGCCTGCCCTCGGGAGCCCTCTGGGCAGCCACCAGAGCCACCCATCTGCCACAGGGAGCACCAGTTCCCTCTATTCCTGTTAACCAGCCAGCAGACCGGGGATGTGGAGAGGCATTAGCTGACGCGGAGACGGACCTCTCCAGGATCCTTGGGCCGTTCACCACAGGGAGGCAGCGTGTTGTGTGCCACCAGGCACCCTCAGCGAGCCTCTGCAGGATCTGCAGAGTGCAGGCGATGCAGTTACTGGCCTTCTGGTGGGGTATCGATGGTGCCGTTAGGGGGGCCCGGATGCTTCCAACGCCACGTCGATAAGGGTGGGGATGGATAACCCCTTCCACACCCACCTTGTTGCCAAATGTTATGGAGCTTGGGCGCTACAGCAATAACCAAACTACATGCTTGGCTGGTTTGTCGGGACTGCGCCCTGTGCCGGTCATGCCCATGGATTTATTCATAGCCATGTCGTAGGGCATGCCCTGTCACCAGGGGCATTCTATGCAACCACAATACGCATGATGCACAAATGGGTAATTTTTCTGCTGGTAAGCAACAGTGAGCTAAAATACGAGTAAATTCCCCACTACTTCCTGAATTACATAGTCAATTTTTTTTGCCCTTGTTCGCTCTCATGAGAGGGGCACACTTTTTTGGCAAGCGTCATTTTTAGTTTTTTTTTGTTTTTTCTAAGAAATGTTGCGGCAGAATTAAACATGATCATTGCCTGTTTAGCAGATGAAAATGCATAACCAAAAGACCTGAGTAATGGCTTTGCTTGAGGGTACTTATTTAGAAGGATCATGCTATCCTTAATTCCCTTTTGGTAAGTGCACATATTGCTGTATAGTCTTGCACACCACAATGTAAGAAGATATTTTTCACAACTGGACAGAAAGTGCTTGGTCTATACATACGAAGAAACACTTTAACGCAATTAATCAATTTGTATACATGCAGATTTTGACAATTACTCAATTCTAGCCATGATGGATAACCCAAACCCCATAACATTTTAACATTTAAAATGAGCTCAGACTGGATGGCTCGGCGGTCATTCTCAACGTGATTTATTGATTTGTTGTTAGACACAGAGGATGTTCCCTCCTAAAAGAGAGGCATTCTTTAAAGTGCTGGTTTCTAGAAAGTGTCAGGCAATCCACAAGATTCAGCCATGTTACCTTATTTTCATTTGTATTTGTATTTATTGGAAGATCAGGATGTCAATTTTGAGCATAAATTACTTGCATAACACTTTTACAGATTACGTAGGCATTCCCACGAAGAGTAGTACGTAGTATGCTGATTTATAGAAATAATCACATTCAAATCGCTGGGCCAACTTCTTTGGGCTTGGCTACAGTCTCTACAAATCTGAAATGGGTTTAGGTTCACATGCATTAACCAAACAACTTTGCATCACCTGAGAAATTCTCTGGGGGAACTAGGTAGTTTCACAACTTTTTGGCACAGTGCAAATTACACTTCCTGTGTACATCCTATAATGCTCCCAATAATCGGTTCAAGGTAGCCTTCATCTTGTCCTAGCTCACTTTAGATGTTATGTCCGGGCCTCCCTCATTGATCCTGAATAAAAGTAATTTTCTTGATGTTTACAGTTTTGATTAGTGGAGTTTAAAGCTATTCTTGCGCAAAAGCATTTAAAACAACAAACACACAATTAGTGTTTAACCCTGGAGCACGAGAAAAAGACTAAGTAATCTACTTAACTCAGTTTCAAAAGTTGAAGGGTGAATTACAATGAACTGATTAAGTGTCAGCCTTTAATCATGGTTTAAGAGACAAATGAATAATGTGTTAGCAAAGGCAATACATTGCCTCACTAGATCAGCAGTCAATACAGTTAAGCTTACAGATTAACCTACAATAGCTTTTTAGGTTAACACAGATCTCTGGTTCTCAGAGAAACAATAGTTGGCCAAGACCCTTTCTAGCAATGCCGACAACCCAGCCCTATAGCAGACTTCATGCAAATTGGTAATGCTGAACGAATTATTTTTTTGTCACTTCATTTTTATAGAATTTTTCTCATAGAACAGATCAATCAAAAGAATACAAATAACCGCATCAGATTTAACCTTAAACCCTCTCTCCCTCCCTCTCCCATCCCCCGCTCATAATTACCTGGGCCCAAACGGGCATTGGGGAATAAAGAAAGCGTTCATTCGAGACCATAAGACATAAGTTAGCTGACATCTAGGGTTCATTGGAAGAAAAACACGTAAGAGATGGGGAGAGTAATTGAAGGAGACCACCGGGTGGGCCAGTCCAGGGCAAGAATCCTCAGAGACGCATTGTACCACAGTCCTCATGCAGGAGCACCACTGTCCAGTCCACCAGGAAGGCTTTCATTGTGTCATGGGTCAGCGGTGTTAATTTCTCGTAGGTAAAGATAGCACAAAGTTTTGCAAACCATTCTGCCCTGGAGGGGAGCGAGTTGCTTTTCAATTTCTGGGCAAGGGCTGGTCTGCCCGGTCTCAGCGTGGCCTGGACAACCTTGGGGAAGTTACTCGAGTCTGATTCTGGGGAGGGGATACCAAACAGAGGTACGATAGGGAGAGAAAGGCCCACTATATCCTTAATCCAGCTCAAGAGCTCTGACTAATAGATCTGGACAGAAAGGCACTCCCTCCACAAGTGATACTAGGTCCCCCGTTGGCCACAGTCCCTAGGACAGAGGAGAACATGTTAGATAACCTGTCAGGGGAAGGTGCCAAGTGTGGAGGACCAGTTGTGCTCCATGGCCGACGCATACAGAGAACCCAACAAAAGAGCCCCAAAGAGTTTGGACCAGGTCGCCTCTTCCAGGTCCTCCCCCCCCAGTTTCCCTTCCCAATACTGATCTCTGTCTGCCCTCAAATTGCGCGGTGACAGGACTTTGTACATCCTGGACAGAGCTCCCCTTCTCGAGACAGATTCCATGATTAATCTCTCCAGGGGTTTGAGGGAGCAGGTGAAAGCATCACCCCAGTGAGGGCTGGACAGGATCCATTTTAATCAAAGGTATTCAAAAATCGACACCGGGTGCTCCCCCAGGGCTTCTAGTAGCTTATCATACTCGATAAAGGCGTTCTGTTGAAATAGCTGGGCAGCGCGCTCCAGGCCCATGTCCAACCACCATTGGGTATCACGGAAACACCTCTTACCAGGATCAAGCGGCGGGCCCCACAAGGAAGACAGGGAGGAGGCCAGGAAGAGAGAGATGCATTCAGTTTATCATGTTTCCATAGGGCCCATAGGACTGACAGAGTCGGGTGGTTCCTAAGTGAATCGGGAAGGTCTCTGGCAGGGGCCCACAGGAGGTTTCTTCCCTTTCTGGGGTGCGCGTGGGTGCATTCTATATAGGTCCAGTAGGTTCACATTTCATCTCTCATGTGTTCCAGCATCACCATGAGCTGGACTGCTTTGTAGTACTGCTGGAAGTCCGGGAGCCCAAAGCCTCCCTGGGACCTTGGAAGGGTCAAGGTGGAGAATGTAATACAAGGTTTTTTACCATTCCAGATAAATCTTTGGGCCATGGAATGCAGGGACTTGAAGAAAGTGTCTGGTATAATGGTCAGGAGAGAGGTGAAGAGATATAGGAGTCGGGGGAGGATGCTCATTTTTAGGTAAACCATGCGCCCAAACCATGAGAGAGTCAGGGGAACTCATCAATGGAGGTCTGATCTTATCTTGGAAAGGGTGGGGGGAAAGTTCAGTTCAAAGAGATTTCCCAGGACTTTTGGGAGGAGGACTCCCAGGTAAGGAATGGCTTTGTGTTCGATTCTGATACCCCTCTCTAATTCCCTTTCCCTGATATCCTTGACACCTTTCCCCATTGGCCTGATGCTTGATTTTGATGGGTTTATTTTCAACCCAGAAAAGATCCCAAATGTGTGTATCAGGTCCAGAAGACGTGGGAGAGAGACCTTTGAGTTGGTCAGATAGGCAAGGAAATTGTCTGCAAAGTGTGATATTTTAAAGTCGTGATCCCCACAGCAAATCCCTGTGATCCCCTGGTGTTGTCTTATGGCTATAGCGAGAGGCTCCATTGCAGCATATAGGAGAGGAGAGATAGGGCAGCCTTGGCAAGGCCAACTAGAAAGGGGGAACACAGCGAAAACCACCCCATTAACCAAGACCTTGGCGGAGGGGCCATTGTACATCGAGGCAATCCATCCCCGGAACCTCACAACCAGACCCATCCTTTGCAGAACTTTGCCCATGTAAGACCATTCGACTCAGTCAAAGGCCTTTTCTGAGTTGAGTGAGAGGAGATAGCTTCAACATTGTTACTGGTCGCCTCATGCATCAGGTCTAGGGTTTTCCTAATATTATCCGATCCCTGCCTATCCGGTCTATAATCCACTTGGTCCCCATTGATCAGTGGAGGGAGATGCTGGGCCAACCTATTTGCAAGTAGCTTAGCCAGCACCTTCACGTCGGTATTAAGTAAAGAGATGGGGTGATAGGATTGGCAGTTCGTCGGGTCTTTCCCCTCTTTAGGAATAATGACAATGCGGGCTGAAAACATGGACTGAGGGAGGAACCCCGAATCTAGTGCTGCATTGAACAATTTAGACAGGAACAGGGCTAGCATGGAGCAGAAGGACTTGTAGAAGAGAATTGTGAAGCCATCATCGCCCAGGGTAGTGCTCCCTTTCATGGTGGCAATACTGTCCACTACCTCTTGAGGGGTGATGGGCCTCTGTAGGGGGTCCACTTTCTCTGGGAGGAGGCGGGGGATCAAAAGAGAATCTAGGAAGTTATCAGCCTCCGACCCGTTCCCAAGGTACTCTGATGTATGGAGACAATCATAGAATAGGTGGAATTGCTCTGCTATCACCGGACCATCTAGACATTTAGCCCCCCCCCCAAGGGAGTTGCACTGAGTCGACTCTTCTACTGTTTCTAAGTTCTTGCATCCTCCAGGCTAGGATTTTATCTGCCTTCTTCCCCTCTGCATATACCTTTGTTTCAGAAAGGACAGTTTCCTTTCGGTCTGCCCGATCAGGAGGGTGGCAAGTTTCACCTTAAGTCGTTGGCGCTCTGCCCATTTACCCCGGAATATTTAGTTTCAGAGTTTGCCCCCTGGTTGGATCGACTCTATTTTTTCTCTAAGGAGTCTCTCCTCTTTAGCTCTGATGCACTTTTTTGCTGCCCCCATATCAATACGGATTGTGATTTTAAAGGCCTCCCAGATGCCCGCCTCCCCCACCTGACTGTTGTCATTAATCGCAAAATATTCCTTTATGGCTGCAAGGAGGGTATGGGCCGACTCACTGTCTTTCAACAAGAGGTCGCTCCAGGACCACCTTGTGCTCTGGGGAGCACCCGTGGAGATTCCCAGCGGAACTTGAACTAGGCCATGGTCAAACCACGGGATTAACTCGACCCCAAAATCCGCTATTCACTCGCACAGAGACTTATCAACCAGGACATAGTCAATCCTAGAGAAAGAGGAGTGGGGGTTGGAAAAGAATGTGGAAAGCGGGTTTCGCCCCTGGCGTATCGAGTGGGAATCTTGAAGGCCAAGAGCGTCATTAGTGGAGTGAAAAGAGAGGGCCATCCTCCTCAGTGACTGCAGGTCAGCGAAAGGGCGATCAGGCTTCCTGTCTCGTTCAGGTTGGAGGACCATGTTAAAATCCCCACCTACCAGGAGGGTCCCTTCAGTAAAAGCCATGATTTTCGTTTTCACCCCCTCCCAAAAGTGGTCCTGAGCCTCGTTAGGGGTATAGATAGATACTAGAGTCACTTTATTACCCCTGATTTCCCCTTTCACCATTATAAAATGGCTGTCTGGATCTTTACATTAAGCCTTTGGTACAAAGTGGACGTTAGGAGACACTACAAACACTACCCCCCTCTTTTTGGGTGGGAGGGAGGCGTGGAAGACTTCCTGTATGGACCTGGATCTGAGCGACATTTCCCTTTGCCTTGCCCAGTGGGTTGCCTGTAAAAGTGTAGTTTCAACCTATTAAACTCCTTAACCACTAATGATCTCTTATTCACAGAATTCAGTCGCCGAGCATTAAGCGAACCCAGTGCCAGCGATATGAGTGCATCAGCCATCAGACGGGTACCTTACTCTCAATAACCCATTAGGGGGATCGAAGAACCCCACCTCCCTCTTTTGGGCTGGCAACATAAGATACACTACTGAAAAAGCAGTCCCCAAAGAGCATAGATCCCCATTCGGTATTTTCAAGCAGGCCAACAGACAATGATAATCAACCATTAATCTGAGCCACCCACCCCCAAAACTCCAACCAAATCAACAAACGTTAGCATAGCCTTCCCTCCCCCTAGGATAGTCACCGGGCTACATAATCAGCTTAACAGAAAAGCCTATCCCGGGACTACAGAACGGAGATCACCTCGACATGCGCGAGGCATCTGGCGAGAGAGCTAACTACCCCCTCATTAGTCTATATTGAAAAGAAGATGTGTTACAGTTATTCGTTAGCAGGCCTGGGGAAGGGCGGGCCACCCTCCTGAATCCTCCTGAATTTTCTATTGCCACCGGACTCGCCGCCTCTGTGGGAGACCTCCGGATCGATCGTTGGTTTTGCACGGACTTGCTACTTCTTTTTCTCTACTCTCTTGGTTGACTTCAAGGGCAGGTTCACCCAGGAGTTCCCGGGTCACCCGTTGTATGTCATACTCCGCAACCAGGGAGAATTTGTAGCCATCATACTCGAAAGAGAGGGAATAAGGGTGGCCCCATATGGACCCAACACCCTTGGGTTGGAGCCATTTTGTTAGCAGGCCACAGAGGCGTCTCCTCGCCAGGGTAAGGGCTGAGAGATCCTGATAGAACGAGACCTTCGCTTCTTCCCACTTAATCAGGCCCTTCTTACGTGCCAGCTCCAGGATCTTACTCTTCCCTGTGTAGTAGTGAAAACGCACAAGAATTGACCTGGTGCCTCTCGTAGGAGCACCTGCTCTGTGCGCCCTGTCAATGGTCAGTTCGGTGGTGTTGGCGTTGTCGAACAATTTGCTGATCACCTAGTTGACAATTCTGACAATGTCTGCCTGCGTTTCACCTTCACACTCCAGGATCCCAAAGAACCTCAGGTTGCCACGGTGCTCCCTATTTTCCAAGTCATCGAGTTTTAGCATGCACTTCTTCTTCCTCTCCAGCTCCAACAACCGCAAGTCCATTTGGGTCTCCAGGATATCGACTGAGGTTTGGTTTGCTTCTAGGGCTTGGACGCGGTCGTCCCCAGAGTCCATCTTTTTATCCAGGAGTCCAGTCTCTTGCTGATGTCCGCCCTGAAGCCCCGAATCTCCTCCGGGAGAGCCGTCATATTTGTATTCACTATGTGGGCATCCATCGTTACTGGTTGCGCGGTAGTGGGCCGACGGGCTGCCTCCAACTTTTGCAGCAAAAGGGCCCAGTCCATCACGGAGCGATCTGAGAGATGGTCCTTTCGAGGGAACAGGGGCTCACGACCATTGGAGGGAGCTTTGCAGGAGGCCGGGTTGTGCTCCACGGACTCTTCATGGGGGGGACCCACTGCGAGGGATCCCGGGTAGTGACTGTTGCCCAGGAGCTTAGTGCAGCCCAAAACTTTGTGGGCTCAGGGGAGATGCCACTGTAAGGGCTCTGAGGGATAGTGGCTGTATCCCTGCCCCCTTCTGGGCCAAGTCAGGATCCCACCAGCCTTGTGCAGATCTTTGTTAGGGTTCTGTGTGGGGGGGTCTGGTAGAGCAGGCAGAGGTTCCTGAATATCTCCCCTCTATAGGGGGGGTGATGCGTTATTCTTCCAGCCCTCCAGCAGCTCAGAGATCAGGTAGTGGCCACTTATCAGAGTTCTTTTTAGCTTTTGCCTCTTTTTATTTAATTATTTCCTCATCATTCAAGCAGATCTTTTTAAACTTTCTTTCTCAGTGAGGACCACTACACAACGGACTTCAATCATAGTTCCCCGGGGGGTAGTGTTATATGTGCACACCGGGGCACCCTGGAAGACCAGGACACTGAGAGAGCCAGCCGGGGAGGCAGCAGGGAGGTACACTCACCTTACGGGTTTGAAGAATATGGGGCTGTGACTCGCTGCTTCGCTGTGGGGCTCACTGCCCGTGGGCAGCCACTGGGTCCGAGTTAGGGCACTCCTGAGGGCCCGGCCTTAGGAGGTCGGCCCCCTGCGGCACTGCGCAAGGACAACCTGCTGTTTTGGTGGTGCAGGCATAGTGGAGGCAGGCCACCAGCGGCAACAACTGGCTGCAGGGCTCCATAGATATGAGGCATGTAACTACAGTGTAGTTGGGCTCCAATGCTTACCACCAGATCGCAGAGGGGGACTGAGCTACGGTTGGTGGCCTTCCTTCACTTCGACGGAGCACCAGTTCCAGGACAGCAGCAGTACTTGAAAGGACCCCTTAGCGCCAGTCATGAAATACGCAGGGGAGCCGCAGGAAGTTACAGAGCGGGTGTGTGCTGGAGATGAGGGAGGCAGTGTGGATCCAGACTGCAGCGATCTCATGGAAAGTCTCCGCACACCAGCCCCCCAATGCAGGAAATCCTTGGTGGGAGGAGAATTCAGGTTGTTCGCCCCCGCTACACCCACAGGACAAGCACTTATATTGGTGGTGGGTCGGACGTCGGGATGTAATCCAGGCAGCGGACCTTGTTATTCCCCCTCCCCATTCTCCTGTGGGGGTTGAGGGGTGCCAGGTCTGACCAACAGCCGCAATTGCAGAATGCGGGGGGGTGGGGTCAGGCCACTCTGCACCACAAGCAATTCTTCTTTTGGGGCTTATTTCCCCTCAGTTCTCTGGTGGGAGGACTTAGGGACCAAGGGCCTCCCCGGGCTAATGAAGGGCTGTGCTGGCTGGCAGATGCCCCGCTGGTGCGTGCCTCAGGACAGTCGGCCCGCCACTTGACTTCTTCTTGCCTCCAGACTCCGTAGTGGGCAGGAGTGTGCCGAGGTGTGACCACGATCTGGAGCAGTGCGGCCTCTCCGACTCAATGGTGCCCAGGCAGGGCTTCCCAAAGCCACCGGCGGGCACGAGAATGTCAGGGCTCCACCTCTTTCGTTCTGGAGCTCAGATCTTCAGAACCATGAGGCCTAGGAGAGTCGGGGTTACTGCAGTCGGTGCCCTGGAGGTTCAGAAGGCTCCTGGGGGGTCTGGTCCTCTCTCTGAGGGGTTAGAGGGTTTGGGGGGGCTAGGTTCCCTTCTAACTAGCCCAATGGAGGAGACTGACGCAGATTTTTATTTTTTTATTTATTTATTCACATTTGTTTAGCGCACAGGCAGCCCAAAGGGCATCGTGGCGCTTGTTACAGAAGTTGAAAATGACTTATTATACATACAGTGAAGTCATTACTTAGTTACAAGAGGAGAATTGCAGTTGCTGGAGAGGAGGAAAAGAGAGTAGACAACGAGAAGGAAGAAAGTATTAGTTAAACAATGTGGTTTTTAGTTTTTTGCGGAAGGCAGAGAGAGAGGTTTTTGCTCTGAGTGTGCTGGGCAGTGCATTCCATAGCTTAGGGGCAATGTAGGGGAAACTTATTCCACCTGCTCTAGCTCGTTTGATGCGCGGGACCCTTAGTTGGTTGGTGTGACATTGTCTAGTAGGTCTGGTGGAATGTGATCTGGCTATTGTATCGGACAAGTAGGAGGGGGCTGACAGATTGATACATTTATGTGTGGTGGTAAGAATTTTGAAGGTAATGCACTCTTTGACAGGTAACCAGTGTGCTGCCTTTCTGGCTTGCGAGATGTGGTCCCTTTTAGGTATATTGAGAGCTGCTCTTAGTGCATTGTTCTGTGTTGTTTGAATTTTATTAAGATTAGAATTAGAGGTGCTGGCCAGTAGCGCATTACAATACTCTCATTTGGATCCAATGGTGGCTCTGGCAATAGAAAGGCAGTTATCTTTGGTTAGGAAAGGTTTGATGGCATTAATAAGCTTAGTGCTCAGGGCAGAGGCAGAAACAATGGAATTGACTTGTTTGTCCATGGGGAGTGAGGCGTCAATGTGGACTCCTAGTGTTTTGACAGAAGGTAGAACTGGGATGACACAATTGTCTATGCAGAAATTGGTGTAGAGTGAGTCGAGGTTAGTGAGAGTGGATTTTTGACCAAGGATGAGAATTTCGGTCTTATCTCCGTTAAGACATAGACCGTTCGTGGCCATCCATGCTTGGATGGTGGCGTATATATTCTGGAGGGTGGCAGCGTCCTGATGGTAGAGTCCTGTGAGCGGTAGGAGCACTTGGGTATCGTCAGCGTAGTTGGTGTAGGTGATCCCAAGTGCGTCCAGTTTATCAAAGAGAGGTTTGGTAAAGAGATTATAGCGGGTAGGAGCCGTACATGAGCCCTGAGGGACCCCATACCTGATGGTGGTAGGCTCTGCGTTTGCTATATTGGAAAACACTTTCATCACTCTTCCTTCGAGGAAGGAGGTGATCCAGTTTGTGGCCTGTTTGGAGAAGTGTGCAGCCTGAGTGAGATGGTTTGTGAGGACGGCATGATCGCCCAAATCAAATGCCGCAGAGAGGTCTAGTAGGAGCAGGAGGGCTGGCTTGCCTTTATCTAGAATTTGGGTGATTTGGTTCTTCAAATCTAGTAATGCGGTTTCAGTGCGGTGACCTTTGCGGAATCCAGACTGCCTTTACCTAGGACAGAGTTGTTTTCCAGGTAAGACTGTATCTGCATGTGTACAGCTTTAACTAAGATTTTAAGGAGAAATGGAACCGTTGTAATGGGAAGGTAGTTGTTAGGTTGGGCAGGGTCCAGAGTGGGTTTCTTTAAGAGTGGGCGCTCGGGCGCTCCGACGCCTCTTTAAGGCTGTCTGGGACTTTGCCCGTCTTGAATAAGGTGTTAATAAATGCTTTGATGATCGGTGTGAGAGGTGCAGCACGCTCTTTAATGATATTAGGGGGGCATATTTCGCCTTTGCATTGAGATGGTTTGAGCTGTCTGAGGATGTGAAGAATATCCGATTCGGTGATTTGAGAAAAGTTAAATATAGGGGAGAGCTTGTCTTTAGGGGTATTGACGGAATGGGTCTGCTGGGGGTGAAGATCCTTGAAGTGTTCTGCTATTTTGTTTTGAAGAAGATCTATTTTCTTTAGCATAGCTATTTGGATGCTATTGCACCAGGCTTCATCCTTGACAATCTCATCTGTACAGATTGGAGGAACAGTGAGCTCTTTAAAGATGGTGAATAGCTCTTTTGAGTGGGAGTTGGCTTCTGTGATACGCTTATTGTAGGTTTCTGATTTGGCCTTAAATATGGCCCTTTTGTATTTTTTAGAAATGCTAAGAAAGTCTACTTTGGTGGCGTCACAGGGATTGGCCTGCCATGTTTTGAGAGCTTGGCGCTTGCATTGGCGTAGATTTAATAGGTCCTCCGAGAACCATGAGTTGGAGTGAAACGATTTATTTTCTTTTTTCTTTTCAAGAGGAGCTGCAGCGTTAATGGCATGGGTGAGGGTGTCTTTGAAGATCTCTGCTAGGATGTTGGGGTCAGATGAGAAAGGTGGTGCTAGGCAGGGATTGTTGAGAAAGGGGCATATATTGTCTGCTGTAAGTTTTTTGGCACTTCTGGCTAGCTTGGCCGGTGCAGGTATTGGCGGTTTGGAATATGTGGAAATGGGGATGCAGAATTGAAGGCAGTTGTTGAGGGTGGAGCCACAGTTGTGATCTGCCACCCAATCTAGGATACGGCCTTTATTGTGGGTCGGGGCTGTTACTATCCGTGTGAATCCTAGGTCTGTAAGGTCTCTGGCGAGAATGGTTGCTGCTTTGTCTAGTTTGCCATTGTATCCAAGGTTTAGGTCTCCTAGGAGCAGTGTTTTGGAAGTTTTTTTAATGTTGTTTCCAAGGGGGTAGTTGATATGCCTGTGAGGTTACTGACTGGGCCTGGAGGTCTATAGATGACATGAATGTTTACTGTATCTTTAGGGGAGAGGGCCAGTTTGGCTGAGAGGATGTCAATCGTATCTTCCCCGGTGGTGGGAGTCTGTCTGATGGCGTGGGTGTCTTTAAAAATTAGTGCAACCCCACCTCCCGTTTTAGCTAGTCTGTCCTGTCTCAGGATAGAATGGCCTGACGGTATAGCTATGTTGATAGTAGGGCCAGAGGCTATATGCAACCATGTTTCTGTTATGGCTAATATATCTAAGTCTTGACTGGTAATAAGATCATTGACTTCTATATTTGAGATGTTGGAGCTTCTTGGGTTGAGGTGGCCTGAGGTCGGTAGTGGGAGTAAGCTTTTTGGTAATGTGATGTCTGTGGAGAGATAGAGTCTTAACCCTATTTAGGCACTTGTGGGCACTTGCGTTGGGGAGGTGGCAGGTCTTGGCGTGAGTGCGTGATCCTAGGCGAGAGTTCCTATGTGTTACCTGCATGGGTATGGAGATGAGTGCTAAGGGGTGTGTTCGTGTTCTGAGTCTGTACTGCCTAAGTTGGTTCTCAAGCATTTTGGGGGGAGTAACGTGTGTGGTGGTGTGCCCTAATTCCATAATGTGGCTGTTGGATTGCACTTTGGGCATGAGGTAAGCAATAATACTAGCGAGTATGATGTAGACTAGGCCTGTGAGGATGTGCTGTGTGTGGGAGGTGTACATATTGAGATAAGAGTGCGGGTGCGGGGATGCTATATGGGTTGAGTGAGGTAGGTGCTTGGCAGTGCAGCTCGCAGAGTAGTCTGCTACGAGTGGAGCTTAAGTAGTGTGGGTGGCTACCTTGGAGTCAGATAGCATCAGTTGGAGGGCGAGGATCTCACAAGAAGTAGCTAGGTAGCTTTAGGACAGTTATAGCCCTGAAGATAAGTCTAAGGTATCGACATAAGTACAGAATATTTTCACAAAGCAAGGAGGGCTAGTTCCCCATATGGCATATATACATTTACATATACGTGTGAGCAAACATGCATTCCTGTGTGCGATAACCATTCAGTGTAGGCTGTGAACTTATTGGGTACAGGTGCAAGGAAGGAGTACTTGCAGATTGGGAACAGTGATATAGGTTCATAAACATAGGCTAGAGCAAGGTGCCTAGGTAAGCAAGCAGGAAACAGAGAGGCAGTTATTATCTCATTTTGCGGGAAAGTCTCTTATATGAAATAAATAGACAGAGAAGAGGTGCGGAAAGCCATAGAGTTCCTTTAGAGTAACGCACCTAGGGTGTGTAGACTCTTACCTTCTGGCGGTGTGGGGTTCCCGGCGCCCCCTGGTGGAATCCATGCTAAATTAATTTTAACTCCTGCTGAAAATGAAAAACCAAGAACATTAAATGTATGTCTATGGTGTGAGCAGAAAATATCCACAGTTCAGTTTGTGGGAAACTCCAATGCTCTTGTGAACAGCAGTCAGAAATTAAGTCAATTATTTTATATAGTCTGCGCCAGAGCAATCACATTTTCTTTTAAAAGTTGTCTCTCATTTAAGGACCTATTGACATTCTAGCACTCATTTACTAATGCGCATCTGGGGAGTTTAGGGATGTACATTTTGCTGGAAGATACAAAGATCACTCCAGAACCAATTAGCGCATAATGAATGACATTGCGATCTGTTATAGATGTATGTTTACGCTAATCAGAGTTCTTTTAGATCATTTAAGGCATTATCCCATCCCATTTGCTATTCTTGATAGGGCTGATGGGAGTTGTAGTCCAAAACATCTGAAAAGCCAAGGGTTGCAGACCCCTGATTTAAGGTCTACCAAACTATTCTCCAAATTAGATTTTAGCGGGGCCTGCAAGCTGATTGGAATTAGGCATTGGTATGGGTGGAAGAGAGCATTCAACATGAGATTTGGACATTTTTGAATATCTTGTAATGCCCTTCAGACTCTAATACACAAGCAACATTTCAGCATTTACAAAATGACATTGTCCGAGACATCCTATATACATTTGTAATAGTGTCTCTCAAAGGTTAATTGGTGTTGTCAAATCAAGGGACAAGAAACAGCAAAATAGGAGAGAGTTCCTACCGAGGCAAAGAAAAAACATGCATTATGCAAAATTGGAGAATTATGAATTTGAAACTGCAGCAGTAGATTTCTTAGGCTTCCACGTGTCAACAGGGCATGAAGTTGTTTCATCTGCAGTATATTTTTTGATGAGTTTTTTTCTGAAAATGATTCAAAGAAAAACTAAGAAAAATATAAGGGGCAGGGGAGACAAAAGGAGCAGGGTTTGGGAATAAAGTGTAAATAATAGAGGGAAGCAAATGCTTTATGAGTTTTTTTTGTAAACAAGCTTTGACAAAAACTCATCAAAAAAATGGGGATGAAACAACATAGAACCGTGAACAGACTGTATCAGAATAGATATAGGAAAGGTTAACACAGAAACAGAATGACCAGTGGTCAAGTCAGTAAAAGACATTCAAAGGTTTTTGTGTTTTGCAGTTCTTTATAGACATTTTATTGTAAACGTCTGCGAAATAGTCTAGCCACTTTGCTCACCGACCAGGAAGGATGCCATGTTTCAATGCGGACAACAACAAGAAGAAGTGTTCCGTATATTGAAAAAGGTATTTACTTCTGATCCTATTTTGCCACACCCAAATCTGAAGTTATCATTCATAGTTGAAACAGATGCATCATTAGTAGCAATAGGCACAATTTCTATCACAAAGACACCCATTGAAATATGTTTATCCAAATGCTTTCTTTGCAAGAACATTGTCAGAAGCAGAAATCCTCTATACTACTTTTGATAGAGAATTGTTGCAAATAAAGAAGACATTTGCTTATTGGAGACACTACCATGAAGTAGCAGTTACACCAGACAGACTATACAAAATATGGGGTTTATATGCACAGTAAAATATGCAAATAATATGTATGCCAGATTAGATGCTATTCTTCTCTGGATATAATTTAGAAATATTGAAATATTGAATTTTGTTTGGAATAACATACAGACTGGTAACAGCCATGTTCATAATTTTGTTGAACCATTTATTTTTCCAAAAGGGAACAGCATTCCAATGTTACAAGCAGAAGCATCTGTAGATCTTATTTCAACTATCAAAGAAGGATTAAAAGCCTAAAATGAGAAGGAATGTATCCAGGAGGAAGCAATGTACACAAATGAGAACAAGAGACATTGATTCAGAATGATACAATGAGAATAAAAGATACAAGGTCTAAAGGAAGAACATGGGAACTTTTTCATAATAATGCCATTGGCAGGACACCATGGGATAACTAAAATGCTGACAATGGTAAAACAAAATTGGTGTAAATCCACGAGGAAGCAATGCAAATTATTTTTACAGTTTTGCATAATTTGCAGTTCAATGAAATGTACATGTCCACTTCCAGCAGGATTATTAAAACATTGCCCACAACTATGAAACCTTGGACTAACATTCCAATAGATTTCATTGTGTACCTCCACAAGTCAAGAGGATACACTACTGTCTTTGTATTAGTATATTTATTGACTAAACTGGTAAATGTTGTATGCTTCCCAAAGTGGCCTATGGCTGGTCTTCAAGCAGAAGCAATATTCAAAGAGTGTCTTATGGTTATATGTTTTGCCAGATGTTACAGTGTCTGACAGAGGGGCACCATTCACACCCAAGGTCTGGAATGCATTATGGCGATTGTTAGGTGTGCGCTGTAATAAATCATCAGGATACTTCCCTGAGTTGGATGGTCAGACTGAAAGGCTTAATCAGTCATTAGAATAATTCTTACAGTGTTTTGTTAAACAGTACCAAGATGCCTGGGCATGATTCATTCTATTGGTAGAGTTTGCGTATAACATTCTTTGGCAGTCATGTTCTCAACGTTCACACTTGTTTGCAACATTTGGCATGCATATGAAAATAATTCCTGAAAAATAACTACTGTCTCAGTTCCAGCAGTGATAGATCATTTAAAGATAATTAAGGAGTCTTCTTGAAGGTGACAACAAATCTGAGAGGAGTGAAGTTGACATGCAAGAAATATGCAGACTGGAAAAGATTTGCCAGGTTTCTTTGCAAAAGTCGCACGAAAGCATGTAGGTTCCCTTAAGATGTTGCAGACAATACATTCAGTGGCAGACAAACTAATGTTGCTTGATGTGTGAAAACAAAATTAAAATATCGAGGCTGAGTACCCCAAAAGGAAATACACCGAACACAGGTTGCAAAGGAACATACAAAGTACTTTATTTTATACTGAATCCAGTTACAAAAACAGAGCAAGATCAGATAGTTATCGGCCCTCAGTACAACACAACGAACTCCGGCGTGGTTCAATGTGTTCAGTGAGAGACGCTGTACATTAGAATGCATTCGCTTTTTATACACTTTGTGGGCATGATGTCAAGCCCCACTTCGGGTTAATATTCCACTTAATACATCACCGATCTAGGGTTCAGGCCAAGTCTCGAACAACCACATATAACTGGTTTGCCTTTAATACATGCATCAACAAACCTATGCAATAACTGTGTGATCTGGGATTTTTGCATGCTAGTCTTCTTAAACATTAATACAATGCGGTTAAACAATTGTTCTATGTTTAGTATTTGAATACATTGTTTTTATAGTATACTCGTGGCTTAGTTTCTTTACTCGAGTAATCCCTTACATAGAAGTCAACGAAGGACAAGGTCTCAGTTCACGACCTCAACAAGTGGCCTGCAGGCAAGTTACATATTAGCTATGTACAGAGGTCAAGGCGGCCATGTTGTATTTTGGAATGGCATCGTCCACCATTTTAACTCACAGGGTGACTTTTACAAAGCGAATCCTAAAATGGCGGATGAACCTAAAATGCCGGCTTACATTGATTTTAAGGTCAGGACCTTGCAACACGGATTCTTTCGCAAGCGACTTTCGAGCAGCTTGGCGTAGGCCAATATACATATATTTATTGCAATAGGAGGCACGATATCATTTCTCTTTTGACAAACCCTCCTTTTGGCCCATGCCAAGTGCTAAAATTACTTTGGATCTCCTTGCAAATAACTCCATGCATCATCATCCATGCACCCTGAATCACTGTCAGAAATATCTATTGCCATTAGGTCATTTGCTAAAATGTCTTCCAACACATATTCTTTAGAAGTTTTGTCTGGGGCATACACTTTATGTCCTATCGAACCTATCGCTTGTGCGCAACATCCCCCTAGCATCGAACACATACCAGGTAGACACTGAATACAGCAAAAAAAGAAACAACAGGATTCCCAATATAATCAGAAAGACCGAAAGTACCTTCCAACCCCAAGATCGCAAGAAGTCCCAGAACCAAGCGCTAAGATCCCAGTTTCCCTCGGGAACATGCGATTCGGAACTAAGCACATGCAGATTCTGTATTGCCTTGAAGATAGTTGGGGAGGATTCTGGTACGAAAACACAGCAAGTGGACCCCACTAATTTACACACTCCACCACGCTCAGCCAGAATGACATCTAATGCCATTCGGTTTTGAAGTGCTACTAATCTTATCGCCTTTTGTTCTAATGTCATATTATAGAGTATGTCCGTGGTCCGGTTGATGGTTCTCTCCAGTACTCTCGCTAGCTTTCTAATGTCTTCCGAATTCGCAATCTGCCCCCAAAATGGCACAACTGATTTTGCTATATCTCCCAAGATTTTTGCTGGGGTATCACCATTCTCGTCTCACCGTGGATGAGCCTTTGAAACTTCTCTTGTACTAGCTATAAACAACCTAGGTCACAGGATTCCTAAATAACATGTTCCCTGCCAATCCCTGGGCAACCATGGGAATGCTACATTACCGCAGACAAAGTAGACAGGTTCGCCTACATACAAAGGTCGGTTTTCCCCAGTCAATTTTGCAACGTTGGCACAACCTAGAAAATTTCCCATTGACTGAGTTCCATTCCTCTGTATGCAAAAAAAAAACTGAATCGGGTCTATGATTAACAGTGTAAGAAGGAGGCGTGGCATCCTTATTGCCTATCGGAGCCATCTTAAAGGAAATCAAAGATTGGAAAGGACGAGACAGTTTATCAGAAGGCCTAATAGAAGCAACATTCGGTTTACTCCTGTTTGCGAAAAGCGAGCATCCCAGGGGAGTCAAAACAAGTTTCTCAAAACTATTCAAATTGGTGCCATCAAAGTTCCCTGAGATGCTATCATTCCACCGGCCTAAGAACAGTGCTCTAAGAGAAGCATAGCAAGCAGTTGTCAAAGGTAAAGTATGAATATACCAACCTAGCCCCTTATCCCTGTGTTGTGGTAAATGTGAGCAGACCCAACAGTTAGACTTATTAAAAATGGCATGCGTAGCATTCATGACAAGCAGTAGAGTGTTATTGTGATACCTTTGTCTAAGCTGAGAATCCCTAGGGGATAGAGTATACAAATGTAAAGGGAGTAGGAACAATAGGTGTACTTTCAGTAGGTAACAAAAGTTCTAAAGAATGAGTTTCCTCAAGGTACCACAATTCTAAGGCAGCGACTATTAAAAACCCATATATCATTATAAAAATACAGCAATACATTTTCGGGGCCCAGGCATTTTGTCCATCGTCCCGGTTGGTCACCCCCTTATTTACAAGTCCCATACGAGCAGTAGCGGTAGCAGGCATTATAGTCTTCAAACGGATAGCCCAATGTTCGTTGCTGGCGACCTCCTGGTTGAGCGACTTCTTAGTCCTTCCACAACCCTAGCCAACAGAATCCCCTTTCTCAAATGTGGGCAAAAACAAGCCCTTGATGATCCTTTTCTTCTTCAAATGCACAGCCGAACCGTGCCGCAAGTCTATTAGATGCACAGCAAAAGTGTGCCATAAGTCTATTTTCTTGGACGCAGATTGCACCTTACTTTTCCCGGTACTGATTGATCCAGAAACAATATGTCATCACCCCCTGCTGGAAGCAACGTGTCAGAAACAAGTGAAGATGCCGAATTTGAAATAGCAGTTTCCGGATGCAAAACTTTTGGAGAGTGTGGAGACAAAATGGCAGCTTCCCCAGGCCTCACGGGCTCAGAGACATTCTCCGACACACTCTCAGACACACTTACTGCTTTGGGATTGTTGGTTGCAGTATTAGCGAGGGGTTCTGTTTCTTCTGTAACGTGTGGCAAAAGGTGAGGAAGTTTCTTGATGTGGGACGCGTGGATCCAGTCCTTTCTCCCAGCGACCCGCACCGCTGTCTGGGTGACTAACAGGACTTGGAACGGCCCACGCCAGCGAGGCGCAAGGCAAGAGGAGCGGTCAAATACCTTGACGAGCACCCAGCTTCCATGCCGTATACTGTGGCCCGGGCCCTCGTATAGCACACGTAAAGCTTCTTATACCTGGTGATAAATCAAATACAGGTTTTTAGTCAACTGGCTACAATAATCTGAAAGTAATACATTTTCAACATTTCTCAATGAATTGTATTTCAGAAGGTTCCAAATATTGGCAGGTCTGCCCATTACCACCTCAAATGGAGAGAGCCCAGTCTTAGTTTGAGGGGTTGTACGCATGGATAACAACACGATCGATAAGGCGTCCGGCCATTTTAGTTTGGTGCCGGCACACGTTTTAGCGAGCTTGTTCTTAATGATAACGTTGTGTCTTTCTACTAGTCCGGCGCTCTGAGCATGTCTGGCCGAATGGAACTGTTTGTCAATTCGTAATGCCGTACATATCTGCAGAATTACAGCAGCGACAAACAGGGTAATTCATAGAATTTCGCACAAAAGTGGCGCACTTCGCTGGCACAGAGTGTGCGCGTGCGAATGTCTGCGCCAGCCGCGTGCGCTAAAATCGATATCCACGCACAGCGTATTCATGGATTTTAGCCTCTAAAACCAGCTGTGGCGCAGAGTGGCACAGCGACCCCGCAGCAGCGCCAGTTACGCCCCCAAGAACGCCCTCGCACATGGAAAAGCCATCAAAATTCCCAATTCAGCGCAAAGGGCTGCGCTAACCCTGGACCAGTATACAGAGCTGGCAAACAGCAAACGCCGAGCGGGGAACGTGTATTACTGGGGTGCGCGGGAAGTTCCACACGCGATTTCAGCAGGGTACGTGTATTTCTGGGGTACGGGGAAGTTTAACACGCGATTACAGCAGGGTATGTGTATTACAGGGGTGCGCGGGAAGTTCCACACGCAATTTCAGCAGGGTACGTGGATTTCTGGGGTGCGGGGAAGTTCTACACGCGATTTCAGCAGGGTACGTGTATTACAGGGGTGCGTGGGAAGTTCCACACGCGATTTCAGCAGGGTACGTGTATTTCTGGGGTGCGGGGAAGTTTAACACGTGATCACAGCAGGGTAATTACAGGGGTGCGCGGGAAGTTCCACATGCGATTTCAGCAGGGTATGTGTATTTCTGGGGTGCGAGGAAGTTCTACACGCAATTTCAGCAGGGTACGTGTATTACAGGGGTGCGCGGGAAGTTCCACACACGATTTCAGCAGGGTACGTGTATTTCTGGGGTGCGGGGAAGTTTAACACACAATTTCAGCATGGTACGTGTATTACAGGGGTGCGCGGGATGTTCCACACACGATTTCAGCAAGGTATGTGTATTTTTGGGGTGCGGGGAACTTTTACACGCGATTTCAGCAGGGTACGTCTATTACAGGGGTGCGCGGGAAGTTCCACACGCGTTTTCAGCAGGGTACGTGTATTTCTGGGGTGCAGGGAAGTTTTACACGCGATTTTAGCAGGTTACGTGTATTACAGGGGTGCGTGGGAAGTTCTACACGCGATTTCAGCAGGGTACGTGTATTACTGGGGTACGGGGAAGTTTTACACGCGATTTCAGCAGGGTACGTGTATTACAGGGGTGCGCGGGAAGTTCCACAAGCGATTTCAGCAGAGTACGTGTATTTCTGGGGTGCGGGGAAGTTTCACACGTGATTTCAGCAGGGTACGTGTATTACTGGGGGGCGGGCAAGTTTCACACGCGATAGGCCCTGTGCGAGTGGGGTACATGTATTTCGGGGGTGCAGGGGAGTTCTACACATGAATTGGCAGTGTGGGTCCTCCCAGGTGTTCCCTCTACACCCTCCACGGCCCCTGCAGGCAGACCACACCACAGGGGACTACCCTGCACCCCTGGTCATGTCCCACAGGCAGCCCATCCACCATGGGCATGCCCCCCCAGCCAAGCCACATGTCACCTTGCACTAGTGATCACCAACGCATGACCCCCTTGCACCCCCACCCCACAGCAGTGCAGGGCACCTGCCAGCAGGCCCCCACTCATGTCCCCCAGCACCCCACCCCCCAAACAGTGCAGGGCACCTGCCAGCAGGCCCCCACTCATGTCCCCTTGCACCCCCATCCCCCAAGCAGTGCAGGGCACCTGCCAGCAGGCCCCCACTCATGTCCCACTCATGTCCCCTTGCACCCCCACCCCCCAGCACTGAGGGGCACCTGCCAGCAGGCCCCCACTCATGTCCCCTTGCACCCCCACCCCCCAGCTGTGCAGGGCACCTGCCAGCAGGCCCCCGCTCATGTCCCACTCATGTCCCCTTGCACCCCCACCCCCAGCACTGAGGGGCACCTGCCAACAGGCCCCCACACATGTCCCCTGCACCCCCACGCCCCAGCAGTGCGGGGCACCTGCCAGCAGGCCCCCACTCATGTCCCCTTCGACACCCACCCCCAGCAGTCAGGGCACCTGCCAGCAGGCCCCCACTCATGTCCCACTCATGTCCCTCTGCACCCCCAACCCCCAACAGTCAGGGGCACCTGCCAGCAGGCCCCCACTCATGTCCCCCAGCACCCCCACGCCCCAGCAGTCAGGGGCACCTGCCAGCAGGCCCCCACTCATTTCCACCTCATGTCCCCCTGCACCCCCACCCCCCAGCAGTCAGGGGCACCTGCCAGCAGGCCCCCACTCATATCCCCTAGCACCCCCACCCCCCAGCAGTCAGGGGCACCTGCCAGCAGGCCCCCACTCATGTCCCCCAGCACCTCCACCCCCAGCAGTCAGGGGCACCTGCCAGCAGGCCCCCACTCATGTCCCCCAACACCCCTACCCCCCAGCAGTCAGGGGCACCTGCCAGCAGGCCCCAACTCATGTCCCCCAGCACCCCAACTCCCCAGCAGTCAGGGGCACCTGCCAGCAGGCCCCCACTCATGTCCCCCAGCACCCCCACCCCCAGCAGTCAAGGGCACCTGCCAGCAGGCCCCCACTCATGTCCCTCTGCACCCCCACCCCCCAGCAGTCAGGGGCACCTGCCAGCAGGCCCCCACTCATGTCCCCCAGCACCACCATGCCCCAGCAGTCAGGGGCACCTGCCAGCAGGCCCCCACTCATGTCCCCCAAACCCCTACCCCCCAGCAGTCAGGGGCACCTGCCAGCAGGCCCCAACTCATGTCCCCCAGCACCCCAACTCCCCAGCAGTCAGGGGCACCTGCCAGCAGGCCCCCACTCATGTCCCCCAGCACCCCCACCCCCAGCAGTCAGGGGCACCTGCCAGCAGGCCCCCACTCATGTCCCTCTGCACCCCCACCCCCCAGCAGTCAGGGGCACCTGCCAGCAGGCCCCCACTCATGTCCCCCAGCACCCCCACGCCCCAGCAGTCAGGGGCACCTGCCAGCAGGCCACCACTCATGTCCCCAGCACCCCCACCCCCCAGCAGTCAGGGGCACCTGCCAGCAGGCCCCCACTCATGTCCCCTAGCACCTCCACCCCCAGCAGTCAGGGGCATCTGCCAACAGGCCCCCACTCATGTCCCCCAGCACCCCTACCACCCAGCAGTCAGGGGCACCTGCCAGCAGGCCCCAACTCATGTCCCCCAGCACCCCAACTCCCCAGCAGTCAGGGGCACCTGCCAGCAGGCCCCCACTCATGTCCCCTGCACCCCCACCCCCCAGCAGTGAGGAGCACCTGCCAGCAGGCCCCCACTCATGTCCCCCTTGCACACCCACCCCCAGCAGTGCGGGGCACCTGCCAGCAGGCCCCCACTCATGTCCCCTTGCACACCCACCCCCCAGCAGTGCGGGGCACCTGCCAGCAGGCCCCCACTCATGTCCCCTTGCACACCCATCCCCCAGCAGTGCGGGGCACCTGCCAGCAGGCCCCCACTCATGTCCCCTTGCACACTCACCCCCTGGCAGTGCGGGGCACCTGCCAGCAGGCCCCCACACATGTCCCCTGCACCCCCACCCGCCAGCAGTGCGGGGCACCTGCCAGCAGGCACCCACTCATGTCCCCTTGCACATCCACCCCTCAGCAGTGTGGGGCACCTGCCAGCAGGCCCCCACTCATGTCCCCTTGCACACCCACTCCCCAGCAGTGCGGGGCACCTGCCAGCAGGCCCCCACTCATGTCCCCTTGCACACCCACCCCCCAGCAGTGCGGGGCACCTGCCAGCAGTCCCCCACTCATGTCCCCTTTCACCCCCAGCACTGAGGGGCACCTGCCAGCAGGCCCCCACACATGTCCCCTTGCACACCCACCCCCCAGCAGTGCGGGGCAGCTGCCAGCAGGCCCCCACACATGTCCCCTGCACCCCTACCCCCCGCTGTGCGGGGCAACTGCCAGCAGGCCTCGACACATGTCCCCCAGCCAACACGTCATCACAATCTAGATCCCTGGCCCTTATGGCCAGCCTCCACATGCCAAAGACCCACCCAAGTATTGCATCCACCCACATAGAAATGCAAATTACATGATACAACCCCAATGGCAAGTATGTAAATGAACACATGCCAGTCACACACAATGGGTGCAAGTGAATGTCAAAACCCATATCATGACATGCATGAAACCAATGAGATGATACCACAAATGGAAGTATAAAAAAATACATATTAAAGATAACATGAACGTAAATCAAATTAAACACACAACAATGGGAATAACAAAAGAAATGGCCCATGTCTGATAAATTATGAAAATCAAAAAAACAGAAGCAAAAGAAATCCAAAAAGAAATGTTGTCCAAGGTCACAGTTCAAAAAATCAAATCCAAGGGAAAATAAAAAGTAAAAACCATTGCTCCATGGTGAACACAAAAAAAATATCAAAAAGATGAATCCAATGTAAAACTATGTACAATTGAAGAATCCAGGGTCCATGAGCCCAACATAAGAAATGAAACCTACCAAAAACTACTACCTAATAAAAAAACTATATGCAAAAATGTGGTCCATTGTCCAAGAGGTCCAAAATAAAGAAAAAAACAAAGGAAACCTAATACTAACTAACTAATTATTTACAAGGGCAGCGGGCAAGTCCAACGGCTCACATGTTGATGTTCCGGGCCAGGGCATCATCGAACTCCTGCTCGATGTCCCGGAGGCGGTCCTCTTCCATGGCCCCGAGGGTTCGCAGGGACGATGACATCTGGAACTCCAGGTCCCTGCGAATGGCCTCGAGGCACTCGGCCCGCCTCAGGGCCCTACGCATGGAGTTCTCCGCCCTGACCATTGTGAGCCATGCCTCTTCCGCCCGCTGCCGCTCTGCATCTATCGCATGGCCCAACCGCTGCCACACGGAAGACACTTTCTGTCCAGGGTCCTCCGGCCCTCTGGCTGATGCCTGCCTCTCCAATGTTGATGGCCCGAGCCATCATTGCTCCCACCTACAGCCTGCTCGTGCTGCTGCTGGTGCTGCTGTACATGTGCCCTCTCCAATGGTGCCTGCACATCCTCCATCTGCTGGCCTCCAGTTGTGGTGTCCACCGCTGCTGGACCGCCAACTCCCGACTGTGGCAGGGATGGGATCTCCACCAAGCTGGCTGTGTTGGTCAGGTCAGGTCCACAGGGGCCCTGGTGGAATCTGGGCCGTAAGACAATGTGGAGAACGACCAGCGCATAGCCTCCACAGAGGAAGAGAGGTCCGCTAGAGTGTGCGTCACATGTAGGAACCCACCGACCAGGGACCCTCCCAGCAATGCCACGTCACAACACTGCTCTTCGTGATGGCGTGCGTTCTCTGCCCAGGAAGAATGCACGTCATCACGAATGACACGCGTGCGCAACGCGACACCCACCAGGACGGATCCCATACGGTCGCGGGACCCCTCGCCCGCAGGTAGTGGAGAGGCAGGTGATATGGCACTCTCCCCTACCTGCGGACGGGCCTGGGACGGGGCCTCCCTGCTGGTTCATGATGGTGCAGTCACAGGGTCAAGGACAGCGACATGCACAGGCCCCTCCGTGGTGACCTGTGCTGCCTCCGGACCCTGGCCCTGGACTGCACCACTTGCACCAGTGGTACTACCCCCACCAGGCCCCATGTGCGGCTCAGTAGCGGGCTCCTCCTCCTCTGTGGAGACCACCAACCTGGATGTCTCCACACCGTCTTCCGCCATTGGAAGCCCCTGTGGGGGCTCACCCGGCCCTTCCGCCACAGCCGTTGTGGCAGACGCAGCACCAGCCCCTCACTCCCAGATGATGGTAATTCCTGGGAGGGTGGCTGGGCCTTGCGTCGCCGCCCAGTGGAGGCATCCCCGCCGCTTGGCTCCACAGCGCCGTCTCCGCCCTCTTCTTCACTTGACGCTGCGTAGAGGGAGACATAGAACACAAGCATCAGGGTACAGTACAAAACACCCTAGACAGGAAGCAATACCACATGAGTGGCACTGTCAAATGTCACTTCCATCCTGTCATTCCACAACACATGGGTGAATGCACACAACACACATGCAGAAACAGTCCTGGCGACTGCAATCAACATCAACATCCATGTAGAAGGGCTCCTGTAAACCAGGATGTTGCCTTCAAAGTCACATGCATCCATGGCGTTTCAAAGTCACACACACTTCTCAGGCACACACACACACATGTGCACCATACATGTACATGACATCAGCACCCATTCCTCACCCCCCCCTCCATGTCCAGGAACAGAGACAGCCATGCTTTCATGTGTGCATTCCACATAGAGCTCGCCATGTTGCATTAAAACACATGCACCAACCATGTGGTTCACACATAACTGGTCTCACATGCATGACCATGATGTCCCTGCACACACACATCCATACATGGCCTATGTCACACATACAGGCAAGCATCAGACTACCAGCACACTGCAACATGCCCTGTCTCACACAGCAATGCTTGGCCACTTACCGCTCAACTCCAGAAGGGTCTGCCTTCGAAGGATCTGGGCGTGGAGCACTGGGTCTACACGTTCCAGGACCCTCATCTGGATGATACTCAGGTGTGCCCGGCCCCCCTCCGCGAGGCGCCGGGCCTTGTGGAGGGTCCTGGACCTGAAGTCCTCCCAGCGCTTCTTGACGTGCTTGATGGCGCGGGTTGCCACCCCCTCCACGTTGATGGCAACCACTACGTCGTCCCAGATCCTCTCCCGTCCTTCCTTGTTGGCGTGTGATGTTCCGAAGAGGGCATCATAATGCCCCAGGACATGTTCCACCAAGACACTAACTTCGGTGGCAGTGAAGCTGGTGGCCCTCTGCCTCTCTGGCTGGGGGTTGCCAGTGGTGCCAGATGGAGATGTGCCCGACATGGCAACCTCAGAGGCAGGAGTGGGTGGGCAACTGGGTCCTGGGGCTGGGCTGTGGAGCGATGGAATCCCAGTCGGGAGTCTTCTGTTCCAGCAGGGGTGGACACAGCAACTGGACCCCTGCAGATGGCTGACGTGCAGGCACCAAATAGCAGGGCACGTGGGCAGCAGGCAGACAGGCAGCAGCAGATGGCTGGTGGGAGTGTGCTCTGGGGGGCAGGAAACTGACCTTCTGGGCAGGAGCGTGGTCTTCCGTGTGTGTACGCGTGGCCAGCTTGATACGGAGTGATTTGGCACGTGAAAATCTTGCACGTCAGCGTGTAATTCGAGGAAAGGCCCTTAGCGCGTAAGCGCGTCAGCGCACGTACGCGATTTCATTGGACCAAAAAGCCCCTAGCGTGTAAGCGTGTCTGTGACGTGACACACGCAGGTCTTTCCTTCATAGCACGTGATGACAGAGCACAGGTGGAAAAGCTACACGTCCGAGTGTCAGCGCGTGTAATTGGAGGAAAGGACGCGTACACGCGTAAGTGACGTGTACGTGTGGGCCGGTTTAAAAGGTACGTGTAGAACGCCATTTTCTTGTACGTGCTTTTTGTAGAGAGCGAGTGGGTGAATTCTGTACTTCTTGTCGGTTCACACGTCATTACTTCACAGCGTTTCAAGTTCGTACTCCCTGTTACCTCTGACAGCTTTCATTTTTCTACTTTTTTTGGGCCTGTTTCCTCAAACAGTGTTTATTTCTCCTTTTGTCCTGTCTCCTCAGACAGCGTATAATTCTTCTTTTGGCGGGGGTGTTGCCAACGCGCACACGCGTGTATTTTTCACGTTCTTATTCCAGGCAGACGGTGAGTTCCGCACGTACCTAGCAACTGTGCTTGCCCCATGTGTTGCGTTCCCCTTCAGAGGTCATTGTAGGATGCGTGTATTACACGTACGCTTATTTTTGTGTTTCTGGGTGCCACAGCGTAGTGCGGGTTCATTTTTCCACGCACGTGGTCTACGAGGGGTTGCGTGCACGTTTATTTTTGTTTTTGGGCTGCCTGTGCGTTGCGTGACCCGTCATCTTCCCCCAGGGATCACAGACAGCCTTGTTAGAGCACTAGGGTACGAATTCCATCTAGTACCCTACCCCTTTGACCCCCAATTGCCCAGGACAATAGTTTACTGCTCCTCCCATACGCACAACAACATCAGTGCCATGGTTGGGAGGCGACCAAGCGGTAAGGGAGGCAAAGGTGGCCGACCTTCAAAAGGTGGACGTGGTGGGCGCGGTAGCGGACGTGGCCAGGATTTGCAGGGTGCCCCGAGACCCCCATGTGTGGAGGACCAATCAGGGACGCCCATGCTCCCCCCCATGGTTGAGGGAAACGCGGCTGAGACCATCCCAGCTCAGCCCCTGTTGGACCAGCACATTGTGGCACCTGACCTGGCACAAGATGACTCCCTGGCTGACTTCCAGGTCAGCAAGTCTAGGCCACGTGTGGCGGTGCAAGTTGTCACCAAGCACGTGGATCTGGGGCAGCTATGTCATCTGCTGCCCCAAGTATGCAGGGTGGTGAGGCTGCAGGGGCAGCTGCAGCTCCATCCGCCCCAGCTCTGACTCTCCCAGCCAGGACAGTGTCGGTACTGGTCCATCATACTGATGTTCCCCCTGCCAACATCACACTTCAGACAATTCCTGCACCAAGTCCTATGGTCAATGTGCATTCGCACACTCCAACAACCGAGTCCACCGGTGAGAGGAAGAAGGGTGCTCTGGCACGACAGGCTGAGACCCCAGGCACGGCTACACACTCCGGCACGTCAAGGAAGCCTTGCTTTAAGGACGCAGAGCTTAATGCACTTGTGAGCTATGTGTCGCAACATAGCCACGAAATGGTGGTGACTGCAGGGTCCAAGACCACACCTGGTCAATGTAAGGCACACTGGAAGACCATCGCCGACCACATAAGTGCCCTTGGATTTGTGAGTCGCTCAGCTGATGATTGCTATAAGCGGTGGAACGACCTGAAATGCAGAGCAAAGGACAAGCTGGCCTCAAATCATGCCACTAGTCTGGTGACTGGCGGTGGGTCTCCACAAGAGGACAACAAACTCACTGAACATGAGTCTGTTGCTGGGACGTTCGTCACAGAGGAACAGATCCGAGGTGTGGGAGAACTACCTGATTACGAAGCATTGTCCGTTGAGTGCCCATGCGTGTGTGTGTAGTGCATGTGTATGTATTTTGGGTGACGGGTTCTGATTGAGTGCCAGGTGAGGGTGTGTACTCCAGAGTGTTATGGGTCACCCATTTCCTTCCTCACATGGGATCACGTGCCTTGTATTTGACTATGACTGCATCCCTTCTGCCCACAGTATCCTATTAGGTCCACAATTGTGCAGTTGACCTTGTACTGCCACCTTGCAACTACATTGGTCAGAATTTGTAAGTGTGCCTTTAGGATAATATTTTCCACTCTCCCCTTTTTTGCTAGACATTTATCAACCATATTGTGACATATGTGATATGCTTCGGTCATTGTTTACTGGCCACACTGGGGCAATGCTTTACCTGGTCATGTACACAATGAGACCATTCAGGCTGATGGAGTATTGGCCAGCACAAATGTTTAGATGAGTGCCTGTTTGCATGTTGAAAATGACAGATGTTTCCTGCGATGTCAATGTGAGGAAAAATAGATCAGCCAACTATTACTGTATTCTTGTACCTTGCATGTGTTGCAGTGAGTGGCACATGTGTACTTAGTCCCAGTATGCAGCATTTTTCATGTCATCATGTCCATCTCACATGAATGGGTGACAGTACTCAATCACTGACATATGGCTGTACTTGTCAAATGTACCATGGCTATGCTAAATGCCATCTGTGTGCTGCCATGTGTCATGTATGTGTATTGGACATGCCACTCACAGGCCAATGTGTGATGGCAGTGCTACCCAGCATGCAGCAAATGTGTTGCTCTCCCACATTGGTGTCATC
The DNA here is from genome assembly GCF_040938575.1 of Ambystoma mexicanum. Taxonomy (NCBI): domain Eukaryota; kingdom Metazoa; phylum Chordata; class Amphibia; order Caudata; family Ambystomatidae; genus Ambystoma; species Ambystoma mexicanum. The sequence goes on from NC_090922.1 coordinate 350,734,255, forward strand.
AGTGTCTGCCTTTTGCCTCCCCTTACTACTCAGTGACAGTGCAGGCATGGGAGGGTTATAGTCATGTGGGACATGTGTGAATCATGTACTGGTTCTGTAGCTTGACAGGCCTATTTGTGTGCTATGGTGCTAATGCCTGTTTCCATTTTTTCTCTTTCATGTTTTTGCAGGGGATGACGCACTTGATGCAGTTGAGGTTGGGGAGATGGTGCAGACCCAGGAGGAATCCCAGGCACAACCGGGCACCAGCGGGGGACGTGGTGTGGTGGTGGGTGAGAACCCAATCCTCCTGCAGACCATACTTTCCAGGGGTGTCTCTGGGTGCACCTCCCCAGACCTCTATTCAGGTGCTGATTCGGATGATGAGACCTATGTGCCGTCACAGGTAAGTGTTTCTGGCAGGGATTCTGTTCTGGCCAACCCACCTGCACCAGGGGTAGATCCCTCTATGGGGATGTCAGTGTTGGTAGAGGCGCCGTTGGCGGTTGCGGATGCAGGGTCACACTCCGCAGCATCTCATCCTGCTCCTGGGCCAGCAGATCAGAGGGGGAATGCAGTCCTGCAGCCTCAGGCGGTGCCAGCACAGCAAGGTGCACATCGCCTTGCCCCAAACAGGTGTGGTGCCCGTCGACGTGTTGGCCGTACGCCACCAGGCAATAGCGTATGGGAGAACTCCATGTACGGTATGGCAACCCAACAGTCAGCATCAGTTGAAATGATAGCTCAGGCAATGGAGAGGGTGGCCACTTCCATTATCCCCCCTGAATGGCAGATGGAGCAACTACAGCAGGCAACAGACTCCATTTGCCAATCACACAGGGAAGACATGTTGGCGTCCAACAGGGACCGACGGGCGGCACTGGAGACTCTGCGCCAATCCATCTCAATAGAGTCCCAGGCCCACAGGGAAGCCCTGAGGGAAGAACTCCATAACCTCAGGCAGACTCTTCTTGAGCTCGAGACTTCCACTAATTTTAGGGCAGAACAGCGGCTGGAGCACCTCACAAGTACGCTCTCAGCTGAGATGCGGGCAACTCGGGAGGAGATCCGGGCATCACTTCAGGTGTTACATGGGGATCTCCGCACTATAATCCTCCAGAACGAGACCTTCCACACCCGCATGCTTGCTGCCATGGAGGACCATACCAGGGCTTTGCATGGGCTGCCTCCCATAGCACCACCACCTCCTGATGCAGCAGCAGAGGGTCATGAGGGCGACGGCAGCAATTCTCCCACATTGGCATAGCCGTGCAGGCCATGAGCCCATGGAGGTGTTTTTTTTTCCAACATCCACACAGGTGGCTGTTGGTGCGCACCCTGTCCTCATACCTCCTGGGTGGCCTCCCCCCGGCCCCTACATGGACATTTTTGATTTTTGATTTTTAAAAAAATTAATTTGACAGTATGTTGCCTTGTGTGGCTCCCGTGGGCATCCACTGTATTCCGGCTGGGCACATGCAGGTTTGTCCTGAGTTTGGGTTAGATGCTTGGGTTCATGAGACACACACCCCTCCTGCTTCCCGTTTCCATGGGCTTGCAAAGGGTGTGACCAAGTGAAAGTGATGTACACAGTGACGTTGGGCTCCCATGAGCTGTGTGGGCAGTCTGTAGTCAATACTGTGTCGACATTCCTTGTGTATATTGTTGTTGTATTGTACACTGCATGATGTATTAATGTATGACTTTGCTTCCATGTCTCCCTCTGAATTTGCAGGTTCATTCCTCATGTCTTCACAAGGCCGTCTACTTTGGAGATGGAGTTCATGCTGTATGCAGTACACAGACCAGTTTTGAAGGCTGCAAGACTACAGTTTGAAGGGGGCGTATTCAGGTTGTAAGACTACGACTACTTTAACTTAGTACCGTCATGTTTTAGAAATGTTTGAACTTGTCTAGATGCACTGGTAAGTATTTGGTCACGTGTGTTGTTCGTTCAACATTACTAGGAGCATATTGTGTGTGGCCAGTTTCCATTAGGACACTGTACTTTGTGACACTTGTGTCAGGTTTTTGGGATTGCTTTGTTTGCTCTCACATAGCATGACATGCCATGGTGTGTTGGGTGGCGGTGCTGGGGAGGGGTTGGGTGACATGGCACTGTTCTCATGTTGTATTTTGCAAGGGGGCCATGCATTTAGCAGCATATGTGTCTTTTGATGACGCAACATTGGTGGTGTTTCTGTAGGTAGGGATGCTCACATTGTGACACTTCCAGGTGACCAATCTCAGGATGGTATGGTTGTGACAGTTGACTGTCCCTCATGTCATCATCATTGATTGTCAGCTGGTATGTGGCAGGGCTGTGTGCACTCCACAGGGGTGTGATTCTAAGTGAAGTAATTAGCCACCAGCTGTGTTCGGGCTGCCTCACCCCGTGCCCTTTCCAGTCCCATGCACAGCGGGCGTGCATGTGGTTGGGGATGTGGGGGCACCACCATGTCCTCCGGCAGGCCCCGGCGTGTTGCAACGTTGTGCAGGACACATGCTGCCACTATGATCCTGCACACTACTGGGGGAGCGTATAACAGCTGCCCACCAGAACGGTCAAGGGAGCGAAAGCGTGACTTGAGCACTCCGAATGTGCGCTCCACTATGCCCCGGGTTGCAATATGGGCTGTGTTGTATCTTACCTCGGGTGGCGTGGTGGGGTTCCGAATTGGCGTCATCATGTGGGTGCTCAGAGGGTAGGCACTGTCCCCTGGGGAGGTGATGATGTGTATCATTAGTGGGGTTGTGACATTACTCAGTATCTGGCATGCATGCATGTGCTGTGGCATTTATACTCACCAAGCAGCCATGTATCGCCATGCCGCCCAGCTTCTAGGTCCCGGTTTAGGGTTGACATTCTGTAAATGAAACTGTCGTGGGTGGACCCTAGATAGTTGGCATATACTGAGGTGATGATTCCCTTGGCATCACATACTACCTGCAAGTTGATGGAATGCAAGTGCTTGCGGTTTCTATAGATGTGCTCTGATGCCCTGGGGGGACGTAGGGCCACATGGGTGCAATCAATGGCACCAAGGACTTTGGGGAATTGTGCCACCCCGTAGAAATCCTGGACAACAGTTTGCCTTTCTGCAGGTGTTCTGGGCAGGTATATGTGCCTGCGGACTGATGGGCGTGCAGTCATGATGGCCAAGACCTGGTGAAGGCAGCATGACTGTGTGGCCTGTGACCCCCCCCACTATGGCACTTGTCCGCTGAAATAATCTGGTGGCCAAAAAGTGCAGTACATTGAGGACCTTCTCCAGGGGGCTGAGTGCTTGGGAGCAGAGGGTGGGTGATGTGAGGTCATCCTCCCACTCACTCACCAGGTTGAGTATTAACTTCCCGTGAGCCCAACTTCCCGCGAGCCCCTGAAGTACACGTACCCCGCTCGCCCAGGCACAATCGCGTGAGAAACTTCCCGCGCACCCACAAAATACACGCTATTGTTGACACAGCGGGTGTCCGTGTTTGTCACATACCCCTTTGCACGTCATTTGTCCTGGAGGGCCACAGTATGGGAAATTCATCAGAGCTGTATATATGTGCTTTTTGATAGCGCACATTTTTTTAATGCGCAGGGACGCTACCGCCTGCCTTCGTGTGGCGGACACGTGTTGATGTACATAGTTGACTTTTGGTTTGTGTCATGGAATCGCCATTTCACTGCTGGGGGATGGGGGTGCAAGGGGACATGAGTGGGGGCCTGCTGGCAGGTGCCCCTGACTGCTGGGGGGTGGGGGTGCAGGGGGACATGAGTGCGACATGAGTGGGGGCCTGCTGGCAGGTGCCCCTGACTGCTGGGGCATGGGGGTGCTGGGGGACATGAGTGGGGGCCTGCTGGCAGGTGCCCCTGACTGCTGGGGGGTGGAGGTGCAGGGGGACATGAGTGGGGGCCTGCTGGCAGGTGCCCCTGACTGCTGGGGTGTGGGGGTGCTGGGGGACATGAGTGGGGGCCTGCTGGCAGGTGCCCCTGACTGCTGGGGGGTGGGGGTGCTGGGGGACATGAGTGGGGGCCTGCTGGCAGGTGCCCCTGACTGCTGGGGGGTGGGGGTGCTGGGGACATGAGTGGGGGCCTGCTGGCAGGTGCCCCTGACTGCTGGGGGGTGGGGGTGCTGGGGGACATGGTGGGGGCCTGCTGGCAGGTGCCCCTGACTGCTGGGGGGTAGGGGTGCTGGGGGACATGAGTGGGGGCCTGCTGGCAGGTGCCCCAGACTGCTGGGAGGTGGGGGTGCTGGGGGACATGAGTGGGGGCTTGCTGGCAGGTGCCCCTGACTGCTGGGGGTGCAGGGGGACATGAGTGGGACATGAGTGGGGGCATGCCGGCAGGTGCCCCAGACTGCGGGGAGGTGGGGGTGCAAGGGGACATGAGTGGGGGCCTACTGGCAGGTGCCCCTGACTGCTGGGGGGTGGGGGTGCTGGGGGACATGAGTGCGGGCCTGCTGGCAGGTGCCCCTGACTACTGGGGGGTGGGGGTGCAAGGGGACATGAGTGGGGGCCTGCTGGCAGGTGCCGCTGACTGCTGGGGGGTGGGGGTGCTGGGAGACATGAGTTGTTGATCATATTGCAAGGTGACATGTGCCTTGGCTGCGGGGCATGCCCATGGTGGATGGGCTGCCTGCGGGACATGACCAGGGGTGCAGGGTAGTCCCCTGTGGTGTGGGATTCCTGCAGGGGTCGTGGAGGGGGTAGAGGGGACACCTGGGGGGACCCACACTGCCAATTCACGTGTAGGACTCCCCGCGCACCCCCGAAATACACGTTCCCCGCTCTGACAGCAAAAGCGCGTGTGAAACTTCCCACGCACCCCTGAAATACACGTACCCAGGCCAATCGCGTGTGAAACTTCCCGCGCACCCCAGATTTACACATACCCCGCTCGCCCAAGGCCTATCTCGTGTGAAACTTCCCGCACACCCCTGAAATACACACACAGGCTATTTTTCACACAGGGGGTGTCAGTGTTTGTCTCGTACCCCTTTGCACGTCATTTGTCCTAGAGGGCCACAGTATGGGACATTCATCATGGCTGTATATACGTCCTTTTTGTTAGCGCACATTTTGGTGCACATTTCTTTTATGCGCAGCGATGCTACCGCCTGCCTTTGTGTGGCGGACGTGTTTAGGCCTGTGCGCGTCTTTGCCCGTGCGCTGGTTTGCCCTATTCGATTCCATGAATACGTGTTGTAGGCAAGCGTGTGGGTGTTCCGCGCACTTGCCTCCTGTACTTCCCCCGTGATGCCCTCATTTTCACGCCTACTTTTGTTGTGTGCGCCGCGCTATGTGTGCTTTCGCTGTGCGCTTAGCGCACGCGGTTTGAAGACGTGTGCGTCAGCGTGCGCCATGCAGTATTTTGACGCACATCCTGGGATTTCCTCGCACACGGACTTAGATGAATTGCTGTGCGCGGGTTTCGCTGCGATTTTCGCACTGGCACTGCGATTCGTACGCTTTCGCACGCTTGCGCCGAAAATTTCAGCGCACATTATTTCCATGAATCGGCCTGTAAATGTGGACCATTGTCCGACCAGATAACTCTTGGTAGCCCAAACCGCGGGAAGTATTCCCTTAACATGATTTTTGCAGTAGTCATGGCTGTAGCATCTTTAACAGGGAAAGCCTCAACCCATTTACTAAAAGCAGAGATAACCACCAGCACATATTTTTTATTATCACAGCATTCCATTTCAATAAAGACAAAGTGGATCACTTCGAAGGGGACAGAAGGTGGTCCAAAACTTTCCCTTGGAGTTACTGTCCCCTTTCCCACATTATGTTGTAGGCAAATCATGCAATCCTGGACGTAGCGCTGGGCAATTTTCGAAATGTCATTCACCCAAACTTTCTCTAACATTTTTGTCATCTTCTGGGCACATACATGCGTCGGACCTTGGGCCACGATGACCATCATCATTATATATGCGTCAGGGAATAGCGATTTCCCTTCCGCCATATCCACCCAACACCCGTCATCATCAAGTTTCCCCAAGCCTTCAGCCCACCTTTTGGATTCTTCTAACATGGCATCAGCTTAGATATCCCGTACAGACCCAACACCCTCATCCATTGTATAAGCATTTACAGTCTCCCTTGAAACATATATCTCCGTAAGGAGATCGGTAGCAGTTTGTCTAGCTATTTGATCAGCGAAAGCATTCCCTTTCCCTATATCATCTGTAATCTTTCGATGTGCTGCACATTTCATAACTTCTAACTGACTAGGGAGTGCAAGCGCTGAGAGTAGTTGTACTATTAGGGAGCCATGTTGGATTTTGGTGCCATGTGAAGTTAGGAACCCTCTCTCTGACCAAAGTCTCCCAAAGTTGTGAACCACCCCAAAGGCATACTAACTATCTGTATATATATTTACTGCAAGCCCTTCGGAAGTTCTCAAGCTCGGGTTAATGCTATAATCTCTGTGGCCTGCGCAGAATTATACGTGATTCTCTTAGTTTCCACAACAGTACTTAATGTAGTGATCGCATAAGCGGCTGTGGATGTACCATCCGGATGTTTGAAGCAGGAGCCATCACAAAACAGCTCTCCTTGCGGATTATCCAAAGGAGTATCTTTCAAATCAATTCTACCCTTTGTCTCTTTTTCGGTCGTATACAAACAATCATGTGGCACTTCATCGCCGCAAGTAGTATCTTGCGGGAAAGGTAGGAGTTCAGCCGGATTAAGAACACAACACCTCTTAATTTGAATGTGAGGAGCAAACAAGATCAATTCATATCTTGTCAACCGTGCAGAAGTGAGGTGTTGCATTTGAGTTCGATTCAGTAGAACATCTACAGAGTGAGGCACCATCAGGGTTAAATCATGGCCTAGGACCATTCCCTCACTCTGTTTTACAGATGCAGCAGCAGCAGCGAAAGCTCGCAAACATCTTGGCAAAGCACATGCTACAAGATCAAGGGCAGAAGAAAAGTAACCGCACAGCCTATTCTTCCCTCCATGTTCCTGCGTTAATACAGCCAAAGCACATCCATCACATTCATGCACAAACAACACAAAGGCCTTTTCATAGTTTGGTGTGCCCAAAACTGGTGCAGAGCATAATGCAGTCTTAAGCAAGTCAAGCGATTGCTGGTGTTCCGCGTTCCATGGCAATGGCGAAGAAATGCCCTTCTTCGTCAAAGCCAACTTCGGTTTGATCACTAGTGAAAAATGTGGGATCCACAACCTACAGTAAGAAGCCATACCTATCAATGCTCTAACTTCCTTCTGTGTATTTGGAACAGACATGCCAGAAATGTGTTTTATTCTTTCAGGTGTCAATCTTCTTCCCTCCTTTGACAGGAGATAGCCTAAATAGGCGACCTCCTGGCAACAATATTGAAATTTTTTAAGCAAAGCTTTGTGACCATGCTTAGCTAGATGGATAAGCAATAACACAGTGCCCTCCTTACAGGCACTCTCAGAGTCAGCAGCTAAAAGCAAATCATCAACATACTGAAGCAAAGTACAAGTAGAGGGCAATTCAAGGGTATCAAGTTGTTCTTTCAAAGCCCTACTATAAAAGCTAGGACTCTCTGTGTACCGTTGAGGTGCACGAGTAAATGTGAACGAGCGTCCCCCTAAGGTGAACGGGAACAAATATCTACTATCCTTGTGTATAGGAATACTAAAGAAAGCATTCTTTAGATCCACCACACTAAAGTAAGTAGCTGTAGCTGGAATCATGGTTAGGATTGTCGTTACATCAGGCACAATTGGAAATTGTGGAGCCACGACTTTATTAATGGCACGTAAATCAATTATGAAACAGAATGGAATTGCATTATCACCTTTCTTGTACATGTGTAAAATCGGACTGTTACAAAAACTTCCTGAAATTTCTTCAATCACCCATCGATGCACAAAATCGGAAACAATGCATTTCAAAGTTTGCTCGCCCTCAACTGAAATCATATACTGGGGAATGCGTGGCAGCTCAATTCCATGTTTCAAAACTATCTTAACAGGTTCAATCTGTAAAACACTGACATCATTGTCATCAACAGCCCATAAGCTCTCTGGTACATTGATGAATTCTGGCGGCAAAGGTCTACTCAAGAATTGCGAGACAGAAAATTGCTGTGATGAAATCGTCAAGCGCACTCCATCGGAGGAACAATAAATAACTGCATTTAATTCTTTTAACAGATTCAACCCCAGCAAGTTCTCTCCACAATTCAAAGTCAACAGAAATGGACAGTGGTCTGTAAAGGGACCCAAAGAAATAGGTACCGGCAAAGAAACCGGACAAACAACTGGTGTTCCAGAAAACCCTACAAAAACATTGGTTTGCCCTGACAGTGGAATGTTTGGAACCCGTGAATGTTCAATGGAACACTTCTGTGCTCCAGTGTCTATCAAAAACGGATGTTTCCTATTTCCCACCATCATTGCAACGTAGGGACCTTTCTGATTGACGGGAATAGGTGTAGGTTCCAAACCCTGCTTCGGGCAATCCTAACGAAACAGAATATCATCAAAAGGAAGCTCTTCAGATAAATATGCAGCGGAAGGATGATCAAATATGTTGCTGGTGTCCACACTCTAAATCTGATTATCCTGCGAGAAAGGTTGCTGAGGGTCCTGTGCAAACTGACCTCTACCAGGGCCCCCTACAACCGGGCGACCTCTGGATCGTCTACCCATATTTCCAAATTTATTATTTGACCTTTGTTGAAGGACGGGGCATTGTGCTTGGCAATGACCCTCTTGACGACAATAAGCGCACTGGTTAATGTTCACAGGACCCAAAGGCACATTCCCTTGTGGGACATACTGACCTCCAATCTGAGAACCCTATCTTTTTCATTATTGGCACGGTTCTCATAGTACTGAGCCATGTGCAGTACTTCTGATTGTGATTTTGCCTGCCAAGCGCTCTCAGAAGACATCATTTGTGACTGAATGTCAGGCAGCAATCCAGGCACAAATTTGTCCACAAACAACCTTTTCCCAGACTCTGTGCCTAGCTCTTGTCCATTGAAATCCGAGAATACCTGTTCGAACTGATTAAAGAACTCGGTAGCACCCTCAGACTTTCCTTGGACACAGGCCGTAAGTTTGTCCCATATAATTCTTTTATCTGGAATTATAGTTTTTAATTTTGCAATATTTCTATCAGGCAAAGTTAGTATCACCTGAGGCGGTCTTTTACCAGCTGGCCTTTCTCCATCGAGTCTAGTTATATTCACCCATGTAGCTCCCAACCCTGCTACATCGTCTATAGTTCTAACTTATTTCCACAAATATACGGGCAGGAGTACAGGGAATAACAAATCAATATCGCCTAAGGTGAATATTGAGGGTTGCAAGACGGATTCTATTTCTTTATAGAATCCTGTCGGATTTTTCCTAATATCAGGAATGGATTTCCTAATAGTATTCACTTCCTGTCTTGAGAACGGGACGTGAACGAACTGCGATACATAATGTGCAGGAATGTTCACAGCGACTATATTTTGTGCAACATCGGCCGCAACCTCAACCTTCGGGACAAATGTCGGAGGAACCTCTCTCATAGGCAACTGAGAAGTAGGTGACTCCGAACGCTTACTAAGCAACAGAGCTAAATCGAGCGCTAAAGCAGTCGAACAAAGTGTCAAGTGAAAAAGCTCTCTTGTAAATACTCAATAACTCTGTGGGACAACTAATCTTTCTTTTTACACAATCATCCTGTCGGTACTCTATCATTACCTGTATCACTTTCCTCTGCATTTCTGGCGTATACTGACTATACGTGTCATATACTTCAACTGGAGTTATCGACATATCCGAAATCCATCTAAGTGCGTACTTCGTACAAATTCGTGCTTCCTCAGATATCGATTTACGAAAAGGAAGGAACCGTTTCTGTACATACATACTTTCCTCCTCGTCATCCTCATTCTGTAACTTTTCTAACTCCTTTCTATACCCAAATAACCTCTCGACATGCTCATTTACCTTCTCCACAGTGTCTCTAGAAAGCGCTAAAGTATTTAGATCCCTTAACCCTTGCGGGAGATCTGCATTTTTTAATTTTCCCCACATTACACATAACTGAATCCCTAAACCTTCAATAAAAACATTTTTCTCAGGAAAATTATCCATAATACAAAGTGTGGAAAAAACACTAGCTTGATCATCCTTCTCCATACAATGCTTAGCCCATGCAATTAACTCACGTTTCTTCTCCGGTGGTACAGTATTGCGAGTGACAACCTTTGACCCTGCACCTCGATCGATTACAAGTGGCTCAGAACCACTTGGAAGAGAGGGAGCGGGCGAATTCAATGGAGGTACTGTAACTGGTGCGATAAGAAAAGGTGGAGGAGCTGGAGGAAGGGGAACATTAGGAGGAGCAGGAACAACGGTAACAACAGCAGGTAGAGCAGGAATAACAGGAGGAAGAGGCAAAGCAGCAGGAAGAGGAACATACCGAGGTGGCGCAGAGGCACCAGGCCTTCTTTCATTTAATAATTGATCTATAAATTCATCGGAAGCATGGAGGTCTTTGGACGGATATATTTTTTGAATTCCAAGTGAGAAAGCCCTGTCCATATTTCTAGTTGATTCAGAATGTTTATCTTGGTCATACAATAATGCTTTTTCGGCATTTGTCTTATGACGGCGCGCATGCTTCTCTCTACTTTTAAGTTGTTGCAACGCTTCTTTTTTCCAATTCTGCAAAACATCAAAAGCTGCAGGTCTAGCCTTTTTCTTTAATAGAATTGACTCTAAATACTCAATACGAGGGATTTCGAAACTACCATTGATTGGCCACTGAAGTTCGGAGGCATGTCTGGTTTGTCTGTGCCAAATGTCATTAAATACTATACTTCCAATGCCATGCTTACAGTACATAGTACATGCCGGCGACCCCTCCTGTGGTGCTGGACAGCTAAATTCCAAGATTGTCTATAGCTGCGGAACAATGCCCTGAAGCAGGTAGACAATTTCCCAGGCATATCAAATTATTGGTGTTACCTGGTCAATAATTGTGTCTGCAGATACAATGCGCCAAATTCAAATTTTCAGGGTTGAATTAAGAGTCGGGTCACAACTCACCTGAACAAACCTAAGGAGGTCTGATCGTATTTCAAAGAATCTTACCTAACTAATCTTACCTCGTGTATGGTGATTTCGGCAAATCTGCCCGCCTCGATAAGTGGACCCTCGGCAAGATGCTGTCTCAGACCACAAGCTAATCGTCCAGGGATCTTGTCGTGCAGCGCTGCTGAGGTGTCGCGTCCCGTTCAGTGAGGCCCCTTTTTGTCACACCGTCCGATCCCGGTCCGATAGCCTGCGTCAACCTTCAACAATCCGGCATCAATCTTGAGGGTCCCTATTCGGGCACCAACTGTGAAAACAAAATTAAAATATCGAGGCTGAGTACCCCAAATGGAAATACACCGAACACGGGTTACAAAGGAACATACAAAGTACTTTATTTTATACTGAATCCAGTTACAAAAACAGAGCAAAATCAGATAGCTATCGGCCCTCAGTACAACACAACGAACTCCGGCGTGGTTCAATGTGTTCAGTGAGAGACGCTGTACATTAGAATGCATTCGCTTTTTATACACTTTGTGGGCTTAATGTCCAGGCCCACTTCGGGTTAATATTCCACTTAATACATCACCGATCTAGGGTTCGTGCCAAGTCTCAAACAACCGCATATAACTGGTTTGCGTTTAATACTTGCATCACAAAGCCTATGCAATAACTGTGTGATCTGGGATTTTTCCATGCTAGTCTTCTTAAACATTAATACAATGCGGTTAAACAAGTGTTCTATGTTCAGTATTTGAATACATTGTTTTTATAGTATACTCGTGGCTTAGTTTCTTTACTCGAGTAATCCCTTACACACAAGTCAACGAAGGACAAGGTCTCAGTTCATGACCTCAACAAGTGGCCTGCAGGCAAGTTACATATTATCTATGTACAGAGGTCAAGACGGCCATGTTGTATTTTGGAATGACATCGCCCACCATTTTAATTCACAGGGTGACTTTTACAAAGCGAATCCTAAAATGGCGGATGAACCTAAAATGGCGGCTTACATTGATTTTAAGGTCAGGACCTTGCAACACGGATTCTTTCGCAAGCGACTTTCGAGCAGCTTGGCGTAGGCCAATATACATATATTTATTGTACTAGGAGGCACGATATAATTTCTCTTTTGACAGATGAAGGGAAAATGCACTTTCCACATTTCACTGTTAAACCAGCGATAGGTTCATGGCAAAACAGGCTGCCACCAGGAACAGTGGAAGTGGATGGACATGAGAAATTTGAAGTAAAAAGAATTTAGTGTTCTAGAGTAGTAAAGTGACAGCTACAACATTGGAAGGAATATGGTATAAAGAACGTTCATGGAAACTAGTGGATTTTGTGCATATACCCAGAGTAGACTGGTTTCATAAGATGTTTCCACAGATGCCAGTCCTGCAGGGTAGTTGTCCTAGGAGGAGGGTACTTTTAGGATTAAAGAAGAAATGTGTGAATACATGGAAATGGATGTGACTGCATACAGGAAGAACTCCCTTTCAAGATGACACCCACAGATAACACATTAAGAAAATGAGACTTGGCAGAGGTACTTTCTTGATTTGGCAGAGGTACTTTCTTCAAGTTAAAGTGTAGGATTCCTTAATAACGCTTAGGAACTCCGACATGATTGCCAGACATTTGCTTCCTTCCTTGTGGCCATAGCCTCAATGGGATCATTTCCTCATTAGATTCAATCTCATTCATCTAATTTTGTCCCCCTTTTTTAGTTTGGGCTATTAGGTGGCACAGCCGAGTATAAACCGAAAGTATTGCATTGGAGTACAGATACAGAGAAATGGCATATGAGGAGGGACACAAAGCTTGAAGGTGTTGTTTGGTTATTAGCTCGCCCATTCACTGCCCATGGCCATGCCAATTCCCACCCAGTGTCTGCCCCTCCCTGCCCAAAACACATCCTTATGGGAAGCTTGGTGTATTCAAGCCTTACCATGAAACCTTGGACTCAAAGTGCCTCCCAGTGCTTTTTCAAAGCAGTCTTCTGAGAGTTAATGACTTAATTGGAATTGTGAGTACTGTACTGGTATAATGAAAATGTCTAAACCATGTCTGCCTTCAGCCACTCGATTCATAAGCACTATGTGTGTCCTTTCCTGAAGTCCTATTAAAGACATGCAATGGAAAGCCAACAGTTTCGGCTTATTTATAGGTATTAGGAATTCGCCAGGCACTGCTATTAGCTGCCCAGATACTCATACCATTTTGTATCTGCTACCATCATTGGCCTGTTAATACCACTATGGAAGTGCCTTTCCCATGCCTACACAAAAGCTCAAACTGTTGGCATTGCCAATGCTTGTTTAATTGGTGGTCTAGATCTCGGTTTTGGTTCCCCTGGTTCAGTTTAGCAGATGTTTAGTTCTGCTTATCCCTTGATCTTTCATGATTTTTCTCCTCCCTTCATTGTAACCTGTTCATTGCTCTGGCCGCTCTTCCAACCACCTACCACAGTTATCCACAATTTTTGTAGCTCTAGAGTTCATCTCACTTGTCTGGTATTACTTTACCCCACAGTGCCATTTCCGTCCCCTCCCCATTACAGTGCTTCCACCACTCCAGTATTCTATTGGAGCTGTTCTATATGTTGTGCATAGTCCTTCTTCTGTGTTTATTAGTTTAGTAGAGGTTGGTGTCCTATTCCTCCCCAACTGCTACCTTACTGCTTCCTGTAGGCTGCGAACACTAGCTTGAATCTTATTCACAGTTTGTTTTGCCTCTTCTGGAATCCTGCAGCTACCCTTTCCCCCCAATTTTGTAAATCTATTAGACTATTTTTTCTGGAAGTATACAGTTGGAATTTCAGTGCACTTATTGTTTGGATTCAGCTTTTCCATATCATGGTTCTTCCTCTCCCCTTTGGGAGAGTTTTAGTAATCCCTGCACTATGTTCCCTGCAATGGACTGGAAGCGAATAAGGGGAGTATACCAGCAACCTTTAACTTGGTAAGCCTGAGTCTGTGCTGGGTGGTTGGGGAGAAATCGGAGTCACCTAGATACGGATAGTAATTTTGTATTCTCTATATCTAGGGTTCTAGCCTTGATGACACTCCTCTCCTGTATTTTGCTTCCTGTTTCTCCAGCAGAGATTCTGCAATTTGTTTCCTTAGACTTTGAGAATCCGTGTTGGGTGAAGATGGGACTTGTCAAACAGTCATCTTCCAGAGAAACATCATCTTACAATAATGAACTTGTCACACATTCCATTACTTCATGAACTGGCTAAAGTACTTGCGCATCTACAGGCATTCATAGCGGGCACTTAAAAACTCGTGCACAGATCACATGGTACACTGTACAAAAACAACAAAATGTGCGATGTCAATACAACCCTATGGCAGAATATGACATGATACAATGAAGTCATAAACCCTCAACTGCAGCATTAATTAGAAGAGGAATTACCAATAAAGATATGCATGTGCAAATGAAAAAAGCTTTCATTGTGGGTACACTGTTTGGCTTTGCACTGATAGCTGCTATAACAGAAACAGTTGTTTTCTGTAATGCGAAGCGACATTTGCAGAAAGAAAATAATATGAACGAGTACAGAAAGAAGTGCCTGTGTTGTCCCACTCACTCATACTTCAGTGAGCGTGACTGACACATAACAAGGTTTTGCTTAACGAATCAAACTTAAGATAGCCAACCCCTCAGCAGAGTTTGTTCTGCTAACTGATCATGCAACAAGTGGCACAGCGAGTAGAGCTCTCGCTTTGACATCGGTGCAGAACTTGCCAACGCAGGTTCGAATCCCGCAGGGCCAAACTCAGCCTTTCATCCTTCCGAGGTCGATAAATGAGCAACACACACTGTGGGTAATAATAGGCAGCTCTCAAATACCTGAGGGTTCGTAGTGCTATATAAATTCCAAATTATTAGAAATCTGATTTATTGGGGGCATGGCAAGTTTTAGATTGGTCATACAGGCTTAAATTGCAGACCAACTGGCTAGACTTGGGATTCCCCACTCGCGCTATGCAAAAGGAATATTCGGTTAATTGAAGGGAGCACAAGGCTGTTGTTAACCAATATCAGGAAACTGGTTACCACAGGTTAGTGTCTGCACAGAATCAGTTCTTCAGTTCAGTTTTCATGCATATCAATTAATGTTGACAAGCAGAGAGAAATACAGAAAGCACAGAGAAGGTTCTATCCGGCCCTCGCTCTCTAAATCACGTTGCCTAGGCAGCGCCGGTGGGTCGCTTATATAAAAGTGGATAGAATAACGAGGTGAGGAGAAATACTTCAATTTGCTTTTTTATCCAAATCAAAATTATTTGAATTTCAGATGTTTGGTATCTAATCTTTTGGTAGTCTTTTTGAGACTAGTGGTGTGCAAGATTGTGGCTGGTGTGGCCCCACGGAGGGCTAGTGTTAGTCATGTAACCAAGAGCTAGGCATGTAACAAACTAAAAACAGGGTAGAGACCCCCACAGATATTTTAGCAATTATTGCTTTTTTAGCCTATACTGTTGCTGAGTGTCATAAAAAAGGAGGAAAAGGTTATCACAATAGAGCGGTTAAAATGGAATGTTGTGAAGACTCAGCAAACTAAGGGCAGATCCGTTTATTGGAGGATCTCCCTGGTGCTGAAGAACGAGAAATGCAGCAGACATCTATCCACTGTCTATCCATGTTTCGGTGTGCTTATTAATTTATGCCACCTCCTTCAGGACTGTCTTCCATCTAGATTCCGATTATCATCTGCATATGTACCATGCCCATATTAATAAGGCTTCTGTGAAGTTCTACCAAGAGCTAATTAGATGGAAGGATCTCACCTCTGTACTGGATGGATGGAGATTTTTAGGCTGCACCTGTAAAGAATTACAGGGACAGTATCACAATTACTGCAACTAATGCATATCTATATTGTAACAATGACTGTAATATTATGGAGCAATCACACATATCTCTATACTCACATTTCAGGTATGTCACTCACATGTGTGCTGCCACAGAGTTGAGGTATGGGAGATGTATGTAGCCATATCTTTGGTAAGGGGTAAAAAGGTATGCATCTGAATAAAAATATGAGACTGAATGAAAATAATATGTGGATGTTGAATTTATAAAGTTTCTTGATCAACATGAATTTCTCACGACTTTGTCAAATAATACTGAAACAGATGGTCTGGCATATGACAAACTAACATATGTGCCCAATTGTGATGACTACAGACATTGCTGACACTGTTGTTCTCACAAAGGTGCTGTTAGTGCTGATCCAGATTTGAACATTACTTTTCTTGGGGGCAATGGCACAAGCACAAGTGAAAAGTTGCAATTCCAATTGATCAGGGCTTGCCTTCAGTCTTGCCTCAATGAGAGAATGACCGCATTTGCTACGTGGGCATCATGGGTGGTTCTTCTGTTGAATTATTAGCTCAAGCCAATATGTGATGGCAAAGAAGGCTGCTTCCAAGACTTTTACTCCAACTGCCACAGGTCCTCGCTAACTGCAATAAAGGGACCACAACATTTGGCGCAATTGGCTACTCAAGCACACTGACTAGTAGAGTGACAATTATGGAATGTTTTGCCTAATATATTCCCACTTTTCACTTTCCTTAAGCGTGGTATCCAAGTTGCAGGTAAATGGCCGTGAAAGGCCAAAGTAGCTACACATTACTATGGATTCTCCGGTAAGGCCAGACAACCATCTATCTGCACATCGCAAAACAGAGACCTACAACCTCGAAAAGGAAAGTTAAGTTCTTGAGTGTAGGTTTTCAAATTGAATATCTCTCATTAAAATGTATTTTGTCTTTTCATGTCTATCAGCGCTACATTGAAAGCAAGTTGGGTATGTGTATGATTTTCGAGCCTCTGTATAGAAAAAGAATTCACCCTGAGGGGCAAGGTGAGGGAAGATTCTTGGAGGAGTTTGATTTGTAGGCTACTAGTTGAAAACTCCTGTCTTACCTGGAAGAAAGAGACCACGTAGGTTCAAGGGGTCTTCTGGCTAAGTGGCTT
The DNA here is from genome assembly GCF_040938575.1 of Ambystoma mexicanum. Lineage (NCBI taxonomy): Eukaryota > Metazoa > Chordata > Amphibia > Caudata > Ambystomatidae > Ambystoma > Ambystoma mexicanum. The sequence goes on from NC_090922.1 coordinate 350,751,274, forward strand.
TGAAGGGAAACACCTCCATCCATGTAAGACACAATGCTCCAGTTTGGGAGGGGGTCTCTGTCAAGCCTATCAAGGAGCATGAGGAGGGGTCCTATGTGAATGATGAGCCACAACTAAATTATTCTGGGACATAGAAGCAAGCTCACACATGGACACAAGCCGTAGCCCTGGAAATGCAAATCGGGATGCATTCAGAATTCACAGTCATTGGTGCACACCATATAAATACGGTAATTATTGGCATCACCTCAGCAGGCTGGAAAGTGCTGGACTATGAAAGGATATAACTCCTACTTCCCAACTCCCCCAGAAGGAATGAGCTATTCAATAGCTCTGTCCCACTAGCGCACAAAAGCCACTCAACACTCTTGCGGCACTGTATCCATAACTAAATGAAATACATGAGTCCTTCAGGTGCCATAAATCAATGGTGGTTTGAGGAACCACTGGGGAAGGGTGGATACCCTAATGTATTTGGAACTGTGATATTTTCGGTCTGTTATTGTACATCTTCCTGATCTATTAAACCTTTATTTTGGAGATTGTTTTATATTAATGAGGGCACTTCAACTTTTAACATGGGGTGTAGTTACCCGTAATCCTTATATAATAGACATTTACAGCCCGCTGCGGTGATGGCAATGATTACTGTATTAATATGATTTGCACGAATGACTGAGTCATAATGACTATGTGCTTCTGTTTTGTAGGGGAATACGCTGAAGATGGCTTTTCTTTTTGTGTGGAACTCCTTCATTCTGGGACAAACAAAAAAATGTATTAGAGTTATAATGAGGTGAAGCGGTAGACATGCACACATCATTTTCACCTAATTTACTTATCTTGCTCGTTGATGATGTCTGAGGGAGGGGAAAGGGAGTGCAATGTCTTTTGATATCATAGCCTCCAAAACGAAGATGAGCTGATCCAAGACAGCTAGGCAGTTTGTGAGAGGATCATTCTGACTGTAATTAGTCGTTGGTGTAATTTGATATGACTTTCTTTAGCTCTCATTCAGGTCGACCCCTATTCTGAAGCTGCACAGTTGCTGTAAGGGTGGCATGATGGCCTAATACAGTGTCTGGTCAACCAGTGCATGGTACGCTTGCAAATGTTACTTAGATGAAATGTTTGTGTTTTCAACTTATTCCCCTACAAAAACAGAAGCAATCGTTATTGGTGCAATTAACCTGAGGTAGTGCAGGGCATCATTTCCTGGTGTGTGCCAGCCACCAAAATCCACTGAACTGTCTCCAAGTCAAGCTATGTCAACCCACTTTACAAAGTCCAGTACTCACTGTGATGAAATAGTTTGCAAAAAAACCTCTAGAGAGACCGCATTGCATTCACAGGGATTATTTGCAAGGATCTGCTGAAGGCTCAGCAGGAACAAGGAAGGGCACAGCTCAGTACACTCAGTAGCATGACAAGAACATGTTTCAATGCAAAGGTATGGGAATAATCTGTAATCTAGAAGTGCTCGGCACCGGAAGTTGAGCAATCTTCCAAATGATAGCTTGCCCGAGGTGGGCCCCCTCAGTGAGTGAGAGACTGCCCTTGTTCCCTGCTGCTCTCATGATATTTCAACAATGAGGTGCAAGGCAAATATATATTTGTGAAAGGCGCAGCCCAGGTGTGAATTTCATTATTATAGTTCCAGTGCACAAATCAAAGAAAGATACCATAGAAATGGTGTGCTGGTTGCAACAGTCATGAAAGCTTTTGCCGATCCTTATCAAGGCGCATCATCCACTTCCTGCCCTGCCAGCATCACCAGCAAGTGCCATTCATCATTCACATTCATGCTGATGGTGGCTCGATTCACATAAAATGACAGAAACATTCTGGTGATCACCATCAAGTCACAAAAGCCCAGCTACCTGGCCCAGTGGAAACAGCATGTTCTATCTTCAATGGGTCTCTACAACTGATAACTCTCCTAGGTCTTTGTCAAAGATAAGAGATCTTGAAGTCATATGCGTTGGGAACCTCCCTTTTGTTACTCAAGTGGGCTCAAAAAAATAAAATTGCATTCAACTACTTGCAGTTGATTTGTCAGATCTGCGAGACACTTGCATTACAGGGTTTTGTGACATAGTTCCCACACTGTCAGGAAGTCACCATGATAACAGCCAGCAGGAACCAATCAACTTCAGCGAATCATTCAATACTGTGAGCCTACTGCAGGGATAGTTAACGCACTACCAACCTTAACAGAAGTCCACCAACCTACAACAGTCACAAGATACCCACAACAACAGCAATGTCTTGATACAAGAAGGACAAATGAACAAGCCTGGAGAACAGAGCAAGAAAGGGAAACAACACCACACCTCCACCGAAGGAAATGAACTACCAATCAGAATACTCAACCCCTCTAAATCAACATCAACCACCCTCAAACAAACTATATATCCAGACTAGGAAGAGACCAAAAACATCAGCCATTGCTTGCTAAACCCTCTATCTAGAAACTAGCCAGATCAGATATCAAACAGTTCACTAAAATGGATGCAGATGAGGCCTGAGAACCCCCACTATCCCACTCAGAACAAACTACTGATGTTAACACGCAGAACCCTGCAATGGAGAAAATACCCACCAGAAGTCACTAAAATGAACCAGAGCAAACCTGCAATTCTCTGCCAAAAACACCTTGTTTACAATGAGATGAGAGATTGTAAAACATGCCACTCAAATAATCAAGCACCCTACTACAATGATACAAAACAGAGAGACCCATCACAGAACCTTTTACAGCTCCTCAGCAAAGGGACAGAGGATCTATCCACACACCCAAGAATCGCAGCATCACTGAACTGATAGACAAAGAATCCAAGCATCCCACTACCACTGGACTACCGGAAAGAACACTCAAATGCGAATCATCTAAATCACACATACTACACTTCAGCCTGCTCAATGTACGATCCATGGCTAAGCACAAAACGTAAATCTGTGACTTCCTTAGTGAAGGTGCAACCCTTTTCCTCACCTAAACATGTCTATCAGACAACTACAAAGTAATCATCCATGAAGCCATACCCAACAACTACAAACTGATACAATTTAGCAGAAAAGGCAGAAAAGGACAAGGAGTCGCCAGGTCACACAGAAACCACTTTACCTCCACATTTTTACCTTCAACAGACATAGAAGTCTGTGAATCACTATTTATCAACCTCAAACTCAACAAACAAATCAACCTACTCTTCCTTAATATATACAGACCACTCATCTATAACCCTGACTTTGCCACAAAACTCAATGATGCCGTAGCCAACCTAAAAATAAACCATGACAACTTCATTGTGCTAGGAGATTTTAACATTTGTGTTGAAAGAGAAAAAGAAACCACAACTAACTCCCTCAGCATCAAGCTAGAAACTCTCCATCCCAAATAAATGTTGAACGGGCCCACTCACAGAGCTAGACACACCATTGATGCAATTTTCTGCAGGCATGGACTCTTGACTCCCCACTGGTACCAATCATTTTGAGCGAGCATTATATGTTCTCATTAACTGTCAAAACCCCAGGCTGCATAACACCCACAAACACAAAGCATCTGCCGACTAAGAAAAGAAACTGGAAAAGACGAAGGGCCTCATCACGTGTTGGGAGGTATCCTGGCGGTATTAAAGTACACAATACAGATTTGCAAAAAATTGGTTTCAGGTCCTTGCTGATGCTCGTCACGCAACTTTGTTTTTAATGTAGTTCAGCACTTCACGCTGCAGCCACAAGCAGAATATCTTTTCCCATTCAAACCTATGGCTAGACATTTCTCCTTTCTGAGGGCCAGGCCCATTGCCCAGGCACCAAAGTTATAGTACTGTGCTGTGTACTTACATTTTAAAACTTTCAAAAAAATAAAACACAGGACAGATTTGCAAAACCATGCTTTCAAGTTCTTCCTGATGCTCCTTTTGCATATTTGCTGCAATCCCGTCCAGCACTTCAGTCTGTAGCCACAAGAAGAATGTAGTTCCCATTCAAACCTATCCCAATTTCGAAAATCTTTATCACATAGCTGGTGCCTGGTGGCCATGCCTACTTTAACCCCATACCCAGTCCCTCAGTGTCATGGCCACTAGCCAGATTTTTCCAGATAATCTGGCCATTGCCCATGGCCACAGGCTATACCACAGTCACCACAGATGAAATTACTATTTTTAGTACCTATGTCATAACACTTTTCAAAAAATAAAACATGTACACATTTGCAAAACCATGATTTTGAGTCCTTGCCAATGCTCCTTGCACAGGTTTGCTGCAAATCCGTCCATGTTTTCGTTTTCAATAAGTGTCACAAAATATACGTACAAAAAATAGTCATATTACCTACAATATCTTGGCAAAATCCATTGTACCTACTCTATGACACTTTTCCGAAAAATAAAACATGCACACATTTGAAAATCATGCTTTCGGATCCTTAGCAATGCTCCTTGCACAGGCTTGGTGCAAATTCCTCCATGTTTCATTTTTTACAAGTGTCAAAAAATAGTCACATAACCCAGCCAAAATCCATTCAGAATTTGCACAGACATTCAAGGTTGGGTTTATAATCCTTCTGCTAACTTCTGCAAATTCATCAAACGGCAACAAAGTTATAAGCCATCTAAAAATGTTGGGAGCACCCTCTAATTTTGCCCCCTCTTGACAAAATCCCACCAAACTTTGCAAACACATTGCAGTCTGGGTCTATAATCTGTTTGCAAACTTTTGTGCAGATTTGTCAAACACCACCAAATGTATAAGCCTTTCAAATATCTTTGGACACCCCTCTAATTTTGTCCCCTCTTGGCGAAACACCATCAAACTTTGCAGAACCATTCAGGGTTATGCCTAAAATAGTATTGCACAATGTCATGCAGTTTTATTGAGTGGCACCAAAGTTATAAGCCATTCAAAAACTCCCTTTCACCGACTCTATTATGCAGAAATATGCATGGAAGCCCCCAAACATCTGGAATGTCCGTGAACCTCACAAAATCCCCTGAACACCTGAGAAATTCGCGGACTACGTAGAAGAAAAAGCAATCGATTTTTGGCTTTTTAATGACCATATGCCATCCCATCCTCATCACTCCTCACCTCCCCTGCATAGTTTCATTGGTTTGACAAGTGCATTGTTGTGTTTTTAATATGTTTTTACCACGATGTCTGCAGACTATGGGCGTTGTTTGTGAATCCAACATGGCTATTGCAGGCCCTGTAATGTGAGCAGCGTGTGATGCATACAGTACTTGTTATACAATACCCTGTATCTTGGCAAGCAGTCATTTCTTTTTTCATCCTTACCAATATCCGTAATCCTACTGAAGATCTTTTTTAGAACAGGACCATGGGGAATGGGAGATGGAACCGAGAATAACAAGACTCATTGCCAATCTGTCCACCTATAACCCCACTATAGAAGAAACAGCTATCTTTAACAAGGGGTTGGGGTATGTTTCCATGAATAAACCCAATAGTTTTCAATTCAGAATATAATTTAAACAGTTTATGCGGAAAATACACCTTCAACAATTGTTTGATAATGAAACCCTTCCAAACGAATCTGGACTTAGGTCCCTGTCAGACTTCACACTCCCAGCATGCAGCCACAGTGCAGAGGTACTGGTGTTCGAACAAAAAGAGTTCTGGCAGACTTGGAGAAAATGGAAAAAAATGAGAAAAGACAATTTCAGAACATTTACAAAAAGGAAAGAGATGCCATCTACTCCTTGACAAATAACAATATTATAATACGCAAAACGGACAAGGGTGGAAGGAAGAATAGGGATTACAAAGTCAAGAAATGTATGAGACAACTTAATGACGAAACCTGCTACCTTTATTGGAAACAGATCCGACCGATAGACTCCAATGCCTGATAAAAACAAAAAGCCCTCAACATAGGATGGGTGTGTAAACAAGAGGCAATGTTCCTGATTAAAGAAAAACCGACGGTCCCCCAGTTTTATATTCTTCTGAAAATTCACAAGAGCCTAGTCGAACCACCAGGAAGACCCATAGTCTCTGTCATTAACTCATTGCTTGAACCACTTTCTATATTCGCAGATGTGTATCTAAGACCTCCGATAACACAAATGAAACCTTACAATACAAGACACCACGGCAGTCATCCAGATGATAGAAGGATTGGAATTCGACACAACACAGGACAGATAAGTGATCCTGGACATTGTTTCATGGTACACCATGATTCCACAAGCTAACACTTTAGAAATGCTGGACGAATTGTTATACCTCAAACACACTCCACATAGCACACCAAATTCATTCGTAGTATGGTGCGTAGAAATGAATCTCACTGAGAACAATTTCAGGTTTTTAGACACATTTGGCCTCATTACGAGTATGGAGGTAGCCATGCCGCTGAAAGCAGCATGGCTATCCCCATACAGGGTACCAGGTCCGGGTCCCGCAAAAGGGGACTTACCAGGCCATTCTGACCTTGGAGGGCCCGGTAAATCTCTTTCGCGGGACCCGGACCCGGTACATCCCCATTCCCATTTGAGCCCCTATAAAGGCTCAATGGGAATGGGGAGGATGCTAACGACGGGCCTGTTGATGACGGGCCCGTTGTTCGCATCCTGGACTGCTAGTGGGACCCGCTAAGGATGCCTGGTATGACCAAGCGTTCCTTAGCAGGATCCGCAGCAGTCCTCGTCATAGGGTGGCCCGTAATGAACGGTGCCAGTCCCTTACCAGCACCATTCATTATGTGGCTGGCAGGGTTCTAATGAGGCCCATTGTATCGCCAAATCCAGGGTACTGCAGTGGGAGCAATGGTAGCTCTGAGTGTAGTCAACCTTTATGTGGAGATGTTGGAAGAAACAAAAATCTTCACCGACAACAATCCATACAAAAATGAAATAAAATTGTGGAAAAGACATATTGACAACTATGTTTTGATATGGTCTGGTAACAACAAAACTGAAATTAATGACTTCATCAAATGGTTGAATAATCAAGACAGATGGCCAAAATTCACAACGACCTGCGTCAAATCCCACATAAACTTCCTTGACATTACCATCTATGCAGAAGTAAAAAACAAAAAGACTGGCTGTAAAACCATTTCATAAAGAAACAGACAAAAACTCTCTGCTCAAATTTGACAGCTTCATCCATGACATGCCTTTTGGACAATCTCCCCCCTGAGTTCCTCAGCCTGAGATGAAACAGTTCCATGATAGCAGATTATCAACAGGCAAAGATCTTAAAGTAGAAACTGATGGGAAGAGGTTACCCAAAACAACTTTAAAAGAAAATCCTGCAAAAGGGCAAAGAACAATAATAGAGCAGCAATTCTAGAATATGGTGGGAAAAGACAGAAACAGAAAAATTGGTATTTGTCAGTACCTATTGGGATTGGTGAATGAAATATCCAAATCCATCATGAAGAATTGGAAAATCTTACAAGAAGGGAAATCATCTATGGGACCACCAATCATGCCTTCAAACTAAGTAGAAATTTGAAACACCAAGTTATGAAACATTATATACGCCTTATATACGCCCAAAAATGCAGAAACAACTGAGCCTACCCGCAGTGTGGGGATGGACCCTAGGAGAGGACATGCACCTTGTGGGAAGTGCAAATGTTGCTCTGCCACACAAAGATCAAAGAAAGTGGAGATAAGCATAAAAACAAAATGGCAACAGAACGCGTTTACGAATTGCAACATAGAGATGGTTGTCTATGCAATCTGGTGCCCATGCCCTCTCTTATATATAGGCAAAACTATAAGAAGTGTGAAACCACAGATCAGTGAACATAAAAGTTGCATCCACAACTGATTAATTGAAGCACAGATAGTAGCCCCTTTTTTAGCTAAAAAGCATGGCATGTGATAACTTAAAATGGACAGTGTTGTACAAACATACTTTCCTAATGAATTGCAACCAAGTGGGTCTGAATGAAAACATAGAATGGCACAGGTTTCAAAACGCAGAGTCTTCATTAATGGACAATGAGGACGGCTATTGAATGCACGCTGTGTGTAAACTTGGGCGAGCCTATTGAGGATGAATGATAACAATAGGAACACTACGCATTGTGAACTAGCTGCAAGAGGTGTCAGCCCCATGGGCTTAGGTACCTGCACTGAGGGTGTGAGAAATCTCCACTTTCGATGGCGCTGAATGGTCCACACATGACAGTTACATTTGAAATTCAAGTGAGATGTGCTACATACTAAGGCCCTAAAAACTGTGTGTTAGTGTTCCCCCTGCTAGGAATGTGGTAAATTATAAATACAGATGCAGTATGTGATAGTGACAATGGATGTAAGCGGAGAGGCACAAGTACAAAGTAAATGCAGGAACGTGCTCGAGTGAATATTTTCGCAATACATATCACAGTTATACAGCCTTGTGACCCACATTTAATCTACCACTTATAAGAACCAGGTAGCCTACGTGTGGCCTGGGCACCATTGCAAAGTACTGGGTGTACATGCATTCTAAGATGGCGCCTGCATTTTACAAACATGTAAGAGTAAGGATTTCCCTCTCACATGTGACTAGGGTTCCCTTGGCAAACTGTTGTACATCAATGCACTGTAAGCCTGCAACATCCACCAGATTGCAGCAGCTACAGCACAGAATGCACTGAACAGGCACAGATCAGCTACACGTGTGCACGTCAACAGTGTTGAGGGACACTGATGACATTTTAACAAACATATCAGGTAGCAAGACAGTGCGATTGACTGCGGAAATTGTGACTTTTTATAGATGTTTTATGTCACAGCACGGATGGCAGACGAGCAGTCATATCCTCCGCTGGTTGCCCTATCTGTTCCATACAACAGGATAGGAGTGTGTAGCTCCCTTCAGGTAAGTAATGAAGTAGAAGGGACTTGAGCTGACTGTGTACCAAATACAGCCAGCCAGGGTTTGGTGCTAGCCTGTTACAGTGATGTTATCGTTGTTTGTTACAGCTCCTGTAAAACTATCCACAGAGTAACTGGGAAGTAACAAAGGATAACCAGGCAGATGTGTAAGTAACCGAGCTAACGTAGTACACAGTTAAATATTAAACTGACAGAACATTGAGCTCATGATTCCTGATTTTCTGTGTCATAGGTACTACTGGACTACTGGACTGCTACTAACAACTGGCAAAGTACCGATCTGCATTGGAAGGCTAACTTAAAGTGCTAGACTGGTAAAGCAGGACATGACTTATGATGATCAGGCTTTAAAATAGCAAAATGTTTGGGAACCTGAAACCAACCCTAGAAGGGGTGCAGTAACTAGAATTGTACCCCATTGTAGGGGCAATAGATTGTAATGCTCTGATGAGCACAGAGCTTTAACTACCTTCAAATCAAATAGATGACAGGTGAATAGTTGGATCACCAAATCTTATACCAAGGTGCCTGAGTTGGTTGAGATAATTCAAGCCCCTGATAAAGTTCCACAGATTAATTCTGAGAAATAGGAACTAAACATGTTATGCAGATTGAGTCGAGTAGTGTCTCTATTGGTTTTAATATCAGGTTTCATCATTGTTTGCACATTGAGAGTTTGGGTGTTTACAGGTACTACAGGTCATAATAGCACGGGAACACTTTATTCTTGCACTTTGCACTTTATGGTCTTTATACTGTAAAGTTTTGTATGTATTTAATTGTATGTGATGTAGGTTGTTTTAACCTCTGTATGTAATAAACAATTAAGAACATATCTAGCTCAGGTCAATTTTTATCCTACTAGCACCAGCAGTGCAGGAAGGTTTGTTATATGTTAAGGTTGTTCTATCAGGGATAATCATCCTGCTGATTTACCAAACCCCCTGGTGCCTCCCATAGTATGTTATAGTAAAGGCAAACTAACCACGCTTCACCACTCTCTCGGCTATGTAAAGCTAAAAGCAAATCTCACTTCCGATCTGTGAGATAATGAACATCTCTCATTATCCACCATCATGCCAAATAGGCACTAAATGTCTTTTGTAAGATGGTGATAGTCATATGCCATGGTGAGCTTTAAGTTATATATGCTTTCTGAGAGTCATAGTCTTGGCATTGGTAGTGTAGAGGTTTGAACATTCACCCTGAAAAAGAAAACAGCGTGTGAGATAGTTTCAAATCTCTCCTTCAATGCATTTATTATCCTTTACTCTTATGGATGGAAATGGCATTTGATGCTCTCCAATTAAAACAAGATAATGATTATATGATTGCTTAAACAAAATATAATTTTCTTTCTCAAAAAAAGGCTTGCTCGGCTATTTATTTTCTATTTATTTTATTCCTGCTTTACAATGGACTACAATTAACACACAATTCCTGATTGGAATGTGTGCTACTATTTACTGAGAAATTCAAAGGAAAATGCAATGCATTCAGTCATACAAGCCCCATAATGCATGTGTCAGAGTGATAAAAACCAAAACCGGAGACCCATCGCGTAGTACCACCAAATAAAAAATAATAAAACGCATATTAGAAAATCCCTTTTATTCTACCATTCATCAGTCATTTCATGTAATGTACAATTATATAAAATAATAATTCTTTGTGCATCATTGATGTCTTTTTAGTGCTTCCAAGTGGCACCATTACTGCATATCGATTTGCCTGTTGTGTCACCCTCACCTGCTGTTGACTCTAACCCTCTGCAAAGGTCATCACTTCCTCCACTACCACCCCTGCCTGCAGAGCTCTTCAATAGATTTCACTGAAGCCTTTGATTCTGCTGAGCAATACTTTTACTTCATTGATATGCAAATTCAGCCTATACTGGCTTGTGGGAGGAGAGGATAGATTACTAGTACCTAACTACGCATTTACAGTGTTCATAAAGATGAAAATTGATGAAGTTGAGTGAAGCATTTTTTATGGAGATGAAGGGCTACATCATCATTGGTCTACACGCTGCATGCCTTGCATTCTCATTTCTCTTAGGAGTTTCTCTTCTGCACCTGGGCTATCCAGGCAGCCTGGGTAGCCCGACAGGTCCGTTCTGTCAACATCCTGGGTGGTGGTGTACCCAGGTTTTCAACTGCCAGGCGCTCTGGGTGTTCAACCACCATACACCTTCCGGGGCTATCTGTCCCTCTATTCTCACCCTGGGTGCTGAGTGACCACACTCACTCTATCCAGTCACCTTGGCTCTCCTTTGCCAGCAGAGGATCTCTTTCTTGTCCTTTGTGTCTTTTAACCTTCTGGCACCTATTCTGTACCCTTCTTGTCCACTGGGTGATGGAACAACATGTGTGGGACAGTGGGTTGCCCCTTCCTTTCTCCTCTCCTCTGTTCCTTCCTCCTGCACCCCGTAACAGACTAATAGCTCCTCAACCCTACTCACAGGTACCTTGTTACTGCTTCCTCCGCCTGGGTCCTCACCAAGACCAACTCATCACCAGCTGTTATGGTTGGAAGATGTAGACTGGGTGGTGGGTGCCAGTGGGCTCCTCTCTAAGATTCCTGATCTCCTAATATACCTATGTACTGATGACAACTGATCTGAAGATGTAACTAATTAAAGAAACCTTAATCATCTTACCTGCTGCCTCCAGAGTCATACACCTCCATAACACCATTCATTTATGGATTGTATTTGTGTATATTCACTCATCTGACGACTCTGAAATGCTGTTTGCATCTGATTGCTTCCCAAATAAAGATGGGTTAAAGGGCATATATTGATGAAAGATGGATGAGCTGAAGTAATATTCAAATGTAGACCAATGATGATGTAGCCCTTCTACCGTTTGAGTGCCATACCAGATTTGCTCATGTAAAAGGGACTGAACATGGGAACATATTTGAATGCCATCTAATGACGACATTCTCTGAACTCAACTGATTCTCCTCTGCCCACTGTGCCCTGCTCAAATTTGCATGACAGGTGTCAAGTATCTACAGTCTAGTTTGCAGTTATTGATAAAGACTTGGCTTCATGGGGGCAGGTCCAGTAAATTGACCAGTAAATACAAACAGGGCAGTAATTAAGCAATATGCCCAAGCATGACTCATTAATTCCCCCGCCCCATCTTGGGGCTTATTGCTATTAGTATCCCGGGTGTATTTCCCGGGATACTAATAGTTCGGGCATCAGCAGTTTAGAAACTCAGCTTACCATCTGTGATGATTTTTGTCATCACATTCGGAAGCTGGAGTTTCTGATGAGAGAATGGAATGGTGCCATTCTCATAGGCACTGTATGATAACGGTGGCCATGTTGGGAGAGGGCATGCTACATGCATTGTATGGGAATACAATGGAAATTGTGCAGACGTTTTTCCATTGTATTCCTGTACAATGTATATGACTAAAATAAAGATGAAAAAAATGGTGCAAGTGAATTTAAATTGAATAAAATATAGAGAGGATATGCTACATTTATTGTAAGGGAGTACAATGGGAAATGTGCTGACTCTTTTCCATTGTATTACTGTACAATGTATATGAGAGTAACAATATTGAAAAAAAAAGCTGCAAGTGAAATTAAAATAAAAGAAAATACGGAGGGGATGCTACATGCATTGTATGGGAATACAAAGGAAAATGTACTGACTCTTTTCCCTTGTATTTCAATTCAATGTATATGAGAGAAAACGAGGCTGAAAAAAAGCTGCATGGGAAATTAAAGTGAAGAAAATGTCTTGCAACAATGTGTGTACCATTGAGGTTCATTGGATGGCATTTAACAAGGTGCAGAGGTAAACAACGTGGAAAAACATTGGGGGTAAGTATTTAATATGCTTAAGAAAAACAAAAGAACAGAGAACAAATTATGCAAGGGAAAGGCATTTAGTGTGAATTAATTAGAAATGTCCCTAGAAAAGATAAGGAACGATTTGCAAATTGAGGACAGTTATTAGAGTCGGAAAAAGTTTTAGACAAGGTGACAGACGAAGCAGAGGAGGAACAGGGTGTGACGTTGGAGGTAGAAGGCAAAGTGTTTAAAGTAGGCACATCAGATTGATTTATGGGAGGAGAAAGTTTGACTGCGCCATGGTGCAGGATGGAAGACCAATGAATTATTTTGTTAGCTTTTGATTGGCAAAAACTTTCAGTGGAGGCAGCATTGCGATGTCCACTGACAGCCATTATTTGTCGGGATTCTAGTCCACCATTTGAAAGAAGCTGAAATGCAGTGGCACAAATAGAGTGATCGATGTACATGTCGTTTAGGTGTGCACGTGGATTTATTTTGGGCATGAGGATTCCTAGAATATTTTTGCCTTAAGGCCGATTTGTGTACCAGATGTTTTCTGTTGCAAGCGCCTCCTTTTTGAGACGACAGGGTGACACAAAGAAGCATGGAGCATCTGGAGGTAGCTTCGACATGCATTGAAGAAGTGAATTTACTGGACAGCCAGCTTGATGTGGAATAGGATACATGATCACTGCAGTGTCTTTCCAAAACCAAAGTTAGTTTTTGATTAGTTCATGGAAGGTGAGGCTGGCATATTGTTTGCCATTTTCATCAGTAATCACATTGAAAGCATTGGCGGGCAATAGTCTGAGTCCTTCTCGGACACGGCGGGTAAAATGGATCTGTATATCGAACCACAGTTTAAATTGTAGAGTATCAGGATAGTTGATGTTACAGACTCCAGAAGATGGCAAATTTAAAAGGTCAATGTGAGAAATTGCTGCTTTATGCAGAACAAGGGCATTTCTGGCACGTCTTAGACGTTTAATAATGCTTTCAAACACATTATTAGCACTGAGGAAATCTTGGTTATGCATTATGTTTAGACTGCGACTAAACAGGTAATAATTCAGATGTTGGTTGATGCCAGAACAGAGCAAAATCAGGCTTTGGGGCTGGTATTCGGTACCTGACACAGTACATACATCGGCATAAAAATGACAGGGAAGGTTTGATAAAAGTAGGAATAGATTATTTTTCAAATGTTTGTGAGTATCATTTTTCAAGTAGCCAACTTTTAAAAGTTTCCACATCCCATTTGGTGGCAAATTGAGTTTTGTCTTCTGCCTCGTTTAATACAATTGAATCTAACTCATTGCTGGCCACAGTAGCATGGCTTCTCAAACTACATTTTTTTTTAAACTACAAAATAATATGCCCGCCATCCACGTAGTCCCTTCTCTCTTTGAATAGCGGCAATTGCACAATGGGGAAGTACCAGAACTCTGAATGCTCCAGGTGCCAGTGAGGGACAAGGAAGTGGCAGGTAAGTGGGGGAGGGGTGCGGGCGGCTGTGGGGAAGGGAGGTGGAAATTGGAGGTGGGGGTGTGAGGAAGCACATGCATGCTGTCCGGCAGTAAAAATAGCAACCTCTCGCTTCTGAGGAGGCTGCGAACATTGACTTTATCATGAGGTAAAACCATCGTTCTAAGCTTCCTGATTGACTGGGAGGCCCCCTAACTCCCTTACCAGGGTGCTAAATTGTATTAGTAACCCGGCGAGAGACAATCTGAATGCAACAAGCATTCTGATTGGCTCTCGCCGGATCCCTACCTGGCCGGGAATTCCTCTGTCAGGTTTCCACGGCCTTTGTCCCTGGTGGGGGGCGTGGCAACCCCTCAGCCAATGAGGAGGCTCGAAGCAGGGCCATCCCTGCTCTGACCCTACCCCTGGTTGAGAGGCTGCCTTCGCCCCCCACCGGGGGGCGAACTTACCTTCTTGGTCCTGCGTCCCTGGCGGGGTACGAGGGAAGCCTCCAGCCGTGTGGAGACTTGGAGCGGGGCCATCCCCGCTCTGCGCCTCCACACGGCTGGGGGCTCCCCTCGTCCCCCGCCTGGGACGCAGGTACTTTTTTTTTTCCCTCTTCCCCCCGTTCCACTCCCGCCCTCCCAACCCCATTTACCTTCTTTTTGATCCTTTTTCGGGAGCGGACGCGCTGGGAACACTTGTGTTCCCAGCGCGTCCGCTCCCGATGGCCGCCTTGGAAAGGGAAAACAGACTCCGTTTTCCTTTTCCACGGCGGCGGCCATTTTCATTTTTTTTTTGCGGGCCGGGGTACTAATAGCAATAGAACCCTCACTTCGAGGCATTATCGACTCTGGTAATGCCACAGGGCCTTCGGTAAGGCCCCCGACGCTCGGGTTCTATTGCTTAAATAAAGTTTGGATGTGAGAGTATGTATTCTTGAATCTCTTACCAGGGTGCTAAGTTGTAATAAAGTTTGGATGTGAGAGTATGTATTCTTGAATCTGTGTATTGTAAAAGATTAAGAATAGAAAGAAGAGGTAAGGAGAAGCCACAAGTTATATAATGTGGGAAAATGGTGGAGTATAAGGTATAGTTTCATGGTAGATATGAGGCGGAAAATGGCAAACTATGGAATACTAGTGCAGTGCTTAAGGGAGCAGACATGAAGGGGGCCAGGTTCCTGGGTGTGGCTTCTTAGCACCTGATGATAACTGGGTGAGTGAGGGACAGAAGTTATATGCAGCTCTCCTATGGAATTGTCCTTTTGGAAGGTATCATGCATCATTTTACTATTGGAATGAACTACTTGGGGTGGCAGTAACACAAATACAGAGGAGACAGATGATTTAGAATCCTGTGGAGAGGAGATGCTTTTTCCTGAAGGTCAGGCAAGCACCCTGCACTCCATGGCTCACTTGTTTCATAGCACTTGAAACCAAAAGCATTTGTTTCCATTGCCCCTTTAGCAAAGGAAGGCATCCTCAGCTGCATTTTCTTCTCTGAGCACATGAAATGAGGGAAGTCATCATTATTCATCTTATTTAGGTTACAAACCCTTACGGGTGGGGGCATTACTGAGTCAGGCACATTTGCGGCTTCACATTATCCCCGGGGCATTACCAGACCCATTAATTCCCCCACCCAGAGGAATTTATTGCTATTAGTATTCCAGCATACTTTTGCGGGATGCAAATATTTTTTTTGACATTAAGAAATGGCGAGTTTGCCGTTTCTCAATTTAGGAAAACTACAAAACAAGATGGCCACCATGGACAAGTTAAAAGGAAACTACACTAGTCCCTTCTGACTTTCAATGGTGACCATTCCCATGGCTGGGTAAATATCAGAACATAGATCATTCGAGGAGCTGGTGAGGGATGAGGAATCGGCAGGTAAGTGGGGTGGTTTAGGTCTACTTGGTTGAAAATATTTGACCTTTTCACATTTGACTACATTTTTTGGGGTCGTTTTTTGGTTCAAAATGCAGGGGGAGACCCCCACTAGCCCCCACTCCCTATTCCCTTCCTCCCTCCCCTTATATATATTTAATTACATTTGATCGAATTTTGACCAAAAAAAGATTAACAAAATTCTGTCAAAAGTAAAAGGTCAAATGTTTTTCGAACAAGTAGGCTAATACCAGTGGGATGGGTGTGGGAGGGGAGTGGGCGAGGGCAGTGGACATTGAGGGTGAGGATTGAGGGATCCCAGGGGAGCCCTCACCTGCTGCCTGAAGGGAAGATGGAAGCCTCCTGCTTCTGAAGAGGCCCAGAATGGGGACTTTACCTTTCCTAGCTTCCTGATTAGCTGGGAACCACCTTGAGCCCTCCACTGGGGTGCTAATTAAGCAATAAACCCTCATGGGTGGGGGATTTACAAGGCCAGGTAATGCACAGGCCAGTTAAATGCTTGAGTGAAGCTAGGGATTTAACATTAGCCCTGGAATTACCTACTCCGTTAAACCCCCCTGCCCAGAGTGGTTTATTGGTATTAGCATCCCAGCATGTTATACCAGGATGCTAGTAGAAGTTGAGAAACAGCGTGTTTTCCATTTTTCAACTTGAAAAAAACTACAAACCAAGATGACCACCGTCAATCAGGGAGCAGGGAACTACAAGTAGTCACTTCTCCCTTTCCATGGTGGCCATTGCTGCGATGGAGATGCTTCAGGAACACTGAGTGTTCCCACTGCTGAAGAGGAACAAAGTAGCACAAGCTGAAGGGGGTTGAGGGTGGGGATGGGTAAGGGATGTGGAAATTGGGGTTGGAGAAGGGGGGAGGAGGACAAGAGACAGGGGCGCACTTCCCTGATTTCCGGCGGGGTAGATGGCAGCCTCCCGCTTTAGAGGAGGCTCAGAGTAGGGGCTTTACCATGAGTCAAAGACCCTGTTCAGAGCCTCATAACTGGCTGCGAGGCCGCCACTCCTCCATGCCAGGTGCTAATTTTCAACAAATTAAAGCTGACCATGTAATATATAGATAGGAATCAAGCCCTGTTTAAAATATATTTTTAGTATGTCTGCAAATCTGAACATGCAATATATGTTTGGCCTTTTCCTTTCTCCTTCTCCCTCCAGACCACGTGATTACTTAAATGCCTTATATTGTATGACTAACGTGAAGGAAGTGTATTCATACTCAGTGAAAACACATAACTAAAAAAAGTCATGAAAAAAATAGAAAAAAGCACAAAGTTAGTTGATAAAGGGGAAACAATTGCCTGTTAGGCATTTGCAGACAATATGTGCATATTCTCACAGTTATGAGTTTCACACTTTTTTGGGTCAATTTGGAGGCAGTGCCTTTCTGAACCAAGTCACGCGACGTATGCACAGCATGCATTTCAAATGTCGCCTAGGTCTTCAAAAAATGAAAAGCATGTCATAAAGGAGGAAAGATGCGAGATTAAATGAGCCAGTCGTTTGCCAAATTCACCCGCAACTATTGCCCTCTTTCCCTTCGCGGAGATGAAAGGCGCGGAAGCATAATTATAGGGGCGGATCTGTCTGCGCTCTGACTCCAGCCAGAAGCAGAAGACCGACGTCTCCAAGCCCGATGGCCCCATTAAACAGTGTCTGTCCGCCGAAAGAACTGAGGGACTCTGTGCACATCGCTGATTGCTCGGGCAAAAGGAGGCTCTGTTTAGCGTGCAGAATTGTGGGGTTGATCTGTTTAATTTGCGATGAAATAATGAATAAAGCCTTTGTTTCAACACTTCAATGCAGCCATGACTTCAGAACAAGAAAACATTACTTCCTTCACTCCTCCTCCCCAACCCCATGGTAATTAAAACTGTTGAAAACTTAGGCCTGTTTGTGTTCTTGCTGTTGTTACCAAGTTGTGGCATCAATTCAAATGGCACTGACTTCAAAGGGCCACGATGCCAAAGACATTCTACTTGATTGGCTTCAAGCACAATGATCTTAAAGCAACTGTCGTTTTAAAAAAATAAAAATAAATAAACTTCCTTGCACCAATATGCTATTGTATAAATATATTTAGGAAAGCACAATTTCACCATTGTGCCTCAGGCACACGAGTGGCAGGAACTACCTCAGGATTGAGGCTTGCAAATATACTCTTAATTAAAGATGTACCCATGATTAATCCATGATAATTCAAAAGTCACAGTCAATGAACAAAGAATTTAACTGCTTCAAAAGCCTGTGGTCCAAATGCACAAAAAATTGCGTTTGCGGGTGTGAAGTGTGCCAACTGTAATTAGCAACGTTTTCTGGGCGAAACCGGGTTTGCGGATAGAAAAAAGTATTTTGAATCAGGGTCTGTGTCGTTAATGTAGTCTAGGAATAAATATTGCATTAATAGGGTCAACAAAATTTTTTGCGGTCAGGGAAAAATGAGCTTAAGAAATGAATATTCCTCAATATGTACTCACCCCACTCACCTAATAATAATATTTAGTGTTCTTATATAGAGCTCATACCACTTTACTCCAGCTTCTAAGCAATATAATGTAATACAGCATTTGTATAGCACCTTTTCCCATTATTATGGGCCTCATTATAAGTTTGCCGGTCCGGAAACAACGGTACCGTTAAGCTTGCGGGTGCTGGTGTATCCGACCTCCCCATTTCCGTTGAGTCTAATGGGACTCAAATGGGAATGGGGAGTAATATTTTCCGGTGCCCGGGAATGGGCAATTACCGGGTCCGCCGGGGCTGTAATGCCCCAGTAATTGCCCATTCCCAGGCACCAGAAAATTCATGACTTCAGCGGCAGCCGTGCCGGAATTTGCCGGCACGGCTACCGCCAATGTCATAATGACGCCCTGTGGCCTCAAAGTGCTGTAGGTGAACCCCCTCAGAGGACTGTAGTCCGAGGTATGAGAGAATGGCCAGCAGAATTTAGAATGTGTGTTTTCATTTTAGCCCGTACGAAGATAGGTCGGGGTTGGTAAGTCCCTGCTAGCAACACATTTAGAACTGGCTTGTGGATGGGTGCTGTGAAGGCTCTTCAGAGAGTATGCAAGTCAAGCAAACTGATTATGTGTCCAGCGAGACTGCATTTTTGTCATGGGAATTAGCTGCATTCTAGTGGCAGAGGTGTTTTACGATGTGTCTTCAAGTAGAGGATGAATGCAGATGTGTATGGGCGGGTGGTCGTGCCTTTGGAGGGATACAGCTATATTTCATCGAGTTGGAGTGTGATACATAAACGTGAGTCAAGGCTTATTACTTGTTTTGTTGTCGGAGTGCAGGTCGAGTCATGCAGTTCTATGGGAGTGTTTTCTGTGCGTGCCAGGTACTTTCTTGCAGTGACTCAACGATGCCCCAACCTACCTGCCTGCGGGTGAAAATCAGCCGAGAGGTGGATTAGGTTACTCAAGACGCAGGGGGAAGAGCCAGGTTTTGAGTGCCTTTCCGGAAAGCGAGGTGATCCTCTATGTGGCAGATGCTAAAAGGTGTAGAGCGGATTCTAAAACGGATAGAGTTCCATATTGTCGGTGCTTGGACAGAGAAGGGTGATCCCGCTATTCTTGTCAATTTGGCGGGAGGGATGACAAGGAGAGCGGCCCCTGATCTCAGGTTTCTGTTGGGTCTGTAAGGGATGAACTTGTGTTGTCAAAATTCTGGGCCTGTCTTGAGCAGAGCACAGTGGGTGATGCACATAGCATTGAAGGTAGACCGTTGCCCAACAGAGAGCCATTGCAGGATGCTGAGGGTGGGTGTGATGTGTTCTTTAGGGCCTACGGCTAGGAGGAGACTGGCTGCAGTGTTTGGACCTGTTGGAGTTTTCTGAGTTAAGTTAGGAGAGGCAGGGGAAGATGCGTTTGAGAATGCATAGATATAGAGTGCATGCTTTTGTCACAAAGTTGCTGTAATGTGAGTGTCAGATCTGCATCCATGGCGCATCCAAGGATCTTCACTGTGTTGGAGGTAGGGGACCGAGGGCCTAGGGCAAACAGCCAGTGGGTGGGCTGGGGGAAAAGGGCAGTCTTCCCGCAGATCATGATTTCAGATTTTCCGGGGTTGAGAAGGAGGTGATTAGCCATTTTCCAGTGGTCGATTTCTGTGAGGCATGAAGCAAGGTCGGTGGGGGGTGTTCTTTGGGACCTTGAAGATGATCTGGGTGTCATCTGTGTAGTTGTAGCAAGTCAGGACTTGTCAACAGATAAAATCAGAGAGGGGGCTTGGGTAGAGGTTAAAGAGCAGGGGTGATAGAGTGGCTCACTGTGGTACTCTGTTGGTGACGGGGTGCATAGTCGAGGAGAGCAGAGACCTGTGAGTAATTTGGGATGTGTTGGTGATGAAGGAGGATATCCACTTCAATGCTGCAACTGCAATGCCGAGTGAGTGGTGTCTGTCCGTGAGGGTGCAGTGGTCCATGGCGTCAAAGACTGCCGAGAGGTTGAGGAGGATAAGTGCAGCACTGCCTTCTGAGTCGAGGTTCTTTTAAGGTCCTCCCAGATGGAGACTAAGGAGGATTCAGTTCCCGGAAGGGGTCTGAAGCCGGACTGGGCAGGGTTGAGGAGGAGGTTGGATTCAGTGAAAAGGCATAGGTTGGCTGGTAGAAGGGGGTCAAGGGAGGGTTGATTGAGTAGGGGTTTGATTTGGAATGTCTTGAAAACTGCTAGGAACATTCCTGAAGTGAGGGATGAGTTCATGATAGATATTTCAATGCTGCCAGCACAGGTTGAGGAAACGATATCCTTTTGGAGAGCAGGAGGACAGGAATCTCCTGAGGGACTGCTGTTCGAAAGTAGATTAAGGAATTCAGGATGTGAGTTTGGTGAGAAGGTAAAGAAGAGTGGGCAGGCTGGTGGGAGAGTCTGTGAAGCCGGATGTGGGTGCAAGGGAGCAGGTCGGGAGTGCTGCTAATTTAGAGCCAATGATGTGATTTCTTTCCACGGCTATGTTTTGGAAGTGGTCAGAGAGAGCGTCACAGAGTGCTTGAGAGTGGGGTAGAGGGAGGAAGTGCAGCAAGGGACCATTGTGGAGTTCCCTGCTGGTATTATGGGTGTTGGAGATTCCAGTGGAAGGATTTTTGGGCCTGTAGGCTTTGATCTGCTGGACAGGTGCCAGTCTATTCTGAGGTGTAGGGTCAGCCCGCCAGCTGTATTCTAGGAGGTGGTTTGGTGTTTTGAGGGATTTGAAGGTTGGGTTGAATCATCTAGGGGAGGGGCCTTGTCTGTCGGAGGAGCGTTTGATAGGGGTGAGAGGTCTGACATCTTTGGAGAGACATTGGTCAAAAAGGCTGACAGAGAGCTGACCTCCCATGAGTGGGAGGAAGGGCGGAGAGGCAACCAGGGAGTCAGCCACATCTGTAGTTACTTTGACCTTGTTCCATAGTGGGAAGTGGGTTGGTGGTCCAGTGTTAGTGAAGGGGGAGGCAGTTCTGCTGGCGAGAGCGTGAACAAGTTGGCAGCGTGGTGCATCCAGATTAGTGGTCGGGCAGGAAAGTGGAGACCAGTTTTGAAGAAGATTACATCTAGGGTGTGCGCTGCAGAGTGCGTGTCACCTGATACCAGTTGAGTCATGTGGAGGGATTCCAGGTTGTCCAGGAGTGGTTTTGTCATGGAGTTATGTAGGGCATCTAACCATATGTTGAGGTCTCCTAGCATGTTTGTTTGTTTGTTTGTTTGTTTGTTTGTTTATTTCTAATGCGCTCCAGACCCATGGGTAGAAGGGCGCAGCAGGTAGGATAATGCGAAACTTACAAAGTTACAAAATATACAGGGTATAGAGCTTACAAGTTACAAATTATACAAGATATGGTAATATTATACAAATTATACAAGATACAGTAATAATATACAAATTATACAAGACCAGAGTCATAAAAGTCAGTGATTTGCATAAAGATGGTACAGGTAACATATCATGGTTCAGCAGGAGAAAGGGACCAGTGTCAAGTGTTATGCCTGAGAATAGCGTGGACCGGTGACTAGTGGTCATTAGAGATAAAATGTTGGATAGCGTTCCTTCTAAAAAGTGGGTAAGGTTGATCTGCTCTTAGGTTGTTGGGTAGTAGATTCCACGTTTTAGCAGCCTTCACAGGGAAACTATTACCGCCGATCGTGGTTAGTTTGAATCTAGGTACTACTAGACAGTTGGTGTTGGTAGCTCTAGTTGGTCTGATAGAAGTTTTTTTCTGTATTTTGTTCATGAGGTAGCTTGGGGCGGCGTTGTTGAGAGCTTTGTATGTTAAAGAGATCATTTTTAGTTGTATTTTATGGTTTGTGGAGAGCCATTTGTATTGACGTCTGGTGGCGGAAATGTGTGCTCTTTTATTTAAGCCAAGCGCTGCTCGCAAGGCATTATTTTGGAGCGTTTGTAGTTTCTGGATGGTTGATTTATTAGCACCACTGTAGAGGGCATTGCAGTAGTCAATCCTGCCTGGAGAGAATAAGTGCTCAGGCCAGGATCATGCAACTATTGTTAGAAAGGAAAGGCTTGCCTGCTCTTATCAATTTGCAGGTATAGGCGGTGGTGGAAGCCAAGGATTTGAGCTGTTTATCAAATGAAAGTGTGGAATCCAGGTAGAAACCAAGGGTTTTTACTTCCTTGGAGACCCTAATAGAATTTCCATCTATATTAAAGGAGGAGAATTCCTGGCCTAGTTTTTTGGTATTTGTGTGTGTTCCCAAGATTATCAACTCTGTCTTGTCGTCGTTCAAGCACAAGCCATGTGTGGCCATCCATGCTTGAACAATGAGATATACCCTGTTCACCAACTCTGAGTCCTTTCTATGATCCCCAGAAAGTGGGAGTATAATCTGTGTATCATCTGCATAATTAGTGTAGGTGATACCCAGAAGGTCCAAATCATCGAACAAGGGTTTGGTGAAGATATTGTAAAGGGTTGGTGAGACACAGGAACCCTGAGGAACGCCACACAATATGGGGGTAGGGTCGGCAGCAGCCGATGGGGAAAATACTCTCATTGTTCTTTCGCTAAGGAAAGATTCTAACCACTTAATGGCCTCAGGAGAGAAGTGGGCAGCAGAGTCCAGGTGCCTGCATAGGACCTTGTGATCGACCAAGTCGAATGTGTCTGAGAGATCGAGTAGGAGCAGGAGTGCTGTTCCCCCTCCATCTCTCAGCTCATCGATTTGCGTCTTTAAGTCGATTAGGGCAGTTTCCGTTCCATGTAATGGACGGAAGCCAGATTGTCTGGCTCCTAGGAGCTTGTGCAGTTCAAGGTGTTTTTGTATATGGATATAGGCGGCTTTATCCAATATTTTAAGGGGGAATGGCACTGTAGTAATGGGGCGATAGTTGGCTGGAATGAGTGGATCTAAGGTCTGTTTTTTGAGAAGTGGGAGCACCCAGGAGTGTTTTAGATTAGCTGGGATAGTACCTGATGTGAAGGAGGCATTCATTAATTTTGAAATGAATGGTGAGAGGTCTCTGGCAGCATCTTTTATTAACTGTGCAGGGCAGATGTCGCCCTTACAGTTGGACGGTTTGAGTGAGAGAATGATTTTTTCTACTTCTAGTGGAGAAGTTTTGGAGAAGTGAAATTTGTTATTTGCCTCAGGTGAGTCACTGTATGTTGAGGTAATAGGGGAATGCTGTAGATTGAGCATATCTTTTTTTGTTGAATTTTGGTATGGAGTGTATTAATTTTGTTCGCTAGCGCGTTTTGGATGTCTGCGCACCAGGTCTTATCCTTGATAACTACGTCTGGTGTGGCTATTGGTGACTCTAATTCTTTCAGTATGGAGAAGAGTTCTCTCATGCTAGAATTTGAGTTAGTGATCCGTTCATCATAGGAATTCTTTTTGGCAAGGTGCACTTCTTTTTTGAAGTGTGCGGAAATGGAGGTTAGTTTTGCTTTATTTTCGATTGAAGGGTATAGTCTCCAGGAGTTTTCACTTTTTCTTTTTAGAAGTCGTAGGTCTCTTAATTGGGGCGTAAACCATTTATTAAGGTGTGCTTTAGGTTTACTTTTTCTAAGTTTGAGCGGGGCAATTTTGTCCAGTGTGTTGAGCATAATCATGTTATATTCTTGGACTAGAGTACTAGGGTCTAGATTGTCAGGTAGAGCATTTAGCTTAGGTAGGATGGCAGGGATGACTTTTTCCACTGTAATACTTTTTTATTTCTAGTTAGACATGGTGGTGCTAACAGTGAGACCGTAGGAGAGGGTCTGACTGTAGATAAGTTAAAGGCCACGAGTGAGTGATCTGTCCAAGATTGAGGAGAGATAGAGGTGATGGAGACTGTACAGTTGTAGTCCGCTAACCAGTCCAATGTTCTCCATTTAGAATGAGTAGGTTTGTTAACTTTCTGAGACAGGCCTGAAGCGTTGATGATATTAGCTATATCTAAGGCTTGTTTGTCATAGGATCATTAAAGCCAAGGTTGAACTCTCCTAATAATAGAAGCTGGGAGGTAGGTTTAAGGTTGTTGGTGATGAGACTATACAGGTCCTCCTCAAAGGTGCTGAGAGGACCTGGGGGTCTATATATTAAGTGGATTGTGAGAGTTTGTATATTGTTTATCTGGAATTTAACCAAGATATTTTCACAGGATTGTAGGATTTGAGGAGGGGATGTTCTGAGTGTTCTGAGAGAGAGGCTCAATTTGGAGATAATGGCGATTCCCCCGCCTCGTGAACCGTCCCTATCTTGTCTTGTTATGGTGTAACCTTCTGGAATGGCTAGCATTAGCGATGGGCCAGCTGCATTGTGTAGCCAGGTCTCAGTTGCTGCCAAGAAATCCAGATTATTTTCTGTGATAAGGTCGGCTATGTCGAGGGCATGTGCGACAAGGGATCTCACATTAAGGAGTGCTGCTCTGAGTACTAATGTCTCTTTAGGTATGTTGACTTGGCTGGGGGTGGTTAAGTTGTTGTCTATAAACTTGTGCTTTTGGCTTTTAATTTTAGTGGCGTTTGTTATTACAGTCTGGTGAGGTTTTTGTTGGTAGTTTGTTTTTAGGTTAGATGGTGGTATGGTTCTTCTAGGTGGTTCATATAGTTGTGGGACTCTTGCGCGAAGTTTAAGATTTCTGTCTAGTAAAGAGCGTGGGAGGGAGGAGATAGTTTCACCTCTGACGCTGATGTTATTCAGTAGATAGGTGGTAGGGTCTGACGCCGAAGAGGAAGACTCAGTATGGTATTCTTGGGTCATGGTGATATAGAGTAGGGTAGCAGCTATAATGCTATAGTGCAATAATGGATACAACATGTTCCAGATAGATATGTGCACGTAGGTGCCTGAAACTAATGGTGGTAGGATAGGACTGGCTAGTGTAGTAGTGTTGGTGGGTATAGTAGTGAGTCATAGGAAATTGGTTGGTTGGCATAGCTAGGTTCGATAGCAAGAGGCATTTGGTGGCAAGGCACATATAGGCTAAATGCGGCATTCAATGGCAAGGCACATATAGGCTAACTGCAGCATTCAATGGCAAGGCACATATAGGCTGAGTGCGACTAGATCAGCGACTAAAAATGCATACCGGAAAGGAGCATCTAGATTTGGCAAAGCCAACAGTGGCTAGAAATGCATATCCCCGCAATGACTCAAAAAGCATATCCCATCAGCGACTAAAAATGCATACAGGAAAGGAACATCTAGATTTGGCGAACCCAACAGTGACTAGAAGTGCATATCCCAGCAATGACTCAAAAAGCATATCCCATCAGTGACTAAAAATGCATACAGGAAAGGAACATCTAGATTTGGCGAACCCAATCGTGGCTATAAGCGCATATCCCAGCAATGACTCAAAAAGCATATCCCATTAGCGACTGAAAATGCATACATGGTGGACAACATCTAAATTTGACAATCTCGACTGTGACTAAGTGAGCATATGGGATAAAGGGCACCTAGTTTTGAGATTTCAGCAGTGGCTAAAGATGTATATTCCAATTGTGGCTTAAATGCATACAGGATAAGAGTCAGCGAGTAATGAGGAGCGGTCAGGCTAAGACTCGGATTGGATACCGTAGGGCAAAGGAATCAGGCAGTTGTGGGCAAGTGAAGGCCAAACACTATGCGCATCAGATCAAAATAGTGTTAGCAAAATAGGCATCATGTCAGAGCAGCTATAATAGTGGTATAAGCGTTGTTAGTTATGCTGATGGTATATGCGTAGTACCTGCGTGATTGGAATTAGCAGATGAAGTCTGCAGTGTAACGGGAGTCTTTAGTTCCAATACAAATAGGGTTGGTGGTATAGAAGAGTTCAGCATCGTCAGTTGCTGCAACTGTAAAAGCGGTTAGGGCCACGTGGGTGTGCCGCTATAGATGAAAGGCGAATTGTATCTGTAGTACCTGAAAGCCTTATTTTAACATTGGCTGAGTGTTTCCATGCAAGGGCGATTCCATTTCCTTTATTACTGATCTGCTTGGCAAGTTTAATGTTGTTATCTGAAGCAATTGCCATGCGTGTAATCAACAAGTGGTCATCTGTCAGTCAGGATTTAGTAATGAACAGTGTTGTAGGCCCACCTTGTTCTTGATGAACAAACGTTGATGTCTGCAGAGTGTTTCGCAATGGAGCGCGCGTCAAAGAGGAGGCCTCTGGTGTCATGTATTTTCTATTGCTATCGCTTTATCTAGTAGAGTTTTTCCAAGATTTTTGTTTGGCTGATGTCAAAGTGTTCTGTTATCTGGTGTGTGCTGAATTTGTCTTCAAAGAGGCTGAGGAGGTTGGGTTTGTCTTCTTGGCTCCAGTGGAAGTCAGTGAGTTTTTTGTGATGGACAGTGTAATCTGTGGTGGTTCGAATAGTGATGAGTTGAGTTCTCAGAATTTCGTGGTTTGAGTCTTTTGATCAAAAAGTTGTTCCATTTGAGGTTGGTGGCATGAATTGTCTGTCCTCTTGGCGCATTGGCTTCTGGACTTTTTCAGAGGAATATTTAGGGTTCTTACACATAAATTAAGGCAGCGTGCATTAAAGTGATGGAGGCTCTTGCATTTGTGTCTGTTTAAGGAGACAGTTTTTCGTCTAGTGCTTTTGGTCCGTTGTTGAACTCCAAGCTCAAAATGGAGTCTCGGGTACCAATAAGATCCTTGAAGGTGGGTGTTTCTTCTCTAATTCCGATAGGTTCCATGAGCAACATGGTTTGCCTTATTACAGCATGGTTAGGGAGGGGTGAGCTAAGGAGTTGCTGAAGGTATCAGCAACATTTCTGTTGTAGCCTGGGGGTCTGTGGATGAGTAAAAAGCTGTGAGTAAGAGTGGGGGTGATGAAAAATTTCACTAGGAGAGATTTGCAATCTGATCTGCATTGCAGACATTTTCCGAAGGGTGTAAAATGGTGAGGCAGGATTTGTAGAGAATGGCGATTCCGCCTGCCCTGCTGGCTCGGTTGTGTACAATAAGGGTGTACCCTGGAGGGAAAGCCTTATGTGTAATGGGCAGAAAGTCCTGGGAGAACCAGGTTTCTGTGATGAAAAGTATGTCAGGTATTTCAGCGGATATGTTGTGGTGATTTTTGACCACAGATCTGGCTAGAGAGACGGAGTTGCTGGCCACAGTAAGGGTGTTGAAGAGGTGAATTGGCTGAAGGGGTGCATGAGGTCTGGAGCTGAGATCCCCAGTGGGGGCCGATGGGTGAAGGTGGTGTGAGGTGGAGGATGAATTGGAAGGACAGGGTGGGGTAGAGTGTGGTGGTTGTTGGGAGGAGAGGGATTACTAAGAGTGAGTGTAATTTCTCTTTTTCAGGGGGTGGGGAAGGATGCTGGGTGTATTTTTGAGGTGTGTGAGAAGAGGGCTTGAGGGCTTGTGAGGTAAGGGTCCTTATGAAGTTGGCGGCAGTGGTGGTGCAAGGTGAAGATGATGTGTGAGAGGATAGTGTGGTGGAGTGCCTGTTTTGAGGTGTGGAAAGGGTTGTGTAAGCTAGGATGGGGATGGGAAGGCAATGCGACTGGGGTGGTCGTGTGGGATGAATGTTGTAAGGGAGAAGTCGGGGGTCTTCTGTCGTTGGGGATTCAGTAAGGTTGTGGATTTCAATGGGAGCAGGGAGGGGAGTGTCTGCTGTCAGTGCCTCAAGTGTTGTAAAATAGGCAAAAGAGCAATTCACTGGGCTGGGTGAATTGGGGGAAGTCGTGAAGGTCTACATGAGAGGTGATGTCATGGATCTGGGGGAGAAATAGGATTACGTGTGCAGAGATGAAAGGGCCTGGGTTAGTGCGGTGTCTGTGTTTAAATAGATTCAGGAGTGCCAGTGGTGTGTGTGTGTATGTGGGTGTCAGCAGGCCAGCAGAATGAGGGCTAATTTTTATGGTAGGGACATGACTCAGTGGGTAGTGGGGAAGGGGAGTGTGGGGGAAAGGAGGTCAAGAGGGCGGATTGGGAGGGTGGACTTGGATGGTCCTTTTAGAGGCCTGTGGAGGGTGTGCAGCAGAGTCCGTCTGGAAAGGCGGGGGGGAATGATGTTTCTATGAAGGGCGAGCATGGTGAGGGAGCAGAGGTGAGTAGGGAAGGGGACTGGGTGAGGGGTGGCCAGGATCCTGGTGCACCAGGCAGCCCCTCTAACTTTGGAGTTGCTTGGCATGGTGGATGATGAGCTGCCTCAGCACTGAGGTGGCAAGGGGCCCACGAGCAGCTTTAGTCAAGCACAACTTCTGCATTAGCTGTGTGAGAGTGTGGGATGATCTATTATGTGGTGTACTGTGTAGGCTCACGTGGGGAGGAGAAGGGCGGGAATGAGAGATGCACAGAGCAGCTCCTATTTCCTGTGGACAGAAGCAGGGCTTCAACACTAACCCTGTGGAAAGAGATGCAAGGTGGTGGCAACAAGTAGTAGTTTGCTTCAATATTACAGACCTATTGCAGTAAACACTATGCTAGAATCAAAATTACAGACTTATAGCACTATCCCTGTTGGAAAAGATGCAGTGTAGTTGCACAAATCAGTGGCTATATTTGAATTACAGGTAACTTTAAAATCATAGCACTATACCTGTGGGAAAAGATTCAGGATAGTGGCACAGCAGAGGTAACATAAAAATTACAGGTAACTTTGAATTCCCAGACCTATAGCACTATCCCGGTGGGGAAGATGCAAGATAGTGGCACAATGCAGAGGTTAGATGTAAAATATGGCTAGCTACAAAAATGCAGACCCACTGCAGTCCGAAGGGTCAAAAATTAATTGTCCCTTACCTGAGTGTCGCAGCAGAAAGGGGTTGGGTGCTGGCAGGGCTAGGACTCGCAGGGTAAAGAGGCAAACAGGTGATGAAGGTGTCCAGGGAGGCCTAAGCCCATAGCTGACTGCGCGTTCAGGCTGCCCCGGGGCTCTTGGCCAAGAGTACTTCCTGCACTCAGCAGCCAATCCGGGAGGGGGTGGGCATGTGAGAGGAGGAGGGATGAGCAGGGAGAGAAACAGAAGGAGAAGGAAGGCCCAAATGGACGTGAATGGCACTTTGGGCTGAAGAAAAATGCTGGGCTGAGAAAGCGGCTTCTGAGGAGGTTGTAGGCCTCAGAAGGGCAGCTGGAGGGTCCAGGGCTCTGCTTGTTCACACTGAAACTGGAATAAAACGTCCCGTTCGTTCGGTGGAGGGTGTTTGCTGTGCTTCCTGCACACCGCAACCAGTCAAGGAGAGGGTGGGCATGTGTGGGAGGGAGGTGCAGGAAGAGGAATGAAAGGAGAAGGAAGGCCCAAAGGAGCGCGGATGGTGGTTTGGGCTGATGAAAAATGCTGGGCTATGAAAACAGCTTCTCAGGAGGTTGCAGGCCTTACCAGAGAAGCTGGAGGGTCTGGGGCTCTGCTTATTCACGCTGAAATCGGAAGAAAGCTTCCATTAAATGGAGGTTGTTTGCTGTGCTACCTATGCATGGCAGCCAATCAGGGAGGGAGCAGGGATGTGAGGGGAAGTGATAGGGGCAGGGAGAGGACAAAAGGAGAGGGAAGTCTCAAAGAAGCATGGATATCTCTTTGGGCTGAAGAAAAATGCTAGGCTGAGAAAACTGCTTCTGAGGAGGTCACGGGCCTTACCAGGGAAGCTGCAGGGTCCCGGGGTCTGCTAGTTTACTCTGAAACTTCTGAAATAAAAGGTGTCATTACTGTGCCACTTTTCAATGATGCTTGGTTTATCGAAGTCAGCCCTCTGTAGGATTTGAAGTTGTGAATTACATTGTGTTCACCTGCCAGAGCATTTCGCATGTGAGCTATCCACCTGGATTAATATGACGTGTCAGTAGGTTTATGGCATAACACAAAGATATTACCTACACACGGCACTGAGCACGTCTCCAAATCAAAGAAAGAATCATGTGGGGGCTCATCATGCCCTCCTTTAAAAAGCAGGCACATATTGGCAAAACATTGATATATATGAGGATAAGTTTCCCTACTAAACCACAAGCCTACTTCCAACCTCTTCATGAGCCTAAAAATTCTGTAAAATCCAACTTCAGAATTAAAGTAAAAGGACTTAATGACTTAGATAACCTATAACGAAAGATATCCGCAAGGTCCTCTCCCTCTCCTCCCCGTTCACCCCGGGTGCCAGACCAAATATTTTTTTTAAGTTCTCTATGAATGACTAATGGTATCTTAAGGCATTAAAGGAATAGCATTCAGGGAATGGCGTTACACAGGTTGGGACACATTTTGGAGATACATCCCAAGATGTAGATAAACTGCTTATTCCAATTCTGGCAAGCGTGTTTCAAGAAAGGATCTATATGACTTTCTCCCTATTACCCTCCAAACTTTTGATGGTGTATTCAGAGGCTGGAATTTCATCGAGAAAAAGATCATTTATGAAAGTTGTGATAGATTACAGGTGTAGTATGAGTATTATTGAGCAGCATGATGCTGCGGGAAAGTATGAAAAATTGTCCCACTGGTCCCCTCAAATATCTGCATAGGAGTTTCAGGTGAGTTCCCATCAACCATATTGTTGCTACAAACTGCTGCTCGAAATGTGCATAAGGAGTTTAAGCTTTGCAAGGGTTGGGGCACCAACTGGAAGCCATGTACTTCCTATGAGATTCAGGCCACCAGTCAGGGCCCACTCACCTATAGGGGATGTTTGTAGCGCTATCAAAGGCCAGCTTTTTATTTATTTTTTATATTTGGTGCTTACGCACCTTCACAAAAAAAGTAAAATAAAGAATCTTTTACAACAGCATTACAAATACATAGAGAAACATACAAATTAAAATCAATATTGACACACATAATCCTTATAAAAAAATGAGTCAAACAGTATTGCTTATCTATATCGTGAATAAAAATGCTTGTACATACTCAATATAAATTTTCACACAATTGTAGAAAATAAAAATTAGACAAAAAGCCAAAGTACATTAAGGAACATCCCTCCAAAACATTTTTGTGCCTAGATGTTTATGCCAGCACAGCGAGGAGATCTGCTTCTATAAGCCGTAAAAATCTGACAGTTGCCAACATTTTGGCATTGCTTGTCCCCCACATACACCTGGCCCATATGAGATTCCTACCAAAAGATGTATTTACATTTTGGAAGCCTTTCAATGTTTGGCCCAGTTAATTTCCTGTTCTCTCATTGGCTTTGTTAGTCAATCATGGTGAGTAACAGGAGGGATCGGTAGTAGGAGATTGGTAAAGACAGAGATTCTAGATCTGAGAGTGGCTTTGTTGTTGTTTGTGAAAGTTTATGCTTTCTTAATTGTGGGATGTCTTGACCCACTTTGCTATGCCATGCAGCATCCTGTGTTCTGGGGGTGCCAGAAATCCTAAAATGTCCTCAAAACCCTTGTGCGCGCCAAAATCGATGAAAATCACGCTTTGCAACACAAAAAGATGGCGGCACAATCTGCCATGCATGTTGTCAGTGGTGGAACAGAGATCTCACTCCTGAAACATGTCACTGGGCTTCACAACAAGTAAAAATGGAGCACAGAGGGAAAAGCAGTGCTTTGCTGAAAGAAATCCAAAATCTTGCTTTTAAATGCTTTTTTTCTTGGTTGCTGAAACTGCAGAATGCTCGTACAAGACACCTCAAACATCCAATATTCTTGCTGGGTGCTACAATTCATTTAGTTCAAGAAATCATTGTGATATTACAATGTCCTGGAAAGCTGAATTTGTCATAAAAACATCCACAGCAAAAGTTGCCTGCCTGTGGAATCTGTCAAAATCTGGGTGCAGTACCCTAGGCCGCCTGAATGACAGCTATCAGAAGCCTGCATGATAAACCTTAAATTTGTACAAACTGAAATCAAATGGTTGAAAACTAAGTGACCTGTTAGTGAGAGTAACCTATGTTGTAACTGTTTAATCCCATGGTTTAGAATCTGGAATAAGTGTTATAGCTGTTTGTTTTGAAATTACAAGTTTGTTTTAAGCAAAGAAAAGGTGCAACAGAATGACATTGAATTTAAGCCTGACTAAAAGCAACCAAACCAGTATAACAGCTTCCCCCACAGGGGCCAGGACTCTCCCTTCTGCTTCCCTCCACCAGGAAATCACACCTAAGTGATGATTATAAGGTGGGAGGAGAGTTTGGCTGCAGTGGGAAGGAGACAATGGACATCCTCTAGCTACAGGAACTGCCAAGTGCGAAGGGTCGTAAAATGGCCTGGGCCCAGGAGGAACTGGGAGGAGACTGCTTCTGAGCTGCAGGGAGAGAGAAGGAGGCGGAGACAAACAACCATTAGTTGCTTAACAAGGACCAAAGACACATTTTAAAAAGACTGATAACTTACTGTGTAAAATTGTTAAAAACACAAAAATAACAGCAATGTGAATGTAAATATTGGCTACACATTTTAAAAGGCACCAGAACTCTGTGACATGTTCTAGGAATAAACAGTGGAAAATGTGATATTACACAAAAAATGAATGTTTGATAGAACTTCATACACTTATGCCCATGTTCAATGCGCACATTTGTAGAAATTTGCTCCGAAATTGGACATTGTGTTCCGGATAAAAAGGGCAAAATTCTGTAAAAAGCAGACACAAGATTTTACAGCGACAGGGTTTGGAGGAGTATCTGCTACACAAAATATGTAATCTATATATATTAGTATTATAGAGGTTGCACACATTGATATATGTAAGTACCAAAAGTAGATTTTGTGTTTAAGAGGCTAGCGGTGGACTCTAGGCCTCGTAAACCCACGTCATAAAGATGACACACTGTTTTCTCCTACTATCCAGGAAAAGAGGAGACCCTGACCAATCCCTGTCCAAAGGGGCGCGCTTAGGATAAACCAGCAAACACACCCCTTTATCACAAGCATAAATAGAGACAGCTCAGGATTTAGAAGGACAGACAGATTCACCCACTAACAGATTGCTGGCAGAGCACCCTGGAGCAGAACCAACCATCTTTCTTGCTCCAGACTCCAGAAACTTGGCAAAGCAGAAAAGCCCATTCCATTAGCTGTACCATTTTCAGCTAGGCCTTAAATTTCCAGAACCAGAACCAACCCCAGAAATCTAAGGAGAACCAAAGAAACAGCCGGGTTGTGTTGTACTGCTTGCCTGCTAAAAGAATTATCATCAGAACCAAAAGATCCAGTCCAGTTGTGCCTTGACGCTGCCAGTCTGTCCTGACCAGAATCCCTGACCAGAATCCTGACGGGTCCATTTGAAACATATCTAGTGGTTATCTATAGATATAATTGTGTCACTCGCATATGTACTGTCCCTAGCCAATCCCTCTCTTAAACCCATCCTCTCTTGTATTCAGAACCTGATATTGTTAGGAGTATTGTTGAATTGTCAGAACTTTTCTTGCGCTGAGTTTCTCATTTGTTTTCTAAAATCATAAATCATTAATGTTGTGAGTAACTAAAGTGAATCCCAGAAGAAATTGAGTATCCACCACATGAACGGTTCCCTGGCCAGGAGCTGATGGAGATTCATGTGTGGCATTCTCTTTTTCTATAGTCATAATCTAGTGTAAGAAATCCCATTTATCATTTTAAAGTGCATTCCTGCTTCCCATTCTTGCGCCTATCTCAGAAAAACGACCTCCACTAAAACGTCCATAACTTCTGCAGTTTTTATTCTAGAAGCACAATTTCAACTTCTGCTTGAAGCTAACATCCACAGCTTCAATTCACAACTAAATCCATATAGTTCTCCCATAATTGCGATTATCACGCAAGGAAAAGTTTTCCGCAAATTTTCATTTAGGGAATTTTTGTCACGTGTAAAACAGCTTTTGATTGCTCCCGACCACCGTTTTAAGATTTCACATTGCTTCTTCGTATTAAATCATTGCTGGTGTTTGTCTGTAACTATCTAAAGCGGCTCCCATAAGAATTTAAACAATTTCAGCAATTTAAACCATATTTAGTGTTTTTGCAGAATCCATTCTCAAAATAACTTTAAAACCATTTTGACAGCTTGCCAATCAATTCCGTTTGGAAATTGGGATTGATATTTTGTTTGAATTCTGCCATTCCTGAAACCTGGTCTCACCTCCTATCTCTTTACACTGTCTATTGGGGGGTTGAGGGGCGTGCAGGGAGAAATAGTAACCACACTGCTATCTGTTCTGAGCACAACCACAAAAGTATTATTTCTGTGCTGAATTGTTTTGCTCACTATTACTCCTTGTGTATTAAAGAGATTATTTAGTGTTACATCACCCCATTGGTGATTATTGTACACCCATTAAACATAGTGTGATTGAATTGTAACTACATAAATAAATATTTTAACTTTGCAAACCAGCCTGATTCCTGGTTCAGTGTCACTGGGGGGGCTTCCAGGAGAGGGGCGTGATATGAGTGGTACATCGTTCAGAATAAAATAACTTTTAGACACAAATAAATGAGGATTTCAGTTGTGCATTACACCCTAGGCGTTGACCTAGGTGAAGTGCCGTATTGAAATCACTTACAGATGGGGGGGGGTTCGTCACGAGATACTGAATTAGACATATCACTTGTGGCAGTCTAACACAGCGTGCTAACTGACGGGATACATACACCGTGATGGACTAGCACACTGTGCTACACTGTAAAAACACCTTACAATAGAAACACTCAAGGAGTTGGGCCTGTTTTGCAAAGGTAAAAAAACCCTGATATAAGTAAGAAGGAAATTAATATTTCCGGAATGGTGACCCAGGTGGAAATTAATATGGCAAAAGAACACCTACTGCACAAACTGTTTGTCAGGGGTGAATGGGCTGAGCAAGATGAGAATGCTTGGCTGCAGGAAATCAAACAACAAGCCACTGCCACAGAATTAGATATATGGCAGGATCGGGGTCCATTACACCAGGCACTTAGTGAGCTGTACATGGCCCCAAAGGCAAAATAAGACCAATGCAAAATTGCCAAAATAGCGGCCTACTTGTACCTCCATATTGGGGTAATACAGGAAAAATATGCCGAAAACCTAGATCTGGCAAAAAGTCAGGTACAATTAATAGAGAAGGCCCAAACTGATCTGAACTCTGCAGAGCAAAGGCTACAAAAGAGCAAAGATTCAGAGAGTGAAACCAGACAGTACCTGATAAAATTAAAGGAAGATATGGATCTCCTGCAGCAAGAGAAGGTAGAGAAAGACACCAAATTACTGACACTGCAAAAAGAGTGTCAAGAAAGTTTGGATTCTCTACTACAGAGCCAACAAAAGCTGGAGCAGCAATTCAACTATAATAGAGTCTGTGCAGAGCAGATAGTCACCCTGCAAACCGCCTAGAATCCTTAAAAGAGGAAAATAATAAATTAATTCTCAAAGACCTTGAATCCCAAACAGAATTTGATGAAGAGTGCAAGAAAGCTGGTGCATTCAAATAACAAAGGGGCGACCTGTCTACACAGAGCGGTACTCTAATTCAGGAAAGGGACGCCTTAGGCCAAGAAGTCAACTACTTAAAAACCAAGGTGGAAGAAAATCACCTGGCCCTTCAGGGACTGGGTGAGCTCAAAATGGAATATGAAAAGCTGTTAGAGCACACCAGGAGGGTGGAAGATGCTCTAGCAAAGAATGGCCAGGCCAGTAAGGACAGAACTCAGGAGGTGAGTCTCCTGCAGCAAAAATTAGCCCAATACTTCCAAAGCAGGCAGGAAGCATAGAGAGACAATGGGGCTCTCTGTGAGAAAAATGACAGGCTCCATAGACATGTAGCCATGCAGGAACAGTTAATAGAGACCAGTAAGGCCTTAATAGAAGAAGACAAGGGTCATATTCTTGCATGCAAACAGGGAGCAGGGGCTGAGAGAGATGAGGTCAGATGGGAGAGGGAAACCCCTGAGCATGACCTCAGGAAACCTGGCACCAGAGACCTCAATCTCTTCAACTCCATGGACTCTGCCACCCCCATGTCCACTGCTCACATGAACCAGGGGCCATGGGGATGGTAGACTTCAACCCAATGGGGAATATGGGGCTAATAGGTCAGCGCCTCCCAGAAATGGATGGGCGGGCATCTATGTATAGGTTCCCAAGTGCTAGGGCCATTTTCTCTGATCAGGGAGACTACGTGAGAGGAGAATCAGAGAAATGGATCCTCAAAAATATAACTTACCCAGAGATCAGATGGTAAAATTTGGTGGGGGATTCCATGAGAGTAGGCCTACTAAGAGCATACTAAAAACCTCTTCCCAGCTAGGACAGTGGGTGGGGGTACTCAGCCAATCCTGGGAGCAAGGAAGAGTCATAAGACTCTTCTGAGCGCCACAGGTCTCTAGAAACTAGGCCCCCACATTCTGCCAGCCATTCCCAAGCTCGCATGAATCTGGGAGAGCCTAGAAGACCAGACAGCCACCTCTGGTAGCAGTGCCTCTGAGTCAGAGGATGAGTGGACCAAGGTGACCCGAACTAGAAAATCCAACAAAGTCAAGAGGGCCTTGCTCAAGATCCCCTAAAGCAAATAAAAGCTATTAGGAGTGTCATTACACCCTACACCTTGAGTTATTTGAACAGATGATGGAAACGTTTCATCTGAAGGACAGCCATTTAATATGTGAAGTGGACATTTTCTCCTGAGTACTCCAGCTTCTTTGCAGGGCTGGAGGATCAGAACCATTCCAGATTGTCCACCTATAGGGGCGGCCATCCTGAAACATTTTTCCATTCATAGGAACCCTCAAGAGGCTCGCAAGGCAACCTACAACTTACAATGTGGGAAAGACCAGGCCCCACAAGAATTTGTTCAGGAATTGAAACGCGCCTTTGTGCAGACCACTAGAAGGGTGCGCACTGACAGTAAGGAATGTGTGAACACCTTCTTTGATGCTCTCCCTAAGGACATTATGACCCAGCTAGTGAGGGACGTTCATGAGAAAAGATCACTAGACTGGGTCGTTGAACAAGCAACGCGCATCTATGAAGTACAGAAGCCATTGGAAAGTAAAAATCTTAGCAAGAGCCCCAAACCAACCAACACCGCTGCTGCTAAGGTGGCGGAGGGGAAGGTTACCTCCATTTTAGATCTGGAGATGGGGGGCTTAAAAACCTTCCTGCACAGAATCCGACCAACCCCAAAGCCAGAAGGCCCTCGGGCCAATCCCAAATGGAGAGCCAGGTAGGTAACCCCACAAATGGGACCCCTAACTCCCCTGACTACATCAGCCCACGCTACAAGGGAAATAGACCCATCCTGGGCTATCTGTGGACTCCTCCAGCCCAAGGGGGGGGTCTAACCAGACAGCAGGAAACCCAGGAAACTTCCCTTCTCATTTTCCCCACGAGGGCAGCAATCCCACAAATACCGAACCAAATTTCTTTCCCTGATACCCGTCAAACTTCAACCTCCAAAACAACCCATCTTTCTTTTCCCACTTTCCTGAGCCCAGACAGCCCAATCCGGGAGACGGAAGGCCAAGGGTGGAGGGGTACCCGAACTTTCCTAACCAGGGGTATTTTGCGGGAAGGGATAGTTACCCTTCCTGGGATCAACCCAGGGTTGACCTGAAGACCCCGTACCAGCCAGAGCGGGTGTCCCAATTAGAGCATCAGGTCCAGAACATGGCATAGGATCTGGGCCGCATGCTGAGGGCTCAACAGAACCTCAGATTCCTCAAATCCAGGGTCTGGTGCTCCAGAACAATGATGGGGGAAGAACCCAGACAAACCACTGGTTCCCAGGGAGGAGGCACAAGGGGAAGGGGACGTAATGCCTTGGTGGAAGCTTCCTTTGCCTTGGTGGAAGCTTCCTTCCCCACTTGTGAAAAGCCCCTGGAAGCCCAGGAACCAGAACCAAAATCTTCTGCCCCTGAAATTCTGCAACCCAAGGAGCAGAGAGCGGGTAGGAGGTATAAAGAGCCCAAAAAGACCCATCTTGTGGAGGAGGTGCAAATCTTACAGTTTGAAGTAGAGGGGTCTTCAGAGGATCCCGGGAAAAGGATCTTCTCCTTCAGGGATGGGGGAACTCCTCCCAAAGAAAAATGGGTCCCAAAGGATCCAAATCCAGACTGGGTAGATGTGGGGACCAGGTTAGAACCGCGCATCATCAAACCCCAGAATGACCAACACGAAAATCCCCTGGTTCAAACCCATCCTAGTGACTGCCTCCAAAAAGGGGGGGGCAGCACAGAATCAGAACCAGTAGAGCCCAAAACTTCCCCCATATCTAGATATCACCTTTTTCTTACAGGTTCCCAAGATCCCAAACAGAATCTAGCCCAAATCACCTCTTTGTCAGTCTCCAAAGCAAGGAAATTAACCTACCAGTTGGCCAAAAATGTGCATTATCTTTGCCCCCTTGAGGAAAAGGAGGGAAGATTTTATGCCCTGGACCAAATACAGGGGCAATGTACAATTTTGGCACTGGTGGACACTGGATCCCAAGCTACCCTTCTGTCAAAAAGGGCCTTTGACCAACTGAATTCGGGAAGGGGGGAGAAGTAGCAAATTCCTCTCACGCCTCTTCCTGGGCAACTTCAGAACTTCGACGGGAAGGAAATTCCCATCGAGGGGACTGCGGATTTGGACATTAAAATTGGGCGACACAAGGTGAAGCACCCGGTCATAGTTGTTACTCCAGATCGAACACCTTGTTTTCTAGGGAATTAAATCCTGCATAGAATGTATAAACAAGGTCCTCTGGGCCCAGACTAGCCGACCAATAAAATTAAAACAGAGTGTCAACCATGTTAGTTTAAACGGCACATGCCACATGGTTGAACAAAAACCTGACCAAATTGAATTTCACTTCCAGAATAATCAAATCCCATATGTGACAGTAATTGCAGTAGGACAACAAACTGGTGATGGGGAGTCCCCTCTGTTTCTGAAAATCAACCTTCCTTCCAGTCTAAGGTGGCATGCCACACTGGAAGGAAACACTCTGAAGTTCTATATACATTCACAATCAGAAAATCCCATTCCTATAGTCCAAAAAGATGAGAAATCAGCTCAAAGCTTGGCTGATATTCAGAAAATTGGAGAGCAGTTGTTCATCCCTATTCAGTTAAATGAAGGAAAGGATTCTGTTCTCGCCCAAGTGTGTGTGAACAATGGTAAAAGCTTCATCAGCGAGGCCATGTTCCGCAAACTCCCAAAAGATCCAGCCTTTCCCACATTTAAACTGTTAGACAAATGGGAAATGGACCTGGAAACACAAAATTCCAAACATCTCCTGCCTAGCAGGTGTATGCTCAAAATTTCCATAGGCAACAAGAGCATAGTCCATAATTGTTGGGTCGTGCGAGATGTCCCTGCAGCATTTCATTTAGGCAGTGACATTCTCAATCGATTTGCCATTAGTTTGGATCTAATAAACTTCAAAGATTGGTCCCGATTATCGGGTAATCCCATGGACTTTGATGACCCAGAGAAAGCATTTCAGTCAGCTCAACTGCTGCCCTATGCAGTTGAAATTCAGAATGGAGAGGAAGTCACCATCCCAGAACGGACCAGACAATTCTCACTGGAGGTACAAATTAAAAGAGGACAGAAACTGAAAAACCCTGGCGCCTATGTCCATCTCAAGGCTCATTTTCAAAAGCAAGGGTTGGGGGTAAACCCAACACCACTAATCAACATAGAACACAATACCAATCCAATAGAGGTGGATAATAGCAACCTAAAGAGTATCACTTTGGCCGCAGGCACCATTATTGCAATGGCGGTTGATGACCGACATTTTTCCATAGATTTAGGTAATGAACTGTTAGGACCAATCCCCAAGGACTGTTTTGACAGTGATAGCGACGATGACACAACACCAGACAGGGTGGGTCATTCCGAGGTTGGAGGTAAGGAATTACCGGCACCGGTAAGGGTGCCGATGCCAGTAATCCCTCACCTCTGTATTCCGAGGTCCCTTTGCGGGTCCTTCCTTACCTCCTGCTTTTAGCAGGAGTAAAGTACGGGACCCGCAAAGATACTTCAGAGGTAATTACGGTACCGTAATTTACAGTGCCGTAATTACCTCCTTCCCCATTCCCATTGAGCCCTATGGGGCAGAAATGGGAATGGGGAAGGGCAAAAGGTGAATGGGGAATTACCGGTCCCTCCAACCCTGGAATGGACCGGTAATTACTCCATTCACCATGCCGGATTTGGGACGGTTTCGGAGGCAACCATGGAGCTAATTACTCCATGGTTAGCTCCAAACCCGGAATGAGGCCCAGGGTCTTCACCCGGCATGGGGGGAATTTCCTTGTGTACATTTCCTGCACTTATGGTAAGGAAGATGTGACTTGTGACTTCAGGAAGGATGAGGTGATCTTTCAAGTCCACGAGGACTGCCTTCCCCACCTGAAGCCATCAGTCCAAATCAGCACTTTGACCAGGGACTTCTCCACCCAGCTGGAGGAGGCTGCTGAGATAGCCAAACCGGAAGTCTTTCCAGGCTTCAGGCAGATGGTTGAAGAGAGAGAGACAACCTAGCTGATGCCTGTGAGACTCTGGAGCAAAAGCAAAAATTCAAACAAGTTTTCTTAGATTTTCAAGATCTCTTAGCGTTGGACTCATATGACTGTGGTCGTACCGACATCCACACAACAACAATTCCCACTGGCCCTTGCATGACTCCAGTGTTTGTGAAACAATATCGCTGATATAATTAAGAACCTTGAGTCCCGTGGGATAATTCGTCTAGTCCACAGCACCTTCAATAATCCGGTGCTAGGGATTTTGAAACCAAACGGCCACTGGAGACTCTGTGCTGACCTAAGGGAGCTCAACAAATGGGTCCATATTTCCCGATGGCCTCTTCCCTACATTGACCAAGGGCTGGCCCAGATCCAGGGTTCAAAGGTATTCACTGCCATTGACCTGACCAATGGGTACTGACTGTACCTGTCAGTAGGGAGGACCAATACAAGCTGGCCTTTACCTTTGAGGGGCAGCAATACACTTGGACCCCGACTCCCTTCATTAAATCAACTCCGGCAATGAATTTAACATCTTTCTACACAAGGCCATGTCCGACTTCGGTGAAAGGGGTAACCTGGCTTATGTTGATGATGTTCTAGTCAAAAGCTCAACTGTGGAGGAACACATAGCAGAGATCTGTCATGTCCTGACACAGTTGAGGGCTGCCGGAGCAAAACTCTCCTTTCAAAAGGCACACTGGTGCAGAACCTGTGTCAATTTCTTGGGGCATGAGATAACTCCTCAGGGTCTCTGTCCCCAGGAAAAGAAAGTGGAAGCACTCCAGAAATTAAAAAGAATCCACAACTGTGCGGGAACTAAGGAGCCTCCTTGGAATAAATAATTACAGCAGAAAGTTAATTGAGGATTACACAGAGATCACAAGACCCCTGATCCATCTTTTGAAGGGGGGGTCAAGTGGGAGTGGGGTCCAGAACAAGCCGAGGCAGTAAGATAACTCAAAGGAAGCCTCTCACAAGCACCTTGCCTAGCTTACCCTGTCAAAAACAAGGAGTTCTTCTTGGCGACAGCGTTCTCAAATACATGCTTGACTGCAGTATTATATCAAAAGCATGAAAATGTCAATAAAGTAATCTCCTATGCGAGTAAGACTTTATCCTCTGTGGAGGAAAAATTCAACGATTGTGAGAAGGCACTCCTGGCAACGGTGTGGGCATTGAAGAATTACTGCCCGTTTATCCAGGGGGAACACATCATAGTGGAGACTCCCCACCAACCTTTGCAATATCTTCAGAGTGACAGAATCCGGGGTGAAAATGTGAGTAATTCCCAAATTATTTCCTGGATTCTGTCAATGCAAGGCTTTCCTGTGGAGGTCAGATATGCCCAAAACAAGAAAAGTCCCCTCGCGGAAGGTCTGGCTGACTTGCATGATTGTGTCAGAGAAAACGGTCTTGAGGACGAAAGTCTGAAAATCAAGGACAAAATGGAGGCATACCTTAATTCCCCAAACAAAATCTATGAAGAAGACCAGTGTGAGGGAATGCCCACTGTCTATGTTGATGGGTGCTCCTACAATGTTGAGAACAATGTGGAAAAGGAACTTGTGGCCGGCGTAGGGAATGCATGGGTGATTGATGCCCCAGAACCCTCCGTTGGGTACAAAATCGGTCCCCGAAGTAGTCAAGTGTATCAAGCCATCCTCACTGCTGTCCAACACCAACTTCACGAACTGCTCATAATCACAGATTCGGATTATGTACAGAACGGGTTTGTGGAGCACCTGGTTAACTGGAAAACCAGAGGCATGCTATGCGCTAATAATAAACCATTGAAGCATGGGAAATTAATCCAAAATATTGATGATCTGGTCACCTCGATTGGGATGACCATCTACTGGAAAAAGATCAACGTCATTCTAAAGTAGAGGGACCCGACAAAACTGGAAATGACCTAGCTGATCAGCTGGCCAAAACCAGAGCCATCCAAGGTGATCTACTTGAGATCGAGTCCCTGTTGGGGGAAATCCAGGTCACTGCTATCACTAGGTCCCAGACAAATGCTCACAATGAACTCTTAACTGCACAGTGGAGTAAGGAGACCCACGATTCTGATTTGATTACGGCTCAAAAAGGGGATCCAATAATTGGTAAGTTTTATAAACACATTGAGGACGCTGAGAACTTTCCCCTGACGGATACCAATTACATAGGGAAAGAGGACCTCAGAGTGTTGATGAAATGTCCAATCATTTTCTGAATCCAAGATGGTTTGTTGGTGAGGAGATCCTTAGCTGGCCATGACCAGTGGGTGGTCCCTACCTCATTGAGAAGCCTGATGCTAAGTCACGCCCATGATGCGGCCACAGCCGGTCATCAGGGGTTTCATACAACACTAGAAATCTTGCAACAGGTTGCATACTGGCCACACATGGGGCAGGGCATCAACCAATACTTGAAGGGGTGTCTTGTGTGTGCACAATTTCAGCCAACATCACTCACACACTGTGCACCCCTCCAAAAGAGGGGATGACACTGCCTTGGTCAGATTTACAAGTCGATTTTATCGGGCCCATGATTCGCTCCTGTAGGGGGGGAACAAGTACATGCTGACCGTGACATGCTTGTTTACTAAGTGGGTGGAATGTCTCCCAGCCCCAAATTGCAAGGTAGAAACAGCAGCTGCCCTGATGATCAATCACATCTTCTCGCGTTTTGGACTACCCCAAAGGATTGAGTGAGA
Organism: Ambystoma mexicanum; assembly: GCF_040938575.1. NCBI lineage: Eukaryota > Metazoa > Chordata > Amphibia > Caudata > Ambystomatidae > Ambystoma > Ambystoma mexicanum. The sequence goes on from NC_090922.1 coordinate 350,794,834, forward strand.
CCGAGGTAGCCACTTCACTAGCGAAGTGATGACAAAGATGTGGGAGATACTTGGGGTCAAAAGGAAACAACACATTGCCTACCGGACAGCCTCTAGGGTGGAGTTGAGAGATACAACAAGACTATTGTGAGCATATTAAAAAAAAATGTGGCAGATTCTGGGCCAAGTTGGGGCATTCAACTACCTCTTGTCCTGATGGCCATCAGATCTACCCCTTCTTCGGCAACAAAAATGTCTCTGTTTGAGCTGATGAATGGGCGAAGGATGGTACTTCCCAAGCATCTGCTCTACAGAACCAAAGAGCAGACCTTGAGAAATGCCTCCACAACTCATGAGTATGTTGAGAATCTGAGAAAACACCTTCAACATGCTTTTGCCTATGCTCAGCGGAATCTAGAAAGGTCTGCATACAGTATGAAGACCCACTATGACCTTAAGACAACTAAAAAAGAATACCAAGTAGGAGACCGGGTCTACTTGTAAAATTTCCAAAGGAACCAGGTCAAACAGTGCAAATTCCTCTCTAGCTGGCAGGGTCCTTTTGAAATTGTAGTCAGAATCTCACCAGTCTCCTACAAAATCTGCATCCCCGAAGGCAGTTTGGCAGAAGGGGAAGACAAGTGGGTTCACATTAACCAGCTGAAGAGTTGCCATCCCAGGCATACTCTGCGGCAAGTAAAGGAGCCATCCGGAAACCTAGAGGGGGACATTCCGGATCCCTAGAAAATTCCAACTGTTAAAACCATTCAACCTGTTAAAATCATTAGGAATTACAGGCGGGGGATATTGTCAATTATATGTCAAATGTATGCATCTGCCCTACTACATGAATAGTGGTGGCGAAATGTCTATAACCATGCTGTGTTTCATAGTACTGAAACCATGGATTCCAAGCACCAAGGAGGCCAACTCGCGGACCGGGAGGAAAGACCAAGGGGCCCGGAGTATCGCTTCATACTCCCATCCAGAACTGGCAAGGAGAACATGTTGATCCATCGCTGATGGGAGAAGCAGACGACTTTCTCCAACTGGACCAAAAACATAGAAAGAACATCCTGATCTCCCGACTTCCCCTTGATGGGCGGTCAAACTTAAGTCGTAAGGGGGGGCTCTGTGGGATGTCTTGACCCACTTTTGCTCTGCCATGCGGCATCCCTGTGTTCTGATGGTGTCAGAAATCCTAAAAAGGCCACAAAACACTTGTGCGTGCCAAAATCACTGAAAATAACGCTTTGCAACACAAAAAGATGGTGGCCCAATCTGCCATGCATGTTGTCAGTAGTGGATCAGAGATCTCACTCCTGAAACATGTCACTGGGCTTCACAACAAGTAAACATGGAGCACAGAGGGAAAAGCAGTGCTTTGCTGAAATAAATACAAAATCTTGCTTTTAAATCCTTTTTTTCTTGGTTGCTGAAACTGCAGAATGCTCGTACAAGACACCCTCAAACATCTAAAATTCTTGCTGGTTGCTACAATTCATTTAGTTCAAGAAATCATTGTGATATTACAATGTCCTGGAAAGCTGAATTCGTCATAAAAACATCCACCGCAAAAGTTGCCTGCCTGTGGAATCTGTCAAAATATGGGCGCAGTACACTCGGCCACCGGAATGACAGCTATCAGAAGCCTGTATGAAAAACCTTAAGCTTGTACAAACTGTAATCAAAGGGATGAAAACTAAGTGATCTGTTAGTGAGAGTAACCTATGTTGTAACTGTTTAATCCCATGGTTTAGAATCTGGAATAAGCTTTCTAGCTGCTTGTTTTGAAGTTACAAGTTTGTTTTAAGCAAAGAAAAAATGCAACAGCATGACCTTGAATTTAAGCCTGACTAAAAGCAACCAAACCAGTGTAACAGCTTCCCCCACAGGGGCCAGGCCTCTCCCTTCTGCTTCCCTCCACCAGGAAATCACTCCTAAGTGATGATTATAAGGTGGGAGGAGAGTTTGGGCTGCAGTGGGAAGGAGACAATGGACATCCTCTAGCTACAGGAACTGCCAAATGTGAAGGGTCGTAAAATGGCGTGGGCCCAGGAGGAACTGGGAGGAGACTGCTTCTGAGCTGCAGGGAGAGAGAAGGAGGCGGAGACAAACAACCATTTATTGCTTAATAAGGACCAAAGACACATTTTAAAAAGAATTATAACACTTATGACCATGTTCAATGCGCACATTTGTAGAAATTTGCTCTGAAATTGGACATTGTGTTCCGGATAAAAAGGGCAAAATTCTGTAAAAAGCAGACACAACATCTTACAGCGACGGGGTTTGGAGGAGTAACTGCTACACAAAATATGTAATCTATATATATTTTATTATAGAGGTTGCACACATGGAAATATGTATTGTACCAAAAGTAGATTTTGTGTTCAAGAGGCTAGGGGTGGAATTTAGGCCTCATAAACCCACATCAAAAAGATGACACACTGTTTTTTTCTCCTATCAAGGAAGAGAGGAGACCCTGACCAATCCCTGTCCAAAGGGGCACGCTTAGGATAAACCAGCAAACACATCCCTTTATCACAAGCATAAATAGACACAGCTCAGGATTTAGAAGGACAGACAGATTCACCCACTAACCGATTGCTGGCGGAGCACCCTGGAGCAGAACCATCCATCTTCCTCGCTCCAGCCTCTAGAAACTTGGCAAAGAAGAAAGGCCCATTCTATTAACTGAACCATTTTCAGCTAGGCCTTAAATTTCCAGAACCAGAACCAGCCCCAGAAATCTAAGGGGGACCAAAGAAACAGCCGGGCTGTGCTGTACTGCTTGCCTGCTGAAAGAATTATCATCAGAACCAAAAGATCCAATCCAGTTGTAACGTGCGGTGACCAGAGCCATTGCAGATCAGATCCAGTCCAGTTGTGCCGTACAGAGTCCAGATCGCCTTGACACTGCCAGTCTGTCCTGACCAGAATCCCTGACCAGAATCCCTGACCAGAATCCTGACGGGTCCGTTTGAAACATATATAGTGAGTATCTATAGATAGAATTGTGTCAATCGCATATGTACTGTCCCTAGCTAATCCCTCTCTTAAACCCATCACCTCTTGTATTCAGAACCTGATATTGTTAGGAGTATTGTTGAATTGTCCGAACTTTTCTTGCGCTGAGTTTCTCATTTGTTTTATAAAATCATATGTCATTAGTGTTGTGAGTAACTAAAGTGAATCCCAGAAGAAATTGAGTATCCACCACGTGAAGGGTTCCCTGGCCAGGAACTGATGGAGATTCATGTGTGGCATTCTCTTTTTCTACAGTCATAATCTACTGTAAGAAATCCCATTTATCATTTTAAAGTCCATTCCTGCTTCCCATTCCTGCGCCTATCTCAGAAAAAAGACCTCCACTAAAACGTCCATAACTTCTTCAGTTCTTATGCTAGAAACACAATTTCAACTTCTGCTTGTAGTTAACATCCACGGGTTTAATTCACATATAAATCCATATAGTTCTCCCATAATTGCGATTATGACGCAAGGAAAAGTTTGCCCCAAATTTTTGTTTAGGGAATTTTTGACACGTGTAAAACAGCGTTTGATTGCTCCCGACGACAGTTTTAAGATTTCACATTGCTTCTTCAAATTAAATCATTGCTAGTGTTTGTCTGTAACTATCTAAAGTGGCTCCCGTATGAATTTAAACAATTTCAGTAATTTAAACCATATTTAGTGTTTATGCACAATCCATTCTCAAGATAACTTTAAAATCATTTTGACAGCTTGCCAATCAATTCCGTTTTTCTTTTGTGTTACTGGGGGGAAATTGGGATTGATATTTTGTTTGAATTCTGCCATTCCTGAAACCTGTTCTCTCCTCCTATCTCTTTACATTGGCCCTCATTAGGACCCTGGCGTTATGGGGGTTATCGGCGTCATAACAGGTTGTGGCGCTGTTAATCCCTTAACGTCTTACTACGCGGTCCCTTTCTTTGCAGCTCCCGACCGTAACGGCTGGTCTGGACCAGCCATTAAAGTAGGGACCCGCAAAGGGACACTGAAGGTAATTATGGTACCACAATTTGTGGTACCGTAATTACCGCCTTCCCCATTCCCATTGAGCCCTATGGGGCAAAAATGGGAATGGGGAAGGGCCAATGGTAAATGGGGAATTACCACCCCGCCAACCTTGGAATGGGGTGGTAATACCCCATTTAACCATGGCGGAGTCGGTAAATTACTGGCGTTAACAATGGCGCTAACAGCGCCATTGCTTAATGCCGGGGTCCAAATGAGGGCCATTGTCTATTGGGGTGTTGAAGGGCGTGCATGGGGAAATAGTAAACACACTGCTATCTTTTCTGAACACACCCACAAAAGTATCATTTCTGTGCTGAATTGTTTTGCTCACTATTACTCCTTGTGTATTAAAGAGATTATTTAGTGTTACATCACCCCATTGGTGATTATTGTATACCCATTAAACATAGTGTGATTGAATTGTAACTACATAAATAAATATTTTAAATTTGCAAACCAGCCTGATTCCTGGTTCAGTGTGACTGGGGGGTGGGGGGTAGGAGGGTCCAGGAGATGGGCGTGATATGGGTGATACATCATTCAGAATAAAAGAACTTTTAGACACAAATAAATAAGGATTTACATTGTGCATTACACACTAGGCGTTGACTTAGATGAAGTGCCAGATTGAAATCACTTACAATATGACATTTCATTGTGTTTGGGTGTGTTCTTATATTCATGGTGCCTCTTTCACTTTTATCTCTAAGTTTGAATATTTCTCCTATCCTTGCATTTGATTTGCTCTTGCATCCCTTAATAAAGAGCTAAACATATTTGTGAGGTAGCTCTCTGCTCTTTTGTCGAGCTGATCTCCTCTGTGTAATGCAGTGGTTCCAAAAATCAAACCCAGGAAAACTGCTAGTCGTCGACATAGAAAATGTCATAATTTCATGTTATTCACTAGTGTCCTCATCACTAGTTAGTCACCCCATGGTATAACTGCTGAACCCATATGCATGCATTAGTATTAGCCGACCCCCAAGCCCTCACCAGTAATAATTGGCTCACAACTTGTGTCAAGTGTTGGCAATAAAAGGCCGTAGGATTTTATTGTACAGATATGGTTATGGCAATACACAATATCACATATCATAATAGTATCATACTTTTGGGCACCGGGTCCTGAGGTTACCCCCTCTGGCCCGTGCCCGCCTTCTTGTGTCCCACGACTTGTTTGTGGGCACCGTACAGTGCCCTGTACTTCTTTTTGTTCTTCTTCTTCCTTTTTGTAGGGTGGGAGGGTTCTGTGGTAAAGAAGCAAAAGGATATGGAAGACACTGAGTAAACAGTGAACCTCCTGTTTGTTTGGGTCCCCGTTCAGGGTCCACAAACAGACTGTGTTTACTCAGAGCATGCTACTCTTATTTGTAGGACCCAGGGAGGCCCTGGGTCTTTGTTATGTATGTAGTGGGGGATGCTGTTGTCGCAGCCCCTGGCCGGATAGCCGACTGCCTGGCCCCCTGGTGGGGGCAGGTCTTTGAACCTGGGCCCTGTCTGACTGTTGGTTTCCTTATGGTGCTTAGCACCTTGCTGTTTGGAGGAAGGGTGAGGTGATTGTTCACACCTCACCCTTCCTTGGCTTTGTGCTGCAAAGACTGACTTTTGGGCAACGGGTCCTGAGGTTACCCCCTCTGGCCCGTGTCGCCACACGCGGGCAGGTTGGTCGGCTGACCATGTTCCCCCAGAAGTATGCCCTAAAGACAGCCCCTAGAGGTGAGGGTGGCAGTGATTTCTCGAAAGAAATGTTCCATGCCCTGGTTAGATAAATGGGTGCCGTCGTGGAGAAAGAGGTCTGGGTTGCCTAATGGAATGGCCGGGTGTTTTATGAAGCCCAGTCCTCTTGTCGTACAGAATCTCTCAATTCCCCTGTTCAATGTTCTCCTGGAGATGTCTACAGATTTGTAGCAGTTGGCCCCTAGCCATCTTTTTCTGGGTAGGATGGCTGAGAAGTATAATTCTGTGCCCCTCCAATTGTGTGAAATGTCTGCTAGGGAGGGGCAGATTTCTTCCCATAGGATTCGTCTACCCGTGCTGACTAGGTCGTTGCCCCCTAGATGGATGATCAGGAATTCAGGGGGGTCCCTGTATGCCACTAGCTCTGCTAGTGTCTCGTGGATGTTGGGCCACCGTAGGCCTCTGGATCCCCACCATGAGGCAATGGTGGTTCTGAACGGTGGCCCTTCTTTGGTCTCTTCTACCCATCTGCCTGTCCTGTAAACGAATAAGTGGCTGACTATCCATGCTGATCGGAGAGCGGTCCTCACTTCACCTGTTGTTTCTGTAAGGGGGTAGGGGGAAGAAAAAGAAAAGCAGATTGAAGGAGAATGGCTATATCAGTTGTGGTCTGATATATCTTTTGTAACAGTCTGACTTCCATCCCCCTTTGGTTTTTAGTTGGTGTGGTGCTAGGCCTCCCTGCCATGCTGCAGTGGCGGCACCTATCCTGAAGGAGTTGGTGCCGAAGCCCTTGGGGTCGCACCCTGCTTTGCTGATTGCTTTAATCAGCACCCCTTTAAATTGGTAGCAGCTTAGCGCCGATGAATCCTTGTGGATTAGGAACCTCCCCCCCACCTTGGGTCGTTGTGTGTAATAGAGGTTAGTGATGCAAACCGGACAGTTTGTTGCTTCATCAATGCAACAAATGTTGATGGTTCTTTTGGCGCCCGTTTTTGACTGTTGCATTTCTATGTTAACACTCTCCTGTCTCACCCTGACCTCCATGACACCCAGGCCGTTTGTGACCTTGGTGCTGAAAGCGAGGAGTTCTCCTACTCGAAAAGCCCCAAAGTAGGCAAGGAAAAATGCTGTTTTGAATAAAATTATCTTGTATGGGTGCCAACATATGGCTTCCAGCTGGCTTGCTATCTGCACAAGCTTGTTGAAATCAAGGGTTCGGCGGGTGTCCACTTGGGGACCCTCTATTCTGCCCCATCCTTTCATTGCATAGGAGATAAAGGCGTTCTGGGTGGGATCTGAATCGCCCCGTATTTTTGTAAAGTATGAGATTGCCACCAGGTGTCTTTTTGCCCAATCTCTTTTGAACCCTTGTTCCCGAGCCCATTTTAAAAATACTTCTATGTCTTTAATCGTTATCAACTCTACATGGTTTAAACCTGTGGCTTTAAATACTGTTTGTAAACACTTACTGTACTGTGCCTCGGTAGTGCTTGCCACTGCTCTCTCTGCCATTTCCGTTAGGAAATCTGTGAGGTTGTTGGCACCCGTTTTTGATGTGCCTGATTCTTGTTGGGCATCCCGGCCTGGGATCTCTGGCACTGGCGTTGATGCCAATGTGTTGTTGGCACCCGTTTTAGAAGTGCCTGGTTTCTGTTGGGCATCCCGGCCTGCGCTCTCTGGCGTTGGCGTTGATGCCGATGTGTTGTTGGCACCCGTTTCAGAGGTGCCTGGTTTCTGTTGGGCATCCCGCCCTGAGCTCTCTGGCGCTGGCGTTGACGCCATTATTCTTGTTTTCCCATTATTGCCCAGCATTCTGCTGGTATTGGCGTCATCTGTTCTTGGGCGTGCGGCGCTAGCTCTCGAAATCTTGTCCACTGGAAGAGAGATAAAGCAACGGCAATGTTATTATCTGCCCCTGAAATGTGCGTTGCTTTGACCACAATGTTTTCTTGTAGTATGACTGTTGTAATGGCTCGTAAGACTTTTAGCACTAAAGGGCATTTTGTAGACCTTCTGTTTATGGAGCCCACTACAGCCATGTTATCGCACCAGATCAAAAGTTCAGTGTTCGCTAGCTGCCTGCCCCAGATGTGTAATGTTAGCCAGATGGGAAATATTTCTAGGAGGGTGATGTTTTTTGTCCACCCTGCTGGTTGCCATGATTTGGGCCAGTGTCCTGCCACCCATTCAGTGTCTAGTATGGCTCTAAAACCCTTGCTCCCAGCTGCATCGGTGAATAGGACCCTGTTTGTCGAGTTGTTTAAAGGCGTTCGCCAAAGTAAAGTCCAGTTGAACTCTCTCAGGAACTTTGCCCATGTTTCCAGGTCCTGTTTAACCTCTTTGCCTAGCCGGATATGCAGGTGGGGTTTGGTGAATGATTTGATTTTGAACTCTAGGCTTCTGGAAAATATCCTCCCTTGGGGTATTATTCTGGATGCGAAGTTGAGACTGCCTGCTAGGGATTGTATTTCTTTTACTGTCCCCTTATCTTTAGTTATCAGGTTCCGTATTTTTAACAAGAGTTCTGTTATTTGGGTTTTGAGGATTCTGCAAAGCCCCTTTGCTGAGTCTATTTCGATACCCAGGAAAATGATGCTGGTGTCTGGCTTGGTGGTTTTCTCCTTTGCTAGAGGAATTCCCCAATGGGTGGCCATATGTTCTAGTTTTGCTAAAGCCCTGCCGCATTCCCCAGAGTTTGGTGGTCCTCTTCCCATGAAATCATCGAGGTAATGTACAATTGTTGTCCCTGGTCTCTGTTTTTGGAAAGCCCATTGAAAAAAGGAGCTGAATTGCTCAAATAGTGCACAGGATACAGCGCACCCCATGGGGAGGCATCTGTCTACATAGAATTTGTTGTTAAAGGTGAAACCTAGCCACTGCTGAGAATCTGGGTGGACTGGCAAGAGTCTAAAAGCGGATTTGATGCCCAGCTTGGCCATCAGGGCATTCCTGCCACATTCCTGTATCAGTCTTACTGCCTCTTGGAAATGTGTGTAAGACACGGCGGATTCCGTGTGTGGGATGCCGTCGTTTAAAGATTGGCCTTTGGGTAGGAAAGATGATGGATTAGCCTAATTTTTCCAGGTTACTTTTTGGGGACCAGGCCTAGTGGGGATATTAAGTAGTTATTTAATGGCATGTGGTCCCAAGGACCTGCTATCCTGCCTAGTTGCAGTTCTTTCTTGATTTTGGTTTCCACTATCTGGGGGTTGTCCCTGGCTGACTTCAGGTTCATCTGGACAGTTTGTGACCCTGTGCCCCTAAATGGGATGGGAAAATCCTTGGTGAAACCCAGCCATATGCTGGTGTCTTTGTCTGGGTAGTTGTTAAGGGCTTCTCTAAAATTGCCCGGGTTGATGGGAGATCTTCCTGGTTCTAAAATTGGGATGTCATTATTTCTTGGCTGGTAGTCTGGTGCAGTTGCTTGCTGCATGGTCACCGTTGCAGTTTGTGCAGGTGTGCAGCATTCTTTGCCTCATTTACACTGATTTTCCCAAAATTTCTGCATGGGATGTTGGATGTGGCAGCTTGGTGCCTGCTCTGTCTGTGGGCATTATTTTTAGCCGCCCATGGCTGGTTCTTCCGAAAGGGCTGCTCCCCTTTCTTGGTTTTATCATTATCATTGGACCTATTGCCCTGAGTGTGTTTGTTATTTTTGGAGGAAGATTGTGTGGTATCTTCATCCGGTGGGGGCTCGAAGTTGAGGGTATATAAGTTGTTCTGGACCTCATCCCACTCAATGGCTGGCCTTTCTGACATGCTCCTCCTGAATCTGATATCATATGCTAACCATGTCTTCCCCCTCTGGGTTACCTTTACTTTCCTTATTTTATCAACGTATGCCCAGATTTTCCTACAATCCATGGGGAATTTTTCTTTGTATATTGTTGCTAAGATGGCAAAAGCTTGTAGCCAGTTGTCCCAATTTTGTTCCACCTGGGCATTTCTGGCAATGGCTTTTTCTTCTATCTTTTTGGGGTCTCTGAAAGCATCTTTTCCTTTGTGCTGGGCTTCTATTAATGAAAACATTTCTATGAATTCCTTGGCCCATATGGCTTCTTTGATTGTGGTATGAATGTTCCATGCCAGGCATCTTTTGTATCTATTTAATACCTCTGATTGGAAAGATTTAATTTTTTGCTCGAAACGTGCGTTACAGATTGTTACAATGTCTGTTGTGCTGTTGCCGGGTGTCCCTGTCACGCCCGTGGTGTCTACACTGGGGGTTGCCCATGCTTTCAGTGGACCTGCTGGGTCTGTTGGTGAAACTGTTGGGGCTATTGCATTTGTTGCTGTGGGTGCTACTGCCACCTGTTGCACCTGTTGTGGCGGGGTTGCTGTAGGTGGCGTTACCGGGGTGTTGTTATTGTTATTGCAGGTTCTAGTGCAATGGTGGGGTTTGGGGCCCCAGGTTCCCTTGTGGGTGGTGTTTGTTTCCCCCTTACTTCTATCATTAATTGCTGCAATTCTGCTACATTCTCGCATAGTTTTGACAATTTTTTGTTACCTTTTTTGGCGCCTTCTGATAGTCATCTCTTTTTTGATGGTGCAGTGCCCTCCTCTTGGCTGGGTGGCCTGGCAATTCCTTCCCTGGGTAGGCCGTACATGTTTTCTCTAACCCATGCCCATCCGTAGTGCTCTGCTGCTTCAATGGCTGCTAATAGCTGTGGTGATTTGGGCTTTTGCGCCGTTGTTGTGGGCGCCTGTGTTTTCCGTTTGGGCCCCATGCTCCTTTTTGGCCTGTTTGCAGGGAAAGGAAAAAACGTTTTACCAAGGTTTAGGGCTTAGTTATCGGCGCACTTCCTTAAGCTTGTTCTATATGTTGCCCGTGTTGGGTAACTGGTAGCTGTTGCCCTCGCGTTGGTAACATATGTTTTCTGATAGCATTTATTTTTAACTAAAATAAATGTGTCTCCATTTGTTAATCAATGGAGGATTCAGGGAAATGTCTCCTAATGCCCCCCATGTGTGGTGCTTATTTTAAATAATTGGGGAGCCCCCAGACATTGATTCATGTATCTCTCTTATTTAAAAAATTGGTTTTGCTGTGGGGGCGCCCGTGGAAAATTATAGGAACTAATTTTTTAGTCAGCAGTATTTGGTCCCACCGGGATTGAACTTGCGTCAGCAGGCTCTGCGTGGATGTCAAAGCGAGCTCTCAGCTCGCCGTGCTACTTGGCTGGCTGTGGTTCTGTCTGAATCAATCACAGGGATTGTGTTTATTTTATACAGCCTACCTTGCGGCGCAGAGGCTCAGAACAAATGTATCTCTTCCCGGACGCAGTATTTACTTTCCTTTTTCCTCCCCCGTAGTCCCAGCGCGGCGGTTTACCTGCAAACTGTTGAAACTGACACCGTCCGCGCTGGGCTGCTCGGGTGCCTCCTTTTCCTTCATTCAGAATGGTTCTGAATGTTTCGTATGGCATGCGGCCTTGTTTGTTTTCTTTTGTTTCGGGAACGCTCGCCGCTCTCTTGTCCGTTCTGCAAAGATGTTGAAACTGGCACCGTCCGCGCTGGCTGCTCGGATGCTTCTTCTTTCTTCGTTTAAGGCTGGAAAGCTATTGTATTTGAACAGTACAATGTTCATGAAGGAAAAAGACCCTGCGGAGTACAGCAAACTTTGTTAAGATTTGCTAAAGAAGCAAAAGGATTTGGAAGACACTGAGTAAACAGTGAACCTCCTGTTTGTTTGGGTCCCCGTTCAGGGTCTACAATCAGATTGTGTTTACTCAGAGCATGCTGCTCTTATTTATAGGACCCATGGAGGCCCTGGGCCTTTGCTATGTATGTAGTGGGGGCTGCTGTTGTTGCAGCCCCCGGCCAGATAGCCGACTGTCTTGCCCCCTGGTGGGGGCAGGTCTTTGAACCTGGGCCCTGCCTGATTGTTGGTTTGCTTATGGTGCTTAGCACCTTGCTATTTGGAGGAAGGGTGAGGTGATTGTTCACACCTCACCTTTCCTTGGCTTTGTGCTGCAGAGACTGCGTGTCTCTGCAGCTGAGTAGAGGAGAGGAGCAGGCTGAGATAAGGTTGTGACTGCCCTTCTCCCAGGCTGCTGATGGTAACAGCAGTTACCCTGCCTCGCTTTTGGGATGCCCTACATCATTGCCCAGAGCTATCAGTTTCAATACCAGTAGCAGAAAACACCCCTACAATATATCTCTTGGTGAATGTATGTCTGGCAATAAGTCATCATCATTTTGAGGGTTATTCTGATATGTGTTGCTAAGTAGATGGCCAATGAATCGATGCCATAGTGGGTTGTCATCCCTTCACGGCTGGCATGTCTTCAGCAGACATGTATCCAACATCTGTGCAGCTCCAAGGCAACCCTATTGCAGAATAAGTGCACACTACTGAGGCAGGAATCTGTTCCACATTCTTATGTGCATGTCTGCAGGGTGTGAAAAACTTGTATTAGCCAACCCTGACTCACGTGTAGGCTAGAAGAGACAGGTTCTACCTGTTGATGACATTCATGATAACCGTGGGGATGTGTGAATTCGGATGCTGTTTTATGTTTTTGCTATCTCTGGGCTTGGGACCCCAGGTGCAACATCAGTGCATCCGTTCACATGTTCACTCTCACTTGTTTAGAGTTCTCACCTGCCATGTTAATGAAAAGCAGCAACACTTACCTGAAGTTCCGGTTGAGAAAGGATAACAGTGTGCATCCCCACTCAAGGCGCACAGCAGTTCTATATGCAATAATCACTATTTGCCTCACCGCCAAATCATGTTATATCATATTGACTAGGTTCAGTTCCATCAACTGCACTAATAGTAGCGTCTCACTGAGTGATGCAGCTGTCAGACTAACTCACTCTGTATCCTCCTCAAATGGTTGTAGTACAGAACATGTATTAGACAGAAGCCGGCATTAGCTTAGTGCAGGACGATTTTCCAGGCCATTACGATCATTTAATCTTTCACAACATCCCTCATCTTCTACTAGAAGTAAACGCCTCTGTGGCCATTGTCATCAAAGCCTTACATGCTAAAATGTGTCTGGCAGCAAATAGCATGCACCGCTTCAACCCTCAATCACGTTACAAAACGTTTTGTTTGGTAGGGGAAAGCAAACACAACCTATAATGCAGGAACTAACACTTATTGCATTCTCTGTCCACCCGTTCGCATGTCCATTGTGCATTGCAATATTTGGCCCACGGGTTGGTCTATTGCAGTGGTTTTTAAACTTTTTAAGCCTGGGCCCCACCTGAGTAAAATGTGGGCAGGCCGGGCCCCTGCAAAAATGCCAAATGGACAATAAGTCCAAATGGCTATGAAATATTGCGTGCCGTCACCGCACCCTACTCCCAGTATAGTCCCTGGGCTCCCCCACCTGCTCCCATCATAGTCTTTGGACTCCCTCATCCCACTCCTAGCCGATTCGCTTAGCTCTCCTCACCAAACCACAGACCCTGGACTCTCCAAACCCTGCTCCCACCACTATCCCATGGCTCCCGCCCATCCTGCTCCAACCACAGTCCCTGGGCTCCCCCACCCTGCTCCCACCACAGTCTCAGGGCCAGTGGTGCCTGGTGAATTTTTGAAGTGGAGGGGCATAAATATTTCCACCAAATATGCCATAGCCACCGAGCGCAGCGAGGGAGCACGAAAAAAAAAAGGGATTTGGGGGATTCCCCCCCCCCCCGTCCCATGAATTTCTATAAAAAATAATGGGTTAAAATATTGCCTCTTAAAATGGGTAAAAAGCCATTCAATTGGCGCAGGGAGTGTCCAGGGGGCAGGCATGACATTATTTACTGGACATCTATGATAGATGTCCAGGAAAAATATACCATCCCTGTCCCCTGGGCCACACAGTGCTCTAGACTCTAACACATCCAACCATGAGAAGTACATGGCCAGATCATTTCTTTCCATCCCTGTCAGGAGTCGAAGGGGTAGGACGTTGAGTAGAAACGGTGAATATCCCACAAGGTAACTGTACACTGTGATTTTCAATAAAGTAGTACGGAAGAAGGTTGACAGACAACATCATTATAATGTTAGCATTATGCCAGCACTTTCTGTTTGCAGCCTGTAATATATCTATATCCATACTTAAATGCCTGGGAGACACTGGCATTGTACATTTCAAACATGATTGCTGTTATAAATGTGTTCGGAGTTCATTTTGCAGCTTTCCCTCCATTTAAATAAATGGAACCCCCACCTTTTTGCTATGACTTGGCCCCTGTCCTTACATTCCAGGTACGTATTTTTGCTTTACTTTCCTTGCATTTATTTTATTTTATTGATTGTTTATTTATATAGTGCTTCAAAGTGCTTCAAGGCGGGATGGAAACAAGGGAATACAGTAATCATTCCTAGGCCTTGAAGATTCTGAACGATCTAAACAGAAAAAGTAGCATATTAGTGACGACGTTTCTCCTAGTGCAAGTGCATGAAGGGATACAGTTGAGACCAAGCTCGGGAGAGGGGATGGAAAACGGTGGAGAGGGAGAGGGGCAGGACGGGCAAATCACTCATTTCTTTTGGTGGCACTAGCCAGCCCATATGGCTCCAGTACAGATGCACTCTGTTCCCCTTGTGAGATTCCTGTGTTGTTTTACTGCAGCACACATCACCCTACAATAAGGTTGTACACGGGTATTGTGTATCCTTTTTACTTTTTCTTTTGTAAATCATTTATGTTACATTTTTTGATGTGCCCAGCACAGGCTGGTTGTTGCAGATATTTTTCTGCAGTGTTTTCTTTTTACAAAATGCCATCTTAAGTACATATACTCGAAATGGTCATGCCACGCATTTCTTTTTTACTTGTCCCTGGCCATCTTGTCCTTTGGACTTTTTCCTGCCTTACCAAGTGTCGTTCATGGTCATCCCTTTCATGGGCTCTGGCTTCAGTTTTCTGGGCAAACTGGTGATGTGTGCATCCTGGCAGGATTTGGGGTTTTGATGTTCTTGTCCCAATTCACATTCCAGCCAGGCAATGTGTGTTGCTGGGCAGGTATGAGGCAAGAGGTCTTCCATGATTAGACACCCCCTGTCAGTTTGAATGGTGCAGATTATTGCCATTGGGGAGCCTAGCAGCCCCCACTGCAGTTTTAGGATAAGCTGAGTAGTCCTTCAGCCATTCTCAACATCATTGACTGGGGCCAAGACCCTGAGAAAGAGTAGCAACCCACTAACAAGCTAAATACTGCAGGTGAAGACAACTAGCATTGCCTCAAGCAGAGTTTATGTGAACTCCTGCCTCTCGGCAACAATCTCCCAGAGACCATCATTGGTACAACCAATCTGGACCTCTGCACGAAACTCCTTCCATCAGAAGCTTTCAAAAGTGTCCCGGACCATCCTGTTGGCTGACCAGCTATGTCCAAGGCATTTCCTGTGTATCGCTTACTTTTCCAAGATGCAATTTAAAACTCTGAAGGCCACTGACTTGTGGCCTAAGACCAATCCTTTGGCAGCCTCTGCTCTCCTATGGGAAGAATGGCCTTCTTGAAGCGGTGCCTTCTTTGTCAGCAAGACTGTCACCTGCCGCCCCATTAACTGGGTGATCTTCACTGCTCCCTGTCTCTGTCATAGCATAGGGGTCTCAATACGTCATTAGACCTGCTTGGACTCCTGTACAGCGGTGTCTGGGAAAGTCTCATGGGAGCACAGAATCACCATCTAGCCGAACCCAATCCTGAATCTGCAGCCAGCCACTGCACCCGTGGCTCCTGGACCCCCTGAAACCAGGACCAACAAGAGAAGTAAGTGGATCCATTGATTCTGACGACCCACCCCAGACTCCAGCCTCCTTCCTGCCATAGGAAGTGCATGGGCAAAATGTCCACACCCTAGATAACCCTTACCTGGTTGTGATCATTGGCATTCTGGCAAGGACTCCCTCCAGAGTACGATGTAGTGATTAGGGATTGTCAACGTACCTCTACTATATTTTACCTACCTTCAATTGTTTAGAGTGCATTTCTTCTGAAACAATTACTCAACTGTTGGCTTTGCCACTACTTTCTCTGTGAACTTTAACACTTCCAACTTCCTTCACCACTAGGATCCTGGAACATTAACTCTTTCTGAGGCAATGGGCCTACTTAACTGGCAGGGGAGGACTTGTTTAGTTTTCAGGGTCTCATACTTATGAGGCAGGCTAAATGTGCTAATTGCCTTGCACTGTTTCCTTTCACTTCACTGCATAAAGTTTTGCAGTTTCACTATTTCTGAACTTGTACTATGGTGCTATGTCAACAATGTGTAAACTGTGTATATGTATTTGCTTATAAGGTGCTTTTGGGATACATAGTTAATTTTTGCTTCACCTGCTTCGAAATTTAAACGCCTAATAAAATAGTTGTTTGTGCTCCTGTATTGCTCGATTTATTTGAGTGCTCTATGTTTTGTCAATTGTACTACTAAAGCACACTGTGGCTCCTGAAGCCGGCCTTGCTGATCAGTCTACACTACTGTGATAGAGTGTGGCTAGATCTAAGTGTCCTATACACTGTTTATCAACTAGAGAAACCTCTCAGGATCATTTTACAGGATGGTTCTGAAAATCCTCAGTAGAAGCCTGCATCTACTACACACTGCTGGGTTAAAGGTAGTAGGGTCACCACTAGTGATGGAGCACCACCAATCTTTTCTGAGGCCATATTAAAGGCTGGTGGTGACATGGTGATGGGTTACACTTGGGTTCCTTTGACTTCTTCCCAATCACACGCATTCTACTTATTCTTAGGGAATTGCATCAATGTGGTACAGAATTTAATCTGAGCATATTATTGGCTGGATGACAAGATGTGCTTGTGTGTCGTCTCGCATGAAGACATTCCACACGTATTCAAGCACAATGGCTCCTCCAGTGGTGACGATTCCATGGTTGGGTAGCTGGCAGCAGCATGGGCACTGTGCTTCAATCTGTCAATGCCACTGCTTCACTATCCCTTCCAGCTCTGAGTCTGTACATTATCCTTTTCGGCATCAGTTGTTTCTTCAGAGATGCTGTGCCAACTTGTCATAATCTATGACGCAGAGGCATCGCGATCTCTTTCTTTGTCGTCATTAGCTGACTCTGTTTTAATGAAGGCGCGAGAAGATCCTCGATTGCGTCTATTAATTATGTCATTCACGACCAGATACAGTCTGCACCACTTATCCTTTCATACCACACAAACTGCACTGAACACCCTCCTCCACTGTAACCTGATCAACAACTGGCACCTAAGCAATGCATCTTGCAAACTGAGTGGAAGGTGCCAGATGGCATTCAACAGGAGATGTTCTGGCCACAAATGTCCACACACGGTCCTGCCATTTACACTGCAACCAACAGCAGCCACAGCTAGTATAAAATGGCAGTCAGTTGTATTTCTTCACTGTTTTGTAGGGCAAGGCAAAGTATCTACTAATATTTACCTCTGTAGCACGGTACCTAAAATAAAAACCTTCAGTCGCCTAACCTGGTTTTGCAATAATCACAATGACGTGATTAATTAAATACATTTCTTGATGACATCCATACCCTGAATTTAGTTTTGCGGCAGCAAAAGTAGCCAAGCGTGATAATAAACAAAGTGATGCGCACAGCCCCGATAACAGATAATCTCTCCCATATTTCCCACAGATTAGAATACTATACATAACTAGTAAAAGCCATATGACAACGTACACAAGCAGAAATATTCCCAGTCCTACTTATTGCCAGAGGTGGATGCCCCATTGCCGAACGACTAAATCCAGAGAAATATTCCACTGCTTGGAATGTGTTGTCATGCTATCCATAATGACCTTGAAACTTGATGTCACCATATAAAATGAAATTGTGCTGCTCCCACCAGGTCATTTGATCTCTGAAATGTTTCCCTTGTTTCCATCACATACCAAGTCAAGTCATTAAAATACCCAATAATTATGTCTATTTCATGCAATGTCCTCATATTCAGCCCTCGGCTGTCACTGTAAAAATGTCATTTACGCGGAGCCTCAAAAACATAGTAAAGTAGCAACAATGCTGGCCTTTACATATAGCGGGCCTTTCCATCTGTAAACTCTTCCACTGCAGCAATTCCAGCAGTTTTGGCAAAATTGTTTGAAAATCATATCAATTGTGCTTCCTCTCTCCACTCCCTATGGGATATCCCAAATCCTGACATTACCTATTCTAGAGAAAAGCACTTGCACCTCTATTGGCAGTTTGCCTTTTCCAGCTTCACAGGTGAAGGTAAGACCTGAGTTTAAGTGCTACAATGCGATCCTCTCACTATGACTCTTGTGATTCAACAGCCTCTGTCCTTTATTGGTAACTACCCGCCCCCAAACCCCCATGACACAACAAATTACTCTTTTAATTTGCTGATAGGGTTACTGACTCAGCCATTCAGTGAAAACACTCCTTAAAAGCTGACACAGTGAAAAGAATTCCTTAATATCAGGATTGATGTCATCATCCTTAGATATCAGGATAAGGCAGGAGCTTTTCTTCTACACTGCTGCATCATTCATGGGCAGTTCTGTCATAGTCCCGTGCTACTGTCATCCTTTGGGGTCTTGGTATGCCTTTAGGGGAATGCTCCAAATTGCCGTCTAGTTGTTTCTATGACATCATCATGTGCCTCTACACAGTAGCAGGAAGCATTTCTATAATACCAGCTTCCAGATCTTCACGTTGCAATGATATGATATGATATGATATGGCATTTATAACGTGCCTATACACAAGTGTTTCAAGGCGCGACAAGGCAAGGGGGGGACAATGGGAGGACAAACAACGATCCTACTAGGCCAGGCGTCATTCAGATCGTGCAAGTGCATGGGAAGGGGGGAAAGGAAAAGTGCGCAGGGGGAAGGGAGAGGGGAAGTGCAGTACATGGGAAGTGGAATAAATATAACACATAAACAGCCAGCTAGTGGCAAGTGCAAGGAAGTGCAGACGTAAGTGCTAGTAGGGGGGACTGAAGGGATACAGAAAAACGGTCCCCAAGTGCAGGGGTTGCCAGGGAGGCAGTGCAGGTGGGTAATTGACGGGGCCTGGGCCAGAGATAAAAAAAAGGGTGGCCAGGTAGCCAGTGCAATTTGGGTCAGGAATTCATCAAGGGAGAGGAGAGAAAGCAGAAGCAAAGAGGAAGGTTTTGAGGTGTTTCTGGAACCGGAGATGGTTCTCCTCAAGTTTCAGGGAGGCAGGAAGGCTGTTCCAGACAGAGGCCCCTGCTGAAGAGAGTGATCTGCCACCAACTCATTGTTTGGAGAAGCGACTGACCCTAAGGGAGTTGGAGGCAGATGAGCGAAGAGCTCGAGAAGGGAGATATTTAGGTAGAGAGAGTTGAAGGTATTTCGGTCCCAGACCCCAGAAGGCCTTGTGTACAATGCAGAGGGTTTTGAACTTAATCCTCGCAGCCACTGGGAGCCAGTGCAGAGATTTCAGTCCTGGAGAGATACGATCCCTGGGCTTGAAGCCAAGGACAAGTCTTGCAGTCCTGTTCTGGATAAGTTGCAGAGGGCGGAGACTAGAGGCAGGCAGATTTAGATAGAGGCTGTTACAGTAGTCCAGCTTGGAGAGGACCAGGGCTCTGGAGACAGTGAGCTTCTGGGGGAAGGAGAGGAAAGGAAGAATACCTCTGAAGAGGTGCAGCAGGTAGTGTGACTTCTTGGATTGTCAGAGTTGTGAGGGGAGAAGGAGAGTGCAGAGTCGAAGATGACCCAGAGGTTTACTTAGCTACTTAGCTTAAGCTACTTAGCCTTGCAAGCAAGCCTTGTGTACGCGTCTCTTGACTTTCCCCCTTGTTGCTCGCCCTGACCTTCTGTTCCCTTGCCTTCCACCTGTTCCCAGCTTCTCCTCGTTCTAGTGCCACACTGATTCCTTGATACAACCTTCATATGCAGGGGTTTTATTCCCCAGAGGGTTTCCCCCATCTAGACCGTGTTGTGACCTGGGCAAGGTCAGCTTGTAGACTAATGCCATCCAGTCTCCAGTCTGGACTTCCATAGTGACAGATTCTAAATCTTTGCACCTAGAAACCAGAAACATCAGTACAGACGACTTCCTGAAAAGGAAGGAAACAGAGGTAAGCTACGTTCCACAGTAGAACAGCATTTCAAAACTAGTAGTAAATTGTACGTTGAACCCTACAAGTTCTAAAAATACAACGAAGTGCGGTCTTTAACATTAGTGAACAATCTCATGTGACTGTGGTTACTCGGTTTTACAGCACACATTCTAGGCTAAATGTACTTATGATATCAGAACCTGTATTGTAATTCATATCGAGATCCATAATAGGATCACATTATTAATTTTACAAAGTGCATCCAAGATTACGAGACTAAATCCCCACAGATATTTTTACAAGAAATCTTCAGTACCTTGTATTTTGTTTCTTTCAAATTGTACTATAGCCCACTGAGCCTCTTCCTCCCTAACCAGTTGCATATCAATTACTGTCTCCTCATTAATCAAAGTGAGAATGACCAACACTGAAAAAAAATCACATCCTGCTGCAAGACTGTTACCGCATTCTATTATTTACATACATTCAGATACAAATGGGCAAGAGCCTTCTTGAGACATTTTACCATAGATCAATATAGCTATAGCTTCATCAATAATTATAAAAATAATAACACATTAAGCCTTACAATTTCTTCAGCCTCTGATTGAGCAATCAGTGAACCCTACCACATTCCTTGTACTAAAACTGTTCAGTGACAAACACCACTTGTTCTTGTGCAGTACTTGTGGGGTGATATTAGCAACAGGTGGCCACACCCAAGCCCTGCAAAATAGTTTGTATATATGTTCTTAAATGAACCTAGAGGAAATAAAGCTTCTGGCTGATAGCTTCCCCAAAATAAACACTGAGTAAAATACGACAGGAGGTTGAGCTAAGGAAACACATACCATTTTGTTTAATGATGCCCTTCTTAGCATGAGGCTCATACCAGCATTTGTTGCATAGAAGGGATTGTAAAATTTCTCAATTCAGTCTATTTTTGTTTGTGTTATTAGTGTGTTCTTCACATACATGGATAGTAAAGAACATATATACATTCTTACAAAAATTACATCTTAATTATAAAGCACTGCTAATAAATTCATTATCATATTTAAAGATATATTTACATATATTTGAATGAGTCTCTATTATTAATTTCAGATCCAGACCTCTATCTATTGGTTTTACAATAAATCAATTATTCTGAGAAACCACTTTTGTTCAATAGAATTAAGGAATTTGTACTAAATGTATTGCCTTTAAATTGTTTATCTCAGCAATAGGTAGTGACACTTCATTCCCTGTATGCCAGAACTATTCTGCCACTAGCCAATCTGCAGGATGTACAAATCTGCTAAATAGCTTACATCTCAATTCATTTAAAGCAGGGCACCCTATTATCACGTTGTAAACTTTTTTTTCTGCCTCCAATTTACAAAATTTGCAATGCTCATTCCTTTCAGATCGTATTCCTCTTAATTAATGTATTTCCCAAGTTGGTAATAGGTTGAATCTAAAGCGCATAAACTGGGTGCGGCAATAGGCATTTGGGAATTTTGCAGGACATCAATGCCTCTACTATCCATATTCAGATGTGTGTAAAGTTTTTAAGATAGTATTTTCTCTCGTGTATCTCACCAATCTTTTTGGAACAGTTTTTCCTTTATTTCAATCTCTTCCAGTAATATTGTATAATTGTTTTTGAACAGGGGGGCACTTACTTCTTTTGTCAATACATTATAAAGGTCCTGATATAGGGTATCCTCTCCAGGAATTAGAATCAATCTAAATAATTGCAACTTCTTCCATTGGTACCATCCTTTAATAGAGATGAGTGCTAATTTGTAACTGATGACACTGATCTGGACACAATTTGACAGTATTAAGACTCCTCTCCAGATTCTTCCTTCAATTTGATCAAAGTTTATATTCTCCAGATCATAAGTTAATGCAGGTATTACTTTACTTTACTAGAATGCTATTAGTGGCAGGTTGGAAAATCTGCCATATCTGGTGTTCATCCTTTTCATCGGACTAATATACGCCAAAGTCTTTTCTTCAATGGCAATCATGTGTTCCCCTTGATTCGCATAGGCCCTTAATCTAAACCCCAGGTATGTGTGTTCCTCCACTGCAGTGAGTCTAGAATCACCCAGTCTCCATCAAAAATCTATTTCTTCCATTCTGTCTAGTAAAGTGCATTATTTTTGTTTTACTGACATTGATACATAAATCATTTTCATAAGTAAACCTTCCGAAAGCCTCAATTAACCTTTGGAGCCTGATTTGCTCTTGGTCCATGTGAATAACATCATCTGCATATGCAAGCCAGCAGATGTTTGTGTTTCCTAATTTGGGAGATACAAAGGCAACCCTGTCCAAATATTTCCCCACATCTGATACGTATAGATTGAATAGGCAAGGCACAATCACACACACCTGTCTCAGTTCCTTTTAGGTAGGGATATCCTTAGTGATTGTGCCCTGCAGTTCCAATCTCACACATATTTTTGCTCCACTATGGATTTCCATTAGTAAGTCCAATAGTCCCTCCGGTAGTTGCCATTCACGTAATGTGTGCTACACTTCATTTCGATCAACCATAACATAGGCAATGGACATATCTATACAAGCCATGTATAGTGGAGATGCATCTTTTGTCAAAGCCTTTTGGACAAGAAGATCCATAAAGTAACCATTCATAGTGGTTCCCACACCCTTTCTAAAGCCGGTTTGGCATTTAGAGAGAAGGCTATTTTCTGCTTTCCAGTTTTTCACTTTCTTTAAGATTTATGTGGCAAACATTTTGCTCTCAGCAACTAGTATTGCAATTGGCCTATAATTGCTGGGGCATTCCCTATTTCCTTTGTAAAGCTTGGAAATATATTTTACATTTTCCAACAATCAGGGATTACTTCCTTTTTTTGAATACTAAAATTAATATAAAGGATGGAAAATCATACCAGAGGGGATCCCTTAAATACAATATTACTGACTCCATTCGGACCCGGGGTTCTAGAAAGGGAACGTTTTTTAATGATTAATAAGATATCATCTATGCCAAATTTTATTTCCCAACAGGTCTCATTATTAGGGCTACCTCTGAATGTTACTTGCTGATCATATAATTCGAAATAGTATTTCTCCCAAACATAGGTATAAGATTCTGGTCGCATTGTTCTTTGCCGGTCTCAAGAGTTCTCATCAATGACAAGAAGTTGGAAGATTGCTTCTTTAAAATAATGCCTAGCATTTGTTCAGCTTCTTTTTGTATACAATCATATTTGTATTGTTTTTGCAAATTCCTTTATGTTTGCTTCACCTGCCTTATTCTAGCAATCCTGACATCAAGTTCCAAATGTCTCCTATTGATTAACCTTATGTTACTTATGAGTTCATTTTTCTTATCACATATTTCCCTATCAAAATTTTGTTTGATCATATGCCTTTTTACCTTTTTGGTTTCTAGCTTTGCTATTTCATTAGAGATAAAAATTGGAAAGATTCAGTACCAAATGTGTGAGTTTTATTCTCATGCGTGGGCGATTCATAGAAGGTTGCAATATTTTTATTAAAGACTTCTCTGGTGCATTCTTTCGATCAAATTGTATTTTCTTAACATTCACTTCCAAGTAAGTTAATTCTAAGGCTATATGCCGGTGCCAGGAGCACTTTATTTCCAGGGTCAGCATGTTGTGATTGCTGAGATCTGTATATCGGACATCAAGTGTTTTACAGATTTCAACAACAACAAAAAATCAGTCACAAATATATAATCAAAGCACATAGGGTAGTTATCATTGTTCCACGTATCCCTTCTTGGGATATCCCCACCTAGATTCCCATAACATTTTGTCATACCCCAATTATATAGGAATTGTTTAAATGTTTATCCATTTATATTGCTTTCTTTCATACTTGTATCACATACTTCATCTAACTTTCCAAAATCATTAGGACATACTAAGTTTAAATCACCAGATATTATAACATTATCCAACATATCATTCTCTGACACGCTTATTCTCTCATGTATCCCATTTATATGTCCATGGAATTCTTCTAGGTTTGAAAGCAGGGTTTCCAATAAATGTTTATAACCACCCAGTATTTAGTCAGGGTTCCAAATTTGATTGCACACTTTATGGCCATGAGAGCATAATGATCTTTCGAGAGTAGCAATGATTTAATAATCAGATCATTTTTTTAAGCCCACAATTAAGCCTCCCAATGGACGACCCCTGTGGAATGTGTGGATTCCTGTTGGTAAATGTTATATCCATCACAAATTACCTGTGATGTTAACCAGGCTACTTGCAAAATGATTATATTAGATTGTATTACATTTTCCATCAGTTGTTCATTTTTAAACAGATGTTGGAGACCCCTTGCAATCCATGATATGAAGCTAATTCCGCTTCTATTTTGAGTTAATGTGTCAAGTTGAGCGCTTCTTTGCAAGCTTCTGATTCTCATTAGACAGGATTCCTGGGAGTCTAATTACATTCTATCAAAACCCAAAAATTCCCCTTGATCAATCATGTCCTGCTCCTATATTTGCACTAAGTTTATCTTTAAGTACCTTCTATCTAGTATGTTGTTATGTATTCTTTGATTGAATGTAATGCTTTCCATAATAATTCAAATCCAGAATGGTTTACACTGACATTTCAAGCAATGATGTTAAACATAACAAGAACAAATGCTTTACTGAAAACAAAATTAGCTATTGCAAAGGAATTTCTATATTTATGATGTCATGTGAACGAGGCATATAAGGAATTGTGCAACAGTTATTTTAGTATTCTATATGGGAATGAAAGACAGGCAGCCTCACTACAGCTTTACTGGTGTGGTCAAATGTGCCAGTAAATTTGTTTACCGGTATTTTACCGCACTGGCAAAGCACATGCTTGCCGGTGGGGTGGCTGGAATAACCTCCAGCAAAGAGCTGGAGGTAATTCCATCACCCACCAGCATAAATAGCCAGTATTACCGGCACCAGTAGCACTGGTTGCCACTAAAGCTGGCAAATCCTCCATGCACTGACAATTTACCACCATTACCGACACTTCAGCCAGACCAAGTGCTGAGAGCGCGTAAGAGGTTGCCGTTATCTCTGCAGTAATACCGCCAGGATACCGGCAACCTTGCAATGAGACCCGGAATGCATATAACAAATTAAAAGATAGTTTAAGTTCTATAGATTGCAGGACAGAGATACTGTCAACTTGACATTAGGAGTAAAAACGATGTAGATAGCACATTTCTGTTGAATGGAAATGTAAAATATATTTCATGTACCTTTAACATCCAGCAGCTTGCACTCAGTAGTACAAACAATTAAAATTGCTAACAAGGCACTGTTAACTTGAAATTGTGAGCATTATCGTTCCGCTCTGTTGATTATGATGAAGTTCAAAATGCCCTCTATAATGTTTGTGGTGCTGGCAGGTCCTATGGCGATGTGCGTGTAATTAAATCTTTAAATACAATCCAGAATTATTTATTAAGAATTCTCTTACAATGTCTGTGCAAACTGAGCATGTACACCGCCATCCTAACCTTCAGAATGCTAACACTCTGTGGGGTAGGGAAACACCATCTTATGATGTCCCGTGTGCCCCAACAGCAGAAAAACAGTGATTGTGCGGGTTTCCCGAAGCTTAGCCAGTTATTTATGATTCATTCATAGCATTCCAGCCATCGCTCTCATATGTTGCATTTGGAACCCAGCTCGGGGCAGGAATGCCCAGACATGGTTCCTGAGCTTGCCATGCATAGAGACACAGGTTACACTGCACTGTGTAGGCCCAATCAGTCCAAAACATGTCTGGGTTTGCTTGTGGTCTCATGCAGTAGGGATGCAACCTAATAGTTTGGACTGAATAGCCCCTTATGAGATGGGTTTAGGCATAATTTCCTTGTGTGCTTTCCCCTTTGGGGGGAAAACAATAGTCTGGAGGGTTACCCAGGGGTCGAAGACACATTTTTGACTTATTCATAACCCTCTAGCCATCATTCTTCTTAGAGAACACTCCTCTACAACCCCTTACAGCAAAAAACTCAACAGTATAAAATGTGAATGTAACATTGCCATTGCTATGCTACATATTTGGTTCTATGTGAAATTAACTTTTTTAAAGTTCTCTAGACAAAAAGACTGATTTACTTTGACCAAATTTCTTTTGATTGGAATACCGCCATTGCAAAGGTCTTTTTCTCCTGTAACCTTTATTTTCCCTCCCTTTTTAAAAAAATATTCAGGGGATTTCACCCCCAAGCCCCCATGATTCCCTTATTACCCCCCCACGCCCACCCTCTCACACAGGATTTCAGCCCCAGCCTCCTCCCCCCATCCTCGGGATTGGAGTCCCAGACCCCCCAATCCCCTCCACCCCCCCAAACCAAAACACATACATACAACATACCAGTTCTGCTGGCCCTCTGCCTCCTGGTCCCTCAGTCCCTCAGAGCCTGTCAGCCCATCCGCGGACTCGTGTGCAGCAGCAGAGTGACAGTTTGCTTTAGAAAGACTGCTCGGTGCTGTCACAGAGCGGACGTTCTGAAGTGACGTTTCAGTGAAAATATCTTTTCACTGGAACGACGTATTCTGAATTCAAGATAAACGCAGGATGATGCAGTGTTATTTATGCTTTTAATACATGCATTTTTCTGGCCGATTGCAAGTCAATCATATGTAACTGCAGCTTGCCTTAACAATTTTCATCACTTCTTGTTTAAGTTCCAGGGTAAGCATCCCGTCGGCAGAACGTAAGACACTTATGGTTGGGGAAACCAGAAATAATGGGTTTCACATCCTTGTGAGCCCCACTAATGTAATCTACTGCATCGTGTCTCAGGCTCTTGAAGAACACCATGATTATAGTCTCAGGACATTGTTAATGAAGGCGAGCAAAAACACTTTAGCAGATTGGCACAAAACGGCTGGTTGCAATTTAAATTTCAGCAGCGGAAAAACAAAGCTTTGTGGTTCCTTTCATGTTTAATGTTTCGCAATTAACAGGGTAAAATTATATCCTCTGTACATACTGTAAAACGTGCTTTTTTCTCCCCTTTCATGTTAGGCTGTCGTTATGAATGTCCCCGATGCAGAGAGTTTAGCCAAAGCGCTTGCAGTGTATCTAAGCACATATCAAGGATGGGATCCAGGTCCTAAAGGAAATTCAAGACTACCATCCCACTGTGATGGTTACCATCTACACTTTTTGTGGAGTTCACTACAAAATCGTAATGCAGTGAAAGATTATCTCAAAACTGCTCCGTTTGGCATTTCATGCATATCGGGAATTGGGGCATTGCTCTAACATCCAGTTATAGATGACGTTGTCAGCAGAAGCCCTTAAATGCAGAGTTCTGTGATGTGGGTGAAATATTTCCCTTAAAAATAGCCAAAAAAGTTTAAAATGATTTGATAAGCCCAGTCAAACATACGTTGTCATCCTCTGAAACACTCGAAAAATGGTCTGTTTCGGTAGGATGACGCTTTTCCTAACAAAATGACTAAAGATCCATGCGCGGATCAACACCAGACTGAACCGCTAATGGATAAGTCTAGTTCCACGAGACCAAGACAGGAGTCACAAACCACCTCTCCTCCCCAACCAACCGGCTTTCTGGGACTGCCTGGGTCTGTGATGCAGAACTCATTCAAAAGCATTGCACAAGCCCACAAACAATAAATATAATGGCTGATTAAACAGTACCACATAATATATAACATAATATAATTGCTCATTTATAACGTACTTAATACCCAGAGGTTTCTAACCATGGACCCAGGGATTGAACCTGTGTTGTTCAACACCATCTTGTTGCCCCTGAGCTATCCTCCCGAGACATATATGAAGTATAAAAGATTAAGGCAGAACACCTGATTGCTACGGTCTCTATCAGAGAGATGCTATTTTAGGAACACACACGTGCAGGAAAAGTCAGCTTTTAGAAGGGCATAGCGTGCCTTCGAGAATTCGTTGTGTCCTCCCCGCTACACGAGAACCACTAACAGGAAAGTTTCTCTGGTTTACTGGTGCTACACGAGTGCTGCCAGTTTGAGAATTTGCCTGGCTCTCTCCACTGCACAAGACATGGCAACAGAAGAATGTATTTGGGTTCGCTCTGCAACATGAGAGCCAAATACACAAGCGATGCAGGGATCACAAGAGATGCCGACATCACAAGACATGCAGAGATCACGAGAGATGCAGAGATCACAAGACATGCAGAGATCACAAGAAATGCAGAGATCACAAGAGACGCAGACATCACAAGACATGCAGAGATCACGAGAGATGCAGAGATCACAGTTTACCTTCTATGCAATAGCTGAAGTCACAAATAATTCACAGCATCTAATCCATGGCAGATGCCTCGTGCGCATTCTCTCATAGATCTTCTGCTGGCCTTTCCTCACATTTGCTCATCTTAGTGTTTTTTTGGGGGGAGCAATGAATATTCAGGTGAGCCCCTTAAACATGAACTGCAGTGCCCTTTAATTACCTCTATGGAATGTGTGTGGCATGCTGAAAGAGGTGATCTCACTGGCAGCTCCTGTGTTCAGGATGCTTGTGGTCTCGTGCAGAAGGGATGTGACCAAGCAGTTCATGCTGGACTGACCCTATTTAGGTGGGGCCAAGCCTGCTTTGCATCTGGTCTTTCCCCTTCTATAATGGCTTAGCACGCTGGAAAACGATGCACTGGAAGGTTGCGCAGAGGTATGCCTGTTGTTATGATTGATTCAAAACCATCCAGCCATCACATTTTGGTTTTGCTTTGACACCCCGAGTGGGACGGGTATGCCCAGACATGGGTCCCGAGCCTGTTGTGCCTAGAGGCCAAGCTACTCTTCACTGATGATGCCCAATGAGGCCGAAACATGTCTAGGGATGCTTGTGGTCTCGTGCAGACGGGATGT
Organism: Ambystoma mexicanum; assembly: GCF_040938575.1. Lineage (NCBI taxonomy): Eukaryota > Metazoa > Chordata > Amphibia > Caudata > Ambystomatidae > Ambystoma > Ambystoma mexicanum. The sequence continues at coordinate 350,823,437 of NC_090922.1, forward strand.
GACCAAGCAGTTCATGCTGGACCGACCCTATTTAGGTGGGGCCAAGCCTGCTTTGCATGTGGTCTTTCCCCTTCTATAATGGCTTAGCATGCTGGAAAACGATGCACTGGAAGGTTGCGCAGAGGTATACATGTTGTTATGATTGATTCAAAACCCTCCAGCCATCACATTTTGGTTTTGCTTTAAGTCACCCCGAGTGGGACGGGTATGCCCAGACATGGGTCCCGTGCCTGCTGGGCCTAGAGACCAAGCTACTCCTCGCTGATGATGCCCAATGAGGCCGAAACATGTCTTGGGATGCTTGTGGTCTTGTGCAGAAGGGATGTGACCTAGCAGTTTCGGGCTGGACTGCCCATATTGGGGTGGGACCAAGTCTGATTTGCATATGGCCTTTCCCCTTCTATAATGGCTTGGTAGGCTGAACAATGATAGTCTGTAGCTATGCCAGTGGTTGTGATTGATTCAAAACCTTACAGCCATCACATTTTGGTTTGCTTGTAGGCACAGAAAACCTTTCCAGCATAGGTGGATGGGGAGCCAACAAAGGCCCGATAGCTGTGGCCAGTGCCATTGGGTGTGGTTGGGTCGCTTTCTCATGCTGCCACAGTCTACATTGTGAGGAATGTCCTGTATTTCTATATATGGTGACTGATGCTTCCTCTGCTCCACTGGACAAGGGCACAATACTATTGGACGCCACATGTGTCTTAAACATCAGTTTATGTCACTGGCAAATATGGTTACATGTTTCGGTCATACCTAATGTATAATTTTGACTCTTCTTACCAAAAACACACACTAATATTGCAGAGCATGCACACAACTGTGCAAGTCTCTGTATTTGTCTTCTCCTTAGACAGCGGGAAGCACTGCCACAGCCAGGACGATGCTGTTGAAGAAAGTGCCTGGCACTACTCTTTCTCGGCTTTATTTCGCTGTAAAAACCATAAAAGCAGCAACATAAACATAATATCAGTCAGTGAAAATAAGTAATCAGTACATACATAGTTACAGCACACTACAACCAGAAATTAAGCAGATAAAGAATTCCTAAATTCAAATAACTTTTATATATACAATATCAAGCAGCCCCTGTATATGATAGCCATTATTTTGGCTAAAACCATAAAAATCAACAAATACATGAGAAAACATGTGTCTACCAGGTGAATGCTAAAAAATAATCACTAAGATCCCAGACCTTTTGATAATAGCAACAAATATAAAGGGCCTGATTCAGAGAAGCGTTTTATAATGGTGTAACCCCATTGGAAAACGCACTGTGAATCAGGTCCAAAAATGTTGAAACTTGTTATTTAAATTACCTGCTACTACACTCACAATCCTCCTTCTAAACCACGCTCTATGAATATACTTGGCAATATAATATAACATATTAGTACCCGGCGAGAGTCAAGCAGAATGCAACACGCATTCTGATTGGCTCTCGCCGGGTCCTTACCCAGCCGAGAATCCTTTGATTCTCGGCTGGGACTCCAGCTGCCTTGTCCTCGGCGGGGGGGGGGGGGCGTGGCAGCCCCTCAGCCAATGAGGAGGCTCGAAGCGGGGCCATCCCCGCTCAGAGCCTCCCCACGGCTGAGAGGCTGCATCCACCCCCCGCTGGGGACTCGGGTAAGATTTTTTTTTTTACCTTCCCTCCCTCCTCCCTACCCCACCCCACTTACCTTCTTGCTCCTGCGTCCCTGGTGGGGGACGATGGCAGCCTCCAGTAGTGTGGAGACTCCGCGCCTCCACACAGCTGGAGGCTTCCATCGTCCCCTGGCAGGGACGAAGGTATGTTCTTTTTTTTTTTTTTTCTCACCCCTTCCCCTCCCTCCCGCCCGGCCGCCATGGAAAGAGAAAACGGACTCCCGTTTTCCCTTTCCCGGCGGCCATTTTCTTGGTCGTTTTTTTTTTTTCTGTCCCGAAACGCAACCGCTTTTCAGGACAGAAAAAAATGCTTTTAGTGCCCCGGTCACGCATATAATGCGGGCCGGGGTACTAATAGCAATATGACCATCGCGGCGGGGGCATTACCGACTCAGGTAATGCTTTGCTCGGGCCTATAACTATGGGCCCCGGGCCATTACCTGAGTCGGTAATGCCCCCGCCGCTCGGGTCATATTGCTTAATTAGGGTCTTTACATCCTCTACAAAATTCCAAAACCTCTGACACCCTCTTAAGGCCTTGTAATCTGCATAATGGCAATACATACATTGCCCTAAGATCTTTTTACATAGGGCCAAAGAACACGAAGTGAAGGACAGAGTCATTCTGAGCGCAACAGCACTGACAAACAGAGCAACTTTCATTATTCCAGCTTCTCGTGAAGGAGACTACGAGCAAAGTTCCTGCTCTCAGATCAAACAATAATTAGCAGCGAGTGATGCCATCCAAATAGTGTTCCAAGCCAACTACACTTTTGTCTGGCCCACCTTTCCCCCTACAGAGAACTGACCAACTAGCTTAATCTGCTACATTACTCCTCCCCCGCCTATCCTGCCTCTGTCTGATGCTCCTACATTAAGCCCCTCTTCGTCCTGGCCCATAAACACATCCTCATCAATATCTTCCTGATTTGAATCTACCTCGTGTTCCACCTCCTGATGTCAGTCCTCCTCCTGCCAATCATCTACTCCTTGTCTATCTCCACTTGCCCTGAGCTCCTCCTCGTGTCAGTCATCCACAACCTAGAGGTCCACTTTCTCTTACTTCATTTGCCACCTGCTGCCTCATATCCATTGCTTTGTGTTCTCCTTCCTACTGTCAAAAATCCCAGTCTTCATGTTATGCCTCCTGCTGACCCTCTATCACTGCTCCCACCATATTCAGCTTCCTGCTCATCCATCCCCCTCCTTTTCCTGTCCAGCATCAGCAGTCTCACTAGCTACCTTATCCCACATCATGCCAACACCCTTTCCGCTTTCTCGCTTACAGTTCCTGTCCATCACTTGCCACCTCTGCATCTTTGTCATCTTCTAAAATCTCCTTAACTACATCCCTGGACAGGATGTCAGACTCAATCTTAACAGGTTGTCTATCTGATAGCACTTGTCCCCGTACAATCTCCACTCCCCAGCCAGAAATGTTATGCTACCAAAGATATACACTTGTTCCATTGCTTTATTCATGGCAACAGCTGTGGGGAGCACTAAGAGAAATGTTTTCTAAATGGTGTCACAAAAGGTTTTAAAAGGTTTTAATTAAAACATATTTTTTGGGCTGTAAAGGGGAAGTAAGAGGAAGGGATTAAAAAAATAAACAATTACATAGTATTTTGCCGAAGGATTTTCACAACATTTTTCATTTATTCTTTATGAAGCAGAAGAAGGAAAAGGCCTCCCGAAACAAGCAATCAGAAAAGGTTTAATACAGGGTTTCTGAAAGAGGCAACCAAACGAAGAGGAGCAAAACAAATCAAGCACAGTTCAAAATAAAATGTCACAGACACCAAGTGAAAGGCGCAAACGAAACAAAACCGTTGTCAGTTGCTACAAAATGTTGTGCTCTCTCCTGCTGTGGGTCAGCTCTGTTCCTCCATCTAACTGGCAACAACAACATACAGAGAACCAGGAGAAGCCAGCCTGGCCTTTTATATACCGACTAAACTTATGATTTTGATCATGATTATAATTGTAATCATTTGCAGGGCATAACATAGGTATCGGGCAATTGTGACTGCATCTGAGCGGAGATGGAATTAGAAAGCATCGGCTATCCGAGAAGGTGCTGGAAACAACTACACAGAAAAAGAATAGGACATCATTTGAAAAGATGTGTTTTCAAGTCTTTACGGGAAATCTCAAGGCAATTTGAAGAAGGAAAGTGCAATGGGCGAATATTCCAAAGAGGAGGGCCCAGCACAAAAACAGGTTGGTCACCACTGGATAGGCAACGTGACAGAGAAATATCTAACAGATGTAAGTTAGTGGAGCAAAGGATAAGTGTTGTAAGATAAGGCTTGATTGTTAGAATAAGATACTTGGGTGCCAATCCAAGGTTACATTTGAAGATCAGGCACAGCATTATAAAAATATTAATTTGAGATGTGGGCAACCAGCTTAATGATCGCCAAGCAGTAGAAAAAGAGGAGGTCTTCAGCAACTTGAAAATAAGCCTGACAGCCATGTTCTGGATGATTTGTAAATGGCTCAAAACGTAGCTCGAAAGTTCATCATTAAGGGCGTTGGCATAATCAAGTTGAGAGTTCTGTCGTGCACCAACCACTACAGTATACACAGTGTGTGGGAGAAAAAGTAAGAGGCGTCTCAACATACGTAGACAAAAGTAGGAAGATGTGACAACATAACCTTGGTAATACGTTTAATTTGGGACTCCCATAAAACTCCTAAGCTGCTGTGGGATGTATTTACCCATGCATCCGAGCCATACCTCAAAACTGTGCAGTACTGACATGGAAAACTCATGATGGCCAGAGCTTCCCAGAAAATGCACAGGGAAATGCATGAAGAATAGGCTGCCACTCATTTTTGCCGATGTTATGGGCACAGAAGGACACTGCCTAAAACCACCATTGGACTACCCACACAGTAGTCTGAAACCATTGGGAATGGCAATGCTGATTGCCAAATGCAACCTAGAATTGTGGGGAATTCATTTTCTTAAATCCCAAAAATGGGTGCAGTACCAGTGCTCACCACTATCCAAAAGCCGGCAGTTTAAAACCACCCTGTGTTTCTCTGAAGGCAAGCCAAAGTGCCTATTTCAAACATTGCAATATGTGCAAAATATTTACTGAACACCAGCAGACATTTGGCAGAATGGAGTGTTGTGTGCCTACAAAATCTGGGAAATGAAGAGCCCAAAACAATGCTTATAACAAAACTGCTATGGAGTCAGCAGTTTAAGTTGCACTGGATTTAAAGACACTAAAATCGAAAATGTTTAAATTGACTGAGTGACCTACTTTTGAGTATCACATAGGTTGCAATTGTTTAAATGTCATAGTTTTAAACTTAGAATCAGCCTTCTAGCTGCATATGTGAAAATGTTTAGTTTTATTTGAATGCAGGAACTGGGGAACAAAAAGTGACATTTTATCTGAAACCTGGCTTAAGGAACTGAATTCTGCCTGGCAACTACCCCCATCAGAAGGGAAACTTGAGTCACAGCTGTGTTCCCAGGCCAACCTTCCTTTTGCTGCCCACACTAAGGATATGCCATCTATCTGATAATTGAATTATCTGTGCTCTGTAGGAGAGTGAACAAAGCCCTCTTCACTCAGGCAAAGGTTTTTATTACGCAGTCGTAAAATGTAGCTTCCTCTTGGCAGGAGCTGGGAGGGGCACTGCCTGTGAGAGCAAGCTGGCTTGGCAGAACTGGAAAGACCAGTATTTCTACCTTGTGCTGAGAGGAAACCACACCCCTTTGTAGCCAGAATATTGTTTAGAAAAAGATGAATAACTCATAGTACGGACATGTGAAAATTTTATAAATGACACCATAATTCTTGTGATTTTTCTGCCCACATTTTAAGAGGTTTTTCGACCCGGTGGCATGTTCAGGGGGGTTTTAGCGGAAAAGTGGATATAACTCTAAATGTATGCATGTTAAAAATCTGAAACTTCATCAGTTAATGTCCCTACTCCCTGCGCACATGTATGTAAAGTTGGGTCAATGTCAGAAATTGAAAAATCAGTTAAAAAGTGAAATATGTGCCATTTCTGAATGCAAGCTCCCAGGAAGAGCAGAGTTTGAACGGGGGATACCTCCTGTAATGCATGATGGGTGCATATGATTTTAAAACAATATGTACCTCTGCAAATATGTATTTGTTTCAAATCTAGATTTGTGTGTAAGTTGACAGGAGGAGTGGACTTTCTGCAGGCTGTAAAATGACATCACTCTGACTCACAGTTCATTCCCCAATCAAATGATAAATGGAAGTTTGACCAATTAGAAGCTGAGAGAGAGGTAGGGTCAGTGATGCTAGGACACACCCACATTCTAAACACATAAAAGCAGACAGACAGGACAGAGAGGGACCTTCCAAATCCATCTGCAGCGGGACGCTCTGCCGGAAAAATCCATACTTTACCTCCATCAAACCCCCAGAGAGCCAAACTAGAGACTTCAATCTATCCAGACCTAAGAGACCAGACCAGAGAGAAAGCAGTGCTGTACCCAGAGAGACCCAGACCAGCAGAGAGAGCTGACCCAGATCACTGTGAAGTGCAGAGGCCAGACCAGACCAGACCAGAGTCCAGTTTAAAACCCTGACCAGATCCATGGCGAGGCCCATTTCACTCAAGAATATAGTGTGAGTACCTAGAAAACTGTGCAGAACCAATCTCTTAGTTAAAATAATATAATTCAATCTATTTAACCTAAGTAGAACTGCCTCCTAGCTGTCACCTGTCATTTCTAGTTGCAAGCTGCACTTGTCATTTTGAGCTTTTGAAATTTGCAAACCCAAAAACGACCTTCACAGAATTGCTCATATCTCCGCAACCGTTTGGGCTAGAGACTTGCAGTAACTTTCCTCTTATAGCTTAGAATCGTGGCTTTCCTACGAACCTAGAACCGCATTCCTACCCCCTATAGTTTTACCGCAATCGCGGAACACGCATCCGCGAATTTTACCGCGATTTGCAATTTCTTCACGTGTAAAAAGACAGCAGTTTTGCTTTTCCATTTGCCAGAAATTCGTTTAACCTGTTAACTATCCCTGCCTCATTGCTAGTGTGAGCCTGGAATAATATTAACTAGATACCACTCACCCTGAACCTCTGAAAGGGAATTAAAAAGCATTTCCAGCATATTTCTCATCCATTGCTAGCACATATCAAAGCATTTGGGCCTGTGATTCAAAACTCCTATCTGTTTTCTGTTGTCTAAGCTTGCTGGATTGAACTGATTACATCGATTGCATTTCTGAGAACTGTGTGCTTTCCTCCCATTCCCTTGCATTGCATAAAGAGGGGGGGAGTGAATAGCCAGAGAAAAGTGGTTACATTGTTTTGTTGAAATCATATTGAGTCTTTTCTATACTGCATTTCATTCATTCAACCTTGCATTTCCTTGAACCCTATAAAGCATTCTCTACCACATTATACTTTTGTTCCTATTTACCAGTGTGCTACCTTATCCATTTCATGTCAACTCCTTATTGATTATAGAGAAGCGTGTTAGTGCCAGATTCTCCGTTATTAATCTTTATCATATCAGATTAAGTGTGCTATTCAATTATTAATTTATTATAAAGTGCCATATATATATCTATTGTTTAAATTATCAAATAAACCCTTTTAACTTGCAAAACAGAACTACTTCTTGGCTCAGTGGGGTCAGGGGGATTCCAAGAGAGGGGTGTTATATAGGGGTAGTCATCCAGAACGCATGAACTGGACCTAAAGATATATCAATAAGGGTTTTCATTCAGTATTCTAGACTAGGCGTTAACTTAGCTGTAGTGCTGAATTGAATCCTCTTACACTGCAGACCTTCTTTGAAACCCTTATAGGCAAGCTGAATATGAAGGGTGGCAGAGGACGAGTCAGTGGGTATTTTAGAAGATTCAAAGGATCCAAGAACATAGCCTCAATCTTGGATGGATTAAGGTGGATTTTATTAATTCCAAAATGTAATCCCGTAGAGGCAAGACTGGAGGTGTGAGACATTTTCCTGAGGGCCAGAGACATTAAGGAACAGTTGCAGATTGTCAGCATATGAGTGAAAACGAATATCGAATGTATAAATAATTGTCACCAAAGGTAGAACATAGATGTTGAACAGAAGAGGTAATAGGGGGAACCCAGAGGAACCCCACAAATGACCAAAGCGGAGGTATTAACCACTGTCTTTCTTCTGTACAGAGCCTACCCAAGTCTTTTCACAGAGACAGTGGTCCCTTTATGTATATTTTTGGTTCAAGAAAGAGGTAGCGTCCAGCAACACGCCTATATGTTTGACAGTCTGGGAGTCGATTAGGGTTGAAATGGTTGGTTCAGTTCCATTTAAGAGAAGGAGTTTCAGTGATGCTTTCACACTGTAAGAATATCTGTTTTTTTCTCGGTTCAGTAAGAGTTGGTTATATGCCATCCAGGTAAGGCAACGGGGCAAGATTGCTGTGATTTGTAAGAATGAGTTGTGTATCATCTGCAAAATGGTAGCAAGAGAGATTAAGAGATTTTAGGACCGTGGAGAAGACACTGGGGTAGATATTGAAGAGTTGGGTCAATAGCGAAGTATCTTGGGGTACACCAAAAGGACATTTTTGTACTCTGAGCTAAAATGGGACAATGTAGATACATTGTGATCAATCAGTGAGAAAGGACATTAGCCATTCGAGGGCTCTAACTCTAATACCACAGAAAATAGGTGTTGGTCGAGGATGTTAAGGTAAACCAGGTCGAATTCTGCAGATAAGCCCAGTAGTATAAAACTAGAGGCCTCATTTCAGTCTCTGCTAAGTTTCATCTCATCCCTGATGGAGAGAGAAATGTATTCTGTAGTGTGACTTAGTATGATACCAGCTTGTAAAGGATCCTGGATGTCTTGGTCTTCACTGAATTTCATGAGCTGGTTTTATGTGGCTTTATCTGATATTTTAGAAAGCCCAACATAGGTGTATTTGTAATCTGTGCATCCCACTTTTATATCAAGTGGCCACTTGGATGTTTTTGATTAAATATGTTCTGTAAATGTGCAAAAAATATTTTCTACAATAGCCTACTTGAAGTCCATTTTTCAAATTTAGGAATATGTGGAGCCACCTTGCATCATTTATTTATATGTTTTTATACAGCTCCAGACAAGCCGCAGGTGGACTTCAGAGCTAAGAAGAGGCAGGAACTGAGGCAGTGACAACGTTAATAAGCAGTGGAGTAAAAATATGTTGTGTTGCCAGGAGACAGATAAATAGGCTGTTCTTTGATTAGAGACAGCTAAGGTACTTGAAAGTGAGTTTGAGGGCATCTCTTTCAGGCCAATTGAGGATTCATCATGCTGGCTGGTTCCGGATAGGTTGGAGTTTGTGTAAAGAAGCACAAGAAGTCCAGAAAACAGACATTTGAGGTAATCCAGATCTAAAAAGAGCAATAATCATGTTTTGTCAGATGGAGTGCAAGGTTAGGATTTGATTGGTCATTTTAAATTTGTAGATGACAGATTCTGACATTTTAAAAATGTGAGGAGCTAGAAAGAGGTTATTGTCCAAGAAGACTCTAAGGTTGTAGTAGTTGGTTCGGACATGGCGCCCAAGCTCTTATTCCAAAGGAAGGGTATAAGCAGGGGCATCAAGTGGAGATAATAAATACCTCTGATTTGGATCTGTTTAGGCAGAGACAGTACTTTTTCAGCCAGGAATTGTTGACTTTGAGGCATACATTGACCTGATGGGATTTAAGAGCTTCTTGGTCTCATTGAGAGTGTTGGGGTTAGTCAGCGTAAGAATAGAAATGCAAGTTGAATCATTTGATCCGGTCAACTAGTGGACTGACACAGACCTTGAAAATGAGGAGGAGACTGGAGGATCCCCAAGGGACCCCAGAGGCAAAAAAAAGAGCTGGGTTCATGTTGCCCAATTTGATAAGGTATGAATGTTTTTGATAGGAAGGACTTAAACAAGAAGTGGGCTTCATCCTTGATGTTGGCAACAGTATCACTACAAAATACCAAATCCCATTACTGCGAGGTAGAAAACCTTGCATGCAAAACAAGGATTTCCCCCAAAAAAAGATGGGGGATTGGGTAGGGGTATTTAATAAAGTGGGGGAATGTGGCACGGCTCTGGGGGATCTCCCCGGCATTAAAAATGCAGAAAATAAGTTGTTACGAATGCAGTACAACATTCTGCAATTTTACTTAGATCCGTTGGCAACGGATGAAAGTCAGGTGAGGAATGCTGAATGTCACAGAAACGTGCAGGAGTATGGGATCTGCATATTTCCTAGAGTGCCTATTTCTTAGGAGTTTGTCAAAAGTGAAGATGGGGGAAGTTTCAGTGCCTTCTGCAGGTCGAATACCTCATTGTGTGTTGTCCAGGATCATAGGCATTGCAAGAGGGGCTGGGGGGGGCAATAGCTCCGGGTCTTTTGGTTGTAGCCCCAGATAGAAGCTACAACCAAAAGGCTAGCTAGCCCCGAGTACCGACAGTCCCGACATTAGCGTAGCCCCAGATCTTTTCTAGACCTGGCAACACCCCTGTCGAGGATGTTAAGGTGCATTCTTCAATTATTTCTTTCCATGCAGGGATGTTGACTATGGGCAGGTAAGCGGTCCATGTTTAGGGTTGAAGCCTGGTTTCTTAAGTAATGTATTGATTGTTACCTCCTTGAGTGCAGGTGGCTAGTTTGTGATGATAGGAGTGAGTGAACAAGTGATAGAATATTTGGGAGAAGAGCAGAGGAGTGTCACTTGCTAAAGGCGGGGGGGACAATAGTCGAGCAGATATAGGGACAAGAGTCGAGTGGACAGAGACAAGATTATAAGGGAGCTTATAGCTTTAATAATGCCTTGCTCAATCATCTTTGATAACAAGGATGTGGGACGGATAGTGGGAGGGATGAGTGGTGAAAGGGCCAGAACATGAAGGGCAGTATTAATCATTATGTTGTTCCTGATGTTGCAGACATCATTGAAAGATTTGTCACTGATATTTCTGTGGCGGACACAGAGTTGACTCAGGAAAGTTCTTTGAGAATTTTGAAGAGCTTACTAGTGATGTTTTATAAACTGGTGCTTCTGGAGAAAAAGTAGCGCTTTATTGTACAGCAGTATTTTCTCTTTTAGCCTCTAGCATGAATGAGGCAGCTGAGTTTGTCCTCACCCTATTGGGATTTTCTTTCAAGTTTGCATCATCTTGTTTCCAGAGGCGTAGGTCAGATGTAAACCATGGTTAGTAATTTTTGTGGATTTTGCATTCCTATTCCAATCAACAAATACAATTTTAAGAGCTGATGTGAGGGGATCTTTTAAAGAGGAGAGTTGGGAAGCAGTGGATATCTGAGAGAGGTCTGGAGGGTGAAACATAAAGGCTTTGATAAAGGCAGGTTAGCTGCAATTGGTGAAGCTTCAGGTGGGAATCGAAGAAGTAAAGACATGTTTACGTTGGGCACTTCAATAGAAATCGAAAGGCACTTGGAAGGATATGACAAAATGGTGCGAGGAGAAGAGGGGCTGGAAATGTTAATGTTGTTCATGAATAGCAAGGCTAAAGTGTGGCCTTTCTGATAATTGCAGACATAGATCCATTTATTGAAAAACAAAAGAAACATTGCGATAAGATAAGGAGGGTCATTTTCCAGGTTAAGTAGATTGGAAAAAATGGCGGTAAAAATGTGTATCAGCATTTTTCCAATCAGCCTCATTTTGTTCAATTACAGTTACAACATCACACATGTGGGTGCCATATTGCCAGCATGTTTTTTTTTATGCTGGCAACAATGCAATGGGTACCACCTGGCAAAATGCTACACGATTCCATAGAAATTCATTGTAAATGCTTTCCACATTTGTTAATTGTGGGATACATTTTGGGGTCGATTCATGGAATTAATGTGCGCTGAAAATTCCCGCGCAGAGGTGCCAAAACGTGCGATTCGCAGTAAAAGTGAGAAAATCCCAGTGCAAGTGCGAAAATCGCAGAGAAACCAGCGCACATCGATTCATGGAAGTCCGTGTGCGAGAAAAACATTGGATGTGCGCTGAAAAAGTGCGCCGCGCACGCCGGCGCACAGGTCATCCAACAGCGTGTGCCACGGCCACTGCGAAATCGCACATAGCGTGGCGCACATCACAAAAGTAGGCGGAACACGGGGCGTAACACTCGGAATGGGGAACAATGCGTGAAAATATGGGTGTCACGGGGGAAGTACAGGAGGCAAGTGCGCGGAACGCCCACACGCTCGCCTACAACCTGTATTCATGGAATCGAATAGGGCAAACAAGCGCACGGTGAAAGACGCGTACAGGGCCAAACAAGTACGCCACAAGAAAGCAGGCGGTAGCGTCCCTGCGCCTGAAATAAATGTGCGCCAAAATGTGCGCTAACAAAAAGCACCCATATACAGCCATGATGAATGGTCCATACCGTGGCCCTCTAGGACAAATGAGGTGCAAAGGGGTACCGACAAACACGGACACCCGGTGTGTGAAAAATAGCGTGTGCGTGTGTTTCTGGGTGCGCGGGAAGTTCCACATGCGATTAGCCTGGGTACGTGTACTTCGGGGTGCGCGAGAAGTTCCACACGCGATTAGCTTGGGTACGTGTACTTCGGGGTGCGCGTGAAGTTCCACACGCGATTAGCCTGGGTACGTGTACTTCGGGGTGCGCGGGAAATTCCACACGCGATTAGCCGGGGTACGTGTACTTCGGGGTGCGCGGGAAGTTCCACACGCGATTAGCCTGGGTACGTGTGTTTTGGGGTGCGCGGGAAGTTCCACACGCGATTGGCCTGGGTACGTGTACTTCGGGATGCTCGGGAAGTTCCACACGCGATTGGCCTGGGTACGTGTACTTCGGGTGCGCAGGAAGTTCCACACGCGATTGGCCTGGGTACGTGTATTCCGAGGTGCGCGGGAAGATTCACATGCGATTTCAGCAGGGTACGTGTATTTCGGTGGTGCCGGGGAATGCTACACGTGATTTGGCCGTGCGGGTCCTCCCAGGTGTTCCTTCTACACCCTCCACGGCCCCTGCAGGCAGCCCACACCACAGGGGACTACCCTGCACCCCTGCTCATGTCCCACAGGCAACCCATCCACCATGGCCATGCCCCCCAGCCAACCCACATGTCACCTTGTGCTACTGATCACCAACACATGTCTCCCAGCACCCCCACCCCCCAGCAGTGCAGGGGCACACTCCACCAGGCCCCCACACATGTCCCCCTGCACCCCCACCCCCCAGCAGTGCAGTGCAGCTTCCACCAGGCCCCCACTCATGTCCCCCTGCACCCCCACCCACAAGCATCCAGGGGCACCCTCCACCAGGCCCGCATTCATGTCTCCCATCACCCCCACCCCCCAGCAGTGCAGGGGCACCCTCCACCAGGCCCCCACTCATGTCTCCCATCACCCCCACCACCCAGCAGTGCAGGGGCACTCTCCACCAGGCCCCCACTCATGTCTCCCACCACCCCCACCCCCCAGCATCCAGGGGAACCCTCCACCAGGCCCCCACTCATGTCTCCCATCACCCCCACCCCCCAGCATCCAGGGGCAGCCTCCACCAGGCCCCCACTCATGTCTCCCATCACCCCCACCCCCCAGCAGTGCAGGGGCACCCTCCACCAAGCCCCCACTCATGTCTCCCATCACCCCCACCCCCCAGCAGTGCAGGGGCACCCTCCACCAGGACCCCACTCATGTCTCCCACCACCCCCACCCCCCAGCATCCAGGGGCACCCTCCACCAGGCCCCCACTCATGTCTCCCACCACCCCTACCCTCCAGCAGCGCAGGGGCACCCTCCACCAGGCCCCCACTCATGTCCCCCTGCACCCCCACCCCCCAGCATCCAGGGGCACCCTCCACCAGGCCCCCACTCATGTCTCCCACCACCCCCACCCCCCAGCATCCAGGGGCACCCTCCACCAGGCCCCCACTCATGTCTCCCACCACCCCCAATCCCCAGCAGTGCTGGGCACCCTCCACCAGGCCCCCACTCATGTCCAACTCATGTCCCCCTGCACCCCACCTCCCAGCATCCAGGGGCACCCTCCACCATGCCCCCACTCATGTCTCCCATCACCCCCACACCCCAGCAGTGCAGGGCACCCTCCACCAGGCCCCCACTCATGTCCCCCTGCACCCCCACCCACAAGCATCCAGGGGCACCCTCGACCAGGCCCCCACTCATGACTCCCATCACCCCCACCCCCCAACAGTGCAGGGCACCCTCCACCAGCCCCCACTCATGTCCAACTCATGTGTCCCATCACCCCCACCCACCAGCATCCAGGGGCACCCTCCACCAGGCCCCCACTCATGTCCCCCTTCACCCCCACCCCCCAGCAGTGCAGGGCACCCTCCACCAGGCCCCCACACATGTCTCCCAGCACCCCCACCCCCCAGCAGTGCAGGGCACCCTCCACCAGGCCCCCACTCATGTCCAACTCATGTGTCCCATCACCCCCACCCACCAGCATCCAGGGGCACCCTCCACCAGGCCCCCACTCATGTCTCCCATCACCCCCACCCCCCAGCAGTGCAGGGCACCCTCCACCAGGCCCCCACTCATGTCCAACTCATGTCCCCCTGCACCCCCACCCACCAGCATCCAGGGGCACCCTCCACCAGGCCCCCACTCATGTCTCCCACCACCCCCACCCCCCAGCAACCAGGGGCACCCTCCACCAGGCCCCCACTCATGTCTCCCACCACCCCCACCCCCCAGCAGTGCAGGGGCACCCTCCACCAGGCCCCCACTCATGTCCCCCTGCACCCCCACCCCCCAGCATCCAGGGTCACCCTCCACCAGGCCCCCACTCATGTCTCCCACCACCCCCACACCCCAGCAGTGCAGGGGCATCCTCCACCAGGCCCCCACTCATGTCTCCCACCACCCCCACCCCCCAGCATCCAGGGGCACCCTCCACCAGGCCCCCACTCATGTCTCCCATCACCCCCACCCCCCAGCAGTGCAGGGGCAGCCTCCACCAGGCCCCCACTCATGTCTCCCATCACCCCCACCCCCCAGCAGTGCAGGGGCACCCTCCACCAGGCCCCCACAAATGTCCCCCTGCACCCCCACCCCCCAGCACCCCAGGGGCACCCTCCACCAGGCCCCCACTCATGTCTCCCACCATCCTCACCCCCAGCAGTGCAGGGCACCCTCCACCAGGCCCCCACTCATGTCTCCCACCATCCTCACCCCCAGCAGTGCAGGGCACCCTCCACCAGGCCCCCACTCATGTCTCCCACCACCCCCAATCCCCAGCAGTGCTGGGCACCCTCCACCAGGCCCCCACTCATGTCCAACTCATGTCCCCCTGCACCCCACCTCCCAGCATCCAGGGGCACCCTCCACCATGCCCCCACTCATGTCTCCCATCACCCCCACACCCCAGCAGTGCAGGGCACCCTCCACCAGGCCCCCACTCATGTCCCCCTGCACCCCCACCCACAAGCATCCAGGGGCACCCTCGACCAGGCCCCCACTCATGACTCCCATCACCCCCACCCCCCAACAGTGCAGGGCACCCTCCACCAGCCCCCACTCATGTCCAACTCATGTGTCCCATCACCCCCACCCACCAGCATCCAGGGGCACCCTCCACCAGGCCCCCACTCATGTCCCCCTTCACCCCCACCCCCCAGCAGTGCAGGGCACCCTCCACCAGGCCCCCACACATGTCTCCCAGCACCCCCACCCCCCAGCAGTGCAGGGCACCCTCCACCAGGCCCCCACTCATGTCCAACTCATGTGTCCCATCACCCCCACCCACCAGCATCCAGGGGCACCCTCCACCAGGCCCCCACTCATGTCTCCCATCACCCCCACCCCCCAGCAGTGCAGGGCACCCTCCACCAGGCCCCCACTCATGTCCAACTCATGTCCCCCTGCACCCCCACCCACCAGCATCCAGGGGCACCCTCCACCAGGCCCCCACTCATGTCTCCCACCACCCCCACCCCCCAGCAACCAGGGGCACCCTCCACCAGGCCCCCACTCATGTCTCCCACCACCCCCACCCCCCAGCAGTGCAGGGGCACCCTCCACCAGGCCCCCACTCATGTCCCCCTGCACCCCCACCCCCCAGCATCCAGGGTCACCCTCCACCAGGCCCCCACTCATGTCTCCCACCACCCCCACACCCCAGCAGTGCAGGGGCATCCTCCACCAGGCCCCCACTCATGTCTCCCACCACCCCCACCCCCCAGCATCCAGGGGCACCCTCCACCAGGCCCCCACTCATGTCTCCCATCACCCCCACCCCCCAGCAGTGCAGGGGCAGCCTCCACCAGGCCCCCACTCATGTCTCCCATCACCCCCACCCCCCAGCAGTGCAGGGGCACCCTCCACCAGGCCCCCACAAATGTCCCCCTGCACCCCCACCCCCCAGCACCCCAGGGGCACCCTCCACCAGGCCCCCACTCATGTCTCCCACCATCCTCACCCCCAGCAGTGCAGGGCACCCTCCACCAGGCCCCCACTCATGTCTCCCACCACCCCCACCGCCCAGCAGTGCAGGGCACCCTCCACCATGCCCCCACACATGTCTCCCAGCACCCCCACCCCCAGCCGTGCGATTTGCCTGGGTACGTGTATTCCTGGGGTGCGCGGGTAGTCTCCCATGCGATACCATCAGTGTACGTGTATTATGGGTCCGCGTGAACTTCCACACGCGATACCAGCAGGCTACGTGTATTACGGGGTTCGCGGGAAGTTCCACACGCGATTGCCCTGGGTACGTGTATTTCGGGGTGCGTGTGAAGTTTCACACGCGATTTTGCAGGGTACGTGTATTTCGGTGTGCGCGTGAACTTCCACACGCGACTGGGCCTGGGAGAGCGTGTTACGTGTATTCCAGGGGTGGGGGGAATATTCACATGATCGCCTACAACGCGCCGAAAAATAAATGGTCCAATCCTGAAACACGTACGCCAGCATGAAGCTGGCGTACGTCAACCCGCGCAGCATAAAAGTGCGCGCAAGCAACTGTAAGAGGATTCAATTCAACACTACAGCTAAGTCAACGCCTAGTCTATAATACTGAATGAAAACCCTTATTGATATCACTTTATGTCCAGTTCATGCGTTCTGGATGACTACCCCTATATAACACCCCTCTCTTGGAATCCCCCTGACCCCACTGAGCCAAGAAGTAGTTCTGTTTTGCAAGTTTAAAAGGTTTATTTGATAATTTAAACCATAGATATATATATGACACTTTATAATAAATTAGTAATTGAATAGCACACTTAATCTGATATGATAAAGATCAACAACGGAGAATCTGGCACTAGCACACTTCTTATAATCACTAATGAGTTGACATGAAATGGATAAGGTAGCACACTGGTAAATAGGAACAAAAGAAGAAGGTGGTACAAAATGCTTTATAGAGTTCAAATGGATGCAAGGTTGAATGAATGAAATGCAGTATAGAAATACTCAATATGATTTCAACAAAACAATGTAATCACTTTTCTCTGGCAATTCCCTCCCCCCCCCCTGATGCAAGGCAAGGAAATGGAAGGAAACACACAGTTCTCAGAAATGCAATCAAATGTGATTCAGTTCAATCCCAGCAAGCTTACAGAAAACAGATAGGAGTTTTGAAAACACAGCCCTTTCAGAGGTTCAGGGTGAGTGGTATCTAGTTAATATTAGTCCAGACTCACACTAGCAATGATGCAGGGATAGTTAGCAGGTTAAACGAATTTCTGGCAAATGGAAGGCAAGCAGCAGCTGATTTTACATGTGGAGAAATTTGCAAATCGCGGCAAAATTCGCGGATGCGCCGAGCGCTATTACGGAGGAACCACAAGGACTATCTCTATCGTTTTGGGGTCCTAGGAAAGCCTAGGATCTCAGCTTCCAAATAAAAGTTACTGCAAGTCTCTAGCACAAACGGTTGCGGAGATATGAGCGATTGAATAGAGGTCGTTTTTCAGATTTGAAATTTTAAAGTTCCAAAAGACAAGTGCAGCTTGCGACTAGAAATGACAAGTGACAGCTTTACAAATGACAGGTGACAGTTAGGAGGCAGTTCTACTTAGATTAAATAGATTGAATTATATTATTTTAACTAAGAGATTGGCTCTGCACAGTTTTCTAGGTACTCACACTATATTCTTGAGTGAAATGAGCCTCGCCATGGATCTGGTCAGGGTTTTAAACTGGACTCTGGTCTGGTCTGGTCTGGCCTCTGCACTTCACAGTGATCTGGGTCAGCTCTCTCTGCTGGTCTGGGTCTCTCTGGGTACAGCACTGCTTTCTCCCTCTGGTCTGGTCTCTAGTTCTGGATAGATTGAAGTCTCTAGTTTGGCTTTCTGGAGGTTGATGGAGGTAAATATGGATTTTTCCGGCAGAGCGTCCCGCTGCAGATGGATTTGGAAGGTCCCTATCTGTCCTGTCTGTCTGCTTTTATGTTTTTAGAATGTGGGTGTGTTCTAGCATCACTGACCCTACCTCTCTCTCAGCTTCTAATTGGTCAAACTTCCATTTATCATTTGATTGGGGAATGAACTGTGAGTCAGAGTGATGTCATTTTACAGCCTGCAGAAAGTCCACTCCTCCTGTCAACTTACACACAAATCTAGATTTGAAACAAATACATATTTGCAGAGGTACATATTGTTTTAAAATCATATGCACCCATCATGCATTACAGGAGGTATACCCTGTTCAAACTCTGCTCTTCCTGGGAGCTTGCATTCAGAAATGGCACATATTTCACTTTTTAACTGATTTTGCAATTTCTGACATTGACCCAACTTTACATACATGTGTGCAGGGAGTAGGGACATTAACTGATGAAGTTTCAGATTATTAACATGCATACATTTAGAGTAATATCCACTTTTCCGCTGACACCCCCCTGAACATGCCACCGGGTCGAAAAACCTCTTAAAATGTGGGCAGAAAAATCACAAGAATTATGGTATCATTTATAAAATTTTCACATGTCCGCTCTATGAGTTATTCATCTTTTTAAAGTTATGTTCTGGCTCCAAAGGGGTGTGGTTTCCCAGGTCACATGGTATAGAAACCAGTCTTTCCAGTTTCTGCCAAGCCAGCTTGCTCTCACAGGCAGTGCTCCTCCCAGCTCCTGCCAAGAGGAAGCTACATTTTACGACTGCGGTAATAAAAACCTTTGCCTGAGTGAAGAGGGCTTTGTTCACTCTCTTGCAGAGCACAGGTAATTCAATTATCAGATAGATGGCATATCCTTAGTGTGGGCAGCAAAAGGAAGGTTGGCCTGGGAACACAGTGGTGACTCAAATTTCACTCCTGATGGGGGTAGTTGCCAGGCAGAATCAAGTTCCTTAAGCCAGACTTTCAGCTACTGTCATGTTATTTGTTGCTTTTTAAATTAACTTGCAATTTTACACATGCAGCTAGAATGCTGATTCTAAGTGCAAAACTATGACATTTAAACAATTGCAACCTATGTGACACTCAAAAGTAGGTCACTCAGTCAATTTAAACATTTAGATTTTTTTTTAGTGTCTTTCAATCAAGTGCAACTTAAACTGCTGAAATCCACAGTGCAGCCAGTCTTGTTATAAACCTTGTCTTATGATCTTCATTTCCCAGATTTTGTAGGCACACAAAACTCCATTCTGCCAAATGTCTGCTGGTGTTCAGTAAATATTTTGCACATATTGCAATGTTTGAAATAGGCACTTTGGCTTGCCTTCAGAGAAACACAGGGTGGTTTTAAACTGCCGGCTTTTGGATAGTGGTGAGTACTGGTACTGCACCCATTTTTGGGATTTAAGAAAATGAATTCCCAACAATTCTAGGTTGCATTTGGCAATCAGCATTGCCATTCCCAATGGTTTCAGACTACTGTGTGGGTAGTCCAATGGTGGTTTTAGGCAGTTTCCTTCTGTGCCCATAACATCGGCAAAAATGAATGGCAGCCTATTCTTCATGCATTTCCCTGTGCATTTTCTGGGAAGCTCTGGCCATCATGATGTTTTCATGTCAGTACTGCACAGTTTTGAGGTAGGGCTCGGATGCATGGGTAAATACATCCCACAAGCCCCCCTCTTGCGATGGCCATTCGGTTTCACTGATGGGACTCGCAAGATCTGGGATGTTTCCTCATCTTCTTCCAATAGATGGCACAGTTCAGCATCTTCTTCTCCATCCGGTACTGATCGATCGGTTCTCCTCGCCGGTCCTGATGGGAAGATTGGGCGGTACCCCGAGCCCGTTGCGTCTCAGCTCCCGGTCTCCGGATCGTCCTCCTTGGCCCGTCTCAAGGTTTTCTTTCTCCTAGGACGACAAAGGAAGAGCGGCAATATCTACTCAAAGACGATTTTTTTTTTTTTTTTTTTTTTTTTTTCCACCACTGTTGAGATAGTGGGGCAGCATATGCATTTTATCATAACGAAACATTACATTCTTATTTTAATAAAAACAGTATGACTAAGAGACAGTTTCATGCAAATCACAATATTTTAGAGACTAGATGTGGTATGTTTTATGGTTGGAACTGAATTAGTCTGAGACAGTACCCGCTAGGATTCCAGAGGATTCCTCCAGTTGTTGCAGAGTGTGCCTGGGATGGCAACACTTCAACTGGTTTATGTGTACCCACTTGTCTTCCCCCTCTGCCGAACCGCCTTTGGGGATGCGGATCTTGTAGGCCACAGGGGAGATCTTATCGACGATCTCAAAGGGTCCCTTCCATGTAGGCAAAAATTTGCGCTGCTTGGCCTGGTTCCTTTGGAAGTTGTATAGATAGACCCGGTCCCCCACCTGATATTCCTTCCTGGAAGTTTTCAGGTCATAGTGGGTCTTCATGCTATCAGCTGATCTTTCTAGATTCCGCTGAGCATAAGCAAAAGCATGTTGGAGGTGTTTCCTTAAATTCTCCACATACTCATGAGTAGTGGAGGCATTTATCAGTGTCTGCTCTTGGGTCCTGTAGAGCAAATGCTGAGGAAGCACCATCTTGCGCCCAGTCATCAACTCAAATGGTGACATTTTGGTTGCAGATGAAGGGGTAGATCTGATAGCCATTAGGACCAGAGGTAATCGGATATCCCAACTTGGCCCAGAATCTGCCACAAACTTCTTTAATATGCTCACAATTGTCCGGTTATATCTCTCTACTGCCCCAGAAGAAGCTGGTCTATAAGCAATATGCAGCTTTCTCTTGACCCCCAGTATCTCCCACATCTTTGTCATTACTTCACTGGTGAAGTGGCTACCTCTGTCTGACTCAATCCTTTGAGGTAGACCAAAACGGGAAAAGATGTGGTTAATCATCAAGGCAGCTGCGGTTTCTGCCTTGCAATTTGGGGCTGGGAGACATTCCACCCACTTGGTAAACAAGCATGTGACGGTCAACATGTACTTATTCCCCCTAGCCGAGCGAACCACGGGGCCTACAAAGTCGATTTGTAAATCTGACCATGGCAGTGTCATTCCCCGCTTTTGTAAAGGCGCCCGGTGTGTGAGGGATGTCGGCTGAAATTGTGCACACACAAGACAACCCTTCAAATATTGGTTGAGGTCCTGGCCCATGTGTGGCCAGTATGCAACCTCTCTTAAGATTTCCAATGTTGTGTGAAACCCCCTATGACCGGCGGTGGCCGCATCATGGGCGTGACTTAACATCAGGCTTCGGAATGAGGTAGGAACCACCCACTGATCGTGGCCAGCTTTGGATTTCCTTACCAGCAAACCGTCTTGGATTCGGAACATTTTTGGACATTTCATCAACACTCTTAGGTCCTCTTTCCCAATGTAATCGGTATCCGTCAGGGGAAAGTTCTCAGGGTCCTCAAGGTGCTGGTAAAATTTACCAATTATTGGATCCCCCTTCTGAGCAGTAATCAAATCAGCATCAGGGGTCTCCTTACTCCATTGTGCAATTGAAAGGTCGTTGTGAGCATTTGTCTGGGACCTAGTGATAGCAGTGACCTGGATTTCCCCCAACAGGGACTCAATCTCAATTAGATCCCCTTGGATGGCCCCGGTCTTGGCCAACTGATCAGCTAAGTCATTTCCAGTTTTGTCTGGTCCCTCTACTTTGGAATGACCCTTGATCTTTTTCCAGTAGATGGTCATCCCATTCGATGTGACCAGATCATCAATGTTTTGGATCAACATCCCATGTTTCAAGGGTTTGTTGTTAGCACATAACATGCCTCTGGTTTTCCAATTAACCAGGTGCTCCACGAACCCGTTCCGTACATAATCCGAATCTGTGATTATGACCAGTTCGTGGAGTTGATGCTGGACAGCAGTGAGGATGGCCTGATGCACAGCCATCAATTCTGCCACCTGACTACTTCGGGGACCAATTTTGTATCCAGCGGAGGGTTCTGGGGACTCATTCACCCATGCATTCCCTACGCCGGCCACTAGTTCTTTCTCCCCGTTGTTGTCAACATGGTAAGAGCATCCATCCACATACACAGTGGGCATTCCCTCACACTTGTCCTCTTCAAAGACTTTGTGTGGGGAATTAAGGTATGCCTCCATGTTGTCCTTTATTTTTAGACTTTCGTCCTCGAGACAGTTTTCTCTGGCACAATCATGCAAGTCAGCCAGACCTTGCGCGAGGGGACTCTTCTTGTTTTGGCCATATCTGACCTCCACAGGAAAGCCTTGCATTGACAGAATCCAGGAAGTAATTCGGGAATTACTCACATTTCCGGCCCGGATTCTGTCACTTTGGAGATATTGCAGAGGCTGGTGTGGAGTCTCCACTATAATGTGTTCCCCCTGGATAAACGGGCGGTAATTCTTCAATGCCCACACCGTTGCCAGGAGTGCCTTCTCACAATCGTTGAATTTTTCCTCCACAGAGGATAAAGTTTTGCTCGCATAGGAGATTACTTTATTGACCTTGTCATGCTTTTGATATAATACTGCCGTCAAGCACGTATTAGAGAACCCCGTCTCCAGGAAGAACTCCTTGTTTCTGACAGGGTAAGCTAGGCAGGGCGCTTGTGAGAGGCTTCTTTTGAGTTGTTTTACTGCTTCGGCTTGTTCTGGACCCCATTCCCACTTGACCCCCCCCTTCAGGAGATGAATCAGGGGTCTGGTGATCTCTGCGTAGCCCTCAATGAACTTTCTGCTGTAATTAGTCAGTCCAAGGAGGCTCCTTAGTTCCCGCAGAGTTGTGGGGTCTTTCAGTTTCTGAAGTGCTTCCACTTTCTTTTCCTGGGGACAAAGACCCTGAGGAGTAATCTCATGCCCCAAGAAGTTAACACGGGTTTTACACCACTGTGCTTTCTGAAAGGAAAGTTTTGCTCCGGCGGCCCTCAACTGTGTCAGAACATAACGGATCTCCGCTATGTGTTCCTCAACAGTTGAGCTTTTGATGAGGACATCATCTACATAAGCCAGGTTACCCCTTGCACCCAAGTCGGGCATGGCCTTGTGTAGAAAAATGTTGAATTCATTGCCGGAGTTGAGGTATCCGAAGGGAGTCCGGGTCCATGTGTACTGCTGGCCCCCAAAGGTAAAAGCCAGTTTGTATTGGTCCTCCCTGCTGACAGGCACGGTCCAGTATCCATTGGTCAGGTCTATTGCAGTGAATACCTGTGACCCCTGGATCTGGGCCAGCCCTTGGTCAATGTAGGGCAAAGGCCATCGGGAAGTATGGACCCGTTTGTTGAGCTCCCTGAGGTCGGCGCAGAGTCTCCACTGGCCGTTTGGCTTTAATATCCCCAGCACCGGATTATTGAAGGTGCTGTGGATGGGACGGATTATTCCCCGGGACTCAAGGTTCTTAATTATTTCGGTAAGGGACTCCATTGATGCGAGAGGCAAGCGATATTGCTTCACAAACACAGGAGTCATGCCAGGGTCCGTGGGGATTGTTGTTGTGTGGATGTCAGTGCGACCACAGTCATATGAGTCTACCGCAAAGAGATCTTGGAAATCCAAGAAAACTTGTTTCAACTTTTGCTTTTGTTCCAGAGTCACACAGGCATCAGCTAGGTTGACTCTCTCTTCCACCATCTGCCTGAAGCCTGGAAAGACTTCTGGTTTGGCTATCTCCGCGGCCTCCTCCAGCTGGGTGGAGAAGTCCCTGGTCAGAGTGCTGATTTGGACCGGAGGCTTCAGGTGGGCAAGGCAGCCTTCATGAACCTGGAAAATCACCTCATCCCTCCTGAATTCACAAGTCACATCTTCCTTACCATAAGGGCAGGAAGTGTACACCAGGAAGTTCCCCCCATGCCGGGTAAAAATCCTGTCTGGTGTTGTATTGTCATCACTGTCACTGTCAAAACAGTCCTTGGGGATTGGTCCTAACAGTTCATTTACAAGATCAATGGAGAAATGTTGGTCATCAACCGCCATTCCAATAATGGTGCCTGCGGCTAGAGTAATACTCTTTAAGTCGCTGTTATCCACCTCTATTGGAATGGTGCCATGTTCTATGTTGACTAATGGAGTTGGGTTTACCCCCAACCCTTGCTGTTGGAGAGAAGCATTTAGATGTATGTAAGCATCAGGGTTTTTCAACTCTTGTCCCCTTTTAACTTTCACTTCCAGGGAGAATTGTCGGGTCCTTTCTGGGATGGTGACTTCCTCTTTAACCTGAATTTCAACTGCATAAGGTAGCAATTGAGCTGACCTAAATGCTTTTTCTGGATCATCAAAGCCCATGGGATTATCCGCTAATCGGGACCAAGCTTTGAAGTTTATTAGGTCCACACTAATGGCAAAGCGATTGAGAATGTCACTGCCTAAGTAAAAGGCGGCAGGGACGTCTCGCACGACCCAACAATTGTGGACTATGCTCTTGTTGCCAATGGAGATTTTGAGCATACACCTGCCTGGCAGGAGATGTTTGGAATTAGGTGCTTCCAGGTCCATTTCCCATTTGTCTATCAGTTTGAAGGTGGGAATGGCTGGATCTTTTGGGAGTTGGCGAAACATGGCTTCGCTGATGAAGCTCTTACCGTTGTTCACACACACTCGAGCGAGAACAGAGTTTTTCCCATCATTTAACTGAACAGGGATGAACAACTGCTCTCCAATTTGCTGAATATCAGCCAGGCTTTGAGCTGATTTCACATCTTTCTGGACTATAGGAGTGGGAGTTTCAGATTGTGGATTGGTATAGAATTTCAGAGTGTTTCTTTCCAGCGTGGAATACCACCTTAAACTGGAAGGAAGGTTGATTTTCAGAAATAGAGAGGACCCCCCATCACCAGTCTGTTGTCCTACTGCTATTACTGTCACGTCTGGAATTTGGCTATTCTGGAAGTGAAATTCTACTTGGTCAGATTTTTGTTCAACCATGTGGCATGTGCCGTTTAAACTAACATGGTTGACACTCTGTTTTAATTTTATTGGTCGGCTAGTCTGGGTCCAGAGGACCTTGTTTACGCAATCTATTAGGGGTGACAACCTTCTCAGGAGGTCATTCCCTAGTAAACAAGGGGTGCCCTCTGGGGTCACAACTATGACCGGGTGTTTCAACTTATGTCGCCCAATTTTAATGTCCAAATCTGCAGTCCCCTCAACGGGAATTTCCTTCCCGTCAAAGTTCTGGAGTTGTCCAGGAAGTGAGGTGAGAGGAATTTGGTAATTCTCTCCCCTTCCTGCATTCAGTTCATCAAAGGCCCTTCTGGACAGAAGGGTAGCTTGAGATCCAGTGTCCACCAGTGCCGAGATTGTACCCTGCCCCTGTACTTGTACCGGGGCATAATATCTTCCCTCCTTCTCCTCAAGGGGGCACAGATAATGTACATTTTTGGACAACTGGTGGGCTAACTTTCTGGTTTTGGACATCGCGAGAGAAGAGATTTGGGCAGAATTCTGTGGAGAGTCTTGGGAATCTGAAAGAAAAAGTTGGCAACTGGAGATCAGAGCCATTGTGGGTTCCCCTGGCTCCGGTTCTGGGCCGCCCCCCCTTTTTGGAGGCAGTCACCAGGATGAATTTGAACCAGGGGATTTTCTTGCTGTTGGTTCTGGGAGGAGATGGTGGGCGGCGGTAGCCCAGTCTCCACCTCTCCCCAGTCTGGATTGGCATCCCTAGGGACCCATTTTTCTTTGGGGGGAGTTCCCCCCTCTCTGAAGGAGAAGATTCTTTTCCCAGGATCCTCTGAGGATCCCTCTCCCTCAAATTGGAAGATCTGTACCTCCTCCTCAAACTGAGTCTGTTTGGGTCTTTTGTTTCTCCTACCCCCCCTCTGCTCCTTAGGAGGCAGACTTTCAGGGGCAAGAGATTTTGTTTCCGGTTCCTGGGTTTCCAGGGGCTGTTTACAAGTGAGGAAGGAAGCTTCCTCCAAGGCTTTACACCCCCCTTCCCTTTGTGCCTCCTCCCTGGGAACCGGTGAGTTATCGGGGTGCTGCCCCCGTCATTGTTCTGGAGCACCAGGTCCAGAGTTGGGTGCGTTCTGCGCCGGCACGCCCATCTGAGGGTTCTGCTGAGCCCTCAGTATGTGACCCAGATCCCGCGCCATGTTTTGAACCTGGCGCTCTAACTGGGAAACCCACTCAGGCTGATACGGGGCCCTGTTTTCTCCCCTGGGCTGATCCCGGGAAGGGTAGCTGTCCCTCCTCTGGTAATACCCCGGGTTGGGAAGATTTGGGTACCCCTCCACCCTTGGCCTCCCCTCTCCCGGATTCAGTGGTCTGGGCTCAGGGAATTGGGGAAAGAAGGATGGATGGTTTTGGGGCTGAAAGTCGGGAGGATATCTGGGGAAAAAGTTCTGCCCAGGGTTTGGTAAATTTCTGCCCTCCTGTGGGAAGTTTGGAGGGAAGTTCCCTGGGTTAGGTGCTTGGCTGGATCCCCCCCCTTGGGCTGGAGGAGTCCACACATAACCCAGGATGGGTCTGTTTCCCTTGTAACGGGGACTTACATAATCAGGAGAGCGAGGGACCCCATTTGTGGGGCTGCCTCCCTGGCTCCCTGTCTGTGACTGGCCCGAGGACCTTCTGGGCCTAGCATTATTAGGTGCAGGTAGGTTTTTAGGCCCCCCCATCTCCAAATCTAAAACGGGGGTGACCTTTACCTCTGCCACCTTGGCAGCAGCAGGGGAGGTGTTGGCTTTGGGGTTTTTCTGGGCATTGCTTTTATTTTCTATGGGCTTCTGTACCTCATAGATCCGGGTAGCCTGTTCAATGACCCAGTCTAAAGATCTTTTCTCATGAAAATCCCTCACAAGCTGGGTCATGATATATTTGGGCAAGGCATGGAAAAACGTATTTATAAACTCTCTACTATCTGTGTGCACCCTTCTTGTGGTCTGTGCAAAAGCACGCTTTAACTCCTGCACAAATTCTTGTGGGGCCTGATCCTCCCCACATTGCAAATTGTAGGCTGCCTTGCGAGCCTCTTGAGGATTTCTGTGAACAGAAAAATGTTTCAGGATGGCCGCCTTATAGGTGGACCATCTTAAATGATTTTGGTCCTCCAGCCCCGCAAAGAAACTGGAGTATTCCGGGGAGAAGGTCCACTTTACATATTGAATGCAGCTTTGGCTGTCCTTCAAATGGAAAGTCTCCATCATTTGTTCAAACAACTCTAAGTGCTCCCAAACAGAATACTTAGCGTTCTTATGGTAAGGCGTGATGACGCTCCTGATCGCCTTAATCTGCTTTAAGGGGTCCTTAAGCAAGGCCCTTTTTGCCTTATTGGCCTTTTTGGTTCGGGTAACCCTTGTCCATTCTTCCTCGGACTCAGAGGCACTGCTCCCAGAGGTTCCCGTCTGTTCTTCCAGGTTTTCCCGGATTCTGCGAGCCTGGGAATGGCTGGCAGAATGTGGGGACCTGGTCTCCTGTGTCCTGCGCAGTTCAGAGGAGTCTTCAGATTCCTCCTTGCTGCCAGGATTTGATGGGTACCCCCTCCACTGACCTAACTGGGCAGAGGTTTTCAGGATGCCCTTAATGGGCCTACTCTCCCGGGGTTCCCCATTGAACTGTACTGTACTTGGGTGCCCATACCCGGATGCCCACCCCTCCATTCCTGAGTGGTACTGGCCTATGAGCCCCATACTCTTAGCTGGATAGTAATCTGCCATCCCTGTGGCCCTGTGCTCATGTGCGCCAGGGGACATGGGGGTGGCAGAGTCCAGGGACTGAGAGGTATGAGGGCCTCTGGTACTAGGGCTCCTGAGGTTATGCTCCGGAGTTTCCATTTCCCAGCGAACCTCATCTCTATCCGCCCCTGCTCCCTGTTGAAATGCAAGAGCCTGCATTTGTGCCTTCAGTTCCTCAGTTAAGGCCTTACTCGACTCTATCAGTTTCTCCTGCATCGCTACCTGTTGCTGGAGCCTATCATTGTGTTGACAGAGGGCCTCATTCTCCCTCTGTGCTTCCTGGTTGGTCCTGGAGAACTGGGCCAGTCTTTGCTGCAGGAGGTTTACCTCCTGGGCAATGTCCCTATTGGCCTGCTCCTTTCTTGCTAGAGCATCTTCCACCCTTCTGGTGTGCTCTACCAAGTTCTGGTTTTCTTTTTGGAGATCACCCAGCCCCTGTAGGGCCAGGTGATTTTCTTCAATTTCCTTTTTTAAGTGGCAGACTTCCTGGCCTATGGCGTCTCTTTCCTGACTAAGAGCCTGCATTTGCGCCGCCAGGTCGTCCCTTTGCCTTTGGAAGGCGCCGGCTTTCTGGCGCTCCTGATCAAACTCTGCCTGGGTATCTAGGTCTTTCAAAATTAGTTTGTTGCTCTCCTCTTTCTCTCTGTCTAGTTGGATTTGCAGGGTGGCTACCTGCTCTGTGCATGCCCTGTTGAAATTGATCTGTTGCTCCAGCTTTTTCTGGTTCTGCAGTAAGGAGTCCAAACTGTCTTGGTGCTCCTTCTGCAGGGCCAGAAATCGGGTATCCTGGTCTGTCTTTTCCTGTTGTAGGATGCCCATATCCTCTTTTATTTTAATGATATATTGCCTACTATTATTTTCTGCCTCCTGGCTCCTCTGCAGTCTCTGCTCAGAAGAGTCCAGATCAGATTGGGCCTTCTGTAATGCCATCTGTTGCCTATTTGCCAGATTTTGGCTTTCAGCACATCTATCCTGCATGTCTCCCATATATAGGTACAGGTATGCTGCTATCCTGGCAATCTTATTGTGTTCCTCTTTGGCTTTAGGAGCCATATATAGTTCACTCAGGGCCACATGTAAGGGACCCTGATCTCTATATATATCTGACCCTGTTTCAGTGACCTGTTGTGTGATGGCCTGCAACCACACATCCTGGCCCTGTTCGGTCCATTCACCTCTCACAAATAGCTTATGCAAGAGGTGCTCTCTGGCTATTTTCATGTCTACTAAGGTCGTCATTCTAGAGATTGGTCTCTGTCCTGACTTACAGAAGTTTGTATTTTATTTTTGCAGAACAGAACTTTTCTTGGAGTGTCCCTTTTGAGGAATGCTTCACAGCGTAATGCAGCGTGGTGATCCGACCGGATGTATGTATCCCGTCAGTTAGCACACTGTATTAAGCTGCACAAGTGGTAAATCTAACCCAACGTCTCGGCTCGAGCCCCCAATTTGTAAGAGGATTCAATTCAACACTACAGCTAAGTCAACGCCTAGTCTATAATACTGAATGAAAACCCTTATTGATATCACTTTATGTCCAGTTCATGCGTTCTGGATGACTACCCCTATATAACACCCCTCTCTTGGAATCCCCCTGACCCCACTGAGCCAAGAAGTAGTTCTGTTTTGCAAGTTTAAAAGGTTTATTTGATAATTTAAACCATAGATATATATATGACACTTTATAATAAATTAGTAATTGAATAGCACACTTAATCTGATATGATAAAGATCAACAACGGAGAATCTGGCACTAGCACACTTCTTATAATCACTAATGAGTTGACATGAAATGGATAAGGTAGCACACTGGTAAATAGGAACAAAAGAAGAAGGTGGTACAAAATGCTTTATAGAGTTCAAATGGATGCAAGGTTGAATGAATGAAATGCAGTATAGAAATACTCAATATGATTTCAACAAAACAATGTAATCACTTTTCTCTGGCAATTCCCTCCCCCCCCCTGATGCAAGGCAAGGAAATGGAAGGAAACACACAGTTCTCAGAAATGCAATCAAATGTGATTCAGTTCAATCCCAGCAAGCTTACAGAAAACAGATAGGAGTTTTGAAAACACAGCCCAAATTGCTTTGATATGTGCTGGCAATGAATGAGAAATATGCTGGAAATGTTTTTAATTCCCTTTCAGAGGTTCAGGGTGAGTGGTATCTAGTTAATATTAGTCCAGACTCACACTAGCAATGATGCAGGGATAGTTAGCAGGTTAAACGAATTTCTGGCAAATGGAAGGCAAGCAGCAGCTGATTTTACATGTGGAGAAATTTGCAAATCGCGGCAAAATTCGCGGATGCGCCGAGCGCTATTACGGAGGAACCACAAGGACTATCTCTATCGTTTTGGGGTCCTAGGAAAGCCTAGGATCTCAGCTTCCAAATAAAAGTTACTGCAAGTCTCTAGCACAAACGGTTGCGGAGATATGAGCGATTGAATAGAGGTCGTTTTTCAGATTTGAAATTTTAAAGTTCCAAAAGACAAGTGCAGCTTGCGACTAGAAATGACAAGTGACAGCTTTACAAATGACAGGTGACAGTTAGGAGGCAGTTCTACTTAGATTAAATAGATTGAATTATATTATTTTAACTAAGAGATTGGTTCTGCACAGTTTTCTAGGTACTCACACTATATTCTTGAGTGAAATGAGCCTCGCCATGGATCTGGTCAGGGTTTTAAACTGGACTCTGGTCTGGTCTGGTCTGGCCTCTGCACTTCACAGTGATCTGGGTCAGCTCTCTCTGCTGGTCTGGGTCTCTCTGGGTACAGCACTGCTTTCTCCCTCTGGTCTGGTCTCTAGTTCTGGATAGATTGAAGTCTCTAGTTTGGCTTTCTGGAGGTTGATGGAGGTAAATATGGATTTTTCCGGCAGAGCGTCCCGCTGCAGATGGATTTGGAAGGTCCCTATCTGTCCTGTCTGTCTGCTTTTATGTGTTTAGAATGTGGGTGTGTTCTAGCATCACTGACCCTACCTCTCTCTCAGCTTCTAATTGGTCAAACTTCCATTTATCATTTGATTGGGGAATGAACTGTGAGTCAGAGTGATGTCATTTTACAGCCTGCAGAAAGTCCACTCCTCCTGTCAACTTACACACAAATCTAGATTTGAAACAAATACATATTTGCAGAGGTACATATTGTTTTAAAATCATATGCACCCATCATGCATTACAGGAGGTATACCCTGTTCAAACTCTGCTCTTCCTGGGAGCTTGCATTCAGAAATGGCACATATTTCACTTTTTAAATGATTTTGCAATTTCTGACATTGACCCAACTTTACATACATGTGTGCAGGGAGTAGGGACATTAACTGATGAAGTTTCAGATTTTTAACATGCATACATTTAGAGTAATATCCACTTTTCCGCTGACACCCCCCTGAACATGCCACCGGGTCGAAAAACCTCTTAAGATGTGGGCAGAAAAATCACAAGAATTATGGTATCATTTATAAAATTTTCACATGTCCGCTCTATGAGTTATTCATCTTTTTAAAGTTATGTTCTGGCTCCAAAGGGGTGTGGTTTCCCAGGTCACATGGTATAGAAACCAGTCTTTCCAGTTTCTGCCAAGCCAGCTTGCTCTCACAGGCAGTGCTCCTCCCAGCGCCTGCCAAGAGGAAGCTACATTTTACGACTGCGGTAATAAAAACCTTTGCCTGAGTGAAGAGGGCTTTGTTCACTCTCTTGCAGAGCACAGGTAATTCAATTATCAGATAGATGGCATATCCTTAGTGTGGGCAGCAAAAGGAAGGTTGGCCTGGGAACACAGTGGTGACTCAAATTTCACTCCTGATGGGGGTAGTTGCCAGGCAGAATCAAGTTCCTTAAGCCAGACTTTCAGCTACTGTCATGTTATTTGTTGCTTTTTAAATTAACTTGCAATTTTACACATGCAGCTAGAATGCTGATTCTAAGTGCAAAACTATGACATTTAAACAATTGCAACCTATGTGACACTCAAAAGTAGGTCACTCAGTCAATTTAAACATTTAGATTTTTTTTTAGTGTCTTTCAATCCAGTGCAACTTAAACTGCTGAAATCCACAGTGCAGCCAGTCTTGTTATAAACCTTGTCTTATGATCTTCATTTCCCAGATTTTGTAGGCACACAAAACTCCATTCTGCCAAATGTCTGCTGGTGTTCAGTAAATATTTTGCACATATTGCAATGTTTGAAATAGGCACTTTGGCTTGCCTTCAGAGAAACACAGGGTGGTTTTAAACTGCCGGCTTTTGGATAGTGGTGAGTACTGGTACTGCACCCATTTTTGGGATTTAAGAAAATGAATTCCCAACAATTCTAGGTTGCATTTGGCAATCAGCATTGCCATTCCCAATGGTTTCAGACTACTGTGTGGGTAGTCCAATGGTGGTTTTAGGCAGTTTCCTTCTGTGCCCATAACATCGGCAAAAATGAATGGCAGCCTATTCTTCATGCATTTCCCTGTGCATTTTCTGGGAAGCTCTGGCCATCATGATGTTTTCATGTCAGTACTGCACAGTTTTGAGGTAGGGCTCGGATGCATGGGTAAATACATCCCACACAACAAACAAGCTCAGACGCCAGGATGAATATACCGTTCCTAGCAGCAGTGGCCGTGGAGGAGGAGGAGGATAGTGAGGGCCCGAATTTTCACACCCAGAACCAGCCTTTTTGGGATGCCTGATGACCAGGTGTATGGGAGGTACAGGTTTCCACCACACATAATACTGGACCTGGTCAGTGAGTGGGAGGATGACCTCACATCACCCACCCTGTGCTCCCAAGCACTCAGCCCCCTGGAGAAGGTCCTTAATGTACTGCACTTCTTGGCAACAGGATCATTTCAGCGGACAAGTGCCATAGTGGGTGGGGTGTCACAGGCCATGCAGTCACGCTGCCTACACCAGGTCTTGAACATCATCACTGCACGCCCATCAGTCCGCAGGCACATGTACCTGCCCAGGACACCTGCAGAAAGGCAGGCTGCCGCCCTGGATTTCTACGGTGTGGCACAATTCCCCAAAGTGCTAGGTGTCGTTGACTGCACCCATGTGGCACTATGTCCCCCCAGGGCATCTGAGCACATCTATAGGAACCGCAAGCACTGGCATTCCATCAACGTGCAGGTAGTATGTAATGCCAAGGGAATCATCACCTCAGTATATGCCAACTATCCAGGGTCCACCCACGACAGCTTCATTTACCGAATGTCTACCCTAAGCCGGTACCTAGAAGTTGGGCGGCATGGCGATACATGGCTGCTTGGTGAGTATGAATGCCACTGCACATGCATGCATGTCAGATGCAGAGTTGTTATGTCACTACCCCACTAATGATACCCATCACCTCCTCACCAGGGGACAGTGCCTACCCTCTGAGCACCCACATGATGACGCCAATTCGGAACCCCATCATGCCTCCCGAGGTAAGATACAACACAGCCCATATTGCAACCCGGGGCATAGTGGAGCGCACATTC
Organism: Ambystoma mexicanum; assembly: GCF_040938575.1. NCBI lineage: Eukaryota > Metazoa > Chordata > Amphibia > Caudata > Ambystomatidae > Ambystoma > Ambystoma mexicanum. The sequence continues at coordinate 350,856,574 of NC_090922.1, forward strand.
GGAGTGCTCAAGTCATGCTTTCGCTCCCTTGACCGTTCTGGCGGGCAGCTGTTATATGCGCCCCCGGTAGTGTGCAGGATCATAGTGGCAGCATGTGTCCTGCACAATGTTGCAACACGCCGGGGCATGGCTGTGGACATGGTGGTGCCCCCACATCCCCAACCACATGCACGCCCGCTGCGCATGGGAGGGGAAAGGGCACGGGGTGAGGCAGCCCGTACGCAGCTGGTGGCTAATTACTTCACATAGAAATCACATCCCTGTGGAGTGCACACAGCCCTGGCACATACCATCTGATAAGCAATGATGACTCGACCTGACAATTTTGACGAACAAAGGGACAGTCAACTGTCAGAACGATAGCAGCCTGAGATTGTTCATGTGGAAGTGTCAGAATGTGTGCATCCCTACCTACACAAACACCACCAATGCAGTGTCATCAAAAGACACACTTCCATGCTGCAGAAATGAATACCCACTTGCAAAATACGACATGAGAACAGTGCCATGTCACCCAACCCCTCCCCGGCACGGCCACACAACACACCATGGCATGTCATGCAATGTGAGAGCAAACAAATTAATCCCCACAACATGCCCCAAGTGTCACCAACTACAGTGTCCCTAATGGAAACATGGCCACACATGAAATGCTCATAGTAATGCAGGGACTACAACACACATTACCAAATACTTACCAAGAATACCAATCACCTACACAACCTCCAACCTACCTTAAACATGACATTACAGACTTAAAAAATTGGTAGCCTCACTACCTGATAATGCCAGCACTTCGAACACTTCCAAGTATACAGTCTTAGCGCCACGCAAGAGTGTAGGTGCACTGCTTACAACATGGACTCCAGTTCCAAGGTGGACCGCCTTGTGAAGACATGAGAAATGGACCTGCAAATTAGAAGGACGAGATGGATGCAGAGGCACATATCAATACACCATGCAGTGTACAATACAACAACAATATGCACTATGAATGTATACACAGTATTGACTACAGACTGCCCACACATCAAATGGGAGTCCAACGTCACCATGTACGTCAATGTCACTTGGGCACACCCTTTGCAAGCCCATGGAAACGGGAAGCAGGAGGGGTGTGTGTCACACAAACCCAAGCATCTGAACCAAATTCATGACAAGCCTGCATGCGCCCAGCCACAATACAGCGTATGCCCAGGGGAGCCACACAAGGCAACACACTGTCCAAAAAACAAAAATTACAAAAAACAAAAAAAAAGAAAAATCAAAAATGGCCTTTAATGGGCCCAGGGGGGTGGGGGAGGCCATCCAGGAGGTCTGAGGACAGGGTGCACACCAAAACCCACCTGTGTGGATCTTGCGAAAAAAAAACACCTCCATGGGCTCATGGCCTGCACGGCTACCCTATTGTGAGAGAATCACTGCTGTCGCTCTCCTCACCCTCTGCAGCTGCATCAGGAGGTGGTGGCACTATGGGAGGCAGCCCACACAAAGCCCTAGTCTGGTCCTCCATGGCAGCAAGCATGCAGGTGTGGAAGGTCTCGTTCTGGAGGATAATTGTGCGTAGGTCCCCATGCAACAACTCACGGGATGCCCGGACCTCCGCCCTAGTTGCCTGCATCTCAGCTGAGAGTGTACGTGTTGGACGCTCCAGCTGCTGTTCTGTCCTTCTGTTTGTTGAAGCCTCAAGCTCAACAAGAGTCGTCCTGAGGTGAAGGAGTTCCACCCTCAGGGCTTCCCTGTGGCCCTGGGACTACGGAAATGGCTTCCCGCAGAGTCGCCAGTGCCGCCCGCCTGTCCCTGTCGGACGCCGACATGTCCTCCCTGTGTGACTGGCAGGTGGAGTCTGTTGCCTGCTGTAGTTGCTCCATCAGCCTTTCGGGGGGACAATGGAAGTGGCCACCCTATCCATGGCCTGAGCCATCATCTCTGATGATGCTGCCTGTTGGGTTGCCATACCGTATATGGATTGCTCCCATGCAGTATTGCCAGGTGGCGTACAGCCACCACGTCGGCGGGCACCACACCTGTCTGGGGCAAGGTGAACTGCGCCTTGCTGTGCCAGCACTGCCTGAGGCTGCAGGACTGCATTCCCCCTCTGATCTGCTGGCCCAGGAACAGGATCAGATGTTGCGGAGTGTGACCCTGCATCCGTAACCACCAAAGGCGTACCTGCCAACACTGACATCCCCATTGAGGGTTCTAACCCTGGTGCAGGTGGGTCAGACAGAACAGAATCCCTCCCAGGAACACTCACCTGCGACGGCACATAGGTCTCATCATCCGAATCCACACCTGAATACAGCTCGGGGGAGGTGCAGCCAGAGACACCCCTTGAGAGCACGACCTGCAGCAGTTGTGGGTTCTCACCCACCACCACACCACGTCCCTCACTGATGGTCGGTCGGGCCTGAGACCCCTCCTGGGTCTGCACCATCTCCACAACCCCAGCAGTATCAAGTGCGTCATCCCCTGCAAAGACATAAAAGAAAAGAAATGGAAACAGGCATTAGCACTATGGCACTCAATTAGAGCTGAGAAGCTACAGAAACAGTACTTGATTGACACATGTCCCACATGACTAAAACCCTCCCATGCATGCACCGTCACTGCGTGTGAAGGAGAGGCAGATGGCACACATTGATGACACCAAGATGGAAGATGAACACATTTGCTGCATGCTGCCTAGCAGTGGCATCACACATTGGCCTGTGATTGGCAGGTCAAATACACATGCCATCACACATATGGCATGTACCCTAGCCATAAAGTGAAGAGCGAGAGGAGGGCACCAATTGTTAATTCAGTCTAGTTTGCTCATGAAACTGATTTTTTCATTGAAATGGTTCAAATGTTTAACCTGGAGCTGCCAGTCCAAAATGGTCCTATAGCACAGGGACATGTCTAAACAAATCATGTCCAGGAAACAAAGCCAGTCCACTGTACCATAGCCATGTCAGACATGTGACAATAGGACTGAGAAATGCCTAGTAAAAGTGGTGCTATGCAAACAATCTGCCTGAATAAACAGAGGAAAATAAGCAACAATGTTGTGGCAAGATGACACTTCAAGGGCAACTGGCGTGGTGTTGGGCTGGATGTCTAATGTTGGCAGAAGGGATACTGCTATACCCAAATGCTGGTGCACAGAATGTATTGGATGAGGCACATGGGTGACCCAAACCACTCAGGCACACACACCCTCACCTGGCACCCAAACAGAAGCCCTCACACACACACCATTCACATGGATGACACACACATGCATGTGCACTCACCGGACAATGCCTCGTAATCTGCCAGCTCTCCCACGCCTTGGATCTGTTCCTCCGTGACGTAGGTCCCAGCAACCTGCTCATGTGGAGTGAGTTCTATGTCCTCTGCTGGAGACCCACCTCCAGTGGGTCTCCAGCAGAAGCTGGGCTTCCTTGACGGGCCGGACTGTGTAGCCATGTCTGGGGCATCAGCCTCTACTGGACGAGCACTCTTCCTCTTCCGCTTGGAAGGTGGTGGGGATCCTGAGTGTCCTACGCCGCTCTGGACACTAGGGGCAGGAGCCCCGGTGGACTCTGTACTAGGAGTGTGGGATTGCACACTCAGCATGGGAGTTGGTGCAGGCATTAGCTCAAGTGTGATGGTGTCAGGGGGAATGTCATCAGGGTGGATTTGGACCGACACTGTCCTGGCTGGGTGTGTGAGAGGTGGGGTGGATGGAGCCGCAGCTGCCCCTGCAGCCTCCCCAGCCTGCCTACGCGGGGCAGCAGATGACCTAGCTGCCCCTGATCCATGTGGCCTGATGACACCAACGTGCACCGGCGCACGTGGCCTAGACCTGCTGACCTGGAAGTCAGCCATGGAGTCACCCTGTGCCAGGTCTGGTTCCACAGTGGGCTGGTCCAACAAGGGCTGAGCATGGATGGTGTCAGCCACGTTACCCTCAACCAGGGGGGGTCATGGGTGTCCCTGACTGCTCCTCCACACATGGGGGGCTAGGGGCACCCTGCAAGTCATGGCCACGTTCCCTACCGGATCCACCACGGCCACCACTTGGGGCTCGGCCACCTTTGCTACCCTTACGGCTTGTTCGCCTCCCAGCCATGGCACTGATGTTATTGTGCGTATGGGAGTCGGCGTGAACTATTGTCCTGGGCAATTGGGGGTAAAAGGGGTTGGGTACCAGATGGTAATCGTACCCTAGTGCTCTAGCAAGGCTATATGTCACCCCTGGGGAAAGATGACGGGTCACGCAACGCACAGGCATCCCAAAAAAGGGAAGTAAGGTGCACGCAACCCCTCCTAGACCACCTGTGTGGAAAAATAAACCTGCACTACGCTGTGGCACCCAGAAACACAAGAATGAACGTATGCGTGTCACACGCAGCCTAGAATGACCTCTGAAGGGGTATGCGACACACGGGGCAAGCACAGATGTTAAATACGTGCGCGACTCACCGTCTGCCAGGAATAAAAGCGTGAAAAATATGCACGTGTGCGCGTTGGCAACACCCCCGCCAAAAGAACAATTGTACGCTGTCTGAGGAGACAGAACAACAGTAGAAGGGAACGCTGTTTGAGGAAACAGGCCCAGGAAAAAGAGGAAAAGAGAAAAATCTGTCAGAGGTAACAGGGAGTACGAACTTGAAACGCCGTGAAGTAAATCGCGTGTGAACCGACAAGAAGTACAGATTTCACCCACTCGCTCTCCACGAAAAGCACGTACAAGGAAATGGCGTTCTACACGTACCTTTTATACACACGTCACAGACGCGCACACGCGATGAGGCCATTTCTACCAATTACACGCTTTGACACTCGGATGTGTATCTTTTTTTTACATGCGCCATTCTCTACGGCCATGCGCGTGACGTCATAGCTGCGCATGGGGGCCTTTGGGCCAATGAAATCGCGTATGCGTGCAGACGCGCTAACGCGCTAAGGGCCTTTCCTCGAATTACACGCAGACGTGCAGGATTTTCACGTGCCAAATCACTCCGTATCAAGCTGGCCACGCGTAAGCACACGGAAGACCACGCTCCTGCCCAGAAAGCCGATTTACTGCCCCCCAGAGCCCCGAGCACGCTCCCACCTGCCATCTGCTGCTGCCTGACTGCCTGCTGCCCACGTGCCCTTCCATTTGCTGCCTGCACATCAGCCAGGGGTGCTGTTGCTGTGACCACCCCTGCTGGAACCGAAGACTGCCGTCTGGGATTCCATCGCTCCACAGACCAGCCCCAGGACCCAGTTGCCCACCCACTCCTGCCTCTGGGGTTGTCATGTCGGGCACTGCAACATCTGGCACCACTGACAACCCCCGGCCACAGAGGCAGAGGGGCACCAGCTTCAGTGCCAGGGAAGTTGGTGTCCTGGTGGAGCAAGTCCTGGGGCAGTATGATGCCCTCTTCGGAAGTGTGCGCGCCGAAAAGGAAGGACGTACTCGGATCTGGACGGACATCGTGACTGCCATCAACGCGGAGGGGGTGGCAGTCCAAGACTTCCAACAAGTCAAGAAGCGCTGGGAGGACTTCAGGTCCAGGACCCTGAACAAGGCCCAACGCCTCTTGAAGGCAGCGGATGCTAAGGGGTGCCGGGGCCACTTGTCGGAAGATCAGATGAGGGTCCTGGAACGCATATCCCCAGCGCTCCACGTCCAAGTGCTTGAGAGGCAGACCCGTCTGGAGTCAAGCGGTAAGTGTACATGCATCATGATTGTAAGCTGTGCGTGTGGTGATGTGCCAGTAGTGTGCCGGTTGCACATCTGTTTGTATGGGGCCGAGTATGGGTGGGGGTGTACAGGTCCGTGAGGCTAACACATGCGAGGGCTGTCCTGTGTGAGACATGGATGGTGCTTGTGTGTGTAGGCTTGCATGCCAAATGCAGTTGTGTGGGCACACATGTTTGGATGAATGTGTATGTAAGTAGGCATGTTCGTGATGTCACGCATGTATGTTTTTTTCAGCTGCATGTATCAGCACTGTGTACATGTGCATGTGTGTGTATTTAACAAGGGTGCAACAGTGATGCAACATGGATGCATGTGACAGCGGGATGTAGAAGCCTGATTGGCAGATGTGACATGGATGCCCATCTGAACACTGCGACAGTTGGCTGATGTGTACACATGCATGCAAGTGTGGTGGTGTGCGTGCAGGTGTAGTGCACTCCCTGTGTTGCATGTGATGTCTGGCTCACCTTTGCCTGCTCATGCTGTTGTATGTGTATGGATGGTGCTGGCAGTTGCGATGTGACTGTGGTATGGCTCATGTGTGCAAGTTGAAATGACATGTGTGTTGCCAATTGTGATGCCATGTCTGAGGTTTGCCAATGCCACTCATGTGCAACTGTCATGTGTGTATGTGTCCATTGTACAGTGCCCTGATGCCTGTGTTTTATTTCTCCCTGCCTGCAGCGTCAACTGATGAAGAGGGCGGAGAAGGTGCTGTGGAGCACAGCGGCGGGGATCGCACCGCCAGCCGGAGACGCAAGGCCCGGCTCCCCTCCCAGGTTGTGATCTCGTCGGGGAGTGAGGAGTCCGGTGCCACGTCCCAGGCCGCAGCTGCCAGGGGAGGTCCAAGAGGCGGCGGTCGGAGTTGGACTCCTCGGCAGCAGAAGGGGCAGCTGGGACCCCACAGGGCCCAAACGGGGGAAGATGGCACGGAGTCATCCAGGTTGGTGGGGGGTTTGGTGGAGGAGGAGGCTGTGCAAGCAACAGAGACGGGGTCTGGAGGTGGGGATTCCACTGGTGCTAGTGGTGCAGTGCAGGACCAGGGACAGGAGGAAGCACAGGTCGCCTCGGAGGTGCCTGTGTACAATCCTGTCCCTGATCCTGTCACTGCATCATCTTGCACCAGCAGGGATGCCTACGTCAAGACCCGTTTTCAGGCACGGGATGAGCTCACGACAACTGGCCTTCCTCTGCCTGCGGACGTGGCTATCCGGGTCCGGGTTGAGCCTGTCCTGACTGGTGTGGCATTGCGTCAATGGGCCATGCAAGGTGACCTGCAGTCTTTTCATGAGGAGACTGCACGTCATCTCGAATGGCTAGTTGACCGCGTCGGCCTACTGGGACAGGTCACCTAGGCCGGATTCCTCTGTTTGATGGGGCTTGCTCAGACCCCCTCCTCAACTGAACCCCCTATGCGCCAGTCGTCCTCCGTGCCATCTTCCCACCCATTAGTCACCTGGGTGCCCTGTGGATCTGCCTCTGACAGTGCGGCCAGGCTGGTGCAGGAGGCATCCCTACCACAGTTGGGAGTCGGACGTCCAGCAGGGGTGGCCACATCAATGACTGCACCCCAGCCAGCGGAGGATGTGCAGGCAGCAGGAGGGAGTGAACGGGCAGAGGCACAGCAGCAGCAGCAACGTGGTGGGAGCCATGATGGCTCGGGGCCTTCGACATCGGAGGGGCAGGCATCAGCCGGAGGGCAGGAGGACCCAGGACGGGAAGTGTCTTCCGTGTGGCAGCGGTTGGGCCACGCCATAGATGCGGAGCGGCAGCGGGCGGAAGAGGCAAGGCTCACGATGATCAGGGCCGAAAATTCCATGCGGAGGGCCCTGAGGCGGGCAATGCGCAGGGAGTTTGGGGTGAACATGTTGACGGCCCTGCGGACCCTCAGGGCCATGGAGGAGGACCACCTCCAGGACATTGAGCAGGAGTTCGATGATGCCCTGGCCCGGAACATCCCGAAGTGAGCCGTCGGACTAGCCCGCTGCCCTTGTAAATAGTTCTGTAGTTAGTGTTAGGTTTCCTTTGGTTTTGCATTTTTTTTGGACCTGCTGGTTTACTTTTTTTAAATTTCCATTATTGTTTGTTTATTTTTGATTCAATTTATGTTGCTTTTAATACATATTTTTTCTTCAAACTTCAATGTGTAGTATCATCTCATTGGTTTCATGCATATCATGATATGGGTTTTGACATTCACTGACACCCATTGGGTGTATGTGAGGGACATGTGTTAATTTCCAAACTTGCCATTGGGGTTCTATCGTGTTATTGCCATTTCTAAGTGGGTGGATGCAATACTCGGGTGGGTGTTAGGCATTTGGAGGCTGACCATAAGGGCCAGGGATCTAGATTGTGATGACATGTTGGCTGGGGGACATGAGTGGGGGCCTGGTGGAGGGTGCCCCTGGATGCTGGGGGTTGGGGGTGCTGGGAGACATGAGTGGGGGCCTGGTGGAGGGTGCCCCTGGATGCTAGGGGGTGGGGGTGATGGGAGACATGAGTGGGGGCCTGGGGGAGGGTGCCCCTGCACTGCTGGGGGGTGGGGGTGATGGGAGACATGAGTTGGACATGAGTGGGGGCCTGGTGGAGGGTGCCCCTGCACTGCTGGGGGGTGGGGGTGATGGGATACATGAGTGGGGGCCTGGTGGAGGCTGCCCCTGCACTGCTGGGGGGTGGGGGTGGTGGGAGACATGAGTGGGGGCCTGGTGGAGGGTGCAACTGCACTGCTGGGGGTGGGGGTGATGGGAGACATGAGTTGGACATGAGTGGGGGCCAGGTGGAGGGTGCCCCTGCACTGCTGGGGGATGGGGGTGGTGGGAGACATGAGTGGGGGACTGGTGGAGGCTGCCTCTGCACTGCTGGGGGTGGGGGTGGTGGGAGACATGAGTGGGGGCCTGGTGGAGGGTGCCCTGCACTGCTGGGGGGTGGGGGTGATGGGAGACATGAGTGGGGGCCTGGTGGAGGGTGCCCTGCACTGCTGGGGGGTGGGGGTGATGGGAGACATGAGTGGGGGCCTGGTGGAGGGTGCCCTGCACTGCTGAGGGGTGGGGGTGCAGGGGGACATGAGTGGGGGCCTGGTGGAGGATGCCCCTGGATGCTGGGGGGTGGAGGTGCAGGGGGACACAAGTGGGGGCCTGGTGGAGGGGGCCCCTGCACTGCTGGGGGGTGGGGGTGGTGGGAGACATGAGTGGGGGCCTGATGGAGGGTGCCCCTGGATGCTGGGGGGTGGGGGTGCAGGGGGACATGAGTGGGGGCCTGGTGGAGGGTGCCCCTGCACTGCTGGGGGGTGGGGGTGGTGGGAGACATGAGTGGGGGCCTGGTGGAGGGTGCCCCTGGATGCTGGGGGGTGGGGGTGATGGGAGACATGAGTGGGGGCCTGGTGGAGGCTTCCCCTGCACTGCTGGGAGGTGGGGGTGGTGTGAGACATGAGTGGGGGCCTGGTGGAGGGTGCCCCTGCACTGCTGGGGGGCGGGTGTGATGGGAGACATGAGTTGGACATGAGTGGGGGCCTGGTGGTGGGTGCTCCTGCACTTCTGGGGGGTGGGGGAGATGGGAGACATGAGTGGGGGCCTGGTGGAGGGTGCCCCTGCACTGCTGGGGGGTGGGGGTGATGGGAGACATGAGTTGGACATGAGTGGGGGCCTGGTGGAGGGTGCCCCTGCACTGCTGGGGGGTAGGGGTGATGGGAGACATGAGTGGGGGCCTGGTGGAGGGTGCCCCTGCACTGCTGGGGGGTGAGGGTGGTGGGAGACATGAGTGGGGGCCTGGTGGAGGCTGCCCCTGCACTGCTGGGGGGTGGGGGTGGTGGGAGACATGAGTGGGGGCCTGGTGGAGGGTGCCCTGAACTGCTGGGGGGTGGGGGTGATGGGGGACATGAGTGGGGGCCTGGTGGAGGGTGCCCTGCACTGCTGGGGGCTGGGGGTGATGGGAGACATGAGTGGGGGCCTGGTGGAGGGTGCCCTTTCACTGCTGGGGGGTGGCGGTGATGGGAGACATGAGTGGGGGCCTGGTGGAGGGTGCCCCTGGATGCTGGGGGATGGGGGTGCAGGGGGACATGAGTGGGGGCCTGGTGGAGGGTGCCCCTGGATGCTGGGGGGTGGGGGTGCAGGGGGACATGAGTGGGGGCCTGGTGGAGGCTGCCCCTGCACTGCTGGGGGGTGGGGGTGGTGGGAGACATGAGTGGGGGCCTGGTGGAGGGTGCCCTGAACTGCTGGGGGGTGGGGGTGATCAGAGACATGAGTGGGGGCCTGGTGGAGGGAGCCCTGCACTGCTGAGGGGTGGGGTGCAGGGGGACATGAGTGGGGGCCTGGTGGAGGGTGCCATGCACTGCTGGGGGGTGGGGGTGATGGGAGACATGAGTGGGGGCCTGGTGGAGGGTGCCCTGCACTGCTGAGGGGTGGGGTGCAGGGGGACATGAGTGGGGGCCTGGTGGAGGGTGCACCTGGATGCTGGGGGGTGGAGGTGCAGGGGGACATGAGTGGGGGCCTGGTGGAGGGTGCCCCTGCACTGCTGGGGGGTGGGGGTGGTGGGAGACATGAGTGGGGGCCTGATGGAGGGTGCCCCTGGATGCTGGGGGGTGGGGTGCAGGGGGACATGAGTGGGGGCCTGGTGGAGGGTGCCCCTGCACTGCTGGGGGGTGGGGGTGGTGGGAGACATGAGTGGGGGCCTGGTGGAGGGTGCCCCTGGATGCAGGGGGGTGGGGGTGATGGGAGACATGAGTGGGGGCCTCGTGGAGGCTGCCCCTGCACTGCTGGGAGGTGGGGGTGGTGTGAGACATGAGTGGGGGCCTGGTGGAGGGTGCCCCTGCACTGCTGCGGGGCGGGTGTGATGGGAGACATGAGTTGGACATGAGTGGGGGCCTGATGGAGGGTGCCCCTGCACTGCTGGGGGGTGGGGGTGATGGGAGACATGAGTGGGGGCCTGGTGGAGGGTGCCCCTGCACTGCTGGGGGGTGGGTGTGATGGGAGACATGAGTTGGACATGAGTGGGGGCCTGGTGGAGGGTGCCCCTGCACTGCTGGGCGGTAGGGGTGATGGGAGACATGAGTGGGGGCCTGGTGGAGGGTGCCCCTGCACTGCTGGGGGGTGGGGGTGGTGGGAGACATGAGTGGGGTCCTGGTGGAGGCTGCCCCTGCACTGCTGGGGGGTAGGGGTGGTGGGAGACATGAGTGGGGGCCTGGTGGAGGGTGCCCTGAACTGCTGGGGGGTGGGGGTGATGGGGGACATGAGTGGGAGCCTGGTGGAGGGTGCCCTGCACTGCTGGGGGCTGGGGGTGATGGGAGACATGAGTGGGGGCCTGGTGGAGGGTGCCCTTTCACTGCTGGGGGGTGGCGGTGATGGGAGACATGAGTGGGTGCCTGGTGGAGGGTGCCCCTGCACTGCTGGGGGGTGGGGGTGGTGGGAGACATGAGTGGGGGCCTGGTGGAGGGTGCTCTGCACTGCTGGGGGGTGGGGGTGATGGGAGACATGAGTGGGGGCCTGGTGGAGGCTGCCCCTGCACTTCTGGGGGGTGGGGGTGATGGGAGACATGAGTTGGACATGAATGGGGGCCTGGTGGAGGGTGCCCTGCACTGCTGGGGGGTGGGGGTGGTGGGAGACATGAGTGGGGGCCTGGTGGAGGCTGCCCCTGCACTGCTGGGGGGTAGGGGTGGTGGGAGACATGAGTGGGGGCCTGGTGGAGGGTGCCCTGAACTGCTGGGGGGTGGGGGTGATGGGGGACATGAGTGGGAGCCTGGTGGAGGGTGCCCTGCACTGCTGGGGGCTGGGGGTGATGGGAGACATGAGTGGGGGCCTGGTGGAGGGTGCCCTTTCACTGCTGGGGGGTGGCGGTGATGGGAGACATGAGTGGGTGCCTGGTGGAGGGTGCCCCTGCACTGCTGGGGGGTAGGGGTGGTGGGAGACATGAGTGGGGGCCTGGTGGAGGGTGCTCTGCACTGCTGGGGGGTGGGGGTGATGGGAGACATGAGTGGGGGCCTGGTGGAGGCTGCCCCTGCACTTCTGGGGGGTGGGGGTGATGGGAGACATGAGTTGGACATGAATGGGGGCCTGGTGGAGGGTGCCCTGAACTGCTGGGGGGTGGGGGTGATCAGAGACATGAGTGGGGGCCTGGTGGAGGGAGCCCTGCACTGCTGAGGGGTGGGGTGCAGGGGGACATGAGTGGGGGCCTGGTGGAGGGTGCCATGCACTGCTGGGGGGTGGGGGTGATGGGAGACATGAGTGGGGGCCTGGTGGAGGGTGCCCTGCACTGCTGAGGGGTGGGGTGCAGGGGGACATGAGTGGGGGCCTGGTGGAGGGTGCACCTGGATGCTGGGGGGTGGAGGTGCAGGGGGACATGAGTGGGGGCCTGGTGGAGGGTGCCCCTGCACTGCTGGGGGGTGGGGGTGGTGGGAGACATGAGTGGGGGCCTGATGGAGGGTGCCCCTGGATGCTGGGGGGTGGGGTGCAGGGGGACATGAGTGGGGGCCTGGTGGAGGGTGCCCCTGCACTGCTGGGGGGTGGGGGTGGTGGGAGACATGAGTGGGGGCCTGGTGGAGGGTGCCCCTGGATGCAGGGGGGTGGGGGTGATGGGAGACATGAGTGGGGGCCTCGTGGAGGCTGCCCCTGCACTGCTGGGAGGTGGGGGTGGTGTGAGACATGAGTGGGGGCCTGGTGGAGGGTGCCCCTGCACTGCTGCGGGGCGGGTGTGATGGGAGACATGAGTTGGACATGAGTGGGGGCCTGGTGGAGGGTGCCCCTGCACTGCTGGGGGGTGGGGGTGATGGGAGACATGAGTGGGGGCCTGGTGGAGGGTGCCCCTGCACTGCTGGGGGGTGGGTGTGATGGGAGACATGAGTTGGACATGAGTGGGGGCCTGGTGGAGGGTGCCCCTGCACTGCTGGGCGGTAGGGGTGATGGGAGACATGAGTGGGGGCCTGGTGGAGGGTGCCCCTGCACTGCTGGGGGGTGGGGGTGGTGGGAGACATGAGTGGGGGCCTGGTGGAGGCTGCCCCTGCACTGCTGGGGGGTAGGGGTGGTGGGAGACATGAGTGGGGGCCTGGTGGAGGGTGCCCTGAACTGCTGGGGGGTGGGGGTGATGGGGGACATGAGTGGGAGCCTGGTGGAGGGTGCCCTGCACTGCTGGGGGCTGGGGGTGATGGGAGACATGAGTGGGGGCCTGGTGGAGGGTGCCCTTTCACTGCTGGGGGGTGGCGGTGATGGGAGACATGAGTGGGTGCCTGGTGGAGGGTGCCCCTGCACTGCTGGGGGGTGGGGGTGGTGGGAGACATGAGTGGGGGCCTGGTGGAGGGTGCTCTGCACTGCTGGGGGGTGGGGGTGATGGGAGACATGAGTGGGGGCCTGGTGGAGGCTGCCCCTGCACTTCTGGGGGGTGGGGGTGATGGGAGACATGAGTTGGACATGAATGGGGGCCTGGTGGAGGGTGCCCTGCACTGCTGGGGGGTGGGGGTGATGGGAGACATGAGTGGGGGCCTGGTGGAGGGTGCCCCTGGATGCTGGGGGGTGGGGGTGCAGGGGGACATGAGTGGGGGCCTGGTGGAGGGTGCCCTTGCACTGCTGGGGGGTTGGGGTGGTGGGAGGCATGAGTGGGGACCTGGTGGAGGGTGCCCTGCACTGCTGGGGGGTGGGGGTGATGGGAGACATGAGTGGGGGCCTGGTGGATGGTGCCCTGCACTGCTGGGGGATGGGGGTGATGGAAGACATGAGTGGGGGCCTGGTGGAGGCTGCCCCTGCACTGCTGGGGGGTGGGGGTGGTGAAAGACATGAGTGGGGGCCTGGTGGAGGCTGCCCCTGCACTGCTGGGGGGTGGGGGTGGTGGGAGACATATGTGGGGGCCTGGTGGAGGGTGCCCCTGCACTGCTGGGGGGTGGGGGTGGTGGGAGACATATGTGGGGGCCTGGTGGAGGGTGCCCCTGCACTGCTGAGTGGTGGGGGTGGTGGGAGACATGAGTGGGGGCCTGGTGGAGGGTGCCCCTGCACTGCTGGGGGGTGGGGGTGATGGGAGACATGAGTGGGGGCCTGGTGGAGGCTGCCCCTGCACTGCTGGAGAGTGGGGTTGGTGGTAGACATGAGTGGGGGCCTGGTGGAGGGTGCCCCAGCACTGCTGGGGGTTGGGGGTGATGGGAGACATGAGTTGGACATGAGTGGGGGCCTAGTGGAGGGTGCCCTGCACTGCTGGGGGGTGGGGGTGGTGGGAGACATGAGTGGGGGCCTGGTGGAGGGTGCCCTGCACTGCTGGGGGTTGGGGGTGCAGGGAGACATGCGTGGGGGCCTGGTGGAGGGTGCCCCTGGATGCTGGGGGGTGGGGGTGCAGGGAGACATGAGTTGGACATGAGTGGGGGCCTGGTGGAGGGTGCCCCTGCACTGCTGGGGGGTGGGGGTGATGGGGGACATGAGTGCGGGCCTGGTGGAGGCTGCCCCTGGATGCTGGGGGGTGGGGGTGCAGGGGGACATGAGTGGGGGCCTGGTAGAGGGTGCCCTTGCACTGCGGGGGGGTGGGGGTGGTGGGAGTCATGAGTGGGGGCCTGGTTGATGGTGCCCCTGGATGCTGGGGGGTGCAGGGGGACATGAGTGGGGGCCTGGTGGAGGGTGCCCCTGGATGCTGGGGGGTGGGGGTGATGGGATACATGAGTGGGGGCCTGGTGGAAGCTGCCCCTGCACTGCTGGGGGGTGGGGGTGGTGGGAGACATGAGTGGGGGCCTGGTGGAGGGTGCCCTGCACTGCTGGGGGTTGGGGGTGCAGGGAGACATGAGTGGGGGCCTGGTGGAGGGTGCCCCTGGATGCTGGGGGTGGGGGTGCAGGTAGACATGAGTTGGACATGAGTGGGGGCCTGGTGGAGGGTGCCCCTGGATGCTGGGGGGTGGGGGTGCAGGGGGACATGAGTGGGGGCCTGGTGGAGGGTGCCCTTGCACTGCTGGGGGGTGGGGGTGGTGGGAGTCATGAGTGGGGGCCTGGTGGATGGTGCCCCTGGATGCTGGGGGGTGCAGGGGGACATGAGTGGGGGCCTGGTGGAGGGTGCCCCTGGATGCTGGGGGGTGGGGGTGATGGGATACATGAGTGGGGGCCTGGTGGAAGCTGCCCCTGCACTGCTGGGGGGTGGGGTGGTGGGAGACATGAGTGGGGGCCTGGTGGAGGGTGCCCTGCACTGCTGGGGGGTGGGGGTGATGGGAGACATGAGTGGGGGCCTGGTGGAGGGTGCCCTTGGATGCTGGGGGGTGGGGGTGCAGGGGGACATGAGTGGGGGCCTAGTGGAGGGTGCCGCTGGATGCTGGGGGCTGGGGCGCAGGTGGACATGAGTGGGGGCCAGGTGGAGGGTGCCCCTGCACTACTGGGGGGTGGGGGTGGTGGGAGACATGAGTGGGGGCCTGGTGGAGGGTGCCCCTGCACTGCTGGGGGGTGGGGGTGATGGGAGACATGAGTGGGGGCCTGGTGGAGGGTGCCCCTGGATGCTGGGGGGTGGGGGTGCAGGGGGACATGAGTGGGGGCCTGGTGGAGGGTTCCCCTGCACTGCTGGGGGGTGGGGGTGGTGGGAGACATGAGTGGGGGCCTGGTGGAGGGTGCCCCTGCACTGCTGGGGGGTGGGTGTGATGGGAGACATGAGTGGGGGCCTGGTGGAGGGTGCCCTGCACTGCTGGGTGGTGGGGTTGATGGGAGACATGAGTGGGGGCCTGGTGGAGGGTGCCCCTCACTGCTGGGGGTGGGGGTGATGGGAGACATGAGTGGGGGCCTGGTGGAGGGTGCCCCTGGATGCTGGGGGGTGGGGGTGCAGGGGGACATGAGTGGGGGCCTGGTGGAGGGTGCCCTTGCACTGCTGGGGGGTTGGGGTGGTGGGAGGCATGAGTGGGGACCTGGTGGAGGGTGCCCTGCACTGCTGGGGGGTGGGGGTGATGGGAGACATGAGTGGGGGCCTGGTGGAGGGTGCCCTGCACTGCTGGGGGATGGGGGTGATGGAAGACATGAGTGGGGGCCTGGTGGAGGCTGCCCCTGCACTGCTGGGGGGTGGGGGTGGTGAAAGACATGAGTGGGGGCCTGGTGGAGGCTGCCCCTGCACTGCTGGGGGGTGGGGGTGGTGGGAGACATATGTGGGGGCCTGGTGGAGGGTGCCCCTGCACTGCTGGGGGGTGGGGGTGGTGGGAGACATATGTGGGGGCCTGGTGGAGGGTGCCCCTGCACTGCTGGGTGGTGGGGGTGGTGGGAGACATGAGTGGGGGCCTGGTGGAGGGTGCCCCTGCACTGCTGGGGGGTGGGGGTGATGGGAGACATGAGTGGGGGCCTGGTGGAGGCTGCCCCTGCACTGCTGGAGAGTGGGGTTGGTGGGAGACATGAGTGGGGGCCTGGTGGAGGGTGCCCCAGCACTGCTGGGGGTTGGGGGTGATGGGAGACATGAGTTGGACATGAGTGGGGGCCTAGTGGAGGGTGCCCTGCACTGCTGGGGGGTGGGGGTGGTGGGAGACATGAGTGGGGGCCTGGTGGAGGGTGCCCTGCACTGCTGGGGGTTGGGGGTGCAGGGAGACATGCGTGGGGGCCTGGTGGAGGGTGCCCCTGGATGCTGGGGGTTGGGGGTGCAGGGAGACATGAGTTGGACATGAGTGGGGGCCTGGTGGAGGGTGCCCCTGCACTACTGGGGGGTGGGGGTGGTGTGAGACATGAGTGGGGGCCTGGTGGAGGGTGCCCTGCACTGCTGGGGGTTGGGGGTGCAGGGAGACATGCGTGGGGGCCTGGTGGAGGGTGCCCCTGGATGCTGGGGGTTGGGGGTGCAGGGAGACATGAGTTGGACATGAGTGGGGGCCTAGTGGAGGGTGCCCTGCACTGCTGGGGGGTGGGGGTGGTGGGAGACATGAGTGGGGGCCTGGTGGAGGGTGCCCTGCACTGCTGGGGGTTGGGGGTGCAGGGAGACATGCGTGGGGGCCTGGTGGAGGGTGCCCCTGGATGCTGGGGGTTGGGGGTGCAGGGAGACATGAGTTGGACATGAGTGGGGGCCTGGTGGAGGGTGCCCCTGCACTGCTGGGGGGTGGGGGTGATGGGGGACATGAGTGCGGGCCTGGTGGAGGCTGCCCCTGGATGCTGGGGGGTGGGGGTGCAGGGGGACATGAGTGGGGGCCTGGTAGAGGGTGCCCTTGCACTGCGGGGGGGTGGGGGTGGTGGGAGTCATGAGTGGGGGCCTGGTGGATGGTGCCCCTGGATGCTGGGGGGTGCAGGGGGACATGAGTGGGGGCCTGGTGGAGGGTGCCCCTGGATGCTGGGGGGTGGGGGTGATGGGATACATGAGTGGGGGCCTGGTGGAAGCTGCCCCTGCACTGCTGGGGGGTGGGGGTGGTGGGAGACATGAGTGGGGGCCTGGTGGAGGGTGCCCTGCACTGCTGGGGGTTGGGGGTGCAGGGAGACATGAGTGGGGGCCTGGTGGAGGGTGCCCCTGGATGCTGGGGGTGGGGGTGCAGGTAGACATGAGTTGGACATGAGTGGGGGCCTGGTGGAGGGTGCCCCTGGATGCTGGGGGGTGGGGGTGCAGGGGGACATGAGTGGGGGCCTGGTGGAGGGTGCCCTTGCACTGCTGGGGGGTGGGGGTGGTGGGAGTCATGAGTGGGGGCCTGGTGGATGGTGCCCCTGGATGCTGGGGGGTGCAGGGGGACATGAGTGGGGGCCTGGTGGAGGGTGCCCCTGGATGCTGGGGGGTGGGGGTGATGGGATACATGAGTGGGGGCCTGGTGGAAGCTGCCCCTGCACTGCTGGGGGGTGGGGTGGTGGGAGACATGAGTGGGGGCCTGGTGGAGGGTGCCCTGCACTGCTGGGGGGTGGGGGTGATGGGAGACATGAGTGGGGGCCTGGTGGAGGGTGCCCTTGGATGCTGGGGGGTGGGGGTGCAGGGGGACATGAGTGGGGGCCTAGTGGAGGGTGCCCCTGGATGCTGGGGGCTGGGGCGCAGGTGGACATGAGTGGGGGCCAGGTGGAGGGTGCCCCTGCACTACTGGGGGGTGGGGGTGGTGGGAGACATGAGTGGGGGCCTGGTGGAGGGTGCCCCTGCACTGCTGGGGGGTGGGGGTGATGGGAGACATGAGTGGGGGCCTGGTGGAGGGTGCCCCTGGATGCTGGGGGGTGCAGGGGGACATGAGTGGGGGCCTGGTGGAGGGTTCCCCTGCACTGCTGGGGGGTGGGGGTGGTGGGAGACATGAGTGGGGGCCTGGTGGAGGGTGCCCCTGCACTGCTGGGGGGTGGGTGTGATGGGAGACATGAGTGGGGGCCTGGTGGAGGGTGCCCTGCACTGCTGGGTGGTGGGGTTGATGGGAGACATGAGTGGGGGCCTGGTGGAGGGTGCCCCTCACTGCTGGGGGTGGGGGTGATGGGAGACATGAGTGGGGGCCTGGTGGAGGGTGCCCCTGGATGCTGGGGGGTGGGGGTGCAGGGGGACATGAGTGGGGGCCTGGTGGAGGGTGCCCCTGCACTGCTGGGGGGTGGGGGTGGTGGGAGACATGAGTGGGGGCCTGGTGGAGGGTGCCCCTGGATGCTGGGGGGTGGGGGTGCAGGGGGACATGAGTGGGGGCCTGGTAGAGTGTGCCCCTGCACTGCTGGGGGTGGGGGTGGTGGGAGACATAAGTGGGGGCCTGGTGGAGGGTGCCCCTGGATGCTGGGGGCTGGGGGTGATGGGAGACATGAGTGGGGGCCTGGTGGAGGCTGCCCCTGCACTGCTGGGGGGTGGGGGTGGTGGGAGACATAAGTGGGGTCCTGTTGGAGGGTGCCCCTGCACTGCTGGGGGGTGGGATGATGGGAGACATGAGTTGGACATGAGTGGGAACCTGGTGGAGGGTGCCCTGCACTGCTGGGGGGTGGGGGTGATGGGAGACATGAGTGGGGGCCTGGTGGAGGGTGCCCCTGGATGCTGGGGGGTGGGGGCGATGGGAGACATGAGTGGGGGCCTGGTGGAGGCTGCCCCTGCACTGCTGGGGGGTGGGGGTGGTGGGAGACATGAGTGGGGGCCTGGTGGAGGCTGCCCCTGCACTGCTGGGGGGTGGGGGTGGTGGGAGACATGAGTGTGGGCCTGGTGGAGGGTGCCCTGCACTGCTGGGGGTTGGGGGAGCAGGGAGACATGAGTGGGGGCCTGGTGGAGGGTGCCCCTGGATGCTGGGGGGTGGGGGTGCAGGGAGACATGAGTTGGACATGAGTGGGGGCCTTGTGGAGGGTGCCCTGCACTGCTGGGGGGTGGGGTGATGGGAGACATGAGTGGGGGCCTGGTGGAGGGTGCCCTGCACTGCTGGGGGTGATGGAAGACATGAGTGGGGGCCTGGTGGAGGCTGCCCCTGCACTGCTGGGGGGTGGGGGTGGTGGGAGACATGAGTGGAGGCCTGGTGGAGGCTGCCCCTGCACTGCTAAGGGGTGGGGGTGATCAGAGACATGAGTGGGGGCCTGGTGGAGGGAGCCCTGCACTGCTGGGGGGTGGGGGTGATGGGAGACATGAGTGGGGGCCTGGTGGAGGGTGCCCTGCACTGCTGAGGGGTGGGGTGCAGGGGGACATGAGTGGGGGCCTGGTGGAGGGTGCACCTGGATGCTGGGGGGTGGAGGTGCAGGGGGACATGAGTGGGGGCCTGGTGGAGGGTGCCCCTGCACTGCTGGGGGGTGGGGGTGGTGGGAGACATGAGTGGGGGCCTGATGGAGGGTGCCCCTGGATGCTGGGGGGTGGGGTGCAGGGGGACATGAGTGGGGGCCTGGTGGAGGGTGCCCCTGCACTGCTGGGGGGTGGGGGTGGTGGGAGACATGAGTGGGGGCCTGGTGGAGGGTGCCCCTGGATGCAGGGGGGTGGGGGTGATGGGAGACATGAGTGGGGGCCTCATGGAGGCTGCCCCTGCACTGCTGGGAGGTGGGGGTGGTGTGGGACATGAGTGGGGGCCTGGTGGAGGGTGCCCCTGCACTGCTGCGGGGCGGGTGTGATGGGAGACATGAGTTGGACATGAGTGGGGGCCTGGTGGAGGGTGCCCCTGCACTGCTGGGGGGTGGGGGTGATGGGAGACATGAGTGGGGGCCTGGTGGAGGGTGCCCCTGCACTGCTGGGGGGTGGGTGTGATGGGAGACATGAGTTGGACATGAGTGGGGGCCTGGTGGAGGGTGCCCCTGCACTGCTGGGCGGTAGGGGTGATGGGAGACATGAGTGGGGGCCTGGTGGAGGGTGCCCCTGCACTGCTGGGGGGTGGGGGTGGTGGGAGACATGAGTGGGGGCCTGGTGGAGGCTGCCCCTGCACTGCTGGGGGGTAGGGGTGGTGGGAGACATGAGTGGGGGCCTGGTGGAGGGTGCCCTGAACTGCTGGGGGGTGGGGGTGATGGGGGACATGAGTGGGAGCCTGGTGGAGGGTGCCCTGCACTGCTGGGGGCTGGGGGTGATGGGAGACATGAGTGGGGGCCTGGTGGAGGGTGCCCTTTCACTGCTGGGGGGTGGCGGTGATGGGAGACATGAGTGGGGGCCTGGTGGAGAGTGCCCCTGCACTGCTGGGGGGTGGGGGTGGTGGGAGACATGAGTGGGGGCCTGGTGGAGGGTGCTCTGCACTGCTGGGGGGTGGGGGTGATGGGAGACATGAGTGGGGGCCTGGTGGAGGCTGCCCCTGCACTTCTGGGGGGTGGGGGTGATGGGAGACATGAGTTGGACATGAATGGGGGCCTGGTGGAGGGTGCCCTGCACTGCTGGGGGGTGGGGGTGATGGGAGACATGAGTGGGGGCCTGGTGGAGGGTGCCCCTGGATGCTGGGGGGTGGGGGTGCAGGGGGACATGAGTGGGGGCCTGGTGGAGGGTGCCCTTGCACTGCTGGGGGGTTGGGGTGGTGGGAGGCATGAGTGGGGACCTGGTGGAGGGTGCCCTGCACTGCTGGGGGGTGGGGGTGATGGGAGACATGAGTGGGGGCCTGGTGGAGGGTGCCCTGCACTGCTGGGGGATGGGGGTGATGGAAGACATGAGTGGGGGCCTGGTGGAGGCTGCCCCTGCACTGCTGGGGGGTGGGGGTGGTGAAAGACATGAGTGGGGGCCTGGTGGAGGCTGCCCCTGCACTGCTGGGGGGTGGGGGTGGTGGGAGACATATGTGGGGGCCTGGTGGAGGGTGCCCCTGCACTGCTGGGGGGTGGGGGTGGTGGGAGACATATGTGGGGGCCTGGTGGAGGGTGCCCCTGCACTGCTGGGTGGTGGGGGTGGTGGGAGACATGAGTGGGGGCCTGGTGGAGGGTGCCCCTGCACTGCTGGGGGGTGGGGGTGATGGGAGACATGAGTGGGGGCCTGGTGGAGGCTGCCCCTGCACTGCTGGAGAGTGGGGTTGGTGGGAGACATGAGTGGGGGCCTGGTGGAGGGTGCCCCAGCACTGCTGGGGGTTGGGGGTGATGGGAGACATGAGTTGGACATGAGTGGGGGCCTAGTGGAGGGTGCCCTGCACTGCTGGGGGGTGGGGGTGTTGGGAGACATGAGTGGGGGCCTGGTGGAGGGTGCCCTGCACTGCTGGGGGTTGGGGGTGCAGGGAGACATGCGTGGGGGCCTGGTGGAGGGTGCCCCTGGATGCTGGGGGGTGGGGGTGCAGGGAGACATGAGTTGGACATGAGTGGGGGCCTGGTGGAGGGTGCCCCTGCACTGCTGGGGGGTGGGGGTGATGGGGGACATGAGTGCGGGCCTGGTGGAGGCTGCCCCTGGATGCTGGGGGGTGGGGGTGCAGGGGGACATGAGTGGGGGCCTGGTAGAGGGTGCCCTTGCACTGCGGGGGGTGGGGGTGGTGGGAGTCATGAGTGGGGGCCTGGTGGATGGTGCCCCTGGATGCTGGGGGGTGCAGGGGGACATGAGTGGGGGCCTGGTGGAGGGTGCCCCTGGATGCTGGGGGGTGGGGGTGATGGGATACATGAGTGGGGGCCTGGTGGAAGCTGCCCCTGCACTGCTGGGGGGTGGGGGTGGTGGGAGACATGAGTGGGGGCCTGGTGGAGGGTGCCCTGCACTGCTGGGGGTTGGGGGTGCAGGGAGACATGAGTGGGGGCCTGGTGGAGGGTGCCCCTGGATGCTGGGGGTGGGGGTGCAGGTAGACATGAGTTGGACATGAGTGGGGGCCTGGTGGAGGGTGCCCCTGGATGCTGGGGGGTGGGGGTGCAGGGGGACATGAGTGGGGGCCTGGTGGAGGGTGCCCTTGCACTGCTGGGGGGTGGGGGTGGTGGGAGTCATGAGTGGGGGCCTGGTGGATGGTGCCCCTGGATGCTGGGGGGTGCAGGGGGACATGAGTGGGGGCCTGGTGGAGGGTGCCCCTGGATGCTGGGGGGTGGGGGTGATGGGATACATGAGTGGGGGCCTGGTGGAAGCTGCCCCTGCACTGCTGGGGGGTGGGGTGGTGGGAGACATGAGTGGGGGCCTGGTGGAGGGTGCCCTGCACTGCTGGGGGGTGGGGGTGATGGGAGACATGAGTGGGGGCCTGGTGGAGGGTGCCCCTGGATGCTGGGGGGTGGGGGTGCAGGGGGACATGAGTGGGGGCCTAGTGGAGGGTGCCCCTGGATGCTGGGGGCTGGGGCGCAGGTGGACATGAGTGGGGGCCAGGTGGAGGGTGCCCCTGCACTGCTGGGGGGTGGGGGTGGTGGGAGACATGAGTGGGGGCCTGGTGGAGGGTGCCCCTGGATGCTGGGGGGTGGGGGTGCAGGGGGACATGAGTGGGGGCCTGGTGGAGGGTGCCCCTGCACTGCTGGGGGGTGGGGGTGATGGGAGACATGAGTGGGGGCCTGGTGGAGGGTGCCCCTGGATGCTGGGGGGTGGGGGTGCAGGGGGACATGAGTGGGGGCCTGGTGGAGGGTTCCCCTGCACTGCTGGGGGGTGGGGGTGGTGGGAGACATGAGTGGGGGCCTGGTGGAGGGTGCCCCTGCACTGCTGGGGGGTGGGTGTGATGGGAGACATGAGTGGGGGCCTGGTGGAGGGTGCCCTGCACTGCTGGGTGGTGGGGTTGATGGGAGACATGAGCGGGGGCCTGGTGGAGGGTGCCCCTCACTGCTGGGGGTGGGGGTGATGGGAGACATGAGTGGGGGCCTGGTGGAGGGTGCCCCTGGATGCTGGGGGGTGGGGGTGCAGGGGGACATGAGTGGGGGCCTGGTGGAGGGTGCCCCTGCACTGCTGGGGGGTGGGGGTGGTGGGAGACATGAGTGGGGGCCTGGTGGAGGGTGCCCCTGGATGCTGGGGGGTGGGGGTGCAGGGGGACATGAGTGGGGGCCTGGTAGAGTGTGCCCCTGCACTGCTGGGGGTGGGGGTGGTGGGAGACATAAGTGGGGGCCTGGTGGAGGGTGCCCCTGGATGCTGGGGGCTGGGGGTGATGGGAGACATGAGTGGGGGCCTGGTGGAGGCTGCCCCTGCACTGCTGGGGGGTGGGGGTGGTGGGAGACATAAGTGGGGTCCTGTTGGAGGGTGCCCCTGCACTGCTGGGGGGTGGGATGATGGGAGACATGAGTTGGACATGAGTGGGAACCTGGTGGAGGGTGCCCTGCACTGCTGGGGGGTGGGGGTGATGGGAGACATGAGTGGGGGCCTGGTGGAGGGTGCCCCTGGATGCTGGGGGGTGGGGGCGATGGGAGACATGAGTGGGGGCCTGGTGGAGGCTGCCCCTGCACTGCTGGGGGGTGGGGGTGGTGGGAGACATGAGTGGGGGCCTGGTGGAGGCTGCCCCTGCACTGCTGGGGGGTGTGGGTGGTGGGAGACATGAGTGTGGGCCTGGTGGAGGGTGCCCTGCACTGCTGGGGGTTGGGGGAGCAGGGAGACATGAGTGGGGGCCTGGTGGAGGGTGCCCCTGGATGCTGGGGGGTGGGGGTGCAGGGAGACATGAGTTGGACATGAGTGGGGGCCTTGTGGAGGGTGCCCTGCACTGCTGGGGGGTGGGGTGATGGGAGACATGAGTGGGGGCCTGGTGGAGGGTGCCCTGCACTGCTGGGGGTGATGGAAGACATGAGTGGGGGCCTGGTGGAGGCTGCCCCTGCACTGCTGGGGGGTGGGGGTGGTGGGAGACATGAGTGGAGGCCTGGTGGAGGCTGCCCCTGCACTGCTAAGGGGTGGGGGTGATGGGAGACATGAGTGGGGGCCTGGTGGAGGGTGCCCTGCACTGCTGGGGTGTGGGTGTGATGGAAGACATGAGTGGGGGCCTGGTGGAGGGTGCCCCTGCACTGCTGGGGGGTGGGGGTGATGGGAGACATGAGTTGGACATGAGTGGGGGCCTGGTTGAGGGTGCCCTGCACTGCTGGGGGGTCGGGTGATGGGAGACATGAGTGGGGGCCTGGTGGAGGGTGCCCCTGGATGCTGGGGGGTGGGGGTGATGGGAGACATGAGTGGGGGCCTGGTGGAGGCTGCCCCTGCACTGCTGGGGGGTGGTGGGAGACATGAGTGGGGGCCTGGTGGAGGCTGCCCTGCACTGCTGGGGGGTGGGGGTGGTGGGAGACATGAGTGGGGGCCTGGTGGAGGGTGCCCTGCACTGCTGGGGGTTGGGGGTGCAGGGAGACATGAGTGGGGGCCTGGTGGAGGGTGCCCCTGGATGCTGGGGCGTGGGGGTGCAGGGAGACATGAGTTGGACATGAGTGGGGGCCTGGTGGAGGGTGCCCCAGCACTGCTGGGGGTGGAGGTGATGGGAGACATGAGTGGGGGCCTGGTGGAGGCTGCCCCTGGATGCTGGGGGGTGGGGGTGCAGGGGGACATGAGTGGGGGCCTGGTGGAGGGTGCCCCTGCACTGCTGGGGGTTGGGGGTGGTGGGAGACATGAGTGGGGGCCTGGTGGAGGGTGCCCCTGGATGCTGGGGGTTGGGGGTGCAGGGGGACATGAGTGGGGCCCTGGTGGAGGGTGCCCCTGCACTGCTGGGGGGTGGGGGTGGTGGGAGACATGAGTGGGGGCCTGGTGGAGGGTGCCCCTGGATGCTGGGGGGTGGGGGTGATGGGAGACATGAGTGGGGCCTGGTGGAGGCTGCCCCATGCACTGCTAGGGGGTGGGGGTGGTGGGAGACATGAGTGGGGGCCTGGTGGAGGGTGCCCTGCACTGCTGGGGGTGGGGGTGATGGGAGACATGAGTGGGGGCCTGGTGGAGGGTGCCCCTGGATGCTGGGGGGTGGGGGTGCAGGGGGACATGAGTGGGGGCCTGGTGGAGGGTGCCCCTGCACTGCTGGGGGGTGGGGGTGGTGGGAGACATATGTGGGGGCCTGGTGGAGGGTGCCCCTGCACTGCTGGAGGGTGGGGGTGGTGGGAGACATGAGTGGGGGCCTGGTGGAGGGTGCCCCTGGATGCTGGGGGGTGGGGGTGGGTGATGGGAGACATGAGTGGGGGCCTGGTGGAGGCTGCCCCTGCACTGCTAGGGGGTTGGGGTGGTGGGAGACATGAGTGGGGGCCTGGTGGAGGGTGCCCTGCACTGCTGGGGGTGGGGGTGATGGGAGACATGAGTGGGGGCCTGGTGGAGGCTGCCCCTGCACTGCTGGGGGGTGGGGGTGGTATGAGACATATGTGGGGGCCTGGTGGAGGGTGCCCCTGCACTGCTGGGGGGTGGGGGTGGTGGTAGACATATGTGGGGGCCTGGTGGAGGGTGCCCCTGCACTGCTGGGGGGTGGGGGTGATGGGAGACATGAGTGGGGGCCTGGTGGAGGGTGTCCTGCACTGCTGGGGGGTGGGGGTGATGGAAGACATGAGTGGGGGCCTGGTGGAGGCTGCCCCTGCACTGCTGGAGAGTGGGGTTGGTGGGAGACATGAGTGGGGGCCTGGTGGATGGTGCCCCAGCACTGCTGGGGGTTGGGGGTGATCGGAGACATGAGTTGGACATGAGTGGGGGCCTGGTGGAGGGTGCCCTGCACTGCTGGGGGGTGGCAGTGATGGGAGACATGAGTGGGGGCCTGGTGGAGGGTTCCCCTGGATGCTGGGGAGTGGGGGTGGTGGGAGATTTGAGTGGGGGCCTGGTGGAGGCTGCCCCTGCACTGCTGGGGGGTGGGGGTGGTGGGAGACATGAGTGGGGGCCTGGTGGAGGGTGCCCTGCACTGCTGGGGGTTGGGGGTGCAGGGAGACATGAGTGGGGGCCTGGTGGAGGGTGCCCCTGGATGCTGGGGGGTGGGGGTGCAGGGAGACATGAGTGGGGGCCTGGTGGAGGGTGCCCCTGCACTGCTGGGGGGGTGGGGGTGGTGGGAGACATATGTGGGGGCCTGGTGGAGGGTGCCCCTGCACTGCTGGAGGGTGGGGGTGGTGGGAGACATGAGTGGGGGCCTGGTGGAGGGTGCCCCTGGATGCTGGGGGGTGGGGGTGGGTGATGGGAGACATGAGTGGGGGCCTGGTGGAGGCTGCCCCTGCACTGCTAGGGGGTTGGGGTGGTGGGAGACATGAGTGGGGGCCTGGTGGAGGGTGCCCTGCACTGCTGGGGGTGGGGGTGATGGGAGACATGAGTTGGACATGAGTGGGGGCCTGGTGGAGGGTGCCCTGCACTGCTGGGGGGTGGCAGTGATGGGAGACATGAGTGGGGGCCTGGTGGAGGGTTCCCCTGGATGCTGGGGAGTGGGGGTGGTGGGAGATTTGAGTGGGGGCCTGGTGGAGGCTGCCCCTGCACTGCTGGGGGGTGGGGGTGGTGGGAGACATGAGTGGGGGCCTGGTGGAGGGTGCCCTGCACTGCTGGGGGTTGGGGGTGCAGGGAGACATGAGTGGGGGCCTGGTGGAGGGTGCCCCTGGATGCTGGGGGGTGGGGGTGCAGGGAGACATGAGTGGGGGCCTGGTGGAGGGTGCCCCTGCACTGCTGGGGGGGTGGGGGTGGTGGGAGACATATGTGGGGGCCTGGTGGAGGGTGCCCCTGCACTGCTGGAGGGTGGGGGTGGTGGGAGACATGAGTGGGGGCCTGGTGGAGGGTGCCCCTGGATGCTGGGGGGTGGGGGTGGGTGATGGGAGACATGAGTGGGGGCCTGGTGGAGGCTGCCCCTGCACTGCTAGGGGGTTGGGGTGGTGGGAGACATGAGTGGGGGCCTGGTGGAGGGTGCCCTGCACTGCTGGGGGTGGGGGTGATGGGAGACATGAGTGGGGGCCTGGTGGAGGCTGCCCCTGCACTGCTGGGGGGTGGGGGTGGTATGAGACATATGTGGGGGCCTGGTGGAGGGTGCCCCTGCACTGCTGGGGGGTGGGGGTGGTGGTAGACATATGTGGGGGCCTGGTGGAGGGTGCCCCTGCACTGCTGGGGGGTGGGGGTGATGGGAGACATGAGTGGGGGCCTGGTGGAGGGTGTCCTGCACTGCTGGGGGGTGGGGGTGATGGAAGACATGAGTGGGGGCCTGGTGGAGGCTGCCCCTGCACTGCTGGAGAGTGGGGTTGGTGGGAGACATGGGTGGGGGCCTGGTGGATGGTGCCCCAGCACTGCTGGGGGTTGGGGGTGATCGGAGACATGAGTTGGACATGAGTGGGGGCCTGGTGGAGGGTGCCCTGCACTGCTGGGGGGTGGCAGTGATGGGAGACATGAGTGGGGGCCTGGTGGAGGGTTCCCCTGGATGCTGGGGAGTGGGGGTGGTGGGAGACATGAGTGGGGGCCTGGTGGAGGCTGCCCCTGCACTGCTGGGGGGTGGGGGTGGTGGGAGACATGAGTGGGGGCCTGGTGGAGGGTGCCCTGCACTGCTGGGGGTTGGGGGTGCAGGGAGACATGAGTGGGGGCCTGGTGGAGGGTGCCCCTGGATGCTGGGGGGTGGGGGTGCAGGGAGACATGAGTTGGACATGAGTGGGGGCCTGGTGGAGGGTGCCCCTGCACTGCTGCGGGGTGGGGGTGATGGGAGACATGAGTGCGGGCCTGGTGGAGGCTGCCCCTGGATGCTGGGGGGTGGGGGTGCAGGGGGACATGAGTGGGGGCCTGGTGGAGGGTGCCCTTGCACTGCTGGGGGGTGGGGGTGGTGGGAGTCATGAGTGGGGCCTGGTGGATGGTGCCCCTGGATGCTGGGGGGTGCAGGGGGACATGAGTGGGGGCCTGGTGGAGGGTGCCCCTGGATGCTGGGGGGTGGGGGTGATGGGATACATGAGTGGGGGCCTGGTGGAGGCTGCCCCTGCACTGCTGGGGGGTGGGGTGGTGGGAGACATGAGTGGGGGCCTGGTGGAGGGTGCCCTGCACTGCTGGGGGGTGGGGGTGATGGGAGACATGAGTGGGGGCCTGGTGGAGGGTGCCCCTGGATGCTGGGGGGTGGGGGTGCAGGGGGACAAGAGTGGGGGCCTAGTGGAGGGTGCCCCTGGATGCTGGGGGCTGGGGGCGCAGGTGGACATGAGTGGGGGCCAGGTGGAGGGTGCCCCTGCACTGCTGGGGGGTGGGGGTGGTGGGAGACATGAGTGGGGGCCTGGTGGAGGGTGCCCCTGCACTGCTGGGGGGTGGGGGTGATGGGAGACATGAGTGGGGGCCTGGTGGAGGGTGCCCCTGGATGCTGGGGGGTGGGGGTGCAGGGGGACATGAGTGGGGGCCTGGTGGAGGGTGCCCCTGCACTGCTGGGGGGTGGGGGTGGTGGGAGACATGAGTGGGGGCCTGGTGGAGGGTGCCCCTGCACTGCTGGGGGGTGGGTGTGATGGGGGACATGAGTGGGGGCCTGGTGGAGGGTGCCCTGCACTGCTGGGTGGTGGGGTTGATGGGAGACATGAGTGGGGGCCTGGTGGAGGGTGCCCCTCACTGCTGGGGGTGGGGGTGATGGGAGACATGAGTGGGGGCCTGGTGGAGGGTGCCCCTGGATGCTGGGGTGTGGGGGTGCAGGGGGACATGAGTGGGGGCCTGGTGGAGGGTGCCCCTGCACTGCTGGGGGGTGGGGGTGGTGGGAGACATGAGTCGGGGCCTGGTGGAGGGTGCCCTTGGATGCTGGGGGTGGGGGTGCAGGGGGCCATGAGTGGGGGCCTGGTAGAGTGTGCCCTGGATGCTGGGGGGTGGGGGTGCAGGGGGCCATGAGTGGGGGCCTGGTGGAGGGTGCCCCTGCACTGCTGGGGGGTGGGGGTGGTGGGAGACATGAGTGGGGGCCTGGTGGAGGGTGCCCCTGCACTGCTGGGGGGTGGGGGTGATGGGAGGCATGAGTGGGGGCCTGGTGGAGGGTGTCCTGCACTGCTGGGGGGTGGGGTGATGGAAGACATGAGTGGGGGCCTGGTGGAGGCTGCCCCTGCACTGCTGGAGAGTGGGGTTGGTGGGAGACATGAGTGGGGGCCTGGTGGAGGGTGCCCCAGCACTGCTGGGGGTTGGGGGTGATGGGAGACATGAGTTGGACATGAGTGGGGGCCTGGTGGAGGGTGCCCTGCACTGCTGGGGGGTGGGGGTGATGGGAGACATGAGTGTGGGCCTGGTGGAGGGTTCCCCTGGATGCTGGGGAGTGGGGGTGGTGGGAGACATGAGTGGGGGCCTGGTGGAGGCTGCCCCTGCACTGCTGGGGGGTGGGGGTGGTGGGAGACATGAGTGGGGGCCTGGTGGAGGGTGCCCTGCACTGCTGGGGGTTGGGGGTGCAGGGAGACATGAGTGGGGGCCTAGTGGAGGGTGCCCCTGGATGCTGGGGGGTGGGGGTGCAGGGAGACATGAGTTGGACATGAGTGGGGGCCTGGTGGAGGGTGCCCCTGCACTGCTGGGGGGTGGGGGTGATGGGAGACATGAGTGCGGGCCTGGTGGAGGCTGCCCCTGGATGCTGGGGGGTGGGGGTGCAGGGGGACATGAGTGGGGGCCTGGTGGAGGGTGCCCTTGCACTGCTGGGGGGTGGGGGTGGTGGGAGTCATGAGTGGGGGCCTGGTGGATGGTGCCCCTGGATGCTGGGGGGTGCAGGGGGACATGAGTGGGGGCCTGGTGGAGGGTGCCCCTGGATGCTGGGGGTGGGGGTGATGGGATACATGAGTGGGGGCCTGGTGGAGGCTGCCCCTGCACTGCTTGGGGGTGGGGTGGTGGGAGACATGAGTGGGGGCCTGGTGGAGGGTGCCCTGCACGGCTGGGGGGTGGGGGGATGGGAGACATGAGTGGGGGCCTGGTGGAGGGTGCTCCTGGATGCTGGGGGGTGGGGGTGCAGGGGGACATGAGTGGGGGCCTAGTGGAGGGTGCCCCTGGATGCTGGGGGCTGGGGGCGCAGGTGGACATGAGTGGGGGCCAGGTGGAGGGTGCCCCTGCACTGCTGGGGGGTGGGGGTGGTGGGAGACATGAGTGGGGGCCTGGTGGTGGGTGCCCCTGGATGCTGGGGGGTGCAGGGGGACATGAGTGGGGGCCTGGTGGAGGGTGCCCCTGCACTGCTGGGGGGTGGGGGTGGTGGGAGGCATGAGTGGGGGCCTGGTGGAGGGTGCCCTGCACTGCTGGGGGGTGGGGTTGATGGGAGACATGAGTGGGGGCCTGGTGGAGGGTGCCCCTCACTGCTGGGGGTGGGGGTGATGGGAGACATGAGTGGGGGCCTGGTGGAGGGTGCCCCTGGATGCTGGGGGGTGGGGGTGCAGGGGGACATGAGTGGGGGCCTGGTGGAGGGTGCCCCTGCACTGCTGGGGGGTGGGGGTGGTGGGAGACATGAGTGGGGGCCTGGTGGAGGGTGCCCCTGGATGCTGGGGGGTGGGGGTGCAGGGGGAATTGAGTGGGGGCCTGGTAGAGTGTGCCCCTGCACTGCTGGGGGGTGGGGGTGATGGGAGACATGAGTTGGACATGAATGGGAACCTGGTGGAGGGTGCCCTGCACTGCTGGGGGGTGGGGATGATGGGAGACATGAGTGGGGGCCTGGTGGAGGGTGCCCCTGGATGCTGGGGGGTGGGGGTGATGGGAGACATGAGTGGGGGCCTGGTGGAGGCTGCCCCTGCACTGCTGGGGGGTGGGGGTGGTGGGAGACATGAGTGGGGGCCTGGTGGAGGCTGCCCCTGCACTGCTGGGGGGTGGGGGTGGTGGGAGACATGAGTGTGGGCCTGGTGGAGGGTGCCCTGCACTGCTGGGGGTTGGGGGTGCAGGGAGACATGAGTGGGGGCCTAGTGGAGGGTGCCCCTGGTTGCTGGGGGGTGGGGGTGCAGGGAGACATGAGTTGGACATGAGTGGGGGCCTTGTGGAGGGTGCCCTGCACTGCTGGGGGGTGGGGTGATGGGAGACATGAGTGGGGGCCTGGTGGAGGGTGCCCTGCACTGCTGGGGGTGATGGAAGACATGATTGGGGGCCTGGTGGAGGCTGCCACTGCACTGCTGGGGGGTGGGGGTGGTGGGAGACATGAGCGGAGGCCTGGTGGAGGCTGCCCCTGCACTGCTAAGGGGTGGGGGTGATGGGAGACATGAGTGGGGGCCTGGTGGAGGGTGCCCTGCACTGCTGGGGTGTGGGTGTGATGGAAGACATGAGTGGGGGCCTGGTGGAGGGTGCCCCTGGATGCTGGGGGTGGGGGTGATGGGAGACATGAGTGGGGGCCTGGTGGAGGGTGCCCTGCACTGCTGGGGGGTCGGGTGATGGGAGACATGAGTGGGGGCCTGGTGGAGGGTGCCCCTGGATGCTGGGGGTGGGGGTGATGGGAGACATGAGTGGGGGCCTGGTGGAGGCTGCCCCTGCACTGCTGGGGGGTGGGGGTTGTGGGAGACATGAGTGGGGGCCTGGTGGAGGCTGCCCCTGCACTGCTGGGGGGTGGGGGTGGTGGGAGACATGAGTGGGGGCCTGGTGGAGGGTGCCCTGCACTGCTGGGGGTTGGGGGTGCAGGGAGACATGAGTGGGGGCCTGGTGGAGGGTGCCCCTGGATGCTGGGGCGTGGGGGTGCAGGGAGACATGAGTTGGACATGAGTGGGGGCCTGGTGGAGGGTGCCCCAGCACTGCTGGGGGTGGGGGTGATGGGAGACATGAGTGGGGGCCTGGTGGAGGCTGCCCCTGGATGCTGGGGGGTGGGGGTGCAGGGGGACATGAGTGGGGGCCTGGTGGAGGGTGCCCCTGCACTGCTGGGGGTTGGGGGTGGTGGGAGACATGAGTGGGGGCCTGGTGGAGGGTGCCCCTGGATGCTGGGGGTTGGGGGTGCAGGGGGACATGAGTGGGGTCCTGGTGGAGGGTGCCCCTGCACTGCTGGGGGGTGGGGGTGGTGGGAGACATGAGTTGGGGCCTGGTGGAGGGTGCCCCTGGATGCTGGGGGGTGGGGGTGATGGGAGACATGAGTGGGGGCCTGGTGGAGGCTGCCCCTGCACTGCTAGGGGGTGGGGGTGGTGGGAGACATGAGTGGGGGCCTGGTGAAGGGTGCCCTGCACTGCTGGGGGTGGGGGTGATGGGAGACATGAGTGGGGGCCTGGTGGAGGGTGCCCCTGAATGCTGGGGGGTGGGGGTGCAGGGGGACATGAGTGGGGGCCTGGTGGAGGGTGCCCCTGCACTGCTGGGGGGTGGGGGTGGTGGGAGACATGAGTGGGGGCCTGGTGGAAGGTGCCCTGCACTGCTGGGGTTTGGGGGTGATGGTAGACATGAGTGGGGGCCTGGTGGAGGGTGTCCTGCACTGCTGGGGGGTGGGGGTGATGGGAGACATGAGTGGGGGCCTGGTGGAGGGTGCCCTGCACTGCTGGGGGTTGGGGGTGATGGGAGACATGAGTGGGGGCCTGGTGGAGGGTGCCCTGCACTGCTGGGGGGTGGGGTGATGGAAGACATGAGTGGGGGCCTGGTGGAGGCTGCCCCTGCACTGCTGGGGGGTGGGGGTGGTGCGAGACATGAGTGGGGGCCTGGTGGAGGTTGCCCCTGCACTGCTGGGGGGTGGGGGTGATGGGAGACATGAGTTGGACATGAGTGGGTGCCTGGTGGAGGGTGCCCTGCACTGCTGGGGGGTGGGGGCGATGGGAGACATGAGTGGGGGCCTGGTGGAGGGTGCCCCTGGATGCTGGGGGGTGGGGGTGATGGGAGACATGAGTTGGACATGAGTGGGGGCCTGGTGGAGGGTGCCCCTGCACTGCTGGGGGGTGGGGGTGATGGGAGACATGAGTGGGGGCCTGGTGGAGGCTGCCCCTGCACTGCTGGGGGGTGGGGGTGATGGGAGACATGAGTGGGGGCCTGGTGGAGGCTGCCCCTGCACTGCTGGGGGGTGGGGGTGATGGGAGACATGAGTGGGGGCCTGGTGGAGGGTGCCCTGCACTGCTGGGGGGTGGGGGTGGTGGGAGACATGAGTTGTACATGAGTGGGGGCCTTGTGGAGGGTGCCCCTGGGGGCTGGGGGTGCAAGGGGACATGCGTTGGTGGGCAGTAGTGCAAGGTGACATGTGGGTTGGCTGGGGGCATGTTCATGGTGGATGGGCTGCCTGCGGGACATGTGCAGGGTAGTCCCCTGTGGTGTGGGCCGCCTGCAGGGGCCGTGAAGGGTGTAGAGGGAACACCTGGGAGGACCCACACGTGCAATTCACGTGTGGTGCTCCCCGCGCACCCCTGGAATACACGTACCCTGATGGAATCGCGTGTGATACTTCCTGTGCACCCCTGAAATACACGTACCCTGCTGCTTTTGCGTGTGATACTTCCCGCGCACCCCTGGAATACACGTACCCTGCTGCTTTTGCGTGTGATACTTCCTGCGCACCCCTGGAATACACGTACCCTGATGGAATCGCATGTGATACTTCCTGCGCACCCCTGAAATACACGTACCCTGCTGCTTTTGCGTGTGATACTTCCCGCGCACCCCTGGAATACACGTACCCTGATGGAATCGCGAGTGATACTTCCCGCGCACCCCTGAAATGCACGTACCCTGCTGTTTTTGCGTTTGGAATACACGTGCCCTGATGGAATTGCGTGTGTTACTTCCCACGCACCCCTGATGTACACGTACCCAGGACAATCGCGTGTGAAACTTCCCGCGAACCACTGAAATACACGTTCCCCGCTTGGCGTTTGCTGTTTGGCAGCCCTGTGAACTGGTCCAGGGTTAGCGCAGCCCTTTGCGATGATTTGGGAATTTTGAAGGCTTTTCCTTGCGCGAGGGCGTTCTTGGGGGCGTAACTGGCGCTGCTGCAGGGTCGCTGCGCCACTCTGCGCCACGGCTGGTTTCGGAGGCTAAAATCCATGAATACGCTGTGCGATGAAAAGGATTTTTCCGCAAGCGGCTGGCGCAGTGTATCGCACGGGGACACTGTGCGCCAACCGCGTGCGCCACTTTTGTGCGAATTTCTATGAATTACTCTCTTAGTCTTTTCCAACAACATGCTGAACAAGTGAAGAGTAAAGGCAATTTCCCCTTGGTTTTACTCCTCAATTTTCCACTAAGTGCTAAAAAGGATTCAAATTGCACAAAGGGGAACATTTGCCCAAAAGTTCAAATGGGGGTGGTTCCGGCAAGCCATTAACATGGTGGACCAACACGATCCCCAATGACTTATAACCTAAGAGTGCAAGGAGGTTAATCAATTCAAGAGTTGAGGTCACTGACAACAATGACTTGGTTGGCAGAGTTTAGTAGAGAGGAAGTGTCATCAGCAAAGTTAGACCAGGATGGGAAAAGGTGGAGATGGGTGAAAGACAGCCGCAGTTAGGATGGGGGTATTGGTATTGACAGTCATTTTCAGAGTGCAATGCTCAAAGACGCTTTAGGAGGGAAGTTGGAGGTGAGGAAGCGGAGCTCGTTTTTCGAATGGTGGTGACACCGCCAACTTGTCTGTGTGACAGTCGTGTGGCAGCACAAAATAATCCAGCAGAATGAGTAAAGCAAAGATGGAAGCATACACTGTGGTGAGCCAGGTTTCAGAGAAGCAGAGCAAATGATGAGAATGAGCATTGGAGTTGAGATCAACGATGTGCGTAGTATTTCTTTGGGTTGGCATCACATGGCATTTAGGGTATTGACCTTGGAAGGCAGATGGGGATACCCTTAAAGCAAACTCTGCATTGTGATGGTTTCCCTGCTGGGCGTCCACCTAGTTATTACAGAAGGGCCTGCTAGGGCTCTCTGGCAATGGGTGTATACAATGTTGTCAAATTATTTGCATGGTGGCATGCTCCGTACAAATGAGGGACCCGCATAACCAGTGATAGAAGTGTACCAAAAAAGTAGTGGAATTGGGACTCCAGTGGAGGACAGAGTAGGAAGGAAAGGAGCAATGTGCAACACATTTTCAAGGGTTGCAGTCATGCTGGTTGAACAGCCAATTGAGTTGAAATCGATTTCAGTTTAGCTGTTACTGATATCCGTTGCTAAAGTGGAGAAGTGTGCTTTAACTCTTCATGAAGAATAGTTCCAGAAGTGAAGCTGTTAACAGTAAAAAATCCAAGTAGTGGAACACTGTTTCTGACCGTTCCCGCTCACTTCGAGCGCTGCCCATAACTTCTGTGTATATGTTTTGTATTGGCTGAAACGTACATGGGCAATCAGGCATACTGCATGTGTGTCTCTGGGTGACCCTGCTGGCAGAGGTGCGTAGTGACAGACCATACCACCTTTGTAGGCACTGGCCTACTTCCACAGCAGTGATGGTAAACCCACGCTAAAGAGGATGGCCAGGGAGGAGACATGACGTCAGTGATCACGAAAGAGCAGATTCTGCAGAGAATTGTTTCAGAGCAGTAGCGCACCAGTCAATTGTACAGACGTGTTGCACCAACTTCACCACTGCAGCAACGCTTGTGAACATCTGTGTGTTTTTGGTAATGGGGTCTACAGCTTCAGATTGCATGTGGCACAGCCAATTAGCTATGGGCCTGGCTTATCCTTGCGCTTTGCTAATTGGGCCACTGGAGGGAGGATCATGGAGAAGTACTGTCTAGTAGTGGGATTCATTAGCGGAGTAAAGGTTTGGTTCGCGCATACCATTCGATGAAAAAAAGCAAAGAATATTTAAGTATGGAGGCAAAAAGTTGTCCGTTCCTGTACGATGAAGGTGTCACTGCAATTGAACGAGAGTTCGCAAATCTGTCAACCCGTCCAACGGGATCTAGACTTCACAGTAGTATAATATTATTGAAAGGTTAGGTAAGGGAGCAGCACATATGGAAGGAATATTGAGGACCTGTTATCACTAAACCTATGTCACAGTGCCCACAAGTGTTTCCTTTAGTGACTTAATCTGTAAAAGATGTGCAGTACATTCTGCCAAACCGAGAAGATTCCTATTGCAATGTGTTACATATGATCAAAGTCACCTTCAACTTTAATAAAACAAAATCTCGTCTGGCGATATTACAACACTTTCACATGTTTGGCAGCATCACAATAATTAGATGACTGATTTACAGAAGTAATGAGAAAACCTGAGACAATTTCCACTGTTTCTAAATAGACCTAAATATGCACGAACACACGAGGAAGTGTGTGTTTACAAGCATAGATTGCTTTTGGCATTGCATTTTAGCTCATGGCCCAAAATGGTTTTGTGTAGTAAAACATTTACATGAATGGCAACTTTTCAAAAGCAATTATGTTGATCTTGAGTCAACTTGCCTGTTGATTTCAAAATTGCATTCCAGCCCTCACATGATCATCTAAATGCCACACGACTGCAGTATTTCTTAGAGATTTAACACATAAAAAGCGGAAGTAGAAGTAACATGCCTCTTTGTTGAGGAACACTTAGTTAAACAGCCTCAAACAAAAGCTCTGAATAGTGTCTGAATCTGATGGCAATGCCATTATAAATACACCTTCTCAACCAAAGGATGGTGTGTCTGAAAACTAATTATGATCACTCTAAAGATGTCCATCTTCCAAGACACCCGATTTAATGGAATTCATTGTTGTATTTTCATTGTTGGGCCACAGTATCTGCTTTTTTTGATGTCTATGATGTTTATTAAGTCTGGGCGAACATGTTTGCCTACAGACCGAACCACCTGAGGTTTGTCAAAAATTGTTCCCAGTGACTGGGAGTGAATGGGAGTGGTTTGGGAGTGCTTCGGGAAAAATGATTTTCATGGTTTGGGCTAATTATTTTATAGGGCTTTGTGGTTGGATTTCAGAATCTGTCTTGTGTAGGAAGAGGCCAAGGCAGAAAGTCGAACATCAGTTACCAGAATGTGGTTTAGCTGAGGGATGAGCAAGTTACCACCTTGCATGATACAAATACATGTGCTATTGCTTGTAAGATTGAGAGGAATAGGAGGACAGAAGTGTGTGGAGGCAGCGGCAGGTAGGAGATTACGTTTTGTGTCTGTAACTAAGTGCACCATCTTTGTGTAGCCAGTCCACATACTTGCTGCTTCATTAGAGAAGTCTTAGAATTCATCTAGCCAATAAAAACTCTTAGAAATCTTCCTAAACATGAGAGTTCATTCCGTGACGGTAACTAAGTATTGTCACTTTGTGGCTCGGACTTATTGTTTGCATTGGAATGTCTTAGTGCCTCATTACACGGATGGCGGTAATGGTTAACGGTGACCGTTAATGGTAACGGTGACCGTTAACCATTACCGCCTTACTACGAGGTCCCTTAGCGGGTTGGTGCTTTAACGCCTCCTTTTTGCAGGCGTTAAAAACCAACCCGCTAAGTAATCCTTGGTGCTAATTACGGCACCGCAAAATCGTGGTGCCGTAATTAGCACCTTCCCCATTCCCATTATGCCCTATGGGGCAAAAATGGGAATGGGGAAGGGCAGCGGTGGAAGGGGAATTACCGCCCCGGTAACCTTGGAATGGGGCGTAATTCCCCCTTCCACCAAGGCGGTGCCGGTATTTTACCGGCATGGGCCAAGGTGCTAATAGCACCTTGGTCCATGTGCTAATAGCGCCATCCGTGTAATGAGGCCCTTAGACTTCTGTGAGTGCAGGTGGAAATAATAGTCAGTGACAGGACCTGAGTTTCTCCTTTTCTGTCCACATTCTTAGTGCTTGCTTAGATAACAATTTGAATTCTTGGGAGGCAGGAGAAGGGTGCATCCAGTGGATCTTACTAAGTGTGTCATTTTTTAGAGACAGAACACATACTTGTTGCTTGGTTAGAAAAAACATAGGAGTCTTGGAGGCAGAAGGAAATTCCGTTGTATGTTTGTAGCTGATTGTGAAGTTTTTGTGGCCATTCCACCTACTAGTTGCTTGCAAAGAACTTTATTAAAATTCTAGATTGCATTATAGCCACCTTGAGTACCAACATGTCACATTTAACAACACTTTCTTCTAAGGGATAAGGGTTGGAAGAAGAGATTCAAACCGCTTTCTCTGGGACAGACGGGGGAGAGGAATAGATTTCCTCTAATGAAGTTAAGTGACAAACACACAGTAAAGAGGAGAATGATTAGATGAGCAACACAGTGCAGAATGTAGAGGAGAATGATGACTCAGGACAAACATCACACAGTTTAGAGGAAAAGGAGGCAGAGGAGGAGGAGGAGAAGCCAGAAGAAAACAGCACACAGTGTAGAGGTGCAGAATATAGGTAGTGCCTGATCACCACCCATCACATCCAGTGAGGCTGAGAGCAATGATCACGAGGAGCTAAATACACATTATGACGAATCCCAGTACAGGTGGCAGCAACACATGATTATGACAACCACTGACAGCACGACCCAGGACGACAATGCACCAGTTACAGAGATTACAAATATATTCAGTGTACAGTGACTTTCAAGCAAAAAACATCAAAATCTGAATCTATAATTTCAGTATGTGGTAGCCAGACAACAAAAACCAACACCACAGCTACCACCCGACTACCACTTTCACAGTCAAATGTGCATAATAAGACAAGTCTTACTCGACCATGAAAATCCAAAGCGTGGAATTGTATCGACCAAGACAAAGATCAACACAATGTCAGCATCTGAACTGTGTGCAAGAAAACGATTTGCCATGGGGAGCCTGGGACTCATTTGGTTACTGCATAGTTGCAATCTGGAACAAGGTCCCCTGCCTGGTCTTTTGGACCAGGGGCATAAGTCGTGGGGCTGGGTGCTTCCCCGAGCAAGTGGATGATGGACCCGGGGTTGGCACACAGAGGATCCTTGAGTCAGCTTCCGCTAGTTCCCATCATGCGAGGGAGGAACAGTTCAACGAGGCACCCTTGTAAATCCTCTTCTCGAGTGAAGAGCCTGAACACAAAGACCCCTCTAGGCCCTCAACCTTCTAGAGGTTCCGATTAAGGCCAGGAAAGTCAAACGCTGGGTGTCCCTTAAAGAAACCATGCCTTCAGTTCTGCTAAACAGGAACTTGCGCCTTTCCCTCCTGGATCCACTCATTCCTTAATTCTGTGAAGTCATTTTGTAGAGGGATGAAGCTCCCAGTATCTAGAACCAATGCTTCAGCAGAGCCCTCCAGCATTATCATGGAGATACAAGTAGAAGAAAACAAGCTAAAGCAATGTGCTGCATGAGCCTGAGACAGAGCGTGCATATCTGACACCCACGTCCTGCTCTGACGACATCACAGGATGCAGACACACAAAGTTCATAGAGCTAGTGTTTGCAAACCGAAGGCCCCTTTGCCAGCAAAATGCTCCGTTCAACACTGGCTGACAAGCCATACTGTACTGCAGGGAGCCAACAAGAGAATGCCAGCAATGCGCACAGAAAAAAATCCCATTCAATGTACTTAAAAACAGTGCAACCAGCTAGTGACATGCCTTAGCACACACATGACATCACCAGATATCTGGTATACAGATGACCCACGTGCAGCTAATTTGAATTCCAGATTGGCAGATAGCCTTTTTCGAAGCAATTTAGTAAACATAAATGAGGCAATCATTGACGACAAATCAGAGCCATTTGGTAATTCAATGGCACAGATGCAACAGTTGTCGAACTGCCCAAATCACTGGGAGGAAGACCTCTATGAAACCCTGTATCCACAGCTAGGGGGGTGTACTTTCTGATTATGCGGTTGCAAGAGGCAGGGAAGGGCATTGGAAGGTTATACCAGGAATGCAAAGGGAGTGTTGGAGGCAAGATGGGATGTAGAAGTTGATGGAGGCGGAAGTAGTTGGAGGAGGTCATGATAAGGTGAATATGGTAACAGCAGCAGGAGCTAGTAATGAGGAAGAGGTGGAATGTTGTGGTAACAAGGAGGAGGTCATGATAGTTGTAGGAGTTGGTACTAAGGGAGAGGTGGTAACATCAGATAGAGGTCATGACAAGGTCCTAACAAGGAGAAGCGGTAACAATAAGAGGAGGTGGGGATGAGGGGGAGGTGGCAACATCATAATGAGGTGGAAACAATGAGGAGGAGATGGTGACAGCTGGAGGAGATGATAAAGACAATCTTGTAACATCAGAAGGAGGGGGTAACTAGGAGGAAAAGCTGTTTGTTGTAGGAAGTGGTAATAAGGAAAAGGTAGCAACATAAGAATGAGGTTGTGAAAAAGAGGAGGTGGTAACATCAGAAGGAGGTGACAAAAAGGAGGAGGTAGTTACAATTGGAGAAGGTTGTAGCACAAAAGAATTGGTGGCAATAGAAGAGAGTAGAATCGACAAGGGGATCAGGCAGGGAAGGATGAAGCAAGGAGACACGACTGGCATAAGGTAGGTGAACATGGAGGTTGGAGGAATAGGCCCTCGGAGGAAGAGGGAGAGCAGGTGTATTCAGGATGTTAGAAGTGAACTAGGTGAAGGAGAAAGAGGAGGGCCAGCATATTATCAAAAAAAAAGACATCTGAGGACAGTGTCGACTGAGACTCCTGGTGCCAACGAACATCCTGTAGAGAAATTGCAACTATACCTGGTTATGATGGAAGAAACAGCAATGCTAAATGAGGAGCAGTTAATCCATAACAAATGTCTACAGGGCTTTTGGACCCCTGGGAAACCTATAAAATACCAGAGCTGCATAATGAAGACTCAGGACTTTTATATCGTTAAGGCATTTTAGAGACACTGAGGATTCGGAAACCCCTGGAAAACCTGCCCCGCCATTGAGGAGGTGAGAAGTTATCATGCATAGTGTGGAAGTCTCTTTTTTGTATGCTAGCGTACTCAGGAATACTGTTTTGTGATACTTACCTGTTTTGCTGTTTCTATGAATGAAATAACCTTCAATCTAAACTCCTATCCCCATTGGTTGTGCATGCTATCAGGTCTAAGTGAAAAATGCCACATGGTGCAGCACCAGTCACAGGAGTGGGATTAACACACAAGAACTCAGTCGCAGCTGTGCCTCCAGCAGCCAATCACCATTCCACCCTTAATCAGTGATGTGACCCCTGAGGGTGTACTCAGGAGACCCCTGGCCAGCCCATAGAGCTGAGGTTTGCTCCGAGAGTACTTTAAGACGCGATAGCTGCACCTTGAGATGGATGGGGGTGCAGATTTATTACTCCAACATCAATCAATAAGGACAACTCAATGGTTTGGCAAAGGGAGTCCATTTAATGACAAGTACAAAAAACAGGGAGTCATGGCAATCAGCAGTAATGCGAAAGTCCCTCTCGCTTCAACTCCAAGGAACTTCATAAAAAACACATCATTTATACTGAAAATTCATCATAAGTGACGTGTAACACTCAAAAGTTAATAAGCATTTCTATTGGTTCGGAAAAGGTAACTTTAACATAGGTGCCATATCTGTATATGGTAACGGAGTAAGGGGATTGGGTAAATACTGTCAGGTGGACGTCCAAGCCCTTCCTTCAAAATGACTACTGTAGACGTCACTAAAAGTACAACATCCCATTGGTTCTACTGCTATAGGACCCTAGATTGTGTGGTCCATTGTGATTGGGTTGGCACCAACCCCATGCATACATTTCCACTTTACTTAGCAGCACGCAGAATGGTCAGCCAGGTGCAGGGTGCCCCTTCAGCTACCTGGCCTTCCTCCAATTAAGGTTACAATCAATCATCACTTCAACAACAATGTGTCAATTATTTTACTGTAGTTGTCCTTGAAACTGCATCTTCTGTCTAGGAAAATTACGATATCTCCTCCTGGGCGGATCCAGCTTGGTTGGTCATGTGCTGCGGACACCGTGAATTTTCCTAGGTTCTCTCAATTCTTGCATTTAATTCTTATTCGGCTTGCCACCTGCCTACGCTTCCTTATCTTGACCTTTCAGAGACAGGATATTCTGTTCTTAAGTTTCAATTAGATGCAGCTACTGTTCGTTCCTTCTATTGGTATGACCTTGACTCTCTTGGAATGAGTTGCATCTGCTGAGTTTCGATTCAGCCGTCTCTTCTCATTTTGCTAGAATATCAATCTTGTCTTGTTTGGCCTCTAGTAACCTGAGTTGATTTCTGCTTTGTTTTGAGGAAGATTATGTACAATGACACTTGCCGCGCTATTCTTCTACTTAGCATTGCAAGCCGCACTGTTTTCTTAGCTTTCTGTCGGTTTCAAGCATATGTATAGGCTTTAGCTGGTTGAATATCTTCATCCTGCTTACAGCTTAACTTTCTTAGGTTTTGAAAGCTTTCTATCACTTTAAGCCCACAATCGCTTTTCTCATGGCATTTTGTCTCCTTGTGTCATTCTTGGTTCGTCATTTGTTCTATCTGTGAGTCTGTCCTGGCTCTCGTGACGTCACCATTCGTCTTCCGTTAAGAACTTTTTGGTTTCTTCCGGGACGGTACTTAGGCAATCTTCATTTCATCTCATTTGTTGGTAGGGTTTTCTCATTGGATACCTTACTGTCCATGGTTGTCTGGGTATTGGTACTTCAGTAGGTTTTGCTCTTCTGATGGGTACTGGGCAGAGCCCTACTGCAGCTCTCCGCTGGTTTATTTGTTCATCATACTTCACATATTTTGGTGTGAACGTTCCTGATACTTCAAAATGGGCGATGGGAGTACACGCTTTATTTGGGACCTCCTTTACATTCCCCCTGCTGGGCGATTCATCGACCACTTTCACCTCCTCCTTGGATACAATTCACTCGATTCTTCTATATTTTTCTTCACTCCATCCCCTGGGTTCATTCCTTCTTCATCTTCTGGATCAATACATGATGGTTTGAAGAAGTGTCTCTTTGGAGTCTATATTTTTATTACTCCTTTCAGGCTTCTTGCTGCCCTTACATGTTCGTCTTTATTCCATGTCATGAGTTGACATTGTCCATTTGGGCTACAGTAAATCCATCTTCCCACATAGTTTCTGTGCTTCCTGGGATAGAGAAACTTTGTGCCTTCTGGCGCGTGCTTGCTGGCCTTCACAAAGTCTCTTATTTCTTCATCAGTCAGGTCTTTGGGCTTCCATTCTGGCTTGACATCAATCATGATATTTATCCCTATGGCTTTCTTCGCAGTTTCCTGGCATTGGGAGATTATTATATTGATAGCACAAAAACCTAGTAAAATCATTGCTAGCAGGGCTCCTAGAAACTTGAATATGTATGCCATCCATTGTGGAACCCAAGAGAATTGTGATCCAAACCAGCTGTCATCATCAACTTTGTCAGTTTTGTCGATCATCTGGTTCTGTAGCTTCGTCAGCATACCTATGGCTTCTGTTAAAGTTTCATTTTCCTCATCACGAGAAGGAATAAATGTGCAACATGATTCTCCTATTTTTGCACAAATTCCTCCATCCATGGCTGTGACCATGTCAAGCCAATATCTGTTCTGGAGAGTCATCAGTCGGATGGCTCTTAACTCTTCCTTTATTGCATTGAATCCTTTTATTGTCGTGTTGATGGTCTGCAGTAACTCCCATCTGGTTATCTGTAACCATTTAGTATTTGCTCCAACTTGGAATCTTGGCATGAAAATTGTTGCCAACACTGATGAGGTGAGGCTGAACAGCCTGTGTTCATATGGGATTGCATGAAAAGCTTCTTCTGATTTAGCAGAGAAGTAATTCTCGCTCTTCATCTGAGTTATCAGTTCCACAGATCTCTTCTTCCTCAGGTGAGCATCTGCTTTCAGAAAACTATCAATATTCAGGTCACTTTTCGTGATCACCAATGC
The DNA here is from genome assembly GCF_040938575.1 of Ambystoma mexicanum. Lineage (NCBI taxonomy): Eukaryota > Metazoa > Chordata > Amphibia > Caudata > Ambystomatidae > Ambystoma > Ambystoma mexicanum. The sequence goes on from NC_090922.1 coordinate 350,899,972, forward strand.
TGGAACGTGGACGTTCACTATCGTGCATATGCCTCCCCAGTCTCTTGGCAGCCTGATGTATGCTTTGACTCCACACGCCCAATAATGATCCATAATCACTGCAGTTCCATGGACCATTCCTGGAGCATCAAAAACCCGTCCATAGTTCTGATTCTCTCCCATCTTCCTTGTGCCGTTATTTCTGAAACAGAACTTTGGGATTTCTAGTGGCACTATCTGCAAGGGTCCTGCTCTGTCTTCGACCCAAGTCAGTAGTTTTGCAAGTTTTGGCCATAATGGCTTGTATCCATTTCGCACTATGTTGATGGTGGGCTCATAGTGACCGAAGACCATCCATGCTCGGCATATCTCTACTCCTTTCTCCAATCCGTCTGGTGAAAGCACTGTTCCCCAAATTTGCATTTGGCCTCGATTCTTCCATCCCCGAGCTTCTTCTGGAGTTTTTCCTTGGATATTTAGCTTCTGATTTGCTTCTCTTCTGATCTGTGCTCCTTTAACTCCAGGCTTCTCACATCTGATCACAATGTGTTTCGTCTTTCCTTTGTTTCTTGTCTTTATGTCCTGGACATAATCGTCTTCATTTGGATCAGTTGCTTCAGTTGCCCATTTCAGAGAGGCATCACTACCCATGAACTGGCCTCTGGTCTTGCACATTGCTACGTGTGACATACAGTGTGCTGTCTGGACATCGATTTCTACAGCTACGAAGATCTTGGACTTCCCCATGCTGTATGGTAGGAGTGCGCAAACAAAGCATTTCCCTTCTGAACCTCCTCTTCCAACTTCTTTCATGTGCTGGTACCAAATGTTGTTTCCCAGATGTGCTGTGCTGTCTAGGTAGTCATTCAGTTCACTGTCATCTCCATGCATGCTTCTCTTGATTCTCAGTGTTTTCCTGGAGTTGGCTATGACTACATCCCTGAATCCATCTGTATGGCTTTTCTTGCTGGAGGATTCTCAGGTATCCTGGTCCATGGTGCAGGCCTCCTCATCTGCGCCATTTGAGTGGACAAGAGCCTGGTAGCTCTTTCCCTCTCCTCATACATCTTTCTCCTGCTGGTTACAAATGCCCATGCCAACCAGCCTGAAACTGGTCCGGTGTATGGTTGTATTGTAGAACTGGTACTTGTCCCTCGCATTGGAATATATGTGTTTGGCAATACAGTTTCTGCGGTTTTGTTCTTCAGTTCCTCCTGTAGTTTCCTTGCTCTGTGTGGAACTAATGAGCCTACTATCAGTTGTGTCCGTGCCGAGAGTTTCTCAGAGTGGGCTCTTGTTTTCCTAAGAGTTCCTGATATAACTGCTTCTGTTGGATTTAGTTTTAAATCTTCTTGTTTTCTCACAACATCTGCTGTGGAGTTCCTTACGGCAGGCAGTCTCTTCTTCTCTACTGCTTTGGTTTGTGGTTCTGCAGTCATTGACACTAGGCCTGTTTCGTGTGCATTCAATGTTTGCATGCGTGTAGTTGTCAGTGATGTTACTTCATTCATTCCTTGCCGACCCTGTCTCTGGCTTTTTTGTTTATTAGTGACCACAAGTGTGTGTTTATCATTGCTAATCACATCCATTTCAAGATCATTCACTCCACCGTCACATCTTCTAGGGACTGGAATGACTATATAAGGTCTGGGTGCTTTTGTGTGTTTTATGAGTGCATCATTAGGTGGGTGCACTGAAATTGGGACGCTTTGTGTACCAATAAAGAATGCAGTTCTGATCGTTAATGACAGTAAAACAATCATGAATATGATGCATATGTACATTATGCCCCTGTAGGTCAGGCGACAGCATTTTCTTCCAGAGAAGCGGGGTGGCCTCTCTTCTTGTGGGAGGACCAGATTGCTGCTCTGGACCTCCATCTCGATCATTCACCAAATGGTAATGTTATTAGTCCCTTAACCAATATCGTCTTCCGAGTTCTGAGCTGAAGAGTGTCAGATGTTCCACAAGTGTCACCCCTCTCGCAAGTGACAAATTGTCTCTTATGTCAGGATACAGTTCCTTTTCTAGACTATGAGAAAAATCAGAAATATAATAACATTTTAGTGAGTCCCTTTACTGTGCATGTTCAAAATAGGTAAGCTCATAATCCACTCCTCGGATTTTCTTCAGTCCTGAGGACATAGTGTACATTATTCAGTGTGGAGGACTAGGAGAAAATAGCAACAAATAGGACACAGAGAGCTCTTGACACTGCTCCCTTGATCTGTCCCTCGGTGGAAGGCTTTTAGAATCTCCTCAGATAGCTCAGCTGATGGTTAGAGAGTTCCACTTGGAGCACAATTCCGTGCAAGAGCATTCCCATCTGTGCAATATTAGCTGGATCTCTGATGAATATGAGGACGTCAACTTCGATTGTTCTCCCCACTAGCTCTGGAAAGTCAGTGACTAGGCGAAAGAGAACATTATGAGCCACCCTGGTATCTTCTGGTGACAGGGACATACGTCCTGTCTTGCTGAGGTTCAGGATTATATGTTTTCTCCTAAATGTGAACAATGTCTGCACTGTCCGGTCGCATGGAGTGCAACTAGAATTATGATTTTAATTAAAATATGGCATAAATGTTCTATATTTGCTTGGTCTCTGAGGAATGTGAGTGTATCTGTTGTTCTCCCGTTAAGAGTTGGACAGTCCTCGATTATGAGAAAGAACAGTGTGTTGATGAGCTCATCTATTTCCACCTCTGTTGGGAACATTTGATTCTTTCTCACTGTACTCAGGGAGTAGAATACATTTTTTGGCAATGACAGTGAGGAGTTGTCTTATTGTCTTTTTGTTTTCAGGATCTTGTAGAAAGTCAGTGACACTGGTTAGCCTCCCTACCAATGTCGGATATGATCTTAGCACTAGGTCAAAATAAGTGACCACATGCTTGGCGATGTCGCTATTGCAGGACACCATAAGTGATTCCGAAAAGGGTCTCGGTGTGGAACGAGTCGGGATCCTGTATTTGCTTCCAATTTAAGTGTCCTCAGTCGTAATTTGGCATATTCTTTTCTCATCAAAGCCTAAGTGTGCCTCAGTCCAAAGTTCAATATTCAACCAGCCGGTGTCCAGTTAAAGGATCGAATACAAAAGGTTCGAATGCAAAAGGTGAGAGTCAATAGGATCGAAAACAAAAGGTTGGAATTTTTTTTTAAATTATATATTTTTTTGGGGTTTCCGTATAGGTAAAAAAAGTGGTTTTTACCACAAAAACAGGGTTTGGGGGGAACCCCCCAAAATAAAAAATGTAAAAAATAAAATAAAATAATTTTGAACCTTTTGTTTTCAGTCCTTTTGATTCTAACCTATTGTATTTCGAACCTTTTGATTCGAAACTTTGACCTATAACCTCAACAGCCTATGTTGGAGCTTATGCGTGCAATTTACCTTCTTCACCCTGCAACTAGGATGCACAGAGTTTCAATTTTTTATGTCTTTATCCCCTTTTTTGCTTAGAGGAAGTGTCCAATTTAAGCCACAACTTGTAAAAAGTTCTTTGTCTTTGTCTACCTGGTCATGAGTCCTTCTTCTGGCCCATGGATCTCGTCTGCACGTGCTCTGGTTCTTCCCCGTCGCTCATCGATTCCTCTCATTGGGGTGCAGGCAGGGGGCCTTCTATGATGTAGGGTTTTGTATCAATGAGAAAAATCCAAGCTCTCCTGTCTTGTAGTTTCACTGCGGACAGAGTGCAGTCCTCCACTGTAAAAGGACCGTTGAACCTTGGCTCGTCCCACTTTTTCCTTTCAGCGTCTCCAGGGAAGATGGGTGGAACACGTAGACCTTTGAACTTGGTCTGTTGTAGTGTCTCCTTCTGTGTTCTGTGCTGCTCTGCATCCTTTTCGTCGTCGCTGCAGCTGGTCTGAAATTACATTAAGGCAAGATGTCATACAGTTCAGATAGTTTTGCATTTCAGACCCTAAAACCTCTCCTGTTGACTGGGCATCACATCTAGCTCTATCTCAGGGTGTCAGAGGAGTTCTCATTCTTCTTTCTGTGGCTATGTTGTGTGGCGCAAGATGATCGTCGGACCCAGGTTGGTTCTGAAGTGCATACAGTGCCAGTGGAAGGCAGTGCAAACATCCCTTCTTTAGAGTAAGCTTCAACTTGGCTATCCTTTCCTTTAACAAGCCATTGAGCTTCTCACAGATCCCATCACCTTGTGGATGATACGCTGACGAGAACTTGTGCTTTATACCAAGCAGCAAGCTAATCTGCTTCAATGTCTCGTTTACAAAGTGAGCTCCGTTATCTGATCTCATGAACTCACACACCCCCGACCTGGGGAACACTTCTCTCACTAAAAATGTGGCCACACAGGTAGAGTCTGGGTGTGTACATGGACCTGCCTCAATCCATCTAGAGAATGGACAAACCACAACAATTAAGTATTTGTACCCGTTACATACTTGAATCATGTCGACGTAATCGACATGCAAGTGTTGAAAAGGCTCATTTGGCCATGGGATGACTCCTCTCATTACTATTAATGTGTGCCCAGCCGTGAATTGCTGGCAGATTATACAGTTTACCATAAAGAATGCAATGTGCTCCGCTAAATTCAGTATGAACCAGTCTTATGCGAGTGTTGCTGCTAGGTTCTCTTTTGTCATATGCGCCGGGTAATGTAACTGCTCCAGCGCTATTTTTAATAGGGCTTCAGGCATTACTGGTTTACCAGTGCTGTCTTGTCACCACAAGCTGTCAGAGGGGTTTAAAGAACACCCTCGATGTTTCCACAGGTTCATCTCTTCCTGTGGCGCCTCCCCTTGGAGTTCCATTTGCTATGTTTACCCCAAATTACTGTAACTTTCAGGTGCAGTTCGTGTAACCATCTTTCGCTCGTTGGCATGGATAACTTCCACTTCCATGATTGTTTCACTTTTGGATGCCATACGCTTGGCTTCTGTGTCTGCTGCTTGATTCCCACATGAGATAAAATGTGTCCCCTCCGTGTGGGCGGTGCATTTCACGACTGCTATGCCCACTGGGAGCTGTAGTGCCTTGATCAGCCTATCCAATAAGGCTGCGTGCTGCAATGGCGTGCCATCTGCTCGGAGGCCGCCCCTCCTTTTCCAGCGCGCTAAACCTACATGCACTGTTGACGTCACATAGGCAGAGTCACTGTACACCGTTACTTCCTGGTCTGCGTGATTTTCAATGGCGAGTATTAACACCAACAATTCTGCAGCCTGTGCTGAATAATGAGATGGTATTCGTGCACTAAGAAGCACTCAGAACTCTCTATTTGTCGTGTGTTTCATCAAAGCAGCGCCTGTGTACCTTTGCCCATAATTTTGGTCGATCCTCAAAGACCCGTCAATAAAGACAATCTCTCCTTCTGCCAAGGCATTTTCTTTCTCCCTGGGGATTTCATCATAGAATTCTTCATAATTTGCACAGTCATGTATGGGCTCTCCTTCAATGACTGGCTCTGCTATGAACATAGCTGGGTTCACTATCTTACATCATACTATTTTAATCAATGGATTTGATATGATCACTTCATAAGCAGAAGCTCTCTGAGATGTCAATGTGCCCTTTGGTTTCTCTAGAATGGCAAATAGCGAGTTCTCGACGTACAACGTCATTGAGCACCCCATTACAATGGTTGTAGCCTTCTCTATGGAAAACGCTGCAGCAGCTAAACTTTGTTCGCACGGGAAATGACCCCTCATAACTGGGTCCAAGTTCCCACTATAGTATGCCAGGGGCTTGTACCCCAACGTGGTTCTCTGTGTGAGTACTGCCGTCATAACGCTGTCATTTGTGTGTGAAAACAGGTAAAATTCCTCTGCATAATTGGGGATCCCTAGATCTGGTGCTGTGCAGATGGCTCTTTTGAGTTCAGCAAATCCTTTCTCCATGGTCTCAGAGCATTCAATCTTTTCTTTTGTCACTTGGGCCTTCTTTAGGGCCTGAAATAAAGGCTTGGTGTAAGAGCTGTAGTCAAAGACCCATGTCCTGACATAGTTGCATAGGCTTAAAAAGCTCTTCATCTGCTTTATCGTGTGTGGCTTAGCCGTGTTAAATATGGCTTCAGCCCTTTCTTGGCTCACTTTCTTTCCCTCATGTGTGATCAGCTGGCCTATGTACAGCACTTCTTGTTGACAATATTGTAACTTTTGTTTGTCAACCTTATATCCTTTCTCAGCCAGTATAGTCAATAGCTAACAGAATCGTGCCTGCATTGTTCTTCTGTTGTGCTACAAATTAAGATGTCATCCACATATTGCAGGATGACACTTTCTAGTGCGATATTGCTCAAATACATCTGCAGGACTCTGTTAAAAATAGAAGGAGACTCACAGTACCCCTGTGGCAGCCTTGTGCTTTTCAGACGCATTTGTCTGAACGTGAATGACATCAGATCTTGTGAGTCACGGTGCAACGGGATTGAGAAAAATGCATTTTTCAAGTCAATCACTGTGAAATATTTTGCCTCAACAGGTATGTTACATAGAATTGTAGACGGGTTAGGGACTAGTGGGAACTCGGCCTCAACAATATCGTTTATTGGCCTCAGATCTTGAATTAGCCTCCATGACGCCCCTTTACTTTTTTCACAGGATAAACTGACGTATTACATGATGAGTCTGACGTCACTAAGATGCCTTGCTCTATCATAGCTGAAATTGTCTTAAAAATCCCCTCATCTGCCCTTCTCGACATGGGATATTGTTGGGCTCTTGGTAGAATTGCTCCTGGTTTCAGTTTAATTTTTACTTCTCCAAGCCCCTTGAAGGGGCCTACGTCATAGGGGCCTGTAGTCCATACTGAGACAGGCACCTTGGTTATGTCGTCATCAAAATATTCAGGACGATTTAGTGCCAACATCATTCTCTGAGGTACTTCTCTTTTAATCATCTTTACCCAAAAGGTGAGACTCACTTCCACCATTGTCTCTCCTATATCTGTTTGCTCTTCAAACAGATCGTCATTGTTGATGTCAGTCAATCGATATCCTTCAATGGCGATTACTGCGCACCATTGTCGGCCCTCGTCGTCATAACCATCAATCAAGGCCACTCTCCCTTTCACTGCAGCCATGTGTATCATCAAGGGAAATACTTGTCCTCACTCATGCAACAGTATTCTGGGTCTGAATAAGGACTCATCGGGGCTCTCATGATTTTGTCTACAAGGCCAGGCAATCCTGCCATAAGCACACACATACCATTTGCGAAAATGTCTGGCTCTAATGGTATGGCCCTCACGGCTATATGTCCTGAGTATGCTTTAATCATTTTGCATACATTTGAGTAGTGCATTCCTGGAGTGGAACATACTATGCCCTTCTCTGTGAACGAGATTGTCATGTTTAACTTTGTCATTAAATCTCGACCCAAAATGCTTACTGGGGTCTGCCGAGAATATAATAAAGGTACATTCATTTCACATTCTCCTATGCAGACTGGAAGTGCATTTGTGAAGGCAACACGGCTGGTAGCTCCTGTAAAACTCTAAGTATCTATGGCTTCGCCGCACAAGGAAAACTTGCCTTCGCGTATGCACGAGCGTGTTGCAACCGACGACATCCACCCTAGGTTCCCTGTGAGGGTATGGTCTCACTGATAGGATAGAACACACCAGGGTTCCCAGTGAGCTGTCCTAGTTTATATACAAATTTGGCCCACCGTGTGCTGGTGAATTTCCCCCATTCCCATTGTTACTTCCCATTCCAGGGTTCGTGGTCTGTCCTGTGCTCATCGTCTGCGTTAGTTTCAGCGGTGCCTGTTGGAATTTTCCTTGTGGAAAATTCCCCATGCTTTGCGGTTGTGCCCCTTGTTGAGCTCCTTGCACTTGTTGTTGCAATGTGTGATTATGTGCACCACTCTGCTGTAAAACTGCATGTGGATTTACCATGCCTGCTTCTGTTCCTTGTTTGCTCTGCATCATGCCTTGATTTCTGCATGTGCGTGCCAAATGCCCTGTCGTTCCACACAGCCAACATACTGGCGGTGGTTGGATCATTTGCCCATTTGACATATCTTGGTCACCATTTTGCATATTTTGAAAGCCTCTTTGATTATTTTGGAAACCTCCCTGATTGTTCTGCCTTCCTATTCCCCTAAGTACTCTTCCCCTTGGATAACACCCTGTATTGCCCTGATTATTCTGCTGTGGACTAGCCACCTTCTGCATGCTTGACTCAGCTGTGCTAATTATCATGGCTCCCTCAAGAGCATATTTTGACAATTTCTTTTGCACCAATTTCGCTTCCTCACCTTTTCGAGTTGCTTCCTTTTTGCGATTCTTTTCCTGCAGCAGTCTGCAATAATGTGCGATGGTCAACGGTATTTCAGCCCAGGGCTTGGCTTCAATTCCCACAAATTTCTTGAGTTGTTTCTGTACCAGCTCTGGCAGCCCTTGGCACAATATATGGTAAAACACATGTATAGATTTCGTCCAAGATTCATGAGTGTCGAGCACCCATGCGTCTTGAAAATTCTGTATGTAAATTAACCGATCTTCAGACTCCTTCATCTTTCGCATCATTATAGCTCCCATATCGAAAGTGTCTGGGAATAGTACTCCTAGCGCTTTCCATACTGCGCCTCTACAATTGTTAAATGGAGCTCCATTGTGTGTGGTATTAATTGTGGTTACACCAGGGTAGCCTGCTCGTGCCCACACATCGTCTGCTCTCTGACCAAGTATAGCGATTAGGAGACCTTTGATGTCCCCTATGGCTAACGTGTTTCCTCCTGTCATTTTTTCTAACTCATGTATCCACTTTCTGGCTCCCGATGTCAGCATTGGAAGCTTGTTTTTCAAATTTTCTCGATCCATGTGTGGCCATGGAATATATTATGGTCTTACTCCCCCCTTCTCGAGCAACGGAAATTGGAATGTGTAGCCCTCTCTCTCTTCTCTCATTGTCCTCCTGTCTACTTCAGGGATAATATTCCTGCATCGCCGTCTACCTGGCAATATCCTGAGCCTGTCTATCTACATAGGGCAGTGAAGACACCCCCCTCTGACCATGAGATACTTCTTCATGTCGGTCAGACTGTGTGGCTGACTCTGATACTCTTGGTGCAGACTCGCTAGTGTCTGACCATTTTATTCCTTTTTCCCTTGGGAGTCGTCTTTCGCTCCGTCCCTCTTCCTCATTTTCCTCGCACTCCTCCCTTTCGGAGTCAGACATTGTCAGTCCCCAACTAGTGCGACTTCTCATATCCTCTTTGTTCCTAGTTATTTCTAATCTATCCAGGGATAGCTCTCTATTCCCACTACTTCGGGTGACATCCTCAGTGTCATGCAGCTGAATGCTCTCCAGGCATTCGTCTCCCCCCCCTTCGGGTATTTGTTCTAGCCCCATTTCATCCTATAATCTATCGATCGTTTCTCCGATGCTTCTGGTGTCGAAGTCATCGTCAATATTTGCCCTAGACGTGTCTGGTACTGAATCGTACTCAGGAAAGAATTCTTCGATGTCTTCCCAGTCTACAACTGGAGCAGGTTTTTTAACCTCTCTCGCATATATTCAAGATCGTGTGGTCTCTGTCTTCGCTTACATTCTAGGTCGTCAGCAAATTCTTTGCGTTTCCTCACCTCTTCTCTGACCCTATCTTCGTCTTTTGTCTTTTCATTTCTACATTCATCTGCCCTTCGAATTTCCTCATTTCTTCATTTTTTTATTCCTTTCTCACATATCCTTTGCTCTTCCTCTAACCTTCCCTGTTTCTGTCTGTCTTGGTCATTGGCTGCTCTTGGTCTGCGATCGAGTTGTTTTTCTTGCTCTACGCGATATAGCTGTTCTAGCCTTTGTATGTCTTTCTTTCTTATCCTTTCATCTCTCAACTCCTTCTCTTTCCCCTTTCTCTGTGTCTCATCTAACCTCTCATTTTGTTTCACGTCATCAATGCCTTTGCCATCAAGTTTCAATAAAATTTGCCCTCCCATCCATTCGTCTTTTGTGAATGCTATCTCATCAGTTCTATCTTCATTTCCCTTCCATCTCTTCCCTTTTCTCTCTTTGTCGAGCGATGCGCTTGTCTGTGCCTGATCTCTTCTTTCGTCATCACGTCTCCCTTTGTCCCGTGGGATTGTGGAGGCAATATTCTTATCCTTATCTTTCCCTTGATTTTATCACTACTATGTGTGGGTGACTCATATGCGGGGTTGCTGTACCCTGTGGCTGCTTTGAGTTCTCTCAATGGGTATAATCCCTCGTCCTTACTTTCTTCAATTTTCGTTTTGGGTGAGGCAGGTGACGCGGTAGGCGTCTCACCCCCCTCTGTGCATACATTAAGTATCCAATCTGTTGGCGGCTCTTCCTCCTTTCCCTGTTCATACATTTTCCACAACTCGAGAACAGCAAGGCGTTTTTCTAACTTCTTGCCTGTATATGTGGCATGCAAATATGTCACCATATGTTCTAAGACAGCTTTAGATAAAGACCCATTTTGTGGCCATGGCATAAACATCTTGTGGGTGATACCTTTAACCCACTCGGTACTATATTTCTTTAGCTTCGGTGCGTGTTTTGGCAACTGCTTGCATAAGTGTGCCAATGGAGTCATATCTTCCATGCTTAAATCTGTTCCCTTTTCTCTTATATAACACTTGTCAATGCTTTCGTGTGGCTTAAACAACTTCTAAGAATATGAGCAAGCACCAAACACTGCAAGCTCCAATCCAAATTTTCACAAAATTTTATACCTTCTGATTTACTCAAAAAACATCAATTCATATGCGATTTTATCTCAGCTATTAAATCGCATAAAATTTAAATCAGTTTTCTCTAACATTTTCTTTTTACATATGACGTCACAACAAAACATGTAAGACAGACTCTTGACAGACTAGATGGACACCAGCTGGACACAACATTACCCCTTCATGAAGTGTAAACGTACCCCTTTCACGACGTCTTTAAATGTTGTGGTAGTCTATTTGTTCCCCATTATGTGGGACTCTGGGTACACTTTTCTTCTAGCCGCTATATTAAAGTTTAGGAATAAGGCAAATCCTCTCACTTCTCGGGTGTCTTACCCGGTAACCTCTCTCTTCTCCGGTGTCTTCCCCGGTAACCCTTTGTTTACTTTTATTACTCTCGAGTCATTATCCCCTTATATACATATATATATATATATAGACAGTCTTCTCTACTTCTAACTATAATTAGTTTTTTCTTGTTCCCGCCTCCCACCGTTACCTTTTCCCATTACTTGTTCTAAAGCATGCACTTTTGCCAGAACATTAGTCTTTTTCACTCACCGTTCGCATGGTTCCTCTCTGGACTCTCGGGATCAATGCCTTCGTTAACGCCTTCTTCAGTTTTTTGCCTGTTCAGCTGCCCGTAGGAATGGGAAGGGATGCGTGGGGAACATGGGTCCCTTCAAGCCCTGTTGAAGGGGCCCCTGAGGGACCCTCGCATGTGGAAACAAGGCACAATCACCACACACGAACCTATACGCCAGACATGAGGTTGTATTCCCAAAATCTAGGGTTTATTGCAAAGCAAATAGTCTCAGTTGGCCAACTGGTCCCACGCCCCGCGACGTGTGTCTACCAGACCTCGGGGGATGCAAGAGAGAGAAATTCGTACAACAGTTACATATATACAAAACAAGCATCTAGTAATCAGTAGTGTCACAACTTATACCACCCCTACTGCATTTCCTTTGAACTAAGAACGATGATTGACAATGGTGACGAGTATGACACCTTCAAACATTCATTTAGTAACAGTTTGCAATTTTGTAAGCTCACAGACATAAGTCTTTGTTTTAAAGAACACAATGCTTCTGTTTCTACAAGCAAGCTGTGCGTAGGGAGAGACACATTCCAGGCCTTGCTATCTCCTCGTTTCTATTTGTGTACTGGGGGTCAACTTGCTCTTCAGGGCTTTACCAGGCTCAGGAAAGGGGGGCCGCAAAGAAGAGCATAATTCAAGTCATTTAATGTTCGCTCTAGTATTTCCACTGTGCTTACTGAGACTAGCTGGCACCTGCTGCACTGATTAGAATGTCTTGCTGCTCACTCTCCAAGGATATGCGAGGGAGGGGACCGGGCATTTCTGTCTGGGTTACTGCGTTATGTTTCAACATGCCACTCGCGGCCTTGCATTGTGCACCAGTGAAGCAGAATGATATTTCAGCAAAGCAGTTTTACATGAGGCAAAAAGGCAACGTTAGAGAAAACAAGAAGAAAACAAGATGCCGATTTCAGTCACCTTAAAATGGCCGCACCATGGTTAAGCTTTTGCTACACCTTTCTATTACTATACACATGAGGCGGTTGGTCTTCGGCCAACAAAGTGTAGTGCCTCATGATCGAGGGGGTGTCTATTCTTTCTGGACTGACAATGTCTGCAGGCTATTTAAACTACCATTGTATATGGGGAGCTTCACGGTCTACTCGGCCAAATGGCAAAGGACCCGTGATATTGCTGAAGACCTAGAGTTACTTTATGTCGACGGTCAATAGGTGTCTTATTCATGTCAATAATCGATAATCGATAACCATCAAATCTCTGCTACCAAGTGTACTCAGGAGTCCCCCAGCCGGCCCATAGAGCTGAGGTTTGCTCAGAGAGTACTTTAAGACGAGATAGCTGCACCTTGAGATGGATGGGGGTACAGATTTATTACTCCAACACCAATCAATATGGACAACTCAATGTTTTGGCAAAGGGAGTCTTTTTAATGACAAGTACAAAAAACGGGGAGTCATGGCAATCAGCAGTGATGCGAAAGTCTGTCTCGCTTCAACTCCAACGAAACTCACATCATTTATACTGAAAATTCGTCATAAGTGACGTGAAACACTCAAAAGTTAATAAGCATTGCTATTGGTTCGGAAAAGGTAACTTTAATATAGGTGCTACATCTGCATATGGTAACGGTGTGAGGGGATTGGGTAAATACTGTCAGGTGGGCGTCCAAGCCCTTCCTTCAAAACGACTACTGTAGACGTCACTAAAAGTACGACGTCCCGTTGATTCTACTACTGTAGGACCCTAGATTGTGTGGTCCATTGTGATTGGGTTGGCACCAACCCCATGCAAAACTTTCCACTTTACTTAGCAGCATGCAGAATGGTCAGCCAGGTGCAGGGTGCCCCCTCAGCTACCCAGCCTTACTCCAATTAAGGTTACAATCAATCATCACTTCAACAACAATGTGTAAATTATGTTACTGTAGTTGGCCTCGAAACTGCATCTTCTGTCTGGGAAAGTTCTGATATCTCCTCCTGGGCGGATGCCAAGCATAGGTGTGAACTCATGCTTCTCCTCGCTTGGATGGTCACGTGATGCGGACACTGTGAATTTTCCTAGGTTCTCTCAATTTGTGCATTTAATTCTTATTCGGCTTGCCACCTGTCTATGCTTCCTTATCTTGACCTTTCAGAGACAGGATATTCTGTTCTTAAGTTTCAATTAGATGTATCTACTGTCTGTTCCTTCTATTGGTATGACCTTGACTCTCTTGGCATGAGTTGCATCTGCTGAGTTTTGATTCAGCCGTCTCTTCTCATTTTGCTAGAATAAGAATCTTGTCTTGTTTGGTCTCTAGTAACCTGAGTTGATTCTGCTTTTCGTGTAAGGTGGAATCAAACTTATAATAATGTGCCTCGTTTTGAGCCAGATTATGTACAATGGCGCTTGCCGCACTATTCTTCTACTTTGCATAGCAAGCCGCACTGTTTTGTTAGCATTCTTGCAGTTTCAAGCATATGTACAGGCGTTAGCTGGTTGAATATCTTCATCCTGCTTACAGCTTAACTTTCTTACGCTTTGATAGCTTTCTATCACTTTAAGCTCACAATCTCTTTTCTCATGGCGTTTTGTCTCCTTGTGTCATTCTTGGTTCATCATTTGTTCTATCTGTGTATCCGTCCAGGCTCTTGTGACGTCACCAATCGTCTTCCGTTAAGACCTTTTTGGTTTCTTCCGGGACGGTACTTAGGCAATCTTCATTTCATCTCATTTGTTGGTATAGTTTTCTCAATTGATGCCTTACTATCCATGGTTGTCTGGGTATTGGTACTTCAATAGGTGTTGCTCTTCTGATGGGTACTGGGCAGAGCCCTACTGGGCTCTCTGCTGGTTTATTTGTTCATCATACGTCACATATTTTGGTGTGAACCTTCCTGGTACTTCAAAATGGGCAATGGGAGTGCAGGTTTTATTTGGGACCTCCTCTGCAAGGGTGTAGCTGATGTGCTAAAATTGTTTCTGATACAGCCCCAGCACCACATCAGGCAGTGGTATTACCACACAGCATCAGATCAGTGTGATGCAGGAATTTGAACATGGACAAAAATATCACAGGATGAATGACTGAATGCTCATGCTCACCGCTTACACGGCCATAATGTTGGGTATAGGCCTCTTGCCATATTCTACTTCAGCATGGACAAATGAACCAATGGACACAGAATTGACTACATTTGTGACTGGTTACGCGTCCCTTACCTCATCATTTTAGAGGGGTCTGGAACCCTAAGTAATACTATCTGGAGCAAATGAATGCAGGACAGACCAGGCCATTTTATGTATGCAAAGATATGAGAGCACAGAAAAAATGGATTTGCCATCTGGGATAAGGTAATGAGGAAGAGGGTTGAGGAGGTGGTAACAAGGAGGAGGTGGTAAACCCATGACGCATACAGCTGGTATTCGTTGCTCTTGAAAATGGGATCAATATCCCGATTGCCCTGTTAACTGGCAAGACCATTCATGTTCCTTGCTTTTATGCATGTTGTTCCGATTGTGGCTTTATAAATTTGCCAGACCACACAAAGACACGTTAGTGATTGTTTTTCATTCACATTGAGAAGACCCAATAAGAGACAAAATCTCTCCCAACTACCCTATCATTTATCTAGATAGTTTGAGGACCTGATTGATTTCGAAAGTAATAAACTATCACCAGAGAGAATACCTGGTGACATTTACAAAATTAGATAAATATGCCCAGAGCATGACTAAAACATGCATATGTTTTTCAAAACTATAGTGGATGAAACACTGAATTCATTTATATGTCACAACTGAGAACGGTTTGAAGATTGATTCTCATCTGACAAGAATAATATCTGTTTTCTCCCCTTTTTTCGATGCTGTATTTTCCAGACTATCTCATTGCTTCAGCACATTATTCACTTCCCATGTTCTTTCCCTTTCCTACACAGTGGGCCTCATTAGGAGTTTGGAGGCAACACTTCCTTCAATACAAGCTATGTCCCTAGCAGCCTCAAGGAGGCGTGGGTCATGCCCTCCTAAAGAAACCTAACCTAGACCCCAACAACCCCACTAATTTTAGGCTAATCACCACCGTCCCCTACATTCTAAAAATCTTAGAAAGAGTGGTCTACCTACAAATCCAGAAGCACTTGGAAGAAAACAACCTTCTGGGACTTAGACAATCTGGCTTTAGGCCAAGGCATGGAACAGAGACTGCACTTCTGGAACTAAAAATCCAGATGGATGAGGCTAAGGATAAGGGCAATCTAGCCATTCTCCTGCTGCTTGACCTCTTAGCAGCCTTCGACCTCGTTGACCACCAGATCCTCACGGAACATCTGACAGCCACAGCTGCATTCTCCAGCCAGGTGACCACCTGGGTCCAATCCTTCCTCACTAGCAGAACCACCCGGGTCTTCTCACTGGGGGCCACAGGCCAACCTATCCCTATCCTTTGCTGCGTCCCTCAAGGCTCGTGCGTCTCACCAACCTTATACAATATCTTTACAAAGCTATTGTTCGACCGCTTAGATAACTTGGGTGTCACATACACAAATTATGCTGACGATACCCAGGTTCTCATCACCCTATCAGGCAGCTACGAAGAGGACTCCGCACGGATCAACAGCCTCTACCTGGAGATCCAATTGTGGATGGCAGAACATGGCCTTTGCCTCAATGACGAGAAAACTGAGCTCCTTCTCGTCGGCTCCCAACCTCGGCTAATCAAACTCAACCCTGTTACGCATCTATCAACATTGATGGTAACCGAATCACAGTTGCCAAAGAAATCAAAACCCTAAGGGTTTATTTGGACTCTACTTTGTCCCTCAAAAAACAAGTAAACGCCACAGCCTCCTCCACGGCCTCTACTAATGAGCTTATCAACACCATCCAGCTGCATTACCCTTGCCAGAGCACTAGTTCTATCAACAATCGATTACTGCAATACGCTCTTCCTTGGCACCTCAGAGCGCAACCTGAACAAATTGAAGGTGCTGCAGCACAATTCCCTCAGAGCCGCACTGAGTATCCCACAGCACTCGCACATCTCCAGCTTCAGACAAGATGCCCACTGGCTCCCGATCCGAGACAGAATCACCCTCAGATCACTAGTCTTCGTCCACAAATGCCTCTCTAACACTGCCCCTAAGTACCTGGCAGACAAGTTCAACAAACACATATCAGCCAGACCTACTAGAACGCAATATTCTCACTGCCTAAATAACCCCAAATTCGCACCAAAAAAAATCAGGCAGCTCCAGCATCCCGGCCCTAGCTGCGAAACAATGGAATTAAATACCAGTGAATCTTAGAGCAGAACCATCCTTCTGGACCTTCACAGCAAAAACTAAGGGCCTCATTACGGGTATGGAGGTATCCATGCCCTTAATAAGGGCATGGCTGCCTCCATACTGGGTTCCAGTACCAGGTTCTGTGAATGAGGAATTACCGGGTCATTCCAACCTTGGAGCATAGGGCTCAATGGGAATGGGGATGGAGCTAATAATGGGCCTTGGTCCCCTCGCGGGACCCGGAAAGGACGTCTGGTTTACCAGACGTCTGTTCTGGGTCCCGCTAGGGGACCTCGTAATCAGGCATCCCTTAATGAACGGTGCCGGTCCCATACCGGAATGAGGCCCCAAGTCTTGGCTAGCTGACAAGAACTCCCCGGCTGTCTGACTCACTGGCCCTCATTACGACCCTTGCGGAATCCGAAAAACGATGGCGGAAATGGAATACCGCCATCGAATACCGCCCGTTGCGATTAAGACCCGTCACCGCAAAGTACGAAGCCATTAGCGACACCGTAGTGAACGCCAACGCTAACTGCACCAGGTACGCGCGCGCGCGCCATGCCAAACCGTAAATACCACCATGGCGCAAGGGTACGCGAATTCCGACCCTAGCGGACATGTACCTAACGCCATCAAGCATGGCGGAAAGCACCATTCCGCCATGGTGAGAATTACGGCATCGCGAATCAACCGTAAACGGCCCCACTGAGTGCCTGTACACCGCTCCCTGCCCACAAAGTACAACTCCCCGTAGGTGCAATGAAGTCACAATGCAACCAGTGAAATGTACAAGTCACCCATGCATGCCAACGAACAAAAGATTCACAAGAGGGGCCAATGGGAGCTGCAGGGCACAGATGGCACGACTCCAGAATCCATTCCAATGGACATGACCACAGTCCCCCCCCCCGAAACGCACGCAAACACAGGCACCTGTGACCAGCTATATTCCGAAAATCACAACATTCCACCAGTCCCCCTGGCTGACCGGCGTCTGTTACACAAAACCCAATCCCCCGCCCCTGAGCATGACAACATTCAAACAGTCATATTGGCAGCCCCCATCCCTGACCTCACTGGGCTCCGTAGGCAAACGCGCCCAGCACAGTACCACGCGACTATACTCCGAAGCCGGAACCCAATGCAGATCTCCTCACAATACATCGCTCCCCAAATAGGAATATGCCACATCACTCGCAAAGAAGAACGCTACACGGCCCATATCAGAATAGAAATTTTATGCACAACTAAATCACCAAGCTCATACAGCCATTAGTCCATGAACTCCAAAACACATATCACCATCGTGGGCTGCATCCGCAAGGAATGACCAGCTACTACTTGTGTGACGCCCTCTTCCATCATGGCACACAGAGCCACATTCACGTACGAAAAGGCAACATGGAAGCGCACAGAACCGCAGGCCCGTCCCAATGGGGAGGCACTAGTCCAGCTGAAAGGCCGAAATGTTGCTCCGAGCCACTAGTACTGCGTAAGGGCATGTGGCCCATTGGCGATCGTCCCATAAGATCGTAATGCTGCTCCACTGATTCACACGAAGCAGCAGGTGTCGGGAGTAAACGCCATCTGCAGGAGTGGCATACAGATGGCAGTGGCAAAAGGGGAGGAGATACCTGTCAACCAAAAGAAAAGAAAAATAACAGAATGGCCATCAGAACTACATTCGAACAACTCACTTCAATGATCACACTAAATCCACAGCCATATGCATGCTAGCCCACTCCAAAGGATCATCACCACCCCAAAACCACTTGCGACTCATAACTATCCATATCGAGGTGTAAACACCATCACAAATGAGTGTACCTGTGCATGCGTCTGTCAAAACAGATCCCATCAGATGGGAATGTAAACGTGCATGGACACAAGTGTCTGAAGGCGCGTCGAGACAGGGAGGGCTCAACAAGGCCAGATAGACGATGGTCCCACTATGGCAGCCCTGCATCACATAGCGCAGGGGAGGCGGATAGATTCCAAGAAGCCCTGTACATGGCAAACCCTGTATCAAATCACCTGCCCAAGCATCCATTCATCATTCCCTCATCCTGTCATAAAAACGCCTGAATATATACTCACAAGACATTCGAAATTTCCATTGAGTCTGTGCGTTATGCAGCCTCCAAAATCCACAGTGCCCCAGCCCGTAATTCCAGTGTTGTGGAGTTACATGTATTTGGGAACGTCCGGCCTCATCGGCCACGTCACTATTGCGCACCCCAAACTATTCATATCAATCATTGCTCCTCGCCATGGCCTCTGTCCCAAGGACATTGAACAATAGAACGTTATATTTGCCGTCAGACCTGTGGGCATCTCCTCTCCGCTAGCTGAATACCGAAAGCGCCGGCCTTCGAATTCCTCATTTGCAACATCACGTCGAAAAGGCATCTGTGGCCGTTTGAAATCACAAATTAATCCAGCTAGTGCGGCTGTGTGTGAAAATGGCAACTGCCATCACCCACTAATGGGACGCCCCGCCCGTCGTTGCAACTCGGTACAGTGATGCATGAGGGCCCACCGTTACTCGAGTACTACGTTCCACTGACCCATCACAAGTCTGTTCGCGACTGCAAAGATTGTATGTGAAACAATGGCACCATAGCCGAATGTACATATCAACAAATGTTACACGGCCATCGGGTACAAATACATGATTGCAATAGCAAGATGCCATTCCTCGATTCGCAGCGTTGTGTGCGGGACGTGCTCGCCCAAAGGGGAGAGCAGCTTGCACAGGTGGAATGAATCACCACAGGTGGAGGCCATACAGCCTGAAAACACATAAAATGCACACCCAGTCTCCTCCCACAACCACACACACTCCGAAATGCTACCGGCAGGACTCGCGATGTTGGCCCTGGGGGACTTGATAGCACTGCAAGTACTGCAACTCCAAGATGAAGACGAACACCAACTACAACCGGCCGCACGGAGGAGAGGCAGGAGGAGGAGGAGGCCAAGGCAGGGCCAGCAAGGGCCGCCAGCACAGCCACTACCACCACGCAGGCAGCCCGCAATCCCACGCCTCCGAGCACATCCGTTCAACCTCACTGATGAGCAGATCCACACCCTCTACCGTTTGGACCGGGACACCATAGCCGCAATAGTGGACATGACACAGGCTGACCTTGTCAGCATGATAGATAGCCCAACCGCCATCCCACCCCTACTGAAGGTGGTGTCTGTACTACACTTCCTGGCCACAGGCACCTACCAGCACACAGTCGGACAGTTGCATGGCATTTCTCAGCCACTGTTCTCACGGACACTATTGCAAGTGCTCGATGCCCTCCTGCAGCACGCAGACGACTACATCTCTCTACCACGCTCGGAGCAGGAAATTACCAACACAAAAGTGGGATTCCATGCACTTGCCGGCATACCGGGTTGCATTGGTGCCATCGACTGCACCCATGTGGAATTGGTCGTCCCACATGCCATGGAGGCCCAGTACCGCAACCGAAAACAATTTCATTCCCTGAATGTACAGATGGTGTGTGACTCCAACAGGATCATTACACATTGTTGTGCCAGATTCCCTGGATCAACCCATGATTCCATGGTCTTGAGGAACTCTACTATACCACGCTACATGGAGTGACACGCAGGGAACAGATCCTGGCTACTCGGTGAGTCTCTTTTCATGCATGATGATGTGGGGTATGTGATGCGGCAATGACCTGGCAGGAAGGGGGGGGGTGTGCGTACGTAGCAATGGCATTCCACATCATACGTTTATCGTCCACATACAGGTGATGCTGGGTATCCACTGAAGAGATGGCTCCTCACACCAGTCCGGAACCCACGGAACCAGCAAGAGGAGGACTACAACCATGCCCACTCACGTACCCGTGTAGTCATTGAACAGGCATTCGGCCTACTGAAGACTCGTTTCCGCTGCCTCAGCAGGTCTGGCGGGGCACTCCTGTACCGCCATGAGAAGGTTGCTAAGATGGTCATGGCATGTGTCATGCTCCACAACATGTGCGTACGTAGAAATGTGCCCATGCCCCCTGACGCAGAACTGCAAGCACCTGATGATGGTCATGATGAGGGTGGGGATGTGGCAGCACCTCAAGGAGTCTGCGAGGCACCGGAGGGCCGTGACATTCGTCAGCATCTCATTGATGCATGCTTCTAACACTCACGCCTGGTGGCTGATACATGGACACGGGACTCGTGGCACTGTGTGTGTCTGGTACATGCACAATATGGACTGTACGCCTATGATGGCCTAGTACACTAAAATCATTGTCCACACATCTCATTGGTTGATCGTGCACTGTTTATGGCATATGTGATATCATGTTGAACACCCTGTCGACCCGCCACCCTAGTGAGCCCAACACACCCCCTCCACCCTCCTACCTCCCCCCCGAACACCAGTGTCCAAAGATGCTCATTGTCAGTGGCCGGTCGCTATTGCAAGCCCCCTCTGCGGGTGTCAGGGGCACCCCTGCCTGTGGAGCGCAGGTTCCTCCCAGATCTACGTTGGGGGCTGCCCTGGACGGAACTTGCAACGGATGATGTCTCTGCCTGCTCACGTCCATGCATGTCCCTAAGGGTTTGTGAGAGCTCAGTGAGCACACGGCGCACTGCGGCAAGTTCGGCACATACGTCTTTGGACGTCGCATGCAGTTCCACCCTCAGGCACTCGGTGCTTCTCTCCATTTGTGCCCTTAGTGTCTCTGTACTTCTCTCCATTTCTGCCCTGAGTGTCTCAGTTGATGTTTCTATGTCTGCCTTAGTGCCCCCACATTCATCGGCATGGTCCTTGAGGAGCGTGGCCAGTTGCTGCTGTTGCACGATTAACTGGTCGAGGGACTGTTGCCTCTGCTGGGCCATGGCCATTTGCGGGGGTGTCACAGAGGGGCTGTTGACCTCATGTTGCCTTGCCACAGGGCTTGTGGGGGATGGCCAGTCGTCGTCTTGTGGGTGCCCCTGCGTGGTATCCTCATGTTGTATGGGATGGGACAGACAGGGGGAATGGGACAGGTCATGGATGGATCTGACTTCGACATCCCCGTCTTCTGTGTCGGAGCATGCTGCCATCATTGGGGTGTCACCTATGGTGCTGCTGCCACCAGAGGCAGTGCCTTCTGTGGCATCCGTTGAGGGGACCTGTGGTGGTGGTGTTGTGGGCATGCTGGCTGCTGGGGTGCCTGTTGATGTTCCCTCCTCTGTGCTGACACCTGATGTGTGCTGCTGCCGTGTCTTGATGCGTGCAGCTGAGGTGGAGGGTCTTTGGCCGTTGGTCTTGGCCCTCTTTGCAGGTGCGCTGGTAGGGGTGTCCTGATGCTCGTCGTTTGGATCAGACACTGTGGTGGAGTAAAGGAGGGCGAGGGTTAATGATGGGTCTATGGGTATTGGAATGGCATTGTATCACATGCATTGGTGTGGTACCTGAGGGTGATTTGGGTTGGGGCCTTGGAGGTGCTTTCATTTGTGTGTGGAGTGAGGGTGCAGTTGTTTGGGAGCCTGCAGTTAGGGTGTGCCTGCTGCACGTGTAGTGGGTGTTTTAGGGGTTTTTAATTATTTATGTATTTATTGTGAGTTTTAAAGTGCACTATCAGGGCGATGTGTGTGGACGTTCTCCTGGACATGTGTTTCTGTTGCACTATGTGGACACATGGTAGTTCACAGGATTGGACATTGTGGATTTAGCATTGTTTTATCTGGCCCACCTACCTGAATCTTCGGATGTCTGCACTCCTTTCTCCATCCCTCCGACTCCCTCTATGCTCTCCATTCCGATGGTGGAGGCACAGATTTCTTCCCAGGGGGTCAACTTGATGGGTGATTCAGGGCCTCCCCCGGTGGCTGTGGCAATGTTGCGGTTGGCAGAGAGTATGCTGCGGACGCGTATCCGCAGGTCGTCCCATCGCTTTCTGCATTGCTGTGGGTTGCGGGGTGCGGTCCCCACCGCACTTACCCGCTGTGCCACCAGAGCCCATATGGCCTTCTTGTTCGCAAGTGCCGTCCTGGTCATTTGCGTGGAGAAGACGACGGCAGCATTCTCCTGGAGGGTCTCTGTTAGCACGGTGAGTTCCTCACGGGAGAAGTGGACCTGCCGTTTGCGGTTGCACGCTTTCTTCGCTACTTTTCCCATTTTTCTTGGTTTCGCTAGGGTGGATGACGGGTTGGGGTGTGTCTCGGGGTAGTGTTCTTAGTGGTTGTGTGGTTTTTGTGGTTTTATAGGTGTACGGCGGGATGTTTCCCGTTCCGGGCCCATGTTTTTACTTCCGTTTCCGTATATTTCCGGTCATCGTACTTTCCGGTAGGCGCACTCTGCGGTGTCCGCTGTGATGGGTGGCGGTATTGCACCTAGGGCGACGTACGGCGGCGGTGTGGGCCGTTTTGGGGTCATTTCCGCCATCGCGGACTTTGCACTTCCGCCATGCCGTGGTGCTCGTGCCCGATGGGTCGGAATGGGCCGCACTTTGCTCCTTCGTGCAATGGCGGAAACGCTATTTACGCTGTTGCGGTCCGGTCAGTCACTTTCCGCCAGGGTCGTAATGAGGCCCACTGACTGTTGTTATCACTGCTGCATTTCTCCTGATGTCTGCTCCTCTCTTGACCACTCTGTAACCCGGTCACTTGCACTTACTCTATTTTTACTGTATACCTTAATCATGTTGTAACCTACTTTAAATCTCTGGTGCCCAGTTACCTCAGGGTCCAGCGCGCGGTACAAATAAAGAAACAAACAAACATGCCCTTAATGAGGGCATGGTTGCCTCCAAACTCGGGTCCGGGTTCCCTGAATGGGGATATACCGGGCCATTCCGACCTTGGAGGGCCCGGTATTTCCCCATTCAGGGAACCTGGACCATCCCCATTTCCATTCGAGCCCCCATAGGGCTCAATGGGAATGGGGGGGAGTTAACAACGGGCCTGTTAATGATGAGCCAGTTGTTAGTTCCCTGGTCCCCTCGCGGGACCCGCAAAGGACGTCTGGTCTGGTGCCGTTAAACCCATACCGCCAGGGTTCTAGTGAGGCCCACAGTATAGGTCACAACACTTTCTGGTCTTTTTTCTCATGGACTCTTCTTCATACGTTGAGCTTCAGTCAACTACGAGACTTAGGGCCTCATTACACTGTAGGTGGTAAACCATGGCGCTATTAGCGCCATGGTTCATGCCGGTAATTTACCGGTACCGCCTTGGAGGAAAGGGGAATTACAGCCCTATTCCAAGGTTGGGAAGGCGGTAATTCCTCCTTCCTCCATTGCCCTTCCCCATTCCCATTTTGGCCCCATAGGGCATAATGGGAATGGGGAAGGCGCTAATTACGGTACCGCACCCCGGTCCCTTTGCAGGTTCGTTTTTTAACGCCTGCTAACAGCAGGCGTTAATGTACCAACCCGCAAAGGGACCTCGTAGTAAGGCGGTAAGGGTTTACCGGTACTGGTAAAATACCGGTACCGGTAAACCCTTACCGCCTACCGTGTAATGAGGCCCTTATTATTTAACCTGTAAGTTGTTTTTTCCTATTAAGTACATGTCAAATGACTAATACATTTGTCTTACTACTAATTGACACATTGTTGTCATACTTCCCCTTTTTAGTTTCTCTACCCATACCATACAGGTGATTATTTAGTGACCTCATTGTAAGTGCCAGTTTAAAATTCCTCTTATTTGAATACTGATTGGTTGCATTCCGGTGGTAGCATTTGTTTTCTGCTCTAGTTTGCTTCACTATAGCTTTCCCTGTGTAAGTGTTATGCCCTTGAGTTCTATAATCTGATTGTGGTGGCATGTTTCCTCAGCAATTGTCGGTCTGTAAAGGATTTGATTTTCGTGGCCCAGTGGATCAGGCTCACTTTCAGCCAGGCCGATTGTGCAAGAAATGTGCTGCACCAATTGCAGGTGTCACACAAATTGTCACAATGTCACTTGAAGACTGCAATTGACACCCGTTTGAATTCTACTTTTCAAATGTTAGAACGGGTAAGGGACTTTTTCAATGCCGTCACTGATTCATACTACAGTCACAGCCAAGCTTATATGGGGAATTGTTTACATCATGATAGTGGCAGCTGATGTCTGAGGTCTGTTGCGTGTGATGGTCTTTTGAGGAGACCACCAAGCGTATTAACCCCTTTGACCTAACGAGTTGCGAAGGGGCCAACAAACGTCCATAGACTGATCGTAATAGGTAATCTTTTTAGGAACTTGAATGGGCACAACCTAAAACGGTTGCAAACTATCTCTGGGCATTGGCCGGAAGTATTTGACGTGATTGCTGTACCTTCTGTTATGGTGTGTACGAATCCATCCAACATTTCTTATTTATTTGTACTGGGTACATGAAAATCTGACTAAGTAATCTGAAACATTTCATTGAAGAACCCCAGAGCAAGACTACTAATTAATGCACAAGCTCTGCATACGAGTTCTCTGCACCAGGCTGTGGTATTTGATACTCCAAACTATTTAGCGAGGGCACAGAGACGGAGAAAAACCAAACTGAACTTGTTGATCAAATGAATGTATAAAGTTTTAACACATTTCTAAGCAACCATGAAATGATGCTATAATAATAAGCTGTTTTCTATGTATTGATTTACATATGAATGTTTTTATATATGCGTATTTATTATTGGTCACTTTTTGATATAGTCACAGACATATTGGGCCTCATTACAAGTATGGAGGTAGCTATGCTATGGTGCTATTAGTGCCATGGCTACCCCCATACGGCATACCGGGTCCGGGTTCTCGGTATGGGGACTTACCAGGTCATTCCAACCTTGGAGGACCTGGTAAATCCCCATTCTGAAAACCATTCCCCATTCGAGCCCTGATAGGGCTCAATGGGAATGGGGAAGGAGCTAATAACGGGCCTGTTTCAGCGGCTCCCGCTAAGGGTGGCTGGTAAAATAACCAGCCGCCCTTAGTGGAACCTGCTAAGGCACCTCGGAATGCGGCAGTAAGGGGTTAAGGGCACTGACATCCTAACCGGTGCCGTTAACCCCTTATTGCCGCACTCGTAATGAGGCCCATTGTCTTACTTGCAACCATAATCATCCCATCCTCATCGCCAGTGTCACAATCCCCACTGCTACCCTGGAGAGGTAAGGTACGTTTCTTTTATTTGCCATCCTCCCTGCAGCCTTCCTCTCCAACCGCCATCCTCATTCTCTCTTCTCCCCCCACTTTCCAGAACACTGTGATGCAATAATTGTTGAATAGGAGAGATGTTTTCAGTTACTCACTAGGATTACCGCCCCTCACAGAGCAGCACAGAGCCTAAGAGATGTATGCCTGAGCAGCCGTAACTGTTCCCCCCACTTCTGAGGTCATAATTCAGTATTAAAGCTTTTGATATAAAGAAAATCTCCATGAGGATGAGCTATGTGGTGCGAGGTAAAAAGAGCATTGTTTGGCCAATGGGATAAGGGATGTCCAGGGATCAATTCAGTCTCAGGTTTCCCATAATGTTGTCAGTGTTCACTTAGCTCTTCCCTCAACCTGACATAGGATACCATGGAATCTGTCCATCTTGCTCTCAATTTATCCGTCATATTTGGTAAATCCCCTTTCCATGATTATTTCATCCCCCCTCCAGAGCCCCTTTGATGGCCTCAGCCTTTCCGAAAAAGGTTCAGTGGACCGCGTTTGTTGAATACATGTTCACCAATTTCAGTTTTTCACCCTGCAAGTTGTCCTCTGCTGCTAGATACCTGCCCCTGCATCTACTGTTTGTTTACCAAAACTAAAGTGCAAGTCCTTTCTAAAGAGAATTGTCATCCTTATCATTTTTTTCATAAAGCAGCTGGACAGTTCTCTTGTGCTATCCTAATTAAGGAAGTGTCCTTTCTGGCGTTAAACCCCCATAACAAGGCCTGTAACAGGGGGTAATGGCCTGGCAGCCCAAGTTAATGGGTCAAGTGAAGCGAGGGCCCTTAACTAGGGCTCTGAGCCGTTATCCCCCAATCCAGCACTTGGAACACGGGCTTAAGGCCACTAGCACCCCAGACTACCAAAACGGTAACCCGGGGGACTACAAAAAAAGTATTTTCAGTCATTGAACAGGACACCTTGCTCATCCCGCTCAATGACAGACAATACTGCCTTAAAATGGCTATCATGGAAAGGGAAGGCGGTGCTCCACAGGGAGACCCTATTCCCTTTTCATGGAGGCCTGCAGGAGCCAAGGTGAAGGAGAGGCTGCAGCGCCGGCAAGTGCCACCACCAAAAAAAGGTAAATAGGGGAGGGGAGGTTGAAATGGAAAAACAATAAAAGGGGATGCACGGTTGAGAAGATGGTGGCAGAGGCAGTCCGCGATCAGACAGCATGGAACGCAGGCTTTCATCGCTGATTCAAGCCGCGTTCCCTGCTACCTGATCGGCTAGCTCCCTCTGCCAGGGTGCTAATGTCTCATAACAGGAGGCACATCTTTAAAAAGAATAGAATGCTGCCCCCTTTTTGTAAAGCGCATTCATACTTATTTTCTTTTTATGGGGCTGTTCACTTTTTAGCATTCCAAGAGGAATTTCAGGTGTGTCAACATGTGATAATCTGAGTCAAGAGATTATCTAACTGACCTCCCTTGGACTCCTAATGATTCCGAGCCTACAGGTTTTGTTTAGTGGGCAGTTCACCCCATTTTACCCAAGTAAATGCGCATGTTGAGCTAGCCTCATTAGTATTATCTGTACTCTTGTTATTGTAAATGTCCATCTAGCTAGCCCACAAGTTTCCCAAATAATTATCACCATCAGGGGGGTGCAGAGCCCATGCCAGTCCAACACCCTCTGCACCTCATCTAAAGGGCTTGCCCAGTTTAAGCATCAAACTAAAGAGTGGCCAGTTGTCTTTGACTGGCAAGTGGATGCAGAGTTCACCATATGACCCCAGAGCCAGATTGACCTGCTTTACCATTACCATTTCATACTACTTCATTCTTTGGGAGTCCCTCCCCTTGTCCGGCATATGATGGCGCACACAGCTACAGGGAGTCACAGGTTTCTGTAGTTCTGTCACACTGGGACCCCACTCCAGCTGTATTTCACTGAACCTGGAGGGATTGCTGTATGCACAACTGAGCATATTTTCAGAAATTAACTGACAATAGGAATTGCCTCTAACTGTCTGAAGGAAATCTGTTAAGTAGCCAAAAAAGAAGCATTGGGGAAGATCTTTTCAGAAAAAAAAGGCAACTGCCAGCGAGCCTGGTGGCTATTCTGGGTTTCAGTAGTCTGGAGGACTTGGAGGTAACGTTGATCTGTTCTTAACTTATTGGGAGACTGAGACCCAAGAAGCAAATGTCACCACTCCTTAAAGGCTTTCGTTATTGCCAAGAGCTCCTTTTTCGGGAACTGTGTAATGGGATTCTGAGGAGTTAAGTGCTTTAGACAGATAGCCTACACAGTGTTCTTCCCTGTAAATGTTCTACTGCTTGAGGTTCGCACCAATAGCCTTGTTTGAAGCGTCCATTTCAACAATGAATGGTCGTTGTTGACCTGGTAACAGCTGTGGTTATGGCCTTTTTCAAATTCTCGAAGGTGGTTTGGACTTAATTGTTCCATATGTATTTCTTCCCTTTCTTTAAGAGTGCTGTGAGGGGAAGAACACATCAGGAAAGCTCAGGAATAAATTTCCTGAAAAAGTTAGAGAAGCCCAATAATCTCTGAATGCCTTTTACAAACGTTGGTGGCTGACAGTCAAGAATGGATTGAATTTTGGAGGGATCCATCGCAGTTCCATTACCAGATAGAATGTAACCTAAATATGGGATTTCTGTCTGGTGAAAAGAGCACTTGGAAAACTTGGCATAAAGATAATTGTCCGGTAACCTTTGAAGTACTTCTTGTACATGTTCCACGTGTTCTGACATGGACTGGGAGAACACAAGTATATCGTCCAGATATACTACTACCAAGTGGAGAAGCAAGTCTGAAAACACGTGATCCATAAAGTGCTGGAAGACAGCCGAGGCATTAGAGAGGCCAAAGGGCATCACACAATACTCATAAGGCCCAAATGGAGTATGGAAGGCTGTCTTCCATTCTTCTCCTTTGTGAATATGTATCAGATGATAAGCTCATCTGAGGCCCAGTTTGGTAAACCACCTGGCTATCTGAATGGCTTCCAATATGTCTGAAATAAGTGGCATAGGATATTTATCCGGGACCGTGATCTTATTTAATCTTCGGTAGTCTATGCACGGTCTTAATTCCTTAGTGTCTTTTTTAGGACTAAAGAATAATGAAGCACCAGCAGAGGACTTGGGGCCTCATTACGTGGACGGTGGTAATGTGCCTGTGCTACCGCTGGATTGCCACTGGCCCCCTAATACCAAATCCACCGCCCGATATCCCGGTGCCACCAGGACATCACAAGTTCCGATGGCCCGGGATATCAGGCGTCGGATTTGGGAAGTCCCCATTCCTGTGGAGTCCCATTGGACTCCATGAGAATGGGTTCACGGAAGCACCAACATAATTGTTAACAGTGTCAGTGCGTCCATGAAAACTCTGCCGTTTGGGGCCGTTGCGCCCGGCCAGTTAGACCTACCAGGCCCCAGAAGGCATAGTTGAAGTGTGGCAGTCCGGAAAGGGTGCCTGTACGGTGCAACTGACACCCTTATTTCCAGACCACCACACTTAGAATGAGGCCCTTAGATTCTCTGATTAGGCCATTTCGAAGGTTGGTCTGTAGGTACTCCTTTAGGGCTTCTTTCTCAGGCTGGATAATACATACATCTTGCCAAACGGAATAGGTTTACCAGGATATAAAGGGAGGGTCCAATCATCTCACCTGTGATGTGGCAATTCTTTGTATTCTTGGTCCTCAAAGATGTCCTGAAAACTGGTATATTTGTCTGGCAATATATCGAGGGAGTCAACAATAAGGGAGTCTGCAGTGCGCTCTACTGCTAGTGAAGGGGTATGTACACCCTCTGAACTGTGAAGAAGACATTTGCAAACACAGTTTTCTGAACCCAAGAATGGAGAACCTGCTGTCCAATTTACAAAAGGGGTTATGGTGTCTTAACCATGGTAGTCCTAAAATGATTGGAGAATAGGCTGCTTTGAATATAAGAGGATATGCCCATTACTGCTGCATTTCTATGTCAGTAAGTTGCACTCACGCGTTGGTCGTATTGCATTTGGCATACATACTGCTTATGTCAGTATTGTTCATGTCTATATGGTTGCAATATTAATATTCTTCATGTATAGATGCACATTTGAGCTAATGTGCTGTCTTCATGTTGAATGCATATGTGCTTCTTGTCTAGTGGATTTATATGTGTTGTTTCACTGTCAATTTGTTCATTATTGCCATATTTAGCTTAGATTGTGTTCATGTCTTGTTGTACCTGCCTGTGATATAGTCAGTACAGTTGCCTTAGTGAGTAGCGCTTCTCACCTATGCAGTATTGGGCCGGGGCAGAAGCTATGGACGACTTATTCATCTGTCTTTCAAGAGACTTTTAATGGTCAAGCTGCCAGTGGGAGGTACCGTGTAAGGGGTAAACATGGCCACCACTGACAGGTGATAGGTATTGAAGGTGAAAGGCTGATGCAGTTCAATTGGGAGCTCTGCATCATGTATTTTAGGGCAATGCCATAACCATTTCTTTCAACTCCAGAAGCATGCCTCGGAGTACTGCACTACAGTAGTAGAGACTCTCACAGATGCAACATGCATATGAGGTTTCTCGTGCTGGTGCAACGTCTGCAACCTTTTTCTCTCAGGATGTTTTGGATTGCAGTTCAATGGGATTACTCGACCCTCAAAGTCATTTGGTAGATGCTCATCTTTTCCTGGCTTTTTCTTGGCCTCTGAGGTGTATGTATGCGCGCCCTCACAGTCAACCCCTGGAGTAGCATGAAAGCACTTCAAACAAAAAAATATAAGGAACTTTCACAGTTGAATTCTTATGACTTGACAATTGCCTGTATACCATTTAAAGGCACAGAGGAGACACAATGTTCCAAGACCTGACCTGATCCAATGGCACCTATCTCTATATGGAGATCAGCAGATTCAGTCCAATGTTGGGATGTCTGGAACCTGCCATGAAATGGTAGAGCAAACAAAAGGAGCGATGACTGGAAGGTTTTTAATTAATTTTAACCTGTAGCATTGCTCTGGGCAACTCTCCAAACCATCGTTTTTAAGCCTACCAAGCCACTACAGAAAGGGAAAAGACCATATGTAAATCAGGCTTGATCCCATCCCAAAAGGGGAAGTCCAGCCTTAATTGCTTAGTCAAATCCCTCCTGCACAAGACCACAAGCAACCTCAAATATGTTTAAGCCTCATTGGGCACTATCGGTAAGGTGTAGCTTGGGTTTCCAAGGCCAGCAGGCGCCCATGTCTGGGCATATCTTTCCAACTCAGGGCGACTAACGCAAACAAACAGACTGATTGCTGTAAGGTTTTGAATTAATTGTAACCTCTGTCATTGCTCTGGTCAACCCACCAGACCATTATTCTTTAGCATGCTAAGCCATTAAAGAAAGGGGAATGTTCATGGGCAAACCAGGTTCGGTCCTACCTCAACGAGCAAGAAAATCCAAGGACCTCCAGTGAAGAACATGCTCCCCTTCACCACCCCAGGTACTTTACTTCTCTCCCCTGTACTGTGCAGTATATCTCCTTTATGTCTCTACTCCTTTTGTAAACTTTTACATTTTCCTTTTCTGTATTGCCATTTGACTGGTTTGATACTGTATGGGGGTACACTTTCCATTACACTTCAGTACAGCCCGTCCCATTATGAGCAGCTCATTAATTTTCTACTGGAATTTGAATAGTGTGATACTGTTTGGGGTACGGTGCTGTGTGTTGTGTTCTTCCAAAATGTGAGGGAGCATGAAATTAACATGCAGTATGCTTATTTTCTTCTGAACATCGTCCTAGATGAGGCTTTTTCACATGATGGCACAATGATGTAGTAGCCAAGTCTGGAGTCAAGTCAACCTAACCTGCCTCTGACCTCGGTGATCGGGTGGAGGTTCAAGGAGTTAATGAGAAGCGTGCAGAAAACAGAGTTGTGTTGGGGAGGGAGCAAGAATCAGAACCTGCCTCTTATGATGATATGGCTAATGTTCAACAAGTGCAAGCAAGTCATTCATATGGAGAAGAAGGACCTCCATATGCATGCAAACATTACAGCACCTGTTGGGTTACTATTGTGCTTTACCATTTTCTCCGAACTGTGCATCCAGAAACAGCATTTGTTCCTCCTCAGGAGCAATGTGCATCTGCTAAGGTGGTTGGTGCAAAAGGAAAATGGGGTGTTGGCTACACAGATCCAAATGCATCATGGGGCACTGTCTATAATAGGTTTACATTATATCAAGGAGGTTCAACCGAAGCCTAAAGAGCCCATCAACATGATGTATACGCCAGAATTCCATGAGTTACTACTCAGCACACCAGCACCATCAAACGGCATGCAGTGCTTTTAGGACGAAACCCGTTCCACAACTTTGCCAATCATCCCAGTGGTCACTATCTTCTCCATGACACATAAACACCAGGCATAATGGATGCATCGCATACCTACATGCTTGACAGCATGGCCCATGGCAGCTTCAACCACACCACCGCAACCTAGTGTACTGGACATTGGCTCTCCCGTATATCTCATCCGAAATGATAACCCTATGTCCTGGTGGGTCCCTGCAGTAGCACAGATCCCATTCCCCTGCCCCCTGGCTCCAAGGAAGAAGAGCACTGGTGCTCCAATTACCCATCATGAGCCATTTCCCAGTACGGTAAATGTCTGTTTGTTAGCATCTACAAACATTCCCCAGGTCAGATATTCAAGTTTGAAAGGTATCAAGAATGGTGTAAAATGATCTAAATTGATGGGTCAGGCAATAAGTCCTTTGTGAATGCAGAATTCTTAGGGGAACAGACATTAAGGACAAGATAATCAAATTCCTGTTGTTGCTCCGCTAACATGCCTGACCACTTTTGCACTCTATTTGCCTGAAACTCCTCGTCCTCGTTATTCAGGCAATTGTCTCTCACACTTGCTCAGACTAGCATACAAAGACTCTCCCCCAACATCACAAAACTCCCCTGGGACACGTTGAAACTGATGGATAGAGCGTCATTACATCTTGCATTCTTTATTTTTGTTCTATTACTTGTTTGTAATGCATTCCTGTTGAATTAATATCTGCATCTAAAGAGGACATAAACAAACTATTCTCACGGCAAATGAAAAATTGTCATATCAGTTGACATTGTTAAATATTATTAATAAAGGTCAGAGTTTACTTGAGTTTGCTATGCTGCCATACATATACAAAGAGAAGGACTAGAACAGCCATTATCCCCCCATTGAAAATGACATGTAGGGTGACGGGAGTTGTAATCAAAACCTTTGGCAAGCTCACCCAAGACCATAAATGATGGACTAAAGCTATGATGTGTCCTTGCCCATTGACTGTAATGGCTATACCCACTCTCTGGTCCCAGTTGCAGAAGAAAAGCACTGCTTATAAGAATCAGTGTGGCTTGTGGGGCGATGGAAAATTAAAAAAGGTGAAGTCAATTGACATTGATAAATACTACTAAACATTAGGGGGAACTTTACTGCAATGGCATATGCATACAGAGAAGTGAAGGCAGTTGCTGAAACCTGCAGCTCTAGCTGTTGAACGGGATATTATATCGTGCCTCCTTTACTGTATATATTGGCGTAAGCCCAGTAGCTCTGCGAAGAAATCCACGTTGCAAGGTTCTGAACTTAGATCGATTAAGCTGCCATTATAGGTTCATCCGCCATTTTGATTCTCGCTCCAAAGTCACCCTGTGTTCTAAAATGGTGGACAGTGTTCTTCTGTTTGTAACATGGCCGTCTTGACCTCCGTATGCAAGTTAATGTCTAAACTGCCCGTAGGCCAAATTTTAGGGTCATGTAATGAGACCTTGTCCATAGATCGAGGATTACCTGTGCCAACGTAACTGATCCGCAAGCATATATTAAGCACAATGTTGTGTAAATACTAAACATGAACACTTGTTGAACTGCATTGTATTAAAATATGTACTAAGGTTTATGTTAGATCCGAGAATATACTGTTGCTATTGTGATTTTTTGAACATGTAAACTGAAGGTAATCCATATGCATATAGCTGGGCGAGTCAGAAGGGAACCCGGCACGACTGTATAAAAGAGCGAATATTCTGATGTACAGTCCCACTCACTTCTGACATCGAATGGGCTGGTATTCGTTGTGATGTACTGAGGGCCAGATAGCTATCTGATACTTTGTTCCTTTGAAAACTGTTCAGTTACTTTGAATAAAGATCTGTGTACCTTTGTAAACCCGCGTTTGGTGTATTTCCTTTTGTGGTACTCAGCCTCGATATTTTCTTTTGCTTTTACATAGCGATACACCAGAGAACAACTCATATCATCCTTCCCATTGAATATGCTAGTTTGAGCCTTGTTGACGCATCAATAAGAAGTCACTGCTCCGAATTATTGGTATAGTTTGACAGCACCAAGATCAGGTAATATGCTAGCCCTACCTATAGACTTTATATTTAAGGTATGGCAAAATGCATTGGGTGTGCCTGACTAGTGAATAGCCGTTAGATATGATTGTGTGGAAATTTAGATTGTCCTCTAACTAGTTTAAATTCTGAGAATTAAAAAATGCTGTCAATCTGTTGAGGGCTCATATCAACATTCCACTGAAGCAACCACAAGGACGACTGCTGCATGGTACACAACTCTTCAACGGCTGTATAGAGTTTGACTTCCAAAGCAAGAAGTAGAATTTTTCCAACCAACGCTCCAAGAGCAAATTAATCTCTTTGGCTACGTACCTAACAACCACCCTTAACCCACAGTAGTTCTATATGTAAACTCCAACCATGAAAATGGCATCAAGAAGACAAAAACATTATTCTAAACCAGAGCCAGAGACCATTAAAGAGAAATAGAGATAAAGAATCAGCTGCCCACTGACATGTAGGCATCGAAAAAAGTGTGCACCTCCGACAAACTCTTTTCTGTTCACACTAAGCATACAGTAATTCAACGCAAATGCACTAACTGGAAACATATGATTCCCATGAATTTACAACTAATCAACCAGTTCAAATCCAGTACCTATGCCTGATGTCAAGGTGTTTATGCTCCCTTAGCTGGTACTTACGTCTGATTCATCGAGTGGTGTTCAGGATTGTGCTGGTGTGCGTATCTGAGGTTTAATAATGTCTGAGCAGTATTTGTTTACCAGTAACTGAACAGCAAGAGTATACATTTTGAATAGCATTTTTTCTCTGCTTTGCACAAAAGACAAAGTTTGTATCTGGTTTCATAGTTGCATCTATAATAGCTTCTCAATACGTACCAATACCTTCCCATTCATTTTGATGAGGGCCTTTGTGGTGATTTACATCTTGCCCATGTCAAACCCAGGTGTTCCCAGGTGGTTGGAACTCTGGGAAAACTAGCTTGCTCCGCTGGTGGCTATTTTGGTGGTATTCTGCCTCAGCTATATCTGGCTAAGGTTAGTTCTATTCTTATGTATCAGATGGCACCTTGGTAATGAGAAGGGGGCGTCTAGACTGGAATCCCTTCCTTTAAAAAAGTTGTTCCGGCTACCTATGAGGGCCCCGGTTGAATATATTTTCTTGAAATTCAGCATTTTCTCTGTATGTAAAGACTGGAGCTCCCTCTCCTGGGCACCTACTGGTGTCTAGTTAATGCAGAGGCTGGTTCCTTGAACTGTAAGATTCGTTTAGCTGCTCGTTCCAAGGTTGTTTATATGCCCCATAGTGCTTTCCAACGTATTCTTTCGACGGTAAACAAATGGGTGAATTTGTTTCCAGCTGCTTGCGAGAGCTGGCCTTATTCCGGGTATAAGGCTGTTACTCGTACCGCAGTATATGCCCACTACCATGAGAAGTATGTAGCCCTGTTTGCCACTAAGTTGAACACATTGCCAGGCGGGATGCCCCAATCAATTGACTCTCCTAGCCACTCTGTGAATCAAATGCACATGCATCGCTGCCTGCATTGATTCTTCACGCGGGCGAAGAAGCTGTAATCTGGATGGAATTCTCTCCAGTTTCTGCACATAGGTTTTAACAGGGGTTTAACGTAAATGAAGACATGTCGGAGCAGCATCCCCAATTGTTATAGTATGGGTTGTACTTTAGATGCATAAACCCAGTATCACCCAGATGTACATGCCTAAAGTGCACCACATCTCCAAAATAATCAAATTTGGTAAGAGAGCACTGCTGGTATGCATGTGTGAGCTTAAGTGTTCCCCTCTGTGCAAAAAGACGTGACTGTGATAGGTGGTGGTAGATCCTTATCTTGCTGGGAGGGGCCACCTAGGTAAATAGTAATATTAGACAGAAAACCGAAATAACTTCAGGTAAAATGGTTTTACCTAAGTAGACTGGATAGCCACATCCAGGCCACAAATTGTCGGTCTATAGAGACAAGGCATGGAAATATTTATGTCGGACATTTCAACTTTCCCAAAATTGAGTGTATTTTTTACCTTGAATGTCGCACAAGTGTTTCTATTATAGGAGACTTCAGCCCTAAACATGTCCCTGAAAATGATGAATCTTAAGTGTCTGTGACCAGAGTTGAAGAATGGAAAAGGGAGAGACTCTTACCAGTGAAGGCCTTAGAACTCCTATTTGCAAGAAACAAGTGAACCCTTAGAAGTAGGTGGATAGGTAAAGGGAGGTTTCACGGAGGAGGTCACAGTGGAAACCTCATTATGAAATGTAAGAGAAAGTATCCAATGCCTCAGGAATTGTCATACCTCAATCACAAAAATATGAAAAGCTGATAGATAACTCAAATTCCCCATGGTCAGTGAAGAGGCACACAAACAGTGCACACAGAGTGAATCCTTTCAACTGGTTGAATCATCTCGAGGATGTGCACTTTGTCACTTTTCTCAATCCCGTGGCAACAGTTACAGAGAGAAAATGATCAGGATCTCAAGAGACATTGCAATTCCAGCCATTCCCAATCTGTTAAAGGGAAGAGAGTCAATGGGTAACCCACAGAAAGCTAAGGTGCAATTGCAATCACAAAGGTACACCAAATGAAGATCTCTGAACACCGGAGGTGAGCTATGTTCAAGTGAACATGAACCAAGAATCATCGAAGCATTCAGTCCTACAAGAACATATGATACCAGTATTGAAAGGACTAGACAAACGGCAAAAAACATTTCCTGAAGGAGACATTGGGCCTCATTACAAGTATGGCGGTAAGGCAACAACGGCGCCGGTATCGCTACCGGCACCATTGCTACGGTAGCGCCATATTAGGAGTTCTGCTCGCGGGTGCCCTTGCATACACCACCAGGTCTGACCTGGTTACCGTTATTATCGGTACCAGTGCTACCACCCTCCCCATTCCCATTGAGCCCTATGGTGCCAAATGAGGATGGGGAGTCCCTTATTACCGGCACCCATAAATGGGAAATTACCGGGTCCACCAAACTCGGCATGACCCGGTAATTGCCCATTCACGGGTGCAGGAAAACCGGCAGCAGCCGTGCCTGTAATACAGGCACGGCTACTGCCAGCCTCGTTATAAGGCCCATTGTAGAACATTTTCGTGACCCAAAAAAGGATTCTACTCTCGCTCAGAAATAGTAAAATAATAAAAATGCTTGTAATATGAAAAATAAAAGAAATGTGCAGGGCACCATGGGCGAGCATAAGATACAGGGAAACCGATCTGCACTGATAACATTCAACTAAGAATGTACACAAAGGGAAATATAGAAATAATGACTGTCATACATGGGGACCTCATATTCAGAGTTTCAAGGAATGGAGAGCTGCAAGATGACAGGAAGTTCAAAACGTCCTTTACAAAAGATGCAGTAATTGTCGATTGATAAGCGAAGAGTTGTGCTAACAAACTTGAGCAAATCATCCAGAACTAGACCGAATAATCAGGCTGAAGACCTTTGGAGGAAGCTGAGTTGGTTCTTCGCACCAGATAAACATAGGTAAATATGTCATATCCCAGGGTTTGGGCTTTGCTATAAATGTTAAAAATAAATAAAAATGAAATATATAACATGTCTCCTACACAAGAATTAAAAATGGGTTGATGTGATCTGATGATGGTAACTTGAGGTTTCACATAGGTGTTGACAGGTAAAGGTGACAGGGAGGCTGGAGGTATGATGCGTGGAATAGAGCTAGTAGGAGATGTGAAATTGCTGAGTCTCACACTCTGTGATTGAAAGAAATCTCTGCTGCAACATGGGATGGTTGCCAGTGTCACAGGCGACCGAGGTAGTGCGGGCGTGGCATTGTTAGGGTGCCAGAGTCAGCGTCTGTAGAACCTCATCCCCAACCAGGACCAAGGCAGATCCAGTGCTATGACAGGGGTGAATTCCAGACAATAGACAATCCAGGAGAGTTTTCCTCAGGATGTTTTTGGAATTGGCTAGATATAACTTTTCCTAGAATGTTGGCCAGCCAAGGAAATTAGACGTTTGCAGGATCCTTAAGGTATAGGGAGGGTTTTTTGAGAAGAAGGGACTATCAGGGAGTGTTTCGAGAGTTGGGCACTGAGCCCCAGCACACTATAGGTCTTGAGTTCATTGCACAACTACACAAACACCGCATTGGTACCACTATTTTAGTAGTGGTGGATTCATTTTCAAAATGAGCCACTTTATTCCCTGTCTGGGAATTTCATTTGGAACAGCATCTCTCATCTTGTGCCATGTAGTCTGGCTACATGCATTACCATCAGGTATTGTCTCTGGGAATGGCACCTAGTTCATGTCGTGTTCCGTTCTATGAGGCATCGATGTCTGCCTGACAGACAGAACCGAACCTTGTAGCAGTAGCTCTAGTGCCATTGTCTACGGAGAAGTATGCTATACACGTTTGCCTATGGCAGAATTCACCTACAATATTGCCTCTAACATTTCAAAAGGGGGCCACTCCTTTGCTGTCTGTGATGTCTATCCAAGAACTTGGCCTGTTAACCTGCAATTATGCTCAACGCTACCAACAGCCGCTGGTAATGCATAAATTAACACCCAGGTACACCAGGAAATCAGGAACATCTCAATAATGCTTAGGGTACATTAAAAAAGAACATGTCTAAGATCATTGAGCAGCTGATCATCTGTAAGCAATGGGCAGCTGAATACCATCATCTATGCAGTACCTCCATATTGCTGGCTCCCCTGTTTTGTGGGGAAAGGGTTCAGAGTCATCAATCCAGAGACTCCCTACTTGCAGTTGACATCACGTTGTTACACCCATCAGGTGTTCCTCTTCTCATCACTCAATCCGGTCATTCAGAGTACCTCTCTGCCTGCCAGACCTGCCCCAGTGTATGTGTGCTCTCATCAGGATATAAGGCTAATGATGATAGCTTAGATTCTGAATGGGCTTTTACCTATTGCAATATCTGGTGGAATGTAAAGGGTATTGCCCTGAGGATTGCCCTAGGGAACAAGCCACTAATTGTCATGCTCCCCTGTTGATGGCCATATTCCACCTTGACTCCCCACTCCCTATGTGGGCATGGAACAGGGGCTGCCACGAATTATGGAGGTTGAGTGTATCTTTCAGCACTCCTTATGGGTTAATGCCATCACGTTGTGGTGCCGTGGATTGGTGGGCCACTGCACAGCATTTGTTTTCTTGACACGCATGGGCTAGACCACAACTCCTAGCTGCCGAAGTGCATGCTGTGCGCCATCACTTCAATATCCAGCTCCACTATCACATGCTCATTGCACCACTATCAGTTCAAATGTTTTGTGAATCCCTTGTGGTTCGGATTTGTACTTGTCTGTTTACATCCTGTGTTTGCCTTCCAAGCTGTTTGTTGCTTCCTTTTGTTCCACTAGCCTGCCTGTGCCTTGTCTCCAACCTTTCATGGTTGTTCATTGCGGATCCTGCATATGTTAAGTGGACTGCTTCTGTATCACCCTTCGGTATCATCATCGGATTGCTTCCATGGACTAGGACCTGGCTCGCCTTCTGACTTCCTTGGTGCTCTCTTTCAGATGTGTTTGCCTGACTCACTTCCTCGAACCAGACAGTTTCTCTTTCATTTGTGTGCTGTTGGGACTTGACCTTTGTTGACTTTCACTTCATCCTTGTGTCAGCGGGCAAGGATCTCATTTGCCTGTTTTATTGTTTCCATTAATGTTTTTTATTAATGACTTTTTCGGTTTTTTTCCTCATGCCTCAGTTTGAGAGCCTCTTAGGTCTTACCTCAACACCTTTTCTTTTCTTTCTTGGTGTGATTTTCAATGTTTGATTTCTCATCCAGGGTGGCACCACGAGAGGTCAAAGAAGGTTAACAATGACACAACTTACTGTTCTGACACACAGTCTTACGCTAGCAGTAGAACCATCAGACACAAGATCTTTTTCGTTTCCTCTCCAAGGAGTATCCCGTATCATGAAATCATGGCCAAACCAAAGCTGAACCTACTCAAGAATCAATTGAGTCACGTATATTCTTACAAGGCATAATCTATCTAGCTAATCAAGGTCCCCGAAGAATCATTCAAACCAGCCCTTGTGTGCCTGCCACAATAGCATCTGTGACCAGCCCCTGAAGGTAATGTCGGATCATTGGGCTTCATTACAAGTTTGGCGGTATCTGGGAAGTAAATCCACCCAGATAACACCAAATGATATTACCGTTACCGTCACTTGGTCCTGCATATTACCACCGGATTACAAGTGGCAGAAGGCTGTGTTAGTCCCCATTTATTTGATTCCATTGGACTCAATGGGTAATTCTGCCAAAATTGTGTGGAAACAGGGTCGGACTGGGGCCAGAAATAGGCCCGGACACCCAAAAAAAAGTGGCCCACCCCTCGCCTCAAAAAGTGGCCCACCCCTCGCCTCACGACCCTTGACCTCTGATGACATCACCTGAAGTGGTGTCATTTGAGCCCACCCCAAAGTTACATCCCGGGAAGCAATGAAATACGACCTTTCACCCCTTGACAAAACAGGAAGTGGCATCAAATAGCATTGTTCCTAAGTAAACTACATTACTCTGAATCCAAGCAGACGTTCAAGGCCAAATGATAATATGTTATGGTATAGCACTTACGCTTAAGCTCTTTTTTATAGAACAAATATACATACAATATCACCCAACCTGTGTTGGTACTCAGAAGGATGAAAGGCTTTTGGAAAAAAAAAGAAAAAAAATGTGGGAAATTTTTTTATTTTTTTCCAAATTTTTTTTTTCTTCCAAACCGGCCCAGGCATGGCCAGAAACCGGCCCCCACTCCGCAAGGACGATATCGGCCCGGGCACGGGCCGAAGGGCCGAGGGGCAAATCCGACGCTGGGTGGAAAGTTGTCAGATTTACCTCGAGCTCATAGCTGGATGTGAATCTTCCAACTTTCCACCAGACGTATAGTTGGGCAGTGCAGTAAAACCGTCACATTTTACCTGCACTGCCCAACTTGTAATGAGCCCCATTGACTCCACCAGCACAGACACTGCGATTCCTATGTTAGTCAAGCTTCTTAGAAGACAGAGTAGTGTGTGCTCCAACAACAAGCCCCTGCCGCCGAGCAGGCTGTTCGCACTCTTAAGGCAAGGTGTACTTCTCTGGCATTACCATATTATCCTCTGGACATGCTGGAAAACTAGATCTTACCAGATGGAAAGGGAACGGGCCAGATGCGCAATCTAAATGGAACGACACACTGAGCAGGCAAAGCATAGGTCAATCTCTCAAGTGTTTGTGCGTTTTCTATATATATGTCATACTACGCAATATTCAATACAATTCAATGGCACACAACACTCTTCTCTTTGATCATGGGAGTGCACAAAACTGCCACCTTTACCGGACATAAGTTGCCATGTCCTGTAATACCAACATTTCAACTTCGGCAGCAAGGCTACTGATAAAATGACAAGGGAAGCAGCGTCGAGCTCATGCAGGCATGGACCATAGGAAAGCTCCATAATCAAAGGTCATTCTCCACAACCCCATAAAATTGCAATGGTCCTCAATGGCACAATGAATACTCCGAGCAGACAGAAAAACACCCAATCAGGAAAAGAACACCTTTCTAAACCTTGTGAATTGGCTGAACAATTTGCATTTCAAGACCGCCTGGAACACTGCATCCACCTAAAGCTCGCAAATAAGATATCTCATGACTAACTAAGCCTGTACTTGTATGTAACGGATGCCTTAAACAGACTTTTCTGTACTACAACCTGGAGGGCGACAACCAGATGTACTTGGAACATTCTAGTTTACACTCACATAAATTATTGTTTTAACCATATGATCCTTCCATGATACACAAGATCCATCTCTCCGCCATTTCATTATTACCCTTCAGCCAAAGAACAGCATATTTGCAAGCCGCGTGGTACCATCACACACAAATAAATAGATAATACATAAAGAGTGTTGTAATCTCAGTAAAGAGTGCATAAGGGGGCAGACAAAGTGCACATCCATAAGTAAAAAATAATAGCTGGTCTTCCCACAGTTGGACAATTTGAAGATACATCAGGACGCCACAGTCCAGTAGCTCTGGAGAATGTTAGTTGGACTGAGACTATGTTAATTATGCTAGCCATCCACTATCACTATGAATAACAGCTAGAACATATATAAAGTGGATCAAGCATGAATGATTGACATTACTTGGTCCTATGTTAAAACTGGACATAAGATACCTTTATGCTTTTAAAAACATGTTTTGCTTTCACTTGTTCTAGTGTATCATGCACATTTCGAGTTCACTCTTTCTGGACTTTGGAAAATAAATGTTATTTCTAACAGGCTGTTACTTCTGAATTGTTTGTGGGACTCAGGCAGGATCAGTCACATGTCACTAATTGTGCTCTTTGCTGGCCCAATTGACCTTTAACTCGCACCAGCCTTTAGGCATCACCTCATTTTGTATTTATTTAAAGATGTCAATGTCGAACAGAAATGACTTAGTGACACACTTACAGTTGTGGGAAAGCATTCCCACGAAGTGTGCCTGTACTATAACACAATGATGAGAACAAGTGGGGACCCAGTTTAAGAGGGTGTACAATAGTGGGATGTATACCAGGGACAAAAGAAACCAAACAGAAAAACATATGTATATAAGAAAACAGGTACCTTACAGGGGGTAAGTGCTTGAAACTAAATATGAAAATAAATACATTATTAAGTTTCACTGGAGGCAGCAGTGCGGTCAGGTAAGGAGGATGTGGGAGAGGGCAGGGGGTCTCCCTCTTTAGAAACTAAGTAAAGTTTAAACCGAGCTCTGAAGGGATGCGCAGTTGGGCTGGCTTTGATTGTTATGAGCTGTGGGTTCCAGTGTAGCAAGGCAAGTAGGGGGAATGAGCGGAGGCGAGAGGAGGAAAAGGGAGGTTATGGGATGGTGAGATTGAGTGCAGAGGAGGAGGATTGTAGGGAACGAGATGGTGAGTTTGTTCCAGTGAGGTTGCTGACCTCAATGACTACATTAAAACAGACGCTCCCCGCAGCTCCGAAGGTGTTCCTGCAGGTTGATGTCTGGCTTGGCGCGCTCCGGAAGTAGCTCTGAAGTAGCTGTTCGCTGGAGGACTCTGCGCAGATCTCCCTTGCTGCATTGGAAGTTGGCTCCACCCCCTTTTTACACGCAGTATCGACGAGAGCCTGCGCGCGCTCCAGAAGTAGCTCTGAAGTAGCTGTTAGCTGGAGGACTCTGCACAGATCTCCCTTGCTGCATTGGTATGCATTTCTTCAACGTGCCACTACATTATACTCCTTCACTTTAATGGACTTCAATGGACTTCTATGGACATATATGCTATCACATATGTTATATGTGCCTCTAATGAATTATAGTATCTGATTATATCCTTTTTAAACTTTTCTTAGGAAGTTGGCTCTGCCCCCTTTTTACATGTAATATCTACGAGACCCCGCGCGCTCCAGCACGCACACTCCAGAAGTAGCTCTGAAGCAGCTGTTCGCTGCTCGCAGCGGAACAGCGGTTACAGCTACTCCCTTGTAATCTACTACGAGGTGCCCTCTCTCTCATGTGCTGTTACTGTGCAAAGTGGTTTTAATGGCTGCCCTAACTGCAAACTGCAAACTGCGACCAAACAGTGAGTAACATTGCTATGACACTAATACAAAAGCTATAATTCCCTGTAGCTTTGAAAGCATTGAAGGTTGCGTATTGTTGTATGTTGCATGCTGACTCATTGGTGTTTACTGTGGTTTGAGAACTTGTGAACCTGTTAAGTTGGTTGATTTAGCTCTCTTACTACCTTCACCACTGGGTCGCTGCATATTGCTACATACAACATCCACACACTCCAGTTAGCACCACGGCGTAAATATAGTGTTACATATATAGGCTCTCTCTAAATAACTCGCATAATTTATTTGATACCATTTTCGTCATCTTTCATCTGAGTGTGTTGTTATACAGTATTACCGAAAATGATGGTTTCTGTTTGATTTTTGCTCTTTTTTATCATATCTGAGGGTTCAGATCATTTGGTCTATCCCAACGCAGT
The DNA here is from genome assembly GCF_040938575.1 of Ambystoma mexicanum. Classification (NCBI taxonomy): domain Eukaryota; kingdom Metazoa; phylum Chordata; class Amphibia; order Caudata; family Ambystomatidae; genus Ambystoma; species Ambystoma mexicanum. Next base: position 350,943,993 of record NC_090922.1, read on the forward strand.
AGCTAACTTCGTTATTATATACTACCTAATTGGTTTTGTGCACCACCAACAAAATTATTAAGAGCATACAACACAAGTATACAACCTAATACACTTAGCTAACCCATACAACGTTATGGCCGATCATTCACGTGAAATAGAAATGCACAAAACCCTTAGAAACAGGCGTATATGTATTCCCAAGGTAATCTCATGTGTTTCTACTCAAGAAAACCATATTACGGCCTATTTTGCTAAAAATACTCCTCCAAATATTCATGAATGTCCGTCTAAAGAAAACACAATGGGCCTCATTACAACCTTGGTGCTAAGTGCACCAACTTTACCACCATGGTGTAAACTCCGTTTACACCATGGTGGATGGCGGATTTACCACCCCATTCCAAAGTGAGTGGGGCGGTAAATCCCCATTTCCCATTTTCCCTTCCCCATTCCCATTTTTGCCCCATAGGGCATAATGGGAGTGGGGAAGGCGCTAATTACGCCGCCGTAAATTACAGCGGCGTAATTAGCACCATGGCAGGTTAGCGCCATGGATTTTAACGCCTGCTAAAAGCAGGCGTTAAAATCAGAATCAGGCGTTGAGGGTTAACGGTGGCGTTAACCCTTAACGCCTGAGTTGTAATGAGGCCCAATACCTTTTCTGAATGAGCAACAAATTGAATCAACTGATGCTCTAGTAATCAAACTTTCCAGCGAGTTGAGCTGTGTCAGTTCTAAACTATTGAATGATATACTAGGTGGGTCGAAGCCTCCCAATCATGTCCCTAAACTGATAGAATGTATCGTTCCTCAACCGAGTAATGACTTAAACTCACAATCTGATATGATTATTGACCGTGTTAAAACTTCGCCTCATGTTGATCAGGACTCACAGACCGTAGTGCCTCTATCAGTGTCTCATGTTCCCCCTTCAACGCATGCCATTGACATATCGAACTCCAGACTTGAAGAAATGGAGTTAGAATATCTAGGCCAAGACCTTGACCTGTCCATCGGTGAGACAATAGTTACTGCTTTATATTTTACTCCCCCATCCAGATCAACACGTTTTCCGGCTCAGAAAGGGTCCTTTTTAGTTGATCCCACACTACCAGCAATACACAAGCAACATCTTGTTAAGCCAATTTTGAACACCATGCCTTTATTTAAGTTTAAGTTTACTATCAAGCCTCTTCAACCTGCGCATGCTTTGTTAACCAAAAGTATGATCACCGATCGTATCCCTAAGTTGGATGATAGAGACTACGACCTGAGTATGACCTCTGATGATAAATTCGAGACCTTAGAAAACTTATTGTCCAATTTATTAGCAAAATGTACCCTATTAGAATCCAACATTGACATACAATTTCTCCTAATCCATTCAAGTGTAAGAAGAAAATGTGCTTTACTATGCACAGCGCAATCCATTCCCACACTGATTACATCTCCTCCTGCTATTCCTCAGACCTGTGCTAAGACTCGATCGGATATACCATGTGTGCGTCCATTAAAGGGCTAGTCTCATAAATCAAATTGTGTCTTTCATGCCTTTATGTATCAGAATCAACTAACAAAAAGAATGTTAAAATGTAATGTAACTCAAGTGTGCCCCTCTTTTAATCTGGTACCAATAACTACTTCCAGTATGGCCATTCATGTGGATCCCATCGTAACTGTAGTTAATCCAACTTAGCCTAAGATACCACCAAGTAATTCCATGATTGGTTCTTTAGCGGCCCCAAAAAAATTGACACCAAAGAAAGCTTGAACAAAAAAATTGGCTAAATCGACAGTCGCTGGCCTTCCTGAAGAACGGCAAATTACATTGCCGAAAGAATGGTTTATAAACCATCCAGAAATGAAGGACTCTCCCTGCACCATACCTAACTCAAGTTCTCCTACCACAAAACAATCCACCTTAATGGTAGCCTTACAACTGACTCAAATTGCTGCTGTCCAACCCCAAGGTCCTTTAAATAGAGCAGCAATACTCAAGCTATTTCATGAAATAGTTCTGCTACGAGTAATAACATCAAATGACATCTATCCCGTTGACCAAATTGAGCTGAGTAAGCATTACACATCGAGTGTGTGCTTTGAAAATGATGCCACTCTTACTTATGTTCTTCGCTTCGAAGAGGACCTGCTTAAATTAGGCTACTTCACCCAAAATGTTGAAATTCCAACTAATAAACAATATTTTGATGTATCTTGCAGCAGAGCATTCCAAATGACTAATAGACATGGCCCTGTACCTGCCCACAGCTGTACTAATCCAACTACAACTGCGTTCACAGAATCGACACATAGTTGTGTAATGGCGATGCAAAAGTCTGTACCCGCGCATCCATCTGTTAAAGGTCCATCTCCATCAGAAGATATTCCTGAAGGATATTGGCAATGGTTACCTTTGTCTTTCAAAGAACATTTTTCTGGGACTCGTCAATGACCAATAAACCTCCAACTTCTTTATTCTTGGAATACTCGTGGACATTCACACATGTTTGATGTCAATAGATTAATAAGCAACATTGACATATTTCATATAGTCGCTCTTCAAGAAACTTGGATTTCTGCTGAGAGATAGACAACCGTTCTACAGTTCATGAAGTGGCTACAAAAGCCCAACTAGGTCATCCAAAAGGAAGCCTATTAATATCTGTACAAGCACCATGGATAATAGAAAAAATATCACAATCTTCTCCCAACGTATTAATAGCTGAGATCACAAACGCGACAATTAGCATGATTATAATCAATGTATATGATCCGCCCAAAATGTTGTTAATATCTAAAAATATCAAAGTCGTCGATGTCGCTCTAAAAAAATATTCTCATCGCTTTCCAATTTGGCTCCTTGGCGACTTCAATGCCAAAATTGGAGAGATTGTCTCAATTGACCAAATGACTGATGGTCTCCAGAGATCTGACGCCATTAATCAAGTATCTAATACTCAAGGCAAAAAGTGGCACAGACTATTACAATCTTATAAACTGATGCGATTGAATGGCACCTCTATGAGTGACCACCTTATGGATCCCACGAGAATAGAAGGTTCGTCTGCTGTCAATATTGACTATATTTTCTCCAACTACTTAGGCATGCAATTTATTAAGGATATGGGTGTTGTGTGTCGTGATGAGAGTGATCATTTGCCTTTATGTCTCCTTATTGATACTATGCAAAAAAAAATTGTTTGCCAGTGTATGACATGAATGGACAGATACTATTAAATGATGGACAAAACCGCATTCTTAAGAAAACGCATAAGATTGTTGAAGCCAGTACAATGGCCCGAAATGCTATCCACCTTCATTCGTTTGAGTTCATCTACTATTAATCCATGTGATCAACTGATAGAGAATTTTTCGTCTACCATGGTCAATATCCAAAGCACTACCATGGAACAACGCTCTTATAAAACTGTCTTTGAGAGAGTTCATCTTTCTTTACCAGCGCGTAAAAGCAATGACAAAGAGATCAAAACCGCAAAAAGGAAGTTACGACACAATATTAAAAATATTATACATTCCAAAAACTACGTGACTCCGGTGTCTTCAATTACAGTACAAATTCGTGCTTTAAAAAATCTTTAAAACAATGGTTAAAAACCCATAAAAAAGATCATGAGCTAAAAATCTGGCAAAAAATAGCCAGATTATCTCTTCTGGGCGATGGCAATGCGATATGGCACTTGATAGCAAAAAATAAAAAAAGAGATCTAACACTAAACTGTATTAACGAAGAGACATGGGCTGATCATATAGCTTCTACTCTTGGTTGCGATGAACTTGTTGCTTTGCCTTTATCCCGGATTCATCATGGGAATGTAAAGCCTCAATCCTTGACATCATAGCCATCATCAAAAATTTGAAATTCTCTCGTGCTGCCGGCCCAGATGGCATATCTAATCTTGTCATAAATAGCAATGGACCATTATGGGGTGCAGCCCTTCATGCATTATTTTGTCATATTGGTCTACATGGAATCCTACCTCCATCCTGGAAATCTAGCAACATTTTGACTGTACATAAGAAGGGGGCTTGGGATGTTCCATCGAATTTCCGAATTTTGGCTAAGTTAGCCTCTACGTCTAAAATTTTCACCAAAGTCTTCTACAAGAATTGAATGCATGGATTGATACAAATAAGATTCTTCTGCCTTATCAAATAGGATTTAGAGCGAAATCCAGCACTTCACACAACCTCCTCATTTTAAGCTCAGCGATCGAACATTCCTGGGTGCGGCGGAATTTAGATGTCTATTGTGCATTGATCGACTTTTCCACCGCATTCGATATTGTATGCAGGAACCAGCTATGGCGTAAACTAGATGAATGTGGGATCCCTCCTGGTCTGCTTCATATGCTAATGTTACTTCATGCAGACACAACAGTTTGTGTCCGCCTCAATGCATTGGGCACACTATCTAAATCAATGTCGACTAAACATGGCGTAAAGCAGGGATGTATGATAGCGGCCACACTATTCAATTTATACCTGGCTCATATGTTTGCTTCCTTCAACATCCATGCCGCCAACTCAATTAAGGTTAAGAATGTGACCTTGGGTTGGCTTGCTTACGCTGATGATCTCCTACTTCTAAATTATACGCCAGCCGGATTACAACTAATGTTGCATGCCTTAATCATCTATGCGACTGCGAATGGCCTTAAGATTAACAACTCCAAAAGTAAAATGATAGTTTTCACATAGAAATAGAGGCCAAAGCGTCTACACTGGACACTATCTAATGAGTAACTCGAACAAGTATCATCCTATAAATATCTGGGTGTAATTGTTGATGATAAACTCACACCGGACCTTCACTGGGCCGATTTAAAACAGAAATGTGAGATCTCGGTAAATGCACTAAGTGTATTTATTGGCCGCAAGAATGGTTATTGTGCTTCAGCAGTACTGTCCATATACAACTCAAAGATTTTAGCAATGTTGTCCTAAGCAATAGCCATTTGGGGCCAAAAATATAAAAATCTTATTTTTAGGTTTGAAGACAAATTATTGAGGAGACTGTTTCGATTACCACAATGCATAAGTATAGAATATGTGTACCTAGAGTTCAATGTAAAGAGTATCTGGAACGTGTATACTACACAATGCGTATTGTTCTACCAACGTTTGATCACGGTGCCAACTGATACGATTATTGGCCCATATAAATATGCCTTTTTATGTTTAGATGACTCTATACCGATAGGCGCTATTGGGGTTTTGAAGCAAGTTCACAGTAAGTGGCTATACGACGGTAGTAATACATTTGTCTCCGGTGACATAAAATATTGGCTGAAGAGAAAAATAAATGAGTCTGCATTCTTACAGAATATGCTTCACCTGGAATCCTTTACATCGGCCAATTATTATTGTCAGCAGCGATGGCTTCGTAGGTCCATCCCGAAATACATTTATACTTATCCTAGCCCGAATGTATTTCGTACGGTTTACAGTCACTATTTCGAATAACATTTGGTCGAAAGTCAAAATGTCAAAAAAATAATGTCGAAAAAAAAATGTGAATGTCTTTTTTTGTTTGTTTTTTGTTCGAAATGGGGGGGTTCCCCCAATACCTCCTTTTTTAAAAAAAAAATCTGTTTTAACCCTTTTTTTTACTTGCGGAACCCAAAAAAAACATGTAAATAAAAAAAGAAAGCATTCGAAAAAAAAATGTAGACATTATTTTTTCGACATTTTTGTCATTCGACCAAATGTTTTCGACATTTTGACTGGACACCATTTCGTACATATGTACTACTGAAATTTGATGTATCAGTTGCACTATCGCCAAAGGGTTGGATGAATAATACTGCATATGATCACAAATTTTCTCGGCTATGTGGCAATTGTATTGTAGAAACAGTGTACCATCTAATAACTGAATGTTAAAGTCTTAATTGTTTACGCATTAAATACTTTAAGTCATATAACAATGCTGTAAAGGTGATCGATATCCCTCTTTTATGGTTAGACTTTATACATGGCGATGATATAAACTTAATATACTTCATTGTCAGGTTTTACTTGCAGCTCGTAGAGATTTTTAAATGTCTTCAGTGATTAGTACTGTGTTTTTAATGTGCTAAACCTCTTAAGTCGAATTAATTGTATTTGTTTAATCTGCTCAACCATAAAGTCGAATTAATTTTATATGTGTTGTATGACATGTTATACAAAGCTTGATGCTATATGTATATCCAATAAAACTTATTACTACTATTACTAAAAAATAAATAAAAATAAAAAAATTATGTAAAAAAACACCTCTCTGCACGTTTGTTTCAGATGCTTAGGAACAATTTACAACCACAAGAAGAAAGAAGCAGGGCTGTCTTTTATCTCCTGCCTCCTTTGCCTATGCATCAATGATTTGACTACCAAAGAAAAGGAAGCCCACCAATTATGTGCCTAAGATAAATTAATGCCAGGTACCAATGCTCTTATTTACTGATTACCCAGTTCTCTTGGCAAGGATCCAGAACACCTTCCTCCCTATTGGTCCATGCCTGCTCATATTCCCTGTGGGGTTCCCCAGCGTTCAGCTCTGTCTCCTGCTTTGTTTAATGTATATATTCAACTTTGGTGACACTTATTCACTCCTTCGGCTTTCTCTGCTTTTCATATGCTGATGATTCTCAAATCATCATGCGCCTTGATCTGGCCCATCTTGACACTGCTGAGTGCTGCCACACCTGCCTACATGCTGTGAACACCAGGATGAGGGACAATTTGTTGTGTGTAAATGGAGTTCAAGCTGAGGTGTTGGTGGTGGGCCCTCCCTCTGTTGCCGCTCTCTGGACTCCTGCCTTTTGGCCCACTTCTTTGGGCTCTCTGCATACCCCAGTCACTGTCTTCGAATATCTCGGTGTTAAGCTTATTTATTTGTTATTTAATGTGCATTTGTAAGGTGCTTATACAGCAAATCAATTGTGTTTCAAAGCACCCTTCTCTTCTCGTCTCTCTGCCAAGGCATAGCTGAGTGCAGTCTGCTAGGCAGGGCACTCCAAGTTGAAGTTGCTGAAATAAGTTCTTCCATTTCTTCCTACTCAACTACGTGCTATTGTGGTGTCTTCATTTCTTCTGGGGTCTTTGGATTACTGTAATTCTTTTTATCTTGCTCAACCACTCTATCTTCTTCACCGTCTTCAAATCCTTCAACAATGTGCCGCTCGCACAGTCGCGTCTACCCGTCTATGCTCTCATATTAGCCCAGTTCTTCGCACTCTCCACTGGCTTCCTGTTTCGAATCATATTGACTTCAAAGCCTTCTATGGCACTAGTCTCGGATACCTGAATGCCAAATTTCATCCTTATGTGCCCTCGGGTGCTCTGCGATCTGTAGACGTGATTTTGATCTCTGTGCTGCAGTTTAAACGGAACAGAAGGGGAGGGGGGGCAGGCTTGTTCTATTGCAGCTTCACCGTCCCATTAAGGTGACTGTTGATCATCTGACCTTTCGGCGGCAGCTAAAAACATCTTTTTATGGTTTTCCTGGTTTCTTGTTTTTTTTCCTGCTCTGTCAGTTTGCAGCGCCATGATGCCACGATGCCCTTGTCGGTGACAGCTGCACTTAATACATTCTTATAACATACCTTATAACATAGCCTTCCTAGTCCAACAGCTACCACACTGGCGGTATCTAGGCCCACATTTCCCCTCCTTAAACTGCTTTCCCTTTATGTTATCATAGATATGAGCTGCACTGTCTTTTCCTTTAAAACAAACCACCTGTGTAGGTTTGATTCTTTGAACAACCATAAACTCACTGAAGGGACTCGTTGAAGTATTTCACAAAACAAACTAACAATAGTGAATTGATCATTTCAGTAGATACATAAAATCCCTTGATAAAAACTTTAAAGTCCGTGTTACCAAAGTATTGTGCACAAGAAAAAGCAGCAACAAATGTTTCATGACAGATTTTTTTAGTTTTCCAGATAAAGCCGAATTTTCTAAATCAATGTAGCATCGGCCAACATGTGTACTTATGCCACTTATTACATGTGCTGGGATTCTGCTTCTTTAGGGCCTGGAAGCCATAACAATGGCAGCAGCCAATATAAAACTATCAAGTAACACAAAACAACATAACATGATTAAAAAAAAGAAGAACAAAGAAAGCCATATGTTATGTCATTTGTATGGTGTACAGAATTTTTTTTAAAAGTATTTTGAGTGTCATAAACGTGTGCTTCAATGAATAATCCCTACCTTGATAATGGGCCTCATTATAAGTTTGCCGGTCCGGGAACTATGGTCCTGGTACCGTAGTTCCCAGACCGGCAAACTGCCAGTGGTGCTCGCGGGTGCCTTCCTGCCAGAAAGGCACCCGTGAGCACAGCATGTCCAATGCACCGGCACAGTTAGAAACGGTGCCGGTGCATCTGACCGCCCCATTCCCATTCAGCGCTGTGGGGCCGAATGGGAATGGGGAGCAACTTTTTTTCAGCACCTGCAAATGGGCAATTACCGGGGTCCGGCGGGCCAGAATGCCCCGGTAATTTCCCACTCACACGTGCCAGACAGTTTGGCGGCAGCCTGTCGGTTTTACCGGCAAGGCTACCGGCAAACTTATAATGAGGCCAATGTCTTAAATCTGTGTTCACCAGAGCAAAAATATGATCTTAATGACAGTTGTGTTTCACAGTTTTCTTATTTCACCTATAATGATCTTGACGTATTGTTAATTGAGATATTTCTATGTATGATTTCTCAATGCATTCACTTGCATGTGAGTTCATATTAAACAATTGGTGTCAGCATGTTATTAAACATTCTGTTCGTAGGACTATATTGTTTTTGATAGTCACAAAGTAAGTTGCTTCCTTTATCGATGTATCCTACATTTTCCAATTTATTTGAAATGGTGCCTCTTTCCTAGTGTTACTGAAAAAAGAAATAGACACCAATGACTCATATTAAAGGTACCAGTCAGTAGCTTTAAGCAAATGCATTTGGGACTACGCCATTTCGTATAAATGTGAAATCTATGCACGTTGCTCTCACCTTGAATGTGTTTTGTAAACCCACCACGTGTTGTAGTCTGCTGTAGTCCGCATCGTGTTGGCATCCCTGCAGTAGCGGGCACCATTATGGAGGTATTTATGAACCCTAGCTATGGGAATGAAAATGAAAAACAGACTTACAAGCCCAACTGTGGCTTCTGAGGACTACTGGACCCTGAATACATTGGTCATTAGCCACTCAAAATCCAAGATCATGGATTTTAGAGGACAGAATACAATACAAAAGCAGCGGAAAAAAGATTTTGGAAGGCACACCTTTGAAAAAAAAGCAAATGACTACCCCTATCTTGGGTTAGTGGTATTTTCAAAACCAAATTAAAACCCCTCATTTTTCTTCTGGTACAAAAAATGCAGAGCTAGCTTCAAGGGCAATAATTATGTATTTAAGCATCCCATCACCCCAAATGAGGAGGTTTTCTAAGCCAAATATGACAGCGATGTACTCCGAAAAATGAGATCTGGGCACTTGACAGAAAGATAGGAATCCAAGGAAGAACATGCAAGAAAGGGCTTTGCACGTGAAGCTGAGGCCCCAGACACGAGGTCTTTCTCTACCTTGAACCGAGTAAGAAATAATCCTTCCAGATACGCTGTGAAGCAACTATTCTATGGCAAGGAGAAGGTGTTGGACAAGACCTGCAGAGAATATGCCCCTCTCTCAAGCAGCCAACCATTAAAAGAGCTGACGAGTGAGTCACAAATGTTGCAGCTGGCCGATATTCCAGGACAGCTTATTGTATAACCTTAAATAACAGACAATCCTGGAGGAACAAGAGATAATAGGAGGTCACCTTGAGAAACTGAACTATTTAACCTGACAGACTACTTGACCAAAAGATTCCTTTCAAAAAACCTACCCACAAGACCACATGAGAGAAGGCTTTTTGGGCTGACCAGACGGGGTAATGTCCCATTGGCTAGTATTATGGAAAGGTGTGATATGTGCAAGGACTAGGGCCCTCATTACAAGTCAGGCGGTGGACCATGGTGCTATTAGCACCATGGTCCATGCTGGATTCCGCCATGGTGGATGGCGGAATTACCGCCCCATTCCAAGGTGAGTGGGGCGGTAATTCCCCATTCACCATTTGCCCTTCCCCATTCCCATTTTTGACCCATAGGGCATAATGGGGATGGGGAAGGCGCTAATTACGGTGCCGTAATTAGCACCAAGGTCGCTTAGCGCCTTGGACTTTAACGCCTGCAAAAAGCAGGCGTTAAAGTGTGATTCAGGCGTTAAGGGTTAACGGCGCCGACGGCGCCATTAAACCCGTAAACGCCTGACTTGTAATGAGGGCCATTGTGCAAAGGCTGCCATGTAGAGGTAGAAAACCTTCAGCAGTTTTGACTTCCCTGGTTAGAGCTTGCAGAGAGGCCCACGCACAGTTAGACACCTGGAGAAAGAAGGAATAGGTACGGGTGATGCTGCTATGTCATATCTGCTTCGCGGTTTTGATTCTATTGTCACGAGAATGGTGGTTTCCTTTTGGCATCCACATGGACAATTAGGTCCTGGTCTTTAAATATAAAGCAGGCACATATAGAGTGTGTTTATGCTGGATGGCAGGTCTGAAGATCAGTGGTAATTGTATATAAAGTAATTTGCCATTCACTAGAGCAACTCTGGCCTTGGTTATGCTAATTGATATTTGTAGGCTGTCAGGCGACTAGACGTCTTTTTCCTTTTCCTTATTTTTAGGATTCTGCTGCTTCACTACATTTTCTGTGAACTTCTTAAGGATACATTTATCAAAGGGGCACAGTTTACTGAAACCTGTTTGTCGGTTTTAAAGGGGCAATGCAGGTAATTCACATATGTCTACCCTGAAAAACTGGGCTGGGGACTTATTTTGACTACTGAAGGCTGTGGAGTGGGCAAGTATGCTACCCCTCTCCTGTGGTATCTTGGTTGTTTAGTCTCTAGGTCTTGAACATTGTTTGCGATCATTGAAAGAAAACAAAAGCTCAGCGTCAGGCGCTCACAACTTTTTGGGCACAAGGGTGGAGATGAGCTAATTCACTTCCTCAACTGTGCCACAAAAAGGAGCGACTTATTTCATGAAGGGCATCTGAATGAGCTCATCCTGCCTTGCACATTCGCACAACTAAGAGGGCGTTTCTGGGCATTTAAAAGCACATTCCGAATTCACAAACAGTATGCACTTTTAACTGCTAAGAAATGAGGGTCACTCGCCTCAGACTCATTAAACAGGTGCAGGGGGACTCACAAATCATGACAGGATCAATTTTGACAAAGTCATGATTTTTTTTAAATTAAGTTGTTTATCAGCCAGAGTTTAAACCGCAGCAGTCACATTTAAATATCCATACCCCAAACAGGGATGGAATTGCTTTGTTTTGCTAAAGCATTTCACCCTTTTTAATTCTGTCTCCGTGAAATGCACCCCCAGTAACCACGTGTCATAAATGTGTTTGTACATTGTCTGCGCTTCTTTCTTTTGCGTTCATTTCCGAGAGTCCACCTCTCTGGGATGATGTCACCTGCCAGGTCATTGAAATGAACTTTAGGTAACTTTGTAGTTTCATTATGTGTGTACGTAGGTGTTGGATTTAGTGCTCTGAGTTGTATGCTTTAGATGAACATGTTGAATTGTATTATGTTCTTGTTTCTATTACCAAAGTCTCTTGGACCTGAGAATGCGCATACAAATTAGTCAATCAAGTTTCCTTAAAACACTGGAGCTCATGTTCCATTAACTTCACGACCCATTTTCCTCCATTTGTATGGTGGAGAGGAGGGGCAGAATGTAACTTGATTTTCCGCCCCCTCCTTTCCTCTCCGTTATACAAATGCTCCAGACTTTGCGCTAACATGTATTTTCATGCTGGCGCAAATGCTGGGGATTACTATGGAGGCCTTCGGCTTTATGCACTAACATAAAGCAGGCGGACACCATAGGGGTCCATTGTAAACACACTCATAATTAAACATTGCCTACAATGCTCGTATGGTAGGCAGCATTTACAATTAAATGCTGCCTATCAGGCTTGCATGGCAGGCAGCGTTTACAATTACAATTATACACTGCGTACCATGCGGGCATGGTAGGCAGCTGTTGATTGGAATTGTATACGCTGCTTGCCATGCAATGATAGGCATTGTTTACTCATTTGCACGGTGGAGGGCAAAAGACAGGGTACACGGCTGTATGCCGTCTTTTGCCCTGCACATTTGCAATCCACCTTGAAATGACAAAAATGTGGCAGCAGCGATGATTACACTTAACAGCTCCCTGCTGCCAAATTACATCCAGGATCAAAATGAGCTCAACTGCAGTTTGTAATCAAGGAACCATTTAACAGAACAATGATGTCTACAATATTTATCTAAGTATGGCTAACGAAACCCTGCGTGCTTTTTAAGCAAGCATGCGCCCTCATCACTGAGTTGGCAGGGCACTGAACAAGTGAGAACCTGGGTGAATTCTTAATTTAACTGTAGGAATATCATTTGGATGGAGCTTTGGAAAATCTGACAGACATGGATTGCTTCAATATAAATGTTTGATTAATTAATTGCAATTTTGCTCAGAAAAAAGCCCAGGTAAATCACAATCTACGCAATTGCCCCACTGACAGCTTTTGTTTCCTTCACTCCCGGTTCAAGAATCCCAGCATGCAGTGCTCTGCGACCCTCAACATCTGGCAGTGATTAATTGTTTTTGTGTCACTTTGATCACCTTGCTCTCTGTGATCCCAGCCCCCTTCGTTTTAAAGCAGCGTGCTTTGCGATCTCACGTTGTCAAACCTGCCCGTTTCCTAGATACCGTGCATCTCCCCTGTCATGCGACTTCAAAGAGGCTGAAACAGTCAGATGTCTGGCCCTGAAAGTCTGGTCATGGATTCATAGGCCGCCTGCTCACTGAGGGGGTGTGCTTGCAAATCAGCCCTATCAGGAATAGCACAGGCGCGTGGCACTGCATCTGAACTTGGATCCGTCGGCGACAGTCTTCCCATGGCTAATAACTTACACTGCTCTGGAGTACTTCACATTGCAGTGCCGAGGTGAGTTTCCAGTTGCAGTGTGTGCTATATGCGCTCACATGTTGTAGAGTGGCACGGCCAAGGAGCATGCAGTATCTATTTTTATATATATACAGAGTAAGAATGTTATCCGGCACTGCAGGCACCAATCTTGGCTGGTTATATGTTATGAATAAAGAGTGCAGGGCGCCTGGCTCTGTCCTGATATGCCCAGGAGGGTAAATAAAACATACGGAAAATAATCAGGATGGGAGACCCACACAGTAAGGATTAAGGATTACTGATTTTAATCTCAAAATACTAAAGAGAATACAAACAAAAACAATTCACTGATTTGAAGTTAACAGAAAAAACAACAGACAGATTTTGATTTAGCAATTAGCGGTACTGCTGTGTACCTCCCTCTTTGGTGTGGAGGGGATTAGCCTAATACAAGGTGCAAAATCTCTTGGGAACAGTTTTGACATTTGGTTAACACACAAGAGTGAATGCTACCCAGAGCCAGTGTTGGTCTGAGGGTATTGTCATAAAAACACAACAAGTGTGAACGGGAAGATGTGTGATGAAGTTGTATCATGGATCGACACTGTGGTGTTTCGGCCATGTGGTACGTGGACTAGACGTAAATTGCTGTCGTAGGCCTTCTTCAGGATGGAGGTGAAGAATAAACACTGCCCGTGAGAGATCCTCATGCAAGACACTATTGCAGTATAGCTTCTGATGGTCTCCGATTGCTGGTGTGCTGGGAGACCAGTGGGCGCAGTGTGTAAAGTACACTGCAGAGGAAACAAATCCATGTTGCCTCTGTGTTGCCAGGTAGGTCTAAGAGGCCGGGGTACCAAATGAATGGCGCGTGCCAAAGGGCAAAGTGGTATTGCTTGCCGGAGAGTCTCGCTTGGCACGCGCCATTCATTTGGGAGGAGCAGCTGGTAGTGGAACTTCTTGGGAGAGAAAGAGAGAGTGGCATAGAAGATGATACCAAGGATTTTTCCCTCGCAGGAAGGTGAAGGAAGAGGGTGGAAGGCAGACGGCCAGAGTGAGAGAGGGGAAGCTGGTGCCAGGGTCCCAGTGAGAAGGATCCCCGTCTTACTGGCATTAAGGCTGATATTGTTGGAGGCGCACCAATCCTGAATCGTGGTAGACAGTCAGAAATTAGCGTGAGAGGGGAGGAGGCTGAGGGAGCCTGAAGGAAAGCTGAGTCATCCGCATAACACTGAAAGTTAGAGATCAGGTGGCCCAAAGGGGCCAAGTAGAGGTTGAAAAACCAGGGTGAGAGTATAGAGCCCTGGGGAATGCCACAGGTAGAGAGAGGTGGCAGAGATATTGGGACCAGGTTGGACCTGGGGGGGGGGGAGTCCAAGAGGAAGGCGGTCAGTCACTCCAGGGCCTGATCCGTGATGCCCAGGTTCTCACTGAGTCGATTGATCAGGATGGCGTTGTTGACTGTGTTGAAAGCAAAGGAAAGAAGGAGGGTGAGGAGAGAAGGAATGCTGGAATCAAGGTTAGAGAGCAGATCTTCATGGGTGTTCAGGAGAACAGTTTCCATGCCTCTGGCATCTCTGAAGCCAGACTGATGGTCATGGAGACAACCAACAGAGTCAGTGTGGAGAGTAAGCTGGGGGATGGCAAGCTTTTCCGAGAGTTTGCCCAAGAAAGGGGTGATGTAGATTGGGCAATAGTTTGCTGGGCAGGTAGGATCAGCAGATGGCTTCTTGAGGAGTGGGTGCACAAGGGAGTGCTTAAGGGGAGAGTGGAGTGTTCCAGTGGCTAAAGAGTGATTACAAAAATCGGCCAAGGCCGAGTGGAGTGAGGGTGTCAATATGGTCCTTGATGGTTCTGGAGGAGAAGGGGAGCACCTGTTTGGATGATGTTTTCCTAGATCAGACTTGTCTAGAAACCTTGTCAGGTGTTGTCAGAGAAAAAGAGGAAAAAGGAGGTGGAGAGGTAAAGATGGCCGAAGGGGGCCAAGATAGGAAGAGGGAGAAGAGATAGAGGACAGGATGTCCTGAGCTTTAAGGGAGAAGTGAGAGGCTAGAGCCGTACAGAGGGCCTTGGAGGGAACAGGAGAGGTAGAGACCGCAACAGGATTGACCAGTTC
This sequence comes from Ambystoma mexicanum, assembly GCF_040938575.1. NCBI lineage: Eukaryota > Metazoa > Chordata > Amphibia > Caudata > Ambystomatidae > Ambystoma > Ambystoma mexicanum. The sequence goes on from NC_090922.1 coordinate 350,959,119, forward strand.
CTTGCAGATTTTAAAGAGTTTGGCCGTGTTGTTAGAGGCCGCGGAGATGCAAGCTTTAATGTGTGCTCTCTTCTTGATGAGTGTTATTGCTTTGACTGGCATTTTGGTGCAACCAGTATAGGTATGTCTAAATGTGGCCTGGCATGCTTTACTGTAATGTTATTACATGTCTACACTGGTCTACATTGTGCAGCCAGTTGGACTCGTTTTCATTGTGGCATGGCATTTTTAATAGCAGAGGATTCATGTTCCTGTGCACTGTTGGTGACTTACATGTATTGGATTGGTGTTACCCTACAAAACAATTGCAAACACTGTGGATTTATAGCCAATTGTTCTCAGAAAGTGTGCTGTATATTACATTAAAATACATATTTATATCTTTCTCCTAGTGCAGTGTGCGGCATACCCCTTCAGCAGCACGTTTGTGTATATTGCACAAACGTGACAATCTAGTCCGGGCCAGAGTGTGGCGCGACCCATGATTTGTTGCCGAGTTGGGGGGGAGCTCCTCAGCATAGCTTGCAGGGGGGGCCCCCACTGCTAATAAAATCAGGAAATTGGTTAGAAAGTACTGGCGTCTTGTAACATCGACAAGTTGTGCTGCCCAGTTACCTGTGCTTGCCCTCAAGAGGGGCAAAAATGTCAGGGACAGGTTGGGACATTTGAGATGTAATGTTCTCAGTGGCATAGATACAAAATACCTTTGGCGGAGCATGGAACACAGAAAGGATCGGGGTGAAGGGTCACCACCCCTGAGGAAATTGTAGTGCATGTCCACTCACCAACAGGACAGTGCAGTTTAGTCATGCTGCTTTTAACTGGCAACAACAAAATTCACCAATTGCAATTCCACAAATGTAGTGTACATTATAGTTTGTCTATGTGGCTTAGTATATGTGGGCATGACTACCAGACAATTTCCGTGAGGATGAATGAACACAGGAGCAGAATACGGAATGGCACCTTGACAGTACCTTTGGTGCAACACTTCCAAGAGAACATCATGGGCCTGATGACTTCAAGTGGTTAGTGGTTGATCAGCACAAACCAGACCATATTACATTTTCGATGCATGCACGCTTGTCATACTGGAACAAAGGTGGATCCTTTGATTGAGATAACACGCTGGTGGTTCAAATGGAAGAATCCATTGGGCATCCCTTATTGGGTAAAGTGGCAGAATAGGGCCTGGCCTTCCATTTTACTTTGGGTTCCCACATGCAGAGGGCATTTCTCTTCCCTCTACGACAATTGCATGGCATGCTTGGGCATTAGTGGTCCCCTTCTAATTATTATGCTGGGTGTCGCTGTCACAATCCACCCTGGTGTGTTCAGGTTTTTCATGTCACCCTCTAAGTATTCCCACATGCAGAGGGTACGTCTCTTCCCTCCATGACAATTGCATGGCATGCATTTGCCTCAGTAGTCCCCCTTTAATTATTATGTTTGTTGGCGCCATCAAAATCAACCCTGGTGTGTTACTTTTTTCATGCTACCCTGCAAGCTTTCCTTGTTGTAAACCTCTAGTGTGGTCTACTGCATTGTTCTTATTTAGGTTGTTGATATACTAATAAAAATAATTTGTGTCCTCCAGATGCCTCATGATTTAGGTCTGGCGCTATATAAATAATTTTTTGTACTCCTTATTTAGCCTGGCTCCTTTTACCCCTATGGGGCACAGTGCTATGGAGACTGTAGCACGTTTAGCCATTCTAAGATGGCCTCCTCATCTTGGGATCCGGCAGACAAACGAATGTGAGCAGAGAGAGGACAGGGTAAAGGCGTTAAATCCTGGGACTATCTGAAGCCACAGAAGATTTTGCTGTTCCCCGCTTACAATTCGGTGCTACGTGCAGAGGTTTAATATGTGAAGTCAATGGTTTCTCGCAGTACCTGGAACTGAGAGGGAGTGCAGAGCATCCGTGGGTGTCTTCTAGCCGCATGAGCCTTTGAGCTCATGTTTTGATACCTTGTTGCATTTCCAGTCTGCTTTTTTCAGCCTGCATTTGGTGTTTAGCGAGTGGGCGAAGGTAGGTGTACTCTTGTTTTTCATATCAGATGGTCATTGATTTTCAGGCCACAGAGAATATATTGGGCCTCATTACATGGTAGGCGGTAAGGGTTTACCGGTACCGGTAAGGGCACCGGTACCGGTAAACCCTTACCACCTTACTACGAGGTCCCTTTGCGGGACCCGACCTTAACGGCTGGTTTAGACCAGCCATTAAAGTTGGGACCCGCAAAGGGACCTTGGTGCTAATTACGGTACCGCAATTTGCGGTACTGTAAGTAGCTCCTTCCCCATTCCCATTATGCCCTATGGGGCAAAAATGGGAATGGGGAAGGGCCATGGAGGAGGGGGGAATTACTGCCCCGCCAACCTTGGAATGGGGTGGTAATTCCCCTTTCCTCCATGGTGGTACCGGTATGGTACCGGCAGCAACCATGGTGCTAATAGCACCATGGTTTACCGCCTTCCGTGTAATGAGGCCCATTGAATGTTAATTAATTCCTTGTGCAGTTCCTCGATTGCTCAGGAGTCCTGAGAATGCTGTATGCAGTGTGTCAGCGCCTGGCATTTGACTATGGGCCTCATTACAACCCTGGCGTTAAGGGGTTAATGGTGCCGTAAAAGGCTGCGGCGCTGTTAAACCCTTACCGCCAGATTCACACTTTAACGCCTGCTTTTTGCAGGCATTAAAGTCCAACCCGCTAAGGGACATTGGTGCTAATTACGGCACCGTAATTTACGGTGCCGTAATTAGCGCCTTCCCCATTCCCATTGAGCCCTATAGGGCCAAAAATGGGAATGGGGAAGCGGCCATGGCGAATGGGGATTTACCGCCCCGCCAACCTTGGAATGGGGCGGTAAATCCGCCATCCACCATGGCGGAATCCGGCATGGACCATGGTGCTAATAGCACCATGGTCCAGCGCCAGGGTTGTAATGAGGCCCAATGAGTTATCACATGCAATCTTGGTGTTTTGGCAAATGCCGGTAAGAAATATTGCAGGAAAAATTGTTGACATTTCAATTGCATGCCGAAATTACACTAGTATGCCGACTAACATTTTATAATGGTTGTATTTGGTGGCATTGGTACTGGCTTCAATGCATGGTAGTGGTGGGCATCCTCTAGCACATGATATGATATGATATGGCATTTATAATGTGCCTATACACAAGAATTTCAAGGTGCGACGAGGCAAGGGAGGGGGAACAGAGGGAAGACAGAGACAATGCTCTTACTAGGCTGGGTTACACTGAGATCGCGCAAGTGCAGCGGAGGGGGGAGGGGTAAAGTGCGAGGGGAGTAGCGGAGGGGGCAGTACAGTACATAGGATAACAGTAAAATAAATAAAACAATAAATAAAAAGTGCGGCCAGCTGGTGGCAAGTGCAAGGGTAAGTGCAGACATTAGGTGTCAAGTGGTGGTAGTGGGCTGTAGGGATACAGAAATGGCTCCCAAGTGTAAGGGTTCCCAGGGAGGAAGTGCAGGTGTGAAACTGGTGGGTAGGGGACCTGGGCCCAAGATCAGAGGGTAGCCAGGTAACCAGTGCAGTTTCAGTTTCAGCCAGGTGATCAGCAGGGGAGAGGAGAGAAAGCATGACATATATTGGTGTGTTTCTGAGGTATTTCCCAAATTGTTCGAACACAATTGTTCGAATAACCGAATTGACCGAATGTCAATGGTTCAAATTGACCTTTGCACAATTGACTGTATATATATATATATATATATATATATATATATATATATATATAATGGGGGTTGCAGAGGGTTTCCCCCTACATATATGTAACAATTGACCTTCACAATTCGGTCAATAGTGCAAAGGTCAATTGTAATTCAAACAATTGTAGTTTGAACAATTCGTATACAACCGTTTTTGATATATCACTTGGTGTTTTGCTCATTCTATGGTGCTCAGTGGTTGGCTTCGGTGCATGGCAGTTACAAGCAATCACTTAGCGCATGAGTAGCAGAAGGATCCCTTTTTTGTGTCCATCAAAATGTTGACAGGTGCGAACGCACCTTTTGTGTCCTTAGTCGCATCCCCTTTTGAAATACTTTGATATAAACTTAATATAAATGTTATATAAAAAAAGATATTAAAGATTATATCATTTTAGATAAAATGTATATTTTTATTTAAAGTGGGTATAATTTTTATATCATTTGATATAAATTGAATATACATTTTACATCAAATGATGTACAAGATTGGAGCAGCCTGCAGCGGTGCATCTAAGATGAGGGTTGAGGGCAAAGTGAGCTTTGAGGACAGGGACTGTGAACTTAGGGTTTTGTGGCATGACACGTTGGGCAGTGGGTTTGGCCTTTAAGGTGTTAGGAAAAGGGTATAAACTTTATAGAGAGTGCAGATGACATCATTATTTTATAATGTGAAGGACACGGGCTAGCTAAATGGCTATAGATTTAATATAAAAGAATCGAGCTATAAATAGGGTTTGGGGGGTTCTGGTAATTTAATATGAATACTATCTGAATAAACTGTGTGTTTTAAATGTGAATAAAAAGTTATTTATAAAAGCTATTTGTGTTTTTAGGTTGAACTGGGGTGAACATGCCTGGGCATGAACGCTGTTACTTGACCAACTATGGAGAGCAAAGTGAGCTCTGAAGACAGGGACTGTGAACTTAGGGTTTTGCAGAGTGATGAAGCGATGACGTGGGAGCGGGGGTTTGGCCTTTCATGTTATAGGAAGCAGGTATACATTTCATAGAGAGAATAGATGAAATCATGATTTTCTAATTGGAGGACGTTGCAAGAGAATTAGCTTCAACAGCTAGTAACATTAAACTTGAATATAACTTTAAGCTAGAGTGCAAATAGGAGTTGGCACTAGCCCTATGTAAATAAGAAAAGTGTGCTTTACAGGGCTATAGCTTTAACAGCTAGTAACATTAAACTTGATATAGTGTAAATAGAGGTTGGCACGCTAGCCCTGTCTAAATAGGCAAAGTGTGTTTCACAGAGTGTATATTAACGTTTTCAATCTATTGCCTTTGGCAATGCTTGTTTTAAAAAAAAATATTGAGAACAATTTGCCTTTTATATGTAAAGTGTGGGTTACACTGCCAATGCAAAAGTCTAATGCATGGGCAGCACAGATGGTTCTTTGCCAGATCAAAAAATATCGGTGACGGAACCCTGCACTTGCTATCCAGGAACAAGTGTTTTGCCTTTTAAAAATTAAGAGTAAAGATTTGAGACAAAAGCTATTGGTTTTGGACAATGTTTGCTTGCTTTAAAACACAATGCCTGTACAGCCAGATACATAATGACTGAGAGCTATGGTTGGTTTCACAGAACCTAGACAAAAGCAAAATAATGGCTTTGACAATGCTTGCTTCTGTTAAATGAAGACAATACAAACAATCATGGGACTGGACTGGTCATAAGATTGTAAGCTGCGCAAATATTGTAAATGGACATTCACACACAAATTTGAGTGGGATACACTTATGTGTTTTATTTGCGAATAATAGGGAATTCTTTGATTCCACACAGATGGCTGGAATAATATCTCTTCGCTCCCTGAAGATACTATATTTGCCCTGACGGAGGATTGGCTCTTTGAACATTTACAACCTGTTTTTGTACAAAACTTGAATATGCAAAAGAGATAAATGTTGTTTGAATCATGTTTTTTCTTTTTTGGAAACTTTTCTTGTGTATTTGTATTTGGTCGGTGTGAATTCACTTTATCACCACGTTATTACAAAGCAGCGGCACATTGGGGGTCATTAAAACCCTGGCAGTAGCTGTGCTTGTTAAAAATGGCAGGCTGCCGCCGGAGTTGTGCATTTTCTCTGGTGCCTGGCTTTGGGGAATAACCAGGGCATTACAGCCCCGGAGGTCCCGGTATTCCCCAACGCCAAGTGCTGGAAAAAATTACTCCCCAGTCCCATTCCCATCGAGTCCCACTCAATGGGAATGGGGAGGACCGATGCACTGGCACTGTGTGCAACAGTGCCGGTGCATCCGTCAATGTCTGCAAGCGAGTGCCTTTCTGCCCGGCAGGTCAGACCTGGTGGGCGGAAAGGCACCTGCACGCATAGCTCAGAGTATGCCGGTCTGTTAACAACGGTGCCGGTAGCTTACCGGCAGCATTGTTACCAGACGGCATACTCATAATGAGGCCCTTTTTGTTTTAGTTCATTGGTACTTACAGGTAGTAGCTACATATCTCTGTCTGAACAAGCACTTTCTGTTTTCAGGGTAAGCGTTGGTTTTGAGCTCTATGGCGTTGTTTGCACATTACGATGAGATAGCACTTTGGTATGTGAATTGGTTGTGAATGGCAAGTATGTGTGGTTGGTTGTTGTGTGAGAGGAGTGTTTGTGAAGAGTAATTGTGTTTTTTATTATGGTAGTATGAATTGTTGTTAATATTGATTTGCATTGTTATGATCATATACTGTATTTGAATATGCTTGTACCTCAGATGCTTATCAGATTTTGTGTTTGGCAAAGCAGACCATAGACTGTGCAGGAGGATGAAGGAAAAAGGGCAAAACTGAGGAGGATGGAGAAGCGGCAATAGGAAAGGGATGCATAGAACTAAGACAAAGGGACGATTCAATGGGGTTGAGATACAAGGAATTGCACAAGTAGAGGAATTATATTTGCAAAAGTAGAGGTGTGTGTGTAACAGTGGGCAGTGGAGCAGACGAAGTGTTGATTTAGAAAGAGGGAAAGACATCTCATAGTAAAATGTATATTCCATTGATTTTTTTTCTGGTCCCTTAGAAGGAAGTGTGGAATAGTGCAAGCGTGGTTATGCAATGGTCCCTGAATGTGCACAAGAAGCATTTGCCAGGGAGCATTTTTTTCAGGTGCCCCTTGAAACTCAGAGCTATAATCTAAGATTGTCCAAACCAGGGATTGGATGGAGTACCCTTCCCGCTAATGAAATGCTGTATAACAAAGTTTCATGGAAGGATGAAAGAGACTCAGGATGGAAAAATGACAAGTGGAACACAAATTGAGGAAGGTCACAGATCCAGGCAGTTTGCTCTGTTTCCTGGTTCCCTGCCATCTAGTAAATCAACATTTGGTTATCCGGCATGCTTGTTTTTTTGGCAACATTGAGCCCTAGTGTGCCAAGAAGCCACTCCAGTGGCAAAGAGATAATCACATAACATAGCATAGAACCTTACTACAGTATTCATATACAAATGTGAAACTAAGAAGATGATTCATTGTGCAGGGCAGTGCATTTGTAAAGATCTGCACTGCTCCCTCTCTGCCTTCCATACCTTTGATGGGCATTACCTCATGGTAGTGACAATTATGGTACAGATTCATTTGACAAGAAAGGGGAGACACTTTTTACTTGCCTGTCCTAACAAATGTTTTGAGCTCTGTTATTTTACTTTCATTTTTTTTACAATGTTTTAAATGGTATACAACTAATGTTCAATAAACAATCTGCAAACTCATTGCAGATATCACTAAAGTTCCCAAATCAAAGTACAATATAGATTATAGTGAATTAGCTATAATACTATGTGTTCAAAGACAATCTGTGCTGAAGGCATAGTACACTGAATATTCAATATAAGTGAAAATCAAATACAATCATTAATGTGAGTGTTTAACAACGGATTTTTATAATCATTGGTGTTAATCAGCACTAAAGGACAGAGGACAACTGATATTGTGGCCAATGTATTTCGGATAGTTCAATACCCTTCATCAGGGCCGCATGGAATGAAAGAAAACTACATGTCAAAGACCAAAAGTGATCAAGAAAACCAAAAGACATCTAGAAAAACTCAAATATTGAACACAAGAGAATGTATTTAACATAGATCCCACAATAAGCACAAATGTGAGCAACTGAACATGAATACCTGTCTCCTAAATTTAGAGAGCATCCACAGATGTATATCACAAGAAAATAACAGCATCATAAGAAACATACATGATCAAAAATAACCAAGAGATTGAAGATCTAGGCTTGGAAGCAAGATGACGCAGAGCAACACAGGTTTGATCGCCGGTTCCGCGCTTAGAAACCTCTGGGTATTAAGCGCATTATAAATAACCAATTATAATTGTAATCTTAAGATGTAAACAAGCAGAAAACGTGTCAATTAACCTGTGACTGGGATAGAGAAGCCTCTGAATGGGAGAAAATATACTAGGCTGCTGTAAAATAAGTGGTAATGGCGGCCGGAGTACATACTCTGCACAGAGCAGTGTATAGATGTAGAATAGGAATGAGTTCAGTACATAAGGTGCCCTACATCAATGTGAAAGTGGTAGGGAAAGAAAAAAAGAGAGCTGTGAGACTGCCAACAGACAGTCCGAATGCTCGAAGACAGCAAAGTACGGAAAAGGATTTACCAGAAAGGAGTCAGGACTGTGGATGTCAAGGCAGCGTATGGAACTCCAGCCCAGAAAGTCTACATTAGTGGGAGAAGCACGTTCAATTTAAAGAGATATCCTTGCTGCATGAAGACGTCATCACATGAGGTGATGGGATCTCACATCACCACAATCACCACAGACCAGAGCAGAGGATAAATAAGAGAAATAAACAGAGGTCGTAAAAACACATAATGTTGTCCTGATCCGAAAAGACTAGGGTCAGCTGGCGAAGTCTTCAGTTGAGCCAATAAATCTATATAGATAGAGCAGCGTTCCAGTAACAAAGAGCTAAGCTGAGGCGAAAAGTGTGAGGCAGAACAAACCCTACATATTGTAAAATAAATCAGGCAAAACAAAAGCTGAGTGAATCAACTGGAGTCAAATCTCTGATCACAATGAGCTATAGTCAATACATTCATTATACAATAAAGAAAAAGGAAAGGCACCTAGCAGACATCTGGAACAAAACTGCTAAATAACGGGTGAAAAACAGCCGTAGTACAAGACAATAAAGAACAGACAACATCAGGTACAATAGACAGCGTCAGTCTAGATCAAGTATGGTAAAAACAAATGGTTTTACCCGCCGTGTGAATTTGTTGATCATGAGATACTTGAAAGATAGGTGTGATGAATGAACTGCCGGGATACCAGCGGTTCAGGGGTGAATATTGGTTTCTAAACCATCAATCAGCCCCACACCTCTAATACACCAGAAGGGATCCAAACAGATTGGAATAACAAGCAAATTATAAACCTCCTTGTCCAATTTTGGTACCATGGATAGAATGGCAGGCTTATCTCCGAAAGGTCAAGCATCATTAGTTATTTGCAACACAGCAAAAATACAATTGTTACCCAATGATAAAAGGGACGGTCCAATCAAGGCTGTATCAGAAATATCGACTTTATTTATATCGCAGCAGACAGTTCGAGCAACACTATGGGCCTCATTACAACCCAGGCGTTAAGGGTTTAACGGCGCCGTCGGCGCTGTTAACCCTTAACGCCTGATTACCATTTTAATGCCTGCTTTTAGCAGGCGTTAAAATGCAAGGCGCTAACCCGCCTTGGTGCTAATTACGGCACCGTAATTTACGGTGCCGTAATTAGCGCCTTCCCCACTCCCATTATGCCCTATGGGGCAAAAATGGGAATGGGGAAGGGTAAATGGGGAATGGGGATTTACCGCCCCACTCACCTTGGAATGGGGCGAGAAATCCGCCATCCACCATGGTGTAAACAGAGTTTACACCATGGTGGTAAAGTAGGGGACTTACCGCCTGGGTTGTAATGAGGCCCAATGAAATACAACCCACCCTGTAAAGGAATGCAGAGGACAGACAGTTTCAAAGAAGGAAAAGTGATGCACTTTGGAAACTGACGGGAGGGTAGTCCGTACGGTCCATAACCAAAACAGTTTAAAGTTGCTTGGCTTCAGTTACAAGGGAGCAATGGGCCTTAATATGTATCTAGGGGTCTTCTGGGAAGTACCAGGAGGACAGAACCATGATGTACTTTGTGCCATAGGTGTACTTGGTGCTCAACAGGCTCCAGTCGGCTTCAGGGTGCTTTACAGGCTTTGGTGACAGATTTCAAGATGAGAGTCAGCTGCGAGTATAAGGTGGCAATATGGTTTGGCAAACGAAGCTGGATGAACGACTGCAGGCTGACCGACACAGCCGCTCAGGGTCAGAAATCATTGTCTCAGTGCTGGTCAGTGATTCTGAAGCATTGGTTGAGACATCTCGGATGTCTTTAAGTGACTGCAGCTGGACAATAGTTAGCATTGCCATCGGTTGCAGCTTGAGGAACTCGACTAGCTTGAAAATGTCCTTTAAGTTGGACGTCAGCAGATGCTCCTTAATTGCCCTTCTTCCAGCTTCTTCAATGGGATCGGGTAATCCTTTAAGATGGACAGCCCAAAGCTGAGGAGTGTGTTGCAGGCAGCTGCCTTGTCCTCTGTTGTAGGTTCAGAGACCTTCTGGCACTTCCTAGCTAGGAAGCTTGCTGCAGAGCTGAGCAGGGCACGCTGTTTTCTGACTGGGTACCGGTTCTGAAGCAGCCAGAGGGTCCTCTGAGGTCTTTATCTCCCTCTGTTCCCTGGGAGATGTTTAGGGGAGGGATTTTGATGTTTAGGGGCGGGATCTTGCTTTCCTCTTTGGAGGTCCTGGCCTTCCTTCACTGGCGGAAGATGTAAGGCAGACTGTATCTTCAGTCAGGGCGCAATGATGAGTTCTTCTTGCTACTCCTTGTGAAGTCTTCAGATGACCTGCGAAAAGAGGGACTCTGTCCTCTTTTAAAGCCAAGTGGGTCACTGTGATTGGTGTAGGCTAAGCCTACCCTAATGAACCAATCCTGGGGTCCCTACCAACAATCTAATATAAGCATGAGGTCATAACTAGAGAGCTTTGCAACAGGAAAGGTAAAGGGGTGAAAACATATGATACTAAGTCCCACCCGTCTGCGTCTGCGGTGAGACCAGACTCTCTGGCTCCTGCAAACCACATTCTCGTACCTTGTGAATGGGGTCCCCTACCAGGGTGACCTAGTGTAAACACGCAATCCCAGACATGACAGTTCATTGTCAATGATACAGAAGGCAGGAGCTGGCTTCAGGTCAGCAAAATTACATGTGAAAGGTTGTTGGGTTTTCCTGTCTCTTTTGTTAAACACTGCAGCTAGGCCCCATGTGTACACTTCATTAGTATGTTAATCATTTCCACTAGCTGCAGGGCCAAACAAAAGACCATGGTGGATCCATGGAGCCTTTGTTACTTAATCAGGCTGGCCATGCCAGGGGGAAGATTGGTCCTCCCCCTTCCTGAAGAGGACATAGTGTAGTCCTGCCTGTCAGTTGATAACTAAATATGACTGGACATACTGTGCCTGTAGGTCTTATCCACCCAGAGTACAAAGGTCTATGTGTTTGTCATGGTGTGAGAGTAGGAAAATGTGTGTGGATTAGCCCCACATATTTTCCTGAGGTTGGCTTTGCATCATTCAATTTAATTAAACATTTCAAAAATGCCCAGGTGAGTGCACACCCACGATAAGGATGGTCACATTTCTCACAATAGGCATCATGTAGCTATCTAGACAAAGGGCCTCATTACGACCCAGGCGGTAAGGGGTTTACGGCGCCGTAAACAGCGCCGACCCTTACCGCCTGAGTACGAGGTCCCTTAGCGCCATGGCGGATTTAACACCTGCTTTTAGCAGGTGTTAAAATCCATGGCGCTAAGGGACCATGGAGTTAATTACGCCACCGTAATTTACGGTGGCGTAATTAACGCCTTCCCCACTCCCATTATGCCCTATGGGGCAAAAATGGGAATGGGGAAGGGTAAATGGGGATTGGGGACTTACCGCCCCGCCAACCTCGGAATGGGGCGGTAAGTCCGCCAACCACCATGGCGTAAACGTAGTTTACGCCATGGTGGTAAAGTCACGGCCCAGGCGGTAACTTACCGCCTGGGTCGTAATGAGGCCCAAAGAGTTATAAACAAGAGCCTTAAACAAGGCAGAAATACACAAACAAAATGAGGCATATAAGATGTGTAACCCTAGATCATATAAAGAATGAACATATAACTGCTAATGGAATTGTAAAAAAACATGACTCATAGTGATAGGAAAAGAGGATAAGTATCCAACTCTTGAGAAGATTCAGTCCCACGACTAGCAAAACAGTAGTAATTTCATAAGACGCTAGATAAATCGAGTTCTTTGTTGATCCCACCAGAGCTGGAGAGTCTAGAAGGTATATCCAAAACTCATATCTGTGGTCCAGTCTGTTGTGGATGTCTTTGTGAGGGTATCATTTGACCACTTCAAGAAATTGGAAGCTATTTGTGACAGTTGGTGTTGTTCCTGGAAGTGTCGTGTGATGGGTGAGTTGCTGTTTCCTGTTCATATGTTGGAGTCGTGTACATTCCATCGAACTCTAGCAGTGCGTTTCGAATGTCCAACATGATATAACCCTCATGGGAATTTAATGGCATGGATAATGCAAGCAGTATCACATGTTGCAAAACAAGTCAATTGGATTTTTTTTCTTGTTCTTAGGTGGTGCTCAATTTCTCCCTTGATCATATTATTGCAATTAGAGAAATGTAGGGAAGGAAAAGTGCCCATTGTGTTACCTAATCTTTGCTGAACAGTCTGTTTACCCTTGGTATAAATCGAAAGGTTCCTTAGGTTGTGGCTATGTTTGTATGTGAAGACGAGTAGTCCTGAAAACAGTGATTCTAATCTTGTGTCTGCCGTAATCATATTCCAATTTGTACAGATTATTTTCTTGATGCGGTTACTCTGGACAGAAAAAGTAGAAATGGAAATCAGTTGCGGACTCTGTCACTTGTTATGTTTGGCAATGGTGAGTTCCCTAGGGGTAGTAGATACATTTTCTTTGAGGGGGGACAATGTCCTCCTCCCTATATCCTCTGTGTCTAAATGCATTAATCATAGATTTGAGTTCAATTCGGTATTGTTTGTCATCACTAACAATTTGCTGTACTCTCAAGAGTTGACTAAAGGGAAGATTTAAGAATAAAACAAACTCTGACAAAGAAAATAGATTTTATTTTTGTATATTGAACAGTGGCCATGTGTTCACATTCAGGCAGATGGGGGAGAGAAGGGACCATCGTTTCTAGTAGGGGATGGGTAGACAAAGCGCAGAGGTGGAGGGTAAACAAGTGGAAGGACAATGGTACTACTCCACAGGGCACATAGATGGAGGTGTATAACAGAGATGAGGAAGAATTGCGTTGCACCTTGGTAAAGGGGGCATGTTGGATAATATTCTTATGTTGGGATTTTTTTAGCAGGCCTGTATCATTGAAGCTTGTGTTTGTAGGGGCTCTCAGAAGCCACACTAGGCTTTGCTCTGTCTGAGTGCTGTAACACGAAAATTATTGAGGGGGTAATATTGGATACAACAATTTAATGATAACTGTGGTTACCTCTGAGATCTCAGGTAGTAGTGCTGCAGAATCACTCACAATATCGGTGTGTCTTCCTCAGTCTTTTGCTCTCTGATGTCGATCCATGGAATTGGGTAATGGTAAATGGGTCGGGGGATTTCATGAAATGCAAGTATCTCAGGCAGGCCAGTAGACCTGGGGAAGAGTCAGTCACAAGTCTGGGGTGTCTGACTCATCCATTTATCTATAGGATGGAAAAACATGAGTACAGTTGAAATGGCAGAGGCATGGAAATGGCAGGTGTTCCTGGCTCCATCTTTTAACCTGTTTAATGTGATCTGATGACTGCCAATGAAATGAGAAACACAGGAAGATAGGAAAGCCTGCTACTACTGAAAGGCCAGTCAGGGTGCAGAATGGTCAGTCACATGTCAGGTATGTCTTACTCATCAAGTAATTAGTCTGTTCATGTTAGAATGGCCAGGTGACAGGTGAAGTAGAATGATAGTGCAAGGGGGAGGAGTTGGGTGTTTGTGAATTTGAAGGAGAGAGGGGGAAGGTCAGATGTTATGTTATGTATTTTGACTTATACCGTGCACCACTACCACCACTCGGGCGGTCTCCAGGCGTTCACATGACTACGCAAGAAAGAGGGTGGGGTAGGTTGGTGAGGGTAGAATGATGCGATTGGTCCAGAATCAGGAGAAACTGCCATCTATGTGTGTTGGCTTGCAGGTGGGTTGATTGCGTGCACTGGCTTCTTGTATCTGTGAGGGTGAGGCCCAATGCCTGGGTTTTTTGTTGTATGTGAGTGTTTGTTATGTTGGGTGTGTGCTTGTGTGTTTCATGTGTAGTTTGTCTGGTAGTTCGATTGTGCGCACTGGCTTGTTGTATCCGTAAGGGGAAGGTCTTGTGTCTGGGTTGTTTGTTGTATGCAGGTCTTTGTTATGTTGGGTGCATGTTTCGCGTGTTTCATGTATAGTTTGGCTGGTAGTTATGGTTGCATGCACTGGCTAGTTGCGTCCATAGAGGGAAGGGTCCAGTGCCTGTGATTGTTTGTTGGAGTCGAATTTCGGCCAAGTTGGTGTGTGTTTGTGTAGTTTGGCTAGCCCATAGGGCATGTATGGTACTTGGGAGGTATGTTGAAGTGGAGCAGGAGCAGGGTGGCTAGTACTTTGGTTGCTCTCAAAGTTCTTCCAAGTGCGTTTGCAGAGCTCATCTAGCTGAAACTCATTGGTACCCTCCAATTTTCAAGGGCAATACACTGTCCGCCCCCACCACCGCAGCAACCATACAAATTCCTCTAAATTCAAAAATATTGGCTAATTCCACTGGCTCCTCTCTGTGCAGCAAGAAATACCAGACACAAAGTGGGCCTTTGGGTGCAACAAGAGTAAACAGCTAATGTGATGCATGGCGAATCTTCACCAATCTATCGAAATGTGACGCATGGCTAATTAGATAGGTCTTCCCAAATCTATCTTGTGTTACGCATGGCTAATAGTCACAATTATATCTAAATGTAACGCATAGCTAATCTTCACAGATCTATCTAAATGTGGCACATGGCTAATCTTCACACGTCTGTCTAAATGTGACGCATGGCTAATCTTCACTAATATGTCTAAATCTGACGCTTGGCTGATCGTCACAATTCTATCTAGTGCTATGCATGGCTAATCTCCACAGACCTATCTAAATGTGATGCATGGATAATCTTCCCAAATATATCTAAATCTGAGGCATGGCTAATGTTCACAGATCTGTCTAAATGTGACGCATTGCTAATTTTTGCAAATATACCTAAATGAACACGGCGGCTAACGGTAGGGCGCAGTACAGTTCAACACAAGATGGGAGATGTGGGAAAGAGGTGTTAGCTCTTTTAATCTCAAAGCTAACTATTAACTTATTTATTTGTTTTAATATACATATTGCAATTATGCTTTATATACATAAAACATCATAAAAACACAGATAAAAAGATAACAAATGTACAGAATCAATCACATATTACATAACAATATAAAACAATATCCATCCTAAAACCATTGCAACCACAAACATACAAAATACTTGGTACCGGAAGATGACCTTAATAAAAACAATTCCATTTACACCACATTAAATAGTCACTAAAATCGCTTTGCATTTCCAATCAAATCTGAGCATAAAATAAGTAAAATTGGGGTTATTCCCCTCCATAAATTGTGACCATAGTGAAGCCAGCTCAGTACAATCGATTGATTACTAAACATTTTCAAATATGTTTGCTTTCGTATACTCAGGCCCTCACAGACAAACATTATATGTTGCACTGTTTCAATGGCATCTTTACCACATAGTCGGCATAGACGTTCGGCACAGGGAATTCCCAGATAATCAATTTCAAGGACTTCACTAAAATTAAATGTTAAAAGCAAGTATTGTCTGATCACATTATTATCTGGAAAAGCTGCTACATATGCATGTCTAGATACACGAGCCTGTAAATAAGTAATAAAAGGGACACTATTTGATTGTAAGGCTAGCCGCACAAGATGATTCTCGTGGCTATAGGTATGCAGCTTCAGTTTCCGCCTACGTTTAATAGTTTGGACCGAGGTAGTGATCTTAAGGCTATTCAGTCCAGACTGCCACTTGCCATACAGAGTAATTATTCTGCCAATTGTACCTAATGTCATGCAGTTCTCCAAGCAGTGAAAAGCTTGGATACACTTCACTGTCATAGTGTTGTTATGTAAGTGTCTCAAGTTCCCCCAATACATGCATGTTCTCTGGGTGAACATAGAGACAATTCCAGATATTGGAAGAAAATGGCATGCCAACTATATGGGCTCTTTTCTTGGGTAAGGGAATAAGCAGGCACTGTCAGTGTTGGGGGTCACTTAGGTGGCAGTGTCATGGTGGGGCAATCTAGGTGTCTGTGATTCTCATGATTGTGATCTGAGGATTATGGCAGAAATGGTTGGAGAGAAAGGATATTTCATCGGAGATTAATTGGGCATTACAGAAAGTGAGAGTAGAGTAGGAGGTATGTGAAGAGGGGTGATTTAGCTGTGGGAGGAGAGGGGGGTAGGTGGCAGGTGTCTCTTGTGGGTATAGTGAAAGTGAGAAAATGGAGTGCTGAGGAAAGCAGGGTCTGGGTTAGAAGGATTGGTTCAGAATTCATAGGTTGGGGCCATAGAAAACATGTGAAGAGTAGTGAGAGGGATAGGTGTAAGTATGATAGACACCCGATTAATGGGCTTTTCAGCAGGGGATTGATGGACTTGGACCAGTATGGGTTTATGAGGTTCAATCGGATATTGCCCCTAACCTCATATGCCCCTCACCATGGGACACCTGGTGCAGGAAACTTCGAAGGGTAGAGAATTTGAATCTTGTTGAGGAATGGTTGCCACCTAACTTCAGGTGGGGCCAGTAGGAGCAACCAGGACACGTGATAAGAGGGCATTGTTGGGCTCCAGCTCACCTCCTGCAGGCACCAATGGAGGAGTGCAATGGAGGGCTCAGTAGGCCGGCTCATGTTGTTTTGAAAATTCGAGAACTGGTAAAAGGAAGGTCACATGCTTTGGAGGGCTAATGGGGCTCAGGTTGGCTAGCATGGTCACAGAATGATTGATGGATGACATCTGGTTGGGGCTGGGTAGTAGAGGGAGCAGTCTGCAGGGCACCAGGCAAGAACACAGAACAGTGCTCAATACAACCTCATGATAGCAGTGAAGGGTAAAGGTATTAGGAGTAGCATTGAGGTGATTCAACATAGTGAGTTCATGCAGATGCGTACAACTGCATGCCCCTCAGGGACAGTCTGTCACATGATATGTGTGTATGATACAGCTCTTCATCTCATCCGCTAAGGTTTCTTAATGAGTACCATGGTGGTTGGTAGTCTTGCAATAAGGAGAATTCATGGCATTGAGGTAAGTACCTTGGAAAGACCAGTAGGGGTTGTGTCAATGCATGGCAAGCATGCATGATGTTTCCATTCATCCTTCTGATGAACCTTAGACGAACACTAATGAGCTTTATAATGGGACTTACAATACAGGAAATGTATGGCAGGCATTTACTTGTATTAGTACCCAGCGAGAGTCAAGCAGAATGCAACACGCATTCTGATTGGCTCTCGCCGGGTCCTTACCCGGCCGAGAATCCTTTGATTCTCGGCCGGGACTCCAGCTGCCTTGTCCTCGGCGGGGGGGCATGGCAGCCCCTCAGCCAATGAGGAGGCTCGAAGCGGGGCCATCCCCGCTCAGAGCCCCCCGCGCTGAGAGGCTGCCTCCGCCCCCCGCTGGGGACTCGGGTAAGCTTTTTTTTTTCCCTTCCCTCCCTCCTCCCTCCCTACCCCACCCCACTTACCTTCTTGCTCCTGCGTCCCTGCCAGGGGACGATGGCTGCCTCCAGCAGTGTGGAGACTCTGCGCCTCCACATAGCTTGAGGCTTCCATCGTCCCCTGGCAGGGACGAAGTTATGTTTTTTTTTTATTTTTTTCTCCCCCCCTTCCCCTCCCCTCCCTCCCGCCCTCCCAACCCCACTTACCTTCTGCTTCTTTTTTTTTCGGGAGCGGACGCGCTGGGAACACTTGTGTTCCCAGCGCGTCCGCTCCCGAAGGCCACCATGGAAAGAGAAAACGGACTCCCGTTTTCCCTTTCCCGGCGGACATTTTCTTGGTCTTTTTTTTTTTTTTTCTGTCCCGAAACGCAGCGGCTTTTCGGGACAGAAAAAAATGCTTTTAGTGCCCCGGTCACGCATATAATGCTTCGCTCGGGCCTATAACTATGGGCCCCGGGGCATTACCTGAGTCGGTAATGCCCCCGCCGCTCGGGTCATATTGCTTAATAAAGACCTATCATGGTCGGACAGAGTCAGTCACATGCAAATCAAGCATGAAGCAGTCATTCATCTCACTCACCTCATATGCATGAGTGCATAGATGTGTTGTTCCCTTGCAGTATGATAGGTTCATGGCTGGCAGCCCCATTGCTAGCAAGTAATGGTAAAACACAAATCTCTGCAGTGAGTGGCATAACAAGAATGACTTTTGTCATCTGAAAACACATATCTTACATGATACTAGCCCTGTAAATTGACACTTTGTTTACATTAAACAATCAAGGGTCTGACATTTTCAAGCAACTGATTACAATTAAACTGTCTTGTATTTCGTCCAAATTTAACACCTAAGCTTTAATAATTAGGCATATAGGTCCATCTTTAAATATTGTGATTATTTGGAAGGTTCGCGTTTCAGACAACTCTATTCACAAATCCACAGCTGTTACCATGACACCATGACAGTTTTATAATGATCTTTTCAAGTTGGAATTACTTGTGATACATTTTAATTTTGAAACAGTCAAAGTGCTTGTAAACATTGTTGTGGTAAATAGTCCTTGAAGGCCATGCCTTCTTCTTTTATAAGGTGAGTTTGATACCAGAAAATAGTAATACGTTGAATGATTCTCTCAGCTGAGAGAAAACATGTATTCCAGTTGTGCAGGTTCCTGAGATGGGAAGGAGCTGAGGCTTAAGCTCAGTTGTGTGAACAGTGGCCTTCATTGTTTTACTGCTTGAGCAGTGTTTGTTCAAGAATACTTCATGTCAAGCTTCCGCGGGAGATCAAATGTGGTCTGTCCTTGTGCGAATTAATGTCATACCTTGATGAACATAGCAGGCAAAACACTAGATCAAAAGAGCAACATCAATGGACGAATATTAACAAAGCAAAGAAGACTGAAGCGTTCCTTTAATTAGTGCAAATTCCAGACAGGTGCCATTGAAACACTAGCGGGGGCATACAAGGAGGCAATATGTTACAAAGAGTTTGGGTGATCACCGGAGGACAGAGCCAGCAAATGACTCAAGAGAAAGCCAATGAAATCAATGCAGCTTTTACTGGAAGGAACAAGTTCTTGACATCTGCAAGAATTTGAGGGGGATACATTGGTAAAGCCATTAAGAATAGAGAATATTATTTAAGCGTGTGGGAGAAGTTTTCTGACCAGATTAAAATGGACGTAGGAGAGTGGAGTAGCAACTAGTGGTGTTTAAGCATTAATGGCAGTGCCTAAGAGTTACATTTATAGATCATTGTGGAACATCAATGAGTGTACTTAAATTCTTATGTGGGGGAGGATTTCTTTCTACATGGGACATGATGTGACCTGCGTCTGAAATATTTTGATCTTGATTAATCGAAAAAGAGCATGTCAAGGAACAAGGACCTATCAGTCAGCATGTAGGCACACCTTGTAGAACCTGGAAAAATGCAGATGGGTGATACCACGCAAGCATGTATGGACCAGGGACTGAGACTCCATGTTTATTATATCCTTGACCGGCAGCCAATGGTAAGCCCTAGTTCAGGTGTGACATGATCTAGCCTTTTCATTTATTTATTCATTCATTTTTTATATTTAGAGCAGTGCACAAAGCCCTGAGGTATCTAGGCGCTAGCGCAGTTACAAGACATATACAAGTTACATAGTTGCAAGATGGTGACAAGTTACAAAGTTACATGACAGTTGCAGTCACACAATAACAAGACAGTTACGGTGAGGAACACAACATTGAGAATAAGGTTTACTGGACTATCTTTCAAGACATCTTTCCGGGTCCATATTAAAGCACGATGGGCATGCGGGATCACAGCAAGGCATATATGGGGAACAGTAGTACAGTAGGCCGCAAGGCGCATGCCGGCAAAGCGGCGTCCAGTGGAGTTGGAGGCTACATCGGATTGTGCAGGGTCTAGGAGGATGAGTTTGTAGAGTACAATGTTACGAAAGGTGCACGCCAGCAAAGCTGCACCCAGTGGGGCTGGGGGCTACATCGGTTGGGCCTGGCCTAGGAGGCTGAGTTTGAAAGGTATAGTGCTGCGAAAGGCACATGGCAGCAAAGCTGCACCCAGTGGGGCTCAGGCTACATCTGTTGTGCAAGGACTAGAAGGCTGGGTTTGGAAAGTATAGTGTTGCATAAAGCGGTGACAAGACCAGCATGCTATGGCCATTGGACGATCATCATGGATATGAGTTCTAGGAGGGAGCCCCTGGGTAAAGAGTAGGGTTTTCAACCACTTGCAAACGGTCCAGTACCTTTGTTCAGCAATTAGTGTTAGTAAAAAGGGATTTACAAGGTAAGCGGATGAGGACGCATACCTTATTGAGTGGTTGGGCAGGCTGCCCTGGCCTTGATGGATGCCCTAAGACAAGTAGTTGCAAATGGGAGGGTTGAGTATGTGGTGCAATGCGAAGCAGTGAGGGGCCTTCTTTGATCGTGGCAATAGAATCCTGGGGACACCTAACATCTGCAGCACACAACACTGCACCCTTTGCCTGCATGGGCTTCGCTGCAGAGAGTTCAGTGTTGAGTTTTCAAAGTGTTAGAATATAATAATAATATGCATCTTTCTTAGCCTTAAACTAATCCCTTTTTGTGATCAAAATCCCGTTCTTTTAGTGAATGTTCAAAATGGGGTCGCATTTGTGAGCCATCGAGAAAAATCAAAATGGAATCATGTTCGTGGCTTTCTCTGTCAGTCATTTCAGGAAAAGACTAGGGGCTTCATTACGAGATGGGCGGAATGGGATTAACGGCACTGGTAATGGTGCCGGCGCCGTTAATCCCATTCCGCCTTGTTACGAGTTTCCAGAGCGGGAACCGCTCTGGATGTCTGGTTTTACCAGACATCCAGAGCGGGTCCTGTGAGGGGACCAGGGAGATTACAACGGGCCCGTTACTAACGGCCTGTTGTTAGCTCCCTCCCCATTCCCATTGAGCCCTATGGGGGCTCGAATGGGAATGGGGAAGGACCGGGTCCGGGTTCCCTGAAGGAGGAAATACCGGGCCCTCCAAAGTCAGAATGGCCCGGTATTTCCCCATTCAGTCAACCCGGACACGATTTTGGAGGCAGCCACGCCCTTATTAAGGCATGGCTACCTCCAAAGTCGTAATTAGGCCCTAGGTCTGTGTAGAGGGCATGTTTTATCTGCCTGGCCTTCACTGATAAACCTAGGTAAACAACATTAAGGACAGGTCCTCCCATCTTGCAAAGTAAGAAAGGCTGTTCCAATATGGTTTCATTCTCTTAACTAAATGTTATGTAAAGACTGGCTGCTCTAAGCAGAGGTTAGTTACACAATGAGTTGCAGTATTCAGTCCTTCCACTTTGTTAAACGCACAAAAGGTATCTCTTAGAGGTTGTGCAAATAGGGTGACCATTGTTGGAACAGAGGGCAAGTGTATTCTGTGTTTAAGGCCTCAAACATATGTCACTGTCCGTGAACTGGTGGAAAGAGCTTGTAATTTAAAGCCATGAGCAAAGTGGAGACTCTTGATATAACAATAACATCTGTTGAATATGCAATTTGTTCTGCCTTCTGGGGATCAAGGTAACATTGTGTATGTATTCTGAACATATTTGTGTTGTTATCTTTTGCAAATGAATAACAAATGACCTATGTTGATGCAGGCTTCAATTCTAATATGATGCTGTCTACCATTCAGGCACTTCACTTCTCCACTCTCCATGAAATACTGGTCTTGGATGAACCTGAAGTCCGCTCTAGTGTTTGATATGTGCAAAATAAATCTTGCTTTGCAATTTTTAAACTCTGTCTCAGATGCTCTACTTTGTGTGAATTATAGCGCTTAGAAGTCTCAAAATGATGGCAGATTTTAGCGAGCATTGTGTAGCACATAATGGTTGTGTTGTGAATCCTGACAGCTGGTCGAGCCAGCGTTCTGCTCACTTATGGAGCACAACACCACGCCCTTTGCCTGCTCGGGCTTTGCCGCAGAGGGTTCCGTGTTGTGGTTTTAAAGGATGGCCGATCTTAGCAAGCGGTGCATATTTTTCACCAAATGTGAGTTTCAACAAGTTTGTGGAAGGCAAACCTTTGTCGACAGCTTTGCAGTAGTTCAAGTGTGAAAAGACTATTGAGCGGAGTAAAATGATCCTCCGAGGTAGCTTCCTGAGTAGGGTCATCACTCTTAGAAGACACTCTGCTCCATATATTCACTTGACGCATGAAAGTAAGATCATGACTGAGCGGGATCTGGAGGTTATGTGGTTTTGGCATACATGCGATGAGGCCCATGAACAACGAGGTGGTTGACTGGGAGGTGTGAGACGGATACAGGGCCAGAAGTAGAATGTATTTCATCCATTCGATCAGAACAGGTTTTATGCATCCAATGCTGGATGCGTTCAAGCATGCTCCTGTTTGATAGCAATCCTCAGAATCTTTGTATAACTCAGGGTATCATTGGCAGTACTGTAGGAAGACTTTGATGTGGTGGGCTACATGTGGAAGTATCTTTGAACAGACCAGAAAGATAGGGCTGCACCCTATGTTGCACCGCAGGTGAGGATGAGCATGTTGTAGTTGATGGGTCCAGTTTAAGCTTATGAGTGTTGTTTCTCATTATGGACACAAACCCTATTAATGCTGATTGACTGACATGCTTGAACTTAAATAGGTGGTCAAACTAATACATCATGATCAATGGTGTTGAAGACTGCACAGATGTATAATAGGATAAATGCAGAAGGATGACAGCCACCATGATTGACAGGTGTTCAATACTATTGTTTAACAGTGTGGATTCACTGCCTCAGCGGGGACAAAACACAGCCTGGAGATCAGTCATGGGCCTAGGGTCTGAATGTGCTTGGAAACGTGACCATTGTTTCTAGAGCTTTGCTGATCCAATGGAGGCTGATACTATGCTTATGGTTTGTCAGTAATTTTGGGTGAGCTTTTATTTTTTTACATAATCTGTGTGATAATCACTTGCTTGAATTTAGTATGGAGAGTACCAGTCAGTAGTAAGGGGGGTGCAGATTGGGAGGCCAAAATGTGTTACCTTTGTCTCTGGGATGTGGGGATGATTTATTGATTGATGATAAGGTGCATTTAATGTATTTATTGGGTGATTGGTTGGATACTTCTAACAGATGTGGTGAACATAGAACAAAAAAACAAACAGCACAGAATGTCCCTTCTCAGGCTGCCTTTACATCATTTCAATTGCGACTTCCGTGTAGACAAGACAGATAATACAGGGGTGATGCGTTAAAATGGATAAAGGGGACTTTTGGAGATGTAGAGACCTACATAAGTATGTTGTACATCCAGGATGTGGGTCAGTATTTCTGTGAATATATATTTGCATATAGACATTTGTTTGGTGTCATGGTAGGGCTGGATGGGTGATCAAGGTGTGCTGTAAGGGAGGGTAGAGTGGCATCCATGGGACCTTGAGTCTGGTCTTAAATACATCCAGTGACTGAATAACTTTGATGTCAGTGGGTACAGACTTACAGTGGGGAAGGGACCAGTCAATAGAAGGAGCAGACAATGATAATGATGTGTTATTTATATAGGGCCTTTATCCAAAGCGCTTTACAGAGCACATATTTGCATACCATATTACACCCAACCGAAATTGGTACTCATTTATCAACCTCGGAAGGATAAAAGGCTGAGTTGGCCATGCCGGGATTCGAACCTGCAACCTACAGATCACGCTCAGATCGCAACAGCAAGCGCTCAACCCGCTGAGCTATCTTACCAGCTGATGCACTAGGCAGTACAATGTGGGGCAGGGCAGAGAGGCCTTTGTGATTTGAAGGGCAGAATACCTAAGCACAGCACTAGGGGGAGATGTAGCCAGCTCGGTAGTGGAGTGTTACGCCAGGGATATATTTATAGACACGTAGCAGAAAGTTGATGATGGAGACATTTCACATTTAGAGCCACCCGACAAAATGGCTGTCTGCGAAAGTGGGATAGAATCGCTGCAGTGTGTGTGTGTGTCTGTGTCTGTGTGTGTTTTTGTGAGGACAGTGACTTTAGAAAGGTTGAGAGGCTTGTTGAGGAGAATGAAAGATTAGTTGGAGACTCCAAAGAACAGGGGGCTGGAGCTGTAATCAAGTGTCATGAGGACCACGGTAGAGGTAAGAGTTTTGGCAGAGTGGTGAGTGAGGTGCAGGTAGGCCTTCTTAAAAGGCTAATCCTGGCCAAAGAATCAGTGGTGGTTATGTAGTGATGTATTTTATAAACCCCATCAGAGAGAACCCCCATATTGTGACCTTTGGAAGATGAAGGAGTTAGGATGCCAGGAAAAAAGGAGTTAGAGTGGGGTTGACAGAGGAGGGGAGAAAGATGATTTTGGTTTTAGAGACGATTAGCCTCGGGCAGCATATTGCGTTCATAGTCAGGGAGGCAGCTGGTAGTGCGTTCCGAGATGTCAGTGGTGAAGAAGAGGAAGAAGAAGGACTGGATGCTATTGGCAGAGAGCTGTGAAGAGATGACAAATGATGACATATGTTGGCTCAGGGAGGAGGTGTACAAAGTGAAGAGAAGTGGGGCTGGGGTGGACGCTTGCGGAATGCCTGCAGGAGGGATGGGGAAGTTATGCTATGTTAAGGAGCTTTAATTCCACATCCATCACCACTGTATTGGGCTTGCGGCACCAGGACATGTCCAAATAATACTTTGGGAGGAAGGGAAAAGTGTAAATAAGGATAAGGTAGAACCAAATTGACAATTAAGAGCATACAAAGGTGTTCAGAGAGATAGGGCATTCTGTTGTAGTTATGAGGATGTATGTGTAGTCACAGTCAATGGATCAGACGGAACGCTGATAAGAGAGAGGGCCCATCAAACATATAGTCAGAGCATGGCTGTGTGATGAACCTGCCATGTGATAAGGCATGGCTTTAACGCATTGTGGCTAGATAGCCAGTTAACATTTGTATCCACCCTTGTCAAAACCCAGGAAATTAATCTGTGGCTTTTGAGCCAAATGTCAGGAGTGGAAGATCCAAGAGTTGAATGTGGGAGCACAAAAACAAAGCAGGATTAGGAAATAGACTATTAGCCTGACCCTTCGAGAGTCATTCATTCATGGTTTTGCAGTGAGAATGGGTTCACTAGTGAGAATCGTGGTTGTTTTGATGTGCTGTGTATGGGTGGAGCAATCGCCATGAGATGATGAGGGACCTATCTATCGGAATTCAAAGGTCCGGAATATCCATGATTATATCTATGATTATGACAAAACACGGATATTTTGCTACCCCACTGGGAGATTGCAAATGCAGGCTCAAAATATACTTACTGTAAATCAAAAAAGATACATTTTACAATTACTTATATGAACTTGTTTCCACCAGGTCTCCTCCTAATGCACATTAAGGATCCATATAGAACACGAACTTAAACCCACATGGACTTCCAGGTGTCCTAGGGGGAGGGTCTCCCGTGTGACCAATGTCACTTCCAATTACATCCCAGGCATGAAATCATCAGCAGAAGTAACTCAAAGGAATGATCCGCCTAAAGCTAAGGGTAGTCCAAATCCATGCGCTTCCCCAGGGGACTGATTACATTATCCAATTTATTTCCTATCTGGGATTCTTTATCAGGGAAATATCTGACAGCTGGCGCCATCAAAACTTAAAATGCAATGAATAACATACTGCGCGTAGGTAGAGTCCGATATTGTTAGGATTATTCTCCAAATGTAGTCATCGACCTCTTCACTATAGGCAGTTCCCCATTTTAAGTACATAAGGATGAGTGGGCAATTGCATACCGCCCTGCTTCCATTCTTTAAAGCATTGTTCATTTTCATTTGTTCATTTTTTTATTTTGTTAATGTTTTTTCCCCCACCTCTCTGGGATTGTGCACACGGATCCTGGAGATGTGCTTTTACGTCACCATGGCCTGCCATAATGATGTCCTCGAAGCAGCTGCCATCTTGCTTTCGCAGCATTTCAACAGCACATTGTACATAAGTGTTTTTTTTGTTGTAGATGTATCATTGCTATGCAATTTATTGTACATTTTACAAAAATGAAGAGCCAGCCTTGCTATGTGCCAGACCGAGGGCTTGTATTGGTTATTCTTTTTAGAAATGCCCCTCACAGAGCATCCTAGATCTGAAATGCATTGTGTAATGTAATCGTTCCTATTGAGATGCCCATGGATTTGGACTACTCTTCTTAGAACCTGCTTTGCTTTGTACAGATTACTTTGAGTTAGTTCTGTGAATGATTTGATGATGTTGATACGATTGGCAGTGACATTGGTGGCAAGGACTCCCCCAGGAACCTAGGAAGTTGCTGTGGATTACGGTCACATTGCTCAAGGGGCTATTTCCTCTTGAAGAACATTAGGTAAATAAGTTGTTTTTGCAGTGTATAGGTGCAGTATTTTTTAATAAAGGAGAAATTGTGAAATGAATAAAAATCAACGTCCACGTTGAGAGATGGGCACAAAATCGAAGACAATAGTGTTCAATGGTGATTGTACAAATACATAGTAACCCCAGTGGCTGAGCCTGTAGAATAACACACAAGCACTTCCAGCAATAAGTACAGTATTCACACATGCCAGGCAAAGCATACCATAGAGAAAACAATCCCAACCACAAGGCAAAGTAATGAGGAGCTGCTGAGCAAAATGTCTCTAACCTATAGTGCAAAGTGTTAAAAAGCAGCTATACATTATATTGTCTTCAAGCTTCTCTCATCACACTATATTGCACTCCCTCTTATATTTTGTTTTCTGCACTCTCCCTGTATATCGTATTCTTGGTGTTTTGTTCGCTATGTACCACTTAGCCTTTCCCCTTGCACTTAACTGATTCGAATGTTCCCATAGCCTGTGAAAGAGCAGCTGCCCATCTCCCTCCCTTGTTTTGGGGCAGGCCATCCCCCACAACCTCCACCAACATTTTTCCTCACTATCAACAGACTAAGCTCTTGCGACATCTGGGCGGGGTCACAATACACCAACGCTTGGACAAGGTTTAGGTGCCGTACCACTGCGATGGTGATGGGCGCAGTCTAAATATTGGGTAGGATAACATAAAATGTACACAATTGTCTGATGATTTTAACACGATTTTAACCTGCTGATATTTTAATGTGAGTTTTGTGGATTCCAGTATGTAGTAAGAAGAACATATTGTATCACATTATTTCATGTTCTCTCCAAATTGAACAATATTCTCATTCCTTATGGGCACAATAGTCTTATTTTTTAAATGTTGTTTAAAGTAAAATGTGTTGGATAAAATGTCAAATTTATTTGTGAAATCTTATATTCAAATAACATTTGTACTACTCTTCCGGAAGATTTGAATGCACATAACATTATCGGGATGTGTTTTCTAGAGAGCATGTCTTGGCAAGATCCACCCACCAAACTGAGCTGGCCGTTGGGATCTGGGATTTCCAATAACAACGCAGCGGCATCCTGACATAAACAATACATTTGAAAAGAAATCGTCATTTTGGGGACCCGATCAAGAGAAGTGTCCCTTAAATTAATTAGTGGTTGTAATCCATATAATCTTTCTAACCAATGTTTCCCAGATTCCTAAAACCCTGGGCAATAAAGCGATACATCTTTAATTGCAGATCCCACTAGATTACAAGGAAGCCAATGCCACACTCCTGAAGGGAAGCAACTTTTGAGGTGGCCAAGCGTGCAAGAAAGTCAAAATATGAGTTTAAAGTGGTGTAGCTTGCATTGACCAGAACACAGTATTTTATCCAAAGTCTACACGCTCTCTCTTGCAAGCAGTGCTGTATCATATTATGGAACTATTGACTGCTAATGGCCCATAGCTGCCTCACTAGAAAAAACGTGGCATATATCAAATTGGTAATATTATAAAATTGAGACACTGCCAGAAATATAATTTACAAAATAGACTAATTGCCACATATCTAAAACTGAGAGAAATGATCTTTGGCGTGAAAAAAGCTCCTGCTTTGGACTTAAAGAAGTTGTGGACATGTATATCAAATAACTTCCTGGCCTAAACTATTTGAAGGAACAAAAAGAGGTACCCACCTTTGCGTGGGCAACCCAAATCAATCCCTAACAAGCGCACATTCTCGTTATATGATGCAAAACAATTGGGGCTCTGACATGTTACTCCAAGGTGTTCTGTGGAGCATTAGGACAATTAATAATACTCTTCCAAAGCATTGCATGTTCTCCTAAACTCATACATTCTGCCGCCGCATGGACATGGTACATTGTATCTTACAGTGTGGTATACCTAAACTGTATTCACTCATTGTAACACCGACAGCTTAACTCAATGAGCAGAACCACATTAATCTTGAAATCGGATGAACATGTTAGAGAACTAATGTCTTCCTTGTCGGTTCTTTGCAATAATTGTAGTCACTGTTGCTTTATGGCAGTCCTAAGTAATCAATGCAAGAAAGTAGATTGTTTTGTGTTTCCCAGTTAACTCTTCGGTGATGCCTGTATAATATCAAATGAAAGATTTCAGATGCGCGGTACAATGAAATAATTTTGTTTTTACGATATCCAGTGTACTTGAGCTCTGACCTTAAGTTTTTGATGTGAAAGCCCCCCTTTCATGGAAATATGTACACGCATGAATGTTTCCCACAAACTCCTGCATTGTCTAAATATTTATCTACTCTTTCGGATGAACAGAATATGCCCGTGCATTCAAGATATTTTCTTTAACAACACTGGGCCTGTCTCCAGGCTGGCTTAGTGGCGCCTCTCTGCGACTAATTCGTCAATGTCCATGTGTAGCCTTGGAATGCTGGAGCGCACATAGTATTTCTGATAAGGATAAACTCAGCCCAGGGATGAAAGGAAGAAGACATGTTTGCTATTGCCTGCTTTTCCTCTTTCATCGCCCTGGAGAAGACACTGCATGCTCTTTTGGGCAGCACATTCTAGCGCCCATCGATTGCTCGCATTCATTAAGCTGGTGTGCTGCCAGTGCCATAGTATAGGACGTACACGCTGCAGTGTCCAATGTGCGCCATTTTGTTTTACAGAACGCCATGTCATTAGTTGCCACCTATCTCCAGATATATATAAATAAACCCCTGGAACAAATCACAATGTGACACTTCCCAGAGTCTGGCAACAACAAAGCGGAGCCTGTGCCCTTAATTTACAAAAATGTTGAATTAGAAGAGTCACAATACTGACCCCTGAGTACTCCAGTCGATAAACAAACCAATTACAGGCTGAACCAGTGACCATGACCTTTTCTTTCTCAAGTGATAAGAAAGGAGAGAAGCATCGCACTAATTATATTTCTATAATAAGGCCCCGTTATCTTTCACGTAGATGCATTACGTGTGAGCGCGCCGTTTCCGACAAAAACGAGGCCTGCAAACCTCCATTATCTCTCTCGTCAAGCTGTGTCGTGACAATACCAGGGAGTTGAAACAGTGATGCCACCAATTACCTGTTCCAACAACACAATTCAAAGTTAGACCAAGCCAAAATGTCAACTGCTTTCCCCTTTGTCCAATTTCTTTTGCTTTCTTAAGAAATATGTGCACATTTTGGGCCTGATTCATGGAATATGTGCCCGGTTCAAGTGACTTTGCACTGCTGAAAAGTGACTTTTCCCTGCCGACACAGACCCTGATTCATGGAACTGTGCAAAGTGTATTTTTGCAGGGCAAAGTGCGGCAAAGTCAGTGCATAGTCATTTTTGCAGTTCAAAATGACTTTGCCCGGACTTTGCAAGGCAAAAATAAACTTTGCAGTTCCATGAATCAGGGTTTATGTTGGCAGTGCAAAGTCACTTTTCAGCAGTGCAAATTCACTTGAACTGGGCAAATATTCCATGAATCGGGTCCATATGTGTTTCAAAACTTCCTCCATGGTGCGGGTGAGGTCAAACATTTACAAGGATCCCGGGGATCCTGCATGCAAATACAAAGGGGGTAATTCATAGATTTCAGCGCAGAGGCAGCGCACGCGAGCAGCGCAGAGAGGGATCGTGCGCCAGCGTGCGCCAGCCGTGTGCGCTAAACAGCATTCTGGCGCACCGCGTATTCATGGAATTCCCAAGGCAAAAAGAGCCCTGGCGCAGAGAACATCCCGCAGCGCCAGTTACGCCCCCAATCCAGCGCAAAGGGCTGCGCTAACCCTGGACCAGCTTACAGGGCTGCTACACAGCAAGCGCAGAGTGGGGAACGTGTATTCCTGGGGTGCGCTGGAATTATCACACGCGGTAGGGCCTGTGCGAGCGGGGTACGTGTATTATTGGGGTTCGCGGGGAGTTTCACACGCGATTGGGCCTGTGCGAGCAGGCTACATGTATTTGGGCGGTACAAAGGGAGTTTCACACGTGGTAGGCCCTGTGCGAGCGGGGAACGTGTATTTCGGGGGTGCGTGGGAAGTTTCACATGCGATTGGCCCTCTGCGAGCGAGGTACGTGTATTTCGGGGGTGCGCGGGAAGTTTCACACGCGATTGGCCTTGTGCGAGCGGGGAACGTGCATTTCGGGGGTGCGTGGGAAGTTTCACACGCGATTGGCCCTGTGCGGGTGGGGTACGTGACTTTTGGGGGTGCGTGGGAAGTTTCACACGCAATTCTGCTGTCAGAGCGGGGTACGTGTATCCAGTGGGGTGCGCGGGGAGTCCCACACATGAATTGGTAGTGTGGGTCCTCCCAGGTGTGCCCTCTACCCCCTCCACGGGCCCTGCAAGCAGCCCACACCACAGGGGACTACCCTGCACCCCTGGTCATGTCCCGCAGGCAGCCCATCCACAATGGGCATGCCCCCCAGCCAGGCCACATGTCACCTTGCACTAGTGATCACCAACTCAGGTCTCCTTGCACCCCCACCCCCCAGCAGTTAGGGGCACCTGCCAGCAGGCCCCCATTTCTGTCCCACTCATGTCCCCCTGCACCCCCACCCCCCAGCAGTGAGGGGCACCTGCCAGCAGGCCCCCACTCATGTCCCACTCATGTCCCCCTGCACCCCCAACCCCCAGCAGTGAGGGACACCTGCCAGCAGGCCCCTACTCATGTCCCCCTGCACCCCCACCCCCCAGCAGTGAGGGGCACCTGCCAGCAGGCCCCCACTCATGTCCTACTCATGTCCCCCTGCACCCCCACCGCCCAGCAGTGAGGGACACCTGCCAACAGGCCCCCATTCATGTCCCCCTGCACCCCCACCCCCCAGCAGTGAGGGGCACCTGCCAGCAGGCCCCCATTCATGTCCCACTCATGTCCCCGTGCACCCCCACCCCCAGCAGTGAGGGGCACCTGCCAGCAGGCCCCCACTCATGTCTCCCTGCACCCCCACCCCCCAGCAGTGAGGGGCTCCTGCCAGCAGGCCCCCACTCATGTCCCCCTGCACCCACACCCCCCAGCAGTGAGGGGCACCTGCCAGCAGGCCCCCATTCATGTCCCACTCATGTCCCCCTGCACCCCCAACCCCCAGCAGTGAGGGGCACCTGCCAGCAGGCCCCCACTCATGGCCCACTAATGTCCCCCTGCACCCCCACCCCCCAGCAGTGAGGGACACCTGCCAGCAGACTCCCACTCATGTCCCACTAATGCCCCCCTGCGCCCCCACCCCCAGCAGTGAGAGGCACCTGCCAGCAGGCCCCCATTCATGTCCCACTCATGTCCCCCTGCACCCCCACCCCCCAGCAGTGAGGGACACCTGCCAGCAGGCCCCCACTCATGTCCCTCTGCACCCCCATCCCCCAGCAGTGAGGGGCACCTGCCAGCAGGCCCCCACTCATGTCTCCCTGCACTCCCACCCCCCAGCAGTGAGAGGCACCTGCCAGCAGGCCCTCACTCATGTCCCACTCATGTCCCCCTGCACCCCCACACCCCAGCAGTGAGGGGAACCTGCCAGCAGGCCCCCACTCATGTCCCCCTTCACCCCCACCCCCCAGCAGTGAGGGGCACCTGCCAGCAGGCCCCTACTCATGTCGCCCTGCACCCCCACCCCCCAGCAGTGAGGGGCACCTGCCAGCAGGCCCCCACTCATGTCCCCCTGCACCCCCACCCCCCAGCAGTGAGGGGCACCTGCCAGCAGGCCCCCATTCATGTCCCACTCATGTCCCCCTGCACCCCCACCCCCCAGCAGTGGCCCCCACTCATGTCCCACTCATGTCCCCCTGCACCCCCACCGCCCAGCAGTGAGGGACACCTGCCAGCAGGGCCCCACTCATGTCCCACTCATGTCCCCCTGTACCCCCACCCCCCAGCAGTGAGGGGCACCTGCCAGCAGGCCCCCACTCATGCCCCACTCATGTCCCCCTGCACTCCCACCCCCCAGCAGTGAGGGACACCTGCCAGCAGGCCCCCATTCGTGTCCCATCATGTCCCCCTGCACCCCCACCCACCAGCAGTGAGGGACACCTGCCAGCAGGCCTCCACTTATGTCCCCCTGCACCCCTACCCCCCAGCAGTGAGGGGCACCTGCCAGCAGGCCCCCACTCATGTCCCTCTGCACCCCCACCCCCCAGCAGTGAGGGGCCCCTGCCAGCAGGCCACCACTCATGTCCCACTCATGTCCCCCTGCACCCTCACCCCTAGCAATGAGGGGCACCTGCCAGCAGGCCCCCATTCATGTCCCACTCATGTCCCCCTGCACCCCCACCCCCAACAGTGAGGGACACCTGCCAGCAGGCCCCCACTCATGTCCCTCTGCACCCCACCCCCCAGCAGTGAGGGGCACCTGCCAGCAGGCCCCCTTTCATGTCCCCCTGCATCCCCACCCCCCAGCAGTGAGGGGCACCTGCCAGCAGGCCCTCACTCATGTCCCACTCATGTCCCCCTGTACCCCCACACCCCAGCAGTGAGGGGCACCTGCCAGCAGGCCCCCACTCATGTCCCCCTGCACCCCCACCCCCCAGCAGTGAGGGCACCTGCCAGCAAGCCCCCATGCATGTCCCCCTGCACCCCTACCCCCCAGCAATGAGGGGCACCTGCCAGCAGGCCCCCACTCATGTTCCTCTGCACCCCATCCCCCAGCAGTGAGGGGCACCTGCCAGCATGCCCCCACTCATGTGTCCCTGCACTCCCACCCCCAGCAGTGAGGGGCACCTGCCAGCAGGCCCCCACTCATGTCCCACTCATGTCCCCCTGCACTCCCACCCCCCAGCAGTGAGGGGCACCTGCCAGCAGGCCCCCACTCATGTCCCCCTGCACCCCACCCCCCAGCAGTGAGGGGCACCTGCCAGCAGGCCCCCACTCATGTCCCCCTGCACCCCCACCCCCCCAGCAGTGAGGGGCACCTGGCAGCAGGCCCCCACTCATGTCCCACTCATGTCCCCCTGCACCCCCACCCCCCCATCAGTGAGGGGCACCTGCCAGCAGGCCCCCACTCATACCCCACTCATGTCTCCCTGCACCCCCACCCCCCAGCAGTGAGGGGCACCTGCCAGCAGGCCCCCATTCATGTCCCACTTATGTCCCCCTGCACCGCCACCCCCCAGCAGTGAGGGGCACCTGCCAGCAGGCCCCCATTCATGTCCCACTCATGTCCCCCTGCACCCCCAACCCCCAGCAGTGATGGACACCTGCCAGCAGGCCCCCACTCATGTCCCCCTGCACCCCACCCCCCAGCAGTGAGGGGCACCTGCCAGCAGGCCCCCACTCATGTTCCCCTGCACCCCCATCCCCCAGCAGTGAGGGACACCTGCCAGCAGGCCCCCACTTATGTCCCCCTGCACCCCCACCCCCCAGCAGTGAGGGGCACCTGCCAGCAGGCCCCCACTCATGTCCCCCTGCACCCCCACCCCCCCCCGCAGTGAGGGGCCCCTGCCAGCGGGCCCCCACTCATGTCCCACTCATGTCCCCCTGCACCCCCACCCCTAGCAGTGAGGGGCACCTGCCAGCAGGCCCCCATTCATGTCCCACTCATGTCCCCCTGCACCCCCACCCCCCAGCAGTGAGGGACACCTGCCAGCAGGCCCCCTCTCATGTCCCTCTGCACCCCCACCCCCCAGCAGTGAGGGGCATCTGCCAGCAGGCCCCCTCTCATGTCCCCCTGCAACCCCACCCCCCAGCAGTGAGGGGCACCTGCCAGCAGGCCCTCCCTCATGTCCCACTCATGTCCCCCTGCACCTCCACACCCCAGCAGTGAGGGGCAACTGCCGGCAGCCCCCCACTCATGTCCCCCTGCACCCCCACCCCCCAGCAGTGAGGGGCACCTGCCAGCAAGCACCCACTCATGTCCCCCTGCACCTCACCCCCCAGCAGTGAGGGGCACCTGCCAGCAGGCCCCCACTCATGTTCCACTCATGTCCCCCTGCACTCCCACCCCCCAGCAGTGAGGGGTACCTGCCAGCAGGCCCCCACTCATGTCCCCCTGCACCCCACCCCCCAGCAGTGAGGGGCACCTGCCAGTAGGCCCCCACTCATGTCCCCCTGCACCCCACCCCCCAGCAGTGAGGGGCACCTGCCAGCAGGCCCCCACTCATGTCCCACTCATGACCCCCTGTACCCCCACCCCTCCATCAGTGAGGGGCACCTGCCAGCAGGCCCCCACTCATACCCCACTCATGTCCCCCTGCACCCCCACCCCCCAGCAGTGAGGGGCACCTGCCAGCAGGCCCCATTCATGTCCCACTTATGTCCCCCTGCACCGCCACCCCCCAGCAGTGAGGGGCACCTGCCAGCAGGCAACCACTCATGTCCCCCTGCACCCCCACCCCCCAGCAGTGAGGGGCCCCTGCCAGCAGGCCCCCACACATGTCCCCCTGCACCCCCACCCCCCAGCAGTGAGGGGCACCTGCCAGCAGGCCCCCACTCATGTCCCCCTGCACTCCCACCCCCCAGCAGTGAGAGGCACCTGCCAGCAGGCCCCCACTCATGTCCCACTCATGTCCCCCTGTACCCCCACCCCCCAGCAGTGAGGGGTGCCAGCCAGCAGGCCCCCACCCATGTCCCCCTGCACCCCCACCCCACAGCAGTGAGGGGCACCTGCCAGCAGGCCCCCATTCATGTCCCACTCATGTCCCCCTGCATCCCCACCCCCCACCCCCCAGCAGTGAGGGGCACCTGCCAGCAGGCCCCCATTCATGTCCCACTCATGTCCCCCTGCACCCCCACCCCCCAGCAGTGAGGGACACCTGCCAGAAGGCCCCCACTCATGTCCCTCTGCACCCCCACCCCCCAGCAGTGAGGGGCACCTGCCAGCAGGCCCCCACTCATGTCCCCCTGCATCCCCACCCCCCAGAAGTGAGGGGCACCTGCCAGCAGGCCTCACTCATGTTCCACTCATGTCCCCCTGCACCCCCACACCCCAGCAGTGAGGGGCACCTGCCAGCAGGCCCCCACTCATGTCCCCCTGCACCCCCACCCCCCAGCAGTGAGGGGCACCTGCCAGCAGGCCCCCACTCATGTCCCCCTGCACCCTCACCCCCCAGCAGTGAGGGGCACCTGCCAGCAAACCCCCACTCATGTCCCCCTGCACCCCCATCCCCCAGCAGTGAGGGGCACCTGCCAGCAGGCCCCCACTCATCTCCTCCTGCACCCCCACCCCCCAGCAGTGAGGGGCACCTGCCAGCAGGCCCCCACTCATGTCCCCCTGCACCCTCACCCCCCAGCAGTGAGGGGCACCTGCCAGCAGGCCCGCATTCATGTCCCATTCATGTCCCCCTGCACCCTCACCCCCCAGCAGTGAGGGGCACCTGCCAACAGGCCCATATTCATGTCCCCCTGCACCCCCACCCCCCAGCAGTGAGGGGCACCTGCCAGCAGTCCCCCATTAATGTCCCACTCATGTCCCCCTGCACCCCCACCCCCCAGCAGTGAGGGGCACCTGCCAGCAGGCCGCCACTCATGTCCCACTCATGTCCCCCTGCACCCCCACCCCCCAGCAATGAGGGACACCTGCCAGCAGGCCCCCACTCATGTCCCCCTGCACCCTCACCCCCCAGCAGTGAGGGGCACCTGCCAGCAAACCCCCACTCATGTCCCCCTGCACCCCCATCCCCCAGCAGTGAGGGGCACCTGCCAGCAGGCCCCCACTCATCTCCTCCTGCACCCCCACCCCCCAGCAGTGAGGGGCACCTGCCAGCAGGCCCCCACTCATGTCCCCCTGCACCCTCACCCCCCAGCAGTGAGGGGCACCTGCCAGCAGGCCCGCATTCATGTCCCATTCATGTCCCCCTGCACCCTCACCCCCCAGCAGTGAGGGGCACCTGCCAACAGGCCCATATTCATGTCCCCCTGCACCCCCACCCCCCAGCAGTGAGGGGCACCTGCCAGCAGTCCCCCATTAATGTCCCACTCATGTCCCCCTGCACCCCCACCCCCCAGCAGTGAGGGGCACCTGCCAGCAGGCCGCCACTCATGTCCCACTCATGTCCCCCTGCACCCCCACCCCCCAGCAATGAGGGACACCTGCCAGCAGGCCCCCACTCATGTCCCCCTGCACTACCATCCCCCAGCAGTGAGGGGCACCTGCCAGCAGGCCCCCACTCATGTCCCACTCATGTCCCCCTGCACCCCCACGCCCCAGCAGTGAGGGGCACCTGCCAGCAGGCTCCCACTCATGTTCCCCCTACATGACATAAAGATGCACAATCATGGGCCACTTCTACACCAAAATACCACAACACGCCACCCCAGTCTTGAGACGCAATGATTTCCCAATTCACCCCACACTGACATGCCTCTCAAGACACAAACCAAAAGTCAACTATGTACATAAACACATGTCTGTCACACATACACACTGGTTGGCATTGATTGCGTCCGACTCCCGACTGTGGCAGGGTTGTGTCCCCCACCAGCCTGGCCGCTGGGTCAGAGGCGGCTCCACAGGGTACCCAGGTGATACATGGGTGGGAAGATGGCTTGGAGGACGACTGGCGTGTAGGGTGTTCAGGTGAGGAGGGGTCGGAACAAGGTTCAGCAAATGGAGGAATCCAGCCCTGGTGACCAGTCCCAGTAGGTCAATGCGGTCAATGAGGCATTCGAGATGACGTGCAGTGTCTTCACGAAAACACTGCAGGTCACCTCGCATGCCCCGTTGACGCAATGCCATCCCACTCAGGACAGGCTCAACCCGGTCCCGGATAGCCACGTCCGCAGGGAGAGGAAGGCCAGTTGTTGTAAGCGGATCCCCTCCCTGAAAACGAGTCTGGACGTAGGCATCCCTGCTGGTGCGGGATGATGCAGTCACAGGATCGGGTACAGGATTACACACAGGCACCTCCGCAGTGGCCTGTGCTGCCTCCTGTCCCTGCCCTTGCACTGCACCACTAGCACCAGTGGAATCCCCACTCCAGACCTTGTGTGTGTCCCTTCCACGGCCTCCTCCTCCACCAAACCCCCCACCAACCTGGATGACTCCGTGCCATCTTCCTCCGTCGGACCCTGTGGTGTCTCAGCTGCCCCTTCTGCTGCCGAGGAGTCCACCTCCAACCTCCGCTTCTTGGACCTACCCTCGGCAGCTGCGGCCTGGGACACGGCACCAGACTCCTCACTCCCCGACAAAATGGCAACCTCGGAGGTGAGCCGGGCTTTGCGTCTCTGGCTGGTGGTGCGATCCCTGACGCTCTTCTCCACAGCACCCTCTCTCCGCCCTCTTCATCAGTTGACGCTGCAGACAGGGAGAGATAGAACACAGGCATCAGGGCACTGGACAACAGACTGATACACACATGACAGTTGTACATGAGTGTCAGTGTCAAACTTCAGACATGGCATCACACTCCCCAACACACATGTCATTTCAACTCACACATATGAGCAATTCAACCGCATTATTCCACCAGCCAGCACCATCCATACACAAACAACAGCATGAGGAGCCGAATGTGAGCCTGATGTCAAATGAAACACGGGGAGTGCACAACACATGCACACAGGCCACCACACTTACATGCATGTGTACATCTCCACCAACTGTCGCAGTGATGAGATCGCCATCCTTGTCACATCTGCCATTCAGCCTTCTGCATGTCAGTGTCACATGCATCCATCTTGCATCACAGTTGCACACTTGTCAAATGCACACACATGCACATGTACACAGTGCAGATACATGCAGCTGGAACCACCATCCATGTGTGACACCACCACCATGCCAATGCTCATACACAGTAATTCAAGCATGTGTGCTCCCACACCTGCATTTG
The DNA here is from genome assembly GCF_040938575.1 of Ambystoma mexicanum. Taxonomy (NCBI): domain Eukaryota; kingdom Metazoa; phylum Chordata; class Amphibia; order Caudata; family Ambystomatidae; genus Ambystoma; species Ambystoma mexicanum. The sequence goes on from NC_090922.1 coordinate 350,997,393, forward strand.
GCCTGCATGCTTACCAACCCATACACCATCCATCTGTCTCACACATCAGAGGACTCACATGTGTCAGCCTCACGCCCCTGTACATACACATCCATACATGGCCCTACAAAAACACATGTGCAACCTGCACAAAACACATGTGCAACCTGCACACTACTGGCACACCACAACACGCACAGCGTCCAATCAGTATGCATATACACTTACCGCTCGACTCCAGACGGGTCTGCCTCTCAAGGACCTGGACGTGGAGCGCTGGGCGTGTGCATTCCAGGACCCTCATTTGGTGGTCCGACAGGTGGCCCCGGCGCCCCTTGGCATCCGCTGCCTTCAAGAGGCGCTGGGCCTTGTCAAGGGTCCTGGACCTGAAGTCCTCCCTGCGCTTCCGGACATGTTTCATGTTGCGGACTGCCACCCCCTCCTCGTTGATGGCAGTCACGATGTCCATCCAGATTCTGGTTGCCAGTGGTGTCAGATGGTGTTGTGCCTGACATGGCAACCCCAGAGGCAGGTGTGGGTGGGCAACTGGGTCCTGGGGCTGGGCTGTGGAGCGATGGTATCCCAGTAGGGAGTCTTCAGTTCCAGCAGGGGTGGTCACAGCAACTGCACCCCTGGCTAACGTGCAGGCAGCAAATAGCAGGGCACATGGGCAGCAGGCAGTCAAGCAGCAGCAGATGGCAGGTAGGAGCATGCTCAGGGCTCTGGGGGGCAGGAAAATGGCCTTTTGAGCAGGAGCGTGGTCTTCCGTGTGTATTCGCGTGGCCAGCTTGATACGGAGTGATTTGGCACGTGAAAAAATTGCACGTCAGCGTGTAATTCGAGGAAAGGCCCTTAGCGCGTAAGCGCGTCAGTGACGGTAGGCGCGCAGGCGTTGCCCACAACACGGGTGCATAGTGAATCAGCACGTGAGAAAACTGCACATCACCGTGCTATTGGAGGAAAGGGCCTTAGCGCGTAAGCGCGTAAGTGACGTTTCACGTGTGGGCTGGCTTAAAAGGTACGAGTATCATGCTATTTCCTTGTACATGCTTTTTGTGGAGAGCGAGCGGGTGTATCTTGTACTTCTTGTGGGTTCACACGCGATTACTTCACAACGTTTCCAGTTCGTACTCCCTGTTTCCTCAGACTGCGTTCTTTTCTTCTTTTGGCGGGGGTGTTGCCTACGCGCACACATGCGTCTTTTTCACGTTCTTTTTCAAGTTCTTTTTCAAGGCAGATGGTGAGTCGCGCACATATTTTCCAACTGTGGTTGCCCCTGTGTGTCGCATACCCCTTCAGAGGTCATTGTAGGCTGCGTGTAACATGCGTATGCTTATTTATGTGTTTCTGGGTGCCACAGCGTAGTGCAGGTTTATTTTTCCACGCACGTGGTCTACCAGGGGTTGCGTGCACATGTGCTTTTGTTTTTGGGGTGCCTGTGCATTGCGTGACCTGTCAGCTTCCCCCAGGGGTCACATACATCCTTGCTAGAGCACTAGGGTACGAATTCCATCTAGTACCCTACCCCTTTCACCCCAATTGCCCAGGACAATTGCTTACTGCAACTCCCATACGCACAACAACATCAGTGCCATGGTTGGGACCCGACCGAACAGTAAGGGAGGCAAAGGTGGCCGACCTCCAAAAGGTGGGCACGGTGGGCACGGTAGGGGATGTGGCCAGGATTTGCAGGGTGCCCCTAGACCCCCGTGTGTGGAGGACCAATCAGGGACACCCATGCCCCCCCCATGGTTGTGGGAAACGTAGCTGACACATCCCAGCTCAGCCCTTGTTGAACCGGCCCATTTTGACACCTGAACCGGCACAGGATGACTCCCAGGCTGACTTCCAGGTCAGCAAGTCTAAGCCACGTGTGGCGGTGCAAGTTGCTGTCACCAGGCCATGTGGATCTGGGGCAGCAATGTCATCTGCTGCCCCAAGTAGGCAGGGTGGGGAGGCTGCAGGGACAGCTGCAGCTCTATCCACCCCAGCTCTGAGTCTCCCAGACGGGACAGTGTCAGTCCAGGTCCATCAAACCGACGTTGGCCCTGCCAACGTCACCCTGCAGCCAATGCCTGCACCAAGACATATGGTCATTGTGCATTCGCACACTTCTAGTACCGAGTCCACCTGCGCTTCTGCCCCTACTGACCAGAGCGGCATAAGCCACTCAGAATCCGCACCACCTTTGAAAAGGAAGAAGAAGGGTGCTCTGGCACTACAGGCTGAGACCCCAGACACGGCTACACACTCCGGCACGTCAAGGAAGCCTAGCTTTAATGACGCCGAACTTGATGCACTTGTGGCCTATGTGTCGACACATAGCCGCGAAATGGTGGTGACTGCAGGGTGCAAGACCACACCTGGTCAACGTAGGGAACAATGGCAGACCATCGCGGACCACATTAGTGCCCTTGGATTTGTGAGGCGCACAGCTGATGATTGCTACAAGCGGTGGAATGACCTGAAACACAGAGCAAAGAACAAGCTGGCCTCAAATCATGCCTCTACCCTGGTGACTGGCGGTGGGTCTCCATCAGAGGACAACCAACTCACTGAACATGAGTCTGTTGCTGGAACCTTCGTCACAGAGGAACAGATCTAGGGCGTGGGAGACCTACCAGATTACGACACATTGGCCCTCATTACGACCCTGGCGGAAAGTGACTGACCTGACCGCCATAGCGTAAATAGCGTTTCCGCCATCGCACGACGGAGCAAAGTGCGGCCAATTCCGACCCATCGGGCACGAGCACTACGCCATGGCGGAAGTGCAAAGTCCGCGATGGCGGAAATGTCCCCAAAACGCGCCTCACCGCCGTCGTACGGCGCCCTAGGTGCAATTCCGCCACCCATCTTAGCGGTCACCGTAATGAGCGGCAACCGGAAAGTACGGTGACCGTAAACATACGGAAACGGAAGTAAAAACATGGGCCCGGAACGGGAAACAGCACGCCGTACACCTATAAAATCAGAATTCCCACACAACCATTAAAAATACTACCCTGAGACACATCCCAACCCGTCATCCACCCCAGTGAAAGCAATAAAAATGGGAAAAGTAGCGAAAAAAGCGTGCGACCGCAAGCGGCAGGTCCACTTCTCCCGTGAGGAACTCACCGTGCTTACAGAGACCCTCCAGGAGAATGCTGCCGTCGTCTTCTCCACGCAAATGACCAGGACGGCACTTGCGAACAAGAAGGCCATATGGGCCCTGGTGGCACAGCGGGTAAGTGCGGTGGGGACCGCACCCCGCAACCCACAGCAATGCAGAAAGCGATGGGACGACCTGCGGATACGCGTACGGAGCATACTATCCGCCAATCGCAACATTTCCACAGCTACCGGGGGAGGATCGGAATCAACCATCAAGTTGACCCCCTGGGAAGAAATCTGTGCCTCCACCATTGGAATGGAGAGTATAGAGGGAGTCGGAGGGATGGAGAAAGGAGTGCAGACATCCGAAGAATCCGGTAGGTGGGCCAACTAATACAATGCCAAATCCACAATGTCCAATCATGTGAAGTACCATGTGTCCACATAGTGCAACAGTAACACATGTCCAGGAGAACGTCCACATACATTGGCCTGACAGCGCACTTTAAAACTCACATTAATTACATAAATAATTAAAAACCCTAAAAACACCCTCTACACGTGCAGCAGGCACACCCTAACTGCAGGCTGCAAAACAACTGCATCCTCAATCCACACAAAAATGAAACCACCTCCAAGGCCCCGACCCAAATCACCCTCAGGTACCACCCCAATGCATGTGATACATTGCCATTCCAATTTCAACAGACCCATGAATAACGCTCGCCCTCCTTTACTCCACCACAGGGTCTGATTCAAACGACGAGCTCCAGGACACCCCTACCAGCACACCTGCAAAGAGGGCCAAGACCAACGGCCAAAGACCCTCCACCTCAGCTGCACGCATCAAGACACGGCAGCAGCACAAATCAAGTGGCAGCACACAGGAGGGAACATCAACAGGCACCCCAGCAGCCAGCATGCCCACAACAGCACCACCACAGGTCCCCCCAATGGATGCCACAGAAGGCACTGCCTCTGGTGGCAGCAGCACCATAGGTGACACTCCATTAATGGCAGCATGCTCCGACACAGAAGACGGGGATGTCGAAGTAAGATCCATCCATGACCTGTCTCAATCCCCCTGTTTGTTTCATCCCGTACACCAGGAGGATACCACGCAGGGGCACCCACAAGACGACGACTGGCCATCCCCCACAAGCCCTGTGGCAAGGCAACATGAGGTGACCAGCCCCTCTGTGACATCACCGCAAATGGCCATGGCACAGCAGAGGCAACAGTCCCTCGACCAGGTGATCGTGCAACAGCAGCAACTGGCCACGCTCCTCAAGGACCATGCTGATGAATGTGGGGGTACTAAGGCAGCCATAGAAACATCAACTGAGACGCTTAGGGCAGAAATGGAGAGAAGCACCGAGAGCCTGAGAGTACAAATGGAGAGAAGCACCGAGAGCCTAAGGGGGGAACTGCATGCGACGTCCAAAGACGTATGTGCTAAACTTGCCGCTGTGCGCCGTGTGCTCACTGAGCTCTCACAAACCCTTAGGGACATGCATGGACGTGAGCAGGCAGAGACATCATCCGTTGCAAGTTCCGTCCAGGGCAGCCCCCAACGTAGATCTGGGAGGAACCTGCGCTCCACAGGCAGGGGTGCCCCTGATACCCGGAGAGGGGGCTTGCAATAGCGTCTGCCCACTGACAATGAGCATCTTTGGACACTGGTGTTCGGGGGGGAGGTAGGAGGGTGGAGGGGGTGTGTTGGGCTTACTTGGGTGGCGGGTCGATGGGGTGTGTAACATAATTTCACATATGCCATAAACATTTCACAATCATCCAATGAGATGTGTGGACATTGATCTTTGTGTACGAGGCCTTTATAGGCGTACAGTCCATATTGTGCATATTCCAGACACACACAGTGCCACAAGTCCCGTGTCCATGTATCAGCCACCAGGCGTGAGTGCTAGAAGCATGAATCTATGAGAATCTGACGAATGTCACGGCCCTCCTGTGCCTCGCGGACTCCTTGAGGTGCTGCCACATCCCCACCCTCATCATGACCATCTTCAGGTGCTTGCAGTTCTGCGTCAGGGGGCATGGGCACATTTCTACGTACGCACATGTTGTGTAGCATGACACATGCCATGACCATCTTTGCAACCTTCTCATGGCGGTACAGGAGTGCCCCGCCAGACCTGCTGAGGCAGCGGAAACGACCCTTCAGTAGGCCGAATGCCTGTTCTATGACTACACAGGTACGTGAGTGGGCATGGTTGTAGTCCTCCTCATGCTGGTTCTGTGGGTTCCGGAGTGGTGTAAGGAGCCATCTCTTCAGTGGATACCCGGCATCACCTGTATGTGGACAATAAAGGATGTTTGTGGAATGACATTGCTACGTACGCACCCCCCCCCTTCCTGCCAGGTCATTGCCGCATCACATACCCCACATTATCATGCATGAAATGAGACTCACCGAGTAGCCAGGATCTGTTCCCTGCGTGTCGCTCCATGTAGCGTGGTATTGTAGAGTTCCTCAAGACCATAGAATCATGGGTTGATCCAGGAAATCGGGCACAACAATGTGTAATGATCCTGTTGGAGTCACACACCATTTGTACATTAAGAGAATGAAATTGTTTTCGGTTGCGGTACTGGGCCTCCATGGCATGTGGGACGACCAATTCCACATGGGTGCAGTCGATGGCACCAATGCAACCCGGTATGCCGCCAAGTGCATGGAATCCCACTTTTGTGTTCGTAATTTCCTGCTCCGAGCGTGGTAGAGAGATGTAGTCGTCTGCGTGCTTCAGGAGGGCATCGAGCACTTGCAATAGTGTCCGTGACAACAGTGGCTGTGAAATGCCATGCAACTGTCCGACTGTGTGCTGGTAGGTGCCTGTGGCCAGGAAGTGGAGTACAGACACCACCTTCAGTAGGGGTGGGATGGCGGTTGGGCTATCTATCATGCTGACAAGGTCAGCCTGTGTCATGTCCACAATGGCGGTTATGGTGTCCCGGTACAAACGGTAGAGGGTGTGGATCTGCTCAGCAGTGAGGTTGAACGGATGAGCTCGGAGGCGTGGGATTGCGGGCTGCCTGTGTGGTGGTAGTGGCTGTGCTGGTGGGCCTTGCTGGCCCTGCCTTGCCCTCCTCCTCCTCCTGCGTCTCCTCTGTGCGGCCGGTTGTTGTAGTAGTTGGTGTTCGTCTTCTTCTTGAAGTTGGAGTACTTGCAGTGCTATCAGGTCCCCCAGGGCCAACATCGCTAGTCCTGCCGGTAGCATTTTGGAGTGGGTGTGGTTGTGGGAGGGGGTTGGGTGTGCAATTTATGTGTTTTCAGGCTGTATAGCCTCCAACTGTGGTGATTCATTCCACCTGTGCCAGCTGCAATCCCCTTTGGGCGAGCACCGTACCGAGGTTCACCGACAGGCGGGGCGTCCCATTTGTGAGTGAAGCCAGTTGCCATTTTCACACACTGCCGCACTACATGGATGATTTTGTGATTTCAAGCGGTCACAGATGCCTTTTCGACGTGATGTTGCAAATGAGGAATTCGAAGGACAGCGCTTTCGGTTTTCAGCTAGCGGCGAGGAGACGCCCACAGGTCTGACTGCAAATATAACGTTCTATTGTTTAATGTCCTTGGGACAGGGGCCATGGCGAGAATGCTATGATTGATATGAATAGTATGGGATGCGCAATAGCGTAGTGGACAAAAAGGCAGGACGTTCCCAAATACATGTTACTTCACAACACTAGAATTCCGGGCTGGAGAACAGTGGATTTTGCAGACTGCATTACGCACAGACTCAATGGAAGTTTCAAATGTGATGTGAGTAAATAATCAGGCGTTTTCATACCGGGATGAGGGAATGATGTATGGATGCATGGACAGATGATTTGATGGAGAGTTTGCCATGTACAGGGCTTTTTGGAATCTATCCACCTCCCCTGCGCTATGTCATGCAGAGGCGCTATGTCATGCAGAGCTGCCATAGTGGGACCATCGTCTTTCTGCCCTTGTTGAACCCTCCCTGTCTCGACGCGCCTTCAGGCACTTGTGTCTATGCACGTTACTAATCCCATCTAATGGATTCTGTCTTCACAGACGCATGCACACAAACACTCGTTTGTAATGGTGTTTTCACCTCGATTTTTATGGTTGTGATTCGCAAGTGATTTTTGGGTGGGTATAATCCTTTTGAGTGGGCTAGCATGCATATGGCTGTAGATTTAGTGTGATCATTGAAGTGAGTTATACAAATGTAGTTCTGATAGCCATACTATTCTTTTTCATTTCATTTGGGTGACAGGTATCTCCTCCCCTTTTGCCGCTGCCATCTGTACGCCACTCCTGCAGATGGCTTTTACTCCCGACACCTGCTGCTTCGTGTCAATCAGTGGAGCACCATTACGATCTTATGGGACGATCGCCAATGGGCCACATGCCCTTACGCAGTGCTAGTGGCTAGGAGCAACATATCGTCCTTTCTGCTGGACTAGTGCCTACCTAATGGGACGGCCCTGCGGTTCTAGGCGCTTCCGTGTTGCCTTTTTGGACGTGAATGTAGCCCCTGTGTACCATGATGGAACAGGGCGTCACACAAGCAGAAGCTGGTCATTTATTGCGGATGCAGCCCACAATACTGGAATGTATTTTGGAGTTCATGTCCTAATGGCTGTATGGCCCTTGGTGGTTTTGTGGTGCATTAAATTTCTATTCTGTTTTTGTTTGTCTCATTTTTCTGCTCATGTTGCTGTACTTGGACCTTCACATGCCTGTGCTGCATCAGTGCGGCAATGGTGCCATGGCAGATATGGATGCCCACTCACAAGGCACTTGGAGCCCCTGGATTCATTTGTTAGTTGGCATGCATGGGTGACTTGTACATTTCACTGGTTGCATTGTGTGACTTCATTGCACCTACGAGGAGTTGTGCAATGTGGCCAGGGAGTGGTGTACAGGCACTCAGTAGGGCCGTTTACGGTTGATTCGCGATGCCGTACTTCTCACCATGGCGGAATGGTACTTTCCGCCATGCTTGATGGCGTTAGGTACATGTCCGCTTGGGTCGGAATTCGCGTACCGTTGCGCCATGGTGGTAATTACGGTTTGGCATGGCGCGCGTGCGCGTACTTGGTGCAGTTAGCGTTGGCGTTCACTGCGGTGTCGCTAATGGCATCGTACTTTACGGTGACGGGTCATAATCGCACCGAGCGCTATTCGATGGCGGTATTGCATTTCCGCCATCGTTTTTCGATTTCCGCCAGGGTCGTAATGAGGGCCATTGTCTGGTGAGTGCCCATGCATGTGTGTGTAATACATGTGTATGTTGTTTGGGTGACAGGTTCTGATTGAGTGCCAGATGAGGGTGTGTACTCCTGAGTGATATGGGTCACCCATGTGCTTCCTCCAAAACATTCACCGGCCTTGGATTTGGGTATGACAGTATCCCTTCTGCCCACAGTAGCCAATTAGCACCACATTACTTCAGTTGCCCTTGAACTGTCATCTTGCTACAACATTGTTCTGAATTTTTCAGTGTTCATTCAGGCTGATTGCTTCAATTCTCCCATTTTTGCAACACAATTTTCAGCCCTAATGCCACAAAAATGTGACATGCTTCTGTCATTGATTACCACCCACATTGGCCCACATTTGTTGCCTTGTTATGTGAATGATTAGACCATTCAGGCTGATTGAGTATTGGCCTGCTCACATTCATTTTTGGGGCCTGTTTGAATGTGGAACATGTTACTTGTTTCCTGTCATGTTGAAGTGACCAACCATTGATGTGTACATCTGCCTGCAATCACTGTATTATTGTACACTGGATGTGTTGCAGTGTGTGGCACATGCGTATTTTGTCACACTATTTAGCATTTTTCATCTCAGCATGTCCATCTCACATGGATGGGTGACAGTACTCATTCACTGACATATGGCTGCACTTGTCAAATGTACCATGGCTAGGCTACATGCCATCTGTGTGCTGGCATGTGTCAAGTATGTGTATTGGACATGCCACTCACAGGCTAATGTGTGATGCCAGTGCTGCCCAGCATGCAGCAAATGTGTTGCTTTTTCATCTTGGTGTCCTCAGTGTCTGCTTTTTTCCTCCCCTTCCAACTCATTGACAGTGCATGCATGCCAGGGTTATTGTCATGTGGGACATGTGTAAATCATGTACTGGATCTCTGGCTTGTCAGGCCTATGTGTGTGCTATGGTGCTCATGCCTGTTTCCATTTGCTTTCTTTCATGTTTTTGCAGGTGATGACGCACTTGATGCTGTTGAGGTTGAGGAGATGGTGCAGACCCAGGAGGAATCTCAGGCATGACCGGGCACCAGTGGAGGACGTGGTGTGGTGGTGGGTGAAAACCCAATCTTATTGCAGACCATACTGTCCAGGGGTGTCTCTGGTTGCACCTCCCCAGACCTCTATGATTCAGGTGCTGAATCGGATGATGAAACTTATGTGCTTTCGCAGGTGAGTGTTTCTGGCAGGGATTCTGTTCTGTCCAACCCACATGCACCAGGGGTAGAACCCTCTATGGGGATATCAGTGTTGGTAAGTCCGCCTTTGGTGGTTACGGATGCAGGGTCACACTCCACAACATCTGATCCTGTTCCTGGGCCAGCAGATCAGAGGGGGAATGCAGTCCTGCAGCCTCAGGCAGTGCCGGCACAGCAAGGTGCAGATCGCCATGCCCCAAACAGGTGTGGTGCCCGCCGATGCGGTGGCCGTGCGCCACCAGGCAATACTGTATGGGAAAACTCCATGCACGGTTTAGCAGCCCAACAGGGAGCATCAGTTGAAATGATGGCTCAGGCAATGGAGAGGGTGGCCACTTCCATTCTCCCCCCTGAAAGGCAGATGGAGCAACAACAGCAGGCAACAGACTCCATTTGCCAATCACACAGGGAAGACATGTTGGTGTCCAACAGGGACCGACGGGTGGCACTGGAGACTCTGCGGGAAGCCATTTCTGTAGAGTCACAGGGCCACAGGGAAGCTCTGAGGTTAGAGCTCCAGTTCCTCAGGCAGACTCTAAGTGAACTTGATGCTTCCCGAAATTTGAGGTCAGAACAGCAGCTGGAGCAGCTCACACGTTCGTTCTCAGCTGAGCTGCAGGCAACTCGGGAGGAGATCCTGGCATCACGCGAGGCCATGCACGCAGAAATGCAGGCAACCCGTGAGGTGCTGCATGGGGATCTCCACACTATCATCCTCCAGAATCAGACCTTCAACACCTGCATGCTTGCTGCCATGGAGGACCATACCAGGGCTTTGCGTGGGCTGCCTCCCATAGCACCACCACCTCCTGATGCAGAAGCAGAAGGTGAAGAGAGCAACAGCAGCAGTTCTCCCACAATAGCGTAGCCGTGCAGGCCATGAGCCCATGCAGGTTTTTTTTTTTCCGCAACATCCACGCAGGTGGGTGTTGGTGTGCACCCTGTCCTCAAACCTCCTGGGTGCCCCCTCTTCCCGGCCCCCACATGGCCATTTTTGATTATTTTTTTTTTATTATTTTTTTTACAGTGTGTTGCCTTTTGTGGCTCCCGTGGGCATCCACTGTGTATTCCAGCTGGGCACATGCAGTCTTGTCCTGTGTTTGGGTTAGATGCTTGGGTTCCTCACACACACACCCCTCCTGCTTCCCTTTCCATGAGCTTGCAAAGGGTGTGACCAAGTGACAGTGACTTACACAGTGACATTGGGCTCCCATGTGCTGTGTGGGCAGTCTGTAGTCAAAACTGTGTGTACATCCCTAGTGGGGATTGTTGTTGTATTGAACACTGTATGGTGTATTGATATGTGCTTGTGCATCCATGTATTCCTCCTTATTCACAGGTACCTTCTTCAAGTCTTCACAAGGCCGTCTCCTTTGCGGATGCAGTTCATGTTGTATGCAGTACACTGACACATTTGCCTGACGTCAACACTCTGCAATTGGAAGGGGTGGATGTGCTGGCTTATTCAGGTTGTAAAACTTGCACTACTTTGATTTTGTACTGTCATATTTTGGCAATGTTTCATCCTGTGTTGCTGTATTGTGTTGCTGGTAAGTATTTGGTCATGTGTGCTGTTTGTTATTGATTACTGGGAGCATATTGTCTGTGGCCTGTTTCCATTTGGGACAGTGCACTTTGTGACACTTGTGTCATGTGTTGTGCATTCCTTTGTTTACTTTCACATTGCATGACATGCCATGGTGTGTTGTGTAGCGGAGATGGGGAGGGGTTGGGTGACATGGCGCTGTTTTCATGTTCTATTTTGCAAGGGGGTAGTCATTCATGCAGCATAAATGTGTGTCTTTTTGTGACACAGCATTGGTTGTCTTTAGGTAGGTAGGGATGCACACAATGTAACACTTCCATGTGACCAATCTCAGGCTGGTATGGTTGTGACAGTTGACTGTCCCTTATGTCATCATCATTGATTGTCAGCTGGTATGTACCAGGGCTGTGTGCACTCCACAGGTGATTTTAGGTGAAGTAATTAGCCACCAGCTTGGTACGGGCTGCCTCACCACGTGCCCTTTCCCCTCCCATGCGCAGCGGCCGTGCATGTGGTTGGGGGTGTGGGGGCACCACCATGTCCACCGGCAGGCCCCGGTGGATTGCAACATTGTGCAGGACACATGCTGCCACTATGATCCTGCACACTATTGGGGGCGCGTATAGCAGCTGCCACCAGAGCGGTCAAGGGAGCGAAAGCGTGACTTGAGCACTCCGAATGTGTGCTCCGCGGGTTGCAATATGGGCTGTGTTGTATCTTACCTCGGGTGGTGTGGTGTGGTTCCGAATTGGCATCATCAGGTGGGTGCTCAGAGGGTAGGCACTGTCCCCTCGGGAGGTGATGATGGGTGTCCCTGCGGACTGATGGGCGTGCAGTCATGATGGCCAACACCTGGTGTAGGCAGCGTGACTGCGTGGCCTGTGACACCCCCCCACTATGGCACTTGTCCGCTGAAATGACCCAGTGGCCAAGAAGTGCAGTACATTGAGCACCTTTTCCAAGGGGCTCAGTGCTTGGGAGCACAGGGTGGGTGATGTGAGGTCATCCTCCCACTCACTCACCAGGTTGAATATTATGTGAGGTGGAAACTGTACCTCCCATACACCTGGTCATCAGGCATCCCAAAAAGGCTGGTCCTGGGTGTAAAAATGCTGGCCCTGACTATCCTCCTCCTCCTGCGGTGTCCCACGACCACTGCTGCGAGGAACGGTATATTCATCGTAGCGTCTGAGCTTGTTTGTTGTTTGTGCACACTTTTATGCTGCGCGTGTCCGCGTACGCCTGCTTCCTGCTGGCGTATGTGTTTCCGGATTAGCACGTCTTTTTTGGCGCACGCGTTTCCCCTGTTCGATTCCATGAATACGTGTTGTAGGCGCGCATTTGCCTCCTGTACTTCCCCCGTAATGCCCACATTTTCACGCGTTGTTCCCCATTCCGCGTGGTACGCCCTGTGTTACGCCTACTTTTGTTGTGTGTGCCGCGTTATGTGCACTTTCGCTGTGCGCATAGCGCACGCCGTTTGATGATGTGTGCGCCCGCGTGCGCCACGCACGATTTTGGCGCACATCCCAATATTTACATGAATCGATGTGCACGGCTTTCGCACGCTTGCACTGCAATTTTTGCACTTGCGCTGCAATTCGCACGCTTTTGCACGCTTGCGCTGAGATTTTTGGCACACATTAATTCCATGAATCGGCCTGAAAGTTTTTTGCTTCTGTTTTGTATCGACTTATTTGTGTATTTTGTCCTCTTGATGGGCTCAATAGCCAATCAGATTCCTCAGAACATGGGCTGTACCTACTGATAAAAACTCTCCTTTGGAAACAACTTGAAAAGTCCACTGCACCTTATGATTTTTTAAACGTATCTTGCCACAGTGAAGGGTTTCTGTTGATTTTTTCAAACGCCCAGGATAGCTAATGGGCCGGAACAAGATGGAGCAGAGCTCCCGCAAAGTTGGCCTTGATTGAGCGCTGACAGAGCGCTGTGTCCCAAAGCCGAGCTCCCGCAGATGACACTTGACTTACATACAGTGGCGTCACTAGAAATCAGTATTAGGGTGGGAGACCAGGGGGGCAAAAAAACAACATGGTGCGACGGGGTGGTGGCACTATATTTTATCAATCTGGTTAAAAACTTATCATTAAGTATGTTCAGAGTAGCTTTAATGCAATAAAGGTTTTGCATTGTTGGGTGTCCTGACCCACGTTTAAGCTATCATGCCACAACATTTGGTGCTGTGGGCCTAGAAAATTCAAGATGGCGGAAAACCCACATGTGCGCCGAAATCCAGGAAAGCTGCGCAGTTTGTGCGCACACTAAAATGGTTGCCTCACTTGCCACCCACCAGTGCGAGAATGAAAGGCTGGGTTGCCATGAGGGAAATGGGTTGCCAAAGGAAAAACAGTAGCGCCGGTTAGCTTCAAAGCGCTTTAAAACCACCATTGGACTACCCGCACAGTAGTCTGAAACCATTGGGAATGGCAATGCTGATTGCCAAATGCAACCTAGAATTGTGGGGAATTCATTTTCTTAAATCCCAAAAATGGGTGCAGTACCAGTACTCACCACTATCCAAAAGCCGGCAGTTTAAAACCACCCTGTGTTTCTCTGAAGGCAGGCTCAAACTGTCTATTTTAAACATTGCAACACATCTAAAAACTCACTGGACACCAGCAGACATTTGGTAGAATGGAGTGTTGTGTGCCTACAAAATCTGGGAAATGAAGAGCCCAAAACAATGCTTATAACAAAACTGCTATGGAGTCAGCAGTTTAAGTTGCACTGGATTTAAAGACACTAAAATCGAAAATGTTTAGATTAAATGAGTGAGCTATGTTTGGTGTCACATGCCTTTGTAACTGTTTAAATGTCATAGTTTTAAACTTAGAATCAGCCTTCTAGCTGCATATGTAAAAATGTTTAGTTTTATTTGAATGCAGAAACTGGGGAACAAAAAGTGACATTTTATCTGAAACCCGGCTTAAGGAACTGAATTCTGCCTGGCAACTACCCCCATCAGGAGGGAAACTTGAGTCACCACTGTGTTCCCAGGCCAACCTTCCTTTTGCTGCCCACACTAAGGATATGCCATCTATCTGATAATTGAATTATCTGTGCTCTGCAGGAGAGTGAACAAAGCCCTCTTCACTCAGGCAAAGGTTTTTATTACCGCAGTCGTAAAATGTAGCTTCCTCTTGGCAAGAGCTGGGAGGGGCACTGCCTGTGAGAGCAAGCTGGCTTGGCAGAAACTGGAAAGACTGGTTTCTATACCATGTGACCTGGGAAACCACACCCCTTTGGAGCCAGAACATAACTTTAAAAAGATGAATAACTCATAGAGCGGACATGTGAAAATTTTATAAATGATACCATAATTCTTGTGATTTTTCTGCCCACATTTTAAGAGGTTTTTCGACCCGGTGGCATGTTCAGGGGGGTGTCAGCGGAAAAGTGGATATTACTCTAAATGTATGCATGTTAAAAATCTGAAACTTCATCAGTTAATGTCCCTACTCCCTGCACACATGTATGTAAAGTTGGGTCAATGTCAGAAATTGCAAAATCAGTTAAAAAGTGAAATATGTGCCATTTCTGAATGCAAGCTCCCAGGAAGAGCAGAGTTTGAACAGGGTATACCTCCTGTAATGCATGATGGGTGCATATGATTTTAAAACAATATGTACCTCTGCAAATATGTATTTGTTTCAAATCTAGATTTGTGTGTAAGTTGACAGGAGGAGTGGACTTTCGGCAGGCTGTAACATGACATCACTCTGACTCACAGTTCATTCCCCAATCAAATGATAAATGGAAGTTTGACCAATTAGAAGCTGAGAGAGAGGTAGGGTCAGTGATGCTAGAACACATCCACATTCTAAACACATAAAAGCAGACAGACAGGACAGATAGGGACTTTCCAAATCCATCTGCAGCGGGACGCTCTGCCGGAAAAATCCATACTTACCTCCATACAACATCCAGAGATCCAGACTTCAAATTCATCAATCTATCCAGAACTAAGAGACCAGACCAGAGAGAAAGCAGTGCTGTACTAAGAGACCAGACCAAAGAGAAAGCAGTGCTGTACCCAGAGAGACCCAGACCAGCAGAGAGAGTGACCAGAGCCCAGTCTAAAACCCTGACCAGATCCGTGATGAGGCCCATTTAATTCAAGAATATAGTGTGAGTACCCAGCAGAACTGTGTAGAACCAATCTCTTAGTTTAAATTCATCTAATTTAATCTATTTAACCTAAGTAGAACTGCCTCCTAGCTGTCACCTGTCATTTCTAGTTGCAAGCTGCACTTGTCATTTTGAGCTTTTGAAATTTGCAAACCCAAAAACGACCTTTATTAAATCGCTCATATCTCCGCGACCGTTTGGGCTAGAGACTTGCAGTAACTTTCCTCTGATAGCTTAGAATCGTAGCTTTGAATCGCACCAAGAACCGCATTCCTACCCCTTATAGTTTTACCGCAATCGCGGAACACGCATCCGCGAATTTTACCGCGATTTGCAATTTCTTCACATGTAAAAACTGCTGCTGTTTGCTTTCCATTTGCCAGAAATTCGTTTAACCTGCTAACTATCCCTGCATCATTGCTAGTGTGAGCCTGGACTAATATTAACTAGATACCACTCACCCTGAACCTCTGTAAGGGAATTAAAAGCGTTTAGCATATTTTTTTAATTCATTTCCAGCACATATCAAAGCAATTTGGGCCTGTGATTTCAAAACTCCTATCTGTTTTCTGTTGTCTAAGCTTGCTGGATTGAACTGATTACATTGATTGCATTTTTGAGAACTGCGTGCTTTCCTCCCATTCCCTTGCATTGCATAAAGAGGGGGGGAGGGAATTGCCAGAGAAAAGTGATTACATTGTTTTGTTGAAATCATATTGAGTATTTCTATACTGCATTTCATTCATTCAACCTTGCATCCATTTGAACTCTATAAAGCATTTTGTACCACTTTCTTCTTTTGTTCCTATTTACCAGTGTGCTACCTTATCCATTTCATGTCAACTCATTAGTGATTATAAGAAGTGTGCTAGTGCCAGATTCTCCGTTGTTAATCTTTATCATATCAGATTAAGTGTGCTATTCAATTATTAATTTATTATAAAGCGTGATATATATATATCTATTTTAAATTATCAAATAAACCTTTTAAACTTGCAAAACAGAACTACTTCTTGGCTCAGTGGGGTCAGGGGGATTCCAAGAGAGGGGTGTTATACAGGGGTAGTCATCCAGAACGCATGAACTGGACCTAAAGATATATCAATAAGGGTTTTCATTCAGTATTCTAGACTAGGCGTTAACTTAGCTGTAGTGCTGAATTGAATCCCCTTATAGCATCAAGTTAATATACATCCTAAAAAAGTCAACTCATGTTCAACATTTTCAAAAATGTCCCTGCAGTCAGCAAAGGCTGCATTCTTTTACTTCAAGAAGACATCACTCCCAGAACAGCTTCAAATAATGTGTAGTTCGAGGTGGTATTTAGCAGAAGGGACATCACTTCAGGCTCAGCTTTAAATAATAGCTAGTAATAAATAGTCAGTTTACCAGAAGAGCTATCACTCTTACCTCAGTTTCAAATGATAGCCAAGGACAATCTGTTTAACAGATGAAATATAAAGGTCATCAAGTACAGGGGGGAAGTAAGCAACTGCTACCTTGGTTCTTTAGCAATTGTTGCAGGAATCTGACTTTGCCCCCGTAGAATTGTTTACAGTTTTCAGTTTCTGGATGTACACTCCAGTGGTGGCTGATACATTTTTTAATAATATGCCCGTGTGAAGGAGCGTAGCGAGGGAGCCTGAACCAATTAAAAGGTATTGGGGGTGGGCTTCACCCCCAGATCATTAAAAAAATAATAATGGCTTAAAATGGTGCAAACATTGGGGAAAATGCCAAACAGTTTGCAATTAGTTTTGTATGGTAACACATGAAAAGATCCATTAGATGGAAGTCACCAACAGTGCAGAGGAGCATTTTGCCGACACATTTTCAAGTTGCTTTTGCCCACAATATACATGTTCACGCTTGCTGCACCCATATATTTCTATGCTAGGTGGACCAATATATGCTAGTATTCCCATTTAAGCACATATTCTTATTTGCGTTACGCATACTGCCAGTAACGGTACTATAAGAAATCATGTCAACCCTTGTTCTGACAAAATATGGCAGCATCCCCACGTAAGAACATACTCCAGTTGGCTTTCCCATTAAAAATGCCCTGCCACAGTATGAAACTATGTCCAAACTGGCTGCATTAAAATGCCATTCTATGTATGTAATAAAACTTATCATGCTTGTTTTATCAAAGATACCCAATACATAATGGGCCTCATTACAACCTTGGTGCTAAGTGCACCAACTTTACCACCATGGTGTAAACTCTGTTTACACCATGGTGGATGGCGGATTTACCGCCCCATTCCAATGTGAGTGGGGCGGTAAATCCCCATTTCCCATTTTCCCTTCCCCATTCCCATTTTTGCCCCATAGGGCATAATGCGAGTGGGGAAGGCGCTAATTACGCCGCCGTAAATTACGGCGGCGTAATTAGCACCATGGCAGGTTAGCGCCATGGATTTTAACGCCTGCTAAAAGCAGGCGTTAAAATCAGAATCAGGCGTTAAGGGTTAACGGTGGCGTTAACCCTTAACGCCTGAGTTGTAATGAGGCCCAATGTCATGTGACAGTAAAAAAATGGCTAGACTGGCTGCACCAAAATGGCAGACTAGCCACATAGTAACACTTATCATGCTTGTGTTTATCAAATATGCCCAATACAAAATATGCCACAGTAAGAAATGGCTAGACTGGTTGCACCAAAATGCCAGTCTAGCCACATAATACCACTTACCATGCTTGCTTTATCAAAGATGCACAGTACAAATGTAATACCATAATAACAAATGGCTAGACTGGCTGCATCAATATGCCAGTCTAGCCAAGTAATAACACTTATCTTGCTTACTTTATCAAAAAAGCCCAATACAAAATATCATCCCACAGAAAGAAATGGTTAGACTGGGTGCCTTAAAATGCAAGTCTAGCTACATAATAGCACTTACCATGCTTGCTTTATCATAGATACCCAGTAAAAAATGCCATGTCTGCTCTCTGGGTCCCCAGCGCCTTGCGCACACACAATATGATTATGTGTGTGTGCGAGGTGCTGGGGGGCCCAAGGAGAAGGCATGTTTTTTTTTACTAGGCATCTATCATAGACGACCAGTAAAAAAATGTCCATGCTTGCCCCCCTGCCCCTCCCCAGTGTCTCGCACGGTGAGCTGATTTTAGCTGATGCACAACTCCCCTCATGCCAGAATAAGCTCCATGTCCCAGGACAAACACAAGCACACACACATACACACAACCATCACATTCAGCATGAAGTATGCAGTTGCTCCATCACATGCTCACTGTTCATCATACACACACCCATTATCCACAACACAAGCATATTCACATACATACACATATTTAAATTAACATATCTTCTGCTCTTGGTCCTGATGTGCCCTCCCAGTGCTCCAGCAGGTTGAGTGACTGTTGCTAAAATGTTATATATTTATAACTGGCTGAAAAGCTTATGACATTGTGTAAGTCTTTTTTTTAAACAAGTGTTACAAGAAATGTGTTCGGCTAGGTATGGCATTTATAAGGCACCTGTACACAAGTGGGGTGGGTTTTGGTGGTAGTTTGCTTATATTCTGAGTGGGGAGTGTGAGGGAATTTCTGCCCCCATGCTGAAAATCAGAAGCTGGCACCCATGAACACACAGCGGTCAGCACAATAGTATCATTTGTCGTGATTAAGCAGGTTGACAGGCATATAACAGCTTTAGAAATAGATGCTGTGATAAAACAGAAAGGGACACAAAAATCACTGGGTATTTGTGTGGTAGTCTGTCAACAAAAGAAACACATTTTAAACAATACTAGTGAATGTAAGTCTAAACACATTTTAAACAATACTAGTGAATGTAAGTTTAAGAGCATGTTTCGGTTTGCAAACGTCTTTTTTTTTCTAGACACGTGTAAGATGCACATTTGAAAACCAATAGTGTGCCCAGCATGTAGAAAGCCTGATTTTAACAGTGATGCCCCCACCCCAGTAATGTTCATGGCCCATTGATTTCTGTTGTGTCCTTTTTAGGCCAGAAGAAAAAAGTCAGGCTAGGCAAATAAAACCTGCAAACATGCGAATGACGGCTGTGCGGAGGAGCACCTTTAAGGCTCTTGGAAAGAGCTCTTTGTCTGAGGGGGGAGGGGTGCTGGCCACTAATAAGGGGGGCAATGCAGCCAATAGGGGGCAATTGCCCCCCTATACCTCCCTCTAGGGACGCCTATGCTCACATACTAATTAGCAGCTGTCCCAATTGGTATGTATGTCTTGAAAATTGCAGAGTTTTTTTGGCTAGGCTGAATATTGGGTGTTATGAAAAGAGCAGAGTCCAATTTCCATTACTGGCTCAAAAGGGTCTCTTGCTATCAGATATATTTAACTTTTTAAATTATGGGCATTCTTATGCTCCCATAATGCTCTTTGCTTTTGTGCAAATGGCCAGGCTTGGGTTCTATGAAAAGTGTGGTCTGGCCTGGGGCCACTCCCCTCCTGCTCCTCGTTCCCACTACCCCACCCCAGGAGGAGAGGGTTTACACAGTACATTTTTTCAATTTCCAGCATGCTCGGTTCAGTCCAAGCCGCTGCTGCTCTGTGATGGAAATAGAAATGGAACTCTTAGTTTTTTGAAAGAGCTCCTTTCCTTTTTTTCACTGTGGGGCATTTCTTTCACACTGGAAAACTTGTCCAGCTTCGATTCTGTTATGTGAGGAACGAAAACAAATGTGAAATTGACTCACGCGATCATTAGGCCCGGGATCAAATAACAACAATACCCGTGGCTGTGGGCCGTGCCATCTGGTAATGGCGCCAAAGCCCCCTACCGCTTAAAAATTCTTGATTTACGTAAGCCTATAAACTTGGTCTGGCAAGCCTTCATCAGAGAAAGCAGCCTGCAGGCATCTGTATTATTGGTTAATTATTTATTTAAAAAACACATGGATATAAATAGTGTACATTGTTATTTTAAGTGTCATCATATTCTACCAATGTGGGTATGAGAACAAGATAAAATAATATACAAAATGTTCACAAAGTCATTAAAAAAGAGCATTAAAAAACAGATGTTTTAAATGAACATTTGATGGGCATTCACTTACATAAATATGGAATAAACAACCGTAATCGAGTAATACAGTTTCCAAACAGGCTCGATGGTCATAACTTTCCCATGATAAAAATAAATTAGGTACTGTATAAACTGGTTGCAGAATTCCACCAGTACGACTCAAACAGGTCAGCTGGCAGGAAATAACGTTAAAGGGGAATCCATCGCAGGGCGCTGTGCTGGTTCTTGAAGCTTAAGATCTGAAAAGCGATTAGAACATCTTGGAGCAGATAAAAGAGTCTTCAAAGCATCCACTGTAGACTTTGCACTGATCAGAAAAATATTTTGGATTTCCGACACCCTGATAAAACCACTTTCTGGGCATCTACATTTGAATGACCAGAAAAAAAAAGACAAGAGTGCAGAGGGTAATGTGTGCCTTGTGACAGCAACCTGCGTGGCGCCTGCAGAGAGTGCAGTACTTGCGACTGACAGACCAGCCTGGTCAGCTTACTCATAAGCAAACCAAAAGCAATGAATAATAACACATCTTAGAAGAATATACTTGGAACGATTTAAAAGAGTGAGCTTTAGGGGCACACTGGGCGAACACACTCATCCACACCACACATCTATCCTGGCACACATTCTCCAAATCCCCATTAACACCGTTTGCACTTCTCCCTTGCATCATACGCACTCTTAAAGGCATGGTCTAGTAAAACATTTTATTGTCCCAACGGGTCGGCCATGTTTTTTTAAGCCTAAGTGGCCCGATTTTAGAAAACTTTCCTATGGACCTTACCCGAGTTTTCGTCCATTAAACGCACGCGAAAACAAACACCAGGGAGCCGCCATTTTCTGATAATCCTATCTTTTCCCTGATCGCCCTGGCGGACCTGCTTTTGCGGCACTAAATCAATTCCCCCGCCCCTGAGCCTGTCATCAGCAGACTCGTACCGCCCATTTCCCAACGCCAAAGCACGTCTTGTGTCAACATTCGCTGCGCTTCAGCTAATGACGTGTCGCCATGGAAATGGCAGGACGACTCTCTCCTCAATAAGTATAAACAGACCGTTTCACAACACACAGCAGCAGATTTTAGATTCCATTCCTCTCTCTGTGTTACTTTGAGTATTCTGTGACTCGTTTCAGTGCTCTGGTCAGCTACCTTCGCCGATTGTAGCCCGTGTGAACAGATATCAGTACCACCGCTATAAATTATTTTAGTTTGTTTAACACACAGTGGCTACAATAATGCCCTACATGTACGAGCCCGAGTATACTGAGGAAGAACTACTGGAAAGGGAAGCATGCGAAAACGATGGGGATTCGGACAGCAGTTGGCAGGACGAATCAACAGATGAAGAGCCTGGGCCTAGTCGAATGGACGGCGTCTCCACCTGGTGCACATGCAATCAGTGCGAGCTAATGCCAACTAAGGACGAGAACTGCTGCTGCCGAGAAAACTCGGGATGCCTGGCCTACATTTCGGAAGGCGAGCCACGACCGCAATGCATCACCGAGCTGCCAGACTTCAGGGCAGCCTGCCTCACACGGGCTGTGTTGAGAATAATGATGGTGCTTATGCACGAACTTCGAGCAACTGTTCGTCCTCGTAATCCGAGTAACGAGTAAGTATACTCTGCTTGTCATGCCACTCCTATTTCATGTTCTTCTACTATATCCAAAATTACATCTACATATCATTGTAACGCATGTAAGTCATTCAATAGTGTGCATTGTCTAGATAGCATTTGTCCGTGTAAAATGCCATTAGTTACAAGAATTGTCATTGACAACAAACGTTTATTAAACTTATCTGGGTCATTTAAAAACAGTTTGTTTCATTCCTTTTCACAGGTGGTACAGGCTGGTGGCCTATCGTTCCTTTACATGGTGGCATCACGGGAGGCTTGGACACCGCGTTCGAAGAGTGATACCCGCCTGTGCCGTTCGTGCCATTAGAGAAACGTTCCCGAGTGACAGCGGTCAGTACAGGGGATTTTCTCTCGCTGTGCTGCAACCTGACCTGTATAATCATTAAAGTCTTGTATTTTTGTTTCATGAAAATAAGATACAAAATAAAACACCACATATATTTTAACAACGTTTGTCTCGATTTTTTAAATGAATCAAGTGTGTCTCCATTCAAGGATGGACGTCAGACACCTGTGCAGGGTGGTCACTATCTATCTAAGCTAACATAACATATTCTCGATAATGCATGCACTAAATAACACTTGTTCAAAGTCTTTCAGTAGGTTATGTCTCTATAAAAGTCACACATATATCTATACTAACAATTACCATTGGATTATACAGGCCCTAGGGTCTTGGCCACTATAATACACCAGTTGAAGTGTGGGTCTGTGCTCACAAGAATCTCCGGTATGTGGCATTTGTTATTGATAAGCAAAGATATACTATCATTGATATAAAGGCGATATACTGTATATTGATATAAAGGCGGTTCGCGCCGGTGGATGCGCGCTGGCATGGGGGACTGTGACGGGCGCAAACGGCCAAGGTGCCAAACTACATGTACACTTCAAAAGGTGTCCCACGCCAAGGGGCCATCGGTCACATGGCCTCCTCAGACCCCGTGTCTCCAGGCAGGCCTCCCCTGAGGCAGGCCGCCCCCCTGCAATCCACATAAGTGTGTCTCCATTCAGCAGTCTTCCTGTGCCTTATCTGCACGCCCCAGGGCCATCCATCCTACCCCCCTCTATCAAAGGCGGTTCACACCCGGGGATGAGCACTGGCATGGGGGGCTGTCCGGGGCGCGAAAGGCCAAGGTGCCAAACTACATGTACACTTCAAAAGGTGTCCCACGCCAAGGGGCCATCGGTCACATGGCCTCCTCAGACCCCGTGTCTCCAGGCAGGCCTCCCCTGAGGCAGGCCGCCCCCCTAATACCACGACATACATACGTCATTCATTCACAAACACACCCCAGTTTCTAATACTTTAAAAACCACTCGATATGTCTCATGAGAATATCTTTGTGCTTTGCAAGTCAACTCTTGAACGTGCTACCTGGGAACCACTGAGATCTATGCTAATCTGCTTGTCGTCGTGCGATCCGTGAACTCTGTGACCAACCGCTTCGAGCATACCCATCAGTGCGCTACCTGTGGCCATCCACCTATTCTCCCGCAACATACTGCTCTGCTTGCTGAACCCAACTGTTTGTTGGTCAAGGTAAGGCCATGTATCCTGGTTATATTTCGCAGATTTTTAAATTTCTATCTATTTTCCAGTAGAGTACAAAATAGTGCTATGTTCATTGGTCTCATTGGTATTGACTTCAGTTTCCATTGCTATGCTATTAATAGATCTATTTATTTTCATCTGTGACTATTGTGATTGAATTGCATCCTTCGGGGGTCCAGTCAATAATGTTAGCATGTTTCCTTTTCGTGCAAGACAGAACATCCAAGGGACGAGTCACATGTTCAGATTTCAGTCACATCAATTATACATTTCTGCAACTTATGCAAATACTAAGCAGCACATAATGAACTGGTATAGTTCCTGCGACCAAAACAAACCTTGCATTGATAATTGTATGATTCATTTACTTTTGTATCAAATCTTTACTCTTGAAGATTGTATAATAATGTCGATATTTACTTTTCAGATTCATCAACAATGCCTGCCTGTTCGATTAGCGGTTGCCCTTCGAAGACCCATGCGAAATCTGAAGGAACTACAATGCATTTATTCCCGAAAACTGTTGATCGAATAAGAGAATGGGTCAGACATTGCGGATATCCACTCTATGAGCTGGAAAGTAGAGTCCAACAAGTCTTAGAGGACAAGAGGGGTGATCGATACCGCATCTGCATCCGGCACTTTTCCTTGGACATGTACACAACTTCTTGGGTAACAATGAAGAATAAACGGCGAACGACACGGAAATTGCGCGAAAACGCTATTCCCACTCAATTCGTCCACATTCCGCCACCGGTGAGTCAAGTGTCCGGATTTAGCTTTAGGCCTTGCGGTAGTGTGTAGCCGAATGGATTAATAGATATTGTAGGTGTTCTATCCCTTGTAATAATTTCGATATTGATATGAGTGTATACTTTTTTGAATAATGACATTCATCAATATATTCTTTTTCGATTTCATAACCCACAAACGCAATGTATATCTATATGGGGACAGGGAACTGTGCTGTATTGAGCATTTTTCAAGTTTCTGTCGGCTTACATGGCTATTTTTAATATTGGCATTTCATTATCAATCTTTAATTGACCTTTACAACTTCTTGACTATCCCTTGAATCTGAAGCAAGAACATTCTACATCCTTGACGTGGTCGCAGTTATCAACCACTTCTAGCGCGTATCAGGTAATCTTACTAGGCTAATCCGCTACAGACTTGTTTTATGCATGTCAAGTAATAGTTTTATTCTATCGTGTAATTATTTTACAGAATGTTTGGTTACTGCTTTCCAATTAATATACACCTTAGTCATCGTCCACTGGTGTTTGTTTTCAGTTATAATTAGTGTTATCCATACTAATGCAAGTACTGTCTTTCAGGGAGATGCTGAAGCGTCCGCCACATCTACAACGTTTCTAGATGTTCCTCACCAGCAGGAGGTATGGATACTGACAGCTCCATCGAGCGTCATCATCAGAGCTGGAATTCTTGTTGTTTGATTGTTCTGCACAATGTTTCATTCGTGGTTAGCCATTGATATGTACCTGTGCTGTCGACCCCAGGTGTATTTTATGTTTTCGCAATTGTAATCCTCACTAATGCAAGTACTATGTTTCAGGCAGTTGATGGTGCGTCAACCCCTGCACTTGATGCAGAACCTGACATTCAAGTACACGAATCGGCGCAACAGCTTTCGGAAGTGCGCACTACATTTGCAACATCCATAGATATTCTTCAGCAGCACGAGGTATGGATAATGACAGCTCCATCATGCGTGATCATATAACGTGATTCCATTTGCTATACTTTCTTCCCTATTAACGCAAGTGCTGTGTTTCAGGGAGACGACGGAGCTTCCACCACAATCACAACATCTCATTTAGATGATGCAGATGTAAAGGAATCGTTGAAATAAGTCGATGAAATGTGATCATATTTGGATTTTCCTTGATTCTTTTGGACAATGCATCTTTCGCGGTTATCTCTTTATATGTACCTGTGCGTTCGACCCCAAGTGTGTGTTATGTTTCCAATATTGAAAACCATACTAATCCAAGTGCTGTGTTTCAGGGAGACGACGGAGCTTCCACCACAATCACAACATCTCATTTAGATGATGCAGATGTAAAGGAATCGTTGAAATAAGTCAATGAAATGTGATCATATTTGGATTTTCCTTGATTCTTTTGGACAATGCATCATTTGCGGTTATCTCTTTATATGTACCTGTGCCGTCGACCCCAAGTGTGTGTTGTGTTTCCAATATTGAAAAGCATACTAATGCAAGTACTGTGTTTCAGGGAGATGTGGATGCCTCCTCTCCAATACAACCATTCATGGCAGTCCATGCAGAGCCAGAGGTATGGATACTGACAGTTCCATCGAAATAGATCATCACTGGTCGAATACTTGTCCTTTGATTGTTGCACACAATGTTTAAATCGTATTTGGCTATTGAGATGTACCTGTGTGTTCGTCCTCACGTGTGTTTTATGCTAACAATATTTTGATACATAGTAATGAAAGTACTATGTTTCAGGGAGACGATGGAGCCTCATTCCGTGCTGTCTATGCGGATACAGAAAATATAGTCCTTGCAGCGCAAGAGGAAGGGAGGACATGCGGAAACGAATCGGAGCTACAGCGTGCAGATGTTGAAGGTCGAGTCAAAAAAGTTGCAAAGAAAAAAAAACAAAAAAAGGTTAGTTACAAACAGTTCATAACTTTAAACATTTTTTGTGGTGGGGACTTTTTTATGTTTTGTTCCAGTCAATTCTACTACACTCCATCTTGTGTTTAAACTGAACATCCCTTTTCCAATATCTCCTCCAGTTACCCTTGGGTGTCAGAACTATACACACACAGACAGTGAA
Organism: Ambystoma mexicanum; assembly: GCF_040938575.1. Taxonomy (NCBI): domain Eukaryota; kingdom Metazoa; phylum Chordata; class Amphibia; order Caudata; family Ambystomatidae; genus Ambystoma; species Ambystoma mexicanum. Next base: position 351,023,695 of record NC_090922.1, read on the forward strand.
GCGAATGAGAGATGTGGCTTGCCAGACCGTGTACACTATGGAAGAACTATTAATTGAGGCGAGGCGTGTTCAGGCTCGAGATGCTCATGTCCAATGGCCAGAACATGAATTAACTGTGTTTGGAGACTACAGCAAAGTTGCATTGGACCATAGCTACAGTGCAACCGGACCACCACAAGAAGATGTTATTGAATGTATTGAAGATACCTCTGAAGTAGTTGCAGATCAATTTACACAATCTACACCCGCCAAAAATTTGCCACCAAAAAACCTGTCGACATTGTTGTGTTCTCCCATCAATGTTGAAGTAATAGATGTTGAAATGACAGTGAATGAACCAGCCGCAGCATCCATAGACGCATCAGAACTTGATATCAGCGATATTACTTTCCAATGTGTTGAAATCTCCACAACGTCAAAGGCCGAAACAACGTTGACGCAGGATGACAGTCTAATGAAAGAGAGCAAATACATTGTATTCGACAGTTGTTTGATGGAAATTATAAGTATGCTGAAATGTGTGCGTTCCATTAGAGGGAATGTATGTGGGAAGCCATTGATTAATGTGACTCATCAAATTAAAGGCAGTAACGTCAAAATAAATGCCGCCTGTAGATTAAATCATAGGTTCTCATGGTCTGCACAACCAATGCTGGGGAAAATGCCAGCAGGCAATCTACTGTGTGCAGCTGCATCACTTTTTAGTGGCTCCAGTTTTAGAAAGTTAGAGGCTTTCTTTCAGTTTGTGGGACTCCATTTCATTTCTAAAGCGCTGTACTACACATACCAACGTGATTATCTGTTTCCGGCCATTAGTGATGCTTGGAAAATTGAACAATTGTCTCTAGCAAGTACATTCGAAGGCAAACGATTCAGGCTAGCCGGCGATGGACAGTGTGATAGCCCTGGATTTTCTGCCAAGTACTGCACCTACCACTTTCAGGACATGGATAGTAAGAAAATTGTGAGTTCGGTGGTCGTGCAGGTAACACAATGTACATCGTCAGTGGCCATGGAGAAACTAGGATTTATAAAATCAGTGGAACATCTACAATCGAGGGGGATGCACATCGACCTCATAGCCACGGATAGACACGTTTCAATTGCCAAGACAATCGGAGAGCAGTTCCCACATATGAAACATCAATTTGACGTATGGCATCTTGCTAAATCAATCAATAAGAAAATCTCGGCTGCAGGAAAAAAAAAAAGGTTTTGAAAGTATTTTGCAGTGGTCACATTCTATCACAAACCATCTTTGGTGGAGCTCAAAAACTTGTGAGGGGTCAGTGGAAATACTACTTGAAAAATGGCGGTCACTGATGCACCACTGTACCAACGTTCACCGCTGGACAGCAAATGAACATTTCCACCAATGTGAACATGGCCCTTTGTCCCCAGAGGAGGCACGGAAGAAGAAGTGGTTGATTCCATCTTCACCGACACACAAAGCCATTGAGAAGATTGTTTTCGACAAAACTCTATCAAGAGATTTGAGAGGACTGACAGAATTCTGTCACACAGGAGATTTGGAGGTGTTCCACAATATGTGCCTAAAGTACAGGCCAAAGCGCTTGCATTTTAGCTTTCGGGGCATGAAACATCGCACTCTACTAGCGGTCTTGGCCCATAACAGCAATGTCGGACGTGAACAATCTAGGACTAGGGGTAAAGTAAGGATGCCTCGCTACACTAAGGTGTTTTCAAAAGGAAGTAAGCAATGGGTGATCAAACCAGTCTATGATGAAATGCAGTTCGACTTTGTGAAAGGCCTTATTGTTGCTGTGTTAGAGAAGCACAGATATGGAATTTTGGACGTTTCTGTACAGAGCAGTGATCCATTGCCACCGAACATTGCGACTGTGCCATGCCCACCCGATGCACAGCTGATTGTGAAGTACAAATCCCGGTTTAAATAATTGCAATACGATTGTCTTTTTGTAAATAAATGTTATTGTACAGTGTACCTGTAAACCTAACCCCTAACTTCTCTCTATTCACCTCACATATGTGTATGTATATATTTTTCTCATGTCTCATCTCATGTCAATGTAAATGCTGCGCACTGTTAACGGAGGGGAGGCTTGCGTATTGCAAATAATAAAACAAACAAACAAACAATAAATCTCACTTTTAACTCAACTCCTGTGGTACTTTATACTTTCCCTGACCTTCCGCCAAAAATTAAATGTCTCAATTTGGGCTGGAAAGCTCGCAGACAACGGTGACAAAATTGGGGCACTTAGAACGCGCCAGCCAAGCGGGCCGTGGTATTTGGGAGAGAAGCCAGTTCCCATTTGCACATTGAGGCGCACTACATAGACGGATTCTAAACTTCAAGTTCTCATAGATGCCTATACTACGTGATGTTGCAAATAAAGAATGTGAAGGACAGCGCCCAGATGAGGCCCACAAGTCGCACTGGAAGTATAAGGGTCTATTGTTTTTTGACCTTGAGACAGGGACCATGCCGAAAGAACTACATTTGAAGGGAGTGCGCAATAACGTAAGAGACGATAAGGCAGAAAATTCAGAAACTAGACCGAGTTTCAGTTTTAGGTCAGTATACGAAAAATCATTGTTAAGAGCACAGTCCGTTTTACAGACTGCATTACGAAGAGACACAATGGAAATTTCAAATATAATGTAAGTAAATCTTTACACGCTTTTATACCAGAATGAAGATTTAATGAATGGATGCATGAATAAATGAATGCATGAATGAAAAGCTAGGAAAAGCAAGTAAAACTGTTTGTAGTGGGCACATGGGCATGCAGGTCCACTGGTCTCACCGATCTCGCTCCATGGCCCAGCCACTTTTCCCTGCACTACGGGACTGTCTCTGTATCCTTCAGCCCCTTCTCCCGGCATTTACCTTGCACTTCCCACCAGCTGGCCCTATTATTTAATTTGTATTCAACTAACCTTGTACAGCCCATCCCCATGCGCGATCAGAAAGACACCTGGCCTAGTAGGATCGTTGTCTGTCTGCCCTTGTTCCCCACCTGCCTCGTCACGCCTAGTAACACTTGAGTATAGGCGCGTTACAAATGCCATATCATATATCATATCATTCCTCACGCATGTAGACTGTCGTTTATCATTGTGTGTTGGCCTCGATTTATCTCGTTACTTTTCGCATTGATTTTAGAGACGAACATACTCCATTGAACTACCCTTGCAAGCAAATAGTTTCTGATCGGCCGTAATAAATAAAATGACTAATATTAATGAAGTTCGGCTAGCGAGACTAATTATCATTTTTTTGTTTTCATAACAGGTATTTGATCCCTTACTGCCAGTGCCATCTGTTTGAGACACCGGCGGATGGATTCTTCAGCAGACACCTGCAGCTTCGTGTCAACAACTGGAGCACGATCACCATATTATGGGACGATCGCCAAGGGCCCACATGCCCTTACGCTGTACTAGTGGCTAGAAGCAACATAACAACCTTTAGGCTGGACTAGTGGCTAGTTGATGGAACAGCCTTGCTGTTCACCGCGCTTCCAAAGTGATTCTTTTTACGAAAATGAACACCCTGTGTACCATAAAGGAACACCGCGTGACTCAAGATGAAACGGAACAGTTATTGCGGATACAGATAAAAGAAAATAAATGGCTTCCGGAGTTCATATGGCAATTGCTGAATATTCTCTAAACATTTAATGTCAAATAAATGTACTTTACCAAATGTACCGTGTTGCTGTTTCATTGTAAAGTACAGTTTCATATTCCGAATTGTGGCGCGCTGTGTTGTGAGTTGATCTGTGTTGGTTTCCGGGTTCTGTGTGGAGTCGCGCAGAAGACGACTGGGCGCGTTTGCCTACGCAGCACAGTAACGTCACGGGGAGAGGCGGGGAATATGAATGTTTTGATAATGTCAGGCTCAGGGGCGGGGGAATTGATTTAGTGCCGCAAAAGCAGGTCCGCCAGGGCGATCGGGGAAAAGATAGGATTATCAGAAAATGGCGGCTCCCTGGTGCTTGTTTTCGCGTGCGTTTAATGGACGAAAACTCGGGTAAGGTCCATAGGAAAGTTTTCTAAAATCGAGCCACTTATGCTTAAAAAAACATGGCCGACCCGTTGGGACAATAACATTTTTTACTAGACCATGCCTTTAAATGCTGATTACCACCCACTTAGCTCTCCTACACACAGCTGACATTTAGGACTTGATCAACCCCATACAGTGGGCCCCATTATGAGGTAGGAGGTAGCCATGGTGCTGTTAGCACCATGGCTACTGCCTTACCGCATTCCGGGTCCGGGTTGTCGGAATCGGGAGTTACTGGGTCATTCCAACCTTGGAGGACCCGGTAAATCCCCATTCTGAAAACCATTACCCATTCCCATTCGAGCCCCCATAGGGCTCAATGGGAATGAGGAAGGAGCTAATAACGGGCCTGCAAATAGCGGGCCCGTTATTAGCTCCATGGTCCCTTAGCGGCTAAGGGACCTCGAAATACGAAGGTAAGGGGTTACCGGCACCAGCATCCTTAACGGTGCCGGTAACCCCTTACCTCCAACCTCGTAATGAGGCCCACTGTGTGCTATTGTCATTACTGAAACCTGGCTCACAAAAACCTTCTCCCTCATCATTTGTGTGCTTGTCGCACCCAGATACAGCTTCCACCCTAATGAGCGATCAGGGAAAGCAGGGGGAGGAGTGGCAGTCAACCACAAAATCGACTGGACTTGTACAGTACACAATAAATCACCATTATATTCAGTGGAAACTCTCACTTGCCTCTTTCCTTTATCACACAAGGACTCTGCCACTTTCCACCTCATCTACAGACCTCCTCACAAATGTGGTGCTTTACTAGATGAGAGTTCAGATTTACTTTCTACAGCTTCAGTCTCTCACGCAACCAAAATATTCCTGGGAGACTTTAACTTCCCTGGGAACCGACAAACAAAAACACCACAGATGCATTCCTGTTCCTGGTAGAATAGCTGGACATAACCCAGTGTTTACTAGCTGACACACAGATTAAGGATAAAACACTAAAACTCATTGGACCCCTTTCCACTACTACATTGTTCAATAACATAAGGCTCCACAGTGTGGGCTCCACAGTGTGGGCTCCAATTCCTCTGACACCCCTCCCTTTATCCCCGCACAGGCAATTCAGCCTCCCACAGACCTATCTCCCCTTTCACCCGATGGCCGCTCGCACGCACTTGCTTCCTTAAAACTAACCTCTTTAACCGACAGCATCCTCCTGGCCACATCATTAAAAATCTTACTACTCCTGCCCTTTTTGCCCTTCTTAGGCTAGTCAATGCCTCCCTCAGCAAGGGTTCATTCCCAGAGATCCTAAAAACTTGGCTTATACACCGACTCCTGAAAAACTCCACCGTTGACACAGAAGACCTAGCAAACTACCTGCCAGTCACAAGCCTCTGGTTTATGGACAAAGCCATCAAAATGGTAGTTGCTAACCAACTGCTTATAAAAATCAAGCAACCCTGTCTGCTCCGGAATTACCAATCAAGGTTCTGCCCCAAGGCAGCACTGAAACAGCCACCAACCAGGTGGTTGACTATGCCCTTCCAACGCTACTCACTTTCCTTACAAACAGGTTGGGATGCTTTGGGACAATTGTGAAATCGTTCACATCCTCTCTATCTGGCAGACACCAGGCTGTTTCGATGGGCTCAACGCCAAGTCATCTGTGGAGTCTGTCAGGTTTCCATACTCTCCCCACCATCTCTAATCTCTATAAGGGACTACTGTTTTCACTCCTAGGTGACCTTAGTACGCAGAGGATACACATTTGTACCTAAAGGTCAAGGGACCATAACATATCACCCACCTTCGTTCATGCCTCAAAACAATTCCAAATTGAATGGCAGATGCCTATTTAGAGCTTAACCCTGCCACAGGCAAATGCATACTCCTGGGCCACCCCTCCAACCAGGAACCAGCTCAAAGGTGCCTGTATGAAATGCAGTTGGAGGAGTCAACCCTTAACTCAACCATGGAGCAAAATGCCTAGGCTTCATTGTGGATAGCAATCTATCATTCCAACAATCCATCGCAAAAAAAGGCTCAAATAGCTTGGTGTCAGATCTCTCTACTTAGCAAGGTCAAGCTCCCTCCGCCCCCTGCTCCAGAACTTCCAAATGCTGATGCAGGACCTAGTGATCTCACATGTTGGTGGGGGAAACACCCCTCTAGCAGGCTCCCAGCCGCTCACCTGGGATCCCTCAAAGTACCCAGCCATACCTTGGTGATCAAGTAAACATTAGAACTTGTTATCACATCACAATATATATGGATGATGGTGTGCACAAGAAAGACAGAATTTACGTTACACCAAGGTTTGTGTTGGAAGAGCCACATCTTCTGTTTTTTCCTAAACTGAAGGAGACTTGGAGCAGTCCCGACTGCCACCGGGATGCCACCGGGATGGAGTTCCGGGCGACAGGAGCAAAGCATGAAGCATGAGAAGGACTGTTTTCTAGTTTGGCCATGTGACACCTGATGTTTTTAGTTTGGCCGTAAGGTAGTTCAGCATACTGGTGGGGATTGCCTTGTAGGTGAGGCATATGGTTTTGAATGGGTTCCTAGCTGGGATGCAGAGCTAGTGCAATTTACGCAAGGTCACAGTGATGTGGTCAAATTTCTTACAGTCACAGATGGGACGAGTACATTCCTGTATTGCACTCTGTTGTCCTGTGCTAGGCATTACCTTTAATTAATATATAATAATACAATAATAATGATGATGGGGATTTTTTCAAGACCGGGCCCTGCAGAAATCGTCCATTACAAGTGACCGACAATCCCCCACCCTTGCAACGTTGATCACTATTGCATGATCTACTGTGACAAATGCTGCAGAGGAATGACAAAAAAGCAAACAAAATGGCAGTGTCACCGGCATTACAGATTCACCCAGAGAAAAGAGGCATACCTCTGAGATCCAATCTGTCGAATCTAGATTACTATCGTTTCACCCTTTGGATAGCAGACCAGTTTTCATTGAGAACGAGCAGTGGGTTCCACGTTCATATCTAAAATGGAAACATGTGCTAATAGTTTTTGAGGGAAATTGGCAACAAGTGCTTCTTTGAAGTCAGGAATATCCAGTGCTTATTTTAAGAAAAAGGCAAAATCAGCTTAATCAGTTCTAGAACAGGAAGTATCAAAGATACAGCAAGAAGGCACACACAGATCTACTTTCCATCTGAGGAAACGTTAAGAGAGTCAACTGTTAGAATGTAACCCTACAATGAGATGCCTTGAAACTGCTGTATCACCTGAGATTTACCCCCTGATGTTCCAACTTATAAAATGATGTCAATTTTGTACTTTACAAATGGAATTCATATTTTAATTGTTCCATAGAGACAACAGCAAATCAAATAGAATGTTTTCGTTTGGGACACTGGGCTTTATAAAAGTGCACGTTAGTTAAAGTAGCCATTTTATAACATTACTTTCGTAAAGATTCTTCTCGAAGCAAGCAGAAAGGAGACTGTAATCATCTGTCGGTGTCTCCAACTGTATAAAATTGTGTCTTTTAAACATCTTAGCCCATTAACGTAGCAGTCTACAACCTGCAGCATTTTCTGGAAAATCATTTTCAGGCTGGCCAAGGCAAGCATGATTGCCGAAAATTGTGAGTTTAAGAATGCACATACTGTCCGAAAATAAAATGAGTCACTGCTTGATTGGGCCCGACTATAAAAAATAGAGGGCCCGATTCATGGAAATAGGCGCATTTATCCTGCAAAGTTCACGCCTCGAATAGTTCTTGCGTGTCCATGCGCAAATAAGACAATCTGCGTGCTACGACTATTCACAGAATTCCCCAAGCAAACAGCCCTATGTGCAAGGAGCATCCGGAATACCCCCACAAACCCCCACGCATAGCAATTCCAGGCTTGCAGACAGACCTTTGCGCACTCCTGGACCGCAAAGCAACATACCCCGGAAAAAAAGCCTGCAAACCCCCACCACCAAGGCAGCACCTCGGCGACACTGCGTAGGGTCCCTCGCATCTATTCCCAGCACGCCATTAACATGTGTAACTTGTCCCGTAACAGTTGTCATTTCCCGGTAAATATGCGTGCAAACCCCTGTAAACCATTCCTGCACTCCGCTATACTGTTTACATGCACCCTAACTTCTATCAGAACCCTGACTGCACGCGCGCACCCCTAAATCCAACATGCGATCTTACCACTGCATGGAGGTTCCTATTCACAAGTGCCTGTATGCCTGGCTTCAGGTGGCAGTTACATCGAGTGCTTTGTGTGGTCGTTTCCTCAACATGAGGTTGCACGGTCAGATCCATGAATACGATTTTACCTGCGCAATTGTGGGCGTGCAATCACCTCACACCCTGTAATATTGTGTTTTACAACAGTTCTAGTAAAACTGGGGAACACACAATGAAAGAAAACGGATCTAAATATTGCACCTTCATGCATCCTCCCCTTCACCACCCACCTTTCACCCACCTTTCACACCTCTTAAAGAACATGGCCAGCCACAGACACACCCCTGCGTTGCCAGCATACAAGCCTGACAGGGTAATTCATAGAATTTCGCAGAAAAGTGTCGCAAGCGGCTGGCGCAGAGTGTCCGCGTGCGATTGTCTGCGCCAGGCACGTGCGCTAAAACCGATTTCCGCGCACAGCGTATTCATGGATTTTAGGCTCCCAAACCAGCCGTGGCGCAGAGTATCGCAGCGACCCTGCAGCAGCGCCAGTAACGCCCCCAAGAACGCCCTCGCGCAAGGAAAAGCCATCAAAATCGCTAAATCATCGCAAAGGGCTGCGCTAACCCTGGACCAGTTTACAGGGCTGCCAAACAAGGAACGCAAAGCGGGTAACGTGCATATCAGGGGTACGCGTGAAGTTATACACGCGATTAGCCAGGCTGCCAGGGTACGTGTATTTCAGGGGTGCGCGGGAAGTTCAACACGCGATAGTCCAGGGAACGTGTATTACAGGGGTACGCGGGAAGTTCAACACGCGATTGTCCAGGGAACGTGTATTACAGGGGTACGCGGTAAGTTCAACACGCGATTGTCCAGGGAACGTGTATTACAGGGGTACGCAGGAAGTCTTACATGCGATTAGCCAGGGCACGTGTAATACAGGGGTACGCGTGAAGTCATACACGCGATTAGCCAGGGTACGTGTATTACAGGGGTACGTGGGAATTATCACACGCGATTTGGCTGGGTACGTGTATTACAGGGGTACACGGGAAGTTCTACACGCGAATCGGCTGGGTACGTGTATTACAGGAGTGCGCGGGAATGATCACATGCGATTTGGCTTGGTACGTGTATTACAGGGGTGCGTGGTAATGATCAGACGCGATTTGGCTTGGTACGTGTATTACAGGGGTGCGTGGGAAGTTCTACACGCGAATCGGCTGGGTACGTGTATTACAGGGGTGCGCGGGAATGATCACACGCGATTTGGCTTGGTACGTGTATTACAGGGGTGCGTGGTAATGATCAGACGCGATTTGGCTTGGTACGTGTATTACAGGGGTGCGTGGGAAGTTCTACACGCGATTGGCCAGGGTACGTGTATTACAGGGGTACGTGGGAATTATGACACGCGATTTGGCTGGGTACGTGTATTACAGGGGTACACGGGAAGTTCTACACGCGATTCGGCTGGGTACGTGTATTACAGGGGTGCGCGGGAATTCTCACATGCGATTTGGCCAGATACGTGTATTACAGGGGTGTGCGGGAATTATCACACGCAATTAGGCTGGGTGGGTCCTCACAGGTGTTCCCTGTACACCCTCCACGGCCCCAGCAGGCAGCCCACAAAACAGGGGACTACCCTGCACACCTGCTCATGTCCCCCTGCACCCCCAGCCCCCAGCAGTACAGGGTCACCCTCCACCAGGCCCCCACTCATGTCTCCCACCACCCCCACCCCCCAGCAGTGCAGGGGCACCCTCCACCAGGCCCCCACTCATGTCTCCCACCACCCCCACCCCCCTGCCACCATGGGCAGCCCCCACCAGGCCCCCACTCATGTCTCCCACCACCCCCACCCCCCTGCCACCATGGGCAGCCCCCACCAGGCCCCCACTCATGTCTCCCACCACCCCCACCCCCCAGCAGTGCAGGGTCAACCATCACCAGGCCCCCACTCTTGTCCCCCTGCACCCCCACCCCCCAGCAGTGCAGGGTCACCCTCCAACAGGCCCCCACTCATGTCTCCCACCACCCCCACCCCCCAGCAGTGCAGGGTCAACCTCCACCAGGCCCCCACTCATGTCCCCCTGCACCCCCACCCCCCAGCAGTGCAGGGTCACCCTCCACCAGGCCCCCACTCATGTCCCCCTGCACCCCCACCCCCCAGCAGTGCAGGGTCACCCTCCACCAGGCCCCCACTCATGTCTCCCACCACCCCCACCCCCCAGCAGTGCAGGGTCACCCTCCACCAGGCCCCCACTCATGTCTCCCACCACCCCCACCCCCCAGCAGTGCAGGGTCACCCTCCACCAGGCCCCCACTCATGTCTCCCACCACCCCACCCCCCTGCCACCATGGGCAACCCCCACCAGGCCCCCACTCATGTCTCCCACCACCCCCCAGCAGTGCAGGGTCACCCTCCACCAGGCCCCCACTCATGTCTCCCACCACCCCCACCCCCCAGCAGTGCAGGGGCACCCTCCACCAGGCCCCCACCCATGTCTCCCACCACCCCCACCCCCCAGCAGTGCAGGGTCACCCTCCACCAGGCCCCCACTCATGTCTCCCACCACCCCCACCCCCCAGCAGTGCAGGGGCACCCTCCACCAGGCACCCACCCATGTCTCCCACCCCCCCCCACCCCCCAGCAGTGCAGGGTCACCCTCCACCAGGCCCCCACTCATGTCCCCCTGCACCCCCACCCCCCAGCAGTGCAGGGTCACCCTCCACCAGGCCCCCACTCATGTCTCCCACCACCCCCACCCCCCAGCAGTGCAGGGTCACCCTCCACCAGGCCCCCACTCATGTCCCCCTGCACCCCCACCCCCCAGCAGTGCAGGGTCACCCTCCACCAGGCCCCCACTCATGTCTCCCACCACCCCCACCCCCCAGCAGTCCAGGGGCACCCTCCACCAGGCACCCACCCATGTCTCCCACCACCCCCACCCCCCAGCAGTGCAGGGTCACCCTCCACCAGGCCCCCACTCATGTCCCCCTGCACCCCCACCCCCCAGCAGTGCAGGGTCACCCTCCACCAGGCCCCCACTCATGTCTCCCACCACCCCCACCCCCCAGCAGTGCAGGGTCACCCTCCACCAGGCCCCCACTCATGTCTCCCACCACCCCCACCCCCCTGCCACCATGGGCAGCCCCCACCAGGCCCCCACTCATGTCTCCCACCCCCCCCACCCCCCCAGCCGTGCAGGGTCACCCTCCACCAGGCCCCCACTCATGTCTCCCACCACCCCCACCCCCCAGCAGTGCAGGGTCACCCTCCACCAGGCCCCCACTCATGTCTCCCACCACCCCCACCCCCCAGCAGTGCAGGGTCACCCTCCACCAGGCCCCCACTCATGTCTCCCACCACCCCCACCCCCCAGCAGTGCAGGGTCACCCTCCACCAGGCCCCCACTCATGTCTCCCACCACCCCCACCCCCCAGCAGTGCAGGGTCACCCTCCACCAGGCCCCCACTCATGTCTCCCACCACCCCCACCCCCCAGCAGTGCAGGGTCACCCTCCACCAGGCATCCACTCATGTCCCCCTGCACCCCCACCCCCCAGCAGTGCAGGGTCACCCTCCACCAGGCCCCCACTCATGTCTCCCACCACCCCCACCCCCCAGCAGTGCAGGGTCACCCTCCACCAGGCCCCCACTCATGTCTCCCACCACCCCCACCCCCCAGCAGTGCAGGGTCACCCTCCACCAGGCCCCCACTCATGTCTCCCACCACCCCCACCCCCCTGCCACCATGGGCAGCCCCCACCAGGCCCCCACTCATGTCTCCCACCACCCCCACCCCCCAGCAGTGCAGGGTCACCCTCCACCAGGCCCCCACTCATGTCTCCCACCACCCCCACCCCCCAGCAGTGCAGGGTCAACCTCCACCAGGCCCCCACTCATGTCCCCCTGCACCCCCACCCCCCAGAAGTGCAGGGTCACCCTCCACCAGGCCCCCACTCATGTCCCCCTGCACCCCCACCCCCCAGCAGTGCAGGGTCACCCTCCACCAGGCCCCCACTCATGTCTCCCACCACCCCCACACCCCAGCAGTGCAGGGTCACCCTCCACCAGGCCCCCACTCATGTCTCCCACCACCCCCACCCCCCAGCAGTGCAGGGTCACCCTCCAACAGGCCCCCACTCATGTCTCCCACCACCCCCACCCCCCAGCAGTGCAGGGTCACCCTCCACCAGGCCCCCACTCATGTCTCCCACCACCCCCACCCCCCAGCAGTGCAGGGTCACCCTCCACCAGGCCCCCACTCATGTCTCCCACCACCCCCACCCCCCTGCCACCATGGGCAGCCCCCACCAGGCCCCCACTCATGTCTCCCACCCCCCCCACCCCCCAGCAGTGCAGGGTCACCCTCCACCAGGCCCCCACTCATGTCTCCCACCACCCCCACCCCCCTGCCACCATGGGCAGCCCCCACCAGGCCCCCACTCATGTCTCCCACCACCCCCACCCCCCTGCCACCATGGGCAGCCCCCACCAGGCCCCCACTCATGTCTCCCACCACCCCCACCCCCCAGCAGTGCAGGGTCACCCTCCACCAGGCCCCCACTCATGTCTCCCACCACCCCCACCCCCCTGCCACCATGGGCAGCCCCCACCAGGCCCCCACTCATGTCTCCCACCACCCCCACCCCCCAGCAGTGCAGGGTCACCCTCCACCAGGCCCCCACTCATGTCTCCCACCACCCCCACCCCCCTGCCACCATGGGCAGCCCCCACCAGGCCCCCACTCATGTCTCCCACCACCCCCACCCCCCAGCAGTGCAGGGTCACCCTCCACCAGGCCCCCACCCATGTCTCCCACCACCCCCACCCCCCAGCAGTGCAGGGTCACCCTCCACCAGGCCCCCACTCATGTCTCCCACCACCCCCACCCCCCAGCAGTGCAGGGGCACCCTCCACCAGGCACCCACCCATGTCTCCCACCACCCCCACCCCCCAGCAGTGCAGGGTCACCCTCCACCAGGCCTCCACTCATGTCCCCCTGCACCCCCACCCCCCAGCAGTGCAGGGTCACCCTCCACCAGGCCCCCACTCATGTCTCCCACCACCCCCACCCCCCAGCAGTGCAGGGTCACCCTCCACCAGGCCCCCACTCATGTCCCCCTGCACCCCCACCCCCCAGCAGTGCAGGGTCACCCTCCACCAAGCCCCCACTCATGTCTCCCACCACCCCCACCCCCCAGCAGTGCAGGGGCACCCTCCACCAGGCACCCACCCATGTCTCCCACCACCCCCACCCCCCAGCAGTGCAGGGTCACCCTCCACCAGGCCCCCACTCATGTCCCCCTGCACCCCCACCCCCCAGCAGTGCAGGGTCACCCTCCACCAAGCCCCCACTCATGTCTCCCACCACCCCCACCCCCCAGCAGTGCAGGGTCACCCTCCACCAGGCCCCCACTCATGTCTCCCACCACCCCCACCCCCCAGCAGTGCAGGGTCACCCTCCACCAGGCCCCCACTCATGTCTCCCACCACCCCCACCCCCCAGCAGTGCAGGGTCACCCTCCACCAGGCCCCCACTCATGTCTCCCACCACCCCCACCCCCCAGCAGTGCAGGGTCACCCTCCACCAGGCCCCCACTCATGTCTCCCACCACCCCCACCCCCCTGCCACCATGGGCAGCCCCCACCAGGCCCCCACTCATGTCTCCCACCCCCCCACCCCCCAGCAGTGCAGGGTCACCCTCCACCAGGCCCCCACTCATGTCTCCCACCACCCCCACCCCCCTGCCACCATGGGCAGCCCCCACCAGGCCCCCACTCATGTCTCCCACCACCCCCACCCCCCTGCCACCATGGGCAGCCCCCACCAGGCCCCCACTCATGTCTCCCACCACCCCCACCCCCCAGCAGTGCAGGGTCACCCTCCACCAGGCCCCCACTCATGTCTCCCACCACCCCCACCCCCCTGCCACCATGGGCAGCCCCCACCAGGCCCCCACTCATGTCTCCCACCACCCCCACCCCCCAGCAGTGCAGGGTCACCCTCCACCAGGCCCCCACTCATGTCTCCCACCACCCCCACCCCCCTGCCACCATGGGCAGCCCCCACCAGGCCCCCACTCATGTCTCCCACCACCCCCACCCCCCAGCAGTGCAGGGTCACCCTCCACCAGGCCCCCACCCATGTCTCCCACCACCCCCACCCCCCAGCAGTGCAGGGTCACCCTCCACCAGGCCCCCACTCATGTCTCCCACCACCCCCACCCCCCAGCAGTGCAGGGGCACCCTCCACCAGGCACCCACCCATGTCTCCCACCACCCCCACCCCCCAGCAGTGCAGGGTCACCCTCCACCAGGCCTCCACTCATGTCCCCCTGCACCCCCACCCCCCAGCAGTGCAGGGTCACCCTCCACCAGGCCCCCACTCATGTCTCCCACCACCCCCACCCCCCAGCAGTGCAGGGTCACCCTCCACCAGGCCCCCACTCATGTCCCCCTGCACCCCCACCCCCCAGCAGTGCAGGGTCACCCTCCACCAAGCCCCCACTCATGTCTCCCACCACCCCCACCCCCCAGCAGTGCAGGGGCACCCTCCACCAGGCACCCACCCATGTCTCCCACCACCCCCACCCCCCAGCAGTGCAGGGTCACCCTCCACCAGGCCCCCACTCATGTCCCCCTGCACCCCCACCCCCCAGCAGTGCAGGGTCACCCTCCACCAAGCCCCCACTCATGTCTCCCACCACCCCCACCCCCCAGCAGTGCAGGGTCACCCTCCACCAGGCCCCCACTCATGTCTCCCACCACCCCCACCCCCCAGCAGTGCAGGGTCACCCTCCACCAGGCCCCCACTCATGTCTCCCACCACCCCCACCCCCCAGCAGTGCAGGGTCACCCTCCACCAGGCCCCCACTCATGTCTCCCACCACCCCCACCCCCCTGACACCATGGGCAGCCCCCACCAGGCCCCCACTCATGTCTCCCACCACCCCCACCCCCCAGTAGTGCAGGGTCACCCTCCACCAGGCCCCCACTCATGTCTCCCACCACCCCCACCCCCCAGCAGTGCAGGGTCACCCTCCACCAGGCCCCCACTCATGTCCCCCTGCACCCCCACCCCCCAGCAGTGCAGGGTCACCCTCCACCAGGCCCCCACTCATGTCTCCCACCACCCCCACCCCCCTGCCACCATGTGCAGCCCCCACCAGGTCCTCACAATCCCCAATCATGTGCGTAATGGTCAGCCTCCACAGCCAAAAAGCCCTACCAAGTAACCCATTCACCCACATGGAAATGAAAACACATGTTACACCCCCAATGTTCATGAAGCAAATGAACCCATGTCCGTCACACACAGATTTTCAAATTGAATGGGAAAACACACAACATGACATGCATGAAACCAATGAGATGAAACCACACAGTGAACAATGGAAAAAAAAATGTATTGGACAAAAATACGAATGGTAAAGAAAGAAAAATAACTACAATGTAAATGTGAAAAAATAAGCTGCATGTCCGCATAAAAACACAAAAGTAGAAAATCAAATCCATAAAATTTTGTCCAAAGTGAAATGTAAAAACTCTCCATGCAACAAAGAACTATGTACAAAAATAACAAGGGTCCATCATCACAACTGAACTAAGGAAACCTCCTAAAAAACCTACCTAAATATCAACTTTATACAAAAAGTGGAGCAGTGTCCGTCGACTCCAAATCATAAGAAAAAACAAAGGAAACCTAAAACTAAAGAACTATATACAAAGGCGGCGGGCAAGTCCAGCGGCTCACTCCGTGGTGTTCCGGGCCAGGGCATCATCGAACTCCTGTTCGATGTCCCGGAGGCGGTCCAGTTCCATGGCCCCAAGGGTCCGCAGGGACGACGCCGTGTCCTCCTCCAACCCCCTGCGGATTGCCTCGAGGCACTCGGCCCGCCTCAGGGCCCTCCGCATGGAGTTCTCCGCCCTGACCATTGTGAGCCGCGCCTCTTCCGCCCGCCGCCGCTCCGCACCTATGGCGTGGCCCAACCGCTGCCACACGGAAGACACTCTCTGTCCTGGGTCCTCCTGCCCTCCGGCCGATGCCTGCCCCTCCGATGTCGAAGGCCCCGAGCCTTCATGGCTCCCACCATGTTGCTGCTGCTGCTCTGCCTCTGCCCGTGCACTGCCTCCTGCTGCCTGCACATCCTCCGCCGGCTGGGGTGCAGTTGTTGATGTGGCCACCCCTGCTGGACGTCCGACTCCCGACTGTGGCAGGGATGCCTCCTCCACCAGCCTGGCCGCACTGTCAGAGGCAGCTCCACAGGGCACCCAGGTGACTGATGGGTGGGAAGATGGCACAGAGGACGACTGGCACGTAGGGGGTCCAGTTGAGGAGGGGGTCAGAACAAGCACCATCAGACGGAGGAATCCGGTCTGGGTGACCTGTCCCAGCAGGCTGACGTGGTCAACGAGCCATTCGAGATGACGTGCAGTCTCTCCATGAAAAGACTGCAGGTCACCTCGCATGGCCCGTTGACGCAACGCCACACCAGCCAGGACAGGCTCAACCCGGACCTGGATAGCCACGTCCGCAGGCAGAGGAAGGCCAGTTGACGTCAGCTCATCCCCTGCCTGGAAACGGGTCTGGACGTAGGCATCCCTGCTGGTGCAAGATGATGCAGGGACAGGATCGGGGACAGGATTGCACACAGGCACCTCCGCGGCGGCCTGTGCTGCCTCCTGTCCCTGGTCCTGGACTGCACCACTAGCACCAGTGGGATCCCCACCTCCAGACCCCGTCTCTGGTGCTTGCACGGCCTCCTCCTCCACCAGACCCCCCACCAACCTGGATGACTCCGTGCCATCTTCCCCTGTTGGGCCCTGTGGGGTCCCAGCTGCCCCTTCTGCTGCCGAGGAGTCCAACTCCAACCTCCGCCTCTTGGACCTCCCCCCGGCAGCTGCGGCCTGGGACGCGGCACCGGACTCCTCACTCCCCGACGAGATGACAACACGGGAGGGGAGCCGGGCCTTGCGTCTCCGGCTGGCGGTCGGATCCCCGCCGCTGTGCTCCACAGCACCTTCTCCGCCCTCTTCATCAGTTGACGCTGCAGACAGGGAGAAACAAAACACAGGCATCAGGGCACTGTACAATGGACACATACACACATGACAGTTGCACATGAGTGGCATTGGCAAACCTCAGACATGTCATCACAATCCCCAACACACATGTCATTGCAACTCGCACACATGAGCCATACCACAGCCATATCGCAACTGCCACCACCATCCATACACATACAACAGCATGAGCAGCCAAAGGTGACCCAGACATCACATGCAACACAGGAAGTGCACCACACATGTACACACACCACCACACTTGCATGCATGTGTACACCTCTGCCAAGTGTCGCACTGTTCAGACGGGCATCCATGTCACATCTGCCAATCAGGCTTACACATACCGCAGTCACATGCATCCATGTTGCATCACTGTTGCACCCTTGTCAAATACACACACATGCACATGTACACAGTGCTCATACATGCAGCCCAATACAACATACATGCGTGACATCACGGACATGTCTACTTACATACACATACATACAAACATGTGTGCACGCACAACTGCATTTGCCATGCAAGCCTACACACACAAGCACCATCCATGTCTCACACATTACAGCCCTCGCATGTGTCAGCCCCACGGCCATGTACACCCCCACCCATACTCGACCCCATACAAACAGATGTGCAACCTGCACAATAACGAATAATCACCACACGCACTGCTCACAATCAGGATGCATGTACACTCACCGCTCGACTCCAGACGGGTCTGCTTCTCCAGGACCTGGACGTGGAGCGCTGGGGATATGCGTTCCAGGACCCCCATCTGTTCTTCCGACAAGTGGCCCCGGCGCCCCTTGGCATCCGCTGCCTTCAAGAGGCGCCGGGCCTTGTTCAGGGTCCTGGACCTGAAGTCCTCCCAGCGCTTCCTGACATGTTGTAAGTCCCGGACTGCCACCCCCTCCGCGTTGATGGCAGTCACAATGTCAGTCCAGATCCGAGTCCGTCCTTCCTTGTCGGCGCGGGAACTTCCGAAGAGGGCATCATACTGCCCCAGGACTTGCTCCACCAGGACACCAACTTCGGTGGCACTGAAGCTGGTGCCCCTCTGCCTCTCTGGCCGGGGGTTGTCAGTGGTCACAGATGGTGTTTGCCCCGACATGACAACCCCAGAGGCAGGAGTGGGTGGGCAACTGGGTCCTGGGGCTGGGCTGTGGAGCGATGGAATTCCAGTCGGGAGTCTTCGGTACCAGCAGGGGTGGTCACAGCAACAGCACCCCTGGCTGATGTGCAGGCAGCAAATGGCAGTGCACGTGGGCAGCAGGCAGTCAGGCAGCAGCAGATGGTAGGTGGGAGCGTGCTCGGGGCTCTGGGGGGCAGTAGTTCGGCCTTCTGGGCAGGAGCGTGGTCTTCCGTGTGCTTACGCGTGGCCAGCTTGGTACGGAGTGATTTGGCACGTGAAAATCCTGCACGTCAGCGTGAAAATCGAGGAAGTGCCCTTAGCGCGTAAGCGCGTCAGCACGCATACGCGATTCTATTGGACCAAAGGCCCTCAGTGCGTAAGCGTGTCTGTGACGTGACCCGCACGGGTGTTTCCCACACAGCACGTGATGACAGAGCACACGTGGAAAGACTGCACGTCAGAGTCTCATCGCGTGTGATTGGTGGAAATGGCCCTACACGCAGAAGTGACAAAGCGTGTAATTGGTGGAAATGGCCCTACACGCAGAAGTGACAAAGCGTGTAATTGGAGGAAATGTCCCTACACGCAGAAGTGACAAAGCGTGTAATTGGTGGAAATGGCCCTAGCGCGTACACGCCGCGTAAGTGACGCTGGACGTGTGGGCCTGTATAAAAGGTACGCGTAGAACACCACTTCCTTGTACGTGCTTTTCGTGGAGAGCGAGTGGGTGAATTCTGTACTTCTTGTCGTTTCACACGCGATTTACTTCACGGCGTTTCAAGTTCGTATTCCCTGTTACCTCTGACAGCTTTTTCTCTTCTTTCGCTTTTACTGGTTTACCTGGGCCTGTTCCCTCAAACAGTGTTCCCTTCTACTGTTATCCTGTCTCCTCAGACAGCGTACAAATCTTCTTTTGGCGGGGGTGTTGCCAACCAAACGTGCTCCTTTTACACGCTCGTTTACCAGGCAGACGGTGAGTCACGCACGTATCTAACATCTGTGCTTGCCCCGTGTGTAGCCTACCCCTTCAGAGGTCATTCTAGGCTGCGTGTGACACGCATACGTTCATTCTTGTGTTTCTGGGTGCCACAGCGTAGTGCAGGTTTTTCTTTCTGCACACGTGGTCTAGGAGGGGTTGCGTGCACGTCATCTCCCTTTTTTGGGCCTCCTGTGCGTTGCGTGACCCGTCATCTTTCCCCAGGGGTTACATTCAGCCTTGCTAGAGCACTAGGGTACAATTACCATCTGGTACCCAACCCCTTTGACCCCCAATTGCCCAGGACAATAGTCTACATCCACTCCCATACGCACATTAACATCAGTGCCATGGCTGGGAGGCGAGGATTCCGTAAGGGTGGCAAAGGTGGAAGAGCCACAAGTGGTGGCCGTGGTGGATCCGGTAGGGGACGTGGTCGTAACTTGCAGGGTGAGCCTGTCCCCCCATGTGTGGAGGACCAGTCACGGGCACCCATAATCCCCCCTCCCCCCCTCCCATTGAGGCTGATGTGGCTGACACCATCCATGCTCAGCCCTTGTTGGACCAGCCCATTGTGGCACCAGACCTGGCTGACTCCATGGCTGACTTCCAGGTCAGCAGGGCTACGACACGTGCGCTGGTGCACGTTGATGCCATCATGCCACGTGGATCTGGGGCAGCAAGGTCATCTGCTGCACCAAGGAGGCAGGGCGGAGAGGCTGCAGGGGCAGCTGCGGCTCCATCCACCCCAGCCCTCACACACCCAGCCAGGACAGTGTCGGTCCTAGTCCATGCTGCTGACATTCCCCCTGACACCATCACACTAGAGCCAATGCCTGCACCAACTCCCATGCTGAGTGTGCAATCCCACACTCCTGATACAGAGTCCACCAGGGCTCCTGCCCCTAGTGTCCAGAGCGGCGCAGGACACTCAGGATCACCACCACCTTCCAAGCGGAAGAGGAAGAGTGCTCGTCCGGCACAGGCTGATGCCCCAGACACGGCTACACAGTCCGGCCCGTCCAGGAAGCCCAGCTTCACGGATGACGAACTGAATGCACTTGTCGAGTATGTGTCCGGACATGACAACGAGATGGTCATTGTTGCAGGATCCAAGA
Source organism: Ambystoma mexicanum (assembly GCF_040938575.1). Lineage (NCBI taxonomy): Eukaryota > Metazoa > Chordata > Amphibia > Caudata > Ambystomatidae > Ambystoma > Ambystoma mexicanum. The sequence continues at coordinate 351,044,182 of NC_090922.1, forward strand.
CCACACCTGCACAACGCCAGGCACACTGGCAGACCGTTGCGGACATCGTAAGTGCCCTTGGAATCGTGAGGCGCACAGCCAATGATTGCTATAAGCGCTGGAATTACCTAAAGCGCAGGGCAAAGAGTAAGCTGGCCTCAAGTCATGCCGCAACTCTAGTGACTGGAGGTGGGTCTCCAGTAGTAGACATGGAACTCACTCCACATGAGTCAGTCGCTGGGACCTACGTCACGGAGGAACAGATCCAAGGCGTGGGAGATCTGGCTGATTACGAGGCATTGTCCGGTGAGTGCACATGCATGTGTGTGTCATACATGTGCATGGTGTGTGTGTGAGGGCTTCTGTTTGTGTGCCAGGTGAGAGTGTGTGCGCCTGAGTCGTATGGGTCAGCCATGTGCTTCAAGCAATACTTCCTGCGCAGCTGCATTTGGCCATAGCAGTATCCCTTCTGCCAACAGTAGACATCTAGCCCAACTGCACGCCAGTTGCCCTTGAAGTGTCACCTTGCCACAACATATTTGCTTATTTTTCACTGTTCATTCAGTCAGTTTGTTTGCATTCCACCACTTTCACTAGGCATGTCGCTGTCCACTAGTCACATGTCTGACATGGGTATGGTAAAGTGGAGTGACTTTGTTACCTGGATATCATTTGTACACACATGTCCCTGTGCAATTGGACCATTTCAGACTGGCAGCTCCAGGTGAAAAATCTGACCTGTTAGAATTAGAAAAGCAATTACATGCGGGAACTGGACTGAATGAATAGGTGCTGCCCTCCTCTCCATCTTCACTCAATAGCAATGGTACATGCCATCTGTGTGATGGCATGTGTGTTTCACCTGGCAATCACAGGCCAATGTGTGATGCCACTGCCAGGCAGCATGCAGAAAATGTGTTCATCTTCCATCTTGGTGTCATCAGTGTGTGCCATTTGCCTGCACTTCATACGCAGTGAGGGTGCATGCATGGGAGGGTTCTCTTGCTTCTCAGCCCTCATTGTGTGCCATGGTGCTAATGCCTGTTTCCATTTCTTTGTTTTCATGTCTTTGCAGGGGAAGACGCACCTGATACTGCTGGGGTTGTGGAGATGGTCCAGACCCAGGAGGGGTCTGAGGGCTGACCAACCACCAGTGAGGGACGTGGTGTGGTGGTGGGGGAGAACCCACAAGTGCTGCAGGTCGTGCTCTCAAGGGGTGTCTCTGGCTGCACCTCCCCCGAGCTGTACTCAGGTGTTGATTCGGATGAGACCTACGTGCCGTCGCAGGTGAGTGTTCCAGGGAGGGATTCTGTTCTGTCTCACCCACCTGCACCAGGGTCAGAACCCTCCATGGGGATGTCAGTGTTGGCAGCTACGCCTTCGGTGGTTACGGATGCGGGGTCACACTCTGCGACATCTGATCCTGTTCCTGGGCCAGCAGATCAGAGGGGGAATGCAGTCCTGCAGCCTCAGGCAGTGCCGGCACAGCAAGGCGCAGTTCGCCTTGCCCCAGACAGGTGTGGTGCCCGCCGACGTGGTGGCCGTACGCCACCCGGCAATACCGCATGGGAGCAATCCATTTACGGTATGGCAACCCAACAGGCTGCATCATCCGAGATGATGGCTCAGGCCATGGATAGGGTGGCCACTTCCATTGTCCCCCCAGAAAGGCTGATGGAGCGACTAGAGCAGGCAACCGACTCCATCTGCCAGTCACACAGGGAGGACATGTTGGGGTCCAACAGGGACAGGCGGGCGGCACTGGCGACTCTGCAGGAGGCCATCTCCATTGAGTCCCAGGGCCACAGGGAAGCCCTGAGGCAGGAGCTCCTTCACCTCAGGACGACTCTTGTTGAGCTTGAGGCTTCAACACACCAAAGGACAGAACAGCAGCTGGAGCGTCTCACCCGTACGCTCTCAGCTGAGATGCAGGCAACGAGGGCGGAGGTCCGGGCATCCCGTGAGTTGTTGCATGGGGACCTCCGCACACTCATCCTCCAGAACCAGACCTACCACAGCCGCATGCTTACAGCCATGGAGGAGCAGACTAGGGCCTTGCGTGGGCTGCCTCCCATAGTGCAACCACCTCCGGATGCAGCTGCACAGGGTGATAATAGCAACAGCAGTGATACTCCCACAATAGGGTAGCCGTGTGGGCCATGAGCCCATGGAGGTGTTTTATCTTCCCAGGATCCACGCAGGTGGGTTCTGGTGTGCATCCTGTCCTCGGACCTCCTGGGTGGCCTCCCCAACCCCCCCGGGCCCATCAATGGCCATTTTTGATTGTTTCTTATTTTTATTTTTATTTTTATTTCTTTTATTCCCAATTTTTTTGGGACGATCTGTTGGCTTCCGTGGTTCCTGTGGGCATACGCTGCATTGTGGCTGGGCACATGCAGGCTTGTAATGTATTTGGTTCAGATGCTTGGGTTTGAGTCACACACACCCCTCCTGCTTCCCGTTCCCATGGGCTTGCAAAGGGTGTGCCCAAGTGACAGTGAATTACACAGTGACGTTGGACTCCCATGAGCTGTGTGGGCAGTCTGTAGTCAATACTGTGTATACATTCCTAGTGCATATTGCTGTTGTGTTGTACACTGCATGTTGCATTGATGTGTAACTCTTCTTCTGTGTCTACCTCCCAATTTGCAGGTCCCTTCCTCATGTCCACACAAGGACCTCTAGTCTGGAGATGGGGTCCATGTTGGCAGCAGTGCACCTACAACTCTACATGGCGACAACACTGCACAGTTGGTAGTGGTGGGAGTGCAGGCATTTCCAGGTGGTGAGACTACTAATATGTAACATTTGTGATGTCATGTTAATGGTAGTACGTGCTCAAGTATGTTGTTGGTCCGGCATTGCTGTGAGCATTTCAGGTGTTGCAGGTTTCTAATAGTGCCACTGTACATAGTGAGACTGATGTCATGTTGTGGGGATTACTTTGTTTACCTGCAATTAGCATGACATGGCACGGTGTGTCGTGTGGCGGTGCTGGGGTTGGGTTGGCTGACATGGCACTGTCCTCTTGTTGCATTTTGCAAGTGGGTATTCATTTTAGCTGCTTCAATGTGTAACTTCACAAAACTGCATTGGTGGTGTCTGTGTGGGTAGGGATGCACACATTGTGACACTTCCAGGTGAACACTCTCAGGCTGACATGGTATTCCCGGTTCATTCTCCAGACATTCAGGATCAGTGTCAGGTTGAGTCATCATTGATTGTCAGATGGAATGTGCCAGGGCAGTGTGCACTCCACAGGGGTGTGATTTCTATGTGAAGTAATTAGCAACTAGCTGTGTACGGGCTGCCTCCCCCCGTGCCCTTTCCCCTCCCATGCGCAGCGGCTGTGCATGTGGTTGGGGATGTGGGGCCACCACCATGTCCACGGCCAGGCCCCGGCGTGTTGCAACGTTGTGCAGGACACATGCTGCCACTATGATCCTGCACACTACTGGGGGAGCGTATAACAGCAGCCCGCCAGAACGGTCAAGGGAGCGAAAGCGTGACTTTAGCACTCCGAATGTGCGTTCCACTATGCCCCTGGTTGTAATGTGGGCTGTGTTATATCTTACCTGGGGTGGCGTGGTGGGGTTCCGAATTGGCGTCATCATGTGTGGGCTGAGAGGGTAGGCACTGTCCCCTGTGGAGGTGGTGATTGGTATCATTGGTGGGGTTGTGACCTTGCTCAGTATCCAACATGCATGCATGTGCAGTGGCATACATACTCACCAAGCAGCCATGTATCGGCATGCCGCCCAGCTTCTAGGTCCCGGCTTAGGGTGGACATTCGGTAAATGAAGCTGTCGTGGGTGGAGCCGGGATAGTTGGCATATACTGAGGTGATGATTCCCTTGGCATTACATGCTACCTGCACGTTGATGGAATGCCAGTGCTTGCGGTTCCTATAGATGTGCTCAGATGCCCTGGGGGGACGTAGAGCCACATGGGTGCAGTCGATGGCACCTAGCACTTTGGGGAATCGTGCCACAGCCTAAAAATCCAGGGCGGCAGCATGCCTTTCTGCAGGTGTTCTGGGCAGGTATATGTGCCTGCGGACTGATGGGCGTGCAGTGATGATGTTCAAGACCTGGTGTAGGCAGCGTGACTGGGTGGCCTGTGACACCCCACCCACTATGGCACTTGTCCGCTGAAATGATCCAGTGGCTAAGAAGTGCAGTACATTGAGGACCTTCTCCAGGGGGCTGAGTGCTTGGGAGCACAGGGTGGGTGATGTGAGGTCATCCTCCCACTCACTCACCAGGTCCAGTATAATGTGTGGTGGAAACCTGTACCTCCCATACACCTGGTCATCAGGCATCCCGAAAAGGCTGGTTCTGGGTGTGAATATTCTGGCCCTGACTATCCTCCTCCTCCTCCTTTGGTAGCCCACTGCCACTGCTGCTAGGAACGGTATGTTCATCCTGGCGTCTGAGCTTGTTATTGTTAAAGTCCGCAAATGTATGCTTTGCGCGTGTTCTAGGCGAGCGTGTGACCCGCGCACCCCTGGAATCCAGTTCCCAGTCCAATAGCGTGTGGAAATTCACACGCACCACGGGGTACAGCGTGTGACCCGCGCACCCCTGGAATCCAGTTCCCAGTCCAATAGCGTGTGGAAATTCACACGCACCACGGGATACAGCGTGTGACCCGCGCACCCCTGGAATCCAGTTCCCAGTCCAATAGCGTGTGGAAATTCACACGCACCACGGGATACAGGTTCGCTGACGTACTTGCGTGTGTAAGTGCCCGCGCACCCATTAAATACACGTACATAGGCCAATCGCGTGTACGCGCACTTTTGTCCAATTACACGCGATGACACTCTGACGTGCAGTATTTCCACATGTGCCCCGTCATCACGTGCTGAGTGGGGAACACCCGTGCGGGTCACGTCACAGACGCGCTTACGCGCTGAGGGACTCTGGTCCAATAGAATCGCGTATGCGTGCTGACGCGCTTACGCGCTAAGGGCCTTTCCTCGGATTTCACGCTGACGTGCAGGATTTTCACGTGCCAAATCACTCCGTATCAAGCTGGCCACGCGAAAACACACGGAAGACCACGCTCCTGCCCAGAAGGCCGAGTTACTGCCCCCCAGTGCCCCGAGCAGCCTCCCACGTGCCATCTGCTGCTGCCTGCCTGCCTGCCTGCCTGCTGCCACCGTGCCCTGCCATTTGGTGCCTGCACATCAGCCATCTGCAGGGGTCCAGTTGCTGTGTCCACCCCTGCTGGAACTGAAGACTCCCGACTGGGATTACATCGCTCCACAGCCCAGCCCCAGGACCCAGTTGCCCACCCACACCTGCCTCTGGGGTTGCCATGTCGGGCACTTCCACATCTGGCACCAGTGGCAACCCCAGGCCAGAGGGGCAGAGGGGCACCAGCTTCACTGTCACTGAAGTTGGTGTCCTGGTGGAGCATGTCCTGGGGCAGTATGATGCCCTCTTTGGATCGTCCCGCGCCAGCAAGGAAGGACGGCAGAGGATCTGGGCCGACTGTGTGGTTGCCATCAACGCGGAGGGGGTGGCAACCCGCGACGTCCTGAAGATCAAGGAGCGCTGGGAGGACTTGAGGTCCAGGACCCTTGTGAAGGCCCGGCGCCTCATGGAGGGGGGCCGGGGCCGCATGAGTTCCATCCAGATGAGGGTCCTGGAACGCGTACGCCCAGCGCTCCACGCCCAGATCCTTGAGAGGGAGGCCCGTCTGGAGTTGAGCGGTAAGTGTCCAAGCATTACTGTGTGAGACAGGGCATGTTGCAGTGTGCTGGTTCTATGATACTTGCCTGTATGTGTGCCATAGGCCATGTATGCATGTATGTGTGCAGGGACATCATGGTAATGCATGTGCGACCAGTGATGTGTGATCCACATGGTTGTTGCATGTGTTGAAATGCCGCATGGGGAGCCCTATGCAGATTTTGAACATGAGAGCATGCCAGTCTCTGTACCTGGACATGGGTGGGGGTGAGGGATGGGTGCTGATGCCAGGTACATATATGGTAGCCATGTCTGTGTGCCTGACCTGCGTGTCTGTGACTTGTGCATGCCATGGATGCATGACACATGTGTGTGACAATGCACAGATTCAGTGAAGCAGCCAAATTACCCTTGTATCCGCTGTGTTTGGTGTGTTTGGGGCCAGATGGATGTGACTGAGGTGAAGTGTGTGCATGTGATAGGCATGAGCCATGATGCATGTGAGTTACATATCATTGAATGTTTCAAGAGTCCATTGGACATGCATGGAAATGTCCATGGCATGCACCATGCCTGTTACTGTGTGTGTTTTGCCTGGACTGACCCATGTGTTGTGGAGGGACATGATGGAAGTGTACTTTGACAGTGGTGCTCATCTGCTATTGCTTCCTGTCTAGGGGACCATTGTACAGTGCCCTGATGCTTGTGTTCTTTGTCTCCCTTTACGCAGCGGCTAGTGAAGAAGAGGGCGGAGACAGCGCTGTGGAGCAAGGCGGCGGGGATGCCCCCACGGCTGCAGCGGAAGGGGTGGGTGAGCCCCCACAGGGGCCTGCTACGGTGGGAGACGGTGAGGAGCCATCCAGGTTGGTGGTTTGCACAGAGGAGGAGGAGGCCGCCACTGGGGCACACATGGGGCCTGGTGGGGGCATCCCTGCTGGTGCAAGTGGTGCAGTCCAGGGCCAGGGGCAGGAGGCAGCACAGGTCACCGTGGAGGGGCCTGTGCATGTCGCTGTCCCTGACCCTGTGAGTGCACCACCATGCACCAGCAGGGATGCCCCGTCCCAGGCCTGTCCGCAGGTAGAGGGGATGTCCATGTCACCTGACTCCCCTCCACCTGCGGACGTGGGAACCCCTGGCCGTGCGGAGAAGGTCCTGATTGGGGTCGCGATGCACACGGCTGTGATTCGTGATGCCGTGCGTGCTTCCCGGGAGGAGCACGCACGTCATCACGAAGTGCACCGTGCCGACGTGGCCCAATTGGGATCGGCCATGTTCGGGGGTTTCCTGCATGTGTTGGCCAATGTGGCGGCCCTCTCCTCCTCTGTGCAGGCTATCCACCAGTCGTTCCCCTTGCCGTCTTCCAGCCCAGATGCCACCAGGGCCCCCTGTGGACCTGCCCCGACCAATGCAGCCAGCTCGGTGGGGATCCCATCCCTGCCACAGTTGGGAGTCGGAGGTCCAGCAGGGGTGGACAACACAGCATCATCAGGCAGGGCACGTGCACAACGGCGTCGGTGGTTTCCATCAGCCTGGATGCCGTCGTGCTGGCAGAGGCAGTGGCGTCGGAGGCAGCAGCGGGCTCGACGTGGGAGGCATCATGGCTCGGGGCCATCAAGATCAGAGGGGCAGGCATCGGCCGGATGGCAGGGCAACCCTGGGATGGTGGTGTCTTCCGTGTGGGAGCAGTTGGTCCAGCGGATAGGTGCGGAGCGGCAGCGGGCGGAAGAGGAGCGGCTCGCCATGGTCAGGGCGGAGTTCTCCATGCGTCGGGCGTTGAGGCGGGCTGAGTGCCTCGAGGAAGCTTGCAGGGAGTTTGAGCTGAACATGGGGTTATCCCTGCGAGACCTCGGGGCCAGGACAGAGTCCCGCCTCCAGGACATCGACATGGAGTTCGATGATGCCCTGGCCAGCAACATCAACAAGTGAGCCGCAGGACTTGCCCGCTGCCTTTGTATATAGTTATATAGTTAGTTAGTGTTAGGTTTCCTTTATTTGTTTTTATTATTTTGGACCGCTCGGACAATGGCCACTTTTTTGTATATATTTTTTTCATTAGGTAGTAGTAGGTTTCCTTTATGGTGTTGGGCTCATGGACCCTGGTACATTCCTGTATTTAGTTTGTTTTTTGAAGGAACATTTTCTTTTTTTCATTATTGTGTTCACCATGTGGAAATGGTTTTTCATTCTTTTGCTTCTACTTGATATTGCTTTGGTCAACATTTGTTTTTGTATTCCTTTTTCGTTTTTTGATTTTTACTTTTGTTCTCCAACATGGACCATTTATTTTATTATCCACATAGTTGTATGTTTGATTAGTTTACTTATTTTTAATCTTTAATACATTTTTTATTTTTACTTCCACTTGTCTTATTTTGTCTTTGGTTTCATACATGTCATGATATGGGTTTTGACATTCACTTGCAGCCATTGTGTATGTGTGTGTGACGGACATGTGTTCATTTACATACTTGCCATTGGGGTTGTGTCATGTAATTGCATTCACTATGTGGGTGGATGCAATCCTTGCCTGGGTGTTTGTGCTGGGTATGCTGGCCATTACTGCCATGATTGTGTATCGTCAGGACCTGGGGGCAGGGGGACATGGGTGGGGGCCTGGTGGAGGGTGACCCTGCACTGCTGGGGTGTGGGGGTGGTGGGTGACATGAGTGGGGGCCTGGTGGAGGCTGCCCCTGCACTGCTGGGGTGTGGGGGTGGTGGGAGACATGAGTGGGGGCCTGGTGGAGGGTGCCCCTGGTGGCTGGGGTGTGGGGGTGGTGGGAGACATGAGTGGGGGCCTGGTGGAGGGTGACCCTGCACTGCTGGGGTGTGGGGGTGGTGGGAGACATGAGTGGGGGCCTGGTGGAGGGTGACCCTGCACTGCTGGGGGGTGGGGGTGCAGGGGGACATGAGTGGGGGCCTGGTGGAGGGTGACCCTGCACTGCTGGGGGGTGGGGGTGCAGGGGGACATGAGTGGGGGCCTGGTGGAGGTTGACCCTGCACTGCTGGGGGGTGGGTCTGGTGGGAGACATGAGTGGGGGCCTGGTGGAGGGTGACCCTGCACTGCTGGGGGGTGGGGGTGGTGGGAGACATGAGTGGGGGCCTGGTGGGGGCTGCCCATGGTGGCAGGGGGGTGGGGGTGGTGGGAGACATGAGTGGGGGCCTGGTGGAGGGTGACCCTGCACTGCTGGGGGGTGGGGGTGGTGGGAGACATGAGTGGGGGCCTGGTGGAGGGTGACCCTGCACTGCTGGGGGGTGGGGGTGGTGGGAGACATGAGTGGGGGCCTGGTGGAGGGTGCCCCTGGTGGCTGGGGTGTGGGGGTGGTGGGAGACATGAGTTGGACATGGGTGGGGGCCTGCTGGCAGGTGCCCCACAGTGCTGGGGGTGGGGGTGGTGGGTGACATGAGTGGGGGCCTGGTGGAGGCTGCCCCTGCACTGCTGGGGTGTGGGGGTGGTGGGAGACATGAGTGGGGGCCTGGTGGAGGGTGCCCCTGGTGGCTGGGGTGTGGGGGTGGTGGGAGACATGAGTGGGGGCCTGGTGGAGGGTGCCCCTGGTGGCTGGGGTGTGGGGGTGGTGGGAGACATGAGTTGGACATGAGTGGGGGCCTGCTGGCAGGTGCCCCACAGTGCTGGGGGGTGGGGGTGGTGGGTGACATGAGTGGGGGCCTGGTGGAGGGTGCCCCTGGTGGCTGGGGTGTGGGGGTGGTGGGAGACATGAGTGGGGGCCTGGTGGAGGGTGCCCCTGGTGGCTGGGGGGTGGGGGTGGTGGGTGACATGAGTGGGGGCCTGGTGGAGGGTGCCCCTGCACTGCTGGGGTGTGGGGGTGGTGGAAGACATGAGTGGGGGCCTGGTGGAGGGTGCCCCTGGTGGCTGGGGTGTGGGGGTGGTGGGAGACATGAGTGGGGGCCTGGTGGAGGGTGCCCCTGGTGGCTGGGGTGTGGGGGTGGTGGGAGACATGAGTGGGGGCCTGGTGGAGGGTGCCCCTGGTGGCTGGGGGGATGGGGGTGGTGGGTGACATGAGTGGGGGCCTGGTGGAGGGTGCCCCTGCACTGCTGGGGGGTGGGGGTGGTGGGAGACATGAGTGGGGGCCTGGTGGAGGGTGCCCCTGGTGGCTGGGGTGTGGGGGTGGTGGGAGACATGAGTTGGACATGGGTGGGGGCCTGCTGGCAGGTGCCCCACAGTGCTGGGGGGTGGGGGTGGTGGGTGACATGAGTGGGGGCCTGGTGGAGGCTGCCCCTGCACTGCTGGGGTGTGGGGGTGGTGGGAGACATGAGTTGGACATGGGTGGGGGCCTGCTGGCAGGTGCCCCACAGTGCTGGGGGGTGGGGGTGGTGGGTGACATGAGTGGGGGCCTGGTGGAGGCTGCCCCTGCACTGCTGGGGTGTGGGGGTGGTGGGAGACATGAGTGGGGGCCTGGTGGAGGGTGACCCTGCACTGCTGGGGTGTGGGGGTGGTGGGAGACATGAGTGGGGGCCTGGTGGAGGGTGCCCCTGGTGGCTGGGGTGTGGGGGTGGTGGGAGACATGAGTTGGACATGGGTGGGGGCCTGCTGGCAGGTGCCCCACAGTGCTGGGGGGTGGGGGTGGTGGGTGACATGAGTGGGGGCCTGGTGGAGGCTGCCCCTGCACTGCTGGGGTGTGGGGGTGGTGGGAGACATGAGTGGGGGCCTGGTGGAGGGTGACCCTACACTGCTGGGGTGTGGGGGTGGTGGGAGACATGAGTGGGGGCCTGGTGGAGGGTGCCCCTGGTGGCTGGGGTATGGGGGTGGTGGGAGACATGAGTTGGACATGGGTGGGGGCCTGCTGGCAGGTGCCCCACAGTGCTGGGGGGTGGGGGTGGTGGGTGACATGAGTGGGGGCCTGGTGGAGGGTGCCCCTGGTGGCTGGGGTGTGGGGGTGGTGGGAGACATGAGTGGGGGCCTGGTGGAGGGTGCCCCTGGTGGCTGGGGGGTGGGGGTGGTGGGTGACATGAGTGGGGGCCTGGTGGAGGGTGCCCCTGCACTGCTGGGGTGTGGGGGTGGTGGGAGACATGAGTGGGGGCCTGGTGGAGGGTGCCCCTGGTGGCTGGGGTGTGGGGGTGGTGGGAGACATGAGTGGGGGCCTGGTGGAGGGTGCCCCTGGTGGCTGGGGTGTGGGGGTGGTGGGAGACATGAGTGGGGGCCTGGTGGAGGGTGCCCCTGCACTGCTGGGGGGTGGGGGTGGTGGAAGACATGAGTGGGGGCCTGGTGGAGGGTGCCCCTGGTGGCTGGGGTGTGGGGGTGGTGGGAGACATGAGTTGGACATGGGTGGGGGCCTGCTGGCAGGTGCCCCACAGTGCTGGGGGGTGGGGGTGGTGGGTGACATGAGTGGGGGCCTGGTGGAGGCTGCCTCTGCACTGCTGGGGTGTGGGGGTGGTGGGAGACATGAGTTGGACATGGGTGGGGGCCTGCTGGCAGGTGCCCCACAGTGCTGGGGGGTGGGGGTGGTGGGTGACATGAGTGGGGGCCTGGTGGAGGCTGCCCCTGCACTGCTGGGGTGTGGGGGTGGTGGGAGACATGAGTTGGACATGGGTGGGGGCCTGCTGGCAGGTGCCCCACAGTGCTGGGGGGTGGGGGTGGTGGGTGACATGAGTGGGGGCCTGGTGGAGGCTGCCCCTGCACTGCTGGGGTGTGGGGGTGGTGGGAGACATGAGTGGGGGCCTGGTGGAGGGTGACCCTGCACTGCTGGGGTGTGGGGGTGGTGGGAGACATGAGTGGGGGCCTGGTGGAGGGTGCCCCTGGTGGCTGGGGTGTGGGGGTGGTGGGAGACATGAGTTGGACATGGGTGGGGGCCTGCTGGCAGGTGCCCCACAGTGCTGGGGGGTGGGGGTGGTGGGTGACATGAGTGGGGGCCTGGTGGAGGCTGCCCCTGCACTGCTGGGGTGTGGGGGTGGTGGGAGACATGAGTGGGGGCCTGGTGGAGGGTGACCCTGCACTGCTGGGGTGTGGGGGTGGTGGGAGACATGAGTGGGGCCTGGTGGAGGGTGCCCCTGGTGGCTGGGGTGTGGGGGTGGTGGGAGACATGAGTTGGACATGGGTGGGGGCCTGCTGGCAGGTGCCCCACAGTGCTGGGGGGTGGGGGTGGTGGGTGACATGAGTGGGGGCCTGGTGGAGGGTGCCCCTGGTGGCTGGGGTGTGGGGGTGGTGGGAGACATGAGTGGGGGCCTGGTGGAGGGTGCCCCTGGTGGCTGGGGGGTGGGGGTGGTGGGTGACATGAGTGGGGGCCTGGTGGAGGGTGCCCCTGCACTGCTGGGGTGTGGGGGTGGTGGGAGACATGAGTGGGGGCCTGGTGGAGGGTGCCCCTGGTGGCTGGGGTGTGGGGGTGGTGGGAGACATGAGTGGGGGCCTGGTGGAGGGTGCCCCTGGTGGCTGGGGGGTGGGGGTGGTGGGAGACATGAGTTGGACATGGGTGGGGGCCTGCTGGCAGGTGCCCCACAGTGCTGGGGGGTGGGGGTGCAAGGGGACATGAGTTGGTGTTCATTAGTTCAAGGAGACATGTGCCTTTGCTGGGGGGCATGCCCATGTTGGGTGGGCTGCCTGCGGGACATGACCAGGGATGCAGGGTAGTCCCCTGTGGTGGGGGCTGCCTGCAGGGGCCGTGGAGGGTGTACAGGGTACACCTGGGAGGACCCACACTGTCAAATCACATGTGGAACTTCCCGCGCACCCCTGTAATACACGCACCCAGGCTATTCGCGTGTGGAACTTCCCGCGCACCCCTGAAATACACGCACCCAGGCTATTCGCGTGTGGAACTCCCCGCGCACCCCTGAAATACACGCGCCCCCAGGCTATTCGCGTGTGGAACTTCCCGCGCACCCCTGAAATACACGCGCCCAGGCTATTCGCGTGTGGAACTTCCCGCGCACCCCTGAAATACACGCGCCCAGGCTATTCGCGTGTGGAACTTCCCGCGCACCCCTCAAATACACGCGCCCAGGCTATTTGCGTGTGGAACTTCCCGCGCACCCCTGGAATACACGTAGCCCGCTCCCCCAGGCCCGATCGCGTGAGGAACTTCACGCGAACCCCTGTAATACACGTAGCCCGCTACCCCAGGCCCGATCGCGTGAGGAACTTCACGGGAACCCCTGTAATACACGTAGCCCGCTCCCCCAGGCCCGATCGCGTGTGAAACTTCACGCGAACCCCTGAAATACACGTAGCACGCTCCCCCAGGCCCGATCGCGTGAGGGACTTCACGCGAACCCCTGTAATACACGTAGCCCGCTCCCCCAGACCCGATCGCGTGTGAAACTTCACGCGAACCCCTGAAATACACGTAGCACGCTCCCCCAGGCCCGATCGCGTGAGAAACTTCACGCGAACCCCTGAAATACACGTAGCCCGCTCCCCCAGGCCCGATCGCGTGAATAACTTCACGCGAACCCCTGTGATGCACGTACCCTGCTGAAATCGCGTGTTAGACTTCCCGCGCACCCCGGTATACACGCACACGTATTTTTTGTCAGCGGGTGTCCGTGTTTGTGGGTACCCCTTTGCACGTAATTTTTCCTGGAGGGCCACAGTATGGGACATTCATCATGGTAGTATATAGGTGCTATTTGTTGGCGCACCTTTTGGCGCACATTTCTTACAGCCGCAGAGACGCTACCGCCTGCTTTCTTGTGGCGGTCGTGTTTGTGCCTGTGCGCTGGTTTGAGCGTGCGCTTTTTTCCCCTATTCTATTCCATGAATACGTGTTGTAGGCGAGCGTGTGGGCGTTCCGCGCACTTGTGCCCTGTACTTCCCCCGTGACGCCCACGTTTTGGCAAGTTGTTCCCCATTCCGAGTGTTACGCCCGTGTTCCGCCTACTTTTGGTGCGCTGCTTTTCGTGCGATTTTCGCAATTGCACTGCGATTTTCGCTATTCCACTGCGATTCGCACGTTTTTGCCCACTTGCGCCGCGCTAATTATTCCATGAATCGGCCTGTGAGCCTATAGCCATTCATACCCACATCCAGATCACCTCAAGCTGGGCTCTTTGGCTGTTTGGGAACGGTTTGTACTTCCCAAACAGTTTATTCAAATAAATTAACCCTTTGCAGTGCAATATTGTACTGGCTTGATGTCTGGAGTGCTTTGGTTCGAGTCCCCGTAGGGATGAAGTTTAAAACAAAAATGATTTTGTTTCAAGTTGCCGTCCTGGAACGGTATTGTGGGTCGCATAAAATAAGGGAAAGGGTTGCCCTGTAGTTTGCTCCCACTTTGGCCTCTGCATTTGGTTTAGGGTGCTGAAACCTACCCAGGGCCTAAGTAAGTACAGCTTGTTTTTGCCTGGCCATCTTGGTACAAAGAAGACGTTTGTTTTCAGCTGGCGCAATTATAAATTCATGCGGCCACTTGCTTTTCCGGGCGCATCATTTGGTGGAAGAGAGGCACACAAGGGCAGAAAGTGAGATGGAGCCTGGTGAGGCAGCTGAGTTCTAGAGGGGCAAGCAAGTGCAAGAAGAGAGATGGATGTACCCTGGCTGGGGGTGGGGGAAGAACACAAGCAGGCTCGTGGGAGTCAGGCAGGGGGCAAAAAGAGAGTAGGCGTATGCAGGGAGAGTGCTGTACAGTAAGGGTAGGAGCAGAAAGGAAAATAAGTATCAAATATTGAGAAAGGAGAAAACAATGAATGCAACATGAAATCAGAAACCAACAACTTAATGGTTTAGGAGGGTAGAAAAATTGATAAATATTAACAGAAAGGAGAAGATAAAAGCTGAAAAAGAAACAGAAACAGAAAAAGGTTGTAAGATAGTAGGTTAAAGACAACGCGCCCCTGCATCAGAAGCAGGATGGAGAGCTCGTCCTTCCAGACCCTAAGGTGAGATGCTACGGGGAAGCACAGAAGGGTTTTGAGGAGGGTGAGAGGGGTAAGTGGGAGGCCGATTGCATTACCCCGCAGACAGTTAACCCCCTATTCTCACCTACAGAAGGATACTTCTGCGAGTCAGACAAGCCAGATCTGGGGCCCGGTCCAGTCTGTCTTCCGAACCCTGCGCATCACCTTAGACGAGGACACAGCAGCGCGAACCAGGCCAGCGCCCCCGTGGGAGTCAGGTGAGCGTTACAATATGTCAGACGAAGACAGGGAAGACAGGGAAGCCTTCCGTGGGGAGATGGGTACTGGTGCATGTGGTCCCGTGGGGTGTTTTCCGGCTGATAAAAAAGTGAGGTGGTTGGATTTAGACCAGCCTAAATAAGCATAACCAGAGCAATCTAAAAGATTATCTCAAAGTAAGAAGGGGGAATTGCCACCATATGTAAGCAGACTGCGGTCATGCCTGGGAAGAAGACAATCAGGAATCATTGTCCCTACTATGATAGGCAAACGATGAGAGCCGATTGGGATTTTGGGATTTTGCAATTTTCTTTGTTAGAAAAAGGAGGGGCCAGACCACAGTATATCCCATGACCCCAGATGCATAAGGACAATTTAAGATGCAAATTGGCCAGTTTAACGTCTGGCGGGGAAATGGATCTATGAATTGGAAAAAATGACAGGAGGAAATACATTAGCCATAGGGGACATTAAGGGTCTTCTAGCAGCTATCCTTGGGAAAAGGCCTGATGACATTTGGACACACCACAGAACACAGCACACAACGCAGTGCTGTTTACTAATTGTAGCGTGGCAGTCTGGAAAGCGCTTAGAGTGCAATATCCCGATACTTCAGAAATGGGTGCAATTTTGGCACGCAAGATGCAGGAAGGCGAGGATCCACTTGCTTATATTCAGAATTTTCAAGAACAATGGTCTTTGGAAACTCGAGAGCCTTGAGGGAAATCAATACCTGTATTCTATCATATTCTGTGTCAGGCACTGCCAGAACAGGTACAGAGACAGCTTTAGAAGCTGGTGGGTATGGAAGCGAAGCCATGGCCAGAAAACAGACTGCCCATTGCACACCATTGCAGATTGTTGCAAGAGAAAAATTGGAAGAGGGAAGATGCTAGGAAGCTTGATGAAACTAAACTAGTGCAGAAAAAACTGTCAAAATATGCTATAGAATGGGCGATGTTGACTAGCAGAGAAGGGCTAGGATCGCAACAGGCAGTGAGTATGCCGTAAGTGAATAATCAGCGGCAGTCGGATCAAGGAGAGAACAGATTTATGCAGAGAGGCACGGGAGGCTTCCAAAGAAGGGGAAGCTTTCAGAATAATCAAGGAAACTTCCAAAATGACCAAGGTGGTTTTCAGAAAGTGCAGAATGATAATCAAGGCATGCCGGGAGGGCAAATGAGGAGATTCCCTCCTGTGTGTTGGACATGTGGAATGACTGGACATATTGCGCAAATATGTGGGAGCCAAGGGTATGTACATAATGGGCAATTCTCCAGAGGGGGAACAGCCTGTCCTCCAGCATATAGCCCACAAAGTAGGGATGGGTTTGCCCAAGATCAGACAGTGGTTCAAGCACAAGTACCGCAAGCAAAACAGGCTTTGCTATAACAGCAAGCAACATTGAATCCGCCACAAGGGCAATCACAGCACGCACTCATGCAGATACAACAGAGAGCAAACACAGGACAGGTATTAATAATTTAGCATTTATATAGTGCTACGAACCCTCAGGTATCTGCGCGCTACTTATTATTACCCACGGTGTGTGGTGCTCATTTATCAACCTCGGAAGGATGAAAGGCTGAGTTTGGCCCTGCCGGGATGCAAACCTGCATCAGAAGGCTCTGCACAGATGTCAAAGCGAGGGCTCTACTCGCTGTGCTATCGGACCAGCATTACCCATTGACTCCTAAAGTAGGGGGTGTCACTATCGCAGGTGCGATTCCTTTCACAGGTACAGGAATAAGTATGTACTCACAATAGGACAGCTCACAGGGTGACTTAATGTGTTCCTTAGTATCACTGATGCCAAATCCTGAACAGGAACCAAGTGTTGACGTTACCATAGGAGGCAAATCCTTTTCTTTTCTAGTAGACATTGGGGCAACTCGCTCATGTATACGAGAGGGACCATTTTCATTTTCAGGAAATGCCATGAATGGTCAAGGGTTCTCACGAGCTACAAGTAGAGTTCCTTTTACTGAGAAATGTCCAGTCTCAATAGGAGACTGTGATATGTCTGTCCCATTGTTGTATTCAAGGCAGACACCAGTTAATATACTGGTCCGAGATTTAATGATGAAGCTGAATATGACGATTTCCTTCACTGATGAAGGCATAGTGTGTTCAACACCAGGAAAATATTATTTAAATGTGGGTGAATTCATCATGGCATTTACCAGACAAATAGCTCTGCGAGGGACACCGTTAGAGTCAGAGGTTTTACACTTTGGGGTACGCATTTTGTTAACGTGGTTACCCGGATTATTGGGCAAGATTATGAGAATACCTGATGAATTTCATTTCAGACCACAGATACCTATGGATGAAGAGGAGGGGGACAGATTCTTTCCTTGGAATTACAGGCAGCCATAGTGCGGGGGGAATTGGCGATGCTCGAAGGATTTGATAATGAGGGCATGTCATGGAGAACAGTGATTGCCATTGGGGAAGGGTACAGATTGACTGATGCCACTGATGAGGATATGTTTAAAGACGACCAGTCAGCTGATGAAGTAGCATTCGAAATGAGCATTACCTATTGGATCAGGATAGAAAGAAGAGAGATCCCACAGCGAATGATGATAGGGCGGCAGCGCCACACATTTTTTATGATGATATGGAGAAAGTGACAATTTGTTTATGGACTACGGGCCCCCATGACATAGGCCTGTTAAAAGGGGTGGGAGAAGCTAAGATTAAGTTGAAACCAGGAGAAATGTTACCTCGTGCAAGACAGTATCCCATGTCTCGAGAGGCAGACAAGGGTATTTTTAAGACTATACCGGATTTGATGGAACAAGGCATTTTAGTGACGTCAGTGTCACCATGTAATACCGTGGTGTATCCAATTAAAAAATCAAAGGGTGGTTCATGGCATTTAATTCAGGACATGAGACCGATAAACCAGATTGTAGTGGCAGAGTTTCCTTTAGTCCCAAATTCATGCAACGATTTTATGCAGTATTCCCCCAGAAGCACGATATTTCATGGTGATTGACTTGAAAAATGTGTTTTTCTCAATCCCACTGGGTAAAGATTCCCAAGATCTTACATCACTTACGTTTCATCAGACTAAGTTGAATAGTACATGTTTGCCCCCGGGCTATTGTTTGTGAGTTTCCATCGATCTTTAATTGGGTCCTGCAAATGGACCTAAGCAATATCCCGGGAGGATAGCTCAGCAGCAACGTGCACGCCTTGGAAGCAAGACGACATGAAACAACACAGGTTCAATCCCAGGGTCCACGCTTAGAAACCTCTGGGTGTTTAAGCGCGTTATAAATACGCAACTAAGACACACCCAAAAAAAACAATTATGCAACTAAAAAAATAAATAATCCGTAACAGCGCCTCGATGCCCGCGGGCTGTGTCAGCGCTTTAAAAATGTAAAATAAATATTGATTTGCCAAGCATTCTGCTACAATATTTTAGTCTGTAGCACAACAGAGGAAGAGTGCAGACGAGACTCGATTCAGTTAATGATTATTTTAGCAGACAAATTATATAAAGTGGATAAGGAGAAATTGCAATACTGTCAGGAAGAGGTGTCATACATAGGACAGTTAATTTTGCATGAAGGAAAGAAAATTACACCTGAAAGAGCTGAGGAGATCATGAAAACTTCAAAACCGCACACAATAAAGCAAATGCAACAGTTTCTAGGACTATGTAATTATGATGGAGCGTGTGTATTTGATTACAGTTCACACACAAGACCCTTGTTGCAGGCCCTGAAGAAGGCACAGGTGAATAAGGAAAAAATTGAATGGACTGAGGAAATGAAGGAGGGGTTTGATGAACTGAAAAAGGCAATTTGTAAAGCTCCAGTTCTAGGAGTTCCCAATTATTCTGAGGAGTTCTTTTTATTTTTCGCACATGAATGCAACAGTTATGACAAAGATACTTACACAGAGAACTACATTGGGGTACAAACCCTTAGATATTATAGTGGGATTTTAGAGGTCACTTCCCGTGCAAACTATCGCTGGCAGCAGCTGCGTTCGCTATCGAGAAATCTGCACACATAGTGATGGGGTGTTCCATTACTTTATTTGTTGAGCATGCTTTCTTTGTGGTTTTGGAGAAACCTAAGGGTACTCTGACGTCTCAAAGAGCTTCTGTTTAAGAAGTGGTTATATCAAATCCAGCGATCAAAATAGTCAGGTGTAAAATGGTGAATCCTGCCACGTTTGTAGCCAAACCACGGACAGTGGATGAGCAAGTGCATGACTGCTCAAACTACGAGGAATTCTATGATGAGATTCTGAGGGTAAAGGAAAATGCTTCAGCAGCTGGGAAGGTTCTTCAAACATCCAGCAAACTGACGGAGAAAGTCATTCAAGCTCAGATGTGGTAAGACTCAGAGCCAAAGGGAAATTTGAAGTAGTAGCAAGTTGCGAGACTACCATCTCATTTTTCAACACAAGCTGCAGTATTGGTGGTGCTTATTGTCGCGCTCGAGAATCACGTAGGGCAGGAAGTGGCGGTGTACAGTGACTCTGCCTGCATGATGTCAACCGTGCATGCAGGGCTTGCATATTGGAAAAGGAGGGGCTGCCTCTGAGCGGATGGCACTCCAGTGCCACACACCACATTATTGGACAGGCTCTTTAAAGCACTACAACTCCAAGTAGCCATCAAAATAGTTAAGTGTGCAGCACATACTAAGAGAACTGACTTTATTTCATGTGGAAACCAAGCAGCAGATGAGGATCCCAAAAGAGTTGCATATTCATCTGCTATTTTTAGTTTTGATACTCCTGATGTGAAAGAAAAATGTTGTAACGATGGTTGTGAATGAAAGTTTTAATCATCTGTCACAAACGCAGTTAATAAAAGTTCAAGGTGGAGCTCCACAGGAAGAAAAAGAGCTGCAGGCGTGGAGGGGTGTTCTTTATCCCCTTCTGAAAGCACTGTGGCGACAAGACAACACTGGTAAACTGGTGATTCCTGTAGCCTTATTAAGGGGTGGCGTTAGAACAGCTACACTACCCTGCGCATGTTACTAGGGAGAGCCTTGCAGCAACCATTGCACAGGACTGGTTCATACCGAACCTGTTAGAACAGAGAGGAAGAAACTATAGTTCCCATACTTCCTTGAAGTGTTGACATTTGCTACGCTGGTGCAAACGCGCCTGGCGCTAATGGGCTGGTTTGTGCCGGTTCGTGCAAGGGAAGGCAGGACGGCATGAGGGCTCTTTCCCCTTGCATTTTCTGCAGTCTTGCATCTGCAGTCTGGACGTCTGCTCATCCACACAGCACCCACACCCTCGAATTTCACACAATCAGACTTTGCAGGTAACATGTCTCATGGCGACCTCATCAGGTGCATCCAGCTAAATCTCCAAACTAGGCTGCAAGCGGTTAGGCACAACCATTTCCTAGACTCCTCCCCCCTGCTGGACAAACCTTAGGTGCAGGAATCTTTGGGGGATTGTCTTTTATCTTGGTCAGGCTAGAGTGAGATAACCACAGCAGAAACAGCAGAGGATGCCATTAATGACCTTATAACCCCCGGGATAGCGAAAATGTACCCCAATACTAACACAGTTTTGAAAACGGTGTAATTAAACACTCGCTCGCTAGCTAGCCATGCTACAGAAGTGGCAGATTACATAATATTTGCAGACATGGATATAATGCTTCTTAAAGAAACCTGGCTGTGTGAGGCCAACTTACATTCTTCACAGCTGGCTACGCCAGTGGGCTATAAAGCCCTCCATGTAG
The DNA here is from genome assembly GCF_040938575.1 of Ambystoma mexicanum. Lineage (NCBI taxonomy): Eukaryota > Metazoa > Chordata > Amphibia > Caudata > Ambystomatidae > Ambystoma > Ambystoma mexicanum. The sequence continues at coordinate 351,064,657 of NC_090922.1, forward strand.
ACCGGGATGGTCAGAGTGGAGGGGGTTTGCTATAATGTTTAAGGATAACCTTAATTTTTTCGTATCCAGCATACCCACACTGAATACCTATGAAGGCCTATTAGTCAAACTCCATCTTAGTTCTACTTAGACTCTTAGCCTTTTTATTCTTTACCGTCCCCTTACTACTTTATCTGATTTCTGTGAACAATTTCTGGCTTTCCTAGGCCCCCATATTAAACCCATGACTCAATTTCTAGTGGCAGGAGATTTTAATCTGTGGGACAACAATACGACAGAACTGCAGGCCTGCGCTCTGTTAAATCTTTTTGAGAGAGTTGGTTTAAAACAATTTGTTACTGCTCCCACCCATCCGGGAGGTAACACCCTTGATTGGGTCCTGTGCAATATCTTAAACTGTGCCTTCGACAAATTAGCTCCCCTTAAATGCTACCTTAAATGCTACCAAGGAAAAAAAGACACACACTTCATTGCAAATCAGTGGTTTCTGTCTGACGTTTTAGCAGCTAGACAGCTTAAATGGGCAGCCGAAAGAGGCTGGCAGAAGTTTCCCACATTAAAAACTCTGGCTCTCTATATAGAGGCAGCCAAGTATTACAAAGCTAAATCTTTGCAGCAAAAAATGAAAAATTTGAGGAGCGTATTCTAGGAGCTAAATCCAGCACCAGAGAACTTTCCACATTCTCGGAGAACTCAAGGGAAACACTCAGGAATATCAGCTAGTTGTAAATGATGCCTGGTGCCAGAAAATTCATAACTGCTTTGTGATTAAGGTCAAACAGCATCAAGAGACTATCCTGATATATGATATGATATTTTATTTGTATACCACTCGTACACAGGTGTTTCGGAGCGCGACTAGGCAAGGGAGGGAAAACGGGGAGAACACAAAACAACAGCTATCTTACTAGGCCCTGTGACATTGAGAATGCGCAAGTGCACGGGGAGGGGAAAAGGGAAAAAGTGCATGCAAGGTGGAGAGTGGAAAGTGCAGAGCAGAGGAGAGTAGATAAATAAATAATAAATAAAAAAATGGAATGGAAGCAATAAACAGTGATAGTGCAGTCAGTAAGTGGCAAGTGCTGTGTTTATGGTGACAGACTGGGTAAGTCTGATAAGTGCAGAACAGAAGAAAATGGGGTGAGGGGCTGTATGGGTACAGATACAGTACATCCAGTGCAAGGGGTGGCCAGGAGGCAGTGCAGGAGGGTGGCAGGGTGAGCAGGTACCTGGACCCAGGGGAAAGAGGGCGGCTGGGTGCACAGTGCCAAGAGAGAGCGGGTCAGCAGGGGAGAGGGGGAGAGAAGGCAGAAGCAAAGAGGAAGGTTTTTAGGTGCTTCCGGAACCAGAGATGGTTCTCCTCAAGTTTTAGAGTGGCAGGGAGGCTGTTCCAGAGGGAGGCTCCAGCCAAAAATAGAGATCTACCCCCAGCTCGTTTCTTTGAAAAACATTAGAGGTAGAGGAGTGAAGAGCTCGAGAGATAAACCCCCCTAGATGCTCTGCGGCCGAGGTAGAAGCTAGAACGGTCAGAAGCAAGGCCAAAAATGACATGAAGGCCTTTTTGTTCTGGCAGGTCTCAGTTGATGATACATCAGAAATTGTCGAACATCTGAAACCCACCTCATGTAGTGGCAACACATTTCCTGCATGCTTGCCCCTGTCATGACATTCATAAACCACTTGTTTCAAGAAGGGATAGTTCCAGAGTGTATTAAGGAAGCCTGATTCTCCCCCTTACTTAAAAGGGAAGGGATTGATCCACAGGAACTGTCATGGTCATGGAGTCAGGGGCACAGGCATGCAGGGGTCGCATGCACAGGAGACCTGGGTGGACACTGTCCTGACGCCTTTGGTGCGAGGCTCATGAACAAAAGTAAACAAGAACATCCATTTAACACCAAAAAGCATTTATTATGGACATAGCACTTCAGATGCATTAACCTTGAACATTCCATCCATTAGGCAGCCCCAAGTGCATTCTTGGGTGTGGCTGCTAATGGATTGCCTTTGCACGTGCTCACTCTCTAGGTGTGGCAGGGTGTGGCTGGTAAGCCGGCCCTAATGGGCGTGCCCACGATCTCAGCTATTTAAGCTGCCCCGATCCTCAAGACAGACGCTTCACGTTATTCTGTACTTGCAAGCAACGTAATGCTCACCATCGCCTGAGGTCAGACTTACCTTTGAAGATCCTGCTTCCTGGACATCCTGCTCCCTGCCAGCATAATCACCAACTAAGGGAAGCTGTTCTTACCTGTACATCTCTTCGGTGAGCCAAGTATTCATCTTTACTCTTTCCAGAACGTCGATATCTTCATCTTCGCACCGCAGCACAACACGCTCCATCGTCGACAGCAGCGTCTGCAAGGAAAAACAGAAGACAAGGTTAGACATTGAAAAAAACAGTCAGTTTAAGGTTGCGCTGCGCCATACTTCGCACTTTTCCTTAAACCATCACTTACCTGCTGTCGAACATTGCGATAGCATCCATCTTCCATCCGGCCGCGTCTCGCTTCTTACATCTGCATTGAGGCCACATTTCCATCTAAGGGAAGAAAACAGAAGAGAGACATTATTGCGGGCATAAATAGGAGCAACATATGAAGACATTAAACAGAACGAAGAGTATCATAAGAGCTCAAGAAAGACTTACGAATCATAAGGAGAAGCATAGTCGCAGCTGGACTGGACTAATCCTTTTCAGGGATCAGTGAAGGAACTAGATCCCATTCAATGTGCCCCTGCCAGAAGTAGCAGGATGGAGAGCTTATCTTCCATAATTCACAGGAGCAGTATCACCACGTACCACGGCTCACCGATTTTCTACTGAGGGAGAGGCCTGAAGGGGGTGATTCAAGTTCAGGGAGGGCTGCAACCGTGCCCCAACGCCTCCGCAGAGACCAGGTGAGCGTAACAGGAACCTCTGAACTATTGCCTTAGTACCAATGTTCCCTTTCTCCTCAAGATCATTGATGAAGTCGCCTGCACTCAATATGGTGCTTTTGTTGAGGAGAAGGGCCTATTGTCTGGTAGACAATCCGGATTTTGGAAAAATCATGGTACCAAAATTCTGCTGGTAGATGTCAAATCCATGTTAACCAGAATGGTGGACCAGAGGAAGAAGGCAATGCTGCTGCTGTTCGAACTGTCTGCTGCGTTTGATCTTGTTAATCATGACAGGCTGGCTAACTGAGGTGGGCAGATTCTCAAGATCAGTAGTTAACTGGTTTAGATCTTTCCTGGGTCCCAGGAGAGTGAGGTTGTACAGGGGGTTTTTCAGTCAGAAGAGGCGGTACTTAATTGTGGCGTCCCTCAGGGCTCCAGCGTCTACCCTCTGCTCTACAATATTTATTCCAAGCTCTGTTTTGATGTTCTGGATGGTCTGGGTGTCAGATTTGCTAATTGTGCGGATAACACTCAGATTGTCCTCGAAATAACAGGCTCTCATGAGGCAGACTCTCTGTTAGTCACCAGAGTCTTTGATGCCATATAAAGCTGGATGTGAGATAATTTCTTGGCACTCAATGACAAGAAGAAAGAGATCTTTATTGTTTGCAGTATGGCCAAACTCAAGACTCTTGACTCTCAATATGAAACATTCTTAGTAGGAGGCGCCACCATTCAAGTCTCCAGCTCTGTCAAGACACTGGGTGTAGTCTTCGACAGCAACTTGAATTTTGAAAGGCAGGTTGCCCCTATAAGTGCCAGCTGCACTTATACTATACATCTGTTATGGCAGATTCAACTGTACCTTTCAGAAGACAACAGAGCCCTGATAGCAACAGCCACCATCAATTCAAAGATTGACTATGTAATGGCCTACTGGTCAGCACTATCACGGCTAATGTAAAAAAACTACAAAGAATTCAAAATGGAGCAGTCAGAGCAGTGCGTGGCCTAGGACACAGAGATCATGTTTCTCATGCCAGGAGGAAGCTGCATTGGCTTCCCGTCCATGAAAGGGTCCAGTTTAAAGCTGCCTGCTTAGTTTACAAGTGCCTTGAAGGTACCACTTCAAAGTACCTTCAGTCACGGATCAATAGACTGCCACATAGACGCACCTTGCGCTCTAATAATAGGGATCTCCTATCATAACCTTGTTTTAAACTGAAGACATATGGGGATCTAAGCTTTTATGCTTGGGGGACCAAGAGATTGGAACAGTCTCCCTCTATCCATCAGACAATTGCCATCATCTGCTCAATTTAGGAAAGCACTCAAAACTGTTTTGTTTAATGGAGGTGGCATCTAGGCTCCTGCCACCTTGACCCTTAACTGATCATGTATGTATTGTTGCCCTCTGGAATTCTCCACCATCTGTTCTTTGTTTTGTATTGTCTGTCGAGCATTCTGAGGCCTGCGGGCGAGTTGGCGCCTTACACAAATATATTAGAATAGAATAGAACATGTTACTTTTTATGTAGTAAATTGTATTGTATGTCAAAAGTTTACTGCTGGGCACACGCTGTGAACAGTTAGAGGAGTAATTCCTTGACCAAATAGTCCTTTCCAGCATTTACATATTGACTATGTTGATATGCTGCAGGTCTATGTTGATATGCTGCAGGTTTGTAATGGATAGAGGTATATGATAGTGGTAGTGTGCTCATTTCCGAGATGGATTGAAGCTAGTCCATGCACACATCTTGATGCCACTTGTGTTGCAAACGTTTTAGACCGAGAAGTATTCCCTAGATGGGGAGCATGTGAGGTGTTGACATCAGATAATGGACCCCATTTTGTGAATGAGGTATTCAAACAGATTAGCTTATTGCTTAGCATTAAACACAAGTTTTCTTTTGCTTACCACCCACAAGCGAACGGGATATGTGAGAGGATCAATAGTCTGCTCAAAGAGAGAATAGCAAAATTGAAATTGACACTGAAAAAGGGGTGGCTGCATTGCCTAACCCTTGCATTATATGCATTGAGAAATCAGCCCTGCTCTGACCATCACCTAACACCCCACAAACTATTATAGGGAGGCGAATGAGAACGCCTCTGACTCCTCCATCGAGGACTAGGAGTGATGCCGAGACAACTGCAGAATAGTTAGGAACTCAGTTACGTGAGTACTTAACATGTATGACTGCTAGTATCTCTGTCATTTCAGATCAAGTCAAGCGGAAGGAATGTCGGTCTCAGAACACAGATGAAGACAATACAGCAACCGGACATGAAAAACTATGTGTTCCTAAATTAGTTTCTGGAGATAAGGTTCTAATAAGGAACTTCACGAGAAAGTGAGACAAGCCCAGATTTAGTGGCCCATTTGTCATAGAAGACATTACTCCTTCGGCAGTCAAGGTCCAGGGGAGGCAAGCTTGGATACACCTAGGAGATGTCAAAGTCTATGCTGGAGAGACCGTCGCACCCCTAACCATTCGGAAGCAAGTCAAGAAGAAGAAGTTCAGCATGTGCAGACTCGATTGATGATGAGGAATAAGGACACAAAGACTATCCAGTAGAGAGACAAAAGTGTACATTTGGACTGTGGCTCCCCTGAAACACTCCTTGTAAATATCATAACAAGAAGTGAGAAAGCTATTGTTCTTGAGCCACATGAATTTGTTGACATTGAACTTTGGAGTGCTGAAATAAATGGAAAAATGCCTGATTTAGACTTTCTGTTTGACTGGAAGAGGGAGCTGTTACCCAACTCTTTTCTCACTGAGTTTCCCTTTGGAGGTGCCCATGGTGCTGTCAGATGTTGAAATACACAGACTACTTCTTGCTGTCTTCATTTTTATACTCTGAGCTTACCCTGCTCTTGTTGGGTGTAGCACTGACGTAAAAATGGCCCGGTAATTAGACGTTTATTGGCAGCGATTATAGAACAATTCAGACAATTACCTGAGCAATTTTTCAGACGCATCAATGGTCCTATCTAACAACGATGCCCATAAACTACTTGTCATGATCTATTACTATTTGTTTCAAGTTCATCCTTAACTTGTGGCGCAACACCAACATTTATGTGTTCATGCAAGATCCTATAAATCGTCCTGCAATCACCTGGTTACTTGAGAGATTATTGAGCAATTGAGGAAGCTTCCTGAACACCTGATAAATTTGCCTTAATAAAAAGAGTTTTTTCTTCCTTAAAGAGTAATTACAGGCAAACATGTGGTCTATTGAGCACATTGCAATTCCAAAAAGTAAGCAGACTCAATGACGTGTGGAGAGACACTGATGGTGGAGCCTAATGTATTGGTGCATAATTTATGCTTGTTCAGCATCTATTATCATTTTTCTGTTTCTATTTATCCACACTGTTGGTTCCCGAAAGGAAGGAGTTCCGTTAATCCTTCCCACTCCAGTTACTTTTTCAGAACTAGACACTGTAACAAGGCCAAGACCTTATGTGATTGTCCCTACACCAGTGGCCCATGTTAAAGCATTGATTTCTTTGACAAGTGTCCCTATGATTTCTCCAGTAGGAAGAATGTATACTGATGTAATCCATGTTTTGCTTATACAAGCTCATCTGGCAAGAAAGAGACCTAAGAGAAGTGCAAAGGAGGATGATTATGAATTAAATGATTATTTAGGCAGTACAGCATATTTGGGGAATAACATTTGGTATCAGCACATGAAAGAAGTGGTAAAAAGAAGTTTTAAGGAGGATTGCTATGTATGTGCACTCCTGCCTTATGCTATGGGGAAGTCTAAGATATTCATAGCTATTGAAATTGATGTTCAAACAGCTAATTGCCTAACTCACCTTGCACTCTGTCATACAAGAGGTCAGTTCCAGGGTCGAACGGCATCCTTGGTATGGGTGACAGAATGGTCATCCCCAGGTAAAGATGATTATGCTCAAGATTTGAAGACAAGAGAAAGAGCACATACCAGAAATCATGTGAAAAGATATGAACAACCTGGCACGAAAGGAGCTGGAATCAGATGTGAAATAAACAGGAAGCTCAACTGTCAAGGAAAGACTGATGAAGAAATTCAAAGCTGCAACAAAAGAGGCTAGATGTGAATCTGGGGAATAGTACTTTCTCCAGATGGCTGGGAAGAAAGCATAGTCATATGCAGAGCTGTGGCAGTAACTGGTCATCACAAGCCAGTTATTGAACAAGTGGAAAATGGATGCAAACCTATCGGGCTGAGGCTTTCAAGGCTTCTGATGCGGGTCGAAGACAAAGGAGGCCCATTGCAGATAGTGCCTTTGGCTAGTGCAGAGCTGTGCTTCAGAAATAAAGACACAAGAAAAGTTGGAGAAAATCAACACTGCGGACAAATCTTTAATCTGCCAGGAATGAAAGATGGGACAGTGGTGATAATGGATCACTACTGGGCCTGTGGATCCAGAACATACATGAAGCTGCCCAGAGACTGGGGAGGACTATGTTCTATAGTGATTGTTCATGTTCCAGCATTGGTGATTCCAAAGAGTGACCTGAACATTGGTGAGTTTCCTAAAGCAAATGCTCATCTGAGGAAGAAGAGATCTGCTGAAATCATTGATCGAATGAAAACTCTTTCTCAGCCAAGTCAATAGAGGCTTTTGATGCTATTCCATATGAACACAGATTGTTCAGCAAGACTGCTTTAGTTTTTACTGTTATCTTTCTGCCATGGATCCAGACAATGGCAAATGCCAAGTGGTTACAGATAACCATATCGGAGCTTCTGCAGACAATCAACATCACCATAAAGGGATTCAGTGCCATAAAGGAGGAGTTAAGAGCTGTACATCTGATGACTCTTCAAAACAGATATGTCTTGGATATGATTACAGCTATGGATGGAGGTGTTTGTGCCAAAATAGGAGAATCATGTTGCACCTTCACACCTTATCTTGACGATGAGAATTGCACCTTGACAGAGGTCATAACGATGCTGATGAACATACACGTCAAGATGGAAGACGAAGTGGAGATCTTGCTGATGACAGTTGGTTTGCATCAATCTTCTCATGGGTTCCACAATGGATGGTGAACATTTTCAAGTTCCTTGGAACCCTGTTGGTGATGATCATGTTTGGATTCTGTGTGATCAAGATAATAATCACACAATGCAAGAAGACTGCGAAGAAAGCAGTAGGAATGAAGATCGTAATTGATGTTGAATCAGGATTCGAACCTAAAGAGCTGACAGATGAAGAAATTAAAGACTACGTGAAGGCCAGCATTCATGCAGCCAAGGGAACGACGTTCCTATATCCGAAGAACCACAAGAAGTATGTGGGAAGATGGATCCACTGCAGTCCCAATGGACAGTGCAGTCTAATGACCTGGAGTGTTGATGGGCATGTGAAGACAGCATGTTGCCTGAAGGCAGTGATAAAGATATGGACTCCAAAGAAGCACTTCTTTAGATGAGGATGTCTTGATGTGAAAATTGGTGAGAGAGTGGTTGATGAATTGCCCAGAGGGGGGAGTGTAGAGGAGGAGCCAAATGCCCCTACCAGAAGCTCTGCACACATGTTGCCTATATGTTGGGAACTTGACATTGCAATATGTGCAGTACCAGTGAGGATGCCTGTACCATGAAGAGTTCTTGAAACAAGGTATCCATTGAGAAAACCCTATTTGGATTATCGAAGAAATGATGGTGTTCTGGACAAAGTCCCAGAAGAAGTGTGAAAATGGATGAGAAAAAGGACTGATGATCTCATGCGGAGCAGGGCTGATACGCAATGGAGAAAAGATGCGAAAGGCGAAAGAACACAGACATTCTATAAGATCTGAAGAGGAGGTGTCGAAGATAAGCAACGTTTCAGGATTGAAATGAAAACGTTCGGACGAAGAAACACTGAAGACAATGCAAAGTCAGTTTACACTTGTACAGATTTTGTAATGCAAGTAGACGAAGTGATCTTGAGGTTGGCTAGGTAGTGAATAGATTGCGGCAATGCGCCAATCTATATACATAGAAATATGTAAAATCTGGATGTTCCACGATGCACATTAGTAAGCGTAAAACCCTGAAAATGAAAAGTGCTTGAGGGTGGAGCAGTTGCAAAATAGCTAATGGCGAAGCAGAATTCAAGAAAGTCTGGCTAGCCCAGCCCAAGAGTCGAAGCCACCGTGAGCCTGGTTGTCAAAGAAGCTACATGAACGTGAGAAAGAAACAAACATCTGATTGAGGTGGAATGAAAAAATAATGAAGGAGTCAGGAGTTAATCATTTAATAGTATTATATGCAACAAAGAGCTCGAAAACATGGTCTCCAGTCACAGGTCAGATAAAAATAGGTTTGGGTCGAGCTACACTGAAACCAGAAGATAAGAACATGCCATCCTCACTTTTATTCTCAGACACAGCAAGCTTCTGCAAGGCCAAGTTCAAAGCCTTAATTGAATGGCAGACCGCAGGAGTGATGATAGATGTTGGGCTAATTGGGTGGGGAGGCATGACCAGGCCGACCCTCCCAGCACCTGGGGTAACCAGCTTGCGTGCGGCTAGCAACTGGAATGATTCTAGAAGGGTACAAGCGTGCCAATCAATTGTAGAGGGCCACGTATCAGAGAGTCCTATAGTTCATGCAACTAATGAATCGTTGTGTATTTTGTGACAATGAAACTGGCATGCACTAGAGGAAGGCTTAGTTGTCCACCTGATGTTAGAGACCCAATCACAACCCCTGTTGTTATGGAACAGATACTTAGATGTTCCCTGGAGGCCTATTACATCCCCAAGTAGGTTTTTGTAGTTTTCCACATAGTGTGACATCAATGATGACACATTTTTGCTATAAAAGTAATGTTTTTTATGTGATGCGTTGAGATCGTGCTGTGCGACATCCATTGATGTCCATTCTAACTCCCTGTTTTAGATAATTGCAAATAAAACAGTACTAAGTTTTGCCAACTTCCTTAATCAGTTTTATTATTGATGTATGAGTAAGTTCTGTATCCCCATCCATCTCTGCTACCTCGTCTTAAAGGGCCCCAGTTCCCGAGGTTCAAGGATTAACTTGAGACCTATGCAATCAATACTTATGGTTATAGTTCAAGAAATACTTACCTATTTTTCAAAATTGTTTAAAACATATAAACACCATAAACACCTTGTCTTAATGCTTTAAAAAAATCTAAATATGCAGTGTCGCAAAAAAGCAAACTTTTTTTGCTTGATACTTCAGCCAAGAACCAGTTTTAAAAGTATTTAGTTTATCTTTAACAGGTTCATGATTCAATGAACTCCAGACTGCAATGGGATTTTGTACAGAACCTTCAATGGCCCATCAAAGTCTTAACAACAAAATTAACTGAGAATGTGACTTTTTTCCAAAAGGAGAATAATGAAAATGGACTTGCCGTCATGCCACATTTTCCATCAATTGCTGTCTGTTGAGCAGACCGTACCTGCCAAAATTATTATTATTATTATTATTATTATTATTATTATTATTATTATTATTGTTTGTATTGAGCATGGACCTAGCGTCAAGAAGCAACGGATCGCTTTACAGTGGTATTCACGTATAGAGATACATAACAGAACGCTTTACAGAGGTGTACAACATTACAGATGCGTAACGGAGCGCTTTTCAGTGGTTACAACAGAACAGATATACAGCGGGGTATAGGATAGAGAGAGTGACAGAGGAGGGGAACAACCGTACCGGGTGGTGGGGAGGAGAAGGCTGGGCAGCGTCTAGCGAGTCAGTTGGCACAAGGGGGTCCAAAAAAGTGGACATTATGTAGAGCAAAACAGAAACAATAAAAAGGATGAACCCTAGTCACCATCGGTCTGAGCACAACACAAATGATGGGACGCTGTACACCTAACATCAGGGTAAACAAGGGGAGGGACAAGGGGGCTGCACATTATCAGTTCAATGACTCTTAACCTGTTGAATGTGTCATTGCTGTCATGTCCGGCTTTCAGTGTCAGTGACTGGTAGCATTGACAGAAGGGATGGGTCTAAATGTTTCAGGGGACAAAGGTCATTAAGTTGAGGGACACAGTTCACCCAAATACCCCGCTCTGCAAGTAATTTCACCAATGGATGGTGGTGCCAATGCGGGGGCGAGGCTATTCTTAACTGCATCAAGTAGCATCTTGTGATCGTGAGTCATCAGTGCATTCAGAGCTCTTGTGTTCCAACCATGGGAGGAAAGCAATCCTCACTGGTAAGTGAAGGGATTCCTGTTTGCACATCCTTGTGACCTTAGGCAAATAGTAAATGTATAGCCCTTGTGCTTGAACTATTCAGAGTAATGGAAATCAATTGGCAATGAAAGGTTGGAGAATTCAATGGAGTGCAGCCTTCGAATCACAGTATATTCTCAGATTGTATTTGTTATGAAGAGGAAATTAAATCAATCAGCATTGTGAGCAGCATGGATTAATTACGGTGGAACCTCATGACTTTGGGCCAATAGCTTAGTCTGTACTTTTGTACTTCAACACAGACAGGAAAGCAGTCATCATTCAGTAGCAGAATTCATTATAGTGTACAAAAAAGGTAGCAGGCGCCCCTCTCTCAAAAGAACAAGGCATGATAACCTAGGACAAAGACTGATATGCAAATGGATATTTCCCATCTGTGAAAGGCACAGTGAGTAAAAGCAGTGGCTGCGAACTCTCAAGTGGTTAATAACCACTGAACAGGTTATCAAGTCTGTTCTTTCGAGAGAGGGGCCCCGCTACCTTTGCAAAATTATTTTTCAAGGAACCTGGGATTGGTAACCCTAGGTCTCCTGGGGCAACCAGACGTGGTCTCCCTCTCCCTGTGCTTAGAGAGGCATCAGCTTCACCTCACTGATGATCCCCAACAAGGGTGAAACACGTGTATGGGGTTGCTGGTGGTACTCTCGTTCAGGTTGGAATTGCCATTGCATTTCGGTGCTGGACTGCCCCTGGGCAGGACAAAGACTGATATGCAAATGGATATTTCCCATCTGTGAAAGGCACAGTGAGTAAAAGCAGTGGCTGCGAACTCTCAAGTGGTTAATAACCACTGAACAGGTTATCAAGTCTGTTCTTTCGAGAGAGGGGCGCCCGCTACCTTTGCAAAACTATTTTTCAAGGAACCTGGGATTGGTAACCCTAGGTCTCCTGGGGGCAACCAGACGTGGTCTCCCTCTCACTGTGCTTAGAGAGGCATCAGCTTCACCTCACTGATGATCCCCAACAAGGGTGAAACACGTGTATGGGGTTGCTGGTGGTACTCTCGTTCAGGTTGGAATTGCCATTGCATTTCGGTGCTGGACTGCCCCTGGGCAGGACAAAGACTGATATGCAAATGGATATTTCCCATCTGTGAAAGGCACAGTGAGTAAAAGCAGTGGCTGCGAACTCTCAAGTGGTTAATAACCACTGAACAGGTTATCAAGTCTGTTCTTTCGAGAGAGGGGCGCCCGCTACCTTTGCAAAACTATTCATTATAGTGTAGCCTTGTGATCTTGGGTAAATATATTCTGAAATTATGCCTTCTGTTGGGTGTAAAGAAAGCTCTGGGATATGTAAGGATTTAATGCAGTGCAGTATTGTGATTTTGCTCAAACAGTATATTCTAGGCTCTTTGGTACCAGCCTTGATGAGGAAAGCAGTAAGCCCGGCAATGTATACTGGGGTTGGAAAGATTTACTACAGTGCAACCATGTGAGCTTGTGCAAATAATATATTTAGAGATATTGTTTTTCAACCACGGGGAGGAAACAGTCCGAAAATGAAAGTGAGTGAATCTATTACAATGCTGGCTTTTGATCTTTGGCAAGCCTTTTTCCAGAGAGAGGAAATCAAAGCAATCAGCACTGGTAGCCAGAGGGATGCCTTATAGTGTAGTCTCATGATCTTGGGCACACGGTCAATTGTGAGGACTGGTTTCCTCCTCAACCTCCCCCACCTTTCCAAAGAGGAAACCCTGGAAATGGGGCCCAGCTTCCCATATCTTGGGCCCTAAGGCAACTATTGCCTGGGACAGGGTCGGGGCTGACTCGGGTATATGCATGCTTGGAAGGTGCGGGCTGCTGTCAGTTAATCTTGCCCTGCCGGTGTTAGTAAAGTGAAAGATGTACATGATATGAAAGATAGTGGGTGATTATATGTGAGCATGATATGATATGATAGGTTATTTATAACATGCTTAATACCCAGAGGATTCTAAGCACGGACCCAGGGATCGAACCTGTGTTGCTCGGTGTCGTCTTGCTTCCAAGGTGAGCATGTCGCCGCTGAGCTATCCTCCCGAGACAAAAGAAAGCATAACAAAAGAAAGAGTGAGCTAAAGCATAACAAAAGAAAGAGTGAGCTAAAGAAATAAAGAGAGATGCAGAGAGAGAACATATGAGACAGAGTGAGTGATAGAGAGAGAGAGAGAGAGAGAGAGAAAGAGAGAGAGAGAGAGAGGGAGAGTAAGTGAGCAAGGGAAGAGGGAGCAGGAGAGAGAGATCAGTAATGTAGGGACAAGAGATTCATAAGATGTGAATGAAGCAAGAGAAAAGGGGAGCAAAGAAAATACAGAGAAGGACAGATAATGGAGTGCAAGAGAGAAACAGAGAGAGTAGAGGGACAGAGACAGAGATAGAAGAGAGAGCAAAGGAGATGGAAAATAGATATATGGAAAACAGCTGAGATGTGCATTAATTCAGAGGGTGAAAGGTCAGAAAAGGAAGCGAGAGAGAGGGAGAGAATAAGAGACGGAAAGAACACAGAGAAAGATAGTAATAGAAGAAGGGAGAAAGAATACAAGGAAAAGAAAGATGAGAGGGAAGTTGAGGAAAGAAACTCACATAGAAAGGAAAGCAAAAGAAGTGACAGAAGAGAAACAAAAAACAAAGAAAAAGAGAGCTACAGCAGAAGAGAAGGGAGTGAAAGAATGAATTAAAGGACATAGAGGGCGAGAGAGAGTGTGAGAGATAAACAGAGAGATTGAGAGAGAGAAAGAGAGAGGGAGAGAGAGAACGTGCAAGGGTTAAAATGGGCTCTCAAAAATGTTTGAAGAACTGGTTGAGAAAAGGTCTGCTGAAGTGACGAACAAGTGGAGCCTTATTTGGTGACAAAAAGTTCTGCGAAGATGCTCTGGTTAGGACGGGTACCTTATTATGTTCCATCTCGATTATGGTAATGTACCTCTTGCGGCATTGCCTGAGAACTCCATTCACTGTGAACATCAGTCATGCCTGTGGTACTTAGGTTCCACATCCAGTGCTACGTTATTCAATTTGATATGTGTGGAGTGCTAAACTGCACGAGTGTGGCATTGAAGTGCTCAGTGCAGTTGCCTCAGTAAGAGTCATCCTCTTCTGGAAAACCTCCCATGTTACGAACAATCATTCTGGATACAGGTTACTAATTAGAGGCAGAGACCTTTTTATGGGAGGGCAAAAGGGGCACTTTCACTGGGCCCCCACCTTGGAGGGGGGCCCCACAAGGCTGCGTGATCTAAAGAAGTAAGATTCCATTGTTTAGCACAGGTTAGGATATTGTATGGCATGCTGCTGAGGCTCTAATCATATTGCCTGCCGGTTGTTGACAAGTACCTTGTGCCTTGATCAATTCTTCATGTAATGCTTTTTGTGTTCACTGTGCTATACAAAGTCTGTGTGTTCACTACTGCACAACTCATGCAGCATTCTTTTCTTCCTAGGGGAATTATGTTGATCGTGTGCAATTACCAAAGCTGAAATTCATATTGATAAATTGAATCCACAATGGTTCAGAAATTAGCTCAGTGTGTTAAGCACTCATTGCAGAGATATGTGTTCATATACAAGATTAGAATAGCACATTCCAGCAAGGCTGGCTGAGTCTTTCCTATGACTGAAGTTTAGAAACTTGCCTGCATACGTACTTGATTTTGCAATACAATAGCTGCTATTATCAGCAACGTACCTGCACCAAATAGAGGTTGCGATAAAAACAAACAAGTCATCCGTATGGTGAAGGTCTCGAAATTGGTTTATTCAGATGGGCTGTTGGAAAACCTAGGCAATCCCCTCCATCGATGAGCATAAACTGTTAGTCCGAGAGGTGAATAAGTATACAAATTCAAGACGGTGGAACCAAAGTGTTCATGCTTGTCTCCTGGCTTTGCCAGCAGATGATGAAGTGATCCTGGTCAAATCATTTAATGTCTCTTACATTACTGTGCTGTCCTCTGTGAGGTTTGCCTTCTCGCATGCTGGTGGCATCGTTTAGCCCATTACTTGATCTTTTTTCTTACGTAGGCCATTTGAGTGGAAGGGGTGGTAGATAGAAGAGAGCGGACCAAATGTAGACCTTGGGCAAGCATATTTTAAGGTACAGAAAGAGCTTGGGGTAATTGTGCTCCTCTCTGCGCCAGGCTAGGCCCATAGCAATGCTATGGTCTGTCTCTACCCCAGGTGCACTAATGCTTTATACAACCATTAAACTGTGTTACCAATTTGTGTGCTACTTTACTTATGTTTGTGAGAACAGTTTATTTTGTGCCCAAGTTTGATAAAGAGCAAAGTTAGCTTGAAACACATGTCACTACGGGGGCACACTGTCAATAAACACACCACATGAGACTACTACTATAATACTTCATTTTCAGTGATCTTAGCACAAAACCCGGGGCAACCAGTTACAATCATACTTTAAGGTATGCTCATTTGACACAAAAAATGGTGTGCTTTTTCGTAAAAGTCAAAGGTTTTTCTGCAATTTCACAAGCCAGTGATTAGGAAGTATTTAAAGCTTATAAATACAAAATCCAAACCCAGATTAAATCTGTTAAATCACATCAGTTGGTATGCTGGTACTTATATACTTCCCTTGAAGATGGAGAGAATCAGGCTAGAATAATTCCCATTTTGTGAGAAAAAAAACACCCTTCTATAATATTTTGTTTTACAAAAATGTCACGTTTGGAAATGTGATTTGTGCACTTTCCAAGTCTTTTTTATAAAAATGAGATTATTTTAGTTCATGGTAAGAACTGGAAAAGAAAGTGTTCAAATGCAGAAATTGCAGAGTTGGCACAAATCCCAGCTTGACCCTATAACCAATTTGAGATCCTGGGCATCTCATTTAATCTTGTATTGCCGAACCTCTGAACATTGCCAGTCCCTAAACCTTTCAAAATTGTCAGCCCTCAGACTGATTTCCTTCTCAGGGTATGATATTCAAAAAAGCCTCTCTCATTGCTTCACTGACTAGAGTGTTGCTTCCACTATAATAGTGAGTGTTGATATATTGCAGACCACAGGCACGTGTTCTTTTGATCTCTATGGCAGCACAATTTGAAAACCATGTCCCACTTCTAATCTCAGTCTGTCTGGATACAAACACCCTCCAGGTAGCTTCTAATCTACATCCAGTATCCATGCTATAGTATGGGTAGCTTTCTCTTTCCTTCCAATTGGTCTCCTCTATCCATGCTTGAGCACGTTTGCATTCTGTGAGGCAGCTTATGTGGGTTTGTCTATTCTGGGTTACAGGTACATTTTAAATATGGTCGTGCATTAATACTGCAGGCTGCATACCTTCCTGGATGCTATTGATAAAAGGTATTCTGTATCTATGCTAGAACAGAAGTAACCTCTTCGTGGAGTGGTAATGTTGGCCTTCAAATGCTAATTGTTTATCATATTCTGATTATAACAAGAATGAAGAGGATATGGGGACTGGAGAGAGTAAACGTGATTCGACGCAGCATATCAACCTATACTTTATAGGTTGTGATTGCGATGAGGGGGGGGGTGACCAGATATTCTTGATCACTTAATTCCTTTCGTTTAATGGAGGGGGGGCCCAAAGAAGTCCGTGCCCAGGGCCCCAAAAGTGCTTAAGATGGCCCCGATTAGAGGCGTTGCTAGGGGGGCTGAGGCAAAAGGTTAGCTAGCCCCGAGTTCCGACAGTCCCGGTATTAGCCTAGGCCCGGACCTTTTCCAAACCTAGCTATGCCCAGCACCAACACTGCAACAGGCCATTCTAATGTGTTTATCACATCTGGGATGCGCATCTTTAATACTCCAAATCTGTGACTCACACACATGTGGCTTAGTTACCAGATATCAGCGATACAATTTAGTTCAAGCTTCAGCAGTACACCTGACGAGGTCGAATTAGCATTCTTCATCCACCCTGCAGGACAGGAGAAGTGATGACAGGAAAATGGGATAAACAAATGCTCTCTCGATTGACAACTGTAGCAGTGAACAGAAGGTGTCTGCAGTCTGTGGACCGCAGGGGGAAAACCGTAATGCACAGAAGAGTGCCGTAAAAGACTGATGCAAAACTGTGCGCTGCGCTTCCCCGGGCAGGAGTGGGAGCCGGGCGGCAGTGAGGTGCTGAGGCATAGGTAAGTGTGGAGAGGGGGCTGATAGGGTGGAGAGGGAATGTGGGAGAGGACTGCAGAGCAGGAAAGTGAGCTGCAGGCAGGACCTGCCGGGAAGTAAAGGCGAGGAGGGGGGGGACAGAAAGAGTGGACTTGCAGGAGGTGGCCTATAAAAAGCCTACTTCGGCAAGGTCACTCTATCCAATTCACCATTCGAACATAGAGCTGAACAAGATGAGGAGAATCAACACACCGAAAATGGAGCTGGGGTTACCAGAAAATAAAACTCCATGTCCATGGGACCTCACCAATACATTCCAACTGGTCTGTGGCTATGTGGGTCCCCAAACTAACTGAATCAACAGGGAACACAGTTTAACAATTAATTTCCTACCAGGTCACCGTGGGATCTTCTTGAAATAATAAAGCAGTGTAGGAATAATTAGTATTTTGGCTACTGTATAACGAAATGGGAAGACACATCCACCCTTAAGATCTTGTCGGTACATTTTGTGATTTATCTCTAACAAAATCTTTATAGACCTCTGCACAAACTTAGGATGCAACCTTCTGTGAATATGGCGTGTGCTGATCACCTCCACCAGGAGCTCCACTGCCATTGCAAAAAGGAGCAGCTCATGGGGATCCGTGCAGTAGCTGTGGTGTAGAACATACAACTAATGGAGTTGCCAGAGGACCAGATGTGACCTCATCTACCCTCTCATCCGGTCCCCGGGACGCCTCTGATACTACGTCAGGTAAGATGCGAGTCTTGCTGTCGGCTTACTATCCTTTCTCCTTCCGCTCCATCATCGCTACCTGCCATCTGGCTTTCTTCTTGACGAGCGTCCTCTCCTCACCAATACGCCTTTCCTCCACTTAATCCTCACTCCGCCCGATGTACACTCACTTAGCGACCCACCATTCCTGATCCCACCTGCAACACTGCCCTAACTTACTGACAAAAACGGAACTACATCCACGTGTCCTACAGACTGCATTGGTGCTATCTCACACCGCATGTGACGTCATTACCCTCTTTTACGCTAGTTGGTCATCCCTACTGAGGCTATAACACGATGTATTGATGTAGAACCGAAAGCTATCAGTTCGCAATTTCTAATTGCCATTTTTTTCTCTGCTGGAGTGAGTGTGCACCTCTCCCCTGGTCCCCCGTGTCGTATTGTATACCCCCTTCACCTTGCTCACATGTGTTGTAGTGTGTGTACCCCCTCCCCTTGGTTGCATGTGTTGTAGTTTGTGTATCCCCTTCACCTTGCTCGCATGTGTTGTAGTGTGTGTACCCCCTCCCCTTGGTCGCATGTGTTGTAGTGTGTATACCACCTTGGTCGCATGTGTTGTAGTGTGTATACCCCCCTTTGGTCGCTTGTGTTGTAGAATGAATACACCTCTCCCCTTGTTCGCATGTGTTGTAGAGTGTATATCCCCCCCTTGGTCGCATGTGTTGTAATGTGTATACCTTGATCCCCTTGGTCGCATGTGTTGTAGAGTGTATACCCCCCTCCCCTTGGTCACATGTGTTGTAGTGTGTATGCCCCCATCCCCTTGGTCGCATGTGTTGTAGAGTGTATACCCCCATGCCCTTGGTCGCATGTATTATAGTGTGTATACCCCCATCCGCTTGGTCGCATGTATTGTAGAGTGTATACTCCCTCCCCTTGGTTGCATGTGTTGTAGTGTGTGTACCCCCTTCCCCTTGGTCGCATGTATTGTAGAGTGTATACTCCCTCCCCTTGGTTGCATGTGTTGTAGTGTGTGTACCCCCTTCCCCTTGGTCGCATGTGTTGTAGAGTGTATACTAACTCCCCTTGGTTGCATGTGTTGTAATGTGTATAACCCCTCCCCTTGGTTGCATGTGTTGTAGAGTGTATACCCCCATGCCCTTGGTCGCATGTATTATAGTGTGTATACCCCCATCCGCTTGGTCGCATGTATTGTAGAGTGTATACTCCCTCCCCTTGGTTGCATGTGTTGTAGTGTGTGTACCCCCTTCCCCTTGGTCGCATGTATTGTAGAGTGTATACTCCCTCCCCTTGGTTGCATGTGTTGTAGTGTGTGTACCCCCTTACCCTTGGTCGCATGTATTGTAGAGTGTATACTCCCTCCCCTTGGTTGCATGTATTGTAATGTGTATACCCCCTCCCCTTGGTCGCATGTGTTGTAGAGTGTATTCCCCCCTGCCCTTGGTCACATTTGTTGAAGTGTGTCCCCCTCCTCTGGTCGCCGGTGATGTATTATGTATACACCCCTCCGCATTTGTATGTAGCTGCCGGCCTGTAACATGGGGTAGGCACCATGTATCTGCCTACTGATTTGACTCTGCATTTGTATGTAGCTGCCGGCCTGTAACATGGAGTAGGCACCATGTATCTGCCTACTGATTTGACTCTGCATTTGCATGTAGCTGCAGCCGTGCAACATGGGGCAGGCACCCTGTATCTGCCTACAGACTCGATTTGGTATCTGTGGACTGCTGTTCCCCTAACAATTATGGGGATAGACCATATAGATATGAGAAACCAAGTACTTGTATATGGCACTTAGTATAAGATGTCTATGTAACTCAGGTCTTACGCTTCCTTCTGTAAACTGTAGCACTCACTGTAACGGTATTCTTAAGTTAAAGCGCCTTGATACCTCAAGGTTTTGTGCACTATACAAGTGTCAAAATAAAATAAATGAAAATAATGTCATGCATGTATCTATCAAATGCCGTGCTCTCCATTGTCATGAATAGATTCTCCCATGGCACAGAGTTAAAAGCCTTTTTGGCGTTCAACATTGATGCCACTGCTTACAATGAAGGATTCATCTGGGAGACGACACTTAAAAGACGATGAAGATTCGGGGACGTGGACCTTATTGGAATAACGGCTTGTGATTGGGCTGAATGTAAGATGCATGCATGGCATTAATGATGCTATTGGCAAGGACCTTGGCTATAATCTTCACTCCCTATTTATTAAGGACAGGTGTTTGGGGGAGCCACACAATTCAGATTCCTTACATGGTTTCAATAATAACGTTATCACTGCCTAATTCATCGATAGGGGCAGACGACCCACACCTCTCATCACCATTAACATGGTCACAATTAGCCACCCACACACCTTATAAAGTTCAGCCATCAATGTCTACTGCTTTAGCGGTAGTAACTCATCACTGGCTTTCGGCAATTCTTACACGCTGATCAGGGTTTTTTATTCAGCTAGAACCCTGGTGTCAAGGGACGTTCGAGGAATGCTATCAAGATATTGCTCAATTTCTGACCCTGATGCCGAATCCTGAATAAAATATACTGCCCATAAGCATTTTAAATATCACATTAATGCTGCCAAACGAAGTTATACATCTGCTACACTCGCTGTGGATACATGGCATTCTAGGGCTAATTGTATCACTGTTAACAGGCCCAATCAAGGGCCTGCCAGACCTCTGTCATTATTCTTACCTCTGTGCCATAATTGAGAAGCTGATACTTTCCTACTCGAGCTCTTCGCTCCTCCACCTCCAACTCTCTCAGGGTCAGTAACTTCTCAAAGCAATGAGTTGGTGGTAGATCTCTTTCTTAGCTTGGGCCTCCCTCTGCAACAGTTTCCCTGCCTCTCTGAAACTCGAGGAGAACCATCTCCGGTTCCCGAAGCATCTCAAGACCTTTCTCTTTGCTTCTGCCTTCTTCCTGTCCCCTGCTGATTTTCTGTCTGATACTGCACTGGTCACCTGGCTATCCTGTGATATCAGGCCCAGGTCCCTACCCGCCCAGTTGCACACCTGCACTGCCACCCAGCAACCCTTGCACTTGGGTCTGTAGCTATAACCCTACAGTCCCCCTACCTGCACTTTTGGACACCTGCTGCCTGCACTTACCCTTGCACCTGCCACCTGCTGGCCCCACTTCTTGTTATTGTTTTGATCCCATGTACAGCACGACCCCATCCCCTTTCCCCTGGCACTCCCCCCTGCACTTGCACGATCTCAATGTCACATAGCCTAGTAAGATTGTTGTCTCTGTCCTCCCTATGTTCCCCCTTCCTTGCCTCTTCACGCCTTGAAACACTTGTGTATAGGTGCGTTACAAATGCCATATCACATCACATCATATCACTGGCTTATAAAGAAATTGAATTTCCTAGACAGCGTCTGCATGATACTTGGCTAAACTGGGATACAGGTGAGGCTGCCATCAGCTTACCCACGTTGTTTTGTTTGATATAAATTGTTATTGCATTCATAAAGAACTCGCGTGCTGTAGGAAGCTTATTAAATACTTTTAGAGTGCTCAGGAAGGGCTTGCCTATTTAGCCAAATGTTTATTGTATCATGTTGTTTAAGAAAAAAAAAATATTTTTGCTTTTTAAAACTTTACCAGATAGGTGTTACGCTCACCTGGTCTCTTAGAGGTCGTTGGGGCACTGCTGCAGCCCTCCCTGGAAGTGAATTCCCTTGGTCAGGCTTCTTCCCTCTGCTCGTGTGCTGTGGACTGCGCTGGTGGCTGGCACTGCCCCTGTGAGGATATGAGAGATTGTGAAAAGGCTGCTATATGACTGCTCTCTCTCTCTAACCCTCCATCCCAGAATGCAGTTAGCATGTGCCGACCCATATAGTCTCATCTGTTGATTGATGATGGCGAGCTCTCCATCCTGCTTCTCACAGCAGGGGCGCGTTGAATGGGATGAGTTCCTTCACTGGTCCATGTGTGTGGCAGCCCAGACCGGCTGTGGCTGAACCATTCGCAAAGGTAAGTGTCTTTTGGCTTTTAAAATATTGTAGTGTTGATTCTTGATTATTGTCCGTATCCTTTTAATAATGTCTTTCCTCCGTTTTCTCCCAATAGGTGATATGTGGCCCAGCAGTAGTTGCGGTGCAAGAAGCAAGGCCAAATGGGACGAGAATGGAGTTCACGATGTTCCAACAGATGGTGAGTGTTGGTTTTAGGTCAAGCACAAGGATTTGTCTAAGCGCAACCTAAAATGTAATGTCTTAGTGGTTTCTAACCTTGTCTTTGTCTTTTTTCCTTTGCAGGCACCATCTGTCACGACGTCGGGCTGGAGCGCTGCTATTCGGAGGTCTGGAGATGGAAGATGAATCCCTGAGTCCACGATGATGCGTGCCGAAGGCAGCGGATTGCTGCGGCTGGTGGCTGGAGACTAGGTAAGATGCGCGCAGGCTGGTATCTGGAAGCAGGTAAAATGCGCTCTGGAGAGTAGCTGAAGACAGGTAAGGTGCGCTCAGGCTGGTAGCTAGAAGTAGGTAAGATGTGCTCTGGAGAGTAGCAGAAGACAGGTAAGGTGCGCTCAGGCTGGTAGCTGGAAGCAGGTAAGATATGCTTTAGGCTGCTGGGAGGCAGAGCAGGCTTATATAGTCTGGTCTGGCCATGCCCATAGCCGTGACTCATCAGCCCCACCCTGCCACTCCTAAAAGGATCCTTGCACGTGCATTCTGCCTCTCCCTAGCAGCCACACCTGACCCAATGCATAGGGGGCCCCCTACTGGGGAAACCAAGTACTGTCACCAAATGAAATGTGCTAGTGCACATTTATTTATGAGCATGGCGCCAAAGGCGCCAGGAATGAGTCCAGCTGGGCTCTCCAAGTCACATTGTCCCCAAGGGACAGTAAAAGGTTGTGTTGCCCCTTGATCTCGTGCCCTGATGGTGCAGGGTCTGGGGTTCTGGGCCCAAGGCCATGACAGCACTCCCCCTCAAGGCCCCTCTCACGGGTGTTCTTTCTCCTGGCCCTGGCTTGGTGGTATTGTTGCGATGGAATTGTCTGATCAGCCATAGAGAGTGGACGAATTCACTGGGTTCCCATGTATGGTCTTCAGGTCCATAACCCTTGCAGTCTATAAGGTAGTATAATTTAGATGGCATTATTTTGGAATCCAGAATAGTTTTGAGCTCGTATTCTGGTTCTCCTTCTATGATGTCGGGCTCTAGATGTCCTTCAATTCGAGTACCAGGTTTCATTGGTTTCAGGAGTGAAACATGGAATACTGGATGGATTTGCATGTTGGATGGTAATTCCAATTTCATGGCAGTTGGGTTTATCATGGCTTTGATGAAATAGGGCCCCAGATACCTGGGACGAAAGGCTTGTGGTCCTTTCAAGGGAATGTTTTTGGATGCTAACCAAACTGAAGCTCTAGTCAGATGTTCAGCCGCATCTTCAAGAATCCGAGTGATGGTCTTATGTAAGGTTGTTACTGCCGGCATTTCCAATTCGTCAAGGGAATAAAAAGTGAACGTTTGAGGATGTCGACCATGCACCATGTAGAATGGGGTATGTCCGGTGCTAGTATGGATGGAATTGTTGTAGGCGAATTCGGTTAACCAAAGTATGCCTTTCCAGGATTCCTGAGTTTGTTGCAACATACACCTCAGATATTGCTCCAGGTCAGGTTGGTCCGTTCAGTTTGACCAACGGTTTGAGGATGGTGACTAGTGGATAACCGGAGATACATTTTGGCTATTTTGCAGCACCTCCTCCAGAGTGCTGAGACAAACTGAGTTCCACGGTCTGATATTAGTACTGATGGGAATCCATGTAGTTTGACGATCTGTTCCAAAAACATGGTGGCGAGAGAAGAAGCAGTGGGAAGTCCTTTTAATGGAATAAAATGAGCCATTTTGGAGAACAAATCTACAATAGCTAAGATGGTTTTATATCCATTGCAGGGAGGAAGATCTGTGATAAAGTCCATTGACAACATATGCCACAGTGCTGGTGGTACCGTCAATGGACGTAGTAGTCCAGCTAGGTTCAGCTTCTTAGATTTGTGTTGTGTGCAGACACCACAGGTTGCAAAGAATTGGGCAATGTCTTTTCTCCAAGTTGGCCACCAATATCCCTTTTAGCTTGAGTCTTGGCAATTCCTGGATGTCCTTCCACTAGTGAATCATGATAATTAGCTATTATTTGGTCTTGCAGCTTCTTGTCCTGAATGTATAACCTCCCTTGAAAATACGGCAGAGAATTTTCAAAGGTGTATTGGTCCCCCCTCTGTCGTGTTGCATGGGTCATCTGAGATTGGAGATCGATTTTCAAATCATCCAAACAGGTGGTTGCGGTGATTTTGTTCTGGATCATTCTTCCGGAATGATGGCTACAGGCTCAGGCACGGTAAAAAGTTCTTGGTCCTCACTCAAGCGCGACAGATCGTCTGCTTTCCCATTGCGTACTCTGGGTCTGTAGGTGATGATAAAATTGTATTCCGCAAAGACGAGAGCCCAACGAAGTTGACGAGAGGATTGAGCCTTGGCATTCTTCAGGTACTGCAGATTGCAGTGATCCGTGATGACAGTGACTGTATGTCTTGCTCCCAGAAGATAGTGTCTCCATGTTTTTAAGGCCCCCTTGATCGCTAGTAGTTCTTTGTCCGTGATCGCATAGTTCAACTCCGGTGCAAGAAACTTACGGGACCAGAATGCTATGGGATGTAATTGTCTGGTGTTGGGAGCTTTTGTGATAATGCCGCACCCATGGCTACGTTGGAGGCATCTGTCTCGGCCACGTATGGCAGATCTGGTCGAGGGTGTCAGAGAACTGGTGCAGAGGTGAAAGCATGTTTCAGCTCCTGAAAGGCTTTCTCTGCTTCTGGAGACCAACGGAATTTCTTGTTTTTTTCTCAGCAGGGACGTAATTGGATGAACTATCTGCAAAAACATAGGGATAAACTGATGATAAAAGTTGGCGAATCTGAGTTCACTTTGTAATCCCTTTGTGGAGGTCGGCGATGACCATTGAAGGATAGCATCCACCTTGCATGTGTCCATGTGTACGCCTCGTGGTGTGAGCATAAAACCCAAGAATTCAACTTCTGTTATGTGGAAGAAACAGTTTTCTAACTTGGCAATAGCCGATGCTGTCAAAGTTTTTCCAGTACTGCTCTTACACTGCCGACGTGATCCTCCTGGGAAGCTGTATAAATGAGAATGTCATCTATGTAGACAAGTGCGCAAACGTCCAATAGTTCTCGAACCACATCGTTCATAAAGAACTGGAATGCCGCCGGGGCATTACATAGCCCAAAAGGCATAACCTGATATTCAAAAAGACCATACTTGGTACGGAATGCTGTTTTCCACTCATCCCCTTGTTTAACTCTTACAAGGTGATAGGCTCCTCGTAGATCCAGTTTTGTGTACATTTGGGCATTCTTTACCTGATCCAGAAGCTCTGGAATAAGTATCAGTGGGTATCTGTTTTTCACCGTGATCTGGTTAAGCGCTCTATAGTCAATACAGGTTCTTAAGTCACCCTCTTTTTAGGTACGAAAAAGAGTGCCGAGGAGGTAGGGGACTTAGACGGGCGGATGAAGCCGTTGGCTAGATACTGATCTAAATACGTTTTTAGATGTAGGTTTCCCTGCTCCGTTAGGGCATACATTCGACTGCAGGGAATCTGGGCTCCGGGCACTAGGTCAATTTGGCAGTCATAAGGCCTGTGTGGAGGTAGAGTGTTTGCTTGCTCCTTCTGAAAAACATCCTGGTAATCCAGATATTCAGGTGTTAAGGAACCAGTGAGTCCCAGAATAGTTTTTGTCATGGGTTCAGGTTGCTCACCTCTTTGTTGTAGCAAACATTAGCACATTCTTGAGGAAAGGTCACAACTCGTTTTCTCCAGTCGATCCTATGGTTGGGGGATTCCAGCCAAGGCATTCCTAATATCATATGGAACTGAGGAGCACTGATAAGATCAAAGGAGATGTGTTCTTGATGACCACCCTGACACATAAGCATGACTTTTTTGGTATGCTGCGTCACTGGCCCCGATGATAACTGAGAACCATCCACTGCTGTGATGTTTTCCGATTTCAGCTTCTGTTGGAGAGGGAGGACAATTTGTGCAGCCAGATCGTGATCAATCTAATTTCCCACAGCTCTGCTATCTATATATATGCCTTCAAGGCATGTACCTTTGACGGTTGTTTGTGGTTGAGCAAAAGTACCGGGATGACTAGATGTGAGGTCTGTACTAATTCCTTCTTTTCGCTCGACAAGTGGACCGCTACGCTTGTCAGGCGTTGGAGTTTCCCGAATCCTGTTCCTTGTCCTCATCACCATTGTCTGTTGCTCCGACAAATTTCTTGGGTGGTTTTATCGGGCATTCTTGGAGGAAATGTCCTGATTTCCCGCAGTATAATCAGAGCTGCTGTTGCCTCCTTTTTTCCCTTTCAGCTTTGGTGATAGGATTTCGTAGTCCACCGATCTGCATTGGTTCAGTTTGTTCATGGGCTTTTGTTTGATTGTCCCGGGGTCGCATGTAGACCGATCTCCCTTCAGCCCCTGCACGATCCATCTTTCGATTCTGCAATCTGTGATCGAGCTGCACAGTCAAGTTGATGTATTCCGAACATGCCTCTGGGGAATTGACCACTTGGGCTAGAACATCCTTAAGTTCCCCACGGAACCCTCGATAAAAGAGTGTAGTCCTTTTTTCTTCTGGCCAGTTTGTTTGTGCTATAAGACGATTGAAAGTGGCGACGTAGGTTAATAGGTCTTGGTTTCCCTGTCTAAGTGACAGTAATTTGTTGTACAAAGCTTGTCCTTGAGTATGTCTTGCAAACTATTTTTCCATTTCCCATTGAAATTCCCCAAAGTCTCGATCATCCTGGTTTACTAATGGTATCGACCAGTCCGCTTCGCTACCTCCTAAATATGAGAGTACAAATGCGACTCTAGCTTGATCATTAGGAAAAGCCCCAGGCCGGCACAAAAAATTGAGGCGACATTGGTTCATCAATATAGAGTACTTGTTAGGGTAACCGGTAAAGTGTTCGGGTGGAGCCAGTGGCACTGAACCAGGGAGAACCACTTGAATGGGTGGTGATGGCTGCGGCATGGGAGGACGAGCAAGTCCTGGTAGTGGGACCTGATCCGCATGGGACTGAAGCAGTTGTCTTGCCAAATCGTCAGTTCGTTCCAGAGTCACAATAAGCATTGGTTTCCTGTCTGGAGGCATGAACTTCAGCCCGTTATTCCCCCAGTAGTTGGGCCAACTGGTCTTTTTCCGAGGTTTCCATAACAGCCAGGTAGAAATTCGTAGAGGCTTTGCGCTCTGTTACGCTCACTTTTTCTGCGAGGGCGTTGGGGCACGGTCGCAGCCCTCCCTGGAAGTGAATTCCCTTTGTCAGTCTTCTTCCCCTGCTCGTGTGCTGTGGACTGCGCTGGTGGCTGGCACTGCCCCTGCAAGGATATGAGAGATTGTGAAAAGGCTGCTATATGACATCTCTCTCTCTCAAACCCTTCTTCCCAGAATGTGGTTAGCATGCGCCGACCCATATAGTCTTACCTGTTGATTGATGATGGCGAGCTCTCCGTCCTGCTTCTCACAGCAGGGACGCGTTCAATGGGCCGAGTTCCTTCACTGGTCCATGTGCGTGGCAGCCCAGACCGGCTGTGGCTGAACCACTCCTAAAGGTAAGTGTCTTTTGGCTTGGTGTTGGTTTTAGGTCAAGCGCAAGGATTTGTCTAAGCGCAACCTTACATTTAATGTCTTAGTGGTTTCTAACCTTGTCTTTGTGTTTTTTCCTTTGCAGGCACCATCTGTCTTGACGTCGGCCTGGAGCGCTGCTATTCGGAGGTCCAGAGATGGAAGATGAATCCCTGAGTCCACGACGATGCGTGCTGAAGGCAGCGGATTGCAAGGTAAGTGCTGCGGCTGTTAGCTGGAGACTAAGTAAGATGCGCACAGTCTGGTAGCTGGATGCAGGTAAAATGCACTCTGGAGAGTAGCTGAAGACAGGTAAGGGGCGCTCAGGCTCTTAGCTGGAAGCAGGTGAGTTATGCTCTGGAGAGTAGCTGAAGACAGGTAATGTGCGCTCAGGCTGGTAGCTGGAAGCAGGTAAAATGCGCTTTAGGCGACAGTGAGCGTTATGCTGCAATAGCAGAATAATGCGAAGCGTGTGCTGGGAGGCAGAGCAGGCTTATATAGTCTGCTCTGGCCACGCCCATAGCCATGACTCATCAGCTCCACCCTGCCACTCCTAAAAGGATGCTTGCACATGCATTCTGCCTCTCCCTAGCAGCCACGCCCGGCCCAATGCATATGGGGCCCCTGCTGGGGAAACCAAGTACCTGTACCAAATGAAATGTGCTAGTGCACATTTATTTATGAGCTTGGCGCCAAAGGCGCCAGGACTGAGTCCAGCTGGGCTCTCCAAGTCGTATTCAAAGGGACAATTCAAGGTTGTGTTGCCCCTTGAACTCGTGCCCTGATGGTGCAGGGTCTGGGGTTCTGGGCCCAACGCCAAGACAATAGGTTTAGAAGTCTTTCCTTCCTTGTTGTTGCTCGCGTACCATGCCCCCTTGCCTATGACAGCACATATGTGCAGGCAGGAGCAGACACAGGTGAGATTGCCATCGGCTTATCCATGTTGTTTTGTTTGATATAAATTGTTATTGCATTCATAGTGCATTCTTGTGCTGTAGGAAGCTTATTCAATTCTGTTAGAGTGCTAGGAAGGGCTGGCATATTTAGCCTAAGGGTTATGTTATCATGTTGTTTTACAAAAAAAAAAAAGATATTGCTGCTTTTTAAAATGTTATCGGAAAGAGTTAGTAAGTCTTTCCTTCCTTTTTGTTGCATGAGAGCCACACCTCCTTGCCTATGACAGCACATATGTGCAGGCATTAGAGGACACACAGTGGGTGCGCCTAGCCGGTGTGCCGGCAGCGCGCCAACAGCACATGAAAGGCAAGCACGTCTGGGCGCGTTTGGGCCAAGGAGGGGCCATGGGCCCCAAACATATGCCAAAGTGAGGACTTCCCATCCCTACACCCTACTGGCTATAGGGAAGCAGCGAGAATTGTTTACTCATGAGAGGAACTCTCCGTACTAGCCCCTGCCAACACTTGTTTATCACCAGATTTACTGATTAGGAAGCACTTGTGGTCTCCCAAACCCACTAATCTGAAGGCTGCATGGAAGCTGATACATGCCAAAGCCATTCTTAACTACACAAGTCAGGCTACGGGAAGCACTTTACCACATGTTTTCACAGGTTTTCTAATTAATGCAAGATCGGCAGGGACACGCTGGGCTGATATTTACACTCTTTTAGAAGAAAATGTCCCAGATTTACTTTGCCTCACAGAGATCGGGTTCTCCCCTAGTTCAGATCTTGATATTATACCAATGCTGCCAGACGCTTATAAATTGCTGCGCCTAGATAGGCCCCAGCCCTCTAGGTTGTGATGCCTAGCCTTAATTCATCGATCTACAATCAATTGCACTATTACTCCTGTGGCTCATGTCCTGACTTGTGAACTTGTATTAAGCTGACGCCCAATACTTCAGTTCAGATCTTAATTGTATATCAGCCCCCTCACAAGGTTTCAAACAAATTTCCACAATTCAGGACGGATTTGGCTTTAACTTACTCCAGTCTTGTTGTGGGGGATTTTAAAACCGACCCCAATGACCCTACTGTCCTGGATGCCGAAAATGTGGTAGCTAGTCTAGAAGATTCTTCTTTATCATTCCAGAGCTATGTTCCCACACACTGTGGGGCCAATGTGCTAGACCTAATGTTCTCAGAAAAAGCTTTGACGGCTACTTTTAGCCCTCTCCCTGTGATATGGTCAAACCGTGTCCTTTTGCCATATATTACTGCCCTGCCTGCTCCGCCACATAAGGTCTCCAAGTGTTTGCAGGCACTACGTTTTTGGAGTGAGGTGAAATCTCTCCTACTAGCTGACCGTTTAGTTGCTAGTACTAATCATCTTCAGGAGTTGGTGGCCCGGAGCCGTGTAGCGCCATACTCTATGCACTTAAAGACTTAGCAGATTTCTTTGCCCCAATCAAGACCAAAGTCGGACGTCTGAAACCATCGGCTCCATGGTTTACCCCCAAGCAAAGATGTCGCTGTCTTGAGCGTAAGTGGCGCTCTATTCAGGAAATGCATGCATATTGGAAGTGATTTGCTACCATAAGGCAATTACAGCAGCAAAATCTCTGTTTTATGCCAATCACATCACCTCTGCAGCCTGTTCTGCACAGAAACTATTTAAAGTCGCAAACAAACTTTCTTTTACCCCCCACCCCTCACCAAAGGTCGACTCCTTCTGTCCTCGGACCCAGTGTGTTGCTGTTGGCGCTTACTTCTGAGAGAAGATTTGTCTGATCCCTCAGTCTATCATTAACAAGAGCCGGAATTATGCCAATTCTGGTCAGAATGAGGAGACTCCAAGTACACATCAAACCAACCTTTTCAATTTAAACCTATTGATGATGTAATTGATTTTAAGGTGTTGAGTCGGCTCAGCTCAGCATCCCCTACCGATGCGGTTACCCTACATATTCTACAGACCCTCCCTAGGAGAGCTATACCTGTATTCACAGCTGCCCTTTCTTATTCACTCTCATTGGGAGTGATTCCTGCCCCCCTAAAACGTGCAGTGGTCACTCCACTTTTGAAAAAGCCTAACCTTGATTCATCAGAGGTGACAAAGTATTGTCACACATCCCGGTTTCCACCACTTATGAAGCTCATTGAAGTGATCATACCCCATATCTTACTGG
Source organism: Ambystoma mexicanum (assembly GCF_040938575.1). Lineage (NCBI taxonomy): Eukaryota > Metazoa > Chordata > Amphibia > Caudata > Ambystomatidae > Ambystoma > Ambystoma mexicanum. The sequence goes on from NC_090922.1 coordinate 351,095,403, forward strand.
GTTTTTTTGCAAACAAATAGCTGTCTGCATCCATTTCAATCCAATCAGGTTTTCGAACGCTGATGGGTACAAAATCTGTCATGGTTTCACTCCTGGATGACCTAGCAATGCTCCAGGGCCACAGTGGGGTCGGAGTGCTGATCCTCCTCGACCTTTCCACGGCTTTTGATATAGTGGACCACGAAATTCTCCTATACCGTCTTGAACAGGCTGGGATCTCCAGTATCCCACTGGCTTGGTTTGTGTCTTTTCTTGCAGAGCATTCTCAGACCATCTCCTTCCAGTCTTGTCAATATACACACTTGATACTCTCCTGTGGAGTGCCTCGGTAGTCCTCCTTTTCGCTCTTGCTTTTTAACCCATATCTACACTATTTGGCAGACCATATCTCTGAATATGGGGTACATTTCTGTACATGTGTTGCTTACAGACAACTTGTCTTTCGTCTTGACTCACCCCTCATAGAGACACCTCACAAACGTAGAAACTGTCTTTCAGCTATTGGAAGCTGATTGTCAGCCAATTGGCTAAAGCTAAACGGAACGAAGACCAATGTCTTGGTTATCGGCTCTTAGACCACAAAAGCCATTTGAGTGCTGAGTATTAGCCAGATTCTCTTAGCCCCTGCCTGACCTCCAGTATCACAGTAAAGATTCTGGGTGGAAAGCACGCAGATTTCCGCAGTCTGTAATACAGGCTTTTTCCTAATTCAAAGTACTTAGGAAAGTTCTCCCCTTCCTTCCCGCTGACTGTCGGGTCAAGGTGGTCAATGCGTCGATCATGGTATCGATTGACTATTGTAATGGGATTTATTTAGGCCAAAAATCACTTTCCATATTCAACGCTTGCACATTCTCCAAAACACTGCAGCGCGACTGGCCTTAGCAGCACCAAGACTTACTCCATCTCCTCCTCTGTTGAGGCAGCTCCATTGGCTGCCTGTTAAAGCTCGAATTGAGTTTAAGATTTTATGTATTACTTACTGAGCTACCCATAATACGGGTGCAGCCTACTCTCAAGTGAAATTAGAGCACTATCAGCCCACTAGGAGTCTGCGTTCAGAATCTTAACAGCTTCTGAAAATCCCATGCTTTCAGAAAACTCAGAGCGGGGAGCGGTCTTTCTCGGTCCTGGCCTCCACTCTTTTGAATGCTCTGCCCTTTGACTTACGGGTGATGGCAGGGTACCTGCAGTTTCGCGAAACCCTAAAAACACACCTTTTCATGTAGGCTGTTTGTTTTTAAACTCACCAGTGTTCTTCGTTAGCGCCTAGATGCCCGTCTGCCTTAGTTGCACTCTAGAAATCCTGTTCATTACATTGAATTCATTTCCTGAAGCCTGGCTTGATCATTGGAAATGGCATAGTCATTTTCCATCCCTCTGAGTGTTCATTTCAGGTTATTAAGTTCCCTCCTGATAGTCTGAACATGCCACTTTCTGTGCGCATACCGTTCCCTCTAATGTATATATGAAATGCTTCCCACAAAGTAGAGTTTTGCGCTAAAGAACTTGTGTTAGTTTAGAAATATGATATACAATTAGCCCTGAATCTACTCTGGAAGACAATTGTGAAGGCCACTGATTCAAATTCCCAGGATGGGCAATCAGCTCCAATGCCTCTGGGTAATCATTTGAAAATGTGCAAGGGAGTATGGTGCAATTCACTAATACTCTTAGGGACTAAGGTTGCCTTGTTATCATACCTCCATAAGAGTTAGGGAGGGCATAATTTCAATTATCTCTCTAGCCATTGGAGATCTTACTATAATACTGTATACATCTATAGCTATACATCTAAGATCATATAAACCTCAACAACCCATAATATCCATATCTAAGTATCTTGGACATTTATCAGACACAATTGAGTAAAAATCAGGGTTGGCTGTATTGGGGGCAGACATTACAGACATGTGCCTCATTACAAGTTTGGTGGTATCTGGCCGATAAATCTGCTCAGATACCACCAAACTGAATTACTGTTACTGCCACTTGGTCCGGCAGTAATACTGCCGATTACAAGTGGCGGTGCAGGTGTAAATCCCAATTTTTGTTGAGTCTATCGGACTCAATGGTGCTTTTTTGGCAGAATTACTATGGCGATAACAGCATGATGCTGGAGATAAATCCTCCACTTCAGTGCAATACTCGTAGTATGGAAGAGCGGGAACATTGGTGGCAATTCCGTCGCTGCCAATTTCTTCCCTTCCTCCATACTTTTGCCTCTTAATGGACCCCAAAACCATAATGTATCTGTCTTACAGTCCAGCGGTAATACTGCCGGATTAGAAGTGGCGGTGGCGGTGTAAGTCTCAATTTTTTTGAGTCTATAGGACTCAATGGGGCTTCTTTTGGCAGAATTACTGCGGCGATAAGAGCATGATGATGGAGATAATTCCTCCACTTCAGGGCCATAGTCGTAGTATGGAATAGCGGGAACATTGGTGGCAATTCCGTTGCTGCCAATTTCTTCCCTTCCTCCATACTTTTGCCTCTTAATGGACCTCAAAACCATAATGTATCTGTCTTACATGTCAATAACCATTGCTTCAGGTACAAACCCAATAGATCTCTGCAGCAGTGTCAGCAGTCCTTTGGAATTCTTGGACCATGAGGTGTAGAAACAAGCCCCATCACAATGTCTGACAAAAGAATCATTCTGAAGCCCTTTAAGATGTGTTTCCTACAGCATCATGATGTTGGCATTCAGCCTGTCTACATTGGTTCCAATCTCCCTAACCTTTATAAAGTTGTTTGGTCCCCGGTCATTCCAACTAAATAGATTTAAGAGGTTATTCTTGCAATATCCATAAAATCTAGCATGCCTGCAATTTAGATAAAACATTGTCCAGGATACTCTCAATCCTTCTATGCAAGCCTGTTAATCACCACACTGGCCGGGGCATTGAAAGAATTACCTCAAGATGGCCGGAGGAAAGGATGATGGACAGCAATCCCTTGATACTCCAACTGAGCTGGGGTTCTCCCAGAACCTGGCCCTCCTCAACTTGAGGGAACTCTTTACTATGATACGCCCTCTGCTGGATGGTATGGACAGACAGAGGAGTAAATCAAATTAAAGAGCGGGGAACACTTGCACCTCCAAACCAATGCTGCCGGGAATAAAGAAACAACAGGTTAATGCTGACGGACAATGGAAGATATCACTATATCACTATAAGCCTAAGTCCTCCCTGACAATACCTTGTGAGTGGATCGGTATGGCTTGGATTGATAAGGGTCCTAAAAAGAGAGACAACAACTGGTATTACCACTTGATTTCAGGAGAGGAGAGATGTAAAGGGGAAGGATTGTAAAATTCTTGCCACCGCAGGGAAAGGAGGGGTCCTTGAGCCACTGATTAGTCTGATGACAACGACAGGACAAAACAACAAACAGGAAAGTTAGTATAGGTAAGTAAACCCCAGCAGCACGTGGGTCGCACTAGATCCGGTTTGGTTTACTGGGTCAGCAAAGGGTTCTGTGTGCACGTCATGGAGTGGACAGTACACAGTGAATAATCCCTTAGTGAACCAATGAGACAGAAGTAATGATGTAATATGTTCCTATAGCTTGGGTAATGGATGGCAGTGAACACTGGGAAGTCAGAAGTGCATAAACCCCTGATGAGGAATAGCACTGTGCGAACTCTGACTAATGAATTCACAGGTGTGATTCTGGAAGTGCATTGGAGGGAAAGGGCCTCCCTGTCCTTGTCCTGTAGTCCTTTTTCATTTGTGTTCTGTATTGTTTTCTGCCCAGGAGTCCATGTGGGACTCCTGGCAGTGCAGCTTTTCTTGGTTTTGGTTTGGTGTACAGACCCATGGTCTGTACACCTAAATCTTTAAAAAAAAATAAACCAACAGTGTCCTATCTGTAGATTTATGGGTCCCATGGGTGGGGGTATAACCCTGTGCCCCTAGTGTATGTTTTGGGCACCTGTTGTGGCCCACAGAGCAGGGTATGGGCTGGTGGCAGCTCCATGCTGAATTTGACAGGTGCTATGAGTATCCTCCAATTTGGGATACCCAGGCCCTGCCATTGGAATCAGTTGATTCCTGATAGGAAACAAGATGGCCCCTGTGGCCTCTTTCTTTCTATTGCCTGTTACCGATTTTTCCCAAAGTCCTGGGAAGCCCTGACTCTGTCCCTTCCTCCTGACTGGCTGTTGGGTGTTGGGTGGAAGTTCCATATATGGCGTGTTGTGAATTCCAGGCCAGACTGGCTGGAGCCTTCCGAGGGACCTGGGTGAATGGAGTGTGTGACTAATATGCACTTCTTGTTGTGGACGTCTGGGTTCTGGTGTTTGACACAATGAATGAGACAGCCCTGCCCGAAACGAGTATGAATGCAGTGTGTAGTGTTGAATGGCTGGGTTCTTGTCCCAATACACATTCCTTGTTGTGAGTGTCTGAGAGGGAGGAGTATGGCCTGAATGCACTGTGTGCTTGATTGGCTGACTGACTGCATGAATGCCCTTCTGTATAATTAGCTGCCGCGTGTCACTCAGCAGTGTGGATGAGAGACAGAATAGTATATCTGGGGACCTCTCACCACTGGAAATTGTTCAGAAGCTGAGTCGACACTTGAAGAGTAACTGGAACCGCTTATCCTTGACGCCCAGCTGGAAGAAGACGAACTGCTGCTGCATTTGCTTCACCCGATCTGAAAACTGTCGAGTTCATCAAGGACTGATCCGAGAGAGGACCATGTTAGGCGCCCTCCTCCGGTGCTCCAAGGGACCATTGGGCACAGCTAACCTTCTCTGAAGCTCCCTGGAAGTCAGACCCTCGAAAGGCTGCCGATTCGAGACGGGGATCGCTGAGGAGAACGAAGTGAAACACCCAGACATTGACACCGTCGAAGTCCATTGCCGTCAACCAGGGTTTGGGTTATTGCCGTAACCGCTGGAGGTCCATCAATGCCATGTTGCCCAGAAGAGGGGACTGCTTTACGCCATGCCGCAGACGACCGGAGTGGCACGCTCCTTTGCCTAAGACTTTTTATTTGATTCACGGACACGCTCGTACGCACCACCACCTGCCTTATCCCGGCAGAGAAGGCCAGGCCGTTGACGCGCCGAGGAGCATCCACCGGTGGGTTTCCTGCCACCCGAAGACCACAAAGACTTTGACGACTCGACACCCTTGTCGGGCCACAGTTCTTCAGAAACTCTTTGCAGTCCTGAACTATCAAACTCTGAGGTGTTTAACGGTAGAGACCAGTATTCTGCCAATTGTTCTAACCAACTGCTTTCCTCCTATGTCTATTGTTGGTTTCCTTTATTAATTTGATTTGTGTGCCATTTAACCAGAGTACAGTTGATGCACGTTATTGAGATCTAGAAATAATTGTGGTACCATGTAGAACTGTATATATTTGCCATTATAGATTTGCTGAGCACAAAGTGAGTTATTGTGATAGTGTACATAACCTTGAACTTCATTATATAAAGACTGTGCTTTAGCTAATACAGTGTGTGGACATTGCTTTGTGGGGGATTGGGGACTACACTGTACTAAATAACCAGCCTGCATCACCTCCTGAGAAGCTAGACCTTGATTGCTCCTCCATTGCTACCTTAATAGAGAATCTTGGCTGGGGTCCTCTGTGCCTCTCCTCTACCATATAGAGAGCAGGAGTACAGACCCCCCCTCCAGTCTTTACACTGGTGGCAGCAGTGGGATGCTTATGGTTTTAAGAATCAGTGTATAACCGTCCAACTTACAAAACGTCTACACTTTGGTAAATTAAGGTTTAGTTGTGTAAAAGATAACTGCATTACAAGCAATGGAGTCTATTGCAAATGGTAAATTGACTAAAATGAGCTTAGAGGCTCTCCAGATTGCTTGTGAAGCCAGGGAGTTAGACTTTGTGGATAAGTCTAGGGCTGAGCTGATAGCTGCCCTGGTGGACTACCAGATTGATGGTGAAACTATTGAAAGGGGGGAGCAACCAATGAGGACTGTGCCCCTGGGGTTGTTGCTGAATCTGATTCTGGGAATGCCAACATTCCTACTGCCTCTGTTCCAAACCCCAGCACTGCTCTTCAGGGGGAAGCCCTGAAGATTGAACTTTTAAAATTGGAGCTACAACAGGAACAGTTAGCCTTTCAATACAAAAATTTGGCAACGGAAGCTGAGTTGAAGAAGGAGGAGTTGACACAGCAAGTGATACTCAAAGATAGGGACACTAAGCACCAAAGAATCCAGCTAGAGAAAGCTAGAGTGGAGTCTTCAGCTAAACCAGTTGAGAGTGGCAGGTCCCCAGCCACCAAGTTTATGAAAGTTTTGGTTGGTGTGTTTGTGGAGGGTTCAGATATCCTCCAATGGATTGAAGCACTTGAAATGGCTTGTGCAATTCATGATGTTGATAGGAGAGATTGGGCTAAGTGTTTGTTAAGCAGAGTGCCTCAGTCTGGATATGACTGTATTCTGAAAATGAGTGTGGAAGAAAGGGGTCAGTATGAGTGCATGAAGTCTGCTTTAATTGCCACGTTTGGCAAGACACCTACCCAATACCTCAAAAGATTCAGGGATTTTAAGAAAATAGAGAATGTGTCTTGGGTTGACTAGGTGACTGCTGCGCACATGAACATTATGGGGTGGATTGCTGGTTACAAAGTGAAAACGTTTGTTGAATTGTCTCACCTTTTGTTTTTTGAGATTTCTCTGAAACCTGTTCACCAGAGCTGCATCGGTATGTTGCTGACCAGAACATTTTGGATCCCTTTAAGATGGCTAGGTTGGCTGACAAGTGGATCTTCCACCGGGTGTCCCCTAAGGACTCCAGTGGGAATGACAAGGACAAAGAAAAGGGGACGTCTCAGAAAGCTGAGGAGTCCCAGAAGCAATCACAGTCGGGTAATCCAAAACCTTCCTCTCCTAAAACCCCAAAATCTAGTGGGGATAAGTAATCTGTGGGTGGGAATAAGAGTAGGTATCCACCTGCTGCAAAGCAGGCTCCCAGTGGTTCCAGTACCGTACCCCGCATTCCTGGCACTTGTTGGGAATGTGGGGCCCTGGATCACAAGAAGGGTGACTCCAAGTGTAAAGGTAAGTCACTTGGAGTACAGGCTGTCAGCCTGAGCTACCCTTACCCCATGTCTGAGCTAGAGGCCACTTTCCTCCCCTCCCCTACAGGGATTACATTTGGTGCCCCTGTAGAGATTTCCTTAGTGTCCCTTGGGGCCTGAGACCAGTACGCGGAAGTACTGGCGACTATCCCACAGAACACTCATAGGTTTTTGAGAAGTGTCCTCTTGAACGGCCAGCCTTCTACTGGCTTGAGAGACACTAGGGCAAGCATGACAGTGCTGGACAGGACCCTGCTCAAGCCAGAGGACTATGTAGGTGCTCCTCTGAGAACCACAAGGTTAGCTGGTGGGCCTCCCAAATTATCGCCTGTAGCCTTAGTCACACTCATGATTGGAGACAAGAAAGCAAAGCTTCCCGTCCTGGTTCAGGACAATGTCCCTGCTAACATTCTGTTAGGTAATGATCTAGTAGAGTTGGGGTTGATCTCGGATGGTCTATCCCTGTCTGCTGTTGTAGTCACTAGTTCACAGGTGACGCAGGGTCTGGCTGTGAGTAAGGTACCCGAGCCAAAGGCGAGGCCTAAGGCAAGAAAGCGGAAGAACAAGAAAGCCACCTCTGTGAAGGGGGCTCCTTCTCTTCCTGCTGTTCCTACAGCACCCATTGGGATCCATGCTCCAGATGGGCTGGGTCCAGTGGAAAACCCAAACTCAACTCCTGAGGGGGAAGAGGCAGAAGACTCTCCTGTGGGAGAGGTACTCAACCCGGAGGACCACCCCGACCTTCAATGACTGTTGGCTGAAGGGGGACCCTCTCAGGCGGACTTCTGTAAGGGACAGAGAGAGTGCCACTCTCTCGAGGGTCTGAGGAAACACACCCTGTCCCAGGCACAAGGAGAAGTGCCCAGGACATTCCAGATTTATTGGGAGCGTGAGCTCCTTGTTAGTGAGCCCACTAAGCCTGAACCTGGTGCCCTCAAGAGGTTGGTGGTACCTCAGGTTTACAGGCCCTTCCTGCTGCAGTTGGTGCATGAGGTGCCCTTAGCTGGTCATCTTGGTACCAAGAAGACTAAGCAGAGACTCTCTTCCCATTTCTACTGACCTTGGATGGGAGTAGAAGTGGAGTCCCACTGTAGGACCTGCCCAACTTGTCAGTTGTCTGGCAAGACTGGAGGCAGTGTCACTGTCCCACTACAGCCATTGCCAGTGGTTGGCACACCGTTCGAGAGGGTGGGCATCTACATTGTCGGTCCCCTTGACCCTCCAACTTCAGGTGGACATCGGTTCATCCTGGTCTTGGTTGATCATGCCACAGGGGAACCTTAAGGCTATACCCCTTTGGACTGTTACTGCCAAGGTAGTTGTCTGGGCTCTCCTGGGCAGTTTCACCCCTGTTGGATTCCCCAAGGAGGTTGTCTCTGTCAGCAGATCCAACTTCATGTCTAGTTACATGAAAACCATGTAGAAAGAGTGCGGGCTAACCTACAAGTTCTCCACCTCTTACCCATCCCCAGACCAATGGTCAGGTTGAGAGATTTAATAAAACTCTCAAGGGTATGCTAGGCACTTTGAAGGAGCCTCTAATGAGGAAATGGGATCTCCTCCTGCCATGCCTGCTGTTTGCTTACAGAGAGATACCTCAAGAGATTGTTGGTTTCAGCCCCTTTGAGTTACTCTTTGGACATCCCGTGAGGGGGCCTCTTGCCTTGATCAGAGAAGGTTTGGAAGCTGCCCCTCCAGGTCCCGCCAAGCAAGTGGGGGACTATTTGTTAGGCCTCAGACGGAGGATGACACAGATGATGGGTCACGCAACAGCGAATCTCAAGGCCAGTCAGGAATTGAATAAGTACTGGCATGACCTTAAAGCCTCACAAGTGGATTGGACTCCGGAACAGGAAATCCTTGAGATGGAGCCTACCAAGCCTAGAGCTTTGGCAGACAAGTGGACTGGACCCTTCAGGATCATCTCCAAGATGGGCGAAGTCAATTATCTGGTTGACATGGGAGTCCCTGGGGCAGCCCCACAGGTATTCCATGTTAACAGGCTCAAGCCTTCCCACAGGTGAGCAGAAGTCTCATGTCTCGTGCTGGCTTCAGACCAAGAAGAGGATGAGAGTGAGCCCCTTCCTGACTTGCTGCATAGCAACCCTCAGGATTGCTCAGTGGAGGGAGTACATCTCTCTCCAGATCTGACGATAGAGCAGCAGAAGGCCTGCAGGGCTTTGCCACGGCAGTATGCCTCTCTGTTTTCACTGACACCAGGCCTTACACCGCGGTGTATGCCCGAAATTGACACTGTTGACAGCGTGCCTGTCAAAAGAAGGTGCTACCGTATGTCAGATACAGTTAAGAAACACATCCAGGTTGAGGTCGCCAAGATGTTGGATCTGGGTGTTATTGAACCCCCAACCAGTCCCTGGTCCAGTCCCGTAGTCCTTGTCCCAAAGGCAAGTTCCAAGACCGGTACCAAGGATTGGCGGTTCTGTGTGGACTACCGAGGAGTCAATGCCGTCACCAAAACTGATGTGCACCCATTGCCCAGGGCTGATGAGCTTGTGGACACCATAGGTGCTGCCAAATTTGTGAGCACCTTTGACCTTACCTCAGGCTATTGGCAAATAGCTCCTACGGACCATGCCAAGGAAAATACAGCATTCTCAACAGCTGAGGGACTCTACCCGTTTAGAGTCATGCCTTTTGGGTTGAAGAATGCCCCTGCCACCTTCCAGAGATTGGTCAATCATGCACTCAGTGGGCTGGAGGCCTTCTGTGTGGCCTACTTAGACGACATTGCCGGCTACAGTTCCACCTGGGAAGAGCATTTGACATAACTGGATAAAGTGTTGCAGGCCTTGAAAATGGCTAACCTCACTATCAAGGCAACCAAATGCCAGATAGCTCAGGGGAAAGTCATGTATCTTGGGCATGAGGTAGGAGGGGGTCAAATCCAACCTCTCCCCAGTAAAGTACAGGATGTACATGACTGGGGAACTCCCACTACTCAAACCCAGGTCAGAGACTTTTTGGGCCTCACTGGGTATTATCGCAATTTCATGGCAAACTATGGGACCATAGCTGCACCATTGACAGCTCTGACGTCCCCCAAACAGCCTAGGAAGATTAATTGGACTGCAGACTGTCAGAGGGCCTTTGATGGCTTGAAAGAAAGTCTGTGTAGGGCACCTTTGTTGTGTGCGCCTGACTACAGCAAACCCTTTAACGTCCAGACGGATGCCTGCGACACCGGAATTGGAGCTGTCTTGTCCCAGTTAGATGACAAAGGGAGGGAACATCCGATCATATTCATCAGTAGACAACTCAAGGGTAGAGAACTTAGGTGGGCTACTGTTGAAAAGGAGTGTTTCAGTATAGTTTGGAGCCTTTAGCATTTTAGCCCTACCTTATGGGGTTTACCTTCAATGTCCAAACAGATCATAAGCCCCTGAAGTGGCTTATGCAGATGAAGGGTGAGAACCCAAAACTGCTCAGGTGGTACATTAGCCTGCAAGGACTAGACTTCACCATAGAGCATAGACCATGGAAGAGTCACGATAATGCAAATGGCCTTTCCAGAAGGTATCTTGACCGTCTGGATGAGGGTGTCTATCTCGTGCGAGATTAGGCACCCTAACCTCAGTCTGGGGGGTTCGACTGTGATGCTGGAAATGCATTGGAGGGACAGGGACCTGTCCTTGTCCGGTAGTCTTTCTTCATGTGTGTTCTGTATTGTTTTCTGCCCAGGAGTCCATGTGGGACAGCTCTTCCTGTTTTTGGCTTGGTGTACAGACCCATGGGCTACCCTTATGGCACCCATGGGTGGGGGTACAACCCTGTGCCCCTAGTGTATGTTTTTGGGCACCTGTGTGTGGACTACAGAGAAGGGTATGGGCTGGTGGCAGCTGCATGCTGAATTTGATAGGTGCTCTGAGTATCCTCCATTTTGGGATACCCAGGCCCTGCCAATGGAATCAGTTCATTCCTGATAGGAAACAAGATGGCCTCTGTGGCCTCTTCCTTTCTATTACCTGTTGCCTATTTTTCCCAAAGTCCTGGGAAGCCCTGACTCTGTCCCTTCCCCCTGACTGGCTGTTGGGTGGAAGTTCCATATATGGCGTTGTTGTGAAGTCCAGGCCAGACTGGCTGGAGCCTTTCCAGTGACTGTATGTTGTGGGTACACCCTGTGGGTGGGACCTGGGTGATTGGAGTGTGTGACCAATATGCACTTCTTGTTGTGGATGACTGGGTTCTGGTGTTTGACACAATGACTGAGACATCTCTGCCCGAAACTGGTATGAATGGAGTGTGTAGTGTTGAATGGCTGGGTCCCAATACACATTCCTTGTTGTGCGTGTCTGAGAGGGAGGAGTATGGCCTGAATGCACTGTGTGCCTGATTGGCTGACTGACTGCATGAATGCCCTTCTGTATGATTGGCTGCCCAGTGTGACCCAGCAGTGTGGATGAGAGACATACTAGTATATCTGGGGACCTCTCACCACTGGAAATTGTTCAGAAGCTGAGTCGACACTTGAAGAGTAACTGGAAATGCTTATCCTTGACGCCCAGCTGGAAGAAGAAGAACTGCTGTTGCATTTGCTTCGACCCGAGCCGAAAGCTCTCGAGTTCATCAAGGACTGATCCGAGAGAGGACCTGGTTAAGCGCCCTCTTCCCGTGCTCCGAGGGACCATCGAGCACCGCTAACCTTTGCCGAAGCTCCCTGGAAGTCAGACCCTTGAAAGGCTGCCGACCGGAGACGGGGACCGCTGAGGAGAACGAAGTGAAGCACATGAACATCAACACCGTCGAAGTATATTGCCGTCAACCAGGGTTCGGAGTGTTGCCCAGAAGAGGGGACCGCTTGACGCTGTGCCGCTGATGACCAGAGCGGCACGCTCCTTTGCCTAAGACTTTTTTTTTGATTCACGGACGCGCTCGCAGGACGTCGTGGACGAACACCGCCTGGATCAACGCCATGGTCTCGGCACCATCGAACTTTTCATCAACGCCATCGACGCCAAGTTCACCTTCTTCAACGCGTCTCGATGATCCGTGGCTCCTGCTTTAAAGGGCGTCACTCAAGAAGGATCCATCGACGCCACTTCGAAGAATTCTGCTCTACCAGGTACATTGAGGGGGGTAGAAACATTATAGAAGGAAATAAGACTTATAGAACAATATATGAACTGGGCTTGTGATATATCTTTACTTGCCATTATAGATTTGCTGAGCACAAAGTGAGTTATTTTGATAGTGTACATAACCTTGAACTTCATTATATAAAGACTGTGTTTTAGCTTTAGTGTGTGGACATTCCTTTGTGGGCACTGCACTTAAGAACCAACCTGCATCACCTCCTGAGAAGCTAGGCCTTGATTGCTCGTGCATTGCTACCTTAATAGAGAATCTTGGCTGGGGTCCTCTGTGCCTCTCCTCTGCCATCTAGAGAGCAGGAGTACAGGCCCCCCCTCCAGTCTTTACAACAGGAAACTAAGAATATGTTCCCACCCACTGGTTCGCAGTGGGGAAACTCATAGTAAGCAGGATTTAGGCACAATAATAGGCTCACCAGGTGTCTGAAAGGAGCGTTAGAATTCCAGGTTGGTTTTCCAAGTCGGCAACATTACTGGATGAAGTAACCAAGACGACAGACCAGAGGAGTCCAGGAGACAAGCTGTAGAACGGCAACAGGGAGATCAGCGGAATACAAAACGTCAGGCAGGGGAAGTCCGGGTAGATAGTCTGGGTCGGTAACAGGCATGCTAGAATCCAAGACGTTGGGCAAAAAGGAAGTCCATTAACAAGCTGCATTCAGAACAGGAATCAAACCATAGAAGAGAATAGTAGGTGTAACGCTATAAATAGAAGCAGCGTTCTGAAAGGCAACGCCAGATTTAAGCGTTGCTGTGGAGGCGGATCCTGTGAGGCTGTGTCGCGGGTGAAACCAGCTGACCTGGCCTGTGACGCAGCCTTCGCAGTTGCACAGTGGAGACAGCCGCTGCAGCTCGTCGCCATGCCAAACGCCAACGCTGCCAAAGGGGCGCGGCAATACATTGAGAATATAGAAATGCACGCCTACTGGTGTGACTGAAGTGGAGGGTTCGATGTCCCCTAGATGTAACAGAGCTCTACACTTACTTTCAACCATTTTAATATCTCAGCATCAGCTCAATTCCAACCTGGCCCCTCCCTCATCACCAACCCAAACTTGCAATACACAACCTTGACTCCCCATAATGTAAAAATGCAGGAAAACATGAATAAGAAAAATATTCAAAGTGCGGGGGCATTAGCGAATACTTTCCTAGCCATTCCATTGGTGTAACCTACTCGCCATGCAGCAACTCTAAGAAGACAAATAACAAATGCGCTGTTTCATTTCTAGGACAGAATAAACATATAAGGACTTCAACTGAAACTGGCAGGTTTTATAATGAACTATATAGTCAGATGCTAAAAGAATCGTCACTCAAAGCCGCCAGAAGCCTCAGGGCTCAGGTTGTGAGTGCTGGTCCCTGTCATGAAACCACTGAGCCAGCACAGGGCAGAACTTCTAAGATGTCGCCAACATCCTCTGGTCTATGAAAACCATTGAGTTTTGCTCTTGTGAACTACGTGAAGCTTAGCTGGAAATAGGAAAGTTTGGCTGAGGTCCAAATCTCTTAAACATTTTTCGCAGCAATGAAGGATCGTCTCACAGGCTAAACTGCAACTAGAAAATCCCTTTACCCCAGCTCCTCACAGAATTAGATTGCGATTGGAAGTGGACATGAAATGATTGGTCTTGTTGGCTGGCCAAGATTTGGGGTTGGTGCCTTGGAGCAGTGGGCCTGATCAACGAAGAACTTGTGGGAATAGGAGGGGTCATAAAGGTGTCCTCTTAAAATAACCTTAAAAAGGTTGCTGGATATCAGCAGTCCCACTACCATGACATTCTTCTTAAGAGAACTACTTTCTAATGTTTAGATTGTCATTTTTGGCAGGCAATCACCTGACCATTATGTCCCAGATAAGCTTCTCAAATTTCGGCCTGAATGGTAATTTCCCTATCTTCAATTGTGCAGGTTCACGCCTCGACCTCACTCTGCTGCCTCCTTTGTCAAGTTTTGCCTTTTAGAAAGCCAAATGATAATTTAGTGTCCAGTGCATGCACTGAATTCAGCCTTGAGTTCCACAGTAACTGTCATGAAATCAGTTGTGGGCACAGCATATCATCTTGGCTGTGCGTAAACATGACCACACCTACCATTAGGGGCTTTGCATGCAACCTGATCGACCCCGCACAATCAAGTAGATTTCCAGTATCACACAAATACACACACACGCACACCCGTGAGGCGCCAAAAAGTGGAGCCACGGTGGAGGAAGTACATCTGATTCCCACAAGTACCACAGAGCATTGGCATCTTGGCAGTCTGCTCCCAACCCCCAACTCTGACACAAAAACCATACAATCATGTTTACTTTGCTCTGAAGGGCTACGTCCTCCTAAGAAGACGGACTAGTAATAAAGCTAATGGGATCCAGTGGACATGAAATTAAATTATTATTCAGGAATTCTAGAAAAATTGAAGGAGGAAATCCTTTCAATCTTCTGCTCAAAGTCTGGAATCAGACAGATTAGGTGTGATGTAGCGGCTTCACTGATGCATTTTTTGCCTATAGCATGTTGACATAAGAAATGTTGCATTTGTCCAACAACAAACGCATTACACACATTTTAAGTAAAAACAATGTAAATGTTTAACATTTGTTTGATACATGGGAGTTATTAGACAGGGCATTTTCCAGTAATAACCGCTATATAAAAATGAGTGAAATTCCACTATGGCAAGCTACCTTTCAGGTTAATGTATACTAACGCACAGCATGCATTAATTAATGTATTATTAAGTTTATTTGCTACAGCAACGTGACAAAGTGGTTAGTGTGCAGCTCGTGGAAGGGAAATATCAAGGAAGGCATCACAGGATCAATTACCAGGGTTTTGGAAATACAGGCACAATCTTCTTCAGATCAAAAGGAAAAAACTTGCTCAAAGATCCACCAACAAAATAGACATCCTTTGTACTTCCCAAGTCTGAAGAAAATCCTACGACTCCTGTTCAAGCAGAAGAGGATTTATGGAGATGTGTCACAGAAAACAAATGTAGAGTAGCTAGTATAATGAAAAAAATCAACATTTATAAGACATTAATAACTGCAGTGTCAGGCTACTGAATCAATAATATATACAGGATCCATAGGATCCATATTGCACTGTCATGGTTATTATATTCATATTAAATGAGCAGGTATGTGGGGATATACATAAGTATTGGTGTGCTTCAAAATAGCTCTGAAAATACTCAGCCTCTGCTTTATTGCACATTTTACTGTTGCTGTAAGAATTGCTGTCTTGTACTTTGGCCAAGGACTTGTCCAGCATAATGGGTTTGCAGAATCCTTTTACATTATATTTTGGTGACACTTTGCCTGGTGTGTATTTGTCTGGGGAAGTGTAGAATAACAACTAATAACTGGATTCCAAGCTTGAATTATTCTTCAAGGTGGTCACGGGACACCACAGAATATCCTGTACTGATCAGTCTCTATTAGGCCTATATGAACTTCCCAAAGTTGGACCTGTGGTAACAGACTAGACCCTTAGTGAAGAGTGATCACTACCTCTAGAAAGGAATGCTTTTGTGGTGCAAATGAACCCTACACAAACTTGCAGAGAACTTTCCAGACCCTCACAATGAGTTGTCACCCAATCAGGAGCCTTGGATTTTCTGATGAATAATGGGTTTATTTGTCAGATTTGAATAGCCAATTAGAGCTCTCGTCAGTGATTTACTGAGTTTTCAACAAGTTCCTTCAACCAATCAGAGCCCAAAAATCTTCTAAAGAAAGTTCATCTCCCCATATAAGGTCCAGCTCACTTACTGTTTCTTTGTAGGTTTTGCTAGTTTTTGAGTGCAGGTAAAAACCTGAAGGGTGTTTAGAGAGAATTTGATGCTTTGGAGCAGTGTTTGAGGGGTTACAAGGAGTTCATCTGTTTGGGGTTGCTCTTTTGATAAGTGGTGCTCAGTGTGTTTTTGTAGCCAATTGTATTACCTTTTGTCTTATTGTGTGTTCAATGAGTGATAGTAAGTTGTGTTAGTTTCCCCATGAGGAAAAGGACAAAAAACGTTGCATTTTCCTCTTGCGCCTTTCCCCTTCTGTATTCCCTAAAAATGTTTTTTAAAGCCAAAAAATTATTTCTACACCTACAGTGTCTCATTTTCCCCTCAGTGTGTTTGCCATGTTCTGTTTTTCATGGGTTTGTATATGATTCCGTTAGTATAGCAATGTAGTACAATAGTTTTTGAGGATGATTGCTTAGAGGGGCACAGTTTCACCTCACTCATGACACCCAACAAGGCGAAAACAAGTGCCTAGGTGCTGTGGGTACTCTTATTCCACTCAATGCCCCCTTCTACCTGGCAACTCAAATCTCAAGACACACTAAACAAGGCATCTGTGCACGGCCTACAAACACTGCCTCTCTACCCCCAGACTCAAATGAAAAAGATGGTGGAGGAGGCATCTTCCCAGCCCTTGCCTCCGCACTTTGGAATGCGCTCCCCAGACACCTCCATGAAGAACCATCCTACAGCAGCTTCAGGAAGAAGCTCAAAAACCATCTTTTCAACTAAGACTCCCCCCTTTTGTCCGCTCCCCCTTCTACTGTCTTACTGTAACCAGCTCCTTGCTTCCCTTGGGCTTGGCACACTTACAAACAAACCTAAATAAATACATAAGACCCAATATTCCCTAACCACAAACAAAAGTCAACTAACAACACTCCTTGTCACCCCTAATACTCCAACACAGACACCAATCAACACCGGTCCACCTCTTCCCGGTTTTCCCTATAGCTGAGTCTGTACTTACACTCTGCGATCTGCTGATGTGCCTTGGCCACCGACTTTCGCCCAACCTGCCACTCCGCCTCTCTGGTCTGCTGGGCATCCCACATAAAGCAGGCAGCAATTTCTCCAAGGCGGTTCCCGAGGACCTCTTCACAGTTTGCACCTCCTGTGTCACTCTAACATTCCGTGGGTCAACTCACAGCCTTTCAGGCGTGCAGCGGGGCAAGACGCCCTTGTGCCGATCGATCATAGTCAACCTTCCTCTGCTACCACTTTCTGTCATGCCAGAGGGCTGGGGTTTTGCAGCAATAATATCACAAATTAGCAGAGTATCTTGGGCCCATCAAAACTCCCCCATGCAAACCGGAAGACTCAGCCATGGGGCAAACTTTACGGTCTTTAATTCTCCAATAGACCGGGATCATACAAGAAACTACACATATCCAGCAATCCCAGCTCCTAAGCCTTTCTCACCTGGGTTTGTACCCAGATGACATCACAAATATCAGGTTTTCCTCAAAAACCTATCAGGTATCCCCTTTGGTTAGTTTGGGTCTACCACCTATAGAGCCACCACACATTGGGGTCTTTATTGGTTTTACCATGTCAGGTGGCTTCACCTGAGTCTTCTCCAAAGTGTTGTCTATTACATTGTTGCAGGGCCGTACGAAGACCATTGGCCCATGCAACATTGTATACCACCCCATGATTGTAGCCCTTAGATTGGGTAAAGTCGGTCCTCCCAGGCTTGGGACCCTGTTCTGTTCACAGAGCTCGGTGTACCTTTTCAAGGTAATGGGAAGGGCTGTGTGTTCCCCATTGTTGATACTGGTCTGATCACCTAGCCAAAGAGAGTGCATTCAGGTTGCAGCTTTGGTTTGCAACACATCTATCATTTCACTTTGTTTTGCTGGTAACAGCTCCTCTTCCCACCATGAGTAAATGGGCATTGATCTACTCTGCTTGGTCACATGTGAAGGGACTGCAAAATTAAGCTCTTCTGTCTGCAATTATGAGGATTTTATTCTAACTTTGTGCATGTGGCTTGTTGCCTCGGGAATCAGGAATTGTCCACCCGCCCTTGTCCTTGGCTGCTAACACTAGTTCCTGTCTTCGTGCTGCAGGACCCCCTTCCATGGATCTGAGGCCTTGTTTCGAGCCTCACTCAATTGAATCACCCTAAAGGTTCCCCATATGTTTGTATTGCTTCTTAGGGTTAGTTACCATAGGGCCCTATAGGTTCCTTATGTGTTCCCATGGCTCCTTTATGATTAGTTGCAATAAAGCATTTGCAAGCTTGGCCCATGTATACTTTGCAGTCTTGCGTTTCTGCTCGGGCTAAAGAAAGGAAAGGTTCTTAGCATTATGTGAATGTATCTGTCCCCTAGCAACAAGAGTCATAAGCATGTTCTTCATGTCTAGAAGTTATATAAAATAGTGCATGTCTGCGTTAATTCATGCATGAGTGCATATTTGCTTCATGACTATTCCTGCTATGTCGTGCTGTCCCTACTGACATCATTAAGGTTTGATTTTGCTGTCAGTCAACCTGTTCCATTGATGAGACCCCTGTCTCCTCGACCCCATCAACCGGATATGGTTTGAATGGCTGTCTGAGAGAACATCTCTTGTCATATCTTTGTTATACAGGCGCAACTGCTGGCTGGCCAAACAATGAGTTACACCTTTCATTCTTCATTCTGCATGGTGTCATGCACATAGGGGACATGAGGGCTATTCCAGGGACCCTATCTTCAACACAATGGTGCGTAAGAAAAAGCATCCCCAAATGTCACTCTCCGACTGGCTCCCAGTCACCCACTACCTCTCTCAACCCTTCTTCCAACAACTACTCTAAATGCACTCCAGTTTATTAAGCCTTGCCTTAATAGTCTGGCATTGAGCAAGTATCTCCTGCCTCTATGAAAGCTGCCTAAGACTGAAATTAGGTCCAACCACCTGTGCATATCTACGCCATGTCATTCCATCCGGGCTCAAGGGACCTGCAAGAACATCGGAGTGCCACCTTCTTCCACTTTCTCTGTCCCTCCCCCCTGTGTCTGGTTACCTATTCCTTCTACCCCTCCTTGGAAAATCTTCAAATGTAGAGCTCTCTTGCATCTAGCCACGCTTACTACTCATTCTGCCATCAAAAACTCTGCTAACATCTGCCTCCTTCTTGAAGACTTTGACCTCGATATCCTTGCTCTTACCAAGACTTGGTTCAAGGCCAGCTCAGTCACTGCTTTTGACTCCCTTCCCCTGATGGCTACAAGATCCTCTCCAAGCCTCACCCTAACCGTGCAGGTGGTGGGGTTGCTCTTATCTTCCCTGAGTGGGTCCCTTCTTCCCTCATACCCAACGAGCCTTACTCTTCCTTCAAGGGCCTGTTTTGCAAGTTGGTCATCTCTCCCATCTCCTCTCTGATCATTGCCACCATCTACAGGCCACCTCTGAATGGGCTGATTTATCCTCCTCTCTCCTCACAACCACCACTAAACTCCATCTCACGGGCGATTTTAACATCCACCTTCTCCATGACCTCTGCACCTCACTCTCCCTCTCCATTCTCCCTTCTGGTCCTACCCACTCGACTGGATACACTCTTGATGCATTCATCCCCACAGATCTTTCACTCTCCTCCCTTCTCACCACCACACTCTCCTGGTCAGACCACTCTCTCCTCTCCTCCCACCTGGGTCCTCTTGTCCCTCTGACCGCACCCCCCCAGCCATGCCAACCTCGTTCATGAACATCCGTCCGATGGAACGAGTGTCAGTTGCTGCCTTTGCATCTAACTTCATTCCCCCTTCTCTCCCCACTCCAGAATCTACCTCCGACTCTGCTCTCAGCAACCTTCATCTTACCATTACTAATACCCTTGACATTCTTGCCCCATTCACGAAGATCCTCCTGAAACATGCCTCTAAGCATAACACCTGGTACGAATCCGAACTTGCAGCCCTGATACGCAAGTGCAGAGCTGCTGAAAAGAAGTTGCAGGCCCAGGCTCGACCTCTGTCAAACTGGCCTGTCGCCTGATCCAAAGACAATAAAGACTTGCCATCTGCACCAGGAAAAGGGCCCACATGCAGGCTTGTATCTCTGGTGCATCCAACAACACGGCTGAACTTTTTAAAATTTGCAAGGAACTAGCAAACCCCTTCCCAGTCTCCTCCTCACGTCTTCTCTCCCATGCCCTTTGCAATGCACTTAGCCACACACTTCACTGCAAAAACCCAGGACATCCTGAACACCCTTGCGTCCCTCTACTCTCAGGTTCAAGCTGTTTAGTGTCTACAATTGTACCCGTATCACTCTCCCACTCCTCACCTGTGGTTTCTGAGTTGGCTTCCGAAGGCTCGTCTGAAGAAGTCTCCACAGGTTTCTCTCTCCAGGCTCTTGGGTTCTTCTTTTTCACCGTCTTGCCCTTTTGTTTGAAGAGATAGGGCCGAGCTCCCCCGGAGGCCACTTTGCCAGTAAGGCAATATGCCCGGCAGCGGGGACTCCGGGGAGCCCACCCCAAATCAGGGAAAAGCCGCAGCAGAAAAACCCTGGGTAGTTTCAGGTGAGTTGGTCTGTTCAAATAAGTATTCACAATCCTTCTTGGAATACAGCTTAAGTTCAAATAAGTATTCACAATCCTTCTTGGAATACTGCTCAGCGAGTGGGTAATTCGCAATCCTTCTTGGAATCCCTCTTCTTTAGAGTACTACATTTACCAGAATGCACTTGGGTGCAATGTCTAAGCTTTGGAAAAGATTCCAAGAACTCCGTGAGCAAGGTTGAGTAAAATAAACAGAAGGAGAGGTTACACAGGTCAGAGGAAGCACACAACTCAGGGGGCACGAGTTGAAGTGACAGCTGCTTGGAAAAGCGTGTGTTGAAAAGAACTGCAGATAGCAAGTCCACGCTCGCTGAGTAAAAAGCCCCAGAGCGAACGCAGGTGTCTGCTGACTCCAGCAAAATAACAAACACACACGCTGGGAAATTAGCAAGAAAGTGCGAGCAGGGAAAGGTCCAAAATAAAGAAGAAATATTCCTCACAGGAAGCGTGGTGGCAAAAATGCACAATAAAAGGCAGGCAGACAAAAAATGAAAAGGCAAATGGGTAGAAAAACAAGGAGAAGCACGAGACAGGAGCACTGGGAAAGCGTTGGGAAAGAAAACAGTTGCAACGCACCGGTTGCCACACCTGACAGTTAATTATAGCCTCTGTTCCAGCGAGGCTAGAACGTAACGTCCGGGTAAAGGAGGAGCTCAGTCCTTCTTCCATTGTTTCCATCTCTTCCACAGGCTCCATGGGTGTTTCATGACAGTATGACCCCTTCTCAAAGGCCTTCCTCCAGGTTTACCCGGATACATCCGATGGAATCTCTGTATGAGTCTGGGTGCTGATATGTTGCGAATCGGTTCCCAGGAGCTTTCTGACATGGGGTATCCTTTCCACAACACAAGGTACTGTAATGTACCCTTCTTGTATCTGGAATCGAGCAATCTAGAGACTTCATATTCCTTATCCACATCAAGGGGCTGGTAATTCGCCTTCTTCATCTTTCTAGCATGAGGATCTGGTACATATGCCTTCAGTAAAGATGTGTGGAATACTGGATGGATTCTCCCCAGTTTGGGTGGTAGAGCTAAACGAAAGGCGACTGGGTTTATCTTTGCCGTTATCTTAAAAGGTCCAATGAATCTAGGTGAGAACTTGCCATGATGTACCCATCTGGGTAAAAACTTCGACAGCCATACTTTCGTACCAATTTCCCATGTGGGGTTAGGTCTTCGCTTCTGGTCTGCCCATCTCTTGTAGTCTTCACAAGCCTTTTGTAGATTGGTCTGGGCTTCATTTTGTCGGATCCGTAGATTGTTCAGAAGTGTTTCCACAGATGGAACATTAGATGAGACATGTCAGAACAGTGGTATGTGTTTTGGATCGTATCCATAGGTACAATGAAATGGACTCATACCTATGGTTGAATGTCTTGTGTTATTATATGAAAATTCAGCCAGGAGTTAGAAGATGATACCAGTCATTCTGTTCTTGATTACAGAAGCATCTGATGTATTGCTCCAAAGTGGCATTTAGGCGTTCGGTCTGTCCATTGCTCTCTGGGTGGAATCCTGAGGACAGGGATCTTTTTATCTCCAACAGTTTACACAGACTTGCCCAGAATTTGGATGTAAATTGTGTGCCTCTGTCAGAGAGTATAGTGTTAGGAAGTCCGTGTAACCTAACCACATCTCTTAAAAATACCTCGGCTGTAGTAGAAGCCGTTGGTGTTCCCTTGAGTGGTGAAAAATTAGCCAGCTTACTGAAGGAGTCCACCGTAACCATGATAGCAGAGTATCCTTGAAAAATGGGTAAATCTACTATGAAGTCAGTTGAAATGTGTTGCCAGGGACCTGCCGGTGGAAGGTCTTGTTGTCGCAGACCCAAGGGCTTGCAGTATGGATATTTGTTTTGGGCACACGTAGGGCAGGTAGTGACATACTTTTTAACATCCTTGGTGATCGTAGGCCACCAAAAATGACGAGAAGTCAGTTCCAGGGTAGCTTTCTGTCCTTTATGTCCAGCGGCGGGAAGGTCGTGACACCATGACATAGCAAGATCACGTAACTCCTGAGTTGGTAGATATAAGGATTTGTCTTTGAAGAGGTAGTCGCCCTTGTATACTAGTCTTAGATTGGTATGCTGTCCTTGCTCCCTTTGAGCTGTTTGTACTTGATGGAGGAAGGAATTTACTGTGTAAATTAATCTTTTTCCTGCAAGCAAGATTTCATGGCCTTGAAATCCCTCTGTATCTTCTCCCATGCTTTGGGATAATGCATCCGCCAATTGATTGGATTGTCCTTTCCAGGCAAATAAGTGATTTCAAAATCGAAATGGGAAAAGAAGTAAGCACATCTTGCATGTCTAGAATTTCGACACTCCATATGCTGAAGGACCTTTAGGTTCCGATGATCGGTACGTACTTGGAACGGGTAAACGGCTCCTTGAAGCAGATGCCTCCATTCTTCACAGGCTTGTTTTATAGCCAAAAGCTCCTTTTCAAGTACAGAATAATTCCGTTCGCTGGAACTGAGTGTTCTAGAAAAATATGCAATGGGATGTTCCAACCCGTCCTCTTTTTGCTGCAACAGAGCTGCTCCTATTGCGCCACCTGAAGCGTCGGTTTCGACTATGAAAGGCTGGGATTGGTCTGGTTGCCTCAGAATAGGGGCTGAAACAAATGCTTCTTTAAGTTGTCTGAAAGCCTGCTCTGCCTTCAGATCCCATACAAACTTAACCCCTTTCTTGAGTAGGTTCGTGATCGGGAGCACTATGTCAGAGAAATTTGGGATGAATTTTCTATAAAAGTTTGAGAGTCCCAGAAATCTCTGTATGTCCTTGACACAAGTGGGTACAGGCCAATGTGAGATGGCCTTAGTCTTGGCTGGATCCATTTGCACCTTGTCAGCTGAAAGGATAAACCCCAGGTAAGGAACTGTGGTTGTCTCAAAAACGCATTTCTCTGGCTTGGCTAGCAGACTGTGTTGTCGCAGTAGTCGTAAAACTTCCTTAACATGATGACAATGTTCTGTTAGGGAAGTTGAATAAACAAGTATATCATCTAGATAAATCACTACTGTATTATACAGCATATCAGCAAAGATCTTATCCATAAAACGCTGGAACTGTGCAGGAGCGTTGACCAGCCCAAACGGCATGACCCTGTATTCATAGTGGCCGAGAGGAGTTCTAAATGCCGTATTCCATTCGTCTCCTTCACGAACTCTTAGAAGATGATAGGCCCCTCGGAGATCAAGCTTTGTGAATACACAAGCACCTTGGACAGCCTCTATGATGTCTTTCATCAAGGGCATGGGATATCTATCCCGTACTGTAAGGCTGTTTAAGCCCCTGAAATCAATACAGGGTTTGAGTTCTGTGGTTCCCTTCTTGGAAATAAAAAAAAGAGAAGCTCCGGCTGAAGAGGATGACTCTCTAATGGGGCCATTTTGTAAATTGGTTGCCAAATATTCTTTAAGTGCTTCATTTTCAGGTAAGGAAAGCGGGAACATCCTACCAAATGGTACTACTGCATCCGGCACAAGATAATCTTACAGTCCTCCTTCCGATGGGGCGGAAGGCTTCGTGGTTGAGTGTCTGCAAACACATCAGAGAATTCCTGATATTGTATTGGTACTGTGTTGACACTGCAGGAAGTATCTTGAAGGGACGCGTGTATCAGAGGAGGTGTTTCCACCGGTACTAAACAATTCTGCTCGCAATATTGAGACTGGTATCCTACTGTGTTCAGTTTCCAATCAATACAAGGGTTGTGCTGTCTGAGCCAGGGGATTCCCAGTATAACCGGGAAATGAGCTGCACGTATTAAATCGAAAGTCATGTATTCTTGATGAGCAGCCATCCTGATTCTTAATTCCTGGGTTTCATGAACAATTGGACCCGAAGTTAGAGGTGTGCCGTCAACCCCTTCCAGGGGTATTGGGCGTATCTTTTGCCGCCTGGGGATCTTATGTTCCGTTGCCCATTTGTCGTCAATGAAATTGCCCGCGGCACCGCAATCCAGCATTGCCAAACATTCCACCGGGCTTTCCTGTTTCCAGTCTAAGTGGATCTTAATGACCATCAGGCTGCAATTATTGATCATAGCTGGCTGAGTAGTTTCACAGGGATTCACTGTCGAAACCCCTCCCTTTTCCCTGTTCAAGGTCGGGGTTTGTCGTTTCCCTGTCTCCTAGGTGGAACTTCAGGACAATCTCGTAATAAATGTGTATCGGATCCACAGTACATGCACAGTCCTAGATCCTTACGCCTCTTTCTTTCGCTAGCGGTGAGGGGGCCTCGGGCCATACCAATCTGCATAGGCTCATCTGCAGACCCTTTTTCAGGTAAGGGAGGGTGGTGAGGAATGGGTACAGTAAGTCTGGGTCTCTTCCTTTCTGCCTTCCTTTCGGCCATACGGAACTCAATTTGCAGAACTAAGGAGACTAGTTCCTGAAACGTAGAAGGTCTGGCGACACGAGCTAATTCATCTTTGATATCGTCATGTAAACCGCGACGGAATATGGCTTGCTGTGCCGTCTCAGGCCAACCTGCTTCTGTAGCAACCTTCTGGAAATTGGTAACATAGGTTTGAACATCAGCTGGTCCTTGGCGTATGTCTAATAAAGTCTCAAAAGTAGAGTACAAAACTTCGGGTCTTTCAAACCTATCCCGGAAGTGTTGAACAAAATTACTGTAATCATTAAGGGCTGGGTCAGTTGGTAACTAGTGGAGTAGCCCATGCCAACGCATTCCCCACTAAGTTAGAAATCAAAAATCCCACCTTGGCCCTATCCAGTTCATATGTTTTCGGGCGAAAGGTATAGTGTACCAAACAGGCATCCAAGAATTCCTTCATTCTTCGGGGATTGCCGTCAAACTTGCCACAAGGTAATGCAATGGGAGGTAGATCTCCTCAGTTATCTTTTCTCTGTTGTACCTGTTGTTGCAGAGCTGTATTATCGGCTCTTAGTGACTGTACTTCCACTGTGAGGGCTTGAATAGTTTTAACCAATTCCTGGTATTGCTCAATGCTTGCCATGTTTTCTGGGCGTTGCAATCTCTCAGGTTCGAGCTGTTTAGTGTCTACAATTGTACCCGTATCACTCTCCCACTCCTCACCTGAGGTAACTGAGTTGGCTTCCAAAGGCTCGTCTGAAGAAGTCTCCACAGGTTTCTCTCTCCAGGCTCTTGGGTTCTTCTTTTTCACCGTCTTGCCCTTTTGTTTGAAGAGATAGGGCCGAGCTCCCCCAGAGGCCACTTTGCCAGTAAGGGAATATGCCCGGCAGCGGGGACTCCGGGGAGCACACCCCAAATCAGGGAAAAGCTGCAGCAGAAAAACCCTGGGTAGTTTCAGGTGAGTTGGTCTGTTCAAATAAGTATTCGCAATCCTTCTTGGAATACTGCTCAGCAAGTGGGTAATTCGCAATCCTTCTTGGAATCCCACTTCTTTAGAGTACTACATTTACCAGAATGCACTTGGGTGCAATGTCTAAGCTTTGGAAAAGATTCCAAGAACTCTGTGAGCAAGGTTGAGTAAAATAAACAGAAGGAGAGGTTACACAGGTCAGAGGAAGCACACAACTCAGGGGGCACGAGTTGAAGTGACAGCTGCTTGGAAAAGCATGTGTTGAAAAGAACTGCAGATAGCAAGTCCACGCTCGCTGAGTAAAAAGCCCCAGAGCGAACGCAGGTGTCTGCTGACTCCAGCAAAATAACAAACACACACACTGGGAAATTAGCAAGAAAGTGCGAGCAGGGAAAGGTCCAAAATAAAGAAGAAATATTCCCCACAGGAAGCGTGGTGGCAAAAATGCACAATAAAAGGCAGGCAGACAAACAATGAAAAGGCAAATGGGTAGAAAAACAAGGAGAAGCACGAGACATGAGCACTGTCAACTAGCGTTGGGAAAGAAAACAGTTGCAATGCACCGGTTGCCACACCTGACAGTTAATTATAGCCTCTGTTCCAGCGAGGCTAGAACGTAACGTCCAGGTAAAGGAGGAGCTCAGTCCTTCTTCCATTGTTTCCATCTCTTCCACAGGCTCCATGGGTGTTTCATGACACTACTCCTTCGCATCCCCCACCCTCTTGTCTCCTATGGCCTCCCATCCTCCCTCTGCCTTTCTCACCTCCTTCTCACCTATCACACCTGATGAGATTACCACAGTTGTACTCTCCATGAAGGTCTCCTCCAAACAGGTTTCCCCCTGCTCCTCCAGAACCATTAAGGACACTAGTGGCTCTCTTTCCCTTGCAGTTGCTGATTTCTGCAACCACTCTTGTGCTACTGGATCTTTCCTCTCCTTCCTCAAACACTGTCTTGTGTGCCCCTCCTGAAAAAAACCTTCTGCAGACCCGTCCTGCCCAGAAAACTACCGCCCCATATCTATCACCCCCTTTCGAAACTCTTCGAGAAGCTGGTCTTCCCCCAACTGACCAGCACACTGAACTTGTTGGTTTCCTCCATGACCATGACCATCAATCTGTCCGACCATCCAGAGGCACAGAAACCTCTATTCTGAACACCCGTGAGGAATTGCTTGATTCTCTTGACTCTAACTCTCCAGCTGTTCTGTTCTCATTCTACTTGATCTCTCCTCTGTATTTGATACCGTCAACCATCCCATCCTCATAAAACGACTCCACTCTCAGAGCAGGCACTGGACTGGCTGACCTCCTTCCTCAGTGAGCATCCATCCCAGTTACTCTGGCTCTTTCTTCTCTCCCACCTCTATTTCAACATGCAGAGTCCCTCAGGGCTCCAACCTTTCTCCCTGGCTCTTTAGCAACTGTATTGCTCACCTCATTCCTGTCTTCTCCCTAAACCTCCAGTGTTATGCAGACACACACCTCTTCTTCAGACTTCTCTCTGATTCTCTTCTTAGTGCCTCCTTCTGCATGCTCATCTGCCATCCAGTCCTGGTGTAGTTCCAATGGTCTCTGCCTCAACGCCAGATTAGATCCTTCTTATTGGGACTCCTGTTCCCTCTTTCTGTCCCTCACTCTGACCATCTTCTATGGGCTCTCCCCCTTCTCCTTCATCTGAAGCCAGAAACCTTGGAGTCATCTTCGACTCCTCTCTCTTTCATCCCTCACATTCAGGAACTTGCCAAGAAGTCCCACTTTCAACTCCACCTCCTCAAAGGAATTCTCTCTTTCCTCACTTTCCCCCAGAAGCCCAAAAGCTCAATGTCCCTAGAGCTCTGGTGCAGTTCTCTCTAGGCTAGACTTCTGCAATAGCCTCTTCCTTAATCTACCCCCTTCTTTGCTACGACCCACTTACTGCACTTATTTATTGACGGCTGACTACTCCACCTATGCACTCACAGCTGCTCACTCCCTAGTACTTCCCTCTTGATATACCTAGCACTTACCCCCTGCCCCCACTCCCTCTTCCACTTCCCTCCCTCTCTCTATGCACTTGCAGGTTCTGAATGCTCACAATGCCTAGTAGGTCCACCTCTATCTTGTATTGTTATATTTATTGAATTCCCACAAATAGTTAATGGTAATTTATAACACGCATAATACCCAGAGGTTTCTAAGCACAGACCCGGGGATTGAACCTGTGTTGCTTTGCATCCTTTTGCTTCCAAGGCGAGGGCATTGCCCAGGGGCTATTCTCTCTCCCTGTTGCCCTGCGGTGTGGGTGCTTTGAAACACAATTTACTTGATGTATAAGCTCCTGACAAATGCACAATAAAAATAAAAAAAATAAAATAAATACATTTAACTTGAGATGAAGTTTTCAAAAAGTTCATCTGAGTTTCATTCTGGACGAATCACCCAAACTTCTGTTGATTTGAATGTGTTGCAGTTAAGTTCATCCAGCCCCAGTCCCTACCATTTCTAATATATTAGTTATGTATGTTTTGGCTCTTGAGTAAATACTGGATGAGTCATAAGTCACTTAAAATAAATACTATATCACTATGTTAATTCAGGTTGGGGGGTAAACTAATTTTGCCTCATTGTACGAAACCTGCTAAACTCTAACCTGATAAATGTGTACTCGGTTCAAACATTAGCCTTATGTGGGAGCCACTCGACTAATATCTTCTAAAATAGAATTAACACTGCAGAATGTTGATGCCATCCTTACATGGAGCACGAGTAGATATCATGGTGGGAAATGGGATAGAAGGAAGACCTGGTCCTGAACCGCAGGGCTCAACCACTGTAGTGTTATCAATGTACTACATTGCTTAGGTACTGAATTCATTGTTATCTATGATTTCTTTTGAAATGTGAATTTGCTGAATTTTGAATGTATAACATAGCATGTTACTTTACCTACTCTGCAATGGACTGTATTTTATTTTTCCACCTGACAACATATTAATAAATATGATCGAAAAATGAAGTTCAGACGAGAGAGCTTTTTACAGTTTATGGCCATGCCTCAACCGCAAAGGGATTTAGGCAACATTAAATTTAACATGGGAACGCACTGGGGATTTCTACAAGAAACACAAGGTGATATGATATGATATGATATGGCATTTGTAACGCGCCTATACACAAGTTTTTAAAGGTGCGAAGAGGCAAGGAAGGGGGAACAGAGGGAAGACAGCAACACTGTTCTTACTAGGCCAAGTGACATTGAGATTGCGCAAGTGCAGGGGAGTTGGGAGGGGAAAAGTGCCAGGCGAAAGGGGAGGGGGAGTGCTGTACATGGGATCAAAACAATAACAAGAAGTGCAGCCAGCATGTGACAGGCTCAAGGGTAAGTGCAGACAGCAGGTGACCAAAAGTGCAGATAGGGGGACTGTAGGGTTACAGATACAGACCCAAGTGCAAGGGTTGCCGGGGGGCCGTGTGGGAGTGCAACTGGGTAGGCGGGGACCTGGGCCCACAATCAGAGGGTAGCCAGGTGACCAGTGCGTATCAGAAAGGAAATCAGCAGGGGAGAGGAAGAGAGAAGGCAGAAGCAAAGAGGAAGCTTTTAAGGTGCTTCGGGAACTGGAGATGGTTCTCCTCAAGTTTCAGAGAGGCAGGGAGACTGTTCCAGAGGGAGGCCCCAGCTGAAGAATGAGATCTACCACCAACTTGTTGCTTAGAAGAAACTGACCCTGAGGGAGTTGGAGGTGGAGGAGCGAAGAGCTCGAGTAGGAAGGTATTTACGAAGAGAGAGTTGGAGGTATTTTGGACCCAGTCCCTAGAAGGACTTGTGGACAATGCAGAGGGTCTTGCACTTAATACTTGCAGCCACTGGGAGCCAATGCAGATATCTGAGTGCTGGAGAGATACTATCCCTTGACTTGAGGCCAAGGACAAGTCTTGCAGCCCTGTTTTGGATGAGTTGCAGAGGGCAGAGAGTAGAAGCAGCCAGATTTAGAAAGAGGCTGTTGCAGTAGTCCAGCCAAGAGAGAACCAGAGCTCTGGAGACAGTGAGCTTCTGGGGGAAGGAGAGGAAAGGAAGAATACCTCTGAGGAGGTGCAGCTGCTAGTGTGACTTCTTAGAGACGTCAGAGATGTGAGGAGAAAAGGAGAGTGTGGAGTCAAAGATGACCCTGAGGTTCTTAGCCTCATAGGTGGGAGTAGGAAGAGGGCCAAGGAAGGCCCGAAAGAGAGTGACAGGAAAGGAGGGTGCAGGTGTGCCGATGAGGAGAATCTCCATCTTACTGGCATTAAGGTAGAGATCATTGGTGGCGCAACACTCCCGGATAGCAGACAGACAGTCAGAGATGAGAGAAGGAGAAGAGGTGCAAGAGGAGAGCCTGAAAATGAGCTGATTGACATCCACATAGCACTGAAACTTGGAGCAGTGAGTGGCAATGCGGTGGGCGAGAGGTGCCAGGTATTGGTTGAACAGCCAGGGAGAGAGGCTAGACCCCTTGGGAACACCAAAGGTAGAGAGTGAGATAGAAGAAAGGAAGGACCCAAGTTGGACCTGGGAGGGTCAATCAGAGAGGAACGAGGTCAGCCAGGCCAGGGCCTGATCGGTGATACCCAGGTTATCACAGAGACAATTGAGCAGGATGGCATGGTTGACCATGTCAAAGGCAGAAGAGAGATTGTGTAAGAGGAGGACAGAGGGGAGATTAGAATCAAGGTTAAAGAGCAGGTCTTCACGGATGTTCAGGAGAGCAGTTTCCATACTTCTGGTGGCTCTGAAGCCAGACTGATGGTCATGGAGACAACCAACAGATTCAGTGTGAAGATTAAGCTGGGATATGGCCAGCTTTTCCAGGAGTTTGCCCAGGAAAGGAGTGATGGAGATTGGGCGATAGTTAGCCGGGCAGGAAGGGCCAGCTGTGGGTTTCTTAAGAAGAGGGTGCACAAAGGAGTGCTTCAGGGGGGAGTAAAGAGAAGGGTGTGCAAATCATCTAATGGCAACTATGCAACTCACCAACTCCTCCGCTTTACCTCCAAAGAATGGAGGAATTACCATCGGCAGGGTTGCCACTGGCAGCAATTACTTAGACCCGCACTGGAGTCCTATGGGACTGCAACATGGGGAATAACAGCATGTCTGAATATGGAGCCTGCAGGTCTGAGGTGGTAACACAGCAGTAACGGTAATTATGTTTGGTGGATTTACCACTGGTTAATCCGTCAGAATCAGAATGAGGTCCGAAATATATAAAATGAAGCGATTCCTGTTGTGATATAATGAAGTTAGGTCCATGAAAAGTGAATTTCGGAGTAGATTGTGCGATACGCAAAAGCATGAAACAATGACGCAAAACGAGTTTTGCGGATTCTATTGCTCGATTAATGAGGCATTTCCCTACATGAATTGTTGATATAGTTTTCCAATATTAACCTAATTTGCAAACGTGTTTTTTATCTGTCAAAATGTAACCCGTATGAATTCTCATCCATTTGCCGTACGTGACGGAATGGAACTAGTTTGCTGCGTGCGCCATGAAATGCGCGACACATCAGCAAGTCCTGCTTAGTACGTTTACCTCGGGTTATTAAACACACGCTGAAGGAAAACTAACTTGCATGCAACGCAGGGAATCTCACTCATTAGGAGTTACCATGCATCACACGCTTGCCTGTCCTGCCTGTCATTAGTCTTCGACCCTGGAAGCCCCGCGCCCTCGTCATGTATTGAATCAT
Source organism: Ambystoma mexicanum (assembly GCF_040938575.1). Taxonomy (NCBI): domain Eukaryota; kingdom Metazoa; phylum Chordata; class Amphibia; order Caudata; family Ambystomatidae; genus Ambystoma; species Ambystoma mexicanum. The sequence continues at coordinate 351,126,956 of NC_090922.1, forward strand.
GTATAATTGGCTTTGACTATAGGAGCCTGAGAACAGTCTCTCACAAAATCCATCTTGTAGCCCAAGCACACAGGACAGGTCAGGCCCTGCAGCCATTTGCGTTTGTTTTTCTTTTTTAAGTTCATGAATGCCCAGGTCCTCCCTTGCTGAAGAATGAAGCTGGCCCCATAATTCGGCCCTTCTGATAATCGCAGCTGGGAAATGCAAAATAAGCTTCGAAGGAGCATCTTCGCCATCCACCCCTCCGGCCTGGGTAACATGTTTGAAGAGGGTCACATTTAAGAGGAAATAAGAGAAGAGTGCCAATGCAATGTTTATGTTGCGCTCCTGTGCTGCAATGCAAGATGCCTATTAACCCTTCATTAGATTGCTGCACTCTATTGAACCCTCAGTAAGAACTTGATGCGCGCTACAGTATTTATAACCAACCAAATAGTTGAACTCAGCCGGATATTTCGACCGGTACTTTAGTATATACTCGCCCCAGTCAAGATTCAGGTATATTGGCATATGCGAATAGAAATGTTCTTGAATATTTGAAGAAAAGATTCCTAAATCTGAATAAAACTCCCAGTGCCTGATTTACAAAAACATGTTACAATGGTCAATCCCATTGAAAAACACTTTAGGTCCGATTCATGGAAAAGTGTGCATTAATCCCACAATGGCACCGAGAATAACGCTGTGCAAGCCTGCCCGCAGATTAAAAAATGCATGCTCCGTGCAGTCATGGAACTGTGTGTGCAAAGTAACGGCATACGCAAGTCGCGGCCGGACTGCTCCTGACACACCCCCACGCAAAGCAAAAACAGCCAGAAGAGCTACCTTTCTGTGCTCCCCCGGGTGCAAATACAGCATCTTTCAAACAGTGCGTGGGGTCCCCCACAAGCAGGCCTGCATCTCGGGGACCCTGCAATTGGTCCCCTGTAACTGTTACCGGCAGCACAACAACATGCGTACGATTTATCGTAACTAGGGTAAAACTCAGAAAATCTGTGTGTGAACCCCCTTAAACCGTTCCTGCACCCCGCTACAATGTGTATGTGCAACCCTAAATCAGATCGGAAGCACGGATGCGAACATGCACCCCTAAATCTGACACCTGATCTTACTCCTGCGCAGTGAATCCTATGTGCAAGTGGCTGTACACCTGCCTTCGTGTGCCGCAGAGTATGAGGGCTTTGCATGGCCATTTCCCCCCTGACAGGTTGCACGTTCAGATCCATGAATACATATCGTTCCACGCAATAGCGCGCATGCGATGGACTGCCTGTGGCGTCCCTCACAACGCCCACTATTTGCCTTGCTCTTCCTCATTTTCAGTGTTCCGCCACCTACCCTGCCCTCTGCGTAAGCCACGCCGACGCTCTTCGTGGGGTCTCGTGATGTGCTGAGCCTGCACAAAGTCCTTGCAAAGTACGAAAAAGTGCTGCACAGTCGATTTCATACATCGACAAACAGGATTTTGCAAGCAGTCTGGCACGCAAAGTCACGATTTTTCACGCTGATAATTCCATGAATCGGGCCCTTTGTAAATCATGCTCCTAGAGTTGTGAAACATGTGCTGGCTGTTGTGTTGCTCTTGAATTAAAGGGTTTACCTTTTCAGCCTTGCTCCATATTGCCCCTTAGCTAACAAAGTATCCCTCAAGCCAGCTTCCTACACTCACACCGTAAGGTTGTTTCAAATATCCACCTGACTGTGTCACAAACACAGATACACCACATTAATTAAACTGAAAGTACATGGATTTCAAAAAATACATATTTTAATCTTTATAAAACACAATAATTTCATACACAACCTTAAAAAACATATGTAAAAGATCTGAACATAAATCAATCATCTATTACACGAAATGTACCTAAAAATAAAAAGAACTCAATTCATCCAGGTCTAATCCGATGACAAAAGAATTGGTATTGCCAACCAACGAAAACAGGTCAATCAATCACTTGATCAGTTATCTTTTTTAGTCTCTTTTCAGGTGAAAATTGTTACAATTGTATGAAACAATGTGTCAACACTCAACATGTGTTTCTAGAACCAATTTGTAATTAAGAACATGCAATTGAATTAATCCTATTCGCATATCCCATTGGTTCTGTCTTCTGGACACTCCTTGTTTGCATGACGTTGGGACATTCAACGTGTTGTATAATAAGGACATATTGGGCCTCTTTACAAGTCAGCCGGTCCGGAAAGAACGTTGGTGGTAAATCCACCACCACCGTTCTTTCCGGACCGGCTGATTAAGAGTCCTGCAGGCGGGAGGTGTCATTCCCTCCAGGTCAGACCTGGCGGGTTTAACACCACCCGCCTGTAGGCGGACATGGAAACACAGGCACTATTACAGCATGGTGCCGGTGTTTCCACTTCCCCATTCCCATGGAGTCCTATCGGACTCCATGGGAATGGGAATTAATAGAATTCCGCCTCCGGAATTACTGGGTCACCGGGGTTGTAATGCCCCGGTATTTCCGGCAATCACGGAGGTGGAATAGTAATACGAGTCTGGCGGTAAACTGCCGGAATTTCCGGCATGGTTACCGCCAGACTCGTAATGAGGCCCATTGTATTTTACTAACACTTTATACCATGACACCAGGGCCGAGAGGAAAGCTCAGGGGCAATGCGATTGTCTTGGAAGCAAGGGCAGACCAACACAGGTTCGAATTTGTTCCACGCTTAGAGTATGAAATATTAATTAATTAATTAATGACTAACAGGGATTTTCATACATGCCACTGCACATAAGTAGAACGATGGGGAAAACAAATAAAGTGAGGGATGCCTATCACAGAGAGACAAGTGGCAACATTACAGATATTTAGGCAGAAGTGAAGTTGGAGAATTCTGGCAAATCTGTCATTTCCTCAGGGAACCCTATGGTCCTTCTGTAAGGTGACATGTGTGGTCTCTGGTGAAGCCTTAGTGGATTCTATTTATTTATTTATTATTATACCATCAGCCACATAGCTTTGTATATACAACAGGCACAATATACAACACAACATTACAATTACACAGTCTTTCACAACTTTTAAAACACAGGGGGTGAGACATAAGTACATTGGTTATCCTGAAAAGATCAGTCTGTTCCAATAAAAATTGTATCAGTCCCAATAAAACATTAGAGTCAATAAATAGTAGTAAACATGTTAAAAAGAATAAAACATCTAGATTAACTTCATTAGCAGAGGTTAAAAATATTATCATGATACAATGTTGATAATTTCCACACACTTCCAATAAAATATAACAAGATAACGTATCAAATTGGCACCACACCCATTTAAAAAATCGGCCCAGATTAGTGTACGATCTTCCAAATTGATGTAATTGTTATATGCTTTCAGGTAGCCAGATCTCAAGCCTTTTAAGCATTCACAATCTAATAACAAATGCTCATTGGTTTCTCGTTCATTTGTACCACAGAGCTTACAATATCGTACATGGCGCTGGATACCCAACTAGGCACCTTGGGTCATGAGTGCAACACTGATGTTAAATTTCAGTCTTAAGGATTTGCCTTGCAATCGCACTTTTGGAGTATGCCGCTATATAGGAAGGTTTAATGTTGTGGCGAGAAATATACTCACAAAAGTCGGAGCTATAGTTACCAGATAAAAGATTGACAAGATACCTTTCTTTGCTGAACTTCAATATTTTTGCTTTGAGGCGAGACTTTATCACCATTTTATACTTGTGTTTAGCATATTCCCCAAAGTGCCCATCATTTGGAAATTGTCAATTGCGCAAAAAGCATCTCCAAAAATACCTATCATAGTGTCAGACTTGGATTAAGGAGTCTGTCACATAGTATGATAGTCTTCACTGTTGCATCTAGAACTCTTCCAGCAATTTCAAATTCGAGATACATATACTCAACTAAGAGTGATGGTGGCAAGCACAGGAGCCGACGAAATGTGACTGCTTCATGTCGTCTAAGTAGAGTCCCGAGCTTGCCGCCCCAGATTTCTATTCCATAAAACACGATCGATCGAACTTTAGTATGGTACAATAGCAAGTCAGTTTCACTAGACATTCCACTTTGTCTACCAACAAAATACCTAATCGTATTAACAGCTTTATTGCACATCAATTTGGTCTCCAGCCAATGCGTATCCCAATTCAGATTGTTTTGGAGATGTATACCTAAGTACTTATAACTAGTGACATTCTCCAGTTTCAACCCATTCTGAGAACATACAAGGTTGCATTTCTTCTTTGCTAGTCGAGCAAATGTCATTGTTTTACTTTTGTCAATATTTATGACTAGCCCATTTGCTTCTGCGCATCTATCAGGCTTTGCAGGCCACGAGGGTGTGGTCTAACAAGAAAAGGTCGTCGGCATATGCCAACCAACTGGTGAAGTGCCGACCCATCTTTACTGTACACATTGACGGGCTGGTAAACTGGAGACACAGGTCAGAGAGATAAAGGTTGAAGAGGTTAGCAGCGGCTATACATCCCGAACTGTCTGTATCGGGGCTGGTAGGTTGCCTTCTGCATCTAACCTTATCCTTACAGAGGTATCAGTATAAAGAAGCATCAGCATTTTTAGAAGCCCTGATGGGTTGTTGCAAGACAGCAATTCTCTCCACAGTCTTCCTCTAAGCACTGAATCGAAAGCAGAGGAAAAGTCTATAAAGGCTGCATAGATCTTTGTATTCTGCCTCACCCAGGCATACTCAATCGATGTGACCAATATCAACAAGTTGTGAGCAGTGTTGGATTTTTCATGAAACCCATCTTATTGGGGGACACTATCCTATTGGTGCTATTCCACTTGTTTAGTTCCAACAACAGCACCTGGGCAAATATCTTCGATGGCACATCCAGCATGGCAAGCATGCAGTAATTTGATGCCAGATTCCATGCTGCATGTGCCATGAAAACAATGGATATCCCATAGCCTCTGTTCATGTCCCTATGACATACTATGACCTCGGCCAAAACCAACCCTTGGAGGGTGCAGATTGTTGACCGCAAAAGGGTGTGGTCTGCATTATGATGGGATGGAGAATCTCAAAGATCACTTGGGCCACCTAAAGGGGTTTGTGGTAACACACATAGGGCCTCATTCTGAGTTTGGCAAAACAGTAAAAAAGTGGTGGTAATTCAATTGCTGCCACTTATTTTGTCTCTAACAGAATTACTGCCATTTTTACCATTCCGCCAAATCCCTAGTTTGTAGTTAAAGTGGAGGATTTACCTCCAGCATCATGCTAGTGTTAAATCCTCCACTTTAACGCCAGAAATTAGCAGAATTACTGCAGCAGAATTACTGCTTGCAATAATTCTGCCAAAATAACCCATGAAGTCCGATGGACACCAAAAATTGGGAATAACACTGCCTTACCACCACTTCTAATCTCACAGTAAACCCACAGGATTAAGTGGTGGTAACGGTAACCGAATTACCACCAAACTTGGAATGAGGCCCAGGGGCCATTTGGTTTTGTCGGTTTACCACAGGATTACAAGAGGATGTAAGGCAGTATTACTCCCCATTTTTGGCGTAATTCAACCGCAGTAATTCTGAACATTTTTGGTGTTAAAATTGAGGATTTACCTTCACTTCAACGTCAAACTTGGGATTTGGTGGAACAGTAAAAAAGTGGTAATTCTGTTACCACCCAAAAGGTGGTGCGAAAGGAATTCTCACCACTTTTTTACCACTCTGCCAAACTTGGAATGAGACCCTTTGTTCCAAAACGAGGCAAGTGGTCACCTACACCAATGCTGATTGAGGGGCTGGGTATGCGCAACTGTGGTCTGTGCGGTGTAACACTGAGTCCTGGCTGTGACGGGAGATGCCCACCAACCCACCATACTGATGGCACTCCATTCTTTCCCCAAAGGCTGCGTGCTTCCAAGGGTGGACTGGTCTATAGCGAACTCTGGAGATTTCCCAGTGGGCCTCTGCACCCTGGGCCTCTTTTCTGTGGTATTTCCAAATGTTCTCATAGGAAAAGCACTGGGCTTGCTGAACATGTGTCATATCTGGCCACTTTGAACTTTATTTCCAGGGCCTCTTTTGGACCCCAGTAATTATTTCCAGGGCCTTTTTTAGTTCCCAGTCCAGCCCTGCGTGCTTCTAGGGCAAACTTAAAGAGTGTTTGGTGAGACCATCAACCCCTGAACATGAAATACACATTTTGTGGTGGCAGGCATTAAAGCTATCATTGCCGCACCCGGGGCCAGGCACAAGGAGCCTGCTTTTTTCACTGATGCATTCTCAAATGGGGAGAACAGGAGGAGAAAGGAAAGGTATAGCAATTTGGTTAGGATAAACAATTATTTCAGCCGATGGTGTTTGCAAAATTATCACTTTAAGTACATCAGTGTATGCCATCTAATAAAAGCTGGATTTCTTATTTTGTCAGCTTGCAGCGCACTAGATGTTTTGGACCTCAACTCCCATGATACCTCACTGTTGACTATCTTGGCAAGGACTGACCGGAAGTGCAGTCCAAAACAACTGGAGAGTCAAATGTTGCAGACTGGCGAACTACAGTTTTAATATAAATGAATAGCTAAAAACCAGCATTACTTTTGCATCGCATCACTATCATTTCTTGAAGTGTTTGCATTTCTCCTGTATGTTTAAACATAAATCTGCCATTCAAAGCAATAGTATCCATGTGCATTTGCATCCCATAATATGCATTCCATAAACATACATAATTGATCATTGAACTGACATCGATCTGTTGTGCTACAGGGTATTTCCCTCATAACTAGTCTAGGGCGCTGCTTCACATCACATGGATCACTTTACTGGTGCCAATGGTAAGAAAGATTGTTGGGTATGTCCTCTTTACTGTTGCCAATGGTAAGAAAGATTGTTGGGCATGTCCTCTTTACTGATGCCAATGGTAAGAAAGATTGTTGGGCATGTCCTCTTTTCGGTTGCCAATGGTAAGAAAAATTGCGGAGTATGTCCTCTTTCAAATGTCCCCAGAATACTATGGTTTATGCAAGCTATAACGTTCTCCTAGATGCGACATCATTGATTTCTGCTTTTTATGGTAACTGAGAAATAATGGCATGAGAGCAAAATGATTCTCCATAAATCATGTTTTCTCTGTGATACTCGGTGATTGCACATTTCTTTGCACGGGGACAAAATAGCCGCCCGCAGGAATGCTTCATGCTGACCTCTTTAATTTCGCTCAACAGGGCGCTTACTTCGCACGGGCAGCGTTTTCCCGAGGATAGCTGGTCAACAGATTCTGTGGCGCAGAGCCAAATGACATCACCTGCTGCTGGCTGTAATAGAAGATGGACTAAATCCCCACGCGATGAGTGAAAACCAGCAGCCGGCTTTCGCATGGCGCGCATATTTGTGCGTGTGGAGGAAGGTGTGGGAGGAAGGGTCCCATATTCGGCGGTATGTACTGCCTGGCCGGTTGAACTGAAATCAGGGATACGGTTAGATTCCGTTTTTGTTTTAGCAACATACGGTAATGTTTTCTTCTCTATGCCACACAGATTAGTGGTCGTGTATTGTGGGAAAAACTGGAAAGCAGATTAGTTCTGGAATCCATCCACTTGGAATGATGACATTGCGATGAAATCCCAAAAGGCCTTGGCGCTGAGCCAAGGTATTCACTCAATGTGGATCAAAGGGCCTACTTTTGCGCAGAATAGGCAGAGAGAGGGTTTATAGCTTAAAACAAAAAGGGGCATATATGACTAAACCACGATAAAAACACTACTACAACGTAATAACTTATGTCATATTAATATTAACCAAGAAACATAATCTTTATTTCATCCGCTTTAGCTAGATATCAGATTACGTCAGCCTTTTAGGAAATTCAACCTGGAGCACTGAGGTTCTATGTTACGGAATGAGCCCTTCCTATTATGCACAACCTGTTCTCAGTAATTGCAGATAGCATTTAAAAAACACAAACTGGTAGTTCCCTTACCCTCTACGAATGTCCATTCACTGATCCATACACCATAGTCTCTTAAAATGGCCTCTCCTCCACTCACTCTTCTGCTTTTCTATTGCTCCCACTGGAAAAATAAGTATGCTCCTCTCGTTTTCATATATATGGTTTTATGGATTAAAGATTTCTGCGTGAATGGTTTTCATGCTGTATAATATGGTATCGTAGGAGTTGGCAACTGAAACATTTTATTCATTGGGGCTCCACGGAGCAGAGTTTGCAGGCCCCGCGAAGGCATGCTCAGTGCCTCTTAGTACATACAGCATACAGGGTTGCTTGTTGATCCTTTGGTGTCTTCTGGATGCAGAAAGAGGCTCTCCCATTAAGTTAAGCCCATATAGAAGCAGCATGTATCTACTGACTGGTCCTGAATGACCACAGAGGTTAGAAAAAAGGAGCTTTCAGTGGACAGTGGTGTTCACACAGGAACACAGAAGCCTGCTAGTATCACTTTGGTGCTGACTCCGCGTGGGAAAGCTGTAGCAGGACGGTCAAGCATAACAGTGTCTATTGTGCCACAAAGCAATGAGGCTAAAACCATGCGGAAAAATACTTTGCGTAAGGACACTCCTGCTGATGAGGTGAAGGAGACTGATACAAAGTGCCAGGTGAAAGAGGATGTGGAGTCTTGGGGGAGATTCTCCACCACAAAAGCACTAGAAAGGTGTAGGTTTCCTCTTCAAGCTAGTAAGACCCCTGGGAGACCAATATTGGCAAAGTGGGGTAGAATGCTGTTGCAAAAAGGCCCCCATGAAGAGGAAACACCAGGGCACTGGGGAGCACGCCATGTTTTTTTTCCAGGCCTGATAACGCCAAATCCTTTATGGTATCGGGACGTCATTAAGTGATGTTATACTGGTATTAAGATGACCCTCTGCATAGATGGCCTGAACATGGCTAAAAAGGTGAAACACCTGTCTTAAATCCATCGCCGAGGGATGACTGGAATGAATCCTCTCTGCCTCTTTTCCTGGGGGATGAACCAGATGTTGATAATGATACCCTGATGTATGACACAGATGAAGCTGATAATTATGTTGCACCAATCTATACTGAGGGACTATGTCCTCTGGGCTTCAAGACTGCCGCAGTGATACCATGTTCACGACAACCACCGTATCCAACTTCAATGCCAGGGAATGAGGCATATTTGAAAGGGTAGATTTGTACACTGATACATATCTTGGGCAGGTGACGAAGCCTACTACCCACAGCTGAATGTGGGCAGAGTGTCCTCAACCCTTTGCCCCTAATTGGTCCACAGTCAACCTGGTTATAGACTCAAGGATAAACATTTTCCTTTCCACATATGGGAGACACCAGTCTAGGGGGCTGGATAAAGCATGGGCAGCATGTCACAATAGACTCCTCAATATCTCTGGCCCAGTTGTTAAGTTATTAGAAACGGTAGAGGCGGCAACATATCTAGGGAAATATTTGGATCGCACAGAGGTGAGTAATTGGGTGCAGAGGGCGAGAATGCATCCACATCCCATGAGTGCAGGTATGGCATTCTGTTACTAATTAGCCGCAAGCTCAGTGGCCTGGCAGAGTCAAAGGAAAAGGACATATCTGTTGAGTTCGCCAGTCCTCTGGTACAGGTTGAACCACAGAGACCTCTGCGGATTCCCAGGGGGGACATAAACCCTGGACATATTTGGAGGCGGGGGAATTTTTGACAAAATAGAGATGACAGAAAGAGTGTCCTGGTAGCAAACAGGTTTTGTGAGAAATACAATAAATGGACAATATTTCAGACTAGTCATCCATCTCAGGGATCACAGCAGATTACCTATCGACATTTCGAAAGTCAAGAAGCAATCTCTAATTTGACAGACATGTTGAGGCCAGGAGATTAGTTGGTCAGACTGGACGGAAAGGATCCTTAGTTAACTGTTCTGATCTTTGCATCCCACAGAAGGTTCCTTCAGTCCTGGCAGAAGGGAGTAAAGTGCAAGTTCTCCTCCCTCCTGTTCAGGCTGACATCTGCATCCTGGTGTTTCACATAATGTCTATGACCAATCACAGTGTTTCTGAGAGCAAGAAGGGTGTGGATGGTCACACACTTAGACGATATTCTCTTCAAATTGAAGAATCACAGTGTTATTTTGACGGAGGGCTCTAAATAAAATCAAGCTCGAATTGGGAATATGGAGGTCCCCTAAAATACTCCACAGAAGATACCTGTTGACACAATGAAAAGCCATAGATATCGAATCCCTGCAAGATATAAAGGTGACTTTTTTGCAAGGACATACTCAGACGCAATGAGATGTGTATTAATAATCTGGTCATTTGTACCTAAACCTGCCTAGAAATGAGATTCTTCACATTTTTTAAATAAATTGGGACAATACAATCTCCTTTCCAAGAGGCTGACATTGCACTGGCTTTGGAAATGGGACCGATTTCCATCAAAACTCTGGTGAAGGGTTTCAAAAGATCCACCGGAATGCCATAATTCTGGAACTGCGCTTGAAGGACTGAGTTACTAAAAATGCCAATATGTCATGCAAACCAACGACCAAATCGTTTCACCAAAGACACTATTGCTAGTGCCATTGACAGTTGCTCCACTGATCTGGGTTAAAGAGACATATCCTCTGATGCCTTTTATGTTTCTGAGAAATGTGCCACCAATTTGTCAGCTTCCGCATTATTATCCGTGATGAATTGGCCACATTAGTAGAGTAGAGCTTAGCCACTAGGCTTCAAAACATTCTTTCTCTGCAGTTGCTTTCAGTAAAACAAAGACCTATAGCAGAGCATTTTTCCATTTCCTGTTGTCTGCGTCATACTATGCTAGGCTTCTTATTCCATTTGCTTTTCTAACGGGACCCACAAACAAGAATGTCTAACTGACCTAAAGAGTGTTAACCACCCAGGACCTACAATCTGTGAACGGTAGAAAGAGCATAAAGATCATTTGTCCCAGCAGAAACACAAACGCTTATAGGAGGGTTGAAAGGAAATCATGTCTGCTGCTGCTACAGTCATTGGCTTTGGGAGCTGTTTGCACAAGGCCCTTTGTATGATTGCAACTGGGGTGTAGAGAATCATGTCCCTCTGGAATGTTGGTTAGCCCATTTTTCGTCTCTATGTTCATTGGATTTAGTGACAACCTCGTTCATTGTTTGGCACAAGGAAGGTATTGGGTACAACAAATCATGATGATTAACAATGATCTTACGTGGACGTGCAAAAAGGTTGCCAGTGCTATATCTACTTTAACAGTGAACAAGACCCCAGGCGCAGATAATATTGCCTCACATTTTTATATATATTAATTTTTTGACAAACGGACTCACTTGCTTTGCAATATCTCCATATATACAACGGGAAATCTGTTTCTTCTTTGTTTGTTCCTTATACAATTTCACATTGTTCCAGGAATCTGCACCACATTTTGCATAGTCACCTCTGAGGGCCCTCCAGACATCATTGGCTACATTACATGTGAACAACCCAACCCGTGCCCCAGATTTCAGCTCCTGCACACCCGAGACAGTTGCCTTTAAGTGGAAGAACCATCAAGGTGGGCGTCATTTTAAGCATCTCGATGCGAGGAACAAAACTCAAAGGTCCACATGGGACCTTGAAAACCATGTTTATAATTATTATTATTATTATTTTATTATGTTTCAAGGCCCTAAAATGCACTGTTTCCAAGATATTTGCACCGCAACGCATTGCACTATGCCAGGGTTAGGCGACAGGTGGGGAGAGCGCACAGAAGGTCCAAATATGCTGCAGAACACCAACTCTCACCTCCCCGCCATGTCTGCTCCAGGGTATATAAGCCAGCCACATGCACCCATTCTTAGTGCAGCTTACTTTAGAGTGCAAAACACATCAAATGATAAGCGACTCAGAACAGGAACCTACAGGATTATTGATTTTCAACAATTAATGACAGTGTTATGATGTCTGTCTACTGACTATATGACATTTGCACACCCCACCCGTTTCCCCGGATTTGATCACCTCAACACATGACATAGTTGACTGAGACCGTAGAAACATCAATGTGGTTGTAGAAGAACCGGAAAAAGATAATGTTAAGTATCTGGACATGAGAAACAAAACTCAAAACCACGTTTCAATGCCATAGGACACACCGTTTCCGAGATATGTGCACCGCAACACACAGCAACATACAGCACCACGCTAGCATGAGGTGACAGGTGGGGAAGCATCTCGACGCAAGAAACAATGCTCAAAGGCCTCAAAAACCCAGTTTCAAGGTCCTAGCATTCACCATTTCCAAGATATTTTCGCTGCAACGTACCGCAACACGCAACACCATGCTAGAGTGATGCATCAGGTAGGGAGCGTGCACACTGACAGGTGGGGAGAGCGCACAGAAGGACTTAGTATGCTGCAGCATGCCGACTCTCGCCTCCCTTCCAAGTCTGCTCCAGTGTATGTAAGCCAGCCACGTGCACCCATTCTGAGTGCAATTTACTTCAGCGTGCAAAGCACATCAAACGATAAGCGACTCAGAACAGGGACCAACAGGATAATTTAAAAAATTGATGAGTGCTATCATTTCTGTCTACAGAACCCGAGTGTAGTACGGGTATCTTTTGCTAGTTCTTAATATTATTATTTGTTGGGGACTTTGTATTTTATCCTCGAAAAAGTCTATGGGCCTCACTACGAGAATGGAGGTAGTCATGGAGCTATTAGCTCCATGGCGGCCTCCGTTCCGGGCTCCATTATCGGTTACCTGCAATGGGGACTTACCGGGTTACTCGGACATAGGAGGACCTGAACCCATCCCCATTCCCATTTGAGCCCCCATAGGGCTCAATGGGAATGGGGAGGGAGGTAATAACGGGCAGATTACATCTGGCCCGTTATTGCCTCCCTCTTCCCCTCGCGGGACCCGGAAAGCATGCCTGGTTTTACCAGGCGTGTCCAGGCGTGCTTTCCGGGTCCCGCGATGGGAAGCTCGTAATTGGCGTTCTCTTCATTACGGGAGCGCAAGACTAATAATGAGGCCCTATATCTTTTCCTATTTCTATAAAGGGTGCTAGGAATATACTATCTATTTATTGACCCATTTTCTTGCTCAACTATTCTTTTAACATGTTCATGTGTTATTGAGAAGACAGGTGGATTGGGTGGTTCAAAATGACAACTTGCCCCCAGAGAAATGGTTTTGGGGAACAGCTTTGGACTCAACATCAAGGTCATCATTTTCTTTTTATTGATTGCCAAATACTTGAATGTTAAGCATGCAAACAATATATGTGGCTTACATTGATTTGGCCACCGCATTTGATTCAGTTGATAGGTAGACATTTTGGTGAGTCCCAATTTAGCTCTTAAGTTCCTGTGTCACTGAGAGCTGAGCCCAGGATTTGTGGAAGATCAGTTGTAATTAGCCCTGGCTGAACATTTAACAAACTTTCTCAGAAACCCTAATGATGACTTCACAAACGCCATTATTGTAGATATTTGTAAAAGTGTAAAGGCTAATAAGATCCCCTGGATGTTGTAAATGAGATGGGAATTTGGACACTATTGTTCGTATTTGCGTATTTTATCAGCCTTAGTAGGCCGATCATGAAAGTCATCAAGGGTGCACTACTGCCAAACTATTTTTCTTCCTGAATGGATCTTGAGCTTGTCTAACCCTCACATAAAATGTATACAATTGTTTGCTCCCAACTCTCCAGTAAACACACAGGTGTTATTTAATTTTTGTAAAGGATGCTTTAAGGATATGCCAACATGATTCTGTGGATTATACTGTGTAGTTGTGAATTTTATATATTGTAAAATGTGAGTGGATATTAATGCATTATTACTAACAGTAATTCTTTTTTTGGATGTTTGTGATCTCTATCCTATTTTAACACTATTTTTAGGATTGATGTGCTCTTTTAAACTCTATTTTATTGATCTCTATTCTTGTTAAAGTGTAATTGCATTTCTTTCAACTGAAGTGGAAAGGGAGTAAGTGAGTTTATAATCAAATTACAATAGGTTAAAAGATGGAGTCATTACTCAAACTGATATTATTTAATATTTTGCTGTTACTGGGATCTCTTCAAAGATGGAGGTTGTGTTCAGAGTATACCACTTTAAGTTCATTGAGCTATTTACACCAATATTTCTTGGAATCTGGCATGGGTGAGTTATAATAAGTTAGAAAAATCAAAGCAATCGGGCAGTGGAAACTCCTGAAGTGTCAAAGTATTTCCATATAGACTACTTTATCACAATCATATCCATGGATCATTAAGTAATCAATGTTTGAGCCAGCTTCTTTATACAAAAAAGTGGCTCAACCTGGAGTATCCCACTTAATTAAATTATGAATTGAATATTTTAGCCCATTGACTCAAGAATGTCAACCTTTCAGTGCATAAGCAAAGTCTTGACACATAACTGGGGGAATACCTCAACGATTGTCCTCTCTTGCATCCAAAATTCCAGCATAAGCCAATTACTTATTTTGTCATTAGAGTCACCTACAATTAAAAAACAAAAAACAATGCGGAAGTCTCTTCTCTGTGGATTACTCTAATATGGATCCCAATATTATCTTGCATAAACTATCTAATATCCCTGTTGGCTCTTTGGAGTTAGGTGTATTGCAAAAGTTAATAACACATAATGCTATCCCACCTCTTACAGTGATATCCACAGTGAATATTTGATTTTCAATAACCTTCATTATTTTGACAAAGGTAAAATCTAGAGCGAGGGAGTGCCAAATGCCTAAACCTCCTTAAATTGTGGCCACACACATTTAAAGTTGCAGAATGAGCAAATAATACAAGGGCATTAATGTGGGGAATTTAAGTTGCCCACGTTTCCTGTAAAAGGATGTCATTCAGTACAAATCATTCAAAAGATCTACTCTAAATTGGTCTATTTGTCCTTAATACTGGCAATATTCTGTGATGATATTCAAATAGAGGAAGTTAAAGGGGAACATTCCTTTGAATAGCCTTCTTAAATACTCTGTGGGCTAGATGCTTCCACTGAGTTATTAAGACAATCATTGCTCTCTAGGGAACTCTAAACTTCATTTCTATTATAGCAGTTAATTTGGTATTTTTCATTAAGTGTTTTAGGGCTTCTTTTTTTATCATTCAGATTTTATTGAGTTTTTCTTACATCACAAACTATGCAAATTTCCGATAACATTTCAAGCAGCTCTACGATACAGTAATATTGTACAGAAATCTGAATATCTCATATAAAAGTATCAAATGCAAAAATCAAAAGAAAGTCGAAGGCATATGTGACTGAGAGGGGTCTGACACAATGAAACCATTCCCTTTTCAATTATAACAAATTCCCATATCTGTAAGGCTCCCACAACTTTAACTTTAACCCTCCTCCCAGCCCAATCTATATAAGAGTAAAGGATTGCAAATCTTGAGGTATGTCGCGTACATTCGGAAAGTCACTCTGTTGGATGAAATGAATAAATGTGCTCCATGTCTCAGAATACTTTGGCATCTTACCCTTAAGGGAGGCCCTAATTCTTTCCATGGCTGCTCTGAACCATATTCTTGACCACAATTCTTGAATGTCTGGGGTCGCATTTGTTTTCTAATTCCGGGCTATTGTGACCCTGACAGCCACCAGCAAATGTGTAAGTAATGTAGAATTCTTTGAGGCCAATTTAAAGTGGCCCCCTGGGTCTTCATTGCCCAGCAATAATGTGATTGCGTCTAAAGGTAAGTCTGACTCAGTTATTGCTTTAATATGGAACTAGCACCTCCTTCCAGTATGGCTGGATAAGAGTATATGTGCACCATATGTGAAATAGCGTTCCTTAGGTCTGCGCACATCTCCAACAGGGAGAGGGAATTGTCAGGCTGATCCTATGGAGCCTTTTAGGACTTCTTTTAATAACCTTACAGAATTTGATTCTAAATGTATGCACATTTATTCTCATGAATATTAATGAGGGATGTGCTGAAAACCTCTCAGGTTTCCAGCCCTTGAGGCCTGGAGTTGGGAAGCCGCGATCTAGAGGAACTCCCTGATGGACTACCACAGAAAGCGAGAGGTCTTTCACTTGGCTCCCCTTATCTCACTCAGTAGATTTGGGATTCTTAAAAACAGTCTATTTGGCTTTGCCAGCTTTTGCATTTGGATTATTATTTCTCACCATAGGTTTCTTTTCTTAGCCGTAGCTACCTTTACTTGTCCAGGGCCTGAATTACTATTCTCATTAGGTACCTTAGAATTTATGTCTCACACTTAAAGGGGTAGTTCCGTCAGAAATTGTATTGGCCCAATTGATCAGGCATGTATTTTAGATCACACATTGATTGTTCTTAAAAACATGTCCATTGCAACTTATCCAAGTTTTTCTAACTTTAACACTTGCGAAAATGACGGGTTGGGACAGCCATCTTTTGCTAATTTTATCCGTTGATTCATTTCCCTAAGGTCAAGTGCCCTTGCGCCACTAATTCAGATCACCCGCTGCTAACTCTGACATCACTTTAAGATAACGCCCCATTTCACAACGCCAATGCGCGTCTCATGTCAACGTCCTCTGTGTGCAATCTATTGACGTGTCTCCATGGAAATGCCAAGACGCCTCATTCCTCGACAAGTGTAAACAAACCCTTTCCGATCACTTAGCATTGGAGTTTCTTTTTCCTTTGTGTCAGTGTATTTCATTTCGAGCTTCCCTGACTTGTTACTGCTCTGTTCAGCTAAATGCCAAGTACGACACACTGAGAACCTGTACTTATACTGCCTAAAATGAATTAACTCAGTAGTCGCTTTTCATTGCTTATATTATGGACAAATATCTTTACCAAACCATATCTAAACATGTGTCCTTGAGAACTTTCTTTAAATGTTTGAGCCTATCAATCTTGTCTTTCACAATGTGTTTTGTAACATGGCTGTTTCTTCGCTTGTCTTTCTTTAACATTCAATGTTAAAGGGAAACCTCTTATCCTTACTGTATACAAACAAAAACGTGTTTTATCTACCTCACTGTTGATTCTGTGTTTCTTCACTATTCAGGAACTAAGGCAACAATTAAGCCCTACCTGTACGAGCCTGGATATTCAGAAGAGGAACACTTGAAAGAGAAAAAAGTCTACACGATGTGGAATCAGATGAAATCATGAGGATCAATCACCGGAGCCTGAACCCAGTCGCATAGAACATGTTTCCATCTGGTGTACCTGCCATTGGTGTGAGCGTATGCCTACTCTGGTGGAGAACTGCTGTTGCAGAGAAAACTGGTTGCTTGGCCTACATTGCCTTATAAGACACACCACCGATATGTGTTACCGAGCTGCATGACTTCAGGGCCGCCTGCCTTGCAAGATCTGTGTTGCGAATGATGATGGTCCTTATGCACGAACTTCGAGCTACTGTTTGCCCTTGTAATCTAAGTAACAAGTACGTTCACTCTATATATGTTGTGTGATTGAGGAACGAGACGGCTAACATAATATCTTACCCTACATCAATATAACTTCAATGGATCACTGATGAAATAATTTTTCTGTAAATTGAATAAATTACTCATTCTTATCTGAAACCAAAGCGTTCATCTTTAGATTTATCGATGGAAGAATAACGTTTCTTTCACTTGGAAGTATCTCCCAAAATGTTTTTGCTGGAATGAGCGTTCACATTTCTAATTGATCCCTGCTGTCAGTAATTTGCACGAAAATTTACTTTTTAAAACATAACAATTGTTACGCTCACCTGGCTCCCACAGAGGCGTCAATCTGGCCTGGACTGCTGCGATCTCTCCCAATGTGACGTGTAGGTCAGAGATGATGGACTGGACTGGCCCACCTAGCTTCGTTTGCTTGGCCCGTAGGAATATTCTTCTGCAAATGGAGAAAGGGAATTAACCAGTGGAGTTGAGCGTAAATCCCCCCACCCTGCTATTCTCCCCACTGATCACCTTGGATGTTCCCTCTTATAGTCTCACCTGATGATTTGAAAAGATGAGCTCTCCATCCTGCATTGAGCAAAGGGGCGCGTAGGTAACCAGTTGCTTCACTGGCTGAAAGGAATTGGTGAGTTCCAGGACAATATTGACTCCGATATTCACGGCAAGACGCTGTAAGTATGTAGTTCGTAAGAGTTGAAATGCCTGATTTTCACTCTTGTCCGATTCCTTGCAGGTTGCAGCTTGACCCTATTGAAGAGTTCCTTGTGGTAACCGGTAATGTGCTGGTAAGGATTTGTATTATCCAACACAGTTCAATAAAATAATGTCCATATGTAACCTGTTGCTTTCTCCCTTATTCAGGCGCTGAGAGAAAGTATGAAGTCTCGAGGAATAATGCCTCCGGCGGTAAAATCAGGGAAGTCTTTTGTGGTGAGGAGGGCTCCCCTTGTTAGTCCCTTGTTTCACCTTGCTGTCCTGTTGTTTCCCCTTAGGGGCCGGGGTTCGGCTAGGATGCAGTGGAGGCTGCGCTGACCCATGAAGAAGAATAATACCCACGGTGGTAAAATCAGGTAAGTCTATGGGGGGTATTCCTCTGTGTATTTCCTTTGCTCACCTTTCTGTTCTTGTCTTCTCTTTAGGTTCCGGAGTGCGGCGGTAACATGCAGGAGGATGCGGTGAAATGTGAAGAAGCTGCGAAGGCCGGTGAGTTCAGCGCGGCGCTGCAGCAGGCGAGGCGACGCGCTTAAAATAACTTCTTTCTTTCAGCTCGAAGGTGCGATTTCAGGTAAGGATCAAAGGTATTGCTCTTGTTCTAACCTTTTCTTCTTCTTTCTCCCTTTTTCTAGGAGCTCCAAACTCGAGGCGGGCGTGGCAGAAGACTGGATGCAGACTTGCAGGCACGGTGAGCGTTACGCTGCTGGATGCAGAATAACGCGAAGCTTGTGCTGCTCTTCGGGCATGGTTTAAATAGCCTCAAAAGTAGTCCCAGGTAAGTATTCCTCCCCAGCCCCACCCGAGTAAAAAAATAGTCCCTAGGTAAAATAGTCCCTTCCAAGTCTCGTTTGGCTTGGAGCTCTTGCAGCATGGTCTGCATCAGGTAAGTTTGCAGCATGGTCTCATCAGGTAAGTTTTAATCTATGAGCCTGACGCCGATGGCTCTAGGACTGACTCTCCATATGAGCCTGGCGCCATAGGCACCAGGACTGCACCCAAATAGCCCCTAGCGGGGGTTGTTGGGCTTGCTTGGGGTAACTTGATGCCTGCTTTCGGGGTTGCTGGACTTGGTCTGGGTCCCCGGGGGTAGGCATCATGACAACAATTCCTTAAGTTTTACAAGGTAGCAATTATTTGGTCCATTCAAGTAAACAATTTCTGTATCTCTTACGCAGGTGGTACAGACTTGTGGTATATAATGCATTTACATGGTGATTCATGGAAGACTGTTTTTGCGTTTGACAAGTAATTCCTGCCGTTGAGGTTCGAGCAATTTGTGACTAATTCCCCAGTGACCGCAGACAATACCATGGATTTATACATACAGTACCTCGACCACAGCAGTAAAATTTGTAGTGTCATTGCCATCCACTTTGCCAAACTAATTAAAACAAATACAAAATTAGTTAATCTGAACAGTTGTTAGACATTTTTTGTAAGGCCACAACACATCCAAACATCTAAGAGTATTGTTAAAGATTGGTGTGCTTTAACAAGTTTACTGGTCTATCGCGCTCCACTCATCCATATCCATCCCCCCTCCGCTATCAATGGCTATTTGCACCTGTGGGCGTGCGCTCGCAAGGGGGGTGGGCGGATGGGAAAGCTCAAGGTGCCGAATACCATGTACACCACAAAGGGTTCTTTCACATGGGCACCCATATCCACATGGCCACCGCAGACCCAGTGTCTCCAGACTACCATTTGAAGATCCAGTCTCTGCATTCAACATATGTATGTGTCCTTTGACTGTGTTCTGGGCCTTTTGCACTAACCTCATCCACATCCAGCCCCCTCTGCTATAATTGACAGTTTGCACCTGTGGGCTTGCTCTCACAAGGGTTCTGGGAGGATGGTAACGCTCCAGGTGCCGAATAGCATGCACACCACAAAGGGTTCTTTTACATGGGCACTCTTATCCACATGGCCACACCCGACCCAGTGTCTCCAGAATCGCCTTTGAAGACCCAGTCCCTCCAATCAACATATGTATGTGTCCTTTGACTGTTGTGTGCCTATTGCGCTCGCCTCATCCACATCCATCCCCCCTCCACTATCAATGACAGTTTGCACCTGTAGGAGTGTGCTCGCAAGAGGGCTGAGAGGATGTGAACGCTCAAGGTGCTGTATAACCTGTACACCACAAAGTGTTCTTTTGCATGGGGATCCTTATCCACATGGCCACCCCAGACCAGGTGTCTCCAGACTCCCATTTGAAGACCCTGTCCCAGCAATCAACATATATCTGTGTCCTTTGACTGTTTTCCAGGCCTATTGCACTCGCCTCATCCACATCCATCCCCCCTCCGCTAAAAATGACAGTTCACACCTGTGGGCATGCAGTGGCAAGGGGGCTGCGAGGATGGGAATGCTGAAGGTGCTGAATACCATGTACACCACAAAGGGTTCTTTCGCATGGCACCCATATCCACATGGCCACCCCAGACCCAGTGTCTCCAGACTAGCCTTTGAAGACCCTGTCCCTGCAGTCAACATATATCTGTGTCCTTTGATTGTGTTCCGGGCCTATTGCACTCACCTCATCCACATTGCTTCCCCTCTGCTATCAATGACAGTTCGCACCTGTGGGCGTGTGCTCGCAAGTGGGCTGCACTGGCGGGATTGAGGAGGTCAAACATTGTCATGGAGGCCTGGTGGGGGAGAATGAACATGTCAGACATTCACATACACACCCACTGCCGTAATCCTTTATAAACACTATGGGAGTTAACAAGAAAACATCTATGAGATCGATAACGGATATCACTTTTTACCTTGCTTTCTGAGTTGGGTCTTCTGTTCTTCTAAGTAACGGTTAGTCAACTTTTACTATTGTTTTCTGTAGTGTCAACGTTCTCTGCTAGGCCACTTCCTAGTGCTTTATACTCAATGTACACCCTATTGTCATTTTATTTGATTTAAAAAGTCTACACCATTATCAACCGTCCTATGCATTTTTATCTCTGCAATTAGCACATAACATTACATAGTATTGTTTTCAAATGCAATCTTTCTTAGTGCATGTTTTCAATAGTGCATTTTTTATTAAGTATTTTTTTTTTATCAAAGGAGTATGATGTTTGATTTACTCACTGTGATCCTTTTTTAATAGTAATATTTATTTATATTTATTTAACAGATCATAGGGACAATCCAACAATGCCTTTTTGTATCGTTTTGGGTTGCACTAATAACAGCCATGCTAAAAGTCAGAGTACAGTACTGCATGTATTTCCAAAGGATTTAAATGTAATTTAAAAAATGGCTCTTGAGCTGCAGATTTCCAGTGTCCGAAATTGAAAGCAGAGCCAAGGATGTCTTGGGTGATGTGAGGGGCAATCGATTCCGTGTCTGCAGCAAGCACTTCTCGGAAGATATGTTCAAACAATCACAGTACACTAAAAAGCATTGCCCCAGACTCCTTCACAAATTACTTCCCAATGTAGTTCCAACTGAATTTCAGCACACGCTGATCCAAGTGAGTAGTGCACACTGAATATTTAAACGTATTTCACCATTTTCTAAATTTGCCTGTAAAATTATGTCTTATAGATTGTAAAAACTGGAGGGGGGTCTGTACTTCCCTTTTTTGTATATGGTAGAGGAGAGGCACAGAGGACCCGAGCCAAGATTCTCTATTATTGGTACGTGGTCGAGCAATCAAGGCCTAGCTTCTCAGGAGGTGATGCAGGCTGGTTCTTAAGTACAGTGTAGTCCCCAAGCACCCACAAAGGAATGTCCGCACACTGTATCAGTTAAAACACAGTCTTTATATAATTAATATTCAAGGTTATGTACAATATCACGATAACTCACTCTCACTTTGTACTTGGTTATCTATAATGGCAAATATACAGTTCTACGTGGTACCACAATTACAATTAGATCTCTTTAAAGTGCATCAACTGTACGGTTAAATGTCACACAAATCAGTTTGTAAAGGAAACCAACAATAGATATAAGAGGAAAGAAGTTGGTTAGAACAATTGGCAGAATACTGGCCCTACTACCGAGACACAGTTCTGTGTGGAGATCCCCCCACCTGGGCAACCTGTAGAATAAAGAGATATCACAAGCCCAGTCCATATAGTGTTCCCACGAGACTTTCCAATAGTTCTGCAACCCCAAAGTACCTGGCGTTGTAGCGTTCCTCGTCGGGGAATCAACGGCCCTTCTTGAGTGCCCTCCCTTTAAGGCAGGAGTCACGGGTCGTCGAATGTCCGACGGAGAACAGGGTGAACTACGGCGGTGAAGTGGCCGCTTCTTTCCTATTGGTGCTCGTCGACAGGGAAGCGTAAACGTCCTGCAAGGAAGTGAGGTGCGGGGCACCTCGATGTCGATAGTTCTGGACCTCAAAGAGTTGGAAGAACTGTGGCCCAGCAAGGGCGTCGAGTCTTCAGCGTCTCTGTGGTCTTTGGGTGACGGGAAACTCACCGGCGGATACTCCTTGGTGTGTCGACAGTCTGGCCTTCTCCAGCGGAATAAAGCGGGCGACGATGCGGACGAGAGTGTCCTAGAATCAAGAGTTCTTATCCAAATGGGAGCACAGCATCTCCGGTCGGCGACGGCGGTCGTCGACAGTGGCGAACAACAGTCCGGGCGCTTCTCCTTGGGATTCCGCGGCAGTCCCTGTCTCGGGTCGGCAGCCTGTCGAAGGTCTGTCTAACAGGGAGCTTTGCTAAAGATCAGCTGGTGCACGATGGTCCCTCATAGCTCGGGAAGAGGGCGCCTTGACAGGTCCTCTCTGGGTCAGTCCTTGGAGACACAGCAGCTTTCAGATTGATGAAGGAGAGCAACAGCAATTCTCTTCCAGCAGGGCTTCAAGGTCAAGCATCAGTTTCACTCCAGTTACTCTTCGTAGTTTGGACTTCAGCTCTGAACACTTCTGAGTACGATTCCTAGCAGTGAGAGGTCCCCAGATATACTGTTGATCTCCCATTCATTCTTCTGGGTACCACTCGAGCATCAAATCAATACGAAGGGCATTCCGCAGTCTGTCAGCCAAACAGGCGCACGGTGCATTCAGGCCATTCTTCTCCATCCAGACACTCACAACACAGAATGTGGATTCGGACAAGTACCACACCATTCAACACTACACACTGCATTCATACCAGTTTCGGGCAGGGCTGTCTCATTCATTGTGTCAAACACCAGAAACCAGACATCCACAACAAGAAGTGCATTTTCGTCACACACTCCATTCACCCAGGTCCCACCCACAGGTGTAACCACAACATACGGTCATTGGGAAGGCTCCAGCCAGTCTGGTCGGCACTTCCCCACACTACGATATATGGAACTTCCGCCCAACACAGTCAGGGCTTCCCGGGACTTCGGGAAGATCAAGGTAACAGGCGATGGAGAGCAAGAGGCCACGGGGGCCATCTTGTCCCCATCAGGAATCTACCGATTTCAGCACGGAGCTGCCACCATCCCGTACACTGCTCTGTGGGCCACACACAGGTGCTCAAAAACATACTCGAGGGGCACAGGGTTGTACCTCCACCCATGGGTTCCATAAGGGTATCCCATGGGTCTTTTCACCAGGAGTCCCACATGAAATCCTGCGTGGAAAACACGACAGAACACATGATAAAAAGAAGTAAAGGACAAGGATACGGAAGCCCTGTACCTCCGATGCATTTCCAGCATCGCATAGATGACCACTCAATATGTTGAAATAGTCTGCGAACAGGTAACATAATGAACGTTTTTCAGTTTTTGGGGAATATTTCCATTGATATTTTATTACAAAAGTTTCCTTTGTGACACAATGTACTGTGGTTTGTACATATTGAACTTTAGATTACTTTGTGTATCGCTACTTTAGAGCTACTTTAATAGTTCAGTGCAATGGGAGCCTTTCCAAACACACTCACATCACGTCTTTTAAAAATAGGTCATTTTATCAAAATGTCATTTCTGTCTTTATGTAGACCGCACTGATGGGATTACAGATGGTTACCATGGAGGACACTGCATACACATCCAACATCCTAATGGTGAGGCCTGGCAACTTGCACACAAACTTTTTTCATTGTTTTTTATTGAACAATGGTATGAATATATACATTGATTGAAGAACAGTGATGCTACAACGACCACTATTCTGAAGTCAATAGCAACCTCACTCACCTTTCAAGTCATTTTCTTAGAATATTACTTCAGATGCGACTATACAAAATATGGATTTGTTCAAGTTCAACTTAAAACATATTGATTATTGTTATGTGTAATATTTGCTTTTGATACAAACTGGCTAGTAGGCTTCTTTGTCAATATCGACCATCTTTTACATTAAATTTTTTTTGTTGAAGTTACATCTTTATTATTTCAATTACTGTTATTTAGGCGGAGCCTGGAACATCAACAACTAATAGTTACTGATTAACAATATCTTTTTAACATTTAAGGTAACTTGTTTATTTGATAATTTGCAACACTATCAGCGAATTGCAAAGCATTAGATCAACAACCTTGATGTATTTCTCGCAGAAACACATGCAACAATGACTGTAAACCTTCTGAAAAATGTACTTTGTCACTGAATAATATTGACCCTTTCACTATATGAATGATATATGTTTTTGATTATAAGCTTTAGCAGCTTAGCAAAACATTGAATTGGTGAAACAAAATAACATTACAATGCATTAAAGGGGCCACAATTTAATCAATATGTTTCGCAGGATTATCTCGCACAAACTCCCTGTGCCATATCTGAAGGCTATCAGGTACAGTTTTCAAATATGTCTTTTTAATATGTTACATGTACACAGTGTTAAACTTTATGTCAGTACTAATTTAAAAATGTTAATCAGACGATTAACCATATCCTTTTACATAGTTTAACTGATATTACTACCCGGCGAGAGTCAAGCAGAATGCAACACGCATTCTGATTGGCTATCGCCGGGTCCTTACCCGGCCGAGAATTCCAGCCGCCTTGTCCTTGGCAGGGGTGTGGCAGCCTCTCAGCCAATGAGGAGGCTTGAAGCGGGGCCATCCCCGCTCCGAGCCTCCCCACAGCTGAGAGGCTGCCTTCCCCCCTGCCGGGGTCTCAGTGAGCTTTTTTTTTGTTATCTTTCCTTTCCCTACCCTCCCCACCCCACCCCACTTACCTTCTATCCCTTGGTCCCCGGTGGGGGACGATGGCAGCCTCCTGCCGTGTGGAGACTCGGATCGGGGCCATCCCTGCTCCGAGCCTCCACGCGGCTGGAGGCTTCCATCGTCCCCCGCCGGGGACCCAGGTACATTTTTTTTTCTTTTCATTTTTTTTCTACTTCCCCTCCCTTCCGCCCTCCCAACCGCACTTACCTTCTTTTTTTTTCCGGAGCGGGCGCGCTGGAAACGCTTCTGTTTCCAGCACGTCCGCTCCTGATGGTGCCATGGAAAGGGAAAACAGACTCCGTTTTCCCTTTCCCAACGGCCATTTTCTTTGTATTTTTTTAATAAATTTTTTTAAACGCAGCATTTCAGGAAAAATAAAAGCTTTTAGTGCCCCGGTCACGCAGTTTTTGCGGGCCGAGGTACTAATAGCTATATGCCCCTTGTGGCGGGGGCGTTACCGACTCTGGTAATGCCCCGGGGCCTTCGTAACCTTGTAACTATGGGCCCTGGGGCATTACCTGAGTCAGTAATGCCCCCGCTGCTCAGGGCATACTGCTTTAATATTAAATATCATCCATTTTAACTGTGATGTCATATTTAATATGTTATTGTTTCCATTGTGACATTTTTTTATGTCTGTATATATGATTTTTTAAGTGGAAGAGCAC
The DNA here is from genome assembly GCF_040938575.1 of Ambystoma mexicanum. Taxonomy (NCBI): domain Eukaryota; kingdom Metazoa; phylum Chordata; class Amphibia; order Caudata; family Ambystomatidae; genus Ambystoma; species Ambystoma mexicanum. The sequence continues at coordinate 351,152,824 of NC_090922.1, forward strand.
ATTTCAAGGTTTATACAGTTTCAAAATGCTGTTTTTCAGCTTGGTCTGGTGATCGCAAAATCCAATTTGACTGTTTCAAGGAAAATTCGTAAAAACAAGGGTACATATAAAGATTTCTTTTAATAATAAGTGCTTTAACAGTTTTTTATTGATGTTACATTTTCATGTTGTAGTTCATATATTCTGTATGTCTGCAGAACCACTTACACAATCCACACCCTCTAAAACAATGCTATCTAAGAAACAATGTTCCCTGTTTCCCCAATACATGTGGACGAATCGGAAATATCACACACAGAAATAACCGAAGCATCTTTCGATACTGATTGACTATTGTGCTTATGATGTGGACTTCTCTCTTCCTAGTGTTGCAGACATATCCACCACCATGGAATTGTAAACCACTACACTTCTGGATGATTGGGTATTAAAGGAACCAAAATATATGGTATTCGACTGCTGCTTGATCGAGATTATGAACATGATTAAATGTGATCATAAATTGCATAGGAGGATTTGTGGGTAGCCATTTGTGAGGTTTACTTGTGTAGTCAAAGGCACCTACCTGAAGATCAAGGGTAGCCACAAAAATTCATTTTCATGGTTTGCCCAACCTATACTTGAAAAAGTGACTGCTGGAAATGTACTTTGTTCATCTACTTTGTTGTTTAGCGAATCAATGTACAGTACAATGTCAAGTTTTTCTAACTTTGTGTGACTCAAGTTCCTTTCAAACACCCAGTACTACAAATATCAGAAGTATTTCTTGTTCCCCGCTATTAGCCATGCATGGACACTCGAACAGTTGTCAATGGACAACGAGCTCTGGCTTGCTGGTGATGGACAGTGTGACAATCCAGGTTTTTCTGCTAAATACTGCACCTGCCACTTCCAAGACATGGAAACCAAAATAACAGTGAGTTCAGTCATGCAAGTATCTGAATGTACATCTTCTGTTGCCATGGAAAATATGGTTTCATTAAATCTATTCAACTTCTGCAATCCAAAGGAATGAAAATAGACCTGATTGCCACTGACAGGCATGTTGTGACCTACACCGCGCTGAGTTTGTTCCAGTGCAGTTCCCGCGCGGTTAATCCTTTAGGACGTGATGGTGGCGTCCTCCGCATATGGGCTGTTTTGTATACCATACAGCTACTCGGTTTTCTAACCTGCGGATCCTGTTCTAACTAGTCCAAGCCCCTGAAGCCGATATGAGCCTTTTTACCGTATCCTGCGCCCAGTAGGTCTTTTCATTGGATTCCACCACGATGGACATCATTAAGCACAGTTCCTTTGCTTTGACAGCCCATGGACAGCCTTAGCCCTTTACAGGGCTTTCTTTTCATCATAGACACTTCATCCATTCATTGTGTCAGTGTCTGGCTGATTGTGTGAGTCTTCTGTTCCATATCTCCTGATGAAGACTTTGTGCAATAGACATACCACGTCAAAACCGGTTGAGCTTTGTTTCCCAGGGATGTGATCTACACTACATTTTCATCTTAAGATCCGCCCTTACGATAGACTGTTTTAATTATTTCTATTGTATGTTTTTCTGCTTCTACAAAACAAAGAAAATATATTAAAATTATTAGACGGGATGTGAGGATTGTGCTCACTCCCCATTTTTGAATTAACTTTGTCATTTTTAGCTATTGTTGTCTGGATGATTGTCACGTTGAATGTTGTATGGTTTGAATGCTGCACTATGAATGGTTTTGATGATGGACTAATTTTAGCCATGTTTTATATGTACCTTTACTGTTGTGATATGTAATAATATGCTCTCTAAAGTATTGTGTCATTAATTAACTATTTTTCAAATTTTGGTATCATGATAAAATAAAACTGATACAATTTGTAAGCAACACAGTTTTGCTGTCTGGACATTTTTCCAGATTTCTGTGGTACAATAATACTCTGATCCAGAGTATAGAGTTTCCCTGCTCCCTTCTGCTTTTGTAGTGAGGCATGTTGCAATAGCCAAGGTCATGCTAGAGCAGTTCCCAGACATAAAGCATCAATATGATGTCTGGCACATCGCAAAATTATTTTTGAAAAAAAAATCAGCTGCTAGATATTCTGCTTGAAAAATGGCATTCATTGATGCACCATTGTTCTAACATACAGTCTTGGAAAGAAAACAAGCATTTCCACGAATGTGCACATGGACCATTGAGCATTGAGCAAGGAGCAGGAATGTAAGAAAAGGTGGTTGGTTGCTGGCTCACCCCCTCCCACAGCACTTGAGAATATTCTGTATGACAAAACGCTTTCAAGAGACATGAGGGGACTCTCTGAGTTCTGCCACACTGGAGATTTGGAGGTGTTCCATAATGTGTGCCTAAAGTACAGGGCTAAAAGGTTGCATTTTGGCATAGACAGAATGGAGGCCAGAACAAGACTGGCTGTACTTGCACACTACGAGAACATTGGAAGGGAACAAGCAAACACTGCGGGAACTTTCAGGATGCCTCTTTACAACAGGGGGTTTACCAAAAGAAGCAAACAGTGGGTGGAAAAGCCAATCATCCAGCAGATGGATTTTGAATTTGTGAAAGATCTGACATTGAATGTGCTGACCATGCAAATGCATGGAAGTGATCCAGATTTTGTTTCCAGGGCCCAGTCTATTCCACGGAAAATTTCAAAAGAGGTTTGCCCTCCCAAACTTAAAATCGTTGAAAGGTTGACTTCAAGATTCAAATAATGTGTGGCTCGCTATCCAATGTTTAACAAAGCCAGTTTCAAGATTGTGCACAGTGTTTGAAAACTGTTTTCATTGTACAATAAATGGAATATTATGACACTTGAGATGTAATTGTTAAATAATGTATTTTTAATTAATTACTGTTTGTGAAGTAATGTCACTAAAATGGCCTTAAAATGTCAATTTCTCTTTAATTTTTGTATCTATTACCATCAATATAATTGATTTATATTAAAACAATAAATGTCAGTCTGAATAGTTCAAGTATGTGACTAAAATCAAATCAAATGTAGAAGAGACTGGTGAGCTTATTTTTGAGCCCTGTCTCTAATGAAATCACAATAGTTGAAGAATATAAGAAGAACATTTCTAGCAGCAGACATACAGCAACTCAATGGGCCTCATTACGAGTTTGGAGGTAGCCAATGCCTAAATAAGGGCATGGCTGCCTCCAAACTCTGGTCCGGGTCCGGGTTCCCTGAATGGGGAAATACCAGGCCATTCTGAACTTGGAGAGCCCGGTATTTCCCCATCCAGGGAACCCGGACCCGGTCCATCCCATTCCCATTTGAGCCCCCATAGGGCTCAATGGGAATGGGGAGCATGCTAACAACGGGCCTGTTAATGACAGGCCCGTTGTTAGCATGCTGATTTGCTCGCGGGACCCTCAAAGGATGTCCGGTGAAACCAGGCGTCCAGAGCGGGTCCTGCGAGTGGACCTCGTAATAGGGCAGTAAGGGGTTAACGGCACCAGCACCTTTAACAGTGCCGTTAACCCCTTACCGCTAGGGTCCTAATGAGGCCCAATGTCTCCAGATCTCTGGTCCTCTCCAGGCTGGACTACTGCAGCTGCCTTTTCCTCAATCTGCCTAAATCATCCCTTCACCCCCCTCACCCCTCCAAATAATCCAGAATAGGACTGCAAAACTTATCCTTGACCTCAAGCCCAGGGACTGCATCTCTCAAGCCAAAAATATCTCCACTGGCTCCCGGTGGCTGCAAGGATCAAGTTCAAGACCCTCTGCATTATCCACAATGTTTTCTGGGTCCAGGGACCCCACTACATCTGACTCTTTCCCTAAAAACATCTTAGGTTTCTACCTGATCTCCTTAAGTTCTGGAAGATTCTCAAGACCCAACTTTTCTCTTCCTACTCACTCCCCCTGCTAATGCCCCCCTCTGTCGCATTGACTGACTTTCTGGTCCCTTCTGAGCTCCACTGGGCACCAGGACCTCCTCACCCAGTATACCCCAGCACCATGTCTTTCTGCACCCCCCCCCAAAACCTGCAGTTGCCCTTCTGGGCCCCTTTCCCCTGACAAGCCTGGTGGGGTGTGCATCCCTACCGAGCCTGGTTCACCCCCGTCCTCACACTTTGCATTTGGTCATCACTCCCTGCTTCCCCTCACACTTGCCTGCCTCCCCTTAGCACTTGCCTTGCCCCATTGGCTCTCTTCTTCTCTTCCTCCTCCGCCTCCCCTGCCCTTGTATACCTTCTCTTGCCCAGCACCTTCCTCTCACCGTATCATTTTCCATTCTGCCCCGACCTACACCTCCCCCCTCTCCACTCCCTCCCCCTGCACTTCTTGTTACTGCTCTTGCATGATCTGAATGACACAAAGCCTAGTAGGACTGTTACAGTTTTTTTCTCAGGCCCCCAACCCCCTTTTGTCTTGTGGTGCCTTGAAGCACCATTTTATGTATAGGCGCTTTATAAATAGCCAATAAATAAATAAAATAAATGAAGTCTAACCTCGCTGGAATGTAGGAATCATGATAAGTTGCTCCAGATAGCAATAGACCAAAGGTTCATGTGTCACAGTGTTAGCCAACATTTAAATAATGTGCAAAGGAATATGGATTGCCATTGTGCACTATGAACATGTGCCCGTGGCCTTTGCGCATTTACATCTTACTGTGGAGGCCCACATGTGGAGGACAACCAGGCACACATGCAATGCAGAAATCAATATGATTGCTGGAATAGATATACACAGAAGCCAGTAAGCCTTTCAAAACTGCACTCATTTGAGGCATGCTGGAATTTTTGTGATGTGAACTTTTTTTCTTTTTATTGTTGCTCATTGCACGTGTTGCCCTAGCTGCAACAGTCCACCTAGCCTGTGCCATCTCTATATTTTAACCCACTGATTTTGTATTCATATTCTGTTTATTTCAGAAAAGAAGTGGCCCCAGAAACTGCCCCACACTATTAATTTTACTTTTGGGGGTTCACGGCCCTATTGAAGTACAGAGAAATCTGAGCTTGTCTGCACCTCGCCTAGAGTTATCTTTGAAAGAATACGTTCATGTTGTGGGACCAGGCGCATTGATATCGTTCAAATGGAAGTAAATATTTTCATATGTGGGATACTTGAAATATTTTGTTGTTTTTCACTGCATAGCTTGCCATTAATATTGTTAAGTTTTGTGACATATGTTCCCAAAACAGAACTCCCTCTGACACGCTGTGAAAGCTGGATGAAGGGTCGCACTTTTATGTGTCTTTGAATCCACCGGACTAACAATGTGAAGACCAAAATTTGTCGACAATCCACAAAGAAGTGATAAGATTAACTATATTGAAAGCTTACGTAGGAATGTTCAGTCTCTGCTACTGAAATCTGTCTTTCAAAGCGGTTGGTCATCCATCACATAGGGAGAATGGAAACACAAGACACAATGTAAGCAAAGTTTGAAATAATATTTATGCAAGTGAGGATGGCAAGTGTGTTGTATGCTACATGATTAACGTTGTGACATGAATGTTCAATTTGAGGCAAATAATAGACATTGTACGTGTTAATTGTAACTTAAACTGATAGTTAACTTAAATATGTACTCTTTATATACAATTATAAATTGGGTACTGAAATATATTTTTGCATTTTCGATTTTACATAGTTAAATTATATGATTGTGCACCTCTCATTGGTACAGTTTACCGGTCAATGGCTTTGTCAACCGCAATTGGACAATAATCATCAACAACGCATTTGTGATAACCTTTATCTGTGACGATCGACAGACAGCCCCCCCAATTTTGGTTTGGTGCTTCACTGTACTCACCCACTATCCACATCCGTTGTCCTCTGTACCTCTCCATGTATCCTAGCAGTGTGCTGTTCAGCAGGACTATGGAGTGGTGGGTTGGATCCTGGGTAGCGAGCACAGCAGTGGGTGATGGTGAGGTCAAGGCCGCAAGTCACCTGCATATTGATGGAGTGGTAGTGCTTCCTGTTCCTGTATATGGCCTCATGGGCCTGGGGTGCCACCAATGCCACGTGGGTGCAGTCAATGGCTGCAATGACATTAGGCAGTTGGGTGGTGGCATAGAATCTTGCCTTCATGTCATTAACATGGGCCAGGGTGGTGGGCAGTGCAATATGGTGGTTCACGTGCTGCAGGAGGGTATCCGGCACCTGGGCCAGGACTGCACAGAATGTGGCTGTGACATGCCATGCATCATGGCCACAGAGTGCTGGAAGGCTCCTGTCCTCAGGAATTGCATGACTGCCACCAGCTTCACCAGTGGGGACACAGCTGTACGGATACTGATCCAGCTCCCTATGTCTTCCTGGATTGTGGCGAGAAGCTCATTGATGGTCTCCCTGTTGGTGTGGTAAAGGGCGACCAACTGGGTGTCTCTGAGGGCCCAGGGTGATGGCCTGACCCTGGGGATGGGTGCTCGCCTTGCTTGGACGGTTCTCCTCCTCCTCCTCCTCATGCCCCTCCTCCGACTTCTTCTTCCACCCCCTGTACTCCCTGTGCCCTGGCCTGGTTGTCCAGCATCTCAAGTTCCAGCCGCAGCATGAGCAGCGGACTGTACCAGTTTGCAGCAATGAATGGCAGCATGGTGTTGGAAACAATGTTTGGGGCTTGGGTGTGTCTTATGTAGTCCTCTGCTGTGCATTGAGTGCATCTGTGGCTTCATTTCGGGCACCTGTGTTCTTTTACCTCCAAATATTGGCTGTATTAGTGCCGGTTTCCGGCACTAATACTGCCGTACAGGCACTTGTGATACGGCTGTAATTGCGCTTTGTTTTGTTGGTGCTATTAGTGCCGGCTGTGATAGCGCCGGCTGTTATAGTGCACGTACATTTTTTATCCGGCAGTATTTGCGCCGACTCATAATCCAGCGAAGCAGAATTGGCGGCGCTAATTCCATTACCACTGGATTTAAGGGCTACCGCTGAACTCCTAAAGAGGGCCATAGTATGAAGATCATTCAAAGCTAATTAAAGATTTGCTCATCATTTAGGTGTAATATTCACTGGGGCAGAATGTAAATGATTACATCACGTCCTTTAGCCCCCTTCAACACCTAATATACACACAATTGTCTACATAAATAATCAGTATAAATAGCCCAATAAAATGACATGGATAGCAGTGTGGATGCAGCAAACACGTCAGACTAAAGCTGCATACTGTAGATTGCAGACGTTATTATTAATAATGAGCTGATAGGAAATGGGATAAGGTCCAATGCAACACAGTGACACAGTAGTGCTTGATTACTCACTGACACTGGTGCTTACGTTATCTATGAATACACTCCTGGACTTCTCCCACACCTTTATCAGTCACTGCCTGCTGTCTTTCCAAAACAAATTCAAATAAACTGCCCATTTGGTTTGCCGTCCTCAGAAGCTCAATTATATCTCTAATGTTGCTACAAACGGCACTGTTTTTTATGGTATGCAATGTATTCACTTTAAAGGGCTATGAAGAGCCTAACCACCGTTCTGTCAACCTGGACCTCGCTGCCCGCAAGTCCAAACCCCATGTACCATATTGATCTCTTTGATGGAGTAAGGCTTGTCACTGTTGGTTACTCAATGTAAAAAGTGCTTCTTTGTGGGGCTCTGCATTTAGTTTAGGCTGCATATCTGTGGAACTGAGTGCCCGTGTGGAGTAGGGATGTAATGAAACTCATGTCAGTCTGAAAGACTATAATGACTTTGCCTCAGCCTGATCAGCTTGTTCACCCTATTTCTCAAGCTCCGTTAAGCATCTGGGTGTCCTCTTGCTCACTTGACCTTCTAAAATGGCCACACCAGGTTAAATTAAGTTTGACTGGCACGGAAATCATGTTATGTAATTGTGGGTTTGAAGTACATTTTTAAGAGTCTGTGATCAAGTGTCTACATCTAAATTGTAATAAATCAAAATGTTATTTAGTCGCCATGAACCCGGGTGTGTAATAAATGTAATGCATCCAAAATCAAATACTGATGTTCGGAGGCCAATAAAATGCCCAGGTTGACTGACAGAACCTCAAATTATCAACATAATTTTAGAAATTGTTGGTGGTGACTAGCAGCCAGAAAGCCTATAAGGTAGTGGAGGTTCATCCTTAAAAACCTAAGAGGTTTGCATTGATCTTTAGAGTACCAATTCCATGAGGTAAGGCCAGCACTGCAATATGTTTTTTGCTGCTTGTCTTTGACTTGACAGTATTTTTATTTGACGCTCACTTTTCAAGTTGCCACATTTGGAATTGTCTACAAAATGTGATTGACATCAGAACCAAGAAAGGTCTTTGTGGAGCCTGTACCACACACATCACTGTGATTGAATCTCAAAGAAAAACACATGCAATACATTTTTTCTAATGTAGATCCTAATGAATGGAATGGTGGATACATAAGACCTCTATGAATCCAAAACTCAATGAAATCAGAGCATGATGGTAAGGCCATATCAGTCTCATACACCCATGACATCATCCATGACGCACGTGGGATGTGTGGGAGGTGAGTGGTCAATACACAGCCAAACAGTCCTAGATTTTCGAGGTGCACCTCCAAGGTGTAGCCTCCTTAGCTCCAATTTTCGAAGAGCCTCTTGCGGCAGAGTTCGTTGCCAGCAGGCTTTTGTATTCTTAAGCACTAGCTAATTCAAAGGGCTTCACTCTTAGATGTGCTGTCTTCAACTCCTGTATGTCTTGTGTTCTACCTCTTCAAAGGTGAAGTTCAGTCTTCCAGCCATTTAACTGATCACACTGTGACCTACTGTTGTAGTTGTGTCCAGAAGAATTCATGCCCATTGCTTAGAATGTGCCTATCTGTGGAGGTGCTCTAGAGGATGTAAGCCTTTGCCCTCTGGTGCATGCTGATCCCAATACATCTTTCAATCAGCGGCGTAACACAAAGTGTGGGGGCCCCCCCGCCACACTCTGGGCCGGCCTAGATTATCACGCTTGCACAATTCGCATGAACATGCTGCTGAAGGGGTATGTCGCACACTGCATTAGGAGAAAGATGTAAATATGTGTTTTAATACAATATACAGCACCATTTCTGAGAAAAATTGGCTAAAAAGCCAGAGTGTTTGCCATTGTTTTGTAGGGCAAAACGAATCCAGTAGATGCGAATCACCAACAGTACACAGGAACATTAATGCGTTGCTATTAAAAATGCCATGCCACATTTAAAACATGTCCCACTGGCTGCACAATGTAGACCAGTGTAGACACATAATAACATTACAGTAAAGCATGCCAGGCCACATTTAGACATACCTAGACTGATTGAACAAAAATGCCAGTTGAAGCAATAACACTCATCAAGAAGAGAGCACACATTGAAGCCTGGGTCTCTGCTGCCTCTAACAACACAGCCAAACTCTTTAAAATCTGCATGGAACTGGTCAATCTTGTTGCGGTCTTCACCACTCCAGTTCCCTCCCAGATCCTCTGTATTGCTCTGGCCTCTCACTTCTCTGCTAAAACTCAGGACATCCTGCCCACTATCTCCTCTTCCTCTCCCTCTTCCTCTCTCGGCTCCCCTTTGGCCATCTCTACCTCTCCTCCTCCTTTCTCCTCTTTCTCTCTGACAACACGCTGATCTGTGAAAGTGCTGTCCAAACAGGTGCTCCCCTGCTCCTCCAGAACCATCAAGGACCATATAGACACCCTTGCTGCACCTTGGCTGATTTCTGTAATCACTCCGTCACCACTGGAACGTTCCCTCTCCCCTTAAGCACTCCTTTGTGCACCCACTCCTCAACATGCCATCTGCCAATCCTACATGTCCGGCAAACTATCGTCCAATCAAAATCACCCAATTCCTGGGCAAACTCTTGGAAAAAAGCTGGCCATCTCCCAGCTTACTCTCCACATTGAATCTGTTGGTTGTCTCCATGACCATCAGTCTGGCTTCAGAGCTGCCAGAGGCACCAAAACATCTCTCCTGAACACCTGTGAAGATCTGCTCTCTGACCTTGATTCCAGCATTCCTTCTGTCCTTATCCTCCTTGATCTTTCCTCTACTTTTGACACAGTCAACCATGCCATCCTGATAAATCGACTACGTGAGAACCTGGGCCTCATGGATCAGGCCCTGGAGTGGCTGACCTCCTTCCTCTTGGACTGCCCCTCCCAGGTCCAACTTGGTCCTTTACTCTCCACCACCTCTCTACCTTTGGCATTCCCCAGGGCTCTATCCTTTCACCCTGGTTTTTCAACCTCTTCTTGGCCCCTTTGACCCACCGGATCTCTACCTTCTCCTCTAACTTTCAGTGTTATGGGGATGGCACTCAGCTTTCCTTCAGGCTCCTCTCATCTCTTGCTCATTCCTGACTCTATCTTTGATTCAGGATTGGTGCACCTCCAACAATATCTACCTTAGTGCCATTAAGATGGAGATCCTTCTGATTGGGACCCCTGCCCCTGCTTTCGCTCTCTCACCCTGGCCACCCGCCTTGGGCCCTCCACTTTCACCTTCCTGCGAGGCAAAAAACCTTTTGTGTCATCTTCGACTCCACTCTTTCTTTCTCTCCTCCCATCTCGGATGTTGCCAAGAAGTCCCACTACCTACCAGCCGCTCCTCCTCAAATGGACTCTTCCCTTTCTCACTTTCCCCCAGAATCTCACTTTCTCTAGAGCCCTGTTTCTCTCTAGGCTGGACTACTGCAATAGCCTCTTTTTCAAGCTGCCTTGCTCTACTCTCCGACCCTCTGCAACTAATCCAGAACAGGACAGCAAGACTTATTCTTGGCCACAAGCCCAGGGATCATATCTCTACAGCCCTGAAATCTCTCCACTGGCTCCCGGTGGTTGCAAGAATCAAGTTCAAGACCCTTTGCATTGTCCACAAGGTGTCAGGCCCACACTACATCCAACGCTCTCTTCCAAGCCCTTCCCCCAGCTTCCTCCAACTCTCTAAGGGCTAGACGCTTCTTCAGGCAAAGAGTGGGGGGTAGATCTGTCACGAGTGTTGGGAACCAGCGTATTATCCTCCAAATCTGATAAATCAATGTCCACCTCCTCTTTCTCCTCACCTGTCTCTTCCGGAACGGGGTTTCGTCTGAAGGTCTTGTTCTTGGGCTTCTTCTTCTTTGTGAAGAGGTACGGCCGTCCGCGGGAAGAAGCCACCCTGATCCCCTGATAAACAGGGAAGCAGCCGGCCCCCGTCCCGCAGAAACCAAGATGAGAGGAAAAAAGCAGCCGCTTAAAAAAACCTCTCTACGGATGTAGTTGGTACCAATGCTGAGCAGGAAGAGATGACTGTGAGCCCGGGAATGCAGGAAAAACCAGAGCAGGATAATCAAGGTAAGTTTCTCGGTGCAGCAGTAAGCTGGAGAGTCCGGTGAAGCTGATACTGAACAAGGAGCAGTGCGAGAGACCGGAGTGGAGATACCGCCAAGAACCAGGAACGGGAGAAAGGAAGGAGAGGAGAGAAGTAGAGCGAAAGGATACCGCGATAGAGGTCGCGGTAAATGGCAACAGGAGTAAGGTAAGGAAAACAAAGTAGCACGGCAACAAGGCACAGGAAACAAAGTTGCAACGCACAGAGCCCAGGGGAGGGTGAGGTTAAATACAGGAACAAGAGAAAAAGACTAGACCGTCAAACCAGGAAGTGAAGAGAGAAAACACAGAACATTCTAATGGCGCCGCCAACGCCAAGCCTTCCATAATCGCCAGCGACCACCAAAAGACGGCGGCATGACAAGATCTCTTTCCTCTGCAGATGCCTCCCTCTGGAATGGCCTCCCTGCCCCTCTCAAACTTTAGTGGAGCACCTGATGTTCCGGAAGCAGCTCCAAACTTTCCTCTTCTCCTCTGCTTTTGTTCTTTCCCTCCCCTGCTGACCTACCTGACCTCCCCTGCTGACCTACCTGTCTGCTGTACCGACTGGTTGCTTGGCTACCCTCAGAGTCTCACTGAGTCTAGGCTCTTTCTTGATCAGTCACCCCTGCACTGCCTCCAGCCTACCACGCACTTAGAGACTGTAACTGTAACCCTACAGTCCCTTGTTCTGCTTGCACTACCCAGAGCCGCACTGTCCTGGCTGCACTTACTCAGAGAATTACAGCCCTGTTTTCCCCTCTCTTCTTCCTTGCACTTCCCCCCTCCCTTTCCCCTTGTATTTCTCATTCTCACACTTGCACTATTTGAATGACACAAGGCCTAGTAAGATCATTTGTCTTGTCCACCCTTTAGCTTCACTCCGTTGCTTGTCGCACCAAGAAACATTTGTGTATAGGCATGTTATAATAGACTTATATCATATCATTTTATCACGGATGCTCAAAAAATATACAATGCTGCAGTAAGAAATGGCTAGACTGGCAGCACCCAAATGCCAATCTAGCCAGGTAATTACACGTAGCAGGTCTTCTTTATCAGAAATGCGCAGTTAAAAAAAAGTCATACTAAACTGAGGAATAACTAGACTGGGTGCACCAAAATGCCTCTCTAGTCACTAATACCACATATCATCCCTGCATAGCCTGGACATGGACAACCATTATGATTTATCGCACAATCCCACCGCCCACACATCCCCTCTCCCTCCCATGCCCTACCTTAACCTCCAAAATCAGCTCCTTGGCCCAGAATTACCTTCACATCCCTCTTCCTTGTCCCAGAGCTTACGTTTGAGGCTCCTTACCTCATAGGTAAGTACTGGCATGAGGAAGAGTGGGATTAGGAGTAATGAATATACAGGTAGCTAAGTCAGGCACTACCTCCATGTACCTCTACCTCATCCCAGTGCTTGTATATGAGGCATGGTGCCTCATACACAAGTAGTGCCTCATACACAAGTAGAGGGACAAGGAAGAATAGGGCTAGGACTAATGACAATTACCAATAAGTAATTAAGGCATTAAACACAAGTAGGGGCTTAACAATATTCAGTTAACTGGGCTGCAGCACTCTCCCCCAGAAATTTTGGGCTATTTTGACTCAACCTGGCTGATCTTCAGAGCAGTTACCGGACAGAACAGGACACAGATGTTAAGTGGCACCTGGGTTTCGCTGTTATAAAGGGCCCAGCAGTTACTAACGTAAATCATTTCACTGTTAGTACCTGCATCCAAATGCCAAATTTTTTAGGCAATTGAAATTGTGATGTGGGTTTAGTACTTTCATGCCAGGGAAGTGATTGGAAGGGTAGAAAGGGAAAAGGAGACAGTTCATTCTCACAACAGTTCATACGTGGGTGCTTTCACACTTAAAAGAGAGAGCTAACTGCTTCTAACATTGAAGCTGCACTAGAATAGTCTCATTAAAATGCTTAAAGAAGTTAGATGCCCCTACACAAATAAATTTGCCTCCCCCACCACCCGTGAAGTTAGCGCCTCTTCCAACATTTGAAGGATCAGCCCCCGAAATGTAGGTTTTGTTGTGCCCCTGAACACAAGCACAGACACCATTCAACATATACATGCATGCACTCCCAGCCATTCTTACATTTAAGTGTGCACTCTTTCATCATACAGGTACACCCAGGCAGCTCATACATTTAAGTGTGCGCCCTATCACCGTACACACACACACGCACACCCAGTCACCCATACATTTGTGTGCACCATTTCACCATACACTCACACAGGTAGCCGCCTCCACATTTAAGTGTGAACCCTTTCACAATACACTCACACACGTCATTGGGTTGAGGGGAGCCCTATTACTAAAAGAGAAGTTGGGCCTCAGTATATGTTTGCTGGTCTGGTAACAACGGTACCGGTAAGCTTGCCGGTACCGTTGTTACCAGACCGGCAACCTATGAGTTCTGCTCCCGGGTGCCTTCCAGCCCACCAGATCTGACCTGGCGGGCGTGCCAGCACCTGCGAGCAGAGCATGTCGGATGCACCGGCACCATTCTGAATGGTGCTGCTGCATCTGAGCTCCCCATTCCCATTGAACCCTATGGGGATCAAATGGGAATGGGGAGCATTTTTTTCTAGCACCAGCGAATGTGCAATTACCGGGTCCAGCTGGTAATTGCCCATTTGCAGGTGCTGGGAAAAAAGCGCAAGTTTGGCGGCAGCCTGCCGGTTTTACCGGCAAGGCTACCACCAAACTTGTAATGAGGCTGGTTGTCTCTTTTTGAAATCACTCTGACTTCATAAAGAAATTATTTCTGCTAAGGACCGAACCTTAACGGAAATCATTTCTTTATGAAGGCAGAGTGACTTCAAAAATTAACTATTTCTTTTTTAAGTCATAGGGCTCCCCCAAACCATGACATGGAGGCCTCCAGCCTGGGGTCTTCCATGTTATGGGGTGGGGGGAGCCCTCGGACTTCTAAAAGAAAGTTTCTTTTTGTAGTCACTATGTCGTCATAAAGACATTATTTCTGATAGAGAAATAATTTCTTTATGAAGGCAAAGTGATTTCAAAAAGAAATGTTAAAAAAAAAAGATTTTCAAAAAAAGATTTTTTTCATTTTTTTTCTCCAAGTGGGGCCCCCCTCCCATGCATGTGCTAGCGGGGCCCCCCGCACCAGAGGGCCTGCGGGGGCCCCTGTTACGCCGGTGCTTTCAATAACTCCTCCAACAGGAGTATTTCCTGTTGTTTTATCATCACATTTTCATGGTTCATCTGTTCTCATAGAAATCACTGCACTTACCAATGTGTAATCCTTGCTCAGGGTCTAGATAATAGTTGGGGTATCAGGTAGATTTGTAGAAAAAAAATTGGCAACATGGGTTGATTGCCAACTAGACTTTTACTGGCATATTTTTGATGAAAGCAGTCATATTTTGACTAATTCTGAAACATTCTCTGTAAAAAAGATGTTTTTCTTCAAAATAGCCACAACTTTGTCAAATGTAATTAGCATTGCTCAAAAACTTGGGGAGTTATCTGAAATCTATTATAACCTAGCAACAATTGCATATTTGTTAATAAAAATAAAACTCGCTGGTAAAAATGTATAATAGTTATTCACACCCAGGGAAGGGCACTCGGCCAATCAGGTGGCTGGAACAGAGGTTGAGAATACACAATACCTGCCCGCTGTCCGAGCCACCCGAGGACCTACCCCAGGTGGTGCCCTTTTTTTGTTTTCTTTCAATGCAGTAACGCAACAGGGAATCACTCCCTGTTGCCCCCCCTAAAAATGACAAATAACAAAGGGGTCCTGGCAGTCCCTGTGCCAGACATTAGTCCTGGTTGCAAGAGCCTTACCCAGAGTCTTTAGCCCACTATCTTTCGCAGAGGAGAAATATCCAAAACATATACATCTTTGTCCTACCCTGGGGTAGTCCAGCACCGAAATGCTAGGCAATTCGCTGAACAAGAGTACCAACAGAAACCCCAGACACGTGTTTCAGTCTGGATGGACCTCATCAGTAGGGTGGAGCTGTGCCTCTCTAAGAATAGTCAGCAAGGGGTCCACATCTGGATTCCCCTAGTAGCTGCCGCGGAAATTGCGATTTTTTCCAGACCCTTGAAATGGGGAAAAACAGGGCCATTAAAACCCTGGCGGACCCTGTATTTCCACATTGCCTGGGGCCGGAACCTTTACTCCCCATTCCCATTGAGCCCAATAGGGCTCAATGGGAATGGGGAGGCCGGTAGCAACGGTACCATTCAGAATGGTGCTGGTGCTACCGGTAGTGTGCTCGCGGGTGCTGGTACGCCCGCCAGGCCCGACCTGGCGGGCGAAAAGACACCCAAGAGCAGAACTCGTACTTTGCCGGTCTGGAAACTACGGTACCGGCAAGCTTACCGATAGCGTAGTTCCCGGACCGGCAAACTTGTAATCAGGCCATATGTATTTTACCTTTCGCAAGTTGCAATAATAGCATGTTTTTTTTTCTGCCGTTGTCTCTATTACGATCATCACAAGACATTCCATCTCGGTGTCTTCAGTCACTTGACAAAATCCTTGTGCCTAAAAGCTTCTGTACAGTGTAGAAATATTTGACCATAGCACATCAAGTGGCCATTGTCTTCATTGTGTCACAATGAATGCTTTGTTGTAATGGACCTCATTACAAGTTTGCCGGTACAGTAACAATGGTGCTGGTAAGCTTGCCGGTACCGTTGTTACCGTACCAGCAAACTATGAGTTCTGTTCGTGGGTGCCTTTTTGCCCGCCAGGTCTGACCTGGCAGGCGGACTGGCACCCATGAGCAGAGCATGTCGGAAGCACCAGCACCATTCACAAATGGTGCCGGCTCATCCTGCCTCCCCATTCCCATTCGACCCTATGGGGCTCAAATAGGAATGGGGAAGAATATTATCTGGTGTCCGGGAATGGGCATTGACAGGGCCCGCCAGGGTTGTGATACCCCAGTAAATTCCCATTCCTGGGCGCTGGAAAAATGTGCAAGTTCGGCGGCAGCCTGCCGGTTTCACCGGCAAGGCTACCGCCAAGCTTGTAATGAGGCCAAATGTGTCTATCTTTCTCATCTCCCTTGCATGCTGTTCAGGAAGTTTGTTTGCATGTATGAGGTAGCGAGTGCTCAGAGTATGGGATGTTATGTGAGTGCACTGCTTTCCCTATTTTGCCAACCTCTGAAGCCTGAAAGTAGATGCGTGCAGGCTTGACATGCGACCAACTTTGCACCAGACCTGCAGATGAATTCAACTGGTCTGCTGTTAAATCTCAGTTACCTCAGTTACCAGTTTAATGGTATCCACTACAGAATAATTGCTCATTTTAATAGCTCACTGCTGCGATGTGTGTGTGATCTGCAGGTTTGAATCCCATCAAGGCCATCTCAGCCATTCATCCTTGTTAGGTTAATAAATGACTACCAACACAGGCTGGGTGATATTGTATGCATATTTGTTCTATAAAAAAGAGCTTAAGCGTAAGTGCCATACAATAACATATTATCATTTGGCCTTGGATGTCTGCTTGCATTCACAGTAATTTGACAATATGGATCTATACACACAGATATTAATGATACATATGGTGATCCAGTCTTGTATGAAATGTATATCACATTAGTGAAATCATAACCATATTATTCGTAGTGTACTTAGGAACAATGCTATTTGATGCCACTTCCTGTTTTGTCAAGGAGTGAAAGGTCATGTTTCATCGCTTCCTGGGATGTCACTTTGGGGTGGGGTCAAATGACATAACTTCCAGTAATGTCATCAGAGGTCAATGGTCGTGAGGCAAGGGGTGGGTCACTTTTTTAAGGCAAGAGGTGGGCCACTTTTTTGGGGGTGTCCGGGCCTATTTCTTGTCCCAGTCCGACCCTGCTTTCAGGAGTATGTGCGCGTGGGAGAGATATCACATTGTTTGCAATCTAGTCATCTTCTTGAAGTCACCATCAAAGACTGCTCTTTTCAATTATTTTCTAGATCAGCACCTTTCCTTTTCTAAGCAGGACGTTGAGTTCTTAATGGAAATACCATTTTCTCTATCTTCATGTTTTCCAGCTGCCTTTTCTTGCCAGGCTTTGTGTGAGTTGCACATGGCAACTGTTTCTGGGCACCCTGCTGGTTTCTCCATTGGGATTTGATCCGGCTGAGCTGTTATTCTGTCAGTCTGGATGCAGAAAGAACCTTGCAAACGGTCATGCTTTGACACACACAGGAACTGGTATGAGTTAAAAACTCCGCCACCTAACAAACACAGAGATAACAAAATACATCAGAAAGATAATTGGCTCAGACTGTTTGGGTACGGCAGGAGCATGTGTCAACTCTTGAGCATGGGATATGAAAGCAGAAAGAGCAGTGACTCAGTGGAACACTAGTGGGGCTGGTGAGAGATAAGGAACAATCCTCAGTACTTGGGCTTGACCAGATCCTTACACCACACAGGTGCTCAGTACTCTCACAGACTAAAAGGTGAAATATCAGGCAGTTAATGGATTAAAGACAAACTGGAAATTAGGCAGGAAATGGGTGTGATGAAATAAACTGACTGAAGGGTATCAGGTAATAATGTCCCCATACATAATGTCCTCATACATAATGTCGCTGGGAAAAGCCATTGGCAACATTATATATGGCAACATTATGTATGGGGATGGGTTGCGGGGATATCCACTGCTCCCATTTAAAATTCTTTAAAAAACGGGTTGCGTGGGTATCCCCCGCATGTTCAATGTAATAATGGCTATGCAAAAAATTGCGTCTTTTTTGTCAGGGGACATTTTTGCGGGGACATTATTACATGGGTCCGGCTGAAGGCAGCGGAAGGGATGGGACATAGAGACCAAGCATGGGTGGGTGAAGCACTCCAGCATTTGCCAGAGTCACAAAATGCAGATGAGATTTGAGGCATTACAAATGATTTTGTGAGACAAAAGGCATGAGCAAAAAGCCAGCTTTTGCAGGTAGCTGCATGCTTAGTTTGGAGAGAAACCTAAAAAGAATTAACCACTGTGGTACAGACAGTGGCAGATGCAGTTTTGTGTCCCAGGGCATTGAGTCACTACTGTGTTGGCAATGGCATTCAGTGGATTCTGGTGATTTATTCTTGGAAAGGTCAAACATTTTTTGCACACATTTCTGCAACTAACCAAGCATAGCAATGGTTCTGCAGTCAACCAAGGGGATTTTCTTTTTAAATAATCATTTAATATGGTGCATTGGTTTTGGAGGGTAATACAATAAATTGAGTAGATGCCTACTTACCAACAGCATGTAGGAGCATTTTCCAGTGCACTTTCATGATGCCGTTGCACACAATATATGCCAGTAGTCTTCCAGTTTAAGAATACATTTTCATGCTTGCTGTGTTCATGATAGTATCTCCACTTAAGATCACTCACTTTGGCATTGCTAATAATGCCTCGAAAATTGGTATGCCACATCAAGAACACATCTCCATGTTGGCTGTGCCCATGAGCTTATCTCAGCGTAAGAACACTCACTTTGGATTTGCTCTTAATGCCAGTAATAATGCAGAGGCAATATAAGAAAACATATCCTTGCTGTAGCTCGCCCATTAGACTAGTGCCCTCATGCAGGAATACTCATTGTATTGGCTTTTCCCATAATGCCAGTAAACACGCAATGCCACTTTACCAGGGCAATAATTGTAAGGAAAGCATATCCATAATGGTTGCAACAATGTAGGCCAGTATGCCAATGTGATAACACACATCATTATGCCAGTAAGAAATGTCATGCCCCTGTAAGAAAACATGTCCATACTGGTTGCACCAATGTAGGCCAGTATGTCCAAGTGAGAACACTCATCGTGTTGACTATGCCCATAATGCCAGTAAAAAATGCACACCACTGTATGTAAACATGTCCATACCGGCTAGATCAATGCAGACAAGTACGGCTCAATATGAACGCTAATCACATTGACTTTGCCAATGATGGAACTACAGATGCTATGCCACCGTGAGGAAGCATGTCAAAACTGACTGCACCAATGTAGGCCAGTATGCCCACGTAAGAACACTCGTTGTGTTGACATTAACCATGTTTCCAGAAGAAAATGCCATGCCACAGTAAGAAAACATGGCCATATTGGTTGCAGAAATATAGGTAAGTATGCCCAACAAGAAAACTCATCTTGTTGGATTGCCAGTAGAAAAACGTCCTTGCCACTGTAAGAAAACCTGGGGATACTGGCTGTACCAATATAGGCCAGTATGCCCATGTTAGAACACTCATCATGTTGGCTTTGCCCATAGTGCCACCAGTAATGCCACACCAATGCCACCTCGAGAAAATATGTCCATGCTGGTAAGCCAGCATCACCACATTAAACACTCACTTTGGCTTTGCCCATAATGCCATACCAGTTCAAGGGTACATCTCAATGCTGTGTGACCCCATATACCACCAAACTCCCCAGGGCCTGCACTGGCTCTTCTGATCACACACACAACACACACATTTACACATATTAATTCACCGGCTCTCTTTCCCCTGGCCTGTTTAGAAACACAGACACGCACAAACAAACAACACTTAAAAAATAAAACAACCTTGACCTCCCATGGGCACAGTGATGAATGTATCCTCCGGGGCTGCAGGAAGTACAGCACAGGTGCAGTTTGGCAACGTCTTTCTGATCCCTGACTAATGATCACAAAGAGGTTGCCAAGCAACACTTGCCTCACCTCCAACTTTCTGCCAGTATGCATGAGAAATGCATGGATTGCAATGAATACTACTTTTATTACAAAGCTGGTGCTGGGGGTACTCCAGGATGTGGGAGAGGGGCCAAAGGGGCAGCCAATGCTTCAAGAGACCACCACGTCCCACAGAGCTAATTATCTGCTCGAACACATGAGCTGGTTCCTGACAATTCTTTTTGCAATTGTCATGTAAAATTAAGTTCAACACAGAGGTTTGTGTTTCCTTTTTTGTTTCCTTTTTGTTTATAAAAGTATTAACCTTTATCCATTGTGTTCTTCAAACACGAGCTGTTTTAAGAGGAAAACAAGTTAGGTGTGATCCACAATGCCTCTTCTTTGGTTTGGGTGTAAGGCGTAAGGCAGACCTCCAGACAGCCAGACAAGAAAAAACAACCCTGTTTGGAAAAAAGCTCAGAGCACCTCTTTGCAAGGAAAACACGTTTATTTTGTATACAAAAAAGAAAAAGGTGAGAGAGGGTCCCATTGAACCTAACTGCCACGGAGCTCTCTGTTGTTCAAAGCAAACATGGCATTATAAAGAGAGACATTGGGCCTCATTACACGGTAGGCGCTAAGGGATTACCGGTACCGGTAAGGTCACCGGTGCCGGTAATCCCTTAGCGCCCTACTACGAGGTCCCTCAGCGGGTCCCGTCCTTAACGCCTGGTCAGACCAGGCGTTAAGGACGGGACCCGCTGAGGGACTTCAGAGCTAATAACGGTATCGCAAATTGCAGTACCGTTATTAGCTCCTTCCCCATTCCCATTGAGCCTTATAGGGGCTCAAATGGGAATGGGGAATGGTATTTGGAATGGGGACTTACCGGGTCCTCCAGGGTCGGAATGACCTGGTAAGTCCCCATACCGCCTACCCGGACCTGGTATGAGGTAAGGGAGTAGCCATGCCGCTAATAGCGGCATGGTTACCTCCTACCGTGTAATGAGGCCCATTGTCATTGATGGCGCACCCAGTATACAATGTTCATCCCCCACCCTCATTGGCTAGCACCCATATACATACTACCAGTCCCCTATAGTCACTGGACCGATCGGCCATATTCTGATCTACCCATGCCCTCAGACACATTTGGCCTCATTACGACCCTGGCACTCCCGTAATGAAGGGGGCCGAATGGGACCGGCCCCCCTTCATTACGGGAGCGCCGATTCCGAGGTTCCCTTTGCAGGACCCTGTAAGGACCCCTGGTAAAACCAGCTGCCCTTTCTGGGTCCCGCGAGGGGAAGAGGGAGGCAATAACGGGCCAGTTGTTATGTGCCCGTTATTACCTCACTCCCCATTCCCATTGAGCCCTATCGGGGCTCAAATGGGAATGCGGAATGGTTCCTGCAAGGAGAAATTACCGGGTCCTCCTATGTCGGAATGACCCGGTAAGTCCTCATTGCAGGAACACGATAATGGAGCCCGGTTTGGAGGCAGCTATTGCTACCTCCAAACTCGTAATGAGGCCCATTGTCCCCTACTGCGTCACCTTGAGTTCCTGCTGCCTGATTGGCAGACCTCCTAGAATGTTACTCTTCCCATGGACCTAGTCACATGGTGTGTACCTGGTTGTTAACATGAGCTCAGTAGATACCTCCAGGTCAAATTGGCCCTTTAGAATAATGGAGCGCTTCTCCTGATACCAGATATGCAGGTGCTCACACCATGCCTCCCCATCATGGGACTACATTTGTGGGCTTCTCGTATCACAAATCACTGGAAGCTTCACTCCTTGCTCACCCCCTTATCAGCTGCCCTTCCCCAGAGCTTCTCCTGCAACTCTCGAGGACCACACTAATCAGCCAAATTCTGATGGATTTAGGTATCCTGTTTTATTGGCTTCTGGCAGTTCAAATGGGATGGACATCGTTTTGGGGGACGCTAAGCTCTACATCTATGCTGGGCCTTTTGGAAGCTCAAGACCTTTACCCCGGCTCCCATGAGTTTGTCCTTCGGGACGAGTGCAGCCCTTCCCGGGCTCGGCCATTCGCATTCCTTTCTAGTTTTGCAGATCCATAGCTTGATACAATTATATGTGTTTGGTTTCACTGCTGGGGCTTGAGATGGGAAGGTGATTCAAAATGTATTTCCACACTATGCTGCTACTTTCAACAGGGCTTGCAACATACTAGGATTCACTTCAAATATGGTGGTGCTTCAGTATTTCTCGTGTCCGGGACCAGGGCCTACGTTTACATCTTGTACACTATATTTTGACTACTGTACTTCAGTGGCACCCGTGCCCTCTTCCTGGGCCTACGTATACGTTAATGACTGCTATGAAGCAATTATGGTTATTACCACTTCACACATCCCACCCCCCTGCAGGCATGCAAGTTAACTTTCTCATGCATTTAATACATTTTCCCCAAGCCTTCATTGTTTGGGTGGGCATGGGAGCTGGACGTGCATCCCAACAAAGGTTTTTGCTTAAACTGTGTATTTCACAGATTACACGGCCTGCGGTAGCAGGCGTGTAGTTGTGGTTAAGTTGCTCAACTCATACGAAGAGCGTGCTTTTGTAAATTTGGTGTAAATCCGTCCAGTCGTTTTTTTAAAAATGACCAAAAAGTAGGTCCAAAAATATTAGTGACATTTCCCTGTTCGGTCATCGGACGCAGCCACTGGTTGGATGGTGAAAAGCGTGTAGCGCATCAGATTTTTGGAAACGCCCACCAGGTTGGATTCGCAGACGTCCGCCGTTGTACACGGACACCGCGGTAGAAACATATAAAAGAACAGAACATTGCACTTGTCAAACTTATCAAACAATCTCTGGGAATTTGAGGGGTGATGGGATGGGATATGGCCGTAAGAAGCCAAAAAATTGCTGTTTTTCGTATGCCTATTTCTGCATTACAGGGTTGGTGAAAACCAGTCCTTGGATGGCTCATAACTTTGGCGCCACTCAATGAACCTGTATGAAATTTTGGAATTGTATTCTAGACTTGATTCTGAATGCTTTTGGAAAGTGTGGAGCTGTTTTGTCAAAAGGGAACACATTTAGAGGGGGGTCCCAAAATATTGTAAAGGCTTATAAATGTGACGAATTTGCACAAAAGTTTCCAAAACAATTTTAAATCCAGATATAAATGATTTTTTAAAGTTTGGTGGGATTTTCTTAAGAGGGGGCTAAATTAGAGGGGGGATCTAACATTTTTTAGATGGCTTATAACTTTGTTGCAGTTTGACAAAATGTGGACAAACCTTTTCAGAAAGATTATAGAACCAACTTTCAATGTTTGTGTAAATACTGACTGGATTTTGTCAAGTGGGGGCTGACATATATGCCGATTGTATATACATACATTTTAACACTTTTGAAAAAATAAAACATGGCCAGATTTCAAGCAAACTCGTGAAAGGAGCATTGGCAAGGACCTTAAAGCATGGTTTTGCAAATGTGCATGTTTTTTATTTTTTGAAAAGTGTCATAATGTCGGTACAAAAAATAGAGATATACCTTTGGTGACTGAGTGTGGCCAAGGGCAGTGGCCAGATTGTCCGGGTAATGGTAAAATGTCAATCTGGCTACTGGCTATGACCGAGAGGGACGAAAAATTGTGTTAAAGTGGCCATGTACATCTGGGACTGGCTATGTGGTAAAGTTATTCGAAAATAGGGTAGGTTTGAAAGAGAAAAAAATGTGCTCATGTTAATATGTTCATAGGGTTCTGACTTCACCTTCTGCAGGTTGCCAGGGAAAGGGAAGAGGGGCTCTATGCAGAGCCCCACCTTCTCTTTTCATGGTGGCCATCTTGGAAAAGGATTTTCATTTCTACAGCTGGAATACTGAGGTGTCCCGCTGTAGGAATAAAAATCTATTTTTTAGCTCCCCGGGTTCAAACTTTGGGAACCAGGGGTGCTAATGGCCTTTATTCCCCATTGCAGGGGTAGTAATGGAGGATAATCGTCCGGAGTCCTCGTTATTTATTTATGTATTTATAACACACTGAAGCCAACAGGCATTAGGGTGCACACAGACACACTTCGCCTGGGCCGATAACTTGGGCTGCCGGGCCGTTATCCCCCATTCCGGTCCCTGGAACGGGGGATGAACGTCACATTATTTCCATTAGCATAACACAAAACACGTCCATTTAACGTTTTTTCATTGAATTTCATAGGTTTTTATTAGTGCAACTTAACCACAACATCCCTTTAACAAAGCTTTTCCATTGAATATTACATGGACACGGTAGCGTCCATGTAGTTATGGTTAAATTGGTGTTTCCATAGGAAGAGCATTTTTTGGGTGGCTTATGACTTCGCTCCCTCTGGACGAATCCTCACCAAACTTTGCAAAAAAAAGTATATTGCTCACTCTGAATTATTTTGCAA
Organism: Ambystoma mexicanum; assembly: GCF_040938575.1. Classification (NCBI taxonomy): domain Eukaryota; kingdom Metazoa; phylum Chordata; class Amphibia; order Caudata; family Ambystomatidae; genus Ambystoma; species Ambystoma mexicanum. The sequence goes on from NC_090922.1 coordinate 351,177,191, forward strand.
AGTTTAGAGAGGTTTAGTCCGGGGGGGGAAAAGTTATAGGGGGGTCTCAAAACTTTTGTTTTTTCCCATAGACATAATGGGAAAAAACTTTGCGCACGCCTACAGCCCAAACCGCTGGACGGATTTACACCAAATTTGCGGCAGGAGCGGGGGCTTGGTCCCGAAAGCGTGCTTTTGCAAATTTGGTGTAAATCCGTCCAGTAGTTTTTTTTTAAAATGACCAAAATGTAAGGCAAAAAAATTTGTGATATCTCCGTTCGCTCCGCGGGTGGAATTCCCGAATCGCTCTGCGGACAGTGCCCTGATTGGCCGAGTGGCTTGCGCGATGTCCGCGGACATCCAACGTGTTCGCTGATTGGACGGCGTGGGGCATGGAGGACGTCAGATTTTTGGTGGCACCCGACATCTTGCATTCGCGGACGACCGCTGACAGCGAGGTGAAACTTGGTTTAAAAATTGTATTTAGTGGAGTGTGTTGGTGTGTAAGAGTGTTTGGGGAGGGTGGAGGAGTATGAGATAGGTGCAATGTTGTATTTTTTTATGTGCTAGACGCTTTTGTTGTGTTCGATTTGTCTGCAGACAACACGGCTGTTCTGAAATGTTCGTAAATAAACAGAATGGATTTGGTGTCAAGTTGAAAGTGTTCTAAGAACACTCGTGGGGTCCTGGAATGTTCACAGGGGGTGTCCTGAAGACGTTGTCTGTATTGTTTGTTGGCAAGCTGAAACTGTTCCAGCTGAAACTGTTCGTACATAAAGAAAATGGGGGTGTCCTGAGGACGCTGTCCGTATCGTCCTCTGGCAAGTTGAATGTGTTCTAGGAACTTCCTTGTTTCTGCGGACATTAAAATGGTTGCAATGCTTGAATCTATGGGTGTGATATGCTGCGGTGGTTGTGGCCAGGGTATAGAATGTTGGTTGCATGGCCATTTGGCCATGCACCGAAGACTCTATGCCCTGGCCACAACCACCGCAGCATATTACACTTATATGCCATGCACTCAAGAGTCTATGGCCTGGCCACATGCACCGCAGCATATAACACTCATAGTGGCTTACAACTTTGGGTCAAAAACAAATTTATAAGGAACAATGTTATAAGCCAGTATGGGTGTGATATGCTGCGATGGTTGTATTTATCATGTTATACTTACTATTTGGTTTAGTAACGGGAGTCCATGTTTTTCTTGTTCATTTCTGTGATAAAAGAAAATAGCAGGTTAGTATTAGTATTTTATAAAGACTTATTACATTGTACAATCAACATTTTCTTCTTTTTTTTACCCTCATATTTAGTAGATGACAAACCAGAGTCTTGTGCAATATGCTCAGTTTCTGTGTTTGTTGCTAAAATCATTGGGTCTGTGGGAGAAAAAAAATCCATGGTGGATTAAAAAAACAACTTTTTCTGTTATGCACAGTTTATTTGTTTGTTTGTTTTCAGTGTTTACTTGTTGTTTCTGGCTAATGCTTTATACATTGGATTGTTCTAGTTTTTGGAAGCAGTAAGATATTAGGTATTTGTTTGGATATTGTAAAATTCTGGAGCAGTTAGATACCAGTAGGCGTATTCTAACTGTTTATTTTTTGATATAATTTTGTGGTATTGATTTATCTGTTTGGATATTTCTAAATTTTGGGACAGTTATATAGCAATTGGCGTATTCTAACTGTCTATTATTTTCTCTATTTGAGTGGTATTAATTTATCTGATTAGTTGTTGTAGCATCTTTGGGCAGTTAGATAGCTTTTGGAATTTTGTGACAGTTTATATTTTTGTACTACAAGTGTACTTAAGGTTTAAGTACAGTTTAGTTATCAAATTTTGGTTTTAAGAACATTAAATAAGCGTTTGTAAGATGTGCTGGTAATCTCTGCTTTAGAGTAATGGTACTATCATTACATTCAAACCATCCACATTTCTTTTTTATATATGCAGTGTAGTGCCCTGAATTGGTTGTGGCTCCTGCGTGGTAGATTATACCTATTGTTGTGAAGGTTTTCCTACCAAGTGATATTTGACCATGTGTGAATCCAGTCAGCTTGCAGTTGTTTTTGGTACCATCTGCATTGTAACGTAGAAGCATTAGTATTACATATTTACTATGTGTTTGTATTACTAACGTGGAGCGATCATCTGAATTGCAGGTCGAACATAATCTACCATGGTTTGCATTTTGTACAAGTTGCTGAAATGGAACGGATTCACAATTAGGTATTGATATATACACAAAGCGTTCATTGGGGATTTGTACTTGTGTCACATTGTTGCAGAGAGTGCATGTATGTTTCCATATGTATGAAATCTGGAAGATTTCATTTATAGGTATGTTTTTGTTTTCCAATACTAATAGTAAGTACATTACAAATTCTTGTGGATCTTCCTGTGAGTTTATAGTGAATTTCACCATTCCAGCACAGTAGTCCAATTGTTGTCTTATTCCATAAACACTATACGTGTTGTCAGGATTGTTTGCTGCATTTCTGTGAAGTACTAACATTTGCAAACACAATGGGTCTGTACTTTGTAAGTAAATGTTCTCAACAATTGGTGGTAATTGAAATAGAATATTCATTGCTACATTTGCGTAGCAACTTACACCAACTATATTTGAGAGTTTAAATGGACCAGGTAGTTCTGTATCTGACTGCTTTTTTTGGAGTTTGTCTTCCTTCTTTGAAGAAGTACCTGGTTTACTTTCCCTAATTGATTCTTTTTTGCTTGTGGCACTTGATGAAGTATTACTTTCTTTTACTCTCTTTGGAGGATTTGCAGTGGAATCCTGTTGCTTTTCTGTTTGATTTATTTTTCTTTTATAATGTTTTACTTTTTGTGGAACAGAATATGTGTTTAGATGGGGAGTGTATAATGAATGAAGTCTATTGTATTCTAAAATGCAAGGAATATCAGCGTTTATTTTACTTGCATCAAAGTTGATTAGAAATAGACCGTCAAGTGTATGTAAGTGTGATAGTGCTACGTAGCTCATTCCTTCTTTAAAGACTGTATTACCAATGTCTATCATTGCTTTGTCTAGGGTAAGACCTTGTGATTTATGAATGGTGACTGCGTATGCAAGAGTTAGAGAAAATTGTTCTCTGCGTACATACATGTCTTTGAAGAGAAGGAATCGAGCTGTTGAGCGTCCTATTCTTTTTACTTCTGAAAGTTTGTCAAATAGAATATTGACAAACTGAATTTTGTTGTCATGTGGGTATGTTTGAAAGCCAACAACTGTACCCAGTGCTCCATTAACTTGTCCTTGGTCCACGTCAAGGTTACGTTTCAGCATTACTCTGCAATTTAAGGATAATTTTAATATCTTTTCCAAGCATGCTGTGTTTGAGATTGATTTTTCTAAACTATTTAGTCTTGTTGTGGCTTGGTCACACATAGGTAGTGTCATTCCATGTACATCTAGTTTGTCTGTGGCGCTAATTTCCATTATTATTTGCATTTCTTTACTTAACATTATTTCATTGAATTTGAAACAGCTTGCAAGAGTTGGCATTAAGGCCATACAATTGACATTTTTGTGGGCTAATTGTTCCATAACATCTGTAGCACATGCATTATCACCATAAAGTGCATGAATGTGCCGGGTTTTCAATATTGCTTCTGCTTTTTTAGAAAGTATACCAACTCTGATACTTTTTAAGATGTTGGCATAAGTGAGATCTGCAGATTGGCGCATGTTTTCTGTTAATTCTCTGTATTGGAAATGTTGCCAAAGGTTGACATTTCCAATGCTGCCAACAGTTTAACGGCAGAGTTTGTGTCCTAATGTTTTAAAAATAGGCTCACCTTTTACTGGTGTCAATTGAAGAAGATCTCCGAAAACAATAATGTGTTTTCCTGCAAAGAGCTCTTCATAGTTTGTTTTGAGTACTTCTTGTAATATGAGGTGAATCAAAGCCAACATTAGGTTGGACACCATGCTCACTTCATCTATTAGTAGCATTTTCATTTGTTTCAATACTCTGTGTAGTTCCATTGCAGCTTCTGCAGAAAGTTTGTAATAATCTAATTTGTTTTGGTGTTCTACTGGCAGGAGTAGTAATCGGTGTAAAGTGACACCACCTATGTTGTAGGCAGCTAAACCTGTGGGGGCAGTGACAACAGCTGACAGTTTGTTGTTTGTCAATTGTTGAAGGAACTTACTGATGATTTTGATTAGGAATGTTTTGCCAGAACCAGCTTCACCACTGGCATACAATAGTATAGGTTTTAATTTTGACAGGTGCATTCTTTGTTTTCATGTTGTACACCATGTGCAATTTCTTTTTGTTACTTCTTGAAAAATGCTACGTTGCTCATTGTTTAGCTTTGATTGTAGTATAGTTAAGTCTCCTTTATCTTCATACTGACACATGGTGTTTTCTACTTCTATCATAGCTAATTCTGCCTCATTTGCTATTAGTGGGTCTCCCAGTGGTTCTTGGCTTCCTGTGACAGAAGGTTGACTACTGTCAGGAGTGTCCTTATCTAGTTGGGCCTGTAGTTCTTCTTCGTGTTGCTGTTCATTGTGAAACATTGTTTTGTACTGTGCAAAGTTTACATCAGTTATACTGCTTTCATTTGCTTTGAAAGCGCCTTCATATGAGTCATAGTTATCTAGTATTTCTTCTTCTTTTCTCCAGTTTTTTCTCCAGAGTTGTAGTAGGGACATGTAATATACTTCTTTATGTTGAGGAGTCTTTAATGACAATTTGATATGATTAATTAAATTTGGTTTGGTGAGTTTTACTAAGCTGCCTTCACAGTTTGTCACTTTGTATTTACGGTTTTGTTCATCAGGTTTTATATTATTTTTGTATGTGTAGTTTTGGGCTATGTGGTATAGACACATGGTTTCCAAAGTGGTACTCCTAATCCATAAAACCATGTGGACATGTGGTGCTCCTCTGGCTTGGTATTCTTTTCTACAAAAGAAGTGTTGCACTTCTCCAAAGGGAGGAACAGTTTTATTACAAATAAAATGTAGCATAGCAATGAAGCGATGGTGAAAACAACTTGAAACATTAACAGGATCCTGAGAACAAAGTTCGCCAGGTGTTAGTATGTCTATGTTTGTTTTATTTTCGTTTGATATGCGTAGGAAAGCATGTAAATCTTCCCATGCATATTCTGCACAACTTAATGTAACAAACCAAGTGGGTGGGCCAAGGTTTCTGATCATACAACGTACATCTCCATGACGTCGAAACCAGTACTCTTTAGTACCACGCATATTTGCTAATAGATTTGTAAGATTTGCTTGTAAAACCTCATCTTTTTGTTGAACTTTTTGTAATAATTGTGTAGCTGTCATATTTTGAAAGTGTGATCCTGATTTCAATATGTGTGCAACTCCGTAACATAAAGTTGCTAGTTCACTTTCAAAGAGTAGGTGGAATATGTATTCCGCATTTTGTCGAAATCTGGGATCTTCAGAATACATTCGTAATGAGCGATATTCTGATGCTGATATTTGAATAGGTCTATCATTGTATCTTCCTCCTTTGCCAGTAGGAAAGAGTAGAGGAAAAGCACATGCTTCTATACTTTTTTCCCATATGCTGATTGGTGATCCTTTTGTTTGACGCATTTGGTACGTTTCCAGTGCATCTTCTATGGTGTCATTAGAGTGCAATGGATGAATTGTATAATGGTCTAAAGTGTTTGATATTGTAGCAGGATCTAGGAGCTCAAATTGACCAGCTTCTTGTGTCTCTTGAATTATTTCAGTTGTATCTTTCAAGTTTTCTTCAATATTAATTTCTTTGTAATATTTATTATTCTCTTTAAGATATTGCAGGGCTTCTCTAACTTTATGTAAATCTACCAGTTATTGCCAATTTTTTTTGTCTTTTGTAGGTACTCCATTTACCAAGATAATTAAAGATTGTTGCATTGGACGTTGCACTCCAAGACTGTGCGCATTTTCTTTTAGATCTAATGGTAAATACACTACTTTTCCACCAATACCTTTCACTAATTCAGAGGGAGGTAATTTTGCAGTTTTTGGTTGAAGGCGTATTATTGCTTGAAATGGGTGCACTGTTTGAATTATGATCCTCTCATATAAATTAAGTTGTTGAAGGTTATTTGTGATAGCACGTGAAGGAGTTTGGTTGTTGTCAAGTTTTGTAGTGCAGTAACTGCAAAGTATTATGGGGTCAGTTATTTCGTATTTGTTTTCTGCTATAAGGTAGAGAGCTAATTCAAACCATTTAGAATCTTCATTGTCTTCTATTTTGTATGATAGGTCTACAGTTTTTGTGTTACTTTTATAAAAAGTTCTGCGGCAACATACACACACGTGGTTTGGTACTTCAGCTGAAGTACTTTCAAATTTTAGTATTTCTTTTTTGTATGTGTGTAGTGAAAGGTTGCCATGTGCAGAATTATTACGAAGTTGGTTTACAGCTAATTCATCTTGTAAGTGGGTTTCACTTCCAAAATATTTTATCTGGATATAGTCGATTTCTTCTAGTAGGTCTTTTGCTGTACCATGTAGAAGAATGTTATTTAAATTGGCTAGTGCTAAAGCAGGACCTTTAGCATTGTACAGTTTATAAACTAGATTTCTTATACTTGCATGTTGTGTTGATATCCTTTTGATATCATGGAAGATTGTTTTGCAAGTAGGTCATGTAATGCAGGCCAATGAATGTCCTTGTAGTCCTGTGTACCTGCGTACTGGACAAGCATCCATATTTTGCAGTAGTTTAATTTTGATTTTGTCTTTGCTTTTCACATATTGATTGAGGAATTGGCGTAAAGACATGAACATTGTTTTGGGAATGTTACACATTGACGTGCATGGCAATCTGTACACTAGATGTTCTGATTCAGTTGAATGGAGGGGTAAATCTATGTTTTCAGGGCATATTTTTGTAAAGAGTACTTCTTGTTCCATTATGGTATTATTAACTTTTTCATAACTTCGACCACTGCTATGTATGGCAATTGTATTTGTTTGTTTTTGTTTGTATGCTTCTTCATTAAAGTATGGTTCTGTGCTTGTAGTGTGACTCCATTCACCTCCACAGATATTTAAGAAGTTATTTCTGTTGACATTTCGTTTATTGAGAAGTCTTTTTTGTAATTTAGTTATTAGTAGTTCATTCTGTTTAACACTAAAATAAATAACTTCCTTTGAGAAGAATTGCACTCTCTATCAACGCTTCTAAGATTACTTTCCTACGATAGGTTTGAAGTGTTGAACCTGGTTTCTCTCCTGTTTTTATAAGATTTTGAAGGACTTTGTGACGGAACATTTTGGCTAAAATACTTTTCTTGGTATGCTTACTTTATACTATATCAAAATTTATAGAAGAAGTTTTATTTGTAGTGATAGTTGATTTTCTGTTAATTGTTTTTTGGGTTGTTTTACTTTTTGATAGAGGAGGCAATGTTTTTGTACTAGAAACTTCTTCTGTTTCACTACATGACTGTATTAGCTGTTGTGTTTCAACTTTGTTTACAAATTCTGCTGTAGATGGATGTTTATGTTGGAGACTTTTCTTTTCATTTGCTCTACTTTTGCGTTCCTTTCTACGGAGTTGCTTTTTGGTAGGCATTCTTTAGGGTCTGTTGAAGAAAATACAGAATGTATGGGTTGGGATGTTCTGCAATGCATGTGTGTTGTGTGCATGAGTGTTTGAGTAAGATGATAAAGATGTATGTTATGGTGTGTGATTGTGCATTGGGAAGTACTACTACTAGGGATGGGTATTCTTGAATTAATGTGTTACTAAACTGGGGTTCAAAAAAGTAAAGCCAGTGGTGTGGAGAAGTATAAATAGTATATCTAAAGCTATATAATAAAAACAGTTGTTTGTTCTATTCTAGCGGTTGAGTTGGGTAATTTGTGTGTCCAAAAGAAGGAATTTGTGCGCCATTCTGGCTGTAAATCGCTGTTTAAGACGGGGGGGATTTTTGGTCAGAATGGGTCAGAATCTCTATTTCTAGGCACAGAAATAGCATGAATTAACCTTACAGTGTGTTTGAGTAATAATGCAAATATGATGGTAACATTCTACTTACTTTTTTTCTAAAATGAGCAGTTTGCTTCTTAGTTGTTCTTTGTACTTCAAATTCGGCTGCTTCTTTTCAGGAGAATGGTCTTCACTGTAATTGTAAAAGAAAGAAATTAGTAATTTGGTTTGTATATAGCACTGTTTTTAATTTAGACATAGATTTTTTAAATTGAAATGCTCAGCGCCTTCCTCAAAACCATTAAAACTATCTTATGACTAACTGTAGGAAAGAAAATATCTTTACTATGGCTTGTGAAATTCATAATGTACCACTGTATACCACTATTCCTGTAACTAAGCTTTTCCACATAATAGTGAGTCAATGTCATAGCCTGCTTGTCCTATATACATGTAAGTAAATATATAAATTAAAAAAATTAAAACCAATTATGTGTTTGTACAAATATTATTGTTTGAGATTTGATCATAGAGTGTGCATGTCATTTTGTTTGATTATATGTAGTCTATATATATGTAGTCTATATATTTTATTTAAAAAATGTTAGTTTAACATTATTTGCCTGTGTGTATGAAGAAATTAAACGGTATAAAGGTTTGTAAGTCACAGTTCATTTTAGGACAATGAAAAATGATCGTAGATTCATTTTACAGATTATACAAGGTAAAAGTCGGTTAGAAAATGTGTTCATGTACTGTATAGAAAATATGCATACCTGTAGTTTGTGTTCATGCATATAGATATGGACGAAGCTGCAAGTAGAAATCTTGGAGACTTGTGTAGTATTTCTCGTAGATCGTGCTTGCCAATGGTATGAGACTTGTACTCCGAGAGATTCACCATACATTTGTAGTGCTGATCTATGATGATGTAGTTACATGTAGAGGGCTTGGATTTGATTGGTGGATGGTCATGTGATTTCTTAGCTACATCCAATGAGGAAATGGCACAGAGAGTGAAGTGGAAATGGTAGAAGGGCTGTCCATGTTACGATATGTTTGCGGGCATGGCGGTAGTTCTAGGACACCGCGTATTACATCCGGGGAATTTGGGGTGGGGAGGCATGCAAATGAGATTGAATGTAACAAGGGATTGGTCAGTAAACTTTAGTGAGTGTGTTGTGCTAGGAGAGGTTTTCTCAGATATTGTTTTTGCTGAGAGAAGGACAGATAGCTATGGCTGAGTGTTTCAAAAAACAGATTGTGTGGATTGTGGTAGACTCGTGGATACATTGGTTGAAGGTGCATGCAGAAAGCTGTGGAGTATCTATAGATCTTGGATTCGCACATGTGGTAGTGCACTGGCATGGAGTGCGTGGAATGAAGTGGTTGGACATGCTACCTCTCTGTGCAACTTTGAAGATAGAGGAACATCCAGACATAATTGTAATTCATTGTGGAGGGAACAGTTTAGGACATGTGTCTGGAATTTCTTTGCAATTTGCAATGAAAGAAGGACTTCAGAAGATCATGGACATGTTTCCAAACTCCAAAGTAATTTTTTCATGGATTGCGCAGAGACAAATGTGGCTTTGTTCTTTCTCATGTGGTCCACAAATGGAGAAAGCAAGGCGTAATGTTAATAAGGCTGTTTGTGCCTTCCTTTTTTTTAAAAACTTTTCTTTATTGGCAAGAAGTAGCAGACGGTACAGTGCATATTAAGACAGTGACACACATTTCGTATTGTAGCATGGATGATGAAGCATGAGTACTACAGAAGGTCAGATACAATCCCAACAGAGGTTCGATACATTAGAGGCGTGCATCACGTGGCGAGATCAGCCCCCAGATCAGGAGAAGGAGGGGATGATAGTAGTTCCAAGTCCACCTTACTGTTCAAGTAACTACAAAATCCTGTCCATATATGTTTAGGACGAGCGTTGCTAGGCAGCATGTTGACGTAGTCTTCTTCTCAGGATTGTGTCCAGGTGAGGGCCTTCAGCCACATCTACAGGGAGGGGGGGGACCTGTGCTTCCAGCATTGCAAAATGCATTTCTTGGCCACACTCGCCGCCACATTCAAAAACTTAGCTGCCCGTTTCGCTTCAGTCCCCTCCCAGAGCCCAAACAGAAGAGACATGGGTTCAGGGTCTACGCAGAACCCAACAATTTCAGAGAGGGTTTCAAGCACTGTGTTCCAGAACGGGGCCAATGCCCCACAGGACCAGAACATGTGTGCGTGGTCCGCTTCGTTAGATCTGCATCTTTGGCAGAGGTGGGATTGATCCCGGGCAAATTTTCCAATCGCATAGGGGGTGTAATATAGGCAATTGTGCAGCTTGTATTGGATACATCTAATTCTAGAACTGAGAGAGACCTTGCGAGTATGTATGCACATCTTGGACCACATATCATCTGTGATGTCCAATCCCAGATCCCGGCTCCAGGCATCATGAGCAGTGTGGGGGGGTTCACTCGCACGCGCCATCAGCATTTTATACAAGGAGGATACAATACCCCTGGCACCAGCAGAATTGGCTATGTAGCAGACCTCGGGGGACTCAGGGGGTTCGTTTGGGTATGAGGGCCACATGTCCTGAACCGCCGCTCTAATGCGGAAGTATTGTAGCAGCTCGAGTGGGGATCTGGAGTGCCCAGTCCTCCACGTATCTGGGGTGATGAATTTCCCGTCAGGGAACAGGTCGGAGAATGATCTGTATCCCAGCTCCAACCAGTGGCGTATGAGGAGCTTATCCTGTGTGGGGGTGAGGCCTGGGAAAGACCAGAGGGGAAGCCATTTGTAGTACGGGGGGGAGCGTGAGCCAGGCGGCAGAATCTGCCGCCACACCTTAATCGTGGAGGCCACTGGGTCAGCTGGAGCTTGCGTTCAGTATGAGTGAAATAGAATCAAGGACATGACATTCACCTCCTCGGTCGCTAGTATTTCAAGTTTGACATGCGGGCGGGGTTCCTGGTGGTGGTACCAATATGTAGCGTGCTGGGCCTGAGCGGCCGTCCAGTACCGGGTGAGGTCAGGTGCACTGAAGCCACCCCTCTCGTAAGGAAGGGTCATGTGCTGCCACTTCCTGCGCACCGCCCCTGAGTGCCAAAGAAAACGGGCAAACTCTGAGTGCAGGCCCGCAAAGTATTGTTTCCTGGGCCAAAGAGGAACGTTGGCGAATACGTACAGAAGTTTAGGGACGATAATCATCTTTATTAGGGACAGTCTCCCTGATAGTGAGAGGGGGAGGTTATGCCATCTTTCCATCTTGGTGTGGGCGTATTGTGCGGTAGACCGGTAGTTACTAGACAATAAAGAGGATTTTGAGAGGGACACCTGGACCCCTAAGTATTTGATACCCTCGGGAGCCCATTTGAGAGGGAATTTGCATGCTGGCTGGGAGGTTGCGGGAGTGAGGGGAAAGATTTCTGATTTAGAGTAATTTATGGTGAAGCCCGAGAATGTGCCGATTTTGATAATTTCACGCATGATCGGGTCGAGGTGGACCGAGGGGTCTCTGATATATAAAAACACATCATCGGCGTACAGTGATATGATTTCAGGAGTATCCCGCAGGCGGATCCCTATACGACCGTCGTTGTATCATACACTGTCAGCCATGGGCTTGATGGCCATAGCGAATAACAAGGGGGAGAAGGGGCAACCCTGTCGCGTCCCTCTGTGGAGGCAGAAGGAAGCCGACAGATGAGAATTGACCAGGACTCTGGCCACTGGGTCAGTGTATAGTAGTTTAATGCAGGACATCATATATGGGCCAACCCCCATCTTTCCCAAGACCGCCCACAGATATTGCCACGAAACCATGTCGAACGCTTTTTTGGCGTCTAATGTCACGGCCACCGCATTGGCATGGGGATCAATTCTAGAGATGACGTTGAATACCCGCCAGATGTTTAAGGCAGTGGAGCGGGCGGGAACAAATCCGCTCTGGTCTGGGTGAATCAAGTATTTCATGATAGGGAGGGACCTATTTGCTATGATTTTGGCAAAGATCTTGGTGTCGGTATTGATAAGGGATAGAGGTCTGTAAGAGCCGCACTCATCCGGGGGCTTGCACCGGCTTAGGAAGCACAGTGATGACAGCCTCGCGCAGGGACCGGGGGAGGGTGGAAAGGCGCAGCGACTCCTCCCAAACCTCGTGAAGGCGCGGGGCAAGGAGAGCAACATGTTCCTGAAAGAACTCGGCAGACAGGCCATCTTAGGGAGGGCCGAAATGACAGCGGTGATCTCTTCAAGGGTGAAGGGAGCATCTAGTTGTTCTTTAGTTGCCAGGGATACAAGGGACATTGGGATGCGGTCTAGAAGGTCGTCCAACTCTCGCGGGCTGTGCTCTGGTTGGTGGGCATAGAGGGTTGCATAGAACCCTGCAAAGGTCTCGAGAATGGGCCGGTCAGACCAGTGTCGCACTCCGTCGTTGTCAATGACGTTGTCAATGACACAATTAATTCGAGCCCTACCTCCCTCGGCACGGGCGAGGCGGGCAAGAGTGCGGCCTGGTCTCTCTCCTTCACCCTACTTTCGGGCCATAGTGGGGCGGGCAGGGTATCTTATCTCGCTGTGGGCGAAGGCCTCGAACGAGTCCAGTTCAGTTCTAATTTGTGCCAGTATGGACGGAGAGGGAGTGGCCGCATATTCGCGCTCTAGCTCCCCATGCCTGGACTCAGAACGGCACAGAGAGTTTCTAATATCTTTCAGGACCCAGGCCTCTCTGGAGATGCACATGCCCCTGATGAAAACCTTAAAGGCCTCCCATCTCACCCCGTCCGTTGTGTCATGGCGTTTGTTGCTATCGAAAAACAAGGTGATGTCTGCAAGAATGTCAGCCTTGAAGACTATGTCGTGTAGTGCGTCAGATTTGAACCTCCAGTTAGAATGCAGAGGGAGGGCCGGGTGTAGGGAGATGTCCAACGTGATCGGGGAGTGATCGGAGAGTGTGCGAGGGAGAATCTGTGAGGTGAGTGTTTTGCCCATGAGCCCCGCAGAGAGAAGGAAAAGATCAATCCTGGAGTGACTGTCATGGACGGAGGAGTAAAATGTGAACTCTTTTGACGTAGGGTGGAGTGCCCGCCAGGCGTCCACCAGTCCGGCAGTGAGCATGTGTGCATGGAGGCGGCGAGCGGCCCTGGACAATGTTCTGGGTGCAACACCGGATCTGTCCAGGTCGGGGTCTAAGATCAGGTTCATGTCTCCCCCCCATATGATGGGATTCTCAACATAGCCAAGGAGGATATCAAGGATGTGATCAAAAAAATCGGGTGCATCCATGCAAGGGGCGTATGTGTTGACCAGCAGGCACTCCGCATTGGCGAGGAAACAGTGTAGTATCACATATCTACCCTGGGTGTCTATGTGGCTGGTGCAAAGGGAGAACTCCAGGGACTTGTGAATCAAGGTGAGGACACCTCTGGATTGTGAGGAGAACGCAGTGTAATATTTGTTAGGGCCCCATGACGGGGCAAGAGAGGACGATAATTGTGCGAGGGCATGGGTTTCCTGTAAGAAAAGAATCTTGACCCCGTGCCTCTGGACGTAGGCGCTGACCCTGCGTGCCTTCGTGTAGTTACTGAGCCCTCTGATATTCCAAGACATTAGCCTAATGGCCATTCCGCAGCAATTTAGGGGGGATCCGAGTAGTGCGTGTCAAACACTGTCGTACGAATGCCGGCCACATGTTCCATGACCAGATGTTTCATATCCAAAGCCACCACTGTCTCACCATTTTTGTTACTATAACAACTCCCCAACAATACCTCCCCCCTCCCTCACTGCCATCCCCAACATAGCAGTGCCCAAGAACCCATCCAAAGTCTCATGGCTTTTGTGCCAAGCCCAAAGGGCTGGACCAATCCCCAAACCAAACAGGGGAACAGGCAGGGAACTAAACAGGCCAAACTCGGCGTTGCAACTGCAGCGGGGGAAGCTGCTACCGTGAGCCCGATTAAGATAGTTGGACGGTGAAGTACACCAAATGGCGCACATCAGTGATTAAGTTAAGTTCTAAGAGGACACAGCAAAGTAAGGAGCGGTGAGCCGGGGCTGTAGGGATAGAGAGTCCAGGTATAGGTGCCATATACCGTGTCCCATACAACTGTGACCCATGTTCTATTTGAGATTTCCACAATGAGTTACGGGAATAGGAGAGTTAACAAAAATGCAGATACATGAAATTACAAGCAAATTACACATAACAGGTGTGGTAGTAATACCACCATGATTCAAGTAACAGGTGCATGGCAGGCCGGCTCAGTCCTCAACAATGGGGTCACCCACAGGGCCAGGGACAGGAATATGTCGGGGACAGTGAAAAAGTACAGTTTATTGCAGTGGGTGAGCTTCAGCCTAGCAGGGAATAACATGGCATATTCCACCCCCCTCTCCCTGAGCATTTTTTTCACCCCATTGAATTGCCTACGCTCCATTTGAACATTGACAGAGAAGTCCGGAAAAATGCGGATGATCTGGGACTCAAATCTCAGTTCCCCTTTTTCACGAGCCAGCCGCAGAATGTGGTCTCTATCTCTGTAGCTGAGAACCTTGGCTATAATCGGTCTGGGGAAGTTGCCTGGCTTGGAGCGAGAGGCCAATGAGCGGTGGGCGCGTTCGATAGTAAAGAAGGGGGAGAGTTGGGGATGCCCCAGGAGGTCTCTCAGAAGGGCCTCGACTGCAAATTCCATTTTGCCCTTGAGGGCTGTCTCAGGAACCCCTACGATGCGGATATTATTCCTGCGGGACCTGGATTCCAAATCATCGCACTTCGCCTTGACCTGCTTCATATCTCGTACCAAGTCAGAGACCATATTCTGGAGCACATGTACCTCGTCCTCAGTGGCCCCAATTCTGGTCTCGGCCTCACCCAGCCTAGTACCATGCTGATCCAGTTTGGTGCGTAGGGAGGCTACATTGGCATTAATATCATCTAATTTTTCGTGAAATGACGCAAAGTTTTTGGCCATGGTCTCCATAAGTGATGTAAGGTCCGGCTGAGGAGGGCATGAGGAAGCATCATAGTCGTCTTTAAGAAGGGCAGCCCCAGCTTGGTCTTGTTTGGCTATGGCTTTGGCAAACTTGTCCATTGCTCCAGCCTTGTTGGCCCCTCGTGCCTTGCCGGACATCTTCGGGGGCACCTTGATGAGAACAGGGGATGTTTTCGTGGGCAGGCAACAATGGGGCCTAGGAGGATTAAAGAGGGACTGGGCCCGTAGTCAGCGACGGGACGGCAATTGCCGAGGAGGCAGAGGAAGGAAGCACCCCCGACTGGCAAATTCCGGGGCAGTATGCCCAGACAAAGGGCAGGCAAGGTGGCAGTGTGGTTCGGGGGGGACAGTATCTTGCGGCACAGGCCTCTGAGCCAGGGGGCCCCAAGCGAAGGAGGTCGGTGGTGGAGGGCAGCTTAGTCAGGAGGCACATGGTGCGCCCAGGGCGAGGCGGGCAGGTGCTCAGACCAGAGAGAGGAGAATAAGGGACGCTCAGGGTGGCACCAGCAACAGAAGATTGGCCGCAGGGGAGCCTAGTATGGTTGGGGGTAGATTCTTCCCCAAGGTGGGTAACAGCCCAAGGATGAGGAAAGGGAGGAGGGGGCAATGCGCAGCGACCAGTTCCCTCACCCTCCTCACCTTGATACCCCGCAGGCCGCAGAGTGTGTGTCCCGCCGGGATGAAGCAGGCCTCAAGCCCGCAGTAGTGGGTCCAGGCAGAATCGGGTCCTTAATCTTCGGTAGAAACCCGTAGCAAGGAGAGCGAGCCCCAATGTAGCGGTGGTCCGATGGTGTCTGTGCAGGGGCCGCTCCAGCAGCCCCTGCCGTATCACAGGGTAACTTGCCCGCAGAGGGCCTCAGGTTCCGGCGCACCACAGCAGGGAGGGTAGGGTGTGGGTGTCAGCGAAGCCGGCGACGGAGCCTCGATGGAGCGAGGACCGATGGTGTCTGTGCAGGGGCTGCTCCAGCAGCCCCGCCGTATCCCGGAGTGTCTTCGGATTGTCACCGCTGCTGGAGCGGTCGGCGGGCCAGCCACCCCAGCAGGCCATGGGCTCCGGGGCACCACCGCAGTAAGAGCGGGGCGCGGATGGCAGTTCCGCCGCAGCGGGGAGGGCCAGGCGCCACCAGCCGCCAAAGCCGTCCCAGGGGACAGGTGGTTTATGCGACGGAGTCGCGAAGCCGATGCGTCCAGGTGGTGTCCGTGCGGGGGCCACTCCGCCAGCCCTCGCCGTATCACGGAGTATCTTCGCCCGCAGGGGGGCCGGCACGGGCTCCAGACGGGAGAGCGAAGTGCGGATGTCCGCCCCGCTCAGGAGCGGCAGTCCATGCAGGCCAGGGAGGGAGGGCGGAGAGGGGGCAGCGCCTGTGCCCCAAGCATCGCGCACCAAGCCGCAGGAGACGAACCCACGCGGGGCAATGAAGGGGGGATGGGCTGTAAGCAGAGTCACGCGGCCCGGAGGCCTTTGCCGGCAGAAAAGTGGCTCCTAAGGTCCGTTTTCACCCAGAAACGGGGCAGGGTGTAACAGAGGCGATGGGCAGCAGAATGCCTGGGGTCCCGGCTCATATGTATCACCAGAACCGCTGATTATGGCGGATGTGTAGCTCACGGGCCATGGAGCTTAAACGCTAAGCGGCCATCTTGCTGGCAGCTCAACAGCGCCCCTGTTTGTGCCTTCCTAAGAGATTTTGGCATGTCCTCTTTTCACAATGAAAATATTATGTTTCGTAGTACATACATTTTTCGCAGAGATGGAGTCCATCTTACTTATGCTGGCAATCAGATTTTTCTGAGAAATGTATAAAATGCATTGCGACCTTTTTTAGAAATACAGCATCCATTTTGAAGTAGGTGTTAAGTATTTATAATTTTTGACATACAAACACCTCCCAAAGGCTCTTTTCAGAGCCACCACTTCCTCCCAGAGAAAAATGCAATGGTTACAATAGGGTAGTACCCCAATTTTTTTTATGTTCGCGAACTGTCCGCGGACTTTCAAGAAATACAAAGGGCCCTGCTTTATTTATCTTCGCTTCTATTTTTTATCTGTGAAAGGCGGCTCTGAAAAGAGCCTTATTTTTTTTGATTTTTGATATTTTGTATTTTTTTTTTGTTTTTTATACACGACACACTAGGAGAGGAGGGGAAAGGAGGGTAAAGGGGGGGACACCAACCACAGGGATAAGAAAGGGCGGGCTGAGAGAGGAAGATGTAGAGTGGGTTTTATTTGGGTAGTGAGAAGGTCTTCTCGTGCTGTGAGACGATAATCTCAAAAGCACTCCGAAGTCGCTCCCCCCTGCAGAGTACTGTGTCACAGTACATACATACAACTGTGACCCTCGAAAGGTAAGGATCATCAGAATTCTGTATGGCCTTTGAGGCAGCTTGAGGAAGACGCTGTCCTACAGAGGTGTTCCTTGTGGTTACAGGATCAGAAACTGAGGATGAAGTAGAGGCAATCAACCTACTACGCTCTTCGCAAGGTACAACCCGGCGGCGAATGGCCCCAGTATGGAATGAGTTGAGGTGTCGCTTCATGGTAGTGGTCCCAAAGCTGTACGAACCATGCCTCCCGCGACTGAGTACCATTTTGCACTCATTGCAGGTGACACGGTTCGCACGAGCCTTAGGACCATTCCCATGAACGGTAAACAACAGCCACACCCAAGAATCACGCCGAGGGCGGGTAGTAGGGATTTCCTCTACCTCATTCTCGTCATCCTCTTCTTCCTCCTCTGTATCCTCACTCCTGTTCCCCTCTTCAGGCCCTTGGGGAGATGGTGGTGGTGGAGTGGTTGGGGGTGGTGCTGAGGCAGATGTAGCACCAGGTGGCAATAGTGGAGCCATGGATGTCATCGGCTTGGAGATGGAAATCTCAAAATCTGCAAAGTATGCAGCAAAATGCAGTGTGCTCTATTGAATAGCCAGAAACACAATGAGAATGAGCTCTAGGGCGTCGTCTTTTATAGGGGTGCGGGTAGGCGGTTCACGGACATGTGCGCCGTCCGCAAGACAGATCGAACACCAAAAAAGGTTCAAAAAGTCACAAAAACTATGTGGAAATTTAGGATTAGTATGTGGGATTTGTGGTATGGTGAGTTTTTAATGAGAAATATTGTGAATTGCTTGGAAATGTACTTTTAAACTGTTCGGGGACACGAACAGTGTCCACATTCAGAACACGCGATCAGCGTGGGCGCGGTCACATGATTGCTTTGTGAGCATGTTCGCTAAGGAAGCGGCCGCATGCAGGACACCCAATGTACAGACATTGCTTTTGCGCATGCGCGTTGATGTTCTACGGTCAGTGTTCGGGTCCTGAACTAATTAAAAGTGCGTCACACGTGAAACAAACAGTTACGGACAGCCGTTTGTTCTTAGCACAGTTTAACTTACTTGCGAACATTACGGACAGACATAGCGTCCCCAGCACACCTCCATTTTCATTTATTTACGAACAATTCAGGACACCATGAGTAAAATGAAGTGCACTTAATATTTCATGTAAGATATGTGATGAGTAGTCTGTGCGTCTGGTCTTGCTCTTAGTTGTGGAGTGTCTTTGAGGTAATTATGTTGGAAGCCACTTTATCTTCTTTTGGTATATTCCATTTTAGAACATATTGTATTTAAATGAATGGTTAGTGTGTTACATATATGGGTTACATTTCTTAAGTATTACTACATATACTTTGTATGTGTGCTGCTTTGTGAATTTGTTAAATGTTCCTATGTTATGATATAACAATTACACATACCCCCCAGAGTTTTTAGGTGGTGGTACTGTTGTCCGAACATGTCCGCGGACATTCAAATTCAGTAGAAAGGGTTCAGTGTTCCATATTACATGTACATAAAGTCAAAGTTATTATTGTTAAGTTGTGCTACTAATAAACTATGAAATTCAGTAAAACAGTTTCAACTTGCTAGCGAACACTACGAACAGGCATAGTGTTCTTAAGGACACCTCCATTTTCATTTATTTACGAACATTTCAGGACACTACGAGTGTTCTTAGAACAGTTTCAACTTGCATGAGAACATTACAGACAGATATAGTGTCCTCAGAACACTTACATTTTCGTCTATTTATGAACATTTCTGAACAACCGCGCTGTCCGTGGACACCTAAATTGGTTTTAACAAAAAGAACTGAAACTAATTACAACACAATATAAAAAAGTAACTTTATTTGACATATATTAACAATTTATGACTGAGAAGGTGGGGCAGAAACGGAAACAAAAACAGGAGAATTACGGATTTCAACATAATTGGGATCAGGTGAAGAAGGGATGGAAATGTCATCAAAACGTTTTGGTCCATGGAGAGGGTTTGGGGTTAAATGAGTGGGATATGGTGAGGGGGGACAAGTACAGGTGGGACAATGGTATCTTGTTGTTAGTTTTAAGTGATCTTCTTTAAATTTGTAAAATTTGCCATAGGTTGGTCCATTTTTTCGTTTATGTGTTCCAGAGTGTTATTCACCGCTTCTTTTTCAGTAGTAATTTCAATTTTTGTATGGTCTGTACAAAAAAAAAAGTATATGTTAAATGTATACAAAATAATATTTATGAATTGGTTTATATAGTAAAGTGTGTACCATTAGGTGCATTATCTTCTGACATTTCCTCTCGTGGGAAATGCTCCTCTAGCCACTCCAGAGTACTACACATTTCTGTGAGAAAAAAAAAAAAAAAAGTAATATTTTTTTTTTATCTAATACAGAAAGTTTATAAATATATGAGTAAAATGAAGTGCACTTAATATTTCATGTAAGATATGTGATGAGTAGTCTGTGCGTCTGGTCTTGCTCTTAGTTGTGGAGTGTCTTTGAGGTAATTATGTTGGAAGCCACTTTATCTTCTTTTGGTATATTCCATTTTAGAACATATTGTATTTAAATGAATGGTTAGTGTGTTACATATATGGGTTACATTTCTTAAGTATTACTACATATACTTTGTATGCGTGCTGCTTTGTGAATTTGTTAAATGTTCCTATGTTATGATATAACAATTACACATACCCCCCAGAGTTTTTAGGTGGTGGTACTGTTGTCCGAACATGTCCGCGGACATTCAAATTCAGTAGAAAGGGTTCAGTGTTCCATATTACATGTACATAAAGTCAAAGTTATTATTGTTAAGTTGTGCTACTAAAAAACTATGAAATTCAGTAAAAGAACTGTGTTAAAGGGACGTTATGGTTCAGTTGCACTACTAAAAACCTATGAAATTCAGTAAAAAAACTTTGTTAAAGGGACGTTATGGTTAAGTTGCCCTACTAAAAATCTATCAGATTCAGTAAAAAAACTTTGTTAAAGGGACGTTATGGTTCCGAGTAAAACCGAAAAACCCCTTAAATTCACCAGTTATGGTAAGCTAAGCAACCATAACTCTCGCCACCACCGTGCACTGCTAAGACTAACACCCAGGACATCAAAGATGACATCACAAATGGCATTGATGGCATCACTGATGACATCACATGTGAATTTACCTTTCATGAAAAGTCTGTACAAGGGTTTCTTATTGTAATGTTAATAAAAAAAATTGCCAAGGATCATTGGAATAAATATCAAGGGCTAATTAGTCCATCCAGTATACTAAGGTGCTCATGTAGAAACATAGGCATTGTGTGCAGCATACATGATGGAGGTTCAATATTCATAAACTTGCCATGTTGAATAGTGAAATGATAACTGTTTTCTTATTAGACTTTTGCATACTGTGAAACATGTGATAAGTAGATAATAAAACCCACTTACTACATAATTGCATTATTATAGACAAAACACAAAGAGACAACACCACATACAATTATGAGTATATACAAGGAAATTGAAGAAAAAAAACAGCAGTAGTAGCAAAAAGTGTTCATAACCTAACTGATTACCTTTATGCAGAGAAATGATTGTTCTGTTTCAAAGCTGCTACTTATCCTATGTATATATATCGCATGATGTGACTGGACCCTAAGGAAAGTAGTGTGAATACAAGATATGAAACTAGGTGCATATACAGGGAAAGTACAGTAATAAAAAAACAACAGAACTATCAGAAAGTGCTGATAACTCTACTGATAATTTTAATGCACAGAAAGGATAGCTGTCTTTCATGCTTGTGTCTTCCCCTATGTATATGTTTCATATGATATGACTGGACCCTAAGGGAATTATTGTAAGAACATACTTGAAGGATAAGTCTACAAATATACTACCTTTTCCACTTTTAATTCCTGACTGTTACTGAAGAAAACCATGTGGCCTAGATATGTCACTAAAGGAAAAAAGGGGAAGCCAGACATGTGATGTCATCAGTGATGTCATCAATGACATTTGTGATGTCATCTTTGATGTCCTGGGTGTTAGTTTTAGCAGTGCACGGTGGTGGCGCGAGTTATGGTTGCTTAGCTTACCATGACTAGGGAATTTCAGGGGTTTTTCGGTTTTACTTGGAACCATAATGTCCCTTTAACAAAGTTTTTTTACTGAATCTGATAGGTTTTCAGTAGCGCAACTTAACCATAACGTCCCTTTAACAACGTTTTTTGACTGAATTTCATAGGTTTTAGTAGCGCAACTTAACCATAACGTCCCTTTAACAAAGTTTTTTACTGAATATATATATATATATACATATACATATATATATATATATATATATATATATTTCAATAAAAACACTTTGTTAGGGGACGCTATGGTTAAGTTGCACTAATAAAAACCTATGTAATTCAATGAAAAAACGCTAAAAGGACATTATGGTTACAAGTAAAATCGTAAAACCCTGAAATTCTGCAGTTATGGTAAACTAAGCAACCATAACTCGCGCCACCACCATGCACTGCTAAAACAAACACCCAGGACAACAAAGATGACATCACAAATATCATTGATGACATCACTGATGACATCACATGTCTAGCACCTTCTTTTTTGTTCACTGCCATATTTAGGCCAGGTGGGTTTATTTACTGACAGTCAGAAACTTAACTTTCAAAAGGTATTACATTTATAGATATTGCTATTCTCACATGTTCTTACACTACTTTCCTTAGAATTTAATCACATTTTATGATGTACATACATAGGGGAAGAAGCAGGCCTGAAACACAGCAATCATTTTTGTGTGTGAATACAATCATGTAGATTATACACAGTTGCTAATGATACTGCCTCTTGTTTGCTTACTTTACTCTCCATATATAAGCCCCATATTTGTATGCATTGTAGTCTATTTATGTTTTGCGTGTATTAGTAGAAATAGGTAGTAAGTGATGCATTATTAGCTACTTAGTACATGTTTCACAGTACGGAAAAGTCTGATACAGAAACATTCACCGTGTTATTATATAACTTTGGAAAATTACAAATATAGCACCTCTGTGGTGTATGCTGCAGCCAATACCTACATTTCTGTATGAGTAGGTTCCTGTACTAGAAAGAACACTGCAATGGAATGTTCTTTAGAACACTACATTGCGTGATGAAGTATGTAGTTTATTACACATCTCCCGATAATCCCTGATACTTTTTTGCCAACATTACATTCACAACCCCTTGTATGAAAAGTAAATGCACACGTGATGTCATCAGTGATGTCATCAATGATATTTGTGATGTCATCTTTGATGTCCCGGGTGTTAGTCTTAGCAGTGCACGGTGGTGGTGCGAGTTATGGTTGCTTAGTTTACCATAACTGGCGAATTTCAGGGGTTTTTCGATTTTACTTGTAACCATAACGTCCTTTTAACAACTTTTTTTACTGAATTTCATAGGTTTTTATTAGTGCAACTTAACCATAACGTCCCCTTAACAAAGTTTTTTCATTGAATTTCATAGGTTTTTATTAGTGCAACTTAACCATAGCGTCCCTTTAACAAAGTTTTTTCATTGAATTTCATAGGTATTTATTAGTCCAACTTAACCATAATGTTCCTTTAACAACGTTTTTTCACTGAATTTCATGGGTTTTTACTAGTGCATGCTATTTTCCTACAACTTACTAATATCATACTTACCAAATATAACAATATTTGTGTCCAATTTACAAAGTGTCACCTTAAAACTCGGTCATTTTCCATCTTCTAGAATCATTTTGAACACTTCGATACACGTTTTGCAACTATTTCAACTAGTTTTGCACCCTTAGACATCTATGAACATCTAATTTCATTGCGGATCTTCCCGACAGTGCCACATGACCATACGCTGGCGCGCGGCATGATGACGTGTCCGAGATCCAGTCCGCACTTCACGATAAGATCCATCCTTCACGGACAGTTCGGAACTGCATTTTCTACTGATCTAGGAACTTTCAACTTCAAAATTTCCCTTGCACACCTCCTACACCTTTTCGTACTCATTACCCATTAGAAATCTAGTACAAAGTACATACTTGGGAGAATTTTATCAAAACTGCTATTTATTTTAAAAATGGCATCAGTTATTGCCATCCCTCCTCCCCAAGAGCCACCACCACCACCAGCTGGAGGACCTTGACAACAAAAAAAGCGCAGTACTTTCAAAGACAATGAAGAGGACCAAGAAGATGAGGTAGAGGAAGTGCCTACTTCTAGCACCAAGATCGAACCATGGGTGTGCCAGTTCTTTGCTACTGTTGGGAGTGTTCCAAAGGCTAAAACTACCAAAGTGAAATGCACTGAGTGCAATTTTGTACTCAGTCGCAGACTATATGGACAGTACTCCTAGGGGGCCACCTCCATGCGCCACCACACCAAATCCAATGACCGCAATGCTCTCAGAAAGGTTATTCCTTTCTCAGCAAGTAGTAAGCTGTCTTCCTCCACCTCATCTTCCTCAGCAAATACTGTAACCACACAGCCTGATGTCTGTGGGCAATGGTGCAAAATAAATAAATAAATAAATAAATAAATAAGGCTACGGACCATTATCGTCCATTGCAGCCCCTGAAATGGGGATAAAGGCCATTAGCACCACTGGTTCCCAAAGCGGGAACCCAGGGTGCTAAACAGATTTTTCTTCCTATAGCGAGACGCCTGTAAGAAGGAAGGATTATCCTTCCTATAGCGGGACGCCTGCAGCGACCGCTGTAGGAAGGAAAATCCTTTTCCAAGACAGCCAACATGGAAAGAGAATGTGGGGCTCCGTACACAGCCCCTCTTCCCTTGCCATGGCAGCCTGCAAAACCCTATGAACATATTACCACAAACACTTTGTTTCCCTTTCAAACCTATCCTACCTTCGAAAAACTTTACCACACAGCCGGTCCCAGGTAGACATAGCCAATTTAACACCATTTTTCGTCCCTAGCAGTAATGGCCAGTAGCCAGATTGTCTGCATCAGGACCTTATGCCATGACCCAGACAATCTGGCTACTGCCCACGGCCACAGGCTGTACCTCAGTCACCAAAGGTATATGACTATTTTTTGTACCTACATTATTACACTTGTCAAAAAATAAAACACGGGCACATTTGCAAAACCATGCTTTAATGTCCTTGCCAATGCTCCTCACGAGTTTGCTTGAAATCTGCCCATGTTTTATTTTTTTTAAAGTGTCAAAATGTATGTACATACAATAGTCATATAACTTAGCCCCCACTTGACAAAATCCATTCAGTCTTTAAACAAACATTGAAGGTTGTGTCTATAATCTTTCTCAAAACTTTTGTCCACATTCGTCAAATAGCAACAAAGTTATAAACCATCTAAAAATGTTGAGACCCCCCCTCTAATTTCGCCCCCTCTTGAGAAAATCCCACCAAACTTTAGAAAACCATTTATATCTAGATCCAAAAACGTTTTACCAAATGTTGTGCAGATTTGTCAAATGACACGACATTTATATGCATTTACAATTTTTTGGGACCTCCCCTCTAATTCAGCCCCCTCTTGACGAAATCCAACCAAACTTCGCAAAAACATTTATATCTAGATCTATTATCTGTTCGCCAAATGAAGTGTAGATTCGTCAAATGGCATCTCATTTATAAGCCTTTACATTATTTTGGGACCCCCCCTCTAATTTTGCCCCCTCTTGACAGAATCCCACCAAGCTTTGCAAACTCAGTCGGGATCAGGTCAGGAATATAATTTCAGAATTACATGCAGTTCCATTAAGTGGCGCCAAAGTTATAAGCCATCCAAGAACTGCTTTTCACCACCCAGTAATGCAGAGGTGTCCGCGAACTTTCACAGGACTGTTCGCGAAACATCCAAACTGTTTGCGGACTTTCACAGTGAAAACACCTGTTTTTTTGCTTCTTGCAGCCATATTCCATCCCATCCTCATCACCCCTCACCTCCCCAGAGATTATTTGATAAGTTTTGACAAGTGCATTGTTATGTTTTTAATATGTTTTTACTGCGATGTTTGCGGACAGCGACCAATGTCTGCGAATCCAAGATGGCGGGCATTTCCAAAAATCTGACGCACCTCACATTTCACGCCAGCCAATCAGCGAACACGTTGTGTGTCCACGGACATGACGCAAGCCGATTAGCCAATCGGAAATGTGTCCACGGAGCAGACATAGATATCAATAATTTTTTTTCCTTACGTTTTGGTCATTTAAAAAAAAACTACTAGACGGATTTACACCAAATTAACAAAAGCACGCTTTCAAGGTCAAGCTGCCGCTCCTGCCAGAAATGGGGTGGAAATCCATCCAGCGTTTTGGACTGTAGGCGTAAGCAATGTTTTTTCCCATTATGTCTATGGGAAAAAAATAAATATTCAGACCCCCCCTATAACTTTGCCCCCCCTGGACCAAACCTGACCAAACGTTGCAAAAAATGCAATACTTTTTTTGCAAAGTTTGGTGAGGATTCGTCCAGGGGCAGCAAAGTTATAAGCCTCCCAAAAAGTGCTCTTCCTATGGGATTAGCAACTTAACCATAACTACACAGCCACTACAATATATTATGACTTCAAAAGAAATGAACTAGACATGTTTTGAAATTAACAGTATTGCTCCACTTTGGTAAACCCCCTTGGCAGAGAACCCCAAACCTGTTCTGTTTTTGTCAGTAGAAATACTTCAAAGCAACAAAATGGTGCTCTATCTCCGTTTTAAACTACCCTTCTTTGGCAACTCTCAACCTCAACCCTCTAATGGGTAACTAAAATGTATTAATTTTTGCAGAATGCCATACAAGTGTTGTATGCGCAGACTCACTCTGGTCCATGAATGGGACCATGGAGTGCTGATGCAATCTGCCCACAGACACATTCAATAGACAGTATTTAATAGTCATGCAGCACCTGCTCAGACACCGTTCCTGGAACACGCAGAACACATGCACACATGGCACATGCATTTCAACATTCCCAGTTACATTCGGCCTACCACACCTGTTCCAATTTTCACCAAACAGTCAAATGGAAAGTTTGTAATGTGTCACATGGTAAACAATGCTATTGGCCTAGGCCAGATCAAGACATCCAGAACTCATTAAAGAGAGGCCCAACACTGTTGACCATGGGACAGTGGATTTAAACAAACCACCTGTGCAATAATGACTAAATCCCATTCCCTGGTACGAGGATCACCCTTCTACCCACCCTACTAAAACTCTTCATTCTCCTGTGAATACACCACACACTGAACAACTATGCCATCCACACACAGCAACCACAACACCCCCACACACACTGACACCTAACAAACACCATAGCTCCCCCAATAGTCCACACATTCACAACATTCTCAATGCACCCCTATGCCATGGGCACACACTGCCTCCCTCCCATACAGACTCAAACACCTGCACATCCAACAACCCTTAGGACCTAGAAGCAAACCCACATGCAGTGACCTTTTCTTCCGAACTGAAACTCCCAAAACAAAGGCAAAAGCAATCTTGTGCTGTCCCTCTCCTCCCACTAACAAACCCATCCCTCCTCCTTTTTTTGAGATCCACCTGGGTTCCTGGAATCCATGCAAATGGCAAAGGTGCGCAGTATAAATCACACTAAAATAACGTAACGTAACTCATACAACGTGTTAGCGAACATTACTTTGGAATGGCCTTCGCTTGACTTTCTCAAAAAACATTTTGCTTTAGTGACAGCCCCTCCCTTTAGTGTGATCTCTCATGGCTTGGTGGACCTCCTGAAACAGGCACAAAAGCATGAAAAACCCTGGGGGCACCACTGAGATTTATTTCAGATGGTAGCCTTTTTCTAACTTGGCTCCCACAGAACCCACAAGCCATTCAGTCAAATGACATTGGGCCTCATTACGACCCTGGCGGTACGGGGTTAACGGTGCCGTAAAAGGTGCCGGCGCCGTTTACCCCGTACCGCCTCATTACGAGGTCCCCTCGCGGGACCCAGGAAGTAACGCCTGGTCAAACCAGGCATGCTTTCCGAGTCCCGCGAGGGGAAGAGGGAGCAAACAACGGGCCTACTCGTAATGCCCGTTGTTTGCTCCCTCTCCCATTCCCATTCAGCCCTATGGGCGCTGAAATGGGAATGGGGAAGGACCGGGTCCGGGTCCTTGGAGGGAGGAATTACCGGGCCTTCCGAAATCGGAATGCCCCGGTAATTCCTCATTCTGTGGACCCGGACCCGGATGCGATTTCGGCAGTAGCAATGCCGCCAATAGTGGCATGGCTACCGCCGAGGTCGTAATGAGGGCCATTGATTTTGAGTCAGAACTTTATGGTCACATTTGTTGTAAAACACAAGGGAGGCAAAGGAAAAGACTTGTAGAGGAGAGGAGTGACAGTACTATTCTGAATTCAAAAGCAAAGAGAGTAATTGAAGAAAAGTGTAAGTGACAGTGACATTTATTTTGCAAAGAAAAGAAACCGATTCTTCAAAACTGAACTGATTTTTTAAAAAAATGACAAATAACGTATAGATTTAAAATAATGATCAACTTGTACATAGCAAATCATAACAATTTGCTAAGAAAGGAGTAGATTTACAGTTCAGTAATCTTAGTCTGCCAAGTGAAACTGTGTTGAAGTTGCAAAACCCCGAACCTAACTTGGCATTGGTGAGAAAAAACAATACTAAACCGCTGGCAAGCTTCAGCCTTCGTCCGATCCACGTGAGCTGATCGCCTGCTTGGTCATTTCAATATTCGCTGGCCATGCATACCAAGTGCAGAGTCTTGGTTATTGACATGGCATGTCTACTTGATGCTTTAAAATTATATTCATAATTCTGTCTTTGAAAAAAAATGTATGGCTTTGTGACGCAACCGAAGCTTGAATAGTGCAAACAGTGGGTTAGACTTCTGGCGCTGTACTAGTGTGTAACTCCACAGCCTGGTTATTATCACATGTTTCCTCTGCATATAGCTACACCACTGCTAGCTATTCATGCCAGCCTCAGTCAAAAAAACTGGCCCTGTGTATATTCTTGTAAGGAGGAGAGTACAGGTATCCCCTTACACGGGGAGAACATAAGGGTAGTGATCGAGCGCTGGGAGACTGCCCCTGGGTGGTAGCGGTAATGCAGTATAAATCAACATAACATAACATCTTTGGGGGTCATTCCGAGTAGGGTGGTAAGGGTTAACGGTCACCGGTAACGAGACCGGTGCCGTTAAACCCTTACCGCCCTATTTCGAGTTCCCTTTGCGGGTTGGTGCTTAACGCTTGCTTTTTGCAGGTGTTAAAAAACCAACCCGCAAAGGGACCTAGGAGCTAATTACGGCACCGTAATTTACGGTGCCGTAATTAGCGCCTTCCCCATTCCTATTGAGCCCTATGGGTCAAATATGGGAATGGGGAAGGGCCCATCGTGAATGGGGAATTATCGCCCCCGCCAACCTTGGAATGGGGCGGTAATTACGCCATTCACCATGGCGGAGTTGGAAAAATACTGGCGTCAACCAAGGCGCTAATAGCGCCTTGGTTAACGCCAGGGTCGGAATGAGGCCCTATGTCTGTATATGGGGAAAGGTATATGTTAGGTATCATAGATAGGTGTAATGGTAGACCACGGTAATGGCTTTGACAATGCTTGTTCTTGCACAGAACACTCTTGTCTTATGTTTCCTTCATTCTGAGGTGCAGCAGTCCAGCTCAACTCAGCCTCCACCCCTGGTTTGTCTGCAAGAGTATATATTTGGGACAGCACCCATTGAAGCGTATGCAGTTAGTTTATCATGGGAACTATGCCTCGAACTGAGAGAGGGATGCCACAGATGAGATGCACAGGAGACCTGCAGACCAATTGTTTACCAGTTGGACACTAAGCAGCCATAGCCTGACTTCCTCATGGGCATCCGCTATGCATATGTGTTTATTGGCTGAACACAGGGCAGATTTGGGCAGCCTACCACCCTTTTCCTGTACAGTTAAGGTTGGTTAGAGGAGAGAGCAGAGTACCCTTTTGTGACCAATCACTGATCTTGGGAAGAGTGCCCCCCAGCAAAGATGTGTAACCTCCATTTCCCGTGTTTGTTGTTCTTTGGGGAAGCACCCAGGAACACTTTTGGGGATTATAGGTAACAGGAGAACCAAATCTGACAGTGCTTCAGATGACACTGAGGAAAAAACTTTTGGTCCAGTTGAGCATGTGAATTCTTTGGCCACATAGGCAGCACCACTTTCTTGGACATATAACATCTAATTTCTTTGAATTACATTTTCTTCTCTTGGTCAACTATCCATCAAAGATCATTTTCAAAGTAAATTTAAAGAGTAGAGTGGACCGATGATATGCATTTGAACTGGCTTGTTCTTTATATGTGTTACCGAAACTTAAGGTGGACTACATTTATTATATATCTGCATATACCTCTCCTGGTGCTCATACCTCTCACGGGAGACTATCTAGCTGACTCTAACACCCTCAACCTCATCTACTCCACCATACAATCGTGGATGGCAGATAATTGGCTCTCTCTAAACAGTGAGAAAACGGAACTCCTGCTGATAGGATCCCACTTCACCCTAAATAAACTTGCCAAAGAATACCAAACATTCACAATTGATAACATCCCTATCACAGTATCACAAACGATTAAAACACTGGGCGTGTACCTTGAACCAAGCCTCACCATTGACAGGCAGGTCAACGCCATCGCCTCCTCTACAGCCTACCACTCTAAATTGGTGAACGCTGTCAGACCATTCCTAACCCAACAGAACTGTATCACCATAGCTAGAGCCCTCATCGGCTCTAGAATGGATTACTGCAATGCTCTCTTCATTGGCACATCCCAAAAGAACTTGGCCAAACTTCAGATAGCACAGAACCAGAACAATGCCTTAAGGGCAGCCACTGGCCTTTCACGCAGGGAACACATCTCCACGATCAGAAGACAGGCACATTGGCTACCTGTCAAGGAAAGGGTCGTCTTCAAAACACTAGCCCTAACCCAAAAATGTATTCATGGCCTCGCCTCCAGCTACCTCACGCAAAGGATCTCCAGACAAACAGCCTCCAGACCCACCAGAGGTGCCTTTGCCAACCTCATCACAGTACCTCGCTCACACAGAGTGCGTTCTGGAGGATCTAGCTTCCCAACTATGGGCGCCACTCTCTGGAACAAACTCCCAGACCAGATTAGATCTATCGAGTCCCATGCCGCCTTCCGCAAGGCCCTAAAAACAAGGCTCTTTGTCTAAAGAGTCTATTCCTCATGTGTAATGTCTCTTCTCTTGCTACAACTCGACATACTCTGTATTGTAGAACACTGTACTCAGTAACTCAACTGTATAAATAACTGTATGTTGTTAAGCTTCACACATTGGGCCGCTTAATGTAACCCACAAGCAAGCCTCCTTAAGTCTACTTTTAGCGCCTCGTTGCCTAGAGGGCTGCAGTGCGCTTTACAAATCCAAAAAATAAAATAAAATAAATATATTTTTCTGAAAATCAATATATTTCAGATACACTAGAGGGCCTGGTGACCATGAACATGGCAGTGGCGTGAGCATAAACCCCAATAACATAGCATATATAGTCTACACAGAGGAGACCAATCACATGATTTAAGCATTAGCACAATAAATTGGTTCCAAAAAGGGAATTTGAATTACAAATGATGTACATAAGCGTGAAACTACCTTTGGGTCTTCTACTCATGCAACCTTGTTTGTGACTTAAGTTGTACAACACATGTGGTGCACTTAGGAGAATGTCCAAGGATTGGCAAATGGCAGGTTTTATGATATGATAGGTTATTTATTACATGCTTAACACCCAGAGGGTTCTAAGCGTGGACCTGGGGATCAAACCTGTGGTCCTCCAAGTCGTGTTGCTTCTAAGGCGAGCACGTTGCCGCTGAGCTATGCTCCCGTGACAGAATTTTTATCCTTCACCCACAAAATATAACATTCCGACAGAGGCCTATTGATTTATAAATTGGAAACGCATGGAGCCTAAATCACAGATTTTCACTGCAGCAAATAAGGAAATGCCTGTAAGCATTTCAGATGTGCACTTGCTGCCTAAAACCTAGTTACAAAGGAGCTCATGTCCCTTTTAGTGTAGCGTGAAATTCAATTGTAAAATTCATGAGTGAACAGAGAGGGGAACAGAACGGAATAGCTGTTTCCGCCTCTCCCATCCTCTCCTTCATGCAGATGCAATAGTATTTACACCACCGTGACATTTTCATGCTGAGTAAAGGGACTGGATTTGGGCAATGCCGCAGGCACTAGGCGAGGCCAGGTAACCTGTGCCCCATGACAGCCGGGCAGGGGAGAGGGACGAGCATCAGCCCAACAAAATGGTGTGTGGTGCTCCTCCTTCTCCCCCAGTACATTACAAAGCGACACACAGTCGCCTCCGGCCCGGGATAAGAAGAAGGAACGGCGAAGTGTTAAACAACACCTCGCTCTTCCTCCACAAGGGGTGCTAAGCACCATTGTTAGGAAGGGGGGGGCAGGACACAGAATAGTAGCAGGCACCACATGGTGCATTATTGCCGTCGGCATCAGCTGGGCGGGGGGCGGCACCCAGCCCCCCACACAGGCACAACAAAGACCCAGGGGCAGCCCTGGGTCTAATATAAGGAGCTGCGTTTGCAGCAAAAACCCAGAACCAGCTTGTGGTCCCTGCATGGGGGCCCAAACAACAGAGTTCTCTGCGAACACAGAGTCTCTTCTTTTTCCCAGAACTCGCCCACCCTAGAAAAAGGGTGAGAAGAAAGAGAAAAGAAAACAGGTCACCGAACGGTGACCACACACTGTCATGGGACAAGAAAGGCGGCACAGTAATTATGATTATGTTTTGTTATGACCATAAGTGTGCAATAAAATCTCACAGCCTTTTATTGCCAACACTCACCCAATGTTTTTGCGTACTACCTGGGGGGAAAGGGTATTGGGGCCTTTGTCACACCCAGGTTATGTTACCAAATGGGTCCACTGGTTACCTAGGGAATGTGCCTGCTTTTACACCAGCAAAAAACAACAGAGGGATTCCATAGGAGTCAATTGTAAACACTGCCTGCAATGAGTAAATGGGTAGGAAGCATTTACTCAATTAGCACTTTGAAGTCAAAAACGAGTCACACAAGCGATTTTGCCTGCATATTACCCAGAGGTCGAAGTGGGCGGGAGCGGTCGGGAGTGGTGCTCCCATACTTTTTATATTTAAGTTTCACTGTTCCTATACTTTTTTTAAAAAAAGAAACCATTCTGGAATGGTTTCGTTTTGAAATAAAAGTGTAGGAAGAAGTTGAAGCTTGAACTTCAGTGCACTGCACTGACCATTCCCTAAACAGCAAGAGTGTTTGTTTGGGGGTTTGTATTGTGTGTGGGAGGGGACGCAGCAATGGGGTTTGTGGGGAGCGGGGCAGTCGAGCAGGGAACATAGTTCCACTACTTCTTTTCGTACACTTCGACCAGAGGTATTACTCCACATTTACAACGAGGGGGCCTGTTTACATGTAAGTGCAAATGTAGCCTGTCCCCACCGTGCTATTTAAGGGGATTTAGAACATGAACCCCAGAGACTGTTCTAAAAAAATTGATTTCTCTAGAATATGGTGCCTGTTATTGAACTAACCTGACAATGCCCATATTCTGAAACTGCAGGCGAGTTGCCCTGATTGAATTAACGGCAAACATATCTATCCTAAATATGTCAGAGACAAATGGACCATGTCACAAAGGTCCAGTCCGAGAACATTTGAGTGACATATTCAAGGCGTTATTTACTTTGAGGCCTATGAACAATTCACTACTTTTAAATCATGTGCATTCATTTCTTTAAGTTAACTTCCCATGAAACCTGGCACCACTGTCTGAGGATCACAAAGAGAAAGTGCATTTTCATCCCTCACCCCTGAGCAGGGACCTGTTACGTGGTGAAATGTCAAGTGAACGAGTTTCATTTTTTTCTTGGAATAACTGTTAGGCGGAAACCTGTGCAGTTCCCTCTGGGACCACTGCAAAAGATTTAGGACTACAGGCGTTTGGCGGTGAACCCACTTGGTAGCAGTCTGTACCACACAGATTCACTTGGTAGCTGTGGCTGAGCAGTCAGACTTCCCTCAAGAAGAGTTGAGCAGTATGTGGAGTATACAAGATAGGGCAATTCTTCACAGCAAGACAAGCAAACACGCAACGAGGCTTAGTGTAAAGATATTAAGGTATTTATTTATAACGAAACATCTATCAAAAACACTATGGCAAATTCACGGCAAACAAATCAAACACAATTACTCTACAAAGCAGAAAACGATCAATCCCCCTAGCAATATTTCGACAAGTCTAGGTTCTACCGGTATCACTTATTTTCAGACAGAGGTGTATACCTCAACCTAGATGGCACTCTAATATCAGTTAGGACGGGAGAGAAAAAGATAGGCAGGTTATGAAATCAACACAGTTCAATCCTTTGCGGATAAAATGCAAGGCAGGAAGGCAAGAATCACAATAGATCGTAAAGTTCAGAGGCCAGGCCCACTCGGAGAGAGGCAAGGCGCGATGTCCCAAAAAGTCTCTAGTGGAGATGCATTCAAGTCTTTGTAGCAAATTGTTATCGGCAGATTGAGCCAGTTCAGAACAATAAATGAGAAAAGCTTGGAGGCGACCCAACAGAAAGGAGAGGATTAAGACACCTCACTCGAACCGATTGAAAAGGGAAGCCAGGCGGACACGGTACCTTGTTGTGGAGGGCAGCTCCGGCGGGGGCAGTTGTTCCTGGTGGTGGATGCATGTCGGGTCTTTGCCAAGAGTAGAGATGATCTCGTCGTCGAAGAAAAGTGAAGTCCGGTGCACCACCAGGGAAGAGACCAGCCGCGGATTACTCTGTCACAAGGCACCATCTTTTGGTCGCGGTACAGGGGTAGTGGCTATCCGGTTGCCGAGGTGCTCTGCACAGGCAATTCGACCACTGCGTCCTGAGGCGAATAAAAAGCAAAGGGGACTGGTTGTTCCCACCAGTCAGGGGAAGAGACTCTCCGGCAGGGAGATCTCCTCTGTCGTCGGGAAGTGGTGAGTCGGTTCTGCAGGGCTCCACCGGAGGTGTCGTCGTGCAGGTCGGCTCAGCGTTACCCTCGTCGGATGTTTTAGGTCCTGTGGCGACTTCTGAAGATCCAGTCGGAAAAGCCCTGCTTTTATGCAGAAAACCCCCATTCATTCAGCCTAGCTGTCAATCAACACATGCTAAGTGGTGAGCGGGAAGGCTCACCACCTGGGCCAATCACTCCAGAGTGCGACCGGAGTTGGCAAGGCAACTCGGTCCAGGGTGCCTAAACCCCCTCCCACACCCCTGTGGTAACCCAGACAGAATGGCACCACTTTGGAGGGTCTCTGTACAGAGGCCTGCCAAAAGTGGAACAAAGGGCTCAACCTTTGGTTTAGGAGTCACAGAGACGAACACAAACGCCATTTACGCACCGAGTTCTGGCAGAAAATGCCATCCGATAAACTTATTTAAGATAAGTAGACCGGTGGTACGTTTGAGATTAACGAGAAAAGTATCAATCTCCAACAATGGGACGAATCTCATAGGGTTATGTTCGGGGTCGAACATAACAAGTAGTTTCCACTGCCACCAGCCGAAACTCGAGGAGGGGTGACGGGACAGTGCCCCCTCAAGTAACAGATCCAGGAGTAATCGAATTACCCCTACTAGTCCGTCCACAATAAGATGGTTTGTACTAGTTCTGTTAGTAAATTTAGGTCTAGTAAAGCCAATGGTGACTTTACATGCCCGGTGAGACAGTAGTCAGTCCCCGGGTATGGAGTCTATGGTGGAGGTCCGGTAGGACGCCCCAGTGTTACGGCACGTAGGGTGCGGTGTAACACACATAAAAAAACACATGAGACCCTATGGAGTAAAAGACCCCATCGCCCATAGAACACATTGGCATTCAAAGGAATTACACACACATACATGTCCAAGAGTGGGAGAAAAAGAGTCTCACTCTTGGCAGGATGGAAAAAACAAACTCCAGAAATCCAGCAAAGCTGCTAGGGGACTCACTAGGTTAGGAAATTCAGCCTAAACAGAGAATTCTCCCTAACAATAACAAAAGTTGCTTTTTCAAATAGT
The DNA here is from genome assembly GCF_040938575.1 of Ambystoma mexicanum. Lineage (NCBI taxonomy): Eukaryota > Metazoa > Chordata > Amphibia > Caudata > Ambystomatidae > Ambystoma > Ambystoma mexicanum. The sequence goes on from NC_090922.1 coordinate 351,212,572, forward strand.
TGAAGAGATCGTCTTTTCGGAAAGCTAACAGCATCTGCAATTGCTTCCTCGAATTCTCCCTTCTAAAGTTCGGGAGTTCTGCATAAGAACTTTAGCTCCTCCAAAAGGCAGAGCAAACCATGGGCCTGGTTCACCAAGGTGTGCACTGCGGCCAATAAGCTAATAAGGAGATGGGTCTGAGCGTGTCAGGACTTCACCTGCTTCCTTATACTTAATTCATAAAATGGAAGAGCAGAGCACATCTGGACACGCCTGGAGCATCTCTGCGGAGTTCCGGTTCAGCGATTCACAAAGACTTGCTCGCAGACATTTCAAAGATACTCCAGTTGTGTCCTTTGGGCGGGACGCTTCCCATGCGCCCGCGCTCTACTCTGGAACATACATGGCCGAAGGTTCGCGGGGAGGCCAGTGCTTTCCTCGTAATCATCCCAGAAAGAAAGAGCCCAGGCTGAAAGCATTGGACAAGGGTTATCTGTCGTGACTCAATGTACACTTCCCAATCCAGGAGACTTAAATGTAAACCAGGACAAATGAGAATAATGGCCTACAAGATCATTTTACAATAATCTATCGCTTTAGCATAAAGCTTGGAACATGTGAGTCATCGTGGTGTACCTTCATAAATTCAGCGAGGCCCTGAGAGCTCATAATACCCACGGCAACAGATGGATTCCAGGCATGTCCTGCGCGCCGGAGATAGGGAGAGAAGGCAGTGCACTGGCCACCCTTTACTGTCAGCCAAACATATCTATAGGAAGTGTTGTTTTTAAGTAAAAATTATCTTTGCACCAGGCTTATTGCATCTTTCCTTAAAAAAGTCTGGCCTTCGTTTATTGTTTTGCAGATGAATGAAGTTCTTTTCAGCAAAGTGCAATGTGTGTTTGACGTGCATTTGAGCCAAGAATAGAGCTACAGGCAAGCATTTCTATGACGTTGTCAGCAACGGACGTACAACGAGCAAATCTGCCTCCATTACAACAGTAGGATCAAAATGGCTCTTCACAGGAATACATACTTGCACTGCCTCAATTTTGAGCATCGACCCCATTTCACCAAAATGCCAGGTGTAGCGGAAGTGGCATCACACGACCCTTCACCTTCCTGATGACTTCACAGGAAGCGATGTCATTTGACACTGACCCCAAGTGACATCACATGAAGTGGTGTAATGTAATTTGACCCCGTCCCAAAGATCACAGGAAGTGATGACACACAACCTTGCATGGTCCGGCAGTACACAAAAAAAAATATGGGTACGGTTATGGTTACACCAATCCTTTTTCCTATTCTGCACCCATTAATAGAACACTTATTTCACTTTTGAGTTCGAAGAGGGCAGTGGTTTTCAACTGGTGCTGCCAGAAGTAAGCCAAGAAACAAATGTATTTGTGGTGCACAATATATAAATAGTAACTATTTTTTTTTATATTGGAACCACTTCTAGGAAAAGTCAGATTGAACGATTAGCCGAGGATCACACAGTTTGGTTAAGTGGTGAAATTCAGATCTAAGCACACTCTTCAGTTTAATCACGTGGCTAACCAGTGATTCAATCCTGAAAAGAGCACGCTTGCCCAATATAAGAGGCAAACGCTCTAAGCATTTAGTTATCCAACCATACAAGGTAGATAACAAAAGAAACAGTCACAACGCCCCCTACGTGTATCGATTATTATACACAGACATGCAGTTTATCATAATACATGACATGAAGAAAATCCTATTATTTATTTTTATTTTGATTTTATTTATTAAAAAACAAACCTATTAAAACCCAACTCGTTTTGTATGTCAAGGAACCAGATTTCCTTAAAGGGGTAGTTTGCTCAGAAATGTTCTTGTCCCAATCAATCTGGCATGTATTTTTGAGCATACATTGATCGATCTTAAAAAGAATTCCAAGGCATCTTACCGACGTTTTTCTTTCTTTTACACAAATGCGAAAATGACGGGTCAGCTACCGCCATCTAGTGCTAATCTTATCCGTTGATCCATCACCCTAAGTTCAATTTCCCTGACAGCAGTAATTCAGATCAACTGCCCCGAAATCTGACATCACTAGATGCTAACGCCCCTTTTCGGTCTTAAGTAAAATAATAGTTTTTTAAAAAATGATAAGAAAAAAGATTTAGAAACACTGCTCTGTGACCGCACAGTGCCTCAGAGCTGTCTTTCTAAGCCAGACTGTCATGCCCCTGCCTCACATGAAAGCGTACAGGGGCTGACAGGCACGCCAGGACCCAGAAGCGCCGTCGGAGGAGAATGGGTGTTTGTGTGTTGCATGTTTATGCTTGTGTGTGTGTGTTGCGTGTTCATGTGCTTTTTTGTTTATGGAGGAATCTTGGGTTGGGAGGGAGGTGGCGGGGGCTGAGAGAGAGGGATTTTGGGGGGTGAAACCACCTGATTTCGATCAAATCACACAAGAGAGGGTGGGGTGGGGAGTGAACCAATGTCACTTTTTGTAGGCCGCTTAAAATTGGCTGAAAACATCAGTCTTTTTGTTGGATGACCTACAAAAATCGAAAATATGACATAACCTCCTTTTCACCATGCCAATGCACATCTCTTGTCAACAACCTCTGTGTGCAAACCATTGGCGTGTCTCCATAGAAATGCCAAGACGCCTCTTTCCTCAACAAGTGTAAACAAACCCTTTCTGATCACATAACATTGGAGTTATTTTTTTCCTTCATGTTAATACATTTCATTTCAAGCCTCCCTGACTTGTTCCTGCTCTGTTCAGCTGTCTTCCAAGTATGACGCCTGAGAACTGGTACTTACACTGCCTAAAAGGAATTAACTCAGTATTCACTTTTTATTTAAACATTTAATATATTATGTACAAGTGACTTTACCAAACCATATTTAAATTCTACTTTAACATGTCATGTTCTTTAAATGAGTCGTTGCAAACTTTCAAAGTTTGAGCCTATTCATCTTGTCTTTGCACCATGGGTTTTTGCAACATGGCTGTTTCTTCGCTTGTCTTTCTTTAATATTGAATTTTAATTTAAAACCTCATTTCATTACTATATACAAACAAAAATATTTTTATTTATCTCACTGTTGATTTGGTACTTCCTCAATATTCAGAAATTATGGCAACAATTCAGCCCTACCTTCACAAGCCCGAATATTCAGAAGAGGGAATCCTTGAAAGATAAAGACGATGGTTAATCAAGTCACGACGATCAATCACGGGAGTCCAAACCCAGTCACATGAAAGACGTTTCCACCTGAAGTACCTGCCATCGCTCTGAGGTTATGCCAACTTTGTTGGAGATCTGCTGTTGCAGAGAAAACTCTGGATGCTTAGCCTACATTGCTGAAGAAGCCACACCACTGCTATGCACGTTACTGAGCTGCATGACTTCAGGGCAGCCAGCCTTGCAAGACCTGTGTTGCGAATGATGATGGTCCTTATGCATGAACTTCGAGCTACAGTTCGCCCATGTAATCCAAGTAACAAGTATGTTTACTCTGTATATGTTGTGTGTTTGACAACCAAGACGGCTAATATATGCTGTTCCCCTACATCCTTAAAACATCAATGGATCGTTGATGAAAGAATTTTTCTGTAAATTGAATATATTTCTCTTTCTATCCTCAAACCAAAGTATTCATTGTTAGATTTAACATTTGAACAATTACGTTTCTTTCACTTGGAAGTTAAAAACAGTATTTCCAATCTCCCAAACTCTTTTCATGGCATGGGCGTTCACATTTCTAATTGATCCCTACTTGAAATCCCAAGTACTGTCAGTACTTTGCACAAATGCCTTACATTTTAAAGGACTGTAGTTCAACCAATTGCAATTATTGGGTTCTTTAAGTAAACTATTTCTGTATCTCTTCCATAGGTGGTACAGACTTGTGGCCTATCGTGCGTTTACCTGGTGGATTCATGGAACACTGGGATTCCGTGTTGGATGAGTAATACCTGCTTGTGTGGTTTGAACCATTCGTGAGAAATTCCCTGGTGACTATTGACAATACTGGGTATATGTACAGACAGTACCTCAACGGCAGAAGTGCAATTTGGAGTTTGCCATTGCCATCCACTTTACCAAACTAAAGAAAAAAAAGAAGAAAATATGAGAAGTTGTTGGACTTTTTTTGTAAGTCGACAACACGTCCAGACATCTAAGTGGATCATGAAAGATCTGTGTACTCGCCTCATCCACATCCATCCCCCTTCTGGTATCAATGGCAGTTCGCACCTTTTGGCGTGTGCTCGCAAAGAGGGCTGGGTGGATGGGAACGCACAAGGCGCCAAATACCATGTAACCCCTCAAAGGGTTCTGTTGCACGGGGACCATTGTCTGAATCAACACCCCAGACCCAGTGTCTCCAGGCTCCCCTTTGAAGACCCCACCCCTGGAATCTACATATCTATGTGGCCTTTGACTATGTACAGGGCCAATTGAGCTCGCCTCATCCACATCCATCCCTCATCCAGTCTCAATGGCAGTTTTCACCTGTGGCTGTGCGCTCCTAAAATGGCAGGGTGGATGTGAATGCACCATCTGTGAAAAGCACAAAAAGATGGCTGCCCAATCTGCCATGCGTGTTGTCAGTGGCGGAACAGAGATCTCACTCCTGAAACATGTCACTGGGCTCCACAACATGTGAAAATGGAGCACAGAAGAAAAAGCAGTGCTTTGCTAAAGGAAACTCCAAAATCTTGCTTTAAATCCTTTGTTCTTTGTTGCTGAAACTGCAGAATGTCGGTACAAATCAAACACCCAAAATTCTTGCTGGGTGCTACTATTCACTTAGTATAAGAAATCATTGTGAACATACAATGTCCTGAAAAGCTGAAAACATCAAGGGATTTCCACAGCAAAAGTGGCCTGTCTGTGAATCTGTCAAAATCTGGGTGCAGTACCCTGGGCCGCCTGAATGACAGCTGTCAGGGGCCTGCCTGATTAAACCTTAAACATGTATAAACTGAAATCAAATGTTTGCAATCTAAGAGGCCTGTTATTGAGAGTAACCCATCTTGTAATTGTTTTGATTCCATGGTTAAAAATCTTGAATAAGTATTTCGCTGTGATGTGATCCTACAAGTTTGTTGTATGTTAAGGGAAAATTCAACAGAATTAACAGTTAAAATAAACTGGCTAAAGCTACCAAACCGGAATAACATCTTTCCTCACAGAGGCAAGGCCTCTCCCTCCAGCTCCCTCCACCAGGAAATAACACCAAAGGCATAATTATAGGGTGGGGGAAGAACCTGGTCTGCAGTGGTGAAGGAAACAATGAACAGCTGCAAAGCAGGAAAGGCTAGGTGGGAGGACCATCCTAAATGGACTCTGCCAAGAGCCAACAGGGAGGAGATGCTTCTGGACTGAAGGGAGAGAAAAAGAGGCAGACCCAAACAGCCATCTGTGGCTGAACATTCATAAAGAACATTTTGTTTAAATACATATAACTTGCCACTTAAAATTATCAAAAACACAAAAGTAACATAATTGAAATCTAAATTTTGGCTGCACATTTCAAGAGGTGGCAAAATCGTGTGACATATTTTGGAAGGAAATGGCAGAAAAGGTGATTTTACACCAAATGTATTTCTGCTAGAAGTTTGAAACTTTATACACTTATGCCCAGGTTATATGCGCACACGTGTAGAAATTTGCTGATAAATTGGACATTGTGTTCCAGATGAAAAGATCAAATTTCTGTCAAAAGCAGACACAAGATCCCACGGCTACAGGGTTTGGAGGGATAGCTGCTGTACAAAATATGTAATCTGTATATGTGGTTGTTATAGAGGTTGCACATGTGTAAATATGTATTGTGTCAAAAGTAGATTTTGTGTTCAAGAGGCTATGGGTGGACTCTAAGCCTCATAAACCCAAACCATAAAGGTGACACCCTGTTTCTCTCCTCCTATCAAGGCAAAGAGGAGACTCTGAACCAATCCCTGTCAAAGGAGCGAGCTTAGGATAAACCAGCACACACACCCCCTTTATCATAGCATAAATAGAGACAGCAGAGGGCAGAAAAAGACAGACCGATTCACCCACTATCTGAATGCTGGCAGAGCACCATTCTGAAGAACTTTACATCTTCCTTGCTCCAGACTCCAGAAACTTGGCAAAGCAGAACCCATTGCATAGCTGAACCATTTTCAGCTAGGCCTCAGTTTCCAGAACCAGAACCAACCCCATAAACCTAAGAGGAAGCATCAAAACACAGCCGGGCTGCGCTGTACTGCTTGCCTGCTGAAATAATTTTCACCAGAACCAAAAAGGGCAGATCCGATCCAGTCCTATGCTGTGCTGTGACGAGAGTGCATTGCAGATCCAGTCCTGTGGTGTGACCAGGATGCCTTGCAGATCCAATCCAATGTGCCCAGCTGTCTGTCCCAGAACCAGATTTCCTTCCCTGACCAGAATCTTGACGGACCAGAATCCTGACGGTTCTATTTAAAAACATATCTAGTGCGTATCTTTAGATAGAACTGTGTCACTAGCATATGTACTGTCCATAGTCAATCCCTATCTTAAACCCATCCTATCTTGTGTTCAGAACCTGTGTTGTTAGACATATTTTTGAATTGTCTGAACTCTCCATCCAATCCCTCCTATCGTCCTCCTGTGCTAGTATTGTTAAAACTATCCTTGCGCTGATCTTTTCTCATCTGAAGAAGGCGGGACCACTGCAGGCAGTCATTCTGATCAAGTGGCTGTGTTCTTGCGTGGTATTCGTTTTGTTCATAGTCATCCTGTAGTGTAAGAAAACCTTTTTGTCATTTTAAAAGTGCATTCTTGTTTTCCATCCTTGCGCCTATCTCAAAAAAATGACCTTCACTAAAACGTCCATAGCTTCCTCTGTTTCTGTGTTAGAAACAAAATTCCAACTTCTGCTTGTAGCTAACATCTACAGCTTTAAATCGCATCTAAAACCGCAACCCAAATCCATACAGTTTTCCAGTTATCGCGATTATCGCACAGTAAAAAGTTTGCCACGAATTTCGTTTTTGGGAAATTCTGACACGTGTAAAAGAGCTATTGATTGCTCCCGACCTTAATTTTAAGATTTCAATTGTTTCTTGGTATTAAATCATTACTTGTGTTTGTGTGCAACTATCCGATAAGAATTTATAGCAGTTTCAGCAATTTTGACCATATTAGTGTTTGCCCAATCCATTCTCAAGATAACTTTAAAAGCCATTCAGACAGCTGGACAGTCAATTCCGTTTTCTCTTGTGTTTGCTGGGGGAAAGTGGGACTGTTATTTCGTTTTAATTCTGCCATTCCTGAATACCTGCTCCCTCCTCCTATCTCTTTACATTGCCCATTGTGGGGTTGAGGGCTGTGCAGGGGAACCGTTAACCACAGTGCTATTTTGATCTGAATACACACACACAAAAGTATTATTTGTGTGCTGAATTGTTTTGCTCACTATTACTCCTTGTGTATTAAAGAGATTATTCAGTGTTACATCACCCCATTGGTGATTATTGTGTACCCATGAAAACATAGTGTGATTAAATTGTAAATGCATAAATAAATATTTTTACTTTGCAAACCAGCCTGATTTCTGGTTCAGTGTGACTGGGGGGGTTCCAGGAGAGGGGCGTGATATGAGTGGTATATCGTTGAGAATAAAGACCTTTTAGACAAAAATAAATAAGGATTTCAGTTGTGCATTACACGCTAGGCGTTGACTTAAATCACTTAAAATCCCTGCTATCTACATATCTATTTGTCCTTTGACGATGTTCCAGGCCTATTACGCTCCCCTCATGCACATTCATCCCCCCTGCAATATCAATGGCAGTTCACATTTGTGGAGGTGCGCTCGCAAGGGGGCTGGGTGCATGGGAAAGCTCAAGATGCCGGATACCATGTACACTTCAAAGGGTTCTTTGCTTTGGGACCATTGGACGCATGGTCACCCCAGACCCAGTGTCTCCAGACTCCCCTTTGAAGACCCTGTCTCTGCAATCTGAATATCTCTGTGTTCTTTGACTATATTCCGGCCCTATTGCACTCCCCTCATCCACATCCATCCACTCTCCGCTCTAAATGGCAGTTCGCATCTGTAGACATGCGCTCGTAACAGGGCTGCACTGGTGGGATAGAGGATGTCAAACGTTGTCATAGAGGCCTGGTGGGTGTGAATAAACACGTCGGACATTCACATGCACACCCACTTGTGTAAGCCTTTATAAACACTGTGGAAGTTACCAGGAAAACATCTCTTAAATCGACAATGGATATCACCATCTATCCACTTTTTACATTACTTGCTGAATTGATTCATTTTTTCTTCTAAGTAACGGTTAGTCAACTATAACTATTGGTTTCTATAGTGTCAACGTTCTCTGCTCAGCCACTTTCTATTGCTTTGTACTCAATGTACACCCTAATCTCCATTTAATTTATTCAAATTGTCTTCACAATTATCAACTGTCCTATGTATTTTTATCTCTTGAATTAGCACATAACTTTACAGATTATTGTTTCCAAATGTGATCTTTGGTACTGCATGTTTTCAATGCGTGTTTGATTAAGGTGGCATTTTTTATAATCTAAATAAAACATGTAATATCAAAGCAATGTGATGTTTGATTTACTCACTGAGATACTTTTTATGATCTATTTAGGAATACACTAATAATTCAGTGCAATGGAAGTCTTTCCAAACAGTTACATTGTGCCCTTATAAAAATAGATACTTTTGTTAAATGTGTTAATTACCATGTCTGTCTTTATGTAGACCACAATGATGCAAGTACAGAACATTACTATGGAGGAAACCACATACACGTCCAACATCCAAAAGGTGAGGCCAGGTGACTTGCACATAAACCTATTTTACAGCTTTTGATATGGTTTAAATTATAATACTAATGTACATTTTCTATTGAACACTGATATGAATATATTCATTGATTAAAGGACCGAGATTCTACATCAACCACTATTCCAGAGTCAACAGCAACCTCGCTCACCTTTCAAGTATCTTTTTTATACTAATCCTTCAAATGCGACTACACAAAATATGTATATGATCAACTAATAACACATTGATTATTGTTATGTATAATGTTAGCTTTTGATACAACGTGGCATGTAGGCTTGTATGTCAATACCAACCATCTTTTGCATGTAATTTCTTTTTATTTTTATTTTGCTTTGACATCCTTATTATTCCAATTACATTGACATAGGTGTGTGCTGGAACATGTGAGGGGTCAGTAATGTGAGACTCACATCAGGGTTTCGTTTTCTCAGGATTTGTCATGTTCTTATACACAGATTTATAAAATAAATCCTAACTAACCTAGCTCTACCAGGGTATTCCCTGCCTCTTCTAAGATCTATGGGAAATCCTCTGAGCATTTTAAAAACTACCCCTCAATCTAAAAAACATCAACATCCAAAGCAACATGAAAACAACATAAATACAATGTTACCAAACACCCATTGTCTTGCATAACTTCTAGTAGTCCTGTGAAGATCTTGCTCACCCAGGAAAGTCCCAAAGTCAATGTCCTCCAAGGAACAGAATGTCTTAACCAAAGTCTTGAAAATGTTCCAGAGAAACAAAAGTTCAAACAAATAAATATCCTCCGGAAAACGTCTCTTCTTTGCTCGATGAAAAGTTCCTCCTTTTACAGTTCCACAAAGAAAATAATAGCACCAATAGAGTTTCACTGTATGACTTCCTTCCAGGAAAGAACAGGTAACGTTGAAGACATAAATACCACTTCTGCTTGTATCAACTTCTTTACTTTCAACTTCTACAGAGTATTTTATACACAGTTTGTAGGATGCTTCTGCTGCTTAAGGGTTGCTATCTCTTCAACAATGGCCTTCTACTTTACAACTGTGGGAGGAGGCTCCCCTGCCCACAGTTGGCTTCAGCTTCTACTTCTGACAAGAATATTGATGACCACAGTTCTACTGCTACTGCTACAACTTCAACTTCAATCTTAGGCAACTTCAACCAGCCCTCTTCTACCTCTTCTTTCTATTGTATGGCAAGGAAGGGCAACCTCTTTGCCTGCCTTGCAACTGCCACAAAATATGCTTCTAGACTTTGGACCACTTCTTCTCCTTTCAAATAGTCCCAGCCATGCAGATTTAAAAACAGTTTCTTTTAACAAGTATCCAACTCCCTTCCCCAGCTTCATATGCACCTTTCCTCCAATGTTACCCCAAAGCTGTTATGCCACTCTTCCTGCTTTAGATGATCTTGTCACATTTAATTTAAAGAACTCTTGGTTAATAACAACTTCAACAACTTTAGAACACTGCTGTATAGTTCTTAATTGAGCAGTATTCACTTTTATAGAGGTCACTCTATGGGCTTGGGTAATTCTTGTTCTGGCAGCTTCAACCACTTCTACGACTTCTGCTTCAGCTTCTAATATGTTGGAAAATGTGGACCTCTTACTTAAAATGAAATTAGGCACACACGATTTTGTTTCACTCATAAACTGCCACTTCAAAGGGAAGACGGGGAAGACGTGTTTCCACCTTTTGGTCAGCGTTCAGCTTCCAAGGTATTGGGAAACATTGTCTCACACTCAGTCTCTTTGAGCGGTGCTTGGAACAGTTCGGGCAAGTCAATTATACTTCAACAAAGCAACCAGCAACAATCTCTATGTTAACAAGAGCCATGCAACCGTTCAGCAACAAAGTCATTCTGATATTAGGGAAAGGAAAGGCTTTCACTATGTGCAGATATTTTATATAAGCATGTGTTACATTTCCCTCCTCAGAAAGACTTCCTACTTCTGTTATTTACCTCTACTTACTAACATAAATGCGCAAGTGCAATTAAAGCTCGCTACAGTACCAGCAAGGTAATTCTGTTGTTCAGGAGTATGGAGCTTCTTTTCAGACTCTAAATTACAATGGCTGTGGGCTGCTGCTGATTCCTGGCTTAAATAATTCTCCTACTTCTGCTGTGGGCACTCTTGGGGTACACACCCCTCTGCTGCAAGGGTGTCTCCGATATGGCCTCATCAAGGGACAGCCTCCCAGTCTCCAGTTTTCCTCAGCTTGCTGCTGCACACGGGCCTTGAGAGAATGCACGACTTCAGCTCTGCATTCACAGCCATGCAGTGCACCTGGAAAGACTGTTGCTTCCAGTCCCTTCCAATGCAAGTGTTTGTGAGCACAGAACCAACTCAGAGCCTGCAGGTGAAATCTGCACCTTCTCTGCCCCGGCGTCCCTTTTGTGGTCACACTTCCTTGTGATTTGCATGGTTTGTGCTCAGCTTCTTCTGCTTCTGCTTCTGCTAATGTCGACCTTTCAGCTCCTGTCCCATCTTTTTTCTGTTGATCCTCTTTGCTGCAGCCTTTTATGCCCCTCAGGTGGGCTAATTGATTTCCGGTACAAGCCCTTAGGCTTGATTGCCTGAGCTGGCCCAGAGCCATTTGGCTTGCCTGCCTGATCTGGACTTCTGTATGCCTTTTCAGCCTTATTCTTCTTCACAGTCCCTGAGGGATTCTGGGACCTGTAGTCTTTGGGACTGGGAAAAGTCAATTTCTCTAATTCTTCAGAGTGGCAAAAGGCCATAAAAAGGGTAGAATCATGAGCAAAGTTAAAAAGGGTTCCTCCCAGTCTTCCTCGTCTGCTTCCCTCCATGTGATCCTCCAACAGTACACCACCCCCAGGGGCGGAGTCAGAGAGTGCATGCCTTCCCCTGGCCACATGAGAAGAGTCCAAGACCAGGGGAATCCTATTACATTCTCCACAAACATCAACAACATACTATTCTTCTACTGCAACCAGTCTGGAGGATGAGGTATGTGAACTGCGAATGTATTGAATTATATTAATAGTTCTTGATTAACAATATCTTGTTTACATTTAAGATACGTTTTATTGTATTGATAAATTGCAATACTGTGAGCAAATAGCAAAGCATTCAATCAACATCTTTGATGTATTTATCACAGAAACACGTGCAACAATTAAAGTAAACCCTCAAAAAAAGGTACTTTGTTATTGAATAACATGGACCCTTTTCACTATATAAATGGTGTATGTTTTTGTTCATAAACTTTAGCAGCATAGTGAAAAATGTAGTTGATTAAAAAAACATTACAACGCATTATACATTAAGGGGGTACAATGTAATCACTATATTTTGCAGGCTGATCTCACAACAACTCCCTGCGCCATCTCAGAAGGTTATCAGGTACAATTTCAAATATGTCTTTTTAAAATGTTACATGTACACAGTGTTTGACTTTATCTTAATAATAATGTAAAAATTGTAATCTGCCGATTAACCGTTAACCATATCTTTTTTCTAAGTTTAACTGATATTGTAAGGTTGACAATAATGAAATCAACTTTATGAAGATGTAGTATGTGAGATCAAAGATTTCAACATCAAATCGTTTAACAATTGAACCCTTTTCATTGAAATCGTTATGTACGAAGAATGTACTACTGAAGCGGTCGAAATTGAAAAGACACATGGACCAGGAGTATACATAAAATATTGTAAAACATCAGTTATCATCCATTTTACATTTCATGTAATATTTTATGTTTTAATGCTTTCCATAGGGAAATTTGGTTATATTGGTATATATGTATATATGATTTTTGAAGTGGAAGAGCACATTTCATGGTTTATACATTTTCAAAATGCTGTTTTTCAGCTTGGTCTTGTGGTCAGCAAAATCAAAACTGACTGTTTCCAGGCAAATTAGGAAAACATAGGGGAATAACAAACAGGTTTTTTAAAAATAAGTTGTTTAGAAGTTATTTTATTGATATTATATTTTGAGGTTATAATTCATATAGTCTGTATGTGTGCTATAAACTAAGCATGCTTTTTTTCAGCGATTAGAGGCCTAGGAAGAAGAGGAACATAAAGACTCAGACAATAAGACAAACTAATGATGTTGCTTGCTGTCATGTCCTCGGACTCACCCGATCACGATCACACGGTGTGCAGGCGGCAGAGCGAAGTGCGGACCCTTCCCGTGGCCGCCTCCGCTCGGCTTTTGGGAAGACGCTGCGCTCTGGGACATCCCTGCCGCTGCTTTCCATGCCTGCCTTGGGGCTTGCCCTGGCGATTGCAGGTGCGGAGGGGGTGCCATTCCACATTGCAGTCCTCCGCTCGGCACAGCATGTCACAAAAAGGGGTCACGTGACATAATCAGACGCCTCAGGAAGCTGGCGTCAGATGAACCAGGTGGTCACGTGATCAAGGGAACGATCATGTGACCAGAAAATCGTCTGCAATTGGCCAGCAGACCAGGAAGACTGCAATAAAAGGGGATTAGCCCTTTCATGCATTGCTTCTCAGCTGGTTAGACGCCGTTTAGTGATTCCTGCATTCTGTACTTCATGGTTTTCGACCCTTTGGATTTTGAACCTCGTTTTTTCTTCTGGATTGCTCTTAGTTTTTGACACCTGGATTATTACTGGACTGCGTACCTTGTTTACTTGGACTTTGGACTGATTCTTGGATTGTTTATGGATTAACCTTTGGACTTGGTGTATGGTAAACCTCTCAGCTGTATTGTTCAAGACTCTTGAAACTGTTTCAAGTAGTGCCTACCTTCTATCAAGACCCACTCCTCTCCACCAAGATTCCATGGTCCCATCTTTCCTTCTGCATCACCCACCTGACCCCAGGGGGAAACAGTTAGGTGCAAAGCATTCATCAGTCATCCCAAGGGTAGGTGCCTTTACCTTATACCTGTTGATGCTTGTTGTGAATACCTTGTAGCCACTAGCTAACCTGGTATTTTCTTTGCAGCCACCTGGGACCTGGTGTTTCCTGTTTACCCCCACCTGTGGCTCCAATAACCAGTCAGCAAGTATGTCATGCTCCTCTCTGACTGATGCTTAGGGACAGAGGTATACTAATCCACGTGGACCTCAGAGCTTGACAGACTGAGAAGCCCTCTCACCACTGGGTTATGGATACCTCCGCCGGGGACCTGGTGGCTGCCCTTGTACAAGCAATCACGGTCTTAAGGGCTGATATGACGGCCGCTACTATGGCTATTCATCAGCAGTTAGATGCCATACAAAGTGAAAGACACACCTTGCCACCCGATGAGGAGTTTGGGGATGTGCCCGCACAGGCTGCACCTCCTGCAGGGGGAGTGGCACCAGCCCCAGTCTATGTCCCCACTCCGTTTCCCTTGGCAGCCCCTGAGAAATTCCAGGGTGACCCACGCAAATTTCGCACTTTCTTGAATCAGTGTAAACTACACTTCTTATGTCAGCCACAGGCATTCCCTGATTCTACCACTAAGGCAGCCTTCACTCTATCTCATTTAAGCGGCATTGCCGCTACGTGGGCTAATCCCTTGTTGGAAAACGATAGCCCCGTTTTGTACGATTTTGATAGGTTGGTGGCAGAAATTACCAAGGTTTTTGACACACGACATAAAGCACAAACTCGGGACCTAGAATTTCTAGACTTGACCCAAGGGAAAACCACCTTGATAAAATACATAACCCGCTTCAACCAATTGTCTGTCGAAACTGCCTGGCCAGAAGAGAAAAAAGCAGTTGCATTGTATAAAGGTCTTAGCGAACGTATGAAGGATGCCCTGTCCGTTGTACTTACATTGCCCACCCAATACCCTGAATTGGTGGACTTGGCCCTTCAAGTCGATGCCCGATATAATGAGAGAAACACTGAATTTAAAAGAACAAACCCCGTATTTTCCTTGGGCTCGTCCTCCACAGAGCAAACTAGCGAACCCATGCAAATAGGGGGGATACGCAGTCCTATATCGCCCACAGAAAGAGAACAAAGCAGACAGGCCAATGCTTGTTTTTACTGCGGAATCTCAGGTCATTTTGTCAAGGAATGCCCCTGAAGACCCAAATAAAGACCAACAGGTTTTCCGAAGGCTTGTCCATAGATCAGGGGCACGGACGAGCCTATCAGTACAACCGTACATACCCCCTTCATTGCTGGATCCAACCCGGCCCTTGTTCCTCCCGGCTCTTTTGTTCTCCGCTGACAATGTCAAACACCAGGTACACTTGGTCATCGATTTAGGGGCGACAGGCAACTATGTTGACAGTACTTTGGCTGCTTCCCTGAACCTCCCATTACATAATAAGAAACACCCAGAGCCTGTACAAGCGGTAGATGGTTCTCCACTGATTTCGGGTCCTATCAGATAACAGACAGCCCCAGTAACTCTCGTAGTACAGGACACACACCAGGAAATCCTTAGCTTTGAGTTGATAACTACTCCTCAATATGGTATTATCCTTGGCATCCCCTGGCTACGCACACATAGCCCGGTCATTAATTGGTCCTTGGGTGCCATCTCCTTCGAATCTTTGTTCTGTCAGGAACATTGTATGGTACCCCCAGAACCGGTGACGACACCGGCACAAGCTCTTTCGGCATTAGCTCGCTTGTCGATACAGGAACCTCAGCAAATGGAGGTTGACACCCCTGGACATGTGGTCGGCCTTGTTTCGGCCCAGATACCCTCGCAATATCATGACTTTTTGGTAGTATTTGACAAAAAATCCTCTGAACACTTACCCCTGCATCGTCCATACGATTGCCCCATAGATCTGGAACCAGGGGCTCCCGTACCACGCGGGCGCATCTATTCTCTTTCAGCATCTGAAGATCTGATTCTTAAAGGGTACATACAACATTCCTTACATTTAGGCCACATTAGACCTTCACAGTCCCCTGCAGCCAGGCCTATCTTCTTGGTACCCAAGAGGGAAGGCGATCTTTGCCCCTGTATTGACTACCGTCGTCTCAACAACATTACGATCAAGAATCGATACCCCATACCGCTCATCAGACCGCTGCTGGATCGTCTCACACATGCTACTATCTTCACCAAGCTCGATCTACGAGAGGCGTACAATCTTATAGGCATCCGAAAAGGGGATGAATGGAAGACAGCTTTTTGTACTAAATACGACCTCTTCGAATATACCGCCATACCCTTTGGGCTCTGTAATGTACCTGCAACCTTTCAAAGATTCATGAACGAAATTTTCCATGATATCATAGATAATTACGTGGTGGTATATTTAGATGATATTTGGTGTTTTCTCAATCACAACAAGAATACGTCACTCATGTACGAGAGGTATTGAGCCAGCTGCGCACTCACTCCCTTTACGCTAAACGTGAAAAATGCTTGTTTCACGCCAAGGAAGTCGACTTCCTGGGTTTCCACATCACCCCCGGTGGTCTGGCTATGAATTCAACCAAGATCCGTGCAGTCGCAGACTGGCCCGTTCCACAAACTGTCAAGGAAGTGCAGTCGTTCCTTGGCTTTGCTAATTTCTACAGGCGTTTTATTGCAGGGTTTTCGGCCCTGGCTGCCTCATTAACTCAACTGACAAGTCCTCGTATCCCGTTTGTTTGGTCCTCTTCTCAACAAAATGCTTTCTCAGCTCTTAAGACAGCTTTCACCACAGCCCCTATCCTACAGCATCCTAATCCAGACCTCCCCTTTATTCTTGAAGCCGATGCCTCCTCCTATGCTTTGGGAGCTGTCTTGTCTCAATCATGTCCATCCACGGGCCTCTTACATCCAGTCGCCTTTCATTCCCGGAAGTTCACACCAGCTGAAGCCCATTACACGGTCACATAGAAAGAACTCCTCTCAATTAAAGATGACTTCCAGGTTTGGCTTCACCATCTACTTGGGGCAAAACATCAGGTCACGGTCTATACTGATCACCGCAACCTTGAGGATTTGGCCACATTTAAGTGCACTATTAGCCGGCAAGTCTGCTGGCATTTGTTTTTTACAGCTTATGATTTCATCATTAAACACCGACCGGGCATAGCACATGGCAAAGCTGACGCTCTCTCCCGTATCCCTGGGGGTGCTTCTTTACCTGTCTTTCCGGAAACGCTTTTAGAGAGCAAACATGTTATATGTCCGTGCACACCGTCAAAAGATTTATTGACCTTAATTCGACAATGGGCGTGTTACATCCAGAACAACTGCGCGAGTCGGAGATAGAAATGCATGAAGGCCTACCATATATACAGGGGAGATTATACTTACCCAAAGACACACGCTCAATAGCATTAGAATGGTCTCATGATGCCCTCATAAACGGTCATCCCGGCCAAAAGCGCAGACTGTCCTTGCTCCAATGTTGGTGTTGGTGGCCCTCCATGAATAGGGACACAGTGGCGTATGTGGCTTCTTGTTCTGTGTGTGCTCAATGCAAAAACAGAAAGGGTCGTCCTCTAGGGCTACTACAGCCATTACCTCTTCCATTGAAGCCATGGCATACTGTCACTATGGATTTCGTCACCGATTTACCTAAAACAAATGGGTTTGATACTATTTAGGTAGTGGTCAATTCCTTCACGAAAATGGCCCGGGTTTGTCCCCTGCACGGCATACCTACAGCACCTGCCCTGGCTGACCTCTTCTTCCGTCACCTCTTTTGTCTCTTCGGATTACCTACTATTGTCATTTCCGATAGGGGCTCCCAGTTTACTTCCCGATTTTGGCAGTCCCTTACAAAACAATTAGGCATAGACACACGTTTCTCGTCCTCCTACCATCCCGGGACTGACGGGCAGACAGAATGTGTCAATCAGACCATGGAACAGTATCTCCGCTGTCTCTCTTTACAACATCAACAATCTTGGCACAAACTCTTGCATTTAGCTGAATTCGCTTACAATCATGCACCCCACTAATCCACAGGTTACTCACCTTTCTATTCATTGTACGGTCAACACCCTCGTATATATCCCATTCCAGATGTACCACCTCTACTTCTGTTTCTTCATGTGTACAGAGCCTCAAAGACATCCATGACCAAACTACATTACATCTCCGGGAATCACAGATTTCTATGTGTCACGTCGCTGATAAGAAACGTACAGCGGCTTCCACTTATGCAGTCGGGGACAGGGTATGGCTTTCCACCAGACATCTACCTATATCGGGTTGCCGTAAACTACTTCCTCGCTTTGTAGGGCCGTATCGAATCACCAAAGTCATCAACCCAGTAGCCTACAGAGTATCCTTGCCACCCACTTGGCGCATACACCCCGTGTTCCATACTTCCCTTCTCAAACCGTGTCCACTCTCCACTAGTATCGTTCTTCCACCTTCCTCTATAATGAAAGTTACCTCTGAGGAATACAAGGTCAATGACATTCTTGGGTCCCGAATCACAAAGGGTCGCCTCTACTATCTAGTGGACTGGTTGGGTTACGGCCCAGAGGAAAGATCTTGGGAGCCTGCCGATCAGATTCACGCCCTGTTGCTAGTCGCCCGGTTTCATAGGAACAACCCTCATTGCCCACGAGGATGTGTGCCCTTGATGGGGGGCTCTGTCATGCCCTAGGACTCACCCAATCACGATCACACGGTGTGCAGGCAGCAGAGCGAAGTGCGGACCCTTCCCGCGGCCGCCTCCGCTCGGCTTTTGGGAAGCCACTGCGCTCCGGGACATCGCTGGCGCCGCTTTCCACGCCTGCCTTGGGGCTTGCCCTGGCGATTGCAGGAACGGACGGGGTGCCATTCCACGTTGCGGTCCTCCACTCGGCACAGCATGTCACAAAGGAGGGTCACGTGACATGATCAGATGCCTCCAGGAAGCTGGCGTCAGATGAACCAGGTGGTCACGTGATCAAGGGAACGATCACGTGACCAGAAAATTGTCTGCAATTGGCCAGCAGACCAGGAAGACTGCAATAAAAGGGGATTAGCCCTTTCATGCATTGCTTCTCAGCTGGTTAGACAGCATTTAGCAATTCCTGCACTCTGTACTTCATGGTTTTCGACGCTTTGGATTTTGAACCTCGTTTTTTCTTCTGGATTGCTCTTGGTTTTTGACACCTGGATTATTACTGGACTGCGTACCTTGTTTACTTGGTCTTTGGACTGATTCTTGGATTGTTTATGGATTAACCTTTGGACTTGATGTATGGTAAACCTCTCAGCTGTATTGTTCAAGACTCTTGGAACTTTTTTAAGTACTGCCTACCTTTTATCAAGACCCACTCCTCTCCACCCAGATTCCGTGGTCCCATCCTTCCTTCTGCATCACCCTCCTGACCCCAGGGGGAAACAGTTATCCCATTCATCAGTCATCCCAAGGGTAGGTGCCTTTACATTATACCTGTTGATGCTTGTTGTGAATACCTTGTAGCCACTAGCTAACCTGGTATTTTCTTTGCAGCCACCTGGGACCTGGTGTTTCTTGTTTACCCCCACCTGTGGCTCCAATAACCGGTCAGCGAGTATTTCATGCTCCTCTCTGACTGGTGCTTGGGGATGGAGGTATACTAATCCACGTGGACCTCAGAGCTTGACACTTGCCAAACCAATGTCACTTTGGTGTAGTTACATTTTGAGGCTCGGCATGGTCCTCCCAAGATTCAGAGTCATAATGCAGATGTCTAGTGGCTGGAATGGAATATCACCAGCGACACATGGAAAGTAACCATGGATCATTGTTACAGCACACATCACCCAGAAGAGACAGACAACACAGAAGAAATTTCATAATTGGTTGGAGACCTGCTCATTCAATCCACACGCTCTAAGAAATATCAGTCTAAGAAGGACACAATGCTCCCTGTTTCCCCAATAAATGCGAAAACCCAGAAATATCGCCCACAGAAATAACGGAAGCATCTTCACAACTGATAGACGATTGTCCTCATGATCTGGACATCACTTTTCCTAGTGTGGAGGACTTGTCCTCTGCCATGGAATTGCAAACCACTGTACTGCAGGAGGATTGGTTATCTAGGGAGCCAAAACACATTACATTAGACTGCTGACTGATGGAGTTTATTAAAATGATAAAATGTGATCATACATTATGTAAGAGGATTTGGTGAAGTTTACTGGTGTAGGAAAAGGCTCCAACCTGAAGATCAAGGGTAGCTGTGTAAACCATCATAACACATTTTCATGGTCATCTCAACCTATACTTGGAAAAGTGTCTGCTGGAAATTTACTTTGTTCATCTGCTTTGCTGTTTAGCAGATTAACGTTCAGTAAAATTTCAAGTTTCTGTAAATTTGTGGGACTTGAGTTCCTTGCTAAAACCCAATACCTCAAATATCAGAAGAATATTTCTCGTTCCCTGCTATTAGCCAGGCCTGGACACTCAAACATCTATCAATGGACAATGCTCCCCCTGGCAAAAGGCTCAGGCTTGCTGGTGTTGGACAGCGTGACAGTCCTGATTTTTCTGCTAAATACTACACTTACCACTTCCACAACATGGAGGGCAAAACAATAGTGAGTTCAGTTGTTTTGCAAGTATCTGAATGTACATCTTCTGTTGCCATGGAAAAATATGGTTTAATTAAATCCATTGAACCTCTGCAATCCAGAGTAATGCAAATAGACCTGATAGCCACTGACGAGCATGAAGGAATAGCAAAGGCCAAGATGCACATAAAGCATCACTATGATAAATGGCGCGTCACAAAATCAATATATTAAAACATGGCTGCTGCTGGTGAAAAAAAGGCTACAGAAAACATTTTTAATTGGTCACAGTCCATCAGCAACCATCGTTGGTGGAGCTCAAAAACTTGTGATGGATCTGTAGATAATCTGCTTGAAAAATGACCTTCAATGCTGCACCATATTTCAAACATGCACTCTTGGGAAGAAAATGAACATTTCCATGAATGTGCACATGGACCATTGAGCATAAGAAAAGGTGGTTGGTGCCAGGCTCTCCTCCTCACACAGCACTTGAGAAGATTGTGTATGACAAAACACGTTCACGAGACATGAGGGAACTCACCGAATTCTGGCACACTGGAGAGTTGAAGGTGTTCCATAATATGTGGCTAAAGTAGACGCCTAAAAGGTTGCATTTTGGCATAGATGGTATGAAGTACAGAACAAGACTGACTGTACTTGCACACAACAAGAACATTGGTAGGGAACAAGCAACAACTGCAGTATCTTTCTGGATGCTTTGTTACAACAAGGAGTTTACCCAAAGAAGCAAACAGCGGGTGGCAAAGCCAATATTCCAGCAGATGGATTTTGAATTTGTTAAATATCTGACATTGAATGTGCTGGCCATGCAAACGCATGGCATTGCTCCAGATGTTGTTGCCAGGGCCCAGACAATGCACAGAACATTGCAAAAGAGGTTTGTCCTCCCAAATCTGAACTTGTTCAAAGGTTGATTTCAAGATTGAAATGATGTGTGGCTGTCTTCACAATTTGTAACAAAGCCACTTCAAGCATTTGCACAATGTTTGGAACGGTTTTGATTGTACAAAATATTGAATAGAATGTGACCTGCAATGTGATTGTTCAATCATTTATTTGTAATAAAGAAAGTGTTACATAATCTTATTAGATAGGCATTAATTGTTGTATTTTTCTTAGCCATTTTCTATTTATTTCCCTCGATATCATTGATTTATATTACAACAATAAATGTCCATATGATTTTTTAACTATGTGACTTTCTTTCAAAATCATTGAAAGGTCTTTCTGGATAAAATTTCTAGATACATATGCCTTTTTATTCTCAAACAATTTGTAAATAGTCTCTGCAAATTCTTAATTATAAGAAATAGAACATCCACAGAAAGTAATGCAATCACATACTTGAATATTTTAAATCCAACAGATGCAAGATAAACTATTTAAATTGTTAGAATATATCTTGCACTCTGCACATGGATTGACGGAACTTTGTTAATTGTGTTCCACACAGAGTTGCAGTGGCTTGCTAGTCAAGGAGAAAATTTTGCAACGGCCACTCAGGCTAATGATCCAGTGTTCATGATTTATACCTCTATATCATTAAGCCTATTTTACATACAGAACACCATATGGTGTTCTTCCATTGAAACAAATCCTTGATGCCCCTTCGTCCGACGATTACTTACAATAAAATATCATACCGATGTTACCATATGTTAACTCCCTTCCCTGGCACACAACCCCTTTCATTTGCCCACTTTGCCCATTAAGTAATTGTTTGTAAATATCCCCCTTCCATTTCCCTGGTTATCAGGTATATGCCAGATCACATGTATTTGTCAGTAATGTTATACAAGACACAAGAAGACGTTGCAGTCAGGCAGTTGATGGTAATTGTAGCTATGGGGACTGCTCATGGACAACAGAGTGAAAGACCAGAGTGGACATGACAATTTGTAGACATATTGCACTTTCTTGATGGTTTGCTGCATATTTGAAATCATGGAAGCAAAGGTAACTGCGTGGGGTGTCATCCATGGATATTGTGATGGAGAGGGAGTGAGTCTTGCCAATAATATGTATTGTGCTGTGCACGAAGCAGAGGAGCTTTCCTTTGAAAGACTGGGGACCTGATTCATGGAATTGTTTGCACGGTGCAATGTGTCTTTGCACTGTCAAGAAACACCTTGATTCACAGAGCACTGCAAAGTGTATTTTTTCAGAGCAAAGTGACTTTGCACTGACGTGCATGTGTTCCCTAAAATGAAGCAAATACGTGGTCCGCTGTGAGCACAGAATACAGGGTCTCATAGTTATTTGTCCTTGAATAAACCGTACTACCATTTTGAAGCACACATCATGTCGAATAGCCACAAAAAATGTATAGGATTCACTATATTGAAAGCAGACATAGTGAAGTTACATTTGTATTACTGAGATCTGTCTTTTGAAGCAGTTGGTCATCCATCACGTAGAGAGAATGGAAACTCAAGACATAATGTAAGGATAGATTTAAATAATATTTAGCCGAGTGAAGTTGGCCTGTGTTCTGTAAGCTACATGATTAATGATGTGATGGATGAATGTTCAATTTGATGCAAAGAATAGACAGTGTACATGTTAATTGTAATGGACATTTTTTGTTAACATATTTATATACTGTGTATATTCTATTTTAAACTGGATACTGAAATATATTTTTGCATTCTAGATTTTACTTAGTCATATTTTACCGATGTGCGCCTGCCATGGGTTCAATCTTCCAGTTGAAGGCTCCTTCAACTGTAATTGGACAATAATCGTCAACAGCACTTCTGTGATAGCCATTATCTGTGACGATCGCCCCACACCATTCTACCCTTTCGCATTTGCAGTAATAAGGAGCAATATGGGAGCCTAGAGGATCTGAACACGTGCAGATGTGAAAGTGTTGCATTTGAAAGTGAAACCACTCTTTTCTTCTCACTAACTGAACACCACGTGCCTCGATGAAACATTGGTGATGGAAAATAAGAACTTTCTCAAAAGAATTCAAAGACTGGGATTAATCGATTGGTGAATGGAATCAGCATTATAAGATCACCATTTACAGTTATACAAAAAATGCGAACCATACAATGGTTTCTAGCTATAACCTCCATTGGTAAAAGTTATCAATGTTTTTGTTGACATAACCTCCTCTTATGAGCATTATGTCAAAATAAGAGTACTTGTTGCATTCCCAACTATTGCTGTTTTCTTCTAAATATACATTTTTATATCCTCTTTGTGAATAGAAACAAAACCTTTGTGTTTTGTGCAAATGTGTGTTTATGTTCCTGGTTCTGTGTTAGCTAATGTTATGACATGGGTGATGACACTGGCCCTCATTACGACCCTGGCGGATTTTTTCCGCCATCGGCGGACTTTTCCGCCATGGCGCAAAGTCCCTTTACGCCATGGCGGATGGCGGACTTACCGCCCCATTCCGAGGTCGGCGGGGCGGTAAGTCCCCATTGACCCATTTACCCTTCCCCATTCCCATTTCGGCCCCATAGGGTATAATGGGAGTGGGGAAGGAGTTAATTACGCCACCGTAAATTACGGTGGCGTAATTAACACCAAGGTCCCAGAGCGCCATGGATTTTTCCGCCCGCAAAAAGCGGGCGGAAAAATGACCATGGCGCTCCGGGAACTCGTAGTTGGCGGTAAGGGGTCGGCGCAGCTAACGCTGGCGCAGACCCCTTAGCGCCAGGGTCGTAATGAGGGCCACTGTACGTTTGGCTACGTTGCCCACAAACAAAATTAAAATAGGTGTAGCAGCTTTGGTGGCAGGTGATCTGAATTACTGCTGCAAGAGCACTTGAACTATGGATCATCAGATATGATTAGCACAAGATGGTGGTACCCAACCGATCATTTTCACATGTGCAAAAGTGTGAAAACGAAGGTAAAATGCATAGGATTTTATTTTAAGATCGATCGATGTATGCACAAAAATACATGGCCGGTTGATCCGGCCAACAACATTTCTGAGCGAACTACCTCTTTAAATTTGTTGAAGGATTTTTTTGTGGCTCTGTTTAATTGTCATGTGAGAAGGCACAGATTTGGTAGCTAACTGGAGCCATGTGGGGGATTACCGAATCACATGCGGTCAGCATAACTCCAATGAACTAAACATGCACCTTATCAGAAGCTTTGTGAGATACAATGGTAGTCCATTGATCAATTTCCCTATCACTGAGGCTTGCTTCCACCCCCGACTGGAGACAGCAAAGAGGGATGTTAAAAATTGTATTTCAACCCGGCCCACTCTCCTTCTTTAAATGTTGCAGGTTGGTGTCTGTGACACTGAATAACTGGTGTAATTTTTGTGATAACTCTGGCGGAGATGGAGATGAGCAATTACTGAAAAGCTGGAGGCATAGACAGGATAGGGCCTGAGTGAGAAAGGACCACCCAAAATCTTAAAATGCCCAGTCATCAGCGTTGTGTGGGCGCAGATGTTAATGTCAATGCGGTGGGCCCAACTACATTAGCTTCAGAGCCCGCTTGTTAGACATTCCTGTCCTGTGAGAAAAGCCCCCATGAACTTGAGGGCACCCATGCCTAGAGCCGACCATGCAGCCTTGTTGGGGAAAGGATTCAAACCTAGGGCCAGCAGTATGAACACAGTTCTCACACTCAACGCTTAATTTACCAAAATAATCTGTTTATCTTAGATGAATCAATATTTTAGTTATGTCTCCTGCACTTTCTAATGTCCTGTCAACGCTAATGACTGATGAATATATTTAAATGTGACTGGTTAATTTCGAATTTATTTATAAAGCACCACCCTTAGTGTAGCATTAGCAAATATTTGGATTATTTTTTAGAAACCCACAAAAAAGGATTTTACAGACTCATGTTTGCATCAAACTCCAATAATATTTCCCGTTGGGAAGCTGTGCTCTTCCAAAATGCAATATGTGTGCATGAGGGGCGTGGAGGTGGGTGGAGGGAATAGAAAGCGAGGAGTGAGGAGAAGGGGGAGTGAGAGAAGGAGAGAAAGAGGGGTGGAATACGGAAATCAAAAGGCAGATGAATGAGGCAGACAAAAAGTGGTCTTTTTATTTGGTTATGCGTTCAATAAAAATGGTTTTGAAGAAAAATGAAAAATGTGTGTGTGTGAGAGAGAGAGGGAGAAAGGGGGAGAGAGGATGAGTGATGGACGGTGAACGTGAGAGACGCAAGGGGCACAGAGGGTTGTGTTTGGGTGAGAATTACTGAACAGAATACCAATATATGGGCACCCCTTTTTCTTGGAAGCATCATACTCAAGAAATGACATGATGCACGGACCAGTTCCAAAGTATAATCAATGAAGGGACAGATGCTTTAGCTGCTCTGAAAGCAGGCCGAGGAGCCCTGTCTCTGTACTGCCACTGGGGGGCGCTGCTGCCTATGAGCAGAACCAGGGATGGCTCCACTGAAGACACCCTTCCGCTTCTCCCAGGAGCTGCAATAGGTGACTCTGGAATTTGCAGAAGGCACTCTCTTCAATGGGAAAGGACCATTGCGTTACTTTTATCTTGTGGCCAGTGACCAGCTGACGGGGCAGGAGATGCCGTACAAGGGGAGCAAGAACATTACTCACCACATGGTAAGGAAAGCAGGTCAGGGCAGCTGGATCCAGAGTAGGCACGTGCAACCGGCATGGGAGGCTCTGGCCGGCGCCTCCTCTTTGTTAAATAGTGAGCAATGCTGGAGGAATGACCAGTTGGCACCGGTAAAGGGGATTTTAGGGAGCAAGTAGTTTACGTCAGCAAGACATCACTGTAAACTACAGATGGGGGATCCCGTTTTTTGTCATGATCACAAGGCGACACCAAGGTGGGAAGTGAGGCCACACAAAAAGCAAGCAGGCGCGTGTGTAAAAGAAACTTCCTAAAGGCGCCTCCTTGTGGGACGAGCCAGCGCATGGCTGTGAAGCGCGCAGTGTGGGCTGCAGCCTGGATTAGCTGGGGCTGTCACCGCCTCAAGCAGTGGGCTGGCTGCTTCTGTGGCACGCAGCCCTGCTGCTGCTGCATGCCATGCTGTCCCGCTTGAAGCTGAGTGTTAGCACCCTTGCTTGTGCCCCAGGCGCTGGATTTTACATCCAAAATTCACCATAAATCTGGATGAATGAATCTAGCGCTGCAGGTCCTCACAAGAACAAAGGGGCGGAATGAATGAGAAGAGGCTGCGCTGCCAGCAAAGACAGCACGCAGGATACAGACCTGTGCACATAGTCTTAACAAAAGCACCAGTGGAAGCCGGAGTCACGCACCACAACAATGTCTACAGTGAAAGAAATAGCCACACATATGTAACAAAGAATACACACGACCACTCCCTGTATCCCTCCAGGTGTCACAAAAAGTACATTCAGATCAATCTTGGTTAACGGTTTGGGAGTGCTGACCAAAGGAAGCTGATATTCGGAAGACTTATTGATGCTGTAAAGTGAGAAGTCTATCCCTCATAAATAGAGATACATGTGGAAAGCCATTGCCGAGCTCTGCCACAGAAATGTAAGGGGCCTGGCTTACGTGGTCACTGAAATCCTCTTATAACGGAAAGTGAAATGACCCTCCCAAACCAATCCTCCACCCAAGCAGCCCGGCTCCCCCTCTTCCCACTGACCCCTAGAGGTCGACTCAGGGTCGCCAAGACCCTCGATGAAGCTTACATTTAAACCGTGCAAGCTGCGCTGCTGGCCTGTTTTGAATGTAGCCACGCCCCTGTCCCTGATTCAGTGTTATGATTGGAGGATGCCCAGGGGCCACAATGGATTGGCCAGGGAATGCAAGCTACCAGCCAGGGGTCGCGTCTGAGACTCCTGGCGACACCCAAATGATGTCCATGGTTTTGAGCCATTCTGCTTCCAGCCCACTAAATAGTCCTCAGATGGAAAGCAATTGTGCAGGGTGACAGTATCCATGCACTCTTTCTTCCGGCATGGTGGGGTGGAAGTGCTTCTTCAAGTTTCCTTGCACAAAATCGCTTCATCCTCCTTCTGCCCAGTAATAGTCCTCCAAAGCAAACCTTTGCATAATTTCAGAATCAACAGACAAAACTGTTTGCTCTATTTCTTTCAGCTGTTCTGCGACAGAAAAACACAATTGCCCGAAAGGGACCACTTACCTTATCTTCCCATATCATAGACTGCCATAAACATAGCCCATGCATACTTAGAAAGTTGCGTGACCACCAGCAGGATATCAACCATGACAGTGTTTGAAATGTTGCCTTGCACTGCATTCTAACATACTAGTCAATGTTAACAAGTGTCACACCTGGAGGGAATTGTGGACGCTAGCCAGCATCGCATCTAGGTTTGTGTATGTCGGCACCTGCCTACTTGGATGGAATTAGGAAGGCTTAGCATACACCACACTTGATAGAACTCCAATTGAAATGTTAGAAATGTGAATGGTAGCATGCGCCGCACTTAGAATTCCTAGCTCTGCCTCACATTTGGATGGGATTATGAGTATTAGCAAGCAACATACTTAGATGAAACTGTAAATGTTAGCATAATTCCTAACTCTGTCCTGCGCGGCATCTAGACAGAATTGTGAATGTTAGCATATGCCACACCTAGATGGAACTTGAATGTTAGCATTTGCCACACGTAGAATTGAGAACATTAGCCTGCGACGTATCTAGACAGGCTTGTGAATGTTAGCATATGCCACACCTAGATGGAACTTGAATCTTAGCATGTGCCACACTTAGAATTGAGAACATTGACCTGCGCTGTATCTAGACAGGATTGTTGAATGTTAGCATGTGCCACACATAGACGTAATTCCTAACTTGGGCCTGCGTCGCACCTAGACAGGATTGTGAATGTTAGCATATACCACACCTAGATGGAACCTGAATGTTAGCATGTGCCACACTTAGAATTGAGAACATTGGCCTGCGCCGTATCTAGACAGGATTGTAAATGTTAGCGTGTGCCACACTTAGACGGAATTATGACGATTACCAAGCACAACACTTAAATGGAAATGGGAATGTTAGCACGTCCCACACTTAGATAGAATTGTGAACATTGGCCTGTGCGGTACCTGAATAATATTGTGAAGATTGGTGAGTGCCACACTCAGACTGAATTGTGTAGGTCAGCGGGTGCTACACTTAGACAGAACTGTGAATGCTTGCATGTTAAATGTCACATAACCCACTAACCAATATAAACTCAAACTCTCTGCATACTTAAAAAAAACTCACACAACCATCTCTCGCACAACAAGCTGCACGCACTTCACCACACTGCAACAACACATAAGTCACACCATCAGAACACGCGGACTGACACAGATCCAATACTCGCACCAAAGCTCAGCACCCGGTGTCCACCGAGTTGAAGTGCCAAACAGTACACCACTCCTCTCACTATCCCACTCCCTCTTCACCTTACTAACCCATCCCACCTTTTCATTTACAGATCCTCCAGAGTGCCTGGGGACCAATTCCGTTGGTGACGGTGCGCTATATAAGTACCGCTAACATAACATAACATAACATGTGGAAAAAGGACCTCTGTGGACAATTTTCATTATTTGCACTGTGGAGTGCAAAACAGAAGGGTAAAGAGACAGCAGAAGCCTCTTTACACCTGGCTTTTGCACTCTGCAGTGCAAAATGAGTAAACACTGCCTGCCATGTACACATGACAAGCAGCATTTTCAATCATTTCCTATGTAATCCGCTTGCTTTTTTCTGGTGTAAAAAATAGGCGGATTACAAAGGAAATCATTGAAAATGTCATGCTGGAGAAAAACCTATCTGCTTTTGAAGGCGGAAGAATAAAATGGAGGCAGAAACATGACTGGCGTTCCACCTCCGCCCTGCATCTTCAAAATAATCAAAAATGCCCCAAAGCGTGAATGGAGGCATTAAGTTACTTTTATTCACGTTCTGGAGTCTTGGAAAATGATCGCCACAGGAAAATGAACATATTTTATTGTATGGTATTGTTTATTATGTCATGATCAATTGCCGGAATTAAATTGCTTCAGAATTTACTTAAAGTTCGCCTAACATTTATAATTGATATTTTACATTAGGAAATAATATCTGACTCAGGAATGTCAGTTCACCAAAATTCCATGGGTAGCAGCATAACATCACATGCCTAATGACATCCCAGAAAGCAGGGGTCAAGTCCTAAAGATAAAAATGGATGGGCTCATCAACAAACGAATGGGATATGACGTCGCCAGAAATTATCATATGAAGGTGAAATCTGCACATTTGATTAAATTGGATTTGCATAACAACCCAAATTCCACAGGACGAATGGCATGTGCCTTTCATAAAATCAACACACACACAAAAAAACCAAGAGAGGATATTTTCTGCTAATAGGGTATTTGAAAACGTTAAAAGATGTGCATGTTTTAAAATCCAAGAGCCAATAGAAATGTTTTCCCGGGGACTTGCAGTACCGAAATGGGACATTTCACCTTTAGTTGTTTGTTATTTTTCATCACGTTATATAGTGCAGTGGTGAAGTGACTGGCCTACAAACCTGACGACTGCAGTTTCATCCCTGAGCTTGGCATAAATTCAAAGAGGACATTCAATGATTCTCATTTTAGCTTGGGGGGGGACTGAGGGCACCCTCTGAATAAAGTGGGTGGACTCCGTCCCCCCACGTGTACCCTCGGCTTGAGCCCTGCCAGAAAGTAATATTCATGATCTTTGGCCCTAATTGCTTCTTTGGAAGTGAAGCCACATGACTCTGGAACGTGATCACATCACAGAATTTGCCGCTGCGGATGTAAAAATAAAAAAACATTAGAAAAGTGTAAGATTAATAAAATAACCCATCCAAACTAAAGCAGACACAAGACTATTTTAGTTACCAAACAAATTTTAACAAGGGTGTGCCACTGATTTTGATCAGGGTAGTGGGTTAGTGCTGGTGTTACTGGGTGACCTCCACTTTGGCATCTGATGTCGGCTGGGTACCCGTTCTTCTTCTTATTTTATTTTTATTGATTTCATAGTTTATTACACACTTTTATCAATTCCTCATACAAAAGCTCAAGAGAATAAAATCCTCCCTACAGAGCCCCTAGACCGAGCAACTCCCACCCTATCCCAATAAAACATTCTTCCCTTCAAGTCCTGCCCCCTCTTCCATTAAACTTTAAACATTTCTTTCAGAAACTGGAAACTGTATCAGCACAAAAATGTAAAGGGGACACCTGCAAGTATTTTAGAAATAAAGATAACGACTTCCGGATCATTTTCGCGTATAGCGATATTAGACCCTGTTCGTATATGAAAACCCAAGTCACTACTAAATTTCGGAGTTTTAGAATCTTCCTCCAGAAGGCCCCTTCTAACAAGGCCCACATCTTGTAAGGAGTCCAGAGAAACCCATCCGCTCTGAAGATCAAAACCGGAGTCACTTTGGCCTCATAGAAAGTAACTACTGGCTTGAGTGATTATTTTCCAAATCTCCTATGAAGCATAATAGGATGAGATGTTAACGAGGTAGATCTTTTTTTTGAGAGGCAGAAGCCTAGGGCCATCATCCCTCCTATTGTTGACATGAGCCCCCAGATGTACCAGGGACCGGGTTTCCATTAAAGGTTTTTTTCCAGGTACCATTTGTGTCCAGTTTTCCCCTTATTAATTCTAATACTAAATACTATAACTTTGGTTTTTTGGATTAATTTCTAGGCCATTTGGCCTCATAAATGCCAGCCCTATCAGGGTTTGGTCCAAGAGGACGAGGTCGTTCGCAAATAGCAACCTGCCAATCTTATGTTTGCCTATTTCAGGGGGGAATATATTCACCCCGTCAAATGACATAAATACGTTGAAAAGAGTTGGGGCCAATGGGCAGCCTTGTTTTAGCCCTCTCTTTGTGTAAATGGGTCCTGACAAAAGACCCTGCATGTTGAGCCTGATTTTGACATTGGTGGCTGTATATAAAGATCTAATTGCTGCCAACAAGTGCGCTGGACAATTCCAACCCTCCATTGTTCTCTAGAGCAAATGTCTGTCTACACTGTCAAATGCCTTTTTGAGATGTATAAAGATCATCTAGATTTGCGTCCCTTTTCAATTGCTCTTCCCTTAAGGATGTTTAATAAGAACAGGTTTAGGTCTGTTGCCACCCCCTTTGTAAAACCTGTCTGTCTACAGTTGTATCTTCCAGAAGCAGCGATCCATTTCTCCAGATGATTCAGCAGAACCCCCCCCCCCCACACATTTTTCTCAAAACATCTAGGAGAGTGATTGGGCGATAGTTTTCAGGAACTGCCCTATCGCCTCCTTTATGGATTGGAACAATTACTGCTGACTGCCACAATTTGGGAATTGTCTCCGTCTTCATAATTTGTTTGAAGAGGGAGAACATAAAGGCTGCCTATTCTTCAGGTGCCTCTTTGAGCATCATGTTTGTGATGTCATCCGGTCCAGGTGCTCTCGATCTGCTCGCTTTGTTGATTAGCATCATCAGATCACTCTCAGCAAATAAAATGGACCATCACCCTCCCTTCCCTTTAGGAGGACTATAACGGACGCATCATTTTTTGGCAAATAATTTCTCATAGTGGGCAAACCATTTCTTCTCCGACACCATATTTGACAAGGGCATACTTTTTCGTTACCCTGGTTATTTAGCAGTTCCCATATGGCTCTTGTGTCTCTTCTCATTAGCTTTGCTAACATTGCTTCAGAATCCTGCTGCAACAATGTAGCCCTATGGGCTGCTACCCAATTTCTGAATGTTTGTTTTCTTTTAGCAATTAGGGTGTTAAGGCTCTCCAACTTTTTGTGCTTCAAATATTTAACTTCCCTTTTTAGAATTTTGTTTTCACTGACCATTTTAGCATCATATCTATGGTCATGATGTTTTCCCAAGCCCTTGGTGTGGTTATCTTTAGCTCTTAATTCAAGTAACAAGGGAACATAGTTCACACCCTCATCTACCATATCCAAATTCACAAAACTGGTGTTTAAGTCTCTAACATCAGCCGGCTTGAGTCTTATTCAGTTGCAACCATTGGAGACATCTTCAGGGAGCTGTGATAGGTTATTCCGCCCTTTAGTCTCCCTCCCTCGTATGGACAACCTCCTGAAGGAATGATCACAATTTTTTGGGGGGTAAATTCTCAAACAAATTGCACTTTGGTCTAGTGAGGGGCATACAAACACGTAGTCTAAAATGGACGAATAAACCCAGTTTGACCAGGTAAGGGCGGGCGGGCGTTCGCCCTCACATTGTCCATTTAGAATGTGTAACTCATTTGTTTCCATTAAATCTAGCCACGCCAGGGCCCTCCTGTTTTGTTTCTAGTTCCCTTTTGGCCCACCTCTTCATCGATTCTCACCCCCACACTAGACAAACAAGGTGCATTCAGATCTCCTTCCACACACATATAGTCAATTTTATATCAACTATGAAATTCATCGATGACATCTACGAAAACCCGTAAAAACGTATTTGAATCGATCCCCACACGATTCCAATAGATATTCACAATGAGGAACCATGACCAACTGCCCGGTGAAAGCCCTCCCGCTCTTACACATATGGCCTGGATAAAACAGTTGGGGCATAGGGAATCTACCACGAAAAAAACGCTTCCATTTTTTAGCAAGATTAGGAGAGCTGCAGAAGGCCTCCATTTCATCCTGCATAATACTGGATTAATGTGGGCACTGTAGCCATCGTAAACTGGAGCATTAGTTAGCCAAGTCTCTTGCAAAGAATATACATTTCTCCCGAGGTTATGTCAACGTCGGCCGCAAAATTGGAGAAACCTCTAATGTTCCAAAAGCCAAATGTCCATCCCTTCTCTCACTGTTAATTCTGATCGTAATCAGTTTCTCATCTCTTCAATTCCTTTCTCCCTCCCTCTGCACCTTTAGTTTGTGAGGAGATAATGATTCGCTTTCCCATGGAGTTGCTCTTAAAAGTTATTTTTAGAGTACCTTCCCATTTGAGTAGAGGACAGTTAGCATCCAGCACTACGCTCTGAGTGTCCCATTCTTGGGGTTTCTTGGAGAAGGGGCGAGTCTCACACTTAATACTTTTGTTAGATACATTTGCAGGGCTGCTGCTAGTCTTTCTTTGCATGTCATACCTGACCTCCAGGGGTCTTTCTCTAGTCGACAGCTCAGTCAGATTGAATACCCATGGATGAAGTAAGTGGGCTTGCCGTAAGAGGTAAGATTTGGCCCCTCTCAATAATAAATGCAAGATGGCAATATCCATCTTTGTCTCAATTATGAATTCCACAATTTGTATATCCCCTGAGCAGAGAGAGTGGAAGGTGGGAACGTGATGAAACAACTTCATCACGTTAGAGCTGTTCAACATCAGCCCATCATTGAGGTGAAGGAGACTTTCTAACCTTAATTTGAGTGGGAACCTCTTGTTCTCGTATTGCTTTGAGGGCTCGACTCTCCTTTCTCGACTCTCAAATCTTAGAAAGGCAATGGGCTCTTTTTTCAGCATTTTTTTCTCCATCGTTTCCGCCTTCAAACGAGATGGGTTCAGAATCCACTTTTGAACCTGATGACCTCATTCTTTCCTCCAACGTCAAGAAGTGTGACTCTGATCGGTCTTCATTCGCACTGTCACAATAGAGCATTGATCGCTCCTCATTTGGAGAGCTCGATCCCACTGAGTGTAGCTCGACCCACTCATCAGGGAGAACGTCATTATGAACTGTCAGGAGGGACAGATCAAAGGCCTCTGGTTCTTTGCAGCTTAGTTCAACCTCTGGTAATGATGAGGGGGTGACCATAGATTTTAATTGATCTTTTGGGGTCCATAATCTTAGCTAGCCTTGTGGGGGCCGACTCACCAAATGTACTTCTTGAGCTGTTGATGAAGGGCAGTGTTTCTAAATTCCTTAGAAACGCCCCAAGAGCCATTAGATCTCCATTTTGCCTTTATCTCTTTGTTGTCATCAGGAGCCTGTGAGTTTGTGGTATCATTTTGAGGGCGGATCTCTTCTGTTGGAGTCTCCTTGTCAGCCCCCGTTCTAATGCTCAAAACGTCTACCCCTGCCTTTGTGGTCTTCTGTTCATGCTGGATCATTTCAATGTTTATCAAGGGCGTCAGGTATGGCAATTAAGAATGACCCATAGACAGCCTTCAAGCCTTCTGGACATGGATAGAGGCCTTTACTTGCAATAACTCAGGTAGGGAGTCCATTAAGCATGTTGCTCCTCTCTTTCCAAATTGAGTGCTATTGTAAGATTTTGATGTATTCACTTGGAACATTCCAAGTCTTGGTCGACTCTTGCTTGAAGAGACGTGATACAATTGCCCATGTATATCAGTTTTTAAATGATTAAGGCCAATAGTGTAGAGTAGTCCTTCAAGTTTCCATTCTGTGTGTCATAAAGCTTAAAAAATTTAGACAAGGTCTTTGTGTTAGGGCTGCCATCAAATTAGATTGCGAGTTGAAGACAGTTGAGTTTAGAATCAGCATGGGACCTTTTGAGGCTCTAGGAGAGAAGACCGAGTTGTCCAGCAAGGAAATAGAGGTTGGATATTTCAATGAGGGTCTCATTCAAGAATTCTTTTAGTGCTGATGCAGGGTCTATGGCCAGCATCTTCAGTCTTGTAGATAAATCAGGGTGATGGCATTTCCCTGGGAGCCGCTCAGAACGTCTACCATAGAAGCTAAGTCCACCTCTTGGACAGGCTCATCATAATCTTTATTCTCTCTTTTCAATGGGGTTCCCTTCATGCCTAGAATTGAGCAAGATGGTTTAGGTTTTGTTTCAGTGGCTGTCACCTCACAACCAAGATTTTCGGCCCTTAAGGGAGCTAGCCTTTCACCCGGGCTAATGGATAGTTCTTTTGCATGCCACCAAAAATCAGATGTGTCTGTGAGCTTAGCCATTAATGGGGGAGCAGACCCCAGAGGAAGCACACCAAGGCGACCAGGGCCTGCCACTTTGTCTGGGCTGCCACAAGATTTATGCTCCTCCAGCCCTTCAAGTAACCTCAGTCTCTTCTCCTCAGGAGGTTTCGTGGGGTCTACCACTTGCTTTGGGGAGATCCTCTCTTCATTTGGCTCCTGATCCGAATTCCCTACTGCTGTCAATATTTCAGCATCAGTCAATTTGAGGGCATTAGTTTCTCCTCCAACCTTCTTGAGGCAATCATAGTCGTTTTTGGGTTCCAAAATCGCCCTGGATCTAGTTGGATGCTTTATGGGCAAAAACTCGAGTTCTTTTTTATTAGGGGCAAGTTTCCTTTTGAGAGCCTGGGTAAGGCCAGTGCATTCAATTCCTTTTCTGGAGACATTGGACCATGCACAAGCGTTTGTCTGATTGTCAAGTGAAGAGGATGGAGACCGACCCCCCGCCCCGGACAGTAGATGGGGCCGCAGTGAAAAAATCGGGAACGGCAGTTCTTCCATGAGGACTCCAACATGAGGGACCAGCTCCAGACTCCAGGCTCCCAGAACACTGCAACACTCTGCTGCACACTGCTCCGTGGAATGACATGGGGTTTTATGCAGCTCTGCCACAGAAACAATAGACAGTGTAGAGAGACACTGCCAACTCACCAAACGCCAAGCAGAGAACACTGGAACACTCTGCAGCACTCCGCTCTGCTCCACGGAATGACAGCAGGTTTTATGCAGCTCCTCCCCAGAAACAATAGACATTGTAGAGGAAAACCTCAAAATTATTGAGTTTTTTGGTGTTCCGACAAATGAAAAAACACAGAAAAGTAACAAACTAATCTGGACCACAAAACTAACAACTGTTGTAGAGTTGGGAAAAACTGATGCAGAATAAGACTGTAGTACAGATTACTAATTAATAATTTTAAAATGTTTATTCTCTGCTGTGTGCTTAATAGTATAGTGTCATATCACTGTTTACTAATCCCCATTGACATTTTATTTATTTGTTAAAGTGGTTTTAAAAAAAATTCTTTTGAATTTTTTTTGATTTTGTTTCTTTTTCGTGCTGACTTTTGCGGTTTCGTAATTTTGTACGTTGGGGAAATATTTTTCAAAATAAGAAATTGATATAAGATAACTTGATATTTGTTCACTCTCTAGCTGTCTGTGTACAAAGTGGTGAGCAGCGTTACAAGTACATGGTGTGGGCCCATTAGTGTGTTTAAAAAGTAAGGGTGGGGTAACCAGTCTCCTATAGATAGATAGGTGTCTTGCATCTTCCACACTTGAGGCTGGTCCCCTGTTAACAAAAACATTGGTGGAAGTACCCAACAGATTGACTCCCCAATTCACCTGATAATCTCAACTCCTATTTCTTTTTTTTATCTCTATCTAAATTCCTTAAAAATATATTAATCAACCTTAACTAGTCTCTGCCTTCACTCACCACTTCCATCTGTGTTTCCTTCCCCTCATTCTAGTGAATCTGAGGCACTCCTTTATGTCACCAAGTCTCAGACTTCAGCGCATCACTCAATGATGCCCTCTCTTCCAATCCCTCTCTACCTGACGGTAGCTTTCAACATGGCAAGTCACCCTATGCTCTATACCAGGGTTGTCCAACTCCAGGCCTTGAGGGCCTGATCCATGTCAGATTTTCAGTATACCCCTCATTCATATTAATAAGATAATTTGTCATGCAATGATTCTAAATCTATGTAATTCCCTTTTCTTATGAATATTCATGAGTGATATCCTGAAAACCTGTCAGGTCTCCGGTCCCTGAGGCCTTGAGTTGGGGAACCCTGCTGAAGACCTAATTTACTCCTCTTGGAATTATCTTGGTTTGCTTCCTATCTCCCCAACTGAACATCTTATGCATCTAGCGTTGAAATCTATACTCCACTCCTTTATATCTTCTATCGCATTCCTTGGCGATTTTCCTTCATACTCTATTGTTCTATCTTTAAATCAAAAACACAAATAGAACATCCCAACTGTAAAATGATAGTGGCTGAAATTCAGAGCTGGGTCTATGAATCACACGTGCCATAGGGGCACTTGGAAGCCATGGTACTACTGCTATAGAAATGCAGATGATGCATCACTGATAAGCTTCTAGAAAGAACATACATATTTGCATCATAGTTTTCATTGTATTTCATTTTATAGAACACATATAAATGAATTGCTTCTAGCCTGTTCGAAGCAACATCCATTCAATGTTAAGCTGTAAAGAGTAGCTTCCAGAGGCCATAGTAGATGTGATGGATCCATGCGATCACTGTGCCACCGAAAATGTAGACAAAAAAGGAAATTCTGACTACAAAAACAGGCAGACGCAGTGATCATATAGAGCAGTTTTGCCCACATGCCCATACCCTTCTCTCCTTTCCCTACCTACTTACCTTTCGGCGGCACGCTGCTGTGTGTCCCGCTGACTCCCCTCTATCCCTGCTGCGTCAGGTCCCTTTCACTAAAGTGCGTCTGAACTGGCGCTGCATAGTCCTTTTTTCTTTTTTTTCTTACTTTATTGCCCCCTGCTATCCGTGCAATGGAAGTGGTGATAACAACGCAACCCATGAGCCCATTCCACCAAACAAGGGCAGCGGGTCACAAATCTGCAACCCACGGCCCCCTTGTTTGGTGTCATGGGAGTCAGTATTTTTCAAACAGCCGAATGCGCAGTAAATGTGCATTCAGTTTTTTTTGTCGGCATGTTTGGCCGATACCAATGCGATTCATGGCCTGTCGAAATGGGCAACAACGCTGGCAGGCGGGAATGCCCCTCCATAGTGTGATTACAATAGTAGAATTCCACCACAATTGTACAAGCAATAAAAAGGGCAGAATAACATGTTTGTTGTTTGTGAAAGGCCGTTTCTACCCAAGGGTCCACAGGACCTCCTGGTGAAAAGGTTTCTGCTGGCATGGGGCGGGGAGGCAGTGTATTTTTTATTCCCACCTGGGGAGAGGCATCTTTGTCATATTTTCTGAAGGGGTCCTCTGGCTCCATCGCGTGCACCACTGGTCACTGTGGTCTCAGTGAGGCTGACTGGTAACTCTCAAGAAAACAACTCAGCATAAAACTGGTAGAAAGGTGGCCTTACTCTGAGTGTTGTTGCTGTAGGGACATAGTGGTGTTTAAAGCCAGTAAAGACAGTGAGATGGAAAGTATTTGCAAAGGTCATGCCTTCTTGAAACACGACCACGCCCGCTGGTGAAAACGTATATATTTCCATTACTCAAGTAATACTAATCAGGCTCCCTACAGCAGAAACCACATCCCTATCGTTACGTTGCTAGTTCGTGGACACCCACAACTGATGCTTTGATTGACAGGAGCTGGTGCTGGTCTTTTACTTGACAGGACACGAGCTGATATTATTCACAATGTCCATTAGGAGCATGTCTGGCTCACTTTAATGGAGTGAACCAGTGATAACGTAATTAGGACTGTCAGACATAATCCCACCCTTGTGGTAATGTAAACAGAGGTAGCTTGGCAGGTTTTATTCTACTGACAAACTAACCTTAACATTTCTATAATGGCAGTTACAGCACCCCTGATCAGGACCACCACCTTTGACCCGGGTTATTGTTGGTGCATGTCCTCTCAGCCTAATCGAATGAATCCATCATCAATGGTATGTAAAAAGGAGCAATTCCGATGTTTTATTTTAAACTGATAGCTGCCGAGCGTACCACAGCAATCTCGCAAGAACCCTCGTGTTTCCCTCGGATTTATTCGATTAGGCTGAGAGGACATGCACCAACAATAACCCAACTCATATAGTGTTATTAGGAGTTTAGGTCTCTGGAGCGGGAGGCAATTCAGCAACATCCAGGAATATTGGAAAATAATATCTGGTGGCCAAAAACAAGTGGAAATTGGTCTCAACAAAGTCAAAGATACCGGTGGAGGATTGACTCCAATTATCTACTCGCCATCCCTTGAATTGTTACATGGTGATCCGAAATTGGCTTATACCATTCCATCTACAAGGGCAGACCTATTAGATCTTGCCCTACGTCCTGAAGAAGGTCTCGAAAAATCAAAGACAGTCGGTTCTGTTATATGTGGACCGAAACATGTGTCGACGATTATGTGAACAATCTGGCTAACTAACAAACCAGATAAAATAAGACACCTGAAAATCAAGACTGGGCTGTAAACAATTGTGACAATAATTATTTGGAAACGTTTGTACTAGTAGACCATTACATAATGCATAAAATGCCAAATTGGTTATAGAGATGAATCTATGAATTAGTAAGTATGGGATTGAGTATGGAAGCTGGATATATGAAATATATGGTGATGAATTGAATTTATGATTTTAAAGCAACACACACAATGATGTATTATATGTTTATTGATTAAAATTTGTAATAATTTTTTGAATAATCTGTGTCATCCCTATCTACTGGGCCACCCTTCTGTTTCAATCTTATATACCTTACCTGAAGGACCAGGGATTGAGTGCAGGTATGCCCCTTTATTTAGAACCTTTCTGGAATTCTATACAACAATTGCTAGACTCCTTAAAGGTTTATTTTAGGCACATTCCAGGGGGTGAGTCACTGATTTAGTCTGGTCTTAAACACCTCAGCTCACAGCCTTTCATCCTTCTGAGGTCGATAAATGAGTACCAACACAGGTTGGATGATATTGTATGTAAATTTGTTCTATATAAAGCGCTTAAGCGTAAGTGCTATATAATACATCATTATCATTTGGCCTTGGACGTTTGCTTGGATTCAGAGCAATTTAGTAATATGGGCCTATACACGCTGATATTAATGATAAATACGGTGTATGAAATGTATATCACATCATAGTGATATCGTAATCATATGTTTCTTAGCATACTTAGGAACAATGCTATGTGATGCCACTTCCTGTTTTGTTAAGGGGTGAAAGGTCATTTTCCATTGCTTGTCATGATGTCACTTCGGGATGGGGTCAAATTACATCACTTCCTGTGATGTCATCAGAGGTCAGGGGTTGTGTGATGTCACTTCCGCCACCGCAAGAGTATGTAAAGGGAGCCTGGCGAAGTCCTGATATGCCCAGGAGGGTACTTGTAGGTAAATAGATAGAAATCAGGGTGAGAGATCCGAGAGCAGCTGTCAAGTTTTTGAAGCTATTTTATTTTGCCTTCAAAAAGATTTTGCACAGATTAGTATTTTTAAACATTTACAAAACTTTCGATTTGCA
Source organism: Ambystoma mexicanum (assembly GCF_040938575.1). Taxonomy (NCBI): domain Eukaryota; kingdom Metazoa; phylum Chordata; class Amphibia; order Caudata; family Ambystomatidae; genus Ambystoma; species Ambystoma mexicanum. The sequence goes on from NC_090922.1 coordinate 351,252,882, forward strand.
AAATACAAATGAGTATCGTCCTCTTTTCTTGCGGAGGAACAATTTTCACAGTGATGCACGAGTATACAGTGCAAGTGATTGATGACAGAGGGTGTCAACAGTGTGCAGTCCAGGACTGTGATAGGTCCGGGGGTACTAGAACAACAATAGTGAACACAACACTATTCTACAAACACATATAAACAGGGGTTGTGCCACAGAAAATCGACACGACAGTGTTTCGGCCAAGCTGGGCTGGGATTAAGCCTGAGGTTGTAGTGGCCTTCATCAGGATGGTTTCTTACTAAAGGTTCTGTCCGTAAAGGAAATCTGTGGGGGAAGGGGAGAGCTGTCAGGATCTCAGGTAGTTAAGGTTTCATTTAAGTATTAATAAATAATGGCTGATTGGTGCCTAAAAATACACTCGGAGTGTATTGCCATAGAACAGCTTACCGTCTGCTGTGGTGCAGCGGGTACGCTGTGCTGGAGTCCTGTTATGGTTGCCGGACTCTTGGGGACATGAGAAGACTCGTATGAATGGGGTCACTCAGGCTATTGATTAATGCCTATGGTCTCTGGGAGCTGTAGAGACAAAGGTAAGTATACCGTTATCCCCACGTGTGGGGGGGACAGTGTACTTCAAGCAAAACACAAGGCCCATGTACATCCAGCAGGGGATGTGTTGGAGTGGTGAGTGTTGGACCCGGAATGATGAACACCGGTGGTGTGGGTGTCTTGTGAGAGTGGTGTTTGTCAACAAAACAATCAGGTAATGGCTATCGATTTTGTGTCCTGTCGGTGGCAGGAATCAAGTTTAAACGCCACGGTGAATTATGGGCTGTAAAATGCAGTTTACTGTGATTAAAGGTGATACGAGCATGCAAGAGGAGATTTGCAATACGATTTTGTAGTGGGTGCAAAGTCCGGAGTACTTGTGCGGTATCAGGGTGGAAGCTGGCTGTAGCCATCGCAGTGTTTTATAGGTATATAAAGTTTTCCAATCTTTTTGCAAGAATGGTGCTGTCGTGCGCGTTTAAAAGATGTCTACAAGAGGGCTAAAAGCTTCTACAGTGCACGAGTGGGAAAATGCTGGAGGTACCTAGGCTGTCTGTTCCGAACTGTCTAAGTGAGAGAAAGAGCATAATTCAGCAATGTGACTTACCGAAGCCTGTTGTGGCAGTGTCTGCGCTCCTCGCGGTAATGGATGCTACTGAGGAGTGCAGACACTATAGGTTAAAAGCTCAGCCCAGCCGGGCTGGCCAGCCAATGGGGTGCCCAAAGGAGAGTAGGGTAGGGCAAAGATAGGATTGAGTAAAGGCCGTGGTTATTGGTGTTCGACATTGAGCCAATAGAGAGGAGGCATGACATGCCTGTATGTGTTAGCTCTCGAGGTGGCACAGAAGGTTCCCATCATGGATGACTTAAAAAACGGGCTGGAATATTGTGGACTCGGTACAGCAGGAGTGCGGCAGGAAGTAAACTGCTGCAGATTAATGGACACTATGAGATGTTGATGGCTTGAAATGAAATAAAGTCAATCAAAAGTCAGAGACATGTTAGAGATTTAGCATGGTGTCATACAAAGTCCTGACTATGCACAAAATTGTCCTTGGGAGGTAGACACAATGTTGTATGAGGAAGGCTCGATATACACAAATCAGTATTGTGGTCCTGGTCGACAGATAGTGTGGAGAAATCCACATATACGCGAGACAGTGTAAGCAGTATAGTTTCTTATGAGATTAATGTAAAGCAGGACCATACAATGCTGTATATACACGGTAATTCAATGGCATATATGTTGATGTTAAAAACTGCAAGAAAAACATGCAAACATACAGTGTCAGACAGAGGACAGCAGGATGTGAACCAGTACTCGGGAACGGCCTTTACTGGACAAACGCCAGTGGAATCTACGGGGGGTCACTCAGTCCCAGAAGTGTTTCCACTCTACGGTGATATTAAGTCCAGTTCTTACTGTGTCCAGTCTGTGGACCCATTTCTGTTCGAGCCTCGTGAGCGCTAGATTGATATCACCTCCTCTTCTTTGTTGTTGTAGTTGTTGTAAGATGGTCCAGGTAAGTTGCTCATTGGTGTGGCCTTTTCTGCTGTAATGCTCCACTAGTGGTTTATCCTGTATGGAGTTCTTGATGCACGATCGATGCTCACTTATCCTTTGTTTAATGGGTCTGGTTGTTTTCCCAATGTAAATGAGTTTGCATGGACACTTTATCATATAGATTATGTTTTTGCTCTCGCAGTTCGTATGGCTTCGCATTGTCCAGATGAAATTGTTGTGCGTGAATGTCTTGCTGGTCTTGGTGTAGCGACATGCGACGCACTTTCCACCTGAGTAGTGTCCTACTATGGGCGGTAGGCCCCATAGTGTGTCTTGTTGTTTTGCCGGTTCGAGAAATGTATGTACCAACATATCTCTAAGGTTCCTGTTCTTTTTGAAAGTAAATAAAGGACACCCACACCACCGGTGTTCATCATTCCGGGTCCAACACTCACCACTCCAACACATCCCCTGCTGGATGTACATGGGCCTTGTGTTTTGCTTGAAGTACACTGTCTCCCCCACACGTGGGGATAATGGTATACTTACCTTTGTCTCTACAGCTCCCAGAGACCATAGGCATTAATCAATAGCCTGAGTGACCCGATTCATACGAGTCTTCTCATGTCCCCAAGAGTCCGGCAACCATAACAGGACTCCAGCACAGCGTCCCAGCTGCACCACAGCAGACGGTAAGCTGTTCTATGGCAATACACTCCGAGTGTATTTTTAGGCACCAATCAGCCATTATTTGTTAATACTTAAATGAAACCTTAACTACCTGAGATCCTGACAGCTCTCCCCTTCCCCCACAGATTTCCTTTACGGACAGAACCTTTAGTAAGAAACCATCCTGATGAAGGCCACTACAACCTCGGGCTTAATCCCAGCCAAGCTTGGCCAAAACACTGTCGTGTCGATTTTCTGTGGCACAACCCCTGTTTATATGTGTTTGTAGAATAGTGTTGTGTTCACTATTGTTGTTCTAGTACCCCCGGACCTATCACAGTCCTGGGCTGCACATTGTTGACACCCTCTGTCATCAATCACTTGTACTGTATACTCGTGCATCACTGTGAAAATTGTTCCTCCGTAAGAAAAGAGGACGATACTCATTTGTATTTCGCAAAAAAAAGAAATATCTGTCCACCTAACCTTTCGTGCTTATCGAAAGTTTTGTAAATGTTTAAAAATACTAATCTGTGCAAAATCTTTTTGAAGGCAAAATAAAATAGCTTCAAAAACTTGACAGCTGCTCTCGGATCTCTCACCCTGATTTCTATCTATTTACCTACTTCCGCCACCCCAGGCATTTTGGTGAAATGACGTCCCTAAATGTATGGAGGATACATAAAAAGCAGTAGCAGGTTTGTCACATTACGGTGGTTTACATTATAGCCAGATCTGGGTGAAACAGGTACAATTCAGCCATTTCATCGCTTATTATCAAAGTTTCTTGCCAGATTAATGTGGTATGAAACAGTCAGTTCTGCCTGCAAAAGTACCAGACTGAAAGGGAATGTGTTGATTGGTGCAATGAAGGAGCTCCTGGTAAAATAACAGCTTCTTATCCAAATGTGCCTTTGTTTACCTAACTTTCATTTTTAAGAAATATAGCATCCCAGGACATGGTCCAGAGTTAAAGTTGGCTTGCCGCCTATTAATTTTTTGTATGGAAAATGTGAAGTAATAATGTATTATTTATTCTTTAAAGTTAAAGAAAAGTTAAAGACGAGTAGCAACATTTTATTCGTTTTTTTGTTAAAAATAAACAGATGGCTAAAAGTTTTTGTTCCAAATTTATGAAGAGCAGGTACGTAACTTTCACGACAAAAGCCCAAACTGTTGGTTTTGCCAAAGTTTGTTTATATACAGGCCGATTCATGGAATAATTAGCGCGGCGCAAGTGGCCAAAAACGTGCGAATCGCAGTGGAATAGCGAAAATCGCAGTGCAAGTGCGAAAATCGCACGAAAAGCAGCGCACATCGATTCATGGAAGTCCGTGCGCGAGAAAACCAGCGGATGTGCAATAAAAAATAGCGTGGCGCACATTGGCGCACAGGCCACAGCGAAATTCGCACATAGCGCGGCGCACGCAACAAAAGTAGGCGGAACACGGGCGTAACACTCGGAATGGGGAACAACTTGCCAAAACGTGGGCGTCACGGGGGGAAGTACAGGGCACAAGTGCGCGGAACGCCCACACGCTCGCCTACAACACGTATTCATGGAATAGAATAGGCCAAAAAAGCGCACGCTCAAACCAGCGCACAGGTACAAACACGACCGCCACAAGAAAGCAGGCGGTAGCGTCTCTGCGGCTGTAAGAAATGTGCGCCAAAAGGTGCGCCAACAAATAGCACCTATATACTGCCATGATGAATGTCCTATACTGTGGCCCTCCAGGACAAATGACGTGCAAAGGGGTACCCACAAACACGGACACCCGCTGACAAAAAATACGTGTGCGTGTATACCGGGGTGCGCAGGAATTTCCACACGCAATTTCAGCAGGGTACGTGTATTTCAAGGGTGCGCGGGAAGTTCCACACGCGATTTCAGCAGGGTACGTGTATTTCAGGGGTGCGCGGGAAGTTACACACGCGATTGGCCCAGTGCGAGCAGGGTACGTGTATTTCAGGGGTGCGCGGGAAGTTACACACGTGATTTCAGCAGGGTACGTGTATTTCAGGGGTGCGCGGGAAGTTACACACGCGATTGGCCCAATGCGAGCATGGTACGTGTATTTCAGGGGTGCGCGGGAAGTTACACACGCGATTTCAGCAGGGTACGTGTATTTCAGGGGTGCGCGGGAAGTAACACACGCGATTGGGCCAGTGCGAGCAGGGTACGTGTATTTCAGCGGTGCGCGGGAAGTTACACACGCGATTTCAGCAGGGTACGTGTATTTCAGGGGTGCGCGGGAAGTAACACACGCGATTGGGCCAGTGCGAGCAGGGTAAGTGTATTTCAGGGGTGCGCGGGAAGTTACACACGCGATTGGCCCAGTGCGAGCAGGGTACGTGTATTTCAGGGGTGCGCGGGAAGTTACACACGCGATTGGCCCAGTGCGAGCAGGGTACGTGTATTTCAGGGGTGCGCGGGAAGTTACACACGCGATTGGCCCAGTGCGAGCAGGGTACGTGTATTTCAGGGGTGCGCGGGAAGTTCCACACGCGAGAGTCCCAGTGCGAGCAGGGTACGTGTATTTCAGGGGTGCGCGGGAAGTCCCACACGCCATTTCAGCAGGGTACGTGTATTTCAGGGGTTCTGGGGAGTACCACACGTGAATTGGCCGTCTGGGCCCTCCTAGGTGTACGCTCCACAACCTCCACGGACCCTGCAGGCAGCCCACACCACGGGGGACTACCCTGCACCCATGCTCATGTCCCGCAGGCAGCCCATCCACCATGGGCATGCCCTCCAGCCAACCCACATGTCACCTTGCACTACTGATCAACAATGCATGTCACCCACCACCCCCACCCCCCTGCCACCATGGGCAGACTACACCAGGCCCCCACTCATGTCACCCACCACCCCCACCCCCCTGCCACCATGGGCAGACTCCACCAGGCCCCCACTCATGTCTCCCACCACCCCCACCCCCCAGCCACCAGGGTCACCCTCCACCAGGCCCCCACTCATGTCACCCACCACCCCCACCACCCTGCCACCATGGGCAGACTACACCAGGCCCCCACTCATGTCCCCCTGCACCCCCACCCCCCTGCCACCATGGGCATCCTCCAGCAGGCCCCCACTCATGTCTCCCACCACCCCCACCCCCCTGCCATCATGGGCAGACTACACCAGGCCCCCACTCATGTCACCCACCACCCCCACCCCCCTGCCACCATGGGCATCCTCCACCAGGCCCCCACTCATGTCTCCCACCACCCCCACCCCCCAGCCACCAGGGTCACCCTCCACCAGGCCCCCACTCATGTCACCCACCACCCCCACCCCCCTGCCACCATGGGCAGACTACACCAGGCCCCCACTCATGTCCCCCTGCACCCCCACCCCCCTGCCACCATGGGCATCCTCCACCAGGCCCCCACTCATGTCTCCCACCACCCCCACCCCCCTGCCACCATGGGCAGACTACACCAGGCCCCCACTCATGTCACCCACCACCCCCACCCCCCTGCCACCATGGGCATCCTCCACCAGGCCCCCACTCATGTCTCCCACCACCCCCACCCCCCAGCCACCAGGGTCACCCTCCACCAGGCCCCCACTCATGTCACCCACCACCTCCCCCCCTGCCACCATGGGCAGACTACACCAGGCCCCCACTCATGTCACCCACCACCCCCACCCCCCTGCCACCATGGGCAGACTCCACCAGGCCCCCACTCATGTCTCCCACCACCCCCACCCCCCAGCCACCAGGGTCACTCTCCACCAGGCCCCCACTCATGTCACCCACCACCTCCACCCCCCTGCCACCATGGGCAGACTACACCAGGCCCCCATTCATGTCACCCACCACCCCCACCCCCCTGCCACCATGGGCAGACTACAGCAGGCCCCCACTCATGTCTCCCACCACCCCCACCCCCCAGCAGTGTAGGGGCAGCCTCCACCAGGCCCCCACCCATGTCTCCCACCACCCCCACCCCCCAGCAGTGCAGGGGCAGCCTCCAGCAGGCCCCCACTCATGTCACCCACCACCCCCACCCCCCTGCCACCATGGGCAGACTCCACCAGGCCCCCACTCATGTCTCCCGCCACCCCCACCCCCCAGCCACCAGGGTCACCCTCCACCAGGCCCCCACTCATGTCTCCCACCACCCCCACCCCCCAGCCACCAGGGTCACCCTCCACCAGGCCCCCACCCATGTCTCCCACCACCCCCACCCCCCAGCAGTGTAGGGGCAGCCTCCAGCAGGCCCCCACTCATGTCCCCCTGCACCCCCACCCCCCTGCCACCATGGGCATCCTCCACCAGGCCCCCACTCATGTCTCCCACCACCCCCACCCCCCAGCCACCAGGGTCACCCTCCACCAGGCCCCCACTCATGTCACCCACCACCCCCACCCCCCTGCCACCATGGGCAGACTACACCAGGCCCCCACTCATGTCACCCACCACCCCCACCCCCCTGCCACCATGGGCAGACTCCACCAGGCCCCCACTCATGTCTCCCACCACCCCACCCCCCAGCCACCAGGGTCACCCTCCACCAGGCCCCCACTCATGTCTCCCACCACCCCCACTCCCCAGGCACCAGGGTCACCCTCCACCAGGCCCCCACTCATGTCTCCCACCACCCCCACCCCCCAGCAGTGCAGGGGCAGCCTCCACCAGGCCCCCACCCATGTCTCCCACCACCCCCACCCCCCAGCCACCAGGGTCACCCTCCACCAGGCCCCCACTCATGTCTCCCACCACCCCCACCCCCCAGCCACCAGGGTCACCCTCCACCAGGCCCCCACCCATGTCTCCCACCACCCCCACCCCCCAGCAGTGCAGGGGCAGCTTCCAGCAGGCCCCCACTCATGTCACCCACCACCCCCACCCCCCTGCCACCATGGGCATCCTCCACCAGGCCCCCACTCATGTCTCCCACCACCCCCACCCCCCAGCCACCAGGGTCACCCTCCACCAGGCCCCCACTCATGTCACCCACCACCCCCACCCCCCTGCCACCATGGGCAGACTACACCAGGCCCCCACTCATGTCACCCACCACCCCCACCCCCCTGCCACCATGGGCAGACTCCACCAGGCCCCCACTCATGTCTCCCACCACCCCCACCCCCCAGCCACCAGGGTCACCCTCCACCAGGCCCCCACTCATGTCTCCCACCACCCCCACCCCCCAGCAGTGCAGGGGCAGCCTCCACCAGGCCCCCACCCATGTCTCCCACCACCCCCACCCCCCAGCAGTGCAGGGGCAGCCTCCAGCAGGCCCCCACTCATGTCCCCCTGCACCCCCACCCCCCTGCCACCATGGGCATCCTCCACCAGGCCCCCACTCATGTCTCCCACCACCCCCACCCCCCAGCCACCAGGGTCACCCTCCACCAGGCCCCCACTCATGTCACCCACCACCCCCACCCCCCTGCCACCAGGGTCACCCTCCACCAGGCCCCCACTCATGTCACCCACCACCCCCACCCCCCTGCCACCATGGGCAGACTACACCAGGCCCCCACTCATGTCACCCACCACCCCCACTCCCCTGCCACCATGTGCAGACTACACCAGGCCCCCACTCATGTCTCCCACCACCCCCACCCCCCAGCAGTGCAGGGGCAGCCTCCACCAGGCCCCCACCCATGTCTCCCACCACCCCCACCCCCCAGCAGTGCAGGGGCAGCCTCCAGCAGGCCCCCACTCATGTCACCCACCACCCCCACCCCCCTGCCACCATGGGCAGACTCCACCAGGCCCCCACTCATGTCTCCCACCACCCCCACCCCCCTGCCACCATGGGTGTCCTCCACCAGGCCCCCACTCATGTCTCCCACCACCCCCAACCCCCAGCCACAAGGGTCACCCTCCACCAGGCCCCCACTCATGTCACCCACCACCCCCACCCCCCTGCCACCATGGGCAGACTACACCAGGCCCCCACTCATGTCACCCACCACCCCCACCCCCCTGCCACCATGGGCAGACTCCACCAGGCCCCCACTCATGTCACCCACCACCCCCACCCCCCTGCCACCATGGGCAGACTACACCAGGCCCCCACTCATGTCACCCACCACCCCCACCCCCCTGCCACCATGGGCAGACTACACCAGGCCCCCACTCATGTCACCCACCACCCCCACCCCCCTGCCACCATGGGCATCCTCCACCAGGCCCCCACTCATGTCTCCCACCACCCCCACCCCCAAGCCACCAGGGTCACCCTCCACCAGGCCCCCACTCATGTCTCCCACCACCCCCAGCCCCCAGCCACCAGGGTCACCCTCCACCAGGCCCCCACTCATGTCTCCCACCACCCCCCAGCAGTGCAGGGGCAGCCTCCACCAGGCCCCTACCCATGTCTCCCACCACCCCCAGCCACCAGGGTCACCCTCCACCAAGCTCCCACTCATGTCTCCCACCACCCCCACCCCCCAGCCACCAGGGTCACCCTCCACCAGGCCCCCACCCATGTCTCCCACCACCCCCACCCCCCAGCAGTGCAGGGGCAGCCTCCAGCAGGCCCCCACTCATGTCACCCACCACCCCCACCCCCCTGCCACCATGGGCATCCTCCACCAGGCCCCCACTCATGTCTCCCACCACCCCCACCCCCCAGCCACCAGGGTCACCCCCCACCAGGCCCCCACTCATGTCACCCACCACCCCCACCCCCCTGCCACCATGGGCAGACTACACCAGGCCCCCACTCATGTCACCCACCACCCCCACCCCCCTGCCACCATGGGCAGACTCCACCAGGCCCCTACTCATGTCTCCCACCACCCCCACCCCCCAGCCACCAGGGTCACCCTCCACCAGGCCCCCACTCATGTCTCCCACCACCCCCACCCCCCAGCAGTGCAGGGGCAGCCTCCACCAGGCCCCCACCCATGTCTCCCACCACCCCCACCCCCCAGCAGTGCAGGGGCAGCCTCCAGCAGGCCCCCACTCATGTCCCCCTGCACCCCCACCCCCCTGCCACCATGGGCATCCTCCACCAGGCCCCCACTCATGTCACCCACCACCCCCACACCCCAGCCACCATGGGCAGACTACACCAGGCCCCCACTCATGTCTCCCACCACCCCCACCCCCCTGCCACCATGGGCAGCCCCCACCAGGTCCTCACAATCCCCAATCATGTGCGTAATGGTCAGCCTCCACAGCCAAAAAGCCCTACCAAGTAACCCATTCACCCACATGGAAATGGAAATCACATGTTACACCCCCAATGTTCATCAAGCTAATCAACCCATGTCCGTCACACACAATGGTTGCAATAGAATGGGAAAACACACAACATGACATGCATGAAACCAATGAGATGATACCACACAGTGAAGTATGCAAACAAAATTGTATTTGAAAAAATTAAAGAATGCTAAAGAAAGAAAAATAACTACAATGTGAATGTTAAAAAAAATAGCTGCATGTCCGTATAAAAACACAAAACTGCAAATCAGAATAAAAAAATTATTATGTCCAAAGTCAAATGTAAAAAAATCTCCATGCAAAAAATAAATATGTACAAAACTAACAAGGGTCCATGAGCCCAACTGAACAAAGGAAACCTACTAAAAAACCTACCTAAAAATCAACTATATACAAAAAGTGGAGCAGTGTCCGTCGACTCCAAATCATAATAAGAAAGAAAGGAAAGAAAGGAAACCTAAAACTAAAGAACTATATACAAAGGCGGCGGACAACTCCTGTTCGAGGTCCCGGAGGCGGTCCAGTTCCATGGCCCCGAGGGTCCGCAGGGACGATGCCGTGTCCTCCTCCAACCCCCTGCGGATTGCCTCGAGGCACTCGGCCCGCCTCAGGGCCCTCCGCATGGAGTTCTCCGCCCTGACCATTGTGAGCCGCGCCTCTTCCGCCCGCCGCCGCTCCGCACCTATGGCGTGGCCCAACCGCTGCCACACGGAAGACACTCTCTGTCCTGGGTCCCCCTGCCCTCCGGCCGATGCCTGCCCCTCCGATGTCGAAAGCCCCGAGCCTTCATGTCTGCCACCATGTTGCTGCTGCTGCTGCTCTGCCTCTGCCCGTGCACTGCCTCCTGCTGCCTGCACATCCTCCACCGGCTGGGGTGCACTCGTTGATGTGGCCACCCCTGCTGGACCTCCGACTCCCGACTGTGGCAGGGATGCCTCCTCCAACAGCCTGGCCGCACCGTCAGAGGCAGCTCCATAGGGCACCCAGGTGACTGATGGGTGGGAAGATGGCACAGAGGACGACTGGCGCGTAGGGGGTCCAGTTGAGGAGGGGGTCGGAGCAAGCCCCATCAGACGGAGGAATCCAGCCTGGGTGACCTGTCCCAGCAGGCTGACGTGGTCAACGAGGCATTCGAGATGACGTGCAGTCTCTCCATGAAAAGACTGCAGGTCACCTCGCATGGCCCGTTGACGCAACGCCACACCAGCCAGGACAGGCTCAACCCGGACCTGGATGGCCACGTCCGCAGGCAGAGGAAGGCCAGTTGACGTCAGCTCATCCCCTGCCTGAAAACGGGTCTGGACGTAGGCATCCCTGCTGGTGCAAGATGATGCAGGGACAGGATCGGGGACAGGATTGCACACAGGCACCTCCGCGGCCGCCTGTGCTGCCTCCTGTCCCTGGTCCTGCACTGCACCACTAGCACCAGTGGGATCCCCACCTCCAGACCCCGTCTCTGGTGCTTGCACGGCCCCCTCCTCCACCAAACCCCCCACCAACCTGGATGACTCCGTGCCATCCTCCCCTGTTGGGCCCTGTGGGGTCCCAGCTGCCCCTTCTGCTGCCGAGGAGTCCAACTGCAACCTCCGCCTCTTGGACCTCCTCCCGGCAGCTGCGGCCTGGGACGCGGCACCGGACTCCTCACTCCCCGACGAGATGACAACACGGGAGGGGAGCCGGGCCTTGCGTCTCCGGCTGGCGGTCGGATCCCCGCCGCTGTGCTCCACAGCACCTTCTCCGCCTTCTTCATCAGTTGACGCTGCAGACAGGGAGAAACAAAACACAGGCATCAGGGCACTGTACAATGGACACATACACGCATGACAGTTGCACATGAGTGATATTGGCAAACCTCAGACATGTCATCACAATCCCCAACACACATGTCATTGCAACTCGCACACATGAGCCATACCACAGCCATATCGCAACTGCCACCACCATCCATACACATACAACAGCATCAGCTGCCAAAGGGGAGCCAGACATCACATGCAACACAGGAAGTGCACCAAACATGTACACACACCACCACACTTGCATGCATGTCTACACCTCTGCCAAGTGTCGCACTGTTCAGACGGGCATCCATGTCACATCTGCCAATCAGGCTTCCACATACCGCTGTCACATGCATCCATGTAGCATCACTGTTGCACCCTTGACAAATACACACACATGCACATGTACACAGTGCTCATACATGCAGGCCAAAACAACATACATGCCTGACATCACGGACATGTCTACTTACATGCACATTCATCCAAACATGTGTGCACGCACAACTGCATTTGCCATGCAAGCCCACACACACAAGCACCATCCATGTCTCACACATTACAGCCCTCGCATGTGTCAGACCCACAGCCCTGTACACCCCCACCCATACTCGACCCCATACAAACAGATGTGCAACCGGCACAATGCCGAATAATCACCACACGCACTGCTCACAATCAGGATGCATGTACACTCACCGCTCGACTCCAGACGGGTCTGCTTCTCTAGGACCTGGACGTGGAGCGCTGGGGATATGCGTTCCAGGACCCCCATCTGTTCTTCCGACAAGTGGCCCCGGAGCCCCTTGGCATCCGCTGCCTTCAAGAGGCGCCGGGCCTTGTTCAGGGTCCTGGACCTGAAGTCCTCCCAGCGCTTCTTGACATGTTGTAAGTCCCGGACTGCCACCCCCTCCGCGTTGATGGCAGTCACGATGTCAGTCCAGATCCGAGTCCGTCCTTCCTTGTCGGCGCGGGAACTTCCGAAGAGGGCATCATACTGCCCCAGGACTTGCTCCACCAGGACACCAACTTCGGTGGCACTGAAGCTGGTGCCCCTCTGCCTCTCTGGCCGGGGGTTGCCAGTGGTCACAGATGATGTTTGCCCCGACATGACAACCCCAGAGGCAGGAGTGGGTGGGCAACTGGGTCCTGGGGCTGGGCTGTGGAGCGATGGAATTCCAGTCGGGAGTCTTCGGTTCCAGCAGGGGTGGTCACAGCAACAGCACCCCTGGCTGATGTGCAGGCAGCAAATGGCAGTGCACGTGGGCAGCAGGCAGTCAGGCAGCAGCAGATGGCAGGTGGGAGCGTGCTCGGGGCTCTGGGGGGCAGTAGTTCGGCCTTCTGGGCAGGAGCGTGGTCTTCCGTGTGCTTACGCGTGGCCAGCTTGGTACGGAGTGATTTGGCACGTGAAAATCCTGCACGTCAGCGTGAAAACCGAGGAATACGCGATTCTATTGGACCAAAGGCCCTCAGTGCGTAAGCGCGTCTGTGACGTGACCCGCCCGGGTGTTTCCCACACAGCACGTGATGACAGAGCACACGTGGAAAGACTGCACGTCAGAGTGTCTTCGCGTGTAATTGGACAGCACGTCTGAGTCTCATCGCGTGTAATTGGACAGCATGGCAGAGTCTCATCGCGTGTAATTGGACTGCACGTCAGTGTGTCATCGCGTGTAATTGGACTAAAGTGCGCGTACACGAGATTGGCCTATGTACGTGTATATCAGGTGTGCGTGGACACTTACACACGCAAGTACGTCAGCGCACCTGTATCCCGGTGTGCGCGGGAATTTCCACACGCTATTGGACTGGGTACTGGATTTCAGGGGTGCGCGGGTCACACGCTCGCCTACAACACGCGCAACGCATAAATTTGCGCGCTAAAATAATAACAAGCTCACACCCAGGATGAACATACCGTTCCTAGCAGCAGTGGCCGTGGCCTACCAAAGGAGGAGGAGGAGGATAGTCAGGGCCAGAATATTCACACCCAGAACCAGCCTTTTCGGGATGCCTGATGACCAGGTGCATGGGAGGTACAGGTTTCCACCACACATCATACTGGACCTGGTGAGTGAGTGGGAGGATGACCTCACATCACCCACCCTGTGCTCCCAAGCACTCAGCCCCCTGGAGAAGGTCCTCAATGTACTGCACTTCTTAGCCACTGGATCATTTCAGCGGACAAGTGCCATTGTGGGTGGGGTATCACAGGCCACCCAGTCACGCTGCCTACACCAGGTCTTGAACATCATCACTGCACGCCCATCAGTCCGCAGGCACATATACCTGCCCAGAACACCTGCAGAAAGGCATGCTGCCGCCCTGGATTTCTACGCTGTGGCACAATTCCCCAAAGTGCTAGGTGCCATCGACTGCACCCATGTGGCTCTACGTCCCCCCAGGGCATCTGAGCACATCTATAGGAACCACAAGCACTGGCATTCCATCAACGTGCAGGTAGTATGTAATGCCAAGGGAATCATCACCTCACTATATGCCAACTATCCCGGGTCAACCCACAACAGCTTCATTTACCGAATGTCCACCCTTAGCCGGGACCTAGAAGCTGGGCGGCATGGCGATACATGGCTGCTTGGTGAGTATGAATGCCACTGCACATGCATGCATGTCAGATACTGAGCAAGGTCACAACCCCACCAATGATACCAATCACCACCTCCACAGGGGACAGTGCCAATTCGGAACCCCACCACGCCACCCCAGGTAAGATACAACGCAGCCCACATTACAACCCGGGGCATAGTGGAGCGCACATTCGGAGTGCTGAAGTCACGCTTTCGCTCCCTTGACCGTTCTGGCGGGCAGCTGTTGTACGCTCCCCCAGTAGTGTGCAGGATCATAGTGGCAGCATGTGTCCTGCACAATGTTGCAACACGCCGGGGCCTGGCCGTGGACATGGTGGTGCCCCCCCATCCCCAACCACATGCACAGCCGCTGCGCATGGGAGGGGAAAGGGCACGGGGGGAGGCAGCCCGTACACAGCTAGTGGCTAATTACTTCACATAGAAATCACACCCCTGTGGAGTGCACACTGCCCTGGCACATTCCATCTGACAATCAATGATGACTCAACCTGACACTGATCCTAAATGTCTGGAGAAAGAACCGTGAAAACCATAACAGCCTGAGATTGTTCACCTGGAAGTGTCACAATGTGTGCATCCCTACCCACACAGACACCACCAATGCAGTTTTGTGAAGTTACACATTCAAGCAGCTAAAATGAACACCCACTTGCAAAATGCAACAAGAGGACAGTGCCATGTCAGCCAACCCAACCCCAGCACCGCCACACCACACACCGTGCCATGTCATGCTATTTGCAGGTAAACAAAGTAATCCACACAACATGACACTAGGGTCACAATGTACAGTGTCCCTATTAGAAACTTGCAACACCTGAAATGCTCACAGTAATGCCGGACCAACAACAAAGTTGAGCACGTACTACCATTAACATGACATCACTAATGTTAAATATTAGTAGTCTCACCACCTGGAAATGCCTGCACTCCCACCACTACCAGCTGTGCAGTGTTGGCGCCATGTAGAGTTGTAGGTGCACTGCTGCCAACAGGGACCACTTCTCCAGACTAGAGGTCCCTGTGTCGACATGACGAAGGGACCTGCAAATTGGGAGGTAGACACAGAAGATGAGTTACACATCAATGCAACATGCAGTGTACAACACAAAGCAATATGCACTAGGAATGTATACACAGTATTGACTACAGACTGCCCACACAGCTCATGGGAGTCCAACGTCACTGTGTAATTCACTGTCACTTGGGCACATCCTTTGCAAGCCCATGGAAACGGGAAGCAGGAGGGATGTGTGTGACTCAAACCCAAGCATCGGAACCAAATACATTACAAGCCTGCATGTGCCCAGCCACAATGCAGCGTATGCCCACAGGAACCACGGAAGCCAACAAATCGTCCCAAAAAAATTGGGAATAAAATAAATAAAAATAAAAATAAAAATAAAAATAAAAATAAAAATAAAATCAAAAATGGCCATTGAAGGGCCCGGGGGGGTTGGGGAGGCCACCCAGGAGGTCCGAGGACAGGATGCACACCAGAACCCACCTGCGTGGATCCTGGGAAAATAAAACACCTCCATGGGCTCATGGCCCACACGGCTACCCTATTGTGGGAGTATCACTGCTGTCGCTATTATCACCCTGTGCAGCTGCATCCGGAGGTGGTTGCACTATGGGAGGCAGCCCACGCAAGGCCCTAGTCTGCTCCTCCATGGCTGCAAGCATGCGGGTGTGGTAGGTCTGGTTCTGGAGGATGAGTGTGCGGAGGTCCCCATGCAACAACTCACGGGATGCCCGGACCTCCGCCCTCGTTGCCTGCATCTCAGCTGAGAGCGTACGGGTGAGACGCTCCAGCTGCTGTTCTGTCCTTTGGTGGGTTGAAGCCTCAAGCTCAACAAGAGTCGTCCTGAGGTGAAGGAGCTCCTGCCTCAGGGCTTCCCTGTGGCCCTGGGACTCAATGGAGATGGCCTCCTGCAGAGTCGCCAGTGCCGCCCGCCTGTCCCTGTTGGACCCCAACATGTCCTCCCTGTGTGACTGGCAGATGGAGTCGGTTGCCTGCTCTAGTCGCTCCATCAGCCTTTCAGGGGGGTCAATGGAAGTGGCCACCCTATCCATGGCCTGAGCCATCATCTCGGATGATGCTGCCTGTTGGGTTGGCATACCGTAAATGGATTGCTCCCATGCGGTATTGCCAGGTGGCGTACGGCCACCACGTCGGCGGGCACCACACCTGTCTGGGGCAAGGCGAACTGCGCCTTGCTGTGCCGGCACTGCCTGAGGCTGCAGGACTGCATTCCCCCTCTGATCTGCTGGCCCAGGAACAGGATCAGATGTCGCGGAGTGTGACCCTGCATCCGTAACCACCAAAGGCATAGCTGCCAACACTGACATCCCCATTGAGGGTTCTGACCCTGGTGCAGGTGGGTGAGACAGAACAGAATCCCTCCCTGGAACACTCACCTGCGACGGCACGTAGGTCTCATCCGAATCAACACCTGAGTACAGCTCGGGGGAGGTGCAGCCAGAGACACCCCTTGAGAGCACGACCTGCAGCACTTGTGGGTTCTCACCCACCACCACACCACATCCCTCACTGGTGGTTGGTCGGCCCTCGGACCCCTCCTGGGTCTGCACCATCTCCACAACCCCAGCAGTATCAGGTGCGTCTTCCCCTGCAAAGACATGAAAACAAAGAAATGGAAACAGGCATTAGCACCATGGCACACAATGAGGGCTGAGAAGCAAGAGAAACAGTACTTGTTTGACACATGTCCCACATGACTAAAACCCTCCCATGCATGCACCCTCACTGCGTATGAAGGGCAGGCAAATGGCACACACTGATGACACCAAGATGGAAGATGAACACATTTTCTGCATGCTGCCTGGCAGTGGCATCACACATTGCCCTGTGATTGGCAGGTGAAACACACATGCCATCACACAGATGGCATGTACCATTGCTATTGAGTGAAGATGGAGAGGAGGGCAGCACCTATTCATTCAGTCCAGTTCCCGCATGTAATAGCTTTACTAATTCAAACAGGTCAGATTCTTCACCTGGAGCTGCCAGTCCAAAATGGTGCAATTGCACAGGGACATGTCTGAACAATTGATATCCAGGTAACAAAGTCACTACACTTTACCATAGCCATGTCAGACATGTGACTAGAGGACTGCGACATGCCTATTAAAAGTGGTGGAATGCAAACAATCTGACTAAATGAACAGTGAAAAATCAGGCAACAATGTTGTGGCAGGGTGACACTTCAAGGGCAACTGGCGTGCAGTTGGGCTACATGTCTACTGTTGGCAGAAGGGATACTGCTATGGCCAAATTCAGCTGCGCAGGACGTATTGCATGAAGCACATGGCTGACCCATACGACTCAGGTGCACACACTCTCACCTGTCACACAAACAGAAGCCCTCACACACACCATGCACATGGATGACACACACATGCATGCGCACTCACCGGACAATGCCTCGTAATCAGCCAAATCTCCCACGCCTTGGATCTGTTCCTCCGTGACGTAGGTCCCAGCGACTGACTCATGTGGAGTGAGTTCCATGTCTACTACTGGAGACCCACCTCCAGTCAGTAGAGTTGCGGCATGACTTGAGGCCAGCTTACTCTTTGCCCTGCGCTTTAGGTCATTCCAGCACTTATAGCAATCATTGGCTGTGCGCCTCACGATTCCAAGGGCACTTACGATGTCCGCAACGGTCTGTCAGTGTGCCTGGCGTTGTGCAGGTGTGGTCTTGGATCCTGCAACAGTGACCATCTCATTGTCATGTGCGGACACAGACTCGACAAGTGCATTCAGTTCGTCATCCGTGAAGCTGGGCTTCCTGGATGGGCCGGACTGTGTAGCCGTGTCTGGGGCATCAGCCTGTGCCGGACGAGCACTCTTCCTCTTCCGCTTGGAAGGTGGTGGTGATCCTGAGTGTCCTGCGCCGCTCTGGACACTAGGGGCAGGAGCCCTGGTGGACTCTGTATCAGGAGTGTGGGATTGCACACTCAGCATGGGAGTTGGTGCAGGCATTGGCTCTAGTGTGATGGTGTCAGGGGGAATGTCAGCAGCATGGACTAGGACCGACACTGTCCGGGCTGGGTGTGTGAGGGCTGGGGTGGATGGAGCCACAGCTGCCCCTGCAGCCTCTCCGCCCTGCCTACTTGGTGCAGCAGATGACCTTGCTGCCACAGATGCACGTGGCATGGTGACATCAACGTGCACCAGCGCACGTGACATAGGCCTGCTGACCTGGAAGTCAGCCATGGAGTCAGCCAGGTCTGGTGCCACAATGGGCTGGTCCAACAAGGGCTGAGCATGGATGGTGTCAGCCACATCAGCCTCAACGGGAGGGGGGGGGATTATGGGTGCCCTTGACTGGTCCTCCACACATGGGGGGACAGGCTCACCCTGCAAGTAACGACCACGTCCCCTACCGGATCCACCACGGCCACCACTTGTGGCTCTTCCACCTTTGCCACCCTTACGGAATCCTCGCCTCCCAGCCATGGCGCTGATGTTATTGTGCGTATGGGAGTGGGTGTAAAATATTGTCCTGGGCAATTGGGGGTCAAAGGGGTTGGGTACCAGATGGTAATTGTACCCTAGTGCTCTTGCAAGGCTGTTTGTAACCCCTGGGGAAAGATGACGGGTCACGCTACGCACAGGAGCCCCAAAAAAGGGAGATGACGTGCACGCAACCCCTCCTAGACCACGTGTGCAGAAAGAAAAACCTGCACTACGCTGTGGCACCCAGTAACACAAGAATGAACGTATGCGTGTCACACGCAGCCTAGAATGACCTCTGAAGGGGTAGGCTACACACGGGGCAAGCACAGATGTTAGATACGTGCGTGACTCACCGTCTGCCAGATTAAAGAGCGTGAAAAAGGAGCGCGTTTGGTTGGCAACACCCCCGCCAAAAGAAGATTTGTACGCTGTCTGAGGAGACAGGACAACAGTAGTAGGGAACACTGTTTGAGGGAACAGGCCCAGGTAAACCAGTTAAAGTGAAAAAAGAGAAAAAGCTGTCAGAGGTAACAGGGAATACGAACTTGAAACGCCGTGAAGTAAATCGCGTGTGAAACGACAAGAAGTACAGAATTCACCCACTCGCTCTCCACGAAAAGCACGTACAAGGAAATGGTGTTCTACGCGTACCTTTTATACAGGCCCACACGTCCAGCGTCACTTACGCGGCGTGTACGCGCTAGGCCCATTTCCACCAATTACACGCTTTGTCACTTCTGCGTGTAGGGCCATTTCCACCAATCACACGCGATGACACACTGACGTGCAGTCCAATTACACGGAATGAGACTCTGCCGTGCTGTCCAATTACACGCGATGAGACTCAGACGTGCTGTCCAATTATACGCGATGACACTCTGACGTGCAGTCTTTCCACGTGTGCTCTGTCATCACATGCTGTGTGGGAAACACCCGTGCGGGTCACGTCACAGACGCGCTTACGCGCTGAGGTCCTTTGGTCCAATAGAATCGCGTATGCGTGCTGACGCGCTTACGCGCTAAGGGCCTTTCCTCGGTTTTCACGCTGACGTGCAGGATTTTCACGTGCCAAATCACTCCGTACCAAGCTGGCCACGCGTAAGCACACGGAAGACCACGCTCCTGCCCAGAAGGCCGAACTACTGCCCCCCAGAGCCCCGAGCACGCTCCCACCTGCCATCTGCTGCTGCCTGGCTGCCTGCTGCCCACGTGCACTGCCATTTGCTGCCTGCACATCAGCCAGGGGTGCTGTTGCTGTGACCACCCCTGCTGGAACCAAAGACTCCCGACTGGAATTCCATCGCTCCACAGCCCAGCCCCAGGACCCAGTTGCCCACCCACTCCTGCCTCTGGGGTTGTCATGTCGGGGCAAACACCATCTGTGACCACTGGCAACCCCCGGCCAGAGAGGCAGAGGGGCACCAGCTTCAGTGCCACCGAAGTTGGTGTCCTGGTGGAGCAAGTCCTGGGGCAGTATGATGCCCTCTTCGGAAGTTCCCGCGCCGACAAGGAAGGACGGACTCGGATCTGGACTGACATCGTGACTGCCATCAACGCGGAGGGGGTGGCAGTCCGGGACTTACAACATGTCAGGAAGCGCTGGGAGGACTTCAGGTCCAGGACCCTGAACAAGGCCCGGCGCCTCTTGAAGGCAGCGGATGCCAAGGGGCGCCGGGGCCACTTGTCGGAAGAACAGATAGGGGTCCTGGAACGCATATCCCCAGCGCTCCACGTCCAGGTTCTAGAGAAGCAGACCCGTCTGGAGTCGAGCGGTGAGTGTACATGCATCCTGATTGTGAGCAGTGCGTGTGGTGATTATTCGGCATTGTGCCAGTTGCACATCTGTTTGTATGGGGTCGAGTATGGGTGGGGGTGTACAGGGCCGTGGGTCTGACACATGCGAGGGCTGTAATGTGTGAGACATGGATGGTGCTTGTGTGTGGGCTTGCATGGCAAATGCAGTTGTGCGTGCACACATGTTTGGATGACTGTGCATGTAAGTAGACATGTCCGTGATGTCAGGCATGTAAGTTGTTTTGGCCTGCATGTATGAGCACTGTGTACATGTGCATGTGTGTGTATTTGTCAAGGGTGCAACAGTGATGCTACATGGATGCATGTGACAGCGGTATGTGGAAGCCTGATTGGCAGATGTGACATGGATGCCCGTCTGAACAGTGCGACACTTGGCAGAGGTGTAGACATGCATGCAAGTGTGGTGGTTTGTGTACATGTGTGGTGCACTTCCTGTGTTGCATGTGATGTCTGGCTCCCCTTTGGCTGCTGATGCTGTTGTATGTGTATGGATGGTGGTGGCAGTTGCGATATGGCTGTGGTATGGCTCATGTGTGCGAGTTGCAATGACATGTGTGTTGGGGATTGTGATGACATGTCTGAGGTTTGCCAATGCCACTCATGTGCAACTGTCATGCGTGTATGTGTCCATTGTACAGTGCCCTGATGCCTGTGTTTTGTTTCTCCCTGTCTGCAGCGTCAACTGATGAAGAGGGCGGAGAAGGTGCTGTGGAGCACAGCGGCGGGGATCCGACCGCCAGCCGGAGACGCAAGGCCCGGCTCCCCTCCCGTGTTGTCATCTCGTCGGGGAGTGAGGAGTCCGGTGCCGCGTCCCAGGCCGCAGCTGCCGGGAGGAGGTCCAAGAGGCGGAGGTTGCAGTTGGACTCCTCGGCAGCAGAAGGGGCAGCTGGGACCCCACAGGGCCCAACAGGGAAAGATGGCACGGAGTCATCCAGGTTGGTGGGGGGTTTGGTGGAGGAGGGGGCCGTGCAAGCACCAGAGACGGGGTCTGGAGGTGGGGATCCCACTGGTGCTAGTGGTGCAGTGCAGGACCAGGGACAGGAGGCAGCACAGGCGGCCGCGGAGGTGCCTGTGTGCAATCCTGTGCCCGATCCTGTCCCTGCATCATCTTGCACCAGCAGGGATGCCTACGTCCAGACCCGTTTTCAGGCAGGGGATGAGCTGATGTCAACTGGCCTTCCTCTGCCTGCGGACGTGGCCATCCAGGTCCGGGTTGAGCCTGTCCTGGCTGGTGTGGCGTTGCGTCAACGGGCCATGCGAGGTGACCTGCAGTCTTTTCATGGAGAGACTGCACGTCATCTCGAATGGCTCGTTGACCACGTCAGCCTGCTGGGACAGGTCACCCAGGCCGGATTCCGCTGTCTGATGGGGCTTGCTCCGACCCCCTCCTCAACTGGACCCCCTACGCGCCAGTCGTCCTCTGTGCCATCTTCCCACCCATCAGTCACCTGGGTGCCCTGTGGAGCTGCCTCTGACGGTGCGGCTAGGCTGGTGGAGGAGGCATCCCTGCCACAGTCGGGAGTCGGAGGTCCAGCAGGGGTGGCCACATCAACGAGTGCACCCCAGCCGGCGGAGGATGTGCAGGCAGCAGGAGGCAGTGCACGGGCAGAGGCAGAGCAGCAGCAGCAGCAACATGGTGGGAGACATGAAGGCTCGGGGCTTTCGACATCGGAGGTGCAGGCATCGGCCGGAGGGCAGGGGGACCCAGGACAGAGAGTGTCTTCCGTGTGGCAGCGGTTGGGCCACGCCATAGGTGCGGAGCGGCGGCGGGCGGAAGAGGCGCGGCTCACAATGGTCAGGGCGGAGAACTCCATGCAGAGGGCCCTGAGGCGGGACGAGTGCCTCGAGGCAATCCGCAGGGGGTTGGAGGAGGACACGGCGTCGTCCCTGCGGACCCTCGGGGCCATGGAACTGGACCGCCTCCGGGACATCGAACAGGAGTTCGATGATGCCCTGGCCCGGGACACCACGGAGTGAGCCGCTGGACTTGCCCGCCGCCTTTGTATATAGTTCTTTAGTTTTAGGTTTCCTTTCTTTCTTATTATGATTTGGAGTCGACGGACACTGCTCCACTTTTTGTATATAGTTGATTTTTAGGTAGGTTTTTTAGTAGGTTTCCTTTGTTCAGTTGGGCTCATGGACCCTTGTTAGTTTTGTACATATTTATTTTTTGCATGGACATTTTTTTACATTTGACTTTGGACATAATTTTTTTGGATTCTGATTTGCAGTTTTGTGTTTTTATACCGACATGCAGCTCTTTTTTTTCACATTCACATTGTAGTTATTTTTCTTTCTTTAGCATTATTTAATTTTTTTCAATACAATTTTGTTAGCATACTTCACTGTGTGGTTTCATCTCTTTGGTTTCATGCATGTCATGTTGTGTATTTTCCCATTCAATTGCAACCATTGTGTGTGACGGACATGGGTTCATTAGCTTGATGGACATTGGGGGTGTAACATGTGATTTCCATTTCCATGTGGGTGAATGGGTTACTTGGTAGGGCTTTTTGGCTGTGGAGGCTGACCATTATGCACATGATTGGGGATTGTGAGGACCTGGTGGGGGCTGCCCATGGTGGCAGGGGGGTGGGGGTGGTGGGTGACATGAGTGGGGGCCTGGTGGAGGATGACCCTGGTGGCTGGGGGGTGGGGGTGGTGGGAGACATGAGTGGGGGCCTGGTGGAGGGTGCCCTGGTGGCTGGGGGGTGGAGTGGTGGGAGACATGAGTGGGGGCCTGGTGTAGTCTGCCCATGGTGCCAGGGGGGTGGGGGTGGTGGGTGACATGAGTGGGGGCCTGGTGTAGTCTGCCCATGGTGGCAGGGGGGTGGGGGTGGTGGGAGACATGAGTGGGGGCCTGGTGGAGGATGCCCATGGAGGCAGGGGGGTGGGGGTGGTGGGAGACATGAGTGGGGGCCTGGTGGAGGGTGACCCTGGGGGGTGGGGTGGTGGGAGACATGAGTGGGGGCCTGGTGGAGGATGACCCTGGTGGCTGGGGGGTGGGGGTGGTGGGAGACATGAGTGGGGGCCTGGTGGAGGGTGCCCTGGTGGCTGGGGGGTGGAGTGGTGGGAGACATGAGTGGGGGCCAGGTGTAGTCTGCCCATGGTGCCAGGGGGGTGGGGGTGGTGGGTGACATGAGTGGGGGCCTGGTGTAGTCTGCCCATGGTGCCAGGGGGGTGGGGGTGGTGGGTGACATGAGTGGGGGCCTGGTGTAGTCTGCCCATGGTGGCAGGGGGGTGGGGGTGGTGGGAGACATGAGTGGGGGCCTGGTGGAGGATGCCCATGGAGGCAGGGGGGTGGGGGTGGTGGGAGACATGAGTGGGGGCCTGGTGGAGGGTGACCCTGGGGGGTGGGGTGGTGGGAGACATGAGTGGGGGCCTGGTGGAGGATGCCCATGGTGGCAGGGGGGTGGGGGTGGTGGGTGACATGAGTGGGGGCCTGGTCTAGTCTGCCCATGGTGGCAGGGGGGTGGGGGTGGTGGGTGACATGAGTGGGGGCCTGGTGGAGGCTGGCCCTGCACTGCTGGGGTGTGGGGGTGGTGGTAGACATGAGTGGGGGCCTGTTGGAGGCTGCCCCTGCACTGCTGGGGGGTGGGGGTGGTGGGTGACATGAGTGGGGGCCTGGTGGAGGGTGACCCTGGTGGCTGGGGGGTGGGGGTGGTGGGAGACATGAGTGGGGGCCTGGTGTAGTCTGCCCATGGTGGCAGGGGGGTGGGGGTGGTGGGTGACATGAGTGGGGGCCTGGTGGAGGGTGACCCTGGTGGCTGGGGGGTGGGGGTGGTGGGAGACATGAGTGGGGGCCTGGTGGAGTCTGCCCATGGTGCCAGGGGGTGGGGGTGGTGGGTGACATGAGTGGGGGCCTGGTGTAGTCTGCCCATGGTGGCAGGGGGGTGGGGGTGGTGGGAGACATTAGTGGGGGCCTGGTGGAGTCTGCCCATGGTGGCAGGGGGGTGGGGGTGGTGGGAGACATGAGTGGGGGCCTGGTGTAGTCTGCCCATGGTGGCAGGGGGGTGGGGGTGGTGGGTGACATGAGTGGGGGCCTGGTGGAGGGTGACCCTGGTGGCTGGGGGGTGGGGGTGGTGGGAGACATGAGTGGGGGCCTGGTGTAGTCTGCCCATGGTGCCAGGGGGGTGGGGGTGGTGGGTGACATGAGTGGGGGCCTGGTGTAGTCTGCCCATGGTGGCAGGGGGGTGGGGGTGGTGGGAGACATGAGTGGGGGCCTGGTGGAGGATGCCCATGGTGGCAGGGGGGTGGGGGTGGTGGGAGACATGAGTGGGGGCCTGGTGGAGGGTGACCCTGGGGGTGGGGGTGGTGGGAGACATGAGTGGGGGCCTGGTGGAGGATGCCCATGGTGGCAGGGGGGTGGGGGTGGTGGGTGACATGAGTGGGGGCCTGGTGTAGTCTGCCCATGGTGGCAGGGGGGTGGGGGTGGTGGGTGACATGAGTGGGGGCCTGGTGTAGTCTGCCCATGGTGGCAGGGGGTGGGGGTGGTGGGTGACATGAGTGGGGGCCTGGTGGAGGCTGGCCCTGCACTGCTGGGGTGTGGGGGTGGTGGTAGACATGAGTGGGGGCCTGGTGGAGGCTGCCCCTGCACTGCTGGGGGGTGGGGGGGGTGGGTGACATGAGTGGGGGCCTGGTGGAGGGTGACCCTGGTGGCTGGGGGGTGGGGGTGGTGGGAGACATGAGTGGGGGCCTGGTGTAGTCTGCCCATGGGGCAGGGGGGTGGGGGTGGTGGGTGACATGAGTGGGGGCCTGGTGGAGGGTGACCCTGGTGGCTGGGGGGTGGGGGTGGTGGGAGACATGAGTGGGAGCCTGGTGTAGTCTGCCCATGGTGCCAGGGGGGTGGGGGTGGTGGGTGACATGAGTGGGGGCCTGGTGGAGTCTGCCCATGGTGGCAGGGGGGTGAGGGTGGTGGGTGACATGAGTGGGGGCCTGGTGTAATCTGCCCATGGTGGCAGGGGGGTGGGGGTGGTGGGAGACATGAGTGGGGGCCTGGTGTAGTCTGCCCATGGTGGCAGGGGGGTGGGGGTGGTGGGAGACATGAGTGGGGGCCTGGTGGAGGATGCCCATGGTGGCAGGGGGGTGGGGGTGGTGGGAGACATGAGTGGGGGCCTGGTGGAGGGTGACCCTGGGGGGTGGGGGTGGTGGGAGACATGAGTGGGGGCCTGGTGTAGTCTGCCCATGGTGGCAGGGGGGTGGGGGTGGTGGGTGACATGAGTGGGAGCCTGGTGTAGTCTGCCCATGGTGGCAGGGGGGTGGGGGTGGTGGTAGACATGCATTGTTGATCAGTAGTGCAAGGTGACATGTGGGTTGGCTGAGGGGCATGCCCATGGTGGATGGGCTGCCTGCGGGACATGAGCATGGGTGCAGGGTAGTCCCCCGTGGTGTGGGCTGCCTGCAGGGTCCGTGGAGGTTGTGGAGCGTACACCTGGGAGGGCCCACATGGCCAATTCACGTGTGGTACTCCCCAGAACCCCTGAAATACACGTACCCTGCTGAAATGGCGTGTGGGACTTCCCGCGCACCCCTGAAATACACGTACCCTGCTCGCACTGGGACTCTCGCGTGTGGAACTTCCCGCGCACCCCTGTAATACACATGCCTTGCTCGCACTGGCCCAATCGCGTGTGTAACTTCCCGCGCACCCCTGAAATACACGTACCCTGCTCGCACTGGGCCAATCGCGTGTGGAACTTCCCGCGCACCCCTGAAATACACGTACCCTGCTGAAATCGCGTGTGGAACTTCCCGCGCACCCCTGTAATACACATGCCTTGCTCGCACTGGCCCAATCGCGTGTGTTACTTCCCGCGCACCACTGAAATACACGTACCCTGCTCGCACTGGGCCAATCGCGTGTGGAACTTCCCGCGCACCCCTGAAATACACGTACCCTGCTGAAATCGCGTGTGGAACTTCCCGCGCACCCCTGTAATACACATGCCTTGCTCGCACTGGCCCAATCGCGTGTGTTGCTTCCCGCGCACCCCTGAAATACACGTACCCTGCTCGCACTGGCCAATCGCGTGTGGAACTTCCCGCGCACCCCTGAAATGCACGTACCCTGCTGAAATCGCGTGTGGAACTTCCTGCGCACCCCTGTAATACACATGCCTTGCTCGCACTGGGCCAATCGCGTGTGGAACTTCCCGCGCACCCCTGTAATACACGTACCCTGCTGAAATCGCGTGTGGAACTTCCCGCGCACCCCTGTAATACACATGCCTTGCTCGCACTGGCCCAATCGCGTGTGTTACTTCCCGCGCACCCCTGAAATACACGTACCCTGCTTGCACTGGGCCAATCGCGTGTGGAACTTCCCGCGCACCCCTGTAATACACGTACCCTGCTGAAATCGCGTGTGGAACTTCCCGCGCACCCCTGTAATACACATGCCTTGCTCGCACTGGCCCAATCGCGTGTGTTACTTCCCGCGCACCCCTGAAATACACGTACCCTGCTCGCACTGGGCCAATCGCATGTGTAACTTCCCGCGCACCCCTGAAATACACGTACCCTGCTCGCACTGGGACTATCGCGTGTGGAACTTCCCGCGCACCCCTGCAATACGCGTTCCACGCTTGGCGTTTGCTGTTTGCCAGCCCGGTGAACTGGTCCAGGGTTAGCGCAGCCCTTTGCGATGATTTAGCGATTTGGATGGCTTTTCCTTGCGCGAGGGCGTTCTTGGGGGCGTTACTGGCGCTGCTGCAGGGTCGCTGCGATTCTCTGCGCCACGGCTGGTTTGGGAGCCTAAAATCCATGAATACGCTGTTCGCGGAAATCGGTTTTAGCGCACGTGCCTGGCGCAGACAATCGCACGCGGACACTCTGCGCCAGCCGCTTGCGACACTTTTCTGCGAAATTCTATGAATTACCCTGATAATGTTTGCTGCCACCATTTTTGCCCTTTTACTGCACTGTGAGAAACATGTGTTGCTATTGCCCAAGTCAACACTAATTCATTTATCGACAGCAAAGGATAAATAAATTCAGAAATTGCCCTGCAGTGAACTGCACCTATGATCCGAAGGTTTGCCATCAGAGGCAGATTTAGATAGTGTATAAGGGCAAAAGCAGAATGGGCCCCCCTGCCAGGGAAATCAGTCCAGCGGGCAGCTTCAGTCAGAAATAACAACAGCAGCTTGGAGAGAAGCACATGAGCTAAAATGAGCCACTTAAGTCCAGCCTTTTCGTTTTGTGTATTCAGCGCAAAGACAGAAACAGAGATGCACACGGTCCCTCATGGAGGTCTATGAATGATCTTTCAACACCTGTCATCAGACCACTTACAATTGGAAAGAAATATTGGGAGATGGACACAGACAAAGGAGTGAGTCCTGTAAGGGGGGCAAGGGGGTATTGGCTTGCTGGTACTGAGTATCCCCTGTGACATTAAAGGTGTGATTCTTGGGGGCTTCTAAATGAAGGCTGTGCATAACATGCTGCAACATGTGCAAAACAAAGACTAGCAGCAGGTGACCATATCATGGATTATCGTTCACGTTGTGTCTGTAGGTCTTGAAAGTACAGTTTAAAACCTGCAGTGGGCTTTGTTTTGGCTCACATTACTCTACATGGTAAAATGTGTACTTTTCCATTAAGGATGTGAAAAATAAAGATACAGTCACATTCCTTTTGCTCAACATGTTTTTATAATTAATTATTTACTGGCACCAACTAGAGCTCAGAGGTTATGTGGTTAAATGTCTACATTTAAGACCGGCTAAAATACCAGCTTTACCACTTAACTAAAGTGTGTGTTCCTGGCACATCTTGTAATCTCACTTTGTCTTATCTGACACATTAGGAGTCCCTAGAAGTGATTCCCTTTGCAGTGTAGCATACTAAAAAAAATCTTGCTCATGGATTCATAAACTATAATGTTGCTCTACATATAACATTAATAGCATCCAAATATATTCCCCATGCAAAGGAGCATTTGTTGTTTAGAAGTGTGCAATATCATGCTGCTTCATCATGGGGGGTCTAGCTTTTATAATAAGATGCCACTTCGTCAAACCAATTATTTGTACCTGCTGGGAATGGTCAGAGTAAAGAGGCATTTTTTGGAGTGTGCTGAAGATGAGGTGGATGAGGTGGCTGGAGTATTGTGGTTCATCAATCGAAGGGGAGTGGCAGCCATTTTTAAGAGTATGTTAGATATTTGGGAAGTCGATATGGCTTGTATTAGTGGATCAGAATTGCTTCACTTTAAAATCAGTACAAACCCAGAAATCACTATAAACATGATATTATTTTACAGACCTCCTAATGTTATGAAGGACTTTCCTCAACATTTGAGTAACCTGCTGCTCTCAATCCTCAAACCTAACATTAAAGCACTGGTCCTGGGAGACATGAACTTATGGCTGGGCTGCAAAAAAGATCTAGTGGCCCAAAGCCTTGAAAAATCCTTTAGCAATCTAGGCTTCCTCCTGCTTTTTAGAGACCCTACACATATTAAGAGAAATGTCTTGGACTGGATTGCCTCACACAATGTACCTATGAGCGACCTAATTGTAAGACTGTGTCCTTGGTCAGATCACTTCCTCATTCATCTGAAGGTTCTAGTTGAAGCTCAGATAAAAACATCAAAATAATGAGAAAGCATAAACCTATGAGAAATATCACGAAACTCACAACAGAAGCTATGAAGAAATGGCTGTTGCCACTAGCCACAAAGGTTGAGATTTTAGATAGCGCAGACAAAATGAGTGAGGAAATCCAGGGCACCTTACAAAAAACATTCAATGTCTTTGTACCTATAAGAACTAATCAAATTCCTATCAGGAAATTAATTAGCTGGTTTACACCAGAACTACAGAGCCTTAAATCAAAGAAAAATAAACACTGTTATAACTGGAGATACTCGAAATTGGAGGGTGATAGACAAGGCTATGAAGAAGCCTCTTAAGTCTTTAAAAAGGCTATTATAGAGGCTACAAGAAATATGCTGATTCATAGGATCCATGAAGCACAACGTGAATCTAAAAAACTGTTTAAAATCTTAAAGGAACTAGAAACTCTGTGCCCAGCGGATGATCTGCCCATAAAAATGCAGAATGGTGCTCATCTATCCAAGATGCTATGTTGAATAAACTAGACAAGATTAAACATAACATTGAGGCAAACAAGACAGAGGCAGCTTCTGTCGAATCACACATTAGGAGAAACTGTTTTTAACTTTCGTCCCATAACACAGACAGAATTGTCTGAAATGATTGGTAAATTGAGAACAACCAAAGGTAAGGGGGATTCTTGTCCAGCAGAGACTTTTAAAGCATGTTCTTACATCATGATTGAAGTTCTTACTAAATTTGTTAATACCTCGTTTTTGAAAAGCCATGTTCCGGATCATTTAAAATCTGCCTAGATTACCCCTTTGTTAAAAAAAACTGGCCTGTTTTTCTTTGAAGCATTAAACTACAGGCCCATGCACTGATACTCCTTTTTTACTTAAGATTTTGGACTGCGTCTCTTATATTCAGATTTTAGAATTTTTTAATAATCGTGAGGTTTTACACGAGCAACAATCTGGTTTCAGACAAGGTCATGGTATGGTAGCAGCTTTGTTGGACCTCAAGTCCAACTTATTGCATAGCATGGACAAGGGGGGACAGCTGTCTTGATGCTATTGGACTTGTGGGCCACCTTTGACCTGGTGGATCATGGTATGCTAGTCACCAGGTGGAAGGAGGTGGCGACTTTCTCTGAAGCCGCCTCAGCATGGATACAATCTTTTTTGGGAAATAGAATGCTGAGCGTGTGTAACAATCTAGCGTAAGCACCCCAACTCCCATGCAGTTTGGCGTGCCAACGGGTGCCTGCTTATCGCCATCCCTGTATAGTTTTTTCACTGTCCCTCTTTTTGAGTTATTAGACACAAAATGCATCGAATTCACCAACTATGCTGACGGCACGCAATTTGTCATCCCATTACGAGCAAGACACATAGAGACTGAGTGAGGACTATGATATCATTGAAGCATGGATGGTGAAGAATGGTCTTGCACTAAATAAGGAAACAACAGAACTCATGGTTGTAAGAACACCAAATAAAATTAAAAAGTTAGGGGACAATTATAAAAAGTTCAGTATTGCAGAGTATGATCTTTAAATCAAAACCAAGGTTAACACCTTAGGGATTGTCCTGGACCAACATCTCAGCATGAAGGCACAAGTGAGCTGTCTGTGTCATTATTGGCATACTATAGAAAACTACTCACTCAAATCCGCCCTTTCATTTCAAAAGCTAATCGCAAAATAATTGCAAGAGCTATTATTGGGTCCAAGATAGATTACTCTAGTAGTCTTTTTATATGTATCAACAAGTTTATGCCAGACTCCAGGTCATACAGAATAGTGCAGTCGGAGCAATTGCAGGGCTCAGGATTAGTGATCACGTACCCAAGGCAAGAAGACACGTGCATTGGTTACCCATTGAAGAAAGGATTAAGCTCTGCCTACTGATTATGGTGCACAAAAGCGTCATGCACACTGGGCCTTCTTATCTGATAGTGGCTTTGTCTGTAAAGACCAATATAAGAATGCCCTGATCAAATGACACACTACAGTTAAAAGAGCCCAGATGTTCACTCACCCAAGTTAAACAGGGCGCTTTCTATGCAGCATCTCCTATGGTCTGGAACTCCCTCCCGGAAGAGCTCAGAAAGATCAGCTTGATCGAAAACTTCAAGACGAAACTGAAAACATATCGATTTAAGTAACTGTAGTATCTTCCTTTTTGGGATGTAGTGATAACCTTACTCCCATTAGGCGTGCATTATGTTACATGTTCCGTCTTTTGTGTCAGTTGCACCCATAAACCTCCGTGTCCTTAGCTGCGCAGTATACATTTTAAAAGTAAAGTAAAGGAGTCATTGTCCATGCTTTGCCCTGTCAGGTTTAGACCACGTGGGGGTTCTTGCACTGCATGAGAGACTGGTGCATTGGGATGGTGTTCAGCGGGGGGCCGATGGAAGATAATGGGCGGGTGGAAGGTGAGGGGGTGTAGGTGGAAGAGAAAGAGAAAGAGGGGAGCAGATGGGAAGGGGACATTGGTAGATCTGTGGACACCCTGCTTTTCTTTCTTCTCTGTATCACTAGATTGCTTTGGTTTTGTAACATGTTTTCCTGCTTAATGAATGCATCTATCTAGAACAAGCGGTCTGACCCCTCCTTTTTCTTAGGACATGATTATTCGGGATTCACCTCCAAGAATCCTCCTTGGGTGTCCGCAGTGTGCACTTGTCATTCTTCACGCTGAGGCGTAGGCAGTTTGCACTATGGGGATGGTAGTGGTTGGAAAGAGCAAGGGGTGGAGGGAGAAAAGCTCAGGGGAAAAGTGCTCGCCTTGGAAGCAAGACGGCAAAGGGCAACACAGGTTCGATCCCCGGGTCTGTGCTTAGAAACCTCTGGGTATTAAGCGCGTTATAAATAACCTATCATATCGTATTAAATGAAAGGTGGAGAGATATGCGAGGGCTGAAGGGGGTGCGAAGAAGAAAGGAGGGATGGAAGATTTTGGAAAGGAAAGGAAATAGTGTTTTATTTTGGACGTTGAAAGCTAGTGGATGGTTGGGAGGCAAGCAGCCAAAAGGGGGCAGTGAAATTCCCACAAAAATGAATTGAGCGATGCTGGGCAAACTACCTTATGTCAACAAAAGCTAGTGAGGCAACCAGGTTGCTTTCAGCCAAAGCAAGAGCCCTAAACACACAACTCCCACATAAAACAAACTACTTAAAATCCAAAGTTCATAACTGTTTCACTCATGGCCCCCATTTACTCTGCTCCCTTAACATGAGGCTCCACAACCCCTGTCAATCCTGGTCACTGAACAGTCCTCCGCCTGAAATCTACTACTACTCAACAGCCCGCACTAAACCCACAAACCTGCTCGGCTGGCTAGCAAATATGCAAAGACTAATATGCTACTCTTGTTTTTCTTTTTTTAAACTATACTGAGATACCTATATTTCTACATGGTTTTCAGTCGGGCAGAATATCATCACGAGACGGCAACTTTCCTGAAAGCATGGTGAATAATTAGAGCCTGCCCTGTGCAAACAACGCGAGTGAAGGCTGTAATTCATTAGAGCTTGACTTAATGCGCTAATATCCTACAGCCAGCCTAGGATATCATAAAAAGTGCATAATAGGCGCACGTTCTGCTTTGCTGGAACCGAGGAAGTCTGCGTTTAGCAGTGGAGGCCTTTTATCATGGCGCTGCTGGTGAGATCAGGCGTTCCCATTTCCTGTGAAATCCAATTTAACCAAAGGCCCTGTATCAATCAGGACAATTCCTCTCTTCCCGCGCCAACAACAATACCAACGGCCTACGTTCGCGTCTTCACAAAAAACGCATTGTAGCTGCGACAGAGGGGTATTTTATGGATTATACTCGAGACTTTCTGCAGGAAAGGCCCTGGGGCCTTATTCGTTACTTAAGAAGTGAAACCGCTGGGCTCGCTCCAACCTCCGGCCCGCGCCCCCACTCCCCTCATACCCCCCACACCTGACTGTGAACGCCAACGTATGTTTCAGTTTTATAGTCCATAGATGAACTGAACCATACGTATTGCTTTAATAGTCAACAAACTGGTGTGTAAAAACGCAGTTGTTGTATTATATTGACTTGAATGTGATATTTCATATTATTTTATTGTTTTAATTATGCTTTCCCATGTCCCTTTGAGCGGAGGGAAGATAGCCGTGTGTTGTTCGAAATAAACATACATTAACCCACCTGTTATTATTTTTCAAACGATTTATTTCTATTTTTGCGAAATGGCTATTTACCGTAATTATCTATCTATCTTTCCGACTCATTTGCATGACACTAGTAGCCATGCGCACTGAGATTGAACGGAAGTGTTGGGGGGGGCGCGAACTGTCAAGCAAGTCATTCCGGCGCGATCTCGAGACGCGGGATTCCAAATGGCGGCGATGGGATACGAGTTCAAACACAACAGAGGCGGCTTCGTCCCCGGCCCATGAAGCGGATCCGCGTCGCCCAAGAGGGGGCCCGGGTGCAGGAGGAGGAGGACGGGGCGGACCTGGACGCGGAGGAAGATTCTTCCATCCGAGCACTTGTCAGTTTAAAAGGTTATCATTGAGTCCTCAATGCATTTCTGCAATGTGTTGATTACAGAAGGAAACTTGTCCAATACCTGGAATGATAGCTATACTTCACCACAGAAAACGCCCACGGGGAAAGGCAGCAACCCTGGCTCTACTATGGAAATGCCGTTCAGAACAAGGAAACGAAGACGGCTTTTTTGTGAAGAAGAAGAAAGTCAAATGAACATCAGGTCACAAAAAGAAACCCGAAGTCTGCCTTGGTCCCCCAGAAACAAACACCATCAATGCCAACACGAGACAAGAAAACCTCACAGAAAATCGGCTTAAGATTACGAAACCATCTCAAACTTCCGAAAGCACACAAATGGTGTATTTATGAGTGGTTTTACTCCAATATAGACAAGCCACTATTTGAAGGCGATAACGATTTCTGTGCCTGTCTGAAAGAGTCTTTTCCAAATCTTAAAACAAGAAAATTGTCTAGAGTGGAATGGGGCAAAATCAGACAGGTTAATGGGAAAACCACAACAATGTTCATCTGCGTTCTTTGAAGAGGAGAGGTCAGCCTTCAAACAAACACGATAAAAAATGTGCCTTTTACAACAGCGAAAAGTGGCAAATGTCTCCCAGTTCAAAGATCTTCCTGAAGAGATCCCCCTCCCTCGGGTTATGGGGACAAAAGTCACAGCTCGGTTACGTGGTCTCCATGATGGCCTATTTACCGGGCAGACAGACGCTGTCGACACCTTAAATTCCACATATAGAGTAACGTTCGACCGGTCAGGACTTAGAACACACACAGTGGCCCTCATTACGACCCTGGCGCTAAGGGGTCTGCGCCAGCGTTAGCTTTGCCGACCCCTTACCGCCAACTACGAGTTCCCGGAGCGCCATGGTCATTTTTCCGCCCGCTTTTTGCGGGCGGAAAAATCCATGGCGCTCTGGGACCTTGGTGTTAATTACGCCACCGTATTTTACGGTGGCGTAATTAACTCCTTCCCCACTCCCATTATACCCTATGGGGCCGAAATGGGAATGGGGAAGGGTAAATGGGTCAATGGGGACTTACCGCCCCGCCGACCTCGGAATGGGGCGGTAAGTCCGCCATCCGCCATGGCGTAAAGGGACTTTGCGCCATGGCCGGAAAGTCCGTCGATGGCGGTAAAAATCCGCCAGGGTCGTAATGAGGGCCAGTGCCTTATTATGAAGTGCTTAGCAATGAACCTCATGAAACTATGCCTATTTCTGCCTATGGGCAAAAACAGCAGCCTGTCTGGTTTTTTATGACCCCTCCTCGGTTAAATTATTCGCCTACAGCTGATTCCCCAATTGCGGATAGTGACCCTTTCAGAATCCTGGTTCAGACAGTGAAACAATTGGTGGTTTTCCAGTAGAGTTTCTAATTCAAGTGACTAGACTGTCAAAAATTCTAATGATAAAAAAGGAGCACATCAGGCAATCGAAGGAGATGAACACAGAAGCAGAGAAACTGAAATCCTATTCCATACCCATTGGAATTGAATATCAAAGGAGATATGCAACTATTGTGCTGGATCTTGAACAATTAAACAAGGACTTCAACAAAGTTCTGCACAAGGTTCAACAGTACTGCTATGAGCTTGCTCCAGACCAAGGCCTTCAGCCTGCTGACCAGCCAACAGATATGAGGCAGCGGTGTGAAGAGGAAGCACAGGAGATGGTCAGGCAAGCAAACACAAGTAACGGGCCGGCCTTGTGTGGAAAATGAAGGTCTGACAGATCTCATCTCTAGACTTACAGCAATACCTTTACAGATAAAATGTTTAGCCAAGGGAGGTGATCTGAACTCGTTTGAATTCAAATCTCTTAATGATTCAATAAATGACATCAAGAGCTCGATAGATGCATCCAATATCAGATGTTTCCAGAATAACGTTGAGATCCAAATGGCACATATTCCGAGTGGCCTGTGTCAGATGGGAAATGTGCATGCCTTTGCAGCTAATAACACCAACAGAGACTGAAAGGACAGACTTCATCGTTGCAATTGTGCAGGACATTCTCTGGGGAAAATCCAGGTCCTTAAAGAGGCTTCTGACACCAGTCAGGGTTGAGAAGGAGAAATGGTACACATCTCAAAGGTCTCCATTTCCTTGGCTTTCCTCCTTTTCTTTGAAAGAAATTTGAATTTCTGACTAAGCATTACGCTCTCATTGACTAGAGTCCCTTCATTTTGCAGTGGTATGCCTACCGCTTTTAGCAGGTACTTTGTTTTATTCATGATGGTGTGCTGGCGTTCATACCAACGTGTGGATTTCAGATGAAAAGGGAAGTCAGCTTGGAGACGCCTTTTGCTGTGGTGTGGATACGGGTGAGACCAGGAAAGGCTGTGCTTGCGCAACAGCTGCTAAATCAAATTTACTTCCTGTCCAAGGCCAGCAGTGGGCAGCACAGTAATGTCAATGGGCACTGAATGTGCAGTGCTGATTTTGGAAAAACAGCTCAGCAATAGGCCGAGGAGAAATAATGACTATATCCAGTGGATAACACTCGTATAAGCAGCGGTTATCTGCACGTCTGATAATCTGCTACTTGTCACATCTCGCAAAGGAGTATTGCAATGTTGGCTATTGAAGAATAGCCAGGATACCCCAATGACACCAGCAACTTTTTAAGATGTAGTTGTTTCTCATTGCCCTTGCCCTCCAGGGCCAACCATTCTCGAATTTGTTTTCCTCCTCGCTACAGTTATGCCAGAGACTTGGAAATGGAAACAATGATCTTTCTTTGCACACGTTCTATGCTTAAATGGCAGGTCGCTATCGCCCATAATTCTTCAACCAAATGGGACGATGGAAGTGCTTTTTATATGTAAACATATCAGAACTAGGACAACCTGCGCCCGAACTGAAATAATTGTACACACCTGCGAAGAGTATATTCTGGAATGTCCATCTTGTAAAATAAAATGTGTTGGATTGTTTGTTTTAATATAGAGTATTAAAGACTTCAGTGTAAGCTGTAGGGAGGTGCTTTCAATTCTTTTAGATGCCTCATGTGATGGGGCCTTTTATATGTTAATGTATAAAGACAATTTTAAATGGAATTATTTTCAATTTGAAAATGTTGTATATTTTAAAAGAAAGGCTCATGTATCCTTTTGTTGGTATTGTGCCACTGCAAACTCTTAGCGCAGAATTTGTATTTGCATAAACCTGTTATGTTAATGAAAAAAAAAAGCAAGGCATTGGACACTCCCGATAAGCCAGACTAAAGCAGGAAACAGAGACACCTATGTATAACAGAACATTTGCACCAGTGAAAGTGCAATTTGCGCAAGTGAAAAATTGCCATAGTGTAAAGCATTTAGGGCCTGATTTAAAAAAGCTATGTCAATGTCAACGCTTTTGTAAATCAGGCCTAATTCTTTCAATACATTTTGGCAACAGGGCAATGTGCGTCCTAGTCCTTAGACTAGTGCAAATTTACTCTAGTGCAAAAATGTATTCAACGCATTGAGGCCATACAAATGGGGAAAGAGCGCTATATAAATAACCAAATACAATACAATGCAACAAATAGTTATTTTTTTTATCCCTAGTGTCAATTGGACTTGCATCAAGGCAAATGTTCTCTGATATAGGCAAATACCTTTGTTATAGAAGCAGAAGGGGCTTGGGCTTATCCAAAGTGGCCTATGGTGACCCCACTTTTGCTTTTATGGTGTTTATGTCTCTGAAATAAAGGTACTGATGAAGCCCCCACCTGGGTGTCATCAAACTCTGGTCTGCTGACAGAAAAGAGGATGGTTGTGGATGAGGAAAGAGGGATTGGAACATAAAACTAATTCAAAAGGGGGAATATTGTTGTGGTAGTATGGGTGAGTGTTTCCGAACTGTGGTTAGTCATCAGTAAGCATGAGAGAAGAACTCGGGGACGTAAGGTTTGATTTAGAGCAAAGCTTTACTGTGACGGCAATAACTAGACTTGAAAAAGCATGGCACTAAATGTAGTTGGTGAGTGGTTGTGATTTGGATTTGAACGGACCTCAAGGGGGCCCTAACACAGGCAGAGAACTGGGTTTACTAAGCTAGCTAGCTTGTCAGCTCCAAGAGTTTGAAATGTATAGAAGTAGGCAAGGGCAAAACATGGGGTAAGTGGTAGCGGAGGGAAGGACTGTCTTGGTTCCTGCGCACAGGGGAAGGAAACAATGCCTCACTTCCTCTTTTTATGTAAACATTTCTTGCAATTAGGAGAGGCATCTCTTAGACCTTTATTAAGGGGAGCCAAGATAATACATTTGCAAGAGGCCTTTTACTGGGTACTTTCCACCACAAACCCCATTGTGGTGTTTGTGGTTGGATATTTTATTTGGAAAGCATGGTACCAACATGGGTGCCTTATTACTAACTTTGGACATTCTAAGCTGTAGTTAACTGTTAAGTATAGCTTTTACTGACACTGTGGCCTCGCAGTTGTTATTTTTTGTATTTTTATAATTGATATTTACCCTTTTAAGCTGTTTGTGATTTATATTCTTTGTAATGTGTTATTATATATTTGCACGTTTGATTATATGCTTGAAATGGCTTAATCTGATCAAATACAATGATTGATTGAATGATTAATTTGATTGACTTGGCAGGGCAAAACCAGACTCTCAGTTTCCCAGCAGAGCATGTTCCTCAATAAATGCACCCAGATGGATTGTGGTAGCCTTACCCAGGTGTTTCAAGAAACAAAGCGCCTTGTTAATGGGCATATCGTTGAAGCATATGGGACAAGCAAGCGCTGGCTTCTTTAGTGAAGGTGTGGCCCAAGCCTGCTTTAAGCATTGGGAAACTATGATCCTATAAAAAAAAGTATTGATAATAACCCTTGGGTGGGAGGCAAGAGGGGCAGCCCCCTCCCCGACCATGGAGAAAGAACAGGGGCATTGGGGAATATGGTGGTGTTCAAGCCTTTGATTATCATGAAGATTTACCCGATAAAGACATGTCTAAAATAGTCCGGATCATTCCAGGGTCACCGTTAGATGGACAGGCTGCGGAGAAGATTGGGAGAATGTTAGAGCCTGCCATCTGGAGTAAATTCTGGGGTTGTAGGTAAATCCTGTTGAAAGTTGAACGCAGAAGTCGTGGTTCATATTGCTACTTATATACAGAGTTAATGGCATGGTGCTGTTTGTTTTATTCACGAAATTGTACTTCCCCACCGTACCGCGCATACTGGTAGAGCAATGGAGCTAATGGGAACATGTACCATCCTAGGGCTAGTGGACTGGACTTAGGCGAATGCTATTAATAGTGACTTTCTGTGTGACTTTTGTGAATGCATAGGACTTGTGAAACAGGCCCTATGTGTGCTGCTTGTATTAGAAAAGTACATTAAGGGGTACAATGGGATGATATTTGCTTCATTTTTCACCCTATGCTCGGCACTCAGCTGCTTTGCTAGCGAGAGAACAGGACAATGTTCTCTCGCTGTAACAGAATGCAATCTGGCTTTTTGGAGTTTTATTCATTTAAAATGGTGCATGTAATTATGTTTTGAAAAGGGGAGTCTGCTAATCAGATCCCCTTTTCATGAAACTCCATGCCAAAAATATAGTGCATCCAGGTTTCTTTGTTGCACTAGGCTCCTGACAACGTCAGCACTTGATCTACACTGGCACAGAGCAGGTTCAAAGATCACATGTGCATCCATGGCACGTTCTGAGACCCAATGGTACTGTAGCCAAAGGTGGCCGTTTAAATTCTGTTTCTCAGATTTAAAATGCAACAATTCCTGCCTTATCAGTCTGTAGGCAGAGTAATCTCTACAAAGAAGGTTTACCTGCTTATGGTGACTGATAAGATCATGCAGTTATTAAAATCAGACTAATGTGATATCATACACATGTCAGAATTATGAGCCCAGAACACCAGTGTGCATTCATGGCATCCTGGCTGTCTCCACTTCAGCAGTGAGACCATAGACAGGATACTGTCTTCTTTTGATTTGCCTGGAGGAAGGGTTGCAGCAGCCAGAGGCACATGAGCTCTCATCAGGAGATCTTCTAGTAACTCTGCTTCAAAGGGGAGTACTCACATAACAAAGGCCTGCATCAGTACAGGGGGTCTTTGAAGTCAGCAGGCATGTGAAAGGTGCGGAGCAAGACCAGCCAGAGAGGAAACAGCGGACCTATGAAAGGGCACTACCACCTTTCGTTTCTGTTGGGGCTCTTTCTCTTCTTGTTCCCTCCATTTACTGCATGACCATGTATTCTGGGTCTATTTCTAGAAGACAAGGGTCACTTGTTAGAGCAACAGGGATTACAATAGTCTTGCTTCTTTCCAATATCCATTGGCAAATTGCTTTCTTAAGGAACGGGTCTCCCACTCCTTACTTGATTCATGTGTGGACTTTAAGAAGACAAGAGAAAATTCACTGTACCTCTATTGGAAGTCGGGTCCATTCCAAAGTCCTCCAAGAGTGAGATGAAGGAAGAGGAGAGCTTTGTTTCCTAACTACTGTTTAACTACTGGTCTGCCTCTATGTTAGATGCACTGGAACTTGGCTCCTCATTCGAGGTGAAGGATATCCTGTAGGAGTTTGCTAAGATCCCTCAAGTGGGAGTGCAGAACTAAAGGCTTTACCCAGTCCTGGAACCCCTGTTTTGGGACTCCCATCAACCAGAAGTCCAAGAGCAGCTGCAATCCCATTCACACAGCTTGGAACCACATTAGAACAACGTTCAAAGCCATTTAAACTGACAGGACCTGTGGTGCTGCTTTTGGCACTCTTGCTTCTTCACACTGCTCGCACCCACTTCCCACCAGTTGTGCTCTTCGCCATTGCTGCCTTGGCTCGAACACCAGTTCGCCACTGCAGAAGCATTGAATTCTCAGCATATTTGGAATTTGTGTCTCACCTAGTGACTACTGGAGACAATGCCTTTTGGGCGTACTGTATTGCAGGCGCCTCCATGATATTAGCTTGTATTGTGAGAGATATTTGGAAAGAAGCTGAGCAACTGATTAAGGATTCCACCAAATGAATTTGCTTTGGCTAGTTGGTAGAGGAAACATTATAAAAGACTAGGTGAAGTAAAAGGTTTGTATATAAAGATTTGTATATATTATGATATTATGGTTAAATCAGGGATATTGATTAATGTAATTGCTGTTTGGGGATAAAGGTGATGCACTTCCTTACATCTGCAGCTAACTGGATCGAGTCCTTTTTGTCTCATCGGACGGCCAGAGTCTTTATTGATGACCATAAAGCAGAAATAGATTGTGTAGTTCCGCAGGGGTCATGTCTGTCCCCTGCTTTATTTAATCTGTTTACAGCTCCACTCTTTAAATTACTGAGTGACAGAGGGATTCTTTTCACAAACTACGCTGATGACACTCAGTGCCTAATCCCTCTATCAGGAAATCATACTGAGGACTCTGAGACAATCAACAGGGTATATGCCATAATGCGCACTTGGATCATGGAGAATGGGTTGGCCTTGAATGATGGGAAAACCAAAATTATGATTGTGGGCACAGCGTCTCGCCTGAAGAAGTTAGGGATGGATTTTAGTGACATGCGCATAGCCGGATGTGTTATTCCCACCTTGCAGAAACTGAAGGTCTTGGGCATGGTGATTGACCAAAAGCTTAACATGAAGGCTCATTTTAGTTTTCTGGTGTTGTCCACTTCTTACTACTTT
Organism: Ambystoma mexicanum; assembly: GCF_040938575.1. NCBI lineage: Eukaryota > Metazoa > Chordata > Amphibia > Caudata > Ambystomatidae > Ambystoma > Ambystoma mexicanum. The sequence goes on from NC_090922.1 coordinate 351,294,238, forward strand.
AAACTGTTGGTACGACTGAGGCCAATAATTGAGCGACAATCGCAAGGGCAATTATCGAAGCTAAATTAGATTATGGCTCCAGTCTGTTTCATGGTATAGGTAAAGGAGACATGATGCGTCTCCAGATCAAACAAAATAATGCAGTAAGAGCAGTCATGGGATTGAAAAGGAGTGACCATGTCTCCGTAGCTAGGAAAGCATTACACTGGCTACCGATGGCCAGCAGGATAACTTTTCGACTAATGCGTATTACTCACAAATGTCTTTTTGGATTAAGCCCGGCTTATCTATCTAGCCACATCTGGATACCCTTCCGAAGAACATTGAGATCTAATTATTTGGGTCTTGTTCAAATGCCTGGGGCCAAACTTGGTAGTGGCACAGGGGTCTTTTTGCCTCATGGCAACAAGAATCTGGAATGCTCTTCCTCCAGACTTGAGCTTGTGCCAATCCTTGGAAGCTTTCAAAGCTGGATTTAAGACACTTCTGTTTTGCTAAGGTGGGTCTTTATCTCTGACTTAATGAGATCTGCTTCCTGGTCTTCTGTTTCTCCTGATTTATGACTTTGGTTTTTATGTTTTTTGTATTGTATGTTGTTGTTGGCGCCACTATGCCTCCGGGTCTGTCTTCGGCACCTTATAAATAAATATAAATCAATACATAAAAAAAGGATGTTATAAAAAATTGCAGAAAGGGATTGAGATTATTAGATTTGTCAATATCTTCTAACTGAAAGTAATGATTTTTAAAATGTTTTTTAATAATTTGTGTGGAAAGTCTTTTACTGAAACACACTAAATAAACAAAATATATATTCAGGCACCACCTTGAACCAACCTGACCTTGCCTTGGTCCGGGTTGAAAATCAACTCAAACCATTGGAAGCAATTCTGTCATTTATCAACTCAACCCAGCACTTACATGGTCTCCAACTGAAATGACTGGTGATACAAACCAATTACACCCTTCGAACCACACCTCTGTGGGATGTCTTACCCCACTAATCCAAGCCCTGCAACATCACTGTGCATTGCTGGCAGCAGAAACATCACAATGGCCGCCGGAAAGCAAGCTGCTTGCCAGAAATCACCAGAAAGTGCACAGTGAAAACCTGAAAAATAGGCCACCATCTACTTTTGCCTATGTCAGTGGTAACACAGGAGACCAATGCTAAAACCCATCATTTGACTGCTCACAGAGCAAAATCATTGCAAAAGAAACAGAGCTGGTTTAAAAAAATCTGTTTTTATTTGGTGTCAAATTTGCACAAATCATGGCTCACAAACCACCCAAAAAGATCCAACCTCCTTGTTGGGTGGTCAACATCATTCTCCCGCAAGAATCGACATAAATATAAGGTCCACAGAAGTGTATCTATATCTGAACAAAGTCCACTTTTGAGGACTGCTTGCTGGAAGAAACCTGTCAAAAATTGGTGTAATACCGTTACTCACCTCTACCAGAAGCCGGCATTTTAAAACCATTTTGTGTAAAGTTGTACATTGAGCCCAAACTATGCCAAAGAAAAACTTGCTATCAGAAGCCTAATAGGGGGAAGCAATTTAAAACTATGTTCTGAATAGGCTTGAAGTAAGAAATTGTTTGATGTAGGTGTTAAAAATGAGAATTATATTATAAGAAAAGACAATTTTTAGACTTTGGGTTAAGAGTTAAAGTTTCCCACACTGTGTTCAAACGAATTCCACACCTTCTCCCTGGACAAAGGAGACTTCCCCCTGCCCTTGGCTAAGAGATTGACAGGCTGGTGTCAAAAGGAACTGGGAGTGGCACCCTGGCCTGTTGCTCTCAGTGCAGACAAAGGAATCCTTGGGCTGAATAGAAAATGCTAATTCAGGTGTGACTGACAACAAACTGCTGCCACGAAAGAAAGACATGTGACCTCTGAGTCAGCCCAGACCTTGGAGGCGGAGACAAACCATTGTGTGGATTCAGAAAGCACAGCAAATATATGTTTTAGAAAAATGCTTATAACAAATTGCACTGAACTGACAAAAATGTGAAACTTTGAGATTGTTAAAATGAAAAATTCACTCACAGTTTAAGACTAAGCTGGAATCCGTGCGATGTTCTGAGACTGATCCCCGGAATTTATTCATATTGTAGCTACTGTGTTCATACCAGGAACCTGACAAATTACAGAAATGTGCCCAGATGGGGCGTGAATGCATGTCTAAAAATTGGTGCAGAATTATTATTGAGAAACCCACCAAAAGCGTGAAAAAGTTATCATTTCTGAACCAAAGCTCTTAGGAAGATGAGAGTTGAACAGAAATGTACCTTAATTAATCTGGCATGTAATGTATGTAATATTAACAAGTTGTGTATATTGTAAATGTGTTTTTTATGAAAAATAAGATATACTGTACAGAGAAAAGGGGAGGGTCTTTCCCCTAAGCCAAAAACATGACACATGATGACACAGGATGACACGCTGCTCCTTTCTCCAATCAGGGGACAGGGAATCCTCTGACCTATCAGATCTTTAGAGGGTCGGGCATAGAGAATCAGAATCCCCACCCACTTTGGAAATACATAAATAGGGACTACTGAGGACAGATAGGACGCACAGTTTTCCACTACTCAACTGATTTCTTGGTGAAGCATCCTGCAAGAAGATCCAGACAATATCCAGACAGAGACTCTAGAACCAAACTCTAGAACCTTGAAGAAGAGAGGCCTAACCAACAAGCTGAACCTTTTTCAGTGGACTGCAGAACCTTTTGCAACCTGATTCTAACCCCTAAACTTCCAAGGGGCTCTCACATTCAACAGCCGGGCTGTGTTGTTTTACTATTTTAGCCAAGAACTCTGTGCTAGAACCATAATCCAGACCCAGAAAGCAGAGCTGTATCTAGAACCCATCAGATCCAGTCCAAGAGGCTGCACAGACCTCAGTGCAGTGTTGAGAGCAGAACCCAGGGCCTGAGAACTGTCCGGTGGCGAGAGAGAATCCCAGCCAAACCCTTGACTAGATCTTTGACGGGACCCACTCCATTCCAAAGCCATAAGAGTGAGTATCTAGTCTAGAACTGTCCATAGTCATCTCTTAGTTTAAAGTAACCTATTCCAACCATTTCAACCCAACCAGAACTGCATTATAGGATGTTTTTTGTCTATCCTAAATTCTCCTCTCCCCCACATAATTCTTGATAAATTGTAGCGATAATCATCTATGCGCTATTTTTTCAAATGTCTTGACGCACAACAATCAGAGGGGAAGGCGCCCTGTTTCTGGTGGTTGTCCCATTGGGTATCTTCTAGTTTCATAGCCCTTAGTATAAGTCCATATTGGTTCCTAATCTGTAACGCGCAATCTGTCATTTTGAATCTTGACTTTATTTCTGAAAAATCTACCTTCACAAAAACCACTGTAACTTTTGAACCGCACGTCCTAGAAACTAGTTTTTCTGTAATCGCGTTTCCCGCACGTGGAAAAGTTGCTGCGAATTGATATTTAGCCCCAGTTCACCACCTGTCAAAATAGCTGCTTCTTGTTTTCCACCTCTGAATTTCGTTTTCAATCTGATAATCATTCATGAATCATTGCTAGTGTTGACCCGAACCAATCCAAAGTAACTATCACTTATCCTGAATCTCCTTTAGTGAATTAAAATCATTTCAGCATATTTTCCCTTACATTGCAATCACATTCAAAAGTATTTTTGCCTGTTTCAAAATCATACCTGTTTTCTCTAAGCTTCCTGGGGGAATTGGGATTGAATTGCATTATTGATGGTATTCCTGAAACCTGTGTGCCCTCATTTTCATCTTTTTATATTGAATAGTGGGGGGAGTGAGTAGTCACAGGGGACAAAGTGATTATATTGTCTTTTGATTGAAACCATATCAAGTTTATTTCTGAGTTGCATTTTCCCATCCTTGCATTTCCTTGAATCATATAAAGTATTTTCTGCTACCTTATCCTTTCTATTCCTACTCCTAACTGATTAAAGAGGTTGTTGATATCGTAATATTACCCATTGATGATCACTGTTCATATTCATAATTGTGCTATTCAGATATTATTTCGTTCATAAAAGTGTGATATATTTATTGTTCCTTTCTTCAAATAAACCTTTTAATTTGCAAAATAAACCTACTTCTTGGCTCAGTGAGGTTGGGGAGATTCAAAGAGAGAGGCGTTATATAAGGGTTCATCATCCAGATTTAAAGAACTTTGACATAAAAATATATAAATAAGGGCTTCAATTGGGCATCCCATACTAAGCATTGACTTAGTTGGAGTGCTGGATTGAAGTCACTTACACCTCATCAAACATGCACTTGAACCGCACAGTGCCCTTTCTCAAACCTGACTCGCTGCCTGTGTAGATGCAATTTGACGCCACATACTCAAACCGATTGCTAGGAGAGCCCACAGATGCCCCGTTCAATGCTGTTTAACACCAATGATCTAGACAAAGGTACTGTCAAGATGTCCTTTCCTCCATGTCCACTTTTGGGATCTTAATGACTTAAAAGCCAGCCCCCTTTTCAATCTTGTTCTTGAAAGACATTTTCTTATTGAACATTGACATTGCAGCATTTCCTTAACTAATCACCCCTTTTCAACTACCTAGAGTGCTATTCTGCATTTTCTGTGCTCTTTTACAGCAGTGAGTTTGGATTGAAGTCACTTACAGATTGGGGGCTCGTCCGGGATTCCTGGATTAGGTCTACCACTTGTGCAGCTTATTATAGTGTGCTAACTAATAGGATACATAAATCCTGTTGTGCCACCACACTGTGTTACCCTGTAAAAGCACCCCTAAAAAGGAAAGGGTTTGTTTTGCAAAATAAAATAAAAAACTTCTGTAAGTCAGGAAGGAAATCAATTTCCAGAATGGCGACATTGGTAGACATCAAGATAGCTAGAAAGCACCTTTTACATAAGCTATTTGTGAGAGTTGAATGGACTGAGCAGGACCAGAATGCGTGGTTGCAGGCGATCACACAACAGGTCACTGCAACTGGGTTAGATATCTGAAGAGATCAGGGTCCCTTACATGTGCCTCTGAGTGAACTATATATGTCCTCTAAGGCCAAGGATGAGCACAACAAGATTGCCAGGATAGCGGCATATTTATATTTGTATATGGGAGCCATACAGGACAAATGTGCTGAAGGCCAAGATCTGGCAAGTAGGCAACTGTTGGCATTAGGGAAGGCCCAATCTGATCTGGACTCTTCTGAGAAGAGGCTGCAGAGGAGCCAGGAGTCAGAAAACTAAAGTAGGCAGTATCTAATTAAAATAAAAGAGGACATGGGTATCCTGCAACAGGAAAAGGCAGACCAGGATACCAGAATTCTGGCCTTGCAGAAGGAGTACCAAGAAGGTTTGGACTCCCTACTGCCGAGCCAGAAAAATCTGGAGCAACAACTGGATTTCAATAGGGCATGCGCAGAGCAGGTAGTCACCCTGCAAAGCCACCTGGATAGAGAGAAGGCAGAGTGCAACAAATTACTTCTGAAAGACCTGGACACCAAGGCAGAATTTGAGGAAGAGCGCCAGAAAGCTGGTGCCCTTCAAAGACAGAGGGATGACCTGGCGGCCCAGAGGCAGGCTCTTGCTCAGGAAAGGGATACCTTAGTCCAGGAAGTCTGTAACTTAAAAGGGAAGCTGGAAGAAAATCACCTGGCCCTCCAGGGACTGGGTGACCTCCAAAAAGGGCATCAGAACTTGTTAGAGCACACCAGGAGGGTGGAAGATGCTCTGGCAAGAAAGGATCAGGCCAGTAGGGACGGGACTCAGGAGGTAACCCTCCTGCAGCAAAGACTGGCCCAGTACTCCAAGACAAACCAGGAGGAACAGAGAGAAAATGAGGCTCTCTGTCAGCACAATGATAAGCTCCAGTGACAGGTAGCCATGCAAGAGAGACTGATAGAGTCTAGTCAGACCTTGATTGAGGAACTGAAAGCTCAGGCTCTTGCATGGCAACAGGGAGCAGGGGCTGATAGAGATGAGGTTCGCTGGGAAAGGGAAACACCTGAGCATAACCTCAGGAGCCCTATTACCAGAAGCCTTCATCTCTCCCAGTCCCTGGACTCGGCCAACCCCATGTCCCCTGGTACACATGAGCCCAGGGCCACGGGGATGGCAGATTACTATCCAGTCAGAAGTATGGGGCTCATAGGCCAGTACCTCCCAGGAATGGATGGGCGGGCAACTGGGTATGGGCGCCCAAATACAGTGCAATTTAGTGGGGAACCCCAGGAGAGTAGGCCCACTAAGGGCATCCTGAAAACATCTGCCCAGTTAGGTCAGTGGGGGGGTACCCATCAAATCCTGGGAGCAAGGAGGAATCAGAAGACTCCTCTGAGCGTCTCAGGACCCAGGAGACTAGGTCCCCACATTCCGCCAGGCATTCCCAGGCTCGCAGAAACCAGGAAAACCTGGAAGATCAGACAGGCACCTCTGGGAGCAGTGCCTCTGAGTCAGAGGATGAATGGACCAGGGTTACCCAAACCAAGAAGGCCAATAAGGCAAAAAAGGGCCTTGCTTAAGGAACCCTTAAAACAGATCAAGGCAATAAGGAGTGTCATCACGCCTTATCACAAAAAAGCCAAGTATTCTGTGTGGGAACACTTAGAGCTCTTTGAGCAAATGATGGAGACTTTCCATTTGAAAGACAGCAGTAGCTGCATTCAGTACGCAAAATGGACATTCTCCCCAGAATACGACAGTTTCTTTGCGGGGCTGGAGGACCAAAATCAAGATGGTCCACATACAGGGCGGCCATCTTAAAGCACTTTTCTGTTCATAGAAATCCCCAAGAGGTACGCAAGGCAGCCTACAATTTCCAATGCGGGGAGGATCAGGCCCCCCAAGAATTTGTGCAGGAGTTGAAGCGTGCCTTTGCGCAGACTACCAAAAGGGTGCACACGGACAGCAAAGAATTTTTTTATACGTTTTTCCATGTGCTGCCAAAATACATCATGACCCAGCTAGTGAGAGATTTTCATGAGAAAAGGTCACTAGACTGGGTCATTGAACAGGCCACCCGAATCTATGAGGTGCAGAAAAAGCCCCAAACCGACCAGCACCCCTGCCACTGCTAAGGTGGCAGAGGTAAAGGTTGCCCCCATTTTAGATTTGGAGATGGGGGGGCCTAAAAACTTGCCTGCACAGAATAATTCCAAGCCCAGAAGGCCCTCGGGCCAGTCACAGACAGGGAGTCCAGGAGGTAGTCCCACCAATGGTATCCCTCACTCCGCTGACTATGTAAATCCCCGCTACAAGGGAAACCGACCCATACTGGGTTATGTGTGGACTCCTCCAGCCCAAGGGGGGATCCAACCCAGCACCTAACCCAGGGAAATTCCCTCCTAACTTCCCCCAGGAGGGCAGAAATTCCCCAAATCCTGGGCAGAACTTTTTCCCCAGGTACCCACAGAACTTCCAACCCCAAAATCATCCATCCTTCTTTCCCCACTTTCCTGAGCCCAGACAACCTAATCCGGGAGAGGGGAGGCCAAGGGTGGAGGGGTACCCAAATCTTCCCAACCCGGGGTACTACCAGAGAAGGGATAGCTACCCTTCCTGGGATCAGCCCAGGGGAGAAAAAAGAACCCTGTATCAGCCTGAGCGGGTTTCACAGCTTGAGCACCAGGTCCAAAATATGGCACAGGATCTGGGTTGCATGCTGAGGGCTCAGCAGAACCCTGAGATGGGCATGCCGGCACAGAATGCCCCAAACTCTGGACCTGGTGCTCCAGAACAATGATGGGGTCAGCACCCCAATAACTCACCGGTTCCCAGGGAGGAGGCACAAGGGGAAGGGGGGTGGGGATGTAAAGCCTTGGAGGAAGCTTCCTTCCCCACTTGTAAACAGCCCCTGGAAACCCAGGAACCGGAAACAAAATCTCCTACCCTTGAAAGCCTGCCACCCAAGGAGCAGAGAGGGGGTAGGAGAAACAAAGGACCCAAACAGACCCATTTTAAGGAGGAGGTAAAAATCTTCCAATTTGAAGGAGAGGGATCCTCAGAGGATCCTGGGAAAAGGATCTTCTCCTTCAGAGATGGGGATGCGCCACCCAAAGAAAAATGGGTCCCAAGAGATTCAAATCCAGACTGGGTAGATGTGGGGACTGAGCTAGCGCCGTCCATCATCCCATCCCCGAACCAACAACATCAAAATCCCCTGGTTCAAACCCATCCTGGTGACTGCCTCCAAAAAGGGGGGGGGCGGCCCAGAATCGGAACCAGGGGAACCCAAAACTTCTCCTATCTCTAGTTGCCAACTTTTTCTTTCAGATTCTCAAGACTCCCCCAGAATTCTGCCCAAATCTCTTCTCTTGGTATGTCCAAAACTAAAAAACTAGCCCACCAGTTGTCCAAAAATTTGCATTATCTGTGCCCCCTTGCGGAGAAGGAGGGAAGATACTATGCCCCGGTTCAAGTACAGGGGCAGGGTACAATTTTGGCACTGGTGGACACTGGATCCCAAGCTAACCTTCTGTCCAAAAGGCCCTTGATGAACTGAATTCTGGAAGGGGGGAGAAATACCAAATTCCTTTCACCTCTCTTCCTGGAAAACTTCAGAACTTTGACGGGAAGGAAATTCCTGTCGAGGGGACTGGGGATTTGGACATTAAAATTGGGCGCACAAGGTGAAACACCCGGTCATAGTAGTGACTCCAGGGGGCACCCCTTGTTTACTGGAGAATGGCCTCCTGAGAAGGTTGTCACCCCTAATAGACTGTGTAAACAAGGTCCTCTGGACCCAGACTAGCCAACCCATAAAATTGAAACAGAGTGTCAACCATGTTAGTTAAAACGGCACATGCCACATGGTTGAACAAAAATCTGACCAAGTAGAATTTCACTTCCAGAATAACCAAATTCCAGACATGACAGTAATAGCAGTAGGACAACAGTCTTGTGATGGGGGGTCCTCTCTATATCTGAAAATCAACCTTCCTTCCAGTTTAAGGTGATATTTCACACTGGAAGGAAACACTCTGAAATTCTTTACCAATCCACAATCATACATTCCCACTCCTATAGTCTAGAAAGATGTGAAATCAGCTCAGAGCCTGGCTGATATTCAGCAAATTGGAGAGCGGTTGTTCATCCCAATTCATTTAAATGAAGGGAAGGACTCTGTTCTGCCCAAGTGTGTGTGAACAATGGTAAGCGCTTCATCAGCGAAGCCATGTTCCGCCAACTCCCAAAATATCCAGCCATTCCCACATTTAGACTCATAAACAAATGGGAAATGGATCTGGAAACACCCAATTCCAAACATCTCCTGCCAAGCAGGTGTATGCTCAAAATCTCCATAGGCAACAAGAGCATAGTTCATAATTGTTGGGTCGTGCGAGACGTCACTGCTGCCTTTTACTTAGGCAGTGATATTCTCAACCTCTTTGCCATTAGTTTGGACCTAATAAACTTCAAAGCTTAGTCCTGATTAGCGGATAATCCCATGGGCTTTGATGATCCAGAGAAAGCATTTAGGTCAGCTCAATTGCTACCTTGTGCAGTTGAAATTCAGATGGGAGAGGAAGTCACCATCCCAGAAAGGACCCGACAATTCTCCCTGGAAGTGTAAGTCAAAAGAGGACAGAAATTGAAAAACCCTGATGCTTATATTCATCTCAATGCTTCTCTCCAAGAGCAAGGGTTGGGGGTAAACCCAACACCATTAGTCAATGTAGAACATGACACCATTCCAATAGTGGTGGATAACAGCGACTTAAAGAGTATCACTCTAGCCGCAGGCACCATTATTGCAATGGCGGTTGATGACCGACATTTTTCCATTGATCTAGGTAATGAACAGTTAGGACCAATCCCCAAGGACTGTTTTGACCGTGACAGTGATGACAACACAACACCAGACAGGATCTCTACCTGGCATGGGGGGAAATTCCTGGTGTACACTTCCTGCCCTTATGGTAAGGAAGATGTGACTTGTGACTTCAGGAGGGATGAGGTGATTTTCCAGGTCCATGAGGGCTGCCTTTCCCACCTGAAGCCACCAGTCCAAATCAGCACTTTGACCAGGGACTTCTCCACCCAGCCGGAGGAGGCCACTGAGATAGCGAAACCAGAAGTCTTTCCAGGCTTCAGGCAGATGGTTGAAGAGAGAGTCAACCTAGCTGATGCCTGTGAGACTCTGGAGCAAAAGCAAAAGTTGAAACAAGTTTTCTTGGATTTTCAAGATCTCTTTGCGGTGGACTCATATGACTGTGGTCGCTCCGACATCCACACAACAACAATTCCCACGGACCCGGGCATGACTCCAGTGTTTGTGAAGCAATATCGCTTGCCTCTCGCATCAATGGAGTCCCTTACTGAAATAATTAAGAACCTTGAATCCCGTGGGATAATCCGTCCAGTCCACAGCACCTTCAATAATCCGGTGCTGGGGATATTGAAGCCAAACGGCCAGTGGAGACTGTGTGCCGACCTTCGGGAGCTCAACAAACGGGTCCATACTTCCCGATGGCCTCTTCCCTACGGTGACCAAGGGCTGGCCCAGATCCAGGGTTCACAGCTATTCACTGCAATAGACCTGACCAATGGATACTGGACTGTATCTGTCAGTAGGGAGGACCAATACAAGCTGGCTTTTACCTTTGGGGGCCAGCAGTACACATGGACCCGGACTCCCTTCGGATACCTCAACTCTGGCAATGAATTCAACATTTTTCTACATAAGGCCATGCCCGACCTGGGTGAAAGGGGTAACCTGGCTTATGTAGATGATGTCCTCATCAAGAGCCCAACTGTTGAGTAACACATAGCGGAGATCCGTTATGTTCTAACACAGTTGAGGGCCGCCGGAGAAAAACTTTCCTTTCAGAAGGCACAGTGGTGTAGAACCCGTATTAATTTCTTGGGGCATGAGATTACTCCTCATGGTCTCTGTCCCCAGGAAAAGAAAGTGGAAGCACTCCAGAAACTGAAGGTCCCCACAAATGGAACTAAGGAGCCTCCTTGGACTGACTAATTATAGTAGAATGTTCATTGAGGGCTTCGCAGAGATCACCAGACCCCTGATTCATCTCTTGAAGGGAGGGTCAAATGGGAATGGGGTCCAGAACAAGCCGAGGCAGTGAGACAACTCAAAAGAAGCCTCTCACAAGTGCCTTGCCTAGCTTACCCTGTCAGAAACAAGAACTTCTTCTTGGAGACAGGGTTCTCTAATACCTGCTTGACTGCAGTATTATACCAAAAGCATGACATGGTCAATAAAGTAATCTCCTATGCGAGTAAGACTTTATCCTCTGTGGAGGAAAAATTCAACGATTGTGAGAAGGCACTCCTGGCAACGGTGTGGGCATTGAAGAATTACCACCCGTTTATCCAGGGCGAACACATCATAGTGGAGACTCCACACCAGCCTCTGCAATATCTCCAAAGTGACAGAATCCGGGCCGGAAATGTGAGTAATTCCCGAATTACTTCCTGGATTCTGTCAATGCAAGGCTTTCCTGTGGAGGTCAGATATGGCCAAAACAAGAAGAGTCCCCTCGCGCAAGTTCTGGCTGACTTGCATGATTGTGCCAGAGAAAACTGTCTCGAGGACGAAAGTCTAAAAATCAAGGCCAATATGGAGGCATACCTTAATTCCCCACACCTGAAGAAGACAAGTGTGAGGGAATGCCCACTGTCTATGTGGATGGATGCTCTTACCATGTTAACAACAACAGGGAAATAGAACTTGTGGCCAGCGTAGGGAATGCATGGGTGAATGAGTCCCCAGAACCCTCAGCTGGGTACAAGATTGGTCCCCGAAGTAGCCAAGTGGCAGAGTTGATGGCTGTGCATCAAGCCATCCTCACTGCTGTTAAACATCAACTCCACGAACTGGTCATAATCACTGATTCAGATTATGTACGGAACGGGTTCGTGGAGTACCTAGTCAATTGGAAAACCAGAGGCATGCTATGTGCTAATAAAAAAACCCTTGAAACATGGGAAGTTAATTCAAAATATTGATGATCTGGTCACCTCGAAGGGGATGACCATCTACTGGAAAAAGATCAAGGGTCATTCCAAAGTAGAGGGACCAGACAAAACTGGAAATTACTTAGCTGATCAGCTGGCCAAAACCGGGGCCATCCAAGGGGATCTAATAGAGATCGAGTCCCTGTTGGGGGAAATCCAGGTCACTGCTATCACTAGGTCCCAGACAAATGCTCACAATGATCTTTCAACTGCACAATGGCGTAAGGAGACCCCAGATGCTGATTTGATTACGGCTCAAAAAGGGGATCCAATAATTGGTAAGTTTTATCAACACATTGAGGACCCTGAGAACTTTCCCCTGACGGATACCGATTACATTGGGAAAGAGGACCTCAGAGTGTTGATGAAATGTCCAAAAATGTTCCGAATCCAAGACGGTTTGTTTGTGAGGAAATCCCTAGCTGGCCATGATCAGTGGGTGGTTCCTACCTCATTCCGAAGCCTGATGTTAAGTCACGCCCATGATGTGGCCACAGCCAGTCATAGGGGGTTTCATACAACATTTGAAATCTTAAGAGAGGTTGCATACTGGCCACACATGGGGCAGGAACTCGACCAATACTTGAAGGGGTGTCTTGTGTGTGCACAATTTCAGCCAACATCCCTCACACACTGTGCGCCTCTCCAAAATAGGGGATGACACTGCCATGGTCAGATTTGCAAGTAGATTTCATCGGGCCTGTGATTCGCTCCTCTAGGGGAAATAAATACATGTTGACCGTGACATGCTTATTTACTAAATGGGTGGAATGTCTCCCGGCCCCAAACTGCAAGGCAGAAACAGCAGCTGCCTTGATGATCAACCACATCTTTTCGCGTTTTGGTCTATCCCAAAGGATTGAGTCAGAGGTAGCCATTTCACCAGCGAAGTAATGACAAAGATGTGGGAGATACCTGGGGTTAAAAGAAAGCTACATATTGCTTACCGGCCTGCCTCTAGTGGTGCAGTAGAATGATACAACAGAACCATTGTAAGCATATTAAAAAAAATTGTGGCAGATTGTGGGCCAAGTTGGGATATTCGATTACCTCTTGTCTTAATGGCCATCAGATCTACCCCTTCATCTGCAACTTAAATGTCACCGTTTGAGCTGATGACTGGATGCAGGATGGTGCTTCCCCAGCATCTGCTCTACAGGACCCAAGAGCAGACATTGATCAATGCCTCCACAAAACATGAGTATGTTGAAAATTTAAGAAAACACCTTCAACATGCTTTTGCCTATGCTCAGCGAAATCTAGAAAGATCAGCCAACAGCATGAAGACCCACTATGACTTAAAGACTACCAGGAAAGAATACAATGTAGGAGACCGGGTTTATCTATACAATTTCCAAAGGAACCAGACCAAACAGCCGAAATATCTGTCTACCTGGAAGGGACCTTTTGAAATTGTAGACAAGATCTCACCAGTCGCCTACAAGATCCGCATCCCCAAAGGCAGTTTAGCAGAAGGGAAAGACAAGTGGGTCCATATTAATCAGCTAAAGTGTTGCCATCCTAGGCACACTCTGCAGCAACTGGAGGAGTCTTCTGGACCCCCAGAGGGGGCCACTCCAGATCCATAAAATTCCAACCCTAAAATATTCCACATATAGTCTATAAAATACAATAATGCAAATGTCTCCTGATTTATAAAATGTATATGTCCACCCCACTACATTAATAGTGGTGGGGAAATGTCTACAAATATGTTTTTGCTTTGTCATCCTAGGAGAGAGAGAGAGAGCGAGAGAGAGAGAGAGAGAGAGGAGAGAGAGAGAGAGAGAGATAAACCATGGAGACTGACCAAGGAGGATTCCTGGGCACTGGGAGCAAAGATCCGAGGGGCCCAGAGTATCGCTCAATACTCCCATCATTACTGGCGAGGAGAACCGATCTATCCACCCCTGATGGAGGAAGAGACGCTGAACTTTGCCATTTGTGGAATCCGAAGAGATGAATCTGACATCCCAGTCTTGCGAATTTCCATTGATGGAAGATCAACAGCCATCGCAAGAGGGGGGGCATGTGGGATGTCTTAACCCACTAATCCAAGCCCTGCAACATCACTGAGCATTGCTGGCAGCAGAAACATCATAATGGCCACATGGCCACCGGAAAGCATGCTGCTCGCCAGAAATCACCAGAAAGTGCGCAGTGAAAACCTGAAAAATAGGCCACCATCTACTTTTGCCTATGTCACTGGTAACACAGCTGACCAATGCCAAAACCCATCATTTGGCTGCTCACAGAGCAAAATCATTGCAAAAGAAGCAGAGCTGGTTTCAAAGAATCAGTTTTTATTTGGTGTCAAATTTGCACAAATATTGGCTCACAAACCACCCAAAAAGATCCAGCCTCCTTGTTGGGTGGTCAACATCATTCTCCCGCAAGAATCGACATAAATATAAGGTCCACAGAAGTGTATCTATATCTGAACAAAGTCCACTTTTGAGGATTGCTTGCTGGAAGAAACCTGTCAAAAATGAGTGTAATACTGTTACTCACCTCTACCAGAAGCCAGCGTTTTAAAACCATTTTGTGTAAAGTTGTACATTGAGCCCAACCTATGCCAAAGAAAGACTTGCTATCAGAAGCCTAAGAGGTGGATGCAATTTAAAACTATATTCTGAATAGGCTTGAAGTAAGAAATTGTTTGATGTAGGTGTTAAAAATGAGAATTATATTATAAGAAAAGACAATTTTTAGACATTGGGTTAAGAGTTAAAGTTTCCCACACTGTGTTCAAACGAATTCCACACCTTCTCCCTGGACAAAGGAGACTTCCCCCTGCCCTTGGCTGAGAGATTGACAGGCTGGTGTCAAAAGGAACTGGGAGTGGCACCCAGGCCTGTTGCTCTCAGTGCAGACAAAGGAATCCTTGGGCTGAATAGAAAATGCTAATTCGGGTGTGACTGACAACAAACTGCTGGCAGGAAATAAAGACATGTGACCTCTGAGTCAGCCCAGACCTTGGAGGCGGAGACAAACCATTGTGTGGATTCAGAAAGCACAGCAAATATATCTTTTAGAAAAATGCTTTTAACAAATTGCACTGAACTGACAAAAATGTGAAACTTTGAGATTCTTAAAATGAAAAATTCGCTCACAGTTTAAGACTAAGCTGTAATCTGTGCGATGTTCTGAGATTGAACCCCGGAATTTATTCATATTGTAGCTACTGTGTTTATGCCAGGAACTTGACAAATTACAGAAATGTGCCCAGATGGGGCGTGAATAAATGTCTAAAAATTGGTGCAGAATTAATATTGAGAAACCCACCAAAAGCGCAAAAAAGTTATCATTTCTGAACCAAAGCTCTTAGGAAGATGAGAGTTGAACAGAAATGTACCTTAATTAATCTGGCATGTAATGTATGTAATATTAACAAGTTGTGTATATTGTAAATATGTTTTTTATGAAAAATAAGATATACTGTACAGAGAAAAGGAAAGGGGAGGGTCTTTCCCCTAAGCCATAAACATGACACATGATGACACAGGATGACACGCTGTTCCTTTCTCCTTTCTCCAATCAGGGGACAGGGAATCCTCTGACCTATCAGATCTTTAGAGGGTTGGGCATCGAGAATCAGCCTCCCCACCCACTTTGGAAATACATAAATAGGGACTGCTGAGGACAGATAGGACACAGACTTTTCGACTACTCAACTGATTTCTTGCCGAAGCACCCTGCAAGAAGATCCAGACCAGATCCAGACAATATCCAGACAGAGACTCTAGAACCAAACTCTAGAACCTTGAAGAAGAGAGGTCTAACCCACAAGCTGAACCTTTTTCAGTGGACTGCAGAACCTTTTGCAACCTGATTCTAACCCCTAAATTTCCAAGGGGCTCTCACATTCAACAGCCGGGCTGTGCTGTTTTGCTATTCTAGCCAAGAACCCTGTGCTAGAACCAAGATCTAGACCCAGAAAGCAGAGCTGTATCCAGAACCCATCAGATCCAGTCCAAGAGGCCGTGCAGACCACAGTGCACTGTTGTGAGCAGAACCCAGGGCCTGAGACCTGTCTGGTGGCAAGAGAGAATCCCAGCCAAACCCTTGACCAGATATTTGACGGTGCCCACTCCATTCCAAAGCCATAGGAGTGAGTATCTAGTCTAGAACTGTCCATAGTCATCTCTTAGTTTAAAACAACCTATTCCAACCATTTCAACCCATCCAGAACTGCATTATAGGACCTCTTTTGTCTATCCTAAATTCTCTTCTCCTCCACATAATTCTTGATAAATTGTAGTGATAATAATCTATGCGCTGATATTTTTTCAAGTGTCTTGACGCACAACAATCAGAGTGGAAGGCACCCTGTTTCTGGTGTTTGTCCCGTTGGGTATCTTGTAGTTTCATAGCCCTTAGTATAAATCCATATTGTTTCCTAATCTGTAAAGCGCAATCTGTCATTTTGAATCTTGACTTTATTTCTGAAAAATCTACTTCACAAAAACCTCTGTAACTTTTGAACCGCACGTCCTATGAAATGAAATTTAACTGTCATTTTGAAGCTAAGATCCTATGCTTTCCTACGCTAAAACGACATTCCAATTCCTTATAGGTTTTTCGCAAACGCGTTTCCCGCACACGGAAAAGTTGCAGCGAATTGCAATTTAGCTCCATTTCACCACATGTCATGTCAAAATAGCCGTTTCTTGTTTTCCACCGCTGAATTTCGTTTTCAATCTGATAATCATTCATGAATCATTGCTAGTGTTGACCTGAACCAATCCAAAGTAACTATCACTTATCCTGAATCTCCTTTAGTGAATTTAAATCATTTTAGCATATTTTCCCTTACATTGCAATCACATTCAAAAGTATTTTGCCTGTTTCAAAATCATACCTGTTTTCTCTAAGCTTGCTGGGGGAACTGGGATTGAACTGCATTATTGATGGTACCCCTGAAACCTGTGTGCCCTCATTTCCATCTCTTCATATTGCATATTGGGGGGAGTGAGTAGTCACAGGGGAAAAAGTGATTATATTGTCTTTTGATTGAAACCATATCAAGTTTATTTCTGTGTTGCATTTTCCCATCCTTGCATTTCCTTGAATCATATAAAGTATTCTCTGCTACCTTATCCTTTCTATTCCTATTCCTAACTGATTAAAGAGGTTGTTGATATCGTAATATTACCCATTGATGATCACCATTCATATTCGTAAGTGTGCTATTCAGATATTATTTTATCCATAAAAGTGTGATATATATATTGTTCCTTTCTTCAAATAAACCTTTTAATTTGCAAAACAAACCTACTTCTCAGTGAGGTCGGGGAGATTCAAAGAGAGGGGCGTTATATAAGGGTTCATCATCCAGATTTAAAGAACTTTGACATAAAAATATATAAATAAGGGCTTCCATTGGGCATCCCATTCTAAGCATTGACTTAGTTGGAGTGCTGGATTGAAGTCACTTACACCTCATCAAACATGCACTTGAACCGCACAGTGCCCTTTCTCAAACCTGACTCGCTGCCTGTGTAGATGCGATTTGACGCCACATACTCAAACCGATTGCTAGGAGAGCCCACAGATGCCCCGTTCAATGCTGTTTAACACCAATGATCTAGACAAAGGTACTGTCAAGATGTCCTTTCCTCCATGTCCACTTTTGGGATCTTAATGACTTAAAAGCCCCCTTTTCAATCTTGTTCTTGAAAGACATTTTCTTATTGAACATTGACATTGCAGCATTTCCTTAACTAATCACCCCTTTTCAACTACCTAGAGTGCTATTCTGCATTTTCTGTGCTCTTTTACAGCAGTGAGTTTTTGCTTGTGTTATCTAGTTATCTAGTTAATTATTTGCATTTTTGATTGTTTAATTAAAGTAGAGCTATTTGTATAGAACCTTGAGTGTGCATTATTTTTGGAGTCTTTGTATTATTGCTGCTTGGGTTGCTAAAGTGATCCCTTCAAAACCCATTTCAGGAGTACAGCCTACCCATGGCCCACATTACAACAAAAGGTTAAGGGGGTACACCTGTCAGGCTGTATCTATTTACCTTTATGATTGGGATCACTGCTGGTTTAGTAGTAGTGTGGGGGCTGAGTAGGCGGTTTAGCCACTACTCAGCCCCGTACTCCTGCAGAACAGTAGTCGTTTCATCACATTTGTTCCCTAGCAAGGATTTCACTTATATGCACCCAAATACCAATAGCCAGGACTCACAGCTTCTGCGAAGTGTGGAGCTAACTGAGGTTTGACAAACTCATATATGACAGAATGAGATGTGTGCCAAATCTTTGCTTTTGTGCCACTTGATTTAATCTGTATATTAATAGCCTAGAGAAGACACCATTGATAGCCAAAATGAATACAGACTGCATTAGCTAACAAAACTGCCACTGCTTCTAAAGGCAAACTGTGTGATTATGTTACACCATACAATCTCAGCACTGCAACTACTTAACAAAACCTACTCACGGCTTATGTCAGAAAGAAATAATGCTAACTATGTAATTAAAAGCAGAATAAAGGCAGTTGGTCACCTGGGCAACTCACACTCCAAATTCTTCATGTGAGAAGAGTAGATCCCGGATGAAGTCATGAGTAGGGCTCGGTAAAATAATTCGAAGTGAAAGAGTTGAACACCCTATTTTGGAAGGTGAGAGTAAAATACGTTTTTAGGAAGT
The DNA here is from genome assembly GCF_040938575.1 of Ambystoma mexicanum. Taxonomy (NCBI): domain Eukaryota; kingdom Metazoa; phylum Chordata; class Amphibia; order Caudata; family Ambystomatidae; genus Ambystoma; species Ambystoma mexicanum. The sequence continues at coordinate 351,312,875 of NC_090922.1, forward strand.
CAAGAATTATTTCCCCTTACTAATTGGGGTGTTTTTAGATGAGTAAAATATTTGTAATTATAAAACATATATTTTTGTAAATAATTCTAATTTACATCTAGTTATTAATCGAAATTGTGGAGCGGTGTGAATGTGTTTTTTGTTTCCTATTTTTTGTTTGAAGTCTTTTCACACCCTACCTTTTTGCTTGATAGAATTCTTTTATGTTTTACAGAGTGCAAGGGGCATGTTCACTGCTTATCTTCAGGGCTTTTTAAGAGTATGTGGGTGTCTGCCCCCACTTCCCTTTTCCTCTGACTTATGGCAGCATGGAGGGTGGCCCTGTCTAAAAAGGCCAACATAAGACTCTGAAGGGGACTGTTAAAATGATGATGCCAAACACTCAAGGTAAAGGAAGGAAAATGGATCTCAGACTCTGTGCCGGAGGCCTTTGGTGTCTTTTTACCTAAAGTGTGATCCTGTCCACAGAACCTAAGTTCCTTCTCAGAGCCCCACAGTCTGCAGTCACTTTCCTACTCTAGCTGTAATTGTCGATTGCTCGAATTGAAGATGATTTAAATCTGAGGCCACTGAAACCGCAGGCCTTCATTTTGTCAAAGTTGAAGGTGACTGTCAATTATTTGGTACTACATACAAAAGGGTTTTTTGTTTCTCCCCTCCGTATTGCATCTTCAATTGTTGATATGTGGGAATACCAATGTCTCTGTCACCTGGATAAAATCAAGGTTTATTAAAATATCACTGTGCCAAAAAATCTCAATTAAAGTAATGAAAGAGTGTTTCCTTCAGCAGCAGAGTCAACAAGGAGCCAATAAGAGTTGGAGGACAACTACGATGAGATCCTGTTAACCGTTGAAATACTGTCAGGGAATTGCATATTTGGCACGACTCTCAAATGAGTCGGTCGGCTCCACTCTTACCAAAGCTTCTCTAAATTCTCATTAGATATAGGTGCTACTTTAGGAGGAATATCTGCGGTCATGAACATTTAGCATTGTCAGCCAACATGCACTTGTGGTTGTTCTGCAACTGGTATTTGAATCCTAGGAATAAATAGGCGCTGCCTGTCTTGAGAAATGTGGTATTTAGATGGTGCAGACGTCTTTCTATGCATTCTAATGATTGCTGAGTATGTTGGGCATGTAACATTATATACTATGTCTATGTTATTGGAAACTGTTTGATTATGTTTTATTGTTCTTTTTGCACTTTTTAGTTTTAGATGTTCTTTTCTTTTGTTGTTGTCTGTTTAATGAAAGATAGTGAGCTAAAGACTCTGGGCAAGTCTCTCGCAACCAGGACTAATTGCCCAGCATTTCGGTGCTGGACTGCCCCAGGGCAGGACAAAGACTGATATGTTTCTCTGTGAAAGATAGTGAGCTAAAGACTCTGGGCTAGTCTCTCGCAACCAGGACTAATGTCTGGAAGAGGGACTCCCAGGACCCCCCTTGTTAATTTGCATATGCAAGTAACTTTGGGTCTCACCCTAAGTTACTAGGGGAATCCAGACGTGGACCCCTTGCTCACTATTCTTAGAGAGGCACAGCTCCTCCCTACTGATGAGGTCCAACCAGACCGAAACACGTGTCTGGGGATGCTGTTGGTACTCTTGTTCAGACGAGAATTGCCTAGCATTTCGGTGCTGGACTGCCCCAGGGCAGGACAAAGACTGATATGTTTAGGATATTTCTTCTCTGTGAAAGATAGTGAGCTAAAGACTCTGGGCAAGTCTCTCGCAACCAGGACTAATGTCTGGCAGAGGGACTCCCAGGACCCCCCTTGTTAATTTGTTTAATGCCCCTGCCATCTCATGTTTTAAATTCTATTCTGTTGCAGTATTCTGTAATCGTTCATCATCTCATGAATAGAATTTTAATTACTATTCAGATGTCTTGTTTTAATGCGATTTTATGCACATTTCAGGTCCCAAAAAAATGCTGATTTTAATTGTAGTCCTCACCAATATAGTTTGTAATATATTAAATCACTTATAACAGAGTTAGGATCTGATGTAACCATACTAAACATATTTCTAATTTTTAAAATAATATTTTTTTAAAGATGGAAATATCACATATGTCTACATCACATCATATTGCCTTTTTTATTTGTGCAAGGGTGCAATTTCACTGGTCTGCTTTACAGAAGTGCACAAGCCCAGGTTGCTTCACCTGCACAGGATGAGCCATGATTTTGCATCGTGATTCACCTGCAGAACACTAAACTGATGATTATAACCCAATTAAAGTAATCTCACCTTGCAAAGACTGCCAATGCCAACAAATCACAATTGAATGCATGGCTAGGACCGGCTCTCCAGAGGATCTATCAGTACTAAGAGACAGTGGGCCTAATTCACAAAATGTGTGGCACCAATAAAAGTAACATTGTGCCCAAATCACATTAGCTGCACCTGGCACCAAAACATTAGCGATTCACAAAGCCCACTTTTCACTAGCAAAGCGATCTTTGTGCCCTGGGCAACTACACTGTTCCTTACTGAGTCTGACAAGAGTAGAAAAAAGAGTTAACACTAGGGAGAACAGGACGGAATATGTAGGCAAACTCATTACATTATTATAGAATGGAATTCCATGGAAGCAGTCTCAGAGGCAACAGGCAAATAAACATCCACAACCACTCAAGCGCAAACATATCCTAATTCACAAAGCAGGAGAACCATTGAGAAAAGTGGAAAGGGCCCAAAACGTTGCACCTATCCGGAGCAGTGGCAAAGTACAAATGCAGCATGAAACCATATCAGGAGAACAATATTCTGAATGCCAGATGAGGTGGTGTATGCCAGATTCAGATTTCAACCACCAACACCAATGACCTGGGTCCACTATCGAATCAGGGTGGGACGGGATCACTGGTTCTTTTAGATCTCTCAGCAGTTTTCAATATGGTCGATCAGCCCATCCTGTTGGCCCGGCTTCCGGAAGCGGGGATTACTGGTCAGGTACTTTCCTGGTTCTCCTCCTTTCTTGTAGGGTGCATACAGACTCTCTCTCTCCCACCTTTTCGCTCGGTTTCTGTCTCTCTCACCTGTGGGGTCCCTAGGGCTCGGCTCTTCCCCTATCCTATTCAATTTGTACATGTAGCCTCTGGTTAAGCTCATTCACTCCTGCTGCCTCCACTGCTACTCATATTCTGATGATACACAGATTATTGTGTGACTTGATCAGTTATATCCTGATCTTGCTGCTCAGATAAGCCTGGAGGACGTTGGGAGGTGGATGGGCTGAAACTGGCTTAAAGTGAATCGATTAAAAGACCGAGATCTTGGTGGTGGGTTCTTCCTCTGCTGCTTCTTTATGGACTCCCTCTTTCTGGCACAGTTCTTTTGGGGCCTGAACTAGTCCAGCTTTGGTTTGCAAGAATCTTGTAGTGAAAATATCTTCTTCGTTGTCATTTGAGGGACAAGTTGCAGCAGTTTGTCAATCAGGCCAGTTTAAACTGCTCCATGCACCGGTAGTTGCAGCGCTGGTCCTGAGCGCAATTGACTACTGTAACTCCCTTTACTTAGTGCAACCATTGTATTTGATTCGTCATCTGCAAGTTCTACAAAACTCTGCAGCAAGGCTGGCATGTCGGACTCCCTATCATACACCTATGTCTCCTGTTTTGTGCCACCTTCATTGGCTGCCGGTGTGCAAAAGGGTTCAGTTCAAATCCTTGTGGGCTTGGTCCTGAAAATCTAAGGAATAGGTTCCACCCTTATGTCCTCAATCAACCTTTAAGGTCCCTGACGACATGTCAGATTCTGGTACCATGAGTACGCGTCTCTCTTATCTGAGGGCGTGCCATCTCAGTGGCTGCTGGTGAACTGTGGAATTTACTCCCGCTCCATCTCCGTAGGACTTCTGATCATCTTTCCTTTCGGAGGAAATTGAAAACCCATCTCTTCCTATAAGTTGCACTAGAACCATGATGCCTTTTGGCATGCAAGCACTGTATAAATTATCATCATCAACCACATGTCATATTGGACACAGTGAGAGAGTGAAAACTAGATCTAAAATCCAACACCATGCGCTCATCTGCCATACCCCGTAATGTGAAAGTGCTGTCTTCCCTGCATTTCATTGCCACTTGCTCACTCCAGCTCACCAAAGCTGTCACAGGGGGCATTTTACAATCTACTCTGTCCTAATTTCTACATCAGGTGATACAATGCATCAGGAGTCACTTGCACACCAACCTAGCAATGCCCCATACCATTCAGACAAGGCAGAGAGTAGGATAAGCCCTCTATGGCATTGCTTATGTCCCATGGGTGTTCTGAGCCATCAACTGCACCTCTATTGCCACTCTGACAAACTGAATACCTATACCAGAACCAGAGAAGCTGGCTTTCTGTCAGTGTCTAAGTCATTTATGACACCAAGTGGCACATCATGCCTGTGAACGCAAATTTCCCTGGATCCACACATGACAGCTTCATCCTCCATAAGTCACCTCTGGATTAGGCTTTGACATCTAAAACCATCGGTGACATGTCACTGTGTGGGGAGTGTTGTTCATTCCATACATCCATCAACATACACAAAAAGTACATGAAAAGAATGCATTGTTGCATGTGTTTTTGTTTCCAAGGGACAATGCACACACCCATCGTCACCATTCCTATTGACACCCATCCGGAATCCCTCAACGGCAGTAAATAACTGGTGCAGTACTGCACAGACTGCAACATGAGACATTGTGGAACACACCCTTGGTGTGCTCAAATGATGCTTCTGGTACCTGATCATTCCATCAGTGTGTTCCTGTACACACCACCATTAGTGTGAAAAATAATACTTTATTGCTTCTTGCACAATATCATAGCATAACAAGACATACATGTGGAAGTGCAGGAGGATTTTTGTCCCAATCTACACTCTGTATCCATTCCTCAAATGTGGCAAAAGGCACAGGGCCAGGGTACCCAGAACCATGTAGTACAATCATTCTTCAGGGCTGGACTGGGAACCAAAAGTGGCCCTGGACATTTTATTCAAAGTGGTCCCATATTTTGTCAAAGGAGCCAGCACAGTGTGTGAGCCCAACCCTTCAATGAGGGGATTGGCACTTTCCCCCAAGAAAATGTTGAATAAAATTAGTCAAAATGAGTGCATTTAAAGCATATTCTAAACATATATGGATTAAAAAGTCATCTTTCAAATAGGTGCATGATTTGCCAGGCACTGCCGTAGTGGTATTAACTGTCCATTGATGGTAGCAGATGCAAAGTGGCAAGAGTACCTGGGCATATAATAGCACTGACTGGTGAATGCTTAATATTAATACACAAGCTTTTCCATTTCAACAGTGGTGCTTTCACAGTTCCAATTAAGTAATTAAATCTCAGAAGAATGCTTTGAGAAAACACTTGCAGGCACTTTAAGCACAAAGTTTGATTGTTCGGCTTCAGAAAACCAGCTCAAAAACATTCCAGGAGGACATGTTTTGAGCGGAGAGGGGCAGAAAGTGGGTGGAAAAGGCCACAGGGATTATCATGACCATGGGCAGGCAAAGGGTGGGGTAAATAACCAAACAGCATGTATACGCTTTGTTTCCCAAAAGGGTAAGCAAGTGGACAGTAGGATTCAGGGAGTTGATGTTGGGAGGGCGAGTAGATCAGCCAAATGTGATCTGTGAATAAAATTCAGAGGCGATTACAATAATGTAAATATACGAGAGATGCTATGGTCCGTGCACTGCACATCTGTACATGTATACAATGGGCAATCATGCAGTCCACAATGTAAATCTCAATAACAAATACCTGAAATCAGGACTATTTTGAAATAAGGATTTATCCACCTACCAAGTGTCAAAAATGTATTGTCTCTCTTTCAGCCCAAAAAGCATACTGTTTGGTTGACTGCTAGGAAGCAATAATTGGTTTTGGAAGGGACGTTCGAACAGGTCTTCAATATTAGACTACATTACACCAAATGAAAAACTGATCTAGCACGCTTTCCCCCTTGGTGAAACTAGAATCTCACATCATTGAGAAACAGTGTTCGGATAACTTTTTTTCCCATAGGTCGGAATACAGTATATAAGTAGATTACAATGCAACAACCACTATGGTTTACAACTTGGGCCAAATGTGCCTCCTATAAACATAAAATATATTAATCATCGGACAGGAAAAGTACCTTCAATATCTCCATACACAACACATTCGAATACGAAACATGAAAACAACAGGGACATCGGCTCTCTGTGCATACCTTCGTCATCTGTTATACGCACATACAGTTGAGAAAAATAATCTCCAACATCACACTCAAAAACAACAAGCGGCATCACTCACAAAATGACATCCTTCTTTAATTCATGCTCATGGAACATGTGCATTTCAGGCATTCACTGAAATGTGCCGCTTACATCCAAAGACAAGTCCTGAAATAAACATATTCCCTAACACATCACTCTTTACAGATGAATACATTGGAGCACACAGCTAATTATAGCTTGTGCTCAGTGAACCAACAAACAGCATTAGTTTTACTTTCATATCTTACAGCACACACGCACACACACAGACAGTTCCCGAATGAAAAGAGTTGCATTGTAACTTAGTGTCTTGTCTATAGTAAGTTGATCCACATGATGGCGGCCTAATGGATCCTTGCACTTGCCTACAGCAATGCCTCACACAATGAAGCACGCTAGTTTTGCATGTGTGCACATGAGAGTAGTGTTAAATCCCATCCCCCACAGTTCCACCAAAACAGCCCCCACACTCTTCCCCAGGTGCATTAAGTAATCCAGATTCCCACAGAGGATAGAACAACATTTTTCACTCACCTTCACCTCCGACATTCAATTACCTGGGCCTGAGGGAGGGGGGAGAGGGGGGGCGAATGCGGTGAAAGGACAAGGCTGAGTAAGTTCAGCACGAGACCACCCCCAGACAATTTGCACTTCATTCCAGGTCCAGGCAGGCCGCAACACCCCCACCCACCGACCAATCATAATCCCGCACCTCCACTCCGATAAAGGTGTTTCAGATGAGTGCAATCTGATGCATTGAAATCACGAGCACATCACTAATTAATGTAGCAAATGGTCATAGAGCACCCTGCTCAGACAGATCTTAGTTGGCAAAGTTGTCTTAACAGGAGACCATTTTAAAAGCTAAGTATTGTGATACAGCTCCATCTTCTTGCCTGCCAGGCCAATATTTAACACGTTTCCCTGTTAAAACTAGATGCTTTCCAGCAAGACGAGTGTGGCTTTTGTCGGGGGCGTGGCCAATTTGTCATTTTCCACTGTGCAACTTTCAACATGTGAATGCTACGTCCATTAATTATGGCACAGAGGCTATATTACAATGATAGCTGATAGCACTTGACGAACCAGAAACCCAACACTGAGGTCAGCCCACCACAGCCAGTCTGAGGCAAGCTCAGAGCTGCCTCCAGCCAACAGTACATCACCACCCACCGGCACCAAGCAATCTATTCAATTGTGCGATTCACATCTGAACCTCAGTGAAAATGCTGCCCTGGCTGCTTGTAGAGCCGCGGCTTGCCTCACCAGTCATCATCGCCGTCGGAACAGAGCACTCAGCAGAGCAGGCCAGTGCACTGAAGTCACCCGTCTGCACCGCACGCAGCCCCACCACCAGACAGTAGGCTGCATTGCACGTGCGGTTCCCCGGTTGGTACCCCTCAAAACGCGCAGGCACGAGCCCGGCTGGTATCAGCCCTACTGAGAGAAAAAGGCGTTTGCAGAGCTGGTAGCTATTTTAACGTGCTTCCGCTACCCAAAGAGGCCCTATGCCCCTAGGCCTACCAGGGAAAGTCCTGATTTCTCGGTGGTGCAGTCCAGCCCTGCATGAACACCCCTCAGTGTTGTGTCTCAATGCAGAGGCAGGATGTGCCCACGAATGTGACATACTTGGGCCTGCCAATCCTGAGAAACCTATAGATGCAGGAGGAAATGGGGCAGGACATGATTCTTCCACAATGCCAATCTTAGCTTTAGGAGGCACGGCCACTTCTCTAGCAGCTTCAGTAGGCACCACTGCAGACACACTTGGCTCCTGGCATTTGTGTACCCCAGTTGTCTGGGATCCTTCAACAGATGTAAATTGGAGGTGTAAAGTGTCATAAGAAGATTATGAGCTACCCTTCATGTATGCTGCTGAACCATCCTGAGAAATCACATGCATGTTCTCTTCCTGTCTGTCTCATGACCATCTTGTTACCTCTACTGAGTGCTTATGAGGGATGTCTTTTTCCCACATGTTAGATCAAACATGATTTCCACTTTGCTTTGAACTTTTCTGAACTTTATCTTGACCATAAATTAAAATCTGCCAATTATTGGATGGATTGGAAAACAACCCTGCCTTAAATTAATGATTAAGCTGAAATGAAACCTCCATGTACAAAAAGACAAAAACTAAACGTAAGTTCATTTTAAAATTGCACTATCATTCAGATTAAATTTTTTTTTGTACCTTTTCAATGCTTTGGTTTACTGGAAAGACAAAGGTAGTTTTACAATCGGGAGAGCCTAGCCCACGATCTAAGACTAAACCCAATATATTAATATTTACCAATTATTAATTAAATTGTATAATTTTAATAACTTTGTCATCTTACATGCTATACAAGCATGTAGCATGTCTAAAGATATGGGATCTCTCTGCAATTTAAAAAATGTCTGCTGCAATAATGGAAACAATTCAGAACCAAAGTGTTGGCAGAAATATGGATTTGAGTCCAAAATGGTACAAAACCAACCCTTGTCATATGTCTAAAATATGTTGGACCGATCAAATAAGATGGTGTTTTCTCAAGGGGTGTCACCTTATAAAGGGAACCAACATGAAGACTCAACCAATGTTATTTATTTATTTATTTATTTATTTATTTATTATTGTGCATAAATTAAACCTTTCACAACATAGCCTTACAAGATGGAAAAAGCAACAATATAAGATTTAAGAATCAGTATAGATATTTAGATACATCAATGAAAAGTTTAAAATGTATTACATTACTAAATGATACCAAAGAAAGAAATAAAGGGAACAACAAGCCCCAGGATAGAGAAATCTTGATACAGTATGTTTAATTTGTCTTTACATTTTAAGACCTCTGGGTTGTACAGAGCTGATAAACCTAACCACTGCAGTTCTGAATACCTACAAACAAACATGACCAGAAGTCAGGCGTTGTCAGAAATGCTCCATGCTGAACAAATCCTCTGAAGTGAAGCAATCTAACATATTCAAGCCTGGAACACTTGCATATTATGTGTCTCAATGTTTCAGTTTGAACAGGCACCTTACACAATCTACAAGTGTTCACCTGAGAAGTTCACCTTGTATGAATGTCTAAAATGTCACCCGTAGGTAATAAGTTCAGCTGAATCTTACAAAATAGTCTGAAGCCAATTTGCATTAAGAAAGATAAATATCATGGAGGTTTCATTTCAGCTTAACCATTAATTCGAGGCAGGGTTGTTTTCCAAGCCATCCATTACTTGGCAGATTTTAATTTCTGGTCAATGCAAAGTTCAGAAATGTCAAAGCAAAGTGGAAATGGTGGTTGATCTGTTATGTGGAGAAAACAGAAAACCCTCATAAAGCACTGGGGAGTAGTCACATAATGCTCATGACACAGACCTATACCATCAAATTGAGGATTTTGGAATGTGCACATCCAATGTTTTTCAGCAACAGATGCGGGTGGAAAGTTTCCAGTTTCCCAGCTCGGCTCTATCATCTCTTTTAGATCCAGATCCAGAGTACATTTCAGTGTGCCTTTGCCTGTAAGGAAATGAGTCCTAGTTTGTATCTGATTAAACAGTCATGAACGGAACTGGGAATTAATGAGAGTCTTCTCTGAAGAATACCTTCCATGGTGGGCAATTTGTGCCAATACAATGACACAGCACCATAAAAAACGCTAGGTATTCCCTTTTCATTGTAATACATAATAAGTGGAACAATGGAAAAGTAACACAATCCAGCATTAGTGGCTTTAGTTGCACAGCTAATACAATTACTTTTGATTTTGTTTATTAAATATCAAATAGCTTAAATATGTCAGTTGATTCACTATCACCAATTCAACACCCTCTATAGCACTTTTGTATGTCACTTGTTTGCTATCATTGGAGAAACACATGATTGTAGATTTTGCTTTATTTATCAATCGTTTGTTATCAAGCGCATACCCTTGTAGTACATTAATAATATGTTTAAGGCCAACTGAACAGTAATCAAAAAGATTAATATCATCCATATGCGATAACTGTTTTATCTTCAGCTGGCCTAACCTCAAAGAAAACCAATGCGCTTCCTCAACAAATAAAAATGTATGATGTTTGATGACATGGTATGGGAAGAAGTTGAACTTTATTTAAGTCCAAACCCACAGAAAGTACAGATAGTGCTATGATTCTGGAAGGTCTGCAGATGTGAGAACCCTGCCCTAGAGGATGAGTGCTGAAGTGAGATAATATATCGAAATGATGGGAGGTTTCTCCATTGCTTATCCAGATAAAGCCTGAAGCATGCTTTTCCTAAATAGGATGCGATTCCTTCAGACAGAATACAAGCAGAGACTGGTGGGCTTAGCTGACTGGGTGAAAGCTGCATGGAGCTGCGAGAGGCCATGCCAGTTCTGTGCCTTACATGAAAAATACAGAAGTAAGTTTAAAAGCCCCAATGCAATTGGGTAAATATCCTTAAGAATTTTTTATCAGTAGGCCCACTGAAGGAGGTGGGGCTGGAAGGGAAGTCACCAATAGACTGATGTAAATTAGAATGCTGTAACATTTTTCAGTGCAAAATGTACCAGGGAGAGGACCCTGTATTAGATACACCCACATTATCAAGTAGGATTAGGGTATTGGTTCCTGTCCTTTCAAAATATCATACTTTCATGTTCCTAGATTGTGTGATAGAATAAATATATTGTGTTCTACCCAATGAAAGCATAGCTCACTTAATCCCAATTCTATACATTCTTACTGCAATCCACCATGGTGTGTATTGTACACTGCATGCATACAATAGAAACTAACAGCCCTTACTTGTACTGTTGTTGTATGAATTTTACTAAGACTTTTGATCTTATTCCTCGTAAACTTTTATGGGTTGAATGCAATAATAAAAAAAAAAAACTAACTGAGACATAGAAAAGATTCTGCTGCATTATATACAGTTTTTCTATACAAATACATCAATTGCTATTAGATTGAATCTGGCAGGACACTGTAGAAAATATCAAGATACCAATGGTGGCCTTAAACCAGGATGCGCGCTTGGCCCAATGTTTTACAACCTATTTACAGCGGATGTGTAACTCCTGGAGAAGTTGGACATCACTCATCTGACCCTTTACACTTAATTTATTGGATGCTTACCTGACCATCAGTCTGGCTTTAGAGCGTCCAGAAGCATGGAAACTGCTCTTCTGAATACCCATGAAGACCTGCTCTCAAATCTTGACTTGTCCTCATTCTCCTTGACCTCTCCTCTGCCTTTGACACGGTTAACCACAACATCCTGATCACATGTCTCTGGGACTCCCTGGGAATCACTGTGTGTTAGTCAGTCATGGTGTGCTGCAAACAACCTCTGCCTCTACGCTAGTTAGACTGAGATTGTTGGCATTGGGACCCCTGCTCCTGCTTTTCCACTTTTACTCTGGCCGGCCTCCCTTGGCCCTGCGCCCGCACCCACTTGCGAGGCAAAAAACCTTGGGGTCATCTTCCACTCCACTCTCTCCTTCTCCTCTGACATCTCTGACAGCTCAAAAAAGTCTAACTATCAGCTACACCTCCTCAGAGGTACGCTACCTTTTCTCACTTTCCCCCAGTGGCTCACCGTCTCTAGAGCTTTGGTTCTCTCTATGCTGGACTATTGCAGCAGCCTCTTCCTTAACTTCCCTTCTTCGGCCCTACGCCTTCTGCAACTCACCCAGAATAGATCCGCAAGACTTATCCTTGGCCTCAAGCCCAGGGACCACATCTCTCCAGTGCTGAAATCCCTTTACTGGCTCCCGGTGGCTGCACAGATCAAGTTCAAGACCCTCTGCATTGTTCACAAGGCTTTTAGATCCACAAACAGAGTGGTGATGCAGAGTCACTGGAGTGAGTGAAGCGTGAACCTTTGCTGCTCTGGACTTGTGTTTGTCTATTCTGACCATTTGGAGTCCCTTTTCTCTCTTTACTGCAAGAAGGAGGTTCCAGGACTCATAAACCACCTAGACCCGTGGAGCAGAGTCGATGCAGAGTCACTGGAGTCCCTGGAAGTCCACGGAAGTCCGCGGTGCCCCCTAACACCTACCGCACCTACAACAGCAGCAGCAACATGACACAACTCTTCCAACTATCTCGCAGGTAAACCTGTGCCACCCGGCATTTTACTTGACTTCATTATACTTGGAAGTTACGCCGCGTGGGGACTGCGGGGAAACCTTTGACCCACGTGGCTGTCCATCAGACAGTTCCAAGTGAAATGTTGGAAAACGCTTAACGCATAACGTCTCAATGTGCCGAACTGCGGGACATTAAGTTCTTGCTCCCTTGCAGCGTTCTAGGAGCCCCCCCTTTTTTTTTCTCTTCCCAGACCCACAACCAACACCAACACGACCTTAAGTGACCGTGAGGGGACTGCGGGAAATCTATCCTTTGACCCTCGCGGCCTAGTTTATTGTTAACTCTTTCCCCTTTGAAACTTCCCGACCTTTCGGCTTCGTTTGGGAAACACACTGCTATTCCATCAGACCCATTTGGTCCCATCCAAGCCAAACCTCTCCGCTCCAACTTTGACCCTCCTAACTCACCTCATTTCAGCGCTTCCTTTCGGCAGACGGACTCCCCTCCCGCCCTCGCTGCTCCCGGAGTGTTGTGGCTGCAGGGGCGGCGGGTGTCTCTCGGTGCCACGTGTCACGTTTGGGCCGTCCAGTGCCCCACTGTGTGTGGACGGTCTGCTTGGCGGATCTGCCAGCGGCTGTCCCCGTGTTGAGTGCGGGTGCGTGCTGTGCCCTGTGGCCCCCATTGCCTGTGAGGTTTCTTCTCCCGGTGCTTAGAGTCAAGCGAACTCGGCGGCTTCCTGGCACTGAGGAGGCCCCACCTACGAACCAATGTCAAGATCCTGCTATGCTAGACCAGCAGGGAAATTAATGTTAGGATGTGCAGTGTTTCCAATGTTTACCTGTTAAACCATGAGTGTATAATATTTCCTTCACTATGTCTATTGTCACTTAGATACTATAGAACATAGAACTGCATCTTATGTAGCAGGGTTCCAAGGAGAGCCAGTGAAGAAGCAGGGCCTTAGTGGGAAGATTGTACTCCTCCTGCTGGGGGTCGTCTTATGTCATCAACTTGCAAATAAAAGGTTCTTTACCTTTAAACTACTGGTTATGTGAAAGCCTCCCTTTGTACATAACATTTGGCGACGAGGATTTTGACTGGGACCCGGAGGACGACCCCCAGCGCCTTTTCTACAGATCTAGTGTGCTGGCTGTGGAGCGGAGCCAGCCTGACTTGCCTGAGGGAGGGCCTTTTTCAGTGGATTATTGACGGCCTGACATCCAGTGTGTGGCATCCACCGGAGGGACATTGCTAGCGCCAGAGGAAAACCCCTGGAGGCTCCGTGGTCTGTGGGAGCTGGAATTGGACCCCTGCAATTTTGTTGAACTTGTGGAGACCGGGCTGGCAAAGACACAGCTTTGGCACTTTTATAATTGGATTTTGGGTTGTGGGTTTTCCGAGCGGCCATTGGACACCCTGGCCCCACACTGAGCAAGGTTGAGAAAGGAGTCGCCGCCGATGACCCTGGTGAGGCGCTCCAGGGTGAGTACATAACCAAGCAGCTATCTTTTAATTAGTGTCACCTACCTGTTTGGGTGGGAGCTCTATTGGTTAAACCAGAATTGCAAGCTTGTTATTCTATTCTGCAACTTTGAGACATGGCAAATGTGCCTGCTCCTGTGTTTTTTCTGGCAGTGCCAGGTGAACCCAGGGTTAGATGGGAAGACTGGAAGGAAGGATTCAGCAAATATGCCTTAGCAGTGTTTGGTGCCAACTACTCCAATGAGCGCAAGGAGGCATTGCTATTTCACTGTTTGGGAACTGCAGGCCAAGAGGTCTTAAAGATATTCCCGGAGCCTTCTGACATTTTGGATGCTGGTCCATATGAAAGGACATTAGCCAAACTGGACAGGCATTTTAGAGTGGAGGAGAACATTATATTGGAAAGATATAAATTTGCCACGAGAGAGCAGAAGAATGGGGAAAGTATCGAGGATTTTGTCACGGCTTTAAGGGGCTTAGCAGTGAAATGCAAATTCACTCACTGTCAGGATGAGCACTTGAGAGACCAGCTAATGATTAAATGTTCCAATGACAGTATTAGGAAAGAACTATGGAAAGAGAGGAACCCCACTTTGGATCGAGCAATTGAGATAGCGAAAATGGTGGAACACACAGATAAGTGCATTGAAGTTCTTCAATCGGATACTGTGAACAATGGTAAACCCAAGTTGGATGAGAGTCAGGGTTCAGTGCTGAAGGTGTCAAAGGTTGTTCAGAGGCAGAGTACGTGGAATCCAAGACGCGCCTCGCAGAATGCTAAAAGGAGCGAAGAGAACAGACCGGCAACTGGCAGAGGATGGTGTCAATGGGTTCCTGCAAAAGATAGCAGAGGGATTCCCAAAGACATGAATTCTTTCAAGATGGTTAGGGATTCAGGACAATCCAGAGGTTTTCCAGGGAGAAGATGCTTTAGATGTGGAAGCTTGTCGCATATAGCCTCGGATAAGGATTGCTTTGCTATTCATATCATATGCAATGAGTGTGGTGTGAGAGGGCACATTGCCCGATGTTGTAGAAATTTTAATGCTGGGTCAAATCAAGTGCATGAAATAAGTGCAAGTTATGAAGATGAGTCATATTGTGAGGATGGCAGAGAAGTGGTATTTACAGTGAATGCTGTCAATGGCAGAGTGAAAATGCAGAAACCTTATGCTGAGGTTGTAATTCGAGGTGTACCCGTACGCATGCTAATGGATAGTGGTGCTGACTACACCTTGATAAGTGTGGAAGTGTGGAGGAACAAATTCGATAGTTGTACTCTGTGGGAAAATACTGTTAAAGCAAATGCTTATGGAGATGTTCCCATAGATATTATAGGTTGCTTTGATGCTGAATTACAGTTTAAGGACAGGAAGGCCAAAGGTTGTGTGTATGTTACCAACAGAGGGGGTGAATTGTTGTCATGGAGTGATCAAGCTGAATTGAAGATAAGGCTTGAGGCAAGTCATCCCGAGCAGGTAATGTCTGTTGCGGGAGGAGAGCCCACAGAGATACAAACCACGTTATCTGGGAAATTGGGGTGTCTTAAGGGCTTTGTACATGTAATTCGCCTAAAGAAAGGAGCTGTCCCTAAGATTGCAAAACTGCGAACTATTCCTCTTGCTCTTAGAGGAGATGTAGAGGAAGAACTCAAGAGGATGGAAAGAGATGGTGTCATTGAAAAGATAGAAGCATCTGAATGGGTCAGTCCTATAGTTGTAGTCAGAAAAGGCAATGGGTCTTTGAGGCTCTGTATAGATCTTAGACATCTAAACAGCATGGTTGTGGCAGACAGGTTTCCTCTTCCCCGAATAGATGATTTGATGGTGGGAGTAGCTGGGTCAAAAGTGTTCTCCATACTAGATCTTAAATCGGCCTACCATCAGGTTGAATTGCACCCTAATTCCAGGGATCTCACCGCCTTCATCACCCCGATTGGATTGTTCAGGTGTGTTCGCATGCCATTTGGTTTGGTCTCAGCCGCAAGTGTGTTTCAGAGTATTATGCATAAATTACTTGGGGGTGAAAAAGGGGTGATGTGTTATCAGGATGATGTTCTTGTATGTGGGAGCGATGAGAAGGAGCATGATGTTCGTTTGAAAAGAGTTTTGGATATTTTGAAGGAGGCAGGCCTCACCGTTGCCTTGGAAAAATGTACTTTTAAAGCCAACAAAGTGGTGTACCTGGGTCATGAGATCACTGGGGAAGGGGTTAGACCCAAGGAGGAGGCTATTGAGGCCATAAAAAGAATGGAGGAGCCTAAGTCTAAAGGGGACATACTATCATTTTTGGGACTGGTGGAGTTTTACAGCAAATTTGTCAAGGGGTTAGCAGAAATGTCGAGGAATATGAGATTTCTCACTCGCAAGGGAGTCGTTTTTAAATGGTGTGACCGGTGCAAGAAAGAATTTTTGATGATAAAAGAGGCTATTGTCAATGCTCCCATTTTGAAAATATTTGAGGAAAGTAAACCCACATTGCTTTTTGTTGATGCCAGTGATTATGGTGTTGGGGCTGTTCTGATGCAGGAGGATCAGACAGGTTTACAGACTGTGGCTTTTGCGTCCAGGTCTTTGAAGGGCCCAGAATCTAGATATTCAGTTATTGAGAAGGAGGCTCTAGCATGCGTTTGGGGTGTCGAGAAATTTAAAAGATTCTTGTGGGGGAGGAGTTTCACCATTTGCACTGACCATAAACCCTTGGTTGGAATTTTTACGAAAGGTGGTTTGGAGGGAGTGTCAAGACGCATTATGAAATGGGTCACGGCATTGCAAGGGTTACAGTATACCATGCTCCACGTAAAGGGGGAGGTTAATGTGGTTGCAGACGCCTTGTCTAGATCTGTCCAGAGGGAAATTTCTGACGATAGTGACTTTACAAGTTCAGAGGAGAGTGCAGAAATATTCCAGGTGCATGAAACATTAAAGAAAAGTGAGTGGGATGTGTCTTGCATGGAGGATGTTGTATATCAAGGAGTACTTACTCTGGTTGCAGAAGGTAAAATTAAGAGCCACAGGGGCGAGATGAATGGTTTTGCCAAAGTGAGGGAGGAGCTATGGATTCAGGATGGTTATTTATACAAGGGTCACCAGATGGTTGTGCCAGTCGGTATGAGGAAGTCTGTCTTGGAGTTGGCCCATGTTGGGCATTTAGGTCTGGCCAGGACGAAGGGACTTGTGAGGTCTGAATTTTGGTGGCCTGGTATCGACAAGGACATAGACTGTGTGGAATGTATTGAGGGAAACAAAGGCTTGAAAGTGCAAAAAGTTCCCATGGTAGTGAGGGAGTCCCCGCGTGTCCCATGGGACGAAATTGTGTTGGATCTCCTCGGTCCATTTAATATTGGTGGTGGCAGAGATAGCTACCTATTAGTAGTCATGGATTTATTATCAAAATGGCCGGAGGTATGTGTACTCAAGGACATATCCAGTAGTAGTATAATCAGATTTTTGGAACAACTGTTTTGGAGAGAAGGGTTTCCAAGAAAGTGTTTGTCTGACAATGGGACCCAACTTGTTTCCAGAGAGTTTAAAGAATTCTTAGAGAATCATGGGATTGAGCAGGTGAATACTTCTTTATATCATCCCCAGTGTAATGGGTGTGTGGAACGATTTAAAAGGACTCTGATGGAGGCTATTACGATAGCGGTGGCTACTGGAGGAGATTGGGTGAGAACAGTGATGGAACGCACGTTCCAGTATAGGCTAACTACCCATAGTGTCACAGGCGTGAGTCCATTTGAGATCTTGAGAGGAAGAAAACCAAATACTCATTTATGTCCAGGTTGGATGGGCAAATCAAAAATGGTGGATGTGGATCTAGAGAGTGTAAAAAGGAGAATTTTTGAAGCTGGAGTTAGATCCAAGGAGAGGTATGATCAGAAGAATTGTTGTAGGGAACTCAAGGTCAAAGAGGGTGATTGGATTAAAGTCAAGCTCCCCACCAAAGTTCGTAAAGGAGCCTCGTTGTTTTTTGAACCCAAGCAAGTTGTGAAAGACTTGGGTTCGTCAGTGTTGGTCAAAGGAGGAGCTATTTGGAATAAGGAAAGGGTGGCTTTTCCGTTTCAATGTTAATTTGTCTTCAGTTAGTTGGAGACAGGAGGGACTTTCTTGTGACTCTACCTAATCAATCACTAGATGTCATATATCTATGCTCTTGATTTGTGCCAGGACTTGCAGTGCATCCAATGTTTTACCTGTTAAACCACGAGTGTATAATATTTATTTTACAGGTTTCAATTTCAGTTGTTCAATATGTGTTTTACAGGTTTCAATTTTAGTGGGTCCTCACCCACACAGTTACTTGTTATGTTTAAGGAGGAGAGGTGTTAGGATGTGCAGTGTTTCCAATGTTTACCTGTTAAACCATGAGTGTATAATATTTCCTTCACTATGTCTATTGTCACTTAGATACTATAGAACATAGAACTGCATCTTATGTAGCAGGGTTCCAAGGAGAGCCAGTGAAGAAGCAGGGCCTTAGTGGGAAGATTGTACTCCTCCTGCTGGGGGTCATCTTATGCAATCAACTTGCAAATAAAAGGTTCTTTACCTTTAAACTACTGGTTATGTGAAAGCCTCCCTTTGTACATAACAATTAACAAGGGGTGTCCTGGGAGTCCCTCTGCCAGACATTAGTCCTGGTTACGAGAGACTTACCCAGAGTCTTTAGCTCACTATCTTTCACAGAGAAGAAATATCCCAAACATATCAGTCTTTGTCCTGCCCTGGGGCAGTCCAGCACCGAAATGCTAGGCAATTCTCCTCTGAACAAGAGTACCAACAGAAACCCCAGACACGTGTTTCGGTCTGGTTGGACCTCATCAGTAGGGTGGATCTGTGCCTCTCTAAGAATAGTGACCAAGGGGTCCACGTCTGGATTCCCCTAGTAACTTAGGGTGAGACCCAAAGTTACTTAAATACGCAAATTAACAAGGGGGGTCCTGGGAGTCCCTCTGCCAGACATTAGTCTTGGTTACGAGAGACTTACCCAGAGTCTTTAGCTCACTATCTTTCACAGAGAAGAAATATCCCAAACATATCAGTCTTTGTCATGCCCTGGGGCAGTCCAGCACCGAAATGCTAGGCAATTCTCCTCTGAACAAGAGTACCAACAGAAACCCCAGACACGTGTTTCGGTCTGGTTGGACCTCATCAGTAGGGAGCTCCAACAAACCAGCCCCCCAGTGGTCAAGTTGGTACATTGCGGATGCAAACAAGACAGCAATCCGGCAAATTGCATACAATGCAACATTCAAATACCAAAATTCTTCACTTATGCCTAATGAAAATATCTGTCTCATACAACAAACAATAGTAAGTGAAACCACTACATTTATGAAAACGTCAGAAGCCCTCCAACAAACCTCTACTTCAGACACCATATTTGAACCAGCCATTACTGACGACAGCTCCTTTGTGGTATGCACCGCATTACAGACAACTCTGCCACAGTTGTCCAAATCAATACCACAAACAGACACACTGCCAGGCATTCATAAACTTGAATTCCGGCACATAGAAGCCGCGTCTCGGACAAGTCACTTGGAGAAGAATGAAGCCCCGTGCACAGGCCCAAATAGCAGCCACCAACAACAGAATTCAAGATCAGTGGACCTGGATAATTCTATCCATTTCGACCTACAACATTTTAGTACTCATCAACCAAAAGTATTGCTACCACCTAGCCATCAACCAGATTCTCAAAAACTCGGGAATACCAAAAAGATAGAGCAAAACTGGCCAAAGCGAGATGGAAATCTCTGCATGAACACAGAACGAAATCAGAACTGCATGATTTGCTGCCCCAAGCAGTCTCGAAGCAACTTCTGCAGCGTTTATCGCTAGACCTAACAGAGATTGAAGCATTAATGGAGCTTCAAGAAAAAAAAGGAAGAGGTCTAAAAATACTTGGGATCAACTACAAATTTCAAATAGTGATAGCTGCGGCCCATTTTCAAGTGCCAAAACACATCAAACAACAAGCACACCACTGCCGGCCATGAATGCAAGCATGCAGCCCCTACGGCAGCCTAACTGTGAGAATATACCTTCCCTATTTGATCCCTACCCACCCCTCCCAGTGCCCAATCCACCTCTACACCAAGAGTGGATCCCTACGATGATGGTGGATCTTCAAAATATGTTGGTAACAGTTTGCACCCAAGCCCTAATTCCGTACATGAAACTACAAGAAGCACAGGCTGATACAGCAGGGGACCATGCCTCAATCCTAGCCGCAATCTATTCGAAGGAGGTACTGATGATCAAAATAGAAGGCCGGATCCAAGCGGAGGCTGAAACCAGTGCCTCCTGGCAACAAAGGCTAGCTGATATAGCACAAAAGGAAAGAATTGAAAAAGCACACATTACTGATGCACTAATACAACTGATGCATTCCAACATAGCTAATTCAGCACAAAGTCTAGTCCCCCAGCGAGACACGACATATAGTCTAAAAAACATGGCAACAGAAATGGAGCAGAACGATCAACGCTCCCATGAGACAGACACGGGCCCTTCCTCGGACATAAACAATAGAGGAAGCATTGAAGACTGCTTAATCGATTTAACTATTGATCCGAAAGCTGCAATAAGAGAGCCAGCTAACTGTCCAGAAGTACTCTCTGAGTGCCCCGTAAAAACGAAGGACTCTTACAGTATCTTCGATACAATGAGGCCACACATCAACACCAATTCCAGCCATCCGAAAACAAAGAAACAATATAAAGAGCATCAAAAAGGCTCACAAGCTTTCTTATGCAATCTCAATTTCCGAGCAAATCACGCTACTAAACCACCAAAATCCACACCACAACAGACCTTGACCCGACCTATTACAGAACCGGATCCTACAATTAGGCCTCTGTAGCAACAGCAACTGCCGATAATACCATCAAGTATCACTAGTGAAGCAGACTTACCTGAAATAGAGCAGGCTGAAACAGAACTTCTATTAAATTTATCTACATATTCAAGTAATCATAACAAAGCCATCAATCAGGAAGAGATCCAATTAGATGAATCTGCCCAACTTACCATTGATCACTATGAACAGACACAGTCAGACCTCCAATCCATGATAGATCCTGTTGATGAGACCCACGGAGATGCTTCTTTTCAAATTCCCACTATCGATCTAGATGGCTCTGCCATCTCGCAAACCTCATTAGATTTCTCAACTCTTAACCAACCAGTGCCTGCCACCTTGAAACTTCCTCTTTTCATCAATCCACGAGAGAAATCTTCAAAAAACAGACTCCAACTCGCAAGAATTGACATCCAACATGACAACTTAATCCTTAATAGGACAAATACTTTACATCTCTTTCATGCCATTCCAGCGCTGAGTACAGTTACTACTAAATACATACAGCTAATCGAATTCATGGATCATAAAAAACTTGACAAAATTGCGATCGAATCTGCTACATTGAAGACTCTACACTTGATTGAAGCCCACACCGAAGATCTCCGTACGTTGGGTCTTCATCTCAGTGTCACGAATGCAACAATTGACTCTAAACTTGAACAAGAGAGAGATGAAACGATTAATACAACAATATACTCTTCATTTAGCTCCAGTGATAGCCATTACTCAGAAAACCGGATCGCCTCCCATGAGCGATCAATAAACCTTGTGACAGAGTCCGCCCTTTATCATAGACACCAGTCGACGAAGGAACGACAGCCAATATGGAGAGACATGAGTTACACATCCACATCTACCAACATGAGCGTCCAAGAAGCTACTTAGCAACGATCGGATCAACATTTATGCTCTTTGACAATTTGCTCATGGAACACCCGTGGTTACCTTCAACTGTACCAATCGACGCGACCCGAACTAACAAATTCTGACATAATCTGTCTTCAGGACACATGGCTTCATCAGAAACTAGTAAGTGATGGTTACACTGCCTATATGAACCCAGCGATTTGCCGGCAAAAAAGGACGCCCCTCCGCTGGTCTTTAACTTTCATCAAAATGGGCTCACATCTTAATGTAGCAGAACTGCAAGACATCACTCCGTGGATCCAGAGACTCATTATACAACAAGAAGGGACTCCTGAGAAGAACTCTATACAAGATCTTTTGATACCCGGCCACAAGCAATACATGGGTATTTTCAATCTATATTGGAATCCCAACAAAATATCTGACAAGCTTTTCTTAGATTCGTTCTTTACAGCAATGGACGAAGACACCTTGAAATATCCCAGAATTACATTTATCATATGTTGTGATTTGACATCCACCTTTTTTCCTCCAATGGCTAAGAGCTCGCTGACCACCGGCTAGAACCTCGTGCTCGGCATTGTGCTAAAGAAATGACAGATCGAAACATGATGCGGCTTGGTGCCCTAAATGCATCATCTAACTCATTTACTCCAACGAGGTCACGCAGAACCAGTTCTGGGATCATCGACTATATCTATCGTTCACGGAGTATGAAAGAGCCCATAAACCAGATGGAAAATATTTCCACAAAGGACAGCGACCATTACATCTTGATCAGATCATGGTCCAACAGCAGAGAACTACCACTGCGACTTCAATTACCTGAGCTGGAAGTTAATTCTAGGGCAACAAGATTGAAATTATCACAACCTGAAATAAAGTCTCTCCCAGATAAATTCATCAGTACAACAATGATAGACGAATCCAAATTAAATTCCGAATGGATACTACAAAATTTTCACTAATGTCCAACTGCTGATACCAACCGAAAAAACAACATCATCATGCCTACGGCCGCATGATAGCTCTAAGGAAAAAAGCCCTAAGATCGCAGATCAGGCAACTGAAGAAACAACTAAATCCAACTAAGTATATACAGATTAAACACCTAAAACAAAGTCACAAGAACTGGTTGAAAAATGCTAAGATGACACTAGAACAAAACGACACAGAGACCATGTTAAGAGCTATGGGGACGCAAAATACACAAGATCTCTGGAAACTCTTGAATGAAACAAGAAATACAGCCAACCATATGATCTCCGAGGTCCCTGAAACAAGCTGGATCACCCACTACAACCACCTATATCAAAAACGCCCCTTGGTCGACTGCGAGGAAATAACAACCCTACAACCAAACTGGACGTTCGAGTGGGATCTTGCGGATATACATGATGCAATACGCCATCTAAATGTATCTTGGGCCCCCGGTCCGGATGGCTTATCAAATGCCATTATAAAAAAGAATCCTGACACATGGGAGGCTTTCTGCAGCCATCTATTTGCGCTGATAAATCGCACAAAAAAAATCCCTGCGTCATGGCAAAGAGTGACAATAATCCCTATCTACAAACGAGGACCAACTGAGACTCCATCAAACTACAGGCCCATTGCGCTTTTGGAGCCATTGGGTAAAGTTTTCGCAAACATCCTTCTTTTGAAACTGAACCAATGGGCCACCACAGCAAACAGACATGGC
This sequence comes from Ambystoma mexicanum, assembly GCF_040938575.1. Classification (NCBI taxonomy): domain Eukaryota; kingdom Metazoa; phylum Chordata; class Amphibia; order Caudata; family Ambystomatidae; genus Ambystoma; species Ambystoma mexicanum. The sequence goes on from NC_090922.1 coordinate 351,336,141, forward strand.
ATCCGGCAAACTGGTTTCGTAAAAAATGTTGGGACCAATATCAACTTACTCATCTTAAACCTGGTCAAATTTGAAACCATCAGATCCAGTACCCCGACCTATGCGGCCTTCATCGACTTCCATCTCGCTTTTGATAAAATTAATAGGAACATCTTATGGGAAAAATTGTCAAAATGGGGCTGCCCAAACAATATACTGGAACCCATAAAGTTGCTATATTCAACTACACAAGTGCAGATCCGTTTGAGCAAGAGTGGTCTTGTCACGCAACCAATTAAAACCTGGCATGGACTCAAACAAGGCTGCCCACTGGCTGCAGCCCTGTACAATTTGTATACCTCAGAATTTGAAGAGACTATAGCGACTCCACAAATGAATATGCCAAAATTAAACTCAACATCAATTCCAATGATCCTTTATGCCGATGATATTGCAATCTTTGCCAAAACACAGAGGCCTGCAGACTGCCCTGAATAACATTAAAAAATGCATGGATACAAATCAGTTGGAAATAAATGTCAGAAACACTAAGATCGTGTTGTTAACCACTCAAAAGGGTCCTTCCCAGAAAACACCATCATTCTTTCTACAGAAGGAAAAAATTGAGCAAGTTCAAACAATCAAATATCTAGGGGTCTGGCTCAATAAATCCTCTGTCGAACAACCATGGATTGACCACCTGAAAAGTAAAGCACATTCTCTAGCTCAATAAATCCTCTGTCGAACAACCATGGATTGACCACCTGAAAAGTAAAGCACATTCTCTAGCACGTCAGGGCTTAGTACTACATAAAACATTTGGGAAATATTCTACAAAACCAGTTATAATTTTCTTCAAACAAAAAATTGTACCCATCTTGACATACGGCAGAGAGTCAATGATAAACCTACCAACAACTGTATGGGACCAATTGGAGCGAATCCTTTGGACAAAGGTCAGCCATCCCAAAATGTATTCCAGCATCGAGAATTCGATTTGAACTTGGCCTCCAATCCCTGCAATCAATCATACGGTGGAAACAACTGGATCTTCTCAGGAAAATAAACAATAACGAGAAGATTCCCGCCTTGAACATTCTTCGTGCAATCGCTGGAAATATCAACACAATGGCTCTGAATAAATGGAAGGAATTCCTTAATCAAAAAAGGATGAGATACGACATATCACTTAAAACCCTAATTTGCAGACCCCAAAGAGCCAAAATCCAAATTGAAAGATTCGATTGGATATCAACAATAAAACAAAAAAACGGATTCAAACTCACATTAAATTGTACCACTGAAGTTAGAGCCTTAAATGTGATCCCTTGTTATCTGAAGCTGTTTCCTGACCGTCTAATTAGAGACACCTTCATGAGACTGCGTCTTAATGTACTTCCAACACAGCAAATCCTTGGGATACGAGCACAGAAAACCCTTCGAAATCAAACACGCAGATACTGCAAGGAAGATGACAGTATTGAAAGTCTACATCATTTATTAATGCAATGCCCAGCCTTAGCAGACGAACGCCTTGCAGTCGCTACGCTCTACATGAAATCCAACCAATCTATGGACCCAAAAGAATGATGGGCACACATCTTATCTGGCAACAACATTTCTATGATGACTGCGGTGATCTGCTTCTGGCAAACAATCCAGACACAATTAATGCCTGGTCATGGACAATCGCCTTGCCTCGGATAAATGCAGACTCATTTGTTAAACTTTTTTGTATTAATTAATTTAACAAGTTTGATAAATGTAAGGTTTAAAGCTATAAACCATATGCATTTTAAAAAAAAAAAACAAAGCTTTCCTGGGTCCTGGGACCAACCTACTTGCAATGCTGCCTACCTAAATACTGTCCCTCACGAGCCCTCCACTCATCTACCTCCAACCTTCTGCGAGTGAGTCGGTTCTCCAAGCAGATATTTGGAGGGAGATCCTTATCTCAGCAGGCGCCTCCCTCTGGAATAGCCTCCCTGCCACCCTCTGTCTTAAGCATGACCGTAAGTTCCCGGAAACTCCTCGAGACCTTCCTCTTCTACTTTTCCTTTGCTCTCCCTCTACCCTGCTAAACCCTAGCTCTCTGTTCTTTCCATCTCTCCTTCCTTTTCCTTATAGCTTGCTAACTGGTTGCCTGGTGTACCTCAGAGTCTCACAAGTCCCATGCACCCCCACCAGTTCTCTCTCGCACTTACCTCAGGGCCCTGCACCCACCCACCTTCAAGGCACTTAAATATAACCCAAGAGAGTGGCTCGCTCTGCACTTACCCAGTCTCCTCCGACTGGTTGCACTTGGACCTCAGCATCCCAGTTACCCTCTAGGCACTTGCACAATCCAAATGGGGTTACATCAATAATCACATTGTGGTACGTTCAAAGAACGATGTTGTATGCAAAGTTCAGGAGTGGTAGTTGGGTGTCAAATTATTTGTTACTACTGATGGGAAAAGAACTGACAACTTGGGGAAAAATAGGTTCATTGTTCAGTTAAAAAATTAGCAGAAACTTTAATAGACCAGTTAAATCTGGCACCAGATGTGCTAATATGTGAGCCTAATTATGAGGTGAAAATAAAAACAAAAGCAAGAAGTTGTTTTTTACAAACAATGTTGATAAACTACACAGTAAGCCCCGATAACATGATTTGTCTCGACAACACTTTAGTGGTCAACTACCCACTACTTACTGATCTTAAACATTTTGCCTTATGTATGCGCTTGAATGTATTGCCTACCATGCAGTTTATCGGGTCTTGGTCCAAACCTCCCTATAAGGACAGGCTTTGTAGTATATGCCTTATGGAGGCAGAAACTGTCGTCATGTTCTTACAAGTTGTAGGTTTTTGAAATCCTATTAGATACGTGGATATGCAAATTTCATCACCAGCTTAGAAGACTGTTCAGGTGACCAATTTTGGTCTAACTTGTATGGTGCAACATCATTAGTTGTAGTGGCATCAGCATAACAAATATGGAAAGAATGTTGACAAAGGTTAAAGAACATTAATACGAAGCGCTGGTATTATGATAGAGGAATACTTGATGATCAAAATGTAGTGTAAGGCGACTGTCAGGGGCGTTGCTAGGGGGGGCTAAGGGGGCTATAGCCCCTAATCTTTTGGTTGTAGCCCCGGATAGAATCTCAGAAGCTACAGCCAAAAAACTAGCTAGCCCCCAGTCCCAACAGTTCCGACATCAGCTTAGCCCCGGGTCTTTTCCAGACCTAGCAACTCCCCTGGCGACTGTTAAGATGTAAAACACCAGAGTGATAAGTGAATTAAATGATTTGTAATAATTTTCCTTTATAGTGATTGTTTTTATTTGATCACTGTGTAACTGTTTTTCTTTTTATATGCTATTTAAAATGTCATTTGTATTGTTTATGTTATTGTTAAGTGTGCTTAAAGTTTCTTTGTATGGAACTAAATGCATAATAAAAAAGAAATTAACACCATGAAGAATATTTTTTGATGTAATGTATGTTTGATGTTGACTTTCTCTCACACCAATAATTGTCAATGGCATAAGAGAAACCCCAATTGAATATTCCTGTGAAATCTTTTTCTGATAAGAACAGTTAACATTGATGTTGGAGATACAAAATCACATTAAGTAATCTGTCATTCAAAAGATGTAAAGCAAAATGCCTATTGTTTATGAAAGCCTTTAACGTACTCTTGCAAACAAGTGGCAACATTGTAACAATTATTGTGCCTATTGATGTATGTTTCTATTTGATTTATAGGAATGGATGTGTGTGCATATTTTGTAAATGAACAAGATCTTTTTTCTGTAGGACAAGCTGTCTATAAATTGTATAACATTGTTGGTGACTTTATATGTTGGTGACTTTCTCAGACTAAAGTTAGGGGACCACCTTTGGCTTTGATTCATTATTTTAATAACACACAATGTTAATTCCAGATACTTCCTATTTCTTGTCCCAGAACTTTGTTTTGGGATTGTGTAATGAGGATATGGAGGGGTTAGGTTTAGGTTTAGGGTTAGATCAGGGGATGAATCCTCAGTAGAGTTTAAAATGGTGTCTTTAGAATATTCAACAGTATGCAACCTGGATTGGGTTTGTCTAATGAGGAGATGGAGGGGTTAGGGGTAGGGTTAGGGTTAGGGTTCGGGTAAGAGTTAGGGTTAGATCAGGGGATGAAGCCTCAGTAGAGTTTAAAATTGTGTCTTTAGAATATTCAACAGTATGCAACCTGGATTGGGTTTGTCTAATGAGGAGATGGAGGGGTTAGGGGTAGGGTTACGGTTAGGGTTCGGGTAAGAGTTAGGGTTAGATCAGGGGATGAAGCCTCAGTAGAGTTTAAAATTGTGTCTTTAGAATATTCAACAGTATGCAACCTGATCGCATGCAGAGCATGACCAGCACCTCCAGTCAATGTAATATTGACATACTCTCAAACAAATGTGACATTAAATCACTAAGCGATGGAGCCATATCTCTGATGTTCACTTCACCTGTAGACATTAGCCTAAGCATGTGCCATAGTACATTATTTGCACATAAGCAAGGACACATCCATAAATGACAAATCAATGTCATGTATGACGCCTCTCATCCAGGTCAAGAGCTGACAACATAATTCAAATACCAATGAGTTTCCTTAAAGGGGGAACGTTGCCCGTATACATGCAGGATAAAAGACCCAAGCAAATATGGGGCACCACATAAACATCAGGCATGTGTGACCTGACAATGTCAACTCTGTACACCTCACCTTTCTGTACCTCAGGGTAGTGACCATGGCCTTTCATGCATAGACATAAGCACGCATGATGCACATCTGCTACACATACAGTGGAGCAAAATACATGGTCTGTAATGCATCCAAATGTTTTCAGAAATATCATGCAGTCATGGAACTCACCTGATGGAGGCACATAGGTATCAGTCCCGTGCTGATAACCTGCTCAGTGGAAATAACATCACTGACAACCTCTTCCACTGGTGTCAGGACCTCTATGTAGGGGGGCTTCCGCCAGTGGCATTGGCAGACCTCTTATTCTTCACCAACTTCTTCTTGTCTCACCACCTCAAATCAGTCATGCACTTTTGCACCTTCTTCCTTTAGCTTTTCACTCCACATGCCTTGATCCGACCTGTCACCTGTTGTCAAAGATCACCACATACTGTCACTGAAAATGTGCTGCCAGTCCAACTATCAAGGTTAACATGATGTTCCACCAGAAATTCTGTCAGGATCAGAAACTCCTCACCAGTGAACATCTTCTTGCTAGGTGGGTCCTTCCTCTTTGTAGGTTGGTTTCCTCTCACTCATAACATAATGTGTGCTCTCCAATGTGTGTAACGGTATAGCTAAAGTGTGTATGCCGATGGCGACACAAGCATTGCATGTGTATGCATGTTACTACTGCATCCAAAAAGTGAACCGAAAGCACGTACTTGACACCATGATGACTCCCACAGCACATATCACATGCACACAGAGGGCCTTTGTCATTGCTGCCTCACTGCATGTATGCGCCTGCCACAAAAGTGCACACAATCCTCCTGCCTTACCTCACACTCTGTCAGCCTACCCTATCAGGCCAACAACTACTGTATTCTGCTCATCCGTCATGGATGGCACACACCAGGTATTATTCTGGAGTGGCTCTAATCACTACAGCATGTCATCCCTGCTATCCCACTCCATGACCCCTGCACCAGTACCATCAACTAGCCCAAGTCTCATTGTCTATCTCATCTGGACACCAACAGATCCATGTGTTTGTTGCTACTCCTATGTCCAGGAACACTCACAACCTACTATCACCTCTGTCAGCCATGCATACACAATGGCAGATGCATCATCTGAGTCTGCTCAAGTGGTGAAGCCGAGGCTGTCAACTTCTCTGCATCTGAATTTAGCAACCTGCATGACCAGAGCCTGAAAAATTACGAGTGCCTTTTCAGCACTTAGAAGCAAATTAGGGTCAAGACAAGTCAGAGGATCTGGAAGTGCATTATGGCTGCCTTAAACGCGGAGGGGTGGCAGTCCATAGCGCTGGGATGATATGATGATCCAGAGTGAAAAGAAGCCAAGGAAAGCCACTGAGGCAGACCAAGTCTTGAGGTACATTCCTCTGGCCGCCATTGGATGACACCAGTCAAGGCCTTGATCCTTAAGAAGATGAACCCAGTAGTTCATGCTCAAGTCCTTGACCTACACGGCTGGATCCAGGTACTAAAAAGGGACCATTGCAAATAAAGTGCCAAATGTATGCATGAGATGACATGAATGTCTCTGTGGGATAAGTCATCCATCCACTCAAGGTTCACGATGCCCAAATTATATAGGATATTTCCTCATTAGCCCACCAAAACAACCCTAAGGTGTGTTTTAAGCTTGGTGGCAGCACAAAGGGCATATGTACACACAAGCACATAGTGAATGCAAACTTCTCCTGTTTTGAAAGGCATGTGTACATGTTATTTGTACTATCATCGATGTTGGTGCTTGGTGCACAGCAGAGACATATACATGAGGCGTTTTATTGCTTTAATGTGTGGAATCTACAGAGAGAACTACCCTCTTGTTGTGCAAAAAGGATACATGGGAAGGATGTATCTCATGGGTTTAAGAGGGGATGTGGAAGGAGTGGTGTACCAATATCATGGCCTATAACAGCAGGCCGGCACATCTATTGATCAAGATGCTATGGTCTGCTAGACATTGCATTGCCACTCGCTGTGCCTATGGAATAGGTACCTTTCTCAATTAGTTTGAAATGTTGCTGGGTGTTGCAATACGTAAGCTGATTGTGTGAATTGCTGATGCTGGGGCCATGAATCAGAGCTGTGTAGGTGACTGATGGCAAACATATGTGTATTGCATACGATCCTCCCAGAAATGCTGGTGCGTTTATTGCAAGATGAAAATACAGGGCTCAGTGGACTCGCTGCCCATGTGGCCATATGGTGTTTCCATTTCACTGCTTCTGCTGTCATGCCTATCTAAGCTGCAACTGTGACCACACCAATGTACACAGGTCAATTAAACACATGTCTGCAAAACCACATTTCGCAGTTGTCTGTAGAAACGTTGAGACATGTTCTTAAATAGATGGTAGATGGTAAAGTAGGTTATCTTTCTTTGCAGTGTCATGATCATCTTTTAGGAGACCTGCATCGGAGGAGCAGAGACATACAAGGGACAGGACATTCAGAATAGGCTTGCCATCACATTGAGCACCGCAGCGTGGTATGTGGCTGTGGTTGCTGACATGTCCAAGGGCATTGCGGCTGAGGGTGAAGCCGTCAGAAATGTAATTGTTGTCGACACCTCAGTAGCGAAGGGACACAGGACTGTGTTTCAGGACACAGCGTGACTAAAGAGCCTGGAGACCTCACTTGATGTTGCAGTATTAAGTGTGGAAGGCGGAAGAGGATATTGACAGGGTTCCCTCTGTGTCTGGCAGAGGATCCAAGGGGATAGGCATGCTGCAGAGTTGGACATGCAACAGGAGGGTGGACATGGACCCATGGGCTTGCTGTATGTGAATGCTACTGATTCTCCCACATCTGTTGCCAAGCTACTTTCTTGCTCTGATGCCTCCAACCTCTTTCTTTCATTCAACTCTCAACCTCCCCTGATGCCTCATTGCCTGATGAAACCATGTAGGCAACAGTGGTGCCACTGCTGGCGGCTGGATTGCAGAGAATCAATGTTCTTCATGATGCTTTGGTTGCCGGTAAACAGAAACAGAAGGCTGTACAGCATCACAAAGAGGTGGCTATGCTGTTCAACCCCATGGCAGCAATACCTGGTAGGGTTGGTTTCTTTGGGCAGCCAACATCAATGCCCTCTTCCTATACTTCCATCTCTGTTCCCCTGTCTACCACAGATGGAGCCACATCTCGAGTCGCGAGGCGGTGTTGGGGAGGCCTTACAGGCTGGAAACCTGAGAGAGGTATAAGGGCACTAGGGGTCAGGCTTGGTGGACCTGCAGTCAACTGACCACAGTGCAAGGGTGGGTGTCCTCTTTTAACAGCTAAACATCTTTACAGAGGGGGAACCATTACCAGAGGTAAATTGCCAGGCAGGGGGAGTTGTTACATTTGAGAAGGGTGGCAATATGAAGGCAGGCAGTCAGGATTTCCCAGTTGCATCGCACCATCAGGAAGAAAAGGCAGGAGGTCAGACACAGAATGTACACACAGAAGCATGCAGTGTGTGAACGTATGAGGCAGCAGGAAAAGAAGAGGCTTGAAGCCAGGACTGCTTCACACACCACATGCATTTCCAGGGCCAGGGCTAAGGCTGAGCAAGCCACGGCCCGGTCTAGGAACTCCATTGAGCCTGCAACCCATAGGGCTGTGGTGGATATTGATGCCCAGAGGAGGTTGGCACTTCAGCAAACTCCAGGTGGAGGTTGAAGCGAGACTGAGGTAGGCAGAGCATGAGGCTCAGTTTGTATTGGCCTGGACATTGAGGGAGTTGGATGTGGAGGGCAGGGATCTATGAAATTATATGGCGCGAGTTTGTGTTGTTGTTGAAGATGGGTGTGTTTTTACATGAAACGGATTTAAACTTCTCAGTGACATATTCTTTTGTTGCATGTATTTTGTTCACGTTCCTATCAGTTTATAGCATGTTCCTATGTTTCATACACTACCAAGCTTAATGGCTCTGCAGGCTTTGTGGATGAGTGTGGTACTGGCCATGTGTGTTCCTGTAATTACCACATTGTGACGGCGTCTCATGGTTTGTGTCATATGTCATACTAAGTGTGTCTCAGTGTTTCATGGGCCCTCTCTGTAGTTGGATATGCATTCTGTTAGGCTTTGCCTGGCTTTGGTGGCTTTGGTGGCCATTGACCCTATGTGCAAGATGAGATGCTTCTTGCAAACACACCAATGGTGTGTGGTTTCCATAAGACATCTCTTGATAGGGGGGGTCATCATTGTGACATGCCATGTGATTTTTCCCTGCTATCGTGTTACTCTGTCACATTTCAAAGTTGATGATTATCCCACCGACTTTGTGTGGATTCATGTTCACATGGGATGAGTGTGGTGTTTGGGGGTTGGGACCATTCCCAGTTGCTACTCACTGTGGATCAGCCACATGTACCAGTATGTAGCTTATGTATGGAGTGAAGCAAGACACATGTCTCTGTACACTTAATTTCTTGTGTATATGTGGCTCCCATATTGCATTGTCCTTCCACCTTCATTCTTAATATGTCTGGTGTACATGTCGAGAGGGGGCCATGTTTTTGCTGGTTGTTGGGGGTCACAATACACATGATTCACATCGGCTGGGACACTTGAGGTTGCCAATGATCAGTCTGTGGTTCACCTTTCTGTTCATTGGAGCCTTTTATAACTGGGACATATGTGTTTTAACTGCAGTGTTTTGAGGGCACCTCGTCAAGTGTTATGCCATGGTTTGGGTTTAGGATTCCTTTGTGTATCTTTGGGATATGGCTTGGCACAGCATGCCCTTGGTCCAATGCTCTGAGTTGTTGCAAGCAGGTCATGGTAACGGTTGTCGCTGATGTGTGACATTGGTGTAGCCCTTCCATGTGTAGGGTATTCATGTGTGATGTGCTTGGCCTTGCTACATTTTGTTATCATTTTTGTGAATGTGTGACCAATGATTTTTCAGTGTTTTCCTTAAGTATGTGGGTTTCCATGTAATAATGTCCCCTCAAAAATATCGCCATGCAAAAATGTTGCCGAAAAATGGACATTTTTTTTGCTGCTCCTATCCCCATATATATGGTCACCCATATAATATCGCCACAACCTTTTCCCGGCGATATTATGTACGGCGACCATATATATGGGGATAATATTACCTGATACCGTATGTGGCTACTGTGCTATGGGTGCATCCCTGCATGCCGGAGTTCGCACATCACATGTGGTTCTTTGTGTGTGTGGTGGATCATGTGATGTTGACTTAAAGCTCTGGAATACTCCTACATCCATCCATGTCTGTAACACGGATTTGGGTTGTAATACCGTAGCTGAAATGTTCGAAGGAGAAAAGACCGAAAGTTATTTTTCCGAAAATAACGTTCGGTCTTCTCTACCATGAACATTTCAGTCTTTGCCCTTGCCCCCACCCCCTTACATACCTGGTGGCAGCACACTTCGCTGTGTGTCGCTGACTCGCTGTGTTCCTGCGACACTTGTTCCCTTTCACTTCCGTGATCGGGAACCGGTGCCGCAGGGTCCTTTCCTTTTATTTCATTTTTTACTTTTTTGGAAACATTGTTATTTAACTTAGGGGGTGTCCCCTATGTGGGGGACACACCTGCAACCCTTGAATCCGAAAATGCAGAACATGGGGAGCGGGGGACACCCTGCAACCTCTGCTCCTCATGTTCGGTATTTGCCCATTCGTACGAATGGTGCAGGTCTTTTTCAGACTTTTGTACCATTCGTGCAAATGGATTCAGCCTTTTGGGACTTTTCCCTGTGATACTACATCTAGATGCAGGTGACATGGTATGGTCATTGGCATGCATCCTGGGATGTCCTCAATATATTGGTGCATGTTTGGCAATGTGTGGATGGCATTTACTCACTGGATATGCATGGACCATGTTGCAGTGTGTGATGGCATGACTTGATCGGTTTTGGCAGACTCATATTTACTGCTTCCTTCATTAGGGCATCCTTGCATTCCTGATGGTTCTGCACAACTATTTTGCAGCTGCTGTTTGACAGTGGAACAACATGTTGGCTGGATGCATGCACATGGTTGCTGTTGTGTTGTATAGTTCAGCTATGGTACTTGGAGTGGAGGGGATGGTCTGTAGATGTTTGGCAAGGGGCCACATGGACACTGGCATGGCACATGTATAGTTAAGGTTGATATACATTTTGTTTTCTAGTGGCATTTTCATTCAATATCATTCTCTGTTGTTGATGAGATGCTTTTGGCAAAGCCTCCTTTTCTGTTCAGTTCTTGTTCTTTGACTGTTGTTCGAGGTGGATGTGGGAGGATGTTATATTATGTTATGTCATTTTACATTGTCTCATACCGCACACCGTTACCATTGGTATTGTCTCCTGGTGCACATGTGGCTCTGCAAGAAAGAGGACGGGGTAGGTTAGTGAGGGAAGAGTGATAGGATAGGTCCAGAACAAGGAGAAACTGGCGTCTGTGCATGTTGGCTTGCTGGTGAGTTGATTGCATGCACTGGATTGTTGTATCTGTAAAGGTAAGACCCAGTGTCTAGGTTGGTTGTTGTATGGGAGTGTTTGTTATGCAGAGTGTGTGTTTGTGTGTTTCATGTGCAGTTTGGCTGGTAGTTTGATCATACACACTGGGCCTCATTCTGAGTTGGGCACAAAGGGATTACCGGCACCGATAAGGACACCGGTGCCGGTAATCCCTTTGCACCCTATTGCAAAGGTCCCTTAGCGGGTCCCTCCCTTAACGCCTGGTCTGACCAGGGGTTATGGACGGGACCCGTTAAGGGACTTCGGGGCTAATAACGGTATCGCAAATTGCGGGACGTTATTAGCCACTTCCCCATTCCCACTGAGACCTATGGGGGCTCAAATGGGAATGGGGAATGGATTTTTCAATGGGGACTTACCAGTCCCTCCAGGGTCGGAATGGACCGGTAAGTCCCCATTGAACCAGGTCGGACCTGGACCCTGTATGGGAGGTAGTCATGGCGCAAATAGCGCCATGACTACCTCCATACTCGGAATGAGACCCACTGGCTTGTTGTATCCGTAAGGGAAAGGTCCAGTGCTCCGGCTCTTTGTTGTATGCTAGTGTTTGTTATTATGGGTGTGTGTTTCATGTGTAGTTTGGCTGCTATTTTGATCGTGCGCACTGGCTTGTTGTATCAGTAAGAGTAAAATCCAGTGTCCGGGACTGTTTGTTGTATGCAAATGTTAGTTATGTTAGGTGCATGTTTGTGTGTAGTTTGGCTGCCCATAGGGCATGTGTAGTATTTGGGAGGTATGTTGGAAGGGAACAGGAGCAGGGTGGTTAGTACATTGGCTACTCTCAAAGTTCTTCAAAGTATGTCCTCAGAGTTCATCCAGCAGCAAAACACAATGGTAACCCTCCAGTTCTTCCAAGTGCAACATAGTGGCCAGCCCCATCCCTTCCAAGCTCAACACACTAACCACTTCCACAAATTATTTTAAGTGCAATACATTAGCTGTTCCTACAAGCCACTCTGCACGCTGCAAGGATTATTAGACACAAAGTGTGATTCTTAGTGCAGTAAGATTAAACAGCTAATGTGACACATGGCTGATCTTCACAGTTCTTCTGAGTGTGATGTATGGCTAATCTTCACAGTTCTTTCTAAATGTGATGCATGGATAATCTCCACAGTTCTTTCTAAATGTGACACAAGGTTAATCTTCACAGTTCTTTCTAAATGTGATGCAAGGCTAATATTCACATTACTTACTAAGTGTGACACAAGGCCAATCTTCACAGTTATTCTAAATGTGACACATGATTAATCTTCACAGTTATTTCCACAATGTGATGCAGTGGCTAATATTCACAGTTCTTTCTAAAGGAAACGCATGGCTAATCTTCACAAGTGCAACACATTACCTATGCACAGAATTCATCTAAGTGCAACGCATCTCCCACTCTCAGAATGCATCTAAGTGCAACACATTTCCATCCCCCAAATTCATCTAGGTGCAACACATTTCCTACCCCCAAATTCATCTCAGTTCAACACATCTCCCACTCCCAGAATGCATCAAAGTGCAACACATTTCATACCCCCCAAATTCATCTAAGTGCAACACATTTTCAACCCCCCAAATTCATCTAAGTGCAACACACCACCCACTCCCAAAGTGCACACAGGTGCAGTACACTGCCCGCCCCAAGAATCAACTAAGTGAAACAATGGCTCCCTAATGAGCATGACAGGGTTCAACACAGTGGCTATCTAGAGCGCCCAGAGTGTAATGGACAATAAAAGTAGCAGGGTTTTACCCGAGCACAGTAATAGCTGTGCTTCCCACCTGTACCACCTTATTTGAGTTGTAGCTTTAGCTGGAGGGTGTTCCATCAAGCATCCAAAGGCGAACGGGGCAAACAGGGATGGGGGTTGCCCAGGGCCCTTTGCCGGCTGCCTGGGCACGGCTGCCTTGGGAGGGCCTCTGAAATGCAGCTGTTCCGGTCACGTGAGGGGACACGGACCTATGAGAACCAAATGGGCAGTCAGGGGGAATGGGGAAGGAGGGACAGGGAATGGATAAGGTGGATGGGAGAAGGCAGAGGGAAAGCACTTAGAGAATGCTTCAGGACAGGGGTAGAGGGGCTCCTGAATGCCTTAGCCAATTGCCAAGGGCAGGGGGAAGGGGAGGAAGAAAGCCAGAACCAATCAAAATACTACAATACAAAGCCAGGGAGCCCTTCTTGCAGATCAACACAAAAAATGGATTGCAAATCATGGTAAAACACATAAAAGTCCCTTAAAAACCACCAACCAGGTTAAAGAAATTGATTGGAAACACACAAAACATCCCCCCTAAAGGCACTTTACAGGCCAAAAAACAGATTGGAAATCTAAGTTAAACACACTGAAAAAAGCACCAGCAAGCCCCTAACATCCCTTAGCCAGTGGTTGTTGAGCAAGATGGCTACAGAATACAATCAGGAAAGGCAGAGGGAATTCACTCAGAGAAGGCTGCTAGGACAAAGGCAGAGGGACACTTGACTGCCTTAGCCAATTGCCAAGGGGGAAATCCAGAAATACTACAAACCAAAGCCAGGGAACCCTACTTGCAGGTGAGAACAAAAATTAGATTGCAAAACATAGCAAAACACAGAGAAATCGCTCTAAAAAGCATTAACAAAGCCCAAAACAATTATTTGAAAAACACAAGACATCTCCGCTTCGGGCACTTTACAGGCCAAGAAAACGGATTGGAAATCTACATTAAACACACTCAAATACTCCAAAAAGGACCAGCCAGCCCCTAAAATCCTTACCCAGCGGTTGTTGTGCTAGATGGCTACATTTATGTCACCAATGTTTAATCTCCCAACAGCGAAATATGGAAATTATCGAGCAAGGGGCAAATGTGGAGCAAATGGTCCCCTTTGCTGAGCTGCAGGGCGAGTTCATAACCCCACTGTTTTGTGTGAGTGTTTTGAGGTGTTCCCACAGGATTCTCATAGTAAGACAATCTTCCTCAAAACAGACCCTCTATCTCTACCCAGCTACCCATGTGGTCATCTTTCCCTTTTCCCGTCTACCCTGAAGGAAAGCTACCCTGCTCCCTCCTCCAAGTGCAGTTTTGAGCACTTTCTTTGGCTTCAGGCAGAAATTGTTGGCATAGGGAGAAAAGGCTGCAGTGCAGCAATTCACCAGTGGAAGATGTAAAAGTTTTTGGGGACCGGGGGCGCACCCTTCTCCGTACACCAAACCAAAAAAAGGAATACCTGAAACAGGGTGCAAAATGTGCACTCACTAGTGCGATTTGACTCTAGGAAAGTGAGAAATGGTGTGATGTGTGCATGCATAACATCGAGTTGGCAAGTGACTTTTATGGGTGGCTACTAGCTTGCATCTTAAAGTGTTGCCCCTTGTCTGAAACACTTTGTGCCCAACTTGTTTCTTAAACGATGCATTTGGCCAGTGGTTTTTCATGTTACAAGTCTTCAATGGAAGCACCTGATTGGGTATATGCTTTACAATAATGCTCTCTGCCGATCTCGGTCTGATGCTGTGTTACTGGGTCTCCCTCTGGCCCTGTATATATGCTGGTGCTTTTCCCTGGCTCTTATTAGTGATTGGGGGCTCGTGTACATTCACCTGTATGCTGGTGGCCGGTGTTGGGCTGTCTGGTGTGAGGATATGAGTTCATTGCAGCCATGTTTGTGAATGGTGCATGCAGCACCTTTGTGTCTTGCATGCTGGTCTGTGATGAGCTGCACACACAGTGCTCTGTTTGGTGAACATGATGGCAATTAATTGCTGGGATATTGGTGCACAGGTGGGTAGTTGTGAGGGTGTGGTGGGCAGGAACACAACTGTTGTGGGACATTTGAGGTTGTACTGTAGCTTTTGTGAGTTGGAATATGACCAATTCAGGTGAATAATGGAAGGTGTACATGCCATATGACACCTGGATTTTGTGAGTGCAGCCACTTTACAGTCCCTCTTTCTGACTGCGATCAGCTGTGGTAGCCATCAT
This sequence comes from Ambystoma mexicanum, assembly GCF_040938575.1. Taxonomy (NCBI): domain Eukaryota; kingdom Metazoa; phylum Chordata; class Amphibia; order Caudata; family Ambystomatidae; genus Ambystoma; species Ambystoma mexicanum. The sequence goes on from NC_090922.1 coordinate 351,351,306, forward strand.
GAGGTAGTGCGTTGCACGATTGCTGCATTTTACAGTGCAAGGCACTACTAATGTTCTCTTTTTATATGTTCCTACTTATTGCTGTGACCATTCATCATCTTCCTATATGTCACCACTTTCTGCTGTGCTTGTTTCTTTTCTGTTCTTTTTTCCATTTTTACCACTAGTATTTTTTCTATTTCTGTGAAAACTAACATTTTTTCATTTTCATTTTTTATCACATGATAATTTTTTATAAATATACATGAGGCCTGACAAATGTTTCAATCTGTTCATATCAAGCTCTTTGGCTTGACTGCAGCCTTAGATTTTGACCGCGCGCCCATTTGGGCCGCAATGCGGTCACGTGTTGTTCAAAGGAAGTATTCCCCTGGCAACGCTTCGATGCGGCACCCGCAGTCTCATGCATGCCGGCAACAGGAGAACTTCTCCGCTCCCGTGTGATACACAGTAAGACTTTTTACACTCCCAAATCGACTTGTATCACGGGCCTTAACCCTTTACAATAACGGGTTTCTTTTGTTTACAGCCACATCATTGCCGGCTGTTTCTCTGTCCTGATTTCCTGTTAGGCAGTCTCTTCAATCGCCACATGGCTTTCATGATTATACTTTGACACACATTCTACATGCAAGTTACCAATCTCAGGTAAATTGCTTTCTTTCTATCTGATTCATTTATTTATTTATTTGACATCCACATTGAACATTTACTTATATTTTGTTTCTATTTGTTTCGATTTTCTTTTTTCTTGATTGTTTTAAATCCTTTTCCTTGACTACTCATCTACTTCTGAAACTACAACTGAATGGTATGTTTTTTGCTTCACTATGATGATGTATGACACTTATACGTTATGTTGCATAATTTGGAATTTTTTACTTTGCTTATGAACTTGAATGCATTATCTTCAGACTGGCCCAGATGAAGGAAAATTATTTCCAAAATGCATTGGCAACTTTTGGTCTGATTGATTAATTAATCGTGGCAATTACTTCCTCACTAAGAAGATATTAGTGACTTCTCTTCCTTGAGATTATTTTTGATATAAATAGTTTTGAAAAACAACAGAACCTCATTTTTTGTATTTTCTAAACTAAATGCATTATCGTTGCTACAAGATTGAATTGCCAACAATTTTGACTAACCACATACCCATGCTGGGTTCTATGGAGAGCGGCTGCGTGACTTGGTATTTCACTCGGTCTCCTGCTTCACATGTATTTTGAGTTTGGGTGTCTCCAGACTCGTTGCAGCCAGCTCCTTTTGAATATTTTGATGCAAATTGTTTTGAACAAGTTTCCTTTGTTTATAATTTCGAATACTGGACACAAGTGGATTGATTACCAAGTGGTGCCCCCTCACTTCACTTCTTGCAATAGGGCAATAGGCCCATGGCCGAACAACAAACACAAAATGCTGGTGTGGGCCAGTTTGATGAGTTAATTCACTCTGTGGCTAATAGTTTTGACCAGTGTTACTGCATAAAAATTCTTTAAAATGCACAATTTGCATCACACTTTATGAAAACACTCCCCCTTGGTTACTATTCAAACAGTGTATCAAAAGGAGTGAATAGCCATGTGCAACTGTGGGCCACTGTTTCATTGGTGCCCGAGAAAATTTTATGGCTCAGTTCGACTCTGCTTATCGTATGCTCTTCTCCAGCCCCTTCACATGGGCGTTCTGCCCATCACATGCCCATGAGCAAACTCCCCTTTTCGCCATCATGTTTTATCCAGATTTTTTAAACATGGTCAACTTTAATAAATCTCTACTACATACTCTTGCATACACTCAGGCATGATTTGCGAGAATGACCAGAGTCGGCAGGATTAGCAATACAGATACTAGGCAGAATTAGGAAGGAAGTATCATATCACGTACAATTATAAATACTAATGATCGGCGACCACAGCCTTCATGCCACATATACACAAACAGATGCTTGCCAGCATACACTTCCTGTGTCGGCAGCAGCAGTGCAATCTACTTAACACACTGCTACACTAAGGCACATCAGTAGCAGAATTAGTGCACGCTTCCTTCACACATGGCTACATGTACATGTACAGCATGGGTAGGCTTGGTGCAGGCTACACTCTCAATCAGACATTGGTCAGCATGGGCGAGGCAGTTGCAAGATTCCCTCAGAAGTAGGTACATGGGCAGCATGAGTAGGAGCAACACAAGCGTTCATCACAGGCAGGACTGGAGCAGAAGAGGCAGAGACATTACACGATTCCTGCACGTATGACTGGCCCAGCATGGAGAATGTCTCCCGTGCAGGTGTCAGCTTCACATGTGACCTGCACTCTGCTGCCTCTCTCATCCAATCAGCTCTTTCCGGTAACGTCATGCCGGATGGGGAGATTAGGATTAGAGGGGATACATGTTCACATGCATCCGGTTCTCGCTTCCTTCTGAACACGATCTCTGCAAGATGTTTCTAAAGCGCACCGGTGCGTCCCGAAGCGAGGTCTGTGCTCAATAAATACCCTAATAATAATAATAATAATAATAATAATAATAATAATAATAATAATAATAATAATAATAATCTTGCAGCTGATGGCCTGCAGGTGCCCGTGGTCTTGCTCACATGCTGAAAGGAGCTGCAGAGCCGCAGCAATGCACATATTTGGTCAAATGCCACTCACAAGTTTTGCCAGTCTGCCTGATAGGATTTAGGGGTTTGGGCGTCCAAAAGTTACAGGGGCAAAAGTACTAATTTTGAGAAGGTGTGTGCTACAGGTCAGAGTGTTATCATTACCCGCTTTAAGCGCTGTCCCCGGCAAGCACCTGGAAAACCCACTGGTTTCTTAAGCACTGCTCTGAAATTACCCTGATTTGAAGGGTCAGTCTCCTGAGATGAGAGCAACCAGCATGCTCATCATGTCCAAAGCATGTCACAGGAATGTTCATGTTAATCATTTTAAGATGGGAGGATCCTCACTGCAACTTTGTCAGGGGATTTATTCTCATCATGCAGATGCCCTTACAAGCATACATGCATTGCGGTATTGGGTTTTTATACTGTGATCATCACTGCAGTTTTTAATGAAACCAAGCCCAATTCAAGACAAACGTACTCAATTGAGGCAGACCGCAAAAGCCCCAAAACGTTCCACCAAAAGAAGCCCTCTGCCACATCTGGCCATTTTAGGTCCAGGTCCTTAAGCGTCAAAGCCTCTAAACCATACCGGACCGAAGGGCAGAACGAAAAACCAGCATGTTCGGTCGCAAACCTACGGACTAAGTAAGTAATTTGTTTGGCGTTTCTGGATTTGGTTTCAACTATGGCACTGTATCCACGACTGTTCAACATCTCCATACCCAGATACTTATATGTTTCTGTATAGTTGATATACCCCAGACTGGTATTTAGCAGCTGTCTGTTTACCTTCTTAACAGAAGCCAGCATAGTTTGCTTTTATTTAGGTTTACAGACAGCCCATTTATATTCACGTAATGGCCCAACTTGTTCAGCATAGATTTCATGCCTGTCAAAAGCTGATCGAATACCACTAGGCCATCCGCGTAGAGCATGGCTGAAGAAGGGCATTTCCCAATTTCCGGGGGACATTTTGCAATTCTGACCATTCGTACCAGCAAATCTGAAATGTAAATATTAAAAAGCAGGGGCTCAAGTATGAAGCCCTGCTTTACACCCTTATTTATTCTCATGGGTTTGGACAACAGTCCATCATTGCCCAGTCGAATCTGGGAAGTAGTGTCTGAATGCAGTGTCATTATTTTTTCAAGTAACCAACTGGGGCAGACCCACCCTCTCTGTTGTTTCCATAAGGTGTTACGATTCACTTGGTCGAAAGCTGACCAAAAATATGCCAACGTGATGTATACTAAAGGACTAAGGCTCTGTTTAGCCTGTGTAATTAATGTGTCTAATAACCGAATGTTATGTGTTGTACTAAGCTCTGGGTGAAAACCCATTTGGAACAGATGTAGAATAGTATTACTAGTAACCCAGGTCTGTAGATGTTCTAGCACATAAGTGGCAAAAACTTTGCTGGTTACATCTAGAAGGGACATTAATCGCTCATTTTCATTAACTAAACATGGTTTGAAAATGGGGACCATGATAGATCTTTTCCAGGGCCCTGGAATCTTACACCCCCCAACCCTTCCAAAGCCTCAAAGTGGTACAAGCTTTATGAATATTACATACTGACCAGGCCAGTCGATTTCCGGCTTGGTTGGGAATTAACCCTTGGCCACTTTTTCCTGTGTCTCTAAATGCCACTGGAGACCAAGTACTGCATGATGGCTGGAGGACCTCTGGCACATCTCTATCAATCAAGGTGGTGTTGCCACGGAGATAGTCCAGGGTAGCCCTCTTTGCACCCGAATGCCAGGTAGGCCTACCAGGAATATCACCACACGTTCTCCCATTCAAAATGACCACTTCCCAATCCCTCAAAAACCACAGCCATCTTTCTCTGCTGGCATTTACTACTTTTATTACCATTTTGCTATCAGAGACAATGGTCAAGCATTTACCTGCACTAGAGTATTCGCCACATCTAGACTTACGGTCCCCCCACCCCAGTATGATCCACCCAGTATGATACAATCTTCTGCAGGATCCTTTACCCATTTTGTTATAACAGAATCAATGTAAATTAATATGTCTCCAGTCCCACGACCGGCATGGGTGTCGTATATGTTAATCACTAACAAGCGTTTAAATTTAGTTCAGTTAACACCTTCAACAATAATTCTACTGCCAATACATTACAGTCCGGATCAGTAGGGGATATCAAGATAGAATGTAGTTCCTGTTTTACCTCTATAATTAGCCCTGCAAGCGGGCATCCTATGATGCCGGTTTTCCCCAGAGATTGATGTATAACAAATCTGTCAACGTGAAAGTTGGCTTTTAACTGGGTTTCCTGCAACATAAACCCTGAATGTTCAAGTAAATATTGTAGGAAGGGACCTTTCTGCAAAAGGTGAGAGTGGCCTCTGGTGTTCCAAGAGGCCAAATCAAGTGCTCACTTCTGCATACCCTCAATGCCTGGCAACATAGTTTTCAACCAGAGCCAATCTTTCACATTGTCAAATCCATCTGAGGCTATTTCAATGTTTGATGTTACACGGGACACATTACTTTTCAGAATATTTTTGCAATGTACACAGCATACCCCAGTTTCTGAGGGTGGGGTAACTTTATCTAATTCGTCCCCAGAAATTAAAGTGATTCAAACTGAGCTCGTATTAAACAAGCTGTCATTGGTAGCAACAATGTACACGTGACTTTCCCCCCGAGCCTAACTTCACTGGCTCAATGAACTCAAAAGCATACAAATTTAAGATACACAAGGAAGAGATTTTCACAAATGTTCCCAGCAATTCGGATCTATTGGTACGCCTTTTTAGACAAGCATCCACTTTGCTCCTTATTGTTAATATTGGAGGGTCCAGGATTGGGGCATTCATTCATTTATTTATTTAGTTATTTATTTCACGTGTAAAGCGCGCCCAAGCCCTCAGGCATCCAGGTGCTATAGAACCAGTTACATGGGGCCCGAAGCCGATAAGGTATAAGGTTACAGAGGAGCAGTCAGCGTACATTGTTCATGCGGTATCAAGCAGTTATAGTTTAGTTTACATGACAGATTAGTTGGACCACCAAGTTTTCAGTGCTTTTCAGAAGGCCCAGAAGGAATCTTCAGCTCTGAGGGTGGGTTGGAGGGAGTTCTATTGCTTGGCTGCAATGACTGGGAAGCTTGTGCCTCCTGCTTTTGCATGTTTGAATTTGGGTTGCACGAGCCTGTGAGAGTAAGGGGTTGTGGTGGGCCTGGAGGGTTGGGACATGGTGACATTGTGCAACAAGTAAGGGGGGCAGACGTGAAGATGCATTTATGAGTGATGGTGAGAGTCTTGAAAGTGATTCTTTCTTTGATAGGGAGCCAGTGGACCTTTCTGCGGGCAGATGAGATATGCTCAGAACGGGAAATGTTCAGGGCCACACGAAGGGCATTGTTTTGTATAGTCTGGAGTTTCTTAAGATTGCAAGATGAGGTGCCGGCGAACAGGGCATTGCAGTAGTCTAACCTGGCACCCACCACTGAGCGGGCAATGGTTAAACTGTTGTGATTGGTGAGGAAGGGTCTAGCAGCATTGATAAGTTTGGTGGAGTAAGCAGCCGATGAGGAGGTGGCATTGACTTGACAGGTGAGGGATAGGGTTGAGTCAAGATACATTCCTCTCCTCGGGTTTTCACTGAAGCAGAAACTGAGATCACTGAGCCATCAATGTTGAAGCCCGAGTACAGAGGCTTTAGTTGCTGAAGTGCTGAAGTGGAGCCAATGATGAGAAGTTCTGTTTTCTCGTCGGAGTCCATGGGTCCATCCAGGCTTGGATAGTGGCATAAGTGGAGTTTAGTGTGGCCGCATCATCATTGTAGGATCCAGATAAAGGTAGGAGGATTTGTGTGTCATCAGCATAGTTTGTGTAGGCGATGCTGAGGGAGTCTAGGAGATCTAAGAGGCACTTTGTGAAGATGTTGTACAGCGTGGGGGAAAATGCAGGACCCTTGCAGCATCCCATAGTTAATGGGGGAGGGTGATTTGTTATAATTGGTTATTTATAATGTGCTTCATACCAAAAAAGGTTCCTGAGCGCAGACACAGGATTTGAACCTGTGTTGCTCTGCATCGTCTTGTTTCCAAATTCGAGCACGTTGCCACTGAGCTATACTACTGACTGTGGCAGGGGTTTCGTGAAAGGGGTACATTGATTTTCAAAATTAAAATTGCCAGCTACATCACATGGGCTTCGTGCATGCAAATCACAATTTATGGGTCTTTTACAACCATTTGTCTTCCCATAGGGCTTACGCTTAGAGAGATTATAGTTTTTTTGTTTGCATGGTGCTTTTCCCGGCATGGCAAAAGGTAATATGGCCCTCCTGCTCAGTGGCAATTTGGACAGTCAGTTTCAGCAGTTCACGCTTACACAATATTGCATTTGAATACTATTTAGAGTAAGGGACTGTTCAGTTACTAGCAGGGATGGCTAGTACAGAGACATTATAGTAGCCCACAATGTAGAGGATTCAGGTGCAGAGAGAATTTCTGTGTCAGTGACTATGTGACAGTTGGACCAAATTCTTCATGGGACTCAGCAGTATTCTATGGGTCGCCGTGCTAAAGGGGAATGGGCTATTATAGGGAAGTCTATTACCCCCCCATGTCAACTGTCTACAAATGCGGTCTCTACTATTAACATGTAGAATGCATGCACATTGAAGAACATGCGTTCTACATGTATGTCGAACAAACATTCAATGCATGTCCACTTGTCTGTAGCATAGTCTTAATGCAGTAGAAGTATGTCACATTGCATAGATTGGTACACTGCTGAACATGGTAATGCAGCAGAAATGTTTCACATTGATACAAAAACACTGTTGCACTATTGAACGCCGTGAAAATGTCTCTAGTGTGATTAGTAATACTTAGCAATTCAAAGAGAGAAGAATTATGTCCTGAGCTACCCATGCATGATGGGTTACCTTTGCTGTTTGACCAGTCCCAGGGTATATACTTATAAAAGTCCTTCGCCCGAGAAGTACTGTTCAGCATTACCGGAAAAGTTACCAGAGAAATGTAGCCCATTTGCTTTGCAATCACACACTGCAATGGCACACTAGGCAAATTGAAATTAATTGGGCAGTGTTTCCTTCATTACTTTCCAAGATATGCTAGACAGCGCTGGCACCTGTGAATTCATTCAGCTATTGCAACATGCAAGTGTTGTGTGTCCAAACACATCTGTTCATGCATGCAGTCATGTTAAACTTGTATGCATACATATATTCCATCTTCAGAGCAAATGGTGCAATATTTCACTTGTTTGTTCAGTACTCTCGAGACAGCCCTATTCAGCATTGCTTCAATGGTTTGCCCGTATATCCGTCAGCCTTTTCAGAGTAATGAAACGCGTGCGGGAAAATGTGCTGAGCAGCTTCCTCCTTCACATTTAAAGCATGCGGACACAGCCATTCTTGCTCATTGTTGGTCACTTGCATGACCCCTTATCCCCATACGCCCCCCTATTCACACCTGTGGGGTATTTTATTTGGCTAGAACATGACCTCCAGGCACTGCAGTGAAGACACCCAGAAGCTCCAGTTCCAGGAAACAACTGTTGTCCTGCCAAATGCCAGCCAAGCCTTCAATTGACCAGGCCTCTGTCTTTATTCCTTCCAACGCCCCAGCCATGTCATGAAGGTTGAGACGCCGATCATAAAAGAGACACCAGGTGCTCCTCCATCTGTGAGCTCAGTGCTTTGCAAGAAGCTGCCCCTTATTTGTGGGAGGTCTTCCTTCACCATCCTTCTCTCTGATTAGCTCTCCTTTTCTTGTCTGTGACAGCAGAGGAAAAGAGCTCTGTTTGGCGCCCTCATGTAGATGACTCTGCAGGCAACATACATCCTACTTTGAATAAGGCAGCTGTATTCCAACTTTTTTATCCTGAGCCTCCCCTTGACTAAAACTATTGTTTCTAGGCCTCTCCACAAGCTATACCAGCCTATATTTTCAAAACAATGTTAATATTTTTTACTAAAGTCAGGCACCGTAATCCCCTTTTAAAGCCTTGCGTGTCTCCGAACCTCTTGGACATCTTTCAGGCCCTGCTAAGAGGGGCCAGGCGCACAATTTGAAGACCACTGGCCCAAGGTTTGACTGAACCCTACTTTCAGTCAGAACCTAGTTGGCATAATAAGATTGCATGCTCTATAGTGCAATAGTACATGGACTGAAGGGTCTGACAGATGACACTGTGAGTCACTGTTGTGGGTCGGTTTGAGGACAGTGCCCTCATTATGAGTTTGGCAGTATTCCAGTGGTGAAGCCGCTGGAATACCACTAAACAGAATTACCAGTACCGCCACTTGGCCTGTTGGATTAACTGTCAGATTGAAAATGGTGGTAGGTGTTACCGTTTACTGTACCTTTAAGAAGTGTGCCCGCTGCTGGCAGAGGCGGGGTTAATGACAAGGGGTCAGAGGGAGGTGGTTTGGCGTCTTTGTACCAGTTCCTGTACATGGTTAATAAAGAGAAGACGTATTCAGCATACCTCCGGCTATGCGTCCTCATTTCATTTAATTAGGCCCAGTCCGGGCCCCATCTGGCAACGAGGACGTCTCCTCGCGTTCCGGAGTCCTCCTTGCTGGTGATCTTACCAAGTGTCCTCCTCCTCCTTGATGCGGCCGGTGATCCCACCGGGCCTGTCTTCTATTTAGTGGAGTCCCTGAGTTGGCGAGTCCCACCATGCACCTCCCCTAGCAGGCGCACGCCCAGACGAGCGGGTCCAACCCATACTGCCTGCCGCCGAGAAAGCCATGCCACAGCCCGCCTGCCGCCCAGGAGTGTAGTGGCGCTCAGTAAAGCCGGCAGTGGAGCTGGGCAGCGCCCCTCACACAGCGCCCACGGAGAAGTTAATGAGCCAGCAACGTTCCCGCCGGAGCAGGAACTAAACTACTGTGAACAGCTGCATTACGGGGGAGTGACCAGCCCCCCCAACATTCCGTTGAGGCCACACGTGCCTCTTGCAACACGTCCTCCCCAGTGCACAGCCAAATGGACCTTCCCAGCGATGGCACCCCAGACGGTCCTCCTCTTCATGTGGCCTCGACACTGCAAGTGCCCATAACCACCATGGGCCGCCTGATCACAACCCCACACACACTGTTGGACCTCAAAATCCCTTTTGTTCCTCCTGGAGCTGGTCATCCATACATGGCAAGGCAGCAAGGACCACTGGGACATTCAGCAACTGGCAGACCCACGACTCGTGAGTACAAAGTGCAGCCCATACCTCACGTCCATCCCAAGAACCACTCACTGCCATCATGAGTAACCCAGCCTCACCGCAACCCACCTGCAGCATGCAATCCATTCAGCTGCGCATGCTACTACCATTGTCCACGACGCCACAGGCCACCAAGGGCCCTCGATGGACGGAGTGAATGGAGGACTTTTAACATTTTGTCAGGGGGTCAGGTGATGGTGACTCACCTCACCTATGCAACGTCTTCCTCAATCTGGTGAAAACAATTGTCAAAACCATCCCAACGGCTTAACAACCTGACTTTGCTTCCTAATTACAGCTCTTGACAGGTTGCTCATAATCGAACCTAATAGAGATTATGAGAGGTACCTCTTTAACCAATGTACGTAGAAGCCACAGGAGACCGCAGACAAGTACGTAACCCGCCTAAAAGTGAAGGGTGCCCACTGCCGGTTTGACGCTTTCTCCTTGGATCAAGCCATATGTTTGCGCATCATTGAGGGTGGCCTATCACCAATACTTAAGGTACAGCTCCTGAAGAAGCCTCTTACGATCCCAGAAGTGAGCAAACTTGCCCAGATTTTTGAAAGGGTGCACACCCAGGCTGCCTCAATGGCAGGCACGACCGCATCAAAGCACAATGCTACTGAACTCATAGTAGCTATCCCACCACCAGCCCCACGGCAAGGGGACAGAGGCTGAACTTTGGCATCTCATCGGCGGCCGAGATCTGTCAAGAAGCTGTGAGGCAAATCATCAGACCAATAGCGGGTGCTCTAAACTACAGTGATGACATTCTTATGTTCGGGGCGTCCAAAGAGGCCCATGATGCCGCACTCCTTGCCACCTGTGAGGCAGTCCAAATTACAGGCCTCACGCTCAACATTGACAAATGTCGATTTAGCAAAACAAAGCTGAAGTTCGTTGGTCACATATTTTCGGGCGACGGGATGACACCATACCCGGAAAAAGTAGACACCATCACCAAACTAAAAGAACCGTAACAAGTGGCTGACGTCCGGTCCTGCGCTCGATACATCCCCCATTAAGCATCAATCACCGAGCCGCTCAGGAAACTGCTGCAAAAGGACACCATGTTTGTGTGGTCCCCGGGATGCCAACAGGCTTTTGACGCGATCAAGTGAGCTCTGACCGGGGCCCATCGCCTTGCCTACTTCAATCCCTCCTGGCACATAGAGATAATAGTGGATGCCAGCCCAGTGGGCCTAGGTGCCATTCTGGAACAGACAAGTGGCTCCGACATCAACCCCAGACAAGTCACGGCATGCGCCAGCAGGGCTGTGTCCACAACGGCGTCCACCTATTCGCAGGCTGCCGTCTGGGCCTGCAGACATTTCCACAATTTCATTATTGGGAAAAAGTTCACCCTGGTCACCGATCATCAGACGCTGCTATCACTGTTTGGCAACCCTAGTACCACTACGACATCGTACACCGACCCGGGGCGACCTGAATCCTGCAGACTACCTGTCTCGTCATCTGGCAGCCCCTCAAATTACCCGTGGGGGTAACGTTGTATACATTGACTATTTGAAGGCCAGTTCGCTTCCGCCGGCCCTATCGTTGGAAGCGATTGCGGGGGCTTCAGCTACAAACACCACAACCTCGCTCGCCATCAGCCTGACAAACACCAACAAATGGAAGGACGACCGAAGAGTGACTTTGGCCCACCCGGGGGTGTAAAAAGAGGAAATGGAGAGACTGGCCAGGGTGCAGGGCGAACTCGCTGTAAATACCACAACATACTCCTGAGGGGCTGCCGGATTGTCATAGCCACCGTGAGAGCAGACGTAGTCCAAACAGCACACAAGGGACACCGAGGAGCTGAGAATACCAAAAGACAACTACGATGCCATGTCTGGTTCCCATTCCTGGAATCACTGGTCAACAAATGGATCAATAACTGTGTTGCCTGCCAGTGTATGGCACCGGCAGAGCCACTTGTGCCCCTCCAGCCCACACAAATCCCGGACCGACCATGGGAAAGGGTGGCAGTCGACTTCTACGGACAGATGAAGTCTGGGGAGTACTTCCTCCTCCTCATTGACAAATACTCCAGATTCCCCATCGTCAAGGGACTTGCTACCACTGGTTTTGCCCAGTTAGCAACCATCCTGGACGAAATCCTTAGTGAGTGGGGCATTCCCAGAGTGATAAAATCTGACAATGGGCCGCCATTCAATGGTCATGAATTTGAGACGTTAGCGAAACACCTGGGGTTCAAGCATCTCAAGAGAACGCCCTGCTGGCCACAGGCGAATGGTATGATGGAATGCTTCATGGCATCAATAAAGAAAACTCTCCAGAGGGCCTGCATCAAGGCCGCGAATCCCCACCAGGCACTATGCCGGCTTCTTAGGGACTATCGGAATACCCCACATGAGGCTACAAACAAAACCCCGGCAGAACTTATGGTTCGATACGACATCCACATACGTATAGTACGAAACTCCTCGACACCCAGAGGTGCCGATGCTGAAGTGATACAGCGAGAGGCAGAAGTAAAGGAGAAAACAAAGCAAGACTCAGATGTGAGACGCAAGGCAGTGCCAAAGGACTTCCAGGTTGGGGAATAGGTTCTTGTTCAACAACCTATGGTAAGGAAAACTGACTCACGGTTCACTTCGAGCCCCATGCGAGTCACAGCTGTAAAAGGAACGCTGGTAACGGCCCAGAGCGAAGATAAGGCCGTTACGAGGAATAGTTCCCTATTCAAACACTATGTCAAGAGAGAAGATTGTGAATCTCCCTCACCGGCATCGGACCTGGTGCCTTGGGAGCCAAGGGATGACTTGTGGATCCCGCCTGGAGGAGACATGAGCCAAGCGGAGCCACTCAAGGATCTCCCGACAGGAGAAGCAACGCATGCCCGACAAGATAGGCCGCAGCGAGTGACCAAGAGGCTACTATGCTGGGTTGAAGAATGTTGACCTGCACGCTTGAACATTCATCCAGGGGTGGTGTTACTGTTTACTGCACCTTTAAGAAGTGTGCCCGCCGCAGGCAGAGGCGGGGTTAATGACGAGGGGTCAGAGGGAGGTGGTTTGGCACCATTGCACCAGTTCCTATACACCGTTAATAAAGAGAAGACGTATTCAGCAAGCCTCTGGCTACGCGTCCTCATTTTATTTAATTAGGCCCAGTCCGGGCCACAGTAGGGAGTGTTAGTCTCCATCTTTTGGAGTCCATAGGGATTTCGTAGTAATTACCTCTGACAGTAATTCTACTGATTTTGCTAAATTTTTGCTGGTAAGGTGGTGGATTTCCCTCAGCACTAAACCTGTAGTATGATGGTGCAGTAATGCGGCGGTAAAGGGATCACTGTCCGTTACCACCATTCTTAGTACATCCCCATACCCGTAATGAGGCCCTGGGGCAGTACACTGCATCTGCACGTTTTGACTAATGCAATTGGACTGAAAAGCTTTCAAATACACCAAGTTCTCCAAAAATTGCATGGAGGTACTTCTAAAACAGTTTTGACTGAAACAGTCACACACTGTTATTTGTGAATGTGGATCACTTTTATCTGGTCCCAATGCCTTTTTATTTCTCCCTGTCTTAGCTTAAAAGTGTTGATTTTCTATGTGAAACGTGGACTGGCTCATATTGTGACTAACAACACTAGACTGAAAAGAAACCATGTATATTTGGAATGGCTCATTTAAATATTAATGCAAATGGCAGTTAGTTGAAGCCACGTTTTTATATACTGCTTGAAGCCATTTTACTGACATCTAAGTTCTGTCATAATATGCACTTTGTTACTCATTTTAACAGTGGTCAATTTATCGTCCTCAGAATGGTCGGGTTGAGTCAGGCATGCTATATTGAAGGATGGAGCGGCAAGCTGGTTGCACGTCTGAGGCAACTACTTTACTATCTTCCGAGCTCAACTGTGCAACACACATAAAGCAGCTGCTTCCTAGCGTGGCGCACAGAGTCCTCAGTAAGGCGGTTTCCATCCCAACTGCCTATGTGCCGGAAGTGATCAGATGAGTAGACTTCTAGTTGCTTCCTTTAGCTAACATGTCACCTCCGGGCAAACTTCCTTCCTTAAACGCAGAGCCCGCATATTAACCTCCCAACGGCAGTGACAGAAGCCTCTTGCTCGCTGATAAAACGTAGGCGGATGAAAGGGACACCTGGACGAGTTCCCAGATAAAGTGGCCCATATCTCACAGCGGCTCACATTTCTCTCCACTTATCTTCTGTGGGCTCCTGAGCCTGAGGAATATTTTCAAGCGTGCAGCGGTTGGGAATGGGAAATACCTCATCACCTTGTGAAGGCAGCCAGGAATGCACAGGTCACCTTCCCGCGTTTTTTTAGGCAGTGTTGTATGGGCTGAGCACACCGTGCTAGAGAAAAGAGCATCCTGCACCTCTCTTTGAATTGACACAGGCAGCACTTTTTCTGAAATACATGCAGGTACTGATGTAGCCGGTGGAAAGGTAAAAGTGGATGTTTATTTCCAAAGATTTTTAAATCTCATTTTTTGATCTTTTGATGAGTCCTGTATCAATTCAATCATCATTGTGTTTGTTTAATGAGCACATTGGATTAATGGGGTGCGGATTACACGATACCTGCCATTTATCGAATGCTACAATATATGATACTTAATTCATGATATCAGTAAAATCATTAAACACACTTGAATACAAATATTTTTCACTTTTTATACCTGATAGACGGATTTAAAAACATATTTTTCTGTATGCTAATTCTTTTGTAGTTGCGCTTTGTTGTAACTGAAGCCCCTCCTGGGCTTGTGCAGTGTCACGTGTTAGGCACACGTGGCACACACAAGGGCTTCCCAGGCGCCAGTTGATCACCAGACACAGGCGCTGTGTTGTGTGTGCAATCCCCCTGATTGACTCCGGGCTGACACTGCCAGAGCCCGTAACATGTGGCGACGAGGATGGGATGCGGCGCCCTGCTGTTGGGGCGTGGGCAAAGTTCATTCCAATATAGGGGAGTTTGCAGCCATGGTGAGCTCCCAGATGTAGGAGCTTGGTAGTCATGTGGCACGAGCCACTGCAACATGGTAACATAAAGAAGCTCTGCATGGGGGAGCCTGGTAAAGATGATGCAGCCTTTAACGCTCGCGGATGGGGGAGATGAGGAAGCAGTACGGCATCCGCCGCATCCGCATTACAGGTGAAGAACCCCACCTGGGCGAGCAAGATCTTGGCACAGCCATGACCACAACCTCTGCCGCCCCACCCACTTCCAGTGGATCACTTCCCGGTCGCGGGCGTGAGCAGATGACCCAGACTGCTGATAAAAATAGCACAGCATCTTGTTTCCACACAGGGGACACTCCCCGCACAGCAGATGTGGCCCCTGGTACACCCAAGAGCGGCTTTGCCTGCATGCGGGCGGATAGGGGTTACTTCCCAGCCAGAACTAAGCATGTTGTTGCCCAACTGTGTTTGACCCCATGTCCTCCGTGAACGGTGATGTGCATCCAAAACTGTGGCCCCACCAAGGTGCTAGGCTTAAAAGGGGCTCAGCAAGGAGACGTCTGAAGCTATGATCCTGCTAATGTGCCGGGCGTAACCATGGGTCTGGTTAAGGTTCATGACATGGGTGCACCACCTGCCCAGGATTAATAAAGTGTGCTGGCAGGTGCATCTGCCCTCATTGTCCCAAGTGGACACCCCACAGCAGATGTGGTCCTCGGTCTATTGGGGTATAGCTTTTCCTGCCTCACCACAATGATTGTGAACCAATTGAGTAAAATCCAAAGGCATGTGGAAAAAAAGACTAACCAAAGGGCCACCCTGTTAAATGTGCAATTCCCCAATACCCCATTGGACAGTAATGTGTTTTTAATGCTGTGCTCCCGCCCGGATTGAGGGCTTAAATTGGACTCCGTCCAAATGAACATTGTTGCGCACATCCATGTAAATATCAAATGCACTGTTTGTAGTATGTCATGTGGTCACATCATGTCGTTGTTTGAACATTTACCCAAGGCATGGGATTTTGTAACTTAAGCCCCTCCTGGGCTCATTCAGTGTCACGTGTTAGGCACACGTGACACACACCATGTGACACCTCTAATAAAAGGGGCGCACAGTTGATCACCAGACATAAGCTCTGTGTTTTGTGTGCAAGCCCCTTGATTGGCTCCGGGCCGGCACTGCCGGAACCCATAACACGCTGACATGAATTCTGTTTTTCAGTTTCCTGACTCGTTCATGCACAGAGCTTATGAGCAAGGCCACTGGAATAAGCCATATAAAGGACACTTCCCCTATTCCTGGGTACATCTGTCATCAGAATACAAATGGAAAACATGGACAGATGTTTCAGATTTAAGTACCACATATTATATATTTAGAGGCATGGTCTAGTAAAAAATGTTATTGTCCCTACGGGTCGGCCATGTTGTTTTAAGCCTAAGTGGCTCGATTTTAGAAAACTTTCCTATGGACCTTACCCGAGTTTTCATCCATTAAACGCACGCGAAAACAAGCACCAGGGAGCCGCCATTTTCTGATAATCCTATCTTTTCCCCGATCACCCTGGCTGACCTGCTTTTGCGGCACTAAATCAATTCCCCCGCCCCTGAGCCTGTCATCAGCAGACTCGTACCGCCCATTTCCCAACGCCAAAGCACGTCTTGTGTCAACATTCGCTGCGCTTCAGCTAATGACGTGTCGCCATGGAAATGGCAGGACGCCTCTTTCCTCAATAAGTATAAACAGACTGTTTCACAACACACAGCAGCAGATTTTCGATTCCATTCCTCTCTCTGTGTTACTTTGAGTATTCTGTGACTCATTTCAGTGCTCTGGTCAGCTACCTTCACCGATTGTAGCCCGTGTGAACACCTGTACCATCTCGGTAAATTATTTTACTTTGTTTACCACACAATGGCTCCAATAATGCCCTACATGTACGAGCCCGAGTACACCGAGGAGGAACTACTGGAAAGGGAAGCACGCGAAAACGATGGGGATTCGGACGGCAGTTGGCAGGACGAATCAACAGATGAAGAGCCTGGGCCTAGTCGAATGGACGGCGTCTCCACCTGGTGCACATGCAATCGGTGCGAGCTAATGCCAACTGAGGACGACAACTGCTGCTGCCGAGAAAACTCGGGATGCCTGGCCTACATTTCGGAAGGCGAGCCACGACCGCAATGCATCACCGAGCTGCCAGACTTCAGGGCAGCCTGCCTCACACGGGCCGTGTTGAGAATAATGATGGTGCTTATGCACAAACTTCGCGCAACTGTTCGTCCTCGTAATCCGAGTAACGAGTAAGTATACACTGCTTGTCATGCCACTCCTATTTCATGTTCTTCTACTATATCCAATATTACATCTACATATCATTGTAACGCATGTAAGTCGTTCAAAAGTGTCCATTGTCTAGATAGCATTTGTCCGTGCAGAATGCCATTAGTTACAAGAATTGTCATTGACAACAAACGTTTATTAAACTTTTCTTGGTCATTTAAAAACAGTTTGTTTCATTCCTTTTCACAGGTGGTACAGGCTGGTGGCCTATCGTTCCTTTACATGGTGGCTCCACGGGAGGCTTGGACACCGCGTTCGAAGAGTGATACCCGCCTGTGCTGTTCGTGCCATTAGAGAAACGTTCCCGAGTGACAGCGGTCAGTACAGGGGATTTTCTCTCGCTGTGCTGCAACCTGACCTGTATAATCTTTAAAGTCTTGTATTTTTGTGTCATGAAAATAAGATACAAAATAAAACACCACATATATTTTAACAACGGTTGTTTCGATTTTTTAAATGAATCAAGTGTGTCTCCATTCAAGGATGGATGTCAGACACCTGTGCTCCGAATGGGTGAAGGTCTGGTCGCTGTGAAGCAGGGTGGCCACTATCTATCTAAGCTAACATAACATATTCTCGATAATGCATGCACTAAATAACACTTGTTCAAAGTCTTTCAGTGGGTTATGTCTCTATAAAAGTCACACATATGTCTATACTAACAATTACCATTGGATTATACAGGCCTTAGGGTCTTGACCACTATAATACTCCGGTTGAAGTGTGGGTCTGTGCTCACAAGAATCTCCGGTATGTGGCATTTGTTATTGATAAGCAACGATATACTGATATAAAGGCGGTTCGCGCCAGTGGATGCGCGCTGGCATGGGGGGCTGTCAGGGGCGCGAAAGGCCAAGGTGCCAAACTACAGGTACACTTCAAAAAGTATCCCAAGCCAAGGGGCCATCGGTCACATGGCCTCTTCAGACCCCGTGTCTCGAGCCAGGCCTCCCCTTGAAGCAGGCCGCCCCCCTGCAATCCACATAAGTGTGTCTCCATTCAGCAGTCTTCTTGTGCCTTATCTGCACGCCCCAGGCCCTTCCATCCCACCCCCCTCTATCAAAGGCGGTTCGCGCCGGTGGATGCGCGCTGGCATGGGGGGCTGTCAGGGGCACGAAAGGCCAAGGTGCCAAACTACATGTGCACTTCAAAAGGTGTCCCACGCCAAGGGGCCATCGGTCACATGGCCTCCTCAGACCCCGTGTCTCCAGCCAGGCCTCCCCTTGAAGCAGGCCGCCTCCCTGCAATCCACATAAGTGTGTCTCCATTCAGCAGTCTTCCTGTGCCTTATCTGCATGCCCCAGGCCCATCCATCCCACCCCCCTCTATCAAAGGCGGTTCGCGCCGGTGGATGCGCGCTGGCATGGGGGGCTGTCAGGGGCGCGAAAGGCCAAGGTGCCAAACTACATGTGCACTTCAAAAGGTGTCCCACGCCAAGGGGCCATCGGTCACATGGCCTCCTCAGACCCCGTGTCTCCAGCCAGGCCTCCCCTTGAAGCAGGCCGCCCCCCTGCAATCCACATAAGTGTGTCTCCATTCAGCAGTCTTCCTGTGCCTTATCTGCATGCCCCAGGCCCATCCATCCCACCCCCCTGTATCAAAGGCGGTTTGCGCCGGTGGATGCGCGCTGGCATGGGGGGCTGTCGGGGGCGCGAAAGGCCAAGGTGCCAAACTACATGTACACTTCAAAAGGTGTCCCACGCCAAGGGGCCATCGGTCACATGGCCTCCTCAGACCCTGTGTCTCCAGCCAGGCCTTCCCTTGAAGCAGGCCGCCCCCTTGCAATCCACATAAGTGTGTCTCCATTCAGCAGTCTTCCTGTGCCTTATCTGCACGCCCCAGGCCCATCCATCCCATCCCCCTCTATCAAAGGCGGTTCGCGCCAGTGGATGCGCACTGGCATGGGGGGCTGTCAGGGGCGCGAAAGGCCAAGGTGCCAAACTACATGTACACTTCAAAAGGTGTCCCACGCCAAGGGGCCATCGGTCACATGGCCTCCTCAGACCCCGTGTCTCCAGCCAGGCCTCCGCTTGAAGCAGGCCGCCCCCCTAACACCACGACATACATACGTCATTCATTCACAAACACACCCCTGTTTCTAATACTTTATAAACCACTTGATATGTCTCATGGGAACATCTTTGTGCTTTGCAAGTCAACTCCTGAACGTGTTACCTGGCAACCACTGAGATCTACGCTAATCTGCTCATCGTCGTGCTATCCGTGAACTTCTGTGACCGCTTAGAGCAAACCCATCAGTGTGCTACCTGTGGCCACCCACCTATTCTCCTGCAACATACTGCTCTGCTTGCTAAATCCAACTGTTTGTTGGTCAAGGTAAGGCCATGTACCCTAGTCATATTTCGCAGATTTTTAAATTTCTATCTATTTGCGAGTTGAGTACACAATAGTGCTAGGTTCTTTGGTCTCATTGCTATTGACTTGAGTTTCCATTGCTATGCTATCAATAGATCTATTTATTTTCATCTGTGTCTATTGTCATTGAATTGCACCCTTCGGGAGTCCAGTCTATAATGTAAGCATGTTTCCTTCTCGTGCAATACAGAACATCCAAGGGATGAGTCACATGTTCAGTTTTTAGTCACATCATTTATACATTTCTGCAACTTATGCAAATACTAAGCCGCACATAATGAACTGGTATAGTTCCTGCGACCAAAACAAACCTTGCATTGATCATTGTATGATTCATTTACTTTTGTATCAAATCTTTATTCTTGCAGATTGTATAATAATGTCGCTATTTACTTTTCAGATTTATCAACAATGCCTGCCTGTTCGATTAGCGGTTGCCCTTTGAAGACCCGTGCTAAATCTGAAGGGACTACAATGCATGTATTCCCGAAAACTGTTGATCGAATAAGAGAATGGGTCAGACACTGCGGATATCCACTGGATGAGCTGGAAAGTAGAGTCCAACAAGTCTTACAGGACAAGAGGGGTGATCGATACCGCATCTGCAGCCGGCTCTTTTCCTTAGACATGTACACAACATCTTGGGTAACAAAGAAGAATAAACGGCGAACGACACGGAAATTGCTCGAAAACGCTATTCCCACTCTATTCGTCCACATTCCGCCACCGGTGAGTCAAGTGTCCGGATTTAGCTTTAGGCCTTGCGGTAGTGTGTAGGTATCCGAACGGATTAATTGATATTGTAGGTGTTCTATCCCTTG
Source organism: Ambystoma mexicanum (assembly GCF_040938575.1). Classification (NCBI taxonomy): domain Eukaryota; kingdom Metazoa; phylum Chordata; class Amphibia; order Caudata; family Ambystomatidae; genus Ambystoma; species Ambystoma mexicanum. The sequence continues at coordinate 351,371,660 of NC_090922.1, forward strand.
TAATAATTTCGATATTGATATGAGTGTATAGTTTTTTGAATAATGACATTTACCAATATATTCTTTTTCGATTTCATAACCCACAAACGCAATGTATATATATGGGAACAGGGAACTGTGCTGTATTGAGCATTTTACAAGTATTCTGTCGCCTTACATGGCTATTTTTAATATTGGCATTTCATTATCAATCATTAATTTACCTTTACAACTTCTTGACTATCCCTTGAATCTGAAGCAAGAACATTCTACATCCTTGACGTGGTCGCAGTTATCAACCACTTCTAGCGCGTATCAGGGAATCTTACTAGGCTAATCCGCTACAGACCTGTTTTATGCATGTCAAGTAATATTTTTATTTTATCGTGTAATCATTTTACCGAATGTTTGGTTAGTGCTTTCCAATTGATATACACCTTAGTTATCGTCCACTGGTGTTTGTTTTCAGTTATAATTAGTGTTATCCATACTAATGCAAGTACTGTCTTTCAGGGAGATGCTGAAGTGTCCGCCACATCTACAACATTTCTAGATGTTCAACAGCTGGAGGTATGGATACTGACAGCTCCATCGAGCGTCATCATCAGAGCTGGAATTCTTGTCGTTTGATTGTTCTACACAATGTTTCATTCGTGGTTAGCCGTTGATATGTACCTGTGCTGTCGACCCCAGGTGTGTGTTTTGTTTTCACTATTGTAATCCTCACTAATGCAAGTACTATGTTTCAGGCAGTTGATGGAGCGTCAACCCCTGCACTTGATGCAGAGCCTGACATTCAAGTAATTCCAGGGGAAGTGGAAGCGGGACCATGCGTATACAAATCGGCGCAACAGCTTTCGGAAGTGCGCACTACATTTGCAACATCCATAGATATTCTTCAGCAGCACGAGGTATGGATAATGACAGCTCCATCATGCGTGATCATATAACGTGATTCCATTTGCTATACTTTATTCCCTATTAACGCAAGTGCTGTGTTTCAGGGAGACGACAAAGCTTCCACTACAATCACAACATCCAATTTAGATGCTGCAGATGTAAATAAATCGGAGAAATAAGTCGATGAAATGTGATCATATTTAGATTTTCCTTGATTCTTTTGGACAATGCATCATTTGCGGTTATCTCTTTATATGTACCTGTGTGTTCGACCCCAAGTGTGTGTTATGTTTGCAATATTGAAAACCATACTAATCCAAGTACTGTGTTTCAGGGAGACGACGGAGCTTCCACCACAATCACAACATCTCATTTAGATGATGCAGATGTAAAGGAATCGTTGAAATAAGTCGATGAAATGTGATCATATTTGGATTTTCCTTGATTCTTTTGGACAATGCATCATTTGTGGTTATCTCTTTATGTGTACCTGTGCTGTCGACTCCAAGTGTGTGTTGTGTTTCCAATATTGAAAAGCATACTAATGCAAGTACTGTGTTTCAGGGAGATGCGGATGCCTCCTCTCCAATACAACCATTCATGGCAGTCCATGCAGAGCCAGAGGTATGGATACTGACAGTTCCATCGAAATAGATCATCACTGGTCGAATACTTGTCGTTTGATTGTTGCACACAATGTTTAAATCGTGTTTGGCTATTGAGATGTACCTGTGTGTTCGTCCTCACGTGTGTTTTATGCTAACAATATTTTGATACATAGTAATGAAAGTACTATGTCTCAGGGAGACGATGGAGCCTCATTCTGTGCTGTCTATGCGGATACAGAAAATATAGTCGTTGCAGCGCAAGAGGAAGGGAGGACATGCAGAAACGAATCAGAGCTACAGCGTGCAGATGTTGAAGGTTGAGTCAAAAAAATGTTTGTGCTGGGGACTATTTTATGTTTTTTTCCAGTCAATTCTACTACACTCCATCTTGTGTTTAAACTGAACATCCCTTTTCCAATCTCTCCTCCAGTTACCCGTGGGTGTCAGAACTGTACACACACAGACAGTGAAGCGAATGAGAGATGTGGCTTGCCAGACCGTGTACACTATAGAGGAATTATTAATTGAGGTGAGGCCTGTTCAGGCTCGAGATGCTCATGTCCAATGGCCAGAACATGAATTAACTGTGTTTGGAGACTACAGCAAAGTTGCATTGGACCATAGCTACAGTGCGACCGCACCACCCCAAGAAGATGTTATTGAATGTATTGAAGATAGCTCTGAAGTAGTTGCAGATCAATTTACACAATCTACACCCGCCAAAAATTTGCCACCAAAAAATCTGTCGACATTGTTGTGTTCTCCCATCAATGTTGAAGTAATAGATGTCGAAATGACAGAGAATTAACCAGCCGCAGCATTCAATAGACGCATCAGAACTTGATATCAGCGATATTACTTTCCAATGTGCTGAAATCTCCACAACGTCACTGGCCGAAACAACGTTGACGCAGGATGACAGTCTAATGAAAGAGAGCAAATACATTGTATTCGACAGTTGTTTGATGGAAATTATAAGTATGCTGAAATGTGTGCATTCCATTAGAGGGAAAGTATGTGGGAAGCCATTGATTAATGTGACTCGTCAAATAAAAGGCAGTAACGTCAAAATAAATGCAGCCTGTACATTAAATCATAGGTTCTCATGGTCTGCACAACCGATGATGGGGAAACTGCCAGCAGGCAATCTACTGTCTGCGGCTGCATCACTGTTTAGTGGCTCCAGTTTTAGAAAGTTAGAGGCTTTCTTTCAGTTTGTGGGACTCCATTTCATTTCTAAAGCGCTGTACTACATATACCAACGTGATTATCTGTTTCCGGCCATTAGTGATGCTTGGAAAATTGAACAATTGTCTCTAGCAAGTACATTCGAAGGCAAACGATTCAGGCTAGCCGGCGATGGACAGTGCGACAGCCCTGGATTTTCTGCCAAGTACTGCACCTACCACGTTCAGGACATGGATAGTAAGAAAATTGTGAGTTCGGTGGTCGTGCAGGTAACACAATGTACATCGTCAGTGGCCATGGAGAAACTAGGATTTATAAAATCAGTGGAATATCTACAATCAAGGGGAATGCACATCGACCTCATAGCCACGGATAGACATGTTTCAATTGTCAAGACAATGAGAGAGCAGTTCCCACATATTAAACGTCAATTTGACGTTTTGGTATCTTGCTAAATCAATCAATAAGAAAATCTCGGCTGCAGGGAAAAAAAAGGTTTTGAAAGTATTTTGCAGTGGTCACATTCTATCACCAGCCATCTTTGGTGGAGCTCAAAAACTTGTGAGGGGTCAGTGGAAGTACTACTTGAAAAATGGCGGTCACTGATGCACCACTGTACCAACGTTCACCGCTGGACAGCAAATGAACATTTCCACCAATGTGAACATGGCCCTTTGTCCCCAGAGGAGGCACGGAAGAAGAAGTGGTTGATTCCATCTTCACCGACACACAAAGCCATTGAGAAGATTGTTTTCGACAAAACTCTATCAAGAGATTTGAGAGGACTGACAGAATTCTGTGACACAGGAGATTTGGAGGTGTTCCATAATATGTGCCTAAAGTACAGGCCAAAGCGCTTGCATTTTAGCTTTCGGGGCATGAAACATCGCACTCTACTAGCAGTCTTGGCCCATAACAGCAATGTCGGACGTGAACAATTTAGGACTAGGGGTAAAGTAAGGATGCCTCGCTACACTAAAGTGTTTTCAAAACGAAGTAAGCAATGGGTGATCAAACCAGTCTATGATGAAATGCAGTTCGACTTTGTGAAAGGCCTTATTGTTGCTGTGTTAGAGAAGCACAGATATGGAATTTTGGACGTTTCTGTGCAGAGCAGTGATCCATTGCCACCGAACATTGCGACTGTGCCATGTCCACCCGAAGCACAGCTGATTGTGAAGTACAAATCCCGGTTTAAATAATTGCAATACTATTGTCTTTTTGTAAATAAATGTTATTGTACAGTGTACCTGTAAACCTAACCCCTACCTTCACCATCATGGGTGGCGAACAAGCTGGGTGTCATCTTTGAATTCTCTCTATTCACCTCACATATGTGTATGTATATATTTTTCTCATGTCTCATCTCATGTAAATGTAAATGCTGCGCACTGTTAACGGAGGGGAGGCTTGCGTATTGCAAATAATAAAACAAACAAGCAAACAATAAATCTCACTTTTAACTCAACTCATGTGGTACTTTATACTTTTCCTGACCTTCCGCCAAAAATTAAATGTCTCAATTTGGGCTGCAAAGCTCGCAGACAACGGGGACAAAATTGGGGCACTTGGAACGCGCCAGCCAAGCGGGCCGTGGCATTTGGGAGAGAAGCCAGTTCGCATTTGCACATTGAGGCGCACTACATAGACGGATTCTAAACTTCAAGTTCTGACAGATGCCTATACTACGTGATGTTGCAAATAAAGAATGCGAAGGACAGCGCCCAGATGAGGCCCACAAGTCGCACTGGAAGTATAAGGGTCTATTGTTTTTTGACCTTGAGACAGGGACCATGCCGAAAGAACTACATTTGAAGGGAGTGCGAAATAACGTAAGAGACGATAAGGCAGAAAATTCAGAAACTAGACCGAGTTTCATTTAAGGTCAGTATACGAAAAATCGTTGTCAAGAGCACGGTCCGTTTTACAGACTGCATTACGAAGAGACACAATGGAAATTTCAAATATAATGTAAGTAAATCTTTACACGCTTTTATACCGGAATGAAGATTTAATGAATGGATGCATGAATAAATGAATGAATGAAGAGCTAGGAAAAGCAAGTAAAACTGTTCGTAGTGGGCACATGGGCATGCAGGTCCACTGGTCTCACCGATCTCGGTCCTTGGCCCAGCCACTTTTCCCTGCACTGCCTACCTGCACTACGGGACTGTCTCTGTATCCTTCAGCCCCTTCTCCCGGCATTTACCTTGCACTTGCCACCAGCTGGCCCTATTATTTAATTTGTATTCAACTAACCATGTACAGCCCTTCCCCATGCGTGATCAGAAAGACACCTGGCCTAGTAGGATCGTTGTCTGTCTGCCCTTGTTCCCCACCTGCCTCGTCACGCCTAGAAAAACTTGAGTATAGGCGGGTTACAAATGCCATATCATATATCATATCATTCCTCACGCATGTAGACTAACTGTCGTTTATCATTGTGTGTTGGCCTCGATTTATCTCGTTACTTTTCGCATTGATTTTAGAGACGAACATACTCCATTGAACTATCCTTGCAAGCAAATAGTTTCTGATCGGCCGTAATAAATAAAATGAGTAATATAAATGAAGTTCGGCTAGCGAGACTAATTATAATTTTTTTGTTTTCATAACAGGTATTTGATCCCATTCTGCCACTGCCATCTGTTTGAGACACCGGCAGATGGATTCTTCAGCAGACACCTGCAGCTTCGTGTAAACAACTGGAGCACGATCACCATATTATGGGACGATCGCCAAGGGCCCACATGCCCTTACTCTGTACTAGTGGCTAGAAGCAACATATCAATCTTTAGGCTGGACTAGTGCCTAGTTGATGGAACAGCCTTGCGGTTCACTGTGCTTCCAAAGTGATTCTTTTTACGAAAATGAACACCCTGTGTACCATAAAGGAACAGCGCGTGACTCAAGATGAAACGGAACAGTTATTGCGGATACAGATAAAAGAAAATAAATGGCTTTCGGAGTTCATATGGCAATTGCTGAATATTCTCTAAACATTTAATGTCAAATAAATGTACTTTACCAAATGTACCGTGTTGCTGTTTCATTTTAAAGTACAGTTTCATATTCCGAATTGTGGCGCACTGTGTTGTGAGTTGATCTGTGTTGGTTTCCGGGTTCTGTGTGGAGTCGCGCAGAAGACGACTGGGCGCGTTTGCCTACGCAGCACAGTAACGTCACGGAGAGAGGCGGGGAATATGAATGTTTTGATAATGTCAGGCTCAGGGGCGGGGGAATTGATTTAGTGCCGCAAAAGCAGGTCAGCCAGGGCGATCGGGGAAAAGATAGGATTATCAGAAAATGGCGGCTCCCTGGTGCTTGTTTTCGCATGCGTTTAATGGACGAAAACTCGGGTAAGGTCCATAGGAAAGTTTTCTAAAATCGAGCCACTTAGGCTTAAAAAAACATGGCCGACCCGTAGAGACAATAACAATTTTTACTAGACCATGCCTTTAAATATCTATATAAGTGGTAACTTGGTACAGCATACATATATTCTCAGTGGCAAGAATAGGTATGCCTCTCACTAGAGTCCATTCAAACCTCAACACCCAACCCACATTCATATTACAAAGTGCCTACAAATAAATGGAAGTCCTACATTCACCAAAACAACAGAACAAATGTAGCCCAGACGAACTTGCGAGGGTGTTGGGGTTTTAAGAAGAGGCCCAGGGCGCGGGCAGAAGAATATTGAGAGTGGGGAAGGTGTTGGGGACAGGGAAAGGAATGCAAGGCCATGAATGTAAAATGGGGAGGAGCCCGACTGGTACAGTACACTCAGCACTAGCTTTCGGTCTCTGGTTAGAAAAGACTTCCCTATTTGCCGTGGCATGTTCTTTTTGCCATTATATGCCATTCGCTATATTTTGTGCTGCAAAGAGAACTTGTGTAATGTACAGTGACCTGGTCACCAAAAAATTACAAAAGAGTTAAGGTTAAATCAACAACATCTTAAAATCTGGAAACATCAGAAATAAAATTAAGGTATTTAAATATTTTCAATACATTCATAAAAATTATTATATTAAAATAAAATATCATGGTAACTTTATCAACCCCATTTTTGTATTGTAATATTTAGGATGTGTTGTAAAACATTGTTTGTGGAGGTGGCAACGTTAAGTAACCCACTTTTTCTTTAATAATATTTAGGTTGTTTTGTATAATGTTTTACAGTGAAGGTGATACAGTTTGTTTTATGAATATTTGTAATACTTAAAAATGTGATTTTTTTTTTATAGATGCATGTTTTTAATGTGTATTACATTTGCCCTGGTTTATTACAGTATTTAAATTATGCATTATTTAGTAGATGTTAGTTAGCATAAATGACATGTTTGACTATTGTACTTTAAATGTTAATACGTTTGTAATTTATGCTATTCATGCTACTAGTTAAAGTACATATTACTAAATATTTTAATTATAGGCAATTTTTGAGTTATTGAAAGTGTTTTATTAGTATGTATATAGTATTACTTTGTTTTATGTCTTGTTTAGAATTTCTTTAATTATGTCTTTGTAAATGTAAAATGTATTTTTTAATGTCAACTAGAATCATCATGAAATGTTTATGTATATTGTTCTCTTTAAAATGTATATTTAAGTTATTGTTTTCAACAGTTTTTTTTATTTTTTAATACAAACCTTGCCATGGATTATATGTATAGATATTATAAAGTGTGTTTTTAATTATATATGGCTCAAATTTACCAAGAAAGATAAGAGTCGTAAGTCCAATTTACGGCCAACATTTGTCACAAATTGCGTGGAGGCAACTTACACAAATTTACAAAATGGACATCCAACCAAAACATAGAAAGGCAGAAGTCAAGGAAAAGAGTGTGCATCAAAGCGAAACTTCAGAAAAAGCATAAATAACCCTAAGAAGGCATCAAAATCAATATCACTGCAAAATAATCACTGAAAAAGACACAACACCCATGAAGCCACCCGACTGGAGAATGTACACACGAAACCCAACACACATCCCGGAACACACCACAGAACACATGAAGCACAAATACTGCCAAATCATACTTCAAACCAATACAACAATCCTGTAAAGGAACAACACTCCTATGCCAAATACACACACACCTCATCAGCAAACAAGACACACCTGAATACCCTGCGTACACACACACAGAGCTGCAGAACATGCCACACAAACAAGAACAAACCAAAGAAAACAGCAAAGGTGCACATCAGCACACACAGCATGATGCTGCACGTTCAGATCTAAGGGCACACAGCAGCACTCCATGCCCCCATCCCAGGAGTACATGTATCCCTGCGATTTGGTGATAGCAGCCTGCGCACAGCAATGGCACAATGCTGCTGCACCCCGGCTGAGGATGAGGAGATGAAGGGAGCGGGTGTCCCGCAACACGGTTACCCTCTTTGGCATGTTTGACACAGAAGTCTACAGAAGGAATCCCTTCCCTCTGCACATCATCATGGACATGTTGCAGGAGTGGGAGGGTGCTTTGCACCCCACCATCGCACGGTCACATACCATCGGGACACATGTGAAGCTCCTGGCTGCCCAGCTCTCCTTCATCACTGGCTCCTTCTAGAGGACCAGTGGCATCACTGCAGACATCTCAAAGATCAGCCATTCATGCCCCCTGCACCAGGACGTGGCATGTTCACATGCCCTCGACCCAGGCCGAACAAAGGCAGGTGGTGGCGTGCGCATGCATCTAACACCACACACGAAGGGCCACCCAATGCGCACTGCCACCATTCATGATCTTACTCCTGCAGGTGATGCTGGTTATCCATTGCGGCTCACCTCATGACACTCTACATGCATCCCACCACCACACAGCAGAAAAGGTACAATACGCCAACTAGGGCCACCAGGGGCTCCATTGAGCGGTCCATAGGCCCCCTGAAGTCAATATTCAGATGCCCAAACCACTCGGGGGGTATAAACCTGTACTGACCACACATTGTGTGCAACATGAGACATGCCTGTTGAATCCTGCAGAACATTGAATCTGCAAAGGTTTACATACAGACATAGTACCTGACCTCAGGCCACAAGCCAGGCCATTGACCCAGGGGAAAGCCAGTGTGACAGAAGCGTGAGTGAGGGAGTGGCTGGTCAACAGCGCCTTTGCATGAGCATGCATGGAGCCCAAAAGGAATAGTGACCGCACACGAGACGGTGTCCATGATGAGAGGATAACAAGTGTCAGGCAGGACCAGCACAACCGACTTGCTGGGACACCTAAGGAAACAGATACCTGGCTGTTCCAACACATAGCAAGCATGCACTTCTCCACACACTCAACCCTGTAGTGCACATCAAAGAAATGGACGCAGGCATGCAACCATTCCTCTACGTCAGTAATGCACATCCCCAAAAGTCCCACCAATGCAGGCCATGTAGCGAGCAGTAATCAATATCATCTCAACTGCACACAGCAGCGCATAAACCACCATGTCACCCACAGCACGATTGGATCCAGCATCAGCATCTACACGCACAGCCACAGCATCACACACCCACCCTATATGACATCACACACATTACCAGTGATCTGCATGGCACACCCACAACAATGAGCAATTGCACACAACACATTGTGACACAAATACAGTCAATTCCCACAAAGTTCGAAAACTCTCAAGTGCCCTAACCAATTTGCTACACTGGAGGACCAACACAAACACATTTGCCAACTTGTGATGCTGTACATAAAGCGGAGTATACGCCATCACCAGCAGGGAGATCCAGCACCAACATTGCACAATGGATGCCTGTAACAGTGCATTCCTGGACCTTGGAATACACACACAACGGAACATGGCCTGGTGAGGTGACATCTAGCACACAATGAGATGCACTAGTCCCACCAAGTACAGAGTTGTGAAGCAGGCAAATCATCCCCAAAAAGGGGGGAAGGGGTACACGGGTGGGCTCAGCGTAGATTCCAGAATGGTATCACCAAGGAATAACCAGGGAATGCGCAGCTGACATGAGGCCCAGTAAATACAGGACAAAGCAATCTGCACGTCAGTAAGTATGAACGTATTCAACCACAGAGTACACACTACCCATGATGCCACCGCAATGCTGCATTTTAGGATACTGCTAGTAAGGGCTGGCGAAGAACTGAAAATTCTGGTGCACATCACATTTCAGAACCACCTTGCATGATGGATCGGGGGGAGAGAGCACCACCTGGAGCAACCTTGACACACCAGTAAGGTCCACCCACCCCAAAGCAATGACTCCACCTCACCCACAATATATTGGACTACACCACACATACCCACCCACTGCAGACGGCTCCACTCCATAAAAGTGCACCACCCACATCCCTCAACCATACATGAGAGCCCACGACCAAGACATCAGTAGTATGAACATCGCTGCACCTACCTCAACAGTCATAGGACACTGCCTCAGACAACCTGTCAGAAAGCTCCATGACACATCAACGAATAGATTTCAACAGGACCCCTGCATGGAATACATGGAGTGACACTTAGACCTGCTCCCCAGAAACCTGCATTCACCCACCACTCCCGCATAGCTACCCAGCATGCACGTGAGTGAAGCAGCATGAGCAACAAACACCATGTATGACTCACAGACAACTCCATGGCCCAAGGGGTGACTGTATACTTTATTTCAAATCTCTCACATCGCATCACAGAGGTAGCATGAGTGTGTCAGTAACCATGCATAACACAGCATGCAGGCAAATGAGCCAATTAATGTCATTGTACATGATCAACAGGAAGGTGAAATGGCAGTTGAATGGCCATCACTTCTCAGAAAAATCCATCTTTAGGGACAAATATTCTGCAACGGCAACAGACATCAACAGCGTATCTGGGGACAAGAAGGGGGACGACACAGTCAGAACCTTGCATGGGACTTCAGACCCCCATCCCTTCCCACAGATTGCAGCAAGACACATACATCAGATGTAGATGTCCAAAAGATAGACTTTTGACAACATCCCTGCCCTCTGCACGGGTCTGAATCTGGTCCTGTAACACATACCAGCATATGCTCATGAAAGGGCTCACACTGCACACAGTTTGTCATTGTGGGACATACGGGTGCCTGGATACTCGCAACATGCCCACCTGTACTCCCAGTGCATCCTGGTGCCTAACAGCCTGATGCCCATGGTAGACCCCTTCCAGACCCTCTCTGGCAAGAAACTGGCTGGACAGGACTGTTCACACATATTCATAGGCATCCAGTGAAGGACTCATGGCGCCCACAAATTCTGAGGAGCCATCGTATGCACGACTCCACCTACTGCAATCAGTAGCGGAAGGCTGCAATGTACAGCATGTCCAGCATGGACAGCATGCCTTTCGACCCACAAGTTTCCCAGAAACAAGGGCCTATTCACCTATCAACATAGCAGACAAGTACACGGTCAGTGTGTTCTGCAGGAAATGGGCAGGCCATGACAAATGCACACAGGAATGCATGGCACCTAACTACCTTATACCCACACACTATTCCTCCATCCTCCTGCAATACCATGCACATGGCCCTTCTACTTGGGAACCCGTTGTAGTTGCAAGTACTGTCTTGCCCACGCATCGACACCTCAGAAGAAGATGTAGACTGGAAGTACATGCCCACCCATGGGCATGACCACCCCATTCCTGACCATGCCAATCCCAATGTGCATGATCAGGCCCTGCAATGTCCCACATAGCGCAACTGACATGGACACATGGCAAACACACTTCACATACTGGACACAAGTCGTGACCTGTGTGCGTACATGTAGTGTTAGCTTTGTACAAGTTTGCAAGTTTGCATGGATTGTTCCTGTGCTGTGAGTGTGTCTGGGACAGGAATATGGGTGTGTGCACATGTGTTGTGCCTTTCATGTTGGCAGGTTTTATTTTTCTACCTAGTGGCCACCCTGTTTGCTGATTGTGGGAGTCACGTGTTCTTGTTGATGTCACATGTTTAGTGAGGTTGCTGTGTGAATTCTGTATGTTTGTGTCTTGGTATGTGTTGAGATATGCCTATTTTGCTCTGGGTAGTGTTTGTGTTGAGGGTGCTGTGCCATTCTTGCATTGTGTTGGCTAAGTTGACATTGTCGGAGCAGTTCTAGTGTACATGTGACATATGGCATATGTTCGGCAAGTCTGTGGCATGATGTCTGGGATGTCCGGCATGTAGTGGTGTACTTTCCACCTGCTTTCACCCTTTTTTTTCCATGTGGTATCAGCTTTTCTGCAGATGTGTCCGAGGATGTTTGGGCTTGTCCGTGGCGGTGTGTGTTATGACTCACTGGAATCCCTTCTTGCAGGTGTACCGTGCACCCTAGCAAGTCTGGGATTGGCGGCTCTGCAGTGGTGAGATGCGAGAATGCAGAGTTTGCGTCCAGGGCAACCGAGAGCACAGTGACGCAGGGTCCATTTCATCCACTTCTCAGATCAATGACGGGGCGATGCACCGAGCATGGCATGTGGATAGGTCCTTTCCTTTAACCGGTGGGGTCTTTCTCTGGTGTTTTCAGACATATAAGCCCCCATCAGACCATCTGCAAGCGTTCTCATAACAGTCATCATTTTGGATCCAGGTGGCATGTTAATTTGAGTTAACCAGGTAGTTAGTGTGAAAACCCCGAGGGTGTCTCACTAGCTAGTCCCTGGGGATATGTCATCCAGGTGGCCAGGACACGGCCATCGCTTTTGGATCCAGTTCCTGGGGGTGGCCCAGTGTGGGAGGATCACCTGGGTGAGGGGTCATCGGGGGATGGGGTTGGGACACCCGCTGGTGAGACACCTTTACCCCATCCTACCAGATAGGATACAACACCACGCCCTTCCCTACATGAACACTTTGCTCTTGTGAAAGGCAGACTCACACCCGAGCATTACATTGGATATGTCCTGCTAATCGGACCAGGCAAAGGCAGGCACTTGACTTTAATCAAATACATCTGATACCCATTAGCTCGTCCCACATGGATAAAAGGCAGAACATAGAGACGCACTCTGAGCAAGATGGAACACATAAGTAGCAGAACTTCTGGGGCAAAGGTGAACCTACTAGATCAACCGACAGAGGGACGAGAGCAAAGGGTAAAGAAACCCAGGAGATTTCTGTAGGAGGTTGTTGCCTCCGAAGAGCCGTGAAAGATACATGGAGAGGCCAAATTCCAGAAAAGAAGACTGTATTGTGTTTCAAGTATGCCAGTGACCCTCCAGGGTCAACAACAGAGTTGGGGAGGCAAGGCCAAACCTGTGATATTAACCTTGACTAGTGAATTAAAACAGTAAAGATAACGAAGGAAAGTACACAGTCAGCAAGTTTACGATTGACATGATAGGCCAGTGTGTGTTAAGGAAAGATTGAAGTTGCAACAGTATATCTCACAATTAAAGGTTGCACGCGAAGGAAGGCAGACCTGTGGTGAACTTTAAATTACTGATAACTGTGCTGCCAGTGATACAGAGTAGCGGAGCGGTCCGTTGAAAGAAAGTAGCCCACTCGAAAGTCTCAGCAAAATATGTGATATCTTGTTATAAAGCAGCAAAGCAAAAGAAGTCTGAAATGCACAATGGTTAAGATTAACACAGGCGAAAAGGGAAGTTAAAACATGATTACTTTAAGATAAAGGTTTCTATGAACATTTGTGCTTATGGTGCTGAACTACCAACAGCAAGAGACAATGGGCAAATAAACACAAGAGTGTGACGCTGAAATAAAAGTCAAAGTGGTCCTTCCGAGGTTTATGAAAAGCCTTGCACAATTGAAAGTCATCGACATTAGTGAAAGGTCTGAGTCTGACAGAGGGAGACCTGGAACATGAAATAAGTTAACGGAAGGGAACCTCTAAAGAATGTGAATAAAGCTTGGGGAAGAGCGACCCTACAAGTGCTGTGATTGCAGTGTCCAAGCCTAGCTGAGGGAGGTCTACGCTGAATCAGGTATGTTTTTTGAGAGGTTCCGAGGCTGACTGAGGGAGACCTATGTGATCTGTTAAAGCTTTGAGAGGTCAGAGCCCGACAGAGGGAGACCCACGTGAACTTTTTGTTGAACTGTGAAAGAACTTTTTTGTGAACTGGAATAATTGACTTTAACGTGGAAGGCCAAGCGGGCCTCAACCCACGTTTTGAACTGCCTTGTTTTGAGAACCTGAGCCAGGGCATGTCATCCTGTTTTCGGGGGCAGCCTTACTCATTGCTGTCAAACATGCGGAGGAGAGCTGACTCAGCCACCTTGATTCTTAATGTTATGACACTGACTTTTCTTTGCAACCCTACCTAGGTAATTTCTTTCCGAATTCCGAGCGATTATGTCAAGCATTCACATTACCCAATACCTTCAATGAGTATATCACCTTGGTTATTCATCAATAACAAAAATCAAGTGATCGAAAAAGGAGAAAGGAAGAGATGGGAACTATGCAGACCAGTCTTCTCTAGGGGAAACGATCTACCCCTATCAAATGGAACCGAACCTATGCAATTAGGCAGTGTCCATGGGCATATATCTACAGAAGTAAGGGAGCATAGAAGGAGACTAAAGCTCTTTATTTGTTGTGGGGAAACAGGACATTGAGTCCATTCTTGCTCTCAACAACCTTCTGAAGTTATGGCAAGCAAACCCACCCACCCGCAATTGGGAATCATCAGACAGGTGTGAGTTATCAGGATTCCCAACAGTCTATTATACCTGTTACTCCAAATCAGTCAAATCATTTTTTAATTTCCGTTAATCTACAGTTTGAACATATGACATGTAAAAATGCTGTTGCTCTGATTGATGGTGGGGCTACAGGTAATTTAATTGATCTTTTTTCTGCTCATTGGCAAACCCAACCTTTGAGTCCGAAACTATTCTGTCAGTAGATGGTTCACCGTTAATATCTGGGTTCCTTTCATTGCATACCCCGAATCTGGTAATGGTGTATGCCATTTACCCTCATGAATATATTTATTTTGATGCAATAGCTGCTCCCCATTTTCAATTGATACTGGGTATTCCCTGTTTGCACTACCATAACACATTAATGGACTGGAGAAATCACAAAATTACATTCCAAGGAGGACAATGCCCTATGTCCTGTGCCATTCCGTTAGATCTGTTTGGTTCTCCAAACAAACGTATCCCTGAATGAGAAAGGCATACTATCACTGTCTACACAGACCATTGGAATTTAGGTTTTTAGAAAACCGCTCAAGCCATGAACCAATGCCAGAGTCGATGGATTCATTTCTTTTCAAGATTTGATTTTCTGGTCACCTTTACCCTAGGTAACCAAAACACTAAAGCTGATGCGTTTTCCCCTGTGTACAAGGGTGAAGAAAATTATATTTTAGGAATTCCTTTCATATAGCCGGACAAGATCATAACCATTATTGATAATCCCTTGACGAAATACAAAGAGATTCTGAAGGAGGCCTATAATAGCCAAAGAAGATCCTAGACATACTGAGAGACAAGGATTATTGTTTTGTGACCAAAAACTATGGTTAGCAACAAGGAAAAGTCAAAGCATGCTATTGTACTGGTGTCACAACATCCCTGGAGCTGGTCATTTCTCAGTATTAGGAAAACACTTGAGAAGATACAGCGATGTGCATGGTGGAAAACACTTAAATCGGGTACCATAGACTATATCCAAGGATGTCAAATCTGTGCTCAAGCCAAGACGTTAAGAAATAACTCAAAAGGTTCACTGCAGCCACTACCTCTACCTGATCAACCATGGCATACATCACTGATCTCCCCAACAAAGACGGTTATACTGTGATACTGACTGTGGTGGATTCCTACACCAAGATGGCCCAATTTATCACCATGAAGGATGTTTTATCTGCACCTAAATTGGCACATTAATAATAATTAATAATTTAGCATTTATATAGCACTACAAACCCTCAGGTATATGAGCGCTGCTTATTATTACCCACAGTGTGTGTTGCTCATTTATCGACCTCGCAAGGATGAAAGGCTGATTTTGGCACTGCCGGGATTCGAACCTGCGTCAGCAGGCTCTGCACAGATGTCAAATCGAGCACTCGACTTGCTGTGCTATCGGACCGGCTATTGTGTCCTCCAACATGTCATCTGTTTACATGGGATCCCCAAGACATCCAACACAGATAGATGAACACATTTCATTTTGGAGATCCTGGAGAGCAGTGAGTAAACTTATGGAAGTGAAGCTAAACTATTCTACTGCTTATCATCCCCAGAGTGATGGCCAAAGTGAAAGGGCGAATCAAACCATCGGACAGTACCTTCGATGTGATCTTACTGAGTACAAACATGGATGACCCAGTTATTACCAGTAGCTGAATTTTCATGCAATAACTCTTACCACTCTTCCATTCATGACACCCCATTTCACTTATTCTATGGTTTCATCCATCCTCTATTCCTGTCCCTGTTCTCGGCCCTTCTGACGTACCAAAAGCCAATTATTTTGTAACCAACATACATGAAGGATTACATAAGGCAAGACAACATTTATCTATCGCCCAAGATTTGGTTTGTATGTACGCTAACAGGAAACGTAGGCCTGTGCCTCCATACCGAGTACAGAATTCGGTATGGTTGTCGGCTCTTCAAAATTTCTCTGTATTTTTTTAGTAAAAAACTCAAGCCTCGTTTCATTGGAACCTTTTCAATAACCGGGACTATAAATCCTGTAGCTGTGGAATTTAAACTTCCAGCTCATTCCTGCATTCATCATGTATTCCACGTCTCATTTCTGAAACTGTCCAGTCTTCTTCCCTCTATCCACAACCTGTTCCACTTAGACCTCTTGCAGTGGGTCCTCAAGAAGAGTATGAGGTTCAGAGCATTATTGATTCACGTTTTCTTCATTGCAAACTTCAGTATCTTGTTCATTGGAAGGGATATGTAATCGAGGAGAGATCTTGGGTGCCCATCAACGATGTTATGCATCTAGGATTGTGCGTTCTTTTCATGTCCGATACCCCCAAAAACCTGGGGGAGTCCCCTCTGATGTTTACTCTGGGTTGTAGGGGGCTTTAAGGGAGGCATGCTTTTAGGACCCGTTGGGTCCGCCAGGTGACACACCCGGGGCCGCTGCATGCACCGAAGGGGAATCCCTTCTTGTGGGTGTACTGTGGTGAGTCAGGGATTAGTGGCTCAGTAGCACTGAGACACAAGGATGCAGAATCTGCATCCATGGTAGCCGGGATCCATGCTATTGACTTCTCCGATCAATGATGGGACGATGCATGGAGTGTGACCATGTGGGTAAGTCCTTTCCTTTAACCCCGGTGGTCTCGCTCAGGTGTTTTCTGGAATGTGAGCCTGCATCAGACTGTCTGTGAGCGTTCTCGCAGTGGTCATCATCTTGGAAACAGGTGGCACATTAATTTGAGGGAACCAGGTATTTAGGCAAAATTAGTTTATTGAATTGTTTTCCTTATTATGTGGATTCAGGCTTAAAGTGGATAGCAGCATCATATACAGTTAGGAGTTGTATTGAGGCCTGGGAGGCATTCTGTTATAGTTTCAACCATGAATACATATTTATAAATTTCACCAGTTCTAAAAGCCTATGATTGTACCCCTTACTGCAGCTCCTGTCCTGACCTTAGAGAACAAGGGGGTATGTCATGTAGCATTCCCATCTGGGGGTGGTGGGCCTTCTTCCTAGTATCATCCTTACATAGTGTCTGGGGAAGGCTCCTCCTGTGTGGGTGGTGTACTGCCTTCAGGGCTCCCGAGGACTTCAAGCAAGAATAATCCAGATCTTGTCAAGTTCTGACAGTGTGTCTCATTTTGCTGGGTGTGTCTGTGCACTGGGGACGTGTAAGTGGTTGTGTTTGAGTTTTGTTGGGTGTTTTGGGGGTGTTGTGTGTCACAACATGTGTGATGGACATAAGGTGTATGTTTGGATGTATTTACTGAGCGAATGTGGATCTTGGGAGATGTGTGGGGAGTTTCATAAGTTAAACCATGATGTTGGTTGTGTAAGGGTGGTGCACAATGCAGGTATTTGTCTAGATGCGTGCAGTGATGGCAGGAATGTTTGACAAAAGTGTGTGGGTGCACAGGATTGACATTCGTGGGTGGTGTGTGCCCATGTTCATCATATTTGACAGTTCACTTATGCTGACATTCACTTACACATTCACTTACATCGACGGGAGTTATATGGGGCATATGTGGACATAAGAGCTTTTCCTTAGTTAATAAGGCTTGACTTGTGTCTGTTTTTGTGCACTATGTGGGATACACTGGATTTCCGTGTCTGACTTCATGAACCTGCCTTTTTGGACATAACATACACTGCACGTATGCCTTATTGGCTTTTGTCATGACTTACGCACATTGAAGTCGAAGTTAGTAAATCAGGCCCATTTCTTTGTTATTAGAAAAAGAAGTTGCCCATTGTTTTAAGAATGTTTGATAACAGTGTACATTGTATTTACTTTTTAATATTTCTTCATATTTTAGACTCCATTTTTTATGCATCTGATTTTATGGGTGAGTTCAGGTTACCATGATATTTTATTTTAATATAATTATTTGTTGTAAATGTATTGATAATATTAGAATTATGCTGTTAGTTTAATATTTTAATTTCTGATGTTTGTAGACTTTACATTTTTGTTGGTTTAACCTTAACTCTTTTGTAAGAAAAATGCTTCAAATAATTTCCTGTGTTTTTAAAGTTGTGTAATTGTTTGTAAAATATTCTTAAGTACTATTTAATTCTATTTGTATATATTATATATTTAATACAAATATTTGAATGTAACTGTTATTTTGATGTTGTTGTGTAAAATAAAAATTATTAATATTTGTGAAAATGGAAATATATTTTTGTGATGGCCTCCACATCAGCCCTTAAAGCAATCCCATAGCTCCAATTTTAATAGGATTATTTGAGAATTGCAAATTTGAAATTAAAACCATTCCAATTCCAGTTCATGTATGTATAATAACTTTTAGAGAAATACCAATTAAAGTTTCTTCTACTTATAATAAGAATACTTTTATGTACCTGTTAAAAGGTTTTCTGGGTATCATTATGATAATTGCCAGAATTTGAGGAAGTATGTACAAAAGACTTGCATGTTATTAATATTAAAATTAAATATATTATAAACTTTTATGTACAGTATTTAAAATTATTATTCTCATTTTTGTAATTATATGTTAAACTGTATTTCATTGAATTATATTTATATTATGTTTTGTTGTAATTGTTATTTTTTGATGTGGGTGTGCAATTTGAAATAATGTATATTTGTGAAAATTGAATATTTTTTGTGATGGCCTCGATACCACGCTGTATCTCCAATTGTAATAACAACCTTTGAAAAAGAGTCCAATTGAAAAAAACACAAATTGAACATTTTTAAAATTACTATTACAGTTTATTTATGTATAATAGCTTTTAGAAAAATATCAATCACATGTCCTTCTACTTATAATACGAATATTTGTATGTACTTGTGTATTGTGTTTTGCATATCATTATGAACATCGCCAGAAATTGAGGAAGTATGTAAAAGTAGACTTAAATGTTATTAATATTAAAAACATATATTTGACTTTTATTTTGTTTTATTTATGCTTGTACTTTTAAATGTTTTTAATTAGTAAAAATGGTTTGTTGTGTTAACTTGTTTCATACAGCATAAACCACACAATTAAAAACTATATTATGTGTTGTATGCCTTTTTAATATTAATAGATTAATTATTTTAAATTGGTTTAAAATATATACTATTTTCTAAAACAAAAATGGTTTTTAATGCATATTTACTTTTTAAAAGCATATCTTAATTGGTGATAATTTATTTTTTTACAAATGAGTAGCTGCATTTGTTTCTTCTACTTCAATTATTGTTCCAAATTTTAAGCAGCCTAAAATGAATAAGCATATTTGGGATCAATACTTGGTCAATTTGGAAGTAAGCACATTCACCAACTTGATATGTTATAGGAATTTTAAATGGTAGAGGTTTATTTTACTTTTTGTAAAGTTGCCTGGGTGTAGGATATGGGTGGGACTGGGAGGACAAATTCCCCCCACAATTTTAAGCGGTGGGGATACATTGGCAACTTTCCCCCGCACAATCTCTTGCTCAAAACAAGCCGGACCGCGCTGTTCCAGACGTTGTATTTGTATTCCCTACTGTATTCACTACTGCTTGCTTGCAGTTGTGTCACTCGGCAAATAGAACAGCGAAAGCTACTACTGCTTTAACTAAATTTGGTCCGACACTGCTGTGGTGTGGTGGTGAGGTGCTCCTGTGTGAAACTCATGTGATGTGCCCATGATGCACGCGGTGCACCTGCGCATTGTACTTGGGGCACCGCCCTGGAAAAAACTGCACATGCGGCCTGCTCGCATCATGTGCAGTGTGTCGTAAAATGCAGCGAGCAGGCAGTGATGCATGCTAGACTGTGGGTGGCTACTACCGGGTGTTGTTTTGCAATTGCACCCAACGTATATGCATAAGGCCTGCCCGGCCTTGGCTACTGCACCCCTAATCAGCCGGTCGCAGCCATCATCCATTACATAGGTACGCTTCGCTTGGTTAGATCAAAAGGCTTACTTTTAGTTTAATGGTCTTCTCCACATGTTATCTGTGTGTGTGCGGGCTATATCCACTGTCCCGTTTCATTTTACTTATGCTATGTGTGCAGAGCAGAGAAGGGGCAACTGGGCACTTCCTGACGCAATCGGGGTTACCCATTGAGTAATTTTAGGATGGAAAATACTTACCGTGTTATGCATCATCACACCTCCCTGGTTTAAATAGTTGGTGGGGTGAAATACGAGCGACCTGGTAGTTAGCTTGTATCGCATAGGCCAAAGTAGCTACCAACTGGCAGGTTCAAGGACTAAAATCAAGAATCCTGTAAAAGAGCTGCTTTTGGGGGAAAGGAATCTTCGCGCAAGTTACTTTACAATGCTCCACTGCATGCAATTAATGGACCTTTGAAGGAAGAAACACTGAGCCGGCCTGCCTAGACTCAAACATGAGAGTAACCACAGGTCTACGCAGCAGGTGCATAAACCCAATGAGATGTCATCCCAACTTAATGACCAACACCTTTGTTGTGTTTTGGCTCCTTGTGCTTCATGTAAGGCTAATAGTCTTCTTTCTAGCCATTTACAAGCATTTTATAACACTGCAGCATGTGACGCCGGAAAAGGGCAATTTGGTATCAGTCACAGTAAAACAAAGCACTCACCAAAAAGCCATGTGCTGCTGGGGCCACAAGGGCAAGCCCTCATAGAAAGTCCAAAGTGTGTGACACTGGCGCACCGGCTCCACCTCTGCTCTTAGCAGAGGCCCACCCAGGGCTGATGCTCTCAGCCTCCGTCCTCAGAGGCCAACTCCCAAGGGATCCGTTTGGCACACACGCTTCAGCTCTGCTGTGTTCTAGGTAAACCCAACTCACTATCCCTCATTGACACGCCATGCCCTGTCCCCCACCAGACTTCTGCAGCATTCTTGCCTTTCTGTGTCACTCTATCACTGCTCGTGCCCCCCACAATGTTTTCTGCTTCCCTTTTCATGGTATTTGCTACACGGGGAAGGGCAGCGCATGTGGGCGTCTTATGCTTGCCCCTATGGGTTTGCACCCCCTGGTGTAATTTTACCCATTGGAGGAGCAACGCTGTATTTTAACTCCTTCATATTTAATCCTCCTAGGCTCTTTAAATTCCCTGGTGAATTCGACCCATCTGGACACCCTCAGTGCACCCTGAATTCTTTTCCCGGGGTCAACAGTGATTGTAAACCCAAGGACACTAACTCCCACAGGAGGGTCCCTTTAAGCATATCTGCCAGAGCATTGATAGTCATATAAGATTATCACTCGCAAAATGTCCAAAAAACACCCTTATGAATAGCAACCCAATATATTTATTTTTATTTTATTGTCCATTTATAACGCTCTTAATACCAGTGAGTGGTTTCTAAGCACGGGATCAGGATTCAAACCTGTGTTGGACCGCATAGTCTTGCTTCTAAAAGAAACACATTGCCCCTGAGCTATCCTTCTTCTCCTATCATAACCCACCTTCCTAGCACTATAGTCCATCCATGTGTTACCCCCAACATTCCACAAAGAACTCCCGTTCCTAGGTCTCCTTACGATATCCCCAAAGCTCTCAGTGCCCCACAGACTATGTTCTGGGCACCCCTGGTAGGGCCATAAAATCCCACCCACCAGACAAACATAGGCGCTGGGTACACAGCAGAGCCACTCCTTAAATCATAGGGCTCTACAGGCTCAGCAGAGCTATGCTACCGCTTTATTATAGACGCCAGCTGAGCCATCCTTTAAGCTATGAACATCGAAAGGCTTGACAGAGCTAGCCCTTACGCTATAGGGACATAGAGGCCAACAGAGCTATCCCTCAAACTTTGAACATCTACAGGTTCGGCAGAGCTAGCCCTTACACTATAGAGATATACATGAAAAAACAAGAAGGGGCGAGGCGAGGGTCATTATGCCCTACATTGGAGAGCCATAAATATGGTTTTCCCCCTCCCCCTACTAAGGGTAAGATGTGTGTTTTTGGAGTGGAGTCTTTTCCTGGTCACCTGAATTGTTAAAATGGTTTCACTACAGCTACCACAATTCCTAGAGACTGCAGCAGCAATTACATTAGATTCACCTGAACAGAAAGGCAACTCAGCCTCCCTGATGAGTGTTGGCGACACGAAAGTGCTAGGAGGAGAACAGCAGTGCAAGAAGGGAATCAACTCTGTAAACAATTGGGCAGCAATTAGGATTTAACCCTGTGAAATGTACTGGACACTTTGGGATTTAACCCAGAAACCTTTTTTCAGGTAATATATTGGCCAGAACTGGAGTACGCGCCTCGCACCTTCTTTTTTGACCAATATCTTGTGAAAATGCGGACTCCAGAGGCTGCAGCACTGGGGTCATTAAGTCTTGCATTGGAGAGCCATAAATATGGTTTTCCCCCATACCCCTGCTAAGGGTAAGATGTGTTTATTTGGAGGGAAGTCTTTTCCTGGTCACCTGAATTGTTAAAATGGTTTCACTACAGCTACCACAATTCCTAGAGATTGCAACAGCAATTATATTGGATTCACCTGAACAAAAAGGCAACTCAGCCTCCCTGATGAGTGTTGGTGACACGAAAGCGCGTAGGAGGAGAACAGCAGTGCAAGAAGGGAATCAACCCTGTGAACAATTGGGCAGCAATTAGGATTTAACCCTGTGAAATGCATTGGACACTTTGGGATTTAACCCAGCAACCTTTTATCAGGTAATATATTGGCCAGGAACTGGAGTGCGCGCCTTGCCCCTTCTTTTTTAACCTATAGAGATATACAGGCTGAACTGCCACACTGAGTCTCAAAAACAATAGTCTGTAAAAGTTTATGCTCAGACAACGTTTACATGTCATTGCATTACACTTACTTGTACAGCTCTCTAATTGCTGTCAGATGTGGCCTGAACAAAAGAACCAAGGATTTTACTACACAAGATGGACAAGCCAAGGATCATGTGACAAAAAGGTTTTTCAGAAATCTGTCACTTTTAGGACAGACATCTCAAGAGGTGTTCCTTAAAAAGGGCCCTGCACCAATTTCTGTAATTCGCAAAGAGCCCAGCCCAATCAGACACCATTCCAAGATAGATACTCTTCATTTTCCTGGCAGTGGTCAACATTCCACATTTTATAAGTATAGATTTGTGCACCAGGATATCGAACCACAGAGGCAGATGCAGACTGGTTGCCTTCCAATATTTAGTGTAGTCTTTGCCATACAACCTAGGAACTTTGGTAGGGGAGACAGAGGGTCCCACAGACAAGGGACCGAGCCATGGAACACCTGCACATTTTACAAGATGCTTGGAGTTCCTATGAGGGTTGCGTACATGATCACCCGTGTAGGATCCATCACGCTAGTGGTTAATTTGTGCTAGTGTGCGTCAGGGCTAGGAACCGGGACCTATTTTGCAGCACTGTTCTTGTTAGCTCAATGCCATATCCATGAACAGAATCCGCTCTTTGCATTTCTTTGGCAACTTTACTCAATTAGAATTATTTTCAATGTCAGTGAGAATCTGTGTGAGAGTGTGTGTGTGTGTGTGCGTGCGTGCGTGTGTGCGTGTGTGTGTGTGTGTGTGTGTGTGTGTGTGTGTGTGTTTGGTCGCCGCTGTAGCACAGCAGTCTCATTGGCTGAAGGCTAAAGGACTCCAAGGACCTAATTCACAGAAGCGTTTTAGATTTGGCAAAATCGCATTCGAAAATGCTCTGTGAATTAGTCTCTGGTTGATTGTTATTCATTTTATGAAACTCGTAGCACTATGGCATTTTGGCACAAATCATTCATTTTCTATGAATGCATTGATGACGACGGCGTCCATGCTGGCCATGATTGCATGCTGCCACAGCCACAATGCATCATTCATGTTGCTGCTGTAGAGCAGTTTCTATTTTAAAACAACCAGCAGCCACGGGTGCTGTATGCATGCAACATGGTGCAGGCATAATTAGTGATGCCTGTACTTCAATGTGCAATGCCTGAGTAAACCCTTTCTCTTCCCCATTCCCCAGCATGCTGTGGGCTGAATCTTTCCAGAGCACAGGCTCAATGAGTGTTAAACATACCTCAGCATGTGCCTGCATTCACAAAGCTGACACCATTTGCAGCCGTGTGTGGAGAGAGGAAAAGGTTGCAGAAAGTTTGGCCCAGGTTTTCATTTGGTAGATTTGTTTGTCTTAGTATTGCCTATCCAGAGTGCTGAGCTGTGATTTACATAGACCGGAATGTCACATCCTGGCGCGGGAGCACGCCTTCTGGCATACGTTAAAGCCGATAAGCCAGAGGTACATGAGGAGGGGCAAACAGCTTGTTTGTTTTATGCCCACCCATAAACTACCCATGGCCATGCTAATCCCTGTAGCCATTCATTCCGACCCAGTTCCTGCCCCTCCCTGCCCACACCAACTTCTCATGGGACCTCTTGTGCTCGCTTTAAACAAACCGTACCATCAAACTTTGCACTCAATTGCCTGTCAGTGTTTTTTCAAAGCAGCTGCAAACCCACTACTGGTGTAAAAAGATTATGTAGCCTGGTCTGCCTTCAGCCACTCGAGTTATAAGCACTATGCGTGTCTTTCACTGAAGTCCTGTTAAAAACAAGCATTGGCAAAGCCAACAGTTTAAGCTTGTGTATCAATATATTAGGCATTCACAAGTAGTGCTATTATATGCGCAGTCGGTACTCCCACCATTTTGCAGCTGCCAGCTGCTACAATCCATTTAATACCACTAGAGCAGATGGCAGTGTCTGGCAAATGACTTTCCCATGCCTACACAAAAGCCCAAACTGTTGACATTGCCAATGTCTATTGTCCATTTAAGAATGCATTTTATCTGTGTGCCCTTCCTTTCCCAGCACAGGAATAGGATCAAATGGGTTAGGGATGCATGTTGCCTGGGCACTTTGCTTTTTTCACACATACATTTTCATGTATAGCTCACACTACTAATTAAATCACTTCTTGACACTTTGCTTATTTTCACATAGCTATTTCACCACTGTTCTGTGCATGCTTATTTTAAGTTTCTACATATTTACAGATTGATGAATGGCAATATTCAAAATCTGTTATTAAAAACTGTGTTTACAGAAGTAAGTAACGTGTGTAATTTCCTATGATGTCATTTCCTGTGGTTTCACCCTATAAACATAAGATGGGTCCCACACTTGAAGGGCTGCACTTAGCCCCAGAAATCCTTTCAATGGCCCTGCGTGCAGAATGAGACACAAAACAAAATATTTCTGACAAGCCACTCGTACATATAACACACACATACACACACTGACATATGCTATAGGTTTATTGCAATAAAAGAAATGGATCAACCCCTCAGTGTTTATTGGTAAGTGGATGTTTTTATTGTATTTCCGCTTCTAACAGGCAGAAGCTCAGAAAATATTGTGAAATACCTAGAAATCGAATATTTCCTCCTTTCTGCACAATTAAACATGTTATCAAGCGTCCATAAGTATTCTACCATCTCAGAATCGGTAAGCATTTTTCGACGGATGCCTCCCGCAGAAAGCTACTGCGGATTCTCCTAACTGTTCCAGAATCTTCCTGTAAGGCTAAGTGAAGCTTTAGTGATTTCTGAGGACTGAAAACGTGGCTGCGTACAACTGTGACTCAAAAAAGACTCAATCATGTTTATGTATGCAATATATATATTAAGATATAATGGATCTGGTTGACAAACAATAGGAACAGAATTTGTTACGCATACCGAGCGCCACAAAAAATATTTGTTTTAACAAATCTGCATGATCATCACTGACTACAAAAACATTGGCAGATTTTACTCTGTGGTTTGTGTCTGTAGCAAAGTCCCCAAGGTGTCCCCTGTTCCCCCGAGATTGTAAGGGTCTCCTACGCTCCTTTAAAGGTGCCCTTTTTTATATGATTTCTTTTAGTATTTTGTTTTTGTGTTGCACTAACTACAGTCAGTAGAACTATTTTTTTATTGAAGTTTCTTTGGTAGTTTGATTAGTATAAACATTTCTAAAATATATTTGCCCATGTTGTATGTGAGGAATTTTCTACATTATATTTTTCAAGGTTACCCCTTTAAAAAATGTATTTGCAGTTGGTGCAAATTACTTCAGTTATATTTCACACACCATCTGGTGCAGGAGTTTCAAGGTAGTCCCAAATCCAAGATCCTAATTTGCCAAATGGAGTTGCTCCAGAGGTAGTTATATTTTTGGGATGGTGCCTTTTGTTTTCGTAGCACCAACCTATGGAAATGCTTTCACTACATACAGTATTACAAATATTTTATTGTGATATTTGTTCAGTTGTTGAAGTTTGTGATGTAGAAGTTAGGAGTAGAATTAACCTGTAAATGATGTGTTTTGTTTTGTGGGCCAAGCTAGTTTTACTTTTTAAAATACTACTAAACGTGAAATAGTTTAAGTTGCTTTTTTGCTGATTTTATAGGATTTAATATTGGGACATTAGTTGTTTTACTTTTACTTCTATCAGAAGTTTCATTTGCAGAAATAGAAGTAGTAGAAGTGCCAAGACATATTTTTTTGGGGTTCAATAAAAGTAGTTTGCATCATTGCAATAGTATTACAAGTAGTAGTGATACTAATGCATAAGTCTTGTATATTTGGATTTGTGGATTTAAATTGTTAGACTATTAGTATGTTTATTATTAGGTGAGGTCTGTTTTGTTTTTTGAGGTGTAACTTCATTTTCAATTATTAAAGGACTGCTAAAACTAGAACTAGGCACTAAAGGTTGCTATTTGTGTAGGTGAAGTTTGTACTGCAGAAATGCATTTTAATGTATTGCCAGTGGTTTTTAGTGAATTTAATCAGTTAACTTTAGGTATTTTGCATGGTAATTCTAATTCATGACAATTATGTCCAATAGCCAAGGTTACAGAAAAGGTTTGTGTTGCAAACTCTGTACCTGTCACAGAAGGTATTACCCAAATTGGTTGTTTCGAATTGACTGAATGGTACAATTGGCCGAATTCGGCCAGTACCATTTGGTTGTTTCGAAATGACCAATTTGGGTAATCACTACCAAACATGGGGAGCGGGGGTTGCGGAGGTCTCTCCCGCTCCCCATGTTTTGTAGTGATTTCCTTTGGGGTTAGCAGGGGTGTCTCCCGCTTGCAGAGGTATGGAGGCGGGGACAAACAAAATTAAAACTAGAAAAGCGGACCCTACGATGTCGAATCCAACCCGCGTAGGAGGGACAGGTCTTACGCTGCAGGGTCAGTAAAGGCCCGGACAGTGAAAAGGTAAGTAGGGGGTGGGTGGGGGTGTGTGTGTTTCTTTTTAAACAGGGCGGTTTTGGCCGTGGCAAAATTGGCTTTGTGGGAGAATGCAGCCGCGACCAATTGTGCCACGGCCAAAATGTATACATCCTCACAGAAGCCACCCTGTTTGTAAAATATCAACAGATCAGCTGTCCAACTAAATTAGAGTGTGTCAGCCTACCCATAAAAGTGTGCTTAATGCTCATAGGTAGAACTATGTTCTGTAATTTAACTATGTTAAAGGTATTATGCTACCATATCTGGCTGGAAGTAATTAGACCCCTACGAATAGTGTACCTGTACCACAGGGAGATCTGTATACAGGGTGGTCACAAAGTAGGCATCCATATAGGATACCAGCCAGCAGGGGACAACATTATATTCAGCAGGATTCTAGGTTCAATTGCTTGTTACTGTAAAATATTGGCTGACAATATTTTATGCCCAGCCACCCTTGAAAAAAAGGTTTTGGCATCAGGCTCCAAGTTGTCATCGAGGCAACTGGAAGCAAGTGGGTGAGGCAGAGCTTTCCATGAACGCGTACCCATCTTCACAGCAGAAAGCTCGTAATCAGGTTGCATGCCAAGAGCCAAGTTGCCCACACTCTCGTACATAGCTCTCAACCTGGTGAGTCACTAAGAAAAGTGAAAGAAGATATTTCAATTGCAGTCAAGGCTTTTGCTCAGTGATCGAAATGTACCAAAAGAAGTAGTGGAATATGTTCCCTTCTGGCTCACCCACGCTCCTGACAAACCCCATCACCAGGCCCCCTGTTCGGTCTCAAGAGGATAGGTCAGGGGCAACGTGCTCGCCTTGGAAGCAAGACGACACAGAGCAACATAGGTTCAAACCCCGGATCTGCGCTTAGAAAGCTCTGGGGATTAAGCACAATTTAAATAACCAATTACAATTACCCCTCCCATGTGCAAAACAACCCTCATACCTGTGTCTTGCCTTTCCTCCATTCCACCCCCACCACTGTGTAAAGCGGGACAGAAACACAGTGAAAGAAAATGCATTTTAAGCAACCCCCATTACCTTTATCCATTGTCCCCCAAAGCAAGCAGCTCTAAGCACCCTCCTCTTTCTAATCACCCGTCATTCACTCCTCTAAAGGGGCATGCTAAGGATGAAGGCCACCCCTCCCACCTAACCATTATTGCACGTACAGCTGTGCCTGCAGTATTTTCTCGTTAAGTTGCTTAAATGCAAAAGAAAAATTATGATTACTGCGGAAGCAGGGCTATGATGGGGCTTGGGAATGAGTTTAGCCCGAAGCAGGCCATTGGAAAAATAACAACCCAGCAACAGTTCTATGATAGCGCACCACTATGTGAGTTTGGAGCTGATCCAGTAGATCCCAGATTGAATCTCCAGTAAGGTGACGAGAAACAAACACACCTGCCATTTAAGGGGAGGTAGTGCAAGTTCCAATGTATTCATACACTTTTATTTTAAAACGAAACCAATCTGGAACAGTTTATTTTTCAATTAAAAGTATAGGAACAGTAAAACGTAATTTTAAGAAAATACAGGAGCACCGCTCCCAACCACTGCCGCCCACGTCAACCACTGCTTTTGGTTTGCTTGTGCAATACAATTAGTAAAGGAAGAGTGACACCCTTCCGATAAAGGGAAGCTGAGAGGATTGTTTATGTGGGGGGTAGGAGTAGAGACCTGTTCCGGAAGCATCACATTGTTGGTTTGAATATCAACACAGGTCCCAAAAGCTCCAACACATCATTATATCACACTGTTTGGTTTTGATATATTTATGTCACTTCCTCCTTATCTGTTACTCCCCTTTTCTCCCTCTCCTTCCCTAGTGTCTCCCATTCTTAATATTATATCCTTTGTTCTTTATTTCCCTTCTTCGCTCTCGTTCACCGGTTCAGGCTCCCTTACATTCCGCCTGTCATAACTCTCCTTTTTACTGTTCTCTCACCTCCCCGCGTGCGCTGTTTCTGACTCCTGGACTATATCTCTCCTCTTCCACATTCAGTCTTACTCTAGTGTCTCCTTTGTTCATGAATTATCTTTTTCAAGCCACCACCCTTATTTCTCTTATTTCTATCACCCCATCCTATTCTGCCTATTGTCTCTCTTCACCTCCCAGCCTGTCTCCTGCCTTTCTATTAATCTTGATCAGTCTCTTTTGTAT
This sequence comes from Ambystoma mexicanum, assembly GCF_040938575.1. NCBI lineage: Eukaryota > Metazoa > Chordata > Amphibia > Caudata > Ambystomatidae > Ambystoma > Ambystoma mexicanum. The sequence goes on from NC_090922.1 coordinate 351,401,330, forward strand.
CTTTCCTTTCTGTTCTCTCTTTTCCCGCTGACATTATTTTTCTTTCTTCTGCTGTCCTGTCTGACCTATTCTGTCAGCTATTTCATTAGGTTTTGCCTCTTCTCTTATTATCCCCATGCTCTCTAAGTCTCCTTTCCTATGCCATCCCCCTTCAGGTCTCTCCCTGTCTCTTTCTCTCACTCTGTCCCTTCTCTCTTTCCTGTTTTCTCTCATTGTCTCTCTCACTGTTATTTGTTAGGCCCCACTTCTCCGATTCAGTCTGCGTCTCCCGCCCCCTCTCACCATTGCACTCGCTAACTATTTCTTCTATATTCCCAGTCTGTCTAAACTTCTTCTCATCCTACTTTTCTATTTCCCTGTGCTTCTGCCTGCCTCTCATCTTCCCTCTTGCTCTCTCAGTCTCCCGGGTATGATTTATCTTTCTCTTGTACTGACTCACACTCTTCTCCCCTTCCCTGCTCTCACACCATCTTTTCTTTCTCATCTCCTTTCTCCAGTCATTCTGTGTGTCGTGCTCCCTGCTGTTATCTTCCTCACACGTGTTCCTCCTGTTCTCTCTATCTTGTATCCCCTCTCTCTGCATTCTCTCTCTATCTCTGTTCGTCTCTCTCTCTCTCTCTCCGGTTTTCTCACACTTTCTTGTCTTCCCTCAGTTCTTTCTCTTTTATGCTCATTTAACCCCATTCTGTCTTGGCTCCTGTTCTTTCACACCTTCTGTTCTTCCTTTTGTTCTCTCTCTCTTCCTTCTCTCCCTCAAGAACTGTGTGGTCGTCCCTCCCATCTGTTCGCTGGCCCCTTCTCTCTCTTTTCTGCGGGTGGCAGCCACGCCTATTACTGGAGTGTTGAGGATAGGGAGCACAGTACCCGCCTATCAGAAGAATGCTGCATACTCTACACACAAACAAATAAACACAGTGTGGATGCACCGCCATGCTGCCTTTATTTCCTGAAACCAGATTCTCTTCCCACATCACACAGAGCATGTCACAGGGAAGAAAAGAGCTGCACTAGCAGCAACGCTGGGAAACATTTACCAGCCACGAGATGTTAATGATCTTATTACTCACCTGTAACCATCATTATTCCTATTCCTGCTCTCCCTCTTCTCCGTATTTTTAGAGCACCTCTTTGAGAAGTTCCAACAGCGCCTATAATACACCTTTAAAGTGGCTGGTTTCCTCGCACACCCAACCCTATGTGACAAGAGCAGAGTCAGGCACAACATCTGTAAGCCTTCCCTTTAAGTTTCCATGCCCACCAATGAGGCACCTTCAACACTGTCCCTCCAGACTTAAGAACCAGTAGACATGGGGAAATCAGCAGTAGAAACACTGCAGTTTCCACCATCTCCATTACCAAAGGTAACCACGGTCCCCTCAGGCAAAAGGAGGGCAGCAGGAGAATCACCTCCACTGTTGAGTCCCTGATCTTTACCACAACTTTCTGAATCAACGGGAGAGGAGGAAATTCATATAAAATACCGTCTGGACAAAAAGGATCTTCATAGCATCTATTCCCCAAGCCCACTGACAAGGGAATCTGGAGCAAAGCCTCTTCACCTTCGCACTAAGGTGGGAGGAAAACAATCCTGCTCAAATGGACTGCCACCAATTTCTCGACGCCATCATGTGAGTAGCCTCTAATGACAAAAGGTGCCCCTGTGACCATTCCCCAAGGAAATTTGCAAATCTCTCCAAACCTCTCAACTTGGTTCCACCTTGTCTGTTTATATGAAAGATGGCTGAAGTGTGGTCTGTTCTAATGCAAAACGCACAAAAGAGGTAGGCTCCAGCTTCCCATCCATCGCAGCCAAACATTGGAACTCCCTCCCGCCTGCCCTGAGAGCCTAGCCCTCCGACTTGGCTTTTCGGACATCCCTGAATCCCTGGTTGTTTGCCCTAACCATCTCAGATGCACACTATGCAGCCCAACATGGCCTCATCCTTACCATCGGTTTGTTGTCTATGCTCTTCTATGTATCACCTGCAAGTAACTGGTTGTCAGTGTAACAGCGCCTCGATGCCTAGGGGTTGCTGCCCGCTCTATAGATTAAATAAATAAATAAGTAAATGCAGCTTTCCTATGGAGAACCGATCCAAAAGCTGCAGGGCCATGCCCGGCGTTGCCACTTTCATTCAGTTGGAGGAGTAGGCTGCCTCCTTTACCTCCCACTTTTCCTGATGTGTGAGGTTTCCTACCATAGCCATCCACCCCAGCTTGCTGGCATCAATAGCAACTGTGATCAGACAGCACTGACCAGTGGAAACCCCTTCAGGAGATTTCTGGGTTGTAACCACAAGCCAGGCTTACCCTTCAGGATCTCCGGGACTGAGAAATGTTTTGAGAAAATCCTGTGATTCCACAATCAGGGTCTGTGCAGATGCACGAGCAAAGGCCTCATTTGCCACCCGGCCCAGGGAATCAAGAACACACAGGAGGCAATATGACCCTGCATCTGCAAAGATAATTCCAATGTGACCTTTTGCAGACCCATCAAAAATTGGGTCAGGCTCTGAATCCTGAACACTCTTTCCTCTGGCTGTCCATTAACTGGCCCCAATAAACTTGAGGTCCTGTGATGGGTGTAGGTGGGGCTTTGTCTTGCAAAGAATAAACCCCATCCTCTCCAGTGTTCTGGAAGTAATGGTGACATGTTGCAGCAGCTTCTCCTGAGATGAGGCCCGTATAAGCCACTCATCCAGATAGCCTATGAATGGAGTGTTGCCACAACTGGACCCAGTAATTTAGTCAGGACACTTGGAGTGGTCTTGAGCCTGAATGGGAGAGCCTGGTATTGATAGTGAAGGTTACCAAATGCAAATCTCAGAAATCTCTGATGGGTCTTCTAAATGGGGAAATGATCATATGCGTCCAGGCATGCTAGGAAGTCCCCCTTCTTTATCATTGGGTTTAACTTTCACAGGCTCTCCATTTTAAACATCTGATTGGCCACATGCAGATTTAATGTTTTTAGGTCCAGGATAAGTCTGTATTCCGCTGACGGTTTTGGTACCAGAAACACAATAAACTCACAAGCAGAGGTGTTGCTAGGAGGGGTTTAGGGGGCTATAGCCCTGGGTTTTTTGGTTGCAGCCCCATATAGAATCTCAGGGGCTAGAACAAAAAGGCTAGCTAGTCCCGAGTCCTGATATTCCCGACATTAGCATAGCCCGGGATCTTTTCCAGACCTAGAAACACCCCTGCTCACAAGCATTCCAGCTCCTTTGGATCTCTCCAGATTACCTTCTTATTCAGCAATTCCTGGATGTTGCTTGGCATGGCCTCTCGCTTGGATTATCCCCTGAGCAATGTGGTGATGATTGCTCCTGTCCTGGTAGTAGGGGACAGAAAGTCAATCCTGCAACTCGTTCCGACTACCCAGCTCACCATTGCGTCTAAGGATAGAGCCACCCAGGCTTCTGAGAAGAATTGGAGAATTGCCCCAACTGGCGTGATGTCAGGACTTGTGCATATGCACTGGAGACATCCAGATCCCCAATTTCCCTGTGGTCTTTTGTTTTCCTTTTTTCTCCGCTCTCCCTCTTTGAGTTGCTGGTTCCTGCCATACACCTTTATCTCTTCTGTGGGTGTAGAATTCGGCTCCTGTCTTCTGATAGTTTTCCAGAAAGTTTAATCGGCCCTGAAGACCTTATTGAGATTGTCCTACAAATCTACCGCAAACAGCACCTTTCCTTCAAATAGCATTCTTCTTTGTGTGACATTTTGATGTGCCAATCTCTTACGTGTAAATGTATCCGGCCTGCAATGGCTGAGCCCATGGAAACAGCCACTGCTTTTACCTCATCATAGGCTAGATCTGAAAGTATCTCGATTTTCCCTTTCAGGTCCTGCAAAACTGGCCCATAACCAGCCCTCTCCTCCATGGCGCGTATCAGAGTTCTCGCCAACCCAAGTCTGTCTCCGAAATGTACGATGCATAGGTTGCTGCACGCAAGGAAAGATGGGAACCCGAAAAGACTTTCTTAAGACTGAAGTCCACCTTTTTATCCACACTGTCTCACACTATTTCCTCCAGGGAATTAGCTGACCTCTCCACTATACTTGACAGTATTGTACTCCCAGTGACCGCATGTGGGAGAGCCTTGTCCTCTCCTCATAGAGGGTAACGCTTTGCCTTGCACCTAGGGATGTAGGCCTTCTCTGGGTCTTTTAATTGCCTCACAACCGCCCCTTTTACTTCCTGAAAAAGAGGGAGGCTGGTCTTTAATGTGTGTTTATACTGGGGATTTTATACGCTTTTGGCAAGTGTCACCCGCCTTGTAAACAGCTGTCTCACCCGCCAAGCCTCCTGCACGCTCATTCATTTCAATGGGCCTCTCACCCACCAAAAATAAAATCGGGTGTTTTCACCCGCCTTTGCGACACAAATGGTTGAGAGCTATGGGAGGAGGGTCTACCCTGCCGCTCACCTCAACAACTAGCACCTGCTCCTGTAATCCCAGGTACGGTGCCACCTGCAAAAGTACTACTGCCACAGGCGCTTTCTCTAGATACTTGGCTTTCTGATCTTCCTCTTCTGGGTCTGAGGCCTCTGAGGAGGAAGAGGACGATGAGGATGAAGAAGACGGGGATGAGGGGGATGCTTTTTTGACTTCTTCCTCCTTTTACCTTCTTCATGTAAAGCTTTCCTGATAATCTGCACTATTCCACTTCAGAAATATCCTTAGTGACTTGCCTTTTTATGATGTCTCCTTCTTTCAGGGGAAGTGGAGCTGGAAGATGGAGATGCGGGGTAGGCTCTACACATTTTGTGTGATGAGGGTTGGGCCTTCAAGGAAACTTGGTAAACCACAGTTAGGATTTCCCTCTTTCCCAGGTTAGGGTTCAACAAGCTGTACTTCAAAGTTCTGCAACGATCTTTATTTTCCACGTTTTAATGTAAATTATTGACATATATGTTGTCAGACCATGGCACACATAATCATTACACAGCTGCCTATGGTGCTTACTCTTAACACCTTGGGTGGCCAATAGAAAGAAAAACAAAAACATGTTTGTAAATCTATGTCCATATGTTGTTTTTGAGCCCTGACTTCATGTGTCCCTTCCTTCCATGCAGTTCAAATGGCACAGTACGAGCTAAGGCCTTCTGCTACCCTGCTGGGAGTTCACAGTGTTCTCGAAGCTGAAAAGAGACGCAAACTCTCTGCAAAAGAACCACAAATCCACCTGGGCTCATATGGGATTACCAATAAACCTTTGCAAGCACTTTAATTAGACACTCTTGATTCTGAGTGCCTGTCTTCAAAAAGTAAATTGTTGACTTCACATATTTTGATCACAGTGCATCCTAAAGTACTCCACAGTCGTCCACGTAAAAGGAATGAATGGCACGAGCAGAGATGTTCTGATGGAAAAATCCCGGAAGTACTCAATCTGATCTCATCTCTTCAGTCATTAATCAGTGGAAAAACACGGATCATGCTTGTAAACAATGCCAACATGAAACTAGCTGGCAATAACATCTACAATGACAATAGATTTCAATTTCAAAATTGAGATTTGTAATTTGCACAGAGGGGTTGGCCACTGTGTGCAGCTACGTGGACTGTGGCCCAACCGTGCGATTTATATCATTTGGTATCATTTGGTATATGAAGTGAAATTAATTTGATCCAAGTGAACATTCATGTTTTGCACTTCATGTTGTGCAAAGGAGTGTCTGACAAAATATGGTTAATGTACCCGAGTGTAAAAATAAAAAGAAGCAAAACCTTGTACAAAGGTGGTTTTCACTCCTGTTCTAACACTCTGGAGCTCATTTCAAAGTCCCCAAAATGTAAAATCATTTCAGTAAATCCAAGAAATAAACTGTTTATGCCATGAATTTACGCTCTACCATATGATGTCCCGTATACGTTTGCCCTCTGACTTTAGGCCACCAAACACAGGCGTAACACCATACCTGTAAAGTGTGAACCACATGCGTAATGTATGCAACCTACTTTATCCCATGGTTAAGTATACAATATATGCCTTGAAGTTACACGGGTGGGAATGCTACTTAAACATTGCACTGATTTCACTCCAACATTTACTCCAAAAAAATGCGCCTGCAGAGAGCAGGTGCAAGTTGCCAGAGCAAAATTTGCCATGCACACATCATCCCAACAAGCCATGCAACCCTCACAACAGGTCACACATGCAAGGAGCCAGCAATAAGGCGGTGGGCACTGCATAGAAAGCAAAGAAAAGAGTGGGCTCACTTTTGAAAGCACCATGGACCCAGAAGTACCATTGTCGCTACAAATGAGGCAAGTAATGCTCACTGCCTTCCGCCTGGACATGCCTACCATCTTTGGCCTCCTGGCAGAAACGGATTGCTACTTAGAGCCAGAAAGTGGCACAGTCACCTCCACTCCCCCCTGTTGTAGCTACTCACAGTGCTCCATTTCTGAGCCACAGGAAACTTCCGGCATACTGTGGCTCTGGTGCTTGGCGTCACACAGTCCTGCTTCACGCATCCTCTCGCAGGTCGCCACTGCCATGACGAGTTGGATGCAACACCACATTGCTTTCCCCCATAGACACTACAGGCCTCAATCAGATCAGGGCCAGCTTTTATAACATTGCAGGTTTCCCCACCATGGTTGGCGCCCTGGACAGCACACGCATGGTCCTTGTTCCACCCAGGCAACAAGTGCATGTCTACATCAACAGACGCGTGCAGCATTCAGTCAATGTTCAAATGGTCTGTAAAGCAGACAGGCCCTTCACACACGTGTGTGACAGATTCCCAGGTTCCACGCATGACTCCGTGATCTTGCCCACCGCAACTTGCAACGCATCATGGAGGACATACATCAACACCAGGCATGGCTGCTGGATATGTGGATAACAGCACAACCCAACACTAGTGCATGGAAACACACTTGTCACTGCATGTGACATGAGCATAACACACCCTGAATGCCCAGCGGATCAGAAGGACCACATGGGCCATTCACAAGGTGTGTGGGCTGACCTTGGAGGCCAGCACACAAGCGCCTGCCCAGCACTGTCAACTGCAAGTACCATAACATAAGGACAAGATACGGCACTCCTCCTCTAAAACCTGACCACATGTGATGACCCCTTCCGTGTATGCCTACCTGACTGCACCTAGCGACACCTGCCCACTCACACCTCAGTGGGTAAGTGGAAGGCCCAATGTGTACTCACTGACTGCAGTCTTTTCTCACCACCATGACACACCCTGCAGCTTAATCCATGTTAGACAAATGCTCACCAGAAATGGAATGCTGTACCACCGATAATAATATAAAATGCCTGGTGTTCATCTGAAGCACAGTATTCGCTCTAAGCCACAGCATGCCATTCCTGCCCATACCCATGCCACTCACAATGGCCTTTGTGACTAGGCATATAGGTATAGCTGACTTGGCCAGCATCACCTAACCATGCATCTTTCCATTGACCTCCACCCTGCTCCCATTAGCCAAATAGCATTCCAAAGGACCACTACACCTCTGTACATATGTTACTGTGAGAATCCAATGACATGTGATGGGGCACAGCAAGTCCCTGCCGATACAAAACAGTCTGAACCCACACGTGCCACATGGGACACCACTGTTTAACCCAGATAATAGACACCATGGGCCGACACATGGACAGCATCCACTGCTACCTGATTCCTAAATGTCTGTCACTGTCACCTGTCTGCACTGAAGCACGAGGGGAATGGCCACAACGTGCATGCCAACCCTGTCCCGTACCACCCACCATGCCCTTAAAGCCACAAGGCTGTATTTTGTCGAATGCGCCCCACAGGGTATGCGGGATACCCCATCTGCCGCTGGCTAATGACGCCTCTGAAAAATCCAGTCACTCCGCAGAAGTACCGCTACAATAATGCCCGTGCCAGCACCATCATAGAACAAGCCTTTGCAAAACCGTAGAACCATTTCCACTTTCTGCACAACCTGTTGGTGCATTCATGTACCAAACAGGAAGGTGTGTCAAATCATGGCCCTGCACTGCATGTTGCACAAAGTGGCCATCAGACGCAGCATCCCCATGGCCGATGATGCCGTGGCAGACGATGAATCCGAAGATGAGGATGATGACATCGACCAACAGCCACAAGGACATGGGCAGCAGCAGGACAGCATTGATGGGCTTGTGCTGTGAGATGAGCGTGGGCACAACTTCATCAGACAGAGGTGAGTGTATCCCTGCAAATGACGGCACATGCCACCCTCCACCACCCCACCCCACCCGTCCATACAAAGTATCTTCCAAGAACATGCAACAACATGTCTATGCAACAGCATTCATTGAACTCAATCAGGGTGTGAACAATAGGCATTCTATGCGATGCAGGAGCAAAGGGTTGAACTGAAAGTCCCAGGCACTTTCACAAAAAGTCCAACATCCGTGGAGAAAGTCATAGGCAAAGTCCAGGGAAATGGTGTGCAGGTTCAGGTCCAATAATCAGGCAGCTGCAGGGGAAAACGAAAGACTGCCATCAGGAGTAGTGGAAGGCAGAAGACATGGGTATGGCTCGACACCTGGGCATGGCTCGCTTGCCTGAGGGTCCCTGTCTGGTTGCTGCAGGTGACTGCTGTTCTGAGGTGGGGACAGAGGTGGGAATAGATGAGGAAGTGGTGAAATCCCTGCCCACAAACTCAAGCATCACTGCAAAAGACTGCTCCTGTTAGTAATGGCATGGAGTGCCTGACTGTGCTGCAAGCTAGCCTCCACCATCTAGCAGCAAAGGGGACACAGGCAGTGGGCTACTTGGTTAGTGGCTTCCGAGGAGGCACTGGCAGCATTCCATGCACCCTGGCTGTGCCTGGAGACCTGCTCTCGGCCAGTCGGAATCCTCCATGTCCGTGCTTGACAGGCCTCTGCATTGGCCGCAGCCACAGCTTGCACTCAGGCTAGTCGGGCACCCTCCCCGGCCCCAGTGTAGGTCACTGTAGCCGCTACTAAGTCGGATGATGACTGCTCTAAGGCTGTCGGGCACTCTCCCTGGCCCCAAGTTAGTTGCCTGCGGTGACCGTCGCTGCTGAAGAGGCCTGCTATTGGCCCAGTCGGGCTTCATCCCTGGCCCCAGTGTAGGCCTCTGATGCCAGCTTGGCAAGCTGAGAATCCTTGATTGTTTGAGGACAGGCCTCAGCAGTAGGTGCAGCAGCTGCGGTAGAGGCCTGCTCTCAAGCAAGCCAAGAATCATCCCTGGCTGCTTGTGCCTCTGCCAACAGGTCTTCCCTTAGCTGGTTGGCTGCCACCAGTTGATGATGCATATGCTCCAAGGACTGTTGGACATTGCCAGCATTGACCAAATGGCAGGCAGGTCTTCAGCAATTCCTTGCCACTGGCTTCTACCCATGCTTGAGCTGCCTCCATGGTTGTCAGTCTCTCAATGATGTCTGCCAAGAAGCCAGCAGCCACAGGGGATGATTCAATGGGTACAGGATGTGGGCTGGAAATGCTTGATGTATGGGCTGCAGTTGGCAGATGACCAGAGGTCCCTGGGACATGTGGAGCACCCTTCCTAACTGGGCTTGCAAGTGATGACTCCACGAGAGTGGGAGTGATGTCCTCCGCCACCAGTGTGCCCCCAGGCCTCAGTAGAAGACTATGACATTGGGCAACAATGGCATTGTCCATGGTGGTGATAGTGGTCCCAGTGTCCTAGTCACCATAGCCAGGCATGTGTGCTGTAAGTCTGGTGGAGGGTGGTGTCAACTGGTGGTTGAAGTGTGTCCTTTGGAGCTTCACTCTCCTCAGTGCCAAGTTGGTCAGGTTGGCTTGCCCACTCCATGGAGGGGTGAACTGGCCTATAATGAACTCTGGAGATTTCTCGGCAGGCCTCTTTTGTGTGGTAGCCTATTTTATTTCCAAATGCTATCATAGGAAAAGGGTTCAGCTTAATGAAAATGTTTATTATGAGGCCACTTTGGACATTATTTCAGGGCCTCTTTTGGTTTCCAGTCCACCCCTGACTCCATGGTGTCATCAGCTTCACCATCTTTGTCATCACCATCCTCCTCCTCCTCCTCTTCAGTTTCATCTCCATCCCCTGTGAATGAGAAGACAATGTCAGTGATGCTAGTCAATGTGGCCATATGTTGTGCACCATTCAAACATACAGCTAATGTGCTTTCTATACAGTGGGGAGTACAATACACAGTCTACCTGGGTGTCATTTGCTGAAGTAATGTGTACCAACAGTAATAGGCATGCAGGTAAGTGTGACGTGGCCATGTGCAACAGTACATTATGGGGGACTGCATGGCATTGAAAGGGGTAACTGCGCACTGTGTGGTGGCAGTCGGCTTATGGAGGTACCTTTAATCAGTGGAAGATGGCCATTGAATGACATGCATTCATATTCCAAGCAACCTGTGCATTTGTCCCACATTCATGTTGGTGACATTATTCCAGCAAATGCATCAACAGATTTTCCATGCACAGGCATGACATGACCACCCCGATTTCACCAATCCTCTACTGTAGTGAGGTCTACACAACTCTGATGTCCTGCTGCACAAGGGCACTCCGTGTTTCATGTAAGTGGCAGTTGTGTCATTTTGTAGGCATGCCACAAGATGCCGTTATGAGCCAATACTTCCATGCATGCATGCCCTACCCCGTGCACATTTATGTCCATGACACCCTACAATTCAAATGCAGCATGATTGGGGACATGGTTTGGAATCCAGCAGCAGCTCAATGTTCTGGCATATGTCCTTTGCCTTGGCATGTCATGCATATCCATGTGCCTATGGTTGAGGAATGGTGGCAGTGGGATTCAGGGAGTGTGATGTACAGCTGCATGTGTCAGTCACCTATGGTCTGCAGTCTTGTGAATGGGTGAGTGTTTGCATTGCATGTTGCATGGTCTTCCACTCATTTACATTTCCGTTCAGAAGCCTGCAGTGTATGCTGGACTTATTGAATTGAGTGTGACATGTGGGGTGGGGTGACTGTGTGTTACATTACTATGTACGGCACATGGGTCATCTTGTGTACACAATTCAGTGGCATGCATAGCCAGTGCCGGATTAAACCCTGGAGGCCCCAGGCAGTCGAAATGTCGGGGCCCCTCCTCGCAAATGGTCTCCTAATACGTTTTTCATTTTCTGCACCGCTTTATTTGGATCTGTTGTTGTGGGGCCCCTGAAAGGAGTGGGGCCCATAGGCCTGTGCCTACTTGGCCTAATGGATAATCCGGCACTCTTGAGTACTGGCATGCAAAACGTGTGTATTGGGAAATGTGTATGTGTTGTGCGTCTCAAAGGCATCATTCTTACCTGAGGTGTCAGTGCCTGCATCCTGCTCATTGTAACTACGCCATCTGATAGGCTGAGTGCATGTCCTCACGGAGCACTTGCAGGAAGCATCATGGTGCATTTGATTGTGGAGTCACCTTTGTATGCGTGCGGGCTCCCCTGGGATGTTGGTGATTGGTGAGGCACTTTGCGACTGCCCGTGAACCACAGCTGGATGTGCTGTGTTGTGAAGTGTGCTCTGGTGTGTAAATGCTCATGTTCCATCTCATGCAGTCACCATCTCCCCATATGTGGATGGATATTGGGGTTTGTTGACCCTGGCATCATCAGGACAATAATGGACCTCATTACAAATTTGGCGGAGGGGTAAAAAATGTGGTGGTAATTCTGCGACTGCCACTTTTTTTAGCGGTAGCTGAATTACAGCTGCTTTTGCCCCTCCACCAAATCCCGAGTTTGGCTTTAAAGTGGAGGATAGACTTCCAACATCGTGCTGGAGGTATATCCTCCAGTGTAATGTCAAAAATCGGCTTGCAGTAATTCTTCCAATAACCTCATGGAGTCCTATGGACTCCTAAAATAAGGACTAACACCGCCCTCCCACCACTTGCAATCCCATGGTAAACCCACAGGACCAAGTAGTGGTAATGGTAACGGATGGCAATTCAGCACAATGACCACATGATTACTGCCAAACTCGGAATGAGGCCCATTTTGGGAGTGCATTTGTGGCTTTGTCTGGGTTCCTTATTAATGGTCACAGGGGATGGGTCTCTGGGACATGCGTGGTCATTAAGGGCCATTCGTTGGTAATGGGCTCCCACACAACTCAACCAAGAGGCGTTATATGAATGTATCCCATGCATGCAGTTGACTCGCCCTCGGCCCCAGTCTCTACTCCTCATGGACGCTGGTGTCGATGAGAGCCAGTGTCTTCTCCTCCCCTCATCGCAGCTCCAGGAGTGGTGGTGCAGATCCTCCTCCTGTGGCCAGAGTCTCCCTGTGGTGTGAAGTGATCAGCTTGCAGACACGCCTCTTCCGGTCCTGCCAGTGCTCTGGATCTGGTCCTCCCTGTAGGTGTTGTTGCAACATCACTTACATTCGCCAGGATGGCCTTCCAGGTCTTGGTGCACTGCCATAGTTGGATCTTTATACATCTTTATACATCCAGGACCTGCAAGACGGTCAGCCTCATTTGTGACACCCTAAACCATGACCATCAGTCTCGTGCTGTGAACTTTGTGCAGCATGGCCCTGGTGTGTTCCCGGTGTTGTTGGGCTGAGAAGGTGGCACGCTGGACAAGCAGAGTGTTGTCAAGTGGTGGTCGACTCAGGAGCAGGGAATTGTCCAATAGACTAGGGTTTGGGGGTGGCAGAGAATGAGACGACTCTGGGGCAAGCCAGGGAGGTTCTAGGTGGCACTGTGTAAATGGTGATGGCAGGAACAGATGGTGGTATGTGTGCAGGGTTTTGGGATCAAGGGCCATCAGAGGGTCCGGAGGGAAGGGACTGTCAGGGGTTCTTGGGATCAGGTGGGTTTCAGGGGATCCTGGGGACAGGAGGTGTCAAGGGGTCCTGTGGTAATGGGATGTAAGGGGCCTTGAGGGAAGGAAGTGTCAGGGGGTCCTAATGGCAGGGGGTCCTCGGGTAACGAGATGTCAGGGGGTCCTGGGAGCAGTTCTATTTTGTCATACAGTAGTTGGCCCTTGCCTGCGCTTGCTATTGTATATGCCCTATTGGGCATATACGCTAGGGTTTACACTGCCGTAAGTAGGTGAAAACCCGAACCATGGCGTAAATTAGGCCATCTCGAGCATGCGCTCTTCTGTGAATTTAGAACGGACCCCTCTTTTTAAAAAATATAAATCACCTCTTTTTTTTGAGTTAACAAATGATAACGTAAGGAAAAGCTATATTAAATGTTGCTTTACTCGAGCTTATCACATTTCAGGAAGTTTTAGCATGACTTTTTCATCCCCTCGCCCATCAAAAATATAAGCTGTGCTGCTCCATGTCTATGAAAGGACATTAACGTGACTTTAAAAATATTGCACTTCCTTAAATTAGGAAGAAACCGAATTAGAGAAGAAACAAAAAATCAGGTAGTTCTCCTTTGCTTTTTCGTAGCTAGTGATTTATTCCCACCCCACTTCTAGCATGCTGTACTCGAGAATGCTCATAAACTGCAAAGAACTTTCCCAGGTGCCATTCAGACAAAGAGGCGTCTATGCACCGGGCTGGCCAGCGACAGCCTCGCCTGAAGTGGCCACCCTAGTCAACCCATAACCAAGGAATATGACATATTCCACTTAGAAAAAGTGTTTGACACCTACAACATATTTTGCTTTTAAAACAAAAACAATCCGCTTTGCCTACTCTTTTCTTTTTACAGTTGGCTCAAGTGTTTCCACTGGGGCTTTTTTATGCTTTCCTGAAGAGCCGTTGCCTTTGAAAAGCCGCCCTGCCATTGGTTACTTGCAACAGAAAAGTTGAACGAGTTCTCTGGTTAGAGCTGCTCTATCCAACTGTGCCCAGAAGAAGGCTTGTGCGTGGTAGAAACATGCAAGCTCGGCCACCTTTTGTACTTCAAACTTGTTTAATAAAATGTGTTTTTCATTTTTATTTGTGCATTGTATTTTGTGTTTGGTTGGTTTGACACAACCCAGATGGGTATCACAGTGCTGGGCGAGCACAGAGTTATAAGAGACTGTGTCATTTTTATGGAGTACTCTGGCTGTCCAGTGTCAGGGATGAGCCTGATGTTTTCGATTTGCATTCTAGACAGTGTACAGACAGATTCTAATTGGCCTTACAAATCTAACCGAAATAAGGGATGGGATGTGTAGTCCAACATGTATATTAGGGAAACTCAAAATATAAATTCAAACACGCGACAAACAACCGCATAACTGCTGAACCCATATGCATGCATCATTATACTTTGCCGAAACCATACCCTTACCAAGAAATAATTTGGCTCACACATTGTTTGTCAAGTGTTGGCAATAAAAGGCCGTAGGTTTTTATTGTACAGATTTGGTTATGCCAATAACAATAATACCATATCATAAGATAATAAACAATACTTTTGGGCACCGGGTCTTGGGGTTACCCCTCTGGCCCGTGCCCGCCTTCTTATGTCCCACAAATTGTTGTGGCCACCGTGCAGAGCCCTGTACTTCTTTTCCTTTGTTCTTCTCCCTTATTTGTAGAGTGGGAGGGTTTTGTGGTAAAAGAAGCAAAGGTTTGGAAGGCACTGAGTAAACAGTGCACCTCCTGTGTGTTTGGGCCCCCGTTTAGGGTCCACAAACTGATTGTGTTTTCTCAGAGCATGCCGCTCTGTATTTATAAGACCCAGGGGAGCCCTGGGTCTTTGATGTGTATAGTAGTGGGGGCTGTTATGTGTCAGCCCACTATCTGGCCCCCTGGGGGGCAGGTCTTTGAACCTGATCCCAGCCTGCCTGTTGGTGTCCTTCAGTGCTTAGCACCTAGTTGCATGAAGGTGAGGTGATTGCTCACACCTCACCCTTCCTCAGCTTTGTGCAGGACAGACCGCGTGTCTCTAAGACTAGGAGGGGGAGGAGAGGAGCAGAGAGGGGGAGAGGTTGTGCTGACCCTCTCCGGGCCTGCTGATGGTAACAGCAGTTACCCTGCCTCGCTTTGTGAGGCACTGCAGCATTGCCCATAACTGCTGAACCCATATGCATGCATCATTATACTTTGCCGAAACCATACCCTTACCCAGAATTAATTTGGCTCACACATTGTTTGTCAAGTGTTGGCAATAAATGGCCGTAGGTTTTTATTGTACAGATATGGTTATGCCAATAAAAATAATCACATATCATAAGATAATAAACAATACCTTTGGGCACCGGGTCTTGGGGTTACCCCCTCTGGCCTGTGCCGCCACACGTGGGCAGGTTGACTGCTGACCGCGTTCCCGCAAAACTATCTCCTATTTACAACCCCTGGAGGCTAGAGTTGCTGTAATTTCTCAAAAGAAATGTTCCATGCCCTTGATAGATAAGTGAGTGCCGTCTTTGTGAAAAAGGTACCGGATCACCCAGTGCAATGGCTGGGTGCTTTATGAAGCCCAGTCCTCTTGCTGTGCAGAATATTTCTAGCCCCCTGTTGATTTTTCATCTGGAAATGTCTACAGATTTGTAGCAATTGGCCCCTTGCCATTTCTTTCTAGGCAGGATGGCTGAGAAATATATTTCCGTTCCTTTCCAATTGTGTGCGGTGCCTGCAAGGGAGTCGCACATGTCCTCGAGTAACTGTCTCCTCCCCACTGATACAAGGTCATTGCCACCTAAGTGGACGATCAGAAATTCTGGCGGATCCCTGTATGCGACCAGTTCTGCTAATGTTTCATGGATTTCTGCCCATTGCAGGCCTCTGTAGCCCCACCATGATGAAATGGTGTTCGTGAATGGTGGTCTTTCTTTGGTCTCCTCTGCCCATCGGCCCGTCCTGAAGATAAAAGAGTGGCCGACTATCCATGCTGATTGAAGCGCGGTCCTCCCTTCGCCTGGTGTTTCTGTATGAAGGGAGGGGGAAAGAAAGGGTGAGGGTGGCTGGCTATATTAGTTGCGGTCTGATGTATCTTTTGTAGCAATCTGATTTCCAAACCCCTATGTTTTTCAGGTGTTGGGGGGCTAAACCTCCCTGCCATGCTGAGGTGGTGCACCTATTCTGAAGGAATGGGTGCCGAAACCCTTAGGGTCCCATCCGGCATTGTTGATTGCTTTCATCAGCACCCCTTTAAATTGGTAGCGGCTTAGTGCCGAGGCATCCTTGTGGATCAAAAACCTCCCCCCAAACTTGGGTCTTTGCGCATAGTAAAGATTGGTGATACATACTGGGCAGTTTACTGCTTCATCGATACAACAAATACTGATGGTTCTTTTTGGCCCAGTTTTCGATGTTTGTACTTCTATGCTGATGCTCTCCTGTCTGACCCTGACTTGCATGACGCCCAGGCCGTTGCTGGCCTTGGTGCTGGAAGCAATGGGTTAACCCACTCGAAAAGCCCCAGAGTATGCCAAGAAAAAGGCTGTTCTGAACCGTAAGATCCCTTATGGATGCCAACATATGGCCTCTAGCTGGTTTGCAATTTGAACCAGTTTGCAGAAATCAAGGGGGCGGCAGGTGTCTACCTGTGGGCCCTCTATTCTGCCCCACCTTTTTAATGCATAAGTAATGAGGGGACTTTGTGTTGGGTCTGAATCACCTCGTATTTTAGAATAGTAAGAGATTGCGACTAAATGTCTTTTAGCCCAGTCTCTCTTAAAGCCCTGTTCATGTGCCCATTTCAAAAATGTTTCTATGTCTTTCATCGTTATTAACTCTACGTGTTTTATGCCTGTGGCTTTAAAAACTGTAAGCACTTACTGTATTGTGCTGCGGTGGTGCTTGCCAGCGCTTTCCCCGCCATCTCCGTGAGGAAACTTAGGGCACTGGCATTGATGCCGTTATATTTTTGGCACCCGTATTTGAGGTGCCTGGTTCATGTTGTGCATCCAGGCCTGGGCTCTCTGGCGCTGGCGTTGATGCTGTTATTTTTGATTTCCCATTATTTCCCAGAATTCCGCTGGTACTGGCGTCATCTGTTCCTGACCGTGCGGCGCTAGCTCCGGAATCTTGGCCACTGGAAGCGAGATAAAGCATCTGCAATGTTATTATCTGCCCTAGCAATGTGCTTAGCTTGGATCACAATGTTTTCCTGGAGTGTGACTGCTGTGATGGCTCTTAGGACTTTTAGTACTAAAGGGCATTTGGTAGACCTTCTGTTGATGGAGCCTACTACTGCCATGTTGTCGCACCATACCCAGAGTTCCGTGTTAGCGAGCTGCCTGCCCCAGATGTGTAGTGTTAGCCAGATGGGGAATATTTCTAGGAGGGTGATGTTTTCTGTCCACCCTGCCTGTTGCCATGAGTTGGGCCAGTGTCCTGCCACCCACTCTGTGTCTAGTATGGCTCCAAACCCCTTGCTCCCGGCTGCATGGGTGAAAAGGACTTTTGTCCATGTATTCACAAGTGTTCGCCACAGCGAGGTCCCGTTAAAATATTTTAAGGAAATTCTCCCAAACTTCCAGATCTTGTTTCACCTCTGTGCCTAGTCGGATGTGTAGGTGGGGTTTGGTAAATGATTTGATTTTCAGTTCCAGGCTTCTGGAAAATATCCTCCCTTGAGGAATTATTCTGCAGTGAAATTGAGACTGCCTGCTAAAGACTGAATTTCTTTGACTGTGCCCTTGTCTTTAGTTATCAGGGCTTGTGTCTTCTCTAAGAGTTCTGCGATTTTTGTTTTCGGGATCCTGCATAGTCCTTGTGCAGAGTCAGTTTCAATGCCCAGGAAAATTATGTTGGTGGCTGGTTTGGTCGTTTTTCGTTTGCTAAAGGTATGCCCCAGTGTGCGGCCATTCCTTCTAGCTTTGCCAGTGCCCTGTTGCATTCCTCTGAGCTTGCTGGGCCTATGACCATAAAATCATCTAGGTAGTGAACTACTTTGCTCCCTGGTCTCTGTTTTTGAAAGGCCCATTGAAAAAAGGAGCTGAACTGCTCGAATAGGGCGCAGAACACTGCACACCCCATTGGAAGGCATCTGTCTACATAGAATTTGCTGTTAAAAGTGAAACCTAGCCATTGCTGAGAGTCTGGGTGGACTGGCAATAATCTGAAAGCGGATTCAATGTCTGGTTTGGCCATCAGGGCGTTCCTGCCGCATTCCTGTACCGCCTCTTGGAAGTGTGTGTAGGATACCGCAGATTCCGTGTGCGGAATGCCGTCGTTTAGGGATAGGCCTTTTGGGTAGGATAAATGGTGGATTAGTCTCATTTTTCCTGGATCCTTTTTAGGGACCAGTCCCAGGGGTGATATTATGTACTCTTTGAGGGGCATATGGTTCTAGGGACCAGCGATCCTGCCTAAAGACAGCTCTTTCCTGATTTTGCTTTCCACTATTTGGGGGTTGTCCCTGGCAGATTTTAGGTTCAGTGGGATGTTCTGTGACCCTGAGCCCTGAAATGGTATAATAAAACCTTTGGAGAAACCCTGCCAAATATTTTCGCTGGTTTCTCTGTCTGGGTAGTTCAATAGCGCATCTCTAAAGTTGTATGGGTTAATTGGTGTCCTACCTGGGGCCAAAACTGTGGTTGAAGCAGCATGGTTAGCACTAGTTTTTGGGGTTTTTGGCTGGCAGTCTGGTGCAGTTGCTTGCTGGGTGGTCACTGTTGCAGTTTGTGCAAGTGTGTTTGTACCAGCATTCCTTCCCCCAAGAAAATAGGTTTTTTCCAAAATTCCTGCATGGAGTATTGGCTTTTGAACCATGGTTTTTGTTTTGCTTTTGGGTATTGGACTTAGCCGCCCACGGCTGATTCTTCTGAAAAGGCTGTTCTCCCTTTTTATGTTTTTCATTATCGTTATTTCTGAGACCTGTGTTTTTGTTATTTTTGGCGGGGGTCGGAGAGGCCTCTTCCTCTGCTGGGTGTTCCGCATTTAACATGTACAAAATCGTTTTGGACCTCGTCCCATTCTATGGCTGGCCTCTCTGACATGCTTCTCCTAAATCGGATGTCGTATGCTAGCCAGGTCTTCCCCTTCTGTGAGACTTTCACCTCTCTTATTTTATCCATGTAGGCCCATATTTTTCTCCCATCGTGTGGGAATTTTTCCTCATAGATTGTTGCTAAAATGGCGAAGGCTTGGAGCCAGTTGTCCCAGTTCTGTTCTACCTGGGCGTTTCTGGCTATGGCTTTCTCCTCTATCTTTTTAGGGTCTCTAAAAGCATCTTTTCTTTTGCGCTGGACTTCTATTAAAGAAAAGATTTCTATGAATTCTTTGCCAATATGGCTTCTTTAATTGTGATATCAATATTCCATGTGAGGCATCTTTTATGTCTGTTCAGTATTTAAGTCTGGAAAGATTTCATTTTTAGTTCTATTTGGGCATTGCAAATTGTTGCTATGTCTGTTGGATTGTTGTTGTTCTGCCCCATTTGCCCTACTGTAACTGCATTGGGAGTTGACCATGCCTTCAGATCCCCTGTTGGGTCTGCCGTGATTGCTGTTGGAACAGCTGTGGGGGCAGTCATTGGTGCAGCTGGTACTTGTGGCTGTGCTGTGTCTGGAGATGGGATAGTTTGGATTGTTGCGGGTGCGGGGTGGGTCATTGATATGTTAGGTTCTAAAGGTATGTTGAGGTTTGCTGCCCCTTGTTCCCCTGTTTGCGGTAATTGCTTCTCCCTCATTTCCCTTAATAACTGTTGCATTTCAGACATGCTATCGCACAATTTTGCCAGCTATTTATTACCTTTTTTGGGGCCATCCGTCACTTTCTGTCTCTTTGCTGGTGTAGTGACGTCGTCTTGGGTGGGTTGCATGGTTATCCCATCCCTTGGTAGGCCATAAATATTCTCCCTTACCCAAGGCCAACCGTAGCGCTCTGCTGCTTCTATGGCTGCTAAAAGGTGTGGGGACTTGGGTTTTTGCGCTGTTGTGCTGGTATCCCGTGATTTTCGTTTGGGACCCATGTCTCCTTTTTTACCTGTTTTGATAGAAAGACATTTTTAGTGCGTGCTTCTTGCTATGAAGCCAATTCTGCACTGTTCTAAAAATATTGACCTTCCTTCTCTTGTTTGTCTGCAATAGTTTCTTTATAACAATCATTTTGCACTTGTATGGCGCTACGAAAATTCAGGTATCTGAGCGCTGCTTAATATTGCCCCCGGCGTGTGGTGCTCATTTATCGACCTCAAAGGAAGAAAGGCTGAATTTGGCCCTGCAGGATTTGAAACTGCGTTTAGCAGTTTCTGTATGGATGCCAATAATGTGCGCGCTACTCGCTGTGCCACTTGAGCGCTCTTTATACTGTTGCAAATGCTTCACTCCTCTATGCAAATTGTTGTTTCCCGTGTTGAGAAAGTGTCTAAAGATGTCATAATATTGCACCCAGATTGCCTGTTAACTGGTAATACAAGAAGCCCCTCACTGGGGCTATTTCTGACGCTTCTTAGCCGGAATGTTTCGATTTCCCGGGCCGGGGTCTCTCCTTTAGCTCTTGTGCTTACTTGCGTAAACCTGGCCGGGCAGCGCGTGTCCCGCATCCTGCCTGGGGAGCGGCTGACTGTGTATGTTTATTTTGACCTACTCGCGTAGGAAAACAAAGTTATAATCTGCTCGACGGGACCTGGCGTGGCAGCTTACCTTGTAAAAGAAAGACGTGTGCTTGAAAATGCGCTGCAGGGTTTTCTCAGCTCTGCTTAGGTAATTGTTCCTGCCGCTTCTCTGCGATTCTTCCTGGGAGACTTTGTTTTTGTAAACAAAAATGTTCGCTGCTCGCTCTCGGTGAGTTGAACAGGTCAATGTTCAAAGAGGAAAAAGACATGGCGAAATGCCGCAAACTTTTAAAAGGCAAAGAAGCAAAGGTTTGGAAGGCACTGAGTAAACAGTGCACCTCCTTTGTGTTTGGGTCCCCGTTCAGGGTCCACAAACTGATTGTGTTTTCTCAGAGCATGCCGCTCTGTATTTATAAGACCCAGGGGAGCCCTGGGTTTTTGATGTGTATAGTAGTGGGGGCTGTTAAGTGTCAGCCCTGGGGCCGGATAGCCGACTATCTGGCCCCCCGGGGGGCAGGTCTTTGAACCTAATACCTGCCTGCCTGTTGGTGTCCTTCGGTGCTTAGCACCTAGTTGCATGAAGGAAGGGTGAGGTGATTGCTCACACCTCTCCCTTCCTCAGCTTTATGCAGGACAGACTGTGTGCCTCTATGACTAGGAGGGGGAGGAGAGGAGAAGAGAGGGGGAGAGGACGTGCTGCCCCTCTCCAGGCCTGCTGATGGTAACAGCAGTTACCCTGCCTCGCTTTGTGAGGCACTGCAGCATTGCCCAGGACTTCTCGGTCACGTCATGGGGTAACTTGGAGCTGTGCTATTATGAAAACATTTTGATTATGCCTAGTCAGCATGATGGAAGTTGTGATTTTATTAACGCCACTGATGTGGGAATTGTGAAACTAACTGTTTTTCGTTTTGGCTATTAGGAAGCGCAACCAATAAGCAGAAACCTATACATTAAAGTACATTTAGGGAGAAATGGCATATTATTAATATTATTATTTATTATTATTATTATTATTTTATTATTATTATTATACAGCATTTGTACTATGTCCCTTCACCACACATTGGCAGAAATAGAGCCTATTGTGACCCTGCTCAGGTGTTACCAGACCTTGGTCTATGATGAGGGACACAAAGCTTGTAAGTGTTTGGTTATTTACCCACCCTTGCCCATGGCCATGGTAATCCCTATGGCCATTCCCACCCACTTCCTGCCCCTCCCCACAAACAACACATCCTCCTGGAATCTCTTTGGCTTACCTTTATGAAGCCTTGGCATCAAACCTTCTGCCGGAAGTGCCTGCCAGTGTTTTTTCCAAAGCAGTCTGACAGTTAATGACTTAGTTGGAGCTATAAACATGCTACTGTTGTAATGAAAATGTCTTAATCATGTCTGCCTTCAGTCACCCGATTTATAAGCACTATGGTGTCCTACACTGAAGTTTCGTTAAAAACAAGGATTGAAAAAGCCAACTATTTTGGCATTTGTATAAGTATCAGGCATTTTCCAGGCACTGTTATTATATCGACAGGTACTCGCACCATTCTGCATCTACTACCATCAATGGCCAGTTAATACCACTATGGCAGTGCCTGCCTTTCCCATGCCTACACAAAAGCCAAAACTGTTGGCGTTATCAATGCTTGTTTATTTAATAGCAGAATTAAAAAGCAAGTGACCTGCCAGTGTCAACATTCTATATCATGCGATTGTTAGGTGACCCCCTTTCCGCCAATAGTGGCACAGCATGTCTGATACAGTCTCCAAAGAGTAAGTTCATGTCTGGACTCAGCGTTGATTATGCCTCTGCAGTTGGATAGGGACAAAGAAGAAGAAACGCCCCGGCAACCTAATGGGGGTAAAGACATAGAAATGCCTGCAAAATTCCCTATACCATCCTATTTGGAACTGGGCGAATCCAATAATGAGCAATTTGACAACTTTGATAACATTGAATGCAGCTGGAATCTAGTGAAAGAGTGAATAATTGCGGATTTCTATAAGTGCACAATCTTACATGACTTTGGTATCTGGCTTAATTTAATAGATACATCCGCACAATATGTGATTCCAGTTAAAATAGATACTATGTCAATCGGACGTGTATTCTAACACGAATTGAGTTAATATGAGCTGACATACCTCTCAGGTGGATTATGGAGGATTGGCACATGCTCCAAACAATCAATGACCTGGTTAGGCTTCGTTTAGAAGCTGATGATGAAACCTGTCAGACCGATCTGGATGCCTTGGACATGGTGATACTTTGGATGAAGAGGGCAACCGGCAGCACTTTGACTCCTTTTGTCCAGCCGTGAGTGTCGTAGGTGAAGGGCACGCACAAGCTTATCCAGCTTGCCCCACCATAGCAGCAGAAGACCAAAGATGGACATGGTCAAGAGGTGGTCAATGTGATGAAAGTAAAGCTAAGCGTAGGCCCTCTATGAAGCTACGATTGAAGAAAACACAGATACCCTCCATCTCGGGAACGTTTTTAAGAGAAACTGTGCTGGATCAAAGAAATCATATCATTGTTAATGTCACGATTCCAGCAGGGTTTGAACTGAAGGAAGCCCTCAGGAAAAAGTTATGTCTTGGCTTGTAGAAAGGATTGGACTAGGGGTTCTAAGAACTATGGATTTTAAGGTCTTACAGAGAATCAAGATTGATCGATGGTGCTCACATGAGGATATGGGCTGCATACTGGTTGGCTGTGGGCGTAGGAATCCTCCACGGTTTCTGGCTAACTGTAATAGCTTTTTCAATGTGCCATCTAAATGAAAGCAAATCGTAAATGCCATCACATGATGCCTCTTTTCAGAAGATCTAATCATACAGAGAAGTACCCTGTCCTCTTTTGGTTTCTGGTCCAAATCCTACCGTTATTTTTATAGATTACTGCATTTTAGCCGTATTGTTTTGTGCTGATACAATTGTTTTACTATAGTTTAATTGGTATCTGATTTGTGTATGTACATGTACTTTGTCATTTTGTTTTTGTAATTGTTTTATTGTTATTGTCTGTTTTTTGTTAGTGCCTTTATGCCCCAGGGAAAAGACGGGGCTATACAAATAAATTACCTAAACTAAACTTGTCCTCTTTTTGTCAGCGCTTCCTCAGGGCAATCCTGACTGAACCTTGGTGCATCTAGGAAGCTGAAGGGTGGTGACCCACAGTGACAAGTGGCATATTGAGTGACCAATCGCCAAGATCCATAGCATGCTCTTAGAAATAGACTGAGCAATTGAAAGATATTAAGGTTGAAATAGAAAAAGCACAAAACAAAAAGAGGGGGCGGTGTAACAAAACAGAGGTGGAATAATACTCACCTCCGGGCCTGGCTAGAAACAATCGTGTCATTTAGCATTGCACATATGTTTCACAATATGCACATTCAAAGCCATGCAAGAACCACACATATCATACTATACGTTAACAATAAAACATGTGAAACACAGCACCTTTGATACAACCTATAGACATGAGTTTATCTTCCAACTGAGCCCTGGGCACAAAAAGCATAGCACTTCTGGCAGAATGCGCTCTAAAAACTCAGTTGCCCACCCCTCCATGAGACATATTACATGCAGCCCATCTTGCTGAAGAAGGAAAGAAACAGCATGCAAAGGGTGTCACAAGGAAATGAATACTTGAGTCGAAGACAACCGTAAGCTTTTTACAGCATACTACACTCTGCCGTAGACAGAACACTATACGGAGCAGAGGAAATTCAGGATAGTCTTTAGAATACATAACTATAGAGCCCATTTTAGGGAGACTAGAAATGCAAATGTAAATCCCTGAAAGGAAAAAAATACAATCTGTTACTTTGAGGCATGTCATGTGACACCAGCGATGCCTAAAAGAAACAAGACACATCAACATAACCACTCGGTCCAACAGAGGCTAAAGGAGCAAATCCAAACCATTCAGCCATTCACGACATGTGAGGAGAGCCAAGTTCACATCCTACATTCAGACATAGTTAGGGTGAGAAGAGGTCTGCAGGAGAATAGCGCAGAGGAAGCGAAAGACCAATGGAGGCTCACCCAAAAGAAAGCCACCCACCAAACAATGGCTCAAAGTGATCGACAATCATTAATCATGAGGTAAGATAAAGTTAACAAACCCGCCAAAAAGGTAAACAGTGAGACCATGAGGCCTGAATAGTGCCTGAGGCTTTGAGGGCCTGTGGGGCACTGAAGTCCTGAATTAAGTCTGATGGTAGAGATGAAAAACCACTGGTTGACCAAACACCACCAAGACCAACCAGGACATCAACTAAATATTGTCTGTCTCCAGTAGTGGATGAGGATTCCATTCTGATTTTGACATGTTACCATGAATCCCTGGTAGGACCACTGTAACAGCAGCTGCCATAATTAGCACTTCAGAATGAACCATCGAGAATATCAAAAGGGTTGGTATGTACTGAGTAACCATGAGATCATTGACTTAAAGTGGAGAAAGAACCACAATTGAACTAAAAGGCATATGTTCATTATCTTGCAGCAAGAGCCAGACAGAGAACACTTTCAAATTGTGAACCAGCATTTTTTGTATATTGTTAATCACTAGAATTACTGTATGGGAGGTTCCTCTCTGATTCGTTTCCAAAAATATAAATAAAATAATTGCCTTCTGTGTTTTGATCTTATCTAAAGATAAGTACCCAGCCTCCATTATTGTACTAACATGACTGAACCCCCACCTTGCCAATCTTGGCTGGGATACAGGTTACCAGGGAGACATTACAGGATTTGCCAGCAGCATTTAAACTCACATGTGAGTTTGTCAATGGGGTTTTTACTTCAGCAGACGACCTGTCCGTAACTCATGATCTCTCAGGGTAATTCAGATGTGTAATCGGAGTCCCTACACTCTTTAGGGAGGTTTGGCGACCTTACAAAAGGTCCTACTCACTTGCACTCTCCTTGTGTGGCTTTTGTGTGTCTGCAAGAGTACGAGTGAACAGGGCAGACTCGCAGGTTGTGTTTTCCTTCTGATGCCCTTTGATGTATTTTGGTGGTCTTTTCGCGTTAGTGTCTGAGTTTCTTTTGCTCATTTTTGGCCCTTATGTGCACCCTTTTGTCTGTATGTGTATCGGTTAGGATCCCTGCGTTAGCTTTACATTTTTACTCTTGCTTTGCATCAGTCTCACAAATAGCAAAAACTGTTTTCAGTTATTTTCCCTGTACTTTTCCCCAACAAATTATAAAACACCGACAGCTTTCCCAGCTTCCTTAATGTTTTTGCTGCACAGCTTTTTTAAAGATCTTTTTCTAGTTTACATTCCTAACTGCATTTGTCTATGTGTTTGTCCTACTTGGCCTCTGGTAACCTCTTTCATTTGTTTCCCATACTTTGCCTTGTACCCAAAATATTTAAAAGTTCAATTTTGTTTTCCCACATTTTAAATTTGAATCAACTTCCCATAGTGTGAGTCATAGGATCTTTCATTTAACTAAGATAACACCTATTGATAAGAATATGCAGCTGAACTTGGTACATAACCTGCTGAAAGAAGGGCAAAATGTGGCTTTAGCCCCATCAAGCCGGGGTAAGCACGCTTTAGATGAAGAAAATATTAGTGGGAGGTTATCGATATAGCTGGCATTAACAGGACGGATTTCCTTGCATGATGGTGGAATAGTCAATAGCACAAGTAATGACACACCTTCTATGTGTGGGAACACATCAATTAATGAGGCACTTGCCCCCATACACGCTATGTTAAAAACTGTAATGATCTTATGTACAGACATTTTAAAAGAGCATAAGGATAGTCAAGGCAAGCTAACTGCAATGGAGATAGCGCTGGCTCACCGCCAACCCACATTTCTCAATCACGATGGAAAACGGACTACAGGTTGATGAACCTAATGGAAATCCGGTTGAACCTGAATTAAGAGAGAGGACAGAACAGCAAATGGTGGGGGTCAGTCCAGGGAAGATGGCAAATCTATTATCATTGTCGCCACAAACCCCAATGAGCAGGAAAATGGCGCTGATGAATTAAGCAATCCAGAAAATCCCAATAGGGGTGCGGCTAAGAATGTGTCGCTTGCCTCCCTGGATACTACAGGTTTAAATAAGAGCACACTGAAATATTCTGAAAGCAATGGAAGATATCTGTATTCTAATTTTGGGGCGCAACTGCTTGCTATTTCTGAAAGAAACTCACAAAGTAATGATAACATGACAACAATTCTGGATATATTTGCTACTGCTGAAAGCCCATGTCTGAATAGGACAGAAGTTCTGATATTATTGCCTCTGCCGCTGCAGTTAAGAGCAATCTCCAATACAGATTGTAGCTGGGTCGCTCTCCCCGAGCCGGTTAATGAACTGAATTGGGCTAGTCTGCATTTTCATAATTCACACATAGTTGATTTTTATAATGTCTTATAATGTCTTATGCAACTGTTTTTCTGAAAAGGTGGCATGGATTCCACATATACCAGAATTGGGGCAATATTGAATCCAAGGATCTGATCCATGGTCCCTGATCGGCTGGAACACTCGCGGCCACAAGCATTATACGGATAATGGTTGTAGTGCTGACATTTTAAGAGGTGTTGATATGTTTCACAGTTCGGGGAAATCTACAAAGATTGGAAGGTTCCCATGAGTTAAACACTAAAGGTAGCAGAGTTATGTGGTTAGAACAAAGAATCAGCAAATTAAATGATAGATTGTACAATGACCAAATAATAAGAGAAGAGTGTGCGAACAAGGGTGCAGCTGGAATCATCAGCACACATTCTGTGCTTGCGTATCAGTGTGGTACTGCCAAATATAACAATTTGGATTGCCATAAAAATTGTCAGCCATGTGACTATGGCATAGCAGATAAAGAAAAGGGGTTTACAGCATAGTAAACAGGCTATTAAGAGATTAATTATGAGAGGTCAGCTAACTGCACAAATTGGGGATAAAAAGATGGGAGCGTTTCATAACACAAGTCCATAAACTTTCTTCAAATACAGCTAAATGTTTGACCCTCTACTCTGTTATTCAGAAACCCAATAGTAAAGCTCTCTGGCAGATGTTTAGAACTCATTTGAAGGGTAACATCAGAAGTGAGATTAATCCAGTAAATCAAGAAGAGTGGGCTCAGTGGGCTCATCATATAGGGAAGTTATATGACAAATCAATGAGCGGAGAGGTGGCAAACATCCTACAGAGGCATCAAGGGCAATGGTTTGGATGCATTATGATGGAAGAGGAGATCTTGGAAAAAATACATAAACGTAATCCGGCACATGCTCGTGGCCCCGATGGCCTTTCGAATATGGTAATGAGGAGAGAACCGGAGTTATGGTCAAGCATATTAAAGAGATTAAAGTGATTATCATTATTATTATTTATTATTGAAATAGTTGGCAATTTCAACCTTTCAATACATCACAATAAGCAATATAACAATAACAGTTTCATACATTCACTGTGCAGAAATCCTAGAAGACAATTCAAATTTAAAACAAAAAAAAGAAGGAAAAGGAAAATCTAGGAAAAAGAAGTCCGTTAATAAAATTGTTAATTCATTGATTCGTTCAGAATTGCAAACTGGTATGTAGAGCAAATGACTCCAAAAATGTGACTGTGGCCACCATAACAGGTATGTGGTTAGCAATGAAAATCATAGCCCACAAGATGACAGAGGTTACAAGTCTGTAATCCATGAATGAATGTTGTAAAAACAGTTTTCTTCAAGATAGCAAGGCTGGGCAAAGTATCAGAAGATGTTTCAATGTTTCAAGTTCGAGAGAGTTATTGCAAAATCGACACACCCTGTGCGCCTATATTACATTCAGTCTACTCCCCAAAACGTCTCTCGCGGGCCTGAGGTTCAATCAAAAGCGCAATAACATGTTCCTGTAATAAGGTGCTGCAAATTTGGTTAAATACAACTCAGGTTCATTAAAACGCTTCATTCTAAAATCTTCATTGTTAAAAGGCTGATATTGCATGCATTGCTCTCGTACCATCCGCCAATCATAGAGCCATAACTATTTTTTAGCTTGATCTGGATTAGTTATTAACAGATCTGTAGAAATATCAGTTGCATTCATTGCACCAATAATCTGTTTCTTCCAAGATAGCATTGAGTTATCAGCAGTAGAGTTCAGAAGAAGAGCTATAGATGAAAGCAAGGAGCCTGAGACAGGAGTCATAATACATTTTCTATATAGGGTAATCATTTTCCATATACATATAATGTCAAGTGACAATAAACCCAATTCATGTCGCACAATAGTCATTGGTTGGATGGATGGTAGAGGGAGTACCTTCTTTCAGAACCGGCCCTTGTTTCTGCACCATAGGTGACAATAGGAACTCATTTTTATTTGTAATATATTAAAAGAGGCTCATTTGTGAATGTACCCTATCTTTGTGAATTACATAGGCTTGCATAGGCTTGTGAGACCACTGCCTGTGCTTTTCTCTCTAACTCCATATGATAGGGCAAATCAGAAGAGTGATTATTAGTGTTCAGCTCAAGGTAATATTCATTCACTATTTCAAGACAAGTGTTATAACGGGACCAATTATAAGACCATTTCTTTACATGCTGCCTGGAAGTACAAATCAGGATCTTAGTTTTGCCCAAATGTATAGTCAGCTGATTTTTATTGACATAAGACTCTAAAGCCAGCAACAAATTCTGTAAGCCTTTCAGAGTTTTAGAGAGAAGGACAAGGTTGTCGGCATACAGAAGCCACAGCAAAACACAAGGGCCAAGCTTTGGTGAGTCAAAGATTACATTACGAAAATGTTGGCCAATGTCCGCTATATAAATATTGAAAAGTACAGCCCTGTTTAAGGCCTCTATACGTAGCAATAGGTTCTGTTACTCTCCCATTTAGCGATAAGCGAACTTGAATGAAGGTGTTTGTATAAAACTGTGTAACACGTGCTTGTATATAAGGTGGGCAGGCAGCCTCTTACATTATAGCAAATAAACGTTCTCTCTACACAGAATCAAATGCAGTTTTGAAATTTACAAATGCCATGAATACAGGCTGTTTTGTTTGCTGAGCATGAGTTTTAATTAAGGATAGTGCTAGTAGATTTATCGATGTGCTCAAGCTACAAGGAAAACCTGTCTGAAAACAATCCACCAACGCTTTTGATTTCACCCATACCAAAAAATCTCTCAACACTAGCCATGCAAAAATATTTCCTGGAATGTCTAAAAGTGCAATTGGTCCATAGTTTTCTGGTCTCTCGCAATTACTTTTTTTGATAATCAGAATTGATTTCTGCCATGTCGGTGGGATCTGTTTTTCACTCAACACGTGGGAAAAAAATTGTGAATGGTACTGAGGCCCATGCTTCCGGATTAGCTCTCAACATAACGTTGGAGGGGCCATCCAGGCCCGGTACTCTGGAAGTACTGAGTTTGGATATTTTATATAGGATATCATCCCTGTCAAACAGCAGTGTATCATTTGTGTTTGAAGTAACCATAACCCTAGTCTGAGATGTTTTCTGCTGACCACATAGTTGCTGAAAGTATTGAACCCACTCCTGTTCCTGTACTGAGTTGATCGGAAAAGGGGTCTGCATTAGATGGTTTGCACCATTGAAAGAAGCCCAAAATTGGGCACTATTGTTTGACGCTATATCCGCCAACATCGATTCTCCATCTCTTTGAATAATGCCGGCTTGTTGGAATTCAGCCAATTTTTAAAGAGATTATTCCAACAGATCCTGAGGAGTGGTGCAATTCCGAAATTTTGGAGTGAATCCATCTTGATTTCAGTATATAAGAAGGGTGCCAGGGATAATCCAACAAACTATATACTGCTTGCTATGTTGAACGCCTCTTCCGTACTATTCTGTAATTTCCTCCTCAAAGAGATGTGGAAGTGGGTAAATGACTTGCATCTCCTCTGCAAACAACAGACTGGATTTAGAAAAAATATGGGGACCACCCACAGTATCTGGGTTGCAAGGAAGTTAATACGGAATCATTATAATGCCAAGAATCCACTCTACTTGGAATTTATAGATTTCTCAAATGCCTTTCACAGAGTTAATAACAAGAGGCTCAGGGCAAAATTGTACAGCTGGGACATAGATCTCTCCGTATTCACTTCATAAAACAATTTTATGAAAATATGTCTGTAAGGGTGTGATTAGATTGGCAGGGAAGAATTAGTGGGTGAATATCTAGTCAATATGGCTGAAACAGGGCTGCGCTATGGCCCCGCTTTTATTTAATTTGTATATGGCTGATATGGATTTGGCATTGGTAGGCTGTAACAACTACCCTCCCAGATTGGCTGGCAACTCTGTTCTAAGACCGTGCTATGCAGATGACATCCTGATTCTCGAAAGGACACCTATTGGTCTTCAGCGCAGCCTGATTGGCCTATCTGAAATTTCCAGAGAGAACAATCTAAAAATCAATAGTTCGAAAATGAAAATAATGACAATTGGAAGATGACGACCTCATGGTGGTTTTGTCAGGAAAATAGACGGAGAGCATATAGAGGACGTTGAGACTTATGTGTATCTAGGCACTCTCCTCTACGGAATCTGGGATTCAACTGTAGAGGTATGTAACCCCCAAAGCCTTAAGCATATTTGGCCTTATTAAATCATCTGTGCAATCAAGAGGTGGATACTCGCTGGAAGGTATGATCGATATATATAAAATTAGCTTGGTCCCACTGATTATATATGTCCTAGAGGCATGTTTGACTAAACATTTACAATGGTTAAAAAATCTAGTGAGCAAATTATGGCGTCAAAGCTTGGGCTTACCTAGATCACTTCCAGTTGAGGCAATACACCTGGAATGGTCCTGACATCTTTAGCCACGCTATTTAGGGTAAGAAGATCATTACTTCTCCAGAAAATGCTTGCAGATAAAGGAGAGACTATACTCAGCTGTTGTAAAAAGCAGAATGATGCCACAATGCAGGATACATACTCAATGAGTTTGATAAAAGAATCTTGTTTGACATTTCGGGAAAAAGGCTTATTGATAAGACATACTGTAAAGTTCACAGTTAAATATCATGGTCAGGAGCCAGCAGTATATTCTTAGGTATTTTATTGGTTAAGAATATAGTATTAAATCAGTTCAAGTTTGAGAGGTAAAGCATCCACCAGCCCCGGTGGCGAGCTGGCCCCAACTGTCACCCTTCAATACATAGAATGTAGAATGACAGTAAACATTCCAAGTGATGACATGCTACATACACACACACTCTGCTAAGCCAAGCCAGATCTCTACACATACAGATGGGACAGGTCAACAGACATCAAGTATCTTCATGATAAATTCGCATTGAATATTCTAGACAGGCATTTTCTTATTTAAACCAGCAGAATGTGCAGCTGTTTCATCATATAATGACTCACCTGACATATGAGGCTGTACAAACAATAGAATGAGAGTAATTGACAATATGAAAACATGGTGACGTTTTGAAACATGAAGGCAGAGCCACTAGACTTTGTTGGTTCTGCTGTCAACTAATAGTATTTGTCTTCTTGCCATTTTATTAATCTTCCACATATCTACTTTTTTTTACATCTCTGAAGTAACTTCATGTGATCCCACTAGAGTCGTCTTTTATTTTTTTTTAAAAACATGTTTATTAAGTGTATTTGGTTAACTTAAACTTGTACACGGCCCTTATAAAACAATACATACAATACATAAAATTAGTACATAAGGGGTGAATATTTTATCAGATTCACTTTTACAAAAAATCACATCAATTATTTCATCCCATTCAGAGATTCTATTTAAAACACATTTTCAATTTTAAAAGGTACAATTATCCACAACCTACATTGTCAGGCCAGAATAATTGTCTTAAATAAATAAACAACTTATTCTTGTATAACATGAGAAAAGACTTTCCAAGTACCATTTGATTCACGATTGATCAGGGGCTGAAGCATTTTATAACGCTCCTACGGTTTAACCTGCTACTCTCTTGCATGATAACTGGGACATGGGGGGCCTTACGCGTGGAGATCATTGGAATATACCAGACACCTCCTGACACAGTGCCCGGAGCTTAATGCAAACATATGTGACTCATTATAAAGGATTTCTAACCCATATTGAGGATGTAGAAGAAGACCGGTGTTGGTGCACACTTGTTGGGGCGCACCCAAGGATTATAACCAATGCAGCTTATTCCCTATGGAAGGACATAAATGGTACTTGGAAAGTCTTTTCTCATGTTATACAGGAGTATTCTGTTTATTTATAGAAGACAATTATTATGGCCTGAAAATGTAGGTTGTGGATAATTGTACCTTTTAATATTGAAAATGTGTTTTAAATAGAATCTCTGAATGGGATGAAATAATTGATGTGATTTTTTGTCAAAGTGAATCTGATCAAACATTCACCCTTTATGTACTATTTTTATGTATTGTATGTATTGTTTTATAAGGGCCGTGTAAAGGTTTAAGTTAACCAAATACACGTAATACACATGTGTTTTTAAAAAAAAATAAAAGTCATTTGGCTCTAGTGGGATCACATGAAGTTACTTCAGAGATGTAAAAAAAAGTAGATATGTGGAAGATTAATACAATAACAAGAAGACAAATACTATTTTAGTTGACAGCAGAACCAACAAAGTCTAGTGGCTCTGCCTTCATGTTTCAAAACTTCACCATGTTGTCATATTGTCAATGACTCTCATTCTTTTGTTTGTACAGCCTCATATGTCAGGTGAGTCATTATATGATGAAACAGCTGCACATTCCCAGATGCTGCCAAGTGTTAGTTCCGATGTGTGGTTTCTTCAGCCTTATGCTGTTATAGCCTTCGATGCCAGTCATAATATGTAAAGTACAGCCTCACATATCCAGGTGATTCCATGTTATGCCAATTGCAGTCTACAATACCCCAGTGCTGACACTTTGTTCAAAATATGCCTGGCATAGTCACAATATGCCAGGTACAGAGTCACAGGCACAGTTGCTGCCATAATATACCAAGAGAAACCTCCAATTCCTCAGATATACCATCTACTGCTGGTTAATGCTTCATATGCCCAGGAAAGTCAATATATGTAATGGGCAGCATCACATGTACAATGAGTCCTTTATATACATGGCATTAATGACCCTGTGTCCAATTGCAGCAATCGCGCCAAACCGAGGAGCCTAAAGTGCCCCAATAATGTTATCCAATGGCAATGTCTCAAATGCAAGCAGAGTCACCAAAGGTCAAATGCAGCCTCACATATGCGGATCGTGCCCCACATTGACGGCTCCAACACACTCATCCACTTGCCGTATCGGAGCCCACCTTAATCTTTTTTTCAGCACTGACCGTATGATCAACAGGGCAGAGCCAGGGGTACCAATGGATTCACCACAGGTACTACTTGGTACCCCAGGCTACACACAAATGAGGTCAATGACACTACCACAGAAGGAGGAGGAGGAATAGGCAGAGGAGGAGATGGAATAGGCAGGACCGTAAAGGGGGCCATGCTGGCACAGGAGCCCCTTCATCGAAAGGCAGATAAAGGAGCTGGAGGGGTGTCCTCAGACAGTGAGCATATCGCTACTATCCTGGGATTGCTAGAGTTCATGGTTGCAGGGGATACACTACAGGACTTGCTATACAATGGCTCTGAGTGCTTCGACCTGGAGATAGAGAGAAGGTGCTTGAAATTTGGCACTGGGTGTACATCAGAGATGTTGGGCAATCTTGAGACAGATGAGGAAGCGGAGCCCGTGCCCCTGTGACTGTGTGGAAACAGGTGGAAGACACA
This sequence comes from Ambystoma mexicanum, assembly GCF_040938575.1. Lineage (NCBI taxonomy): Eukaryota > Metazoa > Chordata > Amphibia > Caudata > Ambystomatidae > Ambystoma > Ambystoma mexicanum. The sequence goes on from NC_090922.1 coordinate 351,435,485, forward strand.
GAGGTGATATACCAGCAAATTACTCAGGAGGACGACAGCGCTGTGGTTGCTGCACCTGTGCCTGTCCTCTTAGAGGATACAGGGCAGACACAGGCATCCCTTGCCAAATTTCAGGCAGGCCAGGGGACATCCCCCCTACCCACGACAGTACCCACCTTGTTGCGGGAGTGTTTTTCCCTGCCAGACAGAAACACTTGCATTGTGAAACGCAACCTATGTAAGAAGCTAGTCAAGTGGTGCAAGAAAGGATGTACATTTGAACGCATGGCAATGTAAAGTTGCATTCGACCATGGCATGGTCCAGACAACATAAGGCACATGCCAGCTTCAACTGACTCCTCTTCCACAGCAGCATCCAGCAATTAAAATGGTAATGAGGGCATGTCCGCTGGTTTATTTCAGGGGGAACACCGGCTTGCCACTGAGCACACAGCAAAAGCCACCCTGAGCACCCCCATCCTCTTAGACCGCCCAGACAGCTGTGCCCTCCAGGCATACTGTGCCACTGACACCATCCTTCAGCAGGGCTATGTTGTTGCCACCACCATCCTCTCCACCACAGGAGGGTGTGTTAGTGGTGGAAGGATCATTGTGGCTAAGGTGTTGTATTGTTTAAGTTTTATAACACGCTGCATTGCGAGCAAGCCACGTCAAAGTGCAAGCGGTGAGAGGGGCGAGCGGGAAGGGGCAGCGGGTGAAAAGGGATACATTACAGCAATAGTGACCCAATTAGAAGGTTTCTTCAGGGATATTATACACAACACAAGGAAAAACAGGGGGCCCCCAGGGTGGAATTTTCGGAGCAAAGACAGGGAGATTCAGTTCAATCCAGGGTACACAGTTTTGTCCGAGCAACTACACTTTGAGGTCTCTTTTGTAGTTTTTGTGGTTCTGTTACTGTCTAATCTGCAAGGATTATTGTGCCACTAGAGATCAGAGGTTATGGCAGAGAGTTTATTGTGTTCAGTGAGAGTTTTCTTGTAATTTGAGCTATTGAGTAGCATTTTGTTACAGGACCTCAGTGACCTTTTTGAAGTGTAGAGTTTGGATCAACGATTCCGATACCCTGGGCCCATCCTATGTAGGAACTTGTGGGTCAGGTAAGGGATCTTGTAGACAAATCCTTGGCCAACCAAGAGCCAACCGAATGATGTGGTGCTCTGTGAAATTTGGTCTGATTTCTTTCACTTTGCAGATCAGTCTGGCTTGTTGATTCTGGATTAGTTGATTCTTCATGATCAGGAATTTTGGGAAGTTGGTGAGAATACTTTTGCAATAATCTTAGGGGGGTAAAATAAGATCTAAATGAACAAGGAGACGAGATTCAAGGTAAAGCAAAGATAGAGACTGGAGGGAGGAAGAGATACGGGAGTGTAGGGGGATGAAAGAGTGTGCAGATTACAGAGTTGAAGATAGAGTGAAGGGGAGCAAGCTGATAAACAGGGAGACCCGTGAATAAGGCAGGCCAATAATGGAAACAGGAATAGATAAAAGCAGAGATCAAGCGTTAGGTGGTATTGAAGGAATGAAAAGAACAGAGTTTATAAGTGTTAAACAAATGGAAACAACAGGAATGAGAAACATTAGTGATGTGTAAGGAAAAGGAGAGCGAGGGGACAAAGAGTACGCTAAGAATAAACGCAGAAGAGGAAAAAGAAAGGAGCAAGAGATGAAAGGAGAGGGAAGGGTGAATGGGGAATAGTTGAAGGGGGAAAGAAGAGAAATTCTATTTTAGAGGCACTGAGATGTAGAACGCTAGAATGCACCCAGGGCTGGATTTCCAGCAAGAAAGCAAAGGAGTCAGAAAATGTAGAAAAGGAAAGGAAGAGTTGAGCATTGTCCACATGAACAATGAAAAGAAGAATCAAAGAATGCTATGACAGGGGAAAGGGGAGAGGTGTAGAGAGTTAACAAGAGGGAACCAAGGACGGATCCTTGAATCAACCCGAAGTGGAGAGGCAGTAAGGGAGAATGATTATCAGACCAGGAAGCAGAAAAGGAATTATTAGGTGGATAGGAACAAAACCAGTATCAGAAAAGCCCATGGTCTAGTATGTTAAGAAGTGTCGGCTGATCAACAGCATGATAAAGAATTACCAATGTGGATTTAAGCAGTTGTGGTTGAGTGGTAGAGACAAAGACCTGATTGGTGTAGGGGAAGAAGAGATTAGTAAACATGGTAGGTGGAAACTGGGGAGTAGATAATGTGCTGAAGGATTTTAGATAGGAAAGGAAGAAGAGAAATAGGATGGAAACTGGAGAGGCATGAAGGGTACAAAGACTTTTTTTTAAGAATTGGAAGAACTTATTTTATTTACTGGATATTTGTTATGTGCCTATTAATGCGCCTATACAACAAACAGTGTTTCAAGGCGTCACAAGACAAAAAAGGGGGGAAAAGGTAGAAAGATAACAACAACGGTCCTACTAGGCCTTGTGACATTCAGATTGTGCAAGTGCAGTAAAAAGAAGTGTGAGGTAGAGGGAGGACGGAGTGCTGGTTTGAGTGACTTGCAAAGTGCTAGGGAGGGAAGGGGAGTGCAGGGCAAGAGGAGAGAGTGAAGTGCAAGCAGGCGGTGGAGGAGTGGAGGAGTGCCACAGGGGCTAGGCCAGTGCTAGGGGAGCCCAAGTGGGCAAGTGTCAGGGATTGCATGGGGTGCAGGGGTTGAGGGTCCACATGCTAAGTGCGAGGAAGGGGGTGGACTGGGCGGGGGGCTTGGTGCCCTGTAGAACTCAAAGGGAAACCAGGCAGCCAATTACTGTAGCAGATGAGGGCATTAACAGAGGAGGGGGAGAGGGAAGGAAGAAAAGAACAGGAGAGAGAGGAGTCAAAGATGACGCCAAGGTTTTTGCCTCACAAGAGGGTGAGGGGTGACCCATAGAGGGCAGCCAGTGGGTAGGAGGGAAAGAGGGAGCTGGGGTCCCAATGAGAAGGATCTCAGTCTTACTGGCATTAAGGCAGAGATCATTGGCAGCACACCATAACTGAATAGCAGTCAGACAGTCAGGAATGAGAGAGGAGGAAGCAGAGGCAGTGGAGGAAAGCTTTAAGGAGAGCTGCATGTCATCTGCATTACACTGGGTGTGAGGAGAGTAGGAGGAGATCAGGTGGGCCAGAGGGGCAAGGTAGAGCTACAGCAAGAGGATGGGCTTGAGGGATGCCGCAGGTGGAGAGTATGATGGGGGGACAAAAGGGCCTAATTGAACCTGCGAAGTTCAGTAAGAGGGGAATGAGGTCAACAAGGTCAGTGCCAGGCCTGTGATGCCAAGGGTGTCACAGAGCCAATTTATCAGGGCGGCATGATTGACCATGCCAAAGGCAAAGGAAAGATCCAGAAGGATAAGAACAGATGGAGAGTTGGAATAGAGATTTGAGAGCAGGTTAGCACGGGTGTTCAGTATAGCAGTTTCCGTGCCTCTGCCTGCTCTAATGCCATACCTGTGGTCATGGAGACAACCAACAGATTCAGTTGGGAGATGAGCAGCTTCTCCAGGGGTTTGCCCAGGAAGGAGGTAATGGAGATAGGGCGGTAGTTAGCCAGGCAGGAGGGGTCAGCGGAGGGCTTTATGTTAGGGTTCACAAGGGTATGCTTGACGGGTAGCCGGAAGGAGCCAGTGGCAAAGGAGTGATTGCAGAAATCGGCTAAGTCTGGCACAATGGAGGCTGTGTTGTCCTTCATAGTTCTGGAGGAGCAAGGTAGCCACTGTGTGGATTAGACCTGCATAGAGAGGACTTGTCTAGAGACCTATGGGCAAGAAAGAGGAGAGTAGGAGGGAAAGGGAGAGGGGGGGCAAGGGAGGCCTGACAGCTGGGGAGGGAGGAGTGAGGGGTTTTGAGGAGAGTGAGAACAGGATGTCCTGAGTTTTGGTTAAGAAGTGGGAGGCAAGTGAAGTACAGAGGGTCAGGGATGGCAGGGGAGAAGTGGAGACTGCAGTAGGATTGGAGAGTTCCTTGCAGATTTTAAACAGTTTGCCTGTGTTGTTAGTGGCCCCAGAGATGGGGGCTTGGATATGGGTCCTCTTCCTCAAGTGGATGGAGAGTCTGCATTGCCTTTTGAGTAGGCGGCAAGCCAGTCTGTCAGAGGCTGTACCTGAAGCCTGCCACTTCCGCTCAGCAACTCTACACTTGCATTTCAGAGAGGCTAGGTCAGAGTCATACCAGGTGTTTCACTTAGTGGCAGGCTTCATGCAGATCCTCATGACGGGGGCAAGGATGTCCAGGGTGTTGGTGATAGAGAGGTGAAGAATAACAAGGGCATAGTCAGTGTGGGAGTACATGGCTGGAGTGGCAGGAGGAATGAAAGTGGCGGCAAAAGCAGCAACTAACACTTGCTTCATCGGTCAAATGATGGAGGAGACTGGCAGTGCAGGCAGAGGTTTAGCCGGGAGACCTGAGAGATCCACGTCAGAGGACAGGAGAGCATGGTCAGACCAGGAGATGGGTGATGAGGTTGGAGATGGGGATATCTGCTGAGACGAGAGCATCCAAGGTGTGTCCAGCTGAGTGTGTTGGACCAGAGGGAAGAATGGTGAGGGAAAGAAAGTCACAGAGGCTGCAGAAGAGTTCAGTTGTCAAATGAGGAGAGTCAAGGTGAATATTGAAGTCTCAGAAGAGGGGAAGCTTGGAGGTGGAGGTAAGAAGAGAAGAGGTAAGGTCAGACCACTCCGGTAGGAAGAGGGAGACCGGACCAGGGGTCCTGTAGATGGTGGTGAGAGTCAACGAAAGGGTTGGAGAGACACCAGGCTTGCAGACAAGGCATTTGAAGGAAGAGTAGTATCAGGAACCCATTCAGGGAAGATCAAGGCCACTGTGCCTCAAGACCAACGAGCCGAGGGTTAGAGAGGAGTGTGTCAAAAGCAGTGACAGAGCTGGCAGTGAACCATGTCTCAGTGAGTGTGAGAACATCAAGGTCAAAGTCTTCAAGAAGGAGACAGATATCAGAGGAGTGTTTAACAGCAGAGCGAGAGTTGAGGGCAGTTAGGTGAAGCTGGTTGCCACCTTTAAATGTCTTCTGAGGAGGTGTACAAGGGTGTGGTACACCCGTTGGTGGTGGGGAAGGGGCAAGAGGGATGGCAGACGGAGGAGTGGCAGGGGAGAGGAGGAAATTGATGAGAGATGGAAGATGCCTATCAAGAAGGAGGAGGTTGGGCTGAGAGCCCTGCGCCATGACAGTGCCCTTCTGATAGACATTAATGATGCACCTAGAGGATGGAAAGCATGCCAAGAGTACTTCCCGTGTGGTTCCACCATTAATGAAGTGACGAAGAGAAAGGGGAGATGACTGAGACCATGTGGAGAGTCTATAAGTCCGGAGAGGGAGCGACAAAGAGGATGTCAGTGAATGTCTGCCTGGAAGAAGCAGTCACGTAGGTGTCAGCGAATGGGCAGGCTTCGTTTGGAGACCAGGATATGCCTTTTGAACGTTTTCCTTCCAGGCTTTGAAAGAGAGGTAGGATAGGTGGTAGAGTAGCAGTTTGAGTAAATAGGAGAGATGGAGAGCACCATGGAAGCGGAGAGCAGAGAGACAGAAAGGGGGAGAGATAGAGATGGAGAACTGCACAAACTCCCCATGCAGCCAAGCCGCAAGACAGATGCATACGGGTCAGGTGCACAAGACTTCCCAGCTCATCAAAGCAGGTGTTGCACTGTTCCAGCAGTGAGAGGGCAGTGGAAGCCCCAGGGCCAAGCATGAGGGTGGAAGGATTCATGGTGGCTCTTGATGGTGAGGGAGATGCCAGGTGTTTGGAAGTCAGGGGCTGCAGGGACTTCAGGCTGATCCAGGCAACCTTCAAGGTCAAGTCTCTGCCACAACAAGCCGTGGGTCTTGCAATCAGGTCTGCAGATAATGTTCAACACCTATGCTTCTTCCTTTAGGTTGTGGTTCCACCATGAAATGCCTATCTTTCTCATTAGCAGGCCCAACTGAAAGTACAGTCATGATAACTGGATTCCGCTGTGAAACTATGAATGGTTTCTTGTCTATGAGCATCCTGATGGTCAATGGGGTAGGATTCACAATCATCCTTAAGGCTGAGCGTAACTATTGATGGTATAACTGCATGGTATTCGTTGTTTGTGGACAGGCAGGTCTCGGAATTCTGCTGCAGTGAAGGAAGTGGTGGGCTGCTGCGTGGCCCTTTATCTCAGGTGCGTAGAAAATGGCAGATCTACTCCACACTGGATAAAGCACACTCTGTTCCTCCCTCAGCGTAACCGTTATGTAGGAGCTTCGCAGGCGTAGGGTTTCGGGCAGCGGCACATACCTTTTCCCAGTGAGCAATGGTCCTGCATCACCCGGGTGTTTTGCAAGCCCCAAAAGGCTAGCCAACGAAGCATGCTTGAAATCAGTTGCAGAGCATGATGTTGAAAAAGGTGAATAGAAGAGAACAGCTAGAGATGAGCAAGTAAGAAAAGGGATCTAGAAAGGAAGCAGTAGGGCAAGAAAAAGAGTGGTGTTGGAACAAGATAAAAGAGAGGAGGAGAGAGAATGAGGTGGAGTAGGAGAAAAAGATGAAGGTAACATGGAGGAGTTAGAAGAAGAGGAAAGAGAGGAACACAATTGAAGAACTTTATTAGAAAATAAATAAATGTGCATTTCAGAAGACGTGGGAGAGAAAAAAACAGGCAGGATCACAGGTAGGGGGAGACAGCAAACAACTGAAAATTTGAAATAGTCGATGGGGTGAGGAGAATAAGAAGCAATAAGATTAAAAAAGTATTTTTTTGCAGCAAAGAACGTGGAATCATAGGAAGAGTTTAACAAGGAAAGTAGAGTAAAGGCTACAGGGGGCAAGATATTTTTCCACCATCGTTCAGCATGGCAGAGAGAAGAGCCTATGGATTAAGAAAGGATGTAAGCCAAGGTTGAGAAGGTGTATGGAAGGAGAAAAAAGAATGGGCAGAGGGAAGGGAGTCGAGGGTGGAGGAGAGGGTAGAGTTGAGTATTGGTAGAGCAGAATCAGTCGGAAGGGTTCATTTTAGAAAGAAGGGGGTAAGGAATGGGATAGAGGCAAGGCAAAGGGAGATGTGTGGAAGGATGCATGAGTTTGGTTAGTATACATAGAAGAATGAAATGAATTAATGGGGAAAGAGAGAAAGAGGAGGGAACTAGGAAAAAAGAAAGTAGCAAATGAATGACATACAAGGGAGTAGCGACAACTGAGGATGAGGAAGGAGAAGTGAAGATAAGGTCTAAGAAGAACTCAGAGTTGTGGGAAGGTGGGGTATGTTACTGAGTAAGATGATAGGAATCAGAAATCAAACGAAAATGAGAAATTGCAGGAGTTGTAAAAAAGATTATTTAAATCCTCCAGGAGCAAGACACAGGAAGACAGAGGGAGCATGGAAAAAAGAAAGGAATCAAGAGCAAAGTGGACCAGGTGGATGATAGATAACCAGAAAGGTTATATAGTACAGTTTTGAAATGGAAGTAAAGTGGTATTCAAAGCAGGGAAAGGAAGGAAGCGTGAAGAGAGTGGCGATGGAGTGAAGAAAGAGTGAAAGAGAACTGCAATACCACCACGAATGCCCACGAGATGAGGAGAGTGAGGACATTTAGTATCAGAGAAAAAACGAGGCAGTACTAGCACTATCCGATGGGGTAATACAGGTTTTGGTGAGACATTGATGCGAAAACATATTTTCTAAAAGTTCATGTGATTTATGACAGACAAGACAGCCATAAGCAGACCAATAGAAATGGAATGAGGAAAAGAGGAAGTAGGGATAGAGATTAGATTGTTAGGGTTGTGAATGCACTGGGAGTAGCAGGCAGTAGGAGAATGATGAGTCAATTGAGACTGCATGAGAGCTGCCGTGTAGGGACAGCAAAGAGATGCACAACGCTGTTACATTGCTGATCAAAGCAGCCTCAAACATGAGCTAACAGGAAATTACATTAATCGTAGGAGCTGCCACTCTTTAGAGAGGATCCCCAGGCCTAGGATGCCCCGGAGAGCTCCGAAAAACAGAGTGCTGGTGGTGATGTTGTAAGAGGTCACGTCACCAGATAAGAAAGCAGGGTGGGAGGGGCCACAGGGCAGTCAGGTGAGGCAGGCGCCCACCTGCAACAACAGTAGCAGTACAGATGGTGCCTCAGTTCTGATGGAGGAGATGGTTTGTCCTCAGCAGTGCTGCTGCCCTGAGAGCAGTCCTGCAGGAGGATATGGAGAAGCAAATGCTCCAGTACCATCATAACCTCATGTAAGTGACTGCTAAATATGCTAGGACAATGGCAGACATGGGGGAGTGGTTGCTATCAACCTCAAAGTGATAGTCCGAATATATTTGGGAAGTGGTTCTCGGCTGTGGACATGTGATGTCAATCATGTGAGAGGGTCACAATCAGTTGCAGAAGGTATTGATTTTGGGCACAACATCAACAATACTCAACACTGGAAGTTGCACAACTGTCTGCAGAGTTGAAAAAAACGAGTTAATCTGGTACACATTTCACAGCCTACTTTTGTTTGCCTATGTTAGCACAAGGTTGTGATACTGTTATAATATATAATGATTGCAGAAAACCAATTAATGCAATCATAGCTATTCTTATATATTTGCAGTTTTGTATCCACAGCATGCAACACACTGCGAGCTAAAAATGCGTGTCTTGCATTATTCTTCTGTCGAGGATTAAAGAAAACAAAACATGTATAAGAAATAGTGGAAACTTTTGATGTATACCTCAAGCCATGAAATCTTTTGTTGATATGATCTGGTCTGAATAAACAAGTAGCCAACAGTATGACACTCTGAAGAGAATGTGAGGTGATAGTTAAACGTAAGACTGATTATACATCACACAGTGTAAATATCTGAACTGGCTGTCTTGTCACTGATGGGGCTTATGGCATGCGTTCTGAAGCAACTGTTCAGATGGTCGCAATTTCTAAAGTCTACAATAAAGCAATGAAAATGCACCACATCAAATTATTACAGTTGAAAGCCGCTGGAAGTGAAACCGGATAACATTTCCTGGGAGTATAGGTTTGATCCATGTTGTGTGATAACAAGCTTGGAAGACTTCCCACGTAAGGATGACATGCGCTTCAGTGCTAGGCAAACTTGGCTGAACGTGCTTCTGTCTTTCGTGAATCGGGGAGTGGATTAGCTGAGAAATTCTCTTCTTTGCAGATCTCCCCAAGAAGAAGAAACCAGAAAAAGGCCACAGGCACTGCCTGGCATGTTGGAAGGTGCTCCTCTGTGCATTACTGTGGTTGTAAAATAGAACAGTAGTACAGATATTAATGGCATCTCATACTATTACAGTAAGTCACAATTGCAGTGAGGCACTAGAACTATGCCACAGCAGCACGTGCTGTGGTGCTACAGCCCATTTGAATGAATAGAGATAGTGTTGCATGGTAAAGCACCAAAAAAGATGCAGCACCCCACTTGGTTCCAACCTTTCGTAAGCATGAACATTTCAGGCACTGAGAACAGATGGTAAGAGGTTGTTCTTATGCATGAAGAAATTCCACATTTTGGATTTCTTTGGTAGGTTAGATGTTGCTTACACAGCACATCTAGCTGATACATGCTGATGTTTTGTACTTGTAGAGCAAACACGATGTATTTGAAAGACCTTGTTCAATGGTGCAAGTGTAGCTTTGCCTTTCCCTCCTGTGACTGTTATTGTGATATATGCTCCTCCTTCTGCTCTGCGGTATCACTGGTTTACAGAATCATGTATTAATATGGACTTGAATATCTCATAACCTTCATCTTGCTCATCCTTATCATCAATATTCTCACACTCATCATTGGATGTGGGTGGTTGTGGATAAGGAGATCAGGACCTTCCCACATCACATTCCTCTACATTCATCAACACCTCTTTTAAATCTGGCATTTTTGTTATTTCTCCCCAACTCATCAGCAGATACAACCAGTAACTCCTCTCTCCAATCTTCAACAGAGATAGTGGGCTGAATCTTCTTTCCTACCAATGTAAAGTGTGGCAAATGGCGCTGATGTTGAATGACAAAGGGATGCCATCAATTTACAAGACAGATTCCTAGCATGCTCATTGCACACAGCAGCGATTTTTTTTCATTTAGTTTATAACAAACTTTTTAAAAAGAGAAAATGCAACCAGCCCACACATCCCCCTTTTTTTTTAAGATTCCCATACGTTCCCCAGTGTCACATTGTAGGTGCCGGTCCATCGTTATTTAGTTCATCTTGCGCTTTTAATTTATGTGCACCACTCATGCTTTGCTCTATTATCACTTTTGGCCTCATTTAGGTCTGTTAGCGTCAAATTCATTTTGCACAGAAAGTTTGCCAGGGCATATGCAACCTTGTCTTTTGCGTTGGCAAACTTGATCCACAGCTCTTCTCCGCTAAGTGATGAATTTTGCGTTACCACATGGCCCAAGTGCATCTTAAGCCATGGCAATACAGAGTTAGATGCTTTAATGTCTCTGAATGATTTCCACAAAATGGACATGTCAGGTTCGCAACACATTTTCTAAATCTAAGATTTAGACTTACTTTTGTGTCGAATAAATTGAGCCGGAACTTCAGCAAAGTCTTTTGGTGATTTGGGTTTGGAGCTTTCGCCATATATTGGGGTACATTTTTCTGACTTTTCCCCTCTTTGGCCGTGTCTTCCATTAGTTTGTAGCGATTCTTGTCATCTACCGTTGTACACCAATCTCGTTCCCACAGGTTTTTTTCCACCTTATTTGGATTGGTTTTCAATGTTTCTCAGTCTGCATGTAGCTCTTTTAGATAGTTTTCACAGGCAACAGCCCATCTAGCGTGTATTGAATTGGAACTCCAACTTGCTAGGTCAGCTAGGATATCAAACTGCAGAGTATGATTGTCAATGATGATCTTTCTATACGTCGACAACATATTCCAAAGGACTCTCGCATTGATCGACACCAAACCTAGTTTGTATCACAAGTATGCAGTTGGTAGACCTTTCTGCATACTTAATATGCGTCTCCAATATTGATTTTCTAGTTGTGACCACAGCATCGAAGGGACTCCTAGGGCGCATTCTGCTCCATAGATTAATGCCGGTACTGCTTTCTGGTTGTAGTGAGCAATCACCGGCTTCAGTGCAAATTTTCTGTATTTTTTGTTTATTACTGCACCTTGACATGCCAGTTGTTTACATTTTTGCTTTGCATTTTCTACCCAAGGAGCGTCATATAGGTTACTGTTTATCCACATGCCTAGGTACTTAACCTTTTTTACACATTTCAATGGTTCATTGTTCAGCCTCCAAGTTGGATCAGTGATCTTATTAGATCTTTTTGCTGTAGTAAGATTTTGAAGAATCAAAACTTCAGACTTTGCTGGATTAATTCTTAAGTTATTTTTTTTTCACATAGCTCTCTAAGGCTACTAGTTTCTGTTTCAGTCCAATGGGGGTCAGGTCCAGTAGGACAATGTCGTCTGCATAAAGTAACCAATTTATTATGGTGCCATTGATATTTGGTGGAAATGAGCTGATATCTCCAAGTGTCTCTCCGATATCGGATAGGAATAAGCAGAACAAGGTAGCAACTAAAGGGCATCCCTGCTTTACACCATGGTAGTCAATATTGGCTTACTTAACTTTCCGACATTGCCCAATCTGATTTTAATTTCCGTCCCTGTATGTAATTCTTTGATGGGCTGTAATAGCTTTTCAGGGCATTTCCATTTGGTCACATTTGCCCATAACAGTTCACGATCCAAAGTGTCAAATGTGTTGGACAAATCAACAATAGCTATATAGATTATTTGGTTTTGTCTTATCGCTTCCATCTTCAGAAAATTTATGACGGTTAAGTTTAACTACAACCTACTCTTTTTACAAAGCCTGCCTGTCGGGGATCGAATCTTTTGGCTTCTTGGATCCACTTTTGTAGGTGTGCTTGCAGTTGTGTAGCAAATATCTTGCCCACCACGTCAAGGAGCGCAATCGGGCGATAATTCTTAGGCTCTGAGCGAATGCCTTTCTTAAAGATGGGTACCACGATTGTGCTCCTCCAAGACGTTGGGATCTTTTGATTTCATAGAATAGACTCAAAAAGGATGTAGCAGAATTCTGCCCAGATTTCTGGCTGTTGTTTCAGCAGGTCGTTGGTAAGTCTGGCAGGCCCAGGGGCTCTGGAGGTGCTGAGTGTCATGATGTTTCTTACGATGTCATCCTTCTCGATTGTGATTGCCCACTCGCTCTCAGACGATAGCTGGCTGTTATCATTTCGATCTGTAGGTTTAAACATGTTTGTGTAATGTTCAACCCACACTTTCTCAGACACCATGTTATTTCTGAGCACGCCTTGCGGTGCTGTTATATCGTTCAGATATCTCCAAAAGACACTTGTATTTCTTTTGGCGAGTGTTTCCATCCTAAGTTCAGCATCACGTTGCATCATTATGGATCTGTGGCTAATTAGCCAATTTTTGTACCTTTGTTTTTCTTGTTTTATCACTCTTTCATGTTCATCCAACTGAAGGTTTTTGCATTTTCTGACCGCTTTATTTAATTATTTTTTCTTTTTTGATATTTCACTATCCCAAGCATGTAGTTTTTTAAAATCTGTCTTGTTCTTCTTCACATATGTCTCACAATATGTTTGCAGTAATACAGTATATTCGATCCGATCATCGTCTTGTTTTTTCGTAAGAGATTTTAACAAGGATCTAATATTAGGATCTTCTAGCCATAATCGATTGTGTCCCGGTTCAACTGCCAGTTGCTCGCTCTTCGCAGCCCCTCCGTTTTTGTGCAATTGCATCTCAATGTTGATTTTTAGCATATGATGGTCACTCTGCACCATCTCTATTACTTGTAACATTTCAACCTGGTATCTGACTTTTTCAGATGCAAACATATAGTCGATGGTTGACACTTGTTATTTTCTCTGCCATGTCGATTGTGCCGGGACATCCCCTGGGGTATTTCCATTTAACATCATTAAGTTCCATGCCTTCATTTCATTGAGCCATGCATCCGCAGCTCGATAGCTGTTTCCTAATCGGTTTTCTTGATTATGGATGTTCTTTTTGTATTGACAGTCTATATTGAGATCTCCACAGATCAGTATGTTCACATCTTCCTCTTTCTCATAGGTATCAGTTAGTGTTTGTGAAACCTGGTTTATGAATTTTTCCCATTCCGTGGCATCATGTTGCCAATAGATGTTCATCAGCACGAGGATTTTACCTATTTTTTTCAATTGGATTGGCAGTAGAATAGTGCCTACTTGCAGATATGGCAATACATTTTCATCATGAAGTATACGTGCACCGCTCTCTGCTTTTACAAGTGTTAAGAGTCCTGCCATTGGCCGACATTTCAGACCCTTTATGACCGGATTAAATGCAGTCTCGAATCCTGCAGCAATCGGAATTTTCAGAAGCCACGTTTCTTGTAGGCATAATATATCTATGCCACATAGTTCTGCAGATGGTTCTTCAAATATGTGGGTGCGTCCTCTTCCATGATGCAATGCACAATTTTTCCACTTGTTGACTGGGCTGCAGCTAGCTCTTATTCTCACCATTTAATGGCTTTGCTACCGAGTTCCAGTTTTGTTCATCTTTGTTGTCAGTGATGCTGTTCAATTCAATCTGACCGAACTTTGTCACTGTAAATCTTATCCTGTCCTTGCCTTTCGTCCAACTCATGTCATTTTCACTGTTGTTTTGTCTCTCCATCTTAGTGACTGACGTGTTCTCCGTTTCTGGGTTCCAAGAACCTCGTCTTTCAGGTGTTGTGTAGACATGAGATGTATCACTTCTCGTGGTCGATACAATCACCTTTCTCTCATTGATTTCAGTGATATCAAACCCCAATGAGTTTATGAGAGAGATGGTGTTCAGTATCGAATCTCGAATGATTTTGGAGGCAATATGCAGAACTACACAGTCATGTGTACGTTCATCCTCGAATTCGACAGTTTGAATGTCCTCTGATATCACAGTCCTCAGCGGTGGAATGTGAATGAAAAGTGTGAGGACATTTTTCCTATTTAATATCAAGCTGTCCTTCTCTTTCTCTATTCGTTCCAACCGTAACCAGTACTTAACTGCTGATTTTAAGTTTTGCGATTGTCGGGTTTCATGTCTGTTGGCAGCTGGACTTGTTTTTCGATTTGCCTTTGTTTCCGAACGGTTGTGTTTGTAGAGATCGAAAGTCACCTTGCTGGATCTAGGTGGACTTTTGATGTTTTTTTGTCGGTCTTGTACAGGTTCTTTTTTAGTGTTCTTTGTTTCAACATTTGTATCCAGCGTTTGGAGTTTCAGTGCATTTGCAGCTTCAATTTGTGATCTCCTCGCATCTAAAGTGAGAAACTTTTTAGGCATGTTGTCAGTTGACAAATTCATTTTTGTGCTGCTGTTGTTCATTTCTTGAACATCCACATGGACACATCTTCTGCCCTTTATTTCAGGGTGATTTATGTTCATAGAACTTGAATCTTGATTTGTGTGATGATTTTGCGGCTCCTTCTCATCCATCATTACAGGTACGCAGTGCTCACTTCCTTAATTTTGTTCATCCTCACTTACCTCATACGTTGACATATTCATTAAGTCAATGGAGGTACTTTCTTTGGGGGATGTGCTATCTCTCTCATCTGTGTTATGTCAAGTTATTACACTTGATGCCACTTTCAAAATTGTGGGCATAATCGCTTTTTTTTCTTATGTGTTGTCTGACGAGGCCATGGCGTTAAAGGCTTTAATATTCCTCAAGAATGATCGAACGTTAGTTCTTTGCAGCATTTTTCTTTTTTTCATGTTTTTCGTTTTTTTAGCCACAGTCGGTTTTGCCAGTAACTTTTAGTTTGTGTCATTATTTTTGGGATTGAAAATTGAATAGGTTCCACTTTCTCATGTAACATTTTCTGCTTGAGCACTGATTTGTACAGAGGGCTGAGCGGAGCTCTCAGATGTTTTTAAGGGCTGCCCCCATGACATCAGGATTTCCTACCACTCGTTCTGCATTAGCTGAGGTTGAGGGTACACTTTCCATTTTATCTTTCTCTCCATGACGGCTATGATGGTCTTTTTTGTGAAGGGGATTTGATGTTTGATTTATCTCCCTCTCTCCAGCAACAATCGCTCTTGTCTCTCCATCTACTAGAACTGGCAATAAAGTAGCAATTTCACCAGATTTCGATTGCTCTACATTTTTGATCTTAGCAATTCCTTTAGTTTGGTTTTCCATTTTCTCGTTTCCTAAGCTCTGATGAGTTCCTGTTGTGGATTCAGAGCAACAATCGTCTACTGTCAGGTGTGAATTCTCTCTAAGATCAATTATGACCTTATGAGTTGAAGATGATGGACTGTATTTTTGATTTTTCTTGCTAGTTACCACTGCAGACTGGAGCAAGACAGTGTTGCTGGCAACCGTGGCACCATCGCATCTGGCAGGCATTTCAGAATCAGAGTTTCTCATTTTTAGTAGTGCTGTTGCTTCTCGTTCTACTTCAGCTAGCAAACGCTTGTCCGCAGCACATACTTTCAGTTGTCAGGACCTGTTTGTTTATTGCCATTTCGTGTTCCACCGACACCATTTTTGTGTCTAGCAGGGCTATTAATGTGTTCTGATCTTTTATATTCTCATTTAGTTGTTCATACAGTTTTGTGAATGGTGACATAGATATTGTAAGAGCAGCCATTATCAGAGGATTTAGATCTTTGGTCATCAAGTCAGACAGATTTCTCGCCAGATTTTCAGTAGGGGTTTCGCTCTTTCGTTTAGCACCGTATCGCACGGTTCGTCTCTTTGAATTCTTATTTACATACCTCTCAGACAGAAAATGCATGATTGAGCTGTCAGATGAGGAAGATGAGTGAGTTTCACTCGCTGAGTAATTTTTTTGCAACCTTATTGGTGTTTTCGCTGCATGTCTTTTTTGTGAGTGTGTCACGTGATGTTCCATACTTGACTCCACTCTTTTCTGTTTCGCAGGTGGTATCAATGCCAAATCACTTTGTCGAAGTGCAAACGTCTTGGCAACAGGCCGCTTATGCTTACCCCTAACAGCAGGAGGATAAACATGTTGTTCGGGCTCCTTTTCATTTCTCGATTCCTCGACTTCACCGTCGATCTCTGTGGTTTGTTGTTTTCTGATTTTAGCGTTTAACGCAATTAGATTGGTCAAGACTTTATCAACAGCAGCTATCGAGCTGCGTCTGCGTGAGCTCTCAGCACTACTTAATAGGCTTTCACGTGCAGTTATAGGCGTGCTCAGGTTTAAAATAAGTCCTTCTGCTGTTCTTAGGTCAATACATTGTTTGCTTGTGCTGTTTCTATAGTTTCCATTAATACTGGAATTCACTTTGTCTTTTTGCAATACACAGATACCGGTTTAACCGGCCTTTGTTATGGTTTTACTTTTGGCTGAGGCTGCACCGTCACAGTTACATTCGTATGGTGTATTTATCCTTATGTCTATCTCACTCTCTTTTTCTTTGAGTGAATAGTTTATCAGCTGTGCAGCACGTCGCGCTAGTGTCTGTAGTGACAATATTGTCGAATGTTCAATGTTCATTTTTAAAGGGAATTCAATTGTGTTAGTGGTCAGGCTAGCCTTCAAACTGCGTCTTTTAAACAAAGTTGTATCATCGGTTGAATAAACATCAACACACACATCATAAGCGTTACAGGGTTCACATGGTTCATGTTAAAAAAACTGGACTACAGGCAGTACAGTCTAGGAATATGTCATTTGCCGCCGACGTGACAGAACTACAAATCATTGTGCAGGACGCGGTAGCATGACTTACTGTGGAAATCGAATCACTGACTGCTACCTCTTCGGTTCTTGCAGCCAGAAAATGTCGCTGGTGTCGTGTTAGAGGATGAGTACCACCCATTTCACCATCGAAATCAATAAAATTTGGGAAGGCACTGGACGTAGGCAAAGTGTTCCTGAGTCTTCCAAACACATCAGGAGAGCTGCCTTTGATAGGAGATTCACAGATAGGCTCACCCTTCTTTGTTATTGTGTGGCTACCCATAGTTCCAATTTACTGCAGTGTAGCATTCACCCGCACACCCCAAGCAACACAAACAACACTCCTGCGTACTTTGCGTCGCTGCGCGATAGAAGCATGGCTTAAGTACTATTGATGGCTCTGCCTCTGCAAAACAATGTAGATAGCCACAGAATCCTCCATGAAACAAGCAGTTCAGGATACAGCTGCTAGATTCTCCAACACAAACAACACGCCTGCACACTTAGCGTCGCTCCGCGATGGAACTAGGGATTAAGTACTATTGATGCCTCCACCTCTGTAAAACAATGTAGATAGCCACAGAATCCTCCATGAAACGAGCAGTTCAGGATACAGCTGCTAGACTCTCCAACACAAACAACACTCCTGCGCACTCCGCGTCACTCCACGACGGAAGCAGGGATTAAGTACTATTGATGCCTCCACCTCTGCAAAACAATGTAGATAGCCACAGAATCCTCTGTGAAATGAGCAGTTCAGGATGCAGCTGCTAGACTCTCCAACACAAACAACACAAACAAGATCAGCAACCAGATGTCACTACTGGTCCTACCACCTGAACACCGACCTCACGGCCAATTCGGCCAACTTAACCCATACCTTAGATGCCCCACTACCGCTAGAGGCCTCCCCAGCCAACACTCCCAAGACCCAACCAAAGGGCACTCATTAACGCCCGCTCTGTCTCCGCTCACGCGCTAGACATCGCTGACTTCATTGTGACTGAAAACCTTGACTTCCTGGCTTTCACAGAAACCTGGTTACATGCGGCATCTGGCCCTGCCCTGACCCTCGTCATTCCTGATAACTACTCCATCATTAGGTGTGATAGGGACACCAATCAAACTAAGGGGGGTGGATTAGCATTTATATTCAAGAGCTCTCTTAACTTAAGAGTCGCTAACAGTCTTCAGCTACCTTCGGCTGAACTACTCTCGATCAAACTCCCAATCTCACCTAATCACACCACCTCAGTGCACCTCATCTATCGGCCACCTGGTCCCATGTCCACCTTCGTAGAAGATATCTCTTCCATCCTAGCAGCCAGCACCAAGGCTAAATCCCAAATTATCATACTTGGAGACCTTAATCTAGGCTATATGGACTCGAATGACACTAAAGCCTGTGACCTGGCCAATGTCCTATCCGACTTTGGCCTCACCCAGCATGTCAATGTACCTACCCATATCAAGGGACGCACATTGGACTGGGTTTCAGACTTGAATTGCGCACTAAACTT
The DNA here is from genome assembly GCF_040938575.1 of Ambystoma mexicanum. Taxonomy (NCBI): domain Eukaryota; kingdom Metazoa; phylum Chordata; class Amphibia; order Caudata; family Ambystomatidae; genus Ambystoma; species Ambystoma mexicanum. Next base: position 351,453,700 of record NC_090922.1, read on the forward strand.
ACTCTCAGTGCTACCGTGTGCATGGTCTGACCATCACAAAATAACATTCTCCATCAATTCTTGCCCATCCATGGATAAACCTTGCACTGCGCCACCCACACTTACTCGCAACAAGAAGGATATCACAACTGAGAAACTACTCCCACTCAACCTCCCACTATTAAACTCGATCTCCACAACCTGTGCTGACCCTACCGTTCTGATGGACACCTACAATCGAACTATGTTAAAAGCCTTGGATTCCATTGCCCCACTTAAACAGCGCAAGGAAAAATCACGCAACCACCTCAACTCCTGGTTCACCCCACTTCTACGAGAACTTCACAAAGATAAACGTAAAGCTGAGTCTCACTGGAGAGACTCACCTACGCCAGTAAATAAAATTAACCTTTTATCCATCACCCTCTCATACAAAGAAGCCATACCAGCGGCAAAAAAAGAAGTCTATAACAACAGGATCATACAAGCACAATCCAATACTAAGGAACTCTTTATAATTCTGAAGGAATTAGAGTCCCCAGCCGCCCCCATCGACACATGCACCCCTGACACCGAATGGTGCGCCAACATTCAAAAAGCACTACTCAACAAAATCACGACACTCCAAGCTAAAATCAACACTAAAAAAAAAATCTCAGTGACTCAGCAGGCAACACCCAACCTTCCAACTTCTCACCCCCCATTCATTCCTTCAAACCTTTTAGCTTCTTACCGATTACCATTAGGGAAGTGGAAAATATCATCAAGAAGCTAAAACCTTCTAATTGACAAGGCGACGCCTGCCCAGCACCAATCATAAAGGAAGCAGTGCCTGAGCACGCTCCCTTTATAACTTCCTTCATCAACACCTCTTTTAAATCTGGCATAGTACCAAATAACCTCAAGGATGCATGGGTAATCCCCTTAATCAAAAAACCTGACTTAGACCCTAGTAACCCCTCCAACTATAGGCCCATCACCACGGTACCTTACCTTCTAAAAATCCTGGACCGTGCTGCATATCTCCAAATTCAAGATTATCTCGACAAGAACAACTTATTAGGACTCAGGCAATCTGGGTTCCGACCGAGACACGGCACGGAGACAGCTCTATTAGATCTAAAAACACAAATTGAGGATCTGAAAGACAAGGGCAAATAAGCTCTCTTACTCCTCCTAGATCTATCCGATGCCATCGATCTGGTTGACCATCAAATCCTTTGCCAGCATCTCAAAACAGCCGCCCACTTCTCCGATGCAGCCACTTCTTGGATAAGCTCATTCCTTGCCAATAGAACCATGAGAGTCTTCTCTCCTCTTGCCGCTGCTGACCCAGCGCACGTCCCTTGCGGAGTCCCACAAGGCTTGTGCATATCACCCACGCTATACAACGTTTTTACTAAACCACTCTTTGATATTCTTGACCATCTGGGTGTCACCTACACAAATTATGCGGATGACACCCATATACTCATCCCTATCACTGGTGACCATGTAACTGACGTCAAAGCTCTCAATGCAGTATACACCGTCATCCAAGCATGGATGACCCACCACGGTCTCTGCCTAAAGAATGAGAAAACTGAGCTACTCATCCTAGGTTTTCAATCCAAACTTTCAAAACTTGACAGCAAATATGATGTATTTAACATTGATGGTAACATCATCAAGGTCACCAAGGTCACTAAAACTCTCAGTATCTATCTAGACTCCACCCTCTCTCTCACTAGACAAACCAACTCAGTAGTTTCAGCATCTGCGTACACATGCAAACTAATCACTGCTTGTCGCCCCTTCTTATCTACGGACAATTGCCTGATCCTTGCCAGATCCCTCATCCTACCCAAAATTGACTACTGCAATGCCCTTTGCCTGGGAACGAGTCAGAAAAACATCGACAAACTGCAGGTAACCCAGAATAACGCCATCAGGGCTGCTCTTAACATACCTAGGCGCGCCCACATCTCCTCCACTAGACGCAACTTACGATGGCTCCCCATCTCACGGCGCATTGCCCTCAAAACACTGGTTCTTAGTTACAAAGCACAGAATAACGCAGCACCGGCCTACCTGTCAGAGCGCTTCACACAGAACACAGCCTACAGACCTCAAAGATCTGCACAAGCACACACACTCATCATTCCTAGCTTTAAGCTCGAGACTGCCAGAGGCTCGAGTTTCCCAGTCCTGGCAGCTAAGCTCTGGAACTCACTACCGAATAACCTCAGGAATGTCCCCTCCTTTCAATCCTTCAAAAACAGAGCCAAACAATGGCTCTATGAGCAAGACAAAGCTTCAGCCACCTTCTGGTAAACACTTACTGCATGCTGTGCCACTTCTATTACCTCTGTATATATTGAGACGACTAACTACCTTTGTAAATGTATGTATATTTCTTTGCCCTATGTATATTTATACTTTGTAATATGTAACAGCCTTCTGTAACTTCTCACTGTAACCTTTCCAAACATGCGCCCTGATGCCCGTGGGCAGGCTGCGCAATATAAATAAATAAATACAAATACAAATACAAACACTCCTGCGCACTTCGCGTCGCTCCGCGATGGAAGCAGGAATTAAGTACTATTGATGGCTCCGGCCCTGCAAAACAATGTAGATAGCCACAGAATCCTCTGTGAAATGAGCAGTTCAGCATACAGCTGCTAGACTCTCCAACACAAACAACACTCCTGCGCACTCCGTGTCGCTCCGCGACGGCAGCAGGGATTAAGTACTATTGATGACTCCACCTCTGCAAAACAATGTAGATAGCTACAGAATCCTCAGTGAAAGGAGCAGTTCCGGATGCAGCTGCTAGACTCTCCAACACAAACAACAGGCAGGGTCATGTGCTACATGCAGGTTGACACACAAAGTAGTCACTTATCCGGCATTTTTTCAAGAAGATAGCACCTTTGTTGCATGCACACTAAATTAAAACCACTTAATATATCTTCGCCTCCCAAACAATTCTATGATATTTCTGTAACTACTATTTTCTGTCTTCATACATCTTCACATCAAGCATTTTCGTATCCATCATAAAATGTGGCAGTCTCAGTTAAACCGCTAAATGTAATCTCTCGCATCCAAAAGATTCTTAGAATTAGTCCTCATGGCTATTATTTTGCTCCATCGAAATATCTTCCCAAAATGTGTTCTGCTTTGTCCTTCCCAAAATAGTGGCGCACACAGCTAGAGCCATTGTACGATTTTTTCATTTCAACTAGGGTTTTGTCTTGTCAAAATATTTCACATCTGGAATTTTCTCCTGCACTTACAAAAAAACCTGACAGACTAAGTTAAAGACTCTGAAAGCTATTTTCCACCATTAAGCAATTCTATGATTTTCTTTACAAATAAAGTTAAAATCAATTAATGTTATTTCCTACCCCCCTCCCAACACTTGTAGGAACACTTGTAAAAATTGTTTTACACAAGAAGTATGTTAATTTGTTCCTTACAACCAGTTAGCACACTTAGCTACAGCCACTGAACTTACTCTCCTGCCTCCAAAGAATGTTAATATGTTTTCTTTGCATCTAGTGTTATGTTTCATCAAATAGAACTTGGTAAACTTAGAATATTTTTATTTTATTTATTTTATTATTTACTTCCATGTTTCCAAACTATTCTCACACTTTCTTTTGCAATTTGTGTTTTTGTTCACAAAAATCTCTGCAACAAGTATTTCTTGCATTTGTCCCAAAAGCTTGTCACACCCAGTACAACCAGTGAAGGAAAATGTCATCACAATTAGCAATTTGTCTCATCACAAAATGTTGGTTCAGCCCCTGTATGCACTCTCATGATTCAAAACAATTGTAAGACTCCTTTTCTTCAACTAGTTTTTGAATCATTACAAAACTTCACAAGTATTTTATCTCATCTGCCACAAACCATTTCATATTCTAGACAACTACTGAATGTACTCTCCTTACACTAAACGAGTCTAAGATGTTTTATTTGCAGCTAGTATTTTGTGCTATTACAAATTCGTTTTTTTTGTTGTTGTTCTCATTGCTTCTAGCAACTGACGAGCAATCGTATACGCCCGGATGTCATGCAAGGTGGTCACCAGTATTCTCTGCTCCCCTAGAAATCCTCAAAAGATTGCCCATCTGCTTCAGTTTACGACTGAACTAAAGCCTAATTTAATTTTCTATGGCACCTTCAACTAAATCCTATTACAATTTTCTACAGCTCTCCAACTAAATTTCACTATAATTCTCTACCTCTCCTTCAAACTAAATCCTTCTTTAATGTTCTACATGTCCCTCAACTAAATTCTATTTTAATGATCTACCTCTCTCTCAATCTTCTGTTTCTTCTTAAAACACTGATCATGAATACAAGCTGTGCATGCACAAATTCTACCATTTTAGCATGGCCATGCTCAAATCTCTACCCCAAACCACAATTGAAGTTCCGAAAATCTTCACTCACATCTTCCAATATTTGAGTGGATTAGTATTTACGGAAATAGGTATGCCCATACTTACTCAGTAGAGTTGCTGTTACTTTGAAGAATAGCAACAGGTCATCTCCTAAAAGCTGTGAAATTCCATGAACATATTACTGACATAAACCAATGTTATTTGTTTTTCAACCTGTGTTTTGAGAATCCTGTGTCTGAAACACATTATAAATGTCAGCCAATAAAACATCAGTAAAGTGAGTGCAGACCTGATGTCTTCCTGACTCAAACACTTCATAAAGATTGTTTTAAGATAGCTTTTTATTTATCCTGTTTGTACATTTGCCACCTGGGCATGTCCTGAGTATTTCCCCAACTGTCAGCCACTACATGAATACTTTTCAAGGTCTTCCCAGATTTGGCCATCCGTGTAACGGTCACCTCTCCCTTCATTGGGCCTCATCACGAGTTGGGCGTTAACGCCGGCGGTATTACCGCTGGTGCTATTAGCCCTACCACCAAAGGCCCCGGTGCTATTAGCACCAGATCACGGGTTTGGCAGAACGGTTAGGGCCCATTCCCCATTCGGCCCATTCTGGAATTCCTCATTCCCCATTGGGCCCAATGGGGAAAATTTGCACTTTTACTGCCGGCGGATTTCCCGCCGGCGGTAATAGCGCCAAAAATTAGCAAATTTGCTGCGGATTTCCCCCCAGCTGAGAGCTGGGGGGAAATCCGCCAAGACCATGATCTGGCGGACCCTTACATACGGTGGTAATAGCGCTACCGCTGCATTTAAGGGTTAGGGCCTACCTCGTGATGAGGCCCATTTACTTGTAGGAGCCTGCCCGAATATGTCTGCTTGAGAGAAAGAGAGAGAGACAGAGAGAGAGAGAGAGAGAGAGAGAGACAGAGAGAGAGAGAGAGAGAGCTTCGATTTCACGACTTACTGATGCATTTTAGCATGCATGAATGCTACACTATGCATGTATATAGTATTTGATATCCACTTCATGCCACGATATGGTTTACATTTTTGTAAACACTGGTTTACTTGCCTCTCAAATGGTATAATGTGGTGTGAAGCAGTTCTATACATAACTTCCTACTAGCAGCAGGCTTTAAACATTTACAACTTATATTTATATAAAGATTTCATATAACAGTGCTTTTTAATTAAGCTAAACCTTTACATTTCACTATATTCTCCAATTAGATAGAACTATTACACTTAACATGGAAATATGTCTACATAATAATTACTTTGCATCAGAGTTCCATGGCGGTCACGCAAATGCTGAATTGGGATTTGTATTCGCAAGGTAATTTTGCATTCAAATAAAATGTTGTCTTCGTCTGTAAAAAAATTATAATAATTGGGTTCTTATAGCACACTTAATGTCGGAGCACAGCCTCAAAGAGCAGGACCGGGTATGGAACCTGCGCTGCTCGTGTTATCTTGCTTCCTAGACTGTATGTTAAATCTGACATTAAATATTCTCATTACTTATACCTTGAAACAGCCAAGTAAAAACTATAATAAAGAACTTATTTTATTGTTTTTTTTATAACACACCTAATACCATACTTGAGTTCGGTTTCTAAGCTCAGAGCTGACTTTGACACAATATTTGACATACAGAGGTATTATTGGCTGAGGATTGTTTGCTTATCAAGCATCCATTTACTCAGAAAGATAGATGTAAGTTTGTACAGTACAGATACATGAACAATGTAAAGACAAAGGAGCGGATTTGCAAAATACATTTTTTGGATCTCTCTGACTTACTACTTGTAAGAAAGAAATGGGTCAGAGTTAATCCTAATAATGTATTTGTGAACCAAATAGCCTTGTCTGGGTTTAAGTCAAGAGTAAGTGTAATGAAATGGCTTCTACCCTGCAGCATTACATTAATGAACAGAATGGTGCCTTTCCCTGCTTCCTTTATGTAATATGTTTTTCATTGCTACAGATAGAGTGCACCTGGAAGATGCAGGTAGTCACCTGCACATCTAAGAGACAGCACCCGACACATGGTATCACAAACATAACCATCCCAGAAACAATATTGGCCCTTTGAGTACATTTCCCTCAAACACTGGGTATTAACCAATGTAAAGTGACAGGATATGTAGAAAGCACCAGTTGAGAATATAACTCCATCTCTGAAAATTTGAAGTAGCGGAATGGATCAGAAATGTGATTAAACTAGTAAGAGGATGCAGCCAGTGATACATAGACATTCATTTTAAAATGACAAAAGTCAAGTGATAGGATGTTGACAAGTTTTCTGTATGGCAAATTTTTGCAAACAAAGTTGAATCATTCTGCAACGTTATACGTATATGGTGGAGTTTAAATAATATGTTACAATGAAAATGAAGGGAAAAGGCAATGTTTTTTATTGTCTTGTATAACACTTGCTGCCCATCACAGCTTTGCTATTGCAGATTTCAGTTGACCAAAGTTTTACCTCGGGGCAAACTTGCCTCCACCTAGAACGCCCAATTCTAAAAAAATAAGTTAAAATACCAATAACTTGAAATTTGCAGTGTGAGTGGAGAGTATCATCTGCTGGCCAGAGCAGGTTTGGTTTAAAGCTGAGCATCAAAAGGCATTTCTCGCATTAAGATGTTACCTTTGAACTCTACCTCACAATTTAGCCAGTCAAGTGCTGGGACTTCTGCAGAAGAGCAAAGAGGATCTGTCATCTCATTTCATTCAATCAATGACTGAAACAATTACCAATACGAGTCATTGTGCTTAAGTATTCTCCATATTAAATACATCCATTATTTTCCATTACATTTTATATATAAAAAGCAGGTGTTAAAGTGTGAATCAGGCGTTAAGGGTTACGCCTGACTTGTAATGAGGGCCTATGTGTTTGTATTAGTAAGGTGGAGTGATTATCTGAATTGCAGGTAGTACATAATCTACCATGGTTTGCATTTTGTACAAGTTGCTGAAATGGAACGGATTCACAATTAGGTATGGATACTACATAAAGCGCTCATTAGGGATTTGTTCCTCTGCCACATTGTTGCAGAGTGCATGTATGTTTCCACATGTATGAAATCTGGAAGATTTCATTATAGGTATGCTTTTGTTTTCCAGTACTTGTAGTAAGTACATTAGAAATCCTTGTGAATCTTCTTGTGAGTTTATAGTGAATTTCACCATTCCAGCACAGTAGTCCAATTCTTGTCTTTTTCCATGAACACTGTATGTGTTGTCAGGATTGTTGGTTGTGTTTCTATGAAGGACTAACATTTGCAAACACAATTGGTCTGTACTGTGTAAGTAAATGTTGTCAACAATTGGTGGCAATTGAAATAGAATATTGATTGCTATATTTGCGTAACAATTTACACCAGTTATATTTGAACATTTGAATGAACCAGATAGTTCTGTGTCCAAGTCATTTTTTCAGAGTGTGTGTTGCTTCTTTGAAGAAGCACCTGAGTTACTTTGAGTAATTCTTATTTGGTTGTGGAAATTGATGAAGTATTAGCTTCTTTTACTCTCTTTGGAGGATTTGCAGTGAGATCCTGTTGCATTTCTGTTTGAATTAGTTTTCTTTTACAATGTTTTCCTTTTTGTGGAATAGGATATGTTTTTAGATGGGGGTTTATAGTGAACGTAGTCTATTGTATTCTAAAATGCAAGGAATATCAGCGTTTACTTTACTTGCATCAAAGTTGATTAGAAATAGGCCGTCAAGTGTACATAAGCGTGATAGTGCTACGTAGCTCATGCCTTCTTTAAAGACTGTGTTCCGAATATCTATCAATGCTTTATCTAGGGTAAGACCTTGTGATTTGTGAATGGTGACTGTGTATGCTAGAGTTAGAGAAAAATTTTCTCTGCGTACATACATGTCTTTGAAAAGAAGGAATTGAGCTGTTGAGCACCTTATCCTTTTTACTTCTGAAAATTTGTCAAAGATAATATTGACAAACTGAATGTTGTTGTCACGTGGGTATGTTTGAAAGCCAACAACTGTACCCAGTGCTCCATTAACTAGTCCTTGCTCCACGTCAAGGTTATGTTTAAGCATTACTCTACAGTTCTCCAAACCAGCTGTCTTGGAGAAAGACTTTTCTAAGGTATTTAGTCTTGTTGTGGCTTGTTGACACATGGGTAGTGTCATACCATGTACGTCCAGTTTGTCTGTGGAGCAAATTTCAATTATTGGTTGCATTTCTTTTTTCAACATTGTTTCATTGAATTTGCAACAGCTTGCAAAAGTTGGCATTAAGGACATACAATTGACATTTTTGTGTGCTCATTGTTCCATGACATCAGTAGCACATGAGTTATGGCCATAAAGTACATGGATGTGCCAGGTTTTTAATATTGCTTGTACTTCTTGAGATAGTACACCAACTCTAATACTTTTGAAAATGTTGGCGTAAGTGAGGTCTGCAGATTGGCACATGTTTTCTGTCAATTCTTTGTATTGGGAATATTGCCAAATCTTGACATTTCCTATGCTGTCAACAGTTGTACGGCAGAGTTTGTGTCCTAAGGTTTTAAAAATAGGTTCACCTTTCACTGGTGTCAATTGAAGTAGATCTCCAAAAACAATAATGTGTTTTCCTCCAAAGAGCTCTTCGTGGTTTGTTTTAAGTACTTCTTGCAATCTAAGGTGAATCAAAGCCAACATTAGGTTGGAGACCATGCTCACTTCATCTATTAGTAGCATTTTCATTTTTTTAACACTCTGCGTAGTTCCATTGCAGCTTCTGTAGAATGTTTGTAATGTTCTAATTTGTTTTGTTGTTCTACTGGAAGGAATAGTAATCGGTGTAAAGTGACACCACCTATGTTGTAGGCAGCTAAACCTGTGGGGGCAGTTACAACAGCTGACAGTTTGTTGTTTGTCAATTGTTGAAGGAACTTGCTGATGATTTTGATTAAGAATGTTTTGCCTGAACCAGCTTCACCACTGACGTATAGTAGTATAGGTTTTTAATTTTGGCAGGTACATTCTTTATTTTCATGTTGTACACCATGTGCAATTTGTTTTGTTACTTCTTGCTCTTTGTTCAATTTTGATTGTAGTACAGTTAAGTATTCTGTATCTTCTTCATAGGGAAACATGGTGTTCTCTACTTCTGTCATAGCTAATTCTGCCTCATTTGCTATTAGTGGCTGTCCCAGTGGTTCTTGGCTTCCTGTTACAGAAGGTTGACTACTGTCAGGAGTGTCCTTATCTAGTTGGGTCTGGAGTTCTTCGTATTGCTGTTCATTGTGCAACATTGTTTTGTACTGTGTAAAGTTTACATCGGTGATAGTGCTTTCATTTGCTTTGAAAGCGTATTCATAGGAGTCATAGTTTTCTAGTATCTCTTCTTCTTTTCTCCATTGTTTAAAAAGTTGTAGTAGCGACATGTAATATAGTTCTTTATGTTGAGGCATTTTTAATGACAATTTGATATGATTAATTAAGCTTCGTTTGTTAAGTTTCACTAAGCTACCTTCACAATTTGTCACTCTATATCTACCTTTTTTTTCATCAGGTTTTATATTATTTTTGTTGTGAAGTTTTGGGCTATGTGGTATAGCCACATGGTTTCCAAAGTGGTACTCCTGTTTGGGTAGTATGTGTCAAGTAAATTGTTTTTCATAATGTCTTAGCTGTTGGGATAATTTTTGGCTATTGTTTCTATGTCGTTGTATGATTTGAGAACCTTTTTTCTAGATTTAGCAGAACCAAGACTTAGCCATACTATATTTTCAGATTTTCCACACAAAGCGGTACCATTTAAACAATCTGCAGCTTCATAGGAGCCACATTCTCTATGAGAGAGCATTTTTATGCCTAAGATGTACAATTTCTGAGATAGTGTTTTGTCCGATGATAGGTCATTCCAGAGGTCTTGAAGCTCTGTTTTTTCTGCTTTTGTTAAGTAGGCTGTAACATATTGTGCAACTGCAGTGGAATTATCTGCAATGTACTGCACATCTATGTTTGCATTCCATAAGAGGGCAATGATTGCATTGTAATCATTGATATACTTTGCTTCTTCTGTTCTTTTTATGTAATATGTGTTCTTAGGTGATTTACCTTTAACACTATTTCTAACTGAAGACATGAAGTTGTTCACTTCACCTGTTTCTGTAACTGGTCTAGGGAAACTACAGTGGGATTTGGTGTAGTATTTCCCTTTGTTTTTGTATTTGCAACGACAATATTTTCCACATTTGTGTCTTTGAAATTGTACAATTTGTGCATGAAGATCACTATTTGTTGCTTCCGATGGAATTTCACATATTTTTCGATAAACTGTAAATCAGTGGCATCACTGTCTTGACCAAATTTAGGAGCATCTTTAATCCATAAAAGCATGTGGATATGTGGTGCTCCTCTGGCTTGGTATTCTTTTCTCCAAAAGAAGTGTTGCACTTCTCCGCGGGGAGGAACAGTTTTATTACAAATAAAGTGTAGAATAGCAATGAAACGATGATGGAAATATCTTGAAACATTAACAGGATCTAGAGAACAAAGTTCTCCAGGTGTTAGTATATCTATGTTTGTTTTGTTTTTGTTTGATATCCGTAGGAAATCATGTAAATCTTCCCATGTATATTCTGTACATCTTAATGTAACAAACCAAGTGGGTGGGCCAAGGTTTCTTATCATACAACGTACATCTCCGTGATGTCGGAACCAGTCCTCTTTCGTACCACGCATGTTTGCTAACAGATTTGTAATGCTTGATTGTAAAACCTCATCCTCATTTCAATGTGTGTGCAACTCCGTAACATAGAGTTGCTAGTTCACTTTCAAAGAGTAGGAGGAATATGTATTCCACATTTTGTCTAAATCTTGGATCTTCAGAATACATTCGTAACGAGCAGTATTCTGATGCTGTTATCTGAATAGGTCTATCATTGTACCTTCCTCCTTTGCCAGCAGGAAAGAGTAGAGGGAAAGAGCGTGCTTCTATACTTTTTTTCCCATTTGCTGATTGGTGATCCTTTGGTTTGTCGCATTTGGTATGTTTCTAGTGCATCATCTATGGTGTCATTAGAGTCTAATGGATAAATTGTATAATGGTCTAAAATATTGGATACTGTAGCAGGATCTAGAAGTTCAAATTGACCAGTTTCTGGTGACTCTTGAAGTATTTCAGTTGTTTCCCTTAAGTTTTCTTCAATATGTATTTCTTTGTAGTATTCATTATTGACTTTTACATATTGCAAGGCTTGTCTAACTTTATGTAAGTCTATGAGTTGTTGCCAATTTGTTTTGTCTTTTGTAGGTACACCATTTACTAAGACAATTAAAGATTGCTCTATTGGACGTTGCACTCCCAGAGTGTGCACATTTTCTTTTAGATCTAATTGTAAATAAACTACTTTGCCACGAATGCCTTTCACCAATTCAGAGTGAGGTAATTTTTCTGTTTTTGGTTGAAGGCGTATTATTGCTTGAAATGGGTGCACTGTTTGAATTATGATGCTCTGATATAAATTGAGTTGTTGGAGGGGTTTTGGTAGTGGGAATAAGTTATTTGTGATAGCACGTGAAGGAGGTTGCTTGTTGTCAAGTTTTGTAGTGCAGTAACTGCAAATTATTAAGGGGTCAGTTATTCCGTATTTGTTTTCTGCTATAAGGTAGAGCGCTAATTCAAACCATTTGGAATCTTCATTGTCTTCTATTTTGTATGTTACGTCTATTATTTTTGTGTTACTTTTATAAAAAGTTCTGCGACAACACACACACACATGGTTTGGTACTTCAGCAGATGTACTTTTAAATGTGAGTATTTCTTTTTTGTACGTGTGTAGTAGAAGGTTGCCAGGTGTAGAATTGTTGCTAGTCTGTTGTAGAGCTATTGCATTTTGTAAGTGGCTTTCACTTCCAAAATATTTTTTCTGGATATGGTTGATTTCTTCGAATAGATCTTTGGCTGTACCATGTAGAAGATTGTTATTTAAATTGGCTACTGCTAAAGCAGGACATTTAGCATAGTACAGTTTATATACCAGATTTCTTATAGTTGAATGATGTGTTGATATCATTTTGATATGATGGAAGGTGCTTTTGCAAATAGGTCCTGAAATGCAGGCTAATGAATGTCCTTGTAGTCCTGTGTATTTGCGCACTGGACAGGTATCCATATTTTGTAGCAGTTTCATTTTGATTTTGTCTTTGCCTTTCACATACTGATTGAGGAACTGGTGTAAAGATTTGAAAGATTTTTTGGGAATGTTAAACATTGACGTGCATGGCCATTTGTATACTGGACGTTCTGGTTCAGTCGAATGGAGGGGTAATTCTGACTTTTCTGGGGTTATTTTTGTAAGCAGTATTTCTTGTTGCATTATGGTATTATTAAGATTTTCATAACCTCGTCCACTGCTGTGTATGGCAATTTTGTTTGTTTGGTTTTGTTTGTATGCTTCTTCATTAAAATATGGTTCTGTGCTCGTGGTGGGACTCTATTCACCTACACATGTATTTAAGAAATTATTTTTGTTGAGATTCTGTTTACTGAGAAGTCTTTTTTGTAATTTAGTAGTTAGTTTTGTTAGTGGTTTCATTCTGTTTAACACTAAAATAAATAACTTTTTTTTTAGAAGGATTGCACTGTCTATCAAAGCTTCTAAGATAATTTTCTATGGTAGGTTTTAAGGGTTGTGCATGATTTGTCTCTTGTTTTTATAAGATTCTGAAGGACTCTGTGGTGAAACATTTTTGCTAAAATACTTTTTTTGGTATGGTTACTTGTTAGTATATCAAGATTTATAGGAGCAGTTTTAGCAGTAGTGGTAGCTGAATTCTTGTTAATCATTTTCTGTTTCGTTTTACAATTTGATAGAGGAGGCAAAGTTTCTGTACTGGAAGCTTGTTTTGTTTCGCTAAATGACTGCATTAGCTGTTTTGTTTGAACTTTTTGTACAAACTCTGCTAGAGATGGATGCTTATTTTGGACACTTTTATTTTCATTTGCTCTATTTCTGCATTGCTTTCTACGGACGTGCTTTTTGGTGGGCATTCTTTGGGGTCTGTTGAAAAAAAAAAGAAGGTATGGGTTGGGCCGTTCTGCAATGTATGTGTGCTCTGTGCATGAGTGTCTGAGTATGATGGTAAAGACGTATGTGGTGGTGTGTGATTGTGCATTGGGCAGCTACAATTAGTTGAGAAGGATATTCTTCTATTTGTGTGTTACTATACTGTGGTTCAGATGACAGTAGAAACAAAGCTAGTGGTGAGGAGAAGCACTAATAGTAAATCTAATGGTATAAAATTAAAACAGTTCTTTGTTTTGTAATACTTACATTCTAGGGGTTGAGTTATGTTATTTGTGTTCCAAAAAACGGGGATTTGTGTGCCATTCTGCCTGCTAATCCCTGTTTACTAAATGGGGATTTGTGGACAGAATGGTTCAGAAATCTCTGTTTTTTTGGTGCGCAAATTACATGGGCCTCATTACACGGTAGGCGGTAACCATGGCGCTATTAGCACCATGGTTGCCGCCAGTACCGTACCGAGTCCGCCATGGTGAAGGGCGGAATTACCGCCACATTCCAAGGTGTGTGGTGGCGGTAATTCCCCATTCACCATGGCACTTCCCCATTCCCATTTGAGCCCCCATAGGGCTCAATGGGTATGGGGAAGGTGGCAATTATGGTACCGCAAATTGGGGTACCGTAATTGCCTCCAAAGTCCCTTTGCGGGCCCGTTACTTAACGGCTGGTAAAACCAGCCGTTGAGGTCTGGTCCCGCAAAGGGACCTCGTAGTAAGGCGGTAAGGGTTTACCGGTACCGGTACCGGTACCCTTACCAGTAGCGGTAAACCCTTACCGCATTCCGTGTAATGAGGCCCCATGAATGACCTACACAGTGTGTTTGAGTAACAGTAAGAATATTAAGGTAGTATTGTAATTTCTCTTTTTTGTGGAATGAGCAGGTTACTTCGGATATGTTGTTTGTAGTTCAGATGCTGCTGATTTTCAAGAGCGTGGTCTTCACTGCAATTGTAAAAGAAAGAAGTTAGTGATTGTGTGTGTTTATAGCACTGATGTTAATTTAGACGTTGATTTTTATGTTTTTGTAGTACTATTTTTGTTTGATATCTGAACATAGTGTATGCATGCATTTCATTTGACTATGTGCAGCCTTTATATTTTATTTACAATATGGTAGTTCAACATGGTTTGCAAATGAGTAAAATTTTAAGTGTATGAAATTCAATTGGTTTTTTAAAGCTGTGTTGTAGATAGCAGACAGGTTTGGAAGTGACAGTTGATTATAGTAGATGGGAAAAATTCCAATAAGTTCATTTTATAGGTTATACAGGTTTAGTGGCATTACTCTGTTTATATGCATTCATAAGAGTTGTACATGTACTGTGAATAAAATGTGCATACCTGTAGTTTGCATTTATGCATGTGGATATGCATGCAGCAGTAAGTAGAAATCTTGGAGACTTGTAGAGTAGTTTTTGTAGTAGGTGCTTTCCAATGATATGAAACTTGTACTCAGAGTGATCAACAGTACATTTGAAGTGCGGATCTCTGATGATGGAGTTAGATGTAGAGGTCTTGGATGTGATTGGTGGATGGTTGTGGCTGCTTAGCTGTATCCAATGAGGCAATGGCACCGAGAGTGATGTGGAAAGCGTAGAGG
This sequence comes from Ambystoma mexicanum, assembly GCF_040938575.1. Classification (NCBI taxonomy): domain Eukaryota; kingdom Metazoa; phylum Chordata; class Amphibia; order Caudata; family Ambystomatidae; genus Ambystoma; species Ambystoma mexicanum. The sequence continues at coordinate 351,468,742 of NC_090922.1, forward strand.
GCTGGCTAAGAGTTAAGTGCTCCGTGGACACCGCGGCTTTCCGCAGGCCGGGCGTGCCACATCCTTGGTTTTCCAGCAAATCCAGCATGGAAAGGGGACTGTAGGGATCAGCCAATCAGATGTTTTGGTTGTGGATTTGTGTTGAAAGAAACTGTGTGTAGTGAAGATGGCAGAGGTGGAGAAAGTCAGGGTGTTGGTGCTTGGAGATATGTTTGTGCATGCTTTACAGCAGTATGCTCAATGCAGGCATGTGGCAAACAATTTCGATGTTAAAGGAGTGGAGGTGGTGTGGAGCACTGTGCCTGATTGCAATGTACAGGGAATTGTACAAGTTTGTGAAGATATGGGCAGGATGAACAGTCCACATCTGGTAGTTTTGCACTATGGTGCTTTCCATTTGGGCTACGTCAGTGCCCCTACTTTGCAGGCAGATTTCGAACACTTGGTTCAAGCAGTAATGAACATCCTTCCAAATGTCAAGTAATTTTTTCTGGATTACTACCCAAGGCAATATGGGACAATAGTTTAGTTGTTTGTCCTCAGCAAAACATTGGTAGGTGTACAATCAACCGAAGCATGTGTGCTTTCATGCTTAGAGCTGGTATGTTTTTCTGTAATAATGAGAATATTGATTCCAGTAATGCTGTTTATTTATTTATTTATTTATTTATTTTTATTTTATTGTTGAATATTTAATCAAAGAATTTGATTTTTACAACATCTTTGCTCTTTGTTTCTTTAGTCATGTTTAGTCTCTTTGGTTTAAATCTTACATTTCAAGCTATTTTGAGCGGTATTGAGGAGAAGGAGGTTGTCCCAGTGGGTAAGAAAGTCTTAATTTTCGTTTTGTTTCAAGGCAAGTTTTTCGATTAGGGTGTGAAGGATCTTGAATGTCGCTAGTTGCCAAGATGTGCGATCACCACTAATCATCCTTTTCCACCATGTTTCTTCGTCAGTTACTGCTGAATGTTGGCAGATGTATTTCATGTAGGGATGTCGAGTGTCCGTCAAACTTGGGAAAAACAGTAAAAGATGGACGAATAGTCTCTTTCTCTTTGCCACAGAATCTGCAGATGTTAGTCAGAGATTGATTTCTTATATGACGAATTTCATTGGTGTTTAAAAGGTTTAGTCTTGCTCTCATTATGAGGTTGCGTGCCGCTCTGCTTGGATATTTTTTGATATAGTTCTGGAGGTCATCTCGTTTCTTCCATAACGAGGGCAATTGAGAGACGAGCTTGTATTCGGACGCTACATCTAGGGTGTGGATCCAGTCTATCTCTTTTATTTTTTTGGATATTCTTGTGGGGTTATTGATCAGATCATCTTCTGTGCATTCGATGGATTTCAGTAGGGCTTGATTTTCTTCTTTCCATTGGTTTAGCATTGTGCAGCTTCCCCCTAGGATTTCATTGAGCACCAGATCGTGGAGGAAGGAGCAGTTAAGTAGAATACATTTCCTGTAGAGCATCAGTGTGTTGCAGTCCACCGTGCCTTGAAGGGAAAGCAGACTGAGTTCTCGGCGTATCAGTGTGATTGGAGTTGAATCTGGTAGGCCGAGAGTCATCCTCCAGAAGTAAGCTTCTAGTTTAGGCCAGAGAGTCTTAGGTAGGCATGGCATAGCTTCTGCTCCATATGTTACAAAGGGAAACCACCTTTTGTTTGTAGAAGTTCAGTAGAGGGATGGTGGAAAATTTGCCAAATGTTCTATCTATTGCTTTGCCTTTTGTTGCTAGGCTACGAACTTTGTCAATCAGAGATTCTTGCATAGCCGTGTCTTTTGCTGAGTTATCCAGTTTTACGCCCAGAAATTTGAAGTTCTTTACTCTTTCAATTTTGTTTTTTCTACAAACCAGTTGGACTTGTCCTGGGTTTTGGCTGTGTGCTCCATCACCATGATTTTAGTTTTATCGATGTTGATTTCTAGATTGTTCTCATTGCAGAATAGTTGTAGATTAGTGAGTTGGCGTTGAAGGCCTATGGGCGTCAAATCCAGTAGAATAAGGTTGTGCGCGTATAGCAATCTGCTGATGCGCGTTTGTGCTATTTTTGGTGGAAAGGATCTGATCAGAGCTTCAGAGTGTTGATAATCTCCCATGTAAGCGATGGAAGAGGGCCGGCGCCAACAGACAGCCCTGTTTCACTCCTCTTTTTGTGCTGATTCGAGTAGATAGACTGCCTTGCTGATTTAGTCTCACTTTAATGTTGGTATCCGTATGAAGTGCTTTGATCGGATTTAGGATGTTGCTTGAACAGCCCCAGGTAGATAATTTCTGCCAGAGTCTGGTGCGGTCGACTCTATCGAAGGCTTTAGAGAAGTCTATGAAGGCCATATACACTTTTGGGTGGCCGTCTTTTACTTTGTTTTTTTAAAATGGCTAAGAGAAAGATGTTGATCGTGGTTCCTAGTGTTTTTTTAAACCAGCTTGGAAGTTGTCATTACATGGGGCACGTGAGGCCCAAGATTGGAATTTTTTCAAGAGAAGAGAGCCGAAGACTTTCCCTATAGGGTCCAGTAAAGCAATAGGTCGATAGTTTGTGGGATCTTGCTTGTCACCTTTTTTGTAAATCAGGACCACTATTGCGGACAGCCATGTTGGGGGAATCGATTGTACAGCCACGCATCGTGTGAACACAATTCTTAGAAATTTAGCCCATTTGACAGGATGTGATTTTAGGTCGAAATTGGTGATGCCATCGGGGCCATGGGCTCGAGATTTATTCAGTTTTCTGATTATGTCGCAGATGTCATCTAGGTCGTCCAGCTTTGTCCAGGCATCGGCTTGGTTCAAGGGTTTCGGGTAAGTCGTCGATGATTGTAGAAGCACATATTCTGATGGGGTGTCTGGCAGCTCGAAGAGTGATCTAAAGTGAGCAGCCCAGGTGGCTTCATCGATGGAGTTCGTAATTTCTGGACCAGTGGTTGAAGATGTTTTGTTCAGTAGTGACCAGAATTCTTTCGAGTTGTTGGAGCAGATGCATTTCAGCATGGTTTCGGCATCTTGTTGTTGTAATGTCCATCTGTGTCTTCTCACCCAAGATTTGTATTCTCTCATTATTTTTTTAATAGCTATTGCTCTTTTGGTCATGGGGAGTGTTGCTGCAGATCTTTTTGCTTTCCTGAAGGCGCGGCGTCTTAGGACCAGGAGTTTGTCATATGAATGAGTTGGTGTTTGAAGATTTTTGTTAAGATTTCCTTTCTGCGTCTTATATGAGATCAGCAAAGGGGCATAGTCTGTAGCCTCGAGTTTGGGTATGTCAGTTGAATTTGTGTACCGATTCGTAATTTCTCTTATACTTTGCGCAGTGAGGCGCAGTCTTTTTCTTTGGTTATTTTGTTTCAGTCCGACCTCCATCTTATCCTGGTTGGTGTGTAATGATTTCCATGTAGTTATCTGGATATTGTGATCGCTAGATGTGGTTTGATGGACGTCAAAGGAGGTTGTTAAAGATAGAATAGGTTCAGACACGAAGGTATAGTCAATAGTTGACGCCGATTTGTTGTACGCCCATGTTGGAGGACGGGTATTGCTTTTGTATACTGTGTCCAGGTTGTGAAGATGTCTTGAGTTCATCAATTTGATCGACGATTCGCCTCGTCGTTCGCTTGGTGTTTTATCTTTGGCAGGATTCTGGTTGCAGAGGGCCTTTAGATCGCCACATATTATGATGTGGTAGGTATTATGGGTGGTTCGTACTTCATCAACAGTGGTTTCAATTAGGGCCAGAAAGTTTTTTTGATCAATTGCAGCGGGGTTCCAATAGACGTTTAATACTGCCACGGGAATCGTCAGTTGAAATGCCTCGTTAGGAGAGGAGAGTTTCCATGTTAGCAGTAATGCGAGTAATGAGTAATTTGAGATGATGATGTCTGTTATTGCCAAGCCACTGCTGATATGGCATGCGGTAAGCAGGCCCGAGGATGGTCGACCAACTGGGCGTTTTGATGCCGGAGCCAGACAGAGGTCAAAGCCATTAAGTGATGGAGTTTTGGTCAGCCACGTTTCCTGGAAGCACCACAAATAGGCTGATCCCAGATTGACATCACTGGGTGAGGTTAGGTGCTTAAATCCTCTAGTGTTCCATGATCCAAGTTTAAGATCACGAGGTGCGCCCTTTTGTGTATTCGTTGAGTCTCGAAGATTGGTCCTGTCCATGAGTTGCTACTTTGATCGATGTGTTGCCAGTGCCTTTGGGAGCCATGCCCAAAAGCTGGATGAAGTTGTTTTTTTGGTTTTGGGTGTTGGAGGTAGGTCTTGTACTGGATGGATGGTTTTGGTGAGGTTCCTGTGCTGGTCATGTCGTTCTTTGCGGAAGGCTATTTTTGCTTCCAGGTTTTCTTTGATAGCGTCGTCTGGTCTGGTTGAAGTTCGAATAGATTGAGGTGAAGCTTGGGTCTGACTCGATGGTAGCACATTTGAGTCTTGATGTGCAGTCACTGAGGTATTTCGATACGAGTATCTATGTTCATATAAGCTGACTTTTGTATTATGTTTAGGTCTTTAATGATGAGCGTTTTCGCTGTTATTTTGCAACTTTTTCAGTGTGAGTTCAGTATTTTTGGAACTTTAGTGTTCAGAGGTATTTCTCTGTTGTGACAGATGGTACCCCAGGCTTCGAAAGTCTTTTTCTCGGTCTATCAATTTGTTTTTAATTAGTCTTGAGGTAATATGAAGGTGGCAAATTGCTCTTCCGTGGTAGTGGCTCGGTTCAACAATCCTCAAATCGTCTGATATAATTTGAGTAAGCTTTGGAATAAGATGCATCAAGGTCAAGACTCCTCTTCTATTTAGTGTGACTTCATCTCTGTTGTCTTTCGTTTGTTCTAGCTTAAGGATCCATTTCTCCATCAGGTTTCCAGATTTAGTAGAATTGTATTGTGTATTTGTTGTGGAGTATTGGTGTCGAGTAGGATAGGCGGTGGTTTGCCTTGAACTGTTTCTTCGTTTACGATTTCTTCGTGATGATTCGGGTGAGTATTTTGCAGCAATCGGTCGATCAGGTTCGTTTGAGCGCTCTCGTTGGGTACTGTTGTATCTTTCTGTTCTTGATTTTCATTTTTTTTGGTCGTCCTTCATGCTGATGAATCTGGGTCGCATATTGGTTTTATTTGATTCTGTTTTTTGTTTGTTAGCTCCCGAGCGTTCAATCTTCTATCGATGTTCTTCCAGGGTTAAGAAGATTGGTGCGTTTTCTAATTTTTTGGGGTTAGTGTTAGTCGTTGGATCCTTGATTTGCGAATCCAATTTAGAAGGGCTGGTATTGTCTTCTTGTGGATGAGATGAAGAGTCCATACCGGGTGTTGTGTCCGAGTGCTCTGTGAGATTCATCAGGTCAGAATTTAACAGGAAGTCCTCAAATGTTATCAGTGAGCTCCTGGTGACTTGATTTTTGAGTGAGGGCTGAGGGTTCTTTGGTTCATCGATCTGTTTGGATAATTTATTTTGAGAAGTCTGTTAGGACCCAGATTGGAGTTTGTTTTTTTTTTTGGAAGAGGAGTTTTGATAGCAGCATCTGAGGCTCTGAGGCAGAAGGATTGTTTGGGTTTTTGGGTCTAGTTGAGTCAAAGATTGAGTAGGGTTGCTCCATTGGGTCTTTTGCCGCTTTATTTTTGTTTTCTACGTCGTCGATTACTAGGACGATATTGGTGATTGATACATTTGAAGGTTGGGATAGGAGCTGTTGGGTTTTTTTGGGGATCAAATCGTTTTTTCAGCTGTAATGTTTTTGTGTGGATTTCCAGCTCTGAGATCAATGAGTGGTGCAGGAGCGTTAGGTTGGATAGCTGATCCATTTGCTGATGATCGTTTTTCTAAAAGGTTCAAGGTCGATTCTATTGTCTGGATGCGTGCGTTTATGTCAGCCAAGTTTGTGCAGGAAATAGTTTCTATTGTCTGGAGGCGTGCGTTTATGTCAGCCAAGTTTGTGCAGGAAATAGTTTTTGTGTCTTTTTGAGCTGTTACATGGCCTTCAAGAAAATTGAGTTTCGTATGAATCATGGCTTAGAATACTGTATGATCCTTTAGTGTGTCGTGTAATGATTCGTAAAGCTTGGTGAAGGGAACTAAGGCAATTGTTAGTGCTGACATATATGAAAGTAAATCCAGTTTCTTTGAAGGTGTTTCATTAGTAGCTGCAGAGGATTTTCTGCTTGGCCCATGTGTGGGAGGGGAGGGGATGTAGAAGCTCGATCTGTCGTAGTGTGGATCGTAGTCATGATATGATTTCCTTTTGTCTCTAGATTCCTGGGGCGGTCGATTTGTGTGACCGGCTTTGTTGGATTCTCTTTGCTCTTCTATCTCCTGTTGATTTAGGCTTCGATGTTCAGTTGGTGAGGTAAGTGATGAAGCTATTATGTCCTGTGAAGCTGGGAAAAGTTGTGATGACATTGGAGGAGAGGATGGGACGGCTGTTTGTTTCTTGTTCTGTACAGCAATTGAAGCAATCTCAGGCTCCATAGCTTGTTGTAGCTCCTTTGTTAATGGGATTAGGGGGATGATCAGTGGAGGCGGTGAAGGGGTTGGGGTATGAGATGAGAGTGGAATTTGGCCGAAGATAAAGTCGTCGGGAATCACTGTGCTGATTGTTTTATCTGGTATAGAACTGGTTTCCAAGTTGGTAGGTAGAGGGGCTTCTGTGGGGGGTAGCTTGGTTTTTGAGGGGATTGGTGTGATCTTTTTGTTTTCATCAATTTTCCTGTGCTTACTGAGTGGTTGTAGGTCATGCACTGCTTCCAGTAGTTCGGCGTCCATAAGCTCGTATAATGCGCCTGTGCAGCTCCCCCCGTTTTGCTTTTTTATCTGAAAGAACTTTGTCAACCTCGATAATGGAGAAAGTTTTGTTCTTGTATTTTTCTCATTTGTGATTCTGCCTTTGGGTATGCTTACTTTCATATTTGTGGTATTTTTTAGTGCTTTTGCATTATTTTGAGAGAGAGTATTGTCTTTAAAGTGTCTTTTTCTTTTCCTTTTAGACGTCGTTTGTACTTGGCGCGGATGTTTTTTTAAGTTTGTTGTGCTTGTTTTATTGTTTTCTGTAGGTTGCGCCTCCGTGAGGCGTGGGACAGGATCCTCAAAGGTGTCAGAGAGCTCCTGCTCTGATGACGTCGCGGGGAGGGCATGCAGAATATGCTTCACGGCAGCAGCAGGCGCGAGCCGGGGCGCCTCCCTCCTTTCCTCGCGCAATTCTCGCGGCTCCATGCCCTCACCCTCCGCATGGACGAGGGCGAGGACTGTGAGAGGGGCTACAGGTGTGTTGCAGCACACTGGCTCCGCGGCAGCCTGACGTGGTTTTAGGTCTCCGGCTGCCTCCTCTGCCGGGCCCAGCAACGTCTCCACGCCAGGGCAGGTGGAGGAGCCCAATGAGGTTGGGGGGATTTCCGGATTCTCCACTACTGACGGCAGGGACCAAGGCGTGGACCCGGACCCGCGAGAGGTCTGCTCCTTGACTGCAGACACAGCACCCCCTCTGGGGTAGGCCGGTAAGTGAGCGGGGAGAGACGTAGCGGGTGGGATCGTGTTTGTTGGTTTGGAAATAGTTTCTATGTTTGTTTGCTGAGAATGAATGGCAGGTGTCTCGGGCTCCTCAGTTGGTTTCAAAGGGGGATCAGTTGAGGGCTGAGAACCATTTGATATAGGCCACAGGCTTTTACTTGAAGTCTGTGTGGGTAGTTTGAAAACTTTCTTTTCCACTTTGTTTCCAACAGTTTTAGCGGGTTTGGTAGTGGGTGCTGAGGTGCTTGGTGAGTTTTGGGCTTCTTCTTGGAGGAGTTTGTCAAGGTGTGGACGAGGGCGCAAACTTTTTAGGCGCCCATTTTCTTCCTCTAAAGGAGTCTGTGGGGAGGCAGTCAGTCCAGTCATGACAGCCATGACTGCAGGACTGCCACTCTCCGCCTCTCTGAGTCCAGTCCACGGTAGCTCCAAGTCTTTATGGTGTATAGGTGTAGCTCCTCCTTCAGGTAAGGGTGGACAGGGAAAGCAGACCAAAACAGAAAGTAGACTGCAGGACTGCCACTCTCTGCCACTCCGCGCCCGCTCCGCGGTAGCTCCAAGTCTTTATGGTGGATAGGTGAAGCTCCTCCTCCAGGTAAGGGTGGACAGGGAAAGCAGACCAAAACAGAAAGTAGACTGCAGGACTGCCACTCTCCGCCACTCCTGTTTATTTTAAAGAAGATGACATTTCCTTATCTTTTTGGGGAAATGCTATGATGTTTTGGAATAAAAGGGTTGCTTTGGAGAAGGTTATGTGAAGATTTTAGTAGTAAAGTAAGAAGAAAAAAAAATACAAAATAACAGGTGTCTGTCAAGCATCTGCAAAAAAAACAAAAAAAAACAAAAAAAAACATCTCTTTTCAGAGCCAACCTCAAAGGGGAAATGGGGCACACTATTTAATTTTATATTCAACATGCTCAGGTTTTTAATATGTCCGCGGACATGGCGGTAGTCCGCTGTCAGCGCGTATCACATACTGGGGTTTTGGGGTGGAGAGGCATACAAATGAGAATGAGCAGAACTAGGGATTGGTCAGTAAAGTTTACTGGGTGTGTTGTGTAAGGAGAGAGTTTGTCAGAATGTCTTTTTCCTGAGAGAAGAACAGATAGCTATGGCTGTGTGTTTCCAAAATCAGATTATCTGGATTTTGGGAGACTCATGGATACATTGTTTGGAGGTGCATGTAGAACGCTGTGGAGTAGCTGCAGATCTTGGATTCCCTCACGTGGAAGTGCACTGGCATGGAGTGCGTGGAATGAAGTGGCTGGACTTGGTACCTCTCTGTGCTACTTTAGAGACAGAGCATCATCCAGACATAATTATAATTCATTGTGGAGGGAACAGTTAAAGACATGTGTCTGGAATTTCTTTGCAATTTGCAATGAAAGAAGGACTTGGGAAGGTCATGCACATGTTTCCAAATTCCCAAGTAATTTTTTCTTGCATTGCGCAAAGACAAATGTGGCTGCGTTCTTCTTCATTTGGTCCACAAATGGAGAAAGCGAGGCACAATGTCAATAAGGCTGTTTGTGCCTTTCTAAGAGATGGTGGCATGTTCTCTTTTCACAATGAAAATATTATGTTTCGTAGCACATACATTTTTCGCAGAGATAGAGTCCATCTTATGCTGGCTATCAGATTCTTTTGAGAAATGTACAAAATGCATTGCAACCTTTTTTGGAATTACAGTCATCTATTTTGCAGTAGATGTTGACGATGTCAAGTTTTTCAAACACACATAAACACCACCAAAAGGCTATTTTCAGAGTCACCACTTGTTCCCAGAGAAAAGTGCATTGGTTTTGCTAGGGCAGCACCCTAAAACTTCATACGTCCTAGAACTGTCCGCGGACTTCTAAAAAATGCACAGAGCCCTGCACTGTTTATTTGCCACTGCTATTTTTAAACTGTGAAAGGCGGCACTGAAAAGAGCCTTTTTTTTATTTTTGTTCTTTTTGGGGGGGGGTTTACACACGACACACTAGGAGAGGAGGCGAGAGGAGGGTAATGAAGGGACACCAACCACGGGGATAAGAAAGGGCAGGTGGAGAGAGGAAGATGTAGGGTGGGCCTTACTTAGGTAGGTAGCAGGTCTTCTGGTGCACCGTGACCGCGGTCTTGATAGCACTTTGAAGAGTCTCCCCCCTGCAGAGTACTGCGTCGCAGTACATACACAATATTTTGACCCTCGAAAGGTAACAGCATTGTGAATGGCCTGTGAGGCAGCTGGAGGGATGCGCTCTCCCACAGGAGTGTCTCTTGTGGTGAGAGGAGCGGAAATGGAGCATGTGGTAGAGGAACTCAACCTACTACGTTCATCACAAGGTGCGAGTGCTGGTAGTAGGGCGTTCCTCTACCTCTACCTCAACCTCTTCATCCTCTTCATCCTTGTCCTCTACATCATCACGCCTGTTCCCCTCTGCAGGTCCTTAGGGAGGTGGTGGTGGTGGAGGGTTTGGGGTGGTGCTGAGGCAGATGTAGCAACAGCAGCCATGGATGCCATCAGGGTTGATGAGATAATCTCAGCAAGAGCAGCAAAGGCAGCAAAAGTCAATCTGCAATAGCCAGAAGCACAATGAAGATCAGCTCTGGGGTGTGGCCTTTTATAGGAGTGGAGGGGTGCGCTTCGCAGACAGATCAAACACACCCAAAAAGGTTCGAAAAGTTCCAAAAAGTATGTGGAAGGCCAGGGTCATTGTCTGGGACATGTGCAATGGTGAATTTTTACTGTAAAATAATTTGGATTGTCTGAAAAAGTTCTTTTAAAATGTTGGGGAACCGGACAGTGTCCACAAATCAGGACACATGCTCAGCGTGGATGTGGTCACATGATGACATCGGGAACATGTCTGCGAAGGGAACAGGTGTCCGCAGGACACCAAATGCACGGGAACGGTCATTCGCTTGCACGCGGGTGTTCTACGTACAGTGTTCAGGTCCTCAACAAATTAAAAGTGCGACACAAGTGATACAGACAGTTACGGACAGGCGCGATGTTCGCAGGACTTATGGGTGTTGTACGCATGTGCGTAGATGTTCTACAGACTGTACGGACAGGTAAAGTGTCCTTAGGACACCTCCATTTTGTTTAATTATGGACATCCCGGACACTGTGCGTGTTCTTCTGACAGTTTCAACTTGCCTGCGGACGGTACGGACAGGTATAGTGTCCTTAGGACAACTCCATTTTGTTCACTTACGGACATCCCAGACACCAAGTGTGTTCTAAGAACAGTTCCATCTTGCTTGTGAACGGTACGGACTGTCAAGGGTTTTGACCCATGTTGAATCCTTAGACTGGGTAGATGTGGGGATGAGCTGTAGCCGCCCATTATTCTATCCCAGAACAAACTAAATCAATAGACTGGGTGGATGTGGGGATGAGCTGTCGCCGCCCACATTCACGCCAGAATCCAGGAGAACTGCGCAGTTGGCACAAGACCACTCCAAAGATACAACCTTCTTGTGGGGGGTTCCACATCACCACTCTACTGTAAGGATGCCATCAAAACAATGTTAAGCAAGGGTCCTATACTATCAAGCAAAAGACCACTCTATTGAAATGCAGTAATTCAAGACAGATCCCAAAAATGGATGCAATACCGGTACTCACCACTATCAGAAAGCCGGCGTTTTAAAACCACCAGACTTTTGTGTAAAACTGAACAGAGGAACCCAAACCAGGCCAAGGAAAGACTTGCTAAGAGGTGGATACAATGTAAAACTATATTCTGAAATGACTTGAAGGAAGTAATTATTTAATGTACATGTAAAAATGGTAAGTTTTGATTTAAACTGGGAACTAAAGTGACATTTAGCTGAATTCTGCCTGACAACAACCCCCGACAGGAGTTGAAACTTGATCAAACTGCATTCCCAGGCCTGGCTGCCTCCTGCTTCCCCACCAAAAGGAGATGACACCCCTCTGATTAGATTAGGGGAGGGGCACCTGCAGGAGGTTGAACAAAGCCTTGTCCTGTACTCAGGCAAATGTTATATTGGGAGGGGCGTAAAGTGGCTTCCTCTTGGGAGAAGTGGGAGGAGAAGTGCCTGTGAGAGCCAGCTGAGCTTGGGGGAAGTGGATAAACCAGTTATTCCACCATGTGATGTGGGAAGCCACACCCCTTTTTGACCAGGGCATAAGGTAAAAATATGGATAATTCATAGTACGGACTTGTCAGAATTATATAAGTAATATCATTATTCTTGTGATTTTTCTGTGCACGTTTTAAGAGGTGTTAGGACCATGTGGTGTATTCTGGGGGGTTGCTAGGGGAAAATAGGGTCTTACTCCAAATGTCTGCACGTTAAAAATCTGACACTTCATCAATTAATGTGCATACTCCTTGCGCACATGTGTGTAATTTTTGGTAAATGTCCGATATTGGTAAACCAGTCAAAAAGCACAAAATGTTGTCATTTTTTAATGCAAGCCCCCATGAAGATCAGAAGAGGACAAGCATGGACCATAAGGAATATCTAATGTGTACATGTAATTTCAACAAATTGTGTATCTGGGAAATATGTATTTGAATCAAATATAGATTGTGGGCAAATTGACCAGGGGAGGATCCTCTGACCATAAACAGACCTCATCATGATGACAATCCATTTCCTTCCCCCAATCATGGGAGATGGGAGAATTGGGCTAATGACAAGTAGAGAGGGGCAGGCTCAGTTATGCCACGCACACACCCACTTCCAAAACACATAAAAAGAGACTGCTGGGACAGGTAGAGGGATTCATTTTCCATTTCTGCTGAGCATTTTGACGGCCGGCATCCCATCCAGACAAAGACCAGAACCAGAGACCCATAGACTACAGAACTTTGAACCTAGAAGGCCCACTGCAAGCAAAAGTATTCTCAGCAGGCCTTCAGAATCCAGCAAACCTAACCAAACTATTCAACAGCCGGGCGAGCTGTTTGAATTCTTTGCCAAGAACTTTTGCCGGAACCGCAGACCAGACCCAGACCGCTGTGAGCAGAACCAGAGATCCGGATCGCTGCGAGCAGAACCGGTGCCTGATTGACCCACCGAGCAGAGAGAACCGCCGCTGGACGTGTTGGCCAGATCCGTGACGAGGCCTATTTCAAATTTATATTGTGAGTACCTAGCAGAACTGTGCAGAACCAATCTCTTAGTTAAAATAATCTAATTCAAACTATTTTAGCCTATTAGAACTGCCTCCTAGAATCGTGTCATTCTGTCATCTTTAAAACTGAAAACTGTCATCTGTCATTCTGAGCTTTAAAATTTAAAATCCGAAAAACTACCTTTATTAAATCGGCCGTATCTCCGGAACCGTTTGTGCTAGGAGCGAAATTTTATCTTAAAGCTAAGATTCTAAGCTTTCCAACGAGCCTAGAACCGTCTTCCTACCTACTCCTTATAGTGCCTCCATAATCGCGCTCGACGCACGTGACTAAATTTGCCGCGATTTGACATTTTGCTCAATTTCAGCTACGTGTAAAAATATTTGTCCTTGCTTTGCTTGCTGAAATTTGTGTGCAACCTGACAATCATTCATAGGGCATTGCTAAAGTGAGCCTGAACTAATATAAACTAGATATCACCCACCCTGAACCTCTAGAGGGAATTAAAATCATTTTTAGCACATTTCTCACTTCATTGTCATCACATTCGAAGCATTTTGGGCCTGTGTTTCAAACTTCTACCTGTTTCCTCTAAGCTTGCTGGGGGGGAACAGAATTTCGTAATGTATTTGATTGCATTCCTGAGAACTGTGTGCTCCTCTTTCCATCTCCTTCCATTTCTTACATTGCATAGGGGGGGGGGGGGGTGAATTGCCAGAGAAAAAGTGATTATCTTATCTTTTGCTAAAATCATATCAAGTATTTCTGTACTGCATTTTATTCCTCATTGCTTTTCCCTTGAAACCATAAAAGTATTTTGCTACCTTATCCAGGTAAAAATAACTTTGTTAAAGGGACGTTATGGTTAAGTTGCGCTACTAAAACCTATGAAACTCAGTAAAAAAACTTTGTTATAGGGACGTTATGGTTAAGTTGCTTTGCTAAAAACCTATGAAACTCAGTAAAAAAACTTTGTTAAAGGGACGTTATGGTTAGGTTGCGCTACTAAAAACCTATTAAATTCAGTAAAAAAACTTTGTTAAAGGGATGTTATGGTTCAAGTAAAACCAAAAAAACCCTGAAATTCACCAGTTATGGTAAGCTAAGCAACCATAACTTGTGCCACCACCGTGCACTGCTAAGACTAACACCCAGGACATCAAAGATGACATCACAAATGTCATTGATGACATCACTGATAACATCGCATGTCTGACTCGCTGTTTTTTCCTTTAGTGATATATCTTAGACAGTAATAGTTAGGAACAAAAAAATCAAAAAGTAATATATTTATAGAGTTATACTTTAAATATGTTCTTACAATAATTAACTCCAATAATTAGCTCCACTCACAGCATATAAAACATATACATAGGAAAAATATACAATCATCTTTCTTATTGTTTTACTGTTGTTTTGTATTACTGTACTTTCTCTGGATGTGCTCATATTTGTATTTGCATTAGTTTCTTTAGGGTGCAGTCACATAAAGTGATATTTGTACATAGGGAAGTAGTAGGTTTGAAGCAGAGCAACCCTTTCTGTGCATAAAGATAATCAGTTAGATTGTGAACACGTTCTGCTTCTACTGCTGCTTTTTTGCTTACTTCACTTTCTCTATATATATACTCCTATTTGTATGTGTTGTTGTGTCTTTGTGTTTTGTATGTAATAATGAAATTATGTAGTAAGTGGTTTTTTTTAGCTACTTATTATATGTTGCACAGTACACAAAACTCTAATAAGAAAGCATTTATCATTTCACTATTCAACATGGTAAGATTATGAACATTGCACCTCTATCATGTATGCTGCAAACAATGCTCATATTTAAACTTGAGTAGTTTAGTATACTGTATAGAACTTCATAATAGAATGCTATTAATATCAATGCATTGCCTAATGCACTAAATAGCTCAAGATATCTATACCAATTATCCTTGACACCTTTTCTGTCAACATTATAATAAGAATCCCTTGTACAGAATTTTGATGAAAAGTAAATGCACATGCAATGTTATCAGTGATGTCATCAATGACATTTGTGATGTCATCTTTGATTTCCTGGGTGTTAGTCTTAGCAGTGCACGGTGGTGGCGCGAGTTATGGTTGCTTAGCTTACCATAACTGGCAAATTTCAGGGGTTTTTCGGTTTTACTTGGAACCATAACGTCCCTTTAACAAAGTTTTTTTACTGAATTTCATAGGTTTTTAGTAGCGCAACTCAACCATAACGTCCCTTTAATGTTTTTTTACTGAATTTCATAGGTTTTAGTAAAGCAACTTAACCATAACGTCCCTTTAACAAAGTTTTTTTACTGAATATTTATATATATTCACTGAAAAACTTTGTTAAAGGGACATTATGGTTCAGTTGCACTAATAAAAACCTATGGAATTCAATGAAAAAACAATGTTAAAGGGATGTGATGGTTACAATTAAAACCGAAAAACCTCAAAAATTCGCCAGTTATGGTAAGCTAAGCAACCATAACTCGCACCCCCACTGTGCACTGCTAAGACTAACACCCAGGACATCAAAGATGTCATCACAAAAATGCCAGTCAGCATGGATTTACGAACTGTTTGCAAAGTCCTCAAGATGCTATTAATAGTTACAACTTTACAGAATTTGACTTCTTTTTTTTTTTCATTTTCAGGGTCTAACCTTGTACTAAGTCATATGACTAAGACTTCAAGACCAACTTGCCTGTCGAAATCCAGACAGCCATTTTAGGCAAATTCATCAAACCAAATCTCGTGCGGTGGCACATTTACTAAAACCGGAAAATGAGGAGGTATACAGGGTTAGATCATTCCCACGCCCAAATTTCCCTTAGTCAGTAGGTGAGATATAATACCTCGATCTGTCCTCCCAAAGTGGTACTTTTTCAAAGGTCAAATCTCTTAAGGATCTTACATCACCAAGCATGACTAATGCTAGAATGGTTGCAAATAACTGGATACAAAATAGGAAGATCAATAATGGGTTTGAGAAATGCAATCATTGTAAAATATGTACTTATGCTGAAAAATACGTACAGTGAGATATGGTAGTAATATGAACAAACTTTGGAAGATTATGCAGAAGATCAACTGTTTGACCAAGTTTGTTGTGTATGCGATTGTGTGCCCTTGTGAAATTATGTATTTTGGTTCAACCATATGTCAGTTAAAAATACGTATCTTGCAACGTTACAGAGCAATTCTTAATGAGGACATTAATTATCCATTGGCTGTACATTTTGCCGAGAAACATAAGTGTGATGCTTCACTGATGAAATTCTTTGCATTAGCCCATATACTGTTCCATAAAAGAAGAGATAACAGAGAACGCAAATTGCGTAAATTGGAGTCCCGGCTCATGGTGACATTCAGTACTAAAAAGCCGAGAGGACATAATGCTGGATAGGAGTTGGCAATACATCTAATGGAAGACAAATAAGATCCATTACCTATTTGTATACCTACTATCTATGTATTATAAATTATGAAGGACGAATGGATGTTATTAGAACATCTCAACACATTAATAGATGTCCGACCGACAGATTACGTTGCACTCTGAAGGTCTACTGTTCTGAAATTGCTTGCATATTGTTTTTAGTGAAGTGGATTGAATGCATTAATATTACACACATGTTGGTTGCACTTTATTCCAGTAGATATCAAGCACTTTATTGCACTAGAACACTTTAAAAATCTGTAGATGGTATATAATAGTTTTTCAGCCCACTTGGGCAGGACAGATCGAGGTATTATATGCCACCTACTGACTAAGGGAAAATTGGTCGCAGGAATGATCAAACCCTGTGGACCTCCTCATTTTGCGGTTTTAGTAAATGTGCCGCTGCATGAGATTTGGATTGATGAATTTGCATAACCTAAGCCGCAGCAATGCAGGATTTCACTGCAGTGATTTTGATGTTATTTCTAATGATTTGGTCACTCGACCTAGCAGACTCAAAATATCAATATGAAAAGTTAAAAACACGAATAAGGGAATACTAAATCGACATTAAATGTCAATTTGTGGAATTATTGGTAGGTACTGTATCTCAAATAGATTGGTTTCGAGCCATTCGGGACAATCCTAAAATGGCCGCCTGCATTTTGGCAGGCAAGGTGGTCTTGAAGCCTTAGTCACATGACCTAGTATGAGGTTATTCCCTGAAAATGGAAAAATAAAACAAGTCTGATTCTGTAAAGTTTGCACTATTCACCTGAGGAAGTCCCTGAGTAGGGGTGGATGTGTGACATGAAATAGCATCTTGAGGACTTTGCAAACAGTTCAAAAGTCGATGCTGACTACCATTTTTGTATATCATGATGGATTTTTAATCAGAATAAAGTTATGTTTTTGCACTAAGAAATTTAGATTGAGTGCTCTTTCTGTTTGGCTTGGCCATACGTGTTTGTCATTGGATCTACTGGCGACACTATTGGCTAAGCATTTGTTGGTATATATAAATATATATATATATATATATATCACCGCCCTATAGTTAATATGAGTCGGACTCCCATAGGAAACTCGAAAAATGAATTGCTAATAACGTTTGACTAGTGCGATAGATTAGGCCAAAATTGTGAAGACAACTAGGTACGCCCGGGCCCCCTCAGACTCTAAATGTTATTAAGAAAAGAAATATTGTAGTTTTGGCTTACTTCCCATTCATTTTCCCATAGACAGAAAAGGTCAATTTTTGTCGGACTGCACAGCCCAAACCACTGGGTGGATTTGGACCAGGTGCAAAACAACTTGGCATGAAGCGTTGACTCGCGCCCCTTTTGTGGTTTGGGGTTATTCAATTTATTCATTTTTTAAATATTTGATGGAGAAGGGGATGCCCCCTCCTTAAAAATAGATAGCTGTATTTTGGGTAAATCACCAAGAATCCGGGTTTTTAAAAATTAAACAGCCACCATGTTTTTTTCCTCGATCCGAGAGATACCAGCGTCTATTGCCGAGTGTATCAGAAAAAAAGCTTTTGCATGTCAAAAAACATGCAAATGCCATCATGCTGGAGGTGGGGGGGTAAGCAAAAGGACAGTAAGAGAAGTTTGGGAGTTGGAGGGGTTCAAGGGACTGAGTTTGCAACACAAATCTTTTTGTAACCTTGGCTATCAAAACAGAATAGCCATAACTACTTGACATCTCAACTGAAGCTGCATCAGAGACACAGCAAGTGTAGTGGGAATGGGAGAAGACAGGGGAGGTGAGGAGGCCATCAGGGGAGTAGATGGAGCTGGCATAGATCTTGGGGTACTTGGTAAGGGCTGAGAGAGCAAGAACGCTAATTTCTTTCTCAACATTTTTCCAGACAGCCACGACTATAACAAATAGAAACAATTGGTTTCATTGGCTGTTATCATATGCGCAGGTATAGAGCATCACGGCAGCTACAGCCTGGGGTATATGCGCAGCTAGCCAACCTTTTCACCAAAACTGTGTCACAGAAATGACGAGAGTTATAGGGGGAATGCGAGGGGGCAGGGAACGTCAGGAGGCCAACAGAGGGTTGGGGGGAGCTGGCATAGATGTTCGGGGCTCTTGGTCAGGGCTCGGAGGGTAAAGAGCAAAACTAGTGTTCTCGGCACCTGCGAGGGATGCAGTAGCACAAGGTAAGTGGGGTGGAGGTGAGGGATTGGAAATGTGAAAAAGGGTGGTGGGGAAAGGGGCAGAGGACTGAGTTTACAACACAGGGGAGAGCACATGTACCTTCATCGCAGTGATGGAAGATGGTGGCCGCCCGCTTTGAGTGGGGTCTTCACCGGTGTGGTAAAGACCCAGTTCTGAGCCTCCTCATTGGCTGTGAGGCTGCGACACCCCCTTCGCTGGTGCCAATAAATAATAGGCACTGCTTGTTTGTTTTTTGTTTGTTTTTTGCTTCGTGCTTGTTTGTCTTGAAATTAGATGTATTATTTTACTTTGAATTGAGCCCATTAATGACACAGAACATGTTTTGGTTTATCTGAACTACAAAGTGCCACAATTAGATAAATGGTGTATGTTTTCCGAAAACGAATGGAAACAATAGTAACAAACACACACAAAAATCAATATAGTGGAAGGATACAGTTTAACTTTGGGCTTAAAAATTACTCTTTTAACATCAGATGAAAAGTCATAAAGATCATCAAGCTGCCACCCAGAAAAAGTATAAATAGAGGCTGAACAGGCCCAATAGTTATATAGATAATGTTCTCGTTGAGCCTTTAAGAAAACGAACATTCTAGTTTACAAGAAAAGAGCCTATTGTGATAGAATATAGGCTTCATGTTTCAAGATGTCTTCTACTCATGTTACCAATAAGATTTACAGAGGATTCAAAACAAGATATTAATTATTCATTGATACCAATGTAAGGATACTTGTAAACTGATTGCTGAAGCTGGTAAAGAAAACATTGAAACCAGTATTGGTTAAACTAATGGATGTTTGGTACTAACCATTCAGAAGATGTGTAGGACCTCATTGGGGAATGGAGGTAATACTGTTGGCACCGTTGCCTCCATTGTAATACTTCCACTCACAAGCAGCCTGCTTTTGTTAATAGGCTTCCAAACCCATAATCAAGCAGAGTGTGAAACAGGTGATAGCAGTATTGCCGTCTAGTTTTACCACTTCTGCCAACATTGTATTGATGCCTTTGGTTTTGATTAGAGCTG
The DNA here is from genome assembly GCF_040938575.1 of Ambystoma mexicanum. Taxonomy (NCBI): domain Eukaryota; kingdom Metazoa; phylum Chordata; class Amphibia; order Caudata; family Ambystomatidae; genus Ambystoma; species Ambystoma mexicanum. The sequence continues at coordinate 351,488,001 of NC_090922.1, forward strand.
AGCTTGTCAACTTCCCGCACAACAAATTCCTGGGTTTGACAATGACCAACACACTTGCAAATGATCTGCACTGAATTCCCTTAAATTGCAATCTGTGGAACAAATGACAGGCTTTTACTATGCAGTAGTCCAATCAGAGTTTCTTCTTAATGAGAACATTTGCAGTACGTTTTAATTGGTGTTACCAGTGGTTGAGGGTGATGTTCCTTTGAGGGTTTTGTTTTCGAGCATTGACTAAATAAGACAATTAATAATGCAGAGAGAAGAGGATGTTTAATTTGTAGTAGGTCATTTTCTATTTTTATCTGGGGTGGATAATTGCTCAGAAGCACTTTATGGACTGTGGTTAGGTCTTTGGATGTTATTTTCATTAAATTGGAAGCCAAAATATGCGAGGTGTGCTATTTCCTCTTACATTGACTAATGTTCCTGCAGAAGAAGTGTTTATTTTTTACCACAGTCGATTAGTACTTGATACATGCTTGTGTAGAAGATGCAATCTTTGCACAAATGATCGCTTGGTCAATGGTAGATTAAAGATCTTTGTTTATGTAACATTGGGGGTCATTACGACCCTGGCAGTAGGGGGTTAACGGGGCCGGTAGAGCTGACGGCCCGTTAACCCCCTACAGCCTCATTACGAGGTCTCCTTGCGGGTCCCGCTAAGGACGCCTGGATTTACCAGGCGTCCTTAGCGGGTCCCGCGAGCAGACCAGCATGCAAACAACGGACCCGTCATTAACGGGCCCGTTGTTAGCATGCTCCCCATTCCCATTGAACCCTATGGGGGCTCGAATGGGAATGGGGATGGGTTCCTGGAATGGGGAAATACCGGGCCTTCCAAGGTCAGAATGGCCCGGTATTTGCCCATTCCAGGAACCCAGACCCGGTACCCGGAATGGGGGTAGCCATGCCGCATGGTTGCCTCCAGGGTCGTAATGACCCCCATTGTATCCACTTGACAAACTCATTGTAATACTGGCTCAAGAACAATAACATATTAAATATATTGGGCCTCATTACAACTCTGGCACTAGCCGTGCCCTTATTGAGGGCACGGCTGCCGCTGGAGTTGCATTTTTTCCCGCACCCGAAATGGGCAAGAACCAGGTCATGCCAAGCTCGGCGGACCTGGTAATTGCCCATTTGCGGGTGCTGGAATCAAGGGCCTCCCGATCCCCATTCTGCCCCATAGGGCTGAATGGGGATGGGGAGGTCAGATGCACTGGCACATACAGAGTTATGCCCGTGCATCCAACGTGCTCTGCTCGCGGGTGCCGTTACACCCGCCCGGAAAAACCTGGCGGGTGTAACGGCACCCGCGAGCAGAGCACGTAGTATGGTGGTCTGGAAACTACGGTACCGGCATGCTTACCGGTACCGTAGTTCCCAGGCCGCCATGCTTGTAATGAGGCCCATTGTTTCAAATGAATCGGAACAGTTTAGCAGCACCACAAATGCCCTTTTGCCTTTGTCAGCTAGTGACAATGGCGTGCCTAGAACCTAAGTAGATGATGTTTCGGTTCCCCTGTTGGGTCTTAATCTGCACCTAAAGGGTTCATGTCTCTAGGTGTCCTTGGTAGATAGACATTGAACAGGAAGGGGATTTGAGTTGTGGGTTCTGGATCTGAGTTGGAGTTGTTTGGGGGGTGAATCATCTTCTCGATACCGCGATTCATTTGCGGTGTGTTGCAATAGCCATGCCTTCCTTTGAGGTTATACTAAAGATGGGGGTTCACTTTCTTTTACGATTTCAATATTTATTTTCCTTAATTTTGGGGCTACAAGGCAATACAGTGGTAATGAGAAATCTTGTTTTTACTTCACTGATTCGCCCCTAGTATAAATGAAGTTACTGATTCTTCATCGCCTAAGAAGAATGGGCCCCCGGGCATGAGCATGTTACTTTCCGCACACTAGGATTGCGTTCCGCAGAACACTAGCCGTAAAACAGGAGATTATTAGAGATTAGTATTCAATCTGCTTTTAAAGATCATTTGTTTTACCAAAACTTGACTTTTGTGAATTCGTATGCATTTTTTATGAAATACATAGGACCATAGAGTACAGTGAGAGGTATAAACCATATGGTAAATAAACAGGCGGCGGAATCACGTGTTCTAAAATGATACCGTGCAAGCACAAATCGCTTAGAAAATAATGTTACTAATGATGTTATGAATGATGTTGAAGGATTTATGGTTATTTGATCCATACATTTGAATTATTTTTCTATACTATAACTCAAGATACATTGCTTATAATAAGTTAAACATAGAGGAATAGGTGTTTGCTCCCCATTATGAGTGCCAATTATAACATATTCACTTAATGAAAGCAAACATTTTCTGTTTTATATTGGCGTGACCTTCAGCCATTTCTTACCGGTTATATTTGAAGTCTTGTCTCGCTTTTCGCTGGGGCCGAGCATGCCTTTCTTGCAAAGTAATTGGGTTTATTGAGAATGTCTGCATCCATAAGACTTTTTTAGGTCTTATCCATCAAGGTGTGTTGAAGGTCTCGAACTTGAAAATGGAACACCTTTTCCTGTCTCTTTCCACTGACTCAGCCACTCAACTTGCACTTTGATATGTGTTTGGAGTGTGAACAATTGATCAAAGGCAAGGCATCAATCAGGTGTTTGGTAGAGGAAAGTAGACACAAATTATTCAACTCTTTGAAAGTTGTAACCAAACACTGAGAAAATTGACAAAAAATAGGGAACAGATTGTGAAATAGAAATTGCGCAGGAGGTTTCTGAGAGGATACTGACTGCAGGGCCGATTCACAAGAAATGTTGGGTCGTAAATTGTGACTGGGGTAACTGACATCAACATCTGCTCGTACCTTTACCCGGAAAACAGGATTAAAGGAGGACACTAGTGCATTTAGGCATAATTTATGCCAGGAAGAAAAAGTGTATGTTGCATCAAATTCATATCTGTTTTACTGGGGAAAATGTGGTAGGGCAGTTTAGGGGATATGAAAAATGGTATTCAACAAATGAAAATTATTATTTCCCTCACTGCAAAAAATATTTCCATGACATATTTTCACTTTCTCCACACATACTACTAATTTGCAAGGCAACATTTTAACGTTCACACTTCTCACACCACTTTAGCACCGAGAATATCAACATGAAAGTTAAGCAACAGGAAATAGGTTTTCATATATGGCATTAACATTTTGCAAATACTTTGTAAATTACAGCATTCTTGGGTGTTTACTGGCACACCCCTTGACACACAAATTCTGGATGATTGACTGCACCAGTTAGGTGTGTGCAACGTGTGTTGTTTTCTCATGCAATGTGTAGAAAGTGGTGCGTCCATAACAAATTCAGAAATCATTTTGTGAATCGGGCATGTGTTTTTCTGTGAATCACAAGTAATTTGAGCTGGTGCAGGTCACACCCTTTCCCAGGTGCAAGACACGCTTATTCCAAGAAGATGTGTTGTGAAAGAACCCCTATATTTTCTAGTAAATCAGTAAATATTTCCACAGCCTCTTTAAAATAATGCATAAAGCTTAATTTAGTCATGAGTTAAAAAAAAGTTACATTCAAATCGTTTCCTCTTCAGCTAACCAGCGTTGGCAGTCTTTCCAACCAACGTTTTGAAACAATTTATGACATTATGGGCCTAATTCATAGAAGTATTTGCGTGCTGAAAAGTGACTTTGTCCATGTTTCATTCATTGCGCAAAACTCCCTCTACCGATTAATGGATTTGGCTTTGCGTGTATTTTCGTGGCTTTGTGGCGGTCCATCACGTCTTTGCATGCAGTCGAGTGCTTAGTGTGACACTCCATGCAAAGTTTGGGGCGGGCCTCTGCAAAGAAATAAATTAGGGGCGCAACATGCATATTCCCAATTCTCGGCGCAAAATGCGGAAGAAGAAGGAATAACGTGGGACGGGCCATGCAAAATAATCACACGCCTAATCAAGGTCAAACACAACCAAATTCAAGGAATACAATGCATAACTTCATGTCAGGAAAAATCACGCGCTAATCTCGTGATCTAACCGCCAGATGATAGGAGACACAAAGTACAACCAGCAAAGGACCTAACGTGTATAAAGCACGCAATGCGCACCATTCAAATGTTGCACAGCCAAGATGAATGCATGGAGAGCCATCATACATGGACATTGAAGGAGGAGGAGACCAAGGGACCAGATTTTCTCAACACATACCACGCTGTTTGTGATGCCTGTCGACCAGGTGTATACAAGGTACAAGTTCCCAACCCATGTCATGCTAGACCTGGTCAGGGCGTGGGAGCAAGACCTTGCATCACCCACCATCTGATCCTATGCCATCAGACCCCTGGAAAAGGTGCTGACAGCACTCCATTTCACAGCCACAGGCTCCTTTCAGTGCACCACTGCCAGTGTTGGTGGCATATCTCAGGCCACACAATCCCACTGTCCCACTGTCTCCACTGGCCTGCATCACATCACATGCATGTTTGGTTAGGCACATATACATACCACACACACTGCAGGCACGGCAGAGAGTGTGACAGGAGTTATATGCTGTTGCACACTTTCCATGTATACTTAGAGCCATTGATTGTACACATGTTGTGCTGCGGCCCCACGATTGAATGAGCACATTTAGGGCAACTTGAAGAATTGGCATTCCATCAATGTGCATGTCATCTGTGATGCAAACAGAGTCATCATGCAAGTCAATGCCAATTTTCCTGGAAGCATACATGACAGCTACATTTACTACCTCTCACCACTCTACCGAGCCCTGGCATCGGGACCCTTTTGCAACACCTGCCTCATTGGTGAGTTTCAACTGTCATGCGCATGCATGCATTCACATGACACACTGAACAACAGACCATGACAATCAATGCCAATAACAACCATTTACACATTTTCATGGGACAGTGCCTACCCGCTATCAATATTCCTGCTCACACCATTCAGGAATCCTTCCACACCAGCCGATGTAAGGTACAATGCAGCACATTTAGTCGTTAGGGGCATAGTGGAGCACACATTCACGGGGCTCAAGTCACATCCCCGCTCCCTTGACCACTCTGGCAAGGTATTGGTATGTGCCCCACCAGTAGAATGTAAAACAATTGTGACAGCTTGTGTCCTGCACAATGTAGCCACGGACATCGCCCTCAGCCACAGGCACCACCCTTGCCCTTGGCTGGCCAAAGGGCACAGGGAGAGGCTACACACAATTAGCTTGTGCAAGCATACTTTTCATGAAAACCAGCCCCTCTGGAGCACACACAGTGAAGCCACAACTCTGGTGGCATTCAATTATGAATTGTGGCCAATCCTCTGTGCCGATAACAAGACCATGAGAATGTGTGCCTGGGAGAGGCAAACTGTGTGTGTCCATAGCCATAAAATCAACTGCACCAATCACTGACACAGTCATAGCAAGTGGAAACAACATTGTACATGTTGCTCACACCAAAGACCACAACACAAGCAACAGAATCCCAGACCACCTTCACATGGACACCACCAACTATTGTGCATGCAGACCCCCAGCAACACACAGGAGAACACATGTAGGAAGGCACAGCCCAAAATGACAACACAAATAACACCTGTGAGGACAGCCCTCCCCACCCTACCTGTGTCTCAAAACTATATACAGGTGGAGTGGACACTCCATTCCCTGACAACATTTATGCACACAATACACATCTATGTCAAAATGGTCATGCTGACTAAGAAAGAGGAACATCTCACCTCACACATCTTCCCATTGGGAGCCTGCTCCAGCTGCACCCTGGAATGTATCCATGCTCTCTTCCGTAGGTGTCCAAACCAGCTACTCTTCCAACGTGTTGTGTGCACGCATCTTACAGCACCGTCCCCTTGAATAGCATCAATCATATGCCCTAGCTGAATCCCTCCATAGAGAAAACAAAACAAGGTCAGAGCAGGTCACACATCCATGCACCCAATGACCCCACAATCTGTGCCCCCCTGAGTGCCATGTAACAGCATCAAGCAATGACTAGCCAATGTTGGGATGCATGTCCAGACCGGCGCCCCTCCTAAATGATTCAGATTATGGAAAATATATTAAAATATGGAAATAAACACAGGATGGTGTAGGGGGAGAGGGGTGTATTATGGGTAAAGTTAAGTGGCAGGAGTAGAAATCCGTAAAGGGGAAGTTAATCAGCAAATGTTGTAGTTTACACATGTAGGATATAGTGTGCTCATATACACAACAGCCATGGCAGAAACTAACATTGTATTTATGAGTAGACCTGAATCCTCACAAGCCTTGTTCTCCCAAATAACCCAGAAAAACAAGGTTGTGCTTTTCGTCTTGTTAGTGTTTCTATATTTTCAGGCTCGGCAAAAGAACACACATATGCCCCCTTATTAGATAGGTCTTTTAACTAATTTGGTAGGAATGTGTGTAGCTGAAGACGTGAAGGACTGCGGCCTAGCATCAAGGTCGTATTCCTGGCAGCGAAAGCAGAGGTCTCGAGATGCCAAAACATGAATTAAGATTTAGGGCACTAGCGCCCCCAGGACTATGGTCACTCCATTTGAACTACCAAATGTGCAGAGAAATAGGTTCTACATTCTTTGTGAACTCGATTGATTAGTGGGACATTAAGTTTACTCTTGGGGAGGGGGAACTGATAAAAGGGAAAACAGAGAATGAAATGATCTATATGTTGTGCCAGGAAGAGCCAAGAGCCAAGAATGATGATCATACAGAGGGGAGGGCATGATGGGGGTGCCAGCATGCTTGGGATGAGAAAAGGTCTGCTTTGTCTGTAAGAACCAGGCTGACCTCGAAGAGTCCCCTCGCGTTCATGTTGATAACGAGGCATATGTCACGAGGTCAGGATAAAAGGTAGAGTGGTGCCAATTGATGTGAACCAATTTCCTTACAGTATTCAATGATGGATGAGGATGATACCCATGTGTGGTGAAGAGGAGCGAGAAGGCAACGGGGCCAATGGGAGAATGGGCTATATGTGGTCATTAGCATGTAAATAGGTGGAAGCCATTGAGGGTGGGGGATTAACACTGTATATAGATTGAGTCATGAGTGAAAATGTGTGTTTTTAATATCTCAGTCTTGTGCGGAAGACATCAGAGTGCTCTGTGGCAGTGGATTCATAATACCCTGTCGCCTTTCCCTTTTTTGAATACAAAAATAAACTCTTGTCTTTCTCAAAAGCGCATGCACTAAGTCTTTTTCCCAAGCGGTTTGTATTTTCTTGATGTGATCATTGTGAGTTGCCCCATATTTTGGGGAATGCCCTTATGATCGAAGTGACCCCCATGAAGACAGAATTGTTGGCCGCACATCCAGAGGGGCCGCACCCACCTGCAGCGAACAGTCCCCCTTGTGCACAACCCTAGAGAGGTTTACAGCAGCCGTGTTATCAGAATTCCTGCCTGTGCTTTGGAGCGGGGCACTGTCCCTGGATTGTGCATGCTGTTGACGGGACCCCGTGACGGAGGACTTTGGGTGAGCATGTAGACGTAAGTGCACCCCCTTTTGGAGAAACATAAGAGCGACACAGAAAGAGTGTGTGAGTATTGGAAAGTGGGTATATATGTGTGGAGAATAGAGTGTGGATTGATAAAATGGGAAATCATGTGGTGTTGTATATTTCTTTTATTGAGGCGTTTTATATTATGATTTGTGGAGTAATGGGATCCTTTCCTTAGGTAATAAGGGGAGAAGACAGCGCTGTATAATGGAAGAAAACCGAATATGCATAGAGACTCCATATATTTAGTGAGCCTGGGATCACTCCATCCAGTATATAGGGAGGGCATGGGGGTCCTGGAACGAAAAAGTAGAACATTGTTGTGATTTATCAGTGAGTTTTTCATTTTGTGTAATGTGGTTAATATTGATTAAAGCAGAGCAGATTGTGGTGTGGCGTGGGTAGTGTGAAAGGCGGCTGCCTATTTGTGTGTATGGGTAAGAAAGGTTGAGTGTGGGGTGTAAGAAGGGTGTACAGGGAAAGGGTGTAGGCTTGTTGGGGTGGAACAAGGATATCAGCAATATTGTAAAAACATTGATGAGAAAGAGGTAGTTATTATGGAATTGACCACTGTATGGATTATATGTGTAGGGCCCTTCCGTTGTATTGAGATAAGATTCTTGAATATCATAGGGAAGGGTGCAACCAAACAAAGGAAGGGATGTTTGTAAAGGACCGGTAGGGGGTGTCTGTACTTCTGCTCTCTATATGGTAGAAGAGAGGCACAGAAGACCCCAGCCAAGATTTTCTATTACGGTAGCTATGGTCGAGCAATCAAGGCCTAGCTTCTCAGGAGGTGATGCAGGCTGGTTCTTAAGTACAGTGTAGTCCCCAAGCCCCCACAAAGGAATGTCCACACACTGTATTGGTTAGAACACAGTCTTTATATAATCAATATTCAAGGTTAGGTACACTTATCATAATAACTCACTTTGTACTTAGGAAAATCAACAATGGCAAATATATACAATTCTAAAGTGGTACCACCCTTTGTATTAGATCTCATTAAAGTGCATCAACAATACTGTAACAATGTCACACAGATCAATAGAGTGAAACCAGCAATAGAGAGAGGAGAGAAAATAAGATGGTTGAGCAATAGGCAGAATACTGGCCCCTACCACTAGACACAGTTCTGTGTGGAGATCCCCCCACCTGGGCAACCTGTAAAATAAAGATATAGCACAAGCCCAGTCCATATATTGTTCTGCAAGTCTTATTCCCTCCTATAATGTTTTTACCCCCCAATGTACCTGGTGGAGTCGAGTTCTTCGAAGAGGCGTCGACAGATCCTTCTTGAGCGACCCCCTTTCAAGCGGGAGTCACGGATCGTCGAGAGGCGTCAAGAAGCGTCGAGGAACTCGGCGTTCGGCGGCGGGGAATCGACCGCCCTTCTTGAATGCCTTCCCTTTCAAGCGGGAGACACGGGGCGTCGAACGTCCGTCGACAAACAGGGTAGAACGGCGTCGATGAGGCGTCAGCTTCGTCCGAGCGGTGCTCGTCGGCGTCGGAGCGTCGGCGTCCTGCAAGGCAGAGGCATGCGGGGCACCTCGGTGACAATAAATCTGGACCGCAAAGATTGTGGAGACGGAGGCCCAGCAAGGGCGTCGAGTCGTTCGAGTCTTTGTGGTCTTCGGGTGGCGGGAAACCCACCGGCAGGTTTCTCCTCGGCGTGTTGGTCGTCCTCGACTTTCTCTGGCAGGATAAAGCGGTCGACGGTGCGGACGAGGGAGTCCTTCGATTCGAATGTTCTTAGGCAAAGGAGCGGGTGGCTCCGGTCGTCGGCGGCACGGCGTCAAGTGGTTCCCACGGCTGGGCAACACAACTTCGACGGGCCTCCAGCGGTTACACAAACCTGCGAACCCTGGTCGACGGCAATGGACTTCGACGGCGGCGATGTCCGGGTGCTTCACTTCGATCTCCTCGGCGGTCCCGTCTCGGGTCGGTAGCCTTTCGAGGGTCTGTCTTCCAGGGCGCTTTGGCGAAGATGGAGCGGTGCTCGATGGTCCCTCGGAGCACGGGAAGAGGGCGCCTTACCAGGTCCTCTCTCGGGTCAGTCTTCGATGATTTCGGCAGCCTTCGGATCGGTCGAAGCAAATGCAACAGCAAGTCTTCTTCTTCCAGCTGGACGTCGAGGATCAGCAGTTCCAGTTACTCTTAGAGTGGAGACTCAACTCCAGAACGCTTCTGAACGCTTCTGAACGCTTCTGAACGCTTCTGAACCAATTACCAGTGGTGAGAGGTCCCCAGATATACTATTCTGTCTCTCATCCACACTGCTGGCACACACTCAGCAGCCAATCATACAGAAGGGCATTCATGCAGTCAGCCAATCAGGCACACAGTGCATTCAGGCCACACTCCTCCCTTTCAGACACTCACAACAAGGAATGTGGATTGGGACAAGTACCCAGCCATTCAACACTACACACTGCATTCAGGCCAGTTTCGGGCAGGGCTGTCTCAGTCTTTGTCTCTCATGCCAGAAACCAGACAACCACAACAAGGAGTGTATATTGGTCACACACTCCATTCACCCAGGTCCCACCCACAGGAGGTACCCACAACATACAGTCACTGGGAAGGCTCCAGTCAGTCTAGCTGGGCCTTCACAACCACACCATATATGGAACTTCCACCCAACAGCCAGTCAGGGGGAAGGGACAGAGTCAGGGCTTCCCAGGACTTTGGGATACAACGTAACAGGCAATAGAAAGCAAGAGGCCACAGGGGCCATCTTGTTTCCTATCAGGAATGACCTGATCCCAATGGCAGGGCCTGGGTATCCCAAAATGGAGGACACCCAGAGCACCTGTCAAATTCAGCATGGAGCTGCCACCAGCCCATACCCTGCTCTGTGGGCCACCCACAGGTGCCCAAAAACATACACTAGGGGTACAGGGTCGTACTCCTACCCATGGGTGCCATAAGGGTATCCCATGGGTCTGTTCTCCAAACCAAAAAGAGAGAGCTGCACTGCCAGGAGTCCCACATGGACTCCTGGGCAGAAAACATGACAGAACACACGATAAAAAGCAGTAAAGGACAAGGATTCAGAGGCCCTGTCCCTCTGATGCATTTCCAGCATCACAATGTTTAAGCCCTGGCCGGATCAGGGCACAAATAATACATTTTAGGGGAAGAAATTAAAAAACAGAAAGGAGGTATTAGAGTCGTGGAAAATGGTGCAAGACTTAAAGGATTGCCCCACCGATCATTCTAGAAGAGCATGTGAGGCGACTACCATGTGTAGTACTGTTACTACCACGGTAACTGTGCCGAGCACCTCTGAGGCCCCTATGTAAATAGATAGGTGTCCGCCACTATTATGCTACATCACATGACCTACGCCAGGATATACAAATACTATGTATGCCCTATCAGAATATTCCTAACCCCACGCGTCAGCAGCTGGGATTGGTAAATAGTTGGTTGATGCATTAAGGAATGTGGAGATAATTGGCACATTTAAAACTAGAAAGACGAGAGGGACAGTGGGCGCCTGTTGGGGTGGATGAATGGAGAGCAGGAGATATTTTGTTTTGAATAGATAGTACAGTATCAAAGATAGGTTAGGCGGTTCATCATCCTCAGCCAAGGCCCCCACACTGTGGAACTCTCTCCCACCCCCCATTAGACTCACTGAAGATTACATGTCCTTCCATAAACTCCTAAAAATGTGGATATTCCCTTAAAAAAAAAATTATTAAAAAAGAAACGACGCTTGGAACAAACGGAGCAAGTAGCCACAATAAACAGAAACCCACGGTTGTGGAACAAAGAAAACAATAGAGCAATGAGAGTCGATCGAATAGATTGAAAGACTAATAACCGATAGTGTAATTAAAACGGATAGACTGAGTGGAACGAATGAAGTGGATAGAAGAGTTGAAGTGGATGGAACGGATGAAGTAGATGGAACGGACAAAGGGGATGGAATGGACAAAGTGGATGGAACAGATAGAGTGGATGGAACAGAGGGAATGGATGTTACAGATGGAGTGGATGAAGTGGATGGAACAGCTGGAGTGGATGGAACGGCTGCAGTGGATGGAACTGCTAGAGTGGATAGAATGGCTAGAGTGGATGGAATGGCTAGAGTGGATGGAACGGCTAAAGTGGATCGAACGTCTGGAGTGGATCGAACGGCTGGAGTGGTTGGTACGGCTGGAGTGGATGGAACGGCTGGAATGGCTGGAACGGCTGGAGCGGATGAAAAAGATGGAGTGGACAGAATTGATCAAATGGTTGTGTAAAAGCAAAAGGAAATATCGAGGCTGAGTACCCCAGAAGGAAATACACCAAACACGGGCTTATAAAGATTCACAGATCTTTATTTTAAGACTGTACAGTTTACAAAGAAACAAAAGTATCAGATTGCTATCTGGCCCTCATTACATCACAGCGAATACCAGCCCATTCGGTGTGAGAAGTGAGAGGTACCGGACGTCCAATCATAATGTACAGCCCCCCTAAAGGTTGATGATACTCGGTCTAGGGTTCGTGCGAGTTCACCTCTAGTTTGTCCAACTATATGCATGTGGATCATCTTCAGTTTGTATATCAACAAGTCACAATGGCAACAGTGTATCCTCGGATTTAACAGTAAGTCTTAACAAACGTCCTATACAATGTAGTTCAGCAAGTGTCCACGTTCAGTATTTAGACAGCATTGTAGTTGATGTATGTCCGCGGATCGGACTTGTTGGTGCAGGTAATCCTCTGTCTACAAGTCAGGCATGGGACAAGGTCTCTTTACTTGACCCAAACATTCGGCCAACAGACAATTTAGACATTAACTTATGTACAAAGGTCAGGACGGCTCAGTTACAAGCGGGAAACACTGTCTACCATTTTAGAACACAGAACTACTTTAGAATAGAAATCAAAATGGCGGACGGACCTAAAATGGCAGCTAAGTCGATCTAAGATCGGAACTTTGCTACGCGGTTTTCTTCGCAGAGCGACTGGGCTTAGGCCAATATATACAATAAAGGAGGCACAATATGATACCCGTTTAACAAACCCTCCTTTTGGCCTAAGTCAATCGCTAAACTACTTCTAGTCACTTTACGAGTAACTCCACGTCTCAATGCCCATACATCCTGAATCACTATCGGAGATATCAATTGCCATGAGGTCAGATACTGAGATTTCTTTCAGCACAAATTCATTGGATATTTTCTCTGGGGCGTATACCTTGTGCCCTAATGTACCCATCGCTTGTGCACAACATCCTCCTAACATCGAACACATACCAGGAAGACACTGCATACAATAACAAAGAAACAACAGAATACCTAAAGTGATCAGCAAGACCGAAAGTAGCTTCCATCCCGAAGATCGTAAGAAGTCCCAGAACCAAGCGCTAAGATCCCAGTTTCCCTCGCGAACATGCACTTCTGAACTAAGGACGTGCAGATTTTGTACTGCTCAGAAAATCATTGGGGAGGAATCTGGCACGAAAACACAGCAAGCAGACCCCACTAATTTACATACCCCACCACGCTCAGCCTGGATGACATCTAATGCCATCCGGTTCTGAAGTGCCACTAACCTTATTGCTTTTTGTTCTAAAGTCATATTATAGAGTATGTCAGTGGCCCGGTTGATGGTCCTGACTTCTGATAGACTGGACAGTCTATCAGAAGGCCTAATAGAAGCAACATTAGGCTTGCTCCTATTCACAAAGAGTGAGCATCCCAAGTTTTTTGCTGGTAATCTCCAGACCGAGTGTCTTCTTAGTCCTTTCACAAACCCTAGCCAACAGAATCCCCTTATGTACAAAATGATCGGGCCAAGAGACAAGCCCTTCGATGATTTTCCTTGATGGCACAGCCGAACAGTGCAGTAAGTCTACTTCCTCGGACGCAGATCGTACCTTGTGATCCTTGGTACTGAAGTTTGAGGGGTCGTTCTCATAGACAATAACACGATCAGTAAGGCGTCCGGCCATTTTAGTTTGGTGCCGGCACACGTCTTAGGGATCTTGTTCTTGATGATGCCGTTGTGTCTCTCTACTAGTCCAGCACTCTGTGTGTGTCTAGCCGAATGGAACCGTTTATCGATCTGTAATCCCGTGCATATCTGCAGAATTACAGCAGCGATAAAATGTGGACCATTGTCCGACCAGATGACTCTTGGCAACCCAAATCTAGGAAAATATTCCTTCAGCATGGTTTTGCCGTGGTCATGGCTGTGGCATCCTTAACGGGAAAAACTTCGACTCATTTGCTAAAAGCACAGATAATGACTAGTACATATTTGTAGTTGTTACAACGCTCCATTTCAATGAAATCAAAATGTATTACCTCAAAGGGGACAGAAGGTGGACCAAAACTACCCCTAGGAGTCGATGTGTCCTTTCCCACATTAGGCTGTGAACAAATCATACACCCTTGAACGAAGCGTTCCGCTACCTTAGGGATTTTATCATTTACCCACACATTTTGCAACATGTTGGTGACTTTACGAGCACAAATATGGGTGGGACCATGAGCCATAACAAACATCATCATAATATACGCGTCAGGCAGTAACCATTTCCCTTCAACTTTGTCCACCCAACACCCATCATCATCCAATTTTGCCAAACCCTCAGCCCATTTCTTAGATTCCTCTAACGTGGCATCAGCTTGAATGTTTCTTACAGATTCAATACCCTCATCCAAAGTACAGGCATTTGTGGCTTCCCTTGAAGTATACATTTCTGAAGAGAGATCAGTGGCAGTCTGTTTGGCTATCTGGTCAGCGAAAGCGTTCCCTTTTCCTACATTATCTATAATCTTCTGATGTGCTGCACATTTCATAATTGCTAGCTGAGAAGGGAGTGCAAGCGCTGAGAGTAACCGTACTATCAAGGAGCCATGCTAGATTTTAGTGCCATGTGAGGTCAAGAAACCTCGTTCTGCCCTAAGTCTGCCGAAGTTGTGAACCACCCCAAAGGCATACTTACTGTCAGTAAATATGTTCACGGTAAGCCCTCCGGAAAGTTCACAAGCTCGAGTCAATGCTATAATCTCTGCGGCCTGAGCGGAGTTATGATATGATAGTTTATTTAGATAGCGCCTATACACAATGTGTTTCAAAGCGCTTCAAGGCAAGGAAGGGAACAAGGGAAAATACAGCGACATTCTTACAGGCCATGAACAGTAAGGATGTGAAATTAACTATCGTACTCAGCCTGACGACATTTCAGATAGTGCAAGTGCTAAGACATAGATAAGGAAGGGAGGGTGAGAGTGGGAAGGAAATGGAAACAGAAAGGCGACTACCGTACTAGGCCTGACAACATTTCTGGTAGAGCCGGAGGAAATCAAAAGGTGAGGGAGAAGGGAGAAGGGTGCAGAAAGGGATGGGAGGAACAAAACAAGTGACTATCGTACTAGGCCTGACAACATTTCAGAGAGGGGGGCAACAGTAAGCGGATAGGGGAGCGACATACGAGGTTGCTATCATAGTAGGTCCAGGGACAATTCTGATGGAGTAAGTGCATAGAAGAAAGTAAGGGGAGGAGGGGAGAAGATAGGAAAAGGGAAAGGGGAGGGGAGGAGAGAACAGAGAGTAAGCAGTCAAAAAGAGTGGAGAAGCAAGAGAGGAGAGCAAATACAATTGCAGAAGTCAGTAGTAACACATAATGTTGCAAGCCAGGATACAAGATGAAGATGGTAACAGCATGATTCAGGACCACCATGAGTACAAGATGCAAAGGAAGTCCAGCATGAGAGTTGAGAAAGGGTGACGCACCGTGAATCAATGAAGTCCTTAAAAGTAAAATCCAGCATTGGCCACAAGACAGTGATGGTGAAACCAGAATGCATCAGGCCAGACTCCTGTGTGCAGGAAGAGGGGGTGTACAAGGAAACAACACGGGGGGACCAGAGAGGGTGGGGATGGCCTGTTGGGACAGAGGGTGTAAACACACGTTGGTGCATGCTTACCTGCTGTCTTAGCAGGGGGTCAGATCCTGGATCCTCCTGGTCCGAACAGGTCCAAACAGCAATAGCCCTTTTCTTTGACTGCCCTTCACTTTGGACGCCCGGGTGAGAGACGCCCTTCATCTAAGAATTAAGAGCAGGAAGGAAGAGGTAGGGCTAAGAAGGTGGGCGGGGCTTAGGCCAGGTGACCTAGATCCACTTACACCTGCTACCCAGCTGCAAAGGAAAAGAGGCCGGAGGGCTCCTTAAGTAGGGAAAAGAGTGGAATGCATGATTCTTTTTGTCTCCACGACCGTGCTCAATGTGGTGATTGCATAAGCAGCTGTGGATGTACCATCCGGGAGTTTGATACAGGAGCCATCATAAAACAGCTCCCCTTGTGGATTGTTCAAAGGAGTGTCTTTTAGATTGATTCTGCCTTTTGTCGCTTGCTCTGTAGTGTAAAGGCAGTCATGTGACTCTTTGTCACTGCAAGCAGTACCTTCCGGGAAAGGTAAAAGTTCAGCCGGAATTAAGGACACAACACCTCTTTATTTGGATGTGCGGTGCAAACAAGATCAATTTGTATCTCGTTAATCGTGTGGAGGTGAGGTGTTGCGTTTGTGTTCTGTTTAATAGAACATCTACAGAGTGAGGTACCATCAGGGTTAAAGCATGGCCTAGGACCATTCCATCGCTCTGTTTTACGGATGCAGCAGCAGCAGCGACAACTCTCAAACATCTTGGCAAAGCGCATGCAACAGGATCAAGGGCGGAAGAAAAGTAGCCGCACGGCCTATTCTACCCTCAATGTTCCTGCGTTAATACAGCCAAAGCACATCCATCACGTGCATGCACATGCAACACAAAGGCCTTTTCATAGTTTGGTGTGCCCAAAACTGATGCCGAGCACAATGCAGTCTTGAGCAGATCAAATTCTTGTTGGTGTTCCAAGTTCCATGGCAAGGGCGAAAAAATGCCCTTCTTCGTCAGAGCCAACATTGGTTTAATCACTAAGGAGAAGTTTGGGATCCACTGCCTACATTAAGAAGCCATTCCTATCAAGGCTCTAACTTCCTTCTGCGTATTTGGGACAGACATGCCAGAAATTATTTTTATCCGCTCAGGTGTCAACCTTCTTCCCTCCTTTGACAGGAGATAGCCTAATTAGGCGACCTCCTGTCGACAATATTGAAACTTTTTAAGTGAAGCTTTGTGTCCATGTTGTGCTAAGTGGATAAGCAACAACATGGTGCGCTCCTTACAGGCGCTCTCTGAGTCAGCAGCTAAGAGTAGATCGTCTACATACTGAAGCAGTGTACAAGTGGTGGGCAACTCGAGTGTGTCGAGCTGCTCTTTCAAAGCCCTACTGTAAATGCTAGGACTTTCCGTGTAACCTTGCGGTGCACTGGTGAAGGTAAACGAGCGTCCCCCTAAGGTGAACGCAAACAAGTATCCACTGTCTTTATGTATAGGGATACTAAAGAAGACGCTCTTTAGATCCACCACACTAAAGTGAGTAGCTGAAGCCAGAATCATGGTTAATATTGTAGTCAGATCAGGCCCAATGGGAAATTGTGGAGCAACAGTCTTATTGATGGCACGTAAATCAATAATGAAGCGGAAGGGAATTGCATTATCGCCTTTTTTGTACACGGGCAAAATCGGACTATTGCACAAACTACCTGCACGTTCCTCAATCACCCCAAGATGCACAAAATCGGAGACTATGCATTTCAAAGCTTGCTCACCATCAACCGAGATCTTACACTGGGGAATACGTGGCAACTTCACTCCATGTTTCAAAATAATCTTAATGGGCTCAATTTGCAAAACACCAACATCATTATAGTCAATTGCCCATAAACACTCTGGAACATCACTGAATTCCGGTGGCAAAGGTCTGGTCATGAATTGAGAGACTTAAAGTTACTGTGGTGAAATCGTCAAACACACTCTATCAGAAGAACAATGAATTACTGCATTTAATTCCTTCAACAGATTCAACCTCAACAGATTCTCTCCACAATTCGTAGTCAAAAGGAATGGACAGTGGTCTGTAAATGGACCCAAAGTAATCGGTACCGGCGAAAAAACCGGACAGACAACTGGTGTGCAAGAAAACCCTACAGAAACATTGGTTTGCCCTGACAGTGGAATGTTTGGAACTCGTGAGTGGTCATTGCAACATTTCTGTGCCCCCGTATCTATCAAGAATAGATGCTTCCTATTTCCCACTATCATCTCAACGTAGGGACCTTTCTGATTAACGGGAATAGGCGTTGGTTCCAAACCCTGCTTTGGGCAATCCTAGCAAAACAGAATGTCATCAAAAGGAAGTTCTTCAGAGAGGTAAGCAGCAGAAGGATGATCAAAAATGTTTCTATTATCCACACATGGTGCCTGATTGTCCTGTGAAAAAGGTTGCTGTGAATCCTGTGAAAACTGGCTTCTACCAGGACCCCCTGCATTGGCGGCCTCTGGATCATCTACCCCTATTCCCAAATGTGTTATTCAACCTCTGCTGAAGGATGGGGCATTGTGCATGCCAATGACCCTCTTGTCTGCAATAAGCACACTGGTTCATGTTTACAGGACCCAATGGCGCATTTCCCTGTGGAACATTCTGACCTAAAATTTGTGAATTAACCCCTCTCGGGCCTCTAACAATTTGCTGTGATAGAACTTTTGTTTTTAAGTCTCCTTTTCTCTTTTCAACTCTTTCATTTTCGTTATTGACTTGATTCGCATAGTACTGAGCCATATGCAATACTTCTGACTGAGCCTTTGCTTGCCAAGCGCTCTCTGAGGACATCATTTGCGACTGGATGTCAGGCAGCAATCCACGCACAAATTTGTCCACGAATAGTCGGTTCCCAGACTCTGTGCTTAAGTCATGCCCACTGAAATCTGAAAATACTTGTTTAAACCGATTAAAGAACTCGGTAGCACCCTCAGACTTTCCTTGGACACAGGCAGTACGTTTTTCCCAAATAATCCTTCTTTCTGAAATTATAGTTTTTAATTTTGTAACTATTCTATCAGGCAAAGTTAGTATTTCCTGTGGTGGTCTCTTACGAGCTGGTCTTTCTCTGTCGAGTATAACCATGTTATCCCATATATCTCCTAACCCTGGTACATCATCTACAGTCCTAATCTTTTTCCACAAGTCAAAGGGCAGGAGTACGGGAAATAACAAATCAATATCGCTTAAGGTGAATACTGATGATTGCAAAACAGACTCTATTTCTTTATAGAATCCTGTCGGATTCTTCCTAATATCGGGAATAGATTGTTTTATGGTGTTCACTTCCTGTCTTGAAAACGGGACGTGAACGAACTGCGACACATAATGTGCAAGAATATCTTGAGCAACTGCACCTGTTGCAGGATCAGCTGGAATCTCAACTTTTGGGACAAATGTCAGAGGAACCTCTCTCATAGGCAACTGAGACGTAGGCAACTCCGAACGCGTACTAAGCAACAGAGCTAGATCGAGCGCTAAAGCAGCCGAAGAGGTGTCAAACGAAAAAAAAACCTCTTATAAATATTCAATAATTCTGCGGGACAACAAATCTTTTTTTTTATGCATTCATCCTGCAGGTACTCTACCATTACCTGTATCACTTTCCTCTGCATTTCTGGCGTATACTATACGTGTCATATACTTCAACAGGAGTTATCGACATGTCTGAAATCCACCTAATCGCATCTTTTGTACAAATTCGTGTTTCCATATTTATCGATTTGTGACAAGGAAAAAAATGTGTCTGTACTGACATAGCGTCCAAAACTATTACCATCTACATCTTCATTCCGTAACCTTTCCGACTCCCTTCTATACTCAAAAACCCTCTTGACATGCTCATGTACTCTCTCCACAGTATCCCTAGAAAATGCTAAAGTATTCAGATCCCTTAACCCTTGTGGGAGATCTATATCATTTAGCCTGTTCCACATTATACATAAATGAATTACTAATCCTTCAATAAAAACGTTTTTCTCAGGAAAATTGTCTAAGTTCGAAAGTGTGGCAAAAACATCAGCTTGTTCACCCCTCTCCATACAATGTCTGGCCCATGCAGTCAATTCATGCTTTCTCTCTGAAGACACAGTATTACGAGTTATAATTCTTGATCCCGCTCCCCGATCTACTACAAGCGGTGTAGAACTACTTGGAAGAGGGAGAGTAGGCAAATTTTGTACATTCGGAAACAAAGGTGCTATCACTGGTGCAGCAGGCAAACCCACCGGACCCGTAACAGCAGGCAAAGGTGGAGGAGCAGGTGGAGGAGGGACGACAAGAGGACAAGAGTTTAACAGTTGAAATGGATGGGAATGATGGAGTGATAAAATGGAATGGATGAAGTGGATCAAGAGGATGAGTGGATGGAGTAGATGGAGTGGGTAGAGTGGATAGAATGGACGGAATTAATCAAGTGGATGGAACAGATAGAACGGATGGAGTGGGTGGATGGAATAGATGAAGAGGATTGAGTGGATGAAGGGGATGGAGGGGAAGAGTGAATGGAGCAGATTGAGAGGATGGAATGGATAGAACAAATGGAAATGATCGAGAGGATGGAACGGATGAGAAGGATGGAGTGGGTAGATGGAATGGATGAAGTGGATCGAGTTGATGAAGGGATGTGTGGATGGAGTAGATAGAGGGACTGAATAGATGGAAGGGATGAGTGGACGGAGTGGATGGAGCGGATAGAATGGTTTGAGTGGATGGAGTGGATAGAGGAGACGAATGGATGGAGTGGATTGAGAGGATGAGGGGATGGAGTGGATGGTGAGGACGAGTGGATGGAGAGAATGGAGAAGATGAGTGGATGGAACGGATGTAGTGGATGGAAAAGATGAAGTGGATGGAACAGATAGAGTGGATGGAACAGATAGAATGGACAGAACAGATGGAGTGGATGGAACGGATGAAGTGAATGGAACGGATAAAGTGAATGGAACAGACAAATTAGATAGAACAGATGGAATGGATGAAGTTGATGGAACGGATGAAGTGGATGTGACGGATGAAGTGGATGGAACGGATGAAGTGGATGGAGCGGATGAAGCGCATGGGACAGATGGAAAAGACGGAGTGGATAGATGGATAGAGTTGATAGATGGATAGAGTTGATAGATGGATAGAGTGGATAGATTGATGGAGTGGATAGATTGGTGGAGTGGGTAGATTGATGGAGTGGACAGATTGGATAGATTGATAGATTGGATAGATTGATGGAGTGGATGGAGTGGATAGATTGATGGATGGATGGAGTAGATAGATCGATGGATGGAATGGATAGATGAAATAAATAGATGGATAGAGTAGATGGAATGGATGGGTGAAGTGGATTATGTAGATGAGCAGACGGAGCAGGCAGAGTGGGCAGAGTAGACAGAATGGACAGAGTGGACAGAGTGGATGAAACAGATGAAGCAGATGGAACGGACGAAGCGGATGGAACGGATGAAGCGGATGGAATGGATGAAGCAGATGGAACGGACAAAGCCGATGGAACAGATGAAGCGGATGGAACAGATGAAACAGATGGAACAGATGAAGCAGATGGAACAGATGAAGCAGATGGAACGAAAGAAGTGGATGGAACGGATGAATAGAACACACTGGAGTGTATGGAATGAATGGAAAAGATAGAGTAGATGAATAATAGAGTGGATGGAGTGTATGGACTAGATGGAAAAAGGGAAAAGAAGGGAAAGGATGGAAAGGATGGTATAGATAGAACAGATGGAGTGAATGGAAAGGATGAAATGGATGGAAAAGGTAGGGTGGATGGAATGGACGAAATAGATGGAGTGGATGGAGTGGATAGAGTGGATGGATTGGATAGAACAAACGGAAAAAGTAAATGGAGTGGAAGGAAAGGATATGGTGAACCGAGTAGATGGAAAGGATAGAGTGAATGGAGTGGATGAACGGATAGACACAATTGAGTGGATATACCTCAATATATCCCTGTATCTCATATTTATGCGATGTATCTGCTATGTACCATACACCCCCATGTTATCCTACCACATGTTTACCCTATCTATCCCTTTGTAAATGTATACTGCTATGTATGCACCCTGTTCCGCTCTCGTGCCTGGTCACAGGTGCTTTACTGACAACCACCATATCACACTATTACGCTTACTCTCTCCTATACACCATCACTCAATTAGAACACAGCTATACTATGACACATTCGGTATAGCTGTTATCATACTAACATGACCCCACTAACCGCCCATCACCCTAATATAACACAGCTAGCTGAGCACATACCGCTAGCTTAATTGTCTCCTCAGGCCTAACGCAGCCAGGACGCAGTCTGGGTGTCCACCCTCCAGACTGAACACATCCAACTGATTTCCTCAGCACCACAGCTACCGTTAAGAAGCAGCTATCATGCAAAAACCACACCAGCTGCACACATATCCGGTGCGCCCATGCACTATACGTCTCTCTCTCTCTACTTACTTGAACTACGGTTCCCAAGGGCGTTCAACCTACCAGCACCTTGAGGTCATACCAATGAATCATAAGGCACTATATAAATGCCAAGTAACATAACATAACAATATGCAGCGACAGTTGCAAGTGCCTTACACAGCCATCCCTGTTACAGAAATTATTGAAATACAAGGCCAGGCCCCACAAAGTGAAAGGTTAGTGTGGCTGAAGAGAGGGTGTGAGCAAGCCCCAACGGACTTAGTGTGGAGACAATTGAGTACAGGGAAGTTTTTGATGCCTAAAGCTTTGGCGATGGTGGTCTTTGACCTGCTGCACTATCCCTCCCACCCACGTATCTAAACAACATATGGCAGCAGATATTCAGGAAGATTGGTATGTGCCTAATATCCAGGGATTGTTATCTTTATTTACATCCAACTGTGTGGTGTGACAGACATGTAGCACAGGACAAACTTTGAAAACTCTAAAAGGCACCTTGCCACGCCGTATCGGTCCTTCCCAGGATTTATAGATAGATTTTGCTGATATGGGAGTGAGATGTCATTGTTTACGGTACTTGATAGTGGTTATTTGTCCTTTTTCCTGTTGGATTGAGGCTGGTCTGTGAACACATCCTGATGCCAAATCGGCTACCAAGTTTTTGGTGAGAGAAGTTCTTCCGTGATGGGAGTGTGCGATACACTCACAAGCTACAATGGCATCGACTTCTTCAATGAGCTGTTGAAGGAGATTCTTTCAGGAATAAAGCTGTGTCCATTAATCACGCTCTGGGCAATGGGGTTGTGGAGAGGATGAATCATCTGTGTACCTTAAAGTTGTCTAGGTTGTGTGCAACACTGAAGAGGAATTGGTGTACTGTCTCCCTTTAGCGTTGTTCAGTTTAAGGACTCAGCCCTGCAAGTATCAACACCTCTACCCTCATGAGATTGGGACAGGGAGATGTATACACACGCCGTTAACTCCTGTGCAGAGTGTTCAGATGCTCACAGGGCTGCGTCTCTCCTGGGGGATGAGTTTCATTTGTATTGAAGTCAGTTAACAACGCCTTTCTCACCAGATTGCTCCACGGAGGACAGAAGATATCAATAACAGTGCTGCACCAGAATCTATGATCTCACCACCTTTACAAATGTTCCCTAATTATAGGGTTTACATTACGAATGTTGTACGAAGGTGGAGTGAGCCCAGTTATAATGGCCCCTAAACTGTAGTATATGCCACACCCCTCGCTGTTAACAATAAAGGAATTACGTTATTGGGTCCAATTGTCTGATGTTCGAAAAGCACTGCAGACGGAGCCCCCACCTGTTAGTATCTTGACCGAATGTTTCTAAATAACTGTTGATGTCTGACAAATGTGTTTTTTTCTTCACAGCAGTCTCAGTTATTTAGTTTGTATTTCTCCTTCCTTTTTTGATGACAGTTTTTGTTTCCTGGTTTTACCTAACATTTTTGGGTGATTTTTCTATATTATGATGATTAGCATGTCTAGATTGTGGTATACGATTAAAAATATGTTGTTTGGGCTTACTCGCAGTGCCATTCTCTATTCACTTATGTGTGGGTTTGCTGTTAGATTATTGATATACATATTTAGTGCTATTATATGGATAAGCCATATAAAGGGGTGGTGGGAATGTAGTAGTAACACTGAAAAGGAATGTACATATGTTCATGCTTTTGATACATTTTGTGAAGGCACAAAACCAAACGATGAATATCTAACCACAGTGGTACATTTTAAGCGATAGATACGAGATACCTGATTATGGGATTTAAAAGTACGACTGAAAAGAAGTGTAGATGAAAAAAAATAATATGAGCAGTACAAGGAGATCATGTTTGATGCAATGTCCAATGTGCACTACCCAGAGTTTAAGAATGTTTGGTACAGGTATATGAACTTGGTGTGGAAAAATATGTGTAACTGGAGTTATTATGTCTGCTCTTTCATCCACCACATGTCGGGAGCCCTCAAAATGTTAATACCCCAGGAGATATCGCCCCTTGCGTCTCAGTGCTTGGAACATTTAGCGCTGTGTCGGATCCGAAGTCTGTTCCAGGGGCACAAAGTTAAAGTTAATTTTAAAGGACATTTGTACCGTGCACTATCACCACCGGAGTGGTCCCTTGGCGCTCTGGCGGCTCTGAAAGAGGAAGGGAGGGGGTTTAGTGGGAAGAAGCTGGAAAAGTGCAAGGAAGCAGTGATGTGCTGTTGGCGGCCTCAGCCCGGTGGGTCCGTTGGCTGGGCCTGGGTTGTTTGCGGCTGGTAGTCGTTGTGTACTGTTGTGCGAGTCTATATGTGTTTTTGTTTTGTTGTTGCAATGTAGTGAAGTTTGTGCGGTTTGTTGGGCTGTAGGTTTGTGGCTGTGTTTGGTTTGGAGTTTGAGAGGTGTATGCAGAGGGGGAAATTGTTAGTGCAATTGATTAGTTGGCATCTTCATCCTGAATTGAGGCACTGGCTTCTGTAATCTCCCCAGGTGGGATTCGGGAGCACCCCTGTGCCTCTGTCCTGATCTGGGTCCGTCCGGCCTTCAAGGTCCCTTTCACATCTGGACCTCTCCTCCCCCAGCCTCCCTCGCAGCGCTACCTGTCTTCCCTTCCCATTCATATGGCTAGTGCACCTGCCAATGTACACAGCTCAGATAGTGTGGTGGTTGCCAATATTCCCATAATTCCACCATACTGTAGTACCTGGTGACAACTAAGGGGCGAGTGTGGGTGTTGGGTGGGATAAGGGTGGGTTGCTGACTCCGTCTCCGTGGGTGTTCCCTGTGTTTCACTCTAACCGCCGTCCTTCGTCCAGGTGCCGTGGGAGCTTCTTCACATAGTGAGTTGTCCACAGTCGGTACTTGGAGTTGTCTGTGTCCACTCCAGTTTTGTCATCCCTTATCCTTTCGATTTCGGTTTTCAATTTGAGTCTGTGGTGTTGAAGAGCCAGATTTTTAGTAATTTCCTAAATTTTAGGTGATTTTTGGTGTTTCTTATTTCTTTTGGGATGTTGTTCCAGGTTTTTGCAGCAAAGTTGTAGAAGGAGGTGCCTCCAAGTTTCTTCTTGAGGTATGGTTTTGGTTCCAAGTGGATTTCGTTGCTTGACCTGAGTAGTCTTGTTGGCTTGTAGATTATTATTTTCTTTTGTAGGAATTCTGCTCCTTGTCCACTGATTGCCCTGTGCGTTATGCACATAAGTGGTACAGAAATGGCGAGTATGCTTTTGAAAAATGGCGCAGCGTGTATGGGTTTGCTGATAAAGAGATGTGCTCAATTGAGCATGACTAATGCAATCGGGTGTCCCTCTTTATAGGATAAGAGCATAACTTATGTCCTTATGCTATAAAGAGCGACACCCGATAGCATTAGTTATGCTCAATTGAGTTTTATCATCGTTTTGCTGACCCGAATACTAGAACCTAGGACTCTAACCACATGCATCTTCACTGATGTTTGACTAGGGGATTTTTTTGGCACCTTTTTCCAGAGGGGGATTCATCCCGTGACTGTTTTTACTTCGATAAATTGCAAAACTAGATTTGGAATATAGGTAAGGCCCATTATCTGTATTTTACACAGCATCAATGATACTTTGTTTGTATGATCTCTCTATATATATGTGTTTTGAAATAACTAATAATGTGTTGTTTCTATCTTCTTTTCCTACACTGTTCTTATGTACTTACCTTAAACCTCCTCCCCTTCACCCCTCCCTTTTTTCTGTGTTTACACCACACCATGATTATTTCATTTCAATTTACTTTTACTTTTACTTTAATTCATTTGCATTTAATATGCTTCGTGCTTGCATGTGCTTTATTTTCACATTATTTTAAAACATATACTTTTCCTGTGAATCTAACCACATGAGAATATAGTTGTGTTATTAGCCTTGATTTGAAAAAGACACTGGTGTGTCGAAACACGTGTTATCCATAAAGGGCAATACAATAAAGATACATTATCTCACCAGCATCAACAAGTGTGGCGCAGTCTTCTAAAGTGTGGAGCAATACTGTAACTGTTTTCGCAAGGGGTTGGGATTCATAAATCCCCTTTTCCTGCCCCACACTCGCTGCGACACTTTTTGAATTGTATGAAAAACCAGGCGCATGGAAAGTTTTACAGTTGGCACAAAACTCATCCCCTAAATACTAACCTGTGCGTTATGCACATTGTTTTGAAGGTGATGCAATGTTTTACTGGGAGCCAGTGTAATGTTTTTTAGGGCAGGAGTGATGTGTTCTCTTCTTGATAGTTTGAGAAGTAGTCTGGCTGCTGCATTTTGGATCTGTTGTAGTTTCTTCAGGAGGTATTTTGGTATTCCGAGGTAGAGGCTGTTTGCATAGTCGATTCTTGACATGATGAGGGCGACTATGTATTCTTGTATCAACGATGATGTACTAATGGACATGGAAAGTGCAAGTTGTACTAATGGACAAAGATGACAAAAAGTGTGCAAAAGATGATAGTGTCCCTCAATGTAAGCCTCAGCCTATGCTGAAATTAGAGGGAGTATATGTATATTAAATTATATATATATTATATATATATTGAACCGATGGGAGAAGGCAGCGGTGAGCTTCGGAGAAGAAGTTGTATGGAATGTCAATAAGAACTGTTTTGTGATATGTCTGCACACATATCTATGGATTGAAGCATGTAAAACACTGGTAAAGGTACAAATGAATGATGAATATCAGTTCTGTTTTCAAAGGCATGGGACTGTTCCAGTAGGCACTAACACTAAGTGCAACAAGACATTGGCAATTCCAGATGTTTCCAGAGGAACAGTAGCATTGATCGACATGGACTGGGTATGCGGCCAACAAGCATACCTGCACCTCCTACCCTTTTGGTGAGGCACTTGCTGGAGCTGTGACCTTGTGGCTGTAAGTTCATCGTGCAGTGAAGCCCTCATCTCTCCATCTCATGATGATTGTACTCTCTAGATGTCCAAATATCCTGCTTCAGGGCTTCTCTATGCCCCTTAGCATCTGCATGCAGATAGTCCTGCAGACACTTCTTATCAGCCTGTTGGCCCTTGATGTTGGCCTCCATCCACACCCTATCTGTGTGAAAGCCTGTAGGACCGCATCTCACCATGCATTTTATTCTGCATGCTGGACCAGAGTCACTGGGGTTGCGCATCCTGGGCCGGTGGTGTGTACTTGTTCTCAGCTAGTCGATTCTAGCCCTCAGCAATATCTTGTAACACATCGCCATGCCAGATGGCGGCACGCAACATCTGCTGCTCCAGCACTGTCTCTCCAGCATGCACACGTCCACCACGTGTGTGGGGCCAATGGCGGTGCGCTGCAAGGTACCAAGCCAGTTGCTGCGGTCCCCAGTCATTGGCTCCAGGTCTGCACCCCTCCATTGGACATCAGTCCTAGAATCTTACCCCAACTCATGGGAGGGATATCTTACAGCCGTATCCACCACACACTTGGTGCTTGCCACTAACTGGCCTTGCAAAGCCTGGTGCACTGCCACAGACACAATGGCCCCATCCCATCTGCTCATTGTGACACCCACATTGGCCCTCAGTGTGGCATCCACACCTGGTTCTGCTTCCGAACCAGCAGAGTCAGAAGAGTCTGAAGAATCAGGAGCACGAATGTTGATTGCCTGTAGCACCTGTGGATTTTCATTGCGTATGACACCACACCCTCCACTGGTGGACTGACTTACAACAACCTCCTCTTTCACCTCCTCCTCTGCATCCACTGCATCATCACCTGCACATGGACAGACCAGGACATTTTGGGTCATGAGTACCCTGACAAACATGCACATGTGTACTAAAGTGCAAACAGACACAAAATGGCTGGACAGACATAGATCGGACATCATGACTTGGCACACTGTGAGCTGTACCTCACGGATGTATGGCATTTGCTGACAGGTCCGGGCATATCACGCAGTGCGACATGGCGTGATCTGCATGTGCAAGGGTACAAACATACCCCCTAACATGAGTGGCAGAGAGACACATGAGTGGAATGTTTGAGGTCTGTGCATCATCAGTCATCCCATGCATAACCAAGACAGTCACATGTGGAAGTGTGACCTGCACATCTGATCCTGCCTGTTCCATGAAGGCATACTGTTGGCATGATATCCCAAAAAGGAAGGATGAGTGGGCACTACAAATTGATAAAAAGTACTAATTAATCCAAAAATAATAATAATCTGCCTAGAAATTAATAGGAGCATATCAATAACGCCTTGGCACAAGGATGTAGAGAATCCAGAAGAAAGGGCTAGTAAAGATTTTCTAGCGCGTAATACGCTCACGCAGTGCCCTTAAAAAAGTTTCAGCTGTTTGCTAAATGTTTAAGTGATGTTCACAAGGTTTTCAAAATAATAGTCCATAGATCTCAATGGAAAAATGTCCAATCATTTTAATTCTATGAAAGGCAGTTTGCATCCAAAGTGTCTTTCCAGAAATAATTGCCAATGCATTTCAGAACTAAGTCCGTCATCAGGGCTGGACACTATAAACATAACATTTTGCCAAGATGTGATACATAAAGATGAATCAAAAACAAAAACAAATTGTTCAAATAAATACCCCATAATTGTTGATAACACCAAGAAGTTGATACAAGAATAAAGAGAGAATGAAAAAATATGAAAAAGCTAAAGTAAAAAAAATATGCAAATTCATATTCCAAAGAAAATTCATCATTGTGAGCTGTAACACCCACTTTTTAGTTAAAAAAACAAATCGTTTACCTGGCATTCACATGTAGTCCCATCGGTAAGAGGCCCTCAAGCGTCTATGCACAGGCATTGTTGCCCAGTAATGTCCACCTGCCAACAGGACAAGGTATTGGAAGAGTGTGCAGAAATGCACAGACATTCATGACATTGCATGAGTCATGATTCTCTCACCCTTTGGACAAAACACATGCAAGACACTGTGAATGTGTACAGTCACATGTGTGTAACATGCAATTGCCGCACATACAAGGTGGCCTGTGTCATGGTCAATGTAGTGGTTGCAGTTTCCTGGGTAGCAGACCTCTAAACACACAGGTGTGGACCCAAGATGTTTCAGACCCAGACACCTGACTCTGAGTACACCGCTCGAGGAAAATACCTGAATACATGCATACTCATGTATCGAACAATGCAGTGCACATGGAGAACACTGACACAGAGATGGTCTGAATAGACACACTCTCTGGACTGCCTGTTCCCCCATCCCCAGCTGCCCTGGGTCTAGTCCATGCCGTTAGTGTAGACATAGCCATACAATTGTGGACTACTCATAACTGATGGGCCATACAACAAGCAAATTTGTTCACAACCCAGGGACAACTACTGCAGGTGAAGCATAATAATGCTGAAGGCCAGCACATGGCATTTGTTAGCTGGGCAAATCCACATATACTTTCAAGATAAAAACATGACAGACATCACGTGATTGTAACTATGTACTTGATTACCATGTCATGTTAATTCCTGCATGTATACTGTTCATTCATTTCAATTCATTGCTACATATGGCGCATGCCTGAGAAGGTAAACTGTGATGTCCTTGCCAAAGTGCTCCAGTGGATGTATTGGGACATGTCCTAAATGCATCCCCTCGCCATCAACATCCTCTCCATCCTCCTAACATGCCAACAACTGTCAGATGTGTCCTAAACGTGACTCTACACCTTCAGTTGGACAGCAGGGTCCATGGTGTCATTGTGCAGACTGTACTCAATGAACAATCTATGCCGTTATATGTGTGCAGCAATGATTAGTGTGCTGGTCAAATCACCACCCTCTCAGTCAAGGCCTCCCTGTGCTGGGCCAAAATCTGACTACACATATGACTGTTACTGTCTGATGTGTGACACCAATGGCGACCCCAGCTCTACCAGCACCCAATGTGTGAATTTGTGTGGGGGCATGAATCCCCTGCTGTATGCCTGGTGAAATTCATTAATAGACAGTGTCAATTCACATTGTATGTGATGTCAGCGCCCTTTATATGACATTATCATGTGAACTGACAGGCACATATATGACATGCAAAGCAGACAGGCAAACGTGTAATTCATCCCTGTAATCTTTCTCATGGGCATGTCTACAGACATTTCAATAGGAGAGTACCAGACTGCCCACCTTGGAATACATTCCCACCATTAGCTGATTTGACCTATGTTTGGTCTAGTGTCGCCTCGTCCAATATACAAGTTAAGTTGTTTTTACATGACGCCTGCTACAAAGGGCAGTGGTCTGTGGGCACTCATACCCCGGCAGTCTGGTCACACCACAGTGTGTCATTACAGGCAGCTTAGAAATGCATTCTGACAAGGAATTCAGTAAGAGCAGGTGACAGAACAAACATGTACCTCAGCAGCAACTGTTGTGTGTCGACAACATATATTGCATGCACTTGATTTACAATGCAAATAGAATGGACCCAAAAGTGTGCCAATGTTATATTTATGTAGATGAGTTACTTTTGGCGTGACACCGAGGTGTGCCTTGTGGGTGATGTGTCCCTGTCAGGGGGACACATCTTGGGGGCTGGCAATGAGGTCATAACAACCCTGCATGCAAGTACTGGCACCGCTGTGAAGCTAAGTAGACAGTGATGCCACACATGTGAACCACTCAGCAACCTCCCAGAATGCAGGTCATGTGACAGAAGTGTACACAGCAGCAAACATACATTGGCTAAGGATGGCTGACAACTACAGCCAATTATACTACTACACATATATGGGTTGGTCAACCATGATTGTCCACACATACGATGCACAGAAATGCCACTCACCAGATGTGTCCACATAGGTCTTCATGCCTCACACACCTTGCACCTGCTCACTGCTGATGAGTGTACTTGCAGCCTCTTCAGTTGGGGTGAGCTGCTCCTCCTCTGCTAGCCCCCTCCAGTGGCCTGTGCAGAGGTCAGGTTGTCACTGAGCTTCTGCTTGGTCCTTCGCGTGAGATTGTTCATATACTTCTAGAGCTGTTCAGCAGTGCCCCTCTCCACACGACAGGTGTTGATGAATCCTGTGACATGCCGCCAATGCGCCAATAGGTGTGCGGGAGTAAAGGTGCTACCCGCAAAGGACTACATCTCTTCACAGTGATCCATCACATAGTCTACAAAGACCTGGAGCTCCTCATCAGTGAAACGCCTCTTCCTCTGTGGACCCTTCTCCTGTGCTGTGTCTTGGGGTGGAGCACCATCCTTCTCAGCAGGGCATCCCCTCTTGGACCTAGTGGCCTTAGGTGGTGCTGGTTCACCTGTCGGCCTCCGACCATGTCCACGTACAGGTGTCGGGTCCCCTGTGGGCTGAAGCATGCCACTTCCTCTTGGTTCTTAACACTCATGGTGCAGGCAAAAGTAATTGCGTGGTCCAGGAAGGCTCCAATGCACCCCAAAAGCAAATATATGGGATGCGTGATATGCAGAGGCACCCCAATCAAAAATATTACATAAGCAATGCTTTGGAAAAGGAGAAAAAGCAGACTGGGATACTCAGAGGCACCCCAATCAAATGTTTTTCGTACGCGATACCCGGAAAGCTTCTTAAAATGAAAAAAAGTGGTATGTAATACGCAGTGGCACCCCGAAATATGCATACACAACACACCATAGGGCTCAAAATGGGAAAAAATACATGCGTGTATGCCCAGAGGCTACACCTAAAAACAAAAATACGATACACATTAATTTAAGGAAACGGCTTGCATAGTACCCCCAAATTTGTGTCTGCAAAACACGTCCATCTTCGTATCTTTGCGTGCACAACCAGTGAGGCTCGTCGTGTTGCACCTTTTAAATATCACTGTCACTGCTGTAAGCTGTGTAGGCTGTGTAGGCGTGCTGCGTGCAGTGTGTAGCACATAATTTACGTGATAAGGCCTTTACTCTGCATCAGCTGCCTCAGATGCGAGACAGGACAACACCCCTTCTCCTGCCTTCAGTGTCATTTCAATTGCCTCCTCCTGCCCTATACTGCCTCCTACCTTGCAATCTGCTGCTGCCTGTCGAGAATGAGTTTCTACTGCCCACCTGCACTGCGTTGGACTGCCTGCTGACCCACCATTGCCTGTGATCCACTTCCAATGAAGTTGGCATCCTGGTGGATGGGGTCCTGGAGAATTATTATGCCCTCTTCAATCCCAGCAAAGCATCTGGGAAAGGAAGGACGGAAACAGATCTGGGAGACCATGATGGATGCCATCTACCCAGAATGGGTGGCAGACCATTTGCCGAAGACTGTGCACAAGCAACGGGAGGACCTAAAGACCTGAACCCATACCAAGGCTCTAGCAGCCCTCGATACCAGTGCCACTGTGCAGGTGCACCATGAGGGCTGCTACAAGTTTGCATCAGCCAATATGCAGGGCCTTGAGAGGTTCTACCCAGAGCTCCATACCCAGATCTGTGAGTGGCACGAGCATCTGGATGCTGCTGGTGAGTAGCCATGTGGTGCACTGCTCTACGGTATATGTGTGTTGTGCATCGGCAGGCATGATTGCAGTTACTCCCTTCTGTATTCAGCATGTGTGTTTCAGTGGTGCACAGCGGCATGCAGCCCCCAGAAAATGCTTGACATGTGTGATGTCAGATATCTGTTGATTGGACATGTGATGGTATGTGCAGTGTTGTTAGTTGGTGACTTGTGCCACTCATGCACAAGCTATGTCAATTGATGTTAACATGTGCTTCGACAGTAAGGATGCCGGATTACGATGTTGTGCCCATGTGAGGGGCATGCATGAAGGACTAATTTTGGTGTACTACATTTCAGAGTGTAGCCATCCACACTTAACATCTGGAGGTGACACAAGTGGATAAATGTCAGTGACTGTTGGTGCATTGACCTCTCATGGACATTAATGTGATCTGTCACCCCACTACAGGTGAAGTGTGAGTTGATGTGTGATCATGCCATGTGCTTGGGGCAACAGCAGACTCACTTATGCCTCTACAATTTGTGCATGCATGTGTTGCATTCTTACAGG
Source organism: Ambystoma mexicanum (assembly GCF_040938575.1). Classification (NCBI taxonomy): domain Eukaryota; kingdom Metazoa; phylum Chordata; class Amphibia; order Caudata; family Ambystomatidae; genus Ambystoma; species Ambystoma mexicanum. The sequence goes on from NC_090922.1 coordinate 351,520,900, forward strand.
TCAGGCTGTCAGAGAGGCGATTAATGAAATTGGGTGTACAGATGCCCAAGCAGGTGTTTGCATCGCCATGCTGTGCGTAGTAGGATCATGAATGTCTTGTGAGATCCAGCATTCAACTCTGTGTCTTGCAACCAATGTTTTCCCAGCAGTACCCAGTCCATCTATGCTTCCATGCATTCCATGGCTGGCCAACCCACTAAGTGACTCCATGCACACCCCTATACCCCTGTGCCATGACTCCAGAGGGAACGCAGCAGGTTACATTTGGGTCACTTTGGCATTTCTATTATGCCATGTCATGTTTCTTGCAATGTGTTTGTGGACTGCCGTCTATGTGCTGCACTGACATGTGAATGTGTCATGACTGTGACTCATCACTGACCCTACACTCATGTGTCAGTTTTGATGGGAATTGCATGGGCGTGTTTGTGCGTGTGTGTGTGTGTGTGTGGCTGTTGCTGGTTGACCTATGGTGACTTGATGTTACTGTAAATGTTGTGTATGCCACACATGCTTTGACACTATTGACTGATGTCAATGTTCATTGTCCATTTTTCTGCAGCTGGTGAGGGGGGCGGAAGCAGTGCTGTGGAGTGTAGACACAGGAACCGGGCCTCCAGACCAAGGTGCAGACCCCAGCCACGCGCCCGTGACACCTCCTCTTTGGAGAGCATTTGACTGAGGGAGCACCTGGACCATTGGGCATGGCTGCTGGGGGTAACCCACAGGAGGTGAAGGAGGCAGAGGACACCTCAGCAGTGGTGGGACAGAGGGATGCCACACATAGGTCATTCAAGGCTGAAGAAACCCTGGAGTCATCCAGGTTGATGGAGGAGGAGGAGGAGACCATTGCAGGCAAGCCAATGTGGTTAGATGGGGTGTCAAGGAGGGTGTCCATGCTGCAACCCTGTCCCAGAGCCATGATAGTGTGCATGCCACTGTGGAGGCACCTGTTCAAATTCCTGTCCCTGGGTCATCTGCTGCAGCAGTGCCCACGTTCCAGGATGCCTCCACCCAGACCAGCATCCCGATTCCAGCTGATGTGTCCATCCAGGATCATGTGCTGCCCATGCTGGCTGGTCTCACAAGACGGACTTCAGTATTTTGTGATGATGTACAGGCTACTCAACATCAGCTTGTATTTCATCACAATGAGCTGTGCCGCCTCATGGCGAAGCTGGCAACAGCACTTTTCTGGGGTGGACTTTGTGGTCTGTTCGCTTTAGTGACCCCCTCCTCCACTTCCTCCTCTGTGCACTATTCGTCCTCCAGGGTGGCTTCCGGGCCACAGTCCAGCACAGGCCCCTGTGCACCAGTCCCACTACCGCCACCGCCTCTGGTTGAGCATCCCCTCCCTGCCCGAGGTGGGAGTCCCTACGAAATCAGATGAGGTGGTCACTCTTCCTACCAAGGCACCAACACAGGCACAGGCAGTGGATGGTCAGCAGGCACCTCAGGCCAGTGGAGGTGCCGTACGCCCCTGACCACAGTCATCAAGTTGGAGGGCATACCTTCATGGCTTGCACTCTGCATGGTGGTACTATGCCACACCTACCACCCTGGCTACCTTTGCATGGGCTAAAATGCACGCAGTCATTCTTTATGAATATAAACAATTTATGATTCTGTGTACTTCTGTCCTCCACGGGCATTCACTTGCAGTACTTTGAGGCCATTTCAATGGCACATGGGCACTATACAGATGCTAATTTGCATTGCATTTCCATGTCTCATGTAGATGGGATGACCACAGTGTATGTGGTGCAACAGTGTGCTGTTCTGTTGAGGTGCTCGAGATTCTGGTAGATCAGGGAGTGACAACTGATGCTACAGTCTTGGATTCAACAACAGTGTTCCCAGTTGATCGTGTTGGTGGAGGACATGTGGCAAGTATACTTCATGGTGAAGGCAGACCAGAGAGGTTGAGGTATGTTGCAGCTCTACATTTGACTGGTAGGGTGGCAGACTGTCTGGGGGGTGCCTGGGGGTAGTGGCAGAGGTGGAAGGGTCTGGTGGGTGCTGTCAGGACCTGAGGGGGATGTCTTGGGGTAGTGGCAGAGGTCAGGGGGTGTTGAAAGGGGGTTGTACTGTCAGGGGGCTGCCTTGGGATTGTGCAGAGGTGAGGGAGGCTGGCAGGTGCTGTCAGGACTTGAGGGGGCAGCCTAGCAGTAGTGGCAGACTGGAAGGGGGCTGGTGGGTGGTGTCAGAACTTGAGTGGGCTCTCTGGGGGTAGTGGTGGAGGTGATGGGGGCTGGTGGGTGGTGTCAGGACTTGACTAGGCTGCCTGTGGTAGTGGCAGAGGTGAAGGGGGCTGGTGAGAGGGGGCAGGACTTCAGGGGCTATCTGGGAGTAGTGGCGGAGGTGAGGGGGTCTGGTGGATGGTCTCCAGACTTGAGGGTGGTGCCTGGGGGTAGTGGCAGTCGTCAGGGGTGTGTGGGGTGTGTGTACTGTCAGGGGGCTGCCTGGGCTAGTGGCAGAGGTGATGGGGCTGGTGGGTGGTGTCAGGACTTGAGGAGGCTACCTGGGGTAGTCTTAGAGGTGAGGGGGCTGGTAGGTAGTGTCCAGACTTGAGGGGGCTGCCTGGGGGGAGTGGCAGAAGTCAGGCGAGTGTGGGGAGGGGGTGTATTGTCAGGGGACTACCTGGTGTCATGGCAGAGGTGAGGGGGACTGGTGGGGGGTGCCAGGACTTGAGGGGGCTGCCTGGGGGTAATGGCAGAGGTGAGGGAGGGCTGGTGTGTAGCTTCCAGATTTGAGAGGTCTGCCTGTGGGTAGTGGAAGAGGTGAGGGAGGCTGGAGGGTGGTGTTAGGACTTGAGGGGGTTGCCTGGTGGTAGTGGCAAAGGTCAGAAGGGGGTTGGGAGAGAAGTGTACTTTCAGCAGTCTGCCTGGAGTAGTGGCGGAGGTGAGGGGGTTGGTGGGTGGTGGCAGGCCTTGGATGGGCTGCCTGGGGTAGTGGCTGAGGTAGGGGGGCTGGTGGGTGGTGTCAGGAATTGAGAGGGCTTCCTGGGGGTAGTAGAGGAGGTGAGTGGGGCTGATGGGTGGTGTCAGGACTTGAGTGGGCTGCCTGGGGTTAGTGGAGAAGGTGAGGGGGCTGGCGGGTGGTGTCAGGACTTGAGTGGGCTGCCTGGGTAGACACGAAGATAGGTGCACAGGTTGTTCTTTGTACTGTTTCTTATTTGCATGGGGGCGTGTGGTGGGCATTCCATGCGTAATTCAGTTTTCTTTGTGCCTCAGGTTAATTTGCGCATTGAAATCTATTAATCTGCGGAACACGCAAAGATACTTTTGTGCGTAAGTAGGCGCAAAGTTGTTTTCTGCGCATAGTGCTTTGTGGGGTCTTTGTTTTTTTTCTATGAATTGGGCGCTATTTCTGCTTTTGTTCTTTTAATGTGTACTACTTATTAAAGATCCTCAACTGTGCCCTTCACCCTGTTTCCAGATAAGAATACAGTTCTCCGTACATCAAAGTCCATGGAATCCTTTGAAAGGAACTTTGCATCGGTGCAAGTGCGAATAGCACTAGTGATCGAGCTAGGGAGGCATTGCCCTGAGGCAAAATTCCCTTGAAAGATTATGGGCCCGATTCATGCACTTATTTGCATGAAAAATAGGGAACTTGCAAGCCAAACTGCATGCATTACCCTGTATGTCGATTCATGGAATCGACTGCACACGACTTTGCCAGGACTTGTGTGGCGTTCACGCAGGCTCAGCATGGCTCTGCGAGTGGCTGATTGCCTTGTTCGAGACTCCACGCAGGAATAGGGGGCGGAACACGCAAAATGAGGAAAGACAGGCCATAAGTGGGCGTCATGAAGGGTGGACGACAGGCATTCCAGGGCACACCCGCAAATGCACACGACAAAGCGTATTCATGGATGTGACCGCACAAACTCTCACCTGCAAAATGCCCACGCAAACCCTCGATGTCTACGCCACCCGAAAGCAGGCTTACAGACTTGCGTGTAGGGATCGCAACTCTGGAGGTAGGTTTGCAGTTGGATTTAGGGGTACGTGCACACAGGCAGGGTTCCGATCCTACTTCGGGCTGCGCATATGCAGCGTAGTGGGGTGCAGGGATGAAATACGGGGTTTGCATGCAGATTGACCGGGAAAATAATTTTCCCTGAAACTATATGCATGTACTCGAGGTGCCGGTTAGAGTTAGTGGTACACTGCGCAGTGGTGCGGAGGCCCCATGCACTGTCCACAGGATGTGTGTGTTTGCGCACTTGGGAGCCCACAAGTGTAGGTAAATATGGTTGTTTTGGCTTTGTGTGGGGGCGTGTCGGCGTGTTCCGCAGCGAATTGCGAATACAGTTACTTTGTGCTGTAGATTCCATAATAATATCTGAGGGCTGCTGCGCTGCTTATTATTGCAGCGTGGGGTGTGGTGCTCATTTATGAGCTCGGAAGGACCAAAGGCTGTGTTTGGCACTTGCGGGATTCAACCTGCGTTAACAGGCTCTGCACGAATGTCAAAGCGAGTGCTCTACTCACTGTGCCACTTGACCGGCACACGTGTAAGTGGGGCACACACGTTTTATTCTGCACGCATTCTCGCGCAATGTTGTTCTTTGCATGCAGCAGATGCTGGAGAACTGTACACTTTTCCATGAATGGGGCCCTATGGGTCTGATTTACAAAACTGTTTCCAATGGCGCAATTCCATTGAAAACGCTTTGTAAATCAGGCCCCATGTTTTTTGCATGTGTGCAGTTACTGCCATAGAGATCACGGCATTTGCACCAGTGCAAGGTTTCTGTATTATCGCCCCAGATCTAAATGACCGTACTGTTGCTCTTCATAGGAAAAATAGAGACTAAGCAATTGAGGTTTGCGAGTCCACAAATGCATGTTTTGCACGTTGAAAGCGCTTTAGCAGTAGGGTAAATACATGTGTGCTTTATTTGGGTTGGTGGTAATGCCGTTGGCTTGTCTACAAACTGTGATTGCTCACCCGCTATCTTTCATAATTTGTTGAACAGTGTTTTCTGGCAAGCATTTTCAAGTGATAGTGACATTCTCCACATTCTTTTGTCACCCGCATCAATACCTATCTTTCCTGCAGTGCTTGCTTGGCAACCACGGCCATTTTATATTAATCCACCTCTCGAGTTAAATTGGCCAAAAAAGAGGGGCTCGTTCGGAGCTCAAGAGTCACACGGACTTGTTTTTGGAAGTCCTGACTTTACAAAACACCCTACCTTAAGGAAGGCTCCAAGCTTTTAGCAAAAGGGCCACCATCTTCTCGGCTGAATCACTGGCCATTGCGGCAGCTACTCTACATGCCTGGGAGCGCATTTTCCCAAATCCTTAGTAGGATGCAAGATTTAAACAAACGCTGTTGTTTTTGCTGAGGTATTCTGAATGGCGTTTTCTTATACTTTTACTCATGTTTTTTTGTGATGAGTAATGACTGTTCATGTATGTAAAGATCATTTTTATTTCAGAATATATATTTTTAAAATATTCTTCACTTTTGTCTGATGATATGTGTTGTACAGTCAGTTTTATTTTAATGTGCAAAAGGCTAGACATATTAGCCATAGGCATGCAAATAAAATTAATTCAAAAACGAGGTAGCCATCGCTGGAAGTTTATAACCAGATTTCAGCCAGCCAGCAATCCATTATGGTTATGCAAGTTAGCTGAAAAGCGTACTTTTCTGCTTCAGGCAGAACATCGCCATTGTCTTTTCGAGCAAAGAAATAAATCAAAATGGTAATTCATTTGCTGGCTTTAATGGTAAGGCTCCATGGAGGAGGCCATGTGACCACAAGTTATCTCCATTTTTAGACATCAATTGGGGTTAGAGTCCATATTTGATTTTTTTTGATGGATGCCTCACACATGTGTTACAACCGCTACTCCATTGATGAATTGGCTCGAATGCAAATATATCACAAATGCTTCCCTCGAATATGCGTCTCGCCGGAAAGCTGGCTATTTGCATGGCAACATTATACAATTCCACTGCCGCACCCCAAAATACTCAATATCTGAACGAGTTTTCTATCAAAGATTAACGTATTTCTGTTACCGTAATTCTTAAATAAAAAATGAACTCATCATATTGCAATGCCTTTATACATCTCATCAAATAACCCTTTAATTAGGTCTTATTCGAATGTTATTTTTCCACCCTCAACGTTGGCCGCTTATTGCTGTTGGCCACAGACTGACCCATGGGACAAGGGGCCATTCCCGAAGGGCAGGTCGGAGTTGCCAGGGTGCCTGCATTTGTGGACCAAACGCAGGCCAATTTGATGACTTAGCGCGCTGTGCAGCTGGGAGTTTTTACTAATGACACTGGCAGAACGTGCTCTAAAGGGCACCATTGGTCGCACGTTACCAAACATGTAGCTCCAGATACTACTCAATCATATCGTTGTGCTAAGTGGCAACTCGATATTTGCGAATATTGCCGTTCTTTCCTGTGTTGTACATAGCTAGTTTGTGGCCCAGTTCCACTCCACGCACACGGTAAGCTCTCAAGGTGACTTCTGTGCAAGTGAAGGGTTCGTTCTACAACGTGTGGCCTGTGCACAATATCTGGTTGGCAGCAGTTTGCTGCATTGTACAGCACATCTATACCTGCCCTCCCTACTGCTGTCACTTAAAGGGCATTAAAGTCCCAGCATGCAAAGTGAGACTTCGAGCCTGCTAACAATGTCACACATGACCATGGTTCGCTTTGGCGAAATACAAACAATTTTGAACACAAGAAGTTGCATTCACAAACTCTAACAGAAGAACATTAGTCAAAGACTAAAAACAAGAAGAGCATTGCTGAACACAATGAACGCTTTCGTGCAGATTCTCAAAAAGTAGTATCCAACACAGAAAGGTCATGTGAATGTGCTCATGTATGATGAAGCCCTTCCCGCCCCCTCCGCGGAAATAAGGAGGCTTCTCTGTGCAGTGCAACGTGCATCCCAAAATCACGAATGGGATGTGCTTTGCAATGTGCTGAAATCAAACATATGAACCCTGCTCCTGATTGGCACAGGCGCATGGGGATGAGCAACGCATTTCATCATGTCATGCACTTTTATTAAGTGGTAGAACAGTGGCATGAACCACTCTTGTTCGACTTGCATTTTTTCACCCTTCAAACATTGAATGAAATAGAAACTTTTTTGGACATTTCACAATGCTGTTGTCTGTGAAATGTGCTCATGGCACCCCGGAGTGTGTTTAGCTTGTGTCAAACATTAGCGTGCCCTCCCTACGATTATGCTCCTGAAGACGGCTATCACTGCGGTCGCATTGCAAAACCCTTCCCACCTTCACAACATCAGTGATTCTGGCGGGGGAGACTAACATTGCAGGTGAGGCTCCGTGCTGGGTGGGCAGGCACTTGTGCTCTGCTTGCTTTTGCGGTGGCCATTCTGAAATGTGCACATTAACCGAGTTGCATGGCCAAAGGCTGCCATCTGGACTTGCTTTGCCCAGAATCATAAGACAAAGAGCACAAACACACTGTGCAGGGTGGGGATTCCCCCGCAGCATCATGGCCAGCCTCTTCCTCAACACCACAGTTTCTCCAATGGTGGTCATGACGACCGGGATTCCTTCGCTCTGATTGGCCTCATCTGGTTACTTACAGCCAATCAGTGGACGGTAGGCTTTTTAGCCGGCCCCAACACCGAAGGCCCTCATCAAATTCCCTGTCTGAGTTTGGTCTTCTTCTTCAATGCGGCGATCACTGCGGTCGCATTGCAGAGCCCTCCCCACATTCCCCCACCTTCACAACATCATCAGTGATTCTGGTGGCGGAGACTAACATTGCTGTTGAGGCTCCATGCTGGGGAGGAAGGCACTTGTGATGCGCTCACTTTTGTGATGCCCATTCTGAAATTTGAACATTACGCACATTGCACGGCTATGGGCTGCCATCTGGGCTTGTTTTGCCCAGAATCATCAGAAGAACAGCGTGAACAAATATCTGCAGGGTGAGGACTCCCTCAGAGCATCACGGCTGCCCTCTTTCTCAACACCACAGTGCCTCCAAGGGTAGCAATGACAACCGGGATGCCTTTGCTCTGATTGGTCTCATCTGGTTGCTTGTAGCCAATCAGTAGCCGGCAGGCTTTTTAGCCGGCCCCAACATTGAAGGCCCTCATCAAAGGCCCTGTCTGAGCCTGGTTTTCTTCATCAAGACAGTGACCACTGCGGTCACATTGCAGAGCCCTCCACACCTCTCCCCACTTTCACTGCTTGCTTTTGCAGTGGCCATTCTGAAATGTGCACATTACCTGCATTGCACAGCCACGGGCTGCCATCTGGGCTTGCTTTGCCCAGAATCATCGGAGAAGAAGAGCGTAAACACACTGCGCAGGGCGGCGATTCCCCCACAGCATCGTGGCCACCCTCTTCCTCAACACTGCAGTGCCTCCAAGGGTATCTGTGATGATCAGGATGCTTTTGCTCTGATTCGCCTCATCTGGTTACTAACAGCCCATCAGTAGCCGGCAGGCAGGATTTTTATCCAGTCTCAACATCGAAGGCCCTCATCAAAGGCCCTGTCTGAGCATGGTCTTCTTCCTCAAGACGGCGATCACTGCAGTCACATTGCTGAACCCTCCCCACCTCTCCCCACCTTCACAACATCATTGATGATTCCGGTGGGGGAGACTAACATTGCTGGTGAGGCTCTGGGCTGGGGGGGCAGGCACTTTTGGTCTGCTCGCTTTTGCGGAAGCCATTCTGAAAATTGCATGTTACCCGCGTCACATTACAATCTGGGTTTTCTTTGCCCAGAATTATCGGAAGAAGAGCGAGTACACCCTGCACAGGGCGGGGATTCCCGCACAGCATCATGGCCGCCCTCTTCCAAAGCACTGCAGTGCCTCCAAGGGTAGCAATGAAGACGAGGATGCCTTCGCTCTGATTGGCTTCATCTGGTTACTTACAGCCAATCAGTAGCCAACAGGCTTTTTTGCCGACACCAACACTGAAGGCCCTCATCAGAGGCCCTGTCTGCACCTGTTTGGACCAAGGAGGGCTCATAGGGCCCCCTTTTTAGTCCCCTTATTCAAACTATGAAACAGCCTCCTGGTTTACAGCCTGCTACTCCACGAACTTGGGCCCCCTCACCTCTATGCTCTCTATAGATATACCAGTGAGTGATGGCAGAACTTTTCCACTGCCTCCTCCACTAACAACTTTGAACCAAAACTGTGATCACCTCACACTGCCTTCCTTGCCTCACCTATTCTACCCCTTCTTTCAGTGCATTTGTGTGCACTTTCTGAAATTCCCCCATGTTGCATTCTGTCTTTTTGAAATTTGAATTTAGGTGTGTGTTTTTTAACATCTTTGCATCCCATTTTGTTTGTACTACATTTTGTGTCCTTTTTGAAATTCGAATTTAGGTGTGTGTTTTTTAACATCTTTGCACCCCATTTTGCACTGCATTTTGTGTCCTTTTTGCTACTACTAGGCCGCCTTGTGATTTTGTTCTAGAACTGTGCTGTGCAGACACTCCTCTCTCCTTCAACTATCCTGTGCTGCTCCTAAGGCACACAACATCTCCCCTATCTTCTCTAACTGCTACACTATCACCTATCTTCCCTCTTTCATGAAGTATGGAAGGCAAAAGCCTCAAAAAGACATCCTGACCACAACCCCTGGCCTACCCATCGCAGACACTTATGTCAGCGCAACTTCCAGTCAGGTCTTCACTGATATCCTCTTCTCTGTCCACTTCCCAGATCTATGGACTCCTCATCACATCTCTACACTCTTGCCTTACACATCATCTCCAATTTATGGTGACACCAAATGGGAAGTCCTCTTGGCAGGCTTCGCATCATCCAGGTGCATCATTCATTTCTATCGCACTGGCACTATCTTGGCTGAGGATCCTCAACTCAACCTTGTTCTCTTTGACCGGGACCTGCCGTCCCTCATCAACTTCCTTACCACACCAGCTACTTCTTCCTCTACACTCTTTTACCCCCCTCCTCCGACTGGTGTACCACACCCCTGTACCCCTCCTCTGAAAAACTCCAAAGGTAGAGACCTCTTGCATCTTGCCACACTCAATGCTCGTTCTGCCATCAAACACTCTGCTGCCATCTGCCTCCTTCTTGAAGACATTGACCTTGATATCCTTGCTCTTAGCGCAATGTGGTTCAATGCCAGTTCAGTCACTGCTTTTGACTCCCTTCTCCCCGATGGAGATAAGACCATCTCCAAGCCTTGCCCTAACCAGGCTGGTGGTATAGTTGCTCCAATCTTCCCTGAGTGGGTCCCTTCTTCCCTCATACTCACCCAGGCCTACTCTTCCTTTGAGAGCTTGGTCTGCAAGCTGGTCATCTCTACTGCCTCCTCTCTGACCATTGCCACTATCTACAGGCCTCCTGGCTCTACCACCCTGTTCCTCTACAAATGGGCTGATTTCTCCTCCTCTCTCCTCGCAACCACTTCTAAACTCCTTCTTTTGGGTGATTTCAACATCCACCTTGACTCCTCAATCACAGGATCCACTCTCTTCTGTGACCTCTGCACCTTGCTCGCCCTCTCCATCCTCCCCTCTGGTCCTATCAACTTGGCTGGAGGAACTCTTGATGCCTTCATCCACACCGATCATCCCACTCTTCTGGTCAGACCACTCTCTCCTCTCCTCTCACCTGGGTCCTCTTGGCCTTCTGACCACACCTCCCCCAGCCCTGCCAACCTCGTTTAGGAACATCCATCCGACGAAACATGTGTCAGCTGCTTCCTTTGCATCTACCTTCCTCCCCCCTCTCTCGCCACTACAGACTCTACTTCTGACTGCTCTCAGCAACCTCCATCTTGCCATTACTAATACCCTTGCCATTCTTGCCCCAGTCATGAGGATCCGCCTGAAACTTGCCTCCAAATGTAAGACCTGGTACAACTCTGAACTTTCAGCCCTGAAACACAAGTAAGGAGCTGCAGAACGGAAGTGGCAGACCTCAAGCTCACCCTCTGACAAACTGGCCTGGCGCCTGCACCAAAGGCAATTCAGACTCTATATCTATGCCAAGAACAGGGCCACATCCAGGGTCACATCTCTGGTGCATCTAACAACAAGGCTGAACTCTTTAAAATCTACAGGGAACTAGCCAATCCTTCTGCAGTCTTTTCCACACCTGTTCCCTCCCAAGCCCTCTGCAACGCACGGGGTTACCAATTCACTGAAAACCTCAAGACATCCTAAGCACACTTGCATAGATTCCCCCTACCCCCTGCTCTTACCCCTCGCCCTGCCTCCTATTGCCTCCCATCCCCCGCTGCCTTTCTCATCTCCTTCTCCCCTATCACACCCGATGAGGTCACCAAAATTTTCCGCTCCATGAAGGTCTCCACCAAACAGATCTCCCCCTGCTCTTCCAGAACTATTAAGGACAACATTGGCTCTCTTGCCCCTGTACTTGCTGATATCTTCAACCACTCTTTTTCTACAGGATCTTTCTCCTCGTCCCTCAAGCACTCTCTCCTGAAAAACCTTCTGCAGACCCGTCTTGTCCAGCCAATTACCGCCCCATATCTATCACCCCCTTCCTTGGGAAACTCTTGGAGAAACTTGTCTTCCCCCAATTTACCAAGCACAATGAACTCATTTGTTGCCTCCATGACTATCAATCTGGATTCCGAGAATCCAGAGGCACGGAAACTGCTCTCCTGAACACTCATGAGGAACTCCTTGATCTCTTGGCTCAAACTCTCCAGCTGTTCTCATTTTACTTAATCTCTCTGCATTTTCTACGGTCAACCACTCCATCCTCATAAAACGGCTGCACGATACCCTAGATATCTCAGAGCAGGCACTTGCTTAGCTGACCTCCTTTCTCAGTGACCGTCTATCCCAGATCATTCTGGGATCTCTCTCCTCTACCACCTCTATCGCCACCTGCAGCATCCCCCAGGGCTCCAATCTTTCTCCTTGGCTTTTTAAAAACTATCTTGCCCCGCTCGTACACATCATTTCCTTCTTCTCCCCAAACTTCCAGTGTTATGCAAATGACACACAACTCTTCTTCAAACTTCCCTCTGATCCTCTTCCAGTCCTGGTGTACGTCCAATTATCGCCAGCCAGTGAGACTGAGATCCTTCCTATGAGGACTCCTGCTTCCTCTTTCTCTCCCTCACTCTGGCCATCCTCCATGGGCTCTCCCCCTTTCCTTCATCTGAAGCCAGAAACCTTGAAGTCATCTTTGACTCCTCTCTCTGCTTCATCTCTAACATTCAGGACCTTGCCAAGAAGTCCCACTTTCAACTCCACCTCCTCAAAGGAATTCTTCCTTTTCTCACTTTCTCCCAGAAGCTCAATGTCTCTAGAGCTCTGGTTCTCTCTAGGCTACACTATTGCAAAGACTTTCCCTTAATCTACCATCTTCCTCTCCACGGCCCCTCCAGTTTATCCAGAATAGGGCTGCAAGACTTATCCTTTACCTCAAGTCCAGGGACCACATCTCTCCAGCGCTAAAAAATCTCCATTGGCTCACGGTTGCCGCAAGGATCAAATTAAAATCCCTCTGCATCGTCCACAAGGCTGTCTGGGGCCTGGGGGCCACGCTATCTGCAACTTGCTCTCACTAAATACTCTCCCTCCAGATCTTTACGCTCCTCCGGCACCACCTCTCTGTGTGTTAAACAATTCGCTAACAGCGAGCTGGTGGCCAATCTCTTTCCTCAGCAGGCTCCCTCAAATGGCACAGCCTCCTCCTCCCTCTTTGTCTTGAGCCAGACCTCCTCAAGTTCCGGAAACTCCTCAAGACTTTCTTTTTCACCTCCTCCTTCCCTTCCTCCCTCCTTTGCTAAACCTCACAGCTGTGAGATTGGTGACCAGGACCTTTCTGTGTCCCCCAGCGTCCTGGCTTCCCACACCCAATCACCTACAGTCTCTGCACCTCCCAGCGCTTTGCCTAGTCACCCACCAGCCTGTGCCTCACAGGGTTGCACTTACCTATCCATTGGTGTTATGTCATTACACCTAGGCACTTTAAACTGCTCACTCCCTCGCTATTCTCATTTGATACAAATAGCACCTACCGCCTAATCCCCCACCCCTTCTCTCTCTCTGCACTTGCACGTTATGAATGCTCACAAGGCCTAGTAGGGCCGCCTCCATTTTACAGTGTTATATCTAGTTTTACTCCCATGTACCCTCCCTGTTGCCCTGCGCGTGCTTTGAAACACAATGTACTTGTTGTATAAGCACCTTACAAATGCGCAATAAATAAATAAGCAAAGGGGCTGGCCAGCACTTCTTTTTTGCTCATGCAGAGCCCCCAAGAAAAAATGTGCAGACTACCTTTGTAAAAACTATGTGCGCTTCAATACTTTGCGCCACTTTTTGAAAATCTACCACGTTAAAACGAACTCCCATAAGCGTCTGTATCCACAACAGAAAATCAGCAGGTTAAAATGGAACCTGACGAAAATATTGATGTTTTTCGACCCCGTCAAATCAAACGACCATTGCAGGTAAGGCCTCTGCCAGCATCCTAGACATTAACAATGAGCTGAGATGTCACGTGATCCTCTGGCTCGCGGACACGCCTCCATTCCATTTATGATGACCGCAAATTGAGTTGTCAAAACAGGATGTGCACATAGGAACCTGTCTTTCCACTGTCACAAAGAATGCACAAACCCGAGGAAAAGAATGCAAGAAAAGAATGCAAGAGGAGGGACAGGGTCAAAGGGCAAGCACATGTGTGATCAAACAGACAGCTCGGACAGCTGTTGCACATGGTAAAATGTCTGACACATGATGAAATGATGACAGAAGCTCCCCGCTAATCCACACCTCAACTTCTTTACAAGTCACGTCTCGTGCTTCTCTGGCTTTGACGGTAACCTTGACCTCAGCAGAAGAGGCCAGTCCAGAGTGAACCGGATTTCACTGCCACTTTAGAATGTACCTATCTCAGCCCTCGCCCCTCGAAGTCCTCCCCCAGCCCTTACGCCCGCAGCAGCAGACAGACTGACTGACACCAAAGACATACTATATCTCCTTGCCGTGGACCGGCGGCATTCCCTGTGTTCTGGATAAGGTTCAAAGGAATGTTTACCAATGCACTGCTAGGCATCTCTGAACACTCTCTGCACACAGATACACCGGGTCCGTAAAACAGGGCTATATTGATCGAGTAAGAGGCACAGATGGACAAGCAAGAAGGCGTTGAGGACACACAGTGACATCGCGCATTTTATTCAGTAGGCAACCCACACGGTTGTGCGGCATTATCCTGAATTATTTTCGGTCTCGAATTTGTAACGATAACAATAACTTATAACTTGGCTCCTATGGATTTTGTTATCTCTATTTTCACTTAAACCTCCCTTCGCTGCTATTATGGGCGCGAGGGCAGCCACCATGTATCCATATGCTTTCCATAAGTCTACACAAGTTCCTCCCTGTAGGCCCTTCTTTCTGTTATTTACCTAATGTACCACATTGCTAACCATACTACTGAAGCTTTTTCTGACCGTATGCCCTTCTGTTGGCTTTTAAGGTGTCAACTTCAGAGTGCACCCCACCCAGGGCATTGTTAGTTTAGTGTTTGCTTAGCTATGTTGTGAATGCAGTACACACAATCCAAGTTCAGCTTCTACCGTAGTGCAAAGGAACTATTTTGTATTGTGAAGTTGCATAATTTTCACAATAGTTATGTATCTTGGCTCCCTAAATCAATGCGCCCACTCATCTATATGGTCATATTCCATAACTTTCGGAATAACCCTTTGGAACATGGCTTAGTTAACGATCTGGTCTCGAGCCGAAACCCTGTTTGCCTCACGCCGAAGCAAACCCTACCCTAATTCAGCAATAAACCCCTCTGGGCGGGAGCATTACCAGATCAGATAATGCCCCAGTGCCAAGTTAATGTTAATGTTACCCCCAGGCATTACCAGACTGGGTAATGCCCCCACCCAGAGGGGTTTATTGCAATTAGCATCCCAGATTTTTTTGTTGTTGCCGGGATGCAAAAACATTTTTTTCAAGCTGAGAAATGGCTTGTTTGCTGTTTCTCAACTTGAAAAAACTACAAACCACAATGGCCGCCATTGACAAGGAAGAACGGAACTATACATAGTCCTTTCTGCCTTTCCATGGTGGCCATCGCCACAACGAGTATGCGTTGGAAACACTTGGATGAGGGAGTGCCAGGTAAGTGGGGCAAGAGTGGATTTTGGTTAGGGATGTGGAAATTGGAGGTGGCCAGAGCCGGCCTTACGGCAGGGTGGGGTGGGTGGCCGCCCAGGGCATCCTGCAATTAGATACCCACCACGCCAGCTCGGGGGAGTCAGTCAAGAAGTGCATCTTTACCACTGGGTAAAGCCCCCGTTCTGAGCTTCCTGATTAGCTGGGTGGCCAGCACCCCCTGATGGGGTGTTAATTGGGGATGTAGCAAAAGCCATCCACAAAGGTTGTCACCTCAACAAAAGTGCATTACTGGATCACCACACATGTATGTTAATTTGCTAAAGACCATTTCATGTAGAGGCCTGGTACTGTCGATAGGCTGAAGCTGGTAGAATCAGAACGTCATCCCTATAAAGCAGCCATGTGCTGAAATATGTGGAAATAGACAGATTGCTTCTACCGTTCCGTCACCAAACTGCTATCTTAATTCATCCACCACTGAAACAAATAGCTCGGAACACTAACACCCTATAGGGCTAAAGTATTGACTTTGGCTGGGGTGACTCTACCTTTCATCCTTCTGTAATTGTTGAAAATATTATAGTCAATGTGTGTAATGAAGAAACCTATTGTTCTAGTTCGTGGTTCACGCTCAAATAGACCACTCATTTTACGGTGAGTGTTCAACAAATAGTCATTCCCATTTCTGTATATTCCTCTGCTGCCACAAAAGGCTTAATGGCCCACATCTGTTAAATAACTTCAAATAAACTTTGTAGCATCATAATCCTTGGAATTCACAGACTCAAATCTCTAAAAGCAGCATATGAACTTCAGAAGTCCTCAATTGTAGAGGGTAAATCAATCACTCTAAACGCCACGCAGGTTCTCACCACAGAGCACTTTGCACTACTCTGGAAAGGTGTGTTGATCCTACCAAAATTGTTAGTGTGGCTCTTCCACCAGAGATCTGATGCAAGATCAGTCACTATTTCATTGAGAGGATGGATCTGGTTTTTGTATGGCTGAAAGCTCCATTTCGCAATTCTGGGGTGAACGCTGAGTGTTTGTGATTGTCCCTTATGCTCCTTCCTCTGAGTCCTCATCAGAGCGGCACATGTCAATTGTGACCCAGAGAAAGCCTCTTAACTCTCAGAGTTAAGGTGCCCTCTCTTTCCTTGTGCAAGTGCCTTGAGTATTTGTGCATGTAGACTCCACCTCATGGTTTTGCTTGGTTGTGCTTTGCCTTTTTTTGACTTTGTACACAACTGCCATACCGCAAGGAGTTCCTACAGTGAAGCAATGTGCAAATCCACTACTGAGTCCAACTTTATTTCTACGAGAAAGTGAGTGGGGCACAGATGTTGCCATGTGTGGTCAGATGAGGGCTGGGGTTCCTAAACACAGACAGAACCTGTATATGATGAGTGGTGTCGGGGGTGTAAGCCTGAACCCACACCTGAAATAAAGCCCAGGAAAATGTCAGTGAATGTCAGTGAATGTTTTTTATGGCTGCTCCCCAGTAACGCAGTGGCCATCAAATGTTTGAATGGATGCAACCTAGTGACTAGGGACTGAGTTTCCCCTCAGTGCCCAAACACCTTTTTACCCTGAAAGATGAGCCCTGAATCACTGAAAAAGATGCCGAATGATGGCGGAGCCATGAGGATATTCTGCTGGTTGTTATAGCTTTGCAGGAACTGCTCTGATGGTGAAGCACTGCACAGTATTCACCCCAGAGATCAAGAAAACGAGGTCCCTTCACTTGATCCAGAGGGACCAGACAATCCATATAAACAAACTTGTCTGAAACATTGATTTTTAACAGGTTTGCAAAGTTGAGCAATCCAATGATGGCCCATTTCTGACACTCGAGTAATGGCACCAGTTCAATCAGAAATACAGATGCAGTTCATTCAAGATTTTAAATAGGATGTCTGAAAAGTGATGCTAGAAAGATAAGTCACTGAGAAATCACTGTACACTAATCTCTGGCATTCTTTTTTAGTTTTTTTAAAGCCTTCATCCTGCTGTCCTTTGGTGCCCCCCGGGGTAGGAATGAGAAACGCAGGACTAATCTAGGAGCAGTGGCGAAGTTCCCTGCTTGGAACTTCGTCTGATGTCCATGAGCCAGGCAACTCAGAGAGCTGGGTGCCTAGCCAAACCAGTTCGAGAAAAATACATTTCCAATAATGCCCCATAGGAACCAAAACAAAACCCAGACTGGACCTGGGAAGCGCAATTTGGAGCCCAGAGAGAGGCTAAACCAGTCAAAATGCCCAGTCAGGCCCCTTAAACCAGGGAAGACATCAGGGTACCTGTGTCAGAGCCAAACACTGAAATTGTTAAGTCACACCACCCTCATTTGAACATTTCACACAATGCCCTTCTCTCCCAGCTGGAAAACCCAGAATGGACCACGGAAAGGAAATTATTCCTTCAAGGCCAGGGGTTCATTGGAAAACCATTCAAGGGTGGAAAGACCCTGGGGAAAAAACCTAAACACCCGAGAGCCCCCTGAAACACTTGCCTTTCCAACAACAGCGCAGCGGGAAATCCTCCACAAGAAGCACTTTATTCAGTCACTCCATTCACACAGCTTCAAAATAACCACAAGTGCTCGAATAGGTTTATCCCAGCCCCTTCAGCCTTGTTCTAACTATCAGGAAGTGAGAGGGCCCAGACAATGCCACCCTCGCTCCCTTTAGGCTCACAGCTGCAGCCCATAAACCTAGTTCCAATCAGGGGAGGGAGAATGTTACTATGTAATCCAGGCAGCCCAGCCCAGTGTGGTGGATGACAGGAGCAGGCAGCACCTGTTTGGAGAAGGTTGGAGAAGGTTGGAGAAGGAAAACTGCCAGAGAGGAGAAGTGCTGCAGAGACTTTGGAGACTGTGGTACTACAATGGGGAGCTGGGGTCGTGGCAGCAGGGGATAGGAGGAGGCGATCACTACAGAAGACAGAAAGTGCAGAGAGTTCAAGGGGAGAGAAAGGAAGGAAAGGGGAAGGAAGTAAAACCAGAAGTGGGGTGCAAGCCGGTATTAAGAACAGGGAAAACGAGTGAGGAAGGAACACCAGGAGTGGAGTTTAAGGTGGTAGTAGGAACAGGGGAAAGAGTGAGGAAAGTAAACTAGGATTGGAGTGGAAGGCGGTAGTACCTGCAGGGGAAAGGAGGGAGAATGTAAAGTCAGCAGGAGACAGGATCAGAGGCATCAAGGGAGGTCCTAAAACCTGGAGTAGAGTTGATGGAAGGCATAACGCTAGAGGGTTGGAGGGAGGAAGTAAGACCTGCAGTGTAGTGCAATGTGTTGATAACTGGCCATGGTGCCGGTAAGGAGAAAGTGAAAGATCAGCAGGAGGAGGAGGTAGGTAAAAGTGGAGAGCCCAAGGATCAGATGACTTCAAACGAGGAGAGACTGTCCAGGAGTTCATGGGTGTCAGAGAAGAAAGAAAGCACTAGAAAAAAGAGATTGGTACTTTATTAAGATATTGAAAAGGGAGGTGAAGAGCCAGAAGCAGCTTAGTCAGCTAGAACTCAGGGGTTCAAGAGGGCCAGGTCAGGCCTTAGGCAAGTCTAACAGGTTGCAGGAGTTTTCAGGGGGATCAGGGTGCCTATTGATAGAGTGGAGATGGGAAGGACAGAGTCAGGAAGGAAGTCTAGTAGGAATTTGTCCTTCTTCTTATTTCCTGGCCAACCCCAACGCTATCTGTATGAGAACCCCAAGGAGCTTACAGAACATCAATGACTGGCTTAGTCTTGGGGTATGGGGCCCCACAAAGTCCACAACTAGGCTGAAAGGAACAGAATAAGGATGTGCTTCGTTGTGGAGGCAGTAGCATTAGGGAGGAGTGAGGGACTTCTTCTGGGACTTTGAAACAGTCACACTGGGGCTCGAAAGCCTGACCACTCACTCTGAGATTGGGAAAGCCATCACAAGAGACTTTGATGGAGAAAGACAATCCTATTTTTTTGTTATTTTTTTGGGAGGATTCTACCTAACGTTAAATTTGCCCACCCCTATATACAGGCCTTAATGCCAATCTTAAACTTTAAGCACCCGATCGTAGCAACCTTCTTGGTCTCACATGTCCACTCTGTAGAATGTAAGCATAGCAAAGGAAAAAAGTGAATACTTAGAAAGATCTTGGATACGCACTTCACTCACGAAGGGGAGGACAACACACAGACCTAGGAAGGGAAGAATGCACATCTAATTGTAAGAAAATAATACAAACTTGACCAGAAAAGGGGGCAGTGTACAAGCTCAGGAAGGGGGTCAGTGTTCTGGCTTAAGAAGTCGAACTACACACAGACTCAGCAAGGGCAATAGTGCATACACTCAGGAAGTGGGCCTGGGCACAGACTCAAGAAGGTACATACGAGTCAGGGCTAGGAAGGGAGGCATGTTCCTGTCTCTTTTGCCAGGGTAAAAGATCACTGTAGGGGACAGGGAGAGGTATAGCCATGAGGCCTCCATGCCTTAGACATCCATGAGCTTGCTGTGAGGCCTTCTCAAGCCACTTAACATTTTGGCCAAACTTCTGCAGTGCCTACAGCACATGCAAACTAGATTTGACCTGCATTTTGCTGCACTGCTTACTGTGTGACTAAATATTGCTGGTGGTGGAAAGGATCTTCACCAGCTGCTTCAGGGCATGCACTTGTAGGAAGTCAGAAGAAGTCCAGCTGTCCGCAGTCCAACTAGTTAAAATAAGCCCTCTTCCGCCACCTTCACCAATTGCACTAATAATGCAATACGGCAGTTTGAAGGAAAGTGGCAGCTAACTACTCCCTCCCCCTGCACTATCATGTGTGGGTGCCAGGACACTGCAAGGTCCATGGATGTGAGTCCCGTAGAATGGAGGAGAGAGGGACTGTGTGATTAAATGACTTCTGCCCTACACAAATACACGGATGAGTAGAGGCTACACTGCCTATTAAGCCCCCACACTTCTACAAAGCAACAGTCATCCCAATCATAAAGGAAAAGCAGACACAGCTAAGAGATATACCTCCTTCGTCTTTGTGATGATGTGGGCAGAGGGAAGGCTTTACTGTTCAAAGGGGTGTGAATGTGTCCAGTAGAAACCCAAACAGCAAAGTACAACAGTCCAAAATAAAGGGATGTCTAATCAAGATTCTTTACAAATATATTACACGGCCACAGTAGTGGCCGTGTAGTTATGGTTAAGTTGCTGTTTCCATAGGAAGAGCACTTTATGGGCGGCTTATAACTCCGCTCCCCCTGGATACATCCTCACCAAACTTTGCAAAACAAGTATATGGCCCACTCAGATTTTCTTTGCAAAGTTTGGTGAGGTTTGGTCGAGGGGGGAGGAAATTATAGAGGGGGTCCCGAAATGTCTTTTTTTCCCATAGACTGAATGGGGGAAAAACTTTGCGCACGCCTACAGCCCAAACCGCTGGACGGATTTCTACCACATGTGCGGCAGGAGCAGCGGCTTGGTCCCAAAAGCGTGCTTTTGTAAATTTGATGAAAATCCGTCCAGTAGTTTTCTTTAAAACGACCAAAAAGTAGGTTTAAAAAAATTAGTGATATCTATGTCCGCTCCGTGGACACACTTCCCTGTTCGCTCTGCGGACAGGTCATCGATTGAGTACTCGGCTTGCGTCAAGTCCGCAGACATGTGACGCGTTCCCTCATTGGATGTTGAAGAGCGTGAAGTGCGTCAGATTGTTCCGATGCGCCCGCCATCTTTCAACCGTGTTTTGGTGTCCGCGGACATCTCAGAAAAAACATGCAACAATACACCACATTGCACTTGTTAACCTTATCAAATACTGTTTTGAAAGGTGAGGGTTGATGAGAATGTGATGGGATGTGGCAGCAAGAAGCAAAACAATTGTGTTTTTTTGTCACGAAAGCACACGGTACATTTGCAGGTGTTCCTTTTTACAATGTGCGTAAATTACAGGCGAAGGACTAATGTGTCTGTTTTACAATGTATTTAAAATAATAATCAAGTCAGACTGGCACCCCCTAGAGTCTGGCATCTGAGGCAGCCACCTGCAGTGTTTGATGGAAACAGCAGCACTGCACGTGTGTGAGTCTAGAAATTACCCTCCCATAACATAGGCAGTATATTTTGTTGGCCGGAAACCAACCGCATCATATGTTCAGCATTATTGGTACCGACTCATGAGCATAACCAGAGAGCGTCCATTTTGATGGAATAGAATTTGCCATTTCAGTAATTTTTGCTTTCTTGCTTTTCTGTTCAAACTGCTTTGCTGTAAGTGAATTCTATTTCGTTCTTGCTCATGCATAGAGCAAGGCCACAAGTTACATGTTGAAATGCAGCCCAAACAACCCAGACAGCAAAATAAATGGTCTCCTCCCTCACAAGTCCTTGGAAGTAAGCAACAAGGCATTTAATCACTACGCGGGTGCCAGTTAGTCTCGCTGGTGCGGCAGAAACTGTAGAAATGAACAGTTAAAGGCTGAATTATACTCTCTTCTGCGGCTCCCCTTCATTGAGCTCCTGTAGATTGAGCTGACCTCTAGCCCACGAACAGAAACTTGAAGATAGTGAGGCCTGGAATGTGTCTCTCCCCTGCACGCAGCTTGCTTGTAAGAACAAGAGCATTATGTTCCCTAAAACAAAGAATGGTGTCTTCACCTTTGCAAATTGTAAACTGATTTTTATTTTTTTATTTTTTTTATTTTATGCGGTTTATACAAACCTTTAAAATCTTTTACATACATAATAACAAAACAAACGACATAAAACTACGTTGTTAATCAGTGATCCACATGTTTCACCCATCCTCCTTCTCCCTCCGTCATCGGATTACCCAACCCTCCTTTTAGCCATTGCTCAGTCAACATCGACCAGACTTAGTCGCTCTTCAATTATTTTTAAAAAGTGAGTCAGAGGAATTAACAATTTAGAGTCGATTCCATTGAACATATGGCCCCACCAATCATCCGCACCCAAGGAGGGATGGTTGACGCTCCACGGGCTCAGGTGTAAGGATCTTTCGTTACGGAGGTTGGAGCAAAAGAGAACCAGATGCTTCAATGATTCCGGTTCCCTTCTGCAAAATCTACACATAAGGCTCATGTTCTTGTTGCCTTTCCACATTTGTAATCGCTCTTTAGTTCCAAATAAGTTCATGCGGAATAACATGAAGCGTCTACGTGCCTCGGGATCTGGGAAGAGACTGATGTAACGTTGTGCCTTGTTGAATGCGCGAGCTTCCGCTGGAACGTCTAGCATCAGTTTCGCTACGGCTCTTTGGGTACAAGTCGCTCCCAATCTATACGCCAGATTTTTGTTTTTGCAGCGTTCAGGTTTTTGTGTAGTGTGAGGATCTTGATGTCGAATTCAGTCAGTAAGCTTTCGCATCTTTGCATCCACATAGCCACTAAATTCTGGCCTTTATCCGATGCACTGTGGAGGATTTCAAACTGCAGAATATTTTCTTGTGCTTTGGTCTTTCGGAACAAGGATAGCAGGTTCCAAGTGATTCTAGCCTGAAGGGAAATGAGGGAAAGTTCATATCTGATGCATGTAGTCTTCGTTCCTCTAGGAAGTCCCAAAACGTTCGTCCAGAATTGATTCTCGAGTGAGGACCAGAGTTCGTGGGTACAGCCCAGTGCATTTTCGGCCCCGTAGATCAATACTGGGATGACCTTCTGTTGGTAAAACAACCTTAGTGGTTCAAGAGAAAACTTACCAAATTTCTTTTTCATAATAACGGCTTGGCTGGATAGTTGAACACATTTCCTCTTGGTATCGGCTATCCAGGGACCATCATTGATACATGAGCTTAATGTAGTTCCCAAGTATTTCACACTTTGCGAGATCCTCAATGGAGTTCCACCCAGGGTCCATCTGAACTTTTTGGCCACTTTTGAGGAACCTCCTTTCAAGTTCTTAAATGTTAGGATTTCACTTTTGTTTGAGTTGATTAACAGCCGATTCTCGCTTCCATACCTCTGAACGGCATCTAGTTTTCTTTCTAAGCCGATAGGCGTTAAGTCCATCACGACGAGATCATCGGCGTAAAGAAGCCAGTTTATGGGTGATCCATTTATTATCGGTGGAAATGAACTTACTGCATCTATCGAGATTCCAATGTCCGATATAAACAAGCTGAAAATGGCTGCAGTAAGCGGGCAACCCTGCTTTACACCATTCCCTGTAGGTACTGCCGTTGACAACGTTCCAGCTTGATCCAAGCGTATCTTGATCGATGTTTCCGTGTGTAGTTCTTGGATCGCGGATACAAGATCTCCCGGGCAGCCCCACCGCCACAGTTTTGCCCACAAAAGGACTCGATCAACAGTGTCAAAAGCGCTCGAGAAGTCTATAAATGCTAAGTATACTGCAGTATTTATTTTTATAGCCTCCATTTTTGCCAAGTTTAATAATAGTAAATTTAAAGAGCAGCCAACTTGTTTGACGAAACCTGCCTGTCTGGCATCAACATGACCAGTGTCTGATGCCCATTGAACCAACTTTTGTTGAAGGGTGGTGGTATAAACTTTGCCCAGGACATCTAGCAAAGCCACCGGTCGATAGTTTTTCGGATTTGACCTGTCCCCTTTTTTAAAAATCGGCACAATAATCGCCGTTTCCCATGATTTGGGAGAGTTGCCTAGGTTGTTTATTCTTTCGAATAGTGCAATGCATGTCTCAGCCCAAATCTCGGGATTTTGTTTTATAGTATAGTTTGTTAGGCCATCTGGGCCGGGAGCTCTTGAGTTATTGGCCCTCTTTATTATGTCGACGATCTCATCTTTACAGTATATGAGACTTCTGGGAGGGAATGTTGGCTTTATCTCATCACCCGCAAGTTTAGTCCACCTGTAAAGGGCCTCAAAGTGGGACGTCCATGCTGTTTCAGTCACCAGACACGTTTGCAGCGATTTTTGCGGGGCCTGCATGTTATTTGCGATCCTTCAAAACTCTCTTGTATTTTTGTTCTTAAGGATGGATAACATTATCTCGGCATCGTTTTGTAAAGTCATGTGTATGTGGGCCATCAGCCAGTTCTTGTATGACTGCTTGGCTGCTTTGGTTTGCGACTTTCTAGTATTCGAATCTGATAATCAAGCCTGTCGAATGTCCTGTTGCATCTTCCGTTTCCGTTTCTGAATTTCGGGATCAAACCAATGTTTTCAAACCGAATGTTCTTTGTCTTGAATTGGAACAAAAACTGGTCGTATTCCAGTTCAGTACTGTCCTGACAATAAGGTGTTGACAGTTGGTTGACCTCTTGTTCTTCAAGACACAATCGTACCCTGTTTGCTACTGCCGAGATAGTGTGTTGCCACATCGAGGATCCGTCCTTTACTGATGTAAAGCGTTTTGTTATTAACATGTTATGATCGCTGTTTATTTGCTTCTTGATCTCAAAGGATTTTATTCTGGCATGCAGATCAGTTGATACAAAGACATAGTCGATTATTGATGCAGAATCGGCACGCTGCCACGTTGATGCAGGTGGCATATCCCCAATCGTGTTTCCGTTCAGCATTTGCAGTTGTCTAATTTCCATTTCTTCAAGCCAATCTTTGGCAATCGCCTTTTTGTCTTCAGTTGCCAGTTTAAAGAGATCAACATTCAAATCTCCGCATATCAGGATGTTTGCCCTAGCCTTCCCTTCAAGGAGATCATCCAAAATGTCAGCAATTTTCTCCATAAATTCACGTTTGCCTACTTTCTGATGGTTCCAGTAAACATTTAGAAGTGTTATTTCGTCATTGGTCTCGCAATCCATGTTCTGTTTTATGATAGTCGTTTCTTGAATAAAAGAGGAATGGTTATGGGACTTTAAAATTCTAAAGCCCGAAGCCCTGTTTACCAGTGTCAGCAGCCCCGCCAGGTCGCCCTTTCACCAGTTTTATTGCTGGGTTCACGGCCACTTCAAAGTTGCTGACTAGTGGCATTTCAGTTAGCCATGTCTCCTGCAGACAAGCGATCGCTAATCCCTCTAGCCAATTTGTGTTGAAGAGATGTGTAAAACCTCGCGTGTTCCAAGAGGCCACTATACACTCATTTAAAATGGACTTATCCTGGCATTATTGTCGATCTTTTGTGTTGAGTATAGCGGCAAGCCAACCCCAATCACCATTTTCTTTGCTTGTGTTAATACAATTGTGCGATTCAGCTATAGGCATTTGAGAACCTTGATTTCGGCTTATGGTGATTCTGATTTCCGTTTTAAGTGCTTCAAGCACACCCGTGTCATTCATCGTCTTGGGATCAGAATTTCGATCCTCTGTCCTATTGCCTTCACGTGTTAAATTTGACCACTGGCCGCCTGCCTTCGGCCTTGCTTCAATCATTTTAGTTTGTGATCACTCTTTTTTATTCAAGGAGCACAACACAGTGCTCTGGTGCAGGCAGCTTAATGCCTCGCCGTTATCTCGCGAGTTCCATACGTAATGGCTCGGACTCCGAGGATCCCACATATAGACTTCGAATCCCAGTGAAAATAACGCAACATTTGCCTCGATGATTGTATTCGCTATCAGTGTAGAACAAACGTGAAGAATTACTTTGTCATTCCGATTTTCATTAAGGAATTCGACAATTTTTAGATCTATAGACGTGATAGCACGTAAACTGGGAATCAAGTTAAATAACTTAGTGATGTTTGCACGATTTAGGATTAGCTTGTCCTTCGAGTCGATCCTCTCAATCATCACCTTATTACCTTGTTCCATATCGGTCTCTCTTTTCACTTTACCTCTGTGGCTCCCTTGGGAGTCCACTTGTGGGACCGAGTGAGCGATATTTGAAGGTTCCTTTATTTTTCTGTTAGAGGTTCTGCCCACCCCCCCCCCTCGGCTCTTTTATTGTCTTCGATGTTTGATTTCTCTTCACAAATCATGATGGTTTGGGGGTCCTCTCTTTCGCTCATTTGTGCTTCTTTTAATCTATTACATAAGTTGATCCTTTTTTCGTACAGAGTCACGAATGGCGGACTTCTCAAAATGTTGTGGTCCAATTCTGGGTTTGCTGGTTCATTAACAAGGTGACATGTTCTCGAGGTCTTTAGGACCACGATCTGAGGAGTGGCGGCCAGATCCAAGTCCTGAGCCCTCAGACCTACGACTGTGGAGGGTTCTTTCTATGTTTCTGCTGGGCGATCGTTAGATGAGCTCTCTTGTGAGTCCCCAATGGTTTTTATAGAGCCATTAACTGGTTCACTTATGACCTTCACTTCTTCCATGTCGTCGTATGTAGACATATTCAGGAGCTCTACAGGAATATCAACCGACGATTTAACAGCCTCCTTCCCTGGTTGGAGAGAGACCACTTGCCTAGACTGCTCTGGTCTTTGGCTGTTTTCTTTCAATTTGGATTTTGTCACTATCTGAACGAAGTTAAGGTTCCTCAAAAAATGATCTTGCTCCCGTGTTTTTATTAGTTCTTTTGGTCAATATGTTCTTCGGTTTTTGACCATCTTTATGGATTTTGTTTTGGATTCACCTGAGTTCTTACAATTTACTGGAGTACATCCAAAAATCGGGAATACATTTAGCTTCTCTGCGCCCTTGCTAACTGCTAGCACATTTTCTTCCTTACTGGTTTGAGGTGCTAAATTTGAAGCTGAAGTTGTAGGCCTTTGGTCGACGAAACCCAACTGCCTCTTACAGGCCCTCGTCTGTTCGAAGGCAGTATTAAAGGAAACGTCAACCATTTTTTCACACTCAAATTAAGTGTTTACTTGCAGTCCTCGTGGATTTAACACGGCCTCAACTAGGTTCGGGTGTGCTTGACTAACTTGAACCAGATCTTTGCCATTGGTAAGATCTATCTTCTGTGTCTGGGCAGCTGAAACCCACCCCTCCGACTCGTGGGGAATCTTCTTCATTATGGTTGAAGTTGCGTTGCTACTCATTCCAGCGTTCAATTGCTTTGTTTCAGTGCACACAGTTGGCGGTAATGTTGTACTTCTTCGTTGTATATTGCTGCTGTTTGGATTACTGTCACAGTGAGATACTATACGAGTTAGACCTTCGTATTTAAATAAAGCTAAAGATTCTCGGACGACCTCCGCCAAGAGTTTTTTGTACAAGGAATCGTTCCTCTTTTGCTCACATAAAGCTTTGAGTGAAGTATCCAGGCCTTTTAACCCTTCCTTGATGTTACAAGAAGATTGGTTACAAATTTGGTCCAAATGAGCAACTTTTCTGTTCAATAGGGTCATCACGGTTGTGGAGTCCTTCATTGAGTCATTCAGGTTTTCATAAAGCTTCATGAACGGGGCAATGGAAATCGCAAGCAAAGATATTATAACAGCTTGTAGATCTACTTTTAGGCCAACGTCGCAGCCCTCAATATTCCTGGGCTTGGAGTACCGCTTCTTCACCTTCTTTTGCTTAGAAAGTCTTCTCCTCCTTATTTTCGGAAAAGGGTGTTCCATAAGGGACAAATCAGACAGGTCACAATTGTATGATGAATTCATACAGCTACTGGGTTGTGAATTTTGCATGGTCAGAGGCATTATCTCTGGTTGGAGCCTTTTCACATTAACAGCTCTCTTCTGTGAGTTCATTTGATTAAAGGACGAGTCCTGTGGGGGGGGGGACTCGCTAATCCTTTCAATGAGGCACACATTAAGCCTGCTTTGCATGTTTGTATTGAACATTTGCCCAAATGTCCTCGTTTGGCTCCATTAATTGAGTGTTCTGCCGTTTTAGAGCTACTTTCTGCATATGAGGTGTTTCGTCCAGCAAATTGTTGCACTTTTTCAATTTGCTGTTACATATTTTGTTCATTGCCATCATATTATGCAGTATATTATTTACTACATCTATGGAGTCACGGCGCTCATCGCTTTTTGGACCCACCAACTCCTCTGTTACAGGTACTCTTCCCTGCCAGGCCGTGGGATCATTAGGTACCCCCGTCGAGGTGCAGAATACCTCATCATGAGGCTCCCCCGGGGCAAGCCCAATAAAGAAAACCTCAGGTCTTGCCTGTGGACTAGAAACCAGAGGACCAGCAGTTGGTCCATCGCACAGGGTCCTGCCCCCCTTCTCGGCCGCCCGCAGTGCCTCTATGACGAGCTCCGCGTCTCCAGCCGAGGCGTTCTCTAACTTGGGAGGCGGGGCCCTCCCTCCCAAGCACGGTGACACACGTCCTTCGCAAAGCAAGTGATTCGCATCCCCATCTGAGGGTGCACCGCCCGCACGCATGCGCGCACTGTCATCCATGTGCAGCCCCACTCGCGGACCTCTGTCGGCTCCTGCTCTCTCACCTCCCGCAGCCACAGCAGCTACAGCAGGTCTCTCCGAGGGGATCGGACACCGAACAACTCTGCCCACTTCAAGCGCCGGCCCCTGCACACCCGGCACCGTGCTCGTGCCATCGCGAACCGGTGACACCCAGGGTAAGTAATCCCAAAGGTTGGACTCATTGTCATCAGGGTGCGAAGAGCTCTCTCGGGGGCCCCTCTCGCCCGTCCCATCACCATCCCCAAGACTACAGTCCGAGTTGTGTGGGGCGTGACTCAGAGTTTGCTCACAACTAACGTTGCACGCATTAGGGATGGAAGTCGACATCTTTTCCGTTCCGACATTCTCATCACAACTTGACATTGATTGTTCATGCAAAGCGTCTGCGCGCACCCCGGTTGCAATGTGGGCGGTATTGCTAGAATTGATAGTGTCGATGTTAGTGTTATGGCCACCCACACAAGGTTCTTCAGTCGTGGATGTACAAGAATAAAATCGACTTACTTTCCTTGCGCGAGGTGGATTTACAGTATTGCAGGCACCAGTTTCTTCCTTACCATGTTTCTTCTGTGCATGTGTTTTTGAAGCGGGGGTGGCCATTAGTTATCTGTGCTGGCGCCACTCGCCAAACAGCCTAACAGCAGTTTGTCAATGCCCTTTCTCCACAGGGCTTATGCCACAAGGGCACTAGAGGTGGCCTTTTAAGGTCAGCTGGTCTGCAGGTCTTGTTCCCTTAAAGGTAGACGCACCTCTCCTGTAGACTCTCCTTGAACACAGAGTGTGGGTCTCCTCTCCTCTGCACTTCACTCGCCACAGCCTAACAGCAGTTTGTCCACACCCTTTCTCCACAGGGCTTATGCCACAAGGGCGCTAGAGGCGGCCTTTTAAGGTCAGCTGGTCTGCAGGTCTTGTTCCCTTAAAGGCACACGCACCTCTCCTGTAGACTCTCCTTGAACACAGAGTGTGGATCTCCTCTCCTGTGCACTTCACTCGCCACAGCCTAACAGCAGTTTGTCCACGCCCTTTCTCCACAGGGCTTACTGTTGCTGAACAAATGTCTGAAGGGTTTCATATTCGTCATAATTGTCAATCATCGGAACCATTGCAAAGAAAGATACATTATGGGCGGTTTTGAATGTGTCACTACTGATAACAAGATGATCATTTTGTATATATGTAACTGATGTAGAATGCTCGCTCTCTTGCGTCCCACAAGGTCTGGGTGACACTTGTTGCGGGAGGTGAGACCCAGTCGGCTGACTGAGACTATATGCTTTGCAATAAACCCTAGATTTTGGGAATTGAACCTCGTGTCTGGCTATCAGTTCGTGTGTGGTGATTGTGCCTTGTTTTGTTGGGTATTTTGTGTAGATTTGGGGCCTGGCGGTATTTTCTTACCGCCAAAAATAATTTAGCAACAATCACTCCTTGTATTCAGATTGGGTTATGGTTAATAATAATACAGTGGATATGCATTATTTCAGTACACAGACATGCGTGGTTGGTATGCGTGGTTGGTGGTATTTTGGTGAGCATAATTCCCTTGTTTTATTTGTGGCCCCAATATCCAGAACGCCTTATTTTTGTTTAGATTTTTCGTGTAATCACCATAGAGACCTCAGGCTTGCATTTCAGGAACACCACATTTTCACTTTTAGTGTGCCACCATGGGCAATTTCTCGCTGTCTTATCTACGGCAGCGAGCTATTATGTGGTATTTTTCACTAACTTATATACGGTAGTGAACTATGTCCCGGGTCTCTATTTTTGCTGACTCATGTACCTTCAGCAAAAAAGACTATAGCACACACAGTTATTTATAATTGCTCATACTGAATGACATTTGCTCATACTGAATGGCTGCAGCCAAATCTTATTTTTAGCTACCTTGAAAATGACAATTGCACTGTCTAAACATCTCCCCACATCATCAGCACTGTATTTGTAAATATAAAACACACCACCCGTCTGCTTTCAGATATTTTTGTGTATTATAAAAGTTGCATTTAAACACAATCTCACTCTTTACAGAAATAAATGAAATAGCACAGTAACAGCATTATTTGTGATACACTGAAAAGAGAGTGGCGGAGACAAGAATTCAATTTGTAACATTAAAGACGTGGGTAAAGCACAGGAATCTCCTTTCCTACACTGACTGAATATTTTCGTACACACTCAGCCCCCACACCTTAGCGAGATAATTACCAGGCTTATTCAGTATGTAACTTCTTTGGCTGGTCGCCTTCTGGGGGGATTCACCCAGCAAGGACAAGCATCTGCTGTCACTCAAACTGGGACTTGTTGACTGGAAAAGCCAGTCTCTGCAACCAAGTTGAATCTGCTTTAGGAATCAGGCATCCCCAGCTGTCAACCCCGTCCTTCTTCGAGCTGTGTCCAGAATCGTCTGCCCTCTCCCTCTTTTCAAGATTCTACAGGAAAACTTGGTTACCGAATGTTTGTCCAATAAGATTCTAACATGTCATCTCCTCCCTCACTACACAATGGCTTATTTTTTTTACAGTTGCAACTGTAACAAACTGGTTTCCTGCTTATTCGAAGTCTTTGCTTCCTGCGGTTACTGTGGACAGAGCACAGAAAGGCAAAAGAAAAAAAAAAACTTGAATGTGTGTTTAAAACTGATTTTCAGAGTAGGCCTCATTTTGCAGTGAAGACACATTCTTTTATTAATGAGTTATAATTATTAGTCTTGTTAGTGAGATTAGTTTGTTAATTACCAAATGTGTCTCTTGCAACATAGTCATTTCAGGTGAGAAATGGTGTGCATTTTGAAGGTACAGATGTGTGCTTTTAACTGTGAAAAATGTATTTGCATTTTATATGTAAAAATCGTTTTTGACTGAATAACCTGCCCTTACTTATATGTCCATGTTACACTGGCAACACATAGCTTGAAACAGCTGCATCATAGCAATGCACCAAACCCATGCAGTGGCGCTGCATAAAAATGCTCAATAACACATGTCTTGCTGTACCACATTATATCAATGCACCAAACCCATGCAGTGGCGCTGCACTTAAAAAAAAAAACATGCTATACATTGATCCTGTGCAGTGGTGCTGTACTCTGTGCTCCCAAAACACGCTAAACAATCCTACATATACCCTCCTTTTTTTTTTTAATTTGGCTAATCCGAGCCACAACTGGAAAAATCCAACTTGTTCCTTTTCTTCTTTCAAAAATGTAACAATCCAATACAATTAACATTCTTGTTGTGAAGATGAAAATTGAAAGTCGCTGTTCAATCAATATAATATTAAAATTCATCTGAATTTATCAATTCTTATAAAATGTTCTACATTTGCCTTCCCAATGGAAGTGTCCAGTCCAGTATTTCAATTTTATACTTGAAGTCAATTGAAAATAATAAAATAAAACAACTAACTAAAACAAATAATTAACATAACAGATTAAAACAATTAATTAAAATAATAAATACGTGGAACTCCATATGTCAGGTCTCTTGTCTGCCTCTTTTGGTTCATTCGGGTACTCTTTCATCTTGGTACTCTTGGATCCTTCTCTATAGAAGTCATCTTTTCTTTGGCATTCCGGCTATTTTGTCTTCACCTCCACCCAGAGGCAGGCATCTTTTGGTCTTCATCCAGGGGACTCCATATTCCATCGTCTCCCGTGACTTCCGGTATAAATAATTAATAGTATATAGCACAATACTAACTTCACCCTTTTGCCAAAAATAAAACATTTTTTTTTCTGAAATTAAACACAGGTTAAAAAGAAAATAAGCATACATGAAACAACATTTTAAATTCAATGCATTTTCATTCTGCACACCGACCATGAGCTTCCATTATATATATATATATATTTTTTTACTTTTCATATTATTTATTTATTTACATATATGACAGTGTTTATGTGCCATTATAATAATCAACTTTTTAACTTCTCTGTCACTGCCTCCTGACTGTACCCATTTATTTTATCTTTTTGTGTTCAAGGGACTTTCTGTTGTATTGTGTGCATCAGTGGGCAGTAGCCCTAGGGCTTTCTGTTTCTACATGCTCAAGACGCCTGATCTCGTGTCTGGGATGGCATGGCTTAATCTGATTTACATGGACAAACTGCTCTATCGCTGTTTCACCTTCATTCTTCAAAATTCTATACACTACAGGAGAGATCTTATCTATAATTCGAAATGGCCCCTGCCAGGCTGCTTAGAATTTTTCTGTTTACTTTTTCCAAAATGAAACTTGTACACCTGATCCCCTACACTGTATTCTCTCACTGATGTTCTTTTATCATAGTATGTCTTAGCACTGTCAGCAGCCCTTTCCAGATTTCTCTGCATAAAAGCAAATACATGTTGCAAATGCTTCCTCAGTTCATCAATGTACTCATGAACTGTGGATGCACTCACAAGTGTCTGCTCATGTGTTCTGTATAGTAGGTGTTGTGGTAACACCATTTTCCTACCTGTCAAGACCTCATGGGGGCTAACACCTGTTGCTTTGGCAGGAGTTGATCTGATTGCCATCAAAACCAACGGTAAACGTAAATCCCAGCTGGAACCTGCTTCTGCCACGAATTTCTTTAAAATATCCACAACAGACCTATTGCTCCGTTCAACTCCACCTGCAGAGACTGCCCGATATGCGATATGTAGTTTCCTTTTCACACCCAGTGTTTGCCATACCTTACTCATTAGGGTACTTGTGAAATGACTTCCTCTGTCTGACTCAATTCTTTGTGCAACCCAAACCTTGAGAACACATGGTTCACCAGCAATGTGGCTGCTGTTTGCGGACTACAGTCTGGTGCCGGAATACATTCAATCCACTTCGACATCAAACATATCACACTTAAAATGTAACGGTGTCCTCTGCTCGACCTTTTTAAAGGGCCTACATAGTCTATTTGCAAATCTGACCATGGGAGAGTTAGGCCTCTTTTCATCAATGGTGCTCTATGCATTGGTGAAGCAGGTTTAAAATGGGCGCATACTAGACATCCTCTAGTATATAATTCCACATCTTGGGACATATGTGGCCAGTAAGCATAATCTTTCAGTATTTCCAATGTTTTTTGTGAACCTCTGTGGCCTGCAGTTATTGCATCATGTGCATGTCGTAGCATTAGCCCTCTGAATGAAAGGGGTACCACCCACTGTATCTGTCCTGTTATGGACTCTCTAATCATGAGTCCATCTTGTAATCTAATTCGTTTTTTATTCTTTAATAGTACCCTCAACTCTTATTTTCCCATACAATCATTTTCTGTTAAAGGATTTTGTTCAGGATCTATCAAATCATTATAATAGATTCCCAAAATTCGATCATTCTTTTGTGCCTCAATCAAATCTTGGTCTGGCGTGTCATGGCCCCAATGCACCACTGGTTGATCTACCTCCTTTGGTGCTTTAGAACGTGTTACTGCATCAATCTGTATTTCACCCAGTAAATCATCAATAGGTAGCAATTCTCCCATCACAGCCCCAATTTTAGCCAGGTGGTCTGCCTTATCATTTCCCTCCTTATCCTCTCCTGGTGTTTTTAAATGCCCACAAATGTTTCTCCAGTATATTGTTAGATCATTCTCTGACACCAATTTGTCTATGGCTTGTATCATTTTTCCATGTTTAAGTGGCTTTTTGTTGTATGTAATCATTCCTCTTGCTTTCCAGCCAGGTAAATACTCCACAAAACTATTCCGTGCATAGTCAGAATCAGTCACCAGGACAATTTCACTGAACTTTCTATCAACTGCAGTAGTAATTGCTTTATAAATGGCTGCCAATTCCGCCACTTGACTGCTCCTAGCTCCAATCCTCATCCCTATACTGGGGACTCCTTCACATTTCAACCAACACATTTCCTATTCCTGACACTAATTGTTTATTACTGTCATTTTCAATGTGAAAGCACAACCATCCACATATACAGTTGGCAAATCCTTGCATGTTTTTTCATCAAAAGCTTTGTGTGGTGATTGTTCAAATTCCTGCCAATTAGGTTCCACTTCCATTTCATTTGATATTTGTTCAGCTGCGCAGTCATGTAAGTCAGCTAACCCTTGAGCAATTGGGCTCTTTTTATTTTGTCCATATCTCACTTCTATAGGAAAACCTTGTAATGCCAGCGTCCATGAAGTGATGCTGGACTGCGCTAGATTACCTGACCTAATTCTTTTACTCTCTAAAAACTGCAAAGGTTGATGATTTGTTTCAATAATCACCTTTTCTGCCTGAACAATGGGGCGGAAATGTTGTAGCGCCCACACAGTGGTTAATAGGGCCTTTTCACATTCATTAAATTTCATTTCCACTTGGGAAAATGCCTTACTTGCATAGGCAATTGTTTTGTGATTCAAATCATGTTTTTGTGATAACACTGCTGACATACAATGTTCAGAAAAACCTATTTCTATAAAGAAATCCCTACCTTTTATGGGGTATGCTAAACATGGTGCCTTTACCAGACATTCCTTCAGTTTAGCCACTGCCTCAGACTGCTCTTTTTCCCATTTCCAGGGAGTATTCAGTTTAAGCAGTTTAGTCAATGGTTGAGTGATTTCAGCATAATTTTCAATGAATTTTCTGTTATACCCTGTCATTCCTAACAAACTTTTTACTCCTTTCACATTCTTAGGATCTTTTAATCTTTGTATGGCCTCTATCTTCTTCTTTTGTGGATTTAGCCCATGTTCAGTCACTTCATGGCCTAGAAAGTTCACTTTTTTCTTGCACCATTGTGCTTTTTGCAAAGATACTTTGGCGTCTGCTTTCTGCAATTGGCCAAGCACATGTCTTATTTCATTAAAATGGCTTTTCAGGCCTTCATTTTTTATCAAGACATCATCCACGTAAACTATGGTTCCTCTTTCCGCTGCATCAGGCATGGCCTTTCTCAAAAATATGCCAAATTCACTCCCACTATTCATGTACCCGAACGGCGTTCTAAGCCAGGCGTATTGAGTCCTGTCAAATGTAAAGGAAAATAAATTCTGTATCTCCTCTGCCAATGGCACGCACCAATATCCAGATGTGAGATCTAATGTGGTAAACACTTTTGAACCATGTACCTGAGCTAGGCCCTGATCAATGAATGGCAATGGCCATCTGGACACTGGTACTCTTTTATTTAACTCCCTCAAGTCTGCACATAGCCGCCATTGACCATTTGGCTTTAACACACCTAAAATAGGTGTATTGGATGTGCTATGAATGGGCCTGATGATTCCCCGCGATTCCAAATTTTTAATAATCTCTGCCAATGATTCTAAACATGCCAGCGGTAGTCTATACTGGCATACAAACACTGGACTTCTGCTACACCCTTCTGGTAGTGTGGCCACATGTAAATCAGTTAAACCACAATCATAAGCATCTTTTGCAAATACATCCTTAAACTCCATAAATATCTCCCTCAGATTGTTTCTATCCTCATCGCTGTCACACGCATCCGCTAAGGAGATCTGCTCTTCTACCATTTTGAAAAATTCTGGAAAATCTTCTGGTAAGGGAATCTCGGCGCTTTCCTCTAACTGTGTGGCTGTGTCTTTTTGTAAAGCTGCCACTTTTAAATATTTTGGCATATCAGCTTCCACTTCAATGGGCTGATCTTCTGTTTCATTTTCATTTAAATTAAATATTATGCAATCCTCTTGATGGCAGCACACTGTCTCATTTGAATCATAAGTATACACAGAATGAATTTTAAATATTCCTTTGGGCTGAGAGTCCAGGTGTTCTGGCAACTCACCCTTGGCATCTACATACTTTTCAGGGATATTTCCAATCACCATGTTATTTAAATCTGCCGTATAATGTGATTTTTGTATTGCCATTCCTAATGGGGAGTTTTCCTCTAAATGAATATCCTGACAACCTTTATTATTTACCATAATTTTTACAGATCCTTCACCAATATCTACCAATGGAGTGTATTCATAATCCAGGCCCTGCTGTTTTATGGATTCATTCAGGCACACAAATGCATCAGAATCTTTCATCTGCTGTCCATTTCTGCACTTCAGTGTTATTGCAACCTGTTTGGTGAATGCAGGAATAATAGTATCCTTCCTCATCTGTAATTCAACTGCATATGGGACCAGCTGCGCGCAATGAAAAGCTCTTCTTTTGTCTTCAAATTCAGGTGCAGGCCCACTTAGGCGTGACCATATCTTTTGATTAAGGAAATCTAACACCATACACATTCTGTGCATGATGTCATTGCCCACGTAAAAGTCATTTTGTGCTCCACTCACTATCCATACATTATGGTGAATTGTTTTCTGCCCAATGCTAATTTTAAACATGTATCTGCCTGCAATTCGGTTTTCAAAGTCTGGACCGTCCAACCCAGAAACATATTGGTTTTTAATCCTAAATTTCGGGATTTCCTCCCTCTCCATTATTTTTTGCAACAATTTCTCATTAATGAAGCTCCTCTCCTGTTCAAGCGCTAAAGTGGCTTTTATTGTTTTAAAACAGTCATTTATACCAACATGAACCCATGGTTGCTCATCTTCCATGTGTATTTCAGCAAGAGTGGTAATGTGTTTTTCTGAATCTGTTTTAGGAGCAATATTCTGTTTGATTGTTTTCTCTTTTAAATAAAAACGTAATGTGTGCTCATCTATGGCAGTCTGCCAATTTTTCCTTGGGTCCAAGTATATTTGTACAGGTAGTTTTTCATTGTCGCTCTGCATTTTGTCTTGACACATCAATATAACAGTGACACTAGGTATGCAACTATTCTGGAGATATACCTCCACTGCATCATTTGTTTTGGCAACGGTGTGACATTCATTTATGTTGCTGTTTTGTGATTTTAGTTTCTTAGGCCTCAATGGTTTTTTGGTTAATGACCACAGCACTCCATTCACCCCATCTATGAGAGGAGACAATCTTTTCAGGCAATCCGTCCCCATCAGAAATGGAATTTCACAAATAGATGTGATCAATACCTCTTGTTTCATTCTGTGCTTTCCTATTTTTATGTCAACCTCAGTTACACCTATGATGGGCACCTCCTCCCCATTAAAGTTATGCACTGGACCTTGATTTTCCTTCACTGTGATCTGACTCTGTGGGGGTCTCCCTTCATTGATACTCTTTACCAGCTCCTTGGACATAAGTGTGGCCTGTGCGCCAGTGTCAATCATAGCAAATGTGTGGCATTTTTCTTCTACAGTGATGGGTGCATAATATCTGTCCTCAACTTCCTCTAATACACATAAGAAGTGTGAATTCTTACTGATTTCAGGGCTCACCTTTCTCAGGCCTTTTTCACTTTTGGCTAAGCACATTGGTAAATGGAAAGACATTTTTCCCTCCTTTTTACCCATTTCTGCATGAGAGACTTTATTCATTTCTCCATGATCAGAGGTTTTTTGGAGTGTGGCCACTGTTCGCTCATCCATCTGGGTAACATCAGAGACCACATTACAACCTTCCAACTGAACATGTGTAACAACATAATTCAGCAATTTGTCATTGTTTAATTCTGTGCATTTGTGATCATTTAGTGTGATACCAGCCCTTTCAGCCTCTTCAAAAATATGTGGCTCAAAGAATTCTTCAGGTGATTGACCCATACCCTCCTTTTGAGTATTTCCCTTTTCTACCTGTGTTTGGTCATTGTTTTGCTTGCCCAGGGAAGGAGCTATAGCATCCCCACTTACTCCCTGTTCACTGGTATTCCTCATGCATGAGTCATTTTTCTTAAATCTGTCTCTTTGTTCTTTTGGAATTCCAGGTGTTTCTTTTTTATTTGCACAAATCTTCAATGTTTGATTTAGTTCTAGGTTAAACCGTACCTCTTTTTTAGAAGTATTTGCATTTTCTGTTACATGTTCATTTATTGGTGCTTTCACTTTTAAATCATTAGGCATCTCAGAGTCATTATGCAAAATTACATCAGGGCTATCTGTCTTTTTGGCCCTGCAGGTGTCATAAGTACTTAGTCACTTCTCGGTCATTGCTAGGGCCATCAGCCCCCTCTTTAGATGGTTGTTTTTGTGCTGTATAGAGCTTTCCTATTTGCTCAGCTAACATTTTCACTTGGGCCTCAAGGCACTGGAACCTTTCCATCTCTCTAGAATCCTCTTTCTGTAGCCTAGGTCGATATTGGTTGTTTTCCCCCTGATTGGATCTATTCTGATACCTCTCAGGTGATTGATGTCTGTTGGGATGGTTTCTGAACTCTTGATTCATTTGTGGAGGGGAGCGGGGTGCACCCATCCTTTGATTATAGTCCCCTGGTGGGGAATCATTGTACTGACGTGGATTGTAGTTCATGTTTTGCCTCATGTCCTGTCTCTCAGATTGTGGGTACTGGCCCCTATGTTGATTTCCATTATCAGTAAATCGATCCACATATCGGGGTCTATCCTGATTACCATATATCATGGTGTTGGGATCAAATCTGCTCTGTGTCCCCAATGACTGGTAGGGACCATCAATTCTTTGGTCTTGATTTTGTCTCTGGTTATTGTTCATACCTGCCATATCAGGCCGATACCCTACCCGGGGTCTGTCCCCTAAATACCTAGGGCTGATGTAGCTCTCCCTATTACTAGGATCATGTGATTGGAACATTGGTACAGGAAAGGGCGATCTTTGTTGATTACCCCTTTGTTCAGGTGTCACATTATTTTTACCTTGGCTTTGAGCAGACTCAAGGGACATTTTGGCTGACCTGATTTCCATTACTGTGTCTGAGGGTTCTTTAGATTTAGGTCTAGTATCTTTCATTTTATCACTTTCTCTACTCTGACAATAGAGTACCTCATATAGTTTTGTGCTTTGATGTACAATCCATTCAAGGGACTTGTCACGGTCAAATTCACGGACCAATTGGGATATGATGTCTTTCTGTAGCCCATAGAAGTATTCAGTTTTAAACTCATTGGAATTTGGGTCAAAAGATACATCAAAGCGAGAAAATGCTCTTTTTAAGTCTTGTAAAAATTGACGAGGGGATGTATTAGGTCCAGCAGTGATTGTGTAAGCGACTTTCTTTGCCTCCTGCAATGACTGAAAAGGAGAAAAATGACGCCTAATTTCTTTTTCAAACTCCACCCATGTCATATTCTGCTGTTCATTTAATCCCCTTATGATGCTGGCCGTCAGGGCATCTAAAGTTAAATGAAAATATTGTCTGTACTGTTCCTTAGGTATCTGGAGTGCTTTAAAAATGTCATGAACCGCTTCTAAGTGATCCTCAATGCAGCATTCACCTCCCTTTTTAAATGGTTTGATCAGGGCTTTAATGGATTTCGTTATTTTTATGGGGCTACTTGTTGCAATGCATGGAATTGCACTACTTTGTGATTCAATCCTGTTTTCAGGTGTATGAGATTGGTGGCTGCCCCCAATGGGAGTATCAAATCCCCCAAGGGCGCTGCAACCAAGTTCAGTCACCGGCCCAGTCACTGGAGCACTAGCTCTTTGGGCAGAACTAGAATTCACCTCCACTCCATTGAATGTGGTACCCTGCCGCCTCTCCTGGGACCTGGGAATGCACATTTGCTGTTCTAAGTCCTTACACTTTTTAAGGAGTCTGTTTGCTTCATTTTGCAAATAGTTGTTTTCATCACTCATCTTATTAATCACCTCCTGGATGTCGCACATTTGCAATTGGCATTCATTGAACTCTTTATTTCTCTTGTCTCTTTCTTGAGTCATTTTAATCATTTCTTGTTCTGCACTCTGGAGATCACATTCTTTTTCACAATGTTCTCTTTGTAAAATCTGCATTTCTGAAACAACCTCATCTTTATCCTGTCTAATGTGGTCCACTAAGGCTTTTAAGTGTACCAATTCTTGCTCACTATCCTCAAATTGTTTCTTGCTTTTGGATAACTGAGCATCAAAGTCTCTGCATTTTAATTGCATGTCTTTTTGGCATACATCCAATTCTGCTCTTATCATTTCCTGATTTTTACTTGCCCCATCTAATTCAGTCTTTAACCTGTTAATTAGCTGGGTATCATTTTCCTGCATTCGCAAGGACCTATTCAAAATAAACCATATTTTGCCGCATAGCCGTATTAAACAGTCTTTCTCTGCACTTTTATCGGCTGCATTCAATAATCTTGTAAGGCAGACCTGAATTATGCTGCCTTCTGCAAAAATATTGTCTAGTTTTTCTTTCTGCACCTCACCCTGAATGCGGTCATGCCATTCTAAGGTATTGTTCGACGACCACGTCCCATGTGCAAACAACTTTGCCTCTAAATATTGCACTAGGTCTGAAAATGTGGTTTCCCTTTGTGACATTCTGAAATTCGTTTTTAGTAACACACTGCCATTATGAAATGGGTTCCCTTTAATGTACCGATGGCAGTGTGAGACACACTTGCCACGCCCAGTAGGTGCTCTGTGATCACTTTCCCGGCCTGCAACGCACCATAAATATGTTGGGTATTTTGTGTAGATTTGGGGCCTGGCGGT
The DNA here is from genome assembly GCF_040938575.1 of Ambystoma mexicanum. NCBI lineage: Eukaryota > Metazoa > Chordata > Amphibia > Caudata > Ambystomatidae > Ambystoma > Ambystoma mexicanum. The sequence continues at coordinate 351,561,689 of NC_090922.1, forward strand.
ATTTTCTTACCGCCAAAAATAATTTAGCAACAATCACTCCTTGTATTCAGATTGGGTTATGTATAATAATAATACAGTGGATATGCATTATTTCAGTACACAGACATGCGTGGTTGGTATGTGTGGTTGGTATGCTTGGTTGGTGGTATTTTGGTGAGCATAATTCCCTTGTTTTATTTGTGGCCCCAATATCCAGAACCCCTTATTTTTGTTTAGATTTTTCGTGTAATCACCATAGAGACCTCAGGCTTGCATTTCAGGAACACCACATTTTCACTTTTAGTGTGCCACCATGGGCAATTTCTCGCTGTATCTACGGCAGCGAGCTATCATGTGGTATTTTTCACTAACTTATATACGGTAGTGAACTATGTCCCGGGTCTCTATTTTTGCTGACTCATGTACCTTCAGCAAAAAAGACTATAACACACACAGTTATTTATAAGTTCTCTATAGCACTGTCTAAACATCTCCCCACATCATCAGCACTGTATTGGTAAATATAAAACACACCACCCGTCTGCTTTCAGATATTTTTGTGTATTATAAAAGTTGCATTTAAACACGATCTCACTCTTTACAGAAATAAATGAAATAGCACAGTAACAGCATTATTTGTGATACACTGAAAAGAGAGTGGCAGAGACAAGAATTCAATTTGTAACATTAAACACGTGGGTAAAGCACAGGAATCTCCTTTCCTACACTGACTGAATATTTTCGTACACACTCAGCCCCCACACCTCAGCGAGATAATTACCAGGCTTATTCAGTATGTAACTTCTTTGGCTGGTCGCCTTCTGGAGGGATTCACCCAGCAAGGACAAGCATCTGCTGTCACTCAAACTGGGACTTGTTGACTGGAAAAGCCAGTCTCTGCAACCAAGTTGAATCTGCTTTAGGAATCAGGCATCCCCAGCTGTCAACCCCGTCCTTCTTCGAGCTGTGTCCAGAATCGTCTGCCCTCTCCCCCTTTTCAAGATTCTACAGGAAAACTTGGTTACCGAATGCTTGCCCAATAAGATTCTATCATGTCATCTCCTCCCTCACTACACAATGGCTTATTTTTTTACAGTTGCAACTGTAACAAACTGATTTCCTGCTTATTCGAAGTCTTTGCTTCCCGCGATTACTGTGGACAGAGCACAGAAAGGCAAAAGAAAAAAAAAAAAACTTGAATGTGTGTTTAAAACTGATTTTCAGAGTAGGCCTCATTTTGCAGTGAAGACACATTCTTTTATTAATGAGTTATAATTATTAGTCTTGTTAGTGAGATTAGTTTGTTAATTACCAAATGTGTCTCTTGCAACATAGGCATTTCAGGTGAGAAATGGTGTGCATTTTGAAGGTACAGATGTGTGCTTTTAACTGTGAAAAATGTATTTGCATTTTATATGTAAAAATCGTTTTTGACTGAATAACCTGCCCTTACTTATATGTCCATGTTACACTGGCAACACATAGCTTGAAACAACTGCATCATAGCAATGCACCAAACCCATGCAGTGGCGCTGCATAAAAATGCTCAATAACACATGTCTTGCTGTACCACATTATATCAATGCACCAAACCCATGCAGTGGCGCTGCACTTAAAAAAAAAAACATGCTATACATTGATCCTGTGCAGTGGTGCTGTACTCTGTGCTCCCAAAACACGCAAAAAAAAATCCTACAGTTTCCATACGCGAGGATCCCCTAGGGGCCCCATCACGTGTATGCGACTACAAGTTCTAATGAATGCGTTGAGCCATGTTGTTGCAAAGTGAGAATGTATTTATATTCTGAGTTAAGGTCACCAGCTTTGATTTTTTGGTTGCGAGCTAAGGAGGCCCACGCATAGGCCAGAAACTATTAGGGTCAATTGTTTTTTGACCTTGAGAGAAAGGGAATATTTTGTGAGAAATGCAGTGAGATGAGGTTTGTATTAATGAACATTTGATAAGGTTATGCATTTCAAAAGTGTGTAATGAACATGTAAAATCAGTTTAGAAAGAATCTTTGGTCCGAGCACATTGAGCTTCACGGTCTGTGAATTTCATGTAAGTTTGCTTTTGACGACTGTACACCGGAACGAGCATTAACTTATTATTAGCTGAACATTTATTTTGGCAATGTAACTCACGTACTATCTTTATGTGTGGTTGTTTTTTTATGTAGCTATGGGGAGTGCAGAATGTAGGTGTATGTAGACTATCACTACATTTACCCAGGTTGAACGCTAATATTTCTTTAAAATGTCATGTATGACCATATCCAATTGTTTATCAGTTTCCATGGTCTTTTTGTCTTTTTTGAGATTGTTTGATGTGTATGCTAATCGTTACTTTAAACTATATGCCGAATTAAGAAATCAATACATATAATGCGATAAAGGTCAGGTATTGATACTTATTTTCTGTTATGTTTTCAAAATAGCTATATCCTGCCTTACTGCGATTGCCATGGATTCCAGATGCCAACTGATGGATTTTTCATTCGCCAGGTGCACCTCGTCGCTCACTGTGACTGTTTTGTTGGACGATCGAGCAGGACCCATGTGCTCGTACGCTGCACTAGCGATTAGGAGTAACATAACATCTTTTATGGTGCTCTAGGCCCAAGTTGATGCAGACGCCCTGGAATTCACTGTGCGACCCAAGTGGTTGCTGTATTGAAAACGAACACTTTGTGTATGCAAAACGAACAACGTTCATATCACGATTACCATTTTCGGCCACGAGCGAAGAAACAATTTTACAATTTGAATGCATATGAGAATAGTTGGATGTTCTGGGAGAATTAATTGTGAAATAAAAGTAATTTACAAATTGTACAGTGTTATTGATTTCTTTTAAAGACCGGTTTAATAATTCTAATTCTGAAAAGGTATGTTGTTACTCGATGTGTGTTGCTTTTCGAGTTCAGCGTCACGTAGGTGATTATGGGCGCATTTGCCTACACTGAAGAGGAACGTCACTGAGAAAGGTGTTGAATATCACTAGGGTTGGTTATGTGAGGGTCAGGGGCAGAGAATATGATTTAGTAACGTCACGGCAGTTTACCTTAGGCAGATGCAGCAATGGATGAGAATAGCAGAAGATGGACGCGCCCTTCTGCCAGATTTCGTATGTTTCTAAAAGAGGCGACGTGAGGTAAGGTGATTTGGAAATGTTTCAGATAGATCAACGTATGTATGAAAATACATGGTCCAACCCTCGCGGCAAATTTATATTTTCTTAACATTGCACTTGTGAAACTTATGAAACAATGTTTGGGGAGGTCAAGGGTGATGATGATGGGTGGAATATTTGTTCCTTGCTTTCGAATGATTTCGCAAAGTTTGTTGAGATTTTGTCCACAGCTTATATGACGGTTCTATGTGCATTCATTTCACAGTTTTGAAAAAATAAAACTTGGGTGGCTTTCCAGCAAATTTGCGTTAGGCTCATTGGCAAGGATCGAAAAGCATGGTTTTGCAAATGTGGAAGTGTTTTCTTATTTGATAAGTGTCATAATGTAGTTAAAAAAATAGCAATATAGCTTTGGTGACTGAGGGGTAGGCTGTAGCAATGGGCAGTGGCCAGAATGTTGGGGTCATGGTATAAGGTCATGATCCGGACAAAGTGGCTACTGCCCACGACCACAAGGGACAACACATAGGATTAAAGTGGCCATGTGAACCTGGGAATGACTTTGATGGTAACGTTATTAGAAATTAGCATACATTTGAAAAGAAAGAAAAATGTGTTTGTGGTAATATGGCCATAGGGTCTTCTTTTTCCCTTCTGCAGGCTGCCATGGAAAGCGAAAGGGGGCTCTGTATGGAACCCTCGCTTTCCCTTGGTGGCCATCTTGGAAAAGGATTTTCCTTCCTACACCAGAACGCTGCAGGCGTCCCGCTGTGAGAAAAAAATCTTTTTTTTCAGTACCCCAGGTTCCCGGTTTGGGAACCTAGGGTGCGAATGGCGTTTATTCCCCATTACAGGGGTTGGAATGGGGGTATAATGGTCCAGAGATCTCGTTATCCACCCTCGCTTCGCTTGGGCTGAAAAACTGGGCTGCCGGGCTGGTATCCACCGTTCAAGTCCCTCGGACACGTCATCATGCCGCACACCAGCGTATGGTCATCTGGCACTGTCTGGAAGGTCCGCAATGAAGTCAGATGTTCGTAGACGTCAACGGATGCAAAACTAGTTCAAATAGTTGCAAAAAGTGTATAGAAGTGTTAAAAATGATTCTAGAAGGTGGGAAATGGCAGAGTTTTAAGGAGACACTTTGTAAATTCGACACAAATATTGCTATATTGGGTAAGTATGATATTAGTAAGTTGCAGGAAAATAGCACGCACTGGTAAAAACCCATGAAAATCAATGAAAAACTTTGTTAAAGGGACGTTACGGTTAAGTTGCACTCATAAAAAACTATGAAATTCAATGAAAAAACATTGTTAAGGGGACGTTATGGTTAAGCTGGACTAATAAAAAGCTTTTGAAATTCACTGAAAAAACTTTGTTAACCGGACGTTGTGGTTAAGTTGGACTAATAAAAACCTATGAAATTCAATGAAAAATCTTTGTTAAGGGGACGTTATGGTTAAGTTAGACTAATAAAAACCTATCAAATTCAATGAAAAAATGTTGTTAAAGGGACGTTATGGTTAAGTTGCCCTAAAAAAAAGCTATGAAATTCTATGCAAAAACATTGTTAAAGGGACGTTATGGTTACAAGTAAAACCGAAAAACCCCTGAAATTCGCCAGTTATGGTAAGCTAAGCAACCATAACTCATGCCACCACCGTGCAATCCTAAAACTAACACCCAGGACATCAAAGATGACATCACAAATGTCATTGATGACATCACTGATGACATCACATATCTGGCCCACTTGTTTTTGTTCACTGACATATATACGCCAGGTGGTATAGTTCACTGACAGTCAGATTATTAAAATTGAAAAAGGTGCTATATATCTAGACGTTAACCATGTCATATGTTCTTTAAGTACTTTCCTTAGGGTTTGGTGTCAGCTCATGGTGCACATACATGGGGAAATGAGCAGGCCTCAAACACACAATTCATTTGTATACATGAAGATAAACTTTAATGTCATAAACATTTTCTGATTATGTTGTTTTTTTCTTCCTTACCTTCGTTTCCCTGTATGTGCTTCTGATTTGTATGCATTGTGGTTATTCATATGTATTGCTTGTACCAGCACAAGTGTTGTAAGTCTTGAATTGTTAGCTATTTATTACATTTTTAACATTACTCAACATTCTGATAAGGTAGTATTTATTATTGTACTATCCAAAATGACAAGATTATAAATAGTGTACTTGTATGGTGCATGCTACAGTCATTGCCTATGTTTATATATGATTAGATTTCTGTATTAACAACAACACTCCAATACAATGATTTTAGATGAGTACATTCTTTATTAGATTAAGTACTTCACAATAGGTCTCCCGATCACCCCTCACATATTGTTACCAACAATATAAACACAACTCCTTGTAGGGACTTTTCATCAAAATTTATTTCACATGTGATGTCATCAGTGATGTCATCAATGACATTTGTGATGAGATCTTTGAGGTCCTGGGTGTTAGTCTTAGGAGTGCACGGTGGTGGCATGAGTTATGGTTGCTTAGCTTACCATAACTGGTGAATTTCAGGGGGTTTTCGGTTTTACTTGTAACCATAACGTCCCTTTAACAACGTTTTTTCATTGAATATATATATATATATATATATGCTTTAATGAAACATACCAATGCATGAATAGGTATTAAAACATTATAAAAACCCACTGCTGTAATGGAAAGTCAGAGAAATGTAGAATGTTATGATGCAGCACTCGGAGGGAGGAATAAACAGGGAAGAAATGCAAGAAGGAATTAAAAAAGGATATGTTCTTAGTGGGAAAAAGTGCAAAAGGGACTTTCCCAGTCTCTAAGACCCCAAGTGTGGGACAAGGGTACAGGGTCAGTTCAAAGTACTTTCTGCTTGAACCACGTTCAGGCATGGCAAGTCGTGCTGGTCCAAGGTGGCAAGCTGGCATTTCGTCGGTGAAAGAGGAAGTTCGGTGCAGCTTGAGTGTGGTGTTCAGATCGTGCAGTTCGGATGGATCACCAAGGATCGAGTCAAGTGTTGGGTCAGAATGAGATGTTGTTAAATGCTGGTTGGGGTGGCTGAGTGATGCAAGGCTCCAGCCGTTCGAGTCGAGGTCTGTCAGTCGATGTGTTGACTTTGGTGATCCATTACAGGGTTCGAAGAGGCTGCAGTTCAAGTTCGTCTGCAGAGGTCAGCAAGTTGTTCGAGGAGAATAGGGCACGTGCTCTGCTTGACATGATGTGGGAGCGAGCTGGTTTGACAGATGCACATCAGTGGTAGTTTGGAGTTTGGTAAGGTGCCAAAAGCAGCACCTGCAGTTCCCTATGGTTCAAATGTGGTGAACATGGTTCGAATGCAGTTTGACTCGTTTGATGCTGTAGACCACATTTTCTGGCTGATTTGGCCCACAAGATGCTGTGCGACCCACATTAGGGGCATTTGGACCTGGGAAGTCCTTTCAGGATCTTCTGTCCCAGTTCAGGGAGATTTGTTACAGAGGGTCAGGTCTTGTTCCTCAGCAATATGGCCTGGGAGTGGGATCTAAATTAATTCTTCCTTAATTCCTGGATGATCCAAAAGTGAATCAAAGTAGGAGAGGGAGACCTCCTCTTTCAAAGGCAAACGTCCACAGGTGAATTGATAAAAGCAAACCTGCTTTAGGGGGTCCAATCTCCTTGTGACAAGGGGTCTTTGCCCTCTTCCTACCCAAAGTGTTTTGTGCTAAAGGAATTGGAGAAGACAGGAAAGGATGAAAGGTACAGAGAGACACATAGCATAAATGCTGTTTGGTTTGCAGCGCACTCATGTTGATATTGATATTGCTATTTTATTTCTATTGCGCTCATACACAAGTGTTTCAGAGCGCGACAAGGCAAGGGAGGGGAACAGGGGAGGACAAAACAACAATCTTACTAGACCCAGTAACATTAAGAACGCTCAAGTGCATGGGAGAGGGGGAGGGGAAAAGTGCATGGAAGGGGGAGAAGTGGAGAGTGCAGAGCAAAGGAGAAACAGATAAATAATAAATAATAAAGGCAACAAACAGTGGTAGTGCAGCCAACAATTGGCAAGTGCTGGGTTTAAGGCAGCAGACAGGCTAGGTCTGATAAGTGCAGGAAGAAAAAAGGGGGGACTGTATGGGTACAGATACAAACCCCAGTGCAAGGGGTTGCCCGGAGGCAGTGCGGGAGGGTAGCAGGGTGAGCAGGTACCTGGGCCAAAAGGACAGATGGTGGCCAGGTGCACGGTGCCAAGGAGAACAGATCAGCAGGGAAGCGGGGGAGCGAAGGCAGAAGCAAAGAGGAAGGTCATGAGGTGCTTCCGGAACCGGAGATGGTTCTCCTCAAGTTTTAGAGTGGCAGGGAGGCTGTTCGAGAGGGAGGCCCCAGCCGAAGACAGAGATCTACCCCCCAGCTTGTTTCTTTGAAAAACGACTGACCCTGAGGGAGTTAGAGGTAGAGGAGCGAAGAGCTCCAGAGGGGAGGTATTTGCGGAGGGATCGCTGAAGGTATTTTGGACCCAGGTTCCAGAAAGCCTTGTGGACAATGCAGAGGGTTTTGAATGTAATCCTTGTATCCACTGGGAGCCAATGGAGAGATTTCAGAGCTGGAGAGATACGATCCCAGGGCTTGAGGCCAAAGACAAGGCTCGCAGTCCTGTTCTGGATTAGTTGCAGAGGGCGGAGAGTAGAGGCAGGTAGATTTAGAAAGAGGCTGGTACAATAGTCTAACCTAGAGAGGACCAGAGCTTGGGAGACCATGAGCTTCTGGGGGAAGGAGAGGAAAGGCAGAGTACCTCTGAGGAGGGGCAGTAGGAAGTTTGAATTTTTCGAGACATCAGAGATGTCGGCAGAGCAGGAAAGTGTGGAGTCAAAGATGACCCAGAGGTTCTTAGCCTCGAAGGTGGGGGTAGGAGGAGGGCCAAGGGAGGCCGGCCAGAGAGTGAGGGGAAAGGATGGTGAAGGTGTTCCGATGAGGAGGATCTCCGTCTTGCTGGCATTCAGACAAAGATCATTGGCGGCACACCAATCTTGAATGGCAGTTAGGCAATCAGAGATGAGAGAGGGAGAGGAGGTGGCCGAGGACAGCCTGAAAATGAGTTTAGTGTCGTCAGCGTAGCACTGGAAATTTGAGCAGAAAATGGCAATGCAGTGGGTGACAGTTGCCAGGTATTGATTGAAAAGCCAGGGTGAGAGGTTAGACCCCTGTGGAACACCACAAATAGAGAGGAAGACAGATGATAGGAAGGACCCTAGTTGGACCTGGCAGGGTCGATTAGAGAGGGAAGAGGTCAGCCAGGCCAGAGCCTGATCAATGATACCCAGGCTATCGCAGAGACGGTTGCGCAGAATGGTATGGTTGACTGTGTCGAAGGCAGAAGAGAGATTGAGGAGGATGAAGACAGGGGTAATGTTAGGATAGTCATTGTGCATAGGATATGCCCTTTGATCCGTTTTTCCCAGGACAGCTCCTGCTGAGGGGCTGTCTTGCTGTGGAGATGTTTTACCAGACCTCAGTAAGAATCAAAGAAGAGGCAGCCCCTACTAGCCACTTGCCAGCAAGGTGCAGCAGAGACAGCCAGTCTAGAAGGAACAACCACAACACGTCTATGGCTAGCCTGGCTCGCAATATTGACATATGTATGGGTCAGATCAGATGTGTCTTTAATAATCATATGAAATACCAGCCATCATACCCCAACTCCGGTTTGGCTTATGTTTAAATGTTAAACTGCTACCAGGATGGTAATTCATTATGATGATGAAGTTTTGGAACAGATGTGTATATTTTAAATGCAACCTTTGTGCTGAAGGGACTTTTCTCTCACCCCAGCTGTCAAGCTCTGTGCCACTGGAGAGCAGGCACTGCAGATCAGGAAACCAATGCAGCAGAGCACAGGTGTACACTCTGCTTTACCACCCTTCGAGGAGATAGAATTACATGCATTATTTTATAACTAATAAAACAAAACCAGGGCTTCTACTCCCTTGCCAGATAGCAATCCTTCAGAGACTGTGAGAGGGAGACTGTAAACTACTCTCCCCACTCACTTGAACCTCAGACTTTTCAACATCCCGTCATCCTCTGTTCTTTCTTTGGCTTCCCATGGGCTTCTGTGTCCTGTTCATATTCCTTCTCCTTATCATCTACTGCCTTGTCACTGGTTAAGGGATGTTTGAGGAGCCCACCGGAGGGAGGCAGGAGCCATCTGTTGGGGCTGCCTAGCATGCCACAACCTTACCTCCGCCAAGTGGCACTTGGAGACTGCAAAAGCAGGCATGTGACATCCTCAAATGCTATTTCTAGAAAAAGGATGCTGCCCAGAAACCCTAGGTCTCTGCTGCCTAGTGCTGACTGATGAATGGCAGGCGTGGGCAGAGCAGAATCATGGTTCTCATTTGCACTGGAGTGCAGCACTCTGTGGTGTAGACCAGTAGCGGTCCACCCGACAGGCTGAAACAGGAACAGAAAGTATTGGGGGTGCGGCGAAAGATGCAGCAATCAAATGTCTGCTTCGGCACATGTCCGCTGTCGATGCGTCAGTGGTCATTCTTCTCTTTCTGACACCTTACCACTATGCCATTTTGTGTTTTGCATTGCCAAAACAGGTTATCGTTATGGATCAGAATGATAGGAGAGCGCCTATCCACCATCAAGGTGCACCAAACCTGGCATTTACATCTAAGTAGCAAGGAAAAGCTGGAGGGTCCAGTTTCTCAGTCAGCAAGCAAAGATCTAAAGGGCAGGCCAAAGAAACTGTCAGCTATTATATCTGAACATGTCAAGCTGAGCACGTCCATCCAATGCTGTGTGCTATATCTAAGGTGTAATTTCCCATCTGCACATGCAGGTGTGATCTCTTCAACGTTATGGATGTCATAAACCAGTTGTATCTTGCTCTCAGAATGTCTTTTCGCAGGCAGGACAACGGAAATCCTTTTTTGTGAAAATGAAACGTATGCACACAGGGCCAGTCTTTGCGTCAGGCAGTGCAGGCAGCTGCCTGACGTGTCAGCCTCAAGGGGGTGCCGGCCGTACCAGCAGTATGGACGCGGGCACCAGCAGCATCTCTTAAACAAATGAGTGAAAAAATAAATTAATACTGTTTTTCACTTCCGTACATTTTTATTAAGTGACACTGTGCCAATCAGCCCCGGGACACAGGGCCAATCTGAGCGCATGCAAGCAGTCTGACTCTGCAATCCATTCGGGGTTTGCAGTGCTTCTGCAAACCCGATAATTCTGATAATGGTGGAATGGATGTCAATTGATGCAAAGAGACATTTTATAGATCACCTTCGTCCAAATGTGTATTTTCGGCTTTCACATAAATGCCAAACGCTAAGACATTTCCAACGGTGTGTTGTAAGATTTTAGTTTGTTTTAGCAATATATGCCCCCAGCAATAAATACTCAAAAATGTCACTGGTTTGTGGATATCTGGTTGGAGTTTGAGACCTACTGTGGAATTATTTTGGGATAACCCATTTAGAGTGGCGATATAGGGAAAATTAACAAACCCAGTTCTGTGTACCCATTAACGACAATTAACAATTATAATGATTCCATCGCAACTTCTTTTCAGAAATAATTTGGTTGTCCAGGTGACATAACTAGGTGATAACAGTCACTGGCCCATTTATCGAAAGCCAATGGATGTTAACCCCCCATTAATGGCGTTTTGAGGAAGTGGCAGGCAAGGTGGCATGAAACAGCTGGCTGCAGATGGCACAGGAAAACAACCCCATCCTTCCAGAAAGGCCCACCCGAGGCCCAGGACTGCCCAAAGGTGTGAATACTTTTGAAGTCCCTTTATAGCCCCCACATGGTCCTCTGGTGTTAGAGCTGTAAACAAATCCGTGGGACTGCCATAACACCCTTCCCTGTGGTGTGAGCCCACTGGCTGTCCCTGCCCCCCCATCCCCTATTCATGTATCACTATGCCAGTCTGATAGCACAGCGAGTAGAGCGCTCGCTTTAACATCTGTGCAGAGCCTGCTGACGCAGGTTCATATCCCGGCAGGGCCAAACTCAGTCTTTCATCCTTCCGAGGTCGATAAATGAGCACCACACACCGTGGGAAGTAATAAGCAGCGCTCTGATGCCTGAGGGATCCTAGAGCTATATAAATGCTAAATTATTAAATTATGACTGTCTCGCAGGACCCATCACTTGGTGCAAAAATAGCAGAATGCTCTGTGGCCCTTCAGAGCAAACTATGAGTGAAAAGCTGGAAACAATATAGGTCCTGCTTTCTAGTAAGAGTATGGAGGGTGAAGCAGGTATAGTGGGCACGGCTGATGGCGCTCATCTCCATTCAAACTCAAAATGTGTGTTTTTTCTGACCACTTCAGCATCTCCTGGAGTGGACTATTCTGCACAGAATATGAGCGAGTTCCTGGAAGTCCAGGACAGCAGAGGGAATTGCTTTAGTCCAATACCATCCACCAGGGGGAATTCCTGGAAGTCCAGTAACTCTGGGGTTGAATCTGTCATGACACTCACGTGTCAGTCTGCAGAAGAATCTGTAGCATTCCCCACAGCCTGCAGCCCCCGAGAAGCTGTGACAAGATAGGTTATTAATGAAAAGGAGAACACAGGGACTGACAGCCCATATTCCATCCAGCCCTTCTTTTTTGACACACAAGCCATAATCTTCGACGTATTTCTTTCTCGCTCGGAACTGATTCCTACCAGCACCCTACCTACAGCGGAAAAATGAAAGGCAGCAGATGTCAGGTGCATACCGTGACCAAATTTTACGAACCAAAAACACGGGCAATTTTGTGAAGTCAAAAAATGGGCGTAAAACAAGGACATCAAATGCTGAGCACTGAAAAATATATATGAAAACGGCTCAACCCCCACCATGGCACAGAGAGACTACAGCAGGAGCGCTGGCACATCAGAGTTTTTTTGATATTTCAACAAAATGTGTTTCTTTGGATTCACTCTGATGTTATAATTATTTCAAGCATTCAGGGGCAATTTGTACAGCGTAACCCTTTTCGAGAGATGTGTGTCTTTTTCTAGAGAGTATTTGGGTGCACTTATGATGATGATGGTGGCACAGTAACCCAATATTGTGAGCACATTTTCTATCACCCCCATGCCTTCAAATTGGTCCCTCGGGTCGGCAGAGTCTTGGGAAAGGAGCGAGGAGACCAGGGATGAACAGGAATAGACGTGAGCAGCTACATATTGTAGAGATCCATTCTATGTGCTCCTGTGCTGCCACCTTTTAATGTTCCCACCAGCCACCTCCATCACCTGGTTTATGCATCATCCATAGTGGCAATTCTCCAATATGGCTAAGCACCCAGCAATGGGACTGTTCCGTCTACCAGGTGAGACTGTGTTCTGTGCTTCCAAGCACTACGCTCATTCAAAAATAAAAACAAAATGCAAAATAAAATACTGCGTGTGCCACTTTGAGCCAATCTAATTCCTCTGACCAGAATGGACAGTGAATATTCACAAATAGAAAGTATTTATTTTGTGCTTACTTGGGAGGGGAAGGTGGGTCAAGGTGACTTCAATGTCCAACTTGCCTGCTAAATCTTCCATCGGGGAATGAAAAACATTCGGTTGAAGTGCTTTAGCCTCTTCTTCCTCAGAATGAGTTTGCTGCATTTTATTCACATACCTGATCGGTAACTCTTAGGCCCTGATTCACAGAGCAGTTTCAGATGGTGTTTTGCCATTATAAAGCTCTTCTGTGAATTAGGCCCTTGGTGTTAGTAGCAGGCAGCATTCAGAAAGTGAGTTTCCCGCCTATAAGTATGGAGCTATGGACCACAAACTTGGCATCTTCTTGCCAAATTATTACTCAATACTAACAACATCCTGATAAGTGTTGCTGCAAAAGATTAAGAAGAATCAAGTACAAACTAGGCTGTTCACCTGAGCTAGATGGCTAAAACTCTTTCGACATAACTAACTTGAGATACGTTTTTTTTTAAACATCCCGTTTTCTTTTTATGAACCTAAAAGCCGAGGAATGGTGAAGTATTTCACACCTGACATTGGAAAACTGGAGCTCTCCTTAAACTGTCCTCTAGATCTTACTAAATTCAAGACATAGACAAGCCCAGAATAACATTAGTGATAACCCCATCTGCTTGCAGCCATTATTTGACCAATGTATGCATCTCCTTGTTATGAGTAAAATACAGTATTTTAAATGCGTACCATGGGTTTGTGATTTGTTTGGAAAATTCCACTAATAGAACTCTGATCTCCGCCCGCTATGCTACAACAAGAGTATACCTGTTACGGATATAGCTCATCTGGTTGGATTAGGGGGGGCACCAACGAGTCTTCCCGCCTGGGGTGCAATCTGGTGTAAAACCGGCCCTGTATGCACACAATCTTCGAAAGATGTTTAGTTTGTCATGTATGATCTACTGATAGGCTTTCCATCTGACATCTCTTCAAGAGCCACTTACTTAATTCTAGGCTTAATCAACTCCCCCAGGAAAGCGCCAGGAAGCAGGCCAGGTTTGCGCGGAAATCCGTCATCCGCAGGGCCAAGATTGAATTTCACGTAAACTGGAGGTGATGACAGTGCCGCTGCCGGTAGGGAAACATGGGCATGGGAAAGCAGTTCTCAAAGCATTACAGTCCCACCCGGAAGTACATTCTGACGCAGGTGGCGCCAGGGCGCATAACACATTTGTTGGTCGTTTGTGAAAGCGTGCACGCTTAAAGATGCCCTGCCTGCAATTAAATACCTATCACCTTATTTGGGTGCCACAGCCACATGGTTTCATGTCACTAGGAAAACTTTCTTCCAGTAATTGGTTTTTAAATAAACGAATGCATTCTAGGGATTTATGTTTTAGTTCACTAAACATGAGCCAAGGGGATTCAACTACCGGATTACAATGCTTGGTGAATGGAAAGCACAAGAATAGTAAAACGCGGCCTCATTTACAAAGCGTTTTTTGATGAGAAAGCCCCCTTGAAAAACGCCTTGCATGATATGATAGGTTATAACGCGCTTAATACCCAGAGGTTTCTAAGCGTGGAATCGGGATCGAACCTGTGTTGCTCCGTGCTGGTTTTGTTATTAAGGCAAGCACGTTGCCCCTGGGCTATCCTCCCGAGACGAGGGTAGCCCTTGTGTTGCTCACGTGGAGTAGTTGATCACTGTATTTAAACTTTAGGTTTTTTTTATTTTTTTTTATTGTTTTCAGGTTAAGCCGCTAATATGGCAGAACATGTTCTGTCAGAACTCTTCATAGGAATAAGTAGCCGTTTTTCAGTTTTGCAATCGCTGAAGTAATTTAGATAAATTGCAGGCCCCATTCAGACCCTTGTCTGTGCTTTTCATGAGTGTTTTGCCGCCAGTGTTGCCTGCTCTTTGCAGTCTCGCATGTACAGTTTGGAAAATCAAAAGTAAAAAAAACAGCATTAATAAGCCACCTGCACCTGACATGGGACAATGTTGGAGCATTCATTATGCAGTTGGCGATAATGTACCAATGGTCGCTGCCAAAGCCTGCCCCGGATGCTTGTGTTCCGATGCAGTGAGGATATGGCCCAGCAGTGTGGGTGGGCATGACTACTTTCGTTGACAGCCCGACCAAGAGTGATTTTTATATGACGTTGCCCCTTCTGTAATGATGCATAGATGCTAAAAGCCATAGAATGGAAGTTTGCCCAGAGAAAGGACAGTAGTTATGATTAACTCAAAACCTTTCATCCATTACTTTTTGGTTTTAGATAGCAGAGGGCTGCCTTCGGCAGTACAGTAGTGCCCCTGAGGCGATATACATGGAGGAGGCGTGCCGACCCTGCCGATAATGGCCCACTGCCCAGTTAAGGGCCTGAGCCAAGAGAGGATCCTTTAACGTGGGCACCAGTGCTGTTACTGGCATGGTCAGCCGGCTGCCTCAGTGTATATCACCATTAGCATCTGTGTAGTTTATACGCTGGTGCTAAGGATGTTTAAATAGAAAAAAAAAGAAAACTTACCTTGACCTTATGGTGTGGCACTGCACTGTCCTCTTGAAGTCCATTTTCTATGTTGATGACCGCAACTTCTTTAACAAGGAAACAAGAGTTGGAAGGGCTGCAAGGTAAAGGTACTTTTTTACAAAATGCATTTCAAACCCCCTTAGCAGCCGCAATTAAACTGCACGGGTGCTAAGAACTGAGGGGAGGGCGGGGTCGGGAAAGAGGAGTGGGGAAGGGAAGGAGAGGGTGTCAGCAGCACTCAGGTTGCTCGGAATGTGGGTTTATACCAGAGAATACAGCTGCGTTCCGAGGCTCCTAATTGGCCAGTGCCAGTGCCCCATTCCAGAGTGCTAATGTACAATGTTTAATGTCTATCACTTTAAAGCCCAAGCCTTCTGATGAAGATGAAAATATTATTCGAAACAAAAACACAAAATGCTCACATACCATTTACTGTAACATACAAATATTGGCCCTCCTTAATTTACAATTTAAAGCACAAACATTGCACAATGCCTTTGCACCACCGCTAAGTTTGTGCTGCGTCGAGCTGATTTACAGAATAACATCTGAACAAAATCTAACAGTGCAATGGAAGAACAGTGGCGCTCTACATCTCCACAACACGCCTCAGTGCAACACTAGATTATGCCGTGGGCACACATTTAGCCATGAAGGGAAGCGCTAAGCAGGCGATTGCGTGGTGCAATCATATAGAATACCTCATCAAATGTTCGGTTTACTTACATATAACCTGCATTACTCTTCTTCATCACAGTACTTACTCTATGGAGGTGCTCTGCCGTTCCGAATGAACCCCTCCCCAATAATTATTTAATTCAAAATTATTTTTAGCCCCACAACCTGTCAAAGCCAGTGGCATAATGGAAATCAGACAAACTTACCACTGGAGAGGGAGAGGAGGGTGTCAGTACTGTGACGAGGAAGAGTAGGGCTGGGAATTTTAAAGATCACCGGTAAGTAATCAGAGAATTACCTCCACATCCCTTTTCCACATCAGAGTACCTAGTCTGTGAAGCATACAAAAGATGCAGAGATCGGACCAGCGTGTACTTGGACAGCAAAGGAATCACAGTCAACTGAAAAATGGAAGCAGTGGCCATCCAATGGAGAGTTGCAAGCACCCTCGCCCACCCTCGCAAGAGAGAGGGAAGTGTAGAGGATATCCCTCAAAGAGACCAACGCGTGAGGAGGCAAAAAGCAATGTGCAATGGATAGACACATATCCAGATTGTACAACAGGCCTGCATCAGGCAGGCTGAGATCTCTAGCTAAAGACAGTCCAAACACAGGGACCCCCAGAGAGTCACAAAAGCCCCAGGCAAAGCAACACCAGTGAAGAAACTAACCCTAGGCCAATTCCCTACACACAGAGGAACAAACAAGCAAGACAAGGGTGTGCCAATCCCTGCTGCATAAAAGGCAACCACTGAAACCCTATTCCCAGAGATAGACATTAGGGAAGAGCCTTCCAGGAAGACTTCCATTCAAGAACACTCCACTGACATCTGGCCAGCAGTAGTTTAAATGTGGAACTGTCCAACGGTTAGAAGGGGCAACCAAAGGGCTTCAACAGAGTTTCTAGGCTTGGAGGGTAATGACTGAGCAGAAGGGCGGATACACCCCAAAGATGCAGGAAAGGAGGCAGTGACTCCTAGGGGCCTGACCCCCAATAAGGTCTATAACCAATGAACTATGGTCAAAGTGGACAGAAAAGCTCCATGAACCAAGGGGCCACACCAAATACCTTCTCAGTTACAGGTACCTCAAAAATAACCAACAATTATTCTAGCCCACCAAAATGCAGTCAATTGGCCTGCATCTCAGGGGGGCTGAAGAAGCAGAGATTGAAGCGATCAGACCCAAATGACAAAGTGCCCAGATTCATATCCCCATCCACAACTTCCAATATGTTGCCAAAGCAGATCCTGCTTAATAATACAGCCACTTAAAGATCTGAGGTGCAAGGCAATGGAGGACATGATATGATATGATATGATATGGCATTTGTAACGCGCCTATACACAGGTGTTTCAAGGCGCGACGAGGCAGGGAGGGGAGGAAACAAGGGGAGACAGACAACGATCCTGCAGGGGTGGGGGAGGGGGAAAAGTGCAAAGGGAAGGGGAGGGGGGGGAGTGCAGTACAAGGTAAGTGGCGTAAAGTAATAAATAAATAGGGCCAGCTGGTGGCAAGTGCAAGGTGAGTGCAGAACAAGTGCTGGAAAAGGGGGGGGGGGCTGTAGGGATACAGAGACAGTCCCGCAGTGCAGAGGGGTTCCAGGGCATCAGTGCAAGTGGAGAGTGGCTGGGCCCAGGACCGAGGCCGTTAAGAGTGGTCCAGTTGCAGAGTCAGTGCAGTTTCAGTGAAGAATATTAGCTGTTCAGCAGGGGAGAGGGAGAGAGAAAGCAGAAGCAAAGAGGAAGGTTTTGAGGTGCTTCCGGAACCGGAGATGGTTCTCCTCAAGTTTCAGGGAGGCAGGAAGGCTGTTCCAGAGGGAGGCCCCTGCCGCGGAGAGAGATCTACCCCCAGCTCGTTGCTTCGAGAAGCGGCTGACCCTGAGGGAGTTGGAGGCGGATGAGCGAAGGGCTCGGGAAGGAAGATATTTGGGAAGAGAGAGTTGAAGGTATTTAGGACCAAGGCCCCAGAAGGCCTTGTGGACAATGCAGAGGGTTTTGAACTTTATCCTCGCAGCCAATGGGAGCCAGTGTAGAGATTTCAGTCCTGAAGAGATACGGTCCCTGGGCTGATTCAGTGAACGGGCACTGCAAGATGACTTAAACAATGCTGGACCCAGCACACCAATACACGCATTGTGAGAATGACCTCACCCTCACAACTAACAAAATTGTGTCGGGGTACTAACCCTGATCCATGCTCCAAAATGATACACATGACAGACCACCATACTGCAAGGACAGTCCCCTGACTTCAGCAGTCACAAGGTTGGATTGTGGCATACAAACTGAACTATGGGGCTGGCTCCCCTTTTGGGGTCAGAGGACGGCTGAAGAGGGGGGTGGTGCAAGTCTAGTTCATATGAGAAGACAATAACTGTGTCTAAATGAAAATATAAGCAGTACTTTTGGCAGGGGGGGTGGCAACAGCAGGACTCCTTCCATAAATCATGGGCGAAGCATGGCCCCCATTGTCCTCCAGGGCTGTTGACTTTTTTTGCTCATTCCTTGCTCTCTTTCCTTTTGTAGGCCTAGTGATATCCATCTGCAGCCACCCACAAGCATGGGCAACACTGAAGCTCAGGCCAGCTAAAATTCCAGGGATGTCCCATACCCCCCAAGGCCGAGGCTGCCCTTCCCTCCTGAAGTCCAAGCCCTAAGGGGGAAATCACAAACCACATACTTTAGACCCACAAAGCCCCATAGTGAGGACAACCCTTTGCGAAAATAAGAGACCAGCTGGCCTCTCCAGGATAAACACACTGGAAGGACAAACAGCAAAACAGGAGGGGATGCCCTATACCCCAGGAGTAGAAGGGGGAGGGACTTAATACAATTAAAAATATATTTAGGGGAAAAAGTTCTGTAGGAAAGTGGAAGACCTTCATAGAGTAAGTATGGCAATGAGGAAGAGGGACATGGAGGTAATAGCTACCCCAGCACTCAAGCACCAGGTAAAGGCAGTCTATGAATGGGCCTATCAGTGAGCACCATAGAAGCATCAAGTACACCAGAAGGGGAAACGGCCAAGTGAGAATCACCACAACACCATGACGCGAAAGCCAATTACATCCCAAAAAGGCTATAAAATAGTAGTCATGGTAGTATTGTCTGTGGGCATCTGGCTCTGAAGCAACATTGCTTACACTGAAAGATGTAGTTGACCCACATCTGTTGCAGCACATATGTGGCCACTGGACCCTCAGGAAGAAAACATAAAATGCCAAATTGGGGTAGTACTTGATGAGCCACTCTTGTTTTCTTGACAATTGCAAGCACGTCTCAAGCTTCTGTGGTGAGATGAAGTTGCAGTGACGGAGGGAGCTGTGGATAATTGGAAGTTAAGAAACCACAGCTGCAGGTGGAAAGGCCAGTAGTATGGACGCAGGGAGGATGGTCACCATGGACAATGTCCCCATCGCTGAACATAGGCAGTCAATTGTGCAGTTGATGACTCATGTGCATGTGGACCCAGGACTGCCACATGATAATACATCCCATACTATTTGAATCGTCTGTGTATCAGTATATGTGTGCGCTGTGGATACACTCCATGCAATGTGTCATGGCCCCAAGAGGAATCTCCCTTTGTTGATCACTTTGCCTGTGGCGCCAATGCCTCATTTGCACATTCCACCAGACATCAGTTCACTGCGTGCAGTGCAGACTTAACTGAGGTGCCCGTGGATGGAAGCTATGTAGGAAAACTGGCTAAGTCACTCCTCTACTGATTCCTCCATTGCAGAGGATGAGGCCTTCAGTGTACAAGGCTCTGGAAGTGCAAGGCTACTGGGTGTGCGTGTTGAGACACAGGAGCATGGTGGTCGATGGCGGGAGCAACAATGCTGAACATTGATTGGCTAAGCAGCTTGCAGTCCTGGTTCTTGCACAAACATTGCCCCATGAGAGGAGGATGTTGTTGAGGCCTACCTAGCCTGACAACCAACACTGGGAAGTGACTGAATGATCTCAATTCCTGTTTGCTGCCTTACCCAGGGATGTGGATGAATTGGGCGGTGTGACTCATGTGAACGTCAACTGTCACATTCACCAACAAGTACAGTGTCATTGGCCATTCATGACAGAGGGTGTTTAGGGTGTTCATGAGGAGGAAGGGGATGGAACCTTTAATGTGTGTTGACTGTTTTGTGCACTGTGACTGCTCCAGAGAGTCAAGAATAGACTGGACATCTTCCTTCAACCAATTGTTACAGGATTGCCGTAAACAAGGAAGACAGTAAGGAAGAAGATATCAGTGTGAATGAGAGACATCACAGTGAGCAAGTCTGTGAAGTCTCTAATTGAACATTTGACTGTCCTCAGGTGGTAGTGACACAAAGCGCATGCTGGCTGTGTCTGTAGTTGAAAGCGTGAAGCAGACAAGACTACTAACAACGAGCCAGTGGTGTGTAAGTACATCAGGGTGCATGTGCATGAATCATAGTGAATGAGGGGGATGCCGCACATCATCTTCCATGGATGGAGTGAACATAGTAGCCAATGTGGATGAGGACCTCTGGCCTGTGGGTATAGGTGAGTCACATACTGAGGTGTCAGTCATAAAGGAGTAAAGGTTGTGTTTGGGGATCAGTTTGCCAATATATGATGTATGTCATGTAGTTGAGTGCATGCAGGGGGACATCACTCTGCAAGTAGTTGGGGGACTCCTCATGCAGTTATAGTTCATCTATGCCCTATGCGACATGTGTGAGGTATCCACAATACCATGTCGATGATGGTGTCTATAAGCAGCAATGTCAACAATTAGTGCAGATGGCGTGTCTGGCCTGCAGAGAGAAAGAAAGAGATTGGCATTGAAATCATTGTAGGGAGCAAACCTGATATGTGGCAAGCAGGCATCTGGATGTATGAACTCATTGTCCAACATGGTCCACACAGGAACTATACTGTAGTATGTCAGTATTGCCCTTAGAGTGGCTGGCAGAGGAATGGCCAGTGACCTAACAACAAAAAAGGAAAGTAAGGGGCATGGCATCACAGCTGGGTGGTGCACACCTCACATCACCTACAACCACTTCCACCAGCTACCCTGCTCTGCAACAGCACTTGCCTCCCACAAAGACAGACATCGCTCCTTCAAGGTGCTCATTGCAATAAACCAGGAAAAACATCACTAGCAACATGCACCCATAATGAAACACAATTCCCTCATCCCAGCAAAAGATATCCCGCCTACCTGCTGTCCAAACCTTGTTCCCCTCCCAAATTCATGCCCTCCATGCCCCTCCAAGCCCTTATAGACACCACCCTTATTCAACAGAAAGGAGTCCTACATGTTGTACCATCATCTATAAAAAGGACTGCTGAGTCTAACACAGCTAAACAAACCTTATCAAACAGCACCGACTCACACCTCTAAACACAGGTCATCTTCAAAATAGCATGTACCATCTACAAGCTTCTCTACCTCAATCACAAAGCCACCTTCCGGATAACATAAGCATTCCTTAAGGCCTACAATCCAGCAAAAGGAAGGACATGCACAGCCATTAACTCTGCTGGGCCAAGAAAGGAAAGGAGTATGGGCCATCGCTGTTCATGACCACAGACTCTGCAACACCCTCACCATCAATATCTGACTCACCACCACACTTATACCTCTCAGGAATGATCCTAAAACCATAATTTTTAAAAGAGATGGCTCACATATAGAATCTACCTTCATGCACCCACATACTCCCCTCTAAAACTGACATGGACCTTCCCAGCCCTCTGCTACATCACCTGATTGAATGTTCATTCCCTGCAGGATATTTGCAGGCAGTCCCCCATTGGCACTTCCACACACCCTTACAAAGATCCATTGCAAAATGCTCCCATACATGTGCACCTCTCTATATGGCCAAGTAAGTGCACTGTACCTTTCTTAATCAAGCCACACCGTAAAGAAACAAACAAATGAAATGAATACAAAGAAAAGTGCACAACCTCTCACAGCCCACATCACCTCTTCAAAAACCACCCAATAGACGTCTGCGCTTCGGGGGTCTAGGCCTCTCTCTGTTTACAGTTTAGCCCGAGTGATGTCCAATAGTCCAGGTTGTTCTGTTGGATGTCTTCTTACTTTAACAGTAATTTGGTAATATGGGTCTATACACACTGATATTAACGCTACATATGGTGATCCATCGTTGTATGAAATGTGTATCATATTACATTGATATCATAACCATGTTTTTCTTAGTATACTGAGGAACAATGCTATGCGATGCCACTTCCTGTTTTTTCAAAGGACGATAAGCCGTGTGTCATCACTTCCCGGGATGTCACTTGGCGTGGGGACATATGACATAACTTCCTGTGATGTCATCAGAGGTCAAGGGTCATGGGACGTCACTTCCGTTACCCCAGGTGAAATAACACCCCTGGATCCTATGTCGGGAGGACCTGGCCAGCTCTGGTAACTGAGAGACACAGAGAGAGCAGAGAACTGTGTGGAGCAAGGGAAGGGGACCCCAAGGAAACGAGAAGTGAGTGAGTGGTGGCATGAGGAAAAGGTGTACTGTTCAGTCCATAAACCATGCTGAGAATGTTACAGCCTGCAGGACCACACCAAAGAACCACGCATGGTGGGCGTGATCGCAGACGCCATGCCGCCAGCCGAGAGAGAGATCATGATCCAGACAAGAAAACCGATGATGCTAGCCTGTGAGCAAGAAGGTAACAGGAGAGGCGGGAGACCCAGGAAGGGATGCTGGGAGTAGGGAAACATACAGCCTACTCGTTCCAGTGACAGAACAAGCATTCATAAGAGGGAGAATCACTACGGGGCACATTCTACTCCTCCCAGTGACATAACACATATTCATAAGAGGAAGAATAACTACGGGACACAGCCTACACGTCCTAGTGACATATCCTGCAAGGAATGAGCATTCAATCAGGTGATGTAGCAGAGGGGTGGGAAAGTCCAATGTCAGCTTAAGAGAGGAGTATGTGGGTGCATGGAGATAGATGCTGTATGAACCTCCACCTCCACCAGGGACAAAGGCACATCCAAAGAGGCTGATGGCAGGACAGCAACAGTGGAGCCATACCAGATGTCAGGCATGGAGGCCCATTTGAGGTTGCTTGGGGCACATGTGTGGAAGATGGGGCCATTGAGGTGGCCTATCCAAAGAGGCCATCCCTGCTCAGTGCCTATGCGAGGTAGGGAGAAGAGCATGACCACCTCTCTGTGAAGCTGTGCAGTCTCCTGTTCACTGGCAAGTACAACATCATGGAGAGCATTGATCTGACGCAATCCACCGACCAGCAGTGGCAACACAGTGGTCTGGATAATCTCTTCAGCTGAAGAACCAGCCATTGTCTGGGTGGAAGCATTAGAGAAGGTACTGCAGCTGATGAACCTCGGACAGGAGGATGTGCTGACAGCTCAACCGTGTCCTGCACAGCCTTGTGTTCTACACTCAGGTCTTCAGCATGCACATCCCCCTCAGATCCTCCACCTGACAGCAAAGGTAGGCCCTCAACATCCTCCTTCTCCCCCTGCACACCACACCCTGATACCATAACTCAGGTCTGCTGGGTGCATGGCTCCTATGTCTCCTAGGAAACACTTCCCTGTCCCTCTGCTGCTGATGTTCCCATCAGGATAACCTCTCCCAGGCCTCATACTCAGCAGCAGTGACATTGGAAGACACCACCTCCAAGGTACATGGATGTCATGGGGTGTGCCTGGGGTCTAGAGTGCCATTTGCAGTCCTTGTCCCCGGCACGCAGCTCCTTCTTAGGTGGAGGTCCCTTTTCAGCTGTTTGAGACACTGGAAAGAGAAAGAGAACACCATAAGAATGTGTATACACATGTACGGGGGTACAGACATCATATTGCAAACAACTAGCCATAATAAGTCACTTGCCACCTTAATTCTACACATATGCACAGCACACCCTTGCTTACTTGGCAAGAGTTGATTATCACTAGACAGTGGCTACTGGCAAGTGCCAATCACGAGGCCTACACATGTCTGCACGAAACCGTGATATGTAGCTATGCAGCTATTACACCAACATGTCCAGCATTCTCTGGACACAGATGCATTTCTCAAATGGTTGCATGCAGAGACAGTGTAATGGAAAGGGCACATGGCCACATGAGCACTTCACCTCTAAATTACAGTGTAATATCTCTGCATCTTGCTATGAGCATCTCGGACAGTCTTGGAGAACCGTATGTGATAGATGTTTATTTGGCAAGAGCCAGTGGCGGACGGGGTAGACCCTCCTTGACACCGACAATAAAAGTCCCCATGTTCCCTGACACCCTGGAAATGTTTCGTGGTCATTCTGCTTGCTGACAAAATAATGACCACAGCAATAGATAATTAAATGTCTACCAGACGTGGAAAAGTAAAATAAAAAATGATCACTAATGGCAAACTCACCTCTCACAGCCCCCATGGCCCCCATCCCTCACATGTATGAATAATGCTGCACCAGATGGGTGTAGTGTGAGCCGATGATGAGAGGACATTTCCTTCAAGACTACAGTTGTGAGAGCATTACACTACCTCATGTGAATGCAACTGAAGAGCACATCACACTGGTGTTTCCAAAGAAGACAGGAATGCATGCCTTGGACCGCAGCCAGAGCTAGCATCCACTACATGACCACATGTACCCAAGCCCATTGTGTTCCCACCAGGCCTATGTGACTCTTACCATTGTTGCAGTGTGGCAATGAGCCACAACACAACTAACATGTTTGACATTACCCAGTTAGTGGTACACTTACTCTCTTCCACCTTTCAGGCCATCTCATCAATGACATTGTAACAATGCAGGAGCCAGTTATCTTTAAGTACCTACCAGCAGTTTGGATCCAGGCCTGCAGGTCAAGGACTTGGCCATGAAGCGCTGGGTTCACCTTGTTCGGGATCTGAACCTGTAGCAGTCTTACACCATGGCGGCCACGAGAATGGACCCCCAGACTGTGTTCTGCCTCCCTGGCTGGCCTCACCTTCTTCTGGCTCTACATCTTCATGTTATCCGATTGCTTCTTGATGCTCTCAACAGTACGGCCTGCCAACCCATTCACGTTCATGGCATTCGTGATGTCGTCCCACATCCTTCGACGGGTAGTGACCCAAAGCTGCTCAGGCAGATTAAGTGTTACGGGTAGTAGATGGTTCACAGTGCACCAACGTGAGGTGACAGGCTGTGGCAGTGAAAAAGGTTACATGTAATTTTATTGAATAATAAAACAATGAATGAATTTTGAACGAAGAAAAAACATCTAAAAAAAATTATGTGTTTTTTCCTGAATGTTTTTTTTAGGGGGGTACCACTCCCAAGCCACCCTTTTTCAAAAATACTTTTCCCCCACCTCTAAAACTACTATTCCCATTCCCAAACCCATATATATATATATACTTTTCTAAAATGTGTTTTTTTTTAGTTGATTTTTAGTTGATGTTTTGGGTTAGTTTAAAAATGCATTCTTTGTTTTCTATTTGATAACATCACTGCATACCGGTGAAACAGTCACTCCAAGACAGTGCAAGTAGCCAGCCACCAACAAAACACGCCCAGACAACAGTTGTTGTCATGCAGAGAAGGCAATAAGACAGGAAGATGCACCAGAGCAGGCAAGACAGGAGGACAAGCAAGGTACAGGTGGCAGAAGGAACACTATGGGGCACCACCCAGAGAAAAGTGGAGGAAAGACCCTCAGCGCATAAGTTCCACATGGCACGCTATAACTGCAATACAGGCGCAGTGTCATCGCATAATAAGCTGAAAAGGGGGCATATGTGCAGATTGCTATTCTGTGGCGCAATCGCAAGGGGCACAATTTCAATTGTACTCTAACAGGGGTTCTGTGCCACATTTGCAGAATGCGCAAACACAGATTAGGTATGCATGATTCCATCTTATGCGTAACTAGGACCGAGCACAACCACATGCTCCAGTGGGAGCCATGGAACCGGAAAGGGTCAATTAAAGAGAAGGGGCCACCTCAACAGAAAGGGGCAACTCAACAAAAGGGGCCAACATCAGAGAAGCGACCAACAACATTGAAATGGCCAACTAAAAGGAAAGGTCCACCAATGAAAAAATAAATGTGCAGATGAGGAGCTGGTCAACAACAACTTGGGCACGAGCATCAGGAGGAACTCTATACTTGGGCAGGTAGCACCCTCTCACTTACAGAGAGTGAGCATCTGTGGCAAGAAGTGACAGATACAATCAATGCATGTAGGGTGGGAAATCACACTGCCAAGGAGTTCTGTAAGTGCCTGGGAGATCGCACTGACTAGGATAACAATGAGCAAGTTGAGTAGAAATCTGAATTCAGCCCTGGCAACAGGTGGAGGATACTCTGATGACTGAAATCAAAGAGATAGTGAGCAGGTCATGGGCATTGGAGGCATGGACACATAAATGGCCACGTCAGCTGACTGACATGTGTGCATGACATATTTGTTCTTGTCTGTACATTCCAAGTGACCATATGTACATGCAACATTATTCTGGTTGCTTCACTTCCTTCACTAATTCCTCATGGCATGTGAGCATACCCTGTACCACTTATGGGGTTCTGCAGCCTGAGAAATTCATCAACCGAGCGACGGTGAAACATAGCTGTCATTTCACTCATAACTTTGTCATTCACACAAGAGAAGAAGAGTACCTGGTGATGTGCCTTTTGAATGAAACACACATGTCACTTCAGACCATCCCAGTGACAGGTCAGTGAATGAGCATGTGGGCCACTGCGGTTTCCTTTACCTGCGTTACATTTTCCTGCTGTCCATGAAGGCACCATGCCTTGCATGTCCCCAGTAGTCACTGGTTGAGTAGGCAGTGCAATGAATGGTTTATATTCCATTAGGTGCCGTACGGAAAGCATGTAATTTTTGTGGGGAGATGTTTGAAGCCAAGGACTGACGAGGAGAGCTTAGTCATGGTTGGGTTGGTGGTAATTGGCCTCATTACAAGTTTGGCGGTATTCTGGTGGAAAATCCACTGGAATTCTGCAAAACAGAATTAACGTTACAGCCCCTTGACCCAACAGAATTACCGCCAAATTCCAAGTGGTAGTATGGTGGTGTTAGTCACCATTTATGGAGACTATCGGACACCATAGAGATTTCGGCAGACTTACCACTGGGCTCTAATTCCGCCTGTGTTAATTCCACGATTTTGTTTTTTTTGGCACTAATTGTTTTTTTTGGCAGAATTAACTCAAGGTTTTTCCTCTGCCTCACCAACAAAGTTGTAGTATGGCTTAGAGTTACCACTGCATTATCTCAGTTTGTTCCCGCACCATTGTACTTGTAATGAGACCCAATGTGCTAATGGCTAGACCTGTGGCGGCTGTCTGCGGCTGGTATGTGTGTATAGTGTAAGGAGGTACGAGATCTAAGAGGGGAGTCTTTTAATCGGGATTAGGGGAGAAGGCCTTACAAGGCAAAACAACCTGCAGTCCTGCACTCCCACCAATGGCCTTTAGCTAACAGGTCCCTATATTTCACTAGCTCACATTGCCACTGTCAACCCCTCTCTGGCTCTCTCTCTCTCAAACTGGTACATTGTACCCCATGTGCAACAAAACAGGCATCTGTGAGTGGCAGATGAGGAGGAGTGGGCAATCTGGAAACTCCACTCAATTACCATAAGATACATGCTGATGCATTTAGGAGGCAAGAGCCTTTGGTTCAGAGAAAGGGCTTTTTGAAATGTGGGCCCACGATAACCCAGTTTGCCTTTCTTAGTAAGCTTGTTGGCAGGATGAGTGACACCTCAAACCTCACTCCAGCTCGCTCAGGTGCAGCACTCAGTGGCTTGCTGGGAATACTGCCCTTCAAGGTCAGGGCCATCCTGGGCAGGGCAAGAAGGCATTTGCCAGGTGTTCATCAGGCAATCAGGGCAGGGACCAGAATCCCTGCTCATTCCAGCTAGGGGTGTACCCTGCTGTTTCCCAGAAGCCCCAAACCTCTTCTCACTCAGGCAATGCTCCAGATAAGATTTTGGAGCTGGGAGGAAAATGATTTTTTAGGAGTAAAAAAGTAATTCCAATTCCCAATTGGAGTATTTAATAGGCGAGTAAAATGTTTTTACTGTAAAAGAGAAATGTTTTGTAATAAATATTTCTTTGCACCAAGTTATTCATTCACATTAAAAGAGACATTTTTACCTCTTCAAATCATACAGTAATAATAGTAGAGCTTCATCCTGTGGCACTACATGTATTGACCCAAACATAACCATGGATGAAAGCATGGAGACTTTTCCTATTTTCTGGGGAGTATTATTACTCCCCATTTTAATTTTTGGGGGTATTCGTCTATTTTTTGGGTGTAAACGTGGCCTGTATCTGCATGGCTGCACCCAAGCCAAAATGACATTCCCTTTACCCATGCTGCATTGTGGGGTGCATTTACAGGTCCTAACAGAAATCCCCTTTACCTCAAAACCGTATTACAACATTGCCACAGAAAACAGCTGGGCTCTGCTTCCCTTGCACATGTGTGGCAAGCATTTGAACCTTTCAACAAAAACTGCTGTGCTTTGTTCCCTGCCACATGCGTGGCAAGCATGTGAATCCTGCAGTGAAAAATGGCTATACATTGGCTGTTCTGTCATCTGAATACCAAAGTTGTGCATTGCATTCAAAACGGCTCTACAATTGTTGTTCCTTTCATCTGAACCATAAGGTTGTGCTCTGCATTCAAGACGGTTCTACATTTGCTGTTCTGTCATTTGAATACCAAAGTTGTGCACTACATTCAAGAGGGCCTTGCGTTTGCTTGTTCCATCTGAAACACCACAAAGGTATGTGTTGCATTGAAAAACAGCCCTACATTTATTTTATTTTGTCTGGATGCCAAAAAGTGAGGCAATACATCTGAAAGCTCCCTCTGCCTCCTCTCACCTCTTGACTCTATCTCTTCCTCTCTCACCTCACTTGGTTGGCTCCCTTTCCACTCTCTGCTCAAATTCAACTTCCTCTGCCTAGTCCTCAAATCCCACTATGGTCTTGCCCCGCCTACCTATGCTCCCTCCTTACTTTCCACACTCCTTCTCGTTCTCTCTGATCTGCTGATCTCTTCCTTCTCTCTCTCCTCCTCCTCCCCCCTCCACCTCTTGCCGGTTCCGCTCCTTCCAATTGCTCGGTCCCCTCCATTGGAACTGCCTCCCCCTCTCTATCTGCTCCATACCCTCCTACCCTAACTTCCGTACCTCTCTAAAATCTTATCTCTTCCATTCACCTCCCAAACCCTTCCACTCTACTCTCTCGTACCCTCTTCCAGCATCTCTAATTCTTACCTCATCCATTCTTCTCCCTTTCACTGCCTCCTTCCTCTTTACTTCTGCTTTTACCACTACTCATTCCTCTTTTTCCCTCTCATGGCTTATTCCTGCTCTCTCTCACCATTACTCATCTATAATGTAAATTGTTTCTTTTACTGTTTTCTGGTTTGATTCAATTTGTTACCTAATGCTTGATGTTTCTGATGTTTGATGTATCTTGTTTTGTTCCTCTTGTAAAGCGTTTTGGATTAAAACGCTACATAAATTCAATAAAATACAAATACAAAACATCCTTGTCTGACTGTTCATTCACATAAGGGGAAAGGAGTTCGCATTGCAAAGCGACACGACTTTGTTTTCCCTTTCATGTGGATGGCAGTATTCTAAAACACTGAAAATCAAAGAAAACTACTTTTTTGTTCTTTTCTCCTGTGTCAAATGAAAGAACCCTTTGCAGAGGGTCTCCCCTCTGTGTCTTTTGATCAACTACAAATGCAAACCCATTTGAGAAGGACACATTAAAAAGTATCCCATGACTTACAGAACCGCATTTCCCACATTAGACATCTGGCTTGCACACGTGTGAAAGAGGAAAAAGTAAAAAATTCACTTTTAAAAGCCACTGTGAAAGAGTAATTTTGCTCGCACAGAATTGTTCTGATGAATATGTTGTGGGTGGGTGTTGACAAAGCCATGTATCTTATGCTTTCCCCCACAAGACTTCAATCAACTTGGCTGAGGCTCAGGAATAACAGTAAAACCAGTATGACTCAGGCTGGAACATCTCAAATGAAAGCCTGGCATCTCAGGGGAAATCGCACCTAGAAGTGAACTCTTCCACAATGACATATGAGGGGGGCTGAGGGCGTGATAATTACAGGTTCTGCCAGACTAAAAGGCAGTACCAGCAAAGGGGGTCATTACAAGGTTGGCGGTAAGGGGTTAACGTCGCCGGTAAAGGTGATGTTGCCGTTAACCACTTACCACCGCATTACGTGGTCCTTTAGCGGGTCCCACTAAGGGCGGCTGGTTTTACCAGGCGCCCTTAGTGGGAGCCGCTAAAGGACCAGCATGGGGGCTCGAATGGAATGGGGATGGGTTCCCTGAATGGGGAAATACCGGGTCCTCCAAGGTTGGAATGGCCCGGTAATTCCCCATTCAGGGAACCCAGACCCGGTATGCAGTAAGGGGGTAGCCATGGTGCTAGTAGCACCATGGCTACCTCCAACCTCGTAATGACCCCCAAAGATAGCAAGTGTGGCCAGTGCTTGACCAAGAAGTGTGAGGTCCTTTTGCACCCACTTCCCAGGACAAACTTCAAAGGGGCAATAAATGTCTTTTTTTGCAAGCTGAGCCAGGGAGAGAGAGTCTGCTGTGGGGGATGAGGCACCATCCTCCAATGTATGACAGAACATCCAAATTGACATTAAAGGAGTTATGCATTTTAAGTATTTTCCCAGCACTCAAAATAAGAAAAAAGTTTGTTTTATACTATTTTTCCATTTAATTTCCAGGTGGGTGTTAAGGGACTTATTACATTTTCCTAGCACTTTATGAACTGAAATGGCTAGTCAAAACTCGGTTGTGGCTGATTTTAAAATGGCACAAATTTGACAGTTGGTGGAAAGATGGAGATGTCAGTTATGAATATGGTTAATTATTTGCAGAGTAATAACTATTTTACATTTAATGAAAATGACCAAAAGGTGCCAAGGTGCCATTCTACCTCACACAGAGTCGGCGATCGACTTGTCTAATTCGCCATGACCCCATGAAACCACCTATCTATTTCTTATGGCGATGTCTACTATAAATTTGAAGTTATGATACATAACTCAGCTTTGCTAGAAAGTTGGCCAAGTGAACAAAGAACTCTCATAAATGTCAAATAGAGAGATGGTGATCCCGCCCGTTGAACTAATGATGAGAGGGGGGCGGGGAAAGGGATGGTAGGATGTCCTATCCCAGGGTAGGAGCAATTCTAGAACACTTCCCCCAGATTGTAAAATAAACAATGTCATTTTGGGCTATATCAGGGGGACTGTACTAGACACAGGATCAGACATCCACACAAGAATCCAGGGAGACAGGAGAAAGAGGACAGAGGCAGCTGTTTCCGTCCAAGAGAGTGCAGAGACCAGACCCTTGCCTAGCTGATCCCATCCAAGAAAGTACAGAGACCAGACCCTTGCCTAGCTGTCCAGAGAGTCCTGAGGTCCAGTCTGGCTGTCCAGAATCATCCCACCCAGAAGGGTGCAGAGACCAGACCCCTTGCCTAGCTGTCCAGAGGGTCCTGAGATCCCACTGACTTTCCAGAATCCCACACCAAGGCTTACTATGTAAGTAGCAAATAACCCAGTCGCAAATCGCATACCCCTCTCTTTTGTATCCTCAATCCCATTAAAAATCCCATAGAAAATCCTATTGAAAATCCCATTGAAATTCCAAATTACCAGTATAATTAATTCACCTTTCTTTAGAAGAATCTGTATTAGCCTGTGTATGTTAGCATATTCCTTTGAGAAATCTTCCAGTTGTCTGTATAAATAAATTAATTTCCAATTGAAAATTCCCGTTCAATATTGTTGCCATTCAAAACCAACAATTCTGACAAGTGTTTTTACTAATTATAGTCATTAAAATATAGCCTCAACAGAGTTAGTCTCCTTGTCACTGAAAACCAAATTTTTCAGTGTATTTTGTTAATTCCTACAAATTCCTAATTTGCACCTGTCCCATTGAAAAACCTAAAACATAGTCCCATTAACAACAATCCTTTTCTGATAGAATCATATCTGTTATGTGCCTCTATCCTTGTCCTTAAAATTGATTTCCAATTTTGACAGCTCATCCCTTTTCTTAGCTACCTGTCATCACAAATCCCATGTAAAGCGAATTTCCATTTTGCTGTGTGAGTTTTTCTTTTGCATTTACTTAATTCCCCAAAATCGATTTTCCTATCTTGTTTTCACGTTGCCCTGGTGTGCTGAGTAGTACACTTTAGGCTTCCTTATCTCCTCATGCGTAACATCACGAATTTCCTTTCTAACTGTCCCACCGCGTTTTTGAGCTGCCCTCCAACGCTAAGACGGAAGGGGATCCTGGAGCGCCACTCCCTGATGAAGGAGAATTCCACCAAAGGAAACCCCACCCTGCCCTACTCTTCCCCAACAAAAAGTCACGGAAGAGCAGGGGAGGGAATCTGTGAGGTGCATTTACAAGCCCTAACAGAAATCCCCTTCTCCTCAAAACCGTATTTCAACATTGCCACGGAAAACGCCTGTGCTCTGGTTCCCTGGCACATGTGTGGCAAGCATTTGAAACTTTGACCAAAAATGGCAGTGCTTTGTTCCCTGGCACATGTGTGGCAAGCATGTGAACACTGCAGTGAAAAACGGATCTACATTTGCTGTTCTATATACCAAAGTTGTGCACTGCATTCAAAACGGCCCTACAATTGTTGTTCCTTTCATCTGAACCATAATGTTGTGCACTTCATTCAAGACAGCTCTACATTTGCTGTTCTGTCATTTGAATACCAAAGTTGTGCACTGCATTCAAGATGGCCCTGCGTTTGCTTCTTTTATCTCAAACACCTAAAAGGTAGGCACTGCATGCATTGAAAAACAGCCCTGCGTTTATTTTATTTTGCCTGGATGCCAAAAAGTGAGGAAATACATCATAAAACAGCCTTGTCTGACTGTTCATTCACATAAGGGGCAAGAGGTTCACATTGCAACCCGACGCAGCTTTGTTTTCCCTTTCATGTGGATGGCAGCATTCTAAAACACAGCAAATCAAAGAAAGCGGCTTAGTTTGTTCTTTTCTCCTGTGTCAAATCAAAGAACTCTTTGCAGAGTGTCTTCCTTCCGTGTCTATGGATCAACTACAAATGCAAACCCATTTGAGAAGGACAAATTAAAAAGTATCCCATGACTTACAGAACCACATTTCCCACATTAGACATATGGCTTGCACGCGTGCGAAAGAGGAAAAAGGAAAGAATTACTTGTAAAAGACACTGTGAAAGGGTAACTTTGCTCGCACAGAATTGTTCTGAAGAATATGTTGTGGGTGGGGGTTGACAAAACTATGTACCTGATGCTTTTCCCCACCATACTTCAGTCAACTTGGCAGAGGCTTAGAAATACCAGTAAAACCAATTTGGCTCAGGCTGGAACAACTCAATTGAAAGCCTGGCCTCTCAGGGGCAATCACACTCAGAAGTGAACTCTTCTACAATGACATATGAGGGGGCTGAGGGTGTGATAATTACAGGTTCTGCCAGACTAAAATGCAGTAACAGCAGAAAGCCAAAGAAAGCAAGTGTGGCCCGTGCTTAACCAAGAAGTGCGAGTTCCTTTTGCACCCACTTCCCAGGACAAACTGACAAACTTCAAAGGGGGAATACATGTCTTTTTTTTTGCTCGCTGAGCCAGGGAGAGGCAGTTTGCTGGGGGGATGGGGCACCACCCTCTCATATTTGACAAATCATCCAAATTGACATTAAAGGAGTTATGCATTTTAGGCATTTTTCCCAGCACTCAGAATAAGATATTTTTTTTCATTTTCTGCTATTTTTCCATGCAATTTCCAGGCGGATGTTAAGAGACTAAGTACATTTACCTAGCACTTTGTGAACTTAAATGGCCAGTCAAGACACTCTTCTGGTTGATTTTAAAATGGGACAAATTTGATAATTGGTCGAAAGATGGAGATGTACATTATTGTCAGTACACGAAAACTGGACACCTCTTGAGTGGAAGGAGATGTAGGATAATTGAGAGCGGGCTGACCTCCAGTGCGAGAATCGAAACTTAGAGATTGGGAGGCCTGGTATGCGCCAGTCTCCTGCGCACAGCTTGCCTATGAAAAACAGAAACGCTGTGTTCTCGCAAACAAAGAATGATGTCTGTAAAACTGGAGATTGCAACCTACTACTAAATATGGTGATCTAAGGTGTCATATTTGTCACACTGCTCAATCATCGCCTCTAATTCAAATGGAAATGAATTGGGGGCGGTATCAAATGTGTCCTACTGTGTCATTGCTGATTGTAAGGTGCTCCTTTTGTATATATTTAACTGATGTACGTCGTTTGCTCGCTGGCGTCCCCTGAGGTCTGTTTACACACACGTCGTGGGGCGTGAGACCACTTGGCCAATTGGGACTATTTTGTATTGCAATAAACCCTAGATTAGCGGAACCTCGTGTTTGGCGTATCTATTCGTGTGTGGTGACTTTGCCTTGTTTCCACATTCGAGGGTCCCTCAGGGGCCCCTTCAAGATGGCGCCCGAATAGCGACCCTGCCCCACTTGTTCCATCATGTATGTTGTGACATAAGGAAGGCAGAAGAACGGTGAGGACGGGAGCGATCGACCCGGGATCGAGAGGTGTACGGGGGCCCTGTGAAAGCGATGAGAGACTCCTTTTGCAGATCTGTGCACCGCTGATCCCTGATCGACATCCCTGGCCAGCGGACAAGGGGCCGAGGGTCCCGAAAACAAGGCAGAGCCGAGATACGCAGACACAACATCTTTGGTTGCGTCACTATACGGACGAATTGTGTCTTGAAGAAGACAAATTGATTGATCAGGTGAGTCGTGCCCTGATTCGTAAGTAATCCTGATATTGGTTGAGAGTTGATTTTGCAAAATCAAACACCCAGAGTAAGTTTGATTAGCGAAGGGTAAGGTTAAAACATGCCTGGGGTATTGTCCACTTTAGCAGGATTTTTCCGCTGCTGTGAACAATCTTTGAAAACTGGCCAGGAAGCACCCCCGGGAGGAACGCCGGCTTATTAGATGTATGTAAAGTATGGTATGGGAGCGATAATGTTGTGTGAGACTTGGCATAAGCAAACCAGAAAACAGGCAGACCTTCAATGGTCGAGCCATGGGAGTTTTGAGATGGGACGTATAGATAACCTGGAAAAGGTGTTGATAAGTAAAAGAGCACGCCCTGAGGCACTAGACATCGTTAGGGACTGGAGGAGGGAAGCGATGCTCAGATTTAGAAGTGGAGAGGAATATGCGTGCAGGCGTGAGTCAAAAACAGAGCAGGCTGAGGAAAAGGAGGAGGAGGAGTGGAGAAATAGCTTGCGAAAGGCAAAACGACGCAATGAATTAAACGGAGAGAAAATAGATTTGAAAAGAGAGCTACACACATTAGATGAATTTACTAACAAAATTTTGACTGAAACAAAGCAGGATCCAAGGGGTGGAACCAAACAGAGTACGTCAGTAGCCGTCGCTCAACCCCCTCCCGTTGCCCACTAGCCAGCAAGCTCTGAGTGTTTCACGGTTATCACAGCCTCAGCGGGCGTATCCCTTCGCACCTCCTGATCCAGAGAGTGTCACTGTTCCAACTGCCCCTCCCATGAGTGGAATTAAACAAGATGAATGTAAGAGAATAACTCGCAGCACGATTAGCAAGGAAAGAAAGCGTCGGCTACAAACGCAGGCGGAAATGTATATAAACGACAATGATGAGGCGTCTACGCTAGCATCGCTGCACGACTTCAGAGGGAACAATGAAGGACAGGTATTGTTGGAATACATGGGGGAATATTTATTGGGAAAATGGAAAAAGTTGATTGGAAAGCTACCAACGCAACGATTGTTGGATTTAAATGCATTAGCCTGTGGTAGAGGGAGAGATGAGGAAATAAAAAGAACATGTAGATATACTGTTTGAAATAAAGAATGAGCTTGATGAAGAATATTCTGAAGTATTTGTCAGACCGGAGAATAAGAGAAGGAATATTGAGGGAGGCAGAAAGAAAGCGGCAGGACGATATATGCAGAGATCGTTGCCGCCCCCGGGACAGCTAGGAGATAGACAAAGATTGCAGAGGTGTGTGAGGGAAACAATGAGATGGATGTCAAGCCCTAACACTTCGGTAGGGGAAATAAATGAGATATGTAATGAGTATCCTTTGCAAATGAGACTAGAAGCCCTGTGAACGATATTAGTGGTGTTACTTCAGCAGGTAGCAGGACAAGACAGCAACAGGGGAAATTCAAGTACGTATAGAGGGCCTTTGGGTTTAAACCAATGTGCATATTGCAGGGCGGAAGGACATTGGCGAGCACAATGTCTGAACTTACAAAATAGAGGCGGAGATAGTCAGAGAAGGTCTCGCAGAGGGCATGGGGGAACGAATGGTCATAACAGAAATTGTATGCAGCAGCATCAGAATGATCAAGGGAATGGAGCACAAAATGGAGGCCAGGCGTTCAATGTAACTACTTGGAGTGAAAATGAGCAGGGTGCACAAATGGGAAACAGAGAAGGAAGGGGGAACATTGCTGATACTCAGACAGGTACATACTGCAATAACAGTGGTGATTACACATCGGATGATGGGTTGTTACCACTGTAGTTGTAACCCCAGTAGAGCAGCCCAGAAAAGGGGTCAGAACGAGGGGTTCATTTCAGTAAAGCAGAATAGGGTCTTTTACTGAACATTGTCTATTTCCGTTAACAGAGTATTGTAGAGAGAATATTTTAGGATTAAAAACATGTAAAAAGAAAAGTAGAATTGAGTACAATGCCAACTTATATTTGGGCCGTGAATATCAATGATGCGAAATGCTTGAAAACAAATAATACAAAAGAAGAGGAATAATGCTACCGCGAATTGAGCAGTACAAAATGTTGGCAGATGAAAGGTATTATTTTATTATTAACTCATCTAACTGCTGCAGAGGGCCATAAAGTAAGTGTAAAGAAATCACGTGTATTGTCAAAATAAAAAGCATTTCTGGTATGCTGGAATAGGAATGATACAGAAAGATGTGAGAGCTATGATAGGCATGGCTTTATATTGTTGAAAGTGAATTGTGACTTTTGTTTTAGCTATGGAAGCGATGGTGAGATTAACGAAGAAGGATGCAGTGGTGATTTAGTAGTGGAATGAAGAATGTCAGAAAGCATTTAATTCGCTAAAAACCATTTTGAGTTCTGCTCTAGTTTTGAGCGCACCAAATGATGGAAGGGTTTTTAGGTTATTAATGCATGAGAGATGAAGGATGCGCGTTATCTGTTTTAACACAGGAACAAGGTGGGAGAAATAGGCCGTGCGGCTATTTTTCTTCTGCGCTGGACCCTGTAGCGCGCACACTACCCCGATGTTTGCGAGCTGTTGCAGCGGCTGCTGCGTCAGTGAATCAAACAGAAGGAATGGTATTGGGGCACACCTTAATTTTGATGGTGCCACATGCCATAGATGTTCTACTCAATAGAACACAAACGCAAAACACCTCACCTCTGCTAGATTGACTAGATATGAAATTGTCTTATTCGCGCCCCACATCCAAATAATGAGGTATAGCGCTTTTGAATTCAGCAGAACTAATGCCCATACCCAGAGAAAACATTTATCGGACTGAATTGCCTCCCCACGATTGTTTAATGGTTACAGAGGAAGAAACGAAGAGGAGAATTGATATAAGTAATACACCCCTAAAAGAATCAGAAGGGGAACTGTTTTAAATTACCTGACGACATATCAATTGCTGCATGCGCTGTCATAACATTAAAAAGTGTTGTGGAGAGTAATAGAATTCCTTATAACTCCGCCCAAGCAGCAGAGATAATTGCCTTAACAAGAGCATGTGAAAGTTCAGAGAACTTAAGTGTAAATATTTATACTGATAGCCAGTATGCCTTTGGCGTAGTCCATAACTTTCGCCGATTATGGGCTGAGAGAGGGTTCTAAACATCGCATGGGGCTAGAATACAACATGACCCTTTGATTGTGCGATTACTGTCTGCACTTACGTGTCCAAAACACGTGGCAATAATGAAATGCGAGGCACATCAAAAAGTGACATGTAATGTGGGTGAAGGAAACGCATATGCAGACATTGAAACAAACTACCACTGATTTAAATACAGAAATGTTGACAATGCGATCGGAGGAAGTGCCCTGCATAATAAATAATAGAATTATGATGGTTAAAGAAATACAGGTGGGGCACTCCCGACGAAATACAGGGATGGGCCAAGGGCTATGCAGAATCGAGTAGTTGGGTGAACAGGATATTGTCAATACAGCACAATATGGGAAAAGGAATAGTCACTGCAGCGGGAAGGGCATTTAGAAAATTAGGTTGGGGTAGGGCATGTGAATGTTAGTATGAGCCAGGACTGGGTCTCTTCCGCTCATTAAAATAAAAAGAAAAGTGGCGAAACAAATGAATGTGTGGTACGCACCTCAGTCAAGGAGAAAGACGAAGGTTAAAGACCTTGTACTCAGCATTTATTGTAATTTGTTAGTAAAAAAAAAACTACGTTTGATTCATCAGCAGGTGCATGAGGCATTACCAATGCAATATGGGCCCAGGACATGCATTAAAGCTAGGTGGCGTGGGCCCTACCAAGTTCTCTTAACCACGCAGACAGCACTACACGTGGATGGACGCAAGGCGCCAAGTAAGTGCCATCGCCATTCGGCTCGTCAACTCATCGAGACAAAGACAAGAAAGAGACAGCAACGGTTCCAGAAACGAAAAATGCCATTGCCAGTCCTGTGCCACGAAATCTGCCTGATCGAAGCACAGAGCCTGATGAGATTGCCATAAGAGCGGAAGGACAAAGAGTGCCTCAACGTTATCCAGAAGATTGCGCATCACTGCTTGCGAACATTGAGCGCATACATCTGTGGCACCCACCATCTCCCGTTGTTCCACAGCCTGCATTGTCGCCTGGGCACTCATCATCATCTGCCATTGTGTCCCAGGCTGATTCAGAGCTTGAAACTGGAAGTGCATCCGCACTATTTTGTTGATCACCCGGTACCAGGAGCAAATCGGTACAACCTGCGGAGCAGAAAGAAGGAGTGATCACATGTTCATCTCTTTGTGAATTTCCTGCCTCTGTTTCCTATTTTCGGATGAAGTGGGAACCGGAGGCCTAGAGGAGGGTGGCTTAAGAGTTGTGCAAGTTAGACAGCTCACGAAACGCAACTCCTCAGTGTTAAGTCCATGTGTCAGGAACCCGAGCGAACAAGCAGGGCGCACGTGGTACAAAGGTCGCTGCTCTGAAACTATAGAGACATGTGCAAAAAGCACGGAGGCTTTGCCAAATGAAAAAGTAATCAAGGCAGATAGCAACTGGCATAAAAGACTGTAGACATTAATTGAACTGTTTCAATGTCCGGAGAACACAGGAGAAAAAAAAAGATATATATGTCCATGACGACCACAGTGGAAGAAGAAGAACGAGAGAAGAATGTCGAAATCAGCGAATGCACCCTCCTGCATCGATACCGATGGAGAGTTAAACGTAGTGCATAAAAAAGCGAAAAAAGGACTTGGTAAAACAAATTGTATGCTGGGTCTAACTATAGTAATGTGCATAATGAGTATAATAGCCCCAGTGTTAACAATATCTGTGTTATGGTATCTAGAGGAAAGGCACCCTCTTGAAGTATTTTTGCCAATTATGAACATTTCGACAACAGAAAGCCCAGTCCATGTGATTTCCTATACCTTGTCCCCAATGGAAGAGAAACATAGGGAAGGATATGGGAACAACACATTGCGGTTAATAATGAATATGACACACTCAAACCTAAGAAAAAATAATTTTTGGGTTTGTCCCATCTGCCGCAGCATGGTGGACAGGGAATAGGATGGTATGTACAGCCCCTGCCCTTAACTTCTGCATGTTATGCTTCTATGAGTGCCCTATATTACGGGAAATGGAACGAAAGTGAAACTGGTCAACTAGATAAAACAAATATTAATGAATTCGAGGAAGTAATTATGAAACCGGTGGGTTGCTCCGTGTTCCAAAGAAACAATTAATTACACCAGCAATAATGCCACAGGATAGATTGTCTGTACCTTATAAAACTTCTGTGATCACGTTCCACATGAACCCACATGGGAATAAGGATGTGGAACCCCCATCATATACAGTGAATTATAACCCTCATTCTGTCCCATTCTGTCTAAAGAAAAAGGGTTCTTTCCAGGTAGGAACATTTACCAGATGCAGGAATATAGCATTCCTTGATAAAGAAGTGGAACCTATATATGTGGGAGATCCTGTGTATTTCATATGTGGAGAAAAAGCATATCCTTGGTTACCTAGGAACTGGGGAGGTACGTGTTATTTGGGATTTCTGTTCCCTGGGGTGTTTCTTTTAAAAACATCAGACATAACCAAATTGACTAGGTCATGACATCACCGTAATATTGAAGACGGGTTGATTGTAGAGGACATAGCAAAATCATTCATACCGTTTTGGGGCCAGGCGATAAACTCTTATAACATAAGACGACTGTCAAGGATATTAGAAGAAACAATAAATTGAACTACTGATATATTATATAATATGACTCTTGAAGAAAAAGGAATTAGATTAATGACACTACAAAATAGAATGGCCCTTGATATAATCTTAGTTGATCGCGGCAGTGTTTGCAAAATTGTGGGATCAGCGTGTTGCGTATTCGTAAGTGATTCCTCCCCCACGATTTTCGAGGCGATAAGAAAATTGCATGTGTTACGCTCGGATCTCCACCCCCTGAAGGAGGCTGGGAAATGAACATAAAATCCTGGTTCTGGGGAGTGTTGCGGTCCTGGGGATGGAAACTGTTTGCAATCTTAGTAGCAATATTGGGAATATTTGTGACATTCTGTTGTTGCATACACTGTCTTCCCATAGTGTGCGCTGCAATCAGTGAAGAATGTGTGTAGATGGTAACACACAAGAATATAATCAGGCCAGACACCCACACAGGTGATGAATCTAGAACGATCAAAGAGTTCAATGGCAATCGACATTGATAATAATAAGGAGGAGACAACAAGCATATATGAGTCAGAATTCGAATCAGATTCCGAATCTGATCTAGGTACTTGGTAGGAGGAGGATGCAATGCATGGATGAGGCGTTTGGCATACGGCCAAGAGGAGGGTTGTCAGTCCAGGAAAACTGGACACCTCTTGAGTGGAAGGAGATGTATGATAATTGGCTGGCCGAAGACCAATCGCCTCATTTAAAGTGTTAAGAATACATGCTCATTAGTTATTACGTAGCTATTGGCCCAGCTAGAGTGCGGCCATTTTAAGATGACTAGAATCGCCATTTTGTTTTCTCTCTGTTCTCTTTAACGTCGCCTCTTTGCCTCATGTAAAACTGCTTTGCTGTAGATATTATTTCGCTTCAATGGTCCAAGGCTACGAAAACATGTTGAAACATTACACTGGAGAGCCAAACAGAAATGCCCGATTCCCTCCCTCATATATCCTTGAAGACAGGGAGCAAGGCATTTAATCAGTACATAAATGCCAGCGAGTCTCTTGAAAGAATAGCAATGTATGAAACTAGCATTTAAAGAGTTGAATTATGTTCTTCTTTGCTGCCCCCCTTCCTAAGCCCAGTGAGGCCCTGGAGAGCGGGCTGACCTCCAGAGCGAGAATCGAAACTTAGAGATTGGGAGGCCTGGTATGCGCCAGTCTCCTACGCACAGCTTGCCTATGAGAAACAGAAATGCTGTGTTCTCGCAAACAAAGAATGATGTCTGTAAAACTGGAGATTGCAACCTGTTACTAAATATGGTGATCTAAGGTGTCATATTTGTCACACTGCTCAATCATCGCCTCTAATTCAAAGGGAAATTAATTGGGGGCGGTATCAAATGTGTCATACTGTGTCATTGCTGATTGTAAGGTGCTCCTTTTGTATATATGTAACTGATGTATGTCGTTTGCTTGCTTGCGTCCCCTGAGGTCTGTTTAGACACGTCGCGGGGCGTGAGACCACTTGGCCAATTGGGACTATTTTGTATTGCAATAAACCCTAGATTTTGGGAAGGGAACCTCGTGTTTGGTGTATCTATTCGTGTGTGGTGACTTTGCCGTGTTTCCACATTCGAGGGTCCCTCAGGGGCCCCTTCATTATGAATATGCTTAATTATTTGCAGAGTGATAACTATTATACATTTTATGAAAATGACCAAAAGAAACCAAGGGGCCATGCTACCTCGCACA
The DNA here is from genome assembly GCF_040938575.1 of Ambystoma mexicanum. NCBI lineage: Eukaryota > Metazoa > Chordata > Amphibia > Caudata > Ambystomatidae > Ambystoma > Ambystoma mexicanum. The sequence goes on from NC_090922.1 coordinate 351,603,734, forward strand.
GAGTCGACGATCAGCTTGTCTAATTCCCTGTGACCCCTTGAAACCACCAATCTATTTCTTATGGTGATGTCTAGTATACATTTGAAGTTATGATACATAACTCAGTTTTGCTAGAAAGTTGGCCAAGAGAACAAAGAACTGTCATAAATGTCAAATAGATAGATGGTGATCCCTCCCCTTGAACCAATGATGCCTGCGGGTGGGGAAAGGGATGGTAGGCTGTCCTATCCCAGAGTAGGAGCAATTCTAGAACACTTCCATAGATTGTAAAATAAATGGTCATTTTAAGCTATATAAAGGGGGACTGTACTAGACACCCACACAAGAATCCAGGGAGACAGTAGAAAGAGGACAGAGGCAGCTGATCCCATCCAAGATTAACTCTGATTGGCTGTCCGCCTGCATTTTAATCCAATTGCGAGCCGGCAGGCTCAAGCCGGCCCACCCTCCAAAGGCACACCTCCTAAGGCACCATATCCTGTCGTGAGCCTGTCAGGAGCCGTCGAGCCTAGGAAGACATCACCTCTCTAATAGCTGAAAACTCTAAACCTTCAGCACAAATGATCATCCTGGGTGATTGTAACCTTGGATACAATGACCCCAATGACTCCCCAGCCTCCTCCTTGGCTTCGCACAACTTAGCATTCAACCTACTCATCAAAAGGGTAGAACCATCGACTGGGTAGCTGCCCTCAATTGCAACATGACTTGCAAAGCCCCCCAACCTCTCGCCTGGACCGACCACCATCTCATCCCATTAGATATTAATATCAACAACCCAGACCCAAAAAAGTGCCCTACTGCACCAGTATGTCTGACCAGGAATAAGCGTAACATCACTGCTGAAGCCTTAATACCTTTGGTCCTCCCCACTCTCAATGCACTTCCGGCCACTGCCGACCTCAACCGATTGGTCAACACCTATAATGATTCCATGACCAGTGCCATTGGTACCATTGCCCCATTGAAATTGCGCAAAGGAAAACTGAGAGCTCACTTGAACTCCTGGTACACCCCTGAACTCAAACTATTGAGAAAAAAGAGAGCTAAATTAGAAGCGCTCTAGAAAGTGGCACCTTCTGCTGAAAATAAAACCAATCTTTCCAATATCTCCTCCTTATACAAATATGAGATAATTTGCACAAAGAAAGAAGCCTACAACGTTTGAATAAATCAGGCAGGGTCCTGCACCAGAGAACTTTTTAATATCCTGAAGGAATTAAAAAACCCTAATCCACCTACAGATACTTGCACAAAAGACATACCCTGGTGCACCAGTATTCAAAATGCCCTTGCCAATAAAATTACAGGGCTCCAAACTAAAATAGAATGTAAACAACAACAACTCACCAGTAGCAAGTCTACCAGCCCTAACACACCACCGCCCATTGACACCAATCTAGGTTTTACATTCAAAAAGGTCACTCCACTAGAAGTACAAAAAATGATAGCCTCTCTTAAACCATCTAACTGCAAAGGGGACAGTTGCCCTGCCCAGATTATAAAAGACGCAGCCAGAGATCTATCCCCCTTCATCACCAAACTAATAAACCTATCCTTCGCCAGCAATTCAGTCCCTAGTAATTTGAAACAATCATGGGTTTTCCCATTGCTAAAAAAACAATCACTAGACCCACCCATACCCACCAATTACAGACCCATCACCAAAATCCTTGTCAGAGTTGCCTACCTGCAAATTCAGGACCACCTTGAGACAATCCAACTGCTAGGAATACATCAATCTGGCTTTAGACCTCAACATGGAACAGAAACTGCCCTTGTTGACCTCAAAAGTCAGATTGATGAAATCAAAGACAAAGGTAACGTCGCCATCCTACTCCTTTTAGACCTGTCAGCAGCCTTCGACTTGGTCGATCACAAAATCCTTTGCAACCACCTATCTTCCGCTGCTCACTTCTCCTCCTCTGCTGTCATGTGGATACAATCCTTCCTGGCTAACAGAACCATGAGGGTTTTGTCACCAGTAGCGGCAGCTGACCCCATCCCTATTACATGTGGTGTCCCACAAGGCTCATGTGTTTCACCCACTTTGCACAATATATTTACAAAGCCACTCTTTGACAAACTGGACCATCTGGGTGTCACCTACACCAATTATGCTGATAACACCCAGATACTCCTTACCCTTTCAGGTAATTACAATGCTGACGTCATCCGGATTAAGAACATCTTTACCATCATTCAGGCATGGATGGCCACACACGGCCTCTGCTTGAATGATGAGAAAACCAAACTTCTCCTTGTCGGCTCACCCAATAACCTTTTGAAACTCAGCCCCAACTACAACAGTATCACCATCGATGGCAATAGTATTCCCATTGTTAAAAGTGTGAAAACCCTCGGCTTTTATCTTGATGCCAACACTAACCTCTCCAAACAACTTAACATGACTGCCTCATCCACTGCCTACACTGGTAAGCTGATCCGGGCCTTCAGACCTTTCTTGTCCCCTAATAGCTGCCTCACGCTGGCCAGGGCTCTTATACAGTCTAAACTGGACTACTGTAACAGCCTATACCTAGGCACAAACCAATCTATCATTAATAAACTACAGGTACTCCAAAATAACGCGCTACGAGCAGCATTAAACATTTGAAGGCGAGACAAAATCTCCATCACTAGAAATTCATGTAAATGGCTCTCCATAAAACAAAAAATTGTCCTAAAAACCATTTGCCTCACATACAAAGCCTTAAACCATCTAGCCCCTCCTTATCTCACCAACAAATTTACCTTGAAATCTGCTGCCAGGATCACTATATCTTTTAACACATTATGCTTAAAAGTGCCCAGATTCTCCTTAACAAGAGCTGGAGGATCCAGTTTCACGGTCCTTGCGTCCCAACTCTGGAATACCTTACCACTTAACATCAAATCTATCGAGTCATTTCAGTCATTTAGGAAACAGGTCATCAGCTGGTTACTGAATAGAACCTAGCATTTACCCTCTTCCTTCTTCTATGTTTGATACTACTGCCTTTACAGTAATTGTGTTTTCTAATTATAAATTGTATAATGTATCATTGTAAACCTATATAATGTACTTTGTAACCTTTTAGCGAAGTGCCCTTTTACCTCTGGGTCTGGAGTGTTATACTAAATAAATAAACAAACAAACAAACAAGCAAACAAACAAACAAACAAACAAGAGAGTGCAGAGACCAGACCCTTGCCTAGCTGATCCCATCCAAGAAAGTGCAGAGAGTTATCCAGAGAGTCCTGGGGTCCAGCCTGGCTATCCAGAATCCAATCCAGATGAGTGCAAAGACCAGACCCCTTGCCTAGCTGTCCAGAGGGTCCTGAGATCCCACTGACTTTCCAGAATCCCACACCAAGGCACTTTGTAAGTAGCAAATAACCCCAGTCCCAAATTGCATACCCCTCTCTTTTGTAACCTCAATCCTATTAAAAATCCCATAGAAAATCCTATTGAAAATCCCATTGAAAGTCAAATTGCCAGTATAATTCATTCAACTTTCCTTAGAAGAATCTGTATTAGCCTGTGTATGTTAGCGTATTTCTTTGAGAAATCTTCCAGTTGTCTGTGTAAAGCCTTAGTATCATTTTGAAATAAATCAATTAATTTCCCACTGAAAATTCACGTTCAATATTGTTGCCATTCGAAACCAACAATTTTGATGAGTGTTTTTACTAATTATAGTCATTAAAGTATAGCCTCAACAGAGTTAGTCTCCTTGTCACTGAAAACCAAATGTGTCTGTGTATTTTGTGCATTCCTACGAATTCCTAATTTGCACCTGTCCCATTGAAAAACCTAACCTGTAGTCCAATTGAGAGCGATTCCCTTTCTGTTACAATCCTATCCTTTACCTGCTTCTGTCGTTGTTTTTAAAACCGATTTCCCATTTTGACAGCTCATCCCTTTTCTTAGCTACCTGTCATCAGAAATCCTGTGCAAAGCGAATTTCCATTTTGATGTGTGTGTTTTTCTTATGCATTTACTTTCTTCGCCAAAATCGATTTTCCTTTCTAGTTTCACGTTGCCCTGGTGTGCTGAGTAGTAGTCTTTAGGCTTCCTTATCTCCTCAAGCGTAGCATCACGACATTCCTTTCTATCTGTCCCACTGCGGTTGTGAGCCGCTGTGCGAGTAATCAAAACAAATCTGATTCTGTCGTTTTGCTCAAAAATCGGATTTTCATTTTCTTTTCTGACTTCCCATCTTGGGTGGTGGGTTGTATTCTAAATTCGATTTTTCTCTCTTTATCCTTACTGCTTGCCTGTGCCTTTCATCCAAAGGGAATTAAGTTTGCTGATATTTGGGGGTGAGTGTAGCAGGGGGAGTGCTTAACTTTGGATGCCATCATATGTTTTAAAACCGTTTTTCCTGTTTTGTCATTAAAGATCCATGTGATTTGTGTTGGGATTTTGAACCTATTGTTCTGTAGGCAGCATTGCATTCGTGTTGCCATAACTTGGTGGCTGTTGCAAAATTGTATTTTGAATATTTTTCCTTTTTCCTTTAAATAATAAATTAATAAATATCTGATTGATACACACTGGCCTGGTTCCTAGTCCATTGTGACACGGGGTGTTTGTAAAAGGTGGGTGCAAAACGGATTTGGGGCCCACTCAAATAAAGAACCTGTGGTTTATTAAAGATAAAACATGTTTTAATTGTGCGCCACATTCATTATCAGGGGAAGAAGTCCCTGGCTGGAGTGTGACGTGCTATAAAACCGTGACAGCAAACCTACAGGGGGTCCTTTACAATGAAATGAGGAACAGAAAAGATAGAAAGTTGCCTAAGGAGTCCTCAAAAGTAGCATATGCACAAGCTGCTATTTACAATACAAAAGTGTGGAAGGTGGAGAAAGGCTTCCTTTAAACAAGTTGGTATGATGCCTGAGGAAGAATGTCAGAGAATTGTGTATGTGTTGGCTTGGCAAAGCAGGCCTTCCAGTAGGCCACATGTTCAAGTGATTATGGCACTGCATGTAGGCCATAGGTTATTTGTGGATAGTGATGTTCTGAGACATGAGTTATGAGTGCTGTGTGTATTTGTGGCACGTAGACGGAGGTGGTCTTACAGTGTGATGTTTTGTGATTGTGCACACACTCATTGCCTCGATTGGACATCAAAGGGTGTTATGTTTGTGCAGACAGGACTTGTCCTCTTTCGTCGCTGAAACTCATCGGGGATTGAGGTTTGTAGTGTGTCCACAACACAGGGTGTGGTTTATGCAACAAAACTTTGCACCACAAGGTTGGAGGTAATCTGTCCCTGTGCCCTTTGCCCCACTAGGGGTATAGGTGGAACCTGTTTGGGGCGCAATCCCTCCTGCACCTCCACAGGTATGCCACAGAATGTTGCGATGTTATGCAGGTCACATTATGCTAGTACGATTTTGAATATCACTTCTGGTGTATATAGCAATACACCACGCGATGAGTCAAGGGAGCAGAACTGTGTCTTGAGCACTTCAAATGTGACTTCACTATGCCGCTAGTGGCAATTTGCAGAGCATTGTGGCACTCACCAGTGCTTGCAGGATTTCAATGGGTGTCAGGAGGAATTAGGTTAAAGAGATAAACATGGTCCCCTCCAAATGGGTAAATGGCACATATTGATTAGCTTGGGTCCCGAGGAAGGTGGATATTTTGCCTGTAGCTGTTTGTGTGTGTGTGTGTGTGTGTGTGGTTGATTGAATGGGTGTGATGGTTGATACTCTCCAAGGGGCCACATGTGCTAAAGGTTCCAGATGCCAGAGTCTGATGTATACGTGGATGGCGCAGGATGTGGCTTTCATGTGTGCATCAGGAAAAATTGCCATTAACATGCATTGTGTGGCCATTTGCATCAGAGATTAACTGCATGTTGTTGGAATGCCAACTGTTTCTCTTCTGGTATATGTGCTCTGTTTCCCTGGTTGTTGCATGTCTATGTGGCCATGCAATTATGCACTTCAATACCTGATGATGCCATTGTGTATTGTGGTTATGCCTGCTAAAATGAACCAATGGGCAAAAAGTGAAGTACAGATAAGATGTTGACATGAAGAGGTATTGCATGTTAGCACATGGTCTGTGATGCCAGGACAGCCTCCCAGTGCAAGACCATGTTCCGGATGGCATATGGGGGAAATCGATATGTGCCATAGACCTCCTCATCGGGCCTCCCAAAAATGGTGGGGTGGATGTTGAAGATCCTGGGCCTCCTCCTCCTTGTGTTTGTACAAGCTCAATTGAGAGCAATGCGTGGTCGGCTGTTCTTGCTGTGTTGCACTATGCTTGCATGGTGCTTTTATACGTTGCGTTACTCCAGATAGACAGTACGCTTCAGGGCCTTCAATCTTTGTACAATGGCGCTATTTGTTTTGTGAATTAGGTTCGTTTTGCACTTTGATAGACATGTTTGGGAGCATGGCCCGTGCCTCACTGCCCACGACCATGTCATAACACCTGTTTGTAAATTAATGAGACTGCATGCATAATCCGCCCCCTTCAGTGCGCTTGCCTTGGCCCTTCTGTGGAGCTTATGTGGCGTTAACCCCATAGAGCGCAATGTGTTTGGGCAGGGAGCAATGCGCGCAGGCACAGCACAAAGTTAATTCTGTGAATGCCAATCAGAATTTTTGCTCCACAGTAAAGTGCACTTCTTTGGCACAAAGTCACAATGTGGCGCAAAACATTTTGTAAATCACACTCTTAGAATATTGTTATAGAACCACTATCTTTAAAAGCATGATCCTGTTTTAAATCTATTCTGACTATTTCTGATAGTTCATTTTTTCCACATCTGTATACAATTATTATCAGTCAATCCAAATCAATGCTCATTTTATTGACCTCAGAAGGATCATAAAACGATACGGGCCTTTTTAGCAATTATTGTTTACCAGCGAGGCAGAAACATACATGGTGTTCTTGTTCGAGAAGACATATATACTTACAGTTTCATGTCGGGAAAATCCTAACGAAAGCACGTTTTTGTGCCATGTGTGCATGAACAGTAATGAGAAGCTTAAGTATGATTTCGTAGCAGAACCGACCACTGGTACTCAAATACTGATGCAAGATTGTGTTGTTCTTGTGACACAGAACATGCAGTGTATTTTTTCAAACACCCATATGGGGTCAGATACATAATGCAAACTACTTTGGCATTATGTTTTTATTTTTACTCAGGGCAATATAAGGGAGATTTTTAATTGTATTTTTGATAACAAAATTAAATGGAAGAGTTAAATTCATAGAATGCTAAAAGCAATGGTGTGGACAAAGGAGTCATGGACAAATGGGCAAAGTTATGTGGGGGACCCCAGGCAGAGCCACAGCTTTGAGCCAGGGAATTAACAGACCCATCTGTGTATGCAGATGGACTGGACCCTTCCCCGCACCCTGGCAATAACAGGCAGGCTACACTGAAAAGTGAGAACACCAATGACTGAAGCCAAGTCTTTTCCAAACAGGTTTATTAGAGGGAGAGAAATAGACTTATTGCCAGAACAGTAGGTTAGGCGCACTGGACATGGATGATTGTCTGCACTGGCATGCGGGCAAGGCGTGGCATTGATGGTAGGAATACTAGCTAGGCACACTCACTGGCATAGGACCCAGGGGCCGGCAGAGTACCCGTGGATGCAGGAGGGTGTAACCCCAAGGGAGAAAGGGAAGGGTTGGAAAGGTAAACATTCAAGTAGGGAGGCAGCAGGGAAAGAGGAGAGAGAAGGACTGGGGAGGGGGGAGGCAGAAGAAAGAAAGGGCAGCTGGGAAGCTGTGAGAGGGACAGAGTTGGGAGCAAGGAGGTAAATAGCCGGTGGGGAGATAGTGCGAGAGGGGAGAGAAGAGGGCTAGTAGAGAGGGTGAGGGGTGAGAGAATGAGGGTAAAAAAGAAAGAGAGCGGGAGAGAGAGAGAGGAAGAAAGACAGAGAGAGGGAAAGCAAAAGGGAGAGAGAGGAAGCGAAAAGGGGAGATCATGGGAGGGCAGAGAAGAGAAGGAGAAAGAAACTAGGGGGTGCAGAGGAAGAGAGGCCAGGAAGCCCAATGGTAGAAAAATAGAGTAGGTTGGGGAAGGATGAGGAGAAAAGGGGAAGAATGGAAAAGGGAAGACAGGGACAGGGTACCGGCTGAAAGGGGCTCCTTGGCTTCTCTGTGCCCACCCCAGCAACCAGGAAAGAGAGCCTAGTCCTCCCTCCGCTTATAAGGCTGTGGCTCCCCCACTCCAGAGACCATGCCCATCCCCCGATGGACATCATAGTTCCCACCGTCCAAGGAGACCGGTGACAGGAAGGGGGTATGGGGCATCACAGGTGGACAAACCTAGACAGGGACAGGTCCTCTCTTCACAGCTATTGCTTCCTGACTCCAGAGCCATCCCCCACCAACCTCCCCATGATGGACACAATAGGAGGACCGGGTTTCTGCCTGTTCCCAGGGCTCAGGGGTGTTTGGTACAGGAGGGGGGCGAGGACATCATAAGGTGCAGGGCAAGTGGGCAAATACAGGCCATGGGAGGGGAGGACATTTCTCTGGAAAGGGCCGACCCTCAAGGCTTCAGATTTTGCACTGGCTATAAAAGCTTGCATCTGTCACTGGGGCTGGGAATACGTTTAGTTCTAGGGAGGGGAGGGTGTCAGGTCTTGGATTCCCTGTGTCTGGGCATGAGCAGGGCTTATACAGTGCAGTCTAACACAGTGCAAGAAGATGAAGAAAACATTTGGGAAAATGAAATGTCATGCAATACACTACAAATTCAACAAGTGACACATATGTGAAACACAGGTAAAGGCTGTCAGGGATCCACACGTGCAGACTGCCATTTCCACAGCCCCCTCTGGTCCTGAAAGGGAACACATCAAGTGGGCTGGGGACCAGAATCACACCTCAATCCGGCCAATCGGTAAACTTCTTGTTTTAGGGAGACTGGATTCCAGGATGTGAGGGGGATATGAGCGATGGTGAAGTGTGGTCGACGGGTCTGGCAATACTTTGATATAAGGCACCAGAGTATTTTGTAGATGACAATTAGTGCAAGGAACCCCCTAACAGGATACAGGAAATATGAAAGTGGTTTTCCACAGAAGGAGCTGAACTAGTCTTTTATTCCATCCAGAAAGTCCTTGGATGTATCCTTGGGGATGGCCCGAAGAGAAGTGGTGTGAGCAGCATGGTCAAAGATTTCATCAGAGCAGTCTGGAACAAATACACACTGCTCTGATCCAATAGGTTCACACACTCCGCCATGTGAAGACAATATCATGTTGTAGTTTGTGAGAGCCAGTTTTATTAACTCCATCTGCTAGGCGGACAATGTTCCCAGCGAGACAGCAGTCTCATTTGCCACCACTTCCAGAATTGATTGCAACTGATATTGAGCTCAACCTACTCTCATGACACCCATCTGGGGTATTAATGTGGTGCCATACAGCTGTGCATCCATCAGAGGAGTGTAGGTGTTCACTATGCAATGGGCTTATTGTAGGTCACAGGCAATTTGGATCTTGCCTGGATATATTTCTTTGGTGACCCTGATAGCCGGCACTATGTGGCCCAGGGTGCAGCTGCTGCTCCAGAGTTCAGGCAGCTGCACCCAGATGGCAGGCACCATGTGGCCCAGGGGGAAGCTGCTGCTCCAGAGTTCAGGCTGCTGCTTGCAGGCCTTGCTGTCATAGATCCGGAAGTGATCTTCAGGTGCCAACCAGGTGTCTGTTGGCTGCCACTCATGCAAGGGTAGCTTTCATATTGGCACGCAATGTAAAGTAGGAGGCAGGACTGTATTGTTAAAAAGTTAGTTGGGGCATTCTCACAGGGAGAGGACGTCCAGATTCCTGGGTCTTCAGAACAGTCCACATACGATCTTGTCATTTTCTTCATAACCATGGGACATTCGTGCAACCAGAGTGCTGTGGACTGGTATTTGGTGGTGGTGCCCACATCTTCTGTCTCTTCTTTGTTTTCCCACTCAAGGCACACAGGGAAGGTGGCCTGGTACCACACATTTAGAGCCACATTTATTCCAGGTGTACACTGGGCTTCTCAGGATGGTAGAGGAATGCATTGGAGACACTGGCAGGTATGGTCAGGAGCGGGAAATCTGTGCCCTGATGGGGAGACATATGTGCACAGACCTAGCAGTTGGTTTGATTGAGTTTGTGGGCAGTCAAATGGCAGATCTTGAGGAAAGAGTTTTCTTGGTATTCTCTTAACGCATGAGGGAGGAGCAGAGGGAGCAGAACAAGCATGATTAACTGGCTGATGGCAGACATTGCTAATTGGCTTTGGGGACCCACGGGGAGCAAGAACACCCAGTAGGAGCAGAGCATGTGCAGATGAGTCATAGTCTCTTGGTCCCCCAAGTCCTTTGGGGAGCAGATGAAAAGTTCTCTAGATCCAGGAGAATGTAGAGATATTACAAGAAAGCAAGCTAGAAAGAAATCAAAAACTGGTACATAAAGACGGGACAATGGCATAGTGCAATAATGAGAGATGAGAGGCAAGGCTGGTATTCTGGAACAGAAAATGTAAAAATAAAATACACTGGGCCTCATTACGACCCTGGCGGAAAGTGACTGACCGGACCGCAACAGCGTAAATAGCGTTTCCGCCATTGCACGAAGGAGCAAAGTGCGGCCAATCACGACCCATCGGGCACGAGCATTACGCCATGGCGGAATCCGAAAGGCTGCGATGGCGGAAATGACCCCAAAACGGCCCTTACCGCCGCCGTACGCTGCACCAGGTGCAATACCGCCACCCATCTTAGCGGTCACCGTAATGAGCGGTCACCGTAACGAGCGTGCACCGCAAATTACGGCCACCGTAAATATACGGAAACGGAAGTAAAAGCATGTGGCCGGAACGGGAAACAGCACGCCGCACAACTATAAAATCCGAATCCCAACACAACCATAAAAAATCCGACCCTGACACACATCCCAACCCGTTAGCAACCCCAGTTAAAAAAATAAACATGGGAAAGGTAGCCAAGAAAGCGTGTGACCGCAAGCGGCAGGTACACTTCTCCCGAGAGGAACTGACCGTGCTCACCGAGACCCTCCAGGAAAATTCCGCCGTCGTCTTCTCCAGTCAAATGACCAGGACGGCCCTTGCCAACAAGAAGGCCATATGGGCCCTGGTGGCACAGCGCGTAAGTGCGGTGGGGACAACACCCCGCACGCCACAGCAATGTCGCAAGCGGTGGGACGACCTGCGGATCCGCGTACGCAGCATACTTTCTGCGAACAGGAACATCGCCACAGCTACCGGGGGGGTTCAGAGTCGCCCATCAAGTTGACCCCCTGGGAGGAAATCTGCGCCTCCACCATAGGAATGGAGAGCATAGAGGGAGTCGGAGGGATGGAGAAAGGAGTGCCGACATCCGGAGAATCAGGTAGGTTGGCCAAGAGAAACAATGCGAAATCCACAAACCACGAACATGTGCAGTACCATGTGACCCCATAGTGCAATACATACTTTGCCCTGACAGCGCCCTCTAAAAGTCAGAATGAACAAACAAATCAATCAAGAAGCCATAAACAACCCCTACATGTGCAGCATGCACCCCCTAACTGCATGCAGCCAAATGAATGCATCCTCAATCCACACGAAAATGAGACCACCTCCAAGGCCCAGTCCCAAATCAGCCTCATGTACCACCCCAATGCATTTGATACGTTGCCATTCCAAATCCGACAGACCCATAACTAACGCTCGCCCCTCTTTACTCCACCACAGGGTCCGATACCAACGACGAGCTGCAGGACACCCCTACCAGCACGCCTGCAAAGAGGGCCAGGACCAACGTCCCAAGAGCCTCCACCTCAGGTGCAAGGATCAAGACACGGCAGCAGCAGGAATCAAGTGGCAGCACACTGGAGGGGACTGCAACAGGCACCCCAGCAGCCAGCAAGTCCACAACCCCAGCACCACAGGTCCCCCCAAAGAACGTATCTGATGGCACTGCCTCTGGTGGTAGCAGCACCATAGGTGACACAGCTGTCATGCCAGCATGCTCCGACACGGAAAACAGTGCTGGCGACGTAGGTACCATCCATGACCTTTCCCAATCCCCCTGCATGTTCCATCCCCTACACCATGACGAAACCACGCAGGGGCACCCTGAAGACGACGACTGGCCAACCCCCACAAGTCCTGTGCCAAGGCAACATGTGTTGAGCAGCCCCCCTGTCACACCACCGCAAATGTCCATGGCCCAGCAGAGGCAACAGTCCCTCGACCTGCTGATCGAGCAACAGCAGGAAGCGTCCACGCTACTCAAGGACCATGCAAATGAATGCGGGGGTTCCAGGGCAGCCATGGAAACATCCACCGAGACACTCAGGGCACAAATAGAGAAAAGTAGTGAGAGCCTCAGGGGAGAAATGGAGAGAAGCACCGAGAGCCTGAGAGCACAAATGGAGAAAAGCACCGAGAGCCTGAGGGGGGAACTGCATGCGACGTCCAAAGACGTTTGTGCTGAACTTGCTGCTGTGCGCCGTGTGCTCTCGGAGCTCTCACAAACCCTCAGAGACATGCATGGACGCGAGCAGGCAGAGACATCATCCGTGGCAAGTTCCGTCCAGGGCAGCCCCCAACGCAGATCTGGCAGGAACCTGCGCTCCACGGGCAGGGGTGCCCCTGATACCCGTAGAGGGGGCTTGCAATAGCGTCTACCCACGGACAGCATGCATATTTGGACACTGGTGTTGGGGGGGGAGGTAGTAGGGTGGAGGGGGTGTGTTGGGCTTCACTGGGTGGCGGGTCCATAGGGTGTATAAATCAAATCACATTAACAATACAGCACCTCATTATCATCCAATGACATGTGTGGACATTGATATTTGCGTACGAGGCCTTCATAGGCGTACAGTCCACAATGTGCCTGTACTACACACACACAGTGCCACAGGTCCCCTTTCCGTGTAATAGGCACCATGCGTGGTTGCTAGAAGCATGCATCTATGATGCTCTGTCGGATTGCACGTACATCCTGTGCCTCATGGACTCCTTGAGGTGCCTCCACATCCCCACCCTCATCATCATCATCATCTTCAGGTGCATGCAGTACAGCGTCAGGGGGCATGGGCACATTCCTACGTATGCACATGTTGTGCAGCATGACACATGCCATGACCATCTTAGAAACCTTCTCATGGCTGTACATGAGTGCCCCGCCAGACCTGCTGAGGCTGCGGAAACGAGCCTTCAGTAGGCCGAATGCCTGTTCAATGACCACACGGGTACGTGAGTGGGCATGGTTGTAGTCCTCCTCATGCTCGTTCTGTGGGTTCCGGATTGGTGTAAGGAGCCATCTCTTCAGTGGATACCCGGCATCACCTGTATGAGACGAATAAAGGGTGTCAGTGGAATGATAGTGCTAAGTAGCCCCCCCCCCCCCCCCGCAAGGTCATTGACGCATCAAATGGGCCACGATGTCATGCATGGAATGAGACTCACCGAGTAGCCAGGATCTGTGCCCTGCGTGTCGCTCCATGTAGCGTGGTATTCTTGTGTTCCTCAGGACCATAGAATCATGGGTAGATCCTGGAAATCTGGCACAACAATGCGTAAATATCTTGTTGGAGTCACACACCATTTGCACATTGATTGAATGAAATTGTTTCCGGTTGCGGTACTGGACCTCCATGGCATGTGGGACAACCAATTCAACATGGGTGCAGTCGATGGCACCAATGCAACCCGGGATGCCGCCAAGTGCATGGAATCCCACTTTAGCGTTGGTAATCTCCTGGTACGTGCGTGGTAGTGTGATGTGGTCGTCGGCGTGCTTCAGGAGGGCATCGTGCACTTGGAAGAGTGTCCGTGAGAACAGTGGCTGTGAAATGCCATGCAACTGTCCCACTGTGTGCTGGTAGGTGCCTGTGGCCAGGAAGTGGAGTGCAGACACCACCTTCAGTAGGGGTGGGATGGCGGTTGGGCTATCTATCATGCTCACGAGGTCAGCATGTGTCATGTCCACAATGGCGATTATGGTGTCCCGGTCCAAACGGTAGAGGGTGTGGATCTGCTCAGCAGTGAGGTTGAACGGATCGGCTCGGAGGCGTGGGATTGCGGGCCGCCTGCGTGGTGGTAGTGGCAGTGCTTGTGGGCCTTGCTGACCCTGCCTTGCCCTCCTCCTCCTCCTTCTCCTCCGTCTCCCCTGTGCGCCCGGTTGTTGTACCTGTTGTTGTTCGTCGTCTTCTTGTAGTTGTAGCACTTGCAGTGCTATCTGGTACCCCAGGCCCAACATCGCTAGTCCTGCCGGTAGCATTTTGGAGTGGGAGTGGTTGTGGGAGGGGTTTGGGTCTGCAATATATGTGCTGTCGGCCTGTATGGCCTCCACCTGTGCTGATTGAATGAATCTGTGGCAGATGCAATCCCTTCTGGCCGAGCACGTCCCGCACGTAAGGCTGCATTTGGCCGCATGGCATCTTGGGATTTGAATCATGTATCAAATCCCGATGGCAGTGTGATGTACTTTGACTGATTTTCATGCTATGCTCCCATTGTTACACATGCTATGATTGCAGCCGCTTACATACCTGTGAAGAGTCAGTGGTATGTAGGGCTCGATCGATGGCCGACCCTCATGCAGCACAGTAACGTACTTCACCGACGGGCGTGGCGTCCCATTTGTGATTGCAGCCAGTTAGCATCATGACACACAGCCGCACTACATTGATGTAATTGTGAATGCAAGCGTTCACAGAAGCCTTTTCGACGTAATGTTGCAAGTGAGGAATTCGAAGGCCAGCATTTTGGGTTTTGAAGTAGCGGCGAGGATACGCCCACAGGTCTGGCTGGAAATGTAACGTTCTATTGTAGAATGTCCTTGGGACATGGCCCATAACGAGCAGGCAATGAATGATATGAATTGAATGGGATGCGCAACAGCGTAGTGGACGATAAGGCAGGACGTTCCCAAATCCATCTTGCTTCACAACACTACAGATCCGGCCAGGGGCACAGTGGTTTTTGCGGACTGCATTACGCACAGACGCGATGGAAGTTTCACATATTATGTGAGTGAATATTCATGCGTTTTCATTGCGGGATGAGGGAATGATGTGTGGATGCATGGACTGATGATTCCGTTTAGGGTCTGCCATGTACATGGGTTTTTTGATTCACTCCCCTTCCCCTGCGTTATGTGATGCAAGGCTGCCATAGTGGGACATACGTCTATCTGCCCTTGTCGGATCCTCCCTGTCTCGACGCGCCTTCATACACTTGTGTCTAGGCACGTTACTAATCCCATGTCATGGGTTCTATCTTGACGGACGCATGCACAGTAACCGACGTTGACAATGGTGTATTTAGCTCGATTGGTTTCGTTATGATTCGATACTGATTTAGGGGTGTGTATATTCCTTTGGAGTGGGCTAGCATGCATATGGGTGTGGATTTGGTGTGTTGAATGAAGATTGTAATGCATCATGAGTCCCGTAATGCAATCGGTTAATTTGTGTTTCTTTTGGGTGACAGGTATCTCCTGCCCTATTGCAGATGCCATCTCTACGCCACTCCTCCAGATGGTTTTTACTCTCGACTCCTGCAGCTTCGGGTGAATCAGTGGAGCACCATTTCGATCTTATGGGACGATCGCCAATGGGCCACATGCCCTTACGCTGTACTGGTGGCTAGGTGCAACATTTCGGCCTTTCAGCTCGACTAGTGCCTGCCTCATGGGACGGACCTGCGGTTCTTGCCGCTTCCATGTTGCCTATTGGAACGTTGATGTAGGCCCTGTGTGCCATGATGGTACAGGGCGTCACACAAGTGGAAGCCGGTCAATTATTGCAGATGCAGCCCTCGGTGATGATGGTTGTTTTGGTGGTATTTTGCAAATTGCTGTGGGGCCTTTGTCATTTGGATGTGCATTTAAATTGTATTCCGATATTTGTCGTGTTGCGTTGTTCTTTGCAGGTGATGTGGCGATTTTCGCTTTGTGGCGGTATGTATTGCGTGATGATCTGCATTGTGTTCCGCCTTCTGAGTTGAGTTGTGTGGTACAGTACTGGCCGCGTTTGCCTACGTAGCACAGTATGGTCACGGATAGGGGCTGCCATTGTGACTGTTTACATGATGTGCTGTTCAGGGGCGGGGGATTGGCTTTTGGCCGACTGGTGCCTGTCAGCCAGGTCGATTGGTGGAATGATGGGTTGTTCAGAATGTGGCTGGTCACAGGTGACTGTGTTTGCGTGCGTTTGTTGGAGGGGGACTGGGGTCATGTCCATTGGAATAGCTTCTGTATTGATGCCATCTGTGCCCTGCAGCTCCCATCGGCCCCTCTTGGGATGAGCCTGGCTGCTCAGTCACTCTGCCGACTTGTGTGGTACATGCTTCTGCTGATGGTTGGTTTGTTTACTGGCATGAGTACAGGGCTGGTGCAATCCCCCTCAGGATGCTGTTTTGGATGTTGCCTTGCGCTGGTGGCAAGCGATGGGGGACTACTGTTGTTTTGTGTCATGTGTTCTTGATTTTCATTTTGATGTATTGTACCTTCACATGCCTGTGCTGCGTCAGTACGGCTATGGTGACATGCCGTACATGGATGCCCACTCACGGGGCGCTTTGAGCCCCTGCATGCTTTTCTACGTTGGCATGCATGGGTGAATTGTGGATTTCACTGGTTGCATAGTGTGAGTACATTGCGCCTGCCAGGAGTTGTGCAATGAGGCCAGGGAGTGGAGTACAGGCACTCAGTGGGCCATTTACGGTTGGTTCGCGTTGCCGTATTTCTCGCCATGGCGGAATGGTACTTTACGACGTGCTTGATGGCGTTCAGTACATGTCCGCTAGGGTCAGAATTCGCGTACCGTTGCGCCATGGCGGTGATTCCGGTTTTGCAAGGCGCGCGTGCGCGTACTTGGTGCAGTTAGCGTTGCCGTTCACTGCGGTGTCGCTAATGGCATCGTACTTTACGGTGACGGGTCATGATCGCAACGAGCGGTGTTCGATGGCGGTATTGCATTTCCGCCATCATTTTTCCATTTCCGCAAGGGTCGTAATGAGGCCCACTGAAGCAAAGTGAGCTTGGTAAACTGTAGCTGTATGATGGTCACGCTAAGATACTAGGAGACATTCAAAAGCGGAACTGCTAACCCCCAAACACAGGTTGAATTCGAAACATATAATATTCCAAATATTGCAGTTCACATATTTCAAAATTCAAAAATGTTGAAATTCTAAAATTATAGCTTTCAAAGGTCAAGCTTCAAAAACCAACTAAATCCAAAAACCAAAATTCAAAAAATTAAACCCTTCCATAAAATCAATATTCATGATTCAAAACAAATATTCATCAACAAATTCACAAATCATAATTAAAAACATTAAAACTCAAAAATATCAAAATTCTAAAATTGCAATTAAAAACATCTACATTTGAAAATAAATTACAATTGAAAAATGCCAAAATAAACATTTTAAAAAGCCCAGTTCAAAATTCAAAATTGTGCAAAATGTCAAAACTACAAAATGTTCAGACTCAATATACCAATGTCCAACACAGATCACAGATCAAGACACCAGCATCCAAAAATCTCTAAAATCTCACAGTTCAGAGACTGCTGTCTTCCAAACACAGTTCCCATGCCAGCAGGGTTTCTAAGTATTGTTGTGGCAGATTTTGGGAGAAAAAATAGAGTCCATGCTCTGGGGTAAAGTGCCCTTGGTCTCCCTCCTGCACTAAATGTAATCTTTGCTGGCCTGGCACAGGTTGTTGCCCACTGACCTGGCGGTAGATCTGTCTCATGAGTGAAGTAAGGTGGTTGAAATATGTTAGAGTTGAAACATCAGTCAGTACCAAAGGCAACCTGTTCACAGAGGGAGGAGCTGCAGCCGGCAGGGGCATTGGTCTTGTCATCAGGATATCAAATGGAGAGAGTCCAGCAAAGAAGCTGGGCATACCTCTTGGTACATGAGAGAACACACCTGGCCAGCTTAGTTCTGCCTGTGCTCACACTTTTGTCAGCTTGTAGCTCCCCATCCTTCCTTTCTGTTTTTCTTGAGCTTTGTGGTCTATTTCGTCCCTAGGGTAGTCTGCAGTGTGTGTACCAAAGTTGTCAGTTCTGCTACAGGATCTTGTGCTGGGAAATTGGGGAGAAGGAATCAGGGAGAGAGAACTTGCAACAGTGGGCAGACAAGAGGGTAGGGCAGCAGTGAAAGGGTCAAGTGAGGAGCTGTAGCAGGTCAGAGGATGCAGTGCACCACTATGATCTTGAAGCAGTACCCCTGAAGCTATTCCTTTCCTATCATGACAGCCTGTGTCAGCCCAGTCAGATACTGGCGCATCTAGGAACTCCCCCAACCTCAGTGAGCTGAAGGTGGCTCCTTTGTCCACCTGCATCTTGGCATGCTTGTTAACAACCTGGGTTGTCATGTACAGGCCACTGGATGGAAAGGGGATGGTTAGGGGGAGGAGTTGGGGTGCTGTGGATTCTTCATCTGGGTCGATTTCCTGTCAGCCTTGATGGAACTCGCAGGGACTCTGGTCTGGCTGCTGGGGCCAGGGTTGCAAGGCAGTGCCAGAAGAGGCACCCTGGCTGTTCTTACTACTGTCTGGGGGATGAAAGGCATTGGCCTGGATTCCGGCCTGGGGTTGTCCAGGCTCAGGTGCTGGGCCAGAAACAGCATTGTGTTCCGGGGGTCTAGGATGGGTGGGGAGCTGAGAGGAACTAGGTGTGTATGATACAGGTAGCTGTGACTGACCCTGAGTAGACAGGGCTGTGGCCTGATTCTGCTCATGCTGAATCAGCGGAGGATAGTTGTACTTCCAGTGTCCCGATTCCTTACAATAGGTGCACTGGTCCTGTTACACACAGTGACCTAACTGAGATGAGCACCGGGCTGGGGGTGCATGATGTCCTGGGACAGGCTGAGGCATGTACTGAGAATTCTCATAGCCCCTGTACTGAGGGTTCAGAGGGGGCACCTGGGAGTGGTGAATTGTGTCTCCTCTCCCTCTTCCTTCCCTGATAAATCCATGCTTCCCTTGAGAAGTCCTATAGTGGCCCCCATAGGGTGCCAATGTTCCATCTGGAAGGCAGTCTCATCCCGGTCAGACAGTACATGGGCTGATGCAGCGGGGGCATATGCCCAAGGGGCATGGACTGGGAAGAAAGCAGAATAGCTAGCGCAGAAAAATCGAGGACATCCTCTGGAGTGAAAGGTGTGAATGAGTGGACCAAAGTCTTTACCAAGCAGGTTTATTACAGGCAGAGAAGTAGTCTTATTGCCAGCAGAGTATGTTAGGCACACTGGACGGGGAAGATTGTCTGCACTGGGCAGCAGGCATAAAACGGGGCATTGATGCAGACATACTAACTAGGCACACCCATTGGCTTGGGTTCCTGGGAAGTAACTGCAGAAGCAGGGGGGAGATGGTTACCTTAAGAGTGGAAGGGAAGTGTAGGGGAGGGAAAAGTTTGATTGGGGAGGCTTCTGGGAAGGAGGAGAGAGGGAGAAAGAGACTGGGGAGAGAGAAGAAAGAATGGGCAGCTGGGGAGGGGTGAGAGGAAGAGAGTGGGGCGAGGGCTGAGAGAATGGGGTAAGAAAGAAGGAGAGAGGGAGAGAAAGAAGGAGAAAGAGACATAGAGAGGGAAAGAGAAAGAGAATGGAAGTGAGGAAAAAGGAAAGAGAGGAAAAGAGACAGGGAGAGCGGGGAGAGAAGGAGAAAGAAGCAGGAGGAAGCAGAGGCAGAGAGGCCAGGAGGCCCACTGGTGGAAAAATAGAGCAGGTTGTGGGAGAAGGAGGAGAAAAGGGGAAGAATGAAGAAGGTAAGACAGGTACAGGGTACCTGCTGAAAGGTCCTCCACAGCTTATCTAACCCCAACCCCCACATCCACCATCCCAATGCAGGCAACCAAGAAAGAGGGCCAGGTTCTCCCTCCACCTGCTTATAAGGCTGTGGCTCCCCCACTCCAGAGTCTGTCCCCACCCATCCCCCGATGGACACCATAGTTCCCAGGGTCCAAGGAGGAAGGTGGCAGGAAGTGGGGTAGGACATCATAGGTGGGCAAACATAATCAGAAACAGGTCCTCTCTCCAAAGCTGGGGCTTCCCCACTCTAGAGCCTGCTCCAGAGCCACCCCCCATGATAGACACTCTAGGTGGACCAGTTTCTGCCTGTTCCCAGGGCTCAAGGAAGATGATGCAGGAAGGGTTCGAGGACATCACAGGGTGCAAGACAAGTAGGGAAACACAGGTCTGGGGAAGGGATGATGTTTAACAGGAAAAGGCCAGTCTGCAGATTTTACACTGGATATAAAAGCTTTCAGCTATCGCAGCTGTCACTTGGGCTGGGAAAACATTTAGTTCTCAGGGGGCTGGCCAGGCCTTGGATTCCCAGTGGCTGGGCAGGAGCAGGGCTTATACAGTGCAAGATGAAATATATAGTTGGGAAAGTGAAAAGTCATGCAATACATTGAAAATGCAACAAGTGACATATAGGTGAAACGCAGGTTCACACATTTGAACTGCTGTGGCAAATTAGTTAATTATGGGACCATGCTTTCGGGCTATGATTCTGCTATGATTGTGTATTGTGTGGTACGAGGTATTCAATATGTCTATAGAGTTTTTATCATTTGTATTACACTTGTTATTATTGATGATTGTCAATGTAATGTTTATTTTCGTTACTATATGCTTTTATGATGTTTGCCTTTGGAAAAAAAAGTATATTTTACTTATGCAATCGGGCATTAAATGTTTGTGCCAGTGATGATCATAAAGACAATAAATGTAAGTTTCATGGGATTGTATAGCACACCTCTACCAGTTGAACTACCTAGAGGCGCTGACTCACATGGTAGCAAGGAATTTTAATACACTTGGACATTATGTTTCACTATTGCACTTTATGACACTTGTGTCCATGGAAACGAGTTCTGTGATGTTTTTTGTTTAGTTTATAATGCTTTTCTTTGTTTATATTGTATGCTTATATTTTGCTTCATACTATTGCTTTAACTCTATTACGTATAGTAATTGGAGGGACAGCCCTAGAACGGGGAGGACAATGGGCTAGAACATAAGTATAAACAGGGGGATGTCTAACCCTCAAATTTCAATATGCACACTTATTATATGCACAAATAATGTTACCTTTGTGATAACCCAGTTGGGTTGAATACTCATAGCCCCACTGAGATGCTGAACTGGGAAAATACACTTTAAGCAGTTAAGTTGCAATAGCTTTTTTGTATTTGGCTATTGGTTCACATTCAGATATGTATGTTGCAATTGTCAATCAGGCTATATTTTGTATAAACCGTTATTGACATATAGCTGTTGGACAATACAGAAAAACATACAAATATAATTACATTGAGTTCAGTATAAGCAATTATTGACATATGGCTGTAAATCAATTCAGCAGTAGTAAGATATCCAACAAACAAATAGGATTTATTGTGATCCAATGGCAGACATTTAGTGGTTTGTTTCACATACAGTAAACGTATAGAGAAAAAATCAACACCAGTGTCACATTTTATACAAGTGCATTGTATCAACAGTGCAAAATAATTTGGCTAAATAAAAGGGCTACACAAGTGTGTTGTCCAAAGGCTTGTAGGGAGGTTTCTCCCTGCCTGGCTGAAGGATAACCTAAAGGTAGGTCGACGTCTGGATCTAAGGTTAGATGTTACACAAAAAATGTAATTGATAAATGGTAAATTACTACAAGTAAAAGGTAGTACCAGGTTTGATTCATGGGTTAGAATTTAATCCAAGTATTGATGGCTCTACCATGGATAGACTTGACAGAGTGATTTGGAAAGGGACTTTATTGTTACCACAATGTGTGCCAGCTGCCGCCATAAGACATCAATAGGGGTTGATCTCCCTAAATGCAATGGTAGTTTGGAGAGTGATTGAGTTGTTCTTAAAGATGTTGAATCAGTTATGAGCCTCATTGTTTGTAGATATCTGTGATATATAGAGGAGTGGGACATCAAAGCCATTAACAGAATGGGCAATGAGATGTGAAAAGATTCGAGAGACCTTAAACATAAATATAGCTCTCAGGCTGGATAACACAGATAAGTTAAAACAGAAATGATAGCTTGAAGATTGGGGGAGAACAATAAGTATGCTAAAGACTTATAAACCTTTTACAAGCTGTATTAGAGTGTGTGTAAGGTCAGGTATCTTAGTAAATGATTTTATTCAATGTCCGTGTCTATTAATTATACAACAGTGCTTAAGATTTAGACTAAATCTGGATCCGACTAGACGCATTTTGGATACAAGATCTGGGAATCCCAATATGATCATGACATGTTGATATTGTGAAAGTGAAAATGAAGAGGAATCCTTAAAACGTCTAGCATTATGTTTCCCAAAATGATCAGGTTTACGATTTAAATATTTTACCTACTTTGTAAATTATGTAAATAAGGTTTGCACTGGTGCCCTCTGGAACCGTATGTTGGCGGGTCATCAACCCGCACTGATTGTGGCATTAATCAGATTTGTAGATGCAATTTTAGGAATTAAGCGCAAATCCTATTGACGGGTATTATATTAGGATATTAATTCTTGTTTTAGAATAAATTGGACATATGTACTATTTGAATATTGTGAAAGGTTTGTGATACACCAAACACAATAAAAGTAATTGATACAGCTTTCAAGAAAGCTAAACATTGACAAAGGAAGGAATTATTGATACCTAAAATTAAACAACAGGGCAATTGGTACAACAATCTTTGTATTTGCAAGGGATCTACTTTTTTTAAATTCAGAAACTACATTTTCATCATGGAGTGAGTGAAATACACTCACTTGATAATGTCCATTATTACTGAAGAGTTACTTTGTCCAACTTGGATTGTCCAGAACATCAGCAGTGCATTGCCCCTTATTGACCAGCTGCCATGATGGCACAGGGAAGAGAGTTGCCAATCACAAGAACACTGTAGATGGTAAAAACAAATTCTGTCACACTCAGCATGAGGTTTAATGATGAAACCCAGAAGGAAAATGTGATTTCTTTATCCAAAATAGAACTCTAGACACTCCCCGATGAGATCACCAAAATCCCAGTTCTCACTGACCCAACCATATAGCACCAAAGTAAGTCAACACCACCTTGGAATGATACACTCTGCCTGAAATCCACCACAAACCCATATGAAAACACCAGTTGCCCTGCTAAGAGGATCCTGGACTGTCCTTGTGGGTGGTACGAGACTAAAATGCAATCAATATTGCTTCTCTGGTAATGCATGGTGAGCTAAAGTGTAATTGTAAACATTCCTGGGTTGACACCATCTATAGAAGAGGTTGATCCACCTTGCTAATCGTCAGTAGGGTTGCTGTAATATAATTTTACAAATGTTAAAATGCTTAGAGTTTCACAATATCTTAGCAGGGGCAATCGAGATGGGGTCTCCTTGCTCTCTGTTCCTAAAGAGACCCTTCACCTCACTATTGACACTCAACAAGGCAGAACCACATTGGATAGGGGCAGGATGACATTGTGATGAAACTCAGGATGTCATCACTCCTTTCCTGGAAGTAGCCTCTCCTCATTTGCCCATGGGACAGCAGTCACTACCTGATCCTGATCCTGAGGGTGGCTATGCAAGGGAGGACCACATGAGGGAAGGCGACCCTCAGGAGGATGGACAGGCATCATCAGATGAGACATAATTTCCCCCCTTTCCTTTGAGGGATACCCCATCCATTCTCCAAGCCTTAATGGCACATTGTGAGAATCCCATTCAACATCCTGTAAAAACTGCTGTTAGAATGTATGAACATTTTACATCTAGAAAAAAAACATGTACTGAGACTAGAAAGAGGACTGCCATGGGAATGAGTGTGAACCATAATGTGTAGTCTAGTGTTAGGAAGAGCGTGATTGGTCCAAGATACTTTCCAGTCTGGCGGCAGGAGTTTAAATCAGCTCCGACCGAAAGATGGGGAGACCTTGCTTTTCCAAGCATCAGTTTGGAGACCAATGCCAGACGCAGGGTGCAGTGCAGAGCAGACAGTGTCCTAAATGGGGAACCAACCCCTAAGGCGGGTGAGTGGTGTCACTGAGAGAGGGAGCCGACCCAAGCACTCATGGCTGGTCGGGGAGACCAGCAGGCAGGCGGGACCATGTCTGCAGAGCACTTCCGGCGAGAGAAGTGCAGAGGTGAGCACCGGACCGACCACGTAGGGAAGCGCTGCCAGTAGACCGTTAACTCACCGGAAGAAGAAGAAGGAAGTTGCAGCGGGAACTGGAAGCCAGGATTGGCTTTGTTCCAATGCGAGGAGTGAGAACGCTCTGTGCCGCTGACTGGAAAAAAACACTTGAGTCCAGTAGATACCAAGGCGAGTATCTGAATGTGTATGATTGGCGTGAGAGAACACATATGTTGTTGGTTAACCCAGGGGGGAGAAGGGGATGCTGAAATTGAGGCAAAGAGACTTTGAAAGAGTGAATTGGTTATCAAGAGTGAGGAAGAGAGTACTCCTCATTGGAATCAGTGTCATCTTCATCGGCACAGTACTTTGCCATAGAGTAACTTGAAGAAGACCCATGCCCCCTTGTAATGGATAAGAAAGACAGATTGCAGGATAAAAGCCTGGCAGGAGAATATTCCAGGCAAAGTGCAGAACTGGGATTCACACCCATAAAGAATTGTATAAGCGGACCTGGCAGGGGTCTGGGACCTGCACCCAAACTGTGTAAAGGAACTGTACAAGAGAACCTGGCATGGGAGTATAGAAGGTGTTTTGCGACACGCACCCACGTTGCCTTATCTTGAAAAAGGAATTCTAAAGAAGACACAATGTCCTTAGGATTTTAGTGGTATTGGATATGGAAAAAGGCCTGGGGAAGTGAGTCATTTCCACTGTAGTGAATTGCAACACAAGGGGGGGGAGTTATCCTCTTGGAACTTGGTTATTCTTTGAACTTTTGTTTTTGTGGAGAGAATCCTGGGGAAGGGAGTCATTCCCTCTGGTACTGTGAACATTATCCATTTGGAACCTATTTTGGATTTATAAATTTTGTTGAATTTGAACATTTGCGCACTTTCTAAGCCAAATACAATACCTGTAATACTTTAGAGTTAGTTTTAGAATGCGAGGGCTAGGATAGGATTTTGGACACAGGACATTTTTGCTTTGGACATCTTGACACTTGGCAGACCCTTATTTTTGGTTGAGGTAGAGAAATACCTCCTAGATTAGGGACAGTGAGGTATGTTACAACCCCTTTATTATTTAATAAAGTCTAGAACCAATACCATGAGTCCTCTGTCTCCGCCTCTCATTCCTCGTACCTCACAATATGCAAATGCATATTTCTCCTCTAATAAGATCTGCTGAACTAAAAAGTAACTATATACCTTCCTGAGTGGGCACCATCACATCAGGCAGATATTTTGGCATTGTTTGTTCTTAGCATAGGGGTTTTCACATTTTATTGGCTAGTGTCTCTCTTTATCACCTAACCTGTCCCATTTTCCAATTTCTTGTGTTATAGAAAGTGCATTCCAAATGACAAAATAAGTGGTACTGTGTTACTGTGGGCAGCACATGAGACTTCCTTGTTCGCTCAATGCCCACTACAGGAGCAACAAATAACCCCAGGTGCTGACAGTAAATAGGTCTGGGACAAATATTGTCCTACAGTCTAGCAATGGGAAAAACACATTCCTACAGTGTTAAATCCTGCATGGACCAAAAATGCCCTTGCACAAAAATAAAATAACTGAACTATATGGTATGGTAAATAAAGCATAAATTAAGAATAGCTTGAGCTAGCCTATAATGACTGGCACTTCAAAGCTGGGATGGATCAACAAACAACAAATGGCTTATTAGTGTGCTTCTATTAAAAGGGCCCAGTAACATAACTCTGTGGGCATAATTTGTAATTTATGGTTTATGATTTTGAGTTGTAAAGTATGACAATCCTCCTAATACTGCCATCTTGGTGCTGACTACTGAGTACAACTGTGGGATTGTAAAGTAAATAATGAGAAAAAACAGGCATGGCCTGGATAACCCTGAATAACCCTGGTAGTATCAACAGCTTTTGAATGTCCAGAGATCAGGATTAGATTATTTCTTTTTTTTTTATTGTGATATGGTTTAATAAAAAAAAAACTTGCACACATTTACATTTCCTCATGTTTCACATTCATTGTTCATCAAGTTCTCCTAGTTTTCATATCAAAACAATCTTGCACCAATCTTCTAGAAAAGATAAGCAGCCAAAGATTTAAAATCATTTCTATCTGTTAGGTTTTCTTGCTACTAAGTGGTTCTTTCTGTTGTTCTTTCTTGTTGGTTCATTAATTTGTCCGGTAAATTTATACCTGCCCACACAAGTCATGCGTCATTTCCTTGTAGGAACTCACTACACCATTCTTCATTCGTTCTTGTTGTAAATTCTTCTTAAAACATGTTTAGAAATTGCGCTCTATCCACTTTCATGGCTGTACAGAATAGTAACAAGTGTTTTACAGTTTCCAATTTTCCTTGGAATTGGCTGAATCTACATTGCCCGTTATTCACACCTCAGTGTCCTCTAGTGTGTAGGTATTCATTTGTTGGATATACATCTAGCCTTATTTGCAGCAACTTTGCTCAATGATACTTGCTGGGAAATTTCATCAGATATTGTGGCATCGTGTCTCTTTTCCTATGTTTGCTGCATTTTTTTGTGATGTATAGGATAGTTTTGTTGCTCTTGTGTTTATCCAGTCTTCCCTGTTTAGTTTTTCCATTACTTTTTCAGAGTTCTCAATTAGCTCGTCTATTGAAGAATCTAGGTATTCTAAGTGTTGGCTCCATTTGTCTTTCCAGCTGTTCAAAATATCTGCACTCTTACTTTTGTTGAGAGGATTTTATATCCGATCAACGGCTCATTCAATGTGATTTTCCTCAGCAACGCTAGTGACTTCCATCATATTGTCGAATGCAGAGATTGCAGCCCTAACTCTACTCTTAAGGCGGCTATCGGAAGACATCTTGGTAACTTTAAGATTGGTTTCCAGAACCTACTTACTAACCTTTACCAGATCTTCCATGACAAGTTTAGACCTTCTTCTCCTCCATACGTGATAATCGGTATCACTTTCTGGATATAAAATGTCCGCCAGGGGATTAAAGAAAATGTCCCATATCATCCATTTAGTATCGCTCCTTGTGAGCATAGCATTTTTCCCATAATTGTTCAGCAATTGACTGGTTACATTGTATTCCTAAGTAGCACATTTCATTTACTATTTTCATTTTTTCTGGGCTGATTTTCCACCTAAATGTTTTTTCTCTCGTCTTTTGAGTCCCTCCAATCGTCATCATTTTAGATTTGTCGGTGTTTATGACGAGATCGTTTGACACCATGTAGGTTTGGAGTTGATCCAATAGATGCTGTAGGTCAATCAGTGTCTGGTCTACCAGGACCAGGTCGTCGGCGTATGATAATACCAATACCTCAGTGTTATTGATTTTCGGAGGGTAGTAAGTTGCTTGACTCAGTACTTCTGGCAGGTCCGCTATATATAACTTAAAGAGTCTCGCAGCAAGTGGGCAACCTTGCTTGACACCTCTTTTAGTAAGAATCGCTGCAGTTAAAGCTCATTTGTTATTCAGTCTGACTCGTTTTGTAGTCATTTCATGGAGGGCTATAATGGGTTGCAGGATCTCTTCGGGGCAGTGCCAGTCCTGTAGTTTTAACCATAGTTGTCTTGCCTTGGATCTATAAAGGCGAGATATATTTTGCCTTTTGATCGCATGGTGTTCAGCTTCAATAATGACAGGATGAACAGGTTTAGCTCCGCCCCTGTCCCCTTCGTAAATCCTGTCTGTCTGGGATCGATGATTTGTTCTTTTTCTGCCCAGTTTGAAAGATTGATCTGCAGGATTGACGCAAGCATTTTTCCAATTACATCAAGTAACGCTATCGGCCGGTAGTTTGATGGATCTTCTCACCAGTCCTTTTTAAAAATCGGTTCTGTAATACTTGAGGTCCATGATGTTGGTATTTGTCTGCGTTCCTCAATGTTTTTGAATATTATTGCAATCAGCAGTGCCCAATTTACCGGGTCCATTTTTAGTTCCAGGTTTGTTAATCCATCGGGACCAGCCGCCGAGGAGTTTTTATGCCCTTTTATAATTATTTCAAGTTGGTTATCTTGAAATACTCAGGGTACAGTGGTGGCTTCTCTTGTTCTTTAGGTCTATTAGTTTCTTGTTCTTGTTGTCAAAGACTTTAGAATAGTGGTCAATCCAGTCGTGTTCCGGGACACTACTGTTTAATAGACTCTGTTGGTTCAGAGTCAGGTTGTTTATGAGCTCCCACATGTCTCATGTTGTTGCTTATCTAATGGCATGCAGCATAATTTTCCCTTGTTGTTGGTCTTGTTGTTGTTTAAACCCTGTCAACCAGTTTTTATAGTATTGCTTCTTGGTTTTAATTTGTCTTAGTTGGTCTTTTGTGATTCCAACACTTTTCCTTATTTGTACTATTTCCTGCCTTAATTGCTTCCTTCTTTTAACAACCAGTCTGCTGTACTGGTGTTTTGGCTCTAGTACAGGCAGCTTCATTCCAGTTTTCTTTGTTCTGTAGGCACTTAGCAAGGAGTCATAGGAGGTGTCGTTAATCCCACTTCTTATTTGTGCACTATTGTTGTCTGTTAATGACATAAGGTCTGTTTTTCTTAACCTTAGTTAATTTCCCCCTTGATTTAACTCCAGTAATTCTGTTTTACCCCTTGCCTCTTTTTCATTTTTACTGGTCCATGTTAACCTTACTATGTTGTGGTTGGTGACATGTTGAGGACTTATGTCAAGTCATTCAACTTTATATAGTTGGTTCTTAGAAATCCATATGTAGTCAATCGTTGAATTCTGGATCCCATTTGCCCAGGTTTCCTTGCCTGGGATGTCGCCTTTGTTTGCCCGTTCAGCATGTAAAGATTGTGTGCTTCTGCCATCTGCACCCACTTTGAGTCGTCTTTTTCCCCTTTTCTTAGTTGTTCAAGCCTGCGGATGCCCTGTTTGTTAAGGCATTTTATATTTAGATCACCAGAGACGACTATTGTTGGACATCTCTCTAGTATCTGAGCTTCCCTTATTATTTTGCTGATTTCAGTCAGTATCTCTGTTGTACTGATTTTGGCCAGGTTCCAGTAAGTATTGATCAGCATTATTTGTGAGTCTGTTCGTAGATCATGATCTTTAACTTTTATTAGTGCCCACTGTATATGTGGATTTGGATTCTCGTAGTTAATTAACTTTATATCTGTTGTATGTTTTATAAAGATCCCCAACCTTTGAGTGTTGTTGTGTTGTCTGCAAGACTTGCTAAGTGTGCTTCCTGCTTTTATCTTTCTCCTCGTACTCGCTGGCTGATCAGTCACTGGTGTTTCCACTAGCGCCTCTGGTCCTCCCACATGATGTGGGTTTGCTCTTGTATTTGGCCGTCTTCCTGTGTCGCGCGGACCTTCGGAGTCCATCATCACAGTCAAGCCCGTCACGCCCAGAGTAAGACTGGACTCCTGCTGGATTCACGCACGGCGCTATGTGCCTGGTGTGGTCTTTTAAGGCGGTCCTTCTTGCTTAAAGGCACAGACAGATCCCCCGCTAACGCTAGTAACACAGGTCCAAAACGGTCTGCTCACTCTCACGACTGGAGTAAGACTGGACTCCTGCTGGACTCAGGCTCACTGCTCTGTGGTGATTTTCCCAGGCCGTGTTTGTTATTTATTTATTTATCTGATGCAATGTATGCAGGAACCACTCACAAATGACAATGTGCATAATTGTAATTCTTTTTATTCGTGTGTTGTTAATCTGCAGTCTGAGTCTTTTTTCCGAGTTCCCTTTTTAGATTTGACGCTTTCGTTGGTGCCTTGCACCAGGGAGATCTGATTTCAAAGTGTTGGTCCTTACGTTGGAAGCGACATGGAGCACATTATTTTTTCCCTTGTTTGGGTTGTTTGTAGCCTTTTGTCACAGATGATATCCGGGTTCTCTGTGGTTTATATTGTGGTAGTCTGCTTGAAAAGGAACTCAGACCCTTTTCCCTATAACTTTTGTGGGTGATGCAACAGATTATTTGTTCTTTTGTGTCCTTTTTGGGGATTCAGTGCTGGTGAAATGTGATCCTGTTTTTACAAGTCCAATTTGCTAAGGATCAGAGCCTCAATTTATTATATTGTGTGGTTCAATCCGAGGTATTGTCTATTTTTTTTAGATGGTGTGTTTGGAAAAGAACACTTTCTGAGAGTGTATTGGTTTGTTGATCTAATTCTAGGTCTGAATTAAAGACATTGGCCACGTGTTTTGCTTTATTAGTTGGGGCAGGGTGGGGTCCATGCCAATTTGGACTTATGAACGGGATGTGACTGCTTGAGGTATTGCCTCAGCTAAGGATTCTGGTTTTCCCATAGGTAAAGGATAGTGCGTTGGCTGTCATCCATTTCTGGAGTGTGGCCTGGCAGTCTGAAATGATGTTGTTTCTCTGGCTGTTTTTTCTTAGTCTTGAACATCAGCATTATGCTGAAATATGTCATGGCAGTATCTGATTAGTACCTGATTAGTGAGGGGGTTTGCCAGGACCAAGCTCTGACATTTATTTTTGAACCACAGCACTTATTTTATCAGACTCAGTTTGATTATGATGCAGTGTTTTGACAACTTTATTATTTTATCTGTCAGTCGTAGCTCTACAACAAGCAGCAACAGAGTGCACTGGCAATGCATCGCTGCATCCTGCGCTGGTTCATTGACATTCATGAACCTGATGGCCCACACTGATGTAGAAGCTCTAGTTACACATTTTCATGAATAACAATGAGTTGGGTGGTGACAATCCTGGGCGACCGAGCTGGTCATGCCTGTATACTGCTTCATCAGTCTGCATGACATTCATGCAGGTTTGCTACTATAACAAACGAAAGCACTGCCACACAAGGGTGGGTTCTCAACAAGATGACAGCCAACAGAACCAACAACAGGGCAACACAATAGTAAAAACCATTGCTGAAGAGGAGTGCTTGTCCTGAGTGCCAGCCGACAAAATAAGATCTTTCTGCTGTGTTTGACTGGGCAGCTCATATGTACAGTAATATTTTTGCATTCATTTGTCTATTAATTTACCATAGGAGGAAATCACGATGACTCTGTTTTCTGTGGCTAGACGCTCAATAATCTAAATTTGCCAACCAAAGAACTACAACAAAATGTTACTGATGATTGTATGTTCAAAGAAGTGATTAAACATGCACCGTGTTTCAAGACACAACTGTTATGTTTTTTTGTGTTATGTTGATTTGAAATTGTAAATCGCACATCTGCCATAGTCAGTGCACCCATTAACCCCGCTAAGCCTGTGTGAGCCGCAGGTTTAACCTCGAATATGTTGACATTGTGGGGAAAAGCAGTAGTTGGTGGCAGAATTGGCTGGAAGCTGCCCTCCCTCCCTCTGATATTTCACAAGTATACTATAAAAAACGTGGGGCCTGGCACTTATCTTTTTACAAATTAAGCACTGTTACAGGGTATGGGTCTTAGATAAAGGCTTCTTTACGCATATATATGAGTTAAAGGAAAGTGATCAGCCTTGCGGTACCCTGCATTGCAGTGTGGGTATTTGGCCAGACATGGAACCAGTTTAACTTGTGTTATTATGTGTTTTAAGAAGGAATCTATACATTGTAACACTTTTTTCAATGTGCACAAGGACTTGTTGAGCATTTCCCAGAGGATTTTGTGGTCTACTGTGTCGTATGAGGTGAGTACTTTGAGTATGATATGATATGTTATGGCATTTGTAACACGCCTGTACACAAGTGTTTCAAGGCGCGACGAGGCAAGGAAGGGGGAACAGAGCCAGGACAGAAACAACGAACTTACTAGGCCAAGTGACATTTTGATTGTGCAAGTGCAGGGGAAGGGGGAGGGGAAGAGTGCCAGGGGAAAGGGGAGGGGGCAGTGCTGTACATGGGATCAAAGCAATAACAAGAAGTGCGTCCAGCAGGTGGCAGGTGCAAGGGTAAGTGCAGACAGCAGATGTCCAAAAGTGCAGGTAGGGGGACTGTAGGGTTACAGATACAGACCCAAGTGCAAGGGTTGCCAGGAGGCAGTGCGGGTGTGTATAGATTTGTGCTGTATCGCCAGCCTTTTTAGGAATTTTTCTTTAATGTAAATCTATGTAGGAAACTAGAAGGGACTGCTATGAAATTGAACTTGCTACCTTGTTACAATCGTATGGTCTTGGTGGATCATTAATAATCTTCTAGATGGATGGTGCATGCATGGTTGTATGCAAGTGGCCTACGCCCAAGGCCAGAGCAAAATAAACAAATACAAAGGTTTAACGATACCTCACGCACTCCTTAACTCCCTATTGTTCTTTGTTGTATTTATCTCCAAACCCAGTTAGGCTTATATTATCATAGGACTAGAATCTTCTCAACAAACTAATGTCCAATCATCACAAAACATAATTGTGTAATTTGAAAATGTAATCCGAATTTAAAACATATAGCCGACATGTGTTTCAACCATAGAAAGGGTGTTCTTCAGGGCATCAGATGGATAATAAGTAGCCTGTAGCTTAATTTTGTTTAGCGTCTGCGTTATCGCCTACGTTATCGCCCGTTTGAACATTACACGATTAACAGGGTAATTCATAGAATTTCACACAAAAGTGGCGCACGCGGCTGGCGCACAGTGTCCCCGTGCGATACACTGCGCCAGCCGCGTGCGATAAAATCCATTTCACCGCACAGCGTATTCATGGATTTTAGCCTCCAAAACCAGCCGTGGCGCAGTGGCGCAGCAACCCTGCAGCAGCGCCAGTTACGCCCCCAAGAACGCCCTCGCGCAAGGAAAAGCCATCAAAATCCCCAATTCATCGCAAATGTCTGCGCTAACCCTGGACCAGTTCACATGGCTGCCAAACAGCAAACGCCAAGCGGGGAACGTGTATTTCAGGGGTGCGCGGGAAGTTTCACACGCAAATTCAGCAGGGTACGTGTATTTCAGGGGTGCGCGGGAAGTTACACATGCAAATTCAGCAGGGTACGTGTATTTCAGGGGTGCACGGGAAGTTTCACACGCGATTCCATCAGGGTACATGTATTTCAGGGGTGCGTGGGAAGTTCCACACGCGAATGTCCTGGGTATGTGTATTCCTGGGGTGTGCGGGAAGTTTCACACGCAAATTCAGCATGGTACGTATATTTCAGGGGTGCGCGGGAAGTTTCACACGCGATTCCATCAGGGTACGTGTATTTCAGGGGTGCCCAGGAAGTTCCACATGCGATTGTCCTGGGTATGTGTATTCCTGGGGTGTGCGGGAAGTTTCACACGCAAATTCAGCAGGGTACGTGTATTTCAGGGGTGCGCGGGAAGTTTCACACGCGATTCCATCAGGGTACGTGTATTTCAGGGGTGCGCAGGATGTTCCACACGCGATTGTTCTGGGTACGTGTATTCCTGGGGTGTGCGGGAAGTTTCACACGCAAATTCAGCAGGGTACGTGTATTTCAGGGGTGCGCGGGAAGTTCCACACGCGATTGTCCTGGGTACGTGTATTCCTGGGGTGTGCGGGAAGTTTCAAACGCGAATTCAGCAGGGTACGTGTGTTTCAGGGGTGCGCGGGAAGTTCCACACACGATTGTCCTGGGTACGTGTATTCCTGGGGTGTGCGGGAAGTTTCACACGCAAATTCAGCAGGGTACGTGTATTTCAGGGGTGCGCGGGAAGTTTCAGACGCAAATTCAGCAGGGTATGTGTATTTCAGGGGTGCGCGGGAAGTTCCACACGCGAATGTCCTGTGTACGTGTATTTCGGGGTGCGCGGGAAGTTTCACATGCGAATTCAGCAGGGTACGTGTATTTCAGGGGTCCGCGGGAAGTTCCACACGCGAATGTCCTGGGTACGTGTATTCCTGGGGTGTGCGGGAAGTTTCACACGCGAATTCAGCATGGTACGTATATTTCAGGGGTGCGCAGGAAGTTCCAAACGCGATTATCCTGGGTACGTGTATTCCTGTTGTGTGCGGGAAGTTTCACACGCAAATTCAGCAGGGTACGTGTATTTCAGGGGTGCGCGGGAAGTTTCAACGCGATTCCATCAGGGTACGTGTATTTCAGGGGTGCGCAGGAAGTTCCACACGCGATTGTCCTGGGTACGTGTATTCCTGGGGTGTGCGGGAAGTTTCACATGCAAATTCATCAGGGTACGTGTATTTCAGGGGTGCGCGGGAAGTTCCACACGCGATTGTCCTGGGTACGTGTATTCCTGGGGTGTGCGGGAAGTTTCACACGCAAATTCAGCAGGGTACGTGTATTTCAGGGGTGCGCAGGAAGTTCTACACGCGATTGTCCTGGGTACGTGTATTCCTGGGGTGTGCGGGAAGTTTCACACGCGAATTCAGCAGGGTACGTGTATTTCAGGGGTGCGCAGGAAGTTCCACACGCGATTGTCCTGGGTACGTGTATTCCTGGGGTGTGCGGGAAGTTTCACAAGCGAATTCAGCAGGGTACGTTTATTTCAGGGGTGCGCGGGAAGTTTCAGACGCGAATTCAGCAAGGTATGTGTATTTCAGGGGTGCGCGGGAAGTTCCACACGCGAATGTCCTGTGTACGTGTATTTCGGGGTGCGCGGGAAGTTTCACACGCGAATTCAGCAGGGTACGTGTATTTTCAGGGGTCCGCGGGAAGTTCCACATGCGAATGTCCTGGGTACGTGTATTCCTGGGGTGTGCGGGAAGTTTCACAAGCAAATTCAGCAGGGTACGTGTATTTGAGGGGTGCGCGGGAAGTTTCACACGTGAATGTCCTGTGTACGTGTATTTCGGGGTGCGCGGGAAGTCTCACACGCAAATTCAGCAGGGTACGTGTATTTCAGGGGTGCGCGGGAAGTTCCACAGGCGAATGTCCTGGGTACGTGTATTCCTGGGGTGTGCGGGAAGTTTCACAAGCGAATTCAGCAGGGTACGTGTATTTCAGGGGTTCCGGGGAGTACTACACGTGAATTGGCCGTGTGGGTCCTCACAGGTGTGCGCTCTACAACCTCCATGGCCCCTGCAGGCAGCCCACACCACGGGGGACTACCCTGCACCCCTGCTCATGTCCCGCAGGCAGCCCATCCACCATGGGCATGCCCCCCAGCCAAGCCACATGTCACCTTGCACTACTGATCAACAACGGATGTCTTCCAGCACCCCCACCCCCCAGCAGTGCAGGGCACCCTCCACCAGGCCCCCACACATGTCTCCCAGCACCCCCACCCCCAGCATCCAGGGGCACCCTCCACCAGGCCCCCACTCATGTCCAACTCATGTCCCCCTGCACCCCCACCCCCCAGCAGTGCAGGGCACCCTCCACCAGGCCCCACTCATGTCCAACTCATGTCTCCCTGCACCCCCACCCCCCAGCAGTGCAGGGGCACCCTCCACCAGGCCCCACTCATGTCCAACTCATGTCTCCCTGCACCCCCACCCCCCAGCAGTGCAGGGGCACCCTCCACCAGGCCCCCACACATGTCCAACTCCTGTCTCCCTGCACCTCCACCCCCCAGCAGTGCAGGGCACCCTCCACCAGGCCCCCACTCCTGTCTCCCTGCACCCCCACCAGTCAGGGGCACCCTCCACCAGGCCCCCACACATGTCTCCCAGCACCCCCAACCCCCAGCAGAGCAGGACACCCTCCCCCAGGCCCCCACACATGTCTCCCAGCACCCCCACCCCCCACTAGTCAGGGGCACCCTCCACTAGGCCCCCACTCATGACCAACTCATGTCCCCCTGCACTCCCACCCCCCAGCAGTCATGGGCACCCTCTACCAGGCCCCCATCCATGTCTCCCAGCACCCCCACCCCCCAGCATCCAGGGGCACCCTCCACCAGGCCCACACTCATGTCTCCCAGCACCCCCACCCCCCACCAGTCAGGGGCACCCTCCACCAGGCCCCCACACATGTCTCCAAGCACCCCCACCCCCCAGCGGTCATGGGCACCCTCCACCAGGCCCCAACACATGTCTCCCAGCACCCCCACCCCCCAGCAGTGCAGGGCACCCTCCACCAGGCCCCACTCATGTCCAACTCATTTCTCCCTGCACCCCCACCCCCCAGCAGTGCAGGGGCACCCTCCACCAGGACCCACTCATGTCCAACTCATGTCTCCCAGCACCCCCACCCCGCAGCAGTGCAGGGCACCCTCCACCAGGCCCCCACACATGTCTCCCAGCACCCCCACCCCCCAGCATCCAGGGGCACCCTCCACCAGGCCCCCACTCATGTCCAACTCATGTCCCCCTGCACCTCCACCCCCGAGCAGTCATGGGCACCCTCCATCAGGCCCCCACTCATGTCCAACTCATGTCCCCCTGCACCCCCACCCCCCAGCATCCAGGGGCACCCTCCACCAGGCCCCACTCATGTCTCCCAGCACCCCCACCCCCCACCAGTCAGGGGCACCCTCCACCAGGCCCCCACACATGTCTCCCAGCACCCCCACCCCCCAGCAGTGCAGGGCACCCTCCACCAGGCCCCCACTCCTGTCTCCCTGCACCCCCACGCCCCAGCAGTGCAGGGGCACCCTCCACCAAGCCCCACTCATGTCCAACTCATGTCCCCATGCACCCCCACCCCCCAGCATCCAGGGGCGCCCTCCACCAGGCCCACACTCATGTCTCCCAGCACCCCCAACCCCCACCAGTCAGAGGCACCCTCCACCAGGCCCCCACACATGTCTCCCAGCACCCCCACCCCCCAGCACAGAGGGGCACCCTCCACCAGGCCCCCACTCCTGTCTCCCTGCACCCCCACCTCCCAGCAGTGCAGGGCACCCTCCACCAGGCCCCCACACATCTCCCAGCACACCCACCCCCCAGCAGTGCAGGGCACCCTCCACCAGGCCCCCACTCATGTCCAACTCATGTCCCACTGCACCCCCACCCCCAGCACTGTGGGGCACCTGCCAGCAGGCCCCCACACATGTCCCACTCATGTCCCCCAGCACCCCCACCCCCCAGCAGTGCAGGGCACCCTCCACCAGGCCCCCACACATGTCTCCCAGCACCCACACCCCCCAGCAGTGCAGGGCACCCTCCACCAGGCCCCCACTCCTGTCTCCCTGCACCCCCAGCAGTGCAGGGCACCCTCCACCAGGCCCCCACTCCTGTCTCCCTGCACCCCCACCCCCCACCAGTCAGGGGTAACCTCCACCAGGCCCCCACTCCTGTCTCCCTGCACCCCCACCCCCCAGCAGTGCAGGGCACCCTCCACCAGGCCCCCACTTCTGTCTCCCTGCACCCCCACCCCCCACCAGTCAGGGGCACCCTCCACCAGGCCCCCACACATGTCTCCCAGCACCTCCACCCCCCACCAGTCAGGGGCACCCTCCACCAGGCCCCCACTCATATCCAAACCATGTCCCCCTGCACCCCCACCCCCCAGCAGTCATGGGCACCCTCCACCAGGCCCCCACTCATGTCCAACTCATGTCCCCCTGCACCCCTATCCCCCAGCACTGTGGGGCACCTGCCAGCAGGCCCCCACTCATGTCCCACTCATGTTTCCCAGCACCCCCACCCCCCAGCAGTGCAGGGTACCCTCCACCAGGCCCCCACACATGTCTTCCAGCACCCCCACCCCCCAGCAGTAAAGGGCACCTTCCACCAGGCCCCACTCCTGTCTCCCTGCACCCCCACCCCCCAGCAGTGCAGGGCACCCTCCACCAGGCCCCCACTCCTGTCTCCCTGCACCCCCACCCCCCACCAGTCAGGGGCACCCTACACCAGGCCCCCACACATGTCTCCCAGCACCCCCACCCCCCAGCAGTGCAGGGCACCCTCCACCAGGCCCCCACACATGTCTCGCAGCACCCCCACCCCCCACCTGTCAGGGGCACCCTCCACCAGGCCCCCACTCATGTCCAACTCATGTCCCCCTGCACCCCCATCCCCCAGCAGTCATGGGCACCCTCCACCAGGCCCCCACTCATGTCCAACTCATGTCCCCCTGCACCCCCACCCCCCAGCAGTGCAGGGGCACCCCCCACCAGGCCCCACTCATGTCCAACTCATGTCTCCCAGCACCCCCACCCCGCAGCAGTGCAGGGCACCCTCCACCAGGCCCCCACACATGTCTCCCAGCACCCCCACCCCCCAGCATCCAGGGGCACCCTCCACCAGGCCCCCACTCATGTCCAACTCATGTCCCCCTGCACCCCCACCCCCCAGCAGTCATGGGCTCCCTCCACCAGGCCCCCACTCATGTCCAACTCATGTCCCCCTGCACCCCTACCCCCCAGCACTGTGGGGCACCTGCCAGCAGGCCCCCACTCATGTCCCACTCATGTCCCCCAGCACCCCCACCCCCCAGCAGTGCAGGGTACCCTCCACCAGGCCCCCACACATGTCTCCCAGCACCCCCACCCCCCAGCAGTAAAGGGCACCCTCCACCAGGCCCCCACTCCTGTCTCCCTGCACCCCCACCCCCCAGCAGTGCAGGGCACCCTCCACCAGGCCCCCACTCCTGTCTCCCTGCACCCCCACCCCCCACCAGTCAGGGGCACCCTACACCAGGCCCCCACACATGTCTCCCAGCACCCAACCCCCCAGCAGTGCAGGGCACCATCCACCAGGCCCCCACACATGTCTCGCAGCACCCCCACCCCCACCTGTCAGGGGCACCCTCCACCAGGCCCCCACTCATGTCCAGCTCATGTCCCCCTGCACCCCCACCCCCCAGCAGTCATGGGCACCCTCCACCAGGCCCCCACTCATGTCCAACTCATGTCCCCCTGCACCCCCACCCCCCAGCATGGCAGGGGCACCCTCCATCAAGCCCCACTCATGTCCAACTCATGTCTCCCAGCACCCCCACCCCGCAGCAGTGCAGGGCACCCTCCACCAGGCCCCCACACATGTCTCCCAGCACCCCCACCCCCCAGCATCCAGGGGCACCCTCCACCAGGCCCCCACTCATGTCCAACTCATGTCCCCCTGCACCCCCACCCCCCAGCAGTCATGGGCACCCTCCACCAGGCCCCCACTCATGTCCAACTCATGTCCCCCTGCACCCCACACCCCACCAGTGCAGGGGCACCCTCCACCAGGCCCCACTCATGTCCAACTCATGTCCCCCTGCACCCCCACCCCCCAGCATCCAGGGGAACCCTCCACCAGGCCCACATTCATGTCTCCCAGCACCCCCACCCCCCACCAGTCAGGGGCACCCTCCACCAGGCACCCACACATGTCTCCCAGCACCCCCACCACCCAGCACTGAGGGGCACCCTCCACCAGGCCCCCACTCCTGTCTCCCTGCAACCCCACCCCCCAGCAGTGCAGGGCACCCTCCACCAGGCCCCCACTCATGTCCAACTCATGTCCCACTGCACCCCCACCCCCCAGCAGTGCAGGGCACCCTCCACCAGGCCCCCACACATGTCTCCCAGCACCCCCACCCCCAGCAGTGCAGGGCACCCTCCACCAGGCCCCCACACATGTCTCCCTGCACCCCCACCCCCCAGCAGTGCAGGGCACCCTCCACCAGGCCCCCACTCCTGTCTCCCTGCACCCCCACCCCCCAGCAGTGCAGGGCACCCTCCACCAGGCCCCCACTCCTGTCTCCCTGCACCCCCACTCCCCACCAGTCAGGGGTAACCTCCACCAGGCCCCCACTCCTGTCTCCCTGCACCCCCACCCCCCAGCAGTGCAGGGCACCCTCCACCAGGCCCCCACTTCTGTCTCCCTGCACCCCCACCACCCACCAGTCAGGGGCACCCTCCACCAGGCCCCCACTCATGTCCAACTCATGTCCCCCTGCACCCCCACCCCCCAGCAGTCATGGGCACCCTCCACCAGGCCCCCACTCATGTCCAACTCATGTCCCCCTGCACCCCTACCCCCCAGCACTGTGGGGCACATGCCAGCAGGCCCCCACTCATGTCCCACTCATGTCCCGCAGCACCCCCACCCCCCCGGCAGTGCAGGGCACCCTCCACCAGGCCCCCACACATGTCTCCCAGCACCCCCACCCCCCAGCAGTGCAGGGCACCCTCCACCAGGCCCCCACACATGTCTCGCAGCACCCCCACCCCCCACCTGTCAGGGGCACCCTCCACCAGGCCCCCACTCATGTCCAACTCATGTCCCCCTGCACCCCCACCCCCAGCAGTCATGGGCACCCTCCACCAGGCCCCCACTCATGTCCAACTCATGTCCCCCTGCGCCCCCACCCCCCAGCAGTGCAGGGGCACCCTCCACCAGGCCCCACTCATGGCCAACTCATGTCTCCCAGCACCCCCACCCCGCAGCAGTGCAGGGCACCCTCCACCAGGCCCCCACACATGTCTCCCAGCACCCCCACCCCCCAGCATCCAGGGGCACCCTCCACCAGGCCCCCACTCATGTCCAACTCATGTCCCCCGCACCCCCACCCCCCAGCATCCAGGGGCACCCTCCACCAGGCCCACACTCATGTCTCCCAGCACCCCCACTCCCCACCAGTCAGGGGCACCCTCCACCAGGCCCCCACACATGTCTCCCAGCACCCCCCCCCAGCAGTGCAGGGCACCCTCCACCAGGCCCCCCCTCCTGTCTCCCTGCACACCCACCCCCCAGCAGTGCAGGGGCACCCTCCACCAGGCCCCACTCATGTCCAACTCATGTCCCCATGCACCCCCACCCCCCAGCATCCAGGGGCACCCTCCACCAGGCCCACACTCATGTCTCCCAGCACCCCCAACCCCCACCAGTCAGGGGCACCCTCCACCAGGCCCCCTCACATGTCTCCCAGCACCCCCACCCCCCACCATCAGGGGCACCCTCCACCAGGCCCCCACACATGTCTCCCAGCACCCCCACCCCCCAGCAGTCAGGGCCACCTGCCAGCAGGCCCCCACACATGTCCCCCAGCCAACATGTCATCACAATCTAGATCCCTGGGCCTAATGGGCAGCCTCCAAATGCCAAACACCACCCCGAGTATTGCATCCACCCACTTAGAAATGGCAATTACATGATACAACCCCAATGGCAAGTTTGTAAATGAACACATGTCCCTCACATACACACAATGGGTGTCAGTGAA
The DNA here is from genome assembly GCF_040938575.1 of Ambystoma mexicanum. Lineage (NCBI taxonomy): Eukaryota > Metazoa > Chordata > Amphibia > Caudata > Ambystomatidae > Ambystoma > Ambystoma mexicanum. Next base: position 351,644,786 of record NC_090922.1, read on the forward strand.
TGTCAAAACCCATTTCATGATATGCTTGAAACCAATGAGGTGATACTAGACATTGAAGTTTGAAGAAAAAATATGGATTAAAAGCAACATAAATTGAATCAAAAATAAACAAACGAAAATGGGAATTAAAAAAAAGAAAGCAGCATGTCCGTAAAATAATGTAAAACCACAAATCATAATCCAAAGGAAAGGTGTCCAAAGTCACAGTTCACAAAAGTAAATCCAATGGAAAATTAAAATCGAAAACCATTGCTCCATGGGTAAATCATTAAAAAAAATAGAAAATCCAACAGTCAACTATATACAGATAAACAATCCAGGGTCCATGATCCCAACAGAAGAAATAAAACCTATCTAATAACACTACCTAATAAAAAAAACTATACACAAAAATGTGGCCCATTGTCCAAAAGGTCAAAAAAAATGCAAAACCAAAGGAAACCTAACACTAACTACAGAACTATTTACAAGGGCAGCGGGCCAGTCCGACGGCTCACTTCGGGATGTTCCGGGCCAGGGCATCATCAAACTCCTGCTCAATGTCCCGGAGGCGGTCCTCCTTCATGGCCCCGAGGGTCCGCAGGGCCGTCGACATGTTCACCTCCAACTCCCTGCGGATTGCCTCGAGGCACTCGGCCCGCCTCAGGGCCCTCCGCATGGAGTTCTCCGCCCTGACCATCGTGAGCCGTGCCTCTTCCGCCCGCTGCCGCTCCGCATCTATGGCGTGGCTCAACCGCTGCCACACGGAAGACACTTCCCGTCCTGGGTCTTCCTGCCCTCTGGCCGATGCCTGCCCCTCCGATGTCGAAGGCCCCGAGCCATCATGGATCCCACCTCGTTGCTGCTGCTGCTGTGCCTCTGCCCGTGCCCTGGCTCCTGCTGCCTGCACATCCTCCACCGGCTGGGGTGCAGTCGTTGATGTGGCCACCCCTGCTGGACGTCCGACTCCCGACTGTGGCAGGGATGCCTCCTCCACCAGCCTGGCCGCACCGTCAGAGGCAGCTGCACAGGGCACCCAGGTGACTAATGGGTGGGAAGATGGCACGGAGGACGACTGGCGCATAGGGGGTTCAGTTGTGGAGGGGGGTCTGAGCAAGCCCCATCAAACGGAGGAATCCAGCCTGGGTGACCTGTCCCAGTAGGCCGACGCGGTCAAAGAGCCATTCGAGATGACGTGCAGTCTCCTCATGAAAAGACTGCAGGTCACCTCGCATGGCCCGTTGCCGCAACGCCACACCAGTCAGGACAGGCTCAACCCGGACCCGGATAGCCACGTCTGCAGGCAGAGGAAGGCTAGTTGTTGTGAGCTCATCCCCTGCCTGAAAACGGGTCTGGACGTAGGCATCCCTGCTGGTGCAAGATGATGCAGTGACAGGATCAGGGACAGGATTGCACACAGGCACCTCTGCGGCGGCCTGTGCTGCCTCCTGTCCCTGGTCCTGCACTGCACCACTAGCACCAGTGGAATCCCCACCTCCAGACCCCGTCTCTGTTGCTTGCCCGGCCTCCTCCTCCACCAAACCCCCCACCAACCTGGATGACTCCGTGCCATCTTCCCCCGTTGGGCCCTGTGGGGTCCCAGCTGCCCCTTCTGCTGCCGAGGAGTCCAACTCCGACCTCCACCTCTTGGACCTCCCCCGGCAGCTGCAGCCTGGGACGCGGCACCGGACTCCTCACTCCCCAACGAGATCACAACCTGTGAGGGGAGCCGGGCCTTGCGTTTCCGGCTGGCGGTGCGATCCCCGCCGCTGTGCTCCACAGCACCTTCTCCGCCCTCTTCATCAGTTGACGCTGCAGACAGGGAGAAATAAAACACAGGCATCAGGGCACTGTACAATGGACACATACAAACTTGACAGTTGTACATGAGTGGCATTGGCAAACCTCAGACATGGCATCACAATTGGCAACACACATGTCATTTCAACTTGCACACATGAGCCATACCACAGCCATATCGCAACTGCCAGCACCATCCATACACATACAACAGCATGAGGAGGCAAAGGTGAGCCAGACATCACATGCAACACAGGGAGTGCACTACACATGCACACACACCACCACACTTGCATGCATGTGTACACCTCTGCCAACTGTCACAGTGTTCAGATGGGCATCCATGTCACATGTGCCAATCAGGCTTCCACATCCCGCTGTCACATGCATCCATGTTGCATCACTGTTGCACCCTTGTCAAATACACACACGTGCACATGTACACAGTGCTGATACATGCAGCTGAAAACAACATCCATGTGTGACATCACGAACATGCCTACTTACATACACATTCATCCAAACATGTGTGCCCACACAACTGCATTTGGCATGCAAGCCTACACACACAAGCACCATCCATGTCTCACACATGACAGCACTCGAATATGTTAGCCTCATGGCCCTGTACACCCCCACCCATACAAACACATGTGCAACCTGCACACTACTGGCACATCACCACACGCACAGCTTACAATCAGGATGCATGTACACTTACCGATCGACTCCAGACGGGTCTGCCTCTCAAGGACCTGGACGTGGAGCGCTGGGGATATGCGTTCCAGGACCCTCATCTGATCGTCCGACAAGTGGCCCCGGTGCCCCTTAGCATCCGCTGCCTTCAAGAGGCGCCGGGCCTTGTTGAGGGTCCTGGACCTGAGGTCCTCCCAGCGCTTCTTGACATGTTGGAAGTCGCGGACTGCCACCCCCTCCGCGTTGATGGCAGTCACGACGTCCGTCCAGATCCAAGTCCGTCCTTCCTTGTCGGGGCGCAAACTTTTGAAGAGGGCATCATACTGCCCCAGGACTTGCTCCACCAGGACACCAACTTCAGTGGCAGTGAAGCTGGTGCCCCTCTGCCTCTCTGGCCGGGGGTTGTCAGTGGTGCCAGATGTTGCAGTGCCGGACATGACAACCCCAGAGGCAGGATTGGGTGGGCAACTGGGTCCTGGGGCTGGGCTGTGGAGCGATGGAATCCCAGTTGGGAGTCTTCGGTTCCAGTAGGGGTGGTCACAGCAACAGCACCCCTGGCTGATGTGCAGGCAGCAAATGGCAGGGCACCTGGGCAGCAGGCAATCAGGCAGCAGCAGATGGCAGGTGGGAGCGTGCTCGGGGCTCTGGGGGGCAGTAATTCGGCCTTCTGGGCAGGAGCGTGGTCTTCCGTGTGCTTACGCGTGGCCAGCTTGATACGGAGTGATTTGGCACGTGAAAATCCAGCACGTCTGCGTGTAATTCGAGGAAAGGGCCTTAGCACGTAAGCGCGTCAGCACATGTACGCATATTCATTGGCCCAAAGGCCAACAGCGCATATGCGTGTCTGTGACGTGCGTGCGCAGGCGTTTCCCTGTACACGGGTGCATGTTACACGTCCAATGACTGCACGTCAGAGTGTCAGCGCATGTAATTGGAGGATGGGGCCTTAGCGCGTACACGCGGAAGTGACGCTGGACGTGTGGGCATGTTTAAAAGGTACGTGTAGAATGCCATTTTCTTGTACGTGCTTTTCATGGAGAGCGAGTGGGTGAAATCTGTACTTCTTGTCAGTTCACACGCGATTTACTTCACGGCGTTCCAAGTTCGTACTCCCTGTTACCTCTGACAGCTTTTTCTCTTCTTGTCTTTTTCCTGGGCCTGTCTCCTCAGACAGCGTACAATTCTTCTTTTGGCGGGGTTGTTGCCAACGCGCGCATGTGCGTATTTTTCACGTGATTTTTCCTGGCAGACGGTGAGTCGTGCACGTATTTGACATCTGTGCTTGCCCCGTGTGTTGCCTACCCCTTCAGAGGTCAGTCTAGGCTGCGTGTGACACGCATATGTTCATTTTTGTGTTTCTGGGTGCCACAGCGTAGTGCAGGTTTTTTTTTCCACGCACGTGGTCTAGGAGGGGTTGCGTGCACATTATCTCCCTTTTTCGGGGTGCCTGTGCATTGCGTGACCCGTCATCTTCCCCCAGGGGTCACATACAGCCTTGCTAGAGCACTAGGGTACGAATTCCATCTAGTACCCTACCCCTTTCACCCCCAATTTCCCAGGACAATAGTTTACTGCAACTCCCATACGCACAACTACATCAGTGCCATGGTTGGGAGGTGAGCACGCGGTAAGGGTGGCAAAGGTGGGTGAGCCACAAGAGGTGGCCGTGGTGGATACGGTAGGGGACGTGGCCAGGACTTGCAGGGTGCCCCTAGACCCCCATGTGTGGGTGACCAGTCAGGGACACCCATGCCCCCCCCCTGGTTGAGGGTAACGTGGCTGACACCATCCCTGCTCAGCCCTTGTTGGAACAGCCCATTGTGGCACCAGACCTTGCACTGGGTGACTCCATGGCGGACTTCCAGGTCAGCAGGTCTAGGCCACGTGTGGTGGTGCACGTTGGTGTCACCAGCCCACGTGGATCAGGGGCAGCTATGTCATCTGCTGCCCCGAGTAGGCAGGGTGTGGAGGCTGCAGGGGCAGCTGCGGCTCCATCCACCCCAGCTCTGAGTGTGCCAGCCAGGACAGTGTCGGTCCTAGTCCATCCTCCTGACGTTCCCCCTGACTACATCACACTTCAGCTAATGCCTGCACCAAGTCGCATGGTGGGTGTTCATTCCCACACTCCTAGTCCACAGTCCACTGGGGCTCCTGCCCCTAGTGTCCAGAGCGGCATAGGACACTCAGTATCACCACCACCTTCCAAGCGGAAGAGGAAGAGTGCTCGTCTAGTACAGGCTGATGCCCCAGACACGGCTACACAGTCCGGCCCACCAAGGAAGCCCAGCTTCAATCGGGTCGAACTTGATGCACTTGTGGAGTATGTGTCCGCACATGACAGCGAAATGGTGATTACTGCAGGATGCAAGACCACACCTGCACAATGTCAGGCACACTGACAAACCATTGCGGAACTCATAAGTGCCCTTGGATTCGTGAGGCGCACAGCTAATGATTGCTACAAGCGCTGGAATTACCTTAAGCGCAGGGCAAAGAAAAAGCTGGCCTCAAGTCATGCCACAACTCTAGTGACTGGAGGTGGGTCTCCGGCAGAGGACATAGAACTCACTCCACATGAGTATGTTGATGGGACCTACGTCACGGAGGAACAGATCCAAGGCGTGGGAGACCTGCCAGATTATGAGTCATAGTCCGGTGAGTGCACATGCATGTGTGTGTCATCCATGTGCATGGCGTGTGTGTGAGTGCTTCTGATTGAGTGCCAGGTGAGGGGGTGTGTGCCTGAGTGGTTTGGGTCACCCATGTGCTTCATCCAATACATTCTGCGCACCAGGATTTGGGTGTTGCAGTATCCCTTCTGGCAACAGTAGACATTCAGCCCAACCTCACGCCAGTTGCCCTTGAATTGTCATCTTGCCACAACATAGTTGCATGTTATTCTGTGTTCATTCAGGCTGATTGTCTGCATTCCACCACTTTCACTAGGCATTTCTCAGTCCTATTGTCACATGTGTGACATGGCTAGGGTACATGCCATCTGTGTGATGGCATGTGTCATGTATGTGTATTGGACATGCCAATCACAGGCCAATGTGTGATGGCACTGCTAGGCAGCATGCAGCAAATTTGTTGGTCTTCCATCTTGGTGTCATCAATGTGTGCCATTTGCCTCCCCTTCATACGCAGTGACAGTGCATGCATGGGAGGGTTGTAGTCATGTGGTACATGTGTCAATGAAGTACTGTTTCTGTTGCTTCTCAGCCCGAATTGTGTTCCATGTTGCTAATGCCTGTTCCCATTTCTTTTCTTTCATGTCTTTGCAGGGGATGACGCACTTGATACTGCTGGGGTTGTGGAGATGGTGCAGACCCAGGAGGGGTCTCAGGCCCGACCGGGCACCAGTGAGGGACATGGTGTGGTGGTGGGTGAGAACCCACACTTGCTGCAGGCCGTCATCTCAAGGGGTGTCTCTGGGTGCACCTCCCCCGAGCTGTATTCAGGTGTCGATTCGGATGATGAGACCTATGTGCCGTCGCAGATAAGTGTTTCTGGGAGAGATTCTGTACTGTCCAACCTACCTGCACCAGGGGTAGAACCCTCAATGGGGATGTCAGTGTTGGTAGGCCCGCCTTTGGTGGTTACGGATGCACACCGCTACATCTGATCCTGTTCCTGGGCCAGCAGATCAGAGGGGGAATGCAGTCCTGCAGCCTTAGGCAGTGCCGGCACAGTAAGGCGCAGTTCGCCTTGCCCCAGACAGGTGTGGTGCCCGCCGATGCGGTGGCCGTACGCCACCTGGCAATACCGCATAGGAGCAATGCATATACGGTATGGCAAACCAACAGGCAGCATCAACTGAGATGATGGCTCAGGCCATGGATAGGGTGGCCACTTCCATTGTCCCCAAGAAAGGCTAATTGAACAACTACAGCAGGCAACAGAGTCCATTAGCCAGTCAAACAGGGAGGACATGTTTGGCGTCCAACAGGGACAGGCGGGCGGCACTGGAGACTCTGCGGGAAGCCATTTCCATTGAGTCCCAGGGCTGCAGGGAAGCCCTGAGGGTGGAACTCCGTCAGCTGGTTGAGCTTGAGGCTTCAGCTAACACGAGGACAGAACAGCAGCTGGAGCGGCTCACACGTACGCTCTCAGCTGAGATGCAGGCAACTAGGGCGGAGGTCTGGGCATCCTGTGAGTTGTTGCAAGGGGACCTACGCACAATTATCCTCCAGAACCAGAACTTGCACACCCGCATGCTTGCTGCCATGGAGGACCAGACTAGGGCTTTGCGTGGGCTGTCTCCCATAGTGCGATCACCTCCTGATGCAGCTGCAGAGGGTGAGGAGAGCGACAGCAGCGATTCTCCCACAATAGGGTAGCCGTGCAGGCCATGAGCCCATGGAGGTGTTTTTTTTTTTAAAAATCCACACAAGTGGGTTTTGGTGTGCACCCTTTCCTCGGACCTCCTGGGTGGCCTCCCCCACCCCCCGGGCCCATTAATGGCCATTTTTGATTTTTCTTTTTTTTTTTTTCATTTTTTGGACAGTGTGTTGCCTTGTGTGGCTCCCATGGGCGTACGCTGTATTGTGTCTGGGCACATGCAGGCTTGTCCTGAATTTGGGTCAGATGCTTGGGTTTGTGTGACACACACCCCTCCTGCTTCCCATTTCCATGGGCTTGCAAAGGGTGTGCCCAAGTCACATTGACTTACACGGTGACGTTGGACTCCCATTTGATGTGTGGGCAATCTGTAGTCAATACTGTATATACATTCCTAGTGCATATTGTTGTTGTATTGTACACTGCATGGTGTATTGATATGTGCCTCTGCATCCTTCTCATCCTCCTAATTTGCAGGTCCATTTCTCATGTCTTCACAAGGCGGTCTACTTTGGAACTGGAGTCCATGTTGTAAGCACTGCACCTACACTCTTGCGTGGCGCTAACACTGTATAGTTGGAAGTGTTCGAAGTGCTGGCATTATCAGGTAGTGAGGCTACCAATTTTTTAAGTCCGTACTGTCATGTTTACGGTAGGTTGGAGGTTGTGTAGGTGATTGGTATTATTGGTAAGTATTTGCTAATGTGTGTTGTTGGTCCTGCATTACTGTGAGCATTTCATGTGTGGCCAGTTTCCATTAGGGACACTGTAGTTGGTGACACTTGGGTCATGTTGTGGGGATTAATTTGTTTGCTCTCACATTGCATGACATGCCATGGTGTGTTGTGTGGCCGTGACGGGGAGGGATTGGGTGACATGGCACTGTTCTCATGTTGTATTTTGCAAGTGGGTATTCATTTTTGCTGCATAGAAGTGTGTCTTTTGATGACACTGCATTGGTGGTGTTTGTGTAGGTAGGGATGCACACATTGTGACACTTCCAGGTGAACAATCTCAGGCTGCTATGGTTCTGACAGTAGACTGTCCCTTGATTCATCAGAATTGTCAGATTGAGTCATCATTGATTGTCAGATGGTATGTGCCAGGGCTGTGTGCACTCCACAGGGGTGTGCTTTCTGTGTGAAGTAATTAGCCACCAGCTGCGTACGGGCTGCCTCACCCCGTGCCCTTTCCCCTCCCATGCGCAGCGGGCGTGCATGTGGTTGGGGATGTGGGGGCACCACCATGTCCACAGCCAGGCCCCGGCGTGTTGCAACATTGTGCAGGACACATGCTGCCACTATGATCCTGCACACTACTGGGGGAGCGTATAACAGCTGCCCACCAGAACGGTCAAGGGAGCGAAAGCGTGACTTGAGCACTCTGAATGTGCGCTCCACTATGCCCCGTGTTGCAATATGGGCTGTGTTGTATCTTACCTCAGGAGGCGTGATGGGGTTCCGAATTGGCGTCATCATGTGTGTGCTCAGAGGGTAGGCACTGTCCCCTGGGGAGGTGGTGATGGGGATCATTAGTGGGGTATTGGCATTACTCTGTATCTATCATGCATGCGTGTGCTGTGGCATTTCTACTCACCAAGCAGCCATGCATCGCCATGCCGCCCAGCTTCCATGTCCTGGTTTAGGGTTGACATCCTGTAAATGAAGCTGTCGTGGGTGGACCCTGGATAGTTGGCATATACTGAGGTGATGATTCCCTTGGCATCACATACTACCTGGACGTTGATGGAATGCCAGTGCTTGCGGTTTCTATAGATGTGCTCCGATGCCATGGGGGGACATAGAGCCACATGGGTGCAATCAATGGCACCTAGCACTTTGGGGAATTGTGCCACCCTGTAGAAATCCTGGCTGACAGCCTGCCTTTCTGCAGGTGTTCTGGGCAGGTATATGTGCCTGCGGACAGATGGGCGTGCAGTGATGATGGCCAACACCTGGTGTAGGCACCGTGACTGCGTGGCCTGTGACACCTCCCCCACTATGGCACTTGTCCGCTGAAATGATCCGGTAGCCAAGAAGTGCAGTACATTGAGGACCTTCTCCAGGGGGCTGAGTGCTTGGGAGCACAGGGTGGGTGATGTGAGGTCATCCTCCCACTCACTGACCAGGTCAAGTATTATGTGTGGTGGAAACCTGTACCTCCCATACACCTGGTCATCAGGCATACCAAATAGGCTGGTTCTGGGTGTGAAGATTCTGGCCCTGACTATCCTTCTCCTCCTCCTGCGGTATCCCACGGCCACTGCTGCTAGGAACGGTATATTCATCCTGGCGTCTGAGCTTGTTTGTTGTTTGCGCACTCTTTTATGCTGCGCGGGACGTGTGCCTGCTTCATGCTGGCGTATGTGTTTCAGGATTGGACCATTTATTTTTTGGCACGTTGTAGGCGACCGTGTGAATCTTCCCGCCCACCCCAGGAATGCACGTAACACACTCTCCCAGGCCCAGTCGCGAGTAAATATTCCCGCCCACCCCTGGAATACACGTACCCCACTCTCACAGGCCCAGTCGCATGTGGAACTTCACGTGCACACCGAAATACACGTACCCTGCAAATTTGTGTGTGAAACTTCACGCGCACCCCGAAATACACATACCCAGGGCAATCGCGTGTGGAACTTCCCGCAAACCCTGTAATACACGTAGCCTGCTGGTATCGCGTGTGGAAGTTCACGCAGATCCATAATACACGTACCCTGATGGTATCGCCTGTGAGACTACCCGCGCACCCGTGGAATACACGTACCCAGGCAAATCGCACGGCTGGGGGTGCTGGGAGACAGGAGTGGGGGCCTGCTGGCAGGTGCCCCTGACTGCTGGGGGATGGGGGTGCAGGGAGACAGGAGTGGGGGCCTGCTGGCAGGTGCCCCTGACTGGTGGGGGGTGGGGGTGCAGGGAGACAGGAGTGGGGGCCTGGTGGAGGGTGCCCCTGGATGCTGGGGGGTGGGGGTGCAGGGAGACAGGAGTGGGAGCCTGCTGGCAGGTGCCCCTGACTGCTGGGGGGTGGGGGTGCAGGGAGACAGGAGTGGGGGCCTGGTGGAGGTTGCCCTGCACTGCTGGGGGGTGGGGCTCCTGGGAGACAGGAGTCGGGGCCTGGTGGAGGGTGCCCTGCACTGCTGGGGGTTGGGGGTGCTGGGAGACAGGAGTGGGGGCCTGGTGGAGGGTGCCCTGACTGCTGGGAGTGGGGGTGGAGGGAGACAGGAGTGGGGGCCTGGTGGAGGGTGCCCTGCACTGCTGGGGGTTGGGGGTGCTGGGAGACAGAGTGGGGGCCTGGTGGAGGGTGCCCTGCACTGCTGGGGGTGGGGGTGGGGGTGCAGGGAGACAGGAGTGGGGGCCTGCTGGCAGGTGCCCCTGACTGGTCGGGGTGGGGGTGCAGGGAGACAGGAGTGGGGGCCTGCTGGCAGGTGCCCCTGACTGGTGGGGGGTGGGGGTGCAGGTGGACATGAGTTGGACATGAGTGGGGGCCTGGTGGAGGGTGCCCTGCACTGCTGGGGTGTGGGGTGCTGGGAGACATGTGTGGGGGCCTGGTGGAGCGTGCCCTGCACTGCTGGGGGGTGGGGGTGCTGGGAGACATGTGTGGGGGCCTGGTGGAGGGTGCCCTGCACTGCTGGGGTGTGGGGGTGCAGGGAGACAGGAGTGGGGGCCTGGTGGAGGGTGCCCTGCACTGCTGGGGGGTGGGGGTGCAGGGGGACATGAGTTGGACATGAGTGGGGCCTGGTGGAGGGTGCCCTGCACTGCTGGGGGGTGGGGGTGCAGGGAGACAGGAGTGGGGGCCTGCTGGCAGGTGCCCCTGACTGGTGGGGGGTGGGGGTGCAGGGAGACAGGAGTGGGGGCCTGGTGGAGGGTGCCCTGCACTGCTGGGGGGAGTGGGTGCAGGGAGACATGAGTGGGACATGAGTGGGGGCCTGCTGGCAGGTGCCCCTGACTGCTTGGGGGTGGGGGTGGAGGGAGACAGGAGTGGGGGCCTGGTGGAGGGTGCCCTGCACTGCTGGGGGGTGGGGGTGCTGGGAGACAGGAGTGGGGGCCTGGTGGAGGGCGCCCTGCACTGCTGGGGGGTGGGGGTGCAGGGAGACAGGAGTGGGGGCCTGCTGGCAGGTGCCCCTGACTGCTGGGGGGTGGGGGTGCAGGGAGACAGGAGTGGGGGCCTGCTGGCAGGTGCCCCTGACTGGTGGGGGTGCAGGGAGACAGGAGTGGGGGCCTGCTGGCAGGTGCCCCTGACTGGTGGGGGGTGCAGGGGGACATGAGTTGGACATGAGTGGGGGCCTGGTGGAGGGTGCCCTGCACTGCTGGGGGGTGGGGGTGCTGGGAGACATGTGTGGGGGCCTGGTGGAGCGTGCCCTGCACTGCTGGGGAGTGGGGGTGCTGGGAGACAAGTGTGGGGGCCTGGTGGAGGGTGCCCTGCACTGCTGGGGGATGGGGGTGGAGAGAGACAGGAGTGGGGGCCTGGTGGAGGGTGCCCTGCACTGCTCGGGGGTGGGGGTGCAGGGGGACATGAGTTGGACATGAGTCGGCCTGGTGGAGGGTGCCCTGCACTGCTGGGGGGTGGAGGTGCAGGGAGACAGGAGTGGGGGCCTGCTGGCAGGTGCCCCTGACTGGTGGGGGGTGGGGGTGCAGGGAGACAGGAGTGGGGGCCTGGTGGAGGGTGCCCTGCACTGCTGGGGGGTGTGGGTGCAGGGAGACATGAGTTGGACATGAGTGGGGGCCTGGTGGAGGGTGCATCACAGTGCTAGGGGGTGGGGGTGGGGGTGCAGGGAGACAGGATTGGGGGCCTGGTGGAGGGTGCCCCTGGATGCTGGGGGGTGGGGGTGCTGGGAGACATGCGTTGGTGGGCAGTAGTGCAAGGTGACATGTGGGTTGGCTGGGGGGCATGGCCATGGTGGATGGGCTGCCTGCGGGACATGTGCAGGGGTGCAGGGTAGTCCCCTGTGGTGTGGGCCACCTGCAGGGGCCGTGGAGGGTGTAGAGGGAACAGATGGGAGGACCCACACGGCCAATTCACGTGTTGGACTCCCTGGCACCCCCGAAATACACGTAGGCTGCTGGATTCGCGTGTGGAATTTGCCACGCACCCGGAGTACACATACCCTGCTGAAATTGCGTGTGGAACTTCACGCGCACACCGAAATACACGTACCCTGCTAATTCGCATGTGAAACTTCCCACGCACACCGAAATACACGTACCCTGCTAATTCGCGTGTGAAACTTCCCACACACCCCGAAATACACGGACCCAGGGCAATCACGTGTGGAACTTCCCGCGAACACCGTAATACACGTACCCTGCTGGTATCGCGTGTGGAAGTTCACGCGGACCCATAATACACGTACCCTGATGGTATCACATGTGAGACTACCCGCGCATCCCTGGAATACACGTACCCAGGCAAATCGCACGGCTGGAGGGTGGGGGTGCTGGGAGACAGGAGTGGGGGCCTGGTGGAGGGTGCCCCTGACTGGTGGGGGGTGAGGGTGCAGGGGGACAGGAGTGGGGGCCTGGTGGAGGGTGCCCCTGGATGCAGGGGGGTGGGGGTGCAGGGGGACAGGAGTGGGGGCCTGGTGGAGGGTGCCCCTGGTTGCAGGGGGGTGGGGGTGCAGGGGGACAGGAGTGGGAGCCTGGTGGAGGGTGCCCCTGGGTGCTGGGGGGTGGGAGTGCTGGGAGACATGCATTGGTGGGCAGTAGTGCAAGGTGACATGTGGGTTGGCTGCGGGGCATGGCCATGGTGAATGGGCTGCCTGCGGGACATGTGCAGGGGTGCAGGGTAGTCCCCTGTGGTGTGGACCGCCTGCAGGGGCCGTGGAGGGTGTAGAGGGAACAGCTGGGAGGACCCACACGGCCAATTCACGTGTGGAACTCCCCGGCACCCCCGAAAAAAAAAACATAGGCTGCTGGATTCGCGTGTGGAATTTGCCACGCACCCGGAGTACACATACCCTGCTGAAATTGCGTGTGGAACTTCACGCGCACACCAAAATACACGTACCCTGCTAATTCGCATGTGAAACTTCCCACGCACACCGAAATACACGTACCCGGCTAATTCGCGTGTGAAACCTCCCACACACCCCGAAATACACGGACCCAGGGCAATCACGTGTGGAACTTCCCGCGAACACCGTAATACACGTACCCTGCTGGTATCGCATGTGGAAGTTCACGCGGACCCATAATACACGTACCCTGATGGTATCACATGTGAGACTACCCGCGCATCCCTGGAATACACGTACCCAGGCAAATCGCATGGCTGGAGGGTGGGGGTGCTGGGAGACAGGAGTGGGGGCCTGGTGGAGGGTGCCCCTGACTGGTGGGGGGTGAGGGTGCAGGGGGACATGAGTGGGGGCCTGGTGGAGGGTGCCCCTGGATGCAGGGGGGTGGGGGTGCAGGGGGACAGGAGTGGGGGCCTGGTGGAGGGTGCCCCTGGTTGCAGGGGGGTGGGGGTGCAGGGGGACAGGAGTGGGGGCCTGGTGGAGGGTGCCCCTGGGTGCTGGGGGGTGGGAGTGCTGGGAGACATGCATTGGTGGGCAGTAGTGCAAGGTGACATGTGGGTTGGCTGCGGGGCATGGCCATGGTGAATGGGCTGCCTGCGGGACATGTGCAGGGGTGCAGGGTAGTCCCCTGTGGTGTGGGCCACCTGCAGGGGCCGTGGAGGGTGTAGAGGGAACAGCTGGGAGGACCCACACGGCCAATTCACGTGTGGGACTCCCCGGCACCCCCGAAAAAAAAAACGTAGGCTACTGGATTCGCGTGTGGAATTTGCCACGCACCCGGAGTACACGTACTCTGCTGAAATTGCATGTGGAACTTCACGCGCACACCGAAATACACATACCCTGCAAATTTGCGTGGGAAACTTCACACGCACCCCGGAATACACGTGCCCAGGCCAATCGCGTGTGGAACTTCCCACGAACCCCGTAATACATGGACACGCTATTTTTCACACAGCGGGTGTCCGTGTTTGTCGGTACCCCTTTGCACCTCAATTGTCCTAGAGGGCCACTGTATGGACCATTCATCATAGCTGTATATGGGTGCTTTTTGTTAGCGCACATTTTGGCGCACATTTATTTCAGGCGCAGCGACGCTACCACCTGCTTTCTTGTGGCATACTTGTTTGGCCCTGTGCGCGTCTTTCACCGTGCGCTGGTTTGCCCTATTCGATTCCATGAATACGAGTTGTAGGCGAGCGTGTGGGCGTTCCGCGCACTTGCCTCCTGTACTTCCCCCATGACGCCCATATTTTCAAGTGTTGTTCCCCATTCCGAGTGTTACGCCCCGTGTTACGCCTACTTTTGTGATGTGCGCCGCGCTATGTGCGATTTCGCAGTGGCCGTGGCGCATGCCGTTGGATGACCTGTGCGACTTTTTCAGCGCACATCCAACTTTTTTCTCGCGCATGGATTTCCATGAATCGATGTGCGCTGGTTTCCCTGCGATTTTCGCTGTTGCACTGCGAATTTCGCACTTTTACTGCAAATCGCACGTTTTGGCACCTCTGCGCTGGAATTTTCGGCGCACATTCATTCCATTAATCGGCCTGTATGTCTCTCCGATATTCGGTTGGCTCTTAATTTCAAAAAACCTGTCTTAATCGAGAATTCATTATTCTGGGTCTTTTCATCATATGTACTTCTTAATTTATTCTGTCATGTGATGTCAGGGAGCTCCTTCCCCCACAATGAATTTGTCGCACAAGAAAGCGCTTTGGATTTATATTAGGTTCTTTTTTTTAAATAAAGCCTCCAACCCGTCTCGCACACAACATCAACAAGTAACCCATTGCCGCAATGGACTACGAACCAGGCAGGTGTGTATTAATAAGATATTTATTACTCGATTTATTAAATCAAATTAGAACACACAGATAACATCAGCTAACAATGTTCTGGCAACACAAAAACAAAATACCCTTCTTGGTTAAGTACCAACACAGAGATGACACTAGAATATACCGTACAATAGTTTCCTTTTACATCACCCCCCAACACAAGCAAAGAACAGTTCAAAGCACACAAAATGAACCAAGTTAGACTTTTCTCAGAGCATCCCTCACCCCCAAACATCCACTAGGCTTGACTCTTTTGAATGGAAGGCAGTGGCATTGATTGGGAGCACAGTGGGAAAATCGGATTTTGGGGAGTCCTCACAGAAACCTTATGAGGAACAGAAAGGTAATGGGAAAATGTGTTTTTTTCAGAGCACAAAGGTAAAATTGGTTTAAACAGTTTAGCCCAACTGCTATGGGAAAGAATAGAATGGAACGGAATTATTTTTTTTTTCATAGCACAACAGTAAAATCGGTTTAAATGGTTTAGCACAGCTGCTATGGGAAAGAATACAAAGGAAGGGAATTTGTTTTTCTTACACCTGAAAGGAAACACAAGGCTTGAGATTATGATCAGAACAGAATGGGAACATCAGTTTTAAATTACCTAGCACAGTTGCAATGGAAAAGCATGGGAAGAAATGGGAATTAATTTTTGTTACACCAAGAAGGACAGGCAGGGCTTTGGGGAATATAAGTCTGCACAAATGGAAAAATCGTATTTAGGTTGAGATGACAGATTCAATGTGAGAATGCTAGTTTCCAAAACAAAATCACCTTTGGTCTAGCTCCACATGGGCGACCACTTGCTGGTCTCCAAATCCACCTCGGGGGGTGTGGATCACTATGCCCCCACCATGCTCTTGTATCTCAGGGCGATTGTGCACTGTGGTACTCCTAAATTACTATGCTATAGACACACAAACATAACCTAATACCATAACCATAAGGATAGACACAAAACGAAATAATATGCATGACAAACCACACCAAACACTAAGAAATGACACGAGAAATAAGATAACAATGGACACAAATGAAAACACACAAGTCAGTTTCAATTTTAATACAATGGAATACATTTATTCATGCATAGCTAGGCATGATGCAAACACTACTATAATGCAAATCTCGAATTTGCACCCTTCATGCTCTGGGTGCATATCTACAATGCAATGCAATAACTGTAAGCCTTACAGGCTTCTAATGCAAGCCATCTAATAGCATTTTATCCAGTCCTGCTGGATCTATCATGTTTGATAGCAAAATACATCTGGCAAGTGTCAGCATTCAGCATTCCTCTCCAATCCACACTACACTTCACGCTTTCTCTCTAAGACAATCCCTGTCTGATTTCCCCCTTCTCCAAACCCAAAGCTCTGTGTGAGTGTCTGTCCTAATTCCCCATTGCACGTGTCTTATTCAGATCAATTAGGCCTCATATCAGCAATACTCCCCTTCTGCCATGTGCAAGCTTCCCAATCGCGTCTCTCTTCTCTCCAGCTTCCTTTCAATCAGCCAGTCAGTCAGGGCCTCTCTCCCTTTGGCCCCTCGGCAGTCTGCATCTGCAGCCAAAGCTCTGCCAGTCTACCTGCACGATCGATCTGCATCAGCTCTCATCAGAATGCTTCCCCAAGCTGCCAAACTCCCAAAGCCATCTGATTCTGCTGTACCCCTCTCTCATGCCAACTCTCTCCCAAAACGCCTCCTCTCTCTCAGAGACATCAGCCTCACCTCTGGATATACTATTCAATGAAGTACATACATCTCTATGGTTACATTAAGCATTCACTTGTTTCTGTCAACCCAGTATTTCTCTTGCTAAGCGCCTGAAAGTCTGTGATGCATGTCTTGTTCTGTTCTTAGTCACTGTGTGTTCTGTCATCGTGACATTTCAGCCTATCTTGTACATGCTATATGTGTTAAGTGTTACCATCCTCCCATCTCCCTCCATATTTCTCTATTCATTCCACTGTTAGCTTCTGAAATTCCTCTTCCTGTCTCTCTGTGCAAAGCTCCCACTCCCTGCTGCATGCCCCCACATTTTCTTGACTGCCTGCCAGCCAGGGCCTGCTGATACCATGCCCTTCTCCGTTTCTACTAAGGCAAAGGCGAGCTCTTATCTCTATCTGCCAAGAAACTGTTTACGCATTCCTCATTCCAGTGTAACTCAACGAAACTTTCGCAGTGCTGTGCCACTTCTGTTCTGTCTCAATGGCTTCAGAGCCAGAGGCCTCATGCATTCTAGCATTTACTCTTTCTCTCTCGCAACCCAAGCACTATACCATAGCTCAATGCATACTTGTAAGTACACACTCATGCGTGTCTCTACAATGCATATATAATACATATGTCTCTACAAGGCACTTCAAATATAACAGGACATACATCTCTAGCAATTGCACATGGCTGAATAATGTGTGGATAGTCTAATGTCACTACTAATCAGAATGAATGATGGATAACTACTGCCTAAATGAGTCACGTATTACTAATGATTCACTAAATGAGTAATGGATTTCTTATGATAACATACCAGGCTTCTTCGCACAATATCTGGTTTTACAAGAAAGACAATGCAAATGGAAGTTCGTTTTCAGATCACAATCGACACAAGGACAATTTTGTTTTGCAGATCACAATGGACAAAGGGACAATTTTGTTTCTGCACCCTGCACACACACGTGGAACAGGGCTGTGGCATTCATTCTTTTGGCAGATCTTTTAGCACTATACAGGCTCACCACACACTGTGAAAAGATTGCTGGTTTTGAATGCCAACAATGCATATTCCGTGAATTGAATGTGGGAATTAATTGATTTACTTTGAAAATTAGGCTAAGGATCTACGCAGGCAAGCAGGGGATTTTGCAATGGGGAAATATCTAAGGCAACGCTGAAAGAATACACGGCTTGTACAATCTATAGCTTGGGGTATTTCTACTTACAGGAGAGGTCAGGATTGGACATCAGAAAGCATCAGAGCACGCTGCTGGGGACAGCAAAACGGGATCAGTCAAATGCCTCCTCTCCTGGCTCCAAGGGTTTCAATCAGTCTCCATGTCTCCTGGCTCCACTGCAAGCTAGGCCTCTCTCTGCTGGGATGTTCACGACAGATTTCTGCAGCAGGGCACCTCATGGAATAAGTGTGAAAAGCCCTGCTCTGAGGCAAGTTGGCTTAGTTATAAGGCAGATGATATCACAAATGTGTGATGATTCTCGCGAAAGGGATTGGCTAGCCTCCACCACCCCACTCCCCCTGTGTGCTAACAGGACAAGGGAAAAGGGGAGTGTTTTGGGATACCAGGGAAGAATAGGACTTCATCATCTCACTTCGACAGGTGGGCTCGGTCATGTTTATTTACAAAAAATTTCACGACATGATAATTGCCCTTCATTTTAACATCTGGACAGATATTAATATATTTTTGAAAACTACATTTGACAGCAAATCACATAAAACTAGTCAGATGTCCGTAGGTCATTCCTGTACAAAGATACGTTTTTCTTCATTCACTGCGGAATCATATCAGTGAAAAATCATACGAATTATGATTGGCATGTTTTATCAAATTTTCACATCTCTGAGAATCATGAGAAGGCCCAAATCACATTTTCATTCATAAATTCAGTTGTGTTTCTCCCACCAAAATCGTGTTTATATGATGAGAATGGGTTTTACCTTTAATAAAAGCTTAGCATGAATATTTGGCTATGTACACTGTCCAGATTACACAATAAAATGCAGTTCTCCCCTTTCAAACAATGGGCAGCTCCACCACTCATTTGCTCAGAACTCACACCTTTTTTTTTTAAGTTCGACTTCTGCTTTGTTCAAGCATGATGTCAGTAGAGAGATCAGTGTTTAGATTAGCTCAGCCCTTTAAGAGCTAATGACCAGCTAATGCACTTTTTATGTGAGTTGTGACCTGGAGGTCACCAGTGCTTCCAGACCAGACCCAATTTTATCTTGTCCACTGTGTTTCTGTTCTCAAATGTAATTATGTTCTTGTATTTTTAAGGGAGGAACTGAAAATTAAAGCAGTCAGACCACTCTCTCCCAGGCAAGAGGGAGGGGAGCTGGGATTCACATATTGCAGAAATCATCATCCCGGCCCCTTGCAGCAAACAGCCTGTAAATCATGCCTAAAAGCATTTAAAATGACATTTTATAAAAAAATACATTTTCAAAATGACATGTGTGTTGCTTTGAAATTGTCCATGTAACTGAGCTGGTGATAGGCAGCAACCATGTTTATACTTTGAAAGCGCGTTGAGCATTTTTCTGAGCTTATTTTTAGTTTAAAGGAAAAAAAGAAATGACATCATTGTATTTACTGTTCATGAAAGAAAGTGCTCCGTTTCACTGCAACACAATGCTGACATCCCATTGAGGGTTCTGTGGACTGCTGTTTCATGGACATATCATTTCATCTCTTCGTCGATTAGTCAAAATATTCTTGCTGTGTGTCTTTCATTCCTTTGTGAAAGGCAGTTCACATATTTAGATTTGTTAACACATTGGGCCTCATTACAAGTTTGCCGGTCCAATAACAACGGTACATGTAGGCTTGCAGGTACCATTGTTACCGGACCGGAAAACTATGAGTTCTGCTCATGGGTGCCTTTCAGCCTGCCAGGTCTGACCTGGCGGGCATACCGGCACCACCAACAGACCATGTCGGATGCACCCGGCCTCCCCATTCCAAATGAGTCCAATGGGACTCAAATTGGAATCGGGACTAATATTTTCCGGCGTACGGTAATGGGCAATTACTGGGTCCACTGGGGCTGTAATACCCCAGTAATTGCCCATTCCAGGGCGCCAGAAAAAAACAACTCAGGAGGAAGCCGTGCCAGTTATACCGCTGAAGTCATAATGAGTCCCATTCTGTCCATGTGTGTTTTTGTTCCTTCATGAAAGTCAGTTCGCATATTTCAGGCCTTTTATTTAGGGGCATGTCCCCAATGACTCTGACCTTTTTATTCATGGCATCCAGGGCTATTTCACCCCACAGAATCCCTCCTCTTGGCTCTGATCAATTTCACAGAGAGAAGAGCAAGGAGAGAGTGGGGTGTCCGTTTCACTGTGGCCTGGGTTTGTCCTCTCCCTTTCCGGTGGCTCCACCTCTGGCCTGTAAAAGCAAGGAGTCATTTCATCTGCCAAGAAGAAAGGAGACATTAAGTATTTCATACAATGCTATTTTCCTTGGTCGGGATGTGAAAATTGACAACCAAAAGAACAAGAGACACATCACAGTTGATGATACATCACAGATACATGACCAATCTTTAATCGTAACAACTTCAAAATAAGTATAAGTTGTTCTACTGCCTGTAAGTTAGTGCTTTTCTTCATCCGGGTTACCATGCTGTACCTTTACTCTCCCAATGGTCCCTGGGCTCTACCCTCACTGGGTTCTTCAATCAGCAGAATTTATAGGCACCATTTTATCTACAATTTCAAAGGAGCCATGCTAAAAGGGGAGGAACTTGTAAAGGTAGACAATGTCATCTACGTGGTACTCTTTCTTGGTGGTCCTTAAGTCGTAGTGGGTTTTCATGCCCTCTGCCAACTTTTATAGATTTCACTGAGTGCAAGCACAAATGCGCTGGAGGTGTCTTAGCAAATTCTCAATGTACTCATGGGTCATGGACGCGTTGATCAGGGTCTGCTCTTTAGTTCTGTAGAGCAGATGCTGAGGTAGCACCATTTTTCCTCCAGTTATGAGTGGTAGTCGGATGTCCCAACTAGGCCCAGAGTCTGCCACAAACTGTTTAGGATGCCCACAATCATTTTATTGTACCTCTCAACTCCGCCACTCGAGGCTGGGTGGTAGGCAATGTGGACATTTCTCTTTATCCTGAGTATCTCCCAAATATTTGTCATCACCTCACTGGTAAAATGACTTCCTCAATGTAAAGCACCAAAGGGGGGTATCTGTACGCCTGCCCTCTATATGGCAGAGTAGAATCAGAGCACCCCACTCAAGATTCTCTATTATGTTATTGTGGTCAAGCAACCAAGGCTTATGCTCTCAGGAGGTGATGCAGGCTGGTTCTTAAGTACAGTGTAGTCCCCAAGCACCCACAAAGGAATGTCCACACACTATGTTAGTGAAAACACAGTCTTTATATAAATAAGGTTTCCGTTATGTACACAATCACAATAACACACTTTGTACTCTGGCAATACTATAAGGGCAAATATATACAGGTCTACATGGTACCCCTCTTAATTATTGATGCCTTTGAAATGCATCAACTGCTAACAGTTCAAAATGGCATACCAATCAGATTATAAGATGAATCAACGATAGACACAGTAAGAAAGCAAGTTAAATCAAGCAATGGCAGAACAGTATATCCCACTCCCATGAGACGTTCTGTGCGAGGATCCCCCCACCTGGGCAACCTGCAATTAAAGCATATTTGACAAGCCCAGTCCAATTATGCTCAATATAGTCTTGATTCCTTCTAAAGGTTCTACGACCTCAAAGTACTTGGTTTTGTAGAGTTCTTCAGTGAGTCGTCGACAGGCCCTTCTTGAGTGCACTCCCTTTAAGGCAGGAGCCACGGGTCATCGAGAGTCTGGGAACACTGTTGTTGAAGCAGCAGCTTTGGTTCTTATGGTGCTCATTGACGATCGGCCGAAAACGTCCTGAAAGCTGAGGCATGAGGTGCACCTAGACGACGAGAGTTAATTGCTGCAAAGAGTTCAAGAAAATCTTTGGCCCAGGAAGGGCATCGGGTCGTCGGCGTCTCTGTGGTCGTCAGGTGGCAGGAAACCCACTGGTGGATTCTCCTCGGTGCATCAGTGGCCTTGACTTTATCCGGCGGGACAAAGCGGTCGACGGTGCTGGCGAGAGATTCCTTGAATTCAAATATTTTAGGTAATTGAGCACTGCGGCTCCGGTCGGCGATGGCGGTCGTCAACGGTGATGGACTTTAATGTCCGGGCACTTCACTTTGTGATTCCGCGATGGTCTCCTTCTCCGGTCGGCAGCCTCTCTTAGGTCTGACTTCCAGGGAGCTTTGGCAAAGATCAGCTGGTGCACGATGATCCCTCGTAGCTCGAGAAGAGGTCTCTTAGCCAAGTCCTCTCTTGGATCAGTTCCTTGACAGTCATGCAGCTTTCAGATTAGCAAAGGACAGCAGCAGCAATTGTTCTTCCAGCGGGCTTCAAGGTTAAGCATCAAGTATCAACTTCAGCTTCTGAACGATTTCCATCAGTGAGAGGCCCCCAGATATACTGTTGATCTCCCATTCACTCTGCTGGGTCACACTCAGGCAACCAATCATTCAGAAGGGCATTCAGGCAGGCAGGCAGCCAATCAGGCTCACAATGCATTCAGGCCATTCTTCTCCATTCAGACACTCACAACAAGCAGTGTGAATTTGGACGAGCACACAGCCATTCAGCTCTCTACTTTACATTCATACCAGTTTCGAGCAGGGCCATCTCGGTCATTGTGTCACACACCCGATACTAGACATCCATAACATGAAATGCGTATTCGTCACACACTTCATTCACCCAGGTCCCACCCCACTGGCATATCCACAACATACAGTCATTGGGAAGGCTCCAGCGAGTCTGGCCTGGACTTCCCCACAATACCATATATGGAACTTCCACCCAACAGCCAGTCAGGGGGAAGGGATGGAGTCAGGGCTTCCCGGGACTTCGGGAACACAAGGTAATAGACTATAGAAAGCAAGAGGCCACAGGGGCCATCCTGTCTCCTATCAGAAATCAACTGATTCCAATGGCAGGTCCTGGGTATCCCAGTATGGAGGATACTCAGAGCATCTGTCAAATTCAGCATGGAGCTGCCACCAGCCCGTACCCTGCTCTGTGGGCCACACATAGGTGCCAAAATACATGCACTATGAGTACAGGGTTGTACTCCTACCCGTGGGTGCCATAAAGGTATCCCAAGGGTCTGTTCACCACAACCAAAAAGAGGAAGAGCTGCACCATCAGGAGTCCCACGTGAACTCCTGCCCAGAAAACAAGACAGAACATACATGATAAAGCAATAAAGGAAAAGGATAAGGATGCCCTGTCCTGTCCCTCAAATGCATTTCCAGCATCTCACTCGATCCGACTCAATCCTTTGAGGAAGGCCGAAACGCGAGAAGAGGTGATTGATCATTAGGGTAGCAGATGTTTCTGGCTTGAAATTTGGGGCCGGGAGACATTCTACCCACTTGGTAAACAAGCATGTGACGGTTAACATGTCCTGGCTTCCCCTAGAGGAGTGAATCATGGGCCCAATAAAATCTACTTGCAAATTTAACCAAGGGAGTGTCATTCCCCTTTTCTGTAGTGGAGCTTGGTTTGTAAGGGAACTTGGCTGAAACTGTGCACACACAAGACACCCCTTTAAGTATTGGTCGCGGTCCTGACCCATGTGTGGCCAGTAGGCGACGTCTCGCAAGATTTCCAAAGTTGTATGAAACCCCCTATCACCGGCTGTGGTGTGTCATGGGTGTGACTTAACATCAGGCTTTGGAATGAGGTAGGTACCACCCATTGGTCACATCCAGAAATGTATCTCTGTACCAACAAACCATCTTGGATTCAGAACATTTTGTAAAAATTCATCAACACTCACAGATCCTCTTTCCAAGTATAGTCGAATTCAGTCAGAGGAAAATTCACAGGGTCCTCAAAGTTTGATAACATTTCCCAATAATCGGATCCCCTTTTTGTGCCGTAATCAAATCAGCATCTGTGGTTTCCTTACTCCACTGGGCAGTTGAGAGTTGATTTTGGGCAAGTGTTTGGGACCTGCTGACAGCAGCAAACTGGATTTCCCCCAACAGGCATTCAGTTTCTATGAGATCCCCCTGGATGGCTCTGGTGTTGGCCAACTGGTCATCCAAGTCATTTCCAGTTTTGTCTGGTCCCTCTACTTTGGAGTGACATTTAATCTTTTTCCAGTAGACGGTCATATCATTAGAGGTGACCAGATCAACAATGGATTGATTTAATTTCCCATGCTTGAGCGGTTTGTTATTTGCACACAGCATGTCTCGATTTTTCTAATGAATCAGGTGCCCCACAAAACCATTCCTGACATAATCTGAATCAGTGATTATGGGCAGTTCTTGGAGTTGGTGTTGCACGGCAGTAAGAATGGCATGATGTACCGCCATCAACTCTGCCACCTGACTACTTCGGGGACCGATCTTGTACCCAGCAGAGGGCTCCGGGGCATCATTCACCCAGGCATTCCCAATGGCAGCCACCAGTTTTTCCCCCCGTAATTATCAACATGGTAGGAGCACCCATCCACATAAGTTGTGGGTATCCCCTAGCACGTGTCTTCCTCATAGACTTTGTGCAGGGAAGTAAGGTACGCCTCCATGTTGTCTCGGGTTTTTAGACTTTCGTCCTTGAGACAGTTTTCTTGAGCACAGTCATGCAAGTCAGCCTGGTGAGGAGTCTCGACAATGATGTGCTCCCGTTAGATTAACGGGTGGTAATTCTTCAATGTCCACACCGTAGCCAGGAGTGCCTTTTCACAATCATTACATTTTTCCTCCACAGAGGACAAAGTCTTGCTCGCATACGAGATTACTTTGTTGACCTTGTCATGCTTTTGGTATAATACTGCTGTTAAGCAAGTATTTGAGAACCCAGTCTCCAAGGTTTTTATGGGTTAAGCCAAAAAGGCTCTTGGGAAAGGCTTCTCTTGAGTTGTTTTACTGAGGCTTGCTCTGAATCCCACTCCCACTTGACCTAGGCCTTTAGTAAATGGACCAAGGGTCTTGTGACCTCTACGTAGTCCTCTGTGAGCTTTCTACTATAATTAGTAAGTCCAAGAATGCTTCTTAGTTTACGCAGAGTCGTGGGGTCTTTCAATTTCAGTAAGGCTTCCACCTTTTTCACCTGGAGACTGAGACCCACAGAGGTGATTTCATGCCCTAGGGAGTGCACTTGGGTCTTAGACCACTGTGCCTTCTGAAAGGACAGTTTTGCTCTGGCTTTCTGCAATGGGGTCAGAACATAGCGTATTTCAGCGATGTGATCCTCCACAGTTGAGCTTTTGATTAGAAAATCATCTACATAGCACAGGTTTCCCCTTTCTCCCAAGTCGAACATGGCCTTATGCAGAAAGATGTTAAATTAATTGCCAGAGTTTATGTATCCAAAGGCGGTTCAGGTCCGCGTGTATTGCTGCCCCCCGAAGGTGAAGGCAAGCTTGTACTGGTCTTCCCTATTCACGAGAACTGTCTAGTAACCGTTGGTCAGGTCAATTGCGGTATACACCTTTGACCCTTGGTTCTGGGCCAGTCCCTGAGCGATGTAGAAGAGGGGCAATCTTGACATGTGGACCCATTTATTTAACTCCCTAATGTCTGCGCAATGTCTCCATTGGCCATTGGGTTTGTGTATCCCCTGTACTGGGTTATTAAAGATACTGTGGACTGGACAAATTATCCCACGAGATTCGAAGTTCTTTATATTCTCCATGAGTGACTCCATAGACGCAGAGGCAACCAGTATTGTTTTACAAATACGGGGGCCATCCCAGGGTCTGTTGGTATGGAGGTTGAATGTATCTCAGTGCGACAACAGTCGTAAGAGTCCACTGCAAAGATCTCCTGAAAATCCAAAAACACCTGTTTCAGCTTCTGCTTTTGCTCCTCAGTCTCACAGGCATCAGCGAGGTTGATTCTTTCCTCAACCATCTGCCTGAAGCCTGGAAATGCCTCAGGTTTTGCAATTTCTGCAGTATCCTCCAGTTGAGTGGAGAGATCTCTTGTTATGGTGTTGGCCTGGACATGTGGTTTCAAGGAGTGGAGGTAGTCACAGTTGACTTGAAATATCACCTCATCCTTCCTGATGTCGCAGGTTACCCCCCCCCCATAAGGCAGGAAGAGTACACCAAGAACGTCCCCCGTTGCCGGCTGAAAATCGTTTCTACAGGTATATCAGCGTCACAGTGGTAACAGTCATTTGGAATTGGTCCCATGATCTCATTCCCTAAGTCAATGGAAAAAGGTTGGGCATCAACCGCCATTCTAATAAAGGTGTCGGTGCCCAGAGTGATAATCCTAGGGTCACTGTTATACACCAATATTCAAATGGTGTCGTGTTCTAGGTCCACTAGTGGTGTCGGGGTCAAATACAACCCTTGCTGTTGGAGGTGATAGTTCACATTTATATAAGCGTCCTGATTTTTCAGGTTCTGTCCTCGCTTAGTTTTTAGGGGAGTTATAAATTGTCGTACGAGTCCTGGGATGGTGAACTTTTCTCCCTTTTTGAACTGCATACGGCAGCAACTGGGCTGACCGAAATGCTTTCTCAGGGTTGTCAAAGCCCAGGGGGTTACCCCCAGTCAGGACCAGGCTTTGTAATTAATTAAGTCCAAATTAATTGCGATGCGATTGAGAATGTCTCTGCCTAAGAAAAAGGTGCAGGGGACATCTCTCACAACACAATTATTTTCTATGCTTTTGAGGCCAATGGAAATATTTAGCATGCACCTGCTAGGCAGGAGATGTTTGGAATTGGGCGTTTCCAGTCCCAATTCCCACTTATCAATCAACTTAAATGTGGGAATGGTCTGATCTTTTGGGAGTTTCCTGAATAATGCTTCATTGATGAAGCTGCTTCCGTTATTCAGGCATACTCTGGCGAGAACAGGCTCCCCCCTCATTTATCTGAATGGGGAGGAACAACTGTTCACCCTTTTTCTTGATATCAGCCAAATTTTGAGCTGGTTTTTCATCCTCTTTTGTCATGGGATTTGGGTTTTCTTCAAATTGTGGATCAGTATAAAATTTCAGGGTATTTCCTTCCAGTGTGGAATGCCACTTAAAACTGGGAGGAAGGTTGATTTTCAAAAATGGGGAAGGGTTCCCATCACCAGTTAGCTCTCCTACAGTGATGACATTAATGTCTAGGACTTGATTGTTCCTAAAGTGAAATTTGATTTGGTCTGACTGTTGTTCAATCATGTGGCATGTGCCATTTAAACTCACATAATTTGTGCTTTGTTTCAGTTTGATTGGCCGGTTAGTCTGAGTCCAGAGGACCTTGTTCACACAGTAAATTAGGGGTGATAACCTCTGGAGGAGTTAATTCCCCACAAGACAAGATGTGCCCTCCGGAGTGATGACTATCACCGGGTGTTTCACCCTATGTTGCCCAAATCTGATCTCCAGATCTGCAATCCCCTCGACAGAAATATCAATTCCATCGAAGATTTGGAGTTTTCCAGGAAGAGGTGTGAGGGGAATTTGGTGACTCTCCCCGTTCCCTGAATTCATTTGGTCAAAGGCCTTTTTGGACAGAATGGTGGCTTGGGATCCTGTATCCACCATCACAGAAAATGCACATTGACCCTGTGTCTTGCCAGAGGTATAAAATCTCCCTTCCCTCTCCTCAAGGGGGCAAACAAAATGTGCATTTTGTGCCAGCCTTTCAGTTAATTTCTTTATTTTGAAATCCGACACTGTGTGATCTTGGACAGTTTTCTGTGTCGGAGTCCAGGAATCTGTAAAGAAAATGTGGCAACCACATATCTGTGGCATTGTGAAATCCCTTTTTCCCCTGATTCTCTGCTGTCCCCCTTTTCCTGGAGACAGTCGCTTGAACCGGTTTGGGGGAGGATCCCTCCTTGCTTTCAGAGTTCTCTGGGTGACATTGTTGGGGTTCAGAAATTAGTGGTTATGGGTCAGTCCCCATACTTGCCGATTCTAAGTTAGGGTCTTTTGGGACTCATTGATCCTTGCAAGGGATTCCCCCATCCCTGAAAGAAAATATTTTCTTCCCTGAAACCTCCAGGAATTCTTCCCCTTCAAACGGGATGATGCGGACCTTCTCCACGAAATGGGTTTTCTTTGTCACTTGGTTTCTCCTACTTACCCTCTGTTCCCTAGGTTCTAGCTTTTCAGGGTTAGGAGATTTGGGTTCAGGTTCAGAGGGCTCAAGGGGTTTTTCTCGGGTGAGAAAGGAAGTTTCCTCTAGGGCTTTGCATCTCCCTTCCCCCCGGGCCTCCTCCTCTGGAACCTTTTGATTGTCAGGGTTTTCTCCCAATCATTGCTCCGGGGCATCAGACCCAGTGTTGAGCTGTTCTGGGCAGCCATGTTCATTGGAGGGCTCTGCTGCGCCCTCAACATGCAACACAGATCTTGTGTCAGACTTTGGACCTGGTGCTCCACCTGTAGCTGTCCCTTTTCCAAGAATAGCTTGGGTATTAAGGGTTTCCCTGATAGCCCTCCATCCTTGGTCTCCCTTCTCCCTGATTTGGAGCTCTATTGTCCTGAAAGCGGGCAGAGAGAGGAGGATTGTTCTGGAAGTTGGGGTTTGGAGGGTATCTGGGAAAGAAGCTTAAGTTGGAGGGTAGAGTATTTCTTCTCTCCTGAGGGAAGTTTTGAAGGACGTTTTGAGGGGACATACTTACGTGATTGGAACCCCCCCCTTTGTGCTGGAGGAGTCCATACATACCCCAAGATGGGTCTGTTACCCTTGTATCTCAGGCTAATATAGGTGGCAGAGACAGGTGAATTCTTGGTTGAATACCCTGCCTGGCTACCACCCAATTGTGATGAATCAGGGGGTCTCCTCTGCCTCTCATTGTGCTTATTAGAGGGAGGAGTATTTTTAGGCCCCCCATTTCTAAGCCCAAATTGGGGGTATTCTTCACTTCCGCTACATTTGCTGCAGCGGGTGTGTTAGAGGTTTTGGAATTTATTCAGTTATTTTTGTTTTCCACTGGCTTTTGGACTTCATAAATCCAGGTAGCCTGTTCTATTAACCAATCCAGGGTCCTACGATCATGGAAGTCCCTAGCAATTGGGTCATGATATATTTTGGGAGTGCATGGAAATAAGTATTGATGAACTCCCGGCTGCTGTGCGCACCCATCTAGAGGTCAGGGCAAATGCAAGCTTCAGTTCTTGCACAAATTCTCTAGGTGTCTGGTCTTCTCCACACTGCAGGTTGTAGGCCACCTTGCGGGCCTCCTGAGGGTTCCTGTGCACAGAGAAGTGCTTTAAGATGACCACCTTGTAGGTCGACCATCTTTTGTGGTCTTTATCCTCCAGCCCAGCAAAGAAGGTGGAGTATTTTGGGGAAGATGTCCATTTGACAAACTCCATGGAATTGCGTTCATTTATGATGCCAAATGAAGTCATCATCTGCTCATACAGCTCCAGATGCTCCCATGCTGAGTATTTGGCATTTTTGTGATAGAGTGTCATAAAGCTTCTGATGGCTTTTATTTGCCAAATAGGGTCTTTTACAAGAGCTCTCTTTTTTGTCCGCCTTCTTTTTCCACTGCACCTGAGTCCACTCACCCTCTGACTCAGAGCTGCTACTATTTGTGGTCCACTCCCTGTCCTCTAGGTGCTCCCTGCCTCCCTGAGACGGGGAATTCCTCCCAGAACAACAGGGTCTGGTCTCTTCTCCCCTGTGGTTCCGTGGGCTCTCTGGGTCACTTCCCTTGGGCTTCCCCTTTCGCACAGGGGAGTACTCGTCTTCCTCCTCCCTTCTTCTGGGTGTGGTGGAGAACACCCACCACCTCCCTGAATGAGTGAAGGTTTTAAAGATGCACTTTTGAAGCCTGGACTCTAGTTCTTCTCTGCCTGCAAAGTGGACCAAGTGGTCCCTTTGTAACTTATGTTTCTGCCAGTCTAATTCCCTGACCTTATCATCATAGGAGCCCTTCTGGTCAGAAGTATGTGCTACGGTATTTTTAAATCTGGATAAAGATAAAGGCCCGTAAATATCTGATAGGCACTGGCCTTCCGGCTTAGTTATACTAGGCCTGATTGAGTGCAGCTGCCTCATGTTCATGTGTCTCGCACACAACCTCAACAAATATCCAGTGTTGCAATGGACTACGAACCAAGCCGGTGTGTATTAATAAGATATTTATTAATTTATTTATTAAGTCAAATTAGAAGACACAAATTACATCAGCCACCAATGTTGTGGCAACACGAAAACAAAATATCCTTCTTGGTAAAGTACCAACACAGAGATGACACTAGAATATACTGTACAATAGTTTCCTTTCACATCACCCCCCCCAACACAAGCAAAGAACAGTTCACAACACACAAGAAATAGGGACTGAGTTACACTTTTCTCCCAGCACCCCTCAACCACCAAACATCCACTGACAGCAAATCACATAAAACTAGTCAGACATATGTAGGTCATTCCTATGCATAGATACAGTTTTTCTTCATTTACTCCGGAATCATATCCGTGAAAATTACACCATTTTACGGGAATCATACAAATTATGATTGGCATGTATTATCACATTTTCAGATCTCTGAGAATCACGAAAAGGCCCAAATCACATTTTTATTTATAACTTCAGTTGTGTTTCTCCCACCAAAATCGTTTTTATATGATGAGAAGGGGTTAACTTTCACCTTTGATAAAAGCTTAGAATGATTATTTTGCAATGTACACTGTCCAATTTACAAGATAAAATGCATTATTTCTCCCCTTTCACTTCTGCTCTGTTCAGGCATGATGTCAGTAGAGGGATCTGTGTTTACATTAGCTCAGCCCTTCAAGAGCTAATGACCATCCAATGCACTTTGTATGTGAATTGTGATCTGGAGGTCACCAGTGCTGCCAGACCAGACCAAATCTTATCTGGTCCACCGTGTTTCTGATCTCAAAAGTGATTATTTTCTTGTATTTTTAAAGGAGGTACTGACAATGAAAGCAACCAGACCTCTCTCTCCCAGGCAACAGGGAAGGGAGCTAGGTTTCACATATTGCAGAAATCAACATCCCGGCCCCTTGCAACAAACAGTCTGTAACTAGTGACTAAATGCATTTAAAATGACATATAAAAAAATACACAGTTTCAAAATTACATGTGTATTTCTTTGAAATTGTCCATGTAACTGAGCTGGTGACATGCAGAAACCATGGTCATACTTTGAAAGCGTGGCAATCATTTTGCAGAGCATTTTTTAGTTTAAAGGGAAAACTGAAATTACATCATTTTATTTAATGTTCATGAAAGAAAGTACTCCGTTTCACTGCAATTGCTGAACACAATGATGACACTGAGGGTTCTGCTGACTTCTGTTTCATGGACATATCATTTCAGCTCTTCATGGATTAGTCAAAATATCCTTGCCATGTGTCTTTCTCTTTCTTTGTGAAAGGCAGTTCACATATTTAGATTTGTTAACACATTATGTCTGCGTGTGTTTTTGTTCCTTTATGAAAAGCAGTTCGCATATTTCAGGCCTTTTATTTAGGGGTACGTTCCCCAATGACTCTGTCTCTTTTTATTCAAGGCATGAAGGGCTATTTCACCCCACAGGAGATAGTCCTCTGTATTGTTACTTTGAAGCAGTTTACTGTCAACTAAAGGGAATTCCCGTACTTCAGTTTCCCGTTTACTTCACTCATCTCTATTTTGCTGCTTCCTATTCCAGAATGCAGCATCTGCTTTCAGATATAACGCTTACTAGACTGGTCTCTAGTCCGCTACTACCTCTTGCAGAATGCAGCATCTGTTATCAGGTAAAGCGGTCAGTACTGCATGGCTCCAAAGTAAATCTATGTAGTTTCTGTGCTCTGAATGGGGAAGAAGTCAGATTGTCCACCATTAAAGAAGCCGCGTTTCTAGTATTTGTGCCATGAAAGGGAGATAAGTCTGAAGTTGGATAAATTTTCTAGACTAACTGTTGTTTTATAAGCATTGGTTTGATCGCTGCCTGATGAAATGTTGGTGTTGTAATTTTGCCATTTGGGATGATTTATTGCAAAGCTTGTGGCCAGAGTGTGAATTAGTTCCTTGAGCACTGCCGCTGAGTATGGATAGCTAAGGGTTGTTGGTGCTTTCATTTTGCTCATGGTGCTGATAATTTACCTCTCGTGTACTCTCATGCACCGTGTGGAACTTCTTGAAAGAATTAATTATAAGTGACTGTGTATTGTAGTATGTGAAGTTGTCTTTTTGTGCTTTTGGAGTTTTCAAATAGCTGAGATGTTCTCTTCAAAGGAATATGAACGTTTCTCTGCCGCTTATAATAAATTCCCTATAGTGATGTTTATTGGACCTCGGTTAGTTAATCCTTGTGATATTAAGAATATTTCATAGTATTGGTGGGGGCATCAAACATCCTGCTGGTGCAATACTCTTGTTTAGCTCTTTGCATGGCTTTGGGAAAGCACTTTAATGGTTTCAGGGAAGCAGAATCCTCTTCCTTTCCCTTTCATTTTCACCATTTCCTTTCCGTGCAGGCAGATAGCTCAGTGAATCAAGTGCTCTATGTTGAGATCAGTGGCTAACCTCACAGTTTTGGGCATGGCATGCCAGCCCACGTTTATAATTTTTCGGCGGTTGGAAGATGATGAGTGTTGTTAAACTTGAAAATAGTCATGTGTATGTCTCATTGTGCTACCAAACAACACATCTTTACAGCAGAGGATGTACACAAGCACGTTTTTTTTATTTTTATAATAGATGTGTATTCAATTGAGGCCATATGGGTTCCATCAACATTGTTTTACTGTGCAACCTCTCTAAATTTAAATGACTGCCAAGGTGCCTCCCACTTGACATGATTTTAGGAAGAATCGCTGCCTTACAATATTTCAGCTTCAGTACTGTGTTTTCTTTTTAACTAGTTGTCCATCTGAAAACTGAATTGCACACCTGACTCGCAGACTCTCGCCTTGGCCTACGTCCATTTTAGCCCATGTGCACTTTTCATCTGTTATGAGTGGGGCCTCCTGTCACATTGTGCATAGCTTCCATAGCTTCTCTCAATCCAAGTAACATCTGCTCACGCACTTTTGTGGCGGGCTTCGATAAAAAGGCCTGCTCCCGCTAACCACCCCCCATTAAAAACACACCGGTTGAGTTCATGAATCCTGGGGTTGTCGTTTTTTGAATGAAGTTGGTCTTCAAGGCTTAATTCCTTCCGCAATGACGCGAGCACGATTACTCGGATGCGCGGCATCTGTTTGGGCTTCTCCGTGCAGATATCGGTTTGATTTAATGCGTTTCCAGTTGAAGGGCTAGTCCTTTGTCTAGTCCCTCGTTTCCCAAGTGAACGGGGTCAGCACTAATAACTTCCACTCCCTTCACGGTGGAGACTTTGAAAGGGAAGCCTGCTGCCCGCCCCCTTTCTTTCCCCTCTGTTTATACGCAAACAGTCGTCTCAGGAAGTCATTTTGCAAACATAGTTTATCAGCAAAAGAAGCCGGCTTAATGGCTGCAGCGTGTCAGATATGGCATCTGTCATGGAGGCTTTACTAATGTCGCCCGGGGCAGGGATGGCCCCAGTGGAACATAAACTACTAAACAAACTGTTATTGCCATTTGCAAAGATGTTTTTTTTTTTAAATTTAAAATAAAGATACCAGTCTACTTTTTAAGAGTATTAAAGTTCACGAACTCCAAAAAGCAACATGGCATGTAATGAACATAAACAAAAAGTCATTTTTTTACGAATTAATCGATGAATGAAAATTCACGTGAAAAACAAAATGTTCTGGTGCCCCATATTACATACACTTTGTATTTGTGCAGTGAAATATTGCACCTGCATGCAGCATGCAGTAGTTGCCCAGGGGGAACTATGTGTTACAGCAATGCATTTCAAAATGTTGTGGGCAAATGCATTGCAAAGTTACACTAGATTGGTGCATTAAAGGAGTCCACAAAGGGGAGGGAGAAGCTGCCGTATTTTCATAG
Organism: Ambystoma mexicanum; assembly: GCF_040938575.1. Lineage (NCBI taxonomy): Eukaryota > Metazoa > Chordata > Amphibia > Caudata > Ambystomatidae > Ambystoma > Ambystoma mexicanum. The sequence goes on from NC_090922.1 coordinate 351,678,157, forward strand.
TACACCCCTGTATTTTTCTGTAGAATTCAGTTTTGCTATTTTTTACTTTTGTTACAACGTTCCATGCAAAACAATATTAACTGTCAGGACAGTGTCACATGTGCAAAGAAAACTGTTTGTGTGGCTCTCTGACCCAAGTCACCCTTCTGCACAAACAACCAATCACAGGCAAAATAATCTTTTTAAGGGAAAACTAAGGCATTATTGCTGAATGGCGCCCAGACTCGTCTTTTTTGTCAGTGCTCTGTCTGGCATTCTGGCCTTCTTCTTTCCAAGAAAAATAGATTAGGAATGACACAAAAATTGTAATTAAAAAAAGAACAGTTTAAAAAAAAAAATTCTTATTATATTACAAAATGGCTAAATTAAACTAGCTGAAAGTATATAAGTAACATGTCATTAGGCAAACATGTTTTTGTTATTTTTTTTTTTTAATTAAAGATGTATGAACTAGCTTTTTACATGGCTTTCACCTCTCAATTCTCCTCAAGGTTTTAGCATAACATTGTTTGCTCGTATAACAAATATTATACTAGATGTTCTACGGCAAAACATATGAGTAGCTGATATCAAAATTGAATAAATCAACATATACAATGCAATTAAGATGCTATTTACATTTTCATGTGAAATGTTCACAATAACGTGATAGTTTCAATGGGCTAGGAGGATTCCCCACCCATCATTTTGCAATGAGACTATCTTGAGCTTGTAACGGCAACCTATCAGCGAGGCATGCGGTTTTCACTGAAGGACAACTCTAGAGGTCGAAGTGAGTGGAAACTGACGGTAACTGAGTTGAACTACTTTTTGAACCAATTTTAACAGTCTTCGAAATGTTCTTTTTGCAACTGAAATATACTTTGTAATTTAACTTGATGATATATTTGAACCTGATTCTTTATCTCGAGAACCCGTTTACATGTAAAGCAAGGAAACAACCTATACGACTTGTTAAGTGACGTTTTCTGGCTCCTAGTTGTGAAGGAGCCTCAAGCAAAATATTGCTTTGCTTAAAGAGGTCCATCTTGGAAAATACGATGTACAAATGTAGATGCATATATCCATCACATTATGCATCCGTTTTGTTCATATAAATACTGAGCAGAATTTTTTTGATGAAAAGAAATATCTTGTTTCTTGGATATAGGTCTCTTTTGGTATGAATGTTTTTGTAATGTAATGTAATTTGATATAGCCTGAAAGAGCTGTAGGTGAACATCCTGGGAGGACCGAAGTCCAAGGTATGGGAAATTCGTCAGAGGAGTTAAGAATGCGAATGTGCATTTTAGCCAATACGATGGTAGGTAGGGGTGGCCAAGTCCCTGTTAGCTACCTATGTCAAGCTGACATGTGGATGGTAGCTGTGAGGTATTCTGGAGAGTGTGCCAGTGCAGGAGACTCTTTGGGGGTCATTACAACCCTGGCGGTAGGGGGTTAACGGGGCCGGTAGAGCTGCCGGCCCTGTTAACCCCCTACAGCCTCTTTACGAGGCCCGCGAGCGGGACCCGCTAAGGACGCCTGGTTAAACCAGGCGTCCTTAGCGGGTCCCACGAGCGGTCCAGCATGCTAACAACAGGCCTGTCATTAACAGGCTCGTTGTTAGCATGCTCCCCATTTCCGTTGAGCCTATGGGGGCTCGAATGGGAATGGGGATGCACAGGGTCTGGGTTCCCTGAATGGGGAAATACCAGGCCCTCCAAGGTCAGAATGGCCCGGTATTTCCCCATTCAGGGAACCCAGACCCAGTACCCTGAATGGGGGTCGCCATGCCGCAAATATCGGCATGGCTACCTTCAATGTTGTTATGACCTGCATTATGTGTTCAGCTAGACATAATTGTTGGCGTGGGACATGGCTGCATTCTTATGGCAGAGGTGTTGTGCAATGTGTCTTAAAATAATGTATGCTAGCAGATGCGTGCGGGTAGGTGGCTGTGCCTTTGGCTATCCTCCATCAATATGGAGTGTGATAAGTGCCCGTGTGTCCTGGCTGGTTTCTTGGTTTCGTAGATGTGGCGTGGATTCTGTCCTTTGGTCTGCTGGAGATTATAAATTATCTGGGGTTCATTGCTGCCTTGGCCTATCTGAGAGGTGGTTAAATAACCTGAACTGTGGCATGGGTTCATCAGGGTGCATGGGGGAAAAACAAGGTGTTCAGGACCTAGCGGAAGGCAAGGTGAACCTCTAAGCAGTGGATGCTAAGGGGAATTGATTGCCCGATGTGGCCTCCTTGAAGATGTTTACTAGAGGGGTATGCATCTGAGAGGCAACCAAGGTTTACTTTTACTTCAAAATCATTACGTTCTTCTAGGAGGATACCCTCTGCTTAACCTATAGGCCTCAAGAATGGCAGAAACCAGCCAACAGAATTGTACAGCCCTCACTGCATCCAGACAGTGCATCGCCCTGTCAGCTCCTGAGGTTCGGTTCGGAAAGAATACAAGGAGTGTGAATTTGTTCATTCAGATGGAGGCTTGACATAATTCTGGGGAGTAAGGTAGGGTGGGTCCTGAAAACCATGTTATCTCTGGGTGCAGGCTCAGAAGGGGAACCTGACCCAGCTCCTCACATCAAAAAGTGTCCAAGGATCCGTGGTTATCTCATTCCAAGATGACAGGTGGAGGCATACTTGTCCTCCGACTGGGACGGAGTACAACTGAACCTTTGGCATGTCAGCCTTTTGGCTATCATACCTTGACTGAGCCAGTACCAAGAAAAAAACATTTGTGGTACGAGGTCTTTTCCATTCCTGTGAGCCAGAAGACTCTGCAAACTGGAATAACCAATAGGCACAAGGAAGCCCAAATTTGCTTTCTCAAATGTGTGCACATTTATTGTTTGATCAACCACAGCTAGTCATAGTACATTTTGGGGGATTATCTCTAGCAACATCGACTAGTGGTTGCTCAGAGAAAAACAGGCAGATTTTTCATAACTATTGTGATTCAAATAAAAGTTAAAAATGTCCTTCGCATTTGAACTATAATACATTTGAAGAGTCTTAAACTGTTATGTAAAGACACAAAATGTCAATCTCCATGACACTTTTTCTGAAGCTTCTGAAAACTGCAGAAGGAAACCATCCAATATCCCTCAAGGAAGTTACAGATCAGGGCCATCTCGTCTTAGGTCTCTTGTTTGTCAGTCTTGTTGCCACTGTAGGAATATTATCCTCCAACTCATCACCTCCCCCACGCACTGCTCTGGCTTGATCCCAGCCCTGTTTCCCCTTCACCCCTCCACCCTCACCCTCTCAGTTTGCCTTTTATGTTTATTGTTGTTGCTTTTTTCTCTAATTCCTGTGCCATTCATTTGGTCATGCAAACTGTGCCCCCTGCAGTTTTCCTGTGCTATCTACTGTTCCTTCCTGCTCCTTTCACGGGGAACAATCATGTGACCCCTGGTTTTCCTTTTTGTCCTCTATGGGTACACCACTCTGACTCCCTATTCTTTGTTTGTTTTCTGATCCCTTCTTTTTCTCTGTGTTCCTGCTTCACCCCTGCAACCCGCCGGTTGGTCAGGACCAACTTTCCTTAATACAATCAAAAGTGTGATAGCATGTACTGAAACATGGCAGCTCCATAAAGATTACCCTGTACCAGCAGTTACATATAAATTGAAATCTGAATTGATCAAAGAGAGTAAAATTACAAATTATCCCCATCCTACTGAATATTCTTTTAAATTCCTTCTTGCAAAAAGCATCAAATTTAATAAATATAATACCAATATAGTTTGCTCTTCTTTACTCAGATCTAAAGCCAAATTCTATGGTCGATCCAATAAAACGGCTAAACTACTAACTTCTTATCCTAAAAGGAGAAAAGAAAAACATGTTATAGCCTCTGTTGTTAACCAACAAGTTGTTACAGTCTCCAACTCACAGCAAATTAGCGATGCTTTTCTTGAGTTATACTAGCAACTTTATTCAGCAGACCAAATGATTCTTAGTGACAATATTCTTAAGTATCTTCACTGTAATAAAAATATCATTAATCATCCATTTTACCTTTCTTTTTTAGATAGCCCTATCCCGTTACAAGAAGTACAGAAAGCCATCTTAGATCTTAAAATTGGTGAGGCTCCTGGCCCTGATAGATTTTCTATGGATTTGTATCATTGTTTTTCTTCCTTACTATCTCCTAAACACCTTGAGCTTTACAACCACTTCTTTACTTTAGGTTCAAGCACCAGACCTTTTCGTGAAGCTCTTCTTATTCTATTCCCCAAACCAGACAAATACCCATAGTTAGTTAAAAATTAGCGACCCATCTCACTAATTAATTTTGATTCCAAAATGTTAGCCAAAATACTTGCAAATTGTCTTGACGGTATTATGCATACATTAATACAAGTTAATGAAACTGTTTTCATTAAAGGAAAGTATGCCTCTTCCAAAACACAAATTCTCTTCAATATCCTATCACATGCACAAAATTCCTCAGATCCCTTCATCCTTCTTGCTTTAGATGCTGAGAAAGCGTTCAACAGAGTCTCCTGGCATTTCCTTTTTGAAGCCCTCTTTATTTCATGGTTTCACACCCTCCTTTATCAAGAAAATCTCTGTTTTATATTCTACTTCTTCAACCAGAATTGTTATCAATAATATCTTCACTAAATCATTTCCCATTTCGTAGGGCATCAGACGCTTCTTTTTGTTTTAGCTTTAGAACCTCTTCTTCAAAGCATTTCTGTCAATAATAGCATTAAAGGTATTACTACGAAAGATTTCTCCATCACAATTTCCGCTTATGCTGATGATATTTTACTTTACCTATCATACCCAAATATTTCTCTCCCAGCACTTACGTCAACTATCGATCCATTTGCCTGTGTTTTCAGGGGTTCCATGTGTTAAAATCGTGGAAAGAATTGCTGTTTACACAACAAATCGCTGCAAAAAGACTCTGGTTTTGCCACCGCAATCCATGTAAAGGATACCCCAGCAACCCCCAGACCCATTATACCATTTAAGTGGAGTGGGCGACACCTCCGCAACCCCGCTCCCCTTAAATGGTATAATGGGGTACAACTTTACCGGGTCAAATCACAGCATTTATGCCGTGACTTTTTGTAAAGGCGACATTTTTTCCACGATTTTATTACTGCATACTGTTTCAGGTTACAAATTAAAGTATGACAAATCAGAAATGCTGCCCCTTACTAATTCCCGTGTTATGGCAAACACTCCCCTTTTTTGGAATGAAGTGGTTATTAAATACCTAGGGATTCCTATTGCTAAAGACATTGCGTCGACCCTAAGCTTAATTCAGAGCACAGTTACTAATAAAATTCATTCATCCATTAATCATTGGTCTCCTTTATTCTTCTCTTGGTGGAGTAGATTAGATTCCATCAAAATGACTCTTGGGCCGATTTTTCTTTATTAACACTCCATGATACCGTTCATTCTTCCAAACTCTTTCTTTAAAAAAATAGAAAAGATCCTAATCAAATTCCTTTTGAAAGATAACACTACCCAAATTGCTCTCAATAAGCTTACATCTTGTAACTCTTCTGGTGGAGTGAACTTTCCTGATTTTTTTAAATATCGGAAATCCTTTTTTTGCAGTGAATTGCCTTATGCCTAACTTCTGAACCACAATTCATGAATGCCCCTTAGTGAAGGTTATTGGAATCTAAACTCATTGCACCTCTATCCTTCTCTCGCTTTCTCAAAACATTCTTTGTGGCCTGGTATTAAAAAGCTCCTTCTGCTATATTTTTTCAAATTCCATAATTTGAACCTCTTCTATTACTGAAGAAGCCACTAACGCCGAATTGTGGTTTAATAAGGATGCTCCCTTCAAACCTAAACACGATATCTTACATAAATGGTATTCAGCCGGTATATTTCTAGTCACACATGTATTCAATATTCATTTACCCATACCTTTTTATGAGATCTGTACCCGTTTCAATTTAAATGAGTCAGATTTTAATATGTATTCTAGTCTTGCAAAACTCATTTTCAAAGCCATCCCCCATTACACCCAAAAAGCTCCTTCAAAATATATAGAATTAATTTCGAACTCTCAAGCCCAATAATGGCATTTCTAAATGTTCTGTTCTATGGGAACCTGATTGGAATGTACACATTTCTCAAGAAATGTGGATTAAAATATGGGAATAATGCATTACTACTTCTGTGGCTGCAAGCCTTACACAATCACATTACTTTATATTCCATAGAGCATATTTAACACCACACAGGATCGCTAAAATGACTAATTCCAAATCATAGTTTATGTTGGTCCCATCAATCTTCCCCTGCTGATGTTATCCATTCAATCTGTAATTGCACATTTGTTTTTTCATTTTGGACTCAAATCTGGAATTGCTTACAAAATATGTTTTAGTTTCGGGAACCCCTTACATTATATAATGTTATTATTGGTGTTCTAGCAAATCCATTCATGTTGTTTATTTCCCCAACTGAATTGTTTAATTTGTTAGTGTATATTGCCTTTCACCAAATTGCGTCTAACTGGAAAAATGCACAGAAATTAATGTATCATTTATGGTGGAGATATGTTTGCTCCTTTCATAGAATTGAAAAATGTTTTACTTTCTAAATTTCATAACAAATGGAATGTCTTTAATAATTATTTTGCATAATTTGTCTTTTCATTTTGCATAACATTTTACTCACCCTTCCTGCTATTTCCTTTGCCTATTTGTCTCTAGGTTTGTCTTGTCTGTCCTCTCCTGCTTGTTCTAATTCTTAAAATGGCTGTCATTACTAACATTACAGCTTTTGTTATATATTACCTTATACAGTTAGCATGTTCATCTACATCCATTATGAGAACTTTGATTATTTTTGGTACTTCTTATTTGCTACTCATGTAACTCCATGTTATTATGCTTGCTGATGTATTCTTAACTCCCAATACAAATCAGTTAACAAAAAAAACATAAAAAAAGAACCAGATGGTCTAGATGAGCCAAGTAGAGGCACAGGCTAAACAAGGTGTTCTTCTTTTGCCTATCTCATGCACTAGGTTATTTAGCCAACTCACCTCAAATACCATAAACGTGTTGCTCCATGGTCCCTTCCTCCTGTGCTCGCCCATGCATCACATATCCCCTACTTTTTTTGTTACACTTATTCCTCTGCACAAAACCTGAAGAATGAACATCTGGGGCCCAATTCATTGAATAAATCTGCACCGGTAATGGGGCACTTACGTGCAAAACACACGCAAGCGCCCGTTTTCCGATTCATGGAACACATTGCATGTGGCTTACCTGAGACCTTCGTTGAATCCGCGCGGTTCCAACATGTCACTGCGACACTACGAATGCCTTGCGGGAGACGCCCAGTGAAGGCACACACCGTCCAGCGCACAGACCGAAAAAAGGGGGCAGAACACATGGAATGGGGAACAACAAGCGTAAATGTGGGCGTTACATGGGAAATACCACAATAAAATACTCACAACGCCCACCCTTGCGCTAACAACACATATTCATGGAATTTAACTGAGCTCTTCTGCGCATGGGAAAAGACGTCCTAATCCGGAAACACGTCCGCCAAGCGAAAGCAGGCGAAAGCAGGCGAAAGCAGGCGAAAGCAGGCGTAAGCGTCACCACGCACCTAAAAAATGCATAAAAAGCATGCGCGAACACAAATGCACGTATACAGCTACGATGAATGTACCATTCCTCGCAGTAGTGATCATGGAACACTGCAGGAGGAGGAGGATAGCCAGGCCCCGCATTATTTTTACCCAGGACCAGCCTTTTTGAGATGCCTGATGACCAGCTCTATGGCAGGTATAGGTTTCCACCTCATATCATCCTAAACCTGGTCACTGAGTGGGAGGATGACCTCACATCACCCAGCCTGTGCTCCCAAGCACTGAGCCCCTTGGAAAAGGTGCTCAATGTACTGCATTTATTGGCCACTGGGTCATTTCAGCAGACAACTGCCATAGTTGGGGGTGTTTCACAGGCCACACAGTCACGCTGCCTACACCAGGTGTTGGCAATCATGACTGCACGCCCCTCAGTCCGCAGGCACATATACATGCCCAGAACACCCACAGAAAGGCAGGCCATGGTCCAGGGCTTCTATGGGGTGACACACTTCCCCAAAGTGCTTGGTGCCATTGATTGCGCCCAAGTGGCCCTGTGTCCACCTAGGGCCACAGAGCACATCTATCGCAATCGCAAGCACTGGCGTTCCATCAACGTGCAGGTTGAATGTGATGCCAAGGGAATCATCACCTCTGTATATGCTAACTATCCAGGGTCCACCCACGATACTTTCATCTACAGAATGTCACCTCTACACTGGGCCCTGGTAGCTGGGAGGCATGGCAACACATGGCTCACCTCCAGAGGGGACAGTGCCTACCCTATGAGCACCTACATGATGATGCCAATACGGAACCCCACCATACCACCCCAGGTAAAATACAACACAACCCATATTGCAACTAGGGCCATAGTGGCATGCACATTAGGAGTGCAAAAGTCACGCTTCCGCTCCCTTGACCACTCTGGTGGACAGCTATTATATGCACCACCAGTAATGTGCAGGATCATTGTGGCAGCATGTGTCCTGCACAATGTTGCAACACGGCAGGGCAAACAAGTGAACATGGTGGTGCCCCCACATCCCAAACCACATGCACAGTGGCTGCGCATGGGAGGGGAAAGGGCACATGGCGTGGCTGCCCGTACCCAGCTTGTGGCACAATTATTCACCTAAAATCCAACCCCTGCGGGGTGCACACAGCCCTGGCACATGCCAGGCCACAATCGATGATGACAAAGGGACAAACATCTGTCCAAGCCTTATCACCCTGAGAATGTGGCCTCGAAAGTGCCACATTGTGTGCATTCCCTAGCACTAAAAGCAACACAATCTTGAGTGTACAAAAGGGACTCATGGAAGAAGGAGCTTCCAACCACCACCATGCCAAAGCAACAATTTAAATGCTGGTATGTCACCCAAACCCCCACACAATTCATGTCACCTGTCCCACACAATGTTCCATGGCATGCAATTCCTAACCAGAGAAACAAATGGCCAACACATAACACCACTGCTACAAAGTGATGAACAATCAATGGACCAAATCCATAATCAACCCACCATGTCAACTAAACCCAACAATGTACACAGGAACAACAATTGGCCGGTACAACATACAAGACACACAGTACCCAACAGTAAAGGCCTCCTCCCATGAGCAGACATAACTGCACTCATGCTACAATGTGCAGCGACTTGCGTATGTCACCCTTGGACATACGGGTGTCGCAGACAACCGACGGCACTAATAAATTGCATACAGCTGTAAGGCCAACACCAATGAAGACAGACAATCAAACAAATTAAGTTACCACACCAAAAATGTATGGGATTAAATGCACAAACCAAAAGGGAAAAACAATCATGATTCCCACTAGGGGTGTATAAACATGTTGGACTAGAGACTGCCCACAGATATCATGGAAGCCCAGTGCCAATGTGTAAGTTACTTTCACATGATGCACTCCTTGCAAGCCCACAGAAAGGGGAAGCAAGAGGTGGACATGTGTCTGGACCCCAAGGCACAAACAAGGAGGGTACCAACACGAGACAAGAGACAACCCTGCATGGGTCCAGCTGGAAACCACAGTGGATGCCTTTGGATGCCACACAAAGCAACACACTATCACATTAATGAACAATAGACAGAAAAATAAAAAAAAGAGAAAAATATAAATTGCCCATGTGGGACTTGGACACACCCAGGAGGGAGGAGGTGCAGGGTGCACACCAACACCCACATTTGTTAATGGGCCACAAGGCTATCAGGGATCGGGAGACCTGTTGCTGCTGTCGTCATACTCTGGTGGTGCATCTGAATGTGAAAGTGACACGGGAGGTACACCACGTATGGTCCTGGTCTGGTCCTCGATGGCAGTGGCCATGCAGGACTGAGATTCATGCAGCTGCAACCTGATGGCTCGGAGGCCTCCATGCAACACCTCGTGGGATGCACGCAGTTCCTCCGTGATGGCACGAGTCATCAGTTGCAACTGCTGTTCAGACCGCCTATTGCTGGATGCCTCGAGTGCAGCCAGTGTTTTCCTGAAGGACCTATACTCCAACCTCAGGGATTCCCCTTGGGCCCAATCACTCAGGTACGCCCGTTGGCTCCTGTTGCTGGCCAGCATGTTCAGCCTGTGTGAGCGGCATGTGGATCACAATGCATGCTGCTGGTGCTCCACCTGTCTAGGCGGGGGGATCATAAAATTGGCCACCCTATCCATGCCCTGAGCCATCATTTCCTGTGAAGCAGCCTGTTGTCGTGCAACAGCATACATTGACTGCTCCCACACAGTAAAGCCAGTTGATGCACGTCCACCGCATTGGCGAACCCCATGCCCACCCTGGCCAAGGGAACCTGGCCCTTCATGTGATGCTGCTGCCTGTGGCTGCAGGTCTGCATCCCTCCCCTCATCAGCTGGCCCAGGCCCAGGAGTCAAGACTGTGGAGCATGGCCCTGCAGCCGTAACCATCACAGATGGATACACCAACACAGAGTGGCCGTGTGAGGGCCCCCCCTTCAGACGCTTTGGATTTAACAGGATCCACACTCCATGCACTCAGCTGCGACATCACAGAGGCCTCTATGTCTGTTTCACCACTGGAGCCATGGGCATCTTCAGAGGCTCACTCAGACTGAGTCACGTCCAGGATGGCTTGCAAAACTAGTGGATTATCATGGGCTACCACCCCACGTCCTCCACTGGTGGTTGGTCATGGCTCACTATCCTGTACCTCCTCCACCTCCTCCTCTGCCTCCAGTGCCTCATCACCTGCACATAGACAGAAAAACACATGATTAGTCATGGAAACAGCATACACCATATACATAGCCACCACAATGTCGACATGCAAGACATCATCCTGCCCTGCCACAATCTCACACACGTACCCAGCGCACATGTGTGGGAAGGGCACCTGCTCCAACCATGGAGCACCTGAATGGCATACTCCATACACCAACATCCATGATGTAAACACACATATGCCACGTACCATCGCCTTGCCTTGATCTGCTAAATGCAACAGATGTAACATGCATACCACTGTCACAGAGCCATGAATGAGGGATGTGACATGACATGACATGTAACACAAAAACTCCATACACGTAGGTCCCACAAGGTGGCAAGATGCAAGGCTGCAGTGAAATGTTGAATGTGGACACACACGACCCATGAGTCGATGTCACATCGAAACCAGTCAAGTAAAAATGCTCGTTGGAGGTGATCCCAGTGGATGTAAGTGGGAGTGACCCGTGCATCACAGGTGAACGTCACACAAATCAAACACAACACACTGACAACCCATGGGAATGTAGGGGCCAGGTGGAAGTGGAAGTGCATACAACATGTGTCAATAGCGTGAAGAGGGTTGTAGGTGTACATCCAACCTCCCCGAGTGTGGTGTATGGCATGGATGCAGTGCACATGTAAAACTGTTGGCTCAGAGGCCTGTGCCTGAGGACAGAGTTTGGGCAGGTGACTAGTGCATTCCATCATTTATCGTGGACGTCAGCAGGGGTGAGGAGTAGTGAAAGCCTAACACATGTCCAATCACCATAAGAGGGACCTGGCCTGGATAAGGATCACCTGCAGTCCAAATCAGTCACTGAGCCCATACCAGAGGGAGGCCACTGCCAAAGAGAGACCCTCACCACCAACTTATTTCAATGTGAGAAGTGATTGACCCTGAGTGAACAGTGAAGGCATGATCACAGTCCATGATAGGTAAGCCAATGCGGAAGATGGATTCGAAGTAACTGTGCCCACAGCTCCCAAATGTCCCTGTGGACAGTGCACCGTGAAGGAAATCAATAGTTTTACCCTCTATGTCCCAATGCCAATATCACAGTCCTATGGAGATGCAACACCTGCCCCCAAGAGAAAAGAACAACCCACACAATCCAGCTCAGGATGAGTTGCAGAGCACAGTGAGTAGGAGCACATATATATTGCTAGAGGACTTTGCAGCACCACACCACATGTATGACCAGTCACCTGGAGACTGCAGGCCGCCGTGGGGAGGTGGTGAAAGGGAGGCCACCCCAGTGGAGGTTCGGCTGGCAGGGTGAACAATCAGAGACATCAGAGATGAGCAGAGAGAGGGACAATGTTGAGTGGCATATGGTCACAGCCGATCAGACATCATAGGTTTGATCAGGAAGAGGGCCAAGAGGTCCCTGCCAGAGAGTGTAACTGGAGGATTGAGCATTTGTGCAGATGTCCATTGTCAGGGAGTGCAGCACATTGTGCATGTGTAGGCTGTAGGACGTGCAGTACGTGTCAGACCACCATGACATGGTACACCCATGGTAGTCAAGTGAATGCATGCAGAACTGCCAGACAATCAACACACGGCCATTATGCAACATATACATGTCCTTGACACACACCCATCACCACTCACCAGACATTGCCTCATAATTTGCAAGGTCCCCCATGCCCTGGATCAGCTCTGCATCATTCATCTGACTAGCAATGTCCTCATGTGGAGTGAGTACTTCTTCCTCTGCAGCTGGTCTACCTCCAGTCACCAGAGTGGAGGAGTAGTTGGCACCTATCTTACCTTTGGCTCGGCACCGGAGGTAATTCCAGCGCTTCATTGCATCAGAAGCTGTGCACCTCTCAATGCCCAGGGCGCTGATGCGATTGGCGACACACTGCCAGTGGGCCATACAATGGGCGTGTGTATGAGTGGTACCTGCCCGCACAAGCATGTCAGCCTCATGTTCCCGCACGTAGTCCAAGAGGATCTGGATCTATGCATCACTGAAGCTCCTCTTCCTCGCCGTACAAGTACCCTGTGCCATGCCTCGGGACTGAGCCTGTTTGACTACTGCCCGGTTATCGTTCCTGCAGGGTTGTGCAGTCCCTGTGTGGCTGGTCCACTTGGGTCAGTAGGGGCTGGAGCACTGGTGGCCGGGGCTAAGGCATCAGCCACTGATGCTGTGAGTGGGGGTGGCCCTGCAGGCATGTGTGCCTGTGTGCTGGTGGCAGGTCCCTGCAGCACAGGCCTCTTGGCCTTGGTGACATGGACATGTGCCCCTTGGTCTCCCTGGGCCGGGGCCGGGAACACAACAGGCATGGCAGGAGGAACCTGAGCCTGGGTGGCCAGCGCTGCAGCGGCCCCTGCAGCTACCGGACCCTGGCTAGTCATGCCAGCAGATGGAATTGCTGGCCCTGGTTCGCTGGCACCGGTGGCAGGTCCCTGCACCACATGCCTCTTGGCCTTGGTGACATGGACATGTGCCTCTTGGTCTCCCTGGGCCAGGGCCGGGACGACAACAGGAATGGCAGGAGGACTCTGAGCCTGGGTGGCCAGCGCTGCAGCTGCCCCTGCAGCTACTGGACCCTGGCTTGTCAGGACAACAGATGGAATTGTTGGCCCTGGTTCGCTGGTGCTGGTGGCAGGTCCTTGCACCACACGTCTCTTGGCCTTTGGGACATGGACATGTGCCCCTTGGTCTCCCTGGGCCGGGGCCAGGTCCAGTACAGGCATGGCAGGAGGATCCTGAGCCTGGGTGGCCAGTGCTGCAGTGGCCCTGAAGCTACCGGACCCTGTTGAGAGCGGGGCATGTCCCTCCCTGCATGGACCTGGGAACCTCGGATCCCTCAGCCACCTCTGCTAGCTCAGCACCTCGGCCCCCTTGGCTACCTCTGCCAGCTCCAGCACCTCGGCCCCCTCGGCCACCTTTGCCTCCCTTCCCACCTTTTCCCCTCTCAGTCATGGCACAGATGGAATGGTGCAATGGGGGGGTGCAGCAGACAATTGACCTGGGTAATTGAAGTGAGTGGGCAGGGTACGTGAGGTTAAATGTACATGGATGCCCCAGCAAGGCTCAGTGTGACCCCTGGTGGAAAAGGGACAGTCGCACAACGCTCAGGCACCCCAAAAACAAAAATCAACATGTACGCGACCCCTTGGCAGCCCACATGTGAAGTAAAAACATCCTGCAGTACGCGGTGGCACCCAGCAACACAAAAAATGCATGCACGAGGAACACATAGGCTACTATGCACCAAAAAATGGTGTACGCGAAACACGGGGGCAACCGCCGAATGAAAAATTTGTGCGCGTCTCACCGTTGGCCTTGTAGAAAGAAAAATAGGACACGCGCGTAGGCAACTCCCCCACCAAAACAAGTTCACAGTAGTGAACTATTTGCGTGCAAACCCACAAAGAAGTAAAGTTCCTGCATCCTTCCCCATGAAAAGCACGTACAGTGCGCTCTTGTCCTACGCAGAACTTTAACCTGATACTGAATGGCAACGCCCAACGTCCAGCGTGCGTCACGTAACTTTTGCGCTTAGGAACTTTCTTCCGATTAGACTCTAACGCGCTGTTTCCGCACGTACGGACTCACTCTGTGCCCGGTTGGCCACGTGAAAGAATATGGAAGACCCAAGCTCCTGCCTACAAGGCCATTTACCTGCCTCCAACTGCCCCGAGCTGCCTCCTAGAGCCATCTGCTGCTTGTTATGCCCACCTGATATCCCCGGTGGCATCTGGAAGGCTGTGAGATCTGTGGAACCCTGGATGCGTAGTTGCCCAGTGCTGAATAATGAATCTGCAATTACAGAAGGGAGGATTTGTGATAACTGTCTCTAATGGGTGAATCTCCCACTTCCCTCTGACCGATTCCCTTCCCACTGGGTTCTTTTCTCACCTTAGTTATTTGTAGGGTAAGCTATCCGTCCTGCGTTTCTTGTGCAGGGGCAGTTGACATTTGTTGGCAAGCTGCCCGAGTTGCTTCACTGGTGCAGTACGCCTTCCTTGGGCCCAGGCTTGCTGTGACCCCGAATCTGATGGGTGGCAGGTAGTTTTGTTCTTTGTAAGTCTTTGTTCTGTTTATGGTGGGAATTAGTTAATGGCTTTATCTCCTTCTTTTCAGGTGCAACGGTCTTGATGCTGGCGTGCCGGATGGAGAGGCACTTTTCTAGGTAAGAGAAAGAGCGAAGCGCAGCACCTTTATTGTCTTTTAAAGCTAACCTGTCTTTTCTTCTTCTTCTCCTCACAGGCCGCTGTGGTGCTGCGAGTGGATGAGAGCTCGATGAAAAACAGGCCCCCGGAATCCGTTAAGGTAAATACAGCGCTGTGCGGTTGTTTAATATTGAAAGCGAACCTGAATATGTCTCTTTTCCTTTGCAGATGTTGCTGTGGTGCTCCGGATGCAAGCGTGGCGTAGCGCGAAGGAATTCAGGTAAGACTGATGGAATTCAATGTTTTGGAAGCGCGCATTCTAAAATTTTATTTCCCTTTCTCGTTATTGCAGGTCGCAGTGTTCGAACAGCAGCTTCGGTAGCAGTTTGCCAGAAGTTCTTAAGCTAGTACTCACAGGTGAATGATGTTTCTTCTTCTCTCGGTTTCCACAGATTGCAGCCCGGTTGAGATGCTGAGTGCTGGATGGTGTTTTCTCAGGTAAGGCAGAATAATCTTGTTCTTGTTCTTGCAGGATTACAGGAAGATGCTGAAGACCAGGAGCTGGACACGGTGAGCGTCACGCTGTGGCTTGCAGAATAACTCAAAGCGTGTTCTGCAGTCAGGGTGTGGTTTATATAGCCAGGTAAAGTAGTACCAGGGAAAGTAGTTCCAGGCATGCCACACCCAAAACACTAGACCGCATGGCTTGGTTCTTAGAACTAGACTGTGTGGGTGCTTCCATGTAGGATTTAAAGGCCCATGTAGATAAATGGGACCTAGTTTGAACAGCCCTTCCTTCCTACATATTAGCCTGAGGCACCAAGACTGGCTCCAGGAGCCCTTTTGCAGTGGTTTTAAGGGCCTGAGGGTTCTGGTGGGAGCCTTTTTGTGGCACAACTTGTGCTCCCTCACAGTGGTCATGACACTGTTGCCAGCCCACACTGTGTGCCTGCTGCCCACGTGCCCTTCATTGTGGTGCCTGCTCTGAAGCCATTGCCAGTGATCCTGTTGTTGTGACCATCTCTGCTGATCCAGAAGACTCCCGACTGCCATACCACCGCTCCACAGCCCAGCCCCACGACCACCTTTCCCACCCACAGATGCCTCGGGGTTGCCATGTCCGACCCAACACCATCTGAGGCAAGTGGCAACACCCCAGCAGAGAGGCAGAGGGCTGTCAGGTTCTCCTCCACAGAAGTTGGCATCCTGGTGGAGCAAGTCCTGGGGCATCATGATGCCCTCTTCCCTGGACCATCGTGAGTCGACAAGGAAGGACGGAGGAAGATATGGGCGCACATCATGGGTGCCATCAACGTGGAGGGGGTGGCATCCAGCGACTACCAACATGTCCGTAAGCGCTGGGAAGACTTCAAGTCCAGGACCCACAACAAGGCCCGGCGCCTCCTCCAGGCAGTTGATGATCGAGCGAGGCGCCGGGGCCGGTTGACCACCGACGAGGTGAGGGCCCTGGAGTGCTTCTACCCAGCGCTGTACCCCCAGGTCTTGGATTTGGTGCTCCGCCTGTAGTCGACTGGTAAGTGTTCATGTGTTCTTGTCCACCATAGTGCATGTGCATGTTGACGTGTGGCTGGAGTGTGCACCTTGGCCTGATGTCTGGCATGCCTCCTGTACAGATGTCTGTGTGCATGTCCCTGACAGTGCTGCATGTGAGTCCATTCAAGTGTGTGCCACATCAATGGTGTCTGTGTTGCAATGCATGATGCATACCGGCATGTAATGATGTTCACATGTTTGCATACCTGTGTCTGGACTGGGGCATGTGAGAGGTGTGACCCATGGGTGCTTATGCCACCATCATGGATATGCATGGTGTACCTGTGCGTGTGTCTGAGTAGTGAGTGTATAACTGGCTAACCCCATGGATGCATGACAGTTGAGCATCTCAATGCGTGATTGACTCATGCGGCCCAGTTTTCCCCAAGTGCACTGTGACGGGAGGTCTACATGGCCTGATGCATGACTGTCAGGTGATGTGTGTGTATGTGATATGCATGTACCATGATGCATGTGAGGCTCAGCCCCTCTTCCGATGTGATCGCAGTGCCTTGTACATGGATGTGTATGTTTGTTGCACATGGCATGCATGTCTGTGCATGTGTGTTGCTTGCACTGACCTGTGTGTTGGGGAGGGTGATGATGGTTGTGACGTTTGACAGTGCTACTCATGTGTATGGTCACGGGTGATGTGGGGTCTCTTCTGGTGTGGGCTGCCTGTGGGGTATAGTCACAGGTGATGTGGGACCCTTGTGGTGTGGGCTGCCTGCGGGGTATGGTCACAGGTGATGGGGGACTGATGTGACTTGGAGCCCCCCATTGCTGCTTTGCACGTGTCCTCTGCAGTCTTTGTTGCCATTATGGTCACGGTGAGTGGTAATACACATTTAATTTGGAACATCATAAATGACAAATACCACCGAAGATGGCTCACGCAGAGTACACGTTGGATCCTGATAACCCACATGGTGGCCCCCGAGGTGTACCATCTCCTCTTTCACGGCCGCTTGACACAAGATAACCCTGCTACTG
This sequence comes from Ambystoma mexicanum, assembly GCF_040938575.1. Lineage (NCBI taxonomy): Eukaryota > Metazoa > Chordata > Amphibia > Caudata > Ambystomatidae > Ambystoma > Ambystoma mexicanum. The sequence continues at coordinate 351,695,677 of NC_090922.1, forward strand.
GTGCATGGGAACAGTGGTGTTGGACTGATCCTGGATATAGTGCTTTGTCACTACAACAACATCCTCCTCCCCCCTACCCCCTATGGGGATCAAAGCTTTTGGGAGGGCAATGCACAACTGAAGGGTGGACCCAGCGAGACATCCGTGGTCAGAGCCATGGGCCTCAGCAACGCTGAATTGCACACCTAGGGACGCGCTGACACCACATATACAGAGGATTGGCGCCCACGCCGCTGGTGATATAATCCCTCCCCAACCCCTCATGGATAGTTGGACATTTCCACGAGAGGCGATTCTGCACTATAAGGGGGGCGTCCCAGACGACCCGAGTGCCTGTTAGCACACAAGGCGTACGACTCCAGGAGTATCCACCATATCGCTAAACCGGTACCCGACTGGCCCTGTTACGCAACATGGTTAAGGACAAGCAATAAAATACACCTACGCAAAGCAAAATGGATCAGTTTGCGACCACCACTACCGCCACAACTAAGGCCCCCAAGTAATGGAAGATAATCTCTCCCTGAAAGATGTGATGGCAGCCATAGCAAGCTCTCAGTCCTCAATGGAGAAAAACAATGGATGGCATCACAGCGGAGGTCTCTTTCCTTCAACATGACCTGCAAAAACTGTCCTTCAGCCCTGGAGAGGTTGAGCAATGCATCTCTGGAAACTGAGGATGGACTCAGGGAAGTTAACAGCAGCTCACACGGGTGATGACATGCCTTAAAACCATGGAGGCCTGAGCGGATGAAGGGGAAGGAAGGTTGCGTCGCAACAATGTGCGCATCCTGTGGCTCCCTGAAGTGAGTGAGGGCCGCAGTATGGAACTTTTCCTGGAACAATGGTTGGGCGATAATTTTGCTCCAAAATCCTTCTTGAAATTCTTCCCAGTAGAAAGGGCCCACTGTATGCCAGCCAGGAGACCAATCCCAGGCGCACCACCCAGAACGGTGATAGCCAGACTTCTAAACTATATGGATAGGGATGCCCTGCTGTAGATGGCTCGCACGAAAGGATTGATCACGCACAATGGCACTCGGATCTCTTTCTTTACGGACTACACTCGTGAGGTACAGCGCGCCAGATAGTCATTCGAACAGCTGAAGAGACGGCTGCATGCCATGAATGTGAAATACGGACTGCTTTTCCCACCCAACTCAAGATCTACCACAACAATATCATGGTATATTTTACTGACAAGCGAGAGGCCTGGACCTGGGCTTAGAGACATATCGAAGGTGACTGGGGACCAGAACCAAAACGGCGGAAAAGGAGACCTCCCCTTTGACCCAAACGGGTTCCCCCGGAAAGACACCCAGAGTCACTGGAACAGGATGGACCACTCCTTCCCTTCCTCTCCCTCCCCCATTTCCCCTACCCTTCCTTAGAACTTGATTGTTCCGGGCGGAACTTTATATCAGTCTTATCCCACAACTTTTAGGTTGTTTTTTGGGGCGGTTTATGTTTTAGGTTAGTGCTGACGGTGTAATCTTTTCACTGCCAGCAAATGTTTGGGCGACAGATACTTCAGGTTGGGGCGGAGTATGGGTTGGGAAGGGAGAGGATTGTTAAGTTTTGTTTATTGTTTCAGTTTGCTGTGAGCTTACGAGAGAAACCCAATACATTCACCTGCCTTATTCAGATCACACGTCCACCTAACACAATTTATATGACCCTAATACCAATATACTACTCGTGGCATGCACACAAGTCCTGTTAAGGACCACTAACCGCTACAAATCTCTCAAGCTCCTCACCTGGAAGGTGAACGGCATGGGCTCCGGAATCAAGCAGCGTCTCGTCACCCAATTCCTTAATAGACACTCCCCTGACATTGCCCTCCGTACCGAGACACATCTCGCTGGCACGACCTGTACCCTTTTCCGCAGAACGAACTACCGCACTGCAGTCCACGCAGGGTATACTATGGGGTCCTTGGGGGTCTTGATCCTAATACACAAGCGCCTCCCATTTATGCTGCTCTCGGTGGAACAGGACCCCAGGGGCCATTTTGTGGTGATACAGGGGATGCTCTGTGGTGGAAACATCAGCCATCCTGGCTGTATACGTCCTGCCGGGACTCAGAGATGTATTCATGGATGTAATAACAACCCTAGAGGCAAAGCACCAGCCAGACACGTGGATTTTAGGGGGTGACTTTAATGATGTGATGAACAACACACTAGACCGCACGCACATCCGTAGCCGAAACCCAAACATCCCCACCAGATTAGCAACATTTGTGTCAGCCCTTGGCTTTTGTGACGCATGGAGAGAACTTCACCCAGTGGACAGAGGTTACTCATTCCACTCGTGAGCCCATGCCTCCTTATCCAGACTGGATTATTTTTTTCTCCTGACGCCAGAAGCCTACAGGGTAAGCACGTTGGAATTACTGCCTCAAGGCATCTCTGATCACTCGCCCCTGTTGATGGAGTTACACATGGACAGACCTGCCCCCCCCCCCCAGACGTGGAGGCTAAACAGCTATTATCTCGGCTTCCCTGAACTAATTGAACACATCACAGAGACAACTTCTGAATACTTTGAAATAAACTCTACCACAGTCGATAGCCCTGTAGTATTGTGGGAGCCTGTTTAGAGCAGAAATAATCTCCTGAACATGCTGAGAGGGAAGCAGAGGAATGGGAGGCCAAGTATATCCTAGATGCCACCCCTGACACACACCGGTCCCTTCTCAAAGCCAGAGAATGCATCTGAAACATTGCGTTAGACAACGCCAAGCATGCCTATCGGGAATCGAAGGCTCGTATTTATGAGCAAGGTAATAAAGCAGGCAAGATGCTAGCCTGGCTGGAGAGGAGGGATGAGGGACATGTCAGGGAGGTCATAGATGCAAGGAATGAACGGACCCAGTTGGACCCTGACATAGCAGGGAAATTTGCCAATTTCTACGCTGCTCTCTACCGGGGCCCGACGTCCACAGTGGATCTTTCCTTTGTAGACAATATTGTGCTCCCTCAATTGTTCAAGTAGCAACGTGCACAACTAGATAGCGATCTCACCGAAACAGAAATAGCTGAGGCCATTGCCCAACAGCACTCCCAGGCCCCAATGGCCTACCGGTGGAGACCTGGAAGAAACTGGGTGGAGATTAGATGCAACCCCCCTTGACAAGATGTTCCTCCATGCTAAAGGACAGGGTATCCTCCCTCCTCACTTGCGTATGGCCAGCATTGTGGTGATACCCAAGTCAGGTGAACCTCTGGAATTGTGCACCTCGTATAGGCCACTATCACTGATTAACGGGGAGGCCATGATTCTCGCCAAAATTCTCGCTACCAGACTACAATCAGCCATCTCCTCCCTGGTTCACCCCAATCAATGCGGCTTTTTGCCACACAAGTTGACACGAATGAACATATGCCGTTCTCCACCTGCTCATTGAACGGGCTCCCATTCTTAACACACCACTCGCCCTACTAGCCATCGATTTTGAAAAGACGTTTGACTCAGTAATATGGGAAAGCCTCTCGGAAACAATGCAGCAAATGGGGTTCAGCGAGACCTTCCTGAGTTGGGTGGAGCTATTATATGAAGCCCCGCACGCAGAGGTCAGAGTTAACGGTTGGCACTCCAGATACTTCCCACTGGGCAGAGGGACACGACAGGGGTGCCCCCTGTCCACCCTCCTTTTTGCATTGACAATTGAACCTCTGGCCCAATGGCTTCGGCAGGTCAATGCATGGAAGGGGTTCAGCTGGCCGGAAGGCTGGAGGATAGAATATCCCTATGCGCCGATGATCTTCTGATATACTTCAGCGACCCAACCCAATCCTGTCTGGTGGTTACGCAGATGCTGGGACACTTTGGCGAGTTTAGTGGACTAAAGGTCTGTGGGATGTTTTATCCCACTAGTCTATGCCTTGCAACATCACTGTGCACTGCTTGCATCAGAAACAACAGAGTGGCCACCAAAAATCTCTGAAAGTGCGCAGGAAAACCTGAAAAATAGGCTGCCAATCCATTTTGCCTATGTCAGTGGTAACACAGGAGACCACTGCCAAAATCTATCATTTGGCTGCCCACAGAGGAAAATGAAACTACTTGAAAAAGCAGTGTTGCATTGCAAAGGAAAACCCAGAACTTCGTTAAAAATCAGTTTTTCCTTGGCAAAAATCATGGTTTCCAAACATCACAATAGATCCAACATCCTGGTTGGGTGTTAAACATCACTTTATTTAAAGAATTCACCTAAGCACAATGTCAGCAGAAGCATATTTTATCAAAAGAAAATCCACATTCAAAGATGCTTGCTTGGAAAAATATGTTAAAAATGGTACTGAGGCTCGCACGTGTCAGAAGCCGGCATTTACTTATACTGTCATTTAAACTTATGCCTTATAATCAAAGTATGGAAAAGAAGAGACTTCCCATCAAAAGCAATATAGGGTGACATTTGAATCTCTATGTTTTAAAAAGGCTGGAAGTATGAGATTTGTGGCTATATTTGTAAAAATGTGAATTGTATTTTAGAGAAAGACTATTTTAAACATTGTTTTAAGAGTAAGTTAAGGCCAGCCATACGGAGCTGCAAAGACATTCCACAGTTTCTCCCAAACAAAGGAATCTTTTCCCCTTCCTTCTGCTGAAGAACTGGCAGGGAGGTGTGAAAGGAAGTGGGAGGGGACTTTGGCCTGTTGCTCTGACAAGAAACAAAAGACTTCCTTGAATGTAGGAAATGCAAACTCGGGTGTGACAGAAAACAACTGCTGGCAGGAAGAAGCCTCGGACTGCTCTTTCCCAGCCAAAACCTTGGGGTCGGAGACAGACAGTTGTGTTTATTCGGAGAGCACAGAAAATATCCTTTTGAAAAAGACTCATAGAAAACTGAGCAAAATTGGTAAACATCTATAAATATAGTGTTGTTAAAATGAAATGTCTGCTCACGTTTTAAAACTACTCTGGAATCTGTGCGATGTTCAGAGACTGAACCACGAAAATGTTCACTTTGTAACAGTTGTGATAATGCTAAAAATATGAAACTTCACAGGAGTATGCCCAGATGTTATGTGCACGTATGTGGAAAAATGTGTACAGATCTGACACTGAGTAACCAACCAAAAGCGTGAAAAACTGTCATTTGTGAATGGAAACTCTTAAAAAGATGGGACTTTGATGGATACGTGCCTTATTTTATTTGGGATGTAAATATGTATTATTAGCAAGTTGGTGATGTTGGAAATATGTTTTGTATGAAAAACAGATTTTCTGTGTAGGAACAAAGGGGAGGTTTTTCCCTGGATTGTAAATTGCAGCATCACTATGACACCTCATGACACTCTGGTTGCTTCTCAAATCAGGGGAGAGGAAATTCTCTGACCAATCGGATTCTTAGGGGTTGGGCTTTGTATAATCAGCCTACCCACCACTTTGGGAAATACATAAATAGGGACTATTGAGGACCTAGAGAGACACACACATTCACGCATCAATTGATTTACTGGTGAAGCGCTCTGCAGGAAGAACCCAGACCAAGACTCCAGAACCCAGATCAAAACTCCAGAACTCTGAAAGCAGAAGGTCCAATGCAAAGCTGAACCCTTCTCAGCTGGCCTTTAAAATCTTGCAACCTGATTTTAACCCCAAACTTCCAAGGGGTGCAACCAATTCAACAGCCGGGCTGTGCTGTTTTTCTGCTTCTTGCCAAGAACTCTTGCTAGAACCCAGAGATCCAAACCAGTAGAGCAGAGCTGTAACCCAGAACCAACCTGTCAGATCCGGAACCAGAGGCCGTGCAGAGACAGAGTGCTGTGCTGAGAGGAGGACTAGGTGCCCTGAATCTTGTCCGGTGGCGAGCAGAGTCCAGTCCAAAACCCTTGACCAGATCTTTGACGGGCCTATTCCAAAACCATAGTTGTGAGTATCTAGCATAGAATTGTCCATAGCCAATCTCTTATCATTAAGAAATCCCATCCATCCATTCTATCATATCTAGAACTCCATTGTAGAACCTCTTTTGTCTGTCCTGAATCCTTCTCCCATCCATATAATCCTGTGATAATTGTAGTGATAAATCATCTTTGTGCTAATATATATTTGCTGAAGAAAGGCAAGTGTCGCAGTGGGCAAAGATCAGACAGAGGCGCCTCTGGACTGGTGGCTGTACCGTTGGTATCTCGCATCTTCATAGCCTCTTAGTGTAAAGCCAATCCTTGTTTGTAAATCTTCAAAAGCGCATCCGTCATTTGAAATCTTGACTCTTTTTGAGAAAAATCGACCTTTACTAAATCCTTCATAACTTCTGAACCGTACATGCTAGGAACGAAATTTAAGTGTCAGTTTGAAGCATTTGAACTCCTTATAGTTTTGCCGTAATCGCTCTTAACGCACGCAGAAAAAGTTGCCGCAAATCTGCATTTGGCTCAATTTCAACACATTTAAAATAGCTATTCTTTGCATTTAACCTCTGAATTCAGTTTCCTATCTACTAGTTATCCAATCTTCAGTGCTAGTGTTTACCTGGAACTATCCAAAGCGGCTCCCACTAGTTCTGAATCCATTTTAGAGAAATAAATCAATTTTTTCAGTGTTTTTCCCATTCATTTAATGCCACATTCTAAGCATTTTACCTGTTTTAAAATCATTCCTGTTTCTCTCTAAAGCTTGCTCAGGGAATTGGGATTGTAACTGCATTTGTAGAGTGTTTATTCCTGAAACCTGTTTTCTCTCCTTACATCTCTATATTGCATATTAGGGGGGATTGAGTAGTATCAGGGGGAAAGAGTGATTACATTGCATTTGATTGAATTCATATCAAGTTTTATTTCTGTGCTGCATTAATCTCATATCATTGCATTTCATTGAACCCACACAAAGTTTTATTCTATGCTACATTATTCTTTTCATCCATACTCCTATTGATTAAAGAGATTGCTGACTGTAATATCACCCAACGCTGATCAATGTATAAATATTAATAGTGTGATATCCAGATGTTGTTCATAATTCATAAAAGTGTGATATATATATTGTTCAAATCCATCAAATAAATCTTTTAACTTTGCAAAGCAACCTACTTCTTGGTTCAGTGAGACTGGGGGGGATTCAAAGAGAGGGGCGTGATATAAGGGTACATTGTTCAGAAATAAAAGAACATTAGACATAAAAATATATAATTAAGGGTTCCAGCTGGGCACCTCACGCTAGGCATTGACTTAGTTGGAGTGCTGGGTTGAAACCACTTACACATTGGGGGCTCGTAGCAGTATTTTTGGATTAGATATACCACTTGTGACAGCTTAATACAGTGTGCTAACTGACAGGGTACATAAATCATGTTGGGCTACCACGCTGTGTTACACTGTGAAAAACACACCTCAAAAGGGAACGCTCTAAGGAAACGGTCTGTTTTGCAAAAATAAAAGAAAACTTCTGTAAATCAGGAAGGAAATCAATATTTCCAGAATGGCGACATTGGTAGAGATCAATATGGCTAGAAAACACCTTTTGCATAAGTTATTTGTGAGAGGTGAATGGACAGAGCAGGATCAGAATATGTGGTTGCAGGCAATCACACAACGGATCACTGCAACAGGGTTAGATACATGGAAAGATCAGGGTCCCTTACATATGGCCCTGAGTGAACTATATATGGCCGCTAAGGCAAAGGATGAGCAAAACAAGATTGCCAAAATAGCAGCATATCTATATTTATCTATTGGAGCCATACAGGATAAATATGCTGAAGGCCAAGATCTGGCAAGTAATCAACTGCAGGCATTAGGAAAGGTCCAAACTGATCTGGACTCTGCTGAGCAGAGGTTACAGAGGATCCAAGAGTCCGAAAATGAAAGTAGGCAGTATATAATCAAAATAAAAGAGGGCATGGGTATCCTGCAGCAGGAAAAGGCAGAACAGGATACCAGAATTCTGGCCTTGCAGAAAGAGTACCAAGAAAGTTTGGACTCTCTACTGCAGAGCCAGGAAAAGCTGGAGCAACAGATACATTTCAATAGGGCATGCACAGAGCAGGTAGCCACCCTGCAAAGCCAACTAGACAGAGAGAAAGAGCAGAGCAATACATTAATCTTAAAAGACCTGGACACTCAGGCAAAATTGGATGAAGAGCGCCAGAAAGCCGGTGCGCTTCAAAGACAGAGGGACGACATGGCGGCACAGAGGCAGGTTCTTGCTCAGGAAAGGGACACCTTAGGCCAGGAAGGCTGTCACTTAAGAGAAAAAGTAGAAGAAAATCAACTGGCCCTTCAGGGTCTGGGTGACCTCCAAAAAGAGCATGAAAGATTGTTAGAGCACACCAGGAGGGTGGAAGATGCTTTAGCAAGGAAGGAACAGGCCAGTCTGGACAGGACTCAGGAGGTAACCCTCCTGCAGCAAAGACTGGCCCAGTACTCAAAAACAACCCAGGAAGCACAGAGAGAAAATGAGGCTCTCTGTGAGAACAATGACAGGCTCCAAAGACAGGCAGCCATGCAAGAGAGATTGATAGAGACTAGAAAGGCCTTGATAGAGGAACAGAAAGCTCAGGTTCTTGCATGGCAACAGGGAGCAGGGGCTGATAGAGATGAGGTTTTCTGGGAAAGGGAAACACCTGAGCATAACCTCAGGAGCCCTAGTACCAGCGGCCTTCATCTCTCCCAATCCCTGGACTCTGCCACCCCCATGTCCACTGGCACATATGAGCCCATGGCCAAGGGGATGGCAGATTTCAATCCAATCAGAAATATGGGGCTCATAGACCAGCACCTCCCAGCAATGGATGGGCGGGCATCTGGGTACTGTGAAATTTAGTGGGGAACTCCAGGAGAGTAGGCCCACTAAGGGCATCCTGAAAACCTCTACCCAGCTAGGACAATGGGGGGGGGTACCCATCAAATCCTGGGAGCAAGGAGGAATCAGAAGACTCCTCTGAGCAACCCAGGACACAGGAGACTAGGTCCCCACATTCTGCCAGCCATTCCCAGGCTCACAGAATCCGGGAGAACCTAGAAGACCAGACGGGCACCTCTGGCAGCAGTGCCTCTGAGTCAGAGGAGGAGTGGACGAGGGTTACCCGAACAAAGAAGGCCAATAAGGCAAAAAGGCACTCGCTTAAGGACCCCTTAAAGCAAATCAAGGCAAAAAGGAGCGCCATCACGCCTCATCATAAGAACGCTAAGAACTCTGTTTGGGAGCACTTAGAGCTCTTTGAGCAGATGATGGAAACTTTCCATTTGAAGGACAGCAGTAGCTGTATTCAGTATGTGAAATGGACCTTCTCACCAGAATACTCCAGCTTCTTTGCGGGGCTGGAGGACCAAAATCATTCTAGGTGGTCCACCTATAGGGCGGCCATCTTGAAGCATTTTTCGGTACATAGAAATCCTCAGGAGGCTCGCAAGGCAGCCTACAACTTGCAATGTGGGGAGGATCAGGCCCCAAAAGAATTTGTGCAGGAATTAAAGCGTGCCTTTGCGCAGACCACCAGAAGGGTGCGCACGGACAGCAAAGAATTTGTGAATACTTTTTTCCACGCTCTACCAAAGTACATCATGGTCCAGCTAGTGAGAGATTTTCATGAGAAAAGATCACTAGACTGGGTTATTGAACAGGCCACCCAAATTCATGAGGTGCAAAAGCCCATAGAAAACAAGAATAATCCTAAAGCCCCAAAACAACCAACACCCCTGCAGCTGCTAAGGTGGCAGAGGTGAAGGTTGCCCCCATTTTAGATTTGGCGATGGGGGGCCTAAAAACCCGCCTGCACAAAATCAGAGCAATCCCAAGCCCAGAAGGCCCTCGGGCCAGTCACAGACAGGGAGCCAAGGAGGTAGTCCCACAAATGGAACCCTCACTCCCCTGACTACATAAGTCCCTGCTATAAGGGGAATAGACCCATCCTGGGTTATGTATGGACTCCTCCATCCCAAGGGGGGATCCAACCAAACAGCACCTAACCGACGGAACTTCCCTCCTCACTTCCCAGAGGAGGGCAGAAATTCCCCAAATCCTGGACAGAACTTCTTCCCCAGGTACCCACAAAACTTTCAACCCCAGAACAATCCATCCTTCTTTCCCCAATTTCCTGAGCCCAGACAGCCCAATCCGGGAGAGGGGAGGACAAGGGTGGAGGGGTACCCAAATTATCCAAACCCGGGGTATTTTCAGAGAAGGGATAGCTACCCTTCCCAGGATCAGCCCAGGGGAGACAACAAAACCCCGTATCAGCCTGAGCGGGTGTCCCAGCTAGAGCACCAGGTCCAGAACATGGCACAGGATCTGAGTCACATGCTGAGGGCTCAACAGAACGCTCAGATGAGCATGCCAGCGCAGAATGCCTCAAACTCCGGACCTGGTGCTCCAGAACAATGACAGGGGCAGAATCCTGACAACCCACCGGTTCCCAGGGAGGAGGCACAAGGGGAAGGGGGTTGTAAAGCCTTGGAGGAAGCTTCCTTCCCACTTGTAAAAAGCCCCTGGAAACCCAGGAACTGGAACCAAAATCTCCTGCCCCTGAAAGTCTGCCACCCAAGGAGCAGAGGAGGGTAGGAGAAACAAAGAACCCAAACAGACCCATTTTGAGGAGGAGGTACAAATCTTCCAATTTGAAGGAGAGGGATCCTCAGAAGATCCTGGGAAAAGGATCTTCTCCTTCAGAAATGGGGGAACTCCTCCCAAAGAAAAATGGGTCCCAAAGGATTCAAATACAGACTGGGTAGATGTGGGGACCTAGCTAGCGCCGCCCATAATCCAACCCCAGAACCAACAACATGAAAATCCCCTGGTTCAAACCCATCATGGTGACTGCCTCCAAAAAGGGGGGGGGCAGCCCAGCACCAGACCCAGGGGATCCCAAAACGTCTCCCATATCTAGTTGTCACCTTTTCTTTGCAGATTCCCAAGACTCCCCACAGAATTCCGCCCAAATCAGCTCCCTATCAGTGTCCAAAACTAGAAAACTAACCCACCAATTGTCCAAAAATGTACATTATCTGTGCCCCCTTGCGGAGAAGGAGGGAAGATTCTATGCCCTGGTACAAATACAGGGGCAGGGTACAGTTTTGGCACTGGTGGACACTGGATCCCAAGCTACCCTTCTGTCAAAAAGGGCCTTTGAAAAACTTAATTCAGGAAGGGGGGAGAATTACCAAATTCCTCTCACCCTTCCTCCGGTACCACTTCAGAACTTTGACGGGAAGGAAATTCCCGTCGAGGGGACTGCGGATTTGGACTTTAAAATTGGGTGACACAAGGTGTAGCACCCGGTCATAGTTGTCACTCCAGAGGGCACCCCTTGTTTACTAGGGAATGACCTCCTGCGAAGGTTGTCACCGCTGATAGATTGCATAAACAAGGTCCTCTGGACCCAGACTAACCAACCAATACAATTAAAACAGAGTGTCAACCATGTTAGCTTAAATGGCACATGCCACATGGTTGAACAAAATCCTGACCAAGTAGAATTTCACTTCCAGAACAACCAAAACCCAGACGTGACAGTCATAGCAGTAGGACAACCAACTGGTGATGGGGGGTCCTCTCTATTTCTGAAAATCAACCTTCCTTCCAGTTTAGGGTGGCATTCCACACTGGAAGGAAACACTCAGAAATTCTTTACCAATCCACAATCAGGCATTCCCACTCTTACAGTCCAGAAAGATGAGAAATCAGCTCAGAGCCTGGCTGATATTCAGCAATTTGGAGAGCAGTTGTTCATCCCTATTCAGTTAAATGAAGGGAAGGACTCTGTTCTCGCCCGAGTGTGTGTGAACAACGGTAAGAGCTTCATCAGCGGAAGCCATGTTCCGCAAACTTCCAAAAGATCCAGCCATTCCCACATTTAAACTGATAGACAAATGGGAAATGGACCTGGAAACACCCAATTCCAAAGATCTCCTGCCAAGCAGGTGCATGCACAAAATCTCCATAGGCAACCTGTCATGATCTCTGCTTCCAAAAGGTCAGGGTTTTCCCAACTCCCTTGGAAGCAGATCCATAACCCAGGTTCCGAGTGCCAACCAGTCCCAATTGGGACCTTTTGGACCCAGTCCTGGCGCCAGTGGCACCAGGCTCATAAATATGCCCAGTCCCAGCGCTGGAAGCGCCGGGCTCATAATGCTTGGGTGGACTTACCTGCAGCAGACCATGCTGCTTACTTGCCTGCCAGTTGAGCCTCTGATCCTCTTCTGTTTGGAACTACTTTTCCTGTTGGGTGGGGCTGAAGCCACTCCCTAGATTTAGAACACTGGAACTCTTCTGGAAGGCAGGAACTCTTTTCTTACCAGGAACTCTTTTCTTACTTAGGCGTGGCTGTGGAACGAGACACCTAAGCACTACAGGAGGCTATTTAAACCACACCCGGTGGATGAATCTTGCTTTGCGTTATTCTGCACCCTCTGCAGCAGGACGCTCATCGTGTCTTCTGCATCCAGTCCTGGGCCTAAGGAAAAAGGCTTACCATCCTGAATCCAGTCTTCAGCAATACCTATAAAGACAAGAAAGAACAGGTTAGCATTCCGGCATCTGAAAGGCAAAGGCTTACCTACTCTTCGTGCGCTCCGGAGGTCTTCATACTGCATTCCGGCATCTGAAAGACAAAAGCTTACCAACTCTTCGCACGCTCCGGAGGCCTTCGGCGCTGCATCCGCATCTGAAAGACAAAACAAGGTGTGTTTAAAGACATTGGGGAACTTTAATACTCACGTGCCATTACTCCTTTCCGCATCTAATCCAGTGGGTATTCCGGCACCCTGCAGCCGCTCCGAACTCATATCTGCAAAATAAAAAGCCAGTTAGAGCGCATCGTGAAGCAGGCAACAAGCGCTTACTCACGTGCTTCCAGGCGCTTCTATTCATCACACGGGCTCCATCTTCAACTCACTTCAGCCCGTCATCCGCCATCGCCGGAACCCTGCAAAACAAGAGACATCATTACTAAAGACTTTAAAAAGACATTTGAATGACTCGAAACTTACCGTTCGTGCAGTAAACGACGGACAGCAGTCCTCTGAAGTCAAGAGGCCTGCGCTACCTATCCAGTGAAGAAACTGGCTACAGCACCCTGCCCCGAGGCAGATGGAGAGCTCGGCATTCACTTACCTAAGGTGAGAGCGTTAACCTTTGGGGGTCTACAGGAGAGGAGAAGAGGAAAGAGATAGGGACACCCCAATAACCCCAGTTCATTAACCCCATATTTTCTATCTGCAGACATCTTACTCTACACGTCAGGCATACAGTGCACAGAGGTCCAGCCCAAAGAGCCAACCGGGTGCTACACATCACCTTTGAAGATACGGTAGTCGCCCAGTCAAGACCGGCGCCTCTGCGAGAATCAGGTGAGCGTTACAGAACGCAAAGCCTACCGCAAAACTCTCGCCCAGGCGCTATGGAAACCTCGGATACTGACCCCCTAGCCCGGTTACTTGGGGAACTAAGGGCAGAAGTGCATGCAACTCGTCAGGAAACGAATGCTCTAAGAAGGGAACTAATTATTTCCAAGGAGAGAACAGACAATCTTGCTAGACAAGTGCTACAGTCACAAGCCGGACAGACCCCGTTACCCGCATCAGGGGCAAATCTTCCTTCAACATCCTCTATGAATCCAGTGCAGATCAACCTACCTGGGAATGTACCTCTGGCTCCGCCCGAGCGATTTTCTGGTGACCCAAAGAGGTTTGCAGTATTTATCAATCAGTGCCGGTTGCACTTCTTATGCCGGCCAGCAGCCTTTCCAACTGATCAAGCTAAAGTAGCTTTTGTACTTTCGTACCTTAGTGGCAATGCGGCAGACTGGTCGATCCCTCTAGTTCATCAAGATGATCCGGTTCTCCATGATTTTCAAGCCTTTCAGCTTAGTATGGAAAAACTGTTCGCAAGACATTCACAGGGGCAGGCCTTGGACAATGAGCTTCTTTCGTTGCGACAGGGTAATCAAGACCTTTTGGCTTATATTGCATCTTTCAATAGACTAATAGTGGAAACTCAATGGCCTGAGGACAAAAGGATTACGCTGTTTTATAGAGGTCTACGTGGAGAGCTCAAAGACGTTTTAGCCCAAGTAGTGAATCCCCCACAGGACTGTTCGGATTACATAGACTTGGTCGTTCAAATAGATCACAGGCTGCAGAACAGGAAGGCCGATCGTTCCAAGTTTGATGCTCGAGTATTTTCCAAACCGCCAACTCCTTCCAAAGGAGTAGACTCCGGGGAACCCCTGCAAATAGGGGGTCTGAAAGGTCCTCTAACACAACGGGAGCGGGAAAGGAGGAAACAGTTGCAATTATGCCTATATTGCGGAAACTCAGGGCACTTTCTTCGAGACTGTCCGGTGAAACCTGCCAAGAAGGCAGTAGGAGCTGCAGTTACCAAAGTTACAAACTCTGAGCAGGGAAACGACCTCGCCCGACAAGAATAGAGGTCCTCTTGCCGAGCGTAAAAACCTGTTCCGTGACCTCGCATTTCGTGATACCTATGGTCCTCATTAGCCCTGATAATCCGGATCGATTACATGCAATTGAAGCTTACGTCGACAGCGGTGCCATCGGCAATTATGTGGATCATGAAATGGTTTTGAGGATGAATCTAACTCTTTGTCCCAAGGCTGTAAAGGACGTCATTACTACGGTGGATGGTACGGAGATAGCCTCCGGGCCAGTAACGCATACCACTCAAGAAGTGACGCTAGTAAGTCAAGATGGACACCATGAGAAGATCGTGTTCGATGTGATCAAGGCCCCTCAGTTTCAGATTATTCTAGGAATACCTTGGTTAGAGAAACACAATCCTCTGATCGATTGGCGAGCAAGAACGGTCCAGTTTCCAGAATGTGTCTCTACCTGTCCTGGTGTTGCACTGGCCGCAATTTCTTCAGAGACTCCCCAGTTACCTCCCGAATACCTAGAATACCAAGATGTTTTCCGGAAGGATCAGGCTAACTCTCTACCTCCTCATAGGTCTTATGACTGCCAGATAGACCTGATACCTGGATCTACTCCTCCTTGTAGTAGAATTTATGCCCTCACCGAGCCTGAGAACCTTCACCTTCGACAATACCTGGATCAATACCTGGCAAATGGGTTTATTCGTCCTTCCAAGTCCCCTGCTTCTTCAGCTTTGTTCTTCGTTCCAAAAAAGGAAGGAGACCTTAGAACTTGTATCGATTATCGCTCCCTGAACCAGATCACCGTTAAGAATAGATATCCATTACCTTTGATCCCTGAACTCCTGGACCAAGTCAGAAAAGCATGCATATATACAAAGCTGGATCTTAGAGGAGCTTACCACTTGGTACGAGTAAAAGAGGGCGATGAATGGAAGACGGCCTTCCGCACCAAGTATGGGCTATTTGAATATCAGGTCATGCCCTTCGGACTTTGCAATGCCCCGGCCGCCTTTCAATATTTTATGAACGATGTCCTCAGAGAGCTCATAGATGTATGTGTTGTTGTTTACATTGACGACATCCTCGTTTATTCTTCATCGGAATCTGAACATCGGAAACACGTGAAAAAGGTCCTCGAAAGATTGCGTCAACACAAACTTTTCGCTAAGTTGGAAAAATGTGTTTTCAACGTGACTGAAGTTGAATTCTTGGGATTCATATTATCACCTGGCGGAGTGCGTATGGATTCAAAGAAGGTCGATGCAGTTCTCAAATGGCCATCACCATCCTCCGTAAAAGGTGTGCAAAGCATGTTAGGCTTCGCTAACTTTTACCGCAGGTTTATCCCCGAGTTCTCTCGAATAGTCCAGCCCATCACTGCCTTGTTAAAGAAAAACAAACGTTTTGAATGGTCTACCGAGGCGGAACAAGCTTTCCAGGATTTGAAGACTAAATTTATCTCTGCACCAATCTTAAAACACCCTCGCCCCGAACTCCCCTACATCGTGGAAACTGATGCTTCAAGCCTTGCCATGGGGGCAGTTCTATCACAAAAGGACCCGGTAACCAATCAGTTGCATCCCGTGGCATTTTGGTCCCGCAAATTCTCGCCTCCTGAAGTCAATTACACGATTACTGACAAGGAACTTCTGGCTATCAAGTCTGCCTTTAAGGCTTGGCGGCATTATCTGCTGGGGGCCCGACACACCGTTACTGTGATTACGGATCACCGAAACCTGCAATATTTGAAAACCGCAAAAGCCCAATCCTCTAGACAACTCCGTTGGGCATTATTCTTTGCCGAGTTTGACTTCATAATTACCTATCGACCTGGTACAAAGAACGGTAAAGCCGATGCCCTTTCTCGGATGGGAGTGGAAGAACACTTGATCAACCCTAAACCGGTACCAATCATTCCCGAACAAAGAATTCTGGGTGTGATCGCCACAGAATCCATAGAGGAAGTTAAGGATAAAGCCAGGCAACTTGTAACTCCAGCAGATATACAGAATTGGCATCTGCAGGGAAAGGACTTTGCAGTAAAGGACAACTTATTGTATTTCCAAGAACGATTATACCTACCCAGCACAGATTTACAGAAAAAAGTAATCTCTTGTTATCACGACTCTTTAATGGAAGGTCATCCCGGTATAGCCAAGACCTCAGAAAAGATCAAGCGCTACTTCTGGTGGCCGTCTTGGAAAAAAGATATCAGAGACTTTATAATGTCCTGTGGAGTATGCGCCCAAAACAAGAGTCAAAAGGAAAGACCAGCAGGCCTCTTACGCCCTATTGACATCCCACCTCGCCCTTGGCATACGCTTTCTATGGACTTCATCACCGATCTACCTCCATGCTCCGGATACAATACGATTCTAGTAATCGTGGACTTATTCTCCAAGATGGCGCATTTCATTCCGCTCAAAGGCTTGCCAACAGCAGCAACTCTGGCCCGAGAATTTCTCGAAAACATCGTCCGACTGCACGGTTTTCCTTCGGTTCTAATTTCGGATCGAGGTAGTCAATTTATTTCTCATTTTTGGCGAAGTTGCTGTCGGTCAGCTCAAATTGATGTGAGACTATCGACCAGTCACCACCCTCAGACCGACGGACAAACCGAGAGGACCAATCAAACTCTGGAACAGTATTTACGCTGCATGCTGCAACAAACTGAAAAAACTTGGAAAGATATCCTTTGGATAGCCGAGTATGCCTACAATAACTCTGTCCATTCGGGAACTGGGAAAACCCCGTTTTTTCTTTTGTACGGCAGTCACCCTCGAACCTCGGAGTTGGATCCCCTCCAAGATCTTGAAACACCTGCAGTAGACTACCTGCATTCTACAATCACCCAAGCCTTTAAGGAAGCTGTTTCTCACCTTCAAAGGGCTAAAGAACAATACAAGAAGGGAGCAGATCAACATCAGAAAGAAGCCCCTCTCTATCAAGTAGGGGATCAAGTCTGGTTATCCACCAAATACCTATCTCTAAAAGGGCCACGCACATTCAACCCAAGATACCTTGGTCCCTATTCCATCACTACCATAGTAAACCCAGTAGCGGTCAAGTTGGACTTGCCCCCGCACATGAAGATACATCCGGTCTTCCACGTCTCTCTATTAAAACCCGTGCAACCTCAAACCCGACTAACCAAATCTCCAAAACCTATCCTAGTGGATGGAGAACTCGAGTTTGAAGTCAAAAGCATTCTGGACTCCAAGATCTCCAAATCTAAACTATTCTACCTAATTGACTGGAAAGGCTACGGCCCCCAAGAGAGATCCTGGGAACCTGCTGAATATGTCCACGCTCCTCGCCTAATCAAAAGATTTCACCGAACATTTCCTGACAAGCCAAAACCCCCGGAGAAGCCCGGTTTGGGAGGGGCCTTGAGGGGGGGTACTGTCATGATCTCTGCTTCCAAAAGGTCAGGGTTTTCCCAACTCCCTTGGAAGCAGATCCATAACCCAGGTTCCGAGTGCCAACCAGTCCCAATTGGGACCTTTTGGACCCAGTCCTGGCGCCAGTGGCACCAGGCTCATAAATATGCCCAGTCCCAGCGCTGGAAGCGCCGGGCTCATAATGCTTGGGTGGACTTACCTGCAGCAGACCATGCTGCTTACTTGCCTGCCAGTTGAGCCTCTGATCCTCTTCTGTTTGGAACTACTTTTCCTGTTGGGTGGGGCTGGAGCCACTCCCTAGATTTAGAACACTGGAACTCTTCTGGAAGGCAGGAACTCTTTTCTTACCAGGAACTCTTTTCTTACTTAGGCGTGGCTGTGGAAGGAGACACCTAAGCACTACAGGAGGCTATTTAAACCACACCCGGTGGATGAATCTTGCTTTGCGTTATTCTGCACCCTCTGCAGCAGGACGCTCATCGTGTCTTCTGCATCCAGTCCTGGGCCTAAGGAAAAAGGCTTACCATCCTGAATCCAGTCTTCAGCAATACCTATAAAGACAAGAAAGAACAGGTTAGCATTCCGGCATCTGAAAGGCAAAGGCTTACCTACTCTTCGTGCGCTCCGGAGGTCTTCATACTGCATTCCGGCATCTGAAAGACAAAAGCTTACCAACTCTTCGCACGCTCCGGAGGCCTTCGGCGCTGCATCCGCATCTGAAAGACAAAACAAGGTGTGTTTAAAGACATTGGGGAACTTTAATACTCACGTGCCATTACTCCTTTCCGCATCTAATCCAGTGGGTATTCCGGCACCCTGCAGCCGCTCCGAACTCATATCTGCAAAATAAAAAGCCAGTTAGAGCGCATCGTGAAGCAGGCAACAAGCGCTTACTCACGTGCTTCCAGGCGCTTCTATTCATCACACGGGCTCCATCTTCAACTCACTTCAGCCCGTCATCCGCCATCGCCGGAACCCTGCAAAACAAGAGACATCATTACTAAAGACTTTAAAAAGACATTTGAATGACTCGAAACTTACCGTTCGTGCAGTAAACGACGGACAGCAGTCCTCTGAAGTCAAGAGGCCTGCGCTACCTATCCAGTGAAGAAACTGGCTACAGCACCCTGCCCCGAGGCAGATGGAGAGCTCGGCATTCACTTACCTAAGGTGAGAGCGTTAACCTTTGGGGGTCTACAGGAGAGGAGAAGAGGAAAGAGATAGGGACACCCCAATAACCCCAGTTCATTAACCCCATATTTTCTATCTGCAGACATCTTACTCTACACGTCAGGCATACAGTGCACAGAGGTCCAGCCCAAAGAGCCAACCGGGTGCTACACATCACCTTTGAAGATACGGTAGTCGCCCAGTCAAGACCGGCGCCTCTGCGAGAATCAGGTGAGCGTTACACAACAAGAGCATAGTCCATAATTGTTGGGTCATGCGTGACGTCACTGTCCACTTTTACTTAGGCAGTGACATTCTCAATCACTTTGCCATTAGTTTGGACCTAATAAACTTCAAACCTTGGTCCCGATTAGCGGATAATCCGATGGGATTTGATGACCCAGAGAAAGCATTTAGGTCAGCTCAACTGCTGCCTTATGCAGTTGAAATTCAGATTGGAGAGGAAGTCACCATCCCAGAAAGGACTCGACAATTCTCCCTGGGAGTGAAAGTTAAAAGAGGACAGAAATTGAAAAACCCTGATGCCTATATTCATCTAAATGCTTCTCTCAACAGCAAGGGTTGGGGGTAAACCCAACACCACTAGTCAATATAGAACATGACACCATTCCAATAGAGGTGGATAACAGCGACTTAAAGAGTATCACTCTAGCCGCAGGCACCATTATTGGAATGGTGGTTGATGACCGACATTTTTCCATAGATTTAGGCAATGAACTGTCAGGACCAATCCCCAAGGACTGTTTTGACAGTGACAGTGATGACAACACAACACCAAACAGGATCTTTACCCGGCATGGGGGGAACTTCCTGGTGTACACTTCCTGCCCTTATGGTAAGGAAGATGTGACCTGTGACTTCAGGAGGGATGAGGTGATTTTCCAAGTCTGCGAGGACTGCCTTCCCCACCTGAAGCCACCAGTCCAAATCAGCACTTTGACCACAGACTTCTCCACCCAGCTGGAGGAGGCCGCTGAGATAGCAAAACCAGAAGTTTTTCCAGGCTTCATGCAGAAGGTTGAAGAGAGAGTCAACCTAGCTGATGCCTGTGAGACTCTGGAGCAAAGGCAAAAATTGAAACAAGTTTTCTAGGATTTTCAAGATCTCTTTGCGGTGGACTCATATGACTGTGGTCGCACCGATATCCACAAAACAACAATTCCCACGGACCCTGGCATGACTCCAGTGTTTGTGAAGCAATATCGCTTGCCTCTCGCATCAATGGAGTCCCTTACTGAAATCATTAAGAACCTTGAGTCCCGTGGGATAATCCGTCCAGTCCACAGCACCTTCAATAATCCGGTGCTGGGGATATTGAAGCCAAACGGCCAGTGGAGACTATGTGCCGACCTTAGGGAGCTCAACAAACGGGTCCATACTTCCCGATGGCCTCTTCCCTACATTGACCAAGAGCTGGCCCAGATCCAGGGGTCACAGGTATTCACTGCAATAGACCTGACCAATGGATGCTGGACTGTACCTATCAGCAGGGAGGACCAATACAAGCTGGCCTTTACCTTCGGGGGGGGCAGCAGTACACATGTACCCGGACTCCATTCGGATACATCAACTCAAGCAATGAGTTCAACATTTTTCTACATAAGGCCATGCCCGACCTGGGTGAGAGGGGGAACCTGGCCTATGTAGATGAAGTTCTCATCAAAAGCTCAACTGTGGAGGAACACATAGCGGAGATCCGTTATGTTCTGACCCAGTTGAGGGCTGCCGGAGCAAAGTTTTCCTTCCAAAAGGCACAATGGTGTAGAACCCGTGTCAATTTCTTGGGGCATGAGATTACTCCTCAGGGTCTCCGTCCCCAGGAAAAGAAAGTGGAAGCACTCCAGAAATTGAAAGACCCCACAACTCTGCTGGAACTAAGGAGCCTCCTTGGACTGACTAATTACAGTAGAAAGTTCATTGAGGACTGCGCAGAGATCACAAGACCCTGATTCATCTCTTGAAGGGGGGGGGTCAAGTGGGAATGGGGTCCAGAACAAGCCGAGGCAGTAAGACTCTGTGGAGGAAAAATTCAACGATTGCAAGAAGGCACTCCTGGCAACGCTGTGGGCATTGAAGAATTACCGCCCGTTTATCCAGGGGGAACACATCATAGTGGAGACTCCACACCAGCCTCTGCAATATCTCCAAAGTGACAGAATCCGGGCTGGAAATGTAAGTAATTCCCGAATTACTTCCTGGATTCTGTCAATGCAAGGCTTTCCTGTGCAGGTTAGATATGGCCAAAACAAGAAGAGTCCCCTCGCGCACAGTCTGGGTGACTTGCATGATTGTGCCAGAGAAAACTCTCTCGAGGACGAGAGTCTAAAAATCAAGGACAACATGGAGGCATAACTCAATTCCCCACACAAAGTCTTTGAAGAAGACAAGTGTGAGGGAATGCCCACTGTCTACGTGGATGGATGCTCTTACCATGTTGACAACAACGGGGAAAAAGAACTTGTGGCTGGCGTAGGGAATGCATGGGTGAATGTGACCCCAGAACCCTCCGTTGGATACAAGATTGGTCCCTGAAGTAGTCAAGTGGCAGAGTTGATGGCTGTGCACCAAGCCATCCTCACTGCTGTCCAACATCAACTCCACGAACTGGTCATAATCACAGATATAGATTATGTACGGAACGGGTTCGTGGAGCACCTGGTTAACTGGAAAACCAGAGGCATGTTATGTGCTAATAATAAACCCTTGAAACGTGGGAAATTAATCCAAAACATTGATGATCTGGTCACCTCGAATGGGATGACCATCTACTGGAAAAAGATCAAGGGTCATTCCAAAGTGGAGGGACCAGACAAAACTGGAAATGACTTAGCGGATCAGCTGGCCAAAATCTGAGTCATCCAAGGGGATCTACTAGAGATCGAGTCCCTGTTGGGGGAAATCCAGGTCCCTGCTGTCACTAGGTCCCAGACAAATGCTCACAATTAACTCTCAACTGCACAATGAAGAAAGGAGACCCCAGATGCTGATTTGATTACAGCTCAAAAAGGGGATCCAATAATTGGTAAGTTTTATCAACACATTGAGGACTCTGAGAACTTTCCCCTGATGGATACCGATTACATAGGGTAAGAGGACCTCAGAGTGTTGATGAAATGTCCAAAAATGTTCGGAATTCAAGACGGTTTGTTGGTAAGGAGATCGCTAGCTGGCCATGATTAGTGGGTGGTCCGTACCTCATTCCGAAGCCTGATGTTAAGTCACGCCCATGATGCGGCCACAGCCGGTCATAGGGGGTTTCATACAACATTTGAAATCTTAAGAGAGGTTGCATACTGGCCACACATGGTGCAGGACCTCGACCAATACTTGAAGGGGTGTCTTGTTTGTGTACAATTTCAGCCAACATCCCTCACACACCGTGCGCCTCTCCAAAAGAGAGGGATGACACTGCCTTAGTCAGATTTACAAGTTGACTATATCGGGCCCGTGATTCGCTCCTCTAGGATGAACAAGTACATGTTGACCGTGACATGCTTGTTTACTAAATGGGTGGAATGTCTCCCGGCCCCAAATTGCAAGGCAGAAACAGCAGCTGCCCTGATTATCACCCACATCTTTTCATGTTTTTGACTTCCCCAAAGGATCGAGTCAGACCGAGTTAGCCATTTCACCAGCGAATTAATGACAAAGATGAGGGAGATACTTGGGGTCAAAAGGAAGCTACACATTGCTTACTGGCCAGCCTCTAGTGGTGCAGTGGAGAGATACAACAAAACAATTGTGAGCATCTTAAAAACGTTTGTGGCAGATTCTGGGCCAAGTTGGGATATTCGATTACCTCTTGTCCTATCGCTCAATACTCACATCAGGACTGGGCGAGGAGAACTGGTCGATCCGCCCCTGATGGAAGAAAAGATGATGAACTTTGCCATTTTGGAACTAAAAGAAATGAGACTGAGATCCCAGTCTTGCGACTTCCCATTGAAGGACGATCAATGCCAAATCACAAGAAGGGGGGCTTGTGGGATGTTTTAACCCACTAGTCTATGCCCTGCAACATCACTGTGAACTGCTTGCATCAGAAACAACAGAGTGGCCGCCAAAAAGATCTTTGCGCTAAAAATCTCTGAAAGTGCACAGGAAAACCTGAAAAATAGGCTGCCAATCCATTTGCCTATGTCAGTGGTAACACAGGAGACCACTGCCAAAACCTATCATTTGGCTGCCCACAGAGGAAAATGAAACTACTTGAAAAAACAGTGCTGCATTGCAAAGGAAAACCCAGAACTGCTTTAAAAATCCTTTTTTCCTTGGCTGTGGAAAGTGCAAAAATCATGGTTCTCAAACATCACAAAAGATCCAACATCCTGGTTGGGTGTTAAACATCACTTCATTTAAAGAATTCACCTAAGCACAATGTCAGCAGAAGCATATTTTATCAGAAGAAAATCCACATTCAATGATGCTTGCTTGGAAAAATTTGTTAAAAATGGCCGCAGTACTGACACTCGCCTGTGTCAGAAGGCGGCATTTACTTATACTGTCATTTAAACCTATGCCTTAAAATCAAAGTATGGAAAAGAAGAGACTTCCCATCAAAAGCAATATAGGGTGACAATTCAATCTCTATGTTTTTAAAAGGCTGGAAGTAAGAGATTTGTGGATATATTTGTAAAAATGTAAATTGTATTTTAGAGAAAGACTATTTTAAACATTGTTTTAAGAGTGAGTTAAGGCCAGCCACACAGAGCTGCAAAGACATTCCACAGTTTCTCCCAAACAAAGGATCTTTCCCCCTGCCCTCTGCTGAAGAACTGGCAGGGAGGTGTAATAGGAAATGGGAGGGGACTTTGGCCTGTTGCTCTGACAAGAAACAAAAGACATCATTGCACATCATTAACTATCTGATTTGTCCACAATGAATAAGCTGCTGCTCTGTGCTATTTTAAATATCATTAATTCCCTACACCACTTATTGTAGGACCTGGGGCTCCCGTGTAATTGATGCCCGATGGAGTCTCCCTTGACTGATTGAACCCTCACTACCCTTTTACATCATCAAACGCAATAGGACTAAGGATCCTCCCATTGATGGTGAGCTTATATCTAGCCCACAGGGCATTATCTTACTCTACAAGGACTACTCCATTTTTTTCTTTCCATCTAAATTGATCATGGCAGCTATGCATAGGTTGGGTTGTTTGTGGCTTTGGACAAATCATCATATACTATTAGAAATGTCCACACAGAAACTGGTTGCTGCCTTGGGGCTATGTTACTTTATACAAATGGTGACTTACAGTCTATGATTTATTACCCTGATTATATTTCCTTTGTATTCTTTACATTTGAGTTCATATGTATGATTTATGGCTCAAGAAGAAGAGAATTGGTATCTCGAAACGCGTCAGCCCTCTACAATTAATTCAATCTTCTCTACTGTTTGCGTTTGGAATAAACAACACTTGTTGTAATATTTATACATCTGATTGTATTATTAGAAAGAGCCACACATGCTTTCGAATTGTACATTTTTACTTTGAACAATGTACAAGTTGTTTTGAATCAATGTTTAGGCGTCATATCGACGCAATTTAAAGGTGTGCAGGGGACGGGAGGGTTCCATTTTGGATCGTCTTTTTCTCAACAAGAAAAAAAAGTCTCCCTTGAATGAAAGGAAATGCAAATTCGGGTGTGACAGAAAACAACTGCTGGCAGGAAAAAGCCTGGGACTGCTCTGGCCCAGCCAAAACCTTAGGGTCGTAGACAGAGGGGGTCATTACGACCCTGGCGTAAAGGGTTTCACGGCGCTGTAAAAGGTGTTGGCGCTGTTAAACCCTTAACGCCTGATTACGAGGTCCCTTTGCAGGACTCGACCTTAATGGCTGGTTTTACCAGCCGTTAAAGTAGGGTGCCGCAAAGGGACCTCGGTGCTAATTACGGTACTGCAATTTGCGGTACCGTACTTAGCGCCTTCCCCAGTCCCATTGAGCCCTATGGGGCGAAAATGGGAATGGGGAAGGGCCATGGTGAAATGGGGAAATACCGCCCCGCCAACCTTGGAATGGGGTGGTATTTCCCCATTTCACCATGGCGGACTCGTTACAACACCGGCACCAACCATGGTGCTAAAAGCGCCATGGTTTAGCGCCGGGGTTGTAATGAGGGCCAGACAGTTGTGTTTATTCGGAGAGCACAGAAAATATCTTTTTGAAAAAGACTCATAGAAAACTGAACAAAATTGGTAAACATCTGTAAATATAGTGTTGTTAAAACGAAAATTCTGCTCACGTTTTAAAACTACTCTGGAATCCGTGCGATGTTCAGAGACTGAACCACGAAAATGTTGACTTTGTAGCAGTTGTGATAATGCTAAAAATATGAAACTTCACAGGAGTATGCCCAGATGTTATGTGCATGTATCTGGAAAAATGTGTACAGATCTGACACTGAGTAACCAACCAAAAGCGCAATAAACTGTCATTTGTGAATGGAAACTCTTAAAAAGATGGAACTTTGATGGATACGTGCCTTATTTAATTGGGGATGTAAATATGTATTATTAGCAAGTTGGTGATGTTGGAAATATGTTTTATATGAAAAACAGATTTTCTGTGTAGGAACAAAGGGGAGGTTTTTTCCTGGATTGTAAATTGCAGCATCATTATGACACCTCATGACACTCTGGTTGCTTCTCAAATCAGAGGAGAGGAAAATCTCTGACCAATCGGATTCCTAGGGGTTGGGCTTAGTATAATGAGCCTACCCACCCATTTGGGAAATACATAAATAGGGACTGTTGAGGACCTAGAGAGACACACACATTCACCCATCAACTGATTTACTGGCGAAGCGCTCTGCAGGAAGAACCCAGACCAAGACTCCAGAACCCAGATCAAGACTCCATAACTCTGAAAGCAGAAGGCCCAATCCAAAGCTGAACCCTTCTCAGCTGGCCTTTAAAATCTTGCAACCTGATTTTAACCCCAAACTTCCAAGGGGCACAACCAATTCAACAGCCGGGCTGTGCTGTTTTTCTGCTTCTTGCCAATAACTCTTGCTAGAACCCAGAGATCCAAACCAGTAGAGCAGAGCTGTAACCCAGAACCAACCCGTCAGATCCGGAACCAGAGGCCGTGCAGAGACAGAGTGCCATGCTGAGAGCAGAACTAGGTGCCCTGAATCCTGTCCGGTGGCGAGCAGATTCCAGTCCAAAACCCTTGACCAGATCTTTGACGGGCCTATTCCAAAACCCTAGTTTTGAGTATCTAGCATAGAATTGTCCATAGCCAAACTCTTATCATTAAGCAATCCCATCCAACCATTCTATCATATCTAGAACTCCATTGTAGAACCTCTTTTGTCTGTCCTGAATCCTTCTTTCATCCATATAAAAATCCTGTGATAATTGTAGTGATAAATCATCTTTGCGCTAATATATATTTGCTGAAGAAAGGCAAGTGTCG
This sequence comes from Ambystoma mexicanum, assembly GCF_040938575.1. NCBI lineage: Eukaryota > Metazoa > Chordata > Amphibia > Caudata > Ambystomatidae > Ambystoma > Ambystoma mexicanum. The sequence goes on from NC_090922.1 coordinate 351,722,040, forward strand.
CCGCGGGCAAAGATCAGACAGAGGCGCCTCTGGACTGGTGGCTGTACCGTTGGTATCTCGCATTTACATAGCCTCTTAGTGTAAAGCCAATCCTTGTTTGTAAATCTTCAAAAGCGCATCCGTCATTTGAAATCTTGACTCTTTTTGAGAAAAATTGACCTCTATTAAAACCTTCATAACTTCTGAACCGTACATGCTAGGAACGAAATGTAAGTGTCATTTGGAAGCTAACATCCTCAGCTTTCAAACCCACATTCAAACTTCTTATAGCTTTGCCGCAATTGCGGTCAACACGCGCGGAAAATGTTGCTGCGAATCTGCATTTGGCTCAATTTCAAAACTTTTAAAATAGCTATTCTTTGCATTTAACCTCTGAATTCAGTTTCCTGTCTACTAGTTATCCAATCATCAGTGCTAGTGTTTACCTGGAACTATCCAAAGCGGCTCCCACTAGTTCTGAATCCATTTTAGAGAATTAAATCCATTTTTCAGTGTTTGTCCCATTCACTTAAAGCCACATTCTAAGCATTTGACCTGTTTTAAAACCATTCCTGTTTCTCTCTAAAGCTTCCTGGGGGAATTGGGATTTGTAGAGTGTTTATTCCTGAAACCTTTTTTCTCCCCTTCCATCTCTATATTGCATATTAGGGGGGATTGAGTAGTATCAGGGGGAAAGAGTGATTACATTGCATTTGATTGAATTCATATCAAGTTTTATTTCTGTGCTGCATTAATCTCACATCATTGCATTTAATTGAACCCACACAAAGTTTTATTCTATGCTACATTATTCTTTTCATACATACTCCTATTGATTAAAGAGATTGCTGACTGTAATATCACCCAACGCTGATCAATGTATAAATATTAATAGTGTGATATCCAGATATTGTTCATAATTCATAAAAGTGTGATTTATATATATATTGTTCAAATCCATCAAATAAATCTTTTAACTTTGCAAAACAACCTACTTCTTGGTTCAGTGAGACCGGGGGGATTCAAAGAGCGGGACGTGATATAAGGGTACATCGTTCAGAAATAAAAGAACTTTAGACATAAAAATATATAATTAAGGGTTCCAGCTCAGCTGGGCATCTCACGCTAGGCATTGACTTAGTTGGACTGCTGGGTTGAAACCTCTTACAGGTCAATGGGGGAAATCTGTTTTCTTCCCGGTGAAGGGTGGGGAGCACGCATTTCCTATGGACTGCCCATACCGGGTGGAACGCAAAGGTTTCTGTTAACTGGGGATATTGATCTCTAGGAACCTCTCTGACTATATACTCCGTAACCTACACCCACTTACGGATGGCCTTACGGATGATTTCTGACACTGGATGCTCCTCTCCCTGACACTGCTGGGCAGGGCCGCACTCTTCAAGATGATGGCATTCCCACGCTTCCTATATGTGCTATAAAAGTCCCGCTCTGGATCACTGATTCCGAATTTGACCGAATAGACTGTCTCCTTAGAAATCTTAAATGCGGAGGCGGACAGCCCCGTATTGCTCTAGTTACGATACAAAGATCAGTCTGGGCGTGGTTAGCGATCTGTTCACGGTAATCAAAAATGACCGCACATCAGGGCCGAGTTGAGGGGAGGCCAGAATACATTGCCACTTGATACAATCCATCAGACCCTCACTAGACCTCCCTCACAGACAATAGCAGCGCACATGACCATACTCTGGAAGAAAGCAGATGCACATAGTGGGTGGGGAAATAAGGTGACCCTGATGCAACCCCTCTGGTACAACAGTAATCTTACGGAAATGGGTAAACGTACTGGTGTCACCAAAGTGGGTGGCGTTCTTACCGAGGGCAATATAGCTCCATTCGAAACTTTGCAACAGAAGTTTGAGCTCCCAATACTGAGCAGTATCATTATATGCAACTTACCCGCACCTTGGGGAGACACTTGCCAGCACTCACTGACGCACCGGAATGCACACCCTTGGAACGTAATCTCCTAATAGAACGCATACCCACCAGAGTCACTTCCATCCTATATAACGCTATAACAGCCTTTGTCACCCCAGAGCTGACCAATCTTAAATTAAGATGGGAAACAGATGTAGGTGTTATCGATCCAGAAGACTGAATACAGGTCTTAATGTATCCACAAGAGATTGTGATTGCTTCCAGGTTCCGCTTGATACAACTTAAAATTCTCCACAGAGTCTATTATCCTAGGGTTGCACTGCATAGGTGGAAGCGGGCTCCAGATCCGAATTGTCTATGGTGCCGGGACGAGGAGGGCACCTTAATACACATCCTGTGGGACAATGAAGCTTCTGGCGACAATGCTGTGGTAAATTGGTTGATATTCTAGGGAGAACAATACCACTTGATCCTAAAATACTACTATTGTGCATCCCCGATGAAAACACCACCAATAGGTCGGAAAGGCTGTTCTTGTCCACAGCAGTAGTACTGATAAAACGTAACATAGCCCAATAATGGGGATCACCGGTGTGCCCGGCCCTGGCCCAATGGGTTGCTGAAGTATTTGTATATGTATTTATTATTCTTATATAACGCTTTACTACAAAGCGCTTTACATTTAACAACATGAATACATAGAACATGATAACAGTAGAAGCAATTTACAAAATATGAAGTAGAGATGTGTGCGGCAGTGGAGTACAGAATATATATGGCACGAGGGTAAAATGGGAAGAGGGACGGGACTAAGGGACTTCGGGGATGTTGAGAGATGGTTGGGTGGAGACACAATGTGATTCAACTGCTCACATGGTTGCTAAATGACTGACTGCAGTCAAAACATATTACTGTAAGGAAGTGAATGTATGTTTATCTGCTTTGTGTTGGAAAACAATAACAAATATTTTTTTTTTTTTTAAGAATAAGTAGGAAGGACCAAAGAGGATGAAATAACAGAAAAAGAAGAATAGTAGAGAATGCCAATACCCCCTTCATGAGCAATGGTACGAGGAACATGGCAAAAAGAAGTCTGTGAAGTGGTCAAAGAAGCAGCGATCATGGTACTATAAGGAGGAATCCATGCCTCTGTAATGCAGAGAAAATGCAAGTTGAGTCTGAGAAACAGGTCCGGTACAGCAGAAGATTTGTTACAGACTGACTTTGCGTTCCAAAGTCCCATGTCAATGACTGCAACACTGGTAGAACGTGAAGGGTAAATAAGGTTATCAGAGCTGCGAGTACAGGTAGGTCGTGAACTAGAAGGTAGGTATCCCAGACTATAAAATGGCTTCCTATAAAATATAGACTTGGGGCCTCATTACACGGAAGGCGGTAAGGGTTAACGGTCACCGGTAATGGTACCGGTGACCGTTAACCCTTACCGCCTTACTACGAGGTCCCTTTGCGGGTAGGTATTTTAAGGCCTGCTGTTTACCAGGCGTTAAAAACCAACCCGCAAAGGGACCAGGGTGCTAATTACGGTACCGCAATTTGCGGCACCGTAATTAGCGCCTTCCCCATTCCCATAGAGCCCTATGGTGCAAAAATGGGAATGGGGAAGGGCAATGGGGGAACGGGGAATTACCGCCCTGCCAACCTTGGAATAGGGCGGTAATTCCCCTTTCCACCAAGGCGGTGCCGGTATTTTACCGGCATGGACCAAGGTGCTTATAGCACCTTCATCCTCTGCCTACCGTGTAATGAGGCCCTTGGTCTCAAAAGCGGCTGCCTGATACAGAAAGTAGTATATGCACAAGCTCCTTGATATGCCACCAATACGCATTCAAGATACTCCTCCATCTATGGTTACCCTGGACTTATTCTGTAGTAATTTTGCACTGCTGTATTTCTGCCGACTGGTTCAATTTTTGTATTAATTGTCCTAAATGAACAGTTTTACCACTGTATTTCTCCTCCCTCCCTAGATTGAATTTTTACCCTAGATCTGTTGTGGCATTTATTGTTTTCCCAGATTTATTCTGTAATTGTCACAATGGTGCATCTCTGCCTCCTTCAGTAACAGATGCACCATATTTTGCACTACACTATGGGCCTCATTACACGGACGGCGGTAAGGGTTAACGGTCACCGTTAATGGTACCGGTGACCGTTAACACTTACCGCCTTCTACGAGGTCCCTTTGCGGGTTGGAGAATTTAACGCCTGCTTTTTGCAGGCGTTAAAAACCAACCCGCAAAGGGACCAGGGAGCTAATTACGGTACCGCAATTTGCGGTGCCGTAATTAGCACCTTCCCCATTCCCATTATGCCCTATGGGGCAAAAATGGGAATGGGGAAGGGCAATGGGGGAAGGGGGAATTACCGCCCCACCAACCTTGTAATAGGGTGGTAATTCCCCTTTCCACCAAGGCGGTGCCGGTATTTTACCAGCATGGACCAAGGTGCTAATAGCCGTCCGTGTAATGAGGCCCTATATTTCTGCTTCCAAACGCTCCAGGCTAATTTTCAAGCTTTATGCATTTTGCTCCTGGGTGCCGAGAGCAATTGTTCAACGACTTGCTCAGCTAAATTAATGAATGTCCCACATGGTTGCTGGGCCCACTGACACTGCAAGTCGTTCAATTGTGGGGCCTAGTTTAATTGTTATCCTGGTGCACCTCTACCACCCCATGTACTAGTTCCATTGCTGCATCAGCTGTTATCTTGCTAGACAAATTGGTTCATTAAGCAATCAATCAACAATTTTATTAGCGCAACAACCCTCTTCTGGGAACACTGCTGAAGTAGGGTACGGTTTGGAGGGGGGAATTAAATTGGCCTTTTGCTGTTGAAAAGGGAGTAAGACAAGGATGTGTGATCGCACTGCTTCTATTTTGTGTATATATTCACGAGGAAATTGACGCACTAACAGAGGGTTGTTTGGATTGCTCCAAGTTGGGCAATGAAAGGTTTCCAACCCATTTTGTATTTATGCCGATGACGCTGTGATCCTGGAAACCTCACCCCAAGGTCTGCGAACCTCCCTAAACGTCTTCCAAAGTAAATGTAAAGAACTTCAATTGGTGATAAACACAGAGAAGACAATGGTTGTCAGACTTAAATGCTCCAAACATGGCTCTTTATTATTGGAAATAGACTGTACTACACTTGAGCAAGTACGTTTTCTTTTACTATCTAGGACCCTCATTAGTACCGTGGCGTTAAGGGGTTAACGGCGCTGTAAAAGGTGTCGGCGCCATTAAACCCTTAACGCCTTACTACGAGGTCCCTTTGCGGGACCCGACCTTAACGGCTAGTCTAGACCAGCCGTTAAAGTAGGGGCCCGCAAAGGGACTCTCGAGGTAAGTACGGTACCGCAATTTGTGGTACTGTACTTACCGCCTTACCCATTCCCATTATGCCCTATGGGGCAAAAATGGGAATGGGAAGGGCCATGGTGGCATGGGGAATTACCGCACCGCCAACCTTGGAATGGGGTGGTAATTCCCCATTCCGCCATGGCGGACTCCGGCATCGACCATGGTGCTTATAGCACCATGGTTTTCCGCTGGAGTCCTAATGAGGGCCTAGGAGTTCGATTTTAGGAAAACAGTGAATGGGCAGCACAGATAGAGGAGTCTCATCTAAATCTGCGTAAATATAGTGGTGCTAACAAAGCTGGAAGCAGTGGAGTCTCCCCGGCTTTAATCTTGCATAACAAACGGCTCATACAAGCCTCAACATATGGCGCAGTAATCTGGGGCTGTGGAAATATAAGGGCATTGAACATCACAGAATGCACATTTCAGAAACAACTTTTAAGGCTCCCTCTGAGTGGCTCCTCAGCGTGTTTGCACATGGAATTAGATAGCATGCCAGTGTGTGACTCTATCTCATTGAAACCGGTACTGTACTGGTTAAGGTTGTGGCACTCAGAGGTCGTCAAGTTGCAAAGGGAAGCCCTGCTTGATTTGATGTCATTGGAGGGTGGTGAGAGTCTTGGCTGGGTAGGACACAAAAAGGACACCCAAATGATGTTGGATGAAAACACTATATGGGAGTAACCTTTACGTCTGAATGATCAGATCAGCCGCAGAATAAAACAAACCATGCATACAATATCTAGAAGTCGTCTGGTAGAAGCAACAAATAGATTACAACTGGACCCGGAGTAACTTTCACATAAAATAGAAGTGGGTTTTGAAAGTTACCTAGACCAGATTAGCCCCCGTTTGAAAGGGCATTGCATGTACGGTTTAGGCTGGGGATGCTCGCTTTGGCGCCATTTACCAAATTATGGCGACTTAATGACTGAAATGAATGTCCGCATTGTGGGGCCATATATAAGTCAGGCACCCATTTCCTTCTGATCTGTCCTAAATCCATAACATTTATACAATTGCATCTACGCCCAATTTTTATAACAGTAGAAAATTCGTCAGACATCGGATGCATTGAGCTTTTGCAAACTATCTACTTGGCCTCATGTTGCATTTGCCACTGTGCGTTATATTTATTGAAGCTGGAAATTTAGATCTGGACGTCAGAAGTATATTACTGATAGGTCAGAAGATGTATAGGTTTTCCTCATGCACCAAGAGGTTCCTATCATAGTTATTAATTTTAAGTGCTTGTCAGTCTCTAGTACAACATAAATGGAGGCATTTTAAGTATATGTTTTAAACCGAATTGTATTTTAATCTCTGTTTTCAAATATTTTGCTGCTAGCCAGAGTTTTTAAAATGATTGTCCATAACTATATTAACTATCAGATGTCAAGTATATGAACTTTGTATTAAAAACTTGTTAAGATGTTTTTATGAAATTTGTTTTTATGGCCTAGCACTGAAATAAAGCTTGATTGATTGATTAGGCTTTGCACCAGATTAACTTTGCCTTACTATGTTTGTGCTCTCTAATATTCGAGATTGCTAATATCCCCCCTGTAGTTCCACAGATTGTTTCCCATTATTTTCACTCCGTGACAGAATACCATCTGTTTAGGGTAGAATTGCCCGAGTTTTTTTTTTGTTTCAGTAAATACAATGATGCAGGTAATTCTGTTCCTGTATGTCTGGACTGCTAATCAGACCCACATTTTATAAATGCTCCATATCGAAATGATGCCTTTGTGGAGACAGCCTACAGTTGCCTTCAGCTCTGCACTCTGCAGTGGCACAAGGTAGGTTCAAAGGTCTCATGTGCATCTTACCTGACATCTGCCCAAACACAAATCTCCTGCAGGCGGAGTTTATTTTTTAATTTTCTGCACCACTGATCTAAATTATAATAATCATATGCCTTAGTCAGATTGGCAGCATGTTTTATATAAGACATGTCTAGTTGTGACACGGTGACTGATAAGAGCACACAGTTATACCAGCCATGGCAATTTGATATAACGCTACACTTAGCTCTTTGCGCAGGGCAAGCAATGGCAGTACTGGTGGGAAATGGTGTCTGGTTTGACTGTCTCCACTGCTATCAAAGGGAACAATGATCAGGATGCTTCCTCTTTTGAGTCCCAAGAGATATGGCAACATCTTCCTCCAGGACAAAGGAACTTCCCCTAGGAATTCTCCTGGAGACCAGTCTTTTAAAAGCAGCACTGACATAACAAAAGCTACACTCACACCAGCGACTGACCACCAGAGTCCCTTAAATGTTAGCAGGCCTCTAAGGGGCTAGAGGATCCAGGAGGGAAAGGGGAGCTGAGAGAGTGGTTCCACCATTGTGGTTTCTGTTAGGGCTCTCTAGCTTTTCCTGCTCCACCATTTCCTGCAGGCATAGCACTCTTGGTGTGATGGAATAAGTAAAAGGGCACCTGTTACAACTGCCTGGATTAAACCCTTTACTGCAGGTTTGCGTTGGACCAATAAATCTGCTGTGACATTTTGCCTTTAAAAGGAGAGGTGTACCCCCTCCATCTATGATTCATCCCAAGACTTTCAAGAAGACGGGAAGAAGTCACTGGACTTCTGTTTGGGATACAGTCTTTCCCAAACCCCCATGCAAAGAAGGAGAAGACAGAAGGCATCCACAGCAAAGGTGACCTGTGTCCCTTAACCATCGTAAGGGACCAGTGGAGAGGAACTGTTGTATAGTTATAAAGCGACTTATATTTTCTTCAGTGTTCTTCTCAGGTGCAATCTTCATTCCACACATGAAATGTTACTCAATTCTTTATTTTGTCATCAGATTCTATAATGGCCATTTGCCTTCTCTCTTGACACCTCTTCTTGGCACGTTGTCTTTGATTCATGTGACATCACCAATCTCCTCTTTCATTCATCTTTACACTTTTTCCGGGACTTCTCCTAAGAGGCCGCCAGCTTGCTAAGGATACATGAAGCATGGTTTTCTCAATGGATACCTCGTCTCAAAGGCTTTTTGTGTTATCGGCATCATTACTGGTGTTTTGTTTATCACACACTTTTCGGTTCCCAACATATCGGCAAAACAGGGGTGGGACTTCCTTTTGAGGCATTTGGCTCCTCCTCTACACTCCCCCCTCTGGTGATTCATCTGTCAGCTCCTTGGGTTCAAACTCAGACTTGACATCGATCATAATCTTCATTCGTGCTGCTTTATTTGTCATCTTCTTGCACTGTGTGATTATTATTCTGATCACACAGAATCCAAACATGATCATCACCAATAGTGCTCCAGGAACTTGAAGATATTTACCATACATTGTGGAACCCATGAGAAGATTGATGCAAACCAGCTGTCATCTGCAATATCTTCCACTTTATCTTCCATCTTGGTGTACAAGTTTGTTAGCAACTCTATGGCCTCTGTCAAGGTTCAGTTCTCGTCATCATGAGAAGGTATGAATGTGCAACGTGATTCTCCGATTTTGGCACAAAAACCTCCATCTATGGCTGTAATCATATCCAGGACATATCTGTTCTGGAGGGTCATCAATCTTATGGCTCTCAATTCTTCCTTGATCGCATTGAACCCCTTTATGGTAGTGTTGATTGTCTGCAGGAGCGCCCAGCGAGTGATTTTTAACCACTTTGCATTCACCATCATCTGAATTCCTGGCATGAAGATAGTTGTGAATACTGCAGCAGTTTGACTGAACAACCTGTGTTCATACGAAATAGAATCAAGAGCTGTGGACTTCTTTGAAAAGTAATTCTCCCTTTTTTGTTCAATTGAGAAATCCAACTGATCCCATCTTCCTCATTTCAGCATCTGCTTTTGGAAACTCTTCAATGTTCAGGTCCCTTTTTGGAATCACCAACGTTGGAACATGCACAAGTACTATGGAGCATGTTCCTCCTCAGTCCTCGGGTAATTTCATATAGGCTCTGGATCCACAGACCCAATATCGATCCATTAGGACGGCTGTCCCTGCTCCCATTTTAGAGACATCAACTGTAGTCTTGCACCCTGCATTAGCTCCCATGTGCCTTTTCCCGTTTCTCTGGAAGCACAGTGTCGCATTCATCAATGGGTTCACAGTCATTGACCTGATTCATCTTCCACTCATGTCAGCAATTTAGCATGTTCGGCCCATGACTTTAGACACTCATCATTCACCTTTTGTACTTCTCTCACATATTCTGACTTCAATAGATGAGACGGACAGGACATCAGTCCCTCTTCCCATCCTTTCATTGTTCTCACTTGTCCATAGACTAACGTCTGAGTTTGTTCCCAACATCCAGGTGCCCAAGGACTTTCTTCTTTGTCAGGACAGTCCATTCTCTTCATTTCGTCTACAGCCACTTCATCCTGTGCTGACCCTGAATATGGAAGCATCTTGCTTTTCCATGCAGGCTCTTTTTCCATTTGTGTAGTCTTGATATAAACATCCTGGAAAGGGAACGACCATCTTGATCTCCATCGCAATGCGGCCCAATTCCCTTGAAACTGGCCTCTTGTCATGCATGCTGCAAGGTCAACGCGACATCTGGCATCAAACTACGAAATGTTTGTAACTATGAAAGTTCAGGCTGCAGTCATGGCATAAATTATCAGAGCACAAATGTAGCAACTCTCTTTAGATGCACTCTCTCCCACCTTTTTCATGTGCTGATACCACATGTTGTTACCCAGGTGTGCTGTACTATCTAAGTATGTGTTTATCCCATTATCATCGTCCTCTGTCGTTCTCCTGTGTCTCCTTCTTGCAAAATGAGTGCTAGCATAATATTCCAGAAGCACATCAGTAATGGTCCTCCCTACAGAGGAAGTCATTGGTACATTTGCTTTAGCAATGGGCAACCTTACATGAGCTATTGGCGTGGTGGAAATCACAATTGGTCTCGGTCTTTCAGTAATAGACACTTATGGGAGAGTCACTGGAGTGGGAAAAATCAAAGGGACTTCTACATTGCTTGGACCAATAAAATAAACAGTATGGACCAAAAAGAATCAGAAAAACGACAATAAATGCTGAGCATGCATATATTATGCACCAATACATTAATCCCCACCAATTATCATTCTCCACATGTCGTTGAGTTTGCTCAATTTCTGAAACTGTACCATGTTCGATGTTCCTCATTGTGCCTGTGTACTTCTTTAAGGAAGGAAAATCCTTTTTAATAAGACAACTCTGTTAAATGATCAGTTAACGGCAGGATCTATTCAACTATCGCCATAAGCAGCCTCCTGATTGCAGGGCCATTTTTAGGATCATGCAGAAAAGTATGCATATTAACACTGCGCCCAACAAGAGCAGGATAAGCTTGAGGAATGAAAACGAAAACAGCGAGAAGGAGCCTATGGGCATCGACATCTGTCAGGAAAATTGAATTAACCAAACAGAAACTCAGTGAGGAACAAGTCTGGAAACTGCTCACGTTTCCAGTCGTCAAATTCGAACTCTACCTTTGGCATATTTATAGTACGTCAATAATTTCTAAAGTCCAATTCAAAAGATTCCTGTGACTCAAGAACTGAGTTTGCACTCCTGCTACAAAATCTCTAGAGTGTCTGGGGTGGACCACAGTCCAAATGCACACTTGCATTTATTTAATCAGCAACCTTAGCGTCCTTCTTCCTCATCATTGATCGGGTCTGCACATGCTGAACTTCTTCTCCTTGTCTTGCTTCCGAATCGATAGTCGGGGGTGCGTCGGTCTCACCAGCATATGGCTTCATGTCACTTAAATGGATCTATGCGCATCTCTCTTGGACTTTTACTGCTGAAGGAGTAATGTTTTCCACGATATAGGAACCACCAAAGCGTGGCTTGTGTCACTTCCTTGTAAAATTACGTATTAGGACTGGATCTCTAATAGAAATTCTATGTAGTAGTTCCGCAGCTCTAGTTGCTGAATGCTCTTCATCTTTGTCCTGAGACTGACACCCCTTGCGTTTGAGTTGATCTGAAATGACAGCGATACTAGCAGTCATACATGTTAAATAAGCGCGTAACTCATTTCCTAACATTTATGCAATCTTCTGGGTTTCACTTCTGCTCCTCGATGGACGAGACAAAGGCGTTCTCATTTTCCTCCCTGTCACTAGCTTGTGGGGTGTTAGGTGGTGGTCCGACCCAGGCTGATTCCTTAATGCATATAATGCAAGGGGCAGGCAGTACACCCGTCCCTTCATTAACAAAATGGATCATATTGTCGGATCTCAGCACCTCACATACTCCCCATCTGAGAAAGACTTCTCAGACTAAAAACTTCACTGCACAAGTGGCATCAGGGTGCGTACAAGGATCTGCTACGATCCACCTAGAAAAGGGACACACCACCACTATGATATACCTGTATCCACTACATACTTGCAGCATGTCAACATACTCGGTATGTAAATGCTGAAAAGGACTGTTTGGTGGAGGAATCACTCCTCTAATTGTTTGCAGTGTATGCCCAGCGGTAAACTTTTGGCATACAATGCAATTTCCTACATAAAATGCAACGTGTTCTAAAAGGTTCGGTACGAACCAGTCTTCCGCAATAACTGCTGGGAGGCTTTCCCTAGTTACATGTACAGGGTAGTGCAGAAGTTCAAGCGCTACCCTTAACAATGCTACTGGCATCATCGGCTTTCCAGTGCTGTTTTGCTGCCACAATGCTTCAGAGGGAGATAAAGAACACCCCCTTCATTTCCATAGCTGTTGCTCTTCCTGCGGTGCACTGTCCTGAATGTCCATCAACTGTGTTCTCGATAAATGATTAAACCCTTCATTTACTATCATGATTGTGACTACTTTTTCCTTTATATCTGGAGTATCAAAACTTGAAATATCTGGCGAATATGGAACCCTTTTGGCCCCTACATCTGCGGCTTCGTTTCTGCGAGAGATAAAGTCAGTTTGCTTAATATGTGCTGTATATGTAACTATTGAAATGGCTACTGGGAGTTGTACTGCCTTAATAAGCCTGTCCAATATTGCTGCGTGTTGCACTGGAATGCCATCCGCTCAGAGCTAGCCCCTCAAGCACGACAATAACCGTCACTAATTCTGCTGCTTGCGCTGAAAAGTGTGACTTAGTCTTGCACTTGCTACAACCTCAAATTCCCCATTCGCTCTGTGTCTCACCACAGCTGAGCCCGAATGCCTTTCCCCACTAATTTGATACATTTTCGAAGAACCATCAATAAAGACAATCTCCCTGCCTGCTAATGCATTTTCCTTTACATGCAGGATGTCATCATAGAATTCTTTGTAGTTGGCACAATCATGTACATGCTCACCCTCTGCCACAGGCACAGCTACAAATGTAGCAGGGTTCACTATTTTACACCTAACTATTTTGATTGCTGGATTAAATATAACCACCTCATACGCAGAAGCTCTCTGAGATGTCAATGTCCCTTAGGTTTTTCCAAAATGGCAAACAAAACATGCTCCACAAAGAGTGTCATAGAAAACCCTATTACAATACTGGTAGAGTTCCCAATTGCGAATGCGGCTGTTGACAGCGACTGTTCACAAGGAAAGTGCCTTCTCATAACTGGATCCAAAATCCCACTATAATATGCCAGAGGTTTGTTCCCCAGTGTAGTTCTCTGTGTAAGCACTGCTGTCATGACTATCCCATTTGTGTGCGTAAATAAAAATAACTCCTCATCATAATTTCCAATTCCTAAAAATTGAGCTGTACAAGTTGCTTTCTTCAACGCATCAAATCCTTCCTCCATTTCCTCAGTCCATTCTATTTTTTCCTTATCCACCTGTGCTTTCTTGAGAGCTTGCAAAAGGGGTCTTGTGTATGAACAATAATAAAACAACCACGCTCTAACGTAGTTGCATAATCCCAAAAACCTTTGCATGTGTTTTACCGTCTGCTGTGTTGCTGTTTTCATGATTGCCTCAGCTCCCTCAGGTGTGACCCTCTTTCCCGCATGTGAGATCCACCGGCCTATACACAACACTTCTTCTTGATAATTTTGCAGCTTTTCTTTGTCTACCTTATATCCCTTGTCTGCCACGATAGTCATTAACTGAATCGAGTCTTGTCTACACTCATCTTCTGTCGTGCTACAAACCAAAATATAATCTACGTTCTGTATCACAATGCTTTTCAAATCAATATTACTTAGGTCCATCTGGAGGACACTATTAATGATTGATGGAGACTCACAGTACCCTTGGGGAAAACGAGTTCTTTTTAATTTAGTTTGGAGAAACATAAATGATGTAAGTTCTTGGAAGTCCTTATGCAGCAAGATTGAGAAAAACACATTTATGAAGTAAATCACCATAAAATATCATGCTTCTGCTGGGATACTACATAACATTTTCAATGGATTAGGAACTAAAGAAAATTCTGCCTCTACAATCTGGTTAATTAGTCTCATGTCTTGTATGAATCTCCACGACCCTCCCTTCGTTTTCTTTATCAGATACACCGCAGTATTACACAGTGACTCTGATGTCATTAAAATAGCTTGTTCCATAAGGGCTGAAATAGTCTTAAAAATACCCTCATCCGCCTCTTGAGACATTGGATACTGTCTTGCTCGAGGTAAAATTGCTCCTGGCTTCAGCTTTATCGTGACTTCCCCTTCCTCCTTCAATAGGCCCATGTCATAGGGTCCTGTAGTCCATTAAGATCCTCATCAAAAAATGCTGGACGCTGCCGCACTATTACCATTCGCTGTGGGATCTCTTTTTTCTCTATTCTAATCCAATATGTAATACTCTTCTCGAATATTACTTCATCATCTGATGGATCATCTCTAAACATATCTTGGTCATTGTCGTCAGTCAGTCTACACCCTTCTGCAATGGCAATCACTGTTCTCCATGGCCTGCCCTCGTCATCTGCTCCTTCCAGCATGGCAATTTCCCCTCGCACTACGGCAGCATTAAACTCTAGCCGAATAGTCTGTCCCCCCCTCTTCGTCCATAGGTATAGGTATATTTGGCCTGAACAAGAATTCATCAGGTATTCTCATAATTTTTCCGACTAAGCCGGGTAGCCATGCCAAAAAAGTGCATACCCCATAAAGAAATACTTCTGGTTCCAGTGGCATTCCTTTCAGAGCCATTTGCCAGTAAACGCCAATATAAATTTGCCCACATTCATATAATGTATCCCTGGAGTAGAGCACACTATGCCTTCATCAGTGAAAGAAATCATCATGTTAAGCTTTGTCATTAAGTCTCGTCCTAGAATGTTAACTGGTGTCTGTCGTGAATACAATAATGGAACAGACATGTCACACCCTCCAATAGAGACTGGTAATTCATCAGTAAAAGGAACTCGACTCGCAGCTCCAGAGAATCCTTGAGCATTCATGGCATTTCCCGACATTGGGTATTTTCCCTCCAGTATATGTGAACGAGTAGCCCCAGTGTCTACTAAGAAAGAAAAAGATTTGCCTCCTATCGTCACATCAACCCTTGGTTCCTCTTGGGGGTCTGGTGTCACTGATAGTACTGAACACATCAAGCCACCCTGTGAGCTGTCCTATTGTGGTTACATGCACATCCCTGTACCTGTGAAAGGACTTCCTCCCACCACAGTGACGCCCCCTAATCTAGGTGTCAATAACTGTCACGTGTTTGCATTCTGCTGTATCTGCATGGGTGCATGCTGTGACTGCCCTTGTGGGGTATTCAATGGTGCTCGCTGTGGTTGCAATGCCTGTTGCATCTGCTGCGCTTGTGCTTGATACGCTGTCTGATCTTGGGTGAACATGTCCCTAGCTTGTGAGCTATATGTTGGAGGATAAGCTGTCCCCTCTCTTGAGAATTGCCTGTTTTGTACATACCCTTGTCTCCCACTCATGCGCACAGTGTGCCTTGTCATTCGACATGTCCAACATTCAGGAGGAACTCTTATGATTTGTCCCCCTTGGTTAAATCCTCCTTGCATATTCTGATTATCATTCTGCATATTCTGAAAACCGCCTTGGTTGTTCTGAAAATTACTCCTTCCTCTGTAGCCCATTCCTCTGCCTTGTGGCACAAACCCATTTCCTCCTGGATCCATTTGGTGCTGATTATTCGCCTGTGATGTACCCACTGCTTGCTGTATTGCCAATCCTTCTCCACTTGTCAATACCGCCCCTTCTATGGCATACTATGGCATTTTCTTCTGAACTAACTTAGCTTCCTCAAGTTTTCTAGCATCTTCCTTCTTCCTATTTTTCTCCTGTAACAGCCGACAGTGATGTACTATGGTGAACTGTATTTCTGCACATGGCTTTGCTTCCATTCCCACTAATTTCTTGTGCTATCTCTCTGCTTGCTCTGGCAATCCTTGACATAAAATGTGGTAAAATACTGCCACTGATTTTCCCCACGGCTCCCACGTTTCAAGAGTCCACCGTTCCTGAAGGCTTTGAATATAAGCAAGCCGATCTTCGTCATCTTTCATCTTACGTGCCATAATTGCACCCATGTCTGATGTGTCAGGATACTACACCCTAAGCACTCCCTAGACATCTGCTCTACAATTGTTAAATGGCGCTGCATCATGCGCTGTGTTCTGTGCCGTGACACTTGAATAGCCTGCTCTTGTCCAAATGTCATCAGCCCTTTCCCCAAGAAAGGCTGCTAGGAGACCCTTAATGTCCCTTATTGCTAAAGTATTTCCACCTGTTTTTTTCTCTAGCTCATAGATCCATTTCCCCCACGTGTGTCGTTAAACTGGAAAGTTTGCACCTTAAATTATCCTTATGCATTTGCGGCCAAGGAATATATTGCAGTCTGGCCCCTCACTTCTCCAATAAAGGGAACTGTGTGAACCCAAATCCACAATTGGCTCCCATCGTCTGCCTATCCATAGTAGGGACAATGGTTCCTGATCACCTTCTACCTGACAATGACCTCAGCCTGCTCACATATGGTGGCAACTTTCCCTTGTCACCATGTGACCGTCCTTTAGGATGCTCTGGATATGCCATGGGATCTGGCATCCTATCTTTAAGCTGCTCTAGATCAGACCATCTCACTTCCTTGTCTGTCTGTACACATCCCTCGGGACCGCATGCACCTCCTCCCCCTTCCCCACGGAAGGTTTCTCTCTCTTCTTCGGACATATCTAGCCCCCAACTGGTATGGCTCTCATCCCCTTCACCCTTATCTAAAGTAAGCCTGTCTAAGGACAAGGCTCTATGCTCGAGACTGAACGGGTCTTTTCCTTCATTTCATGACTGGAAGACCAGGGACTGATCTCCCTTCCCTCAGCTTCCCGATTGTCTGCTTTCTCTCAAGTCTTGATAGGCTTTATCAATACTATCTCCGATGCTTCCTATGTCAGAATTCTCTTCTAGGACTGCCCTACATGGTCCTGACATTGCTCCCTGTAATGGGAGGAACTCCTCTATATTGCCTCATGATATCGCTGGACTTGGTTCCATTAACACCTTCTGAATGCAATCAATATTACGTTCCCACTGTCTCCTTTTTCGCTCCATTTCTTTGTCTAACTCTCTTTGCTTTCTCGCTTCCCATCTAACTCTTTCCTCTTCTTGTCTTTTCTCTTCCCTTCTTTTGTTTGCTCTACGCTCTTCTTCTTCCCTTCGTCTTTTTTTACTTGTATCCCTTAATTACTGTGCTTCCTCCTCTTCACTCTTCCTGTCTTGCCTATCTCGTTCTTCAATTGTTCTCTGCTTGTTGTCATATTTCCTTTGCTCCTCCACCCTTTCTTTTTTCTTCTGCTTTTCTACCTGATACATCTGGTCCATTTTCATTCGGTGCAGACAATGGCCTAAAATAGGCAATCATTTTATCTCTACTTCAACTTTACACAGCTTATTCTTGTCACTCTTCAACACTTCTTCTTTTCAATATGCAACACACAGACAAATAGACAAACTAGTTGACTTTTCAAATATATACCATGGTACTTCTTTTCACCTAACCCCTAAAATACTATGATTGGAGTTTGAGATATTCCCTATCATAAACCTGTTTATGTGCCGCCTGTGTATACCACGATGGAGGTTTGAAATTACTCCTTCTAGACCTGCCTTGAGGTAGGAAACCTAGCTCTCAAAACGCTCCTCATTCTATTTTAAACGCTCTTCGTTATATTTTATACAACCCCCATTACTTTTATACATTACCACAATCCGCTCCCCCTTTTTTGCCATTCCCCTTAGCCTACTCACCATTTGTTCTTCAGCTCAAGGCCTTTGGTATCGTCTCCCCTCCTCCAATCGACCACTGTTGCCTTCCGTCTGCTCAGCGCCTGTGGAAACCAGGAGGGATTTTGTTTAACCTATATCGATTTTTCTTGCAAGTATTCTATATCGGCCGCTCTCCATAGGAAACCTCACAATCTTCTGGCTAGATCGCGTAGGGTGTCCGATCGTCCGAAATACTGGAAACTTACTAGTCGATGGGTCTTTTAAACATCCTCTCTCTGCTACCACGTGAACTTGTAGGCCCCTTAAGCGAGGTAACACTTTATTGGAGGAATGGGGATGAAGAATTTACTCTTACACCAATAATAAGACAGACTCAGGAAGTTAGCAAATCTTTAATTGTTTTAATATCAATTGTCTAAAACAGGGAGTACAACAAACATCAACGGACGCCTCGCAGCATATCTCTCAATGTTTTACATGAAAAAATACACTTTTATAGCAAAAACTTGTCATCATTGATGTCATACTACGGGGCAAGACTAAGAAAACCTATCTGCGACTGGGGTTGATCTACGGGGAACATCTAAGTATACTTTCTATGAGGGATAGGATTATGATTGGGTCTCTATAGTCAGATGGACACCTATGCCCACCCCTAGTGCAACGCATCTTCATTGTCATCAAATACACAACGTTTCATTGGCTCTCAAGCTATAGGGCTCTTTGCTACGAGGCCCTCTATAATTGGTTGGCATGCTTGTATCCTTCTGGAATATTCCACTCACTAGCAGCGCGCAAGCTGGTAGCCCAGGTGCTTGTGGGTAGACTTGACCATGTCCCATGCCTCCCCACCCAATTAGCCCATCATCACTCCTGCTGTCTGCCATTTGAATTGACTGTGAACTCAGCCTTGCAAAGTATGTCTGCGCCTAAGAATAGAAGGGAGTGCGAGCACGTTCTTATCTTAAGTCTCGATGTAGCTTGCCCAAAATCTATTTCCATCTACCCGATGTGACAGGAGACCATGTTTTAGCTCCTTCTTCGCATTTAATATTATCAAATGAATAGAACTTCCCACTCACAGTGTTTTTCCATTGCACCTCAACAGGAGCTCGCCTCGCTTCTCACGTTCATTGTATCTTCTCGAATAGATAACCAGTTTCTTGGCTGCCTCAACCTTGGACACTGGGCCAGACAAGCCTTCTCGATTCTTCCTCCATCTTCAGCTGTTTTTCTCTGCGGCGTCACACTTTCAGCCCTTCTGCTACTGAGGTCGTGGCTCGCTAAAATGTGATGTGGAACATCCAGATTCTATACACATAAATATACTGGCGGCACTGCTTGCAGTCTATTCACTACGTATAGCTAGCCTTCATGATTACTTAGCTCAGAGCTGGAGGTAAATCCACCACCCTACCAGCAAATTTGCAGTGTGCCGGTGTGGTAGCGTATAGTATGCAGTAATACTGTTACTTTATTACCACACTGGTACACTCGTAATGAGGCCCTAGAGGTTAACTCAGCCTTTCCTCCTTCTGAGGTCGATAAAGTGAGTACCAATTTCGATTGGGTAATAAAAATATATGTGAATATATGTGCTATGTAAAGTGCTCTGGATCAAAGCGCTACATAAATATCAAATTATTATTATAGTGCATGCTGGTGCTTACAGCTGTTATGAGCTACTAAGTGATAACTAGCTGGCTGTGCCTGGCAGCATTAATTCCTTAACTTTGGCTGCTCCAGGCGCTGATTGGTCAACAACCTGTGCATCTATCCCGTGCATGCTCTCAGGGCCCTCGTCACACCCTGAGTGCTGTCTGAGCTGTACATTTCTCTTGGTCACTTGTTCCCTGAGTGCCATTAAATCAATAAGCAAAGCAACGTTAGAAATAGAAAGTGGACTGGACTGTTCGACCATCTTCAGCTAATAGAGGGCAGAAAAGTTGGGTATCATACTACTACTGCACATTTGTTATTATGCAGAGAAGGAACAAAAGTGACCCTTGTATGCATTTACGGGCTAAAATGGTCACAGGGGAGCATCATGGATTCTAAATGTTCACACGTTTACCATGGTCCATTCTAAAAACAGTTTGACTATATACAACAGAAGTGGTTGCCAGTCAAAGGATCGACAGTGAAAGGGTCGACAGGTCAAAGGATCGACACCAAAGGGTCGACAGGTCAAAGGATCGATTTTTTTTTTTTTAACTTTTTTTTTTGGGGATCCCCCCTAACCCCCTTTTTTTTTGCTAAAAAACACTTTTTTTCCCTAAAAGAAAACCTAAAAAAATATATATATTTAAAAAAAAAAAATCGATCCTTTGACCTGCCAACCCTTCGGTGTCGATCCTTTGACCTGTCGACCCTTTAGATTCGATCCTTTGACTAGACACCACAAGAAGTATCTGCTTCCATTCTGTACAGGGAAAAAAATCTAAAATATTTTTCTGGATCCTTTTGGAATTTTGACCTCCACCTCTGAGCTGCGGGTAAAAATATGTGGATTTTGGCAAAAATCAGAGGAGGACTTTACCTCTCGTGGTGTTCTGCTGGAATACCGCCAGAGGTAATACTGTCAAACCCAGAATCTGGTAGATTGTGATTCCAGCTGTACTTTACTGCTGGCATTAACCTTACCGCTGAGTTCGTAATGACCCCCCTTAGTGTGGCCTCCTTGATATAGAAGCTATTTCTTCTCAGATTGCTATGTTGACCAATCACTGCACTAACCTTTCACCTAGAAGACCCTACATCACCTGCTCGACACCCAAATCCTAACGTACAGCTCCAAAACAATATGAAGTAGTTTGTAGTATTGTAATAACCTGTCTGACTGCAGACATACAACTGTGACTTATTACATGACTCTAGGTTATGTAATTTAATGTAAAGTGGTATTTTGTAGCGCTCTTCTGCCATTGTTTCTGGCCTTGCCGCGTGTGGCTCTGTAGGAAACGATGTAGATGGTTGTTAATGGAATAGCGGGAGATGCAGGTGCCAAATAAGTGGTGTTGATAGGTGCAGGTCGGAAGTACTTGAGTCCTGAGTGCTGATTTGCTTCTATCCATTTGGTGGCGATACCTGGGCATACGCTATCTGGAGGAGAAGGTCAGGGATCTGGTAGAGGAAAGCACTTTTGGCCTGGCTAGCCACTAGTGTGGGGGAATGTAATAGGTCTAGAATTGAGAGATTAATGGTAACTCAATTAATGTTGATGTGGTAAAAGATATACCTGGGGTGGCCGTGTGTGGGGTACTTGTGTGTGCAGTTTAAGCGGGTGGGAGAGTAGAGTAGACTAATCAAGGGTGAAAGCAGTGGGGGGGCAGTAATGTTGGGCACCCACTGGGAGCGAGGTGATTGGCATTATCTGGGGGAAATTATTAGAATGAGCTGTTGGATGTGTGTGGTAGTATTCCTAAAATTCATAATTGGTTTGCGTGGGATCCAACCCGAGTGAGTCTGTTTTTCAAACGTCTTTGTATCTGAGATGTGTGTGGGATCCAGGCATGTTCCTATAGTTTCAGGAGGTGCCCACCAATGGTCCATAGTTGACATGATTGGGTGTATAGCTGATTCGGGTTCTGCTACTAACCTCTTGCTGGATTCATTTCAACGTTTTCTGAAGGCCAGGCAGTCCTCTGTGTAGAGGTGTTTGGGCAGTGAGTTCTAGAGTTTGGTTGCTAACAGGGAGAAGAAAGTTCCTCCATGCCATTTCCATTTGAAGCTTGGCACTGTTACTAGTGCGTTGTTTCAGGATCTGAGTGTTCTAGGCGGCAGGTAATGTGTGAATTTTCTTGCGATTGATTCAATGCGCCAGTCATGATAGGCACAGCGAACGAGTGAGGCATAGAGTTTTTAAGTGAATCCTCTTTTTGTTTGGGAGCTGGCAGAGAGTTTGAGTGCTGAGGTGATCTGTTCATATCTTTTCATCCTTAGAAGTAGCGCTGCTGCTGAATTTTAAACTTGTTCTTGTCTGCGGAGAAGGTATTCCGGGATCCCAAGGTAAAGGCTGTTGGCATAGTAGCATCTTGGTACTACCAGAGTAACTGTGGAATAACTGCTGTGATTTTGTGGTAAAGGTCAGGAAGGGTTTTATGTGTTGGGTTGCACAAAGTTGAAAGAAGCAGCTCCTACTGATGCTTTAACCTGCAGGTCTACTGAAAGGCCACTGCCCATTGTGATTTCAAGGTTCCTTGGGTTTAAGCGGGCAGTGGACAGCAGGAGTTCATCATGGCCAGCACAGGGATTAGTATGGGGTTGGGTGATGTTGCACCACAGATAAGGAGCTTTGGTTTGGTTTAGTTGAGATTAACTCTGGTGAAAGTCATTCAAGAGTCCATGTGTGAAAGCCATGTGCTGAGTTCTGGTGTGTCTGTTGTTGGGTCATTTTTGAGTTTATAAACAATGTGCTTGCTGTCTAAATAAATGAGGCATGTGGAACCTCTGTTCTTAATGCGACCCAGTAGTAGGTTCATGGAAAGGTTGAAGAGAAGAAGTGAAAGGGTGGGTCATTTGTGTACTCTGCAGGCGAGATTGTAGGGACATAACCTGATAGGGGCCATCGGTGTTGTTAACCTTCTTTTTGGTTTGGAATGAGGTGATCCAGCAATGGGTGGTTGCCTTTACTCTGATGGCCTCTAGTCTTTTTAGTAGGATCTCGTGACAGATGGTGTAGTAGGTGACTGAGATGTCCAGTAATATGAGTACGCTGGGTGAGTCACTGTCCTTGAGGGTCTTTCAATGTCCCATTTTGTGTGGGATTTGGATGCTTCAAGTTATTCCGGGCAAGTGTTCAGTTGGATATCTTTGCATGGTCTGGTTAATGTTTGGGGTCCTTTGGATGATTTTGCAAGGACTGGCACTTCTGTGAAAACAGTAAATGGAATGGAAGAAAGGTAACTCCCCCAGGATAAGGTGACTGGGGAATATACAGTGGTGAAGTTCTCTTTGAAAAATATTTCATCCAAGGTGTGTCCAGCCTGGTTAGTGGGTCTGCTTACCAGCTGTTTGGGGGTATCGTTTGTTTGGGGTATAGTGCGCTGAGGATAACAGAGTAATGTTGTAGCCATATGATTCTTTCTCAATCCTGATGTTGAAGTCTCCGTGAATTGAGAGCTGTTGGCTGTCTATGGAAACATTTGCGAATGGGCTAGCCAGGTTATCAGCAAAGGAACAATCATGCTTTGCATAGGAGAAAGAAAGTTAGTTTGAATGCCTGTGAAGTTCAGCAGATTCAGACAAGTGATTTGCATACATTCATTGTCACCTCTGTGCTCATTGGGCTGCAACCCCCGCATCAAAAGCGGCCAAGGGAAAAGTCCACAGTTTGCCGCGAAGAGGCCCTTTCCTCTGTATCTCTCTCCACTTTAGACTTCACCTACACCTCCTCGTACCCCCACTCCCCCCCCTCCGCTCCGCCCTCGCTCTCCATGTCATTCTTCGGAGGTCTTGCACCGCAGCTAAGGAACAAGTAAAAGTCACATTTCTGCGTTTTGTTAAATTGGTGCAAGTGTTCTCGGCTTTTCCCTAGCTTTGCTCTCCTTTTGAAATGTTTAATATAATGTAAGGAAACCTAAAGCTACGACCGAATGAGGAAAGCGCAGGGCAACTCGCCAGGAAACTGCTCTGTCGGGTCATTCTCGCGGTGGGTGTTCAAGGCGCGCAAACCGCCATCTTTATATCTGTGGAATGTGGCAGCCGTTTGAATTATTAACACGCATTGTCCGTAGCACAGAGCGGCCCTGCGTGCGTGCATATTGCATTTTCAGCTCTAATAATAGACACAATGCTTTGACCTTTCAGATGAAACTATGATAGAATCACAGGTGAAGAGGTCCTGCTTTATCCAGCGAGCACGTGGTCCTCTCGAGTTCATCGTCATGGTAAGGAGCTGCCGAGTTATAAGTGTAGGTTTACTTGTAACATTCACATAATTTCACACTCAGGCGCCGACTACAGGGGTGAAAAGAGCCCAACGCCCTGTTATTTCTTTACCAACCGGGGCAGAATCCTGAATTTGCCATGTAGAGTTGTTTACAGTTTTCCTTTTCTGGCTGTACATCCTAAATGCCACTGTGAGCAGTGTTACTGGTGCTGTAGATAGAACACTATTAGGCCTGATTTACAAAGCGTTTTTCAATGGGATTTTCCCATTGAAATACTCGTTCATGAATCAGGTCCCTGGTTTTCAATTCATGTATACTGTGGTGTTTCCCTTTAAAGAACATGTATTGCCCCTTTAAGGATGTGTCATGACAACGTCATGACTTACTGGCATTAAAAGGAGCTTCTGCATGCACGTGAGTGTCTCATTTCATTGGGCCTGCAGTCCTACACCGTGCGATCACAGTCCTGCAGCTCTGCTGATCTGGGTGCCCACAGATCTGCATGTGTGACCCTAGTGCCCCCAGGCCCCTGTCCCTCTGCGTGATCACAGAGCAGCTGCTTGTCCGGACCCGGGCAGATGAGGTCTTGCCATGTGACCACGGCCATCAGGGTGATCCCTGCCACAAGAAGTGTGTGTTGGGTGCCCCCAGCACTCCTCGGGCTGCTGGCCTGTGTACCCATGAGCCAGCCCACAACTGTCACCACTGAAGAGTGTGCTGTGAGCCCCCAGCGCTGGTCTGACTGGTCTGTGTGACCACATGTCCAGTCACAACATATATGAACTGCGCTGTTGACTTGCCAACTTGGAAAGGCAGCGATTTGTGTAGTATCTGGTTCCAACAACCCAGTCTGAATTCCTTGAATGTTGTTGACAAGTCCGAAAGTAGAAAGCTTCAAAGGTAGCTCAGCAGGTTGAGTGACGGTTACTGAGATGGTATACATATTCAGAGTTGCCTGTACATCTTATGGCTTTTTCCAATTCTATTTGAAGACGTTTCATTTTCATGGTGGGCATGAGAGCAGAGAGATGTCTGCCCCATAGTGCTAATCACGGATAACCATTTACGCATTAAGTAAATATGAACACAGGCAATCATATTCACAACAAAGCACGCGACAACCTATTTCCCAAGATGCTGAAGGCACCTGCAACAGCAAGCTAATTCCACGTGGCCGTCCATGTCGAAAAACCGCACTTGCTCGTGACTAGTGTGAATCTGTTCCTGCAAGCACACAATATGGCCTCTTCGCAAACGAGTAAAGTATGGCACTTTGTGGGAGGCGGGAAAGATCTTTGCATTGGCGCTTCGATATTGAAAAAATGAAATGTGGATTCACATATTTCCAGTAAACAAATCCCGTTGTCTTTGCATTGACTAGGAACAACGGTTCTATTTCACAATAAAACGTCGCCTTGCGTGTGCCAAGTGTTCACACAAGTGGCACGTTCGTTGAAATAAAACTGCAAATGGCTTTGTGCCAGTAGTTTTGGCAGACATTCAAAATGTGTAGGTTGATAGCATTCCGGGAGAATGGTAGGCACATCCTGGAGCATATCCTTATTCCCACGGGGCTGTGCTGTGCGATGCACAGGCTGTGAGGTCCCATAGGATTCTATGGGAGTGGGGACTCAGAAGCACCGGCATCGTTGTTAACAGGGCCAGCATTTCTGTGACCTGTCTGCCTACAGCGGCCTCTGCGCCCGGCAGGGTCAGACCAGTTGGGCACCCCAGCTCTGGCAGGCAGACTCCTATTTTACTGATCCAGAAACAAGGGTGTCGGAGAGTTTACCAGCACCCTTGTATGTTGACCGGCAAACTTGTAATGAGGCCCAAAGACTCTTTCAGTTTTTCACGTACTGTTCCTGCCCACTCGGTCAGCTCTGCTCCTCAGGCCATCTCCACACTCCAGTGCCACACGTTCGAAAGCAGGAAGTGGTTTACCAATTTCCCCCTTATTGCTGCTTTTCCGAGAGCTATGGTAGGCTGTGAGAGGCCTACTTCAGACCCTAGTTTGTGCTGTTCCAGGGAAAGCGCATCATCACACACATGACCACTTTTTCTGCAGGCTGAAGGTTCCACCTTCAGTCAGAACACTTCCTTTTAAGGGTGACTGTCACGCAGACTCTATGTGACACTGCAGTGGTGGCACGTCCATTTTGCAAGAGCCCAGCAGCGTCCCCTTTTATGGATGGGCTGCTACTGGAATTCAGTTACCGGAGACAACTGTCATTCCTGATAGGACATCTTAGTTGAAGTCAATTATCATGAGATTTCAAACCCAGTAAAACTGGGCAACTGATGACGCAAGCACACGATGAATGTGGACGAGAGAGGTTAGAGTTTCTTTAAATCTCTCTGTATGAACATCTATTATTTCCTCACATCCAACCATGCAGCCATCAATTGGAATCGATGCATGCGGGGCATGCATAAAATGGCGACGGCCCTCAAACACACCTGCTTGTTCCGGTTCTGATAGTGTGCATGATTGGCTGGCTGATGGTCTCTTGAGTGCCACATGTCTTACATTTGAATTCTTAAAAGTGACAGTGGCTTCTTCCCACTCTCTCCAAGCCCTGTGTCTGAACATGTTTTTTGAAAGTGGAATCCATTTCCTCTCTATCATTTCAGTGCAGCAGGTTTCAGCCCCTCCTTCTTCACCCACCACCTCATAGGCTGAAACAAGCGCTTGTTAAAACGTTGGGCTCTTTTTTTTCAACTTGTTGATTTCTTTTAGCAGTAGCAGGCTGCAGCTTGGTAGGAAAGTGGAGGAAAAGACAGAATTATAAGGATAATTCCCAAAGGAGTTATTCCAGTTGTAATAATAGATTATTTATAACGCGCTTAATACCCAGAGGTTTCTAAGCGCAGACCCGGGGATCGAATGTGTGGTAGTCCGTGTCCTTTTGCTTCCAAGGAGAGCACGTTGCAACGGAGCTATCCTCCCGAGACAGGTTCATTTATTATATTGCCAAAAGCCTCCACTAGAAGCCAATGAAAATACCCAAGAGCTAACATCTGTGCAGGCTCAGTTCATTGTAGTCAGATGGCAAAGAGATCAACGTCGCCCCCATTTCAAAGCCTCCTTATGCCCAACTAGATTACCTGCAAATATAAACAGAGGTCGAAGTGTACAAAAGAAGCAATGGTACTGTACTGCCCTCTGCCCTGCACCCAGCCACACTGGCCCTATGCCCACCCTCACTCTCCCTCTCCATTGCACAAACCCCATACCTTAGTCCTGCCTTTATTCCACTCCACCCCTAACATCGTGTTTTACAACTGCGCCATCAGGATTGAAAGAAACACAGTGGGGGGTCATAACAATGTTTCTGCTAAAACACTGCTAATTCCGACATGCCAGTATTATCGTTTCTGGCAGACTGTCCGATCGGTATTACTAGCCCTTTAGAGGTCCTCGGGTGTGTGCACAATCCTTGCTGGAAACGCTAATACCGGCATGCTGGAATTACCAGCATCGACAGCAGTGCGCTAGAGTTTTCGGCAGAAAACTTGCATCCAAAATGCAGGAATCACCAGCGCTGGTAATTCAGGTGCCACAATTACCGGTGCCAGAAATAGCATCACTGCAGGAACGGGAAGGTCGCCGGACGACATTTTGAAAACTCAATCCACTTTAAATTATCCACATCTTGCTGCCATCGACCAGAACTGGAAGTGAACACGAGCCTGGGAGAAGGAGATCCTGAGTCCCACATTTCCAGCTAAGGAAGCCGAAGTTTACCGAGCCAAAGCTGGCTGCACTTGCAGACACAGTGGTGCTGCATGCAGAGGCGGCCCTCTTTGGGGCTGGCAACAGGAGGACCAGCCAGAGGAGCAATGCGGCCATCTGGCAGGAGGTGGCAGACACTGTCATTGCCGTGGAGAATCTGCCCGCACACCAAGGGACTGCCACAAGCGGTGGGACAACTTGCAGCTGAGGGTCCGGAACATCCTAGCCCCTCACAGGAGGGAATCTGCTGTCACTGGAGGAGGGACTGTGGAATCTCTGACCTTCATGCCCCGGGAGGAGACATGCAGCTCCATCATGCACATGGAGGGCATAGAGGGACTCAGGACAGCAGAGGCAGGAGCCAAAGTGATGAAGGTAAGTACAACAGACCCCATGCAAATGCAAATGTTGAATCCAAATACATGCATCCCTAGGCAGAGAAACACCAAATGGGCAAGGAACAGGTCCAACACATGTAAGTCAAAGCAAATGGGCTGATCACACAAACATGCCAGAGGATGAGGGCAGACATAGCCACGCACAAGCATTGTTGCCAAAATATACATCCCCACACTTGGACACATGATGAGCGCCCATGTGTGCAAAGGGAGAACTGAGCAGTAGTCATAGGCCCACCACACACACATCAACAACCCATGTTGGCAGACCAACAGTCAGAGTGCACTCTCACCACCTACATGTAGAAGCACACATCGGAGCAAGCAGACAAAACAAGACACATGACTAGAGCAGGAAACAAACAATGTAGCATGAGTGTAATGTAAGCCCGCAGATATGACTCCCAGAAGACTAACAGCATGCTGATCTTTCCCCAACAGGCACATCCTCTGACAACGATGCACCTGGTCATCAACATCAGGCCAAGCAGATGCACACAGACCTGAGGCAGCCCCACAACCTCCAACTATGCCAGCCCAATCATCTCCAGCTACGCTATCGCCACCACCTCCAGCTGCGACAGCACCACCACCAACTACGCCAGCCCCCCCACATCCAGCTGTGCCAGTCCCACCACCTCCCGCTGCACCAGCAACACCACCTCCAGCTGCACCAGCCCTACACCTCCAGCTGTGTCATCCCCACCACCACCATCGCCGCCAGAAAAACGCGGCAGGGCAACATCCAATGAGGATGATGATGGTACCATCTACCTGTCTGCCTTCTACAGCCTCACAACCCCCCCTTTCCAAATCTCCACTCCTCTACCCATGCCCAGCATCCGGGACACGGATGCACGACTAAGTGCAATGACGCACAGGCATGGGGAAATTACCACACTCGCCCAGCAGCAGCTCACTGAGTTGAGCCTGCTGTGTGAATGCATCCAAGCCAGCAGCCATTGTAGTGAACAGGCACAACGCCTGTTCACTACAGCCGTACCACCGCTGCCCTACTCATCCTGGCCCAAACGGTTCGCAAGGACAATGAGGTGACGCCAGCCATGTTTGAGTCCCGCACGTACTCCATGCGACTGATTCTCGAGCACTTGCGGCCCCAGTGTTCTCAACTGCCCTCATCTACCACTACCCCGGGAGCTCGCAGCAGGGTAGCCCAAGGCGCTCCTCCCAGTGGCTTTCATCAACAACTGGGCCGGGCAACAGTCCCATGCTGAAAGAGGGAGTGCAAGTAACACTTGGCCTGAAATTTTCATTTACGTTTTGCCTCTGTGGTGCTTGGGGAGTTGGAGGGGGGTGTGTGGGGAGAGTGCGTTTGGGGAGTGGGAAGGAGCTATAAGAGGGGTGTTTGGGGAAGGGGAGGTGGGTGTGTGGGGAAGGGGGTGTTTTGAGAAGGAGGAGGAGTTGATGTTTGAGGAGGGGGGGGGG
Source organism: Ambystoma mexicanum (assembly GCF_040938575.1). Classification (NCBI taxonomy): domain Eukaryota; kingdom Metazoa; phylum Chordata; class Amphibia; order Caudata; family Ambystomatidae; genus Ambystoma; species Ambystoma mexicanum. The sequence continues at coordinate 351,750,920 of NC_090922.1, forward strand.
CACAGGGTGATTGAGCATGCATGCTGTTTTCCAATACATATAGTTTTCACAAGAAGCAATGCGTGAACATTCGTTTTTTGGTACAAAGTATTTATTGTGTGTGCACATCATATGCAGTAAGGTGCAAGGGAAGTGCAGAGTGAAAGGGGTACTCAGAAAACGTTATCTATGAGTTATTGATGGGCCATGTGCCCGTCCCTGGCCTTCATGCATGCATGCATGGACCCGGCTGGCGCTGCATCATCAGCATCCTCTGGCGGAGGAATGTCCAGATCTGGGGTCAGAGGTATGTTGCATCTAACACAGATATTATGCAACATTGCACAGGCCACGACTATCTGCCCCACCTTCTCTGGCCTGTACATGAGCACACACCCAGCCTGATGTAGGCATCTTAAACGTGCCTTCAAGAGCCCGACGGTCTGCTCGACGGTCACCCTGGTCCTCACATGCACCCTGTTGAATGCCATTTCCTCCTGCGCCTCAGGATTCCTCAGAGGAGTCATCAGCCATGGAAGCTGCAGGTATCCTGAGTCACCTGCAAGGGGTAAGTACACATGTGTGAGTAATGATGCTCGGCAGTGATGTTGACAGCAGGATGACAACGTTCAGTCTGTGCATACATGTTCCATGTCTCACCAGGACATATATCTCATGTCCCTAGGTGGAGGGTGTAGTATTTTGGTACCTGTAGTGCTTTACATGTGGATGTCCTTTTGGGTTTGGAATGGCCTGGTCAGTGACTGCCACCTCTCCAGTCATCTGCTACTCCTGTGTGTTGTGGCCTGTCAATTGAGGCGTGCACTGGTTGGTCCTGCATGCGCAGGGTGATTGGCAGACATGCATTTGTGCGTAGTCCACCCTTTTCGTGTTACTCATGCTGCAAAGTAGGTGTAAATGCTCATGTACTCACCCAACATCCAGGCCCTGTGTCCTCTGTGAGGTGCCATGTAAGCCATCAGGGAGCTGTTCTGCTGGACCATGGAGTCGTGCATTGATCCTGGGAACCAGGCAGAGCAGTGCGTGATGGTTAGATCGGTGTCACAGGTCACCTGGACATTGAGGGAAAATAACTGCTTCTGGTTCCTATGGATGACATCTGAGGCGAGGGGGGCCACCAGCTCTACATGCGTACAGTCCAATGCTGCCAAAACTTTGGCCATGCCCACAATTGAATAGAAGCAGGCCTTGGTGGTGTCTAACTGTGCCTGGGTGGTGGGGAGGGCGATGTGCGCTGCCCCATATAGTGCAGGAGGGTCTCCAGTACATGTACCAGCACTCTGGAGAAGGCAGGCTGCGAATTGGAGTGATGGAACGTGCCACTGGCCAGGAAGTGCAGGACCAACGCCAGCTTCACCAGCGGTGGTATGGCTGTCCTAATGCCGATCCTGCACCCAATGTCCTCCTTGATGTGGGTCAGGAGGTCAGAAATGGTCTCCCTGTTTAGATGGTACAGGTATCTGGCTGTCTGTGTGTGCACAGGGTGTGGCTCTTGTGCAAGGGATCATGTCGTAACTCTGCCTCGCCACATGCATCACCTGTATCCCCAAGCTCTTCCTCCTTCTCCTCCTCCTTCTGTCCATTGCCTCTGATCCCACTGCTGCTCCAGCACCATCAGCTGGACATCTGCATGGGGCACCTCCAGGTCCATGGTAGAGGCAACGAGTGGCAGCATGGTTCTATTGGGAAGTGTTTTTGGGGTAGGTTAGGCCCTTTTGTACTCTTCCTGTTTGCATTGGGTGCACCTGTGGCCTTATTTCCTTCACCTGTGCCATTTACCGCCTGCTCTGAGGTGATTTTATCACTGCCTTGTTTTTGCCCAGATCTGCTGGTGTTACCTGCAAATCTAATCTTGTGATGTGGCGGTGATACCATTGTGCCAATATTACCGGAGCATGTTTCTGCCTTTGCCAGTATTTTATTTGCTGGTGTTACTGGCACCAGTAATTCCGGATGAGGTGATATTAGCACCGGTAATTCCGGCATCTGTGTTCTGGCAGACTCATATTTTCCAGGACCGGTAAAAGTGCTGGTAAACGGTATTCCCAGCACTTTCACCGTGTAACAGCAAAGATGTAATGACGCCCAGTGAAAGAAAAAATGCAGCTTGATTGACCACAATTACTTTCAGCCATTATTCTGCCACATCATGCAGCTATATGTAACTTTCCCTTTCTAAACTCCCACCATTTGATTTGTCCCTATTAGTGGATATTCCAAAAACTAGAGCCACTCCCGACCCATAGCCTACGCACACAGCTCTGCCTGTAGCGATTTCACATTAATTGTGCTTAATTACAGAAGACACATTCTGAGCACTGCTTTGCACGGATATCTGGCTGCTCAAGAATGGGTTTTATGCGCCGTGAGATCAGTGGCGTAACATAAGCTATGGGGGCCCCCCTGCAAGCCATGCTGAGGGGACCCCCCCCAACTCGGCAACAAATCACTAGTCGCGCCACACTCTGGGCCGCCCTAGATTACCACGCTTGCGCAATACGCACAAATGTGTTGCTGAAGGGGTATGCCACACACTTCACTAGGAGAAAGATATAAATATGTGTTTTAATGCAATATACAGCACACTTTCTGAGAAAAATTGACTAAAAAGCCACAGTGTTTGCTATTGTTGTGTAGGGTAACAGCAATCCAAAACATGCAAGTCACCAACAGTGCACATGAACATTAATGCTTTGCTAATAAAAATGCTATGCCACAATAAAAACATCTCCAACTGGCTGCACAATGTAGACCAGTGTAGACACGTAATAACATTAAGACATACCTAGACAGGTTGCACCAAAATGCCAGTTGAAGCAATAAGACTCATCAAGAAGAGAGCACACATTCAAGCCTGCGTCTCTACAGCTTCTAACAACACAGCCAAACTCTTTAAAATCTGCAAGAACTGGCCAATCCTGTTGCGGTTTCTACCTCTCCTGTTCCCTCAACAGGCCCTCTGTACGGCTTTGGCCTCCCGCTTCTCCGCTAAAACGCAGGACATCCTGTCCACTATCTCCTCTTCCTTTCCCTCTTCCACTCTCGGCCCCCTTTGGCCATCTCTCCTTCGCCTCCTCCTTTCTCCTCTTTCTCTCTAACACCTGACAAAGTCCCATCTATGGAAGTGTCGTCGAAACAGGTGCTCACCTGCTCCTCCAGAACCATCGAGGACCACATTGACACGTTCCAGCCTTGGCCGATTTTTGGAATCATTCTTTTGCCACTGGAACTTTCCCCTCTCCTAAATTCTTGGAAAAGCTGGCCAACTGCCAGCTTACACTCCACACTGAATCTGTTGGTTGTCTCCATAACCATCAGTCTGGTTTAAGAGCTGCCAGAGGCACGGAAATTGCTCTCATGAACACCTGTGAAGATCTGATCTCTAACCTTGATTCCAGCATTCCTTCTGTCCTCATCATCCTGAAACTTTCCTCTGCTTTCGACACGGTCAACCACCCCATCCTGATCAATTGACTCTGTGAGAACCTGGGCATCATGGATCAGGCCCTGGAGTGGCTGACCTCCTTCTTCTTGGACCGCCCCTCCCAGGTCCAACTTTGTCCCTTGCACTCCACCACCTCTCTCTACATGTGGCGTTCTCCAGGGCTCTATCCTCTCACCCTGGTTTTTCAACCTCTACTTGGCCCCTTCGACCCACCTGATCTCTACCTTCTCCTCTAACTTACAGTGTTATGCGGATGACACTCAGCTTTCCTTCAGGCTCCCCTCAACCTACTCTCCTCTCTCGCTCATTCCTGGTGTGATCTTCAACTCCACTCTCTCTTTCTCTCCTCACATCTCGGACGTTGCCAAGAAATCCCACTACCAACTGCACTGCCTCAAAGGGACTCTTCAATTTCTCACTTTCCCCCAGAGCTCACTGTCTCCAGAGCTCTGGTTCTCTCTAGGCTGGACTACTGCAACAGCCACTTTCTCAATCTGCCTTCCTCTACTCTCCACCCTCTCCAACTAATCCAGAACAGGACTGCGAGAATGATCCTTGGCCTCAAGCCTAGGGATTGTATCTCTCCAGCCATGAAATCTCTCCACTGGCTTCGGTGGCTGCAAGGATCAAGTTCAAGACCCTTTTCATTGTCCACAAGGCTTTCTGGGGCTGGTATCTGCACTACATCCAACGCTATCTTCCAAAATACCTTCCTTCTCGAGCCCTAGGGGTTAGATACTTCTCCAGGCAGAGAGTGGAGGGAGGTAGATCCTTCTCCCCTGCAGGCGCCTCCCTCTGAAATGGCCTCCCTGACCCTCCCAAACTTGAGCCGGACCACCTGAAGTTCCAGAAGCAGCTCAAAACGTTCTTCTTCTCCTCTGCTTTCTCTCTCTTCCTCCCCTGCTGACCTACATGTCCGCTGTACCAACTGGTTGCTTGGCTACCCTCTGTCTCACTGAGTCCAGGCTCTTTCTTGATCAGTCACCCTTGCACTGCCTCCAGGCCTACCACACATTTAGGGGCTGTAACTGTAACCCTACAGTCCCTTGTTCTCATTGAACTACCCAGAGCCACGCTGCCCTGGCGGCACTTACTCAGAGCATTGCTGCCCTGTTTACCCCTCCCCTCTCCCTTGCACTTCCCCCCTCCCTTTCCCCTTGCACTTCTCGTTCTCGCACTTGCACGATCTGAATGACACAAGGCTTAGTAAGATCATTTGTCTTGTCCTCCCTCAGTTTCCCTCCTCAGTTTTCCTTCTCTTGTCTTGTCGTGTCTAAAAACACTTGTGTACAGGTGCATTATATATGACTTATCATATCATAACATATCATTTTATCACAGATGCCCAGAAAAATATACAGTGCCGCAGTAAGAAACGGCTAGACTGGCAGAACCCAAATGCCATTCTAGCCAGGTAATTACACTTAGCAGAACTGCTTTATCAGAAATGCCCAGTTAAAAAAAAAGTCATACCAAACTGAGGAATGACTAGACTGGCTGCACCAAAATGCCTCTCTAGCAACTAATACCACATATCATGCCTGCTTAGCATGGACATGGATGAAAATTATGATTTATTGCACAACCCCACCTCCTCCCACATCCCTTCTCCCTCCCATCCCCTACCCTAACCTCCAAAATCAGCTCAATGGCTCAGAATTACCTCCACGTCCATCTTCCTTGTCCCAGTGCTTACTTATGAGGCTTCTTGCCTCACTGGTAAGTACTGGAGGAAGAGTGGGACTAGGAGTAATGAAGATTACAGGTAGCTAAGTCAGGCAATACCTTCATGTACCTCTACCTTATCCCAGTACTTGTGTATGAGGCATAGTGCCTCATACACAAGTACTGCCACTGCCACATACACAAGTACTGGGATGAGGAAGAATAGGGATAGGTGTAAAGAAGATTACCAATAATTAATCAAGGCATTAAACACAAGTAGTGGTACAACACCATTGTGCTGACTGGGCTACAGCACTCCCCCCCACATTGAAATTCTGGGATATGTTGACTTGACCTGGCTGACCTTCAGAGCAGTTGCCGACAGAATAGAAGACAGATGTTAAACGGCACCTGGGTTTTGCCATTAAGAAGGTCTCAGCCCAGCAATTACTAATGTACATCATTTCACTGTTTTACCTGCATTCAAATGCCAAATTTTATAAGCCATTGAAATTGTGATGTGAGTTTAGTACTTGCATGCCAGGGGAGTGATTGGAAGGGTAGAGCGGAAACAGGAGACCAGTCATTCTCACAGCAGCCCATAAATGGGTGCTTTCAGACCTAAAGGAAAGAGTTAACTGCTTGTAACATTGAGGCCGCACTAGAATAGTCTAATTAAAATGCGTAAAGAAGTTAGATGCCCCACACAAATAAGTTTGCACCTCCCCACCACACGTGAAGTTAGCACTCTCCCAACATTTGAAAAGTTAGCCCCCCTGAAATGTAGGTTTTGTTGCGCTCCTGAACACAAGCACACACACCATTAACCATATATACACACGCACACCCAGCCATCCATATATTTAAGTGTGCATCCTTTCACCCTACAGGCACACCCAGGCAGCCACCTGCACATTTAAGTGTGCAACCTTTCACCACACAGGCACACATACCCAGGCACCTAGCCATACATTTAAGTGTGCACCCTTTCACCATACAGGCACACCCAGGCAGCCACCCACACAGTGTGCATACTTTCACCATACATGCACACCCAGCCACCCATACATTTGTGTGCACCCTTTCACCATACCCTCACACAGAAAGTCACCTATACATTTAAGTGTGTACACTTTCACCATACAGGCACACCCAGGCAGTCACCCATACATTTCAGTGTGCATCCTTTCACCGTACACGCACACATGCATACCCAGCCACCCATACATTTGTGTGCACTCTTTCACCATACACTCACACACGCACACGTCATGGGTTGAGGGGAGCCTTAATACTTCAAGAATACATTGGGCTTCATTAGGACCCTGGCGGTGATGGTATGAACGGTGCCGGTAAGGAACCGGCACCGTTCATACCGTCCCGCCGCATTATGAGTTCTGCTTGCGGGTTCCTGACAGCCCGCCAGGTTTTACCTGGCGGGCTGTCAGGAGGGCTGTGCGGCACCCCCACAGGTTTGTGCGGCACCCGCGAGCATAACTTGTAATTGCACCGACACCGTTATCAATGGTGCCGGATCAACCATGCTCCCCACCCCCATTCTGCCCTATTGGGCAGAATGGGTATCGGGAGCCCGACAATACCGCCACCCGCGAATGGGCAATTACTGGCCCATTCATCTTGTAATGGGCCAGTTATTGCCCAATCGCGGGAGGCGGGGCCGGCAGCGAAAATGGCAGTAGCGGTGCCTGCCATACTGGCACAGCTACCGCCATGCTTGTAATGTGGCCCATTGTTTCTTTTTGAAATCACTCTGATTTCATAAAGAAATGATTTCCGTTAAGGACCGAACCATAATGGAAATAATTTCTTTATGGAGTGACTTCAAAAATAAATTATTTATTTTTGAAGTCATAGGGCTTCCCCCACCCCATGACATAGAGGCCTCCAGCCTAGGGACTTCATGTCATGGGGTGGGGGTAGCCACCAGACTTTTTGTATTCACTCTGCCTTCATAAGGAAATTATTTCTGTTACAGAAATAATTTCTTTAGAAATGCAGAGTAAATCCAAAAAGAAAATGTAAAAAAAAAAAACATTTTCTCCAAGTGGGGCCCCTTCCAGAACATGTGGTCGGGGGCCACTGTTACACCAGTGCGTGAGATGCACTTTCACCGAAGCTCTTTCACCTGTACCTGGCCTGCCATGTCCCAGGACAGCCAAATAGGAAAGTGCAATGTAGACAGGACTCTTCCTAGACCCTGCCTATACTGCAGAGCTCACACTGGAAAAACTCATGCACAGCATTAGCGTTTCAATTTGCTATAAACATGTCACCATGAAATAGGGGTAGGCAAGTAAAAAAAAGGGCACTGCCTGAGATGAGCAATGTTAGTGCTTCCACCGGAAACGCCAAGCAAGCACGCATGTGGGCGGAGGGCGGGCGCCAGTCTCATAAGCACGCAGGTGTTGGTGTGCATTGTACTCCCACGTTTCAGCTCTTCTCCCAGGACTCAAGTCGAGGGTACACGCGGGGGACTGAGTCCACCCACTTTTTTGAGAGGGTGGACTCAGTCCCCCCGCCCCCAGCTAAAATGAGAAACATTGAACATCTTCTTTGAATTTAAAGCCGACCACAGGGACCGAGCCACAGTCGTCTGGTTTGTAGGTCAGACACTTCACCACTGCACTATATAACCTGATGAAAAATGACAAAGAACTAACGGTGATGTTCCATTTCGGTATTGGAAGTCACAGGGAAAACATTTCTAATGGTTCTTGGAATTTAAAACATGCACACCTATTAACGTTTTCAAAAACGCAATTAGAAGAAAATATCCTCTCTTGGTTTTGTGTGTTGATTTTATGAAAGGCAAATGCCGCTCGTCCAGTGCAATTTGGGTGGTTATGCAAAGCCAATTTAATGAAATGTGCATATTTTCACCTTGATATGCTCATTTCTGGCAACGTCACATCCCATTGCATTGGTTGATGAGTCCCCCCACTTAAATTTTTAGGACTTGACCCCTGTGTTCTCCCAATATATAAATATGCAAAGTAGGTCAGGCTGAGTGTCCCTTACATGCACAGCCTGGCTCTTCGCCTGCAGGAATGGCCCCTTGGTTAATGAGGAAGGTATGATAACAGAGGCAGGTATGCTAGTGGCACAAGCCATAGCCCATCTAAAGAGGTGGCAAAGAAGGCACGGAAGAAAATAGAGAAACGCATGTGAATTTTCATCCTATAGAACATGCATCCTTGTGCCAGTATAGTCTTAATGGGTACTATGGGTCTGATTTACAAAAGTGTTTTTCAATGGCGCAATGCCATTGAACGACACTTTGGGGGTCATTACGACCCTAGCGGTAGCCGTGCCGGTAAATACCGGCACGGCTGCCGCCGGAGTCATGAATTTTCCAGTGCCCGGGAATGGGCAATTACCGGAGCATTATGGCCCGGACCCATTTTACGGGTGCCGGAAAATATAAATCCCCATTCCCATTGAGTCCCATTGGACTCAATGGGAATGGGGAGGACGGATGCATGGGCATCATTCATGAATGGTGCCGGTGCATCCGTTGAGTTCTGCGAGCGGGTGCCGGCTGAAAGGCTCCGGCTCACAGAACTCGTAGTTTGCCGGTACGGAGACAACAGTACCAGCAAGCTTACCGGTACTGTTGTTTCCGGACCGGCAAACTTGTAATGAGGCCTTTTGTAAGTCAGGCTCAGTGGTCCTCATTACAAGTTTGGCGGTCGCCTTGCCGGTAAAACCGGCAGGCTGCCACCAAACTTGTGAATTTTTCCGGCCTCACGAATGGGCAATTACTGGGTCATTACGGCCCGGCCGGACCCAGTAATTGGCCATTCACGGGCACCGTAATAAAAAACTCTTCATTCCCATATGAGCCCCAATAGGGCTTAATGGGAATGAGGTGGTCGGATGCACCTGCACCATTTGTGAATGGTGCTGGTGCATCCGACATGCTCAGCTCGCGGGTGCCGGTATGCCCACCAGGTCAGACCTGGGGGGGCGGGAATGCATGCGCGAGCAGAACTCGTAGTTTGCCGGTCTGGTAACTACTGTACCGGCTAGTTTACCAGTACCATAGTTACCGGACCAGCACACTTGTAATGAGGCCCAGTGTCTTGTGTAGAAATGCTGCAACTAAATTGACTAGTATGACTTTCTTCAATGTTAAAACATACATGTTCCATGTCATTTTATATCATTTATTCAGTGCATGACAGCCACATGTGGCCTCCCAGAACGTATACAACTTTTTATTTGGGCCTGACAGTATATATAGTCAATGAGTGAAAGGTCATGAGTTAAGCTGCTTAAATGGATGCCTATGTTCTTCGTGCCCAGTGCTTGTCCAGTTGTCCTAGCCCTTAACTGAATATTGTCATACGGGCACATTTTCAAGATGTGGGGCATAAATGTTCCCAGTGTTGCACCTCACACAGTCCCTAATAGTCTCACAGGGATTTAGGGCCGTTTTCCCTCAGGAAAAACGTCCCAGATTTTGGATACAGAGGAACTGTGTTATAGCCTTTGTAAGATCGATTTCATGATTTATGTAGGAACTTGCAAAGCTCATTTCAGTATATCATTCTACTCAGAGGGTGACTTCTGATGGCACAACAACCCAGTGAAGCTGCAGCCCTTATTCAATGCTTGTGTCTCTCACAAGCATTAGCCTCACATGTGTACATCAGCACTGGCAGGGCCATTTTAAGCACCTTTAGGGCCATGGGCACGGACATCTTAAGGGGCCCCCCTCCACCAAACCAAAGGAATTAAGGGATCAAGAATACTGGTCGCGCCACCACCCCACCCGCTGCGCTCACAACCTATAGGTTGATATGCTGTCTTGCAGAATAATAAGCACATTTACTCCTTTTAAGTCCCCTTAGCCTCTTCATTCAGAATGATAAACAAGTAGCATTTGAAGACCAACATTAGCATTCTACAAAGAGGTTACTGTTGTAGTACACACAGGATACTTTTTATCAATAACATCCAGGAAGGTATGCAGCCTGTAGTAATAATGCAGGACTGTATGTAAAATGTACATGTAACCCATAATCGACAGAGAACTCACATTAGTTGCCTCACAGAATGCAAAAGTGCTCCTGCATGGATAGAGACCACCAATTGGAAGGAAGGAGAACGGTACACATACCGTAGCATGAAGAGTGGAGGCAGATTAGAAGCTACCAGGAAGGTTGTCTTTCTCCAGGCAGATTGAGATTAGAAGTGGGATATGGTTTTCAAATAGTGTTGCCATTAGATATCAAAGGAACAAATGCCTGTGGTGTGTGATATAAATATGCTATTAACACAGTGAACCCATGAATAAGGCTTTTATGAAGATCATACCATGAGAAGTAAATCACTCTGAAGGGCTGACAATTTTGAAAGGTTTAGCTACTGGCAATATTGAGAGGTTAGGCAATACAAGATTAAATGAGATGCCCAGGATCACACATTGGTTAAGGGGCAGTGCCAACTCTGCAATTTCTGCATTTGAACACTTTCTTTTCTAGTTCTTACCATAAACTAAAACAATATAATTTTTATTAAAAAAAACAGACTTGGAAAGTACACAACTCACATTACCAAACATGACATTTTTAAAACAGAATATTATAGAAGGGTGTTATGCAAAATGGGAATGATTTCAGCTTCATTCTCTCCATCATCAAGGGAAGTATATAAGAACCAGCATACCGGTCGATGTGATTTAACAAATTTAATCTGGGTTTTTCTTTTGTATTTTAAATCTTTAAATACTTCCAATACAATGGCTTGTGACATTTTCATTCATAAACGTGCATAAAAACCTTTGACTTTTACCAAAAAGCAAACCGTTTTTGTGTCAAACAAGCAGCCTTAAAATATGCTTGCCTGAGGGCTGCAACATATGGTCCGCTCTCTTCTATCTGCCATCCCTTCCATCCAAATGGCCTACATTAAAAGAAAGCTCAAGTAACGGGCTAAATGATACCAGCAGCTTGCAATAAGGCAAATCTGACAGAAGACAGCACAGCAATGTAAGATATTTTAGATGATTTGACCAGGATCACTGTATCGTCTGCTGGCAAATCCAGGATACAAGCAAGAACGCTTTTGTTCCATAGTCTTGAATTTGGATACTTATTCACCTCTTGGACTAACAGTTTATGCCATTGTTGGAGGCGATTGCCTAGGTTTTACAACACTCCATCTGAACAAACTAATTTCTAGACCTTCACCATACGGATGACATGTTCGTTTTTATAGCATTCCCTATCTGGTGCAGGTACATTGCTGATAATAGCAGATGTTGTTCCGCAAAACCAAGTACATATGCAGGCAGGTTTATAAACCTCAGACATAGGAAAAGCTCAGCCAGCCTTGCTGAAATGTGATATTCTAATTTTGCATATGAACACATATCTCTGCAATGGGTGCTTCACCCACTGAGCTAACTTCTGCTCCATTGTGGCACTGAATTTATCAATATGCATTTCACCATTGCCTAATGCACATGATCAACATACTTCCCACAGGAAGGACAGAATGCTACAGAGTTGTGCCGTAAGGAACACACAAATTATTTATACCACAGTGAACACAGAAAGCAATACATTATGAATTGATCAAGGCAGAATGTACTTGTCAAAACAGAAAGGCAATGAGTTCAGAGCCTTGGCAGCACCCCACAACATATCCTGACGTGTGCTCGTTAAAAATGGATTCTTACTTCTTCAGATCAACTAGACTTGTGGGGCCCCCCTCCAAGATGGGGGCCTGGGCAAATGCCCCTTTTGCCCTCTCATAAAAACGTCTCTGAGCACTGGCGCAGGCCTGGAATTCTGCCATTTCCACAAGTCAGATTCCTGCCTCTTGAAAGAGAGGCAGAGGTCGACCGTAGCTTAATAAAAGAAGAGCAAGGCTGTCCAGCCAACGTAATGTAATGTAGGTTGTCTTCTATAGGGGCTGCTTGCCACTACTGGTGGCCTCGCTATGCATGGATCTGTAGGAAAAAAAGGATGAGCGGTTCTTTAGTGGGACAGTGGGAAAGGTAGATGCAAAACCTGTGGTATTGTTGGGTGCAGGCCTGAAGTACCAGGTTCCTGAGTGCTAATCTGCTCTATATGGGTTTGGTGGTGCTATTTGAGAGCAATACAATTATTTGAAATTGAAGGATTCAGCCTTGAGGAAATACATGATATATCAACAGTGATGTTGATTGAAGAAGAGACATTTTCTCAGAGATTTCAGAGATTTTCAAACAATTGGGTTGGACCTATTTGACAGAAAGAAATCTGAAAATTAGATTAATAACCTGCCTACCAAACATATTCATGAATGAATATATTAATAATTACAGTATTGATTTTCATTGACACCTTTTTTAAAGCAGTAGTTAAAGATCTATGGCAATTTAAAGATGCATGAAAACCAATGGAGCATGTGAGACAAAATGTATTCTTAGTGGAGACGCAAGCTTTGAAAAACAAAAGGCTTCCGTCATTATCAAACCTGCAGATAAAGGCAATCATGTTGTCAGCATGGACACCAATCAATATATGGAGCACACTTTTTACATAACCTGCCATATCTCTCCAGCTACGATCAACTGTAGAATGACCTCACAGCACAAGACACGCTTAGACACTTGACGGATTGATGATTTGATCACCACGAAGAAGGAAATTAAGTCTGTGTACCATATCCGAAAATGTGAACAATTCGTTTTTTGCCAAGATCCCAAAATGTTTTCATTCCCCAGCCTTGAGATCAATCAGTAATGCTATCCAGCATATTTCTCAATTCATAGCTGCAACCAGTTTCCGAGCAACATGGGTCATACAGCATGGATGGTCTTCAGAAATGCCAGTTACATAGAAATCTATATACATATTAGCAATGTTCGTTGTAGCAACATTCTTCACACTAACCTTGGACAATTCAGGATTGGGAGCTGCTTGTTGATGTTTGTTTGTGCAATGAATCAGCTTCTTTGGCCATCCAAAAAAGATATTAAAAATAATTACATTAGCACTACATAACAATATATTTCTTCTCAACTACAAGCTCTTTTACCAAGTTAAAAGGGACTGAAATTGCCTCCATCCTGGACCAATCTCTTTATGACTCATTAGTACACTCACTGCGAGGGGAAGCTAACAATCAGGAGGCTAATGGCCGGTTCACCCGCCCGCCAACTTCCCCTGCCCTCCGTTCCCTTTTTATCAATCCCCCTCCCCACTTACCTCATTGCGGCGATGGCGATTGCCGCTTCCACAGCTGCTGCTGCCGCTCCTTTCACTCTGTACACTGGAGGGTAACTCCCTACTCTGTATGGGACTGGGAAGAATAATCCAAAACCAAAATAAAAACGTGGCAACAGGAAAGTAAACTTTTAGAAAAAGGTTTTTCATTCGTTCTTACAAATAGAAAGGATTGGTTCTCTACAGAAATAGAGATAAACTTTTTTTAGGAAATTAAGACTCAGCAATTTCTTTTGTGAGCAAAAGGAGCATGAGAACACACAGGATTCTGGCCTGAGGGGTCCCTCTGCCTTTACCCCAGCAGATAATCAGGTGGCACAGGAAATAATCCTATTCGAGAAGTGTTTTATGAATGATCTGAAAAGACTTCAAAATGAAACCCATAACATTAGAAATAATCTCTCTAGTGGTGAAAAGCGAGCATTGGAGGAACTTACATCGAGCCCACACTTGGTCATTGACCCCAAGTAGAGTTGCAAGATTAGTGAGACATTTCTCCTAAATGAACAGATTACCATTTGATGTAATTTGATGTTTCTTTGTGTATTGAAAAGATTTGTAAAAATAACTGGGCATTAACTCCCACGTATGGTTATTTTGATTTTTAGGGATTCTTCATGTTTCTTTTTTCCTTTTGTAAAATGGCAATACGGGATTTTGTGGAATTATGATAATTATTGTAATAAACTGTTAATAAACTGTGACCTTTTACATGAATAGGCTTGATGCTTAATATGGAGTACATGTATGTGATTACAGTTGACAAAATTGCCAGAATGGTAAATCAATATGTGTAATTGAATCTTACATTTATGTGAGGTTTTGTTGAGCAAATAGCCGACAAAAGGACACTACCAGAGATAGTGAGTAGCAGCACCTACTTAGTAGTGATCCTTTTCTAATCGTCATGGAGTGAGACAGTATGCAGTCAATTATTTTACTGCAGTAACTAAAGTTTACTTTCCTGTGTGGACGTTTTTTGTTGGTTTTGGCTCCTTCTGCTTTGCCCTGTTTGGCCACCATGGAAATGGAAGAGGGATGCTGTACAAAGCCCTCCTTTCATTTTCCATGGAGGCCATTTTTGTATAGTATTTTCTTTCCATGAACAGGATGTCGCAAGGTGACCTTTTCACAGAAATAAAATACTTTAAATTAGCCACGTCCCAGCACATGAGACGGGTGTTAATAGTGTTAACCACACCGTTCCAAGGGCTGGAACGGGTGGTAACGCCTCAGGGCCCTCGTTAAACACTGTTGCTACGCTTGTGCCTTTTACCGGTGCCCTGGGTTTTAACCACCCATTCAAGCCCTCGGAACGGGTGGTTAACGCTTAATTATGAACTTACACACATCTGGGCAAAAAATGAATATCAATTTACACCACTTGTAGCTCCCTGTGGATGCTACATAAATTATATATTATTTATTTGGGATGGCTGAGTGAGGAATTGTATGACTATAAAACATTGAATCAATTCCAACATCTTTAATATCACGCTGACGTTCGTTCAATCATAGTAGAGTAAGATAGCTTTCCTTTATTTAAAAACTTTAGAATTTAGAAGTCAACCATTAACAGAGTCAACTAGATCATAATTCCCCAGAAGTGACTAGAACATTATATGTGATTAGTCTTCATAGAAAGAGGGCTATACATACCATAACCCTTTGCATATTTCTGTGAGTTAAGAGAAAGTGCAATACCACAGATAGATATGCTGAAGAGTTGCTTGCTTGAGGAATTGGCAACAAAGCGATCAATACTGCAACACAAAACAAAAAAATAAGACCAATAACACAACTTCTAACATCAAAATCCAAATCCAAAGACCCTCTCAATGAAGTCAAGTTTATTATTACATAGACATGCCAGAATCTGAAAATCCTTAAAATCGTATGCACAAATTGACACCTTTTGCGGTTAGATTCAGACATAGGATGCTTTATTTCTACCACAACTTACATTATTTACACCAAAGCCTGAACTCTTAGGTACATTCTGTGCCATAATAACATTAAGCATAAATGCAATGGACCAACAACTTTGTTGAGAAAATAAACCATTAAGCTTGTACCGGTGTGATACTTGCTGAGCCTATGCATTTGTATTAAACACAAATAAAGAAATCAATTTTCAGAAGATATTTCGATCAATTATGTATTACTCGTCATACTGCATTTACTATATATGCTTTTTTCATGTTTGAAATAAATATTACATTGGAAGCACAATCAAATTCACAATTATTAATGAGTCAACACAAATATAGATGAGCGATATCCACTTTCTCAACACTGGACGGAAAATTACACAAATGAGAACATGAATGGTATACGATTTATTAGATTGAAGCATATTACAATGTCAGAAGAAAAAAGGCAAACAGTGAACTGCTGCTGAGACAAATGCTGCAAACACATTTATCACCAAGGAGCGACACAAGGACTTAATGTGGCGTTATGTACACGTTCCATGGACAACACCGGGGGGTAATGGGCCACAGCCCCAAATAATGGCCCGAGCTAAGCAAGGGCCATTAACCGGGGCCCAGGGCCGTTACCCCCCAGTATTGCCTGAGGAACGGGTACATAATGTCATTAGCACCCAGGGTGATAAAAAAAGGACAAAGGAAGATCCTTTACAAAGATGGCCACCATGGAACGGGAAGCTGGGGCTCCATGCTGAGCCCCTTTTCTCTTTCAATGGCAGCTGTGGGACGCTGAGAGGAAGGTGCTGCTGCGGCGGCAAGGACCACCGCAGACAAAATAAGGTTAGTGGGGTGAGGGAAGTAAAAATAATAATAATGAAACGGGATTGGTGTGGGGGAAGATGGTGGTCCTAGCCACCTGATTGGCTGGCTCACTCCACCCGGGTGCTAATACAGATGATGAACTAACAGTATGTTTTACACTAAACTTCGGGTATGCATATCCCATTCCTTTATCATCTTGACTGGTCTTATGCTTCTTTCCTTACACCTGGTAACTCAGTTAAACTATACTACACTATGGCAGAGTACCCAGTTGTTATCAACCTTATCATTAACATTCTATCTAGTACATATCCCAAAAGTGAAACCACATAATGAGACGCTAGTGGCCTATCAACACTTTAATGCCACAACATTCAAGGATCATATATATTGTCAGTCACACTTATGCTGACATAACATGGCCTTTGTTATTCAATTCAAGTATAGCAACAATAAAGGAAAACTGTCATTGGCAGGTTAATCCTACTACCTGCCCAGACTGGTTGGCATGCTTTAATTGTCACATATTCAAATTCATATCTTGTAACAATGAACAAGATGGTCAATTCTGTAACCTTCCATGACAGGCTGTCATTGTTTAATTTTTTAATGTTACATTGATCACTCTACCTGAGATTTGATCCTGCAGATCGCACACAGATCTTTGCAAGTGTTTAACCTGCTGAGCTATCCTGACTTAATATATTTACTAAAGACACTAACAAATACGTGTGTTATGTCATGCTATCATATTTTATATTGCTAACACTTGAAAAGCTCACTCTTCATCAGCAATATGGCTTCATGACATTGGCTGCTGGAGACAATATAGCATAGGAGCAAAGCTATCAGAGAATAACCCATGCTTTCATGGTTGTCCTGAAAGCACAATGCGAGTTGAGGCATATGTGATCAAACAATCTCGTGAGTGAGAAAGTGGGAGGCCACATTTAGCAGCCTTTGCAAACTATAAATGAAGAATTGTGGTGCATCCAAACAGACTCCATTGGAATAGTCAGGGCAAGAGAGCACACGCGAGATCACAGCATGTTTTAAGAAATTTGTTTTTGGTCAACAAAGACTTTTGTGTTACAGCGTCACTATCTATGCCCTGGATTTCTGAGTGATGACCCCCTCCTGCTAGTTGCAAATAGCATTCTGCGAGTCGACCTTTTCCCGCAGCAAACAGGAAAAGAATTAGGCCTGGTCAAGACACCTGAGTCGCCCTTTTCCCGCAGCAAACAGGAAAATAATTAGGCCTGGTCAAGACACCTGAGTCGCCCTTTTCCCTGCAGCAAACAGGAAAAGAATTAGGCCTGGTCAAGACACCTGTGTATTTTTACCTGAAGGAGCCCAGGGTGTGGCTACCTTTATTAAATGCTTTGTTTAATGTTATTAACATCACATACACAAAATGGGGATCCCAAGAAATGTCCACCCTGGGAATGTGGGAAATAAGAATGGACCATTTTCGCAAATGGAGGAGATCATATACAGGAACAGGGGGCTCATAAAGAAGTATCAGAAGACATGGGAGAAATGGGACACAGGTGCTTGAGAAAAGGGACACATCAGTGCATGACATCCCAAGAAGGGGGAGCGGTAGGGGGACCGATAAGCACTTAATAGTGCTTCTAGATGGATTTGATGCTTAAACTAGGCATTAAGGAAGGACCCGCAAAGGGACCTCGGAATAGGGCGCAAAGGGATAACCGGCACCGGTGTCATTACCAGTGCCCGTTATCCCTTAGCGCCCGGGTCGTAATGACCCCCCAAGACTTAGAATTTATTAACATGCAAATTTAATTGTCCTTAATAGCCAGCCAACATGTGTTTCGACACAGAGGCCCTCATTACGACCCTGGCGGAAAGTGACTGACCTGACCGCCATAGCGTAAATAGCGTTTCCGCCATTGCACGACGTAGCAAAGTGCGGCTAATTCCGACCCATCGGGCACGAGCACTACGCCATGGCGGAAGTGCAAAGTCCGCGATGGCGGAAATGTCCCCAAAACGCCCCTCACCGCCGTCGTACGGCGCCCTAGGTGCAATTCCGCCACCCATCTGAGCGGTCACCGTAATGAGCGGCAATCGGAAAGTACGGTGACCGTAAATATACGGAAACGGAAGTTAAAAAATGGTCCCGGAACGGGAAACAGCACGCCGTACACCTATAAAATCTGAATTCCCACACAACCATAAAAAATACTACCCTGAGACACATCCCAACCCGTCATCCACCCCAGTGAAAGCAATAAAAATGGGAAAAGTAGCGAAAAAAGCGTGCGACCGCAAGCGGCAGGTCCACTTCTCCCGTGAGGAACTCACCATGCTCACAGAGACCCTCCAGGAGAATGCTGGCGTCGTCTTCTCGACGCAAATGACCAGGACGGCACTTGCGAACAAGAAGGCCATATGGGCCCTGGTGGCACAGCGGGTAAGTGCGGTGGGGACCGCACCCCGCAACCCACAGCAATGCAGAAAGCGATGGGACGACCTGCGGATACGCGTCCGTAGCATACTTTCTGCCAACCGCAACATTGCCACAGCCACCGGGGGAGGTCCTGAATCACCCATCAAGTTGACCCCCTGGGAAGAAATCTGTGCCTCCACCATTGGAATGGAGAGCATAGAGGGAGTCGGAGGGATGGAGAAAGGAGTGCAGACATCCGAAGATTCAGGTAGGTGTCCCAAATAAAACAATGCCAAAACCACAATGTCCAATCATGTGAAGTACCACGTGCCCACATAGTGCAACAGGAACACATGTCCAGGAGAACGTCCACATACATAGGCCTGATAGCACACTTTAAAACTCACATCAAATACATAAATAATTAAAAATCCTAAAAACACCCTCTACACGTGCAGCAGGCACACCCTAACTGCAGGCTGCCAAACAACTGCACCCTCACTCCACACACAAATGAAACCACCTCCAAGGCCCCGACCCAAATCACCCTCAGGTACCACCCCAATGCATGTGATACATTGCCATTCCAATTCCCACAGACCCATTAATAACGCTCGCCCTCCTTTACTCCACCACAGGGTCCGATCCAAACGACGAGCTCCAGGACACCCCTACCAGCACACCTGCAAAGAGGGCCAAGACCAACGGCCAAAGACCCTCCACCTCAGCTGCACGCATCAAGACACGGAAGCAGCACAAATCAAGTGGCAGCACAGAGGAGGGAACTCCAACAGGCACCCCAGCAGCCAGCATGCCCACAACACCACCACCACAGGTCCCCCCAATGGATGCCACAGTAGGCACTGCTTCTGGTGGCAGCAGCACCATAGGTGACACTGCCTTAATGGCAGCATGCTCCGACACAGAAAACGGGGATGTCGAAGTTAGATCCATCCATGACCTGTCTCAATCCCCCTGTCTGTTCCATCCCGTACACCATGAGGATACCACGCAGGGGCACCCACAAGACGACGACTGGCCATCCCCCACAAGCCCTGTGGCAAGGCAACATGAGGTGATCAGCCACTCTGTGACACCACCGCAAATGGCCATGGCCCAGCAGAGGCAACAGTCCCTCGACCAGGTAATCGTGCAACAGCAGCAACTGGCCACGCTCCTCAAGGACCATGCCGATGAATGTGGGGGTACTAAGGCAGCCATAGAAACATCAACTGAGACACTTAGGGCAGAAATGGAGAGAAGCACCGAGAGCCTGAGAGTACAAATGGAGAGAAGCACCGAGAGCCTGAGAGTAGAAATGGAGAGAAGCACCGAGAGCCTGAGGGGGGAACTGCATGCGACGTCCAAAGACGTATGTGCTGAACTTGCCGCTGTGCGCCGTGTGCTCACTGAGCTCTCACAAACCCTTAGGGACATGCATGGACGTGAGCAGGCAGAGGCATCATCCGTTGCAAGTTCCGTCCAGGGCAGCCCCCAACGTAGATCTGGGAGGAACCTGCGCTCCACAGGCAGGGGTGCCCCTGATACCCGGAGAGGGGGCTTGCAATAGCGTCTGCCCACTGACAATGAGCATCTTCGGACACTGGTGTTCGGGGGGGAGGTAGGAAGGTGGAGGGGGTGTGTTGGGCTCACTTGGGTGGCGGGTCGATGGGGTGTGTAACATAATTTCACATATGCTATAAACATTTCATAATCATCCAATGAGATGTGTGGACATTGATCTTTGTGTACGAGGCCTTTATAGGCGTACAGTCCACATTGTGCATGTTCCAGACACACACAGTGCCACAAGTCCCGTGTCCATGTAACAGCCACCAGGCGTGAGTGCTAGAAGCATGCATCTATGATATTTTGACGAATCTCACGGCCCTCCTGTGCCTCGCGGACTCCTTGAGGTGCTGCCACATCCCCACCCTCATCATGACCATCTTCAGGTGCTTGCAGTTCTGCGTCAGGGGGCATGGGCACATTTCTACGTACGCACATGTTGTGTAGCATGACACATGCCATGACCATCTTTGCAACCTTCTCATGGCGGTACAGGAGTGCCCCGCCAGACCTGCTGAGGCAGCGGAAACGAGTCTTCAGTAGGCCGAATGCCTGTTCTATGACTACACGGGTACGTGAGTGGGCATGGTTGTAGTCCTCCTCAGGCTGGTTCTGTGGGTTCCGGAGTGGTGTAAGGAGCCATCTCTTCAGTGGATACCCGGCATCACCTGTATGTGGACAATAAATGATGTTTGTGGAATGACATTGCTACGTACGCCCCCCCCCCCTCCTGCCAGGTCATTGCCGCATCACATACCCCACATTATCATGCATGAAATGAGACTCACCGAGTAGCCAGGATCTGTTCCCTGCATGTCGCTCCATGTAGCGTGGTATTGTAGAGTTCCTCAAGACCATAGAATCATGGGTTGATCCAGGAAAGCGTGCACAACAATGTGTAATGATCCTGTTGGAGTCACACACCATTTGTACATTAAGAGAATGAAATTGTTTTCGGTTGCGGTACTGAGCCTCCATGGCATGTGGGACGACCAATTCAACATGGGTGCAGTCGATGGCACCAATGCAACCCGGTATGCCGCCAAGTGCATGGAATCCCACTTTTGTGTTCGTAATTTCCTGCTCCGAGCGTGGTAGAGAGATGTAGTCGTCTGCGTGCTTCAGGAGGGCATCGAGCACTTGCAATAGTGTCCGTGAGAACACTGGCTGTGAAATGCCATGCAACTGTCCGACTGTGTGCTGGTAGGTGCCTGTGGCCAGGAAGTGGAGTACAGACACCACCTTCAGTAGGGGTGGGATGGCGGTTGGGCTATCTATCATGCTGACAAGGTCAGCCTGTGTCATGTCCACAATGGCGGTTATGGTGTCCCGGTCCAAACGGTAGAGGGTGTGGATCTGCTCATCCGTGAGGTTGAACGGATGTGCTCGGAGGCGTGGGATTGCGGGCTGCCTGCGTGGTGGTAGTGGCTGTGCTGGCGGGCCTTGCTGGCCCTGCCTTGCCCTCCTCCTCCTCCTGCGTCTCCTCTGTGCAGCCGGTTGTTGTAGTAGTTGGTGTTCGTCTTCTTCTTGAAGTTGGAGTACTTGCAGTGCTATCAGGTCCCCCAGGGCCAACATCGCTAGTCCTGCCGGTAGCATTTTGGAGTGGGTGTGGTTGTGTGAGGGGGTTGGGTGTGCAATTTATGTGTTTTCAAGCTGTATTGCCTCCACCTGTGGTGATTCATTCCACCTGGGCAAGCTGCAATCCCCTTTGGGCGAGCACGTCCCGCACGCAACGCTGCAATTCGACGCATGGCATCTTGCTATTACAATCATGTATTTGATCCCGATGGCAGTGAAATATTGGTTCATATGTTCATTCTGCTATGGTTCCATTGTTTCACATACTATCTTTGCAGTCGCGAACAAACTTGTGAAGGGTCAGTGGAATGTAGTACTCGATTAACGGTGGACCCTCATGCAGCACTGTACCGCGGTTCACCGACGGGCGGGGCGTCCCATTTGTGAGTGAAGCCACTTTGCATTTTCACACATTGCCGCACTACATGGATGGATTTGTGATTTCAAGCGGTCACAGATGCCTTTTTGACGTGATGTTGCAAATGAGGAATTCGAAGGACGGCGCTTTCGGTCTTCAGCTAGCGGCGAGGAGACGCCCACAGGTCTGACTGCAAATATAACGTTCTATTGTTTAATGTCCTTGGGACAGGGGCCATGGCGAGAATGCAATGATTGATATGAATAGTATGGGATGCGCAATAGCGTGGTGGACGATAAGGCAGGACGTTCCCAAATACATGTTACTTCACAACACTGGAATTCCGGCCTGGAGCACAGTGGATTTTGCAGACTGCATTACGCACAGACTCAATGGAAATTTCACATGTTATGTGAGTACATAATCAGGCGTTTTCATACCGGGATGAGGGAATGATGTATGGATGCATGGACAGATGATTTGATGGAGAGTGTGCCATGTACAGGGCTTTTTGGAATCTATCCACCTCCCCTGCGCTATGTGATGCAGAGCTGCCATAGTGGGACCATCGTCTATCTGGCCTTGTTGAACCCTCCCTGTCTCGACGCGCCTTCAAACACTTGTGTCTATGCACGTTACTAATCACATCGAATGGATTCTGTTTTGACAGACGCATGCACACAAACACTCGTTTGTAATAGTGTTTTCACCTCGATATTTATAGTTATGATTCGCAAGTGATATTTGGGTGGGAATAATCCTTTGGAGTGGGCTAGCATGCATATGGCTGTAGATTTAGTGTGATCATTGAAGTGAGTAATACAAATCAAGTTCTGATGGCCATACTATTCTTTTTCATTTCATTTGGGTGACAGGTATCTCCTCCCCTTTTGCCGCTGCCATCTGTATGCCACTCCTGCAGATGGCTTTTACTCCCGACACCTGCTGCTTCGAGTTAATCAGTGGAGCACCATTACGATCTTATGGGACGATCGCCAATGGGCCACATGCCCTTACGCAGTACTAGTGGCTAGGAGCAACATTTCGACCTTTCAGCTGGACTAGTGCCTACCTAATGGGACGGCCCTGCGGTTCTAGGCGCTTCCATGTTGCCTTTTTGAACGTGAATGTAGCCCCTGTGTACCATGAAGGAACAGGGCGTCACACAAGAAGAAGCTGGTCATTTATTGCGGATGCAGCCCACAATGATGAAATATATTTTGGGGTTCATGACCTAATGGCTGTATGGGCTTGGTGATTTTGTGGTGCATTAAATTTCTATTCTGATATTAACCGTGTAGCGTTATTCTTTGCAAGTAATGTAGCATATTCCTATTTGTGGAGCGATGTATTGTGAGTAGATCTGCATTGGGTTCCGGCTTCTGAGTATAGTTGCGTGGTACTGTACTGGCCGCGTTTGCCTACGTAGCCCAGTGTGGTCAGGGATAGGGGCTACCATTCTGACTGTTTTGATGATGTCATGCTCAGGGGCGGGGGATTAGCTTTTGTGTAACAGATGCCGGTCAGCCAGGTGGATTGGTGGAATGATGTGATTATCAGTATATGGCTGGTCACAGGTGCCTGTGTTTGCGTGCGTTTCTTGGAGGGAGACTGAGGTCATGTCCATTGCAATAGCTTCTGTATTCGTGCCATCTGTGCCCTGCAGCTCCCATTGGCCCCTCTTGAGATGTGCCTGGCTGCTCAGTCACTCTGCCAACTTGTGTGGTACATGCTTATGCTGATGGTTGGTTTGTTTACTGGCAGGAGTACAGGGCTGGTGCAGTCTCACTCAGGATACTGCTTTGAATGTTGCCTTACACTGGTGTCAGTCGATGGGGGGGGCCTGTTTTTGTTTGTCTCATTTTTCTGCTCATGTTGCTGTACTTGAACCTTCACATGCCTGTGCTGCATCAGTGCGGCAATGGTGCCATGGCAAATATGGATGGCCACTCACAAGGCACTTGGAGCCCCTAGATTCATTTGTTCGTTGGCATGCATGGGTGACTTGTACATTTCACTGGTTGCATTGTGTGACTTCATTGCACCTACGAGGAGTTGTGCAATGTGGCCAGGGAGTGGTGTACAGGCACTCAGTAGGGCCGTTTACGGTTGATTCGCGATGCTGTACTTCTCACCATGGCGGAATGGTACTTTCCGCCATGCTTGATGGCGTTAGGTACATGTCCGCTAGGGTCAGAATTCGCGTACCATTGCGCCATGGTGGTAATTACGGTTTGGCATGGCGCGCGTGCGCGTACTTGGTGCAGTTAGCGTTGGCGTTCACTACGGTGTCGCTAATGGCATCGTACTTTACGGTGACGGGTCATAATCGCACCGAGAGCTATTCGATGGCGGTATTCCATTTCTGCCATCGTTTTTCGATTTCCGCCAGGGTCGTAATGAGGGCCAGAGTCTTTATCAAGGCTATGATATGGTGAGAAGAATTATCCATGTGCTGTATTTCCAACTAAAACATGAGAAAGCTCAAATGCTCTCACTTGTTGGTTAATTCCGAATATTATTGCTCTGATTCTTGATTGACAATTTAATGTAAGCCAGTCGGCTTTGGGGTAGAGTCAGCATCAATTTGAAATCCTTTAATTGGATAAAGGTGCCGGATTAGACGGGCAACCCGCTTGTGCACTAGTAGGTAGCTGGTCTTCCACAGGGTGTCAATCTACCAGGACATGACGCAGACCTCCAGATCAGAAGATTCCATCTGGATTCCTCCAATGGCGAGGGACACTCCACTGAGGTCGAAGCAGCTTTGCTGATCTCCTTGGCATACAGAGGAGAGGACAGAACGCATTGTTTTTATTAATGAATAGTGAGGGACAATACTGAGTCAGCATCTTGAGCTCCAGTCAATTGGAGACAGATTCCGAGGTAACTGCACTGTGAAAAGCAGCATCGGAGCAGGTCGCGCCAACAGTCCCAGACGTTTTATGACTGGTCCAGAAACCAGTGTCTGCCTAGCCCATATCACAGCTGCTCCAACATCTTATTCAACTTATTCGGCAAGTGCTTGATGGTTTTTCAAAGGGGGACATTGGCAATCCATCACTTCTTTATAGCTGCCTTTTGCTCAGTTACCCAAGGATCACCCAGCATGTGAAATCCTTGATTTGTAGGTATTGGGGCATTTCCCCATGGCTGTTGGTTCAACCCCATGTTCTGTACTAGAGGCTGTATTTCATAAATGCCGCGTGCCAGAGAAAGCAGTGGGAACGACCATGTGTGCCGCTGTTCTGACACTAAAGCAGCTTAGCAACACACAGGTTGCCAGAGGGTATAGTGCAGCCATATTGCAACCCAGTTCTTTCCTCACTAGGCCCTTTAGCAGGGTCCCCTGAAACCACCTGTAGGTTATGACGTTGCCAATAGCATGCAGCAATGTTCCCTGGTGAGTCCACTGTGTCTGCATTTGCACCATGGCCTCGATGTTCTTATCATGCCTGCTCACTGTGGACCCACAATTTCTACTTCCAGCGCCCCCTGAGTAGGATGGAGGTCCGTCAGACACACCCTAGAGAGGGGTGGGCGAGGCTCATACTTACCAACCCTAGTGATTTAGGCAGTAGGCTACTGCTTTTTGAGCAGTCCTACTGTCTACAGATTTGGGTGGCAGATCCTACTGCTTTTAGTGGCAGGAAATGTATGCAGTGGTAGAAGTGTACTGAAGAAAGTAGTGGAACTGTGGTCTCAGCAGGGGAGAGGGTAGGCGGAAGCATAGCGCAACATGTGACAACGGCTGTGGTCAGGGCATTCCAATAGTCTAAGTGACAAATTACTAATGCTCCCAGTACAACTTTACACTTGCACAAAAACACGGAAGGACAAATCATCTGTATAGAATAGTGAATATGGTCGTAAAAAGTAGAGGAATGGTAAACAGAAAAAAAGAAAAGTAGTGGAACACCACTCCCGACCGTTCCGGCTCACTTCGATCACTGAATTTGTGTGACTCTAAGGCAGGCTGCTGGAGACGGGCCCAGGACAAAGCATGCAACACATTAGTTAATGTGTCTGTGCGGTGGGTGGGGGGGAGCGGTAAGTGATTACTTTGAGTGATGGACTCAGACCAATCCACTGACCTGGCAGCTACGTGACTCTGCCCTGTACTCTGGCCGGGACAGGCCTTAGGTGAATCAGCAGTGAAGGCAAGTGGCAGAGCGTCACACAGCATCTGCATATCAGACTAAGGAGGGTATCAATCTCCATGTTGTTCAGTTATTCATCTTGCACTGCGGGAATAAGTATGTATTAGCCCGGCTGCTGCAGAGCAGTAGCAAACGTTGCCTACCAGCTCTGTGTGATTACCTTCTGTGAAGGTAGGTAATTGAATGTGGTGTTAACTTACCATTCACAATTATACCTTTTAAACATTTGAACATCTTTCCATGCTGTGCTGTTTGATGGGTTGTGTATTTTAGAATGCTCCAGTGGTGCCAAGAATGAATGTTTAGTATTTTCCTGTGATGTCATGGTAATGTGAAGTATTATTTGTGAAACTTGAAAAATCCTACATCTTTTTGGTCACAGAATGTTGGCAGGTATGGAGGCTGTCACTCTGAAGTTGAGTGGAGCTCTCTAGGCAGGCACACATAGTTTACAACAGGCGCGTGCATGTGCTAATGAACGGGCCTCATTTACAGGGTCATGACCCTGGCACCCTGAACCTACCGTAGGGCTGAGGGTTTGTAAGCTGTCCTGAAGGCTTTTTTAAGGACAAGTAACATGGACCCAAATCTTTTTCGGTGACGATATGTACCTTCACAGAGATCTGTTGACTGCCAGTGGACCTTGCATGATTTTAATCGCAAAGTACATGTTTCTCTTTTCCAGGGTGTTCTTTTTTATGTAAATCATTTGCTTGCTTGTTTGGCCAGTGCGTCATTTCCCTTTAACGTACTTGAACTGTTGCACCTTATAGTCAGTGCTCTTCCTCCCTGTAGGGGGTCTTTGCGCTTGGCTCCACCACACCACTTTGGTTTTCGTTGTCATTAACCCAAGGGAAGGACGCTGTTTGTAAACTCCCATCTTGGCTTTGCTTCTGAGCTTCCACGTTATGCGTTACACACGTCTTCGGGGGAGCATATGGCGAGCGCTTGGGAATCCAGTGTGAGAACAAACAGCCCAGACCCTGCCCTTCCTCTTCGGTTTTTTTTCTTACTTTGTTTGCTAATCCGTATTGGCGTTGCCTATACAACAACTCTTGTTTGCAAAATACGCCTCCTATTGTTTACTGCAAGAGTCTAGCACATGCGCTCACCAGTGGCATGAGTAACACTTTCCATTTGAATGTATTTCGAGAGGTAAATATTCTCTTTATTTAATGCTGGCGCATGTTTTTACGCCAGACATCCTGTTTGGCCGCATAGCTGCGTCAATTAACAAGCGGATCTTGCCCACGTGCTGCTCCTCACGCAAGCGCTGCATCTTGCAGTTGGTTTCATGCCTCGAGGTCAAAGCAGAGACATAACGTTCTAGGTTCCGGGTGAAGAGCTGCTTCTGTAGCAAACAATAGCAATATCTGACTTCAGATATATATTTAATCTGAAGTGTGTTTGCTTCACCCTGTGCCCAGGTCCTGTTGTATAACTTTTCGATTGTCCATTAGTACCTGGCACACGCGGCGCACCGGGAATACAACGTGTGGATTGGCTCTTTTGCGAGCCATACCACACGGTATTCCCTTGTACGCTGGTGCGTCCTGCGCGTGCCGGGCACTCTGTTCCCGGCGAGGGGCGTGGCAGCCCCTCAGCCAATGAGGAGGCTCGAAACGGGGCAATCCCCGCTCCGAGCCTCCCCATGGCTGAAAGCTGCCTTCGTCCCCCCGCCGGGGACTCAGATAAGGCTTTTTTTTTGTTTGCCCTTTCCTCCCACCTCCCTGCCCTCCTCACCCCACTTACCTTCTATCCCTTGGTCTCTGGCGAGGGACGATGGAAGCCCCCAGGAGTGTGGAGACTCAGAGCGGGGCCATCCCTGCTCCGAGCCTCCACATGGCTGAAGGCTTCCATCGTCCCCCGCCGCAGACCGTGGTACATTTTTTTTTTCCCCAACATCCCCAACCCCACTTACCTTCTTTTTTCTTCTTGTCTTGGGAGCGAACGCGCTGGAAACACTTCTCTTCCCAGCGCGTCCACTCCCGATGGCCTCCATGGAAAGGGAAAGGGAAAACGGACTACGTTTTCCCTTTCCCGGTGGCCATCTTTTTCACTTTTTTTTTTTCTGTTTCGAAATGCGGCTGCGTTTCGAAACAGAAAAAATGCCATTAGTACCCCGGTCTAACGGGCCGGGGTATTAATGGCGATAAGAACCTCAGCGGTGGGCCAATAACGCCAATGGTAATGCTCCCGGGGCTTGTAACTACGACCCTGGGGGCATTACCTGGGGCGGTATTGGCCCACCGCCGAGGGTCTTATTGCCACAGTAGTGTCCTGGATACAACATTACGTGCCCGATTAGGAGTTTGGTGGCGTTAACTCTTTTAATAACTCGTAACATATGCACTGTTGCAGTGTTCGTAACTAAAACACCAGGCCGAAAGGTGTGCATGATTCCAAGTCATTCAGATCTTTCTGTTATTCTTCTGCATCGGGTCCGGCCTTTACCACTTTTGGCAATTACTGCATGTGGTAATGCTTTTGTGCAGAGGGAAATACAGCTTGTCGGGCGTGGTCGTTTCCCGTCTCAGATTCCATCAGGTTCTTATCAGCGACTCCTACCGCCTTCTTAGACGGTGTTATAGGGCAATCTCGTAAAAAGTGTCCAGAAGCCCCACAATAAAGGCATAAATGCATTTGCCGTCTTCGTTCACACTCTTTTTAAGTTAAAGGTCCTTTAACCCCTCCAATTTGCATAGGTTCAGTAACATCGGCACCCTTGGGGTTAACATGGGTTTTGACCAAAACCCGGGTCTCAAACTTGGACCGATCTGCCTTTCTGTTTTGAAGCCTGTGATCTAATTGGACCACCAAGTCTATATATTGAGAGCAGTCTTGGGGTGGAATTACGACCTGGGCCAGGACATCCTTAAGTTCTCCACGTAGACCTCGATGGATTAACGTGATTCTTTTATCCTCCGGCCATCCAGTCTCCACAATTAACCTATTGAAGGTCGCGATATAGGCTAAGAGGTCCTGGTTACCCTGTCGTAGGGATAAAAGCTCGTTGTCCAGGGCCTGTCCCTGAAAATGCCGCGCAAAAAGTCTTTCCATGCTTGTCTGGAAGGCTTGAAAGTTCCGAAGAATTGGGTCATCTTGAGTAACCAGTGGAACTGACCAATCCGCAGCACAGCCGCTGAGATATGATAGTACAAAAGCGACCTTGGTTTGGTCGTTAGGGAAGGCCCCAGGTCTGCAGAGGAAGTGCAATCGGCATTGATTGATGAATACGGCGAACCTTTTGGGGTCCCCGGCAAAACGTTCCGGTGGGGCCAGTGACATATTTCCAGGTAGATTAATTTGCACGGGGTTATTTGAAACCACTGGGGCGGAATTACCCCCAGAACCTGGTAAAGGATTTTGACCAGCCTGACCTTGTAATAGCTGTCTGGCAAGATCATCAGTTCGTTCTTTAGATACAATTAACTCTCTCCTGAGGGCATTCGTCTCCTGGTGAACGGAATGAACTTCAGCCCCTAATTCCCCCAACAGCTGGGCCAGCTGGTCTGTCTCGGAAGTCTCCATAGCGCCCGGGTGGGAAATTGTAGGTAGGCTTCGCGTTCTGTAACGCTCACCTGATTCCCACTGAGGCGCCGACCTGTTCTGGACTGCTATGACCTCTTCTAAGGTGATGCGCAGGACTCGGAAGACGGACTGGACCGGACCCCCAAACCTCGCCTGTCTGGCCCGTAGAAGAATCCTTCTGTAGATGGAAAAGGGGATTAACTTTCTGCTGGATAAAGTGTCGGATTCCCCCCCTTCCCCCTCTCACACTCCTCGAACCCCCTCCGCGATTCCCTGTAGAGTCGCACCTTAGAGTCTGAAAGGACGAGCTCTCCATCCTGCTTCCGATGCAGGGCGCGTCGATTTCCAGTTAATTCACTGGATCTCGGGTTTCAACTCCGCTTGACTTTTCCGATATGAGGCCGTAAGTATTCAGTTGCAAAAGTTCAAGCCTTAATTGTCCATTGTCCTTTTCTCTATTTCAGATGTAGGATGAAGAATCCGCGTAGAGGAATGGATTTGCCGAAGGTAAACTCTGGTGAGTCTTTTTGATGGATGGTTCCCTTAGTGATCTTGCTTTCACCCACTAATGCGTGTGTCTTTTTCCCCATAGGGGCCGGGGCACGGAAGTGCCAAAGAAGCAGCGCCGACCCGAGGTGAGGAAAGATTGTCCCGACAATAATCAGGTAAGTCTTAAGGTGGAAGAATCAGGCCTTCCTTGATCTGTTCCTTCGCTCACCTTTGTTTTGTCTCTTTTTCCCCTTAGGGGCCGGGGTACGGCAGTGCCAAAGAAGCGGCGCTGACCTGAGGTGTGGAAAGATTGTCCCAAGAAAAATCAGGTAAGTCTTAAGGTGGAAGAATCAGGCCTTCCTCAATCTGTTCCTTCGCTCACCTTTGTTTTGTCTCTTTTTCTCCTTAGGCGCTGAAAGGCGACGGATGGTGCCAATGGTCGCTGAAGAGCCCGAGGGCGCCTCGTGAAGGTGAGTGGAACGCGGCGCTGCAGCGAGCGATGCGATGCGCTTCTAAAAATGATGTCTTTTCTCAGGATCGTCAGAGTGATGGTTCCGGACTCCGGATGGAGGTAGGTAAAGCTCAATTATTTACCTTTCTCTCCTTTCCTTCCTTTTCAGGTGTTCCAGGTTGCAGGTGGGCGTGGCTGGAGCCAGGATGCAGGAGCAGACACGGTGAGCGTCCAGCTGCTAGATGCAGAACAACGCGAAGCGTGAGCTGCTGTCTGGGCGTGGTTTAAATAGCCCCCAAAGTAGTTCCAGGTAAGTATTCTTCCTCAGTCACGCCCGAGTGGTAAAATAGTCCCATAGGTAAAATAGTCCCTTTCAGACCTCAAGGAGGTCTGGATCCGGCAGCATGGTCTGCATCAGGTAAGTCCATCCAAGCACTCCCATAATGAGCCTGGCGCCTATGGTGCCAGGACTGATGACTTCTATGAGCCTGGCGCCAAAGGCGCCACGACAATGTCCAAAGAGCCCCTATAAGGGGTTGCTGGGTCCCTCCCTGGGGACATGATGTCTGCTTTCGGGGACGCTGGGCCTGAACTGGCTTCCCGGGAGTAGGCATCATGACAGAAATATATCCTCACTTGCTGGTCTGGTCAGCGGCATTATCAGAGAAGTAAATATTGGACTGGACCCTTAAGTAGGACTTTGATGATACCGATGATATGCAGGCTCTGGTGCAGGGGGACATTGAAATCCTTCCCATTAAGCACGATCTAGGGGGTGCTGAAAATGGTAGGTGCCGATGGTTATACGAGTTACTGTATTTTGCTGTACAATTTTTTACATTACAGTATGTGCCTCACTACGTTTGCACAAACAACTGTATTTTACTATAAAATGTGTTTCACTGTATCTTGTCATTGTTCTAGAATCCCTCAGGTTCCTCCCAAACAGCACCATGCATTGGAAGTGTGCCGAGACAGACACGCTCTGGGCTGGCCCATGGTGTGCCATGTTACCACTGCAGGGATTCCGCTAAAGGTACAGTAGTGTTGGTGTGTACTTCAAACCAGTTTACATACATTGGCCTCATTACCAGTGTGCCGGTCCGGTAACAACGGTGCCAGTAAGCCTACTGTACACATGACTGGCACCGTTGTGACCGGACCGGCACACTCTGAGTCGGCGAGCGGCTGCCGTCCCGCCTGCCAGGTCTGACTTCGCAGGCGGGACGGCACCCACTCGCAAACTTTCATGGTAGCACCGGCACCGTCCGTCATCCCCATTCCCACTGAGTCCTATGGGACTCAAATGGGAATCAGGATTAACATTTTTCCGGCGCCTGACTTCCAGGAACACCAGGGTCGTAATCCCCTGGTGTTTCCGTAAAGCCAGGTGCCGGAAAAAATCACGACTCCGGCGGAAGCCTGCCGGTTTTAACAGCACGGCTACCGCCGGACTCGTAATGAAGCCAACTGTATGTGATGTTGTAGGATGTTGGAAATTGGTACGTAAAAGGTGGTGTAAAGAGAGAATTGCTAGATTATATAATGAGGAAAATCTCGATTTGATCAACTGTATGGTGAGTCTGAAATTATGCTTAAAGTATAGGAGAGTGCCGAAATAATGTGCACTGATCAAGAGTGACCGCCAACAGAGTAAAACTTCCTGTATCTAGAGAGGTTAATGACATTGACACAATTGGTAATGGTCAAAGAGTTCGTGATTTTGTGAAAAGGGGATTTAGTAGAGACTGGATAAATGTTCACTCAACACTGGCCATACAATCTACAGTATGGCTATTTTAGCTATTTTCATCTTCTCTGAAATGTCTCCTTGCACTGCTCATTAACATTGTCCTTACCTTTGGTATCTTTCCGAACAACGGCATGGACCAAAGCTCTGCCTTCGCCGTGTCAGTTGCTTGCTTGTCCGGACATGACACATTAAGCTTCTGCTGGCGTTCCAGGGGATGTTAAGAATTCTGTGTCATGTGTGCACAATAAAGGACTGTCTAGATATGATGGTGGGGAAGAACATGCAGGGAGGGGGCGGGGTCTGTAACTACCCTACAGTTGTATGCAGTCAAGAAGCATCATGAGGGAGATGTTGACTGTAACCCAGACCTCAGCTTTGAGAACATCTTATCCCCACCCTCTTCGATAGACTACAGCTCTACCTTGGCCCACCATGGTACCCCCCACCCACTTAATCACCACATTGAGGTCCTCCACCATCATGCCTCTTTTGGTGCCCTTGTCTTCAACCCCTGTCCCACTACTGCACCTTAAACCCCCCTCCCCTCCTCCAGCCCTGATGCATTACTCAATAGTAGAGTGTTGGTCCTGTGTTGCTGGACTCCCTATAGAAAGCATTCAGGCAAATGATTATTGATGAGTGCAACCACTGCCCAGGCAATATGGTGCAGATACTGCTCAAACATTTGGTGACCTTTGAGCAATATTAGCAGTGGTACAGGCGGGTAAAAAAGTCTGGCCTCTACTTTTCATGACACCTAACCTCACCCTTGTACATGCAAGATTGCAAGGTGACCCTTTACAGCTGTGTAACAAACAAATCAACACATTCTTGCATTCAGAAAGGTAAAATACCTGACCCTCGCTATGCCCAAAGGCCCACACGCCAGCCCTCCCCCTGGAAACCCAGCAGATCCCTCTATCCATCACCCACAGTGTCCCCTTCGACTCTAACACTATTATTTAACACATTGCAAGTCCTCCCTTCCATGAGATCTAACCCCTCTACTCCACCTGTCCTACTATCGTTATCTCCAATGCTCACAGTATCAACCTCACATCCACCCTCTTCAATCCGAGTCCTGCCTTTAGTCACCCTGCTCCTCCAGGTGAGAGGATGATTTTTAAGGAAAACGTATTGTCTGAGAGCTATAACTGATTTCTTTAAATAATTTAAGCCAGTTGCATCCTGACAAACACCAAGAGCAGATAGCCCCAAACCACCCGAAGAAAATCCTTGTAAGTATACAAGGATAGAAAAATCATCATTGGCTGCCTCCAGTAACTGGCTCCATGAACCAGATGAAAGATTGCACTGATATTATCAGAAGATTGCCTCTAGGGAGCCCATCTGTTCCGGGTCTACAAGTGGAGGCTTTGCACTCTCAATGCAAGAGTGCCGTTTAAGATCTTAACATCAGGTGTTAACACGGTAAAAGGCCTTTGTGATGAACAATAGTGTAAATCATTGTCTGGTTTGTGAATGATTGATATTGTGGGCTTGCTTATGCTTAACCCAACCATCCCAGAAACAAAAAAAGGAGTTAAACACACTGCTAATGTGTGTAACAGGGAACACAGAAATGTTTTATAAAAGGTAAAGGAGAATCCGCCAGGCCATGGAGAGGTTTCAATTTCCTAATTAACTTCAGAATGTTCTCAGTTTTAATTGGGTTCTTAGGATATTCCCCATCTGCCTGAGATATTTGTTGCAGGGAGATCGTTTTCAAATAGGACTTTTGTGCGGCTTCAGGAATTGCCTCTTCAATGTATAGAACTACTTAAAGGTATCTAATTGACCGTGATCATCGTATTGGATTGAGCAATTAGAATCACCGATTGCATGTATGGTAGACCCTTCTCACATAGCTTTTAGCTTATATGTTAAAAGTCTATGTGGCCTGTCCCCATGTTCATAGTTGCTCTGTCATGTTTTAAGTAATGTGAAATCGTTCATCCTGCTCGAGAGTACATTCAGTTGTCCCCTAGTGGTGGAGAGCAATCTCCATATCTTCCTACATGCCTGTGTCTTATGATGAGTCCTCAATTGCTTCAGTTTCTTCTCTAAGTGTTCTTGTTTTTTGCTTATGCAACCTCTTCAGATTAGAGGCTAGAGATATGAGAAATTACATCTTTAGGTGATTGGTATAATGCATTGCTTGAAGATATCTCCTGATCATTGTTATGCAAGAAGTACCTGCTTCTTTATTGAATGTCAGAAATACAAATAGAATCGCGTTATATGTAAGACACCAATTTCCATAGTATAGGTCTTTGCTCTTTAGGTGGCTAGGATGACATGGGTGTGCCCATACATGCCAATTGTTCCTATATCTACTCTCTCGGCTAGCGCAACATTCTTTTTTGGAGAAGTCACCATTCTATGTGTGCATGGGTATTGTGAACATGCGAATGGAAGGAATAATCATGATCCTAGTCCATTCATCCAGAACTTAATTCCTTCTGGAAGTGATGCCACAGAAATCCTGAAGGTACACGATTTTATATAGCTCGGCTTCTGCAAACACATTGAAATCACTGCTTCGAAAATGGCCACCCTCGGCAAACCCACCTGTGTGTTAGAATATCAGGTATAAAGCGAAGTTGTGCAGTGTTAGAGGGATGCACTAAGGTAATTGCGATCTTTTGAAATTCACACTATTAATCCACACCTCACAAAACCTCACTGGATGTCTCTGTTCTTGCTAACTATCGTCCCATTTCACTTCTCCTATTTCTTATGAAACTGTTGGAATCTTTAGTCTCCCCACTACTGTCTTCTTTTCTAGAGTCCTCTCTTCTCTTTGACTCCTTTCAGTCAGGCTTTCATCCAGGACGTGGAAGAGAGAGTGTCTTGATGTCAGCTGCTGACGATCTTACGATGATGGTCGACCAGGGTGGAGTGGGTGCCCTGATATTACTTGACTTTTCAGCGGCCTTTGCACTGTCGACCACTCCATCCTTGTGTCCCGCATGGTGGCAGCAGGCCTCTGTGGCCCAGTCCTGGTGTGGTTCTCATCCTTTCTGTCTGATAGGTGCTAATTTCTTTCTCTCCCCCATTCCACTCTTCTTCCTCCTCTCTTTCTTGTGGAGTGCCTCCGGGCTCTGCCGTGTCCCCTATACAATTCAGCATCTATGTTCAGCCATTGATTTGGCTCATCCACCCCCACGACTTTTGGTGCTACGCATATGCCAATGACACTGAGATTTTGATCCGTTTAGATCATGACCAGTCTAAGGTGTCCTTCCGGCTATGTGAGTGCCTTCTGGCCATGAGGGGCTGGATGAACAGCAATTGGCTGAAACTTAACGGGGAGAAGACTGAGATCCTGGTGGTGGGTTCTTCCCCTGACTCTGCTTCTTGGTCTTCCTCCTTTTGGCCCACTGCTTTTGGTGTCTTTCCTACCCCAGTGACGGTTGTTAAGAATCTTTGGGTTTACCTCTTTGCATCACTCTCTATGTCTGCTCAGGTGAATGATGTATGCAAATCTGGGAACTTTCTACTATGTGTACTCTATGGAGTACTACCATACCTACTTTGGCCTCGGGTTGTGGCCTCTATTGATACTAGTCGAATTGACTATTGCAATGCCTTGTATCTGGCTCAGCCTCTTGGTCTAATTCAACGCCTTCAAAATCTGGCATCTAGGGTAGCCACCTCTCCCCCTTATGGGTCACACATACGTCCTGTGTTTCCTTCCCTTCACTGGCTACCAGTAGCAAAAAGGATCTATTTTAAGTCTCTGTGTTTGGTGCACAAAGTAATTTACTATCATCGTGCGGAATATCTTCAGGATAAGTTTCAGCTCTATGTGCCTGGCCGAACCCTTCGGTACACAGCCGCACACTTAGTGGCTATCTGCAAATTCCACGGTTTAAGAACCAGGGGTCGCACCTTCTCAGTTTCTGCAGCTAAACTGTGGAATAACCTACCCGCTGCTCTCAGGCAGGTTGAGAACCACTTAAATGTTTGCCATCTTTTAAAAACCCGACTTTTTTAGGTTCTTGCTAGGCTTTTGCTGATTGTGTCCTCTGTGCCATGATGCCCTTGGGTGACTGTGAACGATACAAATTCTGATAACATGACACAACACCTTAGCCAAGACATACCTTCCCATACGATTGGTTTTGTGGTCATACATTCAAAAAGGAACATTACTGCTAAATAATATGGATGTCCTATCTTTTTTACCAGAACTGGTTGCATGAAACTGCAGGGAAAAGGATCTTCTCCAACTCCTCCTCTGGTCTGCCCCCTCAGGAAGGTGGGTCCCCTAAAGTCAGACGACCTTACCACATGAATCCTTAGGAGGCTATACCACCTTTGCTCCTTTAGAAGGGGAGTTATTCCCATTCACATCAAGCATTAGGAAGCTAACCATCTGGCATCTTGAAGAGATGCTGTCTTGGTCAACTCTCCATGTTAAATTTTGCCATCATATGCACAAAACTGAAATTGTATCAAGAAATTCACACCCCACACTCATCGAAATCAGCAAAATTCTATATTGCATGATACAGGTAATTAACATTCAAATAGAAAAACCTCTTCCAGTAACTTGTGCCTTACCAAGTGCATACAAAGAAAGAGTTTCACAAAAATGGGACCAGGTCAGGCCTATGGGTTATGGATAAAAGGAACATATCTATGGTACCTACGAGGGGTACAGATGACCAAGTGCCTCAAAGTAAACATGACTACTTAGCATTGGACCGCTGCCCTGCCTTTAAGTCGTGCACCATTGCATCTGTATCTGGAGCAGAACAACCAACCACACCAAACATCAACTAATAAATGCAGTTCTCAGTCGTTCACAATTGCTCGAGGAATGGTCCACCTTATCAGTACCTGCTTGTGATTTACATATTGTCCAGAATGGGCATGGACCAGACGCCAGTCCCACCACCACAAACATATGGTAAAGCGGGGCCAAGCTGCATTTTTAATCCATGGTTTTAGATTATTTTAGATAATTTCCCTTAAAAGCTTGGGCTTTTGATAGAGTATGTTAGTCCTTTACATGTAATGTGTTTATAGTGGTTGGAATAACCTCATGTGTCTACTGGCTCAATAATATTCTTTTTATTTTTAAGCTTTACTGTGCCACATTGTTGATTGGTTGTAGGCTTTAGATTCCTAGGAGTAGGAGAAGAGTAGTATGCTACAGCTACATTCAATAACAATATTGCTAATATTGAAGGTTGCCAATTGTTTGACCATATTATTTTAAATACTCATATATTAATTCTATAGGGGTCTAAATATGCATAAAGGATAAATAAAATAATGAGAGCCTTCTTTGTGGGTTTTCTGTTCATGAGTAGAAAGAGGCACTGTTTTGCAAGTGTACATGTGTTTTGTTTTAGTCGTAAAACCATGTAGGGAAGTTATTGATGGCATCTAATGTTAATCATTTACAATAGGGCAATATGAATTGGTTCCTAGATATTTTGGAGTTAGGCCCACGACATATTGGTGCCCAGTTGTAAACGTGTCACTTGCTCAGTGAAGTGGTATTTCTTCCACTAAACACAAAGACTTCTGCTCATATGGGTCTCCCCTAAATGTATTGAGGGGATAATTAACACAATTATGCCTCACACAATGTGTCAGGTTACTTCTGTTCAAAATGACCACAGATTATCTTTACCATCTGTTGACCATTAAAAACCACTCTATCATATCTATTTAAAATATTTTCATAAAACACATACTTGAAGATAAATTCCCAATGATTCCCAATATACAAACAAGAATGAAACATATACGTGCAGAACAAAACAATGTGCAAAGCTTGCTTAACATACGCAAAAAAGTGCAATATAATTGCTTTTGTGTTAGTATTTAAAGTGCCAATTATGCAACACTGTTCATACAAGACAAACTAATCTGTCTTTACCACTTCATAATGTGGAGACATTTTTACCACTAAATACCAATCATTTAGATTGCTCACATTTGCTATGCAGAAGGAAAAACCCTCCTATGGAATTTTTTCACTGTATTCCCAACCCAATTTGGCCAGTCAAATTACAGTGTTATATTGTTACATCTTCTCACATGTTCAATATTTAGATTCCTATCCCGCTCTACAAGGATGTTATTCTTAAGAAACTTGTCAACACAATGTGTTTCGGTTTATCTCTCAAGATATGTCCATCCCTTGACGTTCTCTT
The DNA here is from genome assembly GCF_040938575.1 of Ambystoma mexicanum. Lineage (NCBI taxonomy): Eukaryota > Metazoa > Chordata > Amphibia > Caudata > Ambystomatidae > Ambystoma > Ambystoma mexicanum. The sequence goes on from NC_090922.1 coordinate 351,789,501, forward strand.
CGGTAGTACCAGGCCTTCATCAGAACACAATCTGAAGTTTTGCGGAGAAATCAATCATTATGGCTACCCCTAACATAGTACTCAAAATCTGTAAAAATAAAATAAAAACAAATCAACAGTCTTATTGGTGAAACACTTATTTTTACTTGCTGTCATTATGCTACAGTCTTTCGTATCTACTCACATCAATATTAATTATCAACCAGGGAATACAACATTCATCAGGGTCCGCCTTGACTTCGTCCCATTCTTCATTATTAGCTGAAATAAATCAGACTGTACATACGTCAGTTCAATACATATGAGCCCATGAACTCACTATATTGCTTAACTCATGTTCAGCACTCACCGCCAATTACCAAGCGGATCTTGTCCATGTGCTGCTTCTCACACAAGTCCCTGAAGGATACCGCCGCCATGTGATCATGGCTGTTGGAGCGACCCCGGCATGGGTACGCCCAGAGCCGGGGCTGCCGTGTGCTGGGTGCCCCCAGCCACGTGGGTTACTCCGATCACCCGGAGCGCGTGGGGTGATCCCCACTCTGTTGTCCGTGGCATGATCACCGCACCGATGTGCGATGTCCCCGACATCCACATGGGGCCTGCCCGGTGGTCCAGGGCAGGCCCCCAACATTGGCGACCAAAGCTGGAGCCCGCGTGTGCATGGCGGCCCCGGCCGCTATTGAGGAGGTGGCTCTGCGGGTGGCCCAGGGCCCCGTGCTCATGGACACGGGTCGCTTGGTGCCCGCATGGGAGCCATGCTGTGTGGGGTCGGAGCGGCCGCGTCGCCCAGGGGGTGTGGTTGGTCCCAGCACCGGGAAGATTGAAGCGGCATCGGCCACGTGTGCTGCTGCGCCCCCCTCCCACACCATGGAGGCGATCTCTGCTGCAACGTTGAGGGAGGCGGCATCCACTGCGCCGTGGAGGGAGGTGCGTGGCTGTAGCGGCCTCTGCCGCGCTCGAAGGGGGCGCGGCCATAGTGCTGGGAGCCCAGAGAGAGCCCGCTCTGAGGAGCGAGCGGTGGAGTTAGCTGCAAATGGGGGCAGCCGAACAGCTGAGGCGGCCCGAACTACGAGCGGTGTCGGCCGCAGCACTGAGGTGGTGCTGGGGCCGTCAAGCAGCTGAGGCGACCCCCATGGAAGGTGGATCTGCACCCCTCCCCCCAGAGGAGAAGGAACATGCTGGTGGCTGCGCTGCAATGAGGAGGTGCTGCCCTCCCCCACCAACAAGCAGCGGAATTGAAGAGCGGCAATGTTTGCCAAAAAAGTAGAAAAAAGTTAGGTGGGCACAACTCCAACTGGGCCCGCAAATGAAAAGAAATGAAGGCGAGCTGCCCCCCCCTTCCCCTGGGGGAGAAGAAACAGGTTGGTGGCTGCATTGCAATGAGGAGGCATTCCCCCCGCCCCCACCGAGCCGCAACAAAATGCCCAGCGACCCCCAGCGGAAACAAAGGGGAGCGGCCCCTCCCCTCCCACCACAGCGGCTATGCACGCAGCATCTGCCGCAGGGTAACGAACAGCCCCCCCCTCCCAGGAAAATCGCTCCGGTTCGGAGCATTCTAAAAGGAAAAGTGAAGCCGAACAAAGGCCTGCAGCGGGCGCAACAAGAACAAAGGAGGAGGCGTGGCCTAAGACAAATGGCCGGTGGCGTTAAAAAAAAAGGAGAGATCAGTGAGGCCTGCGGCGGTCCGGAATGAGAGGCAGCCACACTGGCCATTGTTCCCAGCCTACCAGCATCTATCAGGTGAGCTGGGGGTGTTCCAGGCAGCCACACAGGCCATCCTCCCCAGCCCACCGGCATCCATCAGGAGGAACTAGCATGAAGGGTCCCAAGACCAACATGTGCATAGGGCCGCACTTCCCACCCAGAGCAGGCTGCATTCATCGCCCAGGCACAGGGTAGCGGCTCCCCAAAGGAGTGCTTGTGCGCCCTCAATTGAAGACCAGCTAATGTGGCCCCATCGAGTGACTGCAGGGATAAGCGCAGGCTCCGGCCAGGAGCAACATCCTGCACATACCTAGGGGAGGAAAGGCGCAGGCTGCCCCCCCGTCTTCCATCACCAGGCAGGCCCATACAAGGTACCACTACCCCAGGGCCAGGAAACAGTGTTTTCTCAAGGGGACCCAACGAAAAGGGGAGGACAAAGGGAGGGGCCCATCATCCTGCCGTCAGGCCAGCACTGTGCCATAGGTACGTCTCCCCCACCATCGATGGACTCGGCCGACGTGGCCCCTGGGCCCCCCCCAGGTGCGGCTTTGCCAGCCCCTTTTTGACTCTGGTGAACATTGGTGAGGACACAAACTGGCTTCCTGCAACTCCACGAGTGCGGAAGATGGACATCATCATCACATCCCCATGAAGACTATGAGCCTGCAGACACGGATGTGCTTAAAATGGCCCAGTTGGTGGGCAATGTAATGTGGTGCACCCCTGTATATATGGAATGCTTTATGTGGCACCAGTAGCTCTCATTGGTGCCCTTTGGGGACAGTGGAACTACTCACCCAGGTGAATAAAGGGTGCGAACATTAGTAGAGTGGTGGTATTAATAGTAGCGTGTAGTTGTGTTGTGGTTTGGGAGGAGTTTTGTTTTGTTGTTATGAAAAAGGAAGAGTGTTGCATGGCATCCCTCCTGGGAGAACGGTAGCTCCCAGGATGTTGTAATGGGTCACGCGGCAGTAGCCACGTGACCAACTTAATAAAAGATACGAGCTGTTTCTGGCTCATCAGTCAGACCAACAAAAGCTGTGGTGTGGTTATTGTCCGGGACCACGCTGGTGCAACACCGCGTGCTGTGGGCCCAATGACGGGGCCCAGCACGAGGACGGTGCTCAAGCTGGGCAACACCATCCCTGAAGGATACTGCCGCCATGTGATCATGGCTGTTGGTGCGACCCCGGCCTGGGTGCCCCAGAGTCGGGGCCGCTGGGAGCCCCCAGCCACGTGGGTTACTCCGGTGACCCGGAGCATGTGGGTTGACCCCCACTCTGTCGTCTGCAGCGAGATCGCTGCACCGATGGTCCGTGTCGGGTGTGCCCGACATCCACATGGGGCCCCCAACAGCAAGGTCTGACTTCAGAAATATCTTTCTTCTGATGCGTGTTCGCTTCACGCGGTGCCCAAGTCCTGCTGTATAACTTTTCGATTGTTCAGTAGTGTCCAGACACAACATTAAGTGCCTGATTAGACGTTGGGTGGCATTACCACTTTTAATAAGCTCACACGTATGTACTGTTGCAGTGTGCGTAACCTAAACACCAGGCCGAAAGGTTTGCATGATTCCAAGTCTTGCAGATCTTTCTGTTATTCTTCTGCATAAGGTCCGGCCTTTACCACTTTTGGCAATTACCGCATGCGGTAATGCTTTCGTGCAGAGGGAAATACAGCATGTGGTAAATACTGTGTGTGTTAAGCAAATCGGTCTGTTAGTCCCCATCATGTTGGAGTCCCACAGGGCTCCATGGGGTCGGGTTTTCAATGTATACTGTCAATGCTTGTCATTTACTTTTTCTGAAATATTTTGTCACTTGCTGGTCTGGTCAGTTGCACTATCAGAGAAGTAAATATTGGTGTCGACCCTTAAGTAGGACTTTGAAGATACCGATGATATGCAGGCTGTGGTGCAGGGGTGCTTTGAAATCCTTCCCATTAAGCACGATCTAGGGGGTGCTGAAAATGGTAGGTGCCGATGGTTATACGAGTTACTGTATTTTGCTGTACAATTCTTTACATTACAGCATGTGCCGCACTATGTTTGCACAAACAACTGTATTTTACTATAAAATGTGTTTCACTGCATCTTTCTTCTAGAATCCCTCAGGTTCCTCCCAAACAGCACCATGCATTGGAAGTGTGCCAAGACAGACACGCTCTGGGCTGGCCCATGGTGTGCCACGTTACCACTGCAGGGATTCCGCTAAAGGTACAGTAGCGTTGGTGTGTACTTCAAACCAGTTTATCTGAGGCAAAAAACAGTGGTGAAAGTTGATTACAGACACTGGACCTCATTACGAGTCTGTTGGTCCGGTAACAACGGTGCTGGTAAGCCTACTGGCACGGTTGTTACCGGACTGGCACACTCCGAGTCTGCGAGCGGCTGCTGTCCTGCCTGCCAGGGATGACTTGGCAGGCGGGAAGGCACCCGCTCGCAGACTTTCATGGTAGCACCGGCACCGTTACTAACGCTGCCGGTGCTACCGTCATCCCCATTCCCATTGAGTCCTATAGAACTCAAATGGGAATGGGATAAAAATGTTTCCGGCGCCTGAATTCCAGTAAGACTGTGGTCGTAATCCCCTGGTGTTGCCGTGAAGCCAGGTGCCGGAAAAAATCACGAGTCTGGCGGTGTTACCAGAACAGCTACCGCCGGACTGGTAATGAGGCCAACTGTATGTGATGTTGTAGGATGTTGGAAATTGGTATGTAAAAGGTGGTGTAAAGAGAGAATTGCTAGACTATATAATGAGAAAAATCTCGATTTGATCAACTGTATGGTGAGTCTGAAATTATGCTTATAGTGTAGGAGAGTGCCGAAATAATGTGCACTGATCAAGAGTGACCGCCAACAGAGGAAAACTTCCTGTATCTAGAGAGGTTAATGACATTGACACAATTGGTAATGGGCAAAGAGTTAGTGATTTTGTCAAAAGGGGATTTAGTAGTGACTGGATAAATGGTCACTCAACACTGGTCATACAATCTACAGTATGGCTATTTGAGCTATACAGTTTCTCTGAAATGTCTCCTTGCACTGCACATGAACATTGGCCTTACCTTGGTATCTTTCTGAACATTGGCATGGACCAAAGCCCTCCCTTCGCCGCCTCAGTTGCTTGCATATCTGGACATGACACATAGAGCGTCTGATGGCGTTTCAATGAATGTTAAGAATTCTTAGATGTCATGTGTGCACAATAACGGGCTGTCTAGATATTATGGTGGTGAAGAACATGCAGGGTGGGGGCGGGGTCTGTAGCTACTGTACAGTTGTGTGCAGTCAAGAAGCATCACGGGGGAGATGTTGACTGTAACCCAGACCCCACCTTCCAGCACATCTTATCCCCACCCTCTTCGATAGACTACAGCTCTACCTTGGCCAACCATGGTATCCCCCCTTAATCACCACATTGAGGTCCTCCACCATCATGCCTCTTTTGGTGCCCTTGCACCTCAAAGCCCCTCCCCTCCTCCAGCCCTGATGCATTACCCAATAGAAGAGTGTTGGTCCTGTGTTGCTGGACTTCCTATAGAAAGCATTTCGGCAAGTGATTATTGATGAGTGCAACCACTGCCCAGGTAATATAGTGCAGATAAATTTAAAAAATTTGGTGACCTTTTACCAATATTAGCAGTGGTGCAAGTGGGTCAAAAAGTCTGGCCTTTACTTTTGATGACGCCTAACCTCACCTTTTTACATGCAAGATTGCAGGGTGATAATTTACAGCTGTGTAACAAACAAATCAACACATTCTTGAATACAGAAAGGTAAAATACCTACCCCTCACTATTCCCAAAGGCCCACACCCCAGCCCTCCCCCTGGAATCCCATCAGATCCCTCTATCCATCATCCACAGTGTGTCCCCTTTGACCCTCACACTATTATTTACCACCTTGCAAGTCCTTCCTTCCATGAGATCTAACCCCTCTACTCCACCTGTCCTACTATCATTATCTCCAATGCTCATACTATCAACCTCACATCTACCCTCTTCAATCTGAGTCCTGCCTTTATTCACCCTGCTCCTCCGGGTGAGAGGATGATTTTTAAGGAAACGTATTGGCTGAGAGCTATAGCTAATTTTTTAAATAATTTAAGCCAGTTGCATACTGACCAGCACCAAGAGAAGATAGCCCCAAACCACCCAAAGAAAATCCTTGTAAGTTTACAAGGATCGAAAAATCATCATTGGCTGCCTCCAGTAACTGGCTCCATGAACCAGATGAAAGATTGCACTGATATTATCAGAAGATTGCCTCTAGGGAGCCCATCTGTTCCGGGTCTACAAGTGGAGGCTTTGCACTCTCAATGCAAGAGTGCCGTTTAAGATCTTAACATCAGGTGTTAACACGGTAAAAGGCCTTTGTGATGAACAATAGTGTAAATCATTGTCTGGTTTGTGAATGATTGATATTGTGGGCTTGCTTATGCTTAACCCAACCATCCCAGAAACAAACAGGGAGTTAAACACCCTGCTAATGTGTGTAACAGGGAACACAGAAATGTTCTATAAAAGGTAAAGGAGAATCCACCAGGCCCTGGAGAGGTTTCAATTTCCTAATTAACTTCAAAATGTTCTCAGTTTTAATTGGGTTCTTGGGATATACCCCATCTGCCTGAGATATTTGTGGCAGGGAGATCTTTTTGAAGTAGGACTTTTGTGCGGCTTCAGGAATTGCCTCTTCAATGTATAGAACTACTTAAAGATATCTAATTGACCGTGATCATCATATTGGATTGAGCAATAAGAATCACCAATTGCATGTATGGTAGACCCTTCTCACATAGCTTTTAGCTTATATGTTAAAAGTCTATGTGGCCTGTCCCCATGTTCATAGTTGCTCTGCCATGTTTTAAGTAATGTGAACTCGGTCATCCTGCTCGAGAGTACATTCAGTTGCCCCCTAGTGGTGGAAAGCAATCTCCATATCTTCCTACATGCCTGTGTCTTATGATGACTCCTCAATTGCTTCAGTTTATTCTCTAAGTGTTCTTGTTTGTGCTTATGCAATCTCTTCAAATTAGAGGCTAGAGATGTGAGAAATTACATCTTTAGGTGATTGGTATAATGCATTGCTTGAGGATCCCTCCTGATCATTGTTATGCAAGAAGTACTTGCTTCTTTGTTGAATCTCAGAAATACAAACAGAATCACGTTATATGTAAGACACCAATTTCCATAGTCTAGGTCTTTGCTCTTTAGGTGGCTAGGATTACATGGGTGTGCCCATACATGCCAATTTTTCCTATATCTACTCTCTCCGCTAGCGGGACATTCTTTTTTGGAGAAGTCACCAGTCTATGTACGCATGGGTATTCTGAACATGTGAATGGAAGCACTAATCATGATCCTAGTCCAGTCATCCAGAACTTAATTCCTTCTGTCTGGAAGTGATGCCACAGAAATCCTGGAGGTACATGATATTATATAGCTCGGCTTCTGTAAATACATTGAAATCACTGCTTCGAAAATGGCCCCCCTCAGCAAACCCACCTCTATGTGTTAGAATATCAGGTATAAAGGGGAGTTGTACAGTGTTAGGGGTATGTACTAAGGTAATTGTGATCTTTTGAAATTCACACTATCAATCCACACCTCAAAAAACCTCACTGGATGCCTCTGTTCGTACTAACTATCGTCCCATTTCACTTCTCCCATTTCTTATGAAACTGTTGGAATCTTTAGTCTCCCCACTACCTTCTTATTTTCTTGAGTCCTCTCTTCTATTTGACTCCTTGTAGTCAGGCTTTCGTCCAGGACGTGGAACAGAGGGTGTCCTGGTGTCAGTTGTTGACAATCTTACCATGCTGCTCGACCAGGGTGGAGTGGGTGCACTGATATTGCTTGACTTGTCAGCAGCCTTCGTCAATGTCGACCATTCCATCCTTGTGTCCCACATGGCGGCGGCAGGCCTCTGTGGCCCAATCCTGTTGTGTTTCTCATCCTTTCTGTCTGATACAGGCCAGATTTTGGTCTGTTTAGATCTTGACCAGTCTGAGGTGTCCTCCCGGCTATATGAGTGCCTATTGGCCGTGAGGGGCTGGAAGAACAGCAATTTGCTGAAACCTAACGGGGACAACACTGAGATCCTTGTGGTGGGTTCTTCCCATGACTCTGCATCTTGGTCTTCCTCCATTTGCCTCACTGCTTATGGTGTCTTTGCTACCCCAGTGATGGTGGTTAAGAATCTTTGGGTTTACCTCTCTGTCTCACTCTCTCTGTCTGCTCAGGTGAATGCTGTATGCAAATCTGGGCACTTTTTATTCTGTGTACTACGTGGAGTACTACCGTCCCTACCCACCCATCTTCGACCTTCGGGTTATGCCCTCTATTGTTACTAGTCGAATTGACTATTGTATTGCCTTGTATCTGGCGCAGCCTCTTGGTATAAATAATTGGCTACAACGCCTTCAAAATCTGGCAGCTAGGGGAGCCACCTCTACCACTTATGTGTCACATATTAGTCCTGTGTTCCGTTCCCTTCACTGGCTACCAGTAGCAAAAAGGATCCAATTTAAGTCTTTGCGTTTGGTGCACAAAGCATTTTAGATGCCCCAGGGCTTGACGCACTTTACAAATAAACAAATACAAATACTATCAGGGTTTGGCATATCTTCAGGATAGGTTTTAGCTCTATGAGCCTGGTCGAGCCCTTCAGTCCGCAACTACACACTTAGTGGCTATCCCCAAATTCCACGGTTTGAGAACTGGGGATCGCGCCTTCTCAGTTTCTGCAGCTAAACTATGGAATAAGCTACCCGCTGCTCTCAGGCACATTGAGAACCACTTATATTTTGCCATCTTTTAAAAACCCGACTTTTTTAGGTTTTTGCAAGCCTTTTGCTGATTGTGTCCTCCGTGCCATGATGCCCTTGGGTGGCTGATCGCGATACAAATTCTGATAACATAACATACCACCTTAACCAAGATATACCTTCCCAAAGGATTGGTTTTGTGGTCATACACACAAAAAGGAACATTACTGCTAAATAATATGGATGTCCTATCTTTTTTACCAGAACTGGTTGCATGCAACTGCAGGGAAAAGGATCTTCTCCAACTCCTCCTCTGGTATGCCCCCTCAGAAGGTGGGTCCCCTGTAGTCAGACGATCTTACCAAATGAATCCTTTGGAGGCTATACCACTTTTGCCCCTTTAGAAGGGGAGTTATTCCCCTTCACATCAAGCATGTTGATGCTAACCATCTGGTACCTTGAGGAGATGCTGTCTTGGTCAACTCTCCATACTCAATTTTGCCATCATATGTACAAAACATAAATTGTATCAGAAAATTCAGACCCCACACACATAGAAATCAGCAAAATTCTATATTGCATGATACAGGTTCTTAACATTCAAATAGAAAAACCTCTTCCAGTAACGTGTGCCTTACCAAGTTCATACAAAGAAAGAGTTTCACATAAATGGGACCAGGTGAGGCCTATGGGTGATGGATAAAAGCAACATATCTATGGTACCTAGGAGGGATACAGATGATCAAATGCCTCAAAGTACACATGACTAGTTAGCATTGGACCTCTGCCCTGCCTTTAAGTCGTGCACCATTGCATCTGTATCTGGAGCAGAACAGCCAACCACACCACGCATCCACTAATATATGCAGTTCCTTGTCTTTCACAATTGCTAGAGGAATGGTCCACCTTATCAGTACCTGCTTGTGATTTACAGATTGTCCAGAATGGGCATGGACCATCCGCCAGTCCCACCACCCCATACCTAATTTAAAGGGGGCCCAAGCTGCATTTTGAATCCATGGCTCTAGATTATTTTAGGTAATTTCCCTTAAAAGCTTGGGCTTTTGATAGAGTGTGGTAGTTCTTTACATGTAATGTGTTACAGTGATTGGAATCACCTCATGTGTCTACTGGCTCAATAATATTTGATTATTTTTAAGCTTTACTATGCCACATTGTTGATTGGTTGTAGGCTTTAGATTCCCAGGAGTAGGAGAAGAGTAGTATGCTACAGCTACATTCAATAACAGCATTGCTAATATGGAAGGTTGCCTATTGTTTAACCACATTATTTTAAATACTCAGATATTAATTCTATAGGGGTCTAAATATGCATAAAGGATAAATAAAATAATTAGAGCCTTCTTTGTGGGTTTTCTGTTCATGAGTAGAAAGAGGCACTGTTTTGCAAGTGTAAATGTGTTTTGTTTTAGTGATAAAACCATGTAGGGAAGTTATTAATGTTAATAATTTACAAAAGGGCAATACGAATTGGTTCCTAGATATTCTGGAGTTAGGCCCACGACATATTGGGGCCCAGTTGTAAACTTGTCACTTGCTCAGTGAAGTGGTGCACTAAACACAAATAACACTTCTCATATGGGTGTCCCCTAAATGTATTTGTTTCCGGGGAGACGAGCCCAAAGAGGGGATACTTAACAAAATGATGCCTCCCACATGTGGCAGGCTACTCCTCCCTCGTGATGTCCATTGACTAGGCCTGAGGCATAGTTAGTGTTCAAAAGGACCACAGATTATCTTTATCATCTGTTGACCATTAAACACCACTTTTTATTAATATTTTTACAAAAAATTATTTTAATAAAACACATACTTGAAGAACAATTCCCAATGTTTCCCAATATACAAACAATAATTAAACGTATACGTACAGAACAAAACAATGTGCAAAAATTGCTTAACATACGCAAAAAGTGCAGTATAATTGCTTTCGGGTTAGTATTTAAAGTGCCAATTATGCAGCACTCAAGACAAACTGGCCTGTCCTTACCACTTCATAATGACGAGACATTTTTAACACTAAATACTAACCATTTACATGGTTCACATGTAAAACCCGTCCTACGCATTTTGTTACTATATTCACAACCCAATTTGGACAGTCAAATTACAGTTTTATATTGTTACTTTCTCTCATGGGTTCAATGTTTAGATTCCTATCCCGCTCTACAAGGATTTTATTTTTAATAAACTTGTCGACATAATGTATTTCGGTTTATCTCACAAGATATGTCCATCCCTTGACGTGCTCTTTGGTTGCACCAGTCCTTAGTCAGAACACAATCTGAGGTTTTGCACAGAAATCAATCGTATGGCCCTAACATAGCATTTCAAATCTGTACAAACTAAATAAAACTAAATCAACAGTCTTATTGGTGAAACACTTATTTTTACTTTCTTTCATTATACTACAGCCTCATGTCTCTACTAACCTCAATATTAATTATCATCCGGGGAACACAGCATTTATTAGGGTCCGCCTTGAATTCGTCCCATTCTTCATTATTAGCTGAAATAAATCAGACAGTACATACGTCAGTTCAATACATATGAGCCCATGAACTCACTATATTGCTTTGCTTATGTTCAGCACTCACTATATCATATTAGTGATACCTTACGCCTCATCCCTGTCGTGGTGCTTTTCACCTCGTTTCTTTTGTATTGTCTCTCAGACCTGTTCAAAAAGTGTATATTCTCAACTTCACTCCTGTCTGCAGTGCAAGTTTGATATACTTATGCGCCTTTTCTAATAAAACTAATCAAAGTGAGCATAGTAAACACTCAAAATATGATTCAGTATCTTCTTAGTTAGCACAGCCTTTTTATTGGACCAAACTCTTAACCACCCTAATTCCTCCTCTAGAAACGGCATGTCGAAGTCTGCGTAGTTAGGTGCAGCAAGGGGTACGCCTAAAAATAAATCCTCCCTTTATAAAGGAGAACTATTACAAAATCTCCAATTTCCAGCATCATATATTCCAATCGCTTTTGGATTAGCCCTATATATTCTTAATTTGACTGTGATTGGTTGTGCCTTAGTTATGTGAGTCCAGATCGAGGGCTGTAAAATTGTGCTGTCGCCTTTCGTTTACCTTCTGAATAAAACATTTTGAATATAAAAGCTTTAGAAAATTGTGCTATATCCCCTATTGCTCTACCCCCTATAGCCTGCACTGCCCTGGATGCTTGTTTCTCTATATGAGGGTTCCCAGTAGTTCTAAGGGTGTTATGCACAAATAGTCATAGAAATACACTACATTCATGAGCTTTTTATTAGACCAGAATGGCAGGGGTTTGCTATTTTTAGTACTATGTCCAAGGCTGCACGCCATCCCTGTCGATGTAGTGACATTGACACTCAAATCAAGTCCATGCATAAACTTTGAATTTGTATTGATAAGTCGATGTAGTGAGCAGTGAGTTTTAGACTCCCCGCTCAATACAGTATCATCTGCATTTGCCAATACTGGAATATGTCCATGCCCTTAATATGGCTCATCCATTTAACAGCTGTCAATCTGTTTGGCCATTAATATACAGTGAAAAGAGTAACGGGACTAATACACAACCATGCCTGACCCCAGTATCAATGGAGCATAATTGCCATGAGTACCAGATTGAATACATGCTTCATTGTCCCTATGAATACAGGTCAGTATATGTGTTGGGTCTACTGGACATTTCATGTCCCTAAGACACAGTCACATCTTGTTCCTTTTGACCTAATCAAAGGCGGTGCTCAGGTTCATGAATGCAAGATGATCCTTTTCTCTTTTCATATTTATTGCATTGGACACTATCAGATATACGTTTAGAGCCCGATTAATGGAAAAGTGTGCATTTATCCTGCAAAGGCTGCACACCGAGAACAACACTGTGCAGGTCTGTGTGCAGAATTAATTCTGCGTGCTCTGCATATTCATGGAATCGTTCGTGCAAAATAACCATATACGCAAGTCACAGCTGGAACGCATCTGACACGCCGCCACGCAAAGCAAAAACAGTCAGAACAGCTACCTTTGCGTGCTCCCCCAGGTGCAAATACATGCATCGTTTCAGCCAGACCATGAGGTTCCCCGCAAGCAGGCCTGCTTCTGGGGGACCCTGTGCGGGTTCCCCTGTAACTGTGACCGGTACCCCAACAACTTGCGTACAGTTTATCATAACTCAGAGACAACTTGGAAAATCTGCATGCAAACCACCGTAAACCATTCCACAACCCCTCTACACTGCACACACGCACCTCTAAGTCAGATTGGAACCACAGCTGGGTACACGCACCCCTATATCCAACACCCAATCTCACCTCTATGCAGTGAATCGTATGCGCAAGTGTCTGTACGCCCACCTGTGGGTGGTGGATAGTATGAAGGCTTTGCGTGGCCATTTCCCTGCAGAGAGGTTGCACGCTCGAATCCAAAAATACGTATCATTCCACACAATAGTGGGTGTGCGATAGACTACCTGCGGGCCGTCCCTCGTAATGCCCACATTTTGCCTTGTTATTCCTCATTTTCAGAGTTCCACCCCCTTCCCTACCCTCTGCTCAAACCATGCCCACGCTCTGCGTGGTGTCTCGCGCAAAGGCACTGAGCCTCTCGCAGACGTGCCAAGCCTTTGCAAAGTACGAAAAAGTGTTACACAGTCAATTCCATGAATCGACGTACAGGGTTTTGCACGCAGTTCAGGACGCAAAGTCCCAATTTTCCACGCAGATAATTCCATGAATCAGGCCCTTAAGGTCTACTCACCTCTTCCCCTCAACCCAATCTGGCAAACATGCCCAAACTGCTTGAACAAAAATGTTAAATTGGGGGTCGAGCAGAGATATTGTTCTTCTCTCTTTGCCCTTCATGTAAATCACATAAATAATGGCCATTTTTACCTTTCTGTGAAGAAGCTTTGCATTGACTCACTCCTGGTGTGCTTTTAAACTATTAATGGTGTGCTCGAAAGGAAGCTCCTTGGACCCTCCACAGCACTGCGAGCAGTCGGCTCTTGCTGGTAGGGAGGCGGATTTACACTCACTCACGTGACAGTATCACGTGTCTTACCTGGATACTTCAAATTGCAGCCAGAGCCGCCCGAGTGGGCCGTTTTTACCTTTCTGTGAAGAAGCTTTGCATTGACTCATTCCTGGTGTGCTTTTAAACTATTATTGGTGCGCTCGAAAGGAAGCTCCTTGGACCCTCCACAGCACTGCTAGCAGTCGACTCTTGCTGGTAGGGAGGCAGAGTTACACTCACTCACGTGACAGTATCACGTGTCTTACCTGGATACTTCAAATTGCAGCCAGCGCCACCCTTGTGGCGTAAACCCTGGTGGCAGAAGGGCTGGTGCTGTTTGGCTGTTTGCTGTACTCTGTGCGAGGAGCAGGTCACTTGGCTTTTCAAGCGTACTGCAGTGGGAGACTGTTGAGGCAAGTCCTCTTTGATCCCATAGTACTTTTTTTCATTCGTAACTTTGGTGTTTTAAACAGCACACATATTAGGGAAATAATCAAAGTTTTTTTTGTGTGTAGTACCTACAACTCTGGTTGAAGTTGTTTTTACTGTTTCTTCATTCATACACACTTTCTGAATCGGGGACTGCAGGGTGAGGCTGTTGTCTTTACCCTTGGACCCGATTTCTGTCCAGTAATTTCCTTACCGATTGATCCCAATGAGATCAGGACTACGAAGTGGAGTTGGCTTACGTACACCTTTACAAGAGCTTATGATGTTACCCTGTGGAGTTAGTGGTACACAGCTGGGGGATGTTTTAATACCTGCAAAGAAAATGCAAAGTATACATACTATGGCAAATATCCCACTACCACCAGAAACAGGGATAACATTTACCACTGATTATGAGATTCAGGTATGTGAAGTCCAGAAAACAGCTGCAAAACGGTCCTTATGCCTAGTAAACCAGCCTGTGTACTTGAATCAATAGGGCCTTTCCGTAAAGGGACCGGCAACAGAACAAAGGTCGTAGAGTCAATGTTGGAAAGTTTCCCTATTTCAACTATTACACCCCAAGGGTATCAGAAGTGGTGTAAAGCAGTAATTTCAAATGTCTCAGCCCCTTGGGCATCTAATTCAATGCAACTCATAAAGCCCATCTCAGGTCAAAGAGTTATGGACCACTATTTTCTTAAAACAGTGACCACAAGCACTGAGATTAAATCCTTACCAGTCCTAAAGGGAACAGCCATGTTGGACCATTCAGTGATGGCTACGCAGCCCAATTTTGGGTGTCTTAGAGATCTGACAGACATTAGCATCATTGAATTGGCTGATCAAGCAGAAGACGACATGGAGGCCCTGAATATGGAACATTCTAATCCACAGTCTCAGAGGCCTCTTAATGCCGCTACTTTTGATTCACCAACTCCCTTGGTGGATGTCATAAATGAGGAATCACCTGGTCACAACCAAGAAGACTGTCAAATTCCTTTACCAATGAGGGAGGACCTGGGAGTCCACGAAGGCTCCTCAGAGTTACACCATACATTGAAGGAGGTGGATGAACGTATTCGCCTATCTCACCCTACTGTATCGGCTCTGAATATGGTGTTAAGTTGTTTTGTGGCCCTATATGACAACATATGGGCTGAACTGAAATCCACCAACAATATATTGACTAATGTTACTTCAAAACTTGAGGAATTAGAGTTAGAGATTCGGTTTGCTAATGTGCCCATTAGAGATGAGGATCAAATTAGATCTATATCACAGCCTAAGGCAATTTCTGATAAAGCCTTGGGGTCTGTCATTGAAATCTCTGACGATCTGGGTTCTAACGATCAGCCAACCCACATGGGAGCGAGGTCATCATCTAGTGGAATGGACCCTTTAACTAATTTGCCAGGGCAGGGAACTACTGGGACTGTGGTGGACATAACTGAGATTTCTAATGATGAATTCCCAGTAGAGGTGGTGGTTAATATACTCATGGAGGGTGAAGGGACCCCAGCCAAAGGGCAAGAGAACCCACCAGTTTCTAAAAATAAAACTATTACTATGATGAAAGGTAAAGCTTTGAAGCGGAGGGCGGGGGCCAAAAAAAACAGATTGTTATCCTTAAGAAAGGCCCACCGGACTCTGTTTCAAGCTAGACTAGCCCCCGTTCCGGAACAAGTAATTCCAGTACTCGAACCAGTGTTGGTAGCTCAGAACATATCTGAGAATATGTCAACTATACCAGGTAGGGTGGTCGGGGTCTCGGCCCTCTGGAATCCTATCATAGAGTCACTGGTAAAGTGTACGGACATTACAGGGGTAGGGTGAGCTACCAATATGAATCAGGGTGTGAGACTGAATGATTCTCCCATGTCCCCATTCCCATATTTAACTGGGTCTTGGGGTGAGCAGGGAGGAGGTCCTAGCAGATTTAATTCATTAAATCCATTCAATTCATTTTCTAGTCAATTTCTGTCTATCTGGGGTTCATCAAAGGGGGCAACTACCTCTTTTATGCTGGGGAATAAAGTGGATGGGAAAATGGTAAATGCAAGCTCGATAGTAAAGCCCCATGTAGTCCCAAAAGAGGTGCCGGTGGAGAGTCGTGGTGTTACAAACGACCTTGCCAGACCCATGTTGGATACAGGGGATACCCCTATTACACATTCGCCCCTTCCATGTCCTAATCCTACTTTCCCTATAGACAAGGTGGTGGTAGGATCTGGAATGGGGGAATCAATATTCCTCAAAGAGGTGGCTGACCTTCCCCCGGAATCTAACTATCCTAGAGTGTCAGCCAGTATGAAGAATGTGTTGCAGTGCTTTCACTACCCCTCAAGTGTTACTGTTCTAGGGCCCACTGGTGCTCCTGTAGGGAATGTAGAGCCATGCTATGGTCCAGCGGGCGTCCCTCTAATAAAACATTCTTACTCTAATTTACTCAAAGGGAAACTAGTCACACAACAGAGGGTGAAGGGTGGGGGCCACGCAAAACATCAAGTTAAGATCCACTGCACTCTAGGTTCGGACTATCATATCTGTTTGAATCAGCCAAATATTCTAACCATTTTTGCATCTACCCAAGCCTGGCTTTGTTGTCATCGGCAGATATTGGGAGAGTTTCCTTCCCAGTTAGAGAAAATTTAAGTACAAGTATCATGTCTCTGTCCTCTCCGCTAGTAAGAGAAAAATCTTTACTCAAAAAGAAGAACTAGCAGAGATAGGTTTTGAAATCTCTCTAATTCCGGAATTAAAGAAGGGAATTGTTAAAAATGGGATGAGCCAATCTACTGCTAGTTTTCCCAAGGCTGCCGCCATTACCGAGGGGTTGGCCCAGGGTGGAGTGTCGAATGATATGGATTGGGCATCCATTATCTCTTCTCTATGGCAAAAATTGGTCCCATGAGCAGACTCCGCCTGTGGGAGAGAATTGGAATAGCATAATGCTATGTTTGAAATCTTGGAATACCCGAGGTAATATTCACCTATTCACAAATCCTGTATGTATGAAAACTCTGAGAAAGGTGAACTGTATTTGTCTGCAACAGACATGGCTAACCTCAGCACCCACTCTGGATGGCTATAGTATTTTTATCCAATCGGCTAGAGATGGGACGGGGGAGACCATCGGGGGGCCTTTTGACTGCCGTAGATATTTCCCTCGGCCTCAGTGGGGCGGCAATTGCGAACTTGCCCTTTGGTGTATTGGGGGTTGACTGTAGGTCAATAGACGGTTCGCATAATTTATTATTACTCAATATCTATTGGCATAAAGGTATTGAATTGGTTGGCCCATTTATAGATTGCCTTTGTCGGGTGCTGGACGAGTGGATGGAAAACCACCCAGATGGAGGGTTATAGTCATGGGAAATCTAAATGCAAATTGTGTATATTCTCACAGATTGGGGGAATTGGAAATGACTGGTGGGGTATTTCAGCGAAGGAAGTGGCTGGTCAGAATGGATAACTAATTTGGGAGGTAGGGGTCTTTTTCCACTGGTGGGGAACAGCACTGAATCAGGGAATGCTAGTAGTTGGCATACTTGGCACGGAGGAGATAGTTCCTCTCTGGTCGATTATATTTTTGTAGATTCCACCCTTATGAACTCAGCCTGTCATTTTAAATACTTAAAAATGATTGGAGCGACCACTGTGTTCTCACGGCACAATTTAATTGGGCTCTTAATATTAGAAAACGTGGGCAAAAAATTAATTTAGTGCCCAAGGTAGGGCGGAATGCTGTTAAGTGGACTGACCCTAAGATTCGTGCCTTGGACTCTGAAATACATCACGCATTGAGTCGTTCAACCTATGATTGGACGCTCCAAAATTTGAATTCAGTCGAGTTCCAGTCGTTTGTGGCTCAAATGACTGATAAAATGGCTTCGGGAATGAGACTAAACGGTTTTTGCCAAGTTAGGCATGCCCATTGTTATAATTCCGATGTAGCATCTGCAAAAAAGATGTTAAAAAGAGCAATAAAGCACTTTCAGAGTACTAATCAGGATGAGGCAGTGTGCAGAAAGTTCATAAGGAAGGTTAAGCAATCATACAAGAATTATTGTAAGTTTATTAAATCTGTAATGCTTCAGAACGACTCAGAAAAGATGCTTGGAACCCTAATCTCTGCAACTGCAAGTGCATTTTGGTATTTGGTCAATGGGCAGGACCCAAACTATACAAATTGCCAGTAAAACTCAATTTCAGAAAAAGATTGGATCGAATATTTGGAGAGCAGATTTGGGAAATCATTGATGGACCCACCATTGGTTTTGGACTTGACTAGAGAGGATAGTTGGAACCCAAAAATTGAGCTAGAAACCATCTCAAAACGAATGACCAGATGTAAGCCCTCTAGGACTCCAGGCCCAAATGGCCTAACAAATAATACATTTAAGGATGATCCTAATTTGTGGGCCCAGTTGTTGCGCCTGGAGTTCAGTGATATTTTGTCCTCAGGGATGACCCTTGTATCCTGGAACACAGCACATATTGTACCACTCTTCAAGTGCAGCAGCTGGACGGATCCGGTGAATTATCGTTAATTTCTTTAATTGGTGCAGATTGTAAGATCTTCTCATCTTTCCTGTTGTCACACTTGGAGGAGTGGGCTCTTAGGAGCCACCCGCTGGCCCAATTCCAGACAGGGTTCAGAAGGGGTCATTCGACCAATGTCAACGGCCTGGCCCTGAAGTGTGTACAAGAGGCGGCATGGTCAATTGCGGACGGTTGCACGTATATGGCTTCAATCGACCTGATTGGTGCGTTTGACCGGGGCGACCGGGGCCGGTTGTGGTTAAAACTGGCTGTTTGGGGCCTACCTGTAGGGCTTTTGAGATTAATCTGTGGGGTCTATGAGAACTGTGGTGTTCGGGTCCGTTTGAACCAAGAAGGAGATTTATCAAGGAGAATTAGATCCTATCAGGGGGTCAGACAGGCTTGCACTCTGGCACGGTGGCTGTTCAACCAATACTTTTCAGATGTAGCCATCTCACTTGCCAAAGAAGGACTGCTGGCCCCTAAAATCGGCAAGGACAAAATTAACTGGTTAGCATATGCTGATGATCTGTTGATCTTTGACAACACCAAGGTGGGGTTGCAACGGTCTTTAAGAAATTTTGAAGCTTATGCTAAAACCAACGGTCTACTAATTAATCCCTCCAAAACTCGAATTTGGTCCTTTAGAAAAGCAAGGGGTAAGTCAACAGGCTTTATAGGTAAGTTGGGGGAGACTCCTTTGAAATTGGTTGAGTCTCTGCGATATTTGGAGTTTAACATCTCAGCCTACCCTGTGAAAAGAGAAACAAAATATCGAGGCTGAGTACCCCAAAAGGAAATACACCAAACACAGGTTTCAAAGGAACATGCAAAGTACTTTTATTCTCTATCAAATACAATTACAAAACAGTGCAAAGTCAAATAGCTATCGGCCCTCAGTACAACACAACAAACTCTAGCGTGGTTCAGTGTGTTCAGTGAGAGACTGTACATTAGAATTCATTCGCTTTTTAAACATTTTGTGAGGTCTATGGCCAACCCCTCTTTGGGTTAATATTCTACTTTATACATCACCAATTGTTACGCTCACCTGGCTCCCACAGAGGCGTCGATCTGAACTGGACAGCTGCGGTCTCCACCAATGTGACGCGTAGGGCCAAGATGACGGACTGGACTGGCCCACCTAGCTTCGTTTGCTTGGCCTGTAGGAATATTCTTCTGCAAATGGAGAAATGGAATTAACCACCCGTGGAGTTGAGCGTAAATCCCCCACCACCGCTGTTCTCCCCACAGATCACCTTTGATGTCCCCTCTTATAGTCTCACCTGATGGTTTGAAAAGATGAGCTCTCCATCCTGCATTGAGTGCAGGGGCGTGTTGATAACCAGTTGCTTCACTGGCTCAAAGGAATTGGTGAGTTCCAGAACAATATTGACTCCGAAAAGTATGTAGTTTGTAAGAGTTCACATGTCTGACTTTCACTCTTGTCTGATTCCTTGCAGTTTGCAGCTTGACCCCAGCGAAGAGTTCCTCGTAGTAGCTGACGAAGTTCAGGTAAGGATTTGGCTTATCCTACACAGTTCAATAAAATAAGGCTAGAATGTAACCTGTTGCTTGCTCCCTTATTCAGGTGTGGAGAGAAAATATGAAGTTCGGGGAATAATGCCTCCGGCGGTAAAATTAGGTAAGTCTATTGTGGTGAGAAGAGTTCCCCTTGTTTGTCCCTTTGTCTCACCTTGTTGTCCTTTTGTTCCCCTTAGAGGTTGGGGTACGGCGAGGATGCAATGGAGACTGCGCCGACTCGTGAAGAGGAATAGTACCCCCGGCGGTAATCAGGTAAGTCTATGGGGGTAGTTACTATTGCCTCTGTTTATTCCCTTGGCTCACCTTTGCTGTTCTTGTGTTCCCCTTAGGTGCCAGAGTGCGGCGGGAGCCTGCAGAAGGATGCAGTGGATTGTGAGGATGCTGCGAAGGCCGGTGAGTTCAGCGCGGCGCTGCAACAGACGAGGCAGGTGCGCGCAAAATGCTTCTTTCTTCCAGCTCGAAGGCGCGGTGGAACCCGGAATTCAGGTAAGGATCGAAGGTTTTGCTCTTATTCTAACCTCTTCTCCTTCTGTTCCTCCCTTTTTCTAGGAGCTGCAGACTCGAGGCGGGCGTGGCAGAAGACTGGATGCAGGCTTGCAGACACGGTGAGCGTTATGCTGCTGGATGCAGAATAACGCGAAGCGTGTGCTGCTCTTCGGGCGTGGTTTAAATAGCCTCCAAAGTAGTCCCAGGTAAGTATTCCACCCCAGCCCCACCCGAGTAAAAAATAGTCCCTAGGTAAAATAGTCCCTTCCAAGCCTCATTTGGCTTGGAGCTCTGCAGCATGGTCTGCATCAGGTAAGCTTGCAGCATGGTCTGTATCAGGTAAATTCTACTCTATGAGCCTGGCGCCTATGGCTCCAGGACTGACTCTCCATATGAGCCTGGCGCCATAGGCGCCATCGCCGGACCCAAACAGCCCCTAGCAGGGGTCTTTTGGGCTTGCTTAAAATAACTTGATGCCTGCTTCCGGGGTTGCTGGACCTGGTCTGGTTCCCCGGGGGTAGGCATCATGACACCAATTCTAGGGTTCGTTGCCGAGTCTCAAATAACCGCATCTAACTGGTTTGTTCTTTATTACATGTAACAATAAGCGTATGCATTAACTGTGTATTCTAAGTTTCGTATTGCAGGTCTTCTTAAACATTAATACAATATAGTAAAACAGATGTTCTTTGTCTAATGTGTAAATACATTATCATAATATATACCCGTAGAATGGTTTCATTGAGCGAGTAATCCTTTTACACATAGGTCAATGTAGGACGAGGTCTTAGTTCATGACCTCAACAAGTAGCCTGCAGGCAGATTACACATTAGCGATGCACAGAGGTCAAGACGGCCATGTTGTATTTTGCAATGACATCGTCCACCATTTTAGCTCACAGGGTGACTTTTCCACATAAATCCTAAAATGGCAGTTTGACCTAAAAATGGTGGCCTACATGGATTAAAGGTCAGGACCTTGCAACACAGATCTCGCAAGTGACTTTCAAGCAGCTTGGCGTAGGCCAATATTAATATATTTATTACATTAGGAGGAATGATATACTTTTTATTCCAACTAACCCTCCTTTTGGCCTATGCCAAGTGCTAAAAAACTATTTTGGGTGTCCTTACGAATAACTCCATGCATCAGTATCCATGTACCCTGAATCGCTATATGAAATATCTATTGCCATTAGGTCTTTTACTAATATATCTTTTAACACATATTCTTTGGAAGTTTTATCCGAGGCATACACGTCATGTCCTATCGAATTTATTGCTTGTGCACAACATCCCCCTAGCATCGAACACATACCAGGCAGACACTGAATACAGCAACAAAGGAACAGCAGAACTCCTAAAATAGTTAATAAAACCGAAAGTACCTTCCAACCCCAAGATCGCAAGAAGTCCCAGAACCAAGCGCTTAGATCCCAGTTTCCCTCAGGAACATGCACTTCAGAACAAAGGACGTGCAGATTTTGTATTGCCTTGAAGATAGTTGGGGAGGAATCTGGTACAAAAACACAGCAAGCGGACCCCACTAATTTGCATACTCCACCACGCTCAGCTCGAATGACATCTAATGCCATTCGATTTTGGAGTGCTACTAATCTTATTGCTTTCTGCTCTAATGTCATATTATAGAGTATATCTGTGGTCCGGTTGATGGTTCACTCCAGTACTCTCGCTAGTCTCCTGATATCTTCTGAATTCGCTATCTGCCCCTAAAATGGCACAACTGATTTTGCTATGTCTCCTAATACTTGTGCCGGGGTATCACCATTCTCATCCCGCCGTGGACAAGCCTTCGAAACTTCTTTAGTACTCGCTATGAACACCCCAGGAAACAGGATCCCTAAATAACAGGTTCCCTGCCAATCCCTGGGCAACCATGGAAACGCTATATTACCGCAAACAAAATAGACATGTTCGCCTACATACAAAGGTCTGTCTTCCCCAGTCAAATTTGCAACATTGGCACAACCTTTAAAATTTCCCATTGACCACGTGCCATTCCTCTGTATGCAGAAAGAAACTGAATCGGGGCTATGGTTAACAGTGTAAGAAGGAGGCATGGCATCCTTATTGCCTATCGGAGCCATTTTAAAGGAAATTAAAGATTGAAAATTAAAGATTGAAAAGGACGAGACAGTCTATCAGAAGGCCTAATAGAAGCAACATTCGGTCTACTCCTATTTGCAAAAAGAGAGCATCTCAGGGGAGTCAAAACACTTTTCTCAAAACTATTCAAATTGGTGCCATGAGCCTGAGACGCTATCATTCCATTGGCCAAAGAACAGTGCTCTAAGAGAAGCATAGCAAGCAGTTGTTAATGGTAAAGGATGAATATACCAACCTAGCCCCTTATCCCCGTGTTGCAGTAAATGTGAACAGACCCAACAATTGGATCTATTAAAAATGACATGCGTAGAGTTCATTATAATTAACAGAGTATTATTATGATACTTTTGTCTGTGCTGGGAATCTCTAGGGGACAAAGTATGTGAATGCACAAAAGGTGTATGAACAGTGGGTACATTTACAGTCGGTAGCGAAAACTCTAAAAGATAAGCTTCTTCTAAATACCAAAGGCCTACAACAATGCCTATTA
Source organism: Ambystoma mexicanum (assembly GCF_040938575.1). NCBI lineage: Eukaryota > Metazoa > Chordata > Amphibia > Caudata > Ambystomatidae > Ambystoma > Ambystoma mexicanum. Next base: position 351,812,627 of record NC_090922.1, read on the forward strand.
TAAAACCAAATATTATTACAAAAATACAGCAGTACGTTTTCGAGGCCCAGGAATTTTGTCCATTGTCCCGGTTGGTCACCCCCTTATTTACAAGTCCAATACGAGCGGCGGCGGTAGCCGGCATTGCAGTCTTCAAAATGGAAACCCCAATGTTCGTTGCTGGCGACCCCCCGGTCGCGCGATTTCTGTGTCCTTCCAAAACCCTAGCCAACACAATCCCCTTTCTCAAATTTGGGCAAAAGTAAGCCCTCAATGATTCTTTTCCTTCCTTGAATGCACAGTCTAACCGTGCCGTATGTCTATTTTCTCGGACGCAAGTGATATCTGGTTTTTCCTGGTACTGATTGATCCGGAAGCAATGTGTCGTCACTTCCCATTGGAAGCAACGTATCCGGGACAAAAGAAGGGGCTGCGTTTGAAACAGCCGTTCCCGGGTGCAAAATCGGTGGAGAGTGCGGAAACAAAATGGCAGCTTCCCCAAGCCTCTCAGGCTTAGAGATATTCTCTGACACACTCTCGGTGCTGTTTACTGCTCTAGGATCGTTGGTTGCAGTATCAGCAAGGGGTTCTGCTTCCTCTGTAACGTGTGGCACAGGGTGAGGAAGTTTCTTGATGTGTGATGCGTGGATCCAATTCTTTCAGCCAGCTCCCCGCACCGCTGTTTGGGTGACCAACAAGACCTGGAACGACCCATGCCAGCGAGGCACGAGGCAGGAAGTGCGCTCAAATGACTTAGTGAGCACCCAGCTTCCAGGTCGTATGCCGTGGCCTGGGCCTTCGTACCACACAGGTAAGGCCTCTCGTACCTGGTGGTAAATCAAATACAGGTTTTTAGTCAATTGGCTACAATAATCTGAAAGTAATAGATTTACTATATCTCTTAACTGTTGACATTTTGGCAAATTCCAGATATTGGCAGGTGTCCCCATTACCACCTCAAATGGAGAGAGCCCAGTCTTAGTTTGAGGGGTTGTACGCATGGCTAGTAACACGATCGGTACGGTGTGTGGCCATTTTAGTTTGGTGCCGGCACACGTCTTAGCGAGTTTGTTCTTGATGATACCGTTGTGTCTTTCTACTAGTCCGGCGCTCTGAGGATGTCTGGCCGAATGGAACCGTTTGTCAATTTGTAACGCTGTACATATCTGTCGGATTACAGCGGGGACAAAATGTGGACCATTGTCTGACCAGATAACTCTCGGCAAACGAACCGGGAAAAATACTCCTTTAACATAGTTTTCGCAGTGGTCATACCTGTGGCGTCTTTAACAGAGAAAGCCTCAACCCACTTACTAATGGCAGAAATGACTACCAATACATATTTTAAATTATTGCATCGCTCCATTTCAATGAAATCAAAGTGAATTACTTCAAATGGGACAGAGGGTGGCCCAAAACTTCCCCTCGGGGTTGCTGTCCTCTTTCCCACATTATGTTGTAGGCAAATCATACAATTCTGGACATAGTGCTGAGCAATTTTTAAATTTTTGTCGTTTACCTACACTCTTTCTAACATTTTCATCATCTGTTGAGCACACGCATGCGTAGGACCGTGTGCCATTACAACCATCATAAGCACGTACGCATCGGGGAGTAACCATTTCCCATCCACCGTGTCCACCCAACACCCATCGTCATCAAGTTTTCCCAAGCCCCCAGCCCACCTCTTGGTTTCTTCTACTGTGGCATCGGCTTGGATATCCCATACAGACCCCACATCCTCATCCATCACATTAGCATTTTCAGTCTCCCTAGAAACATATATCTCCGTAAAGAGATCAGTGGCAGTTTGTCTAGCTATTTGATCAGCGAAAGCATTCCCTTTTCCAATGTTATCTACAATCTTGCGATGTGCTGCACATTTTACAACTGCTAACTGAGTAGGGAGCGCAAGTGCTGAGAGAAGTTGCACTATTAGGGTGCCATGTTGGATCTTGGTGCCATGCGAGGTTAGGAATCCTCTTTCTCACCAAAGTGTCCCAAAGTTGTGAACCACTCCAAAGGCATACTGACTATCAGTATATATATTCACTGCAAGCCCTTCGGAAAGTTCACAAGCTCGGGTTAAGTCTATAATCTCTGCGGCCTGCGCAGAATTATGCGTAGTTCTCTTAGTTTCCAGAAACATGCTCAAGGTAGTAATTGCATAAGTGGATGTGGATGTACCATCCGGAAGTTTAAAACAGGAGCCGTCACAAAACAACTCTCCTTGTGGATTATCGAAAGGGGTTTCTTTCAAATCAATCCTGCCCTTTGTTTCTTGCTCGGTCATATACAAACAATCATGTGAGTCTTCATCGCCACAAGTAATATCTTGCGGGAAAGGTAGGATTTCATCCGGATTGAGAACACAACACCTCTTAATTTGAATGTGAGGGGCAAACAAGATCAATTCGTATCTCGTCAACCGTGCGGAAGTGAGGTGTTGCGTTTGAGTTCGGTTCAATAGAACATCTACAGAGTGAGGCACCATCAGGGTCAAATCATGGCCTAGGACCATTCCCTCACTCTGCTTTGCAGACGCAGCAGCAGCAGTGACAGCGCACAAACATCTTGGCAAAGCGCATGCTACAGGGTCAAGGGCGGAGGAATAGTAACCGCACTGCCTATTCTTCCCTCCATGCTCCTGCGTTAATACAGCCAAAGCACATCCATCACGTTCATGCACAAACAATACAAAGGCCTTTTCATAGTTTGGTGTGCCCAAAACTGGTGCAGAGCATAGTGCAGTCTTAAGCAAGTCAAACGATTGCTGGTGTTCTGAAGTCCATGGCAACGGCGAAGAAATGCCCTTCTTCGTCAAGGCCAACAACGGTTTTATCACTAGTGAAAAATTTGGGATCCACAACCTACAGTAAGAAGCCATACCTGTCAAGGCCCTAACTTCCTTCTGCGTGTTTGGGACAGACATGCCAGAAATGTGTTTTATTCTTTCAGGTGTCAATCTTCTTCCCTCCTTTGACAGGAGATAGCCTAAATAGGCGACCTCCTGGCAACAATATTGAAATTTCTTAAGCAAAGCTTTGTGACCATGCTTAGCTAGATGAATAAGTAGTAACATGGTGCCCTCCTTACAGGCACTCTCAGAGTCTGCAGCCAGAAGCAAATCGTCAACGTACTGAAGCAAAGTACAAGAAGAGGGCAATTCAAGGGTATCAAGTTACTCTTTCAAAGCCCTACTATAAATACTAGGACTCTCTGTGTACCCTTGAGTAAATGTAAACAAGCGTCCCCCTAAGGTGAACGCGAACAAATATCTACTATCCTTGTGTTTAGGAATACTAAAGAACGCATTCTTTAGGTCCACAACACGAAAGTAAGTAGCTGTAGCTGGAATCATGGTTCGGATCGTCATCACATCAGGCACAATTGGAAACTGCGGTGCCACAACTTTATTAATGGCACGTAAATCAATTATAAAACGAAATAGAATTACATTATCGCCTTTCTTGTATACTGGTAAAATCGGACTATTACACAAACTTCCTGAGATTTCTTCAATCACACCACGGTGCACAAAATCGGAAACAATACATTTCAAAGCTCGCTCGCCCTCAACCGAAATCTTATACTGAGGAATGCGTGACAGCTCAATTCCATATTTCAAAACTATCTTAACAGGCTCAATCTGCAAAACACTGACATCATTGTCGTCAACAGCCCATAAGCTCTCTAGTACATCAATGAATTCTGGAGGCAAAGGTCTAGTCAGAAATTGCGAGGCGGAAGAATCCTGCGGTGAAATTGTCAAGCATACTCCATCAGAAGAACAATAAATCACTGCATTTAATTCTTTTAAGAAGTTCAATCCCAGCAAGTTTTCCCCTCAATCCGAGGTCGATAGAAAAGGACACTGGTCCGTAAAAGGACCCAAAGAAATAGGTACTGGTATAGAGACCGGATAAATAACTGGAGTACTGGAAAACTCTACAGAAACATTGGTTTGCCCTGACAGTGGAACGTTTGGAACCTGTGAACGATCAATGGAACACTTCTGCGCTCCAGTGTCTATCAAAAACTGATGTTTCCTATTTCCCACTATCATTTCAACGTAGGGACCTTTCTGATTGACGGGAATAGGTGTATGTTCCAAACCCTGCTTCGGGCAATCCTAATGAAACAGAATATTGTCAAAAGGAAGCTCTTCAGATAAATATGCAGAGGAAGGATGATCGAATATGTTCCTAGTATCCACACTCAGAGTCTGATTGTCCTGTGAAAAAGGCTGTTGAGGGTCCTGTGTAAACTGACCTCTACCAGGGCCCCCTATGCCCGGGCGACCTCTAGATCGCCTACCCCTATTATTATTCAACCTCTGTTGAAGGGCAGGGCATTGTGCTCGCCAATGACCCTCTCGTCGACAATAAGCACATTGATTAATATTCACAGGACCCAAGGGCACATTCCCCTGTGGGACATACTGACCTCTAACCTGAGAGTTACCCCCTCTGGGGCCTCTAACAATTTGCTGCAATAGCACCTTTGTTTTTAAATCACCTTTCCGTTTTTCAATCCTATCTTTTTCATTGTTGGCACCATTCTCATAATACTGAGCCATATGCAGTACTTCTGATTGCGATTTCGCCTGCCAAGCGCTCTCAGAGGATATAATCTGTGACTGGATGTCAGGCAGCAATCCACGTACAAATTTGTCCACAAATAACCTTTTCCCAGATTCTGTGCCTAAGTCTTGTCCACTGAAATCTGAAAATACCTGTTCGAACCGATTAAAGAACTCGGTAGCACCCTCAGACTTTCCTTGGACACAGGCCGTAAGCTTGTCCCATATAATTCTTTTTTCGGGAATTATGGTTTTTAATTTAGCAATGATTCTATCAGGCAAGGTTAATATCACCTGTTGTGGTCTTTCACCAGCTGGCCTTTCCCCATCGAATCTAGTTAAATTTGCCCATGTATCTCCCAACCCGGGTACATCGTTAATAGATATAACTTGTTTCCACAAATCTATGGGCAGGAGTACTGGAAACAACAAATCAATGTCACCCAAGGTGAACACTGAGGATTGCAAAACGGATTCCATCTCTTTATAGAACCCTGTCGGATTTTTCCTAATATCAGGAATGGACTGTCTAATGGTGTTCACTTCCTGTCGTGAAAACGGGACATGAACAAACTGTGATACATAATGTGTGGGAATGTCCACAGCAGCTATACCTCGTGCAGCATCAGCCGCAACCTCAACCTTCGGGACAAATGTCGGAGGAACCTCTCTCATAGGCAACTGAGATGTAGGCAACTCCGAACGCTTGCTAAGCAACAGAGCCAAATCGAGCGCTAAAGCAGTCGAAGAAGTGTCAAACGAAAAAGCTCTCTTATAAATATTCAATAACTCTGTGGGACAACTAATCTTCCTCTTTACACATTCATCTTGCAGGTACTCTACCATTACCTGTATCACTTTTCTCTGCATTTCCAACGTATATTGACTATATGTGTCATATACCTCAACTGGAGTTATCGATATGTCTGAAATCCATCTAATCGCATCTTTCTTACAAATTCGCATTTCCTCCGACATCGGTTTACGACACGGAAGGTACCGTTTCTGTACATACATACTTTCCTCTTCATCATCCTCATTCCGTATCCTTTCTTACTCCTTTCTATATTCAAATAACCTTTCGACATGCTCATTTACCTTCTTTACAGTATCTCTGGAAAGTGCTAAAGTATTTAGATCCCTTAACTCTTGCGGAACATCCGTATTATTTAATCTTCCCCACATTATACATAACTGAATCCCCAAACCTTCAATAAAAACGTTTTTCTCAGGAAAATTATCCGTATTAGAAAGTGTGGAAAAAACACTAGCCTGATCATCCTTCTCCATACAATGTTTAGCCCATGCAATTAACTCACGTCTCTTCTCCGGTGGAACAGCACTGCGAGTGACAACCTTCGAGCCTGCACCATGATCGATTACAAGCGGCCCAAGACCACTTGGAAGAGAGGGGATAGACAAATTCGATGGAGGAGCTATAACTGGTGCGACAGGAAGAGGCGGATGAGCAGGTGGAAGGGCAACAGTCAAAGGAATAGGAACAATAGGTTGAGCAGGAAGAGTAGGAATAACAGCAGGAAAAGGTACAGCAGCAGGAAGAGGGACATACGGAGGTGGCACAGAGGCAACAGGCCTTTGTTCGTATAAACTCATCAGAATCATGAAGATCTTTGGAAGGATAGATTTTCTGGATACCAAGTGAGAAAGCCCATTCCATATTTTTAGACGACTCAGACTGTTTATCCTGATCATATAATAATGCTTTTTCGGCAACCGTCTTATGACGGCGCACATGTTTTTCTCTGCTCTTAAGCTGCTGCAACGCTTCTTTTTTCAAATTCTGTAAAACATCAAATGCTGCAGGTCTAGCCTTTTTCTTTAACAATACTGACTCCAAATATTCAATGCGAGGGATCTCGAAACTACCATTGATTGGCCACTGAAGTTCGGAGGCATGTCTGGTTTGTCTGTGCCAAATATCATTAATTACTATACTTCCAATGCCATGCTTACAGTACAAAGTACATGCCAGCGACCCCTCCTGTGGTGCCGGACGGCTAAATTCCAAAGATTGTCTATCACTGCGGAATAATGTCCTAAAGTAGGTAGACAATTTCCCAGGCATATCTCAAATTCTTGGTGTTACCTGGTCAATAATTGTGTCTGCAGATAAAATGCGCCAAAATTCAAATTACCAGGGTTAAATTAAGAATCGGGTCACGACTCACCTGGCCAAACCTAAGGAGGACTGATCGGTACTTCTAAGCATCTTACCTAACTAATCTTATCTCGTGTATGCTGATTTCGGCAAATCTGCCCGCCTCGATAAGTGGACCCTCGTCAAGATGCCGTCTCAGACCACAGGCTAGTCGTCCAGGGATCGGATCGTGCAGTGCTGCTGAGGTGTTGCATCTCATCCAGGGGCCCCTTACTTTTGTACACCGTCTGATCCCGGTACGATAGCAAGTGTCAACCTTCAACAATCCGGCATCAATCTTGAGGGTCCCTATTCGGGCGCCAACTGTGAAAAGAGAAACAAAATATCGAGGCTGAGTACCCTAAAAGGAAATACACCAAACACAGGTTTCAAAGGAACATACAAAGTACTTTTATTCTCTATTGAATACAGTTACAAAACAGTGCAAAGTCAAATAGCTATCGGCCCTCAGTACAACACAACGAACTCCAGCGTGGTTCAGTGTGTTCAGTGAGGGACTGTACATTAGAATGCATTCGCTTTTTATACATTTTGTGAGTGCTATGGCCAACCCCTCTTCGGGTTAATATTCTACTTTATACATCACCAATTCTAGGGTTCGTTGCCGGGTCTCAAATAACTGCATCTAACTGGTTTGTTCTTTATTACATGTAACAATAAGCGTATGCATTAACTGTGTATTCTAAGTTTCATATTGCAGGTCTTCTTAAACATTAATACAATATAGTAAAACAGATGTTCTTTGTCTAATGTGTAAATACTTTATCATAGTATATACTCGTGGATTGGTTTCATTGCGCGAGTAACCCTTTTACACATAGGCCAATGTAGGACGAGGTCTTAGTTCATGACCTCAACAAGTAGCCTGCAGGAAGATTACACATTAGCGATGTACAGAGGTCAAGACGGCCATGTTGTATTTTGCAAGACATTGTCCACCATTTTAGCTCACAGGGTGACTTTTCCACATAAATCCTAAAATGGCGGTTTGACCTAAAAATGGCGTCCTACATGGATTAAAGGTCAGGACCTTGCAACACAGTGCCTTTTGAGCAGCTTGGCGTAGGCCAATATTAATATATTTATTACAATAGGAGGCATCATATACTTTTTATTCCAACAACCCGGGCTCTAAGCCTCTAACTGAATCTATATTAGATAAGGCAAAATTGTTAGAAACATAGGTGGTCAGGATTAACCGAAAGTTTGGTAAATTTTCTCTGAAGCCGGCTTTGATATTCTATGAGAGGAAAATTATACCCAAAGTGATCTATGGCCTGGAACTGGCTCCAGAGAGAGTGAGCGGAGAAGATTGTTATGTACGCCAAATACAATTCCAATCTCTGCAATTAGATTTGAATTGGGTGTTGTATCAATGTGGGCTCGGGTACAGTGGGCTTGTATATCTCTGTACGCAAAAATTAAAACTGGAGTGCTAAACACATTGTATCACCTACTAGATAGAAACCTAGATCACTCGAGTACATTGACTTCCTTAAGGGATTGATCAGAGGCCATTTTAGAAAAGATTGGAATGACAACTGAGTCATTGATCTGCAATCCTATGTATGTAAAACATGCACTATTCAATTTTGATTGGTGTGAAACTGTAGATACATTTCATTCTTATCCTTCACTGGTGCACTTGAACCACAAACATAGAGCCTGTGGATCGGCCTCAAAGGTTATTCTACAATTTCCAGATAGATTATATCGAGGTATTGTTCTTAGAGCTAGATGGAATGTCCTTCCCACTAGAGATATCTTGGTCAGAAGAAGGGTGATCCCCGTGGATATGGCTAGATGCAGGTTCTGCCTGGCCAAGGAGGAGTCTTTAAAACATTTGGTTATGGAATGTGTGATTCTTCACCCACTTAAGGTAAAATATCTGGAACCCCTAAAACTCAACTATATTATGTTTGAGGATGAGTGGGCATGGAAAAGATGTTTAAATATCCAAACCACTCATGAGGGCTTGGCCCTATCCAGATTCATTAAAAGCTTACATTTTTAAACTTATAACATCATATAGCTAAATTTGTTATGCCAGGATTATGAAATTGTTTATGAAATTGTTTGAGCACAACGAAGATTACATTTTTTATCTTGTCTTTTTTGTCGGCAGAGTAGTTTATGTATAATGTGAAAACATTCTTTTTCATTGTGTTCTTCTTTTAAATTATTGTTTTAAATAGTGTTTAAATGATTGTTTTTTGATGTTTTTGTAAAGGATTGAATAAACCATATACAAATAAAAAGAAAAAAAAGGAAAAAATGGCACGTTTCCATCATTTGGGAAAAACAGACTGATCGATGATAACAATTAAATATGCGCTAAAAAGGTGTCCAAGATTAAAAAAATAATCTATGTAGATCTGCTGGGATGGAATAAGGTCCAGGGCTTTTTCCTAGTGCTTGCTTTCATAGGGAGGTTAACATCTCACTGTTTATATTCTTGCATTCACTGGTGACTGTCATCAGCAGTTTGTGAAATTACAGTTAGCTTTTTTTTGTGAGGTTCTGTTTCCACAGTGCATGGAACTGCATGTTAACTAGTACAGTATTTACGCCAATGACACATACGGACATCAGTGAAGAGCCTTGTGAAAATGGTACGAACAAGTGGGAACTGGGTGGACATCTGCTGTGAACTAACATTAAGAGGGCTAAGGCCGAAGATGACATTCTCAAACTTTTCTTTAGCCTTTTCATTGGACCATTATTTCAAGTACGCAAACCACTCAAGGGCCCGCCGAGAGACTTCAAAATGTTACTGGGTTAAGTGAGTTGAAGCTAGTGGTCGCATATGTGAAAACATATACTTGCAGAAATCATTCACAGACCTGAGTACAAAATGAGATATTGTTCTCACTGTTATCGATTTAGGAATAAAGGAAACCATACATTTTCCTCATACTGCCAACATTATTTTCAAACCTTGGATATCCTAAGTAGATGTCATCTTCATATAACTCTATAGTGTCATCTGTATTGTTGTCAAACAAACAGCATTGAGGGCCAGGTGTTAAATAAAAGTAGCGACATTGGGCCTCAGCAACGAGCTTACCCAATTTACCAACAAACTCTTTTGCCATTACTGCCACTTGGTACTATGGGTTTAACAGGGGATTACAAGTGTGGTGAGTTAATACCCATTTTTGAGGTCCATAGGACTCTGCAGATTTTGGCAGAATTTCCCCTAGCAGTAATTTCCACAGATTGTTTACCTTAAAGTGGCAGATGTACCTCGAGCATGATGCTTAAGGAAATCCTCCAATTTAAGCCCATGCAATTCTGTTACCGCCAACAAAGTGACTGTAACAGAATTACCAACAGTTCCTTCCTGCACCACCAAACATGTAACGAGGCCCATTATTTCCCTAGGACTGCATATCTGACACTATAAATACTGGCCAACAGAAATGGGGAAGAAACGTAGGAGTAATGTTTAATCAAACCCTTTCCTTGGATTCCCAAATGGCAATGGTCTCCGGTCTTCCTTTCAGTTGAGAGCCTACAGCCAACATCCGGCATGTATTATCGAATGTTAAAGAACTGCTTGAGTGGCATGACCTTTTGTTACTCAACTCTGCGTTCACAGAACTCATGAACTTCCACTCTTAGGGAAACAAGACCATAGCAAACGTGTATGTGTAATCTGAAGATACATCTCTTTGACACATACTTTCATAATTGAACTTGTTCTATATTGAGCCTGCTTATCCATCATAACTGCTTTTTACCAACTCAATACAATGCAAGTAAGACACCAGTTGGCCAACATGGGGGGGTCATTACGAATCCGGCAGTAAGGGATACCGGGCACTGGTAAGGAGACCGGTGCCGGCAATCCCTTACCGCCGATTCCGAGGTCCCTTGGAGGGAACCGTAAGGAACGTGTGGTCCGACCACACGTCCCTTACGGGTCCCTTACGGGTCCCGCTAAGGGACCAGGGCGCTAATAACGGGCTTGCCATTCGCGAGCCCATTATTAGCGCCCTTCCCTTTGTGCCCTATGGGGGCTCAAATGGGAATGGCAAATGGTTTGTTCAATGGGGATTTACCAGTCCCGCCAGGGTCGGACTTCACCGGTTAGTCCCCATTGAACAACACCGGTGCCGGACCCGGTATTGGAGGCAGCCATGGCGCAAATAGCACCATGGCTTCCTCCAATCTCGGAATGAGAACCATGGACTTTACAAAACCGTATACATGATATCTGCTGAAAGAGGCAAGCAGGGGATTACAAAATCCCTAGAGCTGATGGACAGTGATGTCTGGCAGCATGATAGCCCCACCAGTGGAAGCCACCAGTCTTCACCACCAATGTACAACACATAGGCATTTTGGGGGTTTGAATGGGGGTGTGCCTCCAGTAAATAAGAAAACGTTCCTTTCTCTGTAGATAGTCTGTATTTGCGTAGGCAAACAACAGCTCTAGGTAGGATCAGACCTCTGCTGGTCTTATTTTGAGCACTTTGCTCGCTGAAACAAATGGCATGGGAGAGGGGAATCAGGAAATCCTGACACCCTCAGAAGGTTCCAGGGCAGGGTATCAGTAAATCTTATCCCCACCAAAAATATCGGCGTATATATATATTGTCATCCGGAACGGCCATAGGTGATATTTTTTGGGGGGATCATTTTTAGGGTTCTTGGGAGCGGGGGTTTGCCGGCGTGTCCCCCGCTCCTTTAAAAATAATGCAGGGATTTCCGGGGTGTGCCCCGCAGGTTCCATGCCTTAATATCACTGCAAAAATATGGCGATATTTTTGTATGGCAACATTGCTGCGGGGATATTAACACATCGAACCCCAGTGCAGTTGGCAGTCACATGGACTTATGGGCAGAAATGTACAGGCTGGTGCAAGAGACTGGTCGGCCATTTTTGCTGCCTGCTTGAGCGTATTGAGGTTCCCTTGTGTAAGTTTATCCACTTGGGAAGTCACTGGATACTATAAATACTGCAGCCAACTTTGCATAGTATTAACCAATTTGCAAGATGGGGCTGGATATCTTGCAGACTTCAAGCAACTTATGCAGGCATTTTCTATTTCCACACTACACATGCAAATTGGGTAATTGGACAAGAATGTAAAGACCACAGAGACATGTTAGCAATATCAGGACAGGCTCAGTGAGTTTGATAGTAGGATGAAATGACTCGTTGGTATGTAAATTGATTTTTAGTGGGGTAGATTTCAGTTGTTTGACCTCTTTAGGCAGGTTTTCAAACTGATGTGTGCGGGTGGAACAGTTTGTCTGTGCACAGCGTGTTTAGGTGTGAAGAAAAGAGTGTTAGTTTTGGCGCAAACAAATCATACTGTGAAAAAAATATATATTCTAGGATACTAAAGACCAAAATACAGTAGGGAAACAATTAAACTAGGTAAAACAATGTAACCTGAGTAAACAATGCATTGCGTGCTAAGGTACGAACTACAGCTGTTCCACAGTTAAAGTAGGGCAAGTTGTTCATACAGCCGGGCAACAGTAAATTGGGGGTGCTAAGGAGAAAAAATATAGTGGGAAAGCAAAGAAACTAGGGCGAACAATTAATATAGTGGGGCAACGATTAAACTAGGCTGAACAAGTCATACATAGGAGCAACAATAAAAATTGGCAAATGGTCAGAAACAATTCTGACTGAAAGCTGAATGTGGGTTCTAGTTTTCAAGAGTTCTACCTGCTGTCCCACTTTAGATAGTGCCCCTCTATGACATTCCACCCTGGTGTCATAATGCGTTTTGTGAAAACATGGCCTTTTTTAAGTAATAGATTTACCTCTTGTAATATTGTCATCCTGACCTTCTGCACCTGGGGAAACCTGTTTGTAGGTGGCTGATTTAGGATACATCTCATCTCTAGGTTTCTTTTGGGGACGGAAAGCCAGGTGGAGTACATTATTCTGTGTGATCTTTCCCCACCACATTGAAGGTAAAATATAAATTGCTCACTAACCCGCTGCAACTAAAACTCTCATCTTCAACGCTCAAACACACTGCATGCAGATCAACAATGTTATACACATTGCAATGTTAAAAACCCTCTCTACAAACATCAGTCCAATCATAACTCAACGCCAATTGAACAACCTATCATTTTATTTATTTATTTATTTATTTATTGGTCATTTGTATGGCGCCTATACACAAGTGTTTCCCAGCACCACAAGACAAAAAAGAAGGCAGGGGCATAGGCTAAAAATCAAACAGTAACGGCCGTTCTAGGCCTTGTAACATTCTTACCATGCAAGTGCAGAGACAAAAAGTGCAGGGCCGGGTGGAAATAGGGGGCGGGGCTAGGGAGGAGGCAGCGTGTTGAAGTGAGGGGAGAAGTGCAGGAGTGGGGAGCCCAGGGTGGGCTGAGCAAGTGCTAGGTGGAGCCACAGAGGCAAGTGCAGGGGAAAGGTGTGATGGACAGGGTGGACCAGAATCAGGCTATTCCGGGATGGGGGCCAGAGGGCAAGTGCTGTTTAGGAATGCTGTAGGGGGGGACTGGTTGAGGGGGCCTGGCCACTGAAGACTCATAAGGGACCAGGCACCAGTCGCAGCAGCAGGGAAACATTAGCACGGGAGGGGTAGAAGGAAGGAGGAGGAGAAAAGGTAAGTCTTGAGGAGTTTCTAGAACTTAAGAAGATCCGGATCAAGTCTGAGGGAGGCCAATCTAGAGGGAGGTTCCTGCCGACGAAAGGGATCTACCTCCCACTCTCTGCTTGGAGAAGCATCTGATCTACAGAGAGTAATAGCTAGAGGACCAACAAACTCTAGCAGGGAGGTATTTAGGGAAAGAAAGCTGGATGTAGAGAGGTTCCAGGCCCCAGACAGCATTGTGAGTGATCCAAAGGGTCTTGAATTTGATGTTTGCAGTCACCGGGAGCTAATGGAGAGATTTTAGGGCTGGAGAGATGCAGTCCCTCGGCTTGAGGCCAAGGATAAGTCTTACAGCCCTTTTCTGGATTAGTTGAAGAGGGCAGCAGGAAGACAGAGGCAGATTGGGGAAGAGATGTTGTTGTAGGCCAGTCTAGAGAGAACCAGAGCTCTGGAGACATTAAGCTTCTGGGGAAAAGTGAGGAAAGGAAGAATGCCCCTGAGGAGGTGCAGCTGCAGCTGGACTTCTTGGCAAGGTCCGTGATATGCGGAGAGAAGGAGAGAGAGAAGTCAAAGATGACCCAAAGGTTTTTAGCCTCACAGGAGGGTGAGGGGAGGGGACCCAAGGAGGCTGCACAGAGTTTGGGGGTGGGGGAAAAACAAGGAGCAGCTGTCCCAGTGAGAAGGATCTGTGTCTTGGTGGCATTAAGGCAGAGATTTTTATCAGAGCACCCCACCTGAATAGCAGTCAGGCAATCAGGTATGAGAGAGTAAGGGGAGGAGTTAGGGAATGGAAGCTTTAATGAATGTTGAGTGTCATAAGGATAGCACTGGAAGTGAGGCGCAAAAGTGGTAATCAGAGGGGCAAGGTAGATGTTGAATAGCTATGGCGATAAGATAGAGCCCTGAGGTACACCACAGGTGAAGATTGAGGTGGAGGATAGGAAAAGGCCCAATTGCACTTGGGAGGATCAGTTTTAAAGGAACAAGGTCAGCCACACCAGTGCCCGGTTTGTGATGCCTAGGGTATCACAGAGGCAATTTATGAGGATGGCATGATTGACCGTGTCAAAGGCAGCCTTGCTCAATGCATCCTAGCAGCACCAGCATCCAAGGCTTCCTGATGAATACACAGGCCTCTATGCCCTTACCAGAGACCATGTGGCAAAGGACACACTCCAGTTACCTCTGATCTGTACGCACCAACGCAACAGCAAATCTATCTTGCATTTTCCCTCTCTCTCCACTAACCTATAAACCCCCATATTTTCAGAACCACGAGAGTGCCTGGAGACCTGTAAATGGCAGTGGTGCGTAGTATTAATCCCAATAATTTAGCATATCATAATTCCAAGAACATCACAAAAAAGTATTTTACATTTAAGTTCTAAGACAGAATAGAAAAATAAGATCTTGTCTTACATAGTAAATTATCATAGAATAATCTCTCTTAGTATTTTTTTAATTCTTTTATTTATTGTTCATTTGGTGAATCAATAAATCCTTTATGGAGCTTAAATTGACCCACTCTCAATATCCTTACCCTGGGATAGGTCTGAGGGGCGTATCTGTAAGAAGGTCTTTAATCTCCCAATGTCAGTGCTCATACTTTCAATATGTTTTGAGTTGGGACTATTGTCATTACAGTGCTTGTTTCAAAGGAAAGTAGTGACATTGATGAGCAAATTGTTCTCTCCTTTGTTTAACACCCTGTATGTTGACCTATACAATGGTATGAATGAAAATATGTCAGATATACTAAATTAACTTGAGTTGTACATAGATAATATGCTGTCCGTCTGTGGAAAACAATGCAAGGCCCTAGTTTCCAATCCTCTGAATATACAAAAAAAATTAAAAGAATTACATTGGATAAAAACTATAACAACAATGAGATCACACAATGTTTTGTCAACATTTTCAATAATAGGGAAACCCTCTTGACTGCTCCAAGGTACTTAGCCCATTTCCCCTGCTCAAAAACACAAAATCTATTCCTGTTTTTTCATTTTAACCTTCTGCCAACTGGAAAAATACTATATATATTAGATAACGATTGTGATCCCAGTAGTTTTTTATGTATGGTTATTATAAAGATCCTGGACTGATTCAAACTCTTAGTCATTTGATTATAGACTGCCTTTGTTGAAAGACATTCAGACATGACATTCAGACATGTTTTCTCAGTTGCTTTTTTACAATAACTGATGTAGATTTACCAAATGATATGTGGAATGGGATTTGCTCAGGTAATGACATTTTTATAACCATGGAAACTGTTAAGGACTGTTAAAGCGGTACATGCTACTTTTGATAAATGGTTGTATGTTTTTTAATGAAATATACTCTGTTATTAGTATTTATTGTCTTGTAAATTATTTTGTGAAAGTTCACTGTTGTGAGCAGAACACAATAAAGAAAAAAAGTTATCGTATTTAGAAAAAAGAAAGAAAAATAGATTTTCAAATATATAAAATTGCTTCAACTATAATACAATTTCATCAAATTCCATAGAAAACCTCAAATGTAAAAGTAAATCTAAAACATCTGTTAAAACATATTTCATGAATATCATAATAGGCAATACACCAATGGTTAAAATATATCTAGAATTGTCATAAAGTGCATATATTAACCCATTTGCAAAATTATTCAAAGTGCGCTTCAGAATAACATAATTAATGGGCACAATTGATATCAAAATATGCATAATGTCTCATTCCAAATAAAAAATGCAGAGGCAGTTTTCACAGTAGATTCACCTCCATAAATACCATTCCAAAACCGATCGGTCTCTAAAAACTCAATGTTAGGGACAAGCGATGAATAACCCTTTAGATACACACTATTTAGTTTCAGGCAGCCGGTAAGGATATGCCGAGAATAAATATAAAAAAATGACACAAGCGACAGAGTCTGTCCTTATGTAAGGTCCCTACCCAGCTGACGATGTGTTCCCTAGTCGGAAAAATATTAAACCTTATATAGATAATTAATCTATTCAAATGCCTAAAACATGATTTTGTTAAATTAGTAGAAGGTAGATAAGGGCAAAACCCCACACTAATGAACATTTATTTATAATTGTTTTTTGTGAAGACTACTCAAATTGGCATCTGTGTCCCAGACAGTCCTGTTTTTCAATATCTTCAGTGCATTGGAAAGATCCATCAATTCCACTATTGTTCACCCAATATATTTCAGGTGATTCATAACTACAGCCCAAAGATCCAAATTAAAAAGGGATTGGTATATGTCAAGTGATATTGTTTGGAAATGAATCCCAACAATCGTTCTACAGTAAAGTGGGGAGAGTAGAATGATAATATACGTTTCCACCAGATCTCAAAGAAGGAACACCAAGCTCTAATCGTAAAGCTTCAACAGGTACAGAGTTACTTGAAAAGCAGTTTTAGGGGCTGGTTGATGCTCAGTGAGTAGTTTTACATTAATTTCAATCTATTTTTGGCCTGTTTTAGGTGCTTCTGTGGAGGGATTTGTGTGCTTTTTGCAATAATTTTCTGGCTAGTTTTGGTTTTCTGTGGGGTTTATCTTGTGTTTTTTGTGGACTCCTACCCAGTCCTCTGAGCCGGCCTGCATCTGAGGTGTGCAGTGTCTGTGGTATAGTCCTTTGTTTGTTTCTGGCTTTCTTACTGGTCCCACCCTCCCCCTTGCAATTGGCTGAATCAGTCAAGTGTCTCTCTTCCTCTGTTCCTGGCAGCCATTTCCACTTGCCTTCCTGACTGTAATCTAGAAGCATCCTGCAAGGACACCACTTGAAATGCAGTCTTAGGGGCTGGTTGATACTCAGTGACTAGGTTTACATTGATTGCAATCTGTTTTTGGTATGTATTAGGTGTTCTGTGGAGGGATGTGCGTACTCTTTGTAATCGTTTTCAGGCTAGTTTGTGGTTTTCTATGGGATTTATCTTGTTTTTCTGTGGACTTCCACTCCTTTTCTTTGGCTGTCCTGCATAAAAGATGTGCACTGTTTGTGATGTAGTCCTTTGTTTGTTTCTGGCTTTCTTACTGGCCCCAACCCCCTTGCAATCGGCTCAGTCAGGTGTCTCTTTGCCTTTGTTCCTGGCAGCTATTTTCACTTGCCTTCCTGACTGTAATCTAGAAGCACTCTGCCAGGGCACCACTTGAAATACAGTGTTAGGGGCTGGTTGATGCTCAGTGAGTAGTTTTACATTGATTGCAATCCATTTATGGCCTTTCTCAGGTGTTTCTGGGTAGGGATTTGTGTGCTTTTTGCAATCATTTTCTGGCTAGTTTGTGGTATTGTGTGGGGTTTATCTTGTGTTTTTTGTGGACTCCCACCCCGTTTTCTGAGCTGGTCTGCATCTAGAGTGTGCAGTCTCTGGGGTGTAGCCCTTTGTTACTGGCTTTCTCACTGTTCCCACCCTCCACTTTGCAATTGGCTGGAACAGTCAGGTGTCTCTCTGCCCGTGTTCCTGTCAGCCATTTCCACTTGCCTTCCTGACTGTAATCTAGAAGCATCCTGCCAGGACAGCACTTGAAAAGCAGTCTTGGGGCTCTTTGATGCTCAGTGGGTAGTTTTACATGGATTTTATTTCATTTATGGCCTGTCTCAGGTGTTTCTGTTTAGGGATTTGTGTGCTTCTGCAATCGTTTTCTGGCTAGTTTGTGGTATTCTGTGAGGTTTACCTTGTGTTTTTTGTGGACTCCCACCCTGTTTTCTGAGTTGGTCTGCATCTAGAGTGTGCAGTCTCTGGGGTGTAGTCCTTTGTTGCTGGCTTTCTCACTGTCCCCACCCTCCACCTTGCAATTGTCTGGAACAGTCAGATGTCTCTCTGCCACTGTTCCTGGCAGCCATTTCCACTTGCCTTCCTGACTGTAATGTAGAAGCATCCTGCATGGAAACCACCTAAGGAGCGGTTTTAGGGGCTGGTTGATGCTCAGTGAGTAGTTTTATATTGATTTCAATCTGTTTTTGACCTGATACAGGTGCCTTTGTGGAGTGATTTGTGTGCTTTTGTAATCATTTTTTGCCAAGTGTGTGCTATTCTGTGACGGTTATCTTGTGGTTTTTGTGGACTTCCACCCCATTTTCTGCATCGGTCTGCATCTAGTGTGTACTGTCTCTGGGGTGCAGTCCTTTGTTTGTTGTTGGCTTTCTCACTGTCCCCAACCTCCACCCTGCAATTGGCTGGAACAGTCAGATGTCTTTCTGCCTCTGTACCTGGCAGCCATTTCCACTTGCCTTTCCTGACTGTAATCTAGAAGCATCCTGCATGGAATCCACTTAAGGGGCAGTCTTGGGGGCTGGTTGGTGCTCAGTGAGTAGTTTTACATTGATTTCAATCTGTTTTTGACCTGATACAGATGCTTTTGTGGAGGGATTTGTGTGCTTTTCTAATTGTTTTTGCCTAGTTTGTGGTATTCTGTGGGGTTTATCTTGTGTTTTTTTAAACGCCCACTGGATTTTCTGAGCTGGTCTGCTTCTAGAGTGTGTAGTCTCTGGTGTATAGTCCTTTGTTTGTTTCTGGCTCTGCCCATTTGAATCTCATTGGTCCATGCCACACCTGTGACTAGAACAGCTGTATTTCATAGGCCTTTCCAGGGCAGTCTTGCCTGGGCATCTCTTGGCTAGGGGCCCCAAGACAAAGGGCAGCTCCTGCAGAAGCAGCTCCAGATCATGATTGCCGGTGATTGCTGGTGATCCCCAGGGGAAGTAGGAAGTCTGCAGCCATCAACCAGCAGCGACTGAAAAGGTAAGGGTGGTGCGGTCATCAGCCATCACTGCACCCCACTAAACGGACCCACCTCTCTTATTGCTATACCAACCAAAGCTTATAGTCTGATGCATTTGCCCACAATTATATGACAGCCATACCTCTCATATAGACCCATTGTGTTAGCTTCCCACATTCAGTCAAATCGTCTTGCTTAGCCATTTCTAAAATCTGGATGAACTGTGGTAATTAGCAATATTTCACATCAAATCTAAGTGCTGCTGTAATTTGCTGTCTACTTTTGCACCCCCATTTACGTGTTTCTCCCACTACTCAGGTGTCTGTACCCTACTGTATTTTATTGTCTACTTTTGCACCCCATGCAGCGTTTCTCCCAATTTCCAGGTGCCTGTATCTTCCTGTATTTTACTGTCTACTGTTGCACCCCCATTAAGGCGTTTCTCCCACTATCAAGGTATAAGTATTTTACTGTCTACTGTTGTACCCTCATGTAGGTGTTTCTGCCACTGCGTAGATGTCTGTATCACTGTATTTTACTGTCTACTGTTACACCCCCATTTAGGCATTTCTCCCACTGTCCAGGTGTCTGTATTTTATTATTTATCTTGCACCCCATTTAGGCATTTCTCCCACAATCGAGGTGTCCCAAAATCTAGGTGTTACTGTATTTTACTGTCCACTGTTGTGTGGCCATTTAGGCCTCTCCCCTTCTATCCAGGTGTCCAAAATCTATGTGCTACTGTATTTTACTGTCTACTGCTGCAACCCCATTTAGGCGTTTCTCCCACTATCCAGTTGTCTGTACCTTACTGTATCTTACTGTCTACTGTTGCCCCTCATTGTGGTGTTTCTCCCACTATCCAGGTGTCTTTATTTTACTGTTTATCGTTGCACCCCCATTTAGGCATTTCTCCCACAATCGAGGTGTCCCAAAATCTAGGTGTTACTGTATTTTACTGTCCACTGTTGTGTGGCCATTTAGGCCTCTCCCCTTCTATCCAGATGTCCAAAATCTATGTCCTACTATATTTTACTGTCTACTGCTGCAACCCCATTTAGGCGTTTCTCCCACTATCCAGGTCTCTGTACCTTACTGTATCATACTGTCTACTGCTGCCCCCATTTAGGCATTTCTTCCACAATCCAGGTGTCTGTATTTTACTGTATTTGACGGTATACTTTTGCCTTCCCCGCATTTAGGCATGTTTCCCACTATCCAGGTATCTGTATCACTGTATTTTACTGTCTACTGTTGCACCCCCCTTTAATCATTTCTCACACAATCCAGGCGTCCCAAACTAAGTGGTACTGTATTTACTGTCTACTGTTGCACCCCATTTAGGCGTTTCTCACACTATTCAGGGGCCCAAAATCTAGGTGCTACTGTATTTTACTGTCCACTGTTGCGACTCCATTTAGATGGTTTTCCACCTCTAGCCAGGTGCTACTATATTTTACTGTCTACGGTTGAACTCGATTTAGGCATTTCTCCCTCTATCCAGGTGTCCCAAATCTAG
Source organism: Ambystoma mexicanum (assembly GCF_040938575.1). NCBI lineage: Eukaryota > Metazoa > Chordata > Amphibia > Caudata > Ambystomatidae > Ambystoma > Ambystoma mexicanum. Next base: position 351,833,194 of record NC_090922.1, read on the forward strand.
GTGCTAACGTACTCCTTATCCCAAACTAAAGTGGTACTGTATTTACTGTCTACTGTTGCACCCCAATTTAGGCGTTTCTCCCACTATCCAGGTGCCCAGAATCTAGGTGCTACTGTATTTCACTGTTTACTGCTGCAACCCCATTTTGGCATTTCACCCACTATCCAGGTGTCTGTATCTTACTGTATATAACTGTCTACTGTTGCACCCCCATTTAGGTGATTCTTCCAATATCCAAGTGTCTGTATTTTACTGTCTATTGTCGTACCTCCAATTAGGCGTTCTCCGACTATGCAGGTGTCTGTGTCACTGTATTTTACTGTCTACTGTTGCACTCCCATTTAGGCGTTTCTCCCACGATCCAGGTGTCCCAAATCTAGGTGCTAACGTACTCCTAATCCCAAAAGAAAGTGGTACTGTATTTACTGTCTACTTTTGCACCCCCATTTAGACATTTCTCCCACTATCCGGATGCCTAAAATCTAGGTACTACTTTAGTTTACTGCCGACTGTTGTGTACGCATTTAGGCCTCTCCCCCTCTATCCAGGTGTCCCAAATCTAGGTACTACTGTATTTTACTGTCTACTGTTTTGACCCCATTTAGGCAGTTCTCCCCCACTTTCCGGGTGCCCCAAAACTAGGTGCTACTGTATTTTACTGTCCACTGTTGTACCCCTCTTTAGGCATTTCGCCCACTATCCAGTTGTCCCAAATCTAGGTCCTACCGCAAAACTAGGTTCTATTATATTTTACTGTCTAGTGCTGCAACCCCATTTAGGCGCCATCTAGGTTTCCCAAAACTAGGTGCTACTGTATTTTACTGTCTACTGTTGCAACCTGATTTGGGTGTTTCTCCCACTACCCAGGTGTCCAAAATCTAGGTGCTATTGTATTTTACTGTCCACTGTTGTATTCCCATTCAGGCCTCTCCCCCTCTATCCAGGTGTCCCAAATCTAAGTGGAACCATATTTTGCTGTCTACTGGTATAATCCCATTTGGGCGTTCCACCCACCATGCAAGTGTCCCAAATCTATGAGCTACTGGGTTTCACTCTATATTGTCGTGCTACCCCCACCCACCTCTATCCAAATACCCCAAATCCGCCACTAATACACTGACCAGTTCCACAAGGCCAGGTACAGTACACATCGAATTGGGCGTGCCCAGCTGAGCATGCCCTTTACTCAGTTACACAATCTGATTCACCCCTCCCACAGCCTAAATGTCATGCCACACACTGGCCAAATCAGAGCTGCATGTTGGCGCACCAGTAGGCCTGATGAGACTCACGACACCCTAACTCAGCCATCACAAATGCACAACCCATCATTCCAGTCTTCCACCTGCAACACCCTCCAAGTAGATCTCTCTCCGCCCAATCAAGAGCGGCAAGATGGAGAGCAGGAGCAGAAAACATTGACACCAGAATATTCTAGACCACCCAGCGACCCAGGTAAACCAATCTTCTGACCCCACCCCGCCCGCCAACTACTCTTCTAAACCCTCTGCTGGCTTCTTGCCCCAGCAACATAGCACCCCCACCCCCAAATCAAACTTCCCTTCTCTTAGTGCAGGAAGAGCAGCCCTGTCCAAAACCCTAACCTTCACAAACCCCCCACTATCACCCACACCCCATGGGCCGCCCAAAAGTCAAGGAGTGGCCCTGAATAAGCCCCTCCTAACTTCTCCCATTGTCCAGCCCAGATCCCATACCCAGCCCCCTCACTATGAGGCCCAAACTTACCCACCGGCACCTAATCCTGTCCTAGCCCTAGTCCCCTCTTCGCCCATTCTCCCTGGTCCAACTCCTATTCCATACAACTCCTCCCCACACCCACCACCGCCCACCCCTTTCACCCCTACCCACCCCGAACAACCCCCTCTTGCTAATGCCCCCCTTGGTCACATCCCCACATCCACCACCCACCCTGCACCCTCAACTCCCACCCCTCCTACTACCAGCAGCCAGTCCCATCCAGCACCTGCAAACATACCACACTCACTGATCAATGCCAGATCAGTCTCCAAAAACAAATTCCACATCTTTGACCTCATCTCAGTGGAAAATCCAGATGTCCTCTTCATCACAGAAATCGGGTTATCTGATGATTACGAGCCCATTGTGCACAAGGCCTTCACACCTGGGTATAACCTTATTGCTCGGAACAGATCACAAAGGGGTGGCGGACTTGTGATACTACACAAACACCAATCACTACTAATAATTAAGGACACCTCAGCCAACACCACAGACTACGAATCCCTTTCTGGTAAAACTCAAAATCTCACTCTCCTCCTCGCACAGCTTTCTACTTATCTACAGACTTTCTGGCAACAACAAAAACTTTGCAGATATGCTCTGTGATGCTCTGAAAACCATCCTCAATCTCCATCCAACACTTACCATCCTAGGAGATTTCAACATCTGGTTTGATTCACCTTCAAACGCCATGACCTGATGTATCACAGACCACCTAGAAGCATTGAACCTGGCAGAAAGCATCTCCACACCCACCCGCACTTGCGGTCCCACTGACCATCACGGCTCTCACCCAATGTCATGCCAGACCCCCACCAACCCCCACAACCCTCATTCCGCTATGGAATAAAGTAATTATCAACCCAGATCTAGCCAACTCCCTACTCTCCTCTCTCCCAGCACTAACCCTCCAGGAAGAACCACCCCTTATCAAACTCTTCAACCTCTGCCTCTCAAACACCCTTACACCCCTCACCCAAACAAAACGGTCCTTTCAAAGATCAGGACCCACACACAAATGGTACATCACCAACGTCAAATCACTAAAAACAGTAAAGCATCGGCTGGAACGGACCTGGAGAACCACCCCTATGGCCCAGAATAAAACCACCATAGCAAGCCTAACCAGACCATACAGACTAGAAATCAGAAAAAGCGAGAAAGCATTCTATGGGAACCAAATCTTAAAGTGTCGGAACCCTAGTGAGGAACTGCATAGAATCATTTCTGAATAAAATGCCTCGGCCTGCTCCAACCCCCCCCCACACCCACTTCCCAATCCCTATGTGACACCTTATCAGAACACTTCCACAATGTCGCTATCACGCTATCAACAGACACTCCGCCATCATCTCCAAATAGGAACACATGCCCCCTCCCCAGCCCATCCATAGTCCAATCCCCGTTGAAAGCCCCCTTCAATACAAACCTTCACCTCTTTCACTTAAATCTCACACCATGTGTTCCTCCCGCTCCTAGCACAAACCCACCCATCAGGTTCCCCTGAGGACCCCTGCCTGCCCACTCTCCTAAAAAACGTCCCAGCCTCAACCTGTACAGGCAGTATCGCACGCTCAATCCTCAACCACTCCCTAACATCGGGAACTATCCCGGAAACCCTACAAACTTCCTACATCAAACCCCTCCTCAAAAACCCTACACTTGACCCACACCTACCCCAGGACTACCGGCCTATCTCCAAGACCCGCTTCATAGTCAAACTCATGGACCGCTTTTCACTGAAGCCAACATATTTTTGGACACTGCGCAATCTGGCATCAGACCACTCCGAGGAACAGAATACTCCCTAGTTTCTGCCTAGGGCAACCTAAAAAGAACAGCTGATGCAGAAGGCTGCGCTATACTGACCACTCTGCAGCCTTCAATACCATTGATCAATGGAAGTGGGGAAATTATAGGCTGATCAAATCGCAAGTCCAAATCAGAGATGTACAAATTAAAAAGCAGGGGTGCAAGTACACACATCTGCTTAAGACCTCTGTTAGTTGGGATATGTTGTATTACTTGTCCTACTTGATTGACACGCACTACTACAAATGTGTCAAAATATCATGCCTTTATATAATGCAAAAACCTGCCATCAATTCTCCCAAAATGCAACTTTTGCCATAGGCAAATGTGTGACACCGAGTCAAATGGTTTGGAGAAATCTACAAAGCAAATGTAAAGTGCCTAGTTTTCTGATTATCTGCCTGAGCTATGGCACTATTTAGAGCGTATATATTATTTTATAGTAGCTTGATGTTTACCAAATCCTGTTTGGAATTTATGTAACAGACCATTTCCTTAAGCCCATTTATTTAGCTTTTTCGGGAGCATTGTCAGAATTTATTTTGGACTACTATATAGCATGGCAAGGAGCCTATAATTATTAGGATTACTCCTATCTCCTTTCTTAAATACAATTACTTATATGGACTCCCGCCAGCTAGTCAGGATCCAATCCGTTACCACAAAATTATGATAAAAATGTGCTCCAGTGTATTCACCCAAAAGTTAGGGTTAGCCCTGATTAGCATGTTTGTAATACCATCTGGTCCAGGTGTCCTTGAGTTCTTAAGCCCCTTAAATATTTTCAGAATATCAATGGTCTCAAAATCAAACTCTTCACTCACTACTGATGGTCATACCTCAGTAACAAGGGCATTATATTCAATGTGATAATAGAGATCAGTAATTGCTTTGATCCATCCAGCCTCCGATATTGAGTTATCTTCCTAAGAGGACTGCCTAGCAGTATAGTTCCTAATCACGACCCAGAATATGTTATTGTCATTACTTCTGAGAAGTTTAAACAATAGCATCCAATAACATTGGAGACTGAGACCTTACGGGCTCTGAGCCAGTTCTTGTAACATGTAGAGATGTTAACCAGTTGCGTCCCCTTTTCCTCAAAAGATAGCATCATGTTCTTTTTAACCAAGGGGCGAGTCTGACGGTAAGCCCTTCTTTTACTATGTATTACGATGTCAAACTGGCCCTTTCGGGCACAATTCCTCTTACCAATCTTAAAATTTAAGTGCAATTGTTTTCCCAAAATGCTCATTAGCAGCCTAAAATCCCAATTGTTTTCATCCAACCAGTGCACTTTGGACAACCAATTGTCAGTAATATGCCAGGCCAATCTCTTTAAATTTACCTCAGTCCATGTAATGCGGTTTCCCTGAGTATAAATCGATACCTTGGAATTAATATATTTAGTTTTGTAGGGGGCTATCCAGTTTTTGTGACCAACTAAGGACATCATGGTCACTAACATTTGTATGTCTTATCTCCAATTCACTACATCTCAACCATAATTCAGCGCCAGTAAATATATAGTCCAAGCAAGAAGATGATCTGCCATTAGTCCAAGTGACTCGAGATCCACGTGACCCTTCTTATTTAAACACACCAAATCATAGGAGCCTATGAGCATACCCAAATTGGAATTTATTATAGTCTGCTTTGAGTTCTTCTCTCTGTATAAGATGGTAGATTCATCTTCAGTGCGAATTGCTGGTTGTAAATAGTGATTAGGAGTATTGAAATCCCCAGCAAAGATCACATTCCCCCGGAACACACTTCCACCCAATGTTCTACCAGATTATCAATGATTCTCTCAATAGTACTAATAGCAGCACCACCCGTGTGGTCATAAATATTCAATATCACTGTTTGTGAATACATACATTTAGGTCCCAAATAGGGGCTGATAATACATGAGGTATCGTAATGCCCACAAAGAAAGTTTTTAATTCAAATTGTACGTGAGCACCGATGGCCAGGCCACCGATCAGCCGGCCTTTAGCTTTACACACTGCCGGTCGACATAAACCATGGTATACATCAATGTTAAATTCTCTGGTTAACCAGGTTTCTTTCAACATGACAACCTCACTGGTAGTAATATATGAATAGCCCTCGGGATGTGTCAGAAAAGATTGCTACCCCCTCTTATTCCAACACATCCAATTAAAACAATTCTTCTGAAGGATGTGGCAATTGCTTTTGATTCTCAAGGTGTCAGAGATCCAGTGTACAGCTTCCTTTTGTCCTCCTGTTGTCTCCCTACTTCTGTCCAATAAAGCTCAAATGTTAAATCTTTCAGTAGACAAGGTATTGGGTGGGACTGTTTGATTAAAGTTGGTGTTCTGAGAATTGAGGATCGAATTCCCCACCATCTTGGTGTTATATTTCCTGCATACAGTACGTTTGAATCCCAATTTGTTTAATTCCGTAATGCAGGAACTCAAAAGTGCAACAACCACGGGGAAATGCATTCTATAAGTACCCAGTTGGTAGGGCTATCGACTACATGCAATTTTATATGAATCAAATCCTCTGTGCTAATAGTCAAAATATGTGGGATTTTTCAGCAAAGATCTAGTAAAAAGGATTGATTTAGGAAAGGACTCTCCATTCGTTGATTGAGTTCTTCAAGTTTGACCCACTTCCGGAATTTTAACGCACCATCAAATGCATGTTGCCTTAACCCACTCGTCAAAGTCGGTGCCAAAGATATGGAGGACAGAGGCATGTTATTAATCGAGGTTACAGTGGTAAGCAGTGCTGAATCATTAACATAAGCCAACCCATTAAGGTGGGATTTCGGAGGAAATGTGAGGGGAACCTGTGAACTGATGTCAGTACCAGTGACGCCATTCAATGGATACGACTGCGACTCACTGGTTATACAAATAAGAGGTGTTGTCAATACAGAATTCCACCATGTCAATGGCAGAGGCGGCAGCACAGGGCCTGGTTGAAGTAATTTATCAAGGGGTCCCTGTAAATACACTTGGCTAACTGTGCCGTTGCCCTGATCTCTGGTGGCTTTAGCTTTCTTAACAAGCAAAGATGCAATGGCTCGCTGGATACAGGTCTGGGTAGAATCCGTACTACCTTTGATAAAAAACACATTGTTTTTCCTATGCCTACCATCTTTACTCATTGGACACATAGTGCTCTTGCTTCTACAGGCCCTACGAGGGCAAACAACTACATCAGACAGACAAGTTTTCGGTCACAAGTTCGGGCAAGTCACAAGCCACTGGCGTATGTGCAGCCAACCGATGTTGATCTGGGCAGGGTAAAGGATTAGACAAATCCAACTCAGTGATATTCGCCTCAGATTTCACTTTGTTTGTATCAGTTGCCACAACGTCTTAAAATTCTGGTTGTAAATCAATATAGCAGACAAAATAACATCCACGATTTTTGACAAAATGAATTGAAGTTTGCGTTGTTCTTCCACCATTCCCAAACACTAAGTCAACGTTCAATCGATTTTGGCAGACATGGTGTTTATTATAGAATGGGGTGACCGGGGGGAACGTGAAGCGTTTCCCCCTGGGGTGGTTTTGGGCGCTGCACAGGCCAGCTAGCCTGCGCATAGTGCGCCGTTCCAGGTATAAAAGGGGGCAGGGAAGGTTTGAGAGCAGGCGACGGTTGAGGACGAGCGTTTGTCCTGGTCATCTACTCCTGAGCCTTCCCTGTGTGTGGGGCCTGGTGCGATATCGGTAGTGGAGGTAGGAAGAGTAGGGTTGTGAGATCAGGTTTCAAGTTTATTTGGTTAGCTAGTTAGCAGTTGTGAATGGGTTATAGGCATATTTAGAGGTCCTGTACATAAAGTACCATCCGGTCCCGTTTGTGTAGGGGGAGGCGGGGCACACCCGGAGTGCTGCTCTTAGTATAGCCGGGGGCAGCGGGCTATCAGCATTTGCTTACCTTAGAGGGCAGAGCTTGTCTGCGTGTGTAGGCTTTAAGGTGCTGGTTGCAGGGCTCTGCATTTTGCTGGAGCGCAGTGACTCCTTGGCGCTGCTAGGGGGCGTTGTCGGCCTTAAAGGGCCAGATCAACTGGTAGTGTGTCGGGCAAATCTATTCAGGCATTCAGTGCCTCATAGGTTTGCGTGTGTACGTGGCTGCTCATGGGACAAAGGAGCGGCAATGCGGTGATGCCTGTGCACCGCCAGGGGGCAGTGCAGAGCACTGTGAGCAGCTCACGGCGGGGTAGTGAGCAGCTGTGTCGCAACTACAGCTGCTTACCATTCGGTCTGGGGATAAGGACTTACACACGGCATAGAGTTAGATTACGCCAAGGGGAGGAGGGGCACAATAAATATTGGGGGCCTAGTGGCAGCACATTGTGCTTTGGGGCTGGCAGTGTAAAAAAATATATATATTTAAAAAAAGAGAAAAATAAAACAGTTAAATAAATTTGTGGTGTGTTTTATTGAAGTGTATTGGCGGGAAGCATAGGAAGGAATTTCCCACAAGTAGGTATTGGCTTGGGGCCTAATTTATTGATGCAACAAGGGGCATTTTTGCCCCCACTGGAAGTATTACTGGTGCGCCAGGATGGTGGGGCAAGGGTCAAAGAAGAGGGGTCTGAGGATGCTTAGGCGCTGAAGGAGGCCCTGGAAATTATTAGCAGGGCAACCCTAGCCCGGCTCGGTGGGGGAGATAAAGGGGCTGGTGTGGGCAGACTGCAGTGGAGAGCGGCGGCAGATGGGGTGCTTGCTGAAATGGTGCGGCTGGTAGAGGAGAGGTTTTGGAGAAAGAGTGCAGGAGAAGCAGGAAGGAGATTCCTAGGAGAGCGTCCAGGGGGATAGGAGAGGAAGGAGAGCGGTCAGGGAGCGGGTTGGGGCACAAAGAGCCGGTGGAGGACACTGTTGAAAGGAGATTGCAAAAGGATGCAGGGCAGGCGGGGGGTGGGCTAAGGGTGCCGGCGAGCAGACAGGGGCGCCGGTGCAGAGGGATGAGGGAGGAAAATACCTGCAGAAGAGTGCGGGAGGGAGAAAGAGAGAGCTTTCACTGTCGAGTAGTGAGGAGAGGGAGAGGTGCGGAATGGCCTCCCTGCCTGGTAGGACTTGGGTGGAGGACACAGTACGGCCCCTGCAGTTCCTGAGGAAGAATGGGGAGAGAACTTAAGAACGGCCCCTCTGTAGGATTTATGAGGTCAGACTAGAGGGCGCAGCACGGCCCCTAGCACGAAGGACCAAGCGGTGGAGGAGAGGAACCCTCGCCCGAGAAGAGAGGACCAGCAGGGGCTCCTACGGCCCTGCCGAGAAGATGCAGACGGAGCGGTGGGGTGGACGCCCCGGGCTCACTCGAGGAGGAGCTGCCCGGCATGAGCATGCGCTCACAACAGCCATGGTTTGCATTGGCGACGACAAAGGGGAGGAGGAGTATGGGGACAGTGGGAGGATGAGGGCTGCAGTGGTGTAAGGGGGTGCAAAAGGGTGAGAGGGGGTTTAAGGTGGGTAGGGGAAGGTCATGAGTGGGGGGCTAAGGGGTCAGGGGGGCAGTGGGGAAGCTGGTTAGGAGAGACTGCTGATATTTTTTGTCCCCGCAGCAGGAGCTCGGTGAGGAAGTAGATGAGGAGTGTTGGAGTGGAGGCCAGGCCGCAGCTGGGTGACAGCAGGGCAGAAAGAGGTGAGAGGGAAGGGGATTGGTCAGCGGCCTGGCACAGGGGGGGCACAAGGTGGGGGGCAGGAGGGGAAGGGGTTGGGTTACAGGGGACTGAGGGGAGAGAAGGGCCTGCGGGCCACAGGGGCCGTGGAATTGGAGAGGAGGGTATCCTCTGTGCAGGTGCAGACGGACAAGGTGGATGAATCCGAGGCACCCAAGGTACAGGCCCCGAAAGAGAAGGTTGCGGAAGGTATCATGAAGGATAAAAGGTTGCCATATGTGGATATTACGAAGCCATCGGCCATGCTTTTGATGGGGTCAACAAAGGATAAGATTTGGGCTGGGGAATTTGAGGACGTGTTCAAGCTCCTACATAGGGAATTGAGAGTGAAGTAGGGGTATACGGAGGAGGAGAGGGAGTTGGCCTTGCATCCAAAGGTACTGGTAACGATGGAGAATTGGACGTCAGCTTTTATTATTTACGCAAGCGTCTACTGCGAGAAATTCGCAGAGAGGTGCGTTGCACTGTTGAAGTATATGGATGTAATAAGGAAGGCATTCACAAGTTTTGGCGGTTTCGTGTGGGTGCGATATGATGAGGGGTTCAGGGCCGAGAATGGCAGAGGACAGCCAGGCGGTCTGGAGGGAGATCGACATGGATCTCTGCTTGCAATGGATGGTGCAGACAACGGCAGCTCCAACTTTACACACAGCGAGTGGCTTAACCGTGCCTTACCGCATACATGCCAACCCTACCGATTTAGGCAGGAGACTCCCGACTTTTTGTGAAAAAAATATTGCTATTTCTCACGTTCTCCCGCCTAAAATACTTCTAGTCCCTATGCGTCCCTATGGGAAAATGTGCAACTCCCGATTTCTCTGATTAAATCTCCCACCCAGGTGAGTTGGAATGTTGACATGTCTGTTACCGGCCCTTTCTGGGTCGCGTCGCCCCAGAGGCAGCCCTCAGTAGCTTGTTGGCCCTGCAACAAAGAAGGCTGCACAAGGTCAGTGAGTAGGTTCAGGCACGAGTGCAGCAGATGTGCAGGGCGGCACCCGATCATGCAGGGCTACCAGCAGGGGAATAGGGGGAGAGGGCAAGGAGCAGGTCGAGGGGTTGTGGAGAAAGGCTTATACTCCAGTTAAGGTGGAGGTTCTGGAGAAGTGGCTTAGCTTTTACCCAGGCAGGGAGGGGGCAAAGATTTTAGGAGAGGGATTTTGTGAGGGTTTTCAGTTTGGGTTATCAGGGTGCAAGGGTGCGTCGTTGGGCAGAAAATCTGAAGTCGGCTAGGCAAAATGTTGAAGTGGTGAGGGAAAAGGTGCAAAAGGAGAGGGCAGCAGGGAGAGTGGTAGGGCCATTTACAGATTTGCTGAGTGACTTGGTAATGTCCCCATTGGGGGTCATGCCCAAGACGGTGCCGGGGGAATTTAGATTGATACACCATTTATCGTGGCCAGATGGCTTGTCGGTAAACGATTTCATTGCCCCGGAGGAATGTGGAGGAGGAGCGAGTGTGGATCAGGCAGTGGGTCTGGTGAGAAAGGGTGGTTGTGGGGCGTTCATGGCCAAGTGCGACATCAAGGCAGCGCTTCGGTTGCTGCCGGTGCACCCAGAGGATTTTTGGAATGCAGTTTGAGGACCACATTTCCATAGACAAGGCCTTACCTATGGGTTGCACAATTTCCTGTGCCTTGTTTGAGCACTTTAGGTCCTTTTTGCAGTGGGTTTTTACATGTAGCTCGGGTTCACAAGGTGTATTACATTATCTGGATGATTTTCTGGTTATTAGTGGGGCTGACAAAGAACAGGAATGCCGTAAGATGCTAGGGATTTTTCAGGCTCTGATGCAAGAGTTGGGGGTGCCTTTGGCAGAGGACCAAACTGAAAGACTGGCAGTGGTGTTGACCTTTTTAGGGATCGAGCTGGATTCGGTGGCCATGACCTCATGCTTGCCGCACGACAAGGTGAGCAGGCTGTTAGGTTTGCTGGGAAAAGCGATAGTAGCACGTAAGATGACATTAGTGGAGATGCAGTGGATAGTGGGGCATTTGAATTTTGCATGTAGGGTAGTGGCCCCTGGCGCCCTTTTTGTAGGAACATGGCGCGGTCCGTGGTGGGAGCAAAGTGCCCACATCATTGGGTAAGGGTGTTGGGGGCGGTTTGGGAGGATTGTAGGATTTGGCTTTGTTTTCTTGAAGGTTTTAACGCGGTATCCATCTGGCTCCAAGGGCATCCTGTGTCATGGGAAGTGCAAATATTTTCAACGCGGCAGGTACAGGGGGATTTGGAGTTTTCTGGGGGGGGGCAGATGGCGCGCCAAAAAGTGGCTACCGCAATTGCAGAAAGAGGGCAGAAGCATAACATTTCTGGAATATTTTCCTTTGTTGGTTGCAATGGAGTTGTGGGGAAGGGAATTGAGGAACCGGAAAGTGAATTTCAATATTGACAATAAATGCGTGGTTAACGTGGTGAACAGGCAGTCGGCAAGTGACCAGAGGGTGGCGAGGTTAATGAGAGAGTTTGTACTGCGCTGTATGGAATGGAATGTAGTGTTTAGAGCGACACACGTGCCGGGGAAGGATAATGACATTGCTGGTGCAGTATCTCGTTTTCAGTGGCAGAGATCTCGTGGACTGGCACCAGGAGCGGAGCAGAGAGTGCATCGGATCCTGGAGGAGCTGTGGAGAATAGGAAGTTGAGAACGCTGTCTCTAGTTGAGCTTTCTCTGGCCCCGGCGTCTAGGGGGGCATACAGGAGGGCCTGGGCAGACTTTAAAAGGGGGGGAGCGCTTAGCTGGAAAGGTATGGTGGATGCAGAGGAGAGAAGAAGGGATGATGAGATCAATTTCCTATTAGGGTGTATGGACAAAGGCTGGTCGAAAGCAACAATAGCCAGGAAGCTGGTTTTGGTGTTTTCAGTCGAGCGGCGGGGAGATGGCAAGCAGGATGTAAGAGGGTTTGGCGAGGGAGAATAGGAGGGAAAAGGACACCAAGAGGCCAATCTCAGCGGCTTTGTTGGTCAGATTATGTCGGGCTTTGGATGGGGTCTGCTGGTCGGGTTGGGAGGGGGTCATGTTTTTGACATGTTTTACTTGGTCGTTTTTTGGGGCATTTAGGGTGTCTAAACTGGTGGGGGCAGAGGGGAAGGTGGTCTGCAGTGGGAGAATATTTATTTCTCAGAGCTAGGGTTGGATATTAAGATTAGGAGGTAAAAGACGGATCAAAAGGGGAGGGGCTGTTGGTTGTTGATGGGGTGGGGTATTGAGGAGCTGTGCCTGGTAAGGATAGGTTTGAATTGGAAGGAGTTATGTGGGGGAAGATCAGGGTTGGTTTTCCAGCATGAGGTTGGGGTGGTAGTGTCAGCAACACAAGTGTTGGGAGTAATGAGGAAGGCATTGGTGACCGTGGGTGAAAACAGGGAGGATTTTGGAACTCATTCTTTCAGGATGAAGCAGCATCTGAAGGTAGCAGTTTGGGGTTATCGGAGGATAAGGTTAAAAGCCTGGGTCGGTGGAGGTCGGGGAAGTACAAAGGGTATATAATGGATTTGGGAAAAGGGGCTGTCTGAGAGTGGGACATGAGGGAAAGGGGAGGGCTGGGGGATTTCGGGAGGTTGAGGAGTGGAAAGTGACAATGTAATTTCTTTTGCAGGTGCGGCACGGAGGAGGAGTGAATTGCCGCAGATCTGGATTGTTGTACATTCGATAGTGAAATAGGCGGGGAAGGAGGTGGAGAAAAGGATTTTTGGTACTCAGATGGGGTGCAGTTATAAGGTGGCACTTGTGAGATGCTCGGGTTTAGGAGGGCTTCGATGGGAATAGGTGCTGCCCATGTTGGCGGGGGTGAAGGAGAAGTATGGGGTCCCAGAAGGGGTAATAATAGATATGGGGAAGAACTAGCTGGTCCGAGACACAGGTGTGGCTCTGTTGAGGAAAATGAAGAGGGATTTGGCATGGCTTCGGGAGATATGGCCCAGGGTAAGTTTGGTATGGACGAAGCTGTTGCCGAGGGGAGTATGGAGGGGGGCAGTAAGTGAGGGGGCGGTAGAGAGAACTAGGAAGAAAATTAATATGGAGATGATAACATTTTGTAATTTGGCGGTGTTGCAGGTACTGGAGCACAGAGAGATAGTGTATGAGGATTTATCGGTTTTCCGGGAGGATGGAGTTCATCTGTCGGCATTTGGGAACAGTTACTACCTGCTGAATATGACATTGCAAGCGATGGAAATAATAAAAAGTTGGGTGTAGGAGGAAACCATGGTAGGGGGTGGGGCAGAAAGAACACCTCGGGGGAGGGTTTTTCTGATGCCTGGGGCATGGCCCTTTGGAGGAGGGGGGAAGCACATTGGGGGACTAGTGCGGGAAAGGAAGGGGGTAGTGCTTTTTGCACGAACGGGTTGCCCGGGGTTACAAAGAGGGGGAATAGGTATTGAAGCTGGAGGGGCATGTCTCCGGGAGAAGATGGGAGAAAGCGGGAAGGAAGGCTTGAGAAGATGTTAAGGAGACGGTAGGGAGCAAGGCATAGGAAGGGAGGAATTTGAACTGCTTTAAGTATTGAATTGTTGGGGGGATGGAAAGTGTTTCATTATTAAATGTGTTTGGCAATTGTTAAAAACAGATGTTAGTCTGTAAGGCTAGGCAGCCAGGTAAACGTTTATTTGTGAGCTGTGGCCTGTCACATTAAAGCAACCTTTTCCACTACAAGCGAGTGTGGGTGTTTTTGTGCAGTAAGCCCAAAGAGGGGACTGGGGGTATGCACAGCGTTTCCCCCAGGGTGGTTTTGGGAGCTGCACAGGCCAGCGAGCTGGCCTGCGCATGGTGCGCCGTTCCAGGTATAAAAGGGGGCAGGGAAGATTTGAGAGCAGGCAATGGCTGAGGACAAGCGTTTGTCCCTGCCCACTCACCCCCTTTATCCGGGTTTTTGTCTGGGGGCTAAAGTATTGGGGGAGGAGATTTAATTGGGAGTTCTTGTTTTTTCCCCTACATCGAAGCACATGTTTTTATTTTTCGTGGGGTTAAGTAGCCGGGTGGGGGGGGGGCTGGTCGTTTTTGTGTAACAGGCCAGGGTATTAGTTGGGGAATTATGATGTAAGGTTCTTCGCTGCTGATGAGGCAGGTCATTCTGGCTCTGGGTCATAGGAAGAAGGAGTTTGGTGTAGAGGGGAGTTTCAGGGGTATGAAGTTGCTTGATGCCGGAGGCATGGCCCTTTGGAGGAGGGGGGGAAGCACATTGGGGGACCAGCATGAGAAAGGAAGTGGGTGGTGTTGTTTACATGAAAGGGCAAACCCAGCGGTACAAAGAGGGGGAACAGATATTGAAGATGGAGGGGCATGGCCCCGGGGAGAAGATGGGAGAAAGCGGGAAGGAAGGCTTGAGAAGATGTTAAGGGGACAGGAGGGAGCGAGGGATAGGAAGGGAGGAATTTGAACTGCCTTAAGTATTTAATTGTTGGGGCAATGGAAAGAGTTTAATTATTAAATGTGTTTGGCAATTGTTAAAAACAGATGTTAGTCTGTAAGGCCACGGAGCCAGGTCAGCTACAAGCGAGTCTGGGTGTTTTTGTGCAGTAAGCCCAAAGACTGAATCTTTCTTCACTTCCAGAAAAGAGAGGACATCCGACAATGAGTGCTTTCATCTTCGCTGACCGAGTCTGATCACTCAGATGTAGAAATCAGTCTTTGAAGGTCGGGACTTGCAGATAGATTTGTTCCTTTAATATTGTTGTATCCCTCAGATGCATTCAATTGTGAGGTAATACCACCTATAGAGATTCTCTGCAGGCCTAGAAACATATTTAACAGAGAATTATCATTGTCTTTAGTTGACAACCCAAAAAACGCTATTCCTAGAATTACTTCAGGGCTTACAGAGGGATCGGGTAAATCGATCGGATTATTTCCTTCAAGTGCCTCGGCATTAACAGGTGCAAAAAAGCCCGCAATTTTATGTTGCATTTCCATATCAGGCTCTTGCTTGCCTTTTTTTGGAGGTGGAAGGCCGCTGATGTTATCACTAACCGTAACAGGACTACGGTTTCTCTTTCCGGCGTGAGGTGTACAGTGTATTTACGCTGTTTAACTATTTTAATGTTTTGCTGAGTTGAGAAAGTTTATAAGTGCACAACTGCGAGTATTACTCGCCAACGACATTCAGTCCAGTCTATGTGTTCCAATTGCGATCACCAAAGGCAGGGAGACACAGAGATACACAGGCCCTACTCTGCAAATAGCAAAGGGCCTCCCCACCCATCCCACAGTTGAACACTGTGAATTTCTCTCGTAGTCTAGCAATTTTAGAAGAAAACATGCCTATGTCATTCTCATGTGACGTTTAGGATGTAACTATAGAGTTAGGATCGGTTTTACTTGTTAAACTCTTACTTCTCTGTAGGTTTTCACAGGAAATAATTTAGGTTTATTCATGTCCATGTTATAAAATGCTAAAAATGCTCACAGAGCCAATTTGCAAAGGTCAGATCTCTGCATGCATCTGTAGTTATCCATCCAAAGCTAAACAAATGCTCCACATGCAACCTTTTCCAAAAAGGGGCTGCCTTTTATATTGATAGCTCATCTCCAATTTATGTATTGATGTTGTGCTGTTGCTTACCCTGGCAGAGGTGAACGCACAAGATGCACAGTCGTAATTTTTGACCCCTTGACTATGCTGTCACCACATTGCACACCATCCCCTTTCAATACTCTAGGGGCCTCATCTGGAGTCTGGCAGTAACCCTTAAAAGTGTTGGTAATGGAATTAGTGCCGCCAATACTGCTCCGCCGGAGAAGAGTGACGGCAAAAATTGCTGACTGTAATATCAGGCGGTGCTATTACAACCAGCGCTATTACAGCTGTTGCTATTATAGCCAGTCACACGAGGCCAAACACAACTGCATCAGAAGTGCATATTCAGTGGTATTGACGTTAATACTGCTGAAAATACGGCTGGATGTAAATCAACACAAGTGCCTGAAATGAAGGCACAGGTGATGCCAATCCACCCCAGAATGCTACATAAGGCTCCTCAGAGTGCTACATAAGGCTCACTCCTACCCCAAACACTGTTTCCAACACCATGCTGTCCCTAGCCACTGTGAGTTGTGACATTCACCTGCTCATGCTACGTTTGGAATTAGAGAGGTGGGACACAAGGAGTACAAGGGAGGGTTGGGGCGGGGTGAAGGAGGAGGAGGAGAAGGAGGAGAGCCCAGGCAAGGCGTGCGCCGATCCCCCGTTTTAGTCCCTCACCCTGGACCCTCCGTGACAGCCAGTTGGTCACCATGTACCACCTCAGCAGGGAGACCATAACAGAACTGCTCACCACAATGCAGGACGACATAAGGAGCAGGATCAACATCCGGACAGCTGTGCCCCCACTGCTGAAGCTAGTGTCTGTCCTAAAATTCCTCAGAACTGGCACCTTCCAGCACTCAGTGGCCATGATGCACGGCATGGCACAGTCTGCATTCTGTGCAGTGTTCGGCCAGGTGCTTGAAGCCCTCCTGTGGCAAGTGTAATGCTACATCTCACTGTCTACCATCCCAGCCCAGGTCAATGCCATGAAGGCATACTTCTATGCCGTTGCCCAAATGCCAAATGTGAATGCTGCCCTGGATTGTACTCATGTTGCACTGGTGGCCCTCCAGGCCCACGAAGCAGTGTACCGTAACTGCAATCACTACCACTCCCTGAATGTGCAGGTGACCTGTGACCCCAACTTGTACATCACCCACTGCTGTGCCCGCTACCATGGTTCCACCCACAATACCATGGTCCTACAGAACAGCACACTGCCAGGATGCATTGAGAGGCACAGAGGACAACAGACCTGGATAGTGGGTGAGTAGAAAAGCCAGCACATATGCACTGTGAAGCAAATGCGCAAATAGGGGGCGGGAGTGCAATTAGCTATACAAAGGATGGCATGACAGGCAAATGCGAATTCCCCACTTGACCACCACCCACACCAGCCTCACAGTACAGCCCAGGGAGCATGCACATGTCGGACTTACCGGCATGGTGCAGCTGAAGTACACATGCAGTAACAACTATGAACACCAACATGACTACAGGTACCACAATGCAGCATGCACTAATTGAAGCAATGGTGACAAATGACCACATCTCCTCACACAAGAACAACCCTGCCAGTACCATAGCCATGCATTTATGTGTGGCAGCCTACAATGGTGACCTGGCAGACCCAGATGCTCAGGGAGGGCCCTTGGGAATCCCAGCATGCCACATGCACAGTGGAAATACACTTCCATATCAGCTGCACATGTCAACAACACACACGTCCCGTAACACATGCTGCAAGGGAACAGGGTGCATGTGAAGCAGAACCAATGCATGACGTAACTGACACAGCATGCAGAGACATCGACACATGGCATGAAATGAAGGCCCATTTGCATGCAGAAGTTGTCCATTGCCCTGATATTGTGTAAGCCACACCTTACACCGTGGCTAAAGCCTGTGCCTCCCCCATGCAGGTGACTCTGGATATCCAAAGCTGCCCTAGCTCATGACCCCTATGTGTGATCTACAAACACTGCATGATAATGGCTACAACCATGCTCACATCAGGACCTGGTTGTGCATCAAGCATACATTTGGCGTCCTGAAGGCATGTTTCCACTGCCTCAACTGTAGCGGACGAGCCCTGGTGTATACTCCAGAGAAAGTGGGTAAATTGTGCTTGTGTGTGCCATGCTGCACAATATCTGCCTGAAGATGAGTGTCCTGCTACCCTCTGACGTGGCCATGCCACTCCCAGAGGATGAGGATGCAGTGCCTGTGGCAGAGGCAAATTCATGCATTGCCACCAAATTCCCAGCACACTATCCCCTTACCCCCACCATCAACTCCCCACCACACTATCCCCCCTCCCATCACAAACTCCCCAGCACGGCCACTCATGCCAACTAGAGTCCCTTACAAATGTGGCCTCTCTCCCCCCTGCAAGCCCCCGGTGAGTTTGGGCACAGAAGGCACTGTGACTGATGCCTCTGCGTGCTCTGCTGTGACCCATCTGTGGGAGTGGTTGAAATGGAAGGGACGGAGCCTGTGCTCTGCCGGATGGCCTCTGCCAGTGCAGAGATGCCTGTTGTCCCTTATGGCCTGCAGGTGTTGCATGTGGCCAATTGCCTCCATCTCCCGCAGTCTCCGCTCCATTTCCTCCACTCGCCGTAACAGTGTGCTGCATGTTGGTGTGTGCTGTGTGGGAGAAGAAATGTTCACTCGCCTTGGGCTGTAATCATGGGTGCCATAAGAGAGTGTGTTAATGTCCGTCGCCGGGTCAGTGGATACAGGCGGCATGGGGGGCTCTCTTGGGTCTGTAGATGCTGGTGGCATGGAGGACTCTCCAGGGTCTGTGGACGTTGGCAGCCTAGGGGGCTCTCCGGTGTCTGTGGATTCTGGCAGTGTGGGGGGGCTCTCCAGGGTCTGTGACACAAGGTTGGTGTCCCCCTGTGACTCCACAGTCGCCCTGCCAGCATGTGTGGCCTTGGTGTCTGAGCCACCAGCTGCAGGAGTGGGTACAGTGTGCCTTGTGCTGCTCCTAGTGCCCTGTGGGGTAGTAGTTGGCTTGGCCCTGCTGTGGTGCAGTGTTACATGGTGGGACATCTGTCTCAGTGTATCCTGACTAGGCCTTTGCAGGGTGATGCTGGTGGTGGACCTTGAGGACCTAAATGCACCACTCCCAGATGTGCCTGCAACCTCCTCCCCTATGATGAATCTGCCGATGTGTGGGTGCCTGTAGGGGACATATGAAATTTTGGCAGGTATGGTCCCCCCAAGGCACATTTGCTGAAGTGCATGGTGAGAACCCACACATATGGGCAAGTAGGCATGGTTGCTCAGAGGGGATTGCATATGGGCCCAGCATCATTGGGTTGCTTGTTGCCGTGAGTGTGTGACACATGGGCAGTTGCTCTTTGGCCTGTGTGTGGGGAGGGCAGGGCATACATGCTGGGGCAGCTGACATCTGGCAAGCATGCTTCTGGTCCTTCATGCCCTCTCATCCCCTCCCAGGGTGGCACTCACATGGTGGGGGTAGGGTTAGTGGCTTAGTCCATGGCACTGGAATGGTTCTATGGGGCACTGCTGTGCAGCCAGCAAGGCTGCACTGTGGTGCACTGTGATTGGCAGGTTGTGTACATGTAGGTGTGGGGGACATGTACTTCCTTGTGGCTTGTCTGCCATGCCAACATGGGACAGGCCAACTGGGCCTGCAACATGCTGGTGTGACTGCTGTATACTGTTGTGGTCCTTCACACACCTCAATCCCGCTGGCACAGGGTGTGCCAGCAGGGGTGTGGTGTGCATGGCATTTGGTAAGGTCACTTGCCACCCCTTCCCGCTGCTCTGACGCTCAGGGGTGCCCTTGGTGCCCTAACCCATGGCTGCTGTGGCAGGTGGCTGATCTGCCACCACGTCACTGTGCCCTGTTGGCATGCCCAGCTTCTGGGTCTGCTGACATGTGTCCCTGTCCACCGGGGCATCTTATGCTGGGTTGTCATTTGTGCATGCACTTTTGTTGTGGGTGGGGGTTTGACTCACTTCCTGCCTCCGGTCTGCTGGCACCCGCTTCTACCGACTCCCTCAATTTCTTCTATGTCCAGCACCGTACTGCACTTTTCCTCCCAGGCTGTGAAGACCAGTGGCTCCACAGTGCCTCCTCCAGTCACCAGGGATTTCTGGCAGTGTTGGGACAGCAGTCCCTGCACTCTGACCCTCAATTCATTCCACCGCTTGCAGCAGTCCTCTCCATCCCAGGGCACACTTGCCATTGCTGTCACCTTCTGGCTGATAGCATGCCAGGTGGCTGTCCTGTGCTGTCCAGTGGTATTCGCCTGCCGACTGCCATATAGTTTGTCACAGTGGGCAATGACCTTATCTGTGAGGACCACCAGTTCCCCCTCACTACATTTTGGTTTGAGCAGATGATGTTCTGCCACCTTTCCTCTGATCATCTCCTGGGACTTCTGGCTTCTTTCCAGGACCGGATGGCTGCAGGAAGTGGCGATATTCTCTTGCACAAAATCATTAATAAGCTTCCTGAGAGTACAGATGTTGAATAAACAGCCAACACAGATGTGATTCATTTCCTGACAAATTATATGTACTATAAAATTAAGTTTAACTTTTGTATGTCTGATATACATTTGTCTGATACTCTTTCATGATTTGGAGAGTTAGTCCAGATTGATGTTTGTTCTTTAGAACGGGCTTTTCTTCATTTGACCTAACCCAGAACTATGAGCAAGAAACGTGTTTTATTTTTGCTTGTCATAAATCTTTCCCTAACAATCCCCTTACAATCCCCCTTGGCTTCTAACTATTGTCCTTCCTCCCTTGAACCTTCTCCCACCCAAAAATGTTGAATCCCTTATCACATCTTAACTCCAGACCTTCACTTAAACTCACTCCCTTCTTCAGCCACTACAGGTTAGTGGTCATCCTGCGGAGGCACCAAACAGGTCTTTAGTACTGTTTTGGACAACATTCCTGAATGACAATAAGGATGTTCCTACTGTCCAAGTTCTCCTTGACCTGTCTGTTGCTTTTCATATGGTCTATCACTTTATCTTGACTGGTTGCTTGGATGCAGCAAGGATTACAGGACCAGACCTGGCTTGGATTTCTTCCCTTCCCTCTAACTCATTTCAGGTAGCTTCCCGCTCACCCTTTGGCTTCCTCTTTTCTTTTGCTCACTTGTGGTGACCAGTAACGGTCTTCTCTCGCCTCGCTCTTCTTCAATCTTTTATGGCAAGCCTTAATCTAATTAAATTGAATCCTTTGGGTTCAACCTTCTCACCTTCACTGAAGGCACCCAGATTCTTGACTGTTCGGGTGGGGATCTGGATGTTACAGCCGCATGCTTTTAGTCTCTGATGTCCACTATTGCCATCTAGATGTGCAATAACTCCCAAGACTTAACTCCACCATGACAGAGAACATGGTAGTTGGTGGTACTGCCTTAATCTGGACCTCCTTGTTCTGGCGGCCAGTGGCTCCTCTTCCCTGCTCCTCCCACCCCCCAGTTGCCTCTGCATGTAATCTAGAGTTCTGGATGGCCGGGAGCTCCCTGTCATCAGATAAGAGATGTCTCTTCCTGCTTTCATCAGCTTCATCTACTCCACCAATTCTATCCTTCCTTACCTCTTCTGCTTGTACCTCTGCTGTTACTGCTTTGGTGCCATCATTTCAGATTATGGCAGTGCACTGTACGCGTGATC
Organism: Ambystoma mexicanum; assembly: GCF_040938575.1. NCBI lineage: Eukaryota > Metazoa > Chordata > Amphibia > Caudata > Ambystomatidae > Ambystoma > Ambystoma mexicanum. The sequence goes on from NC_090922.1 coordinate 351,854,613, forward strand.
GCCCTTTAAGGTTGATCTTGACTACAACTTATTCAGGACAGCACCCCTTGACTTATCACAGGGCTAAAGAAATATTATCACATTTCCCCAAATCCTGTTAAATCGCATTGGTTCACCATTCACTTATGGAGTCGTTTTAAAGCCCTCTGTTTAGCTCGATGTTGCTTCCACATCATTGGCCCCAAGTTTCTTGCACAACACCTCTACGTGCTAATGCGGTCTGGCTCTCGTCATTCTTCTCATTATTTCCTCTTTACCACTCCTCACTCTTACTTTGCCCTGAAGGGCAGTAGGGGATTCTCTGTTCTTGCCCCCTACCGAATCAAATGGACTCCCCGTCAAGCTTCGTTCCATTTTCAGTCATACACTGTTTAGAAACCATCTCAAAACATTTCTCATGGGGTCATTTTCCCAGATCTAATCTATTCCATTTGGCCATCCATTTCTCTTTGCATTTGCCAAGCACCACTAAAACACATTAGTGGTGTATGTGCTCTTTACCACCTCATTAACATAACATGATATGATGACTGGGGTAGAGAGAGATCAACAAATTGATTATTTTCAATGATTGTCCTTCTCTCTGTTCTCTTCATGCACCTTCAGAATTGAAATTTGTCACTCTAAGCTTGTGCTCAGGGAATTGTGCATCAAATTGTTAAAAAGAATCCGCTGAAGTGAATTGTTCTGAAGAAAAACTGGGCATATTACCAAATTCAATGAAGAACCTCTGGAAAGTTATCATGTTATTAATGGACCAGATTCCTAGAAAGTAGTGTTCTCTTTAAAAAGGGAATTATGCTTTTGGTAGGCCTTTATTTATGTATTTACAAGCAGAAGTACCCTTTTTCAGAACAAGTTCTGTAGACAGACATGATAACACTGATTCTGTGGGTCGCTGTTCGGATTCGGTTATCGCTTGATGTGCTTTGCACCCTGAAGTAAACTGCACTGAGAATGGGCGCGTGTGGCTTGCTGACATACCCCGGAGCAGACTTTGGGGGGAGGCGAGAGTTGGTGTGCTGCTGCATACTGGGACTTTCTGTGTGGTCTCACCATGTGTTGCCTCACCCTGGCGGGGTGCAGATTGTTGAGGTGCATTGCACTGCAAATATCTTGGAAACCGGGCATCCTAGTGCCTGGACCTCAAGTTTTGTTCCTCGTGTCGGGATCGGGCCTTTTACAACCACATTGATGTTTCACCGATTTCAGGCAACCGTCTCATGTGTGAAGGTGCTGAAATCTGGGGAAGGGGGTGGGGTGTCCAAATATCATGTAGCTAGTAATGTCAGGAGGGTCCTGACAGGTAACTATGTAGAATTCGATGCAGATTGGTGAAACGGTGTGGAATTGTCTAAGGAACAACGCTTTGCCAAGCCACAAACCCACAAGCACATTTTGGCTTGTGTTGAAATCCAGGGAACAGGGTGGGGTGTCCAAATGTCATGTAGCCAGTAATGTCTGGGGGGTCCAAACAGGTAACGATGCAAAATGTGGTGAAGATTGTTGAAAAAGTCTGGAATTGTATAAGGAACAACGCTTTGCCACAAAGCCACAAACAAATTATGACTTTTGCTGAAATCCAGGTAGAGGGGTGGGGTGTCCAAATGATATGATATGATATGGCATTTATAATGCGCCTATACACAAGTGTTTCAAGGCGCGACGAGGCAAGGGAAGGGAACGGAGGGAAGACAGAGACAGCGATCATGCTAGGCCAAGTGAAATTGAGATTGTGCAAGTGCAGGGGAGGGAGGGAAGGGAAAAGTGCAGACAGAATGGGGAGGGGGCATTGCAGTACATAGGATAACAGTAAAATAAATAAGACAATGAAAAGAAGTGCGGCCAGCTGGTGGCAAGTGCAAGGGTAAGTGCAGACATCAGGTGTCAAGTGCTAGTATTGGCTGTAGGATACAGAAACAGTTTGTGAGTGCAGGGGTTGCCAGAAGGGCAGTGCAGGTGTGCAACTGGCAGGAGGGGACCCGGGCCCGAGATCAGAGGGTAGCCTGGTAACCAGTGCAGTATCAGATTGAGCCAGGAGATCAGCAGGGGAGAGGAGGAGAGAAAGCAGAAGCAAAGAGGAAGGTCTTGAGGTGCTTCCAGCACCGGAGATGGTTCTCCTCAAGTTTCAGAGAGGCAGGGAGGATGTTCCAGAGAGATGCACCAGCAGAAGAAAGAGATCTACCACCACCTCGCTTCTCGGAGAAGCGATTGACTGAGAGGGAGTTGGAGGCGGATGAGCTAAGAGCTCGAGAAGGAAGATATTTAGGAAGAGAGAGTTGAAGGTATTGCGGTCCCTGGGCTCAGAAGGCCTTGTGGACAATGCAGACATTTCAGTCCTGGAGAGATACGATCCCTGGGGTTGAGGCCAAGGACATGTCTCGCAGTCCTGTTTTGGATGAGTTGCAGAGGGCGGAGAGTAGAGGCAGGCAGATTTAGAAAGAGGCTGTTGCAATAGTCGAGTATAGAGAAAACCAGAGCTCAGGAGACAGTGAGCTTCTGGGGGAGGGAGAGGAAAGGAAGAATACCTCTGAGAAGGTGCAGCTGGTGGTGTGACTTCTTAGAGATGAGACAGTCAGAGATGAGAGAAGCAGAAGTGGTGGCGGAAGGAAGCCTGAAAATGAGTTGAGGGCAGAGAGCAGCAATGAAGTGGGCAAGAAGTGCCAGACATTGGTTGAACAGCCAGAGAGAGAGGTTAGACCACTGGCGAACACCACAGGTAGAGACAGAGATGGAGGAGAGGAAGGACCCAAGTTGGACCTGGGAGGGTCGATCAGAGAGGAAAGAGCTCAGCCAAGCCAGGGCCTGATCGGTGATGACCAGGTTATCATGGAGACGGTTGAGCAGGATGGCATGGTTGACCGTGTCAAAGGCATAAGAGAGATAAAGTAAGATGAGGGCACAAGGGGTGTTGGAATCAAGGTTGGAGAGCAGGTCTTCACGGATGTTCAGGAGAGCAGCTTCCATGCTTTTGGCAGCTCTGAAGCCAGGCTAATGGTGAGTGAGTCATGCCAGTGGGGAGAATAGAGAGTGAGAGAGAGTCACAGAGGTCACAAAAGAGTCCAGAGGAAGGACAGGAAGCATCCAGGTGGAGGTTAAAGTCTCCAAGAAGGAGGAGTTGGGTGGTCGAGACAGGAGGGAAGAGGAGAGGTCAGCCCACTCAGAGAGGAAGGAGGAGATATGACCAGGTGGCCGATAGATGGTAGCCACAGTAAGAGAGAGAGAGCCTGCAGATGAGACATTCGAAAGAGGAGTAGGCCTGCGTAGTAATGACAGAGGCAGGAATCCACTCAGGGAAGATCAGGGCTACACCCCCTCCGGAACAGTTGGATCTGGGCACGGAGGGGATCTTGTAGCCATCAGGAAGGAGAGTGTGAAAGCTTGTGACAGAGCTGGCCGTGAACCATTACTCGGTGAGACCAAAAACAGCGAGGTCAAGTTCTTCAAGGAACCGGCAGATGTCAGAGGAGTGTTTGACAGCTGAGCGAGAGTTTAGAGTGGCAATATGGAGAACGTTGCCATCCTTGAAAGACTTCCGGGTAGGGATACAAATCAGAGGTATGCCCTGCGGAGGTGTAGATGATGCCCAAGGGGGGGCAGAAAAGGAAGGCAAGGGCAAATGTCATGTAGCCAGTAATGCCCCGAGGGTCCTAACAGGCAACAATGCAACATTTGGTGCAGATTGGTGAAATGGTGTGGAATTGTATAAGGAACAACGCTCTGCCATAAATCCCGCCACAAACACATTTTCACTTACATATGTATAGATTTATTTACATATATACAGGAGTAACAATGCTCTTTTGATCACAAAAGAATGTAAAATAGATGACAAATCAGATTGAACAGGAAGCCGTGAGCTTCTTTTAATGGGGTGAGTTTTAGGGACATTCTGATCAGGTTTTGAATGGGAGTATATGGAACTGTCCCAGGGGACAATACATCAGTAGAAATAAATAGATTAAATACAATGAACATTGGACATTTTTAAGTGCAGGTAGGCGTTATGGCCAGCTGTGCTGGAGACGTGACCATGATGGGTGAAGTGCTAGAGTGGAGGCAAAGGATGTGAAGGACAGAGGCAGGCTAGAGTCGAGAGAAGAATTGTAGTAGGCAGGCAAATGAGAGTAGGTTAAGAGGGTAACTCAGAGGTGAGGAGGTACGTTGGTTTAGAACAAATCCCTGTGGACTGTTTCTCGGATGTCCGGGGGAAGAAAATTACATGCAAGTGGGGCAAGAAGAGAGAAGGATCGGAAGTGAGAAGAAGCACACAGAGGGAGAGAAGACACAAGGGTAGTCGAGGAATCAGAGCAGAGATTACGAGTAGGCTTGTAGAGGTTGATAGAGGAGGATAGATACAGTGGGGCCTTAACATGGATAGATTTGTGAACCAGGTGAAGAAATTGAAATCTGTCCCTGTATTGCATCATCAGCCATCCAGCCTGGTGACAGTACGAGGAAGCAGGTGTGAAGTGAAGGACTTCAAGGAGAGTCCTGGTAGCAAAGTTAATGATCTTGTCGAGAGGACAGAAAGCGTAGTTGCAGAGACCAAAGGGGATGCTGGCACAGTAGTCCACTTTAGAGAAGACAAGAATGGTCAAGAGATGCTTTGCGGGGTTGAAAGGAAGGAGATGCCTGATTTTCCTAATATTTAGGAGGTTGAGGTTGGGCTGCTGTTCCAGTTTTGGAGATGAAAATAGAGAAGGTGTGAGAAGGGTCATAGATGATGCTGAGGTTTCTAGCTGAAGAAGTGCCTGGTGGGAACTGGATAGGCAGAGGAAGAGATGAGAGAGAGCTTTTGGGAGGGAAGAAGAGCAACTCTGTTTTGGTGAGTTTAACACCAGAGAGTTCAAATCCATCCACTATGTAATGGCAGAGAGACTGTTGGACATTTTGATAGAGGGATCATAGGAGAGTTCAAGAATAGAGAAGAAGATTTAGGTGTCCCCCACAAAGATTTGGTAGGAGAACCCAAAAGAGTAGATTAGTACCCCAAGAGCACAGATGTAAAGGGTAAAGTGGAGTGGAATTAAGACAGAGCCTTGTGGAAGACCAACAGTTAAAGGAGTGAGTTGAGAGGTGTTGTTGCTCCAGGGCATTATAAACTGAAAAGTGAGTCTGGAACGTTTTATTAAATAGAAGCAATTTAATCATTATGCACAAAACAAATCAATAGAACAATTCAATAAGAAATAATTGCAGTACAAAAGGACAAAAGAAAAGGAACAATTTGAATTAACAGATGTGGAACAATTCTTAGGATACACACCAACACACTCAACACATTCAACACATTCAACCAAACCACTCTCAAATAAACATATTCCATGTAGTGAAATCCACACACAGTTTGAGACAAGAAAACAAGATAGTTGAGTCTTAATACAAAAAAATCTAGCCGGATGTTGAGATGGTTAATTGACTCTTATTTTCATCTTCAAGCTACTTCCAAAACACCAACCAGTTTCAACATAGTTATTTATTATTGCACAACCACATCAAGGGAACAAAACCTCATAAAACACATATGTATACACACAGTTATATAAAATCTATGCATGCACAGATGTCCGTAAATGGTCTGAAAACCAAGTCCAGACATACACACAGATAGGATACCACCAAACAGTGATGGTTGTCCTATATAAAAGCAAGTAGAACATAAGAATAATTAGGAAACCTTGCAGTCCAAGGTGTCAACACCAGGAGCATAACACCTAAAGTGGTCACCAACCAAAGCAATTGGTGGGGAAAAAAAGAGATTTGGCGAGGTGCAAGGTAGGAATGAATCCAGTTTGATGAATCTGATGTCGTCACTTAATCCCAGGGGTAGCCTTCCCTCATGTGGCAAGATGACGGCATCCGCTACATGATCCTGACCCTGGGTGCGGTTATGCGAAGGAGGACCACAGACCTACTAATTAAATGTGTCAATACTCCATGCATAGGCTGCCAAGAACTGCCTATCAATCATCCCATGTGCATAGAAATACTGAGACGAGAAGACTGAACAGGGAAATGAAGATCAATGAGTCAGAGAAGCACATCACATGCTCTAGTGTTTGCGAACCTGTAATAGGTGCCGGGACATTGAAAAATCTCAACTGACATGGACAGCGAAGAAGCTGCCTGGTAAAGCTTTGTCATCCCAGTGCGTACTGAGCGACAATCAAGCCACAAAGCAGACAGTAGAGCCAGCCGGCTCCGGGCGATGGTGAAAGAAGGAAGACCGCAAATGCTGGTTCGCTGGGTCAGTGCTGCGACAGGAAGAAGAGGACCATCTCCCTAACGGCCATGGGAGCCAAGCAGCAGCGAAGCCGAACAAACACGGAAGGGTTCCACAGCAAGGAGGGACCCACGAGGGAAATGATACCAGGTGAGCAAAGCCAACAAGCCCATGAAAGGGAAGCAGAACCCTGGAACGCTGCAACCCATTTACTGCGGAAGAGCTGGAGAACACCAAGGAAAGCCGTTGAGTCCTGAGAAGGGGAACTGGGACACCGTAGAGCTCCAGAAATGCTATCAAAAATGGATGAAAGGAAGTGAAGTGAATGAAAGGGAATTTGAGACTCAAAGGGGGTAATTCATAGAATTTGGCGCACAAGTGGCACACGCGGCTGGCGCACAGAGTGCACGTGTGGCAGCCTGCGCCAGCCGCGTGCGCCAAAACCCATTTCAACACACAGCGTTTTCATGGATTTCAACATCCATAACCAGCCTTGGCACAGAGCGGCGCAGCAACCCTGCAGCAGCGCCAGTAACGCCCCCAACCACGCCCCATGTGCCAAAAACATCGCACAAATCCCCTACATGGTGCAAAGGCCAGGGGACCAGCATACAGCCCCCCCCCCCAAGCATGAAAACGTGTGGAAAACTCCCTGTGCACCGCTCAGAATACACGTACCCACTCGTGCCAGCGAAAACATGTGGAAAACTCCCTGCGCAAACCTTGGAATACACGTACCCCACTCGCGCTAGTGAAAACACGTGTAAAGTCCACGTGCACCCCCAGAATACACGTACCGCATCCCACAAAGAGCACGTACAGAGCGATGTAAACCCACGTGGAACCTTCAACCCATGGCGAGGGAAACGCCCACGCGTGTTACGTCACAGACGCGCTTACGCGCTAAGGGCCTTTCCTCGAATTACACGCTGACGTTCTGTTTTTACACGTGCCAAATCACTCTGTATCAAGCTGGCCATGCAACAACACACGGAAGACCACGCTCCTGCCCAGAAGGCCGAATTACTGCCCCCCAGAGCCCTGAGCAGCCTCCCATGAGCCATCTGCTGCTGCCTGCCTGCCTGCCATTTGGTGCCTGCACATCTGCCATCTACAGGGGTCCAGTTGCAGTGACCACCCCTGCTGGAACAGAAGACTCCCGACTGAAGTACCATCACTCCAAAGTCCAGCACCAGGATCCAGTTGCCCACCCACACCTGCCTCGGGGGTTGCCATGTCCGACACAACACCTTCCGGCACCAGTGGCAACCCCCAGCCAGAGAGGCAGAGGGCTACCAGCTTCAGTGAAAAGGAAGTTGGTATCCTGGTGGAGCAAGTTCTGGGGCATTATTATGCCCTCTTCGGAAGACCACGCGCTGACAATAATGGACGGAAGAGGATCTGGAAGGACATCGTGGCTGCCATCAACGTGGAGGGGGTGGCAGCCGCGACATACGACACGTCCGGAGGCGCTGGGAGGACTTCAGGTCCAGGACCCTCAGCATGGACTGGCGCCTCTTGGAAGCAGCGGATGTAGAGGGATGCCGTGTCCGCCTTACCGATGACCAGATGAGGGTCCTGGAATGTATACACCCAGCGCTTCACATCCAGGCCCTTGAGAGGCATACCCGTCCGGAGTCGAGCGGTAATTGTCCATGTGTACTGATTGGACGCAGTGCATGTTGAGGTGTGCCAGGTGTGTGCAGCTTAGACATATGTCTTGAAAGGCCCACATATGGATGCATATGTGCAGGGACATGAGCCTGCCGCATGTGAGTCCAGTAATGTGTGAGGCACATCAATGCTGTATGTGTTACAATGCATCCTGCGGAGCAGCATGCGGAACGCACACATGTATGCATGCCTGTGTCTGTACTTTGACATGTTTGGGGTGTGAGGGATGTGTGCTGCTGTCATGGACATGCATGATGTACATGTCCGTGTGTCTGAGTAGTGTGTGCGCCATGGATGCATGACACATGCCCGTGACGATGTGTTCATTCACTGATACAGCCTAGTCATCCTTGTATCCACTGTGGATGGGGGTATATCGGGCCAAATGCATGACCCTCCTTTGATGTGTGTGCATGTGACCAGCATGTCCCATGGAGCATGTGAGAATTAGCCCACCATTGGAAGCAACTACAGTGCCTTGGACATGGATGCCAATGTATGTTGCATGTGGCATGCCTGTTCCTGCATGTGTGTTGCCTGCACTGAGCCATGTGTTGTGGAGGGACATGATGGAAGTGACGTTTGACAGTGCCACTCATGTGCTATTGCTTTGTGTCTAGGGGACTATAGTTCAGTAGCCTGATGCTTGTGTTCAATGTCTCCCTTTGCACAGCAGCGAATGAAGAAGAGGGCGAAGACGGCGCTGTGGAGGAAAGCTGCAGGGATGCCTCCACCGGCCGGCGACCCACGGCCCAGTAACCCTACCAGGAAATAACATGATCCGGGAGCGAGGGGACTGGTGCTGCGTCTGCCACTATGGCTGCAGCGGAAGGGGCGGATGATCCCCCACAGGGGTTTGCAACAGCGGAAGACAATGTGGAGCCATCCAGGTTGGTGGTGAGTATATAGGAGGAGGAGGCCGCTACAGAGCCACACATGGGGCCTGGTGGGGGTGGTACCACTGGTGCTGATGGTGCAGTCCAGGGGCAGAGCCAGGAGACAGCACAGGTTGCCGCGGAGGTGCCTGTGCATGTCTCTGTCCCTGACACTGTGACTGCATCACCATGCACCAGCTGGGATGCCCCGTACCAGTCCCGTCCGCAGGTAGGGGGGAGGTCCACGTCATCTGGCACTCCTCTACCTGCAGACGAGGGGACCTGTGACCGGATGGAGTCCATCCTGATTGGTGTCGCGTTGTGCACACGTGACATTTGTGATGACGTGCGTGCTTGCTGGGGGGACCACGCACGTCATCACGAAGAGCTGTGTGCCAACGTGGCCCAGTTGGGAGGGTCCATGGTTGGGGGTTTCCTCCATGTGTTGGCCAGTCTTGCGGCCCTCTCCTCTGTGCACACCATACGCCAGTTGTTCTCCATGCCCTCTGCCGGCCCAGATGCCACCAGGGCCCACTGTGGATCTGCCCCAACCACGCAGCCAGCCCGGTGGAGATCCCATCCCTGCCACAGTCTGGAGTCAGAGGTCCGCAGGGTTGGACACCCCACCAACTGGACCCCAGCGGATGGAGGATGTGCCAGCATCATCGGGCAGGGCACGTGCACGAAGGCGCTGGTGGATTCCATCAGCCCGGATGCCATTGTGGTGGAAGAGGCAGTTGCGTCTGAGGCAGCGGCATGCTCAGGGTGGGAGGCATCATGGCTCGGTTCCATCTACATCACAGGGGCAAGCATTGGCCGGAGAGCAGGATGGCCCTGGATTGGGGGTGTCTTCTGTGTGGCAGTGGTTAGGCCAGTGGATAGATGCAGAGCGGCGGCGGGCGGAAGAGACACGGCTCACTATGGTCAGGGCGGAGAACTCCATGCGCAGGGCATTGAGGCGGGCTGAGTGCCTCGAGGCAACTCGCAGGGAGTTGGAACAAGCCATGACTGCATCCCTCGGAGACCTCGAGGACAGGGAAGAGGCCCGCCTCCGGGACGTTGAAAAGGAGTTTGATGATGCCCTGGCCCGGAACATCAAAGAGTGAGCTGTAGGACTTGCCCGCCGCCATTGTACATAGTTCATTAGTGTTAGGTTTCCTTTGTTTTTTCTTTTATTTTGGAGTTAATGGACATTGCTCCACTTCATGTATACAGATATTTCTTCATAGTATTTTTTTGTAGGTTTCCTTTGCTTTGGGGATCATGGACCCTTTGGACTTGGCTTGTAGATAGTTGAAGACTTGTACATACTTTCTTTTTCAATTTTCCCATGGATCAATGGTTTTCTTTTTTTATTATTTATTTCTCATTGACGTTGCCAATGGACCACTTTTTTCATTCAACATGACGTTCAATAATTGTTTTAATTGGATTACCTTTTTTTATTATATCTGTCATTGTATATTGATTTACAAGTTTGACGTCCTCTATGTTATTTCGTTATGTTTTCAATACATTTTTGCTAACTTCATGATTGGTGTTGTGTTCTATCATTGCTTTTGTGCATGTCTCAATGAACATTGCCTCAGTCATGTGTTGCCACTGTGTGGCTCCGTTGTGCATTTATGCATGGGCATGGTGGTTCTTTTAAAACTGTCATGGCATGGGTGATTTGATTGTGGGCACAGTGGATGGTTGCATGCTTGTACTGGGGGGCAGAGGGGATTTTGGTTGGCATTAGGGCCATGGTTCTGTTTAGTCATGACATGTTGTTTGGTGGGCCATGCGTCGGTGCCTGCTGGCAGGTGCCCATCACTGGTGAGTGGGTGAGGGACATGAGTCGGGGCCTGCTGGCACGTGCCCGTCACTGGTGGGTGGGTGGGGGACATGAGTCAGGGCCTGCTGGCAGGTGCCCGTCACTGTTGGCTGGGTGGTTGGCTGGGGGACATGAGTCAGGGCCTGCTGGCAGGTCCCCGTCACTGGTGGGTGGGGGACATGAGTCGGAGCCTGCTGGCAGGTGCCCGTTACTGGTGGGTGGGTGGTTGACTGGCTGGTGGTCATGAGTTGCGGCTTGCTGGCAGGTGTCCGTCACTGGTGGGTGGGTGTGTGTGAAGGGGGACATGAGTCAGGGCCTGCTGGCAGGTGCCCATCACTGGTGGGTGGGTGGGGGTCCAGGGGGACATGAGTCGGGGCCTGCTGGCAGGTGCCCATCACTGGTAGGTGGGTGTTGGTACAGGGGGACATGAGTCGGGGCCTACTGGCAGGTGCCCGTCACTGCTGGGTGGCTGGGGGACATGAGTCGGGGCCTGCTGGCAGGTGCCCGTCAATGGTGGGGGGACATATATTGGGGCTCACAAGTGCATGGTGCCATGTGGGCTGCCTGCAGGGCATGGTCAGGGTGGATGGCCTGCCTGCAGGGCATGGTCAGGGGTGTAGGGTTGTCCCCTGTGGTGTGGGCTGCCTGCGGGGCATGCCCAGGGTGGATGGGCTGTCTGCAGGGCATGGGGAGGGGGGAAAGGGCACACCCGGGAGGGCCCACACAGCCAAATCGCGTGTAAAACTCCCTGCGCACCCCCGGAACACACGTACCCTGCCCGCGCTAGCAAAAATGTGTGGCAAACTCCCTGCACACCCCGGAATACATGTACCTCGCTTGCGCTAGCGAAAACGCATGTAAAAGTCCACACGCACCCCCGGAATACACGTACCCGCTCGCGCTAGTGAAAACGCGTGTAAAAGTCCATGCGCACCCTGGAATATGTGCAGGTAGCCCATCCACCCTCCCCATGACCTACAGGCAGCCCATCCACCCTCCCCATGCCACACAGGCAGCCCACACCACAGAGGGGACTCTTTCTATGCATTGTACCTAATGCGAGTGGGGTATGTATATTCCGGGGGTGCGTGTGGACTTTTACACGTGCTTTCGCTAGCGCAAGCAGGGTACGTGTATTCCGGGGGGTGCGTGGGGAGTTTTCCACACATTTTCACTGGCGTGAGCAGGGTACGTGTAGTCTGGGGGTGCGCATGGACTTTTACACGTGTTTTTCACTAGCGCAAGCGGGGTACGTGTATTCTGGGGGTGTGCGGGCAGTTTTACATGCGATTTGGCAGTGTGGGCCCTCCCGGGTGTGCCCTTTACTCCCTCCCCATGCCCTGCAGGCAGCCCATCCCCCCTGACCATGCCCTGCAGGCAGCCCACACCACAGGGGACTACCCTACACCCCAGGGCATGCCCCGCGGGCAGCCCACATGGCACCATGCACTCGGGAGGACCGACGCATGTCCCCCACCCACCCAGCAGTGACAGGCACTGGCCAGCAGGCCCCGACTCATGTCCCCCTGCACCCCCATCCACCCAGCAGTGACGGGCACCTGCCAGCAGGCCCCGACTCATGTCCCCCTGCACCAAAACACCCACCCACCAGTGACGGACACTTGCCAGCAGGCCCCGACTCATGTTCCCCTGCATCCCCACCCACCAGTGACAGGCACCTGCCAACAGGCCCGACTCATGCCCCCCTGCACCCCCACCCACCCAGCAGTGACGGGCACCTGCCAGCAGGCCCCAACTCATGTCCCCCAGCAACCCCACCCACCCACCAGTGACGGGCACCTGCCAGCAGGCCCCGACTCATGTCCCCCTGCACCGTGACGGGCACCTGCCAGCAAGCCCCGACACATTGCCCACCAAACAACATGTCCTAACAAAACAGACCCATGTCCCTAATGCCAACCCTAATCCCCCTTCCCCCCCAGTACAAGCATGCAACCATCCACAGAACCCACTCCTAAATTACCCATGCCATGACAGTCTTAAAAGAACCACCATGCCCATGCAGGAATGCACAACGGAGCCACACAGTGGCAACACATGACTGAGGCAATGTTCATTGAGACATGCACAAAACCAATGATAGAACACAACACCAATCTTGAAGTTATAAAAAAATATATTAAAAACATAATGAACTAACATAGAGGAAATGAAACTTGAAAATCAATGTACAATCACAGATATTACCAAAAAATGTTAATCCAATGAGAAAAAAAAAATGTCATTTTGAATAAAAAAGTGGTCCATTGCCAATGTCAATAAGAAAAAAATAATCCAAATAAAAGAAAATCATTGATCCATGGGAAAATTGAAAAAGAAAGTATGTACAAGTCTGCAACTATATACAATGGAAGTCCAAATGGTCCATGGTCCACAAACAAAAGGAAACCTACAAAAAAGTCCTATGAAGAAAAAACTATATACACAAAGTGGAGCAATGTCCATAAACTCCTAAATAAAAGAAAAAACAAAGGAAACCTAACACTAATCAACTTTGTACAATGGCGGCGGCCAAGTCCAACGGCTCACTCATTGATGTTCTGGGCCAGGGCATCATCAAACTCCTTTCTAACGTCCCGGAGGCGGGCCTCTTCCCTGTCCTCGAGGTCTCCGAGGGATGCAGTCATGGCCTGTTCCAACTCCCTGCAAGCTGCCACGAGGCACTCAGCCCTCCTAAATGCCCTGCGCATGGAGTTCTCCGTCCTGAGCAGAGTGAGCCGTGCCTCCTCCACCCGCCGCCGTTCCGCATCTATCCGCTGGCCCAACCGCTGCCACACAGAAGACACTCCCAGTCCTGGGACCTCCTGCCCTCCGGCCGATGCCTGCCCCTCTGATGTTGAATGCCCCGAGCCATCATGGCTCCCACCCTGAGCCTGCTGCTGCCGTGCATGTGCCTTGCTGGTCGATGCCTGAATGTCCTCCTCTTGCTGGGGTCCAGTTGAAGGGGTGGCCACCCCTGCTGGACCTCCGACTCCCAACTGTGGCAGGGGTGTGTCCTCCACCAGCCTGGCCGCTGGTTCAGGGGCAGCTCCACAGGGTGCCCAGGTGATACTTGGGCAGGAATATGGCACGAAGGACAACTGGCGCATAGGGGGTTCAGTTGAGGAGGGGGTCACTAGAAGATCCAGCACATGGAGGAACCCAGCCTGGGTGACCTGTCCTAGGTCGACGTGGTCAATGAGGTATTTGAAATAATGTGCATTGTCCTCACGAGAACCCTGCACGTAATCCCGAATACCACGTTGACGCAACACCACCCCAGCTAGGACAGGCTCAACCCGGTCCGGATTGCCATGTCCGCAGGGAGAGGAAGGCCAGTTGTTGTTCGTGCATCCCCTCCCTGAAAACGGGTCTGGATGAAGGCATCCCTGCTGGTGTGGGATGATGCAGTCACAGGATCGGGGACAGGATTACACACAGGCACCTCCGCGGCAGCCTGTGCTGCCTCCTGTCCCTGCCCCTGGACTGCACTACTAGCACCAGTGGAATGCCCCCCTCCAGGCCCTGTGCGTGGGCCTTCCATGGCCTCCTCCTCAACCAAACCCCCCACCAACCTGGATGACTCTGTGCCATCTTCCTCCATAGGCCCCTGTGCTTCTGCTGCCGAGGAGTCCACCTCCAACCTCTGCCTTTTGGAACCTACCCTTGGCAGCTGCGGCCGCGGATGCGGCACCAGACTCCTCACTCCGTGAAGAGATGTAAACCTGGGAGGGGAGCTGGGCCTTGCATCTCCTGCTGGCAGTGGGATCCCTGCCTCTGTGCTCCACAGCACCGTCTCTGCCCTCTTCATCAGTTGACGCTGCAGACAGGGAGAGACAGAACACAGGCATTAGGGCACTGTACAATGGTCTGATAGACATATGACAGTTGCACATGAGTGGCAGTCTCAAACTTCACAGTTGGCATCACATTCCCCAACACACATATCATTTGAACCCACACACATGCGCAAATTAACAGGAATCGTGCAGCAGGCAGCAGCATCCATACACATACAACAGCATGAACATCTGAAGGTTGGCATGACGTCACAAGGAACATGGGGAGTGCCAAACACATGCATACGTGCCAACAGACAGACATGCATCTGTACATATCCACCACCTGTCACAGTGCAATCATCGGCAACTATGTCACATCTGCCAATGGGGTTCCTACATGTCTGTCACATGCATCCATGGCGTATCACAGTCGCACACATGTCAAACACACACACGCACATGTATGCCGTGCACATACATGAAGGTGGAACCAGCATCCATGTGTCACACCCCAACCATGCCATAGTACATAAACAGAAATGCTAACATGTGTGCATCACCACATGCATTTGTGCATCATGCATTTGAACACATACACCATTGATGTGCCTAACACATGACTGGACTCACATGCGGCAGGTTCATGTCCCTGCACATACGCATCCATACATGGGCCTTTCAAGACATATGTCCAAGCTGCACACACCTGGCACACCTCAACATGCACTGTGTCCAATCAGTACACATGGACACTTACCGCTCGACTCCAGACGGGTATGCCTCTCAAGGACCTGGATGTGAAGCGCTGGGGGTATACGTTCCAGGACCCTCATCTGGTCGTCAGTAAGGCGGACCCGGCACCCCTCTGCATCCGCTGCCTCCAAGAGGTGCCAGGCCTTGCTGAGGGTCCTGGACCTGAAGTCCTCCCAGCACTTCCGGACGTGTCGTATGTCACGGGCTGCCACCCCCTCCACGTGGATGGCAGCCACGATGTCCTTCCAGATCCTCTTCCATCCATCATTGTCGGCGCGTGGTCTTCCGAAGAGGGCATCATAATGCCCCAGAACTTGCACCACCAGGATACCAACTTCCTTTTCACTGAAGCTGGTAGCCCTCTGCCTCTCTGGCTGGGGGTTGTCACTGGTGTCGGAAGGTGTTGTGTCGGACATGGCAACCCCAGAGGCAGGTGTGGGTGGCCAACTGGGTCCTGATGCTGGGCTGTGGAGCGATGGAACTTCATTCGGGAATCTTCCGTTCCAGCAGGAGTGGTCACAGCAACTGGACCCCTGCAGATGGCTGACGTGCAGGCACCAAATAGCAGGGCATGTGGCCAGCAGGCAGGCAGCAGCAGATGGCTGGTGGGAGTCGGCTCAGGGCTCTGGGGGGCAGTAATTCGGCCTTCTGGGCAGGAGCGTGGTCTTCCGTGTGTTGTCACGTGGCCAGCTTGATACGGAGTGATTTGGCACTTGAAAAAACAGCACGTCAGCTTGTAATTCGAGGAAAGGCCCTTAGCGCGTAGGCACGTCTGTGGCGTAACACGCGCGGGCATTCCCCTGATCATAGTGATTTAGCATGTGAAAAAACTGCACGTCCGCGTGTTCATGCGTTTAATTTGAGGAAAGGGCCTAAGTGCGTAAGTGACGTGACGCGCACGGGCGTTTCCCTCAGCATGGGTTAAATGTGAGCAGGGCCAGCAGTTCGCTGTACGAGCCTTTCGTTGAGACCGACGTGTGTTGCTACTTCTGGTTGTTTTGCACGCCATCACAACTTCACAGCTGATCAAGGACGTATCTCTTCTTTTGGCGGGGGTATTGGCTATGCGTGTTTTTCATTATCACGCTAGTCAGACGGTGAGCACCTCAGCTGGGCATACTCCATGTGGCGGGTGTGGTCAGGGACGTGGCCGGGGTGACCAGGGAGTAGGGGGACTCCAGGGTGTCCAGGGTGGCTGCAGAGGGCAAAGAGGCAGGGGTGTGCCACTTCGGCACGATGTTGTGCCATATGTTGGTGCAGTCATGCCACCACCCCCTGCGGCTCCGGGAGATGCAGCTCTTGCATCTGGCACTGGCGCCCATGTGACTCGGCAATCCGTTTCATCGACTGCGGGGGCCAAAGGGTAGTGGTAGCTGCAGGTGCAGCTCTGGACACCACCGCCCAGGCTCAGGGTCGGCCAGCGCATGCTGCATTGGCACCTGAAGAGTCCCAGGATGATTTTCAGGTGGTCAGGAGGCACACCATAAGTGCACGAAGGGCTGCCCTGACCGAGGCACGTGTCCCTGGGGCAGAGCAGTATTGTCATCTGCTGCCCCGAGCAGCCGGGTGTTGGCAAGTGCATGGGCAGATGCAGCCAACACCACCCCGGCTGTGAGTCTACCATCCAAGACAGTCCCAGTCAATGACCCTGTCACAGCAGGTGTTGCTGCGCAGGGTCCATTCCAGGGCACCCAGCAGCCACTGATGCAAGTCAGGGCTTCCGTCCTTGTTCCACCTGCCACTTCCTCGGTTCAATCCGCCAGCTCTACTGCCCATACTGCCCATACTGCCCATACTGATCAGGGCGGCATTTGCCCGCCAGGGTCTGGACCACTGCTCAAGAGGAGGAAGGTTGCATCTGCAGCAGAGGCTGGGACCCCAGACACGGCTCCTGCCTCCGGCACGTCGAGGAAGAAGCCTTTATGCAAGCAGGAACTGGACTTCCTTGTGGACTACGTGTCGGGACACAACCGTGATATTCTAGTGGGCCCGAATTGTCACACTACGGCTGCCCAGCGTTTGACCCACTGGAAGCATGTTGCGGAGGGTGTCAGTGTAATCGGACATGAGGTGCGCACAGCTCAGGAGTGCAAAAAGCATTGGGGTGACCTCTGACGCTCTGCTAAGCAAAAGCTTGCCTCAAATTATAACATGACTCTGGTGACTGGCAGTGGGCCACCACCTGAAGAGGAAGAGCTCACTTCGCTCGAGTCAGTCGCTGCAGAGTTCATACGACAGAATTGTCCGAAGGAGTGGGAGAGATGCTGGACTTTGATGCCCTGTCCAGTGAGTGTTGTCGCGTGTTTGTCCAGACCATGTGTGCTTTGCTTGTGTGATGTGTTGTGCTTGACTGCCACTACATGCTATGTGTACATGGTTCTCATGTGCGAGTCATGAAATGCTTCACTGATGCGTGCCTGCTGTGCAAGATGCTGGACATGTAGAGCAGATGGGGACTGTCCTGATCACCACACCTACACCCTGCTCACATGCTAGTCACCTGGCTGCCCCTCCGGTCCATGTTCCAGCTCACTGGCCCTTCTGCATGTAGCCTGGGGTGTCTTTCCACTCAGCACTTGGACTATGTCATCGCATGACTGATGTGCATGTGTGTTTTGCCTGCATGCGGGTACTCCACGTAGGCATGTTCCCTTGCCCGTCCACCCCCCTGCACCTCAATTTCACCATGGCACTGGTGGGTGTCATGTTGGAGTACTGCAATGGCCTGTTCAATGCTCCTGTGTACATGCACACTTCCCCCTGCCAACCTGCCAGACGCATACAGTGGGGTACATCCTTTGTCCTTGATGCAGGGTGTCTCACTGGGACTGTGCAGATGGCAGATGCTCCACAGGGACATGAGTGCCCATTCATGCTCCATGTGCATTCCATGCATGCCCCTATGTGTCCTTGTCCGGATGATCATTGTAGTACGTGTCCAGGATGACATACATTTAATGGCATTTGATCATCCATTCCATGCCCACTCTGGCTCTGTCCTGCATCACGCACATGTTTAGGGTGTCACAATCTGTGTGGGGCACAGGCCTCCCCCTGTTTCAGGCCCCCTGACTCTGTTCAACTGGTGTAGTGGCTTCTGCACACATGGGTATACTACTGAGGGTTCATCATGTGTCCTGCTTACTGTTCCATTCTCATCTGTTGGGTTGTCAGTTGACTCAGGTGATCCAATTGACGCTAGTCAACACTGTCTGCCAATACACAGTTCTCTGGTCACCCTTTCGCTGCCATGCAATGCCTCCCTGCATTTTCACTTAGGGGGGCGAGGGGGTTTGTCTGTAGGCATGCAACTCATTGCATGCACATTGCACGTGATGCCTGAACTTGCCCTTACACTGCCTTCATGTTTATTTATTGACATCATAATGTACTTGTTCATGTAGATAGTTGGTAAGGTACACATGTTCTGCACTGCATCAACCCGCTTCTGAGCCGTGTTACACCATTCTACATGTCTTCTCACTGCTGCAATGTCAAAGTGACCTGGCATGTATGATCAGATTTTCATCCCTTCTATGTAATGAATGCCACGGGCACAGGTGCATCCTGTGACACATGTACTCAGTATTGGAACTCCCTAGTGGGTGTTTAGCTAAGTTGATAGGTCAATGTTTGGCCTATACCAACTGGTATGGGGCGCAGATTGAATGTAGCCTGCAAATCGGGTTGTAATGACTGTGGAGCTGCCTTCACATGTGTATGTGTACACTTTCACATACATCAAAGCAAGCAGCGTTGTAGCTGCTTGCTTTGCTGTATTGGATGCTGTTCATGTTCACAATACAGGTGTATAGGGAAAGGGGTGTTTTGGAACGCTTTCACATGTACATATGCAAGCAGCTTCAATGTTGTGTAGTGCAACATTGTGGCTACTCACATATGTGTGTGTAAAAATGTTCATTTACACATATGTCTTCCGCAGCTTTTTTGTTGACTGACTAATATGTAGTTGATTGATGTTAATGCTGGTGAGATTTCAGCATTTCACATGTTATGTTCAACTGGCATAATCCTTAAGGTGCACTGTTGTGCAGTATGTGTACGCGCAGGCCCACTTAGCTGATATGGTGGGGCCTGGCCGTGCAGAATTTACACACGGAATAATGGAATAGGGCACATTCATAGCGCAATGTGCTCAATCAGGCCCTGAGGGGTGTTCAGGAGGCTTCATGGCCTGCAGCTCGGACCGTACTGGGCGTTATGGTCCCTCATGCCTGGTTGCATGCCCTTGCTTTGCTCGGGACATTCACTATATCTACATGGCCCATGACACCCGGTACGGGCCGAGCTGCAGATGGATGAAGCTATATTGGTGATGATGGTTTAGTGATGCATGTGTACATGCATATTACGTGTGCCATTGTGTGTTTGGATTCACTTGCAGCTGTGGGCATTTAGCAGTTCAGACATGCTTATGTTATGTGCCATCTCTTTGTTGCCATCTGTCATTTCTGCCTGTGACATGTGCCTGACCGAGGTGGTGTCTGATGGAGGTGATATACTACATTTTGTACTTGTGTAGGATTTGCTATTTAGACACCTCTGTTTCTGCTTTTGGGATGTGTTTGCATATCAATGCCACTGGATGCATGCCAGGTTCTCATTTGTGTGTGACATGCCTGCTTCATGTGTTGGCTGTCGATGTGATGTCTATGTGTGTGTGGGTTATGTGCTTCTGAAATGCCTACTCATGTTTGTTTTTTCCACTTTTCAGATGATGACGCAATGGAGGCAGAGGATGGTGATGTCATACATGACAAAGGGTGGCTATCACACCAGCAAGCAAGCACAAGTGGGGGTCGTGGGGTGGTAGGCCACGAGAACCCACTTGTGCTCCAGACCATAATGTCTAGGGCTGGCAATGATTCTAGCCCAGATGATCACTCTGATGACAATGTCGAGTTGGATGCGCGTCATGTCCATTCGTCAACGGTGAGTGATTCTGATGTGGACGATCCTCTGTCCGCGACACGTGCACTGAGGGGCCAGACGGTGGTGGGACATCCGCCTGTGGTGGATCGGGATGCATGGTCACACTCCACACCAGTTGCTGATGTGCCTGGGGCATCAAGTAAACGGAGGAATGTAGTCCTGCAGCCGCGGGTGGTGCCAACCCAACAAGGACCACGGCTCCTTGGGCCCACGGGTGTCAAGCCCAGCAACACGGTGGCCGTGCGCCACCGAGGTATACTGAGTGGGAGCAAGCCATGGTTGCCAATTCCAAACACCAGGGGGCAGCAATTGATAATATCGCTCAGAGCATGGAACGTGTGGCCCAATCCGTGCTCCCCCCTGCTAGGCAGGTGGATCTCCAGCAGTGGGCAGCACAGTCCACGGTCTGCTCGCTCAGGCTGGGCATGGCAGCCTCAGACAGGGCACGCCGGGCTGAAATGGTGTCTCTGCGTCAAGCAATTGCTGCTTACGCAGAGGCACACAGGGAGGCCTTGAGGGATGACCATAAATCCCTCCGATCTACTCTGGGTGTGCTCTTGATGTCCCCGAGGCAGCGGACAGAGGAGAGCTTGGAACAGCTTGAGAATACCATCTCGGCTGAGCTACGTGCTTGCTGGGAGGTGTTCCAGATGTCATGCCAGGCCATGCAGGAAGAACTCCATGTTACACGTGCTACCTTGCAAGAGGAAGCACGCGTATCACGCAAGGTTCTGCATGCTGACCTACGTCTCATCGCCGCACAGAACCAGGCTCACTGGTCCTGCAGCCTTGCTGCCAACGAGGGGCAAGCTGCGCATAGGCGTGATCAGGGTACTGTGTCACATCCACCTTTTGAGTCAGAGGGTGAGGAGGACGACGACTTATCTCCCACACAGGTCGGGCCATGCAGGCGTTGAGCCCATGGAGGTTTTTTGGTGATCTCGACATCATCGCATGTGGGTGTTGAGGTGCACCCTGTACCTCCCTCTTCCTGCGTGCCTCGCCCTCCCCCGGGTCGTATGTGGCCATTTTTTATTTTTATAGTTAGTTTAATTAGTTAATGTAGTTTAAAATTGCTTGTCTATTGTGCATTTATCTGACGGTGTGGTGCTTTGTGGCTTTTGAAAGCATCCACTGTCTGTTCCAGCTGGGTCCTTCAAGCTTGACTCCTGTATGTGTTTGCAGCTTGGGGTCCTGACTCACATATGCCACTCCTGCTTCCCCTATCCATGGGCTCGCAAGGATGGTTCAGTGTTACAACCATTTACACAAGGGCATTGGACTTTTGTCATATCTGTGGCCTGTCTGCAGTTGTACTACTTGTGTTAGCACCCCTAGTGGGGATTATGTATGCTTTCTCCACGGCATGTCTGGAATCAATTTTGGTGAGTAGATTATTGATATGTCCATTTATTGATGTTGATGTATGTTCTTTTCATGCCTGTATATGTGCTTGATGCACTGCATGCTGTAGACAGTAGCCTGCACCCATTGGATGTCAAAGTCACACTGATGGTGGGAGGAGGTCAGATGTAGGTCTCAGACATGGCCCAGTGACAACCAGCTTGAAGACACACACACAGGAAAATGTCCAGCCTTATTAAAAGCTTGTATGCCCTTTCTGCACGAAATTGAGCCTCCAGACTGCCTTTCTCAGCAGACACAGGGCCAAGAATTACAAAAACCTGGCTACGATGGGTGATGCACACGTGCGCATGCGTGCACAAGCAGAAGCACAGTGCTTGTGCTCAGACGTCCGAAAGAAGCAGACATGTTTCCAGGAGCTCCAAACAAGGTGAGCAGCACAAGGGGCCACATCCCAGACGACCTTCCTCGAGGCCCTTCGCACATGCATGCTAAGTATCGCCAGTGCTGGGGAGCTTGGCCAGGCATTGGGGAAGATGCGCACAGTACAGCTAAGCCACGTTGAGGACCAAATGGCAAGTAGCTTTCCAAGTTGTCAGGGGCACACACAAGGGGGTCACCCATATCCTCGAGTCCCCCCTGCTTCATAGAAGCTAAGTTATTAGCGCAGTAGCGCTCCTAGCTAGAAACTAATTCAGCACACGGGAGCACCCAGCAACGCACAGACTCAAGTGCAGTGCATATCATTAGCATATGCAAATTGCCATGTGCGCTACCTATGGAAATTCGCAGCTGGCAGAACACGACTTGTAAGGAAGTCGCACCTCGCCACATGCGTCTAGCAGCTCACCCAAGGACCATTGTATCATGTGTGATTCTTGACAAATTGGTCTTCCATTTACCGCTGGGCCACATGCAGCTGCCTTACCGAATTGACAGTGTATGAACCATCATGGGGGCAAGCAAAAGTATACAAACAAAGCAGCAGACAAGAGTGTTTCTTTGGGGAGGAGTCACTAAGTTTGAGGCATGAATGGTGTTGTGTGTGTGGTGAAAACACACAGAATAGTAACCCACGCTCTCTTTGTAGCATTGAACTGCTCCTGTTACCGGACCTGATAAGTCTCTCTTTGGCTTGCATTTGACCCATTTTGTACAATGTGCATGAAGAACATGGTTTCTCTGATTGAGTATGTGTTATTGTCAATAGTTGTATTTTGTCTTTGGCCTACTTTCCCTTGACCATCCACCTCCCCTCTCCTGACCTTCTTTCCGGATATCCCGAATACCGATGCCTATCCAAAGAACGGATCCCTAAGCATCTTTAATCTCCGGGGTCTCGGAGGCCTGTGTAAGTTTTAGCTTGCAGGTTCCCAGACCGCAGAGGGGGTGGTTGGTTTGTGCCACTCCTGCGCCTGGAGACCGGAGCTGTGACACTACCCATCAGTTGTTGCATCCTCATTGATTATTGTGTACTGAAAATGCTACCCATCCTGTTGAACCATTGTTGAACTGTGATACCTTGGTTGTACTTCTATCATTCTGCTTGGACTTGTGCTTGGCCATTTTCAGTGACTTCAATTCATCTACGGGAGACTCTTCCAGGGTTTTTTGGTGGCTACAGGCTTTTTCCCTGGTTTGGGGGTTTGGCTCCTAGGAGTTCTCTGCAATTTGGTATTTTTACCAGTCAAGGTGGCTTCTGATGGGGCTGGTCCCTAGTTACATGCAAGGTAGAACATGGAAACCAAGGGGTAGGGGGATCCTGAAGCCAGGTAGACTAGAAGGCTGAAGTCAACGGACCCCAGACACAGTTCTTCAGAAGGTCATGGTGACGTGTCAATGAGGGAGGGCCTTTTGTTGTGGGACAGTACGCTTGGGCTACAGTGTTTGGGCACTCTCTGACATTCTAATTGTGGGATACTATGTACATAATGTGTTCTGCTGGCCAATGGCTGTTCCTGTGTTGTGTTTACTTTTCAGGTGTCGGGGGATTGTTGTGGTTTGACATGCTGGGGTGTACACATGGGCAATGTTCACATGTGACGTGTACAGGACACTGAGGGTCACTTGATTTCACATGCATGTATTAAGTCCATGTCCCTACTGACACACACACTTACACAATGCTCCACCACACATACAACCACCCTTCCATGCCCACACGTGCACACAGATTGCCTTCTCTGGCATGCTGTGTCCCTGCAGCGCATGATCACTTACTATTTGGGGATCGTGTACATGCGTCAGTAGGTTATTTTTGTTGCTTGTCCTTTTTATTTGATGCTCAAGGTGTGTCTCCAACACAATGGCTGCTCACTGTGCTGTGTGCTGAGCAGTGTGTTGCAGGAGACACACACAGCACACGGGTTAGGGATTAGCGGATTTGGCTTGGCCAATGGGCATGACAACAGGCATTCAGTGTTTTGTTGATGGTACCACTGGTGGCATGCATTAGTGTACGACTTTGTATGTGGGGGAGGTTGGTGGTCAGTCATTTCATCTGATTCCATGTCAGGTGTGATTGTCTCGGGCCTCTTTCCATTTATCACATGTAACGTCCTATCTAATTGGTCATGTGTTGGGCTTTTGCTGTGCATGCCATGTCATGGTGTGGCTGTCAAGGGTGATGTGGGTTGGGAGGGTTTGGGTGACATACCACTGATTGTCATGGCCTGTTTTGTAGGGGGGTGGTGTGATACACACCTTGCATGTGTTCCTTTTGGTCACACAGGATTGGTTATGTTTAAATAGCTAGGGATGCACACAATGTAGCACTTCCGTGGCAACATTCTCAGGGTGTTAAGGTTGTTACAGTTGACTGTCTCTTTATCATCATCGATTGTCACCTGGTATGTGCCAGGCCTGTGTGCACTCCGCAGGGGTGTTAGTTTAGGTGAAAAAGGTGGCCACAAGCTGGGTCCGGGCTGCCTCGCCATGTGCCCTTTCCCCTCCCATGGGCAGCGCCTGTGCCTGTGGTTGGTGATGTGGGGGAACCACCATGTCCACTGGTACATCCCACCGTGTTGCAACATTGTGCAGGACACATACTGCCACAATGATCCTGCACACTGCTGGGTTTTGCATATAGTAGCTGCCCGCCAGTGCAGTCAAGGGAGCGGAAGCGTGACTTGAGCACTCCGAATGTGCGCTCCACTATGGCCCTGGTTGCAATATGGACAGCATTGTATCTTACCTGGGGTGGTGTGGTGGGGTTCCGTATTGGCGTCATAATGTGGTTGCTCAGAGGGTAGGCACTGTCCCCTAGGGAGGTCATAATGGTTGTGATTAGTTGGGTTTGTGTATTTGTCTGTGTGTGACATGCATGCATGTGCACAGGCATTTGTACTCACCTAGGAGCCATGTGTCGCCATGCTTCCCAGCTTCCAGGGCCCGGCTCAGGGCAGACATTCTATATATGAAACTGTCATGGGTAGACCCAGGGTAGTTTGCATAGACAGAGGTGATGATTCCCTTGGCATCGCATGCAACCTGCACATTGATGGAATGCCAGTGCTTGCGGTTTCGATAGATGTGCTCAGTGGCCCTAGGTGGACGTAGGGCCACATGGGTGCAATCTATGGCACCGAGCACTTTGGGGAAGTGTGCCACCTTGTAAAAGTCTTGGACCACAGCCTGCCTTTCTGTGGGTGTTCTGGGCATGTATATGTGCCTGCGGACTGAGGGGCGTGCAGTCATGATTGCCAACACCTGGTGTAGGCAGCGTGACTGCGTGGCCTGTGAAACACCCCTGACTATGGCAGTTGTCTGCTGAAATGACCCAGTGGCCAAAAAATGCAGGACATTGAGCACCTTCTCCAAGGGGCTCAATGCTTGGGAGCACAGGGTGGGCGATGTAAGGTCATCTTCCCACTCCCTGACCAGGTCTAGGATGATACAAGGTGGAAACCTATACCTGCCATAGACCTGGTCATCAGGCATCCCAAAAAGGCTGGTCCGGGGCAAAAGAATTCGGGGCCTGGCTATTCTCCTCCTCCTGCGGTCTCCCACGATCATTGCTCTGGCAAATGGGGCATTCATCGTAGCTGTATATACGTGTTTGTTGTTTGCGTACACTTTTATACTGCGCGGGGACGCTTCAGCCTGCCTTTGTGTGGCAGACATGTTGACGCCTGTGTGCATCTTTTGCCATGCGCGGGTTTCCCGTATTCGATTCCATGAATACGCGTAGTTCGCTTGCGTGTGGCCTTCCGTGTATTTCCCAGCAGTACTTCCCCAGTTACGCCCAAATTTTCACGCGTTGTTCCCCATTCCGTGTGTTCCTGCCCAGAACTCATTATTAATCTGTGAGTGATCAGCTATGCCCATCATAGTTAGTAATTCACTTGTGTTAAGTTTGCGAGGCAGCATTTTTAAACATAGCAATGTGTGTTGAACCGACCAGTTTGTGGTAAGTGAGATAAGGCCATATTGTAGCCTCAAAGGTTCAACTGGAGTAGATGAAGGAGATTTATAATACTTCTTAGGATTTTTCCTTCTATTTTATTTAACCAGTTGACATGGGTTAGGGGCAGTGATGCTAAACTGTAAGTTAAACCTGGTACAATGCTCACTGTGTATATCTCTAAGAGAGACAAAATATTAGAGCATCCGCTTTTTTCAATACATGTTTAGCAGCAGACCATTTTCTCCAAATACAAAGAGCACACATTTCTGCATAATATAATATGCTCGTATTATTTTTGATATTAAAGCCCAAAAAAACAATAGTGCTCAACCACCTCCAGGACAATTTCATATAGTGTTCAAATACATTTGGATTTTCTTGAGAAGCATTACCATTCAAAAGCATGACCCTGGCATTTTTAGTGTTAATGGTGATTTGATTCTCTTTTGCATAAAATGATAGTGCATTGATAGATCCTTGTAGTCCTATTGGGGCTAAGTCAAATAAGACTGCCGTCCGCAAATGCAAGCCAACTTATTGAGGTACCATTTACTTTAGTGGGGAAATTCTGTATTGTGTTTAAGGCAACAGGGAGGTCAGCCTTAGGTCAGTTAAATAAAATGGGAGCTAGGGTGCAGCCTTGTTTTAAGCCATGATTAGTACTACAAGGGCTAGTCATTTCACCCATTTGATTTATATATGAGACTGATGTGTTGATATATAGCCCCTTGATATAGTGTAATAAACAGGGATCAATTCCCTACCTCGCAAGTTGATTCCATAGTAACGGGCGAGATACACTTTCAAAAGCCACGCAGTAATAGCAGCAATAGAGATTTATTTTCCTTACACGCAATATAGAATCTGCCATGAGAAATTCAATCAACAGAATATTGCTCATGGTTCCTTAATTTTCTTGAAAGCCCGTTTGAAATGGTTTTTGAAGCATTTTCTCATTTGCCCATTTCGTTAGCTTTCTTAGTATTATTGAGGCAAATATTTTCTGACTAGAATCCTGCATCCCTAAAAGTCGATATTTGGCAGGATCTAGTTTGGTGCCTTTTTTGAAAATAGGGACAAGTATGGATTCATGACATGTATTAGGGGTTATACCTGTAGCTTCTATCGTCCTAAATACGTTATAGAGGATTTCTGACCAAAAATCTGGGTCTCCTCTGTAAAGTATATTAGGGATACCGCCGGGTCCCGGGCGAACCTGAAGATTTCAGTTTAATAATGATGCTTCTTATATCATTGATGTCCTAATCCATAAACTTGGAGCAGCCTCTGATGTTATTTAGGTGATCTAAGGATGAAGCATCATCCATGGTAAAGTACAGTGTATTAATATATTGCAACCAAGTTGAGGAAGCAATGGGATTTAATTCCATTGAGGTAGCAGTAGTCTTAACCTCACTAAAGCTTTGCCAAAATGCGTGCTTATTCTGAGCTTTAAGTAGTCCCAGAAACAATAAACATTTGACAATATTCTGTGATTGCTTGTGTTGGAAAAGCCAATTCTTGGAGCGTGTTCTCAAATTTGTCATTTTAAGGCTTTTCTGGTCTTCTGGCAAAGAGGCATCCGCATGTCAATGGGCACTAGCTCTCCTGTAGGCTTTCTTTTCTTCGTCAATCAGAAAATCATAAGGATTTATATGTAATTTGTTATATTTGTCGGATGATTTTGACTTCTCCTGACAATTGCTGGACCTAATATTTTGCACCAAAGTATCCATCTGCCAATCATTTTGCTTCAGTTGCGATATCAAAGATTTACTGTTCGCCAGCAACATGCCAGTTATTTCTTTAACTTTAGTAGCTGTCCACCTAAGGCGGTTACAGCGATTATTCACTTCAAACTTTCCCCAAAGTAATGACAATGTTCATGTGAGAAATATACAACAAGGTGAATGCAAGGCAATGTCAAGTTAGCAAGTGTGTAAAGTAAATTACACAAGAACATCCCTGGCAGGAGAGTATACCAAGCAAAGCCAAGTTTGAAAGTGTGTAAAGAAGCCAGATGAGAAAGTCCTGACAAGGGAATGGACCAGACAAAACCAAGTCTAAATTGTTTTGTTGACCAGAGAACTCCCCCGCCCCGCAAGAAAACTAATACACCTAGGAGTTTCTAAGCATTTTAAAAAGACCTGGGGAAGGGAGACAGCTCCCCAGAAGTGAAATGAAATGATAAGAGGAGGCCATTATCCTCTAATGTATAAAGAACTTTGGTTGTGTATTTGTTTCATTGTGTTGGTGAAGAGGCACCTTGGATGAGAGCCATCCCCTGGAACTGTGAACTTTTGTGTTGGAGTTACATTTTCTCATTTGCTCTTGAACATTTGCGCACTTTCAAGCCCTTTAGAATTTCTAGTGTAATTCACTTTACACACTTTCAAACTTGACTTTGCCTGGTATAGTCTCCTGCCAGTGCTTTTTTCCGATTTTTTGACTTTGCCTTGCATTCACCTTGTTGTATATTTCTCACATTCACTTTGTCATTATTTTGGAGATGTCAGGTCTCAAATTCTCTTTCATTCAATGTGCTTGCTTTCATCCATTCTTGATAAAGCTTCTGGAGCTCCCCAGAGTCCCAGTTCCCCTTCTCAGGACTCACCAGCTTTCCTTGGCATTCTCCAGCTCTTCCGCGCTAAATGGGTTGTAGCGTTCCCTTTCACTGGCTCATTGTCTTTGCTCAGTTGCTCCCACTCCCTCATGGCACCCACCTTACTGTGGAGCCCTTCCCATGTTTGGGTGGCTTTGGTGCTGTTGCTCAGCTCCTGCTGCCGTTAGGGAGACATCCCTCTTCTTCCTGTCGCAGAACCGACATGGCGAACCAGCATCTGATGTCTTCCTTCTTTCACTGCTCCCCTGAACTGGTCAGCTCCACAGTCTTCTTTGTGGTTCAATTGTCCCTCGGTCCACACCAAGAGGATGAAGCTTTCCAGACAGCATCTCTGCTTTCTATGTTGGTTGGGATTTTTAAATATCCCTGCACCTATCACAGGTTTGCAAACATTAGAGTGCATGATGTGCTTCTCAGACTCATTGATCTTCATTACTCCATTAAGTCTCCTCATCCCAGTATCTTTTTGAAAATGGAATTGATAGGTAGTTCTTTGTAGCTTACTCATGGAGTATTGAAAAATGCCATTAGTAGATTTGGGGGAGGTTTGAAGAGTGATCTTCAATTCTCTGTTCAGCCTCCTTGTCCCAGTATTTCTATGCATAAAGGATTGAAAGGCATTTCTTGGTAGGTTGTTCATGGAGTATTGAAAAATGCCATTAGTAGGTTTTGTTGTCTGTAGAAAGGGTTTACCACACTATGGGCCTCATCACGACTTTGGCGGTAACCCTTAAATCCGGCGGTAGCGCTATTACCGCCGGATTTAAGGCTCTGAGCTGGGGGGAAATCCACCAAAAATTCGCGCTCATACTGCCAGCGGGAAATCCGCTGGCGGTATTAGCACAAAATTTCCCCATTGAGCCCAATGGGGAATGGGGCATTCCCGAATGGGCTCAATGGGGAATGGGGATGAACATTACCGCCGAACTCGTGATCCGGCGCTATTAGCACCGGGGAGTTCGGCGGTAGGGCAGATAGCGCTGGCGCTAATAGCGCCGGCGTTACCGCCCAAGTCGTGATGAGGCCCTATGCCATTAAGGCATGAGGAATGCAGGGAACATCCCTTTAAGGAAAAGGGGGATACCATGCCTCGTCCGATGATTTCAACCTCCCCACCCTCATTTTGGACACAGGACATTTTGCTTGGGATATCTTGGTATGGGACAGACCCTTTGTTTTTGGTCGAGGTAGGGAAATACCTCTTAGGGTATGGACAGCGATGCAGTTTCCATCCCAATTGTTTTTTTAATAAAAGTTTATAACCAAAACTATGAGCTCTCTGTGTCCACGTCTCATGGCTGGCTCCTCAAATCAGGCAAGGGTTCCACCGCGAGTCCCAAGAAGAAAGAGAGCATTGAGGAGATCAGACTGGTCAACAATATCAAAGGCAGCTGACAGGTCAAGGAGAATTAGGATAGAGGATATGTTGGAGTGCTTAGCAGAGTCGATGAATTTAGACACATTCATGAGAGCAGTTTCTGTGGAGTGATGGGAGCGGAAACCTGCGTGTAGGAGGTCTTGAACGTTGTGGATGACTCAGAAATTGGTAAGACAGTTGAACACAACCCTCTCAAGCACTTTCAAGTAGTGCGGTTGGAGAGATTGAAGCGTTTGGCCAGGTGAGAGGCCACAAAAGCGACAATATGCTTGACTAGCTGAGGAGCAAGAGGGACTGATTAGGCACAAAAGGGGAACCAGCCTTCATCAGTATAGATAGGACATTGTCAGTATTAGTGTGACTAAAGTGGAAGATAGAAGCAGACAATGTTATGTTATGTTATGTTATGTTATTTTTTCTTATACCGCGCCAAAGCCCATAGGCATCCAGGCGCCGAGAGACAGACGGCGGCAGGCTACCAGTGAGGGGAAATGTGCTAATAGAAGAGATGGGTCTTCAATTGTTTCCAAAACATGAATAGATCCCCGGTTTTACGCAGAGCAGCTGGCAACACATTCCAGGCCTTAGCGCCTTGGATATGAAATGCTCTGCCAAGCCTGCGGGATCGTTTCACACAGTGCTGGATTAGTAAGAGATCTTCTGCTGATCTGAGTCTTCTTGTGGGTTGGTAGACGCTTATAACATCTTTCAGATAGATTGGTGCAGTCCCAAAGACGCATTTATGACAGATGGTAAGTAGCTTGAAACGAATACGGGCCTCAACAGGGAGCCAGTGTAGTTTCTGTCGAGCGGTGGTAATTGGTTCAGAACATTTCATCTGAAAGATGATGCGGATGGCTTTATTTTGTACTTTTTGGAGTTCATAGATATCGGCTTTACTTGCCCCACATAGGAGTGCGTTACAGTAATCCACACGTGGTAGAGTAACATCTCTCACCAGTTTAGTGCGGTTTTCGATGGAAACAAGAGGGGCAACCTGTCTGAGCACTTTGAGGTGGTAATTGGTGCTCTTTGCTGTAACGTGGACATCACAATCTAGACTACTCTCCATGTACGTGCCTAACGTTTGACTTTTTGCACGACTTTTATGTCACTGCCATCAATCCTGAAGCCTGAGTACACCTGGTCCAGTTTAGTTAATGCCTGACGGGGTCCAAAAAGCATAAGCTCAGTCTTTGAGGCATTTAGGCAGAGCCAGTTAGTAGACATCCACTTTTTTATCAATTGATACACCGTGTCTACCAAGTTTTGGTCAGTATCATGGTTACCGGTGATGTCGAGGACCAATTGGAAATCATCTGCATAGTTGCAAAACAAAATCTGAAAGTCTTCCAATTCATTACAGAGGGGGGATGTAAATATTAAACAATAAAGGAGAAAGACATGCCCCCTGTGGGATTCCACAAGTCAGTAATTGTGGTTCAGAGGCACAGTCCCCCCAATGTACTTGGGATTGTCGACCCTCTAAAAACGATCTCAACCAGTCTATGGCATTTGCAGATAGGCCCCCGACCGATTGCATTCTGTCAAGAAGGATGTCATGATCAAGCAGATCGAAGGCTGCTGATAAGTACAGCAACATGAGCAGCCCCGACCTACTTTCTTCCAGCTTGGAGAGCATAAAAGTCTGTAGGTCTAGAAGGGCACTTTCAGTGCCATGGTAACATCTGAAGCCTGACTGCTTAGTGTGAAGTATATCACCCATCGGCACATAATCTTGCAGTTGGAGGGTTGCTACCTTGTCTATAAGTTTGAGTAGGAACAAGGTATTCGTAATTGGCCTTACGTTAGCCGCGTCGGAAGGATCTAATCAAACCTTTTTTAATAATGGTGAAACTGCAACATTTTTTAATGGCTGGGGAATTTTGCCTGACCTGAAGGAGGCATTGGGGAATCTACATAGAAACTGCTCTTTGTGCTTCAGAATAATTTTAGATGGGAGAAATTTGCCAGGACAATTTGTAGGATGCATAGATTTCAGAATGTTTATCATTTCCACTACAGTGGTTTCCTTAAAAGTAAAACCGATAGCTGGTTCGGTTTTAATGACGGTGTTGGACATGAAATCTTGTTTAGTATCAGTCGGTTTAGTGTTGAATAGTAGTGTTTTATTGGACAGCAATGTGGACTTGACTGTGGTAGGTGGAGAGGTCAAAGTTTCCTGCTTAATTTTATCTTGGGCTTTGCGTAATTTATCCACAAATGCTTTTTGTACTCAGTCGCAATCCTCAGCTATGGGTTTAATAGAGGAGCCACAGGCGGTGGGTTTTTCCCAAGATCTGAAAAGGCGAAAAAGTTCCTTAGTCTGATCTCCTGCAGAACTGATTTGATTATTGTAGTGGGTTTTCTTAGCCTTGAGGATTTCTAATTTGTACTGCTTTTCTTTACGCTTCCAATCCAGTAGATTGGTCATAGAGCTATCTTTGTGCCAAATGTGTTTGGCCTGTCTTTTACTAGCTCTAAGATCTACCAAGGAAGGGGAGAACCATCTATGACGATTTGGTAAATCCCTGACCAATTTATCTTTCAAAGGGGTGAATTTATCAAGCACATCAGTGGTCAGTTTATTATAGTTATCTATAAGTGACTCCGGATCATCGGTGTCCTTAGTTAAGGTCATCAGAGAAGACAGATAGTCAACCAAAACGGGTGTAGTTATGTTCTTCAAATTTCAAGCTCTAACTGGGTGCGTAGGAACATGCACTCTACGTGCAAGAGCTGGAAGCCTCAAGACACAAGTAACGAAAAAGGGGTTGGACCAGATACATGGTGCGTTCAAGATATCTTCGACAGGTATGTTACTACTACCGACCCAATCTAAAATGTGGCCCTTGTTATGCGTTAGGTCAACATTATGGATTATGATCTGGTGAGTAGCCAACATTTTTTCTAATGATAAGGCTTTCTTATTTCTCTTGTCACCTTTCCAATGGTTGAAATCCCCCAGGATGACCAAGCCAGTATTGGAGGTCAACATAGGGGAGACAAGGTTAATTAATCTTCGTTAAATCGATCAGAGTCCTCAGGGGGTCTGTAAAGAAGAACCAAGTTCAGGGTATAATTGGGATTGGATGTCATCTTGATATGTGTCATGTCGGTCCCACAACATTCAATTTGAGCTTCATAAAATCCTAGTGATTTATTGCATATAATGGCTACTCCTACTCCCACTGCCCCTTCTCTATGTTTCCCGGAAAAGACATAGGGCCTCGTTACACGGAAGGCTGTAAGGGTTTAACGGTCACCGGTAATGGTACCGGTGACCGTTAACCCTTACCGCCTTATTACGAGGTCCCTTTGCGGGTAGGTACTGTAACACCTGCTTTTTGCAGGCGTTAAAAACCAACCCGCAAAGGGACCTCGGTGCTAATTACGGCACCGCAAATTTGCGGTAGCGTAATTAGCACCTATCCATTCCCATTATGCCCTATGGGCAAAAATAGGAATGGGGAAGGGCAATGGTGGAAGGGGGAATTACCGCCCCGCCAACCTTGGAATAGGGCGGTAATTCCCCTTTCCACCAAGGCGGTGCCGGTATTTTACCGGCATGAACCATGGCGCTAATAGCGCCATGGTTCACCGCCTACCGTGTAATGAGGCCCTATGTCTGGGGGGGGTCACCTGCTCAATAGTAGGTCCATGGGAGTTAGTGAGCCATGTCTCAGTAAGGCACCTAATATCTAATTTGTGTTCCAATATATAGACATGTATATCCAAGAAATGTTTGACTACTGAGCGGGTATTAAGTAGAGCTACCTTCAGTAGAGGCTGAAGCCCCTGATTGGGGGGAGCGCTTAGGGTGTGGTTGTTAATGTTATGGGCCTGTAAAGGATACAAGTCCTTACCTGGAGGTGCCACACGTATGAGATCACCAGGAAGTAGATTAAGTGGCACGTCTGCGTGTCCCAGCACGGACCCACACAGACCCGCTAGTTCCGTTCGCACCGGTGCGTTCGCGCCTGGGGACGGAATAAAGCTAGCAAAGAACTACAATGCTGTTTGGGTAGTGTAGTTCTTTGGTAGCGCTCGCACGTGTGTGCCGAGGAAGCTCAGTAGGAGTCACACGGTCGGCGTTTAAATCTGCAAAGTTACAGAGTACACACAGGAAAGTATTACAAAGCAACTTCTAAATTTGTTCTAAATTATTCCAAGTTTTCTAAAAATAATTCTAAAAGCACTTAAAAGATGTCTTTTAAAAACGGTGCTACTGGTGAAAATTCCAGTCAAATGCACGACGTAACAATTAGTTCAACAATTTCTAATTAACAGGCTAAAATAGCACAAGCACACCTATGGTCTATTTCAATTGGGTAGGGTAGATGAGGGTAGAGTAGGCAGAGTGTAAAATGTAGGGAAATGGGTATGAGGAAGGACAGGAGAGAGTCTCTAATTTTGGAAATTAATGCAGCGAAGTATTCAGCTAGGTCATTAGCTGTGAGAGTGGAGTTGATAGTCATATGCTTCGGTGGAATGAGGAGAGAGTTTAGGGTTCCCTGCAGTCTGCGAGGATGGTTAGAGTGAGAATCAATGAGGGTTAGGTAGAATTTTGTTTTTGCTCTGTCAAGAGTGGACTTGAGAGAGTTCAGGGCAGCGAGATAGAGTTGCAGGTCCTTATGCGAGTGGGTACACCTCCATTTTCACAGCAGCCGATGTATGTCTGTACAGAGAGAACGTATCAATGGGGTGACCCATGGCTGAGGATGTTGAGACTTAGGGGTGAAATTAAGAAGTGGGAAGTGAGAGGAGAATGAGTCATATAGTAGGGATTGGGAGCTGGACTAGACAGTGTTGGTGGAAGAGGCAGCTGCTGTGAAGGCAGAGAGAGAGAACTGTCGGTTGGAGAAAGGAGGGAATAGCAGAAGGTTTGAATTGCCTTTTAGTAACAGGTGAAGCACGTAGTGAGGAAAGGTCAGACAGTGGAAAGGAGATGGTGGTGAAAACAATTGAGTGATCAGATATTGATGGTGTGACAGTAGCATGGGTGGATGAGAGAGAGGTGGAGATGAATAAGGGATCCAAAGAGTTACCACCTGTGTAGGGAGGTAGGTTATGGATAGAGTGGAGCGTGTGATCACTAAGAAAAGATCAGATTCCTGACAAGTGGTTGGGGAGGGAATGTTAAAATTACTCAAGAGAATGGGGTTATGTTTTGTCGAAAGAGAATCAAGGAGTTGCCCAAGATAATCAAAGAATTGTCCAGTTGGACTACAGGGGCGATAGATGGAGATGATGTGAACCGAGTAATGCAGAGCAATAGGAAATTCACAGATTTTTAAAAATATGCTGGTCATAGTGCATCTTGGACTTCATGGATACATACATGGCAGGTGCACACCCATCACTTGTTCATTCATTGGCACCTAGATGTGTCCTGTTGACCTTAGCTGCTACTACTACTGTTTGAAGTATGGGGATTTTCTGGCAGAAAAGCATGCAAATCTGTGTTTTTCACACAAATAATTCCATGAATCAGGCTATAAGTGTTATAACAGGCACACTGATGTACTGTGACAATCACATGCTCAGATTTATGCTATCCTGAGCTGTAAAAATGCACACAACGATCAGAAATTATCCTTCTGTGCATTGCACTTTCCCTTATACCGGTTCCAAACAGATATAGGGAAATGCTGCAATATTTTACATTCCATTTCTGAATATGGGATGAGCACATAAATTCAATGACAGGCTACAAAGCCGATATATGTAATTTCGCATTGCAGGAAAAATAATATGCACATAAAGGAGTCACATTGGTGAATCGTGGCAAAAAATGTTTATACATTTTTATATTTGTGCATGCACATTTGCACATCCAGTGTAGTTTGTATGTCATCAATACCAGTGTCTTCATGTAATGCACATACACAGTTTCCTTAAATGCATGGGGCTACAATATTTATAATGGCTTGTCGGTGCAAAAGCGATGTTTAATTATAGCAGGTTTGGGTGTTGATTTCTAACCAATGCTCTCAAAGGAAATCTTAAACACACCTATTCCAAATTAACCCATGCTATGAGAAGCCATGATGCCTTTAAGGAACGTTCCTATTTTTATTGCCTGTTTTCCTATTTTAGTATCTAGCGTTCGTGCACCACTTATGCATCATAACGGACCGACTCTCCACCTCTGGGCAATCTAATATGTCCTATTCTTTGACCATGTCTGGCCCATACATTGCCACGCTGAGAATCTTTTCCACTTGGATGTCATGATCTTATTTACGGAGTTACATAATTTAGCAGACTAAGCAAAGATTCGTAGTCAGCACTAAACTAATACTCTGATAAAAAGCACCAAAAGCCCAGAACATCAAAGGGAGCAGATGCTCTTGGATAGACGCGTGCTGCCCATCTTTCACAAGACATCAGTGCGAGCCGACTTTAATGTGGTCAGAGAGCTCAAATCAATAGCAAGGGATATTCTGTTATGATCATTTTGTTCATGAAGAAACAAGCCAAACAGATGTGAGCAGACATCTGAAGGTGTGCAGTTAATGAGGATTTCCTCTGGCAGGATTTTGTAATAATTTTGAAACTAAATCAGAATAAAGGTGATTCCCCAGAGCACATGATCTACCCATAAAACTCTGTGGCCCTCATTACGACCTTGGCGGAGAACCATGGTGCTATTTGCACCATGGTCCATGGCGCTAAGCTGCCAACTCCGCCATGGTGGTTGGCGGACTTACCGCCCCATTCCGACCTTGGCGGGGCGGTAAGTCCCCAATCCCCATTTACCCTTCCCCATTCCCATTTTTGCCCCATAGGGTATAATGGGAGTGGGGAAGGCGTTAATTACGCCACCGTAAATTACGGTGGCGTAATTAACAACAAGGTCCCTTAGCGCCATGGATTTTAACGCCTGCTAAAAGCAGGCGTTAAAATCACCATGGCGCTAAGGGAACTCGTACTCAGGCGGAAAGGGGCGCCATGGTTTACGCCGGCGTAAACCCCTTTCCGCCAGGGTCGTAATGAGGGCCTGTATCTTTGGTGATCTTGCAAACTCAGTTCATACCAATAACGTTATACCACAAAGCAATATCTTAGCAAAGCCTTTCTTGCCTTCACCATTTCATCCTTAATTTCTTTGGAAGTCTGTGGTTTTACCCACCTTCTGCTCCTTCCAGCTAACCTAACCTTCTTATTATCCACCTAAACATCACTACAGTGGTATTCTCTAAGGGGTGGGGCTTGATCACTCTTTTGTTTGGGCCTCATTTTCGGTGTCACATTGCCAGCTTCCACCCTCTGCTGCCATCAAAAGATGTAAACAATCTACCACATAGGGAGTTAAAAACTGCTGTAAATATACCTGGACGTACTAAAGAGTCCACTGGTCTAAACTGGATTAGCGACGTCCCTGGACTCAGGGCAAACCCTTATTACAAAATTCATCATTCAATTCTTCACCTCACTACTCCCAAAACTCCACAGTTGACGTAAACTGAGGAATCTGAGGAGAGAGGTCTTAATCCCGAAATATCAGCCAGTGAAGCTCTACCCCCGAAGAGATAGTACTTTCTTTATTCATTTTAAATGGTGTGATATTCTACTCCACTAGCAGTGCCATGCTAACAAAGACAACACTTTTCAATATGTGCTGCAAATGCAGGTTCAACAGTTTGCAACAGTTGGCGTGTGCAGTCACATGTACTGTTAACAAAACAGGCTCTCCTATTGTCAAATAATCTAAGGCAGAAAAGGAGTACGCCACATATTAAATAGACATGAAACTGTGATGGATTGTCATTTGGCAAGTGGGTGAAAGCCCTGGCTTTTTTTATGTTTATTAAATAATACAATGGTGTGGGTAATTCCATCTCTGAAAGGGTAATCTGCTAATCAGATTCCCTTTTCATAAACTCCATGCCAAAAGCATAAGGTGTATCTGGGTCCTGCTGCATCAGTATCCTGTTTTTCAGCACCTGCTCTACCAGTGACAAAGATCAGGTTCAGAGGTTGCGATTGCCCATTTGATAGCTCTAGTGGCAGCCAGGTCTCTGCAGTGCAGGGGCTGAATTTAAGATATGCTTCCCTGTACCAAAACTATGATATCATATGGCATTTATAATGCACCTATACACAAGTGTTTCAAGGCGTGACAAGGCAAGGAAGGGAGAATAGAGGGAAGACAAAGACAGCGATCTTACTAGGCCAAGTGACATTGTGATCGCACAAGTGCAGGGGAGAGGGGAAGGGAAAGTGCACGGAGAAGGGGGAGGGGGCAGGGCAATACATAGGATCAACAGTAAAGAATAAATAGAATAAATAAAAACAATAGATTAAAGTGCGGCCAGCTTGTGGCAAGTGCAGGGGTAAGTGCAGACATCAAGTGTCAAGAGCTGGGGGGACTGTAGGGATACAGAAACAACCCCCAAGTGCAGGGGTTGCCTGGGAGGCAGTGCAGGTGTGTAGCTGGTGGGGGAGGGGACCTGGGTCCGATATCAGAGGGTAGCCAGGTGACTAGTGCAGTTTCAGTCAGGAGTTCAGCAGGGGAGAGGGGGGGAGAGAAGACAGAAGCAAAGGGGAAAGTCTTGAGGTGCTTCTGGAGCCAGAGATGGTTCTCCTCAAGTTTCAGGGAGGGAGGGACTCTGTTCCAGAGGGAGGCCCCCAGCCGAAGAAAGAGATCTACCAATAACCCGTTGCTTGGCGAAGCGACTGACCCTGAGGGAGTTGGAGGTGGATGAGCGAAGAGCTCACAAAGGAACATATTTAGGAAGAGAGAGTTGGAGGTCTTGAAGCCCCAGGCCCCAGAAGGCCTTGTGGACAATGCAGCAGGTTTTTAACATAATCCTCGCAGCCACTGGGACCCACTGCAGAGATTTCAGTCCTAGAGAGATACGATCCCTGGGCTTGAGGCCAAGGACAAGTCTTGCGGTCCTGTTCTGGATGAGTTGCAGAGGGCAGAGAGT
Source organism: Ambystoma mexicanum (assembly GCF_040938575.1). NCBI lineage: Eukaryota > Metazoa > Chordata > Amphibia > Caudata > Ambystomatidae > Ambystoma > Ambystoma mexicanum. The sequence continues at coordinate 351,893,399 of NC_090922.1, forward strand.
AGAAGCAGGCAGATTTAGAAAGAGGCTGTTGCAGTAATCTCCTCTGAGCCAGCTGAAGCTATGAAAGGGTACATGTATTCAGGACAGACCAGTGTCATGATGCCTACCCCCGGGCATCCGGATCGAGTCCATCAGCCCCGGGAGCAGGCATCCAGATACTCATTAAAACCCCAACAGCCCCGGCTGGGGGCTGTTTGGATTCAGTCCTGGCGCCTTGGGCGCCAGGCTCATCATAGAAATCAGTCCTGGCGCCATAGGCACCAGGCTCATCGACTTTACTTACCTTATGCAGACCATGCTGCAAATGAGTCCAAGCCAACGTGAGGCCTGGATGGGACTATTTTATTACAGGGACTATTTTTTACTCGGGTGTGGTTCTGGGGAACTTCTTACCTGGGACTACTTTGCAGGCTATTTAAACCACACCCGAACAGCAGCTCATGCTTCGTGTTATTCTGCATCCAGCAGCGTAACGCTCACCGTGTCTGCAAGTCAGCATCCAGTCTTCTGCCACGCCCGCCTCGAATCCGGAGCTCCTAGACAAAAGGAAAAGAAAGGAGAAGAGGTTAGATCACGGACATTATTTGATTCCTTACCTGATTCCGGACCCAGCACATCTCAGAGCCTGGAAAGGACATTATTTCAGCACACGTCGCTTCACCAGCAGCAGCGCCGCGTTATACTCACCAGTCCACCGCATCTTTCAATTCGGCGCTGCCTCCATCATTTTCTTCGTCGAAACCCAGCACCTGGGGGGAAAACAAAAGGAATAACAAGGTGAGCCGAGGAAACCGACAAAGACAATCTCTTTGCCACCATAGGCTTACCTGCTTTACCACCGGAGGTATTATCCTTTAATTTGGCGCATCTTTTTATGCCGCAACTATAAAGGGAGCGAAAACAGCAAGTTAAACTCATGCAACTTTTACCGGACAGTGTTTGGTAATACAGACTCTTACCTGAACGCCATCAGCTGCCTCCAGGCAATATTCTTTTGGACCCAGCTGCAACCTAACGAGGGAATGGAACAAGAGTGAACATCGGACATATTGAACTCTTTGAACTTTATAGACACTATAGTCAATATTCCTCCGGAACTCCTCCAGTACCTTCAAACCAGTGAAGTAACTGGTATCTACGCGCCCCTGCATGCCATGCAGGATGGAGAGTTCATCTTTTAAAAACATAAGGTGAGGTTACCAAGAGGGGATATCGGAGGTTATTAGTGGGGAGAACGAGAACAGTTGGGGGGGCCATCACTAAAGTCCACGGGTGGCTAAATCCCTTTCTCCACTTGCAGGAGAATACTTTTACGAGTCCAGCAGACAAGATTAGGCAGGCCAGTCCAGACTGTCATCTCTTCACTACGCATCACGTTGGTGTAGACCGCAGCTGTCCGGGTCCGATCGACACCCCTGTGGGAACCAGGTGAGCGTAACACCAGCTGAACCTGCCAAATGACAGGACAGGAACCTGAATGGCCATGCCTCTTCTTTGATCTCTTTGTGAGGGTAGGTCACGCGCTCTGTCAGATTCAACTGCCCACCAGGCAGCTGTCCTGCGCCCAGGCATCAAAGGAGCATCCCCATTCAAAGGGCATAGTCTCACACCAGGGTGCTGAATTTCTAATGGCCTTTGATCCTAGTGAAAGGGAAGGTGGTGAGGTTACAGTAGTCAGGAGGGCTGTGTACAGTGAAAGGAGACTTCCACCATTTTGTTTCTTTCTGCCTCTCTTCTTCCAGTACCCTCAACTTCCTCTGGAGAAAATCACTTTGGGTGTGATGTCAGAAGGGCAAAGTCCTCTCCTTTCAAGAACAGGGATTGGATCACTAAGGCAGGCTAGCTTTCGCCCAATCAACTAAGGACCTTTACCTTTAAAAGAAGGGGCCTCCCAACACTTCTTTAATTCACTCTGGAACAAAACCTACGAAGGATTCAATAGCCCACTTTTGGGAGTTTGAATTTTCCAAATCCCTCAACCATTGAGGTAAAGAAAGAGCAGTCCAAGGCAAAGCAAAGCTCACAAGGAGTGACTCTTGCTGTGGATCAGGACCTGCCACTAGCCTGGGCGAGCAGAGCCTGAAAGGACTCATCCTGTCTCAGAGCCCTTGGAGTGGGTTTCACAGCATCTGGAGGAGCAGATCAGCTAAGGCTCCATGTTTTGCTGATCCAAACCAGTCAAACTGCTGTTGAACCGCATTTGCCATTCATTGTACCAGAGGGATCCCACCGGTTCTGCCTTTCTCAGACCATTTGAAATGTATTGCCTGCATCTCGAACCAGCTTGACGCTGCATCGTGCCATTGCTAAGCCTGTCAGCTACTAGGCTAAAATCAACTGTTTTTCCCCGGGGCCTGACTCCGACCACTGGAGAGTCACTTGCTGACTGGAACCAGGGGCTACACCACAACTTGACCCGACTGTCCTTTGAACTGCTGCTTTGCTAAACTACAAACCAGAACAACAAGTTTGCCAATTCGAAGCCAATTCAAATCATCACTGTCTGTCGACCCAAACCACTGGAGCAACACTTGGCGACCCTTCCGGCGGTTATCCAACTCAAATAGATCCTGGTGAGCACCTGACCTGCTTTGCTGAATTCTGCATACAAACTGCACGCTACCGCATTTGAACCTGCTTCACGCCTCCTTGCTGCTTAGGCACACACAATCCAACGTACCTGTTAGGTTCGCTACCAAACCCAGAACCCATGTTCCCCTCTTACATGGTAGGCGATGGCAACCCCAGTGGACGCAATGGTGTGTGTCGGCCACGGGACTCCGGAGCCAGGGAGTGCAGCATTATGAATTGCTACCACCCATTCCAAGATGCCAGCTAGGTTAGGGTACGGCCATCCCATCTCAAGATAGCCACTGAGTTAAACATCAGGCTGCAATATGCCAACATCAGTTTCCTGATGATCTGTTAAAAGAGCAGCGATCTGCGTACCGTGCTTTGCAATTCAGACCAGAGGGGGACTTCTATGTTACGTAATTAGCCTTGATTCTATTTTTGTTTTTTGTTATACCCAAGTACAAAGTTACTGATTAAGAAATCTTTTCATTGCGCTCCAAAAATGGACTAAAGTCCCCATAGGGATATTCCCTACAGAACTAGAAGGAAGGAGATCCAGAATCCATGTAAAGTAACATGGACAGACTAAGCAGGTGGTTCATGAGAGACTCCTGAAGAATACAGTAGGTTTTCTTGGGGAAAGAAAGGGAGTCAAATGGGGGATTTCTGGAGAATCATAGTTATTAACAGGATCATACTGAAATAAAGAATGAAATAATACTGAATCCCAAAATACAGAATTTCAAAAACCCATTTTACCCTATATACATGTGGGTGGGGGTGGGTTAAGTTAATACAAAAGGGGGAGGAATATTGGGGGGGTCCAGGTGTCTCCCCTAGCATATATATGGGTAAAAAAGGGAACAAATAAAAAATAAATGTTATTTTTGAAATAATCATATAAATACGTTTTTGACTATTACTGTGTCTCGCCCCTTGCCGCTCCTGAGCCATGGTATATGTTTCCATAGAAAGGGGGTGCAGTCTATAAGTTACTCCCGACTATGAAGGAGGGGTTCTCTACCTGTGGATTTGATAAACAGGGGAAAGTCCTTCTTTCTTGAGTGATTGTATCCCTCCTCCCTACTCCCAAGAGACAAATAAAGGGAAGGAACTGCACTCTGACAGTCCCCAAACTGAGCTTTATCCGTTTGCATCACTGCTTGAAGTCGGGTTCGGCCATGAAAAAAACGCCAAGAGCTGAAAAAAGGTACTATTGACTATGAATTGCCACCTTGGTCCAGCTCTGTGTCCTAGAGACTGGTTAGGTCACTAATGCCCCTTTTTCATCCAAGAAAGATATCGTTTTTAAAGAACATTGTGGTTTTTACTCGCCTTACACCCCTGATTCATTACTTGGAGTGTTACATTGTGCTATCTTTGCTTATCCACTGTTCTTTCTTCATGGGTGAGTTTTGTGCATTGTTTTTCTATTTCCGTATTCTGCAGATGCTATGTTTTATTAAAGTATATGTATTTTTATAGAACCTTGATTGGAAATTGTTTATTTTGGACTGTTGTGCTTTGCTATTTGGGTTGTTACAGAATCACATTAACACTGCTCTTAAGAGCATAACCTTCCCTCAGGCCAAGTTACCACAAAGAGAAGGTGGTATATCTTCTTAACTGTGCCTGTTTTAACTTTATGATTGTTTTGGCTCTTGCTTTGTAGAAGTGTGTTGGCTGAGTGGGCATTTCCGTCTCTCCTCATCATTGTACTGCTGCAGAGTAGAATGCAATTTATCACAGTAACCCCATGCGCTAAATGAAATGTGGACACTAGACCTTTTGTTTCTTGAGCGATACAGTCAAATTAGCATTACCTTTGCTACCCTTGCTACCTTAAAGGGAAATCCTTTCAATTCTGTGTTGGAGATTTTGGTCTGGCCAAATTGAGGAACTTTGGGAATTTTTTCCACAAGCGGTTATTCTATTATAATGATCTAGATCGGGCCAAGGCTAGCTTGACATGATGGGTCAATGGGTTGGGCCAGGCCTGGACTCTTGTAAATGCCTGGGTTTGAGACAATATGACAGTCACCTCTTAGGTGTAGGGGGTCTGGGGGCTCATGTGAGTCCATTAAATAGCAGGACACATGCATATCAGGGAGGAATTGATGTTACTACTGAAAAGAAGGATTTGATAATCTGGCCCGAGCAGGTAACAGACCCACTAATACAGGTACAACAATGCACTAAGCAGTAATGTGGAAGACTGGTTCCACAAGAGAGAATAGGTAGCACCTCTGTTCACAGACACCTGTGCAGACCTGCTCTGCTGTTGTTCATGGAGCGCTGTACGAGGCAGGGAATTCTTGCATGCCTATGAAAGCCAAAGAGGAGGACTTGATAATGCATACCAGCCACAACCAAGTTGTTGCGCGCCTCTAGGAAGTAACCTCGGCCAGCAGATCCTCAACAAGGCCTGCTAGAAGTACAACAACAACTGAGAGATTTGTAATTGATTGAGGTTGCTAAAATCACAGTGCTCACCTTACGCATTCATACCACGAAAGCCCCTCAGGCAATTAGATTCACTGTTTGCCATCCACATGAGATTAAAGGGGAGAATGTGAAGGGAGAGGAATGGGGGGTCAGGAGTTGCAAGCATGTGATGAAATAAATTGCATAATAGACCGATAAGGAGGAAAGATGCAGTGAAAGGGGTACAGATGTGAAGAAGAGCATTTAGGAGGAGGGAAGACGATAAAGCAGAGTGGAGGTGAAGACGAGTACAGAGGAGGATTAGGAAAGAAGTAAACTGAGCCAAGAGGAGTGGAAGACAATCATTGAGGAGGAGGAGGACGAGGAGAGACGATCAAGGAGAGAGGAGTGAGAAGGAGAAGGTGGTTTGAAAGTCCAGAATTTATTTCAGTGGAGGAGCTGTGGAATATTAATGGTCAGAAAGTGAAGACTTGAGGAGGAGGAGCGAAGAATGGAGAGGAAGTTATCATGCGATGGAGAAAGAGAAATGAAGTTCAAGAATGTGAAAGAGAGGAATGGAGGAACGATTTAAAATGAGGTGGAACGTCGATGATAAGAGAACCTGAGCGAAGCAAGAGGAGAGCGAGGTGGTGAAGGCCAAAAATGAGAAAGGGGAGCAACTAGAAGGAGACCAAGAAGAGTGGTAGTGGGAAAGAGAACTGGTATGGACTCAAGCTCCAGCTGAGGCTTGTGGGGTGCTGGAGGAGTGGCACCGATGACAGGCCCTGAAAGCCTTAGAAGGGAGTTAAGCCTGAGAAACTCAGGGTCCAACACGATCTATAAAACACATCAAGAGTCTGATATCTGACTTCCACTCAGATGATGGAGGGCACCAAGGGTGGTGGTGCCAGGGGTTGCCAAAGCAGACAATAAGGAGTGTGACATCCTGAGAATCTCTACAAAATCCAAGCAAGCCAACCAACCAGCAAAGAAAGAAGTGAGGGGCAATTCAAATCCTAAACATTGTGATTGATTTTGTTCCCGCCCAGAAGTTGGAGTCTAAGGAAGAGAAGGAAGTACTGAGGACCACTGTTCTTTCCGCCATGATACCTGTGGTCTTTGACAGCATTCACATGCCAGGCCCAGCCAAACTTGATCTCCTCACCTGCATACCATAGGAAATGTGGCCCTCATAAGTGTGTGATACATGGGGATTGAAGGACTAGCACAAGGATGGTACATTCCACGAGTATCAGGTTGTGGGTGCAGGACCCCTCTATTTTGGAATGATGCAGAGGAATAACATTCCATAGAGAGATCATATAGTAACATGTGGGAGGTGTTGCAGGCAATCTAGAAGAACATTCTCCCCAGCATGTTGATCTGTTTTATGCAGTATGCTTGTTAAGTAATAGTGCTATTCACATTGCACTGACCACTGACTGCACATGCACTATGCAAACACACTCATACACTTTCTTGCACTTTGACAAACTTTGATTCAAATATTTGACATGTACAGCCATAGTCATTGCACTTGCCCCCAGTGGCCTAGTCAGGATTGTCTAACAAGTGGGGCCTAAAGCTAATGTAGTTGGGCCCACCACAGTGGCATTACATCTGTAAATGCCCACAAAGCACTGCATGGTGGGCATTTATAGATTCTGGGGGGGCTTTGCAAGCTCAGGCCCTACCCTGTCTATGCCTCTGCTTGCCCCTTCACAAGCCCACACATGGTTCTTCCAGGTTTGACAGTATATGCACATACTTCAGTAAAATCCTGAATGTACACTGTTTTGCAATGCAGTTGCCAGGCACGATCTGGGAACCGCTATGACTCTTCTGTTCATTTTTCAAGCATGCCACTGTGGTTTACTTGCGTGTCATGCATTGTTGGCATTGTTGCATGCACATGCTCAAGAAAGGCTCCCTGTGATGGCACTGGCCCCCTGGAATGATCCAGTGGCAAAATCATGATGCACCCCCAACGCTGAAATGTGGTGGGTTTGCATGTGTGCATGTTGGGGGTGAGGTCCCCCTAATAAGATATGCCTAAGATGGATGTTCTTGGGTAGAGTACCCCCACTCTCCCGCTGCACCTCAGCATCACTGTCTTGGGGGAACTGTCAGAGAAACTATTTTACAAAGCTGGTACATGCGGGGGTCTGCTACCTATCTACTTTGCCCCTGTCTTTGATAGGTCTAAGTTCACATGGGCACATCTTCAAGAAAATGGGTGTTTTTTGCTTTGTTTTTGTAATGTCTTATTTGTGGTCGTTGGTTGTGACTTGCGTTGTGTTTTCTGTGCCACACCAATCTCACGCCCGTTACGTCCATTTTACATAAACAGATTGGCTGTTGTCTGAGTCCAACAATGGCCTCTCCTACATTTGTGACAGGCCAGCATTTAGAACCTGTACTTCCCGAGATTGCACACACGTGACACAGATTGCTGACACCTGTCTCCCAGGAGTGTTGCCACAAATGGAAACGTTTGCCACCTGGAACTCAGCTGCAAGTGCGGAAACGCAGCTTGTACTTGCGTCCACTCGCCAGCATTGCCCAACTTCTTATTGTGCTTCATAAATCAGGCTATATTATATGCACCAGTGACTAGTGCATGCGCTAATGATATTAACAATAACACTTTTACAGCTGTACTATTTCGCGGGTGCTAATGCTATTTGTGCATGTGCAAATACATTTGTGCATGCGCAAAGCTATGATTGCACTGTCATGTGTCCAGCATGTCACGTGAAATGCAAAGTAACCCATGCTGAGTGATACATTAGCTCAGCATGGGTGACTGGCAGTGACTTTGCCACCGCTACCTACCTCGCACTGGCTAAAATACACACATGCATTCCTTAATGTCTCTCCTTGCTTCAAATACTTGCATAGCAGCTCTGCCACTAGAATGCAGTTACCCTCCTTCATAAAATTAGGTCTAGCTGTACACAAAGGGACTGATTCATGGAAATGTGCCCAGAAATCCTGCACTGGCCGCGTGCCGAGAAGGACACTGCACGAGCTTGCGGGCAGAATTAAGAACGGGTGCCCCGCGTATTCAAGGAATTTATAGTGCAAAGTAACCGTATTCGCATGTCGCGCCTGGAACACTGCCGACACTCCCCCGCGCAAAGCATAAACAGCCAGAACAGCTACCTTTGTGTGCTCCCCCAGGCGTTAATACATGCACCCTTTAAACAGTGCATAGGATTCCCCACAAGTAGGCCTGCATCTCGGAGACCCTGAGCAGGATCCACGGTAACTGCTGTCTGCCCCCCGACAACATGCATATAAAAAATCATCACTCGTCAATAACTTGGAAAATCTGTGTGAGAACCCCTGTAAATCATTCTTGCACCCCGCTACACTGCGCATGAGCACCCCTAAGTTAGATTGAAACCCTCGTTGCGTACATCCACCCCTAAATCCTACATGCAAACCCTCCTCTGCGCTGCAATTCCTACGTGCAAGTGTCTTTACGCCTGCCTTCTGGGTGGCTTAGAGATTGAGGGATTTGTGTGGCACTTACTATGCCGAGAGGCTGCGCGGGTGGTTCCATTAATGCGTGTCGTTTGGTGCATTGTGGGTGTGCAAGGGATTGCCTGTGGGTCGTCCCTCCGAACGCCCACTTTTTCCACATGTTCTTGCCCATTTTCTGTGTTAGGCCTCCTTTCCAGCCGTCTGCGCATGTCACGCCCACCCTCTGCTTGGTGTATCATGCAAGGCCCTCCAGGGCTCACAGAAACGTGCCAAGCCTGTGTGAACTCCAGGCATGTCCAGGAAAAGTACTGCACATTCGATTCCATGATTCCACTAACGGGAGTTTGCATGCTGTTTGGCGCGCAAGTTCACTAGTTTCTGCACAAATAATTCCATGAATCGGGCCCATAATGTCTCTCCTGCTTCACATACTTTACACAGCACCTGTGCCATTAGAATGCAGCTATCCCCCACGATAAAATGTGGTCTATCTGCACACATAGGCCCTCATTACAACACCGGCGCTAAACCATGGCGCTATTAGCACCATGGTTGGTGCCGGTGTTGTAACGCGTCCGCCATGGTGAAATGGGGAAATACCGCCCTATTCCAAGGTTGGCGGGGTGGTATTTTCCCATTTCACCATGGCCCTTCCCCATTGCCATTTTTGCCCCATAGGGCTCAATGGGAATGGGGAAGGCGGCAATTACGGTACCGCAAATTGCGGTACCGTAATTGCCTGTGAGGTCCCTTTGCAGGTCCCTACTTTAAAGGCTGGTCCAGCCAGCCGTTCAGGTCGGGTTCCGCAAAGGGACCTCGTAGTAAGGCACTAAGTGGTTAACAGCGCTGCAGCCTTTTACGGCGCCGTTAACCACTTAGCGCCTGGGTCGTAATGAGGCCCATAGTCTCTCTCTTTCATACTCTCCAAACTACCTCTTTGCACCCACCCACTTGCCTGCTCAACATGGGTGACTAGCAGGGACTTGGCCACCCCTACCTACCTTCGTATGGCTAAAATGCACACACACATTCTATAACCCTCTCACGAATTTCACATACCTGGACTTTGGTCCCCCAGGGCATTCAACCCACAGCGCGTTAAGACCTTACCAATGGTGAATGGCACTATACAAAGGCCCATTGCATTACATGCATCTCTTGCAACTAAATTTCATTTATCTAACAAAATCCGGGCACCTGAATGGTTAACTCTGCTCCCTGTCAGTGTACATCACAATTGTTTCAGGTCACCCAGAGCCGAGGTGAAATAACATTATAAGCTAGTCTATGATTTTCGCCAATGGACTGCTGCAGAAATCATTTGTTTTTCAAAGTACTCTATTTCTAAAATTGGCAGCTTTAAAAAATGCCTCTTCATTCAAGGGAGTTCGGGTTAGCACAAAAGCACCTACTCGTCTTAATAATAGTTTTGTCATTTACTTGCAAAACATATTTTCCCTTACAATAACATTTTCAAATCGAAAGGTATATTTCTTTGCATTGGAAGCAAGTCAAAAAAAGCCTTTGACGAGAACTGTTGTAGATCCATTTGGCGTTGCTAAGTTTGTGGAAATAGAAAAACAACTGAAAATGCTGAACGATTCTTTCTGCAGAAACTTAATCTGCAGTGCAGGATTTTGGGGCCTATTTTCGAATTAGGGCACAGCTTTCTGATGAATTCCAAAGTTGCAATCACACTCCGAGGTCACCATACACTATAAACAGTGCAGACTTGGGGTTCCAACATGTTATTCCGAATAAAGATCTTTTATACGAAGGTTTAACTTGGTCCTACAGTTTATGGGAACGATCAGAGATGGCATTAGCGAATTGTGGGAACGTTTTTGAAAGGTCTGTGCTTTTTTGAGGGGATTTCCAAAATATGAATACAATACATCACTAATGTCATGTACAATTCACAAGAGGAGAGAATAAGGATTTTATTTCAGTGGTATGCTTTACTAGACACCATTTGTGGATTCATTGCTTTAGTGGGCATCACTGCAATGTTATGGAAAGGACATCACCAAAGCAGTGAATCGAAATCATTGTCATGCCCTCAGAGAAGCTAATCAGGCCAAACCTGCCCCAAAAGCAGCAGTGTGGTCCAAAACGATTGGCCCTATTTATTTTATTTATTGAGTATTTATAATGCGCCTATACATAATGTGTTTGCTTCTGCAGGAGAGAAATACAGCAGTGGTTTGTTTCCGCCTATTGAGCTTCATTAGCAAGTTGTAGCATGAGTTTCTAGGCACAGCAAGCAAAGGACTCACATCTGCCATGAAACCAACTTTGAACCAAATTCATGGGAATGAGAAAATGGCCGTTTCGGTCAGTCACAGAAACAGAAAAAACAAGTACTTACAGCGAAAAGGGGGTGTGGGTGGTGTTTTTCCTAACTCACGCCATTTACATGTGCAAAATCGAAATATTTGGAGGGGTAGAAAGGGCAGGGTCTGATTCACACAGCCATGTAACTTTCTAGTAATGGAAGATTATTTATTTTTATTAGTTTGCATTTTTAAAGCGCTCACACAGCTCGGGGGCATCGAGGCGTGTTACAGGAATACGTCTCTTAGTTGTGTATTTATAACGCACTTAATACCCGGAGGTTTCTAAGCGTGGACCCAGGGATCGAACCTGTGTTGTTTCCAAGGCTAGAACGTTGCCGCTGAGCTATCCTCCCTGGAGGGACCCTCTTCCTTCACTGCATGATGAAGTCATATTTAGAACACTGTAAATCGCAGGCTTTTCCCAAAGTTTGACACCACTTTCAAGGGACAAAGGTTAATTTGTATTTATTTTAAAACTTGGATTCTACCTTCCACTCACATAAACATACCACGCCTGAGAACACTCTTTCTGCGTAACCAAAATTTCGTAAATGCACTAAAGTTCCTACTTCAACTTCGCTCTCTGCTCTCTCTTGCCACTTTGCAGTTGAGATGGCCTCTGGGCAGTTGTGAGTGATCAATCAGAAGTTGTGCTCTTAAATCTACAATATTGCAACCCTAGTTCCCCTTTTCATTACACGATACAACCTGGGCCAGTGCTAGGCAAGTACTGCTGTATGCATCTGATAGCACTTCTCCAGCAGCCAGTGAGCTACTTGAGCACTTCTAAATCGTCTGGTCACAGCAAACAGCCTATTGAAGGCCACAGCAACTGGTCCTGCAACAAGATTCAAAAACAAGGTCTTGTCATTGACGAATTCCCTCCCCCTCGGAAATACTTCTCTTTCTGAGCCACTAGAAGCAGTAATACCGCTTGGAAATTCTCCTGTGGGACCCCGGAATCAGACCACCCTGTTACCTATGAGTGAACCCAACAGTCTTAGTACCTTGAACTCATCCATCAACATGGATGATGTAACATTGGAAACCAACCCTCTGGCTGTTCTTACGCCAATTAAGGCAGATACTCCCACTACTAACTCATCTCCCAAAAATCAACCTAACAATCAACGGCTTGAACTCTGCAGTGATGAAGAATCACAACAAAATAACCTGGAACCGTTAGAAGTGCCTCCAGACCATCGACAGAAAATTCAGGGAGAGCCCTTGCACCTCCTCCTATCACAAAAAGAAAAAGCAATTGCAGCAAAAAAACTTTGGGAAGAGACGTATATTTCAGCAAAAACGATAGACGCCGCTAGACAGAGGAGCTTGGATCCAATTAAAACACGACAAGCACATCTATCGTTAGACATTACAGAAATTGAGGATCTTCTCTCCAATCAGGAAAAAAGTAACACTTTATTTCAGTTTCAGACCAAAATTAAGGAAGAGTCGAGCTGGTCAGCTTCGACACCACGAACATCAGTTCCCCCCCTGCGGGAATGTAGAGGCTTACCGCCAATGATATCCAACCATGGTGGGACACCTAACGACACCATACTAACATCTGGACAACTTCCGAATACTGAGCGCTTCTGTCAGTGCCACCAGAATGGAACTCCACCAAAAATAACAGAAGCCATACCCACCACAATGTTAGATCTTCAAAATGTATTGCTTGCAGTAACCTCACAGGCAATGATTTTGTTCATGAAACTAATAGAAAATAATGGGGAAGCACAAAAAGACCAAGCAACACTCTTGGCACTAATCCACTCTAAACACATCTTTTTGGAGGCTTTCATTAACACTACACATAATCGACTTAATCAAGAGGTGGAAACCAGCGCACAATGGCAAGCAAGGCTCTTTGAAATTGCAAGATCAGATTGTGAAGATAAAAGAACACTGACAGCAGCCATGACAGAAAAGATTGTGACGGAACATCAGAAGTCCGCTGCGAAATCCCACAACAACAACGGAAATGACAATGCAACTTCTCAACCATCTAACTCTGTCAGGAGATAATATGAGAAGCATAACGGAGAATACAACCATTGTGCCAACTAATCAGGGAGGACTTAACAATCGAGACAATGAAGATCTGTCCCAACTACCCGATAAACAAGCGGAACATTTTGCTATATCCGATAGCACAAAGAACAATCCGAAAATTTCACAACACACACAGAAGAATAATAAAACAACCAGAAAGAGGAAACCGAATGGCTCGAGAGCATTTCTATGCAACTTAACTACCCCAAAAGTGACTAAACCAGAACAACAAGAGAAGATCCAACCTGTGTACCCCAATTTATTTTATTTATTTATTTATTTATTTACATTTATATAGCGCACAAGCAGCCCAGGGGCATTGAGGCGCTGTTACTTGCAATGACTTAGTTACATGGTACAGGTAAGATAGCGGTTGTTGACACATTGTAGATGTTGCAGGATGACATACTGTTGTTACAGATATTGCTTTTGATCATATGATACAATATACATGGGGTAATCGTGCTAGTATGCCTAGCCTTATGTGAACAGGGTAGTCTTCAGCATTTTGCGGAAGGTGGTGAGGGTGTGTACCCCAATTTAGAGCTCGATCACCAGCGTATTCAGAACGTGGACACAATAGAAATAGAGAATTCCATTAATGATATCGAGATACAAACCGATATTGAAGACCCTCCGCTTCAGGACCGGCTCACACAAGTGACACTTTTAAATGTATCAACCTATTCTATACAAGACCACGATTCAATTCACTCCCCACAAAGGTAACCTAATGATCAGTCGCTAATAATTGTGGATTGCTATGAAGAAGGGCAATCTGTAGAAATGACACATATGGATGTAACATGTGAAGCGATTTCAGATATAGAGTTCGATATCTCTACACAAGGAAACTCACTGAGCATGGAAATTATATCCGACAGTGAAGGATCTTCGTTCCAATACTTAGATAGAACTTACACAGCCACCAGATCAAATCGGGAAAATAGCTTATACACAGATTCTATAACCCAACTGTTGCCTCCTGTGTTCATCAATCCTTGGGAACAACCACAAAATAAATGACTGAAAATTGAAAAAACTTAACAAAGATAAACAGGAGGTGATATTAAGTTGAACAATTACCCTACAATTGATCCATGCAATCCCTGCCCTACGATGGGTCAATACAGGACACATCAAATTAGCGGTGTTCATCGATGAAAGAAAACTAGACTTGATCCATGTTCAATTCCACAATATAGAGACCTTAGAAAAGATCGCAATCAAAGCATCCTGCTTTTTGGAATTGGGTTTAACATGCTCCTCCAGTACAACAAAAAACCAATGTGTGACACAACTCAATAAGACAGTATCACTGTCAAGCTGGAGAAAAGCGACTTTGATGATTACTGTTCCTTGAGGAGATGTTCAAAATCCAGAGTAACCAAATCCACAGAAAGAGTTATCACACAATAGTCATGAAACAATTATACTAATACTCCATTCTGGCGAGACTTAGAAACATCAAGGTTGACGACTACGTCAAATGGATATTGTGACACATAACCATCAACGGAAAAAACAAACACAACCCTGAGCCTCTGTTCTTTTTAACACCAGAGGATTTTCTCATCTCTTTCAAATTAATACAGATAACCTTGAGAAATTCAATTTTGTATGTTTACAAGAAACATGGCTGGCATCACTGCCCGGATGCAATGTTTATACCATAGTAATGAACCCTGAAATACAGCGACAAAAAGGACGACCTTCAACAGGGCTCCTTACATTGATCAAAATTGAAGAGACCATATGTGTACGGGAATCTGTTAACATTTCTCCCTGGATCCAACTGACGATACTGGAAATTACATCCATAAGGGAGATAGATGTCACCCCAGCCTCAGACAAAGCAGTGAGATTGGCACTATTTAATTTGTATTGGAACCCAGTGGTGGTTCAAGCTGATGAATTTATTGACTCCCTCTTCTCTGCGATAGATAAACTAAATATCGAAACTGAAGAGATTGAAATAATTATATGTGGATACTTAAACATCCATTTATTCGGCAGCCAAGGCGTTCTTCTAGATAAAACCAAACTTACAAGAAGAGCAAACATGTGGATGGAAGAAACAGCAATTAGACATCTTATCTGTACTAATATCACTAAATCTACCCAAATATCTACAACATGGACAAATGGAAAGCCGGTAACGACACTGGATTACATCTATAGGTCCCCAACTCTCACTTCTAAGATAATATCCTTAGACAATACAAGTTCGGAAAATAGTGATCATCGAATTGTCAGTATCAAATGGAACCACATTCACACGATAGCTGATATTCTTCACTTACCACAGATGGAAATGAATTCTGCAGCCACTAGATTACACATTAACAACAATCGAATAAAACAATTAACTAGCATTTACACTAATACCAACAGGACTGACATGAATCAAGTAAACTATGAATGGATTCTTAGACCCTTCTTACAAAATATACAAAAACAACTCACTGCGAAAAAACACACATTCATGCCTATAATGAACAGCTAGTTTAAAAGAAAAAAGATCTCAGGAGAAAGATCACTGAAATAAAAAGAAAGAATAATGTGAATATGACAAGGGATATTGGAAAAGTGAAGCAAACCTACAGAAACTGGACAAAAAATGCCAAAGCCTTGCTGTTACAACATGATGCAGAATCGATCTTAGCCTTATTGAAATCCAAAAACACATGTGGATTATGGAATTTATTAAACCCTCAAATTGAAAATCAACATAAACAAATTCAAGGGATCCACGAGTCTGATTGGACAACCCAATGCGAGACCATCTACAATCAAACCACGAGAGAACAACCTCTAAATGAAGCGATTACCGATCTGGCCCCGTGGAATAACTGTTGGAGTTACGATGCCATCTTAGCTATTATAAGGAAACTCAATACATCAAGAGCGCCTGGACCAGACGGCTTGAGTAATGCACTCATTAAAAAACACCCAGAGGATTGGGCCAAATTATGTTTCCAGCTGTTTACTTCAATTGAAAAACTTTGAAAAATCTTTGCGTCACTTCTCCTCAATAAACTTAATGTACGGATCAACGAAAATATGAAATTTGACACAAGACAGACATGATTCACAAAGTACACTGGTACTCACGTGAACCTTATGATCCTGAACTTACTAAAAGACGAAGCGCTGATCAACAAATACAACATCTATGCAGCCTTCATAGACCTGCACATGGCCTTTGACCTGGTGAACAGAGCCACACTTTGGGAAAAAATGAAAAAATGGAAATGCCCCACGATAATTCTGGAACCAATCATACAACTATACAGTAACACAACACTGAGAATTAGATTATCTCAACAGAGACAATTATCCCGACCCATAAAAGCAGACAATGGCCTCAAACAGGGATGTCCCTTGGCAGCAATACTCTTTAAGCTTTACATTTCAGACATAACAGAACCCCCACGGTTTCAGGCAGCAAACCCACCAAAACTAAACAATTCAAAGATCTTCCATCTTTTGTATGCAGATGAAATTCTTATTTTGGACAAAATCCAGTTGGGGTTACAACGAAGTCTTAGGGATTTGGAAACCTATATGCTACAAAAAGATTTGAAGATAAACACCACCAAAATGAAAATCATGGCCTTGATGATGGTGAAACAACCCAAAAACAAAGCCTTCCAATTCCACCTGAACGGGGCAAAACTGATGCAAGAGTCATCTATCAAATATCTGGGAATCATGGTGAGCCAGTCCAAAGTAGAAACAGAATGGCAAACCCACCTAAGAGCAAAAATATCCTCATTGGCCAGACAAGGGCTAATCCTACATCAAAAGTATGGTACTTATTTTGTTTGTTTGTTTATTTATTTGGTAATGCGCACCAAACCCTTGGGTAACCAGTCGCAGCAATGTACATGAAGACTTAAGCTTGTTACAATATTTGGCATGAATATGGCGAACACAAGGCAAAAAGAAATATATACAGTAATAAAATATTTGGCATGAGTATACCGAACACAAGGTAAAAAGAAATATATACAGTAAAATATGCAAACATGTGTGCACGTACAAGACATAGCTTAAAGGAGTATAACGCATTCTAGCAAGACTGTCTAGTAGCTGAATATATGATTAAGTTTATAGGTCAAACTATAAAGCTAGGTATCATATACTTGTAGGTGGGTGTTAGTCAGGTTATGTGTCATTGGTTAGGTATCATATACTTGTAGGGGTGTTAGTCAGGTTATGTGTCATTGGCCCGCAGCCAGTTAATTATTTTGTGTCTAAATTTAGGGTACGGTTGTTCAGTTCTAAGGTCGAGAGGTAACTTGTTCCAACAGTGAGCAGCTTTGACTGGGAAGCTAGTTCCTCCGGCGGTTGATCGCTTAAACCGGGGAGTTTCTAATTTAAAGGTATTGGCCGATCTCATGGGTCGCGTGGAGGTTTTCCTCGTAATTTTTTCCATAAGATACGGGGGGGCTAGGTTGTTCAGACATTTAGAGGTGATGGAAGCTGTTTTGAGTAAGATTCTGTCCGTTATTTTTAGCCAATTAACCTCTTTCCTGAATTTGGTGACGTGCTCTCTATGGGGGATATTTAGTGCTGCTCTCAAGGCATTGTTCTGCAGTCTTTGAATTTTGTCTGTGATGTATTTGTTAGCTCCTGAGTACAGGGCATTACAGTAGTCTAGCCTAGACATGATGAGAGCATTAGCTAGAGTGATGCAGCTAGAGCTGGAGAGGTACGGTCTGGCTGCACGGATGAGTTTGCAGGTGTAGGTGGTAGAGGAGGCGAGGGAGTTGACCTGCTTCTTGAGAGTGAGGGAGGAGTCCAGATAGAATCCAAGGGTTTTAACCACAGGCATCACTTTGATAGGGTTGTTATCAATGCTGAAGGATGTGTAGTTTGGGCCTAGTTTTTGGATATTAGCTTCGGAGCCTAGGATTAGTATCTCGGTTTTATCGTCATTCAGGCAGAGGCCATGTGAGGCCATCCATGCCTGAATGAGGGTGTATATCTTGTTCACCAAGGCTGAGTCTGTCTCGTGGTCACCCGAAAGGGGTATGAGTATCTGGGTGTCATCTGCGTAGTTCGTGTAGGTGACACCCAGTCTGTCCAACTTGTCAAACAAAGGCTTGGTGAAGATGTTGTACATGGTGGGGGAGACACAAGATCCTTGTGGGACACCACAAGGTATTTTGATAGGGTCAGCCGAGTCGGAGGTGGAGAAGACTCGCATAGTGCGATTAGCTAAGAAGGATTGGACCCAAGCAATGGCATCTCCAGTGAAGTTGGCGGCAGATTCGAGGTGGTTGCATAGGACTGCATGGTCTACCAAGTCAAACGCTGCCGACAAGTCCAGTAAGAGGAGCAGGGCTGTTTTTCCAATATCCTTTAGTTCCTCAATTTGTGTCTTGAGGTCTAATAGAGCTGTTTCTGTCCCATGGAGTGGGCGGAAGCCAGATTGCCGTGAGCCAAGCAGGTGGTTGGCTTCCAGGTAGTCCTGGATTTGTATGTAAGCGGCTCTGTCTAAGATCTTAAGTAGAAACGGCACAGTGGTGATGGGTTGTAGTTGGTAGGGATAGTGGGGTCTAAGGTTTGTTTTTTCAGTAGTGGGAGGACCCATGATTCTTTGAGGTTGGTAGGTACCGTGTTGGATTTAAAGGAGGAGTTTATGAGCTTGGTGATGAAGGGGGCTATGTCCCTAGCTGCGTCCTTTATTATTTGTGCAGGGCAGGAGTCGCCCTTGCAGTTGGATGGTTTGAGGGACAATATTATTTTTTCTGTGTCAATTATGGAGATAGTCTTGAATCTGAAGGGTGCGGTAGACTTCTTCTCCTGAGGTTGGGGTATTTGTTGGTCAGAGGGTAACAGTGTGGCCTTTTGTTTTGCAATTTTGCTTTGGAGCAAGGAAATTTTGTTAGAGAGGGCAGTTTGGATGTTGGTACACCAGATTTTGTTTTTGGGGGCATTGTCTATGGGTTGAATGGGGGATTCCAATTCGCGGAGGATGGCGAATAGCTCTTTAGTATTAGAGTTAGCTTTCTCAATCCTATCGTTGAAGGTGTTCTTCTTAATTTTGATTATTTCTTTTTTGTAGGCTTTGGCAAATTCAGTAAGAGTATTTTTGTTACTTTCAGTGGGTGAGTGGCGCCAGATAGATTGGAGTTTTCTTTTTTGTAGTCTTAGAGATTTGAGGTGGGGCGTAAACCAGGCATTTAGGTGGGCTTCCTGTTTTGCTTTGCGCAGTTTGAATGGGGCAGTAGCGTCTAGGGCTTTAATCATAGCATCATTGAAAGTATTTACTAAGGCGTCAGGGTTGTTACTTTCCAGTCCCGATATGGTTGGAAGGAGGAGAGGGATAATATTTTCAGCAGTCATATCCTCCTTGCTTCTAGTTGGGAGAGGAGGAACCGTGTAGTTGATTTTGGGGCTCAGGAGATCTAGTGTAGCGGAGAAAGTTATTAGATAATGATCAGTCCATGTTTGAGGAGCAATATCTGTAATATTGATATTACAATTCAGTTCAGATACCCAATCGAGGGTCCTTCCTTTGATGTGGGTAGGGGAGAGGACTTTTTGATCAAGCCCATGGTCCTTGATCAGGGCTGCGACTGACTCTGCATGTTTATTGTCAGTTTCATTAAAGCCAAGGTTGAAGTCTCCCAACAGTAGGGTTTGGGAATGATCTTTAGTATTGTTAGCTATGAGGTTGGTTAGATCGTCTTCAAAGGTGCCTAGCGGCCCCGGAGGTCTATATATCAGGTGGATTGAGAGCGTACGATTATTAGAGAGGGACATTTTGGCTGTGAGTGTTTCACAGGATGAGTAGGAGGCTGGAATGGCGGGTCTGATGGGAAGGGTAGATTTGAAGATGATGGCTAGTCCACCGCCTCTGGCATTTGGCCTGTCAGCTCTGAGAATTTGGTATTTGTCGGGCACTGCTAGCATTAGTGTTGGTCCTGCTGCATCGTGAAGCCAGGTCTCAGTTATGGCCAGTAGGTCCACATTTTCACTGCAACCCATAATCATCTTCTACCGACAATAAGTGTCTGCCATTCTCAGCTACCGAAGTGAGTCATTAATAAACATAGACCAGACTATATGGGATCTTCCGGAAGGCCTATTCTGGCGGAAAATCTTGGCCCTTCCGAATTAATTTCTGATAAATGAATTAGACATGAGCTTGCGCTCCAATCTTTATGATGTATAGTCGATTGGAAAAGAATTGAGCTATATAGAAAAATGATCAACGTCATTGATATACCAGTTTACAAGATCTTCCAAGAAACAAAGAATGCAGTTGCTAACACGGCGTTGACTACATGGACAAATACAGACAAGAGCTATGTGCTAGCAAATAACATAATGCAAGAGATGCTAATAAATCGCCCTCAATGCGCAAAAAACAGAATACAACTAAGCGACTGGATTTGTACTATAGCAGAGAAATGTCATTACCGGATGAATTTGAATTGTGAGCTAGACATCCATGCCCTTAATGAATTACCATCATACTGGAAACAATTCCCGGACCGGTCCACTAGAGACCAATTTATAAGATTACGCTTGAATCAATTACCAACACGTGAACTCTTGGCAAAAAACCGACAAATTGCAAAAGTGGAAGCTTTTTGTTGATTTTGTGAAGACAAACAATCCCTTGAGACTCTTTTTCATGTGTTGATGATTTGCCCCGCGCTTGCAGACGAAAGAGCTCTGTTTAGAGGAATGATTTCCACGAAAAGTTCTGGGTTGTCTCCTAATGATAGATGGAATCTCATACTATCAGGCCATAATAGAAGCCTAAAAACAGTTATTATCCAGTTCCGGAATCATGATTCTCATGAGTAACTTAGGCTCTGTAGCTATGATGGAATCAAATCAGACAAAAAGCAAAACTATGTAGTGGTTTTGAGATAATCCCGTGTCAGAAATTACTTTCTTTGTGACTTTTCTTTTTTTTGGTCGCTTTCTACATGAATTGTCCTTTCTTCTTTTTTTTCACTCATGCTTTTGATTATGTATGATAACAAATATATAAATTAAAAGGTTTGTTAAAAACTATATCATTTTAAATAAAAAAAACAAAAAAAGTGTATTTCTTTTACAATAACATTTGTCTTTTTGTATTCTAGGCACCAGATTCTGGAGATGTTCTTTTTTTGTGACTCACAGCCATTTCCGTAGTACTCTACAGCCATGTACCATGCGAGGAAGGCACATCTGATTCTTTGGGAATGACAATGTGGGTTTAAAAACGGTGGATGCAAGCCACCATTTTTTTGGGGGTGAAACAGGCCGATTCATGGAATAATTAGCGCGGCGCAAGTGGGCAAAAACGTGCGAATCGCAGTGCAATTGCGAAAATCGCACGAAAAGCAGCGCACGTCAATTCATGGAAGGCCGTGCGCGAGAAAACCAGCGGATGTGCGATAAAAAAGTGCGCAGCGCACGTTGGCGCACAGGCCATCTAACAGCGTGCGCCAGGTCACAGCGAAAATCGCACAGGCCACAGCGAAATTCGCACATAGCGCGGCGCACGCAACAAAAGTAGGCGTAACACGGGCATAACACTCGGAATGGGGAACAACTTGCCAAAACGTGGGCGTCACGGGGGAAGTACAGGGCACAAGTGCGCGGAACGCCCACACGCTCGCCTAAAACACGTATTCATGGAATAGAATAGGGCAAAAAAGCGCACGCTCAAACCAGCGCACAGGCACAAACACGACCGCCACAAGAAAGCAGGCGGTAGCGTCTCTGTGGCTGTAAGAAATGTGCGCCAAAAGGTGCGCCAACAAATAGCACCTATATACTGCCATGATGAATGTCCCATACTGTGGCCCTCCAGGAAAAATGACGTGCAAAGGGGTACCCACAAACACGGACACCCGCTGACAAAAAATACGTGTGCGTGTATACCGGGGTGCGCGGGAAGTCTAACACGCGATTTCAGCAGGGTACGTGCATCACAGGGGTTCGCGTGAAGTTCCTCACACGATCAGGCCTGGGGGAGCGTGCTACGTGTATTTCAGGGGTTCGCGTGAAGTTTCACACGCGATCGGGCCTGGGGGAGCGGGCTACGTGTATTACAGGGGTTCGCGTGAAGTTCCTCACGCGATCGGGCCTGGGGTAGCGGGCTACGTGTATTACAGGGGTTCGCGTGAAGTTCCTCACGCGATCGGGCCTGGGGGAGCGGGCTACGTGTATTTCAGGGGTTCGCGTGAAGTTCCTCACGCGATCGGGCCTGGGGTAGCGGGCTACGTGTATTACAGGGGTTCGCGTGAAGTTCCTCACGCGATCGGGCCTGGGGGAGCGGGCTACGTGTATTCCAGGGGTGCGCGTGAAGTTCCACACGCGAATAGCCTGGGCGCGTGTATTTCAGGGGTGTGCGGGAAGTTCCACACGCGAATAGCCTGGGGGCGCGTGTATTCCAGGGGTGCGCAGGAAGTTCCACACGCGAATAGCCTGGGCGCGTGTATTTCAGGGGTGCGCGGGAAGTTCCACACGCGAATAGCCTGGGCGCGTGTATTTCAGGGGTGCGCGGGAAGTTCCACACGCGAATAGCCTGGGCGCGTGTATTTCAGGGGTGCGCGGGAAGTTCCACATGTGATTTGACAGTGTGGGTCCTCCCAGGTGTACCCTGTACACCCTCCACGGCCCCTGCAGGCAGCCCACACCACAGGGGACTACCCTGCATCCCTGGTCATGTCCCGCAGGCAGCCCACCCACCATGGGCATGCCCCCCAGCAAAGGCACATGTCTCCTTGAACTAATGAACACCAACTCATGTCCCCTTGCACCCCCACCCCCCAGCACTGTGGGGCACCTGCCAGCAGGCCCCCACCCATGTCCAACTCATGTCCCCCACCACCCCCACCCCCCAGCACTGTGGGGCACCTGCCAGCAGGCCCCCACCCATGTCCAACTCATGTCCCCCACCACCCCCACCCCCCAGCCACCAGGGTCACCCTCCACCAGGCCCCCACTCATGTCTCCCACCACCCCCAAACCCCAGCAGTGCAGGGTCACCCTCCACCAGGCCCCCACTCATGTCTCCCACCACCCCCACCCCCCAGCCACCAGGGGCACCCTCCACCAGGCCCCCACTCATGTCTCCCACCACCCCCACCCCCCAGCCACCAGGGTCACCCTCCACCAGGCCCCCACTCATGTCTCCCACCACCCACAAACCCCAGCAGTGCAGGGTCACCCTCCACCAGGCCCCCACTCATGTCTCCCACCACCCCCACCCCCCAGCCACCAGGGTCACCCTCCACCAGGCCCCCACTCATGTCTCCCACCACCCCCAAACCCCAGCAGTGCAGGGTCACCCTCCACCAGGCCCCCACTCATGTCTCCCACCACCCCCAAACCCCAGCAGTGCAGGGTCACCCTCCACCAGGCCCCCACTCATGTCACCCACCACCCCCACCCCCCAGCCACCAGGGTCACCCTCCACCAGGCCCCCACTCATGTCTCCCACCACCCCCACCCCCCAGCCACCAGGGGCACCCTCCACCAGGCCCCCACTCATGTCTCCCACCACCCCCACCCCCCAGCCACCAGGGTCACCCTCCACCAGGCCCCCACTCATGTCTCCCACCACCCCCAAACCCCACCAGTGCAGGGTCACCCTCCACCAGGCCCCCACTCATGTCACCCACCACCCCCAGCCCACAGCCACCAGGGTCACCCTCCACCAGGCCCCCACTCATGTCTCCCACCACCCCCACCCCCCAGCCACCAGGGGCACCCTCCACCAGGGCCCCACTCATGTCTCCCACCACCCCCAAACCCCAGCAGTGCAGGGTCACCCTCCACCAGGCCCCCACTCATGTCTCCCACCACCCCCAAACCCCAGCAGTGCAGGGTCACCCTCCACCAGGCCCCCACTCATGTCTCCCACCACCCCCAAACCCCAGCAGTGCAGGGTCACCCTCCACCAGGCCCCCACTCATGTCTCCCAGCACCCCCACCCCCCCAGTCACCAGGGGCAGCCTCCACCAGGCCCCCACCCATGTCTCCCACCACCCCCACCCCCCAGCCACCAGGGTCACCCTCCACCAGGCCCCCACTCATGTCTCCCACCACCCCCAAACCCCAGCAGTGCAGGGTCACCCTCCACCAGGCCCCCACTCATGTCTCCCACCACCCCCACCCCCCAGCCACCAGGGTCACCCTCCACCAGGCCCCCACTCATGTCTCCCACCACCCCCAAACCCCAGCAGTGCAGGGTCACCCTCCACCAGGCCCCCACTCATGTCACCCACCACCCCCACCCCCCAGCCACCAGGGTCACCCTCCACCAGGCCCCCACTCATGTCTCCCACCACCCCCACCCCCCAGCCACCAGGGGCACCCTCCACCAGGCCCCCACTCATGTCACCCACCACCCCCACCCCCCCAGTCACCAGGGTCACCCTCCACCAGGCCCCCACTCATGTCTCCCACCACCCCCACCCCCCAGCCACCAGGGTCACCCTCCACCAGGCCCCCACTCATGTCTCCCACCACCCCCAAACCCCAGCAGTGCAGGGTCACCCTCCACCAGGCCCCCACTCATGTCTCCCACCACCCCCAAACCCCAGCAGTGCAGGGTCACCCTCCACCAGGCCCCCACTCATGTCTCCCACCACCCCCAAACCCCAGCAGTGCAGGGTCACCCTCCACCAGGCCCCCACTCATGTCTCCCACCACCCCCACCCCCCTGCCACCAGGGTCACCCTCCACCAGGCCCCCACTCATGTCTCCCACCACCCCCACCCCCCTGCCACCATGGGCACCCTCCACCAGGCCCCACTCATGTCTCCCACCACCCCCACCCCCCAGCAGTGCAGGGGCAGCCCCCACCAGGCCCCCACTCATGTCCCCTATCACCCCCACCCCCCCGCCACCAGGGGCACCCTCCACCAGGCCCCCACCCATGTCTACCACCACCCCCACCCCCCAGCAGTGCAGGGGCAGCCTCCACCAGGCCCCCACTCATGTCTCCAACCACCCCCACCCCCCTGCACTGTGGGGAACCTGCCAGCAGGCCCCCACACATGTCCCCCTGGCCCCAGGTCCTGACGATACACAATCATGGCAGTAATGGCCAGCATACCCAGCACAAACACCCAGGCAAGGATTGCATCCACCCACATAGTGAATGCAATCACATGACACAACCCCAATGCCAAGTATGCAAAAGAACACATGTCCGTCACACACACATACACAACGGGTGCAAGTGAATGTCAAAACCCATATCATGACATGTAACAAACCAATGAGAAAATAACACAAGTGTAAGAAAATATAAAAAATGTATTAAATACCAAAAATAAGTGAACTTTTCAAACATACAACGATGTGGCTAAGTAAATAAATGGTCCATGTCCGAGAACAAAAGTGATAAACAAAAAAACAAAGGAATAAAAAATTAAAATGAATTTGTCCAAAGCAATATCATGTCATAGGAAATTAATGAAAAACCATTACGTCATGGTGAAAACAATAAGAAATTAAAAAAATGTATCTCCCAAAAAAACAAACTATATACAGGAATGTTCCAGGGTCCATGAGCCCAACACCAAAAATGAAACCTACCACTAACTAATGTAAAATATATGTACAAAAAAGTGGCCATTGTCCGAGCGGTCCAAAATAATAAAAATAAATAAAGGAAACCTAGCACTAACTAACTAAATAACTATATACAAAGGCAGCGGGCAAGTCCTGCGGCTCACTTGGTGATGTTGCTGGCCAGGGCATCATCGAACTCCATGTCGATGTCCTGGAGGCGGGACTCTGTCCTGGCCCCGAGGTCTCGCAGGGACAACCCCATGTCCACCTCAAACTCCCTGCGAGCTTCCTCGAGGCACTCAGCCCGCCTCAATGCCCGACGCATGGAGAACTCTGCCCTGACCATGGCGAGCCGCTCCTCTTCCGCCCGCTGCCGCTCCGCACCTATCCGCTGGCCAAACTCCTCCCACACGGAACACACCACCATCCCAGGGTTGCCCTGCCCTCCGGCCGATGCCTGCCCCTCTGATCTTGATGGCCCCGAGCCATGATGCCTCCCACGTCGAGCGCGCTGCTGCCTCCGACGCCACTGCCTCTGCCAGCACAACCGCATCCAGGCTGATGGAAACCACCGACGCCGTCGTGCACGTGCCCTGCCCGATGATGCCGTCACATCTTCCATCTGCTGGGGTCCACTTGCTGTGTTGTCCACCCCTGCTGGACCTCCGACTCCCAACTGTGGCAGGGATGGGATCCCCACCGAGCTGGCTGCATTGGTCGGGGCAGGTCCACAGGGGGCCCTGGTGGCATCTGGGCCGGAAGACGGCAAGGAGAACGACCGGTGGATAGCCTGCACAGAGGAGCAGAGGGCCGTCAGATTGGCCAACACATGCAGGAAACCCCCGAACATGGCCGATCCCAATTGGGCCACGTCGGCAAGGTGCACTTCGTGATGACGTGCGTGCTCCTCCCGGGAAGCACGCACGTCATCACGAATCACAGCCGTGCGCATCGCGACCCCAATCAGGACCTTCTCCACACGGCCAGGGGTTACCACGTCCGCAGGTGGAGGGGAGTCAGGTGACATGGACATCCCCTCTACCTGCGGACGGGCCTGGGACGGGGCATCCCTGCTGGTGCATGGTGGTGCACTCACAGGGTCAGGGACAGTGACATGCACAGGCCCCTCCACGGTGACCTGTGCTGCCTCCTGCCCCTGGCCCTGGACTGCACCACTTGCACCAGCAGGGATGCTCCCACCAGGCCCCATGTGTGCACCAGTGTCGGCCTCCTCCTCCTCTGTGCAAACCACCAACCTGGATGGCTCCTCACCGTCTCCCACCGTAGCAGGCCCCTGTGGGGGCTCACCCACCCCTTCCGCTGCAGCCGTGGGGGCATCCCCGCCGCCTTGCTCCACAGCGCCGTCTCCGCCCTCTTCTTCACTAGCCGCTGCGTAGAGGGAGACAAAGGACACAAGCATCAGGCTACTGTACAATGGTCCCCTAGACAGGAAGCAATAGCAGATGAGCACCACTGTCAAAGTACACTTCCATCATGTCCCTCCACAACACATGGGTCAGTCCAGGCAAAACACACACAGTAACAGGCATGGTGCATGCCATGGACATTTCCATGCATGTCCAATGGACTCTAGAAACATTCAATGATATGTAACTCACATGCATCATGGCTCATGCATATCACATGCACACACTTCACCTCAGTCACATCCATCTGGCCCCAAACACACCGAACACAGGCGAAACAAGGGTAAGTTGGGTGCGTCACTGAATCTGTGCATTGTCACACACATGTGTCATGCATCCATGGCATGCACAAGTCACAGACACGCAGGTCAGGCACACAGACATGGCTACCATATATGTACCTGGCATCAGCACCCATCCTTCACCCCCATCCATGTCCAGGTACAGAGACTGGCATGCTCTCATGTCCAAAATCTGCATAGGGCTCCCCATGCCGCATTTCAACACATGCAACAACCATGTGGGTCACACATCACTGGTCGCACATGCATTACCATGATGTCCCTGCACACATACATGCATACATGGCCCATGGCACACATACAGGCAAGTATTATAGAACCAGCACACCGCAACATGCCCTGTCTCACACAGTAATGCTTGGACACATACCGCTCAACTCCAGACGGGCCTCCCTCTCAAGGACCTGGGCGTGGAGCGCTGGGCGTACGCGTTCCAGGACCCTCTTCTGGATGGAACTCATGCGGCCCCGGCCCCCCTCCACGAGGCGCCGGGCCTTCACAAGGGTCCTGGACCTCAAGTCCTCCCAGCGCTTCTTGATCTTCTGGACGTTGCGGGTTGCCACCCCCTCCGCGTTGATGGCAACCACACAGTCGGCCCAGATCCTCTCCCGTCCTTCCTTGCTGGCGCGGGACGATCCAAAGAGGGCATCATACTGCCCCAGGACATGCTCCACCAGGACACCAACTTCGGTGGCAGTGAAGCTGGTGCCCCTCTGCCCCTCTGGCCTGGGGTTGCCACTGGTGCCAGATGTGGAAGTGCCCGACATGGCAACCCCAGAGGCAGGTGTGGATGGGCAACTGGGTCCTGGGGCTGGGCTGTGGAGCGATGTAATCCCAGTTGGGAGTCTTCAGTTCCAGCAGGGGTGGACACAGCAACTGGACCCCTGCAGATGGCTGATGTGCAGGCACCAAATGGCAGGGCACGGTGGCAGCAGGCAGGCAGGCAGGCAGGCAGCAGCAGATAGCACGTGGGAGGCTGCTCGGGGCACTGGGGGGCAGTAACTCGGCCTTCTGGGCAGGAGCGTGGTGTTCCGTGTGTTTTCGGGTGGCCAGCTTGATACGGAGTGATTTGGCACGTGAAAATCCTGCACGTCAGCGTGAAATCCGAGGAAAGGCCCTTAGCGCGTAAGCGCGTCAGCACGCATACGTGATTCTATTGGACCAGAGTCCCTCAGCGCGTAAGCGCGTCTGACGTGACCCGCACGGGCGTTCCCCACTCAGCACGTGATGACGGAACACACGTGGAAATACTGCACGTCAGAGTGTCATCGCGTGATTGGCCTATGTACGTGTATTTCATTGCGTGTAATTGGACAAAAGTGCGCGTACACGTGATTGGCCTATGTACGTGTATTTAATGGGTGCGCGGCCACTTACACACGCAAGTACGTCAGCGAACCTGTATCCCGTGGTGCGTGTGAATTTCCACATGCTATTGGACTGGGAACTGGATTCCAGGGGTGCGCGGGTCACACGCTGTATCCCGTGGTGCGTGTGAATTTCCACACGCTATTGGACTGGGAACTGGATTCCAGGGGTGCGCGGGTCACACGCTGTATCCCGTGGTGCGTGTGAATTTCCACACGCTATTGGACTGGGAACTGGATTCCAGGGGTGCGCGGGTCACAAGCTGTATCCCGTGGTGCGTGTGAATTTCCACACGCTATTGGACTGGGAACTGGATTCCAGGGGTGCGCGGGTCACACGCTGTATCCCGTGGTGCGTGTGAATTTCCACACGCTATTGGACTGGGAACTGGATTCCAGGGGTGCGCGGGTCACACGCTCGCCTAGAACACGCGCAAAGCATAAAATTGCGGACTTTAACAATAACAAGCTCAGACGCCAGGATGAACATACCGTTCCTAGCAGCAGTGGCAGTGGGCTACCAAAGGAGGAGGAGGAGGATAGTCAGGGCCAGAATATTCACACCCAGAACCAGCCTTTTCGGGATGCCTGATGACCAGGTGTATGGGAGGTACAGGTTTCCACCACACATCATACTGGACCTGGTGACTGAGTGGGAGGATGACCTCACATCACCCACCCTGTGCTCCCAAGCACTCAGCCCCCTGGAGAAGGTCCTCAATGTACTGCACTTCTTAGCCACTGGATCATTTCAGCGGACAAGTGCCATAGTGGGTGGGGTGTCACAGGCCACCCAGTCACGCTGCCTACACCAGGTCTTGAACATCATGACTGCACGCCCATCAGTCCGCAGGCACATATACCTGCCCAGAACACCTGCAGAAAGGCATGCTGCCGCCCTGGATTTTTACGCTGTGGCACGATTCCCCAAAGTGCTAGGTGCCATCGACTGCACCCATGTGGCTCTATGTCCCCCCAGGGCATCTGAGCACATCTATAGGAACCGCAAGCACTGGCATTCCATCAACGTGCAGGTAGCATGTAATGCCAAGGGAATCATCACCTCAGTATATGCCAACTATCCCGGCTCCACCCACGACAGCTTCATTTACCGAATGTCCACCCTAAGCCGGGACCTAGAAGCTGGGCGGCATGGCGATACATGGCTGCTTGGTGAGTATGTATGCCACTGCACATGCATGCATGTTGGATACTGAGCAAGGTCACAACCCCACCAATGATACCAATCACCACCTCCACAGGGGACAGTGCCTACCCTCTCAGCCCCCACATGATGACGCCAATTCGGAACCCCACCACGCCACCCCAGGTAAGATATAACACAGCCCACATTACAACCAGGGGCATAGTGGAGCGCACATTCGGAGTGCTAAAGTCACGCTTTCGCTCCCTTGACCGTTCTGGCGGGCAGCTGTTATACGCTCCCCCAGTAGTGTGCAGGATCATAGTGGCAGCATGTGTCCTGCACAACGTTGCAACACGCCGGGGCCTGGCCGTGGACATGGTGGTGGCCCCACATCCCCAACCACATGCACAGCCGCTGCGCATGGGAGGGGAAAGGGCACGGGGGGAGGCAGCCCGTACACAGCTAGTGGCTAATTACTTCACATAGAAATCACACCCCTGTGGAGTGCACACTGCCCTGGCACATTCCATCTGACAATCAATGATGACTCAACCTGACACTGATCCTGAATGTCTGGAGAATGAACCGGGAATACCATGTCAGCCTGAGATTGTTCACCTGGAAGTGTCACAATGTGTGCATCCCTACCCACACAGACACCACCAATGCAGTTTTGTGAAGTTACACATTGAAGCAGCTAAAATGAATACCCACTTGCAAAATGCAACAAGAGGACAGTGCCATGTCAGCCAACCCAACCCCAGCACCGCCACACGACACACCGTGCCATGTCATGCTAATTGCAGGTAAACAAAGTAATCCCCACAACATGACATCAGTCTCACTATGTACAGTGGCACTATTAGAAACATGCAACACCTGAAATGCTCACAGCAATGCCGGACCAACAACATACTTGAGCACGTAGTACCATTAACATGACATCACAAATGTTACATATTAGTAGTCTCACCACCTGGAAATGCCTGCACTCCCACCACTACCAACTGTGCAGTGTTGTCGCCATGTAGAGTTGTAGGTGCACTGCTGCCAACATGGTCCCCATCTCCAGACTAGAGGTCCTTGTGTGGACATGAGGAAGGGACCTGCAAATTGGGAGGTAGACACAGAAGAAGAGTTACACATCAATGCAACATGCAGTGTACAACACAACAGCAATATGCACTATGAATGTATACACAGTATTGACTACAGACTGGCCACACAGCTCATGGGAGTCCAACGTCACTGTGTAATTCACTGTCACTTGGGCACACCCTTTGCAAGCCCATGGAAACGGGAAGCAGGAGGGGTGTGTGTGACTCAAACCCAATCATCTGAACCAAATACATTACAAGACTGCATGTGCCCAGCCACAATGCAGCGTATGCCCACAGGAACCACGGAAGCCAACAGATCGAAGCCAACAGATCGAAGCCAACAGATCGTCCCAAAAAAATTGGGAATAAAAGAAATAAAAATAAAAATAAAAATAAGAAACAATCAAAAATGGCCATTGATGGGCCCGGGGGGGTTGGGGAGGCCACCCAGGAGGTCCGAGGACAGGATGCACACCAGAACCCACCTGCGTGGATCCTGGGAAGATAAAACACCTCCATGGGCTCATGGCCCACACGGCTACCCTATTGTGGGAGTATCACTGCTGTCGCTATTATCACCCTGTGCAGCTGCATCCGGAGGTGGTTGCACTATGGGAGGCAGCCCACGCAAGGCCCTAGTCTGCTCCTCCATGGCTGCAAGCATGCGGGTGTGGTAGGTCTGGTTCTGGAGGATGAGTGTGCGGAGGTCCCCATGCAACAACTCACGGGATGCCCGGACCTCCGCCCTCGTTGCCTGCATCTCAGCTGAGAGCGTACGGGTGAGACGCTCCAGCTGCTGTTCTGTCCTTTGGTGTGTTGAAGCCTCAAGCTCAACAAGAGTCGTCCTGAGGTGAAGGAGCTCCTGCCTCAGGGCTTCCCTGTGGCCCTGGGACTCAATGGAGATGGCTTCCTGCAGAGTCGCCAGTGCCGCCCGCCTGTCCCTGTTGGACCCCAACATGTCCTCCCTGTGTGACTGGCAGATGGAGTCGGTTGCCTGCTCTAGTCGCTCCATCAGCCTTTCTGGGGGGACAATGGAAGTGGCCACCCTATCCATGGCCTGAGCCATCATCTCGGATGATGCAGCCTGTTGGGTTGCCATACCGTAAATGGATTGCTCCCATGCGGTATTGCCGGGTGGCGTACGGCCACCACGTCGGCGGGCACCACACCTGTCTGGGGCAAGGCGAACTGCGCCTTGCTGTGCCGGCACTGCCTGAGGCTGCAGGACTGCATTCCCCCTCTGATCTGCTGGCCCAGGAACAGGATCAGATGTCGCGGAGTGTGACCCTGCATCCGTAACCACCGAAGGCGTAGCTGCCAACACTGACATCCCCATGGAGGGTTCTGACCCTGGTGCAGGTGGGTGAGACAGAACAGAATCCCTCCCTGGAACACTCACCTGCGACGGCACGTAGGTCTCATCCGAATCAACACCTGAGTACAGCTCGGGGGAGGTGCAGCCAGAGACACCCCTTGAGAGCACGACCTGCAGCACTTGTGGGTTCTCCCCCACCACCACACCACGTCCCTCACTGGTGGTTGGTCGGCCCTCGGACCCCTCCTGGGTCTGCACCATCTCCACAACCCCAGCAGTATCAGGTGCGTCTTCCCCTGCAAAGACATGAAAACAAAGAAATGGAAACAGGCATTAGCACCATGGCACACATTGAGGGCTGAGAAGCAAGAGAACCAGTACTTGATTGACACATGTCCCACATGACTAAAACCCTCCCATGCATGCACCCTCACTGCGTATGAAGTCCAGGCAAATGGCACACACTGATGACACCAAGATGGAAGATGAACACATTTTCTGCATGCTGCCTGGCAGTGGCATCACACATTGGCCTGTGATTGGCAGGTGAAACACACATGCCATCACACAGATGGCATGTACCATTGCTATTGAGTGAAGATGGAGAGGAGGGCAGCACCTATTCATTCAGTCCAGTTCCCGCATGTAATAGCTTTTCTATTTCTAACAGGTCAGATTTTTCACCTGGAGCTGCCAGTCTGAAATGGTCCAATTGCACAGGGACATGTGTGTACAAATGATATCCAGGTAACAAAGTCACTCCACTTTACCATACCCATGTCAGACATGTGACTAGTGGACAGCGACATGCCTAGTGAAAGTGGTGGAATGCAAACAAACTGACTGAATGAACAGTGAAGAAGAAGCAAATATGTTGTGGCAAGGTGACACTTCAAGGGCAACTGGCGTGCAGTTGGGCTAGATGTCTACTGTTGGCAGAAGGGATACTGCTATGGCCAAATGCAGCTGCGCAGGAAGGATTGCAGCTGCGCAGGAAGGATTGCATGAAGCACATGGCTGACCCATACGACTCAGGCGCACACACTCTCACCTGGCACCCGAACAGAAGCCCTCACACACACACCATGCACATGGATGACACACACATGCATGTGCACTCACCGGACAATGCCTCGTAATCAGCCAGATCTCCCACGCCTTGGATCTGTTCCTCCGTGACGTAGGTCCCAGCGACTGACTCATGTGGAGTGAGTTCCATGTCTACTACTGGAGACCCACCTCCAGTCACTAGAGTTGCGGCATGACTTGAGGCCAGCTTACTCTTTGCCCTGCGCTTTAGGTCATTCCAGCGCTTATAGCAATCATTGGCTGTGCGCCTCACAATTCCAAGGGCACTTAAGATGTCCGCAACGGTCTGCCAGTGTGCCTGGCGTTGTGCAGGTGTGGTCTTGGATCCTGCAACAATGACCATCTCGTTGTCATGTCCGGACACATACTCGACAAGTGCATTCAGTTCGTCATCCGTGAAGCTGGGCTTCCTGGACGGGCCGGACTGTGTAGCCGTGTCTGGGGCATCAGCCTGTGCCGGACGAGCACTCTTCCTCTTCCGCTTGGAAGGTGGTGGTGATCCTGAGTGTCCTGCGCCGCTCTGGACACTAGGGGCAGGAGCCCTGGTGGACTCTGTATCAGGAGTGTGGGCTGGCACACTCAGCATGGGAGTTGGTGCAGGCATTAGCTCTAGTGTGATGGTGTCAGGGGGAATGTCAGCAGCATGGACTAGGCCCGACACTGTCCTGGATGGGTGTGTGGGGGCTGGGGTGGATGGAGCCGCAGCTGCCCCTGCAGCCTCTCCGCCCTGCCTACTTGGTGCAGCAGATGACCTTGCTGCCCCAGATCCACGTGGCATGATGGCATCAACGTGCACCAGCGCACGTGTCGTAGCCCTGCTGACCTGGAAGTCAGCCATGGAGTCAGCCAGGTCTGGTGCCACAATGGGCTGGTCCAACAAGGGCTGAGCATGGATGGTGTCAGCCACATCAGCCTCAATGGGAGGGGGGGAGGGGGGGATTATGGGTGCCCGTGACTGGTCCTCCACACATGGGGGGACAGGCTCACCCTGCAAGTTACGACCACGTCCCCTACCGGATCCACCACGGCCACCACTTGTGGCTCTTCCACCTTTACCACCCTTACGGAATCCTCGCCTCCCAGCCATGGCACTGATGTTAATGTGCGTATGGGAGTGGATGTAGACTATTGTCCTGGGCAATTGGGGGTCAAAGGGGTTGGGTACCAGATGGTAATTGTACCCTAGTGCTCTAGCAAGGCTGAATGTAACCCCTGGGGAAAGATGACGGGTCACGCAACGCACAGGAGGCCCAAAAAAGGGAGATGACGTGCACGCAACCCCTCCTAGACCACGTGTGCAGAAAGAAAAACCTGCACTACGCTGTGGCACCCAGAAACACAAGAATGAACGTATGCGTGTCACACGCAGCCTAGAATGACCTCTGAAGGGGTAGGCTACACACGGGGCTATCACAGATGTTAGATACGTGCGTGACTCACCGTCTGCCAGGTAAACGAGCGTGTAAAAGGAGCACGTTTGGTTGGCAACACCCCCGCCAAAAGAAGATTTGTCCGCTGTCTGAGGAGACAGGACAACAGTAGAAGGGAACACTGTTTGAGGGAACAGGCCCAGGTAAACCAGTAAAGGAGAATACAGAGAAAAAGCTGTCAGAGGTAACAGGGAATACGAACTAGAAACGCCGTGAAGTAAATCGCGTGTGAAACGACAAGAAGTACAGAATTCACCCACTCGCTCTCCACGAAAAGCACGTACAAGGAAAACGTGTTCTACACGTACCTTTTATACAGGCCCACACGTCCAGCGTCACTTACGCGGCGTGTAAGCGCTAGGGCCATTTCCACCAATTACACGCTTTGTCACTTCTGCGTGTAGGGCCATTTCCACCAATCACACGCGATTACACTCTGACGTGCAGTCTTTCCACGTGTGCTCTGTCATCACGTGCTGTGTGGGAAACACCTGTGCGGGTCACGTCACAGACGCGCTTACGCGCTGAGGGCCTTTCCTCAGTTTTCACGCTGACGTGCAGGATTTTCACGTGCAAAATCACTCCGTACCAAGCTGGCCACGCGTACGCACACGGAATACCACGCTCCTGCCCGGAAGCCCGAACTACTGCCCCCCAGAGCCCGAGCACGCTCCCACCTGCTGCTGCCCGACTGCCTGCTGCCCCTGCACTGCTGGGGGGTGGGGGTGGTGGGAGACATGAGTGGGGGCCTGGTGGAGGGTGCCCCTGGTGGCTGGGGTGTGGGGGTGGTGGGAGACATGAGTGGGGGCCTGGTGGAGGCTGCCCCTGGTGGCTGGGGTATGGGGGTGCAGAGTGACATGAGTGGGGGCCTGGTGGAGGCTGCCCCTGGTGGCTTGGGGGTGGGGGTGATAGGGGACATGAGTGGGGGCCTGGTGGAGGCTGCCCCTGGTGGCTGGGGGGCGGGGGTGGTGGTAGACATGGGTGGGGGCCTGGTGGAGGCTGCCCCTGGTGGCTGGGGGGGTGGGGGTGCAGGGGGACATGAGCAGGTGTGCAGGGTAGTCCCCTGTTTTGTGGGCTGCCTGCAGGGGCCGTGGAGGGTGTACAGGGAACACCTGTGAGGACCCACCCAGCCTAATCGCGTGTGTAACTTCCCACGCACCCCTGTAATACACATACCAAGCCAAATCGCGTGTGAGAATTCCCGCGCATACCTGAAATACACGTACCCTGCTGAAGTCGCGTGTAAAACTTCCCGCGCACCCCTGAAATGCATGCGACCAGGCTATTCGCGTGTGGAACTTCCCGCGCACCCCTGAAATACACGCGCCCAGGCTATTCGCGAGTGGGACTTCCCGCGCACCCCTGAAATACACGTAGCACGCTGGGAGACATGAGTGGGGGCCTGGTGGAGGGTGCCCCTGCACTGCTGGGGGGTGGGGGTGCTGGGAGACATGGGTGGGGGCCTGGTGGAGGGTGCCCCTGGTGGCAGGGGGGTGGGGGTGATGGGGGACATGAGTGGGGGCCTGGTGGAGGGTGCCCCTGCACTGCTGAGGGGTGGGGGTGGTGGGAGACATGGATGGGGGCCTGGTGGAGGGTGCCCCTGGTGGCAGGGGGGTGGGGGTGATAGGGGACATGGGTGGGGGCCTGATGGAGGGTGCCCCTGCACTGCTGGGGGGTGGGGGTGATAGGGGACATGGGTGGGGGCCTGGTGGAGGGTGCCCCTGGTGGCAGGGGGGTGGGGGTGATAGGGGACATTGGTGGGGGCCTGGTGGAGGGTGCCCCTGCACTGCTGGGGGGTGGGGGTGGTGGGAGACATGGATGGGGGCCTGGTGGAGGTTGCCCCTGGTGGCTGGGGGGTGGGGGTGGTGAGAGACATGGGTGGGGGCCTGGTGGAGGCTGCCCCTGCACTGCTGGGGGGTGGGGGTGCAGGGGGACATGAGCAGGTGTGCAGGGTAGTCCCCTGTTTTGTGGGCTGCCTGCAGGGGCCATGGAGGGTGTACAGGGAACACCTGTGAGGACCCACCCAGCCTAATCGCGTGTGATAATTCCCGCACACCCCTGTAATACACGTACCTGGCCAAATCGCATGTGAGAATTCCCGCGCACCCCTGTAATACACGTACCAAGCCAAATCGCGTGTGAGAATTCCCGCGCACCCCTGTAATACACGTACCCAGCCGAATCGCGTGTAGAACTTCCCGTGTACCCCTGTAATACACGTACCCAGCCAAATCGCATGTGATAATTCCCACGTACCCCTGTAATACACGTACCCTGGCCAATCGCGTGTAGAACTTCCCACGCACCCCTGTAATACACGTACCAAGCCAAATCGCGTGTGATGATTCCCGCGCACCCCTGTAATACACGTACCTGGCCAAATCGCATGTGAGAATTCCCGCGCACCCCTGTAATACACGTACCCAGCCGAATCGCGTGTAGAACTTCCCGTGTACCCCTGTAATACACGTACCCAGCCAAATCGCGTGTGATAATTCCTGCGTACCCCTGTGATACACGTGCCCTGGCTAATCGCGTGTAAAACTTCACGCGTACCCCTGTAATACACGTACCCTGGCCAATCGCGTGTAGAACTTCCCGTACCCCTGTAATACACGTACC
The DNA here is from genome assembly GCF_040938575.1 of Ambystoma mexicanum. NCBI lineage: Eukaryota > Metazoa > Chordata > Amphibia > Caudata > Ambystomatidae > Ambystoma > Ambystoma mexicanum. The sequence continues at coordinate 351,930,625 of NC_090922.1, forward strand.
CTGGCTAATCGCGTGTATAACTTCACGCGTACCCCTGATATGCACGTTACCCGCTTTGCGTTCCTTGTTTGGCAGCCCTGTAGACTGGTCCAGGGTTAGCGCAGCCCTTTGCAATGATTTAGCAATTTTGATGGCTTTTCCTTGCGCGAGGGCGTTCTTGGGGGCGTTACTGGCGCTGCTGCAGGGTCGCTGCGATACTCTGCGCCACGGCTGGTTTGGGAGCCTGAAATCCATGAATACGCTGTGCGCAGAAATCGGTTTTAGCGCACGTGCCTGGCGCAGACAATCGCACGCGGACACTCTGCGCCAGCCGCTTGCGACACTTTTCTGCGAAATTCTATGAATTACCCTGTAAATGCGTTGAAACTCTTTTGGGCCATCACTTTGCAGCAGAATAGCTAATTCTGTTTTGTGTGAAAATTGGTGGATTCCTGGAAAATTTTGCCCAATCTGCCAATTTTCCTCATGGCGAGGAATTGGCCGTGTGGCACCTTTTGCTACCCACTATTCCGTCTTAAAAAAAACAAAATATCGGTCATGAAAGGGGTGGTTTGCCACTTTAAATTTCGTTTTTTGCCGAAATTCGGGTTTTTTTTGGGTGTGAAGAACTGGCTAGAAACTAAAACTCAATGTAATACAGCTGTCCAAGCTCTCTGCCAATTCATAAGCCGTCAAGGAGGTCTCTTTATAGAGACTATTCTCCTTTTATACTCTACAAAGGTATGCCCCATCCTTTTGTACAGACTTGAGATTTGGGGGCACCAATATGCAACAGCATTAAAACGCTTTGAAAGTTCTATATTGTGTAGTCTGCTCAGCAAGCCACAAGCATTGCACATTGAATACCTGTATTTAGAACTTGAACTTAATGGGATTACGTAAGATTTAATAGTGAAAACCGTAATGTTCTAACACCTCCAAAAGTTGCATAATGGAACAATGATGGTGAACTTTTTTATGTGCATTCCTTGAGATTGATAAATGTAAATCACTGGAGACGTTAGGCTCATTGCTTTCACTCTATACAAAGTAGCATGTTGGGTGTATAATTGTACCCTGGAGTGAGAAGTTTATGTGGTTAAATCTCGTTTGAAATCTAGACTGAGCACGATCCTGTATACCAAATGTAATAGTGCTTCGTTCTATGAACATATTTCCAACCGCCTGATTACACCCTCTTACATTGTGGCCTATCCTAATAGCTCTGTAGCCAGACAGTACTTGTTACTCAAGTTTAAGTTAAGTGAATCATCGATCACTATAGGGGCTTGCCTTGGTATAGAACGAGATCTACGATATTGTCGCTTAAGTTTAGAGGCATCCAAGCGATTGAAACCATTGAACATCTTCTGATTGTTGGTGAGAGCCTGCAACGTTTACGGTACAGCTAGCTTAAATCTTATAATAGTGGCTTCAATTGTGCTGATCTCTCCTCTCTATGGTAATTGTTTGTAGATGGTTGTGATCATAATACGATTTATTACACGGTCAAATGTTATTGGAAATGCGCTGATACTCTTAAATTATTATCCTCTTGAGTTTTAATATTTTTGTATATTGTATCCTTCTGATAACTTGTATAAGGTTTAAATCAGTCATGTTCCCTGACGGTGAGCAATTAGATACCACTCAAGTTTATTTTTTTTATGGTCATCAGCGTTTTTTAAATCTTTTATATGATCAATTGTTCTCATGTGACCATAGTTGTATGTAATCTATCTTTAACAGTAACTTGTCTTATGTTGTATATACAAAGCCATTCATCTGTGAGTATATAAATAACTAAATAAATAAATAAACAAAATCGAAATTTGTGCCAGAAAACAAATGGCAAAAGTGCTGCAGAAACAGTGGAAAATCAAACCCCTCTACTTATGACTGATGGCGGTCTTTGAATTTAACAATGCTGTGTGTCGGAATATAATCCATGAGCGCAGAGATTACTATTGGCCTACATTTTTCTCTGCATCCTTTGCAAGCGAGAATTTCATTCAATTTTGAAATTAATAACTTTACCTTCATGTTTAAAACATTTTTTTTCTTATTCATTAAAAACAATGCAGGAGCTGCCACTCCAAATCACAAAATCAGTAAAATTTGAAAAAAACAACATGCTTACTTTCACAACAAAACCTACATATATTCTGTGATAAAATGTGATATTTAGCCTGCTGCCTTACTTAGAGAAAATGTGTACTGTTTGCACGGATTTGTCTCTACTGGACATTTTAAGCATTTGCACCATTATCTAACATTTGGACCTGCGCTAAAAACTGAGGAAATGTTTTGAGCTCCAGGTTTGCTGCTTGTGTAAAAAGGAAGGTTTCAAATCTTTCCCTAATACATATGACATAAAGATGTATCACTGTGGTGATGTTCGTACTGTTTACGATGTGACATAGAATGTAACAAATTCTGTCCCATCTTTCAAATTCGGAAAGCTGGTGCAAGATGTGTCTTTTTTACTACATGAACATAAAACAATGAAAAATAGGTGTGCGTGCTCAATTTTCTTGTATTGGGTCTAAATGCTATGTAATGGGGGCCCAGATAAATGTGAACTAAACCCTGTGTGTTTAATTCCCTATTACAGTGGATCAAACTATGTACAAAACCATTTCACTCCATGCAAAGATCTTTATGTAATATGGGTTTGAGCAAATCCTGTTTTCTCCATTCCATATTATACTAGCAGACATACTTGAATAATTTTGTTTACATGTGTTCTGTAGTTGTATTGTGCTTGGTAAATTATGTTGATATTGTATTTTGTGTATTTTATGTTGACTATTATTTTTTTATTTTTTTTATTTTATACGTGTTTAGCTTCCAAAGAAACTTTTTGCCATTTACAGTTTAAACTTAAAAGAAAATTCCATGACAGTAAACTCACATAATACAACCATTTCATCTAGTAGATACGAAAAAGAAAGAAGAGGAAAAGAAAATAAGGATAAAAACAAAACTGAAAACCAAGGATAGTCAGCAGCTCTTACTGTCACAATATGCAAAAATGAATGCCTATCAATCTAAATTCATTTGTTTCCTTCAAGCTTTTTCAAAATGATTTATACCATCTCTAGCAAGGCAAAAGTTACAGATAACCTTGAACCCTGTAGCAGTTGTAACCAAATGTCTTTCTTCGTTAGGGTTTGATTGTTCACAAAAAATCTGCCTAATAGGTTACATCGGGTATCCATAATACCCTGACAGCTCATAATAAGATGGCACAGTGTTTCCATTTTATGACCACAGAGCTTGCTTTTGTAGTCTCTAATACTCTTCGGTTTCTTGGCTTCGAGAATTTCTTTTGTTGGAAAGATGTTAAAGCGTAGTCTTAGAAAATGTTGTTGCAGCACAGCCGAAGGAAACTTGCTCAAATACAACGGAGTTGAGCCGCCCTTGTTTAGAGCTACACAGTATTTCCGATAAAGTTTGGCCGACTGCGCTGACTTAGATGACTCAATCCAGTCGTACTCATACAGACGTTATTTCACAAGGTCTGGATTTTCAATGAGTAATTTCTCTGTAGTGTCGATTGAGTCCAATAGTCCCAAGCATTTAGCACTCCATTCGATGAGTAATTGCTCTTTTCCTGATTTGGCGCCTGTCCCAACAGCCCAAAGCCGCTCTGTGGTGGAGGCAATAGGAATATGCAGTGGAAAGATAGAGTTTTCCAACTAACTTAGGTAATGAGAGAAGTAAGTCCAAACTCTTTCCTTATTACTGCCATCGGCATACAATTTGGGAGGTCGAGAACAGCTCCCCAGAAGAGACCCTCTAGAATTTGCCATAGTTTCCAACTCAACTGAAGAGAGCACTCGGCCCCATAGGTCACAATAGGGACTACCTTCATGATGTAAAAGCGTAGCAAGGGTGCCAAAGTGAATTTACAGTGTCTATGTTTAATCAGTCTTGCCTGGGCTGTTAACATCTTCAGTTTACATCTCAGCACTACCTCTCTCTGGCTTCACTATAGCTTGAATTAATTGGTACACCTAAGTAGAGCATTTCTGTTGTCTCTTGAATCTGGTCACCATTTATATACCAGCCCTTAAACTTTGAAGGTTGGTGCCTTATCTTCCCAAGAATAAGCACTGCTGATTTGGTAGCATTTACTCTCAGATCGTTAGAGGACAGGAAAAATGCCAGGGCATCCTATTGGTGCTGAAGCCCAATCAGAGTTTTGTCCAGGAGAATAACATCATCGGCATACAGCAATCTATTCATTTGAGTGCCTGCAATACATGGTGGAAAGCACCTAATGTCCGTGACAGCGTCACCCATGTCAGAGATATACAGTTTGAAAATGGCTGGGGCTAGGCGACACCCTTGCTTGAGGCCCACTCCTGTTTTGATGGAATTTGTCATATCACCCTTTGATTGAGTTTGATCTGAATACTAGTATTTGAGTGAAGAGCCTCCATAGCTTCACGTAAATCAGCAGGACAATCCCAGTCCCTTAACTTCACGCAAAGCTTCTCTCTGTTAACTGACTCGAAGGCTTGAGACAAGTCGACTGATGCAAGGTATATATTTTTGTTGTTCTTCTTTACAGTTCTCAGTTTCAGATAGTTTATTAGAAAAAGGTTCAACGATGTTCCAATTCCTTTTTCAAACCCAGATTGCCAGTCATCCCGATGTTTGGAATCCCAGCTCCAGTCCGTGAGATGATTCAAGATCAAGGCCGCAAAAAGCTTCCCAATAACATCCAAGAGGGCGATAGGTCTGTAGTTTGTAACCACAGACCTATCCTCCTTCTTGAAGATTGGTACAATTATAGATTTTGTCCATGTGGCCAGAATGGTGCGTTTAAATTTCACCAAGAGGAATAGGTGATGCAAAAAAGTTGCCCATTCCTCTGGGTGCTGCTTTAGGATCAGATTCCTAAGGCTATCAGGACCTGTGGCTCTGGAGTTGCTGGAGGTTTTAATTAAGGTATTATGCGCTGTCCTGGTTTTCTTGACAACTGCACATGATACCAGGTAAGGGCTTTTTTTATGCGCTCTTTGTATTCGCTTTAATTCCCTTTTTCTTATGTCAACTTCATGGTCGTAGTTATATTTGTGGCAAAATCCCTTGAGTCTACCTGGGCCAATTGTTTCGCTATAGATGGCCAAAAACGATGTATAATCTGTGTCTTCTGGCCTGCCGTTATCTCTTAGGTCTCTTGATAGTTTTGTTACATGATTGCTTGTTAGTCTCAGTCTATTCCTTCCTGACTGTACTTCCAGAATATCTCCTTCTGGTGCACGCTTTGTATTGGCACCCAATTGGAGACATAGTTTCAACATGCTGTGATCACTTTGTGGGGTTTCAATAACTGTCAAGGCCACTACACTAGAATGGAAATTATTGGAGGCAAGGAAGTAGTCCAAAATATGTCATTCAGTCCCTCTCCACCAGGTGGGGTTTGGCGGGATATCCCCCGATGTTGAGCCATTTAGTAATGAGATGTTTCTTAACTGAAACTCTTTCCTAAACGACAGCCCTTGTTTTTCCACTTCTTGTAAGTTGCTAGTGTAATGATTTATCAGGACTCCACAATTATTAAAACAGTGAATGTTTAGGTCCCCACATAGGATCACGTTCAGGTTAGAGTTATCGATCATTGTGGCGTCAACCACCTCCAGCAGCTGGTCAGTGAAGTTCTTGGCTACTGGGTAATTGCAGTTCCAATACAGGTTGCACAGAAGACTCGACCTTGTGGCGTCATCCTCACCAGTTTGATATTCCAGCAAATGGACCTGAATTAGTGGTGAGATTTTTTTTGTCCATGCTTCTCTTAATCCACAACTCTCCATAATTGTAGTCAGTAGACCCGCCATCGGTCCACCCTTTGGGCTCTTTATGGCCGGATTAACGAGGACAACAAAACCCTCAAAGGTTGGTTGAACACGCAGCCATGTCTCCTGGAGGCAAATGATATCAAAGTCTCTGAGTCAGATACTGCCTTCTCCCAACAAATGTTTAAAGCCCCGCGTATTGCAGCAACCCAAATGAACATAGGGCGGGGTTTTGTTATTTCCGGGGACCTGGCATTATGATCTTCGGGCCAATGTACTGGCCAGCCAATCCCAGTTATCCCCATCCTTATTGATGAAAGGCCCCTGTGATGCACCAAGTGAACTCTTTGACGGTTTAGAGTTATTAATCATAATTCTAAACTTTTCATGATTTTTACTCGGCCCTTTGTCACTTAGGGCTTTATTTATTCTCAGGGGCCAATTACCTTCAGTGACTATTATCAATCATTGTAATGTTAAAATGTGATACATTGGCCCTGAAGAAGACCTGTGTTCTGTAAGGTCGAAACACGTGTTGGCAGGACCATATTAATCATCAATTGAAATTAAATTTGAACGTGGCAAATCTGTTGAAAACTCTCACTTGCGAAATATTGGAAAGAATACTGATACCTATTGATAAAATTGTATATTAAAGAGAGGATTGATCAATGGTCTATGCGAGTGGTTGAACTAATACCTTGTCTGTTGTCATACCACGTGTTAGGCTCATCAGGAACTCTGGGTCTACATTGCCAAAACTCTGCAGCAATGATGTTCTTGGGTTGGACATTTGAGCAATATTTTGTGTGGTTGCGCATCCGAGTAGCAGTCCCTCAGCCCTCAGTTTTGAGGGGGAGGTTTTCGTCTTTTACTGCCCATTACTCTGCGTTGCTTGCAGCACTAACACAAACCTGGAAAAGCATGGCTGACTATTTGAAATCTAAGGAGGAAGATATAATTGCCCTTTTTACTCCAAGAGGTAGCACATTGAATGCCTTTAGAAATACAAGTTCAACAACAGAAACTTTAAAGCAGAAATGTGTAAAACTAGAAAGATTGTCAAGATGAGAAATTAATACATTTTGGGAATTGACAATGATGCAGCAATATCTCGAACAGAATAAAATACCAAGAGGTTTGAGAATATTAATATTCCCTGAATTTACTAATAAGGAGGATGCGGATATGGCAAATAAATGTGAGGAAAATCTAAATCAAGGATCTAAAGTGATGATACAGTTACTTATTGGATATGCCATGAGGGAACATAAACGTGCAATTAAAGCTATAGAGATCATCAAACAAGAGATTGAGGAGTTGGAAGAAAATCCAGCAACTAAAGAAAAAAATATAAAACAATGAATGAGATACTCAGAATTCATCAAGATGAGGTAAAGTTGCATAAATCCAGAAAGTTTTTTTGAGATGATAAAGACTATAGAGATGATTGAGTCTATTCTTTCCAGAATAAATATGATGATCCAACCAAACCTCACTCAAAAACTAGTACAGCAGAATCTTCTCCAGCTAGCTGTTATCCAGAAAGTGATACAGAAGTTGGTGCAGAAGAGGCCGACTTACCTCAGAGGAAATTATTTTTAGACCAGCTTATAAGAATCAAAAAGGGCAATTTCAAAGCCACTACCAACAGCAAAAATGTAAGGTTTCAAATACCCCTAGCAACAAATAGGCGGGAAACATACCAGGAAGAGATGATCATGGACCCACAGGCAACAAAACAAGTAAACCTTGTGTTGAATATCTCTGATAAAATGTTAAAGGATGAGGAATTGTCTCTTCCTCATAAAGGTTTGTCTTTGTACCTTCGACTGAAAGTGATTGGATCAACACGTAAATTGACTTGTTTAAATTGATCAGAAAATTGAAATTGAAAAAATTCTTCCATCGTCAGCAAAAACAGTTTGTAACAAAAGTGAGACAAGTACCAGATTGTGAGATGACAGTTAAGGATCTTTTTGTGACACAAACCCTAACTAGTCTTTTAGAAAATAATGAGGAGGTTAATGAGTTTTGTTTACTTCAAGACCTTGATATTGAACTGAAATCATTAATGAAGCAAGACCTGAAGAACAAATCTACATTCTGCCCCGCATTTGGAGCAGAAAATGTGATAGATCTCTTCCAAAGATCAGTAGTCCAAGATATACACAATATCATTGACAAGAGAAATAGTTATAGATTTAAGAATAATTTAAGCAGGAAAGAAATATTATTGCTCAAATCACTAAAGTCAGATCCCCGTATAGTGATTAAACAGGCATATAAGGGTGGTAATGTTGTGGTGATGAATCGTGAAGATTATATTCTAATGGGAGAAACACATCTGAATCAAGTTGGTTGTTATGAGAAAATTGCTTGTGAACAAGTTAAAGACATAGGCAAGGAAGCTACTGATCTCATAGAGACATGGATGAGGTCTGGTCTTTTGACAGATGAGGAAAAACATTTCTTGAAGGTAAAGAGCTCGAAATTACCAACAATATACTTTTTACCAAAGATTCATAAAGATTACACTCGAATACCGGAAGGGAGGCCAAAAGTGAGTGGGTTAGGATGGCTTACAGAGACATTTTCAAAGTATATCGATAATATTCTATTTGAAGAAGTTCCCAAGCTCCGAGTGTATTTAAGAGACACTATGCATCTATTGCAACTTCTCGAAAACATTGAATGGAATAATGAGTTCTGGTTGGTTACATTAGACGTGAAGGCTCTGTACACGTCTATCCAACATGATTATGTTTTCAAAACTGTTGCTCATACCTTTGCAACAAAATCAGCAACTTATTTTTTGCACATTTTAATGATTAAGGACATGCTAAAATGTACTCAAAGGAATAACATCTTTCTATTTAATAAATCATTGTATAGACAACAAAAGGGTGTGGCGATGGGGGTAAACTATGCTACTTCCCTGGCCAATCTATTTATGGGTGTATTTGAGGATGAGTTTATTTACTCTGATAATATATTTAGTCCCAGAATCAAAGTGTGGAAACTATTCATTGATGACGTGTTTCTAATATGGAATGGAAATTAGCAAAATTTTAATGAATTTCTGATATTTTTGAATGACAACATGATGGGGATCCAGTTCACTTGTAACTTGAGTCAAGAAAGAATAGACTTTTTATATATAACGTTGTATGTTAAGAATAGTCAAATTCTGTCCTTGACTTTTTGGAAACCAACCAAAGTGAATTCGTTATTGTTAGCTACAAGCTGTCATGAGAGAAGTGTGATACAAAATATACCCACAGGAGAGTATGCACGAGCAAGGAGGAACTGCAAGGAAGATGACATGTTTAAACATGAATGTGGCATTTTAGATTAAAAATTTAAAGAGAGAGGTTACAATTAAGATTGTGTTAATGAAGGCCATTAATAAGAGTCTGGGTCTTAAAAGGCATGATTTGTTACAACCAAAAACTAAATGTAGAGAGGATAATTTTAAACAGCCAATAATGGTGACCCAATATTCTGCAAACAGCAACACACTCTATAATATATTGAGAAAACATTGGAAAATACTGAAACTTGATGGTGATCAGACACAATATATCGGAACACTACCTAAGATTGTTTATACTAGTTTATACTAAAATACCATTTATGTCCATCATTTTTGAAACCACTGACTAAGAACCTACATGGTTGAATGATAATGTGAAAGGGTTTCACAAATATGGGCACTGTTCAATGTGCCACTATGCACAGGAGGGAAAGGCATTACAAATCAATATCAAGGAAGAGGTAAAATGTATGAATTTATAAATTGCAAAATCAAATACATGGCATATGCGATTATTTGCGTGTGTGGATTGATATGTGTTGGTAGTACCATTAGAGAGCTTAGATTCAGAATAAGAGAGCATGTTAGCACCATTCAGAGGGAAGATATTAGGCTACCACTAGGCACAGATTGGAAAAGTGGAGAATAAGTCTGGGATCCGATACCTGGGTCTAAAAACTGTTCCTAATAATTTAAGAGGAGGTGATAAGCAGCAGGAATTGCGTCAAATGGAAGGTAAACGGATTTGTAAACATCGAACAGTCTTGATGGGGTTGAACTCCGATCATGAAATGGGGGGTTTTCTTTGATCATCATTTCAATGGTTGGGAAAATCTCACTGTTGGTCACAAAAGTGGTTACAACTGGTATAATTGTTGTCTCTAGCATCCATTTGTTCTGTAGGTTACCCAAACAACTACTATGGGCAGAACATGTAATTCATATCGGCACAATGTGGGTTAAAACATGATTCAACTGAGAATATACATGACTGTCTGATGAGAAAAGTGTGTACCAATCTTATCCAAGGGAACTACTTGTTAACCAATTGGACTAGTGAGGAGATTATTAATTAGGAGAACGTTTATTGAAAGTTCACTCCTCTTAAGGAAAAGGGGATGTGCACAAAAATATCACTCATTATTTGAATGTGAAGGGGGTGCTTTACTAACTGCTTATTTAAGGCATGTCTGGTATGCTAGATCTGGAGGTGTTACCCAGTTGAGGAAAATGTAACTTGTAAAATAATAAATAAATAAACATAATAATAATAAAACAATTATAGCCCAAATCTAGCACAATACAAATGTGAGAGGAAAGGTTCCATTAAGGATTAACAATCATTTCAAAGGTACTCAGAAAGAAGAATTATTGTATTAATTAGAATAGGGAGTTGTGGAATGGAAAAACGTGTTAGGCAAATGCCAAATACAGTTTCAAATTTAGTATCAGAGGAAAATACAGCGGGAGATTAGTGTTTTGCCTGCTCTTTAAATTGCGCATGCTCAAGTGAGTAGTGTTCCAATAAGGATTAATGAGCATGCTCAAGAAAGTAGTGTTCTTTCTTTTGCACATGCTTGAGTGGAAAAAAGGTGAGACTATCGTCTCTCCTGTGAGCATGCATAGCGTATGTGTGCACAGGCACAGTACACATGTGTGCGATTAAAGGAAGGACTATTTAAGGAGGTAGTCTGCTCTGGCTCTCTTGCGCAGAGCAGACCACTGCAGGCAGCATCAACACTATATTGGAAGCATTATAAAGGTAATAATATAGTTACACACATGAAATATAACTTTGAGCCTAGTTTGAGTAGTTCAATAGGAGCTCTCTGGATTTCTTTGTTAAATAATTGAATTCCTCCTGTTAAACTCTTACCATGGGAAATGTATTAAAAGGTAATGTTATTTAGAACAAGTTAATGATCTCAAATAATATCTGGCATACTAATGGGCTTCTATATCTAATATTTGTAGGTTAAGAAGCGCAACTCCAATCCAAGGAGAAAGAATAGTTTTTCAGAATAAACAAACAGGATTAGATCTCTTAGTCCAGCCAGCAAGGTAGGATATGCTTTAATGGCACGGGGAATGCCCAAGGGTAACATTAACAAGGTTATACCCAGTTATAACATGAATCACATTGGACATGGTGATGTAATGTGAACTCACAGGTTTTTCATGAGAAAATGGGAAATGGGTAGTAAATACTCATGAGGTATTTTATCAGCTGATGTAAAGATACTACAGTAGTATTATTGTTTTTCTTTATTTTTATATCAACAGTTGATAATGACACCTCATCCCCTGGATGCGAAACGTTTCCTGATTCGCTTGTATGTGGTATTTATATTGTTGACAACAAACACTGATCATGTTTTGAATAATATTGTTTACATGTGTTCTGTACTTGGATTGTGCTTGGTAAATTATGTTGATATTGTATTTTGTGTAAAAGGTGATACATTGGCCCTGAAGAAGACCTGTGTTCTGTAAGGTCGAAACACGTGTTGGCAGGAGCATATTAATCACCAATTGAAATTAAATTTGAACGTGAAGAATCTGTTGAAAACTCTCATTTGCGAAAAATTGGAGGATTGAACAATGATCTATGCGCAGTGGTTGAACCAATACCTTGTCTGTTGTTATACTGATGCTAAGTACATTTGACTTCTGGGTAGAAACCATAAGAGTTACATGCTGGCTTATCATACAGAGCCAACCTACACTTTACAAGTTAAGTTCCTGCATTAGGGCCAAAATAGACCTTTACAATTCCAAGGTTGATACATTATTTAAGTCATAAAACCTGATCTGGCAGGCCAGATCAGGTACTAATGGCCCTGGCCTCAAGTTATAATGATAGTCCCTGGTAGCGTTACAGCAGATCCGGTTGACCGGCCACCAGATGGGGCCAGACCGGGTTTTATTGCTATTAACAGCAGAGGTTTTCAATCATAGAACCCAGGGTTTCGGCAGCAATGTCATTCCGTTGGAATGAACGGGATGCGCTCATGGTGTCCCAGTCATTCAAACCAAATACTTTCCAAAGATGGGCACCGTGGTGATGAAAGGAGGGCTCTTTCATTTCCATGGCTGTTGATAGGGACGCAGAGTGGCAGTGGGGGTGCCGCTGCCTAAAGAATATGGTTGGTGTGGTAGAGGTTGGGAAGGGACCGGAGACTGGAAGGGAGGGGAGGGTGAGGGGAATATGGAGGGGCGGGAGAGCAGTCTTAAGTTTTCTCTGAACGTGGGCTTGGATAATGGGATTCAACCTGCAATTCGGACAACCTACTTGGCTGGATCCCACGCCCGGGTGCTAATTTATTTTATGTTATGTCATATTATGTCATGTTGTGTTATGTTATTAAGATGTGTACAGCATGCTGCTGCCATTTGCTTGGTCTCCAGGCAATCTGGTCAATAGGTGGGCTTGATTAATTGAGAGGAGAGGGAAAGGTAAGAATGCAGTGCTTTGTGTTGATGATGAAGATCATCAGTACCCTGATCTCTGCTGCTTGCAATCTTTCTAAGTGTGAAATGCACAAGGCATGATATGATATAATATGGCTACTATAACGCGCCTGTACACAGGTTTTTCTAGGCGCCACAAGCCAAAGGAGGGAAGACATAGGGAGGACAAGACAAAGGATCCTTCTAGGCCTTGTGTCATTCGGATCGTGCAAGTGCAACTATAGAAGTGCAAGGGGAAGGAGAGGTGGTAGTGCAAGGGAGAGGAAAGGAGGAAGTGTGATCAGAGCAGCAAGGCTCTGAGTAAGTGCTACAAGGGCAGCAAGGCTCTGGGCAAGTGCAAGGAGGCAGGGGGCAATTAGGAGGGCTACTAATTGCGTGGTAGATCAAGAGGCAGTGCAAAGGAAGACTGGTTGTGGAGGTTCCTGGTATCCAGTGAGATGCTGAGGGAACGGTGCAGCAGACAGGTAAGGTAGCATGGGAGCGAGAGAGAGAAGGCAGAGACGAAAAGGAGGGTCTTGAGCTGGTCCGGGACTTCAGATGGTCCGGATTAAGTCTGAGAAGGTCAGGGAGGCCGTTGCAGAGGGAGGCACCTGCCGAGGAGAGAGATCTACCCACCATTCACTGCCTGGAGAAGCGTCTGACATTCAGCGAGTTGGAGATAGCTGTGCAAAGTGCTCTAAAATAAAGGTATTTTAGAAGAGAAAGTTGGATGTACTGTGGGCCCCAGCCCCAGAAAGCCTTGTGGATGATGCAGAGGATCTTGAACTTGATCCTTGCAGCCACTGGGAGCCAGTGGAGAGACACAGTACCTGGGCTTGAGGTCAAGGATAAATCTTGCAGTCCTGTTCTGGATTAGTTGCAGGGGGAAAACAGTAAAGTTAGGCAGATTGTGAAAGAGGCTGTTGCAGTAGTCCAGCCCAGAGAGAACCAGGGCTCTGGAGATAGTGAGCTTCTGGGGGAAAGTGAGGAAAGGTAGAATACCTCTGAAGAGGTGCAGCTGTAAGAGGGCCTTTATGGCAAGGTTCAAGATGTATGTGAGGAGAGAAGGAGAGAGTGGAGTTGAAGGGAACACCAAGGTTTTTTGTCTCTCAGGAAGGCGAGGGTAGGGGGCTCAAGGAGGGAGGCCAAAGTGAGAGATGGAAAGCAGGATCAGGGGTCCCATTGAGAGGGATCTCAGTCTTACTGGCATTAAGGCAAAGATCATTGGAGGCGCATCAATCCCAAATCGCGGATAGACAGTCAGGAATGAGTGAGGGAGGAGAGAAGGCTGAGGGAAGCCTGAAAGGGAGCTGAGTGTCATCCGCATAACACTGAAAGTTAGAAGAGAAGGTGGAGATCAGATGGGCCAAAGGCCCAGAATGATATTTAAGAGCTGTGGCGAGAGGATAGAGCCCTGTGGGACACCACATGTGGAGAGAGAGGTGGTAGAGAGAAAGGACCCAAGTTGGACCTTGGAGGGATGGTTCAGGAGGTAGGAGGACAGCCATGCCAGGGCCTGATACATGATGCCCAGGTTCACATGGAGTCGGTTGATCAGGGTGGCGTGATTGACCATGTAGAAAGCAGAGAAAAGGTCATGGAGGATGAGGACAGAGAGAAAGCTGGAGTCGAGGTTAGAGAGCAGATCTTCACGGGTGTTCAGGAGAGCAGTTTCCATGCCTCTGGCTTCTCCAAAGCCAGACTGAGGGTCATGGAGACAGCCAACCAATTCAGTGTGGAGGGTAAACTGGGAGATGGCCAGCTTTTCCAGTAGTTTGGCCAGGAGAGATCGAGAGGTGGAGACTGCAGTAGGATTGGCAAGCTCCTTGCAGATTCTAAATAGTTTGGTCATGTTGTTACAGGCCACAGAGATGCCAGCTTGGATATGGATCTACTTTAACTTCAGTGCACTACTTCAGATCAAAGCATGCCATGAGATTTCCCAAATTGCAGGATGTCATCACTGTAGTTGAAGTAGTTTTGAATGTGTTCAGTCCCTTTCCTTATGGCTTCCTAAAATATCTCAGTGGTTAATGACACTCCACTACTGAGCCTCTTGTATCGATATAGTCCCATGTAAGTTAAAATTGTTGTTTCATATGTATCTTAGAAGTGAATCTGCCTCTAGCTTGTGATACCCTTTGAACAAATCCAGCTATGAAAATATCTGTGCTCTGTTGAAATCAGGTCGTTTGTGTAAGTGCTGGGTGCCTTTCTTTTTCTGTCGATGTGTGTGCTTGTCACAGGTCGACACAGATCGACTCGCAGTTTTATGGGTTACTGGCAAAATGGTGAAACCGACAGGGTGTGTCAGTCTGCCATTTTGATTATTTCCTGCTCGATGAGAGCCCAGTTTTCTTTTTCTACTTGAGGTTATGGATGTATTGGGGGTTTTTCTGTGATTCTGGGCTATAGAAAAAATTGATTGAAAAGGTTGTTTTGGAGGAAAGTGCTTGCATTGCCTAACAGTCTTATAATAATGGCTATTTGCTATATATTGTGTCTGACCTCTGAGAAAGCACGTATTAAATGGAACACACTATTATTATACCATAAAATATTAACTTGTCCTAGCAACTCAATGTTTGAAGAGATATAAGGAAGGATGTTTGCGACAGATTGAGTGTGCTTGCACAAGAATGTGACACCACTCTTTCCCATCTTGGACTGCCTATAGGGGAGTTTATGATGAATCCATTTGGACCAAGCATAGACTATCCAAACTTTACTGGGTAGAAACCAGGACTGCAAATATGTCAATATAATCTATACAGGAACTGAGCACCCACAGAGAACAAATGCAATGTCCTGCCTAAATACATGGTGAAGTTCCCAAATGCTGAATTTAGAGATGACTTTCTGAGATTCTGTTTGAATTCTCTGCCAATAGGCGTAATCGTGAATTTCAAGAAAGGACTTAACCAAATGAGCCCTGGGGAGACTGCAAAGTATTGCTAACAGAATCCTTGAGCCATATTTTCCATGAATGCACTGGTGTAGGGAGTCTGGGATGTTTTCACTTCAGATGCTTCATACAAAACAATACATTTTTTTAACCCTGAAATATTTTAGAATCTGGTGTTGATGGGGAATTGGCTTTGATTACCTCCATCATAAGTGAGATTTATAAACGCTGTTCTAGAAAAAGGATGGTTTAAGTTAAATGTATGAATTGAGTTTTTTAAATTTATTTTTATTAATTTGTATTTAATTAATAAGATTTTTACAAAGTATAAATTGTGTCCATCGAATTCTGAATGAAAAAAAAATAATCAAAAGTCTCTCTTTCGAGCTTGATATTGGCTCTGGAAGGCCTCTCATCACTCTGTCTGCGTTGGTTATTTGGGTAGAGGAGGGAGGAATTCACATGTTGAAGGATTTAAAAGGTCGCCAGTAGCCAGGATGTTTTGTCGCCCACCATCATTTTACACCAGTATGAATTGTTTTAATGATTTTTCAAAATGAAATGTCTCTATCTCATCACTTACATTGGCCCTCATTACGACCCTGGCGGAAATCGAAAAACGATGGCGGAAATGCAATACCGCCATCGAATACCGCTCGGTGCGACTATGACCCGTCACCGTAAAGTACGATGCCATTAGCGACACCGTAGTGAACGCCAACGCTAACTGCACCAAGTACGCGCGCGCACGCCATGCCAAACCGTAAATACCACCATGGCGCAACGGTACGCGAATTCCGACCCTAGCGGACATGTACCTAACGCCATCAAGCACGGCGGAAAGTACCATTCCGCCATGGTGAGAAGTACGGCATCGCGAATCAACCGTAAACGGCCCCACTGAGTGCCTGTACACCGCTCCCTGGCCACATTGTACAACTCCCCGTAGGTGCATTGAAGTCACAATGCAACCAGTGAAATGTACAAGTCACCCATGCATGCCAACGAACAAAAGAATCTCAAGAGGGGCCAATGGGAGCTGCAGTGCACAGATGGCACGAATACAGAAGCCATTCCAATGGACATGACCTCAGTCTCCCACCAAGAAACGCACGCAAACACAGGCACCTGTGACCAGCAATATTCCGAAAATCACATCATTCCACCAGTCCACCTTGCTGACCGGCATCTGTTACACAAAACCTAATCCCCCGCCCCTGAGCATGACATCATTCAAACAGTCATATTGGCAGCCCTCATCCCTGACCTCACTGGGCTTCGTAGGCAAACGCGCCCAGCACAGTACCACGCAACCATACTCCGAAGCTGGAACACAATGCAGATCTCCTCACAATACATCGCTCCCCAAATAGGAATATGCCACATCACTTGCAGAGAAGAACGCTACACGGCCCATATCAGAATAGAAATTTAATGCACAACAAATTCACCAAGCCCATACAGCCATTAGGCCATGAACTCCAAAACACATTTCACCATTGTGGGCTGCATCCGCAAGAAATGACCAGCTACTTCTTGTGTGACGCCCTGTTCCTTCATGGTACACAGGGCCACATTCTCGTACGAAAAGGCAACATGGAAGCGCACAGAACCGCAGGGCCGTCCCAATGGGGAGGCACTAGTCCAGCTGAAAGGCCGAAATGTTGCTCCGAGCCACTAGTACTGCGTAAGGGCATGTGGCCCATTGGCGATCGTCCCATAAGATCGTAATGCTGCTCCACTGATTAACACGAAGCAGCAGGTGTCGGGAGTAAAATCCATCTGCAGGAGTGGCATACAGATGGCAGTGGCAAAAGGGGAGGAGATACCTGTCAACCAAAAGAAAAGAAAAAGAATAGAATGGCCATCAGAACTACATTCGAACAACTCACTTCAATGATCACACTAAATCCACAGCCATATGCATGCTAGCCCACTCCAAAGGATCATCACCACCCAAAAACCACTTGCGACTCATAACTATCTATATCGAGGTGAAAACACCATCACAAACGAGTGTACCTGTGCATGCGTCTGTGAAAACAGAATCCATCAGATGGGATTGGTAACGTGCATGGACACAAGTGTCTGAAAGCGCGTCGAGACAGGGAGGGCTCAACAAGGCCAGATAGACGATGGTCCCACTATGGCAGCCCTGCATCACATAGCGCAGGGGAGGCGGACAGATTCCAAGAAGCCCTGTACATGGCAAACACTGTATCAAATCATCTGTCCATGCATCCATTCATCATTCCCTCATCCCGTAATGATAACGCCTGTTTCCATACTCAAATAACATGTGAGAATTCCATTGAGTCTGTGCGTTATGCAGCCTGCAAAATCCACTGTGCCCCAGCCCGTAATTCCAGTGTTGTGAAGTAACATGTATTTGGGAACGTCCGGCCTCATCGTCCACTTCGCTATTGCGCATCCCAAACTATTCATATCAATAATTGCATCCTCGCCATGGCCCCTGTCCCAAGGACATTGAACAATAGAACGTTATATTTGCAGTCAGACCTGTGGGCATCTCCTCGCCGCTAGCTGATAACCGAAAGCGCCGCCCTTCGAATTCCTCATTTGCAACATCACGTCGAAAAGGCATCTGTGGCCGCTTGAAATCACAAATTAATCCATCGAGTGCGGCTCTGTGTGAAAATGGCAACTGCCTTCACTCACAAATGGGACGCCCCGCCCGTCGTTGCAACTCGGTACAGTGATGCATGAGGGTCCACCGTTACTCGAGTACTACGTTCCACTGACCCTTCACAAGTCTGTTCGCGACTGCTAAGATAGTATGTGAAACAATGGGACCATAGCCGAATGAACATATCAACCAATTTTACACGGCCATCGGGTACAAATACATGATTGTAATAGCAAGATGCCATTCCTCGAATTGCAGCGTTGTGTGCGGGACGTGCTCGGCCAAAGGGGAGAGCAGCTTGCACAGGTGGAATGAATCACCACAGGTGGAGGCCATACAGCCTGAAAACACATAAATTGCACACCCAGTCTCCTCCCACAACCACACCCACTCCGAAATGCTACCGGCAGGACTAGCTATGTTGGCCCTGGGGGACCTGATAGCACTGCAAGTACTCCAACTCCAAGAAGAAGACGAACACCAACTACAACCGGCCGCACGGAGGAGACGCAGGAGGAGGAGGAGGGCAAGGCAGGGCCAGCAAGGGCCGCCAGCAAAGCCACTACCACCACGCAGGCAGCCCGCAATCCCACGCCTCCGAGCACATCCGTTCAACCTCACTGATGAGCAGATCCACACCCTCTACCGTTTGGACCGGGACACCATAGCCGCCATTGTGGACATGACACAGGCTGACCTTGTCAGCATGATAGATAGCCCAACCGCCATCCCACCCCTACTGAAGGTGGTGTCTCCACTTCCTGGCCACAGGCACCTACCAGCACACAGTCGGACAGTTGCATGGCATTTCTCAGCCACTGTTCTCACGGACACTATTGCAAGTGCTCGATGCCCTCCTGCAGCACGCAGACGACTACATCTCTCTACCACGCTCGGAGCAGTAAATTACCAACACAAAAGTGGGATTGCATGCACTTGGTGGCATACCGGGTTGCCTTGGTGCCATCGACTGCACCCATGTGGAATTGGTCGTCCCACATGCCATGGAGGCCCAGTACCGCAACCGAAAACAATTTCATTCTCTGAATGTACAAATGGTGTGTGACTCCAACAGGATCATTACACATTGTTGTGCCCGATTCCCTGGATCTACCCATGATTCTATGGTCTTGAGGAACTCCACTATACCACGCTACATGGAGCGACATGCAGGGAACAGATCCTGGCTACTCGGTGAGTCTCATTTCATGCATGATGATGTGGGGTATGTGATGCGGCAATGACCTGGCAGGAAGGGGGGGGGGTGCGTACGTAGCAATGGCATTCCACATAATTCGTTTATCGTCCACATACAGGTGATGCCGGATATCCACTGAAGAGATGGCTCCTCACACCAGTCCGGAACCTACGGGACCAGCATGAGGAGGACTACAACCATGCCCACTCACGTACCCGTGTAGTCATTGAACAGGCATTCGGGCTACTGAAGACTCGTTTCCGGTGCCTCAGCAGGTCTGGCGGGGCACTCCTGTACCGCCATGAGAAGGTTGCAAAGATGGTGATGGCATGTGTCATGCTACACAACATGTGCGTACGTAGAAATGTGCCCATGCCCCCTGACGCAGAACTGCAAGCACCTGAAGATGGTCATGATGAGGGTGGGGATGTGGCAGCACCTCAAGGAGTCCGCGAGGCACAGGAGGGCCGTGACATTCGTCAGCATCTCATTGATGCATGCTTCTAGCACTCACGCCTGGTGGCTGATACATGGACACGGGACTCGGGGAACTGTGTGTGTCTGGTACATGCACAATATGGACTGTACGCCTATGATGGCCTAGTACACAAAGATCATTGTCCACACATCTCATTGGTTGATCGTGCATTGTTTATGGCATATGTGATATCATGTTGAACACCCTATCGACCCGCCACCCAAGTGAGCCCAACACACCCCCTCCACCCTCCTACCTCCCCCCCGAACACCAGTGTCCAAAGATGCACATTGTCAGTGGGCAGTCGCTATTGCAAGCCCCCTCTGCGGGTATCAGGGGCACCCCTGCCTGTGGAGCGCAGGTTCCTCCCAGATCTACGTTGGGGGCTGCCCTGGGCGGAACTTGCAACGGATGATGTCTCTGCCTGCTCACCTCCATGCATGTCCCTAAGGGTTTGTGAGAGCTCAGTGAGCACACGGCGCACTGCGGCAAGTTCGGCACATACGTCTTTGGACGTCGCATGCAGTTCCCCCCTCAGGCTCTCGGTGCTTCTCTCCATTTGGACTCTCAGGCTCTCGGTGCTACTCTCCATTTGGACTCTCAGGCTCTCGGTGCTACTCTCCATTTGTGCCCTTAGTGTCTCTGTACTTCTCTCCATTTCTGCCCTGAGTGTCTCAGTTGATGTTTCTATGTCTGCCTTAGTGCCCCCACATTCATCCGCATGGTCCTTGAGGAGCGTGGCCAGTTGCTGCTGTTGCACGATTAACTGGTCGAGGGACTGTTGCCTCTGCTGGGCCATGGCCATTTGCGGTGGTGTCACAGAGTGGCTGGTCGCCTCATGTTGCCCTGCCACAGGGCTTGTGGGGGATGGCCAGTCGTCGTCTTGTGGGTGCCCCTGCGTGGTATCCTCATGGTGTACGGGATGGAACAGACAGGGGGATTGGGACAGGTCATGGATGGATCTGACTTCGACATCCCCGTCTTCTGTGTCGGAGCATGCTGCCATTAATGGGGTGTCACCTATGGTGCTGCTGCCACCGGAGGCAGTGCCTTCTGTGGCATCCATTGGGGGGACCTGTGGTGCTGCTGTTGTGGGCATGCTGGCTGCTGGGGTGCATGTTGATGTTCCCTCCTCTGTGCTGCCACTTGATTTGTGCTGCTGCCGTGTCTTGATGCGTGCAGCTGAGGTGGAGGGTCTTTGGCCGTTGGTCTTGGCCCTCTTTGCAGGTGTGCTGGTAAGGGTGTCCTGAAGCTCGTCGTTTGGATCGGACCCTGTGGTGGAGTAAAGGAGGGTGAGCGTTATTAATGGGTCTGTGGGAATTGGAATGGCAATGTATCACATGCATTGGGGTGGTACCTGAGGGTGATTTGGGTCGGGGCCTTGGAGGTGCTTTCATTTGTGTGTGGAGTGAGGGTGCAGTTGTTTGGCAGCCTGCAGTTAGGGTGTGCCTGCTGCACGTGTAGTGGGTGTTTTAGGGGTTTTTAATTATTTATGTATTTATTGTGAGTTTTAAAGTGCGCTATCAGGCCAATGTGTGTGGACGTTCTCCTGGCCATGTGTTACTGTTGCGCTATGTGGACACATGTGATTCACATGATTGGACATTGTGGATTTGGCATGGTTTTATTTGGGACACCTACCTGATTCTCCGGATGTCTGCACTCCTTTCTCCATCCCTCTGACTCCCTCTATGCTCTCCATTCCTATGGTGGAGGCACAGATTTCTTCCCAGGGGGTCAACTTGATGGGTGATTCCGATCCTCCCCCGGTGGCTGTGGCAATGTTGTGGTTGGCAGAAAGTATGCTACGGACGCGTATCCGCAGGTCGTCCCATCGCTTTCTGCATTGCTGTGGGTTGCGGGGTGCGGTCCCCACCGCACTTACCCGCTGTGCCACCAGGGCCCATATGGCCTTCTTGTTCGCAAGTGCCGTCCTGGTCATTTGCGTGGAGAAGACGGCGGCGGCATTCTCCTGGAGGGTCTCTGTAAGCACGGTGAGTTCCTCACGGGAGAAGTGGACCTGCCGCTTGCGGTCGCACGCTTTCTTCGCTACTTTTCCCATTTTTCTTGGTTTCACTAGGGTGGATGACGGGTTGGGATGTGTCTCAGGGTAGTGTTTTTAGTGGTTGTGTGGATTTTGTGGTTTTATAGGTGTACGGCGTGTTGTTTCCCGTTCCGGGCCCATGTTTTTACTTCCGTTTCCGTATATTTACGGTCACCGTACTTTCCGGTTGGCGCTCACTGCGGTGTCCGCTAAGATGGGTGGCGGTATTGCACCTAGGGCGCCGTACGGCGGCGGTGTGGGCCGTTTTGGGGTCATTTCCGCCATCGCGGACTTTGCACTTCCGCCAAGCCGTGGTGCTCATGCCCGATGGGTCGGAATGGGCCGCACTTTGCTCCATCGTGCAATGGCGGAAACGCTATTTACGCTGTGGCGGTCCGGTCAGTCACTTTCCGCCAGGGTCGTAATGAGGGCCATTGTCTTCTTTTTCTTTCATCATCTATATGTATTCATTCGCATCATTAGCTTCCTCAGTTTTTTGGCACTTCATCATCTTGCATTTCTATGTTGTGAATGTGCATTGTTGTTCTGTCATCACCCTTCCTTCAACTTTCGGCCTTCAAGACACCTGCAAAGTGGTTTTCTCTGTCACAGTTGAGCCACCAGTGTCCCATTTCTGAAAAGGGCCCTCTGTGGGTTACGAAGTGACCACATTGGTAGCAAACCTTTCTACTTTTCAGTTTGAATGTTTGGTGTCATTTCTCTCTTGCCACTCATTCTTTATTTGCAGCAATTGCCTGCACATTCTTGCTTGCAAGAGTTCCTTTTCAGCAGCTTGTGCTTCTGATCATGCTTCCATTGTTGTGATGGTGTAGGATGTTGGCGAGCATTGTGGGTTCTTTTTGAAGTATTTTTCTTAGAGCAGTGGATCAGCTTCCTTCAATGATGTGTAATGCAATCCCTTCTACATTCAAGAAGTTGTAGATGTCTCAATGACACACCAGCATGTATAGCCATGTTGTAAAAAATGCATCTCCAGATACTCCTTGTAGTGAGGAGATTGTGTTGAACATGTATTTGTGTGAGTTCTCGCTAGAGGGGCTCCCAGACCTTTTGCATATATGTATCAGTCATAGTCAATGTTTCGTTCGGGATCAAATAATTCTCTTAAACATTCCTTCAAGTCCTAGTATTTCTTCACTATATCTGCTGGAAATGTGTCAAATAGGTGTTCTACTTCTTATTTTAGTAGATTTAAGAAGAGCCTTTTAGTTTTCACATTGCGATTCAAGATACTTTTAAAAATCCTTTCCCCATTTTTCTCACTCGGGCCCTTCTACTTTAGATTCCAACAATCAATCAACAGTGGTCAGCAAAATGCCAAACAACCTTTTTTTAAGAGGATAACATATTATCTGTGATAATATGCTTGTTTGTGGCTGCCATTGATTTTCATTGTATTCACTTAAATCACTTATCTGTTAATTTCTCCTCTGTTAAATGTTGTCTATCTTTTTATTTTTGTATTCAGTTGCTCATTTTGTTATTTAAGTTGTTCCATTTATTAATGTGTTTTTCTTTGTTCAGGTTGTTTCTCATAACGCTTTCTGACCTTTTTCCATTTAAATATGGCCACTGCTTGGTTCGTGTGGGTCTTGTGAGATTGTGTAGGGGAATACTTTCACCCCAGTAAAATGAACAGAAAGGCCATGCAGTCCCAAAGTGTACAGAAACATTGTTTGTCATGGAAAGGCACACCGGCAGACTGAAAAGCCAGCCTCAAAACTTTAACACAGCCAAGGTGTCCAATGAAAGCAGATTGTATGTTTTCTGCAGCTGAAACACAGAGTTTGCGAAAAATAAGACCAGCCTGCTGAAAGGAATCATAAAATGCACATTTGGGCTTACTACAGAAAAATGCCCAGACTCGCTTTAAGTTGAAAAGGTTGCTTTAATGTGACAGGCAACAGCTCACAAAAACCGCTAACCTGGCTCCCTGGCTTTACAGACTAACATATCCATTTTAACAAATTGGCAAACAATTAAATAAATAAACAATTTCAATTCCCCCACAATTAAATAAATAAACCATTTAATATTCCTCTCTTCCTATCCCTTGCTCCCTCCGTCCCCTTAAATTCCTCTCAACCTTCATTCCCGCTTTCTCCCACCTTCTCCCCGAGGCCACGCCCCTCCTTCTTCAATAACTCTTCCACCTCTTTGTACCCCCGGGATAGCCTGTTTGTGCAAACAGCACCACCCCCCTCCTTTACCGCGCTAGTACCCCATTGTGCTTCCCCCACCCCTCCTCCAAAGGGTCATGTCCGTGGCACCAGAAAAACCCTCCCCTGAGGTGTTCTTTCTGCCCCACCCCCTCCTTACCCAAATATCTCTCTACCACCAACTCTTCACGATATCCTATACTGCCAGTCGCACATCCCTCAATATATATTTCAATATATATTTCCAAACCACGACAAATGCACCCTATTCTCTCGAACCGATGAAAAAGTCCTCGTAAATGATTTCCTGGTACTCCAGCCTTTGCACCCCCAAGCTCTGCAACTTCACCATCTCCTTTTTAATCTTTATCCTTGTCCTTTCTACTGCACTTTTGTTCACTGCTCCCTCTTCATACTCTTCTTGGCGATAGCTTGTCCAGACCAGCCCCGCCTTAGGCCATATCTCTCTTAACGAACTCAGGCCCCTTTTCATCCTTTTAGCAGTGACACCCCCATATCCCTGACTAGATCATTCTCCCCTGCATGAAGAATTATTGACGCTGGCACCCCCTGGCGCTCCCTCATCTGCTAGCATTGGCAGTAGTCAACCCCACCCACCAATGTTATAAATACATCCCCAATGGGTCACGGAAACTCTTTTTGGCATCTGTCCCTGCCCATTTCACCATGCATTGTCCACACATCCATATCGTGGCAACTCACCACTCCTCCGTGCTACATCTACAAAAAAAAATGTTATGAGTTTTCTCTCCACCAACTGCCTTGTCTCTCCCCGCAACCCCAATCTCCATTCTCTCCTAACTGGCCCCATTCTCCATCTCTCCGATGTACCCCCCTGTATTTTCCCTACTCCCATTACCCCACAAACTTGACCTTCTCCTCAGATAGCCCCAATTTAATACCTTCCTATGCCGCTCCCTCATAAAATAATGAGTCCCAAATCCTTCAGCTCTCTCCCCAATGTCAAAAGAGCCCTCCACATGACCCCTCAAACTTGAGCTGCTGCTGCCCTAGACCCATTTTCATGCTGAAAACCGAAACCCTCTCTACCCTTACATGTTTCTCGCCACTCTTCTCCCGCACTAACAGGACACACTCTTTACTACCTCTATCCAAAAGCACCCAACAACCCTTTCCTCTCTGATCCGTCTTTGCTCTGCTAATCTTTGTCCCTACACTTATTTACAATAAATGTACATCTTCCTACCGTAAACCCCCTTTTATGGTAGGAAAAGGGGGTTTACCCTGCTCTCACCCTGCTCGTCACCCTGCTCGCGGCCCTCTCCCTCTGTCCCCTGTTTGTAAACATTGTGTAACCGGATGCTGTCCCCCACATTGGCTACATTGGCTACACTCATGCCTAAATTTACACACCGTTCTTGTGCAGATTGAATGCCCAACATACTGCTGATGGCTGACCCCTCCTCCTCCCCCCACCTCCTCCGAGGCGGGGCGACCATGTAAGGCACAGGTAAACCACTTGCCGTATGCAACGTTGGTGCTGGAAGCGTAGGCACCATCCATTGTAGCAATAGATCCATGACAATCTCTCTCCATACCGCTTGCCAGTCATTTTCCTCCTTCCTTGCCCTAGATTCTTCATCATATCTCACCCACGCAAAACCCCCGAACTCGTAAACGCCTTCCTTATCATGTCCATGTATTTCAGTAATGCTACACACCTCTCAGAAAACTTCTCGCAATAAACACTTGCATATATGATAAATGCTGACGTCCAGTTGCCAATTGTGACCGGCACCTTTGGTCTTGCGGCCAACTCCCGCTCTTCATCCTTGGACCCTTCTTTCTCTCTCACCTCCCTGTGCAGAAGTTTAAAAACATCCACAAACTCACCCGCCCATATTTTTCCTTTTATCGTCCCATCAAATGAGCACCCAGCGGCTTTGTAATGCCCATATAAGGCATTCTTTTGTCCTTCCTTGCACCCTCTGCAGTCCTCTCCATAGGAACCTCCATCACCCCCTGGGTACAGGCTCTGCCACCTTGTCAGTTTGTACTTCTACAAAGGAGACACTCCTTCCACTTGCCCTCACTAAGGCCCCTGCAGTCGGAGTCGTCATCTACTCACCTGTCCCCTGCACCCAGCTCCTTCCCTGCGTGTCCCCCACCTCGTACCCAACCTGACCCATGTCGCTGCCCAATCCCGTTCCTGCTCACCCCTTTCTGCCCCGCCGTCACCTAGCCGCGGCATCCTGGCCTCCACTCCAACACTCCTCCTCTCTTTTCTCACCATGCTCCTGCTGTGGGGACAAAAAACATCAGCAGAGACCCCCAGCCAATTTCCCAGCCGTCCTCCTGTGCTTCTGCTCCCCTAACCCCAGCTTTCTATTCAATCCGTAGACCCCTTCTCAAACTTCCCCTCTCCCACAACCCATCATGCTCCTCATCCCTCCAATGCACACCGTTCTCTTCTTCCCATTCATCCTCCCCATTCTTGTTGCGAGTGCACGCTCGGGCCGGGCAGCTCCTCCCCGGGTGAGCCTGGGGTGTCCGCCCCACTGCTCCAGTGACGTCTTTTCAGCAGGGTCGCGCTAACCCCTACCTCTTCTTCTCTTCTTGGGCGAGGGGTTCTCTCCTCCACCTGGTGCTCAGCCGTGCTAGGGGCCATACTGCGCCCTCTAGTCTGTCCTCCACTGACTGCCAGAGGGGCCTTCCCCAAGCCCTCTCCTTCCACCTCATCAGTAACCACAGGGCCATACTATGCCCTCTGCATACCAGCTTACTAGGAGGGGAGGTCATTCTGCACCTTCCCCTTTCTTCACTAACTGATGGGGATAGAACCCTCCTCCGCCCACCTGCACTCTTTCACAGGTGTTTCCCTCCTCTGCCCCTCTGCACAGCCGCCCCACTCAGGTCCGAGCGGAGACCCCCAAACTCGCCCATACCTCATCCTGTGCCCACCTCTAACACTGTTCTTGCACCACTAGAGGCCTCCCACGGCCCTCTAGCTCCCTTCTCCCTTCCCGACCCTTCACCATCTGCTGCCACACTCCTGGTTGCTCTCTTACCTACCTCCCACCTGCTCTTCTTGGTCCCTCTGTCCCATAGGTCCCCCCTACCTTTTGCTGGGCTGCACGCCACCGCTGTTGCGAGGGCCCCATCTGATGCCACTCTGCGCTGTGGTCTCCCCTCCCCTGCGCCCTTCTCTCCTATCACTTCCAATACTGATAGAAAAGCCTGCTAATAATACTCAGGCCTCAGGCCTCCCTCAATGCCTGGGCGTCCACCATGCCCTTAGGCCCAGAGCCCTGTCCTGCATCCAACCAGATAACGAAATTACTTAATTCACTACCACCATATAAAAATGTCTTTGTATTTTTCCCTTGCTCTGAAGCGCTTTGAAACACATTCGGCCTCATTACGAGTTTGGAGGTATTAGCGCCATGGCTGCCTCCAAACTCGGGTCCGGGTTCCTTGAATGAGGAATTACCGGGTCATTCCAACCTTGGAGGACCCGGTAATTCCTCATTCAAAAAACCCATCCCCATTCCCTTTTGATCCCCCATAGGGCTCAATGGGAATGGGTATGAAGCTAATAACGGGCCCGTTATAAGCTCCCTGGTGCCCTTGCAGGAGCCGCAAAGGACGTCTGGTCTGACCAGACGTTCTGAGCGGGTCCCACAAGGGAACCTTGTAATAGGGCGCAATGGGTTTACCTGCACCGGCA
This sequence comes from Ambystoma mexicanum, assembly GCF_040938575.1. NCBI lineage: Eukaryota > Metazoa > Chordata > Amphibia > Caudata > Ambystomatidae > Ambystoma > Ambystoma mexicanum. Next base: position 351,958,338 of record NC_090922.1, read on the forward strand.
CCATTACCGGTGCCGCTAAACCCATTCCACCCACCTCGTAATGAGGCCCATTGTGTGTAGGCACTGTATAAATAAACTATCATATCATATCACCAGCTCCCACCCTGCAGGGCCTATCTGTACTGTAATATATTCACTGGACGTAGTCCTGACTTCCCCCATATAACCTACTAAATTCCCCACATATTATTTATTTATTTATTTATTTAATTAATTATATTTGCATTCACTTATTTTAATTGTCACCCCCAATAGCAGGCAGAGGCTGCCTCCTTCCCCCTGGGAAGGAACTGGTCTTGACACTTGCAGCTGGGCTAAACGTGTCCCCAGCAATATGGAACCTTTTTCTTTTTTTTTTATTTCCCTTGACCTCTCATGAGACTGCCCGCCGGGCACTAGGCCATATACGTGGCCAAAGAAACAGCTGTCTCAGAGCTGTGCTGGCCTATACCACGTCTAGGGAGCGTTGCCCCATGTGGCCGGAACCTGCAGCTGCAGGCCACAAGAAGAAAGCGCCTACACACCTCTCAACTAATGGTGCTGCTCCCTTAACATTCCCGCACTGCCCCCTATCTGGGAGGCTGCATCACCGCAATCTCCTGTCAGCAGGAAAGTCTGAGAAGAACCCCTCCATGCCAGGCCCGATCCCCCTACAATCCCAAGACATAACCCTTGCCAACAGTGGCCACGGACCACCCCCCAGGACAAACAGACATAAGAGGGAGCCGAGCCTCCCTCAAAATCCCCTCACCGCCGGCGAAACCAAGGAAATGCGAGGCGGGCTCGCAGCACACAGGAATTGGCTCTCTGAGGTAAGGAGGGACGTGCTTTATATACAGCAGTCCCTCACTATGTCCCGTTACGGCTGGCTACACTGTATGTGTCTATTATATATATATATATAAAACCCGCCCCAGGGAAAACTCTACCCACGACTGCCACACCTAACCCCTACCTCCACTGCCACTACCACTACCGACCAAGGGCCAAAGCAGGGAAGTTTCGGGAGCATTGACCAGGACATAAGCTGCGTCCCAACCATCGCCTACTCCCAAACCTTCCCTGCCCCCTTAATTACCCCTAACGGCGCTCTAAGCACAGGCCAGCTCACTGACCTGTGGAGCGCCCAAAATCACCCTGCAGGAAACACTTGCGCGTTCCCCCCAGTCTCCCCTTGTGAATGACAAAATGAACAGCATCATTTCCCTTTCAGTTTGCCCCATTAAAGAAATGGTGTGTGCAAGTGAAAAACACTGATTCAAAGAGGCCTTGCATGTGATGCAGCTGGAAATAAAGACATGGAGAAAATGTTCCCTTGTCAAAATGAATATATCATGAGAAGGGCTTGAACAGTGATGGTAAGATACCATTTTATTAAAAATAAATAGAAGGAGTGCTGTGCCCAAAGAAATGTAACCTTCACAAATATAAGTGTTTCTAGAGGCATGACTGTCAGTTTATATCTCCTGAAAAATGACTTTAAGTTCAGTGGTAAGGGACTTGAGAGTAAGTTTCGATTCAGAACAATCAAGTGATCTTCCCCCATTACAGATCTGCTTGACTCTATTTCTGAAAGTCGAATGTATGGTGGGAGTTGCCATGCGACTGGATCATCAGAACCAGCCCTGGATGGGTGTAATTCTTAGAAATACAAGCTTTTAAATTCGAAATGAATTCGAAATGTCGGGTGGTCAATATTTGATTGGCAAATGACAAATTACAGAACTGCCTCATGATGTTCACAGGACCATGTGGGGATTTTCGGTGCTATTACCACCAGTGGCAATAACGTCAGCGTTAATAGCGCAGAAAATAGCCAAAAATGGGCAGAAAGCTGGAGATTTACCGCTAGAGGTAAACATACAAACTTTCTGCCCAACTCATGATTGGGCCAACCCTTAAATGCAGCAGTAATAGTGCTACTGCTGCATTTAAGGGCTACCGCCCAACTGGTGATAAGCCCCATAGTCATTTCAAGTAATTGGGTATTCCTATGATCCTGTCCACCCCAGACTTCCCTGAAGGAAAGGGGTGTCCTTGTCCAAAACAAATTCCTAACTTTCACCACTCCCCATACCTGGCCTTTAAACATAGGGTTGCTGAATATAACTGAAGCCTGGGTTGTTGGTGCTGAGTAGAGAAGGGCTGTGTTAGATGAAATCAAGTGTGATATATAATTGAAAAATGCACACTCTCAAAATGACCCTGATCGGAGAAAGATTTTGTATTGTTTTGGGTGAAGAATGAATGAGAGTTCTATCAATCCAACGTATTCTTAAAAGTATGTGTGTTTTTAAAACTGCTAGCACTTTTAAGTGCACAGGGAAATTAACTACACAGAGGGCCTCATAACGAGTCTGGTGGTAACCCTTAAATGCGGCGGTAGCGCTATTACCACTGCATTGAAGGGTCCGCCAGATCATAGCTGAGAGCTGGGGGGAAATCCGTGGCAAAATTGCCAATTTTCGGCGCGATTATCCCGCCGGCGGGAATAGCGCACATTTTCCCCATTGGGCCCAATGGGGAATGGGCAATAACCCTTCTGCCAAACCCGTGATCCGGCGCTAATAGCGCCGGGGGTTTGGCGGTAGGGCTATTAGCGCCGGTGCTAATAGCGCCGGCGTTACCGCCCAACTCGTGATGAGGCCCAGAGTGTCTGTGTGTGCGATCGATTTACAGGCATGTTCAAATGTGGCCACCGCGTTCCTGAAATCATAACCCTCTGCTTCCCATTATTTTTCTCAATCACACTGATTTGTTTAGCAACACATACCCAGGTTTTTGCATAACACTCACATAAGTATTATTACTAGTCTGCAGTTGGCTGCCTATCACTCTATTATTAATAGAACGGCTGTGGGAGGTCCAACATGGAGAAATGAATGATGCTGTTTTTTCGCAACAAGAGAATATCCTATTTTGCAGAGTCAGAAAGGCTCAGGCATTGTAGACGAGGTTGCAATAAACACTGAAACACTGAAGGTTCAACACGTTTAGAGCCTTGCAAATCGTATCCCCAAGAAGACAGCATAAGTAGACATGAGATGCCCAGCGTTCAGGTTTATTTATTTTACGGGTGCCTGTACACCAGTTTTAAGCCAATCCCCAGAATGCTTAAGAAACCATGATGACGTAAAACATGGTCACTAAGCTGCCGCATCATTTCTCTGATTACTGAGGCAAGTGAAGTAGTTACATAGGAAGACACGCAGTAATACATGTACAAAAAGGGCATTGTTCACCTGGTCGGTGGCTGATAAAAGAAGATGTGGGTGGAATCAAGTTCTCTTTTCTATTTCTACTCGCAGACCAATGACTTTTGTACTTCCCTACACGGAACTGTTCTAGAGTGTTCGATGATAACCTCACACAAGGAAGCACTAAAAGGTACAGTTTAGGACGAACAACAATGTAGAAAAGGTCACAAGCAATTCTCCAAGACTATGGCCCTCATTACAACACCAGCGCTAAACCATGGCGCTATTAGCACCATGGTTGGTGCCGGTGTTTTAACGGGTCCACCATGGTTCAATGGGCAATTACCACCCCATTCCAAGGTTGGTGGGGCGGTAATTCCCCATTGAACCAGGGACCTTCCCCATTCCCATTTTTGCCCCATAGGGCTCAATGGGACTGGGGAAGGCGCTAAGTTCGGTACCGCAAATTGCGGTACCGTACTTAGCACCAAGGTCCCTTTGCGGGTCCCTACTTTAACGGCTGGTCTAGGCCAGCCATTCAGGTCGGTCCCGCAAAGGGACCTCGTAGTGAGGCGCTAATGGGTTAACGGCATCGCAGCCTTTTATGGCGCCGTTAACCCATTAGCGCCAGGGTCGTAATGAGGCCCTATGACTTGAGGAGGACTAATCAAATAAACAGAGAATAGACGAAATAATTGGAAGACATTTTTTGAAAACATGAGACAAAAAGAAAACTAATGAATAGAAGAAGGAAAGAAAGGGAGAGTAAATGAAAAGGCTGGCAATATCTCACGAGCAAAGAGATGCCATGTATGGAATGATCCCTGTTGTAAATCCTTTTAGCAGAAATGCAAACAGCATACTGGGCTATCACTTAGAATGTGCTTATATTTATGCTATTTGTACTTAAAAAGTCCTCCCTTTCTGGGAAGGAAGCGCGACGTTATGCAGTGCTTCGTGCTGCTGCGCCACGCAGGGGCTGAAGTAGTTACATTGCCAAAGATGGAAACTAGTTTCTGTAAGTTGCCAGCAGCACCCAGAGAAACATGCTTGGCATTTTAAAACAAGATTCTCCCTGATGCCTGTGAGTTGCAATATGTTCTTGTTGCTGTCACTGCAGTAAAGGTCTTGTTACTCAGGTCCAATCTTATATCACAAGCACAGTTTTCTCAAGCTGGTTCAGTTGAAGCATACTGCTCGCAGGGGTTCTTGTTGGCTCTGAGGTCATTCTGTTTTAAAGAGGTGAAACCATGTTTGGTACATTGGAAAGGCTTTAATGGGAAACAAATGGACGTGGCCCATAACTCTTGATATGGAACCACCAGCTGTACAGTATTGCTACTCCCGCTTACCCATTACTACAAATAATTTAAAAATGCATGGCAATCTTCAAAATAATGCAGAACGTCTAAATTAGTTAAAACTCTTACATTGAAAAGAAAGCACTAAATACATGTATTTACATTCCCATAACAACACGTTTTAGAAATTACAGGTTTTCTATTAGAGCTTCAGTATATGTCAAGGTTAAACAATGTTTGCAGCCCTGCTAATCTTTTTTGACCAAAATTGATCTGATGTTATCATATGTTGGTTATGAAAATATTTCCCCAAATACTTATATTGTTCAGATTGGAATCCATCGAATTGTGTTTGTAGGTGACGAGTGGTCTCTTGCGCCTAATAATATTTACAGCATCTGCAGTTGCACTCATTCTTGGTGATAAAAGTTATAGTTCTCTAATGGTGCACACCTATGTAAAGATGGTTGAAGAGGTATAACAACGGTTGTTATTATTATTTGGATTTAGGGTGAGGGGGGAGCAGTCCTGGCACAAGACCAGCAAATATATGAAAGAACATAAGAGTCCTTAAAGTAAGGACCCTTGCGCCCCCTGCACACCATTAAACTGCTCACAGTCAATTATTCAATTTTAGCACCCTGGCAGGGGGAGCTAGCCAATCAAGCGGCTGGGAACGCAGGCTTGAACCAGCTATGAAAGCCTGCGTTCCATGCCACCTGACGGCCAGCTCCCGCTGCCGCAATCTTCTCCCACCCTCCATCCTTTTTTGTTTGTCCCCCCTTCCCACCCTTTACTTACCTTATTTCTGCAGTGGCGAGTGCCGTCACCGCAGCCGCTCCTTCCTCACAGCTCCCCCAGGCCGCCATTGAAAGGCGAGAGGGGCTCCTTATGGAACCCTGCCTTCCCTTTCCATGGCAGTCAACTTGGCAAAGTATTTTCCTTCGTTCAACGGGACACATGTGGCATCCCGTTGAACGAAGGAAAAATAAAAAAATGTTTAGCACCCCTGGTTACCGCTTTGGAAACCTGAGGTGCTAATAACCTTAATCCACTGTTATAACTTTTGGAACAGGGGATTAACGCCATAGTAATGTCAGTATAGATTAATCATAAATGATAAACACAATCAAGGGTTGTAGCTTAAAAAAGGCTTTTAATCAAAACACAAACAGAAATCAATATGAATTAATCAAATAGTAAACTCTCAGCTCTACCCGTTTCGGCTAAACAGCCTTCACCAGGAGTAAAAGCTTGTGAATCTTAGTCCCAGATTCTTCAATTCAAAATCTAGAACTCAAAAGACACAATATAGAATTATCTATAATGTGGATATCTTAATTAACAGTATGTATACGTCCTCCCATGTCTAGGAGTAGTCATTCACCTGGATTTAGTGATAGTAAACATTCAAAAGTTTGACCAGATTTCTTCTTAGAGTATGCAAGGAAGAGCCATTCCTTCAATGTCAGAAGTTCCCACTAGAAATTACGAGAAATGGTAGAAGGTCAGGGAGGCCTAACATGAGGCCTAACATTAGGCAGCATAGAAGAGTAAAAAGGCACAAAGCGAACCTTTCAGTCCAATATGTGGTTAAGAGAAGGATTTCTCCAATGGGTAAATTCTTGCTGTAGCAAAGGGAACCCTCTTGTAGTAAGAACATTGGAAAAGGTATCTGGATAGGAGAGATGAAAAGAGCCATCTCAGATTAGGGTACCTGTACAATGGTCATAAAGTCATGTTTTAGCTCATAATGGAGTACTTCCATATGGTTTCTCAACAGTAGCAGATCATATTGTAGATGTGAAGACTAACAGGTAATGTGTTTAAAAGGAAGCACTCTTACAGTGCAGTCTAATATATCTGTGAACAGAGAAATATATGACTAGACTGGTAAAAATCAATTTTGGAGCTCATGAGAGAGCTCCTCCAAAAGATATCTTAATTATGGCAGAAAGAATTAGTAGTTTACATAAACACGCACATATAGTGCAGTCTAATGTGAACTATATGGTGATAATTCCAAAACCTTAAGATTGTGATGAAGTATACAAAACTGGGTTAAAGTCTGGTCTCAGACAGAGGATTCAGTTCATTTTCACTTACCAGGGTGTCTAGATTCCAACAGGAAACGCCGGCCTCTCACAAAGCGGGAGCCAGCGTCTCCAAAATGGCCGCCTTAAGAAATGCATGCCCCGGTTAGTGACATCATTGTGTGCAAACGCGATGACATCATTTGGAAACAAAGATATGCGCAGGCACATACTGTTCTGTACAAACAGAACGTGGCTCGGGAATTTCATGGAAACAAATGCTGTCCTGTAATGAAGTAACAAATAAATAATTATAGAATATTGGTACTGGTGTTCTAATGCACAGGTTATAAAGAGGGATGAGACAGTATTAGAGTACTGTTGGAGTAAAGGACTGTCATAGTTCATATTTAGGAGTACCATACTTCCAATGCAAGATTACCAAGGACTCAAACATAAGTCCAGAAAGATTCATTAAGGGATGATATAGTGGTAATAGTTAGAATGGTAATAAATCCACATTGAATATCGATGGATATAGATGTGTAGTATATCAATCTTTTACCACAAATCTGGATGGAAAAAGTAAAGTACCCCTACCCATAATTTCAGACGCCTAGGTATTTGTCAAGGAACAATAGACCAAGTTCTCAATATAATAACAGAGCTTAACTGTGGACAGTCCAGTCCCAGTCATACAGACTAGGCCTAATAGTGTGGTACAAATTTCATTGGAATCCCTAAGGTAGGCAAAAGCTGAATGGACGGGTGGAAGAACCTCTATATATGAGCTGGTTAAGGGTTATATTGGAAACCCCAATTCTTTAGATAGGGTAGTGCCTAGAGGATGCATAATGTGCTATGGGTGCTAAAGAGAGGTAAATCGTGATTGTGCTATATAAACCAATGCCACAGTAGACACTTCATAGTCAGATGATAAATGAGTATAGAAGAGAGTCACCAGTTAAAAGTCTATAGTGGATGTATAAATCCAGTTGTATGAGTACTACCTTAACACATTCACAATCTGGCAATCCATCAGTTACGAAACAATATAATATGACAGAGATAAATCAGTTTCCTATAGTCAAGGTGTACAAAACATTGGTGGAATATCCAAATCCTCTCATAATCATGATGTCTTAGATGCAGAAGTTCAATGATATCTTCCCTGACATGAAGGAGCAATCTACATAGATAATCATAGGGCCTCATTCCAAGTTTGCCGGTATAGTAACAACGGTACCGTGAGCTTGCCGGTACTGTTGTTACTGTACCAGCGAACTATGGGTTCTGCTCGCCGGTGCCTTCCTGCCTGCCAGTACTGGCCTGCCGGGCGGTCCGGGACCCGTGAGCAGAGCATGCCGGATGCACCAGCATCATTCTGAATGGTGCCAGTGCATCTGTCCTCCCCATTCCCATTGAGCCCTACTGTGCTCAAATGGAACTCGTGAGCACTTTTTCCCAGCGCCCAGGAATGGGCAATTACTGGGTCCGGCGGGGCCATAATGACCCAGTAATTGCCCATTTCTAGGCTCCAGAAAAAAAAGGATACCAGCGGTAGCCTTGCCTGTTATACCAGCACAGTTACCGCTGGTATTGTAATGAGCCCCGTAGTCTTTTCAAATAAAAGAGACCCACTCAAAGTATGTTACAATTGTAGGATTAATCAAAGTAGATGGAAATACAGACAGGTGTAGGACAATTACAGTTCTAGTAAATCCCAGGAGGATAGCTCAGGGGCAACGTGCTTGCCTTGGAAGCAAGACGACACGGAGCACCACAAGTTCGATCCCCGGGTCCTCGCTTAGAAACCTCTTGGTATTAAGCATGTTATAAATAACCTATCATATCATATCATAAATCTCATAGGAAAACACCCATATAGAATTATTCATTCATCCCTGTTGGATGCAAGGTGTCCAGCTTGTCTATCCACCAGTTCTCAGTGGGTCAATTTCTTATTAAAGTCATCACCTCTTTTGGATTTACCCACCAATTCAAGTATTACACATTTTAGTTAAGCCACTGTGTGTCTTTTCTCTGTGAAATGTCTACCAACTGGCGACTTATTGCTATGTGTGAGAATATTACTTTTGTGATCATTCCACCTATCCTTAGCCCGTCTTGTGGTCTGTCCTACATAGAAAATCCCACACGGGCAGCTTAGGCCATAGATCACATTGCTTGTGTCGCTAGTTGCAAAGTCTCTTAATGGCATCTTAATGCCGAATTTGGGTGTCTTATGCTTGTGCCTTTAATAATATTGCTGCAGTTATTGCAACTAAGAGAAGGGAAGGTGACGTTTTGCGCTTATGAAGGACTCGCTGTTTGGATTTGGATTATTTCTCAGCTTTGACTAGTTGATCGCGAAAGTTCCTTCCCCTCTTATAGGTGATCATAGGTGGTTCCAGGAATGTTTATCCATCTGAGAGTCAAATTTTATCAGTCCCACATTTCTCTTTAATAGTCTTGTCATGGTATCTTTCAGACATCTTCTCACATTCCAGTTCAAAAGAGGTCTTGTCAGAAATTCTTCTTCCCAGTCTTAAAAATTTACTGTATGGTAAATTATCCTTCATGTGTCTTGGATGATGGTTGAGGTATTGTGTAAGGTGTTATTTACATCAATCTTCTTGCAAAAGATGTTTGTTGGGACATCATTATCCACTTTCTTGATCTCTATTGACAGAAAATGCAGTTGTGGGTTACCATTTTCCATTGTGAACTTTATGGAGGGGTTGAGTTAGAGAAATCTAAAAACTCAATTAGTTCTTCTTTCTCACCTTTCCACATAGTGAAAATATCGTCTATATACCTCTTCCAAACTAGCAATTTAGACACCCAGTGTTCATGTTGTAAGACATTTGTGTATTCAAGATGGTACATAAAGTTGTTCGCATAAACCGGGGCGCATAGCTGACCCCCTTGAGGTCCTGGATGGCTGTAGGTAGAACTGCATGTTAAAACAAGTTATGCAGGATAATTTTCGCTAATTCAAGCACAAAGATTTTAATGCTTGGCAATGTTCCGCCCATAGGAGAGCCCATTCCAATGTTTCTAGACCCTCACTATGGGGGATCGATGTATAGAGACTGTGTACGTCAAATGATATTAGGGCACAATTTGGTGATAGATGTCCCAGTTAATTGATACATTTAAGAAAGACTGACGTTTCTCGCATGTAGGTTGAGGTCTTCTGTACAATTAGTTGGGAAATGTTGTCAAGATAGATGGCCAAGTGGTCGAAGATACTGTCAGTCCCAGCAATGATAGGTCTTAGTGGTGGATTATTTAAGTCCTTGAGAATCTTTGGAAGACCATAAAAGACTGGAGTTAAGGGGAACTCCTTCCAAAGATAGGATCTCGTTTTGTTGTTGATCCATTCATTATTCAAAGGTTTGCCCAGTGTTTACTTGATTAGGGTTCCTATCATCGATGTAGGATCTGCATGTATCTTGATATACGTGTCCGTGTCATTAAGTAGCTCCATACAGCAACTGTTGTAAAATGTGGTGTCCATTGTAACCAGTGCTCCTCCTTTATCCGCTGGTTTGAGTGTAAGGGTGTTGTCATCCGCTAGATCTCTGATGAGCTTACTTTGTTGTTTGCGGATATTATAGCATGAAATTTTGTTATAGTTAATAACCTTCAAATTTGATATCATCTTATTTTGAAAGATGTTCAAAACAACATTGCTAATCTGCGGGTCAAAACTACTTTTCAGCCTCATTTCAAGGTAATCAAATATCACAGATGGTTCTTCTTCACATGGGGATTGTAAATCAAAGAATATTTTAAGCCTCATCTTTCAGATTAGTCTAAAGAGATTTGTCCTTTCTTCAAAAAATCTGGCACCTTATCTCGGAGTGAAAGAGAGTCCTAAATTGAGTTTGTCCATTTGATTCTTGGATAAATTCTTAGTGGAAATATTGATCACTAGCTGGTTACCTGTCTATTCAGTGACCTTAGCTTTCGTTGTTCCTCTCCTTGTCTTCCTCTTTCTAACAAAGAGGATGGTACCAAACTGTAGGTGCCCCATAACATTAAAAGTACACTGCAACATCATTGATATCCTTGACATATGGTGCACAAACCATGCACAAACTCATGTCAAGTTGGAAGAAAATTGTCAATGGCATGTGCTAAATACCTGATATTGCAAGCCAGAGACAGGTGTTTTGCATGCCCATGGGTGGACTGGGAACCAAAAGAGGCCCTGGAATTAATTCTCAAAGTGACCCCATATCACACTTCTACAACAAGCCAAACACTTTCCCCATGAAAAAAATGGGGAAATACCACACAAAATATGCCTACGGTACAGAGGCGTACCGATAAATTACCAGACTCTCCAATAGGCAAGTTCACCCTTGATCAGGTAGTGGCTATTTCACATGACAAATGCAAGGAGACAGCATGCAAGGGTGACAAGATAGGAGTGCAAATGTAATGCTACAAAAGAAAGACGGTCCTGCATCAGTCCTGACCAGAAACATGTGCACAGGAATTTCCTGAAGAGACTGACTCAAAGCAAGAAGCAAGTTGTGGAGGTGTAACCAGTAACACAAAGCACATGCATAGCTGATCAACGAGACATGCACAAACATAATTATGTAGAACAACTCAGTGACAGTGACCATCACCATATTACTTTATTCATGCAAACCCTACATGTGCCACATTATGTCACTATTGCGATGCATAAACCTAGCGGGTGGTGCAGTTGTAACTAGTGTTCCTGTGAGAGTTGGTGCTGCTCTTGATGTAGATGCAGTGTTGTCTATATTTGGGGTGATGGTTCTAAGTCCTTCCTCCCCACTGGCTGGTGTGTCACTACTTAAGTCGCTATCACCCTGACAGGGCACTCTAGGCTGTGGTCTGTTGTTACGTTGGGGTCTTTGGTTCTGATAGTATTCCTGCCAACTGTAAAGGATGACCTGGGAATAATCCAAAGTATCCTGTCTGAATTTCAAATGTTTGTCTGTTCAGTATCCTTTTTATATGAATCTAGCGAAGAATTGCCATCTGCTAGAGTCATCTGAAGTTCATACCTCACTTTAAACGCAGCTAGCTGTTTGGTCAGGTAATTCATCTCTGTATCTAGAGTTGATACTGACTTTGCAAGTTCCTCTATTGTCAATAAAATTATATCAAGCGAACATTTATTTAGTATTTGTTACCACTTTTTCACCAACTCTGGGTTGTCCATACATAAGGTTGGGCAGCGAGACACTCTCAATCCTCTTGGGATCCTCTGTTCCCTGTAGTACTGGGCCAAAGTAGACAAGTGTAATTTCTGTGAAATTTCCCTGCACATGAAATTAATCCCTCCAATTGGAAGATGAGTCTATCAGGATTGGTAATAACTGGATTACTTAACGCAATGTCCTTAATTAGGCCTAACATTCTGGTAGCTTCCTGTTCATCAAAGGCAAATATCTTAGCGTGTTTTTTCAGTCAAAAGATTGTTCTTGGAGAAAGACATAGGGCCTCATTACGAGTTTGGAGGAAGCCATGCCGTTTTTAGCAGCATGGCTACCCCCAAACTCGGGTCCGGGTACCGCAAAAGGGGATTTACCGGGCCATTCTGACCTTGGAGGGCCCGTTAATTCCCTTTCTCAGGACCCGGACCCGGTACGTCCCCATTCCCATTTGAGCCCCAATAGGGCTCAATGGGAATGGAGAGGATGCTAACAACAGGCCCGTTAATGACGGGCCTGATGTTAGCATCCTGTACTGCTAGCGGGTCCCGCTCTTCTGCACGTCTGGTCTGGCCAGGCGTACCGAGCGGGACCCGCTGCAGAATTTGTAATGTGGCGGCCCGGAATGAACGGTGCCGGTCCCTTAGCGGCACCGTTCATTCCGTGGCCACCACATTCGTAATGAGGCCCAAAGTCCTTATGATACTACGGTTGGGTGCACTTGGAGTAAATATGTGCCACTCCCTTCGTGAGGAGGGGGTATAGAAGATAAAAGGTATAGAGTTCTCTAATGGTGCACACCTATGTAAAGATGGTTGAAGAGGTATAACAACAGTTGTTATTATTATATGGATTCAGGATGCGGGGGGGAGCAGCCCTGGTACAAGACCAGCTAATATATGAAAAAAGATACGAGTCCTAAAAGTAAGGACCCTCGCGCCCCCTGCACACCATTAAACTGCTCACAGTCAATTATTGAATACTAATGTCAATATACATTAATCATAAATTATAAACCCAATCAAGCGTTGTAATTTAAAAAGGGGTTTTAATCAAAACATAAACAGAAATCAATATTAATTAATCCAATAGTAAATTCTGAGCTCTACGTGTTTCCGCTAAATAGCCTTCATCAGGGATAAAAGCTTGTGCATCACAGTTCCAGATTCTTCGAATCAAAATCGATCAGTCAAAAGACACAATATATTGAATTATCTATAATGTTGATATCTTAATTAACAGTATGTGTAAGTCCTCCCATGTCTAGGAGTAGTCATTCATCTGGATTTAGTGATAATAAGTATTCAGACGTCTGACCGGACTTCTTCGCAGAGTATTGGCAGAAATGCCACTCGTTTGAGCTTCTAGGTCAGTAGTTCCCACTAGAAATCAAAAGAAATGGTAGAAGGTCAGGGAGGCCTAACCTGAGGCCTACCATTAGGCAGCATATAGAAGAGAGTAACAAGGCTCAAATCTGTACCTTTCAGTCTAATATGTGGTTAAGAGAAGGAGTTCTCCAATGGTTAAATTCTTGTTGTAGAAAAGAGCCCCCTCGTGTACTAATAGAAAATGTATCTGGATAAGATAGATGAAAGGAGCTATCTCAGATTAGGTTATCTATACAAAGGTCATAAAGTCATGTTTTAACTCATAATGGAGTACTTCCATATTGTTTCTCAACAGTAGCAGGTCACATACAGGTCCCATCCCTTGACCAATCAGATGAAGTATTGCTATATTCACTCCTTGTAGCATACAAAATAATTTGTTGCATGTTGTGTCCTGCATAATATTTCCACACATTGTGGCAAAGCCGTCGAGGTGCAGGAGGGTTTCTGCCCTCATTCACAGGCACCACCCATTCCCTTAGCAGGCCAAAGGGCACATGAACCGGACACACACAACCAGGTAGTACAAACCTACTTCACATGAATAGGAATGCCTGTGGAACACACACACTAAAGCCACATCCATGATGGCCTTCAATTATGCCGTTGGGCCAATCCAGCTTGCTCATAACAACACGCTGAAAATGTGCCTCTTGGATCTCCAAACTGTAAGTGCCTCATAACATTAAATGTACACTGCAACCTCATTGATAAACTTGACATATGGTGCACAAACCATGTCCAAACTCATGTCAAGTTGGAAGAAAATTGTCCATGGCACGCGCAAAATACCTAATATTGAAAACCAGAGACAGGTGTTTTGCATGCCCATGCGTGGACTGGGAACCAAAAGAGGCACTGGAATTAATTTCCAATGTGACCCCATATTACACTTCTACAACAAGCCAAACACTTTCCCCATGAGCAATGTGGAAATACCACACAAAAGAGTCCTACGGTGCAGAGGCGTACCGATAAATTACCAGACTCTCGTATAGGAAAGTTCACTCTCAGTCATGCAGTGGCTATTTCACATGACACATATAAGGAGACAGCATGCAAGGGTGACATGGCAGGAGTGCAAATGTAATGCCACACAAGAAAGACAACCCTGCATAAGCCCTCACCAGAAATATGTGCACAGGAATATCCTGAAGAGACTGACTCCAAGCAAGAGGCAAGATGTGGAGGTGTAAACAGTAACACAAAGCACATGCATAGCTGATCAACGAAACATGCACACACACAATTATGTAGGACAACTCAGTGACAATGACCATCACCATATTATGTCATTCATGCAAACCCTACATGTGCCACACCATGCCACTATTGGGATGCATATGTCACCAGCCATGAAAATAAATGACAGTGCAAAACCTTACCTGGTGGTACAGCTGTTGTGCTGTGAACGCCTCACAACCCCCACCTAACACTGGGCCTTCACATTGGCACTAGGAGGGCCAGTGGGCAGCAGAGGGAATGGGAACTTGGGTGGAAATAGGGTGTCTGGAGGGGACCTCTCAGGGAGTGTGGGTACTAGATGAGGCAAGATACCAGAAAGGACATTGGACATTTGTTTGGAACAGCTGAAGGAGTCTCTCTGACAGACTGCACATATACACGTTAATGTTGAATGGAATGTTCACCTTCATGTGGGAGGCTGTAGCAGTCCACAAGACCTCCTCAGTGGATTCCTCTGAACATGGCCACATATCCAGTACCCTATCGCGAAAATGTTTCCAGTACCATGAGCAGTTGACCCACGGCCCTCGAGAGTACAATGGCCCTGACAAGTTGACTCCAGGGTGATGAGGAAGGATAGCTCGGGGCAACACGTTTGTCTTGGAATCAAGGCAACGTAGTGCAACACAGGTTCAAATCCCGAGCTTAGAAACAACTTGCTGGTATTAAACATGTTATAAATGTACAATAACATAAAAATAAACGCCCAAGAAAATGATACAGCCCGCCCCGGACGAAACCAAAAAAATAATATAGTCCACCATGGACAAGGACAAAAAAAGAATACAATCCACCCTGGATTGGGGGAGTGGGTAAAATAAATACACAGTCCACTTTGGACAGGGACCAAAAAATAAAAGAATAGATCCACCCTGTAGGGGAGGGGGAGAGTTCAAAAATAAATGAAGGAACAAAACCCCATGCCCTCTCCATGGGCTCATGGACACCAGAGTGTATGAAGAAGTTGGGTGGTGTCAAGAGGATATGGGTGTGTTGGGACATGGCCAATGGCATCACCTGTGTGGTTTACGTGGAACCCCCATCCTGTGGTGGATCCTGTGATGGTGCAGTCTGACCACGGCATGCCAAAGCCCGGTCCTCATTGGCTATGGCCATACGTGAGAGGGATGCGTACATGAGGGCTCCAATTGCTACAAAGATGTTGGACATCGCAAGTGGCCAACAAGTCATTATTCATGCAAAAACTTGATGTCTCCAAATACATGTTGGGAGATTATCTCAAGGAATCTGTCTCTTGGTGGTGGATGTCCCTTATGGCAAATATTTCATCATGCAGGCATTTACTCAGGGAATCTGTGTCTTGACCTTGGGATTCCCTTGAGGCCAGCATCTCCATATTGAGGGTTTCTCTGAATGTGTTGATCTCCTGCTGCTAGTAGTCCCCTGTGGCCAGTAACTCATCATGCAAGAATTGTCTAAAAGCCGAACCATCATCGTGAATAGCCTGCCTCAGTTGTTGCATATCCTCTCTCCTCTCCTGCCGCAAAAGGCTGAGTTCAGTAGTGTGTGCAGCATTTGACGAGATACAATTGTCTGCCAGGTAATGGATGTCCCTGGCCATCTCCTGCTGGATCTCGCCTTCTTGGGCACTTGCATGCAACAACTCCTGCTCCCACTCTGAGTGTCTGGCACACGTCCACCACATGTGTCGGGTCTACCAAGTCGGAATGCCAAATCCCTGTCCTGTCGCATTGAGTGTACTGTTATTGGCTGGTGGTCTAAAACTCTCCAAATGACACCAGCCTCTTCTGCTGCCTCCATGATGGGTGAAGGCAATCTTGCAGATACTGAAGCCACCATTGATGCAGGGCTTCTCACTGCCAGGCCCAGAGTCTCCTGGATCTCTTCCTCAAATGCAGCAGCTTTAAGGAACTCAAGGTGCTCCATGATATCCGGACTACTCAGTGTTGTACCCTCCACCATGTCCCTCACTATGTCCTACACATCAGATTTGGCAGTATCATCGAAGAGTCAGCAGGCCTGCTGATGATGGCCTGCAACACAAGGGGATTTTCACCGAACACACAACCCCGACTTCACTAGTGGATGGTTGCGCTTCATCCCCTTCCTCCTCCTCCTCCTTCTCCTCCTCTGCTGTGTCCGCTCCTGCACAAAGTCAGACAACAATATTCAAAGGCCTACATACCTCATTGAACATGAATATGTGAATTCTACTGCATTTAGACACAATAGGGATAGCCACACATACATCACACATTGAAACTGGGCATTCTGAAATGTGAAAGGCACAGATGATTAACATTAAATGCTCTGTGCAATCATGTCAGTGCATATTAGGTCCTGCATCAAGCCACAGATTGTAGGAGCAGGCAACATCTAAGGTCTAAGAGTAAATGTAGAGCATCATGGAAAGATTGGCTGCCTCTTATTCCAATTGGCAGCAGCACACTATTTTACGGTGGTCACTTTGGACAGGCCACTGCAATGGCCGCCTCCTCCTTGTGCCCCAGTCAACCTCAACTGAGGTCTCCATGCCAGTTACAACCATGTCTTCCTGTGCCCCTGTCCCACCATTAGCCAGTCTGGGTGTGCCTAAGTCCCTGGTGGAGGTGGAAGTCCATACTGTATCAGATGAGGTAGTCACTGTGCCTGCACAGGAACATACAGGGGAACAAGCTGCGGATGAACAGCAGGAACTCAATGGCAGTTCAAGTGCTGTATTCCCTGACGCAGATTGTCATCCAGTTGGAGGGAGTACCTGTGTCACAGACACATTGCCAAGCAACAGGATTTGTTGTTGTGCGGAGGCAAACCATTCACGAGATTGCATGCAGGAGGAGGCAAGGAGGTGCACACATGGTGCAAATGAGGCAGGAGGCATGATAGCGCTTGCAGGCACTAGTGGCATTCCTGAGGCAAAAGGACCAAGAAAGGCAGTAGGCAAACAAGGTGGCAATTGCCTGGGCCAAGGCTGAGGTTTGAAAAGGTTGCCGCATATGCTACTGACACCTTGGAGGATTCTTGCCGGGCGGAGGAGGAGAATGAGTCTTGGATGAGGGAGGCTGTGCAACCCCTACGGAAACAAAAGAGGCTCGCCTGCAGGTGGTGGTTTTGGAGGGAGACTCAGCCTTGGCTGAGGCATTGTCTGAGATAGGCATGGTCTAGCCCGCTGGCTCATGTATATAGTTCATTAGTTGTATATTTCCTATTGTTTTATTTATTTATTCACAGACTATTTTTCTGTTACCATCACTGTACATAGTTTTGTGTCAATACATTTATATTTTATTATTCAACAGCAATGTTTGCCATCTTTTTGTGCCATCTGCAGCATGTCTTGGCTTCCTGGTGTATGCATGCTTTTGTGCTTATTTCTCCATGTACTCATTTTGTTTGAACATGATCTCCAACAAAATATGTCCTATGGCTGTCATGCGTGTTTGACCACAATCTCTTGGTCATATTGGTACTTGCCTATTTGCTGTGGGACATGTGTGCATGCTTCATATGAGTGTGATGTTTAGTGTGACACGTACGCAGACAATGGTAGATGTGGGGAGATGACATGTTTAGAGTTCACATGTTTCACGTCTTTGTTACACACATCTGTTGCTTGACTACTTCTATGCCTTGCAGAACGGGCAATATGGTGTGTGGGTGTGTCAACCATGTATTCTGTGAATGGGATGCACTTCCTATGTACATGTGTTCATGGGTGTTGAGTCATGTTGGGGGTCGTTTGAGGTAGGCATGGTGGCAGTTCTTTGGTTGACTTGCCCATATGGTCATGGGGACATGTGTTTCACAAGTAGGGAAGGGACCCTCGCAAGGGTGGAGGTAGCAAGGGATGGGTGACTGATGCAATTTCTTGTGCTGGAGCATTACATGCTGGGTGCCGGTGTGTAAGTGTTGGTTGAGTATGTGTTGGATTGCGTGTATGATGGTGGTGGTTAGCGGAGACATTTGGAGATAAGAGGAATATTTCTTGATGATTTTGTGTGTCCCTTGTTGAGGACGGGTACGCATTTGTTTAGGTGTGTGCCCATATGTTTCACAGAGCAGGGAGGATTGGGGTATCTGTTGGTAGCTCATTCACCTCTGCCCATTCATTTCTCAAAGTTTCATGGGTTCCTTTGTGCAACCACAGCTGTTTATGTATCCCTTTGGCATTTGTTTGTCCATGTGGATGTTCTCATACTTCCTAAACAGGTATGGCTCATTTGCTTTGGGGATGTCAAGAAGGGATGTGGTCTCACTCTGAGTCACTGGGCTACACACCTCACATCTGGAAAATGTCACCTGAACATCAAGGGACCAAAGTGTAGTTGCAGTGACAGTATGGTTGGCTGTTGTGGAGCTGTGTGTGATCCAAGGGGAAACCATGGAAGAGGTGGCTATCCTGGATTCACCAACACAGCTTCCAAGTGATCATGTTGGAAGAGGATGTTTACCAGGTATACATCAAGGGAGACACAGGCCTGAGGAGCTGAGGTAGGCTAGTGCTTCACAGTGAACTGGGCCATGGTTGCTCAGGAGGTATAGAGGGTTAGTGGGGGTACTGAGATAAGGAGGAACTTGTGGGGGCTGCCTTAATGTAGGCTGCTGGGGCAAAGGCTAGTGGGGGTACTGGGATGAGGACTTGGTCGCAGGAGAGGAAGTAATGGTGATTGCTGGTAAGTTATTCAACAAGGCTATGTTCTGTTTGCCAATGGGGCGTGTTGTTGGCGTTCCGGGTGCTACTCATTCTTCTTTGCGCTGCACGTTTCTGCGTGCATTTCATTCCATGAATCAGCTCCCAGCGCTGTGCAGTTGGTCTGCACAATGTTCATGCTCGTGCTAAGTATTTTGTTTGGACTCAGCCTTTTTGTGGTAAATGAGGCCCATTCTCTCAGTACATGTTTGCACTACTGCAAAGGATTTTGAATGGGGCAAACACTGCCCTAGTGGAAAAATGCATTGAAAGTATATTTCTTGGACTAGTGCAATGTTTGCCCTAAAGCTAACTGCACTTTCACCTGTACAAAGGTTGTGTAATACCATAATTAGGCTATGCTGCCTATGCCCAGCGGGGCGTGGGGGCAGTGGCGGTGGGGCCCCTCAGCAGGGCTTGCAGGGGGGGGCCCACATTTTGTATTACGCCACTGAACATTTTACATATACAGCTGCTTCACAGTGTACATTGTGGCTGGGTGAATCGGGTGAATCATTTTATTGGTATTTATTCATATGTAATCAATGTAACTCTTCAATACTCTTGGATCTTGAAAGTCAGTAATAAATGTAACCCTTTTTAGTAGTGAATGCATGAGAGTGTGTGCCTGTGTCCGTGTTTCGATGAGAAAATAAACAGATATATCGTAGACAAAGATAGACTGAAATATTACAAAAGAGCCAGCTGGGTCCATGAGGTGTTGTATTGTTTTTCAAACGAGATTGGATAGCCTGTTGGACAGTCGCACTAGGAGCAACCTCTTTTTACTAGCTCAGTTGATGCCACCCAGGGACGTCATTTAGGAGTCACCAGGGGTTGCAGTTGCGACCCCTGAGGTCTCCCTTGCTACCCCTGCGGTCTCGCTTGATACCCCTAAAAAAAAAGGGAGAAAAAAAAACCACTTTTTCTTTTTTATAACAAATTGAAGCTCCTGGCCTGTGGCCAATGCCATGTGGCTATTTGAGCTATTTGTCTTTCTGGAATTCCATACAATAATTGCTAGACTCATTAAAGGTTAATTTCAGGACCTATTCTGGGGATGAGTCATTGATTTAGTCAGTTCTTAAACACCTCAAATTCACAATGCAGGCAAAATCCTCCAAAAAGCATTTAGAGTAGAATAAGAATCCATTTCGGACTATGCATTTTGCTTTTCGCAAGTTGCAGTTATAGCATGTTTTTTTTTTTCTGCCTATACATATGGTGATCCATTCTTGTATGAAATGTATATCACGTTACAGTAATATTGTAACCATATTTTTCATAGTGTACTTAGAAACAATGCTATGTGATGCCACTTCCTGTTTTGTCAAGGGGTAAACGGTCGTGTGCCATCGCTTCCCGTGATGTCACTTCGGGCTGAGGTCAAATGACATCACTGTTTCATGCCACCAAAGATTTAGCCTCTTTTCCCACTACAGTATCAGGGTACTCGGTGATCTTTCAGAGAGAACTGTTGGTGCTCAGGCCACGCAACAAATTCAAAGCCGAGGGTCAGGTCACAGAGGGAACATCTGTGGCCACCAGCGCATCCATACCCTTCCGGGTCTGTACAGATCCTTCCACAGCCCCGCTCCTGGACTGTCCAAAACATTGTGGCCCAGGGCTGTTCCCCTTAATGAGTGATGATGCTGGTGTGCCAGAATCCTCTCGATGTGTGACCCAGTTATGTATTTTACTATCGATTGAGACAAAGGGTAGAACACATTGGCATGTGGGATGGCCCCTTGCGAATGTGCTCTTTTGGGTCTTAGGCACCACTGTCATTGAGTTAGTGGCACACCACAAATGTCTGCTATGTGCTCATCACCGACCCCACAGTAATAGGTAATTAGTGCTTTCTTTTTAATGTTACAGCTGTAAGGAATTTAGACGTCCTGGACAATTTGTATGGTTGTAATGCACTTTTTTTTTTAAATTATTTGTTTTCATTTGAAGTGTTACGTAATAAATGTTTCACACTTTTAACTATAATAAAAAAATATATGTTCGAAGTTAATTGGTATGGTTGCATGCAGCCTTTTGCTTAATGTTATTCTAAGTCAGCGATTTCATTTTGATTGGATGTAAGGGTGTTGCCATGAAAGGAATACGTATGTGGAAAATATGCGGAAATAGAAATATGTGGAAAATCGTCATAGAACTCCCATCCACAGGCAGCTCCACTTCCACTCGGTTTGATGGCAATGTCCAGTAGTCAGAAAATGTGTCTAAGCTCAGAGGAGAGAACGTGGCCTTCACAAGCTCCACTAGAGTTGCCGAGGAAGCCTACAAATCCCCATAGGACCAATTCAAGACCCCAGAAAATGTTCGTAAGATTACTACCCCTGTGCCAGCCTACCCACCTCTCCCACATCCCCTGCAACAACACTCATGTGGTTGCACCTGATGCCGACTTGCTCTGCTTGCCCCACTGCCCACTCCTTTGCAAAACAAACTCGCTACTCCTGCACCAAGATCCTCTGGCCTGCTTCTTGCCAGAATAGCTGCCCTCATTCCACCCCCACGGCATCGAAAGCCCCAGTAGACCATAGGCAGACATTACAGCAACACCACATTTTCTGATGATGAGCTCCCTTTCCCAGTGGTTTGTACAGTGACAGGGAACGTCCACCTTTTTGGGTCCAAGGTAGCAAGACAGTGGACTGCAAGCTTACCCAGCTGTGCCAGAACATTGGCAGCAAGGTCCACTTGTCACCTGCGTAATGTGGAGGGCATCAAAAAGGGCCGCCAAGACCCCAAAAGGCATTCCAGCATGGATTTCAAAATCGCGGGGGGTTGGCTCCAGGTGAACATCGCTGAATCTGTGGCCATGAGAGAAACAAGACCTCACCATAGTTGATATTGGCAGCATGGGGTGAATTGGAGGCATGGTGCCAAAAGATGAAGTTGAGTAAATAACACAAAACTCAACATATGCATTTATGCATGAAAGAAAACATGCATGCTGTGCAAAAATCTCTGATTCAAAACAGCCTAATTTCGAATTATCAGAAATACAGCACAGATGCATAAAATATTGTGGAAAGAAACTTTTATGTCATTTTATTTTTGGGATGCCTGCACATGACCCCTTTTTCATGGGCCCGGAAAATGGCAAAGAATAAGGGAAACATCCCGAGACAAACTCTCCATTTATGTTGGATTCTTCGCATAGAGCTGGATGCATGGCGAAACATCTTCTCTTTGTGTTTCACCAAACCATCATAGAGAATGTGTTTGCATCTCAGGCCACATTCATTTGTTGATGCGGCTGAAGATTCAGGGATTACCTCAGATTCCGGCTGCTTTTATCTCTATGCAAGACCAAGTGCAAGCAATTTCCGAAGGCCAGCACATAAGCCTTTGGTTTCCCTCTCTGCCTGTTCATCTCACCTCCATGGTACGGGCTCCTGAAAGTCACCAAGAAAAATCATCATTGTTGGCTGTATCGGGTGAAATGACCCACAAAACCACATCAAGATGGCCACCGCGCTGCTTAGCACTTATCCCGGCACCTAACCTGAAGCCTCCCCATTGGCCACCATTCGTCTCTTTGTAGCATGCCTCGACAAGCCGGGAGGTGCAGCCGGGAGGTGCAGCCGGGAGGTGCAGCCGGTCATCACCGAAGACTAGCATATAAGGCTTTTGGATTCCGTCTCTGCCAGTTGATCTGACCGCCATGGTCCTGGCTCCTCAAGCTCACCCAGCACGATCATCATCATTGCTGGCTGCATCGGGTCAACAGACTCACAAAACCACATCTAGATGACCACTGCGCTGCCGAGCGCTTATGCATGCACCCAGCCTGCAGCTTCCCCATTGGCTACCATCCGGCTCTTTGCAGCCCTCCGTGATAAACCGGGTGGTGCAGCCAGTAATCACTGAAGCTCAGTACATAAGCGTGTTCCGCTAATATCGCCTCTACCAGAAATTCCCAGTCCTGACAGCCTTCTACTCATAGGTAAACCCACGTACTGGCCACCAACGTGCACATTGTCTATAGTATATAGCAGCATCTGGGGCTGCCATATAGCAAACCTCACAGGGGCAATGCACCCACCCATACCGTCCCCATTCCTCCCACTGCTCTGACCTCTACAAACAACCATCCGCATACCACCGGCAACTGTCAGCCACATGGCACAACAAAAAAGAGTGCTGTCCTAAACGGCACTATCCTCACTTGTGCCCTGAAGCTTCTGCTACCTCAGCCAACCTCCTTCTTGCCCCCAGTCTGACCCACGAAACCCTTTACTGCTTTGCTGCACACAACTGCTGGGTACGTGACATGTCCCACATCCAGTTTCTGGCCTGCATTAAATCAGCTCCCATAACTTACCCAGCAGTGCATATTGCCTCAGGTTTCCCCCTTCACATGATGCCACTCCAAGTTCACCTGCTTCGGCACACTTCACATCTTACACCCTGGAGCAAGGAACCTGGAGTTCTCCACTTAACTACACCATCAATCTCGCCTGCGCTACAAACCTGCCGCTACCTTAGACAACCTTCTTCCTACCACCTGCCCAACTCTTGCAAATAGCTACCTCCTTGCAACAAATAACTGCCGGCCTCCTGGCAAGTCCCACATCCAGCTCTTTGTTGACCACAGGGTCAGCATGCTCACCTCACCCAGTGACGCACAATGCATCCCTTCTCCCCCGCTCCCCTGACACCACCCGTAGCCTCCGTGCAATGGCACACTACACGATTAACAGCCTGCCGTGATCTACAACAGAACGCTCCCACCACCTGGCAACTTGCACGCAGTCACTGACCTCCCTTCCTAAATTCTTCTAACCTATAACTTTGATACGCAATGCCTATCTCAGACTCTACACTTCTGTCAACCTTCTCCCATCTTCTGCCACAGTTCCATCACATCCACCAGTGCAGTGGGCCTTGATTGACTCCAGATCCTTGGCGGCCCATGTCTCAGACATCGTGGACCACATTGTCCTCAACAACATCAACATCTTGGCCATCACAGAAAACTGTCTCTTTCTCTCTCCATTGCCATCCCTGTGGGCTACACCATACTTCATTGTGACATACATTTCAGAAAGGGTGGGGGGTTACCCTCTTTTACAGGGACATCCTCCCACTGCACTCCACTACATCCACCCAGCTCACCCACTGTGAACCTATCTCAACTAAACTCAACTGCTTGCCTAACACAACAATTGCCCTCCACCTCATCTAACGACCTCTGGGCCCGGGCATAACATTTGAGGATGATCTCGCTCAATTTATCTCAAGCAAACTTAAACCCACTACCCAACTCACTACCTTGGGAGACTTTAACCTACGTTTCAATGACTCCACTGACACAGAGGCCTTAGCTGTCATGAAGTCCACCACCACCCTGGGCTGCACCTAACGGATCCTCAACCCCACACCCTCACAAGGGCACACCTTAGATTGGCTTTTGGATCACAACTGTAACACCTCCATCATCTCTAATCTATCTTGCCCATGGTCACACCTCCACTTCATCACCTTCACCATCTGCGTGCCAAGTAAACATACCAAATTTAGCACCCCACAACACCTCAACATCGTCCGCAGCACTCACAACCTCGCCAGTGTTCGCCTCCGCCCTCTACTCAGCCATACCCTTCCCCTTCTCCACAGCACCACCTCCCTTGTGAACCACTGCAACTGTTTTAGGCAATTTAATTGACTCCTTGTCCCCTCTTGAAGCTTGCAAAGACAAAAACATCAGTAATACTTGGTTCACCCCTGATATCCACGCAACCCACGCAAAAAAGAGGGCAGTCGAGGCCAGCTGGAAGACAGACCCCACAATAGCAAATAAAGCTTGCTTATCAAATATATGTCTCCAGTACAGGCACACCATTCACTCCACTAAACCTACCACTTACAATGAAAGAAATGAAAGAATAGCAAAGCCACTTCCAGTTTCCCAGAACTGTTCACTATCCTCGTGACCTAGAAGCCCCTACTGTCCCCCATCCACATTGTGAAAGACAACCTCTGGTGCAGTAAAGTCAATTGCTTTCATTGGGGAAACCTCAAAACTGCAAACCTAAATCAGCACCAAACTAACTTGCTTTTCTGATAACCAGAGATACCCAACCTTCAGCTCGGCCCACCAGCCCACATCCCTCCTTTCAACTTCCAAACCATCACAGATCCTGACCTGTCCACCATAATCAAATTGCTTAAACCTTCTGAATGTAAAGGCAACAAATGCACAGCACTGCCATTATCAACACCTACTTTGCCTCCTGTTCTCTCCCCTCTGCCCCCATAGAATCCTGGATCTCACCCCTGCTCAGGAAACCCACCTTAGACCCAGTATCTCCCACCAACTACCAGCCCATCACCCTTGACCCCTTTCTCCTGAAAATTATCGAAAGTTACCTACCTTCAAATTCAAGACTTCCTTGAAACTCACCACCTCCTAAGCCCCCAACAATCCGGCTTCCGCCCTAAACATGGAACTGAAACAGCCTTCAAGGACCTGAAGAACCAACTTGATGATGCCAAGGATGCTGGCAACTTCTCCCTCCTCTTGCTCCTCGACCTATCTGCTGCTTTCGACCACGTCCTCTGTCCGTTTCTCCCCTGAAGTCGCCAAATGGATTGCATCCTTCCTAGCTAACAGAACCTCGAGAGTCTTCGCTGTTAACGCTGTCACCACTCCCACCCAAATCTCTTGTGGTGTACCACAAGGCTCCTGTGTCTCACCAGCCCTCTACAACATTTACACCAAACCCTTATTTAACCACCTCGACTATGTTGGTATCCCCCTGTCCGGTAATGATACACAGGACACCCTCAAAGTTAACACCATCTATGAAATGATGCAAACTTGGATGCCTCACGCAGCCTCTGCCTGAACGATGAGAAAACAGAACTACTTCTCATCGGATCTCCTGCCCGCCTGACCAAACTTGATAATGCCTTTAGTCATCTCAGCATAGACGGCCATAAAATCCCAGTTGCCCCTGTAAGAGGATTCAATTCAACACTACAGCTAAGTCAACGCCTAGTCTATAATACTGAATGAAAACCCTTATTGATATCACTTTATGTCCAGTTCATGCGTTCTGGATGACTACCCCTATATAACACCCCTCTCTTGGAATCCCCCTGACCCCACTGAGCCAAGAAGTAGTTCTGTTTTGCAAGTTTAAAAGGTTTATTTGATAAATTAAAATATATATATCACACTTTATAATAAATTAATAATTGAATAGCACACTTAATCTGATATGATGAAGATTAACAACGGAGAATCTGGCACTAACACACTTCTTATAATCACTAATGAGTTGACATGAAATGGATAAGATAGCACACAGGTGAATAGGAACAAAAGAAGAAGGTGGTACAGAATGCTTTATGTAAGCTCAGGTGGATGCAATATTCAATGAATGAAATGCAGTATAGAAATACTCAATATGATTTCAACAAAACAATGTAATCACTTTTCTCTGGCAATTCCCTCCCCCCCCCCTTGATGCAAGGCAAGGAAATGGAAGGAAACACACAGTTCTCAGAAATGCAATCAAATGTGATTCAGTTCAATCCCAGCAAGCTTAGACTACAGAAGTTTGAAAACACAGGCCCAAATTGCTTTGATATGTGTTGGCAATGAATTAAAAAATATGCTTAAATGCTCTTAATTCCCTTTTCAGAGGTTCAGGGTGAGTGGTATCTAGTTAATATTAGTCCAGGCTCACACTAGCAATGAGGCAGGGATAGTTAGCAGGTTAAACGAATTTCTGGCAAATGGAAGGCAAGCAGCAGCAGTTTTTACATGTGAAGAAATTTACAAATCGCGGCAAAATTCGCGGATGCGCCGAGCGCTACTACGGAGGAACCACAAGTACTATCTCTATCGTTTTGGGGTCCTGGGAAAGCCTAGGATCTCAGCTTCCAAATAAAAGTTACTGCAAGTCTCTAGCACAAACGGTTGCGGAGATATGAGCGATTGAATAGAGGTCGTTTTTCAGATTTGAAATTTTAAAGTTCCAAAAGACAAGTGCAGCTTGCGACTAGAAATGACAAGTGACAGCTTTACAAATGACAGGTGACAGTTAGGAGACAGTTCTACTTAGATTAAGCTAGATTGAATTATATTATTTTAACTAGGATATTGGTTCTGCACAGTTTTCTAGGTACTCACACTATACTCTTGAGTGAAATGGGCCTCGCCATGGATCTGGTCAGGGTTTTGGACTGGGCTCTGCACTTCACAGTGATCTGGGTCAGCTCTCTCTGCTGGTCTGGGTCTCTCTGGGTACAGCACTGCTTTCTCTCTGGTCTGGTCTCTTAGTTCTGGATAGATTGAAGTCTCTAGTTTGGCTTTCTGGAGGTTGATGGAGGTAAGTATGGATTTTTCCGGCAGAGCGTCCCGCTGCAGATGGATTTGGAAAGTCCCTATCTGTCCTGACTGTCTGCTTTTATGTGTTTAGAATATGGGTGTGTTCTAGCATCACTGACCCTACCTCTCTCTCAGCTTCTAATTGGTCAAACTTTCATTCGTCCCCTGATTGGCGAACTAAGTTGGGTCAGAGTGATGTCAGCCATTTATGATCTCTTGAAGAACCTCCCTTATCATCTGTGCACCCAAATCTATATATGATCAAAATACATACTTCAGAGTTACACAGTTGCTTGAAATTACATATACATGGTGTGGCTGAATTTAGCCATGTCTCTGTCCAAATCTGCTGTTTCTAGGAGCTTGCATTCAGAAATGGCACATATTTCACTTTTTAACTGATTTTTCAATTTCTGACATTGACCCAACTTTACATACATGTGTGCAGGGAGTATGGACATTAACTGAAGAAGTTTCAGATTTTTAACATGCATACAGTTAGAGTAATATCCATTTTTCCGCTAAAACCCCCCTGAACACGCCACCGGGTCGAAAAACCTCTTAAAATGTGGGCAGAAAAATCACAAGAATTATGGTGTCATTTATAAAATTTTCACATGTCCGTACTATGAGTTATTCATCTTTTTAAAGTTATGTTCTGGCTCCAAAGGGGTGTGGTTTACCCTCAGCAAAAGGTTGAATTTCTGGTTCTTCCAGTTCTGCCAAGCCAGCTTGCTCTCACAGGCAGTGCTCCTCCCAGCTCCTGCCAAGAGGAAGCTACATTTTACGACTGCGGTAATAAAAACCTTTGCCTGAGTGAAGAGGGCTTTGTTCACTCTCTTGCAGAGCACAGGTAATTCAATTATCAGATAGATGGCATATCCTTAGTGTGGGCAGCAAAAGGAAGGTTGGCCTGGGAACACAGTGGTGACTCAAATTTCACTCCTGATGGGGGTAGTTGCCAGGCAGAATCAAGTTCCTTAAGCCAGACTTTCAGCTACTGTCATGTTATTTGTTGCTTTTTAAATTAACTTGCAATTTTACACATGCAGCTAGAATGCTGATTCTAAGTGCAAAACTATGACATTTAAACAATTGCAACCTATGTGACACTCAAAAGTAGGTCACTCAGTCAATTTAAACATTTAGATTTTTTTTTTAGTGTCTTTCAATCCAGTGCAACTTAAACTGCTGAAATCCACAGCGCAGCCAGTCTTGTTATAAACCTTGTTTTATGATCTTCATTTCCCAGATTTTGTAGGCACACAAAACTCCATTCTGCCAAATGTCTGCTGGTGTTCAGTAAATATTTTGCACATATTGCAATGTTTGGAAATAGGCATTTTGACTTGCCTTCAGGGAAACAGAGTGGTTTTAAAACGCCGGCTTTTGGATAGTGGTGAGTACTGGTACTGCACCCATTTTTGGGATTTGAGAAATGAATTCCCCACAATTCTAGGTTGCATTTGGCAATCAGCATTGCCATTCCCAATGGTTTCAGACTACTGTGCGGGTAGTCCAATGGTGGTTTTAGGCAGTGTCCTTCTGTGCCCATAACATCGGCAAAAATGAGTGGCAGCCTATTCTTCCTGCATTTCCCTGTGCATTTTCTGGGAAGCTCTGGCCATTATGATGTTTTCCATGTCAGTACTGCACAGTTTTGAGGTAGGGCTAGGATGCATGGGTAAATACATCCCACAAGCCCCCCTCTTGCGATGGCCATTCTATTTCACGAATGGGACTCGCAAGACCTGGGATGTTTCCTCATCTTCTTCCAATAGATGGCACAGTTCATCATCTTCTTCTCCATCCGGTACTGATCGATCGGTTCTCCTCGCCAGTCCTGATGGGAGTATTGGGCGGTACCCCGGGCCCATTGGATCTTCGTTCCCGGTCTCCGGATCGTCCTTCTTGGTCATTCTTCATGGTTTCATCTCTCCTAGGATGATAAAGCAAAAGCGGCAATACCTACTCATAGACGTTTTTCCACCACTGTTGAGATGGTGGGACAGCATATGCATTTCATCATAACGAAACATTACATTCTTATTTTGAAAAAAAAACAGTATAACTAAGAGACAGTTTCATGCAAATCACAATATTTTAGAGACTAGATGTGGTATGTTTTATGATTGGAACTGAATTAGTCTGAGACAGTACCCGCTAGGATTCCAGAGGATTCCTCCAGTTGTTGCAGAGTGTGCCTGGGATGGCAACATTTCAACTGGTTTATGTGGACCCACTTGTCTTCCCCCTCTGCCGAACCGCCTTTGGGGATGCGGATCTTGTAGGCCACAGGGGAGATCTTATCGACGATCTCAAAGGGTCCTTTCCATGTAGGCAAAAATTTGCGCTGCTTGGCCTGGTTCCTTTGGAAGTTGTATAGATAGACCCGGTCCCCCACCTGATATTCCTTCCTGGAAGTTTTCAGGTCATAGTGGGTCTTCATGCTATCAGCTGATCTTTCTAGATTCCGCTGAGCATAAGCAAAAGCATGTTGGAGGTGTTTCCTTAAATTCTCTACATACTCATGAGTAGTGGAGGCATTTATCAGTGTCTGCTCTTGGGTCCTATAGAGCAAATGCTGAGGAAGCACCATCTTGCGCCCAGTCATCAACTCAAATGGTGACATTTTGGTTGCAGATGAAGGGGTAGATCTGATAGCCATTAGGACCAGAGGTAATCGGATATCCCAACTTGGCCCAGAATCTGCTACAAACTTCTTTAACATGCTCACAATGGTTCGGTTATATCTCTCTACTGCCCCAGAAGAAGCTGGTCTATAAGCAATATGCAGCTTTCTCTTGACCCCCAGTATCTCCCACATCTTTGTCATTACTTCACTGGTGAAGTGGCTACCTCTGTCTGACTCAATCCTTTGAGGTAGACCAAAACGGGAAAAGATGTGGTTAATCATCAAGGCAGCTGCAGTTTCCGCCTTGCAATTTGGGGCTGGGAGACATTCCACCCACTTGGTAAACAAGCATGTCACAGTCAACATGTACTTATTCCCCCTAGCCGAGCGAATCACAGGGCCTACAAAGTCGATTTGTAAATCTGACCATGGCAGTGTCATCCCCCTCTTTTGTAAAGGCGCCCGGTGTGTGAGGGATGTAGGCTGAAATTGTGCACACACAAGACAACCCTTCAAATATTGGTTGAGGTCCTGGCCCATGTGTGGCCAGTATGCAACCTCTCTTAAGATTTCCAATGTTGTGTGAAACCCCCTGTGACCGGCAGTGGCCGCATCATGGGCGTGACTTAACATCAGGCTTCGGAATGAGGTAGGAACCACCCACTGATCGTGGCCAGCTTTGGATTTCCTTACCAACAAACCGTCTTGGATCCGGAACATTTTTGGACATTTCATCAACACTCTTAGGTCCTCTTTCCCAATGTAATCGGTATCCGTCAGGGGAAAGTTCTCAGGATCCTCAAGGTGGTGGTAAAATTTACCAATTATTGGATCCCCCTTCTGAGCGGTGATCAAATCAGCATCAGGGGTCTCCTTACTCCATTGTGCAATTGAGAGGTCGTTGTGAGCATTTGTCTGGGACCTAGTGATGGCAGTGACCTGGATTTCCCCCAACAGGGACTCAATCTCAATTAGATCCCCTTGGATGGCTCCGGTTTTGGCCAGCTGATCGGCTAAGTCATTTCCAGTTTTGTCTGGTCCCTCTACTTTGGAATGACCCTTAATCTTCTTCCAATAGATGGTCATCCCATTCGATGTGACCAGATCATCAATGTTTTGGATCAACTTCCCATGTTTCAAGGGTTTGTTGTTAGCACATAACATGCCTCTGGTTTTCCAATTAACCAGGTGCTCCACGAACCCGTTCCGTACATAATCCGAATCTGTGATTATGACCAGTTTGTGGAGTTGATGCTGGACAGCAGTGAGGATGGCCTGATGCACAGCCATCAATTCTGCCACCTGACTACTTCGGGGACCAATTTTGTATCCGGCGGAGGGTTCTGGGGACTCATTCACCCATGCATTCCCTACGCCGGCCACTAGTTCTTTCTCCCCGTTGTTCTCAACATGGTAAGAGCATCCATCCACATAGACAGTGGGCATTCCCTCACACTTGTCTTCTTCAAATACTTTGTGTGGGGAATTAAGGTATGCCTCCATGTTGTCCTTTATTTCTAGACTTTCGTCCTCGAGACAGTTTTCTCTGGCACAATCATGCAAGTCAGCCAGACCTTGCGCGAGGGGACTCTTCTTGTTTTGGCCATATCTGACCTCCACAGGAAAGCCTTGCATTGACAGAATCCAGGAAGTAATTCGGGAATTACTCACATTTCCGGCCCGGATTCTGTCACTTTGGAGATATTGCAGAGGCTGGTGTGGAGTCTCCACTATAATGTGTTCCCCCTGGATAAACGGACGGTAATTCTTCAATGCCCACACCGTTGCCAGGAGTGCCTTCTCACAATCGTTGAATTTTTCCTCCACAGAGGATAAAGTTTTGCTCGCATAGGAGATTACTTTATTGACCTTGTCATGCTTTTGATATAATACTGCCGTCAAGCACGTATTAGAGAACCCTGTCTCCAGGAAGAACTCCTTGTTTCTGACCGGGTAAGCTAGGCAAGGCGCTTGTGAGAGGCTTCTTTTGAGTTGTTTTACTGCCTCGGCTTGTTCTGGACCCCATTCCCACTTGACCCCCCCCTTCAGGAGATGAATCAGGGGTCTGGTGATCTCTGCGTAGCCCTCAATGAACTTTCTGCTGTAATTAGTCAGTCCAAGGAGGCTCCTTAGTTCCCGCAGAGTTGTGGGGTCTTTCAGTTTCTGAAGTGCTTCCACTTTCTTTTCCTGGGGACAAAGACCCTGAGGAGTAATCTCATGCCCCAAGAAGTTAACACGGGTTTTACACCACTGTGCTTTCTGAAAGGAAAGTTTTGCTCCGGCAGCCCTCAACTGTGTCAGAACATAACGGATCTCCGCTATGTGTTCCTCCAAAGATGAACTTTTGATGAGGACATCATCTACATAAGCCAGGTTACCCCTTGCACCCAAGTCAGGCATGGCCTTGTGTAGAAAAATGTTGAATTCATTGCCGGAGTTGAGGTATCCGAAGGGAGTCCGGGTCCAGGTGTACTGCTGGCCCCCAAAGGTAAACGCCAGCTTGTATTGGTCCTCCCTACTGACAGGCACAGTCCAGTATCCATTGGTCAGGTCTATTGCTGTGAATACCTGTGACCCCTGGATCTGGGCCAGCCCTTGGTCAATGTAGGGCAGAGGCCATCGGGAAGTATGGACCCGTTTATTGAGCTCCCTGAGGTCGGCGCAGAGTCTCCACTGGCCGTTTGGCTTCAATATTCCCAGCACCGGATTATTGAAGGTGCTGTGGACTGGACGGATTATTCCCCGGGACTCAAGGTTCTTAATTATTTCAGTAAGGGACTCCATTGATGCGAGAGGCAAGCGATATTGCTTCACAAACACAGGAGTCATGCCAGGGTCCGTGGGGATTGTGGTTGTGTGGATGTCAGTGCGACCACAGTCATATGAGTCTACCGCAAAGAGATCTTGGAAATCCAAGAAAACTTGTTTCAACTTTTGCTTTTGTTCCAGAGTCACACAGGCATCAGCTAGGTTGACTCTCTCTTCCACCATCTGCCTGAAGCCTGGAAAGACTTCTGGTTTGGCTATTTCAGCGGCCTCCTCCAGCTGGGTGGAGAAGTCCCTGGTCAGAGTGCTGATTTGGACTGGAGGCTTCAGGTGGGAAAGGCAGCCCTCATGGACCTGGAAAATCACCTCATCCCTCCTGAAATCACAAGTCACATCTTCCTTACCATAGGGGCAGGAAGTGTACACCAGGAAGTTCCCCCCATGACGGGTAAAAATCCTGTCTGGTGTTGTATGGTCCTCACTGTCACTGTCAAAACAGTCCTTGGGGATTGGTCCTAACAGTTCATTTACAAGATCAATGGAGAAATGTCGGTCATCAACCGCCATTCCAATAATGGTGCCTGCGGCTAGAGTAATACTCTTTAAGTCGCTGTTATCCACCTCTATTGGAATGGTGTCATGTTCTAGGTTGACTAATGGTGTTGGGTTTACCCCCAACCCTTGCTGTTGGAGAGAAGCATTTAGATGTATGTAAGCATCAGGGTTTTTCAACTCTTGTCCTCTTTTAACTTTCACTTCCAGGGAGAATTGTCGGGTCCTTTCTGGGATGGTGACTTCCTCTTTAACCTGAATTTCAACTGCATAAGGTAGCAATTGAGCTGACCTAAATGCTTTTTCTGGATCATCAAAGCCCATGGGATTATCCGCTAATCGGGACCAAGCTTTGAAGTTTATTAGGTCCAAACTAATGGCAAAGCGATTGAGAATGTCACTGCCTAAGTAAAAGGCGGCAGGGACGTCTCGCACGACCCAACAATTGTGGACTATGCTCTTGTTGCCAATGGAGATTTTGAGCATACACCTGCTTGGCAGGAGATGTTTGGAATTAGGTGCTTCCAGGTCCATTTCCCATTTGTCTATCAGTTTGAAGGTGGGAATGGCTGGATCTTTTGGGAGTTGGCGGAACATGGCTTCGCTGATGAAGCTCTTACCGTTGTTCACACACACTCGAGCGAGAAAAGAGTCCTTCCCATCATTTAACTGAACAGGGATGAACAACTGCTCTCCAATTTGCTGAATATCAGCCAGGCTCTGAGCTGATTTCACCTCTTTCTGGACTATAGGAGTGGGAGTTTCAGATTGTGGATTGGTATAGAATTTCAGAGTGTTTCCTTCCAGCGTGGAATACCACTTTAGACTGGAAGGAAGGTTGATTTTCAGAAATAGAGAGGACCCCCCATCACCAGTCTGTTGTCCTACTGCTATTACTGTCACGTCTGGAATTTGGCTATTCTGGAAGTGAAATTCTACTTGGTCAGATTTTTGTTCAACCATGTGGCAGGTGCCGTTTAAACTAACATGGTTGACACTCTGTTTTAATTTTATTGGTCGGCTAGTCTGGGTCCAGAGGACCTTGTTTACACATTCTATTAGGGGTGACAACCTTCTCAGGAGGTCATTCCCTAGTAAACAAGGGGTTCCCTCTGGGGTCACAACTATGACCGGGTGTTTCAACTTGTGTCGCCCGATCTTAATGTCCAAGTCTGCAGTCCCCTCAACGGGAATTTCCTTCCCGTCAAAGTTCTGCAGTTGTCCAGGAAGAGAGGTGAGAGGAATTTGGTAATTCTCTCCCCTTCCTGCATTCAGTTCGTCAAAGGCCCTTCTGGACAGAAGGGTAGCTTGAGATCCAGTGTCCACCAGCGCTGAGATTGTACCCTGCCCCTGTACTTGTACCGGGGCATAATATCTTCCCTCCTTCTCCTCAAGGGGGCACAGATAATGCACATTTTTGGACAACTGGTGGGCTAACTTTCTGGTTTTGGACATTGCTAGCGAAGAGATTTGGGCAACATTCTGTGGAGAGTCTTGGGAATCTGAAAGAAAAATTTGGCAACTGGAGATCAGAGCCATTGTGGGTTCCCCTGGCTCCAGTTCTGGGCCGCCCCCCCCTTTTTGGAGGCAGTCCCCAGGATGGGTTCGAACCAGGGGATTTTCTTGATGTTGGTTCTGGGATGAGATGGTGGGCGGCGGTAGCTCAGTCTCCACATCTCCCCAGTCTGGATTTGCATCCCTAGGGACCCATTTTTCTTTGGGAGGAGTTCCCCCCTCTCTGAAGGAGAAGATCCTTTTCCCAGGATCCTCTGAGGATCCCTCTCCCTCAAATTGGAAGACCTGTACCTCCTCCTCAAACTGAGTCTGTTTGGGTCTTTTGTTTCTCCTACCCCCCCTCTGCTCCTTAGGAGGCAGACTTTCAGGGGCAAGAGATTTTGTTTCCGGTTCCTGGGTTTCCAGGGGCTGTTTACAAGTGAGGAAGGAAGCTTCCTCCAAGGCTTTACACCCCCCTTCCCTTTGTGCCTCCTCCCTGGGAACCGGTGAGTTATCGGGGTGCTGCCCCCGTCATTGTTCTGGAGCGCCAGGTCCAGAGTTGGGTGCGTTCTGCGCCGGCATGCTGATCTGAGGGTTCTGCTGAGCCCTCAGTATGTGACCCATATCCCGCGCCATGTTTTGAACCTGGCGCTCTAACTGGGAAACCCGCTCAGGCTGATACGGGGCCCTGTTTTCTCCCCTGGGCTGATCCCGGGAAGGGTAGCTGTCCCTCCTCTGGTAATACCCCGGGTTGGGAAGATTTGGGTACCCCTCCACCCTTGGCCTCCCCTCTCCCGGATTCAGTGGTCTGGGCTCAGGGAATTGGGGAAAGAAGGATGGATGGTTTTGGGGCTGAAAGTCGGGTGGATATCTGGGGAAAAAGTTCTGCCCAGGGTTTGGTAATTTTCTGCCCTCCTGTGGGAAGTTTGGAGGGAAGTTCCCTGGGTTAGGTGCTTGGCTGGATCCCCCCCCTTGGGCTGGAGGAGTCCACACATAACCCAGGATGGGTCAATTTCCCTTGTAACGGGGACTTACATAATCAGGAGAGCGAGGGACCCCATTTGTGGGGCTGCCTCCCTGGCTCCCTGTCTGTGACTGGCCCGAGGACCTTCTGGGCCTAGCATTATTAGGTGCAGGTAGGTTTTTAGGCCCCCCCATCTCCAAATCCAAAACGGGGGTGACCTTTACCTCTGCCACCTTGGCAGCAGCAGGGGTGCTGTTGGCTTTGGGGTTTTTCTGGGCATTACTTTTGCTATCTATCGGTTTCTGCACCTCATAGATCCGGGTAGCCTGTTCAATGACCCAATCTAAGGATCTTTTCTCGTGAAAATCCCTCACGAGCTGGGTCATGATGTATTTGGGCAAGGCGTGGAAAAACGTATTTATGAACTCTCTACTATCTGTGCGCACCCTTCTTGTGGTCTGTGCAAAAGCACGCTTTAACTCCTGCACAAATTCTTGTGGGGCCTGATCCTCCCCACATTGCAAATTGTAGGCTGCCTTGCGAGCCTCTTGAGGATTTCTGTGAACAGAAAAATGTTTCAGGATGGCCGCCTTATATGTGGACCATCTTAAATGATTTTGGTCCTCCAGCCCCGCAAAGAAACTGGAGTATTCCGGGGAGAATGTCCACTTTACATATTGAATACAGCTTTGGCTGTCCTTCAAATGGAAAGTCTCCATCATTTGTTCAAACAACTCTAAGTGCTCCCAAACAGAATACTTAGCGTTCTTATGGTAAGGCGTGATGACGCTCCTGATTGCCTTAATCTGCTTTACGGGGTCCTTAAGCAAGGCCCTTTTTGCCTTATTGGCCTTTTTGGTTCGGGTAACCCTTGTCCATTCATCCTCGGACTCAGAGGCACTGCTCCCAGAGGTTCCCGTCTGATCTTCCAGGTTTTCCCGGATTCTGCGAGCCTGGGAATGGCTGGCAGAATGTGGGGACCTGGTCTCCTGTGTCCTGCGCAGTTCAGAGGAGTCTTCAGATTCCTCCTTGCTGCCAGGATTTGATGGGTACCCCCTCCACTGACCTAACTGGGCAGAGGTTTTCAGGATGCCCTTAATGGGCCTACTCTCCTGGGGTTCCCCACTGAACTGTACTGTACTTGGGTGCCCATACCCGGATGCCCACCCCTCCATTCCTGAGTGGTACTGGCCTATGAGCCCCATACTCTTAGCTGGATAGTAATCTGCCATCCCTGCAGCCCTGTGCTCATGTGCGCCAGGGGACATGGGGGTGGTAGAGTCCAGGGACTGGGGGAGATGAAGGCCCCTGGTGTTAGGGCTCCTGCGGTTATGGTCAGGAGTCTCTCTTTCCCAGCGGACCTCATCTCTATCCGCCCCTGCTCCCTGTTGCAATGCAAGAGCCTGCATTTGTGCTTTCAGTTCCTCTGTTAAGGCCTTACTCGACTCTATCAGTTTCTCCTGCATCGCTACCTGTTGTTGGAGCCTATCATTGTGTTGACAGAGGGCCTCGTTTTCCCTCTGTGCTTCCTGGTTGGTCCTGGAGAACTGGGCCAGTCTTTGCTGCAGGAGGTTTACCTCCTGAGCGGTGTCCCTATTGGCCTGCTCCTTTCTTGCTAGAGCATCTTCCACCCTTCTGGTGTGCTCTACCAAGTTCTGGTTTTCTTTTTGGAGATCACCCAGCCCCTGGAGGGCCAGGTGATTTTCTTCAATTTCCTTTTTTAAGTGGCAGACTTCCTGGCCTATGGCGTCTCTTTCCTGACTAAGAGCCTGCATTTGTGCCGCCAGGTCGTCCCTTTGCCGTTGAAGGGCACCAGCTTTTTGGCGCTCCTCATCAAACTCTGCCTGGGTATCCAGGTCTTTCAGAATCAGTTTATTGCTCTCCTCTTTCTCTCTGTCTAGTTGGATTTGCAGGGTGGCTACCTGCTCTGTGCATGCCCTGTTGAAATTGATCTGTTGCTCCAGCTTTTTCTGGTTCTGCAGTAAGGAGTCCAAACTGTCTTGGTGCTCCTTCTGCAGGGCCAGAAATCGGGTATCCTGGTCTGTCTTTTCCTGTTGTAGGATGCCCATATCCTCTTTTATTTTAATGATATATTGCCTACTATTATTTTCTGCCTCCTGGCTCCTCTGCAGCCTCTGCTCAGAAGAGTCCAGATCAGATTGGGCCTTCTGTAATGCCATCTGTTGCCTATTTGCCAGATTTTGGCTTTCAGCACATCTATCCTGCATGTCTCCCATATATAGGTACAGGTATGCTGCTATCCTGGCAATCTTATTGTGTTCCTCTTTGGCTTTAGGAGCCATATATAGTTCACTCAGGGCCACATGTAAGGGACCCTGATCTCTATATATATCTGACCCTGTTTCAGTGACCTGTTGTGTGATGGCCTGCAACCGCACATCCTGGCCCTGTTCGGTCCATTCACCTCTCACAAATAGCTTATGCAAGAGGTGCTCTCTGGCTATTTTCATGTCTACTAAGGTCGTCATTCTAGAGATTGGTCTCTGTCCTGACTTACAGAAGTTTGTATTTTATTTTTGCAGAACAGAACTTTTCTTGGAGTGTCCCTTTTGAGGAATGCTTCACAGCGTAATGCAGCGTGGTGATCCGACCGGATGTATGTATCCCGTCAGTTCGCACACTGTATTAAGCTGCACAAATGGTAAATCTAACCCAACGTCTCGGCTCGAGCCCCCAATTTGTAAGAGGATTCAATTCAACACTACAGCTAAGTCAACGCCTAGTCTATAATACTGAATGAAAACCCTTATTGATATCACTTTATGTCCAGTTCATGCGTTCTGGATGACTACCCCTATATAACACCCCTCTCTTGGAATCCCCCTGACCCCACTGAGCCA
Source organism: Ambystoma mexicanum (assembly GCF_040938575.1). Taxonomy (NCBI): domain Eukaryota; kingdom Metazoa; phylum Chordata; class Amphibia; order Caudata; family Ambystomatidae; genus Ambystoma; species Ambystoma mexicanum. The sequence goes on from NC_090922.1 coordinate 351,997,009, forward strand.
AGAAGTAGTTCTGTTTTGCAAGTTTAAAAGGTTTATTTGATAAATTAAAATATATATATATATATCACACTTTATAATAAATTAATAATTGAATAGCACACTTAATCTGATATGATGAAGATTAACAACGGAGAATCTGGCACTAACACACTTCTTATAATCACTAATGAGTTGACATGAAATGGATAAGATAGCACACAGGTGAATAGGAACAAAAGAAGAAGGTGGTACAGAATGCTTTATGTAAGCTCAGGTGGATGCAATATTCAATGAATGAAATGCAGTATAGAAATACTCAATATGATTTCAACAAAACAATGTAATCACTTTTCTCTGGCAATTCCCTCCCCCCCCTTGATGCAAGGCAAGGAAATGGAAGGAAACACACAGTTCTCAGAAATGCAATCAAATGTGATTCAGTTCAATCCCAGCAAGCTTAGACTACAGAAGTTTGAAAACACAGGCCCAAATTGCTTTGATATGTGTTGGCAATGAATTAAAAAATATGCTTAAATGCTCTTAATTCCCTTTTCAGAGGTTCAGGGTGAGTGGTATCTAGTTAATATTAGTCCAGGCTCACACTAGCAATGAGGCAGGGATAGTTAGCAGGTTAAACGAATTTCTGGCAAATGGAAGGCAAGCAGCAGCAGTTTTTACATGTGAAGAAATTTACAAATCGCGGCAAAATTCGCGGATGCGCCGAGCGCTACTACGGAGGAACCACAAGTACTATCTCTATCGTTTTGGGGTCCTGGGAAAGCCTAGGATCTCAGCTTCCAAATAAAAGTTACTGCAAGTCTCTAGCACAAACGGTTGCGGAGATATGAGCGATTGAATAGAGGTCGTTTTTCAGATTTGAAATTTTAAAGTTCCAAAAGACAAGTGCAGCTTGCGACTAGAAATGACAAGTGACAGCTTTACAAATGACAGGTGACAGTTAGGAGACAGTTCTACTTAGATTAAGCTAGATTGAATTATATTATTTTAACTAGGATATTGGTTCTGCACAGTTTTCTAGGTACTCACACTATACTCTTGAGTGAAATGGGCCTCGCCATGGATCTGGTCAGGGTTTTGGACTGGGCTCTGCACTTCACAGTGATCTGGGTCAGCTCTCTCTGCTGGTCTGGGTCTCTCTGGGTACAGCACTGCTTTCTCTCTGGTCTGGTCTCTTAGTTCTGGATAGATTGAAGTCTCTAGTTTGGCTTTCTGGAGGTTGATGGAGGTAAGTATGGATTTTTCCGGCAGAGCGTCCCGCTGCAGATGGATTTGGAAAGTCCCTATCTGTCCTGACTGTCTGCTTTTATGTGTTTAGAATATGGGTGTGTTCTAGCATCACTGACCCTACCTCTCTCTCAGCTTCTAATTGGTCAAACTTTCATTCGTCCCCTGATTGGCGAACTAAGTTGGGTCAGAGTGATGTCAGCCATTTATGATCTCTTGAAGAACCTCCCTTATCATCTGTGCACCCAAATCTATATATGATCAAAATACATACTTCAGAGTTACACAGTTGCTTGAAATTACATATACATGGTGTGGCTGAATTTAGCCATGTCTCTGTCCAAATCTGCTGTTTCTAGGAGCTTGCATTCAGAAATGGCACATATTTCACTTTTTAACTGATTTTTCAATTTCTGACATTGACCCAACTTTACATACATGTGTGCAGGGAGTATGGACATTAACTGAAGAAGTTTCAGATTTTTAACATGCATACAGTTAGAGTAATATCCATTTTTCCGCTAAAACCCCCCTGAACACGCCACCGGGTCGAAAAACCTCTTAAAATGTGGGCAGAAAAATCACAAGAATTATGGTGTCATTTATAAAATTTTCACATGTCCGTACTATGAGTTATTCATCTTTTTAAAGTTATGTTCTGGCTCCAAAGGGGTGTGGTTTACCCTCAGCAAAAGGTTGAATTTCTGGTTCTTCCAGTTCTGCCAAGCCAGCTTGCTCTCACAGGCAGTGCTCCTCCCAGCTCCTGCCAAGAGGAAGCTACATTTTACGACTGCGGTAATAAAAACCTTTGCCTGAGTGAAGAGGGCTTTGTTCACTCTCTTGCAGAGCACAGGTAATTCAATTATCAGATAGATGGCATATCCTTAGTGTGGGCAGCAAAAGGAAGGTTGGCCTGGGAACACAGTGGTGACTCAAATTTCACTCCTGATGGGGGTAGTTGCCAGGCAGAATCAAGTTCCTTAAGCCAGACTTTCAGCTACTGTCATGTTATTTGTTGCTTTTTAAATTAACTTGCAATTTTACACATGCAGCTAGAATGCTGATTCTAAGTGCAAAACTATGACATTTAAACAATTGCAACCTATGTGACACTCAAAAGTAGGTCACTCAGTCAATTTAAACATTTAGATTTTTTTTTTAGTGTCTTTCAATCCAGTGCAACTTAAACTGCTGAAATCCACAGCGCAGCCAGTCTTGTTATAAACCTTGTCTTATGATCTTCATTTCCCAGATTTTGTAGGCACACAAAACTCCATTCTGCCAAATGTCTGCTGGTGTTCAGTAAATATTTTGCACATATTGCAATGTTTGAAAATAGGCATTTTGACTTGCCTTCAGGGAAACAGAGTGGTTTTAAAACGCCGGCTTTTGGATAGTGGTGAGTACTGGTACTGCACCCATTTTTGGGATTTAAGAAATGAATTCCCCACAATTCTAGGTTGCATTTGGCAATCAGCATTGCCATTCCCAATGGTTTCAGACTACTGTGCGGGTAGTCCAATGGTGGTTTTAGGCAGTGTCCTTCTGTGCCCATAACATCGGCAAAAATGAGTGGCAGCCTATTCTTCCTGCATTTCCCTGTGCATTTTCTGGGAAGCTCTGGCCATTATGATGTTTTCCATGTCAGTACTGCACAGTTTTGAGGTAGGGCTAGGATGCATGGGTAAATACATCCCACACCCCACCTGTAAAAACCCTGGCCATCTACCTAGATGCATCTCTCAACATGTCATGCCAAGTAAGCCACATTGTCTCAATATCCGCTTATGCAACAAAGCTTATTAACGCAAACAAACCATTCCTTTCCTCTGAAGATTGCCTCACCATTGAACAGCCCCTCATCTGCTGCAAGCTGGACTACTGTAATTCACTACTGGCACCTCTGGGAAAAACTTAAATAAACTACCAGTGACACAAAATAATGCTCCCTGTGCTGCTCTGAACTTGGGCAAGCACAACCACATTTCCGAAGCCAGAAGAGAATCAAATTCAAAATTCGTTCCACCCCCACCGATGTCTGTCTAACAATGTGCCCTCATACCTTGCTCTGAGGCTCACCAGGCATGCTCCTGCCAGATCCCTACAATCTACTCACACCCACTGCCTCAGCATGCCAAGATCTAAGCACAAAAGAGCTGGCAGCTCCAGCTTCCCTGTTTGCGTCGCCACCCTCTGGAGCAACCTTTCCCTTCCCTTGCGGGTAGAGCCCTCATTCCACCAGTTCAGGAAAAAGCTGAAACCCCATCTGTTTAACTAACCTCACTGTTCCCATTCATCAACTGATTTCACTGTAATAGCTTGTTAACTAATCTCACTGTACTTACCTGTCTACCCACTTTACTATAAAAAGTGCATGGATGCCCATGGGTTTACTATAAATGCAAAAAATAAAATAAAATAGGGATCTGCTGTAATAACCCGTTCCATGCTTTATCATGGTAGTCTCCATTAATGACCTTCGTCATACACAGATGCAGAGATGAGTAATGTAGGCTGCCATAATGTAAAATGGCATCTGTCCTCACAGCAGATCCCTACTGACATACCAGAACACCCCCCACCTTCACATGCCCACTGTAACTCCACTACCAGCCCACTACAGACCATTGTCACTGTGGGCACAATGGTGATCTAGCAGTTAAAACCAGGAGAGTGTTTGCAAGTGGCAGGTATTGTGGATGATGTGGAGCAGTCTCACCCCTTGCTAGGGAGGCAGGTTTCCGCTGCACAAGTGAAACCGAAACCTGTCGCATATGAGGCCCTCCCAGACTTTGTCCCCCTTTCTAAACCTCTCGTATTTCAGAGCGTGGGGGGGGGGTGGCAACTTGGGTCTTTACACCCTTTTGATTTATAAACAGGGGCCTCTCCTCCTCCACTGCTGGTTCTGCTTCTAGGCTGGCTGTTGGGAGCAGCTGGGTTCCCTGGGCCATTAATAGAGGGTGAGTATGGATTTAATGTAATTAGACTAGTATATGAATAGCAATGACTGGGCTACGGAATGAGTTTCAAGTGTCTGGAAACCTACAATTAATAATATAATGCAATCAAGGAAAAGCTGTGGTAACGTTGAATTTAGTTCGGACACAACTCCGGCATTTTGATCTGTCTTTGTTGCTGTTGAAACCCTGTCTTTCTCTCCGACATTTTATTTTTATTTGGGCTATTTATGGAGCATGGGACCCAATGAAGCCCTGTACATTGGCACTGCTGACTGCCTACTAATGTTCTTGTTATGTTCCAGTTACCAAATGTCCCGGAACACCACCTTTCTTCCCTCAGCTCATACATAGCCTTGTTCTTGACTGAAATTGTGGTCATATTTCCATTTGATGATTTAAAAGTGTTTTCATCACATAAAGATAGTTTAATGGTTTTTTCGAAGTTTGTTACTCTCTAGAGGACATGACTCTTTCAGTGTGTTGGCAGAGATCCCATTGCTTGCCAGAATGTCATCAACTTTATGTATATCCCCATTCCATGGTAAGAATGGCTCTAAATTTTCTAGAGCATGACTTCCCAGGTGGTTTGTTTCCCTCACACTGGCAACCTAAAGGAGATCCACACTCTCTTTCATCCCCTTTGCCGTTGTATGAAGCTGTGCTTTCTTCCTCAGTTCGCATTAGCAAGAAGCAGTGTTTGTTTGTTTGTTTGTTTGTTTATTTCTTTCTAATGCGCTCCAAACCCGTAGGTAACAGGGCGCAGCAGTAAGAAGGTGCAAAGCTTACAATGTTACACATTTGTGCAAGTTACAGAATAGTACACAGAAACACAGAACAACAGAATAAGTTACAAATGATATTACAAGGCAATGTTACATTGTTCAACTACAACTGCAAGAATCCAGGTTATGTACAGTTGAGGTAGATGGGGCTGGTGGGCCAACGCAGCGTTGATAACAGGGTGACTAGGGGTCGTTAGAATTATAATGCATCACAAGAACATGAATGTCATTTGCAATGCTTAGAGCCATAGTTGTGAACTCTCATTCTCGACATTTTATGAAACCAGAAAGGAACTGCTTTTCAAGTCTAGGAAGGAAAGGCAGATTTTGGTTAGGGGTATGCAACATTTTGTTACTGGCAGGGGGAGTTTACAAAGTTACCCACTTTGCAGCTACGCAAAGTTGCAAAGTTAGATCTGTTTTCACCTACACTGGCTGCCAAGTTTTCTTGCCCACACCATTCAGTTAGCAAATGAAATGTCTTGGTATTCCTCTTTTGGCTAAAAAATCATTGCCCCATATAGGCAGGGGAAGTAGTGCAATACAGTAGAGTAGGGCTGAAGAATGAGACGCATAATCTCATTTGTAAAGTGTATTATTTTCTAAAATACTTTCAGCAGAACATTAAAACACATACACAACCTTTTACAGCGGTTATTACCGGCTAAGGTATGCATAGCAGAAAACAAAAGTTGCATAGCTACATTTGCAGAAGTGTATTTATTCACACATAGTGGGCATGGCACAGAGGGAAGTGAAAGTCCATGTAAGCAAACAACACATGCAACTTTGAGATCACCCAACCCACTGCTCTTCCTTGGTGACAGTCCTTCTGAGTTTGGCGTTTTTGGTTTGGGTGGTGGCCCTGCTAGGAACATAACATTTAGAGAGGTTCCTAATATGCTATGTGTCTTGTTACAGTGAACATATGCTGGAGTTCGGTGAGAGGGCATACCCTGTCTCAGTAACAGAGTAACAAAGGCATTGTGGGAGAAGTCGGTCATGAAGAATGAGGTGGGAAATGGCATCAAACTGCAGAGGCCTAGCCAGGATTGTCTACCAAGTGGGACCTGAAGCTAATTTAGTTGGGCCCACAGCAGTGACATTAACATCTGTAAATACCCACACAGCGGTGCTGAGTGGGCATTTACAGATTTTGGCTGGGCCTTGTCCGCTCAGGCCCTACCCTGTCTACGCTTCTGAAACGCACCTCGAAATGGGGCCATCATTGCTGGAATGGTTTGTTGCTCTAGGAGGTAGACCATTGTAAGTGTCTGGCTATGCAGTTATGCAACAGAAGCAGAAGGCTGCAGCGAGTGGGGGCAAGCTAATTGTGCAATCTGTGTTTCATTTCAATGTTAACTTACTTTTAAAAGCTAAACTCTAAAATCTAAGCTCTAGCTCTAACCTCTGAATTCTATAAACTAAACTTTAATTCTAAATTCTTAACTCTAAACTCTGAACACTAAAAACTTAACTCTGAACTCTAAACTCTCTAATGTCTGCACTCTAAACTGTAAACTAAATGTGAACTCTAAACTAAACGCAAACTCTAAACTCTTCCATATACTAAACTATATAATGCACTAAACTATAGTATATACTAAATCCTATACCCTTTTCCTTTTACCATATAATAAACTATACTATATACTAAACTGAACATTATGAATCCTATATATGTATTTTTCATTTTCTTAAATGGAAATCAGGAGCTGCATCTGGAAACGCACAGCTGCGTTGGAAAATCACTGTGCCAAAGGCGGTTTGCACAGGCGAAGGAAGGGTGCCTTTAGAAGAGACAGCAGCCTCCTGTGACCACTGGCCAGCTACCACTGCACCAAACCACCAGGGCTGCTTCCACTACAGCCTTCAAGGACTCTTGAACAAAATAAATGGGAAGTGCTCGGAAACCCAAAACCAGCCGGTCCCTATGCAGCATGCTGTAGGATGTATTAATTGGCGACATCTAATTTGGGGGATTTTCCCAGCCACCCCAAAACAGGCACGCATACATTTATTGTTCTTTGGCAAAGTTATTTTTATGAATCTGGGACACCAGTGTAATCATATCAAATCCCTGCAGCCTGGCTGTCCTTTTGGGACAAGAAACATAAAGAGTTGCACAGAAGGACTATTTATTAAAAATATAAATAATTAAATCAATCTTAATATCAACATATTGTACATTATGAAATCTAAATGTCAATGGTTACTACAATGAAGGATGATCAATACACTGGTCAAATGAAGGGTCAACGCTACATTAACTTGCATGTAGACTTTTAAAAGCACACACTTCACCATATATACATTTATTTTACCCCTAGCACACACTCACCATGCATTAAAAATTAAGGAGGTTTCAGGATAAAGGTTTCATTTTATAGAAACTCCAATTAAATCAGAACATCCCTGCCTTTCTATAGCTGTCTGTTTCTCATTCATTTCTCATAACACCTCCCTCGTCAATCAATATACATGTCAGCATCTCAAACTGCATTCTAGAGAATTTGAAGACAAGGTATTTGACATTCCTACATGCAAATTGCTTGGAAAAAGAAAAATGTATGTTCAGTATGTATGTTTGCTAGGTTCCCTCCAGTGGTTTTTCTATTGTTTTAATGTGTAGAAATGCACCATTGTCATTTTCCAATGGGCAGTTTAAAGTAGGAAATTGGATGGCAGTTAAAAACCCCTTCCCTTTTCCGTTGAGTCGTTAAGTGCCAGTAACATTACTCTGCTTATAATAACTTAAATTACATAACTTTTCTAGCTATGTGCGAAGTAAGATATTATGTCGCCCCCTCCCCCCATCTGTACCTGGCCAGTACACAGAGAGGGAGCCAGGGATATCACAATATACACACCATTTGGGTATATTTTTGTCAACTCCAAGGTTCCAGAAGCACCTACACTTCTGAAATGACTATTAATTTCCCGGATGTACAGTCAATTAATATAAACCCGGCCCTCTGCCATACTTTCACAAATAAGAGAGGCCAGGATTGAATCTATTCACCTTTAGAGTATACCTCCCCAAAGAATTATATTTTCCCTTGGCATTATACTTACACAGAAATGTATTTTACATGTCTCACAGATAGGTGGGCACCCTCTTAAGGACTTGTTAAATTCTCCCCGTTTAGTAGCAGGAGGGAATCATTCAGCAAGGGTGGTAGCTTCCCTCAACAGCCATGCTGCTGTTCTCCTGCCATTGGCCTGTCTGTTTTGTTTCCCACTCAGGAAGGCCTGGGGTTACATTCCATGTAAGACTCTTTCACAGTTGTCTGCTAGCAATCCAAAATGTGTCCAAAGGACAGCAAATTATTATTTTCTCCTTCCTGTTGGTGCCAATTCTTCTTTCTATTTCATTCTTCCAGTCAATCTCCTAGTCAGTGAAGGCGAGAGTCCCCAAATAGCATGAGCCACCCCGCAATGAGAGGCAATAATGGACTCTCCCAAAATGGAATAAGGCTAGGACCAAGTGTGGGTGAGCTTAATGGAAGTTTTATCTAAGTCAAATAGGGCATGCAAAGAACTCTGCAAACTCCGAGAGCGCTCTGCCTGACAATCGCAAAGACAGGCGTTTATATTTACAAAAAGTGTCATAAGAACCTACACACTATAGGGGGCACATGTTCATGGGGATTGGGTGGCGTTGACTAACTATACATGCAGCTGTGATGCGTTGCTTCGTGGTTGGTGGACAACGCCGGGTGCCAACGTGGGGTGGGCAGGTCAGCTGGGCTCATCCGGGAGATGCTGCCAGGTGTGGTCAGTGTCATTGATGGACATCTTTCTTGGCTTTCTGCCCTAATGGCCATGCACACCCCATTCATTCAATACTGCAATGTCAGTTGTCCTGTAAATTTCTACAAGAGGTTATTTTACAGGTTAATTCAACACAGGAGGAATGCACATTGGGTGGAATACTTTGACGATACATCAATACATGGTTACTGTTTTCCTGTTGACTAGGTCATGGGGCATGGGGTCGGGTCTCAGGGCATGGGGTGAGCTGTCCGAGTTTTAGGTCTCGTTAGAAGTAATGACAGATGCTTTTACACAATATTGGCGCAATATTAGGTGTCTTATTTTACAAGCGCCATTAATCTGGGGTGAACTGGTGGGTCGTGGGACTTATGAGGGGGCACCTCTGGCCTTTGGTTATGGCCAGGTTTTACTGCTGGGCTGTAAATAATTCAGGTGGCTGGCCGTGGCCATGTGAGCTGCGGGGGAACATGAATGCTTGAAGCGGCTCCAGCCGAATTGGGGGAGGTGAGGCGGTGTAGCTCGGGCCTTTGCTTTCTCTGGCAGGCTTCAATGGGAAGGGAGGGGAAGTGGCCTTGGATATGCCCACGATGATACTCTTCTCGTATGCAGCAAATTATATTGAAAACAAAGGGATTCGTATAATGTATAATGCTTATTGATTTTCTAAAGGGTTACACGTCTACATTCTTCGCACCTTTACATAGTCATTTCAAATATGTTAACTATACCAACGTTTCTATTAATCACTACAGGGTGAGTATTTGCAAAAATAGCAGCTCTTGCATTATATGGTAAACACGATACGTGAGGTAGCATTAGGGTTGGTGGAGCATGCAGGAACAACAGACCAATATGGTTGACAGAAGTAATATATGTTAAACTCATACATTCACATTTGATTGCAATCTATGTATCTCTTTAAGCAATTTACATGAGCTCACAATACTGTCACGCTTGTGTTCCTTTGCACTCTAGTAGCATCAGGTTAGTCATGGCATAAGGACTTTGTATCGCTCTCTTTACATTACCGCTAGAGAAGCACATAGTAGGAGGCCAGGGGCACTGGGTGTTTGCACATAACTGAGGAGGTTTGGGTATCGTGACCATTTTGTCATATAATAACACATTCTTCTATTCTTACAGTGTTTGTAGATTTTGACAAGGGGGTCGTGCAGAAGGAATATCATTGTGATGCAATATATATATATATATATATATATATATATATATATATACAGTTTCTTGGTATAGGATTGAGGCTTTTGTTTAATCAGGGACGATTTACAGTTATTTTCCAAGCCAGCCCCGCTACCCGGGTCACGCTGAGGATAATGATGCACTGCGGAAGATGAATGATACAGTGTTTGCTCTAACACCAGCTCATGTCCAACTGTTCGTGGGAACGGGCTTTCAGTGGATCTGCCAGGGAGCGGAGGCAACAGGGGTAGGTGAGGACTCTCTGAAGGTGGAGGCCGTGCTGCAGCGCACGAGGAATCATGTCTTAAGATGGCGTTCTGGTTTTCAAAATGGTTTCCAGGACCTAGCCTAATACAGTACGTTTGGTCAATGTGTCAGCCAGTGGTCCACCCACCACCTGGGCCCTGGTGGCAGGGGGTCCCCTGACGAGTCATGGACGTCACAAGGCGGGGACTGTAGGGGAGGGGGGGTCTCTTGGACCTTGGACCTGTCCCCCCATACATCAGTCCATCAGTGAGTGTCTTCCCTTGAATCTGTGGGTTTTATCTTCTATAGATTAGGAAGCCCTCCTTTTAGAAGTGTGTATCATTTCTCTAATCTAATTGGTTAGTTTCTGTGACTGGATAATGTTCCAAAAGCAACATCACACTAGCCCATCACCTTCATACTCATTTGGCATATTAATGAAGAGGGCAGTCTAATTAGAGTAGCTTCTAAAACGAGTTTCCATCCCATTTGATGTGATTTCTTCTTAGAGATCTCTACATTAAACAATCCTAATTTTCTAAAACATCATGTTCCTTAAACGTGATCATGTCAGTAATCAGTTTGTCAGATTGTTCTCACTCAGGTGTATCTAATGATGCTAGATTGATTTCGGCATGACATGTGATGTGCAAGTGACAGATTTTTGCTTTTTAAACTTTGGTACTTTCACACAAATATCCTATTCCCAACTCAGCTTAGCCGGCATGGACAGGTAGATGCTGGTGCGTTACTCTTTTAAATTGTATTGCTTTGGACTGTGTTTATTTTAAAATACATTTTCTGCTTGTGCTCCCCTTTCCCAAAAGACTCTTTATTCTGCTCTGCTTGCCACATAGCAGTCACATGGGTCTTTCGTCACGCATTTTCTGAGATTTTAGTCTTTTCTCAATTTTTCCTTGCTGGGCGGCACGTGACTCTCCCAGCTGCACTTATGTGCTGTAAAGGCAGACAGCGCAACAGCCACGCAAAAGGCGAGCCCAGCTGTGCTTGTCCATGCTTTGGACAGGTTGTGGTCACATTCACGCCACATTTCAGGAGAACTCCCTACTGTTTTTTCATGTGATGTGCTACTGCAGCTTGCTCCTAGGGACCCTGTCTGGCCTTCTGGTTTTTCTCTCTCTTAGCTCTACGGCTACTATAAGGACCATTTAGTCAATGTTTTCTGCCTGCTACTTAATGTTAGCATTATGGCAGCTCATTCTCTTGCATGTAATGACCTCCTTTCTGATTACACTCCTGATGTGGCCTGTATGGGCACACTGGCCCTGCGGTGGCCAAAGCCCTGCCTGTAGGCTATTATATCATCTGTAGGGACCGGCCTCTGAGCATCCGGGGGGCGGTGTTGCCATGGCATACAAACCATCCCTATCTGTCATCTCTATTCCTTTGGAACACTCTTTTACAAATGGAGGCTTTGTTGGTGCATATCTCAGTTAAGCCCTCTGTTTCCTTGTATGTCTTAACTGTCTATAGACCACGTCACAATGATTCATCTTTCTGGAATGCGATGCTTCACTTGAGCGTAAATATTTGAAATTAGTGATACTTGGCTATTTTAAACTAAGGATTAACAAGATTGATGCCCCTGCTACTGCCCACTTTCTATCTGTGTGTGCTGGATCTTGATCTTCACCAACTTGTTGAGGGCCCTATGCATTTGTATGGGGAATACTTTGGATTTGATCCTGTCAGCCCCATGGCTGTTGACTGTTTACCCAGCTCAGTTACTTGACTGGTCTGACCATCTCCTGATTCCCTTCTCAATGGAAGTGGACATGGAGACTTTCACTCAGTCCAAGCCTAAGATGTTGAAACTGAATTGGAGCTCAGTCTCTGTAGGCCAGGTGGCTGGAGAGATCATCAATGGCTGTTCGGAATTACAAGTAGTTGATCTATCCTCTCTTGTCTCTGTGTAAACAACGGGCTCATCAATTTGAGGCCTGTTCGATCAAAATGAAAAAATGTTGAGGCTTAAACGCAGACAGGCTGAGCGTAAGTGGAGGAGGTTTCCCCTCTCTGCTGATCGCTCGCTTCTCCATTCTGCCACTTTGGTATACCATACTGCTATTACCGCAGCATAAAAGAAACTATTTTCCGACATATTTGAAGTGGCTATCAATCAGCCCAAGGAATTACTTGAGGTCATCCGCTGTCTTTACTCCACCCCCAGTGACCGGGTCAGAGTTATTCCTTCTCAGCAATTGTGTAATTGACTCTTTACTTTTTGTGACACCAAGATCTTGGCTATTCCCAATTTAGTTGCTCTGGCTGATTTGAAGATTATCCAGATGATCTTTACTCCCTGTATATCTGCGTTTGCAAGTGCTTGGTTGCTCTTTCTGCCCTTCTCTTCAGAGGATGTAATACTGGCCACTAGTAGATTGAAATCTGCCTATCTGTCTGATCCTATACCTCTTTCCTTCTGTAAAGACGTTATGCCAATCATTGCATCCTGGGTGGGTCAGGCTGTGAATCACTCCTGCCAAACTGCCACTATTCCTTCAGATCTTAAGCATGCTCTAGTGATCCCTCTCTTAAAATAACGCTCACTGGATTCTTCTGTTATGGCTAACTTTTGTCCAAATTCCTTTCTCTCTTTTTTCATGAAACTGCTTGAGTCATTAATTTAATTTCTCCTCTTCTAAGTCAGTTTCTGTAAATCTCACATTTCTTGGATCCATTCTAGTCTTGCGTCCCCCTGCGGCATCAGTGCTGATAGCATGTTGGTCTCTGTTGTAGATGACCTAGCATGCCTCTCTGATCAGGGTGGAGTGAGGGTGCTGATATTATAAGATATATCAGCAGCCTACGACACCATCAACCACTCCGTCCTGCTTGATCGCCTTTCTGGGGTGGGGATTGCTAGGCAGGTGTTCTTTTGATCTGACCACTCACAATCTCTTTCATTTTCACCTTTTCATTCTTCCCCCCTGTCACTGCTATGTGGTGTTCCTCAAGGATCTGCTCTGTCCCCTATCCTCTTCAACATAAATATCCAGCCTCTGGTCATGCTCATCCAATCTCATGGCCTTCGGTGCTACACAAATGCTGATAATTCTCATGTAATTTTTTAGCTTCACATGTCTGATTCTGGTCATGCCTCTCAGCTGCAAGAGTGCCTGGGGGCTGTGGGTTGCTGGATGAGCAATAACTGGCTGAAACTGAATGGGGACAAAACAGAGGTCTCGGGTTCCCCTCTGCTACTTCTTTATAGCCATGCTCTTTTTGGCATGCTTCCTACTCCAGTGTCATCTGTGAAGGACCTAAGGGTTAGGCTATCATCTTCTCTGTCTTTTGAGGCACAAATTACTGCTGTGTGCCAGTCTGGGCACTTCAAGCTTAGAGTTCTACGTAAGGTACTACCTTTCCTTCCTGTGAAGTTACATGGAGTTCTACGTAAGGTACTACCTTTCCTTCCTGTGAAGTTACATGCTCCCGCAGTCGGCTCGCTTGTGCTTAGCAGAGTAGATTATTGTAGCTACCTTTATCTAGCACAACCTCTGTACCTTATGTGCCGTCTGCAACTACTGCAGAATGCTGCAGCCAGGCTGGTAACTCAGTCTCCTTTTTGCATGCATATTTCTCCCATGCTGAGACTACTACACTGGCTTCCTGTTGCACAGAGAGTCAAGTTCAAAGCTCTGTGAATAGTCCATCTAGCTTTCTATGGCAGAGGGCCAGAATATTGCCCCTATGTGCCTAACCGCCCGTTGCGTTTGCAAGATTTGCTTACTGTCAAGGTACCCCGGTTAAGTCTTGCCCACGTGAGTGGTCGGGCATTCTCTGTGGTTGCGGTTAGATTGTGGAACTCCATTAAATGGTCTCTGCGGCCCATTCAGGACAACTTATCCTTTTGCCGTCTTTTAATGACTTCTCTGTTTAAATGATGCTCCCTGTTATCTCCTGGTTTGCTTTTAGCACCCTGATGCCCTTGGGTGTACACTGAGCTATATAAATGTTTATAAGTTAAGAAGATAAGATAAGAAGGACGCTGGGATACATGAACCGTTAACGTGCAACTTTTCGATGCCAAAATATCGACATTTGACAAATTTGCATAATTAACAAATAGCTAAAATATTATTTTACATTCAGCTGATAGAGCTTTTCATCCTGAACAATTAAAGAAAAAGTATGTTGCTATGACATTCCAATCAAAAGATATTTAAGAAAATATAATCCTGTATGTAAATTTAAATAGACAATTATTTTCCTTTACATGTAAATGGGTCGAACAAAATATGAATGGAATTTCCGATTTCCTGACCTTGCAGCAGACCATTTTGTGTCAGTCCCTTTGAGGCGCAGAGCTGGGCCATTTATGATCTCTGAAAAGCCTGGTTGTCATGGGATCCTTTGTCACAAGAATCTTTGGAGTACAGTTTTTCAGCCAAGTGTTGGCACAGTCCCGGCCTCTCAGGTAATTATACCAACACCGCCAGACTTCATGTGTGAATGTCTTCTTCTGGAAGGACCTGGCTGATGAGAATGTCTGATTACTTGTAGGGAAGACCATAGCAGGCCATCCATTTTCAGAATAACCCTGTATTTTAGGGACTACTTTGGTGGGCCCTTTGACAAATGGAGTCTATTAATGACTAGCATTTGCTTTAGCTGCAAGGTCTGGTTTCTGAGAACATGGAGAGCATTTGGTCCTTTGGTGATTCAGGAGTGTTATAAAGTTGATAGCCCAGCTTGAAATGCCTGAGTTTCTCCTCTCTTGGAAAGTCCACGTCACAGCCCTGCAGCTGTTGAGGGAGACATTCATTTTTGCTTTCTAGACCAAAGTTACTGTTTCATTTACAAATGCAGCCTTTAAAGTAATGTTCTTTTCCACATTTCCACACTGTAATTGGCACTTTGAACATGCGCAAACATTAAAACATATTTGCAATCAAATTCCTAACAAGGTTTTATTCGTTAAGTCTCTGTAAGTTTTTATTTTGTAATGCTGATTCTCAACCTTGTGAGGAAGACAGCACAAATAATGTAGGATTTTATTATATGTTTACTCTTCTATATCATGCTGTGATTTTACATGCCAGGTTTACTGTTTTACATTGAATAAAAGGTTGTTTGATGCTTTCTGGTAACTGCAAAGATTTATTTGGGGCCTTGTCAGTTACTTTGGACATATACTCTTGTTGACGATGGGCTACTTACTTCACAATACTTCCTTGCATATGTCGTTTTCAAATGCTTTGCATAGGATGTAGTTCACAAGTTTTTAACCCGGGCATTTTTATCTGAATTTTTGTATAGAATTTGCTACACTGTGATTTGGTGTTTTGAGTGGAGGTAGACAGGACCTTCTGTAGGGGTGGACTTTTATCATTTTCATTTCCCTTGTTCCACTTTTTCACTTTTTAATGTATTTTGTATGTTTCTTTAGTTGTAACTAGAGAGTGGAATACTCGTTTTGCCTTTTAATTTACATTGTGTGTTGCTGCAAAGTAGTAGCTTTAGCTTTTTTTTAAATAAAAAATGTGTTTACATCCCTTGCAATATTTTCCACGTGTTGTTCAGCTCTCTGGAGCCACTAGACAAGTGGCAGACTCTCTAGGTGATTGGTGGCAAGATGTATAGATGAAACAGGGCTACTGGGCTTGATAGCTAGGCCACACGAGCTACTGTTATAGAGATGCATGTTGGGCTCTTCTCGTTTAGTGCTTAACATTCCCCATTTTTGAGGTGAGTTACATTACATTTCCATTTCTGAATAACATCACTAAGTACAATACATGAAACACTTGTCTAGGCATAAAGTGCAATGTCCATTAAAAAATACATTTTTATAAAAACGTCCAATGCTCCAAATATAGAACATAACTGTTCATGGTGAAAGAACAATACATGAGCATTTAAATATTCATGTTGAAAGAAGCTGTACACTCAACCTCAGGTAGTTCGTCTTCTTTTACTATTGTGTGGTGTGATGTCCGTAGTCAGTGTAGTTTTGTGTTTCCATTGAAACCCAGGTCCTTGGACTCTATTGGAGTTTGTGACGTTGTAGCCATTTTATTATCATATGCTAATTCTGAATCTGTCTGACTCAGTAGATATGGTTACATGTTTAAAAGATGTTAATGTTAAGGTGAGTCTGTTGAAACATGAAATGAGCACCATGCCCATCGATCATTATGTACTAAGTAATTCGACCATACACACTTTCTTTTCATCACAGACATGTATAAAGACCTCTGGCATTCCTCATGTTCATAAAGGACAATTTGATTTTTTTCAAAGCATTCTGGAACCCTCACTGATGCTATTCCTCCCCTTCTCCTTTATTTTATCATAGGGGTACAACAGGAGTGTAGCAGATTGCCCCTTTTGGATTGATAGCCTTCTATTCTATCAGAAAATAATTAATATGGTTATTCTAGGCTTTGATAATGTGCTTTGCTTGGTAAGTGAAGTGTGTCATTCTTATTATGACTAAAATGTACACTGGAAGTGATCATCAGAAATCAATAATGTACCGTTTTAAAATGGAAAACGCTGACAATAGTAGTACACATTAATTATGTTCTTTTTTGTTATTAAAGGGTGCAATGAAAATACAGCACCCCCTAGAGGTATCTGTGTTGTGTTTCCCTCTGGCCACGTCCCAGTCAGAAACAAATGGGAAAGCAAATGTGCACTTGGCAACCTGACTCTCCTCTCACCCACACCGCAACAGAGAGAGAGAGAGAGAGAGAGAGAGAGAGCGAGAGAGAGAGAGAGAGGGAGCGGGAGAGCGAGAAATACTGAGGAAGAAAGAGTCCAGAGAAAGAGAGGGAGAGAGGTTGCCAGATCCAGGTATAGCTAGCATTGTAAATGTGTTTTTAAATGTATTTCGTATACCTGGGAATCTGATTGAGATGCTAGAGCAAAGCGGCATGAAAGCCTAAATGTTAAAATGACTGTGCTAAAATGTATGCACTACTTAAGAATTTACATGAATTGGCACACTTTCAGAATTTCTTTTTTTCTTTCTCACTTTTGATGCATTAGTCATTGCATAATCGTTTGCCATATTCCTCTGCCATCATCCCCTGTAACACATTTTACTGCACCTACTTCAGTTCACAGATGTACTCAGTCATTGTTTTAAATACAATAGTGAGAAAAAAATGTATATTGATCAGAAATAATCATAATCAAGATGTATAAAGAAATTGTAGCAATTCATGAAAATTACAAATGTGACAAAAAGATCAGAAATATTAATCAAGACAAAAAATTGTTGTAATCCATGAAGAATGCAATAACAAATACAATTAATAATAATAGGAGATATTCATAATTGAGATTAATATAAACATTTGAAACAGTCTAACAAGTGGAAAATAAAATGTTAGTGAAACAAAAAACAATAGTCTGAATTATAAAAATAAAAAAATGAAACACAATATCAACTTGTTTTAATTAGGCATACACACGTATTGACAAATTAGAAAAATAAATTGCAAAGTCTAACACTTCATACATATCTATAGCTGCACACATTGTTAGAAACGTGCTGCATTTATACTTGCATATTAAAAGATATAACTATGTATAAGAAATATATCATACGTTTCATTGTTATATACATTCTAATGATTTTAAAATAATGATGTGCTTTAATTTTGAGACATCTTGTGCTCCCCATTTTGCCCAAATGGAAATCCAAGGGCCTGGCTATGGGTAGCCTGCCAGCAAAATGAATAAAGACATTGGCTGGCAGTTCCAGCAGCTCTCAATGCCCGCCCCACCCACTAATCTAAGCCAGGTTTGCCATTGCCCTTCTCCTGCTGCCTCCTCTGTTGTGCTGTACAGTGAGCACCCAATCATTCATAGCAAAGACAAGATAAAATTAAAGCCACACTTGTGTGGCTTTAGCCACTCCCAAGCCAACATACATCTCACCAAAACATTTAATAAAGTTAAACATGTCACCAATAATTAATTAATTAGTTCTTCCAAAACTGATTATTATCTGTGCATTGATATGAAAAAATGGGTGATCAAACAGAAGACAGAAGGACGCATCAACATTGTTCTAGTTTTGAGGATGTGGTTAATTTCATGCCCAAGGCAGCCACTGAAAAGAACAGGAAGTGGAAGAGGTAGACGGTCTAGCCCAGAGTTGTCCAACTCCAGGCTTCGAAGGCCGGAATCCTGATGGGTTTTTAGGATATCCCTCATTAATATTCATGAGGAAAAATGTGCATACATTTAGAATCATTGTATGCAAATTTATCTCATGAATATTAATACAGGGTATCCTGAAAATCTGACATGGATCCGGCCCTTGAGGCCTGGATCTGGACAACCCTGGTCTAGCCTGATTGCTGTCCGCAGTGCATGCCATGCTCGTCGCTATCATCATTTTGACTTAGAAGCAATTATTTTGGAAGAAATAATTTCAGCAAAATGTTTTTTGCAATATTTATCCAGACCCACATCCCTGGTTCAGTGGTTAATACATTAGCAGAACGTGTGATTAATTTAAAATTGTGTGCAGAGGGTAAAATGCACCACCTGCAGAGCACCGTTTGTTGCAAATCAACACCTGCACTCGTCTGAAAATCTATTAAAAAATCTATTAAAGAAAGACAACCTACAGGTTGTTGGATACTAAAAGAATGCACGCAATTTTCGCGCATATGAGTACCCTTTGTTGCACATGCAAATGTATATGCCGGCAAAATCTGATTTGTGGGAATGCAATGGTGCAGCCAGAAAACCTTGCAGCTTCATGAAGTTTTGTAAAGTTTTGTAGTAAACGTCATGGAGTGTGAAAAGCTGAAGACCGGCAACATCATACATTCCTTGTTTTGTTTGCAATTCATGCTGCTTTTTTTGTAAAATGATACCCAAAATGATGTCACACAGCTATGGTTGCACAAATGTGCACTGCAAACTAAAATGGATCCCTATCGATGTGATGTTGACATTCTCAGAAACCATGCTTCACTCCATTATTTGCTAATTTGGCATAATGGAGTGTTCCCAGCCAGACCAAAGCAATAGATCCTAGTTGTTGATAGGGAGAACGTGATCATCAGCCAAGCGTATTGAGGTCTAATCTCTTGACCCATACGGCCATAATGGTGCGGGGGGAGGAGTGTGGGGGGAGGGCAGCAGGCCTGGAAGGCATTGGTGACTTGTGGGTCTCAGGGTCTCATTAACAGCTGTGTGTGCTTGTGGGTGGGCACGCTCACGTGAGTGCGTACGTGTGTGTGTGTGGATTGCCTAGCACTTACTGGCGCAATGCAGTGTTACTGGAAATGGGGTGCTGAGTGCTGGGGCTGTGTTGCTCAGTAACAGTAGCAGTATGCGCAGGACTGCATCCCGCTCAGAGAAACCTGCAGAAACGTTCAAAGGAAAGTAATTCATTTCTGTTCCTTCTCACTCAAATCAGTGCAAAAATGTCCAAATAAAACCAAAAGCCACACTGACAATATGCTTGATGGCCTTTCTTAAATTGTAAATGTATCTCGTAAGCACGTCCCAGCCCTTCTTTCTTGGCCACCAATGCCAGCTGAGGTTTATTGGGGCAGTCAGTGAAAAGGGATGGGGACTGGGGAGGCAGAGGGAAGGTTACCTCCAGGTCAGTAATAATGGTTTGTCATTTTCGTGTTCCCTGTCCTTTACGTTTCCTAGCACTCATCCCCGCCCTTCCTTGAGTCTGATTGTGTATTTAGGTTCACCAGCTGGAGGGGCAGACACTCATAACCCTCCCGAGTTCTCTCCTGCATCAGTAGAACGTCCGCTGCGGCTGTTAGCAATGCTTCCCCTTCTTACGTCATGCTTCCCGTAAGCCTTGCAGCCATAAGTAGAACACTTTAAAGTACAGAAACAGTTCAGTTTAACTGACCAGAGTTGTGACTCGGCCCACAACAGCTAGCCTCCACTATGATGGTGTTTCACAGTCTAGAAAGGAAAGGAAACTTTTTCAAAGTAACGTGTTGTTCTCTGTAATTTTCTACAGTGTATACATGAGTGTCTCATACCACCGTGAGCAGTGCGACCTCACTGGGGCACATTATAAAACAGACTATACTTGATAAATTAGCTCAGAGAGTTAAGCACTCAACTCAGAGAGCTATGCACAATCTGTGATCACAGGTTCAAATCCCAGCAGAGGTGACACCGCATGTCTTCTTTCCGGCAGCAAATCATTTGAAAACCACTGAATTATCTAAACATAGCATCTATTATTACAGCACAAAGAAGCTGGAGGAATGTAGCATGAAGCACTATAGGAAATGCAATATTATTATAGAGAGAGGAAAAGAGGCCTGAGGACGCAATGGAATAACACAATACATACAAGAGGAATTGCGAGAGATGAAGAAGGGTTTTCGTGAATGTGTAATGTAATGGAAACACATGATCAGTTTCTGATTATGTTAAATGTTAAAGGTTAAAGGTATTTGTACCGTGCACCATCACCACCAGGCGCTCTAGCAGATCTGGTGTTCTGTTGGCAGCTTCAACTCGGTATACAACGGGTGCTGAGCTTTGGTGCGAGCATTGGATCGGTGCCAGTCAGCGTGTGTTGTTGGTGCGGCTTATGTGTTGTTGCAGTGTTGTGAAGTGCGTGCAGCTTGTTGTGCGAGAGATGGTTGTGTGAGTTGTTTGAGTGAAATAAGTATGCAGAGAGTTTGAGCTTACATTGGTTAGTGGGTTACCTGACATTTAACTCGCTAACATTCACAGTTCTGTCTAAGTGTAGCACTTGCTGTCCTTCATAATTCCATCTAAGTGTGGCCCTTGCTAACCTTCACAATCTTATCTAGAAGCGATGTGGGCTAATGTTCACAATTCTATCTAAGTGTGGGCATGCTAACATTCACAATCTTATCTAAAAGTGACGCATGGTAATGTTCACAATTCTAAGTGTGTCACATGCTAACATTCAAGTTTCACCTAAGTGTGGGCATGCTAACATTTACAATCCTATCTTGATACAACACAGACTAATGTTCACAATTCCAGCTAAGTGTGGGCATGCTAACATTTACAATCCTATCTTGATACAACACAGACTAATGTTCACAATTCCAGCTAAGTGTGGGCATGCTAACATTTACAATCCTATCTTGATACAACACAGACTAATGTTCACAATTCCAGCTACGTGTGGGCATGCTAACATTTACAATCCTATCTTGATACAACACAGACTAATGTTCACAATTCCAGCTACGTGTGGGCATGCTAACATTTACAATCCTATCTTGATACAACACAGACTAATGTTCACAATTCCAGCTAAGTGTGGGCATGCTAACATTTACAATCCTATCTTGATACAACACAGACTAATGTTCACAATTCCAGCTAAGTGTGGGCATGCTAACATTTACAATCCTATCTTGATACAACACAGACTAATGTTCACAATTCCAGCTAAGTGTGGGCATGCTAACATTCCCAATCTTATCTAGAAGTGACACATGCTAATGTTCACAATTCTAAGTGTGGCTCATGCTAACATTCAAGTTTCACTTAAGTGCGGGCATGCTAACATTCACAATCCTATCTAGAAGTGACGCATGGTAATGTTCACAATTCTAAGTGTGTCACATGCTAACATTCAAGTTTCACCTAAGTGCGGGCATGCTAACATTTACAATCCTATCTTGATACAACACAGACTAATGTTCACAATTCCAGCTAAGTGTGGGCATGCTAACATTTACAATCCTATCTTGATACAACACAGACTAATGTTCACAATTCTAGCTAAGTGTGGGCATGCTAACATTCCCAATCTTATCTAGAAGTGACACATGCTAATGTTCACAATTCTAAGTGTGGCTCATGCTAACATTCAAGTTTCACTTAAGTGCGGGCATGCTAACATTCACAATCCTATCTAGATGCGACGCAGGCTAATGTTCACAATACTAAGTGTGGCACATGCTAACATTCACAATCCTATCTCGATACGACGCAGGCTAATGTTCACAATTCTAGCTAAGTGTGGGCATGCTAACATTGAAGTATCATCTAAGTGCAGCGCTTGTTGACCTAGGCAAGTATGTTAGTATGTAATGCAAAGCAACATCTACAATCCAGTCATGAATAGGTTCAGTCTGGTGGTCACAAATCTTTCTAAGTATGCCTGGTGTGAGTCTACGGCAGTCTATGTTATGGGAAGGTGAGACAGAGTGGCAGGGGTTTTCTGAAGTAGAGTAATGGCTCTACTCCCCACCGATGCCACACTTACAGTTTTTGTTGGTGCTTGTTGACTGCTGGTAATCAAATCAAATCATATCAAATCTGGTAATCAAGAGAATCTTTTATCAGGACCCTCTTTCATGATTGAGGACTGGGTAGCTCAAACTCCATTTAACAAAGGGATGCCTGGAATACGCCTGTTGCAACTAGGAATGCTGCCGTCTGTGATTTCTGAGGGCACTCTGCACAATTGCCATGGGCACATTCGTGACCACAAACTCGATGTCCGCAGGATTGAAACATGTCTGATGTTGCTACTGTCAAACCATTACACTGTGGCATAGAAGGTGCAGTGGGAGGCAAAGGGGCTTTCCTGCAGGAGGAGACATGGGTTGAGTGGGCCCGGCATACGTTCCCTATATCTTTTATAACAGAACCAAGGATTATCCTTTCAACTAAACTTAAGTCAGTGGCAGGGGTTTGCGTATGCCGTCCCTTATCACCCAGTGCAGAACTTTGTAACTGTTATGAAGGAGAGGTATGCTGTGCTGCACCTCACTCTGCCACACTTTGTGGTCAGGCTCAACCAAAAAAGGCACAGTTTTGCTCGATCAGCCAAGACTACTAAACACGACCGTGTGGCAGTGCAGATTTCAGCATTCACAACAGAGGATATTATGTGCCCTCCAATGTGACAGTACATAAAACAGTGCAATTAAATGTATGAGCCTGGTGCATATACATTGTCCACCAAACAGTCAGGGACGTCATTTCACCAAAATGCCATGGGTAGTGGAAGTGGCACCACACGACCCTTGACCTCTGCTGACATCACAGCAAGTGATGTACTCTGACCCCACCCTGAAGTGACATAACAGGAAGCAATGGAACTCGAACTTTCACTCCTTGACAAAACAGAAAGTGGCATCACATAGCATTGTTTCTAAGTACACTATGAAAAATATGGTTATGGTATCATTGTAAAGTGATATACATTGCATGCAAGAATGGAGCACCATATGTATTGTTAATATCAGTGTGTATAGGCCCATATTACCAAATGACTGAATGCAAGCAGACGTCCAAGGACAAACGATAATGGTGTGTTATTACATAGCACTTTCACTTAAGTGCTTCATATAGAACAAATATACATACAATATCACCCAACCTGTGTTGGTACTCCTTTATCAACCTCAGCAGGAAGAAAGGCTGAGTTGACCTTGCCGGGAGTTGAAGCTGCAGATCACACATACATTGCAGTAGCGAGACCTCTACCCAGATAACCAGCCACTCCAGAAACAAAGAGCCACATGCTGCCGTCACCAGCACAGGAGCCGCAATAAAAAAAAGGGTTTTTTACATTTGTTTTAGGGGTAGCAAGGGAGACCACAAGGATAGCAAGGGAGTCTTCAGGGGTCACAGTTGCGACCCCTTGCGACCCCTAAATGACATCCCTGCAAACAATGCAAAGCTTTTCAGTGCATTATTTATGCAATTTATGCAATGTGGCCGAATGTTGGCTGAAAGTTGTAAATAACGTACGCACTAGGCCTGCAAGCTGAATTCAGCCCTGTACTCTATGAATCTGAAGCTGTAACACTATCTGGGACGGTATTGCAGACACCTGGGGCTGTATTACAGACACTTTGAACTGGTGCAATTGAAACTTTGCAGGATAACAGCACAGCAGCAAACATTTCCCTAATGCATTGAAAGAATACTGCTTTTGCACACTGGAAAAGCTTTGCCCTAGTGGTAATAATTTGCAAGATTGTGTGCCCTTTCTATGATGCAGACGGTATGCAAGACATAATTCTAATTCAATGACATGGGACAGGAATGGGGAAGTGGCCTAACAGGAATAACGTACCTTTAACAAATTCCTATTGAGCACCCTGAGAAGCCAGTAACACAGGACTGCTTTGTGAAGCTGTGAGTTGTAGCAAAGGAACCATACGTACCACACTTTCAGATTAGCCAGGACTTGCATACCCAAAGAAATGCTGGTGTTTTCCACTAACATGTTACTGAAATGCTTGGAAGCATGGAGTGATGCATGCATGCTGCAAGTCAGACAGAGGAACTCGGGGTAAGTTGCTCACCACTTACCCAGAGGTCATGTTTTTTGGTTTGATTTTATGTTCTGTTAATTGGTATTTGCATAAGATGCTTCTGATAGTGTATGACCTCATAGCCATGTAGTAAGGGTGCATTCCTGCATGGTCCTGGCAGACTGGAGTGTTAGCGCATGGTTGGAGTTCGCCTTTGGTGGGTGAATACTACTAGGTTTCAGGTGAGGGGGCACTCATGTGATTCAATTGTTGCAGTGTGAAGCCTCTTACAAGCATGTCCAGGTGCAGAGTTACTCAGGTAACCGTATACATATAGGCATATTTGTAGGTTATGTAGTGTGGAAGTGGAAGGCATGCCAAAATGGGGAAGTCCATGTGAGAGACCCCAGAGAGAGCCCCATTTTGGGCCAGGAAATTGACAGACCCGGGTGAGGTGTGTGTTGTGTATGCAGACGACTGGCTCCCCCCCCACCTCTGCCAATAGCAGGCAGTGTACACAAGAAAGTGGGAACAAAAAAGAAGGCACCAACGTCTTTTCAGAAATCAGGAAAAAGATTTATTACAGACAGGGAAGTAGGCTCACTGCCGGCAGAGTAAGTTAGGCACACTAGACATGGATGATTGTCTGCACTGGGCTGTAGGCACAAAGAGGGGCATTGATGGCAGGAATACTGGATAGGCACAAGAAGAAGAAGAAGAAAGGGGAAGAGAGAGAAATAGAGAGGGGACAAACAGAGGGGGAGAGAGAAAGGCACAGAGTGAAGGGCACTTAGATAAAGTGAGTGGCACAGAGAGAGTGAGGAGCACAGAGAGAGAGGAGCACAGAGAGAGCGTAAGAGAGAGGGGAGAGAGATAGAGAGAGAGAGACAGACAGTAAGAGAAATAGAGAGATACAGAGAGGGAGAGAGAGAGAGAGAGGGGGCAGAGGGGCAGAGGCAGGGGCAGATGAAAATAGGTTGGGTAGAAAGGGACACAAGGGGATGGAAAGGGAGTAGGCCAGACTGGGAGAAGAGTCTGTGTCAGAATCCGTGGTCTTGTCAAACAGGTAATTAATGAAATCGGCCTCCATTACTTTCAGGCAAGACAGGTCTTGGGCCAGGAAATCCTTAGCTAACAGTCGATCCCCTGCCATTTTGGGGTACTGTTCAATGGCAAGGGGTTCCACCCCATACCTTTATATGATTGCTCCGGTCCTCCTTGTCTCTACACAGGGGATGCACGGATCTGACATATGTGCCTCTAACTGCTGAAGGGCTTGCACCTGTTTAGAGGTTGGCACTAGGGGTGTCAGAGAAGCAGATGTACATGTCACATATGAAGCCCATCCCTCACCTCTGTCATATTGGAAGAATAGCAGGAAAGCACTGTGCATGACACCTGGTATCGTCCCAATACCGCACCGAAGATATGAAAGACGTTATGCGCTCAGACAACCGTACCGAATGTACCCTCAAACTGATGTGGTAGAAGGAAGTCTGCAGACACCACTGGACATAGAGGAACTATAAGTAAAGTGTGACAGGTGTTAACTGGCATCATGAAAAGAAGAGAAGAGGGTGCACTAAAACGATTTATGAATATTCAAAGAAAGATGATGTGACTGAAGTAACAAAGTGAACATACATACACAAAGAAACCTGCTAAACATAGGAAATATAACTTGGGTAAAGCAGCCATGTTGAGAAGATGGGCGTCGGTTTCGCATAATAGTAAGCTAAAAGCTCCAAGGAGAGAGATTATGACTGCAGAGCTGTCAGGCACAGAAATACAAATTCATGCAAGAACAAACAATATTTGTTTGGCTTAGGATCAAGGATGCCGCAGTAAGATGCAATTGCAAAGCACAAAAGGAGTCGAAAGAGGATAAGCCATGTACTTATGATACATTTCTTTTAGATTAAGCAAATGAGTAAACATTTGCGAGTGCCAAGCATTGGACAATCAAAAGATGCAGAAAGCATATGTAAGACAGAGCAACCAAGTCTCCACAGGCCAAGGAGAGTATTAGCACCCAGTATAATTGAATCAAATAGCACCAAATAGGAGGATAGGATGGACAAAATCATGGTCTCCTCACACGTTGTGCAAGACCAGAAAGCAAGGCCTGTTCATAATGTTCCAGATGAAGATAGCAAATTATATTCACTCCCTTTAAAGTTCTGAGGAGGAGAACAGTCAGTAAGGTCAACTACAAAGAAGAGGCCTTTGCTTAGGGCCTAACTGATGAGAGTTGGTAGGCTAATTAACCAAGTGGGCAGTTGTCTGACATTGTTCCCCACACCTGGGTTTCGTTTTGCTTACGTGCTGCTAACGAGCCGAATGTCCAAGGTTGGAAGAGGCTGCCAACCAATCAGTATGCCCTATATGATGGCAGACCAAACACTGTTGCAGAAGCCAATCCGCTGTTATTATTCTACTATTATCTGTATTACATGTAGTTAGAGGTAGTTCAAGGCGTGCCTTCTTGATAAGGGGCAGCCAATGATGTTGCTAACAACTAAATAAACTATAGGTATATCTGTTCTCTTAACCTATTCCTCTGCCCAATAGGTTTTTACTATTTGCCATGTAGGATGACATCATAGCTGACGTACATTGAGGTATAAAGCTTTTGTGTAACAGACATGTATTCGAGAGTGTGTAAGCTTCCGTTTGTTATGCTTGCCAAATTGCCCTACTTTATTGAACTGATAATAAAGTAGTATTTTGCCATATTCTTTGAGTCTGTCCGGTTATTTAGGGCTGAAATCAGTTGTTGTGGTAATCCCGACTAGCACTTGCTATGCTTCAGGTGCTACTGAACAGGGGTACTGCAGGTACTGGGGAAGCAGGGAACAGGTCATGAGACCTGGGAGCCATGGCCTGGGTTGCCAGCGCAGGGTCCCAGGGGTGGATGATAGTAGGGGGCTGAAAAATCTAGGATATTCTCTTGGTCAGAAGGAGTAATTGGGGGTAACACTGGGAACAGACGGGGCTCACACCTTTACATTGGAACACTTCTCATCTTCTTCTCTACATCATGCTGATCTAGCTTTTTCTCTAAGGTTACTTGTTGTTTCAGCCACTTCTTCTAGGGGACAGACAAGTAGGTTCTGGTGCTTGGTCTGTTTATGCTATACTGGCATCCATCTGATGATATCTGGGCTATGCACTGCAGCCATGAGGCACACAGAGGAATCAGGGTAAAGGCTCACTTCCTGGATTGCAGAATTTCCCATTGTGACAAGTAAAAAGAAAAGGGGATTCCATACACAAACTAAAATTTCTTGATATGTTTTCTCAGGAAGAAAGAGAATCACTACGGGGCATAGGTCAGCACCACTGAATCCCTGCTGTCCAAGTCTGTCACCTAGGGTTACTCCCACATCCTCACAATCACCCACAAGGACACCCAGATGCACACTCACAGGCGCTCAGCTAGGGAAGGAGTTGGCTAATACACTGTTTCTGGACAGCGGCGCAGTGATGGCAAGCTACAGGTCCACATCCAAAGGTATTGTCAGATACAATTCCAAGGTGTCCCTTGAAAACTACACAGATTCAGGTAGGCAGACAGATCAGGCACGCCACACAAAAGAGTGCCACTCAAAGATGATCTCTAGAGGCCCACTCTTGTGGTCCTGAAGAAATACACATCTCTCACAACAAGAATATGGACACAATCAAACTGGGTAAGTGGGTAAGTTTGGGCCATCTGCTAGCCTTGTTCACTCCTAGTGAATGTCTAGGAGAAGTGTTTGGTATTGACTAGGTGGCCCTAGCACTAGTAAACTGAATTAAATGACAGGTAGCATGCTCTAAAATGAGGCTCCAGGCAGACGATCCCTAAGGTGAGTAATGAGCCCCAGCTACCCTGGTTCGCCCTTCAGTATGGTCCTAGAAGGTTTGTTTGTTATGGGGTAGGTGACCCCCCTCTCCAGAGGAACTCTCGGAGTTAAAACCGAAGACCAGATAACATTTGCTGTGGCGATCTGGAGGCTATGGCTGGTTGGGTTGATTATCCGGAAAGGTGCACTCTACAATTTGCCAGCAGAGTTGTGTTGTGTTGTGTGGGTGTGCAAGTCCTCCTCTTACATTGGCAAAAGCACCTTGCCACTGTGGGAGTGGGACTTGGGTTGATGGGATGGGTACCCTCAGAGACTATGAGCTCTCCTCACAAGCTACAAGCTTGCAATGTCAGTGCGGTGACTCATACTACAGTTCTTTCCTTACTACTTGATCTGGCAGCCAGCCGCGCGCAGGTACAGCAAACAGCTCTCAGAGAAGGAATGCCTCTTCTCTGGGACTGGTTCATAGATTCTGAAAGAGGGGAAAAGTTAGCATCCACATGGATAGAAATTGCTGTTGCTGAAGGCTGAAAATTGACATAGGCGTGGAGTGCAGGCCGCAGAACAGGGGTGAGTTCAAACAAAGACGGTGCAGATGTTAAGGTGCTCTTCATGTGATCAGGGACCTAGAACTGGTTCTGTATCCGAGTCACAGCCACCAGAAAACTGTGAAAGTGGAAAGCAAGCAAACCTGGGGAAGGCCGTGTGGGAGACCCCAGGCAGAGCCACAGTTTTGGGCCAGGGATTTAACGGACCCTGGAGAGGTGTGTGTGGTGCATGTGGACTGGGTCCCTCCTGTGGCAATAACAGGCAGGCTACCAAAGAAAGTGGGAACATAAAAGAAAGCACCAACATCTTTTCAGAAGTAAGGAAACAGATTTATTGCAGACAGGGGAGTGGGCTCATTGCCAGCTGAGTAAGGTAGGCACACTAGACATGGATGATTTTTTTCACTGGCTGCGGGCACAAGGAGGGGCATTGATGGCAGGAATACTGGCTAGACACACCCAGAGGAAGAGAGAGGAAGAGAGAAGAAGAGAGAGGGAGAGAAAGGCAGGAAGTGGGAGAGAGGGAGAGCAAGGAGGTGGGAGGGGGAGGGATCAAGAGAGAGGGAGAGAGATGATTAGAGAGGGAGAAAGAGGAGGAGAGAGAGAGGCACATAATGAGTGGCATAGAGAGAGAGAGAGAGAGAGAGAGAGAGAGAGAGAGAGAGGGGGGGCAAATAAAGATTGAGGGGCACAGCTAGAAAGTGAGAGAGGGGGAGAGAGACAGAGAGAGAGAGAGAGACAGACAGACAGACAGACAGAGAAACAGAGAGATAAACAGAGACAGAGAGGCAGAGTGGCAGAGGCAGAGCAGAGCAGGTTGGAGAGGAAGGGGCACAAGGGGATGGAAAGGGAGCAGGCCAGACTGGGAGAAGTATACCTGCTAAGGGTCTCTGTAGTTCCCCTGCCCCCAACCATGTGTGCAGCACTGCAGCCCAAAAAAAGAGACCCAGCCCTGGTTCTCTGTCGCTTATAAGGGTGTTGCTCCACCCCTGATGAACCCTCCCATGAAGTGCAAGGAGGAAAGGGCAGTGATGACAGGGTGTAGGATGAAACATGCATGCACAGGTAACCCCTCCACAGCAGTTGCTTCGCCCCTTCAGATGGGGAAGAAGAGTTTCTCATGAAATGATGAACACAGCTGTCCAAGTGACCTAGGTTGAGGGGGGCAGGGACATGACATGCGGGCAACCATCTTGATAAAACAGCAAAGGAAAGTAATAGAAGGGCTCACCTCACTCACCCCTGTGGTGGCCACAGCTGTTCTCATGAATCCAAGGAGGAAAGGGTGGGTATCATATGGTGTAGCATAGGCAGGCCCCTTTGTGGGGGTATGAAACTCTTCCCAGGAGTGCTGCAGTAAATGCTCTGATGAACACAGCTGTCCAAGTGACAGAACGGGAGGAGGAGGTCACAGGGTGGAGACAGCTGGGTACAAATGCAGTGACTGGGAGGGGAAGAGATGATTCACTGGCTGTAAAACTGGCAGCTGATACCTGTGCCGCAACAATCCTCTGTGTCTGGGCCAATGCAGTCACATAAAGTGAAATACATATGTGGAAATGAAAAGTCATGGAAAACATTAAAATTCACCAAGTGACATGCAATACATTAAAATGCAACATGTGACTTATTTAAGAAACACAGCTATTGAATACAATAACATGCAACAGATAACATATATCAGAAACAACGTAGGCATCCATCTGCTGAGACTTCTATTTCCACATTTCCACAGTAGGATGTTCATGATGGAAAGTGCATGTGTGGAAGCCAGTCAATCACTGGCACATTATATTGGACATCATATTTTAAAATAAGTTGTGAAGGAGAGTATATTAGTTGATTTAAGACTTTTTTTCAATGAGTGACTACACCGACTGTGATCATAGACCACATCTCAAAATAGATTAGTCCATTCCTGGGACAATAGGGAGGAAAAGGGGATCCCCCCACCACAATGGTAAGTAATTATTTGGAGTGGTTATTAGTCACCATGCCAGTCCAATGTCACCTAACATTGACAGTGTATGTAGGGATACGCTGGGTGGATTGGGGGAAGAAATTGGCTGAGCACAAAAAAAGGTCTGACCCATATTTTGGAATCTTCATTTGTAACTTTTCTCAACAAACTCAATAGATCCTAGGGATACATTTTAGTCAAATTGCCTACAACTACCAGGTGCAATGTCATCAGTTTGGCTACTACTGGCCCACTAAACTATATACTACACCACACTTTCATGTCAGGCCAGTCTAGAGCCGTTGCCTTATTGCTTTCTCGACCAGACAAAGCAGGGATATGTGATGCAATCATGGCGATGCAGGTTATGCGTCTAACCCTAACATTACAGAATGTGAGTCACCAATACTAGGCATTGCGCATTCAAATGGTGCTACAATAGTTCCTGAATCCTTACAATGTGCAGAAAGGCGATTTTGACGATGATCCAAACAATAGAACAACTTGACCTCATTGCTGCCAACCAAGTTTACAAATGTAATTGCTGATTTTCATGAAGGTGCAACATTTATTTATATGTATACTGGCCTAAGTACCCGGCTTTGCCCAGAATGTCCATTCTAGATTTTTACATCTCTGATCGGTAAGTCACACTTTAGTTTCAGCAACAGTTTCATTGCTTTATTTGTTAGCAGCACAGATTCTCAGATCAGTAAGTCTCGCTTGAGTTTCTTCAGCAGTTTCATTCCTTTGTTGTTCAGCAGCACTAATTCTCTTAATAGCAAGTCGTGTTTCAGGATCTCCAGCAGTTTCATTGCTTTGTTTTTTAGCTGCACACATACTCTGATTAGTAAGTCTTGCTTCAGGTTCTTGCGCACTTTCATTGTTCTGTCTGAAGGGATGTTGAATTCTATGAGCTTCATGGTCTTGAGATCTTCCTTCTTCAGAATGTTGATCATGTTTCAGCTTTCGATATTTTGTTTTGATTGGGGTGGATTAAATACTGCTCTTTATTTCGTTGCATTTCTGTAAAAATATATTTGTGGGATTAAAGCATTAATGAAAGGAGAGCATAAAGGAGAAAGAAGTCTTTATGTCAAACATGGATCTTGATTCAAATCAACTGATTCAACTATGTCATCTTCAAATTGTAGCAAAATTCCATTTGATGTGATGAGGGTAAAGTACCTGTTCTTTACCAAATTTTTTGATAGAAATTAATCAGACATTGATCATGTTTCAGCTTCGATACGTGACGATGAGCACTTTCTACAAATGACCTGTAGATGGCAGTGTAACACCACAAAACGTAATGCCGAAAAACAAAGCCGAAAAACCTAAAAGATTGATTATCTCAGGAACGGGATGATATATCAAGCCAGAAATAGTTGCATTAATTAGGCAATAAAATAAATAATATTCCATGCAAACTACATGACACCAGACCTCACCATCCATGAGGAGTTACATCCCCAAGAACTCCACATACAAACCCACAAACAAACACATCTTTGTTTTATATATATGTAGATACAAGGGGAACAATGCTTTTTTGATCACAAAAGAACATACAACAGATAAGAAATCAGATTTGGCAGGAAGCAGTGAGCTTCTTACAATGGGGTGAGTTTGAGGGATATTCTGACCAGGTTGTGGAGGTGAGCAAATAGTACAGTCACCCTGGACAATATATAAGTGGACACACATATATTAAAGCCAAACAACATTGGACATTTGAAGTGCAGGTAGGCAGTAGACCAGCTGTGCTTAGGATGTGACCATGATTGGTGAAGTGCTAGAGTAGAGGCAGAGGAAAAAAAGGACAGAGGCAGGTTTGAGGTGAGGGAGAAATGTTAGCTAGCAGACAGAGGAGAGGAAGATTAAGAGGGCAACTCCGAGGCGAGGAGGTAGGCTTTTAGCTTGGTTTTGAACAATTGAACAAATCCGTATGGACTGATTCTCGAATATCCGGGGGTAGAGAATTCCATGCAAATGGAGCAAGAAGAGTGAAGGAGCAGAAGCAAGAGGAAGCATCAGGAGGGTAAGGAGCCACAAGGGTAGGCGATGAGGCAGAGCAGAGATTATGAGAAGGCTTGTAGAGTTGGATAGAGGAGAATACATACAGTGGTGCCTTATCATAGATAGATTTGTGAACCAGGAGAACACATTTAAATCTGGCCCTGTTTTGCATTGTCAGCCATCCAGCCTGGTGACAGTACAACAAAGTAAAGTGAGGGAGTTCAAAGAGAGTCCTGATAGTGAAGTTAATGATCTTTGACAGAGTACAGAAGTACAGAGTACAGAAAGCATAGTTGAGGAGACCAAAGAGCATGCTGGAACAGTAGTCCAGTTTAGAGAAAGCAAGAGTGGTTAAGGGATGCTTGAGGTGTTAAAAGAAAGGAGGTTCCTGATTTTCCTAATATTTAGGAGTTTGAGGTGAGCCGCTGCTCCAGTTTTAGAGATGAAAGTAGAGAAAGTGTGAGAAGGGTCATAGATGACACAGAGGTTTCTAGCTGAAGAAGAGTAGGGGAGAGTGTCAGGTGGGAACTGGAAAGACAGAGGAAGAGATGAGAGAGAGCTTTTTGCAGGGAAGAATAGCACCTCTGGTTTGATAGAATTTAACATCAGAGAGTGAGAAGCCATTCAATATTTAATGGCAGAGAGTTGGACATTTTGATAGAGAGATCAGAGGAGAGTTTAGGAAAAGAGAAGACGATGTGGTTGATGTCTGTGAAGAGTTGGTAAGAGAAGACAAAGGAGGAGATTAGTGCCCCAAGAGCATAGATGTAGAGTGCAAAGAGGAGCAGATCCAAGACAGAACCTTGTAGAACACCAACAGTTAGAGGAGTGAGTTGAGAGGTGTTGTTGCCCCCGGAGACATAGAATTGGTGAGGTGCAAGGTAGGATTTAATCCAGGCAAGGGCTTAATCGTGAATCCCATGAGTATTAAGGAGATACGAGTGATCGACAGTGTCAAATTTATCAGACAGGTCAAGGAGAATTAGGATAGAGGATAGGTTGGAGTGCTTAGCAGAGGCGATGAAGTTGGACACATTCATGAGAGATGTTTCTGTGGAGTGGCAGGAGTGTCAACCTGCTTGTCGGAGGTCTCGAAGGATACTGGTGTTGATACATGTAAGTCTGCGTAAATATTGATTTTGTGCTGGATCAGCACCGCAACGGTTCAGATTCACTGCCAGGATACAGGACCTTGATAACAAATCTGCTCCATGTGTTTGCCATCTCTGCCCACATCAGTATCCTTGGCACAATGGCAGTTCGATGGTTTTCCACTGCAGATCTCTGGCATGTGTGGATGCATACAGGGCTGATATCTAGTATGATTATCCGCATGGGGAGTACAGAATCTGGGGAATACCTGCAATTGGTTGTAGGTCAAAGGATCGAAAAAAAGGGTTGAATGACAAAAGGGTCGAGTCAATTCGACCTAAAAAAAGGATCGATTTTTTTTATATACTCAAGCAGAAAATGAAGGAAAGCCAGTGGAGAGGTATGAGTCTCCAGTTTTTATAAAAAGAGCTTCTAAGTCTATAACTTCCCCATTCTTGACTCTTATCATCACCACCATCCTTACCCCTATGTATCATCCACACTTTACGCATCTTACTACTTCTTATTGCCATTCTCTGTCTCTCTTCAGCATGTATATGTGTATTACTGCCCTCCTACTTCATCTTTCTTCCGTCTCAATTTGCACTCTTTGGATACATCAATTTTTCTTTCCTCTTTCTATCTCACTTTGCCTTGATGATTTCTCATATCTCCCTACTGACGCTGCTACTTCTAGTCTTCTTATCTTCATTCAACTCTGTTGATTCACAGTTTCCTTCCCACCCCTTTGCTCCTTCCTGAAAACCTCCTCAACCGAGAGGAACGATGGTGGAAAAATATGTGCTCCTCTATTGATAGACTTCCTTCTCTTTTCTCTGTGTTCCCAATGACACTAATCTCACAGCTAAAAAGTGCAACTTTTCTGACTTCACTTCTCGCTTTCCCTACCTTCCCTGATGCCTATTCCAGCTTCTGGACTGCATCCCGTCTTTGCCCTGCCACCTTCTCTGTCTCATCCACGGCTAATTGTTTTACTACTAACGGCTCTCTTCTTCACTCTTCTGTTTCTTCATCTTCTCCATTCTTGTATTTTTCCCCGTTTCCCTTCCTTCCCCAACATTGCTGATACTGCTTCCTTCATGTCCCGTGCACATCCCATTTCTTCTCCACTGGATCCCATATGTTCGTCCTTCATTCCTAAATCTATTCACTTCTTCTTCATCTGTTAACCTCTATCTTTATTATCTCCTCTGCCACTTTTGTTTTCCCCTAGGAGTTTAAAAACAGTTATTCTTCGTACTTCAAAGAAAATCTTCTCTCGACTCTTCTCGCCATGCTAACTTTAATCCCATTTTTCTTCTCCCCTTTCACTCTAAAATTCTGGAACGTGTGGTTTATGCTCACATTTCCACTTTTATCAAAAACTCTCTTCTTTTGGTTTATCATTCTGGGTTCTGCCCATCCCATTTCACTGAAATGGCACTTCTTTCTGTCTCTAATTCATTGTTCTCTGTGTGCCATCCAAATGATCACCTATCCTTATAATCTTGGGGCTAACATAAGGCTTTGATGCTGGCAATCACCCTACTCTGTTGTCCATGCATGCCTCTCTGATTTTCTATGGTTTGATTCCCCAATGGTTCAGGTTGTACTTCTTTTACTGTGCTGGGCAATTATCACCTACCGTTCCTCTTCAGTTCAGCGTTCCTGAAGTCTCTGTTCTTGGCCTTCTGCTATTTTCCCTTTGCACTTGTCTCCTTACTCTTCTCATTTCTTCTTTTAACCTCACCTGTCACTTTTAAGTGAATGACTCTCAGATCTTCGTTTCCTTTTCTTCCTTCTTTGACTCACTTCACATTACTCTTTATGGCAGCATTTTTGCTATCCAGTCCTCAATGAATTCCCAATATCTTCATTTGAACCCCTCTAAAACAGAAGAAGTATTTTCCCTGCTTCATCCTCTTCTCTCTCCTACCCCTCCCTTTTCTCTCTTTTCCCCCTTCTTCTCTTTTATTCTCCACTGATGCTCGGAATACCAGAGTCATCTTTGACACATCTCTTTCCTTGTATCTTCAAATTTCTCACACCACTCACACTTATCGCTTTCATCTCTTATTCTAAAGGCTTGTTCTTTTATCTCATTTAAGGCTTCCAAATTTCTTATCTTTTCCCTTATTCTCTCTAAGCTTGATCATTGTTTCTCCCTTCTTATCAGGCTCCCTCCCCTTCATTGTCAATATAACGTCCTAAAGTCTTCTTTCCTGCCCTATCTCTTGCGCTTCTATCACTCTCTATCTTCTTTCTAATTCTTGTCTTTCTTTTGATTCTCATCTTCTCTTTCACATTGTCTGCATAGTCTAAAAATGTCTTCATGGTCTGGCCCTCTTTTCCTTTCCTCTCTGATTTCTTGCTATCAACTATCCCGGCTACTTTGCTCTCAATGTCAATGCCTTCTTGCTGTCCACAAGCTTCCATGTGCACAATCTTGTTTTTGTTCATTCTCACTGGAAGTCATTACCTCTTCAAATTGGATCCTCTCTATCTTTTGCTCTCTACTGAAATCACACCTTCTTTAATTTTTATCTTACTTGATCTCAGGTTTTGCAAATCTGTTTTACGTTAATTTGCATTGGGCAGCGCGTTGGCAAAAAAGCTATATAAATTCAAATAAAATACAAAATACAAATACAAATACGAATTATGTTTCCTTCTACTTATGGTTGGGTGAGGATAAGTCATGGTGATGAAGTAAGGAATAAGTTGCTTGTGTTTACAGTGTTCAGAAATATACGATGACATAAACATACATTATAAATATTAACTATGCATTTTAGATGGAATGGGTTTGGCATTGCTGCCGTCAATCACTATTCTCTTGTGCACAATCATTTTCCATAGCAGGCATTATAGTTGTCTAAAACGTGTAGCAGGTGTGAGCATTTTATTCACGCTGTTTCATTAAGATTTCTTTTGTTTACTCCACATGCTCTGAACTGGCATATTCACATTTGAGGCACTACTAAAATGTGATGGTTTAATGTTTTAAATTAAGCATAACCCCTGGGAATTCCCCCTGGTAGCTTTCTCTTCCATCATTTTAGCTTACTGTGCCATTACAGAAAGGGAAATCCACAAACTAATCAGTGTTGGGACCATCTTATCACACTGCTCTTTTTCATCAATTTTTGATTGTTCGACCACATCTGAGAATTCTACTCTTCTCAGGATCTAGTATGACTAAACAGTAACTGGGAATATTCAGGAAATGGATGCGAAAATCAATTGTTGATCATTAACATTCAGTAAAGTATTCTTGAGAGCAAGCACCTTCGAGTATCAATGGTCTTTGTAGGTATTGGTTTCAACTTACTATCACTGTTATATATATATATATATATATATATTCAGTGAAAAAACTTTGTTAAAGGGACGTTATGGTTCAAAGTAAAACCGAAAAACCCCTGAAATTCGGCAGTTATGGTAACATAAGCAACCATAACTCATGCCACTGTGCACTGCTAACACTAACACCCAGGACATCAAAGATGACATCACAAATGACACCACCTCCACTCCTTTCACATCAAAGTTCTTTGCAACATGCCTGCATTCAGCGTACTGTTGTAAACCATGCACAAACATATCTCCGAGCACCAACACCCTGACTTTCTCCACTTCTGCCATCTTCACTACACACAGTCTCTTTCAACACAAATCCACAACCTCGACATCTGATTGGCTGATCCGTACAGTCTTCTTTCCATGTTGGATTTCCTGGAAAAACCCGGATGTAGCACGCCCTGTCCGCGGACGACGTCCACTTTACTCTCTGTGCCATTCCCTCATTGCATACAGCTAAGCAATCACACAATATGAACAACGTCCTCAGAACACCCCCATTTTGTGAATTTTCGAACATTTCAGGACAATTATCATTTCATTATTCAACATATTAACATTACAAATATTATACTTTCATCTTGTACTCTGCACACAATGCTATGTTTCTCCATTAGTAGCTCAGTATACTAGATAGAATCCCATAATACAATGCTATTTATATCAATGCATCGTTCAAAGCACTAATAACGGTATGATATTTATTGCAATACCCTTGACACTTTTTTCGCAACATTATAATAAAAATCCCTAGTACACAAATTCCATGAAAAGTACATACACATGTGATGTCATCAGTGATTTCATCAATGACATTTGCGATGTCATCTTTGATGTC
The DNA here is from genome assembly GCF_040938575.1 of Ambystoma mexicanum. Classification (NCBI taxonomy): domain Eukaryota; kingdom Metazoa; phylum Chordata; class Amphibia; order Caudata; family Ambystomatidae; genus Ambystoma; species Ambystoma mexicanum. The sequence continues at coordinate 352,035,094 of NC_090922.1, forward strand.
CTGGGTGTTAGTCTTAGCAGTGCACAGTAGTGGCGTGAGTTATTTTTCATAACTTACCATAGCTTGCGATTTTCAGGGGTCTTTCGGCTGTACTTAGAACCATAACGTCCCTTAAACAAACTTTTTTTAATATCATGCAAACAATATACAAACATGGCGTGCAAAAACCAACTTCTCACAGATGGCTTTACACAGAATGTTGCAAAGTAAGAATTGATGCTCGTTCACAGTGAAGGTCAGCTGCTTCCATTTTATTCTCGAGCCCCGGAGAGGCTCACGAAGCGGACTATAAGGTTGTATTGTGTTTTGACCTTGACAGACAGAGATTGTGATGAAAGACTTCTCTTGAAGGAGTGTTGCTAAAACGTAAGAGAAGATAAGGATGAAATTTCTGAAACGAAACCACTTTTATATATTATATCACTATGCGAAAGATCGTTCACACACACAGAGTCGTATTTTGTGAATGCACTACTCGTAGACAATGGAAATTGCAATTGTACTGTAAGTAACCCTTTAGATTATTTTATACCAAATATAATTACAATAGCATAGCATTAAAGACCGCTCAATTTGAACTTGTTCGTTGAAAGTGGCATAATGTTTTCTACCGCGCACTATCACCGCCGAATTGATCCCCTGTCGTTTAGAGGGCTCTGAAAAAGGCAGACGACCCAGGGTGGGTTAATAGAAATAATTTAACCGGTCTATAGGCGGTCAAGCGCTCTACTCGCTGTGCCACTTCACTGTAGCCTGTCAAGTGGCACAGCGAGTACAACGCTCGCTTTGACATCCGTGCGCACCTTGCTAACGCAAGTTTGAGACCCGGCAAGGCCAAACTCAGCCTTTCATCCTTCTGAGGACGATAAATGAGCACCACACACCGTGGTTAATAATAAGCACCGCTTAGATACCTCCCGGTTCTTAGCGCTATATGAATGGGAAAATATTATTATTTTATTATTAACATACTCCGTTGCACTATCTTCGATAACAAATAGTTTCACACCCTAATAAATAAAATGATGATTTTTAATGAAGATCGACTGGTGAGACTAATTTATGTTTTTTAAAACAGGTATGTGACCCCATTTTGCCTATGTCACGATTTACAGACTCCAGCAGATGGGGTCTTCAACTGCCAGGTGCAGGTCCAAATATGCAACTTCATGACCCTCACCATTTTATGGGACAATCGCCAAGGACCAATATGCCCTTACGCAGTACTAGCGGCTACAAACAACATACCAACCAATAGGGTGGTCTAATGGCTCGTTGTTGGAGCAACCTTCTGATTATCAGAGCTACCATTTACTGCTTTTATCATAAACCAACAGCCTATCTACCGCAAAGGAACAACGCGTGGCTCAAAATAAACTTTTGCTGATCGACAGCAGAGACAATAGCAAATCGCTGAATATTCACTAAACATTTCATGTGAAATAAATGTACTTTACCAAATGTACAATCCTGCTGTTTACTTTTAAACCACAGTTTCATATTCCGAATTGTGGCGCACTGAGTTGTAAGCTGATCTAACACCCTCTGTATCTCAAAGATAATCGCGTGCCTCAACATGAACTTTTGCGGATCAACAACAAAGACAAATGCAAATTGCTGAATATTCTCTAAACATTTGATGTCAAATAAATGTACTTTACAAAATTTACAATCTTGCTGTTTGCTTTTAAATCACTGTTTCATATTCCGAATTGTGGCGCGCTGTGTTGTGACATAATATGTGATGTCTTCCGGGTTCTGTGTAAAGTCACTTAGGACTGCAGAGGACTGGGCGCGTTTGATGACGCACCCTGTAACGTCACAGAGAGAGGCGGGGAATATGAATGCTTTGATAATATCAGGCTTAGGGGTGGGAGATATGATTTAGTGTCGCAAAAGCAAGTCAGCCAGGTCAAAAGCGCCAGTCATAGGATTATCACATAATGTCGGCGCACACCAGCCGGATTTATCGTTTCTTTAGTGGACAAAAAGTCAGTTGACGCCCATAGGAAATTGTACTATTAGCGGACAAAAGGAGTTGTCTTAAAACACTTTCACCCTGACAACGAACAATACAAACAACGTTCTCAGAACACCCCCATTTTGTGTAATTGCAACCATTTTGGGACACCGCGAGTGTACTTAGAACACATTCAACTAGACAGATTACAATACGGACAGCGTCCTGAGGACACCCCCAGTTTGTGTATTTACGAACAACTAAATACACCGCGAGTGTTCATAGCTCATTTTTACCTTCCTTGCGAACAAAAATGACACATACTCCGTCCTCTAAACACCCCACCATTTAGTTTATTTACAAAATGTCAGAACAGCCATGTTCTCCGCGGACAAATGGAACGCAACAAAAACGTCTAGCACATAAAAAAACAAAACATTGAACCTATCTCATACTCCCCCACCCTCCCCAAACACTCTTACACACCAAAACACGGCACTAAATACAATTTTATATCCACGTTTCACCGCGCTGTACGCGGTCGACGGAGAATACAAGATGGCGGGCGCCACAGAAAATCAGACGCGCTCCACGCCCCTCGCCGTCCAATCAGCAAACACGTTGCATGTCCGCAGACATGACGCAAGGCCATGGGCCAATCGGGGTTCTGTCCGCGGAGCGAACAGGGAAGTCCGTCCGCGAAGCGAACACAGATATCACTAATTTTTTTGCCTTACATTTTGGTCATTTTATAAAAAACTACTGGACGGATTTACACCAAATTTGCAAAAGCACGCTTTCGGGACCAAGCCCCCGCTCCTGCCACAAATTTGGTGTAAATCCGTCCAGCGGTTTGGCCTGTGGCCGTGCGCAAATTTTCTTCCCTTTCAGTCTATGGGAAAAAAAAAGTTTTGGGACCCCCCCTATAACTTTGCCCCCCCTGGACGACTCCTCACCAAACTTTGCAAAAAAATTCAGAGTGACCCATATACTTTTTTTGCAAAGTTTGGTGAGGATCCGTCCAGGGAGAGCGAAGTTATAAGCCGCCCAAAAAGTGGTCTTCCTATGGAAACAGCAACTTAACCATAACTACATGGCCACTACTGTATACTGTACTATATATATAAAAGAAGGTGGATTGGAAACCAATCCGGGTTACATCGGCACTCCGGCTGTGATAGTAAAGAAAGACTGGATATCTCCAAAAAATCCACACACAGGCTTGTGTACCGTGCAGTCAAAGTGTCCTTTATTAATTGAAATGCATGGACAAAGGAGGCAGCAACGGTCTTGGATGCAAGAAAGGAACGACATGTTTCACCCTACTCGGGCTTCGTCTGGTATGTGACACAGAGAGAGGACTGTAGTGTTATAGAAAAAAGTGTATACGTCCATTTTCAGTGTTTAGCACTTAAATAGAGTAACAATTGGTGGACAGGAATGCAGCCATGTTGGAACTTGCATGACCACCCATTTCAGTGCATTCATGAGAGACACATTGTTTTAAAGGCACTATAGTAATTCAAAACGCTTTTGTCATAAAAAACCAATTAGCCCATGTGGGTTGGGGGTGGAGAATTTGCACGGAATTACTGTTTTAAAATGCTATATTTTCCATCCTAGTGTTCGCCAATGCCAACAAAATTAAAAGAAACGATTGTACATCGTCTTCTATTGTACTAGGCTTGTTTTTTCAGCCCTAGTGGGCCGACACAGTGTCTTAGCATGAACTGAAATTTGGTGTCAAAAAAGTTTACAAAGTACATGTTGCAGACATCAACATTAAAATTGCAGATATTTCATAGGTAATAAAGTGCTATGTGCTATGTAAACATTAAAGGACTATTGATTGACAAAGTGCTGAGTGCTATCAATAAAGTGCATATTGCAAAATCACAAGTAGTTGGTAGCTTTGACCTTTGAGGCTGTATGTAACCCTTGCGGGTGCCTCTATGGTATGTTCTATCATACTCAGATCGCATCAACTCCACAAAAATTTGCTAAGAAACGCTGAAAAACGCTAAGAAACGCTAAAAAAGGGGGGCATAAAACAATCATTAATATATATCAAGAGTATCAAAAGGATTTATACTAAAGCACATAATTTGATCTAGTACAGCACAAATGGGCAGTGTATTACCCTTGCGGGCGCCTATGTGCTGTGACTTGAGGTTGTATGTAACCCTTGCGGGCGCCTCTATGGTATGTTCCTGCCATACACCGGTCAATTCAACTGTTCATAAATATACTAAGGAAAACATGGAGTCCATAATATATATTGTGAATATTCATAATAAAACACACAGGTTGGTCTGGTACAGACACAAAGGCAGTATGTTACCCTTGCGGGCGCCTATATATTGTAACTTGGCCAACCTGTATATTCGATAATGTGGTAAAAGGTAACAAATGCAAATACAAGAAAAGATGTTGCCTTTTTAAATTGTTATAAGGACATATCTAAAAGGTTAAAGTGCTTGATGTTGTGCGTTAAAATCACACCTTATAATTCAAATACAAACAATTTAAGATATAATATGATCCACAATGTATGAATATATCACTTGATGAGAAATGAAACCTACAACTAGAGATTAAAGTGCATAGTGCTGGATGTCACATTCATATGCCAGTGTTTTATGCCTAATGTTTTTAGTAGATATGGAACATAATATTTTTAACATTCAAATTGTTGCCCTCTCCCATATCTCAATCCCATCAGTTACATTCAAAGCAATTCTGCAATTGATAAACATTGTTTAAACTTGTTATGCGATTGACAACTGGATGATAAATGCACTTTACATATTGGTAAAAACAACACTCAATGAAAATAAAACATCCTCTCCCTTTGCTAAATTATTGATTTAAAATTGTGTGTGATATAAAAAACACACAATAAAAGTAAGTAAAAAGTACTTGCAGAAAAATAATTTCCTAAAAACCTTATTTCATTGTGCATGCACATCAAATACACAAAAATGCAGAGTATTTGGAAAAATTAGGACAGGTTCAGGTCTACCAATGATTTGAATTTTGGAGTCTTAGAATTTTCAAGATCCCAAAAATATAATTCTTCGTCACGATTGTGACCTCCAGGATACTTGGTATTAAAATCTACTATATATCTGGATTCCATTTGTCTAAGGGTTCGCAGTCTATCCCCTCCTCTTGGGTGAATTTTTACTGAGTCAATAATGAAATACTTAAAAGAACTGACGTCATTTTGATGAACCTCTTCAAAGTGTTTTGCAAGTGGCTAGGACATATCATGATTTTTGATTGCACGTAGATGTTGCAATATTCTTAGCCTGGCTTCAAGCTTGGTGCTACCAACATACCATAAATTGCAGGCACAAGTAATCACATAGATAACAAATTGTGTAAAGCATCTCAAATCTTGTTTGATTTTGACTTCTTTCTTCGTTCGAGGATGTGAGAACATTTTCATGTTTATTCCATGACGACATGCTTTACATTTAGCGCAGGTATGAAAACCTGATATTTTGGTAGTTAGCCAGGTGTTGGTACTTTGTTTAGGTGATTGGAACATAGGTGATAGTTTACTTTGTATAGAAGGTGGTTTTCTATAAGTCACAGTGGCATGTGTTGACAAGTGTGGACTGATGTCCTGATCTCGTTTCAGAAGATGCCAGTGTTTCTTTAATATCTGTTTAGTTTCCTTTGCTCCAGAATTGAATGTGGTGATAAATCTAAGTGAGCAATCTTCATACGGTTGATCCTTTGTTTGATCCTTGGTTGTGCTTCTTTTAGCCAGAATCATCTCTCGGGTTTTGTTGCAGGTTTGGTCGTAGGCTTTATTTATAACTGTTTTCTTATAGACTCGGATTGAGAATCTGGCCGCAGTTTTTTTGGTATTTATTTCCCATACTTCATTCTTGCTGCAGTTTCTTTTTACCCGTAAGAACTCTCCGTATGGAATACTGTCTTTGAGACGTTGTGAGTGCGCAATGTAATAATGTGTTAGTACTCGTTTCTTTTCTGTTCAACTCTGTGCTTATGCTATTTCCAATGACTTTCACCTTAATATCTAAATAAGCTATTTCTGTTTTGCTATGATGTTCCGTAAATTGTAAGTTCTGCTGGTTTTGATTCAGAATATGAAAAAAAGTTGTCCATTCAGTGTTCGTCCCACTCCAAATAATAAATAAGTCATCAATGTATCTTTGCCACATAATTACTTTGTCTGTGTGTACTTTGTAGTTGTCATTATGGAAAAGATCTTCTTCCCATGCACCCATGTACAGATTAGCAAAAGTTGGAGCCACTGCTGTGCCCATCGCCGTGCCACAAATTTGATTATAATATTTAGAATCAAACATAAAAGTGTTGTGTGTTAAAATAAAAGAAAGCATATCTGAAAGCATAATGGAATGTTCTCGAAAACTCAGCAATATGATATATGATATATGATATGGTATTTGTAACGCGCCTATACACAGGTGTTTCAAGGCGCGACGAGGCAGGGAGGGGAGGAACAAGGGGAGACAAAACAAACGATCCTACTAGGCCAGGTGTCATTCAGATCGTGCAAGTGCAGGGTTGACAGGAATCTTTTAACTGCTTGTAAACCTTTTGAATGAGTAATGCATGTATAAAGGGAAACAACATCTAACGTGACCAAAAGAAAGTTGGGTTGCCAAGGAATATGTGCAATCTGGTTCAAAAATGCTGTAGTATCTTTTGTATACGAAGGTAGGCTTTCCACAAAGGGGAACAAAAAGTTGTCAACAAATTTAGAGGTATTTTCAAATAGTGAGTCTATTGATGCCACAATGGTTCTTCCCGGTGGTCTAATCATGGATTTATGAATTTTCGGTATAAAGTGTATAATTGGAGTTTTGGGATGGTTTTTGGTTAGATATTGTTTCTCTTTAGTGGTAATGAGTTCCAAACTATACCATCGGTCCAACATGGCGTCATATTGTACTTTATACTCGGGGTAGGGGTTACAGGGCAGTTTGACATAATTACTAGTATCATTTAACTGCCGAGCTGCTTCTTTCTGATAGTCCTTGGTATTAAGAACTACCACATTTCCACCTTTGTCCGAGGATCTGATAATGATTGATGTGTCAGCTTGTAAATTTTCCATCGCTGTGTGTTGCAGTTTCGTCATATTCTGGACTGTACCTCGTCTGATCGTCAGTTTTTTTAGATCTTCTATAACAAGATCTTCAAATAGATCTATCGTAGGACAAAACACATTGGAGGGATTGAATTTAGACTTGTTTTTCATGCCACTGGGAGCTGCCATACAGGTATCTATTTCTGTTGGTAATTCAATTTGCCACTCATCTTGTGCTGCATGCTGAGGAATCTGAATGATCTCCTTTTCTCCCAAGTTTACAAGATCTCTTAAGGCCGGTATGTCACTGATGTTCAGATATGAAGGAATTATGTTCAGTCCAGGCATTGACACGTTATTGAAATTGGCGTGAAATTTGGTCAATCTTAGTTTGCGGATAAAGCAGTATAGATCAATTCTTGCTTGGGAGTAATCGAAGTTAGCTGTGGGTCAAAAAGTCATACCCTTTCCTAGTACTTCCTGTTCGTATTGAGTTAGGGGTCTGTCTGATAAGTTAATTGCTTGCATTGTGTCTTTTACTGAATATTCTTCTTGGTGTGTCAGACGGCCTGTCGATAGCTCTCCTTTTTTTGGTCTTTCCCTGGCGCCCTCTGTTGACCTCCTTTTGTTGACATTGTTTTTGGAAATTGCTTGTTTTTGTTTGTATTTCGCACTTGTGTTGTTTTTCCCACTTGGTGTAAAAGTCTCATTTCCTTTAAAAAATTTAACCTAATTGGGGTGTCCTCACTGCTTGAGTTTGAGAAATCTGTGGAAGTGCTAGCATCCTCTTCGAATTCTGATTCTATCGGACTTGCATTTTCATCATTAACCTCTGCCTTTTTTTTAATGATTTTGCGAACATATATATATGCTGCATTAAGAGCACCAGGGACCATGGGTTGCCGCGCCCTCCATCTTTGTTATCGGTGCACTAGCAGCCAGTTGGTGGAAACTTGTAAAAAAGGCCTGTGCTCGTGGTGCCTATTGTGTGTATCCAGAGAGAATTGTTATAGTTTCCACTCATTCGGCGCATGTGCAATTTCTTATGCTGGGATTTACCCCATTGTCTTTTGCTGCGCTTGAAAAATGTAGTTACACAAGGTTTGTGATTTTCATTTTTTCCAATCTTTTATTGTCTCAAATTCATCAATTGATGATATAACATGTAGTGCCGACACGTGTTTCGACCTAACAGGTCTTTTTCTAGGCTCCCGTTCATAATTTTTAATAACAATTGATTCAATTCATATTTCGTGCCAATGTGGTCCCAAGATCAGGCATTCACCATTCGTATTGGGTGTATATCATGTGACATTTGTGTTTGGACATATTATGTGTGGGTGATTTAATTCCCAGTGATCGTGATATATATACAGATTCATAGTGATTTGCAGATTGGTTCATACATTTTGCAGTCAAAAACAATTATCAATAGACAGTATTGAGTACATGTTAAGGGAGAGAAAAGAAGAGATTTCCGTAAGTTTGGTTGGCAATGGTCCTAATTGATTTAGAGTGTTTGGTAATGATTGGTAATGATTGACTCATTTGCAAGGGATCTCACCTGGTAGATTAGATAGAGGGATTGTGCTGGTTCCTGATTGTTGCAGGTAGGTCAGTTAGTATCTGGGTAGTGGTAATAGCAAGGGCTCAGTCCGCCCAGTGCCTGGTTTAGCAGAGGTCAATACCTACGAATAAGGAATTAAGGTAAACTAGTGTGAATATTTCGTGCCCAAGGGCTGAGCTACTAGGAATAGTTAAAAGACATGATTCCGTGGTTCAGTTCATGTGTGGTATCAGTTGTTTCCATTGTGCGATCCCGACAGTGGGGATGTGCCCAGTTGGGTTTCAGTTTTCAAGGTGATTATCATAATTAGGGCACTGGTGCCCTGGGACCCTTCCCTCACTTGCCTGCACCGGCTTCCGTGGGAAGAGTCTTTGTGCTTATTGTGCCGAGGATGCATTTCGTATACTTAGTGCTGACCCATATTGTGATGGCCGGGATCTAGATCTGTTCCGTGTTGGGCTTTGTTTGAGTGTGCTCTGACCATGGGAGCGCTGGTGCGTGAATACATATGATATTACGCATAATGCGTTTTTACACAGTGCCTGTTCTATTAATTGCCGGTTAGCCATGGTGTGCAGACGGCGTTTCAGTTGAGTATTAATTAGTAAGGAATTGGTGCCCGGTGTCCTTTCCTACAAGGTGCCCCAGGAGGTGGCAAGTGTAGGAAGGGTCCCAAGTGCTTTTAGCAGTGCTGGTTTGTATTTAGTCAGGTTGGTGGAGGGAGGTGCCGTGGGTGTCTGGATCTATACCCACCCACTGTCTCTTAGCTAATTGAGAGGTAGCCACTGTGGCTTGACAAGGCTCCTTCTGGGTCAGAACTGACAACAGGGTTACAAATAGGTGGTGACTGAGGTGCGTGGTGCACCTGCATTTAAATCAAAGTGAAGCTAAATTAAGCAAAAGGTGCCGTGCGCGAGCTAGTGGAGCATCTTACCTTTCGTTTTGTATCTTTCTGCCTCCGGGTTCAGGTACAACTGGGGAGTGTAATGACTTGCATTATATGGTTTGTCAAATTAGTGTCCATTGGTCTGTGGCCGGCAACCCTATTGGTTGTTGGGCTGTGTCATCCGATTGGTTGCTAACAGCGCTGAATGCGGCTGTGGCGTCCTGGTGCGCATTGGGCAGAAATGGGCTAATGGAACCTAACTATTGGTGGGGGTTCCTGTAAGGCAATCATGATATAGCTGTGCTTTGCGACCTGGCAGCATTGTGCCAGTGATTACATATATTTGTAATTACAGTAACCTGATGCAGGCATGTATTTATGGTTCATTCAGTATGTATGGATGCACATTATGCGTGGCATTGGTCAGTTTAGTCTTAGTCCTTGTGGGTGATACAGCGTTAGATTGTGTGCTGGGCTGCAGTATGGGGACAGTGCTCCCTGTGATAAAATCAAATCAAAGTCAAGGGCTGCACCCAAGGGCAGGTGTTCCTGGTTCATTCAGGGTCTCCTCAGGTTGCAGTACTAAGCTGCGCATTGTCGTATGTCACTGTTGGTTGTGGTATGTCTGCCCTGCCAGGGACGTGAAGCTATTCTCATGGTGCCATATTGGCATCTTGGTGTCAGTTGGGTCACCAAGATTGTACTAGTTCGTCCATGTAGGGGTCCAATGGAAATGTCAGGTAATGGTGGTCCTGGGAGATAGTGCCCAGAAAGGTGGACCAATGTCTGGATTACTACCTTTGCTCTGGTTGTACAGTGGGGTTAGCATAAATCAGTTAACAGTTACATTTTACAAGAAGACATTGAGCTCATGCTCGGTATTCAGACCGAGCTGTGTATTCTTTGTTTTACAAATGAGTCTAGCTTCATTTTGCCGTAGTCTCAGGGCTCGATTTCCTCCTCTGGAGTTTGGCTTGATTGTCTTGAGACCAACAAATCTGATATGTTTCTGGTTGTCCATTTGATGTTTCTCTTGCCAGTGGGTGGCCAGTGGATATCTTGCTTCAGTGGTTTTCAGGGAATGTAGGTGTTCCCTTATCCTTGTCCTTAGTTCCTGTATAGTGCTGCCTATATATTTCAGTCCGCATATGCATATTATTACATAAATAACAAATTCAGTACGACAGCTGATGAATTGTTCAATCTTTTTTTCATAAAGATTATCAAAGTGCACTCTATCGGTTGTGGGACACATTGTGCAGGTTCCGCATTTATGGAATCCAGACCCAGTATGTTGGGTCAGCCAGTTCTCACCTGGTCCTGTCTGGGGTTCCATGAATGAGGGACTGAGCATGCTCTTAAGTGATGGCGCTCTGTAGTAGGTCATTTTCGGTTTCTCTGATATCCAATCCTTTATATCTTGATCTACTCCTAGGATATGCCAATGTCTAGTGGGTATCTTCTGAATCTTTGAGCTATCCCTGTTGTATTTTGTTATAAATCGGATGTCATTCATCTGTTCTGTGGCGTTCCCTCTTTGTTTTGTCTGTAACAGCTCATTCCTGGGGATCGTTGATACTTGCTCAATGGCCTGTGAGATGTTGGATGACTTGTATCCTCTTTGCAGGAATCTGCCGCAGAGTAATTCACACACTTCTTTGTAGGAGTCGTTTGTGCTGCAGTTTCTTCTAGCCCTTATTATTTCTCCTTTTGGTATGTTCTCAATCACATTTCTTTTATGGCAGCTGGTGGAGTAGAGGACTGAGTTGACCTCTGTAGTTTTTCTGAAGGTTCTGGTTTCAAGTCCATTGGTTGTGGCGGTGATCCTGATATCTAGAAAGTCAATGGTGTATTCACTTTCTGTCCCAATCAGCTCTATTCCAAAGTTGTTGCAATTCAGATAAACCTTGTATTCTTCCAAGAGTTCTTTCCCACCAGTCCAAATTAGTAGGATGTCATCAATAAATCGATGCCATTTTAGGATTAGTTTCTTGAATCTTTCTTCCCTGAAAGCGTGAATCTGTTCATATTTGTGCATGAACAGATTTGCAACAGAAGGTGCATAGGTCACACCCATGGCGATGCCTTTCTTTTGTTTATAGTATGTTCCATCAAACAAAAAGAAGCTATTTGCTAAGGAAAATTCCAGAATTCCAGAATTTTCTTGACCATGGTAAGATGTTGGTAATGAGATGCAGAGGCTTGTGCAAATGCATAGTCGATATTTATATATATATATATATATATATATATATATATATATATATATATATATATATATATATATATATATATATATATATATATACAATTATTATATTATATTACACAGCCACGATAGTGGCTGTGTAGTTATGGTTAAGTTGCTAATCCTATAGGAAGAATACTTTTTGGGCGGTTTATAACTTCGCTCCCCCTGGACAAATCCACACCAAACTTTGCAAAAATATATGGCCCACTCTGAATGTTGTTGCAAAGTTTGGTGAGGTTTGGTCCAGGGAGGGGCAAAGTTATAGGGGGGTCCCAAATTTTCTTTTTTTCCCATAGACTGAATGGGGAAAAAACTTTGTTCACGCCTACAGCCCAAACCGCTTGACGGATTTTCACCAAATTTGCGGCAGGAGCAGCGGCTTGATAAATTTGGTGAAAATCCATGAAGTAGTTTTTTTAAAACGACCAAAAAGTAGGTCCCAAAAAATTAGTGATATCTATGTCCACTCCGCGGACACACTTTCCTGTCCGCGGACAGGACACCGATTGGTTAATTGGCTTGCATCATGTCCGCAGACATGCAACGTGCCCACTGAGCTGATTGGCTGGAATGAAGCGTGAGGTGCGTCATATTTTGTTTCGATGCGCCTGCCATCTTGGATCCGCGGACAGCGCAGCGACAAACGGGGGAGAAATACAAGTTTGGCAAGTGTGTTGTGTGTAAGAGTGCTTGGGGAGGGTGGGGGAGTAAGAGATGGGTCAAATGCTGTGTTTGTTTAGGTGGCAGGCACCCCTGATGTGTTTGTCATGTCCACGGTCACCGCGGCTGTCCGCAGACATAAAAAATGCATTGCAGTAGCCCATATAGCACAGTTAAAATGTTTGATTCTATGGGTCTGTTATGCTGCAGTGGTTGTGGTCAGGGTCTAGAGTCTTGGGTGCATAGCCAAAGGATGTAGGCCGTAGGCCATGCATCCAAGACTCTAGGCACTGGCAGCATAACACACCCATAGAATCAAACATCTATCAAATATCCACAAAACTACAGTTTGTGTACTGTTTGATTTGTATAATTTATATGTGAAGTTTTGGCTACGTCATGTCATTAAGATTGTAGAGTTTGGTAACAAGCACTTCAGTATAACATATCCATGGGAGTAAACATTTTGTATTGTGGCGAATGGCTAGATGTTTGCTTCAATGGTTGCATTATGGAGCAGTATTTATGAGTTGCATTTATTATAATATACTTACAGTTTGATTTTTTGTGATTGGAACTTGTCGGGGTGATTATCTCGGAGTCGGCAGAGCCATCCGTGGACCTCCGGGCTTGGAGGCCCCAACTCCTCCCGTGTCCCCAAAAATGAGTATGAGACACACACAAGAAGCAAGGCTGAGACTGCGGTTTATTGCAACGGCAGGGACAGGTTTCTCGTATGCATTTGAGAAAGCGCAACAATCACCCTCAGAGGGGCTTGCAGGCCCTTTTTACTACAGTATGACGCGCTACCTGCGTCACCTGAGAAAGTTAGCGCGAAAACCTATCGCCACTCAGGATTGGCTCTCTGAGTGGTAGGGTTAGTATGGTTAGCATATAGAGAAAGTTGTTATTGGAAGGGACCAGATCAGGTGGTATACTTGGGCTGTCCCTGACACTTGTTACTTCAGAATTGCAACAAGGGTGTTTGTATTTGTCTTGCCTGGGTTAGCAGGAATGTTGTGATGTCATGTGGAGTGTTGATGTCTGAGTGTTGGAATGTGTGAGTGAAGGTTCCAGCCCTGGTCAGTTGGTGAACCCCCTGCCCGGGTGATGGGCTGCCAGTGTTAATGTCCTTTAACTAACTTACTATGAACTATTGTAACTGTTTGTCAAGGTGTCACAAGAAGCCGGAATAAACCTTACAAGTACATTCAAGAAGGTATGAGAGTCACTTCTTAACAATGGCGACGAGGCGGTCTTCCAAAGAATCTGCACAAGGAAAGATGGTGAACCTGCTGCGGGGGGTGCAAGAGAACGGAGAAGGACAACACTGCCCCCACACCAAGTAAGGCCCATCACCCAGGGCGGGAAGGGGGTTCCAGAAAGTCACAGCCCCCTGCGTATGGACTACCCTCAGGGCCCTAAGGCCCTAAGGCCCTAAAGCGGGGAAAGCAAGCCTAGAAAGAGTGACTGGCTGCACTTTAGGGCCTTAGAGTGCTACATCCTGCGGCTGAAGGATCTGAGCACAGGAGTGAAGCTGCACCCATAAGGTGAAGGGCAATATGCTGAGCACAGTAGTGAAGCTACGCCCATAAGGTGAAAGGCAATATGCGCTGTACCACATAGTGATGAAAGGGACAGGGCTCCGGTGTAATGTTGATGGAGCATTATAAGCTGCGGATGGGAGAAGCTGCAACATGATCATCACATGATAGCGCAGCGTTAAACAGGATTGTGCTCAAAGAGTTGTGCAATTGTGCAGGTTTGAAGTGGGGACTGGTACTACCTCAGGAATGGTGGCGTGTGGCTAGGAAGCTGTGCGACCGTTGGTAGGTAGGAGATGTGCTTCGCTCCTATGCCGAGGTGCTACTGGTGACGTCATGGACAATGGAGCTGGTGATGGCGATGGATGGAACGCAGGGGCAAGTGCTAGCGTGAGTGGCCTTTTCGGCCATAGCATTGTTTCCGAAATACACCCTTGGGAAGGGACGTAATCAACCCGTCTCGAACTACGGGAACTTTAGAGCAAAGGACCCGAAAGCATGTTTTTATACATGCTCAGAAAGTTCAGAGGGAACGGCAGGTAGGAGCCAATGCAAGGAAGCTTCCCTTGTCGGCTTATCGGTGCGATGGAAGAAACCAAGTTTTCTTAATGTCTGGCGAAGGGAATCAGAGTGCTGTATGTGTTATGTCTGGAGGAGCCCTGGGGAAAGTAAAACTTGTGGCACAGCACATATGCAACGAAAATCCGGTGGATAATGGAAGTCGAGTAAGGTGATTGGAACCTGGTTTGGTACGGTGACCTGGGAAAGCGGCTTTGTCCGTAGTGAGGCCGTGCACAATAGGTATCAAAGCGGATCAATCCTAGAATGGTGTGGCAAGTGGAATTCGGATCGCATGGTGTTTTTATTCTACAGTCTGCAGTGGATTGACTTAATCGCAAGAATCCAGTTATCTGTAGCAGAGACACATTTTTTATTGTGCTGTGTTGGAAATACAGATAATATCTTCAATTTGTAATTGAAAAGCAAGGATTAGTATAATGCAGTTTGGGATAACTCAGAGAGGGCATGGTAACTTGTTGGTTGTGTTCACTGTCACTCTTGTGCATAACGGTGTATGTAGTCGGGTGATGATGTTAAATGTACATTAGCTTATGAACAATGATTTTGAAGATTTGTAAGTTCTTAGGGGTGTGGATTCCACCCATGGACTTTTAGTTGGGCGATATTGCTAAAGGTGCGTGGTGATTAAAGAAGATATTGTATTCCAACGCTCAGCACTAACATAATTGAGGATTTTCAGGTTTTTGGGTTGCTCCATGCAGTATGGACTCTTAGGTTTTTTGCAGTCATTTATGCTTGACAATTGCAATATGGATTTTAGGAATGGGTCTTATTACTTATGGATGCAGTGCCTAGAACTAACAATTTGAGGAATTTCAGCGGTTAGGTCACTTATCCGTGACATGGACTTTTAGTTTTGGTTTTGGAATGGATTTGTCGCATCTAATGTTTTTGGAAGTTATATTGTTTAATCTTCATGAAAAGATATATGGTGTTTGAGAAATATGGCAATTCAAATGTGAAGAACAATGCGATGTAATCTGCATTTTGTGTTATATGATGTATGGTTGGGTATGGATGGGAGTGGTTGTGAGTGCCTTCTATCCTGGTTGTGGATGGTGTTTCTATACATGTTAGGAGCATAGTTTGGCTGATGGTGAATGTGCCTAGCTGACATGATAGGAGTATGCTTTGGCTGATGGTGAGTGTGCCTAGCCGACATGTTTGTCCTACCATATGCTAAGGTGGGTTGTGATCTCAGCATTATTTTAAGTATGGTATGGGTGCGTCTGTGGTAGGGGCGTACATGGGTTAACGGTATACGTTGGATTGTGGTGATAGCGCCACCACTTCTGTGTGGAAGTGTCTGCAATAATTGAGATGCATGGTGAGGCCACGTATATTTGTGCATGGTGGTAGCGCCACCATTACAGTGAGGGCGTGACTGTGTTTATAGTCATGCAGGGTTAATAGCTATTCTGAGTGGTAGTAACTCCATCCAGACAAGGTGCAACTGTGAGTACAGTCCTGCTTTAGTTATAGCTATTGTGCTGGGCGGCAGCGCCCCCAGTTGGTTGGGGTGTGACCGTTATTACAGTCACACATGGGTAAAGAGGTATGTGTGCGGGTGGTAGCGCCCCCAGTGTTTGTAGGAGCATGTCTGTTGGTGATGGGCATGAAAGGTCACACATGTACTTCTATCTTGTGGTCATGTACCACTTATGTTTTTCTTTTATTGCGCACAGGCTGTTGTTCCTGGCTGCACTGCATGCCTATTGAAGACTCGCTCCACCTTTCAGGGTCCAGAGTGTGCCTGTATTTAGTTGTTGGTCTCAGTGTGCCTGGCCAGTGCACTGGGATAAGATGAGAGTCAGAGTGTTTGAGCACATGCGGTGTGCCTGCCCTGGTCATACGAGTCTGTGTGGATGGGGTGTGTTGGTATGAGTGGAGGTGTGTCCTGTGGTGTTTTGCATGTTGTGGTTAAGTGCAAGCAGGGGAGATGTGTTGTCTGTAGTGCTCAGTGTGTGCAGTGTGTTAATGTAAGGGGGGAGATGTGTTGTATATGTCTTGCCTCGGTTAGCAGGAATGTTGTGATGTCATGTGGAGTGTTGATGTCTGAGTGTTGGAATGTGTGAGTGAAGGTTCCAGCCCTGGTCAGTTGGTGAACCCCCTGCCTGGGTGATGGGCTGCCAGTGTTAATGTCCTTTATGTAACTTACTATGAACTATTGTAACTGCTTGTCAAGGTGTCACAAGAAGCCGGAATAAACCTTACAAGTGCATTCAAGAAGGTATGAGAGTCACTTCTTAAAAAAGGGGACCCTTGATGATTGGCTATGAGAAATGGCATCAGTAGTGAGTCCCCCTATGTTCTGATTGGTTCTCCCGCGAGGCCCTAAGCCTGTGACCATTGTTGTTCCCAGCTCGCGGTGTACCTGTCATTAGCAACAAAGTGCAACTATGTGTTTTGTGCAAACAACGGACAGGTCTGCTCAAAGGCGATGTCGTTCCCATCGCTGAAGGTATCCATCTGGCCGCTTCGTTGTTGCACCCTGTGAGACCCTGGCTGCTTCTCTGTCTCGTAAACTTGGCACCTTGTCAGTTCGGCTTGGTCACGTGTGGAGAGACCGTGGCTGGAGCAGAATTATGGGCATTTGATTTTAGTATTCTGTGTCTGAAGGCTTAGCATTTGCAGGTGTAACCTTGGCACTGGGCTTTCAGCATGCGAGTTTCAACATCGTGGCCTTGGCTGTGGGTTCTCGTTAGGGGCTTGATCTGCCTGATCAGCACTTGTATTTCGTTCTGAAGGGGTTTTCGTTTGCAAGGCGCCAACCTGGGGACTCTTGCTCGCGGCCTACTCGGGCCTAGTTCATGGTTCCCTGGTGGTCGTGGAGTGACAAATCATCCTATGCAGCACTAAGTTTATGTGATAGCGTCTTGTAGAGATAGGTGGCAAGGAAGCATCAGCAAGCATGTACACAATCTCTTCAGGCATCTTGCGTTTTGGCGGTGCTCTAGAAGGCATATGTGAAAAATAAAAAAAGATGTGCGTCCATGAGTGTGATGGTCCACTACGTCATAACACTGAGTATGTTCTTCGTGTAGGTTGGTGTGTGAGTGACCAGTGTGCATGGTGGTACGTTTGCTCTTGTCTGTTGGCTATGTCGTCATGGCATCTCTAACGATGTGGGTATTTGTAGTCATTGCTCTAGTCGAGTTCATCCATGCCGCAGGTATCATCTTTTGCCATGGGGGCTGGTGTTGATCTTACAGGTGGGCATACTCCTCTTATGTGTAAGTTCTTGAACCAAGGTATTTTGTCATCTGGCAAATAGGCAAACTCATCTCGTGGAGGGTGTCTGGGCGGTGATCCCCTAGGCCATGGTCTGGATGAGATTGGGAAGATGTTGTTATCCCATTCTCCCACTTCAGTCCCCCCTCTGAGCGACTTGTCGACCACAAACTCATCCTTCTCCTTATCTCCTTTTACTCTCCATACTTTAGTTACTCCAGCCAAGTGTCCATAATGGTTCACATGATCTTCAAAAGACCAAAACATATATATGCAGGTGCCGCCAGGTTTGCAGTATACCCATCTCCCTACATAGCTCCTCAGGTTTCTTGGGTTCTCCACTTTCAGGGATGATAGATCCTTGTGGTTGTCGATAATTTGTTTGCGCAGCCTCTCTCTTACCTTTATTATCATATCCGTGTGTAGAGCGTCATCTGCTGGTAGTAAGGCGTGCATGCCAGCCATCTCCATCTTTTCATCCACTGTGCAAGCTTTTCTTGCTCTCCAAAACTTTATCATAATCAACAGAGCTGTACCCAATAGTATTACTCCTACAAGTAATTTTAGCCCATCTGATAGCCATGAAGGTATCCATGAACACAGAAAGAAAAACCAGCTGTTGTCCTTCTTTACTCCCTTATTCTCTTCTTCCATCTTTGAGTGCATCAGGGCTAGTTGGGATACTGCTTCAGTAAGTGTTCCATTGTCCGCATCATTAGCAGGTATGAATGTGCAGCATGATTGCCCAATTTTTGCGCAAACCCCTCCTTCCATTGCCGTGAGGAGATCCAGCACATATCTATTCTGTAGCTCTATCATTCTCACTGCTCACAGCTCTTCCTTTATTGCGTTAAATCCATTGACAGTTGAATTTATTGTCATCATCAGCTCCCACCGTGTTATCTGAAGCCATTTCGCACTTGCGTATGCCTGCAATCCTGGATGTATTATTGATGAGAAGAACATTGCCGCTCTACTAAATAATCTGTGCTCTGGTGGAATGGAGGTGAGTGCTGTTTCTGATCATCCCTACAGGTAGTTTCCTGTAAGCGCTTCCCCTTGTCTCTTTTTTCTTGATAATACATTATTGTTGTTGTTCTCATCACCTACTGTGACCTTCAATGACCTCTTCCTTCTATTGTTCCCTTCATCCATCATGGGGAAATTGGCCAAGTTGACGTGTTTTTGAGGCACAACTAGTGATGGCACGTTGATGTGTACCATAGTACATGCTCCATTCCAAGACGAGGGCAGTGTATGATATGCCTTGTCACCGCAGGCCCAATAGTGATCCATTATTACCGCTGTGCCAGCACCCCCCTCAGGCAACTCCACTATGTCTTTACAGTTGGTGTTGTATCCTACATCCACATCTCCTCTGTGTTGGTAGCATAATGTGGGTGCAGATAGTGGTGGTATTCTTACTGTGTCTTCATCCTTCTCCATCCACATTAACATTGGTACATACATACCCCATGTTGTCCAACATCTGTCATTGTGTTGCTGTATGGTGGTAGTGTTTTCTCTCGTTATCATGTTGCTCCCAACTACTCCTATCTGCCATTCATCGTTCATATACACTTTTTCAGTTATCACTATAAGGGGCCTTTCCCAGCACCCTTGTTCTCCAGGTATTTCAGTCGCATAACAATTGCATGGCAGGTACTCCAGCGTAACCTTCTTCATTTCTCCTTTGTCTGGGCCGTCAGTGATGTACCTAAAAGCTTCACTATGTAGGCTTCTCTTGTGGTAGGCCGAGTATGTTTTGAGAAAATTATTTTCATATGGATACGTGTCCCTCGTCTTCCATTCTATTCTCACCACCGTCCCTTGGAATCGTCCTCTTGTCTGGAATAGTGCTAAATATATCAAGCATGAAATTGTTTTGCTGGTACTTCTGTAGCAACAAATGTTCCTGATGCACTCATGGCATACGGGATCAATGAGCAAATGTAGCAGTTGTCTTCCGTTGTTTGCTTACCAATTTTGGTCATGTGCTTATACCACATGTTGTTTGAGACAAGTGCTGAATCTGTAAGGTATGTGTTAATTTCCTTCTCTTCTACGTATGTGCTGCGTTTAACTCTACTACCCTCACCTCTAGTGCTACTTGTACCACCTGAGTAGCTCGAGCTACTGTTTTACCACAGTAAGCTTGCAATATTTGCCGTGCTGTGAGCATGTTTATTCCTGGTGTAGAGCAAAATATGTAAAGGGAACCAACCCTCGATCCCCAAAGAATCCTTGAGTGTGCATGGCTTCACCTGACATCTTAAATTTACCCTCCCTTATGCATGACCTGGTTGCCCCGGTGTCAACAAGGAAGGAAAACTATCGTTACCTGTATGCGTGGTTCCTCCGCACAGTTGGGTGTTACCGACAGGATGGGACACATCAAGGACATCTGTGGGCTGGCCTATTGTGGGTATAATGACATACCACCCCTGATGTAGGGGTTGTGTCCTAATATCGTCACTCTACCCAACTGTGTTTGTGGTAGTGGTGTGTCAGTGGTTGATACCTTACTGTCCTGTATTGGGGTTGGTTGTGGTGCTGGTTGCATCTGATGTTGTTGTGTCACTTCCATCTGTTGCTGTGGTGATGCGTGACCCTGTGTCTGTTGCTGTGGTGTAACGTACTGCTCTTGTTGTTGTTGTGTGGCATTCTGTTGCATCCCTTGTTGTTGTTGGTACACCTGTTGCTCCCCCACATTTCCTTGTTGCCCTTGCCCTTCCCATACTATGGGCCTTACTCTACACGTGCGTGACATATGTCCTACCGTTCCACAAACCCAACATACTGGTGGTTCCCTGGCCCGCCATGGGAAATTGCCTGTGTTATCTTGGTACACTGGCTGCCCATTAGGGGAGTGACCTTGGAGCCCTCCCACCTGCTGCTGTGTGGGCTGGGTATATCCCCTCCCTCTCATCATACCGCCCCTTCCCCAGAAGGTGTTGTAATATCCATTTCCTGGTTGCACGTATCCCCACCCAACAGTGGCTGTGTATAATGGGGGCTGTGAAACCTGCTGTGGTATTATTTGCATTGGTTGTGGTAATTGGGCGATTTGTTGTTGTCTTGTGTCCGGTGCTATCACTACTGGCACGGGCGTCTGTGCTACCGCTGCTGGTGTTGTAATTAAGGCACCTTCCATTGAGTATTTGGTTAGTTTCTTCTGCACTAATTTTGCTTCCTCTGCCTTCCTATTTTCTACCTTTTGCTTCATCTTTTCTTGCCATATTCTACAGTGGTGTATTATCGTTAGTTGTATCTCCGGCCATGGTTTGCTTCTATTCCCACTACCTTCTTCAGTTGTCTTTGTACTGCCTCCGGGAGCCCCTGTGCTAGTATGTGATAGAAGATGGCTGGTGTTTTATCCCACTGCTCCCGAGTTTCCATGCGCCACTTCTCCTGAATCTCCTGGATGTAATCAACAGGATCTCCATTCTCACGCATTTTGCGTGAGGTGATAGCTCCTATGTCTGATGTGTCTGGGTACTGGACCCTCAAGCCCTACCATTGTACATGCCTTCAGTTGGCGAATGGTGCCCCATCATGTGATGTGTCTGTAGTAGTAACTCTGGGAAAGCCCGCCCTTTTCCAGATGTCATCTGCTGCATCCCCTAGTCATGATATTAATAGCCCCTTCACCCACCGCTAACTTTTGCCCCGCAGTGTGTTTCTCCATTTCATATATCCACTTCCCTGCTCCCCCGCTTAATAATGGGAGTCTACATTTTATGTTTTCCTTACCAGCATGCTTCCAGGGAGCATATTGCGGTCGTACCCCTTCCCTTTCCAAAAGTGGCATTAAATTGTAACCCTTCTGTTCCCCCCGTAACGGTGAGGCAGTTTCAGTGTACTCGTCTTCGTTCTCTGTGTCGGGAAGCTCTGTTATCATATCTATTTTACGAGTACTCGTCATATTGTCTTCCTCGGTCTTTCTCCCGTTCCAATTGCTGTCTTGTTTCACCGCAGGTGTGCATGGTCGTTCTTACTGCCTGCGTCGAGGGAGATCCCTAAGCCTGCCAATGTATGGAGAGTGTTCGGGCATAGGCGTGAGTGGACGTGGCGGATGTGTTAGCGCAGGTGTTGCTGCTGGCGTTGTTCTTCCTGCTACCTCTCTTACCTGTTCTTCACCTCTCTTTTCCTCTTCCCTTTTTCCGCATGTCCATGGCGATTCGCCGTTTGCACGTGTGAGGTACAATTTATCTAAACTTTCCCTATTGCCGCTGCTTCCTCTTTTTCCAATACCCTCATCTTCTTCACTGCAGAACCCGTCCAACAGCGACAACCCCCATTATGTTCTTTTCCCTCCCACTGTCACTGTTTGTAAGTCTATTAAATCCATCCCTCTCTCTCCGCCCTGCGTCGAGGTTGTGGGCACCTCCAAGTCCTGGCGGGTGTATGTTCTCACTCCGCGGACCACCTTCTTACCTTCACTCTCCTCGTCCTCCCTTGACTTTATCTCTCCCCCAATTTCCTGTCTCTTCTTTTTTAGTTCCTCCATTACCTCACTACTTACCCTTGCTAATATCCATTCTTCCTCTTCCTTTCTTTCCCTTTTTTCCCGTTCCCATTGTAATATGCTTTCTATTACCTTACCCTCTTCGTATTTCCTGGTGCTTTCAGATAATATTTTCTTCTTCCACATATCCATTTCCTTTTCCCTCTCTTCCTCTCTTCTTTTCACGTCACGCTGCTCTGCACGGGACGTCCTTTCTGCTACTGCTTTCATCCTCTCCACCTCCCTCTTCTTCTCCTCCGCACGTTCTTTCATCCTCTCCCTCTCGTCCCTAGCTTCCTTCTTTTCTTTCCTTCTTCCCCGTGTCTCTTGCTCGAACTGCCTAATCAGTGCACTCCGCACCTCCCTCAGTTCTGCCAACCTGTCCTCCAACATTTCCTCCTCCTCCTGTGACAATTCTCTTTCCTTCGCCTTACTCACCTCGTCGACTACCTGTGCACCGTCCTCATCATCCTTGTACGCTCTTCTTACCACATTCTCCTCTTCTCCAGTTAGTGACCCCCGCAACTTTAAGAGCACCTGCGCAGCTACCCATTCGTCAGTTCCTATGTTCGCAATGTACTCCTCACTTCTCCTTCCCCCTTTTCCGCCCATTTCTGTGGAACTCGAACCAACTGTGCTTGTTACCTCCCCCCCTCTGGTAACTACCTGTAGAGGTATATGTTGGAGGGCTGTAGGTGGGGTTTGAGTACCCCTCAGCTGCCGTCAACTGCTGCCTCGCTGCTTCTTGTAACTCCGTCACTGGATATAACCCACCGTCCTCCTTCTTTACCACCTTCGCTAAAGGCATTTATTCTATCCTTTCCTTCTTCACCTCCACGTCACGTGTGGTGCCAGGCCTTTCGCCCTCCCCTTTGTTCTTCTCATTGTTCTGTGTATTGCTAACCACCGCACTCGCACTCCCTTCTTCTTCCTTAACTCCTTTGCCCCTCCCTTTTTTCCTTACTTCCCTTCTCTTCTGTGGTCCCTTCCACAGTAAACATACCTGTTGGTCCTGGCCTGGACCCCAGGAACATCCTCCACAAGTTAAACATCTCCACATGATGAGCTAACTTCTTCCCCTTGTACGTGTTGTGTATGTGTGTTAGTAGCATGCGCTGAACATATGGGTCAAAACTTCCGTTAGGCGGCCATGGTGTGTCATTTTGTTGTCTGTTCCTTGTGTTCATTCAATGCTGTATTTGATAAGTTTCTCCCTATGAGGTGATAACGTCTTACAGATATGTTGGAGAGGGGTAGTTAGAGTGTTCCCCCACCCTCTGGACCCTAATTCATAAGACATGGCACTTTATGCTAACACTTTGCAATTGCAACCTTCTTTAACCGGCCCCCGTAATTTGGGGACTTCTGATCGTCCGCTGAAAAGCAATAAGTTCACAAATATACAGTTCTCTCTCTCTTTTCCTTGATATCACTTGTACGGCCCCCTTTGGCCGCGGTACAAGAAGCCCACTGCGGCTGCGTGCCCTGTGTGACGTGCTTGTACAGCCGTCCCACCTTCACTCTCCACCTTTCGACCACCGCGCTCAACGTGACCGGCATTCTCCGTGCGCGCCCACTTCTCCCCACTCCCGCTCCTTCCTTATTGAGGGGTGCTGGCGCTCCCCGCGTGCGGCCTCCCCACCTCTTCTATTCTGTCCCTCTCCCTGTTGTTTAAGTCTCGGTCACCTCCTGGGCAACCCGAGCAAAACACCAGGCAGCCGCGGTGTCCTATGGTATCCTGCAGGTGACGTCACCAACCTCGTTAGCCTATTATCGGTAAGAACTTTTACACTATTAAAACACGCAATGTACTTTAACTCTTTGACCCCATCAACCCCACCGCTGTCTTCTTGTTACGCCCGGAACAAGGGATTCGACAATAAAACTCTTATAATTGGGCTGCGCCCGCGGCGTCGCCTCGCGTGTGATACGCCCCTCACCTGGGGAGCTTAACCAGCCAATTATCTTCCGCACTCGGCAACACTCTAGCTGCCTCCTATGGGAAAACGTTATCTACGTAACGAGCTTCAACACTCAGTTAGTAGGTATCCACATATACTCATTGACCCAACAAGCCAATTCATAGGAAATCCACACCCCTTTCATACATGTGTGCTCGATCCAAACAAATCAGTGCCTTCTAACGTTCATGTGTGGCGCCTTTCGGCTCCACCCACCTTCCTCAGTGGGAGACGGCCCTCGTGCCTGCCTTCACCGCTGCTCGCCCACCTGTCGTCCCTTAGTATTCAAATCCTTAGCACACACCGTAAATACCCCCCACCACCCTTTTCGCAAATCCTCCCCCTTCCCTTACAACATTACATTGCTTGTTGGGTGTGCCATACTCACCAAGTTCCATTAATGCGGGGCCGCTCGACTGCGTGCACCCCTCCAAGCAGCTCGCCACCTCCCCTCGTCTGGACTCGTCCGGACACTCGCCAACCGCGTGCGGGATACTTCTCAATCGGCTCCCGAGGGCCAATATCCAGATTGTGCCGTCCGGTCTTCTCGCAGTTCCGCAATGGTCCTGTAGTCCTCAAAAGGGGGCAGCGGCAGAGGGGGCCGCGCTGCCGGGCCACCTCGCAACAAGAGGTCTTGGAATAAAAACGCAAGGGGATAGATCTCAACAGATCTCAGCAGTGCCTCCAACTTGTCTGGGTGATTATCCCGGAGTCGGCAGAGCCATCTGCGGATCTCCGAGCTGGGAGGCCCCAACTTCTCCCGTGTCCCCAAAAATGAGTATGAGACACACACAAGAAGCAAGGCTGAGACTGCGGTTTATTGCAACGGCAGGGGCGGGTTTGTCCTATGCATTCGAGAAAGCGCAACAATCACCCTCAGAGGGGCTCGCAGGCCCTTTTTACTACAGTATGACGCGCTACCTGCGTCACCTGAGAAAGTTAGCGTGAAAACCTATCACCACTCAGGATATGCTCTCCGAGTGGTAGGGTTAGTATGGTTAGCATATAGAGAAAGTTGTTAGTGGAAGGGACCAGATCAGGTGGTATACTTGGGCTGTCCCTGACATTTATTACTTCAGAATTCCAACAAGGGGACCCTTAGTGATTGGCTATGAGAAATGGTGTCAGTAGTGAGTCCCCCTGTGTTCTGATTGGTTCTCACGCGAGGCCCCAAGCCTGGGACCATCGTCGTTCCCACCACGTGGTGTAACTGTCATTAGCAACAATGTGCAACTATGTGTTTTGTGCAAACAACGGACAGGTCTGCTCATAGGCGAGTCGTTCCCATCGCTGTAGGTGTCCTTCTGGCCACTTCGTTGTTGCACCCTGTGAGACCCTGGCTGCTTCTCTGTCTCGTAGACTTGACACCTTGTCAGTTCGGCTTGGTCACATGTGGAGAGACAGTGGCTGGAGCAAAATTATGAGCATTTGATTTTAGTATTCTGTGTCTGAAGTCTTAGCATTTGCAGGTGTAACCTTGGCGCTGGGCTTTCGGCATGTGAGTTGCAACATCGTGGACTTGGCTGTGGGTCCTCATTAGGCGCTTGTTCTGCCTGATCAACACTTGTATTTCGTTCTGAAGGGGTTTTCGTTTGCAAGGCTCCAACCTGGGGACTCTTGCTCGCGGCCTACTCGGGCCCAGTTCATGGGTCCCTGGTGGTCGTGGAGTTACAAATCATCATATGCAGCACTAAGTATGTGTGATAGCGTCTTGTAGAGATAGGTGGCAAGGAAGCATCAGCAAGCATATGCACGATCTCTTCAGGCGTCTTGCGTTTCTGCGGTGCTCTAGAAGGCCTATGTGAAAAATAAAAATAGAATTGCGTCCATGAGTGTGACGGTCCGCTACGTCATAACACTGAGTATATTCTTTGTGTAGGTTGGTGTGTGAGTGACCAGTGTGCATGGTGGCACGTGTGCTCTTGTCTGTTGGCTATGTCGTCATGGCATCTCTAATGATGTGGATATTTGTAGTCATTGCTCTAGTCGAGTTCATCCATGCCGCAGGTATCATCTTGAGCCATGGAGGCTGGTGTTGATCTTACGGGTGGGCATACTCCTCTTATGTGTAAGTTCTTGAACCAAGGTACTTTGTTGTCTGGAAAATATGCGAACTCATCTCGTGGAGGGTGTCTGGGCCGTGATCCCCTAGGCCATGGTCTGGATGAGATTGGGGGGAGGGTGTTATCCCATTCTCCCACTTCAATATATTTTTTTCATGATGTGGGTAACTGGAGTAGATATATTCTTTGTCAATTTCTGTGATAAAAGAAAAGATCATGTTAGTGTAGGTAGTTTATAAAGACTTATTACATTTCATAATAGACATTTCTGCTTTATTTCGACCCTCATATTTAGTAGTTTACAAACCAGTGTACTGTGCAATTTGCTCAATTTCTGTGTTTGTTGCTTAAATCATTGGGATTGTGGGAAAAAAAATCCATGTTGGATTAAAAAAACTTTTTTTGTTATGGTACAGTACATTTGTTTCTTTGTTTTCAGTGTTTACTTGTTGTTTCTGGCTAATGTTCTATCTGTTGGCTTGTTGCAGATTGTTAGATACCTGTTTTAAAATTGTAAATGGTTATAGTTTTTTATTTATATTCTCAAGTTGCTAATCTATCTCTTGGGTTGTTGCAGATTCTTGGGGCAGTTAGATACATGTTGGCGTATTCTAACTGTTTATTTCTTTTTATAATTTAGTGGTATTGATTTATCTGTTTGGTTGTTGCAGAATTTTGGGGCAGTTATATACCCGTTGGCATATTGTTGCTGTTTCTAGTTTTCTAATTGAAGTTTTATTAATGTTTATGCACAGATTAGTTATTTCTGGTATTGATTTATTTGTTTGATTGTTGCAAAATCTTGGGGCAGTTAGATACCTGTTGCCGTATTCTAACTGTTTATTTCTTCTTATAATTTAGTGGTATTGATTTATCTGTTTGGTTGTTGCAGAATCTTTGGGCAGTTAGATACCTGTTGGCGTGTTCTAACTGTTTATAGTTTTCTAATTGAAGTTTTATTTATGTCTATGCACAGATTAGTTATAAAATTTTGGTTTTAAGAATATTAAATAAGCGTTTATAAGATTTGCTGGTAATCTTTGCTTTAGAGTAATGTTACTATCATTACATTCGAACCATCCACAATTCTTTTTTATATATGCAGTGGAGTGGCCTGCATTGGTTGTGGCTCCTGCATGGTAGATTATACCTATTGTGGTGAAGGTTTTCTTACCAAGTGATACTTGACCATGTGTGAATCCAGTCAGCTTTCAGTTGTTTTTTTTCCATCTGCATTGTAACGTAAAAACATTAGTATTAAACATTTACTATGTGTTTGTATTTGTAAGGTGGAGCGATTACCGGAATTGCAGGTAGTATGTAATCTGCCATGGTTTGCATTTTGTAAAAGTTGCTGAAATGGAACGGATTCACAGTTAGGTATGGATACATACACAAAACGTTCATTAGGGATTTGTTCATGTGCCATATTGTTGCACAGAATGCATGTATGTTTCCACATGTATGAAATCTGGAAGATTTCATTGATAGGTATGTTTTTGATTTCCAGTACTTGTAGTAAGTACATTAGAAATTCTTGTGGATCTTCTTGTGAGTTTATAGTGCATTTCACCACTCCAGCACAGTAGTCCAATTCTTGTCTTATTCCATGAACACTATATGTGTTGTCAGGATTGTTGCTTGCATTTCTATGAAGGACTAACATTTGAAAACACAATTGGTCTGTATTGTGTAAGTAAATGTTGTCAACAATTGGTGGCATTTGAAATAGAATATGTATTGCTACATTTGTGTAGCAATTTACACCAGTTATATTTGAAAATTTGATTGGACCAGATAGTTCTGTGTCCAAGTCATTTCTTCGGAGTGGGTGTTGCTTCTTTGAAGAAGTACCTGAGTTACTTTGAATAGGACATTCTTCTATGGATGTAGTAAATGATGCAGTGTTAGCTTCTTTTATTCTCTGGAGGATTTGCAGTGAGATCCTGATGCATTTCTGTTTGAAGTAGTTTTTGGTTTTTGTGGAACAGGATATGTTTTTAGATGGGGGTGTATAGTGTACGTAGTCTATTGTATTCTAAAATGCAAAGAATATCAGTGTTTACTTTACTTGCATCAAAGTTGATTAGAAATAGACCGTCAAGTGTACGTATGCGTGATAGTGCTACGTAGCTCATGCCTTCTTTAAAGATTGTGTTCCCAATATCTATTAATGCTTTATATAGGGTAAGACCTTGTGATTTGTGAATGGTGACTGCTTATGCTAAAGTTAGAGAAAATGATTCTCTGCATACATACATGTCTTTGAAAAGAAGCAATCGAGCTGCTGAGCATCCAATCCTTTTTACTTCTGATAGTTTGTCGAAGAGAATATTGACAAAGTGAATGTTGTTGTCACGTGGGTATGTTTGAAAACCAACAACTGTACCAAGTGCTCCATTAACTAGTCCTTGCTCCACGTCAAGGTTACGTTTAAGCAAACATTTTCTCCAAACCAGCTGTGTTGGATATAGAGTTTTCTAAGGTATTTAGTCTTGTTGTGGCTTGTTGACACATGGGTAGTGTCATACCATGTACCATGTACGTCCAGTTTGTCTGCGGAGCAAATTTCAATTATTGGTTGCATTTCTTTTTGCATTTCTTTTTTCAACATTGTTTCATTCAATTTGGAACAGCTTGCAAGAGTTGGCATCAAGGACATACAATTGACATTTTTGTGTGCTAATTGTTCGGTGACATCAGTAGCCCATGAGTTATGGACATAGAGCGCATGGATGTGCTGGGTTTTTAATATTCCTTGTGCTTCTTGAGATAGTACACCAACTCTAACACTTTTTAAAATGTTGGGTTAGGTGAGGTCTGCAGACTGGCACATGTTTTCTGTTCATTCTCTGTATTGTAATGTTGTCAAATGTTAACATTTTCTATGCTGCCAACAGTTTTACCGCAGAGTTTGTGTCCTATGGTTTTAAAAATAGGTTCACCTTTCACTGGTGTCAATTGAAGAAGATCTCGGAAAACAATAATGTGTTTTCCTCCAAAGAGCTCTTTGTAGTTTGATTTGAGTACTTCTTGTAATCTGAGGTGAATCAAAGCCAACATTAGGTTGGAGACCATGCTCACTTCATCTATTAGTAGCATTTCCATTTGTTTTAACACTCTGCGTAGTTCCATTGCAGCTTCTGTAGAAAGTTTGTAATATTCTAATTTGTTTTGGTGTTCAACTGGAAGGAGTAGTAATCGGTGTAAAGTGACACCGCCTATGTTGTAGGCAGCTAAACCTGTGGGGCAGTTACAACAGCTGACAGTTTGTTGTTTGTCAATTGTTGAAGGAACTTGCTGATGATTTTGATTAAGAATGTTTTGCATGAACCAGCTTCACCTCTGACGTATAGTAGTATAGGTTTGTAATTTTGGCAGGTACATTCTTTATTTTCATGTTGTACACCATGCGCAATTTCTTTTGTTACTTCTTGAAAAATGGTATGCTGCTTTTTTCAGTTTTGATTGTGGTACAGTTAAGTCTTCTGTATCTTCTTCATAGTGACAAATGGTGTTTTCTACTTCTGTCATAGCTAATTCTGCCTCATTTACTATTAGTGGCTGTCCCAGTGGTTCTTGGCTTCTTGTTACAGAAGGTTGACTACTTTCGGGAGTGTCCTTGTCTAGTTGGGCCTGGAGTTCTTCTTCGTGGTGCTGTTCATTGTGCAACATTGTTTTGTACTGTATAAAGTTTACATCGGTTATAGTGCTTTCATTTTCTTTGAAAGCGTCTTCATAGGAGTCATAGATATCTAGTATCTCTTCTTCTTTTCTCCATGGTTTAAAACGTTGTAGCAGGGACATGCAATATAGTTCTTTATGTTGAGGAGTTTTTAATGACAATTTGATATGATTAATTAAACTTCGTTTGGTAAATTTCACTAAGCTGCCTTCACAATTTGTCACGCTGTATCTACCTTTTTTTCATCAGGTTTTATATTATTTGTGTGTGTGAAGTTTTGGGCTATGTGGTATAGACACATGGTTTCCAAAGTGGTACTCCTGTTTGGGTAGTATGAGTCTAGTAAATTGTTTTTCAAAATGTCTTGGCTGTTGGGATACTTCAGTACCAAGACTTAGCAATACTATATTTTCAGATTTTCCATACAAAGCAGTACCGGTTAAACGATCTGCAGCTTCATAGCAGCCACATTCTCTATGAGAGAGCATTTTTATGCCTAAGCTGTACAATTTCTGAATCAGTGTTTTGTCCGATGATAGGTCATTCCAGAGGTCTTGAAGCTGTGTTTTTTCTGCTTTGGTTAAGTAGGCT
This sequence comes from Ambystoma mexicanum, assembly GCF_040938575.1. Lineage (NCBI taxonomy): Eukaryota > Metazoa > Chordata > Amphibia > Caudata > Ambystomatidae > Ambystoma > Ambystoma mexicanum. Next base: position 352,065,671 of record NC_090922.1, read on the forward strand.
GTAACATATTGCGCAACTGCAGTGGAATTGTCTGCAATGTACTGCACATCTATGTTTGCGTTCATTAAGAGGAGAATGACTGCATTGTAATCATTGATATATTTTGCTTCTTCTGTTCTTTTTATGTAATATGTGTTCTTAGGTGAATTACCTTTAACACTATGTCTAACTGAAGACATGAATTTGTTCACTTCACCTGTAACTGGTCTAGGGAAACCAAAGCGGCATTTGGTGAAGTATTTCCCTTTATTTTTGTATTTGTGACGACAATATTTCCCACATTTGTGTCTTTGAAAATTTTACAATTTGTGCATCAAGATCACTATTTGTTGCTTCTGATGGAATTTCACAAGTGACATATTTTTTGATAAACTGTAAAACGGTGGCATCACTGTCTTGACCAAATTTAGGAGCATCTTTAATCCATAAAAGCATGTGGATATGTGGTGCTCCTCTGGCTTGGTATTCTTTTCTCCAAAAGAAGTGTTGCACTTCTCAGAGGGGAGGAACAGTTTTATTACAAATAAAGTGTAGCATATCAATGAAGCGATGATGGAAATATCTTGAAACATTAACAGGATGTAGAGAGCAAAGTTCTCCAGGTGTTAGTACATCTTTGTTTGTTTTTTTTTAAGCATAGGAAATCATGTAAATCTTCCCATGCGTATTCTGCACAACTTAATTTAACAAACCAAGTGGGTGGGCCAAGGTTTCTAATCGTACAACGTACATCTCCGTGACGTCAGAACCAGTACTCTTTAGTAACACGCATGTTTGCTAACAGATTTGTAATACTTCATTGTAAAACCTCATATTTTTCTTGCACTTTTTGTAGTAATTGGGTAGCTGACATATTTTGAAAGTGGGTTCCTGATTTCAATGTGTGTGCAACTCCGTAACATAGAGTTGCTAGTTCACTTTCAAAGAGTAGGTGGAATATCTATTCCACATTTTGTCTAAATCTGGGACCTTCAGAATACATTTGTAACAAGCGGTATTCTGATGCTGTTATCTGAATGGGTCTGCAGATTAACAAGGGGGGTCCTGGGAGTCCCTCTGCCAGACATTAGTCCTGGTTACGAGAGACTTACCCAGAGACTTCTTTCACAAAGAAGAAATATCCCAAACATATCAGTCTTTGTCCTGCCCTGGGGCAGTCCACACCGAAATGCTAGGCAATTCTCCTCTGAACAAGAGTACCAACAGAAACCCCATACACGTGTTTCGGTCTGGTTGGACCTCATCAGTAGGGTGGATCTGTGCCTCTCTAAGAATAGTGAGCAAGGGGTCCACGTCTGGATCCCCCTAGTAACTTAGGGTGAGACCCAAAGTTACTTAAATATGCAGATTAACAAGGGGGGTCCTGGGAGTCCCTCTGCCAGACATTAGTCCTGGTTACGAGAGACTTACCCAGAGTCTTTAGCTCACTATCTTTCACAAAGAAGAAATATCCCAAACATATCAGTCTTTGTCCTGCCCTGGGGCAGTCCAGCACCGAAATGCTAGGCAATTCTCCTCTGAACAAGAGTACCAACAGAAACCCCAGACACGTGTTTCGGTCTGGTTGGACCTCATCAGCAGGGTGGATCTGTGCCTCTCTAAGAATCGGGTCTATCATCATACCTTCCTCCTTTGCCAGTATGAAAGAATAGAGGAAAAGCATGTGCTTCTATACTTTTTTACCATATGCTGAGTGGTGATCCTTTGGTTTGTCGCATTTGGTACGTTTCTAGTGCATCATCTATGGTGTCATTAGAGTGTAATGGATGAATTGTATTATGGTCTAAAATATTGGATACTGTAGCAGGATCTAGAAGTTCAAATTGACCAGTTTCTGGTGACTCTTGAATTATTTCAGTTGTTTCCCTTAAGTTTTCTTCAATATTCATTTCTTTGTAGTATTCATTATTGTCTTTTAGATATTGCAAGGCTTGTCTAACTTTATGTAAGTCTATGAGTTGTTGCCAAATTTTTTGTCTTTTGTAGGTACACCATTTACTAAGACAATTAAAGATTGCTCTATTAGACGTTGCACTCCCAGAGTGTTCACATTTTCTTTTAGATCTAATGGTAAATAAACTACTTTGCCACAAATGCCTTTCACTAATTCAGAGGGAGGTAATTTTGCTGTTTTTGGTTGAAGGCGTATTATTGCTTGAAATGGGTGATGCTCTCATATAAATTGAGTTGTTGCAGGGGTTTTGGTAGTGGGAATAATTCTAAGTTATTTGTGATAGCACATGAAGGAGTTTGGTTGTTGTCAAGTTTTGTAGTGCAGTAACTGCAAAATATTAAGGGGTCAGTTATTTCATATGTGTTTTCTGCTATAAGGTAGAGAGCTAATTCAAACCATTTGGAATCTTCATTGTCTTCTATTTTGTATGTTACATCTATAGTTTTGTGCTACTTTTATAAAACGTTATGCGGCAACACACACACACATGGTTTGGTACTTCAGTGGATGTACTTTTAAATTTTAGTATTTCTTTTTTGTGTGTGTGTAGTAGAAAGTTGCCATCGGTACAATTGCTGCTAGTCTGTTGTAAAGCTATTGCATCTTGTAAGTGGCTTTTACTTCCAAAATATTGTCTTTGGATATGCTCTATTTCTTCGAGTAGGTCTTTGGCTGTACCATGTAGAAGATTGTTATTTAAATTGGCTAGTGCTAAAGCAGGACTTTCAGCATAGTACAGTTTATAGACTAGATTTCTTATAGTTGAATGATGTGTTGATATAATTTTGACATTATGGAAGGTGATTTTGTAAATGGGTCCTGAAATGCAAGCTAATGAATGTCCTTGTAGTCCTGTGTATTTGTGCACTGGACAGGTATCCATATTTTTTAGCAGTTTCATTTTGATTTTGTCTTTGCCTTTCACATATTGATTGAAGGAACTGGCGTAAAGATTTGAAAGATTTTTTGGCAATGTTACACATTGACATTCATGGCCATTTGTATTCTGGACGTTCTGGTTCAGTCGAACGGAGAGGCGATACTGAGTTTTCTGGGGATATGTTTGTAAGCAGTATTTCTTGTTGCATTATGGTATTATTAAGTGTTTCATACCCTCGGCCACTTCTATGTATGGCAATTGTGTTTGTTTGCTTTTGTTTGTATGCTTCTTCTTTGAAATATGGTTCTGTGCTCGTGGTGTGACTCCTTTCACCTCCACAGATATTTAAGAAGTTATTTTTGTTTACATTCCGTTTATTGAGAAATCTTTTTTGTAATTTAGTAGTTAGTTCTGTTAGTGGTTTCATTCTGTTTAACACTAAAATAAAAAACTTCCTTTTGAGAAGGATTGCACTGTCTATCAAAGCTTCTCAGATTAATTTTCTACGGTATGTTTTAAGGGTTGTGCATGATTTGTCTCCTGTTTTAATAAGATTCTCTTTGGTGGAACATTTTTGCTAAAATACTTTTTTTGGTATGGTAAATTGCCACTACATCAAGATTTATAGGAGCAGTGTTAGCAGTAGCGGTAGCTGAATTCTTGTTAATCACTTTCTGTTTCGTTTTACATTTTGATAGAGGAGGCAAAGTTTCTGTACTGGAAGCTTGTTTTGTTTCCCTTAATGACTGTACTACCTTTTTGTTTGAATTTTTGTACAAATTCTGCTAGAGATGGATGCTTATTTTGGACACTTTTATTTTCATTTGCTCTACTGCTGCATTGCTTTCTATGGACTTGCTTTTTGGTAGCATTCTTTGGGGTCTGTTAAAAAAAAAGAAGGTATGGGTTGGGCTGTTCTGCAATGTATGTGTGCTGTGTGCACGAGTGTCTGAGTATGATGGTAAGGATGTATATGGTGGTGTGTGATTATCCATTGGGTGGCTACAACTAGTTGGGAAGGTTATTTTTCTATTTGTGTGTTACTATACTGGGGTTCAGATGACAGTAGAAAGTAAGCGAGTGGTGAGGAAAAGCACTAATACTAAATCTAATGGTTTAGAATTAAAACAGTTCTTTGTTCTGTCTGCTAATCCCTGTTTAACAAATGGGGATTTGTGGGCAGAATGGTGCACAAATCTCAGTTTTTCGGTGCACAAAATCCTTGGATCAACCCCACAGTGTGTTTGAGTAACAGTAAGAATATCATGGTAGTATTTTACTTACTCTTTTTGTGTGGAATGAGCAGGATTCTTCTGAGTTGTTGTTTGTACTTCAGATGGTGCTGCTTTTCAGGAGAGTGGTCTTCACTGCAATTGTAAAAGAAAGAAGTTAGTAATTTTGTGTGTTTATAGCACTGATGTTAATTTAGACGTTGATGTTTATGTTTTTGTAGTAGTATTCTTGTTTGATATCTGAACATAGCATGTGCATGCAGTTTCCTTTGACTATGTGCAGCCTTTATATTTTATTTACAATATGTTAGTTCAACATGCTTTGCAAATGAGTAGAATACTAAGTATATGAAACTCACTTGGTTTTTTAAGGCTGTGTTATTGAAAGTTAGGAGAAAGAAGAAATAATGATATACTTATTTTGCAATTTTTATAAGGTAAATGGAAGATACTGTATAGAAAAGCATGGAATGTATGCATTTGTGAAGGTGCGGGTAATAAAACAGAAGGATGTGATTTACAGGCAGTGGTGTTATTGCAGCTGGGATCTTTTCAATGATAGTGTGTATCTGTGTGAGTGTATGAAGATGCATGACCTTATCCTGGCTGTATGTAATTTTATAATACACTACTAAGTGTTTTTCTACAATTACACTGTTATTTCTCCCATCTTCTAATATTATGATTTTTAGATAGATGTGTGTGTAAAAAAAAACAGATAGCAGATAGGTTTGGAAGTGACAGTTGATTATAGCAGATGGTAGAAATGACAGTAAGTTCATTTTACAGGTTATACAGGTTAAGTGGCGGTTAGTCTGTTTATATGCATTCATAAGAGTTGTACATGTACTGTGCAGACAATATGCATACCTGTAGTTTGTATTCATGCATGTGGATATGCATGTAGCTGCAAGTAAAAATCTTGGAGACTTGTAGAGTAGTTTTTGTAGTAGGTACTTTCCAATGATATGAGACATGTACTCAGAGTGATCAACAGAACATTTGATGTGCTGAACTCTGATGGTGGAGTTAGATGTAGAGGTCTTGGATGTGATTGGTGGATGATTGTGTGACTGCTTAACTGTATCCAATAAGGGAATGGCAGAGAGAGTGAAGTGGAAAGGGCAGAAGGGCTTTCTAAGAGTTACGCGGTCCGCGGACACCGTAGCTGTCCATGGACAGGGCGTACCACATCCGGGGTTTTTCAGCAAATCCAGCATGTAAAATGGACTTTAGGGATCAGCCAATCAGAAGTCGAGGTTGTGGATGTGTGTTCAAAGAGACTGTGTGTAGTGAAGATGACAGAGGTGGAGAAAGTGAGGGTGTTGGTGCTTGGAGATATGTTTGTGCATGTTTTACAGCAGTATGCTCAATGCAGGCATGTGGCAAACAATTTTGATGTTAAAGGAGTGGAGGTGCTATTGAGGACTGTGCCTGATTGCAATGTACAGGGAATTGTACAGGTTTGTGAAGATATGGGCAGGATGAACAGTCCCCATGTGGTAGTTTTGCACTATGGTGCTTTCCATGTGGGCTATGTCAGTGCCCCTACTGTGTTGGCAGATTTGGAACACTTGGTTCAAGCAATAATGAACATCCTTTTAAATGCCAAAGTAGTTTTTTCTGGATTAGTACCTTGGGCAATATGTGACAATATTTCTGTTTTGTGTCCTCAGCAAAACATTGTTAGGTGAGCAATCAACCGAGGCATGTGTGCTTTCATGCTTAGAGCTGGTATGTTCTTCTGTAATAATGAGAATATTGATTCCAGTAATGCTGTTTATTTGAAAGAAGCTGGCATTTCCTTATCTTTTATGGGAAATGCCATTCTGTTTTGGAATGTAAGGGTTGCTTTGGAGAAGGTAATGTGAAGGTTTTAGGACTAAAGTAAGAAAAGAAAATACTAAACAACAGGTGTCTGTCAAGCATCTGCAAAAAAAACAAAAAAAACAGCTCTTTTCAGAGCCAACCTCAAAGGAGAAATGGGGCACACTATTTAAATTTACATTCACCATGCTCAGATTTTCAATATGTCCGCAAACATGGCGGTAGTCCGCGGACAGTGTGTATTACATACCGGGATTTTGGGGTGGAGAGGCATGCAAATGAGAATGAGTAGAGCAAGGGATTGGTCAGTAAAGGTTACTCGGTGTGTTGTGTAAGGAGAGAGTTTGTCAGAAAGTATTTTTCCTGAGAGAAGAACAGATAGCTATGGCTGTGTGTTTCAGAAAACAGATTATCTGGATTTTGGGAGACTCATGGATACATTGGTTGGAGGTGAATTCAGAACGCTGTGGAGTAGCTGTAGATCTTGGATTCCCACATGTGGAAGTGCACTGGCATGGAGTGTGTGGAATGAAGTGGCTGGACTTGGTACCTCTCTGTGCTACTTTGGAGACAGAGCATCATACAGACATAATTATAATTAATTGTGAATGGAACAGTTTAGGACATGTGTCTAGAATTTCATTGCAATTTGCAATGAAAGAAGGATTTGGGAAGGTGATGGACATGTTTCCAAATTCCCAAGTAATTTTTTCTCGTATTGCGCAGGGACAAATGTGGCTACGTTCTTCTTCATTTGGTCCACAAATGTAGAAATCGAGGCGCAATGTCAATAAGACTGTGTGTGCCTTTCTAAGAGATGTTGGCATGTCCTCTTTTCACAATGAAAATATTATGTTTCGTAGAACATACATTTTGGAGTCCATTTTACTTATGCTGGCAATCAGATTTTTCTGAGAAATGTACAAAATCCATTGCTACCTTTTTTGGAATTACAGCCACCTATTTTACAGTAGGTGTTGACCATTTCAAGTTTTTCAAACACGCAAAAACACCACCAAAAGGCTCTTTTCAGAGCCACCACTTCCTCCCAGAGAAAAGTGCAATGGTTTTGATAGGGCAGCACCCTAAAATTTTAGATGTCCGCAGACGTCCAAAAAATGCACAGGGCCCTGCACCATTTATTTGCCACATCTATTTTTAAACTGTGAAAGGCGGCTCTGAAAAGAGCCGCCTTTTTTGTTTAGATTTTTGTTGTTTTATATTTTTTTTGGCTTTTTACACACAACACACTAGGAGAGGAAGGGAAAGGAGGGTAAGGAAGGGACACTAACCATGGGGATAAGAAAGGGCAGGTGGAGAGAGGAAGATGTAGGGTGGGCCTTATTTAGGTAGGTAGCAGGCCTTCTGGTGCTCCTTGACCGCAGTCTCGAAAACACTTTGAAGATTCTCCCCCCTGCAGAGTACTGCGTTGCAGTACATACACAATATTGTGACCATCGAAAGGTAAGGGTCAACAGCATTGTGAATGGCCTGTGAGGCAGCTGGTGGAATGCGCTCTCCCACAGGAGTATCTCCTGTGGTGAGAGGAGCGGAAACAGAGGATGTGGTAGAGGAACTCAACCTACTACATTGATCACAAGGTACAACCTTGCGAATGGCCCCACCGTGGAACGACCTTAGGTGTCGCTTCATGGATGTCGTACCAAAGCTGTACGAACTACGCCTCCCACGACTCAGCACTATTTTGCACTGGTTGCAGGTGACCTTGTTCGCACATGCTTTTGTTATGTCACCATGAATGGTGAACAACTGCCACACCCAAGACTCATGGCGAGTGCTGGTAGGAGGGACTTCAACTACCTCATCCTCTTCATCCTTTTCATCCTCCTCCTCTACATCCTCATGCCTGTTCCCATCTGCAGGCCCTTGGGGAGGTGGTGGTGGTGGAGGGGTTGGGGGTGCTGCTGAGGCAGATATAGCATCAGCTGGAGCAGCAGCAGCCATGGATGCCATCAGGTTTGATGAGATAATCTCAGCAAGAGCAGCAAAGACAGCAAAAGTCAATCTGCAATAGCCAGAAGCACAATGAAGATCAGCTCTGGGGTGTGGCCTTTGTGGCCTTTTATAGGGGTGCTGGTGCATGCTCTGTGGACAGCCACACTGTCCGCAGACAGATTGAACACCCCAAAAAGGCTAAAAAAGTTCCAAAAAGTATGTAGAAAGCCAGGGTCATTGTCTGGGACATGTGAAATGGTGAATATCTACTGTAAAATACTTTGGATTGTCTGAAAAAGTACTTTTAAAATGTTCGGGCACCCGGACAGTGTCCGCAAATCAGGACACACGCTCAGCATGGGTGCGGTCACATGATGACATTACGAACAAATCTGCGAAGGACACCAAATGCACAGGAACGGTCATGCGCATCCACGCGGGTGTTCTACGGACAGTGTTTGGGTCCTCAAACTAATTAAAAGTGCGACACAAGTGTTTTATATCAATGCATTGCTTAATGCATTACATAGCTCATGATATCTATTCCAATGATCCTTGACACTTTTTTTGTCAACATTATAATAAGAATCCCTTGTACAGACTTTTCTTGAACTTTTCATGAAAAGTGCATGCACATGTGATGTCATCAGTGACGTCATCAATGACATTTGTGATGTCATCTTTGATGTCCTGGGTGTTAGTCTTAGCAGTGCACGGTTGTAGCGCGAGTTGTGGTTGCTTAGTTTACCATAACTGACGAATTTCAGGGGTTTTTCAGTTTTACTTGGAAACATAACGTCCCTTTAACAAAGTTTTTTTTACTGAATCTGATAGGTTTTTAGTAGCGCAACTTAACCATAACGTCCCTTTAACAAAGTTTTTTTACTGAATTTCATAGGTTTTTAGTAGCGCAGCTGAACCATAACGTCCCTTCAACAAAGTTTTTTTACTGAATTTCATAGGTTTTTAGTAGCACAACTTAACAATAATAACTTTGACTTTATGTACATGCAATATGGAACATACTGAACCCTTTCTACTGAATTTGACTGTCCACGGACATGTTCGGACAACAGTACCACCACCTAAAAACTCTGTGGGGGTATGTGTAATTGTTATATCATAACATAGGAACATTTAACAAATTCGCAAAGCAGCACACATACAAAGTATATGTAGTAATACTTAAGTAATGTAACCCATATATGTAACACACTAACCATTCATTGAAATACAATATGTTCTAAAACGGAATATATCAAAAGAAGATAAAGTGGCTTCCAACATAATTACCTCACAGACACTCCACAACTAAGAGCAAGACCAGACGTACAGACTACTCATCACATATCTTACCTGAAATAGTAAGTGCACTTCATTTTACTCATATATTTATAAACTTTCAGTATTAGATAAAAATAAATATTACTTTTTTGTTTTCTCACAGAAATGTGTAGTACTCTCGAGTGGCTAGAGGAGCATTTCCCACGAGAGGAAATGTCAGAAGATAGTGCACCTAATGGTACACACTTTACTATATAAACCAATTAATAAATATTATTTTGTATACATTTAACATATACTTTTTTTTTGTACAGACCATACAAAAATTGAAACTACTACAGAAAAAGAAGCGGTGGATAACACTCTGGAACACATAAACGAAAAAATGGACCAACTTATTGCAAATTTTACCAATTTAAAGATACCATTGTCCCACCTGTACTTGTCCCCCCTCACCATAACCCATATCCATATCCCACTCATTTAACCCCAAACCCTCTCCATGGACCAAAACGTTTTGATGACATTTCCATCCCTTCTTCACCTGATCCCAATTATGTTGAAATCCCTAATTCTCCTGTTCTTGTTTCCGTTTCTGCCCCACCTTCTCAGTCATAAATTGTTAATATATGTCAAATAAAGTTACTTTTTTATATTGTGTTTTAATTAGTTTCAGTTCTTTTTGTTAAAACCAACTTAGGTGTCCACGGACAATGCGGTTGTTCGGAAATGTTCGTAAATAGACGAAAATGTAAGTGTCCTGAGGACACTATATCTGTCCATAATGTTCTCATGCAAGTTGAAACTGTTCTAAGAACACTCGTAGTGCCCTGAAATGTTCGTAAATAAACGAAAATGGAGGTGTCCTTAAGAACACTATGCCTGTTTGTTGTGTTCGCTAGCAAGTTGAGAATGTTCTAAGAACACTCGTGGTGTCCTGAATTGTTCGTAAATAAACGAAAATGGAGGTGTGCTGGGGACGCTATGTCTGTCCATATTGTTTGCAAGTAAGTTAAACTGTGCTAAGAACAAACGGCTGTCCGTAACTGTTCATTTTACGTGTGACGCACTTTTAATTAGTTCAGGACCCGAACATTGTCCGTAGAACATCAACGCGCATGCGCAAAAGCAATGTCCGTACATTGGGTGTCTTGCGGACGGCCGCTTCCTTAGCGAACATGGTCACGAAGCAATCATGTGACCGCGCCCACGCTGATCGTGTGTTCTCAATGCGGACACTGTTCGTGTCCCCAAACAGTTTGAAAGTACATTTCCAAGTAATCCACAATATTTCTCATTACAAACTCACCATACCACAAATCCCACATACGAATCCTAAGTTTCCACATAGTTTTTGTGACTTTTTGAACCTTTTTTGGTGTTCGATCTGTCTTGCGGATGGCACACATGTCCGCGAACCGCATACAAGCACCCCTATAAAAGACCACGCCCTAGAGCTCATTCTCATTGTGTTTCTGGCTATTCCACAGAGCACACTGCATTTTGTTGCATACTTTGCAGATTTTGAGATTTCCATCTCCAAGCCGATGACATCCATGGCTGCACTATTGCCACCTGGTGCTTCATCTGCCTCAGCATCACCCCCACCCTCTCCACCACCACCATCTCCCCAAGGGCCTGAAGAGGGGAACAGGAGTGAGGATACAGAGGAGGAAGAAGAGGATGTCGAGAATGAGGTAGAGGAAATCCCTACTACACGCACTCAGTGTGATTCTTGGGTGTGGCGGTTGTTTACCGTTCATGGGAATGGTCCTAAGGCTCGTGCGAACCGTGCCACCTGCAATGAGTGCAAAATGGTACTCAGTTGCGGGAGGCATGGTTCGTACAGCTTTGGGACCACTACCATGAGGCAACACCTCAACTCATTCCACACTGGGGCCATTCGCCAGGTTGTACCTTGCGAAGAGCGTAGTAGGTTGATTGCCTCCACTTCTTCCTCCGTATCTGATCCTGTCACCACAAGGAACACCTCTGTGGCACAGCGTCTTCCTCAAGCTGCCTCACATGCCATACAGAATTCTGATGACCCTTACCTTTCGAGGGTCACAGTTGTATGTATGTACTGTGACACAGTACTCTGCAGGGGGGAGCGACTTCGGAGTGCTTTTCAGACTATCGTCTCACAGCACGAGAAGACCTGCTCACTACCCAAATAAAACCCACTCTAGATCTTCCTCTCTCAGCTCGCCCTTTCTTATCCCTGTGGTTGGTGTCCCCCCCTTTACCCTCCTTTCCCCTCCTCTCCTAGTGTGTTGTGTATAAAAAACCCCAAAAACATACAAAATAACAAAAATCAAAAAAATAAGGCTCTTTTCAGAGCCGCCTTTCACAGTTAAAAAATAGAAGTGAAGATAAATAAAGCAGGGCCCTTTGTATTTCTTGAAAGTCCGCGGACAGTTCGCGAACAAAAAAAAATTGGGGTACTAACCTATTGTAACCATTGCATTTTTCTCTGGGAGGAAGTGGTGGCTCTGAAAAGAGCCTTTGGGAGGTGTTTGTATGTCAAAAATTATAAAAACTTAACACCTACTTCAAAATGGATGCTGTATTTCTAAAAAAGGTTGCAATGCATTTTGTACATTTCTCAGAAAAATCTGATTGCCAGCATAAGTAAGATGGACTCCATCTCTGTGAAAAATGTATGTACTACGAAACATAATATTTTCATTGTGAAAAGAGGACATGCCAAAATCTCTTAGGAAGGCACAAACAGCCTTATTAACATTATGCCTTGCTTTCTCCATTTGTGGACCACATGAGAAAGAACGAAGCCACATTTATCTCTGCGCAATCCGTGAAAAAATTACTTCGGAGTTTGGAAACATGTCCATGATCTTCTGAAGTCCTTCTTTCATTGCAAATTGCAAAGAAATTCCAGACACATGTCCTAAACTGTTCCATCCACAATGAATTACAATTATGTCTGGATGTTCCTCTATCTTCAAAGTTGCACAGAGAGGTAGCAAGTCCAACCACTTCATTCCTCGCACTCCATACCAGTGCACTTCCACATGTGCGAATCCAAGATCTATAGATACTCCACAGCTTTCTGCATGCACCTTCAACCAATGTATCCACGAGTCTCCCAAAATCCACACAATCTGTTTTTTGAAACACTCAGCCACAGCTATCTGTTCTTCTCTCAGCAAAAATAATATCTGAGAAAACCTCTCCTAGCACAACACACTCACTAAACTTTACTGACCAATCCCTTGCTACATTCAATCTCATTTGCATGCCTCCTCACCCCAAATTCCCTAGATGTAATACGAGGTGTCCTAGAACTACCGCCATGTCCGTGAACATATCGTAACATGGACAGCCCTTCTACCATTTCCACTTCACTCTCTGTGCCATTCCCTCATTGGATGTAGCTAAGAAATCACATGACCATCCACCAATCAAATCAAAGACCTCTACCTGTAACTACATCATTATAGATCAGCACTGCAAATGTACGGTGAATCTCTCGGAGTACAAGTCTCATACCATTGGCAAGAACGATCTACGAGAAATACTATACAAGTCTCCAGGATTTCTACTTGCAGCTTCGTCCATATCCATATGCATGAACACAAACTACATGTATGCATATTTTCTATACAGTACATGAACACATTTTCTAACCGACTTTTACCTTGTATAATCTGTAAAATGAATCTACGATCATTTTTTCATTGTCCTAAAATGAACTGTGACTTACAAACCTTTATACCGTTTAATTTCTTCATACACACACACCCACACTCAAATAATGTTAAACTAACATTTTTGAAAAAAATATATAGACTACATATAATCAAACAAAATTACTTGCACACTCTATGATCAAATCTCAAACAATAATATTTGTACAAACACATAATTGGTTTTAATTTTTTTAATTTATATAATTACTTACATTTATATAGGAAAAGCAGGCTATGACATTGACTCACTATTACGTGGAAAAGCAGGCTATGACATTGACTCACTATTACGTGGAAAAGCTTAGTTACAGGAATAGTGGTATACAGTGGTACATTATGAATATCACAAGCCATAGTAAAGATATTTTCTTTCCTACAGTTAGTCATAAGATAGTTTTAATGGTTTTGAGGAAGGCGCTGAGCATTTCAATTTAAACAATCTATGTCTAAATTAAAAACAGTGCTATATACAAACCAAATTACTAATTTCTTTCTTTTTCAATTGCAGTGAAGACCATTCTCCTTAAAAAAAAGCAGCCTAATTTGAAGTACAAAGAACAACTAAGAAGCAAACTGCTCATTTTAGAAAAAAAGTAAGTAGAATGTTACCGTAATATTTGAATTATTACTCAAACACACTGTAAGGTTAATTCATGCTATTTCTGTACCTAAAAATAGAGATTCTGCACCATTCTGACCAAAAATCCCCCCCGTCTTAAACAGTGATTTACTGGCAGAATGGACCACAAATTCCAATTTTTCGACACACAAATTACCCAACTCAGCCTCTAGAATTTAGATGTTGTAGAACAAACAACTGTTTTAATTGTATAGCTTTAGATATACTATTTATACTTCTCCACACCACTGGCTTACATTTTTCTGTCATCTGAACCCCAGTTTAGTAACACATTAATTCAAGAATACCCATCCCTAGTAGTTGTACTTCCCAATGCACAATCACACACCATTACATACGTATTTATCATATTACTCAAACACTCATGCACACAACACACATGCATTGCAGAACACCCCAACCCATACCTTCTTTATTTTTTTCAACAGACCCTAAAGAATGCCTACCAAAAAGCAACTCTGTAGAAAGGAACGCAGAAGTAGAGCAAATGAAAAGAAAAGTCTCCAACATAAACATCCATCTATAGCAGAATTTGTAAAAAAAAAGTTGAAACACAACAGCTAATACAGTCATGTAGTGAAACAGAAGAAGTTTCTAGTACAAAAACTTTGCCTCCTCTATCAAAAAGTAAAACAACCCAAAAAACAATTAACAGAAAATCAACTATCACTACAAATAAAACTTCTTCTATAAATCTTGATATAGTACAAAGTAAGCATACCAAGAAAAGTATTTTAGCCAAAATGTTCCGTCACAAAGTCCTTTAAAATCTTATAAAAACAGGAGAGAAACCAGGTTCAACACTTCAAACCTATCGTAGGAAAGTAATCTTAGAAGCGTTGATAGACAATGCAATTCTTCTCAAAAGAAAGTTATTTATTTTAGTGTTAAACAGAATGAAACCACTAACAAAACTAATAACTAAATTACAAAAAAGACTTCTCAATAAACAAAATGTCAACAGAAATAACTTCTTAAATATCTGTGGAGGTGAATGGAGTCACACTACAAGCACAGAACCATACTTTAATGAAGAAGCATACAAACAAAAGCAAACAAATACAATTGCCATACGTAGCAGTGGTCGAGGTTATGAAAAAGTTAATAATACCATAATGGAACAAGAAGTACTCCTTATAAAAATATGCCCTGAAAGCTTAGATTTACCCCTCCATTCAACTGAATCAGAACATCTAGTGTACAAATGGCCATGCACGTCAATGTGTAATATCCCAAAAAAATGTTCATGTCTTTAAGCCAATTCCTCAATCAATATGTGAAAAGCAAAGACAAAATCAAAATTAAACTACTGCAAAATATTCATTGGCCTGCATTACAGGACCTACTTGCAAAACCTTCCATGATATCAAAAGGATATCAACACATCATACAAGTATAAGAAATAGTTTATAAACAGTACTATGCTAAAAGTCCTGCTTTAGTACTAGCCAATTTAAATAACATTCTTCTACATGGTACAGCAACAGACCTACTAGAAGAAATATATATATATATATCCAGACAACATATTTTGGAATTGAAACCCACTTACAAGATGAATTAGCTGTAAACCAACTTCGTAAAAATTCTGCACATGGCAACCTTTCACTACACACATACAAAAAAGAAATACAAACATTTGAAAGTACTTCAGCTGAAGTACCAAACCACGTGTGTGTATGTTGCCGCAGAACTTTTTATAAAAGTAACACAAAAACTGTAGACCTATCATACAAAATAGAAGACAATGAAGATTCTAAATGGTTTCAATTAGCTCTCTACCTTATAGCAGAAAACAAATACGAAATAACTGACCCCATAATACTTTGCAGTTACTGCATTACAAAACTTGACAACAACCAAACTCCTTCATGTGCTATCACAAATAACTTGGAATTATATCCACTACCAAAACCCCTTCAACAACTTAATT
Organism: Ambystoma mexicanum; assembly: GCF_040938575.1. Classification (NCBI taxonomy): domain Eukaryota; kingdom Metazoa; phylum Chordata; class Amphibia; order Caudata; family Ambystomatidae; genus Ambystoma; species Ambystoma mexicanum. The sequence continues at coordinate 352,081,087 of NC_090922.1, forward strand.
TATATGAGAGCATCATAATTTAAACAGTGCACCCATTGCAAGCAATAATACGCCTTCAACCAAAAACTGCTAAATTACCTCCCTCTGAATTAGTGAAAGGGATTTGTGGAAAAGTAGTGTATTTACCATTAGATCTAAAAGAAAATGTGCACACTATAGGAGTGTAACGTCCAATGCAACAATCTTTAATTATCTTGGTAAATGGAGTACCTACAAAAGACAAAACAATTTGGCAACAACTGAAAGATTTACATAAAGTTAGAGAAGCCCTGCAATATCTTAAAGAGAATAATGAATATTACAAAGAAATTAATACTGAAGAAAACTTGAAAGATACAACTGAAATAATTTAAGAGACACAAGAAGCTGGTCAATTTGAGCTCCTAGATCCTGCTACAATATCAAACACTTTAGACCATTATGCAATTCATCCATTGCACTCTAATGACACCATAGAAGATGCATTGGAAACATTCCAAATGCGTCAAACAAAAGGATCACCAATCAGCATATGGGAAAAAAGTATAGAAGCACGTGCTTTTCCTCTACTCTTTCCTACTGGCAAAGGAGGAAGATACGATGATAGACCTATTCAAATATCAGCATCAGAATATCGTTCATTACAAATGTATTCTGAAGATCCCAGATTTCGACAAAATGTGTAATACATATTCCACCTACTCTTTGAAAGTGAACTAGCAACTTTATGTTACGGAGTTGCACACATATTAAAATCAGGATCACACTTTCAAAATATGACAGCTACACAATTATTCCAAAAAGTTCAACAAAAAGATGAGTTTTTACAAGCAAATCTTACAAATCTATTAGCAAATATGCGAGGTACTAAAGAGTACGGGTTTCAACGTCTTGGGCATAAAAATGCTGTCCCATAGAGAATGTGGATTCTATGAAGCAGCTGATCGATTAACTGGTACTGCATTGTATGGTAAATCTGAAAATATAGTATGGCTAAGTCTTGTTCCAGCTAAATCTAGAAAAAGAGTTCTAAAATCGTATGAAGATATAGAAACAATAGCCAAACATGATCCCAACAGCCAAGACATTTTAAAAAACAATTTAATAGACACATACTACCCAAACAGGAGTACTACTTTCGAAACCATGTGTCTATACCACATAGCCCAAAACTACACATACAAAAATAATATAAAACCTGATGAACAAAACCGTAAATACAAAGTGACAAACTGTGAAGGCAGCTTAGTAAAACTCACCAAACCAAATTTAATTAATCATATCAAATTGTCATTAAAGACTCCTCAACATAAAGAGGTATATTACATGTCTCTGCTACAACTATTTAAACCATGGAGAAAAGAAGAAGAAATACTAGATAACTATGACTCATATGAAGACGCTTTCAAAGCAAATGAAAGCAGTATAACTGATGTAAACTTTGCACAGTACAAAACAATGTTGCACAATGAACAGCAACACGAAGAAGAACTCCAGGCCCAACTAGATAAGGACACTCCTGACAGTTGTCAAACTTCTGTCACAGGAAGCCAAGAACCACTGGGAGACCCACTAATAACAAATGAGGCAGAATTAGCTATGATAGAAGTAGAAAACACCATGTGTCAGTATGAAGAAAATGAAGACTTAACTATACTACAATCAAAGCTTAACAATGAGCAACATAGTATTTTTCAAGAAGTAGCAAAAGAAATTGCACATGGTGTACAGCATGAAAACAAAGAATGCACCTGTCAAAATTACAAACCTATACTACTGTATGTCAGTGGTGAAGCTGGTTTTGGCAAAACATTCCCAATCAAAATCATCAATAAGTTCCTTCAACAATTGACAAACAACAAACTGTCAGCTGTTGTCACTGCCCCCACAGGTTTAGCTGCCTACAACATAGGTGGTGTCACTTTACACTGATTACTAATCCTGCCAGTAGAACACCAAAACAAATTAGATTATTACAAACTTTCTGCAGAAGCTGCAATGGAACTACGCAGACTATTGAAACAAATGCAAATGCTACTAATAGATGAAGTGAGCATGGTGTCCAACCTAATGTTGGCTTTGATTCACCTCTGATTACAAGAAGTACTCAAAACAATCTATGAAGAGCTCTTTGCAGGAAAACACATTATTGTTTTCAGAGATCTTCTTCAATTGACACCAGTAAAAGGTGAGCCTATTTTTAAAACATTAGGACACAAACTCTGCCGTAAAACTGTTGGCAGCATTGTAAATGTCAACCTTTGGCAACATTTCCAATACAGAGAATTAACAGAAAACATGTGCCAATCTGCAGATCTCACTTATGCCAACATCTTAAAAAGTATCAGAGTTGGTATACTTTCTAAAGAAGTATAAGCAATATTGAAAACCCGGCACATTCATGCACTTTATGGTGATAATGCATGTGCTACAGATGTTATGGAACAATTAGCCCACAAAAATGTCAATTGTATGGCCTTAAAGCCAACTCTTGCAAGCTGTTTCAAATTCAATGGAATAATGTTAAGTAAAGAAATGCAACCAATAATGGAAATTAGCAGCACAGACAAACTAGATGTACATGGAATGACACTACCCATGTGTGACCAAGCAACAACAATCCTAAATAGTTTAGAAAAATCAATCTCAAACACAGCAGGCTTGGAAAAGATATTAAAATTATCCTTAAATTGCAGAGTAATGCTGAAACATAACCTTGATGTGGACCAAGGACTAGTTAATGGAGCACTGGGTACAGTTGTTGGCTTTCAAACATACCCACGTGACAAGAAAATTCAGTTTGTCAATATTCTCTTTGACAAACTTTCAGAAGTAAAAAGAATAGGACGCTCAACAGCTCAATTCCTTCTCTTCAGAGACATGTATGTACGCAGAGAACAATTTTCTCTAACTCTTGCATACGCAGTCACCATTCAAAAATAACAAGGTCTTACCCTAGACAAAGCAATGATAGACATTGGTAACACAGTCTTTAAAGAAGGCATGAGCTACGTAGCACTATCACACTTACGTACACTTGATGGTCTATTTCTAATCAACTTTGATGCAAGTAAAATAAACGCTGATATTCCTTGCATTTTAGAATACAATAGACTTCGTTCACTATACACTCCCCATCTAAACACATATTCAGTTCCACAAAAAGTAAAACATTATAAAAGAAAAATAAATCAAACAGAAAAGCAACAGGATGTTACTGCAAATCCTCCAAAGAGAGTAAAAGAAAGGAATACTTAATTAAGTGCCACAAGCAAAAAAGAATCAATTAGGAAAAGTAAACCAGGTACTTCTTCAAAGAAGGAAGACAAACTCCAAAAAAAGCAGTCAGATACAGAACTATCTGGTCCATTTAAACTCTCAAATATAGTTGGTGTAAGTTGCTACGCAAATGTAGCAATGAATATTCTATTTCAATTACCACCAATTGTTGAGAACATTTACTTACACAGTACAGACCCATTTTGTTTGCAAATGTTAGTACTTCACAGAAATGCAGCAAACAATCCTGACAACACGTATTGGGCCTCATTACGACCCAGGCGGTAAGTTACCGCCTGGGCCGTGACTTTGCCACCATGGCGTTTCCGCCCCATTCCGAGGTTGGCGGGGTGGTAAGTCCCCAATCCCCATTTACCCTTCCCCATTCCCATTTTTGCCCCATAGGGCATAATGGGAGTGGGGAAGGCGTTAATTACGCCACCGTAAATTACGGTGGCGTAATTAACTCCATGGTCCCTTAGCGCCATGGATTTTAACACCTGCTAAAAGCAGGTGTTAAAACCTCCATGGCGCTAAGGGACCTCGTACTCAGGCGGTAAGGGTCGGCGCTGTTTACGCCGCCGTGAAACCCTTACCGCCTGAGTCGTAATAAGGCCTATAGTGTTTATGGAATAAGACAATTGGACTACTGTGCTGGAATGGTGAAATTCACTATAAACTCACAGGAAGATCCACAAGAATTTCTAATGTACTTACTATTAGTACTGGAAAACAAAAACATACCTATAAATGAAATCCTCCAGATTTCATACATGTGGAAACATACATGCACTCTCTGCACCAATGTGACACAAGAACAAATCCCCACTGAACGCTTTGTGTATATATCAATACCTAATTGTGAATCCGTTCCATTTCAGCAACTTGTACAAAATGCAAACCATGGTACATTATGTCCGACCTGCAATTCAGATAATCGCTCCACGTTAGTAATACAAACACAGTAAATACGTAATACTAATGCTTCTATGTTACAATGCAGATGTTACCAAAAACAATTGCAAGCTGACTGGATTCACACATGGTCAAATATCACTTGGTAGGAAAACCTTCACAACAATAGGTATAATCTACCACGCAGGAGCCACAACCAATTCAGGGCACTACACTGCATATATAAAAAAAGAAATGTGGATGGTTTGAATGTAATGATAGTACCATTACTCTAAAGCAGAGATTACCAGCAAATCTTACAAACGCTTATTTAATGTTCTTAAAACCAATATTTGATAACTAAACTGTACTTAAACCTTAAGTACACTTGTAGTAAAAAAAAATATAAACTGTCACAATATTCCAAAAGCTATCTAACTGCCCAAAGATGCTACAACAACTAATCAGATAAATTAATACCACTCAAATAGAGAAAAAAATAGACAGTTAGAATACGCCAAGTGGTATCTAACTGTCCCAAAATTTAGAAATATCCAAACAGATAAATCAATACCACGAAATTATATAAAAAATAAACCGTTAGAATACGCCTACTGGTATCTAACTGCTCCAAAATCTTACAATATCCAAACAAATACCTAATATCTTACTGCTCCCAAAAACTAGAACAATCCAATCTATAAAGCATTAGCCAGAAACAACAAGTAAACAGTGAAAACAAACAAACAAATAAACTGTAGCATAACAGAAAAAGGGTTTTTTTTTAATCCACCATGGATTTTGTTTTCTCCCACAGACCCAATGATTTTAGCAACAAACACAGAAACTGAGCAAATTGCACAGTACTCTGGTTTGTCATCTACTAAATATGAGGGTGAAAAAAAGAAGAAAATGTTGATTGTACAATGTAATAAGTCTTTATAAAATACTAATACTAACATGCTATTTTCTTTTATCACAGAAATGAACACGAAAAACATGGACTCCCGTTACTAAACCAAATAGTAAGTATAACATGATAAATACAACCATCGCAGCATATCACACCCATACTGGCTTATAACATTGTTCCTTATAAATTTATTTTTGACCCAAAGTTATAAGCCACTATGAGTGTGATATGCTGTGGTGCATGTGGCCAGGGCATAGACTCTTGGGTGCATGGCATATAAGTGTGATATGCTGCAGTGGTTGTGGCCAGGGCATAGAGTCTTCGGTGCATGGCCAAATGGCCATGCACCCAACATTCTATACCCTGGCCACAACCACTGCAGCATATCACACCTATAGATTCAAGCATTGCAACCATTTTAATGTCCGCGGACACAAGGAAGTTCATAGAACACATTCAACTTGCCAGAGGACGCTACGGACAGCGTCCTCAGGACACCCCCATTTTCTTTATGTACGAACATTTCAGGACACTGCAAGTGTTCTTAGAACACTTTCAGCTTGCCAACGAACAATACAGACAACGTCTTCAGGACACCCCCTGCAAACAATGCAGGACCCCACGAGTGTTCTTAGAACACTTTCAACTTGACACCGAATCCATTCTGTTTATTTACAAACATTTCAGAACAGCCGTGTTGTCCGCGGACAAATCGAACACAACAAAAGCGTCTAGCACATAAAAAAATACAACATTGCACCTATCTCATACTCCCCCACCCTCCCCAAACACTCTTACACACCAACACACTCCACTAAATACAATTTTTAAACCAAGTTTCACCTCGATGTCCGCGGTCGTCCGCGAATGCAAGATGTCGGGCGCCACCAAAAATCTGACGTGCTCCACGCCCCATGCCGTCCAATCAGCGAACACGTTGGATGTCCGCTTACATCGCGCAAGCCGCTCAGCCAATCAGGGCACTGTCCGCGGAGTGAACCGGGAAGTCTGTCCGCAGAGCGAACAGAGATATCACTAATTTTTTTGCCTTACGTTTTGGTCATTTAAAAAAAAAACTACTGGAAGGATTCACACCGAATTTGCAAAAGCTCGCTTTCGGGACCAAGCCCCCGCTCCTGCCGCAAATTTGGTGTAAATCCGTCCAGCGGTTTGGGCTGTAGGCGTGCACAAAGTTTTGGGACCCCCCTATAACTTTGCCCCCCCTGGAACAAACCCCTCCAAACTTTGCAAAAAAAAGTCAGAGTGGGCCATATACTTTTTTTTTTGCAAAGTTTGGTGAGGATTCGTCCAGAGGGAGCGAAGTTATAAGCCACCCAAAAAATGCTCTTCCTATGGAAACACCAACTTAACCATAACTACATGGACGCTACCACGTCAATGTAATGTATATACACACACACGCACAAACACATGTAAATAGGTATCATTGTGGTCATAGGCTGCGCAACAGGGGGTGCGAAGTTAAGGTTGCTTCAGTTGAATTTCAGGGGTTTTGTTGCGTTAAGTTCTCACGTTAACGTCCTTGCAACTAAAGCTTTTTCCTTGAATTTTAAAGGTTTTGTTACAATGTATTGCTCACCTTAATGCCCCAGCAACTAAAGTTTTTTCCTTGAATTTCAAGGTGTTTTTACAGTGTATAGCTCACCTTAACGTTCTTGTAACTAAAGTTTTTTTACTTGAATGTTAAGGGTTTTGTTATTCCATACATAATTGACATTAATAATAGAGACAATTGGGCTAATTAAAACATTGTTTCATGTGTACAAAATAAAATAAAAAAGGAATTGTGCAACCACATTCCCCCAAATAAACATGTTCTTAAAAAACGTTGTTTGCATGTTTACTTAATGTTTAAGATTGTTTGCATTTATATGTACTGTTGATTAATAGAAAGTTATTAGTAACTGTGTTCAAAGACTACACTCAATGTGTCCTAAAATAAATCTTTACAAAACTACTGCCCATTTATATATGTAGATATGATTTTTTGTAAATGGTTTTATATCCGCTTCTACCAAGGAAGCATGCTAGGCTAAATGCGGCAATCACTGGGGGGATTTACTCACAGCTACCAAAGGGGATAACCATGGCTATAATAAAATACATAAGGATATGTTATTTATTTTAGCACACACTGTATTGAAAGGATCAATTAAAGGTCTTTGATCCATATATACAGTATGTGTTTTTATTGTCTATTTTTATAACTGAAAAGTTGGACCAGAAAAGGACCGATTTGGGGATATCGAAAAAAGAGGTAGGTATTTTTTTGCCACATTATATATTTTCCACATTTTTTTGTTCTTTTTCTAAAGAATACGATAAAAAAATGGACCCTTAAAAATATACCAATCTTTGGCATTGGCTGTAAGTTCTGAAAGAGCCTTGCCCAAAGCGTCTAGGGTGCCACCTCCCACCTGAATCAAACTGTGACAAGTTTTACATATCATTACAAAGTTAGAAAGATCAGGTGCAGGCAAGATGGACTGAGGTTGAGTGTTAGTTGGTGGAAAATAGCTAGTAATCGTAGAGGAACTCTGTGGCGCAGATGATAAATACTGCTGTGCTGATCTTGCTCCATGCGCTTTGACCTTATGTTTCACATGATCCTTCCTAAATGATTTGTCCACTCTAGCCCAATGAATGCAGACAGGATGTTGAATTAACATTGATGTTCCCATGCTATGCAGCGGCTTGTGTGAAGGTTCCCTCCGCAAAACCTTAGCACAGAAATTGCACATGACTTCCTCAATCTCCTTCTTGTTATGTTGGTCCTTTACCCAGAAATATTGCCAAATGTCAGCGATTGTTTTTTGTGCACATTGCTACTTTCGTGGCAGTAAAGCTGAAGCCCCACACACCACCTCACCATCACTGCTGGTCGTAATCATTTTAAAATGCAAGACCGTTGAGGAAAAATAAAAACTGTAAAAATACACAACATAAAAAGGACTTAATATCAAAAAAATTTAAATACAATAACAAGCTAAAATAACAAAAGTTGAGAAACTACAAAGCACAAGACAAAGGACAAAGGTATAGGAAGAAGAAAGGTACAAAGGGAATGGATAAATAAAGGATAAATCAAGGTACTGCTTTTAAAAGTTCTTGTAGGCTTACAAAGAAGTTCACGCACTAAGAGACAAAGCAGCAATGACAGAAAACAGGAAAGAGGTGCTTGGGAGAGGGGTACAACCATGGTTAGCCAACCGGAAGGTGTTTTCCATCCTTTCAGGTACGCTCAAGTGCAATGGCGTCACGCAAATCATTTCTGCGTCAATGAATGGTCCAATCACATATTGCAGTGTATTGACGCAGCTACGCCCACACCTTATAACAAAATCCAGGCATGCAAATGTGGCCAATGAGGGCGCCAGGCAGTCCGTAGCTGTGAATAATCAGCCCACCCACGAAAAAAAAATGTATATTGATCTTTGCTCCTAGTGGTTGTTAGTGAAAGGTTTACCAAGTAACTGCAAAAACTTTTAGTTTTTTAACCCTTGAATTGTTCCTCCTTTCAATCATCTGGTGAAAGTGTATTGGGATGATATGGACGAAACATATTGTAAACACCAAGATCACCACAAAACTAAAGTGCATGGGGCTCATGCATTATGTGCATGGAAATCGGCACCACATCCAGCACCCAATTCCATCAGTGCAATGCCACTGACACTCAATGCACCCTTGACTTCGGCAGCACCGTCAACTCCACATGTTCCAATTTTTATTGCTCCCAATGGCACATTTATGAGAGTCATGTGTGATGTATGCCACCAACGGGTAGCAGCGGGAGGTGCCACAACTAAGGAGTGGGACAAGTTAATATCGGAACACCAGATTAATTGTCATCCTTAGTTTTTTTTAAGTGCCGATTCCCCCCCTTTTTTTGAGAAAAAAACCCCAATTATGCTCCTTTTTATTGTAATTCCCTTTGTTATGTTTCTTCCTTATGTGTTTGCTTACCTGTTCCACCCCCTCCTTCCTTTCCCCAAAATGGCCCTTTTAAGGGCCACCCCGTAAATTACGAAAATAGATGAAATTAAACACAGACTGTAAAAATGTATTACAATATCTATTGTAATTTATTTTATGCAGTTTTATGCAGTTTGAGTGACTTAAACCCCCCAACATTTAAACACAGTTACAATGTTGCTGTGTGGGCCTGTATTTGCGGATAGAATCATCCCTGTCGTTTTTCACCTTAGCCATGCCTACAAATGCCTCCATCTCATTGGCTGGTGCCGTAGCCGCAGCTTTATTTATTCATATAAAATAAATATTCAAATCTGTGTGTGTACATATGTGGATTGTACAGATGTTTTATATTTTAAAAATGTCTTACCTCATATCTTTTGTATGTTGCCATCTTCTATGTTGAATAATAGTAATTCTAACACAAAATGAAATGTATTTTATAATAAAATAAAAAGAATATAGATTTTTTTTCACATTGGTAGTAAGGAAATACTGAAAGAATTCCTAGTAAGCAAACAATAATTCATTAATCATGCTATGAAGGAAAAAGGACTTTATTTAACAATATATATATATATATATATATATATATATATATATATATATATATATATATATATATATATATATATATATATATGATCTCACTTTATAAAAGTATCTAAGTATCTATATGACAGCTTAAAACAATCACAGTTTCAAAGCAGTATTTAGAGTGTACTATAGATAAAATAAATGCTGTATTATTATCTCAACTAAACTAACCATTTAGATAACTACGAACTTGGTTTTGCATCAGCCAATTCTGAATAGAATTGCCCACAATGGCAATGGTTTGTGAACCTATAAAGTCAATTCTACTACAATGAAGCTGTGTTTCAATTCTGTACAAAAATTATTAAGCATTAAATGATGAAAAATGTGCAGATTAATGTATGCAACCATCACCAGGAAACAAAGACATATAACCTAAGTATGTCTTCAGTTTTACAAATAAATATTTGAAGACATGCCAACATTGTAGCATTATTTTGAGCATAAAATTGTTTAAAGTTTGGTCAGAACAATATTTCAAATAATAGACAGTAAAAACTTGTGTGTGTAAATGTATTAACATCACAAGCTACACTGAGAACCTAACACATGTAATTTCCATAATTCTTGTGAAATATGTTTGTGTCCTTTGTTTGGCCACATATACACATTAGAAGTTGATAATTACATCTGAAAATCTACACGTAATATTTGACATTTAAAACGAATGGGAATAGTTGTGTGCAGTGTGGTATACTTTTTTTAAATGAGATCAAAGTTAATGTTAAGATATCATAATTATCTCTACATTGTCATTAGAATACTTATTTTCAAATTGGTGTGCATCCTTTTTTTGGCCACCTACACACTTAAGTAGCTAATGCCAACTTTGAATAAACTACTATAAGAAAACCGTAAAAGTCCACGGTGTAATGACACAACACAGTGCACGACCTTGCTGAAAAAGTCCAGACTGCAAATAGCAGATCTTTAAACATTGAACAAACTAACACTTAAAGTAGGCTATTTCCATTTTTTTTATTAATTTGGAAAACTGTTTAAAAATGATGTGTGTGCCCTTATAGACACAATGGGCCTCATTACGAGTTTGGAGGTAGCCATGCCGTCATTACCGGCGGGGCTACCTCCAAACTCGCATCCAGGTCCGGGTCCCAAAAAAAGGGAATTACCGGGCCATTCTGACTCTTGCAGGCCCGGTAATTCCCATTTTCGGGACCCAAACCCGGTACGTCCCCATTCCCATTGAGCCCCCAGAGGGCTCAATGGGAATGGGGAGGATGCTAACAATGGACCCGTTAATGACGGGTCCGTTGGTAGCATCCTGGTCTGCTCGCGGGTGCCGGTATGCACGTCTGGCCAGACCAGGGTCATAATGAGGCCCAATATATCTAATTCCTTCCCTAAAACCCTTATCAGAAGTTAGATATCATATATTTTAGAAAAGGTTTCTTTTGTATCTCCATCCTGCTGTTTACTTGTTTCATATGTAAACAGTCTTGAACTTCTACACTCCCAAACACTCAAAATAATGTACATGGAACTACTTATGTAAACTAGTAAGTATAGGGAAAACTTCTACATATTAAAATATACACTGTTGTACACAATAGAACAGAAGTAGAATATTGCAGTTTTTTCTTCTAATTTATGCAATCTTCAGACTGTTATCTCTACATGTCTTTCATACTAATTTTAAAATACATACTAGTAACAATCTATCTTCTAATTTACATAAAACACTTATTAGCCTATTATTTAATATTAAAGGTTTATTTTACATGTTTATATTCACAAAGAATACAAAACAAATATTTTATCAACAACCTTAAATAAGTATTCTTTAAACATTTGGCAATCTGGATTGGTGTGTGATTATAGAGTCATTACAGACAAGCCAATCTACGTCTATATACACCCATGTTGTGAAATGCCACAGTGAATGGATGACCCATCATGAAAAATAATTGCACACGTCTTAAATGTTTTCTTAGTAATAGAAACTTGACTATTTTGCTAAATTCATTACTGACGTGTTAATGTTCCTACCATCTACACTGTATCTATGAAACATAATCAATACATACTTATTAAAAACTAGATTTTGCAGTGTAAATTGTAAATTACCACCACAGTCACTGCATTGCATGTCATGGAATGCTTTAGTTAGAAGATCACAGATTTGTAAGTATAATGCATTACTGCATTACATCCAGAACACTATGGGTGCTATAATGTTCATCACCATTTCATCCACATGACCTCAGCCTGTGTGCTAGACACAACAAAATGTTGGAAGTAATTGAAAAAGAATAAACAGCAACCATATCTGACACTTTCACAAACTGTTTGGAAATGGTGTGCTTTGAAAATGCAGGGACCCACTTGAGTAACACACTATGTGATCACATAGGCTGTTAGACAATAGACAGAATACACAAACATAGGAAGAAGTCAAATGAATGAGGGTACATAGCAGCTCCTACCATCAAACAAGCACTATACCTTTACCCTTGAAAAATATTGCACCTGTGTATGTGCTTCAGAGTTAGATATCAAACTCTTCCCTCTGACCCTATATTAGGGGCTCCCCATTGTGCTAGAGTTATGAAAGTGTTTGAATATGTCCTTACATATGACAAGTCCCCTGATGGATTACACCAGTTAATCACCACTGTTAATTTCACATTGATCATGATATGATGTTATTTACAGCGCGCTTAATACCCAGAGGTTTCTAAGCGTGGACCTGGGGATCGAACCTGTGTTGCTTAGTGTCGTCTTGCTTCCAAGGCAAGCATGTTGCCCCTGAGCTATCCCCCAAGACCTTTTTGCACTTGAAAAGTGGTTTGGCAATTATACACTTAAATTGTGGCTACAGTATCCTCAATCGAAGAAGCTTTTGATGTTTAACCTAATTGATAACCCCCTCAAAATGTTGTCGCATGGATCAGGCATTACATAGCAAGTGCGGCATTGTTAAAAGAATGCCTGTATAAAGCCCTGTTCTTAGTGCTGGCATGATCTGGGATTGTATTGTGTAGCTCATATACCACAAATAAGATGAGCAAAGTAAAGTTTCAATAGCTGGGCACTGCGTTTGTCAGGTTGTGATATATCTGTGGCTGGCACAGTACAATTTTTAGATGCTAAGCTTGAATGAGAAATTAATCTTATGCACCACAGTAACCATCTCTTTCACAACCAAACAATGCATGATAAAGCATGCACATATGAAGTGAAAGATATGCACAAACCATGGGATTTGCAAGGTCATACCTATATAAAAAAAGGCAAGCACACAACTGCATTAAATTATGGAATTCTATTCCAGACCTGATTCTGAATGGTTCTGGAAAGTTTGGAGCTGTTTTGTCAAGTGGGAACAGAATTAGAGGGGGGTCCCAAAATGTTGCAAAGACTTATAAATGTGGTGCCATTTGACTAATCTGCACAAAAGTTAGCAACACGATTTAAAATCTAGATATAAATGTTTCTGCACAGTTTGGTGGGATTCTGCCAAGAGGGGGCAGAATTAGAAGGGGTCTCAAAATATTGTAAATGCTTATAAATGTGGTGCCAATTAATGAATATACACAAAGGTTTGCAAAAACATTTTAGATCTAGATATACATGGTTTTGTAAAGGTTGGTGGGATTTTATCAAGAGGGGGCTAAATTAGAGGGGGGATGCAACATTTTTAGATGGCTTATAACTTTGTTGCCATTTGACGCATGGGGACAAACGTTTCCAGAAAGATTGTAGACCCAACCTTGAATGCTTGTGTAAAGTCTGAATGGATTTTGTCAAGTGGGGGCTAAGCTATATGACTATTGAATGTACATACATTTTGACATTTTTCAAAAAATAAAGCATGGGCGGATTTCCAGCAAACTCGTGTAAGGAACATTGGCAAGGCCCTTAATGATGGTTTTGCAAATGTGCCTGTGTTTCATTTTTTGACAAATGTCATAATGTAGGTACAAAAAATAGTGATATACTTTTGGTGACTGAGGTATAGCCTGTGGCCATGGGCAGTGCCAGATTGTCCGGGTCATGGCATAAGGTCATGACCCAGACAATCAGGCTACTGGCCATGACCAAGAGGGACAACAAATGGGGTTAAAGTGGCCATGTCCACCTGGGACCGGCTATGTGGTAAAGTTATTCGAAAGTGGGATAGAGTTGAAAGGGAAATAAAATGTACTTGTGATAATATGGTCACAGGGTTCTCTCTTCACCTTCTGCAGGCTGCCATAGAAAGGGAAGAGGGGCTCTGTACGAAGCCCCGCCTTCCCTTTCCATAGGGGCCATCTTGGGAAAGGATTTTCCTTCCTACAGCGGCGTCCCACATTGGGAGCCCATGGTGCTAATGGCCTTCATCTCCCATTGCAGGGGGTGGAACCGGGGGATAACGGTCTGGAGCCTTCATTATCTGCCCTCCCTTCACTTGGGCAGATAACCTGGGCTGCCGGGCCATTATCCTCCATTCCAGTCGCTGGAACAGGGGATGAACGCCACATTATTCCATTATTATAATACAAAATGATAATGGAATGTTGGAAAATCTTATTGAGTCTATGTACTTTACTGAGACTGAGAAATGTAAAGTAGATGGTGTGTATAAAATTTCATTTTTAGCTCTATTTTTTTAACTGTGAAAAGTGGTTCCTAAAGGAACCTTCCTTTTGTTGTGTGATGTATTTTACTTTGCAGGAGAGGCTAAAACGTAAGGTGGGGAGGGAAATGAGGGAAGAGGCACAAAGCACTAATATGGAGTGGCGGGTGGACAGGGGAAGATGTTGTGCGTGTGTTACTTCTATGGTAGGGACCAGTGTTTCTCATGCTCCTTGATTACAGCTTCAAAAGCACTGCGAAATTGCTTCCCCTTGCAGAGTCGTGTGTTGCAGTATATACAGAGGACTTTTGTCTTCGAAAGATATGGATCAACAGCCTCTTTTATTGCTTGCAAGGTAGCTGGTGGGATTGTGTGTCCCACAGAAGTAGGCTGTTTGGTTACAGTATTGGTTGAGGGAGATGAAGTGGAGGAAGACAGCCTAATACTTGCTAAGAAAGGAACAACCTTTCTGAGAACATTGCAGTGGTTGTATTTGGTGTGGCGGTGCATGCAGGTGGTCCCATAATAGTACTGTCCAGGTAGTCCGTGACTGAGTACAAAGTTGCACTCAGTGCATTTCCCTTTGGTAGCTTTAGCCTTTGGTACATTCGCAACAGTGGTTAAGAACTGCCAAACTATGATTCTTTCTGGGTGCTAGAGGTAGGCACTTACTCTACCTCATGTTCCTGGTCCTCTTCATTGTCTTTGGAATTACTGCGCTTTCTATGTTGTGTAGGTCCTCCAGCTGGTGGTGGCTCTTGAGGAGGAGGCAGTACCTGATGCCATTTTTAAGATAGATAGCAGTTCTGCTAATATTCTTTCAAGTATGTGCTTTGTACTAGATTGTTAATGGAGAATGAGTAAGTTTAGGTGTAAGAGCTGTGCAAGGGTACATTTTGAGCTTGAAAGTTCCTACATCAGTAGAAAATGCAGTTCCGAACTGCCCTCGAAGCACAGACCCGATCGCGAAGTGCGGACATGTTCGCGGATACGTCATCATGTCGCGCGCGAGCGCATGGGCACGTGGCACTGTCTGGAAGGTCCGCAATGACATCAGATGTTCGCGGACATCGACGGTTGAAAAACAGTGGAAAAAAGTTGCAAAAAGTGTATAGAAGTGTAAAAAATTATGCTAGAAGGTGGGAAATGGAAGACTTGTTAGGTAAAACTTTGTAAATTGGACAGAAATGTTGCTGTATTGGGGTAAGTATGATATTAGTATGTTGTAGGAAAATAGCATGCACTGGTAGAAACCCATGAAATTCACTGAAAAACCTTGTTAAAGGCACGTTATGGTTAAGTTGCACTAATAAAAACCTATAAAATTCAATGAAAAAACATTCTTAAAGGGACGTTTTGGTTACAAGTAAAACTGAAAAACCTCAGAAATTTGCCAGTTATAGTAAGCTAAGCAACGATAACTTGCGCCACCGCTGTGCACTGCTAAGACTAACACCCAGGATATCAAAGATTACATCACAAATGTCATTGATGACATCACTGATGACATCCCATATCTGGTGCAGCGGTTTGGGCTGTAGGCAAGAGCAAAACATTTTTTCCATTGTGTCTATGAGGATTTCAAAAATGTTGGACCCCCTCTATAACTCTGTTCTACCTTGATAAAAACCGCACCAAACTTCGCAGAATTGTTCCAAGGGAGCCATATACTTTGTTTTGAAATGTTCGGTGAGGATTCGTCCAGGGGGTGTCAGCAGACTCCGAATCAGGAAATGAGTCCACAGACCGGACCCAAAATCACACATTTTTCTTTTCTACTTTTGGTCATTTTAAAAACACGATTTGATGGATTTACACAAAATTTGCAAAAGTACTCTTTCGGGAACAAGCTTCTACTCCTCACAAGTTTTGTGCAAATCCGTCCAGCTGTTTGGGCTGTAGGCACGAGTAAAACATGTTTTCTCCATTGTGGGGATTTCCAAAATCTTGGCACCACCTATAACTTATCCCGCCCTCGATGACACTGCACTATACTTTGTAGAATCATTTTGAGGGGGGACATACTTTATTTGCACATTTTGGCGAGGATTCATCCAGGGAGGGCAAAGTTATAAGCCACCCAAAAAGTGCTCTTTCAACTTAAACCTAACTACAGGGCCGCTACCATAGGCCCTGTAATAGATATATATATATTTATTTTTTCAGCACAATGTTGGAAATTCGACAGTTCCTGGAAGCTATGCCACCTTAATAGCACAGCCCATGAGCCCACTGATGATATTACAGATACCATTACTGATAACATCACAGATGACATCAATGATGATGGCAATTGTGACATCAATTATATCACTTGAAACTAGCGCATGCTTAATTTTTTACTCTGACATCTAGTGTCCTGCGAAAGCCTCTGTGATCTCATCAGTGATGTTATTGGTTAAGTCATCAGGGCCCCCTTTGCACATTTCCATGCCCCACCAAGTAACCCAAAGTAGCCACTGCGCCTGCTGTGCAGAGGGGGCTCATAGTAAAAGTGGCACAGCTTCCAACACCTGCCAAATGTCAAGGATTTTGGTGCATTAGACCTGCACCTTAATGTCACTTCAGCTAAAGTATATTTACTGAATTCAAGGGTTTTGGGATGCTTTATCTGTTGTCTTCAGTACCCCTACCCTTTCTCGTGCATAAATGATTCAATCCCAGTTTCTGTGAAATCTTAATTTTCTTTCTGAGTTAGGCAATGTGGGATACTTGGTCACTTTCACTGAAAGAGCCTACACACATTTCTCTTCTTCTACCTAGCTCCATGTGTGTGTGTGTGTGTGTGCGTGTGTGTGTATTCCTTATAGAATGAATACACTTTGAAACGTATCATGCCTCTTTAGTTTCTCCTCCTAAAATGTTTATCCTGTCACAGAACTCATAACTCCGTTGCTTTTAATGCACACATTATATGCCAACACTGTGCTTATCAACCAAACCTTCACAATGTTTGATCAAATTCATTCAACATTGTCTCTGCACAAACACGACCAATATACAACAAATATCGTTTCAATGACGATCATTGGTCCCTTCTCTACTGCATAATCAAGTCTAAGCTAGACCGTCTAAATAGGTTTTTTTTTACCAACTTTATTTAAGTTTTGGAGCACATAGATATGCATACATTAGCAATAAACCGATCAATAGCATATATGTAATACTTCTTACATGTTGCTTCCTCATTACCCCTACTTGGGGTTCCAGCACATTTCAATGCCAGTGCTCATTTATGATAACAATACAAAGGAAAAGAATAAAAGAATAACATAGATGTTGAACACCCCCACCCCGACCCCTCAAAAAGTGTCTCCCCAACTTAAGGTGAAGAAGTGGTTTGATCTGTTTTGTTATTGCAGTCAGATGGATCTTTTCAAGTTCAGTTTTCGATTCCATCAGAAAAAATAGTTTTTTTTATACATGGCATTCATGTAAACATCTGAATGTCACATTAAGATGGTTACACTGCAGAGGACACTAGGATGCTTTCTCAAACAAAACACAAGGCAATTTCTAATGCTCCACACTGAATACCCGTGCTGGATGTGTTCACAAAGCTGTGGCATTTGCCCCCCCCCCACTCTTTCCTTCTTTTGTCATGATTTTATTTACTTATTTATTTATTGGTCACTTATAGGGCGCTTATATAGTTAGCAAAAAGCCGTTTCAATGCGCCCACAGGGCTGACAGGGTGGGGACAGGGGAAGGTAGACCATGAATTACGGCAAGGATAAATAATTGCAATAATAGTACAACAAATAATAAGAATAATGGGAAGTGGAGACAAACCTACTAGTCCTTGTGAGTGTTCAGAACGTGAAAGTGCAGAGGGGGGAGCAGGAGGGGCAAGGTGCTTTGATGCTCATGGAGACGTGCTAAGGGTAAGTGCTAAGAAGAGAAGAACGTTTCCGGCTCCTATTCTCCTCAATCCCTTGTGCATGCTAAGCACATACGTTTAATTATTCTTAGAAGGCAATCCCAGAAAACTGTAAATAATGTACACTAAGATACTGGATATAATGTATATATGTTGTAAAATGACTATGTATAAATGCCTGTAACCAATGTAACCTGTACTGCGCCCAGATACCTGAGGGTTTGGAGCACCATATAAATGAATAAAAAAAAATAATTATAGCATGTAGACTATGGCACGAAGTGAATGTATATAACAGTATATGATTTTGTACAGTTGGGGATTTAGAATTTGGTCACCGGTGGGTTGATTCCACTGAAATTCTCAGGATTACCTTCAAGGGATAAGGGGTGATTTTAGGGTGATTTTAAAGCCTTGAACAGAAGTAATGTTTTTGATTTGGGTGAGAGTGAGTTCCAATTGTAGGGAGAGAAGAGAGATAAGGAAGCAAGGCAGGAGGCAGTGGAGAGTTAGCAGGTGACAGTGTGGCAAAGGCGAACTTGTCATTGCATTGTGTGAGTTGGAGTGTAGCAGGATATAGAGTAGACAAGGTAGGCGGTGTCAAACCCCTGGGCATATTTAAAGACCAGAAGAAACTTGAAGAGTAAGCAGTATTGTATATGGAGCCAGCCCGAAATCTGGTGGTGGGTGGAGGTGGGAGGGGAAAAGGGCGGAATTCAGTAGCTTTATCAAGTATATTGTTAAAGGGCAAAAGGAATAGAAGGGAACTCCCTATGAAGGCTAAAGCAGTAGGTGAGCCTGCAGTGGCCAGAGTGGAGGTTAGGGTTTGAGTAAAGGGGAAAGGTGAAGTTGGGATAGATCTATCGGGTGCGTAGTATGCTAAACCTTGCTGTGATGATCATGGAGGTGATGAATTGATGAGGTTTGACGTTGCTATTAATGCGAGCCCAGAGGTTGTTAGATTTTGTGGGTGAGTTGAGGACGTCATGTGGAAATGAAAAAGGAGGGGAAAAGTGGCGTGGGATGTTAGCATCTGGGATAAATGTTACTTCCTTTTTTTAATGAGACCATTTCCGGGCAAATTGACAACCAGTGATGGATGGCTGAGAGACATTTGAGGGTGCAAGTGGATAGGGTTGAGGGAGGAGAAGGAGAAGAATATGTGGGTATCATCAGAAAAATGTTGACATGAGATGAAAAGAAGATCAGCTTGTGGAGTGTGGACGAGAAGAGTTTAACGAGGAAGGGACAAAGCACTGATCATTGTTGAACTCCCATGGGAAGGTGAGTAGCAGAGATGAGGAAAAGCGAGGGAGGTAGGAGACAATCCAGTCAAGGCCAGAGCCCTGAAAGTTGCTAAAAGAGAATCTATGTAAAAAAGAGAAGCATGGTGAACACTGCCTAAAGCAGGAGAGTGGTCAAGGAGGATGAGGATGCAGGAGAGTTTGGAGTGCTAAAAAACAGTGAGGGAGTTCGAGGCATATAATAATAATAATAATAATAATAATAATAATAATAATAATAATAATAATAATAATTGGTGAGTCGACTTTCAGGACAGTGTATATTGAAAATTCCTCATTGTAATGGTTTATATAAATTGTTAATCTACAGGTAGGAAGTGATATGGTAGATTAGTACCCAGTGAGAGTGGAGTGGTGGCCACCCAGTATGTTATATATGTCCTCCCAGTATGTTATATATGTAGCTTTAGATTTGCCTGTTATACAGTATATTAGAGGCGGGTTGCTTTTTATGATAGCCTTTTAGGGAAGGGATTTTTGCATAAATCACTAAGAGGGTAAAACCTGGCGCAGTGGTATTACACCAGATTTAGCCTGATTTGTTGTGCAAGGACTTCTAAATGGAAATGGTATATCTTTTTGAAGAATTGGACAAGATAATGGGGAAACTAATGTGAAGGGAAAGGATGCAGGGGCAGTACTTACAATTCTGAAATTATTGTACAATTGAGATATACACTCATTTATTTGTACCACTTTGCTACTTTAGCAAAGGTCTCCCAGGATCCCCCAGGGTTCTACCAGCTCCCCTTGGCGTTTTAACATCTACCTTGCTCTGCTTGCACTCCGCATCTCCTCCTTCTCCTCCAACTTCCAGTGTTACGCGACAACACACAGCTCTTCTTCAAACCTACTGCTGACACCCTTGCACCCTTCATCATCCCTGACTGCCTATCTGCCATCCAGTCCTTGTGCACCTCCAACGATCTCTGCCTCAACACCTGTAAAACTGAGATCCTTCTCATTGGGGCCCCTTCTTCCTCCTTGAAAGGGGAGTGGTGGCCACCAGGCCAATAAGGAGGCTCGGAACGGAAACTTTACCACACAGGGAAAGACCCTGCTCCGAGCCTCCTCAGAGCGGGAGGCTGCCATCTTCCTTCTCCGGGAACAAATGTAGGTGGGCTCCCCACGTCCCTTGCCCCTTCCCCCAACCCCCACCGCCCTTTTCCAAATATCCACTCCCCTCCCTACCCCAACCCCACTTACCTGTGGTGCTCTATCCCTCACTGTAACTGGGGACAGGACTGTTCCCGGCTCATCTCCGCCATGTGAATAGCCACCATGAAAAGAGAGAAGGGACTACCTGTAGTGCTTTCTCCCTTTCCCTGGTGGCCATTTTCTTTGTTCACTTTTGTTAAGCATGTTTTAATGGCCGCCATGGAAAGAGAGAAGGGGATTCATGTAGTCCCTTCTCACCGATCCATGGCAGGAATTTTATAAACTTTTATTTCTCAAATTCAGAAACGGCTTTCACGCTGTTTCGCAACTCGAGAGAAATTACTATTAGTGCCGTGGTACAATGTGCCAAGGTACTAAGAGCAGTAGAACCCTCAGATGGGGGCCATTATGGTCTTTAATGCGCCATTACTAGACCGGTAATGTCCCCGGCTGATAGTTTGCTGGGTTGTGGGGGTCAGTATTTATTTTAGGATGGGTAATACGATTACTACCTTGAAGCAGGTTGGAAAGGTCCCTGTGAAGAGTGAAAGGTTGAAGATGGGAGACAGGAAATAGTAGATAAGAGGTGCTAGAGCATTTACTGTCTGAGGGACAAATGGGGTCAATAGGACAATAGGATGGGTTTTTGGTTGGAGACAGACGCAAATTCCACAGGACTGGTGAAAGGGGGGTGGTAAGCATGCGAGCATGGATGTGGTGGGGCGGGGATAAGTGGGTCTGAGTGGGGACCAATAGGCGATTAGAGAAGGTGTTTGTGATCTTGGTGATTTTAAATGAGAAATAGAGGGTCAATTCATCAACAGATAGAGATTGGGATGGGGCAGTGATGGGAGCTAGAATGGGTTAGATGTTCTTTATGACTCTAAGGAGGATTTTTGTAGGTCCTAGGATTAGGATTCTGAAAGTTCAATGCACACTTTAGTTTCTTTTGCAAGGGTGTCTTGGTTTATGTTTAAACAAAGAGATGGGAGCTCCGCTACAGAGAATAAACACGACCAAATAACCAGTTCTATAGGTAGGTACCCACTCCACTTCTTGGTTTATGGACTGACACTCCAAAGTATAATTATAAGTATAGTGTATAATTTATTAATACCAGAGATTTCTAAGTTTCTAAGCGTGGGATCAGGATTCAAACCTGTGTTGCACTGCGCTGTCTTGTTACCAGGACAAACGTGTTGCCCCTGAGCTATCCCCTATGTGTGGCAGACCAGTTAAGGTCACACCGTCAGGAGGACAGTCGGTGAAGAAAAGGTACAGGGTAGCATAAACCACACACATAAATGGAATGTCCTCACAGTATGTTATATATGTAGCTTTAGATTTGCCTGTTATACAGTATATTAGAGGTGGGTTGCTTTTTATGATAGTCTTTTAGGGAAGGGATTTTTGCATAAATCACTAAGAGGGTAAAACCTGGCGCAGTGGTATTACACCAGATTTAGCCTGATTTGTTGTGCAAGGTCTTCTAAATGGAAATGGTATATTTTTTTTGAAGAATTGGACAAGATAATGGGGAACCTAATGTGAAGGGAAAGGATGCAGGGGCAGTACTTACAATTCTGAAATTATTGTACAATTGAGATATACACTCATTTATTTGCTACTTTAGCAAAGGTCTCCCAGGATCCCCCAGGGTTCTATCAGCTCCCCTTGGCGTTTTAACATCTACCTTGCTCTGCTTGCACTCCTCATCTCCTCCTTCTCCTCCAACTTCCAGTGTTACGCGACAACACACAGCTCTTCTTCAAACCTCCTGCTGACACCCTTGCACCCTTCATCATCCTTGACTGCCTATCTGCCATCCAGTCCTTGTGCACCTCCAACGATCTCTGCCTCAACACCTGTAAAACTGAGATCCTTCTCATTGGGGCCCCTGCTCCCTCCTTCTTCCCTTCACTCTGACCTTCCTCTTTGGGCTCCCCTCTACTCCTTCTTCTGAAGCCAGAAACACTGGAGTCATCTTCAACTCCTCTCTCTCTCTCTTTCCTCCCTCACACTCAATACATTGCCAGGAATTCCCACTTTCAGCTCTTCCTTCTCAAAGGAATTCTCCCTTTTCTCACTTTTGCCCAGAGGCTCAATGTTACCTGAGCCCTGGCTCTCTCTAGGCTTGACTATTGGTATAGCATTGTCCTGTATTTACCTTCCTCCACTGTGTGACCCCTCCAGCTAATCCAGAACAGGACTGAAAGACTTATCCTTGGCCTTAAACCCAGGGAATGCATCTCTCCTGCCTTAAAAAGTCTTCATTGCCTCCCGGTTGGTGCACGGACCCGGCGACCACAGTATCTTCAACTTTATCTTACTAAATACTCTCCCGCTAGACCACTTTCTTCCTCTGGCACCAATTCTTTGTGTGTAAAGCGCTTTGCTAAAGGTGGTTGGTCGTTTCCCTCAGCTGACTCCCTCCTATGGAACAGCCTCCCCCTGCCTCTGAGCCTTGAGCAGTACTTTTTAAATTCCAGAAGTTCCTCAAGGTCTTCCTCTTCACTTCCTCCTTCCCTTCTTCTCTTCTCTGCTAATCCCACAGTTGCCCTGATTGCTGTCTGGGGCACTTATGCATCCTCGGGGTCCCTGAACTCCCAAACCAAATCTGCCTAGCTCCTGTCTACCCTCAGCACTTGCCTTGGCACACCCTCAGCCTTGGAGGTTTGCACTTACTGCTAACATGGCCCCTGGCTATGTAGCACTCAAGCGCTTTGAAACGCATTAACAACCCAAGCACTTCCTCTGTGCTCACCCATGAGCCCGGACTCCTCAGCACTTACGCCCTCTTCCCTTTTCCTCGCTGCACTTGCACATTCTGAATACTCACAAGGCATAGAAGTTCCATTATTTCCTCCTTTTCCTCTCCACAGTTCTTATTAATTATTGTGTTTTTGTGTTTTGTAATGTATTTCACTCCCCTGCTCCCTCCCCTTGCCCTGAGGATGCTTGGAAACAGAAACAGTATTTTATTTGCTATATAAGCGCCTAATAAGCAAACTATGAATGGATAAATAACACGCTTTCCACTAGATTGATTAGATCCAGCACCCTAACAGCTATGTCTATGGGCCTTGACAAAAAAATGGCCTGAGTGGTTGACATGACAAGTAGGTCTGGCGTAAGGAATGCTGCAAACCTTTCAAATCAGTGCACCCTCTAGCCCAATTACCTGCATGTGGATGGTTTGATGAAGCCCCCTGCCTGGCCCTTGTGGTAAGGGGTGGGATGGCCATGGGGGCTGAGAGATGCCAGTTGCTTGGCAATGCTGGGGCCAGTGGCAAGATGAGGAGGTTTTAAGCAACTTCAGGAAATAGGCTATACATCTGACTAGGGTTACACTCCCTTAGTCTAGTTTACCAGCTAGAAATCCTCCTCAGTGGAGAAATGAAGGGCATGGTGTTTAAATTGGGTGGTGGGGAGGGGGGGTGAGGGAGAAGAAGTGGGTGAGGCAGGGGGAACACAGTTCCACTACTTTTCTTTTCACTTTGACCACTGCCACTATGGGCCTCATTACGAGTGCAACAGTGTGGCCAAAAAGGGTGGGAATGCAATAGTTACCAATGCATTACTGCTGCATTACCACACCGCTGAACTCTGCCACTCTACAGCCCAAAACCTCCCAATTTGGCCAAATTAGTGGCAACAGTAATTCCGCCGAAATCCCCATCGAGCCCTATGGACTCCAATAAATGGGGGCTAACACTGCCTACCGCCACTTGTAATCTGGCAATAATTCCATTGGACCAAGTGGTTGTCGGGTAAATCCGTTTGTGGTATCTCTGTGGATATACCACTGAGATACCACCAAACTTGTAATGAGGCCCATATGTCAGGTAACCTGGCCTAGCGTGCAAAAGCGCAGAGGGCACAAGACACAGGTGAAAGGGCCTCCCAGGAATCCAGGTCAGGAAGCAGAAAAGCAGAAGCAAAGGCCAAATGAGCCAAGAAAGAACTGTCGTGATACTCAAATCTAACAGAGCCCAGGGATATTTTGTTGTACCCAGAGACTTTATTGCTGTACCTGAAGGAGAAGCCACCTACTTGTTCCTAACTTGGCTCAAATCCTTAAAACTATCCCTAATAAGCTTGTATTTGTTTAAAAAATCCCAATATCACGTGTCTCTCATTGACTCTGCTCAGCTGTGTTGCATTGGTAAGATTGTTTGAGAGCCCTGTGAAGGATACTCGCATCACCCATTGGTGCAGAAGGGGCTGCACTGAAATGGGTGCATTGATAATGGGTTGCAAATTTAGGAACTAATGGGGTTTACTTTGCTTGCCCATCATTTTGTGTCACAGAAGCAGCTGTTGCAGTGGGCATGAACTGAAATGTGGGCACATGTTACATGTTCCATGCACATGATGAAAGCCCTTCAACCCTGGAATGCTCATATCACCAAAACATGACCATGTGAAAATAGTCCTGTGGAGGAGTTCCTTTAATATAACTAAATCTACCACTGAAGGGATCCCCTTTTAAACCAATGCTGGAGGTGCAGGGGAGGTCCTCTGACAGCATGTGAGCCATTCATCAGACATTTTGATGTGGGCCCAACTGTGCCGGTGCAGTGTAAATGTAACCCTTTGAGGGTGAGGAAGACACCCTCCACCACCCTGTCAGTGCCAGATGCGCATGCCCATGCGCAGTGCGCATAGCTCCTAATGCCAGCCTCTATGCTTGCATAAATGCACACACTGGGACGACGTCCATATTTCCAGACTCAAACACGTGCAGCTTCTGTGCCTGCAGCGGACATATGTGACCCTCCCCATGGTACTACAAACATGTATCCAACTATCCAAGAAGATTCATTCATATGCAGGCCTGCAAAGTATAGCATCATGTGTTGCTTTAGTTTGAGGGTCAAAGGCTTTCTGTAGGGGCGAGGGACAAGGGATACATGTACTGTGCTCAAGAATGTCATCTGGTGTGTATTCCCGAAAAGAAAGGAGAGAAACGTTCAAGCAAGTTGTGTAAAATGAACGTCTTATCGAAGAAGAGGAGATGGCATTGCCAGGGATGGCAGCAGGAGGACCAGGCCCAGAGCTAGCTTTACAATGAATGATAACAAAGAGCTTGGCTATGTGGGATCAAAGTGGAGGTCACTCTGTTACCTCCATTTTTCCCACACCGACACATTTTGGCAGAATTACTACTGGTGGAGTTATGAGTGGTAATTCCACAGATTTATGGAGGAAAATTGGTGGGTCTGCCTCCAGCATGATGCTGGAGGTGGGTCCTCCACTTTTCCTCCAACTAATCGGCAGAATTACGGGCCTCATTACGAGTCTGGCGGTAACCGAGGTGGTAAAATCGCCTGGTTACCGCCGGACTCGTATTACCATTCTGCCTCCGTGATTCCCGGAATTACCAGGGCATTACAACCCCGGTTTCCCAGGAATCACAGAGGCGGAATGGTGTTAATCCCCATTCCCATTGAGTCCTATTAGACTCAATGGGAATGGGGATCATGGAAACACTGGCAGCATCTCGTAATGCTGCCGGTGTTTCCTCGGCCGCCTGCAGGCAGGCGGTGTTAAACCCGCCAGGTCAAACCTGGCGGAAACATCACCTCCCGCCTGCAGGAGTCAGGATCAGGTGGTCCGGAAACAACGGTGGCAGCGGGTTTACCGCCACCGTTATTTACGGACCACCTGATCTGTAATGAGGCACTACCACTTGTATCCACTGGTGGTAATTCCTCCAGAACTCCACACCAGAAAATGGGGATTTACACCGCCTACCACCACTTGTAATCCCATGATAAATCCACGGGACCAAGTGGTGGTAACTGTACATTTAATTGGTGGCATCTCAGAGGAGTTACCTCTGCAATACCGCCAAACTAATAATGAGGCCCAATAAGTCCTAAATGTTTGCGAAAGCTACTGATTTTAAGGTAAGTCACTGCCATGGTCTGGAGCTCTCCGTATAGTGAGCTGAAATCCACTTCTGTAGGTGATAGGTGAAATCAAAACTCTTTAAAGAAACACAAAGAAAGGGCGTCATTACGGTAAATCTGCCAAAAATTATAATGTGAATCCTTCGCCCCTGGTCCTGAACGTCCTGTCACACATATCGTGTGGCTATATAACAAAATCAGTGCATACAGACAACAAATTAAGAAACTGTTTAAACAATCTTTTTTAAGCCACGCTTTTTGTGTTCGAAATTCCGACACAACAAGGGCCTCTAACTGGATGATGATGAACGGAGCCAATACAATTGGCGTGTCTGTATTTTCTTTTAGCTCCTAAACCCTATGTGGCTTAATTTATCCTTTCTTTCATTTTAGGGGTGGTAATGTAGGTACCGAATCTCCAGAAACAAATATCTTTACTCAAAACATACTGGCATACATAAAGTGAAACAATGGCGGGGATAATGCATTCCATAACACAAGTGAAAAGGGTAGGTTTTGAAAGTCGACTTTCCATTAATGACAAAAGAAGACCTACCCCTTGCAGCAAAATACATTTAACCTCGGGTGCACAGGGTCCAATGAACGTTGGTCAGTTTTGCAAAGCACAATCCACGAGAGAATTTAAAGGGGGGAAAAAGTGCATGCAAGGTGTCGTGAACCAGTCTGGAGGGTCACTGCAAAGTGTTTCCGCGCTGGCAGCAGGAGACAGTGCCCAGCACCACAGCAGGCCCGCTGACAGGCTCCTTGTTTTTCATGTGTGCCGTTCGCGCTGCAAGGTTCGTGGAAGGCCGCTCTCGGGGGAGAGGGGAGTGGAAGTCCTTTGAAGTCTTTTGTGGTGCCTGCCTAATCTAGCAAAGGGGATTACTTTCATTCTGCCAGAAGCACATGACAGTTGGATAATTAATGAGCGTCATAGAATTCTCTTTTCCTATTAGATACCCATTAGTAAACCTGGGATGGTTGTCATCTTGGACAAAACCATGCCGACCATCAGTTTAGCCGCACATCAAAGGGGATCTCCTACTGTCTCCCCCTCAAGGCTCTAATTGTGTTTGCGTTCAGAAGTTGCTAAGCATCTGCATTTGAAACAAGGCCGGCTGGAAGAGGAGCGTCTCCGGCTGGGCAGGAAGCCAGAACCTGCAAGTAGGAAGCCAGAACCTGCAAGCAGGAAGCGGGGCAGAACTGGCACGGAGTACTGATGTGCCATTTCAGATAGTGTGCTGTTGCCTTTGCGTCTCGTTTGCGTACATGCGTTCTTGTAACTTTGGTGTGTCTCTCTCCAGAGCACAGTGGAAGAGGTATAGTAAAGACAGCCCACACTGTAGTTAACACAGTTAGCAAGCCTCAACCCCTATTCCATGCAATGGGCCCACCAAACATAGCGGGAGACCCCCACTCTGCACCCCCCCCCACATAATAATAAAGCAATGAGACCAGGGTGTAATCAGCTCATAATACAAACAGAAATAGTTGCAAAGTTTGGAAACATTAGATCACAGTTTATTGGATTACAGAAATCGGGGCGGACTAAGCAAGATTATATCCAAGGGGTGACCCCGTGACACTCCCCGTTAGCCATTTTGCAAAGAGCGGACATTTGCTTCTGGTTTCCATGACTGCCCGTCACTCTGAAGAGCGGCCATCCGCTGCTAGTTTTGATGACTGCCAGTCAGTCTTTCTCTGGACCACTGTTTTCAGGTGACAGAGTCTCAGCTGTCCCTAAAGGTAGTCAGTGCCCGTCAACCCGCTTTGGCTCGAGTGCGGCCATACCTGAACCGCTCGTGACCGCATCCACAGTGTCAAAGTTCTCCTCTGGAGGCTAGGACCACCCCCTAACTCCGCCTGCGACAGAAAAAAGAACTTAGCACAATATAGACAATCATTATAGTCAAACATTTCTCAGATTACATGTGTACCATTAATTTTCCAAATTAATCTACATGGCCTGAAACGTGTCCATTAATATTACAACTTAAAGTACATGGCCTGAAACGGAGAGTTATCCACTAAAAGTTATTCCCAAATCACTACCACCGGACCTGAAACAGAAAAATGATACCTCCCCTGCACTACATGCATTATACCAATACCACATTCTTCCAAGCATAACATGGAATCCCATAGACACAGGGGACGCCTACGTCCTCCTCCCCACGGGAAGAGGAGGTGGGGTGTATGTGGAATCGTGGAACCCTGCGGGGGCCGGGCCTGCCTCTCATCATCAACACAAGGAAGAGACCTTATTGCTTCTATAAATGTCAGTTCAATGTATGAAGACATGGATAGATCAGTGACCAATGACATCCAACAATCAGTGGCGGCTGGTGAAGTTTAGGTTCCAAGATTTCTCCCCTCACAGTACGAATGATGTTATGCCAAAGTGGGGTCTTTTAGTATTTGGCCGTAACCAGAATTGCAATTATATTTTCTTTTTTATTCATGTAACACCACTAACACATAGCCTACACTAACAATTACTTAACCCCTCTTCTTTCTCATAGGGTCTTTCAACTCTGCGCTGATAAAGGTGGCCATACTGGATTGAACCAGCCACCGAAATGCGTTTTCAGCAAGGGGACACTAGTGGTTCTTTTTTGTGAAACTACTGGGCTGGGACAGGCCACTAGGCTTCATCACAGTCCAAGTGTGCACCTTCCCCCCCCCCCCGCCCTCATAGGCAGACCCAACGGGGGCTTTCCCCTTCACAAACAGAATTGACATTGACTTTTCACATGAATGGAAATGCAGGAGTCGTTTTGTGGCTCTCAGAAATAAGACTGAAAAATTGGTCAAAAATTGGTACCAATCATTAATGTTTAAAATTTCAACCATTGTGCATAAATAATGTTAGTAGGATAACTTTGCAGCAACATATCTTTAACTGTTTTGCTTTGATTGGGTTGCAAGCAATTTGTTTGTCGAAGTAAGGGTCAAACAAGTTTTTACCCATTCACCCTTTACTTCATTTTCTGTAATTTTGAATAGCAAAATGAATAAATGCAACCCTCTGTTTCTCGTATGAAAAATGTTAACCGCACATTTTTGTACTTATTACGGTTCCATGGTTTTGCTTTGATTACATATGCCAGACAAAGCAAGTCTGATACAATCTTTCCTCCACTCTGTTCTATACCCTATCTGACCACTTCTAGAGTCACCCACACCATTTCCACCTCGGGTTTCTGTCTGCTCTTTAATCCACACTACATTTTGCTCGAGTGTGGTCTTCTCACTCTGTCCAGGAAGGTTCAGCTCTTAATAACATGACATAGGGGAGTTATTTTGTTTTTTTCAACCGAAAATGTTTTGTTTGCAAACTGAAACGGATTGAGTTGTCTGGTTTGGTTTTTCGTGTATGAATTGCATTATGTTCTCTGCTCTCATATATGTTCATTGTTGTTGTCGCAGAACAATCAAATTTAGCAAATTGTGTTGTGGTTGCTTCCTTTGGCATTCAATACTTGTTAAAATTGGGATCGGGTGGAGTCCAGACCCAAATGTTGATACTCACAAATATTGCACTACATCAGTACCTGGAGCGTCAACAAATAGCAGCATTTTCTTTTCTCTTGACACAATAGATCAGTGACCATTGACATCCAACAATCAGTGGCGGCTGGTGAATTATTTTATTGGACAGGCATAAATATTTGAAGGAGCAAGGGAGCAGAAACCAACCAAAGGGTTGGGGATATTTCCCCAAAAGAAGTTTTTTTGATAATGTGTTAAAAAAGTACTTTTTACAACACCCTTTCTGTGAGAAATTGTGTAAAAAGCCATACATTTAAAATGGGTTTTGTTGAAAAAAATCCAATAGATGACAAGTCACCAAAAGGACACAGGAGCATTTTGCAATGCATTTTCATGATTCTTTGCACGCAATATATGCCAGTATTCTACCAGTGTAAAAACATGTCTATGCTGGCTCTGACCATACATGTTCATGCTTGTGGCACCAAATTGACAGTATTCCCACACAAGAATATACTTTTAAGAGACTGGGTTGCCAGTTTGTAAACTGTGCCACTTGACTATATTTAGGTCAAAACTATGTTCTGATAAGTATGTTTATAAAAATGGGGCTGCTATACAGCAGAAAGGCCATAGCATACAATCCTAATGCCATGTCAACATGTGTACAAAAGTGGTATGGCCTTCTTAGGTATGCGTCCCAACATTAGAAATTCAAATATTGAATGGAAGAATAATTGAACATTCACAAATCATTGCAATAGACTTTTAATCTTAATGTATGGAGACTGCCGACATTAGATCCACAAGTTTCACCCAGTGGACTTTATCAAGGCTGATACATAACATTTGGCTGTGCAAAGTTCCGTAAAATAATTCACTCTATGCGAAGAAATGAGTCCATCAATTCCTTTTGCTTGTAATTAATCAGCTGTAAGAAAATGTGCATACTGCCTGCACCAATGTAGGCTTGGACAGAGGTTCTACCTCATCATACCCTGAAATCTGACCATTTTATCACTGCATACTTAAAGAG
This sequence comes from Ambystoma mexicanum, assembly GCF_040938575.1. Lineage (NCBI taxonomy): Eukaryota > Metazoa > Chordata > Amphibia > Caudata > Ambystomatidae > Ambystoma > Ambystoma mexicanum. The sequence continues at coordinate 352,112,106 of NC_090922.1, forward strand.
ACTTCAATAGCTAGTCTGCCATCTTGTACCGGGTAGAGATGTGCCTGTGTGGTGAAATGTTTACACAGATAGTAGGAGGCAGCAGGACTGGCAACTGCTCCAAGTCTTGTTGGCCAGCTGTAGCCATGAGGGAAAAGTCCTGCTGGCAGGTAAACTGCAATGTTTCAATATTACTGGGTGACTTCTCTACATCCATGGGAATGCAGATCAGGGCAGTTAAACCTGCTCTGAATTTAGACTATTACATAAGGGGCCAGCAACAAAAATCAAATTCATTCAGCTGTCCCAGTGCTGGGGGCATGGGGGTGAGGGGATCTTGTCCATGTTCTCACCTAGCCCCACATCATATAGTGGCTGTTAGCAGGTAGAATAGACCAGAGGGGTTCACCTAAATGCAGAATTCACAGGTAAGGCTAAAAGTGGCATGTGCAACTACATGCACTAAATACAGTTGACCAGAGGGGTTCACCTAAATGCAGAATTCACAGGTAAGGTTAAAGTGACATGTGCAACTAAATGCACTAAATACAGTTGACCATAGGGGTTCACCTAAATGCAGAATTCACATGTAAGGCTAAAAGTGGCATGTGCAAGCAGGTACAATAGACCAGAGGGGTTCATCTAAATGCAGAATTCACAGGTAAGGCTAAAAGTGGCATGTGCAACTAAATGCACTAAATATAGTTGACCAGAGGGGTTCACCTAAATGCAGAATTCACAGGTAAGGCTAAAAGGGGCATGTGCAAGCAGGTACAGTAGACCAGATCACAACCTTGGACACCCGATCACTCAAAACCTGTCAAACTAGCAAACCTAATAGTTCTCATCAATGCGAGATCAATGGTGGCCCATGCCACAGAAATTGCGGACATCCTAAATAAGGACAACTTGGATCTATTGGCCATAATTGAGACTTGGCTTCACGAGGCGGCAGGTCCAACACTGATGCTAGCAGTGCCCGATAACTACCAAATTCTCAGAGCAGGCAGGCCTAATGCCAGAGGCGGCGGACTAGCCATCATCTGCAAATCTACCCTCCCCATCAGACCTGCCACATCAGTCTCCTACCCATCTTGTGAAGTACTTACAGCCAAAATGCCCCTCTCTAACAACCACACATTCTCAATCCATTTAATATAAAGGCCCCCAGGGCCCCTAGGCACCTTTGAAGATGACTTAACTAGCCTTGTAGCCAATAACATTAAAGACCATTCCCAAACCCTATTACTGGTAGACTTTAACCTTGGCTTTAATGAAACTGACAATAAACATGAAGAGTCAGTTGCAGCCCTGCTCAAGGACCACGGCCTTGACCAAAAAGTCCCCTCCCCTACCCACATCAAAGGAAGGACCCTCGATTGGGTATCGGAACTGAACTGTAACATCAATATCACTGATATTGCTCCACAAACATGGACGGATCACTACCTAATAACCTTCTCCGCCACTCTGGATCTCCTTAGCCCCAAAATCAACAACATGGCTCCCCCTCTCCTGACCAGAAGTAAGAGGGACATGACTGTTGAAAACATTATCCCTCTCCTCCTTCCGGCCATATCTGGTTTGGAAAGTAACAACCCAGACACCCTGGTAAATACTTTCAATAATGCTATAATCAAAGCATTAGAAACAGTTCCTCCAGCCAAACTATGTAAAGCTAAACAGGAAGCCCACTTAAATGTCTGGTTCACGCCCCACCTCAAATCTCTAAGACTACAAAAAAGAAAGCTCCAATCTATCTGGCGCCACTCTCCCACTGAACACAACAAAAATAACCTAACCGAATTTGCCAAATTGTACAAAAAAGAAATTATCAAAACCAAGAACACCTTTAATGACAGGATCGCAAAAGCCAACTCCAATACTAAAGAGCTCTTCATCATCCTCTGTGAGCAGGAAACCCCCATTGAACCAATAGACAACGCCCCTAAAAACAAAGCTTGGTGCACAAATATACAAAACACCTTGCTAACAAAATTTCCCTGCTTCAATGTAAAATTGCAAAAGAAAAGGCCACACTTCCACCTCTGCACCAACAAATACCCCAATCCCAGGAGAATAAGACCAATGCACCATTTAGATTCAAATCTATCTCCATAATTGACACAGAAAAAGTAATACTCTCCCTCAAACCCTCAAACCGTAAAGGCAACCTCTGCCCTGCACAATTGCTAAAGGACGCAGCTAGGGACCTAGCTCCCTTCATTTCCAAGCTTATAAACTCTTTCTTTAAATCCAACACGGTACCCACCAACCTTAAAGAATCATGGGTCCTCCCATTATTGAAAAAACAAACTCTGGACCCCACCATCCCCACCAACTACAGACCAATCACCACAGTGCCTTTCCTACTAAAAATCCTAGACAGAGCTGCCTACATACAAATCCAGGATTACCTGGAGGCTAACCACCGTCTTGGCTCACGGCAATCTGGTTTCTGCCCACTCCACGGCATGGAAACAGCTTTGTTAGACCTCAAGACACAAATTGAGGAACTTAAGGATAAGGGGAAAACAGCCTTGCTCCTCCTACTGGACTTGTCGACTGCGTTTGACCTGGTGTACCATGCAGTCTTATGCAACCACCTTGAATCTGCCGCCAACTTCACCGGAGATGCTATAGCCTGGGTCCAATCCTTCTCAGCAAATCGCACCATGCGAGTCTTCTCCACTACCAACTCAGCTGACCTCATCAAAATAACCTGCGGTGTCCCACAAGGATCCTGTGTCTCCCCCACCATGTATAATATCTTCACCAAGCCTTTGTTTGACAAGTTGGACGGTTTGGGTGTCATCTACACGAACTACGCAGATGACACCCAGATCCTTATACCCCTTTCGGGCGACTACGAGACAGACACAGCCTTGGTGAACAAGATATACACCATCATTCAGGCATGGATGGCCGCACATGGCCTCTGCCTGAATGACGATAAAACAGAACTACTAATCTTAGGCTCTGAAGTCAACATCCAAAAACGATGCCCAAACTACACATCCTTCAGCATTGATAACAACCCTATCAAGGTGATGTCTGTAGTAAAAACCCTTGGATTCTATCTGGACTCCTCCCTTACTCTCAAGAAGCAGGTCAACTCCCTCGCCTCCTCCACCACCTACACCTGCAAACTCATCCGTGCAGCTAGACCTTACCTCTCTAGTGCCAGCTGCATTACTTTAGCCAATGCCCTTATCATGTCTAGGTTAGATTACTGTAATGCCCTGTACTCTGGAACCAACAAATATATCACCGATAAACTTCAAAGACTACAGAACAATGCCTTAAGAGCAGCACTAAATATCCTGTACAGAGAGCACATCACTAACTCCAGGAAAGAGGTCAACTCATTAAAAATAACGGACAGAATCCTACTTAAAACAGCATCCCTCACATCTAAATGTCTAAACAACCTAGCCCCCCGTATCTTATGGAATAAATTTACAGGACAAATTCCTCGCAACCCACGAGATCGGCTAACACCTCCAAACTAGAGATTCCAAGGTTTAAACGCTCCACCGCGGAAGGATCCAGCTTTCCTGTCAAAGCTGCTCACGGCTGGAACAAACTACCACTTGAACTCAGAATGGAACAACCATACCTGAAGTTCAGGCACAAGATAATCAATTGGCTGCGTGCCAATGACACATAACTCTTACCCATCCTCCTACCTAGCCACGGCCTACCCTTTGCCTAGACACCCCAAGACATGCCTTGCTTCTGGGTACATGCTTGTATATATTCTTGTATATATCTGCTTTTTGCCGCTGTGTTTTATATGCATATGATTGTATATAGTCTCACATATATTTGCTCTCTTTTGCCATTGTGTTGTACATACTCATGCCAAACATTGTAACAAGCTTAAGTCTTCATGTAAACTGTTGCGCCCGGCTACCCACGGGTTTGGCACGCATTAACAAATAAACAAACAAACAAACAAGCAGGAGAACCAACTTTGTATGGGAGGTGGATTAGATTAGGACGAAAACTCACATCTGGAAGGAAATTGTAGAGGCAAATAAAGTGATGGATTCTGGAGAAATCCATGACAGAACCTGGAGAGGCCATCTAACCAAGTCTGTATGCGGCCCATGAGATGATTCAGGAGCCCTGATTATTTTTCTGAGCACAAATCCCAGAGATATTATATGTAGGTAACCTGTCCAACCAAACCTAGTCTTGTGGGGATATGTTTGATTTAATGTCTTTCACTATTGATTGGATGGGCAGATCAAGTAGATCCTTAGTAATTTTACTAAATAATGATTTAGCTAGCTCCCATATAGCCAATGAAAACAGGAGTATTTTGTTGTAATTCGAAATCAACAACATTGCTTCCAATGTGGATACAAATATAGTCTGTTAAAGTAATTGGATACTCATTTATTTTTGCCAAGCCCAAATTTCCCTAAAGGGAGGGGTTCATACAAATTAAATGACTAAATATTCACCATTCCCCAGACCCTGCCTTAAAGCAGAGGGGTTTGCATAATAAACAAAATATCTAGGTTTGTGCTGAGGCAGAACAGCGTCTTGCCAACTTAAATAGAGAGAAGTCCATGATTCAAATTATACCCTCTATGGAGGGTGAGAAAGTGACTCCTGATATGAGAGATTCTTCATTGCATAGTGGTGGAGTAGGAAGGGTTCCATATATATTAGACGTCTTTTGTTTTTAAAAGTCTGTATGCTCCAACACTGCTATTATTGACAAGTGCACAGAGAGATTAAAATAAAGAGTAGTGCTCATGTCAAATTTCTTTTTACTAACAAAAAAGTGTTGCATGTGATTTAAAGTAAACCCCATCCAAAGTATATTGTGAAGTTGTTTTGTCATGCCCAGCGGGCTGCACAAGTTTGTGCATTAAATGTATGTGTGAGTGACCCAGGTATCTAAAGTATTCTATAGACTTGTGTTTCTATGTAACCAGGGGGAACAAAACCAAGGAAGGAAAACTGTACATGTTCTGGGGTTAAAGAGTACATGATCTGTGTGATTTTAAACCAACTGGTGTTTCCAATTTTTGTAGCATTTGGACCATGGAGTGAGGTGGTGTGTCTTGTGATGTGTGGAAATATAAATGTTCCTATTCATTAATAAATATATATTCTTTCTACACACCAGCATGATTCTTGACTTATCTATTACAGGGAGCGAGGGATCCATGTGTTATGAGATGGTTCATAGATAGGGCTAGTTTGAATAATATCAACAGGTATATTGGTGTGGCGCTTTTGATTGGGGGAACAAACTGAATTAATTGTTACCCTAGAAATATACCCTGCATAAAAGGGGGCTCATCCAGGATCTAACTTTCTGTTTTTGATTCTTGACAAGTGCATGGTTAACTGACTATTCATTCTAGTGCAACATCAGTAAAGTGCATGGCAGGTTGTTGATGCATTGTTATGTAGCAGTGTTTATTGGATCCCAGGGAATCCGCCAGGTGTACAGAGGAATAAGAATGTGCAGAGGAATGCAAAAGTAATCTGATTTGATATTGATTGTTGAAAATCAAGAAATGCCACACCTTTGGAGAAGAGTCGAACATGCCTCAGTCCTGAACTAACACTGTATGACACCAGATGTTCATTCGAGATAATGTGATTAATCTCATTACATGTAAGAGAAAAATGCACTATGTGAAATGTAAATATGAAATCATATTTGTAGTTGTAACTTTTGAGGAAGGGTACAAGAGACCTTTTTCAATAGTTCAGAATGTAAATCTCTGTCAGCTGGACATAAAATGATATTTTTGCACGTTATGTTAATTAGATGAATATGTAGATATTTTGAAGCAGAAACAGCATGCACCAATGATTCATATGGAGAATCCATTGGTGAGGTGATCGAGACCTGCCCTTACTTGTTGCAGCCTGAGACCAGGCTGAAAACAGGGAACGCTGCAACCTTCATTTCCAGGCCTTTCCCTCTTCTCCCCTTAGCCCGCCTTCCAGGCCTCCCTCTGCCCACTCTCCTCCCCGTGATTGGCTGAGCGAAGGGGTCAGCTGACCCAAGCCATAATCCACATAAGCAACTCCCCCAGGGCAGCCTTGACGGGGAAACCGATTAAGGGCTCAAGCAAAGGGCACCTCCTTGAGCATCCACCATCTCTGTTTGCCAGTTTGCCCTGTGGGCCCAAGCCCTGACAGTTCTCGCCCTCACATTCTGCAGCTACAAATAGGTTGGAAACTATGCCATTGCTGTATTATTGCATTCTTTAATGTCACTGTTATGTTGTTCCACCACATTGCATTTTCTTCTCACAGGGCTCCTGGTTGAGTTTGCATTTTTGAATCTCACTGTTGTGTTCCAACACATTGCATTTTCTTCTCACAGTGCTTCCCAACTGTATTTGGCCACTGTGTTCCACAGCTATACTTGCCTTTTTTCCCTAGGGTTTGGGTTTCCCAAATGAATTTTGCTTCATCTTTCCACTGACATACTTGCTCTTCTTCCCTTAAGGTCCATGGTTTGGGTTTCCCAATTACATTTTGCTACTGTTTTCCACTGCCATACTTGCTCTTCTTCCCTTAGAGACCAGGGTGTGGGTTTCCCAGCTATATCTTGCAATGTGTTCCACTGTCTCACTGCTATTTTCCCTTAAGGATCCAGGTTGAAGGCTTCTCCTGTTGTGAATAGTGCTACAGCTAAGCTGTGCCTGCTCCCGCTATGTCTATCAGTTCCATGATCACAGGCACGAACTGGTGCACCAGAAATGCTCCCTCTGCCCCGGTCAGACCTCTTCTTTACATGCCAACAACTCCCACCCAACCTAGCACCAATGTTCATCCTACTTTCTTCTAGCTGAGACCCCCTGCCACAACTCCCATCCGAGTATCCTCCCTCTCTCTCCCAGGTTGCATTCAGAACAATCTCCCCTCCTTTAGACCCTCCCGTCCTGGGACCCCTCCAGCCTCTCCCCTAGGCACCCGGCAACACTGAATTCACACCACTCTGAACCGCGCTTTGTATCCCACCCTTACCCACATACCCCTGCTCCCACTAAACACCTATAGAACGGACACTGTGCCTCCCATGCCATATCTATTGAACACACCTCCCCCTAATCTCACACACAGATCTTTGATGACCCCCCTCTCCAACAACATCACCGCCTCCCCCACACCACCAAACCCAGTAAAATCACTCCTCAACCTGCTAAACAGCCTGCCATTCATAAACGCCAGCCCCACCCTCCAAGCACCTCCAGAAGACCATCACACGACTTCCCTGGAAGACAGTCTTCAGACCCCTCCCTACTGAGAAAAAAACTGGGTTACCTATTTGGAGCCTCTCAAACCCTCACCAACCCCTACACACCAGAGAATTCACCTCCACTATCCCAGCTCACCTTCATACAAGGGATTCCACTACAAATCACAAGCACATACTCCCATCACTGATAACCCCTACACCCACCACGACCTACAGATCTCCCAGATTTCCAGCACCCTTCACACACCCCAACAATGCATAAAACCACCTTCACCTCTCCCTCCACCAGAAACCCTTGGCTACTCCCAGGAAACAACTCTCCTTCATTCTACCACATTACAAACATAAGCAAGCCACCAGACCACCCCTAGCAGGCCTACCCCCAACTCATACAAACAACTAATTGGTGGCCTAAAGTGCATTCTGATCAATGCCAGATCCATCGGTAAAAAGGTCACAAAATGTATGACCTTATCTGATTGGAAGGCCCTGATATCCTCTTCTTCCCCAAAACCTGGTTCTCCCAAGACTTCCCATTGCACATGAGCCCTTCCCTGCGAGCTACAATCTGATTGTGCATAACAGGACCAGAAGGACAGGTGTCATTTCCATCCTCCACAAACCCTTCCTTTCCATCTTGCACTCAGAGGAACAAGCCTGCAACTCAGCTCCTGGAAAATGTCAGCTTATCCCCTCGCGCACTCATAGCTTCCTTCCCATCCACACCCAAACCATCTGCAACTCCCTGTCAGACCACTTCCACAACATAGATGCAGAAAGAAACAACACTATTGCCTCAAAAATAGCATCAATCACCCCTTCCACCCATTCAACCTCATTCGGGACATCATCATTACTGGCTTCCTACCTCCTGCTCTTCTCATCCTTCCCTCCAATCTCCCACCCTGAATTTCTCAATTTACTAACAACCAGATGTGCCTCAGAATCCCCAGGAGAACTCTGCTTCCCCGTTTTTCTAAATTAAATCCTGACATCCACCTGCACCAGCACTTTTGCAAGATGTGTTGTCAACACATCTCTCCCCTCCAAGACTTTCACAGCAGAATTGAAATCCTTATACATCAAGCCCCTTCTCAAAAGGTACACACTCAACCCCCTTGCCCCGACCAATTACAGACCCATCTCAAACTATTGATTTATAGTTAAACTAACAGACTGAGCGACTTACTCTCAACTATGCCAATTCACAAAATCCAACCAGATACTCGACCCCACCCAATCCAGCTTCAGACCCTTACAAGGAACAGAATTGTGCCTAGTCTCCATCTGCTATGATCTTAAAAGATACTCAGACGTAGAAGGCTGTGCTGCCCTACTACTAATCGACCTCTCAGCAGCCTTCAACAACGCTGACCACCCCACCCTCATGAACAGACATCAATCTCTTGGCATCAGGGACACAGCTATCAAGTTGATATCCTCCTTCCTCTCCAAAAGATCCCAAATAGTACATGTGCCTCTTTTCTCCTCGGCCCCCTCCCAGACACCCTGGTAGCAGTGCAGGGTACCTCTCTCTACCCACTGCCCTTTCACCTCTACTTGACCCCCCTTCCCACCCTCATTCGATCCCATGGCCTAACCTGACATAATTACATAGATAGCACCCAATGCGTCTTCAAAATTCCAAAGGACCTATCCATCACACCCCCAAATCTTGCAACATGCCTCTCAGAAATCTAGCACTGGATGACGGTGAACCACCTCGTAATCAGGCAAAACTGAGAACATGCTCTGTAGGAAGACCTCCCTCTTTTCCCATCGCACCCCGTAGCCACTCTCTTTAGGCCCACTGCGCACTACCTCCAACATAGTGAAAAACCTTCGATGCATTATGGACGAGGACCTGACCCTGTCACATCACATCAACTCTGTGACAAAAAGCTGCTACCTACACATTTGCATTCTCTACTGACTATTTCCCTACCTGACCTTCCCTCACAAAGTCTCTGCACTCGTGCCTATCATCCCTTCATCCTTAGACTATGCCAATGCCCTATTCCTGGGAGACACCAAAACACAAATAAGTAAACTCCAACATGTACAAAATACAGACGCAGGGCTCCTCCTAGCCTTAGGCACTAGGGAACACATCTCAACAGACCTCTGTGTTGATTGATTGATTGAGTGTTTATTTGTATAGCGCCTATACACAATGTGTTTCAAAGTGCTTCAAGGAGGGAGGGAACATGGGAAGAAAACAAAACATTCTAAACAAGTCCTTGAAACAGATCAGAATGAAAAAGGCTTCACTGGCTTCCTATTTGGCAACAATCCATCTTGAAGGCAGTGTGCATCACACACGGAGCACTCCCCAACACAGGACTAGAAAACCTGCATCATAAACGTACTTGATACAGGCCTAATAGAAGCCTCAGATCAGGTGCAGCACTTCTTCTTGTCATTCCATAGACACAATTAAGAAGAATAGGGGCTCTGCTTTCTCAGTCCAAGCACCCACCATCTGGAACTTGATCCCTTTACCCAACCTCCTCTCAAAACATGGCTCATCCCTTCAACAGCCTGACAAACTCAGCCCATCTCCTGGATGCATTATTACTCACCCCTGATGGGAATACTGGGAGGAGTCGCCAAGGGGGGACACATTACCACCTTCACGGAAGGCATCCCAGTCAAGCCTTTATGAGAAGCTTTGCAAGACCCTTTCCGACCAGGTGTCAGTCTCTCTTCAATAGAATGTCAAGCACACCATCACAACAAAACATAACCCCACTCACCTGCATACCTCCCAATGAACACTACTTGGTTATACACACCCAAAACACGCAATGCATCATCCATTACGAAACAGCTGAAATATGCAATATTCAGACCAGCCGTTCACATTATTTGATCTTTCTAACTATCCCACTCACCTGACAATTTCTCACACACCCATTCTCTCACCTGATAACTATGCATTGCTGCTTTGGACCTAGCCACTCCCTAGCCACCTTCATGACTGGCAAAAATGCACACCGGCATTTTAGAAACCCTTTCTTCACATCTTACATATCTGACTAGGATCTTCCAAAGGGTGTTCAAGCCCACAGAGCTTCGAGGCATACCATAGGCACTATACAATAGCCATATAACATAACGTAAAATCACATATATCCTAGCGCTCATGCAGGTGAGCCCATTATTCTGAGCTGGGAATGGAATTTCTGTGTAAAACTATCAGAGAGTAAAACAAGAAAATCTATAACGCTTCCACCATATGTCGTGCTGAGATGAGAATCACATGGCGTGATTCACCTTAGTGAGAGCAATTTGATTAACCGATTACTAGTATGATCACATGTAAGGAATATGATGTTTTAGAAAGTTACAATTGTTTAATGTAAAAATCTCGGAGATGACATCACATCAAAAGGGAGGGAGACTCGGTTTAGAAGTCACTCCCATTAGAATGCCCTCATTAACATTAATATGACCAAAGTATATGAAGGGGATAGTTTGGCGCGATGTCACTTTTGGACACTGTTTAATGACATACTACACCTCTAACAGAAGTGGTTTCAACTCTATGGCCCTCATTCCAACCCATGTGGTAAGTTCCCTACTTACAATGAGGGAACCAGGTTTTGGAGGGAGACTGACCCTATTTCACTGACAGATTCCCACCTGTTACTTAAGAGGAGAATAGGACCAGTCCTTAAGACGGGCCCAACTTATTTGTGAGACAGCCAGAACTATCTCCTTGTAAGTATAGTAATAATGGGAAATAATTTAGAGGTCGCAATATTCTCAAGGCAAATAGATTAAATACAATTCCTTTTTATTAAGGGAAGTACTGAGGAGATGGAGTATGTATATTGACTGTATTGATTGCTGCCCTACACCCAAATTGATTGCTGCCTTATGCCCAAATTGATTGCAGCCTTACTCCTAAATTGATTGTTACTGCATTGATTGCGGCCCCACACCCTAATTGATTGCTGCCCTACGCCTAAATTGATTGTTACTGCATTGATTGCCGCCTTAACCACAAATTGAATGTTACTGCATTGATTGCTGCCCTACGACTAAATTGATTGCTGCCCTACGCCCAAATTGATTGCTGCTGAATAAGCTGCCCTCGCACTACTGACCACAACTATGTTTCTACCATCTCCAAACCCGTACTAATCACTGGTGATCCATGCACACCCCTCGTCGTAACATGGCCAACATCGCACCCCCTTCAGCACTCTTCCCTCCAACCCCTTTCCTCCCATCCTTCTTCACCAAGCCCAACCCACAAGTGAACCAGGTGAAACCTAACCCTACCTACACAACAAGCCCGAGAAACACCAGCTCCAGAAACCAAGCACTAGGTCTCCGCTCCAGACACCCACCGAAAACCCTACCTGCCAACCTTGGCAACCACCAGGCCACCTACCTCCCTAAAAATGACACCAACCCTAACGTACATAGTATGCACAAGCGGTCACCTACAGCCACGACTAAGGAGACATCCACAAGCAAAAATGGAAAGTCAACCGTCATGACACCCTCCAACTTACAATGTGCTCTCATCAATGCCCGCTCCCTTCCTGCCCACACCACAGAAATCCATGACCTCCTAACCAACCTCGACATCTTAGCCATCGCGGAATCCTGGCTTCACAGTGCCGCTGGCCCTGCCCTCTCATTAGCTATCCCACCAGGGTACACCATCCTCAGACAGGACAGACCGTTAACTACAGGCGGGGGAGTAGCCCTCATAGTCAAAGAACACTTAGAAATAAGACAATCTTCATCAGAACACGGAGACAATATTGACTCCCTCACCGCTAAGATCTCACTATCAGCGAACTCCACTATCACCATCAACCTAGTATACCACCCTCCAGGCCCCATATCTGACGTCCATCAAAACGGTACCCACCTCCTAGCTGAAAACCTAAAAACAACCACCAAAACTATCCTCCTAGGCGATCTCAACCTGGCATTCAACGACAAGAAGGACAGACCGTCCACAGCCCTGGCTCTAGCACTACAAGAACTAGGCTTCGAATAAAAAATCCTCTCTTCTACGCACTTCAAAGGAGGCACACTGGACTGGTTAGCGGACCACAACTGTAGCATCGATATCAGCTCCATCACACCCACCCCTTGGTTGGACCACTCGCTTATTCACTTCTTCATCCCCGCCCTCGCAAGCACAGAGAAGAAAAATCAGCCCCGCACCACCAGCCTTGGCAAGAAGCACTAGGAACCTTACTAAAGAAAGGATCCTACCGCATCTAGACACTCTTACTAACAACCTCTCAGCCACCCTAGACCCAGCAGTACTGGCGGACTTCTACAAATCCACTATCAGTACAGCTATAAACATCATCGCCCCTCTCCAAAAGAAAAAATCCCAAAATATCAAACACTCCAACACTTGGTTCTCATCAGAACTAAAAGAACTACGCACCAAAAAATGCAAAGCACTGAACTCTTGGCAAAGCACCTCCTCATTATCCTCTTAAAAATCACTGACCACCCAATATAAAAAAAACATCATTACAGATAAATCCACTTCCTATAACGACAGAATCTCCAATGCCAGCTCAGAATCTAAAGAGCTCTTTGCCATATTCAAAGAACTATCCACACCTGCCACCATGTCTCATGAAATCTTTAAAGATCAAGCCTGGTGTAACACCATACAGTCCGCCCTCCTCAACAAAATCGAGCTCCTCCAGAATACAATTCTAGTCCACCACAAAAACCTCACTCATCATTTCTTATCAACCGTACAGGCGGAAACAGTGACTGATTTCAAACAAAAAAAAAAACATCACGCCATCCAAATTTAAAGAAGTCTCTGAACTAGAGATAATAGAAATTGTGAACAAAATCAAGCCTTCTAACTGAAAAGGCGATGCCTGCCCCACCAAACTAGTCAAAGACTGCGTAGAAACATTGGCACCGTTTCTTAAATCGTTCATCAATGCCTCCTTCAACACTAACTCAGTTCCAGACAGCCTAAAAGAAGTGTGGGTGCGCCCACTTCTCAAAAGAACCCACCCTAGATTCCTAGTTCCCGAAAACACTAACAATTATAGACCCATCACCACCGTCCCCTTCTTGCTCAAGATCTTGGACAAGGTGGCCTACACGCAAATCCAACAATACCTGGAAGAAAACGAAATCCTAGGGAAAAGACAATCAGGCTTCTGCCCAGGACACGGGACCGAGTCAGCCCTACTCAATCTTAAAATACAACTCAATGACATCATGGACAAAGGTAAACCAGCACTCCTGCTCCTGCTGGACCTGTCCGCTGCCTTTGACCTGGTCAACCATGGTATTTTAGGCACGCAACTCAAAAACGAAGCCTATTTCTCTCCTCAAGCCATCTCATGGGTCACATCCTTCCTCGAAGGCCACCCCCACCACCATCCACTGTGGTGTTCCACAAGGCTCCTGCACTGCCCCCACACTCTACAATATCTTCACCCTCCCACTTTTCAATGACTTACATCGTCGAGACATACCCCACACCAACTATGCCGACGATACTCCCCCTCACAGGCATCTATGAACAAGACACTGCAGCACTAACCAAGATCTATACAGCCATCCAAACCTGGATGGCAGCCAATGGCCTATGCCTAAACTGAGACAAAACAGACATCCTCATAGTTGGCACCAAAGAAACCTTAAACAAACTCCCACCACAATACAAAACTTTAAAAATCGATAACTCCACCATCACAGTCTCATCAGCTGTAAAAACCCTAGGAGTTTACCTTGACTCAACACTATCCATGTCATGGCAGGTAAATGCCATAGCGTCCTCCGCTGCACTCCCCACCAAGGTCATTAATACGGTGAAACCTTTCCTCTCAACAAAAAACTGCCTGTCAATAGCCAGAGGCACTGTAGGCACCAAGTTGGACTATTGCAATGCCCTCTTCCTAGGCACCTCGACAAAAAACATTAAAAAAATGCAAGTCACTCAGAACAACACCTTAAAGCAGCCCTGAGTATTCCAAAAAGGGAACACATCTCCCATGCTAGAAAAGAGGCCCAATGGTTACCTATTAAAAGAACATATCTTCTTCAAATCTATGGCCATTACTCACAGATGCGTCTCCGCTGATGCCCCACCCTATCTATCCGAAAGGATCACCCACATTGCGTCCTCCAGACCCACCAGATCACACTTACCTAACTAGACCTATGTACCACTTTCAAAGAAGTAAAGCTAGGGGTTCCAGCTTCTAGCTCCTAGCTCCAAAAAACTGGAAGGCCCTTCCTACGGCACTCAGGAATGAAAACTAATACCATGCTTTCCGCAAACTGTTAAAAACTACCCTCTTCAACTAACTCTCTCTCCCTAGTGATTGTATGTAACATCTGTTTATAACAACGTGCATATTGGACTAATGTCCTGGTTATATCACCAAGCAGAGTCCTGTTAATGGTGGAAATAATAGAGGAAAAGTCATATTAACTGTTACCTGTCATTTTCAATCCATAGTGGATGCCTGCACTGAGTAAACCAAATGTATACATGGTGATGTGTGGCTTTGTAAAAGTATTTTCAAGTAAATGTAGCATAGAAAATTGATGAAACCAGTGTATTGGTCAGTCTTCATTGATGTTTGAAGTTCATAGATGTATAACCTGTTTATACGTAACTTGATTTTGTTATTTTTATTAATTAATAAACAGACCTTCTGTGCAGCCCTGTGTGTTTCCTGTCCTAAAAAGGGAGGCAGGCTGTAGGGTATCAATATTGCTAAATTGGGGGTCCGGTCTCATAAAAAGAACTTTATTAAATAAATGAAAATTGTGTGTGTCACTTTTGGGGTGGGTGGAACCTTCCCTCCAGTAGTTGAAACAGCCTACACTTCTTTTCTTGATGCTAAAACAGAAGGCATTACTAATTACATATATCAGAATTAATAATTCAAACATTTTACATTTTCATGAACTTTTTAAAAATGTTTTACGTTTCCTATTTATTTGAATTCTTTAAACCTTTTTACATTTTTTGGGAGGGATGGAGATATGCAAATGAGATTGACATGTGGCTATGTGTGTTTTGTTTTCCCATAACTGTAAATTACAAGTACGAAATCTGACCAAGTACCTCCTGACTTTCGGCAAACAGCTCAAGACTTGGCTTTTTCAACCAACTACTTTGAAAGAAATGAAAAATAACAGCAAAAGACTAATAACTGTGCACCAGAAACGTAAGCTAAACTGTGACAAGCAATTTTGTAAACATGTGGCACTACCACTTGTGGGAAACCAATTTGATTCATGGAATCTCTGCTGCATAACATGGTCTGCACCTTAATCCCAGTGAAATCTACCATCAAGAGCCAGGAAGCACCACCACCCTCTCCAACCACCTCCACCTCTCTCATCCCACAACTAACTCCTCACTACTAAAATCTTGCATCCTTACAACTCCCACACTCCTTCAACCTCATAGGTCTACTGCACTTAACAGATTCAGACCCTATCCATATTCTATCAACAACCATGCTGTCAATTTTTACACTTCACATTCTGGGGGACTGTCCATATGGTTAACCTGCCCGGTCGGTACCAACCACAAACAACATAGAGATTTTCATATGGCACACAGGTAAAGGGTACTTCCGACCAGCATCCATCAACACCAGAGGTTTCAGCATCTGCATTCCCGCTATCCGGCTAAGACACCCTGCCCTCCTTTCTAACAGAGTCATGCCCATCGAGACTAACATTATTGGCAATAATGACCAAATAAGACCAATTTACCTATCTCACTAAACCTCCAGCTTTCTGCTAAATGTACTTCAACGGGAAAACACATCTTCAAATAGCATTAAACATGTTTTCATTCAAAGCACAACTGTATTTTTGTGAGCTTTGTGCAGCTACATGACTGTGATAATGTTTAGAAACAACAAGAGGTGGGACTTTGCAGTACTAGAAAACCTGGGAAAATTCACAGCTTTGTGCAGTTCCAAATTTGGGAAGATTGCACAATTAGTCTGGCAGAAAAAAATATTCCTTGCACACAGCCTTCTGCTGTGATTTTGTGTCAAATATGTTACGAGTGGGCCTCTAAATACAACGGGGCTGTAGATGCAGGCCTGCTGCGTTACTGTGCATTGACAGACAGCCTTTTTGTAAAATGTGCCTTTAATTAAAACAAATGACCACGTCTGCAAGAATCCTTAAATTCAGGCAGCGACTTCTGTGCACAGTCCGTTTCAAAAAGAAACACGGAAATACAAATATGGACGATTAATCAATTTACGCCCCACTGCTTTTTTGGCACAAGATTTATTATATGGTTGTTGAACGAGTGACTAGGCATCGTGTTATGGAGGATTTTGGGAGAAGTGGACTAGCTTCTAACAGCTAGCAATGTTTAATGCATGTTTTTTCACATACATTATTTTATCTAGGTTAAACCTTGGTTTTTGGCTGCGTTGTACAAACCTGGAAAAGCTCCTCCAGTATTTTGCTTTTTGTCAGTTTGCACTCCAGCAGCGTTTTCTTAGTTTTCTTGCGTAAGGAATACACCTTTTTAATGTATTTCTCTATATTACATTGTGCACCACCTGGTCCTTTAGAAGGGGGACATTTCAATAACCCCCCTTCTCTCGGGGTATTACAGCCCTGCAGAATCCAACCATGAGGGACAAAATGGCCGCTCTACTCTTGCAGTACGAATGACTAATGGCTACAGTGTCCTTTCACTGTAGTTTGTCAATTATTTACTTTCCCATTCCCAATTCTACATAGCATTTTGGTATAATTTTGGCAACACTATTTAGCATGCATTTTTTTCTCCATCTGTGGACTTCTAGTGCGTGGAATAACTACGGTAGTATTACTTTTCTTTATCATAATGAATTATTTGATCCATAGTTCAAAATGAATTAGGAACTCTGGACATATGAAATGTGTATCCATACGAGTTAAAACAAAAATGTGCTGGCAGTAAAACCTGCATGGAGTCGCATTACAAAAGTAATCACAATCTGCGCGTCAGAGCGGAAGAGGACCTGAGCGCCCATTTTTGGCTCATGTCATTTCTTCCCGGGTTTCAGTGGAATGCTGAGTGGGAATGAGGGTTTAGGAAGGAAGAGAGTCCTGTGTGGCACTCCCAAAGGAGTGGGCCTCTTTACGATGACCCATGTGGTGTTGATGGTAAACCTCAAGACTCTCTTCTCAGCGCATCGTGCTGTTAGTCTGTGGTGGTTACTCCCTGGAGCACCAAACACAAGAAGACCTTCTTGAAGTAGGTCTTATTATGTGTTGTGTTGCAACCTGTTGCGCTGGCAGTGTAACACCAACATTGGTTAACATGAAGGTGGGACCAGGGGAGGAGAGAATTTGCACGAGACACGCTGGATGCAAGTGTTCTGCATTGCCCAGGGACTGGAGCACATCTTTCCACCAGCAAGGTATTTCCACAGAGACATCTGTAATGGGTGGCAGTGTTCATGTGCCAGAATCCATTGTTACTGTTTAGCAGTGTAACACCACTAGTCGGGAACAAAGTTTACCACAATGAAAAATCCACTGTCCTCTGTATTATGGGAAATGGCATTTAAATATGTTCTTTTTCCCCACTCTGATTCCACATTTATCTTTATCTCTACTTTGCCAAAATCATCCTATTTTAAAGTGTAGATGTTGATTCTTGTCGCCCAGTACTTGATTACATGTTTACCGAACACAAGCACTTGCTGGAGCTCATGTTTCATTGCGGCATAACATGAATGGACGGTGTAAAAGCCTTGAGTAAGGCATTAAAACCTTCCTTTCATGAATTGCCACATTTTCAATCATTTGTATGGTGGAGAGGTGGGGAGGAGCACAACTTGCTTTTCCACCACCTTCCTTCCATTCTATACACTGCCTGCCATGCTTGCAAGGCAGGCAGCATGTAAAATTACAATTGAACGCTGCCCGACATGCTCGCATATGGGGGGATTGTTTAACTGCAATTGTGCATGGCAGACACTTCTCACAATTAAAAGTAAAAGCTTTGCAAGGGCCAGTGCTAAGTGCAAGACCAAAGGCTTTGTAGACACGTGTACGCCGCCTTTTACCCTGCACATGTGCACTCTACTGTGTAAATGATGAACATTTTACAGCGATGAGCCCTTTACATTGCACTGCTAACATCCCCACCACCAAATACGATTAGGAGGAAAGTGCTCTGCTGTGCTTTATAATCTGCACGTTCTCCTTTATAGAATATTAGAATAGGCTGTTTGACAAACGCACTTTGTGCAGGCACACACACTGGAATTGACCCATTGCACAAATTCCATGCACCGCTGTGGGTTTAGCAGTTGATATGATAAAATGGTACAGCATTCACTGTCGTACAGAGAGATGCTCTTTAAGAAGAGGCTGTCAAATTGACATAAACTGATTTACTAGTTATGGAATTCGTGTTGAACCTGCTGCATTTCATCTACCTGACATCAATCCTGCATTGCACCGAAATGGTAAACACTATGCTCTTCCTCCTTTGCATAAAGTGAATAAAAGCCTGGCGACCATAAAACAGAAATGCAAATAAGAATGTGTTCTACTGCATCACTCCCCATTGTGAGGATACTTAGTAAAATATGTCAGCTATTCTCCCTTGGGTGCCCCAGTGCAAGAATCTCAGTTCGCCTCAGTTGTATGTGCAGTTTCCCCACATGCTTTTTCCACTTATTATCTTGTGGAAGGCTGTTCTGTTCCCTCTCATTTATTAATTCTTGGCGAGGCCTATTACTTTAGCATCTTCTGCTAATGACTAAAAGAGAATTTCCAAGAAACATGACCCTGGTGCTCTGTGCATTGTTATAAAAATGGAAAGCACAATAACTGGCATTAATCATTTGACTAATAGAGTCATTCTCTCAGAGGACGGAGTAACTTGTCTCCTAATATCCAAAGCTAATGGTACTGCTTTCTGGGTAACTCAGCTCGAAAGTAACATTGTACAAAGCATGGCTTGCCAAGTTCATTTCTGGCACTTTTTCAACCTATTCTTGTATTTTGAGACTGTTTTCAAAAACGGGATTCATCTCTTCCAATAATATACACAATGCAACATTGTTCTCTTCTGTGTCCTTATTGCTGGCTTTATAATGTCACACGTTTTTGTACATGGTATTCTACTATCAAGTGCCCTGGAGAGTCTCTTTTGAGTAGTTAGGAAATATCTCAGGATGAAGGCTGCACAGGAGGATATCAGCCCACTAGTTTGAGTCAAGAGGCCTATGCAAAAAGGTGGCCTTTAAAAAGAGCTGGAGTGCCATTATCACCGGGCGCAGAATGCAGACCAGTGTATGATTGTGTTTAGTACCTGTGGATAATCACTTCCGTTTAATTTATGAAAAAAAACTCATGCATGATCTTTAGTGGCGTAACGCAAAATGCGAGGACCCCCTCTGCAAGTCCTGCTGAGGGGGCCCCCCACCACCACTGCACCCCTGCCGGGCATGGGCAGCATTGGGGCCCCCACACCATTAGTGAAAGACAGCCCAAAATGCCCACCAAGGGAAATGAAGATCAAAAGAGTAATCCCACTTTCTATTTCCATGATATCCGTCCAGAAGAGGAGAGGCTGTATGGGTGGTAAATAGCACAGTGGAAATTAAGGTTTAATTTACATTATTTAATTTTTTTAATAGGATTGGTTGCACAACTCGAGGAGAAGAAATAAGTGGCCAGCACTTTGCTTTGAAAGATGGCTTGTACCAGTAGATGCAGCCCATTATCTGGGCAATTTGATTGGCTAACGTGCACCACCACCAGGGAACTAATAGGCATGCTAAATGAATTACATATTCCAAAGGCAATTTTTTGAATATACACCATGCCTCAAGATGCCTTTTTGGTGTAAACTTAGCAGTTAATTAGTTCTATTGCTAACCTCATATGTAAAAAGGTTATTGGGTTGAGTTTAAGGTTTATAAATAGAGGCATGCTTTATGATTACAAAATGTGGTGTTGAATAAAGAGTCATGCACACCGAATGGTATGGATTATTTAGAGTCCTTGTGCGTGCTTACTCGATGTCCAGCACACGTGCATTGTCAAAGTTCAGCACAATCCCATTGACAGTGTAATATCCTCATGTTCTGAGGTATGTATGGCTGATAGACATATGTTCCTTAGACTTATTGAGCTAGAATATTTCCAAAGAACAAGAGGGGAGGTTTTAGTTTATCTTGAAGAAAACACAAACACCTCAACAAATTTCGAAATTAAAGGTTCACCAGAATTACAGGCTCTCTTTTAATCTGCATATCAAATTATTTTAGACATGTTGATTAAGGGAGGGTGATGGAAAAAGCAAGACTTCTGTATTCACGGCAGGTAAATGCCATAGCGTCCTCCGCTGCTCTCCCCACCAAGGTAATTAATGTGGTGAAACCTTTCCTCTCAACATAAAACTGCCTGTCAATAGCCAGAGCCACTGTCGGCACCAAGTTGGACTATTGCAATGCCCTCTTCCTAGGCACCTCGACAAAAAACATTTAAAAAAATGCAAGTCACTCAGAACAATGCCTTAAGAGCAGCCTTGAGTATTCCGAAAAGGGAACACATCTCCCATTCTAGAAAAGAGGCCCACTGGTTACCTATAAAAGAACGTATCCTCTTCAAATCTATGGCCATTACTCACAGATGCCTCTACGCTGACGCCTCACCCTATCTATCCGAAAGGATCACCCACATCGCGTCCTCCAGACCCACCAGATCAGACTTGTCTAACCAGACCTATGTACCCACTTTCAAAAGAAGTAAAGCTAGGGGTTCCAGCTTCCAGCCATAGCTCCAAAAAACCGGAACGCCCTTCCTACGGCACGCAGGAATGTAAAATCATACCATGCTTTCCGCAAACTGTTAAAAACCACCCTCTTCAACTAACTCTCTCTCCCTAGTGATTGTATGTGACATCTGTTTATAACAACGTGCATATTGGTTTTCTGTGAAAACAGTATGTATCAATTACACTTGTAACTATTGTATGTACCCCGTTCAAACCACCTACATGTTGTAAATTATGCATCTTGAAATGACATGTACTAAGTGAGACTACCTGATCAGCAACACGATGCCCCAGGGCAGATGTGCGCAATACAAATCCAAACAAATAAATACATACATAAATAAATATATACAATTGAACTATTGATAATTTAATAAATATTGTAGAAATGTATGTGCATCTAGGAATTATAGATTTTTAGAATAGGGCCTATTTTGTGTATACTGGGAGATATCCTGTGTCCTTCTCTGTGTAATGGTCAAACACAGAAGAAGTACTCTGGGACCCAAAGGGATGTCTCACTGTGTGAACACCTAGAAAAGTAAGATAGTTGGAGTAATGTCCTGGTTATATCACCAAGCAGAGTCCTGTTAATGGTGGAAATAATAGAGGAAAAGTGTTATTAACTGTTCCCCATTTGCCATTTTAAGTTGCCCTCTGTCATTTTCAATCCATAGTGGATGCCTGCACTGGGTTAACCAAATGTATACATGGTGATGTGTTGGTTTGCAAAAGTATTTTCAAGTAAATGTAGCATAGAAAATGGATGAAACTAGTGTATTGATCAGTCTTCATTGATGTTTGAAGTTCATAGATGTATAACCTGTTTATACGTAACTTGATTTGGTTATTTTTATTAATTAATAAACAGACCTTCTGTGCAGCCCTGTGTGTTTCCTGTCCTGAAAAGGGAGGCAGGCTGTAGGGTATCAATATTGCTAAATTGGGGGTCCAGTCTCATAAAAAGAACTTTATTAAATAAATGAAAATTGTGTGCGTCACTTTTGGGGTGGGTGGAACCTTCCCCCTAGTAGTTGAAACAGCCTATGCTTCTCTTCTTGATGCTAAAGCAGAAGGCATTACTAATTACATATATCAGAATTAATTATTAAGTCCGTGCGCGTGTAAATCCATGGATGTGCGCTAAAATCCTGCGTGGTGCACGCTGGCGCACACGTCTTCTAACAGCGTGCGCTACGTGCACAGCGAAAGCGCACATAGTGCAGTGCACACAACCAAAAGTAGGCGTAACACGGGGCATCACACGCGGAATGGGGAACAACGCGTGAAAATGTGGGCGTCACGGGGGAAGTACAGGAGGCAAATGCGTGGAACGCCCACACGCGTGCCTACAACACGTATTCATGGAATCGAACGGGGCTAACGCGTGCAACAAAAAAGAGGCGCTAATCCGGAAACACGTACGCCAGCAGGAAGCAGGCGTACGTGGACCCGCGCAGCATAAAAGTGCGCACAAACAACAAACAAGCTCAGACGCTAAGATGAATATACCGTTCCTCGCAGCAGTGGTTGTGGGATACCGCAGGAGGAGGAGGAGGATGGTCAGGGCCAGACTTTTTACACCCAGAACCAGCCTTTTTGTGATGCCTGATGACCAGGTGTATGGGAGGTACAGGTTTCCACCTCACATAATACTCGACCTGCTGAGTGAGTGGGAGGATGACCTCACATCACCCACCCTGTGCTCCCAAGCACTGAGCCCCTTGGAAAAGGTGCTCAATGTACTGCACTTCTTGGCCACTGGTTCATTTCAGCGGACAAGTGCCATAGTGGGGTGGTGTCACAGGCCACGCAGTCACGCTGCCTGCACCAGGTGTTGGCCATCATGACTGCACGCCCATCAGTCCGCAGGCACATATACCTGCCCAGAACACCTGCAGAAAGGCAGGCTGTCGTCCAGGATTTTTACGGGGTGGCACACTTCCCCAAAGTGCTAGGTGCCATTGACTGCACCCATGTGGCTCTAAGTCCTCCCAGGTCAACTGAGCACATCTACAGAAACCGCAAGCACTGGCATTCCTTCAATGTGCAGGTAGTATGTGATGCCAAGGGAATAATCACCTCAGTATATGCCAACTATCCAGGGTCCACCCATGACAGTTTCATTTACAGAATGTCAACCCTAAACTGGGACCTAGAAGCTGGGCGGCATGGCAATACATGGCTGCTTGGTGAGTATAAATGCCCCTGCACATGCATGCATGTCAGATACTGAGTAATGTCACAACCCCACTAATGATACCCATCATCACCTCCCCAGGGGACAGTGCCTACCCTCTGAGCACCCACATGATGATGCCAATTCAGAACCCCACCACACCACCCGAGGTAAGATACAACACAGCCCATATTGCAACCCGGGGCATAGTGGAGTGCACATTTGGAGTGCTCAAGTCACGCTTTCGCTCCCTTGACCGCTCTAGTGGGCAGCTGCTATACGCACCCCCAGTAGTGTGCAGGATCATAGTGGCAGCATGTGTCCTGCACAACATTGAGGGTGGACATGGTGGTGCCCCCACATCCCCAACCACATGCATGGCCGCTGCGCATGGCAGGGGAAAGGGCATGTGGTGAGGCAGCCCGTACGCAGCTGGTGGCTAATTACTTCACCTAAAATCACACCCCTGTGGAGTGCACACAGCCCTGGCACATACCAGCTGACAATCAATGATGATGACATAAGGGACAGTCAACTGTCACAACCATACCAGCCTGAGATTGGTCACCTGGAAGTGTTACATTGTGTGCATTCCTACCTACCGAAAGACAACCAATGCTGTGTCACAAAAAGACACACATTTATGCTGCATGAAGAACTACCCCCTTGCAAAATACAACATGAAAATAGCACCATGTCACCCAACCCCTCCCCATCTCCGCCACCCAACACACCATTGCATGTCCTGCAATGTGAAAGCAAACAAAGGAATGCACAACACATGACACAAGTGTCACAAAGTGCACTGTCCCAAATGGAAACAGGCCACAGACAATATGCTCCCAGTAATGAATATCAAACAGCACACATGACAAAATACTTACCACCAACACAATACAGCAACACAGCATGAAACGTCGCCAAAATATGACAGTACAAATTCAAAGTAATGTAAGTCATATAACCTCAATAAGCCAGCACATCGACCCCTTCCAACTCTAGAGTGTTGCTGTCAGGCAAATGTGTCTGTGTACTGCATACAACATGAACTGCATCTGCAAAGGAGACGGCCTTGTGAAGACATGAAGACGGTACCTGCGGATAAGGAGGAAGACATGGATGCACAAGCACATATCAATACACCATGCAGTGTTCAATACAAAAACAAACCCCACTAGGGATGTCCACACAGTTATGACTACAGACTGCCCACACAGCTCATGAGAGCCCAATGTTACTGTGTAAGTCACTGTCACTGGGTCACACCCTTTGCAAGCCCATGGAAACGTGAAGCAGGAGGGGTGTGTGTGTCAGGAACCCAAGCATCTAACCCAAACACAGGACAAGCCTGCATGTGCCCAGCCGGAATACACAGTGGATGCCCACGGGAGCCACACAAGGCAACACAATGTAAAAAAATATCAAAATCAAAATCAGAAATGGCCATGTGGGGTCAGGGGGGGCACCCAGGAGGTCCGAGGACAGGGTGCACACCAACACCCACCTGTGTGGATGTTGTGAAATAAAAACACCTCCATGGGCTCAAGGCCTGCACGGCTACGCTACTGTGGGAGAATTGCTGCTGTCGCTCTCATCACCCTCCGCTGCTGCAACAGGAGGTGGTGGTGCTATGGGAGGCAGCCCACGCAAAGCCCTGGTATGGTCCTCCATGGCAGCAAGCATGCGACTGTGGAAGGTCTCATTCTGGAGGATAATAGTACGGATATCCCCATGCAGCACCTGACGGGTTGCCTGCATTTCTGCACGCATGGCCTCCCGTGATGCCCAGATCTCCTCCTGAGTTGCCTGCAGCTCAGCTGAGAGTGAACGTGTGCGCTGCTCCAGCTGCTGTTCTGTCCTCAAATTTGTGGAAGCCTCAAGTTCAACAAGAGTCTCCCTGAGGTTATGGAGTTCTACCCTTAGGTCTTCCCTGTGGCCCTGTGACTCTATAGAAATTGCTTCCCGCAGAGTTTCCAGTGCTGCCCGTCGGTCCCTGTTGGACGCCAACATGTCTTCCCTGTGTGATCGGCAAATGGTGTCTGTTGCCTTCTGTTGTTGCTCCATCTGCCTTTCAGGGGGGATAATGGAAGTGGCCACCCTCTCCATTGCCTGAGCCATCATTTCAACTGATGCTGCCTGTTGGGTTGCCATACCGTAGATGGAGTTTTCCCATACAGTATTGCCTGGTGGCGTACGGCCACCGCGTCAGTGGCCACCACACCTTTTCGGGGCAAGGCGATCTGCACCTTGCTGGGCTGGCACTGCATGAGGCTGCAGGACTGCATTCCCCCTCTGATCTGCTGGCCCAGGAACAGGATCAGATGTTGTGGAGTGTGACCCTGCATCCGTAACCGCCAAAGGCGGATTTACCAACACTGACATCCCCATAGAGGGTTCTACCCCTGGTGCAGGTGGGTTGGACAGAACAGAATCACTGCCAGAAACACTCACCTGCGACGGCACATAAGTCTCATCATCCGATTCAGCTTCTGAATAGAGGTCTGGGTAGGTGCACCCAGAGACACCCCTGGACAGTATGGTCTGCATTACGAAAGAGTTTTAACCCACCACCACACCACGTCCCCCACTGGTGCCCGGTCGTGCCTGAGATTCCTCCTGGGTCTGCACCATCTCCTCAACCTCAACAGCATCAGGTGCGTCATCACCTGCAAAAACATGAAACACAAAAAATGGAAACAGGCATTAGCACCATAGCACACACATAGGCCTGACAAGCCAGAGATCCAGTACATGATTTACACATGTCCCACATGACTATAACCCTGGCATGCATGCACTGTCACTGAGTTGGAAGGGGAGGCAAAAAGCAGACACTGATGACACCAAGATGGAAAAGCAACACATTTGCTGCATGCTGGGTAGCACTGGCATCACACATTAGCCTGTGAGTGACATGTCCAATACACATACATGACACATGCCAGCACACAGATGGCATGTAGCATAGCCATGGTACATTTGACAAGTACAGCCATATGTCAGTGAATGAGTACTGTCAGCCATCCATGTGCTGAGATGGACGTGATGAGATGAACAATGCTACATATTGTGACAAAATACGCATGTGCCACTCACTGCAACACATCCAGTGTACAAGAATACAGTGATTGCAGGCAGATGTACACATCAATGGTTGATCACTTAAACATCACAGGAAACAACTATCAAGTACCACATACAAACAGGCACCAAAAATCAATGTCAGCAGGCCAATACTCAATCAGCCTGAATGGTCTAATCATTCACATAACAAGGTAACAAATGTGGGCCAATGTGGGGTGTAATCAATGACAGAAGCATGTCACATATGTTAAAATATGGCTGGAAAATGTGTTGCAAAAGTGGGAGAATTGAAACAATCAGCCTGAATGAACACTGAAAAATTCTGAACAATGTTGTTGCAAGATGACAGTTCAAGGGCAACTGCAGTAATGTGGCGCTAAATGGCTACTGTGGGCATAAGGGATACTGTCATACCCAAATCCAAGGCCAGTGAATGTTTTGGAGGAAGCACATGGGTGACCCATACCACTCAGGTGCACACACCCTCACCTGGCACTCAATCAGAACCCGTCACCCACACAACATACACATGGATTACACACACATGCATGGGCACTCAGCGGACAATGCGTCGTAATCTGGTAGGTCTCCCACGCCTTGGATCTGTTCCTCTGTGACGAAGGTTCCAGCAACAGACTCATGTTCAGTGAGTTGGTTGTCCTCTTGTGGAGACCCACTGCCAGTCACCAGAGTAGAAGCATGATTTGAGGCCAGCTTGTTCTTTGCTCTGAGTTTCAGGTCATTCCAGCACCTGTAGCAATCATCAGCTGAGCGCCTCACAAATCCAAGGGCACTAATGATGTCTGTGAGGGTCTGCCAGTGTGCCTTACATTGTCCAGGTGTGGTCTTGCACCCTGCAGTCACCACCATTTCGCGGCTATGTGCCGACACATAGGCCACTAGTGCATCAAGTTCAGCGTCATTAAGGCTAGGCTTCCTTGACATGCCGGAGTGTGTAGCCCTGTCTGGGGTCTCAGCCTGTAGTGCCAGAGAACCTTTCTTCCTCTTTTTCAAAGGTGGTGCGGATCCTGAGTAGCTTACGCCGCTCTGGTCAGTAGGGGCAGAAGCGCCGGTGGACTGGGTACTAGGAGTGTGCAAATGCATAATGACCATAGGTCTTGGTGCAGGCATTGGCTGCAGGGTGATGTTGGCAAGGGCAACGTCAGTTTGATGGACCGGGACCGACACTGTCGCGGCTGGGAGACTCAGAGCTGAGGTGGATTGAGCCGCAGCTGCCCCTGCAGCCTCCCCACCCTGCCTACTTGGGGCAGCAGATGACATAGCTGCCCCAGATCCACGTGGCCTGGTGACACCAACTTGCACCACCACACGTGGCATAGACTTGCTGACTTGGAAGTCAGCCTGGGAGTCATCCTGTGCCGGTTCAGGTGCCACAATGGGCTGGTCCATCAAGGGCTTAGCTGGGATGGTGTCAGCTATGTTTCCCACAACCATGGGGGGGCATGGGCGTCCCTGATTGCTCCTCCACACATGGGGGTGTAGGGCCACCCTGCAAATCATGGCCACGTCACCTACCGCGTCCACCACACCCACCTTTTGGAGGTCGGCCACCTTTGCCTCCCTTACCGCTGGTCGCCTCCCAACCATAGCACTGATGTTGTTTTGCGTATGGGAGTAGCAGTAAACGATTGTCCTGGGCAATTGGGGGTGAAAGGGGTAGGGTACTAGATGGAATTTGTACCCTAGTGCTCTAGCAAGGCTGTCTGTGACCCCTGGGGGAAGACGACGGGTATCGCAATGCACAGGCACCCCGAAAACAAAACATAATGTGCATGCAACCCCTCGTATACCACGTGCATGGAAAAATGAACCCGCACTACGCTGTGGCACACAGGAACACAAAAATAAGCATACGCGTGTTACACGCAGCCTACAATGACCTCTGAAGGGGTACGTGACACACGGGGCAAGTACAGTTGGTAAATACGTGTGCGACTCACCGTCTGCCTGGAAAAAGAACGTGAAAAAGACGCGCCAAAAGAAGAATTGTACGCTGTCTGAGGAGACAGGACAAAAGAAGAAGTGAACGCTGCTTGAGGAAACAGGCCCAACAAAAACAATTAACGCTGTCAGAGGTAACAGGGAGTATGAACTTGAAACGCTGTGAAGTAATCGCGTGTAAACCGACAAGAAGTACAGAATTCACCCACTCGCTCTCCACAAAAAGCATGTATAAGGAAATGCGGTCCTACACGTACCTTTTAAAACGGCCCACATGTACAACATCACTTACGCGTGTACGCGCTAAGGCCCTTTCCTCCAATTACACGAGCTGACACTCGGACATGTAGTTTTTGGAAATGTACGATGAACATGCACCCGTGTTGAGGGAAACGCCCACACGCGTCACGTCACAGACGCGTAGGCACTTTCCTTGGATTACACGCATTCACACGTGGACGTGCACTTATTTCACGTGCCATAAGCCACTATGCCCACGTCACGAGGGAAAGGCCCACGTGCGTAAGGTCACAGACGTGCTTACGCGCTAAGGGCCTTTCCTCGAATTACACGCAGACATGCAAGATATTCACGTGCCAAATCACTCCGTATCAAGCTGGCCATGCAACAACACACGGAAGACCACGCTCCTGCCCCGAAGGCTGATTTAGTGGCCCCCAGAGCCCCGAGCACGCTCCCACCTGCCATCTGCTGCTGCCTGTCTGCCTGCTGCCCACATGCCCTGTTATTTGGTGCCTGCATGTCAGTCAGGGTTCCAGTGGCTGTTTCCACCCCTGCTGGAACAGAAGACTCCCGACTGGGATACCATCGCTCCACAGCCCAACCCCAGGACCCAGTTGCCCACCCACGCCTGCCTCCGGGGTTGCCATGTCGGGGCAAACACCATCTGAGACCACTGGCGACCCCCAGCCAGAGAGGCAGAGGGCCACCAGCTTCAGTGTGAAGGAAGTTGGTGTCCTGGTGGAGCATGTCCTAGGGCATTTTGATGCCCTCTTTGGAACATCACACGCCAACAAGGAAGGACAGGAGAGGATCTGGGACGACGTAGTGGTTGCCATCAACGCGGAGGGAGTGGCAACCTGCGATATCAAGCACGTCAAAAAGCGCTGGGAGGACTTCAGGTCCAGGACCCTCTACAAGGCACGGCGTCTCGTGGAGGGGGGCCGGATCAGCATGAGTGACATCCAGATGAGGGTCCTGGAACGCTTATGCCCAGCGCTCCTCGCCCAGATCCTTCGGAGGAAGACCTGTCTGGAGTTGAGCGGTAAGTGGCCAAGCATTGGTATGTGAGACAGGGCATGTTGCAGTGTACTGGTGGTCTGATACCTGCCTGTATGTTTGACATAGGCCATGTATGGATGTGTGTGTGCAGGGACATCATGGTCATGCATGTGAGACGAGTAATGTGTGAACCACATGGTTGGTGCATGTGTTACAATGCAACATGGGGAGCTGTATGCCAAATGCACACATGAAAGCATGCCAGTGTCTGTTATTGGACATGGAGGGGGTGTGAGAGATGGGTGCTGCTGTCATGTACATGTATGGTCCACATGTGTGTGTGTCTGAAAAGTGTGTGTGTGACTTTGAAATGCCATGGATGCATGACACATGTCCGTGATGATGTGTACATTCACTCATGCAGTGTGGTCACCGTTGTATGCACTGTGTCTATCCACTGTGTCTGTGGTGTACAAGCCATGATGCATGACCCTCCGGTGATGTGTGTGCATGGGATCAGTGTGAGCCATGATGCATGTGAGTTTGAAGGCAACATTTTGGTTAATAAAGGCCCTTGTGCATGGATGCTGATGTTGATTGCAGGCGCTGTGCCTGTTTCTGCATGTGCGTTGTGTGCATTCACCCATGTGTCGTGGAGGGACAGGATGGAAGTGACGTTTGACACTGCCACTCATGTGTTATTGCTTCCTGTCTAGGGAAATATTGTACTGTACCCTGATGCTTGTGTTCTATGTCTCCCTCTACGCATCGTCAAGTGAAGAAGAGGGCGGAGACGGCGCTGTGGAGCCAGGCGGCGGTGATGCCTCCACCGGGCGGCGACGTAAGGCCCAGCCACCCTCCCAGGACTTGCCATCATCCGGGAGCGAGGGGGCTGGTGCCGTATCTGCCACTACGGCTGTGGCGGAAGGGCCGGGTGAGCCCCCACAGGGGCTTACAATGGCGGAAGACGGTATGGAGACATCCAGGTTGGTGGTCTCCACAGAGAAGGAGGAGCCTGTTACTGAGCCGCACATGGGGCCTGGTGGGGGTGGTACCACTGATGCAAGTGGTGCAGTCCAGGGCCAGGGTCAGGAGGCAGCACAGGTCACCGCGGAGGGGCCTGTGCATGTCGCTGTCTTTGACCCTGTGACTGCACGACCATGCACCAGCAGGGATGCGCCGTCCCAGGCCCGTCCGCAGGTAGGGGAGAGTGCCATGTCATCTGCCTCTCCACTACCTGCGGACGAGGGGTCCCATGAACGTATGGGCTCCATCTTGATTGGTGTCGTGTTGCGCATGCGTGACATTCGTGATGACGTGCGTTCTTCCTGGGCGGAGAACGCACGCCATAACAAACAGCAGCGTCGCGACGTGGCACTGTTGGGAGGGGCCCTGGTCGGTGGGTTCCGACATGTGACGCGCACTCTGGCGGACCTCTCCTCCTCTGTGAACACTATGCGCCAGTCGTTCTCCCTGCCGTCTTCTGGCCCAGATTCCACCAGGGCCCCCTGTGGACCTGCCCTGACCAACACAGCCAGCTTGGTGGAGATCCCATCCCTGCCACAGTCGGGAGTCGGCGGTCCAGCAGGGGTGGACACCACAACTGGAGACCAGCTGATGGAGGATGTGCAGGCATCATCGGACAGGGCACATGGACAGCAGCAGCAGGAGCAGGCTCTAGGTGGGAGCAGTGATGGCTCGGGGCCATCGACATCAGGGGGGCAGGCATCGGCCAGAGGGCAGGAGGGCCCTGGAATGGGTGTGTCTTCCGTGTGGCTGCGCTTGGGCCAGGGTATAGGTGCGGAGCGGCGGCGGGCGGAAGAGGCGCGTCTCACCATGGTCAGGGCAGAGTTCTCCATGCGTCGGGCGTTGAGCCGGGCAGAGTGCCTCGAGGAGACTCGCAGGGAGTTGGAACAGGCCATGAGTGCCTTCCTGCGAGACCTCAGGGCCAGGACAGAGGCCCACCTCCAGCAAATAGACATGGAGTTCGATGATGCCCTGGCCGAAAACATCACTGAGTGAGCCACAGGACTTGCCCGTCGCCATTGTAAATAGTTTATAGTGTTAGGGTTCCTTTTTTTTTTTTTGGGGTCTTTTGGACTATGCCCCACACTTTTGTATATAGTTTTTTTGTTAGGTAGGTTATTAGATAGGTTTCATTTGGTTTGTTGGGCTTATGTACCCTTGAAAATTGGATTGTACATAGTTGGACGTTGGATTTATTTGGACATTTTGATTTCATTTCACCATGGATCAATGGATTTACCTTTTTGCGTTTCATTTGGATTTGGTTTGGTGGACAGAGAGTTTTTGGCATTTTTCTTTTGGATTGCTTGGGTTTTTTCGAGGATTCTTTTTTTTTTTTTATTTGGACATGCATTTCATTTCATGTTTGCCATTATTTTATGCTTTAAGTACTTTCAATTGGTTTTCATGTTAATACATTTTGATCTTTTACTTTAATGTGTGGGATTCACTCATTGGGTTCATGCATGTTAACACGTGGGTTTACTCAATCAATGGCAACCTGTGTGTGTGTGACGGACATGTGTTGATGTACATATTTGACTTTGGTTTGTGCCATGAGATGGGCATGTCACTGCTGGGTGGGTGAGTGGGTAGGGGGACATGAGTGGGGGCCTGCTGGCAGGTGACCCTCACTGCTGGGGGGTGGGGGTGCAGGGGGACATGAGTGGGACATGAGTGGGGGCCTGCTGGCAGGTGACCCTCACTGCTGGGGGGTGAGGGTGCTGGGGGACATGAGTGGGACATGAGTGGGGGCCTGCTGGCAGGTGCCCCTCACTGCTGGGGGTGGGGGTGCAGGGGGACATGACAGGGGGCCTGCTGGCAGGTGCCCCTCACTGCTGGGGGGTGGGGGTGCAGGGGGACATGAACGTACCCTGCTCGCACAGGCCCAATCGCATGTGAAACTTCCTGCGCACCCCAGTAATCCACGTAGCCCTCACGCACAGGGCCTGCTGCGTGTGAAACTTCCCGCGCTCGCCCCAAATCCACGTACCCCACATGCACAGGGCCAATCGCGTGTGAAACTTCCCGCACACCCCAGTAATCCACGTGCCCCGCTCATACAGGGCCAATTGCGTGTGAAACTTCTCACGCACCCCCGTAATCCACGTAGCCTGCACACACAGGGCCAATCACGTGTGAAACTTCCTGCGTACCCCCAAAGCCACGTACCCTGCAAGCACAGGGCCAATCGTGTGTGAAACTTCCCTCGCATCCCAGTAATCCACGTACCCCGCTCGCACAGGCCCAATCGCGTGTGAGACTACCCGTGCAGCGGGGTACGTGTATTCGGAGGGGTGCGGGGGGAGTTTTACAGGCGTTTTCGTGGTTGTGAGCCTGTGCGCCATGTATGGGATTTGTGCACTGTACATGGTGCACGGGGAGGGGTTGGGGGCGTAACTGGCGCTGCTGCAGGGTCGCTGCGCCACTCTGCGCCACGGGTGGTTTTGGATGTTAAAATCCATGAATACGCTGTGCGCGGAAATGGATTTTAGCGCACGCGGCTGGCACAGAAAGTTACACGCGCACACTGTGCGCCAACCGCGTGCACCACTTGTGCGCTGAATTCTATGAATTACCCCCATTATTTTATCTAGGTTAAACCTTGGAAATAGGCATTTAAATATGTTCTTTTTCCCCACTCTGATTCCACATTTATCTTTATCCCTACTTTGCCAAAATCATCCTATTTTAAAGTGTAGATGTTGATTCTTGTCGCCCAGTACTTGATTACATGTTTACCGAACACAAGCACTTGCTAGAGCTCATGTTTCATTGCGGCATAACATGAATGGACGGTGTAAAAGCCTTGAGTAAGGCTTTAAAACCTTCCTTTCATGAATTGCCACATTTTCAATCATTTGTATGGTGGAGAGGTGGGGAGGAGCACAACTTGCTTTTCCTCCACATTCCTTCCATTCTATACATGCTTGCAAGGCAGGCAGCATGTAAAATTACAATTGAACACTGCCGACATGCTCGCATATGGGGGGATCGTTAACTGGAATTGTGCATGGCAGACAGTTCTCACAATTAAAAGAAAAAGCTTTGCAAGGGCCAGTGCTAAGTGCACGACAAAAGGCTGTGTAGACACGTGTACGCCCCCTTTTACCCTGCACATGTGCACCCTACTGTGTAAATGATGAAAATTTTGCAGCGATGAGCCCTTTACATTGCACTACTAACATCCCCACCACCAAATACGATTAGGAGAAAAGTGCTCTGCTGTGCTTTATAATCTGCACGTTCTCCTTTATAGAATATTAGAATAGGCTGTTTGACAAACGCACTTTTGTTCAGGCACACACACTGGAATTGACCCATTGCACAAATTCCATGCACCGCTGTGGGTTTAGCAGTTGATATGATAAAATGGTACAGCATTCACTGCCGTACAGTGAGATGCTCTTTAAGAAGAGGCTGTCAGATTGCCATAAACTGATTTACTAGTTATGGAATTCGTGTTGAACCTGCTGCATTTCATCTACCTGACATCAATCCTGCATTGCACCGATATGGTAAACACTATGCTCTTCCTCCTTTGCATAAAGTGAATAAAAGCCTGGCGACCATAAAACAGAAATGCAAATAGGAACGTTTTCTAATGCATCACTCCCCATTGTGAGGATACTTAGTAAAGGATGTCAGCTATTCCCCCTTGGGTGCCCCGGTGCAAGAATCCCAGTTCACCTCATTTGTATGTGCAGTCTCACTACATGCGTTTTCCACTTATTATTTTATGGAAGGCGGTTCTGTTCCCTCTCATTTATTCATTCTTGGCGAGGCCTATTACTTTAGCATCTTCTGCTAATGACTGAAAGAGAATTTCCAAGAAACATGACCCGCTGCTCTGTGCATTGTTATAAAAATGGCAAGCACAATAACTGGCATTAATCATTTGACTAATAGAGTCACTTTCTCAGAGGACAAAGTAACTTGTCTCCTAATATCCAAAGCTAAGGGTACTGCTTTCTGTGTAACTCGAAGCTGGAAAGTAACACTGTACAAAGCATGGCTTGCCAAGTTAATTTCTGGCACTTGTTCCACGTTTTCTTGTATTTTAAGACTGTTTTCAACGGGATTCACTCTTCCGATAATATACACAATGCAACATTGTTCTCCTCTGTGTCTTTATTGCTGGCTTTATAATGTCACACGTTTTTGTACATGGTATTCTACTATCAAGTGCCCTGGAGAGTCTCTTTTGGGTAGTTAGGAAATATCTCAGGATGAAGGCTGCACAGGAGGATATCAGCCCACTAGTTTGAGTCAAGAGACCTAAGCAAAAAGGTGGCCTTTAACAAGAGCTGGAGTGCCATTATCACCGGGCGCAGAATGCAGACCAGTGTATTATTGTGTTTAGTACCTGTGGATAATCACTTCCGTTTAATTTATGAAAAAAAACTCATGCATGATCTTTAGTGGCGTAACGCAAAATGTGAGGCCCCCCTCTGCAAGTCCTGCTGAGGGGGCCCCCCACCACCACTGCAGCCATGCTGGGAATGGGCAGCATTGGGGCCCCCACAACATTAGTGAAAGACAGCCCAAGATGCCCACCAAGGGAAATGAAGATGAACAGAGTAATCCCACTTTCTATTTCCATGATATCCGTCCAGAAGAGGAGAGGCTGCATGGGTGGTAAATAGCACAGTGGAAATTAAGGTTTAATTTACATTAATTTTTTTAATAGGATTGGTTGCACCACTCGAGGAGAAGAAATAAGTGGCCAGCACTTTGCTTTGAATGATGGCTTGTACCAGTAGATGCAGCGCATTATCTGGGCAATTTGATTGGCTAAGGTGCACCACCACCGGGGAACTAATCGGCATGCTAAATGAATTACATAATCCAAAGGCAATTTTTTGAATATACACCATGCCTCAAGATGCCTTTTTGGTGTAAACTTAGCAGTTAATTAGATCTATTGCTAACCTCATATGTAAAAAGGTTATTGGGTTGAGTTTAAGGTTGATAAATAGAGGCATGCTTTATGATTGCAAAATGTGGTGTTGAATAAAAAGTCATGCACACCGAATGGTATGGATTATTTAGAGTCCTTGTGCGTGCTTACCCGTTGTCCAGCACACGTGCACGGTCAAAATTCAGCACAATCCCATTGCCAGTGTAATATCCTCATGTTCTGAGGTATGAGATATGTTCCTTAGACTTATTGAGCTAGAATATTTCCAAAGAACAAGAGGGGAGGTCTGAGTTTATCTTGAAGAAAACACAAACACCTCAACAAATCTTGAAATTAAAGGTTCACCAGAATTACAGGCTCTCTTTTAATCTGCATATCAAATTATTTCAGACATGTTGATCAAGGGAGGGTGATGGAAAAAGCAAGACTTCTGTATTCACGGCAGGTAAATGCCATAGCGTCCTCCGCTGCTCTCCCCACCAAGGTAATTAATGTGGTGAAACCTTTCCTCTCAACAAAAAACTGCCTGTCAATAGCCAGAGCCACTGTCGGCACCAAGTTGGACTATTGCAATGCCCTCTTCCTAGGCACCTCGACAAAAAACATTTAAAAAAATGCAAGTCACTCAGAACAATGCCTTAAGAGCAGCCCTGAGTATTCCGAAAAGGGAACACATCCCCCATGCTAGAAAAGAAGCCCACTAGTTACCTATAAAAGAAAGTATCCTCTTCAAATCTATGGCCATTACTCACAGATGCCTCTCCGCTGACGCCCCACCCTATCTATCCGAAAGGATCACCCACATTGCATCCTCCAGACCCACCAGATCACACTTGTCTAACCAGACCTATGTACCCACTTTCAAAAGAAGTAAAGCTAAGGCTTCCAGCTTCCAGCACCTAGCTCCAAAAAACTGGAACGCCCTTCCTACGGCACTCAGGAATGTAAAATCATACCATGCTTTCCGCAAACTGTTAAAAACCACCCTCTTCAACTAACTCTCTCCCTAGTGATTGTATGTGACATCTGTTTAAAACATTGTGCATATTGGTTTTCAGTGAAAACAGTATGTATCAATTACACTTGTAACTATTGTATGTAACCCGTTGAAACCACCTACATCTTGTAAATTATGCACCTTGAAATGACATGTAATAAGTGAGACTACCTGATCAGCAACACGATGCCCCATGGCAGATGTGCGCTCTACAAATCCAAACAAATAAATAAATAAATAAAATAGAACTATTGATAATTTAATAAATAGTGTAGAAATGTGTGTGCTTCTAGGAATTATAGATTTGTTAGAATAGGGCCTATTTTGTGTATACTGGGAGATATCCTGTGTCCTTCTCTGTGTAATGATCAAACACAGAAGAAGTATTCTAGGACTCAAAGGGATGACTCACTGTGTGAACACCTAGAAAAGTAAGATCATTGAACTAATGTCCTGGTTATATCACCAAGCAGAGTCCTGTTAATGGTGGAAATAATAGAGGAAAAGTCTTATTAACTGTTACCTGTCATTTTCAATCCATAGTGGATGCCTGCACTGAGTAAACCAAATGTATACATGGTGATGTGTGGCTTTGTAAAAGTATTTTCAAGTAAATGTAGCATAGAAAATTGATGAAACCAGTGTATTGGTCAGTCTTCATTGATGTTTGAAGTTCATAGATGTATAACCTGTTTATACGTAACTTGATTTTGTTATTTTTATTAATTAATAAACAGACCTTCTGTGCAGCCCTGTGTGTTTCCTGTCCTAAAAAGGGAGGCAGGCTGTAGGGTATCAATATTGCTAAATTGGGGGTACGGTCTCATAAAAAGAACTTTATTAAATAAATGAAAATTGTGTGTGTCGTTTTTGGGGTGGGTGGAACCTTCCCTCCAGTAGTTGAAACAGCTGACACTTCTCTTCTTGATGCTAAAACAGAAGGCATTACTAATTACATATATCAGAATTAATTATTCAAACATTTTAAATTTTTATGAACTTTTAAAAAATGTTTTACGTTTCCTATTTATTTTAATTCTTTAAACCTTTTAACATTTTTTGGGAGGGATGGAGATATGCAAATGAGATTGAAATGTGGCTATGTGTGTTTTGTTTTCCCATAACTGTACTTTACAAGTACTAAATCTGACCAAGTACCACCTGACTTTCAGGAAACAGCTCAAGGCTTGGCTTTTCAACCAACTACTTTGAAAGAAATTAAAAATAACAGCAAAAGACTAATAACTGTGCACCAGAAATGTAATCTAAATTATGACGATCAATTCTGTAAACATGTGGCACTACCAAATGTGGAAAACCAATTTGATTCATAGAATCTCTGCTGCATAACCTGGTGTGCACCTTAATCCCAGTGAAATCTACCACCAAGAGCCAGGAAGTGCCACCACCATCACCCACCCCCTCCACCCCTCTGATCCCACAACTAACTCCTCACTACTAAAATCTTGCATCCTTACAACTCCCACACTCCTTCAACCTCATAAGTCTACTGTACATAATAGATTCAGACCCTATCCATATTCAACAATCATGCTGTCAATTTTTACACTGCACATTCTGGGGGATGCCCATATGGTTAACCTGCCCAGTCAGTACCAACCACAAACAACATAGAGATTTTCATATGGCACACAGGTAAAGGGTACTTCCGACCAGCATCCATCAACACCAGAGGTTTCAGCATCTGCATTCCCGCTATCCGGCTAAGATACCCTGCCCTCCTTTCTTACAGAGCCATGCCCAACGAGACTAACATTATTGGCAGAAGGGCGCTATATAAGACCAATTTACCTATCTTACTAAACCTCCGCGCATAGCGTCTGCATGTTTTGCTTTCTGCTAGCTGTACTTCAGCAGGAAAACACATCTTCAAATAGCATTAAACATGTTTTCATTCAAAGCACAACTGTATTTTTGTGAGCTTTGTGCAGCTACATGACTGCAATAATCTTTAGAAACAACAAGAGGTGGAATTGCCATCCGCTAAAATGAATGGTGTAGGACAAAAACTTTGCAGTACTAGAAACCTTGGAAAATTCACAGCTTTGTGTAGTTCCAAATTTGGGAAGTTGCACAATTAGTCTGGCGGAAAAAAATATTCTTTGCACACGGCCTTCTGCTGTGATTTTGTGTCAAATATGTTACGAGTGGGCCTCTAAATACAATGGGGCTGTAGATGCAGGCCTGCTGCATTACTGTGCATTGCAGACAGCCTTTTTGTAAAATGTGCCTTTAATTAAAACAAAAACCTATGTCTGCAAGAATCCTTAAATTCAGGCAGCGACTTCTGTGCACAGTCCGTGTCAAAAAGAAACGGGGAAATACAAATATGGACCATTAATCAACTTACGCCCCACTGCTTTTTTGGCACAAGATGTATTATATGGTTGTTGAACGAGTGACTAGGCATCGTGTTATGGAGGATTTTGGGAGAAGTGGACTAACTTCTAACAGATAGCAAGGTTTAATACATGTTTTCTCACATACATTATTTTATCTAGGTTAAACCTTGGTTTTTGCCTGCGTTGTACAAACCTGGAAAAGCTCCTCCAGTATTTTGCTTTTTGACAGTTTGCACTCCAGCAGTGTTGTCTTAGTTTTCTTGCGTAAGGAATACACCTTTTTAATGTATTTCTCTATATTACATTGTGCACCACCTGGTCCTTTAGAAGGGGGACATTTCAATAACCCCCCTTCTCTCGGTGTATTACAGCCCTGCAGAATCCAACCATGAGGGACAAAATGGCAGCTCTACTCTTGCAGTACGAATGACTAATGGTTACAGTGTCCTTTCACTGTGGTCTATCAATTATTTACTTTCCCATTCCCAATTCTACGTAGCATTTTGGTATGATTTGGCAACACTATTTAGCATGTGTTTTTTTCTCCATCTGTGGACTTCTAATGCATGGAATAACTACACTAGTATTACTTTTCTTTATCATAATGAATTATTTGATCCATAGTTCAAAATGAATTAGGAACACTGGACATATGGAATTTGTATCCATATGAGTTCAAACAAAAATCTGCTGGCAGTAAAACCTGCATGGAGTCGCATTACAAAAGTAATCACAATCTGCGCGTCAGAGCGAAGAGGATTTTGGACTCATGTAATTTCTTCCCAGGTTCCAGTGGAATGCTGAGTGGGAATGAGGGTTTAGGAAGGAAGGGAGTCCTGTGTGGCACTCGCAAAGGAGTGGGCATCTTCAGGATGACCCATGTGGTGTTGACGGTAAACCTCAAGACTGGGGTGGTGCCTCCTTGGAGCACCAAACACAAGAAGACCTTCTTGAAGTAGGTCTTATTCTGTGTTGTGTTGCAACCTGTTGCGCTGGCAGTGTAACAACAAAATTGGTTAACATGAAGGTGGGACCAGGGGAGGAGAGAATTTGCACGAGACACGCTGGATGCAAGTGTTCTGCATTGCCCAGGGACTGGAGCACATGTTTCCACCAGCAAGGTATTTCCACAGAGACATCTGCAATGGGTGGCAGTGGTCATTTTCCAGAATCCATTGTTACTGTTTAGCAGTGTAACACCACTAGTCGGGAACAAAGTTTACCACAATGAAAAATCCACTGTCCTCTGTAATATGGGAAATAGGCAATTAAATGTGCGGTGGAGGTGGTCACATTAATTAAGGACCACTGGGCTAAGTTATTGCTGATTAACCTTTATAACCCCCACGATGCATCTGCGAGTGACCAAATTCAAGATAGATTGCATGATTTGCTGAGTTATTGGAAGAGTGAATGTAAAAGCAATCTCATTGTTATTGCAGGAGATTTTAATCGTCTTATCAAGGGAGAAGGAGGTACGACCAATAATACATTACTATACCCTTATCCTCTTATGCAACATAACAGTGATGAGGAAGGAAAGAAATGGTTATGTTTTATGAAGAGTTGGGAGCTGGAATGTCTAAATGGAAGAACTATGAGTGACCGTCCAGGTCACTTCACATGGGGAGCGGATGGGGCGCATCGTACCCTGGACTACTGTTTTACTAGTGCAGAGGTGGCATCGCTGGTTAATGATATGAGTGTGGTTGAGAATGATTGGAGTGATCACAATGGTCTCAGTCTAACCCTGAATAGTTATATCAAATCACCCCCTAAAATGATGACGGGAAGGCTTCTTGTTAATCACTTAATTTCTCAACTAATTTGGTCAGAGAAAAATATTTCTAGAGCTTGCCGGGATTGTGGTGATTGGGACAATAATCATTATAATAGGTTTGTTAAATTATCTATGGAGGACTTGGAAGGGTGGATTTATAACTTCACTGGTAAATATAAAACCAAACAATCATTATTGGTTATTAGAGAACCGGGTTCGACTGAGACCTAAGATAAGACAATAAGAGATGCTAAACGCACAATTAGAAGGGAGATACGTAAAGTCAGAGCTACCACAAAATCCATTATTACTATGCATGCCAGGATTAAACAGATAAAAAACAGGTATAGATCATGGCTGAAACAATGGAAAAGGGCGAAAAAAACTGGTAGGTTGGCAAAAGACTGTGAGGATTATTTGCTCAAGAAATTCCCGTAATATCTGTGCACTTCTGGGGGATGCGAGGGGTAGCAGGGAAACTCCGCAAATAAACCCGATTGATGCAGAGGAATGGGTGAATTTCCTTGAGAAACGTAATGGGACTAGGGTTGCTAATTCCGAAATAACCGGAGTACCTATACTAGCTCCGATGCCCCTCCAGGTGAATTTGGAAGAGCTCATTGATAAGATCTCTAAACTCAAAGCCTCAAAGGCTCCTGGCCCGAATGGGCTTTCTAATCTGCTTATGAAGAAAAACCCAGTGTTCTGGGCTAACCTCCTAAAAATACTCTTTGAAAAAGTGCTTCAAGAGGGCAGAATACCAGAGACTTGGCAAAAAGCAATTCTGGTACCAGTATTTAAAAAAGGAAATAGATCCGATCCGGGAAACTACTGTCTGCTCTCGATGTTAGACTGTTCAGGTAAATTATTTGCATCTTTACTTTTACAGAGATTGCAGACCTGGGCAGAAAATTCAGGTATCCTGGACCACTTTCAGAGTGGATTTAGAACGGGATATTCAACTAGGCATAATTTATTAATTATGAATAGTCTAAGAGATAAAGTCATGTCTGCTAATAACCCTCCTCTGTATGCCTTATATATTGCTTTTAAGGCGGCTTTTGACACAGTTAATAGAGAAAAATTGTGGATGAAGCTGAGGGGAATGGCATGCCCGGAAGGATTGATCCATTACCTACAACTACTGCACCAGAACACCTCTGTTCAGTTGAGGCTTGATGGAGGTGGATCAATCACCAGGGCGATTAAACAATTCAGAGGGGTGAAGCAGGGATGCGTAACTGCACCCACACTGTATAATCTGTTTGTCTCTGATATCCCTGAATATTTACGCACGGTACGTAACTGTCCCCCGAAAGTTGGTAGCCAACATTGTTTAGTTATGGCCTACGCGGACGATGTGGTTATCTTTGACCACACGTTCAGTGGAATCCTTCCCTCGGCTGAGAGGCTCTGGGAATATGCTAAAGAGAATGAACTCACTATTAACCACACAAAAACAGAATTGATACTGTATAGTCATGGCAAGGTGAGCCGCCCGAGAATGATGTTGAGAGGAATGGAAATTCAATACACACAGTGCTACAAATATTTGGGAGTGGAATTTGATGCTAGTGGGAATTTTCAATCCTGTGTGCAAAACCGTAAAATAAAAGTGGCCCAATTAACCGCTCTGATCTGTAAGTTCTCTCGCAACCAGGGTGGTTTTTCTATTTGGGCGGCTCGCCAACTCTACATCCAAAGTTGGGTCCCTATGGTGATATATGGACTGGAAGCCCTGGTTGATCTTAACCTTGATTGGCTCCAAATACTGGAGGGTAAATTCTGGCGTAAGCTTTTAGGTTTACCACAGGGAATACCGATGGCGATACTGAGATTAGAATTAGGCCTACTCTTGTTAAAAGCATTGGTCTTAAAGAAAAGAGCTGTCCTTTTCATTAAGATGCATATGAACAGTACCAATCAACTCCTGATGACGATGAAAGAGAACATAACTAGGAATAAACAGGTTAAGCTTGTGAGAGAAATGACCACCCTATTTGAGATGATCGAGTGGACACCCAACTGGGGTGATAACTTTGAATACTCGAAAGCTCAAATGGGGGAAAGACTAAACATTTGGGACTGGCAAAACAACTTCAAACATCTGGAAAGCCTACACAGTTATGGGTTTATATCCCATTTACTCTACACCTATAGAAGGGCACAAAGATATCTGAACC
This sequence comes from Ambystoma mexicanum, assembly GCF_040938575.1. Lineage (NCBI taxonomy): Eukaryota > Metazoa > Chordata > Amphibia > Caudata > Ambystomatidae > Ambystoma > Ambystoma mexicanum. The sequence continues at coordinate 352,154,857 of NC_090922.1, forward strand.
TATGCCCTTCTGATAATTTAAGACGCTTTATACTACTCTTGGGTATTAATCACCTACCTGTCTTAACTGTGATAGGACCTGAACGGGCCATTCCCAAACACGAGCGATTCTGTAGGATGTGTAAAAATGAAATCTCACCCGAAACTGCGAGACACGTCCTTACACTATGCCCCAAACTGAGTCTAACCTATATAAAACACTATAGTAGCTATGTTCATAATTTAGATCACATTAAGTCGAAGAATTTTTGGTATATGAGTATTAATACTTTGAATGCAAGTGTACATCTGGCTCTATATAGAGTATGGCATATGGTCAAAGGAAAACTTGAAGAATAGTTACTCCCCCACTCAAAGTTCGTTTAAGAATTATAGGTGATCAGTGATTGATGCTTAGTATCCATTGCTTATAGGGACGGAGACTTTATGGCTCTGGGGGATAGCCAGTTTACAAGAACAATTAAGGGAGGGACTGATTAGTGATCAATGGATTATGGGTGGATTGATAAATTACATTCTCCTTGCACGGTCAAAAACATTTCCTTTTCTACTTATGGATTTTATTTAACACAGGTTTATGTGAAATTGAAGGTAGTGTACTCTTTTATATTGTATCTAATTGTATGAAATTTGAATTGAGTATCTGATGAAGTTATATGAAAGAATAGATGAAGATGAAATATGTGTACTTTATAAATGTATATGATGAAGATATTTATTTTTATTTTCTGTATTATGTAATTTGATAACAATTTTATGAAGTCATGTGTAAAGTTTTTGTTTAAAAAACTATATCACATTTAAATAAAAGAAATAAATAAATTAAATGTGTTCTTTTTTTCACTCTGATTCCACATTTTCTTTATCCCTACTTTTCCAAAATCATCCTATTTTAAAGTGTAGATGTTGATTCTTGTCGCCCAGTACTTGATTACATGTTTACCGAACACAAGCACTTGCTGGCGCTCATGTTTCATTGCGTCGTAAGTCGTAAAATGAATGGAAAGTGTAAAAGCGTTGAGTAAGACTTTAAAACCTTCCTTTAATGCCATGCCACATTTTCAATCATTTGGAAGGTGTAGAGGTGGGGAGGAGCACTACTTGTTTTTCCACCACCTTCCTTCCATTCTATACACTGCCTGCCATGCTTGCAAGGCAGGCAGCATGTAAAATTGAATTGAACGCTGCCCGACATGCTCACATATCGGGGATCGTTTGACTGGAATTGTGCATGGCAGGCAGTTCTCACAATTAAAAGTAAAAGCTTTGCAAGAACCAGTGCAAAGTGCAGGACAAAAGGCTGTGTAGACACGTGTACGCCGCCTTTTACCCTGCACATGTGCACTCTACTGTGTAAATGATGAAAATTTTGCGGTAATGACCACTTTACATTGCACTGCTAACATCCCCACCACCAAAATACGATTAGGAGCAAAGTGAGCTCTGCTGGGTTTTATAATCTGCACTTTCCCCTTTATAGAATATTAGGATAGGCTGTTTGACAAAAGCACTTTTGTCCAGGCACACACACTGGAATTGACCCATTGCACAAATTGCGTGCACCTGTGTGGATTTAGCAGTTGCTATGATAAAATGGTACAGCACTCACTGACGTTACTGTTAACTTCATTGTCAGATGTTTTTATGCCTAAAAAGCCACAATGGAAAATCAGTTTTGATTATTAAAATATGCTGCACATTTTGGTACCTCTTTATAGGAATTTTAGAAAGATTTAAATGCTTCCCTAACCATGATTTAGAAAAAAAATATCCTACTATCTTTAAATGCTCATAACAGCCACCATTCATCATGTATTGAAATGCTACACATATACATCATAACAATATACACCATATAAAAGCAAGCAATATATGTACATTAATAAAATAAAATACAATACATTTATTAAGGATATGTATGTGTGCAGAATTTAGATTGTGTGCCTTTATTTCCACATTGAGCCCAATATTCCAACTTTGTATCAGAGATATGAATTCCTGTGCTCATTTTCAAATGTTTTTATTGTGCAATGTCTAATCCTTTGATGTTTTATGCCACTGTCCATTCAAATCCATCAAAGTTATCATGCATAGGTGTCAAGTGCCTCATTAGAGTAGCTTTACCTGAATTATTTTTAAGACAATTTCAATGTTATTTTATGCAGATCTGTTGCCTCTGTTTTGCTTAAATATTTCTTACCGTAGGGGAATCTAATGATATAGATAACATGTTTTACTAAACTTGAGAATTTGGTCGGGGACCCATATTTTCCAAATCGTAAAAATGAGCCTGTAATGTGGATAACCACTATTGTTCTGTTAAAATGGTCCGTTTCGAAATATTCAATTAGACATAGTTTTGCATGATCTATTTCTGATGTTCTGGATGATTTTCAATACTTTTAAATATAACTAGGGCGTTCTTGTGTTACATTTGGTTTCTGAAAAATGTTCCAGTTCTTTTTGATGATATATTTAATATTGTATTATAAGTGTGTAAAGTTAGTAACACATACATTTCTGTCATTGTTATGACTTATTTGTCTCGGTTGCAGAAGAGACTCTTGGCTCTTATTAAATGCTCCTGTAGCTGTCTTTCTGACAATTTCTTTAGGGTATCCTAAGACATCTCTAGGACACTTGCCTCTTACTCATAGGTTTGCCCATGGATACTGTTCAGTTTCATCAGAGAAATTGTCAGAACAGTAATGTTTTCTCATGTGTCAGGCATGGTGTCTTTGAAAATGAAGCTGCATATTTGTGTCTGTTTCGTTTTGGAATGGTGTAACTCTTTATTTACCTTACTCGTGATGTATAGAAATGCCCAAGAAATGTATAGTCACTTTATCAATTGTGCATGTGAAATTCTAGTGCCTATTTGGTTCTTGATTCACACTTCAACAGCTTCTGCTCCTTAAAAGTGTCTTCCCACACACAGATAATGTCATTTATGAAGGAAGCGTTTTCAAATGTTTATATTATTTTGGAAATGTTAGAAACTACATCAATTGCTGATTCTTTAAAATATTAAAATAAAAAATATACTACATATAGATTTGGAGTCATGATGGATCCCATGGCTGTTGCCTCTATTTGTTGATATATTGTTCCCATGAATTGGATATAAGTATGTTTGAGAGCCATCTCTGTACAGTACAAAATAAAAGGGTCAGGCTCAGGATCAGTGCCTGTCCTTAGCAACACGCATTATTGTATATAGAAAAGAATGACATGATATCCAGTCCTATAACAAAAATATGATCTGAACTATACTCTTTATCCTCTAATTCCATAGAAGTAATATTTCATTTTCATAACAAAAGGTCTTAAATAATGATCTGCATATGTTAAACAATGGTTCTAATACAGAGGACACCCCTTAAACAGTTAGATACCATGGGCACATTCTTAGCTCTTATGTATCATTGGTATGGTGCAGAACACTGGGGTTTTTGGCTCCACATTTATTAGAAAATCAGCTTCTTGCTTTCAGATCGAATTCCTTTCCACAGCTTTATTTACTTAGACATTAATCTCCTCTAACACTATTTTCATGAAACCTTCTACCAGTTACCTATAACTGATCTCCTTTTATAATAATTGTTTGCATTCCGTAATGTTGTCTGCTCTGTCTCATGTAGCTATAGCACCTCCTTATCTGCTTTTCTTAGAATAATATTCAAATTCTTAGATCAACCTACCAGAAGCTGTCTTTCTTTATAACTTAGATTTCGAAAAAGAATTATACAATTCCTCTTCAATTTTCTCTACTTCCTCTAGAGGCTTTCCATTAAAAAAACAATGATTCAGGGGAATATGTGTAAAACAGGATGAAGTTGGGTTGTTTTTCTTAATCCTACGGGAAGGGTTCGAGATTATTATCTGTTGACCAAAGAACTTCTTCATTCCGATCCTTTGCAAAAATTGTTGAAATTCTATTTGAAACTCAAAGGAATCATGGGTTGTGTTGATGAAATATTATAAGCACTTATTTAATACATGTTCTACTTCTGCAGACAGCTGAGATTTAGAAAGATTCAATACTAATGTTTCCCACTGCATGTCACTCATTGTTTTGCTCTTCCAGAACTATTAATCTGACTAGAATATGTATTTTCTGATTGTCATAACACAGTTTCTATTCTGTGCAAGAAAGGCCAGTGGCCAAAGGCATTAATAATACAATCAAATTGAATTGATCTATAGATTTGAATATTCATATCTAATGATCTTTATATATTGTACATGTGCTGTCACTGCCTGATGTCCCAAGTCACGTTCTCACTAGATTATTCCAGCTCCATCTCGAACATTAATTGTTCATTTGCCCCTCAGGCCTTTTGAAAAGCACCCTGCATAGGGATTTCGATGCTCACTGTGTTTACGTTTATTTGCAACCATTCCAACAACATACAAGACGAAATAAAATAGTGTCTTTGACCAAGGTAAGAACCCATGAATTGCCATAGATCGTGCACATTATTTTAGATGTCAAACAGACCAAGAATTGGAGAAGACTCTGTTAATTCAAACACATTTTTCTGATGCCAGTACTTGTTAATAGTTTCAGCGAAAATAAAGTAAATTATTGTGTTTTAAACTTTCCTCTGAGAACTGTTTCACAGTTTAATGTAATGTTTATGAACCCATTAGTGCCAATGGATGTCACTACGTTGTAAAGTATCTGAGTTTTCATTGCCCAGAATAGTCATTCACCTGTGTTTTTCTATCTATGGGGATTTGTGCAAAGATGCAAAGCAAAGTGGATGTTTTATATTAAATTAAAATGTTAGGGAGACAAATTGAGGTGGGATGCAGTGTATGTATTATCATTTTAGATTAATATATTTGTAGTTTTGTGGGTGAATTCCTCAGCACTGGAAGTAGGGCGGCCAACTGCATTTCCTTGAATTGTTATTTTAAATAAAACAAAATATTATTATTAAAACAGCCTGTTCTGTTTCTTGTGTGGTGGAATTTTGACGATAGGTTCAGGGGGTATCAGATTGGGTTTATTTCTCTGAAATAAGCAACCAACCAAAATAGTAAATATACGTAGTATATATATATGTATATGTATATGGAACAATGGAAAAGAGAAAAGGCCCAGGGAAGGGAACCTTGAACTGAGACTTTTGCTTGAGACCAGGGGCTTGTTTGTATTTGAGCTGAAAGAGACTTTCATATGAATACCAAAGACAGTTTGTTGCACCAAGAGACTTTGAACTAAGGATACACTGTTCTGTACTCGGTTCTCAAGAACATGTAAAAGCCTTAACACCCTCTTGACAGGAAGTTGGTCAATGTGTCGCTGTTGTAACACCGTGGTACATCTTACTACTGCTCCCTCGATGTAAAAAGAAATGGGGCTGGACCAGATTGCAGTTGTGATTGGCATCCAGTAACGGGGGAAAGAGAAGCGATGAGTAGTAATAAAAAGCCGGAGCCATGTGGGTATGCCCTATGGAGGAACAAAGCAAAACAAAGTAGATCACAAGGGTGTCCCCTGTGAAAGGAGAAGACACAACCTGGAGGAAACACATGAGACAGGTCCCTGGCTCCAGTGGGCATAGTGGATGTGACCAGAGGAGCATTGTCAAAGTCCAGGGAAATAAATAGAAAACGATAAAAGGCAGACAGGGTAGAACAAGGAAGGAGGAGTAACATGAGGGAACAGGAATGGGGCATTGAGCTAAAGCAAGAGGAGGTGCATAAGGAGGCAGCAGCTGTGTGGTGGAAAGGTGGCCACGATAAAGAGGCCTGCAGTATAGTGAGCTAAGTCAATGCCAATCCTGCAATGTTCATTGCACCACCAAACTCAATAGGGTCTCGAAATGATTGAAATTGTGGTTCTGGGATAGAATCTTTTAATAATTTCATCCTGTGATTGGCCTTTAGGATTTAGGTTATTGGTCAGTCTTGTACAGTGTTTGGTTTGGTGCGATGAAATTGCTCATTATGTCTACTGCCATTTGCATTCCAACCTTACTGTTTTTAATGTTGTTGGTATGCTGTACATTTTTTAACAGTCAGCTTTGTGAAGCATTCAGACACATCTCTGTGCTATGTTCTCACTTGACTTGCCGGGTCACTTATTTGTTTACTGATGTTTCCTAAGAAAACACGTGTTCTTCCTTGAACCTCTTCTTCTTTATGGTAATTGTGATCTTTAATTGCTCATGTCATTTAAGTCTGGCTTTCATTATGGTGCCTTGTGTGATGCTAAATGGGTGTGTCCTAGGAGGGAATGTGATATAACTGTTTTGAAAATTTAACAACATGCCTTGCAACAATATCAAAATAGAAATGTATTTCAATCCCTTTTTCCAGTCCTGTGAGAGACCCCCCACGAGGATGTTCGGAGACAATGAGTACATTAGTGTTGGGCGTGCCAGCCAGAGACAGATGGCGCCATAAGAGAAGGGTTGCACAGCTTCTCACTCCCTGTCAGGCCACAAATAAAAGTGCAGGTCACTTCTGTGAACACAGGGACCTGGGCAATCAGTGAAGTTGGGCTTCTCTGAAAGGTGTATCGTGTGTGATTTTCAGTGATGCTGCATTCTTTGTGAATTGTTATCCTTCTTACTCTGTCCAGAATATACCCGGAGCAAGGTATCCGTTATCATATTCACAAGACAATTGCACCTTACTCCTTTTGCTTTTCCCTTTACATTTATACCTGCCTATTGCTCCATCGCTTCATTGCCACTGTACTGAATTGCACTAGAGTTATTCATGTTCTGTTCACTCTCCTGAGGAGAAGCCATGTATTCTACCAACCTACCCAAAAAGCGAGGAGCTTGGTAACGTTAAGAAGCTGAGCACAGCACAGGACATTTTAGTGGTATGAATCCTTTGGCTTTCCAGATGTTTGGGACCACAGCTCCCTTCAGACATAGCCATCTAGGTCAATGATGAAGGATCATGGGGGTCATACTCCAAAACATCTGGAGAGCCACAGGGTGCAGACATCTGACCTAGATGACTAATAATCCAGAGAAACATTGAGGCCTCTCATCTTTACACAGTGAGAAAATCCTTCAGGGTGAGTGGTACATCCCAGCAACTATGATGCCACGCCCATATGGCCTTAATATGCACAAGTGGATACACAGCATATCTTTACAAAACATCCAAGATCCAGAAGGTCTACTCCAGTTGGAAATGTACCTCTTACTCATTTCCAGACGGCTACAGGGCATCCATTGCATGGCACAACGCAGTCCACACTCTCAACCACAAGGATCCTTCTTAATTTACAGTGCCAGCCAGTGATGGCATGCCTATGGACCAATCCCTACCCCGTCCATTACTGCATAGCCTTAATCTTTCCTACCACCTTTGACTGTTTACTGAGTCAATTCTTAATTCTGTCTTTCCTGGGAACCGTGCTTGATAGTCCCATCGTGGGGTTTGTCTTGAGATGGTGAGAGGAACCTTGTCCCTGTCAAACAAGCCTTGCATGCTTCAAGGGTGAACTTGAGTGCATCTCGAGCCCATCACACAGTTACACCTTGCAACTAGTGCTTCCCACTGAGTACTGCCTAGCTGCCCTCCCAGAAATGGTATCTATTAATTGCCGTCCACATATGCACCCTCTTTCCCAGATTTGCCCTTGTTCGATCAACATGGATCCAGACTAATGCAAACACAACCCCTCATCGTTAACCGTTGTTTGTTCCTCTCCATGCTATCTACCCAGAAACCTGTGCCTTCTCTCTATCCTCTTCCCGTTGTTCTCTTTCCCCCGGAGAGCGCCATCTGGATCCACCTGGCAACGGCACAATGTACCACGACCAAGAAGAGCCCTAGCACTGCCAGCTCACTACAGCAGCGATTTGGCGAGCTACAAAAGCCCTGGTTCATAGCATAGCGGAAAATGACACAACATACATTTAAGAATATGAGACTCTCCTACTGTGTAAGACCATTGCACTATAACTCGCACGATAAGGCACGCAAGTAAAAAGTGTTGGGGGAGGGTCCCGTAGAGTAGGCATAGACTTAAAATTATTTAGTTTGCTTATGCGGAGGAGCAGCAGAGCGATGCCCCTGCCAGCTCCGGCTCCTCACACACATGCTGGGCGAGCTGGCACTGACAGCCGGTGCATCCAGCACCGAGGGGGTGCGCCGCGTTAGCCTCCTCAGATGCTGCCCCCCCCCTGCTCCTCATCATTAGAAAGAGCCTCCAAAATCTTACTTTGTTGTTTGAACTGACTCTTCAAAGGGCTTTGAGATGAGCCGAGAAGAAACAAAAAATGGCCTCCAAAAAGCCTATTTTTTCCTGCCATAAAGCAGTGCTGCAGCATTTATTTTGAAAGTAACAAAATATAACCCTGATTTATGGGTGACCAGACAGAACTCCCCTTTGAAAAGGACCCATGTTTGCTGTCAGCGGCAGGGCTATTTGCGGCCTTCAAAGGGTCTTGCCGATTTTACAGTCGCTTGTTTACCGGAGTTTATGTTTCTGAATGCAGTTTAACTATCATATTACTTCTGTGGCGCGTATTCTTTTCATTCAGCTGTGGCGGGCACTCAATAGCGAAGCCTGCGAGCATTGTTTTTGGACGCAAACGTACGCAAGTTATTAGAACGCGAGATCAAAGGCAACGTCCTGCTGCCTCCCTTTCAATGTTCCCATTGTGTTTGAACGCTGAAGGCTGCCGGAGAGGCAGCGCCGAAAACCCCTTTGTACAATGCAGCTTGTGACTGAAAGGAACCCACAAAACACGATGTGAGAAAAATACCGGCTAATGGGGCTTGGCGCTGCAGTGCCAAAAAAGGAGCCGCAAAATTGTTTTTTTTATTAACATTTACATATGAAGTTCTTGAGTGCCTTGCACGTAACCATAAATAAGAGCGTAAAAGTAAGTGATTTTGAATGACGCGCATTATTTTTTAAACATTTTGGGAGCCTATTTCAATTACCACATTCGTGGACTTGTAGCATTGTAACTACCCAGGTGGTCCAAACATGTTGCATAACTTAGTCTCCTAATGCATGTAACCAGTACACTAACACACACATGAGCCAATAGCTTGCTTTTTTGAGCCATCAATATTCAATAAACATACACATGTTCACTGCATGTGCCTTTCTGGGAGCGTAGCATTCCAGGGTTGAATCGATGTTAGCTGAGTATGCTATTCTGGGATCTCAGCATTACCATGATAAAATACATTTTCAATGAGTGTGCTTTTCCGGCACAGCAGCTTCCCAAAATGAAAGATATCTGCAAAAACGTTGGTGTTCTATCACCTTCTCAGTCCGTTTTCAAATGGATTTGCAGTGTGCTTTTGTCACGACGAGGGCCCCTTTCTTGAATTCCAGCATTCCAGTACCTACAGATTTCACTCAGTGTGAGTGTGCTTTTCGGAGGTACTTGCGCACTCTATCACTGACACGATTTTCAGGAGTGTGCTTTTCCTTCCCCAAATGTATTCCGTTACCAAGTACATTTCAAGTGTGTGTGCTTTTTTGGTGTGCATATTCAATTGACAAAGAGATTTTCTCTGAGTGTGCCTTCCTATGACATCAGTATCTGTCCAAGGGCAAGAAGAGACGCATCAGTGCAAAGGGTCTGGTAGGAGTATCATGTGCAGCACTGTCACATGTCAGAGCATCGATGGCAGGCGCAGCCTTGTTATATGTGTCTTTGACATGATTACACAGCATACACCTGACCTAGGGCTCAGGGACGTCATTTCACCAAATTGCCAGGGGTAGTAGAAGTGGCATCACACAACCCTTGACCCCCCTGATGACATCACAGGAAGTGATGTCATTTGACCCCACCCCAAAGTGACATCACGGGAAGCGTTGGAACACGACCTTTCATCCCATGACAAAATAGGAAGTGGCATCACATAGCATTGTTTGTAAGTACACTACGAAAATGATGGTTACTATATCATTGTAAAGTGATATACATTTATACAGGAATGGATCACAATATGTATCATTAATATCAGCGTGTATAGGCCCATAGCACCAAATTAATGTGACGTCCCAGGACAAACGATAATGACGCGTTATTATATAGCACGTACGCCTAAGCGCTTCATATAGAACAAAAATACATACAATATTACCCAACTTGTGTTGGTGCTCATTTAACAACATCAGCAGGATGAAAGGCTGAGTTGACCTTGCTCGGAGTCGAACCTGCAACCTGAGGATCACACACATACATTGCAGCAGCAAGCACTCAACCCACTGGGCTATCTTAACGGCTATAGCGATCACAAAATCAGCTACTCCAGAAACAAAGAGCCACATCCTTCTGGCCACAGACCAGGGGCCTCAATGATTATTTTTTTTGAAAGAAAAAAAAGTTTCAAATGTTTTATTTTAGGAGTAGCAAGGGAGACCACATGGGTAGCAAGGGAGACCTCAGGGGTTGCAGGTGCGACCCCTAAATGTCGTCCCTGCTAGGGCTACTGAGAACCGCACAACATGTATGCACAATTTAAAGCATTGAACCAGTAACAAAGAGAGATATTGCAATAAGATAAATGGATAATACAGCAAATCATTAATCAGAGAGGCCTCTGGAAAACAATGATACAAAGTTCACCGGAAGTTAATCCTTTGAGTGCCCGTGATATCTGTATGTGTGTTTGTGTGTGCGTGAGGACATGGGTGCTCTCAGTGAGCACCTGTAGCGCTCACGGAACACAAGCGCTCATAAAACACTGGACAGAGTCTCACCACATCGGAAAACAACTTGGGAACAAATCATCGTGGATACTCCCTTTTTGGTTTTGTGTAAATCCTTCCAGTAGTTTTTACAAAATGTAAATGTAGAAAGGGTTGCCTTTGGTCCCCAAAACGTGTATATACCCCCCATGGTGCATTGAAGCACTGAGGCGTTTCAGAAACGTAAAGCCAGCATTTTATTGTGTTGCTGGATCCAAGCAATTCCTGCGCCAATCCCATGGGAAGCTGAAAAAGAAAAGGGTTCATAGCAATATTTGCAGGATGCAAAAGGTGGGCTTACATCAGCGCAGATTTGTGAGGAGGGTGAAAAAGCACCACATGGATAGTTGGAGAGTTTGGGGAGGCTGAGAGCCCATTTTGAGGCATATCATTTTTGTCTTACCACGGGAGCCTGGCCGGATTCCCCCGGGATTCTTGCGGAAATGACCCCGGGAGCCCGGCCGGATTCCCCCGGGATTCTTGCGGGAATGTTGTAAGATGGGCTGCAAAAAAAGCAATGCATCAAGGGAGCCGGCAGGTGAAACGGGCTAGTAGGAGAGGGCCAGGGAGGATTTACACAATGGGGGAGGCAGGAATACTAAGAAAAGGGCGGACATGGAAAGTTGTAGTGGGGATGGGGAAGACTTTTACATTTTCCCATTATCACAGTAATCGACAAACTCAACATTACTGTGAGAATGGTTACCACACTAATGGAAGGTGACAGGAAGGTGACCACAGTATGTTTCTGCAGGAATGCTTCAGGGGAATTGACAGTGGAAAAGAAAGCTGTGAGAAGGCCTCAGCCATAGACGATGGCCATGCTTGGTTAATTGTAGTGCAACATGTACAGGGGTCGAAGGCCGTGGTCAGTAGGCTTTGATCAATTACCAAGCAGTGGGATATGGGCAATGGCCAAAGACCATGGGCAGTGGGCCATAGCCTTTTTTAAATCTAATTATTACATCATGGCAAGTGGGCTATCAAGAAGACAGCATTTTTGCATAATTGTTGCAACATGGACAGTGGCCATGCCCACGGGCCTTTGCTGCTCTGATCTGGTTAGTTACTAGGCAGGGGGATATGGGCCGTGGCTGTAGTCTTTATATTGATTAGTGAAACATGGCTAAGCCCTGCAGGAGATATAGCATATTAGTACCCGGTGGGGGTCAATCAGATTATAACAATCAATCTGATTGGCCCTTGCCAGGGCTTTACCCGACAAGGAATCCCTCTCCCGACGTTCCTTTCTTCTGTCCCCGGTGGGGGGTGGCAGCCCCTCAGCCAATGAGTTGGCTCTGAATGGGGTAATCCCCGCTGCGGGTCACCACATGGCTGGAGGCTGCCATCTTCCCACGTCAAGGATTCAGGTGTTTTCCCTCCCCCTGACCCCTCATTCAAACAATCCCCTCCCCACCCTCCCAACCCTACTTACCTACTTTTTGGTGCATTTCGGGAGTGTACGTGCTGGGAACACTTCTGTCCCCAGTGCGTTCGCTCCCAATACGCGACAGGCTGTTATGGAAAGGAAGAAGAGACTACACATAGTACCTTCTCTCCTTTCCATGGCAGCCATTTTCTTTTTTTCCATTTTTCCCATTTTTTGAATGGTCACCATGGAAAGGGAGAAGTAACTAAATGTAGTCCCTTCTTCCTTTCCATGGCGGCCATTGTATTTGTTTACCCTTTTCCATTCATTTTGAATGGCCTCCATGGAAAGGGAAAATGAACTCTGTTTTCCCTTCCTCGGCTGACATTTTATTATTATTATTTTTTTCTGTTCCGAAACGCCAGAGCGTTTTGGAACAGAAAAACAATGCTCTTAGTACCCCGGTTTTGCAGGCGGGGGCACTAATAGAAATAACCTCTCAACACAGGACATTACTGAGTCAGGTAAAGCTCCAGGACCTTTGTTAATTATGAGCCCCTGGGCTTTACCTGACTCAGTAATGCTCTGCGACTCGGGGCTTATTGATTAAGTAAAACCCTTGAAATTAAGTGAAAAAACCTTATTTAGGGCATAGTGAAGATGAACCGATTCATTGAAACAAAGCCTAGGAAATTCCATGGGTGTGGGAAAAGGTGATAATCTTAGCCTTAAGACCCCATTACTCAGCCCATGGGCACATCACATACATTTATTCACAGCAGGGATCACCAATGAGATCAAAAGTGACATCATGAGGGACATCTACGGGGTGACTCTGAATTAAGGTTATCATCACATCCCATTCCCACTGAATATCCTAGGTTTTATTGTGAGGAATCAGTTAATTTTATCTCTGTCTCAATTAAATTAAATTATATATATATATATATATATATATATTTTTTTTTTGTTATAACGACGTTATGTTTAAATAAAGCCTATGAAATTCTATGAAGAAACGTTGTTAAAGGGACATTATGGTTACAAGTAACACCAAAAACCACCAGAAATTCGCCTGTTATGGTAAGCTAAGCAACCATAACTCGTGCCACCACCGTGCACTGCTAACACTAACACCCAGGACATCAAAGATGACATCACAAATGTCATTGATCACATCACTGATGACATCACATATCTGGGCTCTTGTTTATGTTGACTGACATATGTAGGCCAGGCCCTAATTGAAAAAGTGCTATATATCTAGACGTTAACCTTCTTGTATGTTTTTAAAGTACTTTCCTTATGGTTTGGTCTCAGCTCATGGTGCACACAAATTGAGCAAGAAGCAGGCTTCAAAGACACAATTCATTTGTATACACAATGATGAACTTTAATGTTATTTACTTTTTCTGGTGATATTTCTTTTTTGCTTACTTTACTTTCACTGTATGTGCCTCTAATTTTGTATGCATTGTGGATCTTTATATTTATTGTTTGTACCAACACAATTATGTAGTACGTTTTTAATTATTATTATTTTTTAAATTTTTAACATGACCTAAAACTCTGCTAAAGTAGTATTCATTATTTTAGCAGCCAATGTTGCCAAATTAAACATACTGCACTTCTATGGTTCATGCTGCAGCCATTACCCATGTGTATGTATTATTAGGTTACTGTATTAACAACAACACTCCAATATAATATTTTGTTTAGATGAGTACATTCTTTAATACATGAAGTACTTCATCAAAGTTATCCTAATCACATCTGATATCTTGCTACCAACTTTGTAAACGCAACCCCTTGTAGGAAGTTTCATTATAATTAATTTAATATGTTTTGTCATCAGTGATATGATAAATGATATTTGTTATGTCATCTTTGATGTCCTGAGTGTTAGTGTTAGCAGTGCACGGTGGTGGCGCAAGCTATGGCTGCTTAGCTTAACATAACTGGCTAAATTCTGGGGATTTTCGGTTCTACTTGTAACCATAATATTACTTTAAGAACGTTTTTTCAATTAATTTCGTAGGTTTTTATTAGTGCAACTGAACCATAACGTTGCTTTAACAATGTTTTTTGACTGAATTTCATGGGTTTTTACCAGTGCGCCCTAATTTGCTACAACTCCCTAATATAATACTTACTCCTAATACCACAGCATTTAAGTCCGATGTAGAAAGGTTCAAGTTAAAACTGTGTAATTCCCCACTTCCTAGCAACATTTTCAACACTTCTATGAACTTTTTGCAACTTTTTGCACTATTTGTTTGTTCCCCGACATTAGCGAATAGATGACGTCAATGCCTGCACGTGACCACTTGCGCAGCATGATGACGTGTTCACCAACCGGTATACGCTTCGTGAATTGGTCTGTGCTTCGTGAACAGTTCGAAACTGCATTTTCAGCTGATCTAGAAAGTTTCAAGCTGAAAATGTACCCTTGCACAGCTCCTAGACATATTCTTACGGATTATCCATTTGCAATCCATGACAGAGCACATGCTTGGAAGAATATTAGCACAACTGCTATTTATCTTCAAAAATGGTTTCAGCCATGGCCATCCCTCTTCCTCCTCAGGAGCCACCACCACCACTATCACCACCAGCTGGAGGTCCTAGACAACAAAAAGGCTCAATGATGCAGAAAACAATCAAGAGGACCAGGTAGATGAGGTAGAGGAAAGCCTACCTCCAGCACCCAGAGAGAATCATGGGTGTGGCGGTTTTTTACCACCTTTGGGGATGTACTGGAGGCTAAGGGTACCATGGTGAAATGTGCTGAGTGCAGTGCAACATTGTACTCAGTCGCAGACAACCTGTTCAGTACTCCTACAGGACCACCTCCATGCATTTCCACACCAAATCCAACCACTGTGATGCTCTCAGAAAGGCTGTTCCTTTTTCAGGAAGTAGTAGGCTGTCTTCCTGTACCTCACCTTCCTCAACCAATACTGCCACAACACAGGCGAATCCCACCTTGCAAGCTATGAAAGAGGATGTTGATCCATATCTTTCCTTTTCAACAGAACTCTGTATGTACTGCAACACACCACTCTTAATGGGGGAGCAGTTTCGAAGTGCTTTCGAGGCTGTAATCAAGGAGCAAGAGACACTGCCCCCTTCCTTAGATTTAACACACGCCCAATATCTTCCCCTGTCCACCTGCCCCTCCATATATGTGGTTGGTGTCCCTTTCCTCATTTCCCTCCCCACTTACTTCCTGGCCACTCCTGCAAACAAAAAAGAAAAAGAAATACAAAATCAAAAAACACCAAAAAAAGGTTCCTTAAGAACCACCTTTCACAGTTAAAAAATAGAACTAATAAAAATAAGCTTATAGACTCCACCTACTTTTCCATTTTACAGTAAAGTAATTTCACTCAATAAGATTCTCCAACATTTCCATTAGCATTTTCTACTATGCCAATGGAAAGAATGGACAATTGTATACAAGAGAAAAACAAACAGTCACACATCTAACCACCAATCACTTGCAAAACTCCACATATAACCCTATCAACATATTAAACTTCCACACACCAACTGCCACTTAACAATCGTCTAGAAATCTTTTGCATCTGCATTTCCCTTGCTTATCCAAAATGATTGTAAACACTACTGCCAAAAATGCACATATACAGTGTGCAGTAAGACAAGTGCATGGATAGAAAGGGGGAGTAGGGATTGCCAAGTGCTGATAAGAGCCCAGAAGGAAAGTGCCAAGAGATGCCAAGGTGGGAGGCCACTGGCTAACTGCCGGGGCAGAGGAGTCCCAAGGGTGGGATACACAGCCACCAGGCAGTACAACCACAAGGGCAGTGATAAAGGGGGTGTGTATAGGTGTTGACTAGATATAGGGCATGAAACCTGTCCGGTTCATGAGCGATGAATCCACCATTCTCAGTAGCAGAAGTATGAGTTACCCAGGAACTTATTAAGTCAAATAGGAAGAGAAAAGCATTGTTTTCACAGGTTTCCAGAATTTAAGGAATTCCAGCTCAAGTATAAAAGAGAATAACTGGCCAAAGAAAGAGACATGCCTTCCGCTCTCTATTTGAAAGGTGTTTGACAAGGAGAGAATTAGAGTTAGTGGAGCAGAGGGCTCTAACAGGGGAGTATTTAGGGAACCAGCATTGGAGAGTGTAGTCCCAGCCCCCACAAAGCCTTCCCAATGATACAGAGGATCTTGATTTTTATCCTTGCAACCACCAAGAGCCAATGTACACATTTTAGGGCTGCAGCGATACAATCCCTGGGCTTGAGGCCAAAGATAACTATTGCAGCCCTATTCTGGATTAGCCGAAGGGGGCGTACACAACAAAGGGGGAGTTTATGGAAGAGGCTGTTGCAGAAGTCTGCCCTAGATAGGACCAGGGCTCTATAGATGTTCCGATTCAGGCGTAAGGTGAGCAAATTTAGAAGGCCTGTTAGGAGGTGAAGCCAAGGTGGGCCTTTGTTACAAGCTCCAAAATGTAAAGACGAAAGGACAGAGAGGACTTAAAGGTGGCCCCAAGATTTCCAGCCTCACAGGATGGTGAGAGTAGAGGGCCCAAAGAGGGCGGCTAGAGGGAAGGAGCAAAAAAGGACAGAAGTGTCACAATAAGAAGGATGTCCGTCTTACTGGCATTAAGACAGAGATTGTTAACCGCACACAATGCCTGGATGGCAGTCAGACAATCAGGGATAAAAAACAAGGAGACAGTAATTAGTAGTGGTAAGATTAAGGAAAGCTGTGTGTCATTAACAATGGAAATGAGAAAAGAAAAAAAGGACAGCAGGTGAGCCAGAGGGACAAAATAGACATTGAAAAGCCACAATCATAGAATAGAACCCTGGCGTACGCTGCAAGTAGAGAGTGAGGTGGTAGAGTAGAAACAACCCACTTGCAGCTGGGAAGAGCGGTTAGTGAGCAAAACAGGTCGACCAGTCCAGTGCTAAAGGTATTGTGTAACTGTTAAGTGAGGATACAATGGTTCACCGTGTGGAAGTCGAAGGAGACATCAAACAGCACTACTACTGTCCTACTATTATAAATGCCATATACACTTCAATTATACAATTCTACCATATTACAAGTACGGTATACCCCCCCTATAGTACCTATAATAACTATACACATATTACTATAGCGTATGTGGCCAGAGGCCAGATTCTTGGGGCATGGCCAGCAGGGGACGATGGCGGCCTCCAGCCGTGTGGAGGCTCGGAGCGGGGATGGCCCTGCTTTGAGCCTCCTCTTTGGCTGAGGGGCTGCCACGCCTCCGTCGGAAACAAAGGAGTGGAATCCCGGCCGAGGGAAAAGTTATAGGGGGGGTCCCAAAATGTTTGTTTTTTCCATAGACATACCTCACCCCACCGCCGCTCATGCCCCGTGTGTCTCTCCCCCTCCCGCCCACCCCTGCTCATGCCCCGTTTGTCTCTCCCCCTCCCCCACCCTCCGCTCATGCCCCGTGTGTCTCTCTCCCTCCCCCCCACCCCGGCTCATGCCCCATTTGTCTCTCTCCCTCCCCCCACCCCCGCTCATGCCCCATGTGTCTTTCCCCGTCCTCACCACCCCCCGCTCATGCCCCGTGTGTCTCTCTCCCTCCCCCCCACCCCGCTCATGCCCTGTGTGTCTCTCTCCCTCCCCCCACCTCCCGCTCATGCCCCGTGTCTCTCTCTCCCTCCACCCAACCCCGCTCATGCCCCGTGTGTCTCTCCCCCTCCCGCCCACCCCCTGCTCATGCCATGTGTGTCTCTCTCCCTCCCCCCAACCCCACTCATGCCCCGTGTGTCTCTCGCCCTCCCCCCACCCCCGCTCATGCCCCGTGTGTCTCCCCCCTCCCGCCCACCCCCGCTCACGCCCCGTGTGTCTCTCTCACTCCCTCCCACCCCCGCTCATGCCCCGTGAGTCTCTCTCCCTCCCCCCACCCCCCTGCTCATGCCCCGTGAGTCTCTCTCCCTCCCCCCACCACCGCTCATGCCCCGTGTGTCTCTCTCCCTCCCCCCGCCCCCTCTAATGCCCCGTGTGTCTCTCTCCCTCCCCCACCACCGCTCATGCCCCGTGTGTCTCTCCCCCTCCCGCCCACCCCCCGCTCATGCCCCGTGTGTCTCTCTCCCTCCCCCCACCCCCGCTCATGCCCCGTGTCTGTCTCCTGTTGCCCCCACCCCTGCTCATGCCCTGGTCTGTCTCTGTTGTTCCCCCCACCCCCCGCTCATGCCCCGTGCCTGTCTCCTGTTCCCCCACCCCCTGCGTCTCTCTCCTGTTGCCCCCCACCCCCCGCTCATGCCCATGTCTTTCTCCTGTACCCCCCACCCCTGCTCATGCCCTGTGTCTGTCTCCTGTTCCCCCACCCGCTCATGCCCTGTGTCTGTCTCCTGTTCCCCCCACCCGCTCATGCCCCATGTCTCTCTCCTGTTGCCCCCCGCTCATGCCCGGTGTCTGTCTCCTGTTCCCCCCACCCGCTCATGCCCCGTGTCTCTCTCCTGTTGCCCCCCACCCCTGCTCATGCCCCATGTCTGTCTCCTGTACCCCCCACCCCCGCTCTTGCCACGTGTCTGTCTGCTGTTGCCCCTCACCCATGCCCCGTGCCTGTCTCCTGTACCCCCCCACTCCCCACTCATGCCCTGTGTCTCTCTCCTGTTGCCCCCACCCCCGCTCATGCCCCGTGTCTGTCTCCTATTGCCCCCCAACCCCTGCTCATGCCCGGTGTCTGTCTCCTGTTCTCCCCACCCCCCGCTCATGCCCTGTATCTGTCTCCTGTTCCCCCCACCCCCCGCTCATGCCCCGTGTCTGTCTCCTGTTCTCCCCACCCCCCGCTCATGCCCCGTGTCTCTCTCCTGTTGGCCCCACCCCCCGCTCATGCCCCGTGTCTCTCTCCTGTTGCCCCCCACCCCCCACTCATGCCCCGTGTCTGTTTCCTGTACCCCCACCCCCGGCTCATGCCCCGTGTCTCTCTCCTGTTGCCCCCCACCACCGCTCATGCCCCGTGTCTTCCTCTTGTCCCCCCTCCTATGATGCCTCTTGTTGACCTCTTGTTCCCCCACCCCCCGCTCATGCCCCGTGTCTTCCTCCCGTCCCCTCACTCCTCGCTGATGCCCTGTGTCTTCCTCCTGTTCCCTCCCACCCCCTGCTCATGCCCTGTGTCTTCCTCTTGTCCCCCCTCCTATGATCCCCCTTGTTGACCTCTTGTTCCACCCACCCCCCGCTCATGCCCTGTGTCTCCCTTCTTCCCCACACCCCTGTGTCCCCCCCCCACTCCCTGCTCGTGCCCCGTGTCTCCCTTCTTCCCCCCCCACCCCCTGCTCATGCCCCGTGTCTGCACTGTTGGAACAGGGCAGACACGGGGCATGAGCGGGGGTGTGGGCCCCACCTTGCCCTACCCCCGCTCATGCCCCGTGTCTCTCCTGTTCAACCCCGCTCATGCTCCGTGTCTGTCTCCCTCCTTTTCCCCCTGCTCATGGCCCGTGTCTCCCCTGTTCACCCCCCGCTCATGCCCCATGTCTGTCTCCTGTTCCCCCCACCCGCTCATGCCCCATGTCTGTCTCCTGTTCCCCCCACCCGCTCATGCCCCGTGTTTCTCTCTTGTTGCACCCCACCCCCCGTTAAAGCCCCGTGTCTGTCTCCTGCTCTATCCACCCCCCACTCATACCCCATGTCTGTCTCCTGTTCCTCCAACCCCCCGCTCATGCCCCGTGTCTGTCTCCTGTTGCCCCCACCCCCCGCTCATGCCCCATTTCTGTCTCCTGTTCTCCCCACCCCCAGCTCATGCCCCGTGTCTGTTGTTCCCCCACGCCCCGCTCATGCCCTGTGTCTGTCTCCTGTTGCCCCCACCCCCGCGTCTCTCTCCTGTTGCCCCCCACCCCTGCTCATGCCTGTGTCTGTCTCCTGTACCCCCCACCCCTGCTCATGCCCCGTGTCTGTCTCCTGTTCCCCCACCTGCTCATGCCCCGTGTCTCTCTCCTGTTGCCCCCGCTCATGCCCCGTGTCTGTCTCCTGGTCCCCCACCCACTCATGCCCCGTGTCTCTCTCCTGTTGCCCCCACCCCCTGCTCATGCCCCGTGTCTGTCTCCTGTACCCCCCAACCCCTGCTCATGCCCTGTGTCTCTCCTGTTGCCCCCACCCTCCCGCTCATGCCCCATGTCTGTCTCCTGTTCCCCCCACCCCCCGCTCATGCCCCGTGTCTGTCTCCTGTTGCCCCCCACCCATGCCCTATGTCTGTCTCCTGTACCCCCACCCCTGCTCATGCCCGGTGTCTCTCTCCTGTTGCCCCACACCCCCTGCTCATGCCCCGTGGCTGTCTCCTGTTGCCCCCACCCCCCGCGTCTCTCTCCTGTTGCCCCCCACCCCTGCTCATGCCCCGTGTCTGTCTCCTGTTCCCCCACCTGCTCATGCCCCGTGTCTCTCTCCTGTTGCCCCCCGCTCATGCCCCGTGTCTGTCTCCTGTTCCCCCCCACCCACTCATGCCCCGTGTCTCTCCTGTTGCCCCCACCCTCCCGCTCATGCCCCATGTCTGTCTCCTGTTCCCCCCACCCCCCACCCATGCCCTGTGTCTGTCTCCTGTACCCCCCACCCCCGCTCATGCCCCGTGTCTCTCTCCTGTTGCCCCACACCCCCGCTCATGCCCCGTGTCTGTCTCCTGTTCTCCCCACCCCCCGCTCATGCCCCATATCTGTGTCCTGTTCCCCCCACCCCCCACTCATGCCCTGTGACTTTCTCCTGCTCTCCCCACCCCCGCTCATGCCCCGTGTCTCTCTCCTGTTGCCTCCCACCCCCCACTCATGCCCCGTGTCTGTCTCTTGTTCTCCCCAGCCCCCCGCTCATGCCCCGTGTCTGTCTCCTGTTCTCCCCACCCCCGCGTCTCTCTCCTGTTGGCCCCACCCCCCGCTCATGCCCCGTGTCTGTCTCCTGTTGCCCCCCTCCCCCCGCTCATGCCCTGTGTCTCTCTCCTGTTGCCCCCGCTCATGCCCCGTGTCTTCCTCTTGTCCCCCCCTCCTATGATGCCCCTTGTTGACCTCTTGTTCCACCCACCCCCCGCTCATGCCCCGTGGCTCCCTTCTTCCCCCTCACCCCCGCTCATGCCCCGTGTCTTCATTCCACCCACTCCCCGCTCATGCCCCGTGTCTCCCTTCTTTCTCCCCCCACCTACGCTCATGCCCCGTGTCTGCACTTTTGGAACAGGGCAGACACGCGGCATGAGCGGGGGTGGGGGCCCCACCTTGCCCTACACCCGCTCATGCCCCATGTCTCTCCTGTTCACCCCCACCCCCGCTCATGCTCTGTGTCAGTCTCCCTCCTTTTCCCCCCGCTCATGGCCCGTGTCTCCCTTCTTCCCCCCAACCCCCACTCATGCCCCGTGTCTCCCTTCTTTCCCGCTCATGCCCCATGTCTCCTTTCTTCCCCCCACCCCCTGCTCATGCCCCGTGTCTCCCTTCTTTCCCTCTCATGCCCCGTGTCTCCCTTCTTTCCACCCCCTGCTCATGCCCGTGTCTCTCTCCTGGTCTTCCCGACCCCCCGCCGATGGCCTGTTGTGTTCTCTTTATACACCCTGCCTTCCCTTTCCCTGGTGTCCATCTTGGTAAAAGATTTTCCTTCCTACTCCGGGATGCCTGCCTGCGACGTCCCGGTTTGGGAAGAAAAATATTTTTTTTACCACCCCGGGTTCCCACTTTGAGAACCTAGGATGCTAATGGTCTTCCTCCATTGAAAAGGACATAATGGTTACGTTGCACTAATAAAAAACTATGAAATTCAGTAAAACAAATGTGTTAAAGTGACTTTATGGTTAAGTTGCACTAATAAAAACCTATGAAATTCAGTAAAAAAAACTTTGTTAAAGGGACGTTATGGATAAGTTGCGCTACTAAAAACCTATGAAATTCAGTAAAAAAACTTTGTTAAAGGGATGTTATGGTTAAGTTGCACTACTAAAAACGTATGAAATTCAGTAAAAAAACTTTGTTAAAGGGACGTTATGGTTAAGTTTCGATACTAAAAGCCTATGAAATTCAGTAAAAAAACGTTGTTAAAGGGACGTTATGGTTAAGTTGCACTACTAAAAACCTATGAAATTCAGTAAAAAAACATTGTTAAAGGGACGTTATGGTTAAGTTGCGCTACTAAAAACCTATGAAATTCAGTGAAAAAACTTTGTTTTGAAATGGGGGTGTCCGTAGGACACATAACCTGTCCACCTGCCCGTAATTAACCAAAATGGGGTCTCAAAAGGACATTCTCCCCGTTCTTATTGTCCACAACCAAAATTGAGGTGTCCGTTGAACACATAACCCGTTCGCATGTCTGCAAAGTTGTTGTCATGATCTCTGCTTCCAAAAGGTCAGGGTTTTCCCAACTGCCTTGGAAGCAGATCCATAACCCAGGTTCCGAGTGCCAACCAGTCCCAATTGGGACCTTTTGGACCCAGTCCTGGCGCCAGTGGCACCAGGCTCATAAATATGCCCAGTCCCAGCGCTGGAAGCGCCGGGCTCATAATGCTTGGGTGGACTTAGCTGCAGCAGACCATGCTGCTTACTTGCCTGCCAGTTGAGCCTCTGATCCTCTTCTGTTTGGAACTACTTTTCCTGTTGGGTGGGGCAGGAGCCACTCCCTAGTTTCAGAACACTGGAACTCTTCTGGAAAGCAGGAACTCTTTTCTTACCTAGGCGTGGCTGTGGAAGGAGACACCTAAGCACTACAGGAGGCTATTTAAACCACACCCGATGGATGAATCTTGCTTTGCGTTATTCTGCATCCTCTGCAGCAGAACGCTCATCGTGTCTTCTGCATCTGATCCTGGGCCTAAGGAAAAAGGCTTACCATCCTGAATCCAGTCTTCAGCAACACCTATAAAGACAAGAAAGAACAGGTTAGCATTACGGTCTTCAGTGACAGCTCTTCACTTACCTGGTCCATCGGCTGTCACCAACGCCTCGCGCTGCATTCCGGCATCTGAAAGACAAAGGCTTACCTACTCTTCGTGCGCTCCGGAGGTCTTCACACTGCATTCCGGCATCTGAAAGACAAAAGCTTACCAACTCTTCGCACGCTCCGGAGGCCTTCGGCGCTGCATCCCGCATCTGAAAGACAAAACAAGGTGCGTTTAAAGACATTGGGGAACTTTAATACTCACGTGCCATTACTCCTTTCCACATCTAACCCAGTGGGTATTCCGGCACCCTGCAGCCGCTCCGAACTTGTACCTGCAAAATAAAAAGACAGTTAGAGCGCATCGTGAAGCAGGCAACAAGCGCTTACTTACGTGCTTCCAGGCGCTTCTATTCATCACACGGGCTCCATCTTCAACTCACTTCAGCCCGTCATCCGCCATCGCCGGAACCCTGCAAAACAAGAAACATCATTACTAAAGACTTTAAAGACATTAGAATTACTCGAAACTTACCGTTCGTGCAGTAAACGACGGACAGCAGTCCTCTGAAGTCAAGAGGCCTGCTCCCCTTATCCAGTGAAGAAACTGGTTACAGCACCCTGCCCCGAGGCAGATGGAGAGCACGGCGTTCACTTACCTAAGGTGAGAGCGTTAACCTTTGGGGATCTACAGGAGAAGAGAAAGGGAAGAAGAGAGAGACATTCAATAACCCAGTTCCTTAATCCCATATTTTCTATCTGCAGACATCTTACCCTTCAAGTCAGACATACAGTGCACAGAGGTCCAGCCCAAAGAGCCAGCCGTGTGTTACACATCACCTTTGCAGATACGGTATACGCCCAGTCAAGACCGGCGCCTCTACGGGAATCAGGTGAGCGTTACAGTTGTGACGCATCTTTAATAAGTTCGGGGACCCGAACCCTGTCCGGTGGACATTTGTGTGCATGAGCATCTCACCCTCGGTGTCCTACGAACATCGCGCCTGTCCGCGTAGCTGTCCGCTGCACATGTCTCGCACTTTTACTTAGTTCGGGGACCAAAACCCTGTCTGTAGAACACCTGTGTTACCGCACAAGGGATAAATACTCAGAGGCATACAGGGGACAAATGAGTAACAGGATCAACACACTTTGGGGAGTCCCCTGGATGAACCATTCAAAGACAAATTTAGTGGCCCAGTCTTAACTCATACTGGGTCCCACTCCGTAGGTTATTAGCATCATCACACAGAATGTAATACACAGTGCACTGGATTTTTCATTTAATATAAAAAAATTGTAATTTTATTACATAGGCCATGAGTCCTACGTTTCACAGAATAAAACAAGCCACATACAAACATATATTAATGTGGAGAATGTATATATACATCTAATAGCATTTTTGTAGTTAATTCATAAAAGCTAAAGGTGACACAGCCAAAATTCTCTAAAATGGAGGAGAACGGGCACACATGCTGTCTTCCTGGCCCTATCTGGCTCTAACAGGTCACAGAAATGCTCCATAAAGCAGTGTCACCTAATATAAGTTCTAAAATTAATTACACATGGCGAAATAAATTACGCCTGACCAAAAAACACACATCCCAGGACCTGGAATGCTTTATGGAGCATTTCTGTGACTTGTTAGCCAGATAGGGCCAGGAAGACAGCATGTGTGCCCGTTCTCCTCCATTTTAGAGAATTTTGGCTGTGTCACCTTTAGCTTTTATGAATTAACTACAAAAATGCTATTAGATGTATATATACATTCTCCACATTAATATATGTTTGTATGTGGCTTGTTTTATTCTGTGAAATGTAGGACTCATGGCCTATGTAATAAAATTACATTTTTTTTATATTAAATGAATAATCCAGTGCACTGTGTATTACATTCTGTGTGGTGATGCTAATAACCTACGGAGTGGGACCCAGTATGAGTTAAGACTGGGCCACTAAATTTGTCTTTGAATGGTTCATCCGGGGGACTCCCCAAAGTGTGTTGTAGAACACCTGTGCGCATGCTTACAACCAATCCCGTGCATTAGGTGTCCAAAGGACATCCATCCCATTCGCGAACGTGTCAGCGACATTCTTCATGTGACCGCACCCACGCTAAGCACACACCCTTCTCCGCAGACCGAGCCGGGCCCCCAGACACTGAAAAAGTGCTTTTCTGAGCAATCCAAGTTATTTTACTGTGAAACTTCACCCTTGCACATGTCCCAGACCATGTCCCTAGCGAGCTGGAAATTTCTTGGAACTTTTTTTAGCCTTTTTTGGTGTCCAAACTGTTCACAGACTGCGCGGCTGGCCGCGAAGTGCACACCAGCACCCCTAAAAAAGGCCACACCCCAGAGCTGCTCTTCAGTCTGTTTTTGTACTGCCAGGACAGACACTGCCCCACATTGCTGGATTGCTCTTTCCAGTCTGCAGTTTGCTAACATCCTAGTGGAACCTAACACCTTTGTAGATGGCATTCATGGCTGCTCCTGCTGCTGGTGATACTTCTGCCTCAGCACCACCCTGACCCCCTCCACCACCACCACCTCCCCAAGGGCCTGGAGAGGGGAACAGGCATGGAGATGTAGAGAGTGATGAAGAGGATGACGAGGTTGAGGCAGTGGAAGTCCCTACTACTCACAGCCACCATGAATCTTGGGTGTGGAGGCTGTTTACCACCGTTGGAGGGGTACCCAAAGCTCAGGCACACAAGTGCCAGATGGAGCTCAGTCGTGGTAAACCGGGTTTGTACAGCTATGGGACTACTTCCATGCGGTGACACTTAAGATCCTTCAACACAGTGGCAATTCTGAGGGTCGTCCCCTGCGATAAAAGTAATAGGTTGAGTTCCTCTACAGCAAGCTCCGTTTCTGCTCCTGCCACCACAAGAAACACTCCTGTGGGGCAGCATATCCCTGAACCAGCCTTGCAGAGGACCCTTACCTTTCGAGGTCACTGTATTGTGTATGTATTGCGATGTGGTACTCTGCAGGGGGGAGACACTTCGAAGTGCTTTCGAGGCTGCAGTTCAGGAGCATGAGAAAGTCTGCCAGCTACCTGATTAAGGCCCAGCCAACATCTTCCTCTCTACACCTGTCCTTTCTTACCCCCATAGTTGGTGCCCCTTCCGTACCCTCCCTTCCCTTTCTTTCCTTGTGTGTCTTGTTAAAAAAAACAAAAAAAATACAAAACATCAAAAAACAAAAAAAGGGTCTTTTCAGAGCCACCTTTCACAGTTTAAAAACAGAAGTGCCAATGAAATGCTGCAGGGCCCTGAGCAATTCTTTTAATGTCCGCGGACAATCCGCCGACATTAACATTTGTGGGGTACTTTGCTATGAAAACAATTGCACTCTTCTCAGGGAGAAAGTGGTGGCTCTGAAAAGAGCCTTTTTGTGTTTTTTTTGTGTTTCAAAAACCTCAAGTGGTCAACACCTACTGGAAAAAGGATTACTGTACTTCCAAAAAGGGTTGCAATGCATTCTGTATATTTCACAGAGAAAGCTGATTCCCAGCATGAGTAAAATGGACTCCATCTCTGCAAAATATGTGTGTGCTACGAAACATAATATTTTCATTGTGAAAAGAGGATATACCAACATCTCTCAAAAAAGCGCAAAAGGCCTTGTTGACATAGCGCCTCGCTTTCACCATTTGTGGACCAAATGAAGAAGAACGCAGCCACATTTGTCTCTGCACAATACGAGAAAAAATTGCTCAGGAGTTTGGAAACATGTCCATGACTTTCCCAATCCTTCTTTCATTGTAAAGTGCAAGGAGATTCCAGAGACATGTCCTAAACTGTTCCCTCCACAACGAATAATAATAATGTCTGGATGACAGTGTGTCATCAAAGTGGCACAAAGAGGGACCAAATCTAACCACTTCATTCTGCGCACTCCATGCCAGTGCACAATCACATGAGGGAATCCACAATGTGCAGCCACTCCATAGCGATCTGCATGCACCTCCAACCAAATTATACACGAGTCACCCAAAATCCAGACAATCTGCCTTCTGAAAGACACAGCCATAGCTATTTGCTCTGCTCTCAGGAAACAGACTTTCTGCCAAGTCTCTCCTTACACATCACACCCAGTAAACCTTATTGACCAACTCCTTGGCCTGCACAGTTTCATCCGCATGCCTCTCAGCCTCAAAAATCCCTGTATATAACACCCCAGGATCTGCGGAGAGCTGCGGTGTCTGCAGACAAATTGTGAAATCTGAGAGTGGTAATGAAAATTTAAATAGTGTATGCCACTTCCCCTTTGCTGGTGGCTCTGAAAGGAGCCTTTTTTGTTTTTTTGAAAGTGCTTCTAAAAACACCTTTCATTTTGTTATTTATTTATTTTGTTCACTTATTTTCTTCCTGATGTCTTCACATTATCCTCTGTAAAGCATTCCTTGTATTTTGAAATAACATAGCATTTCCCCAATATAGATAAAGAAATGCCATTTGCTTTGAAATAATCACCATAAACAAAATCAATATTGTCATTGTTACAAGACAACATCCCAGCACTCAACAAGAAAGCAGACATCCGTCTGTTAACCAAACACCTTGCACCATTTTGCTGGGGACAAAAGATATTACAATTGCCCCATACTACCCTAAGCAACATTTCAGAAAGAAAAATCACCTTGGCATTTGGAAGAACAACCATCACTGCTTGAAGCAAGTTTTCAAGAGCACTCAACAAACTAGAAGCACTGATCTATCCCACATGGACAGCACCCCAATGCAGTACCACTACATCTGGACTGTTCCACAATGAGATTCTCATACAAGCTCCAACTGCCTGCATATTGGAACCAGGCACAGTTGACCACACAACCGCCACTCCTCCAAAACCAAAACTGGCAGCCATATGTTTAGACATAGCATACCTCTCCAAAACATTTACAAACAGATCTCCAGCAACCAACACCCTCACTTTCTTCACCTCAGCCCTTCTTCCCTTTCCACATCATTGTCTGCACCACTCTCTCCTTGGATACACATAAGCAGTCACACAAACATCCACCAATCACATCCAAGAACTTCTAACTCTGTCATCACAATTCAGCACTTTAGATGAACTGTTCATCCCTCTGAGTACAGTTGTCCTCTTATTGCAAAGCACATACAGCTAAAACTACTGTAAAACTCTTCACTATTGCTCCTTCCATATTCAACTACATCTACATATATCAATACAAAGTACAGGTATGAATATTTTGTTTACAGTAAAATTGCAACTCTTTTATAAATGCATTTGAACAGGGTACCTGCCATTCACCCTGCATAATCTACAAAAAAATACTCTAAGTTCTCTCATCTCCCATAAACAAGTTCACTTACAAATCTTTCTGCTTTCCAAATTTTTATATACCCATATTACTCATTGCAATGTCCAACCTATAATTCTCCTATTTCCTTCTGTCACTTTCACAACCACTTACCCCTTAACACACTATTGTACATTCCTAGAATGCACACAAAACAGGAGACCAGCGTTTATCTTACAAAAGCATTGCAAATGCATACAATGCATTTATTTAAACAGAATGCCTGACACTTGTCATACTTGCAAAACCAGACAAATAGAAGTGTACATTCAGAACAGTGCTAATAGGAATGTGGATAACAAAGTCAAAGAACTGAAAGGTTTCCAGCACTCATGTAGGAAACATCTATGCACAAAAAATATTAATGGAATTACACACGAAAACATTCTCCTTTTCAATCTGTACATTTTTCCAAACTTTTTTTTCTCACCCTACTACAACTTCCACTAAGTTATTACCCCACTAAACAGTGCAACAGCAACACATACTTTCAAAAGTGCACCTCATAGGACACACCTATAAAAACTCCACTAACCCCCTTAGCAATGAAGCTGATGCTGCAAAATCCCCATTCATATACAAATACAATACCTCTTCCTACAAACAATTTCTTTTACAACCGTAACTAATCTATTCTTGAAGTGAAATTACTGTGACATTAGCACACATATGTACTAATTTCCTTCTTTCACAATTGCATTGAAGACCACACTCCTGTAAACCAGCAGCGTCTGAAGTACA
The DNA here is from genome assembly GCF_040938575.1 of Ambystoma mexicanum. NCBI lineage: Eukaryota > Metazoa > Chordata > Amphibia > Caudata > Ambystomatidae > Ambystoma > Ambystoma mexicanum. The sequence continues at coordinate 352,183,854 of NC_090922.1, forward strand.
AGACAGAACCCAGTAGAAACCTACTATTTGCATCCAACAAAGTGCAATACTATCATAATGTTCTATTACTCAAACACTGTAAAATTCTAGTATTGTAGAACAAACAATTGTATCAACCCTACAGCATTAAATTCGGTATTACTCTTTGCACCTTAACAGGTGCACACTTTGTATTGTTATCTCAATACCAGTATAGTAACACACGAATACGAGAATAGCCTTCCCAACCTGAAGTAACAGCCCATTCAGCAATTACACACCTCTACATACATGCCTACCATCATACTCAGACACTCACACACAATGCACACATACATTGCACAACGTCCCAAACGAGACTTTCTTTATTCTCCAACAGACACAAAAGAATGCCTAACAAAAAGCAACTCTGTAGAAAGCAACGCAGAAATAGAGCAAATCAAAATAAAAGTCTACAACATAGGCATCCGCCTCTAGCAGAATCTATACAAAAAATTCAAATAAAACAGCTAATACAGTCACTTAGCGAAACTAAAGCAGTTTGCAGTGAAAAAAGACTCCTCTTTCAAATTGTAAAACTAAACAGGCAGTTGTTAAAAAGACTGCAGCTACCACTAGTGCTAGTACTGCACCTATAAACCTTGATGTAGCCACAAGTAAGCATACCAAAAACATTATTTTACAAAAAATGTTCCGTCACAGAGTACTGCAGACCTTATAAAAACAGGAGAGAAATCATGCTCAACCCTAAAAACGTAGCACAGAAAACTAATCCTGCAACCTATCATAGAGAGTGCAATCCTTCTCAAAATGAAATTATTAATATTATTTTTAAACAGAATGACACCACTAACAAAACTAACTACTAAACTACAACAAGGACTTATCAACAAATGGAATATTAACAAAGATAGCTTTGCAAACATCTGTGCAGGTGAGTGTAATCACACCACCAGCACAGAACCATATTTCAATGAAGAAGCATACAGACAAAAGCAAACAAACCCAATTGCCATACATAGCAGTGGGCGAGGGTATGAAAAGGTTAATAATACCATCATGGAACAAGAAATGCTGCTCACACAAATATCTCCAGAAAACTTAGCATCAACTCTCCATTCCACTGAACCAATACGTCCAGTCTACAAATGGCTGTGCACATCAATGTGTAACATAGGCAAAACATCTTTCACATCTTTACGCCTCCTCAATCAATATGTGAAAGGCAAAGACACATTGAACATAAAACTATGGACTCCTGTCCAGTGCAAAAATACACAGGACTACAAGGACATTAATTAGCCTGCATTTCTGGACCTATTTGCAAAAGCACCTTCCACCATATCAAAATGATAGGAAAACACCATTCAACTGTAAGAAATCTCGTTCATAAACTGTACTATGTCAAAAGTCCTGCTTTAGCACTGGCCAATCTAACTAACAGCCAAAGAACTACTCAAAGAAATAGAGCCATCCAGAGAAAATATTTTAGAATTGAAAGCCACTTACAAAATTCAATATTTTTAGAACATACTAGCAACAACTTTACAGATGGCAAACCTCTACTACACACATACAAAAAAGAAATACTAAAGTTTAAAAGCACATCTGCTAAAGTACCAAACCATGTGTGTGTGTGTGTGTGTTGCAGCAGAACTTTTTATAAAGATAGCACAAAAACTGTAGAGTTAATGTACAAAATAGAAGACAATGAAGATTCCAAGTGGTTCCAATTGGCTCTTTATCTTATAGCAAGAAAACAAATACGAAATTACTAACCCCTCAATACTTGACAACAACTAAGTACCTTCACGTGCTATCAATAATAACTTGGAATTATTCCCACTACCAAAACCATTGCAACAAGCTTGTGTGTAACCAAGTAAGCCTTCTTAACAGTGCTTTACAAATGCAAATAAATGAATACATACATAAATACATAAATAAATGAGACCATTATAATTCAAACAGTGCACCCATTTCAAGCAATAATACGCCTTCAACCAAAAACAGCTAAACTACCTCCCCCTGAATTACTAAAAGGCATTTGTGGCAAAGTAGTTTATTTGCCATTAGATCTCAAACAAAATGTACACACTCTGGGAGTGCAACGGCCAATGGATCAATCTTTGATTATCCTAGTAAATGGCATACCTACAAAAGACAAAAGAATTTGCCAGCCACCAGTAGACTTACATAAAGATAGAGAAGCCCTGCAATAACTAAAAGACAATGAATACTACAAAGAAATAGACATTGAAGAAAACCTGAGGGAAACCACCGAAATAATTCAAGACTCGTCAGGAACTGGCAAATTTCAACTTCTAGATCCTATGACAGAATCCAGTGTTTTAGACCATTTCACAATTAAGCCATTGCACTCTAAAGACACCATAGATTATGCACTGGAAACTTACCAAATGTGGCAAGCCAAAGAATCTCCAATCATCATATGGGAAAAAAATGTAGAAGCACAAGCCTTTCCTCTACTCTTTCCTACTGGACAAGGAGGAAGGTACGATGAAAGACCCACACAAATAACAGCATCAGAATACCGCTCTTTACAAATGTATTATGAAGACCCCATATTCAGACAAAACGTGAAATACATATTCCACTGTCTCTTTGAAAGTGAATTAGCAACTCTCTCCTACGAAGTTGCACACATATTGAAATCAGGTACCAATTTCCAAAATATGTCTCCTACGCAATTACTACAAAAATTGCAGGAAAATGATGAAGTTTTACAGTCAAGCATTACAACTCATTTAGCAATCATGCATGGTACAAAAGAATACTGGTTCTGATGACACACAGGAGTACAGTGTATGTTAAGAAACCTTGGCCCGCCCACATGGTTTGTGACATTAAGTTGTGCGGAATATGCATGGGAAGATTTGCACGATTTCCTACGCATAGCAACCAAAAACAAAACATATATAGATATAAAAACACCAGGAGAACTCTGCTCTCTAGATCCTGTAAATGTATCAAGATATTTCCATCATCACTTTATTGCTATGCTACATTTCATTTGTAATAAAGCAGTGCCTCCCCTCAGAGAAGTGCTTCACACACCCACATGCTTTTGTGGTTTAGAGATGCTCCTAAATTTGGTCAGGACAGTGATGTCACTGTTTTGCAGTTAATTCAGAAATATGTCACCTGTGAAATCCCTTCACAAATTACACATAGTGACCTACATGCATAAACCTTACAATTTCAAAGACACAAGTGTGGGAAGTATTGTCCGCGCAAATATAAAAACAAAGGGAAATACTACACCAAATGCTGCTTTCGTTTCCCTAGACCAATTTGAACAACAGGTCAAGTGAACAACTTCATGTCTTCAGTTAGACATAGTGTCAAAGGTAAATCACCTAAGAACACATACTGCATAAAATGAACAGAAGGATCAAAGTACATCGATGATTATAATGCAATCATTGCCCTCCTATGGAATGCAAATATAGATGTGCAATACATTGCAGATGATTCCATTGCAGTTGCACGATATGTCACAGCCTACTTAACTGAAGCAGAAAAAACAGAGCTCAAAGACCTCTGGGGCGACATATCATCTGACAAAACCCTGTCACAGAAATTGTAAAGCTTAGGCCTAAAAATGCTCTCCCATAGAGAATGTGGCTGTTACGAAGCCGCAGACCTTTTAACCGGTACTGCCATGTATGGAAAATTTGAAAACATAGTATGGCTAAGCCTTGATCCTGCTAAATCCAGAAAAAGAGATCTCAAATCATATGAAGACATAGAAACAATAGCCAAAAACGATCCCAGCAGCCAAGACATTTTGAAAAACAACGTACTGGACAAATACAACCCAAACAGGACTGCCACTTTGGAAACCATATGTGTCTATACCACGTAGCCCAAAACTTCACATACAAAAATAATATTAAACCAGATGAGAAGAAAGGTAGATACAGAGTCAAAAATTGTGAAGGCAGCCTAGTGAAACTTATCAAACAAAGCTTAATTAATCATATGAAACTTTCATTAAAAACTCCTCAACATAAAGAACTGTATTACCTGGCCCTACTACAACTTTTTAAACCATGGAGAAAAGAAGAAGATTTATTAGATACCCATGTCTCCTATGAAGATGCTTTCAAAGAAAATGAAAGCACTATAACAGACATACACTTTATGCAGTACAAAACAATGTTAGTCAATGAACAGCAACAAGAAGAACTCCAGGCACAACTAGGCACTCCTGACAACAGTCAACCTTCCCTAACAGGAAGCCAAGAACCACTTGGACAGCCACTCATAGCAAATGAGGCTGAATTAGCCATGACTGAAGTAAAAAATACCATGTACCAATTAAACAATGAACAGCATAGCATTTTCCCATAAATAACAAAATAAATTGAACATTGTATGCAGCACAAAACTAAAACTTGTGGCTGCCAAGACTACAAACCTATACTGCTATATGTGAGTGCTCAAGCTGGTTCAGGGACACATTCTTAATACAAACCATCAGCAAGTTCCTCCAACAATTGGCAAACAACAAACTGTCAGCTGTTGTAACTGCCCCGACAGGTTTCGCTGCCTACAACATAGGCGGTGTCACTTTCCACCGATTAATACTCCTTCCAGTAGAACACCAAAACAAATCAGACTACTACAAACTTTCTCCAGAAGCTGCAATGGAACTACGCAGAGTTTTGAAACAAATGAAAATGCTGCTAATAGATGAGGCGAGCATGGTCTCCAACCTAATGTTGGCTTTGATTCACCTCAGATTACAAGAGGTTCTCAAAACAGACTACGAAGAGCTCTATTGAGGAAAAGACATTATTGTTTTCAGATATCTTCTTCAATTAATACCAGTTAAAGATGAACCTATTTTTAAAACCTTAGGGCACAAACTATGCCATAAAACTCTTGGCAGCATAGGAAATGACAATCTTTGGCAACATTTCCAATACAAAGAATTAACTGAAAACATGTGTCAGTCTGCAGACCTCACCTATGCCAACATTTTGAAAAGTATTTGGTGTGGTGCACTATCTAAGGAAGCACAGAGTATCTTGAATACAGACACATCCATGACCTGTACGGCCATAACTCATGTGCTACTGTTGTCATGGAACAATTAGCACAGAAAAATGTAAACTGTATGTCCTTGATGCCAACTCTTGCAAGCTGTGCACAATTCAATGAAACAATGTTGAAAAAAGAAATGGAACCAATAGTTCAAATTTGCTCCACAGACAAACTGGACGTGCACTGTATGACACTACCCATGTGTGAACAAGCCACAGCATGAATAAATACCTTAAAAAACTATCTCTAACACAGCTGGTTTAGAGAAAATACTAAAATTATCTTTAAACTGTAGAGTAATGCTCTAATGTAACCTTGATGTGGAGCAAGGACTAGTTAATGGAGCACTTGGTACAGTTGTTGGTTTTCAAACATACCCATGTAACAACAACATTCAGTTTGTCAATATTCACTTTGACAAACTGCCAGAGGTTAAAAGGATAGGACGCTGAACAGCCCAATTCCTTCTTTCAAAGACATGTATGTGCGCAGACAGCAACTTTCTCTATCTCTAGGTGCCAGAGGCTGTGGTATGTTTGTGGATTCTGCTGTTACATGTTTCCATACATCGTTGTGTTAGGGAGCAGGGGTTGGGTGGAAATGCCGCTGGCTATGTTAGATTTGTGGATTGTGGTACCTGGCCACATGTTCGCATGAATGGCTCCATTATGTTGTGCTGGGTGTGGGCAAGGCCTAGACTCTTGGGTGCATGGCCAAAGTGGTGATCGTTATCACTCTGGTTGATTTTGGATGTTGAAATTATGGATTCTTTTGCAGAACTTTCTACTGGAGGTGCTTTGGAAGCACAAGTGACATGTACTCGGAGTGTTTAACGGTACATACAGAGTGCTGTACCGAAATTAAAATGTTGGATGCAGAGGTCTTGGATGTGATTGGTGCATGCATGTGTGAATATTTCACAGTACCCAATGAGGGAGTGCTGCAAAAAGAACAGTGGACAGGGAAGAAGGACTGTTCCTGCTTTACTGGGGCACGGCCCTCTCTGTAGCTGGGAAAGCGCATGTACCACATCCTGCCCTTCTGAGCATGGTGGACCTGGAAATGGAACTGTGGGGATTATCCAATCAGCTGTTCAGAGTGGGACGCTACTATTTTTCCCCACTACTCTGTGTACTGAGGTTGGCAGAGATGGAGAGATGCTCAGTGCTGATCGTGGGTGATAACATTGTGCAAGATCTGCACAGATATGTAATTTGAAGAGGCATTGCTGCTAATTTCGGGCTGGAAAGAGTGGAGGCTTTTTGGGGCAGTCTTATATAAGTGTAGTTCCGGTGGTATAGTTCACCTTTGCAGATATGTGGCCTCTGTCGCTACTGTTGATGTTGTCGTGGTGAATTACGGAGGTCTTCATTTGGGTTGCATGTCGTGGATGTTTGCTCCGTCATCCTGAAAAATTTGATGAATGCAGTGATGCAGATTTTTCCCACTGACAAGGTGATTTTCTCATGCATACCACCAAGAGGAGTATGGGACCATGCCGGTGTCATTTGTCCCCAGCCAGATCTTGGAAGGTGTCTTATAAACAGAAGCATGAGTGAATTTATGTGCACTGATGGGGTGTTCTCCACCCACTATGAGATCATGAATTCGGAAAAAATGCACTGTTTCCATGCAAATGGCATTTCTTTGACGGCCATTGGCAATGCTATTTTGTTTTACACTGTGCAAGAAGCGTTGACCAGAATCCGATAAAAATGTAAGGCAGAGAAGAAAACAGCAACTCTGCGGTAGTTTCAGGATTACACATGTCACATCCAGGCCTTCTCAGGATGGCAGCCATGGCAATGGGACTGTGGACGCTAAAGCATTGCTCAATTAGGTTTCGGGTTGTGGTGGGTACTCAAAAAATGTGGCAGAAAGTTTATTTATTCAGAGAAATGCAGAAGCCTATGGTTGAAGTGTGCAAGGTAAGGGGCAGGCATCCTGTTTGCATGCATGCACTGTATATACTTGGTTTAGGTTCCTAAGATACATTCAGTGCTGCTTTTTGTGATATTTTTACAATTTCTGTACGAGATGTGTGAGTGTGAAAAAAAATGTGTAGCATTGTCAGAAGGAAAGAGAGTTCCTGTTTGGATACTACAATGGCTAATATAGGTAAAGAAAAATGTTGAAAGCACATACCATTCAAGTGGCACTGGATGGTAGCTGATGGGAGAAAAAAAAGCATGTTTTTTAAGTACGTTGTGAACGTTCAGTGGCAGATATCGTGCTCAGGGGCACTTATAACAGAGTTGAAAACATACTGTGCAAAACGTATTTACACCTCTACTATGTGGTGATGGGTACCCATGTTGATGATTATGGATGCAGAAAACTTGAATACTTTTACTGAACTTTGAAATGGAGGTGCTTTCATTTCCCACGAAACTTGAAGTCTGAATGTGTAACGGTACATATGAAGTGTTGGGCAGAAGTGACAGTGTTAGAAGCTGACTTCTTGGCTGTGATTGGTGGATGTGTGTGTGACTATTTAACAGTACTCAATGAGGTAGTGCTGGAAAAAAAATAGTGGAAAGGGATGAAGGACTGCTCCTGCTTTACTGGGGCGCCACCCTAGCAGTACTTGGGGAAGTGCACGTGCCACAGTCTGCGCTTCTCAGCATGCTGTCCAATGGGAATGGGACTGTGGAGCTTATCCAATCAGGTACTGATGGTGCCGTTCACAGGAAGGGGCAGTAATGATGTTTTTCATTACTCTGCGTAGTGAGGTGGGCTGATATGGAAAGCATTATGTTGATTTTGGGTGATGCCTTTGTGGTAGATCTGCACAGAGTCACCACTACAGATAAAATCCCCATACCGTGGTTGCAATTTATGCCACCACGCCCACACACAGCACGAAAGTCACAACCGCAGCTTTTGAGAATGGCGGGCATGGAAATGGGACTGTGGAGGCTAAGAGATTGTGCAATAACATTTCTGGGTGTGATGTCTACACAGAGGAATGTTGTACAGAACTGATAGTCTTACATGGAGAGCACTCTAATGTGATTGGTGGATGCGTGTGTGACTATTTAACAGTACCAAATGAGGGCGTGATGGAAAGAAGATAGTGGAAAGGGAAGAAGGACTGTTCTGGCTTTACTGGGGCGTGGCCCTCACAGTACTTGGGGAAGCGCATGTGCCACTACCATTTTCCGCATGCTGCCCATGGGAATGGGACAGTGGGGATTATCGGTACTGAGGGTGTGGTTTACTGGAAGGGGCATTAATACGTTTCACTTTTCTCCATTACTGTGCATAGTGAGCCGGCCTGACATGGTTGCCATTATTTGCAAAGGTAATGAAGCATAGCAGAATTGGCCCAAAATCAATTACAGGTCAAAGCTATGTGACCCGCTACTCTGCTCTGAAAAGCTACAAACAGAATGCAGAGCAGCTCTGGGTGTGGCCTTTTGTAGGGCTGATGTGGAGACCTTGCAACCAAAAAAGAGGCCTACATCGTTTAACCAAATGCATACATGTTCAGTGGCACATTGTGGGGGGTTTGTAAGCGTGTACTTTCCCATTAACAATCCAAAGATTGCAGAACATTGCACTTTTCCACTGTCGGAGGGTCCTGATCGTGTCTGTGAAATAAGGGCACATGCGCAGCGTGGGTGTGGTCGCATGGTAATGTCATGAATGTTCTCGATTGGGATGGCTGTCCGCAGTTCTTTGTGTACATGTGCATAGGTGTCCTATGCACACTGTTGGGATCTCTGGACTACTTAATAGTGTGACACATACATGCAGTTCATACTGTCGTCATACGGATGCCTCCATTGTGATTGCGAATAGGCTGGGCAGGTACGGTGTGCGTAGGTCTCCTCCCTTGTGCTTAATTACGGTCATTCCACCAGTACTGAATCATAACGGAATTTTAAAAACAAAGGAAAAGCCACATATCAACCTTTATTTCCACACATTCATATATACTATTAGGAAAGGGAAGAGGTAGCAGAAATGGATAAATATTGTGGAGAATTGGGGATTTGAAAATTGGTTGTGAGGGGAGGAAGGGATTGAGGTATCATCGTAACGTCTCTCATCACACAGATTTTGAGGGGATGGCAGGCTGTGAAATGGGGAAGGTGTACACGTGCAGATCGGGCAGTGGTATTTTATTTTGTTCATAATATGTCCTTGTACGTAATCTTTTAAGGAGGCAAAATTGTTCACCAATTCCTCCATTTTGACTTCTAGACTGTCCACTTTGTCATTTACAGAGTTCCTTTCCTTTCCTGTGCCCGTATGCTGTTGTTGAAGGGGTGCCGCTTGTGCTGCATTGCTTTCCTTTCTAATATGTTCTCTTAAAGAAAAACAAATCTGTTAGGTGTACATGAAGCAATAGATATTAAATATTTTATGTTTCAGAATGTGGTGCGTACCGATGGGGTTACTATCGTAAGTAATTTCGTCATGAGGGAAATTCTCTTCCAGGCACTCTAAGGTGCTTGCCATTGCTGCGTAAAAAATTAAACGTTATGGTTATCTACCATTGTATACTGCACCACCTGTGCAATATCAGACAAACTTTAGTGTGCTTACTACGTTGTAGTGACGTTCTGGTGTTAGTACTTTCCAGTCCTTATTCTAGCCGTTCGTTCTTTGTTCCTATGTAAAGCAGCAGTGCGGTAAGATTGTTGAAGGCAGACGTCACTTCTCTTGTTGGTGCATTCCGTTATGGTGTACTCCCTATGCCTTTGTTCTGTTTCTTTCCTAAGCACACAGTTTGTAGACCTACTCTATTTTCCCTTGCGATTCACATACATGGTGTTATTTGTATATGTTCCTTGTGTTTGCTGAATGGTACCACTATGTAAGAGAACCTCTGCTTTTCTGAGCAGGTTGGATGCCACCCGATGTCCTCGACCAGACACATACTCTGCTACTGCTGTGCACATTAAGGTGGTGCCAGCGGTTTCAGTATGTTGTATGGGACACCTTTACAAACTAAGGGTTGCCTGGTAAAATCTTATGAAATTCAGTGAAAAAACGTTGTTAAAGGGACATTATGGTTAAGTTGCACTAGTAAAAACCTATGAAATTCACTGGAAAAACATTGTTACAGGGAGGTTATGGTTACAGGCAAAACCGAAAAAAACTCAGAAATTCACCAGTTATGGTAAGCTAAGCAACCATAACTTGCGCCACCACCGTGCACTGCTAAGACTAACACCCAGGACATCAACGATGACATCACAAATGTCATTGATGGCATCATTGATGACATCACATATCTGGCTCACTTGTTTTTGTTCACTGAAATAGCTAGACCAGGTGGTTTTTTTCACTGATATTTAGAAAATTAATATTCAAAAGGTGCTGTATATCTAGACGTTAACCTTGGTATAGGTTCTTAAATCAGTTTCCTTAGGGTTTAGTCTCAGCTCATGGTGAACATACATGGGGCAATAGCAGGCCTCCAACACACAATTCATTTGTATACATGAATATAAACTTGAATGCCATTAACAGGTTCTGATGATGCTGCTTTTTTTGCTTGCTTTAGTTTCCCTGTATGTGCCTCTGATTGATATGCACTGTGGTTCTTCATATGTATTGTTTGTACCAGCACAGGTGTTGTAAGTCTTGAATAGTTAGATAATTATTACATGTTTAACATTACTCAAAACTCTGATAAGATCGCATTCATTATTTTACTATCCAATATTGCAAAATTATAAATATTGTACCTCTATGGTGCGTGCTGCAGTCATTGCCTATGCTTATGTCTGAATAGGTTCCTGTACTAAGAACAAAACTGCAATAGAATGTTGTTTAGAGCAGTACATTCTTTAATAGATTAAGTAGTTCATGATATGTCTCCGGAACACCCCTGACATCTTTTTACCAACAATATAATCACAACCCCTTGTAGGGACTTTTAATGAACATTAATTTCTCATGTGATGTCATCAGTGATGTCATCAATCCTATTTGTGATGTCATATTTGATGTCCAGAGTGTTATTCTTAGCAGTGCTCGGTAGTGGTGCGAGTTATGGTTGCTTAGCTTACCATAACTAGCGAATTTCAGGGGGTTTTCGGTTTTACTTGGAACCATAACGTCCCTTTAACAAAGTTTTTTTACTGAATTTCATAGGTTTTTACTAGTGCAACTTAACCATAACGTCCCTTTAACAAACATTTTGTGTGCAGCATACATGATAGAGGTGCAATGTTCATAATCTTACCATGTTGAATAGTGAAATGATAAATGCTTTCTTATTAGAGTTTTGTGTACTGTGCAACATATAATAAGTAGCTAATAAAACCACTTACTACATAATTTCATTATTACATACAAAACACAAAGACACAACAACACATACAAATATGAGTATATATAGAGAAAGTGAAGTATGCAAAAAAGCAGCAGTAAAAGCAGAAAGTGTTCACAACTGATTATCTTTATGCACAGAAAGGGTTGCTCATCTTCAAACCTACTACTTCCCTATGTTGAAATATCACATTATGTGACTGCACCCTAAAGAAACTAATGCAAATATAAATATGAGCACATCCAGAGAAAGTACAGTAATAAAAAAAACAGCAAACAATAAGAAAGTGTTGATAACCTTACTGATTGTGTATTTTTCCTATGCATATGTTTTATATGCTGTGAGTGGACCCTAAGTGAATTATTGTAAGAACATATTTAAAGTATAAGTCTATAAATATACGACTTTTTAGATTTTTTTGTTCCTAACTATTACTGTCTAAAATATATCACTAAAGGAAAAAACAGCAAGTCAGACATGTGATGTTAACAGTGATGTCATCAATTACATTTGTGATGTCATCTTTGATGTCCTGGGTGTTAGTCTTAGCAGTGCACGGTGGTGATGCGAGTTATGGTTGCTTAGCTTACCATCACTGGCAAATTTCTGAGTTTTTTTGGTTTTACCCGTAACCATAACGTCCTTGTAACAACATTTTTCCATTGAATTTCATAGGTTTTTACTATTGCAACTTAACCATAACGTCCATTTAACAAACAAATGTCACTGAATATATATATATATCACTGAAAAAACTGGATGTTATGGTTAAATTGCACTAATAAAAACCTATGAAGTTCACTGAAAAAAGTTTGTTAGAGGGACGTTATGGTTAAATTGCACTAATAAAAACCTATGAAATTCACTGAAAAAAACTTTCTTAAAGGGATGTTATGGTTACAAGTAAAACCGACATACCCCATAAATTCACCAGTTATGGTAAGCTAAGCAACCATAACTCGCACCACCACCGTGCACTGCTAAAAATAACATCACAAATGTCATTGATGACATCACTGATGACATCACACATGTCATTGATAACATCACTGATGACATCACATATGAAATTAATTCTGATGAAAAGTTGCTAGAAGGGGTATACATACAGTATACAATATACCCAGTCTGAAACGAACATATAGGGAGCGCTCATAGGGGGATGAATGATGTCCAAGAACGGTTTGCTGTTTACCATTCAATTGAGTAGGAGAAATATAGGGGCATTTTTGAGAGCATGCATTTCGATCTCTAGGTTCTTAAATTGTATTTTGTTTGGGAGTTAACTTAAGCTCAGCTTTGAGTAAGGGATGACACTCGCTGGGGTGTCTAGCACCTAACCCACACAATATATTTTTCACATATAAGACCTAGCCCTGATTTTTTGCTCCTTCCAATTGCAGGAAGTCTGTCAAAGCATCTTTATAGGTGGCCAAGCTTGTGTAAGACCATAGCTTCACCTAATACAGGGCTGGCCTAAGGGCAATCAGATCTGCCACAGGCAGTATTTGGAGTTCTAAGTGAATGAACGCAGTTGGTGCAATTTTAAGCAAGTGCAGCAATTTCTTTAAGAAAATATTCTCGACTGGGGATAATAACTTTATATTGGCAAAACCCCAGATCTCTGCACCAAAAAAAGATGCAAGCAGTGCTTGTTTGTCAAATAGTGGCAGGGCTGGTGTAATTGCCCCACTTCCATGGCTCGAGAAAAAAGACTGAATTGCCCTGGTATATTTACTTAGGGTGGATTTGGTCAATTGGTCGACCCCCCCCCAACCTTGTTAAACTTAATCCACAGGTATTCGAAGTACCCAACTTGTTCCAGTGTAAGGCCATCGACTTCTATCTTCACCTGGCATAGCTTGGAAAAAAGGGGGGGATTAAAGACCATGGGGTCATTCCGAGTTTGGAGGCAGCCATGGTGCTACCAGCACCATGGCTGCCTCCAAACTCGGGTCCGGGTAGTCGGAATGGGGACTTACCAGGACATTCTGACCTATGCGGACCCTGTAAGTTCCCATTTCGAATACCATTGCCCATTCCCATTGAGCCCCCAGAGGGCTCAATGGGAATGGGGAAGGAGCTAATAACGGGCCCGCAAATAGCGGGCCCGTTATTAGCTCCATGATCCCTTAACAGGTCCCACTAAGGGCAGCTGATAAAACCAGCCGGTCCTGGTGGGACTCGCTAAGGGACCTCGGAATGCGGCGGTAGGAGGTTAATGGCACAGGCATCCTTACCGGTGCCGTTAACCCCTATCGCTGTACTCAGAATGGGGGCCCCCCATTCTAGTTTTAGAGCTATTGAGCTCGAGGCCAAGATCCTTACATTTTGTCAAAACGGTGTTAAGGGCCAATTTCAGCCCAGCTGGGCTAGTAGCAAGAATGGCTGCATCATCCACAAAAAATAAGGTGGGTCATTCTTTTGACCCAATTCTAGGGGCATCCAAGGCACCTGCCTCCAGTGCATCCACAATTTCCTGGATGTATATAATAAGAAAATCAGTGGGGCCAGGACGCATCCCTGACCCCTTTCTACACATCAAACTGATTGGTCAAGTCCCCTCCGAAACCGTATCGCAAACTAGCCTGATTATAGACATGTAATAATTCAATAGCATCAAGCAGTTCTTTTGGAATTATGGACATGTAATAATTCAATAGCATCAAGCAGTTCTTTTGGAATGTTATGTTTTTTCAAGGTTTGCCACAATAGGGCTCTTGGCACGGGATCGAACACCGTTTTAAGGTCCAAGAAGATAACATATAGCTTCATGTTTTGCAATTTTGTATATTTCTGAATTAACAGAAACAGTAGAAAACAATGATCCACTGTGGCCCGGCCAGTTCGAAACCCAGCTTGGGCAGTGCCCTGTGTCATCTATCCATTTTTTAAGTTTTCCCAGTAACACTTAGCCAAATGTTTTTCTGATGCAGTCAAGTAGTGAGATCGGCCGATCATTTTCAGGCTGGTGTTAGGCCATGTTTTGTGTATCAGTACTATTGTCGCTGCCCGCCAAGATTGCGGTACTTCTTTACCACCAATGGCAGTGTTGAATAGTTTGCATACAATTGGCACCCAGATGGCCATTTCATCACGGTAGAAATCTAGCGGAATAAGATCAAGCCCTGCTGCTTTCCCTCTTTTTTGCGAACCCAAGGCCTCTTCCACCTTCCTGTTTTTTACAATAAAAACTGCCTCTAGCGAATTTGTAGCTGGCTCCTCCATGCAATGCTGTGCAGCCTGCCTTCCCAGACTTGAGTAGAAGTTAGAAAAGTGCCTTCTCCAGGCTGTGCCCAAAATAAAACATTGCAGGGACTGTTCACCACCCAACTTGCAGGGAGAGACCAGCTTCCAAAACCACATCATATCCCCTTGTTTCATCGCCTCCTGAAGGGTGGTTCAAGTAGCTTTTGCATGTGCATTTTTGATGAATGCAAGAGGGCTTTGTGGTTTGCCCTCAAATGTTGCAGGGCCCCTTTATCCACAAGATTCGAGGATCTGGCATACAGCGCCAGATCTGTTTTCGATCTGTAGCATTCAGCATTGTACCAGTTTTTTTCCCGCAGCCCTACGTTTGGTCTTTGTTTTTACTGTGGACACAAAGGGCACCGAGTTTTTTCCCAAGGTCTCAAACTCTGTGATTATCATTAATGCTGGGGCACTGGGACTGCAAATTTCACCCAAGTTAACCGCTATCGCTGCGTAAGCCTCAAGCTTCAGGGCTCTCTCGCTCCAGCCAGGCCACTTTATTGATTTTCTGGCTTTCCCCTCAACAACTAGGTGTTGACTTAGTCCTGCCCCACAAGGTCCACCAGTCCCAAAACAACAGGAAAGGGGCAGGGGTTTGTGGTCACCCTCCATCCTGTCAATGATAGAAAGGTTCTTGGTTACAGGCCAGTGACTGTCCGAGATAAATATTTAGTCAATGTGTAAGGATCCCTTTGGACCACTAAATGTCCCAGCTGCTGGTTGGTCACCTGGGAACCTGCCGTTGCATGCTCTAAGGTTCAGACTAGCAATTATGGATGCTGACTGAACCGAGGTTTATGAACTCTTTTACGGGGTCAGATGATAATGATGGGTCTTCCCAAAGATGTTTTGTTCTCGCCAGGGGTTGCACCTGGAGGTTCAAATCCCCTGCTACGAGTATAAACAGGCTTTTTAGAATTCAGAGGAGTGTCAAGGGTGCACAGATCTTGTACCTTCAACAGGGTCTCCAAGCCAGACTTCACATTTGGCCCATTATATGAGTAAAAGAGCAAGACTCGCTCTTCCCCTCCACAGTCACAGCGAACAGTTGTAGATCAAGAGAGCCAGAGCCAGTTTTGACAGATACCACTTTCCAGGCAAGCCTTACATCATGCCACATCTGAAGCCTAGCCATTGGTCTACCTCGGAACCATTTAGTTGTCAGGATTGTGGTGTGTATCATTAGGTTCCTATAACACCTGTGTACAGGCACGTTATAAATGACTTATTATATCAGATTAACAACACTCATATATAATTATTTGTTTAGATGAGTACATTTTTTACTACATTAAGTAGTTCATGAGAGCCACCAATCATCCCTGATATGTTGCTACCAACATTGTACACACAACCCCTTCTAGCGAATTTTCATCAGATTTAATTTCATATGTGATGTCATCAGTAATGTCATCAATGGCATTTGTGATGTCATCATTGATGTCCTGGGTGTTCGTTTTAACAGTGCACGGTGGTGGCACAAGTTATGGTTGCTTATCTTACCATAACTGGCAAATGTATGGGGTTTTTCAGTTTAACTTGTAACCATAATGTCCCTTTATCAATGTTTTTTCAGTGAATTTGATAGGTTTTTATATGTGCAATTTAACCATAACGGTGCTTTAACAACGTTCTTTCAGGGAATTTCATAGGTTTTTACCAGTGCACCCTTAATTTGATACAAGTATCTCATATTTTACTCATCCCACATATAGCAGCTGTAGAGTCCACAGACAGTATGAATGTCCGCGGACATCAGGCAGCATTTACAAAGCCCAGAAGGACAGGGGAGAACAAAAAATGTTGTACCCTTCATCCAACAAACATATTTACATAAAACAACATTACGTATATTTACTACATCCAAATATAGCTTTTTCTACAAAATCATCATTTGAAAATGCACAAAATATGTTTTTATTTAGCACACAACATGATGGAATGCACCAGCACAAACCAGAAATGTACACCTCACATTATAACCTCAGTACAACTCTGCATACAGACTCACATACACCAGGCGCTTATTCGAAAACAAGCTCTTAAGAAATAGTAAGTACACTGTATTTATTTCTCTATTATTACCATTCATCATATAAACATTTTTTATATAAACATTTCCTATATGGAAAAAGCCCTATTTTTTTATTTTGACAGAAATGGCAAACACACTTGAATGGTTGGAAGGGAACTTCCAAAAAGAAGACATGGGTGATGATAACATATCTAATGGTATACAATACACATTTTAATATAAACAAATAATGTAATTTGTACAGACCTCACTGAAATAATAATTTCTTTTTTTCTTACAGGACATAGTTTTCATGAAGAAACAACACCCCAATGTATTTATACAGAATCCCAAGAATCACAAAGAGAAGCCCTATCCCCAACTGTACATAATTAAATCATAAACTTGTCTGCAAAATTGGATCAACTAAGTAATGACTTTAAGGAACGTTTAAATTATGTCAAACATCATGTGATTTAAAATGTTCATTATCACTGTCCTTCTTGCACCTGCTCCACTTGTCTCTAGCAATCACCCCATCAAATTCCCAACATTTAAATGAAAGATGCTTTGAAGAAAACTCACTCCCTTCCTCCCCTGATCATTATTATACAGAAATTCCTAATTCTCCCATTTATGTTTCCAATTCTGATACTCCATCTCTTTCTTAAATAAAGTTATGTTTTATACTACAAATATCTTATGTATTACATATTTTTCTTTAAAAGCCCAATTCAGAGTCCATGGACACTGCAACTGTCCGGGGTGTCTGCACTCAAAAAAGGAAGGTGCACCCAGATACGTGCAGTGTCAGGACATGTCAGTTTGCGCATGCCACACTTTTAATTAGTCTGCGGACAGCACGCCTTTTCTACGGACACTTAAGCACATGCGCCCTGTGTCTCCCACCCCAATGGTGTCCGTGGACGGCCGCCATGGGCATCATCATGTGACCGCCTGACCGCGAACAGTGTCTGTGCTCCGCGGACAGTTTAAAACTGGATTTTCCACCAATCTAGTGTGTTTCAAGTTAAAGATTTACCCTTCCAGAGCTCCTAGATCCATTCTTGGTTGATCTGGCAAGTATTCACAATTTTCAAGGCCTCTTTGTGACTCGGTAGTCCGCAAACAGCACGACTGTCCACAGACGGTTCCTCTGAAGGGACCCACCCATTACCTTTCCTCATTCTCAATCTGGCTAACCAGGAGAGAGCACCAGGACACCCCTGCTTTGGAGATTACCTGCAATACTGCATCAATGGTATATGCTATGGCCATTCCTCCTCCCCAGCCACCACCATCACAATCTGGAAGGCCTGGACAGGGGAACAGGCGCGTAGCTACAAATGAGGATCAAGAGGCAGACGAAGATGAGGTAGAGGAAGTGCCTGTTTCTAGTACCCAAAGTGAGTCATGGGTGTGGCAGTTTTTCACCACCATTGGGGATGTACCAAAGGCTAAGGTAGCTAAGGTTATGTTATGTTATGTTATGTTATGTTATTCGAATGAATTAAGCGCACATACGCCCAAAAGCATCATGGCGCTGGCTGCATGAAAGAAATTCCAGTAAAATATCAGGACAGTTTAGAACACTAAGGTTTTCAGTAGCTGGTGGACGGTGAGGTGATCAGCAGTCCCCCGAAGAGCAAAGGTGAGGACATTCGAGGCTTTTGCACCCGTCATTGAGAAAGCTCACCCAGCGTTTTGTTACAGTGTAATCCGAGGGACAACAACCAGAAGAGCAGACTGAGAGCAGAGGGGGTGAGTAGGCACATAGTGCAGAAATTTCGCCTGCAGATATTCTGCCCCTGGGCCCTAAAAGGCACGATGGACAATACATAAGGACTTAAACACAATCCGTTTTTTGACGGGGAGCCAATGAAGCTCCCTTAATAGTATAGACATATGGGCTCCAAACGGGGGGGGCGAAGAATAGCTCTTGCGGCCGCGTTCTGAAGAAGCTGGAGCCTGTTGATCAGATAGCGGGGCTGCACCAGATACAATGAATTGCAATAATCTAGCACACTCTGGATCAGTGCTGCCACAACCAGGGCCTGACACTTAAAAAGGGAATAAAGGGAAGGACCTTTCGAAGAATGCAGAGCTTAATATGGACGATTTTGCAGACCGCTGCAACCTGCTTGTCCATGGAAAGGGCGGCGGAGATCTTAACGCCTAGATTCCTAACAGACGAGATAGGTGTAGGGAGAAAACCAAGAGATACAGGCCAGAAATCAGCAGTCCAAAACAGACAGGGGGAGTTAGTCGCCCTCAATCTTGCTGTCGTTTAACTTCAGCCAATTTGTCGACATCCAGGCCCCCAGATCCTCAACCGGATAGCCGTATCTGATTGAGTGAGGTCAAGGCGGACCAGGATTTGAGTATCATCAGTGTAAGAATAGTAACGAAACCCATGAGACTGAATGAGAGACAAAATAGGTCTAATGTATACGTTAAACAGGATAGGGGACAGCGCCGACCCCTGTGGGACATCACAGGAAAGTGAAACAGGGTTAGAACGAAATGGAGGGAGCGGAACTGACTGGGAATGAACAGCCAGAAAGGCCCTGAACCAGGGTGGGATGATTGAGCGTGTCGAAGGCAGCCCAAAGTTCTAACAACAATACTGCTCTGACACCACCCTGATCCACCAACTGCACAAGATCGTCCATCACTGAGTTCAAGACTGACTCCGTGCCTCTCCCAGGCCGAAACCCAGATAGAAATAGGTCGAAGTAATGAGACGATTCCAGAAAAGTGGACTGAAGAGGGGATACCAATGCTTCAGGACCTTCATCAAAAAGGGCAAGAGCAAAATTGGACAATAATTCACCAGCACTTCTGGGTCCATGGAGGGCTTTTTCAGTAGTGGGATCACAAGAGCATGTTTAAATGAGGGCAGTATCACCCCACTCATAAATGAAGCAGTTACTGCTGCAGTGATATGAGCAATCAAGTCCTTGGAGGCTTCCTTCAGGAGAGCTAAGGGAATGGCGTCCGTAGGGGAGGCTGACTTAAAGTGCTGAATAGCCTCCAGCAGATCAGAGTCAGAGAAAATAGGAAATGTGGACCATGACCCATTAGCAGGAGGGGGCCCCAAGGGGGCCGTGGCAGCCACTGACTGCGACACCCCACCATTTATGTTGTTACAAATAGTTTACATTTTTGTCCGAAAAAACAAGGAGAGAGAGTCACACAATTCCTGTGAGGGTTACACCTGGGCATGCCCTTTCTCAGCATTACATAGGGCTTGGACAAGATCAAAGAGGGCCTTCAGTTTGTTAAGGGCCTGCTCTACTTTATGACTAAAGAACACTATTTTGGCTTTAACAACTGCTTTATGAAGTGAGAGAGTGGTGAAAAACAGCCTTGGCTTCAGATGAGTGGTTAGCCCGCCACTTTCTCTCAGCCTGCCTGCAGCGCAACTTAGCTGCTTTAAGTTTCTTGGAAAACCAGGGTGCAAGTCATAGCCTGGCCACAGTGTGCCTGCAAAGAAGTGGTTAAAACATGATTCGACACCCCCAGCCAGCTTCGCTTAAGAATGGCAGATTTCAACAAAGACAGAGGTGGGACCTTTTGAAGGATGGAAAAGGGCACTAAAAAGTGGTCGGACCACATCACAGGACTGGGGGCGGCTATGGTGATAGACTCCAATGGAGCAAATACTAGGTCCAAAATGTTGCCTTGCTGATGAGTGGGTTCAGCTACCCACTGAGGAAGATCTAGATCCAACATCAAGGCCATCAAATTTGCTACCTGCCCAGCAGTGGCAGGGTTTACCGGGAGATTAAAATAACCCACAATAAGCAGATCAGGATATCTGATTTGAAGTTCCAATGCCACTGCTGAGAATTCTGCGTAGAACACATTATCCATCCCAGGAGGGGCGGTAGACCACGAAAACTGTCAATGTGAGAGTAGGGGAGATAGAAATGCGGTCCAGTAGGCATTCCATTTTGAAAGAGTGCTTGGGCACCGTACAGTTAATCCGATACTTGGTTTTATAGATGATGGCCACCCCACTACCCGGATGGGTAGCAATACCCATTGGCCGGTTGGTGTCTAGGGGAGCCAGAGAAAGCAGAGCGCTGTGCTCCAATAACATTCTTTCCGTGCAGGTATTGGTTGTAGACTGCCAGCCCTGCACAGTCCGTGCACGGATGGGCACAGACGGGCAAGGTGAGATGTACTGAGTGCAAGGTTGTACTCAGTCAAGGAAAACCTGGGCTTTACTCCTACAGGACCACCTCCATGCAGCACCACACCAGATCTATCTTCCTCTATCCCATCTTCCTCAAATGCTCCTGCTACCACACAGGTTATCCCTTTGGGCAGAGGATTCCACCAGCTGCCTCGCAGGCCATACAAAACACTGTTGACCCTTACCTTTCGAGAGTCACAGTTTTATGTTTGTACTGCGATGCACCAATCTGTAGGAGAGCAATTTCGTAGTGATTTCGAGACTGTGTTCAAGGAGCATGAGAAACACTGCCCACCACCTTCAATTTAAGGCCCGCCCAACATCTTCCCCTGTCCACCTGCCCCTCCATCTCTGTGGATGGTGCCCTTCCTTCCCTTCCCTCCCCACCTTACCATGCCTCTCCTGAAAAAATATATTTTAAAAAGCCCAAAATAATACAAAATCAAAAAACACAAACTATGGTTTCTTTAGGACCCACCTTTCACAGTTAAAAGATAGAACTTGAAAAAAAAATCACAGGCCCCTTTGCAGAATGCCTAGTCCATAGACAGCAAGGTAGTCAGTGGATATCTGGAAAATTCAAGGCGTGGGGTGGGGGGATGAAAATTATTTAAATTGTTTTTGTGCAAAAATTGTGCCTCTTAAAAGAACCTTTTTTGCCTTTTTCACTTTTAAACATTTATTTTACTTTTTTTTTTTATTTAATGCAACTTGTAACAAATAATTGAATCCTTATTTTATGTATTTACAGAAACTGCTTCAATGCATTTTGATAGTTTTCCAGAAAAATATGATTGCCCACATCAGCACTCCATCTCTTTGAAAAATGTTGACAATATCAAATGCAATGTTTTCATTATGAAACAATGTCATGCCAACATCTTGCAAAAAGCACATACAGCTTTATTCACATTGTGCCTTGCTTTTTCCATTTGTGGACAAAATAAATTTGAACATATGAGAAAAAATAATTTTTGAATGTGGAACCAGTTCCAACAACTTTCAAAATGTATCCCTCATCGCAAACTCTAATGAATTTCCAGTAACGTAGTCCAAACTATTCCCTCCACAGTAAACAACAATTATATCCCGATGTTTCTCGCACTCCATACCATGACACTTGATATTCATGTATTCCAAGATTTTCAGACAATCCAAAGTGCTCAGAATAGACCTTCAGCCAATGGATGCAAGAGACCCCCAAAATCCATACACTTTGCCTCCTCAAAGACATAGCCATCTTCAGTGCTCTCACCAAACAAAACTCCTGCTACGCTCTTTTCCTGTACACCACACCTTGGAAACCTGACTGACTGATCCACCGATGTCCGTAGATATCCACTACTGTCTGCAATCCCTGCAGTCCCCTTTCCATGGCAGGCATCCTTAAAGGACACAGATGGCACGTGTCGCCTCCATGGACTCTCGCGGTGTCTGTGGACATGGCAGCCAATTAAAGGGGTGGGGAGTTTAAACACAATATTGGTTATGTATTCTTTGTTGGTGATCCTGAAAAGAACCTTTGTTTTTGGGGAGGGGTTGTGTTTTTTGAGGGTTTTTTGGGGTTTGTAAACAAACATCTTTTTTTCCTTTTTTGCTTTTATGCACAGTAGTACTGTAAACTCTACATCTTCCCTTCCAATTTTCTTACAGGAACTGTTTCAATGCATTACAATGTAAAGAAAAGTTACATTTCCGACATCTGTGAAATGAACTCAACTTCACAAAAAAGATTCACACCATCAGACCGTATGTTGCCATTCTCAAAAGATTACATTCCTGCAGCATATAAAAAAGCAGATATGGCTTTATTCACAACCCACCTTGATTCTTCCACGTGTGGACTGAAAAAGTTTGCACACCTCCATGTTTGCCTCTGATTCATGTCAGAAAAAATATTTTTGCAGCAGGAAACAGTTCCATTAGGTGTTTCAAAAAATCCTTCAGATCAAACTGCAAATACATTACAATCACATACCCCAAACTGTTCCCTCCACAATTATAAGGCCTGTACATTTAAACTGAGCCATACTCTGACAGAATGAGAACACGCTTACTCACAACCTGCATGCTATAAAATTTCCACTTCTTCCAATCCAATATTTCCAGAGATGCCATGATTTTTAGCATACACCTCCAATAACTGAATCGAAGAATCCCGCAAAATCCACACACTCTGCTTCCTCAAAGCCATATTCATAGCCATCCTCACTGCACACAACAAACAAAACTCTTCCTACCCTCTCTTCCTGTACCCCACACCCAGGAAACCTGATTGGCTAATCCCCACAATCCCCTTTCCAAACCAAGCATTCTTAAAAGACCCAGATGATGCACATGCTGTCCGTGGTGTACAGCGATGTCCCTGGACCCCGTACTACAGGGCAGCACTTCTACTCTTTCCATGTTCATGTTTGTAACACTGCCTCATTGGCTGCTTTCAAACAGTCACACATCCATCCACCAATCACATCCAAACACTCTACACCTAATCCTGTCATCTCAGTTCAACACTTCAGGGGCCAGATTACAGAAACTTTGCACCAGTGCAAGAGCAAAGTCTGCACGTTATTAGCACTAGGGCAAAGTTTGCCCTATTTAGTAGTTGTGGTTAAGTTTCTAAACCCATAGGAAGAGCACTTTTTGAGCGGCTTATAACTTTGCTCCGCCTAGATGAACCCTGACCAAACTGTGAAAAAAAAGTATATGGCCCACTAAATTATTTAGCCAAATTTTGTGAGGTTTAGTCCAGGGGGGCAAAGTTATAGGGGGGTCCCAAAATGTATTTTTTCCCCATAGACTGAATGGATAAATAATTTCTGTCGCGCCTACAGCCCAAACCACTGGATGGATTTTCACCAAATTTACAGAAGGAGCAGCGGCTTGGTCCCGAAAATCCGTCGAGTAGTTTTTTAAAAAACGACCAAAATGTAGGTCTCAAAAAATTTGTGATATCTATGTCGGCTCCACGGAGACACTTCCCTGTTCGCACTGCGGACAGGACACCGACTGGCTAATCGGCTTGCGTCATGTCCGCGGGCATGTTACATGTTCGCTGATTGGTTAGAGTGAAGCATGAGGTGCGTAAGATTTTTGAAAATGCCTGCCATCTTGGATTTGCGGACAGCGGTCGCTGTCCGGGAACATCCCGGTAACAACATATAAAAAAACACAACATCGCACTTGTCAAACTTATCAAATAATCTCTGGGGAGGTGAGGGGTGATGAGGATGGGATGGAATATGGCTGCAAGAAGCAAAAGAACTGGTGGTTTTTGCTGCGAAAGTCTACGAACAGTTCTGAAGTTCGCGGTCACCTCTGCATTTCAGGGTTGGTGAAAAGCAGTTCTTGGATGGCTTATAACTTTGGCGCCAACTAATGAAACTGCATGAAAGCGTGCAATTATATTCCTGACCTGATCCCGAATGTGTTTGCAAAGTTTGGTGGGATTCTGTCAAGAGAGGGCAAAATTAGAGGGGGTTTTCAAAATAATGTAAAGGCTTATAAATGAGGTGCCATTTGACAATCTGCACTTAATTTGGCAAACTGATAAGACATATAGATATAAATATTTTCATGAAGTTGGGTGGGATTTTGTCAAGAGGGGGAAAAATTAGAGGGGGGGTCCAAAATAATGTAAAGGCTTATAATGAGGTGCCATTTGACAAATCTACACTTAATTTGGCAAACTGATAATAGATCTAGATATAAATGTTTTTGCAAAGTTTGGTGGGATTTTGTCAAGAGGGGGCAGAATTAGAGGGGGGTCCCAAAATATTGTAAAGGCTTATAAATGTGGTGCCATTTGACAAATCTACACAGAAGTTTGCAAAAAGATTATAGATCTAGATATAATTGTTTTCGTAAAGTCTGAATGGATTTTGTCAAGTGGGGGCTAGGTTATATGACGATTTTATGTGCATGCATTAGACATTTTTTAAAACTTAAAACATGGGTGGTTTTCCAGCAAACTTGCGTAAGGAGCATTGAGAAGGACCTCAAAGCATGGTTTTGCAAATGTGCCCATGTTTTATTTTTTGACGAGTGTCATAATGTAGGTACAAAAAATAGTGATATACCTTTGGTGACTGAGGTGTAGCCTGTGGCCATGGCAGTGGCCAGATTGTGTGGGTCATGGAATAAGGTCTTGATCTTGACAATCTGGCTACTGGTCATGACCATGATGGACAAAACATGGGGTTAAAGTGGCCATGTCCACCTGGGACTGGCTTTATGGTAAAGTTATTCGAAATTGGGATATATATGAAAAGGAAGAAAAATGTGCTTGCGGTAATATGGTCATAGAGTTCTCTTGTTGCCTTCTGCAGGCTGCCATGGAAAGCAAAGAGGGGCCCTGTATGGAACACCACTTTCCCTTTCCATGGTGGCCATCTTGGAAAAAGAGCCAGGGACACCGAAAATGTTCCAGACAAACAAAGCCTTTATTATTAGTTAGTCACAAGGCAAGGAAAAGCAAAAGGACAATGTGTTTCACGGTGCTCACACCACCTGATCACGTTAGGAAAATAGACATTGAAAAGTTGACTTAAAATAGAACAGCAGTCTCTATGGTTCTACCTCCTGATATAGTGTCACATTGTGAAACATAGTACTATTCTTAGCAGGAAGGGCAGACATCTTTCAATATACAAAGGCAAGCACGGTGTCAATAGTCTGTTAAAATATAAGCTTCACACAGCAAAACATTTGAAACAATTTTCTCATACAGAATGGTAAGGGACTGATTCATGGTATTTGTGCACCAAAAAACAGTGATTTGTGCGCCATTTTGCCCGCAAATCCCTGTTTAACAAATGGGGATTTGCGGGCAGAATGGCACACAAATGTCATGATGCCTACCCCCGGGGACCCAGACCACGTCGAGCAACCCCGGAAGCCCGCATCAAGTTATCCTAAGCAAGCCCAACAACCCCTGCTAGGGGCTATTTGGGTCCAGTCCTGGCGCCTATGGCGCCAGGCTCATATGGAGAGTCAGACCTGGCACCATAGGCGCCAGGCTCATAGATTAAAACGTACCTGATGCAGACCATGCTGCAAACTTACCTGATGCAGACCATGCTGCAAGAGCTCCAAGCCAAAAGAGGCTTGGAAGGGACTACTTTACTTAGGGACTATTTTTTACTCGGGCGGGGCTGGAGAGGAATACTTACCTGGGACTACTTTGGAGGCTATTTAAACCACACCCGAAGAGCAGCACATGCTTCGTGTTATTCTGCATCCAGCAGCGTAACGCTCACCGTGCCTGCAAGTCTGCATCCAGCGTTCTGCCACGCCCGTCTCGAGTTTGGAGCTCCTAGAAAAAGGGAGAAAGAAGGAGAAAAGGTTAGAACAAGAGCAATACCTTTAATCCTTACCTGAATTTCCGATCCATCACGCCTTCGAGCTGGAAGAAAGAAGTTATTTTATGCGCGTCGCCTCGCCTGCTGCAGCGCCGCGCTTAACTCACCGGCCTTTGCAGCATCTTCACATTCCACCGTATCCTCCTGCATGTTTCCGCCGCACTCCGGCACCTAAGGAGAAGACAAGAACAGCAAGGTGAGCCAAGGGAATACACAGAGGAATATTAGTTACCCCCCATAAACTTACCTGATTTTACCACCGGGGGTGCTATTCCTCTTCACGGGCCGGCGCAGCTTCCACTGCATCTTCGCCGAACCCCGTCCCCTAAGGGGAAACAAAAGGACAGCAAGGTGAAACAAAGGGACTAACAAGGGGAACCCTCCTCACCACAATAGACTTACCTGATTTTACCGCCGGAGGTATTATTCCCCGAGACTTCATACTTTCTCTCAGCACCTAAATAAGGGAGAAAGCAACAGGTTACATATTGACATTATTTGATCGAACTGTGTTGGAAAATACAAATCCTTACCAGAATACTACCGGTTGCCACGAGGAACTCTTCATTACGGTCAAGCTGCAACCTGCAAGGAATCGGACAAGAGTGAAAGTCAGGCATTTGAACTCTTACGAACTTTATACTTACGGCGTCTTGCCGGGAATCTCGGAGACAATATTGTTCTGGAACTCACCAATTCCTTCGAGCCAGTGAAGCAACTGGTTATCAACGCGCCCCTGCGCTCAATGCAGGATGGAGAGCTCATCTTTTCAAACCATCAGAAGAATATTCCTACGGGGCAAGCAAACAAAGCTAGGTGGGCCAGTCCAGTCCGTCATCTCAGCCCTACGCGTCACATTGGTGGAGACCGCAGCTGTCCAGTTCCACTCGACGCCTCTGTGGGAGCCAGGTGAGGGTAACAACAAATCCCCATTTTTTTGGCACACAAATTCCATGAACCAGCCCGTAATGTTTGGTTCACGTATAAAAGTGCATTTGATACAAAATTTGCCACAATAGATAACCTCTGTATTGGCAGTGTCTATAAGCAATCGAAATGAAACACAGTCATAGGTGTATTCACACACAGACGTGGTGGCATATCGCAACATAATTATAGTCGTGCTAATCTTTGATGAAAGAAAAACTCTCAATAATGCTTTCCCAAAAATACGAATATGATTGCCACTTGCTTAATAGCTGCCTGTGTTGAAATTAGGCACTGCCCTAGTTACTGCACTAACCCATTATGAAACTCGAGCATCCAAATTAAATAGCCTATTGTAATGTGCAAAATGCAAAGTTACAAAGCTTGAATGCACAGAAGTAAACAAGGACCTCATTATGCATCAATAAATAAAGTGTGTAGTGCATGTGAATGTCTTCACTGTTAACAAGTCATTTTGTGCAAATAAGCAAAGCAGCAAATAGATAGAATATATTAATTCCAACATAATGATTCGGAATAGATAAAGTGCTAAGTGCCTGTAAACTTCCTTACGGTAAACATTTCGACTTGCGCAAATTAGCAAAGCAGCAATTAACTACAATATATAGATGCAGACACAAGCAACTGTTAATCAGCGATAAAGTGCCAAGTAAAGGGGCCTTCTATTAAAAACCACCAATATACTAAAATATCTCATGCATATAAAATCCCATATATAAAGTGCTACGTTTTTATATTTATACACATATATTCAGTAAAACACTTTGTTAAAGGGACGTTATGGTTAAGTTGCTTTACTAAAAACCAATGAAATTCAGTAATAAAACGTTGTTAAAGGGACGTTATGGATAAGTTGCGCTACTAAAAACCTATAAAATTCAGTAAAAAAACATTGTTAAAGGGACGTTATGGTTCCAAGTAAAACCGGAAAACCCCTGAAATTCGCCAGTTATGGTAAGCTAAGCAACCATAACTTGCGCCACCACCGTGCACTGCTAACACCCAGGACATCAAAGATGACATCAAAAATGTCATTGATGACATCACTGAAAACATCACATGTGCATTTACTTTTCATAAAAACTCTGTACAAGGGATTCTTATTATAATGTTGACAGAAAAAGTGTCAAGGATAATTGGAAGAGATATCCTGAGCTATGTAGTGCATTAGGCAATGCATTGATATACATAGCATTATATTATGAAGTTCTTTACAGTATAATAAACTACTCAAGTATAAATATAAGCATTGTGTGCAGCATACATGATAGAGGTGCAATGTTCATAATCTTACCATGTTGAATAGTGAAATGATAAATGCTTTCTTATTAGAGTTGTGTGTACTGTGCAACATATAATAAGTAGCTAATAAAACCACTTACTACATAATTTCATTATTACATACAAAACGCAAAGACACAACAACAATACAAATATGAGTATATATAGAGAAAGTGAAGTATGCAAAAAAGCAGCAGTAGAAGCAGAAAGTGTTCACAACCTAACTGATTATCTTTATGCACAGAAAGGGTTGCTCAGCTTCAAACCTACTACTTCACTATGTAAAAATATTACATTATGTGACTGCACCCTAAAGAAACTAATGCAAATACAATTATGAGACCCTTCCAGAGAATGTACAGTAACAAAAAAACAGCAAAACAATAAGAAAGTGTTGATAAACTTACTGATTGTGAATTTTTCATATGTATATGTTTTATATGCTGTGAGTGGACCCTAAGTGAATTATTGTAAGAACATATTTAAAGTATAAGTCTATAAATATACTACTTTTTGATTTTTTTGTTCCTAACTATTACTGTCTAAGATATATCACTAAAGGAAAAAACAGCGAGTCAGACATGTGATTTTATCAGTGATGTCATCAATGACATTTGTGATATCATCTTTGATGTCCTGGTTGTTAGTCTTAGAAGTGCACGGTGGTGGCGCGAGTTATGGTTGCTTAGCTTACCATAACTGGCAAATTTCAGTGTGTTTTTTGGTTTTACTTGGAACCATAACGTCCTTTTAACAAAGTTTTTTTACTGAATTTCATAGGTTTTAAGTAGCGCAACTTAACCATAACTTCCCTTTAACAAAGTTTTTTTACTGATTTTCATAGGTTTTTAGTAAAGCAACTTAACCATAACGTCCCTTTAACAAAGTTTTTTACTGAATTTCATAGGTTTTTAGTAGCGCAACTTCACCATAACTTCCCTATAGCAAAGTTTTTTTTTACTGAATATACATTTTCATAGTGTGAATTTGATAGATGGTTACTAGGATTCCCTTACTTTATATACATGTAACAAAGAACATATTGAACCCCCTGCTAATGATGTTGATGTCCGCGGACTGTGCGTATTTCCGCGAACAGCCGCGGACAACAGCAACACTACCCAAACACTCAGGGGGTATCTTACATTTTTCTAGCATGCAATATAAACACTACACAAGTTCAAAAAGCAGCACTTAACACATTATATGTGATAATAAATAAGAAGTGGAACCTATATATCTAACACAACAACCATCCGTTTAAATACCACATGTACTAAAATGGAATATACCAAAACAAAAAAGATATGCTTCCAACATAATTACCTCACAGAAACTGCACAGCTAGGAGCAACAGCAGACCTGCACAACAGTAAGAATACAACTTACCAGAAACTAGTAAGTAAACTTTTTATTTCTTATATATTTCTAAACTTTTTGTATTAGGTACACTAAAATAAATATATTTTTGTTTATTACACAGAAATGTCCAGTACTTTGGAATGGCTTGAGGAAAATTTCCCATGTGAGAAAATGTCTGAAGACAGTAATACTAATGGTAGACACTTCTCTTTATAAGCAAATTAATAATCATTACTTTATGTGCACTTTAACATATATAATTTTTTTTAACAGACCATACAAACATTGAAAATAATACACCAAAAGACACATTGGAAAATACTCTGCAGCGCATGGAACAAAAAATGGACATGCTCATGGAAAATGTCAATCTTTTGAAACATTTTGTGGAGGACCACATAAAAGAAAAAATTAAATACCATTGTCCCACATGTACCTCTTCCCCTCTCCATGTCCCAGTCAACTATCCCCAAACCCTCAACACCAAGAAAAACGTCATGATGAGACATCCATCCCTTCATCCTCTCCAATCCATCCTTTCTAAACCCCTAATTCCCCTATTTTTGTATCAGTTTCTGCTTCCCCCTCTCTTTCATAAATTGTGTATCTGTATATATTAAAAATAAATATGATGTGTATTTTAATTTAAATCCTTTGTGTCTTATTTTTTTTTTAAAGTCGGCTGGGGTGTCCCGGGCAGTGCGCCTGCCCGGAATGTTCGTAAACAGCCACAATGGGGGTGTCCTAAGGACACTATACCTGTCCGTACCTTTCACAAGCAAGATGGAACTGTTCTTAGAACACACTTGGTGACCGGGATGTCCGTAAGTGAACAAAATGGAGATGTCCTATGGACACCATACCTGTCCGTACTATCCGCAGGCAAGTTGAAACTGTCCTAAGAACACGCGCCGTACCGTTCACAAGCAAGATGGAACTGTTATAGAACACAGTTGGTGTCCGGAATGTCTGTAATTAAACAAAATGGAGGTGTCCTAAGGACACTATACCTGTCCGTACAGTCTGTAGAGCATGCGCACCATACCCATAAGTCCTGCGAACATTGCACCTGTCCATAACTGTCCGTCTCACTTATGTCTCACTTTTAATTTGTTGAGGACCCGAACACTGTCGTAGAACACCCGCGTGCATGCGCATGCCCGTTCCATGCATTTGGTGTCCTGTGGACACCTGTTCCCTTCGTGGACATGTACCCGACATCATCATGTGACCGCACCCATGCTGAGCGTGTGTCCTGATTTGCGGACACTGTCCAGTTCCCCAACATTTTAAAAGAACTTTTTCAGACAATCCAAATTATTTTACAGTAACAATTCACCATTGCACATGTCCCGACAATGACCCTGGCTTTCCACATACTTTTTGGAACTTTTTGAACCTTTTTGGGTGTGTTCGATCTGTCCACAAAGCGCACACCTCCTCCCCTATAAAAGGCCACACTCCAGAGCTGATCTTCATTGTGCTTCTGGCTATTGCAGATTGACTTTTGCTGCCTTTGCTGCTCTTGCTGAGATTATCTCATCAACCCTGATGGCATCCATGGCTGCTGTTGCTACATCTGCCTCAGCACCACCCCCAAACCCTCCACTACCACCACCTCCCCAAGGACCTGCAGAGGGGAACAGGTGTGAGGATGTAGAGGATCAGGATGCAGAGGATGAAGAGGATGAGGTAGAGGAACGCCCTACTACCAGCACACGCCGGGAGTCTTGGGTTTGGCGGTTGTTTACCATTTATAGTAACGTACCAAAACCAAGTGTGAACAAGGTCACCTGCAACCAGTGCAAAATGGTGCTGAGTCGTGGGAGACGTGATTCGTACAGCTTTGGTACGACATCCATGAAGCGACACCTGAAGTAATTCCACGGTGGGCATTCGCAAGGATGTACCTTGTGATGAACGTAGTAGGTTGAGTTCCTCTGCCACATGCTCCGTTTCCGCTCCTCTCACCACAAGAGACACTCCTGTTGGAAAGTGCATCCCTCCAGCTGCCTCACAGGCTATTCAAGATGCGGTTGACCCTCACCTTCCGAGGGTTACAATATTGTGTATGTACTGCGATGCAGTACTCTGCAGGGGGGAGACTCTTTGAAGTGCTTTCGAGACTGCGGTCACGGAGCACCAGAAGACCTGCTACCTACCTAAGTAATGCCCACCCTACATCTTCCTCTCTCCACCTGCCCTTTCTTATCCCCATGGTTGGTGTCCCTTCATTACCCTCCTCTGCCCTCCTCTCCTAGTGTGTCATGTGTAAAAAACCAAAAAATATATAAAAGAACAAAAATCAACAAAAAAATAAAGGCTCTTTTCAGCGCCACCTTTCAAAGTTTAAAAATAGAAGTGGCAAATAAACAGTGCAAAGCCCTGTGCATTTTTTAGAAGTCTGCGTACAGTTCTAGGACATATAAAGTTTTAGGGTGTTGCCCTAGCAAAACCAATGCACTTTTCCCTGGGAAGAAGTGGTGGCTCTGAAAAGAGCCTTTTGGTGGTGTTTTTGTGTGTTTGAAAAACTTGACAATGTCAACATCTACTGCAAAATAGATGACTGTAATTCCAAAAAAGGTTGCAATGCATTTTGTACATTTCTCAAAAAAATCTGATTGCCAGCATACATACATAAGATGGACTCCATCTCTGCGAAAAATGTATGTGCTACGAAACATAATATTTTCATTGTGAAAAGAGGACATGCCAACATCTCTTAGAAAGGCACAAACAGCCTTATTGACATTGCACCTAACTTTCTCCTTTTGTGGACCAAATGAAGAAGAACGCAGCCACATTTGTCTGCGCGCAATATGAGAAAAAAGTACATGGAAACATGTCCATGACCTTCCCAAGTCCTTCTTTCATTGCAAATCGCAAAGAAATGCCAGACACATGTCCTAAACTGTTCCCTCCACAATGAATTATAATTATGTCTGGATGAAGCACTGTCTCTAAAGTAGCACAGAGAGGTACCATGTACAGCCACTTCATTCCATGCACTCCATGCCAGTGCACTTCCACATGAGGGAATCCAAGATCTGCAGCTACTCCACAGTGTTCTGCATGCACCTCCAACCAATGTATCCATGAGTCTCCCAAAATCGGAAACACACAGCCATAGCTATTTGTTCTTCTCTCAGGAAAAAGACGTTCTGACAAACTCTCTCCTTACACAACACACCCAGTAAATTTTACTGACCAATCACTAGATCTGCTCATTCTCATTTGCATGCCTCTCCACCCCAAAACCCCAGTATGTGATACGCGCTGTCCGCGGACTACCGCCATGTCCACAGACATATCGAAAACCTGAGCATGGTGAATGTAAAATTAAATAGTTTGCCCCATTTCCCCTTTGAGGATGGCTCTGAAAAGAGCCGTTTTTTTGTTTTTTTGCAGATGCTTGACAGACACCTGTTATTTTGTATTTTTTCAGGGGGTTTCTCTTCTTACTTTACTACTAAAATCTTCACATAACCTTCTCCAAAGCAACCCTTATATTCCAAAACAGCATAGCATTTCCCAAAAAAGATAAGGAATTCCATCTTCTTTAAAATAAACAGCATTACTGGAATCAATATTCTCATTATTACAGAAAAACATACTAGCTCTAAGCTTGAAAGCAGACATGCCTCGGTTGATTGCACACCTACCAATGTTTTGCTGAGGACAAAAAACAGAACTATTGTCCCATATTTCTCTAGACAGTAATCCAGAAAAAATTACTTTGGCATTTGGAAGGATGTTCATTACTGCTTGAACCAAGTGTTCCAAATCTGCCAACAAAGTAGGGGCACTGACGTAGCCCAAATGGAAAGCACCATAGTGCAAAACTACCAGATGCGGACTGATCACCCTGCGCATATCTTCACAAACTTGTACAATTCCCTGTACATTGCAATCAGGCACAATGCTCCACACCACCTCCACTCCTTTAACATCGAAATTGTTTGCCACATGCCTGCATTGAGCATACTGCTGTAAAGCATGCACAAACATATCTCCAAGCACCAAAACCCTGACTTTCTCCACCTCTGCCATCCTCACTACACAAGTCTCTTTCAACACAAATCCACAACCTCAACATCTGAAATCTGATTGGCTGATCCCTACAGTCCCCTTTCCATGCTGGATTTGCTGGAAAACCCCAGATGTAGTACGCCCTGCCCGCGACAGCCGCGGTGTCCGCGGAGCATGAAACTCCTAGCCAGCCCTTCTTCCCTTTCCACATCACTCTCGGTGCCATTCTCTCATTGGATAAAGCTAAACAGTCACACAACCATCCACCAATAACATCCAAGACCTCTACATCTAACTCCATCATCAGAGTTCCGCACTTCAAATGTACTGTTGATCACTCTGAGTACAAGTTCCATATCATTGGAAAGCACCTACTACAAAAACTACTCTACAAGTCTCCAAGATTTCTACTTACAGCTGCATGCATATCCACATGCATGAATACAAACTACCGATATGCACATTTTATTCACAGTACATGTACAACTCTTATGAATGCATATAAACAGAGTAATGCCACAAACCTGCATAACCTATAAAATTAACTTATTGCAATTTTTCCCATCTACTATAATCAACTGTCACTTCCAAACCTATCTGCTATCTAAAACAGCTAAAAAAACCAAGTGAATTTCATACACTTAAAATTTTACTCATTTGCAAACCATGTTGAACTAACATAATGTAAATAAAATATAAAGGCTGCACATAGTCAAATGAAATGCATGCATACACTATGTTCAGATATCATACAAGAATACTACTACAAAAACATAAAAATCAATGTCTAAATTAACATCAGTGCTATAAACATACAGAATTACTAACTTATTTCTTTTACAATTGCAGTGAAGACCATGCTCCTGAAAATCAGCAGCATCTGAACTACAAACAACATATCCGAAGAAACCTGCTCATTCCACAAAAAAAGAGTAAGTACAATACTACCTTAATATTCTTACTGTTACTTAAACACCCTGTGTAGTTCATTCATGTAATTTGCCCATCAAAAAAACAGAGATTTCTGAACCATTCTGCCCACAAATCCCCATTTATTAAACAGGGATTAGCAGGCAGAATGGCACACAAATCCCTGTTTTTTGGAACACAAATAACATAACTCAACCTCTAGAATGTTAGTATTACAAAACAAAGAACTGTTTTAATTGTATACCATTAGATTTAGTATTAGTGCTTCTCCTCACCACTAGCTCAGTTTCTACTGTCATCTGAACCGCAGTGTAGTAACACACTAATAGGAGTATAGACTTCCCAACTAATTTTAGCTGCCCAATGCACAATCACACACCACCACATACATCTTTACCATCATACTCAGACACTCATGCACACAGCACACATACATTGCAGAATGGCCCAACCCATACCTTCTTTTTTTTTTAACAGACCCCAAAGAATGTCTACCAAAAAGCAAGTCCATAGAAAGTAACGCAGGAATAGAGCAAATGAAAATAAAAGTGTCCAAAATAAGCATCCATCTCTAGCAGAGTTTGTACAAAAAGTTCAAACAAAACAGCTAATACAGTCATTTAGTGAAACAAAACAAGCTTCCAGTACAGAAACTTTGCCTCCTCTATCAAAAGTTAAAACAAAACAGAAAATGATTAACAAGAATTCAGCTACCACTACTGTTAAAACTGCTCCTATAAATCTTGATATACTAGCAAGTAACCATGCCAAAAAAAAGTATTTTAGCAGAAATGTTCAGAGTCCTTCAGAATCTTATAAAAACAGGAGACAAAGCATGCACAACCCTTAAAATCTACCCTAGAAAATTAATTTTAGAAGCTTTGATAGACCGTGCAATCCTTCTCAAAAGAAAGTTATTTATTTTAGTGTTAAACAGAATGAAATCCCTAACAAAACAAACTACTAAATTACAAAAAAGACTTCTCAATAAACGGAATGTCAACAAAAATAACTTCTTAAATATCTGTGTAGGTGAATGGAGTCACACCACGAGCACAGAACCATATTTTAATGAAGAAGCATTCAAACAAAAGCAAACAAACACAATTGCCATACATAGCACTGAATTAGGTTATGAAAAACTCAATAATGCCATAATGCAACAAGAAATACTGCTTACAAAAATATCCCAGGAAAAGTCAGAATTACCTCTCCATTCGACTGAACCAGAACGTCCAGTATAGAAATGGCCATGCACGTCAATGTGTAACATTCCCAAAAAACCTTTCAAATCTTTACGCCAATTCCTCAATCAGTATGTGAAAGGCAAAGACAAAATCAAAATGAAACCGCTGCAAAATATGGATACCTCTCCAGTGTACAAATACATAGGACTACAAGGACATTCATTAGCCTGCATTTCAGGACCTATCTGCAAAAGCACCTTCCATCATATCAAAATGATATCAACACATCATTCGACTATAAGAAATCTAGTCTATAAACTGTACTATGCTAAAAGTCCTGCTTTAGCACTAGCCAATTTAAATAACAATCTTCTACATGGTACAGCCAAAGACCTACTCTAAGAAATTGACCATATCCAGAAAATATATTTTGGAAGTGAAAGCCACTTACAAAATGCAATAGCTTTACAACAGACTAGCAACAATTCTACACATGGCAACCTTCTACTACAGACATACAAAAAAGGAATACTAACATTTAAAAGTACATCCACTGAAGTACCAAACCATGTGTGTGTGTGTGTGTGTGTTGCCACAGAACTTTTTATAAAAGTAACACAAAAACTATAGACATAACATGCAAAATAGAAGACAATGAAGATTTCAAATGGTTTGAATTAGCTCTCTACCTTACAGCAGAAAACCAATATGAAATAGCTGACGCCTTAATAATTAGCAGTTACTGCACTACAAAACTTGACAACAGATTCCTTCACGCGCTATCACAAATAACTTTATTCCTACTACCAAAACCCCTCCAACAACTCAATTTATATGAAAGCATCATTATTCAAACAGTGCACCCATTTCAAGCAATAATACCCCTTCAACCAACAAAAGCAAAATTACCTCCCTCTGAATTGGTGAAAGGCATTTGTGGCAAAGTAGTTAATTTACCATTAGATCTAAAAGAAAATGTGCACACTCTGGGAGTGCAACGTCCAATAGGCCAATCTTTAATTGTCTTAGTAAATGGTGTACCTACAAAAGACAAAAAAATGTGGCAATAACTCGTAGACTTACATAAAGTTAAACAAGCCTTGCAATATCTAAAAGACAATAATGAATACTACAAAGAAATAAATATTGAAGAAAACTTAAGGGAAACAACTGAAAAAATTCAAGAGTCACCAGAAACTGGTCAATTTGAACTTCTAGATCCTGCTACAGTATCCATTATTTTAGACCATAATACAATTCATCCATTACACTCTAATGACACCATAGATGGTGCACTAGAAACATACCAAATGTAACAAACCAAAGGATCACCAATCAGCATATGGGAAAAAAGTATAGAAGCACATGCTTTTCCTCTACTCTTTCCTACTGGCAAAGGAGGAAGGTACGATGATAGACCCACTCAGATAAAAGCATCAGAATACCGCTCGTTATGAATGTATTCTGGAGATCCCAGATTTAGACAAAATGTGGAATACATATTCCACCTACTCTTTGAAAGTGAACTAGCAACTCTATGTTACGGAGTTGCACACACATTGAAATCAGGATCCCACTGTCAAAATATGTCAGCTACGCAATTAATACAAAAAGTGCAAGAAATAGATGAGGTTTTACAATCAAGCATTACAAATCTGTTAGCAAACATGCGTGGTATGAAAGAGTACTGGTTCCGACGTCACAGGGATGTACGTTGTATGATAAGAAACCTTGGCCCACCCACTTGGTTTGTTACATTAAGTTGTGCAGAATATGCATGGGAAGATTTACATGATTTCCTACGCATATCAAACAAAAAGAAAACAAACATAGGTATACTAACACCTGGAGAACTTTGCTCTCTAGATCCTGGTAATGTTTTAAGATATTTCCATCATCGTTTCATTGCTAAACTACATTTTATTTGTAATAAAACTGTTCCTCTCCTCGGAGAAGTGCAACACTTCTTTTGGAGAAAAGAATACAAAGCCAGTGGAGCACCACATATCCACATGCTTTTATGGATTAAAGATGCTCCTAAATTTGGTCAAGACAGTTATGCCACTGTTTTACAGTTTATTGAAAAATATGTCTCTTGTGAAATTCCATCGGAAGCAACAAATAGTGATCTTCATGCACAAATTGTACAATTTCAAAGACACAAATGTGGCAAATATTGTTATTGCAAATACAAAAACAAAGGGAAATATTACATCAAATGCTGCTTTGGTTTCCCTAGACCAGTTACAGAAACAGGTGAAGTGAACAACTTAATCTCTTCAGTTAGACATAATGTTAAAGGTAAATCACCTAAGAACACATATTACATACAAAGAACAGAAGAAGTAAAATATATCAATGATTACAATGCAATCATTGCTCTCTTATGCAATGCAAACATAGATGTGCAGTACATTGCAGACAATTCCACTGCAGTTGCACGATATGTTAGAGCCTACTTAACACAAGCAGAAAAAACAGACCTTCAAGACCTCTGGAATGACCTATCATCGGACAAAACACTATCTCAGAAATTGTACAACTTAGGGATAAAAATGCTCTCTCATAGAGAATGTGGCTCCTATGAAGCTGCAGATCGTTTAACCGGTACTGCTTTGTATGGAAAATCTGAAAATATAGCATGGCTAAGTCTTGGTCCTGCTAAATCTAGAAAAAGAGTTCTCAAATCATACAACGACATAGACACAATAGCCAAAAATGATCCCAACAGCCAAGACATTTTGAAAAACAATTTACTAGACACATACTACCCAAACAGAAGTACCACTCTGGAAACCATGTGTCTATACCCCATAGCCCAAAACTTCACATACAAAAATCATATAAAACTTGAAGAAAAAAAAGGTAGATATAGAGTGAAAAATTGTGAAGGCAGCTTAGTGAAACTTACCAAATGAAGCTTAACTAATCATATCAAATTGTCATTAATAACTCCTCAACATACAGAACTATATTACATGTCCCTGCTACAACTTTTTAAACCATGGAGAAAAGAAGAAGCAATACTAGAAAACTATGACTCCTATGAAGACGCTGTCAATACAAATGAAAGCACTATCACCGATGTAAACTTTACACAGTACAAAACAATGCTGCACAATGAACAGCAACATGAAGAAGAACTCCAGGCCCAACTAGATAAGGACACTCCTGACAGTAGTCAACCTTCTGTAACAGGAAACCAAGAACCACTGGGACAGCCATTAATAGCAAATGAGGCCGAACTAGCTATGACAGAAGTAGAGAACACCAAGTGTCACTATGAAGAAGATACAGAAGACTTAACTGTACTACAATCAAAATTGAACAAAGAGCAGCGTACCATTTTTCAAGAAGTAACAAAACAAATTCACATGGTGTACAACATGAAAATAAAGAATGTACCTGCCAAAATTACAAACCTATACTATTATACGTCAGGGGTGAAGCTGGTTCACGCAAAACATTCTTAATCAAAATCATCAGAAAGTTCCTTCAACAATTGACAAACAACAAACTGTCAGCTGTTGTAACTGCCCCCACAGGTTTAGCTGCCTACAACATAGGCAGTGTCACTTTTCACCGATGACTACTTCTTCCAGTAGAACACCAAAACAAATGAGAATATTACAAACTTTCTACAGAATCTGCAATGGAACTACGCAGAGTGTTAAAACAAATGAAAATGCTACTAATAGTTGAAATGAGCATGGTCTCCAACCTAATGTTGGCTTTCATTCACCTCAGATTGCAAGAAGTACTTAAAACAAACTACGAAGAGCTCTTTGGAGGAAAACACATTATTGTTTTTGGAGATCTTCTTCAATTGACACCAGTGAAAGGTGAACCTATTTTTAAAACCTTAGGACACAAATTCTGCTGTAAAACTGTTGACAGCATAGGAAATGTCAACCTTTGCCAACATTTCCAACACAAAGAATTAACAGAAAACATGCGCCAATCTGCAGACCTCACTTACGCCAACATTTTAAAAAGTATTAGAGTTGGTGTACCTCAAGAAGCACAAGCAATATTAAAAACCCAGCACATCCATGCACTTTATGGCCATAACTCATGTGCTACTGATGTCATGGAACAATTAGCACACACAAATGTCAACTGTATGTCCTTAATGCCAACTCTTGCAATCTGTTGCAAATTCAATTAAACAATGTTGAAAAAAGTAATGCAACCAATAATTGAAATTTGCTCCAGAGACAAACTGGACGTACATGGTATGACACTACCCATGTGTCAACAAGCCACAACAAGACTAAATACCTTAGAAAATCTCCAACACATCTGGTTTGGAGAAAATATTAAAATTATCCTTAAACTGTAGAGTAATGCTTAAACGTAACCTTG
This sequence comes from Ambystoma mexicanum, assembly GCF_040938575.1. NCBI lineage: Eukaryota > Metazoa > Chordata > Amphibia > Caudata > Ambystomatidae > Ambystoma > Ambystoma mexicanum. The sequence continues at coordinate 352,224,124 of NC_090922.1, forward strand.
ACGTGGAGCAAGGACTAGTTAATGGAGCACTGGGTACAGTTGTTGGCTTTCAAACATACCCACGTGTACGCAGAGAACAATTTTCTCTAACTCTAGCATACGCAGTGACCATTCACAAATCACAAGGTCTTACCCTGATAAAGCATTGATAGAGAAGGCATGAGCTATGTAGCACTATCACGCTTACGTACACTTGACGGTCTATTTCCAATAAACTTTGATGCAAGTAAAGTAAATGCTGATATTCCTTGCATTTTAGAATACAATAGACTATGTTCACTATACACCCCCATCTAAAAACATATCCTGTTCCACAAAAAGGAAAACGTTGAAAAAGAAAACTAATTCATACAGAAATGCAACAGGATCTCACTGCAAATCCTCCAAATAGAGTAAAAGAAGCTAATACTTCTTCAATTACCACAACCAAAGAAGAATCTATTACTCGAAGTAACTCAGGTACTTCTTCAAAGAAGCAACATACACTTCGAAAAAATGACTTGGACACAGAACTATCTGGGGCCAGATTACAGAAACTTTGCACCGGTGCAAGTGCAAATTTGCACGGTATTAGCACTAGGGCAAAGTTTGCCCTATTTTCTAAAACACTGGTACATATTAGAAAACTATTGCACCATGACAAGTGCAATTTGGCCTGGTGTAGGCATCTGGGCAAAAATTGCTCTTGGGCAATTTCAATTGCTCTTTCAATTGCCACCAATTGTTAACAACATATACTTACACAGTAAAGACCAATTGTGTTTGCAAATGTTAGTCCTTCATAGAAACGCAACCAACAATCCTGACAACACATACAGTGCTCATGGAATAAGACAAGAATTGGACTACTGTGCTGGACTGGTGAAATTCACTATAAACTCACCAGAAGATCCATAAGAATTTCTAAAGTACTTACTACAAGTACTTGAAAACAAAAACATACCTATAAATGAAATCTTCCAGATTTCATACATGTGGAAACATACATGCACTCTTTGCAACAATGTGGCAGAGGAACAAATCCCTAATGAGCGCTTCGTGTATGGATGCATACCTAATTCTTAATCCGTTCCATTTCAGCAACTTGTACAAAATGTAAACCATGGTAGATTATGTACTACCTGCAATTCAGATAATCGCTCCACCTTACTAATACAAACACATAGTAAATACGTAATACTAATGCTTATACGTTACAATGCAGGTGGTACCAAATACAACTGCAAGCTGAGTGGATTCACACATGGTCAAGTATCACTTGGTAAGAAAACCTTCACAACAACAGATATAATCTACCATGCAGGAGCCACAACCAATGCAGGTCACTACACAGCATATATAAAAAAGAAATGTGGATGGTTTGAATGTAATGATAGTATCATTACTCTAAAGCAGAGATTACCAGCAAATCTCGTAACGCTTATTTAATCTTCTTAAAACCTAATGTGTACTTAAACATTAACAAAACTCAATTAGAAAACTATAAACAGTTAGAAAACGCCAACAGGTATCTAACTTCTCCAAGATTTTTCAACAACCAAACAAATAAATCAATACCACTAATAACTAATCTGTGCAGAAACATTAATAAAACTTCAATTAAAAAACTATAAACAGTTAGAATACACCAACAGGTATCTAACTGCCCCAAGATTCTATAACAACCAAACAGATAAATCAATACCACTAAATTATAACAAAAAATGAATAGTTAGAATACGCCAACAGGTATCTAACTGCCCCAAGACTTTGCAACAACCAAACAAATAAATCAATACCACCAATAACTAATCTGTGCATAAACATTAATAAAACTTCAATTAGAAAACTATAAACAGCTACAATATGCCAACAGGTATCTAACTGCCCCAAAATTCTGCAACAACCAAACAAATATATCAATACCACTAAATTATAAAACAAATAAACAGTTAGAATACGCCAACATGTATCTAACTGCCCCAAGAATCTGCAACAACCCAACAGATAGATTAGCAACTTGAGAATATAAATAAAAAACTATAACCAGTTAGAATTCGACAACAGGTATCTAACAATCTGCAACAAGCCAACAGATAGAGCATTAGCCAGAAACAACAAGTGAACACTGAAAACAAACACATATACTGTGGCATAACAAAAAAAGTTTTTTTTTAATTCAACATGGATTTTTTTTTCCCACAGACCCAATGATTTAAAAAAACAAACACAGAAACTGAGCAAATTGCACAGTACACTGGTTTGTAAACTTCTAAATATGACAGTCGAAAAAAAGCTAAAGTGTTTATTTTTCAATGTAATAATTCTTTATAAAATACCTACACTAACATGATCTTTTCTTTTATCACAGAAATTGAAAAACAATATCTGATCCAGTTACCCAACTCATGAAAAAAATGTATCCAATCACAAAAAATCAAACAGTAAGTATATTCTAGTAGAACGCATAAATATTGCTGCATAACAGAACCATTGAAGCAAACATCTAAACATACACCACAATACAAAATGTTTACTTCCATGGATATGTTATACTGCAGTGCTTGTTACCAAACTCTACAATCTTAATGACATGACGTAGCCAAAATTTCACATACAAACTATACAAATCAAACAGCACACAAACTGTAGATTTGCAAATATTTGATAGATATTCGATCCTATGGGTGTGATCTAAGGGTGTGATATGCTGTGGTGGTTGTGGCCAGGGCATAGAGTCTTGGGTTCATGGCCTATGCCCATAGAATCAAACATTTCAACTATGCCATATGGGCATTTTTATGTGCGCGGACACCGCGCGTGTCCTTAGAACAGTTTCAACTTGCCTGCGGACAGCACGGACGGGAATAGTGTCCTTAGGACACCCCTCATTTTGACTAATTATGGACATCCTGGACAGCACGGGCATGGCGAACACATCAGGGGCACCTGCCACCTAAACAAATACAGTATTTGACCCATCTCTTACTCCCCAAACCTCCCCAGGCACTTTTGCACACCAAAACACTCCCCAAAATTGCATTTTGCCTCTGTTCGCCACCGTGTACTCGACGGATCCAAGATGACGGGCGCATCGGAACAATCTGACGCACTTCACGCTCTTCACCATCCAATCAGCGAACACGTCACATGTCGGACATGACACGAGCCGATCCGCCCATCGGTTTCCTGTCCGCGGAGCGAACAGGTAAGTGTGTCCGCGGAGCGGACATAGATATCACTAATTTTTTTAGACCTACTTTTTGATCGTTTTTTAAAAAACTGCTGGACGGATTTTCACCAAATTTACAAAAGCACGCTTTCGGGACCAAGCCGCTGCTCCTGCCACAAAGTTGGGAAAATCCGTCCAGCGGTTTGAGCTGTAGTCGTGCGCAAAGTTTTTTCCCCATTCAGTCTATGGGAAAAAAATAAATTTTGGGACCCCTCCTATAACGTTGCCCCCCCGGACCAAACCTCACCAAACTATGCAAACAAATTCAGAGTGGGCCACATACTTTTTTTGCAAAGTTTGGTGAGGATTCGTCCAGGGAGAGCGAAGTTATAAGCCACCCAAAAAGTGCTCTTCCTATGGGATTAGCAACTTAACCATAACTAGCGTGGCTGTGTAATATATATATATATATATATATATATATATATATATATATATATATATATATATATATATATATATATATATACCTGCTACCTACCCTGTAATAAGCTTCAAATACTTACAATGCTGTGCATTTAAAAAAGTTTCTTTTTAGGACCAATTTGTTAAAACATTCATATGCCCATTTATAGCAGCACTGTGTGTAACAGAAAGAAAAACCAGAACAAAACATTTGTAAAACACGTTTAAGTGGCACTAGGTGTGTGGAAGTTTAATATGTTGGTAGTACATGCATACCTGCCAACATGGGCTATTCCAATCTGTAGGTGCTTAACAAGTTTTCTTATTTTCTTTGCATTCTTTGACTTGCATTTCTCCCATTATAAAACTCAGACCACAAGTCCCACAATGCAAAGAAAAAAACAGGACTGGAATGGAAAATTCAAAAGTGTGACATTTTTATCGAATTAAAAATATAAAATTCTGTGTGTTTTAAAATGTTTCTTTTTAGGAGCATTGTCATGTAAGTTAAAAAATGTATATGTGCCTTTATAGCAGCATTGTCTGTAACTTTTTCCTAAAAAAAAAACATACAAAACGTTTCTACAACATTTTTTAGTGGCACTTGGTATGTGGAAGTATAATATGTTGGCAGTATATGCATACATGCTAACATAATCCATTCCAATCTGTAGGTTCTTGTCCAGGCCTGTTTTTTTCTGTGCAATCTAGAACTTGAAGTCCAAGTTTTATAATGGGAAAAGTGGAACTACAAGTCCCAAAATACATACAAAAAAACTAGGACCACGTAAGCACCACAGATTAGAAGAGAATACATTGGCTAATATGCACGTACTGCCAACATATGAAACTTACACTCACCAAGTGCTACAAATCTTTTCCACCTGCTTTTATTTTCTTTTTCAAAAATGTTGCACACAGAGCTCGTATAAATGCACATATGCATTTCTTAACTTTCAAGTTCACTGTATATTTTAAAATAATAGAATACAATAAGCGATGGCCTTCGGCAATGCCCACTATATATTATATACACTAACCAGCCACTTGCCATGGTCTTTAACACAATACTAGCCAGTGGCCACAGCCTTTGGCTCTGCCGGATGTATATTCTAAGATATTAATGGGCACTAGCTATGGCCTTTAGCCATGGTCACTGACTACAGCTTTCAACGTTGCTCACTGTATATTTTAAAACAGTGAGGGGCTACTAGGCATGCCTTTTAACCATGTACATTGGTGTTTTTGAACACCGACCACTAGCTGTGGTCTTTGGTACTGGCCAGTGACCCTAGCCTTTGTCATGGCCAAATGCATGGTCTAAATTGTTATTAAGGTAATCAAACTTTTCATGAGCTAACTTACAAATGATGTTATGTCTAATTCCATTATTTATTCATTGTATTTCTTATTATGCGCCACATGCCCGAAGGCCTCAGGTTTTATTGATGTCATCAGTTATAGTCAATGTAATTATTGTTGTCACCAGTGGTGGCGTCAGTGATGTAATTTGTAATGTCATCAGTGTTCTCATACAGCATGTAATTAGTGATGTAATCAGTGATGTGATCTATGATGTCATGATTGTGGTCATAGGCTATGCAACAGGGGCATCAAGTTAAGGTTGCTTTAGCTGAATTTCAGGGGTTTTGTTGTGTTAAGTTCTCACCTTAACATCCCTAAAACTAAAGGTTTTTCCTTGGAGTTCAAAGGTTTTGTTACAATGTATTGCTCACCTTAACGTCCCTGCAACTAAAATGTTTTCCTTGATTTTCAAGGGTTTTGTTATTCCATAGATTTTTAGAATGCTTCCAGACCACTAGCATGGTCTTCGGATTGCAGGCTTTGAGAACTCACAATGTTTTTAGGCAATGCGCAGTGAGTCAAAATTGTTTTCCATGGACCACACACTTTGATTAAGCAGTGTGCGCCAAGCGGTACACCGCTTGTTGGCGCACTCATTTTGCCGCACACACCGATTTGGTGCAGCCATTCCACCACTGTGCTGAATTCGGCACATCCTTTTCGGCGCAAAAGCCATTCCAGTGCTGTTACTTTGGCATAAGGGATGTTTGGACGTGGCTGACATTGCAGCTGCGTCTAAATGCCCTCATGCCAAATAAGATCACAGGACCGACTGCAACAAACCTCACCACCTCCCAGTTGAGTTGCTTTTTTCTAATTAAATTACATTTTGAAAAAACATACAGTTTTGAACCCTGGTCTGCTAGAGTTCAAGACAGAGCACTCAACCATTAGGCCATATTTCATCATTAGCTTATAATTTAATATGTTCAATGATCAAACGCTAGTTATGAAACTTCAAACTATCACATCATTGTAGCATATTGTTTAAGTGCTGCATCTCAAACTCCTGCATGCCAGGGTTCTCCACTGGCAGTGTTTAGCATACATTTTATTTTATTTTATTTTATTTCATTGTTTCTGTTTTATAATGTTGTTTAGAGACGGTGTAGTCCTCTATTTGAACATATGTGCAGTGTAAGCAGGAATGTGTGGTGTGAGGGTGTGCATGTCATCTGAGAGGGTGTGCATGCGATGGCTGTGTGTTTGATGTGAGCGTGTGTGTGTTTACATGGTGTGAAGGTGTGTGTGAGGGATTGTGCATGCAGTGTGTATTTGCTCTGTGATGGTGAGTCAAGTTCACCCTTGCATGAATGTGAGCATTGTGACATGTTGAGTGTGAGTTTTCAGTGTCAGTGTGTGTGTGTGTGTGTGTGTGGGTGTGTTTGTGTGCATGTCTCCATGAAATTCGAAAGATGCCCATCCAGTTCTTGTTTTTTGTGTGCATTTTGTGACTTGTAGTTTTGTTTTGTCCATCAAGTGTTCTGTCCTACAAGTCTCAAAATGCAAATTAAATAGGAAATCTGAATGATCATCTTCCAAATAACAAGGGCCGTGTGGCAAATAACAATATATACAAGACATGTAACTTGGTTAGGCTGTAAGAATGACATATTCCCAAGTACTTTCTGCACCCATAGTGAAAATAAATAGCTGGCACTGATGAATATGCACAAAGTACTGCTTAGCTTCAAATTGAGTAAAAGGCCTGCCCCTCATGACATTGCGCTCTAAGTGGTCTTGTAACTTTGCGTCACTTATTAGGGACCATGGCCTGAGGGGCCTGGCCTTTTCCTCACTTTGAAGCTAAGCAGGGTTGGTCATTGTTTTTTCACCGTCGATTTCACTGTAGCTGTAGAAATATCTATTTCATTATCATGTATGAAAAATTGCAGGCTTTGAGAACTCCCAATGTGTTTAGTTAATGCCCTGTGCGATTGAATTATTCACCAAGAAACGCACACTTTGGTTAAGCAGCATGCTACAAGCAGTCTTGGTGACTGTTGCCATACATCTCACAACCCCAGCTAACCACATTTAAGCAGCACGTAAAAGGAAGAAAAAAAAGACCAGTTGCAAAAATAACATATGCCCAGGTACTTTTGCCCCCACAGCGAAAAACAAAAGCTGGCACTTTTCAATTTATGCACAGTAAGTGAACACATATCTTAAAGTGAAATATACAAATGCAGTTCAATAGAACTATACCTTAGACAAAAGTGTGTAAGACAAAATAGCATTGGACTAGTAATGAATACCAGAAAAATAACCTGACAGAACAAATGTTCCAATAAATATGCTGGCAAAGTATAAAAGGTGCTCACCTTTAAAACCCAGCAATCTGTCATGAAATATTCCCTGGAAAACTAAATCCCAATACAAGTGCTAGTGGTCTTTTGAGAAAGCGTCTGCGCTGGTAACATGACAAGCCAAGTAAAATCCTGGTAGCCAAATACTTGAACAAGCTTGCCAACCTCAAAAATACCCAAGTGGTTGCGTCCGCCCTCTGAAAAAAAGTTACGCTGTCCACCCACATGTGTCCTTTAATGGTGCCATGAAAAGCAGCCACAATCAGGGGATAACAACTGCACCAGTTTCCAGGATTGCAAACTCTCTTGCCAATACTCATGACTTACTTTCCCTCTCATCATTTCCCCTCCTCACCCCCATTTCTAGCTTTCAAAAACACTCTGCTTCATAAAGCTAACTTTAAAGGTACACATACCATAGTGTCACTCAAATATATCTAAGTCATTGTAGAACTATGTTAGGCAAAAAGTGTACAATTGGGGCATTATTCCCCCCATCTTGACTGTGAGACTACAACTACCAAAATGCAATTCAGCAAAAGGCAAAAAATGGTCTCTGAGTGCAAAACTTTCAAGGACTGACAGTAGCACAGTTTAAAAAAAGAAAACAATTTGGATATCCATTCGATCGTCCAGCCATACAATACCAGGACTGACACTTCTTAGCTTCAAAGCAAAGAAAGAGCCATCCCGTTTCTCTAAGTGGTCTTGTAACTGTTGTTTGTTTATAGGGCAACATGGCCTGAGGAGGCTGGCCCCTTCCTCACTTTGAAGCTAAGCAACGTGTGTACTGGTTACTGCATGGATGGGAGACCCGGATGGCAATCATGTCACTGGCAATGGCCAATGATTTTTCACCCCCGACGTCATTATAGCTGTAAAAATATCTTTAATAAAAAACTGCAGGTACTGAATTACCGGCTATCCGTAGTCCTTTGTAGCTTCTAATGCCAGCAAAATAGCAGGAAAAAATGCTTTCCTCACCACGTGCCCTCCTGATCTGTGCCAGCTCCCCCCAATCCCCAGATGCTCCCCTGCCCTCTCCCTTTCTCCCCACAACACATGCTGTTTCTGTGATGCCGTTTGCTTTGAGATGTCGGCTACTGGAGGCTATAGCCGTAGCTACAGGTGGCTACAGGTGCTATGGTGTAGTCCAATGAGATTTTGGATTTTGGAGGCATGGGTAATCGCAGCAACGACTGGGGTTGGGGGTCCTAGCCGCGCGTTCGATGAACTATACCTGCGGCTATAGATATAATCTGAAAAAAGTACACTCTTTTTACAGTGCCTTTTGTTATTAATATTTTATACTCAGTTTATTAAAAGAAACACCCAGAATCCTTTACCCACATCTACCATACTTTGGCCATCATTGGACTTTTTTGTAGCCGTCATTTTTGGAGACAAAAATTAAATGTAGACATTTTAAAGATTTTTTGAGTGTAGTATTTGTAAACAGTTATTGTAAGATTTCAAATATGTTTTATACATTAATATAATACATATTAGTGCACATATATGCAAACAATGTTTGTTGAAAACAGGTTTATTTAAGTGGGGATGTGGTTGTGGGTTTTCATTTAATTTTACATGAAGCACATGATACATCTTCTGTAGCCCAATTATATGAATTTATGCTGTCCATGATTTGTCTTAAATGATCTATGTCCTTTTTCATTGATTGTAAGTCTTTTTGAATATTAATTGTTATTTTAATTCTGTTAAGGAATCCATAATTAAATGTGTGGTTATTATTGTGGTGATTCTTGTTTGAATCTTCTTGAGACTTGAATCACTTGTTCATCTGTTTGAAAGGATTTGAAACATTTGTAAACAATTGAAGATATTATACACTTTAAAAATATTTGGTTGGTTGTATAAACATTTGATAGTTTGATAGCAGGTCGATAAATTATGTATTTGATAACTGATATGTGTTCCTTTAAATATTTCTTCCTCTGTAGGATAATTGTCCTGTAGCCATTGTATATACTGTTCAATTTTAGTGGTGGTAAAACGAAAGACTGCTTGTGAGTTCAATGTTAGAATTAGGAAGGGAGGAAGATTGATGAGGAGAGAGGTGGAATGTTTGTATTTGCTTTGTGATTGGTTGTTCATTGTTTGTGTGGTGTGTGGCTGCCAATAGAATTTCAAGCATCCCAGATGCTGTTGATTTGTAGAACCTCTGAGTGAATGTATTTTTTGAGTGATGTTTATATATGCCAATACATTGTATATTATGTTGTATCATTGTATTAAGAGTTTTCCTACATAGTACATTTTTATTGCTTGAGAGTGAAGTGTAGATTTAGGAGATTGTGCTATTTTCAGGGTATGTGTATTGCTTGATTGGATATTGCAAACATGCAGGCAAGGAGAGTATTGTGTTTGTTTAGAGGATTGTGGAGAATTTGAGAATTTTCAGAATGGGATTCATAGTGATGTGGAGGACATAGGCGATGTGTTGTCAAATCATTGGCTTGCAACGTTTATTTGGTTCTATAATATTATTTCAGACAGAGTATTTAAAATGAGAGGTTTATGCTGCAATTGTGGAGAAATATTTTTCACAGGAAGTACAGGTTTTCTTCTCTCCAGGGAAAGAAAATTAATTAATCATCTCAAGAAAGAGCACAGAGAAATGTTCCAAGATAATCTTTTCTTGTTATAGAGGCGAAGAGTATTTCTCTGATTGTAAATATATTTTCTGGTTATATATTGGTACAAGAACCCAAAGGCTCTTTTAATAGCCACCTAGAGAACTTTTTAAGTATATTTGAAAAGGAAAATACCCTTGATGCCTTTTTTTTTTTTAAATAGCCGCGGTTACGATAGCAGCCAATGAAACGTCGAGCCTTGTCAGATGGATTATAGCCACGGGTAAATCCAAGCCAGTGAGACATTGTGTATTTTTGGCGGGTGTAGCCACGTCCATGACTATCACCTTAACTGTGGGTATAGCGATTCCAATTTCTGGGCATTGATCATGTTTTTGCATTGATTTTAAACTACACAATTTCACATGTATTTCTGATTCTATACCCTCATGTGTAACTTTATGTTGTTTGAATTGTTACACCTTGTCACTATGTCTTTTCGAATCTGTAAACATTTTACAGGTAATGCTAAACAAGGAAAAGCCACCAGATAGAAAAATAAGTTCACTTCAAAAAACATAGTTCCAACAGAAACATGAAAGCAGTAACCCACAGTGAACCCCACAGGTCACCTCATATAGACCACAAAAAAACTTTAACGAAATACATTTTTATTATTTTAGTCGAATTTCATTTAAGAGATTATTAAATAGTTTATAATACACACAGGAATTAACATACAAAGATATAAAGTGCAATATGTGTTAAAAATGTGCTGGTCACAAAGAGAGGCTGCAGAACATTAATTAAATGCCATTAAACAATGCAGGGAAAGAATGGCAATAATCCCTCAAATAGATGTTCAGTTGCCAAGACAATAAACTCCATCGGGGGAAGAAGCAGTCTTACCAGCAAAAGCAGCCACTGATAAATGTAACAGTTTGATTCAATTAATGAGTTGGTTGGATGATTAAATCAAACTATCACATAGGCTAAGGAAAGAAAGGGAACAATAGTTTGATCCCAAATAAATCAGTCCAATAGTATATTAGCACTGCAAAGCCTCACGATCTTAAAACCATTCACTAAAAAATCTAACATAAGATGCTAAAGCCACAACTACTGGCGATTGACTCGATCTGAGACTATGAACGCTTCAATCATACATCAAACATTGCGGCTGGTTTTGGTAGACGCGGATATGAATCTTTTGGTTGTACCCGTGGTTATAGCTGTTTGTATTTTGGTGCAATAATCATATTCTATTATGGATGTTTTAGCACAGATTTATACATGTGTTTTTGTTTGGATGTTCCCACCTGAAAGCATGTGTGAATTCAATCTGTAACCTTTGTAATGTGAAAAATGTACATGTAACTGCATCTATAGGTAGGATTTTGTCATGTAACCGGAGTTATAGCCGCGGTTATGTAATTTGGCAAATTTGGCAAATTAAGAAAATAAATGTTTTTTTTTATAGTGTGTAATTGTTGTACTAAGTATTCTTTGGAAGGATTGATTGCTATAGGTTGTAATGAAAATGTGTTGGGCATTTTACTTGTTTGTTTTGCACAGTCCTCTTTTTGTGCTATTGATTTCTGAAAGCTAGGAAAGTTACCTTTTTGTGAACGTTTGACATTCTGATCCCAGAACTCAGAGTGTGCACATGTTGTGTGTTTGGCTATTGTGAAGATCTATTCATTAATTAGAGCAGCTGAAGGTAATTGATTGTGTCTATATTTCAAGTACATTATGAATTGTTGGATTTCTAGGATAAATTAAGTGTGTTTAGGTGTCTGATTTAGTCAAGCGTATTGGTATTGTTTGTAAAGTAGGTTTTTCAATTTTTTTCTTCAGTGTTTTTAGGAGAGTGGTGAAGCAATATGACATGTTATGCTATGGTTATGTGTGACAAAAATATATTTCCAAATAAAGGTTGTTTCTTACTGACATTGGAAGATGAGATATGAATGTGGGTGCATAAGAAACCTTATTGTGAACCATGCACTATAACTATACTCTTGACAAATATTGCAGCAGTGTTTGTACTTTGTAGTTGGAAATTAAGTTGTTTTTCTGTGATCCTAAATGTGTGCTTTTGTACTGCGTTAAAATTGTGGAAGTGTTTGAATGTGGCTTTAAAATTGAGAAGTGTTATGAGGCAGTGCACCTGGTAAATGTGACCTTGGTTATGATGTTCAACAATGTTATTTTGCTTATTTGTGGAGATTTTTGGATTCTGCTAGCTTACTGGGAAAGTTAATTTGAACTGGTAAATTTGGAGTGAACGTTTTTCTCTTGAGTAGTGGTTTGGGAATTGTACTGTGAAGTTATGGCTAGAGTATGGCAGGTATTATTTCTAGGCGCAACAAGACAAGAAGGTGGAAACAAGGGAGGACAAAATAACGATTTTACTAGGCCTTGTGTCAATCAGATCGCGCAAGTGGGGGGGAAGAGGGAATGGGAGAAGTGCCAGGCGGGAGGGGAAGGGGAACGGGAAGTGCAGTTAACTCATAAGTGCAGCCAGCGGGTGGCTGATAAGTGCAGATAGAAGGGACTGTAGGGTTGCAGATAGAGACCCTTAAGTGCTGGGGAGTGCGAGGGCAACTGGACATGCAGGAGCCTGGGTCTGAGTTCAGAAGGTGACCAGCTGACCAGTGCACGGAGCAGTCAGGTGCATCAGCAGAGGAGAGGAAGATAGAAAGCGGAAGTGAAAAGGAAGGTCTTGAGTTGCTTCCGCAACCAGAGGTGGTTATGCTCAAGTTTGAGATACTTATTACTCATCTATAGAGCCCCGGGGCCAGCAACAAACTTCCCTGACCAATTTTGTAATAAGGGTTTACCATTGCTCAAACCCAATACTAAATTTCTAATTTTAGGAGACTTTAATCTTTGGCTGGGGAATGAGGCAGATATGACAGCGGGTACCTTAGAGGCTGCGTTGTCCTCTCTTGGTTTTCAACACATAGTTAGATCTCTGACGCACATAAAAGGGCACACCCTGGATTGGGTGGCAGCCATAATATTATGGAAACAGACCCAGATGTTTTACCCTGCCCATGGTCAGACCATTTTGGCATATATCTCTATATTAGCAACAAACTCTTTTCCATGAAAACTGCTAAAGAAAAGACTGTGAAGTTAGCTAGAAATGTCAAAAAGCTAATAGCTGTAAACTTTAAACCATGGAATACAACCATTTCATCAGAAATCGTGCTTCCAGAAACGTTTTGTGAGATGGCTAATTCTTTCCTTAGTACATTTCATGAGGAAATGCTGCCAAGAGGGATATAAATGTAACAAATGGTTCTCAGCAGAGATCCAGGAACTTAAAACTGTTAAAATAAAGCATGTGTATGCATGGAGGAAGAGCCGGGAGATTTCAGATCTACAACTTTACAAAAAGTCAGCCAGGACAAACAAAATGGCAATTGTGCAAGCCAAGCATGAAACCTTTAATGACAGAATTGCTAGGTCAACATCTGACAGTAAAGAATTATTATAAATTCTTAGAGAGCAGGAAATCCGTAAGGACCCTAACAATGAAAAATTAAGCTTGGTGCACCTTGATACAAGAATCTATGGCAAAAAAAGTGACACTAATCAAAAAGGGTACAGAGGTTAAAAAAAATCTACCCTTAATAAGCAGGGAAACATTGAGCACACCCAGATTACAAAGAACGTGAGCAGTCCACAGCAGTTTCATTTCTCACCCATTTTAGAGGAAGAGCTAGCAGACGTTATTAGGAAACTCAAGGCCACTGGCTGCAAAGGTGACCCGTGCTCTGCCATGATTATCAAAGAATGCCAGATATATCTTGCCGGCACTCACCAAATTTATAAATTCCTCTTTTGAGGAAAATGATGTCCCCCAAAGGCTTAAACAGGCGTGGATTACACCCCTTCTAAAAAAAACAGGGCTCTGTCTTATAACCCCAACCAACTATAGGCCGATAACCAACACTCCCTTCCTTCCCAAGATCTTGGAAACGGTGGCTTTTGACCAAATCACGTGACATCTCATTGACCATCCCATCATCAATAAGTTCCTTTCAGGATTTAGGCAACACCGTGGGACAGAGACGGCCCTCCTTGACCTGATGTCCAAACTATTGGAAAGAGTGGACAATGGTCAGATATCACTACTAATGATCCTAGATCTATTAGCTGTTTTTGACCTGGTGGACCATGACATCCTGGCCACCAAGTTAAACAATGTCACCTTATTTTCTGATCAAGCGACACAGTGGATAGTTTCCATTCTGAGCGAGCAACAATGTAGAGTGACCAGCGAGGAAGCTAAAACGAAAACCAGAATCGCTATTATTTGGAGTACCACAGGGTGCCTGTACCTCGCCCACCCTATATGACATTTTTATGGTCCCTTTCTTCGATCTTTTGGCTCAAAATAATATCACCTTTACAAACTATGCTGACAATACACAATGTATCATTCCACTATTCGGCTATCATAGCTTGGATGAAAGTCGCATACATGAAGCATACAATCGCATCCACACCTGGATGGTATCAAAATGGCATGGCCCTTAATAACGAAAAAACGGAGCTCATGGTGATCCATACGGAAAACAAACTTGTTCAGTTTGACCCTCTGTTTAGTAGCTTCACCATTGCCAATCATAAGATAGAAGTACTTAAAAAAGTCAAAACGCTAGGCATAAACCTGGAAAGAAGTCTAAACATGAGGGCACAGGTGAGCAGTCTCGTCTCTGCTTCAACATATTACATAAAATTGCTCAAACACCTCCGTCTGTTCATCACACAAGACGATGCAGAAACAATAGCTAGAGCGATAATAGGCTCCAAAATCGATTGCTGCAGTAGTCTCCTGACAGGTATTGCCCAATCTGAGATCAACAGCCTGCAAGTTATTCAAAATGGGATGGTCAGGGTGATAAAGAAGCTGAATTGTAGGGAGTATGTCTCAGAGGCAAGGTGTGAACTACACTGGTTGCCTGTAAAAGCCAGGGTCCAAAAAAGAATTCTGCTGATTAAGCATAAATGCACATTAGGAATAATGCCAGAATATCTAAATGAATGCATCATTGAGAAAAAAAACACAGACACATGAGGTCAAATAACACATCCCAACTAAAAACTTGCCATTGTAAATCCAGTAAAGCTCTTAATAGAGCTTTTAGCATAGCCACCCCACTAGCATGGAACAAGTTACCCTTCAATATAAGAGAAGCCAAATCAACCAACGTCTTCAAGAAAAAACTGAAAACACTCCTATTCTGTTGAACTGATTCTACCAAACCTAGCAACTGATAAACAAACAAAAAAAATATCCCCTGACTAATTGGATCTGTGTACGTGTGTCATTTTTATGTGAGCCTTTAAGCCTGCGGATAACTGGTCTGCGTGTTACAAATACGAAAGTAAAGTAAAATAAAGTAAATGAGAGAGGCAGAGAGGCTGTTCCAGAGAGAGGCTGCAGCCGAGGAGATAGATCTGTCCCCAACTCTCTGCTTGGAGAAGCGTCTGAACCTCCGAGAGCTGGAGGTGGATGAGAGGAGAACTCGAGAAGGAAGATGTTTTGGTGTTTTAGGGAAAGTACACTAGGTAAATGGTTTGTGAGAAATTATGAAGCAAATTGAAGAATGTGAATTCATAGTGGCTAAGTGGGTAGGGTCTGATAGTTTGCATTTCAGATTTCGTGCAGTAATAAATAAAATGCGTTTGACTCTTTGTATATAGGTATGAGTTTGCAAATGACACAGTTTATGCATATATTTCTTTCAATATGTGTCTGCTTTATTATGAACTAGCTTAAGTACCCGGCTTCGTCCCGGGATGTCCATTCTCTGTTTTTTTTCATATTCCACCAAAAAAGATGAATAAAGATTGTTGTTTGCCACAAAAGAAAAACGCAATACATGTTAATTTCACTAATTAATTGAACAACACATTTTCATTTATCTCTGATTTAAATTCTCACATGAATATCATATTTGTATGCTTACCCTGCTTATTTGCAGTGGTGTTAGCAGTGGTGGCCATTTTCGCTGCTAAACACACACTGCAAATAATCAGAGTAAGCATACAAATATGATATTCATGCGGGAATTTAAATCAGACGTAAATAAAAATGTGGTGTTTAATGAATTAGTGAAATTAACATGTATTGAGTATATTGCAAAACAAATTAATGAAAAGAAAGACACACTAACTCTCTTGTAAAAAAATGTGAAAACAAAAAAAATGCAAGATCAGTTTAGCACAGAAAGCACAATGATGAGGACATTCTACAAATGACCTTTAGATGCTGCGCGGAACACCACAAAACATAATGCTGAAAAAACAAAAAATGTATTACGTTCGGAACTGGATGACCTATCGAGCTAGAAATAGGTGCATTCATTTGGCAATGAAGTAAAGAATATTCCACGCAACAATATTGACATGAGACCTCAACGATCATGAGGAGTTTTGTCCCCAAGATCAATGCCATATACAAACCCACAAACAAACACAGTTTTGTTTTATATAACCAATAATTATTTCCTCTTTGACAAACAGTTTTATATGTAACTTCAGGGGACTGCGATGGGCTCTACCTTTGCGCCCTCTTATGCCAACTTGCTGATGGGTTGGTGGGAGAAATTCGTAGTTTGGAATCCTAGTAACAGTGAATTCACATCTAAAATTGCCCTTTGGCTTAGATATATTGATGATCTGTTTATAGTCTGGGAGGGTACTAGTGCTGACTGGCTAAAATTTGTCGATGTTCTCAACATTAATGATTTGAATTTACAGTTCACCGAGAGCCACAGCAAGACGGCTATCACGTTTCTTGATATTCTTGTTACTGTGGCCCAGGGTGAACTTATCACTAGCCTATACAGAAAGCCCACCAGCTCTAATATTCCACTACATGCTTTGAGTAATCACCCCACCGCCCTCAAATGGAGTATCCCCTATGGCGAGTTCATTCGTATACGCAGAAATTGTACAAAGATTGAAACCTTCGATTACGAATGCGCTCTCATAGCTAATAATTTCAAACAACGTGGTTATCCTAAAAAAATTCTGGAGAGATCCTTCCTGAAAGCGAGAAGCATGGATCACTCACAGCTATTGTTGCAGGAAACTACTGAACATATTACCACTGATTTGAATCAGACACGTCTTATTTTAACATTTGGAGGCAAATCACATAGTATACGTAAAGTCATGCAACGCCATAGGCACATTTTGAAATCTGATGAACATTTAAACACCATTTTGGGCGATCATATTAATATTACTTTTCGACGGTCGATTTCAGTCAAAGACACCTTAGTTCCTAGTTTTATGAAGCCCATTGAGAATGTTACAACCAATGCCTGGCTTAACACTAAACCTTGCGGCTTTTACAAGTGCTCCAAATGTAAAGCATGCACATACGCTGCTAATAAGACCCATTACACACATCCCATTTTGGGTACAAACACTAAGATCGCATCCAGAATTACTTGCGATACGGATCATGTGGTATATGTTCTTAATTGTCCTTGCAACAAGTGGTATGTGGGCAGTACCAAAGGCAAATTGAAACTTAGGATACTTCAGCATATTCGGGCCATCAGAAATACTGACTCCAATTATCCGATGGCTTTGCACTTTCAGTCCCAACATGATAACAAACTTGAGGGCTTTTCTTTCTTTGGGATTCTTACGGTGCCTAAGTCGCCAAGAGGAGGCAATCGAGAATTACTGCTAAGGCAACTGGAGACTAAATCTATTTTGGACCTTGAGACCAAGAATCCCAGGGGTCACAACCTGGATGAAGAATTATATACTTTTCTGGGAACCTAAGAGCATACATAGTGATGTATTATTATTAATTTTTTTTGCATGTATTCCTGCTCTTTTACTGGTTTCCTTGACACAACATTCTCCTTTTGCCCTATGATAATATGATTATTTCATCATTCTACTTTGCCTCGGATACTCCCCTGATACTTTATCTGATACCTTTGTGATATTTTTATGACATTTGTTTGTTGGTGATTTCTTCATTAATTATGAGTGGGCTGCTCTATATTTACATTTCCATCTGGTTTTAACATGCATTTTAGTAGGGAGTATATCTATCTTTTTAGATTGATAACTATGTGTTATATTGACTTTTACACAGTGTTTTTTGGACTCTTTTTAGACACAGTCTACTCATAGTGCATCTGCCTCGTATTTTGAAATCATTTGTTTAGGGTACAATGGATAAAATAGGTACACTGCATTCTCATGAGCAAACGGGCCTATATAATATGTATGCCCTTTTTAGGTGATTTTTAAGGAAGATCAGGAAAGTTATGTGCCCCTTAAGTTGGAGCATTTTTATAATCTATGCACTTTGCACTTTACTGAGGATCTATATATGTTTTTATCATTCTTTAGCTGTCCATGGCTGCACGTTCTTCTGCCATCTTCCTTGTTTTACATGGGATGTTAGGCTGGTTTTTTAAAAACTGTGACTACACGAACCATGCACCCATGGACGTAGAGCACCATGCTCATCATTTTTGCTATATTGAATGAAACTCTGATCCCCATGTATTTCCCTTTCTTTCCTCCCTTTCTCCTTTACCTGTACCCTGTCTACCGCTACCCTCCAGATTACTGCTGCTATGTACTTTGCACTTTATTTTCAGCACTTTGCAGCTCGCATTACTGTGCATGCACTAAGCACTTTATCCTTGGTTTAATATTGCTATACATCAGCGGCAATATTTAAATTTGTAAATCACCATTTATAGCGCAGCATTTTATGTAATGGTTTTATTTCAGACTATTATGGTTAGTATGAGGGAACACTTGGTCACTACAAAATGGCCGATTGTTTTCTCTCTACTTTTGAGCTATGTGGTGTATGAGACACTCTATACATTGTAACCAGAGAGTTTGTATTGTGTTTATAAGAGTCCTTTTTCTGTGTTTACCCTACTATCGTGAACAAGCGGTCAGTTGATCGCGAAACGCGTCGATGTAAACTTTTTCTCCCTTGCCATGCACCTTTTATGAATAAAGAACATTTGGTGCTATCTGATTCTTGCCGTGCAGCCCCTTATTGCCAAGCCCTGGATTTACTGGACCTGGCTGCTCTTGGGAGTGCATTCCGCTGATTTGGCCCTCTTTTGGGCTTAATTTTCGTTTGAAAAAAAAAAAAAAATATATATATATATATATATATATATATATATATATATATATATGGATTGTTATGTTATGTAAGAAATCGGTACTGTGGTGTATAAGATTAGCTCCCTTATCATTAAGAGCTATCATTCAAAATATGTACTGTCCCCACAACAGATATATCACAACTCCGCAAACTTAATGTCCACCTAGTGAAACTACTTTTCTTATCTTATGTACGCTATATGAGCTGTACATACTATACTGTCAATACTATACCACATTTCTTAAGCGCTTAGAGGAGAGGTGTAGATGGGTTTTTTATTTTTGACACTGCAGTATTTCCACTCTCATGTAATTGTTGGAGGTAATTTAGAAATAATAATCAGCAGCGATATTTTGCGTTTTCTCAATTTTCTTGGAAATGGTGTGCTTTGGAGGGCAGGAATCCTATGTAATGTAATATGTTGTTATGAAATACACTGACATAGGGAATTATAAAATGAATAGGGGTGCATAGCGGAATGGGGAAAGAGTATTATTGATGAGGTTCGCTAATGTAGCTTTCTGGGGCTGCCCAGGGCACTTGATCATTCAAACCGTAGTGGAGTGGGGATGGGCATTGAAGGGACGACATACATGCTGATACATTTTCTTGAATAGTAGTTGTAGTGATTAGTTTGTAGGTGAAATACTGGGTAATGGGTAAGGCCCTTGGCCCTATGATGGTTGAATAGGTGGAAACAGGTGAGGTGCTTGATTTTACATGTTCTTTGATGAGGAAAACTTAGAAGGACTGATTAAATGGGGTATGGGAGGAGGAAGGGTGTGACCGGGCCCAGTTATTTGAGTAGCACTAGACTGAATGCTGCCTGTCTGGAGTGGCCTACAGTTCTTAATGAGAGGCTTGTAAGGTGTGAAAACTGGAGTGAGATGGAGCAGCTAAGTGGCAGTGTGCTATCTTGCAGCTCTTTTCTCTTATTACCTTTCTCATGAATTGAGGACACACCAGAGATGCATGAATGGTTGGTTGGTGCATCAAAGCAAAGATGTGCTACAAATTATCTTGCAACACCTTTATGAATGTGAATGAAGAAAATATGCAAATTGCTGTCATGTTGGTTCAAGTTAACTTTTCTTTAGAAGTTGTTTGGGAATTGTACACTGAAGTTGTGGTTAGAGTGTGTGAGGTATTACCAAAGAAATGTATAGTGGGATGGAGGCAATGGTATTAATGATGAGATTGGCTAGGGTAGCTCTTCAAGGATATCCAGGGCACTTGGCCATTAAAACCCTAGCGAGAGTGTGGACAGCAGTGAAAGGAGGACATACATGCTGATATGTTTTGTTGAGTAGCAGTAGTAGAGATTAGTTTGTAGGTGACGGCAGGATAGTGGGTCAGGCCAATGGATTATAATGCTTAAATATGTGGAAACAGGTGAGGTGATTCATTTTGCATGTTTTTTGATGATGTTGGCTAAGGAAGACTGATTTAATCGGTGGTCAGAAAAGCAAGAGTTTGGCAGGGCCCAGTTATGTGACCACCAGTATACTCATTGCTGTGTACCTGGAGTTGACCTACAGTTGTTAAGTAGAGACTTCTAAGGTGTGAAAACTGGAGGTGGGTGGAGCAACTAAATGGCAGTGTGTTAGCTTGGTACTATGTTCTTTTATCATGTTACTTATGAATTGAGGACACACCAGAGATGAATGAATAGTTGATTGGTTTATGAAAGCAAAGATGTGCTACAGATTATTTTGCAACACCTTTATGAATGTGAATGAAGAAATATTGGTAATTGTTGTCATGTTGTTTTCAGTGAACATTTCTTCTATTAGAAGTTGTTTGGGAATTGTACTCTGACGTTATGTGTAGAGTATGTGAGGTATTATTGAAGAAATGTATAGTGGTATATGGTAATGGCTTATTGATTAGGTATGTAGGGTAACTTTCTGGGGTTGCCCAGGGCATTTGGCCATTCAAACTCTAGTGAGATTGGGGATGGGCAGTGGAGGGAGGACATACATGCTGATATGATTTGTTGAGTAGCAGTAGTAGTGACTAGTTTTTAAGTGAAATGCAAGATAGCAGGTCAGGCCGTTGGCTAATGATGCTTAACTTCCACTTAACCCAATCAGGGGCACCGGGAGGTGGGAGCCGGCAACAGTAACTAAGGCCCACAATCAAGTCTGTCTGCTCCCTGTCCGCTACTGGGATGCTACATGAAGCTACTACCACACCCTGGCCCTCCCTGTGGCTGCAAGTTCCCTCAGCCATGAAAACTGGACTGCCAAGACTCTCTTACCTCCCTCTCCATGGGTTAGTTCCCTCCTTCTGCCCCTTTTGCCTACTCTTTCTTTTTCCCTAATGGACCTTCACTCTCCCCTAAGCCTGTTCCAACTGGTCTCCCTGCATGCTCTCTAATGCTCATTTCCATAGCTCATTTCTTTCACCTATGGTGCCTAGAATTTGCCTCTGTAAATCTAAATTGATGTGTTTCTGAAAGTCAAATTTGGGTGTCTTTTTGTAAATCAAATGTGGGGGTGTTTCTGAAAGTTAGATGTGGGTGTGTTTGTGTTAGTCAAATGTGGGTGTGTTTCTGAAAGTCAAATCTGGGTGTGTTTTTTGTAAATCAAATTTTGGTGTGTTTTTTGTAAATCAAATCTGGGTGTGTTTTTGTTAATCCAATTTGCGTGTGTTTCTGAAAGTCAAATTTGGGTGTGTTTTTGTAAATCCAATGTGGGTGTGTTTCTGTAAACCTAATTTGGGTGTGTTTTTCAACTTAATTTGCCCCTAAATGGTTACCTGCTAACCCATTGACTGTTCCATACTTCTATTCTTACATATTTCTCCTATTGCCTTCTCTCTCCACCTTCCCATGGCATTATCTGTTTCTCCTATCTACTCCAACTGCTTCTCTATCAACTACCTTCCCTTCTTACTAAATCTGGTAAGAAGACATTTAAAAAGGATATCTTGGCTTCCAACCCTGATCTCCCCATCGCTAATACCTATTCCAGCGCCTCCGCCAGACAAACCCTCACTGACATCCTCTTTTTTGTTCCTTCGCCAGATCTCTGGACCCCTCATATGATCTGTGTGCTCTGTCCTGTCTCCTCCTCTCCCATTAATGGTGGCACTCACTGGGAAGTCCTCATGGATTCCTTTGACTCCTCCTGATTCATCATTAATGTCTACCTAAATGGCACTGTCGTGGTGCAAGGCCCACAGGCCAATCTCCTCCTCTTTGATAGGAGGTTCTCTCACCTTATCAACTTTCTCTCATCTCCAGCTGTCCCCTACTCTCCCCCTCTGGATACCTTGCCCTCTTTTCCTTCCTTCTCTGCCCTACCTCAAGCTTTGTACCCCTCCCCGGAAGGCCTTAAAGGTTGGCAGCCTTCTTCATCTTGCCAGTCTCAATGCTTGATCTGCTGTCAAACACTCATCTGACATCTGCCACCTTTGTGAAGAACTTGACCTTGATGTCACAAGCTTTGACACTCTCCTCCCTGATGGCTACAAGATCCTCTCTGCTCCCACATCCACCCGACCTGGAGGGGGTGCAGCCCTGATCTTCCCTGAGTGGATTCCTACCTCTATCATCCCACTCAGACTTACCCCTCTTTCAAATGTCTTGTCTGCAGGCTCTCTCTCTCTCTCCTACCCATTATCTTACTGTTGCTACTCTCTACAGACCCCCTGGTCAAATCACCTCTTTTCTTTCAGCTTGGGCAGACCTCTCCTCCTCCCTCCTGGCCTCAACCACTCAACTCCTCCTCCTTGGTGACCTCAACATCCACCTTGATTCTCCCTGTTCCTCCTCTGCGCTCTTTCGTGACCTCTGCGATTCAATCTCCCTCTCTATCCTCCCCTCTGGCCCGACTCCCTCTGAGGGTCACACGTTGATGTCTTGATCTCCTCTGGCCTCGCCCTCTCTATTAACCTCACCACTCTTCTCTCCTGGACTGATCACTGCCTCCTCGCCTCTCATCTGTCCATCTCTTCCCCTCAAGCCAAACCTTCTCAGATATCCGGCCCATGAAGCGTGTGTCAGTCGAGGCTTTCGCAACCACCTTCTCTCCCCCCCTCCACCCCGAGCTGACTCACACCCTGACACAGCCCTGTACCTGCTCAAGTCCTCTATTTCTGCTACTCTTGATGCTCTTGCCCCTGTCATGAGGATCTGCTTGAAGTCTAAAGCTAAGTGCAATTCTTGGTATGACTCTGACCTACCTACACTTACCCGTAAGTGTAGGGCAGCTGAGAGGAAATGGAGGGCTTCTTGTTCATCCTCTGACAAACTGGCCGTCCACCTGCTCCAAAGGCAATACCGACTCTCTGTCCATACCAAGCAGAGACTCCACATTCAAGCCTGTGTCTCTGTGGCATCTAACAACTCGGCCAAACTCTTTAAAATCTGTATGGAGCTGGCCAACCCTGCTGCAGTCTCCACCCCTCCTCTCGCCTACCAGGCTCTTTGCCATGCCCTTGCCTCTCACTTTATCTCTAAAACCCAGGACATTTTGAACACCCTCTTCTCTGCTCAACCTCCACTCCCCCTTCTTCCTTGCCTGCATACCCTCCTTCTCCTACTCCCCCGCCTCTTTCTCCTCCTTTCCTCTTTTGTCTCCTGATGATGTTGCTGGACAAGTCTGATCTATGAAAGCCTCATCAAAGCAGGTTAATCCCTGGTCCTCTAAAACCATTAAGGACCACATTGATACCCTCGCTCCGGCCCTTGCCGATTTCTGCAACCTCTCCTTTGCCTCTGGATCTTTCCACTCCCCTCTGAAGCACTCCCTTGTGCATCCTCTCCTTAAGAAACCCACAGCTGATCCTTCTTGTCCGGCTAACTATCGCCCAATTTCCATTACTCCCTTTTTGGGTAAACTCCTGGAAAAGGTGGCCATCTCTCAGCTTAATCTCCATTCCAATGCTGTTGGTTCTCTCCATGATCATCAATCTGGCTTCAGAGCTGCCAGACGCATGGAAACTGCTCTCCTGAACATCTGTGAAGATCTGCTCTCCAACCTTGACTCTAACACTCCCACTGTCCTCATCCTACTTGATCTCTCCTCTGTTTTCGACATGGTGAACCATACCACCCTGCTCAACTGTCTCTGTGACAACCTGGGTATCACTTTTAAGGCTCTGGCCTGGCTGACCTCTTTCCTCTCTGATCCACCCTCCCTGGTACAACTTGGGTCCTTCCTAGTTTGTATCTCCCTTTCTAACTTAGGTGTTCCCTAGGGGCCTTACCTCTTGCCCTGGCTTTTCAACCAATACCTGGAAACTCTCGCCTACTGCATTTCCAATTTCTGCTCAAACTTCCAGTGCTATGCTGATGACACCAAACTCATTTTCAGGCTTCCTTCAGGCACCTCCTCTCCTTCCCTCATCTCTGATTGCCTAACTGCCATTCAAAATTGGTGTGCCGCCAACGATCTTTGTCTAAATGCCAACAAGACTGAGATCCTCCTCATAGGTACACCTTCACCTTCCTTTCTCCTCACTCTCTGGCTGGTCTCCCTAGGCCCTCCTCCTACCCCTACCTGCAAGGCCAAAAACCTTGGGGTCATCTTTGACTCCACACTTTCCTTCTCCGCACACATCTCTGCCTTTCCTCTCCTTCCCTCAGAAGCTTACTGTCTCCTAAGCTCTGGTTCTCTCTAGGTTGGATTACTGTAACAGCCTCCTTCTAAATCCACCTGCCTCCACTCTCTGCCCTTTACAACTAATCCATAACAGGACTGCAAGACTTCTCCTTGGCCTCAAGCCCTGGGATTGTATCTGTCCAGCTCTGAAATCCCTCCATTGGCTCCCAGTGGATACAAGGATTACATGCAACACCATCTGCATTGTCCACAAGGCTTTCTGGGGCCTGGGTCCAAAATACCTTCAATTATCCCTCGGTAAATACCTCCCTTCTTGAGCCCTTCACTCTTCTACTTCTAACTCCCTCAGGGTCAGTCGGTTTTCAAACAAGCTTGGGGTAGATCTCTGTCTTCAGCTGGGGCCTCCCTTTGGAACAGCCTCACTGCCACCTTGAAACTTGAGGAGAACCATCTCTGGTTCCAGTAGCACCTCAAGATCTTCTTCTTTGCTTCTGCCTTTGCCCCTCTTCTCCCAGGCTGATGTGTTTTCTCTAGGGCACCGTGCACCGGGCCACCCTCTGTCCTTCGTTCTCAGGTACCTGCTCAACCTGCCATCCTCCTGCACTGCCTCCGGGCCTCCCCTTGCACCGGGATCTGTATCTGTACCCATACAGTCCCCCACCCACTTCTCTTCTGCACTTATCAGATATACCCTATCTGTTTAACCCAGCACTTGCCATTTGATGGCTGCACTACCACCTATATTTATGTATTTATTTTACGTATATATGCATTCTGTTCTATCCTATGTTCCCTTTCCCATGCACTTGCCCGCGTTCTTAATGTCACTAGGCATAGAAAGACAGTTGTTTTTGTTCTCGCCTATGGTTCCCCTCCCTTTGCCTGGTCGCGTTTTGAAACACTTGTGTATGAGCGCAATATAAATAAATTATCATATCACATCATAACCCTATCAACATATTAAACTTCCACACACCAAATGCCACTTAACAATGTTCTAGAAATCTTTTGCATCTGCATTTCCCTTACTTATACAAACAAATTGTACACAATGCTGCTATAAATGTACATATGCATTGTGCAGTAAGAGAAGTGTATCGAGAGGGGGAGCAGGGGTGGCTAAGTGCTGATAAGAGCCCAGAAGGAAAGTGCCAAGCGATGCCAAGGTTGGAGGCTACTGGCTATCTGCTGGGGCAGAGGGGTCCCAAGGGCGGGGTACACAGCCGCCAGGAGTTAGACGCGCAAGGGCAGTGCTTAAGGAGGGGGGAGGTGTACAGGTGTTGAATAATTATTGGGCCTGGAACCTGTGAGGTTCATGAAGGACAGGGCCACCAGTCTCAGTGTTAGTGGTATAATTAGCAGGGAAGGGATTGAGGTAAACAGGAAGAGAAAAGCAGTGTTTTGAGAAATTTCCAGAATTTAAGGGAGTTCAAGTCAAGTCTGAGAGGAGTAGGAAGGTTGTTCCAAAGAGAGACTTCGGCTGAACAGAGAGACATGCCTCCTGCTCTTGGTTTCGAAAAGCATTTGACAAAAAGAGAATTGGAGTTAGAGGGGAGTATTTAGGGAGACAAAGTTGGAAATAGCGTGGTCCCAGGCCCCAGAAAGCCTTGCCAAAGTTACAGAGGATCTTGATTGTCATCCTTTCAGTCCCAGGAGACAATTTACACATTTTAGGGCTGCAGCAATACAATCCCTGGGCTTGATGCCAAGAATAAGTCTTGCAGCCCTATTCTGGATTATCCAAAGGGGGCGTACACAAGAAAGGCAGAGGTTGAGGAAGAGGCACTTGTAGTCCAGCCTAGTGAGGACCAGTGCTCTAGAGATATTGAGTGTATGGGGGAGGTTGAGGAAAGGTAAAATGCCTGTAAGGAGGTGAAGCTGAAAGTGGGTCTTCTTTACAAGCTCCAAAATGTAAGGATTAAAGGAGACAGAGGACTCCAAGATGACCCAAGCTTTCTGGCCTCACAGGATGGTGAGAATAGAGGGCCCAAGTAGGGTGTAGGAGGGTAAGAGAAATATAGCACACAGGTATCCCAATAAGAAGGATCTCTGTCTTACTGGCATTGAGACAGAGATTGTTAGCTTCACACAATGTCTGGATGGCGATCAGACAATCAGGGACAAACGACGGGGAGAAGAAATTAGTAGAGGGAAGTTTCAAGGAAAGCTATGTGTCATCAACATAACACTGGAAATGAGAAGAGAAGAAGGAGATCAGGTGAGCCAGAGGGACGAGATAAATATTAAAGAGCCACAACGATAGAATAGAACCCTGGGGTACGCTGCAGGTAGAGAGTGAGGTGGTGGAGTAGAAACGGCCCAGTTGCAGCTGGGAAGGTTGGTTAGTGGGTAAAACAGATCAGCAAGCCCAGTGTCTGGTCCGTGATGTCAAAGGTATCATGTAATCATTCAATGAGGATAGAATGGTTGACCATGTTAAAGGCGGAGGAGACATCAAGAAGCACTATCCTTAGTTGTAGTACAATCATAAATACCATATACACTTCAATTATATCATTCCACCATATTACAAATATGGTATACTCCCCCAATAGTACTTATAATAACTATACACAGAATCAAACCATAAAACAAGTATGTACAATACATCTTCAAATATCAAGACTCACCCAGACTGCCACCCCTCCCCAATAGCGGCCGCAGGAAAAGAAATGAATGGCAGACACAGCAGCACCTGCACAGCTATTTTTCATCTACAAAAAGAACTCTATATCAACTCTTCTCCACTCCCTCACCCTTTTCAGGCTTTCCTTCATCCACAAAATAACCCCAAATATATTTTCCAGGCTTCTTTTCCTCACCAAGCAGTCCACAGACAAAGGCCATGATCCGCCCATCCAATACGTTGACCATTTCTAAAATGATGACAGACCTCACATTTTCAAAAATCCAATCGGCAAACTTTGGTGACCATTCGTCAAACAATGCCAAAGTTATAAACTGCAAAAAAAGTACTCTTTCTATAAACTGAGCAACTTAACCAAAGATATTATTACCATTAATTTTATAAACATTTCTCATAAACAAATATTAACATTTCTTATTTTGACAGAAATGGCAAACACACTTCAGTGGCTAGAAGAAAACTTTCCCAAAGAAGAAAAGATTGAAGATAACATCTCTAATGGTAAACAATACATCTTTCAATATAAACAAATATTATAATTTAAGGAGAGCTCATTGAAATAATAATTTCTTCTTTTCTCATAATACGTAGTTGCGTGGGGGAATTAAAATCAATTAACTTGTTTTTTTTAAATTTTTTAATTTTTTATTTGATTTAGTTGAGAATATCAACTTTTCAAATTGAACAAAGATATAAAAAAAGATTTCATTTCCATAATATAAAAGATAAAAGAGACTTTTTACAGATTAATATCATACATAAAACATGTGACAAACAGCAAATAATTTCATTACAAGACACTTATCTCTATCCATAAAAACATTAATTACATAAATAAAATGTTTAGTTTCAGAACAACAATTCAATTCATTTCCCTGTAATATTACGTGAGGAGACACAATAATTGTCCTTTAAGGTTACCTAGCGACCTCCCAGGGTAAACATTTTCACTCCTGTGCCAACGTAGCATCTAGAAAATGAACTATGGCTACTCTTGCAGCTAATTTCGTGTTAATAAATAGCTCTTGAAATATTTGTGATCTTTCAACTGGGCACAGAGCGATAAACAGACCCTTAAAAAATAAGTTACGTTTCTCCACCAAAGCCGGACAAACAACAATCAAATGTTCAAGAGTTTCTCTTACATCAATATTTCTACAAAAGCGACAATAATTCTGTGCAGATGGAATCTGTTTGCGTCTCGCCAATATGTCCCTGGTCGGCCAAAGATTAAATCGAAACCTCATATATTGCGACCTGATATAAGGAGAGGGACAAGCCACCAATTAATCTGCTGGTTCTCGATAATGCTTGGCGCCAAACAATGCTGAATCAAAATCCTTATACTGAGAGCATTTAGTCTGGTTTGTGCACCAATTGTATTGAGAGATATTGATCTTTGCTCGACCAGGATTATACAAGACCATGTCAAAGGTAACTGCCGCCTCAGCGAGAGCTTTCAAAAGAAAGATACGCCACTGTGTGGGAAATTAGTCGTTTGATGTCAACAAATAGTGGGCCATTATGCTCACTATATTGCCTGCCGATGCTCCAACTAGACATTTCCTCCACAAAGCACACATATACCAAATGACCTGTGATCTCAGGGATACTAGACCCAATTCAAAGCAAATCATTGGAAGAGGCACTGACCTTGGTAGACACAAAAACTTTTTCTAAAAACAAGCCTCCAATCTGTCCCAATTTGCATGATCTTTTGGAGCCTGTGTCTCCGCACCATAGAGCAAAATAGGTGTATTTTCTGATGATAAAAAGAAATGACATGTTTAAGAGAAAATTTGCCATACTTATCGGCCAAAATTTGTGCCTTTGATGTAAGTGTGCGCAATTTATTATTTAAGTCTGTAAAATAGCTGTTGTGGGACATCTTTGCACTAAACCACGTACCCAAGTATTCATACTTTGCGACAACTACCAATTTTACTTACTGTAGGATCCAGTTAAATTGTGTAACTTTGATATTTCCTTGAGGGTTACAGGTGACAATCTGAGTATTTTCAGTATTAATGGAGAGATAATTTACCAGAACGTAACTTTCTAGCTGTGACAGGAGATTTTGCAGGCCACTCGGGGACTGAGACAAAAGAACTAAATCACCTGCGTAAAGTAGTCAAGTAATTGTTTGATCTCCCAACTTTGGCGCATCTCCTATAGTCTCCATTAGAGTTTCCCCAATGTCCAAAATAAATAGATTGAACAGGGTAGAAGCTAAAATGCATCCTTGCTTAAGACCTCTCATAGAGGAAAATACTTCAGACAAACGTCCCTGGTTTGACAATCTGATTTGCATGGTAGTGTCCGTGTGTAAGAGCATGATTAGTGCAAGCAAAGTATGAGGACAGTCCTATCTTTGCAGTTTCTGATACAAAAGGAGCCGATCTATTGAGTCAAAAGCGACCCTGAAATCTATAAATGCTAGATATAAGGGTCGCTTTATCTGGGCATATTTGGCCTTCAACATGTTAAGAATAGTAAAAAACATTCAGAGCTATTCCTATTGTGGCAACAAAACCTGACTGAAAAGGATCACGTAACCTGCACGTTTGTGTCCGGCATTCAGTTCTTTCAGAATAATTCTGCTGTAGATTTTGCCAGATGCATCTAAGAGAGCTATAGGCCTATAACTCTCTGGCTTGTTTCTATCACCTTTTTTATAGATAGGCACAACCAATGAATGTTTCCAAGACTTGGGTATCCTTTGAGTATCATTAATTACTGTAAAGATGTCGAACAAAATGGAGGCCCACAAATCTGGATGTTGCTTGAAATCATGATTTGACAGCCCCTCAGGACCAGGGGCTCTAGAACCACTTATCTTGACTATATGAAATATAATATCATCCAGCTGAAAATTCAAGAAAAAAGGTTTGGCTACAGCCACAGATTCTAGACTGGAGTTACCTTTTACCAGAGAGTATAAATGACTAAAGTGCTTGACCCATGTAGCTTCGGAGACCCCATTTTCTTGAACCATTACTTGTGTTCCCTGTGTAGTTTGATTCAGGATTGCCCATGTTTTGGCAGTATTTTTTGTTGCAATGGCACTTAGCATTAAAGCACCATCTATTTGATAGAGGGAAGCTTTTCGACTGCATAACCAGTTTTTATAGTTGGTACGAAGGGTTATCAGCAATCTTAATCTTTGTTCAGCAGGATTGTTTAAAACTTGCCGCCTGTGTTGCTTATATAGTGCTTTTCTCACTTTTACTGTCTGATTGAAAACATGCAATTTTGGTTTCGAACTTGTTTTAGTTTGTACTTTGGCCTGAAACATTTGTAGCATATCACTGTATATCACATCATTTAGATTCCCCAAAGTTCTGTGTTTACCAAATTCATATTTGAGTAAAGAACCAAAAGCCCTTTTTGAGCATTTACACCAATGGTACCATGATTACACATTTTGAAATTCGAGGTGGCCAAGGTTCCCTGCATCCATGTCATTACAAGCAGATCATGATCACTAGCTGTGACCTCAATAACATAAAAATCCATTACACTTGTGGCCATGGCCTCATTGACATATATATAGCTATGATGTTAGTTGAGTTGCCTCGTCTCCACGTGGGGTGGGGAGGGAAGTGAGGAGGGAAGTCAGACACGCAGGAGCCATTTAAAACATGGAGATTTCTTGATTTGACAAAACTTAGCCATAGTGCTAACCTCACCTTGTCTGATTTTCCATCATCCACCAAACATTGAAGATTTAAATCACCAGCCAGAACAAGATATACTATAGTCGGGTCTAGCAACACCACATTCATCAAATCATTTATCAAATCATTTAAATCATTGATGAATTTACTGTTGGTAATCCCCATCGGGTTCCAATAAAGATTGAGAATAGCAAGGCCATAGATCGAGGTGTGTATTCTTACAAGTTGGATGAAAGCATTCGGGGTCGCCCAAGATTCCATTTTGATGCCTCTGCCCCTTCTAACAGTGGTCAATAACCCAGATGATGGTCGCCCTCGGTTTGCTTTAATTGCAGGATTCAGCTCTATCTCATACTCGTCCCATATTGGAGGAGTAACCATCCATGGGCCTCATTACAGGTCGGGCAGTCTGGAAATAACAGTGGCGGTAAACCCGCCGCCACTGTTAATTCCGGACCGCCCGATCCCGACTCCTGCAGGCGGGAGGTGATGTTCCCGCCAGGTCTGACCTAGCAGGTTTAACACCGCCCACCTGCAGGGAGACGTGGAAACACCAGCACCATCACGAGATGGTGCCGGTGTTTCCACTTCCCCATTCCCATTGAGTCCTATCGGACTCAATGGGAATGGGGATTAACCGAATTCTGCCTCCGATACTTCAGACTCCTGGTTAGCCCCCCTTAAAGCCAGGCATTGTTGGTTTCTGCATTGGGCACGATTTGTCTGGCACGCTCCCAACAAAACTGGCTGTGAAAAACCCGCCATATAGGCATCAACAGCCTTCCTAATCTCCTGGCGATGGTCAGCTAGCGCTACGGTTTGATCAGAACTTTCAGAATGAGCTATTATAGTGTTTTTATTCTTTACACTTTTGAGGCTAGCCGAGAACGGAGAGTTACTGGAAATTTTAGTTTTAGTTTTATTTTTCTCATCCCCAGCTAGTTCAGTCAAATCATCCAAAGGAGCATAGGCTAAATCCCTCACACATGGGAGACATTCAGAGGCTGCTGCTTTCAACTGATTAGTGCAGATGAAGCCAACAGAAGATTTTTTGATTTTGGAGGAAGCTTAATACTCTTAAAGAATTGTTTGGCAGAGGAGCTTGAGTTCGATATTTTTGCATATTTTTGATTTTTAGTCAATTTGTTCTGAACCCCTTTCTTTAGATGATCTTTCAGACCATGCGAAGCAGGCTGTCCCACCGTAAAAATCATGTACGCTCCCTTCTCCTTACTATACACTTTTTCCGCTTGAACATTTTGAGGGGCCACATTTTCTACCTCCACTTCCCTTATAATTTTACTAATACAGGGAAGAGGGTGTAAGCCCTGGCTGCGTTTTTCCAAACAAATTTCTCTCTTCATTATCATAGATACTTATAGGCTCCACCACTTTCGTACAGATACTATTCACAGTTTGGGAGCCAACGGACACATTCAATTTCGCTGTATGTAATTGCTTGACAGCGTCAGTGCCATTACTTTTTTTGAGTTGTGAAAAGGTATCTGTCAAAGTCTTTTGCCACACTAACATTGTTGAGCTTGAGCTGTTATTTTTGCATCAAAGGAAACAAAAAGATTTTTTAAAGATTGCAAGGCCATAATCATGCCCTGTAAGTTAATTTCTATAAGATTGTTAGTACTAGAATCTTGTGTGTTTTGTCGAGGCACCTTTTCACAAGTCACGGGTCTTCTTGGAGTTGGCGCAATAAAGGAAGCTGAGTGGTTTGAATAAGGATGGCTAATTTCCATGAAAAGGATTGGAGAACCAGATAGATTTTCTGACAACGTATTAGCAGAAAAACAGGACTTATTCAAGTCTAACTTGTTATTCATTCAGAAATATTGGCTCTTAAAAGAACCTTTTTTTAAATAATTGGAGTTTTATATATTGCACGAACAAATGTTCTATTTTTTCTAACTTTCACAAAAACTACTTCAAATTCTTTTCTGTTTTTGTTTTTCATTAACTGCAAATACTAAAGAGATACTTCAAAACATATTTCTTTCTGTGCATTTTGGATATTCAAAAGGAAAATAACATTTCTGACATCAGTCAAATGCATTGCATCTGCTCAAAAAATATTTACACCATCCAAATTGATATTTGCGTTGTCAAAAGATGCCATTCCTAAACCAAATAAAAAAGCACATACACCTTTATTGACATGTTGTCTAGCTTCTTCCATTTCAGAACAAAACAAGTTTTGACGTCTCCATATTTGACTTTCATGGATTTTAGAAAAAATTATCTTTGCAGCTGGAAACAGTTCCATTAGGCTTTTCAACATGTCCTTCATGGCAAACTGCAAGCATCCTGCAGTCACCTAGCCCAAACTGCTGCCTCCACAACACACAATAATAATATCTGTATGTTTAAAGTGAGCCATACTCTCACAGAATGTTAATAAAGTTTAATCCACAATCTGCATACCACAAAACGTCCACTTCTTCCAATCCAATGGTAGCAGAGATGCCACGAGATTCAGTATAAACCTTCAATGAATGGATCCAAGAATCACCATCTACACACTCTGCATCTTCATAGCCGTAGCCACAGCCATTTTCAATACACACAACAAAGAAAATACTTGCTATCCTGTACTCCTGTACACTTCAACTCTGCCTCCACAGCCACAAACCCTGATTGGCTAGACCCTCAATGTCCTCTTTCCTTGACAGGCATCCTTAAAAGACCCGGATGGCACGCGCAGGTTTGCGGACTACCATGGAATCCGGGAACACGGTAGCACCTGCACACCTTTTTTTAACCTATAAAAACAGCTCAGTATCAACTTTATTCCGCCCCCACCCTTTCCAGGCCCTGTTTTGGCCACCAGAAAACCCCAAATCTGTTTTTCAGATTTTTTTCTCACTGCGCTGCCCGAGGTCAGTGATGATGTCTGCAGACTCAGTGGCAACTGCAAACCTTTTTTTCACAGATAAAAACGGTTCCATATCAACTTTATTCCACTCCTCCACCCTTTGCAGGTCCGCTTTCAGACACCAAGTAATCCCAAATGCGTTTTCCACACTTTTTCCTCGACGCGGTGTCCGCGGCCACTGGCGGCTGTCCGTGGATGCAAAATGGCAACTGT
Source organism: Ambystoma mexicanum (assembly GCF_040938575.1). Taxonomy (NCBI): domain Eukaryota; kingdom Metazoa; phylum Chordata; class Amphibia; order Caudata; family Ambystomatidae; genus Ambystoma; species Ambystoma mexicanum. The sequence goes on from NC_090922.1 coordinate 352,258,189, forward strand.
TCCAAACAATATGACTCAGCTCATGTTTTTGAACATCCAATCAGCGGGCGCGTACGATGTCCATGGATGTCACGCCGGACCCTGATTGGTCCAGAGGTGTCCGTGGACTCCGAATCAGGACCCAGATATCACACATTTTGTTTAACTACATTTGGGGCATTTTTTAAAAAACTACTCGACGGATTTACACCAAATTTAAAAAAGCACGCTTCTGGAACCAAGCTGCCATTCCTGGAGCTAATTTGGTGAGAATCCATCCAGCAGTTTGGGCTGCAGGCTCGAGCAAAACATTTTTTACATTTCGTTGTCTATGACGATTTCCAAAAATGTTGGGAGCCCCCTATAACTTTGCCCCCCTTGACGAAACCGCAGCAAACTTCACACAATCATTCCAGGGGGGGCATATACTTTATTTGCAAAGTTATAAGCCACCCAAAAGTGCTCTTTCTACTAGTTGAGCAACTTAACCATAACAATAATTGGATTATGAAAGAATGTCCGGGCACCCATTCAATTTATAGTTCTACTGTGCAAAAAAATGAGTTTATTGGACACAAGAAAAGTCCAGCATCAAGATGCCTGCTATCATGGACAGAAGAAAAAAACAGGTTGTACGAATTTTCCACCCGTTCCATCCTCAACAGTGGAACATGTGGCAAACTTGTAAACATTGCACCATATTGGAGGACGGTGAGGGTGTCAACAGGGTCAATGGAAAAAAGTAACGGTCCTGGCATATGGAAGTCACAAGCAGTTTGGGAAGCAGAGGTGGAGGAGGTGAATCAGCATCAGCAGGGCACGTTGGAAGAGCATGGTTCAGGGGAAACCTGCAGCTCCTCAGAACATGACCTTATATTGGTGGTTACAATCCGGCATCGGATGAAGCTGCTGATTCACTGGCTCCCCTGTGCCTATTGCTAATAGTTTTGAAAATGTTGATCCAGTGTGTTCCTTTTGATCTTTGCATTCTTTTACTTGACTCCTATACTTTTTCAACAACTGTTTGCCTTATGTTATATTCTCCAGACACTGAGGGGGTAGTTCATGGATTCAAGCGCAGAAGTGGGGCACGCGGCTGGCGCACAGATGGAGCATGCGCTAGCTTGTGCCAGCCGCGTGCGCCAAAACCCATTTTGACACACCGCGTATTCATGGATTTAAACATCCCTGACCAGCCGTAGTGCAGCCTGGTGCAGCTACCCTGCAGCAGTGCCAGTTACGCCCCCAACTCCGCCCCGTGTGCCAAAAACAGCCGCACAAATCACCTACATGGGGCAAAGGCCAGTGGACCAGCATACAGCCCCCCAACAATGAAATTGCACTAAAAACGCCACTCAGCCCTCATGCGACAACCCAATCGTGTGTAAAGCTCCCTGCACACCCCTCGGAATACACGTACCCCATCACGCCAGGCCTATCAAGCGTAAAACTACCCGCGTCGGTGAAGGGCTGCCTGCGGGGCATGTGCAGGGGTGATGGGCTGCCTGTGGGGCATGTTCATTGGAGATGGGCTGCCTGCGGGGCATGGGGAGGCGTGTAGGGTGGACCCCTGTGGTGTGGTCTGGCTGTAGGGGTGCATGTGGCACTTCACCACACTGCTGCGTGAATCTGGGGGTACGAGAGTGAGAATAACACACGATTCTGCTGGCACGAGCGGGGTATGTGTATTCCAGGGTATGCGAGTGAGAATAACACGTGATTTCGCTGGCGCGAGCGAGTACGTGTATTCCAGGGTACGCGACTGAGAATAACATGGGATTTCGCTTGCGCGAGCGGGATACGTGTATTCCGGGGTACGTGAGTGAGAATAACAGGCGATTTCGCTGGCGTGAGCGGGTTATGTGTATTCCGGGGTAGGTGAGTGAGAATAACAGGGGATTTTGCTTGCACGAGCGGGGTACGTGTATTCTGGGGTACGCAATTCTACAGCTCTGCCCAGTTTTCCATCTTCTGGTAGGTGCTTCCAATTGCACTCATTATTGTGTCCCATAGAGAATTTTTTTGTCCATTAATCCTAACCTGCCCGTTTCCTTACAGCAGCCACTTCTACCCCCATTGTGAATGCTATTGTGCCAAATGTGATCTCACCTGTGCCCACCACTCCCAAAACTGCGCCCCCCAGTGCAAAATGTGTGATATGCAATTCTTCTACCCCCATTGTGAATGCTATTGTGCCAAATGTGATCTCACCTGTGCCCACCACTCCCAAAACTGCGCCCCCCAGTGCAAAATGTGTGATATGCAATTCTTCTACCCCCATTGTGAATGCTATTGTGCCAAATGTGATCTCACCTGTGCCCACCACTCCCAAAACTGCGCCCCCCAGTGCAAAATGTGTGATATGCAATTCTTCTACCCCCATTGTGAATGCTATTGTGCCAAATGTGATCTCACCTGTGCCCACCACTTCTAAAACTGCGCCCCTCAGTGCTAAATATATTATATCCAACTCCTCTACTGCCGTCCACCACAACACCACTGGAGCCCCCAGCTCCACACCGACCATGCCCATCACCTCACCCTCTCCTCCCACATACCCCTCCCTAGTCGTCACAGAACCCCACCTCAAATGCGCCATGATCAATGCTAGATCCATCAGCGCCCACGCTCTAGACATTCACGACCTCATAACCACCCATGTCCTTGACCTGCTCATGATATCAGAAACATGGCTGCACGATGCCTCTGGCCCTGCGCTCTCCCTGGCACTCCCTTCTGGCTACTCCATCACCAGACAAGATCGCCCCTCTAAAGGTGGAGGGGTCGCAATCATCGCTAAGGACTGCTATAGTATTAGAAAGGTAGAAAAACCCCTACACAGCAACTATGATTACCTCCAAGTCAAAATTATCCTCTCCCCCAACTGTACCATTACCGCTCATATTGTCTATCGCCCTCCTGGCCCATTAGAAGACTTCCAAGCCGCCCTCATCCATCTCCTATCTGACAACCTCAAAAAACATTCGAAAGCCATTCTCCTTGGGGACCTCAACTTAGGCCTCCAGGATAAAAAGGACCCAGCAGCCAAATCCTTTGACTTAGCCCTAACAACACTAGGCTATAAGAACACCATCTTTAGCCCAACGCACACTCAGGGCAGAACACTCGACTGGATTGCTCAGCACAACTGCCCACTCATCATCACTGGAAACACTCCCACCCCATGGTCTGACCACCATATCATCACATTTAGCATCCTCACCACCAGCTCCTCTACCCCGCCACCCCAACCCCTACCACCTTGCCTCACAAGAAGCTCCCGCCCGCTCACTAAGGAAAGACTACTGCCCTTCCTACAAGGCCCAGCTTTCAGGCCACCTTTCTCCGCAGACCCAGAAACTCTTGCATCAACCTACGATGCTGCCATTAAAGCAGCTATCAACTCCATTGCCCCACTAAAACCCCGTAAATACAAACCCACCACCCACTCTAACTCCTGGTTCACCCCAGACTTGCTCGCACTCCGAAACGAGAAAAAGGCAGCACTTACTCAGTGGCAAACGTCCCACACTGACAAAGACAAGCTGATCTTTAAAGCCTGCTCCACGGAGTACAAAAAAGCTATCACCCGGGCAAAATCCAAATCCTTTGAATCCAGAATTTCGGAAGCCCAATCCAGCACAAAAGAAATCTTTGCAATTTTTAGGGAGCTAGAGACTCCTACTCCCACCCCCCAGAACTTCACCAAAGACAAAGCCTGGTGCGACGAAATTCAAACGGCAATGCTAACAAAACTGAGCCGCCTCCAAAGCAAAATACTAGCTACCAAACAAGCCCTGCCCAATACTCATATCCCTGTCCCACCACCAGCCCAAGACCCTCCCCAACCCTTCTCCTTCAAATCCATACAGGAAAAGGACATCATTAACATAATGAAGAACATCAAAGCATCCAACTGTAAAGGTGATGCCTGCCCAGCCACTCTCATCAAGGACTGCACTGAAGCACTTGCTCCCTTCCTGACAGCATTTGTTAATGCCTCCTTCGCAACAGGGAAAGTCCCCACCTCCCTCAAGGAAGCATGGGTCCGCCCCCTCCTAAAAAAACCTACTCTCGATCCCACCTCCCCCAACAACTATAGACCCATCACCACTGTCCCTTTCCTCCTCAAAATACTCGACAAAGCAGCCTATCTGCAGGTTCAGCACTACATCGAAGAAAACAAACTCCTGGGACTCCGCCAATCTGGCTTCCGCCCTAGACATGGGACTGAAACCGCCCTACTTGACCTGAAAAACCAAATGGACGATGCCAGAGACATGGGCAAATCAGCTCTTCTCCTACTCCTTGACTTATCTGCAGCGTTTGATCTCGTAGATCATGACGTCCTTTGCCATCATCTCTCCTTCACTGCCAAGTTCTCCCCTGACGCCACAGCATGGATCAAATCCTTCCTACAGGACAGAACCATGCAAGTATTCTCCGACCTAGCCTCTGCCTCACCCACTACCATACTCTTTGGCGTGCCCCAAGGCTCATGCCTCTCCCCCACACTCTACAACATCTTCACACGACCCCTCTTCCTCATCCTCGACGCTATGGGTATATCCTACACTAACTACGCGGACGATACCCAGATCCTCCTTACCCTCACAGGCAACTACGACACCGACTCCATGACCCTTAACAACCTCTACAACACCATCCAAGCCTGGATGGCAGACAATGGACTATGCCTCAACTCTGACAAGACAGAACTCCTACTGGTAGGTTCCCCCGAAACGCTAAAAAAACTTGACTCCCAATTCAGTCACTTCACCATCGACACCATCAAAATACCTGTTTCAGACTCAGTCAAAACTCTTGGAGTCTATCTAGACTCTAACCTCTCCATGGACAGACAAGTCAACGCCATTGCCTCCTCAGCCGCATATCATGCTAAACTGATCAACGCAGTCAGGCCTTTCCTCTCCAAAGAGAACTGCACAAACATAGCCAGAGCCATCACCGGCTCCAGGCTAGACTACTGCAACATACTCTTCCTAGGAACCTCAAAAAAAAACTTGGAGAGGCTACAAGTCATCCAGAATAGTGCTCTCCGAGCAGCCCAAGGTATTGCCAAAAGGGACCACATCTCGGAAGCCAGAAAACTAGCCCACTGGCTCCCAATAAAGGAAAGAATAATTTTCAAAGCGCTCACACTGACACACAAATGCATCCATCTCAATGCCCCCGATTACCTCTCACAAAGAATCCACTCCGTCGCCTCTACAAGACCAACAAGATCACCCTACACCAACATGCTCTCTGTGCCATTAGTAAAAAGATCCAGAGCAGGTGGATCCAGCTTCCCCTATCTCGCACCCACTCACTGGAATGCCCTACCTCCCACCATCCGCGGTGAGCCCTCCCTCCTAGCCCGCAAAGCGCTGAAAACCACCCTCTTCTCATAAGGTCCCTCGCAGCTTCATAATACCAACCATATGACCCATTGCCTAAGTTGTATTGACCAACCGCATAAGCTGTAATGATAACCTTGCTTGTTCCTATCTGTATTATGCCTCTTACTGATACCATGCCTGTAACTAAGCTCATGCAAGTAACAGCGCCTCAATGCCCCTGGGCTGCCTGCGCGCTATACAAATTTAAATAAATAAATTGGAGGACCTAGTGTTCCTGTTCTTGCAACCTGTGGCCCTAATCCTCGAACAGCGAGTATCTTGTATTTCGCTGTAGGTTGCTTAGGGACAGAGGTCTACATACTCCACGCTACCCTCAAGTCTTGACAAGAGCAAGTGCTTCAATTGTGCAACAGGCAAATGGTAATGAATGCTAAGTCATTCATTCCACTGAAATGTCTATCAGACAGAAATTAGCATATAGCTTCCCTGCTAGTCCCCACTTACTCACAGCTACCCAAATGTGATCACACCCACCACTCAAACCCAAGACTCCCCTTTCAGGGCACTATCTCTTGCTATGGCAGCCAGACCATTTTCAACAGCCGACAGAGACAAAGAAAAGGGACTCACAAGAGCTCCCTTTAATATGCCCCCTATGTCCATCTAGGTTTGCAGTTTTCAGATAGTCTTGTCCATGTGACGTCATTTCCCCTTTAAAAAATCCATTGACACCTCTGCTTGCATGCCCAGTGTGCTGACAGCAGTAAGACTGACGCCTCTGGCCCATACCAAGTGGCCATTGGCCAGGGCCCTAGTAAAATCTCTTGCTTGGACCACAGGCTATCCGCACTTGGTACAGCCCTGAGAAAGGGATATAATTGCTTATTCGCTGAAAGTCATTTGACAAGACTAAAAGGTTTGCATGATATGATATGATGGATATGATATGATGGATATGATATGGCATTTATAACGCACCTATAGACAAGTGTTTGCGGCAAGGGAGGGGAACAGAGGGAAGACAGCCAGAGATCCTACTAGGCCAGGTGTCATTCAGATCGCGCAAGTGCATGGGAAGGGGGAGTGCAGACATCTGGTGTCATGTCAAGTGCTTGTAGTGGGACTGTAGGGATACAAAGACAGTCACGAGTGCAGGGAGTTGCATGACTAGTGCAGGAGTGTCAAAATGCAAAGAAGCAAAAAAGTTCAAATTCACAAAGACAAACAATGGCGATCGGACTAGTTACTCCTGGGATAATGCGCTGTAAATGTTTTGATGCAAAAAGCAAATGTTCCTTCCATTTCCATCCTCTACGAGTCTACAGTCTTTTTGTACATAGCATGTGTTTACCAATTTGCTGTCAGTAGCAATTGTTCACATACTGTAGGAATATCTGTCTGGGCTAGTTTCCTTCCACTTCACACTCTTAGTGAACGATATCAATCATACTTCCGGCATTGCCTATGCAGTGGATAGAAGAATGCTAAGCAAGACTCAATTGTGTGGGCTCCAGCCTGCTAGACAAATGCTCTACCTACTTCTAGGCACTTGGATCCCGTGGCAGTCACCTTTACAGATCTGCGCATGGTGCACCATTTTAGATTGTGAATAGGCCTCTAATATCTGTTAAACACATCCGGAAATTCCCCAATGATCTACTCTGTTTAAACTGCCTAGCGCTTCTAGTGTTCATTTATTTGTCATCGTGTCACACAGGATGGGATGGCATTTGGCCCGCAGCTGAAAGAACACCGGCATTGGCCAATTCAGAGGGACGTGGCTCTGAGTTACTCTAAAGTGGGTGAATTATACATGCATTGGATGGAAACATTGCGTTTGAGTTGCGTGGCACTGATTCATTTTTCGGTTTCCCGCACTTTATTGGTCAAAGGGTGTTTTGCAAAGCCAGAATCAGCCAGTTTGCTGTGGAAGCTGTTGTTGGTGTCCATGCAGGCAAAGCAGGATAATAAGATGCAGGAAACTTTGATAACGCCTCCATGGAGACGGCGTTTTATGTGTGTCAAATGTAAAGCATTGTGAGTTGCAAACCTGAAGATTGTTTGCAATGATTTTGGGATTAGGACCCTGTTTAGAATGTGTGGTAAACTACCAAGAGGCAAACCAGACTCTCTTACTTCTGCTTGTCACATTTTTCTTGGTCATGTTGATTCCGGTATTAACCCGGGAAAATGGCGTCTCTTAATGCATTTCATTTTTCTTGGGCAAGATAGCAGGTCAGGCCGTTGGCTAATGATGCTTAACTTCCACTTAACCCAATCAGGGGCACCGGGAGGTGGGAGCCGGCAACAGTAACTAAGGCCCACAATCAAGTCTGTCTGCTCCCTGTCCGCTACTGGGATGCTACATGAAGCTACTACCACACCCTGGCCCTCCCTGTGGCTGCAAGTTCCCTCAGCCATGAAAACTGGACTGCCAAGACTCTCACTGACATCCTCTTTTTTGTTCCTTCGCCAGATCTCTGGACCCCTCATATGATCTGTGTGCTCTGTCCTGTCTCCTCCTCTCCCATTAATGGTGGCACTCACTGGGAAGTCCTCATGGATTCCTTTGACTCCTCCTGATTCATCATTAATGTCTACCTAAATGGCACTGTCGTGGTGCAAGGCCCACAGGCCAATCTCCTCCTCTTTGATAGGAGGTTCTCTCACCTTATCAACTTTCTCTCATCTCCAGCTGTCCCCTACTCTCCCCCTCTGGATACCTTGCCCTCTTTTCCTTCCTTCTCTTCCCTACCTCAAGCTTTGTACCCCTCCCCGGAAGGCCTTAAAGGTTGGCAGCCTTCTTCATCTTGCCAGTCTCAATGCTTGATCTGCTGTCAAACACTCATCTGACATCTGCCACCTTTGTGAAGAACTTGACCTTGATGTCACAAGCTTTGACACTCTCCTCCCTGATGGCTACAAGATCCTCTCTGCTCCCACATCCACCCGACCTGGAGGGGGTGCAGCCCTGATCTTCCCTGAGTGGATTCCTACCTCTATCATCCCACTCAGACTTACCCCTCTTTCAAATGTCTTGTCTGCAGGCTCTCTCTCTCTCTCCTACCCATTCTCTTACTGTTGCTACTCTCTACAGACCCCCTGGTCAAATCACCTCTTTTCTCTCGGCTTGGGCAGACCTCTCCTCCTCCCTCCTGGCCTCAAACACTCAACTCCTCCTCCTTGGTGACCTCAACATCCACATTGATTCTCCCTGTTCCTCCTCTGCGCTCTTTCGTGACCTCTGCGATTCAATCTCCCTCTCTATCCTCCCCTCTGGCCCGACTCCCTCTGAGGGTCACACGTTGATGTCTTGATCTCCTCTGGCCTCGCCCTCTCTATTACCCTCACCACTCTTCTCTCCTGGACTGATCACTGCCTCCTCGCCTCTCATCTGTCCATCTCTTCCCCTCAAGCCAAACCTTCTCAGATATCCGGCCCATGAAGCGTGTGTCAGTCGAGGCTTTCGCAACCACCTTCTCTCCCCCTTTCCACCCCGAGCTGACTCACACCCTGACACAGCCCTGTACCTGCTCAAGTCCTCTATTTCTGCTACTCTTGATGCTCTTGCCCCTGTCATGAGGATCTGCTTGAAGTCTAAAGCTAAGTGCAATTCTTGGTATGACTCTGACCTACCTACACTTACCCGTAAGTGTAGGGCAGCTGAGAGGAAATGGAGGGCTTCTTGTTCATCCTCTGACAAACTGGCCGTCCACCTGCTCCAAAGGCAATACCGACTCTCTGTCCATACCAAGCAGAGACTCCACATTCAAGCCTGTGTCTCTGTGGCATCTAACAACTCGGCCAAACTCTTTAAAATCTGTATGGAGCTGGCCAACCCTGCTGCAGTCTCCACCCCTCCTCTCGCCTCCCAGGCTCTTTGCAATGCCCTTGCCTCTCACTTTATCTCTAAAACCCAGGACATTTTGAACACCCTCTTCTCTGCTCAACCTCCACTCCCCCTTCTTCCTTGCCTGCATACCCTCCTTCTCTTACTCCCCCGCCTCTTTCTCCTCCTTTCCTCTTTTATCTCCTGATGACGTTGCTGGACAAGTCTGATCTATAAAAGCCTCATCAAAGCAGGTTAATCCCTGGTCCTCTAAAACCATTAAGGACCACATTGATACCCTCGCTCAGGCCCTTGCCGATTTCTGCAACCTCTCCTTTGCCTCTGGATCTTTCCACTCCCCTCTGAAGCACTCCCTTGTGCATCCTCTCCTTAAGAAACCCACAGCTGATCCTTCTTGTCCGGCTAACTATCGCCCAATTTCCATTACTCCCTTTTTGGGTAAACTCCTGGAAAAGGTGGCCATCTCTCAGCTTAATCTCCATTCCAATGCTGTTGGTTCTCTCCATGATCATCAATCTGGCTTCAGAGCTGCCAGACGCATGGAAACTGCTCTCCTGAACATCTGTGAAGGTCTGCTCTCCAACCTTGACTCTAACACTCCCACTGTCCTCATCCTACTTGATCTCTCCTCTGTTTTCGACATGGTGAACCATACCACCCTGCTCAACTGTCTCTGTGACAACCTGGGTATCACTTTTAAGGCTCTGACCTCTTTCCTCTCTGATCCACCCTCCCTGGTACAACTTGGGTCCTTCCTAGTTTGTATCTCCCTTTCTAACTTAGGTGTTCCCTAGGGGCCTTACCTCTTGCCCTGGCTTTTCAACCAATACCTGGAAACTCTCGCCTACTGCATTTCCAATTTCTGCTCAAACTTCCAGTGCTATGCTGATGACACCAAACTCATTTTCAGGCTTCCTTCAGGCACCTCCTCTCCTTCCCTCATCTCTGATTGCCTAACTGCCATTCAAAATTGGTGTGCCGCCAACGATCTTTGTCTAAATGCCAACAAGACTGAGATCCTCCTCATAGGTACACCTTCACCTTCCTTTCTCCTCACTCTCTGGCTGGTCTCCCTAGGCCCTCCTCCTACCCCTACCTGCAAGGCCAAAAACCTTGGGGTCATCTTTGACTCCACACTTTCCTTCTCCGCACACATCTCTGCCTTTCCTCTCCTTCCCTCAGAAGCTTACTGTCTCCTAAGCTCTGGTTCTCTCTAGGTTGGATTACTGTAACAGCCTCCTTCTAAATCCACCTGCCTCCACTCTCTGCCCTTTACAACTAATCCATAACAGGACTGCAAGACTTCTCCTTGGCCTCAAGCCCTGGGATTGTATCTGTCCAGCTCTGAAATCCCTCCATTGGCTCCCAGTGGATACAAGGATTACATGCAACACCATCTGCATTGTCCATAAGGCTTTCTGGGGCCTCGGTCCAAAATACCTTCAATTATCCCTTGGTAAATACCTCCCTTCTCGAGCCCTTCACTCTTCTACTTCTAACTCCCTCAGGGTCAGTCGTTTTTCAAACAAGCTTGGGGTAGATCTCTGTCTTCAGCTGGGGCCTCCCTTTGGAACAGCCTCACTGCCACCTTGAAACTTGAGGAGAACCATCTCTGGTTCCAGAAGCACCTCAAGATCTTCTTCTTTGCTTCTGCCTTTGCCCTCTTCTCCCAGGCTGATCTGTTTTCTCTAGGGCACCGTGCACCGGGCCACCCTCTGTCCTTCGTGCTCAGGTACCTGCTCAACCTGCCATCCTCCTGCACTGCCTCCGGGCCTCCCCTTGCACTGGGATCTGTATCTGTACCCATACTGTTTAACCCAGCACTTGCCATTTGATGGCTGCACTACCACCTATATTTATGTATTTATTTTACGTATATATGTATTCTGTTCTATCCTATGTTCCCTTTCCCATGCACTTGCCCGCGTTCTTAATGTCACTAGGCATAGAAAGACAGTTGTTTTTGTTCTCGCCTGTTCCCCTCCCTTTGCCTGGTCGCGCTTTGAAACACTTGTGTATGAGCGCAATATAAATAAATTATCATATCACATCATAACCCTATCAACATATTAAACTTCCACACACCAAATGCCACTTAACAATGTTCTAGAAATCTTTTGCATCTGCATTTCCCTTACTTATACAAACAAATTGTACACAATGCTGCTATAAATGTACATATGCATTGTGCAGTAAGAGAAGTGTATCGAGAGGGGGAACAGGGGTGGCTAAGTGCTGATAAGAGCCCAGAAGGAAAGTGCCAAGCGATGCCAAGGTTGGAGGCTACTGGCTATCTGCTGGGGCAGAGGGGTCCCAAGGGCGGGGTACACAGCCGCCAGGAGTTAGACGCGCAAGGGCAGTGCTTAAGGAGGGCGGAGGTGTACAGGTGTTGAATAATTATTGGGCCTGGAACCTGTGAGGTTCATGAAGGACAGGGCCACCAGTCTCAGTGTTAGTGGTATAATTAGCAGGGAATGGATTGAGGTAAACAGGAAGAGAAAAGCAGTGTTTTGAGACATTTCCAGAATTTAAGGGAGTTCAAGTCAAGTCTGAGAGGAGTAGGAAGGTTGTTCCAAAGAGAGACTTCGGCTGAACAGAGAGACATGCCTCCTGCTCTTGGTTTCGAAAAGCATTTGACAAAAAGAGAATTGGAGTTAGAGGGGAGTATTTAGGGAGACAAAGTTGGAAATAGCGTGGTCCCAGGCCCCAGAAAGCCTTGCCAAAGTTACAGAGGATCTTGATTGTCATCCTTTCAGTCCCAGGAGACAATTTACACATTTTAGGGCTGCAGCAATACAATCCCTGGGCTTGATGCCAAGAATAAGTCTTGCAGCCCTATTCTGGATTATCCAAAGGGGGCGCACACAAGAAAGGCAGAGGTTGAGGAAGAGGCACTTGTAGTCCAGCCTAGTGAGGACCAGTGCTCTAGAGATATTGAGTTTATGGGGGAGGTTGAGGAAAGGTAAAATGCCTGTAAGGAGGTGAAGCTGAAAGTGGGTCTTCTTTACAAGCTCCAAAATGTAAGGATTAAAGGAGAGAGAGGACTCCAAGATGACCCAAGCTTTTTGGCCTCACAGGATGGTGAGAATAGAGGGCCCAAGTAGGGTGTAGGAGGGTAAGAGGAATATAGCACACAGGTATCCCAATAAGAAGGATCTCTGTCTTACTGGCATTGAGACAGAGATTGTTAGCTTCACACAATGTCTGGATGGCGATCAGACAATCAGGGACAAACGACGGGGAGAAGAAATTAGTAGAGGGAAGTTTCAAGGAAAGCTATGTGTCATCAACATAACACTGGAAATGAGAAGACAAGAAGGAGATCAGGTGAGCCAGAGGGACGAGATAAATATTAAAGAGCCACAACGATAGAATAGAACCCTGGGGTACGCTGCAGGTAGAGAGTGAGGTGGTGGAGTAGAAACGGCCCAGTTGCAGCTGGGAAGGTTGGTTAGTGGGTAAAACAGATCAGCAAGCCCAGTGTCTGGTCCGTGATGTCAAAGGTATCATGTAATCATTCAATGAGGATAGAATGGTTGACCATGTTAAAGGCGGAGGAGACATCAAGAAGCACTATCCTTAGTTGTAGTACAATCATAAATACCACATACACTTCAATTATATCATTCCACCATATTACAAATATGGTATACTCCCCCAATAGTACTTATAATAACTATACACAGAATCAAACCATAAAACAAGTATGTACAATACATCTTCAAATATCAAGACTCACCCAGACTGCCACCCCTCCCCAATAGCGGCCGCAGGAAAAGAAATGAATGGCAGACACGGCAGCACCTGCACAGCTATTTTTCATCTACAAAAAGAACTCTATATCAACTCTTTTCCACTCCCTCACCCTGTTCAGGCTTTCCTTCATCCACAAAATAACCCCAAATATATTTTCCAGGCTTCTTTTCCTCACCAAGCAGTCCACAGACAAAGGCCATGATCCGCCCATCCAATACGTTGACCATTTCTAAAATGATGACAGACCTCACATTTTCAAAAATCCAATCGGCAAACTTTGGTGACCATTCGTCAAACAATGCCAAAGTTATAAACTGCAAAAAAAGTACTCTTTCTATAAACTGAGCAACTTAACCAAAGATATTATTACCATTAATTTTATAAACATTTCTCATAAACAAATATTAACATTTCTTATTTTGACAGAAATGGCAAACACACTTCAGTGGCTAGAAGAAAACTTTCCCAAAGAAGAAAAGATTGAAGATAACATCTCTAATGGTAAACAATACATCTTTCAATATAAACAAATATTATAATTTAAGGAGAGCTCATTGAAATAATAATTTCTTCTTTTCTCATAATACGTAGTTGCGTGGGGGAATTAAAATCAATTAACTTGTTTTTTTTAAAAAATTTTAATTTTTTATTTGATTTAGTTGAGAATATCAACTTTTCAAATTGAACAAAGATATAAAAAAAGATTTCATTTCCATAATATAAAAGATAAAAGAGACTTTTTACAGATTAATATCATACATAAAACATGTGACAAACAGCAAATAATTTCATTACAAGACACTTCTCTCTATCCATAAAAACATTAATTACATAAATAAAATGTTTAGTTTCAGAACAACAATTCAATTCATTTCCCTGTAATATTACGTGAGGAGACACAATAATTGTCCTTTAAGGTTACCTAGCGACCTCCCAGGGTAAACATTTTCACTCCTGTGCCAACGTAGCATCTAGAAAATGAACTATGGCTACTCTTGCAGCTAATTTCGTGTTAATAAATAGCTCTTGAAATATTTGTGATCTTTCAACTGGGCACAGAGCGATAAACAGACCCTTAAAAAATAAGTTACGTTTCTCCACCAAAGCCGGACAAACAACAATCAAATGTTCAAGAGTTTCTCTTACATCAATATTTCTACAAAAGCGACAATAATTCTGTGCAGATGGAATCTGTTTGCGTCTCGCCAATATGTCCCTGGTCGGCCAAAGATTAAATCGAAACCTCATATATTGCGACCTGATATAAGGAGAGGGACAGCCACCAATTAATCTGCTGGTTCTCGATAATGCTTGGCGCCAAACAATGCTGAATCAAAATCCTTATACTGAGAGCATTTAGTCTGGTTTGTGCACCAATTGTATTGATAGATATTGATCTTTGCTCGACCAGGATTATACAAGACCATGTCAAAGGTAACTGCCGCCTCAGCGAGAGCATTCAAAAGAAAGATACGCCACTGCATGGGAAATTAGTCGTTTGATGTCAACAAATAGTGGGCCATTATGCTCACTATATTGCCTGCCGATGCTCCAACTAGACATTTCCTCCACAAAGCACACATATACCAAATGACCTGTGATCTCAGGGATACTAGACCCAATTCAAAGCAAATCATTGGAAGAGGCACTGACCTTGGTAGACACAAAACCTTTTTCTAAAAACAAGCCTCCAATCTGTCCCAATTTGCATGATCTTTTGGAGCCTGTGTCTCTGCACTATAGAGCAAAATAGGTGTATTTTCTGATGATAAAAAGAAATGACATGTTTAAGAGAAAATTTGCCATACTTATAGGCCAAAATTTGTGCCTGAGATGTAAGTGTGCGCAATTTATTATTTAAGTCTGTAAAATAGCTGTTGTGGGACATCTTTGCACTAAACCACGTACCCAAGTATTTATACTTTGCGACAACTACCAATTTTACTTCCTGTAGGATCCAGTTAAATTGTGTAACTTTGATATTTCCTTGAGGGTTACAGGTGACAATCTGAGTATTTTCAGTATTAATGGAGAGATAATTTACCAGAACGTAACTTTCTAGCTGTGACAGGAGATTTTGCAGGCCACTCGGGGACTGAGACAGAAGAACTAAATCACCTGCGTAAAGTAGTCAAGTAATTGTTTGATCTCCCAACTTTGGCGCATCTCCTATAGTCTCCATTAGAGTTTCCCCCATGTCCAAAATAAATAGATTGAACAGGGTAGAAGCTAAAATGCATCCTTGCTTAAGACCTCTCATAGAGGAAAATACTTCAGACAAACGTCCCTGGTTTGACAATCTGATTTGCATGGTAGTGTCCGTGTGTAAGAGCATGATTAGTGCAATCAAAGTATGAGGACAGTCCTATCTTTGCAGTTTCTGATACAAAAGGAGCCGATCTATTGAGTCAAAAGCGACCCTGAAATCTATAAATGCTAGATATAAGGGTCGCTTTATCTGGGCATATTTGGCCTTCAACATGTTAAGAATAGTAACATTCAGAGCTATTCCTATTGTGGCAACAAAACCTGACTGAAAAGGATCACGTAACCTGCACGTTTGTGTCCGGCATTCAGTTCTTTCAGAATAATTCTGCTGTAGATTTTGCCAGATGCATCTAAGAGAGCTATAGGCCTATAACTCTCTGGCTTGTTTCTATCACCTTTTTTATAGATAGGCACAACCAATGAATGTTTCCAAGACTTGGGTATCCTTTGAGTATCATTAATTACTGTAAAGATGTCGAACAAAATGGAGGCCCACAAATCTGGATGTTGCTTGAAATCATGATTTGACAGCCCCTCAGGACCAGGGGCTCTAGAACCACTTATCTTGGCTATATGAAATATAATATCATCCAGCTGAAAATTCAAGAAAAAAGGTTTGGCTACAGCCACAGATTCTAGACTGGAGTTACCTTTTACCAGAGAGTATAAATGACTAAAGTGCTTGACCCATGTAGCTTCGGAGACCCCATTTTCTTGAACCATTACTTGTGTTCCCTGTGTAGTTTGATTCAGGATTGCCCATGTTTTGGCAGTATTTTTTGTTGCAATGGCACTTAGCATTAAAGCACCATCTATTTGATAGAGGGAAGCTTTTCGACTGCATAACCAGTTTTTATAGTTGGTACGAAGGGTTATCAGCAATCTTAATCTTTGTTCAGCAGGATTGTTTAAAACTTGCCGCCTGTGTTGCTTATATAGTGTTTTTCTCACTTTTACTGTCTGATTGAAAACATGCAATTTTG
The DNA here is from genome assembly GCF_040938575.1 of Ambystoma mexicanum. Lineage (NCBI taxonomy): Eukaryota > Metazoa > Chordata > Amphibia > Caudata > Ambystomatidae > Ambystoma > Ambystoma mexicanum. The sequence continues at coordinate 352,274,388 of NC_090922.1, forward strand.
GTTTCGAACTTGTTTTAGTTTGTACTTTGGCCTGAAACATTTGTAGCATATCACTGTATATCACATCATTTAGATTCCCCAAAGTTCTGTGTTTACCAAATTCATATTTGAGTAAAGAACCAAAAGCCCTTTTTGAGCATTTACACCAATGGTACCATGATTACACATTTTGAAATTCGAGGTGGCCAAGGTTCCCTGCATCCATGTCATTACAAGCAGATCATGATCACTAGCTGTGACCTCAATAACATAAAAATCCATTACACTTGTGGCCATGGCCTCATTGACATATATATAGCTATGATGTTAGTTGAGTTTCCTCGTCTCCACGTGGGGTGGGGAGGAAAGTGAGGAGGGAAGTCAGACACGCAGGAGCCATTTAAAACATGGAGATTTCTTGATTTGACAAAACTTAGCCATAGTGCTAACCTCACCTTGTCTGATTTTCCATCATCCACCAAACATTGAAGATTTAAATCACCAGCCAGAACAAGATATACTATAGTCGGGTCTAGCAACACCACATTCATCAAATCATTTATCAAATCATTTAAATCATTGATGAATTTACTGTTGGTAATCCCCATCGGGTTCCAATAAAGATTGAGAATAGCAAGGCCATAGATCGAGGTGTGTATTCTTACAAGTTGGATGAAAGCATTCGGGGTCGCCCAAGATTCCATTTTGATGCCTCTGCCGCTTCTAACAGTGGTCAATAACCCAGATGATGGTCGCCCTCGGTTTGCTTTAATTGCAGGATTCAGCTCTATCTCATACTCGTCCCATATTGGAGGAGTAACCATCCATGGGCCTCATTACAGGTCGGGCAGTCTGGAAATAACAGTGGCGGTAAACCCGCCGCCACTGTTAATTCCGGACCGCCCGATCCCGACTCCTGCAGGCGGGAGGTGATGTTCCCGCCAGGTCTGACCTAGCAGGTTTAACACCGCCCACCTGCAGGGAGACGTGGAAACACCAGCACCATCACGAGATGGTGCCGGTGTTTCCACTTCGGACTCAATGGGAATGGGGATTAACCGAATTCTGCCTCCGATACTTCAGACTCCTGGTTAGCCCCCCTTAAAGCCAGGCATTGTTGGTTTCTGCATTGGGCACGATTTGTCTGGCACGCTCCCAACAAAACTGGCTGTGAAAAACCCGCCATATAGGCATCAACAGCCTTCCTAATCTCCTGGCGATGGTCAGCTAGCGCTACGGTTTGATCAGAACTTTCAGAATGAGCTATTATAGTGTTTTTATTCTTTACACTTTTGAGGCTAGCCGAGAGCGGAGAGTTACTGGAGATTTTAGTTTTAGTTTTATTTTTCTCATCCCCAGCTAGTTCAGTCAAATCATCCAAAGGAGCATAGGCTAAATCCCTCACACATGGGAGACATTCAGAGGCTGCTGCTTTCAACTGATTAGTGCAGATGAAGCCAACAGAAGATTTTTTGATTTTGGAGGAAGCTTAATACTCTTAAAGAATTGTTTGGCAGAGGAGCTTGAGTTCGATATTTTTGCATATTTTTGATTTTTAGTCAATTTGTTCTGAACCCCTTTCTTTAGATGATCTTTCAGACCATGCGAAGCAGGCTGTCCCACCGTAAAAATCATGTACGCTCCCTTCTCCTTATTATACACTTTTTCCGCTTGAACATTTTGAGGGGCCACATTTTCTACCTCCACTTCCCTTATAATTTTACTAATCTCTTCATTATCATAGATACTTATAGGCTCCACCACTTTCGTACAGATACTATTCACAGTTTGGGAGCCAACGGACACATTCAATTTCGCTGTATGTAATTGCTTGACAGCGTCAGTGCCATTACTTTTTTTGAGTTGTGAAAAGGTATCTGTCAAAGTCTTTTGCCACACTAACATTGTTGAGCTTGAGCTGTTATTTTTGCATCAAAGGAAACAAAAAGATTATTTAAAGATTGCAAGGCCATAATCATGCCCTGTAAGTTAATTTCTATAAGATTGTTAGTACTAGAATCTTGTGTGTTTTGTCGAGGCACCTTTTCACAAGTCACGGGTCTTCTTGGAGTTGGCGCAATAAAGGAAGCTGAGTGGTTTGAATAAGGATGGCTAATTTCCATGAAAAGGATTGGAGAACCAGATAGATTTTCTGACAACGTATTAGCAGAAAAACAGGACTTATTCAAGTCTAACTTGTTATTCATTCAGAAATATTGGCTCTTAAAAGAACCTTTTTTTAAATAATTGGAGTTTTATATATTGCACGAACAAATGTTCTATTTTTTCTAACTTTCACAAAAACTACTTCAAATTCTTTTCTGTTTTTGTTTTTCATTAACTGCAAATACTAAAGAGATACTTCAAAACATATTTTTTTCTGTGCATTTTGGATATTCAAAAGGAAAATAACATTTCTGACATCAGTCAACTGCATTGCATCTGCTCAAAAAATATTTACACCATCCAAATTGATATTTGCATTGTCAAAAGATGCCATTCCTAAACCAAATAAAAAAGCACATACACCTTTATTGACATGTTGTCTAGCTTCTTCCATTTCAGAACAAAACAAGTTTTGACGTCTCCATATTTGACTTTCATGGATTTTAGAAAAAATTATCTTTGCAGCTGGAAACAGTTCCATTAGGCTTTTCAACATGTCCTTCATGGCAAACTGCAAGCATCCTGCAGTCACCTAGCCCAAACTGCTGCCTCCACAACACACAATAATAATATCTGTATGTTTAAAGTGAGCCATACTCTCACAGAATGTTAATAAAGTTTAATCCACAATCTGCATACCACAAAACGTCCACTTCTTCCAATCCAATGGTAGCAGAGATGCCACGAGATTCAGTATAAACCTTCAATGAATGGATCCAAGAATCACCATCTACACACTCTGCATCTTCATAGCCGTAGCCACAGCCATTTTCAATACACACAACAAAGAAAATACTTGCTATCCTGTACTCCTGTACACTTCAACTCTGCCTCCACAGCCACAAACCCTGATTGGCTAGACCCTCAATGTCCTCTTTCCTTGACAGGCATCCTTAAAAGACCCGGATGGCACGCGCAGGTTTGCGGACTACCATGGAATCCGGGAACACGGTAGCACCTGCACACCTTTTTTTAACCTATAAAAACAGCTCAGTATCAACTTTATTCCGCCCCCACCCTTTCCAGGCCCTGTTTTGGCCACCAGAAAACCCCAAATCTGTTTTTCAGACTTTTTTCTCACTGCGCTGCCCGAGGTCAGTGATGATGTCTGTAGACTCAGTGGCAACTGCAAACCTTTTTTTCACAGATAAAAACGGTTCCATATCAACTTTATTCCACTCCCCCACCCTTTCCAGGTCCGCTTTCAGACACCAAGTAATCCCAAATGCGTTTTCCACACTTTTTCCTCGACGCGGTGTCCGCGGCCACTGGCGGCTGTCCGTGGATGCAAAATGGCAACTGTTCCAAACAATATGACTCAGCTCATGTTTTTGAACATCCAATCAGCGGGCGCGTACGATGTCCATGGATGTCACGCCGGACCCTGATTGGTCCAGAGGTGTCCGTGGACTCCGAATCAGGACCCAGATATCACACATTTTGTTTAACTACATTTGGGGCATTTTTTAAAAAACTACTCGACGGATTTACACCAAATTTAAAAAAGCATGCTTCTGGAACCAAGCTGCCATTCCTGGAGCTAATTTGGTGAGAATCCATCCAGCGGTTTGGGCTGCAGGCTCGAGCAAAACATTTTTTACATTTCGTTGTCTATGACGATTTCCAAAAATGTTGGGAGCCCCCTATAACTTTGCCCCCCTTGACGAAACCGCAGCAAACTTCACACAATCATTCCAGGGGGGGCATCTACTTTATTTGCAAAGTTTGGTGAGGATACATCCAGGGGGCCAAAGTTATAAGCCAGCCAAAAAGTGCTCTTTCTACTAGTTGAGCAACTTAACCATAACAATAATTGGATTATGAAAGAATGTCCGGGCACCCATTCAATTTATAGTTCTACTGTGCAAAAAAATGAGTTTATTGGACACAAGAAAAGTCCAGCATCAAGATGCCTGCTATCATGGACAGAAGAAAAAAACAGGTTGTACGAATTTGCCACCCGTTCCATCCTCAACAGTGGAACATGTGGCAAACTTGTAAAACATGCTCCAAACTTTGCGCCATATTGGAGGACGGTGAGGGTGTCAACAGGGTCAATGGAAAAAAGTAACGGTCCTGGCATATGGAAGTCACAAGCAGTTTGGGAAGCAGAGGTGGAGGAGGTGAATCAGCATCAGCAGGGCACGTTGGAAGAGCATGGTTCAGGGGAAACCTGCAGCTCCTCAGAACATGACCTTATATTGGTGGTTACAATCCGGCATCGGATGAAGCTGCTGATTCACTGGCTCCCCTGTGCCTATTGCTAATAGTTTTGAAAATGTTGATCCAGTGTGTTCCTTTTGATCTTTGCATTCTTTTACTTGACTCCTATACTTTTTCAACAACTGTTTGCCTTATGTTATATTCTCCAGACACTGAGGGGGTAGTTCATGGATTCAAGCACAGAAGTGGGGCACGCGGCTGGCGCACAGATGGAGCATGCGCTAGCTTGTGCCAGCCGCGTGCGCCAAAACCCATTTTGACACACCGCGTATTCATGGATTTAAACATCCCTGACCAGCCGTAGTGCAGCCTGGTGCACCTACTCTGCAGCAGTGCCAGTTACGCCCCCAACCCCGCCCCGTGTGCCAAAAACAGCCGCACAAATCACCTACATGGGGCAAAGGCCAGTGGACCAGAATACAGCCCCCCAATAATGAAATTGCACTAAAAACGCCACTCAGCCCTCATGCGACAACCCAATTGTGTGTAAAGCTCCCTGCACACCCCTCGGAATACACGTACCCCATCGCGCCAGGCCTATCAAGCGTAAAACTACCTGCATCGGTGAAGGGCTGCCTGCGGGGCATGTGCAGGGGTGATGGGCTGCCTGTGGGGCATGTTCATTGGAGATGGGCTGCCTGCGGGGCATGGGGAGGCGTGTAGGGTGGACCCCTGTGGTGTGGTCTGGCTGTAGGGGTGCATGTGGCACTTCACCACACTGCTGCGTGAATCTGGGGGTACGAGAGTGAGAATAACACACGATTCTGCTGGCACGAGCGGGGTATGTGTATTCCGGGGTATGCGAGTGAGAATAACACGTGATTTCGCTGGCGCGAGCGAGTACGTGTATTCCAGGGTACGTGACTGAGAATAACATGGGATTTCGCTTGCGCGAGCGGGGTACGTGTATTCCGGGGTACGTGAGTGAGAATAACAGGCGATTTCGCTGGCGTGAGCGGGTTATGTGTATTCCGGGGTAGGAGAGTGAGAATAACAGGGGATTTTGCTTGCACGAGCGGGGTACGTGTATTCTGGGGTACGCAATTCTACAGCTCTGCCCAGTTTTCCATCTTCTGGTAGGTGCTTCTAATTGCACTCATTATTGTGTCCTATAGAGAATTTTTTTGTCCATTAATCCTAACCTGCCCGTTTCCTTACAGCAGCCACTTGGAGGACCTAGTGTTCCTGTTCTTGCAACCTGTGGCCCTAATCCTCGAACAGCGAGTATCTTGTATTTCGCTGTAGGTTGCCTAGGGACAGAGGTCTACATACTCCACGCTACCCTCAAGTCTTGACAAGAGCAAGTGCTTCAATTGTCCCACAGGCAAATGGTAATGAATGCTAAGTCATTCATTCCACTGAAATGTCTATCAGACAGAAATTAGCATATAGCTTCCCTGCTAGTCCCCACTTACTCACAGCTACCCAAATGTGATCACACCCACCACTCAAACCCAAGACTCCCCTTTCAGGGCACTATCTCTTGCTATGGCAGCCAGACCATTTTCAACAGCCGACAGAGACAAAGAAAAGGGACTCACAAGAGCTCCCTTTAATATGCCCCCTATGTCCATCTAGGTTTGCAGTTTTCAGATAGTCTTGTCCATGTGACGTCATTTCCCCTTTAAAGAATCCATTGACACCTCTGCTTGCATGCCCAGTGTGCTGACAGCAGTAAGACTGACGCCTCTGGCCCATACCAAGTGGCCATTGGCCAGGGCCCTAGTAAAATCTCTTGCTTGGACCACAGGCTATCCGTACTTGGTACAGCCCTGAGAAAGGGATATAATTGCTTATTCGCTGAAAGTCATTTGACAAGACTAAAAAGTTTGCATGATATGATATGATGGATATGATATGATGGATATGATATGGCATTTATAACGCACCTATAGACAAGTGTTTGCGGCAAGGGAGGGGAACAGAGGGAAGACAGCCAGAGATCCTACTAGGCCAGGTGTCATTCAGATCGCGCAAGTGCATGGGAAGGGGGAGTGCAGACATCTGGTGTCATGTCAAGTGCTCGTAGTGGGACTGTAGGGATACAAAGACAGTCACGAGTGCAGGGAGTTGCATGACTAGTGCAGGAGTGTCAAAATGCAAAGAAGCAAAAAAGTTCAAATTCACAAAGACAAACAATGGCGATCGGACTAGTTACTCCTGGGATAATGCGCTGTAAATGTTTTGATGCAAAAAGCAAATGTTCCTTCCATTTCCATCCTCTACGAGTCTACAGTCTTTTTGTACATAGCATGTGTTTACCAATTTGCTGTCAGTAGCAATTGTTCACATACTGTAGGAATATCTGTCTGGGCTAGTTTCCTTCCACTACACACTCTTAGTGAACGATATCAATCATACTTCCGGCATTGCCTATGCAGTGGATAGAAGAATGCTAAGCAAGACTCAATTGTGTGGGCTCCAGCCTGCTAGACAAATGCTCTACCTACTTCTAGGCACTTGGATCCCGTGGCAGTCACCTTTACAGATCTGCGCATGGTGCACCATTTTAGATTGTGAATAGGCCTCTAATATCTGTTAAACACATCCGGAAATTCCCCAATGATCTACTCTGTTTAAACTGCCTAGCGCTTCTAGTGTTCATTTATTTGTCATCGTGTCACACAGGATGGGATGGCATTTGGCCCGCAGCTGAAAGAACACCGGCATTGGCCAATTCAGAGGGACGTGGCTCTGAGTTACTCTAAAGTGGGTGAATTATACATGCATTGGATGGAAACATTGCGTTTGAGTTGCGTGGCACTGATTCATTTTTCGGTTTCCCGCACTTTATTGGTCAAAGGGTGTTTTGCAAAGCCAGAATCAGCCAGTTTGCTGTGGAAGCTGTTGTTGGTGTCCATGCAGGCAAAGCAGGATAATAAGATGCAGGAAACTTTGATAACGCCTCCATGGAGACGGCGTTTTATGTGTGTCAAATGTAAAGCATTGTGAGTTGCAAACCTGAAGATTGTTGGCAATGATTTTGGGATTAGGACCCTGTTTAGAATGTGTGGTAAACTACCAAGAGGCAAACCAGACTCTCTTACTTCTGCTTGTCACATTTTTCTTGGTCATGTTGATTCCGGTATTAACCCGGGAAAATGGCGTCTCTTAATGCATTTCATTTTTCTTGGGCAAGATAGCAGGTCAGGCCGTTGGCTAATGATGCTTAACTTCCACTTAACCCAATCAGGGGCACCGGGAGGTGGGAGCCAGCAACAGTAACTAACGCCCACAATCAAGTCTGTCTGCTCCCTGTCCGCTACTGGGATGCTACATGAAGCTACTACCACACCCTGGCCCTCCCTGTGGCTGCAAGTTCCCTCAGCCATGAAAACTGGACTGCCAAGACTCTCTTACCTCCCTCTCCATGGGTTAGTTCCCTCCTTCTGCCCCTTTTGCCTACTCTTTCTTTTTCCCTAATGGACCTACACTCTCCCCTAAGCCTGTTCCAACTGGTCTCCATGCATGCTCTCTAATGCTCATTTCCATAGCTCATTTCTTTCACCTATGGTGCCTAGAATTTGCCTCTGTAAATCTAAATTGATGTGTTTCTGAAAGTCAAATTTGGGTGTCTTTTTGTAAATCAAATGTGGGGGTGTTTCTGAAAGTTAGATGTGGGTGTGTTTGTGTTAATCAAATGTGGGTGTGTTTCTGAAAGTCAAATCTGGGTGTGTTTTTTGTAAATCAAATTTTGGTGTGTTTTTTGTAAATCAAATCTGGGTGTGTTTTTGAAAAACAAATTTGGGTATGTTTTTTGTAATTCAAATTTGGGTGTGTTTTTTTGTAAATCAAATTTGGGTGTGTCTTTGTAAATCAAATGTGGGTGTGTTTCTGAAAGTCAAATGTGGGTGTGTTTTTTTGTAAATCAAATTTTGGTGTGTTTTTTGTAAATCAAATGTGGGTGTGTTTTTGTTAATCCGATTTGCGTGTGTTTCTGAAAGTCAAATTTGGGTGTGTTTTTGTAAATCCAATGTGGGTGTGTTTCTGTAAATCTAATTTGGGTGTGTTTTTCAACTTAATTTGCCCCTAAATGGTTACCTGCTAACCCATTGACTGTTCCATACTTCTATTCTTACATATTTCTCATATTGCCTTCTCTCTCCACCTTCCCATGGCCTTCTTACTAAATCTGGTAAGAAGACATTTAAAAAGGATATCTTGGCTTCAGACCCTGATCTCCCCATCGCTAATACCTATTCCAGCGCCTCCGCCAGACAAACCCTCACTGACATCCTCTTTTTTGTTCCTTCGCCAGATCTCTGGACCCCTCATATGATCTGTGTGCTCTGTCCTGTCTCCTCCTCTCCCATTAATGGTGGCACTCACTGGGAAGTCCTCATGGATTCCTTTGACTCCTCCTGATTCATCATTAATGTCTACCTAAATGGCACTGTCGTGGTGCAAGGCCCACAGGCCAATCTCCTCCTCTTTGATAGGAGGTTCTCTCACCTTATCAACTTTCTCTCATCTCCAGCTGTCCCCTACTCTCCCCCTCTGGATACCTTGCCCTCTTTTCCTTCCTTCTCTTCCCTACCTCAAGCTTTGTACCCCTCCCCGGAAGGCCTTAAAGGTTGGCAGCCTTCTTCATCTTGCCAGTCTCAATGCTTGATCTGCTGTCAAACACTCATCTGACATCTGCCACCTTTGTGAAGAACTTGACCTTGATGTCACAAGCTTTGACACTCTCCTCCCTGATGGCTACAAGATCCTCTCTGCTCCCACATCCACCCGACCTGGAGGGGGTGCAGCCCTGATCTTCCCTGAGTGGATTCCTACCTCTATCATCCCACTCAGACTTACCCCTCTTTCAAATGTCTTGTCTGCAGGCTCTCTCTCTCTCTCCTACCCATTCTCTTACTGTTGCTACTCTCTACAGACCCCCTGGTCAAATCACCTCTTTTCTCTCGGCTTGGGCAGACCTCTCCTCCTCCCTCCTGGCCTCAACCACTCAACTCCTCCTCCTTGGTGACCTCAACATCCACCTTGATTCTCCCTGTTCCTCCTCTGCGCTCTTTCGTGACCTCTGCGATTCAATCTCCCTCTCTATCCTCCCCTCTGGCCCGACTCCCTCTGAGGGTCACACGTTGATGTCTTGATCTCCTCTGGCCTCGCCCTCTCTATTACCCTCACCACTCTTCTCTCCTGGACTGATCACTGCCTCCTCGCCTCTCATCTGTCCATCTCTTCCCCTCAAGCCAAACCTTCTCAGATATCCGGCCCATGAAGCGTGTGTCAGTCGAGGCTTTCGCAACCACCTTCTCTCCCCCTTTCCACCCCGAGCTGACTCACACCCTGACACAGCCCTGTACCTGCTCAAGTCCTCTATTTCTGCTACTCTTGATGCTCTTGCCCCTGTCATGAGCATCTGCTTGAAGTCTAAAGGTAAGTGCAATTCTTGGTATGACTCTGACCTACCTACACTTACCCGTAAGTGTAGGGCAGCTGAGAGGAAATGGAGGGCTTCTTGTTCATCCTCTGACAAACTGGCCGTCCACCTGCTCCAAAGGCAATACCGACTCTCTGTCCATACCAAGCAGAGACTCCACATTCAAGCCTGTGTCTCTGTGGCATCTAACAACTCGGCCAAACTCTTTAAAATCTGTATGGAGCTGGCCAACCCTGCTGCAGTCTCCACCCCTCCTCTCGCCTCCCAGGCTCTTTGCAATGCCCTTGCCTCTCACTTTATCTCTAAAACCCAGGACATTTTGAACACCCTCTTTTCTGCTCAACCTCCACTCCCCCTTCTTCCTTGCCTGCATACCCTCCTTCTCTTACTCCCCCGCCTCTTTCTCCTCCTTTCCTCTTTTATCTCCTGATGACGTTGCTGGACAAGTCTGATCTATGAAAGCCTCATCAAAGCAGGTTAATCCCTGGTCCTCTAAAACCATTAAGGACCACATTGATACCCTCGCTCCGGCCCTTGCCGATTTCTGCAACCTCTCCTTTGCCTCTGGATCTTTCCACTCCCCTCTGAAGCACTCCCTTGTGCATCCTCTCCTTAAGAAACCCACAGCTGATCCTTCTTGTCCGGCTAACTATCGCCCAATTTCCATTACTCCCTTTTTGGGTAAACTCCTGGAAAAGGTGGCCATCTCTCAGCTTAATCTCCATTCCAATGCTGTTGGTTCTCTCCATGATCATCAATCTGGCTTCAGAGCTGCCAGACGCATGGAAACTGCTCTCCTGAACATCTGTGAAGGTCTGCTCTCCAACCTTGACTCTAACACTCCCACTGTCCTCCTCCTACTTGATCTCTCCTCTGTTTTCGACATGGTGAACCATACCACCCTGCTCAACTGTCTCTGTGACAACCTGGGTATCACTTTTAAGGCTCTGACCTCTTTCCTCTCTGATCCACCCTCCCTGGTACAACTTGGGTCCTTCCTAGTTTGTATCTCCCTTTCTAACTTAGGTGTTCCCTAGGGGCCTTACCTCTTGCCCTGGCTTTTCAACCAATACCTGGAAACTCTCGCCTACTGCATTTCCAATTTCTGCTCAAACTTCCAGTGCTATTCTGATGACACCAAACTCATTTTCAGGCTTCCTTCAGGCACCTCCTCTCCTTCCCTCATCTCTGATTGCCTAACTGCCATTCAAAATTGGTGTGCCGCCAACGATCTTTGTCTAAATGCCAACAAGACTGAGATCCTCCTCATAGGTACACCTTCACCTTCCTTTCTCCTCACTCTCTGGCTGGTCTCCCTAGGCCCTCCTCCTACCCCTACCTGCAAGGCCAAAAACCTTGGGGTCATCTTTGACTCCACACTTTCCTTCTCCGCACACATCTCTGCCTTTCCTCTCCTTCCCTCAGAAGCTTACTGTCTCCTAAGCTCTGGTTCTCTCTAGGTTGGATTACTGTAACAGCCTCCTTCTAAATCCACCTGCCTCCACTCTCTGCCCTTTACAACTAATCCATAACAGGACTGCAAGACTTCTCCTTGGCCTCAAGCCCTGGGATTGTATCTGTCCAGCTCTGAAATCCCTCCATTGGCTCCCAGTGGATACAAGGATTACATGCAACACCATCTGCATTGTCCATAAGGCTTTCTGGGGCCTCGGTCCAAAATACCTTCAATTATCCCTCGGTAAATACCTCCCTTCTCGAGCCCTTCACTCTTCTACTTCTAACTCCCTCAGGGTCAGTCGTTTTTCAAACAAGCTTGGGGTAGATCTCTGTCTTCAGCTGGGGCCTCCCTTTGGAACAGCCTCACTGCCACCTTGAAACTTGAGGAGAACCATCTCTGGTTCCAGAAGCACCTCAAGATCTTCTTCTTTGCTTCTGCCTTTGCCCTCTTCTCCCAGGCTGATCTGTTTTCTCTAGGGCACCGTGCACCGGGCCACCCTCTGTCCTTCGTGCTCAGGTACCTGCTCAACCTGCCATCCTCCTGCACTGCCTCCGGGCCTCCCCTTGCACTGGGATCTGTATCTGTACCCATACTGTTTAACCCAGCACTTGCCATTTGATGGCTGCACTACCACCTATATTTATGTATTTATTTTACGTATATATGTATTCTGTTCTATCCTATGTTCCCTTTCCCATGCACTTGCCCGCGTTCTTAATGTCACTAGGCATAGAAAGACAGTTGTTTTTGTTCTCGCCTGTTCCCCTCCCTTTGCCTGGTCGCGCTTTGAAACACTTGTGTATGAGCGCAATATAAATAAATTATCATATCACATCATAACCCTATCAACATATTAAACTTCCACACACCAAATGCCACTTAACAATGTTCTAGAAATCTTTTGCATCTGCATTTCCCTTACTTATACAAACAAATTGTACACAATGCTGCTATAAATGTACATATGCATTGTGCAGTAAGAGAAGTGTATCGAGAGGGGGAACAGGGGTGGCTAAGTGCTGATAAGAGCCCAGAAGGAAAGTGCCAAGCGATGCCAAGGTTGGAGGCTACTGGCTATCTGCTGGGGCAGAGGGGTCCCAAGGGCGGGGTACACAGCCGCCAGGAGTTAGACGCGCAAGGGCAGTGCTTAAGGAGGGCGGAGGTGTACAGGTGTTGAATAATTATTGGGCCTGGAACCTGTGAGGTTCATGAAGGACAGGGCCACCAGTCTCAGTGTTAGTGGTATAATTAGCAGGGAATGGATTGAGGTAAACAGGAAGAGAAAAGCAGTGTTTTGAGAAATTTCCAGAATTTAAGGGAGTTCAAGTCAAGTCTGAGAGGAGTAGGAAGGTTGTTCCAAAGAGAGACTTCGGCTGAACAGAGAGACATGCCTCCTGCTCTTGGTTTCGAAAAGCATTTGACAAAAAGAGAATTGGAGTTAGAGGGGAGTATTTAGGGAGACAAAGTTGGAAATAGCGTGGTCCCAGGCCCCAGAAAGCCTTGCCAAAGTTACAGAGGATCTTGATTGTCATCCTTTCAGTCCCAGGAGACAATTTACACATTTTAGGGCTGCAGCAATACAATCCCTGGGCTTGATGCCAAGAATAAGTCTTGCAGCCCTATTCTGGATTATCCAAAGGGGGCGCACACAAGAAAGGCAGAGGTTGAGGAAGAGGCACTTGTAGTCCAGCCTAGTGAGGACCAGTGCTCTAGAGATATTGAGTTTATGGGGGAGGTTGAGGAAAGGTAAAATGCCTGTAAGGAGGTGAAGCTGAAAGTGGGTCTTCTTTACAAGCTCCAAAATGTAAGGATTAAAGGAGAGAGAGGACTCCAAGATGACCCAAGCTTTTTGGCCTCACAGGATGGTGAGAATAGAGGGCCCAAGTAGGGTGTAGGAGGGTAAGAGGAATATAGCACACAGGTATCCCAATAAGAACGATCTCTGTCTTACTGGCATTGAGACAGAGATTGTTAGCTTCACACAATGTCTGGATGGCGATCAGACAATCAGGGACAAACGACGGGGAGAAGAAATTAGTAGAGGGAAGTTTCAAGGAAAGCTATGTGTCATCAACATAACACTGGAAATGAGAAGACAAGAAGGAGATCAGGTGAGCCAGAGGGACGAGATAAATATTAAAGAGCCACAACGATAGAATAGAACCCTGGGGTACGCTGCAGGTAGAGAGTGAGGTGGTGGAGTAGAAACGGCCCAGTTGCAACTGGGAAGGTTGGTTAGTGGGTAAAACAGATCAGCAAGCCCAGTGTCTGGTCCGTGATGTCAAAGGTATCATGTAATCATTCAATGAGGATAGAATGGTTGACCATGTTAAAGGCGGAGGAGACATCAAGAAGCACTATCCTTAGTTGTAGTACAATCATAAATACCACATACACTTCAATTATATCATTCCACCATATTACAAATATGGTATACTCCCCCAATAGTACTTATAATAACTATACACAGAATCAAACCATAAAACAAGTATGTACAATACATCTTCAAATATCAAGACTCACCCAGACTGCCACCCCTCCCCAATAGCGGCCGCAGGAAAAGAAATGAATGGCAGACACGGCAGCACCTGCACAGCTATTTTTCATCTACAAAAAGAACTCTATATCAACTCTTTTCCACTCCCTCACCCTTTTCAGGCTTTCCTTCATCCACAAAATAACCCCAAATATATTTTCCAGGCTTCTTTTCCTCACCAAGCAGTCCACAGACAAAGGCCATGATCCGCCCATCCAATACGTTGACCATTTCTAAAATGATGACAGACCTCACATTTTCAAAAATCCAATCGGCAAACTTTGGTGACCATTCGTCAAACAATGCCAAAGTTATAAACTGCAAAAAAAGTACTCTTTCTATAAACTGAGCAACTTAACCAAAGATATTATTACCATTAATTTTATAAACATTTCTCATAAACAAATATTAACATTTCTTATTTTGACAGAAATGGCAAACACACTTCAGTGGCTAGAAGAAAACTTTCCCAAAGAAGAAAAGATTGAAGATAACATCTCTAATGGTAAACAATACATCTTTCAATATAAACAAATATTATAATTTAAGGAGAGCTCATTGAAATAATAATTTCTTCTTTTCTCATAATACGTAGTTGCGTGGGGGAATTAAAATCAATTAACTTGTTTTTTTTAAATTTTTTAATTTTTTATTTGATTTAGTTGAGAATATCAACTTTTCAAATTGAACAAAGATATAAAAAAAGATTTCATTTCCATAATATAAAAGATAAAAGAGACTTTTTACAGATTAATATCATACATAAAACATGTGACAAACAGCAAATAATTTCATTACAAGACACTTCTCTCTATCCATAAAAACATTAATTACATAAATAAAATGTTTAGTTTCAGAACAACAATTCAATTCATTTCCCTGTAATATTACGTGAGGAGACACAATAATTGTCCTTTAAGGTTACCTAGCGACCTCCCAGGGTAAACATTTTCACTCCTGTGCCAACGTAGCATCTAGAAAATGAACTATGGCTACTCTTGCAGCTAATTTCGTGTTAATAAATAGCTCTTGAAATATTTGTGATCTTTCAACTGGGCACAGAGCGATAAACAGACCCTTAAAAAATAAGTTACGTTTCTCCACCAAAGCCGGACAAACAACAATCAAATGTTCAAGAGTTTCTCTTACATCAATATTTCTACAAAAGCGACAATAATTCTGTGCAGATGGAATCTGTTTGCGTCTCGCCAATATGTCCCTGGTCGGCCAAAGATTAAATCGAAACCTCATATATTGCGACCTGATATAAGGAGAGGGACAAGCCACCAATTAATCTGCTGGTTCTCGATAATGCTTGGCGCCAAACAATGCTGAATCAAAATCCTTATACTGAGAGCATTTAGTCTGGTTTGTGCACCAATTGTATTGATAGATATTGATCTTTGCTCGACCAGGATTATACAAGACCATGTCAAAGGTAACTGCCGCCTCAGCGAGAGCATTCAAAAGAAAGATACGCCACTGCATGGGAAATTAGTCGTTTGATGTCAACAAAGAGTGGGCCATTATGCTCACTATATTGCCTGCCGATGCTCCAACTAGACATTTCCTCCACAAAGCACACATATACCAAATGACCTGTGATCTCAGGGATACTAGACCCAATTCAAAGCAAATCATTGGAAGAGGCACTGACCTTGGTAGACACAAAACCTTTTTCTAAAAACAAGCCTCCAATCTGTCCCAATTTGCATGATCTTTTGGAGCCTGTGTCTCCGCACTATAGAGCAAAATAGGTGTATTTTCTGATGATAAAAAGAAATGACATGTTTAAGAGAAAATTTGCCATACTTATAGGCCAAAATTTGTGCCTGAGATGTAAGTGTGCGCAATTTATTATTTAAGTCTGTAAAATAGCTGTTGTGGGACATCTTTGCACTAAACCACGTACCCAAGTATTTATACTTTGCGACAACTACCAATTTTACTTCCTGTAGGATCCAGTTAAATTGTGTAACTTTGATATTTCCTTGAGGGTTACAGGTGACAATCTGAGTATTTTCAGTATTAATGGAGAGATAATTTACCAGAACGTAACTTTCTAGCTGTGACAGGAGATTTTGCAGGCCACTCGGGGACTGAGACAGAAGAACTAAATCACCTGCGTAAAGTAGTCAAGTAATTGTTTGATCTCCCAACTTTGGCGCATCTCCTATAGTCTCCATTAGAGTTTCCCCCATGTCCAAAATAAATAGATTGAACAGGGTAGAAGCTAAAATGCATCCTTGCTTAAGACCTCTCATAGAGGAAAATACTTCAGACAAACGTCCCTGGTTTGACAATCTGATTTGCATGGTAGTGTCCGTGTGTAAGAGCATGATTAGTGCAATCAAAGTATGAGGACAGTCCTATCTTTGCAGTTTCTGATACAAAAGGAGCCGATCTATTGAGTCAAAAGCGACCCTGAAATCTATAAATGCTAGATATAAGGGTCGCTTTATCTGGGCATATTTGGCCTTCAACATGTTAAGAATAGTAACATTCAGAGCTATTCCTATTGTGGCAACAAAACCTGACTGAAAAGGATCATGTAACCTGCATGTTTGTGTCCGGCATTCAGTTCTTTCAGAATAATTCTGCTGTAGATTTTGCCAGATGCATCTAAGAGAGCTATAGGCCTATAACTCTCTGGCTTGTTTCTATCACCTTTTTTATAGATAGGCACAACCAATGAATGTTTCCAAGACTTGGGTATCCTTTGAGTATCATTAATTACTGTAAAGATGTCGAACAAAATGGAGGCCCACAAATCTGGATGTTGCTTGAAATCATGATTTGACAGCCCCTCAGGACAAGGGGCTCTAGAACCACTTATCTTGGCTATATGAAATATAATATCATCCAGCTGAAAATTCAAGAAAAAAGGTTTGGCTACAGCCACAGATTCTAGACTGGAGTTACCTTTTACCAGAGAGTATAAATGACTAAAGTGCTTGACCCATGTAGCTTCGGAGACCCCATTTTCTTGAACCATTACTTGTGTTCCCTGTGTAGTTTGATTCAGGATTGCCCATGTTTTGGCAGTATTTTTTGTTGCAATGGCACTTAGCATTAAAGCACCATCTATTTGATAGAGGGAAGCTTTTCGACTGCATAGCCAGTTTTTATAGTTGGTACGAAGGGTTATCAGCAATCTTAATCTTTGTTCAGCAGGATTGTTTAAAACTTGCCGCCTGTGTTGCTTATATAGTGCTTTTCTCACTTTTACTGTCTGATTGAAAACATGCAATTTTGGTTTCGAACTTGTTTTAGTTTGTACTTTGGCCTGAAACATTTGTAGCATATCACTGTATATCACATCATTTAGATTCCCCAAAGTTCTGTGTTTACCAAATTCATATTTGAGTAAAGAACCAAAAGCCCTTTTTGAGCATTTACACCAATGGTACCATGATTACACATTTTGAAATTCGAGGTGGCCAAGGTTCCCTGCATCCATGTCATTACAAGCAGATCATGATCACTAGCTGTGACCTCAATAACATAAAAATCCATTACACTTGTGGCCATGGCCTCATTGACATATATATAGCTATGATGTTAGTTGAGTTGCCTCGTCTCCACGTGGGGTGGGGAGGGAAGTGAGGAGGGAAGTCAGACACGCAGGAGCCATTTAAAACATGGAGATTTCTTGATTTGACAAAACTTAGCCATAGTGCTAACCTCACCTTGTCTGATTTTCCATCATCCACCAAACATTGAAGATTTAAATCACCAGCCAGAACAAGATATACTATAGTCGGGTCTAGCAACACCACATTCATCAAATCATTTATCAAATCATTTAAATCATTGATGAATTTACTGTTGGTAATCCCCATCGGGTTCCAATAAAGATTGAGAATAGCAAGGCCATAGATCGAGGTGTGTATTCTTACAAGTTGGATGAAAGCATTCGGGGTCGCCCAAGATTCCATTTTGATGCCTCTGCCGCTTCTAACAGTGGTCAATAACCCAGATGATGGTCGCCCTCGGTTTGCTTTAATTGCAGGATTCAGCTCTATCTCATACTCGTCCCATATTGGAGGAGTAACCATCCATGGGCCTCATTACAGGTCGGGCAGTCTGGAAATAACAGTGGCGGTAAACCCGCCGCCACTGTTAATTCCGGACTGCCCGATCCCGACTCCTGCAGGCGGGAGGTGATGTTCCCGCCAGGTCTGACCTAGCAGGTTTAACACCGCCCACCTGCAGGGAGACGTGGAAACACCAGCACCATCACGGGATGGTGCCGGTGTTTCCACTTCCCCATTCCCATTGAGTCCGATAGGACTCAATGGGAATGGGGATTAACCGAATTCTGCCTCCGATACTTCAGACTCCTGGTTAGCCCCCCTTAAAGCCAGGCATTGTTGGTTTCTGCATTGGGCACGATTTGTCTGGCACGCTCCCAACAAAACTGGCTGTGAAAAACCCGCCATATAGGCATCAACAGCCTTCCTAATCTCCTGGCGATGGTCAGCTAGCGCTACGGTTTGATCAGAACTTTCAGAATGAGCTATTGTAGTGTTTTTATTCTTTACACTTTTGAGGCTAGCCGAGAGCGGAGAGTTACTGGAGATTTTAGTTTTAGTTTTATTTTTCTCATCCCCAGCTAGTTCAGTCAAATCATCCAAAGGAGCATAGGCTAAATCCCTCACACATGGGAGACATTCAGAGGCTGCTGCTTTCAACTGATTAGTGCAGATGAAGCCAACAGAAGATTTTTTGATTTTGGAGGAAGCTTAATACTCTTAAAGAATTGTTTGGCAGAGGAGCTTGAGTTCGATATTTTTGCATATTTTTGATTTTTAGTCAATTTGTTCTGAACCCCTTTCTTTAGATGATCTTTCAGACCATGCGAAGCAGGCTGTCCCACCGTAAAAATCATGTACGCTCCCTTCTCCTTACTATACACTTTTTCCGCTTGAACATTTTGAGGGGCCACATTTTCTACCTCCACTTCCCTTATAATTTTACTAATACAGGGAAGAGGGTGTAAGCCCTGGCTGCGTTTTTCCAAACAAATTTCTCTCTTCATTATCATAGATACTTATAGGCTCCACCACTTTCGTACAGATACTATTCACAGTTTGGGAGCCAACGGACACATTCAATTTCGCTGTATGTAATTGCTTGACAGCGTCAGTGCCATTACTTTTTTTGAGTTGTGAAAAGGTATCTGTCAAAGTCTTTTGCCACACTAACATTGTTGAGCTTGAGCTGTTATTTTTGCATCAAAGGAAACAAAAAGATTATTTAAAGATTGCAAGGCCATAATCATGCCCTGTAAGTTAATTTCTATAAGATTGTTAGTACTAGAATCTTGTGTGTTTTGTCGAGGCACCTTTTCACAAGTCACGGGTCTTCTTGGAGTTGGCGCAATAAAGGAAGCTGAGTGGTTTGAATAAGGATGGCTAATTTCCATGAAAAGGATTGGAGAACCAGATAGATTTTCTGACAACGTATTAGCAGAAAAACAGGACTTATTCAAGTCTAACTTGTTATTCATTCAGAAATATTGGCTCTTAAAAGAACCTTTTTTTAAATAATTGGAGTTTTATATATTGCACGAACAAATGTTCTATTTTTTCTAACTTTCACAAAAACTACTTCAAATTCTTTTCTGTTTTTGTTTTTCATTAACTGCAAATACTAAAGAGATACTTCAAAACATATTTTTTTCTGTGTATTTTGGATATTCAAAAGGAAAATAACATTTCTGACATCAGTCAACTGCATTGCATCTGCTCAAAAAATATTTACACCATCCAAATTGATATTTGCGTTGTCAAAAGATGCCATTCCTAAACCAAATAAAAAAGCACATACACCTTTATTGACATGTTGTCTAGCTTCTTCCATTTCAGAACAAAACAAGTTTTGACGTCTCCATATTTGACTTTCATGGATTTTAGAAAAAATTATCTTTGCAGCTGGAAACAGTTCCATTAGGCTTTTCAACATGTCCTTCATGGCAAACTGCAAGCATCCTGCAGTCACCTAGCCCAAACTGCTGCCTCCACAACACACAATAATAATATCTGTATGTTTAAAGTGAGCCATACTCTCACAGAATGTTAATAAAGTTTAATCCACAATCTGCATACCACAAAACGTCCACTTCTTCCAATCCAATGGTAGCAGAGATGCCACGAGATTCAGTATAAACCTTCAATGAATGGATCCAAGAATCACCATCTACACACTCTGCATCTTCATAGCCGTAGCCACAGCCATTTTCAATACACACAACAAAGAAAATACTTGCTATCCTGTACTCCTGTACACTTCAACTCTGCCTCCACAGCCACAAACCCTGATTGGCTAGACCCTCAATGTCCTCTTTCCTTGACAGGCATCCTTAAAAGACCCGGATGGCACGCGCAGGTTTGCGGACTACCATGGAATCCGGGAACACGGTAGCACCTGCACACCTTTTTTTAACCTATAAAAACAGCTCAGTATCAACTTTATTCCGCCCCCACCCTTTCCAGGCCCTGTTTTGGCCACCAGAAAACCCCAAATCTGTTTTTCAGACTTTTTTCTCACTGCGCTGCCCGAGGTCAGTGATGATGTCTGTAGACTCAGTGGCAACTGCAAACCTTTTTTTCACAGATAAAAACGGTTCCATATCAACTTTATTCCACTCCCCCACCCTTTCCAGGTCCGCTTTCAGACACCAAGTAATCCCAAATGCGTTTTCCACACTTTTTCCTCGACGCGGTGTCCGCGGCCACTGGCGGCTGTCCGTGGATGCAAAATGGCAACTGTTCCAAACAATATGACTCAGCTCATGTTTTTGAACATCCAATCAGCGGGCGCGTACGATGTCCATGGATGTCACGCCGGACCCTGATTGGTCCAGAGGTGTCCGTGGACTCCGAATCAGGACCCAGATATCACACATTTTGTTTAACTACATTTGGGGCATTTTTTAAAAAACTACTCGACGGATTTACACCAAATTTAAAAAAGCATGCTTCTGGAACCAAGCTGCCATTCCTGGAGCTAATTTGGTGAGAATCCATCCAGCGGTTTGGGCTGCAGGCTCGAGCAAAACATGTTTTACATTTCGTTGTCTATGACGATTTCCAAAAATGTTGGGAGCCCCCTATAACTTTGCCCCCCTTGACGAAACCGCAGCAAACTTCACACAATCATTCCAGGGGGGGCATATACTTTATTTGCAAAGTTTGGTGAGGATACATCCAGGGGGCCAAAGTTATAAGCCAGCCAAAAAGTGCTCTTTCTACTAGTTGAGCAACTTAACCATAACAATAATTGGATTATGAAAGAATGTCCGGGCACCCATTCAATTTATAGTTCTACTGTGCAAAAAAATGAGTTTATTGGACACAAGAAAAGTCCAGCATCAAGATGCCTGCTATCATGGACAGAAGAAAAAAACAGGTTGTACGAATTTGCCACCCGTTCCATCCTCAACAGTGGAACATGTGGCAAACTTGTAAAACATGCTCCAAACTTTGCGCCATATTGGAGGACGGTGAGGGTGTCAACAGGGTCAATGGAAAAAAGTAACGGTCCTGGCATATGGAAGTCACAAGCAGTTTGGGAAGCAGAGGTGGAGGAGGTGAATCAGCATCAGCAGGGCACGTTGGAAGAGCATGGTTCAGGGGAAACCTGCAGCTCCTCAGAACATGACCTTATATTGGTGGTTACAATCCGGCATCGGATGAAGCTGCTGATTCACTGGCTCCCCTGTGCCTATTGCTAATAGTTTTGAAAATGTTGATCCAGTGTGTTCCTTTTGATCTTTGCATTCTTTTACTTGACTCCTATACTTTTTCAACAACTGTTTGCCTTATGTTATATTCTCCAGACACTGAGGGGGTAGTTCATGGATTCAAGCGCAGAAGTGGGGCACGCGGCTGGCGCACAGATGGAGCATGCGCTAGCTTGTGCCAGCCGCGTGCGCCAAAACCCATTTTGACACACCGCGTATTCATGGATTTAAACATCCCTGACCAGCCGTAGTGCAGCCTGGTGCAGCTACCCGGCAGCAGTGCCAGTTACGCCCCCAACCCCGCCCCGTGTGCCAAAAACAGCCGCACAAATCACCTACATGGGGCAAAGGCCAGTGGACCAGAATACAGCCCCCCAATAATGAAATTGCACTAAAAACGCCACTCAGCCCTCATGCGACAACCCAATTGTGTGTAAAGCTCCCTGCACACCCCTCGGAATACACGTACCCCATCGCGCCAGGCCTATCAAGCGTAAAACTACCTGCATCGGTGAAGGGCTGCCTGCGGGGCATGTGCAGGGGTGATGGGCTGCCTGTGGGGCATGTTCATTGGAGATGGGCTGCCTGCGGGGCATGGGGAGGCGTGTAGGGTGGACCCCTGTGGTGTGGTCTGGCTGTAGGGGTGCATGTGGCACTTCACCACACTGCTGCGTGAATCTGGGGGTACGAGAGTGAGAATAACACACGATTCTGCTGGCACGAGCGGGGTATGTGTATTCCGGGGTATGCGAGTGAGAATAACACGTGATTTCGCTGGCGCGAGCGAGTACGTGTATTCCAGGGTACGTGACTGAGAATAACATGGGATTTCGCTTGCGCGAGCGGGGTACATGTATTCCGGGGTACGTGAGTGAGAATAACAGGCGATTTTGCTGGCGTGAGCGGGTTATGTGTATTCCGGGGTAGGAGAGTGAGAATAACAGGGGATTTTGCTTGCACGAGCGGGGTACGTGTATTCTGGGGTACGCAATTCTACAGCTCTGCCCAGTTTTCCATCTTCTGGTAGGTGCTTCTAATTGCACTCATTATTGTGTCCTATAGAGAATTTTTTTGTCCATTAATCCTAACCTGCCCGTTTCCTTACAGCAGCCACTTGGAGGACCTAGTGTTCCTGTTCTTGCAACCTGTGGCCCTAATCCTCGAACAGCGAGTATCTTGTATTTCGCTGTAGGTTGCCTAGGGACAGAGGTCTACATACTCCACGCTACCCTCAAGTCTTGACAAGAGCAAGTGCTTCAATTGTCCCACAGGCAAATGGTAATGAATGCTAAGTCATTCATTCCACTGAAATGTCTATCAGACAGAAATTAGCATATAGCTTCCCTGCTAGTCCCCACTTACTCACAGCTACCCAAATGTGATCACACCCACCACTCAAACCCAAGACTCCCCTTTCAGGGCACTATCTCTTGCTATGGCAGCCAGACCATTTTCAACAGCCGACAGAGACAAAGAAAAGGGACTCACAAGAGCTCCCTTTAATATGCCCCCTATGTCCATCTAGGTTTGCAGTTTTCAGATAGTCTTGTCCATGTGACGTCATTTCCCCTTTAAAAAATCCATTGACACCTCTGCTTGCATGCCTAGTGTGCTGACAGCAGTAAGACTGACGCCTCTGGCCCATACCAAGTGGCCATTGGCCAGGGCCCTAGTAAAATCTCTTGCTTGGACCACAGGCTATCCGCACTTGGTACAGCCCTGAGAAAGGGATATAATTGCTTATTCGCTGAAAGTCATTTGACAAGACTAAAAAGTTTGCATGATATGATATGATGGATATGATATGATGGATATGATATGGCATTTATAACGCACCTATAGACAAGTGTTTGCGGCAAGGGAGGGGAACAGAGGGAAGACAGCCAGAGATCCTACTAGGCCAGGTGTCATTCAGATCGCGCAAGTGCATGGGAAGGGGGAGTGCAGACATCTGGTGTCATGTCAAGTGCTCGTAGTGGGACTGTAGGGATAAAAAGACAGTCACGAGTGCAGGGAGTTGCATGACTAGTGCAGGAGTGTCAAAATGCAAAGAAGCAAAAAAGTTCAAATTCACAAAGACAAACAATGGCGATCGGACTAGTTACTCCTGGGATAATGCGCTGTAAATGTTTTGATGCAAAAAGCAAATGTTCCTTCCATTTCCATCCTCTACGAGTCTACAGTCTTTTTGTACATAGCATGTGTTTACCAATTTGCTGTCAGTAGCAATTGTTCACATACTGTAGGAATATCTGTCTGGGCTAGTTTCCTTCCACTTCACACTCTTAGTGAACGATATCAATCATACTTCCGGCATTGCCTATGCAGTGGATAGAAGAATGCTAAGTAAGACTCAATTGTGTGGGATCCAGCCTGCTAGACAAATGCTCTACCTACTTCTAGGCACTTGGATCCCGTGGCAGTCACCTTTACAGATCTGCGCATGGTGCACCATTTTAGATTGTGAATAGGCCTCTAATATCTGTTAAACACATCCGGAAATTCCCCAATGATCTACTCTGTTTAAACTGCCTAGCGCTTCTAGTGTTCATTTATTTGTCATCGTGTCACACAGGATGGGATGGCATTTGGCCCGCAGCTGAAAGAACACCGGCATTGGCCAATTCAGAGGGACGTGGCTCTGAGTTACTCTAAAGTGGGTGAATTATACATGCATTGGATGGAAACATTGCGTTTGAGTTGCGTGGCACTGATTCATTTTTCGGTTTCCCGCACTTTATTGGTCAAAGGGTGTTTTGCAAAGCCAGAATCAGCCAGTTTGCTGTGGAAGCTGTTGTTGGTGTCCATGCAGGCAAAGCAGGATAATAAGATGCAGGAAACTTTGATAACGCCTCCATGGAGACGGCGTTTTATGTGTGTCAAATGTAAAGCATTGTGAGTTGCAAACCTGAAGATTGTTTGCAATGATTTTGGGATTAGGACCCTGTTTAGAATGTGTGGTAAACTACCAAGAGGCAAACCAGACTCTCTTACTTCTGCTTGTCACATTTTTCTTGGTCATGTTGATTCCGGTATTAACCCGGGAAAATGGCGTCTCTTAATGCATTTCATTTTTCTTGGGCAAGATAGCAGGTCAGGCCGTTGGCTAATGATGCTTAACTTCCACTTAACCCAATCAGGGGCACCGGGAGGTGGGAGCCGGCAACAGTAACTAAGGCCCACAATCAAGTCTGTCTGCTCCCTGTCCGCTACTGGGATGCTACATGAAGCTACTACCACACCCTGGCCCTCCCTGTGGCTGCAAGTTCCCTCAGCCATGAAAACTGGACTGCCAAGACTCTCTTACCTCCCTCTCCATGGGTTAGTTCCCTCCTTCTGCCCCTTTTGCCTACTCTTTCTTTTTCCCTAATGGACCTACACTCTCCCCTAAGCCTGTTCCAACTGGTCTCCATGCATGCTCTCTAATGCTCATTTCCATAGCTCATTTCTTTCACCTATGGTGCCTAGAATTTGCCTCTGTAAATCTAAATTGATGTGTTTCTGAAAGTCAAATTTGGGTGTCTTTTTGTAAATCAAATGTGGGGGTGTTTCTGAAAGTTAGATGTGGGTGTGTTTGTGTTAATCAAATGTGGGTGTGTTTCTGAAAGTCAAATCTGGGTGTGTTTTTTGTAAATCAAATTTTGGTGTGTTTTTTGTAAATCAAATCTGGGTGTGTTTTTGAAAAACAAATTTGGGTATGTTTTTTGTAATTCAAATTTGGGTGTGTTTTTTTGTAAATCAAATTTGGGTGTGTCTTTGTAAATCAAATGTGGGTGTGTTTCTGAAAGTCAAATGTGGGTGTGTTTTTTTGTAAATCAAATTTTGGTGTGTTTTTTGTAAATCAAATGTGGGTGTGTTTTTGTTAATCCGATTTGCGTGTGTTTCTGAAAGTCAAATTTGGGTGTGTTTTTGTAAATCCAATGTGGGTGTGTTTCTGTAAATCTAATTTTTTTTTTTAAATTTCTTTATTGGTTTTACAACATCAGAACAATCAATCATTAATCAGTGCAATATTCGTAGGCCTGAACAGCAGGTCTTAACTATCCCAACTATCCCTTCCCTCCCCCCCCCCACCGAGACCCCATTGGAACTCTCAAGAGGAAAGCGTCTCAGGCTCATATCTCGTCAGGGCCACTTGGACTGTTCGGGGTGCTATCCAGTGACACTGGGTGGAGTAATGGCATCGTTAAAGCCACCCATCGGTTCAAATCTGCGCTAGAGTCCAGTCTCTGTGTTTGGATTGCCGTTTCCCAAGCCGCCGTCTCAGCAGCTATCCATTTTTTGAGGTCATTCCACCAGAGGGCCCTGTTCGGTCCCCTTGCACTCTTCCAGCTCATGGCGATACGTCTTTTCGCTGTTATATATGCCAAGTCCTTGAGTTTATTTAGGGGCTTGTTCTTGCTGGTCCGTCGGTAGCTTCCCAATATGCAGGCTGCCGGCTCATCGGTCACCAGCTCGATCTCAGCGGTCCCCATTTTTTCCCTTACGCCGCTCCAGAACTGCTGAACTATCGGGCAGCTCCAGAACATGTGGGTCATTCCCGCCCTAGGCTCATGGCATTTGGGGCATGTTTGGATTGTGGCTCCCTTGAAGTTCGATATAACTTCGGGCGTGAGGTAGGCTCTGTTGGTGACATATAGTTGTATGAGTTGGAGGCGGGCATTCCTAGAGATTGCCTTGTGGTAGTGTGTTATTTTCCCCCATGATTTGTCCTCAAATTCGATCCCCAATTCGCTCTCCCATCTACTCTTGCTTTTCAATACGTCATTTGTCGTGCTCTGCAGGAGAGTTTCGTATATTCTGGAGGTTTCATGGCCTCCTTCAGCAGCGTTTAGCAACAGTTCGATAGCCTCGTTTTCCTGAAACCGATTGGCGGCCTCCGGCCATCTTTCCTTCAGGGCTGTCATTACTGCTCCATATAGCAGGAACTGGCCCGGTGGCAGGCCAGTGGATTCGCAGAGGTCGCCGAAAGCCACAAATTCTTGCTCTTGGATGAGGTCCCCAAGCACTGCTACACCATATGGTTCCCACAGCGTGCGTGTGTCCACGTGACCCCATGAGGATTTCGCCATGACAGCTGCGATGGGGATCTGTGGGGAATACGGGTCCGCTGCCCCTATTGCCTTGCAGGCCCTTCTCCAAAGCTGAGTCCCAAGTTTGATCAGGTAAGGGAGGCGTTGCGTGTTTCCCCATCTAACCCAGAGTAGGTCCCTGAGTAGCAGTCTCGGCAGGGCTGGCTGGAGGAGTCTAGTGTCAGCAGTGGTCTCATCTGCCATCCAGTGCATTACGTGCCTTAGTTGGCTAGCCAGGAAGTACAGCTCAAAGTTGGGGATTTTTAGTCCCCCCTTCTCGTAAGGCCTCTGGAGAATGTCTAGTGCCACCCTGTGCCTGCCGCCCTGCCACAGAAATCCCCTGCAGAGCTTGGACAGATCTCTAAAGAAGGTAGAGGGGATGTTAAAGGGTACATTGGTAAAGCAGTGCAGTAGGCGTGGGAGCGCCACCATCTTGAGGAGGCCCGCTCGCCCGGCCATTGAAAGTGGGAGCTTCCCCCAGGACCCCATGGATTTCTCTAGCGCGTCCTTTGCCCTAACCGTATTAAGAATGTGTTCAGTGTTTGGGTGGCGATGGATGGTGATCCCCAGGTATCTAAAGGACGTGGCTTGCCATTGGAGGGCTAGCGGAGGCAGGGAGCCGTACCCCTCACTGTGGAGAGCAGCTAGGGGGTAGAGACAGGACTTGTCTTTATTTATCTGTATGCCCGTAAGTGTGTGGAAGCAGTCTAGTGTCTCTAGGATGTAGGGCAGGCGGAGCTCGGGATCATGCAGGTAGAGCAGCATATCATCTGCGTACATAGAAATAAGGTGTGATACCCCATCTAGCTTGATGCCTCCGTCCCCGTACTCCTGGCGGAGGTACGCGGCCACCGGTTCTGCGGCTATGATGTAGAGCATGGGGGACAGGGGGCATCCTTGCCGTGTACCTCTGTGAAGGGGCCATTTACCGGAGTAGGTCCTGTTAGTACGGACCCTGGCAGTGGGGCGAGTGTAGAGCAATTGGGTCCATTTAAGGAAGGCAGGTCCAACCCCCATCTTGACCATGGTGGCGTACAACCAATCCCATCTGATCGAATCAAAGGCCTTAGTGGCGTCGAGTGATGCCACAGCGTACTTCTGGGGCTTCCCTTCGGTGCCATGTATGATGTGGTGCAATCTACGTAAATTTTCGGTGATGGAGCGTCCTGGCACGTATCCCGTCTGGTCCTGGTGGATCAGGAGGGGGAGTGCTCTGCGCAATCTGCTTGCTAATAGTGCCGCGAGTATTTTGCTATCGACATTTAGCATAGAGAGCGGTCTATACGCTCCACACTCCGTCCCATCTTTGCCAGGCTTTAGTATAGGAATTATTATTGCCTCGCTCATAGAATCCGGGAGGGAGCCCCGCTCAAAGGCCTCGTTGTATACCTGTGCGAGCAAGGGGGCGATGGTCTCCTCGTATGTCTTATAAAATTCCCCGGGAAGGCCGTCCATACCCGGCGTTTTACCCGAGGGTAGTGTTCTGATTATAGCCTTCACCTCGTCAGGTGTAATGGGGTCGTCTAGGGCTTCCGTCATCTGTGGATCTAATCTGGGCAATTGTATGCAGTCTAGGGCGTCTTCGATTCCGGTGGCCGACGAAAGGGGGGTCTGGGAGTAGAGGTCACGATAAAACTCGGAGAAAACCTCATTGATCTCTACCTGTGTGTGCGCAGTGCCGCCATCAGGTTTCCGCACGTGACAGATAGGGGCGCTGGGGGTCTCTCTTTTATATAGCCAGGCAAGGAGTTTGCCAGGTTTGTCTCCTAGGGCGTGTGACCTTTCAACGTGCTTAGTGTAGCTCAGTTTCCCGAGTGTCTCCCAGTGGGTCAGACAGGCCTGTCGCAGTTGAATCATTTCTCGCAGGCTCTCGGGGGTTACGTCCGCTTTGCTTTCTAGCTCGCCCAGTTTCCCCTCTGCCTCCGCCAGGGAGTTCGCGACAGTTCTCTGGGCTCCCCCCACTGCCATCAGCATGTCCCCTCTCATGACCACCTTATATGCCTCCCACGCGGTACCAATGCTGTCTACGCTACCCAGGTTAACCCGCCAGTATTCATCTGTGCTGTTCTGTATATGGTCCCGGAAGGCTACATCTAGCAGGGCCTCAGCTCGTAGTCTCCACGTGGGAACCGGGGGTCTAGGCGGGTGCATCTCCCATGTGACCATTAAGGGGGAGTGGTCCGACAGGACCCTAGGCAGGTACTGTGCATCGCTGAAAGTGGCCTGCCACTCGCAACTTACCATCATGTAGTCCAGCCTAGTGTAGACTTTGTGTGGTGGGGAGTAGAAAGAGTACTCACGCTTCTCCGGGCCCAGCTCCCTCCACAGGTCGCAGAGCGAGAGTTGGGTCATTAGCTTAAGCAACACTTTGGCTGGGGGGGACGGGCGGGAGTGTTTGGCATCAGATCTGTCCCTGAGCGGGTCGAGGGTGCAGTTGTGGTCCCCACCCCAGATCACCGTGGAGTTTGCATGAGGGCCTAGTCTGGTGTATAGGGAGTGGAAGAAGGGGGTGGCATCATGGTTTGGGGCATAGGTGCTAACCAGGCACAGCTCCCTCCCCTCCACCGTACCCCGCACCAGGGCCATCCTACCTTCATCATCCGTCTTGGTGTCCGTTATCCTGAAGGGGACGGTCGGGTCTATCCATATCAAAACCCCCCTTGCGTATGAAGAGTAGGAGGATCCAATCAGGGTCCCTCGCCATGTCTTGGCCAGGGCTTTTAGTTTCTCCTCTGTTAAATGTGTTTCCTGGATCATGGCAATCCTGACTTTACAGCGCCTTAAGTATGTGTGTATTCTGCGTTGTTTCACGTAACTGTTCATGCCTCTGACGTTCCACGTCATTATTTTAATCGTTCCGGCCATGAGCATGGTTGGGTCCAATGTTCCCCCACTGTCTCGGGCGGGGGGTTTAGTTGGCAATGTATCTGTGATAAGGATGTCCTGGGGTCTCGGCGTTTCCCTTTCAAAGTCCCAACGTGGGTGCAACTCCTCCGCAATTCCCTCCCCCCCAATAAACTTCCCAAACAAAAAACTGGTCTAACGGAGGGAACCCCGTCATGACTGTCCCGTTTCCGCTCCTTAGGACCAAACATGGTCGTCGGGTGCCCTACGGGCGGGTAAACGTACCCTAAAAGAGGAATAGAACTCCAGGGGGTTGAGGGAGCTGGTGCTTCGGTGTTCCGCGTGGTATGATCCGTTCAGTTGCTTGTAGGGCGCGATTCCGTGTCGTTGTGCATCTGTGGAAGAGCTCTTTTCGTTATAGTTACGATGGGTGGTTCAGTTCTGCTTACGTCTCTTATCTTCGATGTCTGGCAGTTGTTGCTCGTCCATCCAGTCACGAGCGAGTGCCGGGGTGTCGAACAGGAGGGCCCTGTTGTTGTGTAGTACCTTTAGCCTGGAGGGGTACAGGAGCATGTATTTCACCCCGGCCGCTTTCAATCTAGCCTTAGTGTATATGAACTGGGCCCTGTTCATCTGTACTTGGAACGTGTAATCCGGGTAGATCGCAATCTTGGCCGAGTTCCTCTGGATCTGTCCTCCCGAGCGCGAGAAGGCCAGGATGACCTCGCGGTCTCTGTAATTTAGCACCTTCGCTATCATGGGCCTGGGTGGGGCGCCCGGTGGCGGTTTCTTAGCGAGTGATCTGTGGGCCCTCTCTATGGTGAATCCCTGTGAAAGTTTCCCCGCTCCGATCTCTTGTAGCAGGAGATTTTCTACGTAGTCGGTGGGGTCTGAGCCCTCTATGCCTTCAGGTAGGCCTAGCAGCCGGATGTTATTTCGGCGGGCCCTCCCTTCGGCCTCCTCCGCTCTGTCTTCCAGATTCTTAACTCTCTGCCGTAGGCCGTCTACATCGTGTAGGAGTTGGGCCTTTGCTTCAGTATTTTCTCGTACCTGGGTCTCCAACGTCTCGGTCCTGTCCGCTAGCGCACGGACGTCTTGGCGCAGGAGCCCCAGGTCGATGGCCACGGCATCTATCTTGTTCACTATCGTTGCTTGGAATGAAGCGATGGCCTCCATGAGTTGGGTATTGCTGGGTTCGGTCGGCGCCGCGGCGGGGCCCGGGTCCTTATTAGCCGTTGTTGCTTCGGGGCACCCAGGGGCTGGGTGGTCGTTAGCCGCATACACATCCAGGGTGGTCTGTCGCTGTTTAGATTTGGCTCCCCTGCCCGTAGATCTGTCCAGGCTGGCCATGTTTACAGGTCCCCGGCGGGAGGGCCGCGCGCCTGTGTTTTTCCCTCGTCTCAGCGGGCGGGCCCGGTTCACTCTCCAGTCCCCGTCGGACCCCACCGCGGGGCCACTATATATGCCCTCGCAGGGACCGTCTCGAACCCGGTGAGGCCTCCTTCGATCTTCCTCCGGAGCCTCTTCTCTCTCACTTGCGATGGGGGCGCGGATCTCCAGGCCAGCGCGGGGCTCCACGGGCTTAGTAGGATGCGGCCGCCATCTTGGTCTCAGATTACGCCGTTGTTCGCAAGCCGCGTTTAGGTCTTTTAGGGCCGCGATTTCCTTGTATGAGAAGTCCAAGGGCCTCCTGCAGGCTTCCACCACTCCTTCGATGTTTCTGCGGGCTCAAGTGTTGCTTAAGTGTCCCGTAAAGCAGCTTATCGATGTCCTTCGAGCGGAGCTCACCAGAGACGCGTCCACTCTACATGGCGGTTAGCCACGCCCCCTGTAAATCTAATTTGGGTGTGTTTTTCAACTTAATTTGCCCCTAAATGGTTACCTGCTAACCCATTGACTGTTCCATACTTCTATTCTTACATATTTCTCATATTGCCTTCTCTCTCCACCTTCCCATGGCCTTCTTACTAAATCTGGTAAGAAGACATTTAAAAAGGATATCTTGGCTTCCAACCCTGATCTCCCCATCGCTAATACCTATTCCAGCGCCTCCGCCAGACAAACCCTCACTGACATCCTCTTTTTTGTTCCTTCGCCAGATCTCTGGACCCCTCATATGATCTGTGTGCTCTGTCCTGTCTCCTCCTCTCCCATTAATGGTGGCACTCACTGGGAAGTCCTCATGGATTCCTTTGACTCCTCCTGATTCATCATTAATGTCTACCTAAATGGCACTGTCGTGGTGCAAGGCCCACAGGCCAATCTCCTCCTCTTTGATAGGAGGTTCTCTCACCTTATCAACTTTCTCTCATCTCCAGCTGTCCCCTACTCTCCCCCTCTGGATACCTTGCCCTCTTTTCCTTCCTTCTCTTCCCTACCTCAAGCTTTGTACCCCTCCCCGGAAGGCCTTAAAGGTTGGCAGCCTTCTTCATCTTGCCAGTCTCAATGCTTGATCTGCTGTCAAACACTCATCTGACATCTGCCACCTTTGTGAAGAACTTGACCTTGATGTCACAAGCTTTGACACTCTCCTCCCTGATGGCTACAAGATCCTCTCTGCTCCCACATCCACCCGACCTGGAGGGGGTGCAGCCCTGATCTTCCCTGAGTGGATTCCTACCTCTATCATCCCACTCAGACTTACCCCTCTTTCAAATGTCTTGTCTGCAGGCTCTCTCTCTCTCTCCTACCCATTCTCTTACTGTTGCTACTCTCTACAGACCCCCTGGTCAAATCACCTCTTTTCTCTCGGCTTGGGCAGACCTCTCCTCCTCCCTCCTGGCCTCAACCACTCAACTCCTCCTCCTTGGTGACCTCAACATCCACCTTGATTCTCCCTGTTCCTCCTCTGCGCTCTTTCGTGACCTCTGCGATTCAATCTCCCTCTCTATCCTCCCCTCTGGCCCGACTCCCTCTGAGGGTCACACGTTGATGTCTTGATCTCCTCTGGCCTCGCCCTCTCTATTACCCTCACCACTCTTCTCTCCTGGACTGATCACTGCCTCCTCGCCTCTCATCTGTCCATCTCTTCCCCTCAAGCCAAACCTTCTCAGATATCCGGCCCATGAAGCGTGTGTCAGTCGAGGCTTTCGCAACCACCTTCTCTCCCCCTTTCCACCCCGAGCTGACTCACACCCTGACACAGCCCTGTACCTGCTACTCTTGATGCTCTTGCCCCTGTCATGAGGATCTGCTTGAAGTCTAAAGCTAAGTGCAATTCTTGGTATGACTCTGACCTACCTACACTTACCCGTAAGTGTAGGGCAGCTGAGAGGAAATGGAGGGCTTCTTGTTCATCCTCTGACAAACTGGCCGTCCACCTGCTCCAAAGGCAATACCGACTCTCTGTCCATACCAAGCAGAGACTCCACATTCAAGCCTGTGTCTCTGTGGCATCTAACAACTCGGCCAAACTCTTTAAAATCTGTATGGAGCTGGCCAACCCTGCTGCAGTCTCCACCCCTCCTCTCGCCTCCCAGGCTCTTTGCAATGCCCTTGCCTCTCACTTTATCTCTAAAACCCAGGACATTTTGAACACCCTCTTCTCTGCTCAACCTCCACTCCCCCTTCTTCCTTGCCTGCATACCCTCCTTCTCTTACTCCCCCGCCTCTTTCTCCTCCTTTCCTCTTTTATCTCCTGATGACGTTGCTGGACAAGTCTGATCTATGAAAGCCTCATCAAAGCAGGTTAATCCCTGGTCCTCTAAAACCATTAAGGACCACATTGATACCCTCGCTCCGGCCCTTGCCGATTTCTGCAACCTCTCCTTTGCCTCTGGATCTTTCTACTCCCCTCTGAAGCACTCCCTTGTGCATCCTCTCCTTAAGAAACCCACAGCTGATCCTTCTTGTCCGGCTAACTATCGCCCAATTTCCATTACTCCCTTTTTGGGTAAACTCCTGGAAAAGGTGGCCATCTCTCAGCTTAATCTCCATTCCAATGCTGTTGGTTCTCTCCATGATCATCAATCTGGCTTCAGAGCTGCCAGACGCATGGAAACTGCTCTCCTGAACATCTGTGAAGGTCTGCTCTCCAACCTTGACTCTAACACTCCCACTGTCCTCATCCTACTTGATCTCTCCTCTGTTTTCGACATGGTGAACCATACCACCCTGCTCAACTGTCTCTGTGACAACCTGGGTATCACTTTTAAGGCTCTGACCTCTTTCCTCTCTGATCCACCCTCCCTGGTACACCTTGGGTCCTTCCTAGTTTGTATCTCCCTTTCTAACTTAGGTGTTCCCTAGGGGCCTTACCTCTTGCCCTGGCTTTTCAACCAATACCTGGAAACTCTCGCCTACTGCATTTCCAATTTCTGCTCAAACTTCCAGTGCTATGCTGATGACACCAAACTCATTTTCAGGCTTCCTTCAGGCACCTCCTCTCCTTCCCTCATCTCTGATTGCCTAACTGCCATTCAAAATTGGTGTGCCGCCAACGATCTTTGTCTAAATGCCAACAAGACTGAGATCCTCCTCATAGGTACACCTTCACCTTCCTTTCTCCTCACTCTCTGGCTGGTCTCCCTAGGCCCTCCTCCTACCCCTACCTGCAAGGCCAAAAACCTTGGGGTCATCTTTGACTCCACACTTTCCTTCTCCGCACACATCTCTGCCTTTCCTCTCCTTCCCTCAGAAGCTTACTGTCTCCTAAGCTCTGGTTCTCTCTAGGTTGGATTACTGTAACAGCCTCCTTCTAAATCCACCTGCCTCCACTCTCTGCCCTTTACAACTAATCCATAACAGGACTGCAAGACTTCTCCTTGGCCTCAAGCCCTGGGATTGTATCTGTCCAGCTCTGAAATCCCTCCATTGGCTCCCAGTGGATACAAGGATTACATGCAACACCATCTGCATTGTCCATAAGGCTTTCTGGGGCCTCGGTCCAAAATACCTTCAATTATCCCTCGGTAAATACCTCCCTTCTCGAGCCCTTCACTCTTCTACTTCTAACTCCCTCAGGGTCAGTCGTTTTTCAAACAAGCTTGGGGTAGATCTCTGTCTTCAGCTGGGGCCTCCCTTTGGAACAGCCTCACTGCCACCTTGAAACTTGAGGAGAACCATCTCTGGTTCCAGAAGCACCTCAAGATCTTCTTCTTTGCTTCTGCCTTTGCCCTCTTCTCCCAGGCTGATCTGTTTTCTCTAGGGCACCGTGCACCGGGCCACCCTCTGTCCTTCGTGCTCAGGTACCTGCTCAACCTGCCATCCTCCTGCACTGCCTCCGGGCCTCCCCTTGCACTGGGATCTGTATCTGTACCCATACTGTTTAACCCAGCACTTGCCATTTGATGGCTGCACTACCACCTATATTTATGTATTTATTTTACGTATAAATGTATTCTGTTCTATCCTATGTTCCCTTTCCCATGCACTTGCCCGCGTTCTTAATGTCACTAGGCATAGAAAGACAGTTGTTTTTGTTCTCGCCTGTTCCCCTCCCTTTGCCTGGTCGCGCTTTGAAACACTTGTGTATGAGCGCAATATAAATAAATTATCATATCACATCATAACCCTATCAACATATTAAACTTCCACACACCAAATGCCACTTAACAATGTTCTAGAAATCTTTTGCATCTGCATTTCCCTTACTTATACAAACAAATTGTACACAATGCTGCTATAAATGTACATATGCATTGTGCAGTAAGAGAAGTGTATCGAGAGGGGGAACAGGGGTGGCTAAGTGCTGATAAGAGCCCAGAAGGAAAGTGCCAAGCGATGCCAAGGTTGGAGGCTACTGGCTATCTGCTGGGGCAGAGGGGTCCCAAGGGCGGGGTACACAGCCGCCAGGAGTTAGACGCGCAAGGGCAGTGCTTAAGGAGGGCGGAGGTGTACAGGTGTTGAATAATTATTGGGCCTGGAACCTGTGAGGTTCATGAAGGACAGGGCCACCAGTCTCAGTGTTAGTGGTATAATTAGCAGGGAATGGATTGAGGTAAACAGGAAGAGAAAAGCAGTGTTTTGAGAAATTTCCAGAATTTAAGGGAGTTCAAGTCAAGTCTGAGAGGAGTAGGAAGGTTGTTCCAAAGAGAGACTTCGGCTGAACAGAGAGACATGCCTCCTGCTCTTGGTTTCGAAAAGCATTTGACAAAAAGAGAATTGGAGTTAGAGGGGAGTATTTAGGGAGACAAAGTTGGAAATAGCGTGGTCCCAGGCCCCAGAAAGCCTTGCCAAAGTTACAGAGGATCTTGATTGTCATCCTTTCAGTCCCAGGAGACAATTTACACATTTTAGGGCTGCAGCAATACAATCCCTGGGCTT
Organism: Ambystoma mexicanum; assembly: GCF_040938575.1. Classification (NCBI taxonomy): domain Eukaryota; kingdom Metazoa; phylum Chordata; class Amphibia; order Caudata; family Ambystomatidae; genus Ambystoma; species Ambystoma mexicanum. Next base: position 352,310,067 of record NC_090922.1, read on the forward strand.
GATGCCAAGAATAAGTCTTGCAGCTCTATTCTGGATTATCCAAAGGGGGCGCACACAAGAAAGGCAGAGGTTGAGGAAGAGGCACTTGTAGTCCAGCCTAGTGAGGACCAGTGCTCTAGAGATATTGAGTTTATGGGGGAGGTTGAGGAAAGGTAAAATGCCTGTAAGGAGGTGAAGCTGAAAGTGGGTCTTCTTTACAAGCTCCAAAATGTAAGGATTAAAGGAGAGAGAGGACTCCAAGATGACCCAAGCTTTTTGGCCTCACAGGATGGTGAGAATAGAGGGCCCAAGTAGGGTGTAGGAGGGTAAGAGGAATATAGCACACAGGTATCCCAATAAGAAGGATCTCTGTCTTACTGGCATTGAGACAGAGATTGTTAGCTTCACACAATGTCTGGATGGCGATCAGACAATCAGGGACAAACGACGGGGAGAAGAAATTAGTAGAGGGAAGTTTCAAGGAAAGCTATGTGTCATCAACATAACACTGGAAATGAGAAGACAAGAAGGAGATCAGGTGAGCCAGAGGGACGAGATAAATATTAAAGAGCCACAACGATAGAATAGAACCCTGGGGTACGCTGCAGGTAGAGAGTGAGGTGGTGGAGTAGAAACGGCCCAGTTGCAGCTGGGAAGGTTGGTTAGTGGGTAAAACAGATCAGCAAGCCCAGTGTCTGGTCCGTGATGTCAAAGGTATCATGTAATCATTCAATGAGGATAGAATGGTTGACCATGTTAAAGGCGGAGGAGACATCAAGAAGCACTATCCTTAGTTGTAGTACAATCATAAATACCACATACACTTCAATTATATCATTCCACCATATTACAAATATGGTATACTCCCCCAATAGTACTTATAATAACTATACACAGAATCAAACCATAAAACAAGTATGTACAATACATCTTCAAATATCAAGACTCACCCAGACTGCCACCCCTCCCCAATAGCGGCCGCAGGAAAAGAAATGAATGGCAGACACGGCAGCACCTGCACAGCTATTTTTCATCTACAAAAAGAACTCTATATCAACTCTTTTCCACTCCCTCACCCTTTTCAGGCTTTCCTTCATCCACAAAATAACCCCAAATATATTTTCCAGGCTTCTTTTCCTCACCAAGCAGTCCACAGACAAAGGCCATGATCCGCCCATCCAATACGTTGACCATTTCTAAAATGATGACAGACCTCACATTTTCAAAAATCCAATCGGCAAACTTTGGTGACCATTCGTCAAACAATGCCAAAGTTATAAACTGCAAAAAAAATACTCTTTCTATAAACTGAGCAACTTAACCAAAGATATTATTACCATTAATTTTATAAACATTTCTCATAAACAAATATTAACATTTCTTATTTTGACAGAAATGGCAAACACACTTCAGTGGCTAGAAGAAAACTTTCCCAAAGAAGAAAAGATTGAAGATAACATCTCTAATGGTAAACAATACATCTTTCAATATAAACAAATATTATAATTTAAGGAGAGCTCATTGAAATAATAATTTCTTCTTTTCTCATAATACGTAGTTGCGTGGGGGAATTAAAATCAATTAACTTGTTTTTTTTTTAATTTTTTAATTTTTTATTTGATTTAGTTGAGAATATCAACTTTTCAAATTGAACAAAGATATAAAAAAAGATTTCATTTCCATAATATAAAAGATAAAAGAGACTTTTTACAGATTAATATCATACATAAAACATGTGACAAACAGCAAATAATTTCATTACAAGACACTTCTCTCTATCCATAAAAACATTAATTACATAAATAAAATGTTTAGTTTCAGAACAACAATTCAATTCATTTCCCTGTAATATTACGTGAGGAGACACAATAATTGTCCTTTAAGGTTACCTAGCGACCTCCCAGGGTAAACATTTTCACTCCTGTGCCAACGTAGCATCTAGAAAATGAACTATGGCTACTCTTGCAGCTAATTTCGTGTTAATAAATAGCTCTTGAAATATTTGTGATCTTTCAACTGGGCACAGAGCGATAAACAGACCCTTAAAAAATAAGTTACGTTTCTCCACCAAAGCCGGACAAACAACAATCAAATGTTCAAGAGTTTCTCTTACATCAATATTTCTACAAAAGCGACAATAATTCTGTGCAGATGGAATCTGTTTGCGTCTCGCCAATATGTCCCTGGTCGGCCAAAGATTAAATCGAAACCTCATATATTGCGACCTGATATAAGGAGAGGGACAGCCACCAATTAATCTGCTGGTTCTCGATAATGCTTGGCGCCAAACAATGCTGAATCAAAATCCTTATACTGAGAGCATTTAGTCTGGTTTGTGCACCAATTGTATTGATAGATATTGATCTTTGCTCGACCAGGATTATACAAGACCATGTCAAAGGTAACTGCCGCCTCAGCGAGAGCATTCAAAAGAAAGATACGCCACTGCATGGGAAATTAGTCGTTTGATGTCAACAAATAGTGGGCCATTATGCTCACTATATTGCCTGCCGATGCTCCAACTAGACATTTCCTCCACAAAGCACACATATACCAAATGACCTGTGATCTCAGGGATACTAGACCCAATTCAAAGCAAATCATTGGAAGAGGCACTGACCTTGGTAGACACAAAACCTTTTTCTAAAAACAAGCCTCCAATCTGTCCCAATTTGCATGATCTTTTGGAGCCTGTGTCTCCGCACTATAGAGCAAAATAGGTGTATTTTCTGATGATAAAAAGAAATGACATGTTTAAGAGAAAATTTGCCATACTTATAGGCCAAAATTTGTGCCTGAGATGTAAGTGTGCGCAATTTATTATTTAAGTCTGTAAAATAGCTGTTGTGGGACATCTTTGCACTAAACCACGTACCCAAGTATTTATACTTTGCGACAACTACCAATTTTACTTCCTGTAGGATCCAGTTAAATTGTGTAACTTTGATATTTCCTTGAGGGTTACAGGTGACAATCTGAGTATTTTCAGTATTAATGGAGAGATAATTTACCAGAACGTAACTTTCTAGCTGTGACAGGAGATTTTGCAGGCCACTCGGGGACTGAGACAGAAGAACTAAATCACCTGCGTAAAGTAGTCAAGTAATTGTTTGATCTCCCAACTTTGGCGCATCTCCTATAGTCTCCATTAGAGTTTCCCCCATGTCCAAAATAAATAGATTGAACAGGGTAGAAGCTAAAATGCATCCTTGCTTAAGACCTCTCATAGAGGAAAATACTTCAGACAAACGTCCCTGGTTTGACAATCTGATTTGCATGGTAGTGTCCGTGTGTAAGAGCATGATTAGTGCAATCAAAGTATGAGGACAGTCCTATCTTTGCAGTTTCTGATACAAAAGGAGCCGATCTATTGAGTCAAAAGCGACCCTGAAATCTATAAATGCTAGATATAAGGGTCGCTTTATCTGGGCATATTTGGCCTTCAACATGTTAAGAATAGTAACATTCAGAGCTATTCCTATTGTGGCAACAAAACCTGACTGAAAAGGATCACGTAACCTGCACGTTTGTGTCCGGCATTCAGTTCTTTCAGAATAATTCTGCTGTAGATTTTGCCAGATGCATCTAAGAGAGCTATAGGCCTATAACTCTCTGGCTTGTTTCTATCACATTTTTTATAGATAGGCACAACCAATGAATGTTTCCAAGACTTGGGTATCCTTTGAGTATCATTAATTACTGTAAAGATGTCGAACAAAATGGAGGCCCACAAATCTGGATGTTGCTTGAAATCATGATTTGACGGTCCCTCAGGACCAGGGGCTCTAGAACCACTTATCTTGGCTATATGAAATATAATATCATCCAGCTGAAAATTCAAGAAAAAAGGTTTGGCTACAGCTACAGATTCTAGACTGGAGTTACCTTTTACCAGAGAGTATAAATGACTAAAGTGCTTGACCCATGTAGCTTCGGAGACCCCATTTTCTTGAACCATTACTTGTGTTCCCTGTGTAGTTTGATTCAGGATTGCCCATGTTTTGGCAGTATTTTTTGTTGCAATGGCACTTAGCATTAAAGCACCATCTATTTGATAGAGGGAAGCTTTTCGACTGCATAACCAGTTTTTATAGTTGGTACGAAGGGTTATCAGCAATCTTAATCTTTGTTCAGCAGGATTGTTTAAAACTTGCCGCCTGTGTTGCTTATATAGTGCTTTTCTCACTTTTACTGTCTGATTGAAAACATGCAATTTTGGTTTCGAACTTGTTTTAGTTTGTACTTTGGCCTGAAACATTTGTAGCATATCACTGTATATCACATCATTTAGATTCCCCAAAGTTCTGTGTTTACCAAATTCATATTTGAGTAAAGAACCAAAAGCCCTTTTTGAGCATTTACACCAATGGTACCATGATTACACATTTTGAAATTCGAGGTGGCCAAGGTTCCCTGCATCCATGTCATTACAAGCAGATCATGATCACTAGCTGTGACCTCAATAACATAAAAATCCATTACACTTGTGGCCATGGCCTCATTGACATATATATAGCTATGATGTTAGTTGAGTTGCCTCGTCTCCACGTGGGGTGGGGAGGGAAGTGAGGAGGGAAGTCAGACACGCAGGAGCCATTTAAAACATGGAGATTTCTTGATTTGACAAAACTTAGCCATAGTGCTAACCTCACCTTGTCTGATTTTCCATCATCCACCAAACATTGAAGATTTAAATCACCAGCCAGAACAAGATATACTATAGTCGGGTCTAGCAACACCACATTCATCAAATCATTTATCAAATCATTTAAATCATTGATGAATTTACTGTTGGTAATCCCCATCGGGTTCCAATAAAGATTGAGAATAGCAAGGCCATAGATCGAGGTGTTTATTCTTACAAGTTGGATGAAAGCATTCGGGGTCGCCCAAGATTCCATTTTGATGCCTCTGCCGCTTCTAACAGTGGTCAATAACCCAGATGATGGTCGCCCTCGGTTTGCTTTAATTGCAGGATTCAGCTCTATCTCATACTCGTCCCATATTGGAGGAGTAACCATCCATGGGCCTCATTACAGGTCGGGCAGTCTGGAAATAACAGTGGCGGTAAACCCGCCGCCACTGTTAATTCCGGACCGCCCGATCCCGACTCCTGCAGGCGGGAGGTGATGTTCCCGCCAGGTCTGACCTAGCAGGTTTAACACCGCCCACCTGCAGGGAGACGTGGAAACACCAGCACCATCACGAGATGGTGCCGGTGTTTCCACTTCCCCATTCCCATTGAGTCCTATCGGACTCAATGGGAATGGGGATTAACCGAATTCTGCCTCCGATACTTCAGACTCCTGGTTAGCCCCCCTTAAAGCCAGGCATTGTTGGTTTCTGCATTGGGCACGATTTGTCTGGCACGCTCCCAACAAAACTGGCTGTGAAAAACCCGCCATATAGGCATCAACAGCCTTCCTAATCTCCTGGCGATGGTCAGCTAGCGCTACGGTTTGATCAGAACTTTCAGAATGAGCTATTATAGTGTTTTTATTCTTTACACTTTTGAGGCTAGCCGAGAGCGGAGAGTTACTGGAGATTTTAGTTTTAGTTTTATTTTTCTCATCCCCAGCTAGTTCAGTCAAATCATCCAAAGGAGCATAGGCTAAATCCCTCACACATGGGAGACATTCAGAGGCTGCTGCTTTCAACTGATTAGTGCAGATGAAGCCAACAGAAGATTTTTTGATTTTGGAGGAAGCTTAATACTCTTAAAGAATTGTTTGGCAGAGGAGCTTGAGTTCGATATTTTTGCATATTTTTGATTTTTAGTCAATTTGTTCTGAACCCCTTTCTTTAGATGATCTTTCAGACCATGCGAAGCAGGCTGTCCCACCGTAAAAATCATGTACGCTCCCTTCTCCTTATTATACACTTTTTCCGCTTGAACATTTTGAGGGGCCACATTTTCTACCTCCACTTCCCTTATAATTTTACTAATACAGGGAAGAGGGTGTAAGCCCTGGCTGCGTTTTTCCAAACAAATTTCTCTCTTCATTATCATAGATACTTATAGGCTCCACCACTTTCGTACAGATACTATTCACAGTTTGGGAGCCAACGGACACATTCAATTTCGCTGTATGTAATTGCTTGACAGCGTCAGTGCCATTACTTTTTTTGAGTTGTGAAAAGGTATCTGTCAAAGTCTTTTGCCACACTAACATTGTTGAGCTTGAGCTGTTATTTTTGCATCAAAGGAAACAAAAAGATTATTTAAAGATTGCAAGGCCATAATCATGCCCTGTAAGTTAATTTCTATAAGATTGTTAGTACTAGAATCTTGTGTGTTTTGTCGAGGCACCTTTTCACAAGTCACGGGTCTTCTTGGAGTTGGCGCAATAAAGGAAGCTGAGTGGTTTGAATAAGGATGGCTAATTTCCATGAAAAGGATTGGAGAACCAGATAGATTTTCTGACAACGTATTAGCAGAAAAACAGGACTTATTCAAGTCTAACTTGTTATTCATTCAGAAATATTGGCTCTTAAAAGAACCTTTTTTTAAATAATTGGAGTTTTATATATTGCACGAACAAATGTTCTATTTTTTCTAACTTTCACAAAAACTACTTCAAATTCTTTTCTGTTTTTGTTTTTCATTAACTGCAAATACTAAAGAGATACTTCAAAACATATTTTTTTCTGTGCATTTTGGATATTCAAAAGGAAAATAACATTTCTGACATCAGTCAACTGCATTGCATCTGCTCAAAAAATATTTACACCATCCAAATTGATATTTGCGTTGTCAAAAGATGCCATTCCTAAACCAAATAAAAAAGCACATACACCTTTATTGACATGTTGTCTAGCTTCTTCCATTTCAGAACAAAACAAGTTTTGACGACTCCATATTTGACTTTCATGGATTTTAGAAAAAATTATCTTTGCAGCTGGAAACAGTTCCATTAGGCTTTTCAACATGTCCTTCATGGCAAACTGCAAGCATCCTGCAGTCACCTAGCCCAAACTGCTGCCTCCACAACACACAATAATGATATCTGTATGTTTAAAGTGAGCCATACTCTCACAGAATGTTAATAAAGTTTAATCCACAATCTGCATACCACAAAACGTCCACTTCTTCCAATCCAATGGTAGCAGAGATGCCACGAGATTCAGTATAAACCTTCAATGAATGGATCCAAGAATCACCATCTACACACTCTGCATCTTCATAGCCGTAGCCACAGCCATTTTCAATACACACAACAAAGAAAATACTTGCTATCCTGTACTCCTGTACACTTCAACTCTGCCTCCACAGCCACAAACCCTGATTGGCTAGACCCTCAATGTCCTCTTTCCTTGACAGGCATCCTTAAAAGACCCGGATGGCACGCGCAGGTTTGCGGACTACCATGGAATCCGGGAACACGGTAGCACCTGCACACCTTTTTTTAACCTATAAAAACAGCTCAGTATCAACTTTATTCCGCCCCCACCCTTTCCAGGCCCTGTTTTGGCCACCAGAAAACCCCAAATCTGTTTTTCAGACTTTTTTCTCACTGCGCTGCCCGAGGTCAGTGATGATGTCTGTAGACTCAGTGGCAACTGCAAACCTTTTTTTCACAGATAAAAACGGTTCCATATCAACTTTATTCCACTCCCCCACCCTTTCCAGGTCCGCTTTCAGACACCAAGTAATCCCAAATGCGTTTTCCACACTTTTTCCTCGACGCGGTGTCCGCGGCCACTGGCGGCTGTCCGTGGATGCAAAATGGCAACTGTTCCAAACAATATGACTCAGCTCATGTTTTTGAACATCCAATCAGCGGGCGCGTACGATGTCCATGGATGTCACGCCGGACCCTGATTGGTCCAGAGGTGTCCGTGGACTCCGAATCAGGACCCAGATATCACACATTTTGTTTAACTACATTTGGGGCATTTTTTAAAAAACTACTCGACGGATTTACACCAAATTTAAAAAAGCATGCTTCTGGAACCAAGCTGCCATTCCTGGAGCTAATTTGGTGAGAATCCATCCAGCGGTTTGGGCTGCAGGCTCGAGCAAAACATTTTTTACATTTCGTTGTCTACGACGATTTCCAAAAATGTTGGGAGCCCCCTATAACTTTGCCCCCCTTGACGTAACCGCAGCAAACTTCACACAATCATTCCAGGGGGGGCATATACTTTATTTGCAAAGTTTGGTGAGGATACATCCAGGGGGCCAAAGTTATAAGCCAGCCAAAAAGTGCTCTTTCTACTAGTTGAGCAACTTAACCATAACAATAATTGGATTATGAAAGAATGTCCGGGCACCCATTCAATTTATAGTTCTACTGTGCAAAAAAATGAGTTTATTGGACACAAGAAAAGTCCAGCATCAAGATGCCTGCTATCATGGACAGAAGAAAAAAACAGGTTGTACGAATTTGCCACCCGTTCCATCCTCAACAGTGGAACATGTGGCAAACTTGTAAAACATGCTCCAAACTTTGCGCCATATTGGAGGACGGTGAGGGTGTCAACAGGGTCAATGGAAAAAAGTAACGGTCCTGGCATATGGAAGTCACAAGCAGTTTGGGAAGCAGAGGTGGAGGAGGTGAATCAGCATCAGCAGGGCACGTTGGAAGAGCATGGTTCAGGGGAAACCTGCAGCTCCTCAGAACATGACCTTATATTGGTGGTTACAATCCGGCATCGGATGAAGCTGCTGAGTCACTGGCTCCCCTGTGCCTATTGCTAATAGTTTTGAAAATGTTGATCCAGTGTGTTCCTTTTGATCTTTGCATTCTTTTACTTGACTCCTATACTTTTTCAACAACTGTTTGCCTTATGTTATATTCTCCAGACACTGAGGGGGTAGTTCATGGATTCAAGCGCAGAAGTGGGGCACGCGGCTGGCGCACAGATGGAGCATGCGCTAGCTTGTGCCAGCCGCGTGCGCCAAAACCCATTTTGACACACCGCGTATTCATGGATTTAAACATCCCTGACCAGCCGTAGTGCAGCCTGGTGCAGCTACCCTGCAGCAGTTCCAGTTACGCCCCCAACCCCGCCCCGTGTGCCAAAAACAGCCGCACAAATCACCTACATGGGGCAAAGGCCAGTGGACCAGAATACAGCCCCCCAATAATGAAATTGTACTAAAAACGCCACTCAGCCCTCATGCGACAACCCAATTGTGTGTAAAGCTCCCTGCACACCCCTCGGAATACACGTACCCCATCGCGCCAGGCCTATCAAGCGTAAAACTACCTGCATCGGTGAAGGGCTGCCTGCGGGGCATGTGCAGGGGTGATGGGCTGCCTGTGGGGCATGTTCATTGGAGATGGGCTGCCTGCGGGGCATGGGGAGGCGTGTAGGGTGGACCCCTGTGGTGTGGTCTGGCTGTAGGGGTGCATGTGGCACTTCACCACACTGCTGCGTGAATCTGGGGGTAAGAGAGTGAGAATAACACACGATTCTGCTGGCACGAGCGGGGTATGTGTATTCCGGGGTATGCGAGTGAGAATAACACGTGATTTCGCTGGCGCGAGCGAGTACGTGTATTCCAGGGTACGTGACTGAGAATAACATGGGATTTCGCTTGCGCGAGCGGGGTACGTGTATTCCGGGGTACGTGAGTGAGAATAACAGGCGATTTCGCTGGCGTGAGCGGGTTATGTGTATTCCGGGGTAGGAGAGTGAGAATAACAGGGGATTTTGCTTGCACGAGCGGGGTACGTGTATTCTGGGGTACGCAATTCTACAGCTCTGCCCAGTTTTCCATCTTCTGGTAGGTGCTTCTAATTGCACTCATTATTGTGTCCTATAGAGAATTTTTTTGTCCATTAATCCTAACCTGCCCGTTTCCTTACAGCAGCCACTTGGAGGACCTAGTGTTCCTGTTCTTGCAACCTGTGGCCCTAATCCTCGAACAGCGAGTATCTTGTATTTCGCTGTAGGTTGCCTAGGGACAGAGGTCTACATACTCCACGCTACCCTCAAGTCTTGACAAGAGCAAGTGCTTCAATTGTCCCACAGGCAAATGGTAATGAATGCTAAGTCATTCATTCCACTGAAATGTCTATCAGACAGAAATTAGCATATAGCTTCCCTGCTAGTCCCCACTTACTCACAGCTACCCAAATGTGATCACACCCACCACTCAAACCCAAGACTCCCCTTTCAGGGCACTATCTCTTGCTATGGCAGCCAGACCATTTTCAACAGCCGACAGAGACAAAGAAAAGGGACTCACAAGAGCTCCCTTTAATATGCCCCCTATGTCCATCTAGGTTTGCAGTTTTCAGATAGTCTTGTCCATGTGACGTCATTTCCCCTTTAAAAAATCCATTGACACCTCTGCTTGCATGCCCAGTGTGCTGACAGCAGTAAGACTGACGCCTCTGGCCCATACCAAGTGGCCATTGGCCAGGGCCCTAGTAAAATCTCTTGCTTGGACCACAGGCTATCCGCACTTGGTACAGCCCTGAGAAAGGGATATAATTGCTTATTCGCTGAAAGTCATTTGACAAGACTAAAAAGTTTGCATGATATGATATGATGGATATGATATGATGGATATGATATGGCATTTATAACGCACCTATAGACAAGTGTTTGCGGCAAGGGAGGGGAACAGAGGGAAGACAGCCAGAGATCCTACTAGGCCAGGTGTCATTCAGATCGCGCAAGTGCATGGGAAGGGGGAGTGCAGACATCTGGTGTCATGTCAAGTGCTCGTAGTGGGACTGTAGGGATACAAAGACAGTCACGAGTGCAGGGAGTTGCATGACTAGTGCAGGAGTGTCAAAATGCAAAGAAGCAAAAAAGTTCAAATTCACAAAGACAAACAATGGCGATCAGACTAGTTACTCCTGGGATAATGCGCTGTAAATGTTTTGAAGCAAAAAGCAAATGTTCCTTCCATTTCCATCCTCTACGAGTCTACAGTCTTTTTGTACATAGCATGTGTTTACCAATTTGCTGTCAGTAGCAATTGTTCACATACTGTAGGAATATCTGTCTGGGCTAGTTTCCTTCCACTTCACACTCTTAGTGAACGATATCAATCATACTTCCGGCATTGCCTATGCAGTGGATAGAAGAATGCTAAGCAAGACTCAATTGTGTGGGCTCCAGCCTGCTAGACAAATGCTCTACCTACTTCTAGGCACTTGGATCCCGTGGCAGTCACCTTTACAGATCTGCGCATGGTGCACCATTTTAGATTGTGAATAGGCCTCTAATATCTGTTAAACACATCCGGAAATTCCCCAATGATCTACTCTGTTTAAACTGCCTAGCGCTTCTAGTGTTCATTTATTTGTCATCGTGTCACACAGGATGGGATGGCATTTGGCCCGCAGCTGAAAGAACACCTGCATTGGCCAATTCAGAGGGACGTGGCTCTGAGTTACTCTAAAGTGGGTGAATTATACATGCATTGGATGGAAACATTGCGTTTGAGTTGCGTGGCACTGATTCATTTTTCGGTTTCCCGCACTTTATTGGTCAAAGGGTGTTTTGCAAAGCCAGAATCAGCCAGTTTGCTGTGGAAGCTGTTGTTGGTGTCCATGCAGGCAAAGCAGGATAATAAGATGCAGGAAACTTTGATAACGCCTCCATGGAGACGGCGTTTTATGTGTGTCAAATGTAAAGCATTGTGAGTTGCAAACCAGAAGATTGTTGGCAATGATTTTGGGATTAGGACCCTGTTTAGAATGTGTGGTAAACTACCAAGAGGCAAACCAGACTCTCTTACTTCTGCTTGTCACATTTTTCTTGGTCATGTTGATTCCGGTATTAACCCGGGAAAATGGCGTCTCTCAATGCATTTCATTTTTCTTGGGCTCATTATATCATGGTTTTTGTGGTTGCATATTACATTTCAGCATGTTCTTTTTTAATGTAATGTATTGTTTTACATTTATTTTGATTGTGGTAAAGTAACCAATGTTGTTTTTTAAACTGGTTCAAATGGCTTTTTGTCAACAACAAAAAAATATTACGAAATTAAATAATACATTTGAATTCGAGATACTCTGAACTTAAAGCCATCGATAGCTATTGGATTACAACAGATTCACTTCTCCCTTCTTCCTGATTTAACAGTAAATCATAGTTACTCATAGTAGCTTCTTTGTGAATCAACTGCCTTCTCCATGTTCAAGTCCAGGGTAACTCAGAGAGACTTCTTTGTAAATCGCGCCCTTACGTTATACATGTTGCTTTATTGTGCTGTTGTTTGAAAGAAGCCAGACATCATCCTCTTCCATCACATCCATTTGTGATGGTGGCTCTTAAACCCACAAATCGCGCTGCGTGTGAACAAACTACTCATCAGTAACTCATTGGGCCTCATTTTGAGTAAGGCGGTAAGGGATACCGTTAAGGAGACTTACTGCCCTACTACGAGTTACCTTAGCGGGTCCCTCCTTCAACGTCTGGTTTTACCAGGCGTTATGGACGAGACCCGCTAAGGGACTTCAGAGCTAATAACGGTACTGTAAATTGTGGTACCGTTATTAGCTACTTCCCCATTCCCATTGAGTCCTATGGTTTTTTCAATGGGGACTTACTTGTCCCGCAAAGGTCGGACTACACCGGTAAATCCCCATTGAACGAGACGGGTGCCAGTACCGTTATTGGAGGCAGTCAAGGCGCAAATAGCGCCATGACTACCTCCAATCATGGAATGAGGCCCATTGACATGTAGGGTGATTGACTGACTTAGTCACTTTCCCAATAACTCATTCATCCCATACTCTTTCGCTGACTGGTGGAATGGCTCATCCACTCACTGACTGAAATGTTAACTGTTAAGCACCGTGTCATGCTGAGAAAAACTAAAGACATCCTGCAAATGAAATCCAAAGGAACTTTAAAAACACATTAAATGGTAGTCTCTACATTTCAGATCTTTTCCCATACTTACTTTTCTTTTCATTCGTTTGAGAAAATTACCCATCATGGAGTGTTTAGACTTTAAATACATGTGTAATAGCTATGTATATCCATAATTGTTCTAAAAACAATATTCCCAAGTCTGGGCGGAAGCTGACTCTGAACGGTAAACTGTAGGGCTAGATTGAGCTCCCGTTTTACTGGGAGGCCACTTCTGCAAAACACACAAACATGGAGGCAACGTTGTATTTTTCTGAGTATGTGAAATTATACACTGAGCTTGCTTCCCTTGTATGTTATTAGACACAGTCTAAGCTGCTTGGCAATTCTTTCCGTTGAAAGGTCTCAGGCAAACATGGCCAACCAGAGGTAAGAGAGAACACCCGAAAGGGAAAGTAAACATGTAGTGGTCTCTTCAATGGCACCGGAAGATGAATCCGCAGAGAAGACACCCTGAGAGGCACAACCAGACACATTAATCCAACCACTATTGATTGTACAAAGTAGATGTTTGCCATCTCGAATCAAATACAAGAGGGATCCAGTAAAAGATTAGAGCGGTCCAAAAATACATAATACTAAGAGAAGTAATATCTGTAGGCATTCACTTCCGGGGCTTATTAAGGGCTTGAACGGAGCACTTGTGTTTTTTTTCAAGAATGAATTGCTAAAAACTAAAATAAATAAGAGAAATGTTATAAATAATGTGAATAAGCAAAATATCAACTGCCTTCTTTTGTGAAAAGTCCATTGGTGTGTGATAAGAAGCTATGACAAGTATGTATGTTATATGATGCAATACTATGCTATGGTATGCTATGCCGTACTATACTGTGTGTTGTTTATGCAATGTTTTCTTTACTTTCCTTTAAGTTATTTGTATTTGCATTTATTGATGTAAACAAATCTTCAATACATGTGCTGGGCATTTAGACACAATATTTTTAAAGGCTGACTTGGCACAGACTTAAGGTCTGTGGGCTGCATTGCCAATGGCAAGGCTTGACCGATGGTCGAATATATTTCCCTTGCAATCCACAGACCTTAGGTCTGTGCCAATTCAGTTGTATTTATTGATGTAAAAGTTAGTGCTTTGAATTAAAATTCTGTAAATGAGAATAACAACAGTGGCTGCATCATTCTCTGTTAAGGCGTGCTTGCTACCTGAGTAGGTGACACTCTAGCTGGTAGAGTGGGCAGAATAACTGTGGGAACACTAAACAGGTACTGCACGAGGCAACAACGTAGGTTATGTACAGTGCACAGGGAGTCAGATATTTAAAAGCAATTGAAATATGTGGTATCTACAGCAAGATGCCTTAGGGCTGGGTGCACTTGATAAATGACAAAATAAATAAATAATAAATAAATAAGGGACAGGACATCAGTGAAGTGGGACTCTGTGGTGGCAGAAGCAGTGTCCCCTTCAAGGGAGAGGAGGCAGAGATTTAGCAATTATTTGAATGCAGCGACCAGAGTAATAGTCTGATCTCAGGAGGCAAGAGAATTCCAGAGGGCGGGAGAAAGTGCGGAAGTGGGATGCTGCACAGGAAGATTGAGTTGGGACTGGATGGAAGGATGCGTGTGGGAAAGGAGCAGGGAATCGAGTTAGCCAGTTAAGAAGGAGCTAGAGCATGAAGGCATTTGCAAACAAGTAAAAGAAATGTGAAGAGGGTTCAGAGCTGCACAGAGGACCAGCCAGCATGGTCTATATGAGCAGAGGGGTAGAGGAGCGGTGGAGGTTGTAGAGAGTATGAGTCACAAAGTTAAGATATTTTGTTGAGTAGGGCAAACAAGTAGAGACAGGCCACAGGAGTGGGCTGGGGCAATAATGAGGATAACTGACTACTAGGGTGGAAATAAGAGTTTTTGTTGAATGGTATATTAGAAGGAGGCAGATGCTTCTGATTTTAATATGGTTGAGCCTTTCAGCGGTCAATGTGAAGGTGATGTATTGGTGAGGTTGTAGATTACTTGTCAAAGAACACCGCAGAGTGGCAGGCTTTAAGTGATGGTACAGGAAAGGCAAGGGGACAGAAGTGGGTGGGGGAAGAAGAGGAGGAGATTGATAGTAAGGGACGTAGATGAGGTCAGTCTTATAGTAATTCAGCATAGGTCAGCAAAGTGGCATCCAGTGGTGGATGGCAGCAGTAAAGGCAGGGAAGCAGAAGAAGATCTGTGTATCAACATCAATTATGTGATAGGAGAAGCTGAATTATGAGATGGGTTAACGTATAGCGCAGGGGTAGAGGGTAATGGGTAGTGGGTAGGGGTCAGTGCCTTGGGCCATACTAACTGGGAGGTGAGTGTGATCAGACGTGTTCATGTTCCAAGAGACAGAGAATGATTGTTCACAAACAGAAAAGGCAATGCAGGCAACTGCAGTGTTTTCAATGCTTTGCTGAGAAAGGGTTTGAAAGAGAGTAGAGTGGTTGGCAGTATTGAATGCTGCCCAACGATCAAGAAGGACGATTATTGATCATAGCGTGGAATAGTCTGCAATGGTACAAAATGTAGAGATGTGGGTCATCAGTGTTTCCATAGAGTGATGGCAGCGAAAGCTCATTTTGGAGGGAGTTACAGTGATTGTTTGCCTTAAGGAAGTTGTTGATCTTATTGCAAGGACCTTGTATTTAAAATTCTATTTTATTTTAACACCAATGGGTATCATCACATATGTGTACAAAAGTAATACAAGCATAACATATCAACAATATAACTATGCAAAGTGTTTATATATTTATTTATTTTGAGGCTTATATAGTGCACCAAGCCCAAAGGCATGCGGGCGCTTTCTTACAGAGTGTAGAAGTTACAGTCGTTGCACAAGAAGGTAAGATACAGACATAGCGGAGAGAATGACATTGCAGATAGATGAGCAAAATACCATACAGAATATAATAACAAAAAACATACAGAGATTTGCATACTAAGGGGGGTACAGCAGGCATGATAAGTGAGAGTGAGTGATTGTTTATTTAAGCTTTGGGTGAAGAGATACTTTTTGAGTTGTTTCCGGAAGATCCATAAGGATTCCTTGTCTCTGAGAGGTAGCAGCAGTGAGATCCAGAGTTTGCTGGTAAAGGTGGCAAAGCTGCTGCCACCTGCCTTTTGGAGCTTGAACCTGCAAGTGGCTAGCTAGTGCTGATAGATTAAACGTTGTGTCAAATTGATACTGTTGGATAGGTCGGCGGGACATCTGGTGAAGGCATTTGTGGCTTAAGGTAAGTGATTTCAACATGATGCGTTCCTGTACTGGGAGCCAGTGTTGTTGGTGTCTGATGGCTGAAATGTGAGCTGATCTGGGGATGTTGAGCGCAGCTCTAAGGGCATTGTTTTGTAGGATCTGTAACATCCGCATATTCTGGGTCTTAGTCCCGGCATACAGTGCATTGCAATAGTCAAGGCGCATAAGGACTAGGGCTCTGGCTATAGTTAGACAGCTGTCTGGTGAAAGGAATTTTCTGCAAGCACTAATGAGTTTGAATGTGTATGCAGTGGCTGGGGTGGTAGCATTTATTTGTTTATTATGGTTGAGTGAGGAGTCTAAGTGGAAGCCAAGCATTTTTACCTCCTTACAGACTTTAATGGTGTGTCCGTCTATGATGAAGGACTTAAAGAGGTTATTTAGTTTGGTGATTCTGTGTTGAGAGCCGATGATATGCAACTCAGTCTTGTCGTCATTTAAACATAGCCTGTGCTGCGCCATCCAAACTTGGATAGATCTGTATATGGAGTTGAGGGTGGCTGTGTCTATGTCGTGGTCTCCTAAGATTGGTATGAGGACCTGGGTGTCATCTGCGTAATTGGTGTAGGTGACACCCAGGTCGTCGAGACGGCAAAGAGTGGCTTTGTAAAGATATTTTACAAAGTGGGTGCCACACAGGATCCTTGTGGCACTCTGCAGGTGACTGGGGTGGGGGGGTGCTTCGGCTTTAGGGGAAAAGACTTTCATAGATCTGTCACTGAGGAAGGAATTCATCCACAGAGTGGTGCTGGATGAGAAGTTAGCTGCTGATGTTAAGTGTTTGCACAGAATATTGTGATCCACCAGCTCGAATGCAGCAGATAGATCTATGAGAAGAAGCATGACTAATTTCCCATTGTCCCTCAGGTTATCTATTTGTATTTTAGGATCCAGTAATGCTGTTTCCGTCCCGTGTCTGAGGCGGAAACCGGACTGTCGGAGCCCTAGGATGTTATTAGTTTTCAAGTATTTTTTCTGAATTTGCAGATATGCAACTCTATCAAGAATTTTCAAAAGAAACTGTACCATTGTTATTGGCGAGTAGTTTGCGGGAGTGTTGGGGTCTAGGGTGTTTTTTGTAAAAAGGGTAGTACCCTTGCTTTTTTTAGGTCCGATGGGATGCAGTTGTTTTTGAAGGAGGCATTGATAAGACTGGTGAAGAATGGGCGAGTTGGGGTGTGCAAACTTTGATGACTGTGGGAGGCAATGGGGTCACCGTGGCATCTTGACGGTTTTAGGCTACGGATGATTTTCAGAACTTCTGGGATGAAGACCTCTGTTAATTCAAATTGGGGGAGTTCCTTGAGGTGGGTGAGGGTAGCAGGGGGGGTGGAGGTTTGTGTAGGATGCCTATGCTATTCTTTTTTGTCTTCAATAGTGTATTGTAGGTGACTGGTTTTGTTTTGGAGGGCATTTTGAATGTTCTCACACCAGTCTGCATCTTTGTTACAGCTTTGTGGGGGAAGGGTCAGGGTTTCTAACTCTCTGAGGATTGAGAATAGTTCCTTGGTATTGGAGCTGGCTTTGGATATTCTGTCATTATATAGTTTGCTTTTGGTAAGAAGTACTTTTTGTTTGTACAGTGTAAAAGGGGATCTTGTTAGTAGATGTGGGCGATTTTTTCCAGAGAGCTTCTGCTTTTCTTTTAGTTGTTCTAGGATCTTTTAGCTTGGCGGTGAACCAGGCATTGAGGTGGGCCGGTTGTTTGCCTTTGTGTAGCGCGAGTGGAGCTATTTTTTAATGCCATTCAGAATTGTGTCATTATAGAGTCTGGTCTTTATGGAAATGTCGGCAGTGTCGTCCATGGGGTTAGCCAAGACGGGTTGCAATAGTGGGAGCAGGTTGTTGGAAGTGATGTTCTTTTTGTTCTTTGAAGGGGCCTCTGGGGCTATATAGGGAGGGTTGGTAGGGCGGATCTTGGTATTGACATTGAAGGTGATGAGGTGGTGATCGGTTCAGGTGCATGGAGAGTTAGATATGCTGGTGGGGGTGCAGTTGATATCTGCAAGCCAGTCCAGAGTGTGGCCTTTCACATGTGTGGGTTTCTGGATCTTGTGAGCAAAGCCAAGTGCTGACATAGTGTTGGCCATGGATAGAACATTGCTGTTGAGTGGGTCATTCAGGCCTAGATTGAAGTCCCCTAGAATGATGGTTTGTGATTTGGGTCTCGTGTTCGAGGAGGTGATTTCAGTGATCTAATTCTCAAAAGAGTGTGTGGGCCCTCGGGGATGTTTAGTGTCACTGTCGCTGAGAGAGACAGTTTCATTGAAAGGAGTTCACAGGAGGTAAGTGGAGTGGGAGATGCCTCTCTCATGCTCAAGGAGGAATTTGCTATGATGGCCACTCCTCCCCCCTTTAGCATTGGGTCTGTCCCTTCTGCAAATGGAGTAACTGTCAGGAACAGCAAGGGACAGAGCAGGGCCTGAGGATTCGTGAGCCAGGATTCTGTTATGGCTTGGAAATCTTGATTGTGTAGAGTGATTATTTCTGCAATCTCAATTGAATGGGCAGGGAGCAATTTCGCATTGATGAGGGCTCCCAGAATGGTAATGTTAGGAGTGATGTGGTTGGGTGGTGGTGGGTTGTTGGGTCGAGAGAAGGCAAGCCCTGTGCGGTAAGTGAGAAGTGAGTTTCTGTGGTTGGTGGTGGGGGCATGAATGCCTGAAGTGTCTCTGGAGCAGTACGTTCTGACTACAAGGTGGGAGTTTCTGAGTGCAAGGGGGCGCGGGAGGCTGTCTAGTGTGGTGAGGCCAGAGGGGGTCAATGGTGCCAGGATTTGCTTGTCTTGCGATACAGGTGGGCTATGGGTCAGCTGTAGCATTGAGAGTTAGTAGTTGATTGCATCCAGACGGGGGGTAGGGCTTGGAAGGGGTAGTGGAGTGTTAAGGTCATGGGGGGCCTGAAGTAAGATAGTGTCAGGAAGTGGCAAACATAATTCAGGAGATTAAGCAGAGCAGTCAACTCAACCGGGAGACCATCTACCCCTGGCGTTTTGTTGCCATTTAGTCCTGAGATTGCAAACTGGATGTCCTCCACAGAAATTGTGGCTTCTAATGGGGCTACAAGGTCCTCTGATAGTCTGGGAACTTGAATCTGACTCAAAAAGTTTGCAATTGCCACTGGTTCGCACTTTGTTTCAGACACATATAAATGTTCATAACATTCTTTGAATATAATATTAATCTCTTTGTGCGATAACAGCAGTCTATCATTGTTATGCTCACTGCCACAATTGTCCTCACACTTTCTTCCATATTCAACCTGTGTGCATGTAATCTCCCTGCTTTTTCTCAATTTTCTAAATAATTGATCTTGCTCCTGAACAATGCATACTCTGCTCTGATCGAGATGATCTTATTCAACTCATATTTCTTCTTTCTTAGTTCTGCCCGTACTTCTTGGTCTTTGTTGTCAACATAGCGCCGTTGAAGAAGCGTTGCCTCCATGGTAAGCCTCTTCATCTCTTTCACCTTATCTTTCCTGTACCGACTAGTCATAGATATCAAGTATCCTCGCATATAGCATTTCAGTGCAAGGACCTTGGAGTTGTGGATGAGGATTGGTAAAAGGCTGATAGTTGGCTTCATTATCAGGATCAACATAGGACCCTTTAAAGATTGATGGTACCATGGCTAATTTAAAACGTGTGAGGAAATAGGCCTATTACAAGAGAGAGGTTGAAGAGCAATGATAAGTTGTTTGCGGGTACAAGCCTACCAGTGTTTTTTTTCTGTTGGAGGAGAGAAAAGTGCCAACCTGACCATAGGATTGGGTGGCGTGAATGAGAATGGGTTTGATTTTCGCAGGCGACATAGGGGATAACAAGCAAAGAGAGGAGGGAGAAGAGATGAGAGAGGCAAAAATGAATGAGGCAGAAGTGGCTAGATAGAGGAGGGCAGTTAGAATGTCCTCAATCTTATAGATCTTGGATGAGAAGAAGAAGGCAAAGACATTAGCAGACAAGGTCGAGGCGATGGAGTGAGGATGGAGGGGATGGCAGCATGGCCTGAAGGGTAGTATACTGTTTTCATGGGTGGAATTGGTTTTAGGATGTAAGGTGAAATCAGACAGCATGCTCCCATTGAGAACAATAATCAGGACAGAGAGAGAGATAAATATTATACGAGGTTAGGATTCAAATGGAGCATACTTAGAGCCATGATCACAAATGGAGACTCATGTTGGTCCTACGATGAGTTCCTGGGTTGGGAGTGAGGGCTAGCAGGGTAAACGTTTCAGCTATTCAAAGGGAGAGATCAGGGTGATTTGAATGATTGCAAAGCTTGCATGATAGAAGAGAGCGGTATTGTGGCGAGAGCAATTACAGCAGACCTGACTTAAGCTAGCTGTGAACTAGTCAACAGATCTAGGAGAATTCAAGAAGATTACTAATCCGCACCCGACCCCCCCCCCCTGGCACACTTATTCCACCTCCCCCAAAACAATGAAAACATTTAGTAATATGCAACCTTTTATGGTGTCCACTTAAGCCTATGACACCATGTGATGACTTCTGGGATGCTGGTCTCAGCAGAGGGGCCATAATGACTTCCGGCCACTTGGGAGCAACCCCATTGCTCATACCAGTTCAGGCTAGTTTATTCCACCAGACTGGTGCATTCGTCCTTGGCAAGGAAACACAGTTTGGTCAGAACCTTTCACTTCTGTTAATAGAACGCATGCTCAAACTGGTCCATACACAAACAAGTAGGGGGAAAGCCAAATGTGATGAGGAAATGTCTAAAATGTATGCTGAACGACAAACCCTAATGTGAATGACCTAATAGGAACATGGCCAATCATATTCAGTTCATGATAACCTGTAATTGAATGTTTCTTTATTCATTCACTTATTTATTTATTTATTTATTGTTGGTTTTCGCCATCTTCGGGCATGATATACAGACATGTTTGATGGAGCTATTGAGGAGGTAGCTTGGTCCCGGAAAGGTGCTTTAAGAGTAAGGAATCAAGTTGGGGTTAGTGGGAGATTTTTAGGAAGGACTAAATTACCCTAAAATGGCAAGAATAGCTTCTGCTGGAAGGGAGTCAAGGAGCAGGTGAGGATCATGGAGGAAGGAATTAAGAAGGGTGGGTTGTCTGCTGATAATTCACAGGTGAGGTGTACAAAGTCAGAAGGAGAGAGTGAAAAGATGGGAGTGTCTTGTTGATCACCTGTCTGACTCCTCTCTTCTGCCTATCCATCTATGGTATGGTTACAGATGACCATAAAAAACTCAAAAATCTTATAGATGGTTCAAGGGATTTTATTAACAAACTTCTTGGGTTGATGTTGTGAGGTGGTTCAGGCTGACAGGTAATGGGACTAAAGAGTACTTCTTGCTGGTCTCTCAGTCACCCAAAGGCCCACTCCACTCATTTACGCTTCCTTGACACCAAAGGTGAGCTTGAACAATAGATAGTGGTAACCCATACTGCCTAGAGTAGCCTCTCTATTTAACTTTCCACCTTCTACTCCCTAAGTGCCACCTCTCATCTACTATTTCCTCTGGTCAACCCCCATCCCTCCCTCCTTCTGCTCTCAGCTCCCATTCCTTCTCTTCCTTCTCTCTCCTCTCTCTCTCTCTCTCTCTCTCTTTTTCTGTCTTGCTCTCTATCCTCCCACATTCTGTCTCTTCTGTAGCACTGGTCTTCTCACATTTTTTTGTCACCTGCCTCTAGCGCCTTTCTCCTCTTATCACTCACCCTACGTTGTCCCCTCCTCCTCTCCTCTATACACTTCACAACTCCACTCTCCCTCCCAACCTCACTCTTTCATCTTCTACTCTCACTCTCTCGCTCTACTCTCTCCTACATCCTCTAAGCTCTCCCGCTACTACATTTTACAGTCCCTCTCTGTCCACTACCATTTACTCTCCCCTGCACTGCCACAGTCACAGTTACACTCTTATTGCTAGGTCCACACAGCATCTCACCTGCACTCCTATATAACTACTCCACAGACTTCTCAAAGCTCCAATCCATCTTCTGCCCTGCTCCTTATCTTGCAGTCCATGTCTACTCCGCTTGACCTCACCTGAATGCCACACACACTTTATGACTTCCACAGGTTTTATTATACCCATACTTTCCTACTTTTGAATTTCACTTCTCCCTCATTGGCTGCATGTTTCACCTGACCCTGGGGCCCATTCTATGGCCACCCTCTTCCATGAGGTAGGCTGTACAGTATAGTGAGCAGGATCTGTGGGGGACACCCCCACAGCACACCTGAGAAAAAAAAAAGAAAAGGACCCTGCGCCGCCAGTTCCCGATCACAGAAGTGAAAGGGAATTGGTGCGGCAGAGACACAGCGCATCTTAAAAGGTAAGTAGGGTGTGCATGGGGGTATGTTGGGGGTGTGGGTGTGTTGGGGTGTGTGTGGGGGTGTGTTGTGGGTGTGGGTTTGTAGGGTTTTGAAATGTATGTTCGCATGGGAAATGTCCGAACCTTTTGTGATGCGTACATTTCTCATGCAAACTTTTCCATAGCTGACTTTTCCGCGACTGAAAAATCACATAGATCCAAGGCTCCAGTGCCCTTTAGGGGTCACAGCACACTACTGCAGTCCCTACTATGTAAGGAGGGCAAAATGCCCTACCATGCATGGCTTTCCCTGACAAACTTGTTTACATGGATCGTCATTATGGTTTGGGGATTTCAAACTTAAAATAACCTGAAATTCAGGTTGATTCTGAGTTTACACCGACAAATTCCCTCAGGACTCCTGTCCTACTATCCAATATATGTGACTAAACATATTTATTACTGATCAAATTAAGTGGCCACTGTGCAGCCCACCTCTTAGCTTTCCATTTAAGTCGCCTCCTATAAATAGGAAAGGGATGCTTCTGAACCTAGCTACTCTCAATCCTACATAGGCCAGTTAAACCTCTTCTAAATGTGGGGTGCTGAAAGCCATATTATAAACATCCATTTCTATCCTAACATCTCTCTGGTTCTGTGTTGTATCTAACAAACCACATTGGCTTTTGTGTAGGTGTTACTTTAACCAGCACACCAACAAACGCCCTTGATCAAAAGCCTAATTAATAACATCTTTCACACAATTGGAGGCTTGACATCCCACATGGTGGATTTGTTCCATGGTCCAGGTGTTCCTCTATTATTTAGTAGTAATAATGTCTCAAGAGGATGAAAGTTGAGGTGTAAATGCCCAAATGTATTTGGAAACTATGCTCCAGGAACATGAGTGAAGGCCACCTTGTGGTGGTGTCTGATTTCTTTCCATTGAGGATTGTGCTCAGTGTTGCATATATTCACCTTATTAACATTATTTCTTATAATTATCCTACTCAGAGGATAAAAAGCAGCACAAGAAGAAGATCAAAATGTTGTTCCAGAGCTAATGCACAATGTTTGTTTTTGTTTGTGTTTATTATTTGTAATGCACACCTAATCCAAGGGTAGCAGGGCGCAAGAGCAACAAGATGATTGTATAGCTTAGGTTACATATGGCGAAATGGATGGAGTCCAGCTATGTTACAGTACTGGACACATCCGCATCATTGAGAACAGATACAATAAAACATATTTGCAGAAAGTATAATATACAAGATTTACAAGTTATAGCTAAGCATTTCTTAGTTTTCGTGTTCCTTGATCCAAAGGATAAGATTGGATCTAAATTGTATGTAAGGAAGGTCTTCCCTTAGGGGTGGCGGTAGAGAGTTCCAATGTTGTGCTGCTTTGACAGGAAAGCTACTCCCCCCGGTCGTAGTGCGTTTGAATTTCGGCACCAATAGGAGGTTTGAGTTGACCTTTCTGGAGGGGCAGCAGGAGACTTGTCTGGTAAATCTCTTTGTCAGGTAAAGATGGGCAGAATGGTGGAGACATTTGTGGATCAAAGAAACATATTTAGGGAAGATCTTGTCTGTCGTGGAGAGCCAGTTGACAGATCTTCTAATATCTGAAATGTGGGCTTTCTTCGGGAGACTGAGGGCTGCTCTTAAGGCATTATTTTGCAAGATTTGAATCTTGTTTGTGATGTATTTGTTACTGCCTACGTATAGGGCATTACAATAGTCCAACTTGGACAGGATCAAAGCTCTAGCTAAGGTAATGCAATTATTGGAGGAGAGGAAAGGTTTGGCTGCTCTGATGAGTTTGCAAGTATAGGATGTGGCGGAAGCCATAGCGTTTACTTGTCTTTTAAGTGTTAGTGTAGAGTCTATATGGAAGCCAGTGGTTTTTACCTCCTTAGCTACGGCAATGGTAATATTGTCAATTTCGAATGAAGAGTAGTTCTGGCCAAGTTTGTTAAGGTTAGCTGTTGTGCCCAAGATTAGGAGTTCCGTTTTGTCATCTTTCAGGCATAAACCATGGGAGCCATCCATGCCTGGATGATGAGGTACACTCTGTTTACAAAGGCCAAATCCTTGTCATTATCCCCCGTCAACGGGATGAGGATCTGGGTATCATCGCATAGTTTGTGTAGGTGATACCCAGACTGTCAAGATCATCGAAAAGGGGCTTTGTAAAGATGTTGTACAACGTGGGCGAGACACAGAAGCCCTGTGGCACACCGCAAGTTATAGGTATTGGGTCCGCAGCTGCTAATGGGGAGAAGACTTGCATTGTTCTGTTGTTGAGAAAGGACTGAATCCAATCGAACGTGAGTACCTTAATGTCATCCCTAACATTAAGGGCAGTATGATCATGGTCAATATTGGTTGCCGACCCACCACCACCATAAAGCATTCAATATATCATCATAATAAAGAAATCAGACCCTCTCACTTTCCAGAGCCAATATCAAGATTTGACTATTGATTAATTGCTGTGTTCCTGGTTGGTAGTTCTACATTGGTGAGCACAATGGCGTACAGAGTACAGGGGGGTGACACCCTTTTTCTACTTCCCGTTACTTTTGCCATTTTCTCTTCATTTGTTATAAGAGGTATGACACCTCCTGGCAATATATTTGGCATCCCTTGATTACCTTACCTCCAAACATCCATTCCTACTTTGGGAGGAGCATGGGGGCCATTGTAGATCCCCTGCTGTGCACAATGGGCACCATGTCCACATTCATGCTGGTTGATACCAAGATTTTCGGTACTAAATAGTTGACATATAAAGAAATTATGTTCTCAACATTTGTTTCCTGGTCATATAATCTCTCCATGATGCACCTCCCTAATGTTTATAGTGTGGAGGGATTTATTAATGGGAGTGATCAACCATGTAAGTGCCAATCTTTTGTTCTGTTAGGGTTTGTTGAAAGTTGCTATTTTGCGGGTTTAAACACAGTGGTGCTTTTTTAGACACACTTTTTATTTGATATCATTTGTATTGCACTGGGTTCTCCTATTAGACTTCCTTTATCACTGATGCTTATTTCCAGGCAATAAAGATGGCAGATAATAAGAAGGTGCAATGTTGCAGCTGCGATAGGGGCTATTTAAATAAAACTTGAGGTGTTAGAAATGCAGAGGGTGGGTGAGAGGTATCACAAAATGAGAACAATTGTGAATGTTATCATTCTCTTGTAACTTGGGGGAACACTTTGCTTCTTCAGTTCCCCCAATTCTTTAAGTCAATTGGTGGTCATTTTCAATGTAACCTGTCTACAGCGTTTTTTGAAAATGTGTAATATTATTGATTTGGGGTTGCTAATGCATTCTTTTCAATTGGCCCTCTTGTGGAAACTGATGTGTGGATTTCCTTTCAGTCATCTTCCAAAATGCTATGGTGAACGGTAGGCTGGAGGAACACATGAACCCCGACTGGTTCAAGTGGCATGGTGGGTCTCACTCTCCTTCCTCTGCTTTATGGAATGAAATAATTATAATATAGAATGCAATTTAAATGTATTATTTATTTATTTTTTTTATTTATAGTTGCTTTGGCTGAGATAAATCTCAACCTTTCAACATAGAAAATATCAGATAATCATACAAAAAATTCAAAATAGAATACAATCAACCTTATTGATAATAACATGTATAAAAACAAGAGAAAATACAAATATTATGAATTCAACATTCTAGTACATATATTTCTAATTTAGTTCCTTTATATTCAATTTACCTAAGATCTAAATAGAAGGTCTTCAATCAACATTTTATTCTGACAATTGTTCAGACTGGATTTACCACAAGTTTTTCTTTTATCTTTAAATTCTGAAGATAGTTGGTAATAGCATATCTAACATGTCTTCTCTCAGTATGAAATAGAGCACCCCACAGCTGTTTATGGGATACATTCACATGCTCCTCAAAATGACATTTAAAATAGGTACTTCTTTGTGATGACAATTCATAGCAATCAACCATCAGATGCCTTAAAGTTTCATTTTCTTGATGGCAGAAACAACACCCTATATCTTCATGAGGTATAATTTTTTGTTTACCTAAAATTTCTTGGGTCGGCCACAAATTCAACATGAAGCACATGAAGTCTACACAATGCAGTGGTTGCAGCGATTTTGTTAGGTATGGTGCAGGGGTGCCATACTTTTTCTGAGCAAATTAATTTTGTTTGAATGTTAGGTATCGCAAACATCGTTTACTGGTTTGAATCCAGTCATATTCCCATAATTTCAGTTTTGCTTTGTCTGGGTTTTCAAATAACTAAGTTACAGAGATGTCCGCACCGTGCAAGACTTTTTGCGCTCTGGTAGGCCATGACTTTGCAAAACCGTCAGTGGATGTTTGCAAATAATCTGATATTAACATTAGGAGACCATACTTGCCCTCCATCATAAGACAGTTACGGTACAGAGAGCATCATTTCCATTTGTATAGAGCATAAAGGGAGATCATGACTTGAAATGATCTGTTTGGTGGATTCTCACCAATGGTAGCTCATGTTTCAGATTACATATGTTTGGTCTTAACTGTATTTTCTTTTCTTTTAATTCACAATCAAAAGCATGGAGATGCCTATGTCTGCGCTGTTGATCAGTGGACTTGCCCTGTCTGAACATTTGCATTGACCTCACATAACATTCTGGCACATACACATTTGGTAACTGGAAAGTATTTATGAGAATGTGCTCAAATTGTGCTAGTTTAGCTTTTGTCCATCTTATGCGATTTCCTGCGTTGCTTACCAGGATGTTGGCCACGTGATTATTTATCAGATTGGCCTGTTGTTTAGAGGGCCATGTCCATGTAAGGCATAACTGATTATGATCGCTTAAATTGGGCACTTTTATGACCAGGGTGACTATCTTGAAAAACTGCATATCAGTGAAAATATAATCCAGTATGGCATTTTGGCGGCGTCTGTGCCATGTAGATTGAGGTGGTGTATCTCACGGAATAGCGCCATTCAACATGACATAATTCCTTTCAGTCATCAAGGTGTTCCATCGCTGTTCGTCAACTGTGATTTTGGTGTCATCTTGAGACAACAAGAGGGGATTAAAATCTCTCATGATGAGAGTATGGTTAATAGTGCTATCTAATAATAAATCATCAATGATGGAACTTAAGTGTTTAAAAAAAAAATCTGAAGATAGATGTTGTTTTCCCCATTAGATGTGAATAATGACAATTGGAAGAGGCTCCTTTTGTAGTTCCACTATCTGAATACAAGTAGAGGGCGAACTGTAAACATGACTTTTACATTTTTGGGATTTTCTGTTAGCTATAAGCAACCTTGCCATTGGTCTTCCACTTGACTTATATAAGGCCAGTACAGTCAATTTATTGTATAAGTCCCATACGGGAGCAACTGTGAGCCATGTTTCTTGGAACACGATGATGTCATAGTTGTTCAGGTCCTCACATTTTGAATTTATGAAGTGCCTGTGACCTCTTCTGTCCATGAAATTAGGCTCACTTTTTCGCTAGACAAGGATTGTTATGGTCTTCTCATGTGCCTGATTTCGCGATTTAGTTATCATAGATTCTTGGCTTTGAGTTTATTTGAGCAAATTCGATCTCCTTGTTTTTTACAATATCTTGGTTCAATATGAAGCCTAGGTTGTATACCGTAGCTCTGGCTTGCCACAGTGTGTTTAGTATCACACCTGATCAAATCTGACAGGTCGCTATGGTCTATAAATTCGACTAAATCGATATCTGAAGAAGTAAGGTCTTCTAGAGCAGGGACTTCTGAACAAATATTCAAGATACTTGCATGATTAAGGTCGTACTTTATGAAGGGATGATCTCTACATTTCATCTGTAATCAATGATGGTTTTTGTATTGTTGCCCGGAATAGCCTGGAATTGTGGTAGTTGTTCCAGCTGTTTGGCTAGGATTGGGCGGCTGACTATTATCGTTCATGGGTTTTCTGTACTTGGATATAGCTCATAGATAAAGATCTATAGGAGGCTCTTTCTGGGTGAAAGAGAGCCCTTTTAAAAGTAATGCAAAATTTGTGATTGCCGTAGGTGTTATCTGCTTATTGCACATACTTTGAGTAGCGCCCTGGGGTTGCGAAATGTAGAGTGTGATTGTAGTTCTTATCTCTTCCCGCAATTCTTGCATAGTCTGACATGCTGATTTGGTTTTATCAACAGGGTCCATTTCTATTATTGGTACTATATTAGTCTGCACTTTAATAGACTTGGAAGGCTCTGTGATGGCGGCTAGGGCCACCAAGTCATTCAATGGTTTGTAGCAGACTGGTTTTGTACCATCATCATTTTTTTTTATTTGGAGGTTTGGTATATATTGCCTTTGTCTTCATTGGGGTTGATAGAATTTTAATAAATCGTGTTGTTTTAGATCTTGGCTTATCTATATGTAACTTTCAAAACCCCATTGTTTTTCTTTTCACTTCCATTAGAGCTTATCTCTTGCTTTTTGTTTGCATAAATGTAGGATTAGTGAACATGTCAAATGAACTACATGATTTAGTTGACAGTAAATTAGTAAAATTGACACCTTCACCCTTGTGGGCAGTGCAATTTGTATTTTTTAAATGGTCCATAATATTCTCAACGGATTTGCCATTGTCTGATTGACTATCACATGCTCCCAAGAATTATACGGGCACAGGATTAGTAGTTACAGGGGGATTTGTCGGGGCCTTCACTGACATATATAAGTGTTTCAGCCTTTCCTCACTTTCCTGACGGTCTGGGTAGACCTTCTTCCCCTCCTGTGACACCACAGGAGATGGTAGTTGATTTTCTAGTTTACAGGGGGATCGAGTCATTTTAGTCTCTTTCAACATTTGTGTCAAAAAGACTGTCTGTTTGTTAATTTTCTGTTCCAGGATTTCATACAATCTGGCTACAGTTAAGAGGGCCGTCTTCATGACACTTAGAGTGTTGTTCAGTGCGGGGACTTCTGGGAAAGAGAATCGATTTGGGTATTTGTCTCAAATAAAATATTGGCATTCCTCTGCCAATTCATTAAATCGTGAGCGTCGTGGAGTTGGCCCTATAAGATAGTATAGAAAGCTGTAGACTGCAGCTTTTCAAATGGCAAACGTAGAAAACATCTAATAGAATATGGAAGTGGTGGCACTACAGCACTTAACCCAAGGTGCATTTGGAATAGGTTTATGACTGGTGAAGAATCGTCAATCATTTACCATCTGACTTCTAATTTGGTGAGGTGTTGAGAAGCAATTAACTAATTTTGTATGCTCATCTTTTTTCTTGCTATTTTTTCTTTTAAATGCTTGAATCGTGATTGGATAACTGGAGGTGTTGGCACGTTGCTGTATTTGTTTCGTTTTGTTACAGCTTTATTCCGATATTTTTACTACATAATCCAACATATTAAGAAAAATCATCACATTAATACAGAGTATCAACTCAAGGCATCAAAGCATGGGAACACATCATAAAAAAGATAAAATCAAGAGCGATCACAGGGATTTTCAAAAATAAATATGTAATTAGACATCATTTATCTTGCCCCTTCAAATAATGACTAAGCATCAATAGAATTCATAAGGTGCAAATGGGCCTAGGGTTCATGATGAGTCAACAGGTACATGATAATAACAACATTTTCCATGCCCCTTCAGGGAACTATTGAGCATCAGTAGAACTCATAAAGTGCCAATGTGCCGAAGGTGCTTGCTGGTTCAGGAAACCACAGGTAATACAATATGCATACCGGAGATTCCCTGTGGTTAGGAACAACCTGAAGATGATTCTATAAGTTAATTCCATGCATTTCAAAATATCGGTGGATATTTTCAGCAATGTTTTAGTCCCAAGGAAGAACAACAATTCCTAAAAGCACAAAACTATTGTACACATTTTGACCTCATTCGCAATGCCATAATCAAAAACAAACCTGTGGTATAAGTACAGTCTTTGGCTGCTAGGCAGAGGGATATAGCCTCAGCAACAGTAGTCACAGAGTGCTGGACAAAAAGAGTTATTCATGATCCTTTGCTCAGATAATCGTAGTTAGGGCAGAGGAGCAGAAACAGACCACGTCTTCCCCAGAGGCCCGGGCAGAGAGGGCAAACTGGCCTAGAATTGATATTCCATGGACACCTCACAGCAGCTAGGGGCAATATGCTCATGCGTGCCTTAATAAAGAGAGTGCTCTTCACCTTGGGGTGCATTAGGTCCAGGTAATCTTCATAGCCCTGATTCTGCTTAATGGCCCAATATCTCCAGAATTGGGATGACATCTGAATTTTCCTTCCAATCTGTTCTTTGCTTTCAATCATGAGAGCATGTCGCACACTGCACTTTGAATTAGCATTAGTAGCAGCCAAATTGATCCAGAGGTCTGGAAGACCAAGAGCTAAATCTTCCTTTTTCAAAGATGATAGCCATTGCTCCTTCCTGTGCCATAATATCCTCTACTGCCCCCCGTTATTTAAGCAGGTTCGCATTGTTCTAAGCCTTAGCCAGAAGAAGACTGGCTTGCCCTGCATAGTTTTCCAACGGGGTGTTGGAAGTAGGACCTGGAAGTTTGGTGTGGGGGCCGGTAAACCCAATAATTTTATTTTTTCAGAAATCTATTTTCAATTATAGAAATATTAGAGAGGGTACCCCACCCCCATAGCTAAGCACCATAGGCTGCAGCTTCTCATTCCTGTGCCTTACAGGCCTCCAGGGCTACACACACAGCCCTATCACCATGTTCTTTGGCAAAGTTGGATACAACACCACTATATCCATATAGGGCCAATCCCACCTTCAGTATCTGCTCCCCCCATGTGCAGTCTTTATGAATTCCTAGGCCCAGGTAGTCATATGGTTTAATCTGTTCAATTTGTACTTCACCTAGTGCTAGATTCATTCTAGCAGGCCCCCCCCCCTTTTCCCTCTAAGAGCCATGACCTTGGTCTTTTGAATGTTTATTGTCATGCCATTTTCACTGCAGAAGTCCACAAAGGGATCCAGCTGGCGGCGCAGTCCACCACGAGTCAATGGCAATAGGACTTCGTCATCAGTGAAAATGAAAATAGGAATCGTGTCTCATGCCAATGTAGGGGCATCAGAGGGAGTCTTGAAGAGTTGGGTGATTAGCCATTTATAAATAGGCAAAAGAGTAGGGGGGGGCAGGAAACAGCCCTGGTGCACCACCGTCTCAATGTTCACTATCCTGGGCAAGGCCCCATCTAGCCCACAGCACATTTTTGCACCATCGCCCTGGTGTAGCATCCTTATGGCGTCTAGGAGGCTTTTGTGGATGCTCATGCCCATCAGGGTTGACCATAGCCTGGTCCTTGGTACAGTGGTAAAAGCCGTCTTTAAATCTCTGAAGATGGCATAGATGGTCACTTTTCTCAAGAGGACGTACTTGTCGCACAGCAATCGCAACCTCAGACATTGGTCTACCATAATAAACCCCCTTTGAAACCGCATCCTGCAAATGATTCAGGGAACCAGTCTCACCGACCAAGGTCTTCAGATACCCTAATATGGTCTTGGTAAAAATCATGTCCCCCAGCATGAAGAAGGGAGATCGGCCTGTAATTGGCCGGTTGGTTTCTATCCCCTTCTTGAAGATGGGGACTGCCTGGGTCCAGCAGGGAAGGACCTGCCCAACCACAAGACTATGTTAAAAAATGTGGTCAAATATAGTATCCAGATGAGTGGCTTGTTCCCTAAAGAGTCATACCCGGACCCAGCACTTTGCTTTTTTTGGCTCTCCAGCACACTTTTCACCTCCCCCTCCCTGAATACTAGATGCAAAAGGTCTCATTCTGGGGTAAGAACATTCTGATCAGTTTCCCCCCAGTCACTACTTTCCATATAGAGACTCTCGGAATGAGCTGCTCAAGTCTCCTGAGTTAATGCTCCCTGGATTAAATTCTGCGTCAGTGGGCGCCCTTTGCTAACCAGTTTCCCAAACGTCTTTGTGTTTCCATTCTTGATTGCTTTGAGCAGTAGTTCCCATAGCCTCTTCTGATATTCAGACTTTTTGGATTTAACAATCCAGGCATATTTTCTTTGTGCTTCGTGCACAGGTCCTACCCCTTCTATATTCACCAATTGTGCCTTCCTTATTAGAGTGGCCTTTCCCCCACGGCAATCGCTGTCATACCATGACTGGATCAGAAGGGTCTTTGATGTATTAGAGAAAAACTCTCCAAGCGTGTGAATTAAATCAACATGGATGGATGTCAAATATTTCTTCACTTCTCACATCCTGGACAAAGAAAGAGTCTGTAAGGGCCGGAATGATGGAATTGTATATCACAGGTAGACTTGCTTCCAGGTCCATCCTTACCTATTTTAATGCTATTTTATTGCGTGCCTTGCATGCCCACCAATAATCAGGCCAGCAGCGGGGATATACACCTGTTCCCTCAAAACCCCCAGTAATGCCCCCAGTAAGGTTAATGGGTTGTGGTCACTCTAGTGTCTCACAAAAAATTCAACAAAGGTAGCAGGCGCCCCTCTCTCACAGTCACTTATAATCAATAATGGTGGTCCAAGCCTCTGGATTCACTAGTATATAGTCCATCAGACTAGAACGATTTACGGACTGGTAGGTTTTCTTTGCTGGAGAATCCCCCAGATATCTACCATTACAAGCCATCATGTTACTTGCCATCATTAAGGCAGCAAGATTTTAAGAGTTTGTGTACTTTCGTTTGGGTGGTAGAGCCGCTAGCTGACCGATGCGCCAGAGTCAATCCTCATCTTCTGTTAAACCAGCCATGATCTCCATCGGCTCATATTGTAAATTGAAATCACCCATTATATCCATTTTTGAAGATTTGCCATATACAGATCTCCATTTCTCTATGGAGGCTTCTAAATAGGTAAGTATTGTGGTCCCCCAAGAAGCTGCCTCCCGACTGTAGGGATTAATTAATAATATATGTGTCTCATCCAATCACAAAATGTGGCACTCCAGCAGATCCCCAGGGGGCTGTTTCGATACTTTTTATATTCCTGCAGATTGATGAACGGATCCACAGGAGTACACCCCACTTAGCCTTCCTCCCTTGCACTTTGTTGCCGATATTGAGAATGTTGCATAGTCCTGTATATTCGTGGCTGTCAGTGCCCATGTCTCCTGGAACCCAACAATCTCATGGTTCTGGACAAAGGACATCCATATCTCATCCTCCAATTGGTGATTTAATCTTGCTACATTCCAAGAACTTGCACCTCCACTGTCGAGATCGTCATCACCTCTTCTGGTGGCAAAATATCTGCCATGGGGAATTGGTTTGTCCTAGAAGATAAGGGTGATGAGGCCAAGGTTGGGTGCCCTCTCCATCAGTCTATATCATCCAGGGATAATTTATCCCCATCATGAGTATTGCTGTTGGTCCCAACTTGGGTAGCTTCTATTCAGTTTGCTGCCAAGTAGGTTTTTAATTCTTTTTCAGTGGCAGACTTGGGGGAGTTAGTGAATAAAGGGCATAGGTCCTGGGGCCCAGGTAGTAGAGGATACATTCTGGAATCCCTAGTGGATGCTTGTGATAAGGCAGTGGAACCTTGAGTAGAATTATCCTTTAAATTGGACCATTTTTCTACTTCCCTAGTTGGGTTAGACGGCCTTTTCTCACAGTTGCATGGGAGATCTGTTGTTCAATCCTAGGGCGTACCAGGGAGATTGCTATTTCCAACCACAAAGTGGTAAGACTCTCTGCTCCATTGCTAAGAGACCCTCCCACAGGGTGCCTGATTCAAGATGCACTTCTACATAATCTCTGCACAGGCTGCCTGCCTATCGCTCACACCCAAGGATGTCTTCTCTAATAGTAGAGTAGCAACCCAGCTTTGATCTAATCGAATGGGTCACCTTATTGACTAAAATATCCCTTGATTCGAAATGGCCAAAGCTTGCTCTGGGAACATTAAGCAGAAAAAAAGTAGGGACATTTTTTGGACCCCCTTGTGCCTCTGCTCAGGGAGTTTATTATTAATAGTATGCAGAGTATTCCTTATTCTTTTAGGGGGATTGTTGAGTTCATGATTTTTAATTACCTGTACTAGATTAGTTATTCCGCCCCCCAATGTTCATGAAATCAATGGGACCGGAGTTTGGGCAGGTACATGGATTTCTTCCTGCTCTGCATTGGATATAACTTTCATATTTTCTTCCATCAACCTCTGCCCCTCTGGCAGTGTTTTCACAAACTCATTTAACAATACCCTATACTCCTCCCGCAGTTCCTTAATTATAGATTCCAAACAGTTACATTTCAAACATTCATGGACCTCGGAGTGGCCACATTTGGTCGGAGTCTGGTCCCTTCCTAGTGGTCCCAGAGGCATCCTCCCAGGAGCTTTCCAGGACTCTGCTGAGGGGCTATACAGGTCGATAAGAGGGGTGTATCTGTTGGATGTGGGAACCTTTAGATCTAAGACACGTGAGAAAGGTATCAGATCTACACAGTCTCCCCAATCTGGTGGCTCATCAAGAGACAGACTATCAACCTTACCCCCGTTGAGCATTCAATTCTACAGGAATATTATAGCTCTTCCCTTCTGTATGGGCCGGGAAGATTAGGAACCTCATAACCTGGAAGTATCTTACCCACCGCCACAAGTGCAGACAAGGAAGTAGATGAGCCATTCAGGCTCTCATGGGCCAGTTTCTGCATAACCTCTAGTGGCACTAGGGCCCTCAAATGTATCCTCATTGTCAGGTTTTCACCATGTATAGGGGGTTTGGAAGGAGCCTCTATTAGAATACAACCCCTCTCTTCAGGGATAACGCAATTATTAGCTTGCCTGGACTCACCCACCCTCCCATTTTGCCACTTGGACACCTTTTCTCTAGGTGGTGATCTTACTTTAACTGGGTCCGCCGGCTCAAAGTCAAACAGTAAGGAGGCTAATTCGCCAATCATGGCCACCTCAATGTGTGAGGCCAAGACAGCAGACCTCTTCCCAGGCTGAGGATAAGATTTAATTGCCCTCCACTTAGACATGGTGAAAAGAGACCCAAAGATAGCAGTGGCCCATTTACCACATTTACCAGGTTAAGAAGGGGTTCAGGCTTCAATCAATAAAAATAAAAATGTACAAATAACAAATGAAAAATAAGAATAAAAGTAAAACCCTCTGATCAACCAAATTAATAGTTGTTTAAAACATACAAATGCCTACCTTACACTTAATTGATCAATCACAAACATATCCTAAATGGTGTTAACAGATGTATAAAGCATATAAAGAGTCTATCTCAAACTTATCCTGGATGACGGTGATACGCTAAAATGTTTCTCCAATTCAATGATATAAAGATAAACCTGTTAAAAATAAGTATTTGATTTGATTTACAAAATTCCAGTTTTAAAACTATAAATTAAAATATTATTCTAATATTTGACACAGCAACAGTCAATAAACTCCTGCTGTGGTCACCAGAAGGCCCTCCAAGCCAGAACAGGAGAAGCACTCTCGACTGCTTGTGGTGCAGCCAGAGTCCGTCTCTCCACCCTCGCCTGTGATTGTTCAATTTATATTCAAATTGTGTCTGTTCAAGTTGTTCCACCAGTTTGTTTGAGTGGGGATAATCCTAAAACTAGGCCCACTTCAGCAAGACCACACCCCCCCACTCGATCAACAATCAGTCAGCGGTCTCAGAGTTCTCAGGATCAGCAGATAATGTTCACAACTTTTCGGTCCTCAGGCCAACAGTTAAAAAATAACGCAAGAGTTGGTCTGTGCAGCTCGTCTGCGCAGCTCGGGGTAGGTGACTCAGTACATAGAAACGTCCTCTAAGAAGGGTTGGTTAGTCAATTTCCATTTCTTCCAACATAGGACAGAGCAAGTAAATAAACGTAGTGCTGATTAGGTTCAAGATTCCTAATAGTAGAGTATTATTTCGTGCTGCACTCTAGCAATAAGACAATTCACTGTTCGCTGGGCTCAGCGCCCTTTCCCCTAAATACCTGTACTCAGGGTTTCAAAGTTCAACAATCAGTAATCAGTATGACCCCGCCTCCTCCCGCGTTACTGCATTCAGCGTCCGGTAGACTGCCCGATCTGCTCGTAAATGTAGACAGATATGTTCTTGGATGTGTAAGTGAGCAACGCACCATAGCTCACCTTTTGGGCTCCAATCTAATTATGCAGCGTAGCTCGAGTATTAATGTGATACCTCGGCCGCTACACGCCAGCAATACTAAACAGCGAAAAAACTGCGCAGCAGGCTTTTCCGACCCCGGCTTTAACATGACATGTGCATAAAAGATCTTAAATATTAAGACCATTATACACATTTCAGTTAAAAAGGAAAAATGAACACACTGTTTGCAGATTCTGTATCAGCATCAGGTGTATTCTAAAATAGCAATTATTCCTGTCTGATACAGTTAGATATATCCTGGTGATGCTGGGTCAACATGTGCATGTTACCCGAATACTCAATGGAATGTATCCATTACACTTCAGGCCACCCACCTCAAAATCAATTTCTAGCTCTCAAGGACTATTTTTTCCCTACAGCGCTTAATACCTGAGTTCGGTTTCTAAGCGCAGATCCAGGATTCAGAATTCAAATCTCTATTACTCTGCGTGATCTTGCTTTCAAGACCAGCACGTTGCCACTGTGCTATTCTCTGTTTAAAGAAAGAAATACTCAAAATAAAATTAAGTAAGCAAGAAAAGTATGAAGAAAGACGTAGTGTGAGATTACCCGCCTCCTTCACTCAGTTCCTTGTGACTCTGAAGCTGCAGCCTCAGAGTTCCATGACATTATCAGCATCAGGGTCAGTCAAAGATCAACCATTCTGTAAACATCAGGTGATTTCCATCACTCTCACAGCCCGATGATTTCTTGGGCTCAAGCTGCTTTTGGACATTTCCCAGGATCTGCTCAAAATGCTACAGCTTGTATTACACCGAGATGTTAGTCACATTCAAAAGGTTATAGCTAGATCATTCTGAGGCGAGGGAGAAACAATGATGGCCTCACTGAAGTGGCTGGTGGAAAAGGCAAAACATCAGAGAGCCAGACTCATCCATAGCCCCTACAAATGGATTTCCCACTTCTAACACCATCATTGCTCTGCTTCCTCAGTGGTCATTAGTTCAATTTCTGTCAAAGGGACATAGGCTGAGGGTTCTGCAATGTATTGAGGGCCACTCGCCCTCTGTGGGTAGCTGAATATGTGGACCCTTCTTCCTCTTTTTGCTGGGGATCTCAATTGCATAGGAACGGATTGGTTATACTGAATCCGTCCACTTAGTGGTCGTTCTGAGGTTTTCTGTCTTGTCTGCTGTGACACGCTCATAACACAAAGCATTTTTAGGTTTACATCTGCAGTGTTAAAGGGAGCTCTATTCAAATGAGCAATCAATGGCTCTTCAGTTGATAAAGTGGATTTAAGTGTAAGGCTTCATTAATGCGAGTGTAGGATCAGTAAACAATTAAATCAGGATTATCTTTTTCAGTAATGCAACCCAAGTCAATAGAAGGGAATAGACTATATAGGGTTTTAAATCAGATGTTAAACCCCTAAGGCAAACCTACAGTCACTGAACTGGTATGAACGTTCTATTGATTATAAAACTTTAGTTGTCCTAAATTCAGACATTCTCTAGCCTTGTTAGGAGTTACTAACAGATTTTGCAATGTACAAAGACCAAGGCCGTCCATCAGTTAATAAAACATGAACAGCAGGAAAATCAGTCAAGAGAAAGTACCTTCCAAAGTGGGGTGACAAGGGCTGATTGGTTGGAATACATGTGACGCCTTAAAACAAATCTCAGAACAGATGGCTTATGTTCCTCTCCTGAACCACCGACTCATTTGGAGTATTGAGGGCCACAGTTTTGTCAGATGTCCATACGCTGGACTTGGAGACGCTGCTTTCTGAAAGTTGTAGACACTAAAGATTCTGGCACAATTTCTAACACTAGTAGACAAGCTATGTTTCCAAGGCTAAGGATGGTCAGTAGATAGATGTGCATAAGTTAGATTGTCTTAGGAAGAGGCTTGTAAATGAGAGCCAGCGCCCTGGGGCTTCAGTCACACAAACTGGGGCTACCCAAAAGAAATGGGTGAGGAGATTCCCAGCTCCAAACTAGGCATCACAGGTAAAACATAAAAGCAATCAATCTCTGTGAATCGATCTTCTCAACCTTGTCTCATGAACTGACACAAAAGGGCATATGAAAAGCTCCTGATATAAGTCAGTTCCTTATTTGACCATAGAAGAAGCCTTTGCACAATTGTCATCTTGCGCAATAGATACCTTTATTGGTAAAATAAAGTATGTATTTAAGTTGATTGTTTACATGAGGATTACAGAGTTACCATGGGTATTAAAAACAAACATGGTGACAGATAGCATATTCAATCTGTAATGTGAAATCCCGGATCCTGTGGTTATCTAGATTTGCACTCTGAAAAGAAACCTACACTGTCCCTATGTTCTTATTTAATAAAGAACGGGCACGCAAAGTCAAAGCTGACAACACACTCCCACAATCAAAGAATAAAAACACATTCAATTTAACACAATTGCACTCCAAGCAGTTTAATAGAGCTTATGCTTTCATATTGTTCTTGCAATACCGTCAGACATAATATATTTTCATTCTTAGAAAGAACACTTCAATTAAATAACCAATGTTTGACGGTGGTTTTTTGTCTCAATTTCAGAATCTCAAAATATGTTTTTTTCAGCATAATAAAGGTCCAATGTATCCAAAGTTGATCGTCCAGGCAGCGGTAGGTTCCACAGTCATCATAGCTCAAGACTTCACTAGTGTGACCCCTAGTAGAAATGTCATTCTTTAAAATATATTATTGCAAAAACTTCAGCAACCCTTGATAATTCCACAGCATATAGATTCACGTATTTAGACATACACATACACATCTAACAACGTTCAGTTTCGTACAAAGATATTCCAGCCTTTTTGACAGTCGCCGAAAATAGTCGAAAACATTTCTTTTGTTGCAAATAGTGAAATTATAGGTCAACCTAATTTTGAATATCAGCCCATTGATCTCCCCAAACCGCTACATCTATTATAAGTCCCAATTATCTAAGCCCTAATTTCTACACCTCTCTGCGAAGTATCGTACCATGTCTATCTACTAGCAAATCTTGCATCGTAAAGGCAGCCAATAGAGTAGTTAGTTATTTCGTAAATGAGTTAGTTTGTTGGTTTCTTAGTCACTTACACCATTTGGCCAATCCCATGGAATATGAAGTCAAGTGACTCAGGAGGTTGCTCATCTGCATGCTGAGAGCCACATGGGGGAAAAGAAGGCATTGGGACAACAAGGAATGGCGATGTGGTTATAAATTCAGGCACTCCCGGAATGATGCCACTTTTATAAAACAATAGGCCTGATTCTCATAAAGGTGGTAAGTAGCGAAAAGGTCGCAGAAAGCGTTAACAACCTTTTCGCTACTTAATACCATTCTTACGAAGTCGGAACCAATGCACCACTTTCGGAATATGGGTGCCGGTTGCTAGAAAGGACTGTAAACCGACCTAGCAACCGGCACTTTCGTTAGGTAGCATTTTGCATGCTAACTCTTGTGCCATTACTCCACTTTCTTAAGTGGCACCGAAGTACGTTTAGTAGTTTATGTCGTTCTCCTAGGAATGCCACCAGAAATACAGTTGTTTGGTTGTGCAGACGGTGACAGATGGGTCCTTGATTCACTGCATTTGTTTATCTTTGCTTGCAGAAGAGTGCATACTGCCATCACTGGCTCTACTTTTTATTCTCCGTGGCAAGGCGTGAAGGCACAAATGGCTGCCTTTGAAAGTCTTCTCATCTGCCTGATGGATTGTGTAGTGATGTGGGGGTATATCCATAATGAGCGAAGCAGAGGGAATTCCAAGACGTGCACATGTGAAGGCCTTTGCAGTTAATGAGTGCATTATAGTATGTGATTCTTTGGGTCCCCAATTGTGTTGAGTGGGACAGAACACTTTTGGGGGCATGAACCTCTGTGAACTCCTTTGTACTTAGTGCGGCAGTCTACCCTGATCCATTCTTGTCTGCTGGTGCCATCGATACTAACGTTCATTCCGTGACATGTAGACCTATTCATTTTGTTTTCATCTCAGCAGCACTTTCATTAAATAACAAATCCCTCATTATTTAACAAAAGTGCTGCTGAGATTCTGCAATCCGCCCGTTTTCACTAGAAACAGGCTGATTACAGTGCAAAGCACTGTCATGCTTTACAAAGACGACCAGGCCCACTTCAGAATAGTCGTGGTGCCTGGGCATCAACATATGGAAGTGTGATAATTAGCACGCTCACTGCACCATCATGAGAGTCAGGCCCTGATTCTGTTGCAAGAATTGATTAAACCACTATTTCATAATATTTGCATTTGGACTGCTGAAATACAAAGCTAACAGCAGTGATCATGCCTTCCTACATCCCCACCCTTGTCCTGTTCAGAATGATATTCATATGTGATAAATGTCCTTCATTCCATTGAAGAGGTAGAAACCATGATAAGTGTGACTTCATCAAACACATTTCATCCAAATTCAAAACATGATTTGTTTGCAGCTTCTCAACAGGGGATGCTTTGAG
Organism: Ambystoma mexicanum; assembly: GCF_040938575.1. Taxonomy (NCBI): domain Eukaryota; kingdom Metazoa; phylum Chordata; class Amphibia; order Caudata; family Ambystomatidae; genus Ambystoma; species Ambystoma mexicanum. Next base: position 352,351,034 of record NC_090922.1, read on the forward strand.
CAGAGGATGTTGTCTAATGCCATGCCTGGGGAATGCATGCACGGGTGCTTCTCTATGCCCTCATAATGGGCCCTATGTATCGTGTAATTGAGAAACAGTGATACTAATATTATTCTTTGGTTTACCTACATTTTTACATAGCACTTAAACCCATACGCATGTTACTTCGGAGCAGTACGGGAAAGAGTCGACTGCGATCCTCAGAACTTCATCTGCTCAGGATCCAGAGAGACATGCAGTGACAGAGAATTCCAGAGGGAGGAGGCCTGTTAGCAGAGAGAGCTACTTCTTCAACTGAGGTGGTTTTGCTGGCACTGAGTCTGCAGTTTATGGGAAGCCAAGCCTAGGCACCTGGCCAGTTGGACGATTGCCTGTACTTTGGTGAGCTACTGGGCTGCCTAACCATAAAGGCCTTTGTTCGTCAGGCGTAATATCTTAAAGTCAGTGTGGTGTTTGGCTGGTAGCCAGTATTCCAACTTCAAGGCCCAGGTGATGTGGGCTCCTCTCTTCTGGCCATAGGTGAGGCTGACAGAGCAGACAAAGGACATTTGTGGTGTTTGCAGGTATCACAATCCCAGCCGACTCAAAACATTTAAAAAAGCCACAAACCATTAACAACCAGAGATATATGAATAACTAAATTCCTTGTGTTCCACATATTTGTGGTCATTGTCTCTGAAGTTGTTTTAGGTCTAATGGCATGAATAATACAACTGTGATCGGAGGGTCTTAATGTTGAGTGCTAGTAACCCTTTCCTTGGCTTCCACCTTCACAACAGCTGTTATTATTCCAATCTCTATTTAGACCTTGGATTCACTGTCACAAAGTTTAATGAATTGAGCTATCATACGGGGAATGAGGTGGACATCAGCCCAATGTTCAGCAATGAGCATTATGTCATTCCAGAATATCTAGAAGGGCATCTATAAATGGTGTACTTTATTTATGTGTTAGGCGCTACTTCACATATGCACATCAATGCTTCTGTTTAGGAATGTAAGGTGACAGACTGACTGATCTTTACACATTATTGCCTTCATTAAGAGTTTGGAGGTAACGGGAAAAAGTGTCAGTAATGGACTTACCATCACCGTTACCCGACTGCCAAAATATAGGCCATACAATTCTGTGGCAAATCCTCTGGCACTAATTCTGCTGGAGGAATTAGCGGCAGAGGTTTTACTGACAAAAAAACTGTGGTAATTAATCAAGTGCAAATTCTGCTGGAGGAATTAACACCAGAAAAGAAAATGGTACCTATTACAAGGTGACATACTACCAAAATACCACCAAAACAGGCGGTAGTAATTCCTCAAGAAAAGCAGTGCAGCTACCTCCAACTGAAAGGTGGATCTAAACGTTGGTCCCCCTCTGCCAGGATCAGACCTTTCACAGTTCAACACTTGCCAGGGCTCCCTTCCCCAAGCCTTTTACACTTTGGGGCTCCCTCTGCCAGGCTCAGACTGCTTTTCGGATGTCATAGACTTTCGAAAGTGTGGGGATCCCTTTGCAGACCAGCTCAGGACCACTTCGACTGAGAATTCAATGTTCATCTTTTTCGCTCCTATTCTCTCAGGGAGCACTTTGTTCACTTTCACTTTTCAATGTATTCACTTTTATTGCATGAAACAATGCACCTTTCACAGAGACTTTCAAGTTGGCTACTCCTCTACACCGAACCATTCTGTTATTCAGTATCACTGATTCCACAGCTGTCTTTATCTAAAAATTCATTCATAGGTTGGCCTTTGCTGGCATCTCATTCACACGTGTGCAGCCTTCACTTGCAATATATTGTTGCAAACGTCAATCTCTCTTAGCACACACCGGTCTCTCAGGTCGCTTGCCAACCCACTGCTACCATCACTTGGTCTCTCGCTCTGCTCCAGTAGGTCTGCCTTCGCCCTGGAAGTCCTGCTCGTTCTCATGTTCCACCTTGCTCAGAGTGTGTCTCTAGGGTCCGCCTTTTATGCATGTGAGGAGAGCTAATTGGAATCAGGTGTATGCACTTGAAGTCAAGTGCCTGACTTTGCCTGAACCGATTAGCGGGACATGTTTAGAACGATGTACAAGTGTTAGTCTTGTTACTCTCAGTTGCCCTCTTTCTCGGCCTAGTGTTTGTGCAGAAAGGGGGGTTGTAATTGGGACATAAGATCCTAAAATATAAAAGGGGTTGGATGTACAAAAAAGGGGGGAATACCGTGTATCACTGTCGGCTGCTTCACCCCCACTCCATGATGACCCATCACCCAAATGATCCTACCACACTGGTCCACCCCAAGGGTCTGGATCCGAAGGTGATGAGCATGCCCCGGCCACCTGAGAGAGAGATCTCCCGGGGACCAGCGAGTGAGACACTCTCTGGTTTCTCACAGGAGTTAGTCATCCATTCATGATACATGATGCACCCTCTATGTGACAGTTATAGAATTTTGGAGTGTGTTCTCTCACTGCACATCGTGTTCCGCAGTGTGACCTGCCTGACGCCCTGCATATTGCTTTACTCCATTGTGCGTGTGATTTGGCAGCCCCAGAGTCAGCAGGTTGACAAGCAGTGTCTGCTTTACAGTTCTGTACTGGCTGTTATATTGCAAAATGTATTATCTTGTACTTAGCAGGCTCGTCCTGGCTGCCAGCTCTTCACTCAGTGGATCTGACACCCTATAGACATGCCACATGGATGCTGCTGCTAACCAACTCCTCTTAGGAGGTCAGGTTAGGTGCTCCAGAGTGCCCCCTCCTGTATCTGCAATCTCCTTATTATGGTGTGCCACAAGACTACACAACCTGGCCGTCGATGTCCCTGGGCACTGTCCCAACTGCCACCGCATTGTAGCAAATCTATGCTACTGCTAAGTACATGGACATGGGCTCATAATATCACTGTGATTCTACCAGAAGACACAATGGTGGTAATAATATAGAGAAATGACCTCAATTTTTACAGCCAAAATCATAATGAGCCCAATATCTTTGAAACATAGCATTTGCTTCATTTTGAGGGAACATTAACACTCATCTTGGGGGACACAGGCAGTGAGATTTTTTGAAACACATGCTGTATCTGCTGATACAAGCCTCTGTCCAGAGCATGCTCTTGGCCGCTTCCTGGTGCAACTCCTATTAGCTACGTGTTGCCATTTTGGAAGAAAAATACTTCTGGATCTCTTCTTTCTACTGCTGTTGCTCCCGGCCGTTTCACTCCTTCTGCATGCTGGGTGCAGCCATGCTAATAGAAAGTGGGCTCATTCAGTTATGAAAGATCTTCTTTCTTTTTTCATGGTGACAATTTTTAACAGTATCAAAGAACTATTTTTCTCTCTGTAACTAGATTATGCTCAGAAATAAGCCTCCTTATTACAGTCACACCACAGAGATTCTGTTGGGTGTAGTAGTTGCGATAATTAGCCATTTCATGGGCTCTAACCGCTGGAAACATCATTTCAACCCTCTAGTCACTCACACTGGCTGGTCATTAGGAGTAAGTCCTGCCTCCCGCCCATGGACCTTCACCTTAGGAGTAGCAGTAGTTGTTGAGATTACTGTAGGGTTATGTGCACCTCTTACATATCCTTTCAAAGTAGAGATTGGGCTATCCACAGGTGCCTCCATTGGCCGAGGCACTCTGCATTTATACTGAATTGTAAAATGCTGACCAATGGATGGCCAGAATGATGCCTCTATTTGTATGTCCAACCCCTATACGAAGGAGAGGAACACATATCGAAAGCATTTTGTTATGGCTCAGTGGTAAGGGATTGTAAAATATCAATCTCAATGCCAGCCTCCGACTAGAGACAAACTACCCTACCATTGGCAGATTCCAGTATGTGAGTAATGGACTCACAGCCATGTTCCCACATTATTTCTGTGCAGACTGTGGATCTATTGATTCCGTTTGAAGATAACTTCCCATTATGTCTGTTTTTATATTGACTCATGTGTTTCTTTGATCAATGGGTCTATTTTGACTGCCTGCAACCACAACATAAACAGTTTTGCTATCAGTGAGCACATGGCGCATAGCACAACCTTCCCGCATGCAACACAGTTGCTATCGTTCCACTAATGCCTCACAGGGTCATCTTTGTTCATTGCTATTGCTGTTGGCTGGCATTTTAATGGATATAGTCAGATTAAGATCTCTCAAGAAGAACGATTCCCATTATGTGCCCATATTATGCACAACAATGCAAGTCAAGTGCCTTTCCTTTGTAGTCCCTCTACTTTATTTACTTTTACGTTAGCTCAGGAAAAGCTCCAATATTCCTTAGCAATGAACATTTTCTAAAACAATGGGTGCTTCTAAATCCCAATAGTGGCAGTTGATTCTGTCTCTGTAATGGCCGTCACTTCAAGAACGGCCGGCGGCACAGGGGTCCCAAGGTGTGAAGCTCTGTAACCAAGACTGAGGTTGTTTCCAACTTTATTTTCATTTGCCTTCCCCATGTTGCCTGCCGCTCTGTGGAGCGGCCATTTTTGGCCAGTCGTTATTCTTTGCTGTGTTATGTGTTTTCACTCTTGTTGTAAGTGAGGCTCCTAGACACGTCAAGGTGAGATGTCATCAAGTTTCTTTATTCGGTTACGGTATGAGTCCATAAGACATAAGACAGGAATCCACTGGCTCTCACTAACCAGGCTACATCTTCCACCTGCCTTTGGTGGAACGCCTGTGACATAACATTATTTGATTCATCCATAAACATTCTACATGCCATCGTTCACTCTCACCTCATGCATTCCAAACGTGTAAACATCCATCCACAATCACATCATAACAACTCTTTGTGTAATTTTCACTTCTACTACCTGGCGTTGTAGAGGATGGGCATTTTGGGTTTGGTAGTAACAGAAAAAACAGGCAGTATTTGAAATATTTTGACTACGTTTAATATCAACCCCATGCAGGGTTGTTATCCCATGAGCAATTTACTGCCTGAGGTGTTTCTGTCTTCATAAGCAACCAATGCATTACATACCCCATGATTCAGAGTTGGAATACGACTCACAAATATCCCATTATTTAACTCCATGTAAAAGATGGACGACAAATCATTTTTTCACACATGCTTAACAAAAGCATTTTGTCTTGAAAGCGAAAGAAGTGTGTAGCACATCCAAAACACTTACAGCATAAAAACATTTCTGGAGAGTCGGAAAGAGGTTTGTGAGGGGTCAGAAATGTGAGGCAGACAACTTGGTAAAGGTTTTTCAGAAAGGCCATTTTATTTAACTCATAAGTGTTTGATAAATGCCTCACCATCCCTAACCTAACAAGGATTTTCCCTACATATCAAAATAAACTAAAGGAAAACATTGTAACAAACGAAATCTGCCCCTCACACTTGTACATACATCAAACTCATAAAGGGAATATATAGCAAATCAAATGTAACAGAAATAACAGTTAAGTTAAAAATAAACATAATAACTTTATATCCGTGTAACCTGGGTCGGCTCCCCTTACCCTGATTTTAAGCAGGATTTTCACTCAAAAGGTCAACTTAACAAATGTATCTTTGTAGACAAGTTTTGATCATAAGGTTCTTCATGCTCCAAAAGTCTTTCACTTGGACTTTAACCAACAGTTCAATTAGACGATAAGTCTTTATCTCTCGACTTATAGCAAAAGTTCACCAAAACCTCTTCTTGAGAAACAAAACACTTTCACAGTTCTTCTGTATGAACAGCAAAATTGTGTCAGGATGAGTCCACAACAATTCATGAAACACTTTAGTGGGTTTGCCACTTCCTCTTCACATATCCTTCAACCACAATTCATTACTTCAATGGTTTCTTCTTGGTCCACTAACCTGCCAGGACTTCTACTAAAAGGTCCCTATCCTCGTATGCTCGCCTGCCAGGACAAAAGCTCCTAACATTACTAAAAGTACTCTGTGGTGAGTTCTACTTCAAATCATTAGTGAAGTCTTTAACTTTCAACAATATCGATATTCTTTTGGGCAAACATGTTACACATTGGTGCTGTTTGTTACACTCTTGTTTTTGCCAAAGGCAATGTAGGTTATGCTCCTCTCCTCCTGGATACTGCTGACAATGTTTCTTTCTTATACTTGCTTCTTTTTGGCTTAGGCAAAGCTTGTTGCTGTCTTGCTTAACTATTGCCTCATCCTTATTCTGGCAATAACAGTTACGCTCTTCCTGCGACAATGCTCTCTTGTCTTTTAGCCAATATGCTGACATGCTCTGTAAAGTATTGCTCCCACTTTACTTTGGCAATGATGGTTATGCTTAGCTTGCCTCACTAGTGCCCCTTCGTTACTTTGACAATGTTGGCTATAATTATCTTGCTTCAGTATTGCCCCTTCTTTACTTTGGCAATGGTGTCCTCTTGTACCCTCGGGGGCCTTCTCCGCCCAGGGTATCCACCTGGCTAATACCACCCCCAGGGTTAGGATCAGGTAGCAGCTGCCTTCCTCTCACCACCTGGCAGGAGACTTCAGGCAAGGACTCTGTGAGGATTCCACAGGATTTGTCACAGGATGTATAGAACGTGCAATGCACAGATGTGTCATCAATAAACTTTCAGTGTATTTCCTGGTATAGGAGCAGTCTGAAACTTTACTTTCACATGTGCATTTCCACGTTTACATGAGGGATGATCACACTTTTTTTTAAATGTTTTGCACAACTGCTCATAGGGTATTCCTGAAATAATGTAGGCAGTATTGAGGACATTTGGAAGAGTGTAGAAGCCCCTTTTCTGAGAACGAACATGCTTCAAATAGATTGTTTTGTGGAATGTATTCCACTCAGGTGGGTCTAGAACTATATTTTAGCTCATTGCCCCGTTCACAGAGGAGAAATATCCATTTGCATATCAGTCTGGTCCCACCTACAAGGGCAGTTGAGCACTGAAATGCTGGGCAATTTTCCTCAAAACAAGAGTTCCATCAGCAACCCCAGATACGTGTTTCGGCCTTGGGGTTTTACCATAAGTTCCTTAGCGCAATCCAGATGTGGGCCCCTTGCTCACTGTGCCTTAGAGACGCACAGCTTCACCTCACTGATGGAGCCCAACTTTTTCTAGTCGAAATTTCAAAGAATATTTCTCAATGGGACATATGAATGCAACAAAGCTCCAACACAATTGTTGATTGTGTAATTGCAATGAAATGCATTTCTCTTTTCTCAATTACATCCACTGCCCCCACTCTCATCCATCTAATACATGGTCTACCACCTAAAAACCTTAACCTAACACATGGGTCCTCTTCGCGAGTTGGTCGGCATCCCGACTGGGATAACGGCAAGCTTTATTTCCATTAATGCCCACCTGTCCGGCAGTATTACTGCAAGATCACGGGTTGAGTGGTAAACATTATCCCCCATTCCCCATTGGGTTCATTGGTATTACCGCATGGTAACTGTGCCGAGAATCAGCATTTTTCTGGCGTGTTTACCCCAGAGCTATTAGCTGGGGGTAAACACGCCATAATCATGATTGGACGGATCCTTGAATGCATCAGTAACACCGTTAACACCGCATTTAAGGGCTACCGCCAACTCGTGATGAGGTCCATAGTCCTTTAAATGCACATGCATTATATTCTCTCACCTCACTCTATTTCTTTATCTATTCCTATCATTATTTTCTTCTGTTACAATTTTCTTTTCTTATTCTCGTTCCTCCCTTGTTTCCATTTCCTCAGTAACTCTTACATCATTCCTTACATGGCTTCTCCACACAGAGTCTTCAAATAAACACTCTTGGTCATTCAAATCACCCTTTGCTTCTCTTATGAGAGAACTGTGTTGCACGTTTACTATTTTATATTAACTACATCGTTTTCCATTTTCTACACAAATCAATCCGTTACCAAGTTCAACAACTTTAGTAGGAGCCAAATACTTTTATGACGCTTTGGCCCTTTCTCTATGATTTCTTATTCTTATATAATCACCTTCCTGCATTTCCATTTGTTTCACATTCCTGCCGTTGTCAGGATACTCCTTGTACTTCTTTTGATAGCTCCTAATATTTTCCATTAACGTTGCCAAATCAATAGCTTGTGACTGAATACCCAGCAGCCATGTAGGATTTCCTTCCTCTCATCATGACAAAAGGAGTCTCTCCCATTGCAACATGCAACGTGTATCTATAAGCTAACTTCATGCACTCCAATTCAAAACACCAATCTAAGTTTCTGACTAAATGCAAGTGTATATTGTCTTCAATTGAGCGATTTATTCTTTCAACCAAACCTTTGCATTTGGGATTGCACAAGGCTGTATTTACTGCTTCTATCCCATAATGGTTCAGAAAAGCTCTCATCTCTTTTGAGACGAGTTGCACCCCATTGTCACTAACTATAGTGGTGGGTACTCCTTCTCTGTTAAAAATGCTTTGAAGGAATTATGTTATTTTCTTCATTGTAACCTTTGGCACAAACTCCACCTCAAACCACTCAGACAAATAGCTAACAAAATAGCAAACCAATCCTTTCCCAAAACATCCATCGGTCCCATGATATCCATAGCTAACTTGGATTACATGTTTGCAGGTACCTGCACTGGGAGCAATTCAGGTCTAGTTTTTACAGCACTCTTGTAACTACGGGCACACAGTAAAGAGTCCTTATTTTTGGTTTCTACCTCTGCATCCATGGCCTGCCCCCAATACATCTCATTTTACCTGTGTTTAGTCATGCTCCTTCCTAGGTGCCCTTCATGGGCCAACTCAATCAATTAGGTTTGGATCCCTCTTGGCAGCACTATCCTGTTTCCCCTCATGATACCTAACATCTCTTCTGCCAACTCATCTTTAACCGGAGCATTGCTTTAATTACATTCTGGTTGCATGGGCCATCCTGCCCTTGTGTACTCACACATTTTTTTCATTCTTCATCTTCGTCTAAACACTCACACCACTCTTCCTACTCCAGTAGCTATTATATTACGTCCTGCACCAATGCTACCTACATCTCAATATCTATTTGCTTCCTCTGTTGTCTCTTTGTCTAGTTTCTGCGACAAGAAATCAGCCACTGTATTATTCCTCCCAGGTAAATACTCCATTTGAAAATTGTACTCTTGATAATTAGCTAGCCATGTTGCAACTCAGGAGAAAGTTTATCCTAATCCTGCAGTCGTAAACACATGCACAAGTGGTTTGTGATCCGATCGTAATACAAATAGTATGGTATGGAATATGAATGTTATATGAATTTGCTGAAAAAATGAGAACCCCCAATGACATGCCAACACTTCATGGTCTATCTCTGAATATCTAATTTCAACATCTGTTAGAATTCTAGATGCATATGCTATAGGCACTTCTATGACATTATGGGCCTCATTATGAGTCAGGCGTTAAGGGGTTAACGGCGCCGTAAACGGCGCCGACCCGGTCCCTTAGCGCCATGGTGATTTTAACGCCTGCTTTTTGCAGGCGTTAAAATCCATGGCGCTAAGGGACCATGGTGCTAATTACGCCACCGTAATTTACGGTGGCGTAATTAGCGCCTTCCCCACTCCCATTATGCCCTATGGGGCAAAAATGGGAATGGGGAAGGGTAAAATGGGAAATGGGGATTTACCGCCCCACTCACCTTGGAATGGGGCGGTAAATCTGCCATCCACCATGGTGTAAACGTAGTTTACACCATGGTGGTAAGGGTACGACCCAGGCGGTAACTTACCGCCTGGGTCGTAATGAGGCCCTATGCCTTTCACTCAAAACTGACCCCAATCCATACTCACAGGCATCCGTGGTTACATATGTTTTTGCCCCTCATACTTGACTCCATTATTTGACATTTCCCTCAATGGTTTGGTCTTCTCTGTAAATAATTTCATGAATTTTAAATACAATTTTATCCGATGTAGGAACTACCTCAATTGTGCCTTGTCTACCGGTTGTTACGCATCTAACAAAGACTTCATCAACACCAGTTTCTGCCTTATCCCTTCCTCTCAATCTTGTGTAAGTAGTTAACCTTGTGTACCTTTAGCTGACGTTTCTCAAATTTGATTGTCATACCCACTTTCATTAATGTTTCCATGACACTAACAAATAACTCATCAATTCTTCTTCCATTTTTGCATATATCTATATGTCATCCTGGAAACATTTTATACCATGTATCTTTCCAAATAGGTTCTCCATCAGCCTTTGAAATGCAGCCAGAGCTGATACGACCCAAAAACCATAAACCGGTCCACTCCAAGTGGAGTCACAAAAGATGTCAAATGCATTGATTCAGGGTGTAAAACTACATGGTGATGTGCGCAAGATAGGTTGAGTGTTAAAAACCAAGCCGCCTCCTTCATGATCACTAACATTCAATTTATGTTAGGCAGGGGATGCCTGTCCACCGAAAGTGCCTTATTCAAATCACACAAATCTATGCACATACAAATCCTTTTATCTTGCCTCATTGTTATTACGAGTGGAGATCATCATCACTCGCCTCAATGGGCTCAATCACCATTTCCTCACACAACTTCTTCAATTCTAGTTCCAGTTTCTGTCTGACGGCTCTTGGTACTGGTCTCACCCTATGTAATACTGGTTTACTCCTTCTTTTAATATGTTTTATGCCTGGAAGCTTTTAACTCCCCTACTTTCATCAAACATACTTTGGGAAATCTTTCTACTGCCTCTTTTGACACCACTATACAATTGTCTATTGTACAAACGTGTTATTCTGCTCCAGGTTTTTATTGGATCTTCAGCATCCCTTGGACTGCTGCAGAGGAGTGCATGGGTTCATTGTCCTGTACAATGGGTAATTTTCTGGTGTCATTGGGGTAACACTGCACTGTATACAGCAACAGCCCCTGCATAAGTATGTTCCCTTTATAGAAGGCTGTGTGTATTAAATCATCAAAATAATTCAGAGGTACTGGGTCCTTAAAGGAGATATTGTATTTGTATGTGTATTTAGTAAATTTATAGAGCGCTTTACGCCAAAGCGCTTAACATTATAACAACAGAATACATTACAAAAAATTGGAAGCATAAATGCAAAACATGAGACAAACCATCAATAACAACATGAAGAACAATTTACAGAGGACTCGGGAAGAGAGGCAGAGAAGAGGAAGAGTGGGAGGGAAGTGAAGAGGTAAACATGATGGGGGATAAAGGAGATAAGATTTCAAGGAGGAGTGGAAGGAGGGGTAAGAGGAAATTGAGCTGATAGAGAGAGGTAGAGAGTTCCAGCATAGGGGGGCAAGGAGGGGAAAGGATCGGAAACGAGAAGGGGCAAAAGGAGACGGGGAGCAGTGACTAGGAATAGATCAGCAGATCTGAGGGGACGGGAGGGAGTGTAGAACGAGAGGAGAGAGGAAAGGTAAGGGGGTGAGATCATGAAGAGATTTAAAGACGAGACAGAGGAAGTTAAATTTATGTTGAGAATGAAAAGAAGCCAGCCAAGATAAGAGAGCAAAGAGGTAATGGAATTGTGAGGATAGAGAAGACAAAGGGTACATATAGCAGAGTAATAGAGGGATTTGAGGGGAGCAAGAAGAGAGGTATGCCCCAGACATGGGCAAGATAGTTATTTTGTTAAGCTGTTCTAGGGAGACAGTGGTCACCTCCGTGAACATTATGTTCTCAAAATCTTCCCATTTATTTATTGCCATTGCAGATTTTAGTGCATAGATTGTAAAGTCATAATAAGATATGATTATAAGGAAAGACATGCACACCAAGACCAAGGAGTAAGAAAACAGGCATGGTTATAATAAAATAAAAAGACCCTGCACTATTTACCAAACACATATATTGCACAGAGGAAGAGGAGAGTCCAAGGAGTTAGAATTAGTCACCACATTGAAGAGGAAGTGCCAGGTACCATCCGCACTCCAGCCACCCCCTTCGAAGTGCCAGGAACATTCACGCCAAAATATGTGATGTATGGAGAACAGATAAACCAGCAGAGAGCCGCAGTTGGGCTCTGCCCAGTGCCTATCAGAATAACAGCACCTATTGAAGTACAGACACCTAAGCAAACCTGGACAGTAAGGTACCCACTGAGAAGACCATATCTACAGACAAGGCAGAAGGACGTTTGTCAGAATGAAATACCTGAAGAAGCAAAGAAGCAAAGAAGATACTAAAAGAAGACAAATGGTGATGTCATGAGAAAATTGGCTTGACGCACATATAGAATATATAATGACCTAAGAATACTGACAAGAGATGAAATACCATGGATAAGTGACATCTTGCGCCTAAGGTGAAACAGTTGATTTCAAGATGAAGAAACTTATGCCATAAGCACGATGAAGACATTGGGCCTCATTACGACCCAGGCGGTCCGGAAATAACGGTGGCGGTAAACCCGCCGCCACCGTTGTTTCCGGACCGCCTGAGTCCGACCCCTGCAGGCGGGCGGTGATGTTCCCGCCAGGTCTGACCTGGCGGGTTTAACACCTCCCACATGCAGGCGGACGAGGAAACACCGGCAGCATTACGAGATGCTGCCGGTGTTTCCCATGATCCCCATTTCCATCGAGTCCCATAGGACTCAATGGGAATGGGGATTTACACCATTCCGCCTCCGTGATTCCCGGAAAACCGGGGTTGTAATGCCCCTTCAATTCCGGGAATCACGGAGGAGGAATGGTAATACGAGTCTGGCGTTAACCAGGCGGTTTTACCGCCTCGGTTAACGCCGGACTCGTAATGAGGCCCATTAAGTCAGTTTAAACGTGTACAGATGCAAGAAACCACAAGAAGCAAAGAAATCGTGAAGCTTGCTTATGCTTAGTAATAAAATAGATATTATCGGAAGCAGCTCAAGAAATTGGTGGGGATTGAGGCTAAGCCATGGTCTGAAATATAGTTGAGCATTGCGCACTATTGCAGGCTGCTGCAAGAGAAGAATTGCAAAAAGGATGCTGCATGAAAAGGTGAAGAGGCTAAATTGGTGCAGAAAAAATTATCAAAGTATGCCATTGAGGGGGCAATGATAACTAACACAGATGGATCTAATGCGCAGCAGATCAATAATCAAAGGCTGTTTGATCAAAGCAATATCGGGCTTTACCCAAGGGGGAAGAGGCTTTCGAGGAAGAGCATGGCAGAGTAATCAGGGAGGTTTTCAAAACAATCAGGGAGGTTTTCAAAATATGCAAAATGGAAACCAGGGTATGTAAAATGGGCAAATAATCAGACCACCGCCAATTCACAAGAGGAGGGATGGTGAATCCATCTGTGTTCTCGCAGCAGGGTGGAATTGGAGTTGCACAGAATCACACGGTGCAGCAGCAAGCGCCGGGAGCACAGCAAAGTTTGCAACCCCAGAATGTGACTAATTTTCCACACGGACAGTCGCAACAGTCGCCAATGCAACTGTCACAAACAATAGGTACGGGGCAGATACTGAATTCAGGAATGAGAAATGCCACAAGTGACAATGGAAATCTGTTCACTCAGAATGGAAAAAGATTATATATAGACTAGGACAGCTCACTGGGAGACCTGATGTGTTCTATTGTATCAGTGACACCGAACCTTCACGAGGAACCAAGGGTAGATGTCTGTATAGGGGATAAAGAATATTCTTTCGTAGTTGACACAGGTAGGTGCGACTTGCTCGTGTATACGTGAAGGCAAGTTTTCTTTGTCCAGCGATGTCATAAATACTCAGGGCTTCACAGGAGCAACAAGTTGTGTTTCTTTTACAAAAGAACTTCCAGTTTCCATAGGAGAATATGACATGAATGTGCCACTGCTATATTCAAGGCAAACGCCGGTAAATATATTGGGACGAGACCTAATGACAAAGTTAAACATGACAATCTCGTTCACGGAGAAGGGCATAGTATATTCAACTCCACGAATGCATTATTTGAACATATGCAAAATGATTAGAGCATACGCAGGACAAATGGCTATGAGAGCTATTCCATTGGAACCACAAATATTCGCTTATGGAGTGTGCATATTAATGTCATGGCTACCAGGCCTTGCAGACAAAACCATGAGAACCCCAGATGAGTTTTTATTCAGACCAAGAATACCTATGGATGAGGAAAAGGGACAAGTGTTTCCCTTGGCAAAACAAAAAGCCATAGTGCGAGGAGAGATGGCTCTGCTTGACGGTTGTGATGGTGAATGCAGACAATGGTATGCAGAAATCGCCATTGGGGAAGGTTACAGATTGACTGACGTCACTGATGATGATCTGTTTGAAGAACAAACAAGTGAAGATGAGATGACAGTTGAGGTCAATCTCATCTATTTGGTGAAAATGATCAACAGAGAAGTGCCTCAGAGAATGATGCTGGCACAAAAACGTCCTGAATATTTTGATGACGAGAAGGCAAAGGTCCCTGTCTCGGTATGGACTACAGGTCCTTATGACGTAGGCTTACTGAAAGGAGTCGGAAAAGTGAAGATTAAATGGAAACAAGGAGCAATTTTACCAAAAGCACGATAGTATCCCATATCTAGGGAAGCAAATTAAGGGATTTTTAAGACAATTTCTGCCATGATGGAGCAGGGCATCTTAGTGATGTCAGAGTCATCATGCAATACCCAGTGAAAAAAGGGAAAGGGGGGTCTTGGAGGATAGTGCAAGATCTACGTCCGATAAACCAGATAGTCGAGGCCGAGTTTCCTCTGGTCCCTAACCCGTCCACAATCCTATGTAATATACCCGTTGAAGCGAGGTATTTCACAGTGATTGACTTGAAAAATGCATTTTTCACAATCGCATTGCACAAAGACTCACAAGATTTGACATCGTTTACTTTCAGCCACGTTCGTCTGAAAAGCACAAGGCTGCCTCAAGGGTACTGTGAGTCTCCTTCGATTTTCAACAGAGTCCTGCAGATGGACTTGAGCAATATCGCATTAGAGAGTGTTGTCTTGCAATACATGGATGACATTCGAATTTGCAGCACGACAGAGGAAAAGTGCAGACACGATTCTATCCAGCTATTGACTATACTGGCTGAGAAAGGATATAAAGTTGACAAGGAGAAGTTACAATATTTTCAACAAGAAGTGCTGTATATAGGCCAGCTAATCTCATATGAGGGGAAAAAGGTTACCCCTGAAAGAGCTGAAGCCATTTTAAAGACACCTGATAAAACAAATGCAGAGTTTACTCGCATTATACAACTATGTCAGGGCATGGGTCTTCGACTACAGTTCCTATACCAGACCCTTGTTACAAGCCTTGAAGAAAGCACAGGCAACAAAAGAAAAAAAACGTGTGGACCGAGACCATGGAAGAAGGGTTTGTTGAAGTAAAAAAGGCCATTTGCACGGCACCTGTTTTACGGATTCTACCTGTTTTCACACACAAATGGCAGTGTTATGACAGCAATAATCACACTGATGACCACGTTGGGGTACAAGACCCTTGCATGCTACAGTGGGAATTTAGACCCAGTGATGAGGGGTCAATTCCCATGTGAACAAAGTTTAGCTGCCGCAGCGTTCATCATAGAAAAGTCTACAACCATTGTGATGGGATGCCCAATTATGTTATTCGTAGAACAGGCATTATTTGCCATTTTAAAGAAAACAAAAGGCATATTGACATCTCAAAGAGCTTCTGCTTATGAAGTGGTCATATCAAAGGAAAATAGATATGATATCAAATCATGATTGCGCAAACTATGAAGAATTCTATAATGGGATTCCCAGATTGAAAGAAAATGCATTGGAAGAAGGAGAAATCCTTCGTTGATGGTTCTTCAAGGATCGATCAAAATGATGGACAGAGATATACAGGTGCCGCTGTGATGAAACACACAGCAAATGGGCTATTTCGAGTACTCATTAGTGCACGATTACCTTCACACTATTCAGCACAAGTGGCAGAATTATTGGCGTCGATATTCGCACTTGAGAATCACGCAGACCAGGAAGTGACGGTGTACAGTGACTCCACCCATGTGATATCGACAGTACATGCAGGCCTAGCGGGCTGGAAAAGGAGGGGCTACCTCCAAGCAGACGGCACGCCAGTGTAACACACAGCCTTATTGGACATGCTCATTAAGGCACTACAGCACCCACTGGGCATAGCGGTCGTGAAATGCGCCGCCCACCCAAAAGGGACATATTTTATCTCACGTGGAAATCAAGCAGCAGACATTTAAGCCAAGTGTGTGGCGACTAAAGATGAAATAATCATGAGTGTGGAAATAACTGATGTGCATGAGAGAATGATTGTTTCACAAAGCGAGCCTGAGGGCTATAGCAATTTGGCAAAAACTCAAGTTAGTGGAGCTCCAAGGGGAGGCACCACAGGAAGAGAAGAACCTATGGAAGCGACAAGGGTGTTCTTTAAACCCATCCGAAAGCTTGTGGCGACAAGAAAGCACTGGTAAATGGTGATGCCTATAGCCTTATTAAAGATAGCACTGGAACAGTTACACTATCCAGCGTACATGACAAAGGAGAATCTAGCAGCAACGATTGCTGAAGACTAGTTCATACCAAACATGGCAGAACACGTTGCATTCTTTATGGTGAACTGTATCATTTGTCAGCAGTTCACGGCTGGGCATACACTACGTGTGATTAGAGGAGTTATCCCAAAGCCTAATGGGCCTTTTCAGCACTTGCATATCAATTATGTCAATATTATTCAAGTATGAAACTGGTACAGGTATCTAATTGTTGTGGTGTGTCCATTCTCTAGATGGATAGAATCAGGTCCATGTACACACCCAGACTCTACCTGTGTGGCCAAATTCTTGGTAAGGGAGGTGTTTCCTAGATGGGGAGTGTGTGAAGTCATGAGGTCAGACAATGGTACTCATTTTGTTAATGCAGTATTTGAACCGATTATTTTGGTGCTTGGTAAAAGCCCACACCCCACCGCGTAGAGACTACAGACAACGGGGAAGAACCACAGCACGTGCAGACGAGATCCATGACGAGGAAGAAGGATGCATGACCAGCAATGCAGAGAGAAGGAACATTTTGGGCAAGTTGTGGCTTAGTTTTGGACACTTCCTTTGAGAAAAATAAGGGAAAAAAGGGACACAAAAACACAGACACTCTGTGCATTCTAGTTGCAGGGTGAAGAAGAGGAATTGCACGTATAAGCCACAAAATAGCTTGTTGACTTTGGATTTTTGGACTAGGCACACTGAAGCATTGAAAAGAAAAGATATGACAGATTTAGATCGAGGATACGTAAATTGGACAAAGAATACAGCATCCTGACTCTTTCAATACAGAAGCCTTATTTGGACTTACTCATGGTGTCACACTTTAGTGACCTCACCAAAGACATTCTGATCTATTTCAAATTAGTATTGAGGTCATACCCGTCGTTGGTGGGAAGAATCACAAGCATAACAGAGTTTCTTCAAGATCCTGAAAATGAAAAGACAATAAGGAGGCTGCTCATAGTGATTGCAGAGCAGTTTCTTTTGCTTCCGGAATACAGTGAGGACAAGACAAATGTCCCTGTCACAAGAAGACAGCAGACTAGCTACTAACGTATTTTTCCGCTTGATTGAAGACTTTCCAGAACTTGTGGAGAGACATGCCAGTGTTGATGTCCTCACTTTCAATAGAGACCCAGCGAACTCTACACAGATGAGTATGCTCCTGCATGGTATCATAATGCAGGTCGAACATTATAATCATCAGCACAATCACCGGAGAAGATTGTAAACTTTCCTTCGAGGGACAGATAGTGAAGGTGTTGCCAAGGACTTCACTCTTGTTTATGCTGACAAAGGAACGACATGTCATCTGGAGTGAAACAGATAAGAGGCATTGACTGGGAACTGGTCTATTTTGAACACGCGAACTAAGACCTGCTGTACATATTGCCTCATTTGGAACTTTTGTTAACAGAAAAAGAACTGTTTCCAGAGATAAGAGACAATCTATTACTCGGACAAAAAGGATAATCAGTCCAGCATTTGTGACCTGCAAACAGAGGCAGCAGAATCCAGATAAAAGTGGCAATGTCTAGCATATATTAAAAGGTAGTGTGGCTTCCTTAGATGATCGAGATGGGAAATCAGAACAGTAACATTGTCCTGCTTCATGAGGAGAGACGTTCATATTGGCCAAGGAACAAATGCTGTAAACTAACTTACAAATGTATCACTTACATATGCATAGTATTCATTATCATATTACTGTCATTGATGATTAGAACTGCATTTGTCATTGGTGCACAAAGCGTTCAGGTTCCTGTGCACCCACCTAATGATGTATGTGTGAAACCTACAAAGGCGCCCAGATCTTACATAGTCATTCCAGTTCCTAGAAAGAATGACAGAGTGACTGAACTTGAGATGGATGTGATAAAAATGGACACATGCACAAAACTTGGGGTAACAAATGAATTGCAATACCGGAGGCAGGGTCGGCAAAGTAAACCCAAGAAGGGGTTAAGGGAAGGTGCACATACACAAATAATGAGTACATGCACACCTGGTCGAGTGTCAATAAGTTCAGAATCACATTCCAGAGAATGGGGGAAGCTTGGACAAACACCAATGAGAAGTTCCACCAAAGAGAAGTTGGGAGACAAATGGAGAAAGCTGAACTTTTAAAGAGACAAAAGGCTTTAGAGAATAAGCAATAGGAGACAACATTTGCAAGCACACCTGATCCTGCGAGACCTGAGATCAGGGTAGTGCCTGGAGAGAAGACAAGAGCAGAAATTATAAGAGACATTTTCATGCCTGGTTGGGATATTGAAAGAATTAAGCAAATTGTGCAAACTCCTACAAGAATAAGCCAGAATAAGGACATGCCTGGATCTTTGATGGAGATACCTGAGAATCCTCCAGAAAGAATAAGCTATATGGGAGTGTTTAAGGATGTGGTTATAGCAAACTACAGGAAGACCTTAAGAATTAGAAGGGGCACACAAGAAGACAGTAATGAATTGAACGATTACCTGGATAGAACAGCACACTTGGGAAACAACATATGGTACCAACACATGAAGGAAGTTGGTAGATGACCTTCAGAGGAAGAATGCTTTGTGTGTGCACTCCTACCGTACAGCATGGGGAAGTCAAAAATCTTTGTAGCTGTTGAAGTAGATGTGTAGACAGCACACTGTCTGTCACATATAGCGATGTGCACGACCAGAGGCCAATTCATGGGGAGTGATGCTTCACTCAAATGGGCAACTGAAGCGACTGATCCAGATGAAGATGATTATGTAGAAGACATAAAGACAAGAAACAATGGCAAAACAAAAAAAATTGTGATAAAATATGAAAAGCCTGGAGTTAAAGGAGCAGAGATCAGAAGTGAAACAAAGAAAAAGCTGCACGTCAAAGGGAAATCTCCAGAAGAAGCTCAAAGATGGAAGAACAGAGGTCAAATGCAAATCTGGGGAACAGTGCTTTCACCAAACTGATGGGATAAAGGAGTAGTGATCTGCAGAGCATGGATGATCATTGGACACTATAAGGAAACCATTGAAAATGCACAGATGGTATGCAAACCATTATAGCGAGACTGGCAAGACTGCTAACATGGGTCGAAGACAGAGGAGGACCCCTTGCCATTGGAGAATTCCAAACTGTGCTTCAGAAACAATGGTACAAGAAAAATGCGGGAAAATAAGAACTGTGCTACAGGAATGGTACATTGTACTGCAGGGATCATGGATTATTTTTTGGGCATGTGGATCCAAAGCATATATTAGGTTGCCGAAGAATTGGGGAAATATATGCACATTGGTGAATGTCCATGTTCCAGCACTGGTGATTCCAAAAGGTGATCTGAATATTGACAGTTTCCCGAAAGCAGATGCTCACATGAGGAAGAGGAGATCTGTGGAACTGATGAGACGAATGAAGAGAGAGAATTACTTCTCTGCCAAATCAGAAGAAGCCTTTCATGCAATCCCATATGAACACTGGTTGTTCAGCTTGACCTCATCAGTGTTCACGACAATCCTGATGCCAAGAGTTCAGATTGGAGCAAACACTAAATGCTTGCAGATAACCAGATGGGAGTTACTGCAGACCATCAACACAACCATAAAGGGATTCAATGCAATCAAAGAAGAGTTAAGAGCAATTTGACTATTGACTTTCCAGAACAGATATGTCCTAGACATGATCACAGCTATGGATGGAGGTGTTTGTGCAAAAATTGGAGAATCATATTGCACATTTATACCATCTCACGATGATGAAAAATGGAACCTTAACAGAAGCCATAGGTATGCTGACAAAACTACAGAATCAGATGACTGATGAAGATGACGAAGTTGATGAGGACAGTTGTTTTGGATCACTGTTTTCATGGGTTCCACAATGGATGGCAGACACATTCAAGTTCCTAGGAGCCTTGTTGGTAATCATATTGCTTGGGTTCTATGTTATCAAGTTAATAATCTCTCACTGCCAGAAATCTGCGAAAAAGGCCAGAGGATTGAAAATCATGACTGATGTCGAATCAGGATGCAAGCCTAAGGAATTGACTGATGAAGAAATAAGAGATCTTGTGAAGGCCAGCATTTATGCACCAGAAGGAACAAAGTTTCAGTATCCGAAGAAACATGCATGGAAAAATGGATCTATTGCAATCCAAGTGGATAATGTCAACTAATGACATGGAACAAAGACGAGCACGTAAGAACAGCAGGATGTTTAAAGTGAGTGATAAAGATATGGACCCCAAAGGAACATTTCTGCAGACCTAGATGTCTAGATCCAGAGGATGACAGAAAAGTGAATGCAATGAAAAAAGCAAGAGTGGTCGATGAATCGCCCAGAGGGGGGACTGAAGAGGAAGTGCCAGGTATCATCCGCACTCCAGCCACCCCCTTCGAAGTGCCAGGAACGTTCACGCCAAAATATGTGATGTATGGCGAACAGATAAACCAGCAGAGAGCCGCAGTTGGGCTCTGCCCAGTGCCCATCAGAATAACAGCACCTATTGAAGTACCGACACCTAAGCAAACCTGGACAGTAAGGTACCCACTGTGAAGACCATATCTACAGACAATACAAAAGGACGTTTGTCAGAATGAAATACCTGAAGAATCAAAGAAGATACTAAAATAAGACGAATGGTGACGTCATGAGAAAAGCAGACTGACGCACGTATAGAATATCTAATGACCTAAAAATACTGACAAGAGACGAAATACCATGGATAAGTGACATATTGAGCCTAAGATGAAACAGTTGATTTCAAGATGAAGAAACTTATGCCATATGCACGAGGAAGACATTAAGTCAGTTTAAACGTGTGCAGATGCACGAAACCGCAAGAAGCAAAGAAATCGCGAAGCTTGCTTATGCTTAGTAATAAAATAGATAGCGGCAATCGCCAACTATGCATATATCTACCTCAAAAGCACTTTATAGATGAGTGGAAAGCGAGAAGGAAGATCGAGCGATTGCTGATGCTCATTGAACTCCCCGTCTTCTGTACTTGTCAATAAACGGACTCCCTTTGCAAAACTATTGAGTTGTCATTATTATTTGATGCAGGAGTACGAATCTGCTTCCCCATCTATCTCGAGGGTGCTGCTGCTCATCTTAAAGGGCTGTTTGGAAACCTGCAGTCTTATGGGCTGGCTGGGGTCCATCCAGTTCACTGTTTATAATAAAAGATATGAACGTTGTCCAGTTACCCCCCAAACATAATGAACAAAGAGGAGAAGGCAGCCCCTGGCGTCAGAATAAGGAGGCATGGCTATAATAAAAGAAATTAACACTACCCTAATTACCCCTCAAACATAGTTCTAAGGGTACCCTAAGAGGTCAAAAAAAGGAAAGGTTACAACAAAATATATGAACACTGTCCTGGTTAACAATGAAATATTACTGAACTTGCAGACTGCCCCTGCTAGCACAGAGCCTGGCGAGCATAGCATAACATCCTGTTAGCTCAGGAAAGGATCACATGTACCTTCCACACGGTCTTCTCAATGTCTTGTTGCAGCAGGTCATCTTTTATCTTTCACAGATGCCTAAAGGGACACACAAGTAAAAGGGAATATTATTGTAGCAATGTATCAACAGCTGTGAAAGAAATATGACAGAAGCATTTTGGGCTAATAACTTGTACGTTTACTCGATTAAACATGGATGGTTGCTATGTATGTGTAGCCTCAACCTTTACATTACATATACATTACTGCATAACCAGTACTCTGGTTAACCGACTTTTTGATGTTTTTAAGTCTAGAAAAAGGTCAAAAACACACCCCACAATACTCCTATCTTCTTTCATATAGAGAATTGTTAAACACTTGAGCATCCAGATATGTAATACTTTTCAGTGGTTTAATAAAAGCCAGACTGTGTGAGGGAAATCCAGAGGACGACAAGCCATTGCTGTAGTGGAATACCCAGTGCCCCAAAGCTATTTCAGCTTGGCAGTTATCTCTGAGCTTATATGTTTAGGCATTGCAAGGACAGCAGCTATAGCACGCATAGCAGAGGAAATAGCTCACGAGTTACAGAAGAAAACAATAGAAAGAGTGAAAGAGACAGCAATGGTTTGGACAAGTCAAGCTATCCTGTTGGTCTGAGGATCGCCATAATTCCCGTTGTGTATACAAGGTCAGAAGATGACCGCATGCAGGTTTGTAAGAATAACATACAAAATCCTTGTGGATGCAAAAATGGAACAAGGTACCCCTTTAGGCCCTGAACTCTCTTGCCCCAACCCTTCGTGCATCAGAACACTGGCTTGTGCATTTACAGCAGTCACCCCTCCCCCTCCTGCTGACTCTGACTGTTCTTACCCCGTCCATTTCTTCCTATAATAAAACCATTTCCAATAGTTATAGTATGTACTTATTAATTATATTTATTTGGTGACTGCAATAGTATAAAAGCTGCATAACATAATGGTATGAGCATTCAAATAGCGCACATATTGTATTACATTCACATATTGATTGGTTTCTCATTGTGCTCTTAGACCAAGGGGAGTACATAGTTAATGTGGTTTATCATCTTTGGGTAGGTAAATGGCATCAGGTCATACTGCCAAAATTTTAAATGGGCCACAAGACTTCTGCCTTGTAAGTGAACTTGTGCACATGCATGGCAAACCCTTTAGGTTGTGTTCAGATTAATTCGACTGGATTTAGGTCAGGTGACTCTGGGGGAGCTAACACACACTGTTCTCCCATAAAGGCTGCTGGAGAGGAGCACTTGGAATCACTGTCCTTTCGTATGTGTAAGTTGTGGTTGTACTCCTCGAAATTTTGGTTGATGTTTCTTCAAACTAAATCAAGGGTCCTGTGTTCTTCTTGGAGATGCTGCTTCAGATAAGCAATTTAACTAGATGCTTTGAGGTGTGCTTCTTTAAATGTGTCTTTTACTGCTGAAGGCCATCCTGTTAAACCATTCTATGGGGAAAGTAGACATGTCCATGAAATGGACAACCTTCAATCCTCCCTCTGTCTCCATCCATATTTTCATGTGGGCCACCTGCTTTTCGTTATTGACAGTGGTTCCTAGAAAACAGAAAAGTGATGGTTGCAAGGATTTGAACAAATCATAACCTGTGGCATTGCTCAGTGTAACCCTCTGGACCATTATTCTGTAGCTTTCCAGAGCATTACAAAAGGGACCATCAATCTGGATTCTGAGCATCCAGAGGCACGGAAACTGCTCTTCTGAACACCTGTGAAGAACTGCTTGCAAATCATGACTCTAATTCTCCCACTGTTCTCATTCTCATTGACCCCTCTTCCGCATTTGACACAGTCAACCGCTCTAACCTCATAAAGCAGCTCTATGATACCCTTGGTGTCTCAGATGGGGCACTTGATTGGTTGGCCTCCTTCCTCACTGGCCGGACCCCCCGCCCTCAATGGTGCTACTGGGTCTCTTCTCCTCCACCACCACTCGCTTTACATGTGATGTTCACCAGGGCTCTATCCTCTCACACTGGCTTTTCAATATCTACCTTGCACCTCTTGCTCACCTAATCCCTGCATTCTCTCCACATTTCCATTGTTATGCAGATGACACGCAACTCTTCAAGCTGCCTTTCCCCTCCTCTTTTCCCTCCTCTAACATCCCTGATTGCCTCTCTGCTATCCAGACCTGGTGCACCTCTACTGATCTCTGTCTTAATGTCAGTAAGACTGAGATTCTTCCTATCAGGACACCTGTTCCCCATCTCCCTTCTGCACTCTGGCTGCCCTCCTTCTGAAGCCAGAAACCTTGGGGTCATCTTTAACCTTTCTCTCTCCTTCACTCCCCACATCTTGGACCTTTCCAAGAAGACCCACTCTCAACTTCACGCCTTTAGAGGCATTCCTCCTTTTCTCATCTTCCCCCAGAAGCTCAATGTCTCGAGGGCTCTGGTCCTCTCCAGGCTAGATTACTGCAACAGCTTCTTTCTCAACCTGACTCTTTCTTCCCTCCACCTTCTTCAACTAATCCAGAATATAGGGCCTCAAGACCTATCCTTGGCCTCAAGCCCAGGGACCATATCTCTCCTGCCCTAAAATTTCCCCAGTGGCTCCTAGTTGCTGCAAGGATCAAATTCAAAACCCTCTGAATCATCCACAAGGGTTTTCTGAGGCTTGGAACCACACTATCTGCAACTCTCTCTCTCACTAAATACTTTCCTTCTAGATCCCTTCAATCTTCCTGCTCTAACTTTCTGCTGGTCAAACTCTTCTCCAAGCAGAGAACTGGTGGCAGATCCCTCTCTTTGGCTGGTTCCCTCCTCGGAACAGTCTCCCTCACTCTCTCCATCTTGAACCGGTTCACCTCAAGTTCTGCAAACAACTCAAGACCTTTCCCTTCTCCTCCTCCTTCCCTCTCCCTCTCCCATGCTAACCATTCCCACAGCCTCTGAGATTGATGGCCCTGTCCCTCCAGAGTCTAATAGGGCCCTGGCCTTCTGTCCAATCGCCACCAGCATCCCCTCCCTGCACTGCCATCTGGGCCCACACCTACCTGTTGTGTGGTCTGTCTCAGCCATGCACTTACCTAATGGACGTTAGACCTCCCTCTTGCTTGGGATGTCTCTGCCCATGCCCTTACCTGTTGTCCCCCCAACAGGCACCTCTGGCACTTCCCCTGCGGGGGGACCCTTTAGCACTTATACCCCTGTGCCCCCTGCCTTTTCTCTCTATGCACTTGCACATTCTGAATGTCACATGGCCTTGTAGGACTGCTGTTTGCTCTCTTATTTATTCATTGTCATTTCCATTGTTTATTTTTTCCATTGCTCCCTTCCCTTTTGCCTTGTGGCGCTTTGAAACACTGTTCTTGTTGTATAAGTGCCATATAAATGACCAATAAAGAAATAAATAAAGCATTATATACAAATCAGGTTTTTTTTCAACCCAAACTACTAGGTTACATCCCTTCTGCATGAGACCCCAAGCAACCCCAGACATGACTCAGAATAATTGTCCATCATCAGTGAGGTATAGCTTTGGTCTCTAGGCACGGCAAGCTTGGGTTTCATGTCTAGTCAAACCTGTCCCACTGGGGGTGACTTTACCAAAACAGTAAGATGATGGCTAGAATGTTTTAAATTAATCAGATCATCTGGAATTACTTTGGGCAGCCATCCAGACCATTGCTTTTCAGTCTGCCATGCTATTACAAAAGGGGAAAGACCACATGCAAATCAGACTTGGCCACAGCCCAAAGGGTCAAATCCGAGCTACTAGGTCACAACAAGTATGCAGAAGACTGCATATGCCTGCTGGTTCTCTCTGGAAAACCCTTAAATAAAATATATATAGAGTCCTTTTTTGAATGCATCAACTAAAGTACCCTTGTCCTTGCTGTAGGAAAATGTTTAATCTACACATCACTGCAAATGGCATGAACCTTTCCACCTCTACTAAGTTATATAAGAAGCAATTATCTCCCGCAAAGCCAATTCTTATGACACCAGAATTGCCAATGCCAGCTCCAATGCTAAAGAACTCTTCTCCATCCTAAGAGAACTTGAAAATCTGGTTTCAATCAACACAATACAAGATGCCCTTGCTGCTAAAAATTACCCTGCTTCACAACAAAATGAATACCAAGTAAATACAACTTGCCTCTAAACCACCACCTCTGACTTCTTTGTAGCCCCTTACCTCTGCTAGACCAGCCACATTCTCATTCTCTCAAGTATCTCAAGCTTTTGTGTTGGAAACTAAACAGTTTTTAAAACTATTAAAATGCAAAGGAGACTACTGCCCAGCACACATTGTCAAAATATGTGCCACTACCATGACCCTTATCATCACTGACTTTGTCAATGCCTCCTTCCTCTCCAATGTATGTTGTTCCTACCAATATCAAAATGACTTGGGTCATGCCTCTCTTTACAGAAACATCACTGGACCCCTCACTTCCTACTAACTTCTGTCCTATAACTACTGTCACATTCCTGCTCAAAACTCTTCACTGTGTTACCTAGATTCAAGTGCATCAATTACTTGAAAACAACTAACGCTTAGGATCAAGACAATCCGGCTTCGGCCCAAACATAGAACCAAAACAGCTCTTCTTTACCTTATAATGCAGCTTGACAGTATTCGTGATTCTGGCAATCTTGACCTCTAAACTGCGTTTAATCTAGTGGACCATGACATATTTTTCCAGCAACTCAGCGCGCATAAACTTTGCAGATGTTATTCAATCCCTTATCCCTATCAAAGGTAATCACCCTAAAGACAATGCTACTAAATAGCATTTACAGCTCCTTCCAAAACTTGATGCCCACCTATAACCTCAATGAAGATAAAACCAAGCTACCCACTGTTGGATCTTCTTACTGCCTTAAGAACCTTGACATAGTGTACTCCTCACTTCTCATCAATGGCACAGCAGTAGCTGTGATCAAACAGGTAAAATCCTTACGGGTCTACCTGGATGGCGTACTATGTCTGAGCACATCAATGACCTTGTGAAAGATTAAAGAATATCGATGCTTAATACCACATAATAGAAATACGCCAGTCACGAGTCCAAAGGTACCATGTAGATGTATTGCCAGGCAGCTGTCTGGCTCTCAACACCCCGCAATGTGTGAAAGCAGACACTGTGAGATGAGAGAGTGCTGGACATTTCAAAAACACAAGTATTTATACAAGTTTTCCACAATCCCGGACACATCGTCCAGCCCCTCTTCGTGTAATACATTTAACTAGGGTCCATGACCTATCCACATAACTAAGTCATGAGTAAACATCTTTGAATAGTTTGTTGTTTCCTTTAAACATTTCACATGTTTTTCAAATATAAGACACAAAGGTGACATTCCTTATTTTGCTCGCTTATATTTGTCTATCATTTGTTTTTGAGTTTAAAGTCAGCTTAGTTTCAAGGAGTGAAAACAAAGATTTCTGCAAGAAAAGCATGTTCAACTATTCATCATTCTACTTTGCTGTTTGAACAGAGAAGGCACTATTGGAACAGATAGTATCTAAATTACTGATTAGTACGGCTTTTGTTTAAAAGCCTTATTTTGCTCGCTTATATTTGTCTATCATTTGTTTTTGAGTTTAAAGTCAGCTTAGTTTCAAGGAGTGAAAACAAAGATTTTTGCAAGAAAAGCATGTTCAACTATTCATCATTCTACTTTGCTGTTTGAACGGAGAAGGCACTATTGGAACAGATAGTATCTAAATTACTGATTAGTACGGCTTTTGTTTAACTCCAAGGTTTCTCAGTGTAGGACAAACAATCCACTTTAGCAGCTTCAAAATTCTTATCTACGTTGACATCCTGGAACAGTACAAAGTTCATTTTACTCTGCTGGAGCCAAAAACACAATTCTAAACATGGGACAGAAAGCAAGAGGTGATCAAATGTGCTTAGGCAAATCATTTACTATCAGGCGGAATTCATGCTAAATATACTTTTACAAACCCTCCTTTTGGCCTAAGCCAAGAACATCCTCAAAAATGAACATCATCTGAAAACCACGCATCATCATCAGAGCATCCTGAATCGCTATCTTCAAAAACATTGATCGCAATTAATTCCTTTATGGCGATGTCCTGCATTACCAAGGCACTAGTAATTTTTCCCAGTCTATGGGCCTCATTACGAGTACAGCGGTAGGGGGTTAACGGCACCGGTAATGATGCCGGTGCCGTTAACCCCCTACCACTGCATTCTGAGGTCCCTTAACAGGTCCCACTAGGGCCGGTTGGTTTTACCAGCTGCCCTTAGCGGGACCCGGTAAGGGACCAGGGAGCTAATAACGGGCCCTCTATTTGCGGGCCCGTTATTAGCTCCTTCCCCATTCCCATTGAGCCCTATGGGGGCTCGAATGGGAATGGGCAATGGTATTCAGAATGGGGACTTACCGGGTCCTCCAAGGCTGGAATGACCCAGTAAGTCCCCATTCTGACCACCCAGACCCTGACACAGGTTTGGAGGCAGCCATGGTGCTAATAGCACCATGGCTACCTCCAACCTCATAATGAGGCCCAATGTGTCTTAGGTTCTAGTTTACCAACTGCTTGCGCACATCTTCCCCCTATAATGGAACAGATGGCAGGGAGACACTGTATGCAACAACAGCAAAATGGTACAATGCCAAGCATCACCATTAGTACTGCAAAGATTTTCCAGCCCCAGGATCATAACAAGTCCCAGAACCATGTGCCAATATCCCAGTTTCCCTCTGGAATGTGTACTTCAGTACTCAAGGTGTGCAATTTCTTAATTGCCTTTAATATGGTGGGGGAGGAATCGGGTGCAAAAACGCAACACGCAGATCCCAGCATTTTGCACACTCCACCACGCTCAGCTAGAATGATGTTTAGCACCATCCTATTTTGGAGAGCCACTAATCTAATAGATTTTGTTCTAATGTTATGTTATATAGGATGTCAGTGGTTTCATTGATGGTTTTCTCTAAAACCCTCGCCAATGTTCTAATATCTTGGGAGCTTATTATCTGTCCTCAAAATGGTACAAAGGATTTAGCAACGTCACACAGAATCTGTGAGGGAGTGTCACCACCCACATTCCGCCTGGGACAAGTTCTAGAAACTTCAGCAATGGTGGCGACATACACACCTGGTAACATTATTCCTAAAAAACAAGTACCCTCCCAGTCTCTTGGTAACCAGGGATACGCTTCATTACCGCAAACAAAGTAAACGGGATCTCCTACATACAGAGGTCTATGCTCACTGGGTAGTACGGTATTCATACATCCCTCAAATGGGAACCCTCTCTTTGTATGCAACATGGAACAGAGTGTTGACTATGGTTAATGGTATAGGAAGGAGGCATGGCATCCCTATTACATACGGGAGCCATTTAAAAGTAATCATAGATTTGAAAGTTCTGGAGAGTCTATCAGAAGGCCTAATAAAATCAAAATTTAGCTGGCTCCTATTTGCAAATAGAGAACATCCTACAGATGCTAAAACTTGTTTTTCAAACTCGTTGAGATTTGGCCCATCAAAATTCCCAGTGACACTATTCCCAGTGACACTATTGTTCCATTGGCCAAAGAATAATGCCCTAAGTGAAGCATAACAAGCAGTATTTAGAAGGAGTGGATGTATATACCAGCCCAAACCTTTTTCCCCATGCTGTGGTCTTATTAAAAATGGCATGTGTGGAGTTCATGATCATCAGGAGAGTGTTGTTGTGATAACCCCCTCTATGTTGGAGGTCTCGAGGATGGAGAGTATGCGAATGCACATAAGGGGAGAGATAGTGGAGACACCTGCAATTGGCAATAAATTCTCAAGCGGATGTGCACGCTCCAGCTTTCAGTGCTGGACTGCCCCAGGACAGGACAAAGACTGATATGTTTGGGATATCTCTTCTCTGTGAAAGATAGTGAGCTAAAGACTCTGGCTAAGTCTCTCGTAACCAGGACTAATGTCTGGCAGAGAGACTCCCAGGACCCCCCTTGTCAATTTGCATATCCAAGTAACTTTGGGTCTCACCCTAAGTTACTAGGGGAATCCAGACGTGGACCCCTTGCTCACTATTCTTAGAGAGGCACAGCTCCTCCCTACTGATGAGGTCCAACCAGACCGAAACACGTGTCTGGGGATGCTGTTGGTACTCTTGTTCAGAGGAGAATTGCCTAGCATTTCAGTGCTGGACTGCCCCAGGACAGGACAAAGACTGATATGTTTGGGATATCTCTTCTCTGTGAAAGATAGTGAGCTAAAGACTCTGGGTAAGTCTCTCGTAACCAGGACTAATGTCTGGCAGAGAGACTCCCAGGACCCCCCTTGTCAATTTGCATATCCAAGTAACTTTGGGTCTCACCCTAAGTTACTAGGGCAATCCAGACGTGGACCCCTTGCTCACTATTCTTAGAGAGGCACAGCTCCTCCCTACTGATGAGGTCCAACCAGACTGAAACACGTGTCTGGGGATGCTGTTGGTACTCTTGTTCAGAGGAGAATTGCTTAGCATTTCAGTGCTGGACTGCCCCAGGACAGGACAAAGACTGATATGTTTGGGATATCTCTTCTCTGTGAAAGATAGTGAGCTAAAGACTCTGGGTAAGTCTCTCGTAACCAGGACTAATGTCTGGCAGAGAGACTCCCAGGACCCCCCTTGTCAATTTGCATATCCAAGTAACTTTGGGTCTCACCCTAAGTTACTAGGGGAATCCAGACGTGGACCC
The DNA here is from genome assembly GCF_040938575.1 of Ambystoma mexicanum. Classification (NCBI taxonomy): domain Eukaryota; kingdom Metazoa; phylum Chordata; class Amphibia; order Caudata; family Ambystomatidae; genus Ambystoma; species Ambystoma mexicanum. Next base: position 352,381,573 of record NC_090922.1, read on the forward strand.
CTTGCTCACTATTCTTAGAGAGGCACAGCTCCTCCCTACTGATGAGGTCCAACCAGACCGAAACACGTGTCTGGGGTTGCTGTTGGTACTCTTGTTCAGAGGAGAATTGCCTAGCATTTCAGTGCTGGACTGCACCAGGACAGGACAAAGACTGATATGTTTGAGATATCTCTTCTCTGTGAAAGATAGTGAGCTAAAGACTCTGGGTAAGTCTCTCGTAACCAGGACTAATGTCTGGCAGAGAGACTCCCAGGACCCCCCTTATCAATTTACCAAAATACGAGTGTCAACGTAATTACAATACAATCTGTTATTGTGATCAGTATCCATTTGGTCTTAGGGGACCATGGCCCTCGATGGGTAGTGTCATTATCAACAAAACGATCAGTATCCTTATTAGTACGAGTGACCCCAAACACAGGCATAGTTTGTCAGTGTCCGTTAAGAAGACTCACTGTTAGGCTCTTTTAGTTAATCCGTGGGTGGCACTTGACCACGTGGCCTATCTTGATTGAGGGTAACTTTGCCGGACCCTGCCTCTTATCGTATGCAGCAGAGGACTGATGAGGGACTGGCTCAACGTTGGTTTCTTGTGGGTTTCTTATGGGTACAGAATCCCAGCTGCACTTTCCTATTCTATTTACATTAATGTAATGTCAGCAGACCCTAAATCTAAATCCTGTTCCATGGTCACAGATTGTACCTTAAAACTACAGGTACGGAATGGTCAGTGAAAAAAGCATTGTTGTTTCCTGAAGAAGATGAAGAAGAAGAAGAAACAAGATCGATCGACGATGAAGAAGAAATTGAAGAATAAGAAGCAATCTCCCCAGGCCCCACGGGTTCAGGAAGGATTTTTGTGGCAACTTCGGTGTCACTCAAAGCAGGCTCGTTATGAGCATCAGGATCATCAATTCCTTCTCCTCCCCTTCGTCATAGGGCAGAGGAAAAGGAATCCTCCTCACATGTGTCGCGTGGATCCAGTGTTTCTTTCTGGTCACTCGTACTGCAGTTTGCAAGGCCAACAGGATCTGATGGGGTCCCTTTCAACAAGGTGCAAGACAGGTGCCCCTCTCAAAACTTTGCACCAAGACCCACTGACCAGGTCGGAGTCGGTGACCTGGATCCTTGTATTTTACAGGGAGAGCTGCTCGTACCTGTTGGTGAATCAAACGCAAGTTTTGAGTCAACTGGTCACAATAATCAGACAAAAGCGGATACTCATATCTTTCAGCTGTATGGGCCTCGGTGCAATCGTACGTTGGCTGGTCTCCACATGACAATCTCATAGGGGAGAGCACTGTCTTTGACTGTGCGGTCTTCCGCATCGATAGTAAGGCTATTGGCAAAGCGTTCGTCCATTTCAGATTGCTGTGTGCACAGACTTTAGCGATTTTATTCTGTAAAATACCGTTATGGCATTCCACAAGGCCGGCACTCTGAACATGTCTGGCCAAGTGGAACCATTTATCGATCTGTAATCCCGCACATACTTGCAGGATGAAAGCAGTGATAAAATGTGGTCCATTATTGGACCAAATTACGATCGGCAAGCCAAACCTACGGAAATATTCCCTTAGCTTGGTCTTTGCTGTGGACATTGCTGTGGCGTCTTTTAGTGGGAAAGCCTCAACCCATTTGCTAAAGGCACAGATCACAACTAAGACATATTTATAGTTTTGGCAATATTCCATCTCAATGAAATCAAAATGGATCACCTCAAAAGGCATGGAGTGTGGACCAAAACTGCCCTTCGGTGTCGGTGTTCCCTTCCCAAAGTTATGTTGCAAACATATCATGCAACTATGGACCAAACATTCAGCAGTTTTCTGCATATTAGTTTTATACCAGATGGGATCTAATTGTTGACAAATATTTTATGACATGTGTGTGTTGGGCCATGAGCCATAGTGGCCATAGCAGTGGCATTGGCATTGGGTAGCATCCATCTTTGCTTCTCATTATCCACCCAAAAAGCCCTCATCATCTAGACCCGCTGGACCTTCAGCCCATTGTTTGCTTTCTTATGGAGTAGCTTCAGCCTGAATTTCTTTTATACAGCTAATCCCTTTGTCCATCACACAAGTATCAGTAACCCATCTTACTGAATCGAACATGTATATTTTTTAGTGCAAATCAGTAGCAGTCTGTTTGGCTATTCTGTCAGCAAAAGTGTCTCCTTTTCCTACATTGTCCATCCCTTTCTGGTGTGCGGCGCACTTCATTATTGCTAGTTGTGTAGGAAGCACAAGTGCTGATAGCAGCCAGACTATCAGAGTGCCATGTTGAATTTTTGTTCCATGTGAGGTCAAGAATTCTCTCTCAGCCCATAGTCAGCCAAAATTATGAACCACCCCAAATGTATATTGGCTATCTGTATATCACAATCTCTGGTTAATGCAATAATCGCTGCAACTTAAGCCGAGTTATGCGGAATTTGTTTACTTTCCATAACAGTGCTTAATGTGGAGATTGCATAAGCAGCGGTAGATGTACCATCCGGTAGTTTAAAACAGGAGCCATTACAGAATAGCTCCCCTTGTGGATTCCTTAAAGGTGTATCAATGAATTAAATTCTGCCTTTTGTTTCTTGTTCTGTAATAAAGAGGCAATCATGTGACATTTCTTCACTGCAATTCTTCTCTTGTGGAGAAGGCAATAGTTCAGCCTGATTCAATGAACATCTCTTAATTTGAATATGCGAAGCAAATAGAATCAGCTCGTACCTTTTTAGTCAAGCTGATGTTAGATGGTGCGTCTGTGTTCTGTTTAATAGAACGTCTACGGAGTAGGGTACCATCACGGTCAAAGAGTGACCTAAAACCATACCCTCACTTTGTTTCACGGATGCAGCAGCAGCAGCTACAGCTCGCAAACATCTCGGCAAAGCGGATGCAACATGGTCTAAATTTGGAGGAAATATAGTGACACGGCCTATTCTTGCCCCCATGTTACTGTGTCAAAACAGCCAAAGCACATCCATCACGTTCAAGCACATACAAAACAAAGCCTTTTTCTTAATTTGGTGTACCCAAAACTGGTGCTGAACACAACGCAGCCTTAAGAAAATCAAAAGCATTCTGGAAAACCATGTTCCACAGTAAAGGCAAAGAAATGTCCTTCTTTGTCAGTACCAACATAGGTTTTATCAATAACAAAAAATTTGGATCCACTGTCTACAATATGAGGCCATGCCTATTAAAGCTCTGATCTCTTTCTGTGTATTTGGAACGGACATATCAGAGATTCTTTGTATCCATTTAGGTGTCAATCTTCTTCCCTCCTTCGACAGGAGATAGTCCAAATAGGCGACTTCCTGTCGACAATACTGAAACTTCTTCAATTGAGCCGTATGCCCATGTTCTGCTAAATGAATTAAAAGCAACCCGGTGCCCTCTTTACAGGCATCTTCAGAATCAGCAGCTAGAAGTAGATCATCAACATATTGCAACAACGTGCAAGTGGAAGGCAACTCGAGCATATCAAGCTGCTCTTTCAATGCTCGACTATAGAGGATTAGACTCTCGGTGTGCCCTTGCGTCACTCGAGTAAATGTGAACGAGCGTCCACCTAGGGTGAACGCAAACAAATATCTGCTATCAACATGCACAGGGATATTAAAGAAAGCAATCTTCAAATCCACGACACTAAAATGTGTAGCCGTGGCTGGAATCATAGTCAGAATTGTGGTGACATCCAGTACAATTGGAAACTGTGGAGAAACCACCTTATTAATTGCGCGCAAATCAATAATAAAACGAAAAGGAATCACATTGTCCCCATTTTACAGACTGGTAAAATCGTGCTATTGCACACGCTTCCCGCAATTTTTCAATTACAGCTCGGTGTACAAAATCAGAGATAATACTCTTCAAAGCCTGTTCACCTTCAACCAAAATCTCATATTGCGGAATACGTGGCAATTTAACACCTGGTTAAAACACAATTTTAACTGGCTCGATTTGTAAAATTCCAACATCATTATCATTAACTGCCCATAAACATGTCAGAACTTTATTCAATTCAGTTGGTAAAGACATAGACAAAAATTGTGGAAAGGAAGTTTGTTGGAGCGAAATCGTTAAGTACACTCCATCTGGAGAACAGTAAATCACAGCATTCAATTTCTTTAATAAATTGTATCACAACAAATTTTCCCCACAATTTGTCATCCATAGAAAGGGACAAGAATCAGTAAAAGGTCCCAGTGAAATTGGTACCGGCCGAGAGACCGGACTAACCACTGGCATACCAGAGAACCCTACAGAAATGTTGCTCTGCCCTGACAGTGGAATATCTGAAACCCGTGGATGATTAATAGAAAACTTCTGTGCTCCTGTATCTATCAAAAAGAGATGCTCCCTATTCCCCACCTTCATTTCAACATAGGGCCCTTTTGGATCGACGGGAATAGGTATGGGTTCCAGACCCTGCTTCTGGCTGTCCTAACGGAACAGTATATCGTCAAATACAAAATCTTCTGAAAAATAGACATTCAAAGGATTATCAAAAATATTCCCACTACTGACACTCTGTTGCGGATTATCTTGTGATGGTGTCTGTTGGTTCTGTACAAACTGACTTCTACCAGGACCCCATGTCCCAGGACGGACTCTGGATTGTCTACCCATAGCGCCATACATACTATTTGATCACTGCTGTAGGATTAGGCATTGTGCTCGCCAATGACCCTCCTGTCTACAATATGCACACTGGTTTATGCTAACGGGACTCAATTGTGTGCCACCTTGTGGTGTAAACTGTCCTTTGAACTGTGTATTCCCACCTCTGGCTCCTCTAGCTATTTTCTGCAATAGCACTCTAGTCTTCAGGTCTCCCTTTATCTTTTCCACCTTCTCCTTCTCTGTATTAACCCTATTTTCATAGTACTGTGCGATTTGGCTTGCCAAGCACTCTCAGAAGTCATGACCTGTGATTGGATTTCAGGCAACAATCCACGCAGAAACTTATCAACAAATAGCCTCTTTCCTGGTTCTGTACTCAAATCTTGACTACTAAAATCTGAAAATACTTGCTCAAATCTGTTAAAATACTCTGTCACACCCTCTGACTTCCCCTGCATGCAAACTGTAAGCTTATCCCATATAATTATTTTTCAGGAACCAGAGTTTTCAATTTAGTCACTATTCTATCTGGCAACATCAGTATCACCTGTGGCAGTTTCTCACCGGCATTCCTTTCCCCATCTTCTCGTACTAAGGCATCCCATTTATCACCCATCCCTGCCTGATCATCTACAGTTCTAATCTTCTTCCATAAATCAGCAGGGAGGATCACGGGAAACAACAAATCTATATCACCCAGCGTGAAAACTGACGAATGTAAGACAGATTCAATTTCTTTATAAAATCATGTTGGATACTTCCTAATATCTGGAATTGATTGCCTAATGGTATTCACTTCCTGTCTAGAAAACGGTACATGGATAAACTGTGAGATATAGTGTGCTTCAATAGTGGTGGCACGGGTTCCTGTTGCAGCATTAGCAGGAATCTGTACTTTCGGAACAAATGTCGGAGGAACCTCTCTCATCAGCAATTGTAGAGAAGGCAAATCTGAACGTCTATTAAGCAACAAGGCTAAATCAAGTGACAAAGAAGTCAATGCAGTATCGGGCGAAAATGCTCTTTTATAAATAACCATCAAATTTTCGGGATAACATACCTTTTTCTTCATAAATTCATCTTGTTTATACTCAACCATCACCTGTAACACTTTCCTTTGCATTGTCGGAGCATACTGACTAAACGTGTCATGCACTTCAATGGGAGAAATTGAAACATCCGAAATCCATCTGAGAGTATCTTGTGTGCAAATGCGCATTTCTTCACACATTGGTTTCAATGGAGAAAGAAATCGCTTCTGCACATATGAAGCCTGCCGTCCATTATCATCCATCGCATCTTTCTGTAACCAATCTAGCTCCCTTTAAAACTCAAATACCTTCTCTACATGCTCATATACTTTCGCTGCAGTGTCCCTTGAGCAGGCAAGGACACTCAAATCCCTCAACCCCTGTGGGACATTCATGTCCATCAAATCACTCCATATTTCAACTAAATACTTTCCCATCCGTTCTATCAAAATATTTTGTTCAGGAATACCCCTTGATCATAAATCGCAACTAAAACAGCTGATTCATCACCTTCTTCTATGTACTTTTTAGGCCATGTATAAAATTCTCTCTTTCTGTTTTTAGATACTGTGCCACAAGTCACGATTCTTGGATCAGCTCCCGCCCCTTCAACCACTACAGGTAGAACAGAACCACCTGGCAAAGAGGGTTCATACAATTCTTGTTCAATAGGTAGCGGAGGCAATACCGCGGCTGGTGCAGACGGAATTATGGGGACGACAACTGTTGGCATGGGTGGAGGTGCAGGAGGGGGAACAACGATGGGAGGAAGAGGAACAACAACGGGAAGAGGAGGAACAACAACAGGAGGAGGCATATAAGGAGGTGGTGCAGTTGAAACAGTCCTACGCTCATTCAATAATGTATTAATTAACTCATCTGATGTATGAAAATCTTGAGAGGGATATATCTTTTGCACATCTAGTTGGAAAGCCCTGTCCTTGCCTCTAATGGATTCTGACTGTTTCCGTTGATCATGCAACAATGCTTTCACACCATTCGTCATGTGTCTACGTGCATGCTTTTCTCTACTTTTTTGAGCTGCTACACAGCTTCCTTCCTCCAATCTCTAACTGTATCAAATGCTGCAGGACTAGCCTTTTTTCTCAACAATACATATTATAAATGCTCTAGGCGAGCATTTTCAAAACTACCATAAACTGGCCACTGAGGTTCGGAAACTTGTCTGGTCTGTCTGCACCAAATATCATTAAATATGATAGTTTCTAGGCCATACTTACAATACATTAAATAAACTGGCGACCCATCGGGTTGCGCCGGTTGGCCTTGTTTCAAAGATTGTCTCTCCCTGCTGAATAAAACCCAGCAAAAGGATGACAAATTCCCAGCAGAGTTAAATCGCGATCTTACCTGGCTACGTTTGTTTCTGCAGAGACAACACTTGCAACAAATATCAGGATCCTAAGAATCGGGGTACGACTCACCTGATTTCAAATCAAAGGGTCTGATCGGATATCAAATTGTCGTGGCTGATGTTTTCGCAAAACAGGCCTCGATACGGGGACCCTCATCATGATGTTCTTGAGTTTAAAGTCAGCTTAGTTTCAAGGAACGAAAACAAAGATTTCGGCATGAAGAGCATGTTCAACTATTCATCATTTTACTTTGCTGTTTGAACAGGGAAGGCACTATTGGAACAGATGGTATCTAAATTACTGATTAGTATGGCTTTTGTTTGACTCCAGGGTTTCTCAGTGTAGGATAAACAATCAACTTTAGCAGCTTCAACATTCTTATCTATGTTGACATCATGGAAACAGTGCAAAGTTAATTTTGCTCTGCTGGAGCCAAAAACACAATTCTAAACATGGGACTGAAAGCAAGAGGCGATCAAAATGGTGGATAACTCAAAATGGTGGCGTAATCAGCCTGTTTCAGGTTAATTTAATGTAATTTATAGTGTCATGCGAATGTGCTTAGGCCAATCGTTTACTATCAGGCAGTATTCATGCAAAATATACTTTTACACTTGCAGCTTACACAGCGAATACATCCAAACTAATCTCCTTGAGTAGACAATTAATTCCACCAAGTAACTGCCTCACGCTCGCAAGAGCTATAATACTCAGCAGGTTGGGCTACTGCAGTGTCCTACTTAAGGGCACCTCAGCTACCAACCTGGCAAAACTCCAGCTGCTCCAAAAGTAAGCCTTGCTCGCAGCTGTGGGACTTTGACGATCTGACCAAATCACTGAAACGCATGGTGATACCCACTAACTGCCTATCAAAGCCTGTATTGACTTTAAAACATTGACTATTGCTCACCGCTGCATTTACAATGACACTCCTCTCTACCTCAACAACAGTGTTTCCAGGAAATAGCAGGAGTGGGTACCGCAATCATCTAACAACATCTTGTTGGTTACCCCTCGATTCAAACATGCAAGAGCAGGTGGTGTTAGCTTCTGTGTCACAGCCCCCACCCTCTGGAATTCCTTACCCCCTCATATCAGAAACAAATCCCCCTACTTGGCCTTCAAAAAACTTGTGGAAACCTGGTTGTTTAATAAATATGATTAACCTTCCATGTCTTTACTTACCTAGCACCTGATGTTTGTTACCAAGGATCTGGGGGTTACAAAAATGCTATGAATAAAGTGCTACAGAATAAACACATTGTCCAGTAAATCAAGTTGTTTTCCTAAGGCTATCTAGGGTTATCCCAACGGTCACCTGTTAACCTAACTAGGCCATGGCAGCTCAGGTAAAGAGCTAGAAATTGGTATTTTATATGCAGAGTATTCCCAGCCTAAGAGGAATCCACTCTCAACAACAACTCAGTAATCCTCAATGGTTTACTTCCATGACACCTATTCAGTGTTTAGCTTGAGTCATTGACCCATAATGTATCAGTTCTATCGCCTAATATGGACATCCTTCAGAAGAAATACGTCATTGATACAGGGGTGGAAATCTGAATGGGTAAAAGGAACAAAAGCTAGTATGTTATATTTCTAAGGGTTTGCTATTCAGAACCTCTACTAAATTGCTAAGCATGGGATTGCTTTACTGTTTGGTTGGTACAGAAATAATTCCATATATTTCCTATTCATATTCCTATTTTATTGCGGTTAGATCTGTGAAAGAGTCAAGACAGAGTCCAAGAAATCAGTGACGAGAGAAACATTAACTGTGTGCATTAATATTCACATCACATGTTTACATAATTCAATCCATAATGAATACTTTTGTAAAGGTTTACAGAATACTGCAGACTAATTACATTTACATTAATTCAACGATGCATACTATTTGCTTACATTTGAATTGAAGATTTACATTATTATGTCTTATCCTGTGGAGAAGCACCTGTGTACTCTGAAGTGCAAACATATACAAGTGTTTTTTATCATTTGCTGTATGAGTTAATTAAGGTAGGATAAAGTGATCTTATATAACGTCCTTCTGACATATGTATTAGCCCTCTGCATGTGGTCATGTGAGAAGAGAGAGCGGAAGGTTGTATATAGGACAGCAGGCGACAGATGTGAAACCTAGAGTGCAGGTAGGAGGAACCTGAAACCTGAGTGCTGCTCTGTTTCTATTGGGTTGGGGGTGGAACTTGAGAGTGTGTTATTTGAATGGAAGAGCTCAAGATCATAGAGACTACAGCACTTTAACTCTGGTTAGCTGCTCAAGTGAAGATTCTAATAGGTCTAAAGAAGACAGCTTAGTCATAGCTCGTATAATGCTCATCTAGTAATCAGTAGCCCTGTGGTAGCCATTTTTGGGGGATTTGTGTGTGTAGTGTAAAATGGCAGGAGATTTTAGTGAAGAGTCAGATTTTCAGGAGAAGATGGGAGTAGGCAAATAAGATGTACAGGTAGTAGAATAAAAAGAAGATGTTGGTCACAATGCTAGTTGGTTGAGGTTTTGATGATGGGCTCCTTCTAGATGTACTTCAGTAGAAAGGTTTTTAGCTGTTTCCTGAAGATTAGTCAGACTTCTATTGTCTGGAGGTCTATGGCCAGAGAGTTTCATATTTTTGTCTCTATGAGCGAGAAGGAAGATCCGCCAGCCCATTTCTGGGGGAATATTGCCATTGTTCCTAGTGCATTGTTGGCGGATCAAAGTATTCTTGATGGTGCACAGTGTGACAATTTCTGTGTGATGGATTCAGGGCCCCTGCCATGATAGGTACAGTGAGGGATGGACAGAATTTTGATGTAGATCCTCATTTTGATTAGGAATCAGTGGAGGGTGTGGAGTGTTGGGCTAATGTGTTTGCATCTTTTCCACCTTAGGAGTAGTCTGTATGCCAGACTTTGGACACTTTATAGCCTGTCGAGCAGATATTTTCTGCGAGTTATGGGTAAATGCTTTTGGTGTATCCATATCTTGCAATTACTGTCAGAGCACGAGGCGAATGTTGTGAATGTTGATCCTAGCCAGCAGTGTTCTAGAAATCAGCAAACATAAAATACAGGATTTTTTGTTCGGCCAAATTGATATGTGGATTATAATTTAGGCTGAATCTACAATGTGGTTGAACCCAGCAAGCTGCTGTAATAGCTAATACAAACTATTAGAGGTGACAGGTATAGTGTACTGATTGTTGAAATATAGTGCTAACCTTGAAGGGCCATCTGCTCTTCCAGTACACTCTGTGAGATGTGTCAGAATAAGCTATTCTTGTGTAGCTGTTGCACCAATACAAGCCGAATGTTGCACCAAAATCTGTCACACATGTGAAATGCACTTATAGCAGGGACGGTAATGAGCTACTTGGTCCTCAAGCCGGAATGCTGCTGTTTCATAGGCAGCGCTGATCACGCTGTAATGTTTACAAATTGTAATCCAGAAAGAGAGTCTTTCCAACGCTGTTATCGTCTTGACCACGTTTGAATTCGCCCAGGTTCTGGAAATGACGCAGACCACATTGCTGTTGCAAAACGAGTAGAACTCATTACGACCACGCTTCAGTCCTAGGTCTCAAAGCAAAGCACAGTTCTACGCTCCATGAGGCTCCTTAAGCATCTGGGGCTCCACCACGAGAGCGGGACCGGCAGCCTCACGTGAGCTTGTTTGCTCACGGGTCCGGCCCCAGCGCCCCATGAACCCAGACGTTAGTAACTCCATATGCACATCGCACTTAATGAAAACGTGTTACAAATGCCATGAAGGTGGTGACAAGGGCGGCGCAAATGTTGCTGTTTGTGCTGTTTGGTGCTGGAGGTGCTGCATATTGAAGGTTTGATACGCAGCTTTACAACAAATCAGGAGATAGAGCACTAACTGGAAAAGATCTGCTGAAGTGGTTGAAGTGTTTGGTAAATACTGGGGACTGCCCTTCACAGTTTTCCCTGCCTCAGCCTCCGCTGTTGTGCTCGATCCCCTATGCTTTTTTTCTCTTCTTGGGCCTTTGTTAACAACTATCGACCACAGCTTTGGCTGCCAGTTGGAGTGTCAGCGTAGTGGTAGTTCCTGGGGACTGTGGGGGTTGCTGTGTGGCTTTCCTCTTTGGTTCAGGTCCTGCCCTATTAGCGAACTTTGTTCTTTTTTTCTTCTTTCTTTTTTTTAATACAGTATTACAACCTGGACAATCAGATCTACCCATACGAGTGTGTGCCGTCCTTCAATCTGTTCTCGCATAGCACACCTGCAAGCAATTTCGGATATCTGCATCGTTGTGTTTACTTGATTTTCCCCTTTGGAGGGGCTCTCCCGGAGCGGCGCAGTGACTGCTGGCTTCGGCCTTTGAGCCATGCGCTATGTATTGCATTTGGATTCATCCATCTACCTATTTTTCTTTTTTCTTGGGGTGTATCGCAGTGACTGTTGGCCTCTGCCCGTTGAACTGCTTTCCCACCTTTCTTATTTTTTCTTCCTTTTTTTTCTTTTGTTTAAGACTCGTTTTTGTGCACTATGGTTGCCCTGAGGAGCAGCTTCGGGCCAGTTATTGTGAGCTGGATCCTGAACAACTTCTAAATCTGGGGGTTATGCCAGTCTCCAATGAGTAATTAACACAGGGCCCGCCTCTTATCCCCGCATCTGAGGCAAGTAACAGCTCACTGTGCAGGGATGCTGTAATGAAGGGGACAGATGGCAAGTCCTTAAACCTAACAACTGCCTTAATTAACCCGATGCCGCCTGGTCTGGCCTCAGGTATCCCTCCCTTGAATCTTTCACCTTCACATAGAGGGACTATGGATACTTTGGTAAGTGCGCCATCGGGGGAAGGGCTATTGGTACAAACTGATGCAGAATGTCTCCAAGAAGCAGAAGTGCTGTCAGTTCCTCCGCCTATGAGGAAAATAGTAAGGTTTCATGCCTCTACCCCGCAGCCCAACGTGAACCTTAGAAAATTTGGCAAAGCAGGCAGTTTTTCAAGCTGCAAAAAAATGCCTGAGGCTATCGGGTTGGGGGGTTCCTTTGCGGATTGGGGTGCTTCTAAAGCGACCTCTACATCGGATATTTCTAATGTCTTTATCTTTGGAAAATCTAATGAGCGAGGGTCATCTAATAAGGTGCATTGATGCCTGCAAAGTACCAGTGGTCATTTGAACCAACAGGGTCCTCGTCGAGGGAGCAATTCTACTGTTGCTCTAGAGACTACTCATCAAGAACGGACTCAGGAAAGCTGTCTGGAGGACTTATTCCACAAGGTTGCTAATGCCACTAGGCATTTGTTAATGGAAACTATAGATCTGGACTTATCCCCTGCTTTGGCATCACCTAATCATGGGAATGGTTTGCCAAAAATGTAGACAGCAATCAATCCTCCTACTGCTCCCAGTACTTTAAATCTGGGGGTGGGTTCTGAAATTCAGTCGTGTTTCGGGTAATCCTAAGGGCACGTCTGAGATGGGGATTTGTGAGCTAATTTCCCCCCTTTTGTCCAACCTACACATTAGATTAAATTTGGCGCTAAAAACCTTATGTGATACACAAGATAATTTGGGGGGATTCTGGCTGGTCAGCAAAGGGATTTCAAGGATCTCTTTGTACGTATTTCGGGTTTTGAGAATCTACTTGGTAATGCGAATTTTGTTAGCAGAAATTTACCTATGGGAATGTGTACCCAAGATGATTACAATTGTAGACTGACAATATTGGATGAGAAAGTGTCTGCTATGTTGGAGGCTATAGAACAGAAAAAAGTGTCTAAATATAAAGACACTCCCGTCCCCTGCACACCATTAAAGCTGATACACAATCAGTCAATAGTAGTCAAAAGTTTTTTAATAATATAAGGCCATTTATAGAACGAGAAAAGTATAAAAAAGACAAATGAAACAATGATGTGTAATATAAATTACAATGGGCAAAGCCAAGTAATATTCTTGTAATAAACTCAGGTGCTCAGGTGCTCTACGCGTTTCGGGGAACACCCCCTTCTTCAGGAGCCAAGTGATCTGAAATTATATACATTGAAAACAGACATCAGTATCATATATACAACATAATATTGTTAGTGTACACAAAACTTGAGAGGCTTTGTCAGCTAGACCCAAGGTGGACCTGGAAGACAGTGGGTCCCATTGTAGGGTCCTCGGTCATCCCGAGAAGACTGTTCGGGAAACGCCACTGGCAAATCAGGTGGAAAGTGCCCCGGACAGTCCCTCGGCATGGGTAGAGGGTATGGGCCTCTTGTATGACAAAGCTGTTGAACAGGAAGTAATAGTAGTTGCTGACTCAAATCCCTCTTCTAATGAAAATGAATTTTATGCAGAGTCAGCAACGAACAATCCAACAAGGTGAAAAAAGCATAGGAAGAAGGCTAAACGCATTAAAAAAACAAAAAACATGCCCCTTTTGAAAATCAGGGGGAAAACCTCTAATCTCAAAGCCATACGCCACTTATATCAACATGATATGCGTAGGCACAACAACAGTGGTTGTGATGAGCCGGCTAATGGGGATCCAGAGGAAGGGTGTACGACTCCTCATTCAGGCTTGGTCAGAGTTACAGATGCACGTGGTGAGATGAACATAGAGAGTCTTGGTATCTCAATGGGAGTGAATAGGGGGGCGGAAGGTGAGAGCTTGCTGGAGCATCCTCCCATGCCTGCACCTACTCTGGTCCACTGCAGCTCAGTGCTGCTCTCATCGCTTCCGTGACTAGTTTGCCTGTTGTGACTAGTTTTCCTGTGGTGATTCCAGAGAACAGACCGGAGAATCTATCTAGGAGCTGTAAGTCTGCTCCCAATGCAGCTTTGGTGCAGATTAGCTCTCTGATAGTTGGGGTTGGCGGGTCTGCTCAGATAAAACAGGTTGGCAGTCTGGGTATTTGTGAAGTCTTGAGAGGGGCTACACTCCAGAGCTCTGGGGTCAGTTTGAGTCAACAGATAAACACGGGGCAAACGTGCCGTTGGTAGCCGAAGTTGCACGTCCCAGCAGTACAATCATAGGCTGGGTACATAATGTGAAGTTTGTGAAAGGGACGAAACTTAATAGGGCAGGGTTACTGGCCATCTTTAGGTCAGTTCCACTTCTTAGAACACTAACTACTGATGATATAGATGCTGTATCCCTTCCTAGAATTGATGATGGTAGAATGGTCAGCAATTTTCAATCAGGCATGGCTGCAACCATGGTATGGGACCAACAGTTTAATATCCAGTCCATGGGATTTGATCTTGTGGAATTACAAAACACTGCTGAAGCCAATACATTTCTTTCTTTTAAGGAACTTGTACCATTTAGCTCAGCTGCAGTGGTTAGGTCGCCTCCTGTACCACCGGGTGACTCTGGCACTGTGCTGTCTCTTATTTCTAACCTCCTGGACAATGGCCAGGACTGGTCTTGGATTCAGCCGGCTCTTAAATCCTTAGAGAGCTTGAGGCAAGGTCTGGGACATGCATGACCAAATTGATATTGAAGTCATATCGTGGAATGCCTGCGGTAGATCTAATTTGTATACATTTATGCTTAATCCCACTGGTATCAAAGTTCCAAGAATCTATTTGTTTCAAGAGTCCATGCTCATGGCCAACCCTCTGCTAGATGGTTACCACACTATTTCCTGTCCTGCTATTAGGGGCGAGGAGGGGCGCCCGAGAGGAGGCCTTACTATCACTATAGACTGTAATTTGGGTTTTTCGTGGGAAGTCATATGTAGTACTGAATGGCTTCAGGCAATTGGATTAAAGTTGGGGCTTGGCTTCACACCTATATTGATACTCAATCTCTATTGGAATCCCATGTTACTCACCACTCCGAAATAGGCCGGAGATGCAGAGAAGTGACCTTGGAGATGATGGTGGTACAAGAATCGATATTCAGCCTTCCATCCCAGCTCCCCTGAGTACAAGACTCAGGCTTCCTCAAAGAGGGGCTCTTTTCCACAATGTACCTCTCTGCTGTTTCAGTTGGGACAGACAGAGGTGTCAATTGAATAAAAGAGCGGGGAGAACACACACCGCCAATACCAATGCTGCAAAGGAATACAAAGATATTAGACAGTGTTGAGGTTAATGCAAGTGATTAGAACAGTTGAATTAATTGGGCAACTACCTAGATAGATATTGGAGTGGAGCTTCCCCAGGGTGGATCTACAAGGAATAACACATAATGAGTGGAAATGGTCTAATTCAATATCGGTCCCAACTATATATATAGAATCGATAACAACTAACCTGAATAAGGATATATTGGAAAGGAATCCAGGAAGCAGAAGACAACGACAGGAGAAAATAACAAACAGGGATGTTAGTACAGGGAAGTAGCCCCGGACGGCACGAGGGTCGCAGTAGTGCCGGGTTGGTGCAGTTTCAGGAGAGCGTTTATATGCACTTAAGGACAATCTCACATGAAAGTCACTCAATATCCCAGAATCCAACAGAAGACAAATGTCCAGACAAGTAGTGGAGATAAACAGTTGCAGAGATGGGGATAGCCAATTAAGTTTGTACCTGAGCACACATGTATCCCGAGTAGCTGTAGATAAGATCCAGATAGTAAACAGCAATTTGGTTCCGAGTGCAGGGGCGGCAACCAGGAATGAAGTACTGCAGAAAGGAGCCGGATCCAGTAACGTTCCGAGTCAAACAACCAGACGAGCACGACAGGAATAAAGGAGGAGACGAGGCAATCCAGTAGTCAGGCAAAGGTCAAAACCAGGAGTTCAGATGAGAAATCATGTAAGAAGACACGAACAGGAAATGGACGAAACCGCGTGTAGCTTGTAACGCTAATTAGCAGCAACGAGCCCCTTGGAAGACGGTGGTTTTATAGTCGTAAGAGGGGCGTGTCTTGCCGTACGTCTTCCACGTACAAGAGTCAGCTGACCCAGAGTCCGTCGAAGTTTGTACAGACACCATGGTAGCCTGTATCTGGTCCATAGAGGAGCCTGCAAAGAAGTCGCACCCTGCAAGGAGGCCCGCGAGGAAGCCTGAAGTGTAACATCCCATCAGAGTTGCTTTTGAAACAATTGAGGGTCGTTTGGGAGAAATTATGTATGAGTGGATTCAGAGGGATGTGGCTATCAGGTGATTCTGAGAGGTGATTTGAATTCCTTCTGTGCAGATGGCGCACGGTGGAAATCTAAGGGGGCTCTACTCTCCTTAAAGCATGCTAATATTAGATAAGGTATTTGGTGGGATCTTTTTCTGTGGGATTGTGACATGTCATTGTTGGATCACCTGCCCTGTTCACTTGCCTCTAAACATACTTGGCATAGAGGGGAGCTTACCTCCCGAATTGATTTCTTCTACGTCCCTAATGGTATTAGAAACAACTGTAGTCATCTGAGCCACCTTCAGTCTCACTTGGGGGATAATCTGCCCCTATCTTTTTTCTTGTCCATCTCTATGCCTATCCCTTGTATCAGACCTGACTTGGCGGCTCTGGTGTCTAACAACAGGGGAACTAAAGTGTTGTGGAACAGGAAAACTGTCTATAAATTTAATCAGCTATTTCTTGTGTCTGAGAAGGAATCTGTTATTGCTTCCCATGGTTGTGAGCTTGGGGTAGGTTGTGGGACTTCCTAATATAATATCATTCTTGCTTGTACCTGACAAATTAGAGATCAACACAGCTCGGTGAGCTTTAGCAAGAGAGTTTATGTGAGGGATGATAGAATCCTATAAGTTTTGCAAAATAAAGGAACTTGCCGAGCTGAGAAGATAGGGGTTGCTGGCCCCCGAGTATGTGACGTGCAATCGTAAACTCCTCCTGAGGCATAAGAACTATGTCAAATCTCTCAGGTTGGATTCCTATCTTCTGTGGCATCAACACATGTTGGGTAATTTGTGTAAGGGTAAAGATGGCCAATTTGGTCCTCTGTTAACAGGTTACTGGGGAATGCTAAAGGGAGTATGGACTACCCTATACATTCTGCCATTTGTGTGTCTTTCTAGCAAATATGCCTTGCCTGAGGACTTTAGGGGTTCTGATGGTTTGGACCCGGGCTCTCCTGTGAAGGGCTTATGTAACTGTAACAGTGAAGATATAGGCCCTCATTACGACCCAGGCGGTAAGTTACCGCCTGGGCCGTGACTTTACCACCATGGCGTAAACTACGTTTACGCCATGGTGGTTGGCGGACTTACCGCCCCATTCCGTCCTTGGCGGGGCGGTAAGTCCCCAATCCCCATTTACCCTTCCCCATTCCCATTTTTGCCCCATAGGGCATAATGGGAGTGGGGAAGGCGTTAATTACGCCACCGTAAATTACGGTGGCGTAATTAACTCCATGGTCCCTTAGCGCCATGGATTTTAACACCTGCCAAAAGCAGGTGTTAAGTCCGCCATGGCGCTAAGGGACCTCGTACTCAGGCGGTAAGGGTCGGCGCTGTTTACGGCGCCGTAAACCCCTTACCGCCTGAGTTGTAATGAGGGCCATAGTGTGGGCTATTGGTCGGTTTAAGCCAGCCAGGGCCCTGAGTCCGGACGGTATACCCCCGTTTGTTCTTAAAGAGGACCCGGGTACATGGGCTGAGCTTTTAAAACCTATGTTCGACCATATTTTTCTGTCACATACTGTGCCTGCTTCCTGGGTCAAGTCTATCATTGTACCAATTCATAAAATGGGGGATAAACTAGACTTGTCTAATTATCGACCTATAGCACTGATTGATATGACTAGTAGAGTCCTTTCAATGCTCCTTCTAAGGGATCTCAATAGTGCTATTAGGAATCTTAACCTTCTGAGTCAGTTTCAGGTGGGGTTTCGCAAAGAGCTGGGTACTTAAGGGCCCCTGTTGGCACCCCAGCATCCATTGCAGCTGGGCTCCCAGTCTTCAGCGCACACCATCTGAGCTGCAGGAGCAGCTGGTCTCACCTGAGCACACGACGGTGCATCATCCCCCATCGAGGTGAGACCACACTTTCTAATTTGGCCACCCATTTTATAGTCACTTGGCCCATATATACTCACAATGATCTGCTGAAATGGATCACTTGCAGCGCTCAGTGCCTTGGACACGGCCAGCTGACTGCCCCTAAAATGGCCTCCCGACCTAATGGAGAGGCGAGCATCGCGTTGCTAAGCAATGTTGTGTGCATTTGAATAACCCACTTCACTTCCGCTGGCAGGCGGACTCCGGCCCGCCTCTGCAAATGCCCAGCAAGATGAGGTCCCTGTTGGCACCCCTGTTAGCGTACCGGAGCGCGAGGAGTCTAACCCTCCCACTAACTTCATCTGGTAAGCACACCCCAAGCTAAGGACTTCATCTTCCACCAGTATTCAGCAAACCGCTCATGACCTGCCCGGCGCTGCTTACTCATTAACACTGCTCCAAAGCTAACTGTCCTTTATACTGTACCCGTTCACTATATTGCACTCGGTATTGCATGCAAATGACCTACTAAATCTAGTGGTCCCTGTCCACCTATCATATACTACTTTCCCCGATTCCTTATTGCTTACCGATGGATCTTTCCTTGCCTGCCTTACTGTTTGACTCTCGCACCCTGCATGGCCTAGCGGCCATTTTCTCACCTATTGTATCTCGCCTGGTCAAGAGACTTATTGCGCACCTTTCTGCATATTGTCTGTTCCAGACCTATCTGACTGTCGTATCTAATGACCTACTGTTTGCCGGCCATTGCTTTTTGACTTGTCTTGAGACCTATTGTCTGCTTACGGTATCCTGCCTGTTCCAGTGACCTATCTGACTATCGTATCTAATGACCTACTGTTTGCCCATTGCATTCTGCCTGGTCTAAAGACCTATTGTCTGCCCCTGCATTGTTGCCTGCTCCAGTCACCTATTTGACTGTCTATCTACCTCTCTTAGTGACCTATTACTTGCCTATTGCTTTTTTCCTGGTCTAGTAACCTACGTGATTGTTGCATCCTTCCTGGTTTGCCTGTTCTAGTAACATATCGCCTGACCTTTGCATTTGTCTAGTCTAACGACTCTTAGCTTGCCCATTGGAATTTGTATGGTCTAGCAGCATACTGTTTGCCTACCGCATCCTGCCTGGTTTAGCAACTTATTGCCTACTTACCATAATATAACAGCTTACCATGTGCATATCACAGTCCACCTAAACAATTGGCCACATACTGACCTACTGTATCCGGCCAGCCTGCTAACCTTCTGTTCTGATTATCTACCCCATACCAAACATCCTAGTTCAGCGTAACTAGCCACCAACCATGGCCACACAACATATCACCCTCTAACCTCCCATCCGCCACATGGCACAAAACATCACTGAATACACTAACCTTAGCCTCCCCCCTCCTAGAACCGCCCCTGTCACCGGCTGAATGGATCACCAGATTCGCCACCCCCCCACACCTCTTATCCCATGTCCCATGCACTTCAGAAATGTAAGACTAGGTTCTCGCTCCAGCACACTTAATGACTTCAGTCCTTGTGTGCCATGTCCTACACACTTGATTAACGTAAGACTAGGTTCTCGTTCCAGTCTCAAGCCCAAGTCTCCTAGGACTTCCACCTTACACACTAGGGACAACATCTTGCTGCCCCCCACGTGCCTACCGACACACACTGACACTCCTAATGACCTCAGCCTCTCCACGTCACCTGATCTCCCACTAGGAGACCCAGTGACCACAGCCATCACGTCAATCAAGGGTGCTCTCATCAACGCTCGTTCCCTAGCGGCTCATGCCCCTGACATTGCTGACCTGATTACGGCCAATCACCTGGACTTCCTAGCAGTTATAGAAACATGGCTAGATCCCGCTGGTGGTCCTGCAATCTCAATTGCTTTCCCAAAGAAATACATCATCATCCGGCAGATAGAAAATCTGGGATTTGGGGTAGTGTGGCCTCATTGCAAAAGCCAATCTGAACATCAGAGAAGTCTCTAATCCAGGTCTACCTTCCGCTGAACTTCTAGCTATTAAACTCCCACTATCTAACACCCGGACTATATTACTTCACCTTATCTACAGACCCCCAGGTGCCATTACCTCCTTTGAGGAGGACATCTCCCATCTACTGACATCCAACACAAAACCAAGCTCTCAAATTATCCTAATGGGTGACCTCAACCTTGGCCTTCACCACCCTAACGATGTGAACACCTCAGTCATTCATGATACCATCACTCAACTAGGTCTCACACAACGCATTAATAAGCCTACACACTCCAAAGGTAGAACTTTCGACTGGCTGTCAGACGTCAACTGTGACATCTCCTTGATTGACATCATACCATGTGCCTGGACAGACCACCATTTTATCACCTTCACCATATCCAAAGACACTATCAAAAGCGCACTCACAACCACTGTACCACAAACTATGGTTAGGAACAACCGTAATATTACATGGAGAATCTAAGACCCTTATTACAACCGATCACCGACACCAACCATTTTATCACTAACTCAAACCCTACGTCCTCAGTTGAACTTTATAATGACACTTTGGAACTAGCCCTAAACCAAATAGCACCACTTAAATTAAGAAAAGGCTAAACCAACTGCCCACTTGAACAAATGGTTCTCAGCAGAATTAAAAGCACTTTGTGATATCAAGAGAACATCAGAAGCTAGCTGGAGAAAAAGCCTCCTCTCTCTCCACTAAAGAAAGGTTCTCCACTGCAGCAGCCACCTACAAAGCTGCCATTACGAACGCCAAAAAAGAGATTTTCAACACAAGAATCTGCAATGCCAAATCTGGTACTAAAGAGCTCTTCTCTAACCTAAGAGAATTGGAATCACCTGTGCCCCATACTGATGACTGCATCAAGGACAAAACCTGGTGTAATAACATTCAATAAGCTCTATCAAACAAAATAGCTCTCTTGCAAGCCAAGATAGAATCCAAAATAGGTAGCCTGGCCCCTAGAGACCACTCCCGCAATGTACATAGCTCTCCCTAACCTAACTGCCCCCCTTCCACTTCTCCTCAGTCACAGAGGACGAAGTAGTTAACATAATTGCTAGCTTAAAACCTTTGAATTGTCAAGGTGATCTATGCCCTGCCCCAGTTATCGAGGATGGGGCCAAAGATCTAGCTCTTTTCATCACAACCCTGATCAATTCATCATTTAAGAACTCATCTGTTCCTAACAACCTAAAAGAGTTGTGGGTCCTACCACTACTCAAAAACCCAACCTAGTCTCCAATATACCGACTAACTAAAGACCCATCATGACTGTCCCTTTTCTCCTGAAAATACTAGACAGAGTGGCATGCCTTCAAATACAACGACATTTGGAAGACAACAACCTCCTAGGCGTGCGACAATCTGGCTTTAGACCCAGGCACGGGACTGAAACAGCCCTCCTGGATCTAAAAATCCAAATGGATGAAGCTAAAGACAAGGGCGAATTGGCCATCCCGCTCTTGGTGGATCTGTCTGCAGCCTTTGACTTGGTCGACCATAAAATACTGACCAAACACCTCTCTTCGGCTGCTGCATTCTCCTTGAATGCCACCAATTGGATTTGGTCCTTCCTGTCCAACAGAACGACCAGGGTCTTCGCCCCCTTCAGCCGCGTCTGACCCCGTTCCAATCCAATGTGGAGTTCCCCAAGGATCTTGTATTTCCCCTACTCTTTACAACATCTTTACGAAGCTCCTCTTTGACCACCTTGACAACTTGGGTGTCACATATACAAACTATGCTGACGATACCCAGGTCTTCATTACACTCACTGGGTGCTATGAGAAAGATGTTGCAAAACTAAATGAAATCTACCTTGAAATCCAAGCATGGATGACTACCCACAGGCTTTGCTTAAATGATGATAAGACAGAACTGTTTATTGTGGGTACCCAGGCCTGTCTTAAGAAACTCGACCCCAGGTACCAGTGATGGCAACATTATAAAAGTCTCAAAAGATGTGAAAATGCTAGGTGTGTATCTGGACTCCACACCATTTTTATCCCCCAACAGCTGCCTCACACTGGCTAGGGCCTTGATTCTGGCAAGATTGGATTATTGAAATACACTCTTCCTTGGCTCTACTAATCACAAATTGAACAGATTACAGGTCCTTCCGAATAACGCCCTCAGATGTGTCCTTAATCTTCCCTGCAAGGCCGACATCTCCACCTTCAGAAAGGAAGCTTGCTGGCTCCCTATTCATGACAGAATCAAACTACGTTCTCTCGTCATTACACATAAATGCCTATCCATGACAGCCCCACGTTACTTATCAGATAAATTCACCAGACAAAGCACATCCAGACCGACCAGATCCCCTTATCTGCATCTAAGCTAAACATTCCGAAGTTTAACCTGAAAACAGCAGGGGGAGCAAGCTTCCTTGTGCTAGCAGCGAAATGTTGGAATGCACTTCCCATGGAAATTAGAGCTGACTCCTCGTTTTGGTTGTTCAGAGCCTAGGTGAAGGCTCTACTCACAACTCAGCATTAGCTTGTTATCAGCAAATTCTTTCAGCTTGTAACCCTGTCTTATCCATAGATCCGGACCACTCTATAACCTGGTCCTTTTTGTAACAATTGATGCTATTCACTGACACGGACATCCTGCAACCTGGTCCTCAGACTATTTATTGTATTTAAGGTCTTCTCCTGCCTGTCATATGTGCAACCTCTGTAACCTTGTTGCTTCATAAGGATAATGCGCCCAGTTACCCCATGGTTTGGCTGCGCTATACAAATAAACAAACTAAACTAAACTAAACTTCACTCAACGCGTCCATTCTGTCCCATCTGAGACATTATGTCCACCACACTCAGGTGGGTGAAGTCTATCTAGCTTCACTAGATATGACTAGCGCCTTTGATGGTGTGGTAAGATCCAGGCTTTGGCATAAAATGCTTTCTCTGAACATCCCTCGTATATTGGTCCAGTTGATTGCCCTATTACATTGTAACACCTCCATTTGTGTTCGCTTGTCTGAGGATGGTGTCCTCTCCCCAGAGATATTCACCTTTACGTGGGTAAAACAGGGGTGCACCCTGGCACCTATGCTCTTCAACCTTTACGTGTGCGATGTTGAGGGATTGTGGCAGAGTCCCTCCATCGCACCAGCAAGGTTGGGGAGTGTCAGGCTGGAGTAGATGGACTTCACAGATGATTTCATACTGTTGGACAGATCCCCGTGAGGTCTTAGAGCAAAGATGCAGCATTTTTTAAAATATGCTCAGGACAATAATCTTTTGCCCAATGTATCTAAGTCTAAGTTCTTGTTTTTTTCTCGTAGAATTAAGGCCATGCATATGTCTGGACTAGGGATGTAACGGTATAACGGTATATCATTAAAGATACCGTGAACCACTCAATTGAACAATAATAACTGTCACATTGTTTATACCGGTATACCGTTCATACCGTTAAATGTCCTTCTCAATCTGATTTGGAAAGGCTGCAGTAAGCAAGTGCTGCGCAATCTTGTTCTTGCACTGTTGGATGTGCCATCTGCCAAGTAGTTTCAGTTGGAGCAGTTTTTAATGCCATTCCATAAACCACATGTGCCTGACACAAAATCAATATGTTAGCAAAAGGAAGAATAAATACAGTGCCAAGAAGGAAAAGGGCTTACTTTGGGTTGGCGGCTTTGGGGTCTATATATTTATAATGGATAATGTTTCCTAAACATATGACAATGGGGGATTTCCCTGGTTCTATCATTGAATTTACATTTAATAAATCACACTGCGAAATTCACTCATCTCTGTGGGTATTCCCTGCTGCCATACCAAAGGGTAAAATGTCAGTGTTTACTGAACACCTTTTGGCCCACAAGTAAACTCAAGGCTGTAACATAAAGAGAGCGTGCGTGTGTGTATGCGCACAAGCGTATACTACCATCAGCCTTCACTGATCTGTGGCATGTAGGTTATAAAGATGGCAAAATGTTCATCTTCACCAGTAGCCAGTTAGGGAGCTAAACGCCTAAATGACCACTTAAGAAAAGCTATTCAGTTTGCTTTGCCATTCGCAGCAGGGCTCCCCCCCCCTCCTCCTCTCCACACGTGTGTTTGTGTTTGGTGGAAGCAAGGGGTGGCATTTCAGTGGAAAGTATGTTGAAAGGCCCAATTCTGGCCCTATGTGCCTGGTTTTGTTTGTGATGATAACTCTGACAATTTATGACCTTTTAGAAAATATTTGTTAAGATTGGTTAACTCCACCTGCTATACCGCGATAACCATGATATATCGTCATTTGGCAAGAAGGTTATCGTACCGTCATAAAACTAATACCGTGACATCCCTAGTCTGGACCATGGGACCCGATAGTGTGGAGCAGGTCAAGACGGTCGTCCATTTGGGATATCATTTGGCAAACAGGGTCAGTATTGAATACTGGAAAACAATCTTGAATGATAAAGCCAAAACACATACTGCTCAAATGAAGTTTTTAAAGCAGAAAGTTGGTAAATTCTCCTTGTTGCTTTTGAGGTGCTTTTAGCTAGCCAAATTCGAAGCTATTATCCTGTACGGTCTTGACCTATGCTCCCACAATATGAGTAATATTCTGAACATTCTTCAGGGAAGGCTCTAGAAGGACGTTCTCGGCCTTTCCATGGCTATTCCTAATGCGATCATCAGACACGAGCTGTGTCTTGTGTCGTTGAGAGCCAGGTATGTCTGGAGACAGCTCTCCTTCTTTAGAAGAATGATTGATCCTCCCAAGAATTCCCTTTACGAGAATTTAAAGGCAGCCATGCTCGCCGGCACTGTTCCGTCCAAAAGAGAGTTAGTTTAGAGATTGGATAAGTTCCATGCTGGCTTGCATTAATGTTTCCCAAGACGATCTGGTTCTGAGACCGGGGCACATCAAAAAGATTGTGTTTCGGTCAGACTGGGCTGATACAGTGGATTGTATTTCCTCTTGTGCCAGCTTTGAGGAATATTCACTGTTCATGCAATGGAATGTCTACCGCTGTACCTTCAGAAATTACCCTGCCCCAATATACACATGAATTATATGCATTTCAGGTTAAATCAATTGCCTGTCTACGCGAACATTAGGCATTGGAGTATTCCGAATATCTCGGTTGACTTGCATGCACCTGAAAGCAAATGCAGGAAACACTTGGTTGTTGTTTGCATGTTTTTTGATAAGGAACATACCAACCTATTCAACGACAACTTCCCTGGTAGTTCAGAGGTGTCCAGGAACCTGTTTTGGTGTTGTTGCATGTGGGGCACTGCTATTTCTTTGGTCCTAGCTCTGAATCTCTTTCTTACTTTTCTCAGTTCTGAATTGGATAAGAAAAACCTAGAACTGAGTACTTTAAATTGATTCTATTCTCTCGAACAAAATGTATTGAATGGATAGCATTTTAAATATTGCAACATAATATATGATTTCTGTAATTTGTTACTTTTTATACTTTTATGAAAATATCTTTTCTGTTTTTTCTATTAACATTTTTTCATTTTTTTCCTGTTCTTTTCTGTTTTTTCTATAATGAATTTATGTTGTGTAAGGTTTCTTGTAAACTATCTGCAACAATTAAAAAACATTTAAAAAAAAGAAAGAACCCCCAACTTATCTGCTGATTGAGCAGCTAAAAGAAAGAGGAAGGGGCCCAGGCAGGATGTGGTGGGTCGTAGGGGGACATGAGCCACGATTGGTGGGCGTTGGATGATACAGGACTACAGAAAACAAGGAACTTGTGAGGATTTGTGGTCCCTTCAATATTTATTTTGTTTAAGTAATACAAAAAAAAGGTTTACATTTTGAAAAGCTGTTGAGGAGCAGAATTAAAGAAAGTTAAGCATAATGCTCGCCTCCATGTCTTAAATAGGATCAAGACTCCCCTGAGCTGTAAACCTGGGTA
This sequence comes from Ambystoma mexicanum, assembly GCF_040938575.1. NCBI lineage: Eukaryota > Metazoa > Chordata > Amphibia > Caudata > Ambystomatidae > Ambystoma > Ambystoma mexicanum. The sequence continues at coordinate 352,407,380 of NC_090922.1, forward strand.
ATCTTCATCACAAGCCAGAGCCATCATGTTCCCAAAATGAACTGAAAGTCGGGTCAATGAATAACATACAAAGAATTCTAACAGAGTCCCTATGAGCACTGATTGAGTCGTTTAAGTAACATTGGCATAAGTAAATGGCTATCCATCTACTGCTCCGACGCGTGACCATTCAATGAAATGTCCCAAAGTTAAGAAGGCAACACGCACTAAAGAACATTGAAGAAAATAACTCAACATGAAACGAAACTGACTTACATGACACAACTTGACTTCCTCACTCAACCTGCCTCTTTCTTCTAAGATTACGCACTGGCATTTTCTGCCAGCTAGCGGTGCTTGCAAACATAATGCCCTGCCTGTCCATGATGCAGGTACACATATTTTTTTCGTGTTAGCAAGAGGCACTGGCTCTCCATCTGCAAAATAACTAGATAAGGTTTCAAAAGGACTTTGCCAACAAGACACTGAGGACATTTTTTAATTCCCCATAAAATTACACCAAGGAAACCTGTCACATTTCCACTTTGGTGCAAACAGGTCCCCTCCGTAATTTTCAGCATTTGCATGTAGAAGTAGTGAAGAGGGATGTAAAGTGAAGGTAAAATCGCCTTTATGACTCAATTTTGCACTCTGACATGAAAATTGAGTACACGCTGCCTGCTATTTACGCAGGGTAGGCAGCGTTTACATCGGATTTATGGAATCCACCAACTTTTTGCTGATGTAAAACGGTGGATCCCATAGAAAGCCACAGCGTTTACGCCACCATGGAAATGGCATGCTGCCGCAAAGGCTGTTGCATTTGTGTGGCGGAGAAGATGGGCATACGATCCATGGCCCCGCTCCACCAGACAGGTGAATGGAAATATGCTGCAGAGTGAAATACATGCGTGAAGTTTTGTGCATGCATTTCACGCTCCTCCACTTTGAACACGAGCCCTTATGTCTTTATCATTGTAGGCTTTTTCACATTGTCATATTATTTGATCGATGATCAATTTGCATTGATAATTCAGTTAGTTCTGGTGCCGCAGAGGGATGATCAATAACTAGTGCGTGTGCATCTTTTAACTCTTCTTTCATCCCCTGATGAAAGGCAGCTGCCACTGATTCATCTTTCTGCTGCACCTTAGATCACAATTGCTGGAAGTGGGCCTCTTAAAACACGAACTCACAATTCCCTTATGTTTAGCGTTAGCAATTCTGAATCGCCAGCCTGTGCAGGATGTTTGGATTCAAAACCTCCTTTGAACTGTTGCATAATAAGATCCTAAAATCTATTCTTTATAATAAGTGGAGTAGCTCGTAATCAGTCACCTCTTTGTGACCTTAGCGATGCCATGCACAACGTGTGGGGTATATTTTAAAAAATGGGTTTACGCTGGGATAAGATGTATTTTAATAGTATGGGCCCCCCCCAAAAAATGTTTCAGGAGGAGTGATTCGTGTTTTTTGCCCTCTTAATTCCCAGAGCAAGTGAGGTCCATTTGGATCACGTGCTGATCTGCGCCATTTGTGCAATTGGTAACTGGAGTGTCAAGATACTCTTGAATGTAGTTGGCTGATGTAGCCAAAATGATTGCACACTCAGTCCTAGTGGTCACTGACTCAGTGATTGTCTCCATAGTGCAGTGCTGCTGTCTGCAGCTTGTGTCTTGGACTACACCTCCCATGATCCCTTACCATTGACTAAGCTGCCTAGGAGTTGTGGTCCACATTTATTGGAGCGCCAAATGTTGCAGACGCATGCCATCGTGGTTTACACATTGCTTCCCAGGGGAATGGCGCCTGGCTGAGCACCACCAAAGAACAATATGGGCCTGGCAAACTCCTAAAAATGTTATTAAACGCAGGAAAGTCTCTCTGGGGCAAACCCCGAGTCTACCAAAATCCCTAAAGTCTGATAAGAGGACTTCATTGCCCAGAAATACTGTGCCAAAATACTGAAGGGCAGTGGGACAGAGAGAACCCCTGAGTCCTTTAAGAGAACTACATGCACATTCAGATAACAATGCACTCAATGAAACTCTTCCAGGCTCTGGCTCTCTGAGCTTCCATAGATGAAAGACACAGAAGGAGAATGGGAGCAGTGACAGTCAATGGATCCGAGAAATGTGGAGCCTGGATCTGGAGTGGAGAATGCAGGAGATGGAGCTTGAGAAAGTGATATCAAGTGGTAACGATCAGGGCCCCCAAAGAGCAAGGCAGGTGTGCAGCAGGTGCTGTGAGTGTGCCAGGAGGAAACATGCACAAGTCAAAGCAACTCAAAAGTGAATCAAGGGGAAGGTGCATGTGGAGGGGTAGGCCTGATGCAGACCCATATCGAGTGGCACTGAGGCTTCTCTGCAAATTCCTTTTTCAATAACAAGTAGATAGCGATCCCGAAAGGGATCTAACTTCTGGTTGGCTGTATAGACATTTCTGATTATTTACCAGGCTGCCACATTACAGTGAGGGCTCAGAAGTAAAACGTATTCCTCAGTGTCTTATTGTCTCTTGTGCCTGCATGTACGCATCCCCCAGAAGATGGCACCTTACTGAGGATTGATGCCGCCGGCAGCAGTCTGTGCATGAATCTTTCTCATGCCCCACAGCAATAGTCCCATAACGCAGTCTGGAAACAGCTACAAGTAGCATGGTGAACGCTGACTCACTTAGCATAGTAGCCCTGCAAAACACACAGACTACCTGTTAAAGAATGTGCATTGCCTCACTTATTATAGAAGTCACTCAGGGCTATATACCTGTGATTTGTATAAAAAGGGGTGTCTCAACAAGACCAGATGTCCAGATATGCCCCCAGTATCACTCAGTACAGAAGCCCCATCACAACTGCATGCCACTGGGTTTTTCACCGAGGAAGGAAGTTCCATTGGCTTGTGTATCTGTCATCCTGGACATGATCCCTACAAGGCTAGGGTTGTAGAAAGCACTCTGCTTGCACGTGGAGGACCCCGCATAGCACCACACGTTCCAGATTGCACTCACTCTCACTCTCAAAGGAACCTGCCAGGCAGCAGATTTCCAGAAAGGGACTGACTCTCCTCACTCCGTACAGATGCACCCATAGTTTAACATGTCACTAAATGTGCTCTGTGACTCAGTACAATTGCATCTTCACTGCACCCTATTACGCATAGCCCCCGCATCTTTGTTCAGTACAGAACCCTTTGCGCAGAATTACATATCCCAGGTCACACCCAATTAGGGCATTCACACAGGAATGCATGCTCCAGAATGAACTCGTCCTTAATAATGCAACTGCCACACGACCCTATTTTATGTAGTGTGCTCTGCCTCACTCAGTAAAGAGGACCTACAATGTATCCTGCCTAACTTGGCTCAGAAGCCTCATAAAAACGTTTTTTTTCCCAGAATGCATTCTGCCCTATCAATGTAGAAGCCCCCTCTTGACTACCTACCCCAAAATGCATTCTTCTTCAGTCAGTATAAAAGTGTGCACAGTGTCATGTGTTTCATCTCACAGGTTCCCAAATAACTGCACATTCCAGCACTCACTACGCGGAGCGTCCCCAATATGACTTCATGTTCCATGATGCTCTTTCCTCTGTGTGGAGTACTGTTACCACGAGAGCCAGTTCTACAACCTATCCAGCCCTACCTAGTAGCTGACCAAATGAGATTCCTAATCTAGTATTGTAGGACATTAGGGTTGAGGTTGGGAGGTGTGTGGGGGTCCCTTGGGTAGGAAGGCCAAGAGAAGGATGCCCCCCATGGAACTCGACGCCATGCCACAAGAGCCAGACTCTGCTCGCCTCTCCTTGCTTTGTCTTCCTTCATGAAAGGACATTCACTGAAACACCAGTCTGAGAAAACTTCAGGAACCACTGCCAGAGAGCGAGAGATAGAAAGGGTAAAGTAGTGTGTAAAAAAGTCAGGAAATTAGAAGAATGACTCTGTTCAGCCTTGGATGAGAACGAAAAGAGAACACATTTTGAGACGCTTTCACGAAAGCAAATGAGCGCTTTGGCCATATGGCAATTTCACACCCTGGTTCAGAGTTTATTATAGGGTGGCAATTACAGCCCTATAGTTAAGGGGAGTTGGAGACATATAGGAACCCCTCAAAATTCTATTGTTAATAACTTTTGATTCAAGTAATGGATTTGGCCGACATTTCAAAAGTGATTAAAATTCTTCGGGACCCCCAGACTGCAAAGTTTTGCAAAGATTTGTTAAAAAATCAAAAAGTTATTAAGCATCAAAAAAAGAATTCCCCCTTCTCCAATAACGATAGTTATATTTCCCATGGTGCATTGCAGGATCATGGTTTTCAGAAATGAAACGACCACCATTTAGATTTTCTTAGCCAAGGTTATGGGAAAATGAAACGCAGTAAAAAGCTGTTTGCGGGTAAACAAAATTACAAGTGCTGTCAGGGCTGAGGCGGGGGGATGGCTAGAAAGCACTGACTGACATTTGGGAGCTGGAGGGGGCCCAGGGACCGAGTTTGCAACACAAAGCATTCTGTAGCCTCGGCTATACCTGCGAATAGCCGATATCTGAAAGCAAACTGCGTCACAGAACAATCGTGTGCTCTGGGGTGAAAGGGAGAGGGCAGGGGATGTGAGGAGGACATCTGGGAGTGTGGGGAGCTGGCACAGATGAGGAGGGCACATGGTGAGGTGCAGGGGACGGAAAGCATTTTTTGTGGGCCGTTTTGCCGATATTCGCGCCTTTATCCGAGGCTACAAAAGACTACAGATAGCCGAGGGTATGTGTAATACAGTAGTCACGGCTATATAGTTTGGAGTGTCAGTGTTTTATATCTTTTTGAAAGTACTTTGTTTAGGTAAAATTACGTAGGCAGTGAAAAATCAGTGGCATGGCCAAAGGCCATGATCAATGACCTGGTAGGTATTAGAGAGTCTTTTTTACTTTGGATGTGTGCTTTTAGACTTTTGAGTATGTGAGACTTTGGAGAAAGATAGAAGAAAATTGTTTAAAAAAATTAATATAAAAAGGAGAAATTGTAGTCTACTTTTAGAGGCACCATACAATGTATTTTAGGTTGTGTATTTTCACTTATGGTATTATATTGCGTGAGTGTAAAATGTTTGTGTATCGAATTTCCTGTTATGTATTTTGTTCATGATTCTTATTTTGCAGTTACTTGACATAAGTACATGAGTACTGTTGTTCTGTATTCATCATTTAAGTTGGATTGTACTATGAATCTTTATGTCATTCCCACCTTTAACTGAATTTATGTAGCTCCGGCTACCGTAAAAGTCAATGAACTGTAGTCACAAGTAGAATAAAAAATGTCATTGGGTTATTATGTATTGTATTTGTGTAGTTATGTATGATGAGTAGTCCTTAAAAGGGCTGTTTTGGGGTACACTGAGTGTTGAACTTTAGCACATCAGGAGTACTGTTCTGATGTTATCAAGGAACACTGCATTTCCTTCATCGGTTATGTGTACTCAGTCATGTCTATAGAAACTGGCCATGTAGATCTGTATGTTGTTCGCAATCCATAATTGGTTGTGGTCTGTCATGGATGCTGAAATTGCTTTGTTGACATTTTTCTGGGATTTGTCCATTTTAACCTTTAAATCTAGTGGTCCATCTTCATTTGTGCCTCTGAGTGAGATTGGAAAAGATAAAGATGGTGTGAGGAAATAGTTCCATTAGTTTTCCCATGTCTTGTTTCATCGTTAAAGTAAGGGTCACCCCTCGTACATTTCCCAAATCCCTGCCTCCACAATGAATTAGTATGACATCTGAGTGCCCTGTACTTCTCAGACTTAACAATTATGGAAAAACCTGGAACCAACGCATTCCCCACAATCCAAACCATTTCATGATAAAATCGCTCAAACCAATGGACATGTTAATATTAAATTTCTCACAAAAAGCCAGCAACCAAAACAGCCAACTGCCTCCAATCAACCACCCAGTTTTCAAACCAGCCATGATATCTGCAGTATTCCTCTTTCTTCCTAGTTTGAATTTCTAGTAATTTGTTTGAGCAGGGTATGGATGACGTGTGTGTGTGTTGTACTTTCTCATTGATCGATGGTGCTAAACCTCCTCCATTGTAGCTGTGGGTATATTAGAGCAGGTGACACGTCATGCATTTGTGGACATGTGGTAGCCGCGACTACCCGGAATTTTGGATGGGGTGGCATCCTATATGTATTGAGTGTTATGTGGGATTAGAAGAGACCTAGGGGAGTGGAAGAGGACTATGAGGAGTGGTGGGGGCTGGTAGGTATGTTGGGGACAGTTTGGGGAGTTTGTCGCAGTCAAAATGCAATTTTGAATTTGAAGTTTTAAATATAGAAGGTTTATTTTGAATAAACTTTGATGAAAGGAAAGTGACAGTTGACATTTCTTGCATTGAAGAATATAATAGGTTGCATGTACTGTATACTCCTCACTTGAACCTTATTTCTGTACCTGTGAAGCACTCATCCAGGAAATGTAAGGAGTCAGTGAAAGCACATTCAAATGAAATCAGTCCTTGTAAGACTAAAAAAAAAGGAATTTAACGGAGTTGGAGAGTCATTCAACTATAGCATACTCTCATTGAAGCTTTTGTAATGAAGCAGGAGTTGAATGCTATTGTAATGCATGTTTGTGTATGTTGTTCCAAATGACTCCATTGATGCAAGAAATAGCTTCTACAGCAGTGAAGTGGCTATGTGTTGAACTTTCATTTCTTAAAACATCTGTAGAAGAAAATCCACAGAGTTTACATTCGGCAATGTCAATCCGAAATGTTGTAGCTGTTGCAAGTGGAAATCAACAATGTTCTCAAAATACACAGGAAGATAGTCAATCATTTTTATTGACTTTCTTTGGCTTATTAGTGAACGTAACTGTGAATGTATATAGGTATGCAGGAATTAGTTACGAGTGGAATCATAAGTGTCCAAAATTTAAGAAAGGTTATTCTACTCCAGATCTCTGTGAAAGATTGGTCTATCTGCATGTGCCTGATCAGAAAAGTGCAAAATGTTCTGAACTTGTAACTAAAGCATTCCATGACATGAAATGCAGTGACTGTGGTTGTAATTTACAATCAACACTGCAAAAACTATTTTTCAATAAGTATGTATTGATTATGTTTCTGTTAGTAAGAACACTTTTAAAACATTTGCAATTATTTTTCATGAGGGGGCATCCATTTAATCGGGACATTTCTTGACATGGGTGCTTACAGAAGTAGATTGGCTTGTTTGTAATGATTCTATAGTCACACACCAAGCTAGATTGCCAAAAGGGTTAACGAATGCTAACTTAATCTTGTTAGAATAAATGTTTTAAAATATATGTGTAATATTGTTTGTGAATATCAACATGCAAAATACAAATTTGAAACAGAAAAATAGGCTAATAAGTGGTTTATGTTAAGTAGGACATGTTTTGCTGACAGGATGTTTAAAAACAATACTACTAAATATATGTAGAGGTATTATTGTGAAGATTATATAATTTAGAAGAGAAAATAGCATTCTGCAATCTTCTACTTCTGCTTTATTATGTAAAACACTGTACATTTTAATATGTACAAGTGTTCCCTATAAGTCCAAGGTTACATAAATGGTGCCATGTACATTATTTTGTGTGTGAGGGAGTGTAGAAGCTGGTGACTTTTTACATATGAAACAAGTAAACAATAGGTTGTTGATACAAAAACATATAGTGCAATTGAAATGCAAAACCAAACAAACAGACTGAAAAGGTAACTTTGCTAATTGCATAAATATGTTTCATGTGCAGTGTGGAGTTTTTAGAAAAGTCTGACAATCTATCCCATCATTAAAATGTGTATGTTCTTTCATTTTGTATGGTAGGTTTAAGATCATTATGATTAGCTTCTAAGGTGTGCAGATGGCCAGAAAAAGGATGCACACCAAATTTTGAAAGAAGGTATGAAGTTGCAATGTAGATATACTTTTTATAATTTAGAATACATTTGATATAGAAACAATAGGTATTCCACACTGTGTAGCCGTATCAGTGGTAACAGAAGTTTAGGTAATAATTTATAGTTTTAAGATTTTTCAAAATATGATGTGCATGATATGAAATGTCATTATGAACTTCTCATGTGTGTAGCAAAGGACGCAGAGATTTTATAAGAAGTATGGAAATGACATTTGCTTTGTTCTAAATGTAGTTTTTGATAAGTGTTTATCAGCCTGATTCATGGAATTATCTGCGTGTAAAATGTAGATTTGCGCACCATTCTGCCCGGAAATCCCTGTTTGAGGTATGGGGATTTTTGAGCAGAATGGCGCGCATATCTGCATTTTATGCATAAATAATTCCATGAATCAGGGGCAATATGTTTATTCACATAAAATGTATTATCTACATATTATTTATAATATAGGTATATAATATAGGTATGGCTATAGTCTAAAAATATTAATGTTCAAAATAATGTTACAGTGTTGGCATGTCTTCATTTATTTCTTTGTAAAACTGAAGACATAATTATGTTATATGTCTTGGTTTCCTGGTGAAGGTTGCACAAAGTAATCTGTAAATTAGTCATCATGCAGCATAAAGTAGTCTTTGTATAGTATTGTAACATTTGTGCATTGTAGTGAAATGCATTTATTGGTGTACAAACTTTGGATGTTGTAGGCAATTCTTTTTAGAATTTGCTGTTGCAAAAAGTAGCTTGTAATAACTTAAATGGTAAGTATTTTAAATAACAGAACAGAGGTTTTTTTCCATTGAGAAGTTTTTTCCTCTATAGCAAGATTAGTGAACACTACTTGGTAATGGTTGTATACTTGGACTACAAACAGTATTCTTTTAGTATCATTATGAGAAGGAAAAAAAAATATTGTATATTTCTTTTGTTATGATGAACACCATAGTACCGATACAGTGGTGATAGTGCATAGTCTAAATGGCCTTTACCATTAATATTAACTACATTTTCTTTTTTTTCAGACTTCATATATGGAAGTAAGAAGCAAGGCCATAGGTATTTGGTAAGACTTTGGATAAGACTTTGGATAATTATGTATGTGTGATGTATATACGCACATACAAAGAATATTTTATAATATTATTTTTACCTGCGGTTACGGGACCAGCCAATGAATAGCAGGATTTGTTTTGGCGGAAAAGATGAGCAACGACTGGGGATCTTTTACTCGCGGCTCTGATAGTCACGGCTACAGGCAACAATTGACAATTTTCAGTACTGAAACTGCATAAAATAAATCACAATAGATATTGTAATGTATTTTTGAAGTCTGTGTTTAATTTTATCTATTTTTGTGACATAAAACGTGGCCCTTAAAAGGGCCGTTTTGTGGGATGGAAAGAGGTGGGAGGAATAGGGGAGAAAAAAGGGGAAAAATAAATTGCCACTTAAAAAAAAATACTAAGCATGACAGATAATCTGATGTTGAGCGATTAACTTTAGCCATTGCTCAATTGTGGCATCTCCCTTGACTACCCATTTGCAGCATCAATCTGCGGTTGGTAGACTGTTAGTTTTTTTTAAATATTCAGTGCACATCGGTGAAGGTTGTCACCACAGTGCATAACTGAAGGCCATGACTAGTACCCATTCATTTGTTAAAATATATTTTGCCATGCACACTGACCATGGCTGAGGACTGTGCTTAAGGCCAGTTATTGTAATGTAATTAGTGATGTCCATAGTGATGTCAATAGTGATGTGATCTGTGATGTCATCATTGTGGCCATAGGCTGCGCAACAGGGGGCACGAAGTTAAGGTCTCTTTAGCTGAATTTCAGTGGTTTTGTTGCATTACGTTCTCACCTTAACGTCCAAGCAACTAAAGTTCACCCAGAAATAGCCACACCATGGACAAGATCAGACGCGTCTTAAAATTCAACATATAATGGACTTGAAAATGGAAAGGTGGAAAATATGGAAGGAAAGTTGTAGGAATTTTGAACAATATAATATAAACACTGCACACTGTCCACATTGATAATACATGCCGAACACTATACAACCTTCAGCTCTAGAGAAGAGCATTGCGGATATGCAAGAGATTGCAAGATCGGAGTACAGTGTACTGAGTAACACAGCACTGGGCCTGACATATAGAAAATAGAAAATCTACGGTAACGAGCAGCAATGGCAACAGAATTTTTGCATGCAATGGACAAATCAAGGATAGCCGATTTGCAAAGGCAGAAGCCTTCTCCCCTCCCATGGCGCTTGTGCATGTTGATGGGGGAAAAACACTCTCTAAAACTCATACTATGGACTGCTGCTCTAGCCAGTCCGACCACCAAGGCTTCATAAAAGGACACAACCTTCTCACATGCGTGGAGAAGCTCATTACTGCTACTGTCATCACTCTAGCAGAACTCCCACTCACTCAGGTTTGGTCCAAGAATGCCCAGATGTTTACTTGTGGTTCCTTTCAGGTGTCCGGTCCTCATTTCCCCGATGCACTCTTTCAAGTGTCCCTCAGGACTGGGTCAGCAGATAAGCCATGTACACACACATGGGCTTAGCAAAGGGAAAGAGAGCAGGTTAGAATGGCGAAGAGAGAAAAGAGTGAAAGAACAAGAGGGATGAAGAGACAGGCAGAGGTACGGGAGTGGGACATGGAGAGAGAAATACAGAGATGAGAGTGAGAGAAGGGATACAAACAGGGGCAGACTGGAAAACAAAAGCAGCCCTGGAAATAATTTTCAAAATGGCTCCAAATTACACATTTTCAGCAAGCCCAACCATTTTCCTATGAAAAAAGTGAATGTAAAATGTGTTCTCACACAAAAGAGGCCCAGGGTGCAGAGGCCTAGCGGGAAATCTCCAGAGTTCCCTATAGGCCAGTCCACTGCCGGATACGAAGGGAAAAAGAGAAGAGAGATCACCAGGCGAAACAAGAGGCGAGAGTGAAGAATAGAGGACAGGAAGATGACGGGATGAGATAGGGAGAACGAAATGAGAGAGAAAACAGAGATAGAGGGAGGCGAAGAGAAGTGAGCGTGCGAGGGAGAGGGGACTACAGAAGCGATAGAAGAGCAGGATTGTGGTGGAGTGAAATGAGAAAGATGAGTCAGGAGAAGGAGAAAAGTGGGGACATGTCCGAGGGTGTGATAGAGAGAAGTGAGCGATAACAGGGATAAAGACTAAAGGAGCAAGACAAGAGAGAGGGGGAGTAAAACATGAGTGCGCAAGAGAAGAAAAGAGCAAGGGGCAAAAAAGTTAAATGAGAATTAAGTTTCTACTGTCAGAAGGAGAGAGAAAAAGCGAGAGAGAGGGCTTGGAGGGGATAAAGAAAGAACAAAGGGTTTGCGATGAGGACAAGTTGAAGAGCAAGGAGAGGCAGATGCACACATTCAGGATTTGAGGGGACCTTAGAGCAAACATGGAGGGCTGTCAGGGTGCAAAGTGAGGGTAGGGAGCTAGAAAAGGGCTGCCAAAGTCAGGGTTCAGTGGTGGAATATGAAATGTCTGGCAACTTTTATTACGTGGTCTGCAGCTTTAATAAGTCAATAAGGTCCGAGCAAAGTGTAGCCTGTTAACGACTGCGCTTGGCTTTAACTTGCCAGCAGTCACCATGGTTGCAAGCTATACGAATATTAGAACATGGCCACCGAGCCACGCTTATCTCTGGGGTATATGTTTGCGCTTTGATTGGAGCTCAAACATCTTTCCCACCAATAAATGGAGTAAAAAACCACAGGAATTAGTAAAGCCAACAGTTTGGGCTTCTGCATGGGCATGGGAAAGGCATTTGTCAGGCACTGACCTAGTGGTATTAACTGGCCATCGATGGTGGCAGCTGCAAAATGGTGTGAGTCTGTGGGCATGTAATAGCAGTGCCTGCCAATATACACAAGCTAAAACTCTTCACTTTGACAATGCTTGTTTTTTAACAGGACTACAGTAATGTACAAGCACACTGCTTATAAATCTAGTGGCTGTGAGCAGACCTGGTAAAGACATTTTTATTACACCAGTAACAGGTTTACAACTCCAATTACGTTATTAACTCTTAGAAGACCACTTTGAAAAACACTGGCAGTCTCATCGAGCACAAAGTTAGATATTAAGGCTTCATAAAGTCAGATCATAGAGACCCCACGAGGAGGTGTTTTATAATCATAGAGACCACACGAGGAGGTGTTTTGGGCGAGGAGGAGCAGGAACTGGTTGGGAATGGCCATAGGGATTAGCCATGGGCAGTCAATGGGTAGGTAAATAACCAAACAACACCCACAAGCTGTGTGTCCCTCCTCAAATGCCATCTCCCCTAGCTGTACTCTAATGAAATAGTTTTGGCTTATAGGTGACGCGTTAGCACCACCTAATAGCTCAAACTAATTTCCATGTTAGATTCTGGGCTCAATGGGGCAGTGCCTATGGCCCAACAAGGGAGGTTGTTGCAGGAAGAAGATCTGCAGCAGGGGTGGTGGGGCGCAAGTAAGGCCAAAATAAAACGATGGGTGCTGCACCGAGACACCGACTGCTCGGGACTGAGGCCCAGTATTGTATAGGGTGTTGCTCACATTCCAAAGGGCCTGATTCCTTGCACAGCAAATCCTGTGTCCTAAAATATGCAGAAAAAAGATGAATTTGCGGATTCATGTTCAACAACCAGATTATGTAATAATCAATGATTTATGAGTGCAGGGAGAAGGAATATCTGAGCAAATTGAACAGTGGAATTGTAAGTAGGTAAAGAACAACATTGACTTTAGAACTCATATATTGCTCGCTTGCGACTTTATTCATTTTGATTTTAACATCAATGTGCTCTACATTTTGATGATAACTAAATCAGTGGAATTTTGTTTCTTTATTTTCCATCGCAACCTTTCAATTTTTTCAATTTCAACTTTCATGTTTGGGAATGTTTCATTATAGTAAAACAGATGTTCCTTCCTGTGCATGTTCCAGGCCCTGACCACATGCAGCGTTCTCCAGTGCAGTGCGCCTTGGCAGCACTACAAACAGAACGCAAGGGAATGCTCCTTTCTTTCGTGTTCATAAAGTTAGGAAGCTTCACTAATGAGAGGTTCCGGGTGCAAACGTTTAGGGGGCATGAATACTCAAATATGGATCTGGAGAAGGATACCCTTCCTATAACAGAAAACATTTTCTTCTTGGATGGCTAATGGCCCCTTTGTAAAAAAATAAAAAAAATTAAAAAAAATTTCTATTATATGTGCTGCACATGAAGCATTTTTGGAAAGTGATGCAGAGATTTCTTTTTTCCAGCACTCCCTACTTAATACACTGCAAACTGGTCCTTTAAGAAAGCAGCTAATTTGAAGTATATTGTTCATGGTTGTTTTACTCCTTAACTGTGCACATGTTCTCTATAATGACATTAGTGCGTTTCATTAATTAGACCTAGTAGTGTTGTCATGCACACGTGCACTGGGTGTGACATGTCATGTTAGGACACCCATGTTCGGGAACAAGGAGAGCGGGGATAAAGGAGCAAAGGGGAGAACAAGAGGTGGGGGAAAGAGAGAGAGAGAGAGGATGATATGCAGTATATTTAGGGCCTGATTCATGGAACTGCATGCAGAAATCCCACAAGGGCTGCGTGCCAGAAAGACACTGTGGAAGCCTGCGTGATTAAGTAAATCTGCACGCTCCATGTATTCATGGATCCAAATGCGTAATTCCAGACAAGACTTGAAAAGGGAATGGAGCTGCGTGAGGAACACCCACAAAACGCCCCCAATCAAAACCCAAGCCATACACCAATCTAAGCGCAAACCTCTGCATCCACCCCTGAGCCACCATCCAGCACCACTGCGAAAATACACGCCCCCCCTCATAAGTCTTTCCCACTAAACCAGGAAGCCATGTTAACAGAATGCTCATCCTTGAAAGGAAAACCTCTGGTTCTATCGGCACACCTCGTAGAGCTATTTGCCCTGTAAATGCCAATATAAACTCGCTCACAATCTAATAGTGTATCCCAGGAGTGGAGCACACTATGGCTTTGTCAGTAAAATAAATTGTCATGTTAAACTCTGTCATTAAGTCTCTTCCCAAAGTATTAACTGGTGTCTGTCGTGAATACAACAAAGGAACAGACAGGTCACACTCTCCTATAGAGATTGGCAATTCATCAGTAAAAGTAACTCGACTCGTAGCTCCAGAGAATCCTAGAGCATTCATGGCCCTTCCCGACATTGGATATTTTCCCTCTTGTATACATGAATGTGTTGCACCAGTGTCTACTAGAAGTGAAAGAGATGTGCCTCCTATCGTCACATCAACCCATAGTTCCTCTTGGGGGGCTGGTGTCACACATACCACTGAACACATCCAGTTGCCCTTTGAGCTGTCTTATTGTGTACACATGCTTACCCCTGTATCTGTGAAAGGATCCCATCCTACTAGAGTGACACCCCCTATTCTATGTGTCAATAATTGTCATGTGTTTTCATTCTGCTGTATCTGCATGCTGTGACTGCCCTTGTGGTGGATTCAATGGTGCTTGCTGTGGTGGTTGCTGTGCTTGTTGCATTTGTGGTGCTTGTGTTTGATACACTGTGTGATCTTGGTTGAGTCCTTCCCTAGCTTGTGAGCTTTATGCTGGAGGATAAAATGTCCCCCCTCTTGAAAATTGGCCATTTTGTACATACCCTGGGCTTCCGCATACGTGCGCAATGTGCCCTGTCATCCCACATCTCCAACATATAGAAGGACCCCGTCTGGCTAGTCACCCTTGGTTGAACCTTCCTTGTGCACTCTGATTCTCATTCTGCACATTCTGAAACCCACCTGAGTGTTTTGAAATCCACCCCTTCCTCTGTAGCCCATGCCTCTTCCTCGTGGAACAAACCTCTTTCATTTTACGTGTCATAATCGCACCAATGTCGGATACATCGGGATACTGTACTCTGAGAGCTCTCCAGACATGTGCCCTACAATTAATAAATGGCGCTCCATCATGCACTATATTTTGTGCTATGACATTTGAATAGCCTGCTTGCTTCCAAATGTCATGAGCTCTTTCCCCAAGAATGGCTGCTAGGAGACCCTTAATATCTCGTATTGCTAAGGTATTCCTCCTGTAATTTTTTTCAAACTCATAAATCAATTTTCCGGCACCCGCCGTTAAATTGGGAAGTTTGCTCCTTAAATTATGCTTATCCATCTGCGGCCATGGAATATACTGTGGTCTTGCTCCCCCTTTTTCCAATAAGGGAAACTGTGTAAATCCTAATCCACAATCGTCTCCCATTGTCTGCCTATACATAGTGGGGACAATGGTTCCTATTCGCCTTCTTCCTGGCAATGACCTTAACCTTCTTACATATGGCAGTGACCCTCTCTTCTCACTATATGATCATCCTTTAGAGTGTTTTGGATATGCTATAGGATCTGGCGTCCTTTCCTTAGGTTGCTCTAGATCAGACCATCTGACTTCCTTGTCTGCCTGCAGGCCTCCCTCAAGGGCACATGCACCTCCTCTCTCTTCCCCACGGAAGGATTATCTCTCTTCGTCTGACATAGCTAGTCCCCAGCTAGTGTGACTCTCATCCCCTTCACCCTTGTCTAAGGTCAATCTACTTAAAGACAAGGCTCTGTGCTCAAGACTAAATGGATTATTCTCTTCGCTTCGTAATTGGAAGACTAAGGTTTGCTCTCCCTTCCCTCGGCTTCCCGATTTGCCACCTTCTCTTAAGTCCTGATAGGCTTTGTCAATCCTATTTCCAATGCTTCCTATACCAATGTCCTCTTCTAGAGTTACTCTAGAAGGCCCTGACGTTGCTCCCTGTGATGGGAGGAACTCTTCTATACTGCCCATTTTATTGCAGGGCTTGGCTCCATTCATTCTTTTAGAATTCGGTCAATATCGCGCTCCGTCTGTCTCTTCTCTCGTTTTAATTCTTCATCTACTACTCTTTGCATTATTGCTTCCAATCTAATTCTTTCCTCTTCTTGTCTTATCTCGTCCCTCCTTACCCCTGCTCTTCTTTCATCTTCTTCTCATCGTCTCTGTATTCTTTTAACTCTTAATTTCTATGCTTCCGACTCTTCTCTCTTCCTTTCTTGTGTAACCCGTTGTTCTATTGCCCTCTGTCTGTTGTCATACTTCCTTTGCTCCTCTGCCCTTTCTTCTTTCTTTTGTTGCTCCTCCTGATACATCTTTTCTCACTGCTGTCTGCTCTTCCTTTTATGCTCATCTTCTTTTAATCTCTTTTCTCGTTCCCTGTCTTTCCTATCCTTTTCATCTTGATCTTCCCTTTGCCTGACTGCCTCAATGCTCTTCCCATCTATGTAAAAAAATGTAGCAGGCGCCACTCTCTTGAAAGAACATGGCATGAAAACCTGTTCTGTGGTTTTTACCCACTGTGAGAGTCTGCAGCCACCGCTTTTAGCTCACTGTACTTTTCACAAAGGATGAATATCCATTTGCATATCAGTCTATGCCCCACCCACAAGGCCAGTCCAGCACTGAAATGCCGGGCAAACCTCTGTTGAACAAGAGTACCAACAGCGACCCCATAAACGGGTTTTAGCCTTGTTGGGCCTCATCAGTGAGGTGGAGCTGTGCCGCTGTGAGCACAGTGAGCACGGAGTCCACGTCTGGGTTCCCCCAGGTAACTTAGTGTGACCAACCCCAAGTTCCTTACAAAAATTTTAAAAAGGTAGCAGGCGCCCCTCTCTTGAAAGAACATGGCATGATAATCTGTTCTGTGGTTTTTACCCACTGTGAGAGTCTGCAGTCATCGCCTTTAGCTCACTGTACTTTTCTCAAAGGAGGAATATCCATTTGCATATCAGTCTTTGTCCCGCCACAAGCGAAGTTCAGCACCGAAATGCCAGACAAACCTCCTTTGCACAAGAGTACCAATAGCAACACCATAGACTTGTTTCGGCCTTGTTTGGCCTCATCAGTGAGGTGGAGCTGTGCCTCTCTGAGCACCGTGACCAGGGGTCCACATCTGGGTTCCCCCAGGTAACTTAGGGTGACCAACTCCACGTTCCTTACAAAAATGTAAAAAATGTAGCAGGTGCCCCTCCCTCTAAAGAACATGGCGTGATTGCCTGTTCTGTAGTTTTTACCCAATGTGAGAGTCCACAGCCATTACTTTTGGCTCACTGTACTTTTCACAAAGGAGGAATATCCATTTGCATATCAGTCTTTGTCCCGCCCACAAGGGCAACACTGCACAGAAACGAGCGGCAAACCTCCTTTGAACAAGAGTACCAATAGCACCCCCAGACACGTGTTTCAGCCTTGTTGGGCCTCATCAGTGAGGTGGAGCTGTGCCTCTCTGAGCAAAACGAGCAGGGGGGCCACGTCTGGGTTCCCCGAGGTAACTTAGGGTGAAAAAACCCACGTTCCATACAAAAATGTAAAAAAGGTAGCAGGCGCCCCTCTCTCGAAAGAACATGGCATGATAACCTGTTCTGTGGTTTTTACCCACTATGAGAGTCTGCAGCCATCACTTTTAGCACATTCTACTTTTCACAAAGGAGGCATATCCATTTGCATAACCATTTACATATCAGTCATTGTCCCGCCCACAAGGGCAATCCTCCTTTGAACAAGAGTACCAACAGCAACCCCATACACACTGTATTCATGCCATTTTCTTTTGAGAGAAGGGCGCCGGGTACCTTTTTACATTTTTGTAAGGAACTTGGGGTTGGTCACCCTAAGTTACCTGGTGGAACCAAGACGTGGACCCCCTGCTCACTGTGCTCAGAGAGGCACACCCCCACCTCACTGATGAGGCCCAACAATGCTGAAACATGTGTATGGGGTTGCTGTTGGTACTCTTGTTCATTGTTGTGCATACATGTGCATTTGATTTCTCAATTACAGTATTTAGTTCTCACGTGACCCCCATTAGGATACATAGAGAATGTAATTGCTCAAATTTGTATACCAAATACTACCGATTTGGATTTTGCTACTCATGTACTACACCGTGTACCTTTTATGTTGTATATCCTATGTCTTAATGTTTATGTGTATCATCACACCTGCTACACATAAATTAAATAAAAATTGCAGTATTTTTCAATCGAATCAAAGTTGACTTTATTGAAATTCAGGAGTGAGAGGGTCCAATCTCTAGTTGGATCTACATGACCTTGCTCAATTGTGTTGATATATGAGTATACCTACCTGGGTAGAGCAAGGCACTAACCAGGTGCCCTTTATAATACTTGATGACTTCTATTTCCATCCTGGACTCATGTGACAGAAGACCGTGAATCGGCCCATTTTATACCATTTATTTGTCTAGAATAAAGAAACGTGGCACTCATGATGTTCTCCCTTTGCAACTTAACAAGGGATGCCTCAGCGTCTCACATTCAATGTTCTTTAAGGACTGATAAATAGTTTTGGCTCCCTTAGCCTTTGACACCAGGCCAAGCAGTCTTCCTTTGGCCCATCTTCGAGCTTCAGCTTATTTCTTTGCTGTGACACACACACACACAGCTATCAATCCTCCTTTCTCCACGGGTTGAGCTTACTAAAATTGTGACATCGAATGTCCAGATTCTACATACATATATACATTGGGGGCACTGCCTGCAGTCTATTCACTACGTATAGCAAGCCTTTATGATTACTTAGTCTTCTTGCGTTACGGCATCTGTACACTTATAAAATGGCTTGTATTTTTCTGCAGTGCTCTTCACACGTGTAATATTCATTCCGCACATGAAAGTCCTCTCGATTCTTTACTTCGCCATCAGATTCTATAAGGTTTATGCCTTCTCGTCTTTGGTCATCCTTCTCAGTGCGTCACGCTCATTTCTTGTGACGTCACCAGCCTCTCCTTTCACATCTTCACACTTCTTCGGGGGTCTCCCTCAGGAGACTGTCATCTCTTCGGGGATACATCACATAGGGTTTTCTCAGTGGATACCTTGTCTCAAAGGCTTTTCGTGTAATCGCCACCCTCACTGGCGTTGCGCATGTCGTAATTTCTGGTTTCCAATTTATAGGCAGAATAGGGGTGGGACCTCCTGCAAAGGCATTCAGCTGCTGCTCTACACACATTTACAGGAACATGCCATGTCCATGGAACAATCAGCAAACAAAGAAAGAGGGGGGGGATTTGCCCCATGAGCAGAAAAGGAGGGGACAAAAGACCAAAATAACACCGTAGATCCCTTACTGCTATGTATCAAAATCAACATGATTAAATTGTTCAAAAAAGTACCAAACTCTGGTATCATGCATTTTTATGAAATTCTCTGAAAACAAAAAGGGCAAATTTCTAGAAAGTTATTTGAAATGTTTATTATTTAGACAAAGAAAATCCTGATGAGCATAAAGGTTGTAATAACAAAGAAGTATAACAGAAATTGTTAAAACACTCACAGTTGTAATTCACAATTTTGTTTAAAGAACAGAAAACAATCAATTATTCTTTTTATGAAAAACAGAAAAAAATGTTTTAAAATAGGTTCTTCTTTGTTGTAAAGTCACAAAGAAGAAATAAAAAAGGAATGGAGTACTAGTGGAGAGAAGATATATGGACGGTTCTTAAGGTAAAAAGTTCTTCCTTCTCTACACAGAACAACCGTATCCTCTCAAACTGCAGACCTGTCATTAGGAATATTGGAGTTAGAGTTTGAGAGGATACGGTTGTTCTGTGTAGAGAAGGAAGAACTTTTTACCTTAAGAACCGTCCATATATCTTCTCTCCACTAGTACTCCATTCCTTTTTTATTTCTTCTTTGTGACTTTACAACAAAGAAGAACCTATTTTAAAAAATCTTTTTCTGTTTTTCATAAAAAGAATAATTGATTGTTTTCTGTTCTTTAAACAAAATTGTGAATTACAACTGTGAGTGTTTTAACAATTTCTGTTATACTTCTTTGTTATTACAACCTTTATGCTCATCAGGATTTTCTTTGTCTAAATAATAAACATTTCAAATAACTTTCTAGAAATTTGCCCTTTTTGTTTTCAGAGAATTTCATAAAAATGCATGATACCAGAGTTTGGTACTTTTTTGAACAATTTAATCATGTTGATCATGGAACAATCAGCAACATCTAGGCCTAAAAACATGGACATGCAATCCACATCCAAACAGACACAACAACCCAGGCAAGATGAGAAACACATTCATGACACATCCAAATGTAAATGCAGCACAATGTGGCCAGTGCACAGACACATACCAAGATGAATCACATGACCCTAGGGAAAGGTCAACATGACCCAACTGCAACCTGATGCACATTAATGGGAGACATGCCACATGGGCACATGGGTGGACAGGGAGCAAACTGGTATGATATACACACATGCAAAGCATGGGAACACAGATGTGGCGGCCCAACGCTGTGGACTCATTGGGCCTCATTACGACTTTGGAGGCAGCCATGCCCATAATAAGGGCATGGCTGCCTCCAAAACCGTGTCCAGGTCCGGGTTCCCTGAATGGAGAAATACCAGGCCATTCCGAGTATGGAGGGCCTGGTATTTCCTCCTTCAGGGAACCCGGGCCCGGTCCTTCCCCATTCCCATTCGAGCCCCCATAGGGCTCAATGGGAATCAGGAGGGAGCTAACAACGGGCCCATTCGTAACGGGCCCATTGTAAGCTTCCTGGTCCCCTGGCGGGACCTGCTATGGACGTCTGGTAAAACCAGACGTCCAGAGCGGGTCCACGAGGGAACCTCGTAATATTGCAGAATGGGTTTAACGGCGCCGGCACCATTAGCGGCGCTGTTAAACCCATTCCGCAATAGTTATAATGAGGCCCATTGTGGGCAAGACACACATTGGAATCATAGCCACCAGCGGTCAACCATACTTGCACCACTCACAGCAGGCCCATGCCGCCACCTGCCTGGGCACCTCTCCACACCATCACTTCAAACAACATGCCTCTGCCACAACCCATCCTGCTCGCATGCAACACATACATGCATCAACTGCACAGGCACAAGTGGCCTGCCATAGCCCCAAGCACATTTACATGTCATGCACACACATCACTTCGAGTGCACAAGCAGTGTCATGACCGATCACATCACAGTCCCGGGAACTGCAATGCCCAAACATTACTACGCCAATTATCCAAATGCGCATGTGACCTGCAGGTGCAGGTGTAAATGATACATAGTCACACATTACTATAGTCTCCACAACCACATGAGTAGCATGCATGCACATGACATGGTGAACACTCACTCAACTGTCACACTTGCCATTACGGCACGTCTCAGGAACAAGAAACATTGCATGTGCACAGTTTGAAAAAATGTACTACAACACACAATGCAAATTACAGTGCAGTCTGATGTCCCCCTTTGGGAGCATTGTCTGGGTCCTGCATGCAGATGTTGGTCGTGGAAACATACATGTAAGGCGGTAACTGCAAACATGCAAACACATGCACAACACACATCCACCGTACAACAGTACAGCACATGCCAAATCACCATCCAACTCAGATGTCATTGCAACTCACAGACCTGGGCATGCAGCTCCGAGGAGCACCTCGCCAGAACCCATTTGTTGTTGGACAACCGGCACCTGTGTGCACGGTGCACCTCTGCAGTTGCACCGGCCTTCAGGTCCTCCCAGCGCTGATGGATGGTCTTGTAGCAGTGGACTGCCACCCCCTCCATGTTGATGACAGCCATTATGTCCTCCCAGATCTGGAGACGTCCTTCCTTGCAACATTGCATCGCTGGGTTGAAGAGGGCATCATGATTCTCCAGGTCCTTATCTGTCAGGATGTCAACTTCCTTTGCAGTGAAGTTGACAACCCCCTGCCTTGCTGCCATGGGGTTGCCACTCTGGTCAGAGGCAGATGGTGTGGATATGGCAACCCCCAAGGCAGGTGTGGGAGTGTAGGCTGGTCCTGGAGGTGAGCTGTGGAGCAGTGGTGGTGGTATGTGAAGGTGGGAGTCCAATGAAACATCTGAGTTGGTCACAGGGCCAGAGACAGGAGCACAGGCAATGGCTGGAAAGTTGGCACCCACAACGCAGTGCAGGTGGGCAGCAGGCACTCACACTGGACAGGCAGCAGTAGATGGCATTGTTGGAGGCAGCACAAGGCAGGAGGAGGCAGGAGGAGGCAGGAGGAAGGTAACGTGGCAGGGAGGCAGCAGAGTGGGTATTCGGTGTGCATCTCAAAAGGCCCTTAGCGTATAAGTTACGTGGCACGTGCGGCTCACGGCATTGACGGGGATACATAAGGACGAGTAAATACATCACTGGCTGTGCACATGAAGGAACAAAGTATTGTCATTTCCACGTATTTTGGGGCACATGCAATCCGTAGCGTACTGTTCTTTTTTGGGGGGTGGAGGGTTATGCATACATGGATATTTTCTATCCCCCATTTTGAGGCAAGCGGTATGTCACGTATGCACTTTTTATGTTTGTGGTTGCCACTGCGAATCGCGTACCTCTTTTTTCATTTTTGGAAGCTTTCCAGGTGTCCCGTACACACTTTTTGTATTATTGGGTGCCACTGCGTAGCGCATACTGCATATTTTTCCCGTTTGGTGCACATGTGAGCCTTGCTGGACCACACATCCATGTTGTACATCACATAGACTGTTCCCTGTCTCACTTTGCTCAGGACAATAACTTGGTATGCCTCCCATTCATCCCTTACACCTGTGACATGGTTGGAAAGGCCCCAAAAGGGAAAGGGGCAGACAGGGTTGGGGTGGGGTGATGGTGGTGAAACACCTGCCCAGCCCAAGGTGGTCAGGGAAGTGGTGGTGAAACACCTGCCCCAGCCCCAGAATAACATGGCAGGCACCCATTCCAAAGGTGGCTCGGCACCTGAATGCCAAAGTGGTTCCAGCCAGACAGGGGTAGCTCCAAACCCCCCTGCCACTCATGGCAGGAAGGGATGCCCTGCACAGCAGGTAGAGGCTTAACTCCAAGACACGGCACATGACACGGTTCAGCACAGGAAGAAGAACTTCTCTGATCCTCAATGACTACGTGACCAATCACCATAGTGACCTGCGCCTGTATGTCGGCAGCACATGTACAGTTGCACAATGTATGGTGCATTGGCAGCGTGTCACAGAACAGATAAACGCCTGAGGGGGGAGATGCGCACAGCGGAACAGGTCATCAAGCGCTGAAAGGATCTCACCCATCGCACCAAGCACAAGCTGAGTGTCAACCTGATCTCTGCACTGGGAACTAGAGGGGGGCCACCAGAGGAGGCACTGCCTGGGGTGTTGCTAGGTCTGGAAAAGACCCAGGGCTATGCTAATGTTGGATCTGTCGGGACTGGGGGCTAGCTAGCCTTTAGTTGTAGCTCCTGAGATTCTATCTGGGGCTACAACCAAAATACCAGGAGCTAAATCACCCTTAGCCCCCCCTAGCAATGCCTCTGGGAGCAGCTGACACTGCATGAAGAGGCCATGAGCCATTTCATCCTCATTGAGCAGTTGCAAGGAGTGGGAGGTCTGGAGAATTATGAGGACAAATCAGGTGAGTGTCTGTCATTGCACCTCCTGTGTTTTTCCAGTCATGCATTACCCACATCAGTTTTGTATTGGGACATCTGGCTGCATTTGTATTGCAGCCCGGGGTAAAACATGTCCTGTGATGTACAGACTCATGTCAATTGGCCATCATACTGGGCTGGCCCGTGTGGCAGCCATTTGTGGCACATGTCTGTGTGACAGGACACATCCTCCACAGGGTATTCTCCTGAAACTTGTGACACCTACAAGTAGTGTTCATTGCTACATTCTTGTTGCGTTTCACTCTGCACTGCTAGACCGGTGCATGCACACAAAGTATCCCTTACACGCTATGTCATGCAGAATTGCATGTTGCTTTTGTTACCTGCTCCTATGTCTCAATGCATATCTGAGCTGTCTGTCAACGCACATTGTTGTGTTCCCAGAGTGCAGTTGCATGAGAGTCCACAGACCGTATACATATTGATTCAATTCCAGTGCCACAGAGAGCCTACTCATTGTGCCGCATGCTCCCTCTTAGCATCCCACACGCTTTTCCCACTCCATGTGGCCACTGCCCCCACCCTTTTGTGGCTTGGTGGACCTTGTTCACATTGCCCAATCCACTATACATCTAACTGCACTTCAGGGAACTTTAGCAGAAATCACACTTTCGGGTGTACCCACGCATGGGCTTCTTCCCTTTCCACGCCTTCCTGCAGGTCCTCATTGTCTCCTGTTCTCTGTCCCACACCAGATTAGTGTGTCATGTCTTGACTGTTGTGTTGTCTGTGGATATGGATGTCTGGCCATTCTGATGTGAGGTCATTGTACATTAAAATGTCACATGTGTATTACTTTTCCCCTGGCATGTGTGGCGACTTGACAGTTAAATGTCCCCTCATTGTGCATTTACAACACTGTTGAATGTCATTGTGCCAGTGCTGGCATGGACATGATAGGGTGGGGGAGAGAGAAGGGGTACATGTGTAAGCAAATGCCATGCATCAGTTGCTTACTGGACCGAGAGTGTGAATGTACAATATATGATGGGTGCATGTCATGCCATTTCTTGTCAGAGTACTCCTTGGAGCACAGGTACATTGTTGACATGTTTGACATGTATCAATATATCTTTCTTTGTCCATGTGCAGGTGAGGATGCACCAGATGCAGGGGAGGAGGAAGAGTCAGTTGTGCGGCTGACCACCAGTGGGGGGCGTGGTGTGGTAGGCCGTGAGAACGCACTGGTGCTGCAGACCATCCTGCGTCGTGCTGCAGACTCTTCAGACTATTTTGACTCAGATGTCTCTGATGCTGAACCAGATGTGCATGCCTCAAAGAGGCCAGAGGTGAGTGCTCCAATGTGTGTCTGTGGTGGGTGGCTGCCTTCACAAGGCCAGTTATCAGTGGTTACCCTACCCTGAATTGGTATCTGGTCCTGGCGAGATGTCCAAGGGAGGGATGCAGACCTGCAGCCAACAACAGGGGCACCAGAGCAAAGGACTAGGTCCCTTGCATCAGACCACCGTGGGCCCGTACATGTGGCGTACGTGTGCAGGCTGGGTGAGACAGAGTGAGAGCAGCAGATGGTGTGTGCCACTCTCCAACATGGATATGTGTTGGATAAGGTATCTGAGGGCATGGATAAGATCGCCAAATCCATGACGCTGCCAGTGGCCCGGCTAGAGCAACAGCTGTTGGTCAGGCGGTCCTTATGCCGCTCCCACCGACTGCACATTGAGGCCAAAATCAAGGGCCGACAGGCTAATCTGGGGTGTGTGCAGGCTTCCCTGCATGCAGATGCTCAGGCACACCGAGAGACCTTGAAGCTTGAGATGGAGGCCCAGAGAATTGCCCTCCATGCAGAACTAACAGCCACAAGAAGACTGATCCATGATGAGGTGGATGCCGTCAGGCAGTCATTCTCAGAGGAACTCTGTGCATCATGGGTGTCTGCACATGCAGACTCTGTTGCCTTCCATTATGCAATGCATACAGACATCAACGGCTTAACTGTGCTGGTGCATTCATCAGTTTCACACTTAGCCACCGCCTCTGAAGACCAGGCCTTGGCAATGGTGGGCCTCCAGCACCACACCCACCTGCAGATCAACCGCAGGATGGGGGTCCCAGCACAGACATGCCTCGTGGTCCACGGTTGCCGTGAGGTCATAAGCCCTTCGAGGGTTTTATTTTATTTTTGTATTTTTTCATAGTCATATTTTTTGTCCACTCATGTCTACATTGGCATGCACCCTACCCCGCCCCTGTACAGGGTCGTCTCCCCCCAGGCCATGATGGACAATTTTTCTTATATTTTTTATTTTTTAAGGTCATGCCCTTTTTTTCTTGTGTTTCCATTGCTTTGCCATGAACACATTTTTATTTGATTTCAAGACCCCTGGTCCAGATGTTGGCATGTACTTTTGTTCATCCCTTTCCAAGGTGAAATCTTTTTCTGTTTTCTTTTTTATTTTTACCATTTGCCTTGTGCAGTGGCCCTCTCAAGGCCATGACGGATGCAGTGGTGGACACGCAGCCATGCACATTGAGGTCAACTGCCATGGTTGCATCGTGGTAGAAACTGCTTGATAGCAGTGGGGGATTGAATGGAAAAATAGTGGCTGAAATTGAATGGGGAAAAAACAGAGGTCATGGCGACGAGTGACTTTGAATCTCAGGCATTCTGGACCGATGATTTAGGCCAGTCTCATTGCGTCCTCGTCCACTTCCTGTTAACTAGGTAAAAAGCCTGGCCACCAAAATTCAAGAATCTGGCTCTCGGGAACTGCAAATTGCACCTGTCTGCTTTTCAGGGTTTATCGAATTAAACATTTTGAGGAAGACTCTGCCTTTTTTCTCTTTGAAATCTAGTGCTAAGGTGGTCGCTACCTCAATATTGGGAGCTAATGATTACTGCAATGGCATCTATTTGGGGCAATGGCATATGTGATTTCCAGACTGCAGTTACTACAGAATGCTGCTGCCTGCCTGGCACTAGGAGCGAGTCGGATGTCTCATTCCATTGATCTTCTTCGTCAACTGCATTGGCTCCCGGTGCATAGCTTCATTGAGTTTAAGGCTCTGTGCATTATCCATCAGGCTATGCATCAGGGTGGGGCTGAACAGAGGCGTTGCTAGGGGGGGGGCTGAGTGGGCTATAGCCCAGGGTCTTTTGGTTGTAGCCCCAGATAGAAGCTCAGGGGTTACAACCAAAAAGGTTAACTAGCCCCCAGTCCCGACAGTCCCAAAATTAGTGTAGCCCTGGATCTTTTCCAGACCTAGCAACACGCCTGGGGCCGAATATCTGCATGCCAAGCGTACCAGTATGTCCTTTTTAGGTGCCTGCAGTACGAATCCAAGAGACTTCTGAGAGTCCCCCATTTCCAACGAAGTCGGACGGGATGCTGTGCCTTTTCTAGCCTTGCTCCTATTATGAAGAATAAAACTCCCAATTGGCCTGTGAAATATTAACGATCATCTATTATTTCAGAAAGCCTTGAAGATTTATCTTTTCTAGTTCTGTAGCAACTGAAGGTTGATGGGGAAGAGGATGTCGCTTTTTTCAACAGCCTGCGTTGTTTCTTTAGTGTCCAGATGCTGATGGCCTTACTAGCACTTTATAAATGCTGTTACATTACATTACATTACATACGTAGTGGATGGGATGGCATGTGCAGGTAACATTGGGTTGAGTGAATATTGAGACAACTGTGTGGCATGTATGGTACTGTACTATGGCTGTTATAATGCCTTGTCCCATGTTGTTACAGTGCTCTGGAATGAGGCGGTGACGGCACTCCCGGGGGAGACACCCTGCATCATTTGACGCCCCAACTCCCCATGCCCTCTGCCAGGCACTGGACCTCCTGTCATGCATTTGGAGGCACAGTTCCCGGTCGAAGTGATGCGGGAATCACATCATGCTAGCTCAGTCAGCAGGCAAGCAAGTGCACTGTGTTACATGTTCTACTTGTTTAATTGTTCCCCATGGTTTATGCATGCAGTACACATCTTGATCAACTTGTGGTGTTCACCTTGTGTCACAGTGAATGTCTGTGCTGATGTGTGTCTGTACACATGCAGGTGTGTGTATGTGCATTTGCGCTTCTATGCCAGTGCCTTGTTTCTGTGGATGCACTCAAGATGTTGACAGCATGTTTGGAAGTGATTGTGCAGCACTATTATCACATTCCTCATGGTCAGTGTTTCCTTCAGTGTGGATGCACATACTGCTTGGCCACATGAATTGTTGGTACTTTTGCACTCTGAGGGTTTCTGTTCTCCAACACTTGGCACAATGACCATGATGATGTCTCCTTACTGCCACCCTTCCACTCCCACCGTCCCTATGTTTCATACCGTGCCCTACAAATGTTCTCCATCTGCACACTACTCTTTAACTGTTGGCAATTCTAAATCCAATTCCTTCTCTGCTTATATGTCCAGGCCAGCCAGGCCACTAGTCACCATGTACCATTCACATTGATAGGCATGTATGTATGCACAACCTACACTGCAGCGCTTCATGACATGGGCTCTGGTGACTATGTTGTGGACATTTGTGTGCATTGACTGCACAGGACATTTTTGTCGCAGTTGATGCATGTTGGTTTTTACAGAAATGTACATGTGTACCCCTGACTGACTGCTTCTGTGTTACCCAGTGTGGTGACTTTTTGTGCATGTTTTTGTACTGTTGGTTACCATCACTGGTGAGTATTACATGTTTTCTGGCTTTAAAATCTACTTCATGTTTACTGCCACAGTCTGCGGGTGTACTTTGCATCAACACAATGTAGTTGCATGCATGTCTGACATCCTCCACATCCCACCACTTGGCTTTATCTGGTGTGCCTGTGTCAGGTTCAAGTGAGCCCTGGAATCCATGCACACCTACTGTGGCAGTCTCACTCAGGGGGTGTCGTGTTTTGGGGTGAATGTACAGCTGCATGTCCATTTGCTGTGTTGTCCAACAGGGATATATGTGAACCTGTGTAGGGTAGGGGGTATATGCTTTCAGTGCCTTAGTTGCGTGGAAGTGGGGTACATGTGTCTTGCTGTGTAATGCTTGTCATGATGGGGTTTTGCCTTGGTTTGTGTGAGATAGGGCTACTGATTGACCCTACACATGTCCCTATTATTTGCCAGTCTGTCCTACACCGCCCACCACTTTTGTCCTTCATGGCCTCTACAGGTGGATATTTTCCTTCAACGTGCCTTCCGTGATCTCTTGCCATGATGCTACATCCCTAGGTATTGAAATCATTATCGTCCTCCCTAGGTCGTCTTCCATGTGCCCTCACCCACAGTGATGTTGGGCATGGCCTTCCCTGTCACCACTGCAGACAGTGTACTCCTTGCTATGGTTTTCACTTGTCCCTCCCTCCCTCTCTCTCTCTCTCTCTCTCTCTCTCTCTCTCTCTCGCTCTCTCTCTCTCTCTCTCTTTCTCTCTCTCTGTTGTGCTACTCTCCACTCCTAGGCAATTCTCAATCTGTGTCCTGTGTCCTTCTTGCACCCTGTGGTTCTTCTGCACTGGGTGGGCTATGCCTGTTTTCTTAATCCCTAAATGGCTGTCATGGATCTCCACTGTTTTTGAGTTATTGCAATGCATGTATCATTTCAGGATGTCTTTCCCTGTGGGATGCAGTGTATGCAGGCCAGGTGGGTACCATGTGCAGGTAAGTGAAGGGCACTCAGGGTGTCACTTGTGGTGTGGTGTTTAGTAAGCAGTCCGGCACTGTGTGCATTCACTTTTTTGTTTAACTTGTTTTGTGGGGCACATGTCC
This sequence comes from Ambystoma mexicanum, assembly GCF_040938575.1. Lineage (NCBI taxonomy): Eukaryota > Metazoa > Chordata > Amphibia > Caudata > Ambystomatidae > Ambystoma > Ambystoma mexicanum. The sequence continues at coordinate 352,436,560 of NC_090922.1, forward strand.
AGGTTTGTGGGTGCATGTGTCACACAGTGTTCTCATGGTCATCGGTCTGAGCGTGCTGTTTTCGCACTCATACCATGGTGCCACAGGTTGCAGGATTGTAGTTGTGGGTGGGCAATCTCTGTAGGGCCTTTCTTGTTGAGTTGTCACAAGGGTGGCAGGGCTCTTTGGGGGCTGTGACACGTGTTGATGGTGGTGGTGTTATGTTTTTCCTTGCACTTTTCACATGTGTATTGCCTGACACATGGTATCCCATACATTAATTCACTAATATTGATTCATGAACACAGAAGACACTATTTAGCCTTTCTTGGTCACAGTTCACCATTCTTGTTGTGCAGTCCTAAGAATAATCCACACATATGACATCATTGTCAACAGACACCAGGCACACTACATTAATCAGGCTTTGTTGTTTGCCATGCATGTGCCATGATTGGTGCATCAGGGGAATACAGCTGCTGGGTGCATGTCAATGATACCTTCAATTCAATGCACATTTGACCAAATGCAATTGAGTCACATTGAAGTCTGCATTACCTTGCACTTTACAGTTGTATGCTCCCCTTTGTGTGCATTTGTCTTTTGTCTCTATTTCTCATGCTTTGTCATGTCTGCTTGTATGTTTCATGCCAGTTACCTCGGTGCCCAGCCTTCCGGTCTGACATCTGCCTGTGAAGTGCTGCCTTCTGCAAAATCCTGCCTTCAGTGCAATTGGTGAGTATTTGGGTTCAGACATTCTTGGACTTTGAATCATCGGCTCCCCTGCCAGTGGTCACTGCACTGTCCCAGTGCTACGCTGATGATGGCATGCCATGTCATGGCATGGGAAATACTGCCAGGGTGATCCAGCCCTTTATGTGTCTAAGTGATGTACTTTTTGTGGGTCCGATCATTGTCATGCTGACTGTTGCCTGATGCGTGTGTTGAGTATGTGCCATCAGCTTGATAATAGCGTAGGTGTAACACGGCCATTCACTGCATGGCACTCTGGGATTCAGGCAGTGTGTGGGTTGTGGGTGGGTGTTTGTCAGTTTGTGTGTTTTGTTTATTGGATTTGCATGCGGTGTACAGAACTGGCTGCATGTGTGCCAGGACACATGTTGATGGTCGCATGTGAGTTGAAGAAGGAAGTTTTCTCCTGGTTATCTTGCTTCAGTGGTTCAAATGATAGTTCTAACACAGTAGTTATTGTGATACAAGTTTCGCTTTTATTTGTGCTTGTGCTGAGTTGTTTTTAACATTTGGTTGGTATGCATTAAGTACATTTACGGGCAAATGTATGCCTTGTTTGTCAGCCGACACGTGTTTCGACCTGTGGGTCTTTATCAAGGCTATTATAGACAGTCTCTAGCCCCCTATGGGGTCCCGGTCTGTGGTATGAAAGCTGTCCTGTAGAGACAGTGGCTCCTGTTGGGCCCTTTGAATTCGGTCTATGAACAGGTCCGTCGCGGCTTCTGCAGACGGACCTGTTCATAGACCGAAGGCTAGAAACATACATTTGCCGGTAAATGTACTTAATGCATAGTAACCAAATGTTAAAAATAACTCAGCATGAGCACAAATAAAAGCGAAACTTGTATCGCAATAACTACTGTGTTAGAACTATCATTTGAACCAATGAAGCAAGATAACCAGGAGAAAACTTCCTTCTTCTACTTAACAATTGGGGTGCTAGCTAAACCCCAACAGCTCCTGTGATTTTGCAACATAAGAACCCCATTATTAGACTTGGACAACAACAGAGCCTAGCACAGGCTGTTTCCATACCTAGAGCCAACCACGATTCTATCGGCATGTGAGTTGTTTGCATGTTTTGCTTGTCACTCAGGGGGGCACATATTCCTGTGTGTTTGGGTGCATGGATGTGTTCATTGTACTCACATTAATTTGTCTTTCTCTGCAGATCCATTTTCATGATGTTATGGGTGATAGCATTGTGGGTATACTTGCAGTCGTATGCATGTGCAGGAAACAGGTAAGATGTGCATTTCTCTTGCAGTGTACTTTTGTTGCTCTTTTCTTGTTCACATTAAAAATGACTACTTTGATATCACTGAGTATTGTGTGCATTGTTGCGGTCAGGGAATGGGTTGGCCGGTGTACGTGTTTTTTGTTGTGTAACACGCATTGTGGGTCCAGGGCTTTCCTTGCATGGGTCAATTGGCTTCAAGATAGTACTGTGCCTTACTACTTGTGATCTCGTGTGTGGTTTGGTGTCTACATGCAGTACAGTTGTTGTCCATGTGACAGTCATCAGGAAGTTTTTAAATTGTGATGTGTTGTTTTTGGTGTACTACATGTACACTGTTCTTTGCAGTTGCTGCAACTGTGTTGGTGAATGGTGCAGTTCCATGCTGCTTCTGGTCATGTTGATTTTGCTATGGAATGTCTACGTTACTTGCTGCATCTTTGCCTTACCATTTGGGTGTGTCAATCACTTTGTCTCACATGTCAATCGTGTCCTGTTTAGTGCGTTTTTTTATATGGGGTGCATTGTCTCCATTTTGGCTGTACATATGTCACATGTGGATCCTGACACCACTGCGATTGCGCTCACAGCAACAAGAATACATTTGTGCCTGTCATGCACATTGTCACACAGGTGTGCAACTCTTTTTCATTGGGTTTATGGGGATTTGTGGAAATGATACTTCTGGTGTCTATGAAAGCCTAGCTGCTTATAATTGATAGTTGGCAAGTTGCTGAATTTATCTGTGGAAACACATATTTTGGGTGATATTAACTTGGACATTAGTGATGTTTTTGTGCCTCAGGAGTGGTTTCACTCCATGCTTACCGTGGTGGTGGTGGTGTACTACCACATATGTGTCTTTCATTTGGCCACACTTTGTGCATGTTGTTTTATGCCTTATGGATGCACGCAATTTTGGCCGCCCAGGGGTGCATTCTCATCGTGTTTCTGTGGTCACGGAGGATTAGCCCATAGTCATTATTGAATGGCACCTGGGATGTGGCATGATCGTGTGTACTCCACAGTGGCAGGATTTTACGTAAAGTGGGATTGCACCAGCTGGGTACGTGCAGTCTCCCCACGTGCTGCCTCTCCATGAGCCCTTTGGCCAGCCAAACTCAAGAATCATGTCCGTGGGTGCGGGCGGTGGCCCACCAACATGTCCACTGGGATTCCACTCCATGTGGCGACATTGTGCAGGACACAAGCTGCCACCACAATGATCCTGCACACAACCCTTAGTCGCTACATAGGCAGTATTGTACCTTAGCTCAGCTGGTGTGGTGGGATTCTGTATGGGCATCATCATGAATGTGCTCAGCGGGTAGGCACTGTCCCCTGTAAATGTGGTTGTCATTATCATTTGTTGCCAGTGTCTACTGCTAAGTGTGCAACGTACATACTCACCAATGAGCCATGCATTCCCATGCTTGCCGGCTACAAGGTTCTGGTGTAGTTGTGACATCCAGAATATATAACTGCTGTGTGTGCTTCTGGGATAGTTTGCATACACTTCAGATATGATGCCCTTGGCATCGCACACAACCTGAAAATTGATTGAGGGCCAATGTTTGCAGTTGCAGTATATGTGCTCTGTCCATCTGGGGGGACGTAGCGCAACATGGGTGCAATGTATTGCACCAAGCACTCGTGTGAAGCATGCCGCAACATAGAAGTCCTGAATTACTATTTAGCTTTCTGCCGGTGTTCTTGGCATATAGATGTGGTAGCTCACAGAAGGTCAAGCAGGAATAGACGCCAGCACCTGGTGTGAGCCATGTGACTGTGTGGCCTGGGAGTTGCTGCCTACTATGGCAGTGGTTCGCTGGAAGGATCCAATTGCCATGAAATGTAAGGCAGTGAGCACTTTTTGTAGGGGGCTAAGGGCCTAGGAGCACATGGTGGGTGACGTTAGCCCATGTTCCCATTCCCTGACCAGGTCTAAGATGATATGGGGGGGGGCTGCACCTGCCATAGACCTGGCCATCTGGCATCCTGAAGAGAGTGGTTTGTGGGTTCAAGATCTGGGCCCTGGCCATCCTCTTTCTCCTGCGGTGTCTATGAGTGATCGCTCTGACAAATGCTGGATTCATGGTGGCTGGATACATTTTCATTTGGTGTGTATTGCGTTCTTAATAGATGAGCGTTGATGTTTATGTTTGCTATCAGGTGGAGGGAGTGCACCAGGATTAGCGTGAGATTTTTCGTGACCCGACGTTCAGAGTTCGAATCCATGAATATGTGTTTATTTGCGCTGGTATGGGTGTGCGATTGCTTGACCATGGACCATCCCTCAACACACCCACATTTTCACATGTTATTCCTCATTCTGCATGTTCCGCCCCCTATTTTGCTTGCTGCTTAGGCCCGGCCCACACTCTGCTTGGAGTGTCATGCAAGACGTTCCTCTACTTGCAGCGACATGCTGGGCCAGAGCAAAATCCCTGCAAGTCCAGGAAAAGTACTGCACATTCGATTCTATTAATCGATGGAGGTGGATTTGCATACAGTTGCGCGCACAGGTGCCCTATTTTCCGAACAGATAATTCCATGAATTGGGCCCTTAATGACTAAGGAGGAGCAAGATTGTCAACGCATCTTTTGGAGTCATTAGCCTTATTTAAAGGCTCTTTGTCTCATTTTACCACTACATACATCAATTATGCCACAGGTTGCAATTAAGTGGGATACAAAACAGTCCTCAGGGCAAAGAAAATAATGAACAAAATGAAGAGCTAGAACAGGTAAGAGCATAGATTGAGAGGATCATGAGGAGTGCCACTTTCACCACTGGTCATGCCAACCACAGGAGCATTGGCAATGCCATGGGTCCAGTGGAGAAAACAGCCCTGTTGATAAATGCCTTAAGGACAGAGGGCCACAGAGTGCAAAATAAGGTTCTTTGTGATCTGCTCTAAAACATTTAATCGAATTCCTTTTTTTATTGCTAGATTTTACAGCAATTAGCCTAAACCCATCCCCCACATATATTTGGGGGAAAATCCATAACAAAAACATCAATGAATTCTACTTCGATGAAATATCCTGCAGCAAAATCTCCCTATCCTGTTCAATACACTAGCACCACAGAAGAACGCAGACGATGGATCATGATGGGACATGTGCAAGGACAGCTAAATGCCTCCAAGTTAAAGAAAATATCATGGACCATAGACTACAATATGAAGCAGGTGTAACGCTCACCTGATTCTCGCAGAGGCGCCGGTCTTGACTGGGCGACTACCGTATCTTCAAAGGTGATGTGTAGCACCCGTTTGGCTCTTTGGGCTGGACCTCTGTGCACTGTATGCCTGACGTGTAGAGTAAGATGTCTGCAGATAGAAAATATGGGGTTAATGAACTGGGGTTATTGGGGTGTCCCTATCTCTTTCCTCTTCTCCTCTCCTGTAGACCCCCAAAGGTTAACGCTCTCACCTTAGGTAAGTGAATGCCGAGCTCTCCATCTGCCTCGGGGCAGGGTGCTGTAGCCAGTTTCTTCACTGGATAGGTAGCGCAGGCCTCTTGACTTCAGAGGACTGCTGTCTGTCGTTTACTGCACGAACGGTAAGTTTCGAGTCATTCAAATGTCTTTTTAAAGTCTTTAGTAATGATGTCTCTTGTTTTGCAGGGTTCCGGCGATGGCGGATGACGGGCTGAAGTGAGTTGAAGATGGAGCCCGTGTGATGAATAGAAGCGCCTGGAAGCACGTGAGTAAGCGCTTGATGCCTGCTTCACGATGCGCTCTAACTGTCTTTTTATTTTGCAGGTACGAGTTCGGAGCGGCTGCAGGGTGCCGGAATACCCACTGGATTAGATGTGGAAAGGAGTAATGGCACGTGAGTATTAAAGTTCCCCAATGTCTTTAAACGCACCTTGTTTTGTCTTTCAGATGCGGATGCAGCGCCGAAGGCCTCCGGAGCGTGCAAAGAGTTGGTAAGCTTTTGTCTTTCAGATGCCGGAATGCAGTATGAAGACCTCCGGAGCGCACGAAGAGTAGGTAAGCCTTTGCCTTTCAGATGCCGGAATGCAGTGTGAAGACCTCCGGAGCGCACGAAGAGTAGGTAAGCCTTTGCCTTTCAGATGCTGGAATGCTAACCTGTTCTTTCTTGTCTTTATAGGTGTTGCTGAAGACTGGATTCAGGATGGTAAGCCTTTTTCCTTAGGCCCAGGACTGGATGCAGAAGACACGATGAGCGTCCTGCTGCAGAGGGTGCAGAATAACGCAAAGCAAGATTCATCCACCGGGTGTGGTTTAAATAGCCTCCTGTAGTGCTTAGGTGTCTCCTTCCACAGCCATGCCTAAGTAAGAAAAGAGTTCCTGGTAAGAAAAGAGTTCCTGCCTTCCAGAAGAGTTCCAGTGTTCTAAATCTAGGGAGTGGCTCCAGCCCCACCCAACAGGAAAAGTAGTTCCAAACAGAAGAGGATCAGAGGCTCAACTGGCAGGCAAGTAAGCAGCATGGTCTGCTGCAGGTAAGTCCACCCAAGCATTATGAGCCCGGCGCTTCCAGCGCTGGGACTGGGCATATTTATGAGCCTGGTGCCACTGGCACCAGGACTGGGTCCAAAAGGTCCCAATTGGGACTGGTTGGCACTCGAAACCTGGGTTATGGATCTGCTTCCAAGGGAGTTGGGAAAACCCTGACCTTTTGGAAGCAGAGATCATGACAGTACCCCCCCTCAAGGCCCCTCCCAAACCGGGCTTCTCCGGGGGTTTTGGCTTGTCAGGAAATGTTCGGTGAAATCTTTTGATTAGGCGAGGAGCGTGGACATATTCAGCAGGTTCCCAGGATCTCTCTTGGGGGCCGTAGCCTTTCCAGTCAATTAGGTAGAATAGTTTAGATTTGGAGATCTTGGAGTCCAGAATGCTTTTGACTTCAAACTCGAGTTCTCCATCCACTAGGATAGGTTTTGGCGATTTGGTTAGTCGGGTTTGAGGTTGCACGGGTTTTAATAGAGACACGTGGAAGACCGGATGTATCTTCATGTGCGGGGGCAAGTCCAACTTGACCGCTACTGGGTTTACTATGGTAGTGATGGAATAGGGACCAAGGTATCTTGGGTTGAATGTGCGTGGCCCTTTTAGAGATAGATATTTGGTGGATAACCAGACTTGATCCCCCTACTTGATAGTGAGGGGCTTCCTTCCAATGTTGATCTGCTCCTTTCTTGTATTGTTCTTTAGCCCTTTGAAGGTGAGAAACAGCTCCCTTAAAGGCTTGGGTGATTGTAGAATGCAGGTAGTCTACTGCTGGTGTTTCAAGATCTTGGAGGGGATCCAACTCCGAGGTTCGAGGGTGACTGCCGTACAAAAGAAAAAACGGGGTTTTCCCAGTTCCCGAATGGACAGAGTTATTGTAGGCATACTCGGCTATCCAAAGGGTATCTTTCCAAGTTTTTTCAGTTTGTTGCAGCATGCAGCGTAAATACTGTTCCAGAGTTTGATTGGTCCTCTCGGTTTGTCCGTCGGTCTGAGGGTGGTGACTGGTCGATAGTCTCACATCAATTTGAGCCGACCGACAGCAACTTCGCCAAAAATGAGAAATAAATTGACTACCACGATCCGAAATTAGAACTGAAGGAAAACCGTGCAGTCGGACGATGTTTTCGAGAAATTCTCGGGCCAGAGTTGCTGCTGTTGGCAAGCCTTTGAGCGGAATGAAATGCGCCATCTTGGAGAATAAGTCCACGATTACTAGAATCGTATTGTATCCGGAGCATGGAGGTAGATCGGTGATGAAGTCCATAGAAAGCGTATGCCAAGGGCGAGGTGGGATGTCAATAGGGCGTAAGAGGCCTGCTGGTCTTTCCTTTTGACTCTTGTTTTGGGCGCATACTCCACAGGACATTATAAAGTCTCTGATATCTTTTTTCCAAGACGGCCACCAGAAGTAGCGCTTGATCTTTTCTGAGGTCTTGGCTATACCGGGATGACCTTCCATTAAAGAGTCGTGATAACAAGAGATTACTTTTTTCTGTAAATCTGTGCTGGGTAGCTATAATCGTTCTTGGAAATACAATAAGTTGTCCTTTACTGCAAAGTCCTTTCCCTGCAGATGCCAATTCTGTATATCTGCTGGAGTTACAAGTTGCCTGGCTTTATCCTTAACTTCCTCTATGGATTCTGTGGCGATTACACCCAGAATTCTTTGTTCGGGAATGATTGGTACAGGTTTAGGGTTGATCAAGTGTTCTTCCACTCCCATCCGAGAAAGGGCATCGGCTTTACCGTTCTTTGTACCAGGTCGATAGGTAATTATGAAGTCAAACTCGGCAAAGAATAATGCCCAACTGAGTTGTCTAGAGGATTGGGCTTTTGCGGTTTTCAAATATTGCAGGTTTCGGTGATCCGTAATCACAGTAACGGTGTGTCGGGCCCCCAGCAGATAATGCCGCCAAGCCTTAAAGGCAGACTTGATAGCCAGAAGTTCCTTGTCAGTAATCGTGTAATTGACTTCAGGAGGCGAGAATTTGCGGGACCAAAATGCCACGGGATGCAACTGATTGGTTACCGGGTCCTTTTGTGATAGAACTGCCCCCATGGCAAGGCTTGAAGCATCAGTTTCCACGATGTAGGGGAGTTCGGGGCGAGGGTGTTTTAAGATTGGTGCAGAGATAAATTTAGTCTTCAAATCCTGGAAAGCTTGTTCCGCCTCGGTAGACCATTCAAAACGTTTGTTTTTCTTTAACAAGGCAGTGATGGGCTGGACTATTCGAGAGAACTCGGGGATAAACCTGCGGTAAAAGTTAGCGAAGCCTAACATGCTTTGCACACCTTTTACGGAGGATGGTGATGGCCATTTGAGAACTGCATCGACCTTCTTTGAATCCATACGCACTCCGCCAGGTGATAATATGAATCCCAAGAATTCAACTTCAGTCACGTTGAAAACACATTTTTCCAACTTAGCGAAAAGTTTGTGTTGACGCAATCTTTCGAGGACCATTTTCACGTGTTTCCGATGTTCAGATTCCGATGAAGAATAAACGAGGATGTCGTCAATGTAAACAACAACACATACATCTATGAGCTCTCTGAGGACATCGTTCATAAAATATTGAAAGGCGGCCGGGGCATTGCAAAGTCCGAAGGGCATGACCTGATATTCAAATAGCCCATACTTGGTGCGGAAGGCCGTCTTCCATTCATCGCCCTCTTTTACTCGTACCAAGTGGTAAGCTCCTCTAAGATCCAGCTTTGTATATATGCATGCTTTTCTGACTTGGTCCAGGAGTTCAGGGATCAAAGGTAACGGATATCTATTCTTAACGGTGATCTGGTTCAGGGAGCGATAATCGATACAAGTTCTAAGGTCTCCTTCCTTTTTTGGAACGAAGAACAAAGCTGAAGAAGCAGGGGACTTGGAAGGACGAATAAACCCATTTGCCAGGTATTGATCCAGGTATTGTCGAAGGTGAAGGTTCTCAGGCTCGGTGAGGGCATAAATTCTACTACAAGGAGGAGTAGATCCAGGTATCAGGTCTATCTGGCAGTCATAAGACCTATGAGGAGGTAGAGAGTTAGCCTGATCCTTCCGGAAAACATCTTGGTATTCTAGGTATTCGGGAGGTAACTGGGGAGTCTCTGAAGAAATTGAGGCCAGTGCAACACCAGGTGGAGGGTGACAAGTAGAGACACATTCTGGAAACTGGACCGTTCTTGCTCGCCAATCGATCAGAGGATTGTGTTTCTCTAACCAAGGTATTCCTAGAATAATCTGAAACTGAGGGGCCTTGATCACATCGAACACGATCTTCTCATGGTGTCCATCTTGACTTACTAGCGTCACTTCTTGAGTGGTATGCGTTACTGGCCCGGAGGCTATCTCCGTACCATCCACCGTAGTAATGACGTCCTTTACAGCCTTGGGACAAAGAGTTAGATTCATCCTCAAAACCATTTCATGATCCACATAATTGCCGATGGCACCGCTGTCGACGTAAGCTTCAATTGCATGTAATCGATCCGGATTATCAGGGCTAATGAGGACCATAGGGATCACGAAATGCGAGGTCACGGAACTGGTTTTTACGCTCGGCAAGAGGACCTCTATTCTTGTAGGGCGAGGTCGTTTCCCTGCTCAGAGTTTGTAACTTTGGTAACTGCAGCTCCTACTGCCTTCTTGGCGGGTTTCACCGGACAGTCTCGAAGAAAGTGCCCTGATTTTCCGTAATATAGACATAATTGCAACTGTTTCCTCCTTTCGCGCTCCCGTTGTGTTAGAGGACCTTTCAGACCCCCTATTTGCATGGGTTCCCCGGAGTCTACTCCTTTGGAAGGAGTTGGCGGTTTGGAAAATACTCGAGCATCAAACTTGGAACGATCGGCCTTCCTGTTCTGCAGCCTGTGATCTATTTGAACGACCAAGTCTATGTAATCCGAACAGTCTTGTGGGGGATTCACTACTTGGGCTAAAACGTCTTTGAGCTCTCCACGTAGACCTCTATAAAACAGCGTAATCCTTTTGTCCTCAGGCCATTGAGTTTCCACTATTAGTCTATTGAAAGATGCAATATAAGCCAAAAGGTCTTGATTACCCTGTCGCAACGAAAGAAGCTCATTGTCCGAGGCCTGCCCCTGTGAATGTCTTGCGAACAGTTTTTCCATACTAAGCTGAAAGGCTTGAAAATCATGGAGAACCGGATCATCTTGATGAACTAGAGGGATCGACCAGTCTGCCGCATTGCCACTAAGGTACGAAAGTACAAAAGCTACTTTAGCTTGATCAGTTGGAAAGGCTGCTGGCCGGCATAAGAAGTGCAACCGGCACTGATTGATAAATACTGCAAACCTCTTTGGGTCACCAGAAAATCGCTCGGGCGGAGCCAGAGGTACATTCCCAGGTAGGTTGATCTGCACTGGATTCATAGAGGATGTTGAAGGAAGATTTGCCCCTGATGCGGGTAACGGGGTCTGTCCGGCTTGTGACTGTAGCACTTGTCTAGCAAGATTGTCTGTTCTCTCCTTGGAAATAATTAGTTCCCTTCTTAGAGCATTCGTTTCCTGACGAGTTGCATGCACTTCTGCCCTTAGTTCCCCAAGTAACCGGGCTAGGGGGTCAGTATCCAAAGTTTCCATAGCGCCTGGGCGAGAGTTTTACGGTAGGCTTTGCGTTCTGTAACGCTCACCTGATTCTCGCAGAGGCGCCGGTCTTGACTGGGCGACTACCGTATCTTCAAAGGTGATGTGTAGCACCCGGTTGGCTCTTTGGGCTGGACCTCTGTGCACTGTATGCCTGACGTGTAGAGTAAGATGTCTGCAGATAGAAAATATGGGGTTAATGAACTGGGGTTATTGGGGTGTCCCTATCTCTTTCCTCTTCTCCTCTCCTGTAGACCCCCAAAGGTTAACGCTCTCACCTTAGGTAAGTGAATGCCGAGCTCTCCATCTGCCTCGGGGCAGGGTGCTGTAGCCAGTTTCTTCACTGGATAGGTAGCGCAGGCCTCTTGACTTCAGAGGACTGCTGTCCGTCGTTTACTGCACGAACGGTAAGTTTCGAGTCATTATAATGTCTTTTTAAAGTCTTTAGTAATGATGTCTCTTGTTTTGCAGGGTTCCGGCGATGGCGGATGACGGGCTGAAGTGAGTTGAAGATGGAGCCCGTGTGATGAATAGAAGCGCCTGGAAGCACGTGAGTAAGCGCTTGATGCCTGCTTCACGATGCGCTCTAACTGTCTTTTTATTTTGCAGGTACGAGTTCGGAGCGGCTGCAGGGTGCCGGAATACCCACTGGATTAGATGTGGAAAGGAGTAATGGCACGTGAGTATTAAAGTTCCCCAATGTCTTTAAACGCACCTTGTTTTGTCTTTCAGATGCGGATGCAGCGTCGAAGGCCTCCGGAGCGTGCAAAGAGTTGGTAAGCTTTTGTCTTTCAGATGCTGGAATGCAGTATGAAGACCTCCGGAGCGCACAAAGAGTAGGTAAGCCTTTGCCTTTCAGATGCCGGAATGCAGTGTGAAGACCTCCGGAGCGCACAAAGAGTAGGTAAGCCTTTGCCTTTCAGATGCTGGAATGCTAACCTGTTCTTTCTTGTCTTTATAGGTGTTGCTGAAGACTGGATTCAGGATGGTAAGCCTTTTTCCTTAGGCCCAGGACTGGATGCAGAAGACACGATGAGCGTCCTGCTGCAGAGGGTGCAGAATAACGCAAAGCAAGATTCATCCACCGGGTGTGGTTTAAATAGCCTCCTGTAGTGCTTAGGTGTCTCCTTCCACAGCCACGCCTAAGTAAGAAAAGAGTTCCTGGTAAGAAAAGAGTTCCTGCCTTCCAGAAGAGTTCCAGTGTTCTAAATCTAGGGAGTGGCTCCAGCCCCACCCAACAGGAAAAGTAGTTCCAAACAGAAGAGGATCAGAGGCTCAACTGGCAGGCAAGTAAGCAGCATGGTCTGCTGCAGGTAAGTCCACCCAAGCATTATGAGCCCGGCGCTTCCAGCGCTGGGACTGGGCATATTTATGAGCCTGGTGCCACTGGCGCCAGGACTGGGTCCAAAAGGTCCCAATTGGGACTGGTTGGCACTCGGAACCTGGGTTATGGATCTGCTTCCAAGGGAGTTGGGAAAACCCTGACCTTTTGGAAGCAGAGATCATGACAACAGGCCACTGTAGAAATCACAAATGAATACCTGACTACCGGGCACTGAGTGGTGATCCCTGGGATTTTGATACCAACCTAGAAGGCACACTCAGAGACCTGGTGATGGACGGTTGCAGGAACACTCACATCCAGGAAATGCTAGCGCAAGGTTACACCTGCACTGGAAAAGACTTTAAACATCACCAACAGCAAGGAATAAACAGATAGGCAAGTGACGATCGAGAAGACCATGAAATAGGAACCTGATTCATGAGAAGTAAAACAGTGAGGTGACGCACCACCAACCAAGAAGACTGAAAGGGCAGGTGGCAAAAGCCCCTGGGAGACCGTAGCAAGACGAAGAGGGAGTGTTATCAATGCACAAACACTCAACAAATAGCCAACGCTGAACGCTGTCCACCCAAAGATTCAAAATGGTAATGATCATGATTTGTTATGTATTTAGCGCCTTTGCAAAGGTGCTCTACATCGAATATTCACATATTATTATCACCCAACCCACCTTGGTACTCATTTATCAGCCTTGGAAGGATGAAAGGCTGAGCAAGCCATGCTGAGATTCAAACCTGCGACCTGAAGATCATGCATACATTGTAGCAGCAAGTGGTCAATCCGCCAAGCTATCTTACCGGCTGAATGCACCAAATGTTCACGATACAGCCACTTGGAATGAGAGAATGTTGACCCACTAAAAAGCTAGCTCCAGCAGATCAACATCATAAGAGCAATATGACTGAGGAGTTATCCTGTGTTTCAGAGACACAAAGCGGAAATTGGAAGTACTGAAACACATGCGTGTAATACATCTGGGGCAGGCTAATATTAGGATGCAAACAGATTCTGGCTCCAATTACACCATCATGTCTAAGAGTACATAAATGGACCTATAGCCAGACAAAGTTACAGGAAATGCATCCAACAAGGAAATTACTACTCAGCTACAACAGTCAGGTAATCACATTGGTGGACTACAGGAAATGTGACATCAGCGTAAAGAGCAGATTGACATGGGGCAGAGCAGACATAGACAAGGGAGGCCCTAGCCATAGCTTACATCACCAATCCAGACTTGACATCAAACTAGAGGTGTTGCTAGAGAGGGGGCTGAGGGGGCTATAGCCCCTTTTGGTTTTGGTTATAGCCCCAATAGTTGGGGCTACAACTCTGGTCTCTGTGCTCTCTCCTTTTTATTCCTCTCCGATTAATGGTGGCACCCGGTGGGAGGCTCTGCTGGCCCCCTTCCACTCCTCTAAGAGCATTATTAATGTTTACCTAAATGGCACTGTCTTGGTCCAAAGCCCTCAGGCCAACCTCCTCCTTTTTGATAGATGCTTCCCGTGCCTCATACATTTCCTTTCTTTTCCTGCTGTCCCTTATTTCCCTTCTCCGGCTCCTCTGCTTCCTCTGCTTTCACCCTCTGCCACCTCTTTGGCTTTCTCTACTTCTTCTCTGGCTGCCCTGTTGCCTCCCTCTTCTTCCACCTCTCTGACGCCCTCATCCTCCTCCTTGGCTTACTTGCCCTCCCCACATTCCTCCTCTGCCCACCCGCAGGCTCCTTTTACACTTCTTCAGGGTGTACCTCTGACCTGTACCCCTCAACAGAAGTCTTTCAAGGTTGGCAACCTTCTCCACATTGCCACTCTCAACTCTCGCTCAGCTGTCAAACACTCCGCTGTCTCCTAGAACTCAACCTTGATGTTCTCGGTCTTACTGAGACATGGTTCACGACCAGATATGTCACAAGTTTTGACACTCTCCCCCCCTGATGGCTACAAGATCCTCTACATGCCCAGATCCAGCCATCCGAGTGGGGGTGTAGCCTTAATCTTCCCAAAGTGGATCCCTGCCTCTATCATTCATACGCAGGTCTACTCCTCCTTTGAATGCCTGGTCTGCAGGCTCTCTCTCTCTCTCCTGGCTGCTCTCTTACTGTGGATACTATGTACCGCCGCCTGGCCAGGTAACCTTCTTCCTCTCCGAGTGGGTGGACATCTCCTCCTCCCTCCTTGCCTTGACCACTCAACTCCTCCTTCCTGCAGACCTCACCACCTGGATGCTTCCTGTCCCTCCTCTGGACTCTTTCGCAACCTGTGCGAGTCTCTTTCTCTCTCTATTCTACCCTCTGGTCCGAGTCACTCTTCAGGGCACACCTTGGATGTTCTGATCTCCTCAGACCTCCCCCTCTCTAACCCTCCCACCACTCCTCTCTCCTGGAGTGACCACTTTCTCCTCTCCTCTCATCTCTCTCTCTACCCCTCTGGCAGCACTGCCACACACCTTCTCGGTCATCCGACCAAAGAAGCGTGTGTCAGTTGAGGCTTTTGCTGCCACTTTCTGTCCCGTTCCTGCACCTCTGGCTGACTCACATCCTGACACAGCCTTTTCAACCTCCATTCTTCTATCTCTGACACTCTTGATGTACTTGTCCCTGTCATGAGGATCCGCTTGAAGCCCAAAGCCAAGTGCAACTCTTAGTACGACTCAGACCTCCTCACCCTTAAATGCAAGTGTAGGGTGGCAGAGAGGAAATGGCGGGCCTTGTGTGCACCCTCTGAGAAACTGGCCTTCTGCCAGCTCCAAAGAAGTACCGCCTCTCTGTCCACACTAAGAAGAGAGCTCACATCCAAGCCTGCATCTCTGCAGCATCTAACAGCTGGGCCGAGCTCTTTAAAATCTGCATGGAGCAGGCTAATCCTGCTGCAGTCTCTACCTCTCCTGTCCCCTCCCAGGCCCTCTGCACAGCCTTGGCTTCAGATTTCACCTCTAAAACCCAGGACATCCTGCCCACCCTCTCTTCCTCTCCTCCTTCTTCCTCTACTTTTTCGTCTGCTTCTGGCCTTCCTGGGTCGCCTCTTCTCCCTTCTCTTCCTTTCCTTTGTTCACCCTAGACGAGGTTTCTAGACAAGTTCAATCTATGAAAGTCTCATCAAAACAGGTTCTTCCCTGTTCATCCAAAACCATCAAGGAGCATATTAACACCCTCGATCCACCTTTGCCGACTTCTGCCACCGCTCTTTTGCCACTGGAACCTTCCCTTCCTCCTTGAAGCACTCCCTTGTGCACCCACTTCCTAAGAAACCCTCAGATGACCCCTCCTGTCCAGCTATCACCCGATCTCCATTATTCCTTTTCTGAGCAAACTCTTGGTAATGCTGGCCATCTCGCAGCTTAACCATCATACTGCATCTGTTGGCTGTCTCCATGACCATCAGTCTGTCTTCAGATGTGCCAGAAGTACAGAAACTGCTCTCCTGAAAATCCGTGAAGACTTGCTCTCATACCTTGACACTAACCATCCTTCTGTCTCATCCTCCTTGATCTCTTCTGCTGCTTTTGAAACTGTCAACCATGCCATCCCGCTCAACAGGCTCCGAGATAACCTGTTATTTTTTTCTTTTCTTTTTTAGTATTTAATTATTTAATGTGATTTAGTTTATACATAAACTTTACACATATAAAAAATCAACATAACAGAAATTCCTATTTACAATATTATTAGTATATACTAAACTTATAATAATAACAATAATAAACAAAGTAAATTCAATACAATTATAATAAAATAAATCACATATCATATCATAGTGCTCACTACATGCAATGAATAATGCTTTCTTGGAGGTCCCTTAATTCTTCTTGTAGTAACAATACTCAGCCTTATAGCATTAGAGGCCATTGTCAATTCATTATCATCCTCTGCTATCATATAACAACTCCCAATATAATTTCAATCTTCAACCAAACATTAAATATTGCAATAGGTAATTTGATGTTCTCAGTATTAATACATTATATTATAACCTGGGTATCACTGATCAGGCCCTGGCCTGGTTGACCTCCTTTCTCTCTGACCGACCATCCCAGGTCCAACTTGGGTCCTTCCTCTCCTCTATCTCTCTCTCTACCTTTGGTGTTACCCAGGGGTCTAATCTGTCTCCTTGGTGCTCAGCTAATACCTGGCACCTCTCAACCACTGCATAGCTGCTCTCTGTGGCAACTTTCAGTGCTATGCGGATGACAGTCAGGTCGCTTTTAGGGTCCCCTCAGCCACCTATTCTCCCTCTTTCATCCAGGTTTGTCTGTTCATAATCCAGTAGTGGTGTGCCACCAATAATCTCTGCCTTAATGCCAGTAAGACAGAGATCCTCCTCATTGGCTCACCAGCACCTTCCTTTCCTGTCACTCTCTGGCCGCCCACTCTGTGCCCTCTTCCTGCTCCTACCTGTGAGGCTAAGAACCTCTGGGTCATCTTCGACTCCACACTCTCCTTCTCTCCTTACATCTCTGACATCTCTAAGAAGTCGAACTATCAGCTGCACCTCCTGAGAGGAATTCTTCCTTTCCTCACTTTCCCCCAGGAGCTCACTGGCTCCAGAGCTCTGATTTTCTCTAGGCTGGACTACGGCAACTGCTTCTTTCTTAATCTACCTGCATCTACTCTCTCTCCTCTAAAACTCATCCAGAACTGGACAGCGTGACTTGTCCTTGGCCTCAAGCCCATGGATCATATCTCTCCAGCTCTGAAATCTCTCCATTGGCTCTCAGTGGCGGAAAAGAACAAGTTCAAGACCCTCTGCGTTGTCCACAAGGCTTTCTGGAGCCTGGGACTGCAATACCTCCAGCTCTCTCTACTGAAACATCTGTCTCTCCGAGCTCTTTGCTCCTCCACCTCCAACTCCTTGAGGGTCAGTCGCTTCTCCAAGCAATGAGTTAGGGGCAGATCTCTTTCTTTGGCTGGTGCCTCCCTCTGGAACAGCCTCCCTGCCTCTCTGAAACTTGAGCAGAACCATCTCCGGTTTCAGAAGCACCTCAAGACCTTCTTCTTTGCTCCTGCCTTCTCTCTTCATCTCCCATGCTCATCTCCTGTCTGATACCTGCACTGGTTACCTGGGAACCCTCTGAATTTGGGCACAGGTCCCTGCCTGTCCAGCTGCATACCTGCACTGCCTCTTCACACCCCCTGCACTTGTGCTCTGTATCCAGTGGTCAAAGTGTACGAAAAGAAGTAGTGGAGCTATGTTCCCTGCTGGCCTGCCCCCGCTCCCCACAAACCCCATCGCCACGTCCCCTCCCACATACAATAGATCCCCCCGAAACACTTGAACCTGCTGTTTACGGGAACGTTGCGTGCAGTGCACTGAAAATTCAAGTTTCAACTTCTTCCTACACTTTTATTTTAAAACGAAGCCATTCCGGAACGGGTTCTTTTTAAAATAAAAGTATAGGAGCTGTAAAAGGTAATTAAAGAAAGTAGAGGAGCACCGCTCCCGACCGCTCCCGCTCACTTCGACCACTGTTTGTATCTGTAACCCAACAGTCCCCTCTCCTGCACTTATTGACACTTGTTGTCTGCAATTTTAAAACGTGTTGTTTCCTGATTCCTTGTCCTGCACTTGTCCATCCTCACACCCCCTCCCCTGGCACTTCTCTCCTTCCCGTTCCACTGCACTAGTGTGATCTGAATGTCATTGTTTTGTTCTCCCTCTGTTTCCACTCCCTTGCCTTGTCGTGCCTTGAAACACTTGTGCATAGGTGCGTTATAAATGCCATATCATATTATAACCAAAAGTCTAGCTAGACCCTGAGTCCCGACAGTCCCGACATTAGCGAAGCCCTAGGTCTGTTTCAGACCTAGCAACACCCCTGCATCAAACCCAAACCAAAAGAAAGTGAGAAAGTCATGTCAATCAAGTTGTTAGATCTAGAAGACCTGTGAGATGCACACAAGGCAGCATTCCACCCCTCCAAGAATTATACACATGAAATTAGATTTAAGAAAAACAAGATACGAGTGAAATTCACTGTGAGAATCATGCTGGTGACAGCCAGAGCAAAACCTAAAGAAGTGCTTGACAACCAACTCAACGAAGGAGTCATAAAATCGGTTAAAGCCACTGAATGACTCAGCCCAATAGTAGCCAACGCAGATTGGACATGCGGATAGTTAAGCTATGTGACGAACTGCCTAGCATTAATAGAGAAGTGATCTGTAACAACTTCCCACTTTCAAACATATCAGAGCTAGTACTATTGGGAAATACTCCTAAAACAGACAGATCATTGTATCCAATTTTGTAAGCAGGAAGGCCTAGAGGTTAACACAAAGAAAATAAAGGTGATGAGATGTGATAGTCAATATGGACCCCGTTCGTGTATTGATATCATTATTGATTGTGAAAAAATAGAAGAGATTTCCAATTTCGACTACGTGCGTGTCAGAATTTCACAGGATGGGATATGGTTGGAACATACTAACAAGGCAAATATGACACTGTTCAGAAAGTGCAATGGTATATTGAGCTTTTCTAAATCCCATGGTTAAAATGTATTAGTTCCAACGCTTTAAATGTATAGAGCACAGGTGATGGCGGCTGCCCTTTATGGAGCGGGGATATGGGTGTCACATCAAGACTCCTACCCCAGCTGTGACAGAAAATAACTTTCTTTAGGGACTACTGTGGGTCCCATAAAATACACGAAAAATTCCATTACATATGGAACTCGGTTTGACATGTATTGCAGACCAGATAGCGGTAACCCTGTGTTTTTATATGTATACATCTGGTCATGTGACTCCCTAATAAAATATAGGTCAGCTATAAAAGAGGTTTTATCCTACCAAAATGTACTTTCTCGTAAATGTTTTAAGCATATTAAAACGTATCTGTATTTACTTAGATGATCTCTAGACTAACCCAGAGGTCATCAATGGCAGTACTAGAGAAACTCTCATTGGCGCTTATACTACAAATCTCTTGAAGGGCCAATACGTATATAAAAGTGTCTTCATTTATCCATGGGATGCAAATATCTGCCTATAAAGCAAAGGTATCTGATGGAAGATTATCTATGTATCATTAAAAGGCTGCAATAGAGAGACATGTTTCCAAAATGGTAGCAAAGATCAAGACTCAGTGGAATAACAACACAGCAGATGTATGCCCTTTGTGCCATAGAAAAGTTGAATCTCTGATATCAGACACAGAAATAAAAAAACGTTTAGTAAATAGAAGTATACAATGTTTGATTGAGGGGGAGGAGCTGTGTAGCTGTGTTGAGGAGAAGCTGGAGGACAAGGGGGTGGGGGTCTATAACAATTATTCCTTAAACAGTAGTTGTGAGGTTGCAAATGTTTGCAAAATGTCATGCCCCCGCCCCCTTCTTGAGCTCCCTGAATGAATTATGAATGAAGTTGTTTTAGCACTTAGAAGAGTAAACCAGTAGTAATAGAGATTCGTAATGTCCATACTTAAATGAACATGAGTTTTTATTGTTTACTATGACTGTCTGTACTGTTAACGATGTGTCCATGAGAAAAGCCTACCAGCAGATAAGCCTTCACAAGAAATACAGGCACCTCACAGAATTCATCATCCCGGGTGGGGACTGCCAATACAAGAGAATGCCATTTGGACTGTGCTCCACAGCATCAATCTTCCAGAGACTGATGGCGATCGCAATGAAAGCCAATAGTGGGGGTAAAGTGCTTCCAGGACAACATACTTGTCCTTGGGAAATCGAAAGAAGAACATCATGAAAAGTTAAACAAGGTGCTGCCACACCTGGAGAATTTTGGCATCCAACTCTGCAGAAACAATTAGACTGCCTAGGGTACACCATCTCCTAGGAAGGCAGAACCCAGAATAAAGCCAGGTAAAAAGCTTAGCAAGAGCCCCCCATTCGGCAGATCAGGACCAGCTGAAATATTCCATGGGGATGGCAGAGAACTATGCTGAACCTCTTACGGACTTCTCGAAGACCACATAATGCACAAAAATAAATATTGAACCCCAGATATCTGTATTAGCTGGATTGCTAAATACACGTTCGGCAGTTGCTCATGCTACTGAGATTTCTCTCTTAATTGAGTCCCACAAATTGGACATTTTATTTATGATTGAGACATGGTTCACAGACACTTCCCACTCTATGTTCCACTGCTTGATACCAGATGGTGATTCAATTCAATATATCAATAGGCAGGGAAAGACCTGTGGAGGAATAGCAATCATTCATCGGTCCCATTTAAAATTTGATCATCTTGAACCTGTGTGGGCATTTACAGATGTTAATGTCACTGCGGTGGGCCCAACTACATTAGCTTCAGGCCCCACTTGTTAGACAATCCTGACTACGCCTCTGGCTATGGACCCAGGTCGGTCCCCTGCCATTGTCTCACACCTGCACTGCCCACCTGGCAAACCCCGCACTCAGGGACTGTTTCTGTATCCCTACAGTCCCCCTACCAGCCCCTGACACCTGTCGTCCGCACTTACCTATGCACTTGCAACATGCTGGCCGCTACTCACCTATTGCTATCATCTTGTACTGCACTTGCCACATGCTGGCTATTACTTACTGTTATCATCTTGTACTGCACTGTCCCTGCCCCCTTCCCACACACTTGCGCGATCTGAATGACACCTGGCCTACTAAGATCGTTGTCTGTCCCCCCTCTGCTCGCCTCCCTTTCCTCGTCGCGCCTTGAAGCACTTGTGCACAGGCGCGTTATAAATGCCATATCATATCATATCATAACTGTATAATAACTAATGCTCATCCATCCATCACACTCTTTCCTGGGAAGCAGAATACTGAGTGATAACGCATGCATTTGCGCTGGGCGGGGTTTGCCACCTAAGGACATGTGGGAGGTGGAAAACAATGAGAGGGGAGCTAGAGGGGCATGCAGGCACAATGAGAAGCAGAAGAGAGAAAGAAAAATGGAGGCTTAGCAGTGTTGCTTCTACACAACCACTACAATTGACGCGGAGTACACCTAATGAATAAAGAGGAGCAGGATTGCCCCCTCGTTTTTTTTGAGTCGCTAGATTTATTGACAAGTTGTTTGTGACAGTTGACTACTTCATACCCCATCGATTATATTTCAGACTTGCACTTTTTGGGTGGCTTGTGTGAGGTACTGTTTTAGAGTTGGCTTTGCAAATAAGATGATACAATTGCAAGACGCTGTAGCACAGACTTCTCACCTGCAGCGAGTTTCCCAACAGTTTCGGCATCATTGTGTTTAATTCATTGCAACACGTGTTTGTTTGGTGCGACAGAAGAATTTCGAAGCAGACCACCAGCATAGCGTATAGGAGAAAGCTTGCTCACTCATTTTTTAGTTGTGTTCATTTTTTCCTCTTCTGTAAGCGGAGCCCGTGTAATGAATCCAGCAACTGCTACTTAGAAACGCAGGTTAACAGAACTGAAAAATGTGCCTATGTTGACTAAATCCAAGAAAAAGGTATTTCCTCTGTGGTCTTTTAAAGATCAGGATAACTTTTCGTGGAGAGGATGTGAAATGCGAGCTGTGGCAACGGTTTATTTGTGTTTTCTGCAGGGGCTGCATGTCAAGTTGGCATCAGAGACTGTATTTCATTCTAACTGCATTTCAACGTGCAGGCGCTTTCATGGGAGTATCTTACCGTATCGGTTGCACCAATGCCAAGCAATGTTGCTCCAATGTGGAGACATTTTCATCCATGCTGAACAATTTTGCGCCAACAATTGCATGAATCGCCCACCAAAAGTTAGTGGTTTTGCACTTCTTTTTGCGTGCAAATATAGTTTCTTCAATGGTCGATCAGTTCAAATTGTGGTAAATATACCTATAGACGTGAGCAATAACCATGCACTTGTGGTAAATTGTATGTGAGCTGTTCCTATATGGCTCACTCTATTGATTTAGATATGCAGTTGCACTTCTCTTTTCTATGTATCATGTGTATAGAACATCAGGCAATATATATTCGTAATATTTCATTTATCGTAGACTGAATGACTATCCTCATTAACGGAGTAGGGGGAAATACTCTCAAGATGGCCCCGGATGACCCAGGCAGGGGTGGCCATTGTGGGAAAGCATTGTTTTCATTGTTTGCTCATCCAGACATTTGGGCTTTCTCTGCATGTACCTTTAACTGGACAACAACCCCTAATCACTAATTATAAAGATAATTACACTTATGATGGTCCCCACAGATTCATGAATGTGAGGCCATAGTGGAAGTGTATAGGTCTAGTTGTTGACATTGCAGATGACCTCAACAATGGTATCATTAATGACACCACTGATGACATCAGATATAGCATGACCAGTCGATAGACATCCTGACAGAAAGCTGACTAGGGCTTGTGTTTAGAATATGGCCGCCTTACAATGCATGTGTTTAGGGTCTGTCTTTCAACTCTACAGAACATCAAACATGATTTTGGAGGATGCAACAAAGTATCTAAAATCCATCTTCCAGTCTATAACTTTTCTGGCCAAAAACTTCTATCAGCACCATCCGGCATAGTTAGTGGCAAGGGAAAATTGCAGTTCTAGACCAAAACAAATGCAGGCTGACAGGTACAGCTCTCACAAACGTAGGCCATGCTTCACACAATGTATATACGATGGGAGAAATGATCTACAGAGGTTCTGTTTTGAAAATAGCAACCTTACATTGCATTAGGCCATAGCAACAGCATGGATCAAGGGATTAAAGCATGTTGCATGTGGAGAGCTATGGCAGGATAGTTACACTTCCAGGCCATCATGCCTTACATTGGAGAGCCACAACCATGGCTTTCCCCCTCCCCCCATCAAGGGGAAGATTTGTGCTACGGAGGGAGTTGTTTCCAGTCACCTGCCAGCAAAATCAAGTGCGAAAAATACAAGTACCAGAATCCTCAGAACTAATTAACTTGCCACACCTGAAAATGAAATGCAGACCTGCCTAAAATAACTAAGAAAATCGGCCTCCCTGAAGATTGATTAAGTCATGAAAATGTGCGTTAGGAGGAGAAGCTACATCCAGGCCTAATCGTACTCTGATAAAGGGTATGCTTGGTGCCAAGCTCTGATATGCATCGATCACGAGGCATGCGTGTGGAAAAAGAGAGTCTAGTAAGAGCATTGGTGCACAGACATCTAATGCAGAGTCAGGTAACGTCTGATAGTGAGGAAATGAATATAATAACCCGAGCATGCATTTAGTATTAGTACCACTCATTAGACATAAAAGGTGCACTAATGGTATAGTTTTGTGTCCTTTTTGTATGTTCAGTGCAAGTGCACTATGGGTACAGGCCAAATCCTTGATACACTGACCTTTGGCCTGCATATAAAGTACTTTCTGTATATCTTCAAGTCATGTTTCAATGCACTACCTGCAGCACAAGGCTTGTGATTGCTGTCCTTTAACACAAAGAACTGCAAAGGCCATAGCGATTGAGTGGGATGACTTTATTGTGTAACCACTTTGCATAGTATTTTTAAAAGGTCACCATGTACATATGAAATAGTGGGAACAGCCATATATCATGTCTTCACTGATGTAATTGAAAATGCCCATTTGTGAAGTCATGTGTAACCTATGTGCAGTGAATGGTGGGAGCGCTGGTCATCATTGCGTAGCTTACCACAACTGGCAAATGTCCATGTTTTTGTATTTTGTGCTGCAAACATAGCATCCTCTCAACAATTTTTTTCCCATTGAATTTCAAAGTTTGAAGGTGTTTCATAATGTTGCTGCACCAAATGACACTTGTTAAAATGTCCTAATTTTCCAAACGTAACTTAACTACACCATTCGTTTCAACAATGTGTTTACGTCAGGATAAATTAGGGAACTCATAAGCAAGATTGCACATTAACAACGTTTTTACGCTGAATTTGAAAGGTTTTCATAACAGAAGAGTTTTTTTAATATTACTTCTTACACATATGTTTGTAAATTGCTCTGTGTGATGAACAGAATCTCAACTATAATGTCCGATTTACAAAGCTTTTCCACATCTTACTACTTCAGGATCCTTACCATATGCAACTTTCTAAATTGCTTTCTATTATGAACAGAAGTTCAACTATTTGAGAATTGTCTGTCTTGGGCTGATTAAGCTATGTGTAAAATAGGACTGCCCTGTAAGACAAAGACTGTTTTCTGGGGCCAAATGCATGCATTTGGGCAAATGTGTATTGCCACCATGCTTTGCTCAAGTGACTGTGGAACTGGAGGTGAACTTCCAGTGATGGCTACTGGGTGAGCAGTGAACCTATTTCAGCTAAATCACAGATGTCACAAGTCCAGAAGGCATCTCTGGAAGTTCACCTCTAGTTGAGAGACAATGAGCAATGCATTACAGGTATGCAAATGAGCTCACATGCATGCATGCATTGCGTGCCAGGAAATTGGCTTTGTCTAATAGGATAGCACTTTTGTATGCATAACTCTTCATTGACACAAGACAGAAAACTCTCAAGGATGCAAACAACCACATATGCATTTAACCCTCATTAGGGTACATCAGAGCAGTATAGTTTGAAATCCTTCTGGTTGGAGCACTAGACTATGTTTAGCAATCTCCATCAATGTTATGGTGTGCTAATAAAAGCATGCAAACACATTCTACCTGAAATAATATAGTAGAATAGGCCATTTCACCTACGCCATACATGCCACAGCGCCACTCAGTAGCCATCCATGGAAGTTCTCCTCAAGTTCAGAGACACTGACCAATGCATTGTGGGCATGCACATTAGCTTAAAAGTATGTTTTTTTCCTCCAGAAAATTGTTCAGCAGCAATGAGCTTTAGCTGGGTAAGTAGTAATGTTATTTATTGCATTATTAAAATATACGTTACCAGGATGCATTGGAGTCAGTTGGTTTGACCTAGTAAAGAGTTGTTTGCAGTATTACATGTTAGTATTACATGTATTGCTACATTTGCAAACAGTTTACTCCTAAATCATTGTTTTTAGAAATCTGGAGAGCTGTCCAGGAATCCAACACTATTAAGTTGCACATTATTTAAAGTGTGCTTTTTAAAAAACTTCTATGACAATTTTCTTTTCTTACATTGTGTTGTGTCCATGTTTTTAATTCGTGAGGATTCACACGTTTCTTTGCCCCAGTCGTGATTTTAGGGATGTCAATTTCAGGTCAGTAGTGTGTGTGATCAAAACAAACTGTTACATTCTTTAATACACGTACCTGTGCAGTACTTTTAGAAGGGTTGACGTTAGAAATGTATTAACCTTCAGATATATGCGTACCTGAAAAGAACTACATAACTCATGCCATTAGTAAACACGTGACCTTTTATGTCTACAATGGCTGTATCTAATCTTAGTCCTTGGGATTTATGTATTGTTGCAGAATATGTTGGTATGAGTGGAAATTGTTTTATAGTCATATACATGTCTTTCATCTAAAATGTGCTTCCCTCACAGTATTGTATCAGCATGTTTCAAAATGTACTTTAATACTGTCAATACACACGTGGCTGTCATGATTTTAAAAGCCATGCCACCACCTACTAATATTTCTCACCATGTACATTTCTCTGCAAAATAAATAAAGCTTTTTACAGAGGTGTCCAGTGCTTTTTAATCCAGCAGTTTGAGTAAGTGAACCATCTAAATCAGGAAATCTGTTTTTCTGCCTGGTCATTCATCTTGCTGTTTAATCCAAGTTATTGAACATAGTCAATGGTTTATATTTTAATTGCAGATTGACTTTATTGAAGAAAATTTACATAAAAAATTGATTGGCAAGCTATCATTGGTGACACAAAACATACAGGTCTCTGTTTTTGAAAGGTAAATATATACAATTGTCTCGCTTATTTTTGAATTGTATAAGTGACCTGTAAGTAATGTATTTAAAAGGTCCATAGCCTTTTACTTGTTTTGCCTACTCAAATTTGTTTTAGTATATTGTCATGTACACCAACATTACTTTGGCATATGTTTTTGGTTAATGCATCAGGTTTACATTACAGTAATTCCCAGTGTCTGTCTTTAGTAGCTATTGTATGAAAAATAGGTAGGTTGCCCATTAACAGGAGTGAGCTGTAGTCAATCACCAAATACAAATAAAATGATGTGTTTCCCACCAACATTTTCAGTGTCTTTTTGTTTTTGAAAATGTCCTGAAATCTTCAGAAAAACAAACCGAGAATATCATTGGAAAGCATGCTGGCCTCATCATTGATTAGTACTTTAATTATTTAAAAACAAATGGAGTGAATCCTTGACATCGACATACAACATCAATTGGTGGTGTAGAATTTTGCTCCACCAATTGTGCTGGCTGCTAAACCCATTTGAACTGAAACGACACTTGCTTAAAGATAATTTCTATCAAGCAGCTTTTACTGGTATATGCTTTCACACTTGTATGTAGTAAAGTTGGTTTATCATGTTTGCACTTACATGCTGTGTGATCATGCAAGAATTCATTATTTATGTTTTTTAACTATCTTTAAATAATGTGGTTTGTTCATTGTTGAATTTGGAAATGAACTCATTTAATGTTTCATTGTGCGCTTGCACTTGAAGAATTGCATGCACAACATCATGCATGGTCATTTCTGCCTCCTTATGGATGGAGACAATTAGGAGTGTTGCTTGGAGGTTCTGATTCCATTAATTTTTGTTGTTCTAGTTTTCATTCAGAATATCAACATATGTTTAAAAATCATGGACATTTATTGGTGTCTTTTTTACATTATGAAAAGAATGTTCTTGACTATTACATTCTTTATGTGTTCAGTTTCTTGCTGCAGGGGTATAAATAATTGAAGAATGCAATATTAGCACAGTTCTTTGCTTTCATGTATGATACATGTTATTGTGTGATGATTTATTAAACTTGTTTAATGATGCCAAATGAGATAACCATCTGTGTAATTTTATATTTAAACAAGCATCCTCAACATAAGAACAAGCCTTTTCTTTGTGTGTGTAATTTGAAGGTTTTGATACAAACATAAACCCTCTAACTCATCTACTCTTCCTGGGTAATGGCCACCTGCCATATTATACTAGGCAATTTTCCTCTGAACAAGAGTACCAACTGCTTTGCTGGGCGTCATCAGTGAGGTGAAGCTGTGTCTTTCTAGTCCTTTTGTTTGTTTGGGATGACTGCCTCTGGTGGTTTTCCACAGTGCCGTTTGGTCTTTCTTCCAGTCTTAAGTGTTTTGCAAAGATATTGAAACCAACAGTGTCCACCCTCGTAGCAAGGGGTATGTGCATACTCATCTGTTTGGAAGCCATGCTATTCCTGTCCCACGACGGAACTTTACTCATTCATCAGGTACATATGCCATTTGTCTACTGTAACACCTGAGCTTTTTCATAAAAGTGGAAGAATTTGTAATACTTCCCACGCATGAGATAGAGATCCTTGGTCACTTCACACTTCTTGCTCAGTTCTTAGCTGAGATATGAGGATCTTGCTGAGAGTTCATGCATGGGTGGTAAGCCTTTTCGTGTCCTCAGTTCAATCAGTGCTTTCGGACTCTGTCCATTACAGGGCCCTTCAGCACTTAAAGGCTCATCACAAGCAAGTGGGTATTTCCTATTCTGATCTAGATTCCCCCTCCCCAGAGGGAAATGGCAAGCTCCTCTGGTTTTCCCAGCCCATGTCAGCTTGGAATAGTTGAGTGATTTTCAGCTGTCTCTCCAAAGTATCAATAGAATGGAATACCGGTTCTACAGGTTGGGGAGCAAGCCATGCAGATGGGATTTCCCAGGGGGGGGGCATGAGCTTTGCACAAGTTCTCTCTTCACATCAATAGCCTCAAACTGCTCGCTTGCCATCAAGAGCCTTCTCAAGGGCCACCCAGTTTCCTGTGTACCTAGAAGACCCAGCTGATCCTTGTGGCCTCTCTATGGGTGATGCAGTCATGGATGTCAGCGACTCTGGAACTTTCAATCGTTTCTCTCATTCAGCTTCCTCTCTTCTTTCATCTTCTGATGAATCCATTGGGGCTTCTGCACCTGCTGATTGCGAACCATTGGCTGATGAGAGTGGCATAGCTAGCTTCAGGTGACTTGACTTTCCACAGTGCTAGGTCATTTACCTGAGGCTTGACACCT
The DNA here is from genome assembly GCF_040938575.1 of Ambystoma mexicanum. Classification (NCBI taxonomy): domain Eukaryota; kingdom Metazoa; phylum Chordata; class Amphibia; order Caudata; family Ambystomatidae; genus Ambystoma; species Ambystoma mexicanum. The sequence goes on from NC_090922.1 coordinate 352,464,999, forward strand.
CTGGGTCCCCAGGAGCATGAAGAATTATAGGCTGGCCTGGGGTAAATGGACTAGCTGGTGCATTTATCGGGGTTCCGGTCCCTCTAATTACAATCCTCTCCGTATTGCCAATGTAATAATGCATTAGCGTGCGTAGTATTAGAGTGGAAATTCTAGAGTACAATACATGTTTGTCATAAGGCTATATCTGTGGGACGTCCGTTGGTGGAAATTGTCACTATTGGAAAGTCTCCGGTTGTAAGGTGACTAATGAGAAGCCTAAAAGTCCATTCCAACCACACCCCCCACCCGTAGTATTCAAACATACATCTCCATGGGATGTGAATGTATTTCTATATTTTTTTATGAACTGGTTAGATAATAAGTAGCTCTCTCGGCCACACCGACAATGCGTCTGTGTCTTGTGTCCTTCTATAGATTGCCCAATACTAAAGCTCTGTATGTGACTAAGTAAAGGTTTAACCCTTTAAAGAGTGTGTTTTCAGATTTCCAACAGAAGAAAATGTCATTATGATACAATTTTTTTATTCTTGCTTATTCCCCAAATAGTAAACATTGTGTTGTGCAAAATGGGAAGGAATATGAATGTTGGACTGTTCGACTGCAGGCCATATGGGCCGGTTTCTTCAGCCATGCCGGTGAGATGGGCGGGATGGCCCGGCTTCTTCAGGCATGCTGGCGAGATGGGCCGGCTTCTTTAGCCATGCCGGTGAGATGGGCAAGATGGGCCGGATTCTTCAGCCATGCCGGTGAGATGGGCGAGATGGGCCGGATTCTTCAGCCATGCTGATGAGATGGACACATTGGGTTATCGGCCTACCTCTATTTTTGGTGCTCATTCCTCTAGGAGGTGATAGTGTCCAAGACCGTCTTGATGGAAGCCCTACTAGAAGATATTTTAAGAACAGCTACCTGGTCTAGTGGCTCATCTTTCAAAGCCTTTTATTTCAAGCCTGCAGCTTGAATTGTATGTGTTCAATTGTTGAACATGTGCATGTATTATTAAATGAATGCTGTCCTAGGATATCGGAGGCAACTCTACCATTGAGTGCTTCCTTTCCTTTATTCCACACGATTGCACATATCAAGGTCCATGAAGCCCATCCTGCAACCACCATCTTTGGTTGGGGAATGCAGTACACCATATCCTGTCTGTCATCAAATGGCTCTTTGACAGGACCTGTGCCTAATTTTAAATCAAAGTCGTCACCTAAGATAATAAGTGAATTGCTGCCTTTGTGGTGAGTTTTTTGATATGATAAAATCATTTTGATTTTTTAATCTGTCTAAAGATTCGATTTCTTTCTTCTTTCGAAAGGGCCCTATAGTATTTCACCTACCAAATTGATGTGGATCCTATATGCTTACGTTCCATTGCCTGCATCATGGCCTTTTCCAAATGTATATCAACCTGGCAGAATAAAGACATAGATATAAAACAACAAATGTGCTTTGTTTTGCTGCACTAGTAAGCAAATAGAAACCACCCCTTGTAAATGCAGCTGTTGACCACATTCAGTGATTGATTCCATTTACACAAGCGTAATATGAACCTCTGACCTATCCATAAATGCTATTTTTCATAACGAGATGTGACGTGGTATATCAAACTTTTATCACAGACACAGAGGCAAGTATTATCCCTGAGCTCACTCTCTACCCTGTGTAGTATTTTACAGTTGTGTTTTTCTTTCAGCTAAAGGTGCCACAGTCCAGTGAGTGTAGACATTTGTCCTGCTGATGGCCTTCAAGTTTTCTCAGGGGTTATAGGTTTCGTAGTATGAACCTGTTGCATCACTTTCTGGTTTAAAGTCACTTCTATTTGTTGCTGCTGTTGGTAACAACGAAGGTTGTAAGTATTATTCATGTAATGGGGACCATATCAATACACATTAAAATGTGTCCACTAGCTTCATTGCGAGGGGCAAGGCCAATAAAGTCATTGTGGCTGGTAGAACTAGAGCTTGACAGCTTTATAGGTGGGGTTTACGCACTCCGAGATAACAAGCTAGAGACCCCCCCCCCAACTATCAGACATGTTACAATCTATGGTAGACAATTCAAAACAATCTTCGCTACACTGAGGTGTCACTGGCATAGCCTTCACAAGATGCAGTCTAAAGGGCCATTAACTTTGTGTACAGGATGGTGAGGCATGGTGCGGGCTAAAATACAGAATGTTTGTGAAGGATGAAACATCACGGCATAGTTGTTTGGGTAACCTTTAGGATGTGGCCAGTCTTTGTTCTGTGCTGCAACAAGTTGAAGGTTTCATCTCCCGAGTATCCAGCTGCAGTATTATAGTCTTGACTGCATTAATTGCAATACAAATGTTATAGTGTATGCTGTGAGATGTCCCTGTCATCTGATGTGCATTGGAAAAACAATTCGAAATGTGATGCTCTGTATTTTGGAGCACCTTCATGCTATCTGACATCACAAAAAGAACCGCCGGGTTGCATCCTGGAGTTATTAATGTGGAGAGCATTATCCACCATTGAGTGCATCGCTTGAATAAGATCATTTTCAGATAACTGCATGCATGTCTATCAATTGCTTAAAACAACAAAAACCATGGAGTCTGCATATAAGCACGAGTTACCATCTCCTCCTGTAATCTAATATCTGATATTGCAGTTTCCAGTGAGTGGCAGCTGTCCACCATGATTTAGGTGTAGCAATGTGAAGCATGGATTTAGTGGTGTGGAAGAAAACTGCCCACATTCACTGAAAGGTTTATTCCCCAACAGGCTGCCTTCCCTGAACACAACCTGTCGAGATTAGCATTCAGGGGAATTGAGCAGAATGGGGCTTGCAGAACCAGCGGCGGGCTGAGGAAGTAAGGAGTGGGCGGGGTGGGGGTGAGGCCAGGGTTGGGGGTTAGCCTGCGTACAGAGCAGGGAGGTCGGAGGCAGTGGGAGGGAGCCTAAACGTTGTGAGGTTTTCCCCTGTATTTGAGGAAGTAGTTAGGTGGGGGAAAGGGTGGTGAGACACAGGGGTGTTCCCCATAAGAAATAAGGGATAGCGGGGAGAGTAGGGACATCTTTGAGTTTTCCCCACAGTGCTGAAGCCGGACCTGACAAACAGGGTTCCGCAAAAGTGACCTGCAGGGCACATGCAATAGACAGATATTTGTGTCCGTTTTTAATTTTGTCCCTCTCTGTCTCTGCTTAAGGTGTGAATCATTGCACATGCGGACGAGCAGAGTGATACTGTAATAAGATAACGTGATTTTGTTATGAGTTGGGGCGTAAACAGTTGTTTTTAAGATCATTATGTGCTGGTTTAGAGATTTAAACATTGTGCCCTCAGACCCCAAATTCTGGTATATGGATGATAGATTATGTGGAAGAGTGTTAGGTACACAAGTTATACAAACTTTGACTCTCCAGCAATTAGGTTACAACACTCATAATCGCTGCACAGCACAGTCAGTGGTGGTGAGGGATAGTTGCTGTTGTAGAGAAAATCATCTGGAGACACGCAGGTTGCAGACCTCTGTGCTGTACCAACACCTTCATGTTCACCTTAATTTCAAAGGCAATATTTGGAAAACATTTTTGGCATTATGTATTACATTTGCTCCCTTCATTTTCCTCTTTCCCTTTCTTGCCTTCCCTTCCATTGCCAGACTTTACTCTTCCTCCCTACGTCCCCACCTCCCCTTCAATGACGACAGCCATCGTTGCAATTGCAGCTGAAATAACACAGACATTGCCACTACTGATCTGCACTGTGTGTGCATGGTGAAGATTGCATAGATTGTATTGCAGGCTATGTGTAGGTGTGAATGTGCATCTTGTCACAGAAGAAGTCTGAAGATCTTAGATAACAGATAATTCTCGCTTTACCATGTTAATTAAGGTTACACATTTGGTCAGCAAATCATCTTTGCTTGGCTGTGTTAATATGTTAGGCTGTGGTACTGCAGGGCTGAATGTGCTTAGGGAGTACTCCTGTGACTCCCCGCACATTCACAGGCCCAGGGGCATTTATCAAGAGGCACTATGACGCTACCACACATGTTCAGGAACCAGGGCGCTCTTTCTGGTTCTTTGTTCCTGTTGCATGCTGTAACTGAGCTGGAGTGACATTGTGGCGGCCTGAAATGGCGTGGGACTGAGCAGAGTCCATACCTGGGTTGCAGGTCCAAAAGAAAAATGCATGTATGTGTGTATGCATGTATGTTTGTATGCATCCATGCAAGGGTTTGTGTTGAATGAAAAAGTGTATGTTGTTTGAGCAATTCTACCTAAGAAAGGATGGCCTGCTACAGGCCAACCTTTTGGCAAACTCTATGCCAAAAGCATAACATACACCTGTTACATCAGAATCCTAATCTAAAGTGCCTGTTCTCCTGTGGCACAGAGCAGGTTCAGAGGTCACAGGTGCACTCTTAACATCTGCAGTGAAAGTCACTACAGTGTAGGGACTGCATTTAAAATCTACACACCTGTTTCCAAAGTACACAATTAGAACACATCACCATCTCGGTAGCAGTTCTAATCTTTGAACATAAGCCAAATCTGAATTTGGGTTTGGTGGATGGTATTTCTCTCAATAAAGCAACATCAAATTGGTATCATACTTATGTCAGCCATCTCAGCCCAGACAAGCAAAGAACAGGTTATGTGTATTTTCCCTAAACTGTCTTTCTTGTTGCACCCAGCAGGAAACAAGCCAGTGGGAGTTGTCTTTCTTTTGATCATTTGTGAGGTCGGGCAATACCTCTCTCCAGCAAAGAAGCCACTCAGCAGGAGCTGTCCTGGGAAACCACAATCAACGGTCATATCAAAGGACTTATCCTACACAAAATGACTATCCTCACATGAGGGTATTGCATTCCAAAGGGCCTTTGATGCTATGAAACTGAGGAGGAGGCAGGTTAATGTAGACAGAGAGAGCTCCACACAGTTTGGGACAGTTTCCACCAACTTCTTTCTCTCTGTATCTCTCTTTCCTTCATATCCCCTACACTTCCTTTAGCACAAAGCACGTTCGGTATGATGCAAGAAGGCATGACCCCCTTGTCACAAGAGCAGGAATCAGACCAATTATAGCATGCTTGTATTTGTCCAGTGCCCTGTGGGTCTTTGCTTATTAAAGATGGGGTATCCCACTCTTTTCTTTGATTCCCTTTTGGACCATCCAAGACATAAGGAAGAATTAATTTGGACATATTTTGGAAGAGTTTGACTTTAACTAAGCCCTCAGCCATTGAAGCTCCCTATCAACTGCCAGGACACATTGGGGGTGACTCTGTCTGAGGACCAATGCCTGCCACTCTGCTGAAAACCTCTGTAGGCTTGGAGAACAGAGACTGAAAAGACTCACCTTGTTCAGGAGCACTATGATGGATTTCACAACATCTGGAGAGCCAAAGCAGCCAGTCTCCCTGTTTTTTGACACTGAACTGTCTCATGCGTTGTTTTAGCCATGCTCGAGACAATAGGAACTGCCAGACCTGCCTTTGGCACTCACCCGACTTTGAATCACTGTGCTTGCTTCATCGAAATGGCCAGATGTTGAAGAGTTCCAGCACTCCAGCAGAGTCTCATCGACTGCCAAGCATAAGCACCAGTACACCACGTGCTTGACTCCCAATGAATGCATCAGATACAGCATCGATCCCACCAAGACTTTGCATCACAGCTTGACTTGAATCGCTGGATCATGGCGTCACTCATCGACATGAACCCGATACACTCATCGTTTCAAAACACACTATATCGGCAAACTGCTCCTGGTGATCCCTTCAACCTGCACTGTTTGATGCTGCTTCAGAACTGCATACAGCACCTGCTCGATTCCCACTCAACTCTGGCACGCTGCTTATATAAAATGGCTCGATGCCTCCAGACTTGATTCGACAAGCACACACAACTACTCAAAGTCCAGTTCAACCCCATCAAACTACCAAGTATTGGAATAAGGTGTTTATGAGAGACCATGTGCTGCAGGTCCAGGTTTGGGTCCCCAGAGACTGGCTAAGTCCCTTTTGCACCTTTTCCCTTGAAGAATTTGGCCTTTTAAAACACCTTACTACATTGCTTGCTTGTTTTTCCTCCCTGCTGAAAACAGAGAGTGCTGCAACATTACATTCTGCATGTATCTGTCTTTTCTTTACAGGGGTGCGTTTTTTATATTTTTGTATAGTCATTTGTACATTGGTGTGTTTAAGTATACATATTTTCATAGAATCTTGGTTGAACATTGTTTTTATTTTGGTAAGTTACAACAACATGAGAAATGGGTCTTATGATGTCAGCGCACTCCCTATAGTAGTGGAGTCCAAATTGTGATATTATTCAATATAAGGTCACTCGTCCACATGATAACACAAATTGTCTTTTAATTATGTGTTCGATACAGCCGACACGTGTTTCGGCCAACACTTGGTATGTCCCTCGAGTACAAGATGGCCAACTGTACATTTTGGTATTATCCAAGATGAGCTCAGAACACCTCATCGGTACCTTCACAAGTGCTTTGTCTGTTACTGCTGCAAAGACCTGCCACGCCCATGGAGGAAATACAGAGGCATTAGCGTTGGAGAGCAGTAGCTACTGAGCTCCGCATGTGTCATAATGCGGGGGCGATACGCATGCACTGATGCTCACACCGGACGCAAGTTGCATCGGCACAGGCGCCGGGTAACCCACACCTTTCGGTTACCAATGACTTATCTCCCGTGGCATTGGTGTTGCACTGCAACAGGTTGGTGAGCTCAATTCATATAGAGAACACTGCAGTGTATGATTCGCCTCTAAACTTCAGAGACAACTTGTCACTACTGAGCGCAACCCTCACACAGCTGCACTCTGGATGCTGTATTTGTCTATGGTAGCAGGTGGGCGATTGAATTAGATAATTTGCAAAGAGCCTCTTCCAGTGCACAGCAGACACCTGTTGGCTTCCCCCTCTTCTCCTGCCCCTTCCAGAGTTGTCCCCCACAAACCATCGTACTGCACTCTGGGGCTTGTTGTCTCCGGCTAGGGAATGAGATCACTTGTATACTGTACACTGTTGTGCAAGCTGCAGAATAGTCATCTACCAGCCTGCTATCCCCTCACCCTACTGAGAGATCAACCCACCAACCACTGCACTCAGGGAATTACATTAAATGGCAAAAGCTTACAAGGAACACATGAAAATTAAAACAGGAGAACCACTGAACATCAACAACTACGAATCCCTAATCCTTCGCCTAACAACAAACCGAAAAACAAATCTCAAATTCTTTCTGGTATACAGACCGCCGGCACACAGTGACACCTTTGTTAACGCCTTCACGGAAGTCATCGCCAACCTAGCCATCGAGCAGGAACACCTGATAATCCTTGGTGATTTCAACCTCTGGTTTTACAATGAAACTACTAACACACAAAAATCACTAACCAAACAACTGAAGACAATGAAACTACATCAGCTAGTCAAAGGAGCAACTCACACAGCGGGACATACACTAGATGCAATCATCACCAACTAAAGTCTCATCACCATGGCACCACCAATTCATATCCTCTGAAGCAACCACCTCATCATCCCTTTCGTGATCATGCTAGATACTTCAACAGCAAAACAACCCGACAAACTGACGACTATCATGAAAAGAAATTGGCGGACCATCAAAAACAGCAACCTAGTAGAATTATTGGAAATCAACAAACCACCAGAAACAACAATAGATGAAACTGACCTTGACAGAAAACAGAATTACTCCACAAATGGATGACCAGAACAATAGACTAGATCTCCAAGGAAAAACCCTTCACCCCATCGAGCAAAAGAGCAACAACAAAATGGTTTACCTGGCTACTCAGCGCCATCAAAAGAAATAACAGGAAGCTTTAACTAGAATGCAGGAAAACAAACAACCATGTGAAGAAACTACAATTCCAACTACAAATCCACTCATATAAAAAGGAAATCCATAAGGCCAAAAATAAATACTATGACCACAGAATCACCAAAGCTGCAAACACCCACAAAGTACTGTTTAAAATCAGAAACAAAATGAGAAAACACCCTGGCTGGAACAACACACTAATAGCTTCACTGAAACTATGCAACAACCTCGCAGACCACTTCAAAAACAAAAGCAGCACCATCCAACAAATCATACAAAGCAGACCAAGCAACCACAAAATGCAACCATGCCCATCCATCTGAGGATCGCCAGAACAAACTCTGAAGCTTCCCCCAAATATCAGCTGAGACATTCATCAAGCTGGTAAGCAACAGCAACTCTGCAGGCTCCCCTTTGTATCCCTGCCCCCCAGATATACATAAATCAATCCTCACACAAGGAACACCCATGGAATACCACAGAAACCTTTTCAACCAATCACTCACAACAGGGAAAGTATCAAAATCATTCCAATCGGCATACATCAAGCCTCTCCTCAAGGACACAGCAGGCAAAGTGGAGGACCTCTTCAACTACAGACCCATCTCCAACATCCCCTACCCAGCGAAACTACTCGAAACATACATCTACAGAATAACACAGGAATTCATAGAAGAACGCCTACTCCTGGGTCAGGCACAAGTAGGCTTCAGACCGATCAGAGGAACAGAAATGGCACTGCTTTCAATCTGGGACGATCTAAAGGTTAATGCAGACTCGGACAAAAGCACAGCTCTAATACTTCTGGACCTCTCTGCATCATTTGACACAGTCAACCATGATGTCCTAATCAGGAAATTGGAAGAAATAGGAAGCACCAACCTAGCCTTGCTATGGATTAAGTCCTTCCTAACAAACAGAACAGAAACCATATGGATCCAACCTTTGAAGTCCACCTCAAGGGAATACACCTGTGGAGTACCACAAGGATTATCTTTATCCCAATTGCTTTTCAACATATGCCTGACTCCACTAATCAAGTTCATTAAAAGACATGGCATCACATGCTACAACTACAATGATGACACACAAATTGTCCACAAACTACAGGATACACAGAAAGAAAACACAACGCTAGACAGCTGCCTACAACAAATCTATGGCTGGATTAACACTAACAGCCTCAAACTCAACCTGGGCAAAACAGAAATAATGTTCCAATCCAAAAGTGGGGAAAACTATCATATCCCATGGCCGACGGAACTTGGAACAGCACCGACTCCATCAACATTAGTAAAGAACCTGGGAGTCTTGATGGACAACAAACAAACACTTCAGCCACAAGTAAACACTAAAATCAATAAATGTTTCTTCCTTCTGCACAAGGTAAAATGGATCCTATCATTCCTCTCTTTCACCCACAAAACACTCTCCATCATTGCACTCATCATGTCCAGAGTTGACTATGGCAAAAGCCTATACCAAGGAATGCCAGAACGACTGTTAAAAAACGTAACTACCACAAAGATAACACACTACCCGAGCACTGAAAATGCTACACTGGCTACCAATAAAGCAGTGACTAAAGTTCAAAACAATGCAAAGAACAATCCACGGAAGATGAGCAGAGTCCCTAAAAGACAAAATAACAGTTTACCATCCAACAGGAACACTCAGATCATGTAACGACATTCGCTGAGAACCGAAACCATACAACAAAAGAAAATGTGGAGGATTATCTTTCTCTTACTTGCCAGCAATAACCTGGAATGACTTACCAAAAAACATTTGCAAAACAAGGCATCATCTGGAATTCAGAAAACTACTCAAAACTTGTCTGTTTGCCCCAGAACCAGAAAGAAACACCTAGGAAGCATCAACCCTGCGGAAAATAAGAATCCCAGAGATGGCACCCATGACCCCCAACTTAATATCCCCTAACTGGTGGGAGGACCACCCAGGTCCATTTACTGCTAATCCTCAGAGGAAATTTAGGTAGATAAGGACCCCACACGGGATGGGCAGGGATGGGACCAAAATCCTTTAACCTAAGCACCAACAACCCCGGAGCAGGAGAAATAGGCCTCCATCAACCATGTACACATACCACTAGAGTACTACAGAGGAAAACTGCCACCGTGCAATGTGCCAGCCAACTTGGTAGCCAGACAACAATTCCAATCACATGAGGATAGTCATAGAAATTGAGTGCAGAAACGCAAAGCTAAGAGGCAAGAAACAACCCACTAATCCAACTCTAAAACCAAATTTTTGCATACACCCCTCATACAGAAACTCACACAACCACTCCTCTGCACACCAATCCGCACGTACCTCACCACACTGCTACAACATACAAACAACACATAATCTGGCACAATAGCACATGGGAGTTCGCACTGACCCATAAACTGCACTTAAACTCAACGAACGGTGCAAACCGAACTGATGCTGCCAACAATACATCACAACCCTTACTTTGCTATTCCCACTACACCCTATTAACCCCACCACACCCCCCCTTTTCACACCCTCATTTTCCGATCCACCCGAGTGCCTGGCGACCTCTCCAGTGGTGATGGTGCGTGGTACAAGTACCTTTAACATTAGCATAACATTAACATTAAAGTACTCAGGTGCCAGGTGGATGCAATCATTCGCCCAGGGCACACAGCAGTGCTAGTACCCTGCTCTCTCTCCCCTCCTGTAATATAAGCGGACGCGCCATCGCTGTGACGCCTGCAGGATGTGGACTGTGGAGCACCATAAACACTTGTGAAACTAACATATAAATCTTTGCTAATGTTTAATTCTAATGTTCAGTAACCACTTCTAGCATTCCCAGGTGAATCCATGCCACTGTGGACACCATGCATGCTTCAACTCTTAAATGTCATTGAACCGAATTAGTTCGGTGTTGGGGTGGGGTTTTCGGTGTCAGCGTCTTGATTCACGTGAATCAAGCCAGATTCCCGGATTGTGATAGTTTGTAAAGCCCACGCATTTTACTGTACAGAATGCCTTCTAATAGTTCTCATTTTACATGGTCCCGCCCCTGCTACTGTAATCCAGCCTCTCAGTGGGCTTCTATTCAGATCCTCACATGTTTGATATCCCATCATGGCCATCTTTTGGAAATGCATGGCCGCTGCAGGATAAAGGGGGACTTTCTCCGATTGCCAAACTTCACAACGGGACTCTAGAAGTGGAGAAACAAAGGGTTTCCAAAAGCAGGGCTCCTTCACCCTGTTCCACTGTCGACTGCCACCTGCCACAGCCACGCACATGGTGTGAGTTTCCAGGCAAATTAGGCTAAATAATCTTAAATGGTGCAATTACGTGGGCACATGATGTCAGTCTGGTACATCACCAATGGTGCAAGTATCCGAGATAATAATGCCAATTCCAAGCAAATGGTTAGGGTATCTGAACAAATGAAGTCAATATTTATCAGATGGTTGGAGTATCTGGGCATATGGAGGTTAAAAGCATATGGAGAAGTTCCGGCAGTATCTGTTTAATAGTGGCACTATGATGCCAATGTCTGGCAAGTGGTTGGAGTTATGGCATATGAAGGCAACATTAGGGGAATACTATGGCAAAACATTAACTGTGATGTCAATAAGTGCAATCTACCAACATGACTCTCTGGCACATGATGGCAAAAAGAGCAATCTTCCTTGACTAATTCTTCTCCTGCATACCCCTCTCTGCCTGCTCCCTTCTCCACTCCCTGCTTTTTCTGCCACATGTGTGCGAACATTCCCCTGGTTAATGCCTGTCATCAGTTCTTCCTGCCTGTGCGGTGGCTGGGGCTGTGTTGTGACTGATCTCCAGACATCTCGTGCAAGAATGGTGGGCCTTTGGGCCACTTCTGTGCTTCAGGAGTCTCCTAGCTACAACGGTCATACCTCCTTCTCTCTATTCATGGGAAATTGTAAAATTGGTCTCTCTGCAGGGCTATCAGTTTTGTAACAGATTTCTGGCCCTTACTGCTAAACTGCTAAAGCTCATCTCCCTTGTTGAAGTGTGATTTTTTTATTTCCTGATGTTTAGTTTAATGAAGCCAGCCCAGAGAAGCATTTTCCTCAATCCCTCACTTTAGGCATATTAACATTGTTCTGATCCAAGCAAAAACTAACCAGTGTGTAGTTGACATGAGGGCTTGTTTCATCTCGCCAAGTCTGAATACAGGAAGTTAAGGGTAAATGGCGGGTGCTGGCAAGTGAACCTGCAAGCTTGGTGCCCCCGCTTGTAAACAACTCGCAGATAAATTGGATGTAGCCAGGTGATATGAATGTGAATCAGAAAAAAGCTGTCAGCACAAATGTATTTTTAATGCATCAAGACTGAAGGCTTGCTCCTTCCCATACTCTCTTTGGACTGCCCACTCACCATCTCCCCACTTATTCTGTTTTTTATTGCCAGGAGCCGAAGCACAAATGGAAAATGTTCACTCATTATTACTGCAGAACAATTCCATGTGATGTCACGTCCTGTTTTGTCAAGGGGTGAAAGGTTGTGTGCCATCACTTCCCGCGATGTCACTGTGGGATGGTAGTGCTGTTCCTACCATCCCACAGTGTGCAGCAATCCGGTAACCCATCCGGAAAGCCATGGACAGGTGTGCGACACTCCTCTTATGCACGGTGCTTCTGGGGACAGCAATGGTTCGAAGTTTATCAACAAGCGGAGGGGGGTGTTGTCTGTGCCCTGGATCTGGGTCTGATACGGTGGCACGGAAATTAATTAAGACAATTGACTCCTATCCCAAGAGCCCCGGCTGCGACAAAGTCGAGGTCATTGCTACCATGAAGAAGACGGGAGAGTTGAAATGCCTGAACTGGAGCTCCAAAAAGGTGCAGGAGTAAATGAAGCTTCTGGTAAAGGAGAAGAAGAAAAGAGCTTTGCGAAATGTACACAAGAGACCCAAAGCACAAGTCTTTCACGGATAGAAATTGCAACCTACCAGGGCTCTGTGAAGAAGAAAAGCTGCCAATGTCATAAGGCTGTGGTACATGCCAGCCGCCAAAGCTAATCGCCATTTCTGGAAGTCACGTGAACAAATTGCGTTATCTATACTGCCAATCCTGTAAATATAAACTCTGTATCCATATTTGTATATATGTTAGAACACTGCCTGTTCATGTAACTGAAATGGCATGACTGTAACAATTGTTGTCCACCAAGTTAAGCCCCTACATACATCCGGGTTCAGCATGCTATATAAGCAAATACACTAAACTAAACTTCGGGGCGGTGTCAAATTACATCACTTCCTGCGATGTCATCAGAGGTCAAGGGTTGTGTGGTGTCACTTCCACTACCCCGGGCTTTTTTGATGAAATGATGGCCCTGTTGGGGACCACTGAAAAAGTCATCTTGTGAATTGTAGTAGCTGTGGGTAGGTGCATCCTTTCAAATCAATCTATTGGGGAAAAGAGAGGTTCACTGCATTATGAAAGAGACCTGCTCCCTAACTTCCAGCAGGAATACACCTGCTATGTTCATAGTGTACAACTGGTGCCGAGAGAGAAATAGCGTCTGCTTAATTGTAAACATCATAGTTCCGAAGTAACCCTCACATGAAGAATTTGACTAGCCTTTTACACTCATTCTTAGTCTAAAAATGAAAAATGTCCTGCTATGACCCTGAAAACAATCCCTCAGCCCAATGCACTTCAATGGAGCGTTCATGCTAACCCAGAATTTTATTGTCTGAAGATCTTCGGTACAATTTTGAAAGGTCCAGAACATATTCAAACTTTGCCCACAAAAGAGAAGAAATGCATCAATCCAGATAATAAAGATTCTATAAACATGCATTATCTTGGTATAAACAGTAATAATTTCGACACTAATAATTCATTTATGGTATATAAAGAAATATCTGCTCTTACAAAATACCATCCTAATTCATGGACTGCGCCAGGTCTGGGCCGGGAAGGAATCAACAGGGGAGTTGGAGCGGATGGGAGCATACCATTTGCAGCAAGCCAGCAGGCCACTGTCCTGAATGTTGTCCAATGGCATCCACTGTCATGTCAGTGAAGCCGACTCTTCATGACAGTGGAGGTAGAGGGGAGACCCTGCTGGCCACCTCACCTAGTGTTGTGGGGTTCTCATGATGAGTTGTGCTTTTGGGGGTCGCCGCTTTTTGTTGCTGTTGCTGTCATTCAGTCTAGGGCTGAGGATGGACCCAAAGAGAGTGTATCCGGGGTGCCTGTGTGGCTGCTGAAGAGGGTAGGGGTGCCTCCAGGGAGCTCTTCGTGCAAGTATAGGCCGTGCCAGGGAAAGCCTCTGTGAGAAGCGACATGTGTAACTCTGTCTTGAAGCATAGATGATTTTCCTTGCTTGTTTTCATGGCTGTAGGCAGCTCGACACAAATCTTGGATGAAGTTGGTTCTCTCTACCAGTACATTGCAAGGATGGGGGTGGGAATCCCGAGGGCATGTCGTTTAAATTAAAAAATGCGAAATGTAAAACACCTACTGCTCAAACCATCACTTAGAATCATGTCAAGAAAAGGCCACGGTACTGAAGGCAAATCTGAGCAAAAATGAACAGGAAACCAGGCGGTTTCCACGTAAAAAGAGGTCACTGGTCGGGTCACCCTGTGAAAACATTGTTGAAGGCTCCAGCCAGCAGAATGCATTGAGGTCAAGTAGCAGGCAGCAGAAAATTGGGCCTCTAAAACGATAGTGCCTGTGGCATCTGTCCCTTTCATCAATGGCTAAGACTGCCAGACAGCTACTCTGCATAAGTCATGTGGGTTTGTTTAGAAGGGGAAACCCCGGTTGCTGTGAAATCCTCGTGCACCCCTGCCTCTTTCTGTTCTCCATTCCACTGCTGGCTGTGTACTTCCTCATCACACTGCCTTGGATATACACCCTTGATTCTTGTTATGCTGTGCATCTCACCCATACAGCTAGAAAAGGGCGGATGTCTACCTGTGGTGCGTACATGTCAGGCAGCATTTACACTATTTCCATAACGGAGTGCAAAAAGAAGGAGTACAGGGGATTCTGCCTGCTTTAACTTTTTCGCTCCACTTCACAGTGCAAATGACAAAAATGGATTGCATTGAAGGGACCAGTTTGCACCTAAGTGCAAAGGGGTACAGGCACCCACCATGCAATTTACGAGGCCCTGGAAAATGACCTCCCATATAGTAATAGAGCTGCCACCATCAGTGTGGCATGATTTGCTTGGGACAGAGCTGGCACAGCCATTTTAGTCTAGGGTGTAGCAATTATATGCCAAGATATTTCCAATATATATTTGTGTCTTTCTTTAAGTTATAAATATAAAAGTCCTGTTCATATATGCCAGGCTGCTGCTGATAATATGAAGTTCAATGTTTCAATGCAAGCCTGGGTGGGTTCTGCCCACTACAAGAGGGCTTTGCTCAACTATGCTAAGGTGCTGCCCAGCTCAAATTTGCCAGAAGTCTGCTCAATGTGCTATTCTATCAGAAGTGCTGGTCAAATAGGACATGGCTGCTCAGTGGGTCTGTAGGGTACAGCCTCCCATTCCCATCATCTGTTATGTTATAAAAATGTACAGAGTGCGCATTCACCGTAGGCATCTTGGTGCTAGAGATCTCACTCAAGTAGGTAATGCAGCCCTACAGCTAAAATAAAAGTTGTCAGAGCACGTCTGAACCTAAGATGATCCCCTATAATTCTGACATTACGTGGCAATGGATTCCACAACTTGGCGGATGCTTAAATTTGGCCCGAAGGTATTCAGCACCCAATAGCTGCAAGGTGCTGACCATGCAGAACAAACCCTGATGGGAGCCCCAAAGCCAAGGCTGCGAAGTTGCAATCTACACGCTGCTCTCTCAGAGGCAAAGTTACGCCTGCCACTGCTAAACACTCCTCGGAGCAGAAATACAAATCAAATCCCAGAAGCTCTGGGGTCTCACGTCTGGGGCCCGGACTGCAACAACAAAGTCACAAGTTGGACACCTGCTGCGATGGGAAGGGGGCACCCAACAGCCAGTAGTAAGACCTGTCCATTGTCCGCCATTGACACATAGTCACACATTGTTGCCAACACCAGGTACATTGCGAGCTGGGAACGACAATGGTCCCAGGCTTGGGGGCTCGCAGACGAACCAATCAGAATACGAGGGGCTAACCACTGATGACACCGTAATTCAACCAATCACTAACTTTCTTCATGTAACAAATCTCATGTAACCATTCTTAGGGACGACCCAAGCATACTACCTGACCTCTTTTCCACCACTAAAATTCCCTCCTATACTGATCCATACTGACCCTACCACTTGGGGAGCCAACCCGGGGTAGCGTTAGGTTTAGGGGCTAGTTTTTCCAGGTGACGCACGTAGTAGTGTCATCCAGTTAGAAAAAGGGCCTGCAAGCTCATCACCAATGACATGTTCTTGGGTACCTCTGCTGCGAGAACCTGTCCCTGTCTGTTTTGTGCGATAAACAGCAGTAACTCTTTGCTCTTGTGTGTGCCTCATACTCCTTTGGGACACGGGAGGAGTTGGGGCCTCCCTAACCCCGGAGGTCCGCGGATGGCCCTGCCGACCCCCGGGAAATCACCCGGACAAGTTGGAGGCACTGCTGAGATGGTGAGATAGACCACGACGAGACCGTTTGTGTCAAGGTGGCCTGGCAACGCGGCCCCCTCTGCCGTTGCCCCCTTTGGAGGACTGCAGGACCATCACGGAACTGTGAGATGACCGGACAGCGCAATCTGGAGATTGGCCGTCGGGAGCCGACTTCAGAAATTTCCCGCCCGTGGTTGGCGAGTGTCCAGACGTGGTCCAGACGAGAAGAGGCAGCAAGCTGATTGGGAGGGGTGCCCACAGCCGAGCGGCACCGGCAGGCGAGAGCCCGATGTGAGTATGGAACATGCAACCAGCAATGTAATGTTGTGCGGGTGGCCGGAGGAATTGTGAATAGGGTGGCGGGTGGTTTTACAGTGCGTTAAGAAAAGATGTTGGTCATTTAGCGGGAGTCGATATGTAAGGTGAAGTAGGGAACGGAACGAAGGCCGTCCCTTCTGGTGTTACGGAGCGTGCTGGGTGGGGCTTCGGGGGCCCACGTGTTCACTGGCGGATCGCGCTGATTGGTCTAGATCGCGCGCACGTGTACAGGGGGTGTGGCATTCCTATGAATCGGCATTGTAGTTCGATGAATAGATGAGGATTCCTATTAATTGAGTGTTTTTTTTTTAAACCTTTCTTTATTTGTCTTGACAACACACCAGAAACAAACAAGGCACCACATGGCACCGGCAATGAGTCAATGGAATTAACAACGTACATTATTAGCCAAACATCATGCATCAATTATGCTTTACAGAAGATGAGGTAGCAGGCTGGATATCAACAGCTATATCAGAAAAAGAGCATCACCTATGGGGAGCCCCTGGGGGAGGACACGACAGAGTCAGTGGGTGAGGCCATGGCAGCCATATAGTCCCGAAACCTCCACCAGATGTCTCTCGGCCTCGAGTGGGAGTGTTGCATTGCATTCCAAGATTCCTCAATATCGTGCACCCATGTGATCGACCTGAGCCACTGTGCATAGGTAGGGGCCCTGGGACGGAGCCAGCATAATAGTATACAGCGGACCGCCAACAGCATGCCCAGACCTGCAAGCTTCCTAGAGTCGCGGGGAAGCTTTGGGAGATCATGAAATAGGCAGTGTAATGGGGTGGCGGCTATGGTATATTCCAGGATATCTGATAGCGTGGAGCAGACGTCCAACCAGAACTGAGTGAGACGGGGGCAGTGCCATAACATGTGAATGTAGGTAGCTCGATCCATGCCACACATGGGGCAGCTGGGAGGAACGGTGTTGAACATGCGATGTAGTCTTACTGGTGTATGATGGTATCTGTGTAGCACCTTGAATTGTATTAATTTAAATCTGGTATTATAGGATACATTGTGTGTGCAGCCACACATACGGGACCATCTCTCGTCAGTGAGTTCAAATCCCAGATCCTCCTCCCACGCGCGTTTCAACCCTGTAAAGGAGGGGGCCATCCTATTCTGTAGTAATGAGTAAAGCCTCGACACTTTGCCCCTAAAGGAGAGGTAGGAGCAGAGTTCCGCCACTATTGGGTCATCTGGGGGCAAAGCAGGGAAATCAGGGAATTTGCATTTTAGATTCTTACGTAATGAGGAGTATTGTAGCCATACTGAAGGCCGGCCTCTAAGAGGTGGGGGGAGATCCAGCCACTCAACAAAGTTCTCCCGTTCGTAGGCATCACGGAGTGCCAGGAAGCCAGCATCCGCCCAGTGAGATACGACTGATTGTGGGATATGTGGGACATCAGGAAGAAAGTTCCATAACGGCAGGTCACCATGAAACGGATGAGGCGTGCCAACCATTGCCCAGAGTTTGGACAATGCCAAGGACATGGCAGCAACCGGGTCTGCAGAGTCTGGGTCAGAGGGTGCTGGTTTGAGGATCAGGGAACCTATCACACGGTCCGAGACCGCTAGTTTTTCCAGCCGAACATGTGGGGGGGATCAGTGGTATTAAACCAAAATGACGCAAACTGCGATTGGGCTACTATCCAGTATCTGGTGAAATCAGGAGCGTTGAATCCACCCAGTTCTTTGGGAGCGGTCAATGTGGACAGCTTAAGGCGGACAGCTCCCGAATGCCATAGAAAGGTGTTGGTTATCTGACGCAGCTTTTTGAAGAAAATATCCCCAGGCCACACAGGGAGGTTGGTAAAACGATACAGGAGTTGGGGTAATACCACCATTTTAAGGATTCCGATCCTACCTGCTAGTGAAATGGGGAGTTTGGACCAGCTGGAGGCCTTCACCGCAATGTTAGTTAAATAAGTCTGATAATTATCCTCGCAAAGCTTGGCTACGTGGCGGGAAACCATCGCCCCCAGGTAGGTGATGCTGGATGGCGACCAGTTAAAGCCACATAAATCTGCGGGGGGTTGTGTGGAATCTGTAAGTGGGAATAAAGTGGACTTGGATCAATTTATTTTAAGGCCAGATATGTCCCCAAAGCGAGCCACATCTGCTAGCATGGGGGCAAGATTAGAGTTGGGAGCCCGGATATAGAGAAGAGCGTCATCCGCATATAGGGAGATCACATCGGATTGGTTGGTCGTGCGTAGGCCCCTATGCGAGTGGGATTGGCGTACCATGTCCGCAAAGGGTTCCATTGCAATGGCGAATATAAGGGGGGAGAAGGGGCAGCCCTGGCGAGTGCCTCTAGATATCTGAAAGGGAGCAGAGCATCTGTCCTCGGTCCAAACCCTGGCCGATGGGGCAGTGTAAAGTAACCCGACCCATGCACGGAAATTGGGGCCGAACCCGCACCTCTCGAGGACTCGCCATAGATACCTCCACGAGACTGAGTCGAAGGCCTTCTGCATGTGTAGGGTGGCTGCAACAGCCTGCGTGGTGGGACTGATTCTGCTGATTACATTGAAGAGCCTCCTCAAGTTCAGGGATGTAGATCTACCCGGGACGAATCCCGCCTGGTCGGGGTGAATAATGTGCGGCATATGTGGGGCTAGGCAGTTGGCAAGCAGTTTAGCATATATTTTAACATCGCTGTTAATCAGAGACAGCGGTCGATATGAGCCACACTGAGTGGGGGGCTTACCCGGCTTAAGGAGCACTTTATCAGCGCCTCTCGAAGAGATGGGGGGAGAATTCCCTTTTTGAACGACTCCTCCCACAAGGCCAACAACTGCGGAATCAGGATCAACTTATATCGTTTATAAAAATCAATGGGGAACCCGTCGGGGCCAGGGGCCTTCCCTGATGCCAGCGATGCAATGGCCTCGTCAAGCTCTTCAGAAGTAAACGGTCTCTCCAGGAGTAGGCTGGTTTCGGTGGACAGCACAGATAGGGGGAGGGCCTCCAAGTAGGAATCAATTTCCGGGGCTTGGGGACCATCGGCGGCAGAGTACAAGGAGGTATAGAATAGCTGAAACTGGGAGTTGATGTCCTGGGGGGAGGTGGCAAGTGAGCCATCGGGTCTGACTATCGCAGGTATATGGTGGGCACCGAACTCCCGGTGCAACAGTCTGGCTAGCAAACGACCCGGGCGTTCGCCCTCACCATATTTCCTCACCGCCTGGGGGGAGTCTAGGAATTTAACCTCACGCTGGGCAAGGTCACGAAACCTGTCCAGCTCGGAACCCAGTGCAGCCAGAGTAGCTGGGGAATGGTCGTGCGCATATTGGGACTCCAGGGAAGCCAGGGCCGTTTCACTGGCAGCGATGTCTGAGCGGATTTCCGTAAGGATGCCGCAGCATTTGGATATGGCCATGCCCCTCACGTACGCTTTGAACGACTCCCACAGGACAGCATTCGATGTTACTGAGTCCGTATTGATCTCAATATATTCCTCAATGGAGGATTCGAGTTCGGCCGCGAAGGCCTGGTCGAGAAGCGCCTATGGTCCTAGCCTCCACAGTCTAGGTTTTTTTGGCATCCTGGCCCCAGTTTAGGGATATGAGTACCGGTGAATGGTCCGAGATCGTCCTAGGGAGGATAGCCAAGTGAGATACTGATCTGACCAGTGTGTCCGTTATTAGCCATCTATCTATCCTGGAGTGGGAGTCGTGAACCGAAGAATAAAAGGAGAACGTGCGGGAATCAGGGTTCATTAGATGCCATACATCCACAAGTGCCAGCCGGGGGAGGGATGTAAGGATAGTGTAGGCTGTCTTGGAAAGTTGACGAGGTCTGGTGCCTGACCTATCTAGGGCGACATCTAGTATGGTATTGAAATCGCCCCCCCATAATATTGGAAGTATGGGGTAGCTTTCAAGGAGGGCAGCTAGGTGTAGGTAAAATTCAGGGTTGTCGATATTGGGACCATATATATTCAGGATGGCTAGCTCTTGGTGAAGCAATCTGCCAGCAATGAGCACGTATCTGCCCAGAGGGTCGATATGTGAGTGGTGGCATGTGAATTTCAGGCTCTTGTGTATCAGAGTAAGGGTGCCACGGCTTTGCATTGAATAGTTAGTATAGTACCTCTGGGGTCCCCATTGCCTAGCAAACCGCTCGCACTGCTCCGATCGAGCATGGGTTTCCTGTATACATAGAATGTTCACCCCATGACGTTCAGCATGTAGCTGTACCTGTCTCATCATTCTGTGATTGCTCAACCCCCGAATATTCCATCTCATGAAGGTCACATCAGTGTTAGCCATACTCACGTGAGTACTGCTTGTATTCCTGCCACAGTGGCGCCAACCTCAGGGAACTAGTGGATCCTGCGGTGCGCTGAGCCCCGTTTGTGTACTCAAAAGACATTACCTCAGTGCATGGGGCGCCTCTAGTGGTCATCAAGACTTTTTCAACCATAACATACCCACCCCCTCCCACCACCCACATCCCTCCCTCAATCGGAAGGACGAGACCCAAACAAACCCATATAAACCAAGAAATTCTAGGCATCTACGCCTGGGGGACCGTTAGCTGCCGGGCAGTGGTGCACCGGACTTGGGAGAGCGTGAGGAGAGTATGCAATCTAATATTATTAACCGTAGCATATGAGGCATGAACAGGTAACAGGGGGAGCCATGGCCCATAGGGAATGAAACAAGTGAGCAGGAGGGAAGCAGCCATGGGTCCCAATACACCATCTAAGGAGCCAAATATGGAGTCCGAGTGATAAGGGCGGGAGTGGAATCCGAGGACACACCATAGTGGTAACCATAGAGTAATACCCAAGACGGGGTCTTGCCGGGGAGTAATGCCTCTGGAACAATGAGTCAGCGTGGCCAACAAGACCACAAATGCATAGGATAAAAAAAGCAGCGTGAACAAACCAGCAACCAATGAATATCAACGATAGGGTGCCATCACAGGGGGAGAAGCCAGCAGGGGTTCCCCACTCGTCCCAGGCACGGTAATATGCAGATCAAACATACATTCCAGTTTGGGAATAAGCGGGTCAGCCCGGGAAGTGTGGTCGTCGATAAATTTGGAAGCTTCCTCAGGGATGGTGAAAAAGAAAGTTTGATTAGAGTGTTCGATCCTCAGCTTTGGAGGGAAAAGCATAGAGTATTTAACTCCCAAGTCCCGGAGTCTTTTTTTCACAGCTATAAAGGTTTTCCGCTCCTGCTGCACCGCCACGGAAAAGTCCGGATATAGATGTATCCTCGCCCCCCCGAGGAGCAGCTCCCCCTTAACTCTGGCCGCCCGTAAGAGGGCATCCCGATCACGAAAATTCAGGATCCTGGCAATGATGGGGTGGGGCGGTGCGCCCGGCCTGGGTTTCACGGTCAGGGAGCGGTGTGCCCTCTCCACCCCAAATTGAGCTGAAAGTTTGGGGCGATCCAGCAGTGTTAAAAGAGTTAGTTCCACATATTCCTCCATGGGCTCACCAATGTCGTCCTCAGGTACGCCAACAATGCAGAGATTATTTCACCTGGAGCGGGATTCAAGATCGTCATTTTTCTTCTCCACTGCCAGGACCCGACTGGTGAGAGTGGTAAACGCCACACAGAGGGAGCCCAGCTCATCCTCAGTGGTGCCAACCCTTGTTTCGATTTCAGCGACACGGCTATCTGTTCTCTCTATATGAGCCTTTATCGACGAGATATACCATTCATATCGTCTAATATGGTATGAAGCGTGGTGAATCCTTCGCGCATGTTCTCCAGCATTTTTTGGGAGTCATCTGGGGATGAGCATGACGAGGCGGTGGGCGATTCCTCTGGAGGGTCGGTCAGCGGTCTGGAGGGCGTTTCAGTGAACATATTTAGCGAGCTTTGCTTCCTCCCGGCTCCCGCTCCCTTGGTTATGGTGGCAATTAAAGCTCAATTCACCGGCGCCCCAAGGTGCCAGCTGTCGGGATTGGCAGGTTCCCCCTCGGATGCAGCTCAGGATGAACCCCTCCGGGGAGGCAAGGACCACTGAATTCCCGTCCCGCGGCGCTGCCGCGGGCCACTGATATTCTGTGCTGGTGCGGGAGAATATGGCTGCTGCAGCGATGGCAGAGGGGTGATCAAAACGCAGCCAGGAGCGTTTGGCTCGGCAGAGCAGCAGCGTTTCCTGAGCTTCACGAAGGCCCTGCAAGCGATTTCCTGGGTAGTGAGGTCTGGTAGGCAATCCCAAATTGAGTTGGCTGTTCACATCGCATGGGGGGGATAAACTGTATAGGGGTCGACGTGTATGCCCCAAGTCAAAGATCCGAAGTTCCCAGCAGGGGCACGGGCAATCAGGATGCCAGTGTCAGGGAGCGAAGATGGCGCGTATTATGAGTCGGGCCGAGTCCAGGAACCACCGATAGGGTATAGGAGCTTCCACAGGTGCCCGAGCACACGGGCATAGGCACCGGTCCGGCCAATGGAGAGGGCCGCTCAACCCCCCCGGCCCTCGCCCCCTACCTGGCGTCCGGCCTGCGGAGGGGTGACCAGATTGAAGAAGCTGTGCGGGTGGGCGCAGGGGTGCAGACGGCAGGCCAGCAGTGTCGGTAATTTCACAGCAAAGGCGTTGCTAGTGTCATCGGATGTCGCATCCACAGTAGGTATGGCGGGCCAACAGGGCGAGGCAGCCGTCGAGGGACCAGGGAGAAAGGAGCCTGGCCATGCAGGCCCCTCCCCGCAGCAGGCCGCAACGCCGCGCCCTCTAGTGGTCGGGAGGGTCGCGGTCCACGGAGCGTCAGACAGGTTGTCGAACAGAAGGAGTCCCAGCAGGGACCAGGTGGCCACAGCTCGGCGCCAGGGGCGTGGTTCTCGATGAAACTTTCCCAGGGCACAGAGGATGGGATTATAGAGATGCACCGTTGATTTCAAGAGGATGCAATGGGATTGCGGGTATGAACGCGAAGGATCTTTGCTCTCCCCGTCCGGAGCTCAACACCTAGGTGGCCATCTTGCTTCTGGCGAAACAGTGCCCCCCTATTAATTGAGTGTTTTAGCTCGGTGGACAGATGACGTATTCCCGCAATAGGTAGCTAGGTTGTTTCTTACTGGAGAAATATTTGGCTAGTTAAGCTCCCCTGGGGGGGGCGTATCACATGCGAGGCGATGCAGCGGGTGTAACACAATTATAATAACGTAAGTGATTAATGAATACTCCACTCTGGGTGCGCTGGGAAGAAAGCTGTGGGGATTGTGGGAAATAACATTGTCAAAATTGGTGCGCATTTTATGTTGCAACTGTATGTACCGATAACACGTTGTACTAGATGGTGACGTCACCCATAGGGCTTGCATAGGACACCGTGGTCTTCTTCAGCGTAATTGGAGCAATGGCACATGGCTAAGGAGGAGTGAAGGGGGACAGGTGGCTGCGCACGTAGAATGCTGGCACGCCCTTGACCAAAGGCGTCGCGCTGAGCAGTGGTGTGATCTGTAGGAGGGGGAAGAGACGGGCACACACTGCGCAGGCAGTGGGGCCAGAAAGAGAGGAGGAGGGGTTAGAAGAATATCACAGGCACGCTGAGTAGCAGCCACGGTGACAAGGAGGGGCAGCTCAAAAGCACGCCGCGCTGGGCGTGAGGACGCAGAGGGCCTCGCGCGCCACAGGTCGAATGTAATAACAATATTGCTTTTCCTTGCAGCGGAAAGTCGGAAGTACCCAATTACGGGGCCAGGTAACGGCGGTACACAAATTTGCAAATTTCAAAATGTCTGTGTATTACAGGATAGGGGCAGGATATGGGGCCTGCACATTAACAACACTACTCCAGCACATCTGCGCAACACTACTACCGCACAGAGATAAAATAGTACAGTATTGAATGGACTCAAGGGACAGATGAAAGAATTAGGATACCGTGGCCGCCCAACGGCAGCTTTGAAATGACAACTCAACATTCACTGTTAGCGTACCTACACAACACCTACAAGGGGAAGAAGTTAGCAGGCTACCTAGAAGTTTTAGACCTCTGGAGAATGTTTCAGGGGTATACCCCGGGGATGATGAGCATGTAAGAGGTAAAAAAGGAGGAGTTGTGCAAGGGGGAAGGGTGCAGTGCACCCCAAGCTCCTCCCAGGCTGAGGAGAGAGAGGAAGAGGTAGAAGGATCATACCACATAGCAGAGGTAAAAATGGAGAATGAGGGAAAGACACCCCCAATTAAAGAGGTGAAGAAAGAAACTGAAGGTTTATATCCAATGAGGGAATTAAGAGAAGCAGCACAACCCCAGTTAACAGCTGCTAAGGTATACTCAAACCCTGCATACAGCCCACTGCCATACGCACCAGAAGACAACTACCAAAAGGGGTTGGGTGCAGAGAATACATTAGAAACCACACAGACACGGGTGAGATTGGGTGGCCCAAACAAAACCCAAATAGAATGAGCAAATGTAGGACCAGACGAATGGATAGCAGCAGAGGTGTTATTGAAGCTTCGGGGGACAGTAACAGGAGAAGAGGAGGAGGTAATAAAGAAGGTAAACAAGGAGGAGGTAGGACACACTCAGAAAGGGAGCGAGGTAAGTACCAGGGAAGAGGGAAACATGATGAAGGAAGAAGAGGCGGTGTTGGAGGCAAAACTAGTAGAGGTGATGGAGACGTGAAGCTTCTTGATTAGATAGCTTGAGCAAAAAGAGCGGGAGAGGAAGGTGAATGAAGAGTAAGACGCGAAAAGGAAGGGAAGCGCGAGCGGGATTAAACCAGCAAGAGGAAGAGAGAAGGAAAAGGGAAGAGGACCGAATAAGGGGGATTGCCGAAAGAATCGCACGGATGGAGCAATGGGAGATCAGGAGGAAAGAAGAGGAACGGGAAGAGAATGATAAGGAGATGACAGTATGGAAGAAGAAGATTATATCAGAGAGCACATGGAATTACAAGGAAGGGAGAATAATAGAAATATATTGGCAAAAGGGGGCGGGATGTATAACGACAAGGACAGAGACGCAAGGGTGCCAGGACAGGTAAGTGATGCCATACGAGGAGACGCAAGGGTGCTAGGACAGGTAAGTGACACGATAATGAACGAACTTCGCAGGGCAAGAACGGAGTTAGAGAATGAAGAAGACCAACACAGCAATCAAGGGCTAAGAGGAATCAGCCAAGCATCTATAAGTAAGATCAATGCATGTAGTAGTAAAGAGGTAGCGATACCACAAGTACGGGGAGACACAGAGGGGACAGGTGAGTACACAGATATAGATTTGGAAACTGTAACAGTGGGAGGAACACGACCACGCACAAAATTGACATTCTCAGACGGCTTTTGTAGTAATGAGGATGAGGAGGGATTTTGTGGAGGACAGAGTGATGGGAGTGGAGAAGGGCTAAGTAAACTATACATCACACGCACAGGCTGCGGGTTGTCATGAGAGTGCAGTACACAAGAAAAAGAAACAACAGGATGGGAGGGCAAAACCTCACAAAGGGAGGGGACACTACGAACAATGACGCCACCAGCCCAGCACACACCATATGTCAACAGGCTTCGAGACCTCCCAGGACGCAGAATGGAGGGATCAGCAACCACACACAACAAGGACCAAGCGGGCCAACATATCCCCATAAGGGCATAGGGGACACACGGCGTGCACAACACATTACTGAATGTATCGAAGAATTTTCTGACATGGAGGAGGAGAGTGAACACACATACATTACACCACGCCGACGCACGCCAGAGAAGATAACAGAATACACACAGATGTCATTATTAGAGAGAGGGGACCAAGCCACAATACGTCCCATGGAAACATGCAGGCAAAGAGAATATTAAATGCAGACTACCATCCTTGGGCAGAGGGGCGGGAAAATGGATATATGAAATGGAGAAGTTGAATGCAGGGCACAAGCTAGCGGCTGGAGATGTCAAGGGGTTATTAATTTCAATTTTGGGTAACGCAGCGGATGACATCTGGAATTCCCAGGGGTGACATCAGTGACACCTCACATGATGTGGCACCATTTGCAAATTGCAGACACGCACTATGGCAAGCACTGAGGGTACAATATCCAGACACCTCATACATAGAGGCAATAACATAACGCAAAATGCATGAGAACGAGGACCCTGTTAATTACATCCAGGAGATTCAGGAGAAGTGGCGCCATGGCACAAAACATTAGCAATATTTTACCACATACTGATAGAGGGGCTCCCAGAACCAGTACAGAGGCAGTTGAAAAAATTGGTAGTAATGGAAGCAAAAGCTTGGCCAGAAATACAGCTGGCGATAGTACATCATTGTAGGTTATGGCCAGAAAAGATGAAACAGAAAGAAGAAGATAGGAAGGCAGATGAAGCAAAACTGGTCCAGAAGAAGCTGTCAAAATATGCCATGGAAGGTGCACTGATAACAAGCCCTATCCCACCAACACCAGCTGCTGCACAGCAGTCACAACCACCAGCAACACTGTCACAGCAAGTACTAATTACAACCCAGCAATTGCTACTACCACCCCCATACACAGCACAACACAAATCTTACCCTAAATTGGGGGAGGGGGGAAAACCATGACTATGGCTCTCCAGAGTGGGGGCATAATAACCCCGGTGCTTCTGCCTCTGGAACCCGGGTCTCCTGCAACATTAAGTAGAAAAAGAAGGTCAGGCGCGCACTCTAGTTCCCAGTCATTTAATCCTGATGTGAGTAATAATAGGGTTAAATCCAAACAAAGTTCAAAAAATAACAGGGTTGAATCCCAGATGCAAATAGTCCCAACAATGGTAAAAAATGACCAGGGTTAAATCCCAACTTCTGCAGTTCAAATGCACAATAGTTCTACTCTTCCAAGTACTTTCAAGTCTCAGACCCTGTTATTACTAGTTTGAGGATTAAAAAGACTGGGAACTACAGTGCGCGCCTGACCTTTTCTTTTTTACTTAATGTTGCAGGAAGCCCGGGTCCTGGAGGCAGCAGCACCGGGGGTTATCATGCCCTCACTTTGAAGAGCCATAATCATGGTTTTTCATCCGCCAATTTTGGGTAAAATGTGTGTGTTTGGAGGGGATTTAGTTCCTGGTCTCCTGAACAAAACATTGTGGCATCACTACAAAGACCAGAATTCCTTGAGACTGTAATTAAACAAGCAATTGCAACAGCTGAATATAAACACAGCCTCCCTGAAGAGAGTTGGAGACTCGAAAGTACTTGGAGGAGCAGGACTATTGTGCATTTGAACTGGCAGTTGGGATTTAACCCTGGTATAATTCTTTTTGAACATTTTGTGGCAGTTGGGATTTAACCCTGTTATTTTTAAACATTGCTGGGCTCAAACCCTGTTATTACTAGTTTGAGGATTAAAAAGACTGGGAACTAGAGTTCGCGCCTGACCTTTTCTTTTTTACTTAATGTTGCAGGAAGCCCGGGTCCTGGAGGCAGCAGCACCGGGAGTTATCATGCCCTCACTTTGAAGAGCCATAATCATGGTTTTCCCCCTCCCCCAATTTTGGGTAAGATGTGTGTGTTTGGAGGGAAGTTAGTTCCTGGTCTCCTGAACAAAACCTTGTGGCATCACTACAAAGACCAGAATTCCTTGAAACTGTAATTAAACAAGCAATTGGCAACAGCTGAATATAAACACAGCCTCCCTGAAGAGAGTTGGAGACTCGAAAGTACTTGGAGGAGCAGGACTATTGTGCATTTGAACTGGCAGTTGGGATTTAACCCTGGTATAATTAGTTTTTAACATTTTGTGGCAGTTGGGATTTAACCCTGTCATTTTTTAACATTGCTGGGATCAAACCCTGTTATTACTAGTTTGAGGATTAAAAAGACTGGGAACTAGAGTGCGCGCCTGACCTTTTCTTTTTTACTTTGTGTTCATATGGGATTGCCTGAAATGGTTCTTCTGATTTGGCAGAGAAGTAATTTTCTCTCTTCATTCGGGATGTCAGCTCCACAGATATCCTTTTTCTCAGGTGAGCATCTGCTTTCGGGAAACTGTCAATATTCAGGTCACTGTTCGGGATCACTAGTGCTGGAAGGTGGATGTTCACTATTGTGCATATGCCTCTGCAGTTTTTGGATCCACACACCCAATAATGATCCATAATTACTGCAGTCTCATGCGTCATTCCTGGAGCCTCAAAAATTCATCCACAGTTCTGGTTCTGTCCCATCTGCCTCGAGCCATTGTGCCTGATACACAATTTTGGGCTCTCTAATGGCAGTATCTATAAGGGGCCTCATCTGTCTTCGACCCATGTCAGTAATATTGTAAGTTTTGGCCATAGAGGTTTGCACAACCTCTGTGAGTTTTCTATTGCTTTCTTGAAGACTCCAAAAACCATCCAGGCACGGCAGATTACTACTCCTTCTTCCCATCCGTTTGGAAAAAGAACTGTTCCCCAGATCTGAGCCTCTTCTGGAGTTTTCCTTTTGGACATTCAGCCTTGGGTTTATTTCCCATCTTATTCAAGTTCCTTTAACTTCAGGTTTCTCGTACCTGATCACGTGATTCCTATTGTGGGCTCTATTTCTTGTCTTGATGTCCTGGACATAATCATCTTCATCGGGATAAGCTGCTTCATTTGCCCATATCAATGAGGCATCACTTCCCATGAACTGTCCTCTGGTGTTGCACATTGCTACGTGTGAGAGACAGTGTGCTGTCGGGATATCAATTTCTACAGCTACAAAGATCTTGGACTTCCCCATGCTGTACAGTAGGAGTGCACAGACGAAGCATTCTCCTTCTGAATTTCGTCTTCCAACTTTGTTCATTGGTTGGTACCAAATGTTGTTTCCCAGATGTGCTGTGCTATCCAGGTAGTTGTTTAGTTCATTATTATGTTCATGTAGGCTTCTTTTGATTCTCAGTGTCTTCCTGTATTTTGCTATAACTACATCCCTAAATGCATCTCTATGGCTTTTTCTTGCTGGAGGACACTTAGGTATTTCAGTCCATGGTATAGGTCTCTTCACCTGCATCATTTGAGTGGACAAGCGTCTTTCGGCTTCTTCCTGGTACTCATGCATTTTCTCTGTGCTGCGTGCAAGTGCCCATGCCACCCAGCCTAACACTGGTCCGGTATATGGATGTATTGTAGACCTTGTGCTTTTCCCTTGTGTTGGACCATGTGTACTTGTAGATTCAATCTGTCGGTTTGTTCTTCAGTTCCTCTTATAGTTGTCTTACTCTCGTTATGTGCAGTAGTAGAAGATCTACTAACATTTGTGTCTTTGCGGTGAGTTTTTCTGAGACCGCTTCAGTCCTCTTGAGTGCTTCTGATATGACTGCTTTTGTTGGCCGTTCTCTTGATTCTTCTTGATTCCTCTCATTATTTCCTGGGACTGGTTTTTCAGCAGGCAATCTCATCTTCTCTGCTGCTTTTGGTTGCGGTTCTGCGGTTAGTGATACTAGGCCCATCTCATGTGCATTCTGTGTGTGTGTGCGTGTATGTGTCAGTGCTTTGTCTTCATTCTTTTCGTGCCAACCCTGTCTCCGAGTTTCCTGTTGATTTGTTACCATAGATGTGTGTGTATCACTACTAATCATGTTCATTTACTCTATCATCAGATTTTCTAGGGACTGGAATGACTATGTAAGGTCTGGGTGCTCTTGTGGATTTCATACGTACATCATCAGGTGGGTGTACTGAATTTGGAACGCTTTGTGCACCAATAAAGAATGCAGTTCTGATTGTTAATGACAGGAAAATAATGACAATTATAATACATAAGTACATTATAGTTCGATATGTACGGCGACAGCATTTTCTTCCAGAGAAGCGAGGGTGCCTCTCTGCTTGTGGGAGGACCAGGTTACTGTTCTGGGCCCCCATCTTCATCATTCACCAAATGTCAACGTTATTGTTCCCCCACCCAATATCGTTCTTCGAACAGTTTTGTGTCAGAAAGTGTCAGGTGCTTCAAAAGTGTTCTCCCTTTTGCGAGCATCGATTCTCTCTTAATACAAGATGTAATTCCCTTGCTAGACTATGGAGAAAATAGATTAGACTAACACTTCAATGAGTCGCTTTTACTGTGCATGTTTAAAATATGTGAGTTCCCAGTCCACTCCTCTAATCTGCTTCAGTCCGGAGTACATATTGGACACTGGACAGCACAACGAAATAGGGAAAAATTACAACAATATAACAAATGAATACTTGACTCTGCTTCCTCGATCTGTCCCTCGGCAGAAGGTTTCTTAGAATCTCCCCAGATAATCTCTCTGATGATTTGAAAGTTACACTTGGAGGATTATTCCATGCAGGAGCATTCCCAATTGTGTGATATTAGCTGGATTTCAGATGAATGTGAGGACGTCAACTTCGATAGGTCTCCCCACTAATTCAGGAAAGTCACCAACTATGCGAAAAAAGACACTATGCACTAATCTGCTGTCTTCTAGTGATAGGGACATTCATCCAGTCTTTGTTGAGATTCAGGATTATGTGTTCCTTCCTTGACACGAACAATGTTTGCACTGTCCGGTTGCGTGGAGTGCCACTAAATAACAAATTCCACAGCTGGCTCAAACGTTCAGTGTTGGCTGGATCTCGGATGAATGTCTGTGTGTCTGTTGTTCTCCCGACAATAGATGGACAATCCTCAATTATTCGAAAGAAGAGTGTAGTGATGAGTTCATCTAGAATCGTTTGTGGTGGAAGCATTTATGTCCTTCTCATCATACTCCGGGAGTACGATGAACTCTTCTGCAATGACAGTAAGCAGGTGTCTGATTACCGTCTCGTTGTCAGGATCTTGTATACATTCTGTGACACTGGTGAGCCTTCCCACCAGCGATGGATATGACACTAACACTAAGTGGAAGTAACCACGTCCTTTGTGATGTCCCTGCTGTGGGACACCATAAGTGCTGCAAAAAAAAGTCTTGGTACTGTGTGAATCAGGATACTGTATTTGATTTCAATTCAAAAAGTCCTTGATCAAAGTTTGTCATAGTCTTTCCCTCATCACGGCTCACGTGTGATTCAGCTCACGAGTTTGTGTAAACAAAAGGTGTTGTGGATTATATTCGCAATTTCTTCTTCACCCTGCAACTAGGATGCACAGAGTGTCCGTTTTTTATGTCCTTATTCCCTTTTGTCTAGAGGAAGTGTCCAAGTGAAGCCACAACTTGCAAAGGTTTTTTGTCCTTTCTTCGCTGCTCATGCGTCCTTCTTCCTCGTCATGGATCTCATCTGCACGTGCTCTGGTTCCTGTGGTTCTTCCCCATCATCTGTAGTCTCTTTGCGGTGGGGCGCAGCTAGGGGGCTTTCTCCGATATAGGGCTTAATATCATTGAGAAAAATACACGCTCTCCTGCCCTGCAACTTCACAGCTGACGGAGTGCAGTCCTCCACGATGAAAGGACCATTGTATCTTGGCTCGTCCCACCTTTTCCTCGTGTGATTCCTTACTAAAACAGTATCTCCAGGAAAGACGAGTGGAACACGTAGACCTTGAACTGGGTCTGTTGTAGTGTCTCCTTCTGTGTTTTGTGCTGCGCTGCACCCTTTTTGTCGTTGTTGCAGCTGGTCTGAAATTACAGTAAGGCTGGATGTCATGCAGTTCAGGTACTTTTGCATTTTGGATCCAAGGACCTCTCGGGTTGACTGGGCATCACATCTAGCTCTGTCTTGAGGGGTTAGGAGAGTTTTCATTCTCCTTCCTGTGACTATCTCGTGTGGTGTAAGATGATGGTAGGAGCCTGGTTGGTTCCGAAGAGCATACAATGCCAAAGGAAGGCAGTGCAACCATCCCCTCTTTAGAGTAAGCTTCAACTTGGCTATCCTTTCCTTTAACAAGCCGTTGAGCCTATCACAGATCCCATTACCTTCTGGATGATAAGCCGACGAGAACTTGTGCTTTATACCAAGCAGCAAGCTGATCTGCTCAAACACTGCATTTACAAAATGAGCCCCATTATCTGACCTCATCACTTCGCACACCCCCCAACTAGGGAACACTTCCCTCACTAGGAATTTGGCCGCACAGGTAGAGTTTGGGTGTGTACATGGACCTGCCTCTATCCATCTAGAGAATGGACACACCACAACAATTAAGTATCTGTACCCATTGTATACTTGAATCATATCGACGTAATCGACATGCAAGTGCTGAAAGGGCCCATTTGGCCTGGGGATGACTCCTCTCATTACTTTTAATGTGTGCCCAGCCGTGAATTGCTGGCAGATTATGCAGTTCACCATAAAGAATGCAACATGTTCAGCTAAATTCAGTATAAACCAGTCTTCCGTGAGCGTTGCTGCTAGATTCTCCTTTGTGAGATGCGCCGGGTAATGTAACTGCTCCAGCGCTATTTTTAGTAGGGCTACAGGCATTACTGGTTTACCAGTGCTGTCTTGCATCCACAAGCTGTCAGAGGGGTTTAAAGAACACCCTCAATGTTTCCACAGGTTCTCATCTTCCTGCAGTACCTGCCCTTGAATTTCCATTAGTTGTGTTAGCCCCAAATTGCTATAGGCTTCAGGTGAGGTTTGTGCCACCATCATCCTTTCATGGGTGCACGCCACTTCCACTTCCATAACTGTCTCGCTTTTGGATGCCATACGCTTGGCTTCTGTGTCTGCTGCGTGGTTTCTGTGTGGCACAAAATCTGTCCCTTTTGTGTGGGCAGCACATTTCACGACTGCTATGCCCACTGGGAGCTGTAGTGCCTTTATCAGCCTGTCCAATAAGGCTGCGTGCTGCACTGGTGTACCGTCTGCTCGGAGGTACCCCCTCCTTTTCCAGCACGCTAGGCCTGCGTGCACTGTGGACGTCACATAGGCGGAGTCACTGTACACCGTTACTTCCTGGTCTGCGTGATTCTCAATGGCGAGTATCAACGCCAATAATTCTGCAGCCTGTGCTGAATAATGAGATGGTATTCGTGCACTGACGAGTACTCAAAATTCTCCATTCGCTATGTGTTTCATTACAGCGACGCCTGTGTACCTTTGTCCGTCATCTTGAGCGATTCTTGAAGACCCATCAATAAAGACGATCTCCCCTCCCGCCAGGGCATTTTCTTTCACCCTGGGGATTTCATCATAGAATTCTTCATAATTTGTAAAGTCATGTATAGGCTCCTTCAGTGGCTGGCTCAGCTATGAATGTAGCTGGGTTCACTATTTTACATCGGACTATTTTAATCGTTGGGTTGGATATGATCACTTCATAAGCAGAAGCTCTCTGAGATGTAAATGTGCCCTTAGGTTTCTCCAGAATGGCAAATAATGAGTGCTCAGCATACAAAGTCATGGAGCATCCCATTACAATGGTTGTCGCCTTCTCTATGGCGAACCCCGCGGCAGCTAAGCTTTGTTCGCATGGGAAGTGTCCCTTCATTACTGGTTCCAGATTCCCACTGTATTATGCTAGGGTCTTGTACCCCAACAAAGTTTTTTGAGCGAGCACAGCCATCATGACGTTGCCATCTGTGTGTGAGAATAGGTAAAATTCCTCTGCATAGTTAGGAATCCCGAGAACTGGAGCTGTACAAATCACTCCCTTGAGTTCAGAAAACCCTTTCTCCATCGCCTCAGACCATTTAATTTTTTCCTTTGTCACTTGGGCCTTCTTTAGGGCCTGAAGTAAAGGCTTAGTATACGGGCTGTAATCGAAGACAACCATGCCCTAACATAGTTGCACAGGCCTAAAAAGCCCTGCGTTTGCTTTATTGTGTGTGGCTTAGCCGTGTTCAAGATGGCTTCAGCCCTTTCTGGGGTCACCTTCTTCCCTTCATGTGAGATTATTTGGCCTATGTATATCACTTCCTGTTGACAGTATTGTAACTTTTCCTTGTCAACCTTATATCCTTTCTCAGCCAGTATAGTCAATAGGTGGACCGAATCGTGTCTGCACTGCTCTTCTGTGATGCTGCAGATAAGGATGTCATCTACATACTGCAAGACAACACTTTCTAATTTGATATTGCTTAGGTCCATCTGCAGGACTCTGTTGAAAATGGACGGAGACTCACAGTACCCCTGTGGCAGCCTCGTGCTTTTCAGATGCATTTGTCTGAATGTGAATGATGTCAGATCTTGTGAGTCTCGGTGTAACGGGATCGAGAAAAAGGCATTTTTCAAGTCAATCACTGTGAAATATTTTGCCTCGATGGGTATATTACATAGAATTGTAGGGGGGTCAGGGACTAAAGGGAACTCGGCCTCAACAATAATGTTTAATGCTCATAAATCCTCGATTAAATGCCAAGACCCCCCCTTTGATTTCTTGACAGGATAAACCGCCGTATTACATGACGATTCTAACGTCACTAAGATGCCCCGGTCCATCATTGCAGAGATTATCTTCGCAATCCCTTCGTCTGCTTCTCTGGACATGGGATATTGTCGGACTCTCAGCAAAATTGCTCCTGCTTTCAATTTAATTTTCACTTCCCCCACCCCCTTCAGGAGGCCTACGTCATAGGGTCCTGTAGTCCACACTGAGACAGGTATTTTAGCTATATCCTCATCAAAATATTCTGGGCGTTTCAGTGCCAACATCATTCTCTGAGGCACTTCTCTTTTGATAATTTTTACCCAAAATACGAGACTCACTTCCACCCTTGTCTCTTTCGTGTCTGATTGTTCTTCAAACAGATCGTCATCGGTGATGTCAGTCACTCGATACCCTTCTTCTATGGCGATAATTGAGCACCATTGTCTGCCTTCATCATTGTATCCTTCAACCAATGCTACTTTCCCTCGCACTGCAGCTGCATGTATCATCAAGGGAAACACTTGTCCCCCCTCCTCATGCATAGGTATTCTTGTTCTGACTAAAAACTCATCAGGGGTTCTCATAGTTCTATCTGCAAGGCCTGGCAAACCTGCCATAAGCACACGCATGCTATATGAGAAAACTTCTGGCTCCAGCGGTATAGCTCTCATGGCTATGTGTCCTGAGCATGCTCTAATCATTTCGCATACATTAGAATAATGCATTCCTGGAGTGGAGCATACTATGTCTTCCTCTGTGAACGAAATCGTCATGTTCAATTTTGTCATTAAGTATCGACCCAAAATGTTTACTGGGGTCTGACGTGAATACATTAAGGGTACATTCATTTCACACTCTCCTATGGAGACTGGGAGAGCATCTGTAAAGGGAACTCGACTGTGAGCTCCTGTAAAACTCTGAGTATCTATGGCCTCGCCGGACAAGGAAAACTTGCCTTCACGTATGCACAAGCGTGTTACACCCCTGTCAACTAGGAAGGAATATTCTTTAGCCCCTATAACAACATCCACCCTAGGTTCCCTATGAGGGTCTGGCGTCACTGATAGGATAGAGCACATCAGGGTTCCCAGTGAGCTGTCCTAGTTTATATATATAAGTTTGGCCCACTGTGCACTTGCAGATTTTTCCCAATTCCAGTGTTGCTTCCCCTTCCGAAATTCTGGACCTGCCCTGTGCTCATCGTGTGTGACACGTGCGACGGTATCTGTTGGGATTGTCCTTGTGAAAAATTCCCCATGTTCTGTGGTTGCACCCCTTGTGCACCTTGCTGCACTCCTGGCGCTTGCTGTTGCACCGTGTGATTCTGTGCAATGCCCTGTTGTGGGGTTGCAGGTGGATTTGCCATGCCTGCCCCCATTCCTTGGCCATTCTGCAACATGCCATGCTTCTGCATGTGCGCGCCAAATGCCCTGTCATTCCACACAACCAGCATACTGATGGTGGTTGGGTTATTTGTCCATTTGACATGTCCAAATTACCATTTTGCGCATTTCGAAAGCTTCCTTGATTATTTTGGAAACCTCCCTGATTGCTCTGCCATCCTCTTCCTCTAAAACCTCTTCCCCTCGGGTAAAATCCTATGTTACCCTGGTTATTCTGTTGCGGCTTAATCACCTGCTGCATGTTGTGTTCGGCTCTGTTAGTTAACATTGCTCCTTCAAGAGCATACTTTGATCATTTCTTTTGCGCCAGCTTTGCTTCCTCGCCCTTTCGAGTCGCCTCTTTTTTCCGATTCTTTTCTTGCAACAGTCTACAGTAATGTGCGATGGTCAACTGTATTTCAGCCCACGGTTTAGCCTCAACTCCTACCATTTCTTGAGCTGTTTCTGCACCAGCTCTGGCAACCCTTGGCACAATATATGGTAAAACACAGGTTTAGATTTTGTCCAAGATTCATGCTTTTCGAGCACCCACATGTCTTTGAAATTCTGGTTTTAAATGACTAGATCTTCTGACTCCTTCATTTTCCGAGTCATTATAGTTCCGATATCGGAAGTGTCTGGGTAGAGCACTCGTAATGCTTTCCATACTGCTGCTCTACGATTATTAAATGGCACTCCGTCATGCGCATTATCAATTGTGGTTACACCAGGGTACCCGGCCCGTGTCCACACATCGTCTGCTCTCTCACCAAGGATGGCGATCAGGAGACCCTTAATGTCCCTTATAGCTAGCCTGTTTCCCCCTGTCCATTTTTCTAACTCATTAATCCATTTTCCGGCTCCCAATGTCAGCATTGGAAGCTTGTTCTTTAGGTTTTCTTGATCCATGTGTGGCCATGGAATATATTGTGGTCTTGCTCTCCCTTTCTGTAGTAGCAGAAATTGGAATGCACAATCCTCTTTTTCTTCCCTCATAGCTCTCCTGTCTATCGCAGGGGCAATATTCCTGCATCACTGTCTACCTGGCAATGTCCTTAATCTGTCTATATAGACTGGTGACGACACCCCCCTCTGACCATGGGGTGTTCCTTCATGCCGGTCAGACTGTGCGGCAGACTCTGATGCCCTCTGTAGGGACTCGCTAGCATCTGACCATCGAACCCCTCTTTCCCTTGGGTGTCGGTTTTCACACTGTCTCCCTTCTGCATTTGCCTTGCGCTCCTCCTCTTCGAAGTCGGACATTGGTTGTTCCCAATTCACGCAACTCCTTGTGTCCTCATTGTTTCTACTGATTTCTAACCTATCCAGGGACAGTTTCCTACTCCCACTACTTCGGGTGACATCCTCTGTGTCATATAGCTGGGTGCTCTCCAGGCGCTCGTCCTCGTCCTCCCCTTGGGGTAATTGTTTTAACTCCATTTCATCATATATTTTATCGATCATTTCCCTGATACTTCTGGTGTCGAAGTCATCTTCAATATTTGTCCTAGACATGCTTGGTACTGAGTCATACGCAGGAAAGAATTCTTCAATGTCTTCCCAGTCTACAACTGGATTGGGTTTTTTAACTTCCCTTTCCAAATATTCGAGATCGCGTGCCATCTGTCTATACTTAAGTTCAATATTATCATCAAATTCTTTGCGCTTCCTCGCCTCTTCTCTGACTCTATCTTCTTCTCTTCTCTTTTCATTTCTACGTTCATCTGCCCTTCGTACTTCCTCATCTCTTCGTCTCCTTATCCTTTTTTCATGTACCTTTTGCTCTTCTTACAACCTTAGCTGTTTCTGTCTGTCTTGGTCAATGACTGCTCTCTGTTTGCGATCAAGCTGTTTTTCTTGCTGTTCACGATATAGCTGTTCTCGTCTCAGTCTATTTTTCCTTCTTATCCTCCCATCCCTTAACTCCTTTTATTTCTCCTTTCTCTGTGCCTCATCTAACCTCTCTTTAGGTCTCACATCATCACTTCCTTTCCCATCGAGTTTCAATAAAATGTGTCATCCCATCCATTCGTCTTTTGTGAATGCTATCCCATCAGTTCTGCCTTCGCTTCCTTTCCATTTCTTTCCCTCTCTCTCCTCATCGAGAGATGCACTGGTCTGTGCCAGATCCTTCCTTTCAACATCACGGCCCCCCCTGTCCCTCGGGACTGCGGAGGTGAAATTCTTGTCCTTGTCCTTCCCTTGTTTTTCATCACTACTATATGTAGGTGACTCATATGCGGGGTTGCTGTATCCCATGGCTGCTTTGAGCTCCCTTAATGGGTAGTGTCCCTAAGCCTTACTTTCTTCGGTTTGTATTTCAGGCGGGGCAGGTGGCGCGGTAGGCGTCTCACCCCCCTCTGAGCATACATTTAGTATCCAATCTGCCGGAAGCTCTTCCTCCTTTCCTTGTTCATACATTTTCCACAATTCTAGAACGGCAAGGCGTTTTTCTAACTTCTTGCCTTTATATGTGGCGTGCAAATATGTCATCATATGCTGTAAGACGGCTTTAGATAAAGACCCATTTTGTGGCCATGGCATAAACATCTTGTGTGCAGTGCCTTTAACCCACTTGGTGCTATACTTTTTTAGCTTGGCCGCGTTTTTTGGCAGCTCTTTGCATAGGTGTGCTAATGGAGTAATGTCTTCCATGCTTAAATCTATTTATGTTCCTCTTGTACAATACTTTTCAATACTTTCATGCAACTTTAACACTTCCAACAATATGAGTGAGCACCAAACACTGCAAGCTCCAATACAATTTTTCCGCCAGAATCTTTTATATACCAATTTACTCAAAAACGTCAATTCATGTACGATTCCGTCTCAACTATCGAATCACGCCAAAGCTTAATCAGTTGTAAAAAAAATGTCTTTCACATGTGACGGTACAACAGAGCATATAGGTCAGACACTTAACAGACTAGACAGACACCAGCTGGGCACAAATATCTCTGCCTCTAATCATTACCCCTACATGGAGTTGGAACAAAACCCTTTCACGACGTCTTTAAACGTTGTGGTGGCCTAATCGTTCCCTATTGTGTGGAACTCTGAGTTCACGTTTCTTCTGGCCGCTATATTAAAGTGCAGGAATAAGGCGTATCCTCTCTCTCCTCAGGTGTCCACCCTGGTATCCTCTCACTTCTCAGGTCTCCACCCAGGTATCCTCTAATTATTCAATTATTCTCAAGTCATTATCCCCATATATATATATATATATATATATTCAGTAAAAAAAACTTTGTTAAAGGGACGTTATGGTTAAGTTGCGCTACTAAAAACCTATGAAATTCAGTGAAAAAACTTTGTTAAAGGGACGTTATGGTTCAAAGTAAAACCGAAAAACCCCTGAAATTCAGCAGTTATGGTAAGATAAGCAACCATA
Source organism: Ambystoma mexicanum (assembly GCF_040938575.1). Lineage (NCBI taxonomy): Eukaryota > Metazoa > Chordata > Amphibia > Caudata > Ambystomatidae > Ambystoma > Ambystoma mexicanum. Next base: position 352,504,716 of record NC_090922.1, read on the forward strand.
ACTCGCGCCGCCACCGTGCACTGCTAACACTAACACCCAGGACATCAAAGATGACATCACAAATGTCATTGATGAAATGCATTGGAATGAATGGGCGTCCAGGGAGAGCGAAGTTATAAGCCGCCCAAAAAGTGCTATTCCTATGGAAGCCACGGTAGTGGCCATGTAGTTATGGTTAAGTTGCTGTTTCCATAGGAAGAGCACTTTTTGGGCGGCTTATAACTTCGCTCTCCCTGGACGGATCCTCACCAAAATTTGCAAAAAAAAGTAGTTGGGTCACTCTGAATTATTTTGCAAAGTTTGGTGAGGATTCGTCCAGGGGGGGAAAAGTTATAGGGGGGGTCCCAAAACTTTTTTTTTCCCCATAGACTGAATGGGAAAAAACTTTGCGCACGGCTACAGCCCGAACCGCTGGACGGATTTACACCAAATTTGCGGCAGGAGCGGCGGCCTGGTCCCAAAAGCGTGCTTTTGTAAATTTGGTGTAAATCTGTCCAGTAGTTTTTTTAAAAATGACCAAAATGTAAGGCAAAAAAATTAGTGATATCTGCGTTCGCTTCGAGGACGGACTTCCCTGTTCGCTCCGCGGACAGCACCCCGATTGGCCCATGGGCTTGCGTCAGGTCCGCTGACATGCGACGTGTTCGCTGATTGGACGGCGAGGGGCGTGGAGCGCGTCAGATTTTCTGTGGCGCCCGCCATCTTGTATTCGCAGTCGACCGCGTACAGCGCAGTGAAGCGTGGATAAAAAATTGTATTTAGTGCCGTGTGTTGGTGTGTAAGAGTGTTTGGCGAGGGTTGAGGAGTATGAGATAGGTTCAATGTTTTGTTTTTTTATGTGCTAGACCTTTTTGTTGCTTTCGATTTGTCCGCAGAGAACACGGCTGTTCTGACATTTTGTAAATAAACTAAATGGTGGGGTGTTTAGACATAGCTCTCAGCCATTTTTGTTTTACAGGCGGGTGAGTCTGCCCTTAACAAGGTGTGTGACACCCGCCAAAAGTGTGTGAGTTGAGAGCTATGGTTTAGAGGACGGAGTATGTGTCATTTTTGTTCGCAAGAGAGGTAAAAATGAGCTATGAACACTCGCGGTGTACTTAATTGTTCGTAAATACACAAACTGGGGGTGTCCTCAGGACGCTGTCCGTATTGTAATCTGTCTAGTTGAATGTGTTCTAAGAACACTCGCAGTGTCCCGAAATGGTTGCAATTACACAAAATGGGGGTGTTCTGAGAACGTTGTTTGTATTGTTCGTTGTCAGGGTGAAAGTGTTTTAAGAGCACTCCTTTTGTTCGCTAATAGTACAATTTCCTAAGGGCGTCAACCGACTTTTTGTCCACTAAAGAAACGATAAATCCGACTGGTGTGCGTCGACATTATGTGATAATCCTATGACTGGAGCTATTGACCTGGCTGACTTGCTTTTGCGACACTAAATCATATCTCCCGCCCCTAAGCCTGATATTATCAAAGCATTCATATTCCCCGCCTTTCTCCGTGACGTTACAGGGTGCGTAATGAAACGCGCCCAGTCGTCTCCAGTACTACGCGACTTTACACAGAACCCGGAAGACAACACACATTATGTCACAACACAGCGCGCCACAATTCGGAATATGAAACTGTGATCAAAAAGCAAAGAGCAAGATTGTAAATGTTGTAAAGTACATTTATTTGACATAAAATGTTTAGAGAATATTCAGCAATTTGCATTTGTCTTTGTTGTCGATCCGCAAAAGTTCATGTAGAGACACGCGATGTTCCTTTGCGGTACAGAGAGTGTTAGATCAGCTTACAACTCAGTGCGCCACAATTCGGAATATGAAACTGTGGTTTAAAAGTAAACAGCAGGATTGTACATTTGGTAAAGTACATTTATTTCACATGAAATGTTTAGTGAATATTCAGCGATTTGCTATTGTCTCTGCTGTCGATCAGCAAAAGTTTATTTGGAGCCACGCGTTGTTCCTTTGCCGTAGATAGGCTGTTGGTTTATGATAAAAGCAGTAAATGGTCGCTCTGATAATCGGAAGGTTGCTCCAACAACGAGCCATTAGACCACCCTATTGGTTGGTATGTTGTTTGTAGCCGCTGGTACTGCGTAAGGGCATATTGGTCCTTGGCGATTGTCCCATAAAATGGTGAGGGTCATGAAGTTACATATTTGGACTTGCACCTGGCAGTTGAAGACCCCATCCGCTGGAGTCTGTAAATCGTGACATAGACAAAATGGGGCCACGTACCTGTTTTAAAAAACATAAATTAGTCTCACCAGACGATCTTCATTAAAAATCATCATTTTATTTATTAGGGTGTGAAACTATTTGCTATCGAAGATAGTGCAACAGAGTATGTTAATAATAAAATAATAATATTTTCCCATTCATATAGCGCTAAGAACTGTGAGGTATGTAAGCGGTTCTTATTATTAACCACGGTGTGTGGTGCTCATTTATCGACCACGGAAGGATGAAAGGCTGAGTTTCGCCTTGCCGGGATTCGAACTTGCGTTAGCAAGCTGTGCACGGATGTCAAAGCGAGCGCTGTACTCGCTGTGCCACTTGACAGGCTACAGTGAAGTGGCACAGCGAGTAGAGCTCTTGACCGCCTATAGACCGGTTAAATTATTTATATTAACCCACTCTGTGTCGTCTGCCTTTTTCAGAGCCCTCTAAACGACAGGGGATCAATTTGGCGGTGATAGTGCGCGGTAGAAAACATGATGCCACTTTCAACGAACAAGTTCAACTTCAGCGGTCTTTAATGCTACGCTATTGTAATTATATTTGGTATAAAGTAATCTAAAGGGTTACTTACAGTACAATTGCAATTTCCATTGTCTACGAGTAGTGCAGTCCCAAAATACGACTCAGCGTGTGCCAACGATCTTTCGCATACTGATATAATATGTAAAAGTGGTTTTGTTTCAGAAATTTCATCTTTATCTTCTCTTACGTTTTAGCAACACTCCTTCAAGAAAAGTCTTTCATCACAATCTCTGTCTGTCAAGGTCAAAACACAATACAACCTTATAGTCTGCTTCGTGAGCCTCTCCGGGGCCTGAGAAAAAAATGGAAGCAGCTGACCTTCACTGTGAACGAGCATAAATTCTTACTTTGTAACATTCTGTGTAAAGCCATCTGTAGAAGTTGGTTTTTGCACGCCATGTTTGTATATTGTTTGCGTGATATTAAAAAAAAGTTTGTTTAAAGGACGTTATGGTTCTAAGTACAGCCGAAAGACCCCTGAAAATAGCAAGTTATGGTAAGCTATGAAAAATAACTCGCGCCAACACCATGCACTGCTAAGACTAACACCCAGGACATCAAAGATGACATCGCAAATGTCATTGATGACATCACATGTGTATGTACTTTTCATGGAATTTGTGTACTAGGGATTTTTATTATAATGTTCCGAAAAAAGTGTCAAGGATATTGCAATAAATATCATACCGTTATTAGTGCTTTGAACGATGCATTTATATCAATAAATAGCATTGTATTATGGGATTCTATGTAGTATACTGAGCTACTAATGGAGAAAGATAGCATTGTGTGCAGAGTACAAGATAAAAGTATAATATTTGTAATGTTAATATGTTGAATAATGAAATGATAATTGTCCTGAAATGTTCGAAAATTCACAAAATGGGGGTGTTCTGAGGACGTTATTCGTATTGTGTGATTGCTTAGCTGTATGCAATGAGGGAATGGTACAGAGAGTAAAGTGGACGCCATCCGCGGACACCGCGGCTGTTCGTGGACAGGGCGTGGTAAATCCGGGTTTTTCCAGAAATCCAACATGGAAAGAAGACTGTACGGATCAGCCAATCAGATGTCGAGGTTGTGGATTTGTGTTGAAAGAGACTGTGTGTGGTGAAGATGGCAGAAGTGGAGAAAGTCAGGGTGTTGGTGCTCGGAGATATGTTTGTGCATGGTTTACAGCAGTACGCTGAATGCAGGCATGTTGCAAAGAACTTTGATGTGAAAGGAGTGGAGGTGGTGTGGAGCACTGTGCCTGATTGCAATGTACAGGGAATTGTACACGTTTGTGCGGATATGGCCACGATGAACAGTCCGCATGTGGTAGTTTTGCACTATGGTGCTTTCCATTTGGGCAACGTCAGTGCCCCTACTTTGTTGGCTGATTTGGAACGCTTGGTTCAAGCCGTAATGAAGATCCTTCCAAATGTGAAAGTAATTTTTTCTGGATTACTAACTAGGGCAATATGGGACAATAGTTCAGTTTTTTGTCCTCAGCAAAACATTGCTAGGTGTGTCATCAACAGAGGCATGTGTGCCTTCATGCTTAGAGCTGGTATGTTCTTCTGTAACAATGAGAATATTGATGCCAGTAATGCTGTTAATTTTAAAGAAGATGGCATTTCTTTATCTTTCACCGGAAATGCCTTTCTATTTTGGAATGTAAGGGTTGCTTTGGAGAAGGTTATGTGAAGATTTTAGGAGTAAAGTAAGAAAAAAAAACACGAAAAAAAATATAAAATAACAGGTGTCTGTCAAGCATCTGTAAAAAAATAAAAAAACGGCTCTTTTCAGAGCCAACTTCAAAGGGGAAATGGGGCACACTATTTAAATTTACATTCACCACGCTCAGATTTTCGATGTGTCCGCGGACATGGCGGTAGTCCGCGGACATGAAAATCACTACGAGGGGGTTAGTATGTTCTATGTTACATGTCAGGGATATTATGGTTAAGTTGTGCTACTAAAAACCTATGAAATTCAGTGAAAAAACTTTGTTAAAGGGACGTTATGGTTCCAAGTAAAACCGAAAAACCCTTGAAATTCGCCAGTTATGGTAACATAAGCAACCATAACTCGCGCTACCGTGCACTGCTAACGCTAACACCCAGGACATCAAAGATGACATCACAAATGTCATTGATGACATAACTGATGACATCACATGGCTGGCTCTCCCTTTTTATCCTTTACTGACATATCAAAGCCACATAGTTTTCTTCAGTAACAGTCAGGAAATAAAAATTGAAAAGGTACTATATTTGTAGACTTGGGGTCCTGTCACATCATATGAAACATGTACATAGCGGAAGATACAGGCTTGAAAGAGAGCAATCCTTTCTGTGCATGAAGATAATCATTATGGTTATCAGCACTTTGTCATAGTTTTATTTTTATTACTCTACCTTCCCTCTATATGCTCATATTTGTATACATTATACTCACTCTCCATGGAGTGAATGGGAAAACAATTTTGCTCGCGCATACAGCCCAAACCGCTGGACGGATTTCCACCAAATTTGGACCAGGAGCAGCGGCTTGGTCCCGAAAGCATGCTTTTGCAAATTTGGTGAAAATTCGTCCAGTAGTTTTTTTTAAAAAGACCAAAAAGTAGGTAAAAAAAAATTAGTGATATCTGTGTTCGGTTTGCGGATACACTTCCCTGTTCGCTCCGCGGAAAGTGTCCTGATTGGCCAATCGTCTTGCGTGATGTTCGCGGACATGCAAAGTGTTCGCTGATTGGACGGCGTGGAGCGTGAAGCGCGTCAGATTTTTCGGTAGCGCCCGCCATATTGGATTCGCGGACGTCCCCGGACAGCGCAGTGAAACTTTGTTCAAAATGTGTATTTTGTAGAGTGTGTTGGTGTGTAGGAGTGTTTGGGGAGGGTGGGAGTGTGTGAGATAGGATGAAAGTTGTGTTTTTTATGTGTTAGAGGTTCTTTTTGTGTTCGATTTGTTTGCGGACATCACGGGTGTTCTGAAATGTTCTAAATAAACTGACTAGGGGGTGTTCTAAGGAGTCAATATGTGTCCGTTTTGTTCGCAAGCAAAGTGAAACTGTTCTAAGAACACTCGCAGTGTCCGGGGAGTGTTCGTAGGTGGTGTCCTGAGGACGCTGTCCGTATTGTTCTCTGTCAAGTTGAATGTGTTCTAAGAACACGCGCGGTGTCCTGAAATGTTCGCAAATAAACAAAATGGGGGTGTTCTGAAGACGCTTCTAAGAACACTTGCGGTGTCCGGGGAGTGTTCGTAGGGGGTGTCCTGAGGACGCTGTCCGTATTGTTCTCTGTCAAGTTGAGTCTGTCCTAAGAACACTCGCGGTGTCCTGAAATGTTCGCAAATAAACAAAATGGGGGTGTTCTGAAGACGCTTCTAAGAACACTCACGGTGTCCGGGGAGTGTTCGTAGGGGGTGTCCTGAGGACGCTGTCCGTATTGTTCTCTGTCAAGTTTAATGTGTCCTAAGAACACTCGCGTTGTACTGAAATGTTTGCAAATAAACAAGATGGTGGTGTTCTGAAGAGGCTTCTAAGAACACTTGCGGTGTCCAGGGAGTGTTCGTAGGGGGTGTCCTGAGGACGCTGTTCGTATTGTTCTCTGTCAAGTTGAATGTGTCCTAAGAACACTCGCGGTGTCCTGAAATGTTCGCAAATAAACAAAATGGGGGTGTTCTGAAGACGCTTCTAAGAACACTCGCGGTGTCCGGGGAGTGTTCGTAGGGGGTGTCCTGAGGACGCTGTCCGTATTGTTCTTTGTCAAGTTGAATGTGTCCTAAGAACACTCGCGGTATCCTGAAATGTTCGCAAATAAACAAGATGGTGGTGTTCTGAAGACGCTTCTAAGAACACTCCCGGTGTCCGGGGAGTGTTCGTAGGGGGTGTCCTGAGGACGCTGTACTTATTGTTCTTTGTCAAGTTGAATGTGTCCTAAGAACACTCGCGGTGTCCTGAAATGTTCGCAAATAAACAAGATGGTGGTGTTCTGAAGACGCTTCTAAGAACACTCCCGGTGTCCTGGAATGTTCGTAGGGGGTGTCCTTAGGACGCTGTCCGTATTGTTAGTTGTTAAGTTGAAAGTGTTGTAAGAACTATCGCGTTGTTCTAAAATGTTCGTAGGGGGTGTCCTGAAAACGGTGTCCGTATTGTTCGCTGGCAAGTTCAAAGTGTTCTAAGAACACTCACATTGTTCGCGGACATTAAAAGTTTCCCATAGATCATAGTGGAAATGTTTGACTCTATGGATGTGATATGCTGCGGTGGTTGTTGCCAGGGCATAGAGTCTTGGGTGCATGGCCATTTGGCCATGCACCCAAGATTGTATGCCCTGGCAACAACCACCGCAGCATATCACATTCATATTTGCTTATAACTTTGGGTGAAAAACAAATGTATAAGGAACAAAGGTATTAGATACTATGGATGTGATATGCTGCTATGGTTGTCCTTATTATTGTACACTTACTGTTTGGTCTAGTAATGGGAGTCCATGTTTTTCTTTTTCATTTCTGTGATAAAAGAAAATAGCATGTTAGTATTAGTATTTTGTAATGACTTATTACATTGTATAAGCAATATACTTTTATTTTTTTTCGACCCTCATATTTAGTAGAGTACAAATCAGAGTACTGTGCAATTTGCTCAGTTTCTGTATTTGTTGCTAAAATCATTGGGTCTGTGGGAGAAAAAAAAATCCATGTTGGATTAAAAAAAAAACCTTTTTCTGTTATGCTACAGTTTATTTGTTTGTTTGTTTTCAGTGTTCACTTGTTGTTTCTGGCTAATGCTTTATACTTTGCTTGTTGTATTTTTTTTGGAGCAGTAACAGATTCTTCATTTGTTTTGATATTATAAAATTCTGGAGCAGTTAGATACCAATTGGCATATTCTAACTGTCTATTTTTTTAATATATTTTAGTGGTTTTGATTTACCTATTTGGATATTGTTAAATTTTGGGACAGTTAGATACCAATTGGCGTATTCTAACTGTGTATTTTTTGGCCTAATTTAGTGGTATTCATTTATCTGATTAGTTGTAGAATCTTTGAGCTGTTAGATAGCTTTTGGAGTATTCTAACAGTTTATATTATTTAACACACATTTATAATTTTGGGACAGTTAGATACCAATTGGCGTATTCTAACTGTGTATTTTTTGGTCTAATTTAGTGGTATTCATTTATCTGATTAGTTGTTGTAGAATCTTTGAGCAGTTAGATAGATTTTGGAGTATTCTAACAGTTTATATTTTTGTAACACAAATTTACTTAAAGGTTTAAATACAGTTTATTTATCAAATTTTGGTTTTAAGAACATCAAATAAGCGTTTGTAAGATTTGCTGGTAATCTCTGCTTTAGAGTAATGGTACTATCATTACATTCAAACCATCCACATTTCTTTTTTATGTATGCAGTGTAGTGCCCTGAATTGGTTGTGGCTCCTGCGTGGTAGATTATACCTATTGTTGTGAAGGTTTTCTTACCAAGTGATATTTGACCATGTGTGAATCCAGTCAGCTTGCAGTTGTTTTTGGTACCATCTGCATTGTAACGTAGAAGCATTAGTATTACGTATTTACTATGTGTTTGTATTACTAACGTGGAGCGATTATCTGAATTGCAGGTAGAGCATAATCTACCATGGTTTGCATTTTGTACAAGTTGCTGAAATGGAATGGATTCACAATTTGGTATTGATATATATATGAAGCGTTCATTGGGGATTTCTTCTTGTGTCACATTGTTGCAGAGAGTGCATGTATGTTTCCACATGTATGAAATCTGAAAGATTTCATTTATAGGTATGTTTTTGTTTTCCAGTACTTGCAGTAAGTACATTAGAAATTCTTGTGGATCTTCCTGTGAGTTTATAGTGAATTTCACCATTTCAGCACAGTAGTCCAATTGTCGTCTTATTCCAAAAACACTATATGTGTTGTCAGGATTGTTTGCTGCATTTCTGTGAAGTACTAACATTTGCAAACACAATGGGTCTGTACTGTGTGAGTAAATGTGGTCAACAATTGGTGGTAATTGAAATAGAATATTCATTGCTACATTTGCATAGCAACTTACACCAACTATATTTGAGAATTTAAATGGTCCAGGTAGTTCTGTATCTAACTGATTTTTTTGGAGTTTGTCTTCCTTCTTTAAAGAAGTACCTGGTTTACTTTCTCTAATTGATTCTTTTTTGTTTGTGGTACTTGATGAAGTATTAGTTTCTTTTACTCTCTTTGGAGGATTTGCAGTGACGTCCTGTTGCATTTCTGTTTGATTTAGTTTTCTTTTACAACGTTTTAGTTTTTGTGGAACAGAATATGTGTTTAGATGGGGAGTGTATAGTGAGCGAAGTCTATTATATTCTAAAATGCAAGGAATATCAGCGTTTACTTTACTTGCATCAAAGTTGATTAGAAATAGACCGTCAAGTGTACGTAAGCGTGATAGTGCTACGTAGCTCATGCCTTCCTTAAAGACTGTGTTACCAATATCTATCATTGCTTTGTCTAGGGTAAGACCTTGTGATTTATGAATTGTGACTGCGTATGCAAGAGTTAGAGAAAATTGTTCTCTGCGTACATACATATCTTTGAAGAGAAGGAATCTAGCTGTTGAGCGTCCTATCCGTTTTACTTCTGAAAGTTTGTCAAAGAGTATATTGACAAACTGAATTTTGTTGTCACGTGGGTATGTTTGAAAGCCAACAACTGTACCCAGTGCTCCATTAACTAGTCCTTGGTCCACGTCAAGGATACGTTTAAGCATTACTCTGCAATTTAAGGATAATTTTAATATCTTTTCCAAGCCTGCTGTGTTTGAGATTGATTTTTCTAAATTATTTAGTCTTGTTGTGGCTTGGTCACACATGGGTAGTGTCATACCATGTACATCTAGTTTGTCTGTGGCGCTAATTTCAATCATTGGTTGCATTTCTTTACTTAGCATGATTTCATTGAATTTGAAACAGCTTGCAAGAGTTGGCATTAAGGCCATACAATTGACATTTTTGTGGGCTAATTGTTCCATAACATCTGTAGCACATGCATTATCGCCATAAAGTGCATTAATGTGCCGGGTTTTCAATGTTGCTTCTGCTTCTTTAGAAAGTATACCAACTCTCAAACTTTTTAAAATGTTGGCATAAGTTAGATCTGCAGATTGGCGCATGTTTTCTGTTAATTCTCTGTATTGGAAATGTTGCCAAAGGTTGACATTTCCAATGCTGCCAAGAGTTTTACGGCAGAGTTTGTGCCCTAACGTTTTAAAAATAGGTTCACCTTTTACTGGTGTTAATTGAAGCAGATCTCCAAAAACAATAATGTGTTTTCCTGCAAAGAGCTCTTCATAGTCTGTTTTGAGTACTTCTTGTAATCTGAGGTGAATCAAAGCTAACATCAGGTTGGAGACCATGCTCACTTCATCTATTAGTAGCATTTTCATTTGTTTCAATACTCTGCGTAATTCCATTGCAGCTTCTGCAGAAAGTTTGTAATAATCTAATTTGTTCTGGTGTTCTACTGGTAATAGTAGTAATCGGTGTAATGTAACACCACCTATGTTGTAGGCAGCTAAACCTGTGGGGGCAGTGACAACAGCTGACAGTTTGTTGTTTGTCAATTGTTGAAGGAACTTACTAATGATTTTGATTAGGAATTTTTTGCCAGAACCAGCTTCACCACTGACGTACAGTTGTATAGGTTTATAATTATGGCAGGAACATTCTTTATTTTCATGTTTTACACCATCTGCAATTTGTTTTGTTACTTCTTGAAAAATGCTACTTTGCTCATTGTTTAGTTTTGATTGTAGTATAGTTAAGTCTTCCTTATCTTCATACTGATACATGGTGTTTTCTACTTCTATCATAGCTAATTCTGCCTCATTTGTTATTAGTGGTTCTCCCAGTGGTTCTTGGCTTCCTGTTACAGAAGGTTAACTACTGTCAGGAGTATCCTTATCTAGTTGAGCTTGGAGTTCTTCTTCATGTTGCTGTTCATTGTGCAACATTGTTTTGTACTGTGTAAAGTTTACATCAGTTATAGTGCTTTCATTTGCTTTGAAAGCATCCTCATATGAGTCATAGTTATCTAGTAATTGTTCTTCTTTTCTCCATGGTTTGAAGAGTTGTAGCAGGGACATGTAATATACTTCTTTATGTTGAGGAGTCTTCAATGACAATTTGATATGATTAATTAAATTTGGTTTAGTGAGTTTAACTAAGCTGCCTTCACAGTCTGTCACTCTATATTTACCTTTTTTTTCATCGGGTTTCATATTATTTTTGTATGTGTAGTTTTGGGCTATTTGGTATAGACACATGTTTTCTAAAGTATTACTTCTGTTTGGGTAGTATGTGTCCAATAAATTGTTTTTTAAAATGTCTTGGCTGTTGGGATCATGTTTGGCTATTGTTTCTATATCTTCATATGATTTTAGAACTCTTTTTCTAGATTTAGCTGGACCAAGACTTAGCCATACTATATTTTCAGATTTACCATACAATGAAGTACCAGTTAAACGATCAGCTGCTTCATAAGATCCACATTCTCTATGGGTGAGCATTTTTATGCCCAAGCTGTATAATTTCTGAGATACTGTTTTATCTGATGACAGGTCATTCCAGAGGTCTTGGAGCTCTGCCTTTTCTGCTTTAGTTAAGTATGCTGTGACATATCGTGCAACTGCAGTAGAATTGTCTGCAATGTACTGCACATCTATGTTTGCATTCCATAAGTGGGCAATGATTGCATTATAATCAATGATATATTTTTCTTCTTCTTTTCTTTAAATGTAATATGTATTTTTAGGTGTCTTTCCTTTAACAGTATGTCTAACTGAAGACATGAGGTTGTTTACTTGACCTGTATTTGTAACTGGTCTAGGGAAACCAAATCGGCATTTGGTGTAGTATTTGCCTTTGTTTTTGTATTTGCGACGACAATATTTTCCACATTTGTGTCTTTGAAATTGTAAAATTTGTGCACAAAGATCACTATCTGTGGCTTCTGATGGAATTTCACAAGTGACATATTTTTCAATAAACTGTAAAACAGTGGCATCACTGTCTTGACCAAATTTAGGAGCATCTTTAATCCATAAAAGCATGTGGATATGTGGTGCTCCTCTGGCTCGGTATTCTTTTCTCCAAAAGAAGTGTTGCACTTCTCCAAGGGGAGGAACAGTTTTATTACAAATAAAATGTAGCATAGCAATGAAGCGATGGTGAAAATATCTTGAAACATTAACAGGATCCAATAACAAAGTTCTCCAGGTGTTAGAATATCTATGTTTGTTTTGTTTTTATTTGATATGCGTAGGAAATCATGTAAATCTTCCCATGCATATTCTGCACAACTTAATGTAACAAACCAAGTGGGTGGGCCAAGGTTTCTGATCATACAACGTACATCTCCATGACGTCGAAACCAGTACTCTTTAGTACCACGCATATTTGCTAATAGATTTGTAATATTTGATTGTAAAACCTCATCCTTTTGTTGCACTTTCTCTAATAATTGTGTAGCTGTCATATTTTGAAAGTGTGATCCTGATTTTAATATGTGTGCAACTCTGTAACATAAAGTTGTTAGTTCACTTTCAAAGAGTAGGTGGAATATGTATTCCACATTTTGTCTAAATCTGGGATCGTCAGAATACATCCGTAATGAGCGGTATTCTGAAGCTGATATTTGAATAGGTCTATCATCATACCTTCCTCCTTTGCCACTTGGAAAGAGTAGAGGAAAAGCATGTGCTTCTATACTTTTTTCCCATATACTGATTGGCGATCCTTTTGTTTGATGCATTTGGTAAGTTTCCAGTACATCTTGTACGGTGTCATTACAGTGCAAAGGATGAATTGTATACTGGTCTAAAGTATTTGATATTGTAGCAGGATCTAGTAGCTCAAATTGACCAGCTTCTTGTGTTTCTTGAATTATTTCAGTTGTATCTTTCAAGTTTTCTTCAATATTAATTTGTTTGTAATATTCATTATTCTCTTTAAGATATTGGAAGGCTTGTCTAACTTTATATAAATCTATCAGCTGTTGGCATATTTTTTTGTCTTTTGTAGGTACTCCATTTACTAATATATTAAAGATTGCTGCATTGGACATTGCACTCCTAGAGTATGCACATTTTCTTTTAGATTTAATGGTAAATAAACTACTTTTCCACAAATGCCTTTTACCATTTCAGAGGGAGGTAATTTTGCTGTTTTTGGTTGAAGGCGTATTATTGCTTGAAATGGGTGTACTGTTTGAATTATGATGCTCTCATATAAATTAAGTTGTTGTAGAGGTTTTGGTACTGGGTATAATTCCAAATTATTTGTGATAGAACGTGAAGGAGTTTGGTTGTTGTCAAGTTTTGTAGTGCAATAATTGCAAAGTATTAAGGGCTCAGTTATTTCGTATTTGTTTTCTGCTAGAAGGTAGAGAGCTAATTCAAACCATTTAGAATCTTCATGGTCTTCTATTTTGTATGATAGGTCCACAGTTTTTGTGTTACTTTTATAAAAAATTCTACGGCAACATACACATACATGGTTTGGTACTTCAGCTGATGTACTTTTAAATTTTAGTATTTCTTTTTTGTATGTGTTTAGCAAAAGGTTGCCATGTGTAGAATTGTTGCTTAATTGGTTTAAAGCTATTTCATTCTGTAAATGGCTTTCACTTCCAAAATATGTTTTCTGGATATAGTGAATTTCTTCAAGTAGGTCTTTTGCTGTACCATGTAGAAGGATGTTATTTAACTTTGCTAGTGCTAAAGCAGGACTTTCAGCATAGTACAGTTTATAGACTAGATTTCTTATAGTTGAATGATGTGTTGATATCCTTTTGATATCATGGAAAGTGGTTTTACAAGTAGGTCCTGTAATGCAGGCCAATGAATGTCCTTGTAGTCCTGTGTACTTGCGCACTGGACAGGTATCTATATTTTGCAGTAATTTAAGTTTGATTTTGTATTTGCTTTTTACATATTTATTGAGGAATTGGTGTAAAGATTTGAAACATTGTTTGGGAATGTTACACATTGACGTGCATGGCCATTTGTACACTAGACGTTCTGATTCAGTTGAATGGAGGGGTAATTCTAAGTTCTCAGGGCATATTTTTGTAAGGAGTACTTCTTGTTCCATTATGGTATTATTCACTTTTTCATAACCTCGACCACTGCTATTTATGGCAATTGTATTCGTTTGCTTTTGTTTGTACGCTTCTTCATTAAAATATGGTTCTGTGCTCGTAGTGTGATTCCATTCACCTCCGCAGATACTTAAGAAGTTCTTTCTGTTGACATTTCGCTTATTGTGAAGTCTTTTTTGTAATTTAGTTATTAGTTTTGTTAGTGGTTTCATTTTGTTTAACAGTAAAATAAATAAATTTCTTTTGAGAAGAATTGCACTGTCCATCAATGCTTCTAAGATTAATTTCCTACGATAGGTTTTAAGCTTTGAACCTGATTTCTCTCCTGTTTTTATAAGATTTTGAAGGACTTTGTGACGGTATATTTTGGCTAAAATACTTTTCTTGGTATGCTTACTTTGCACTATATTAAAATTTGAAGAAGTAGTTTTATCTGTACTGATAGCTGATTTTCTGTTAATTGTTTTTTGGTTTGTTTTACATTTTGATAGAGGAAGCGAAGTTGTTGTACTTGAAACTTCTTGTGTTTCACTAAATGATTGTATTAGCTGTTTTGTTTCAACTTTTTTTTACAAATTCTGCTAGAGATGGATGCTTATGTTGGACACCTTTATTTTCATTTGCTCTAATTTTGCGTTGCTTTCTACAGAGTTGTCTTTTGGTAGGCATTCTTTAGGGTCTGTTGAAAAAATAAAGAAGATATGGGTTGGGGTGTTCTGGAATGTATGTGTGCTGTGTGCATGAGTGTTTGAGTAAGATGATAAAGATGTATGTAATGGTGTGTGATTGTGCATTGGGAACTAAAACTAGTAGGGATAGGTATTCTTGAATTTATGTGTCACTAAACTGGGGTTCAGATGACAAAAAAAAAGTAAGCTAGTGGTGTGGAAAAGTACAAATAGTAAATGTAATGTATACAATTAAAACAGTTGTTTGTTCAATAATATGAAAATTGTAGTGGTTCAGTTGGCTAATTTGTGTGTCCAAAAATAGAAATTTGTGGGCCATTCTGGTTGTAAATCGCTGTTTACGACATGGACATTTTTGGACAAAATGGTACAAAATCTCTATTTTAAGAAACCAAAATAGCTGGTATTAATGTTATAGTATATTTGATTAATAATATAAATAATATGGTGATATTTTACTTATTTTTTTGTTTTTTTAAATTAACAGGTAACTTCTTAGTTTTTCTTTCTTCTTCGAATTCGGCTGTTTCTTTTCAGGAAACTGGTCTTCACTGCAACTGTAAAAGCTTCAAATTAGTAACTTTGTTTGTATATAGCACTGTTTTTAATTTAGATATTGATTTTTTTAATTGAAATCCTCAGTGCCTTCTGTAAAACCATTAAACTAATTTATTTACATAAGATACATTGCATCAGTTCAGTACATATGATATGTTCTTAATGAACAAATTGTATTGAATGACTAACTGTAGCAAAAATAAAATATCTTTACTATGTCTTGTGAAATTTATAATATATTAGTGAATACCACTATTTCTGTAAGTACACTGTTCTAGGTAATAGCGCCTCAATGTCATGTCTAATTTAAAGTAATTAAGTAAATAAATAAATAAAAACAAAAAATATGAAATTGTATAAGTATTTTTATAAAGGTTTAAACATAGATTGTGTTTGCATGCAATTTTGTTTGAATATATGTAGTCTATATATTTCATTTAAAAAATGTTAGTTTAACATGATTTGAGTGTGTGTGTATAAAGAAAGTAAAAAGTATAAAGGTGTATAAGTGGTAGTTGATTTTAGGAAATTGAAAAAAAGTACAGTCAATTCATTTTACAGATTTTACAAGGTAAAAGTCTGTTTGAAAATGTGTTCATCTACCATAGCTCTCAACTCACACGCTTTTGGCGGGTGTCACACGCCTTGTAAAGGGCAGACTCACCCGCCAAGCCTCCTGCACGCCCATTCATTCCGATGGGCGTCTCACCCGCTAAAAACAAAATTGGGTGATTTCACCCGCCTGTAAAACAAAAATGGTTGAGAGCTATGTCATCTACTATACAGAAAATATGCATACCTGAAGTTTGTGTTCATGCATATGGATATGCATGGAGCTGCAAGTAGAAATCTTGAAGACTTGTACAGTATTTGTGGTAGATGCTGCTTGCCAATGATATGACACTTGTACTCAGAGAGATTCAGAGTACATTTGCAGTGCTGATCTATGATGATGCAGTTAGATGTAGAGGTCTTGAATGTGATTGGTGCATGGTCATGTGATTTTTGAGGTACATCCAATGAGGGAATGGCAGAGAGAGTGTAGTGGAAATGGTAGAAGGGCTGTTCATGTTACGATATGTCCGCGGACATGGCGGTAGTTCCCGGACATCGGGAGTTACATCCGGGGATTTTTGGGTTCAGAAGTCATGCAAATGAGAATAAGCACTGAAAGGGATTGGTCAGGAAAGTTTGGTGGGTATGTTGTGCCAGGAGAGATTTTCTGAGATACTCTTTTTGCTGAGAGAACAAAAGATAGCTATGTCTGTATGTTTCAGAAAACAGATTGTTTGGATTTTAGGAGATTCGAGGATACATTGGTTGAAGGTGCATGCAGAAAGCTGTGGAGTAGCTGTAGATCTTGGATTCCCACATGTGGAAGTACACTGGCATGGAGTACGTGGAATGAAGTGGTTGGATTTGCTACCTCTCTGTGCTACTTTGGAGACAGAGCAACATCCAGACATAATTGTAATTCATTGTGGAGGGAACAGTTTAGGGCATGTGA
This sequence comes from Ambystoma mexicanum, assembly GCF_040938575.1. Taxonomy (NCBI): domain Eukaryota; kingdom Metazoa; phylum Chordata; class Amphibia; order Caudata; family Ambystomatidae; genus Ambystoma; species Ambystoma mexicanum. The sequence goes on from NC_090922.1 coordinate 352,521,387, forward strand.
CTGGAATTTTTTTGCAATTTGCTATGAAAGAAGGACTGAGGAAGGTTATGGACATGTTTTCCTAATTCTCAAGTGATATTTTCACGGATTGCGCAGAGACAAATGTGGCTTCGTTCTTCTTCATTTGGTCCACAAATGGAAAAAGCAAGGCGCAATGTTAATAAGGCTGTTTGTGGCTTTCTAAGAGATTTTGGCATGTCTTCTTTTCACAATGAAAATATTATGTTTTGTAGTACATACATTTTTCGCAGAGATGGAGTCCATCTTACTTATGCTGGCAATCAGATTTTTCTGAGAAATGTACAAAATGCATTGCGACCTTTTTTGGAATTACAACAACGATTTTGAAGTAGATGTTAAGCATTTACAATTTTTGACTTACAAACACCACCCAAAGGCTCTTTTCAGAGCCACCACTTCTTTCTTGGAGTAGTAACCCAATTTTTTTAATGTTCGCAAACTGTTCGCGGACTTCTAAAAAATACAAAGAGCCCTGCTTCATTTATTTTCACTTCTATTTTTTAACTGGGAAAGGCGGCTCTGAAAAGAGCCTTATTTTTTTTTGATTTTTGTAATTTTGTATTTTTTTTGGTTTTTCAGACACGGCACACTAGGAGAGGAGGGTAAAGGAGGGTAAAGGGGGGGACACCAACCACAGGGATAAGAAAGGGCGAGCTGAGAGAGGAAGATGTAGAGTGGGTTTTATTTGGGTAGTGAGCAGGTCTTCTCGTGCTCTGAGACGATAGTCTCAAAAGCACTCCGAAGTCGCTCCCCCCATGCAGAGTACTGTGTCACAGTACATACATACAATTGTGACCCTCGAAAGGTAAGGGTCATCAGCATTCTGTATGGCCTGTGAGGCAGCTTGAGAAAGACGCTGTCCCACAGAGGTGGTCCTTGTGGTGACAGGATCAGAAACAGAGGATGAAGTAGAGGAAATCAACCTGCTACGTACTTCGCAAGGTACAACCCTGCGAATAGCCCCAGAGTGAAATGACCTCAGGTGTTGCTTCATAGTAGTGGTCCCAAAGCTGTAGTTACCGTGCTTCCCGTGACTGAGTATCATTTTGCACTCATTGCAGGTAACATGGTTCGCACGAGGCTTAGGACCATTCCCATGAATGGTAAATAACCGCCACACCCAAGACTCACGCCTAGTGCGGGTAGTAGGGATTTCCTCTACCTCATTCTCATCATCTTCTTCTTCCTCCTCTGCATCCTCAGTCCTGTTCCCCTCTTCAGGCCCTTGGGGAGGTGGTGGTGGTGGAGGGGGTGGTGGTGGTGCTGAAGCAGGTGCAGCACCAAGTGGCAGTTCAGCAGCCAAGGATGCCATGTCGATGATGGTGTAGTCTGCAGGTGGCAGCAAAAATCACTGTGTTATGAAGAATAGCCAGAAACACAATGGGAATAAGCTCTTGGGCGTGGTCTTTTATATAATGGTAAACACTTTATAATATAAACCATTTAAATATTATTATTTTGTATACATTTAACATATATATTTTTTTTTTATACAGAGCATAACAAAATAGAAACTACCTCTGAAGAAGCTGTTATGGAAAACACGCTTGACAACATAAAAGAAAAAATTGATTTACTGTTGACCAATTTTAATAATTTGAAAACTTTTGTTGAAGATCATTTTAAAACAAAAACGTCATACCATTGCCCCACATGTACTTGTCCCTCCTCACCATATCCCAGTCAATTATCCCCAAACCCTCTCCATAATCCAAAATGTTTTGATGAGATTTCCATCCCTTCCTCACCTAATACCAATCATGTTGAAACCCCAAATTCTCCTGTTTTTGTTTCTGTTTCTGCCTCACCTTCTCTGTCATAAATTATTAATATATGTTAAATAAAGTTTAATTTTTATAATAATATTTAAATGGTTTATATTATAAAGTGTTTACCATTAGTTTCACTATCTTGTGACATTTCTTCATGTGGGAAATTGTCCTCTAGCCATTCCAGAGTACTAGACATTTCTCTGAGAAAAAAAAAGAAAAGATAATATATTTTTTAATCTAATACAGAAAGTTTATAAATATATGAGTAAAATGAAGTACACTTACTATTTCTGGTAAGATAAGTCCTATGTATTCAGTGGGTCTGGTCTTGTTCTCAGTTCTGTTGTGTCTGTGAGGTAATTATGTTGGAAGCCAATTTATGTTCTTGTGGTATATTCCATTTCAGAACATATTGTATTTAAATGAATGGTTAGTGTGTTACATATATGGGTTACATTTCTTATGTATTACTATATATAATGTGTTTGTGTGCTGCTTTTTGAATTTGTTAATTGTTCTTATATTATGATATAACAATCAAACATACCCCCCCAAGCCCCTCCCCCCAGTTTTTAGGTAGTGGTACTGTTCTCCGAACATGTCCGCGAACATTAAATAAGTTTGCGGACATCAAGTTCATAAGAAGAGATCTAGTCAGTTCCATATGACATGTATATAAAGTCAAAGTCATTATTGTTAAGTTTTGCTACTAAAAACCTATGAAATTCAGTGAAAAAACTTTGTTAAAGGGACGTTATGGTTAAGTTGCGCTACTAAAAACCTATGAAATTCAGTGAAAAAAACTTTGTTAAAGGGACGTTATGGTTAAGTTGCGCTACTAAAAACCTATGAAATTCAGTGAAAAAACTTTGTTAAAGGGACGTTATGGTTCCAAGTAAAACCGAAAAACCCTTGAAATTCGGCAGTTATGGTAAGCTAAGCAACCATAACTCACGCCGCCACCGTGCACTGCTAATACTAACACCCAGGACATCAAAGATGACATCACAAATGTCATTGATGACATCACTGATGACATCACATGTGTATGTACTTCTCATGAAATATGTGTAGAAGGGATTCTTATTATGTTGCGAAAAAAGTGTCAAGAATCATTGCAAGAAATATACCTAATAAGTGCATTGAACGATGCATTGATATAAATAGCATCCTATTATGAGGTTCTATCTAGTATACTAAGCTACTCATACAGAAACATACCCCAAACCCCTAGCCCTTGTAGTTCCTCTGTAATCGCGCCCGGCGCATTCGCAAATTTTGCCGCGATTTGCACGTTTCTCCACATGTAAAAATCTGCTGCTGCTTGCCTTCCATTTGCCAAAAATTCGTTTAACCTGCTAGTTAATCCTAGATCATTGCTAGTGTGAGCCTGGACTAATATTAACTTGATAACACTCACCCTGAACCTCTAGGGGGAATTAAAAGCATTTTCAGCATATTCCTCACTTCATTGCCAGCACATATAAAAGCATTTTGGGCCTGTGTTTAAAACTCCGATCTGTAGTCTAAGCTTGCTGGGGTGAACTGAATTACAGTTGATTGCATTTCTGAGAACTGTGTGCTTACCTTCCATTTCCTTGCATTGCATAAAAGGGGGGGGTGAATTGTCCAAGAAAGTGATTACATTGTCTTTTGCTGAAATCCTATCAAGTTATTTTCTGTACTGCATTTCATTCCACATTGCATCCATTGGAAACCATAAAAGTATTGTTGCTATCTTATCCATCCTATAACCACTCATCATTGATTATAAAGAAGTGTGCTAGTGCCAGATTCTCCGTTGTTAATCTTTATCATATCAGATTAAGTGTGATATTCAATTATTAATTATTAAAAAGTGTGATAGATATATATTGCTTTACTTCTCAAATAAACCTTTTAACTTGCAAAACAGAACTACTTCTTGGCTCAGTGGGGTCAGGGGGATTCTGAGAGAGGGGTGTTATATAGGGGTAGTCATCCAGAACGCATAACTGGACATAAAGATATATCAATAAGGGTTTTCATTCAGTATTATAGACTAGGCGTTGACTTAGCTGTAGTGTTGAATTGAATCCTCTTACACTGTATATGGGTTGTTACCCAGTATCGTCACTTTCCCCATTTGCGTCTGTGGTATTGGCGTGTCCGTAGTGTAGAGGAGGTCCCAAATATGGCCTGCACTCCAGCCACCCATTTTGAAATACCAGAAATGTTCACACCGAGGTATGTGAAGGATGATGAACAAATAAACCAGCAGAGAGTCCCGCTAGAACTCTGTCCAGTGCCCATCAGAAGAGCAACACCCATTGAAATGCCAATAACCCGAAAGCCATGGACAGTAAGGTATCCATTAAGGCAACCATACCAGCAAATGACACGAAAATGAAGATGCTTAAACACTGCCCCAGAAGAAACTCAAGAGGCCTTAAAATGAAGACAAATGGTGATGTCACGAGGGCCACGGACAGACTCACAAATGAAAGAAACGACAATCAATGATGGCACACAGAGACGAAACGTCATGAATAAGGACAGCATGAACTTAGAAGGAGAGATGATGTTGAAATATAAGGAAACTTAAACCGTAAGCAGGATGAAGACTAACGACTGTACATATGCTTGTAACGCAAGAAACTAAGAAACCAGTGCGGCTTGCGATGCTTAGTAGAAGAATAGAGTGAAGCACATTATATAAGTGCGAGTCCACTTCATAGAAAAGCAGAAGTAACCCAGGTTACTAAGGGTCAAACAGGCCAGGACTTGTGTTCTAGCAAAAGGCAAGAAGAAAGGCCTGAACCGAAACTCATCAAGAAGCAGCTTGTGCCTGGGAAGTTGAGGTCAAACTAAGAATGGGAGGCGGATAGTAACTTCGGAGAATCGAAACTTAAGGAGCAGAGCAGCCTGCCCCGTGAAGGTCGAGATAAGGAGGCCCAGGCAGGTGGTGGGCGAAAGTAAGAATTAAATGCACAAATAGAAGGAAAACAAAGCAAATTCATGGTGTGCTAACACGTGACCAGCGAAGAGCGAAGAGGTACCAACGTCTGATGTCACCCAAAGCAGGAGCTACCATAACTTTTCCTGACAAGAAGATACAGTTTCGAGGCCGACCACAGCCAACTAATGACACATAGCAATAAAGTACTGATTGATGGAAGGGAGGCTGGGTGAATCTTGGGGCATCTTGTATCTGGGTGTCCATCCTGCATGCTGCTAATTAAAGTGGAGATTTATGTTTGGGGGTGTAGCGGACCCAATCACTATGGACCAAATAATCTAGGGTCCTATAGATAGTAGAACCAATGGGACGTCGTACTTGTAGTGATGTTTTATATTAGTAATGTTAGAGGGAAGGGTGTAGATGCCCACCTAGGAAAGCCTAGGATCTCAGCTTCCAGATGAAAGTTACTGCAAGTCTCTAGCACAAACGGTCGCGGAGATATGAGCGATTAAATAAAGGTCATTTTTCAGATTTGAAATTTTAAAGTTCAAAAAGACAAGTGCAGCTTGCAACTAGAAAATGACAGGTGACAGTTAGGAGGCAGTTCTACTTAGATTAAAATAGCTTGGATTATATTATTTTAACTAAGAGATTGGTTCTGCACAGTTTTCTAGGTACTCACACTATATTCTTGAGTTAAATGGGCCTCGCCACGGATCTGGTCAGGTTTTAGACTGGACTCTGGTCTCTGCACTTCACAGTGATCTGGGTCAGCTCTCTCTGGTCCTGCTAACAGTGGTCTGGGTCAGCTCTGCTCTCTCTCTGGTTCTGGAAATTTGATAGATTTGAAGTCTCTATGTTGGCTCTCTGAAGGTTGATGGAGGTAAAGTATGGATTTTCCTGGCAGAGCTTCCAGCTGCAAATGGATTTGAAGGTCCCTATCTGTCCTGTCTGTCTGCTTTTATCTGTTTTTGAAATGGGTGTGTGTGCAGCATCACTAGACCCTACCCCTCTCCACTTGCCATTGGCCCAATTCTCCCCTCTCCCATGATTGGGGAAGGAACTGTGAGTCAGAGCGATGTCATTTTATGGCTTGCAGAGAGGACACTCCCCTGTCAAATTGCACATAATCTATATTTGATAAAAAAAAACATATTTGCACAGGTACACATTTGTTTAAAATTACATGCACCCCTCACATATCACAGTAGGTATCCCCTGTTCGAACTCTGCTCTTCCTGAGAGCTTGCATTCAGAAATGGCAATATTTTGCACTTTTTAACTGGTTTGCAATACCGGACATTAACCCAAATTTACACAAATGTGCGCAAGGAGTATGGACATTAGTTGATGAAGTGTCAGCTTTTTCACATGCACACATTTTGAGTAATATCCTCTTAACTGCTAGTTTGCCCCCAGAACATCACACAAATTGGAGTTTGGGCTTGAATTGAAGGTACATTTTTTTAAATTAAGGCTCTCAAAGTTATACATTTCTGTCATTTGATTACAAAGAGTTATCAGTGTTTCTGTAAAATATATATTTTGCTTTCAATTCAGTTCTCAGAGTGTTGGAGTCCGCCTCCAAGACTTGGGTGGGTCAGTCACATGTGTCCTCTGGCAGGCAGGCCTTTGTTGACATTAAACAGTCAAAATCAACATATTCCTTTCAGAGGAAAGGGGCCATTGTGTGGTCTCTGGGAAGCTGAGATCAGGAGGCCAGGGAGCCACTTTGCATTTAATTAACAGAACCCTGTGATTTCCTGGCTTCTTGTGTTGAGTTCTGAAGTGTCAAGAGTTCTCAGGACAGGCAACCCCTTTGAACTTTTACTTAAATAAGACCCCTTTCTTTGCACTAGACAGTTTTGCAAGACAGCTCTCCTGTCAGAGTTTAGACCGCTAGTGCCGCCTTGAGGATTTTGTTGGTACTGCATGCAATTTTGGGATCTTTCTTGGATTAATGCATTCTAAACAGGAATGGTTCTTACATGGTAGTAAATCCTTGCTTAACATTGTTTTGATGGGGCTCCTTACAGTAAGATGATTATGTGGAACCCCACAAAAGGGTTGAATCTTTAAAGTGGTCCAATGAGTCACGATTTCAGCAACTTTTTGACATCAGTAACAGTGGATTTTGTTAACAAAGACCTTTCTTTACACTGGTGGGTGGCAAGTTAGGTAACCATTTTGGTGTGCGCACAACTGCGCAGCTCTCCTGGATTCTGGGATGAAATGATGGGCGGCGACAGCGCATCCCCATCTTTACCCACTCCAATGATTTATTTTTGTTCTGGGGTAAAATGATGGGCAGCGACAGCTTAATCCCCATATTTACCCCGTCTAATGATTCCACATGGGTCAAAACCCTCCACAAACCCCCCCGCCCGACTGCGCTTTGACTTGAGTCGAGGGGGAGTCGGTTGCAAGGGAGGTTTTGAACCCTGGCGCTGGTATGTCCACATTATCTTCTTCCAATTCTGTAGATGGCACAGTTCAGCATCTTCCTCTCCATCCGGTCAGATCGATCAGTTCTCCTCGCCGGTCCTGATGGGAAGATTGGGTGGTACCCCGGGCCCCTTGCTCTCGGCTCCCGGTCTCCGGATCGTCCTCCTTGTCCCGTCTCCAGGTTTTCTTTCTCCTAGGACAACAAAGGAAGAGCGGCAATACCTATTCATAGACATTTTTCCACCACTGTTGAGATAGTGGGGCAGCATATGCATTTCATCATAACGAAACATTACATTCTTATTTTGAAAAAAAAAAACAGTATAACTAAGAGACAGTTTCATGCAAATCACAATATTTTAGAGACTAGATGTGGTATGTTTTATGGTTGGAACTGAATTAGTCTGAGACAGTACCCGCTAGGATTCCAGAGGATTCCTCCAGTTGTTGCAGAGTGTGCCTGGGATGGCAACATTTCAACTGGTTTATGTGGACCCACTTGTCTTCCCCCTCTGCCAAACCGCCTTTGGGGATGCGGACCTTATAGGCCACAGGGGAGATTTTGTCGATGATCTCAAAGGGTCCCTTCCATGTAGGCAAAAATTTGCGCTGCTTGGCCTTGTTCCTTTGGAAGTTGTATAGATAGACCCGGTCCCCCACCTGATATTCCTTCCTGGAAGTCTTCAGGTCATAGTGGGTCTTCATGCTATCAGCTGATCTTTCTAGATTCCGCTGAGCATAAGCAAAAGCATGTTGAAGGTGTTTCCTTAAATTCTCCACATACTCATGAGTGGTGGAGGCATTTATCAGTGTCTGCTCTTGGGTCCTGTAGAGCAAATGCTGAGGAAGCACCATCTTGCGTCCAGTCATCAACTCAAATGGTGACATTTTGGTTGCAGATGAAGGGGTAGATCTGATGGCCATTAGGACCAGAGGTAATCGGATGTCCCAACTTGGCCCAGAATCTGCCACAAACTTCTTTAATATGCTCACAATGGTTCGGTTATATCTCTCTACTGCCCCAGAAGAAGCTGGCCTGTAAGCAATATGTAACTTCCTTTTGACCCCCAGTATCTCCCACATCTTTGTCATTACTTCACTGGTGAAGTGGCTACCTCTGTCTGACTCAATCCTTTGAGGTAGACCAAAACGGGAAAAGATGTGGTTAATCATCAGGGCAGCTGCCGTTTCTGCCTTGCAATTTGGGGCTCGGAGACATTCCACCCACTTGGTGAACAAGCATGTGACGGTCAACATGTACTTATTCCCCCTAGCAGAGCGAATCACAGGGCCGACAAAGTCGATTTGTAAATCTGACCATGGCAGTGTCATCCCCCTCTTTTGGAGAGGCGCACGGTGCGTGAGGGATGATGGCTGAAATTGTGCACACACAAGACACCCCTTCAAGTATTGGTCGAGGTCCTGCCCCATGTGTGGCCAGTATGCAACCTCTCTTAAGATTTCCAATGTTGTGTGAAACCCCTATGACCGGCGGTAGCCGCATCATGGGCGTGACTTAACATCAGGCTTCGGAATGAGGTAGGAACCACCCACTGATCGTGGCCAGCTTTGGATTTCCTTACCAACAAACCGTCTTGGATTCGGAACATTTTTGGACATTTCATCAACACTCTTAGGTCCTCTTTCCCAATGTAATCGGTATCCGTCAGGGGAAAGTTCTCAGGGTCCTCAAGGTGTTGGTAAAATTTACCAATTATTGGATCCCCCTTCTGAGCGGTAATCAAATCAGCATCAGGGGTCTCCTTACTCCATTGGGCAATTGAAAGGTCGTTGTGAGCATTTGTCTGGGACCTAGTGATAGCAGTGACCTGGATTTCCCCCAACAGGGACTCAATCTCAATTAGATCCCCTTGGATGGCCCCGGTTTTGGCCAGCTGATCAGCTAAGTCATTTCCAGTTTTGTCTGGTCCCTCTACTTTGGAATGACCCTTGATCTTTTTCCAATAGATGGTCATCTCATTCGAGGTGACCAGATCATCAATGTTTTGGATCAACTTCCCATGTTTCAAGGGTTTGTTGTTAGCACATAACATGCCTCTGGTTTTCCAATTAACCAGGTGCTCCACGAACCCGTTCCGTACATAATCCGAATCTGTGATTATGACCAGTTCGTGGAGTTGATGCTGGACAGCAGTGAGGATGGCCTGATGCACAGCCATCAATTCTGCCACCTGACTACTTCGGGGACCAATTTTGTATCCAGCGGAGGGTTCTGGGGACTCATTCACCCATGCATTTCCTACGCCGGCCACCAGTTCTTTCTCCCCGTTGTTGTCAACATGGTAAGAGCATCCATCCACATAGACAGTGGGCATTCCCTCACACTTGTCCTCTTCAAAGACTTTGTGTGGGGAATTAAGGTATGCCTCCGTGTTGTCCTTGATTTTTAGACTTTTGTCCTCGAGACAGTTTTCTCTGGCACAATCATGCAAGTCAGCCAGACCTTGCGCGAGTGGACTCTTCTTGTTTTGGCCATATCTGACCTCCACAGGAAAGCCTTGCATTGATAGAATCCAGGAAGAAATTCGGGAATTACTCACATTTCCGGCCCGGATTCTGTCACTTTGGAGATATTGCAGAGGCTGGTGTGGAGTCTCCACTATGATGTGTTCCCCCTGGATAAACGGGCGGTAATTCTTCAATGCCCACACCGTTGCCAGGAGTGCCTTCTCACAATCGTTGAATTTTTCCTCCACAGAGGATAAAGTTTTGCTCGCATAGGAGATTACTTTATTGACCTTGTCATGCTTTTGGTATAATACTGCCGTCAAGCACGTATTAGAGAACCCCGTCTCCAGGAAGAACTCCTTGTTTCTGACAGGGTAAGCTAGGCAAGGCGCTTGTGAGAGGCTTCTTTTGAGTTGTCTTACTGCCTCGGCTTGTTCTGGACCCCATTCCCACTTGACCCCCCCCTTCAGGAGATGAATCAGGGGTCTGGTGATCTCTGCGTAGCCCTCAATGAACTTTCTTCTGTAATTAGTCAGTCCAAGGAGGCTTCTTAGTTCCCGCAGAGTTGTGGGGTCTTTCAGTTTCTGAAGTGCTTCCACTTTCTTTTCCTGGGGACAGAGACCCTGAGGAGTAATCTCATGCCCCAAGAAATTAACACGGGTTCTACACCACTGTGCTTTCTGAAAGGAAAGTTTTGCTCCGGCGGCCCTCAACTGGGTCAGAACATAACGGATCTCCGCTATGTGTTCCTCCACAGATGAACTTTTGATGAGGACATCATCTACATAAGCCAGGTTACCCCTCGCACCCAGGTCGGGCATGGCCTTATGTAGGAAAATGTTGAACTCATTACCGGAGTTAAGGTATCCGAAGGGAGTCCGGGTCCATGTATACTGCTGGCCCCCAAAGGTAAAAGCCAGCTTGTATTGGTCCTCCCTACTGACAGGCACAGTCCAGTATCCATTGGTCAGGTCTATTGCAGTGAATACCTGTGACCCCTGAATCTGGGCCAGCCCTTGGTCAATGTAGGGCAGAGGCCATCGGGAAGTATGGACCCGTTTGTTGAGCTCCCTGAGGTCGGCGAAGAGTCTCCACTGGCCGTTCGGCTTCAATATTCCCAGCACCGGGTTATTGAAGGTGCTGTGGACTGGACGGATTATTCCCCTGGACTCAAGGTTCTTAATTATTTCAGTAAGGGACTCCATGGATGCGAGAGGCAAGCGATATTGCTTCACAAACACAGGAGTCATGCCAGGGTCCGTGGGGATTGTTGTTGTGTGGATGTCGGTGCGACCACAGTCATATGAGTCTACCGCAAAGAGATCTTGGAAATCCAAGAAAACTTGTTTCAACTTTTGCTTTTGTTCCAGAGTCACACAGGCATCAGCTAGGTTGACTCTCTCTTCCACCATCTGCCTGAAGCCTGGAAAGACTTCTGGTTTGGCTATTTCAGCGGCCTCCTCCAGCTGGGTGGAGAAGTCCCTGGTCAGAGTGCTGATTTGGACTGGAGGCTTCAGGTGGGAAAGGCAGCCCTCATGGACTTGGAAAATCACCTCATCCCTCCTGAAGTCACAAGTCACATCTTCCTTACCATAAGGGCAAGAAGTGTACACCAGGAAGTTCCCCCCATGCCAGGTAAAAATCCTGTCTGGTGTTGTATTGTCATCACTGTCACTGTCAAAGCAGTCCTTGGGGATTGGCCCTAACAGTTCATTACCTAAGTCTATGGAAAAATGTCGGTCATCAACCGCCATTCCAATAATGGTGCCTGCGGCTAGAGTAATACTCTTCAAGTCGCTGTTATCCACCTCTATTGGAATGGTGTCATGTTCTATGTTGACTAATGGTGTTGGGTTTACCCCTAACCCTTGCTGTTGGAGAGAAGCATTTATATGTATGTAAGCATCAGGGTTTTGCAAATATTGTCCTCTTTTAACTTTCACTTCCAGGGAGAATTGTCGGGTCCTTTCTGGGATGGTGACTTCCTCTTTAATCTGAATTTCAACTGCATAAGGTAGCAATTGAGCTGACCTAAATGCTTTTTCTGGATCATCAAAGCCCATGGGATTATCCGCTAATTGGGACCAAGCTTTGAAGTTTATTAGGTCCAAACTAATGGCAAAGCGATTGAGAATGTCACTGCCTAAGTAAAAGGCGGCAGTAACGTCTCGCACGACCCAACAATTATGGACTATGCTCTTGTTGCCAATGGAGATTTTGAGCATACACCTGCTTGGCAGGAGATGTTTGGAATTAGGTGCTTCCAGGTCCATTTCCCATTTGTCTATCAGTTTGAATGTGGGAATGGCTGGATCTTTTGGGAGTTGGCGGAACATGGCTTCGCTGATGAAGCTCTTACCGTTGTTCACACACACTCGAGCGAGAACAGAGTCCTTCCCCTCATTTAACTGAACAGGGATGAACAACTGCTCTCCAATTTGCTGAATATCAGCCAGGCTCTGAGCTGATTTCACATCTTTCTGGACTATAGGAGTGGGAGTTTCTGATTGTGGATTAGTATAGAATTTCAGAGTGTTTCCTTCCAGCGTGGAATACCACCTTAAACTGGAAGGAAGGTTGATTTTCAGAAATAGAGAGGACCCTCCATCACCAGTCTGTTGTCCTACTGCTATTACTGTCACGTCTGGAATTTGGCTATTCTGGAAGTGAAATTCTACTTGGTCAGATTTTTGTTCAACCATGTGGCAGGTGCCGTTTAAACTAACATGGTTGACACTCTGTTTTAATTTTATTGGTCGGCTAGTCTGGGTCCAGAGGACCTTGTTTACGCAATCTATTAGGGGTGACAACCTCCTCAGGAGGTCATTCCCCAGTAAACAAGGGGTGCCCTCTGGAGTCACAACTATGACCGGGTGTTTCAACTTGTGTCGCCCAATTTTAATGTCCAAGTCTGCAGTCCCCTCAACGGAAATTTCCTTCCCGTCAAAGTTCTGCAGTTGTCCAGGAAGAGAGGTGAGAGGAATTTGGTAATTCTCTCCCCTTCCTGCATTCAGTTCGTCAAAGGCCCTTCTGGACAGAAGGGTAGCTTGAGATCCAGTGTCCACCAGTGCCAAAATTGTACCCTGCCCCTGTACTTGTACCGGGGCATAGTATCTTCCCTCCTTCTCCTCAAGGGGGCACAGATAATGCACATTTTTGGACAACTGGTGGGCTAACTTTCTGGTTTTGGACATCGCTGGAGAAGAGATTTGGGCAGAATTCTGTGGAGAGCCTTTGGAATCTGAAAGAAAAAGTTGGCAACTGGAGATCAGAGCCATTGTGGGTTCCCCTGGCTCCGGTTCTGGGCCGCCCCCCCCTTTTTGGAGGCAGTCACCAGGATGGGTTTGAACCAGGGGATTTTCTTGCTGTTGGTTCTGGGATGAGATGGTGGGCGGCGGTAGCTCATTCTCCACATCTCCCCAGTCTGGATTTGCATCCCTAGGGACCCATTTTTCTTTGGGAGGAGTTCCCCCATCTCTGAAGGAGAAGATCCTTTTCCCAGGATCTTCTGAGGATCCCTCTCCCTCAAATTGGAAGATCTGTACCTCCTCCTCAAACTGAGTCTGTTTGGGTCTTTTGTTTCTCCTACCCCCCCTCTGCTCCTTAGGAGGCAGACTTTCAGGGGCAAGAGATTTTGTTTCCGGTTCCTGGGTTTCCAGGGGCTGTTTACAAGTGAGGAAGGAAGCTTCCTCCAAGGCTTTACACCCCCCTTCCCTTTGTGCCTCCTCCCTGGGAACCGGTGTGTTATCGGGGTGCTGCCCCCGTCATTGTTCTGGAGCACCAGGTCCAGAGTTGGGTGCGTTCTGCGCCGGCACGCCCATCTGAGGGTTCTGCTGAGCCCTCAGTATGTGACCCAAATCCCGCGCCATGTTTTGAACCTGGCGCTCTAACTGGGAAACCCGCTCCGGCTGATACGGGGCCCTGTTTTCTCCCCTGGGCTGATCCCGGGAAGGGTAGCTGTCCCTTCTTTGGTAGTACCCCGGGTTGGGAAGATTTGGGTACCCCTCCACCCTTGGCCTCCCCTCTCCCGGATTCAGTGGTCTGGGCTCAGGGAATTGGGGAAAAAAGGGTGGATGGTTTTGGGGCTGAAAGTTGGGTGGATACCTGGGGAAAAAGTTCTGCCCAGGATTTGGAGAATTTCTGCCCTCCTGTGGGAAGTTAGGAGGGAAGTTCCCTGGGTTAGGTGCTTGGCTGGATCCCCCCCCTTGGGCTGGAGGAGTCCACAAATAACCCAGGATGGGTCGATTTCCCTTGTAACGGGGACTTACATAATCAGGAGAGCGAGGGACCCCATTTGTGGGGCTGCCTCCCTGGCTCCCTGTCTGTGACTGGCCCGAGGACCTTCTGGGCCTAGCATTATTAGGTGCAGGTAGGTTTTTAGGCCCCCCCATCTCCAATTCTAAAACGGGGGTGACCTTTACCTCTGCCACCTTGGCAGCAGCAGGGGTGCTGTTGGCTTTGGGGTTTTTCTGGGCATTACTTTTGCTATCTACCGGTTTCTGCACCTCATAGATCCGGGTAGCCTGTTCAATGACCCAGTCTAAAGATCTTTTCTCGTGAAAATCCCTCACAAGCTGGGTCATTATGTATTTGGGCAAGGCATGAAAAAATGTATTAATGAATTCTCTACTGTCTGTGCGCACCCTTCTGGTGGTCTGCGCAAAAGCACGTTTCAGTTCTTGCACAAATTCTTGTGGGGCCTGATCCTCCCCACATTGCAAATTGTAGGCTGCCTTGCGAGCCTCTTGAGGATTTCTATGAATGGAAAAATGTTTCAAGATGGCCGCCTTATAGGTGGACCATCTTAAATGATTTTGGTCCTCCAGCCCCGCAAAGAAACTGGAGTATTCCGGGGAGAAGGTCCACTTTACATATTGAATACAGCTTTGGCTGTCCTTCAAATGGAAAGTCTCCATCATTTGCTCAAACAACTCTAAGTGCTCCCAAACAGAATACTTAGCGTTCTTATGGTAAGGCGTGATGACGCTCCTGATCGCCTTAATCTGCTTTAAGGGGTCCTTAAGCAAGGCCCTTTTTGCCTTATTGGCCTTTTTGGTTCGGGTAACCCTTGTCCATTCATCCTCTGACTCAGAGGCACTGCTCCCAGAGGTTCCTGTCTGTTCTTCCAGGTTTTCCCGGATTCTGCGAGCCTGGGAATGGCTGGCAGAATGTGGGGACCTGGTCTCCTGTTTCCTGTGGTGCTCAGAGGAGTCCTCAGATCCCTCCTTGCTGCCAGGATTTGCTGGGTACCCCCCCCCCACTGACCTAACTGGGCAGAGGTTTTCAGGATGCCCTTAAGGGGCCTACTCTCCTGGGGTTCCCCACTGAACTGTACTGTACTTGGGTGCCCATACCCGGATGCCCACCCCTCCATTCCTGAGTGGTACTGGCCTATGAGCCCCATACTTTTAGCTGGATAGTAATCTGCCATCCCTGTGGCCCTGTGCTCATGTGCGCCAGGGGACATGGGGGTGGTAGAGTCCAGGGACTGGGAGAGATGAAGGCCCCTGGTGTTAGGGCTCCTGAGGTTATGGTCAGGAGTCTCTCTTTCCCAGCGGACCTCATCTCTATCCGCCCCTGTTCCCTGTTGCAATGCAAGAGCCTGCATTTGTGCTTTCAGTTCCTCAGTCAAGGCCTTACTAGACTCTATCAGTCTCTCCTGCATCGCTACCTGTTGTTGGAGCCTATCATTGTGTTGACAGAGGGCCTCATTTTCCCTCTGTGCTTCCTGGTTGGTCCTGGAGAACTGGGCCAGTCTTTGCTGCAGGAGGTTTACCTCCTGAGTCCCATCCCTACTGGCCTGCTCCTTTCTTGCCAGAGCATCTTCCACCCTTCTGGTGTGCTCTACCAAGTTCTGGTTTTCTTTTTGGAGGTCACCCAGCCCCTGGAGGGCCAGGTGATTTTCTTCAATTTCCTTTTTTAAGTGGCAGACTTCCTGGCCTAAAGTGTCTCTTTCCTGACTGAGAGCCTGCATCTGTGCTGCCAGGTCGTCCCTCTGTCGTTGAAAGGCACCAGGTTTTTGGCGCTCCTCATCAAACTCTGCCTGGGTATCCAGGTCTTTCAGAATCAGTTTATTGCTCTCCTCTTTCTCTCTATCTAGCTGGCTTTGCAGGGTGACTACCTGCTCCGCGCATGCCCTGTTGAAATTGATCTGTTGCTCCAACTTTTTCTGGTTCTGCAGTAAGGAGTCCAAACTGTCTTGGTGCTCCTTCTGCAGGGCCAGAAATCTGGTATCCTGGTCTGTCTTTTCCTGTTGTAGGATGCCCATATCCTCTTTTATTTTAATGATATATTGCCTACTATCATTTTCTGACTCCTGGCTCCTCTGCAGCCTCTGCTCAGAAGAGGCCAGATCAGATCGGGCCTTCTCTACTGCCATCTGTTGCCTATTTGCCAGATCTTGGCTTTCAGTGCATTTATCCTGCATGTCTCCCATATATAGGTACAGGTATGCTGCTATCCTGGCAATCTTATTGTGTTCATCTTTGGCTTTAGGAGCCATATATAGTTCACTCAGGGCCACATGTAATGGACCCTGATCTCTCCATAGGTCTGACCCTGTTTCCGTGACCTGTTGCGTGATGGCCTGCAACCAGGCATCCTGGCCCTGTTCAGTCCATTCACCTCTCACAAATAGTTTATGTAAGAGGTGCTCTCTGGCTATTTTCATGTCTACTAAGGTCGTCATTCTAGAGATTGGTCTCTGTCCTGACTTACAGAAGTTTGTATTTTATTTTTGCAAAACAGACCTTTTCCTAAGAGCGTTCCTTTGAGGAGTGCTTTACAGCGTAACACAGCGTGTGCTCCGACCGGATATGTGTATCTGGTCAGCTGGCACGCTGTATTAATCTGCACAAGTGATAGATCTAATCCAAACGTCCGGCACGAGCCCCCAATTTGTAAGAGGATTCAATTCAACACTACAGCTAAGTCAACGCCTAGTCTATAATACTGAATGAAAACCCTTATTGATATATCTTTATGTCCAGTTCATGCGTTCTGGATGACTACCCCTATATAACACCCCTCTCTCAGAATCCCCCTGACCCCACTGAGCCAAGAAGTAGTTCTGTTTTGCAAGTTAAAAGGTTTATTTGAGAAGTAAAGCAATATATATCTATCACACTTTTTAATAATTAATAATTGAATATCACACTTAATCTGATATGATAAAGATTAACAACGGAGAATCTGGCACTAGCACACTTCTTTATAATCAATGATGAGTGGTTATAGGATGGATAAGATAGCAACAATACTTTTATGGTTTCCAATGGATGCAATGTGGAATGAAATGCAGTACAGAAAATAACTTGATAGGATTTCAGCAAAAGACAATGTAATCACTTTCTTGGACAATTCACCCCCCCTTTTATGCAATGCAAGGAAATGGAAGGAAAGCACACAGTTCTCAGAAATGCAATCAACTGTAATTCAGTTCACCCCAGCAAGCTTAGACTACAGATCGGAGTTTTAAACACAGGCCCAAAATGCTTTTATATGTGCTGGCAATGAAGTGAGGAATATGCTGAAAATGCTTTTAATTCCCCCTAGAGGTTCAGGGTGAGTGTTATCAAGTTAATATTAGTCCAGGCTCACACTAGCAATGATCTAGGATTAACTAGCAGGTTAAACAAATTTTTGGCAAATGGAAGGCAAGCAGCAGCAGATTTTTACATGTGGAGAAACTTGCAAATCGCGGCAAAATTTGCGAATGCGCCGGGCGCGATTACAGAGGAACTACACGGGCTAGCAATATCGTTTTGGGGTCCTAGGAAAGCCTAGGATCTCAGCTTCCAGATGAAAGTTACTGCAAGTCTCTAGCACAAACGGTCGCGGAGATATGAGCGATTAAATAAAGGTCATTTTTCAGATTTGAAATTTTAAAGTTCAAAAAGACAAGTGCAGCTTGCAACTAGAAAATGACAGGTGACAGTTAGGAGGCAGTTCTACTTAGATTAAAATAGCTTGGATTATATTATTTTAACTAAGAGATTGGTTCTGCACAGTTTTCTAGGTACTCACACTATATTCTTGAGTTAAATGGGCCTCGCCACGGATCTGGTCAGGTTTTAGACTGGACTCTGGTCTCTGCACTTCACAGTGATCTGGGTCAGCTCTCTCTGGTCCTGCTAACAGTGGTCTGGGTCAGCTCTGCTCTCTCTCTGGTTCTGGAAATTTGATAGATTTGAAGTCTCTATGTTGGCTCTCTGAAGGTTGATGGAGGTAAAGTATGGATTTTCCCGGCAGAGCTTCCAGCTGCAAATGGGTTTGAAGGTCCCTATCTGTCCTGTCTGTCTGCTTTTATCTGTTTTTGAAATGGGTGTGTGTGCAGCATCACTAGACCCTACCCCTCTCCACTTGCCATTGGCCCAATTCTCCCCTCTCCCATGATTGGGGAAGGAACTGTGAGTCAGAGCGATGTCATTTTATGGCTTGCAGAGAGGACACTCCCCTGTCAAATTGCACATAATCTATATTTGATAAAAAAAAACATATTTGCACAGGTACACATTTGTTTAAAATTACATGCACCCCTCACATATCACAGTAGGTATCCCCTGTTCGAACTCTTCTCTTCCTGAGAGCTTGCATTCAGAAATGGCAATATTTTGCACTTTTTAACTGGTTTGCAATACCGGACATTAACCCAAATTTACACACATGTGCGCAAGGAGTATGGACATTAGTTGATGAAGTGTCAGCTTTTTCACATGCACACATTTTGAGTAATATCCTCTTAACTGCTAGTTTGCCCCCAGAACATCACACAAATTGGAGTTTGGGCTTGAATTGAAGGTACATTTTTTAAATTAAGGCTCTCAAAGTTATACATTTCTGTCATTTGATTACAAAGAGTTATCAGTGTTTCTGTAAAATATATATTTTGCTTTCAATTCAGTTCTCAGAGTGTTGGAGTCCGCCTCCAAGACTTGGGTGGGTCAGTCACATGTGTCCTCTGGCAGGCAGGCCTTTGTTGACATTAAACAGTCAAAATCAACATATTCCTTTCAGAGGAAAGGGGCCATTGTGTGGTCTCTGGGAAGCTGAGATCAGGAGGCCAGGGAGCCACTTTGCATTTAATTAACAGAACCCTGTGATTTCCTGGCTTCTTGTGTTGAGTTCTGAAGTGTCAAGAGTTCTCAGGACAGGCAGCCCCTTTGAACTTTTACTTAAATAAGACCCCTTTCTTTGCACTAGACAGTTTTGCAAGACAGCTCTCCTGTCAGAGTTTAGACCGCTAGTGCCGCCTTGAGGATTTTGTTGGTACTGCATGCAATTTTGGGATCTTTCTTGGATTAATGCATTCTAAACAGGAATGGTTCTTACATGGTAGTAAATCCTTGCTTAACATTGTTTTGATGGGGCTCCTTACAGTAAGATGGTTATGTGGAACCCCACAAAAGGGTTGAATCTTTAAAGTGGTCCAATGAGTCACGATTTCAGCAACTTTTTGACATCAGTAACAGTGGATTTTGTTAACAAAGACCTTTCTTTACACTGGTGGGTGGCAAGTTAGGTAACCATTTTGGTGTGCGCACAACTGCACAGCTCTCCTGGATTCTGGGATGAAATGATGGGCGGCGACAGCGCATCCCCATCTTTACCCACTCCAATGATTTATTTTTGTTCTGGGGTAAAATGATGGGCAGCGACAGCTTAATCCCCATATTTACCCCGTCTAATGATTCCACATGGGTCAAAACCCTCCACAACAGGGAACGAACAATCATTATAACCCCAATAGGACAGCCCACAGACGTCCTTATTGTGTCCCATCCTGTCAGTAACACCTAACCCTGTGGAGGAACCACGCATAAAGGTGGCGATAGGTGACAAAACATTTTCTTTCTGAGTTGACACAGGGGCAACTTGATTCTGTATTAGGGAAGGGAAGTTCAACTTCTCAGGTGATGCCATGCACACTCAAGGATTCTCTGGGGCTCGAGGGCTGGTTACTTTTACTGATAACATCGCCTTATCTGTCAGAGATCACAACCTATCCCTGCCACTGCTATTCTCAAAACAATCGCCAGTGAATATTTTAGGGAGAGACATCATGAGCAGATTGAACATGACTATATCTTTCACTGACAAGGGAATAGTATGCTCAACACCAAGCATACACATTCTTACCGCACAACACATACTTCAGGCCTACTGTGGCAAGACAGTGGCAAGGGCAGAACCAGTGGACAGGGACATCTTCCAATACAGAACAGACATGGCAATAGCATGGCTACCGGGGAATAAGGGTAAGGTGTGGAGGAGGCCGGCAGCATTCCTTTGGGGCAATATTATCAGTGAACATCGACAGTATTGTGGCAACCAAAGACTACATTGCAGTACACGCCCAGGATGGAGAAGGGAAAGCAGGAGGGCAATAACAGCATTGGCCGAAGGATGCAGGCTGACGCAGGTGTCAGACGAGGAACTGTACTCAGAAGAAGTAGGGGTTGGGGAGATGTTGTTCCAGATGAAAGTCTACGTTTGTTTGAGAGTGATGTACAAGAAGGTATCACAGAAAATGGCAATGGCACTAGAGACAACCGTCCCCACACAATCAGACCTGTACGGGGAAGACTTAGCAGCTGTACCCGCCTCTCTATGGACTACTAGTGCCTATGATGTGGGATGCCTAAAAAGCATTGGAGGGGTAAAAATAAAGCTAAAAAAGGGAGCAATACTGCCCAGAATGAAGGGTACCCACTGTCCAAAGAAGCTGATGAAGGGATTTATGAAACAATAAGTGCCCTAGTGGAAAGAGGAATATTGGTACCATCAGAATCACCATGCAACACTGCGGTATACCCAGTGCGCAAGGTGAAGGGAGGGTCTTGGCATTTCATACAAGATTTGAGACCTCTTAACCACATTGTGGAGGAAGAGTACCCGATAGCTGCTAACCCAGCCACAATACCGTGCGGAATACCAGCAGAGGCATCATGGTTCACTGGGATCGATCTCAAAAATGCATTCTTCTCAATACTACTGCACCCTGACACACAAGATTTAACAAGTTTCACATAAAGCAACACAAAATGAAAACCCACTAGACTACCCCAAGGGTACTGCGAGTCACCATCCATCTTTAACAGAGTAATACAATTGGACCTAGGGAACATCGACCTGGAGAGCATGGTGCTGCAGTATGTGGATGATATCATCATCTGCAGCACCACTGAGGAAAAGTGCAGGAGGGACTCTGTGAAGATGCTCACAATGCTGGCTGAGAAAGGGTACAAGGTTGACAAAGATAAATTGCAGTACTGTCTGGAGCAAGTACTATACATAGGGCAGATCATCTCACAGAAAGGAAGGAACATTGCACCACAGAGGGCACAAGCAATAAAGAACACACCACAGCCACAAACGATAAGAGAACTGCAACAATTTCTAGGCCTGCGCAACTACTGCAGAGCATCGGTTTTTGATGACAGCACATACATAGGACCTCTATTAGAGGCTCTCAAAGAGGCACAAAGGGGGACAAGGAAGTTGGGGTGGCCAAGAGAGATGACTGATGCATTTAATGAACTTAAAGAGGCTATCTCAATGGCGCCAGTTCTGTGTACCCCTAACTATGATAATGAGTTCTACATATTCTCAAATTGCGATGGTGCAGTCATGAAAGCAGTACTAACACAAAAGACAAGCATGGGACACAAACCAATAGCATTTTACAGTGGCCATTTGGAACCAGTAATGATGGGACACTTCCCGTGCAACCAACACTTGTATGCAGCAACCTTTGCAGTAGAAAAATCATCTTCCATTACTATGGGTTGCTCCATCCCGCTATACGTGGTACACGCCCTCTTTGCGATATTAAACAAACCGAAATCCACACTGACTACCCAGAGAGCAACAGGGTATGAGATTATTCTCTCTAGACCTGAATTGAAAATAGTAAAATGTAGCAATGTCAATCCAGTGTGTTCATAGCAGAGGAAGTGGCCAAAGGAGAATATGTACACGACTGTACACATGCAATTGAATTTTTCTCATCCACTTGAAAGGTAAAAGAAAATGCCCTAGAGGGGGGTGAGGTGTTATACATTGATGGGTCATCAACAATTGACCAAAGTGATGGTGTGAGGGGGACTGATGCAGCTGTAGTGCGAGTGAGGGAGGATTGGACATACGTTCCGGTCAAATATTTTAGATTACCCCAACAATACTCAGCACAAGCAGTAGAGTTGGTAGCACTGATCACAGCTTTAGAAGAAAGCAACGGGAAAAGAGTGACAATATATTCTGATATTGCATATGTCACCTCGACGGTATACTCAGGATTAATAAAATGGCTCAGAAGAGGATTTAGGAGCCAGATAGTACTCCAGTGCAACATGCTCTCCACCTGGGTGAACTAATAGAAATAATAGCATAATAAGCAGAGGTGGCCCTGGAGAAGTGTCAGGCACACGCGAATGGGGAAGATCCAATATCAAGAATTAATGAAACAGCAGACGCACATGCAACGTATGCTGCGTACTTTGGCGAGACATGGGACCTCCAAGAAAAAGAAAAAGAAAAGGAGTGAGTAAGACAGTTGATAATAAAAGATGGGTACACACACATTCCCGAGACACAGATCATGGAACTGCAGGCAGTGGCTCCAATGGCAGAATAAGAACTGTGGGTTAAAAGAGGATACACTATGTCCCCTACAGATGTGTTATGGAGATAGAATAACACAGGGAAAGTTGTGATGCCCCTGGCCCTACTCAAAACAGCTTTGGCCCAACTACACCACCCTACTCATACAGGAAAGGAAGTAATTGCAGCACGAATAAAAGGATCATGGTTCTGCCCCAAGCTAAACTCACAAGTTGCAAATTTCATTAACAATTGCCTCACATGCCAACAATTTACGGCCGGTCACACTCTGCAAGTGATCAAAGGTACAATACCCCGGCCTGAAGGACACTTTTTACACCTACATATTGACTATGTCGACATGATCAATGTATGTCAAGGATACAGATAAATGATTATGGTGGTATGCCCATTTTCAAGGTGGATTGAGGCCGGCCCGTGCTCCCATGCAGATGCATTTAGAACAGCTACATTTTTAGTAAGGGAGGTCTTCCCGAGGTTGGGGGTTTGCGAAGTATTGAGGTCAGGCAACGGTCCCCACTTTGCCAATGAATTATTTCAGCACATAACTGCCCTTCTGGGGATGAAGCATAAATTTACCTGTGCATATCACCCACAAGCCAATGGCGTCTGTGAACGCCTCAATGGCCTCCCGAAAGAAGCGATAGCAAAGATCCACCACCTCACACCACATGAGATGGTGACCGGACGCCAAATGCACCTTCCCCTCACACCACCATTAAGGGCAATGCGCGATTGTCATGCAGCAAGTACTGTTTTTGGTGAAGAAATGCATGAGTATGTCTCTTTCCTGGTTCCTAGTGCCGCTTTTATCTCTCAACAGATTCAATGGACGCAGGGTGGGTCAGAGAACAACCAACGGGAAACAGCAACCAACGAGGAGCAGGAGCTGACTGGACAGTGGACAGTGAAAGAAGGAGGCACAGTACTCCTTAGAAACTATTGGAGGAAGTAGAACACCCCTAGATTTACGGGGTCTCATACGGTCCAGAAAGTGGCCCCTAGGGCCGTCAAACTGTCCGATAAGGACGTTTGGACACACAATCACAACATCAAGCCATACAAAGCACAGACCTGGCCCCATCCCTACAGCGACAGGGCCAAGGCTTCAGCAACAACAAATAACACCCACAACGACACAGCACAAATGCCAGATACGCCAAAGGACATAAACAAACAACCACCCATAGCCCACCCCATGGTCACGAGGCCACAGACAAAATACGCCCCCATGCCAGAACCATAAAATGTTTTAATTAAGATACTGCCAATAGAATTTGGAAAATAAGTTAAACTTAAAAACCCCCGCCAACAGTAAAAGAAGAACATTGTCAAAGAGATCTGTAATATACACCACACTGTGTAAACACGTGCATGCTCTCTTCTCTTTTTGTCTCGCACATTCAGGTATCACGCATTGCAATTGTTGTATGCAAATATCTGATAAAGAACATATGCCACTGCCCAGAAGCAAATGCTACTCACAGAAGATATCCCAGAAGCACTGTCACACCAATTTGTATACATAATTAAAAGGCCAAAGAACTTAAGGCCCAGGAGAATACGCATCTATTATAACTAATTCCTCATGCTAATAGTATGTTTGTTTCCACACCTCCATGCAGCATTACATGCCTTGAGATATAGGATGGTAAGGAAGACATGGGAGGAGCTTTTCGCCTGGGCATTGAACGACCACTTGATACTCAGGGCTTGAATAACAAACACTAACAGAAATAACGCAACATTTTTAGAGATTTCAGGCGGGCACCTATATCATCTAAAGTAAAGTAGCTGCAGGACGGCAGCACAGGTAAGATAAAAATGCCAGTGGTAATAGCAACTGTAATAAAGATGTTGGGGATATTTTTCACCACTGGTCTGATAACTGCCGCTGTCTGGCAGGCCTACTATGCTTTACACTTATCTGCAACTTCCAATACTAACATTTCCCCTACCACTGCTGCAAGGAGAACTGTGTCAGGTGGTACAAGTAGCACAGGACCTAATGTAAAAAGAGGTAAATGTAGTGTTTCTATAGATGTACATGGGGTGGACACATATCTTACAGAATCCGCACACGTCTCCAAAAACATGTGGTATAAACACATGTTCAAAATTGGTAAGGACATGACAAAGGACAACTGCTATGTGTGCTCGTTGATCCCATACGCCATGAGCGCCTCCAGAACATTCGTGGCTACTGAAGTACCAGCAAGGACAGCAGAATGCCGCTTATATTTAGCACTATTTCAAACACAAGGGTGATTTCTAGGTAAACAGGCAACACTAAGATGGAAGACAAGGTCAACATACCCCTACGAAGACAACTTCATCAAGACACTACCGATGTATGACAATTATTGGCAGCTGACTGAAGGACTTCAATACATAACCGACGGACCCGACAAGGGAGACACAAAAGAAGTGACATTGAACTACCTGCCATGTAAATGGAATGCAAGAGAGGTTGGAGGTGAACCAGGGTGCTGGGAAAGACCACTAATATTAATATATGGCAAAGTATATACAAAGAACGGATGGGTGGATGGAGTAGTAGGAAGCAAGATAGTGACATTGGCAAAATCATCAGTAATGACAGTACAAGAGGAAAATGACAAGTGCTACAAGGAATGGACAAAGAGTGCGGCGCTGCTAACATGGTTGGACAAAGAGGCGGAACCCATAACAATAATACCCGTTGCAGCACCTACACTATGTTACCAGCACGATGGTGAGGTTGATGTTGGAGTAAACAAAGGATGTAAAAGAAGAATAAAGATTCCTGAGGGGGGAGCCGGAACTGCAGTGCTGATGGACCACTATTGGGCCTGTGGACCAAAAGCTTATAACAGCCTACCCCAATCCTGGAATCGGATATGTACCATGATACACGTCAACATGGAGAGTTTCCCTAAGCTGGACGAAGGAAACAAAAGTTAAAGAAGGTCCATAGAAGAAGCAGGGAGAGCCTCAAGGAGTGACGCTACTGAAGACAATAAACTATCCAGAGTGAAAAGACAGGGAGAACCGCTCACTGGAAATTACCTATGGGGAAGGTCAGAAACAGCACTGAATGAGATTCCACCAGCACACAGACTATTTACCAGAGCGGCAATGTTCTTTTCCTCCATGATACATCCAGCAGGCGTACACAAATTCAAAATGGCTACAGATAACAAGATGGGAGCTAATGATGACGATTAACTCCACCGTTAACGGATTCAACACGATTAAAGAAGAACTGAGAGCAATAAGGATGGTGGCCCTCCAGAATAGGTATGTGCTAGACCTTCTGACAGCAATGGAAGGAGGTGTTTGCGCAAAAATTGGAAGTTCCTGATGCACGTTCATTCCTGCAAACGACAAGGACAACAGCACTTTATCTGCAGCAGTATCACAGCTAGCCAAGATGCATGCCAAAATGGAAGAAGAAGCAAAGGACGTGAAGAAGAATGATAACTGGTTTTCATACCTCTGGTCGTGGATGCCATCATGGTTGTCGGATGGCCTCAAGATTGTAGCAGGATGCATGATCCTGGGAATGGCTTCACTGATGGGGATACAGCTATGGATGGTAAGGTCGAAGCGTACTGCAGAGGAAATGATAGAAATGCACATGCTAATGCCAGCTGAAGACGACAAACATGCTGATATCATCATCAAGGACGTAACGGCTGCGACAACAGATAATGGAAGCAGACCTGTACCCACCATCGATAAAAGTTGGGAATCCACAAAACCCGAAGAGCTATGTTGGAAAATGGGTTTATTGCAAGCCCGGGGGTGGATGTGTATACATGTACTGGTCATTTGAAGATCACATGGACCGATACGGACACCTGGCAGGAATAACGAAGGTATAGTGAGTGAGAGGAGATAAAAGAATGGATAATTTTGTGGTTGACAAGTTGACCAGAGGGGGGACTGAAGAAGGAAAATGGGACGATGCCTTCCTCCGGTTTCCGTCGAGACCATGGCCAATGACATCACGACCTAAGCACCCACCACGGGATGAGTTCAGCCCCCTGACTGCTGCCCCGGACGTCAAGATCCATTGTGGCCACGCTCCACAGGCCAGCTGCACACCGTCCAAAGCACGTGGTGGGACCTCAGGTGGAGCTGAGACCGACCATATGGACCAACTCGACTAAATGTCACCCACCAATATCGACATTGTTAGAGATGATATGACGACATAGCCACAATGGACAAGAACACAAGTGCCACCAACCACCTGGATCAGACACACACCAACCCACACAAAGAACTTACTCAGTGCAATGACATAGAGGACTGCTCACACTCACAGACATGCATCATTGTTATTTTTCACATAGGCCAACTACTGCACCGCAGAAATGCAAGACGCCAGAAGAGCTCATGTATATGCTTGCAGACGCTTTTTGCTATTAAAACCCTGAAGATGTCACCCTGTAGATGGACTAATGTATAAGGACCCAAGTCACACCTTGCGACCACTGTGTCATTAACTGTATGCCGCCACCCATAGACTAGGCCAAGGTAAGCCGCAAACCAGAGTCCCCAGGCCCGGAGCAGCTCAGACAGAGCTGCAAGGTGCTGACCATGCAAAACAAACCCTAACGGGAGCCCCACAGCCAAGGCCACGAAGTTGCAATCTACACGCTGCTCTCTCAGCACCAAGGTTACACCTGCCATTGCTAAACACTCCTCAGAGCAGAAATACAAATCAAATCCCTGTAATTCTGCCTCAGCCACAGTTTCTCAACGCGTGACCAGGCGGACCTGATATGATGCCAAGCACCAAGGAGCAGAGAAGCTCTGGGGTCTCACGTCTGGTGCCCGGACTACAACAATGAAGTTACAAGTTGTACATCGGCGGCGATGGGAAGGTAGCACCCAACAGCCAGTAGTAAGACCTGTCCATTGTCCGCCACTGACACAAAGTTACACATTGTTGCCAACACCAGATACATCGCGAGTTGGGAACGACGATGGTCCCAGGCTTGGGGGCTCGCGGATGAACCAATCAGAATACGAGGGGCTAACCACTGACGACACCGTAATTCAACCAATCACTAACTTTTTCCATGTAACAAATCTCATGTAACCATTCTTAGGGACGACCCAAGGGTACCACCTGACCTCTTTTCCACCACTAAAATTCCCTCCTATACTGATCCATACTGACCCTACCACTCGGGGAGCCTGCCGACCCCTGGGAAATCACCCCAACAGCACGATGGACAACACAGAGTGATTTAAACTCAATGCGCTTTTCCACTGGGAGCCAATGAAGATTCTGTACGATGGGTG
The DNA here is from genome assembly GCF_040938575.1 of Ambystoma mexicanum. Lineage (NCBI taxonomy): Eukaryota > Metazoa > Chordata > Amphibia > Caudata > Ambystomatidae > Ambystoma > Ambystoma mexicanum. The sequence goes on from NC_090922.1 coordinate 352,548,954, forward strand.
TAATATGCGAGCCGTGAGGGGAGGCGGTCACCACTCGAGTCGCCAGATTCTGAAGTCTCTGGAGCACTTGATGAAATACAGGGGTTGAGACAGAGACAGCGAGTTACAGTAATCAAGGCAGCTCATTGCCAGTGAGGCTACCATTGGTGCAAGGAGGTTTCTAGGAAGGAATGGAAGAACCTTTCCGAACTATGCTGCATATTTCCACCCTGACAGACAATTCGGGCTTCCATCGAGAGGGAGGAGGACCGCTTCACTCCAACATCCCTCACAACTGTCACTGGAGAAGGAAAACCTCCCAAAGAAAGTGGCCGGAAAGAGGGGTTCCACAAAGCAGCAGCTGGTGGAGGTCCAGCCACCAGGACCTCCGTCTTGCCCCCGTTCAGTCTGAGCCAATTGGAGCCCATTCACCATCCCACAAACTAAAGGAAGCTCCTAAACTGAGATGACGTGTCAGAATGCAGACGATTCAGCTGGACATGAAACTGTGTCATCTCTGTAGGAGTAACACCTGAATCCATGGGAGTGAATGAGACCCATCATAGGTTACATACACTGCTCTTAATGATACATATGGCAATCCATTCTTGTATAAAATGCACATCACCTTATAGTGATATTGTAACCATATTTTTCGTAGTGTGCTTAGGAACAAGCTGTGTGATGTAACTTCCTGTTTTGTCAAGGGGTGAAAGGTCGTGTTCCATCGCTTCCCGTGATATCACTTCGGGGTGGGGTCAAATGACTTCACTTCCTGTGATGTCATCAGAGGTCAAGGGTCATGTGATGTCACTTCCGCTGCCCGAGGCATTTTGGTGAAATGACATCCCTGCAGTGATATGGTGGCTGAGTGAAAAGAAGAGAGAGATAACATTTGCGCCCTTTCAGACAGAAAAGAGGAGAACGATGTCAGTACTGGGCCAGAGATACCAGCCAAGAAGAGGCGATATAATGTTTGTATGAAAGATGAACATTATATGACCAAGAAAGAACATTCTGCCACAATGTTGTAACAATGTTGGGGGGTCCGTCCTGCTGTTGTGGGTCGGTCCTGCTGTTGTTGGGTCTGCCTTGCTGTTGTTGATGCCTGTCCTGATTTTATGGGGTATGTGCTGCTGTTGTGGGATCTGTCTTTTTGTTGCTGGGACCTGCCCTGATGTTGTGGGGTCTGTCCTGCTGTTTTGGGGGCTGTCTTGATATTGTTGGGGCCTGTCCAGATGTAGTGGGTTTGTCTTGATGCTGTTGGGGCCAGTTTTGATGTTGTGGGGTCCATCTTGCTGTTTTGGGGTCTGTCTTGATGTTGGGGCCTGTCCAGATGTTGTGGCCTGTGTCCTGCTGTTGTGGGGTCTGTCTTGATGTTGTGGTGTCCGTCCTGCTGTTTTGGGACCTGTCTTGATGTTGTTGGGGCCTGTTCTGATGTTGTGGTGTCCGTCCTGCTGTTTTGGGACCTGTCTTGATGTTGTTGGGGCCTGTCCTGATGTTGTGGTGCCCGTCCTGCTGTTTTGGGGCCTGTCTTGATGTTGTTGGGGCCTGTCCTGATGTTGTGGTGCCTGTCCTGCTGTTTTGGGACCTGTCTTGATGTTGTTAGGGCCTGTCCACAAGGTTTTGGGACGATCCTCCTGTTGCGGGGCATGTCCTGCTGTTACGGGATCTTTCTTGATGTTGTTGGGGCCTGTCCTGATGTTGTGGTGCCCGTCCTGCTGTTTTGGGACCTGTCTTGATGTTGTTGGGGCCTGTCCTGATGTTGTGGTGCCCGTCCTGCTGTTTTGGGACCTGTCTTGATGTTGTTGGGGGCCTGTCCACATGGTTTTGGGACGATCCTCCTGTTGTGGGGCATGTCCTGCTGTTATGGGATCTTTCTTGATGTTGTTGGGGCCTGTCATGATGTTGGTTATCATGTCCTAATGCTGTGGGGTATGTCTTGATATTATTGGGTCCTGTCCGGATGTTCTATGACCTTTCCTGCTACAAGTTATATCGTCCACGTTTTTAAGCGTTTACAATTCTGTTTTATGTGAAAAAGGTTAGGGAACGCCTTCTGAAACATTGTATTGTTTGCCAACGTATAGTGGGGTTGTTAACAATATAGAAAGGAAGTTACCAATTGGATAAAAACACGCGTGTAACACTGTAAAATGAGTTGATTAATCTACAGCCCCTAAACAGCAGAGGCACCAAAATTAGTTGTCAAATTAACAAATAATTAATATATTATCAAACAAACGGAACACAATACTAACAGCAATTCTGTTTAGACGAGTTTCGTGATACATAACAACAGCAGGACTAATCAAAAAACGGTGAACGCAGCAAGGGTCCATAATGAAAACAATACAACGGGTTGGGGGAAATTGCAAGGAAAGCAGACACTGGCTAGCTATGCCACAGACACTGGCTAGCTATGCCGCAGGCACTGGCTAGCTATGCCACAGACACTGGCTAGCTATGCCGCAGGCACTGGCTAACTATGCCACAGACACTGGGTAGCTATGCCACAGACACTGGCTAGCTATGCCGCAGGCACTGGCTAACTATGCCACAGACAGTGGGTAGCTATGCCACAGACACTGGCTAGCTATGCCACAGACACTGGTTAGCTATGCCGCAGGCACTGGCTAACTATGCCGCAGACACTGGGTAGCTATGCCACAGACACTGGCTAGCTATGCCGCAGACACTGGCTAGCTATGCCACAGACACTGGCTAGCTATGCCGCAGGCACTGGCTAGCTATGCCACAGACACTGGCTAGCTATGCCACAGACACTGGCTAGGTATGCATCAAAGATAAGCCCCTGTCAATCAGCTCAGCTCGTCTGACATGAGTCCGCCATCAGTGCTCAGGGTACTCGGGATCAGCACAAGGGGAGACAGGGGGGAATGAGAGCACCATTTCAAGGCGAGGCATCTACTGCACGAGGTTAGGGGACCGCAGCGGAGAGAGGAGATGTCAGAGCACGAGGAGAATGAAGCCAGGGAGTGACTATTACGGCACAAGAAGGCAGTATTCCCGCCACCAGGGAAGAATATTCTAGCAGTGAGAGTATTGAAGCAGCGAGAACAGCACAATATGTGCTTACAGGCAGCACTGGGAGAGCATAATGACTGCTGAGAATGTTAACGCCTTTCTCTTCCCCTTTCACCATCCAGCACAAGGGGAGAAAGTGTGAGCTAGACAAAAGATGCAATTCTTGCACAACGCGGGGGGGGGGGGCTTTACCGGCTAGTAACGGTACCGGAGACCATGTTCAAAGCTCTTGCTTCGCTTTGGCCACTGACTCAGTACCCAGACCTATACCGACTAGTAAAGCCTCCCACTTACTCGTTTATTGCTTAAGGAACAGTGGAAAGTGAGTGCCAAAAGTACTTCACGATGTTTTCCAGTGAAAACAGAAAGTATTCAGTCCTTGGTGGTCTTAATCGAATTAATTTGCTAAGATCGCGTTTTTGAAGTCGTGTGCATTTCCTATTCCTCAGATAGTCAAGGAAAAGCTAAAGCATATTATTTTCAGTTAGCCCAATGAGAGTTCTGAACTCAAATGAAGCATAAACCCTGGGTTTACACTTGGATCAGTCATAAACTGTTCCCGCAACAGTAACTTCCCACAGAGCGTGCTCCCAAAGTTGCTCCATGACACACCATCTGTCGTGCTTGATGAGGGAGAGAGTAAAGCTGGATATTGAAGTGGTCGGCTTATGTGTAGGGACCTTGCTCAGAAGAATTTGAACTAGCATACCAGGCCCTTGAAATAACAGCTGGCAACATATTACAAGGACACCGCCATGAGAAAGTTAGCTGGGCTATGCCTTAGTAAAACAAAAAAGGAAAATAAGTCATAATTGTATTAGACAGTTTTCAGCACCGATTGAGATACCAATTTACACTCCCAAACTAATTGTCAAACACTCAGAACGTCAAAGTCCCTTAAGCAACAATCTGTGTAACATCAGACCTTTTCACGCTGTGAGGATGAAGTTCAAAAAAGAAACTTGACTTCCATTCTCTGCAAAACAATGCCATTTTAACGACAGCACAAGAAGTTGTTTTAATATAATCTTACGTTCTTAGAAACAAGACAGGCCTCTCGCACTCACTTGCTCTCTCGTTCCCTCCCCCTATCTCTTTTGCTCTCTCCCTCTCTCTCTCTCCTCTCTATGTCTCCCTCTATCTACCCTCCATCTCTCTCTCACTCCCACTCCTTCTTCCTGTTTCACTAGTAACTAACTACCCAACATTGCCAATACAAATACAAATAAAGAACATTCTCAAATAGAGGATTAGCGGATGTAATTCTTAACACAGTGTTAAAGAGTGTGCATAGGTCATGTTGGAGAAACCAGACTCGCACATCAATTGTGGGTGATAGTGAATAGAGGTGATTGTTCATTGGCTTGCAAGTCAATGAAAACAGACAGCATTCTGCGCCTAACATGGACCCCACCTAACGGACCTGATTCGACTTCCAGACCCTCACATCTATAGGCCACTAGTCACCCGACTAAGGAAAGTTTGAGACCACTCTGACTAGGCCTTCCAGCACACTCTCCCGCCTTCCACCAAAACAATAATTGTATTCGTAAATGAGTTGTCCATCTTCTGTGTCCGGTTAGGAAATCACCTGACGCATTCCAGTCCATCCTTCAGTTCTGAGGAGCGCTGGGCCTCCAGCCCCCATGATCCTTTCCGCCATTATTGAGCAATTCCATTCGCTGTGCCTGTTTTAACCAGTTCTCCCAATCATATGAGCACTGGGGCATTGGCACCAATTTCTGCAAAACAGCACTTTTCAGTCTGTGAATTGGTGCGAACTCCCGCAAAAATCTAAAGACCTGGCTCTTCAACTAACACAGCACCTTCTAAGACTCGCTACTCATCCTGCTGTATATCCCCCTCCTCTTTTCCCGTCACCCCCCCCGCCTAGATACCCAATGGTTTTGTTCGCTGCAATAAAAGGACAAATAAATAATGTCCACGGAGAGAACGAGCTATGGAAAAGCCAAAGGGAAGGATGAAAACCTATCATGTCTGCTAAAAGAAGGAAAGAAAGAAAAACGAGGGGTCTGGGCAATGTGAATTCATGAGGGTGGGGGAAAAACATTTTTGCTTATGCTTTGAGAGTGCACCCTTCAAACTTTATGCAGATAACTTCCTATTTTATTATTTCTATGTCATATATCTCACAACCCCTCCTTTTGCACTTTAGAGTAACCTATGCTCAACACACTTTATTTTAGATTGCAGTGCCTCGTCTTGTTTACCTAAGCAACAAAGGTTTGATGGGAACAAGGCCAACTCTAGAGTGGCATTCACTACGCCCTTACATTACAATCGAATTTGAAAGCGCATTTGTCAAATTTAAATATCCATTAGGTTATCAAGTTCCTGCAGCTACTGTTCAGACTCCTCATACATTCCTTGCGACGTTATTGATGGATACAAATGTCCTTTCCATAACTTTACCAACGGTCTGGAGAGGCCGATGTTTACCACTGCTTGATCTGTTCCAAAGCAGCAACTGCAGTAGCAAAGAACAATGGCTACAAAAGAAACAAAGAACAGTATAACACACACACTGGTGGTGAGGAAAGGTGTTTCTGTAATTTCTCTGTTAAAAGAGCATATTACATCATAGGGAGCACACAGAGTGGTTTTAAGGTGAGCAACCTCAAACTCTTTCTTTTCATTATTCAACACAATCTCCTATGCTGGCAAGTTTCTTTGTATGTCTCTTATTTTTTTCACTTCCTAACTGCCAGGCTATTATGCAAGTCTATGCAAAAAGGACGTGCATACTCTTCTTTGCCATTTAAGGGGTTAACAATCCTAACAATTTCTGGAATCACCCAGGAACTACCTTAGGGCAACGTTGTTCGAACTCTATCCATCATCTTACTGACCTTCTCTCCTCTTCTGGCCATAAGTATTAAACTGCTGCATTTCTATCTGCAAAACAAAATGGATATTCACAAATGGCAAAGATACCAACTCTACCCATGTGTCCTTTTTTGGAAAAGAAGCTTACTTTACAAAGTACCCAATGGTCCCAATCCAGTCCAACATATCCTGTTACCCACTAGCACCACCTGCCCACTAACTAACTTTCTAAGACACTGCAGCTTTGGAGATTGGCAGGACCAAAGGCTCCAGTTGGAACTGATATTTAGACACAGGTCAAGTGTTGTCCCTGGGGCAGAGGTCAGCGAGGGAGCAGGAGTTCCTAGAGGACACTACTCCCACAGTCTCGATGAGTAACTCAGTCCAAGTTACAGCCTGCTCAGGGACCTGGAACAATTTTACAGGTTGTCGACCATATTCTTCTGGCTGGACCTTTTGCCTCAGAGGTACATGCTTGATTTTCACATGATTTGTGGCCAGCTGTTGGTTGGTGCATCTTCTCTGTTGCTTATCAGCTGATTGTCCAGGAAGTCATGCACTTTCTGTAGGCAATGACCTGACTGTAGACCTTTTGCTGATGGCACCAGTCCTTGGATCAGTCGACTCAGGACGTCCCTAATAATAATATTTAAAGTTCCAATAGCGTGTAACACACCAACACTATAAAGAAAGTTTATCCCTTCAGGCCACTCATAAGTAGAAGGTGATCTGAAGTTTTCTTGGCAGAGTGAGAGGTGTATCCATTGAGGGTTTCCTATCAAACGGCCATGATTCCAAGCATCTTGTATGGCCTAGAGACACTCCCTGCGAAGCAAGTAAGCTTGTTAAGCAATATCGAAGGCAAACTACTTCAGTCCCTACTAAGACTTCCTGCCACTGTCCCTGTTGAGGCTCTCCAATTGGATTGGGATTGCCATCATTAGTGACTTTATGGAAGATTGAATGCTGCAAATTCTTGTCAAAAATCTCTCAGATGGGCAGGAATTAAGATTCTTCATTATATGTGTTTGCTGATCATCCCAGTTTTAAACTCAGTAACATGTTGTACTTTCCATTCGCATCAGACCGCTATCGGATTACAACCTAGTGACATGCTGGATATTGGGCATTTTTTCTCTAAACTAAAAAATAAATCCTTAGACTGGGGGTCGCTCATATACTATTGATAGTCTCTCAAAAAAGAAGAGGTAATCCCATTATACGATGCAGCTCAGCTAAGCAGTTATTTAGTGAAGACGTGCACTGTATCTCTGAAACAGTGAATTTTATATCTGCCTATGAATCTGTTACCCTTTTATGAGTACAATGGCGCATGGGTTAAAGTTGCTTGTGAACAAACATTATGCCGATGTTGTGCTTGGTCCATCGAGACAGTTAAACATGTATTAACTTATTGCCATTGTTTTCATCAATTCTATTTGAAAGGCTACAGAACCTTCTGTTCAACTCTGAATTTGCTCTGAACAATTTTGGGCCACTATCTTTTCCACCGAATCATTGATTATTACGGCCTCGGCCCTTCATGTGTGGCAATGGATTTTACCAAAAACTTTAGAATAATTTGGGAATTTGTACAACCAGTATTATTCGTTGATTGTAAGACGTTATTTGTGATATATTGTATTTTATATTTTTCATGTGGTTTATATTATTTTCATCTGTGTATGTATTTTTATTGTGATGGTAATTTTATATATGTTTATACTGTACTAGCACAAGTACCCATTCTCTGAATGACTTCTGTAAACAGACATGGTAACACTGATCCTGTAAGTCACTGTTCTCATTCGATTATTGCTTGATGTGCTTTGCACCCTGAAGTAAACTGTACTGAGAATGGGCGCGTGTGGCTGGCTGGCTTACCCCAGAGCAGACGTTGGGGAAAGGCGAGAGTTGGTGTGCTGCTGCATACTGGGACCTTCTGTGCTCTTTGACTTTTGCTGAAATCCGGGGAAAGGGCTGGGGTGTCCACATGTCATGTAGCCAGTAATGTCCTGAGGGTCCTAACAGGCAACTATGCAAAATGTGGTGCAGATTGGTGAAACGGTGCAGAATTGTATAAGGAACAATGCTTTGTGTCAAATCCCTCCATAAACAAATTTGGACATATATATATATATATATATATATATATATATATATATATATATATATATATATATATATATATATATATATATACACATATAGATGTGTATATACTTGATAGTGTAAAAGGCTAGAGATATTAGCCATATGCTCTTAAATAAAAAGAAAGTAACTACCCAATGTTTGTATATGAGTTGGTAAGATGTGATCCAGTGATAAGCCCTGTATCCCATTCTAATGTACACAAACATGTAATACCTGCAAGGACTGTATTTGCACTAACACACATTTTATCAACCAATTATCTCTTACCCCTCATAGGGAAAAATATTTCACTTTGCTGCTGCCATATAGTTACTCTTTCTGAGCAGTTCTGAAACTGGGTTGTAACCCGACAAACAGCAGGATTGAAGACACTATAGTACCTACGTAGTACATGGGGTCTCCTTTTTAAAGCGATCACATTTTGACAGGTGGCAATGCCCCCTGCTTCCGGTATTAATCCCGCCCTTTTGATATGGTTTGATATGGGTTTGATATACATTTAATATGAAAATATCAAAGATGACATCAATTTTATATCAAATATTTTTTTATGTGTAGTGTTTTTGTACTTTGATATGATGTTGAGATGATTTGTTAAAAAGTGAATCTAAACTTTAAATTAAAATGATTTTAATATAAAGTGTCTATATATTGTGGCTGGGAGAGCGTGTGTGCGCTTTTGTCTGGTTGAGGGTGAAGTGAGTTGTGAGGATATAGACTGCGAGTGTTAGGGTTTGGTGACGCGTTGATGACACGGGAGTGGGTTTTGCTTTTTAAATATAGTCCCAACATTGTGATTTTATTGAGATTTTATAGAGATGTAACATAAAGCTAGGCCGATTGGGTGACGTCATCATTTGATAACAGATTTTATATAAAGTTGGAGTACATTTGATAACAACTTTAATTATTTTATATAAACATTATATATTTTATATTATTTTTATATAAAGCTTGCAGACATTTCATCAGACTTTTCAATAATATTTAAATACACTTTATATTATTTTTTATATAACGTTTGCACACATTTTGATAACTTTTGATAACTTGAATGATGTTTATATTAACTTTATATATTTTGTATTATTTGTATATAAAGCTGGCATATATTACAAGAATGTTTTATATAAATTTGATTTAAAGGGCCGGCTTAAGGTTAGAATGACGACAGGGCGGGTTTTACAACACGGATATATAGCTTTAATGGCGGTTTGGAAAACAGTGTTTTTTTAGCTTTACAGGGGCTTTTCAGGAAACAGCTATTATGAACAGCTACAGTTACAATGAGAGGAGAATACCCCCAGAAAGCACAGTGGATTTTATGGTGTATGATGGAATGGAAGATGCTCAGGATTTGATGGTCGACTATGAACCCTAAGAGTTTTGGGACAATGACGAGGCGATTGTGGAGCAGCCATTTGCGACCGTTGCAAGCTCTGAAGACAAGGACTGTGAAGCGGCGATGATGCCGGGGACTGATTCCGCCCCCCTGTAGCCCTGGTGAAAAACAGGGTCATGTGTACGGGGTTGAGGAGAACCATACTGCCGCAGAGACTTTTAATATTTATTGTGATTGTTGTTCCAAACAACTTGAAAACCCTTGGTATTTTGAAAGTAGCCTGTGTAAGGCCTGTCTTTCACTGATGGAGACGGTTAGCCTTAAAGACAATAGTATTATTCATTGTGCTTGTTGTTAAAAACAAATTGAAAGCCCGGGGTTTAACAGTCTGTGTAAGGAATGTATTATGCCAATGGAGACTGATATGGACACGACGGCCACTCTTTGCGCTGATATTCGTGTCACCCAGGGGGTTACGGCCATTGTTACTGGGGCATGTTTAAAACAACATGATCCCCGCAGGATGCTCACAAATGTTTGGAAATATCTTACACAGATAATTTGATGCGTAAAATGTGTTCTGAGCCCTAAACGTTATTAGTGTTGTTGTGCTTGACGGAACTGCTGACAGAGCTAAGAATCGGTGCAGGAAAAATAACCCTCTTTTGAAAATGAAGCAGTTTAGATGCATGTGCCCGATGGGTGTTAGAAACAGCACTGAAAAAGCTGTTCCCACCTGGGCGGGGATAAAGTATATATAAATGAGCACCTAATGGATTCTAACACACTTGCTTAACGAACAGCATGTAACGTCTTTGTGCAGTATTTGCATGTATTATGAAATGTATGACAGGGCCGATTATTTTAGTGTTTTAATGTGAATATATTTTGAATAAAAATTGTTGTTTTAAATCTGAATAAAAATCTGTTCTTTATAAATCCTGGTTGTGTCTTTATGTTGAGCTATTATTGGGAAACATGTCTGCCCTGAATCTTCCCTGAATCTGTCAAAAATATAATGTAGGAGGTTTCAGCAGTTATGGAGGGGTTGACAGCCCGTAACCTAAATTGCAAACTGAAGGTGAGAGGGTGTCACATGGAGCCTTCAAGACATGGCTTACAGGGGAGGAGGCTTACACGCTATGCAAGCCGTCATGATAATATTTTAAATGGCAAATGAGCGTGGTATGTGACATCAGTCAACAATGGCAGGTAGATATTATGGATTTAATTCAGTTTCGCGAACATAACAATGGTTTTCACTATATTCTAGTCGTCATTGATGTTCTATCAAATTATGCCTATGTTGAGGCTTTGAAGAACAAGGTAGGCCACAGCATGGCAACGGCTTTTAAATGGATATTCAACAAAGGCAAAGTTCCAGCTAAACTACAGACGGACACTGGTAAAGAATTTTTGAATAATCCACTGCAGAATCTTCTAAAGCAACACAGTGTGTACCACTTTGTAACACACTCTGAAGTTAAAGTCTCCATTGTAGAATGTTTTATACGAACATTTAAAACATGGCTCTGGTGATTTTTTACACTAGAAACACCCAAAGATACATGAATGTACTGCCGCATTTATAAATGTACATAACAACACGCATCATGGATCTATTAAAATCACCAGAGATGGTGTAACACTGCAGAAATCCCTGGAGGTCTGGAAAAAACTGTACAGTGAAAGACCTTTTGAAAAGATGAAAGGTATACCCCTTCTGTTACTTGGAATCGTCGAATCATTGCATGTCCTGCCCTCTCTAACTCTCTATGATCCGCTTGGGCTTGTTGTTCATTGAGATCTTGAACGTTGGCAATGTTTGTCACTGTAGCTTCGTTGCCAGGTGCGGCCACTGCTTTTGTAGGGCTTGTCATCCTGGATGTGATTCCAAACAGGTTTTTCCTTGAGCCTTAATGCTCTCTCAGTTACAGGCTCCACAACATGAAGTCCCGTGAATCTAGGTGAATTCCATTGCTGTAGAAATTTATTGAGGAGGACTAGGTCCCCCACCTTCACTGAAAGTTCAAGTTTGTTATCAAAGTCTGTATTATTGCAACCGCTCTCTTTGTTGTCTTTAGGCGCGCCCTGGATCCACTGTATCTGGCGAGAGATAAAAGACGCACTAGAAACCAGGGAAGTGATATAGTCAAACATTTCTTGCCCTAGCTCATATGCGCTACTCTCACAATCCTTCAATGCCCTAGTAGGAGGAGCAAAGGGGAGATGCATGCCACGTCCTGTCACCACCTCGTGGGGCATTAAATGGTGGTCAGACCCTGGCTTGTTGAGCAATTCAAAGCATGCCAACGGCAAACAGTGAATCCAGTTCTTCTTGGTGCTTTGCTGAGGTTTGGCACTGCACTCGTTTAGGAGTCCGTTCAGGCGCTCACAAAATCCATTTGCTTGTGGGTGGTACGCACAGGTGAATTAGTGCTTGATGCCGAGTAGGGCTTTGATGTGTTGAAACAGTTCATTGGCGAAGTAAGGACCATTGTCAGACCGCAGGACCTCACACACACACCATCTTGGGAAGACTTCCCGGCCCAGAAATGTTGCTGCTCTGAGTGCATCGGCATGGGAGCATGGCCCAGTCTCTATCCATCTGGAGAACGGGCAAACCACCACTATCATGTAATGGTATCCTTGACAGACGTGGGTCATGTGTACGTAGTGCACCTGGAGGTGCAGAAATGGGCCTACGGGTCTTGGTATGGCTCCTGTCACAACTCGTACAGTAGGTCCTGTGGTGAACTGCTGACAAGTCAAGCAGTTACTAATAAAATCAGCTACATGTTCATTCAAGTTTGGGCAAAACCACCTTTCTCCAATATGTGTAGCAATTACCTCCTTCCCTGTATGTGTTGGATGATGCAATTGTGTCAGTGCTGTTGTCATTAGTGCCAGTGGTACGACCACCTTCTCTTTGTTGTTCTTTTACCATTAGGCATTGGTTGGAGACACTGGGCATCCTTTTTTTACCCATAGCTCCTATTATTCTTGTGGTGTAGCTCCCGGCAGTCCTATCATGTGTGTCTCTGCTATTGCATTGTAACCTTCCCTCATCACCATGTTGCTCACTCCTCCCTGGACTTTTGGCCTTTCTTCCAGTTCCCAGAGGTTCCCGAAATACGCTGCGCACTTTGCGTCATAGTCTGCTGCTTCATTTTCTATTGATATGGGATCTTCCCCTCTCGTGTGGGCTTGGCATTTCACTAGTGCCACCTCCTTCTGGAATGCAATTACCTCAATCAGTTTGCCTAGCAAGAGCGTATGCCGCGCTGGGGTCCCATCGGCTCTTCTGAAACCTCTCCTATTCATTGCGCCACTCCTGAATGTACTGTTGATGTGACGTAAGCACTGTCAGAATGTATCCTCACACGCTTCTCAACTGTGTTCCAGTGCCAGTATGAGGGCCACTAGCTCTGCCACTTGTGCTGAATAGTGGGACGGTAATTGTGCACTCACTACTACCTCACTTGTTCCGTCCTCCTTCAGTCTTACAACTGCAGTCCCAGTCCTTCTAATCCCATCAGTCTGGTCAATTGTCGAAGAACCATCAATGTACAATACGTTTCCCCCCTCAAGTGCGCCCTCCTCTACCTTGCGTGTGTCAGTTAACAACTCTATGTTCCTTGTACAGTTCTGTGCATAATCTTCTGGTTGATGGACATCTGCCAAGAATAGCTCTGGGTTTACTGTCCTGCATCTTATTATCTTCAGTCATGGCTTTGGTAGTGTCACCTCATACCCTGAATCTCTGTGTGTGGTCAGCGTGCTTTTTGGCTTGTGTAAAATCGCAAAAAAGTACATTCTCCATGTACAGGGTGGTGGTGCACCCCATTGTCACTGTTGATGACTTCTCCACTGCAAAGGCTGCTGCAGCAAATGACTGTCCACATGGGTAATGTGCTCTCATCACTGGGTCAAGCTGTCCACTGTAGTAAGCAATTGGCTTATGGCCCATGCTTGTCTTCTGAGACAGCACTACTTTCATCACTACACCATCAGTGTATGAGAACAGGAAAAACTCCTTTCTGTAGTCTGGGGTCCCTAACACTGGAGCTGTATATGTTGCCTGTTTCAGTTCCTCAAAGGCTTCAGTCATGTCTGTGGTCCATGTCAGTGTCTTTGTTCCCTTCTCAGTTTCCTTTAGTGCAGTCAATAGTGGCCTTGTGCCCGTGCTGTAATTGAAGACCCATGCTCTGCAGTAATTGCACAACCCCAAGAATCATTGCATTTACCTCACTGTTTTGGGTTGGGGGGTGTTCTGTATTGTCTCTGCTCTCTTTGTGGCAATGTGTCGTCCATCCTTAGATATTACTTGTCCCATGTAGAGTACCTCCTTCTGACAATACTGTAGTTTGGGATTGTCCACCTTGTACCCCTTATCTGCTAACACTGTCAGCATGTGTACTGAGTCCTGTCTGCACTGATCCTCTGTCTCGCTGCAAGTCAAAATGTCATCTACATACTGTAGGACTGTGCTTTCTGTCTGGATGTTACTTAGATCCATCTGAATAAACCTGTTAAAGATGGATGGTGACTCGCAGTACCCTTGTGGCAAACAAGTATGTTTCCACTTCTGTTTGTGGCACATAAAGCTGGTTAGATCTTGTGAGTCTTGGTGCAATGGTACTGAAAAAAATGCAATCTTTAGGTCAATGACCGTGAAGCAGGTGGCTTCCGCTGGAATGCCACACGAAATTGTCACTGGGTTTGCTGTTATCAGATACTCTGCTTCTACAATGTCGTTCAAAGGTTTTAAATCCTGAATAAAATGCCATGACCCCCCAATTGGCCTTGCGCACAGGGTGCACTGCTGTGTTGCATGGAGATTCTGATGGTACCAGTATGGCTCTCTCAATGAGGGCATTGTTAATCTCATAGATGCCCTCATCTGCCTCTTTAGTAAGAGGATACTGCTTTACTCTCGGCAAAACTGCTCCTGGTTTCAGTTTAATCTTCATTCCCCCTATGCTCCTTATGCAGCCCACATCATAAGGACTCGAGGTCCATAAGCTGTCAGGGACCTTGTCCATATCCTCCTCCCGGAATGTGGGCAGCGCCTCCAGTGCCATCGCTGTTCTCTGTGGTACCTCTCTGTAATGAATATGTAATCAGAAGATTATACTAATTTCAAACATCATCTCCAATTCCAGTCTCTCTTCTCCAAAGAGTTCACCATCCCTCACTATTGTTAGCCTGCACCCTCCTGCTACTGCAATAATTGCTCTCTATGCCCTCCCTGAGTTATCTGTTGCGTGCACTGAAATCCAATCCTCTCTGGCCAACACTGCCTCAATCTCGATGGACACAATCGTTCCCTTTGATTCATCTAATGGTCTCTCTGGCCTGAACAGGTACTCCTTTGGAACTCACCACAGGTTCCCTGCAATGCCTGGCATCCAGGTGATGGCAATGTCTGTCCCATACTGGAACAACTCGGGGTCCACTGTCACCCCCCTCTGTACTGTGCGCCCACAGTATGCCTGAACAATATGTCTTACGTTTAGCATGCGTATGCCTGTAGTTCAGCATATCATGCCCTTGTCTGTGAAGGAAATAGTCATGTTTAGTCTGCTCATGATGTCTCGTCTCAATATGTTTACAGGTGTCTGTCGAGAGTAAAGCAAAGGTAGTGATAAATCGTGATCTCCTATAGATAGTGAGATGTTATCATTAAAAGGAACCACTTCTTGAGCCCCAGAGAATGCTTGAGTGTTCATGGCATCACATGAAAACTTAAATATTCCCTCCCTTATACATGACCTGGTCACCCCAGTCAGTGGCGTAACACAAAATGTGGGCCCTCCTGTGAGCCATGCTGAGGGGCCCCCACCCCAACTCCACAACAAATCACGGATCGCGCCACACTCTGGGCCGACCTAGATTATCAGGTTTGCGCAATACGCACAAATGTGCTGTTGAAGAGGTATGCTGCACACTGCACTAGGCAAAATATATAAATATGTGTTTTAATGCAACAAACAGCACACTTTCTGAGAAAAATTGGCTAAAAAGCCAGAGTGTTTGCAATGGTTTTATAGGGTAACACCAATCCAATACATGCAAGTCACCAACGGTGCACAGGAAAATGAATGCTTTGCTATTAAAAATGCCATGCACAATGAAAACATGTCCAACTGGCTGCACAATGTAGACCAGAGTAGATACGTAATAACATTACAGTAAAGCATGCCAGGTCAGATTTAGACATACCTAGGCTGGTTGCACCAAAATTCCAGTCGAAGAAATAACACTCATCTAGAAGAGAACACACATTCAAGCCTGTGTCTCTGTGACCTCTAACAACATGGCCAAACTCTTTAAAATCTGCAAGTTACTGGTCAATCCTGTTGCGGTCTTTGCCTCTCCTGTTCCCTCCCAGGCCCTCTGTATGGCTCTGTTCTCTCACTTCTCTGCTAAAACTCAGGACATCCTGTCCTCCATCTCCTCTCCCTCTTCCAATCTTAGCCCCCCTGTGACCATCTCTAATTCCCTTCCTCCTTTCTCCTCTTTCTCTCTGACAATGCCTGATAGGGTTTCTAGACAAGTCCGGTCTATGAAAGTGTTGTCCAAATAGGTGCTCCCCTGCTCCTCTAGAACCATCAAGGACCATATTGACACACTCGCTCCAGCCGATTTCTGTAATCACTCTTTCACTACTGGAATGTTCCCCTCTCCCCTTAAGCCCTACCTTGTGCACCCACTCCTCAAGAAGCTGTCTGCCTTTCCTGCCTGCCCAGCAAACTATCGCTCAATCTCCATCACACCTTCCCTGGGCAAACTGTTGGAAAAAACTGGCCATCTCCCAGCTTACTCTCCACACTGAATCTGTTGGCTGTCTCCATGTCCATCAGTCTGGCTTCAGAGCTGCCAAGAGGCATGGAAACTTCCCTCCTGAACACCTGTGAAGATCTGCTCTGTAACCTTGATTACAGCATTCCTTCTGTCCTCATCCTCCTTGATATTTCTTCTGCTTTCGACACAGTCATCCACGCCATCCTGATTAATCGACTCCATGGGAACCTGGGCCTCACGGATCAGGCCTTTGAGTGGCTGACCTCCTTCCTCTTGGAACACCCCTCCCAGGTGCAACTTGGTCCCTTTCTCTCTGCCACATCTCCTTGGCCACTTTGGCCCACCTCTTCCTTCTCCTCTTATGCAGATGACACTCAGCTTCCCTTCAGGCTCCCCTCAGGTTCCTCTCCTCTCTCTCATTCCTGGCTGTCTATCCGTGATTCAGGATTGGTGCGCCTCCAACGATCTCTCCCTTAATGCCAGTAAGATGGAGATCCTTCTCATTGGGACCCCTGCCCCTGCTTTCCGTCTCGCACTCTGGCCGCCCGCCTTGGGCCCTCTTCCTTTTCCTTCCTGCTAGGCCAAAAAGGTTGTTGTAATTTTTGACTCCACTCTCTCTTTCTCTCCTCACATCTCAGACGTCACCAAGAAGTCCCACTACCAGCTGCTCCTGCTCAAAGGGACTCTTCCCTTTCTCACTTTCCCCCAGAAGCTCACTGTCTCCAGAACGCTGATTGATTCTCTCTAGGCTGGACTACTGCAACAGCCTCTTTCTCAACAAGCCTTCCTCTACTCTCCACCCTCTGCAACTAACCCGAACAGGACTGCAAGACTTATCCTTGACCTCAAGCCCAGGGATCGTATCTCTCCTGCCCCGAAATCTCTCCACAGGCTCCCAGTTGCTGCAAGGATCAAGTTCAAGACCCTTTGCATTGTCCTCAAAGCTTTCTGGGCCCGGGCCCACACTACAGCCAATTCTCTCTTCCAAAATACCTGCCTTCTCAAGCCCTTCACTCAGCTACCTCCAACTCTCTAAGGGTTAGATGCTTCTGCAGGGAGAGAGTGGGGGCGGGGGGTAGATCTCTCTCCTCTGCTGCTACAAGCTTCCTCTGGAAAGGCCTCCCTGCCCCACTCAAACTTGTGCCGGACCACCTAAAGATCCGGAAGCAGCTCAAAAGTTCCTCTTCTCCTCTGCTATCTCTCTCTCCCTCCCCTGCTGGCCTACCCGACCTACCAGTCTGCTGTACCGACTGGTTACTTGGCTAACCTCAGAGTCTCACAGAGTCCAGACTCTTTCTTGATAAGTCACCCCTGCACTGCCTCTGGGCATACCACGCACTTAGGGGCTGTAACTGTAACCCTACAGTCCCTTGTTCTCCTTGTACTACCCAGAGCCGCGCTGCCCTGGCTGCACTTACTCAGAGCATAGCTGCCCTGTTTTTCCCTCCCCTCTCCCTTGCACTTCCCTTCTCCCTTTCCGCTTGCACTTCTCATTCCTGCACCTGCACGATCTGAATGACACAAGGCCTAATAAAATCGTTTGTCTTGTCCTACCTCTATCTTCCCTCCCTTATCTTGTTGCCCCTAGTAACACTTGTATAAAGGCGTGTTATAAATGACTTATATCATATCATTTCATCACGGATGCCTAGAAAAATATAAAAGGCCGCAGTAAGAAACGGCTAGTCTGGCAGCACCCAAATGCCAGTCTAGCCAGGTAATTACACATAGCAGGACTGCTTTATCAGAAATGCTCAGTCATAAAAAAGTCATACCAAACTGAGGAATGTCTAGACTGGCTGCACCAAATTGCCTCTCTAGCCACTAATACTGCATATCATGCCTCCTTGCACTAACTTGGCCTCATCTGCCTTTCTCTCTTCCACCTTTTGTTTAACCTTTTCCTGCCATAGCATGTAGTGATGTACTATTGTGAGCTGTATTTCTGGCCATCCCTTTGTAACCATCCCCACCAATTTTCTCAGACTCTTCTGTACAGGTTCTGGTAATGCCTGCACTAGTATGTGGTAAAATATTGCTATAGTTTTGTCCCACGGCTCTCGAGTTTCAAGGTGCCAAATCTCTTGAATCTCCTGAATGTACTTCACTTGGTCTTCATCATCTCTCATCTGCGTGACGTAATCACCCCAATGTCTGACATGTCCGGGCATTGTGTTCGTAATGCTTGCCGCACTGCTGCTCTGCAATTGGCAAATGGTGACCCGTCATGAGATCGTCACCCCTGGGAACCCTGCCCTCTTCCATATGTCATCAGCTGCGTCACCCAGTATCAAAACTAATAACCCCTTCACATCACCCACTGCCAGTCTGTTATCCGTTGTCAGTTTCTCCATTTCATAAATCCATTTCCCAGCTCCAGCGCTCAATGATGGTAACCTGGACATCACATTCTCTTTATCTGTGTGTTTCCAAGGCACATACTGAGGCCTCGCCCCTCCCCTCTCTAGTAATGGCATCTTTGAGTATGTTGCCCATTCTTCCGGGGTCCTTCGGTACTGTCTGACTTGTATAGGCCCTCTCTCGTCTTCAATGTCTGTGCATATGTCTACTGGTTCGAGTCTGGGCACTCGCTTTCTTTCATCAGAAGCTCTAGACAGTCGTCCTCTTGAGCAAGCTATTGCGGTGTCCTCCCTCTTTCGTCCTGGAAGATCTGTGAATCTATTGACATATGTGATGTGTGTGGTGCACCTGTTGTTCGCTTGCCGGGTTTGCTCCTCTGCCTGGGCCCCTCCTTCTCCCTGTCCAGGGGACCTACATTCCCATGGAGCCTAATCGTCTATCCCTGTGTAGTGGGGTCTTTTCTGCTCCCCCCTTTGATCCCCACTGTGTCTGTCATCATTATCAGATCTCATGTCCATGTTGCTACAAAAATCATCTGAAAGGATTAAACTCCTTGATGTCGACTCAGTGTTAGGTTTCATGCTAAGATCAATGGGCCTCATTCCGAGGTTCGAGTTAAATTACTGACTTTACCGGCATGGCGGAAATACCGTATCCGCGTTGGTAGCAGGGCGTAATTAGCACCATATTCCGACCTCGCGGGCACAAGCTTTCCGCCATGCCGGTAAACCCCCTAGCGCCATACCGGTAAAGGGCGCGTCAAACCCCTTACCGACAACAACCGAGACGTAACTAACACCATCGCCCTCCACGTAGTGCGTAAATAGCGGTGCCCGTAATTAACGATGACCGTAAATTACGGGCACCGGTAAAAACCGTAGACGGAAATTACGTCATCGAACAGGAACGGGAAGCATCATGGCGGCCATCTTTAAAATCACAATCCATTGCAATCCTCTCCATACAGGACTCGTGGGCATATTGTGATAGGCAAAATAGACCCCAGAGACCAGCATCATGCCAAAAGCATTAAAAAAGGGTGCTGCGCGCATCAGGAAGGAGAAATTCTCCCAGGATGAGCTCCAGGTACTCGTTGATACTCTGCATGAACATGCTGAGATTGTTTTCAGCAGCGACATGCGCAGGCCCACCATCCTCAGGAAGAAGGAGATATGGGAGCTGGTCTCGCAGAGGGTGAGCGCTGTCGGAAACACCCCCCGCACTACGACGCATTGCCGCAAACGCTGGGATGACCTCCGTCTGAGGGTGCGGGCCATCCTCTCAGCAAACTGCAATCTGGCCCTAGAGATAGGAGGAGGCCCAGCCTCACCCATAAAAATGATGCCCTGGGAGGAAACATGTGCAGAGATGATGGGCACAGAAGCCATCGAAGGTGTCGGCGATATGGATTGCGGTGATCCTTCATCAGCTGACGCAGGTGAGTGCCATGAGTGTAAACAGTACATGCATCCCTAATGCCAGTCATCGCCAAGGGCTGGTCAAGCAGTCACATCATGTTTGGGTAACCCCCCCCCCTCCAATGATGCCGTAACAACTGGGACCCAGGATGATGTCAGGTGCAAGGCTGACACCCATATTGGGCATGCCACACAAAAAGCTGGTCAATGTCAGTCACCACAGTACTCCGCCAACATGAGTGACCCTGCCGACAGTATGCTTTTCCCATCCAAGCAAAGATCACAGTCCCACTCAGCACCCAAATGTCACCGAAACGCTGCTATCTCATCGTAATACCATTGTCTGGAAGTAATTCTGACCCCCAGATCATTGCTCATGCCGTCTCTATCTTGCCCCCCACAGGCACCGGTCATGAAAGTGAGGACCAGGAAGGCCCCCGGACAAGTACCTCCCGGGGCACAGGCAGGGGACAGCGCACACCTGCAAGCAGGAAGAAGGCACATGCCACACCACCTGCCCCAGCAACCCCCATGGAGGGTACACAACCCCCATCCGCGGCCCTGGACATGCCTGCAGTTCTGCGGGACACATGCCCCACGCTGCACCATGAGGAATCGAGTGCGTCAGGGGAGAATGCTGCCATGTGCATCCTCGATGTGCCAGGCAGCACATCACCAAACACCATTGACAACGTGGAGGAGCCCAATGACTATGTACAGAGCCCAGGCACTCCCTCGTACAGCCAGGTTGCCCATAGCGACCCTGGGTCGAGTGACGGCCCAGGGCTCACAGGCGAAGGGGATACACCTGTTGTCATGAGCCCACTCCCCCTGCAGGAAGTCCTGAAAGTCCTGCAGGCACAACAACACGAAGCCTGCCGACCACATCGCCCACATCGGCTGCAGAAACAGTGCGCTGCCAGCACCTCACGGGCATGATAGAGAAGTTTCTCCGGGACAACCGGGAATCAGGGTCGGTGCTTCATAATGACCTTCAGGCTCTGGGTGAGATCATCAGTACCAGCACAAACCGCATCTGTGAGATGCTTGGCAGGATTGCTGATGCCCTGGAGGCAGCACCCCCCAGACCACAGCCCCAGCAGGAGGTGCCACCCTCCCAGAGCTCCTCCACGCAGACCAGCCCGGTCCGTAGGTCACTGCGCATGATGCGCCGGAATGGAAGGGATGCCCCAGGCTCTGGCAGTGCCCATTGACCGTGCAGCCACACACATGTGGCCAATGCTGCACTGATGGGAACATTGTGGGGTTGTTGTGGTGGGAGGGTGAGGGGGTTGAGGGTGTGTGTGGGAGTTGGGGGGGAGGGTGAGGGGGGTGAGGGTGTGTGTGGGAGTTGGGGGGGAGGGGGAGGGGGTTGAGGGTGTGTGTGGGAGTTGGGGGGACGGAGAGGGGGGAGGGTGAAGGATCTGTTGTACACGTTTGGACATCATCATACAATACACAGTTTGGTCTATCCTACAATACAGAGTGGACATTCATTATTGTGCATGTGTCTTTTAATGTCTCACAGTGCATGTAGTACATGTATCCCCACACCCAGTGCCCAATGCCCTGTCATCCTCACCCCCTCAGCTGACTTGTGATTCAGAAATATTGCTCGATCAATGCTTGTCGCACGGAACGTCCCTCCCGTGCATCGGCACCGTGTTGCTGTTCTGCCATTCCTTCCTCCACCTCCTCCTCCTCCTCATCTGGTGGTAGCAGTCCCACGTCAGGGGGCAGTGGCACATTCCGACGGATGCACATGTTGTGCAGCATTACACATGCCATGGTGATCTTGGACACCTTCTCGTGGCTGTAGATGAGGGCCCCACCTGACCGGCTGAGGCAACGGAATCGTGCCTTCAGAAGGCCGAAGGCCTGCTCTATGACCACCCGTGTACGGGTATGAGATCTATTATAGTCCTCCTCGTGCCTGTTTTGGGGGTTGCGGACCGGGGTCATGAGCCATGGTTTCAAAGGGTAGCCAGCATCACCTGCATGAGAGTGGAATGAAGGTAAGTGTTAGTACATTCATGGTGGAGAACTGTGCTAGTCTTACATTGCAGCGGGTGATGACTCGCCATGCACACATGTCCCTGGATACAGTCAACCCATTACTGGTCCGGCCATGTGTGCTGGCCAATGGAATGATGGAGGGGGTAGCTTCTCCCTGATGGGTCATGGTGCGCACTCATGTCTTGTTGCATGTGCATCGTTTATGCATGCAGCAGTGTTGGACTGCATTAATTGATGACTTGCATAAGACCTGCTGTAAGGGTGTGTTGGTAGTAGTTGGTAGCATACCCTTCATTCAGCACTGATCCCTATCATGGTGATTGGCAGCTATCCTATGGAGGTGCCGAACCAGTCACACGCAGTAGGATCCCTGTTAGACTAACCTCTATGCACTCCCATGGATGACTGTCCTTTGTGTTGAGATGCAGGAGTCAGCGACATGGTGCTATTGCACTGCATGGTGCACGATGACCTTACGGTGTGTAAGGTCCACCGATGTGTGGTGCATGTGTCGTGGTCTTTGGCCAGGGTAACTGTTTGTCAGGTACCATTAGGTGTTGGCTCGTATTCACAACTGTGTGGTTAGGTGGTAATGTGGCGTGCCACTTGTCATGGGGCACAGTGTTCTGTGAGGTGCACAACGTACAATAGCGTTGACATTCCCTCCCGGGTGGAGTATGCATCCCCCCCACTTTCCCTCCCGGGTGGAGTATGCACCCCCCCCACTTTCCCTCCCGGGTGGAGTATGCATCCCTCCCCCCACTTTCCCTCCCGGATGGAGTATGCATCCCCCCCCCACTTTCCCTCCCGGGTGGAGTATGCATCCCCCCCACTTTCCCTCCCGCGTGGAGTATGCATCTCCCCCACCCCCTTTCACAGTGGGGTATGCTGACAACCTACTCAGAGCCCCATTGCACTGCCATGGCCCATTACGGTTACTCACCAAGCAGCCAGGTACGTTGTCCGGCATGTCGGCCCATGTAGCCTGGTAGTGTTGAGTTCCGCAGGGCCAAGGAGTCATGAGTTGATCCGGGGTACCGAGCATTGCATTGTGTGATGGCTTTACTGGCATTACACACCATCTGGACGTTGATGGAGTGGTATTACTTGCGGTTGCGATACGGCATGAGGAACCACCAATTCTACGTGGGTGCAGTCGAGGGCACCTATGCAATTTGGCATGCCTGCAAGTGCATGGAAGGCAGCTTTGGTATCATATATCTCCTGTGGAGTCCGGGGGAGGCATATGTAGTCCCTTCTGTGCTTGAGGAGGGCATCCAGCACTTGGTTGAGTATCCGGGAAAATATTGGCTGTGAAATGCCATGCATGTGCCCCACTGTATGCTGGTAGGTGCCTGTGGCAAGGAAGTGGAGCACGGACACTACCTTTAGTACAGGGGGGATGGCAGTGCTGATTTCTATGAGGCTCACTATGTCGGTATGTATCAGGGCCACTATGGTGGTTATGGTGTCCCAGTCAAGCCGGTACAGGGTTTGGATCTGCTCTGGTGTGAGGTTGAAGGGGGTGGCTCTGATGCGGGGAATTGGGGGCTGCCGGCGTGGTAATGGTGGCTGCACCGGTAGGGCATGCTGGCCCTGTCTCACCCTCCTTCTCCTCCTGTGTATCCTCTGTGGTGGGGGCTGTGGTTGCTGTGGTTGCTGTTGTTGCTGTTGTCGTAGTTGCTGCCTTGGGAGGGGGTGTGGTGTGTGGGTGTGCTCCTTTTGTGCTGTGCCAGACTCTATTGCCTCCACCTGTGCTGATTGGGTGCACCTGTTCCTCTTCCAAACACTGATCAGGGTTGTTAACACCTTCCACGCGATGCCGGTATTAACGCCATGGCGGTAAGGTACTTTGCGCCCTTGTGGAGGTCGTTATTTCCGTGTTCGCTTTGCTTGGAATCGGAGATGGTTTACGCCTTCCCGTTATTTCCGCGATGGTGTGTCGGGCGCGCAACACTGGTCCGCTATTTACGCCATCGTAGTTTACGGTGGCGTAAATAACGATGTGGAGGGTCAGAATGGCCCGTAACGGTAAAGGAAGTCGTTATTCCTTTACCGGCCTCGTTTTTCCCTTAACGCCGGACTCGGAATGACCCCCAATGTCTACTAAATTGAATTTTCTACCTCCTGCCCAAGCCCCTAGGCCTGTTCCGCTGCCTCCTGCCACGCTCCTGCTTTGTGAATTTGTGCTTTCTGGTTCTACCCGTCTTTCCTCCTCACACTTATTCCTTTCCCACTCCATGGCTACCTGGGTCTTTACCGCTCTTATTGCTCACTCATCTTCCACCTTACGAACTCGTTTTCATGCCAGTTTGTCCAATTGCAACTTCCTCTGCTCCCTTTTGGCTAACTTCGTTTTTCTTGCTCTGCTATCTCCCTTCATCTCTCTGCCTTCTCCCTTCCTCTCTCCTTTTTCTCCCTCCTCTTCTTTCCACTCTCTTCCTCCTTCAGCTCCTTCTTTATTCTCTCTTTGCGCTCCCTTTTCATCTGCTCTCTTTCCTCTTCCCTCCTTCGTTCTCTGTCTTTCCGCTCCAGTTTCTCTGCTCTCCTATTTTCTCTGTCCTCATGTTCTGACCTCACTTCCCACTCCTTCTCCCTTCTATACTCCTCCTCCATTAGGTCTGGCCAGTTAGATGTGTCACAATCTTTTCCAGGCCCTCAATCGCCTTAGTTGCCCCTTCTGCCTCTCCAATGGTTTTCCCTTTGAGTTTCAAGAGTGTCTGTGCTGCTATCCATTTGTCCATGCTTATGCCCTCAAATTCTACCTTTGCGGACTCTAGCCCCTCCTCGCTTGCTCCTGCACCATTAGCTGGCTGTCCTGTGGCTGTCTGCTTGTCCTCTTTGGTATATGGTGGTGGCTTATATGTCAGATTGGAATACCCTTCTGCTGCCCTCAGTTCCCTAATTGGGTACAACCCCTGTTCATCATCTGTGTCATAAGATATTACACTTGGCGGGGTAAGGGGAGGTGTGGAGGGATGATTCCCTTCCTCCTTCACCTCGTGTTGGTTCAGCATTCACTGATGCTTCGCCGCTTCCTCCTCTCCCTCATAAAACATGCGCCACAACTCAAATATAGCCATGCGTTTTGCCTATTTCTTCCCCTTGTAAGTTTCCCTGTATGTGTGTCAATGGCGATTGTTGCAAGTCTTTGGAGAAACTGCCACAAGGCGGCCATGGATTTGTCAGTTTACCTTTGGTACCTTTCGACCATTCTATGCTATAATTACAAAGCTTTTGCTTGTGAGGTGGTAATGTTTTACACAAACGCTGAAGGGGAATAACACCCCCACTGTTCCTTTGATACACACTAGTACCTCCTTTACCTGACCTCAAATTGAGGATTTCAATGGTCCGCTGTTCATAAATAAAGGGGTTACAATACACAATAGTATTTTTCAATTTCTATAAGCCTTTGCGGCTCTGTTCTTTGCCAGGCATGCTCCACGCACCGCCCCTCCTTCACAATCGCTGCCTCCTCTGGCACACCACCACAATCATGCGCATGAGCCTTCCGTGCACCACCACTGGTTCACCTCATATGCCAATGCCAAGTTCACAACACTAGCTCCTCACCGTCACAACTCTTCATCCTATGCACCAACCTAAGGGTGACGTCACAAACTAAAGTCACAATACAGATAGATGGAGGATTGTGCACACAAAAATATGACCCGTTAGTCCAACCCCACACAAACCCCACAGCTGTCACCCTGCCTCTCCAGGGCAGAGTATACCTCTATTCTCTTGTGATCGCCCAAAGTGTGAAATGCCTCTCTTCAGGAGACTTAACCAGTCGACTCACCTTACGCAATCTAGGATAGCTCCAGCTAACCCTCACGGTACTAGCATCATCAATGACCCGAGCTAAAATGCCCAAACCACAGGAATACTTGGTTACAAAACTCTTGTCATCCGAATCCTCCTGGCTACTTAGTCCATACTGCTCATCAGAAATTTGACCTTGAATACCGAATATGCCCCATAAAGAAACATAGAAAAGGACTTCTACCTCCGCTCCTCGTCCCTACTCACTACACCAATACTTGACAATATTTTGACACTACACAATAATAGTACACAATACCTCCCAATACTCAACACCCTCCCTTATGCCCACAATTGCTGTCAGTCTTGATCAATACTTAGGTTCCACGTTGCGCTGATGCTGCACGGCTGCCAAGACGCTTGTCTCCCCGTCCTGGTCTGCCTGGACACCCGCCGATTCCAACGGGGTGATTTCCAAATGGCTCCCGACGGCCTGTAAATGGGTATGTGTTTCCCATTGTTCTCGAAATCCGCACGAGGGTCCTGTATTCTCTCGGGTTCAGCGGTGAAAGGGTCGGCTTTGTGCCGGACTGGCGCAGGCAACCATCATCTGCTACCACCTTGTTAGGACAAGCTCCCAGGCAGGTTTAGGGCTGCTAGGAGTTCGCGGACTCAGAACTCATGGAAGACCTAACTCCCAAAAAGAACACAGGCCCAGACGGACAGCAAGTTTAAACTGCGGTTTATTACAGCCAAAACTAACAGGTATCAGTGCATGGATAGAAGAAATCCAAGGACATCTCAGCGATTTCTGGCTTGCAGTCCAGTTTTGTTAGCGGATTGTGTCATTTCGACGTCGCAACCTGGCCCCCTCTCCAGCAAACCTGTCATTGCACGGGATTGGGCTTTGGGTGGTAGTCCACCTATTGATGTCCTTACACATGTTAGTTCACTGGCTCTTGCATGTCCGTTGGCTGGCCTGGCCCATCCCCAATGACCTAATACTCTACAATGTTGCAGTGTGAGGGTCTTGTCATTGGTTCTTGCCCGTTGCTACCCACCTCTAGAGTCCTGAACTGTGATTGGCTAGAGCTGGTCTCCCCTGGCCTGGGATTAGAAATGGTTCTCAGCTCGAGGTGTACCTTCTCAAGGTAATAAATATAACTATGTGTCTGCATTGTAACTCGTGTGCTTCACCAAAGACTATGAGAGTGCTTGTTCTCATCATGCAACACTTGTCTCCCATTGTAACTTCTTTGTTGCAAGCCTTTGCCTGGCAGTGTGAGAGTGTTCTTCGTTCCCAGTTGCTGCTTTCGATTCATCATCTGCTTGGCCTGTCACGTGTCCAGAGACCGTGTTTTTGAACTCTGCAGCTCATAGTTAATCTGATTTTATGAAGAATTATTCTCATTTGCTGTGGCTCGTGTTACTGTAGATCAGGGAATGGAATGTTACCCGTATCTTGGTGGCCTTGGCAGCCGTCCTTGTCTCTCACGTTTGCTCCTCTGTGCAGCCTGAATTTGCTCGGCTCAGCTCCTGCCAAGGGTCTTGGCCTGTGGTAATTTTCCTGAGCCATGGCACGGCTTCTACATGTTCGTGCTATTCTATAGTTCTCCATATGTTAGTAATGCGTTGAATCTGTAAGGTCCTATAGAGACTCCTGCAGTTCCTATAGGTTAGTGCATGTAGACATCTGCAAGCATGTTCAGGATCTCTTGCTTCTTGCGGTTTCTGCTTTGCTGTGGTTAAGTTAATGACAAAATCATAAAGAAAGTGTGTATATGTATCCATCCTCTAACTTATAAAACTGTTCCGCATGTGTTCTTCATGTATTCAGGTATGTGAGTGTGTCCCGATGTGCCGATGGCTCATGTGCTTCATGTCTAATGCTGCAATGTCATGGTGTCTCTAATGACATTGTACCACAGCTTCTCAACACTTTAATCGAGACTGTCAATTGTGGTCTCCTTGGTTGC
The DNA here is from genome assembly GCF_040938575.1 of Ambystoma mexicanum. Classification (NCBI taxonomy): domain Eukaryota; kingdom Metazoa; phylum Chordata; class Amphibia; order Caudata; family Ambystomatidae; genus Ambystoma; species Ambystoma mexicanum. Next base: position 352,576,670 of record NC_090922.1, read on the forward strand.
ATCCTGAGGCTCTTCTTCCACTCTAGGCAATGGTTGCACTGCTCCTGGGCTATATGGTTGGCGGAGTGGGTACCTTTCTGCATACTTGTCTGCGATGGGAGCAATGGGAATCAGTCCAAAATGGAATGGACAATCGTGGTGTTTGTGGTTCTTCTTACGGGCCATGTGTCTTGTGTGAGGTGGAGCGGGGATATTTTGACCATCCCTCTTCAAGAGAGTTGGATGCAACGTGGTCCCAGGCCACAGAAAGCCTTGTGGATGATGCAGAGGGTCTTGAACTTGATCCTTGCAGCAACTGGGATACAGTGGAAAGATATTTAATAAGCCAGGGTGAGAGGATGGAACCCTGATAGACAGTGAAATGGCAGAGAGAAAAGGGCCCAGTGGAACCTGGGAGGTTCGATTAGAGAGGAAAGAGGAAAGAGGTCAGCGAGGGTCACATGGTTGACCATATCAAAGGCAGAGGAAAGGTCAAGAAGGATGAGAATGGAAGGAGCGTTGGAATCGAAATTAGAGAGCAAGTCCTCACGGGTGTTCAGGAGAGCAGTTTTCGTGCCTCTGGCAGCTCTGAAGCCAGACTGGTGGTCCTGGAGACAAGCAACAGATTCAGTGTGGTGGTTACAATGGCAGATGGCCAGCTTCTCAAAAGGTTTGTCCAGAAAGGTGGTAATGGAGATGAGGCGGTAGTTAGCTGGGCAGGAAGTTTCAGCAGAAGACTTTTTGAGGAGAGGGTGCACAAGGGAGTGCTTGAGGAGTGAAGGGAAGGATCCAGTGGCAAAGGAATGATTGTAGAAATCGGCCAAGGCTGGAGCAAGGGAGACAATGTTGTACTTGATAGATCTCGAGGAGCAGGGGAGCACCTGTTTAGATAAGACTTTGATAGAGCGGACTAGTCTAGAAACCTCATCGGGTGATATGGGAGAAAAAGAGGAGAGTATGAGGGGAGATGAGAAAGGGGCCAAGGGAGGCCTTAGAGCAGGCGAGGGAGAAGGGTGGGACGTAGAAGAAAGTGAGGAGAAGAGGTCCTGCATTTTAGAACTGAAATGTTATGTTATCTTACTTGGCATTTATATAGCGCCTTATATATCATTGGTATGACCTCAAAGGGCTGCTAGGTTGAACGCCCTCGGGAACCGTAGTTCAAGTCAGTAGAGAGAGAGAGTGTTGTATGGTGCGTGGGTGCACCGGATATGTGTGCAGCTGGTGTAGTTGTTGGATGATAGCTGCTTCTTAGCAATAGGTGTGGTGTTGAGGAAATCCGTTGGATGTGTTCAGTCTGGTGGGTGGACACCCAGACTGGGTTTTGGCTGCGTTAGGCCTGAGGAACGCCTATGCTAGCCGGAATGTGCATCAGCTAGCACTGTTTTATTGGGGTGATGAGGTGATCATGAGGTCATGGTTGTATGTGAACAGCTAGGCCGAATTATCAGGGGTATAGCTGTGTTCTAGTTGAATGATGGTATATAGAAAAGAGTAAGCGTAGTGGTGTGATATGGTGACTATCAGTATAAGGCCAGGGAGGGCAGAGGAGAGCTGGAGACTGCAGTAGGGTTGGTGAGTTCCTTGCAGATTTTGGAAAGTTCAGCCGTGTTGTTAGAGGCTGCAAAGATAGGGTCTTGGATATAGGCTTTCTTCTTAAAGCAGATGGAGAGTCTGTGTTGCCTTTGGAGTAGGCCCCAGGCCAGTTTGTCAGAGCATGAACTTGAAGCCTGATACTTCCACTCAGCTGCACTGCAATTGCGTTTCAGAACGGCCAGTTCAGAGTCATACCACGAGTTGCACTTGGAGGCAACTGACACTCGCTTCATTGATTGAATGACGGAGAAGAAGGCTGGCTTTGCGTGCAGGGGATTAGCCATGGGGACCCAGGAGGTCGAGGTGCGAAGACAGGAGAGCATAGTCAGACCAGGAGTGAGGAGTGATGAAAGGATTGGAGATGGGGATGGAGATGGGGATGTCAGAAGAGATGAGTGCATCAAAGGTGTGTCCGACTGAGTGGATTGGACCGCAGGGAAGAATGGAGTGGGGAAGAGAGTCACAAAGGTTGCGGAAGAGCCCAGAGTCAGTATCACGGGAGTCAAGGTGAATATTGAAGCCTCCAAGAGGCAGAAGCTTGGATATGGAGGCCAGGAGAAAAGAGGTGAGGTCAGCCCATTCTGAGAGGAAGTGGGCGATGTGGCCAGGGGGCCTGTAGATGGTGGCCAGAGTCAGAGAGAGGCCAGGAGAGACACCAAGCCTGCAGACAAGGCATTCAAAAGAGGTGTCTACGATAGTGGGTCGGATAGTAGCAGGGATCCACTGTGGGAAGATCAAGGCCATTCCACCCCCAGGCTGGTTAGGCCTGGGTTTAGAGAGGATCTTGTAACCCTCAGGGAGGAGGGTGTCAAAACTCATGACAGAGCTGGGGGTTAACTATGTCTCAGTGAGAGCGAGGACATCTAGGTCAAGGTCTTCAAGGAGGTGGCAGATGTCAGAGGATTGTTTGATGGCAGAGCGAGAGTTGAGGGTAGCTAAAAGGAGCAGGTTGCCACTTTTGAAGGTCTTCCAAGGAGGAGTGTGGTACACCCGTCAGAGGTACCAGAGGTGCCAGAGGTGCCAGAGGGAGGACAGAAGGAGGAGTGGTAGGAGAGGTGAGGAAGTTGATGAGAGACGGAAGATACCTATTGAGAAGGAGGAGGTTGGACTGAGAGCCCTGGGTCATGACAGTGCCATTTAGGTAGACATTAATGAAGACCCTAGAGGACAGGAAGGATGCCAACAGTACCTCTTCCTTATGTCAGGTCTCTGATTGTGTCCCTGAGTTTGAGTCATGTGATGAATCAGAGATGATTCAGCCGTGGAAACCTTTGCTTGGGACCATTCTCATGTGGCCAGGAAAAAGGCAGGCACTTTCTGATCCTGCCTGTGGGGGTGGTGTTCTGAAGATATGAGAGCATCCAAGCTCTGTTCGGCTGAGTGTGTCGGACCAGAGGGAAGAATGGATAGGGAAAGAGAGTCACAGAGGTTGGTTTGTTTTGGTTTGATGTATGTCCTTAAAGCCTGGTTACTGCTTGCAATTAATGTGCTTTTCTATCCTTGTCTCTTCGTTCTTGCAGATTATTGCACCTTGCGGATCCCGCGATGCCCAGGAAGCTCACTGCTGTTGGAAAGCTGTTTTACACACAGTAGTGAGTCAACCTGTATCTGCGCACTGAGTATACTAGCAGCAATGTGAGTGGCTGCTGTTATCAGGCCATTTTCAGTGTATTGGCAAAGCGCACCATGCGGAACTGCTGACAGAGACGCTCTGTTGAATCCGCGATTAATCGGGTGAGTTGTAAAGTGATCCGTGTTCTTTTCTCTTTACAGGTTCTGAATGCTGATGATCCAAAATGAGGAGGACAGAGAATGCCAAAGCAGAGGCATCAATCAGGTGAGTGTTGAAGACCATGGTAAACATTTGTGCAAGCCGTTCATGCTTGCAATACAACGTCAAGTACGGGCGTGCCCTGGGTCCCTTGGAAGACTGGAACGTGTGTGGTGCTTGGCCTGACCTAACCATTCTCCATGCCATACTGGAAGTGTTTTATCTACTGCTAACCAGGTGGCCATCTTGGAACAGTCTCCCTTTCCTGTAAAAATGCATTAGGAATGTTCATAGAGCACCAATTATGTATGCTGATGTGGGTATAGGGTCTGCCTTTTGGGACTGGATTTGGAGTCTGGGGGTCACGGTCATGATAGCCCTACACCTCATGGCCCCTCCCAAGGTGGTATGTTGTGGTCCTGTTTTGTTTGGATGATCCCTGTGAAAGCGGCACTATTCATGGAGCATGAACATTTGTGGCCAGCTACTAAGGCCTGTCTATTGTCCCATAACCTTTCCAGTCAATGTACAGAGTGTTTCTAACCTTTTCAGAATCTAATATCTTTTTCACTTCGTATCCAGGCCCCTCATCATTTACCACAACTGGAGGTGGCTTAGCTAAGGGGATGTGTGTGCCTGGGTGAACAGGCTTTAATAAAGAGACATGGAATACTGGATGGATTTTTAAGGTCAGTGGTAGATCTAACATGACCGCCACTGGGTTGACAATAGCAGTGATACAGTACGGACCGATGTAGCGCAGGTGACATTTTCTTGGTACTTTTAGCTAGATGTGACGTGTGGCTAACCATACCTCGTCTCCCACCTGGTATATTGGTGCTGGCCCCCTCTTTTGATTGGCATATTTCTTGTAGGTTTCCTTAGCTTGTTGGCAATGGATTTTGGCTTGTCTGAGCGTTTGATGGATGGTGTTATATCGGGTCTGTATCACAGGCATCTCTAAGGACTCTAGAGGATCATACACTGAGGCGCGTGGATGCATCCTGTGTAGGAGGTAATGTTTTGTGAACCCTGTAGAGCTATGGGTGGGATTATTATACGTATACTCCACTACCCAGAGTTGGCCCACCTATTCTTGATCAGAATATGGTAGTATGCAGCACAAGTATTGCTCCAAAGTCTGATTGGTTTGTTCTGTCTGTCCATCAGTTTGCGGATGAAGGATGGTGGATAGACAGATGTCAATTTGTGCCTGCAGACAACACCTTTTCCAAAATCTTGAGATTAATTGACTTCCTCGATGTGAGAATTTGACAGAGGGAAATCCATGCAGGTGGACAATGCGTTGCAGGAACGTATGAGCCAATGCACTTGCTGATGGTATCCCTGGTAGTGAGAGGAAGTTGGCAATTTTGGAGAGCAGATCGACTACTACTAGCACAGTGTTACATCCACTGCTCTGAGGTAGGTCCATTATGAAATCCAGCGATTCCGTATGCCACAGACCTGGCGGGGTCGCCATTGGTTGCAACAAACCTTGGGGTTTACTTTTCAGTGTTTTCTGTTGTGCACACACATCACAGGTGCTTACATGGTGAAGGATATCCTGTCATAGTGTGGGCCACCAATAATGCTGTTAAACCTTGTTGTACATCTTGGTGATTCCGAGGTGTTCCTCTAGTAATGTATCATGGTAACTATGAAGTATTCACCTGCAGAGTGGGGCCGTTGGAATAAACATGCACCTGCAGTGATAGGGTAGACCATTTGTTAAATGTCGCTGGGGGCCGTTTTGCTTTACTTCATTCTGCAATTGTATCAGGTCAGTTGTTCTTGCATCAATTGCTCGTATAATCCTTTGCGCTGGAATGATGGCCATGGGTTCTGGGGTGCATCATTTTTTGTCTATTTCACATCCTAGGTGTGATAAAGCGTCTGCCTTCCCGTTCTGTCCCCCTGGTCGGAAGGATATGACAATATTGTACTCTGTGAAAAAAAGTGGCTAACATAGCTGTCTGACAGACTGGGCCTGTGCTGACTTCAGTTACTGTAGGTTTCTATGGCAGGTGAAGACTGTGACCTGATGTTTGGCCCCCAAGAGATAGTGCTTCCATTCCTTCAATGTGGCCTTGATAGCCAGCTGCTCCTTTTTCAGTTATAGCACAATTTCTTTCTGCTGAAGTAATGTTTTTTGACCAAAAGAAGGCGATGGGGTGGAGTTGTCCAGTCTCCGGGTCTCCTTGTGACAAGACTGCACCCGTGGCAATGTTTTAAGCATCAGTTTCGCAATGTGCATGACATCGAGATTGGGATGCTGCAAGATCGGTGCCGTGGTGAACTGTGTTTCAGGGTCTAAAATATTTATTTATGTATTTATTTATCAAGTGCCAAATGTCCATGGGCATCAGGGCGCCACAAAAACATAGGGAACATTCCAGAAACAGGACAATGCATCCTTATTCCACTGGAAGGTCTTATGTGTGCACAATAAAGATGTAATTGGATGATCAATATAGGAGAATCCCAGAATGAAGCATCTAGAAAAATGTGAAAACCCTAAAAACTCTGGACAGTTTTCACTGATGTAGGGGAAGGCCACTGTAGTATTGCCTCAACTTTCCGACTGTCTATATGTATCCCTTGTGGTGAAAGGATACAACCGAGAAACTTGATGTCAGTTACATGAAATGCACAATTCTGTACATTTGCGCAGAGTCAGTCTTGTCTTAGTTGCTCTAACACCACCTTGGCATGCTGCACATGGTTGGATATGATTGTTGAGAACACCAGAAAGTCGTCAATATAAACGATGGTGCATACCGCTAATAATTCGCACAGGACATCGTTCATAAAATACTAGAATGCCGCTGCAGAATTGCATAATTCAAAGGGCATGACCTGATATTCATAGAGGCCATATTTGGTGTGGAAGGAAGCTTTCCATTCATTGCCCTCTTTCACGTACACAAGATTGTAGGCCCCCCACAGATCCAGTTTTGTGTACACAACAGCCCTTTTGACATGGTTCAAAAGAACCGGTATTAACGGTAACAGGTAGCTGTTCTTCATCTTAATATTGTTACATTTCTGGTAATTGATGCATGTTTGTAGGTCCCCCTCCTTTCTGGGAAGGAAGAATAGTGGCAAGGCTGCAGGGGACATTGACAGGCGGATAAACCTGTTAGCCAGGTATTGTTCCAGATGAACGTGGGGGTGTTCATTCTCCTGTTCCGTTAGTGTGTGTATATACAACTGCAAGGCATTTGGGCCCCGGGAATTAGATCAATTTGGCAGTCATATTGCCTGCATGGTGGCAGTGTGCTTGGTTGATCCTTTCTAAACACATCTTCATATTCCTGCTATACGGACGGAAGCTCCCCGATGAGTCTCAGTACCCCTTCTGAGCATAGGGTTGTTGCTGCTGGCAATGAGTTGGATGCACTGGGTGGATGTAAGTAGCCTGATTGTATGCAATTTGCAGAAATTCTCAGCCGCTTCACCTTCCAATCGATAAGCGGTTTATGGGCTTCTAACCAGGGCATACCCAAGAGTACTTGCACTTGAGGAGCATTGATTAGATCCAAGGATATTGGTTCTCTGTGGCCGTCTTGGCAAAGCAAGCTTAGAGTTTCTGTACTCAACGTGATTGGTCCAGAAGACAATGGCGTGCCATTCACTGCTACAACATTTTTCCGCAGTTGTTTTCGGCTGCATCAATACCCCGATTTGTGCTGCCAGAGCAAGATCCATATAATTGCTTAAAGCCCCGCAGTTCAAGTATGCTTCCAAGGCATGTATTTTTCAGGGTTGCTGGGAGCTGACCAGTAGGGCAGGTATAGCAAAGTGGAAGACCTGCGGTTCTCTTTCTATGCTCAGCAGATGGGTCTCAGCACCAACCGGGCTTTCTGACTGTCTTTCCACGTTGCTGTTGTCCAATGCACCTACTGCTTTGCGTGTTTGTTTTGCTCGGTATTCTCACAGAAAATGATCCAGTTTTTGACAATACAGACACAACGGCTGTTGTCTACGTCGATTTCTTTCTTTTTTGGTCAATAGGCCCCAGACACTGCCCAACAGCATCAGTTCTGGGGGTTGCTCAGTGTTGCGGGAGATGTTCTCCTTTGGACGTACATACATAGGATGTAACTCTGACCCGGAATGATCAATTTTCCTTTCCAGTAGATGGTGATCTAATTCCACAACTAAATCAATGAATTCTGAACAGATATCAGTTGTATTCACCACTTGTGCAAGGACGTCTTTCAGCTTAGCACGTAATTTGCTGTGAAATAATGATGTACGCGTCTCTTCTGGACAGTTTGTTTCCGCAACCAGCCTGTTGAAACTGGTGATATATGCCAAGAGGTCTTGTGACCCTTGCCGCAAAGACAGTAGTTTGTTGTCTAGGGCCTTTGCTTGTGCCTTTCTTGAAAACTGCTTTTCTAACTCCCTCTGAAAGACTCTAAAATCATGACGGATAGGATCATCCCTTTCTACAAGTGGGATAGACCAGTTCGCTGCATGACCCACTAGGTAGGATAACACAAACATTACCTTAGTTTGGTTATTCGGGAAGGCCCCTGCTCTACAGAGGAAATATAGCTTACCCTGATTCATGCACAGACGCCCCAGGGCAAGGTGCACAATATAAATAAATTATTTTTAAAAAAAAAATACAAATAAATATAGCGTACTTCTGTGGGTCCCCAGTGAAGCGTTCTGGGAGGGTTAGTGGGATTGGTGCTTGAGCAACCACCTGTATGGGGGCTGGTGCAGGAAGACTGGGTATGGAGGGTCCTGGCAATGGGACCTCTCTGGCCTGTGATTGGGTTAAACGCCTGGCAAGTTCTTCAGTTTTATTCCAGTTAACAACCAGTTTACCATGAAGCACATTTGTCTCAGGTCGAGCCGCATGTACCTCCACTCTGAGCTCCCTTAAAATGGCTAACTCATCTACTTCTGAAGTCTCCATCCTACCTGGGCAAGACAAAATTGTGGACTTGGCGTTCTGTAATGCTTATCTGGTGTCTTGCAGGGACAGATTAAGGTGTCGCTGCTATGCCCGCACCTCTCCTTGGTGCGACAGCGTGTGGCAGTCAAAAGGCTCACTCACTCGCTTACAACAAAAGGGGTTGGATTTTTGGATGATTTTTTGGTAGGCTTCAGTATCCCGGGAGCTTATCTTCAGCTGTGTTCCTTGGGAACATATAGAGGGACAAAATTGGTGGAAATGGAAGCAAAGGGATGGCCCAAAATTCAGCTCACAATAGCACATCACTGCAGATTATGGCAGGAGAAGGTTAAAGATAAGACAGAGGAAAGAAGGGCATATGAGGCCAAGCTAGTTCAAAAGAAGCTATCAAAGTATGCGATGGAGGGGGCGGTCATAACCAGCCCCACCCCACAGGCACCAGCACCACAGCAGCATTATCAACCACCACAACAGTACGCACCGCCCATGGGGTTCCCGGGGAAGGGGAGGATTCCAGGAAGGGGAGGATTGCAGAGAGGGTGTGGATTTGGACCTCAGACACACCACAACCAACGGGGACTTCGGGGGTATAGACAGCAGAAGCAACAGAACCCAGGGGACTTTTCAGGGGGTTTCAAAGAGCAAGGGAGGGAACCACCTCAGTGCTGGGCCTGCGGGCAGCTAGGACACACTATTAGGATGTGTAGGATGTAAGAGACTTAAATGTAAACATATGGGTGGTGAGGCTTCTATTACCAAACATAAACCAGATGTTAACCACCATGACACCAGCCAAGACTTTTACCACTCTCGATCTTTCTTCTGCCTATCACCAAATAAAAGTAGATGAGCAATCAAAGAGCTTAATATCTTTTGTTGCACCATTTGTTGCATTTAGTTTTAGACGTATGTCATTTCGCCTTGCTTGAGAAGTGGCAGTATTTCAAAACTCATGCAACACCTATTTGGAGGAGTGGAAGGAGTTTATTTTTTCAAGATAACATACTCATAACAGGGAAGGACATTAGTGAACAGAATGCACAAATTCACAGGGCTTTGTCCTACTCAAAAAATGAAAAATGTGAACTGTGTCAGAAGTGGGACATATTACAAATATAAAAGGAATTCACCAATCAATAATTGGAATGGATTCGCATATTATTCAAAATGTGTGCATAACTTTGCAGACAAAACAAAGAATATTAGAAAATGAATGAATACAAATATAAAATTGAGTGGAGAAAGGAGTATAAAGAAGATTTTGAAAATATCAAAGGAAACACAAACCAAGCACCAATATTGAAAGTTTTTCAACCCACATCACTATCATTAATTACAGTGGGTGCGAGCGACACAGAATTGTGCCAAAAACAAGACAAGTACCAGAGGACAGGGAAGTTACAATAGAATTCACATGCATAGCCCTGAAAGGTCTGGCAATCAGATACTCCAACAAATAAAGAGAGGCTCTATGTGTATTCTGGGTATTTACATCTCTGATCTGCGGTGTACCTACCCTCACCCTGACTCATCAGGACAGACCGTAAGCCACTAATACGCATGATGAGTTTGAACAGCATAAACTCAGCATCACCTAGGAAAAGCAGATGGATGATGTATGCGTAGCATGCATAATATACACTCCAGGAAAACGTAACATTGTGGCAGATCGTTTCGAATATCATTACAAGCGCAGTAAGGACAACCAACAGAAACATGTCAATCAGACGAGAATCTAAAATCCATAATTGCATACATCCAGGGGTCTCAAAGGAGGATTAGCTACAAGCAATACAAGATGACAAAGAGATATTCCTATTAAAAAAGGGGATGGTAGAAGGATGGAACACAGTAGCTTGAGAAATACTAGATTACTCACAGGTGTTGCATGAAGTCAATGAAGAAGGAGGATACATCCAGCGAGGAGACAGGTTAATTCTACCAGAAATGTTAAGAAATAAATGTTTAACACACATGGAATCACTCTGAATTTGTTGTGCTAAGTGTCACCTAATCTTGCCCTATAGAAAGTGTTAGTATTTCCCTAAATAATTAGGGATATCCCTAGTAAGCAGTGGTGTTCCGCCTATCTAGGAAAGTGAATAGAAGAGAAACTTGTCCTCCTTTTTGTGACACTGTATACGCCTATCTCCATACCCATGATATCACAAACCAATTAAGTGTATTCAAAAAGGGTGAGTATTGTTAAAAGCAAAAGAACATGGAACATGAAGGAAGGCAATGTCCTTTATTTTTTTATGTTCATGGAAATATAGTTAAATATAGTTCAGAATTCTATGGAAAAAAAGTTTTTGTTAAAAGATTGTTCTGATTGTAAACCATTTTTAAAGTTGAATGTATTAAGGTATCTCAAGTCACTAACACATATCCCTTCCTTTCATTGTTTTTTTTCCACTTTCTTCAGGACTTCTTGCTATGCAAATTATGGAAGCATATCAGATAACATTGTGGTCTACAGTCACATCATTCTTTGTAGTAGTCCATCTACTTGTGGCTTCTTTTTATCTATAGAGAAGATAGAAAAGTAGAAAATAAAGTGTTTCATTCTTTTAGCAAACTTTTTCAATGTTTCTAATCCTATAATTCTACTGCTGTTGTATAATTAGAGGCATGAGGTTAATTTCTTACCCACCTGTAGCAGGTTTGATGTCTCTATTCTTAAAGTATAGTTCTTTCCAAAAGTCACTGTATTGGAAGAAATCACAGAGACAAAAGGAGTTATTTTATTACTATTTATTTATTTACTGTTTGTTATAGTTTAGAGATTCAAACTTTTCACACAAACCACAGTACAAGAAAAAACAAGTAAAAATGTTTTGCTAGAAAAAGAAATAAAATTATTATTGTACACCATACTTAAAAAATGTAAGAATCACATTAAAATTCATCATCAGAATAAATAAGAATTCATCACAATATTTCATCAGGGATATAGCCAAAACAGAACTCAAAACCTACACATAAATACACCCTCCAATAAATGAGGGAGAGGTGACATATACTCTGCTGCGGACACCACTACACATAGGTTCTTGTTTAATTTTCATAGTAAATACACACCATTAAAGCTCCTAGTTTCAAGGATTACCACCCTAGACTCTCGGTCCCCTTGTGAGTCCACACCAAAGGTATACAATAAACTATGTATTGGTTTATCCACTGAGCATAGTCCATTAATTTAACTGAAGAAGCAAGTAATCAGTGTTACAATTCCTTATAAGGTGGTTCAAACAATATATACCATTAATCTTTTTCTTTTTCCAGTGCTTTTTTTCATTTTCTAGCGGTGATTAGCTTATTTTCTGCAAGTACGTGTTTCGACCCCTTCTACCACAGGTCTTCCTCAGGGCCAACAAATCACCTTCATATTCACATAATTCAATATCAACATTGTACATCAATAATAAACATGAAACATGAAACATCCAACATTTGATGTCATAGGCCCTCATTACGACCCTGGCGGAAAGGGGAAAACGATGGCGGAAATGCAATACCGCCATCGAAAAGCGCTCGGTGCGACTATGACCCGTCACCGCAAAGTACGAAGCCATTAGCGACACCGTAGTGAACGCCAACGCTAACTGCACTAAGCACGCGCGCGCGCACCATGCCAAACCGCAAACACCACCATGGTGCAACGGTACGCCAATTCCGACCCTAGCGGACATGTACCTAACGCCATCAGGCATGGCGGAATGGACCATTCCGCCATGGCGAGAAATACGGCATCGTGAACCAACCGTAAATGGCCCACTGAGTGCCTGTACTCCACTCCCTGGCCACATTGCACAACTCCTGGCAGGCGCAATGTACTCACACCATGCAACCAGTGAAATCTACAATTCACCCATGCATGCCAACGTAGAAATGCATGCAGGTGTTCGAAGCGCCCCGTGAGTGGGCATCCATGTACGGCATTTCACCATAGCCGTACTGATGCAGCACAGGCATGTGAAGGTACAAGACATCAAAATGGAAATCAAGAACACATGACACAAAACAACAGTAGTCCCCCATCGCTTGCCACCAGCGCAAGGCAACATCCAAAACAGCATCCTGAGGGGGATTGCACCAGACCTGTACTCTTGCCAGTAAACAAACCAACCATCAGCAGAAGCATGTACCACACAAGTTGGCAGAGTGACTGAGCAGCCAGGCACATCCCAAGAGGGGCCGATGGGAGCTGCAGGGCACAGATGGCATGAATACAGAAGCTATTCCAATGGACATGACCCCAGTCCCCCTCCAACAAACGCACGCAAACACAGGCACCTGTGACCAGCCACATTCTGAACATCCCATCATACCATCAATCGACCTGGCTGACAGGCACCAGTCGGCCAAAAGCCAATCCCCCGCCCCTGAACAGCACATCATGTAAACAGTCACAATGGCAGCCCCTATCCGTGACCACACTGTGCTACGTAGGCAAAAGCGGCCAGTACTGTACCACACAACTCAACTCAGAAGGCGGAACACAATGCAGATCATCTCGCAATACATACCGCCACAAATCGAAAATCGCCACATCACCTGCAAAGAATAACGCAACACGCCAAATATCGGAATACAATTTAAATGCACATCCAAATGACAAAGGCCTCACAGCAATTTGTAAAATAACACCAAAACATCCATCATCACCGAGGGCTGCATCTGCAATAATTGACCAGCTTCCACTTGTGTGACGCCCTGTACCATCATGGCACACAGGGCCAACATCAACGTTCCAAAAGGCAACATGGAAGCGGCAAGAACCGCAGGTCCGTCCCATGAGGCAGGCACTAGTCCAGCTGAAAGGCCGAAATGTTGCACCTAGCCACCAGAACAGCGTAAGGGCATGTGGCCCATTGGCGATCGTCCCATAAGATCGTAATGCTGCTCCACTGATTCACCCGAAGCTGCAGGTGTCGAGAGTAAAAACCATCTGGAGGAGTGGCGTACAGATGGCATCTGCAATAGGGCAGGAGATACCTGTCACCAAAATGAAACACAAATTAACCGATTGCACTACATGACACATGATGCATCACTATCTTCATTCAACACACCAAATCCACACCCATATGCATGCTAGCCCACTCCAAAGGAATATACACACCCCTAAATCAGTATCGATACATAACGAAACCAATCGAGGTTAATACACCATTGGCAACGTCGGTTACTGTGCATGCGTCCGTCAAGATAGAACCCATGACATGGGATTAGTAACGTGCCTAGACACAAGTGTATGAAGGCGCGTCGAGACAGGGAGGATCCGACAAGGGCAGATAGACGTAAGTCCCACTATGGCAGCCTTGCATCACATAGCGCAGGGGAAGGGGATTGAATCAAAAAACACATGTACATGGCAGACCCTAAATGGAATCATCTGTCCATGCATCCATTCATCATTCCCTCATCCCGCAATGAAAACGCATGAACATTCACTCACATAATATGTGAAACTTCCATCGCGTCTGTGCGTAATGCAGTCTGCAAAAACCACTGTGCTCCTGGCCGGATCTGTAGTGTCGTGAAGCTAGATGGACTTGGGAACGTCCTGCCTTATCGTCCACTACGCTATTGCGCATCCCATTCAATTCATGTCATTCATTGCTTGCTCGTTATGGGCCCTGTCCCAAGGACATTCAACAATAGAACGTTACATTTCCAGGCAGACCTGTGGGCGTCTCCTCACCGCTACTTCGCAACCAAAAATCCTGGCCTTCGAATTCCTCACTTGCAACATTACGTCGAAAAGGCTTCTGTGAACGCTTGCATTCACAATTACATCAATGTAGTGCGGCTGTGTGTCATAATGCTAACTGGCTGCAATCACAAATGGGACGCCACGCCCGTCGGTGAAGTACGATACTGTGCTGCATGAGGGTCGGCCATCGATCGAGCCCTACATACCACTGACTCTTCACAGGTATGTAAGCGGCTGCAATCATAGCATGTGTAACAATGGGAGCATAGCATGAAAATCAGTCAAAGTACATCACACTGCCATCGGGATTTGATACATGATTCCAATCCCAAGATGCCATGCGGCCAAATGCAGCCTTACGTGCGGGACGTGCTCGGCCAGAAGGGATTGCATCTGCCACAGATTCATTCAATCAGCACAGGTGGAGGCCATACAGGCCGACAGCACATATATAGCAGACCCAAACCCCTCCCACAACCACTCCCACTCCAAAATGCTACCGGCAGGACTAGCGATGTTGGGCCTGGGGCACCAGATAGCACTGCAAGTGCTACAACTACAAGAAGACGACGAACAACAACAGGTACAACAACCGGGCGCACAGGGGAGACGGAGGAGAAGGAGGAGGAGGAGGGCAAGGCAGGGTCAGCAAGGCCCACAAGCACTGCCACTACCACCACGCAGGCGGCCCGCAATCCCACGCCTCCGAGCTGATCCGTTCAACCTCACTGCTGAGCAGATCCACACCCTCTACCGTTTGGACCGGGACACCATAATCGCCATTGTGGACATGACACATGCTGACCTCGTGAGCATGATAGATAGCCCAACCGCCATCCCACCCCTACTGAAGGTGGTGTCTGTACTCCACTTCCTGGCCACAGGCACCTACCAGCACACAGTGGGACAGTTGCATGGCATTTCACAGCCACTGTTCTCACGGACACTCTCCCAAGTGCACGATGCCCTCCTGAAGCACGCCGACGACCACATCACACTACCACGCACGTACCAGGAGATTACCAACGCAAAGGTGGGATTCCATGCACTTGGCGGCATCCCGGGTTGCATTGGTGCCATCGACTGCACCCATGTTGAATTGGTTGTCCCACATGCCATGGAGGTCCAGTACCGCAACCGGAAACAATTTCATTCAATCAATGTGCAAATGGTGTGTGACTCCAACAAGATCTTTACGCATTGTTGTGCCAGATTTCCAGGATCTACCCATGATTCTATGGTCCTGAGGAACACAAGAATACCACGCTACATGGAGCGACACGCAGGGCACAGATCCTGGCTACTCGGTGAGTCTCATTCCATGCATGACATCGTGTCCCATTTGATGCGTCAATGACCTTGCAGGAGGGGGGGGGGGCTACTTAGCACTATCATTCCACTGACACCCTTTATTCGTCCCATACAGGTGATGCCGGGTATCCACTGAAGAGATGGCTCCTTACACCAATCCGGAACCCACAGAACCAGCATGAGGAGGACTACAACCATGCCCACTCACGTAGCCGTGTGGTCATTGAACAGGCATTCGGCCTACTGAAGGCTCGTTTCCGCAGCCTCAGCAGGTCTGGCGGGGCACTCATGTACAGCCATGAGAGGGTTTCTAAGATGGTCATGGCATGTGTCATGCTGCACAACATGTGCATACGTAGGAATGTGCCCATGCCCCCTGACGCTGTACTGCATGCACCTGAAGATGATGATGATGAGGGTGGGGATGTGGAGGCACCCCAGGGAGTCCATGAGGCACAGGATGCACGTGCAATCCGACAGAGCATCATAGATGCATGCTTCTAGCAACCACGCATGGTGCCTATTACACGGAAAGGGGACCTGTGGCACTGTGTGTGTGTAGTACAGGCACATAGTGGACTGTACGCCTATGAAGGCCTCGTACGCAAATATCAATGTCCACACATGTCATTGGATGATAATGAAGTGCTGTATTGTTAATGTGATTTGATTCATACACCCTATGGACCCGCCACCCAGTGAAGCCCAACACACCCCCTCCACCCTACTTCCTCCCCCCCCAACACCAGTGTCCAGATATGCATGCTGCCCGTGGGTAGACGCTATTGCAAGCCCCCTCTACGGGTATCAGGGGCACCCCTGCCCGTGGAGCGCAGGTTCCTGCCAGATCTGCGTTGGGGGCTGCCCTGGACGGAACTTGCCACGGATGACGTCTCTGCCTGCTCGCGTCCATGCATGTCTCTGAGGGTTTGTGAGAGCTCCGAGAGCACACGGCGCACAGCAGCAAGTTCAGCACAAACGTCTTTGGACGTCGCATGCAGTTCCCCCCTCAGGCTCTCGGTGCTTCTCTCCATTTGTGCTCTCAGGCTCTCGGTGCTTCTCTCCATTTCTCCCCTGAGGCTCTCACTACTTTTCTCTATTTGTGCCCTGAGTGTCTCGGTGGATGTTTCCATGGCTGCCCTGGAACCCCCGCATTCATTTGCATGGTCCTTGAGTAGCGTGGACGCTTCCTGCTGTTGCTCGATCAGCAGGTCGAGGGACTGTTGCCTCTGCTGGGCCATGGACATTTGCGGTGGTGTGACAGGGGGGCTGCTCAACACATGTTGCCTTGGCACAGGACTTGTGGGGGTTGGCCAGTCGTCGTCTTCAGGGTGCCCCTGCGTGGTTTCGTCATGGTGTAGGGGATGGAACATGCAGGGGGATTGGGAAAGGTCATGGATGGTACCTACGTCGCCAGCACTGTTTTCCGTGTCGGAGCATGCTGGCATGACAGCTGTGTCACCTATGGTGCTGCTACCACCAGAGGCAGTGCCATCAGATACGTTCTTTGGGGGGACCTGTGGTGCTGGGGTTGTGGACTTGCTGGCTGCTGGGGTGCCTGTTGCAGTCCCCTCCAGTGTGCTGGCACTTGATTCCTGCTGCTGCCGTGTCTTGATCCTTGCACCTGAGGTGGAGGCTCTTGGGACGTTGGTCCTGGCCCTCTTTGCAGGCGTGCTGGTAGGGGTGTCCTGCAGCTCGTCGTTGGTATCGGACCCTGTGGTGGAGTAAAGAGGGGCGAGCGTTAGTTATGGGTCTGTCGGATTTGGAATGGCAACGTGTCAAATGCATTGGGGTGGTACATGAGGCTGATATGGGACTGGGCCTTGGAGGTGGTCTCATTTTCGTGTGGATTGAGGATGCATTCATTTGGCTGCCTGCAGTTAGGGGGTGCATGCTGCACATGTAGGGGTTGTTTATGGCATCTTGATTAATTTGTTTATTCATTCTGACTTTTAGAGGGCGCTGTCAGGGCAAAGTATGTATTGCACTATGGGGTCACATGGTACTGCACATGTTCGTGGTTTGTGGATTTCGCATTGTTTCTCTTGGCAAACCTACCTGATTCTCCGGATGTCGGCACTCCTTTCTCCATCCCTCCGACTCCCTCTATGCTCTCCATTCCTATGGTGGAGGCGCAGATCTCCTCCCAGGGGGTCAACTTGATGGGCGACTCTGATCCCCCCCCGGTAGCTGTGGCGATGTTCCTGTTCGCAGAAAGTATGCTGCGTACGCGGATCCGCAGGTCGTCCCACCGCTTGCGACATTGCTGTGGCGTGCGGGGTGTTGTCCCCACCGCACTTACGCGCTGTGCCACAAGGGCCCATATGGCCTTCTTGTTGGCAAGGGCCGTCCTGGTCATTTGACTGGAGAAGACGACGGCGGCATTTTCCTGCAGGGTCTCGGTCAGCACGGTCAGTTCCTCTCGGGAGAAGTGGACCTGCCGCTTGCGATCACACGCTTTCTTGGCTACCTTTCCCATATTTATTTTTTGAACTGGGGTTGCTAACGGGTTGGGATGTGTGTCAGGGTCGGATTTTTAATGGTTGTGTTGGGATTCGGATTTTATAGTTGTGCGGCGTGCTGTTTCCCGTTCCGGCCACATGCTTTTACTTCCGTTTCCGTATATTTACGGTGCCCGTAATTTGCGGTGCCCGCTCATTACGGTGCCCGCTCATTACGGTGACCGCTAAGATGGGTGGCGGTATTGCACCTGGTGCAGCGTACGGCGGCGGTAAGGGCCGTTTTGGGGTCATTTCCGCCATCGCAGCCTTTCGGATTCCGCCATGGCGTAATGCTCGTGCACGATGGGTCGTAATTAGCCGCACTTTGCTCCTTCGTGCAATGGCGGAAACGCTATTTACGCTGTTGCGGTCCGGTCAGTCAATTTCCGCAAGGGTCGTAATGAGGGCCATACAGTTTAGTAAAGGTGATCCAAATACCATCATATAAAATGATAAATACTGCATATATTTTGAGTTGTTAAAATGTATTTAATTGTTTATTTGTATTGTGCCAAAGCCCGCAGGCATCAGGGCGCAGGTAGACATAAACATGTGGACAAGAAAACTACAAGAGCGAGACACGGACAAGTGGGACAGGGCCATGGCTTGTGGACAGAGATTATTCGAACAGCCAGGTCTTCGGCTGTTTCTTAAATGCTAGATGGAAGTTGTCAAGGCGTAGCTTCAGAGGTAGTGCATTCCATGCTACAGGTGTGAGGGCCTCAAATGAACACCCACACCCTTAAGACTTTTTTGCAGCAAGTTGTCCTTGGGTGCCTGATTGGAAGTACCTGGAGTGTATGTAGGGTAATATGTGTTTCCTGAGATAGGTGGGAGCTTTCCCATGTAAGCATTGATGTGCAATGGAGAGAGCCCTGAAGCACGATGTGGCTGACATTGGCAGCCA
Source organism: Ambystoma mexicanum (assembly GCF_040938575.1). Taxonomy (NCBI): domain Eukaryota; kingdom Metazoa; phylum Chordata; class Amphibia; order Caudata; family Ambystomatidae; genus Ambystoma; species Ambystoma mexicanum. The sequence goes on from NC_090922.1 coordinate 352,595,387, forward strand.
GTGCAATTTCCTTCCGTCCTTGGAAATGTGTTCCCTTTTAGGAATATCAAAAATAATCCAGACTGTTTCATTTTGTATCATCTGGAGCTTGGTAGTGCATTGTTTATTGGCTCCTATGAGGAGAGCGTTGCAGTAGTCCAGCCGGGCATAAAGATGGCTCAGCCCAAGACTTCACGATTTATTTGTGATAAGAATGGTTTGGCATGTCTCAGTTCTCTCAGATGCAAATTGCTGACAACTCCATCGACGTGCCCCTTGGAGCAAAGAGACGCTTCAATATAGATGCACAGTGTCTTAACCTTCTTTAAAATGTCTATGCAGTTTCCATCTAGATGCATGGATTTATATTTAGGGCTTAGTTTAGCACTCGCCTGCATAGAGCCAAAGATCATGATCTGCATCTTGGAGGGATTAATACACATCCATTTCCTGCACGTCCACTCTTTTATTGAATCATAAATGGAATTGAGCCTAGCTGAGTCACTCTTGTAGTCTCCACACAGCTCTGTCGCAAGCTGGGTGTCATCAGCACAATTGGCGAAATACACATCCAGGTTGGTTAATAAGACACAGAAAGGCTTCATCTAAAGAGTGAACAGGGGGTTTATAAGCAGTATCCCTGTGAGACTCTGTATTTTATTTTCTCTGCATCGGAGGTAGCTCCGGCCCAGCTTCTTCAAGATTCCCTGTTGCTCAAGAAGGAGTGGATCCAATCTATGCCTCTTTAGAACATTTCCCAGTCATGCTCAGCGCATCGGATAGGCGACCATCCTCTAGCAAATCAAAGGCTGCTGACAGATCTAAAAGTACTAGAAGGCCAGCTTTGCATTTTTCCAAAAAGTCAAGCGTATGTGACTGCAGGTCTATTAGGGCACTTTCCATGCCATGCTGTGGACGGAAACCAGATTGCATACAGTGAAGGATATCCAATTTTTCTAAGTTCCAGAATGAGGTTGATGCATCAATTAACGTTAGGGAGAAATTTAAGATGGATGATTTTGCATCCTCATCAAGTAATGGGGACCTTGAAGAAGTGCAGGTCTGTCATGATCACTGCTTCCAAGGAGCCAGGACCAGCCCAACGTCCTTGGAAGCAGGCCCCTAACCCTAATCCTCAGCACCAGCCGGTCCCCACTGGGACCTTTTGGACCTTGTCCTGGCACCGGTGGCACCAGGCTCATCAAAACCATTGGTCCCGGCACTGGAAGCGCCGGGCTCATAATAGGTGTGACGATGCTTGGGTTTACCTGGGTGGGGCAGCTCCACTCCCTGGATACAGCACTGGAACTCTTCTGGAAACTGAAACTCTTTTCTTACCTAGGCGGGGCCGTGGAAGAAGACGCCTCATCACTCCAAGGCTATTTAAACCACACCCGATAGATGAAGCGTGCTTCGCGTTATTCTGCATCTGCAGCAGAACGCTCACCGAGTCTGCTCCGGCCTTTCTTCTTCCGATCCTGGACCTGCAAGAATCCTACTTACCATTTCAGTATCCAGACATCATCAGCACCTGCAAAGAACAGAAACAACAGGTTAGCAAGGCGAACTTTACACGCAGTGCTTACTTACCTGATCCATCGGCTGCGGCCGTTTCTTCACGCCGCATCTCCACCTGCAAGAACAAAAGCATTGCCATACTTACCGGCACGCTGTGAATTCCGGATTTCTTCGTTCTGCATCGCCGCCTGTGAAGACAAAGTATCGTTAACAACTTACTGGCATTCCGCGGACTCCGGCCCTGCAACCCAACATCTGAAAGGCAAAAGAAAAGACATTAAGCATGTATCTACTTACGTTCATCACGCTCGTCGCAATAAAACGCCTGCGAATTCTCCGGCGTCTCTTTAACACGAACTAAGCTGCAAGGAAAGAGACAGCTAGAGCGCTTGCCATACTTACGAACTTCCAAGCGCTTCACTTCATCTTTCACCTCAAGAGCCCTGCAATACATAAGGGAAAGGCATTATACAGAGTCTGCATATAAACGTGCCACGCATGTAAAGACTATAAAGACAAAAGGTGTCCAGAAACTCACCGCTCGTGCAGATAACGACGGTAACCATCCTCTGAATTCAAGAGGCCTGTGTTTCACCAGTGAAGGAACTGGCAACGGCACCCTGCACCAGACGCAGATGGAGAGCCCAGCATTCACCTATATAAGGTGAGCTCGTTGACCTGGGGGCTCTACGAAAAAGCTGGGAAGAGGGAGAGAGAGAGAGGGACATTGAACAACCCAGACCATTAACCCCCATATTCTTTCACCTGCAGAAACCTCACTCTTCGAGTCCGACACACAGTGCGAAGAGGTTCGACCCCAGAAGCCAATCGAGTCCTGCACATCACTTTTCGAGTCACAGACAGCTTCCTGCCAAGACCCGCGCCTCCGTGGGAATCAGGTGAGCATTACAGAACGCGAAGCCCACCACAAAACTCCTACCCAGGCGCAATGGAAACCTCAGACACTGATCAACTAGCCCAGTTGCTCGGGGAATTAAGAGCAGAAGTACATGCAGCTCGTCAGGAAACGAACTCTCTAAGAAGAGAATTGATACTTTCCAAGGAGCGAACAGAGGACCTTGCTAGGCAGTTGTTACAAACGCAGGCAGGACAGACACCTTTGCCTGTTCCAGGAGGAAGTTATCCTTCTGCATCATCTTTAAATCCAGTGCAAATCAATCTGCCCGGTAATGTTCCCTTGGCTCCGCCCGAACGCTTTTCCGGTGATCCAAAGAAATTTGCAGTGTTCATCAATCAGTGCCGCCTACACTTCTTATGTCGACCAGCTGCATTCCCAACAGACCAGACCAAGGTGGCTTTCGTGCTTTCTTATCTCAGTGGCAGCGCTGCAGATTGGTCGATCCCTTTAGTCACCCAGGATGATCCGGTTTTACATGATTTTCAGGCCTTCCAGTCCAGCATGGAGAAACTGTTCGCAAGACATGCACAAGGGCAGGCCTTGGACAATGAGCTTCTCTCATTACGACAGGGTAATCAAGACCTCTTGACTTATATAGCCTCCTTCAATAGACTCATAGTGGAAACACAATGGCCCGAGGACAAGAGAATAACACTTTTCTACAGAGGCCTGCGTGGAGAGCTCAAACATGTGTTAGCGCAAGTTGTGAATCCTCCACAAGAATGTTCTGACTATATTGACTTAGTTGTCCAATTGGACCATAGACTACAGAACAGGAATGCAGATTGTTCCAGATTTGATACCCGAGTGTTTTCTAAACCACAGACCTCGAATAAGGGAGCTGACACTGTGGAACCCATGCAAATAGGGGGCATGAAAGGACCTTTAACCCAGAAAGAGCGGGAAAGAAGAAGGCAGCTGCAATTATGCCTCTATTGCGGAAACTCAGGACACTTTCTTCGGGACTGTCCAGTGAAACCAGCTAAGAAGACTGTAGGAGCCGCGGATACCTGTACCACAAATTCTGAGCAGGGAAACGACCTCGCTCGGCAAGAGTAGAGGTCCTCTTGCCGAGCGTTAAGATCTGTCCCGTGACCTCGCATTTCGTGATACCCATGGTCCTCATTAGTCCTGAACGTCCGGATCGTTTGCATGCAATTGAAGCTTACATTGACAGCGGAGCAATCGGTAACTATGTGGACCGTGAAATGGTATCAAGGATGAATCTACCCCTTGTCCCTAAGGCAGTGAAAGACGTCATCACTACTGTGGATGGCACGGAGATAGCCTCCGGACCAGTAAGGCATGCCACCCAAGAAGTGACGCTAGTGAGTCAAGATGGACACCGGGAGAGAAACGTGTTCGATGTAATCAAGGCCCCTCAGTTCCAGATCATTCTGGGAATCGCTTGGTTAGAGAAGCACAATCCTCAGATCGATTGGCGAGCAAAGACGGTTCAGTTTCCAGAGTGTTTTACCACTTGTTATACTCGGCCTGATGTGTCACTGGCGGCAATCTCTTCTGAGGAGGTGCCCAAATTACCTCCCGAATACCAGGAATTCCAAGACGTCTTCCGGAAGGATCAAGCCAACACCCTGCCTCCTCATAGGTCTTACGACTGTCAAATAGATCTGATACCTGGAACAACTCCTCCTTGCAGCAGGATTTATGCCCTCACCGAGCCAGAGAACCGTCACCTCAGACAATACCTAGACCAATACCTAGCTAACGGGTTTATCCGTCCTTCAAAATCTCCAGCTTCATCGGCTTTGTTCTTCGTTCCGAAAAAGGAAGGAGACCTTAGGACTTGCATAGATTACCGCGCCCTGAATCAGATCACCGTTAAAAACAGATACCCGTTACCTTTGATCCCTGAACTCCTGGATCAAGTCAAAGATGCATGTATATACACAAAGTTGGATCTCAGAGGAGCCTACCACTTGGTACGGATAAAAGAGGGCGATATTCGAGTATCAAGTGATGCCCTTTGGACTGTGTAATGCTCCTGCTGCTTTCCAGTATTTTATGAACGATGTCCTTAGAGAACTCATAGACGTGTGTGTTGTTGTCTACATTGATGACATCCTCGTCTATTCATCATCTGAAGAGGAACATCAGAGACACGTTAAAAAGGTTCTCGAGAGATTGCGTCAACATAATCTTTTTGCTAAGCTTGAGAAATGCGTTTTCAACGTAACGGAAGTCGAGTTCCTGGGATTCATATTGTCACCTAACGGAGTCCATATGGATTCAAAGAAAGTTGATGCAATCATCAAGTGGCCATCACCAACCTCGGTAAAAGGAGTTCAAAGCATGTTAGGGTTCGCTAACTTTTACCGCAGATTCATTCCTGAATTTTCTCGGATAGTCCAGCCCATCACCGCTCTGTTGAAAAAGAACAAACGTTTTGAGTGGTCTTCTGAAGCAGAACAAGCTTTTCAGGACTTAAAAGCTAAATTCATTTCTGCACCTGTTTTAAAACATCCTCGCCCAGAACTCCCCTACATCGTGGAAACGGATGCTTCTAGTCTTGCTATGGGGGCAGTTTTATCACAAAGAGATCCGGTCACACACCAACTACATCCTGTTGCCTTTTGGTCCCGCAAGTTTTCGCCTCCCGAGATCAACTATTCAATTACAGACAAGGAACTTTTGGCCATCAGATCGGCCTTTAAAGCCTGGCGGCATTATCTTCTAGGAGCCAGACACACAGTCACCGTAATGACTGATCACCGCAATTTACAATATCTAAAGACAGCCAAAGCTCAGTCTTCCAGACAGCTTTGCTGGGCTCTGTTTCTAGCAGAATTTGACTTTATAATTACTTATCGACCAGGCAGTAAGAACGGAAAAGCAGATGCTCTCTCCCGGATGGGAGTAGATGAACATTTGACCAATCCAGAACCAATACCCATAATCCCAGAACAAAGAATTTTGGGTTTGGTCAACGCTCAATCTTTTGAAGACATCAATACCATGGTTAAATCACTCCTAACTCCGGGCGATTTGCAAGATTGGCAATTAAAGGGAAAAGAATTCTCAGTGGATCAAGACCTACCATATTTCCGAGGACGATTGCATTTACCCTGTGAGAAAATACAAAAACAAGAAATCTCCTGTTATCATGACTCTCTAATGGAGGGTCATCCTGGCATTACCAAAACCATGGAAAAGATTAAAAGACATTTCTGGTGGCCGTCATGGAAAAAGGATATTAGAGACTTTGTAATCTCCTGTGGTGTGTGTGCCCAGAATAAAAGTCAGAAGGAGAAACCAGCCGGCCTATTACAGCCACTAGACATCCCTCCCTGTCCATGGCATACCCTGTCCATGGATTTCATCACGGACTTACCTCCATGCTCGGGGTATACTACCATTTTAGTAGTCGTGGATCTATTCTCCAAGATGGCTCACTTCATTCCCCTGAAGGGTCTACCATCAGCCTCAGTATTGGCCCGAGAATTCTTAGAAAACATCGTTCGGCTACACGGTTTTCCCTCGGTTTTAGTCTCCGATAGGGGAAGTCAATTCATCTCTCACTTCTGGCGCAGTTGCTGTCGTCTAGCCCAAATTGATGTAAGACTTTCAACTAGTCACCATCCCCAAACTGACGGACAAACCGAAAGGACAAATCAAACTCTAGAGCAATATCTACGTTGCATGCTCCAACAAACTGAAAACCCCTGGAAGGATATTCTTTGGATCGCTGAATACGCTTACAACAATTCGATTCATTCTGGAACAGGGAAGACTCCATTCTTCCTACTATACGGACACCATCCTAGAACCTCTAACCTGGATCCTCCCCAAGAATTCGAAGCACCTGCTGTGGATCTCTTGCACTCGGAGATCACCCGTGCTTTTAAGGAAGCCTCGGCCCATCTGCAAAGAGCTAAAGCTCAATTCAAAAGAGGAGCAGATCGACACCGTAAAGAGGCTCCTCACTACGCTGTAGGAGATCAGGTCTGGCTATCCACTAAGCACCTGCCTCTAAAGGGACCCCGCACCTTCATCCCGAGATACCTTGGACCCTATCTCATATCTGCCATAATTAATCCGTTGGCTGTCAAATTGGAGTTACCTACGCATATGAAAATACACCCAGTATTCCATGTCTCCTTATTAAAACCAGTACAACCAGAAACCCGATTGACTGAATTCCCAGAACCGGTTTTAGTAGATGGAGAACTTGAATGCGAAGTTAAGAACATCCTAGACTCCAAGATCTCCAAATCTAAGTTATATTATCTGGTTGATTGGGAAGGTTACGGCCCCCAGGAAAGGTCTTGGGAACCTTCAGAATATGTCCACGCACCTCGTCTGGTCAAGAAATTCCATCTGAATCACCCCGACAAGCCAAAACCCCCGGAGAAGACACGCTTAGGAGGGGCCTTGAGGGGGGGTACTGTCATGATCACTGCTTCCAAGGAGCCAGGACCAGCCCAACGTCCTTGGAAGCAGGCCCCTAACCCTAATCCTCAGCACCAGCCGGTCCCCACTGGGACCTTTTGGACCTTGTCCTGGCGCCGGTGGCACCAGGCTCATCAAAACCATTGGTCCCGGCACTGGAAGCGCCGGGCTCATAATAGGTGTGAAGATGCTTGGGTGGACTTACCTGCAGCAGACCATGCTGCTTACTTACCAGCCACTTAGAAGCCATCTGAGAACAGGAACTACGTTCTTACCTGGGTGGGGCAGCTCCACTCCCTGGATACAGCACTGGAACTCTTCTGGAAACTGGAACTCTTTTCTTACCTAGGCGGGGCCGTGGAAGAAGACGCCTCATCACTCCAAGGCTATTTAAACCACACCCGATAGATGAAGCGTGCTTCGCGTTATTCTGCATCTGCAGCAGAACGCTCACCGAGTCTGCTCCGGCCTTTCTTCTTCCGATCCTGGACCTGCAAGAATCCTACTTACCATTTCAGTATCCAGACATCATCAGCACCTGCAAAGAACAGAAACAACAGGTTAGCAAGGCGAACTTTACACGCAGTGCTTACTTACCTGATCCATCGGCGGCGGCCGTTTCTTCACGCCGCATCTCCACCTGCAAGAACAAAAGCATTGCCATACTTACCGGCACGCTGTGAATTCCGGATTTCTTCGTTCTGCATCGCCGCCTGTGAAGACAAAGTATCGTTAACAACTTACTGGCATTCCGCGGACTCCGGCCCTGCAACCCAACATCTGAAAGGCAAAAGAAAAGACATTAAGCAGGTATCTACTTACGTTCATCACGCTCGTCGCAATAAAACGCCTGCGAATTCTCCGGCGTCTCTTTAACACGAACTAAGCTGCAAGGAAAGAGACAGCTAGAGCGCTTGCCATACTTACGAACTTCCAAGCGCTTCACTTCATCTTTCACCTCAAGAGCCCTGCAATACATAAGGGAAAGGCATTATACAGAGTCTGCATATAAACGTGCCACGCATGTAAAGACTATAAAGACAAAAGGTGTCCAGAAACTCACCGCTCGTGCAGATAACGACGGTAACCATCCTCTGAATTCAAGAGGCCTGTGTTTCACCAGTGAAGGAACTGGCAACGGCACCCTGTACCAGACGCAGATGGAGAGCCCAGCATTCACCTATATAAGGTGAGCTCGTTGACCTGGGGGCTCTACGAAAAAGCTGGGAAGAGGGAGAGAGAGAGAGGGACATTCAACAACCCAGACCATTAACCCCCATATTCTTTCACCTGCAGAAACCTCACTCTTCGAGTCCGACACACAGTGCGAAGAGGTTCGACCCCAGAAGCCAATCGAGTCCTGCACATCACTTTTCGAGTCACAGACAGCTTCCTGCCAAGACCCGCGCCTCCGTGGGAATCAGGTGAGCGTTACAAGGTCTGACTTAACCAGGAGAACCACTCCTCCCCCTGTTCCCTGTTTGCGATTTTTACCAAAAAAACAAAAACCAGGAGGGATGGCTAGACTTAGATTCGGGCACCTTGAAACTCTAAGCCAGGTTTTAGTAACACACATGACATCTAGAATCTTTTCCCATATGTAGTCATCAACATTGATAGTGTGTTTGTTAAGCGAGCAAGAGATTAATAGTGACATCTAGATGGTAGACCTGTCTTGAGTGGTCTGTTTATGCATAAGGGTTGGTGAGATCTTATCCCCTTCATAATTAGCAGTATTTATCTGAAGTGTTGTAGTCGAGAGACACAGAGCCTCTGGAGCTACCTTCTTTGTGGGGCACTTGTTCGTACTTGATATGCCTATGATCTCTTCTCCCAAGCTCCTTACTTGGGGCTGAGTTAGGACTGAAATCTGGGTTGAGGCGTCTATTGCCCCTGGTTCTGGTAGTAGCGGGGGGCCCAAGGTGCCTGTGCTACTGGGGTTTGTAACAGCGGAGTGTGACAATGGCTTGGGTATCTACATGGTGAGTGGTACCGTATTTAGAGTGCTACCAGACCAAAGGTGCAATCTATTAGTGACTTTCTGATAGAATTCAGTAATGTAATTCTCTATCAGTTTCTCTCGTCTTAGTTTTTGAAGCGCAAGTAGTAAAGTGAGTTCTGGATGGATACCCATACTGGCAAGGGGAAAAGAGAATTTTAAAAACTGGGAGACAAGACACTGGAAGGATCAGTCACAATATGGCCGGGTTAAGAGAAGGCAACTCGTACCTGTGTGGATGGCCGTTCAACCGTGTAAGCATTTTGGGCGCGGCACGCGTTGCCTCCGTCACGGATTGGCGAAGACTGGCTGGTCGCTGAACCACCTGATGTCTTGTTAAGGCAACTCTAGGATTTCTGGGAGGTGTAGTTTATCACGTGTTGCTTTGAGAGTGCTTTTACTCTCCACTTTTTAAAGGTTTAATATAGTGACCCAATTGGTCCAGGAAAATCGAGTCTAAAAATCTCATAGCTGTGATCATCATGGAGATTGGCGGGTCTCCAAAATGTTCTGCCCAGAGCGTAAGAGATCTACAAGTACCTAGAAATAGTACACATTGAAATTCTACAAACAGAGAGCCAGCCGGTGGAGCCAATAGACTTTAGTATGATTGCAGACTTCTTCACTCGATCATCGCCTGGATTGAGGTGATACCTAATATATGTCTTATAGCCGCGCTGGAGTGCCTTCTGGCAGGAAGAGCACCTTTCGCTAGACCTTACCCTCAAATTGGGACCAAAGTCCTTCATTAATACCCACCTCAGCACCATGGATTACCCAAGGATTTAACTTGCTGATACAATTTTAATAGTGGATGGAGAGAAAAATGCCAACATTTCTTGACAAGTTACCTTAACTGTGATACTGATGGTATAACTGCAGTCTTAGTCACTGAGCATTGTTTATAAAGTTTTTTAGTACCCGGCAAGAGTCAAGCAGAATGCAACCCGCATTCTGATTGGCTCTCGCCGTGTCCTTACCCGGCCGCGAATCCTTCGATTCTCGGCCGGGATTCCAGCCGCCTTGTCCTCGGCGGGGGGCGTGGCAGCCCCTCAGCCAATGAGGAGGCTGGAAGCGGGGCCATCCCCGCTCTGAGCCTCCCCGCGGCTGAGAGGCTGCCTTCGTCCCCCGCCGGGGACTCGGGTAAGGCTTTTTTTAAAAAAATGTCCTTTATTCCCTCCTCCCTCCTCCCCCTACTTACCTTCTTGTTCTTGCTTCCACGGCGAGGGACGAGGGAAGCCTCCAGCCGTGTGGATACTCGGAGCAGGGCCATCCCCGCTCTGCGCCTCCACACGGCTGGAGTCTTCCCTCGTCCCTCGCCAGGGATGCAGGTAAGCTTTTTTTTTTTTACTTTTTTTAAAATCCCCTCCCAACTCCCGCCCTCCCAACCCCACTTTCCTTCTTTTTGAACCTTTTTTAGGGAGCGGACGCGCAGGGTACACTTCTGTTCGCAGCGCTTCTGCTCCCTGATGGCCTCCATGAAAAGGGAAAACAGACTCCGTTTCCCTTTCCATGGCGGCCATTTTCTTGGTTGTTTCTTTTTTTTCTGTCCCGAAACACTGCAGCGTTTCAGGGCAGAACAAAATGCTTTTAGTGCCTCGGTCACACACATAATGCAGGCCGGGGTACTAATAGCAATATGACCCGAGCGGCGGGGCATTACCGACTTAGGTAATGCCCCGGGGCCTTCGCTATAACTATGGGCCCCGGGCCGGTAATGCCCCTGCCGCTCGGGTCATATTGCTTAATTATTACTGCAAATAAGGACTTCTTTCTTGTTTATTTACACCAAGAATGTTGGACTTTCTCTCATTCATTTCCAAACCCACACCTCTAAAGTATTCATCAACGTCTAGCAAAGCTCTCTGGACACCGACTTGCGTCTAATCAAATAAAACAAACTCATCTGCATACAAAAGATAGGAGATAACTACATTTCCTAATGTAGGTGGGTGAGTGTTCACATCTTGCAGGGATGACCTCAGGTCAGCTATATGAGCGTTGAAAAGGAAAGGGGCCAAAATGCATCCTTAGTGCAGGCCCCTCTCACTCTTTATCCAGCCTGAGGAATTCCCAATGCCAACCTACCTCACTTTCAATCTTACTTCGGAATGTAGAGCTATCAACATATCATCTAACGTAAGCGGACATCCTTGGTTCTTTAATTTAGACCACAGAAGGGTGCGATTTACACAGTCAAAAGCCTTTTTATATCCAGGAAGGCCACACATATCTGTCTCCCTTCTTCCTGGACCTGAGCCGTCAAAAGAGGCATAATAAGACAATTCAAAGGGATACTCATCCCCTTCTTTAAACCAGACTGGTGTATATCAGTACACAAAGGAATTTTGGTTTCACTAAGTAGATGTTTCAAACCCAATTAAAAATAAATCTTATATGAACCATCCAATAATGAAATTGGACAGTAGTTGATTGGGTCAAGTCTGACTTATAAATAAGTATCGCTGTGGAATCTCTCCATGTGGGTGGAATTATCTTTGATGTTTTAATATTATTGAATAGCTCAAAAAGTAAATGGGACCATATATCTGTATCAGATTTTAAAGGTCATCGGGTCCCGGAGCATTGGAACTTTTACGATGCTAGCATAGACACCCTCCAAAGTAATGTCAAAAAAGTCCCAATCAGATGAGTCTGGTCTCCAAACCACATTTGACTGGGGGGCACTAAGGGTAACCTCCACATAAAGTTTTGAAAAGAAGGTAACCCAGATGTTAGCTACAATTAGATAAGCGTGCAGAGACTTTTGCACATTCTTCCCTTTTATCAATGACCAAAAGGAAGCCCACTTTTTGAATTCAAAGAGGCAAGCATTCTCTCTGCATTGTGCTGGTACTTTAAATGACTCTTTCCTCTCATCTGATTTGAGTGCTCTTGTTATAATTTTTTCCAGAGAGGAAAACCTAAACCCCCCATTTTTCCTAATTACCCTTAGTGGTCACCTAAAACTGTTCTTTTCCTCGTGGCTATAATGATCAAAAATATGCTTGTGTAGTCTATTTCTACCACCCCTAAGAAGCTTATTGTGAGGCATTAAGCACACCAGAGTATCTTGTACAAAAGGGACAAAGTTTATTGAAGTTAATGTTTCCCTATTAGCTAGATATATGCGCTCTATCATTTTGATGTTAAATCTAAGTGCAAGTGTCAGCCTCCAGAGAACTCTATTATTCCCTATTCTTATTTGAACAAACATGTTGTGAAGTGTGGATTAATATTCAATTCCCTAGTGTAAGGGGAGAGTCAGTCAAAGATGATCACTCCCTCCCAGATCAACAACCTCTAAGGTTTCAGCTCGATAAAAAAAAGGTCCCTGGACAGAAAGATGTAATCTAATGTCGAGCCTGTACCATGAGCTACCCCTGTTAGGTTTGGGGGAATGTCTCTCTTAACATTACCATTTACTAGGGTAAGGTCTCAAATACCCAATGCTTCTTTCCATGCACGCCCTCTTTCCCGGGCCTCCAGATCCATTACCTGTTGTTCCTGGTAATATTTCTTGACTAAACGTTCACTGTTCAAATCACCAAATAACATACAACTACTATCTTCCGTCAAATATGTTTCCATGACCTCATCTATCCTTGCTAAAAAATTCATTAGATCACCATTATTAGGATTAAAATATATATTTACTAATAAACAATCATGCAAATTGGGTTCTCCCTTCTCATTCATTACAAGGTTAACACTAAAATATCTTTTTCATCCAATGGAAGTTTTTACATTAACAATTTTCAATCATTACAGCACAGACCAAACCTCCAAATGGTCTCCAATCAAGCCTTTCTTGTGGGTTTATAGCAGTATAACCTTCTAGTATCGTTTTGTTTCTAAAATCTAAGTTTCTTATAAGGCTATGAATTCGGAGGTGCCCCAAAGACAATAGGGGAAGGGACAAGTGGATAAAACCCTGTGTAATCCAGGAGGATATCTTAATGTTTTTCCTCAGCATTGCCAGTCTGCCCCAACATTTTTCATATGAAACCATCTATTGTTTTACTGAGTCTATAGAGGACGGATAGACCATCACACGGCAGTATTATTAAGTGGTCATCCTTGCTCCTAGCCCCCGATGTGAAAATAAATCTCAATGTTCTCAGTGCAGCTCCTGAATTGATGTTAATTTATGGCATTTAGGAAAGGAGCATACCTCGTAGTGGTAATGTGACCACGCAGGGGCGCATGGCACATGATCATGCCAGAACGTGATACTTCGTCCATTTAAGTCGCCATCATGTCATGTTGCTCGTTTAAAAAGGATAAAGAGTTCCAAAAGTTATTGGGAAATCAGATCTTACTCTCTGTATGAGTACAAACATAGATATCATCATCTTATCTCTTTAGTACAGATGAATTATTCAGATTGGGGCTCAAGGGGTAACAATGGATATGTTCAGGCAAGTGTGCAATTATTATTCATGTATTCATATTTTTTTTTTAAACATTACAAATGACATTCCACAAATTAGACAAACAACATTTCATAAAGAATCATCAGCAATGTGTGCAAATGATGCATAAATATCATATTGTGCTAATAATCAGCATAAATTGTGCAAATCTTCAAAAATGTATATGCCAAAGGTTTTCAATATGTTGTGAAAAATAGCCAGTTTACATGAAACTAGTGCATGTATAATGAATTACTCTTTAAAGTGCAAAAACACTCCACTCTAAACATTTGTCTACTGGAGGTTATTAAGAGGAGCAAAGGCACAACTGGACAATCTCCTCAATACTCAAAGTAAAAATGTCCCTTCTTCCTAGTTTCAATGAAAAAACATCTAATTCAATATTTGAGCTGATGTCCGTCTTCCTCAGGACGTAAATGTAGCATAAGGTGGTCCTTGGTGTGTTTCTAATCCTCCCACACCATCCTGTGTAGTCTCTGTAGATTCTAAAATGACATAAACACACATATATTACACAGCCACGTCAGTTTTAATTTTAAGTTGCTAATCCCATAGGAAGAGCACTTTTTGGGCGGTTTATAACTTTGCTTCCCCTGGACGAATCCTCACCAAACTTTGCAAAAAAAGTATATGGCCCACTCTGAATTTTGGTGAGGTTTGGTCCAAGGGGGGGGGGAGCAAAGTTATAAGGAGGGTCCCGAAATTCCTTTTTTTCCCCATAGACTGAATGGGGAAAAAACTTTGCTCAGGCCTACAGCACAAACCGCTGGACGGATTTTCACTAAATTTGCGGCAGGAGCAGCGGCTTGGTCCCGAAAGTGTGCTTTTGTAAACTTGGTGAAAATCCGTCCAGTCGTTTTTTAAAATGACCAAAAAGTAGGTCACAAAAAATTAGTGATAGCTATGTCTGCTCCGCTGACACATTATCCTATTCACTTCATGGACAGGACACCGATTGGCTAATCGGCTTGCGTCATGTCCGCGGACATGCAACGTATTTGCTGATTGGCTGGAATGAAGCGTAAGGTGCGTCGTATTATTTTGATGCGTCCACCACCTTGGATCCACGGACATCCACGGACAGCGCGGCGATGAACTGGGGAGAAATACACCTTTGACAAGTGTGTTGGTGTACAGGAGTGCTTGGGGAGGGCGGGGGAGTAAGAGATGGGTGAACTGTTGTATTTGTTTAGGTGGCAGGCACCCCTGGTGTGTTTGCCAAGTTCGCGTACACCACGGCTGTCCGCGGACATAAAAAAATGCGCTTCTGGCTATTTTTGTTGCGCTCACCAGGCTCCCACAGAGGCGTCGATCGGAACTGGACAGCTGCGGTCTCCACCAATGTGACGCGTAGGGCCGAGATGACGGACTGGTCTGGCCCACCTAGCTTTGTTTGCTTGGCCCGTAGGAATATTCTTCTGCAAATGGAGAAAGGGGATTAACCACCCTTGGAGTTACGCGTAAATCCCCCCACCCCCTCTGTTCTCCCCACAGATCACCTTTGATGTCCCCTCTTATAGTCTCACCTGATGGTTTGAAAAGATGAGCTCTCCATCCTGCATTGAGTGCAGGGGCGCATTGATAACCAGTTGCTTCACTGGCTCGAAGGAATTGGTGAGTTCCAGAACAATATTGACTCTGAGATTCCCGGCAAGACGCCGTAAGTATAAAGTTCGTAAGACTTCAAATGCCTGACTTTCACTCTTGTCCGATTCCTTGCAGGTTGCAGCTTGACCCTAATGAAGAGTTCCTCGTGGCAACCGGTAGTATTCTGGTAAGGATTTGTATTTTCCAACACAGTTCGATAAAATAATGTCAATATGTAACCTGTTGCTTTCTCCCTTATTCAGGTGCTGAGAGAAAGTATGAAGTCTCGGGGAATAGTACCTCTGGCGGTAAAATCAGGTGAGTGTATTGTGGTGAGGAGGGTTCCCCTTGTTAGTCCCTTTGTATCGCCTTGCTGTCTTTTTGTTTCCCCTTAGGGGCCGGGGTTCGGCGAAGATGCAGTGGAAGCTGCGCCAACCCGTGAAGAGGAATAGTACCCCCGGTGGTAAAATCAGGTAAGTCTATGGGGGGGGTAACTATATTCCTCTGTGTATTCCCTTGGCTCACCTTGCTGTTCTTGTCTTCTCCTTAGGTGCCGGAGTCCGGCGGGAACATGCTGGAGGATGCGGTGGAATGTGAAGATGCTGCGAATGCCGGTGAGTTCAGCGCGGCGCTGCAGCAGGCGAGGCGACGTGCATAAATAGCTTCTTTCTTCCAGCTCGAAGGCGCAATGGATTGGGAATACAGGTAAGGATCAAAGGTATTGCTCTTGTTCTAACCTTTTCTCCTTCTTTCTCCCTTTTTCTAGGAGCTCCAAACTCGAGGCGGGCGTGGGAGAAGGCTGGATGCAGACTTGCAGGCACAGTGAGCGTTACGCTGCTGGATGCAGAATAACGTGAAGCGTGTGCTGCTCTTCGGCCGTGGTTTAAATAGCCTCCAAAGTAGACCCAGGTAAGTATTCCCCCCTAGCCCCGCCCAAGTAAAAAATAGTCCCTAAGTAAAGTAGTCCCTTCCAAGCCTCTTTTGGCTTGGAGCTCTTGCAGCATGGTCTGCATCAGGTAAGTTTGCAGCATGGTCTGCATCAGGTAAGTTTTAATCTATCAGCCTGGCGCCTATGGCACCAGGACTGACTCTCCATATGAGCCTGGCGCCATAGGCACCAGGACTGGAGCCAAATAGCCCCTAGCAGGGGTTGTTGGGCTTGCTTGGGATAACTTGATGCCTGCTTCCGGGGTTGCTGGACTTGGTCTGGGTCCCCGGGGGTAGGCATCCTGACAGCTTTACTTTAGTATGATATTGGTTTTGGGTTGTTAGTACAGTGTTGATTGTAATAAATAGCCTGTATAAGTAGCCCATATAGCTCCATTAAAACATTTCATTCTATATAAGTAGCCCATATAGCAGAGTTAAAATGTTTGATTCTATGGGTGTGATCTATGGGTGTGATATGCTGCGGTGGTTGAGGCCAGGACCTAGAGTCTTGGGTGCATGGCCTACGGATCAAACATCTATCAAATATTTGCAAATATACAGTTTGTGTTGTGTTTGATTTGTATAGTTTGTATGTGATGCTTTGGCTACGTCATGTCATTAAGATTGTAGAGTTTGGTAACAAGCACTGCAGTATAACATATCCATGGAAGTAAACATTTTGTATTGTGCTGTATGATTAGATGTTTGCTTCAATGGTTGTGTTATGGAGCAGTATTTATGAATTGGATTTATTATAATATACTTACTGTTTGATTTTTTGTGATTGGATATATTTATTTCATGACTTGGGTAATTGGAGCAGATATTCTTTTTCAATATTTGTGATAAAAAGGTCATGTTAGTGTAGGTAGTTTATAAAGACTTATTACATTGCATAATAGACATTTCTGCTTTATTTTGACCCTCATATTTAGTAGTTTACAAACCGGTGTACTGTGCAATTTGCTCAGTTTCTGTGTTTGTTGCTTTAATCATTGGGTCTGTGGGAAAAAAAATCCATGTTGAATTAAAAAAAAACTTTTCTTGTTATGGTATGGTACATTTTCTTGTTTGTTTTTAGTATTTACTTGTTGTTTCTGGCTAATGCTCTATCTATTGGTTGTTGCAGATTGTTAGATACTTGATGTTAAATTGTAAGTGATTATAGTTATTTAATCATATTATTAACTTTGCTAATATACCTGTTTGGTTGTTGCAGATTCTTGGGCTAGTTAGATATCTGTTGGCGTATTCTAACTGTTTATTTCTTCTTATAATTTAGTGGTGTTGATTTATCTGTTTGGTTGTTGCAGAATTTTGGGGCAGTTAGATACCTGTTGACGTATTCTAACTGTTTATTTTTTTGTTATATTTTTGTTAAGTTTGATAATGGTTGAAATCGAATATCACAATCTATGAATATCTTTGGTATTGCAGAGACAAAAAAGACTAACCTGGTCAGACAGCAGTGACCCTAGAATGCAGATGTAGAAGATTTCCTTGTTAATCCTACCTCCTCCAGTCTGATTAGGAACCTTACAGACTGAGGGAAGGCAGTGTTCCCAGGGAAACCCTCTGGGGAAGAAAACCCTGGGTTGACAGAGGATCTGGAGGACTGCGGAACCTGGATTATGTGAAATGCCAATGCTGTTCTTCGAGATCTGGATGATGAGCTGTGTTGTCACCGGGATCGTTTCAGCGGATGAGCTTCACTGAGAAGACAAGGCAACAGGTAAGTGAGTGATAGGTAGCAGGTTGGAAGAAGAATAAGATGTTACGGAAGTGAAACCTACCGAGAACGATAACAGGTAAGCTCGATGAAAAGTTGATAAGAACGGGAGGGCTCTTACCAAATAAAGGAATACATTATTATAGGGTGAGAGAGAAAAGATGGGAATGTGGAAAGCTGCTCTAGATACCTACAAACCCCACTTGGAAATGGGAGTATAAAGAGATGTATCCTTCAGTAGGTCTGAGGCCGCAGAAGGGATTAGGTTTAGCGGATTGGAAGCCAAAGGAAAGGTGCTGGTCGATGGCGGGGAAGCCTGTCCGTACGAAAGGAAGGAGGACGTCTGATGCGGGTCCGTCGCGAGGGAAGCAGGATAGACACCGAAGACGGCTAAATGCTGGAGACAGGGTTGCACAAATCTAGTTGATCAAAAGCGAGTGAGAGGATTAGAAAAGAGAAATGTAGGGGAAAGTTATATTGAACACCTAGGATCGATAACTTACGAAGCGTCTTTCCTAAGAGTAGCGACGCACTGACAGGCGGAAAAGCGGTTGTTATATGCGGTCACATGATCAGCACAAAACATCAGAAACATATGTGCAGGAACTGTACAATCCATCCAAGAGAGCCTGGGCAAATCGTCGGCCATATTGGGAGGAGATGCCAACAATGATTGACAAAATCAGCCGCGATGCCACAGGGACCAGCGCCGATAAGAAGATGTAACAATTTTAGTGGTGTTGATTTATTTGTTTGGATGTTGTAAAATCTTGGGGTAGTTAGATACCTGTTGGGGCATTCTAACTGTTTATTATTTGTTATATTTTAGTGGTATTGATTTATCTGTTCGTTTGTTGCAAAATCATGGGGCAGTTAGATATCTTTTGGCGTATTCTAACTGTGTATTTCTTTTTATAATTTAGTGGTGTGATTTATCTGTTTGGTTGTTGCAGAATTTTGAGGCAGTTAGATTCCTGTTGGCGTATTCTAACTGTTTATAGTTTTCTAATTGAAGTTTTATTAATGTTTATGCATAGATTAGTTATAAAGTTTTGGTTTTAAGAATATTAAATAATCGTTTATAAGATTTGCTGGTGATCTTTGCTTTAGAGTAATGGTATTATCATTACATTCAAACCATCCAGAATTCTTTTTTATATATGCAGTGTAGTGACCTGCATTGGTTGTGGCTCCTGCACGGTAGATTATACCTATTGTTGTGAAGGTTTTCTTACCAAGTGATACTTGACCATGTGTGAATCCAGTCAGCTTGCAGTTGTTTTTGGTACCATCTTCATTGCAACGTAGAAGCATTAGTATTAAGTATTTACTATGTGTTTGTATTTGTAAGGTGGAGCGATTATCTGAATTGCAGATAGTACATAATCTGCCAGGGTTTGCATTTTGTACTAGTTGCTGAAATGGAGCGGATTCACAGTTAGGTATGGATACATACACAAAGTGTTCATTAGGGATGTGTTCCTGTGCCACATTGTTGCAGAGAGTGCATGTATGTTTCCACATGTATGAAATCTGGAAGATTTCATTTATAGGTATATTTCTGTTTTCCAGTATTTGTAGTAAGTACATTAGACATTTCTGTGGATCTTCTAGTGAGTTTATAGTGAATTTCACCATTCCAGCACAGTAGTCCAATTCTTGTCTTATTCCATGAACACTGTAAGTGCTGTCAGGATTGTTGGTTGCATTTCTATGAAGGACTAACATTTGCAAACACAATTGGTCAGTGTTGTGTAAGTAAATGTTGTTAATAATTGGTGGCAATTAAAATAGAATATTTATTGCTACATTTGCGTAGCAATTTACACCAGTTACATTTGAAAATTTTAATGGACCAGATAGTTCTGTGTCCAAGTCATTTCTTCGGAGTGTGTGTTGCTTCTTTGAAGAAGTATCTGAGTTACTTTGAGTAGTACATTCTTCTTTGGTTGTAGTAATTGATGAAGTATTGGGTTCTTTTACTCTCTTTGGAGGATTTGCAGTGAGATCCTGTTGCATTTCTGTTTGAAGTAGTTTCTTTTACAACGTTTTGCTTTTTGTGTAACAGGATAGGTTTTTAGATGGGGGTGTATAGTGAACATAGGCCCTCATTACGACCCTTGCGGAAATCAACCGACCGGACCGCCATAGCGTAAATAGCGTTTCCGCCATTGCACGATGGAGCAAAGTGCGGCTCATTCCGACCCATCGGGCACGAGCACCACGCCATGGCGGAAGTGCAAAGTCCGCGATGGCGGAAATGACCCCAAAACGGCCCACACCGCCGCCGTACGGCGCCCTAGGTGCAATACCGCCACCCATCTCAGCGGACACCGCAGTGAGCGCCAACCGGAAAGTACGGTGACCGTAAATATACGGAAACGGAAGTAAAAGCATGGTCCCGGAACGGGAAACATCCCGCCGTACACCTATAAAACCACAAATTCCACACAACCATTAAAAATACTACCCTGAGACACATCCCAACCCGTCATCCACCCTAGTGAAACCAAGAAAAATGGGAAAAGTAGCAAGAAAGCGTGCGACCGCAAGCGGCAGGTCCACTTCTCCCGTGAGGAACTCACCGTGCTCACGGAGACCCGCCAGGAGAATGCTGCCGCCGTCTTCTCCATGCAAATGACCAGGACGGCACTTGCGAACAAGAAGGCCATATGGGCCCTGGTGGCACAGCGGGTAAGTGCGTTGGGGACCGCACCCCGCAACCCACAGCAATGCAGAAAGCGATGGGACGACCTGCGGATACGCGTCCGTAGCATACTTTCTGCCAACCGCAACATTGCCACAGCTACCGGGGGAGGATCGGAATCACCCATCAAGTTGACCCCCTGGGAAGAAATCTGTGCCTCCACCATTGGAATGGAGAGTATAGAGGGAGTCGGAGGGATGGAGAAAGGAGTGCAGACATCCGAAGAATCAGGTAGGTGGGCCAAATAAAACAATGCTAAATCCACAATGTCCAATCATGTGAAGTACCATGTGTCCACATAGTGCAACAGTAACACATGTCCAGGAGAACGTCCACATACATTGGCCTGATAGCGCACTTTAAAACTCACATTAAATACATAAATAATTAAAAACCCTAAAAACACCCTCTACACATGCAGCAGGCACACCCTAACTGCAGGCTGCCAAACAACTGCACCCTCACTCCACACACAAATGAAACCACCTCCAAGGCCCCGACCCAAATCACCCTCAGGTACCACCCCAATGCATGTGATACATTGCCATTCCAATTCCCACAGACCCATTAATAACGCTCGCCCTCCTTTACTCCACCACAGGGTCCGATCCAAACGACGAGCTCCAGGACACCCCTACCAGCACACCTGCAAAGAGGGCCAAGACCAACGGCCAAAGACCCTCCACCTCAGCTGCACGCATCAAGACACGGCAGCAGCACAAATCAAGTGACAGCACACAGGAGGGAACTCCAACAGGCACCCCAGCAGCCAGCATGCCCACAACACCACCACCACAGGTCCCCCCAATGGATGCCACAGTAGGCACTGCTTCTGGTGGCAGCAGCACCATAGGTGATACTGCATTAATGGCAGCATGCTCCGACACAGAAAACGGGGATGTCGAAGTTAGATCCATCCATGACCTGTCTCAATCCCCCTGTCTGTTCCGTCCCGTACACCATGAGGATACCACGCAGGGGCACCCACAAGACGACGACTGGCCATCCCCCACAAGCCCTGTGGCAAGGCAACATGAGGTGATCAGCCCCTCTGTGACACCACCGCAAATGGCCATGGCCCAGCAGAGGCAACAGTCCCTCGACCTGGTAATCGTGCAACAGCAGCAACTGGCCACGCTCCTCAAGGACCATGCCGATGAATGTGGGGGCACTAAGGCAGACATAGAAACATCAACTGAGACACTTAGGGCAGAAATGGAGAGAAGTACAGAGACACTAAGGGCACAAATGGAGAGTAGCACCGAGAGCCTGAGAGTACAAATGGAGAGAAGCACCGAGAGCCTGAGAGTACAAATGGAGAGAAGCACCGAGAGCCTGAGGGGGGAACTGCATGCGACGTCCAAAGACGTATGTGCCGAACTTGCCGCAGTGCGCCGTGTGCTCACTGAGCTCTCACAAACCCTTAGGGACATGCATGGACGTGAGCAGGCAGAGACATCATCCGTTGCAAGTTCCGTCCAGGGCAGCCCCCAACGTAGATCTGGGAGGAACCTGCGCTCCACAGGCAGGGGTGCCCCTGATACCCGCAGAGGGGGCTTGCAATAGCGACAGCCCACTGACAATGAGCATCTTTGGACACTGGTGTTCGGGGGGAGGTAGGAGGGTGGAGGGGGTGTGTTGGGCTCACTTGGGTGGCGGGTCGATAGGGTGTTTAACATGATATCACATATGCCATAAACAATGCACGATCATGCAATGAGATGTGTGGACATTGATCTTTGTGTACGAGGCCATTAGAGGCGTACAGTCCATATTGTGCATGTTCCAGACACACACAGTGCCACGAGTCCCGTGTCTATGTATCAGCCACCAGGCGTGAGTGCTAGAAGCATGCATCTATGAGATGCTGACGAATGTCACGGCCCTCCTGTGCCTCGCAGACTCCTTGAGGTGCTGCCACATCCCCACCCTCATCATGACCATCATCAGGTGCTTGCAGTTCTGCGTCAGGGGGCATGGGCACATTTCTACGTACGCACATGTTGTGGAGCATGACACATGCCATGACCATCTTTGCAACCTTCACATGGCGGTACAGGAGTGCCCCGCCAGACCTGCTGAGGCAGCGGAAACGAGTCTTCAGTAGGCCGAATGCCTGTTCTATGACTACACGGGTACGTGAGTGGGCATGGTTGTAGTCCTCCTCATGCTGGTCCCGTGGGTTCCGGACTGGTGTGAGGAGCCATCTCTTCAGTGGATACCCGGCATCACCTGTATGTGGACAAGAAAGGAATTTTGAGGAATGCCATTGCTACGTACGCACCCCCCCCCTTCCTGCCAGGTCATTGCCGCATCACATACCCCACATCATCATGCATGAAATGAGACTCACCGAGTAGCCAGGATCTGTTCCCTGCGTGTCGCTCCATGTAGCGTGGTATAGTAGAGTTCCTCAAGACCATAGAATCATGGGTTGATCCAGGAAATCGGGCACAACAATGTGTAGTGATCCTGTTGGAGTCACACACCATTTGTACATTCAGAGAATGAAATTGTTTTCGGTTGCGGTACTGGGCCTCCATGGCATGTGGGACGACCAATTCCACATGGGTGCAGTCGATGGCACCAATGCAACCCGGTATGCCGGCAAGTGCATGGAATCCCACTTTTGTGTTGGTAATTTCCTGCTCCGAGCGTGGTAGAGAGATGTAGTCGTCTGCGTGCTTCAGGAGGGCATCGAGCACTTGCAATAGTGTCCGTGACAACAGTGGCTGTGATATGCCATGCAACTGTCCGACTGTGTGCTGGTAGGTGCCTGTGGCCAGGAAGTGGAGTACAGACACCACCTTCAGTAGGGGTGGGATGGCGGTTGGGCTATCTATCATGCTGACAAGGTCAGCCTGTGTCATGTCCACAATGGCGGTTATGGTGTCCCGGTCCAAACGGTAGAGGGTGTGGATCTGCTCATCAGTGAGGTTGAACGGATGTGCTCGGAGGCGTGGGATTGCGGGCTGCCTGCGTGGTGGTAGTGGCTGTGCTGGCGGCCCTTGCTGGCCCTGCCTTGCCCTCCTCCTCCTCCTGCGTCTCCGCCGTGCGGCCGGTTGTAGTTGGTGTTCGTCTTCTTCTTGAAGTTGGAGTACTTGCAGTGCTATCAGGTCCCCCAGGGCCAACATAGCTAGTCCTGCCGGTAGCATTTCGGAGTGGGTGTGGTTGTGGGAGGAGACTGGGTGTGCAATTTATGTGTTTTCAGGCTGTATGGCCTCCACCTGTGGTGATTCATTCCACCTGTGCAAGCTGCACTCCCCTTTGGGCGAGCACGTCCCGCACACAACGCTGCAATTCGACGAATGGCATCTTGCTATTGCAATCATGTATTTGTACCCGATGGCAGTGTAACATTGGTTGATATGTTCATTCGGCTATGGTCCCATTGTTTCACATACTATCTTTGCAGTCGCGAACAGACTTGTGAAGGGTCAGTGGAACGTAGTACTCGAGTAACGGTGGACCCTCATGCAACACTGTACCGAGCTTCACCGACGGGCGGGGCGTCCCATTTGTGAGTGAAGGCAGTTGCCATTTTCACACACAGCCGCACTAGATGGATTAATTTGTGATTTCAAGCGGCCACAGATGCCTTTTCGACGTGATGTTGCAAATGAGGAATTCGAAGGGCGGCGCTTTCGGTTTTCAGCTAGCCGCGAGGAGATGCCCACAGGTCTGACTGCAAATATAACGTTCGATTGTTCAATGTCCTTGGGACAGGGGCCATGGCGAGGATGCAATGATTGATATGAATAGTTTGGGATGCGCAATAGCGACGTGGGCGATGAGGCCGGACGTTCCCAAATACATGTTACTTCACAACACTGGAATTACGGGCTGGGGCACAGTGGATTTTGCAGGCTGCATAACGCACAGACTCAATGGAAATTTCACATGTTATGTGAGTATGGAAACAGGCGTTTTCATTACGGGATGAGAGAATGATGTATGGATGCATGGACAGATGATTTGATACAGAGTTTGCCATGTACAGGGCTTCTTGGAATCTATCCGCCTCCCCTGCGCTATGTGATGCAGGGCTGCCATAGTGGGACCATCGTCTATCTGGCCTTGTTGAGCCCTCCCTGTCTCGACGCGCCTTCAGACACTTGTGTCTATGCACGTTACCAATCCCATCTGATGGATTCCGTTTTAACAGACGCATGCACAGGTACACTCGTTTGTGATAGTGTTTTCACCTCGATATAGGTGATACAGGTGCCTGTGTTTGCGTGCGTTTCTTGGTGGGAGACTGAGGTCATGTCCATTTGTATGGCTTCTGTATTCGTGCCATCTGTGCCCTGCAGCTCCCATTGGGCCCTCTTGAGATTCATTTGTTCGTTGGCAGGCATGGATGACTAGTACATTTCACTGGTTGCATTGTGTGACTTCATTGCACCTACGGGGGGTTGTACAATGTGGCCAGGGAGCGGTGTACAAGCACTCAGTAGGGCCGTTTACGGTTGGTTCGCGATGCCGTACTTCTCACCATGGCGGAATGGTACTTTCCGCCGTGCTTGATGGCGTTAGGTGCATGTCCGCTAGGGTCGGAATTCGCGTACCGTTGCGCCATGGTGCTAATTACGGTTTGGCATGGCGCGCGCGCGCGTACTTGGTGCAGTTAGCGTTGGCGTTCACTACGGTGTCGCTAATGGCATCGTACTTTGCGGTGACGGGTCATGATCGCACCGAGCGCTATTCGATGGCGGTATTGCATTTCCGCCATCGTTTTTCGATTTCCGCAAGGGTCGTAATGAGGGCCATAGTCTATTGTATTCTAAAATGCAAGGAATATCAGCATTTACTTTACTTGCATCAAAGTTGATTAGAAATACACTGTCAAGTGTACGTAAGCGTGATAGTGCTAGGTAGCTCATGACTTCTTTAAAGACTGTGTTCCCAATATCTATCAATGCTTTATCTAGGGTAAGACCTTGTGATTTGTGAATGGTGACTGCATATGCTAGAGTTAGAGAAAATTGCTCTCTGCGTACATACATGTCTTTGAAAAGAAGGAATCGAGCTATTGAGCGTCCTATTATTTTTACTTCTGATAGTTTGTGAAAGAGAATATTTACAAACTGAATGTTGTTGTCACGTGGGTATGTTTAAAAGCCAACAACTGTGCCAAGTGCTCCATTAACTAGTCCTTGCTCCACGTCAAGGTTACGTTTAAGCATTACTCTACAGTTTAAAGATATTTTTAATATTTTCTCCAAACCAGCTGTGTTGGAGATAGAGTTTTCTAAGGAGGCATTTAATCTTGTTGTGGCTTGTTGACACATGGGTAGTGTCATACCATGCACGTCCAGTTTGTCTGTGGAGCAAATTTCAATTATTGGTTGCATTTCTTTTTTCAACATGGTTTCATTGAACTTGGAACAGCTTGCAAGAGTTGGCATCAAGGACATACAAGTGACATTTTTGTGTGCTAATTGTTCCATGACATCAGTAGCACATGAGTTATGGCCATAAAGTGCATAGATGTGCAGGGTTTTTAATATTGCTTTTGCTTCTTGAGATAGTACACCAACTCTAATACTTTTTAAAATGTTGGCGTAGGTGAGGTCTGTAGACTGGCGCATGTTTTCTGTTAATTCTCTGTATTGAAAATGTTGCCAAAGGTTAACATTTCTTATGCTGCCAACAGTTTTACGGCAGAGTTTGTGTCCTATGGTTTTAAAAATAGGTTCACCTTTCACTGGTGTCAATTGAAGAAGAACTCCGAAAACAATAATGTGTTTTCCTCCAAAGAGCTCTTCGTAATTTGTTTTGAGTACTTCTTGTAATCTGAGGTGAATCAAAGCCAACATTAGATTGGAGACCATGCTCACCTCATCTATTAGCATCATTTTCATTTGTTTTAACACTCTGCGTAATTCCATTGCAGCTTCTGTAGAAAGTTTGTAATATTCTGATTTGTTACTTCTTGAAACATGGGCCCTCATTACAACACCGGCGCTAAACCATGGCACTATTAGCACCATGGTTGGTGCCGGTGTTGTAACGAGTCCGCCATGGCGAAATGGGGAAATACCGCCCCATTTCAAGGTTGGCAGGGCGGTATTTCCCCATTTCACCATGGCCCTTCCCCATTCCCATTTTTGCCCCATAGGGCTCAATGGGGATGGGGAAGGCAGCAATTACGGTACTGCAAATTGCGGTACCGTAATTGCCTGCAAGGTTTCTTTGCGGGTCCCTACTTTAACGGCTGGTCTGGGTCGGGTCCCGCAAAGGGACCTCGTAGTAAGGCGCTAAGTGGTTAACGGCGCCGCAGCCTTTTACGGCGCCGTTAACCACTTAGCGCCTGGGTCATAATGAGGCCCATGGTATGCTGCTCTTTGTTTAGTTTTGATTGTAGTACAGTTAGGCCTTCTGTATCTTCTTCATAGTGACACATGGTGTTTTCTACTTCTGTCATAGCTAATTCTGCCTTATTTGCTAATAATGGCTGTCCCAGTGGTTCTTGGCTTCCTGTTTCAGAAGGTTGACTACTGTCGGGAGTGTCTTTATCTAGTTGAGCCTGGAGTTCTTCTTCGTGTTGCTGTTCATTGTGCAACATTGTTTTGTACTGTGTAAAGTTTACATCGGTTATAGTGCTGTCATTTGCTTTGAAAGCGTCTTCATAAGAGTCATAGATATCTAATATTTCTTCTTCTTTTCTCCACGGTTTAAAAAGTTGTAGCAGGGACATGTAATATAGTTCTTTATGTTGAGGAGTTTTTAATGACAATTTTATATGATTAATTAAATTTCTTTTGGTAAGTTTCACTAAGCTGCCTTCACAATGTGTCACTCTGTATCTACCTTTGTTTTCATCGTGTTTTATAATATTTTTGTATGTGAACCATGTGGTATCCAAAGTGGTACTTCTGTTTGGGTAGTACGTGTCTAGAAAATTATTTTTCAAAATGTCTTGGCTGTTGGGATCATTTTTGGCTATTGTTTCTATGTCTTCGTATGATTTGAGAACTCTTTTTCTAGATTTAGCAGGACCAAGACTTAGCCATATTATATTTTCAGATTTTCCATACAAAGCAGTACCGGTTAAACAATCTGCAGTTTCATAGCACCCACATTCTCTATGTGAGAGCATTTCTCTGCCTAAACTGTACAATTTCTGAGACAGTGTTTTGTCTGATGATAGGTCATTCCAGAGGTCTTACAGCTCTGATTTTTCTGCTTTGGTTAAGTAGGCTATTACATATCGTGCAACTGCAGTGGAATTGTCTGCAATGTACTGCACATCTATGTTTGCATTCCATAAGAGGGCAATGATTGCATTGTAATCATTGATATATTTTGCTTCTTCTGTTCTTTTTATGTAATATGTGTTCTTAGGTGACTTAGCTTTAACACTATGTCTAACTGAAGACATGAAGTTGTTCACTTCACCTGTTTCTGTAACTGGTCTAGGGAAAACAAAGCAACATTTGGTGTAGTATTTCCCTTTGTTTTTGTATTTGCGACAACAATATTTCCCACATTTGTGTCTTTGAAATTGTACAATTTGTGCATGAAGATCACTATTTGTTGCTTCTGATTATATTTCACAAGTGACATTAAACTGTAAAACAGTGGCATCACTGTCTTGACCAAATTTAGGAGCATCTTTAATCCATAAAAGCATGTGGATATGTGGTGCTCCTCTGGCTTGGTATTCTTTTCTCCAAAAGAAGTGTTGCACTTCTCCGAGGGGAGGAACAGTTTTATAACAAATAAAGTTCAGCATAGCAATGAAGCGATGATGGAAATACCTTGAAACATTAACAGGATCTAGAGAGCAAAGTTCTCCAGGTGTTAGTATATCTATGTTTGTTTTGTTTTTGTTTGCTATGCGTAGGAAATCATGTAAATCTTCCCATGCATATTCTGCACAACTTAATGTAACAAACCAAGTGGGCAGGGCGAGGTTTCTTATCATACAGCGTACATCTCCGTGATGTCTGAACCAGTACTCTTTAGTACCAGGCATGTTTGCTAACAGATTTGTTATGCTTGATTGTAGAACCTCATCTTTTTCTTGTACTTTTTGTAGTAATTGCGTAGCTGACATATTTTGAAATTGGGTACCTGATTTTAATGTGTGTGCAGCACCGTAGCATAGAGTTGCTAGTTCACTTTCAAAGAGTAGGTGGATTATGTATTCCACATTTCGTCTAAATCTGGGATCTTCAGAATACATTTGTAATGAGCGGTATTCTGATGCTGTTATCTGAATGGGTCTATCATCGTACCTTCCTCCTTTTCCAGTAGAAAAGAGTAGAGGAAAAGCACATGCTTCTATACTTTTTTCCCATATGCTGATTGGTGATCCTTTGATTTGCCGCATTTGGTACGTTTCTAGTGCATCATCGATGGCGTCACTAGAGTGTAATGGATGAATTGTATAATGATCTAATTCTTTGGATACTGTAGTAGGATCTATAGTTCAAATTGACCACTTTCTAGTGACTCTTCAATTATATTAGTGGTTTCCTTCAGGTTTTCTTCAATATTCATTTCTTTGTAGTATTCATTATTGTCTTTTAGATATTGCAAGGCTTGTCTAACTTTATGTAAGTCTACGAGTTGTTGCCAATTTGTTTTGTCTTTTGTAGGTACACCATTTACTAAGACAATTAAAGATTGCTCTATTGGACGTTGTAGTCCCAGAGTGTTTACATTTTCTTTCAGATCTAATGGTAAATAAACAACTTTGCCACGAATGCCTTTCACTAATTCGGAGGGAGGTAATTTTGCTGTTTTTGGTTGAAGGCGTATTATTGCTTGAAATGGGTGCACTGTTTGAATTATAATGCTCTCATATAAATTGAGTTGTTGCAGGGGGTTTGGTAGTGGGAATAATTCCAAGTTATTTGTGATAGCATGTGATGGAGTTTGGTTATTGTCAAGTTTTGTAGTGCAGTAAGTGCAAAGTATTAAGGGGTCATTTATCTCATATTCGTTTTCTGCTATAAGGTACAGAGCTAATTCAAACCATTTGGACTCTTCATTGTCTTCTATTTTGTATGTTATGTCTGCATTTTTTGTGTTACTTTTATAAAAAAAGTTCTGCGGCAACACACACACACATGGTTTGGTATTTCAGCGGATGTACTTTTAAATTTTTGTATCTATTTTTGTATGTGTGTAGTAGAAGTTTGCCATCTGTACAATTGTTGCTAGTTTGTTTTAAAGGTATTGCATTTTGTAAGTACCTTTGACTTCCAAAATATTTTCTCTGGATATGCTCTATTTCTTCAAGTAGATCTTTAGCTGTACCATGTAGAAGATTGTTATTTAAATTGGCTAGTGCTAAAGCAGGACCTTTAGCATAGTACAGTTTATAGACTAGATTTCTTATAGTTGAATGATTTGTTGATATCATTTCGATATGATGGAAGGTGCTTTTGCAAATAGGTCCTGAAATGCAGGCTAATGAATGTCCTTGTAGTCCTGTGCATTTGCACACTGGACAGGTATCCATATTTTGTAGTAGTTTTATTTTGATTTTGTCTTTGCCTTTCACATACTGATTGAGGAACTGGTGTAAACATTTGAAAGATTTTTTGGCAATGTTACACATTGATGTGCACGGCCATTTGTATACTGGACGTTCTGGTTCAGTCGAATGGAGAGGTGATACTTTCTGGGGACATTTTTGTAAGCAGTATTTCTTGTTCCATAATGGTATTATTAAGTTTTTCATAGCCTCTTCCACTGCTATGTATGGCAATTATGTTTGTTTGCTTTTGATTGTATGCTTCTTCATTGAAATATGGTTCTGTGCTGGTGGTGTGACTCCATTCACCTCCATAGATATTTAAGAAGTTATTTTTGTTGACATTCCATTTATTTAGAAGTCATTTCTGTAATTTAGTAGTTAGTTTTGTTAGTGGTTTCATTCTGTTTAACACCAAAATAAATAACTTCCTATTGAGAAGGATTACACTGTCTATCAAAGCTTCTAAAATTAATTTTCTACGGTAGGTTTTAAGGGTTGTGCATGATTTTTGTCCTGTTTTTATAAGATTTTGAAGGACTCTGTCGTGGAACATTTTCTCTAATATACTTTTTTTGGTATGGTTACTTGCCACTACATCAAGGTTTGTAGGAGCAGTGTTAGCAGTAGTGGTAACGGAATTGTTGTAAATCACTTGTTGTTTTGTTTTACATTTTGAAAGAGGAGGGAACGTTTTTGTACTGGAAGCTTGTTTTGTTTCGCTTAATGACTCTATTAGATTTTTTGTTTTAACTTTTTGTACAAATTCTGCTAGAGATGGATGCTTATTTTGGACACTTTTATTTTCATTTGGTCTACTTCTGCGTTGCTTTCTATGGACTTGGTTCTTGGTAGGCATTCTTTGGGGTCTGTTGAAAAAAAGAAGGTATGGGTTGGGCTGTTGTGCAATGTATGTGTGCTGTGTGCATGAGTGTGTGAATATGATGGTAAAGATGTATGTGGTGGTGTGTGATTGTGCATTGGGCAGCTACAACTAGTTGGGAAGTCGATAGTTGTTCTTGTGTGTTACTACACTTGGGTTCAGATGACAGTACAAAGTAAGCTAGTGGTGAGCAGAAGTACTAATACTAATGGTATATAATTAAAACAGTTCTTTGTTCCGTAATACTAACATTCTAGGGGCTGAGTTATGTTATTTGTGTATCGAAAAATGGGGATTTGTGGGCTATTCTACCTGTTTATCCCTGTTTAACAAATGGGGATTTGTGGGCAGAATGGTGTACAAATCTCTGTTTTTTGGCACACAAATTCAATCAATCAACTGCACAGTGAGTTTGAGTAACAGTAAGAATATTATGGTAGTATTGTACTTACCTTTTTTGTTTGGTATGAGCAGGTTTCTTCTGAGTTGTTGTTTGTACTTCAGATGTTGCTGCTTTTCAGGAGAGTGCTCTTCACTGCAATTGTAAAAGAAAGAAGTTAGTAATTTTGTGTGTTTATAGCATTGACGTTAATTTAGATGTTTATTTGTATGTTTTTGTAGTAGTATTCTTGTTTGATAAGAGAACATAGTGTGTGAATGCAGTTTCCTTTGACTATGTGCAGGCTTTATATTTTACTTACAATATGTTACTTCAATATGGTTTGCAAATGAGTAGAATACTAAGTATAAGAAACTCACTTGGCTTTTTAAGGCTGTGTTATTGGATGTTAGGAGATAGAAGAAATAATTATATACTTATCTTGCAATTTTTATAAGGTAAATGGTAGAAATTGTATAAAGAAGCATGGAATGTATGCATTTGTGAAGGTATGGGTAATAAAGTAGAAGAATTTGATTTATAGCCAGTGGTGTTATTTCAGCTGGGAGCTTTTCAATGATACTCCCTATCTGTGTGAGTATATGAGTCTATGAAGATACATAATCTTATCCTGACTGTGTGTAATTTTATAATACACTACTAAGTGTTTTTCTATAATGATATTGTTATTTCTCCCATCTTTTAATATTATGATTTTTTAGATAGCTGTATGTGTAAAAGAAAAATTAGATAGCAGACAGGTTTGGAAGTGAGAGTCGATTATAGCAGATGGAAAAAGTGACAGTAAGTTTTTTTTATAGTTTATACAGGTTAAGTGGCAGTTACTCTGTTTATATGCATTCATAAGAATTGTTCATGTACTGTGCAGAAAATATGCATACCTATAGTTTGTATTCTTGCATGTGGATATGCCTGTAGCTGCAAGTAGAAATCTTGCAGACGTGTACAGTAGTTTTTTTGTAATAGCTGCTTTCCAATGATATGATACTCAGAGTGATCAACAGTACATTTGAAGTCCTGAACTCTGATGATGGAGTTAGATGAAGAGGTCTTGGATGTGATTGGTAGATGGTTGTGTGACTGCTTAGTTGTATCCAATGAGGGAATGGCACAGAGAGTGAAGTGGAAAGGGTGGAAGGGCTGTCCAAGGTGTCTGTCAAGCATCTGCAAAAAAAACAAAAAACAGCTCTTTCCAGAGCAAACCTCAAAGGGGAAATGGGGCACACTATTTAAATTTAAATACACCACGCTCAGATTTTTCGATATGTCCGCGGACATGGCGGTAGTCCGCGGACATCGTGTATTACACACAGGGATTTTGGGGTGGAAAGGCATGCAAATGAGAATGAGAAAAGCAAGGAATTGGTCAGTAAAGTTTACTGGTGTGTTGTGTAAGGAAAGAGTTTGTCAGAAAGTCTTTTTTCTGAGAGAAGAATAGATAGCTATGGCTGTGTGTTTCAGACAACAGATTATATGGATTATGGGAGAATCATGGATACATTGGTTGGAAGTGCATGCAGAACGCTGTGGAGTAGCTTCAGATCTTGTATTCCCTCATTTGGAAGTGCACTGGCATGGAGTGCGTGAAATTAAGTGGCTGGACTTGGTACCTCTCTGTGCTAGTCTGGAGACAGATCATCATCCAGACATAATTATAATTCATTGTGGAGGGAACAGTTTAGGATATGTGTCTGGAATTTCTTTGCAATTTGCAATGAAAGAAGGACTTGGGAAAGTCATGGACATGTTTCTACATTCCCAAGTAATTTTTTCTCGTATTGCGCAGAGACAAATGTGGTTGCGTTCTTCTTCATTTGGTCACAAATGGAGAAAGCGAGGCGCAATGTAAATAAAACTGTTTGTGCCTTTCTAAGAGCTGTTGGCATGTCCTCTTTTCACAATGAACATATTATGTTTGTAGCACAGACATTTTTCGCAGAGATGCAGTTCATCTTACTTATGCTGGCAATCAGTTTTTTCTGAAAAATGTGCAAAATGCATTATGACCTTTTTTGGAATTATAGCCATCCATTTTGCAGTAGGTGTTGACCATTTGAAGTTTTTCAAACACAAACACCACCAAACGGCTCTTTTCAGAGCCACCACTTCCTCCCAGAGAAAAGTGGAATGGTTATGATAGGGCAGCACCCCAAAATGTTAGATTTCTGTGAACTGTCCGCGGACTTCAAAAAAATGCACACAGCCCTGCACTATTTATTTGTCACTTCTATTTTTGGACTGTGAAAGGCGGCTCTGAAAAGAGCCTTTTTCTTTTTTAGATTTTTGTTGTTTTATATTTTTTAGTTTTTTTACACACGACACACTAGGGGCCTCATCACGACTTGGATGGTAACCCTTAAAATTGGCGGTAACGCTCTCAGCGCCGATTTTAAGGGTCCGTCGGATCACGACTCCCAAATACCATCGGCGCCATTACAGCCGGCGCAAGTACAGCCGGCTGTACAAGCGCCGGCCATAACAGCGCCAGGAACCGTTGGCGCTAGAACATCACCAATCACGAGTACGGCGTTGGTGCTATTAGCGCCATAAAAGCGGCGGACAATCCACCGAAAATACCTCCAGCAAAAAGCTGGAGGTAACAGAACACAGGCCACAGCAATAAGGACCCAGGTGGACCCACTGCAAATCAGAGGCCTACAAAGGAGCCACCCATGCACAACACACCCTCCCCAACACCATAACACCAGCAGGAGCAGGGAGGAGACAGCAATAAGGACCCAGGTGGACCCACTGCAAATCAGAGGCCTACAAAGGAGCCACTCATGCACAACACACCCTCCCCAACACCATGCTGCCATATTGAGCTGGGAGCCTTGAGGTTGACTACTAGCTGCTGCGCCTGGAGCTACAGAGGCCAGCCAACCAGGCCAGGCCCCTGGGAGTGCAGGGGTCAGTGGGGATGAGGAGTTGGAGAGCAGCACCAGCAAGGCAGCCAGCCATCCCCAGGGTCAGGCCAACACCCTGGGCCCTGACTGATGGCCAGTTGGTGACAGATCATCGGCTGGACAGGGCGACCATCACCCAAGTAGCTGGACACAATCCAGGCTGACATTGGCAGCCGCATAGGCACCAGCACAGCAGTACCTCCCCTAGTGAAGCTCGTGTCTGTGCCACAATTACTTGGGACTGGCAGCTACCAACATACCATTGACATGATGCATGGAATGGCCCAGTCCACATTCAGTGCCATGCTTGGGGAGGTGCCTGATGCACTGTTGAATCATGTGAACGTAGACATTGCATTGCCAGCCACACAGGCACAGTTGCACCAGCTGAAGTGTCAATACAATGCCATTGGCCAAGTCACGAATGTAACAGCAGCCCTGTACTGCACACATGTGGCACACGTACCACCCCAGGCACATGAGGCTGCCTACAGAAACCTGAATCAATGCCATTCCCTCAACGTGCAGATGATATCCACCATACCTTCATCCACTGCTCTGGCCGCTACCCAGGATCCACCCACGACTCCATGGCCCTGTGTAGCAGTACCCTGCTGGCGTACTTGAAAATGCATCGAGTGCAAAACACATGGCTACTGGGTGGGTACAAATGTATACCATGAAGCATGTCAATCGACAACAGATGGTGCCTGTCACAGAATCCATCATACCCAATAGTCAGCAGGATTACTGCAGCATACACAATCAAGCACCTTGCACAATAAACCACGGACACGTGCCACACAGCAGAACACACCCATGCAGGATGTAAGACATGTGGTGGCACAGTGACATTTGCAAAACCCACCACAATAAACCCACCTGTGTGCGTCACACCATGGCTCTGAACACTGACACAGTACAGAATTCCCAACCTGGCCCCCTGACAATGATTCTTTTTCAAACCATAAGCTGGCACAACCACAAACGCACCACACATAAGTAGGCCGAGTAATGACGGTGTTCATCCCACTAACACTATCCCCAAAATGTGCAGGGAAATGCATGGAGAACAATACAGAGCAGTGACAACCAGCAAATGCAACTGTAGCCAAATGGACTTGCAATGACACATGAGGCAGCCACTTCTGTCATGCAGAAGTAGATGGAAGTGCCCCCTTATCCTGCGCCAACTGAATGAGTACTCTTGCATACAGATACATAGGCGTACCAAGTGGAGAGTACCCCATTGATTCAATCGGGCCCGTAGGACAGCACACTCCACAATGTTATAGTCCAAATGATTTGAAAGGCTAAATGACACTGATGACAGAGCCCTGTACACCCACTGGACTTACCTTGTCCCCATACCGTCTCCCTCTCCCCTGCAGATGATTTTGCATATTCCGAGTACACGAGACACATGACCCCTGTGTGTCACCCACACATGGCGGTGGAGCGGGCATACAACCTTGCCCATGCCCGTACACGTATCTGCGTGGAGAGTGCATTTTGACTGGCGTAGGCACACTTGTGCCTCGACCGTACGGGAGGGGCAATGATGTATGCACCAGAATGAGTTGGCTAAATTGAACTGACATGTGCCATGCTGCACAACATCTGCTGTTGCAGAAATGTGCCACTGCCCCCTGATGCTCATGTGCATCCACCTGAGGATGGTAGTGAGGGCGAGGAAGTGCCGTAATGTGTTGCACATGCACAAAGGATTGGGCTGAGGGAGGGGAGGTTGGCCAGACAGGGATTGATTGATGGATTATATTAGAAATGGGTAATGGGTAATTTGGAAATAAGTCACTTCCACATTGAATTGCATCAGTGAAAATCACTACTGTCCATGCATTTTGATTTTTCTAACGTGATTTATTTAACATCCAACAATCCCCCTCCCCCAGTTAACACCCAGCACACAATCCCCCCTCCCCCAGTGAACACCCAGCACACAATCCCCCCTCCCCCCAGTGAACACCCAGCACACAATCCTCCCTCCCCCCAGTGAACACCCAGCACACAATCCCCCCTCAACCCCCAGTGAACAACCCCCAACTGTGCAGTTGTCTCATCAGGCCAACAACAACGATGCCATGCACCACTAGGATGGGCGGAGGCGCTTCCCTCTCCCAGGCCCCTGCGGTGTGCGTGCCCTTAGGTGGCGCATGGACCGGCGCCTCAGAGATGGCTCTGGGGAACCCTCTGTGGGTGTGGTCGAAGTGGAGGGGACAGAAGCGGTGGCCATCATGTGCTGTCGCATTAGGATGTTCGATTCGCGTGTCTGTTCAGCAAGTGCTGCGACTGCCTCCGTGAACTCCCGGACTCGTTGGCCAAAGCCTGTCAGGGCAGCGGTGCATTGTTGGACAACTTGGCGTGTACACGCATTGTCCCGCGCTATGTACTTGCACCCATGCCTGATGGATTGACTGACGGCCTTTATGTGCCTGCTCTGCACCTTTGCCATCACTTCCACACGGGCCTGTTTGGCCTCAATGATGTCCAGTCGGCCCATGACTGCTGCCCCAGTGACAAAGGGCTCCCCTGGTGCGTCCCGTGGTGAACCACCACTTGTGTGCTGTCGGTGGGGGGTGCTGCATGGCGACATGCCGCCAGCCTGGACTGGGCTGCCTGGCTCAGAGTGCTGCTCCTCTGGGCTCCCATAGGATGGTGTGTCCACATCCGGCTGCGGTGTGCTGCAATGACGCACAGGCACATGACGACTCCCTGCATGCTGTCTGCCTGGGCTTGGCCTTCCCTGGGGTGTTGGCACCCCTTCACCATCACTACTACCGGGAGAGCGTTGTCCTGTGGCATGATGGCCACGTGGAGGTGTTGCTCCCACGTCGGGCTCCGATGCAGACCTCTCTCCCTCAGCATCGGGCTGTGGATGGTGGCTTGGGGTGAGCTGGCGGTCGCCTCCCTGCGGCCATGTGGCTGCCGCTGCTGTATGGCGGGGCTGCATTGGGGTGAGGTGGGTGTTGGCCTGGGTTGTGTCCCTTGTGTGCGGCGTTTTTGTGGGGTGCTGGTGCTGGTGGAGGCCCGGTGTTGTGGGCGCGGTGTCGGTGTGGCCTCCTCCCCATAATCTTCGGGCCATTGGGATCGAACATGTACCTGTGAGGTACATAGGGGGTGGTTTGAGTTCAATGCTACATACATTTGTGTGATGCAGGTCATGCCAACAAGTGTGATTGAAGACAGTAACAATGACGCATTCAACTTGCATTCTGTTCAGTCGCCATGTGGTGCTTGTTGTGGATGTGCATGGAGGTACACTGCATGGGAATGCGTAGTTGGGGTGGACTACGCTCAGGCTTTTGTGGGTGTGTTGATGCACACTACAACTCTACGAAGCTGTCCTATGGCTATGGAAGTCTATCCTCTGCCCCTGTCATTCATGCACTGCACGTACGGGGTCATCTAGGCAGCACTACCGTTCTAGGGATGTGGGCCTCACTTAAGGGTGAATGCAGTGCCTCAGACACATGTCTTCACTTTCATTCAGCTGCATGTATTTGGGGATGGGACTCACCTGCCGTTGGGTTGATGCCAGTCCCTGCCTCCGCTCCACCAATGCCCTCGATGGTTCCGACATCGATCAGGGCTGTCAATTTCTCCTCCCATGGTGTGAGGTCGGGTGGGAGTGGTGGTGGGCCTCCTCCTGTGCCCCTGCTTGCACTCCTGTGCTGTGACAGGATGCCACGGAATCGCACGTCCAGGTAATTCAGCCGCTTGCGGCAGTCCTCACCATCCCGGGGCACGCGCCCCACAGCACTGACCCTTTGGGCGATGGATCACCATATTTGGCCTCTGCGCTGGGCACTGGTTTTCCGCTGCTGCAGCTCATCATGGTATATGAGTGCCTCCTCAACAAGTACCTCGAGCTCCTGATCACTGAACTTGGGTTTCCTCACCCTGTCCAGTGCAGACTTACACCTATTGCGCTCCTGAGACATTTTCCAGCCTTGGATCGTGTGGATGGCTTCCAGTAGCTGTGATATCCGACGGATTGTGATTTCCAAGATGGCCGCCGCTTTATTTCCCGTTCCGGCGGTTACGCGTTTCCCGCGCGGTAAAAGCACGCACTAAAAGCACGCGTGCTCATAGCGTGCGCTATGAGCGCGACATGGTGGTGGCGCACGGTGCGCCGGATTTAAGGGTTTGCGCTATTCGCGCTAACGCCATGGACCGGGTGCGTGTACGATGACTCGTGATCTGGCAGATTATCCCCCGGGGGCATTGGCGTTAGCGCTAATTAGGTCCAGCGGATAATCTGCCACATTTACCGCCCAAGTCGTGATGAGGCCCTAGGAGAGGAGGAGTATGGAGGGTAAGGAAGGGACACCAACCACGGGGATAAGAAAGTGCAGATGGAGAGAGGAAGATGTAGGGTGGGCCTTATTTAGGTAGTGGGCAGACCTTCTCATGCTCCTTGACCATAGTCTCGAAAGCACTTTGAAGACTCTCCCCCCTGCAGAGTACTGCGTTGCAGTACATACACAATATTGTGACCCTTGAAAGGTAAGGGTCAACAGCATCGTGAATGGCCTGTGAGGCAGCTGGAGGGATGTGCTGTCCCACAGGAGTGTCCCTTGTGGTGACAGGAGCAAAAACTGAGGATGTGGTAGAAGAACTCAATCTACTACGTACTACGTTTTTGGCATTCCACCCTGAATGGTAAACAACCACCACACCCAAGACTCACGGCGGGTGCTGGTAGTAGGGACTTCCACTACCTCATCCTCTTCATCCTCTTCATCTTCCTCTACATCCTCACGCCTGTTCCCCTCTTCACGCTCTTGGGGAGGTGGTGGTGGTGGAGGGGGTGGGGGTGGTGCTAAGGCAGATGTAGCACCAGCTGGAACAACAGCAGCATGTATGCCATCAGGTTTCAGCAAAGGCAGCACAGCAAAAGCAGGTAATCTTCAATAGTAGGAAGACAGAATAAAGATGAGCTCTGGGGTGTGGCCTTTTATAGGGGTGCTGGTGTGAGCTCCGCGGACAGCCACGCTGTCCGCAGACATATCGAACGCCCCAAAATGGTTTAAAAAGTTCCAAAAAGTATGTAGAAAGTCAGGGTCATTGTCTGGGACATGTGCAATGGTGAATATTTACTGTAAAATACTTTGGATTGCCCAGAAAAGTACTTTTAAAATGTTCACTGTTCAGAACAGTGTCCGCAATTCAGGACACACGTTCAGCGTGGGTGCGGTCACATGATGACTTCACGAACACGTCCGCAAAGAGAACCGGTGTCCGCAGGACACCAAATGCACATGAACGATTGTTCGGGTCCTCAAACTGATTAAAAGTTTGACACAAGTAATACAGACAGTTACATACAGGCGCGATGTTCGTAGGACTTATGGGTGTGGTGCGCATGTGCGTAGATGTTCTACAGACCGGACAGGTATAGTGTCCTTAGGACACGTCCATTTAGGGTTAATTGCGAACATTTCAGACACCCAATGTGTTCTAAGAACAGTTCCATGTTGCTTGCAAACTGTACGGACAGATATAGTGTCCTTAGGGCACCTCCATTTTGGTTACTTACGGACATTCCGGATACCGAAAGTGTTCTAAGAACAGTTCTATCTTTCTTGCGTATAGTGCGGACAGGTATAGTGTCCTTAGGACACCTCCATTTTGGTTAGTTGCGGACATTCCAAACATAGAGTGTGTTCTAAGAACAGTTCCATGTTGCTTGCAGACAGTACG
Source organism: Ambystoma mexicanum (assembly GCF_040938575.1). Lineage (NCBI taxonomy): Eukaryota > Metazoa > Chordata > Amphibia > Caudata > Ambystomatidae > Ambystoma > Ambystoma mexicanum. Next base: position 352,635,004 of record NC_090922.1, read on the forward strand.
GACAGGAATAGTGTCCTTAGGACACCTCCATTTTGGTTAATTGCGGACATTCTGGACACCGAGTGTGTTCTAAGAACAGTTCTATGTTGCTTGCAGACAGTGTGGACAGGTATAGTGTCCTCAGGACACCCCCATTTTGGTTAATTACGGACATTCCGGACACCGAGTGTGTTCTAAGAACAGTTCCATTTTGATTCCGGACAGTACGGACAGGTATAGTGTCCTCAGAACACCCCTATGTTGGTTAATTACGGACATTCTGGACACCCGTGCTGTCCGCGGACACCCCAACTGCCTTTTAAAAAAAAAATAAGACACAAAGGACTAAATTAAAACACACATTTTTGTTTATTATATACAGATATAAAATGTATGAAAGAGAATGGAAAGCAGAAACTGACACAAATACAGGGGAATTAGGAGTTTGGAGAGGATGGATGGGAGGGGATGAAGGGATGGATGTCTCATCAAAAAGTTTTTCTTGGTGTTGAGGGTTTGGGGATAGTTGGCTGGGACAAGGAGAGGGGGAACAGGTGCATGTGGGACAATGATATTTATTTTATTCTTTTATGTGGTCATGTTTCAAAACATTGAAATTGTCCATAAGCATGTCCACTTTTTGTTCCATGCGCTGTAGAGTATTTTCTAATGTCTCTTTTGGTGTATTATTTTCAATGTTTGTATGGTCTGTTAAAAATATATATATATGTTAAGTACACATAAAGTAATGGTTATTCATTTGCTTATACAGAGAAGTGTCTACCATTAGTATTCAGACATTTCCTCACGTGGGAAATTTTCCCCAAGCCATTCCAAAGTACTGCACATTTCTGTGTAAAAAAAAAATATATATATATATTACTTTTACTGTACCAAATACAGAAAGTTTAGAAATATATAAGAAAAATTAAGTTTACTTATTAGTTTCTGGTAAATTGTGTTCATACTGTTGTGTAGGTCTGCTGTTGCTCCTAGGTGTGCAGTTTCTGTCAGGTAATTATGTTGGAGGCATATCTTTTTTGTTGTGGTATATTCCATTTTAGTACATATGGTATTTTAATGAATGGTTGATGTGTTACGTATATAGGTTCCATTTTTATTTATTATTACATATAATGTGTTTATGTGCTGCTTTTTGACATTTTTTAGTGTTTATATAGCATGATAGAACAATCTAAGATACCTCCCTGAGTTTTTGGGTAGTGTTGATGTTGTCTGTGACGTCCGTGGACATTCGCTCAGTCCGCGGACATCAAAATCACTAGCAGGGGGTTCAGCATGTTACATGTATATAAAGTAAAGGAATCCTAGTAAACATCTATCAAATTCACACTATGTATATGTGTATTCAGGAAAAAAACTTTGATAAAGGGATGTTATGGTTAAGTTGCGTTACTAAAAACCTATGAAATTCAGTAAAAAAAAACATTGTTAGAGGGATGTTATGGTTAAGTTGCGCTACTAAAAACCAATGAAATTCAGTAAAAAAACTTTGTTAAAGGGACGTTATGGTTCCAAGTAAAACCAAAAAAACCCTGAAATTCGCCAGTTATGGTAAGCTATGCAACCATAACTCACGCCACCGCCGTGTATTGCTAAGATTAACATCCAGGACATCAAAGTTGACATCACAAATGTCATTGATGACCTCACTGATGACATCACATGTGTATTTACTTTTTATAAAAACTCTGTACAAGGGATTTTTATTATAATGTTGACAGAAAAAGTGTTAACGATCATTGGAATAGATCTCTTGAGCTATGTAGTGCATTAGACAATGCATTGATATAAATAGCATTCTATTATGAAATTCTTAAGAATGTACAAAACTACTCATGTATAAATATAAGGATTGTGTGCAGCATACATGATGGAAGTGCAATATTCATAATTTTCACGTGTTGAATAGTGAAATAATAAATGCTTTCTTATTAGAGTTTTCTGTACTGTGCAACATGTAATAAGTAGCTAATAAAACCCCTGACTACATAATTTCATTACTACATCCAAAACAGAATGACACAACAACACATACAAATATAAATATGCATAGAGAATGTGAAGTACGCAAAAAAAGCAGCAGTAGAAGCAGAAAGTGTTCACAAGCAGAAAATGTTCACAACCTAACTGATTATCTTTATGCACAGAAAAGATTGCTCTGCTTCACACCTACTGCTTCCCTATGTACAAATATCACATAATATGACTGCACCCTACAAAAGTAGTACAAATACAAATATGAACACATCCAGAGAAAGTACAGTAATAAAAAAACACCAGAAAAATAAGAAAGTGTTGATAACCTTACTGATTATCTTCATACACAGAAAGCATTGCTATCTTTTAAGTGTGTATTTTTCTTATGTATATATTTCAAATGCTGTGAGTGGACCCTAAGTGAATTATTGTAAGGACACATTTGAAATATAAGTCTACAAATATAGTACTTTTAGATTTATTTGTTCCTAGCTATTACTGTCTAAGATATATCACTAAAAGAAAAAACAGCGAGTTAGACAAGTGATGTCATCAGTGAATTCATGAATGACATCTGTGATGTCATCTTTGATGTCCTGGGTGTTAGCCTTAGCAATACACGGTTGTGGCGCGAGTTATGGTTGCATAGTTTACCACAACTGGTGAATTTCAGGGGAGTTTCGGTTTTACTTGGAACCATAACGTCCCTTTAATAAAGTTTTTTTGCTGAATTTCATAGGTTTTTAGTAGCGAAACTTAACCATAACGTCCCTTTAACAAAGTTTTTTTACTGAATATATATATGTATACCATTGAAATCACAACTGTCTGTCCTTAAACCACTGTGTGCTACCTTATTGCTCCCATTTTTCAAATGAAAATGTGTTTACCATTAACTCTTCCATGTTTACACATCAGGGAAACACCTCCATCCTCATTTAAAAAGCAGGAAAACAACCCAGCAACAACATAACGAGGAATTAGGGTATTAGCCTCTAATTATCATTTGTGGTGCTTTTGACTGCATGCACACCCTAAGCAAAGTATACCAAAGCCAACTACCTCAACCACAATATTAATTCCTCTAGCGGAGAGGCATATTCACTATTCTTTTTGTGACTTCCTTCTTGTCAGTTCACTTTTGAAACTGAGATCCCAATGGATTAACTTCTATTTATAGAGGCATATGAAGTCTGCAATGACAAATCACAACATGCACTGTTTGTAATTCAATGATGTAGTGCAATATATTATGTCCATTTTATCTTATTTTTAAAGGAAGGTCATACTCTTCACAGAGTTATGTACCCATAACTAGATGGCGTCAATGACGCTTTCTTTCTGAAAATGCCAGCCCTCTCTAAATACAGTGATTAGTACAATCACTGCCCGTGTTAGAGAAAGGCCTTACACAGAAAAAATATTGACAGAAAAAGATCTTAATGTACTAGAAAAAGGCTTCTTTTTTGCAATGAAGAACCCTACCAGAATGGATGCAGAAATAGAGCTCTAACAATTCTTCCAAAAAATACAATTAAAAGATTTCTTTGGCTAAGAAACCAACGAGATTCATCAGATTGAGTGAACTACTACCTTTAGGCCTAAGTCCACTTTTACTCCATCGACACGGAAGATCTCTAGAGAGACACCCAGATTTGGGAAGGCTGTCCTGAGAGAATTTAATTTGATCCATGATCAGTTTGGTGACTATAAACATAACCCGAGCATTAACTTTAAAAAGGCAGATTGGGACCATCTTTTACAATTATGGAATGATCAGTCTGCTGTTATTAAAAAGGCAGACAAAGGTGGAGGGATTGTTGTCTGGGATGCATGGAAATACGACTCTGTATTGAGACAACTTAAAAATATTGATTTCTATCTAAAACTCAGAGGTGACCCGACTAGTGCAATACAAAATGAGATTGTCCAAATTTCCAAAATAGGTCTAGAGGCGGGATGCCTGACTAAAAAAGAATTTCAGTTCTTGACCCCTGACACTATCAGGACCCCACTGTTTTATCTACTCTCCAAAGACCACAAAGACCCTCTAAATCCTCCTGGTAGAACCATAGTGTCAGTCTGTGGTTCTATTTTGAAACCTATTGGGCAGTTTCTAGACTTCTTTTTGAAACAATTGGCGGCCAAATCATTGACTTATTTAGCCGACACTACCAACGTAATAAATCAACTGGCAGGACTACCATTTGATTTCAATACATATGTCCTTATTACCTTGTACGTGGACCTTCTCTATTCCAACATTCCACAGAAAGAATCGTTGACAATAATGAAAGACTTTCTAGATGACAGGGAAGAACAGGTTACAGTTCCCAGTGAATTATTGATTGAGCTATTGGAGGTAGCTTTGACTAAACATAACTAAATATTTCTTTCACTTTAAAACCACGTTATGTTATGTTATGTTACTTTGCATTTCTATAGCGCCTTATGTATCATTGGTATGATCTCAAAGCGATGGTAGGTTGAACGCCCTGGGGAACCGTAGTTGAAGTCAGTAGAGAGAGAGAGAGAGTCATAAGGTGCGTGGGTGCACCAGATATGTGTGCAGCTGGTGTGGCACTTGCATGATAGCTGCTTCTTAGCGGTAGGTGTGGTGGTTGGGAGGTCAGAAGTATGTGTTCATTCTGGTGGGTTGATACCCAGACTGATTCCTGGTTGTGTTAGGCCTGAGGAGACACATAGGCTAGCGGTGTGTGCTGAGCTAGCTGTGTTTAATTAGGATGATGAGGAGTATGTGGCGGGTGTTAGTATGAGAACAGCTATACCGAATGTGTCATAGTATCGCTGTCTTCTAGTTGAGTGGAGGTGTATAGGAGAGAGTAAGCGTGGTGGTGTGATATGGTGGTTATCAGTAAGGTGCTTGAGATCAAGCGCTCATCTGTACCATCTATTCTATCCATTTTATTCACTCTGTCCATTCATTCAGCTTTGTCTGTTCATACATTTCGTCTGGTTCATCATTTAGTTTGCTAGTCTTTCCATTCATTCCATCATTTGATCCTTCATCTTCATGAACTGCTGCATCCAATCTGTTGATCCATTTCATCCTTCCCATCTGTTTAGTGTGTTCCGTCTGTTCCATCCTTTTTATTCATTCGATCTGTTCCATGTGTTTTACACACTTCATCAGTTCCATCCGCTGAATCCATTCTATCCACTCCATCCGTTCCATCCACTCCATCCGTTCCATGCACTCTATCCATTCCATGCACTCTATCCATTCCATGCACTCCATCCGTTCCATGTACTCCCTCCATGCTATGCACTCCATCCATTCTATCTGTTCCATGCACTCCATCTGTTCCATGCACTCCATCTGTTCCAACCACTTCATCCGTTCCATCCACTCCAACCGTTCCATCCATTCCATTCTTTCCATCCACTCTATCCGTTCCATCCACTCTATCCGTTCCATTCACTCTATCTGTCCATTCACTCTATCAGTTTCATCTACTCCATCCATTCCATCCACTCCATCTGTTCCATCCACTCCATCCGTTCCATCCACTCCATCCATTCCATGCACTCTATCCATTCCATGCACTCCATCCGTTTCATGTACTCCCTCCTTTCTATGCACTCCATCCGTTCTATCTGTTACATGCACTCCATCTGATCCATGCCCTTCTTCCATTCCATCCACTCCAACAGTTCCATCCACACCATCCATTCCATCCATTCCATCCGTTCAATCCACTCTATCCGTTCCATCCACAATATCCGTTCCATTTGCTCTATCTGTTCCATTCACTCTATCTGTTTCATCTACTCCACCTGTTCCATCCACTCCATCCGTTCCATCCGCTCCATGCGTTCTATCTGCTCCATGCGTTCCATGCGATCCATCCACTCCATCTGATCCAACCACTCCATTCGATCCATCCACTCCATTTGATCCATCCACTCCATTTGATCCATCCACTCCGTCCGATCCATCCACTCCTTCCGATTCATCCACTCCATCCATGCATCCGTTCCCTCTACTCCATCCGTTCCATCTACTCCAGTCGTTCCCTCCACACCGTCTGTTCCATCTATTCCATCTGTTTCATCCACTCCTTCTTTTCCATTCACTCCTTCTGCTCCATCCACTCCATCTGATTCCAAACAGTCCATATGTTCATCCATTCCATCAGTTCCATCCACTTCATCAGTTCCATCCATTCTACCTGTCTCATCCACTCTACCTGATCCATGCACTCCGTCTGATCCATCCACCCCATCCGATTCATCCACTCCATCCATGCATCCATTCCCTCTACTCCATCCGTTCCATCTACTCCATCTGTTTCCTCCACACCATCTGTTCCATTTATTCCATCTGTTCCATCCACTCCTTCTGTTCCATCCACTCCTTCTGCTCCATCCACTCCATCTGATTCCATACACTCCATATGTCCATCCACTCCATCCGTTCCATCCGCTCCATGTGTTCTATCCGCTCCATGCGTTCCATGTGATCCATCCACTCTATCTGATCCAACCACTCCATTCGATCCATCTGCTCCATTTGATCCATCCACTCCATTTGATCCATCCACTCCGTCCGATCCATCCACTCCATCCGATTCATCCACTACATCCATGCATCCGTTCCCCCTACTCCATCCGTTCCATCTACTCCATCCGTTCCCTCCACACTATCTGTTCCATCTATTCCATCTGTTCCATCCACTCCTTCAGTTCATCCACTCCTTCTGCTCCATCCACTCCATCTGATTCCATACACTCCATATGTTCATCCATTCCATCAGTTTCATCTACTTCATCAGTTCCATCCATTCTACCTGTCTCATCCATTCTAGCTGTTCCATTCACTTCATCTATTCCATCTACTCCATCAGACCGATCGACTCCATCTGTTCCCTCCGCTCCATTTGTTTCATCAACTCCATCTGTACTGTCTACTGTATCTGTTTTCATCCACCGCATCAGTTCATTCCATTTGATCTGTTCCATTTGTTAAAGCTACTAATTTTTCCATTCGTTCAATCTGCTTGGTAGTCTCACCCGTTCAATCCACTCATCGGTTTTATCTGTTCGACTCCTACCATCCGTTCAGTCTGTTACATCCATTCATTCGTTCCACCCACTCCATCCGTTCCACCCACTCCATCCGTTCCATCCACTCCATCCGTTCCACCCACTCCGTCCGTTCTAATCACTTTACGTGTTTCGTCTGTTCCATTTGCTCTGCTAGACAGTACATTTACTCCGTTCCATCTGATTCATCTGTTCCATCCGCTTCATCCGTTCGTTTTGACAAGTAGACTTATTCCCGCTAGCTCTTTGTTCCATCCTTTGCATTCACTCTATCCATTTGATTCATTCAGTACATTCGATCCACTCTATCCGTTCTGTCAACTGCATCTGTTGCATCTACTCCCTCTGCCCATTTCAGTCATCTTTCCATCCATTTCATTCCTTTGTCCACTTTATCTGTCACTCCATCCTTTCCACGCGTTCAATCTACTTTTCTGTTTTGTTTACTTGGTCCGTACTTTATATTTCATCCGTTCGTTACATCTCATCTATTCAGGATATTTTTTTTTAATCCCTTCTTCTTCCATTCAATCCTATTATTCCTATATTCTTCCGTTCTGTCCACTTCTCCCGTTCCAACCACTTCTTCCGTTCCAACCACTTTATCCGTTCTATTCACTTCTTCTGTTCTATTCACTTCATTCTGGATCAATCCACTTGTTCTGTTCCATCCACTTGTTCCGTTCCATCCACTTGTTCCATTACATCCTATTTAACCATTTCATCTGCTTCAACCATTTCATCCGCTTCATCCGTTCCATCCACTGCATCCGATCCATCTACTTCATCCGATCCATCCGCTTCATCCGATCCATAGTAAATGCAGATCAAGGCTACAGCGTTGGGGGTCTGTTACTCTCACCTGGTCTCTGCGGGGGCGTTGGAGCATGGTTGGAGCCCTCCCTGGACTGGACTCCTCAGGTTCAGGCTCTTCCCTCGACTGCGGTAGTATATACTGCTCGAGTTGCTGGTTAAACCCCTGGAACAAGGTAAGAGACAATGAGAATGCTCCGGTGGACGTGTGATCCCTCTCGGACCCTTCGTGCCAGAATGATGTGAGCATGCGTTTTCCCATATGACCTCACCTGTTGTTTTTAAAGGATGAGCTCTCCATCCTGCTTTCTCTCAGCAGGGGCACCGTGGGCGGACCAAGTTGCGTCACTGGTCCTTATGCGTGGTGGTCCAGAACGGCTGCGACTAAACCTGTCTTGGAAGTAAGTTTTTGTAACAATGATTTTTGTCCGTAATCTTATAATGTCCTTTCTTTCCCCTTTAGGTATGAAGATGGCCCGCAGAGTCGCGGTGATGGAAGATGGTTCTAAACGATGCCAAAGAGGATCCAGAGAGCCCACTAGTAGGTAAATTGGGTTTCCGTCTGGTGCGCAAGTTAGTGAGTTGCGCACCCAAGGAGTTAAATGTTTATGCAGTTGCTAACCTTGTGCTTTCTGTCTCCCTTGCAGGTTTGACCAGACGGTGCTTGAAGGTGAGCGATGTTCCAACACCTGTCGGCTACCAGATGGAGAGATCTGTGAGGATGCTGAGCCGGAAGATGACTCCCGTGTTGTCGGGCATTCGGAAGAGGTAAGGATGCAAGGAGCTGCAAGAGTTGGTTCAGCGGAGACAGGTAAAATGAGTGCGGTAACTGCAGAGTTGGAATCGGGTAGCTGTGCTCTGAGCGATGGCGTGGCTGGTGCCAGGTAAAATCCGTGCGGTAGCTGCAGAGTTGGCTCGGGTAGCAGTGCTTCGAGCAATGGCGTGGCTGGTCTCAGGTAAGATGCGTGCAGTAGCTGCACAGTTGAATCGGGTAGCAGTGCTTCGAGCAATGGCATGGCTGATCTCATATAAGATGCACGCAGTAGCTGCAGGATGGAGTTCTGGAGACAGCAGATAAGTGTGATGAACTGGAAACAGGTAAGGAACTGTAGATGGCGGTAAGCATTACGCTGCTCCAGCAGACTAACGCGAAGTGCCAGCACGCGGGTGGAGAGGGCTTATATAGCCCTTTAGGCCCCGCCTTGTGGCCCCATCTTACCACGCCCTCTGACTTCTGCACGTGCTTCCAATGTCTTTGGAGGGCCACGCTCGGCCTGAATGCACGTGCCTTAGGCACAATGTGTGCAGAGCCACACTTTCAAATGAGCTTGACACCAAAGGCGCCAGGACTGGGTCCTTTGGGACCCTGCAGGGCATGAAGGTTATGGCCCTTGACCAGTGACCATGACAGGATGGCTTTTGCCCCCAATTTTGCCACCCTTTATATGTGGAAATGTGAAAACATTTTCATTTTGATGGAGGCCAATCTGTTTAGACAAGCAATGAAATTTTACTAACGTTATATGGATGATGTTATTATTATCTGGGACAGTAATAAAGGACATCACAACCTTTTCCTTAAGTGGATTAATTCTTTCAACTTTAATATGCGGTTCACCATGTATTTTGATACCAGACCTATAGCATTCCTGGATCTTGTAATCAATGAAGATAGTGGCCATTTAATTGTGGACTCATTTCACAAGGAATCTGACAGGAATCTTGAGGTATGATAGTTTTCATTCTCAAGCCCTTTCAAATAATATTCCGTATACTCAATTGATTAGGGCTAGATGAAATTGCATGACGTTAGAAGATTTTACCATTCAATTTAATATGATATAAGATTGTTTATCAGAAACTGGTTATCCTGCAAGATTACTAAGACATTCTGAAAAGAAAGCAAGAGTATCTTCTGAATAATAACGGAAGGTCAGACAAACAGAATACTCGGCTAGTATGTGTCCTGACATATAATACACATCACAACAAGATTAGGAAGGCAATCTCGAGACATTGGCACCTCCTTCCGCTGAACAATCCAGCACTTCAACATCCTATGTGTGCATCAAAAAATGGAAAGAACGTAAAGGAATGGCTGTCCCAGGCAGATAGAGCGTCTAAAGTCAGAGCACCCACTAGTGCATCTATGTGGAGAATGGCACCAGTCCTGGATCATTTTACATGTGGAAGTTGTAGCAATTGTGGCTCAACATCTGCATGTAGTTCTATTTTAATCAATCAAGAAACATGGACTCCCAGAAGCTATACAACATGTAATAGTAATAATGTTATATATGCTATCACATGTCCATGTAATAAGACTTACATTGGAAAAACACCCAGAGCAATAAGGCTAAGGATTACAGAACACATGTCCAGGATACAGGCTCAGAGCCTAACATCTCCCTTGACTGCCCACTTTCTAGCAAAAAAATATGGGCCTGAAGAGTTTAAATGATGGGCAATTGATAAGGTATGGGGGAGTGATGGTTGAACATAGCAGACTTTCACAGAGAGAACAATGGTGGCTTTATCATATGCAGAGCTATTTGAATGGGATTAACAATCAAGAGGAATGGAACCAGTTTATATAGAAATACTCAGACTGGATTGATAAACAGGAACATTCTTTTATTACCATTGTATTTAGAATTGACTGTGCAATAAGATTATTGCCTTGTTGCAATTTATTGTTATGAATTATTGTTGCAATTTGCCAATATAATGTGGACCAATACCTTCCTTTTATTGGTTTTAAGATGATGGCCATTTCAATAATGTGTGGCGGTGTGGTGCACCTCCACAAGGTTTGGATCAAACGGTGTAACCACTGTGTGTTATAAATTATGGCATTAAGGTTGCCTCCAGGGACAGCAGTAGGCAAAAGAACAAAATACTGTTTTTCTAATCCAATATAGTGCCTGCAATTTGAGTATATTAGATAGCATTGTTTGTGAAAAGTTGTGGGCGTTTTTTATCAAAATATCTTTTTGACACAGACAAAGCACAGTGAGTGGTTACAGCTTAGATAGATTTCGTTTTTTAGTTCTAGTGGCAGAAGGGTGACATATGTAACCACACTGGCTAGCACATAAAAGAAGAAAGACGAAAGAAAAAATTGCTAATTATGTGTGTTGTAATTTCTAATAATTGGGAGATGAAACATTGCATAATAGAGTTCAGGACGTGTCAATTTGCTCTGATTTAGAAGAGATGAGCCACCAGACACTATAGCATGGCGCCTATTGTCACATGGGACATGGACTCCATGTTTTTAATTTATGCGTTAGTCCCTTCTCTAATAGTGAGTTCATCATATACTGCATTTTAGTTACAATATGCGGCTACTTTTGACAGAACGTTGAGACTATTACAAGATTATTACAAGTGGCTAGAGTTTAGGTAGATCACTACCTTTATATATTCCTTATTCTGAGGAATGGGGGTGATCCAGTAGCCCTTTTTTGTTCACACGCTTGAAAAAAAGAGAATAAAGTTCTTACCGTGTGGAATTGCATTCCTTAACAATTTGGTTAAGGAAATGAGGCAAAACATAATTAAAGAAGGAGAAATGTGTTATTTCTAATTAAAGAATCGGGCAAACAGATACTGGAATATGGCACCCTCTATTGCCAGTTATGAAGCGGGCTGCTGTACTTTGTGTAAGTCCTTTCTCTAACACGCAGTGATGTTAGTAATTTAGAGAGGTCTGGCATTTTCAAAAGAAAGCATCATTGACGACATCTAGTTATGGGTGCATAACGCTGTGAAGAAGATAAGTGGATAATTTGCCTATGAGTATGTCCTTCTTTTAAAAATAAGATAAAATTGACATAATACGTTGCACCACATTGATTAATTACAAACAGTGCATGATGTGATTTGCCACTGCAGACTTCATATGCCTGTGTAAATAGAGTTTAATCCATTGGCATTTAATTTTGGAAGTGAGCGGGAAAGAAGGAAGTCACAAAAGAATAGTGAGTATGCCTCACCGCTAGAAGAATTAATATTGGACATCAGCGCAAGCATTGAATTAGATGTTTTTCTGTTGAAACTAGGAAGAAGGGAAGTTTATGCATTGAGTATGGAGGAGATTGTTCATTTTGTCTCTGCTCCTTTTAATAACCTCTAGTAGATGAATGTTTAGAGTGGATTACTTTTGCACATTAAAGAATAATTATTTATACAGTGATGTTTGTAATAATGTAAATGCACTAATTTCATGCAAACTGTGGCGGTTTTCTGTAACATATTGAAAAACATAGGCATAGAAATGTTTGCGGATTTGCACAATTTATGCTGATTATTTGCACAATATGATATCTATGCGTTATTTGCAACCATTGCTGATGATTTCTTATTAAATGCTGTCTAATTTGTGGAATTTCATTTGTAATGTTTTTTTTAAATATTTTAATAAATAATAGGTATTGCACACTTGTCTGCACAAATCCATTGTTACTGCTTGAGCCCCAGTTTGAATAGTTCATCTATACTTGCGAGGCATTATTTTTGTAATTTTCATTATAGTATCTCCCCCTGTGCCTGCAAAGATAAGGGGATACTCATCCATAGGTTTGAGTTGAGTGCATCTAATCTCTTTAGGCACAGAAATAGTGACATTGATCACAAACACCAACCAGCATTCAATCTTTATGATGGATATGCCATTTTGGAGGGCATCACCATATGTGCTGCTGTGGCACCTAACTAATTTTCATTCTGGATGCCATCTTAGTATAGTATGAAGTTTCAAAATAAGGTGTTTGTGAAGGTATTTACACAGAATCTGTGGACAGTTTTTATTGAACGTCCCACTAACCTCCTCTCACCCTCTAGCCTCACCGATCCACCAGAGCACCAGCGGACCACGCAAGTGGTGATAGTGCGCGGTATAACTTTAACATAACATAACAATTAGGTTTGTAGACAAAAAAGCTGCCAAATAGTGCGTTGATAAACAAATTATTTAAACCTACAATGTTTCCAACAGGTGTACATAAGCTGTCCTATATCGAACAGCAACAGCGACTGACCTGACTATCGACAAGACATCGTTCAGAGCGCCCCTTAGTATGGTAAATGTTGTCAAATTCAGATGTTTCTAGTGAAATAAAATGTTACAGCTAGCAAATGAAGGGCCTTTGGGTAGAAGCATAACGAAATGCAGAATTAGAGAGAATTACTGGTGGCCTGAAATGTTAGAGGAAGTAGAAGAATTAGTTAAAGATTGTCAGCCATGTGAAAACAGCAATACGAGTATGAAAACACGAGCAACACATCTGCTTCACCATCGAAGTACCTAAAACAGTTTGGAAGAATGGAGCAATAGTCCTTATTGGACCATTTAAAACTCTGGAGCCTACTGAAAATTGACATTGACATTCTAGTTTTAACAGATTACACATCGAAATGGGTTGAATGGGGAGCAGTGCAAAAAGGCAGTTAGCACAAAGAAAGTAACATACCCATGGTGGCTACATTGGTGAAGAACAATCACAAGGGACAGGAATTGGGGCAGGAAAGGTGATGGGTGCTGGGTGGTGAAAGATTTGTGGGGAGAATTGGTGGGACAGGAGAAAGCGGGGAACAGCTCAGGGCGGCACAGGCCAAACAATGGAAGCTGGTGGCCTGCATCGAATGCAGGCTTTATCATGAAATAAACCCTGCATTCTTGGACAACTCAATGGCTGATGCCTCTCCCAAAGATGCTAAATATAAATATGTTGTTTACATTCTGTGATAAAAAATATACTTTATTTTGATACAACTTGTATTCCTTTCAATTTATGAGAGATTTAAGTCATTACATTATTACATTTGTGGTTGCCTAGCTCACAAAAATGATCACAGAGTGGATTCATTGAAGACATTTCTTTTTTTAAGTTGATTGCTAAATTGTCCTAAATTAGCATCTCATGATCATACCATTAAAGAACCATACTTCACCAAAACACAAGCCAAGACCAAGATTTTCTCCAGCTAGTGGACGTTGCAGGCAAACTCTCCTGAGTGCTTGGTACGTTGCTCTGGAAAGAAAGCACTTGGAATGTTCATGAGGGACATTGAGAAATAGGATAGCAGGAGGAAATGTACGGCCAAAAGGTTAAGGGCATAGCTGTCCTTGCAGAGTAATGTATGGTTTGTATAGGGGTATACAGTACAGGAAACGCATTAGGGACGTTCCAATCCGGAGGGGAAATGGCATACCAGAGCAGAAACAGAGCAGTATGCCCCACAGCAGAAGGAAATGTGTAAAAATGCACAGAAGGGTGTAAATCTATGATTCCACTGCATGTAGCCTAAGGTGGTGTATTTAATAATTAATGCAAGGGGCCAACCAAATTAATCTGGGGCTTGGGAGGTTAGTGTTTAATCAGGGTTCTTCATTATGGGCTAAGGAGTAACATATTTAAAATGGGTTGATCTGCATCTTTGGGGAAGTAGAAGCACGAGTGAGAAGTTGTCAGAGGTTACTTCAAGCAAATCTTTAAGGTAGTTGTCCAAGACAGTGAAGCATTATTAACATATCTGATGATGGTCCAAGAGTTGGGTGAGTATATATGGTCCCTTGAGATACCCTGATATATCCTTTACCTAACTATTAGGCAGGTTCTAAAAGAGTCCAGTGACTAATGAGGGACATCTCTGAATGTTAATGTTAAAGGACATTTGTACCGCTGACTATCACCACCGGAGTGGTCCCCTGGCGCTCTGGCGGCTCTGAAAGAGGAAGGGAAGGAGGGTTAGTGGGAGGAAGCTGGAAAAGTGCAAGAGAGCAGTGATGTGCTGTTGGCAGCCTCAGCCCAGTGGGTCCGTTGGCTGGGCCTGGGGTCTTTGCGGCTGGTAGTCATCGTGTACTGTTGTGCGAGTCTATGGGCCTCATTACGAGGTGGACGGTAAGGAATTACCGGCACCGGTAAGGGCACTGGTGCCGGTAATCCCTTACCGCCATACTACGAGTTCCCTTTGCGGGTCCTTCCTTAATGCCTGGTTTTACCAGGCATTAAGGACGGGACCCGCAAAGGGATACCGGGGTCAATAACGGTACCGCAATTTGTGGTACCGTTATTGCCACCTTCCCATTGAGCCCTATGGGGGCTCAAATGGGAATGGGGAATGACTCTGGTGAATGGGGAATTACTGGTTCCGCCGACCTCGGAATGGACCAGCAATTGCTCCATATACCAGACCGGAGTCGGAACGATTTTGGAGGCAGCCATGGCGCTAATAGCGCCATGGCTACCTCCAACCTCGTAATGAGGCCCTATGTGTGTTTTTGTTTTGTTGTTGCAATGTAGTGAGGTTTGTGCGGTTTGTTGTGCTGTAGGTTTGTGGATGTGTTTGGTTTAGAGTTTGAGAGGTGTATGCAGAGGGGGAAATTGTTAGTGCAATTGGTTAGTTGGCATCTCTATCCTGAATTGAGGCGATGGGCTTGTGTAATCTCCCCAAATGGGGTTCGGGAGCACCCCTGCGCCTCTGTCCTGATCTGGGCCTGTCTGGCCTTCAAGGTCCCTTTTACATCTGGCCCCTCCTCCACCAGCCTCCCTCGCAGCCCTACCTGTCTTCCCTTCCCACTCACACGGCCAGTGCACCTGCCAATGCCCACAACTCAGTTAGTGTGGTGATTGCCAATATCCCGACAATTCCACAACACTGTGGTACCTGGTGGCAACTAAGTGGCAAGTGCGGGTGTTGAGTGGGATTAGGGTGGGGTTGTTGACTCCATCTCCATCACCTGTGTACCACTCTACCTGGCGTCACCCGACCAGGTGCCATGGGAGCTTCCCAGTCGGTTCTGGGAGTTGTCAGTTTCCACTCCAGTTTAGTCATCCCTTTTCCGTTCTGTTGTTTCGGTTTTCAGTTTGAATTGATTGCGTTGAAGAGCCAGGTTTTTAGTAATTTCCTAAGATTTAGGTGATCTTTGGTGTTCTTATTTCTTTTGGGATGCTGTTCCAGGTTTTTGTGGCTAAGTGGTAGAAGGAGGTGCCTCCAAGTTTTTTCATGAGGTATGGTTTTGGTTCCAGGTGGATTTCGTTGCTTGACCTGAGGAGTCTTGTTGGCTTGTAGATTGTTATTTTCTTTTGTAGGAATTCTGCTCCTTGTCCACTGATTGCCCTGTGCGTCATGCCCATTGTTTTGAAGGTGATGCAATGTTTTACTGGGAGCCAGTGAAGTGTTTTTTAGGGCAGGAGTGATGTGTTCTCTTCTTGATAGTTTGAGGAGTAGTCCGGCTGCTGTATTTTGGATCTGTTGTAGTTTCTTCAGGAGGTATTCTGGTATTCCGAGGTACAGGCTGTTTGCATAGTCAATTCTTGACATGATGAAGGCAACAATAGTGAGTGTTTTGTGCGTGAAGGAGAGGAAAGGTAGGATTGTTCTTGCTATGTGGAGGAGGAAAAAGCATTTCTTGACTGTTGCATTTATTTGTGTTTTTAAGATTAGGGTGTTGTCCATCAGGACTCCCAGATTTTTTACTACCTTAGATGGTGATGGTGTGGTTCCCATTTCCGTTGGCCACGGGATGGCGGTTTCGTTCTACTGGCCTTTGGATTTGATCCTGATTTCTGTCTTTCCTGGGTTGATTTTGTTTGTTGGCATTCATCCAGTTGAAGACTTCTTTTAGACACTCGATTAGGGTTGAATGATCGTCTTGGGTGTCTTTTGATTTTGTAGATGATTTGAGTATCATCTGCATAGTAGTAGCATGTAATGTTGTATTTTTTGAAGATTCTAATCACCGGAGTCTGGTAGATGTTGAAGTACAGTGGTGATAGTGAGGATCCTTGTGGCACTCCACAATCGTTAACTCGTGGAGTGGATTTGAAGGGTTTAATCCATACGGTTTCTGTTCTGTCTGCTATGAATGATTTAGCCCAGAGTAGTGCTGTGTCTGTTATGCCTATGTCTTCTAGTCTTTTGGTTAAGGTGTCATGACTGTGTCGAAGGCTGCGGAAATGCGGAGAGGTCGAGTAGGATAAGGGCTGAGGTTGTGTTTGAGTCTGCATTAGTTTTTAGGTCGTCCCAGATGGATAGTAGTGCTGTTTCCATTCCTCTTGCGGGTCTGAAACCGACTTGAGCTTGGTCTAGCAGGTGGTGTATTTCTATGTGTTCTTGGGTTACTTTATATACGTAGGTTTCCAGGAGTTTTGCCGGGTAGGGAATGTTTGAAATTGGCCTGTAGTTGGAGAGGTCTTCTACGTTGCCACTTGTGGTTTTCATAAGTGGTTTGATATATGATGATTTGAAGGTCCTCGGTACAGTTCCTGTTGCTAGTGATAGGTTCGGAAGGTTTCTGTAGTATTCTGCTGGCGTTCCTTGTGCGAGGATTGATTTGTAGATGTCCGGGGGTCAGGGATCCATGGGTGATCCAGCTTTCTTGCTGTGTTTTACCAGCATTGCAAATGCCTCTGCTGATATTTCAGGAACGTTTTGGAGTTTGTGCTGAGGTTCTGTGATAGGTTTGCTTGGTAGTATGTTGTGGTCGGTTGGTATATTTTGTATGGTTTGTCAGATGTCATTGATTTTTTTCTTGAAGTGGTCTGCCAGGTCGTTGCATAGTTTCTCTGAGGCAGTTGGGGTGTTGTCGCAGCCCGGTGGGTTTCTCATCTCTTTAATTGTGTTAAACACTTCTTTTTGTGTGTTGGTGGCATTGGTGATTCATCATAATGCCTTCTCATCGCCTTTTGAATTTCGTTCTTGTATGCACAGATTTGTCTCTGCAACAGTGTTTTTTTGTCAGCGTTGTATTCTTTCCTCCATTCCAGTTCCATCTTTTTCTTTTCCTTTTCATGGTGCTTAATAGTTGGGTGCTCTTTTTGCTCTTTTTTTTGTCAGCTAGCTCTAGTTCTGTAGTTGAGGGTTTGGTTAACTCCAGTTGTTCGAATAGATTGCTTTCTTTGACGTGTTTCCAGTTTCTTTTTGTGGTGGTTGTATGTTTAGGAGGTTTGGTGCAGATTTGAGTAGGCAGAGTGATCACGAATGGGATGATGAGGTGGTCGCTCCACAGTATTTGTATTGGTGGTGCCGTGGTGATGAGTTTTTCCTTGGCGAAAATTGCATCGAGGGTGTGTCCTGCCGAGTGTGTTTCCGCTTTGACTAGTTGTCATAGTTTCATGGTAGTGAGTTGTTCGATCAGTGAGTTTTGGGAGTTGGCGTGACTGTCTTCAAACCAGATGTTGAAGTCCCCCAGGATGATTAGGTGTTTGTGGTTGAAGGCTATGTTGGTGATGGCTTCTATGAAGTCGTCGACAAAGGTTGCATTATATGGCAGTGGTCTGTACACCAGGATGAATGTGACGTTGGTTTTTGGACTTGCTGTTAGGTGTATTACCATGGTTTCGCAGTTGAGGATGTTGAGCGGTTTGTCTGTTTTTATTTTCAGGTGTCCTTTGAATGCTATTGCGATGCCTCCTCCTTTTTCGGTTTTCCTGTTTATTTGAAGGCATTTGAAGTTGGTTGGGAGGCAGCTTTGGAGTGTGATTTTGTAGTTGTCGTCCAGCCATGTTTCTGTGATGAACAGGATGTCAATGCCGTTGTCATCGAGTAGGTCGAAGATCTCTGTTGAGTGTTTTGACATGGATCTTGCGTTTATAAGATTGCAGTGGAGCTTGGAGGTGTTGTTTGGTTTGGACTTTCTTGTTGAGGTTGTCTTCTAATCGGTGTTGGGGTTTCCTTCCTGGTCGATCTCTTGTTGAGGTGTAGGTTTTGGGGTGTCAGCATCTTCGAAGAGTTCTTCTAGGTTCTGTCTTGGATTTTTGTTTTCATCTGGTTCGTCTTCCATGAGTTGTGGTTGTCGATTGGGAGTTCTTCTTGCTTTGGTGATGTAAGGTGTTATCTCATCGGTCATGTGTTTGTTGTTTCTTGTGGTGTTCATCCTTCTTCTGTGTGCTTGTGTTGGGTAGTTTGATGTTGCTGATTCTAGCCTTGGGCTGGTTTGCTCTGGTGACCAATTGTCAGCACGATAAGGAGTTAAGTAGAGGGGTTTGTCTCTTCCCTCAGTGTTGGTTCGGTTCTTGTTCCTGACTGCAGGGGTGCGTTCTGTAGTTGTGGTTCTTTGTTGCTTTTCCGGGGTGTTTGTTCTTTCTTCTCTTGTTCTTTCCCTCAGAATGGGTCGTTTGCGTGGCATTATACGATAGATAGTTGTTTAGTCTTTATTTGTTTGCTGATGTCCAGTTGGTTCTGCTTTGGTGTGGTTGTCTTGTGGTGTAGTAATGAGTGTGGATGGCGGTTCGCTAACAGTTAGTGCTCTGTCTGTAGGTGGTATTTCCGGCTGATGTTGCTGACTTGTTCAATCACTGTCTTGAGAGGGGTAGTGGAGGTGGTTAGGGGTTATAAAGTTGGGTTTAACAGTGGATCTCTTTAGTGCCTGTCTCCCTAAGTGCGGTTCCCTGCAGTGAACTAGCAGTGTGGGTTTAAGAAGGGTATCTACTAGTTGAAGGGTGATTTTGAGGGGTGCAGCTAGGACTTGCGCCTTATGAGGCGTGAGCCCCTAATCAGGGTATCATTCTACAGTAATTCACTAGTGGGTTCAGTCTCACTTTAGAGTGAGTTGGTCAACGCGATTTGAGAGACCTGTCTAGATGCCTATCAATGCAATTTAAATATCACACGATGCAGCCTGGAAATAGAACTCCTACCAAACCTAAGGGATCAATATAGTGGGTGAGAGGCCTATCAATGTGATCTGAATATCACACAATGCAGCCCGGAAATATAACCCCTACCAAACCTGAGGGACCTGTATAGTGGGAGAGAGGCCTATCAATGCAATCTAAACATCACACAATGCATTATGGAGACAGAACCTATATTCAAATTTGATATACCCGTATAGTGGTAGAGAGGCCTATCAAAGCAATCTGAATAACACACAATGCTGCCCAGAAATAGAGCCCCTACCAAACCTGAGGGACCTGTACAGTGGGAAAGAGGCCTATCAATGCAATCTAGACATCAGACAATGTAATATGGGGACAGAACCCCTATTAAATATGAGATACCTGTATAGTGGGAGAGAGGCCTATCAATGCAATCAGAATATCACACAATGCAGCCTGGAAATAGAACTCCTACCAAATTCGAGGGACCTGTATAGTGGGAGAGAGGCCTGTCAATGCAATCTAGACATCACACAATGCAATATGGGGACAGAACCCCTATTAAATATGAGAGACCTCTATCGTGGGAGAGAGGCCTATCAATGCAATCTAAACATCACACAATGCAATATGGGGGCAGAACCCTTATTAAATATGAGTGACCTGTATAGTGGGAGAGAGGCCTATAAATGCAATCTGAATATCACACAATGCAGCCTGGAACTAGAACCCCTACCAAATTTGAGGGACATGTATAGTGGGAGAGAGGCCTGTTAATGCAATCTAGACATCGCACAATGCAATATGGGACAGAACCCATATTAAATATGATAGACCTGTATAGTGGGAGAGTGGCCTATCAATGTGATCTAGACATCACACAATGCAATATGGGAACATAACCTCCATTAAATATGAGAGACCTCTATCGTGGGAGAGAGGCCTATCAATGCAATCTAGACATCATACAATGCAATATGAGGACAGAACCCCTATAAGATATGAGAGACCTGTATAGTGGGAGAGACGCCTATCAATGCAATCTAGACATCACACAATGCAATATGGGGACAGAACCTCTATTAAATATGACAGCCCTATATAATGGGAGAGAGGCCTATCAATGCAATCTAGATATCACACAATGCAATATGGGGACAGAACCCCTATTAAATATGAGAGACCTCTATCGTGGGAGAGAGGCCTATCAATGCAATCTAAACATCACACAATGCAATATGGGGGCAGAACCCTTATTAAATATGAGTGACCTGTATAGTGGGAGAGAGGCCTATAAATGCAATCTGAATATCACACAATGCAGCCTGGAAATAGAACCCCTACTAAATTTGAGGGACATGTATAGTGGGAGAGAGGCCTGTCAATGCAATCTAGACATCACACAATGCAATATGGGACAGAACCCATATTAAATATGATAGACCTGTATAGTGGGAGAGAGGCCTATTAATGCAATCTAGACATCACACAATGCAATATGGGGACAGGACCCCTATTAAATATGAGAGACCTGTATAGTGGGAGAGTGGCCTATCAATGTGATCTAGACATCACACAATGCAATATGGGAACATAACCTCCATTAAATATGAGAGACCTCTATCGTGGGAGAGAGGCCTATCAATGCAATCTAGACATCATACAATGCAATATGAGGACAGAACCCCTATAAGATATGAGAGACCTGTATAGTGGGAGAGAGGCCTATCAATGCAATCTAGACATCACACAATGCAATATGGGGACAGAACCCCTATTAAGTATGACAGCCCTATATAATGGGAGAGAGGCCTATCAATGCAATCTAGATATCACACAATGCAATATGGGGACAGAACCCCTGTTAAATATGAGAGACCTGTATAGTGGGAGAGAGGCCTAATCACACTGTTTAAAGTTGGTTTGCTAAGTGGCTAGGATTCTGGGGTGGAGTTGTAGCTCTCCCCTAAACCAGGCCACTCCTACCTTACTGGTCCTTGCAGTTGATGGTTGACGGCTGGTCACTGGCTTCACTGGCTTCCCCTGCGCACACCCGCTGACACTTCCCAGAGCAGCTTCTGTTGGAGCCGCCCTTGGCCTTGGGTCCCTTAACTGCTGGGGGCTGCAGGGCAGAGGGCTGCCCTGGGGGGTTTGTTTAAGACAGGGGAGGGGCCAATCACCGGAAGTGGAGGGCTAGGGAGGCGGCGATAAGGAAGACTGGCGAGGGGAAGGGGAGCGGGGTACACGGGCGGGGGGGCAGACAGAGGCACAGATATAATAACACAGTGACCAAAGTTTAACAAAACAGGCCCAGAAGGGTCACTGCCTGGGCACTCACCTGCAAACACTCCAGATGGGGGAAAAAGATTCTTGAACATGAAATCAGAAACTGCAAATAAATTCAAATAGATAGCTCCAGTAACCTGAACATAGATATCAATCACGTCAGCAAGAAGGGGTTTACGTTTGTTTCTCACTATCCATTTCATCGTGCGCACTTTTTGTATTTTTTCTTGCTTTGACTTTGACCGATTTTCTTTTAAATTCGTTTCCCCCAAACCCTTACATTAACCCACAGCCCCCAGATCCCACCTTCCACACCCCAACACTCCCAAACCCTACCCCACACACACTTTACCATAAACCCAAAAAAATCTGTCAAAGTGAAATCGAGGAAAAATGCATACGATTAAATGAATGGTGACAAACAAACGTATTCCCACTCAGCGCTAAGTAATCTGAAACAGTTTAGGAAAAGTGCTGCACTTATAACCGATAAAGCCTGATTATAGTCTTTCATGACAAATGGCGACAGTGGTGGGATACATGGCTTCTAATGAAAAGTGAAGACATCTGCAGAAAGCTCTAATAGAAAAAAAACACATGTGATGGAAGAAAAATAACTCCAACAACAACGGCAGTAGGCAGATTCCGATTGCATCATGCTATACAGAGTCAAAGGGGTACCAAGTAGCAAGTTATGATTAACAGCAAGGAGTTACCAGGGTAACCAACATTGTGTCTGCTAAACAAGTGTCCCCTAATGTACATACTTCGAAAATACAGCAGTATTCTTCTAGTAAGGACGGTTCCGTGTTTTATCTTTTTATAAGAGTTGACCACAATTATAGTCTTGCCAACGAAACGCTGGTCCCCCTACACAGCCCCCAGTTTGGCGGGAGGATGCAAGTGGCATATTGAGTTGACAATCCAGCAGGCACAACACGTTGTATGGATTAAAAGAATGCTGTCCCAGGGGTACATATGATGATTCTTGCAATCTGCAGTTTCTTGCTCTTCTTCTGAACAGCTGCAAGAATGGGGGCCCTACCCCATACCCTTTGCTATTACACCAAGAATCTTGGAAACAAGTGCCTGTATTATGTCTCTTTTACCATGACAAACATCACTGTTAAGAACTGAATGGAACAAATATTTGAGGCATTAGTGGTTTCTATCCAGGCGTGGGCGTGGCTCGTTGATATTATCTACCAAACGTGTTTCACAGCAGACACTGAACATTTGGTAACTTCACCGTTGGCCGAGAGTAGGTCGATCAGCGCAACTTAAAACATCATGTTTCATCCCACAAACTGCCCACGGGTCACGGTGTTATGACTGCTGAGGGGCACTGTAGTAGATTTGCCCACAGAAATGCCTGACACATTGGAGGGGGGTTTCTTCAGTACCTTACTTGGATCAGCAATGAGCAATATCCATATGTCTGCACATTTGATTTCCCATTGTTATAACTCTATTACTCTTAGACACCCAAAAAATATATACATTTTGTATATAATGAAAATGACTTAAGGTTATTACCTATAAAAAATATAAAGCCTGCAAGTGTTGGGAATGCCAATGTTAAGGTACCAACATTCAATCCAAATGTAATAATTCCCTAATCAACAAAGTTGAATGCAATAAAACTTGCCTTCAACACACACTATATAACAACCTCCCATTGATTCACCCCTTTTTTGAATGTTTTGTTTTACTGTTAATTGCACCCTGGTATGTGCATGTTGTTTTCACTGTTGTGCTCCCTTTCAATTCACACAAATCTGAATATGTTCGTCCGATGGCTGTCCATCCAGCACATCATTGTTTGAACACCCTGCTCCTGTCAAAGTAGCCACTCGGTATGCCCACACGTCACCCCCACGTGGGCCCACTAGGTGCCTTGAGAGTGTCTGGTTGAGGGACGAAGGCCATGTCCAGGTCAAAGATCCCCTGTAAACTTTCCCCCTGAACAGCATAGGAAATGAACTAAGAGTAATGTGGATCCTAAAAAATGATGGTCAGTGAAGAAATGCTGGTATAGGGAACGTCATGGTAAAGGTTACCTTTAAGAAAATCAAATTTAGTCAAAAGAACTCAATTGTTTGATCATAGATTCAGCCATGGAAAATCAGTCTCTACACAATTGGAACATCTTCAATGTCCAAACACCTCCACAAACAACTGCAAAATCCAGTTTTCAACCTCTGCAGACAATGAACAAAGCACGAAGAGCAGCAACAACAGGAAGATGAAGAAAAAGATTAAGAGAACCCGTGAACATCTTCTCGAAAGTACCAGCTTGTATTGCACATGAGCCAAAAAATAATTACAGAGGCTGAACAACATATTCACACATTTAAAGTTCTGTTTAACAGCAGGCACATCCTGCTGTTTATTTTTGTCATTTTGTTACGTTTCAACACTTTCTAATGGCTAATGCATTTTCATATGTTCAAATTTTGTTACAAAATAACGTTATAAAAGTTAAAAATGGTATAGAAGAAATCACCTGCAACCTAAGGATGACCTCCAGCTGCATTTGTCAAGGAGGCTGATGAAAATCAACATCTGCTGGAGGGCGCCGCTTTGGACCGCACATGATGTAAAACAAGAAAAGAATTACAATGTGTCGAGCAATGTATTCACGGCTGCCTCCTCGGGATTCATTGGGTTCTGCTACATCCAAGCAGTAAGAAATAAAATAACACACATTTCAAAATTGAAAAAAGAAAGCATTATTGTATTGCTCTGTATCCTTCTTTACATTGAAACTATTACATCATATTGAAAGGCACTTAGCAGTTCCACAGCTGAAATAAACTCTTAACTATAGGAAATACAAGGGTAAAAGTAGTTTTTCTTATACCTTTATTAGAATGCACATCACACCTTATTTGAAAGGTACATCAGCTATACATTCCTTTCACATTCTAATTCACTTTCTCATTTAATTTTCCAAAAACAATGTCCTCTTTTTTTCTTATGAAAGCAATGTTATTTTAACAGCACTATCAAAAAGTAAAACATTCAAAATGATTCATTTAGTTTTAATTCTCGGTGTTGTATAAAGTGTCCAACAACTATAACAAGACAAATCAGGGGGCTATAGGAAAGAGAGTGAGGATAAGGCAGGATAGAGAAGTGAATGTGCAGTAAACATATTAGACACAGTAAACAGAACAGTCAGGGATTTCCGAGTGCTTTGTAGACAGCCTTCCCCATTGAATGCAAGGAAGATTACAAACAAAAGCAGTTGGTCCTGAGGTAACAATAAATGATTCAAGACTGGTTGGTGTTCTGAGCTTGGTGTGAAATACCTTAGTGGAACTCAAGAATTTAAACGGTTTTCTAAAAATCAGTTTAGATTCTAGTCTAAGAGCTAGGGAAAGGGCATAGCATAGTGTAAAATAGTTACAAATAATTAACATCCTTGGGAAACTGGGATGGTACCAGTGGTTGAACTGTACGAAAACAAGTAGTGGCACTATGTTCCCTACTGGCCTGCCCCCGATCCCCACAAGACCCATTGGCATTCCCCCAAAAACCTGCGCCTGCTGTTTAAGGGAACATTCAGTGCAGTTTCAACTTCTTCCTACACACTTATTTTAAAACGAAACTATTACAGAACGGTTTCTTTCTAAAGTAAATGTAAAGGGACAGTAAAACTTAATTTAAAAAAGTAGAGGAGCACCGCTCCTAACCGCTCCCACTCACTTCGAACACTGCATGGTCCATACCAAAGCATCCCTTGGCCTAAAAACGAAACACAGTTTTAAATCACATTTTGTAAAAATGTTATCTTACACAGAATAGTAATATAGTGTTATCACTTATTATTTGTCCTTTCCTTTGTTACATGGTGTGGTCTGCATGAAATGGATGCACATTATACAGCCATCATCCACTTTTACTTTAATCCCACATAACTAAACCTGCCATACATAATATGCAATATATTTTATGGAATAGTACCTGTGTTTTTCTTAGAAACTTTCATTTGCTGTGTAAGGTCACGTGTGGTACCTGTATAAAGTACAAACAACTGCAGACACTTTTAAAGTTCGAGGACAGCACTGTGCAATCGAATAAAACATGGCCACATAGTAAAAATACTGTATCCTCTGTTTAAATAATCGAGTCATACTTAGAAAGAAGGATATGAAGAACCTTGGCAAAAGAGCCAGATATACACAGAAAATACTGTGAATACTTTAAGATACGGGGAAAGCACTGTGCCATCTAATAAAACATTTATTTGACATGGTAAAATAATATTTACAGTAATATTGGCTGGAAAGCATACTACCTACCATTTCAAATGATGATGTTCTACCAAACATATCAAATGCATTTAATCTCCACAAGCAAGTGAAACAATACTTACTTGAGTGGATGTTGGTTAAATGCCTTTCAAAATCTTTTTGAAAAAAGAAGCAGCCGGACAGCTTTTCTTTCTGAGAAAACAACCCGCTTTCTATTTATTCGGAAAAGGGCACTTTCCTCAGATACTGAACAGTATGTGAACATTTCATCGGCAGTGAACAGGTCAAATCACTAAAACAAGACTTTCATTGCCTGTTGACAGGCTCTATGTTTGAAATCATCCAATGAGGTGAAGGTGCTAGATATGTTATGAAACATGAGATCTACGGACATCTGCCACAATCACTGGCATCTCCAGATCTGGTCAGGATCTGTGGTTCCTCTGGTCAAATATTCTTCACAGAAAAAGACCATATACTATACTTCTGAGGCACAGCCTCCTCCGCCCTAATATGCTGACAACCCTCAGAAGCCTCATAGATAGCCTTTTATAGTATTTCTGAGTGTATTCCTCAGACCCGGGGTTCATGTGAATAAGGAATCATAAGTCTGTGGATGGTCTGAAGATACCACTAGGAGAATTGTTCCCTTTTTTAGTTCTGAAAATCACATTAATTTTGTGATTCATTATACCCTCACCCGTATTCTCTTATGTACCCTAAAACTGTTTAAATCAGACATTTTTCCATAGCACAGCATACCTTGATACCATCAGAATCCATGGCTTCCATGGACAAAATTCAGGGCCCATGGATCCAAGAGGCCAACCTATCCAAGATGGTTTGTTTATAACATTTTCCAGTCAGAGTCCAGCCAATCAAAATCCATATTAATTCTAAGACCCAACCTGGTGGATGCCTACAAATATCCACAGATCTGTTGCATTCCATTCAATTTAATTATTTTTGATTTAGCCAATTTAATTGAAGATTTTCCATTCATAATTGCTGATGCACAGATTTTTCTGCTAAAACATATGCGGTACAAATGACCCAGAGTTTTGTCCTCTCAACAAATTCACCAAACAAAGTAAAGACCTCAAGTTGGCGCAGATGCCAAACCATGACTGTTTGGTACACATCTGTCCAGCTTCTTTTCTGTAGATGATAGCAAAAATTATCTTTGGGAGATTTAATGGAAAATATAACTTTTAGCACACCTCCTATAACTTAGCCCCCTTGATGGAACTGGATGGCACTTTCTAGAACAATTCAGAAGGGCATGTATAAATGTTTGCAAAGTTTGATGAGTGCCTTTGTATTGTTTATGCATTCCTATGGAAAACCCAATTTAACCATAACTAGAATCACCATTGTCGCCACACTATAGTTAAGGTGTGTACCTAGTTCAGAAAATTGAATTCTATTAACCTTTGACTTGCATGAAGGAACTGGTTGATATTTTGCAAACAAAGGTTTTGTCTCGGGTCCCCCGCAGACTGGACATTTTGGGAAGGATTTGTTAAGAAATGAAAAAGTTAAGAAGAAAGCAAATAAATGCTGTTTTCGGCCTACTCCCATTCATTTTCCCCTAGAGAAAAAATCGAATTTCTTGCGCAGTGAATCGAATAACCGGTTGACTGAATTTGACCAAATAAGAAACAACTTGGGCACGAAGCGTTGACTTGATTTCGGGACACGTTTGGGGTTATTCCATCCAGTCGTTTTTTAAATATTTGATGGGAGAGGAAGTGCCCCCTTCTCCCAGAAATGTAGCTATATCTCCCATGGTGCTTTGTAGCAGAGAGGCAGAGAAGCTTTTCAGCTGTCTCTATTGAAAAGAAATGAAAAAGCAGCCATTTTCCCCAAATTTCCATTGCTAATATCTTTTGACTTGCTGGATGGACTTTGATGACATTTTCAAAACCAAAAGTTGCTCAAGTGTCCCCCAGACTGAAAACTTTGGGAATAATAAAAGTTAAAAAATGTATACGTTTTTAAGAAAACAACACACCACAGTTTTCAGCCCATTCATTATACCATTGAGAACGAGTGCAGTTTGTGAACAGTCATAGCGTGAGAAACCTCTGCTTCTTAAAACCTTTATATCAGTCTGGGTGCTTTGCAGCGGAGAGGCTAAGAGTGGCTAATAACTTTTGACTTGCTGGATGGAATTGAATGACATTTTAAAAAAAATAATAATAATTGCCAATGGCCCTACCCCCAAAAAATGAAGTTTTGGGAACAATCTGTTAACAATTTAAATATTATTTAACAACATAAAAACTCAGTTTTCAGCCTACTCCCATATATTTTCCCATAGAGAAAAGGTGCAGTGTTTGAACAGTCATAGCGTGTAAACCACTGGGCAAATTTGGACCAAACTTTGAGATGAACTCCCACATGACCTTACAGAGTCTAATAACATTCTTGACATTGAAAAGAGACTCAAAACCCATCTGTTTATGTAGTCACTCCTAGCGGAACACTGAACGACAGTGCTTAGATGGCCTGGCCGTAGGCGCTTTATAAATATCAATATCAATAGCAATCACATCAGGCTAGAGGTCATGAGTGGGAAAGAAGACACCATGTGAAGTTGGGGATGGGTTGGGGAGCAAGGTACTGGTAAAAATGTTTTAGTTTATCAGGGGAAGACCACGTAAATCTCACAAAATTACAGCAGCAACGCTCAGTTACAAATGTGCATCACACAAAGCAAAGAGTGATAGGGCTAATGGGCGAGGGTTATGGAGGGGAAAGGCAATTGAGTGGAGTGATGGGAACTGGAAAAAAGAAGGGGTACAAATGTTGACTGTCTGTGAGGATGTGGAAGACTCTTTCATTCTGAGCAATTTTCCTGTTATCGTGAGAATCAGCAAACCGTCACTCTACCACAGAAATTTCTGTTATTGGAAATTATTACTGTAAAATGATTGCGGGAATAAGGAGTTTGAAAAAAAAGGTTTAACATCTGCAGTGTCTATATCTACTGGTCAGGGGGCAATGGGTGTTTGGTAATACATTTATGGTGTGGCATGGCCAGTGGCCATGGCTAGTGGGCCCAAAATATTGGCGCAACACGCCTTAGCTCTTGAGACCTCAATAAAATATGCAACATTTTCTGCGTGGCCACTGGCCATGGCAGAAGGCCACGGCTCGTGGGCCAAAAAGAGAAAAAGGGTTGGTACAACATGAAGAGTGGCCACTTTAGAAAACCATGGCTAGTGGACCCTGAGGAAACAAAGGTATAGAAAAACCCTTGACATTCAGTGAAAAACCATTTGCTAAGAGAGAGTTAAGGTGATCAGATTTAACGAACCAAAAACCCTGAAATTCAGCACTTGCATTTCAATCAAGTCCACCTCAGAGACACCTCAGAGAAGAAAATGCATCACACGAACCAAACAATGATAGGGGGTAATGGCCAGGAGATGGCCAGGGAGGGGAAAAAAATTGAGAGGAGTGGGGGTATGATGGAAAGAAGAGAGGCACTTGTTGAGTTCCTGTGACGACAGGGAAGACTTTTGGATTTTCAAGTGTTATTGGAGGAATACTTGGGAGAATCCAACGGGCATGGGTATCTCAATGCAGCTGTATGTGTAATTCATTACCATTATCTGGGAAATATCAGGGGAATCTTGTGGAAATGACAAGAGAGTGAAGAAAAGTAATTTTACATCTGCAGTGATCACATCTCATAGGCAGGGGGCAAGGGGTCTCTGTGCGGAAGGCCGTGGTTAATGGGCACCAAAGAACCCATGCAAAATGTACAGTGGGCCATCAAGAAACTATAGTATAACAAAACACTTGAAATTCAGGGAAAATAACTTTAGTTAGGAGAGAGTTATGGTGATCAGATTTAATGTGAAAAATACATAGCAACACAATCTTTTAAATTCAGTAATGCAAGAACACCCGTGAAATTCAGCAAGCGCAGTAAGTCCACCTTAACTATGTGTCCCTACTGTTCACCGTATGACTGCAATGATGACAGCACAGATGACATTACTGGTGACATCTCTGGTGACATCACTAATTACATCATGCATGAAATCACTGATGGCATAACTAATAACATCATGCATGACATTACTGATGCCAGTGGTTTGATTAATTACATTGTGAAATATGACAACTCTGTTTGTTAACATAACATATATGTATATATTTCATACTAGCACAGTACAATGTATTCTGCCCTTATGTCTTTAAACGTAAAGTGTGGTATACAATTATGTAGCATATGTAACTGTTTTTTTTTGTTGCATATTAACCAAACTTCACATTCTTAGATTATATATTATTACATTGCACACAGGCATGTACTTTCTTTTGAATGTGAATATTTGTTTTATAAAACTTGCCATTTGAAAAGTATGTGTTCATCTAATGTTATTACAACGAGAATAGTACAGTTAAATGTGAACATTGACTATGTTCATAACACTTACTAATTGACATATTTCTAATTCTATCTATTGTTATTTTTTACTGCTACATACACTTTTTATACTATGTTTGAAATAGCTGAAATAGATTTACCAGAATCAGGTACTTTCCCTGCAAAGAAGTATCGTAATTGTTTACTAATACATGAAATTCAAATATTTGTATTTTTATTTTAAAGTTTGTAAGTGGATAATTACAACAAATGAATGTGCCACACATAATCATCATAATTATATATCAGTGTGTTGTTCCATGTCATGTTGTTATTATTGTTAAGTGTGATAAAATAAAATATGTATCAAAAGAGGTCAACAAAAATATTCTAACTTATGTAATCATTAATGTCACATTTGTTGTAATTATTGAGCACATCAGTGATTTCATGTATGATTTAATTAGTGATGTGACTAGTGATGTCATCATTGTGGTCACACTGCGCAGCAGGGAGTACACAGTTCAGGTGAACTTGATCGAAATGCGTTTGTGGAGTTTCAGGGGTTTTGTTGTGTTAAATCTGATCACTGTGTCTGTCTCTTAACCAAGGTTTTTTCACTGCTATAAATATTATAGTGCAGCGGTCCATGCACTATAGTTGAGTTGAGTATTGAGTTCCATAAGAAACCCAAAAAATGAATTGCTAATAGCTTTTGACTCATATGATGGATTTTGCTGAAACTTTGCAAAAAGAATTGTACTCACTCCATCCCCATTGCCCCACCCCACCCACATATTAAGAAAGTAAAAAAACGCTGTTTCAACCTAGTACCCATTAATTTTCCCATTGAGAAAACATAACATTTTTGCTCAAGCACACAGCAAAAATCGCTGGATGGAATTGGACCAGGTGCGAAACAACTTGGCCATGAAATATTGCCTCAACTTCGGGGGTGGTTTAGGGTTATTGTGTCAGTAGTTTTGAAAGCATAGAGACTTTTCAGCAATGAAAAGTCACAATTTGTTTTTGTTCGATCCGAGTGATAACCGCCAGTATAGCCACCACCAGCTGAAAAACAAAAAAGTGAAAGAAATGCCATTTGCAGGGAGGAGAGTAAAATGATATCAGGCTAGAGGTGGGGACGGTCAAAGAGGAAACCATGTGAAATTGTGGTATCTAGGATGCAAGAAATAATGAGATTGCCACGAAGAATGTTTCCAATATCTGTGGCTATAATCGTGTGTATAATAAAAAGTTGGAAAAAGTAAGTTTAAGAGGTGGGGGGTCGAAATGACATATGGCTAGAGGTGGGGAGGGGGACAGATGACAGTATGTCAAATTGTGCAGTCTAGGATGCAGGAAATACAAATATTGCCACAAAGGAATGTTTCCGATACCTGCGGTTATCGGCCTATAACGTAAAATACGCAAAATGTAAATGCATCACAGCACACATTGAATATAAATGAAGAAAGAGTGCTAGGGGCATCGTAAGATGGGAGTGGGGTGTGTTTGGGCGTGGGGAGGGTAACACTACAAAAAAAAACATTTGAGAATTTCATCAAATAACTGTGGTTATAAAAACAGAGCAATTTAGTGCATTTTGGTGCATTTGTACAGCCTCGGTTACTGGAAAAGTAGTATGAAAATAGGCCTCTACTGACACATACTGTATAAAATGGATCATATAAGTGTTAATGAATCATTTATTCAGTCTGTGTATTTTTTTCTATTTATATCACTCGAAGAGTGGATCTAACAAGAACCATTTGGGGGGTGGAAGAAGGAGGGTGGAACTCTGAAAGGTAGAACATTAGGGTTGGAAAATGCAACAAGCGGTAAAAGAAAGGGAAACTTTTTTAGTTTTTTGTGTTTGTAATTGTTTGGCTTTTTTGTTAAAAAAAGGGGTGGCTTGAAACTTAAATTGTAAGTGCCCTGGGCTTGTACAGCTGATTTATAAATGGTAAATCTTTAGATTTCTTGGATACAACTTGATTTAATTAGAAATGCTTGTGAGTGGGGTGCAGAAACTCTGATTTGTGCCTCCGTGCTGGGCACGCCAAAGGTGAAAAAATAGACAGACCTAGGCTGTTTAGCCCTCGGTGTGGGTTGCACACCCTAATATCCACTATGTGGCTGTAGTATCTGGTTGAACAATTCGAATTGCATTTGGATTTCTCCATGAAGTACTTTATATAAAGAATAATTGTTGATTCTTTTGGTTTCCAAGTATTTATAAGGTTTAATTGTGCAGATGCAAAGTGTGCAAATGCATTTTGGACTGATCACTGTCCTTCATCATGGTCTATAATCCTCATCAGATCCATATGTAGTCAGTTACAATTTACAATCACCATTAGATTCAACCCAAGTAGGGTTGTGCCCAAGTAGAATGTCATTTGAGGCAAAGGAAATCACCATTTTGTACCATATTCACAACATGAAGTTTTGGTCACAATTCCCACAACATCACACATATGTTTCAAAATGTGTTCGTATATGCAATGTTTCATAGTGCAAGAACATATGTAGACATTCCATAAAAAGCAGCCAATTATGTGTATTTCTTATCATTGTGATCATCTCCAACATAAAGAGAACAATTTCAAAACGATACATTTTAGCACAGTTTTGCAATTCAAACATTTTATGCAGTATGTGTTTTGTGTCGATCAATACTTACATTGTCCCTCATGAACACACCCATCGGTTTGCTTGTAACCATGTTATCTCAATTGAATACTTTTCTTCATAATAACTATGCGCTGAAGCCTATTTAAAATAACCCGATGTGAATCGACACCAGTGGTTAACTCATAAACACATAGAGAAACTTGATAACATATTAGTTCCTACATGCCCTCACCCCGGGGTGTGTGCTGCGAGCCAACTAAGTGGCGATTCCATATTTAACGAAAAGACCTGTCTTCCCTCAGAAGAGTAGCTCTGCGTACTGCCGAGATTCTGTGGAAACATTATCAGTAAGTAATACGTTACTTCCTAGCATGATGCCTCTTATTGGCATAATCAGAACCCCACTTACCACTATTTGATTAAGTGTGTCTTATTCTCGTGCATTAAATCCTGCAACTCTGCTCAAAGGGAATTTCAATGCAGTAGCGAGGTTATCACTGCAAATGTCAACTCATGGTACTCATGGTGATCGTCAAATGGTCATCCAAAATGGCAGACCATGTTCGTTCAATCGGGATCAATATGTCAGCCATTTTGGAATGGTGTACATATTGATGTATAAAGCGCAAGGGAATATACCTCAAAATGTATCGGTTCTGCATAACACTCTTAGGATCTAATGGTCACCATTTTCTTATGTATATATGAAAAGATTTTCTCATGACCATGTAATTCGGTGCTATACATATCACATGGTGGAATAAGCATCAGACCTATGTATAGGGACATGCCAGTGTGCTAAGTGCAAGTATATGTATCTATGTTATGCAATGTTGGCCATAATAAACACAGAATTAATTAAAACGCCATTTTCTCCATATCGCAATGTTTCGGGACATGTTGGTGTACTCAGTGCAAATATGTGTGTATAAGGGCTACAATATTGGTCATAATAGACACTGAATTGGATAGATCTCAATTTTCTCCATATCGCTATGTATGATATACATTGTCACACAGTCAAATATATGTTCAGACTATATTGCTCTAATTCATGGTTCTCATAATAATTCTCTCGTTAAATTACTCTACAATGAAGACAGATGTTGTGATATGTTGGTCTCTCATGACACCCCTTGTGGGGAACCCTCTCATATTCTGTTAATTGACCCATGGCTATTACCCTTTCAGTGGATCTCCAAGCCTTGGTGACTTATGAAAGGGGCGTCCTTGCATAAATCTGATATACTCAAAGGCCTCTACTTCTGATGTAAAGCTGTAATGTGTGAGCATAGAGCTACATATGAGTCCTTCCTTAAAACAAGAGAGAATGTCCATAATCTAGATCGCTCCTGAGTTGTTTATCTGAATGATCATAAGAAACAGTTCAGGTCCCAGTCCTCATTCATTCCACTGGGGGAAAGTTAATCAAGTCGATTTATCCAGTAAGCTTCTCATTGGGCTCTCTTTCTTTTCATATCTTGTTTATGATCTCATGTGTCGATGACCTCCAATACCTGAAACTTTGAGTTGAGCAATGATGTGCCCTTTTTCGTGGAAGTGTCTTGAAACTGCTGATGACATGTTCTTGTTCCTAATACATGATTTGTGTTCATTTATTCTAAGACAAATCTTCCTTCCCATTTCCCATACATAGTAGAGACCAAATGGGCATTTGATGCAGTATACTGTGTTTTCAGTGAGGCAGGTCACGTGATATTGCAGTTGTGTCTTCTCACCAAATGCCCATGCAGTATCTACTATGTAGGGGAAATAGGAAGGAAGATTTGTCTTAGAATAAATGAACACAAATCATGGGGAATGGGAGAGGGAGAGGGAAAAAGAACTTGATGGTAGTGGGAGGAACATGGCACAAGGAGGGGGCACTTGGTGGGTACCGTGGGAGGTTAGGGAATCGTTTGGGATGTTGCGTGCTTTTGACAGATAACCACAGTTATTTGTGTGCATTTACAGATAACTTTGGTTATCTGTAGTACATTGATAACCGTGGTTAGGGGGAAAAGTTTTTTTTTTAAAAGAGAGAGTTACAAAATGAGATTAAGACAAAAAAGGGAAATCTAACAGCTACAGTGAGGTGGGTGGTAATGGGTGCTGAAGGCTAAGACTACTGGGTTACTTTAAGGAACCAAAGGGTGCAATATGGAAAGTGGCAAGAGCTGAAGCCCATGGCTAGTGGGCCCCAATGAAACATAGTGGGCAACATGTCAAGGGGCCACAGTGAAAGGCTGTGGCTAGCGTGCCCAAAAGAAACCTAGTGGTGCGGCCGGGAGCAATATGTAGACTGCCCACAAACAAAGGCCATGGGCACTGGGCATGACCAAAGGAAAGAAAGCAATTGGAGCAACATGTAAAGGGGATACGGCCGAAGGTCTGGGCCATTTGTCATAGCTAGTGAGCGGGAAAGAAAGGTTGTGTTTTAAAAGATAGGAACTAGCTAGTGGGCCTGAAAGACATGTATAGTTGGCCCTGGCCACCTAGTTTGTCCAAAAGAAAGATATTGGGGGAATGTGTACAGTGGGCGCAGCACGTAGTGAGCAACATGTCAAAGGGCCATGGTGAAAGGCAGTGGTCACTGGCAATTGCCAAAGGCCGTGGCTAGTATGCCCAAAAGAAACCTAGTGGCGTGGCCACGCCCGAAGTCCAGACATGGGCCCATTTAGGAAACCAATTGGTGCAATATGAAAAAGGCCATGGCTAGTGGGACCAGAAGAAAGCTTTTGGGGCAACATGTAAAGGGGTCACAGCCAAAGGCACTTTGAAACACAATTCTGTTGTAGAAGGTGCCTAACAAATGCTCAATAAAATAATGTTTTTTTTTTTTTTAATGGGTGAAGACCAAGACTAGTGAGCGGGAAAGAAAGGCAGTGTTTTAAAAGATAGAGTGGGCACGGCCAAATGTCATGCAGCCCTGGCTAGCGAGCCACAAAGACATGTACAGTGGCCACAGCCAAATCCCTTGGACACCTAGTGGGTCCAAAAGAAAGATATTGGGGGAACATGTACAGAGGACACGGCCGAAGGCCATAGCTAGAGGCCCGTAAAAAAAAAAACAATGGTATAACAAAATCCTTAAATTTCACTGAATAAACTTTAGTTAAAGTGTAGTTAAGTTGCTCAGATTTAATGCAACAAAACCCTTGAAATCCAGTGGCTGTGGGAAGTCATGACCAGCTTATTTTCATTGATGTCTCCCCTAATGCTATGTCCTCCATAACCCATTTTGTATGTAATTGTGACTCCCTTCTCTTATAATATGTATGTGCTCATAGGCTTTGCAACAGCAATGCGCCACGTAAAACTGGTCATGGCTTCCCACATCCACTGAATTTTGAGGGTTTTGTTGCATTAAATCTGCGCAACTTAACCACACTCTAACTAAAGATTTTTCAGTGATTATATATATATATTGTTTCAGTCACAATTTCAAAGTTAAAGTTGAAGTATTACGTAGGTGAATTGAAAACTCTCGCTAGTAACTTTTGATCTTGGGTATTTAGGATTTGACAAGCAAAATATCGGAACAAATTTGAAAACCTCGTCAGACAGCACGAGTCGAAATTAAATGAAACACTTAACATGAAGGCCACGTATAGTCAAAATCCATTGGGTGGTTTCTTTTTTTTGATGGTACATAAGAAGCTCTCTCCTATACTTGAAGATCATGTATAATTGGTTATTGATTAATTCTGTAGCCTTTATATAAGAAGCCTTAAGAGATGTGATATTATGAGACACGCAATGTTGCACAGTGGCACTTAAGTCCAACATCATCTATTGTTGGGGGAATGCCGATATGAAATAACAGTACAATAACAGCAGAATATTCCTGGGTGTTCTTCATTTTGATATGATGCCATGTTTGCCTCTATTGTCTTTTCTGTGTGAAAATACAAATTAATTCTGACATTGTTGCAATATGAATGAAATATTAATTAATTGAAAGTGTTTATACATGCATAATTGCTCAGCTTACAGTTTATAAGTATGTAATTTAATACATGTTATATTAATGTGACTTATACCATGCACCACTGCCATTTTCATGGTCTGCAAGCGCTCTGGTGGATCTGTAAAGAAAGAGCGGGAGGGGTGGGTTTGTTAGTGGGAGGTGAGGGAGAGCACACGCTTTTGCTATTCTGTTGGTAGTTTCAGTTTGTAAAAAGCAGTCACTGTGTGTTGGGATTTTTTCTAAATGGTTTGGGTTGGTGGGTGTTTGGTTTTGAGTGCCTGTTGTGTGGGTTGGAGTTGAATATGCTGCAATTGTGTGAGTTCTTGGAGGAGGTTTGCATTTTTCTGTATGATTTAAGAGTTAGTGTTGTGAAAGTTGTTTGTGGGTGTTGTATTTGGTAGGCATGTGATGTGTTTGTGGGCGTATTGAGAGTTTTAGTAGGGTTCATGGTTGTAAGAGGAGGTCCTTATGCTGATGTTGCGCAGATCGTTTATTGAGGTTTTTAATGATTTCCAGAAGGTCAGATGTTTTACTATTGCGCATATTTCCTTGGGGATGAGTTCAAGAGTTTTGTTGAGATGTACGAGAAAGCCGATCCATCATATTTCATTTTCGAATATTATTGTGTTAAAAATGTAAGTCGTTGGTCGATCTCAGGGTTCTTTTTTGTCTATAGATGGAGATTATTTTCTTGCACAAATTCTGCTTGTTGGTCATGAATTGCACCATGGACCATGCAGAGTGTTTTGAAGTAAATCATTGTTTTGACTGGTTGCCGTGCACGAATCTTAGTGGTGTGTAATATTCTTACAGAGTCTTGCTGCTGCATTCTGTAACTGGCAGTTATTGGAGGTAGTCTGGCATTCCAAGGCAGATGCTGTTGGCGTAGTCTATTCTTGGCATGACAAGAGAGATGTTCTGTGTGGGAAGGTGAGACAGGGTAGTATGAAATTGATTGTGCGTAGATTGAACAAACATGTTTTCACTACTGCATTAACTTGGGGTTCTAGGGTTAGGTTATTGTCCATCAATACTGCAAGATTTTAAACTACTTTGAATGTATCTGGTCTGTTCCCCATTTCGGGAGGCCATTGTATGTGCTGTTGAATGGAGAGGTTGTCAGATGTACGCATAATTTCTTCTTTTGTTACGGGTTGACTTTAAGGCTGTTGCTGGTCATCGAGCTGTTGATTTATGAGAGGCAGTTTGTGATAGGCTGGGCTTTCTCTAGGTTGGTGTTGATCTTGTAGATGATTTGCATGTCATCTGCATAGTTGTAGCAAGTGAGACTATATCCTTTGATGAATTTCATGAGTGGGGTCTGTGAGGAACCTGAGGGCATCCTCACTTCTTCAGGGAAAGGCCATCACCCTTGGATCCCAACCCTGGGGGTGGATATGCAGTGGATATGCAAGGGAGTATCCCTCTTCCTCCTAACCCCCCCCTTTTCACTTGCACTCTCTCCAGTTTAACCTTCATTTCACTTCCCACTCTAGCACTTTACATCTCGCGCAGACTGGCACTCTCCCCCCTCTCCCTCGCACTTCTTGTTACTGCACTTGCACGATCCGAATGCCACAAGGCCTAGTAGGACTGTTATTGTTATCTTTATCCCTTGTGCCCCCCCTCTTTTGTCTTGTGGTGCCTTGAAACATCATTTGTTGTATAGGCACCTTACAAATATCCAATAAATACAAATAAATAAATAAACGTGGGGAGTGGGAAAAGGATGTCTTTGGGTGGGACATAGTATCCCCCTTTCCATTGTCAAAATGAACCCTGTATTCCCCCTACCGTTGTAGGCTATTATCATTCTTTGCCCCTTTCTTCCACTCAAAATGTCCCACAGTTATTTCACTTTAAGACTGGAATGAGGAGGAAGCAAGTGGGAGTTATACACACTTCCATTCATTCACACCACTTTAGTACTGAGACAAAGAAGAGGGCTGTGGAGGTGTTCCATTGTAATAACCAGGCATTTCCAGCTAATAGGCTGAACTATGGTCAGGCAACTGAAGTAAGGGACTTGCACAAAAATACAGTAAAGAGAATTAGGGGAAATTTTACAGGCCCCGAGATTCGTCCCCAATGACTATCTTGCGAATTCTTCTAAACTCTGGAATCTCGTTGCCTATATGCTGTCCCCCTACAAAGGGAGAAAACACTATTTGATAT
The DNA here is from genome assembly GCF_040938575.1 of Ambystoma mexicanum. Taxonomy (NCBI): domain Eukaryota; kingdom Metazoa; phylum Chordata; class Amphibia; order Caudata; family Ambystomatidae; genus Ambystoma; species Ambystoma mexicanum. The sequence continues at coordinate 352,674,181 of NC_090922.1, forward strand.
ATACCCACATCAACCTCAACAATTCCACTACATAACTAGAAAAATTCATTACAAAAACTTTATTTAATCAATATATAAAAATAGATTAAACAACCATTAATAAAAAGACTTAATGCAGACTGTATGCTGCCTAAAAAAGATTATTTTCTTCTATTACCTCACAAAGTGCAATAGTGCAAATTATCAAACATTTTTCATTCAGACACTAGCTGACTCACACTCCATTTAACTCACTCAACTTCCACATACAATTGTCGAATACATAAAACAGAAAGCTCCCAAACTGTGGGCTACTCACTTGAGACCTTTAGTATCCTAATTAGGCGAATCCTTGTAACACAAGGCTCTAGTTAACTAAATAGTCGATTGGTGGATGCTACCATAATGTCTAACTCCATTAACACCCTACACGTTTCGTTCTTTTTACAACAATATGTCAAAAAAGTGATAGAACTTCTTCAGGGGAAACTCGACAAGCAGGTTTTTATTCTCTTTCACACTCCATGTAATAGTGTTCTTCTGTAAACCTACGGGGAACAGCATAAAAAACAGCCGTGAGTAATTCTGTTAATTATTCAACCATCTAACCAACAATGGAGCTACAAGTCTCCTGTAGTTGACATACCGTGGTAGCTTTAGACAAATAATGCTGTCCACGGTGCTGTAGGTGCGTCTTCCAAAGAAACTGCCATCTGTTGTTCAGGACACCCCTCACAATCTTGACCGGCAAGTTACAGCTCTACAAAAAAAAAAAAAAAAAAAAAAAATATATATATATATATATATATATATATATATATATATATATATATATATATATATATATATATATATATATATATATATATATAGTTATTACATGGCCACGTTAGTTATGGTTGAGTTGATGTTTCCATAGGAAGAGCACTTTTTGGGCTGCTTATAACTTTGCTTCCCCTGGACGAATCCTCACCAATCTTTGCAAAAAAAGTATATGGCCCACTCTGAAATTTTTTACAAAGTTTGGTGAGGATTCGTCCAGGGGGGGCAAAGTTATAGGGGGGTCCCCAAACTTTTTCTTTCCCATTGACTGAATGGGGAAAAAACTTTGCACGCGCCTACAGCCCAAACCGCTGGATGGATTTTCACCAAATTTGGACCAGGAGTAGCAGCTTGGTCCCGAAAGCATGCTTTTGCAGATTTGGTGAAAATCCGTCCAGTAGTTTTTTTTTTAAATGACCAAAAAGTAGGTCATAAAAAATTAGTGATATCTGTGTTCGGTCCGCGGACACACTTCCCTTATCGCTCCACGGACAGTGTCCTGATTGGCCAATCGGCTTGCGTGATGTCCACGGACATGCAACGTGTTCGCTGATTGGACGGCGTGGAGCACGTCAGATTTTCGGTAGCGCCCGCCATCTTGGATTCGCAGACAGCGCGGTGAAACTTGGTTTAAAATTTGTATTTAGTAGAGTGTGTTGGTGTGTGAGAGTATTTGGGGAGGGTGGGAGAGTATGAGATAAATGTTGTGTTTTTTTATGTGGTGGACACTCTTGTTGTGTTTGATTTGTCTGCGGACAACACGGCTGTTCTGAAATGTTCTAAATAAAATAAATGGGGGGGTGTTCTGAGGACGCAATATGTGTCCGTTTTGTTCGCAAGCAAGCTGAAACTGTTCTAAGAACACTTGCAGTGTCCTGAAATGTTCATAAATAAACAAAATGGGGGTGTCCTGAGGACGCTGTCTGCATTGTTCTCTGGTAAGTTGAATGTGTTCTAAGAACACTTGTGGTGTCCTAAATGTTCCTAAAAAAATAAAATGGGGGTGTTCTGAGGACGCAGTCCGTATTGTTGGTTGTGAAGTTTAAAGTGTTCGAAGAACACTCGCGGTGTCCTGAAATGTTCGTAGGGGGTGTCCTGAAGACGCTGTCCGTATTGTTCTCTGGTAAGTTGAATGTGTTCTAAGAACACTTGTGGTGTCCTGAAATGTTCGTAAATAAACAAAAGGGGGGTGTCCTGAGGACGCTGTCCGTATTGTTTGATGGGAAGTTGAATGTGTTCTAAGAACACTCGTGGTATCCTGAAATGTTCGTAAATAAACAAAATGGGGGTGTCCTGAGGACGCTGTCCGTATTGTTCTCTGGTAAATTGAATGTGTTCAAAGAACACTTGTGGTGTCCTGAAATGTTCGTAAATAAACAAAAGGGGGGTGTCCTGAGGACGCTGTCCGTATTGTTTGATGGGAAGTTGAATGTGTTCTAAGAACACTCGTGGTATCCTGAAATGTTCGTAAATAAACAAAATGGGGGTGTCCTGAGGACGCTGTCCGTATTGTTCGTTGGGAAGTTGAATGTGTTCTAAGAACACTCGTGGTGTCCTGAAATGTTCGGAAATAAACAAAATGGGGGTGTCCTGAGGACGCTGTGCGTATTGTTCGATGGGAAGTTGAATGTGTTCTAAGAACACTCGCGGTGTTCTGAAATGTTCGTAAATAAACAAAATGGGGGTGCCCTGAGGACGCTGTCCGTATTGTTCTCTGGCAAGTTGAATGTGTTCTAAGAACACTCGTGGTGTCCTGAAATGTTCGTAAATAAACAAAATGGGGGTGTTCTGAGGACACTGTCCGTATTGTTCTTTGTGAAGTTTAAAGTGTTCGAAAAACACTCGCGGTGTCCTGAAATGTTCGTAGGGGGTGTCCTGAAGACGCTGTCCGTATTGTTCTCTGGTAAGTTGAATGTGTTCTAAGAACACTTGTGGTGTCCTGAAATGTTTGTAAATAAACAAAAGGGGGGTGTCGTGAGGACGCTGTCCGTATTGTTTGATGGGAAGTTGAATGTGTTCTAAGAACACTCGTGGTATCCTGAAATGTTTGTAAATAAACAAAATGGGGGTGTCCTGAGGACGCTGTCCGTATTGTTCGTTGGGAAGTTGAATGTGTTCTAAGAACACTCGTCGTGTCCTGAAATGTTCAGAAATAAACAAAATGGGGGTGTCCTGAGGACGCTGTCCGTATTGTTCGATGGGAAGTTGAATGTGTTCTAAGAACACTCGCGGTGTTCTGAAATGTTCGTAAATAAACAAAATGGGGGTGCCCTGAGGACGCTGTCCGTATTGTTCTCTGGCAAGTTGAATGTGTTCTAAGAACACTCGTGGTGTCCTGAAATGTTCGTAAATAAACAAAATGGGGGTGTCCTGAGGACGCTGTCCGTATTGTTCGATGGCAAGTTGAATGTGTTCTAAGAACACTCGCGGTGTCATGAAAAGTTCGCAAATAAACAAAATGGGGGTGTCCTGATGACGCTGTCCCTATTGTTCTCTGGCAAGTTGAATGTGTTCTAAGAACACTCGTGGTGTCCTGAAATGTTCGTAAATAAACAAAATGGGGGTGTCCTGAGGATGCTGTCCGTATTGTTCGATGGCAAGTTGAATGTGCTCTAAGAACACTTGCGATGTCCTGAAATGTTCGTAAAAAAATAAAAATGGGGGTGTTCTGAGGACGCTGTCTGTATTGTTCGTTGTGAAGTTTAAAGTGTTCTAAGAACACTTGCGGTGCCCTGAAATGTTTGTAGGGGGTGTCCGGAAGACGCTGTCCGTATTGTTCTCTGGTAAATTGAATGTGTTCTAAGAACACGTGTGGTGTCCTGAAATGTTCGGAAATAAACAAAATGGGGGTGTCCTGAGGACGCTGTCCGTATTGTTCGATGGGAAGTTGAATGTGTTCTGAGAAAACTTGTGGTGTCTTGAAATGTTCGTAAATAAACAAAAGGGGGGTGTCCTGAGGACGCTGTCCGTATTGTTTGATGGGAAGTTGAATGTGTTCTAAGCACACTCGTGGTATCCTGAAATGTTCGTAAATAAACAAAATGGGGGTGTCCTGAGGACGCTGTCCGTATTGTTCGTTGGGAAGTTGAATGTGTTCTAAGAACACTCGTGGTGTCCTGAAATGTTCGGAAATAAACAAAATGGGGGTGTCCTGGGGACGCTGCCCATATTGTTCGATGGGAAGTTGAATGTGTTCTAAGAACACTCGCGGTGTTCTGAAATGTTCGTAAATAAACAAAATGGAGGTGCCCTGAGGACGCTGTCCGTATTGTTCTCTGGCAATTTGAATGTGTTCTAAGAACACTCGTGGTGTCCTGAAATGTTCGTAAATAAACAAAATGGGGGTGTTCTGAGGACACTGTCCGTATTGTTCGTTGTGAAGTTTAAAGTGTTCGAAAAACACTTGCGGTGTCCTGAAATGTTCGTAGGGGGTGTCCTGAAGACGCTGTCCGTATTGTTCTCTGGTAAGTTGAATGTGTTCTAAGAACACTTGTGGTGTCCTGAAATGTTCGTAAATAAACAAAAGGGGGGTGTCCTGAGGATGCTGTCCGTATTGTTTGATGGGAAGTTGAATGTGTTCTAAGAACACTCGTGGTATCCTGAAATGTTCGTAAATAAACAAAATGGGGGTGTCCTGAGGACGCTGTTCGTATTGTTCGTTGGGAAGTTGAATGTGTTCTAAGAACACTTGTGGTGTCCTGAAATGTTCGGAAATAAACAAAATGGGGGTGTCCTGAGGACGCTGTCCGTATTGTTCGATGGGAAGTTGAATGTGTTCTAAGAACACTCGCGGTGTTCTGAAATGTTCGTAAATAAACAAAATGGGGGTGCCCTCAGGAGGCTGTCCGTATTGTTCTCTGGCAAGTTGAATGTGTTCTAAGAAAACTCGTGGTGTCCTGAAATGTTCGTAAATAAACAAAATGGGGGTGTCCTGAGGACGCTGTCCGTATTGTTCGATGGCAAGTTGAATGTGTTCTAAGAACACTCGCAGTGTCATGAAATGTTCGCAAATAAACAAAATGGGGGTGTCCTGATGACGCTGTCCCTATTGTTCTCTGGCAAGTTGAATGTGTTCTAAGAACACTCGTGGTGTCCTGAAATGTTCGTAAATAAACAAAATGGGGGTGTCCTGAGGATGCTGTCCGTATTGTTCGATGGCAAGTTGAATGTGTTCTAAGAACACTTGCGGTGTCCTGAAATGTTCGTAAAAAAAAAAAATGGGGGTGTTCTGAGGACGCTGTCCGTATTGTTCGTTGTGAAGTTTAAAGTGTTCTAAGAACACTTGCGGTGTCCTGAAATGTTTGTAGGGGGTGTCCTGAAGACGCTGTCCGTATTGTTCTCTGGTAAGTTGAATGTGTTCTAAGAACACTTGTGGTGTCCTGAAATGTTCGGAAATAAACAAAATGGGGGTGTCCTGAGGACGCTGTCCGTATTGTTCTCTGGCAAGTTGAATGTGTTCTAAGAACACTCGTGGTGTCCTGAAATGTTCGTAAATAAACAAAATGGGGGTGTTCTGAGGACACTGTCCGTATTGTTCTTTGTGAAGTTTAAAGTGTTCGAAAAACACTTGCGGTGTCCTGAAATGTTCGTAGGGGGTGTCCTGAAGACGCTGTCCGTATTGTTCTCTGGTACGTTGAATGTGTTCTAAGAACACTTGACGTGTCCTGAAATGTTCGTAAATAAACAAAAGGGGGGTGTCCTGAGGACGCTGTCCGTATTGTTCTCTGGCAAGTTGAATGTGTTCTAAGAACACTCGTGGTGTCCTGAAATGTTCGTAAATAAACAAAATGGGGGTGTCCTGAGGACGCTGTCCGTATTGTTCGATGGCAAGTTGAATGTGTTCTAAGAACACTCGCAGTGTCATGAAAAGTTCGCAAATAAAAAAAATGGGGGTGTCCTGATGACGCTGTCCCTATTGTTCTCTGGCAAGTTGAATGTGTTCTAACAACACTCGTGGTGTCCTGAAATGTTCATAAATAAACAAAATGGGGGTGTCCTGAGGATGCTGTCCATATTGTTCGATGGCAAGTTGAATGTGTTCTAAGAACACTTGCGGTGTCCTGAAATGTTCGTAAAAAAAAAATATGGGGGTGTTCTGAGGACGCTGTCCGTATTGTTCGTTGTGAAGTTTAAAGTGTTCTAAGAACACTTGCGGTGTCCTGAAATGTTTGTAGGGGTTGTCCTGAAGACGCTGTCCGTATTATTCTCTGGTAAGTTGAATGTGTTCTAAAAACCCTTGTGGTGTCCTGAAATGTTCGGAAATAAACAAAATGGGGGTGTCCTGAGGACGCTGTCCGTATTGTTCGATGGGAAGTTGAATGTGTTCTAAGAAAACAAAAAAATGGGGGTGTCCTGAGGACGCTGTCCGTATTGTTCTCTGGTAAGTTGAATGTGTTCAAAGAACACTTGTGGTGTCCTGAAATGTTCGTAAATAAACAAAAGGGGGGTGTCCTGAGGACGCTGTCCGTATTGTTTGATGGGAAGTTGAATGTGTTCTAAGAACACTCGTGGTATCCTGAAATGTTCGTAAATAAACAAAATGGGGGTGTCCTGAGGACGCTGTCCGTATTGTTCGTTGGGAAGTTGAATGTGTTCTAAGAACACTCGTGGTGTCCTGAAATGTTCGGAAATAAACAAAATGGGGGTGTCCTGAGGACGCTGTCCGTATTGTTCGATGGGAAGTTGAATGTGTTCTAAGAACACTCGTGGTGTCCTGAAATGTTCGTAAATAAACAAAATGGGGGTGTTCTGAGGACACTGTCCGTATTGTTCGTTGTGAAGTTTAAAGTGTTCGAAAAACACTCGCGGTGTCCTGAAATGTTCGTAGGGGGTGTCCTGAAGACGCTGTCCGTATTGTTCTCTGGTAAGTTGAATGTGTTCTAAGAACACTTGTGGTGTCCTGAAATGTTCGTAAATAAACAAAATGGGGGTGTCCTGAGGACGCTGTCCGTATTGTTCGTTGGGAAGTTGAATGTGTTCTAAGAACACTTGTGGTGTCCTGAAATGTTCGGAAATAAACAAAATGGGGGTGTCCTGAGGACGCTGTCCGTATTGTTCGATGGGAAGTTGAATGTGTTCTAAGAACACTCGCGGTGTTCTGAAATGTTCGTAAATAAACAAAATAGGGGTGCCCTGAGGACGCTGTCCCTATTGTTCTCTGGCAAGTTGAATGTGTTCTAAGAACACTCGTGGTGTCCTGAAATGTTCGTAAATAAACAAAATGGGGGTGTCCTGAGGATGCTGTCCGTATTGTTCGATGGCAAGTTGAATGTGTTCTAAGAACACTTGCAGTGTCCTGAAATGTTCGTAAAAAAAAAAAATGGGGGTGTTCTGAGGACGCTGTCCGTATTGTTCGTTGTGAAGTTTAAAGTGTTCTAAGAACACTTGCGGTGTCCTGAAATGTTTGTAGGGGGTGTCCTGAAGACGCTGTCCGTATTGTTCTCTGGTAAGTTGAATGTGTTCTAAGAACACTTGTGGTGTCCTGAAATGTTCGGAAATAAACAAAATGGGGGTGTCCTGAGGACGCTGTCCGTATTGTTCGATGGGAAGTTGAATGTGTTCTAAGAAAACTTGTGGTGTCTTGAAATGTTCGTAAATAAACAAAATGGGGGTGTCCTGAGGACGCTGTCCGTATTGTTCGTTGGGAAGTTGAATGTGTTCTAAGAACACTCGTGGTGTCCTGAAATGTTCGGAAATAAACAAAATGGGGGTGTCCTGAGGACGCTGTCTCTATTGTTCGATGGGAAGTTAAATTTGTTCTAAGAACACTTGTGGTGTCCTGAAATGTTCGTAAATAAACAAAATCAGGGTGTCCTGAGGACGCTGTCCGTATTGTTTGATGGGAAGTATGAATGTGTTCTAAGAACACTCGTGGTGTCCTGAAATGTTCGTAAATAAACAAAATGGGGGTATTCAGAGGACGCTGTCCATATTGTTCTCTTGCAAGTTGAATGTGTTCTAAGAACACTTGTGGTGTCCTGAAATGTTCGTAAATAAACAAAATGGGGGTGTTCTGAGGACGCTGTCTGTTTTGTTCGTTGTCAAGTTTAAAGTGTTCTAAGAACACTCGCGGTGTCCTGAAATGTTCGTAGGGGGTTGGTGTCCTGAAGACGCTGTCCGTATGGTTCTCTGGCAAGTTGAATGTGTTCTAAGAACCCTCGTGGTGTCCTGAAATGTTCATAAATAAACAAAATGGGGGTGTCCTGAGCACGCTGTCCGTATTGTTTGATGGCAAGTTGAATGTGTTCTAAGAACACTCGCGGTGTCCTGAAATGTTCGCAAATAAAAAAAGGGGGGTGTTCTGAGGATGCTGTCCGTATTGTTCTCTTGCAAGTTGAATGTGTTCTAAGAAGACTTGTGGTGTGCTGATATGTTCGTAAATAAACAAAATGGGGGTGTTCTGAGGACACTGTCCGTATTGTTCGTTGTGAAGTTTAAAGTGTTCGAAAAACACTCGCGGTGTCCTGAAATGTTCGTAGGGGGTGTCCTGAAGACGCTGTCCGTATTGTTCTCTGGTAAGTTGAATGTGTTCTAAGAACACTTGTGGTGTCCTGAAATGTTCGTAAATAAACAAAAGGGGGGTGTCCTGAGGACGCTGTCCGTATTGTTTGATGGGAAGTTGAATGTGTTCTAAGAACACTCGTGGTATCCTGAAATGTTCGTAAATAAACAAAATGGGGGTGTCCTGAGGATGCTGTCCGTATTGTTCGTTGGGAAGTTGAATGTGTTCTAAGAACACTTGTGGTGTCCTGAAATGTTCGGAAATAAACAAAATGGGGGTGTCCTGAGAACGCTGTCCGTATTGTTCGATGGGAAGTTGAATGTGTTCTAAGAACACTCGCGGTGTTCTGAAATGTTCGTAAATAAACAAAATGGGGGTGCCCTGAGGACGCTGTCCCTATTGTTCTCTGACAAGTTGAATGTGTTCTAAGAACACTCGTGGTGTCCTGAAATGTTCGTAAATAAACAAAATGGGGGTGTTCTGAGGACACTGTCCGTATTGTTCGTTGTGAAGTTTAAAGTGTTCGAAAAACACTCGCGGTGTCCTGAAATGTTCGTAGGGGGTGTCCTGAAGACGCTGTCCGTATTGTTCTCTGGTAAGTTGAATGTGTTCTAAGAACACTCGTGGTGTCCTGAAATGTTCGTAAATAAACAAAATGGGGGTGTTCTGAGGACACTGTCCGTATTGTTCTTTGTGAAGTTTAAAGTGTTCGAAAAACACTTGCGGTGTCCTGAAATGTTCGTAGGGGGTGTCCTGAAGACGCTGTCCGTATTGTTCTCTGGTACGTTGAATGTGTTCTAAGAACACTTGACGTGTCCTGAAATGTTCGTAAATAAACAAAAGGGGGGTGTCCTGAGGACGCTGTCCGTATTGTTCTCTGGCAAGTTGAATGTGTTCTAAGAACACTCGTGGTGTCCTGAAATGTTCGTAAATAAACAAAATGGGGGTGTCCTGAGGACGCTGTCCGTATTGTTCGATGGCAAGTTGAATGTGTTCTAAGAACACTCGCAGTGTCATGAAAAGTTCGCAAATAAAAAAAATGGGGGTGTCCTGATGACGCTGTCCCTATTGTTCTCTGGCAAGTTGAATGTGTTCTAACAACACTCGTGGTGTCCTGAAATGTTCATAAATAAACAAAATGGGGGTGTCCTGAGGATGCTGTCCATATTGTTCGATGGCAAGTTGAATGTGTTCTAAGAACACTTGCGGTGTCCTGAAATGTTCGTAAAAAAAAAATATGGGGGTGTTCTGAGGACGCTGTCCGTATTGTTCGTTGTGAAGTTTAAAGTGTTCTAAGAACACTTGCGGTGTCCTGAAATGTTTGTAGGGGTTGTCCTGAAGACGCTGTCCGTATTATTCTCTGGTAAGTTGAATGTGTTCTAAAAACCCTTGTGGTGTCCTGAAATGTTCGGAAATAAACAAAATGGGGGTGTCCTGAGGACGCTGTCCGTATTGTTCGATGGGAAGTTGAATGTGTTCTAAGAAAACAAAAAAATGGGGGTGTCCTGAGGACGCTGTCCGTATTGTTCTCTGGTAAGTTGAATGTGTTCAAAGAACACTTGTGGTGTCCTGAAATGTTCGTAAATAAACAAAAGGGGGGTGTCCTGAGGACGCTGTCCGTATTGTTTGATGGGAAGTTGAATGTGTTCTAAGAACACTCGTGGTATCCTGAAATGTTCGTAAATAAACAAAATGGGGGTGTCCTGAGGACGCTGTCCGTATTGTTCGTTGGGAAGTTGAATGTGTTCTAAGAACACTCGTGGTGTCCTGAAATGTTCGGAAATAAACAAAATGGGGGTGTCCTGAGGACGCTGTCCGTATTGTTCGATGGGAAGTTGAATGTGTTCTAAGAACACTCGTGGTGTCCTGAAATGTTCGTAAATAAACAAAATGGGGGTGTTCTGAGGACACTGTCCGTATTGTTCGTTGTGAAGTTTAAAGTGTTCGAAAAACACTCGCGGTGTCCTGAAATGTTCGTAGGGGGTGTCCTGAAGACGCTGTCCGTATTGTTCTCTGGTAAGTTGAATGTGTTCTAAGAACACTTGTGGTGTCCTGAAATGTTCGTAAATAAACAAAATGGGGGTGTCCTGAGGACGCTGTCCGTATTGTTCGTTGGGAAGTTGAATGTGTTCTAAGAACACTTGTGGTGTCCTGAAATGTTCGGAAATAAACAAAATGGGGGTGTCCTGAGGACGCTGTCCGTATTGTTCGATGGGAAGTTGAATGTGTTCTAAGAACACTCGCGGTGTTCTGAAATGTTCGTAAATAAACAAAATAGGGGTGCCCTGAGGACGCTGTCCCTATTGTTCTCTGGCAAGTTGAATGTGTTCTAAGAACACTCGTGGTGTCCTGAAATGTTCGTAAATAAACAAAATGGGGGTGTCCTGAGGATGCTGTCCGTATTGTTCGATGGCAAGTTGAATGTGTTCTAAGAACACTTGCAGTGTCCTGAAATGTTCGTAAAAAAAAAAAATGGGGGTGTTCTGAGGACGCTGTCCGTATTGTTCGTTGTGAAGTTTAAAGTGTTCTAAGAACACTTGCGGTGTCCTGAAATGTTTGTAGGGGGTGTCCTGAAGACGCTGTCCGTATTGTTCTCTGGTAAGTTGAATGTGTTCTAAGAACACTTGTGGTGTCCTGAAATGTTCGGAAATAAACAAAATGGGGGTGTCCTGAGGACGCTGTCCGTATTGTTCGATGGGAAGTTGAATGTGTTCTAAGAAAACTTGTGGTGTCTTGAAATGTTCGTAAATAAACAAAATGGGGGTGTCCTGAGGACGCTGTCCGTATTGTTCGTTGGGAAGTTGAATGTGTTCTAAGAACACTCGTGGTGTCCTGAAATGTTCGGAAATAAACAAAATGGGGGTGTCCTGAGGACGCTGTCTCTATTGTTCGATGGGAAGTTAAATTTGTTCTAAGAACACTTGTGGTGTCCTGAAATGTTCGTAAATAAACAAAATCAGGGTGTCCTGAGGACGCTGTCTGTATTGTTTGATGGGAAGTATGAATGTGTTCTAAGAACACTCGTGGTGTCCTGAAATGTTCGTAAATAAACAAAATGGGGGTATTCAGAGGACGCTGTCCATATTGTTCTCTTGCAAGTTGAATGTGTTCTAAGAACACTTGTGGTGTCCTGAAATGTTCGTAAATAAACAAAATGGGGGTGTTCTGAGGACGCTGTCTGTTTTGTTCGTTGTCAAGTTTAAAGTGTTCTAAGAACACTCGCGGTGTCCTGAAATGTTCGTAGGGGGTTGGTGTCCTGAAGACGCTGTCCGTATGGTTCTCTGGCAAGTTGAATGTGTTCTAAGAACCCTCGTGGTGTCCTGAAATGTTCATAAATAAACAAAATGGGGGTGTCCTGAGCACGCTGTCCGTATTGTTTGATGGCAAGTTGAATGTGTTCTAAGAACACTCGCGGTGTCCTGAAATGTTCGCAAATAAAAAAAGGGGGGTGTTCTGAGGATGCTGTCCGTATTGTTCTCTTGCAAGTTGAATGTGTTCTAAGAAGACTTGTGGTGTGCTGATATGTTCGTAAATAAACAAAATGGGGGTGTTCTGAGGACACTGTCCGTATTGTTCGTTGTGAAGTTTAAAGTGTTCGAAAAACACTCGCGGTGTCCTGAAATGTTCGTAGGGGGTGTCCTGAAGACGCTGTCCGTATTGTTCTCTGGTAAGTTGAATGTGTTCTAAGAACACTTGTGGTGTCCTGAAATGTTCGTAAATAAACAAAAGGGGGGTGTCCTGAGGACGCTGTCCGTATTGTTTGATGGGAAGTTGAATGTGTTCTAAGAACACTCGTGGTATCCTGAAATGTTCGTAAATAAACAAAATGGGGGTGTCCTGAGGATGCTGTCCGTATTGTTCGTTGGGAAGTTGAATGTGTTCTAAGAACACTTGTGGTGTCCTGAAATGTTCGGAAATAAACAAAATGGGGGTGTCCTGAGAACGCTGTCCGTATTGTTCGATGGGAAGTTGAATGTGTTCTAAGAACACTCGCGGTGTTCTGAAATGTTCGTAAATAAACAAAATGGGGGTGCCCTGAGGACGCTGTCCCTATTGTTCTCTGACAAGTTGAATGTGTTCTAAGAACACTCGTGGTGTCCTGAAATGTTCGTAAATAAACAAAATGGGGGTGTTCTGAGGACACTGTCCGTATTGTTCGTTGTGAAGTTTAAAGTGTTCGAAAAACACTCGCGGTGTCCTGAAATGTTCGTAGGGGGTGTCCTGAAGACGCTGTCCGTATTGTTCTCTGGTAAGTTGAATGTGTTCTAAGAACACTTGTGGTGTCCTGAAATGTTCGTAAATAAACAAAATGGGGGTGTCCTGAGGACGCTGTCCGTATTGTTCGTTGGGAAGTTGAATGTGTTCTAAGAACACTTGTGGTGTCCTGAAATGTTCGGAAATAAACAAAATGGGGGTGTCCTGAGGACGCTGTCCGTATTGTTCGATGGGAAGTTGAATGTGTTCTAAGAACACTCGCGGTGTTCTGAAATGTTCGTAAATAAACAAAATAGGGGTGCCCTGAGGACGCTGTCCCTATTGTTCTCTGGCAAGTTGAATGTGTTCTAAGAACACTCGTGGTGTCCTGAAATGTTCGTAAATAAACAAAATGGGGGTGTCCTGAGGATGCTGTCCGTATTGTTCGATGGCAAGTTGAATGTGTTCTAAGAACACTTGCAGTGTCCTGAAATGTTCGTAAAAAAAAAAAATGGGGGTGTTCTGAGGACGCTGTCCGTATTGTTCGTTGTGAAGTTTAAAGTGTTCTAAGAACACTTGCGGTGTCCTGAAATGTTTGTAGGGGGTGTCCTGAAGACGCTGTCCGTATTGTTCTCTGGTAAGTTGAATGTGTTCTAAGAACACTTGTGGTGTCCTGAAATGTTCGGAAATAAACAAAATGGGGGTGTCCTGAGGACGCTGTCCGTATTGTTCGATGGGAAGTTGAATGTGTTCTAAGAAAACTTGTGGTGTCTTGAAATGTTCGTAAATAAACAAAATGGGGGTGTCCTGAGGACGCTGTCCGTATTGTTCGTTGGGAAGTTGAATGTGTTCTAAGAACACTCGTGGTGTCCTGAAATGTTCGGAAATAAACAAAATGGGGGTGTCCTGAGGACGCTGTCTCTATTGTTCGATGGGAAGTTAAATTTGTTCTAAGAACACTTGTGGTGTCCTGAAATGTTCGTAAATAAACAAAATCAGGGTGTCCTGAGGACGCTGTCCGTATTGTTTGATGGGAAGTATGAATGTGTTCTAAGAACACTCGTGGTGTCCTGAAATGTTCGTAAATAAACAAAATGGGGGTATTCAGAGGACGCTGTCCATATTGTTCTCTTGCAAGTTGAATGTGTTCTAAGAACACTTGTGGTGTCCTGAAATGTTCGTAAATAAACAAAATGGGGGTGTTCTGAGGACGCTGTCTGTTTTGTTCGTTGTCAAGTTTAAAGTGTTCTAAGAACACTCGCGGTGTCCTGAAATGTTCGTAGGGGGTTGGTGTCCTGAAGACGCTGTCCGTATGGTTCTCTGGCAAGTTGAATGTGTTCTAAGAACCCTCGTGGTGTCCTGAAATGTTCATAAATAAACAAAATGGGGGTGTCCTGAGCACGCTGTCCGTATTGTTTGATGGCAAGTTGAATGTGTTCTAAGAACACTCGCGGTGTCCTGAAATGTTCGCAAATAAAAAAAGGGGGGTGTTCTGAGGATGCTGTCCGTATTGTTCTCTTGCAAGTTGAATGTGTTCTAAGAAGACTTGTGGTGTGCTGATATGTTCGTAAATAAACAAAATGGGGGTGTCCTGAGGACGCTGTCCATATTGTTCTCTGGCAAGTTGAATGTGTTCGAAGAACACTTGCGATGTCCTGAAATGTTCGTAAAAAAATAAAAATGGGGGTGTTCTGAGGACGCTGTCTGTATTGTTCGTTGTGAAGTTTAAAGTGTTCTAAGAACACTTGCGGTGCCCTGAAATGTTTGTAGGGGGTGTCCGGAAGACGCTGTCCGTATTGTTCTCTGGTAAATTGAATGTGTTCTAAGAACACGTGTGGTGTCCTGAAATGTTCGGAAATAAACAAAATGTGGCTGTCCTGAGGACGCTGTCCGTATTGTTCGATGGGAAGTTGAATGTGTTCTGAGAAAACTTGTGGTGTCTTGAAATGTTCGTAAATAAACAAAAGGGGGGTGTCCTGAGGACGCTGTCCGTATTGTTTGATGGGAAGTTGAATGTGTTCTAAGCACACTCGTGGTATCCTGAAATGTTCGTAAATAAACAAAATGGGGGTGTCCTGAGGACGCTGTCCGTATTGTTCGATGGCAAGTTGAATGTGTTCTAAGAACACTCGCAGTGTCATGAAATGTTTGCAAATAAACAAAATGGGGGTGTCCTGATGACGCTGTCCCTATTGTTCTCTGGCAAGTTGAATGTGTTCTATGAACACTCGTGGTGTCCTGAAATGTTCGTAAATAAACAAAATGGGGGTGTCCTGAGGATGCTGTCCGTATTGTTCGATGGCAAGTTGAATGTGTTCTAAGAACACTTGCGTTGTCCTGAAATGTTCCTAAAAAAAAAAAAATGGGGGTGTTCTGAGGACGCTGTCCGTATTGTTCGTTGTGAAGTTTAAAGTGTTCTAAGAACACTTGCGGTGTCCTGAAATGTTTGTAGGGGGTGTCCTGAAGACGCTGTCCGTATTGTTCTCTGGTAAGTTGAATGTGTTCTAAGAACACTTGTGGTGTCCTGAAATGTTCGTAAATAAACAAAAGGGGGGTGTCCTGAGGATGCTGTCCGTATTGTTTGATGGGAAGTTGAATGTGTTCTAAGAACACTCGTGGTATCCTGAAATGTTCGTAAATAAACAAAATGGGGGTGTCCTGAGGACGCTGTTCGTATTGTTCGTTGGGAAGTTGAATGTGTTCTAAGAACACTTGTGGTGTCCTGAAATGTTCGGAAATAAACAAAATGGGGGTGTCCTGAGGACGCTGTCCGTATTGTTCGATGGGAAGTTGAATGTGTTCTAAGAACACTCGCGGTGTTCTGAAATGTTCGTAAATAAACAAAATGGGGGTGCCATGAGGACGCTGTCCGTATTGTTCTCTGGCAAGTTGAATGTGTTCTAAGAACACTCGTGGTGTCCTGAAATGTTCGTAAATAAACAAAATGGGGGTGTCCTGAGGACGCTGTCCGTATTGTTCGATGGCAAGTTGAATGTGTTCTAAGAACACTCGCAGTGTCATGAAATGTTCGCAAATAAACAAAATGGGGGTGTCCTGATGACGCTGTCCCTATTGTTCTCTGGCAAGTTGAATGTGTTCTAAGAACACTCGTGGTGTCCTGAAATGTTCGTAAATAAACAAAATGGGGGTGTCCTGAGGATGCTGTCCGTATTGTTCAATGGCAAGTTGAATGTGTTCTAAGAACACTTGCGGTGTCCTGAAATGTTCGTAAAAAAAAAAAATGGGGGTGTTCTGAGGACGCTGTCCGTATTGTTCATTGTGAAGTTTAAAGTGTTCTAAGAACACTTGCGGTGTCCTGAAATGTTTGTAGGGGGTGTCCTGAAGACGCTGTCCGTATTGTTCTCTGGTAAGTTGAATGTGTTCTAAGAACACTTGTGGTGTCCTGAAATGTTCGGAAATAAACAAAATGGGGGTGTCCTAAGGACGCTGTCCGTATTGTTCTCTGGCAAGTTGAATGTGTTCTAAGAACACTCGTGGTGTCCTGAAATGTTCGTAAATAAACAAAATGGGGGTGTTCTGAGGACACTGTCCGTATTGTTCTTTGTGAAGTTTAAAGTGTTCGAAAAACACTTGCGGTGTCCTGAAATGTTCGTAGGGGGTGTCCTGAAGACGCTGTCCGTATTGTTCTCTGGTACGTTGAATGTGTTCTAAGAACACTTGACGTGTCCTGAAATGTTCGTAAATAAACAAAAGGGGGGTGTCCTGAGGACGCTGTCCGTATTGTTTGATGGGAAGTTGAATGTGTTCTAAGAACACTCGCGGTGTTCTGAAATCTTCGTAAATAAACAAAATGGGGGTGCCCTGAGGACGCTGTCCGTATTGTTCTCTGGCAAGTTGAATGTGTTCTAAGAACACTCGTGGTGTCCTGAAATGTTCGTAAATAAACAAAATGGGGGTGTCCTGAGGACGCTGTCCGTATTGTTCGATGGCAAGTTGAATGTGTTCTAAGAACACTCGCAGTGTCATGAAAAGTTCGCAAATAAACAAAATGGGGGTGTCCTGATGACGCTGTCCCTATTGTTCTCTGGCAAGTTGAATGTGTTCTAATAACACTCGTGGTGTCCTGAAATGTTTGTAAATAAACAAAATGGGGGTGTCCTGAGGATGCTGTCCATATTGTTCGATGGCAAGTTGAATGTGTTCTAAGAACACTTGCGGTGTCCTGAAATGTTCGTAAAAAAAAAAATATGGGGGTGTTCTGAGGACGCTGTCCGTATTGTTCGTTGTGAAGTTTAAAGTGTTCTAAGAACACTTGCGGTGTCCTGAAATGTTTGTAGGGGTTGTCCTGAAGACGCTGTCCGTATTATTCTCTGGTAAGTTGAATGTGTTCTAAAAACACTTGTGGTGTCCTGAAATGTTCGGAAATAAACAAAATGGGGGTGTCCTGAGGACGCTGTCCGTATTGTTCGATGGGAAGTTGAATGTGTTCTAAGAAAACTTGTGGTGTCTTGAAATGTTCGTAAAAAAAAAAAAAAATGGGGGTGTCCTGAGGACGCTGTCCGTATTGTTCTCTGGTAAGTTGAATGTGTTCAAAGAACACTTGTGGTGTCCTGAAATGTTCGTAAATAAACAAAAGGGGGGTGTCCTGAGGACGCTGTCCGTATTGTTTGATGGGAAGTTGAATATGTTCTAAGAACACTCGTGGTATCCTGAAATGTTCGTAAATAAACAAAATGGGGGTGTCCTGAGGACGCTGTCCGTATTGTTCGTTGGGAAGTTGAATGTGTTCTAAGAACACTCGTGGTGTCCTGAAATGTTCGGAAATAAACAAAATGGGGGTGTCCTGAGGACGCTGTCCGTATTGTTCGATGGGAAGTTGAATGTGTTCTAAGAACAGTCGTGGTGTCCTGAAATGTTCGTAAATAAACAAAATGGGGGTGTTCTGAGGACACTGTCCGTATTGTTCGTTGTGAAGTTTAAAGTGTTCGAAAAACACTCGCGGTGTCCTGAAATGTTCGTAGGGGGTGTCCTGAAGACGCTGTCCGTATTGTTCTCTGGTAAGTTGAATGTGTTCTAAGAACACTTGTGGTGTCCTGAAATGTTCGTAAATAAACAAAAGGGGGGTGTCCTGAGGACGCTGTCCGTATTGTTTGATGGGAAGTTGAATGTGTTCTAAGAACACTCGTGGTATCCTGAAATGTTCGTAAATAGACAAAATGGGGGTGTCCTGAGGACGCTGTCCGTATTGTTCGTTGGGAAGTTGAATGTGTTCTAAGAACACTTGTGGTGTCCTGAAATGTTCGGAAATAAACAAAATGGGGGTGTCCTGAGGACGCTGTCCGTATTGTTCGATGGGAAGTTGAATGTGTTCTAAGAACACTCGCGGTGTTCTGAAATGTTCGTAAATAAACAAAATGGGGGTGCCCTGAGGACGCTGTCCCTATTGTTCTCTGGCAAGTTGAATGTGTTCTAAGAACACTCGTGGTGTCCTGAAATGTTCGTAAATAAACAAAATGGGGGTGTCCTGAGGATGCTGTCCGTATTGTTCGATGGCAAGTTGAATGTGTTCTAAGAACACTTGCAGTGTCCTGAAATGTTCGTAAAAAAAAAAAATGGGGGTGTTCCGGAGACGCTGTCCGTATTGTTCGTTGTGAAGTTTAAAGTGTTCTAAGAACACTTGCGGTGTCCTGAAATGTTTGTAGGGGGTGTCCTGAAGACGCTGTCCGTATTGTTCTCTGGTAAGTTGAATGTGTTCTAAGAACACTTGTGGTGTCCTGAAATGTTCGGAAATAAACAAAATGGGGGTGTCCTGAGGACGCTGTCCGTATTGTTCGATGGGAAGTTGAATGTGTTCTAAGAAAACTTGTGGTGTCTTGAAATGTTCGTAAATAAACAAAATGGGGGTGTCCTGAGGACGCTGTCCGTATTGTTCGTTGGTAAGTTGAATGTGTTCTAAGAACACTCGTGGTGTCCTGAAATGTTCGGAAATAAACAAAATGGGGGTGTCCTGAGGACGCTGTCTCTATTGTTCGATGGGAAGTTAAATTTGTTCTAAGAACACTTGTGGTGTCCTGAAATGTTCGTAAATAAACAAAATGAGGGTGTCCTGAGGACGCTGTCCGTATTGTTTGATGGGAAGTATGAATGTGTTCTAAGAACACTCGTGGTGTCCTGAAATGTTCGTAAATAAACAAAATGGGGGTATTCTGAGGACGCTGTCCATATTGTTCTCTTGCAAGTTGAATGTGTTCTAAGAACACTTGTGGTGTCCTGAAATGTTCGTAAATAAACAAAATGGGGGTGTTCTGAGGACGCTGTCTGTTTTGTTCGTTGTCAAGTTTAAAGTGTTCTAAGAACACTCGCGGTGTCCTGAAATGTTCGTAGGGGGTTGGTGTCCTGAGGACGCTGTCCGTATGGTTCTCTGGCAAGTTGAATGTGTTCTAAGAACCCTCGTGGTGTCCTGAAATGTTCATAAATAAACAAAATGGGGGTGTCCTGAGGACGCTGTCCGTATTGTTTGATGGCAAGTTGAATGTGTTCTAAGAACACTCGCGGTGTCCTGAAATGTTCGCAAATAAAAAAAGGGGGGTGTTCTGAGGATGCTGTCCGTATTGTTCTCTTGCAAGTTGAATGTGTTCTAAGAAGACTTGTGGTGTGCTGATATGTTCGTAAATAAACAAAATGGGGGTGTCCTGAGGACGCTGTCCATATTGTTCTCTGGCAAGTTGAATGTGTTCGAAGAACAATCGTGGTGTCCTGAAATGTTCGTAAATAAACAAAATGGGGGTGTCCTGAGGATGGTGTCCGTATTGTTCATTGTCAAATTTAAAGTGTTTTAAGAACACTCGCAGTGTCCTGAAATGTTCGTAAATAAACAAAATGGGGGTGTTCTGAGGACACTGTCCGTATTGTTCGTTGTGAAGTTTAAAGTGTTCGAAAAACACTCGCGGTGTCCTGAAATGTTCGTAGGGGGTGTCCTGAAGACGCTGTCCGTATTGTTCTCTGGTAAGTTGAATGTGTTCTAAGAACACTTGTGGTGTCCTGAAATGTTCGTAAATAAACAAAAGGGGGGTGTCCTGAGGATGCTGTCCGTATTGTTTGATGGGAAGTTGAATGTGTTCTAAGAACACTCGTGGTATCCTGAAATGTTCGTAAATAAACAAAATGGGGGTGTCCTGAGGACGCTGTTCGTATTGTTCGTTGGGAAGTTGAATGTGTTCTAAGAACACTTGTGGTGTCCTGAAATGTTCGGAAATAAACAAAATGGGGGTGTCCTGAGGACGCTGTCCGTATTGTTCGATGGGAAGTTGAATGTGTTCTAAGAACACTCGCGGTGTTCTGAAATGTTCGTAAATAAACAAAATGGGGGTGCCCTGAGGACGCTGTCCGTATTGTTCTCTGGCAAGTTGAATGTGTTCTAAGAACACTCGTGGTGTCCTGAAATGTTCGTAAATAAACAAAATGGGGGTGTCCTGAGGACGCTGTCCGTATTGTTCGATGGCAAGTTGAATGTGTTCTAAGAACACTCGCAGTGTCATGAAATGTTCGCAAATAAACAAAATGGGGGTGTCCTGATGACGCTGTCCCTATTGTTCTCTGGCAAGTTGAATGTGTTCTAAGAACACTCGTGGTGTCCTGAAATGTTCGTAAATAAACAAAATGGGGGTGTCCTGAGGATGCTGTCCGTATTGTTCGATGGCAAGTTGAATGTGTTCTAAGAACACTTGCGGTGTCCTGAAATGTTCGTAAAAAAAAAAAATGGGGGTGTTCTGAGGACGCTGTCCGTATTGTTCGTTGTGAAGTTTAAAGTGTTCTAAGAACACTTGCGGTGTCCTGAAATGTTTGTAGGGGGTGTCCTGAAGACGCTGTCCGTATTGTTCTCTGGTAAGTTGAATGTGTTCTAAGAACACTTGTGGTGTCCTGAAATGTTCGGAAATAAACAAAATGGGGGTGTCCTGAGGACGCTGTCCGTATTGTTCTCTGGCAAGTTGAATGTGTTCTAAGAACACTCGTGGTGTCCTGAAATGTTCGTAAATAAACAAAATGGGGGTGTTCTGAGGACACTGTCCGTATTGTTCTTTGTGAAGTTTAAAGTGTTCGAAAAACACTTGCGGTGTCCTGAAATGTTCGTAGGGGGTGTCCTGAAGACGCTGTCCGTATTGTTCTCTGGTACGTTGAATGTGTTCTAAGAACACTTGACGTGTCCTGAAATGTTCGTAAATAAACAAAAGGGGGGTGTCCTGAGGACGCTGTCCGTATTGTTCTCTGGCAAGTTGAATGTGTTCTAAGAACACTCGTGGTGTCCTGAAATGTTCGTAAATAAACAAAATGGGGGTGTCCTGAGGACGCTGTCCGTATTGTTCGATGGCAAGTTGAATGTGTTCTAAGAACACTCGCAGTGTCATGAAAAGTTCGCAAATAAACAAAATGGGGGTGTCCTGATGACGCTGTCCCTATTGTTCTCTGGCAAGTTGAATGTGTTCTAACAACACTCGTGGTGTCCTGAAATGTTCGTAAATAAACAAAATGGGGGTGTCCTGAGGATGCTGTCCATATTGTTCGATGGCAAGTTGAATGTGTTCTAAGAACACTTGCGGTGTCCTGAAATGTTCGTAAAAAAAAAATATGGGGGTGTTCTGAGGACGCTGTCCGTATTGTTCGTTGTGAAGTTTAAAGTGTTCTAAGAACACTTGCCGTGTCCTGAAATGTTTGTAGGGGTTGTCCTGAAGACGCTGTCCGTATTATTCTCTGGTAAGTTGAATGTGTTCTAAAAACCCTTGTGGTGTCCTGAAATGTTCGGAAATAAACAAAATGGGGGTGTCCTGAGGACGCTGTCCGTATTGTTCGATGGGAAGTTGAATGTGTTCTAAGAAAACAAAAAAATGGGGGTGTCCTGAGGACGCTGTCCGTATTGTTCTCTGGTAAGTTGAATGTGTTCAAAGAACACTTGTGGTGTCCTGAAATGTTCGTAAATAAACAAAAGGGGGGTGTCCTGAGGACGCTGTCCGTATTGTTTGATGGGAAGTTGAATGTGTTCTAAGAACACTCGTGGTATCCTGAAATGTTCGTAAATAAACAAAATGGGGGTGTCCTGAGGACGCTGTCCGTATTGTTCGTTGGGAAGTTGAATGTGTTCTAAGAACACTCGTGGTGTCCTGAAATGTTCGGAAATAAACAAAATGGGGGTGTCCTGAGGACGCTGTCCGTATTGTTCGATGGGAAGTTGAATGTGTTCTAAGAACACTCGTGGTGTCCTGAAATGTTCGTAAATAAACAAAATGGGGGTGTTCTGAGGACACTGTCCGTATTGTTCGTTGTGAAGTTTGAAGTGTTCGAAAAACACTCGCGGTGTCCTGAAATGTTCGTAGGGGGTGTCCTGAAGACGCTGTCCGTATTGTTCTCTGGTAAGTTGAATGTGTTCTAAGAACACTTGTGGTGTCCTGAAATGTTCGTAAATAAACAAAATGGGGGTGTCCTGAGGACGCTGTCCGTATTGTTCGTTGGGAAGTTGAATGTGTTCTAAGAACACTTGTGGTGTCCTGAAATGTTCGGAAATAAACAAAATGGGGGTGTCCTGAGGACGCTGTCCGTATTGTTCGATGGGAAGTTGAATGTGTTCTAAGAACACTCGCGGTGTTCTGAAATGTTCGTAAATAAACAAAATAGGGGTGCCCTGAGGACGCTGTCCCTATTGTTCTCTGGCAAGTTGAATGTGTTCTAAGAACACTTGTGGTGTCCTGAAATGTTCGTAAATAAACAAAATGGGGGTGTCCTGAGGATGCTGTCCGTATTGTTCGATGGCGATTTGAATGTGTTCTAAGAACACTTGCAGTGTCCTGAAATGTTCGTAAAAAAAAAAAATGGGGGTGTTCTGAGGACGCTGTCCGTATTGTTCGTTGTGAAGTTTAAAGTGTTCTAAGAACACTTGCGGTGTCCTGAAATGTTTGTAGGGGGTGTCCTGAAGACGCTGTCCGTATTGTTCTCTGGTAAGTTGAATGTGTTCTAAGAACACTTGTGGTGTCCTGAAATGTTCGGAAATAAACAAAATGGGGGTGTCCTGAGGACGCTGTCCGTATTGTTCGATGGGAAGTTGAATGTGTTCTAAGAAAACTTGTGGTGTCTTGAAATGTTCGTAAATAAACAAAATGGGGGTGTCCTGAGGACGCTGTCCGTATTGTTCGTTGGGAAGTTGAATGTGTTCTAAGAACACTCGTGGTGTCCTGAAATGTTCGGAAATAAACAAAATGGGGGTGTCCTGAGGACGCTGTCTCTATTGTTCGATGGGAAGTTAAATTTGTTCTAAGAACACTTGTGGTGTCCTGAAATGTTCGTAAATAAACAAAATCAGGGTGTCCTGAGGACGCTGTCCGTATTGTTTGATGGGAAGTATGAATGTGTTCTAAGAACACTCGTGGTGTCCTGAAATGTTCGTAAATAAACAAAATGGGGGTATTCTGAGGACGCTGTCCATATTGTTCTCTTGCAAGTTGAATGTGTTCTAAGAACACTTGTGGTGTCCTGAAATGTTCGTAAATAAACAAAATGGGGGTGTTCTGAGGACGCTGTCTGTTTTGTTCGTTGTCAAGTTTAAAGTGTTCTAAGAACACTCGCGGTGTCCTGAAATGTTCGTAGGGGGTTGGTGTCCTGAAGACGCTGTCCGTATGGTTCTCTGGCAAGTTGAATGTGTTCTAAGAACCCTCGTGGTGTCCTGAAATGTTCATAAATAAACAAAATGGGGGTGTCCTGAGCACGCTGTCCGTATTGTTTGATGGCAAGTTGAATGTGTTCTAAGAACACTCGCGGTGTCCTGAAATGTTCGCAAATAAAAAAAGGGGGGTGTTCTGAGGATGCTGTCCGTATTGTTCTCTTGCAAGTTGAATGTGTTCTAAGAAGACTTGTGGTGTGCTGATATGTTCGTAAATAAACAAAATGGGGGTGTCCTGAGGACACTGTCCATATTGTTCTCTGGCAAGTTGAATGTGTTCGAAGAACACTTGCGATGTCCTGAAATGTTCGTAAAAAAATAAAAATGGGGGTGTTCTGAGGACGCTGTCTGTATTGTTCGTTGTGAAGTTTAAAGTGTTCAAAGAACACTTGCGGTGCCCTGAAATGTTTGTAGGGGGTGTCCGGAAGACGCTGTCCGTATTGTTCTCTGGTAAATTGAATGTGTTCTAAGAACACGTGTGGTGTCCTGAAATGTTCGGAAATAAACAAAATGTGGGTGTCCTGAGGACGCTGTCCGTATTGTTCGATGGGAAGTTGAATGTGTTCTGAGAAAACTTGTGGTGTCTTGAAATGTTCGTAAATAAACAAAAGGGGGGTGTCCTGAGGACGCTGTCCCTATTGTTTGATGGGAAGTTGAATGTGTTCTAAGCACACTCGTGGTATCCTGAAATATTCGTAAATAAACAAAATGGGGGTGTCCTGAGGACGGTGTCCGTATTGTTCGATGGCAAGTTGAATGTGTTCTAAGAACACTCGCAGTGTCATGAAATGTTCGCAAATAAACAAAATGGGGGTGTCCTGATGACGCTGTCCCTATTGTTCTCTGGCAAGTTGAATGTGTTCTATGAACACTCGTGGTGTCCTGAAATGTTCGTAAATAAACAAAATGGGGGTGTCCTGAGGATGCTGTCCGTATTGTTCGATGGCAAGTTGAATGTGTTCTAAGAACACTTGCGTTGTCCTGAAATGTTCCTAAAAAAAAAAAAATGGGGGTGTTCTGAGGACGCTGTCCGTATTGTTCGTTGTGAAGTTTAAAGTGTTCTAAGAACACTTGCGGTGTCCTGAAATGTTTGTAGGGGGTGTCCTGAAGACGCTGTCCGTATTGTTCTCTGGTAAGTTGAATGTGTTCTAAGAACACTTGTGGTGTCCTGAAATGTTCGTAAATAAACAAAAGGGGGGTGTCCTGAGGATGCTGTCCGTATTGTTTGATGGGAAGTTGAATGTGTTCTAAGAACACTCGTGGTATCCTGAAATGTTCGTAAATAAACAAAATGGGGGTGTCCTGAGGACGCTGTTCGTATTGTTCGTTGGGAAGTTGAATGTGTTCTAAGAACACTTGTGGTGTCCTGAAATGTTCGGAAATAAACAAAATGGGGGTGTCCTGAGGACGCTGTCCGTATTGTTCGATGGGAAGTTGAATGTGTTCTAAGAACACTCGCGGTGTTCTGAAATGTTCGTAAATAAACAAAATGGGGGTGCCCTGAGGACGCTGTCCGTATTGTTCTCTGGCAAGTTGAATGTGTTCTAAGAACACTCGTGGTGTCCTGAAATGTTCGTAAATAAACAAAATGGGGGTGTCCTGAGGACGCTGTCCGTATTGTTCGATGGCAAGTTGAATGTGTTCTAAGAACACTCGCAGTGTCATGAAATGTTCGCAAATAAACAAAATGGGGGTGTCCTGATGACGCTGTCCCTATTGTTCTCTGGCAAGTTGAATGTGTTCTAAGAACACTCATGGTGTCCTGAAATGTTCGTAAATAAACAAAATGGGGGTGTCCTGAGGATGCTGTCCGTATTGTTCAATGGCAAGTTGAATGTGTTCTAAGAACACTTGCGGTGTCCTGAAATGTTCGTAAAAAAAAAAAATGGGGGTGTTCTGAGGACGCTGTCCGTATTGTTCATTGTGAAGTTTAAAGTGTTCTAAGAACACTTGCGGTGTCCTGAAATGTTTGTAGGGGGTGTCCTGAAGACGCTGTCCGTATTGTTCTCTGGTAAGTTGAATGTGTTCTAAGAACACTTGTGGTGTCCTGAAATGTTCGGAAATAAACAAAATGGGGGTGTCCTAAGGACGCTGTCCGTATTGTTCTCTGGCAAGTTGAATGTGTTCTAAGAACACTCGTGGTGTCCTGAAATGTTCGTAAATAAACAAAATGGGGGTGTTCTGAGGACACTGTCCGTATTGTTCTTTGTGAAGTTTAAAGTGTTCGAAAAACACTTGCGGTGTCCTGAAATGTTCGTAGGGGGTGTCCTGAAGACGCTGTCCGTATTGTTCTCTGGTACGTTGAATGTGTTCTAAGAACACTTGACGTGTCCTGAAATGTTCGTAAATAAACAAAAGGGGGGTGTCCTGAGGACGCTGTCCGTATTGTTTGATGGGAAGTTGAATGTGTTCTAAGAACACTCGCGGTGTTCTGAAATCTTCGTAAATAAACAAAATGGGGGTGCCCTGAGGACGCTGTCCGTATTGTTCTCTGGCAAGTTGAATGTGTTCTAAGAACACTCGTGGTGTCCTGAAATGTTCGTAAATAAACAAAATGGGGGTGTCCTGAGGACGCTGTCCGTATTGTTCGATGGCAAGTTGAATGTGTTCTAAGAACACTCGCAGTGTCATGAAAAGTTCGCAAATAAACAAAATGGGGGTGTCCTGATGACGCTGTCCCTATTGTTCTCTGGCAAGTTGAATGTGTTCTAATAACACTCGTGGTGTCCTGAAATGTTCGTAAATAAACAAAATGGGGGTGTCCTGAGGATGCTGTCCATATTGTTCGATGGCAAGTTGAATGTGTTCTAAGAACACTTGCGGTGTCCTGAAATGTTCGTAAAAAAAAAATATGGGGGTGTTCTGAGGACGCTGTCCATATTGTTCGTTGTGAAGTTTAAAGTGTTCTAAGAACACTTGCGGTGTCCTGAAATGTTTGTAGGGGTTGTCCTGAAGATGCTGTCCGTATTATTCTCTGGTAAGTTGAATGTGTTCTAAAAACACTTGAGGTGTCCTGAAATGTTCGGAAATAAACAAAATGGGGGTGTCCTGAGGACGCTGTCCGTATTGTTCGATGGGAAGTTGAATGTGTTCTAAGAAAACTTGTGGTGTCTTGAAATGTTCGTAAAAAAAAAAAAAAATGGGGGTGTCCTGAGGACGCTGTCCGTATTGTTCTCTGGTAAGTTGAATGTGTTCAAAGAACACTTGTGGTGTCCTGAAATGTTCGTAAATAAACAAAAGGGGGGTGTCCTGAGGACGCTGTCCGTATTGTTTGATGGGAAGTTGAATGTGTTCTAAGAACACTCGTGGTATCCTGAAATGTTCGTAAATAAACAAAATGGGGGTGTCCTGAGGACGCTGTCCGTATTGTTCGTTGGGAAGTTGAATGTGTTCTAAGAACACTCGTGGTGTCCTGAAATGTTCGGAAATAAACAAAATGGGGGTGTCCTGAGGACGCTGTCCGTATTGTTCGATGGGAAGTTGAATGTGTTCTAAGAACACTCGTGGTGTCCTGAAATGTTCGTAAATAAACAAAATGGGGGTGTTCTGAGGACACTGTCCGTATTGTTCGTTGTGAAGTTTAAAGTGTTCGAAAAACACTCGCGGTGTCCTGAAATGTTCGTAGGGGGTGTCCTGAAGACGCTGTCCGTATTGTTCTCTGGTAAGTTGAATGTGTTCTAAGAACACTTGTGGTGTCCTGAAATGTTCGTAAATAAACAAAAGGGGGGTGTCCTGAGGACGCTGTCCGTATTGTTTGATGGGAAGTTGAATGTGTTCTAAGAACACTCGTGGTATCCTGAAATGTTCGTAAATAGACAAAATGGGGGTGTCCTGAGGACGCTGTCCGTATTGTTCGTTGGGAAGTTGAATGTGTTCTAAGAACACTTGTGGTGTCCTGAAATGTTCGGAAATAAACAAAATGGGGGTGTCCTGAGGACGCTGTCCGTATTGTTCGATGGGAAGTTGAATGTGTTCTAAGAACACTCGCGGTGTTCTGAAATGTTCGTAAATAAACAAAATGGGGGTGCCCTGAGGACGCTGTCCCTATTGTTCTCTGGCAAGTTGAATGTGTTCTAAGAACACTCGTGGTGTCCTGAAATGTTCGTAAATAAACAAAATGGGGGTGTCCTGAGGATGCTGTCCGTATTGTTCGATGGCAAGTTGAATGTGTTCTAAGAACACTTGCAGTGTCCTGAAATGTTCGTAAAAAAAAAAATGGGGGTGTTCTGAGGACGCTGTCCGTATTGTTCGTTGTGAAGTTTAAAGTGTTCTAAGAACACTTGCGGTGTCCTGAAATGTTTGTAGGGGGTGTCCTGAAGACGCTGTCCGTATTGTTCTCTGGTAAGTTGAATGTGTTCTAAGAACACTTGTGGTGTCCTGAAATGTTCGGAAATAAACAAAATGGGGGTGTCCTGAGGACGCTGTCCGTATTGTTCGATGGGAAGTTGAATGTGTTCTAAGAAAACTTGTGGTGTCTTGAAATGTTCGTAAATAAACAAAATGGGGGTGTCCTGAGGACGCTGTCCGTATTGTTCGTTGGTAAGTTGAATGTGTTCTAAGAACACTCGTGGTGTCCTGAAATGTTCGGAAATAAACAAAATGGGGGTGTCCTGAGGACGCTGTCTCTATTGTTCGATGGGAAGTTAAATTTGTTCTAAGAACACTTGTGGTGTCCTGAAATGTTCGTAAATAAACAAAATGAGGGTGTCCTGAGGACGCTGTCCGTATTGTTTGATGGGAAGTATGAATGTGTTCTAAGAACACTCGTGGTGTCCTGAAATGTTCGTAAATAAACAAAATGGGGGTATTCTGAGGACGCTGTCCATATTGTTCTCTTGCAAGTTGAATGTGTTCTAAGAACACTTGTGGTGTCCTGAAATGTTCGTAAATAAACAAAATGGGGGTGTTCTGAGGACGCTGTCTGTTTTGTTCGTTGTCAAGTTTAAAGTGTTCTAAGAACACTCGCGGTGTCCTGAAATGTTCGTAGGGGGTTGGTGTCCTGAGGACGCTGTCCGTATGGTTCTCTGGCAAGTTGAATGTGTTCTAAGAACCCTCGTGGTGTCCTGAAATGTTCATAAATAAACAAAATGGGGGTGTCCTGAGGACGCTGTCCGTATTGTTTGATGGCAAGTTGAATGTGTTCTAAGAACACTCGCGGTGTCCTGAAATGTTCGCAAATAAAAAAAGGGGGGTGTTCTGAGGATGCTGTCCGTATTGTTCTCTTGCAAGTTGAATGTGTTCTAAGAAGACTTGTGGTGTGCTGATATGTTCGTAAATAAACAAAATGGGGGTGTCCTGAGGACGCTGTCCATATTGTTCTCTGGCAAGTTGAATGTGTTCGAAGAACAATCGTGGTGTCCTGAAATGTTCGTAAATAAACAAAATGGGGGTGTCCTGAGGATGGTGTCCGTATTGTTCATTGTCAAATTTAAAGTGTTTTAAGAACACTCGCAGTGTCCTGAAATGTTCGTAAATAAACAAAATGGGGGTGTTCTGAGGACACTGTCCGTATTGTTCGTTGTGAAGTTTAAAGTGTTCGAAAAACACTCGCGGTGTCCTGAAATGTTCGTAGGGGGTGTCCTGAAGACGCTGTCCGTATTGTTCTCTGGTAAGTTGAATGTGTTCTAAGAACACTTGTGGTGTCCTGAAATGTTCGTAAATAAACAAAAGGGGGGTGTCCTGAGGATGCTGTCCGTATTGTTTGATGGGAAGTTGAATGTGTTCTAAGAACACTCGTGGTATCCTGAAATGTTCGTAAATAAACAAAATGGGGGTGTCCTGAGGACGCTGTTCGTATTGTTCGTTGGGAAGTTGAATGTGTTCTAAGAACACTTGTGGTGTCCTGAAATGTTCGGAAATAAACAAAATGGGGGTGTCCTGAGGACGCTGTCCGTATTGTTCGATGGGAAGTTGAATGTGTTCTAAGAACACTCGCGGTGTTCTGAAATGTTCGTAAATAAACAAAATGGGGGTGCCCTGAGGACGCTGTCCGTATTGTTCTCTGGCAAGTTGAATGTGTTCTAAGAACACTCGTGGTGTCCTGAAATGTTCGTAAATAAACAAAATGGGGGTGTCCTGAGGACGCTGTCCGTATTGTTCGATGGCAAGTTGAATGTGTTCTAAGAACACTCGCAGTGTCATGAAATGTTCGCAAATAAACAAAATGGGGGTGTCCTGATGACGCTGTCCCTATTGTTCTCTGGCAAGTTGAATGTGTTCTAAGAACACTCGTGGTGTCCTGAAATGTTCGTAAATAAACAAAATGGGGGTGTCCTGAGGATGCTGTCCGTATTGTTCGATGGCAAGTTGAATGTGTTCTAAGAACACTTGCGGTGTCCTGAAATGTTCGTAAAAAAAAAAAATGGGGGTGTTCTGAGGACGCTGTCCGTATTGTTCGTTGTGAAGTTTAAAGTGTTCTAAGAACACTTGCGGTGTCCTGAAATGTTTGTAGGGGGTATCCTGAAGACGCTGTCCGTATTGTTCTCTGGTAAGTTGAATGTGTTCTAAGAACACTTGTGGTGTCCTGAAATGTTCGGAAATAAACAAAATGGGGGTGTCCTGAGGACGCTGTCCGTATTGTTCTCTGGCAAGTTGAATGTGTTCTAAGAACACTCGTGGTGTCCTGAAATGTTCGTAAATAAACAAAATGGGGGTGTTCTGAGGACACTGTCCGTATTGTTCTTTGTGAAGTTTAAAGTGTTCGAAAAACACTTGCGGTGTCCTGAAATGTTCGTAGGGGGTGTCCTGAAGACGCTGTCCGTATTGTTCTCTGGTACGTTGAATGTGTTCTAAGAACACTTGACGTGTCCTGAAATGTTCGTAAATAAACAAAAGGGGGGTGTCCTGAGGACGCTGTCCGTATTGTTTGATGGGAAGTTGAATGTGTTCTAAGAACACTCGCGGTGTTCTGAAATCTTCGTAAATAAACAAAATGGGGGTGCCCTGAGGACGCTGTCCGTATTGTTCTCTGGCAAGTTGAATGTGTTCTAAGAACACTCGTGGTGTCCTGAAATGTTCGTAAATAAACAAAATGGGGGTGTCCTGAGGACGCTGTCCGTATTGTTCGATGGCAAGTTGAATGTGTTCTAAGAACACTCGCAGTGTCATGAAAAGTTCGCAAATAAACAAAATGGGGGTGTCCTGATGACGCTGTCCCTATTGTTCTCTGGCAAGTTGAATGTGTTCTAATAACACTCGTGGTGTCCTGAAATGTTCGTAAATAAACAAAATGGGGGTGTCCTGAGGATGCTGTCCATATTGTTCGATGGCAAGTTGAATGTGTTCTAAGAACACTTGCGGTGTCCTGAAATGTTCGTAAAAAAAAAATATGGGGGTGTTCTGAGGACGCTGTCCGTATTGTTCGTTGTGAAGTTTAAAGTGTTCTAAGAACACTTGCGGTGTCCTGAAATGTTTGTAGGGGTTGTCCTGAAGACGCTGTCCGTATTATTCTCTGGTAAGTTGAATGTGTTCTAAAAACACTTGTGGTGTCCTGAAAAGTTCGGAAATAAACAAAATGGGGGTGTCCTGAGGACGCTGTCCGTATTGTTCGATGGGAAGTTGAATGTGTTCTAAGAAAACGTGTGGTGTCTTGAAATGTTCGTAAAAAAAAAAAAAAATGGGGGTGTCCTGAGGACGCTGTCCGTATTGTTCTCTGGTAAGTTGAATGTGTTCAAAGAACACTTGTGGTGTCCTGAAATGTTCGTAAATAAACAAAAGGGGGGTGTCCTGAGGACGCTGTCCGTATTGTTTGATGGGAAGTTGAATGTGTTCTAAGAACACTCGTGGTATCCTGAAATGTTCGTAA
The DNA here is from genome assembly GCF_040938575.1 of Ambystoma mexicanum. Classification (NCBI taxonomy): domain Eukaryota; kingdom Metazoa; phylum Chordata; class Amphibia; order Caudata; family Ambystomatidae; genus Ambystoma; species Ambystoma mexicanum. Next base: position 352,705,147 of record NC_090922.1, read on the forward strand.
ATAAACAAAATGGGGGTGTCCTGAGGACGCTGTCCGTATTGTTCGTTCGGAAGTTGAATGTGTTCTAAGAACACTCGTGGTGTCCTGAAATGTTCGGAAATAAACAAAATGGGGGTGTCCTGAGGACGCTGTCCGTATTGTTCGATGGGAAGTTGAATGTGTTCTAAGAACACTCGTGGTGTCCTGAAATGTTCGTAAATAAACAAAATGGGGGTGTTCTGAGGACACTGTCCGTATTGTTCGTTGTGAAGTTTAAAGTGTTCGAAAAACACTCGCGGTGTCCTGAAATGTTCGTAGGGGGTGTCCTGAAGACGCTGTCCGTATTGTTCTCTGGTAAGTTGAATGTGTTCTAAGAACACTTGTGGTGTCCTGAAATGTTCGTAAATAAACAAAAGGGGGGTGTCCTGAGGACGCTGTCCGTATTGTTTGATGGGAAGTTGAATGTGTTCTAAGAACACTCGTGGTATCCTGAAATGTTCGTAAATAAACAAAATGGGGGTGTCCTGAGGACGCTGTCCGTATTGTTCGTTGGGAAGTTGAATGTGTTCTAAGAACACTTGTGGTGTCCTGAAATGTTCGGAAATAAACAAAATGGGGGTGTCCTGAGGACGCTGTCCGTATTGTTCGATGGGAAGTTGAATGTGTTCTAAGAACACTCGCGGTGTTCTGAAATGTTCGTAAATAAACAAAATGGGGGTGCCCTGAGGACGCTGTCCCTATTGTTCTCTGGCAAGTTGAATGTGTTCTAAGAACACTAGTGGTGTCCTGAAATGTTCGTAAATAAACAAAATGGGGGTGTCCTGAGGATGCTGTCCGTATTGTTCGATGGCAAGTTGAATGTGTTCTAAGAACACTTGCAGTGTCCTGAAATGTTCGTAAAAAAAAAAAATGGGGGTGTTCTGAGGACGCTGTCCGTATTGTTCGTTGTGAAGTTTAAAGTGTTCTAAGAACACTTGCGGTGTCCTGAAATGTTTGTAGGGGGTGTCCTGAAGACGCTGTCCGTATTGTTCTCTGGTAAGTTGAATGTGTTCTAAGAACACTTGTGGTGTCCTGAAATGTTCGGAAATAAACAAAATGGGGGTGTCCTGAGGACGCTGTCCGTATTGTTCGATGGGAAGTTGAATGTGTTCTAAGAAAACTTGTGGTGTCTTGAAATGTTCGTAAATAAACAAAATGGGGGTGTCCTGAGGACGCTGTCCGTATTGTTCGTTGGGAAGTTGAATGTGTTCTAAGAACACTCGTGGTGTCCTGAAATGTTCGGAAATAAACAAAATGGGGGTGTCCTGAGGACGCTGTCTCTATTGTTCGATGGGAAGTTAAATTTGTTCTAAGAACACTTGTGGTGTCCTGAAATGTTCGTAAATAAACAAAATGAGGGTGTCCTGAGGACGCTGTCCGTATTGTTTGATGGGAAGTATGAATGTGTTCTAAGAACACTCGTGGTGTCCTGAAATGTTCGTAAATAAACAAAATGGGGGTATTCTGAGGACGCTGTCCGTATTGTTCTCTTGCAAGTTGAATGTGTTCTAAGAACACTTGTGGTGTCCTGAAATGTTCGTAAATAAACAAAATGGGGGTGTTCTGAGGACGCTGTCTGTTTTGTTCGTTGTCAAGTTTAAAGTGTTCTAAGAACACTCGCGGTGTCCTGAAATGTTCGTAGGGGGTTGGTGTCCTGAGGACGCTGTCCGTATGGTTCTCTGGCAAGTTGAATGTGTTCTAAGAACCCTCGTGGTGTCCTGAAATGTTCATAAATAAACAAAATGGGGGTGTCCTGAGGACGCTGTCCGTATTGTTTGATGGCAAGTTGAATGTGTTCTAAGAACACTCGCGGTGTCCTGAAATGTTCGCAAATAAAAAAAGGGGGGTGTTCTGAGGATGCTGTCCGTATTGTTCTCTTGCAAGTTGAATGTGTTCTAAGAAGACTTGTGGTGTGCTGATATGTTCGTAAATAAACAAAATGGGGGTGTCCTGAGGACGCTGTCCATATTGTTCTCTGGCAAGTTGAATGTGTTCGAAGAACAATCGTGGTGTCCTGAAATGTTCGTAAATAAACAAAATGGGGGTGTCCTGAGGATGGTGTCCGTATTGTTCATTGTCAAATTTAAAGTGTTTTAAGAACACTCGCAGTGTCCTAAAATGTTCATAGGGGGTGTCCTGAAGACACTGTCCGTATTGTTCTCTGGCAAGTTGAATGTGTTCTAAGAACACTCGTGGTGTCCTGAAATGTTCATAAATAAACAGAATGGGGGTGTCCTGAGGACGCTGTACGTATTCTTCGATGGCAAGTTGAATGTGTTCTAAGAACACTTGCGGTTTCCTGAAATGTTCGCAAATAAACAAAATGGGGTGTCCTGAGGACGCTGTCCGTATTGTTCATTGTCAAGTTGAAAGTGTTCTAAGAACCCTCGCGGTGTCCTGTAATGTTCGTAGGGGGTGTCCTGAAGACGCTGTCCGTATTGTTCTCTTGCAAGTTGAATGTGTTCTAAGAACACTCGTGGTGTCCTGAAATGTTTGTAAATAAACAAAATGGGGGTGTCCTGAGGACGCTGTCCATGTTGTTCGATGGGAAGTTGAATGTGTTCTAAGAACACTTGCGGTGTTCTGAAATGTTCGTAAATAAACAAAATGAGGGTGTCCTGAGGACGCTGTCCGTATTGTTCATTGTCAAATTTAAAGTGTTTTAAGAACACTCGCGGTGTCCTGAAATGTTCATAGGGGGTGTCCTGAAGACGCTGTCTGTATTGTTCTCTTGCAAGTTGAATGTGTTCTAAGAACACTTGTGGTGTCCTGAAATGTTCGTAAATAAACAAAATGGGGGTGTCCTGAGGACGCTGTCCGTATTGTTCGTTGGCAAGTTGAAAGTGTTCTAAGAACCCTCGCGGTGTCCTGAAATGTTCGTAGGGGGTGTCCTGAAGACGCTGTCCCTATTGTTCACTGCCAAGTTGAATGTGTTCTAAGAACACTCGCGGTGTCCTGAAATGTTCGCAAATAAAAAATGGGGGTGTTCTGAGAACGCTGTCCATATTGTTCGCTGGCAAGTTGAATGTGTTCTAAGAACACTCGCGGTGTCCTGAAATGTTCGCAAATAAAAAAGGGGGGGTGTTCTGAGGACGCTGTCCGTATTGTTCTCTTGCAAGTGGAATGTGTTCTAAGAACACTTGTGGTGTGCTGATATGTTCGTAAATAAACAAAATGGGGGTGTCCTGAGTACGCTGTCCATATTGTTCTCTGGCAAGTTGAATGTGTTCGAAGAACAATCGTGGTGTCCTGAAATGTTCGTAAATAAACAAAATGGGGGTGTCCTGAGGATGCTGTCCGTATTGTTCATTGTCAAATTTAAAGTGTTTTAAGAACACTCGCAGTGTCCTAAAATGTTCATAGGGGGTGTCCTGAAGACGCTGTCCGTATTGTTCTCTGGCAAGTTGAATGTGTTCTAAGAACACTCGTGTTGTCCTGAAATGTTCGCACATAAAAAAAATGGGGGTGTTTTGAGGACGCTGTCCGTATTGTTCTCTTGCAAGTTGAATGTGTTCTAAGAACACTTGTGGTGTCCTGAAATGTTCGTAAATGAACAAAATGGAGGTGTTCTGAGGAGGCTGTCTGTTTTGTTCGTTGTCAAGTTTAAAGTGTTTTAAGAACACTTGCGGTGTCCTGAAATGTTCGTAGGGGGTGGGTCTCCTGAGGACGCTGTCCGTATGGTTCTCTGGCAAGTTGAATGTGTTCTAAGAACCCTCGTGGTGTCCTGAAATGTTCATAAATAAACAAAATGGGGGTGTCCTGAGGACGCTGTCCGTATTGTTCGATGGCAAGTTGAATGTGTTCTAAGAACACTCGCGGTGTCCTGAAATGTTCGCAAATAAAAAAAGGGGGGTGTTCTGAGGACGCTGTTCGTATTGTTCTCTTGCAAGTTGAATGTGTTCTAAGAACACTTGTGGTGTGCTGATATGTTCGTAAATAAACAAAATGGGGGTGTCCTGAGGACGCTGTCCGTATTGTTCTCTGGCAAGTTGAATGTGTTCTAAGAACACTTGTGGTGTCCTGAAATGTTCGTAAATAAACAAAATGGGGGTGTTCTGAGGACACTGTCTGTATTGTTCTTTGTGAAGTTTAAAGTGTTCGAAAAACACTCGCGGTGTCCTGAAATGTTCGTAGGGGGTGTCCTGAAGACGCTGTCCGTATTGTTCTCTGGTAAGTTGAATGTGTTCTAAGAACACTTGTGGTGTCCTGAAATGTTCGTAAATAAACAAAAGGGGGGTGTCCTGAGGACGCTGTCCGTATTGTTCGTTGTGAAGTTTAAAGTGTTCTAAGAACACTTGCGGTGTCCTGAAATGTTTGTAGGGGGTGTCCTGAAGACGCTGTCCGTATTGTTCTCTGGTAAGTTGAATGTGTTCTAAGAACACTTGTGGTGTCCTGAAATGTTCGGAAATAAACAAAATGGGGGTGTCCTGAGGACGCTGTCCGTATTGTTTGATGGGAAGTTGAATGTGTTCTAAGAACACTCGCGGTGTTCTGAAATCTTCGTAAATAAACAAAATGGGGGTGCCCTGAGGACGCTGTCCGTATTGTTCTCTGGCAAGTTGAATGTGTTCTAAGAACACTCGTGGTGTCCTGAAATGTTCGTAAATAAACAAAATGGGGGTGTCCTGAGGACGCTGTCCGTATTGTTCGATGGCAAGTTGAATGTGTTCTAAGAACACTCGCAGTGTCATGAAATGTTCGCAAATAAACAAAATGGGGGTGTCCTGATGACGCTGTCCCTATTGTTCTCTGGCAAGTTGAATGTGTTCTATGAACACTCGTGGTGTCCTGAAATGTTCGTAAATAAACAAAATGGGGGTGTCCTGAGGATGCTGTCCGTATTGTTCGATGGCAAGTTGAATGTGTTCTAAGAACACTTGCGTTGTCCTGAAATGTTCCTAAAAAAAAAAAATGGGGGTGTTCTGAGGACGCTGTCCGTATTGTTCGTTGTGAAGTTTAAAGTGTTCTAAGAACACTTGCGGTGTCCTGAAATGTTTGTAGGGGGTGTCCTGAAGACGCTGTCCGTATTGTTCTCTGGTAAGTTGAATGTGTTCTAAAAACACTTGTGGTGTCCTGAAATGTTCGGAAATAAACAAAATGGGGGTGTCCCGAGGACGCTGTCCGTATTGTTCGATGGGAAGTTGAATGTGTTCCAAGAAAACTTGTGGTGTCTTGAAATGTTCGTAAAAAAAAAAAAATGGGGGTGTCCTGAGGACGCTGTCCGTATTGTTCTCTGGTAAGTTGAATGTGTTCAAAGAACACTTGTGGTGTCCTGAAATGTTCGTAAATAAACAAAAGGGGGGTGTCCTGAGGACGCTGTCCGTATTGTTCGTTGGGAAGTTTAATGTGTTCTAAGAACACTCGTGGTGTCCTGAAATGTTCGGAAATAAACAAAATGGGGGTGTCCTGAGGACGCTGTCCGTATTGTTCGATGGGAAGTTGAATGTGTTCTAAGAACACTCGTGGTGTTCTGAAATGTTCGTAAATAAACAAAATGGGGTGCCCTGAGGACGCTGTCCGTATTGTTCTCTGGCAAGTTGAATGTGTTCTAAGAACACTCGTGGTGTCCTGAAATGTTCGTAAATAAACAAAATGGGGGTGTTCTGAGGACACTGTCCGTATTGTTCGTTGTGAAGTTTAAAGTGTTCGAAAAACACTCGCGGTGTCCTGAAATGTTCGTAGGGGGTGTCCTGAAGACGCTGTCCGTATTGTTCTCTGGTAAGTTGAATGTGTTCTAAGAACACTTGTGGTGTCCTGAAATGTTCGTAAATAAACAAAAGGGGGGTGTCCTGAGGACGCTGTCCGTATTGTTTGATGGGAAGTTGAATGTGTTCTAAGAACACTCGTGGTATCCTGAAATGTTCGTAAATAAACAAAATGGGGGTGTCCTGAGGATGCTGTCCGTATTGTTCGTTGGGAAGTTGAATGTGTTCTAAGAACACTTGTGGTGTCCTGAAATGTTCGGAAATAAACAAAATGGGGGTGTCCTGAGAACGCTGTCCGTATTGTTCGATGGGAAGTTGAATGTGTTCTAAGAACACTCGCGGTGTTCTGAAATGTTCGTAAATAAACAAAATGGGGGTGCCCTGAGGACGCTGTCCCTATTGTTCTCTGACAAGTTGAATGTGTTCTAAGAACACTCGTGGTGTCCTGAAATGTTCGTAAATAAACAAAATGGGGGTGTCCTGAGGATGCTGTCCGTATTGTTCGATGGCAAGTTGAATGTGTTCTAAGAACACTTGCGGTGTCCTGAAATGTTCGTAAAAAAAAAAAATGGGGGTGTTCTGAGGACGCTGTCCGTATTGTTCGTTGTGAAGTTTAAAGTGTTCTAAGAACACTTGCGGTGTCCTGAAATGTTTGTAGGGGGTGTCCTGAAGACGCTGTCCGTATTGTTCTCTGGTAAGTTGAATGTGTTCTAAGAACACTTGTGGTGTCCTGAAATGTTCGGAAATAAACAAAATGGGGGTGTCCTGAGGACGCTGTCCGTATTGTTCGATGGGAAGTTGAATGTGTTCTAAGAAAACTTGTGGTGTCTTGAAATGTTCGTAAAAAAAAAAAAAATGGGGGTGTTCTGAGGACGCTATCCGTATTGTTCGTTGTGAACTTTAAAGTGTTCTAAGAACACTCGCGGTGTCCTGAAATGTTCGTAGGGGGTGTCCTGAAGACGCTGTCCGTATTGTTCTCTGGTAAGTTGAATGTGTTCTAAGAACACTTGTGGTGTCCTGAAATGTTCGTAAATAAACAAAATGGGGGTGTCCTGAGGACGCTGTCCGTATTGTTCGTTGGGAAGTTGAATGTGTTCTAAGAACACTCGTGGTGTCCCGAAATGTTCGGAAATAAACAAAATGGGGGTGTCCTGAGGACGCTGTCTGTATTGTTCGATGGGAAGTTAAATTTGTTCTAAGAACACTTGCGGTGTCCTGAAATGTTCGTAGGGGGTTGGTGTCCTGAGGACGCTGTCCGTATGGTTCTCTGGCAAGTTGAATGTGTTCTAAGAACCCTCGTGGTGTCCTGAAATGTTCATAAATAAACAAAATGGGGGTGTCCTGAGGAAGCTGTCCGTATTGTTTGATGGCAAGTTGAATGTGTTCTAAGAACACTCGCGGTGTCCTGAAATGTTCGCAATTAAAAAAAGGGGGGTGTTCTGAGGACGCTGTCCGTATTGTTCTCTTGCAAGTTGAATGTGTTCTAAGAAGACTTGTGGTGTGCTGATATGTTCGTAAATAAACAAAATGGGGGTGTCCTGAGGACGCTGTCCATATTGTTCTCTGGCAAGTTGAATGTGTTCGAAGAACAATCGTGGTGTCCTGAAATGTTCGTAAATAAACAAAATGGGGGTGTCCTGAGGATGGTGTCCGTATTGTTCATTGTCAAATTTAAAGTTTTTTAAGAACCCTCGCAGTGTCCTAAAATGTTCATAGGGGGTGTCCTGAAGACACTGTCCGTATTGTTCTCTGGCAAGTTGAATGTGTTCTAAGAACACTCGTGGTGTCCTGAAATGTTCATAAATAAACAGAATGGGGGTGTCCTGAGGACGCTGTACGTATTCTTCGATGGCAAGTTGAATGTGTTCTAAGAACACTTGTGGTTTCCTGAAATGTTCGCAAATAAACAAAATGGGGTGTCCTGAGGACGCTGTCCGTATTGTTCATTGTCAAGTTGAAAGTGTTCTAAGAACCCTTGCGGTGTCCTGAAATGTTCGTAGGGGGTGTCCTGAAGACGCTGTCCGTATTGTTCTCTTGCAAGTTGAATGTGTTCTAAGAACACTCGTGGTGTCCTGAAATGTTTGTAAATAAACAAAATGGGGGTGTCCTGAGGACGCTGTCCATATTGTTCGATGGGAAGTTGAATGTGTTCTAAGAACACTTGCGGTGTTCTGAAATGTTCGCAAATAAAAAAAGGGGGGTGTTCTGAGGACGCTGTCCGTATTGTTCTCTTGCAAGTTGAATGTGCTCTAAGAAGACTTGTGGTGTGCTGATATGTTCGTAAATAAACAAAATGGGGGTGTCCTGAGGATGGTGTCCGTATTGTTCATTGTCAAATTTAAAGTGTTTTAAGAACCCTCTCAGTGTCCTAAAATGTTCATAGGGGGTGTCCTGAAGACACTGTCCGTATTGTTCTCTGGCAAGTTGAATGTGTTCTAAGAACACTCGTGGTGTCCTGAAATGTTCATAAATAAACAGAATGGGGGTGTCCTGAGGACGCTGTACGTATTCTTCGATGGCAAGTTGAATGTGTTCTAAGAACACTTGTGGTTTCCTGAAATGTTCGCAAATAAACAAAATGGGGTGTCCTGAGGACGCTGTCCGTATTGTTCATTGTCAAGTTGAATGTGTTCTAAGAACCCTCGCGGTGTCCTGAAATGTTCGTAGGGGGTGTCCTGAAGACGCTGTCCGTATTGTTCTCTTGCAAGTTGAATGTGTTCTAAGAACACTCGTGGTGTCCTGAAATGTTTGTAAATAAACAAAATGGGGGTGTCCTGAGGACGCTGTCCATATTGTTCGATGGGAAGTTGAATGTGTTCTAAGAACACTTGCGGTGTTCTGAAATGTTCGCAAATAAAAAAAGGGGGGTGTTCTGAGGACGCTGTCCGTATTGTTCTCTTGCAAGTTGAATGTGTTCTAAGAAGACTTGTGGTGTGCTGATATGTTCGTAAATAAACAAAATGAGGGTGTCCTGAGGACGCTGTCCGTATTGTTCTCTGGCAAGTTGAATGTGTTCTAAGAACACTCGTGGTGTCCTGAAATGTTCGTAAATAAACAAAATGGGGGTGTCCTGAGGACGCTGTCCGTATTGTTCATTGTCAAATTTAAAGTGTTTTAAGAACACTTGCGGTGTCCTGAAATGTTCGTAGGGGGTGTCCTGAAGACGCTGTCTGTATTGTTCTCTGGCAAGTTGAATGTGTTCTAAGAACACTTGTGGTGTCCTGAAATGTTCGTAAATAAACAAAATGGGGGTGTCCTGAGGACGCTGTCCGTATTGTTCGATGGCAAGTTGAAAGTGTTCTAAGAACCCTCGCGGTGTCCTGAAATGTTCGTAGGGGGTGTCCTGAAGACGCTGTCCCTATTGTTCACTGGCAAGTTGAATGTGTTCTAAGAACACTTGTGGTGTCCTGAAATGTTCGGAAATAAACAAAATGGGGGTGTCCTGAGGACGCTGTCCGTATTGTTTGATGGGAAGTTGAATGTGTTCTAAGAACACTCGCGGTGTTCTGAAATCTTCGTAAATAAACAAAATGGGGGTGCCCTGAGGACGCTGTCCGTATTGTTCTCTGGCAAGTTGAATGTGTTCTAAGAACACTCGTGGTGTCCTGAAATGTTCGTAAATAAACAAAATGGGGGTGTCCTGAGGACGCTGTCCGTATTGTTCGATGGCAAGTTGAATGTGTTCTAAGAACACTCGCAGTGTCATGAAATGTTCGCAAATAAACAAAATGGGGGTGTCCTGATGACGCTGTCCCTATTGTTCTCTGGCAAGTTGAATGTGTTCTATGAACACTCGTGGTGTCCTGAAATGTTCGTAAATAAACAAAATGGGGGTGTCCTGAGGATGCTGTCCGTATTGTTCGATGGCAAGTTGAATGTGTTCTAAGAACACTTGCGTTGTCCTGAAATGTTCCTAAAAAAAAAAAATGGGGGTGTTCTGAGGACGCTGTCCGTATTGTTCGTTGTGAAGTTTAAAGTGTTCTAAGAACACTTGCGGTGTCCTGAAATGTTTGTAGGGGGTGTCCTGAAGACGCTGTCCGTATTGTTCTCTGGTAAGTTGAATGTGTTCTAAAAACACTTGTGGTGTCCTGAAATGTTCGGAAATAAACAAAATGGGGGTGTCCCGAGGACGCTGTCCGTATTGTTCGATGGGAAGTTGAATGTGTTCCAAGAAAACTTGTGGTGTCTTGAAATGTTCGTAAAAAAAAAAAAATGGGGGTGTCCTGAGGACGCTGTCCGTATTGTTCTCTGGTAAGTTGAATGTGTTCAAAGAACACTTGTGGTGTCCTGAAATGTTCGTAAATAAACAAAAGGGGGGTGTCCTGAGGACGCTGTCCGTATTGTTCGTTGGGAAGTTTAATGTGTTCTAAGAACACTCGTGGTGTCCTGAAATGTTCGGAAATAAACAAAATGGGGGTGTCCTGAGGACGCTGTCCGTATTGTTCGATGGGAAGTTGAATGTGTTCTAAGAACACTCGTGGTGTTCTGAAATGTTCGTAAATAAACAAAATGGGGTGCCCTGAGGACGCTGTCCGTATTGTTCTCTGGCAAGTTGAATGTGTTCTAAGAACACTCGTGGTGTCCTGAAATGTTCGTAAATAAACAAAATGGGGGTGTTCTGAGGACACTGTCCGTATTGTTCGTTGTGAAGTTTAAAGTGTTCGAAAAACACTCGCGGTGTCCTGAAATGTTCGTAGGGGGTGTCCTGAAGACGCTGTCCGTATTGTTCTCTGGTAAGTTGAATGTGTTCTAAGAACACTTGTGGTGTCCTGAAATGTTCGTAAATAAACAAAAGGGGGGTGTCCTGAGGACGCTGTCCGTATTGTTTGATGGGAAGTTGAATGTGTTCTAAGAACACTCGTGGTATCCTGAAATGTTCGTAAATAAACAAAATGGGGGTGTCCTGAGGATGCTGTCCGTATTGTTCGTTGGGAAGTTGAATGTGTTCTAAGAACACTTGTGGTGTCCTGAAATGTTCGGAAATAAACAAAATGGGGGTGTCCTGAGAACGCTGTCCGTATTGTTCGATGGGAAGTTGAATGTGTTCTAAGAACACTCGCGGTGTTCTGAAATGTTCGTAAATAAACAAAATGGGGGTGCCCTGAGGACGCTGTCCCTATTGTTCTCTGACAAGTTGAATGTGTTCTAAGAACACTCGTGGTGTCCTGAAATGTTCGTAAATAAACAAAATGGGGGTGTCCTGAGGATGCTGTCCGTATTGTTCGATGGCAAGTTGAATGTGTTCTAAGAACACTTGCGGTGTCCTGAAATGTTCGTAAAAAAAAAAAATGGGGGTGTTCTGAGGACGCTGTCCGTATTGTTCGTTGTGAAGTTTAAAGTGTTCTAAGAACACTTGCGGTGTCCTGAAATGTTTGTAGGGGGTGTCCTGAAGACGCTGTCCGTATTGTTCTCTGGTAAGTTGAATGTGTTCTAAGAACACTTGTGGTGTCCTGAAATGTTCGGAAATAAACAAAATGGGGGTGTCCTGAGGACGCTGTCCGTATTGTTCGATGGGAAGTTGAATGTGTTCTAAGAAAACTTGTGGTGTCTTGAAATGTTCGTAAAAAAAAAAAAAATGGGGGTGTTCTGAGGACGCTATCCGTATTGTTCGTTGTGAACTTTAAAGTGTTCTAAGAACACTCGCGGTGTCCTGAAATGTTCGTAGGGGGTGTCCTGAAGACGCTGTCCGTATTGTTCTCTGGTAAGTTGAATGTGTTCTAAGAACACTTGTGGTGTCCTGAAATGTTCGTAAATAAACAAAATGGGGGTGTCCTGAGGACGCTGTCCGTATTGTTCGTTGGGAAGTTGAATGTGTTCTAAGAACACTCGTGGTGTCCCGAAATGTTCGGAAATAAACAAAATGGGGGTGTCCTGAGGACGCTGTCTGTATTGTTCGATGGGAAGTTAAATTTGTTCTAAGAACACTTGCGGTGTCCTGAAATGTTCGTAGGGGGTTGGTGTCCTGAGGACGCTGTCCGTATGGTTCTCTGGCAAGTTGAATGTGTTCTAAGAACCCTCGTGGTGTCCTGAAATGTTCATAAATAAACAAAATGGGGGTGTCCTGAGGAAGCTGTCCGTATTGTTTGATGGCAAGTTGAATGTGTTCTAAGAACACTCGCGGTGTCCTGAAATGTTCGCAATTAAAAAAAGGGGGGTGTTCTGAGGACGCTGTCCGTATTGTTCTCTTGCAAGTTGAATGTGTTCTAAGAAGACTTGTGGTGTGCTGATATGTTCGTAAATAAACAAAATGGGGGTGTCCTGAGGACGCTGTCCATATTGTTCTCTGGCAAGTTGAATGTGTTCGAAGAATAATCGTGGTGTCCTGAAATGTTCGTAAATAAACAAAATGGGGGTGTCCTGAGGATGGTGTCCGTATTGTTCATTGTCAAATTTAAAGTTTTTTAAGAACCCTCGCAGTGTCCTAAAATGTTCATAGGGGGTGTCCTGAAGACACTGTCCGTATTGTTCTCTGGCAAGTTGAATGTGTTCTAAGAACACTCGTGGTGTCCTGAAATGTTCATAAATAAACAGAATGGGGGTGTCCTGAGGACGCTGTACGTATTCTTCGATGGCAAGTTGAATGTGTTCTAAGAACACTTGTGGTTTCCTGAAATGTTCGCAAATAAACAAAATGGGGTGTCCTGAGGACGCTGTCCGTATTGTTCATTGTCAAGTTGAAAGTGTTCTAAGAACCCTTGCGGTGTCCTGAAATGTTCGTAGGGGGTGTCCTGAAGACGCTGTCCGTATTGTTCTCTTGCAAGTTGAATGTGTTCTAAGAACACTCGTGGTGTCCTGAAATGTTTGTAAATAAACAAAATGGGGGTGTCCTGAGGACGCTGTCCATATTGTTCGATGGGAAGTTGAATGTGTTCTAAGAACACTTGCGGTGTTCTGAAATGTTCGCAAATAAAAAAAGGGGGGTGTTCTGAGGACGCTGTCCGTATTGTTCTCTTGCAAGTTGAATGTGCTCTAAGAAGACTTGTGGTGTGCTGATATGTTCGTAAATAAACAAAATGGGGGTGTCCTGAGGATGGTGTCCGTATTGTTCATTGTCAAATTTAAAGTGTTTTAAGAACCCTCTCAGTGTCCTAAAATGTTCATAGGGGGTGTCCTGAAGACACTGTCCGTATTGTTCTCTGGCAAGTTGAATGTGTTCTAAGAACACTCGTGGTGTCCTGAAATGTTCATAAATAAACAGAATGGGGGTGTCCTGAGGACGCTGTACGTATTCTTCGATGGCAAGTTGAATGTGTTCTAAGAACACTTGTGGTTTCCTGAAATGTTCGCAAATAAACAAAATGGGGTGTCCTGAGGACGCTGTCCGTATTGTTCATTGTCAAGTTGAAAGTGTTCTAAGAACCCTCGCGGTGTCCTGAAATGTTCGTAGGGGGTGTCCTGAAGACGCTGTCCGTATTGTTCTCTTGCAAGTTGAATGTGTTCTAAGAACACTCGTGGTGTCCTGAAATGTTTGTAAATAAACAAAATGGGGGTGTCCTGAGGACGCTGTCCATATTGTTCGATGGGAAGTTGAATGTGTTCTAAGAACACTTGCGGTGTTCTGAAATGTTCGCAAATAAAAAAAGGGGGGTGTTCTGAGGACGCTGTCCGTATTGTTCTCTTGCAAGTTGAATGTGTTCTAAGAAGACTTGTGGTGTGCTGATATGTTCGTAAATAAACAAAATGAGGGTGTCCTGAGGACGCTGTCCGTATTGTTCTCTGGCAAGTTGAATGTGTTCTAAGAACACTCGTGGTGTCCTGAAATGTTCGTAAATAAACAAAATGGGGGTGTCCTGAGGACGCTGTCCGTATTGTTCATTGTCAAATTTAAAGTGTTTTAAGAACACTTGCGGTGTCCTGAAATGTTCGTAGGGGGTGTCCTGAAGACGCTGTCTGTATTGTTCTCTGGCAAGTTGAATGTGTTCTAAGAACACTTGTGGTGTCCTGAAATGTTCGTAAATAAACAAAATGGGGGTGTCCTGAGGACGCTGTCCGTATTGTTCGATGGCAAGTTGAAAGTGTTCTAAGAACCCTCGCGGTGTCCTGAAATGTTCGTAGGGGGTGTCCTGAAGACGCTGTCCCTATTGTTCACTGGCAAGTTGAATGTGTTCTAAGAACACTCGTGGTGTCCTGAAATGTTCATAAATAAACAGAATGGGGGTGTCCTGAGGACGCTGTACGTATTCTTCGATGGCAAGTTGAATGTGTTCTAAGAACACTTGTGGTTTCCTGAAATGTTCGCAAATAAACAAAATGGGGTGTCCTGAGGACGCTGTCCGTATTGTTCATTGTCAAGTTGAAAGTGTTCTAAGAACCCTCGCGGTGTCCTGAAATGTTCGTAGGGGGTGTCCTGAAGACGCTGTCCGTATTGTTCTCTTGCAAGTTGAATGTGTTCTAAGAACACTCGTGGTGTCCTGAAATGTTTGTAAATAAACAAAATGGGGGTGTCCTGAGGACGCTGTCCATATTGTTCGATGGGAAGTTGAATGTGTTCTAAGAACACTTGCGGTGTTCTGAAATGTTCGCAAATAAAAAAAGGGGGGTGTTCTGAGGACGCTGTCCGTATTGTTCTCTTGCAAGTTGAATGTGCTCTAAGAAGACTTGTGGTGTGCTGATATGTTCGTAAATAAACAAAATGGGGGTGTCCTGAGGATGGTGTCCGTATTGTTCATTGTCAAATTTAAAGTGTTTTAAGAACCCTCTCAGTGTCCTAAAATGTTCATAGGGGGTGTCCTGAAGACACTGTCCGTATTGTTCTCTGGCAAGTTGAATGTGTTCTAAGAACACTCGTGGTGTCCTGAAATGTTCATAAATAAACAGAATGGGGGTGTCCTGAGGACGCTGTACGTATTCTTCGATGGCAAGTTGAATGTGTTCTAAGAACACTTGTGGTTTCCTGAAATGTTCGCAAATAAACAAAATGGGGTGTCCTGAGGACGCTGTCCGTATTGTTCATTGTCAAGTTGAAAGTGTTCTAAGAACCCTTGCGGTGTCCTGAAATGTTCGTAGGGGGTGTCCTGAAGACGCTGTCCGTATTGTTCTCTTGCAAGTTGAATGTGTTCTAAGAAAACTCGTGGTGTCCTGAAATGTTTGTAAATAAACAAAATGGGGGTGTCCTGAGGACGCTGTCCATATTGTTCGATGGGAAGTTGAATGTGTTCTAAGAACACTTGCGGTGTTCTGAAATGTTCGCAAATAAAAAAAGGGGGGTGTTCTGAGGACGCTGTCCGTATTGTTCTCTTGCAAGTTGAATGTGTTCTAAGAAGACTTGTGGTGTCCTGAAATGTTCATAAATAAACAGAATGGGGGTGTCCTGAGGACGCTGTACGTATTCTTCGATGGCAAGTTGAATGTGTTCTAAGAACACTTGTGGTTTCCTGAAATGTTCGCAAATAAACAAAATGGGGTGTCCTGAGGACGCTGTCCGTATTGTTCATTGTCAAGTTGAAAGTGTTCTAAGAACCCTCGCGGTGTCCTGAAATGTTCGTAGGGGGTGTCCTGAAGACGCTGTCCGTATTGTTCTCTTGCAAGTTGAATGTGTTCTAAGAACACTCGTGGTGTCCTGAAATGTTTGTAAATAAACAAAATGGGGGTGTCCTGAGGACGCTGTCCATATTGTTCGATGGGAAGTTGAATGTGTTCTAAGAACACTTGCGGTGTTCTGAAATGTTCGCAAATAAAAAAAGGGGGGTGTTCTGAGGACGCTGTCCGTATTGTTCTCTTGCAAGTTGAATGTGTTCTAAGAAGACTTGTGGTGTCCTGAAATGTTCGTAAATAAACAAAATGGGGGTGTCCTGAGGACGCTGTCCGTATTGTTCGATGGCAAGTTGAAAGTGTTCTAAGAACCCTCGCGGTGTCCTGAAATGTTCGTAGGGGGTGTCCTGAAGACGCTGTCCCTATTGTTCACTGGCAAGTTGAATGTGTTCTAAGAACACTCGTGGTGTCCTGAAATGTTCATAAATAAACAGAATGGGGGTGTCCTGAGGACGCTGTACGTATTCTTCGATGGCAGGTTGAATGTGTTCTAAGAACACTTGTGGTTTCCTGAAATGTTCGCAAATAAACAAAATGGGGTGTCCTGAGGACGCTGTCCGTATTGTTCATTGTCAAGTTGAAAGTGTTCTAAGAACCCTCGCGGTGTCCTGAAATGTTCGTAGGGGGTGTCCTGAAGACGCTGTCCGTATTGTTCTCTTGCAAGTTGAATGTGTTCTAAGAACACTCGTGGTGTCCTGAAATGTTTGTAAATAAACAAAATGGGGGTGTCCTGAGGACGCTGTCCATATTGTTCGATGGGAAGTTGAATGTGTTCTAAGAACACTTGCGGTGTTCTGAAATGTTCGCAAATAAAAAAAGGGGGGTGTTCTGAGGACGCTGTCCGTATTGTTCTCTTGCAAGTTGAATGTGCTCTAAGAAGACTTGTGGTGTGCTGATATGTTCGTAAATAAACAAAATGGGGGTGTCCTGAGGATGGTGTCCGTATTGTTCATTGTCAAATTTAAAGTGTTTTAAGAACCCTCTCAGTGTCCTAAAATGTTCATAGGGGGTGTCCTGAAGACACTGTCCGTATTGTTCTCTGGCAAGTTGAATGTGTTCTAAGAACACTCGTGGTGTCCTGAAATGTTCATAAATAAACAGAATGGGGGTGTCCTGAGGACGCTGTACGTATTCTTCGATGGCAAGTTGAATGTGTTCTAAGAACACTTGTGGTTTCCTGAAATGTTCGCAAATAAACAAAATGGGGTGTCCTGAGGACGCTGTCCGTATTGTTCATTGTCAAGTTGAAAGTGTTCTAAGAACCCTCGCGGTGTCCTGAAATGTTCGTAGGGGGTGTCCTGAAGACGCTGTCCGTATTGTTCTCTTGCAAGTTGAATGTGTTCTAAGAACACTCGTGGTGTCCTGAAATGTTTGTAAATAAACAAAATGGGGGTGTCCTGAGGACGCTGTCCATATTGTTCGATGGGAAGTTGAATGTGTTCTAAGAACACTTGCGGTGTTCTGAAATGTTCGCAAATAAAAAAAGGGGGGTGTTCTGAGGACGCTGTCCGTATTGTTCTCTTGCAAGTTGAATGTGTTCTAAGAAGACTTGTGGTGTGCTGATATGTTCGTAAATAAACAAAATGAGGGTGTCCTGAGGACGCTGTCCGTATTGTTCTCTGGCAAGTTGAATGTGTTCTAAGAACACTCGTGGTGTCCTGAAATGTTCGTAAATAAACAAAATGGGGGTGTCCTGAGGACGCTGTCCGTATTGTTCATTGTCAAATTTAAAGTGTTTTAAGAACACTTGCGGTGTCCTGAAATGTTCGTAGGGGGTGTCCTGAAGACGCTGTCTGTATTGTTCTCTGGCAAGTTGAATGTGTTCTAAGAACACTTGTGGTGTCCTGAAATGTTCGTAAATAAACAAAATGGGGGTGTCCTGAGGACGCTGTCCGTATTGTTCGATGGCAAGTTGAAAGTGTTCTAAGAACCCTCGCGGTGTCCTGAAATGTTCGTAGGGGGTGTCCTGAAGACGCTGTCCCTATTGTTCACTGGCAAGTTGAATGTGTTCTAAGAACACTCGCGGTGTCCTGAAATGTTCGCAAATAAAAAATGGGGGTGTTCTGAGAACGCTGTCCATATTGTTCGCTGGCAAGTTGAATGTGTTCTAAGAACACCCGCGGTGTCCTGAAATGTTCGCAAATAAAAAAAGGGGGGTGTTCTGAGGACGCTGTCCGTATTGTTCGATGGCAAGTTGAAAGTGTTCTAAGAACCCTCGCGGTGTCCTGAAATGTTCGTAGGGGGTGTCCTGAAGACGCTGTCCCTATTGTTCACTGGCAAGTTGAATGTGTTCTAAGAACACTCGCGGTGTCCTGAAATGTTCGCAAATAAAAAATGGGGGTGTCCTGAAGACACTGTCCGTATTGTTCTCTGGCAAGTTGAATGTGTTCTAAGAACACTCGTGGTGTCCTGAAATGTTCATAAATAAACAGAATGGGGGTGTCCTGAGGACGCTGTACGTATTCTTCGATGGCAAGTTGAATGTGTTCTAAGAACACTTGTGGTTTCCTGAAATGTTCGCAAATAAACAAAATGGGGTGTCCTGAGGTGGCTGTCCGTATTGTTCGTTGTGAACTTTAAAGTGTTCTAAGAACACTCGCGGTGACCTGAAATGTTCGTAGGGGGTGTCTTGAAGACGCTGTCCGTATTGTTCTCTGGTAAGTTGAATGTGTTCTAAGAACACTTGTGGTGTCCTGAAATGTTCGTAAATAAACAAAATGGGGGTGTCCTGAGGACGCTGTCCGTATTGTTTGATGGGAAGTATGAATGTGTTCTAAGAACACTCGTGGTGTCCTGAAATGTTCGTATATAAACAAAATGGGGGTGTCCTGAGGACGCTGTCCGTATTGTTCGTTGGGAAGTTGAATGTGTTCTAAGAACACTCGTGGTGTCCTGAAATGTTCGGAAATAAACAAAATGGGGGTGTCCTGAGGACGCTGTCTGTATTGTTCGATAGGAAGTTAAATTTGTTCTAAGAACACTCGCGGTGTCCTGAAATGTTCGTAGGGGGTTGGTGTCCTGAGGACGCTGTCCGTATTGTTCTCTGGCAAGTTGAATGTGTTCTAAGAACCCTCGTGGTGTCCTGAAATGTTCATAAATAAACAAAATGGGGGTGTCCTGAGGACGCTGTCCGTATTGTTTGATGGCAAGTTGAATGTGTTCTAAGAACACTCGCGGTGTCCTGAAATGTTCGCAAATAAAAAAAGGGGGGTGTTCTGAGGACGCTGTCCGTATTGTTCTCTTGCAAGTTGAATGTGTTCTAAGAAGACTTGTGGTGTGCTGATATGTTCGTAAATAAACAAAATGGGGGTGTCCTGAGGACGCTGTCCATATTGTTCTCTGGCAAGTTGAATGTGTTCGAAGAACAATCGTGGTGTCCTGAAATGTTCGTAAATAAACAAAATGGGGGTGTCCTGAGGATGGTGTCCGTATTGTTCATTGTCAAATTTAAAGTGTTTTAAGAACACTCGCAGTGTCCTAAAATGTTCATAGGGGGTGTCCTGAAGACACTGTCCGTATTGTTCTCTGGCAAGTTGAATGTGTTCTAAGAACACTCGTGGTGTCCTGAAATGTTCATAAATAAACAGAATGGGGGTGTCCTGAGGACGCTGTACGTATTCTTCGATGGCAAGTTGAATGTGTTCTAAGAACACTTGTGGTTTCCTGAAATGTTCGCAAATAAACAAAATGGGGTGTCCTGAGGACGCTGTCCGTATTGTTCATTGTCAAGTTGAAAGTGTTCTAAGAACCCTCGCGGTGTCCTGAAATGTTCGTAGGGGGTGTCCTGAAGACGCTGTCCGTATTGTTCTCTTGCAAGTTGAATGTGTCTAAGAACACTCGTGGTGTCCTGAAATGTTTGTAAATAAACAAAATGGGGGTGTCCTGAGGACGCTGTCCATATTGTTCGATGGGAAGATGAATGTGTTCTAAGAACACTTGCGGTGTTCTGAAATGTTCGTAAATAAACAAAATGAGGGTGTCCTGAGGACACTGTCCGTATTGTTCTCTGGCAAGTTGAATGTGTTCTAAGAACACTCGTGGTGTCCTGAAATGTTCGTAAATAAACAAAATGGGGGTGTCCTGAGGACGCTGTCCGTATTGTTCATTGTCAAATTTAAAGGGTTTTAAGAACACTCGCGGTGTCCTGAAATGTTCGTAGGGGGTGTCCTGAAGACGCTGTCTGTATTGTTCTCTGGCAAGTTGAATGTGTTCTAAGAACACCTTTGGTGTCCTGAAATGTTCGTAAATAAACAAAATGGGGGTGTCCTGAGGACGCTGTCCGTATTGTTCGATGGCAAGTTGAAAGTGTTTTAAGAACCCTCGCGGTGTCCTGAAATGTTCGTAGGGGGTGTCCTGAAGACGCTGTCCCTATTGTTCACTGGCAAGTTGAATGTGTTCTAAGAACACTCGCGGTGTCCTGAAATGTTCGCAAATAAAAAATGGGGGTGTTCTGAGAACGCTGTCCATATTGTTCGCTGGCAAGTTGAATGTGTTCTAAGAACACTCGCGGTGTCCTGAAATTTTCGCAAATAAAAAAAGGGGGGTGTTCTGAGGACGCTGTCCGTATTGTTCTCTTGCAAGTTGAATGTGTTCTAAGAACACTTGTGGTGTGCTGATATGTTCGTAAATAAACAAAATGGGGGTGTCCTGAGTACGCTGTCCATATTGTTCTCTGGCAAGTTGAATGTGTTCGAAGAACAATCGTGGTGTCCTGAAATGTTCGTAAATAAACAAAATGTGGGTGTCCTGAGGATGCTGTCCGTATTGTTCATTGTCAAATTTAAAGTGTTTTAAGAACACTCGCAGTGTCCTAAAATGTTCGTAGGGGGTGTCCTGAAGACGCTGTCCGTATTGTTCTCTGGCAAGTTGAATGTGTTCTAAGAACACTCGTGGTGTCCTGAAATGTTCGCACATAAAAAAATGGGGGTGTTCTGAGGACGCTGTCCGTATTGTTCTCTTGCAAGTTGAATGTGTTCTAAGAACACTTGTGGTGTCCTGAAATGTTCGTAAATAAACAAAATGGAGGTGTTCTGAGGAGGCTGTCTGTTTTGTTCGTTGTCAAGTTTAAAGTGTTCTAAGAACACTCGCGGTGTCCTGAAATGTTCGTAGGTGGTGGGTGTCCTGAGGACGCTGTCCGTATGGTTCTCTGGCAAGTTGAATGTGTTCTAAGAACCCTCGTGGTGTCCTGAAATGTTCATAAATAAACAAAATGGGGGTGTCCTGAGGACGCTGTCCGTATTGTTCGATGGCAAGTTGAATGTGTTCTAAGAACACTCGCGGTGTCCTGAAATGTTCGCAAATAAAAAAAGGGGGGTTTTCTGAGGACGCTGTCCGTATTGTTCTCTTGCAAGTTCAATGTGTTCTAAGAACACTTGTGGTGTCCTGAAATGTTCGTAAATAAACAAAATGGAGGTGTTCTGAGGAGGCTGTCTGTTTTGTTCATTGTCAAATTTAAAGTGTTTTAAGAACACTCGCAGTGTCCTAAAATGTTCGTAGGGGGTGTCCTGAAGACACTGTCCGTATTGTTCTCTGGCAAGTTGAATGTGTTCTAAGAACACTCGTGGTGTCCTGAAATGTTCATAAATAAACAGAATGGGGGTGTCCTGAGGACGCTGTACGTATTCTTCGATGGCAAGTTGAATGTGTTCTAAGAACACTTGCGGTGTCCTGAAATGTTCGCAAATAAACGAAATGGGGTGTCCTGAGGACGCTGTCCGTATTGTTCATTGTCAAGTTGAAAGGGTTCTAAGAACCCTCGCAGTGTCCTGAAATGTTCGTAGGGGGTGTCCTGAAGACGCTGTCCGTATTGTTCTCTGGCAAGTTGAATGTGTTCTAAGAACACTCGTGGTGTCCTGAAATGTTTGTAAATAAACAAAATGGGGGTGTCCTGAGGACGCTGTCCATATTGTTCGATGGGAAGTTGAATGTGTTCTAAGAACACTTGCAGTGTTCTGAAATGTTCGGAAATAAACAAAATGAGGGTGTCCTGAGGACGCTGTCCGTATTGTTCTCTGGCAAGTTGAATGTGCTCTAAGAACACTCGTGGTGTCCTGAAATGTTCGTAAATAAACAAAATGGGGGTGTCCTGAGGACGCTGTCCGTATTGTTCATTGTCAAATTTAAAGTGTTTTAAGAACACTCGCGGTGTCCTGAAATGTTCGTAGGGGGTGTCCTGAAGACGCTGTCCGTATTGTTCTCTGGCAAGTTGAATGTGTTCTAAGAACACTCGTGGTGTCCTGAAATGTTTGTAAATAAACAAAATGGGGGTGTCCTGAGGACGCTGTCCATATTGTTCGATGGGAAGTTGAATGTGTTCTAAGAACACTTGCAGTGTTCTGAAATGTTCGGAAATAAACAAAATGAGGGTGTCCTGAGGACGCTGTCCGTATTGTTCTCTGGCAAGTTGAATGTGCTCTAAGAACACTCGTGGTGTCCTGAAATGTTCGTAAATAAACAAAATGGGGGTGTCCTGAGGACGCTGTCCGTATTGTTCATTGTCAAATTTAAAGTGTTTTAAGAACACTCGCGGTGTCCTGAAATGTTCGTAGGGGGTGTCCTGAAGACGCTGTCCGTATTGGTCTCTGGCAAGTTGAATGTGTTCTAAGAACACTCGTGGTGTCCTGAAATGTTCATAAATAAACAGAATGGGGGTGTCCTGAGGACGCTGTACGTATTCTTCGATGGCAAGTTGAATGTGTTCTAAGAACACTTGTGGTTTCCTGAAATGTTCGCAAATAAACAAAATGGGGTGTCCTGAGGACGCTGTCCGTATTGTTCATTGTCAAGTTGAAAGTGTTCTAAGAACCCTCGCGGTGTCCTGAAATGTTCGTAGGGGGTGTCCTGAAGACGCTGTCCGTATTGTTCTCTTGCAAGTTGAATGTGTTCTAAGAACACTCGTGGTGTCCTGAAATGTTTGTAAATAAACAAAATGGGGGTGTCCTGAGGACGCTGTCCATATTGTTCGATGGGAAGTTGAATGTGTTCTAAGAACACTTGCGGTGTTCTGAAATGTTCGCAAATAAAAAAAGGGGGGTGTTCTGAGGACGCTGTCCGTATTGTTCTCTTGCAAGTTGAATGTGTTCTAAGAAGACTTGTGGTGTGCTGATATGTTCGTAAATAAACAAAATGAGGGTGTCCTGAGGACGCTGTCCGTATTGTTCTCTGGCAAGTTGAATGTGTTCTAAGAACACTCGTGGTGTCCTGAAATGTTCGTAAATAAACAAAATGGGGGTGTCCTGAGGACGCTGTCCGTATTGTTCATTGTCAAATTTAAAGTGTTTTAAGAACACTTGCGGTGTCCTGAAATGTTCGTAGGGGGTGTCCTGAAGACGCTGTCTGTATTGTTCTCTGGCAAGTTGAATGTGTTCTAAGAACACTTGTGGTGTCCTGAAATGTTCGTAAATAAACAAAATGGGGGTGTCCTGAGGACGCTGTCCGTATTGTTCGATGGCAAGTTGAAAGTGTTCTAAGAACCCTCGCGGTGTCCTGAAATGTTCGTAGGGGGTGTCCTGAAGACGCTGTCCCTATTGTTCACTGGCAAGTTGAATGTGTTCTAAGAACACTCGTGGTGTCCTGAAATGTTCATAAATAAACAGAATGGGGGTGTCCTGAGGACGCTGTACGTATTCTTCGATGGCAAGTTGAATGTGTTCTAAGAACACTTGTGGTTTCCTGAAATGTTCGCAAATAAACAAAATGGGGTGTCCTGAGGACGCTGTCCGTATTGTTCATTGTCAAGTTGAAAGTGTTCTAAGAACCCTCGCGGTGTCCTGAAATGTTCGTAGGGGGTGTCCTGAAGACGCTGTCCGTATTGTTCTCTTGCAAGTTGAATGTGTTCTAAGAACACTCGTGGTGTCCTGAAATGTTTGTAAATAAACAAAATGGGGGTGTCCTGAGGACGCTGTCCATATTGTTCGATGGGAAGTTGAATGTGTTCTAAGAACACTTGCGGTGTTCTGAAATGTTCGCAAATAAAAAAAGGGGGGTGTTCTGAGGACGCTGTCCGTATTGTTCTCTTGCAAGTTGAATGTGCTCTAAGAAGACTTGTGGTGTGCTGATATGTTCGTAAATAAACAAAATGGGGGTGTCCTGAGGATGGTGTCCGTATTGTTCATTGTCAAATTTAAAGTGTTTTAAGAACCCTCTCAGTGTCCTAAAATGTTCATAGGGGGTGTCCTGAAGACACTGTCCGTATTGTTCTCTGGCAAGTTGAATGTGTTCTAAGAACACTCGTGGTGTCCTGAAATGTTCATAAATAAACAGAATGGGGGTGTCCTGAGGACGCTGTACGTATTCTTCGATGGCAAGTTGAATGTGTTCTAAGAACACTTGTGGTTTCCTGAAATGTTCGCAAATAAACAAAATGGGGTGTCCTGAGGACGCTGTCCGTATTGTTCATTGTCAAGTTGAAAGTGTTCTAAGAACCCTTGCGGTGTCCTGAAATGTTCGTAGGGGGTGTCCTGAAGACGCTGTCCGTATTGTTCTCTTGCAAGTTGAATGTGTTCTAAGAAAACTCGTGGTGTCCTGAAATGTTTGTAAATAAACAAAATGGGGGTGTCCTGAGGACGCTGTCCATATTGTTCGATGGGAAGTTGAATGTGTTCTAAGAACACTTGCGGTGTTCTGAAATGTTCGCAAATAAAAAAAGGGGGGTGTTCTGAGGACGCTGTCCGTATTGTTCTCTTGCAAGTTGAATGTGTTCTAAGAAGACTTGTGGTGTCCTGAAATGTTCATAAATAAACAGAATGGGGGTGTCCTGAGGACGCTGTACGTATTCTTCGATGGCAAGTTGAATGTGTTCTAAGAACACTTGTGGTTTCCTGAAATGTTCGCAAATAAACAAAATGGGGTGTCCTGAGGACGCTGTCCGTATTGTTCATTGTCAAGTTGAAAGTGTTCTAAGAACCCTCGCGGTGTCCTGAAATGTTCGTAGGGGGTGTCCTGAAGACGCTGTCCGTATTGTTCTCTTGCAAGTTGAATGTGTTCTAAGAACACTCGTGGTGTCCTGAAATGTTTGTAAATAAACAAAATGGGGGTGTCCTGAGGACGCTGTCCATATTGTTCGATGGGAAGTTGAATGTGTTCTAAGAACACTTGCGGTGTTCTGAAATGTTCGCAAATAAAAAAAGGGGGGTGTTCTGAGGACGCTGTCCGTATTGTTCTCTTGCAAGTTGAATGTGTTCTAAGAAGACTTGTGGTGTCCTGAAATGTTCGTAAATAAACAAAATGGGGGTGTCCTGAGGACGCTGTCCGTATTGTTCGATGGCAAGTTGAAAGTGTTCTAAGAACCCTCGCGGTGTCCTGAAATGTTCGTAGGGGGTGTCCTGAAGACGCTGTCCCTATTGTTCACTGGCAAGTTGAATGTGTTCTAAGAACACTCGTGGTGTCCTGAAATGTTCATAAATAAACAGAATGGGGGTGTCCTGAGGACGCTGTACGTATTCTTCGATGGCAGGTTGAATGTGTTCTAAGAACACTTGTGGTTTCCTGAAATGTTCGCAAATAAACAAAATGGGGTGTCCTGAGGACGCTGTCCGTATTGTTCATTGTCAAGTTGAAAGTGTTCTAAGAACCCTCGCGGTGTCCTGAAATGTTCGTAGGGGGTGTCCTGAAGACGCTGTCCGTATTGTTCTCTTGCAAGTTGAATGTGTTCTAAGAACACTCGTGGTGTCCTGAAATGTTTGTAAATAAACAAAATGGGGGTGTCCTGAGGACGCTGTCCATATTGTTCGATGGGAAGTTGAATGTGTTCTAAGAACACTTGCGGTGTTCTGAAATGTTCGCAAATAAAAAAAGGGGGGTGTTCTGAGGACGCTGTCCGTATTGTTCTCTTGCAAGTTGAATGTGCTCTAAGAAGACTTGTGGTGTGCTGATATGTTCGTAAATAAACAAAATGGGGGTGTCCTGAGGATGGTGTCCGTATTGTTCATTGTCAAATTTAAAGTGTTTTAAGAACCCTCTCAGTGTCCTAAAATGTTCATAGGGGGTGTCCTGAAGACACTGTCCGTATTGTTCTCTGGCAAGTTGAATGTGTTCTAAGAACACTCGTGGTGTCCTGAAATGTTCATAAATAAACAGAATGGGGGTGTCCTGAGGACGCTGTACGTATTCTTCGATGGCAAGTTGAATGTGTTCTAAGAACACTTGTGGTTTCCTGAAATGTTCGCAAATAAACAAAATGGGGTGTCCTGAGGACGCTGTCCGTATTGTTCATTGTCAAGTTGAAAGTGTTCTAAGAACCCTCGCGGTGTCCTGAAATGTTCGTAGGGGGTGTCCTGAAGACGCTGTCCGTATTGTTCTCTTGCAAGTTGAATGTGTTCTAAGAACACTCGTGGTGTCCTGAAATGTTTGTAAATAAACAAAATGGGGGTGTCCTGAGGACGCTGTCCATATTGTTCGATGGGAAGTTGAATGTGTTCTAAGAACACTTGCGGTGTTCTGAAATGTTCGCAAATAAAAAAAGGGGGGTGTTCTGAGGACGCTGTCCGTATTGTTCTCTTGCAAGTTGAATGTGTTCTAAGAAGACTTGTGGTGTGCTGATATGTTCGTAAATAAACAAAATGAGGGTGTCCTGAGGACGCTGTCCGTATTGTTCTCTGGCAAGTTGAATGTGTTCTAAGAACACTCGTGGTGTCCTGAAATGTTCGTAAATAAACAAAATGGGGGTGTCCTGAGGACGCTGTCCGTATTGTTCATTGTCAAATTTAAAGTGTTTTAAGAACACTTGCGGTGTCCTGAAATGTTCGTAGGGGGTGTCCTGAAGACGCTGTCTGTATTGTTCTCTGGCAAGTTGAATGTGTTCTAAGAACACTTGTGGTGTCCTGAAATGTTCGTAAATAAACAAAATGGGGGTGTCCTGAGGACGCTGTCCGTATTGTTCGATGGCAAGTTGAAAGTGTTCTAAGAACCCTCGCGGTGTCCTGAAATGTTCGTAGGGGGTGTCCTGAAGACGCTGTCCCTATTGTTCACTGGCAAGTTGAATGTGTTCTAAGAACACTCGCGGTGTCCTGAAATGTTCGCAAATAAAAAATGGGGGTGTTCTGAGAACGCTGTCCATATTGTTCGCTGGCAAGTTGAATGTGTTCTAAGAACACCCGCGGTGTCCTGAAATGTTCGCAAATAAAAAAAGGGGGGTGTTCTGAGGACGCTGTCCGTATTGTTCGATGGCAAGTTGAAAGTGTTCTAAGAACCCTCGCGGTGTCCTGAAATGTTCGTAGGGGGTGTCCTGAAGACGCTGTCCCTATTGTTCACTGGCAAGTTGAATGTGTTCTAAGAACACTCGCGGTGTCCTGAAATGTTCGCAAATAAAAAATGGGGGTGTCCTGAAGACACTGTCCGTATTGTTCTCTGGCAAGTTGAATGTGTTCTAAGAACACTCGTGGTGTCCTGAAATGTTCATAAATAAACAGAATGGGGGTGTCCTGAGGACGCTGTACGTATTCTTCGATGGCAAGTTGAATGTGTTCTAAGAACACTTGTGGTTTCCTGAAATGTTCGCAAATAAACAAAATGGGGTGTCCTGAGGTGGCTGTCCGTATTGTTCGTTGTGAACTTTAAAGTGTTCTAAGAACACTCGCGGTGACCTGAAATGTTCGTAGGGGGTGTCTTGAAGACGCTGTCCGTATTGTTCTCTGGTAAGTTGAATGTGTTCTAAGAACACTTGTGGTGTCCTGAAATGTTCGTAAATAAACAAAATGGGGGTGTCCTGAGGACGCTGTCCGTATTGTTTGATGGGAAGTATGAATGTGTTCTAAGAACACTCGTGGTGTCCTGAAATGTTCGTATATAAACAAAATGGGGGTGTCCTGAGGACGCTGTCCGTATTGTTCGTTGGGAAGTTGAATGTGTTCTAAGAACACTCGTGGTGTCCTGAAATGTTCGGAAATAAACAAAATGGGGGTGTCCTGAGGACGCTGTCTGTATTGTTCGATAGGAAGTTAAATTTGTTCTAAGAACACTCGCGGTGTCCTGAAATGTTCGTAGGGGGTTGGTGTCCTGAGGACGCTGTCCGTATTGTTCTCTGGCAAGTTGAATGTGTTCTAAGAACCCTCGTGGTGTCCTGAAATGTTCATAAATAAACAAAATGGGGGTGTCCTGAGGACGCTGTCCGTATTGTTTGATGGCAAGTTGAATGTGTTCTAAGAACACTCGCGGTGTCCTGAAATGTTCGCAAATAAAAAAAGGGGGGTGTTCTGAGGACGCTGTCCGTATTGTTCTCTTGCAAGTTGAATGTGTTCTAAGAAGACTTGTGGTGTGCTGATATGTTCGTAAATAAACAAAATGGGGGTGTCCTGAGGACGCTGTCCATATTGTTCTCTGGCAAGTTGAATGTGTTCGAAGAACAATCGTGGTGTCCTGAAATGTTCGTAAATAAACAAAATGGGGGTGTCCTGAGGATGGTGTCCGTATTGTTCATTGTCAAATTTAAAGTGTTTTAAGAACACTCGCAGTGTCCTAAAATGTTCATAGGGGGTGTCCTGAAGACACTGTCCGTATTGTTCTCTGGCAAGTTGAATGTGTTCTAAGAACACTCGTGGTGTCCTGAAATGTTCATAAATAAACAGAATGGGGGTGTCCTGAGGACGCTGTACGTATTCTTCGATGGCAAGTTGAATGTGTTCTAAGAACACTTGTGGTTTCCTGAAATGTTCGCAAATAAACAAAATGGGGTGTCCTGAGGACGCTGTCCGTATTGTTCATTGTCAAGTTGAAAGTGTTCTAAGAACCCTCGCGGTGTCCTGAAATGTTCGTAGGGGGTGTCCTGAAGACGCTGTCCGTATTGTTCTCTTGCAAGTTGAATGTGTCTAAGAACACTCGTGGTGTCCTGAAATGTTTGTAAATAAACAAAATGGGGGTGTCCTGAGGACGCTGTCCATATTGTTCGATGGGAAGTTGAATGTGTTCTAAGAACACTTGCGGTGTTCTGAAATGTTCGTAAATAAACAAAATGAGGGTGTCCTGAGGACACTGTCCGTATTGTTCTCTGGCAAGTTGAATGTGTTCTAAGAACACTCGTGGTGTCCTGAAATGTTCGTAAATAAACAAAATGGGGGTGTCCTGAGGACGCTGTCCGTATTGTTCATTGTCAAATTTAAAGGGTTTTAAGAACACTCGCGGTGTCCTGAAATGTTCGTAGGGGGTGTCCTGAAGACGCTGTCTGTATTGTTCTCTGGCAAGTTGAATGTGTTCTAAGAACACCTTTGGTGTCCTGAAATGTTCGTAAATAAACAAAATGGGGGTGTCCTGAGGACGCTGTCCGTATTGTTCGATGGCAAGTTGAAAGTGTTTTAAGAACCCTCGCGGTGTCCTGAAATGTTCGTAGGGGGTGTCCTGAAGACGCTGTCCCTATTGTTCACTGGCAAGTTGAATGTGTTCTAAGAACACTCGCGGTGTCCTGAAATGTTCGCAAATAAAAAATGGGGGTGTTCTGAGAACGCTGTCCATATTGTTCGCTGGCAAGTTGAATGTGTTCTAAGAACACTCGCGGTGTCCTGAAATTTTCGCAAATAAAAAAAGGGGGGTGTTCTGAGGACGCTGTCCGTATTGTTCTCTTGCAAGTTGAATGTGTTCTAAGAACACTTGTGGTGTGCTGATATGTTCGTAAATAAACAAAATGGGGGTGTCCTGAGTACGCTGTCCATATTGTTCTCTGGCAAGTTGAATGTGTTCGAAGAACAATCGTGGTGTCCTGAAATGTTCGTAAATAAACAAAATGTGGGTGTCCTGAGGATGCTGTCCGTATTGTTCATTGTCAAATTTAAAGTGTTTTAAGAACACTCGCAGTGTCCTAAAATGTTCGTAGGGGGTGTCCTGAAGACGCTGTCCGTATTGTTCTCTGGCAAGTTGAATGTGTTCTAAGAACACTCGTGGTGTCCTGAAATGTTCGCACATAAAAAAATGGGGGTGTTCTGAGGACGCTGTCCGTATTGTTCTCTTGCAAGTTGAATGTGTTCTAAGAACACTTGTGGTGTCCTGAAATGTTCGTAAATAAACAAAATGGAGGTGTTCTGAGGAGGCTGTCTGTTTTGTTCGTTGTCAAGTTTAAAGTGTTCTAAGAACACTCGCGGTGTCCTGAAATGTTCGTAGGTGGTGGGTGTCCTGAGGACGCTGTCCGTATGGTTCTCTGGCAAGTTGAATGTGTTCTAAGAACCCTCGTGGTGTCCTGAAATGTTCATAAATAAACAAAATGGGGGTGTCCTGAGGACGCTGTCCGTATTGTTCGATGGCAAGTTGAATGTGTTCTAAGAACACTCGCGGTGTCCTGAAATGTTCGCAAATAAAAAAAGGGGGGTTTTCTGAGGACGCTGTCCGTATTGTTCTCTTGCAAGTTGAATGTGTTCTAAGAACACTTGTGGTGTGGTGATATGTTCGTAAATAAACAAAATGGGGGTGTCCTGAGGACGCTGTCCATATTGTTCTCTGGCAAGTTGAATGTGTTCGAAGAACAATCGTGGTGTCCTGAAATGTTCGTAAATAAACAAAATGGGGGTGTCCTGAGGATGCTGTCCGTATTGTTCATTGTCAAATTTAAAGTGTTTTAAGAACACTCGCAGTGTCCTAAAATGTTCGTAGGGGGTGTCCTGAAGACACTGTCCGTATTGTTCTCTGGCAAGTTGAATGTGTTCTAAGAACACTCGTAGTGTCCTGAAATGTTCATAAATAAACAGAATGGGGGTGTCCTGAGGACACTGTACGTATTCTTCGATGGCAAGTTGAATGTGTTCTAAGAACACTTGCGGTGTCCTGAAATGTTCGCAAATAAACGAAATGGGGTGTCCTGAGGACGCTGTCCGTATTGTTCATTGTCAAGTTGAAAGGGTTCTAAGAACCCTCGCAGTGTCCTGAAATGTTCGTAGGGGGTGTCCTGAAGACGCTGTCCGTATTGTTCTCTGGCAAGTTGAATGTGTTCTAAGAACACTCGTGGTGTCCTGAAATGTTTGTAAATAAACAAAATGGGGGTGTCCTGAGGACGCTGTCCATATTGTTCGATGGGAAGTTGAATGTGTTCTAAGAACACTTGCAGTGTTCTGAAATGTTCGGAAATAAACAAAATGAGGGTGTCCTGAGGACGCTGTCCGTATTGTTCGCTGGCAAGTTGAATGTGCTCTAAGAACACTCGTGGTGTCCTGAAATGTTCGTAAATAAACAAAATGGGGGTGTCCTGAGGACGCTGTCCGTATTGTTCATTGTCAAATTTAAAGTGTTTTAAGAACACTCGCGGTGTCCTGAAATGTTCGTAGGGGGTGTCCTGAAGACGCTGTCCGTATTGTTCTCTGGCAAGTTGAATGTGTTCTAAGAACACTCGTGGTGTCCTGAAATGTTTGTAAATAAACAAAATGGGGGTGTCCTGAGGACGCTGTCCATATTGTTCGATGGGAAGTTGAATGTGTTCTAAGAACACTTGCAGTGTTCTGAAATGTTCGGAAATAAACAAAATGAGGGTGTCCTGAGGACGCTGTCCGTATTGTTCTCTGGCAAGTTGAATGTGCTCTAAGAACACTTGCGGTGTCCTGAAATGTTCGTAGGGGGTGTCCTGAAGACGCTGTCCGTATTGTTCTCTGGCAAGTTGAATGTGTTCTAAGAACACTCGTGGTGTCCTGAAATGTTCGCACATAAAAAAATGGGGGTGTTCTGAGGACGCTGTCCGTATTGTTCTCTTGCAAGTTGAATGTGTTCTAAGAACACTTGTGGTGTCCTGAAATGTTCGTAAATAAACAAAATGGAGGTGTTCTGAGGAGGCTGTCTGTTTTGTTCGTTGTCAAGTTTAAAGTGTTCTAAGAACACTCGCGGTGTCCTGAAATGTTCATAGGTGGTGGGTGTCCTGAGGACGCTGTCCGTATGGTTCTCTGGCAAGTTGAATGTATTCTAAGAACCCTCGTGGTGTCCTGAAATGTTCATAAATAAACAAAATGGGGGTGTCCTGAGGACGCTGTCCGTATTGTTCGATGGCAAGTTGAATGTGTTCTAAGAACACTCGCGGTGTCCTGAAATGTTCGCAAATAAAAAAAGGGGGGTTTTCTGAGGACGCTGTCCGTATTGTTCTCTTGCAAGTTCAATGTGTTCTAAGAACACTTGTGGTGTCCTGAAATGTTCGTAAATAAACAAAATGGAGGTGTTCTGAGGAGGCTGTCTGTTTTGTTCATTGTCAAATTTAAAGTGTTTTAAGAACACTCGCAGTGTCCTAAAATGTTCGTAGGGGGTGTCCTGAAGACACTGTCCGTATTGTTCTCTGGCAAGTTGAATGTGTTCTAAGAACACTCGTGGTGTCCTGAAATGTTCATAAATAAACAGAATGGGGGTGTCCTGAGGACGCTGTACGTATTCTTCGATGGCAAGTTGAATGTGTTCTAAGAACACTTGCGGTGTCCTGAAATGTTCGCAAATAAACGAAATGGGGTGTCCTGAGGACGCTGTCCGTATTGTTCATTGTCAAGTTGAAAGGGTTCTAAGAACCCTCGCAGTGTCCTGAAATGTTCGTAGGGGGTGTCCTGAAGACGCTGTCCGTATTGTTCTCTGGCAAGTTGAATGTGTTCTAAGAACACTCGTGGTGTCCTGAAATGTTTGTAAATAAACAAAATGGGGGTGTCCTGAGGACGCTGTCCATATTGTTCGATGGGAAGTTGAATGTGTTCTAAGAACACTTGCAGTGTTCTGAAATGTTCGGAAATAAACAAAATGAGGGTGTCCTGAGGACGCTGTCCGTATTGTTCTCTGGCAAGTTGAATGTGCTCTAAGAACACTCGTGGTGTCCTGAAATGTTCGTAAATAAACAAAATGGGGGTGTCCTGAGGACGCTGTCCGTATTGTTCATTGTCAAATTTAAAGTGTTTTAAGAACACTCGCGGTGTCCTGAAATGTTCGTAGGGGGTGTCCTGAAGACGCTGTCCGTATTGTTCTCTGGCAAGTTGAATGTGTTCTAAGAACACTCGTGGTGTCCTGAAATGTTTGTAAATAAACAAAATGGGGGTGTCCTGAGGACGCTGTCCATATTGTTCGATGGGAAGTTGAATGTGTTCTAAGAACACTTGCAGTGTTCTGAAATGTTCGGAAATAAACAAAATGAGGGTGTCCTGAGGACGCTGTCCGTATTGTTCTCTGGCAAGTTGAATGTGCTCTAAGAACACTCGTGGTGTCCTGAAATGTTCGTAAATAAACAAAATGGGGGTGTCCTGAGGACGCTGTCCGTATTGTTCATTGTCAAATTTAAAGTGTTTTAAGAACACTCGCGGTGTCCTGAAATGTTCGTAGGGGGTGTCCTGAAGACGCTGTCCGTATTGGTCTCTGGCAAGTTGAATGTGTTCTAAGAACACTTGTGGTGTCCTGAAATGTTCGTAAATAAACAAAATGGGGGTGTCCTGAGGACGCTGTCCGTATTGTTCGATGGCAAGTTGAAAGTGTTCTAAGAACCCTCGCGGTGTCCTGAAATGTTCGTAGGGGGTGTCCTGAAGACACTGTCCCTATTGTTCACTGGCAAGTTGAATGTGTTCTAAGAACACTCGCGGTGTCCTGAAATGTTCGCAAATAAAAAATGGGGGTGTTCTGAGGATGCTGTCCGTATTGTTCGCTGGCAAGTTGAATGTGTTCTAAGAACACTCGCGGTGTCCTGAAATGTTCGCAAATAAAAAAAGGGGGGTGTTCTGAGGACGCTGTCCGTATTGTTCTCTTGCAAGTTGAATGTGTTATAAGAACACTTGTGGTGTCCTGAAATGTTCGTAAATAAACAAAATGGGGGTGTTCTGAGGACGCTGTCTGTTTTGTTCGTTGTCAAGTTTAAAGTGTTCTAAGAACACTCGCGGTGTCCTGAAATGTTCGTAGGTGGTGGGTGTCCTGAGGACGCTGTCCGTATGGTTCTCTGGCAAGTTGAATGTGTTCTAAGAACCCTCGTGGTGTCCTGAAATGTTCATAAATAAACAGAATGGGGGTGTCCTGAGGACGCTGTCCGTATTGTTCGATGGCAAGTTGAATGTGTTCTAAGAACACTTGCGGTGTCCTGAAATGTTCGCAAATAAAAAAAGGGGGGTGTTCTGAGGACGCTGTCCGTATTGTTCTCTTGCAAGTTGAATGTGTTCTAAGAACACTTGTGGTGTGCTGATATGTTCGTAAATAAACAAAATGGGGGTGTCCTGAGGACGCTGTCCATATTGTTCTCTGGCAAGTTGAATGTGTTCGAAGAACAATCGTGGTGTCCTGAAATGTTCGTAAATAAACAAAATGGGGGTGTCCTGAGGATGCTGTCCGTATTGTTCATTGTCAAATTTAAAGTGTTTTAAGAACACTCGCAGTGTCCTAAAATGTTCGTAGGGGGTGTCTTGAAGACACTGTCCGTATTGTTCTCTGGCAAGTTGAATGTGTTCTAAGAACACTCGTGGTGTCCTGAAATGTTCATAAATAAACAGAATGGGGGTGTCCTGAGGACGCTGTACGTATTCTTCGATGGCAAGTTGAATGTGTTCTAAGAACACTTGCGGGGTCCTGAAATGTTCGCAAATAAACGAAATGGGGGTGTCCTGAGGACGCTGTCCGTATTGTTTGATGGGAAGTATGAATGTGTTCTAAGAACACTCGTGGTGTCCTGAAATGTTCGTATATAAACAAAATGGGGGTGTCCTGAGGACGCTGTCCGTATTGTTCGTTGGGAAGTTGAATGTGTTCTAAGAACACTCGTGGTGTCCTGAAATGTTCGGAAATAAACAAAATGGGGGTGTCCTGAGGACGCTGTCTGTATTGTTCGATGGGAAGTTAAATTTGTTCTAAGAACACTCGCGGTGTCCTGAAATGTTCGTAGGGGGTTGGTGTCCTGAGGACGCTGTCCGTATGGTTCTCTGGCAAGTTGAATGTGTTCTAAGAACCCTCGTGGTGTCCTGAAATGTTCATAAATAAACAAAATGGGGGTGTCCTGAGGACGCTGTCCGTATTGTTTGATGGCAAGTTGAATGTGTTCTAAGAACACTCGCGGTGTCCTGAAATGTTCGCAAATAAAAAAAGGGGGGTGTTCTGAGGACGCTGTCCGTATTGTTCTCTTGCAAGTTGAATGTGTTCTAAGAAGACTTGTGGTGTGCTGATATGTTCGTAAATAAACAAAATGGGGGTGTCCTGAGGACGCTGTCCATATTGTTCTCTGGCAAGTTGAATGTGTTCGAAGAACAATCGTGGTGTCCTGAAATGTTTGTAAATAAACAAAATGGGGGTGTCCTGAGGATGGTGTCCGTATTGTTCATTGTCAAATTTAAAGTGTTTCAAGAACACTCGCAGTGTCCTAAAATGTTCATAGGGAGTGTCCTGAAGACACTGTCCGTATTGTTCTCTGGCAAGTTGAATGTGTTCTAAGAACACTCGTGGTGTCCTGAAATGTTCATAAATAAACAGAATGGGGGTGTCCTGAGGACGCTGTACGTATTCTTCGATGGCAAGTTGAATGTGTTCTAAGAACACTTGTGGTTTCCTGAAATGTTCGCAAATAAACAAAATGGGGTGTCCTGAGGACGCTGTCCGTATTGTTCATTGTCAAGTTGAAAGTGTTCTAAGAACCCTCGCGGTGTCCTGAAATGTTCGTAGGGGGTGTCCTGAAGACGCTGTCCATATTGTTCTCTTGCAAGTTGAATGTGTTCTAAGAACACTCGTGGTGTCCTGAAATGTTTGTAAATAAACAAAATGGGGGTGTCCTGAGGACGCTGTCCATATTGTTCGATGGGAAGTTGAATGTGTTCTAAGAACACTTGCAGTGTTCTGAAATGTTCGGAAATAAACAAAATGAGGGTGTCCTGAGGACGCTGTCCGTATTGTTCTCTGGCAAGTTGAATGTGCTCTAAGAACACTCGCGGTGTCCTGAAATGTTCGTAGGGGGTGTCCTGAAGACGCTGTCCGTATTGTTCTCTGGCAAGTTGAATGTGTTCTAAGAACACTCGTGGTGTCCTGAAATGTTCGCACATAAAAAAATGGGGGTGTTCTGAGGACGCTGTCCGTATTGTTCTCTTGCAAGTTGAATGTGTTCTAAGAACACTTGTGGTGTCCTGAAATGTTCGTAAATAAACAAAATGGAGGTGTTCTGAGGAGGCTGTCTGTTTTGTTCGTTGTCAAGTTTAAAGTGTTCTAAGAACACTCGCGGTGTCCTGAAATGTTCATAGGTGGTGGGTGTCCTGAGGACGCTGTCCGTATGGTTCTCTGGCAAGTTGAATGTATTCTAAGAACCCTCGTGGTGTCCTGAAATGTTCATAAATAAACAAAATGGGGGTGTCCTGAGGACGCTGTCCGTATTGTTCGATGGCAAGTTGAATGTGTTCTAAGAACACTCGCGGTGTCCTGAAATGTTCGCAAATAAAAAAAGGGGGGTTTTCTGAGGACGCTGTCCGTATTGTTCTCTTGCAAGTTGAATGTGTTCTAAGAACACTTGTGGTGTGCTGATATGTTCGTAAATAAACAAAATGGGGGTGTCCTGAGGACGCTGTCCATATTGTTCTCTGGCAAGTTGAATGTGTTCGAAGAACAATCGTGGTGTCCTGAAATGTTCGTAAATAAACAAAATGGGGGTGTCCTGAGGATGCTGTCCGTATTGTTCATTGTCAAATTTAAAGTGTTTTAAGAACACTCGCAGTGTCCTAAAATGTTCGTAGGGGGTGTCCTGAAGACACTGTCCGTATTGTTCTCTGGCAAGTTGAATGTGTTCTAAGAACACTCGTGGTGTCCTGAAATGTTCATAAATAAACAGAATGGGGGTGTCCTGAGGACGCTGTACGTATTCTTCGATGGCAAGTTGAATGTGTTCTAAGAACACTTGCGGTGTCCTGAAATGTTCGCAAATAAACGAAATGGGGTGTCCTGAGGACGCTGTCCGTATTGTTCATTGTCAAGTTGAAAGGGTTCTAAGAACCCTCGCAGTGTCCTGAAATGTTCGTAGGGGGTGTCCTGAAGACGCTGTCCGTATTGTTCTCTGGCAAGTTGAATGTGTTCTAAGAACACTCGTGGTGTCCTGAAATGTTTGTAAATAAACAAAATGGGGGTGTCCTGAGGACGCTGTCCATATTGTTCGATGGGAAGTTGAATGTGTTCTAAGAACACTTGCAGTGTTCTGAAATGTTCGGAAATAAACAAAATGAGGGTGTCCTGAGGACGCTGTCCGTATTGTTCTCTGGCAAGTTGAATGTGCTCTAAGAACACTCGTGGTGTCCTGAAATGTTCGTAAATAAACAAAATGGGGGTGTCCTGAGGACGCTGTCCGTATTGTTCATTGTCAAATTTAAAGTGTTTTAAGAACACTCGCGGTGTCCTGAAATGTTCGTAGGGGGTGTCCTGAAGACGCTGTCCGTATTGTTCTCTGGCAAGTTGAATGTGTTCTAAGAACACTCGTGGTGTCCTGAAATGTTTGTAAATAAACAAAATGGGGGTGTCCTGAGGACGCTGTCCATATTGTTCGATGGGAAGTTGAATGTGTTCTAAGAACACTTGCAGTGTTCTGAAATGTTCGGAAATAAACAAAATGAGGGTGTCCTGAGGACGCTGTCCGTATTGTTCTCTGGCAAGTTGAATGTGCTCTAAGAACACTCGTGGTGTCCTGAAATGTTCGTAAATAAACAAAATGGGGGTGTCCTGAGGACGCTGTCCGTATTGTTCATTGTCAAATTTAAAGTGTTTTAAGAACACTCGCGGTGTCCTGAAATGTTCGTAGGGGGTGTCCTGAAGACGCTGTCCGTATTGGTCTCTGGCAAGTTGAATGTGTTCTAAGAACACTTGTGGTGTCCTGAAATGTTCGTAAATAAACAAAATGGGGGTGTCCTGAGGACGCTGTCCGTATTGTTCGATGGCAAGTTGAAAGTGTTCTAAGAACCCTCGCGGTGTCCTGAAATGTTCGTAGGGGGTGTCCTGAAGACACTGTCCCTATTGTTCACTGGCAAGTTGAATGTGTTCTAAGAACACTCGCGGTGTCCTGAAATGTTCGCAAATAAAAAATGGGGGTGTTCTGAGGATGCTGTCCGTATTGTTCGCTGGCAAGTTGAATGTGTTCTAAGAACACTCGCGGTGTCCTGAAATGTTCGCAAATAAAAAAAGGGGGGTGTTCTGAGGACGCTGTCCGTATTGTTCTCTTGCAAGTTGAATGTGTTATAAGAACACTTGTGGTGTCCTGAAATGTTCGTAAATAAACAAAATGGGGGTGTTCTGAGGACGCTGTCTGTTTTGTTCGTTGTCAAGTTTAAAGTGTTCTAAGAACACTCGCGGTGTCCTGAAATGTTCGTAGGTGGTGGGTGTCCTGAGGACGCTGTCCGTATGGTTCTCTTGCAAGTTGAATGTGTTCTAAGAACCCTCGTGGTGTCCTGAAATGTTCGGAAATAAACAAAATGAGGGTGTCCTGAGGACGCTGTCCGTATTGTTCTCTGGCAAGTTGAATGTGCTCTAAGAACACTCGTGGTGTCCTGAAATGTTCGTAAATAAACAAAATGGGGGTGTCCTGAGGACGCTGTCCGTATTGTTCATTGTCAAATTTAAAGTGTTTTAAGAACACTCGCGGTGTCCTGAAATGTTCGTAGGGGGTGTCCTGAAGACGCTGTCCGTATTGTTCTCTGGCAAGTTGAATGTGTTCTAAGAACACTCGTGGTGTCCTGAAATGTTTGTAAATAAACAAAATGGGGGTGTCCTGAGGACGCTGTCCATATTGTTCGATGGGAAGTTGAATGTGTTCTAAGAACACTTGCAGTGTTCTGAAATGTTCGGAAATAAACAAAATGAGGGTGTCCTGAGGACGCTGTCCGTATTGTTCTCTGGCAAGTTGAATGTGCTCTAAGAACACTCGTGGTGTCCTGAAATGTTCGTAAATAAACAAAATGGGGGTGTCCTGAGGACGCTGTCCGTATTGTTCATTGTCAAATTTAAAGTGTTTTAAGAACACTCGCGGTGTCCTGAAATGTTCGTAGGGGGTGTCCTGAAGACGCTGTCCGTATTGGTCTCTGGCAAGTTGAATGTGTTCTAAGAACACTTGTGGTGTCCTGAAATGTTCGTAAATAAACAAAATGGGGGTGTCCTGAGGACGCTGTCCGTATTGTTCGATGGCAAGTTGAAAGTGTTCTAAGAACCCTCGCGGTGTCCTGAAATGTTCGTAGGGGGTGTCCTGAAGACACTGTCCCTATTGTTCACTGGCAAGTTGAATGTGTTCTAAGAACACTCGCGGTGTCCTGAAATGTTCGCAAATAAAAAATGGGGGTGTTCTGAGGATGCTGTCCGTATTGTTCGCTGGCAAGTTGAATGTGTTCTAAGAACACTCGCGGTGTCCTGAAATGTTCGCAAATAAAAAAAGGGGGGTGTTCTGAGGACGCTGTCCGTATTGTTCTCTTGCAAGTTGAATGTGTTATAAGAACACTTGTGGTGTCCTGAAATGTTCGTAAATAAACAAAATGGGGGTGTTCTGAGGACGCTGTCTGTTTTGTTCGTTGTCAAGTTTAAAGTGTTCTAAGAACACTCGCGGTGTCCTGAAATGTTCGTAGGTGGTGGGTGTCCTGAGGACGCTGTCCGTATGGTTCTCTGGCAAGTTGAATGTGTTCTAAGAACCCTCGTGGTGTCCTGAAATGTTCATAAATAAACAAAATGGGGGTGTCCTGAGGACGCTGTCCGTATTGTTCGATGGCAAGTTGAATGTGTTCTAAGAACACTCGCGGTGTCCTGAAATGTTCGCAAATAAAAAAAGGGGGGTGTTCTGAGGACGCTGTCCGTATTGTTCTCTTGCAAGTTGAATGTGTTCTAAGAACACTTGTGGTGTGCTGATATGTTCGTAAATAAACAAAATGGGGGTGTCCTGAGGACGCTGTCCATATTGTTCTCTGGCAAGTTGAATGTGTTCGAAGAACAATCGTGGTGTCCTGAAATGTTCGTAAATAAACAAAATGGGGGTGTCCTGAGGATGCTGTCCGTATTGTTCATTGTCAAATTTAAAGTGTTTTAAGAACACTCGCAGTGTCCTAAAATGTTCGTAGGGGGTGTCTTGAAGACACTGTCCGTATTGTTCTCTGGCAAGTTGAATGTGTTCTAAGAACACTCGTGGTGTCCTGAAATGTTCATAAATAAACAGAATGGGGGTGTCCTGAGGACGCTGTACGTATTCTTCGATGGCAAGTTGAATGTGTTCTAAGAACACTTGCGGGGTCCTGAAATGTTCGCAAATAAACGAAATGGGGGTGTCCTGAGGACGCTGTCCGTATTGTTTGATGGGAAGTATGAATGTGTTCTAAGAACACTCGTGGTGTCCTGAAATGTTCGTATATAAACAAAATGGGGGTGTCCTGAGGACGCTGTCCGTATTGTTCGTAGGGAAGTTGAATGTGTTCTAAGAACACTCGTGGTGTCCTGAAATGTTCGGAAATAAACAAAATGGGGGTGTCCTGAGGACGCTGTCTGTATTGTTCGATGGGAAGTTAAATTTGTTCTAAGAACACTCGCGGTGTCCTGAAATGTTCGTAGGGGGTTGGTGTCCTGAGGACGCTGTCCGTATGGTTCTCTGGCAAGTTGAATGTGTTCTAAGAACCCTCGTGGTGTCCTGAAATGTTCATAAATAAACAAAATGGGGGTGTCCTGAGGACGCTGTCCGTATTGTTTGATGGCAAGTTGAATGTGTTCTAAGAACACTCGCGGTGTCCTGAAATGTTCGCAAATAAAAAAAGGGGGGTGTTCTGAGGACGCTGTCCGTATTGTTCTCTTGCAAGTTGAATGTGTTCTAAGAAGACTTGTGGTGTGCTGATATGTTCGTAAATAAACAAAATGGGGGTGTCCTGAGGACGCTGTCCATATTGTTCTCTGGCAAGTTGAATGTGTTCGAAGAACAATCGTGGTGTCCTGAAATGTTTGTAAATAAACAAAATGGGGGTGTCCTGAGGATGGTGTCCGTATTGTTCATTGTCAAATTTAAAGTGTTTTAAGAACACTCGCAGTGTCCTAAAATGTTCATAGGGAGTGTCCTGAAGACACTGTCCGTATTGTTCTCTGGCAAGTTGAATGTGTTCTAAGAACACTCGTGGTGTCCTGAAATGTTCATAAATAAACAGAATGGGGGTGTCCTGAGGACGCTGTACGTATTCTTCGATGGCAAGTTGAATGTGTTCTAAGAACACTTGTGGTTTCCTGAAATGTTCGCAAATAAACAAAATGGGGTGTCCTGAGGACGCTGTCCGTATTGTTCATTGTCAAGTTGAAAGTGTTCTAAGAACCCTCGCGGTGTCCTGAAATGTTCGTAGGGGGTGTCCTGAAGACGCTGTCCATATTGTTCTCTTGCAAGTTGAATGTGTTCTAAGAACACTCGTGGTGTCCTGAAATGTTTGTAAATAAACAAAATGGGGGTGTCCTGAGGACGCTGTCCATATTGTTCGATGGGAAGTTGAATGTGTTCTAAGAACACTTGCGGTGTTCTGAAATGTTCGTAAATAAACAAAATGAGGGTGTCCTGAGGACGCTGTCCGTATTGTTCTCTGGCAAGTTGAATGTGTTCTAAGAACACTCGTGGTGTCCTGAAATGTTCGTAAATAAACAAAATGGGGGTGTCCTGAGGACGCTGTCCGTATTGTTCATTGTCAAATTTAAAGGGTTTTAAGAACACTCGCGGTGTCCTGAAATGTTCGTAGGGGGTGTCCTGAAGACGCTGTCTGTATTGTTCTCTGGCAAGTTGAATGTGTTCTAAGAACACTTGTGGTGTCCTGAAATGTTCGTAAATAAACAAAATGGGGGTGTCCTGAGGACGCTGTCCGTATTGTTCGATGGCAAGTTGAAAGTGTTTTAAGAACCCTCGCGGTGTCCTGAAATGTTCGTAGGTGGTGGGTGTCCTGAGGACGCTGTCCGTATGGTTCTCTGGCAAGTTGAATGTGTTCTAAGAACCCTCGTGGTGTCCTGAAATGTTCATAAATAAACAAAATGGGGGTGTCCTGAGGACGCTGTCCGTATTGTTCGATGGCAAGTTGAATGTGTTCTAAGAACACTCGCGGTGTCCTGAAATGTTCGTAAATAAAAAAAGGGGGGTTTTCTGAGGACGCTGTCCGTATTGTTCTCTTGCAAGTTGAATGTGTTCTAAGAACACTTGTGGTGTGCTGATATGTTCGTAAATAAACAAAATGGGGGTGTCCTGAGGACGCTGTCCATATTGTTCTCTGGCAAGTTGAATGTGTTCTAAGAACACTTGTGGTGTCCTGAAATGTTCGTAAATAAACAAAATGGGGGTGTCCTGAGGACGCTGTCCGTATTGTTCGATGGCAAGTTGAAAGTGTTTTAAGAACCCTCGCGGTGTCCTGAAATGTTCGTAGGTGGTGGGTGTCCTGAGGACGCTGTCCGTATGGTTCTCTGGCAAGTTGAATGTGTTCTAAGAACCCTCGTGGTGTCCTGAAATGTTCATAAATAAACAAAATGGGGGTGTCCTGAGGACGCTGTCCGTATTGTTCGATGGCAAGTTGAATGTGTTCTAAGAACACTCGCGGTGTCCTGAAATGTTCGTAAATAAAAAAAGGGGGGTTTTCTGAGGACGCTGTCCGTATTGTTCTCTTGCAAGTTGAATGTGTTCTAAGAACACTTGTGGTGTGCTGATATGTTCGTAAATAAACAAAATGGGGGTGTCCTGAGGACGCTGTCCATATTGTTCTCTGGCAAGTTGAATGTGTTCGAAGAACACTCGCAGTGTCCTAAAATGTTCGTAGGGGGTGTCCTGAAGACACTGTCCGTATTGTTCTCTGGCAAGTTGAATGTGTTCTAAGAACACTCGTGGTGTCCTGAAATGTTCATAAATAAACAGAATGGGGGTGTCCTGAGGACGCTGTACGTATTCTTCGATGGCAAGTTGAATGTGTTCTAAGAACACTTGCGGTGTCCTGAAATGTTCGCAAATAAACGAAATGGGGTGTCCTGAGGACGCTGTCCGTATTGTTCATTGTCAAGTTGAAAGGGTTCTAAGAACCCTCGCAGTGTCCTGAAATGTTCGTAGGGGGTGTCCTGAAGACGCTGTCCGTATTGTTCTCTGGCAAGTTGAATGTGTTCTAAGAACACTCGTGGTGTCCTGAAATGTTTGTAAATAAACAAAATGGGGGTGTCCTGAGGACGCTGTCCATATTGTTCGATGGGAAGTTGAATGTGTTCTAAGAA
The DNA here is from genome assembly GCF_040938575.1 of Ambystoma mexicanum. NCBI lineage: Eukaryota > Metazoa > Chordata > Amphibia > Caudata > Ambystomatidae > Ambystoma > Ambystoma mexicanum. The sequence continues at coordinate 352,747,494 of NC_090922.1, forward strand.
CACTTGCAGTGTTCTGAAATGTTCGGAAATAAACAAAATGAGGGTGTCCTGAGGACGCTGTCCGTATTGTTCTCTGGCAAGTTGAATGTGCTCTAAGAACACTCGTGGTGTCCTGAAATGTTCGTAAATAAACAAAATGGGGGTGTCCTGAGGACGCTGTCCGTATTGTTCATTGTCAAATTTAAAGTGTTTTAAGAACACTCGCGGTGTCCTGAAATGTTCGTAGGGGGTGTCCTGAAGACGCTGTCCGTATTGTTCTCTGGCAAGTTGAATGTGTTCTAAGAACACTCGTGGTGTCCTGAAATGTTTGTAAATAAACAAAATGGGGGTGTCCTGAGGACGCTGTCCATATTGTTCGATGGGAAGTTGAATGTGTTCTAAGAACACTTGCAGTGTTCTGAAATGTTCGGAAATAAACAAAATGAGGGTGTCCTGAGGACGCTGTCCGTATTGTTCTCTGGCAAGTTGAATGTGCTCTAAGAACACTCGTGGTGTCCTGAAATGTTCGTAAATAAACAAAATGGGGGTGTCCTGAGGACGCTGTCCGTATTGTTCATTGTCAAATTTAAAGTGTTTTAAGAACACTCGCGGTGTCCTGAAATGTTCGTAGGGGGTGTCCTGAAGACGCTGTCCGTATTGGTCTCTGGCAAGTTGAATGTGTTCTAAGAACACTTGTGGTGTCCTGAAATGTTCGTAAATAAACAAAATGGGGGTGTCCTGAGGACGCTGTCCGTATTGTTCGATGGCAAGTTGAAAGTGTTCTAAGAACCCTCGCGGTGTCCTGAAATGTTCGTAGGGGGTGTCCTGAAGACACTGTCCCTATTGTTCACTGGCAAGTTGAATGTGTTCTAAGAACACTCGCGGTGTCCTGAAATGTTCGCAAATAAAAAATGGGGGTGTTCTGAGGATGCTGTCCGTATTGTTCGCTGGCAAGTTGAATGTGTTCTAAGAACACTCGCGGTGTCCTGAAATGTTCGCAAATAAAAAAAGGGGGGTGTTCTGAGGACGCTGTCCGTATTGTTCTCTTGCAAGTTGAATGTGTTATAAGAACACTTGTGGTGTCCTGAAATGTTCGTAAATAAACAAAATGGGGGTGTTCTGAGGACGCTGTCTGTTTTGTTCGTTGTCAAGTTTAAAGTGTTCTAAGAACACTCGCGGTGTCCTGAAATGTTCGTAGGTGGTGGGTGTCCTGAGGACGCTGTCCGTATGGTTCTCTGGCAAGTTGAATGTGTTCTAAGAACCCTCGTGGTGTCCTGAAATGTTCGGAAATAAACAAAATGAGGGTGTCCTGAGGACGCTGTCCGTATTGTTCTCTGGCAAGTTGAATGTGCTCTAAGAACACTCGTGGTGTCCTGAAATGTTCGTAAATAAACAAAATGGGGGTGTCCTGAGGACGCTGTCCGTATTGTTCATTGTCAAATTTAAAGTGTTTTAAGAACACTCGCGGTGTCCTGAAATGTTCGTAGGGGGTGTCCTGAAGACGCTGTCCGTATTGTTCTCTGGCAAGTTGAATGTGTTCTAAGAACACTCGTGGTGTCCTGAAATGTTTGTAAATAAACAAAATGGGGGTGTCCTGAGGACGCTGTCCATATTGTTCGATGGGAAGTTGAATGTGTTCTAAGAACACTTGCAGTGTTCTGAAATGTTCGGAAATAAACAAAATGAGGGTGTCCTGAGGACGCTGTCCGTATTGTTCTCTGGCAAGTTGAATGTGCTCTAAGAACACTCGTGGTGTCCTGAAATGTTCGTAAATAAACAAAATGGGGGTGTCCTGAGGACGCTGTCCGTATTGTTCATTGTCAAATTTAAAGTGTTTTAAGAACACTCGCGGTGTCCTGAAATGTTCGTAGGGGGTGTCCTGAAGACGCTGTCCGTATTGGTCTCTGGCAAGTTGAATGTGTTCTAAGAACACTTGTGGTGTCCTGAAATGTTCGTAAATAAACAAAATGGGGGTGTCCTGAGGACGCTGTCCGTATTGTTCGATGGCAAGTTGAAAGTGTTCTAAGAACCCTCGCGGTGTCCTGAAATGTTCGTAGGGGGTGTCCTGAAGACACTGTCCCTATTGTTCACTGGCAAGTTGAATGTGTTCTAAGAACACTCGCGGTGTCCTGAAATGTTCGCAAATAAAAAATGGGGGTGTTCTGAGGATGCTGTCCGTATTGTTCGCTGGCAAGTTGAATGTGTTCTAAGAACACTCGCGGTGTCCTGAAATGTTCGCAAATAAAAAAAGGGGGGTGTTCTGAGGACGCTGTCCGTATTGTTCTCTTGCAAGTTGAATGTGTTATAAGAACACTTGTGGTGTCCTGAAATGTTCGTAAATAAACAAAATGGGGGTGTTCTGAGGACGCTGTCTGTTTTGTTCGTTGTCAAGTTTAAAGTGTTCTAAGAACACTCGCGGTGTCCTGAAATGTTCGTAGGTGGTGGGTGTCCTGAGGACGCTGTCCGTATGGTTCTCTGGCAAGTTGAATGTGTTCTAAGAACCCTCGTGGTGTCCTGAAATGTTCATAAATAAACAAAATGGGGGTGTCCTGAGGACGCTGTCCGTATTGTTCGATGGCAAGTTGAATGTGTTCTAAGAACACTCGCGGTGTCCTGAAATGTTCGCAAATAAAAAAAGGGGGGTGTTCTGAGGACGCTGTCCGTATTGTTCTCTTGCAAGTTGAATGTGTTCTAAGAACACTTGTGGTGTGCTGATATGTTCGTAAATAAACAAAATGGGGGTGTCCTGAGGACGCTGTCCATATTGTTCTCTGGCAAGTTGAATGTGTTCGAAGAACAATCGTGGTGTCCTGAAATGTTCGTAAATAAACAAAATGGGGGTGTCCTGAGGATGCTGTCCGTATTGTTCATTGTCAAATTTAAAGTGTTTTAAGAACACTCGCAGTGTCCTAAAATGTTCGTAGGGGGTGTCTTGAAGACACTGTCCGTATTGTTCTCTGGCAAGTTGAATGTGTTCTAAGAACACTCGTGGTGTCCTGAAATGTTCATAAATAAACAGAATGGGGGTGTCCTGAGGACGCTGTACGTATTCTTCGATGGCAAGTTGAATGTGTTCTAAGAACACTTGCGGGGTCCTGAAATGTTCGCAAATAAACGAAATGGGGGTGTCCTGAGGACGCTGTCCGTATTGTTTGATGGGAAGTATGAATGTGTTCTAAGAACACTCGTGGTGTCCTGAAATGTTCGTATATAAACAAAATGGGGGTGTCCTGAGGACGCTGTCCGTATTGTTCGTAGGGAAGTTGAATGTGTTCTAAGAACACTCGTGGTGTCCTGAAATGTTCGGAAATAAACAAAATGGGGGTGTCCTGAGGACGCTGTCTGTATTGTTCGATGGGAAGTTAAATTTGTTCTAAGAACACTCGCGGTGTCCTGAAATGTTCGTAGGGGGTTGGTGTCCTGAGGACGCTGTCCGTATGGTTCTCTGGCAAGTTGAATGTGTTCTAAGAACCCTCGTGGTGTCCTGAAATGTTCATAAATAAACAAAATGGGGGTGTCCTGAGGACGCTGTCCGTATTGTTTGATGGCAAGTTGAATGTGTTCTAAGAACACTCGCGGTGTCCTGAAATGTTCGCAAATAAAAAAAGGGGGGTGTTCTGAGGACGCTGTCCGTATTGTTCTCTTGCAAGTTGAATGTGTTCTAAGAAGACTTGTGGTGTGCTGATATGTTCGTAAATAAACAAAATGGGGGTGTCCTGAGGACGCTGTCCATATTGTTCTCTGGCAAGTTGAATGTGTTCGAAGAACAATCGTGGTGTCCTGAAATGTTTGTAAATAAACAAAATGGGGGTGTCCTGAGGATGGTGTCCGTATTGTTCATTGTCAAATTTAAAGTGTTTTAAGAACACTCGCAGTGTCCTAAAATGTTCATAGGGAGTGTCCTGAAGACACTGTCCGTATTGTTCTCTGGCAAGTTGAATGTGTTCTAAGAACACTCGTGGTGTCCTGAAATGTTCATAAATAAACAGAATGGGGGTGTCCTGAGGACGCTGTACGTATTCTTCGATGGCAAGTTGAATGTGTTCTAAGAACACTTGTGGTTTCCTGAAATGTTCGCAAATAAACAAAATGGGGTGTCCTGAGGACGCTGTCCGTATTGTTCATTGTCAAGTTGAAAGTGTTCTAAGAACCCTCGCGGTGTCCTGAAATGTTCGTAGGGGGTGTCCTGAAGACGCTGTCCATATTGTTCTCTTGCAAGTTGAATGTGTTCTAAGAACACTCGTGGTGTCCTGAAATGTTTGTAAATAAACAAAATGGGGGTGTCCTGAGGACGCTGTCCATATTGTTCGATGGGAAGTTGAATGTGTTCTAAGAACACTTGCGGTGTTCTGAAATGTTCGTAAATAAACAAAATGAGGGTGTCCTGAGGACGCTGTCCGTATTGTTCTCTGGCAAGTTGAATGTGTTCTAAGAACACTCGTGGTGTCCTGAAATGTTCGTAAATAAACAAAATGGGGGTGTCCTGAGGACGCTGTCCGTATTGTTCATTGTCAAATTTAAAGGGTTTTAAGAACACTCGCGGTGTCCTGAAATGTTCGTAGGGGGTGTCCTGAAGACGCTGTCTGTATTGTTCTCTGGCAAGTTGAATGTGTTCTAAGAACACTTGTGGTGTCCTGAAATGTTCGTAAATAAACAAAATGGGGGTGTCCTGAGGACGCTGTCCGTATTGTTCGATGGCAAGTTGAAAGTGTTTTAAGAACCCTCGCGGTGTCCTGAAATGTTCGTAGGTGGTGGGTGTCCTGAGGACGCTGTCCGTATGGTTCTCTGGCAAGTTGAATGTGTTCTAAGAACCCTCGTGGTGTCCTGAAATGTTCATAAATAAACAAAATGGGGGTGTCCTGAGGACGCTGTCCGTATTGTTCGATGGCAAGTTGAATGTGTTCTAAGAACACTCGCGGTGTCCTGAAATGTTCGTAAATAAAAAAAGCGGGGTTTTCTGAGGACGCTGTCCGTATTGTTCTCTTGCAAGTTGAATGTGTTCTAAGAACACTTGTGGTGTGCTGATATGTTCGTAAATAAACAAAATGGGGGTGTCCTGAGGACGCTGTCCATATTGTTCTCTGGCAAGTTGAATGTGTTCTAAGAACACTTGTGGTGTCCTGAAATGTTCGTAAATAAACAAAATGGGGGTGTCCTGAGGACGCTGTCCGTATTGTTCGATGGCAAGTTGAAAGTGTTTTAAGAACCCTCGCGGTGTCCTGAAATGTTCGTAGGTGGTGGGTGTCCTGAGGACGCTGTCCGTATGGTTCTCTGGCAAGTTGAATGTGTTCTAAGAACCCTCGTGGTGTCCTGAAATGTTCATAAATAAACAAAATGGGGGTGTCCTGAGGACGCTGTCCGTATTGTTCGATGGCAAGTTGAATGTGTTCTAAGAACACTCGCGGTGTCCTGAAATGTTCGTAAATAAAAAAAGGGGGGTTTTCTGAGGACGCTGTCCGTATTGTTCTCTTGCAAGTTGAATGTGTTCTAAGAACACTTGTGGTGTGCTGATATGTTCGTAAATAAACAAAATGGGGGTGTCCTGAGGACGCTGTCCATATTGTTCTCTGGCAAGTTGAATGTGTTCGAAGAACACTCGCAGTGTCCTAAAATGTTCGTAGGGGGTGTCCTGAAGACACTGTCCGTATTGTTCTCTGGCAAGTTGAATGTGTTCTAAGAACACTCGTGGTGTCCTGAAATGTTCATAAATAAACAGAATGGGGGTGTCCTGAGGACGCTGTACGTATTCTTCGATGGCAAGTTGAATGTGTTCTAAGAACACTTGCGGTGTCCTGAAATGTTCGCAAATAAACGAAATGGGGTGTCCTGAGGACGCTGTCCGTATTGTTCATTGTCAAGTTGAAAGGGTTCTAAGAACCCTCGCAGTGTCCTGAAATGTTCGTAGGGGGTGTCCTGAAGACGCTGTCCGTATTGTTCTCTGGCAAGTTGAATGTGTTCTAAGAACACTCGTGGTGTCCTGAAATGTTTGTAAATAAACAAAATGGGGGTGTCCTGAGGACGCTGTCCATATTGTTCGATGGGAAGTTGAATGTGTTCTAAGAACACTTGCAGTGTTCTGAAATGTTCGGAAATAAACAAAATGAGGGTGTCCTGAGGACGCTGTCCGTATTGTTCTCTGGCAAGTTGAATGTGCTCTAAGAACACTCGTGGTGTCCTGAAATGTTCGTAAATAAACAAAATGGGGGTGTCCTGAGGACGCTGTCCGTATTGTTCATTGTCAAATTTAAAGTGTTTTAAGAACACTCGCGGTGTCCTGAAATGTTCGTAGGGGGTGTCCTGAAGACGCTGTCCGTATTGTTCTCTGGCAAGTTGAATGTGTTCTAAGAACACTCGTGGTGTCCTGAAATGTTTGTAAATAAACAAAATGGGGGTGTCCTGAGGACGCTGTCCATATTGTTCGATGGGAAGTTGAATGTGTTCTAAGAACACTTGCAGTGTTCTGAAATGTTCGGAAATAAACAAAATGAGGGTGTCCTGAGGACGCTGTCCGTATTGTTCTCTGGCAAGTTGAATGTGCTCTAAGAACACTCGTGGTGTCCTGAAATGTTCGTAAATAAACAAAATGGGGGTGTCCTGAGGACGCTGTCCGTATTGTTCATTGTCAAATTTAAAGTGTTTTAAGAACACTCGCGGTGTCCTGAAATGTTCGTAGGGGGTGTCCTGAAGACGCTGTCCGTATTGGTCTCTGGCAAGTTGAATGTGTTCTAAGAACACTTGTGGTGTCCTGAAATGTTCGTAAATAAACAAAATGGGGGTGTCCTGAGGACGCTGTCCGTATTGTTCGATGGCAAGTTGAAAGTGTTCTAAGAACCCTCGCGGTGTCCTGAAATGTTCGTAGGGGGTGTCCTGAAGACACTGTCCCTATTGTTCACTGGCAAGTTGAATGTGTTCTAAGAACACTCGCGGTGTCCTGAAATGTTCGCAAATAAAAAATGGGGGTGTTCTGAGGATGCTGTCCGTATTGTTCGCTGGCAAGTTGAATGTGTTCTAAGAACACTCGCGGTGTCCTGAAATGTTCGCAAATAAAAAAAGGGGGGTGTTCTGAGGACGCTGTCCGTATTGTTCTCTTGCAAGTTGAATGTGTTATAAGAACACTTGTGGTGTCCTGAAATGTTCGTAAATAAACAAAATGGGGGTGTTCTGAGGACGCTGTCTGTTTTGTTCGTTGTCAAGTTTAAAGTGTTCTAAGAACACTCGCGGTGTCCTGAAATGTTCGTAGGTGGTGGGTGTCCTGAGGACGCTGTCCGTATGGTTCTCTGGCAAGTTGAATGTGTTCTAAGAACCCTCGTGGTGTCCTGAAATGTTCGGAAATAAACAAAATGAGGGTGTCCTGAGGACGCTGTCCGTATTGTTCTCTGGCAAGTTGAATGTGCTCTAAGAACACTCGTGGTGTCCTGAAATGTTCGTAAATAAACAAAATGGGGGTGTCCTGAGGACGCTGTCCGTATTGTTCATTGTCAAATTTAAAGTGTTTTAAGAACACTCGCGGTGTCCTGAAATGTTCGTAGGGGGTGTCCTGAAGACGCTGTCCGTATTGTTCTCTGGCAAGTTGAATGTGTTCTAAGAACACTCGTGGTGTCCTGAAATGTTTGTAAATAAACAAAATGGGGGTGTCCTGAGGACGCTGTCCATATTGTTCGATGGGAAGTTGAATGTGTTCTAAGAACACTTGCAGTGTTCTGAAATGTTCGGAAATAAACAAAATGAGGGTGTCCTGAGGACGCTGTCCGTATTGTTCTCTGGCAAGTTGAATGTGCTCTAAGAACACTCGTGGTGTCCTGAAATGTTCGTAAATAAACAAAATGGGGGTGTCCTGAGGACGCTGTCCGTATTGTTCATTGTCAAATTTAAAGTGTTTTAAGAACACTCGCGGTGTCCTGAAATGTTCGTAGGGGGTGTCCTGAAGACGCTGTCCGTATTGGTCTCTGGCAAGTTGAATGTGTTCTAAGAACACTTGTGGTGTCCTGAAATGTTCGTAAATAAACAAAATGGGGGTGTCCTGAGGACGCTGTCCGTATTGTTCGATGGCAAGTTGAAAGTGTTCTAAGAACCCTCGCGGTGTCCTGAAATGTTCGTAGGGGGTGTCCTGAAGACACTGTCCCTATTGTTCACTGGCAAGTTGAATGTGTTCTAAGAACACTCGCGGTGTCCTGAAATGTTCGCAAATAAAAAATGGGGGTGTTCTGAGGATGCTGTCCGTATTGTTCGCTGGCAAGTTGAATGTGTTCTAAGAACACTCGCGGTGTCCTGAAATGTTCGCAAATAAAAAAAGGGGGGTGTTCTGAGGACGCTGTCCGTATTGTTCTCTTGCAAGTTGAATGTGTTATAAGAACACTTGTGGTGTCCTGAAATGTTCGTAAATAAACAAAATGGGGGTGTTCTGAGGACGCTGTCTGTTTTGTTCGTTGTCAAGTTTAAAGTGTTCTAAGAACACTCGCGGTGTCCTGAAATGTTCGTAGGTGGTGGGTGTCCTGAGGACGCTGTCCGTATGGTTCTCTGGCAAGTTGAATGTGTTCTAAGAACCCTCGTGGTGTCCTGAAATGTTCATAAATAAACAAAATGGGGGTGTCCTGAGGACGCTGTCCGTATTGTTCGATGGCAAGTTGAATGTGTTCTAAGAACACTCGCGGTGTCCTGAAATGTTCGCAAATAAAAAAAGGGGGGTGTTCTGAGGACGCTGTCCGTATTGTTCTCTTGCAAGTTGAATGTGTTCTAAGAACACTTGTGGTGTGCTGATATGTTCGTAAATAAACAAAATGGGGGTGTCCTGAGGACGCTGTCCATATTGTTCTCTGGCAAGTTGAATGTGTTCGAAGAACAATCGTGGTGTCCTGAAATGTTCGTAAATAAACAAAATGGGGGTGTCCTGAGGATGCTGTCCGTATTGTTCATTGTCAAATTTAAAGTGTTTTAAGAACACTCGCAGTGTCCTAAAATGTTCGTAGGGGGTGTCTTGAAGACACTGTCCGTATTGTTCTCTGGCAAGTTGAATGTGTTCTAAGAACACTCGTGGTGTCCTGAAATGTTCATAAATAAACAGAATGGGGGTGTCCTGAGGACGCTGTACGTATTCTTCGATGGCAAGTTGAATGTGTTCTAAGAACACTTGCGGGGTCCTGAAATGTTCGCAAATAAACGAAATGGGGGTGTCCTGAGGACGCTGTCCGTATTGTTTGATGGGAAGTATGAATGTGTTCTAAGAACACTCGTGGTGTCCTGAAATGTTCGTATATAAACAAAATGGGGGTGTCCTGAGGACGCTGTCCGTATTGTTCGTAGGGAAGTTGAATGTGTTCTAAGAACACTCGTGGTGTCCTGAAATGTTCGGAAATAAACAAAATGGGGGTGTCCTGAGGACGCTGTCTGTATTGTTCGATGGGAAGTTAAATTTGTTCTAAGAACACTCGCGGTGTCCTGAAATGTTCGTAGGGGGTTGGTGTCCTGAGGACGCTGTCCATATGGTTCTCTGGCAAGTTGAATGTGTTCTAAGAACCCTCGTGGTGTCCTGAAATGTTCATAAATAAACAAAATGGGGGTGTCCTGAGGACGCTGTCCGTATTGTTTGATGGCAAGTTGAATGTGTTCTAAGAACACTCGCGGTGTCCTGAAATGTTCGCAAATAAAAAAAGGGGGGTGTTCTGAGGACGCTGTCCGTATTGTTCTCTTGCAAGTTGAATGTGTTCTAAGAAGACTTGTGGTGTGCTGATATGTTCGTAAATAAACAAAATGGGGGTGTCCTGAGGACGCTGTCCATATTGTTCTCTGGCAAGTTGAATGTGTTCGAAGAACAATCGTGGTGTCCTGAAATGTTTGTAAATAAACAAAATGGGGGTGTCCTGAGGATGGTGTCCGTATTGTTCATTGTCAAATTTAAAGTGTTTTAAGAACACTCGCAGTGTCCTAAAATGTTCATAGGGAGTGTCCTGAAGACACTGTCCGTATTGTTCTCTGGCAAGTTGAATGTGTTCTAAGAACACTCGTGGTGTCCTGAAATGTTCATAAATAAACAGAATGGGGGTGTCCTGAGGACGCTGTACGTATTCTTCGATGGCAAGTTGAATGTGTTCTAAGAACACTTGTGGTTTCCTGAAATGTTCGCAAATAAACAAAATGGGGTGTCCTGAGGACGCTGTCCGTATTGTTCATTGTCAAGTTGAAAGTGTTCTAAGAACCCTCGCGGTGTCCTGAAATGTTCGTAGGGGGTGTCCTGAAGACGCTGTCCATATTGTTCTCTTGCAAGTTGAATGTGTTCTAAGAACACTCGTGGTGTCCTGAAATGTTTGTAAATAAACAAAATGGGGGTGTCCTGAGGACGCTGTCCATATTGTTCGATGGGAAGTTGAATGTGTTCTAAGAACACTTGCGGTGTTCTGAAATGTTCGTAAATAAACAAAATGAGGGTGTCCTGAGGACGCTGTCCGTATTGTTCTCTGGCAAGTTGAATGTGTTCTAAGAACACTCGTGGTGTCCTGAAATGTTCGTAAATAAACAAAATGGGGGTGTCCTGAGGACGCTGTCCGTATTGTTCATTGTCAAATTTAAAGGGTTTTAAGAACACTCGCGGTGTCCTGAAATGTTCGTAGGGGGTGTCCTGAAGACGCTGTCTGTATTGTTCTCTGGCAAGTTGAATGTGTTCTAAGAACACTTGTGGTGTCCTGAAATGTTCGTAAATAAACAAAATGGGGGTGTCCTGAGGACGCTGTCCGTATTGTTCGATGGCAAGTTGAAAGTGTTTTAAGAACCCTCGCGGTGTCCTGAAATGTTCGTAGGTGGTGGGTGTCCTGAGGACGCTGTCCGTATGGTTCTCTGGCAAGTTGAATGTGTTCTAAGAACCCTCGTGGTGTCCTGAAATGTTCATAAATAAACAAAATGGGGGTGTCCTGAGGACGCTGTCCGTATTGTTCGATGGCAAGTTGAATGTGTTCTAAGAACACTCGCGGTGTCCTGAAATGTTCGTAAATAAAAAAAGGGGGGTTTTCTGAGGACGCTGTCCGTATTGTTCTCTTGCAAGTTGAATGTGTTCTAAGAACACTTGTGGTGTGCTGATATGTTCGTAAATAAACAAAATGGGGGTGTCCTGAGGACGCTGTCCATATTGTTCTCTGGCAAGTTGAATGTGTTCGAAGAACAATCGTGGTGTCCTGAAATGTTCGTAAATAAACAAAATGGGGGTGTCCTGAGGATGCTGTCCGTATTGTTCATTGTCAAATTTAAAGTGTTTTAAGAACACTCGCAGTGTCCTAAAATGTTCGTAGGGGGTGTCCTGAAGACACTGTCCGTATTGTTCTCTGGCAAGTTGAATGTGTTCTAAGAACACTCGTGGTGTCCTGAACTGTTCATAAATAAACAGAATGGGGGTGTCCTGAGGACGCTGTACGTATTCTTCGATGGCAAGTTGAATGTGTTCTAAGAACACTTGCGGTGTCCTGAAATGTTCGCAAATAAACAAAATGGGGTGTCCTGAGGACGCTGTCCGTATTGTTCATTGTCAAGTTGAAAGGGTTCTAAGAACCCTCGCAGTGTCCTGAAATGTTCGTAGGGGGTGTCCTGAAGACGCTGTCCGTATTGTTCTCTGGCAAGTTGAATGTGTTCTAAGAACACTCGTGGTGTCCTGAAATGTTTGTAAATAAACAAAATGGGGGTGTCCTGAGGACGCTGTCCATATTATTCGATGGGAAGTTGAATGTGTTCTAAGAACACTTGCAGTGTTCTGAAATGTTCGGAAATAAACAAAATGAGGGTGTCCTGAGGACGCTGTCCGTATTGTTCTCTGGCAAGTTGAATGTGCTCTAAGAACACTCGTGGTGTCCTGAAATGTTCGTAAATAAACAAAATGGGGGTGTCCTGAGGACGCTGTCCGTATTGTTCATTGTCAAATTTAAAGTGTTTTAAGAACACTCGCGGTGTCCTGAAATGTTCGTAGGGGGTGTCCTGAAGACGCTGTCCGTATTGTTCTCTGGCAAGTTGAATGTGTTCTAAGAACACTCGTGGTGTCCTGAAATGTTTGTAAATAAACAAAATGGGGGTGTCCTGAGGACGCTGTCCATATTGTTCGATGGGAAGTTGAATGTTTTCTAAGAACACTTGCAGTGTTCTGAAATGTTCGGAAATAAACAAAATGAGGGTGTCCTGAGGACGCTGTCCGTATTGTTCTCTGGCAAGTTGAATGTGCTCTAAGAACACTCGTGGTGTCCTGAAATGTTCGTAAATAAACAAAATGGGGGTGTCCTGAGGACGCTGTCCGTATTGTTCATTGTCAAATTTAAAGTGTTTTAAGAACACTCGCGGTGTCCTGAAATGTTCGTAGGGGGTGTCCTGAAGACGCTGTCCGTATTGTTCTCTGGCAAGTTGAATGTGTTCTAAGAACACTTGTGGTGTCCTGAAATGTTCGTAAATAAACAAAATGGGGGTGTCCTGAGGACGCTGTCCGTATTGTTCGATGGCAAGTTGAAAGTGTTCTAAGAACCCTCGCGGTGTCCTGAAATGTTCGTAGGGGGTGTCCTGAAGACACTGTCCCTATTGTTCACTGGCAAGTTGAATGTGTTCTAAGAACACTCGCGGTGTCCTGAAATGTTCGCAAATAAAAAATGGGGGTGTTCTGAGGATGCTGTCCGTATTGTTCGCTGGCAAGTTGAATGTGTTCTAAGAACACTCGCGGTGTCCTGAAATGTTCGCAAATAAAAAAAGGGGGGTGTTCTGAGGACGCTGTCCGTATTGTTCTCTTGCAAGTTGAATGTGTTATAAGAACACTTGTGGTGTCCTGAAATGTTCGTAAATAAACAAAATGGGGGTGTTCTGAGGACACTGTCTGTTTTGTTCGTTGTCAAGTTTAAAGTGTTCTAAGAACACTCGCGGTGTCCTGAAATGTTCGTAGGTGGTGGGTGTCCTGAGGACGCTGTCCGTATGGTTCTCTGGCAAGTTGAATGTGTTCTAAGAACCCTTGTGGTGTCCTGAAATGTTCATAAATAAACAAAATGGGGGTGTCCTGAGGACGCTGTCCGTATTGTTCGATGGCAAGTTGAATGTGTTCTAAGAACACTCGCGGTGTCCTGAAATGTTCGCAAATAAAAAAAGGGGGGTGTTCTGAGGACGCTGTCCGTATTGTTCTCTTGCAAGTTGAATGTGTTCTAAGAACACTTGTGGTGTGCTGATATGTTCGTAAATAAACAAAATGGGGGTGTCCTGAGGACGCTGTCCATATTGTTCTCTGGCAAGTTGAATGTGTTCGAAGAACAATCGTGGTGTCCTGAAATGTTCGTAAATAAACAAAATGGGGGTGTCCTGAGGATGCTGTCCGTATTGTTCATTGTCAAATTTAAAGTGTTTTAAGAACACTCGCAGTGTCCTAAAATGTTCGTAGGGGGTGTCCTGAAGACACTGTCCGTATTGTTCTCTGGCAAGTTGAATGTGTTCTAAGAACACTCGTGATGTCCTGAAATGTTCATAAATAAACAGAATGGGGGTGTCCTGAGGACGCTGTACGTATTCTTCGATGGCAAGTTGAATGTGTTCTAAGAACACTTGCGGGGTCCTGAAATGTTCGCAAATAAACGAAATGGGGTGTCCTGAGGACGCTGTCCGTATTGTTCATTGTCAAGTTGAAAGTGTTCTAAGAACCCTCGCAGTGTCCTGAAATGTTCGTAGGGGGTGTCCTGAAGACGCTGTCCGTATTGTTCTCTGGCAAGTTGAATGTGTTCTAAGAACACTCGTGGTGTCCTGAAATGTTTGTAAATAAACAAAATGGGGGTGTCCTGAGGACGCTGTCCATATTGTTCGATGGGAAGTTGAATGTGTTCTAAGAACACTTGCGGTGTTCTGAAATGTTCGTAATTAAACAAAATGAGGGTGTCCTGAGGACGCTGTCCGTATTGTTCTCTGGCAAGTTGAATGTACTCTAAGAACACTCGTGGTGTCCTGAAATGTTCGTAAATAAACAAAATGGGGGTGTCCTGAGGATGCTGTCCGTATTGTTCATTGTCAAATTTAAAGTGTTTTAAGAACACTCGCAGTGTCCTAAAATGTTCGTAGGGGGTGTCCTGAAGACACTGACCGTATTGTTCTCTGGCAAGTTGAATGTGTTCTAAGAACACTCGTGATGTCCTGAAATGTTCATAAATAAACAGAATGGGGGTGTCCTGAGGACGCTGTACGTATTCTTCGATGGCAAGTTGAATGTGTTCTAAGAACACTTGCGGGGTCCTGAAATGTTCGCAAATAAACGAAATGGGGTGTCCTGAGGACGCTGTCCGTATTGTTCATTGTCAAGTTGAAAGTGTTCTAAGAACCCTCGCAGTGTCCTGAAATGTTCGTAGGGGGTGTCCTGAAGACGCTGTCCGTATTGTTCTCTGGCAAGTTGAATGTGTTCTAAGAACACTCGTGGTGTCCTGAAATGTTTGTAAATAAACAAAATGGGGGTGTCCTGAGGACGCTGTCCATATTGTTCGATGGGAAGTTGAATGTGTTCTAAGAACACTTGCGGTGTTCTGAAATGTTCGTAATTAAACAAAATGAGGGTGTCCTGAGGACGCTGTCCGTATTGTTCTCTGGCAAGTTGAATGTACTCTAAGAACACTCGTGGTGTCCTGAAATGTTCGTAAATAAACAAAATGGGGGTGTCCTGAGGACGCTGTCCGTATTGTTCATTGTCAAATTTAAAGTGTTTTAAGAACACTCGCGGTGTCCTGAAATGTTCGTAGGGGGTGTCCTGAAGACGCTGTCCGCATTGTTCTCTGGCAAGTTGAATGTGTTCTAAGAACACTTGTGGTGTCCTGAAATGTTCGTAAATAAACAAAATGGGGGTGTCCTGAGGACGCTGTCCGTATTGTTCGATGGCAAGTTGAAAGTGTTCTAAGAACCCTCGCGGTGTCCTGACATGTTCGTAGGGGGTGTCCTGAAGACACTGTCCCTATTGTTCACTGGCAAGTTGAATGTGTTCTAAGAACACTCGCGGTGTCCTGAAATGTTCGCAAATAAAAAATGGGGGTGTTCTGAGGATGCTGTCCGTATTGTTCGCTGGCAAGTTGAATGTGTTCTAAGAACACTCGCAGTGTCCTGAAATGTTCGCAAATAAAAAAAGGGGGGTGTTCTGAGGACGCTGTCCGTATTGTTCTCTTGCAAGTTGAATGTGTTATAAGAACACTTGTGGTGTCCTGAAATGTTCGTAAATAAACAAAATGGGGGTGTTCTGAGGACGCTGTCTGTTTTGTTCGTTGTCAAGTTTAAAGTGTTCTAAGAACACTCGCGGTGTCCTGAAATGTTCATAGGGGGTGGGTGTCCTGAGGACGCTGTCCGTATGGTTCTCTGGCAAGTTGAATGTGTTCTAAGAACCCTCGCGGTGTCCTGAAATGTTCATAAATAAACAAAATGGGGGTGTCCTGAGGACGCTGTCCGTATTGTTCGATGGCAAGTTGAATGTGTTCTAAGAACACTCGCGGTGTCCTGAAATGTTCGCAAATAAAAAAAGGGGGTGTTCTGAGGACGCTGTCCGTATTGTTCTCTTGCAAGTTGAATGTGTTCTAAGAACACTTGTGGTGTTCTGATATGTTCATAAATAAACAAAATGATGGTGTCCTGAGGACGCTGTCCATATTGTTCTCTGGCAAGTTGAATATGTTCGAAGATCAATCGTGGTGTCCTGAAATGTTCGTAAATAAACAAAATGGGGGTGTCCTGAGGATGCTGTCCGTAATGTTCATTGTCAAATTTAAAGTGTTTTAAGAACACTTGCAGCATCCTAAAATGTTCGTAGGGGGTGTCCTGAAGACACTGTCCGTATTGTTCTCTGGCAAGTTGAATGTGTTCTAAGAACACTCGTGGTGTCCTGAAATGTTCATAAATAAACAGAATGGGGGAGTCCTGAGGACGCTGTACGTATTCTTCGATGGCAAGTTGAATGTGTTCTAAGAACACTTGCGGTGTCCTGAAATGTTCGCAAACAAACGAAATGGGGTGTCCTGAGGACGCTGTCCGTATTGTTCATTGTCAAGTTGAAATAGTTCTAAGAACCCTCGCGGTGTCCTGAAATGTTGGTAGGGGGTGTCCTGAAGACGCTGTCCGTATTGTTCTCTGGCAAGTTGAATGTGTTCTAAGAACACTTGTGGTTTCCTGAGATGTTCGCAATAAACAAAATGGGGTGTCCTGAGGACCCTGTCCGTATTGTTCATTGTCAAGTTGAAAGTGTTCTAAGAACCCTCGCGGTGTCCTGAAATGTTCGTAGGGGGTGTCCTGAAGACGCTGTCCGTATTGTTCTCTTGCAAGTTGAATGTGTTCTAAGAACACTCGTGGTGTCCTGAAATGTTTGTAAATAAACAAAATGGGGGTGTCCTGAGGACGCTGTCCATATTGTTCGATGGGAAGTTGAATGTGTTCTAAGAACACTTGCGGTGTTCTGAAATGTTCGTAAATAAACAACATGAGGGTGTCCTGAGGATGCTGTCCGTATTGTTCTCTGGCAAGTTGAATGTGTTCTAAGAACACTCGTGGTGTCCTGAAATGTTCATAAATAAACAAAATGGGGGTGTCCTGAGGACGCTGTCCGTATTGTTCATTGTCAAATTTAAAGTGTTTTAAGAACACTCGCGGTGTCCTGAAATGTTCGTAGGGGGTGTCCTGAAGACGCTGTCTGTATTGTTCTCTGGCAAGTTGAATGTGTTCTAAGAACACTTGTGGTGTCCTGAAATGTTCGTAAATAAACAAAATGGGGGTGTCCTGAGGACGCTGTCCGTATTGTTCGATGGCAAGTTGAAAGTGTTCTAAGAACCCTTGCGGTGTCCTGAAATGTTCGTAGGGGGTGTCCTGAAGACGCTGTCCCTATTGTTCACTGGCAAGTTGAATGTGTTCTAAGAACACTCGCGGTGTCCTGAAATGTTCGCAAATAAAAAATGGGGGTGTTCTGAGAACGCTGTCCATATTGTTCGCTGGCAAGTTGAATGTGTTCTAAGAACACTCGCGGTGTCCTGAAACGTTCGCAAATAAAAAAAGGGGGGTGTTCTGAGGACGCTGTCCGTATTGTTCTCTTGCAAGTTGAATGTGTTCTAAGAACACTTGTGGTGTGCTGATATGTTCGTAAATAAACAAAATGGGGGTGTCCTGAGTACGCTGTCCATATTGTTCTCTGGCAAGTTCAATGTGTTCGAAGAACAATCGTGGTGTCCTGAAATGTTCGTAAATAAACAAAATGGGGGTGTCCTGAGGATGCTGTCCATATTGTTCATTGTCAAATTTAAAGTGTTTTAAGAACACTCGCAGTGTCCTAAAATGTTCGTAGGGGGTGTCCTGAAGACGCTGTCCGTATTGTTCTCTGGCAAGTTGAATGTGTTCTAAGAACACTCGTGGTGTCCTGAAATGTTCGCACACAAAAAAATGGGGGTGTTCTGAGGACGCTGTCCGTATTGTTCTCTTGCAAGTTGAATGTGTTCTAAGAACACTTGTGGTGTCCTGAAATGTTTGTAAATAAACAAAATGGAGGTGTTCTGAGGAGGCTGTCTGTTTTGTTCGTTGTCAAGTTTAAAGTGACACCCCCATTCTAAGAACACTCGCGGTGTCCTGAAATGTTCGTAGGGGGTGGGTGTCCTGAGGACGCTGTCCGTATGGTTCTCTGGCAAGTTGAATGTGTTCTAAGAACCCTCGTGGTGTCCTGAAATGTTCATAAATAAACAAAATGGGGGTGTCCTGAGGACGCTGTCCGTATTGTTCGATGGCAAGTTGAATGTGTTCTAAGAACACCCGCGGTGTCCTGAAATGTTCGCAAATAAAAAAAGGGGGGTGTTCTGAGGACGCTGTCCGTATTGTTCTCTTGCAAGTTGAATGTGTTCTAAGAACACTTGTGGTGTGCTGATATGTTCGTATATAAACAAAATGGGGGTGTCCTGAGGACGCTGTCCATATTATTCTCTGGCAAGTTGAATGTGTTCGAAGAACAATCGTGGTGTCCTGAAATGTTCGTAAATAAACAAAATGGGGGTGTCCTGAGGATGCTGTCCGTATTGTTCATTGTCAAATTTAAAGTGTTTTAAGAACACTCGCAGTGTCCTAAAATGTTCGTAGGAGGTGTCCTGAAGACACTGTCCGTATTGTTCTCTGGCAAGTTGAATGTGTTCTAAGAACACTCGTGGTGTCCTGAAATGTTCATAAATAAACAGAATGGGGGTGTCCTGAGGACGCTGTACGTATTCTTCGATGGCAAGTTGAATGTGTTCTAAGAACACTTGCGGTGTCCTGAAATGTTCGCAAATAAACAAAATGGGGTGTCCTGAGGACGCTGTCCGTATTGTTCATTGTCAAATTTAAAGTGTTTTAAGAACACTCGCGATGTCCTGAAATGTTCGTAGGGGGTGTCCTGAAGACGCTGTCCGTATTGTTCTCTGGCAAGTTGAATGTGTTCTAAGAACACTTGTGGTGTCCTGAAATGTTCGTAAATAAACAAAATGGGGGTGTCCTGAGGACGCTGTCCGTATTGTTCGATGGCAAGTTGAAAGTGTTCTAAGAACTTTCGCGGTGTCCTGAAATGTTCGTAGGGGGTGTCCTGAAGACACTGTCCCTATTGTTCACTGGCAAGTTGAATGTGTTCTAAGAACACTCGCGGTGTCCTGAAATGTTCGCAAATAAAAAATGGGGGTGTTCTGAGGATGCTGTCCGTATTGTTCGCTGGCAAGTTGAATGTGTTCTAAGAACACTCGCGGTGTCCTGAAATGTTCGCAAATAAAAAAAGGGGGGTGTTCTGAGGACGCTGTCCGTATTGTTCTCTTGCAAGTTGAATGTGTTATAAGAACACTTGTGGTGTCCTGAAATGTTCGTAAATAAACAAAATGGGGGTGTTCTGAGGACGCTGTCTGTTTTGTTCGTTGTCAAGTTTAAAGTGTTCTAAGAACACTCGCGGTGTCCTGAAATGTTCGTAGGTGGTGGGTGTCCTGAGGACGCTGTCCGTATGGTTCTCTGGCAAGTTGAATGTGTTCTAAGAACCCTCGTGGTGTCCTGAAATGTTCATAAATAAACAAAATGGGGGTGTCCTGAGGACGCTGTCCGTATTGTTCGATGGCAAGTTGAATGTGTTCTAAGAACACTCGCGGTGTCCTGAAATGTTCGCAAATAAAAAAAGGGGGGTGTTCTGAGGACGCTGTCCGTATTGTTCTCTTGCAAGTTGAATGTGTTCTAAGAACACTTGTGGTGTGCTGATATGTTCGTAAATAAACAAAATGGGGGTGTCCTGAGGACGCTGTCCATATTGTTCTCTGGCAAGTTGAATGTGTTCGAAGAACAATCGTGGTGTCCTGAAATGTTCGTAAATAAACAAAATGGGGGTGTCCTGAGGATGCTGTCCGTATTGTTCATTGTCAAATTTAAAGTGTTTTAAGAACACTCGCAGTGTCCTAAAATGTTCGTAGGGGGTGTCCTGAAGACACTGTCCGTATTGTTCTCTGGCAAGTTGAATGTGTTCTAAGAACACTCGTGATGTCCTGAAATGTTCATAAATAAACAGAATGGGGGTGTCCTGAGGACGCTGTACGTATTCTTCGATGGCAAGTTGAATGTGTTCTAAGAACACTTGCGGGGTCCTGAAATGTTCGCAAATAAACGAAATGGGGTGTCCTGAGGACGCTGTCCGTATTGTTCATTGTCAAGTTGAAAGTGTTCTAAGAACCCTCGCAGTGTCCTGAAATGTTCGTAGGGGGTGTCCTGAAGACGCTGTCCGTATTGTTCTCTGGCAAGTTGAATGTGTTCTAAGAACACTCGTGGTGTCCTGAAATGTTTGTAAATAAACAAAATGGGGGTGTCCTGAGGACGCTGTCCATATTGTTCGATGGGAAGTTGAATGTGTTCTAAGAACACTTGCGGTGTTCTGAAATGTTCGTAAATAAACAAAATGAGGGTGTCCTGAGGACGCTGTCCGTATTGTTCTCTGGCAAGTTGAATGTGCTCTAAGAACACTCGTGGTGTCCTGAAATGTTCGTAAATAAACAAAATGGGGGTGTCCTGAGGACGCTGTCCGTATTGTTCATTGTCAAATTTAAAGTGTTTTAAGAACACTCGCGGTGTCCTGAAATGTTCGTAGGGCGTGTCCTGAAGACGCTGTCCGCATTGTTCTCTGGCAAGTTGAATGTGTTCTAAGAACACTTGTGGTGTCCTGAAATGTTCGTAAATAAACAAAATGGGGGTGTCCTGAGGACGCTGTCCGTATTGTTCGATGGCAAGTTGAAAGTGTTCTAAGAACCCTCGCGGTGTCCTGACATGTTCGTAGGGGGTGTCCTGAAGACACTGTCCCTATTGTTCACTGGCAAGTTGAATGTGTTCTAAGAACACTCGCGGTGTCCTGAAATGTTCGCAAATAAAAAATGGGGGTGTTCTGAGGATGCTGTCCGTATTGTTCGCTGGCAAGTTGAATGTGTTCTAAGAACACTCGCAGTGTCCTGAAATGTTCGCAAATAAAAAAAGGGGGGTGTTCTGAGGACGCTGTCCGTATTGTTCTCTTGCAAGTTGAATGTGTTATAAGAACACTTGTGGTGTCCTGAAATGTTCGTAAATAAACAAAATGGGGGTGTTCTGAGGACGCTGTCTGTTTTGTTCGTTGTCAAGTTTAAAGTGTTCTAAGAACACTCGCGGTGTCCTGAAATGTTCATAGGGGGTGGGTGTCCTGAGGACGCTGTCCGTATGGTTCTCTGGCAAGTTGAATGTGTTCTAAGAACCCTCGCGGTGTCCTGAAATGTTCATAAATAAACAAAATGGGGGTGTCCTGAGGACGCTGTCCGTATTGTTCGATGGCAAGTTGAATGTGTTCTAAGAACACTCGCGGTGTCCTGAAATGTTCGCAAATAAAAAAAGGGGGTGTTCTGAGGACGCTGTCCGTATTGTTCTCTTGCAAGTTGAATGTGTTCTAAGAACACTTGTGGTGTGCTGATATGTTCATAAATAAACAAAATGATGGTGTCCTGAGGACGCTGTCCATATTGTTCTCTGGCAAGTTGAATATGTTCGAAGAACAATCGTGGTGTCCTGAAATGTTCGTAAATAAACAAAATGGGGGTGTCCTGAGGATGCTGTCCGTAATGTTCATTGTCAAATTTAAAGTGTTTTAAGAACACTTGCAGCGTCCTAAAATGTTCGTAGGGGGTGTCCTGAAGACACTGTCCGTATTGTTCTCTGGCAAGTTGAATGTGTTCTAAGAACACTCGTGGTGTCCTGAAATGTTCATAAATAAACAGAATGGGGGAGTCCTGAGGACGCTGTACGTATTCTTTGATGGCAAGTTGAATGTGTTCTAAGAACACTTGCGGTGTCCTGAAATGTTCGCAAATAAACGAAATGGGGTTTCCTGAGGACGCTGTCCGTATTGTTCATTGTCAAGTTGAAATAGTTCTAAGAACCCTCGCGGTGTCCTGAAATGTTGGTAGGGGGTGTCCTGAAGACGCTGTCCGTATTGTTCTCTGGCAAGTTGAATGTGTTCTAAGAACACTTGTGGTTTCCTGAGATGTTCGCAATAAACAAAATGGGGTGTCCTGAGGACGCTGTCCGTATTGTTCATTGTCAAGTTGAAAGTGTTCTAAGAACCCTCGCGGTGTCCTGAAATGTTCGTAGGGGGTGTCCTGAAGACGCTGTCCGTATTGTTCTCTTGCAAGTTGAATGTGTTCTAAGAACACTCGTGGTGTCCTGAAATGTTTGTAAATAAACAAAATGGGGGTGTCCTGAGGACGCTGTCCATATTGTTCGATGGGAAGTTGAATGTGTTCTAAGAACACTTGCGGTGTTCTGAAATGTTCGTAAATAAACAACATGAGGGTGTCCTGAGGACGCTGTCCGTATTGTTCTCTGGCAAGTTGAATGTGTTCTAAGAACACTCGTGGTGTCCTGAAATGTTCATAAATAAACAAAATGGGGGTGTCCTGAGGACGCTGTCCGTATTGTTCATTGTCAAATTTAAAGTGTTTTAAGAACACTCGCGGTGTCCTGAAATGTTCGTAGGGGGTGTCCTGAAGACGCTGTCTGTATTGTTCTCTGACAAGTTGAATGTGTTCTAAGAACACTTGTGGTGTCCTGAAATGTTCGTAAATAAACAAAATGGGGGTGTCCTGAGGACGCTGTCCGTATTGTTCGATGGCAAGTTGAAAGTGTTCTAAGAACCCTTGCGGTGTCCTGAAATGTTCGTAGGGGGTGTCCTGAAGACGCTGTCCCTATTGTTCACTGGCAAGTTGAATGTGTTCTAAGAACACTCGCGGTGTCCTGAAATGTTCGCAAATAAAAAATGGGGGTGTTCTGAGAACGCTGTCCATATTGTTCGCTGGCAAGTTGAATGTGTTCTAAGAACACTCGCGGTGTCCTGAAATTTTCGCAAATAAAAAAAGGGGGGTGTTCTGAGGACGCTGTCCGTATTGTTCTCTTGCAAGTTGAATGTGTTCTAAGAACACTTGTGGTGTGCTGATATGTTTGTAAATAAACAAAATGGGGGTGTCCTGAGTACGCTGTCCATATTGTTCTCTGGCAAGTTGAATGTGTTCGAAGAACAATCGTGGTGTCCTGAAATGTTCGTAAATAAACAAAATGGGGGTGTCCTGAGGATGCTGTCCATATTGTTCATTGTCAAATTTAAAGTGTTTTAAGAACACTCGCAGTGTCCTAAAATGTTCGTTGGGGGTGTCCTGAAGACGCTGTCCGTATTGTTCTCTGGCAAGTTGAATGTGTTCTAAGAACACTCGTGGTGTCCTGAAATGTTCGCACATAAAAAAATGGGGGTGTTCTGAGGACGCTGTCCGTATTGTTCTCTTGCAAGTTGAATGTGTTCTAAGAACACTTGTGGTGTCCTGAAATGTTTCTAAATAAACAAAATGGAGGTGTTCTGAGGAGGCTGTCTGTTTTGTTCGTTGTCAAGTTTAAAGTGACACCCCCATTCTAAGAACACTCGCGGTGTCCTGAAATGTTCGTAGGGGGTGGGTGTCCTGAGGACGCTGTCCGTATGGTTCTCTGGCAAGTTGAATGTGTTCTAAGAACCCTCGTGGTGTCCTGAAATGTTCATAAATAAACAAAATGGGGGTGTCCTGAGGACGCTGTCCGTATTGTTCGATGGCAAGTTGAATGTGTTCTAAGAACACCCGCGGTGTCCTGAAATGTTCGCAAATAAAAAAAGGGGGGTGTTCTGAGGACGCTGTCCGTATTGTTCTCTTGCAAGTTGAATGTGTTCTAAGAACACTTGTGGTGTGCTGATATGTTCGTAAATAAACAAAATGGGGGTGTCCTGAGGACGCTGTCCATATTGTTCTCTGGCAAGTTGAATGTGTTCGAAGAACAATCGTGGTGTCCTTAAATGTTCGTAAATAAACAAAATGGGGGTGTCCTGAGGATGCTGTCCGTATTGTTCATTGTCAAATTTAAAGTGTTTTAAGAACACTCGCAGTGTCCTAAAATGTTCGTAGGAGGTGTCCTGAAGACACTGTCCGTATTGTTCTCTGGCAAGTTGAATGTGTTCTAAGAACACTCGTGGTGTCCTGAAATGTTCATAAATAAACAGAATGGGGGTGTCCTGAGGACGCTGTACGTATTCTTCGATGGCAAGTTGAATGTGTTCTAAGAACACTTGCGGTGTCCTGAAATGTTCGCAAATAAACAAAATGGGGTGTCCTGAGGACGCTGTCCGTATTGTTCATTGTCAAGTTGAAAGTGTTCTAAGAACCCTCGCAGTGTCCTGAAATGTTCGTAGGGGGTGTCCTGAAGACGCTGTCCGTATTGTTCTCTGGCAAGTTGAATGTGTTCTAAGAACACTCGTGGTGTCCTGAAATGTTTGTAAATAAACAAAATGGGGGTGTCCTGAGGACGCTGTCCATATTGTTCGATGGGAAGTTGAATGTGTTCTAAGAACACTTGCGGTGTTCTGAAATGTTCGTAAATAAACAAAATGAGGGTGTCCTGAGGACGCTGTCCGTATTGTTCTCTAGCAAGTTGAATGTGCTCTAAGAACACTCGTGGTGTCCTGAAATGTTCGTAAATAAACAAAATGGGGGTGTCCTGAGGACGCTGTCCGTATTGTTCATTGTCAAGTTGAAAGTGTTCTAAGAACCCTCGCGGTGTCCTGAAATGTTCGTAGGGGGTGTCCTGAAGACGCTGTCCCTATTGTTCACTGGCAAGTTGAATGTGTTCTAAGAACACTCGCGGTGTCCTGAAATGTTCGCAAATAAAAAATGGGGGTGTTCTGAGGATGCTGTCCGTATTGTTCGCTGGCAAGTTGAATGTGTTCTAAGAACACTCGCGGTGTCCTGAAATGTTCGCAAATAAAAAAGGGGGGGGTGTTCTGAGGACGCTGTCCGTATTGTTCTCTTGCAAGTTGAATGTGTTATACGAACACTTGTGGTGTCCTGAAATGTTCGTAAATAAACAAAATGGGGGTGTTCTGAGGACGCTGTCTGTTTTGTTCGTTGTCAAGTTTAAAGTGTTCTAAGAACACTCGCGGTGTCCTGAAATGTTCATAGGGGGTGGGTGTCCTGAGGACGCTGTCCGTATGGTTCTTTGGCAAGTTGAATGTGTTCTAAGAACCCTCCCGGTGTCCTGAAATGTTCATAAATAAACAAAATGGGGGTGTCCTGAGGACGCTGTCCGTATTGTTCGATGGCAAGTTGAATGTGTTCTAAGAACACTCGCGGTGTCCTGAAATGTTCGCAAATAAAAAAAGGGGGTGTTCTGAGGACGCTGTCAGTATTGTTCTCTTGCAAGTTGAATGTGTTCTAAGAACACTTGTGGTGTGCTGATATGTTAATAAATAAACAAAATGATGGTGTCCTGAGGACGCGGTCCATATTGTTCTCTGGCAAGTTGAATGTGTTCGAAGAACAATCGTGGTGTCCTGAAATGTTCGTAAATAAACAAAATGGGGGTGTCCTGAGGATGCTGTCCGTATTGTTCATTGTCAAATTTAAAGTGTTTTAAGAACACTTGCAGCGTCCTAAAATGTTCGTAGGGGGTGTCCTGAAGACACTGTCCGTATTGTTCTCTGGCAAGTTGAATGTGTTCTAAGAACACTCGTGGTGTCCTGAAATGTTCATAAATAAACAGAATGGGGGAGTCCTGAGGACGCTGTACGTATTCTTCGATGGCAAGTTGAATGTGTTCTAAGAACACTTGTGGTGTCCTGAAATGTTCGTAAATAAACAAAATGGGGGTGTCCTGAGGACGCTGTCCGTATTGTTCGATGGCAAGTTGAAAGTGTTCTAAGAACCCTCGCAGTGTCCTGAAATGTTCGTAGGGGGTGTCCTGAAGACGCTGTCCATATTGTTCACTGGCAAGTTGAATGTGTTCTAAGAACACTCGCGGTGTCCTGAAATGTTCGCAAATAAAAAATGGGGGTGTTCTGAGGACGCTGTCCGTATTGTTCGCTGGCAAGTTGAATGTGTTCTAAGAACACTCGCAGTGTCCTGAAATGTTCGCAAATAAAAAAAGGGGGGTGTTCTGAGGACGCTGTCCGTATTGTTCTCTTGCAAGTTGAATGTGTTCTAAGAACACTTGTGGTGTGCTGATATGTTCGTAAATAAACAAAATGGGGGTGTCCTGAGTACGCTGTCCATATTGTTCTCTGGCAAGTTGAATGTGTTTGAAGAACAATCGTGGTGTCCTGAAATGTTCGTAAATAAACAAAATGGGGGTGTCCTGAGGATGCTGTCCGTATTGTTCATTGTCAAATTTAAAGTGTTTTAAGAACACTTGCAGTGTCCTAAAATGTTCGTAGGGGGTGTCCTGAAGACGCTGTCCGTATTGTTCTCTGGCAAGTTGAATGTGTTCTAAGAACACTCGTGGTGTCCTGAAATGTTCATAAATAAACAGAATGGGGGTGTCCTGAGGACGCTGTACGTATTCTTCGATGGCAAGTTGAATGTGTTCTAAGAACACTTGCGGTGTCCTGAAATGTTCGCAAATAAACGAAATGGGGTGTCCTGAGGACGCTGTCCGTATTGTTCATTGTAAAGTTGAAAGTGTTCTAAGAACCCTCGCGGTGTCCTGAAATGTTCGTAGGGGGTGTCCTGAAGACACTGTCCGTATTGTTCTCTGGCAAGTTGAATGTGTTCTAAGAACACTCGTGGTGTCCTGAAATGTTTGTAAATAAACAAAATGGGGGTGTCCTGAGGACGCTGTCCATATTGTTCGATGGGAAGTTGAATGTGTTCTAAGAACACTTGCGGTGTTCTGAAATGTTCGTAAATAAACAAAATGGGGGTGTCCTGAGGACGCTGTCCGTATTTTTCTCTGGCAAGTTGAATGTGTTCTAAGAACACTCGTGGTGTCCTGAAATGTTCGTAAATAAACAAAATGGGGGTGTCCTGAGGACGCTGTCCGTATTGTTCATTGTCAAATTTAAAGTGTTTTAAGAACACTCGCGGTGTCCTGAAATGTTCGTAGGGGGTGTCTTGAAGACGCTGTCCGTATTGTTCTCTGGCAAGTTGAATGTGTTCTAAGAACACTTGTGGTGTCCTGAAATGTTCGTAAATAAACAAAATGGGGGTGTCCTGAGGATGCTGTCCGTATTGTTCGATGGCAAGTTGAAAGTGTTCTAAGAACCCTTGCAGTGTCCTGAAATGTTCGTAGGGGGTGTCCTGAAGACGCTGTCCCTATTGTTCACTGGCAAGTTGAATGTGTTCTAAGAACACTCGCGGTGTCCTGAAATGTTCGCAAATAAAAAATGGGGGTGTTCTGAGGACGCTGTCCGTATTGTTCGCTGGCAAGTTGAAAGTGTTCTAAGAACACTCATAATGTCATAATGTCGCGGACATTAAAAGTTTCCATAGGCCATAGTTGAAATGTTTGACTCTATGGGTGTGATATGCTGCGGTGGTTGTGGCCATGTCATGCCGCCGTCCTTTGGTGGCCGCTGGCGGTTATGGAAGGCTTGGCGTTGGCGGCGCCATTAGTTGTTCCGTGTGTTTTTTCTTTTTTCACTTCCTGGTTTGGCGGTCTAGTCTTTTTCTTCTGTGTTACTTTTCCTTCCGCTTCCTGGTTTATCGGTCTAGCCTTTTTTCTTGTTTCCGTATTTAACCACGCCCCTCTCTGGGCTCTGTGCGTTGCAACTTGTTTCTTTCGCTTTGTTGCCGTGCTACTGTGTTTCCAGTACTTCCTCTATTACCTAGTTGACTCAGTAACTATAGCAGAGATTCTTTCTTCTGCTTCTTCCCTTCCTTTTTTGCCTGTTTACTCCATTCTATTGATTTCCCGTGCCTTTCGGGGCTCCTCTATTCCTTCCTGTTTTCCGGATCTCGTTCCGGTATCTGGCAGTGGCGTGTTTTCCTCCATCCCGGGTTCCCCGGGCTTCTCATGCTACAACTCCAAAGACTACAGCTTTACAGCTTCGGAAAGACTTTCCTGCCTTTCACCTGCACTCCGGACTCTCCAGTCAACTCCTCCAGCACGCATTTGTTATCAACAACATCCGGCGAGAGGTTTTTTTTAAGCGGCTGCTTTTTTCCTCTCTTCCTGGCATCTTCGGGACGGGGCCGGCTGTTTTCCTGTTTATCAGGGAATCAGGGTGGCTTCTTCCCGCGGACGACCTTATCTCTTCACAAAGAAGAAAAGACCAAGAGGCAAGTCCTACAGACGAGGGAATCTTCTGGAAGAAACAGGTGAGGAGAAAGGGGAGGAGGACATAGACTTATCTGATTTGGAGGAATCTCCGTTATATTCCAGCACTTGTGACAGTTTGCAACGCCCAGAAGAGAACACTATGTCTATCCCGGAACAGGTCCAAGAATTGCTCGCTGCAATGCAGAATGTGACGTTAGAATTACAGGCTGTGAAAGCCGAAAACACTGCTTTGAGGCAGCGTGTCGATCACTTCGAACAGTCCCGGAGTGATTTGCCTCCCATGCCCTTAGCCTGCGGTAAATACGATGGCTCTCCGGCTAGTTTCAAAGAGTTCATGAGGCATGCATAATCTATTTCACTTTCAGACCACAAGCTTATGCCTCAGACTCAGCCCGTATAGGTTTTCTAATTTCTAACCTTACGGGTAACGCCCTTTCTTGGGCTACCCCTCTGGTGACCGGTGCCAGCCCTTTACTCCAAGATTATGCCGGTTTCACCGCCCAATTCAAAACGGCTTTTGAAAGGCAAGAGTCTGCGGCAGTCGCCAGCGAACAGCTACTGGATATCCGACAAGGAAGTACGGATCTGCTGACATACATCTCCCGTTTTAAACGGGTGGCTGCTGACGCAGGCTGGCAAGAGAACGCTCAGTACACCATCTTTCGGAGAGGATTAAGGGAGGAACTCAAAGATGAATTAGCAAGGGTTAACCGACCAGCTACTTTAACCGATCTGTGGTCTACTGTTATTCAACTGGACTACCGCATCTCTGAACGACGGTCCGAACGTCGTAAACAACGTGGATTTCCTGCTACACTTGATCCTGGATTACCCCCCCCTTCTTCCACCTGTATGTCAAAAGAGGAACCAATGCAGATTGGAACTACCCGAGGGCCACTCACCCCGGAAGAAAGAAGAAGACGCAGAGATAACAACCTGTGTATGTATTGTGGATCCAATCAACATATACTTAGAGACTGTCCTAACGTACCTCCCAGACGTTCGGGAAACGCCAATCCTCGGAACTAGTTGGGACAAGTTACCGAGGGGGATTACCTGGTCCCTTCGTCTCTTTATCGGTCACACCCACGCCATCCACAGTAGAAGACAACCGTCTGATGGTAGTTGGAGTGGAGTTAAGCCTCTCTCAGCAGTCCTATGAGGTTTTGGCACTGCTGGACTGTGGTGCTGCCGGTTGCTTTATGGATCTGGTTTGGGCGGAAAAGGTTGGCATTCACCGTTTGCAAAAGGACGAGGATCAAAAGGTGGAGGGCGTAGACGGCAGACCACTCAGCTCGGGCCTTATCACTCATACTACACCTCCTATGCAGATGAAAATCCTACATCACAACGAGACCATTCAATTTGACCTCATCCGTGCTGCACATTTCCCATTGATCCTGGGAGTCTCGTGGCTTCGGAAGCATAACCCGACCATAGATTGGACAAAGAATCAACTGTCCTTTACATCAGCCTTTTGTCGTAATTCATGTTCCTCACAGACCCAACATACTACGGTTCATGTTTGTCCGGAATTAGACTCTAGTTCAGAGGCACTTAAGGTAAACAGTATTCCCAGAGAATATCTCTGCTACCAGGAGGTATTTACGGACGATGGTCCTCAGAAGTTACCACCTCATAGACCAGAGGACTGTCAGATCGTTCTCCAGCCCAATGCTGTTGTACCTTTTGGAAGGATGTTTTCTCTTTCTCTTAAGGAAAAGAAAGCACTTAAAGAATACCTGGATGCAAATACACATCATGGCCTGATCCGACCTTCGTTTTCTCCTGCTGGGGCTTCGCTTTTCTTTGTTCCAAAGAAAGGTTCCGATGAACTTCGCCCTTGCATTGACTATAGGGGTCTTAACCAAGTTACTCTCAGAGATAGGTATCCCATGCCACTTATCGGAGACATCCTAGAAGCTGTTCAAGGGGCAAAGATCTTCTCTAAGATCGATTTAAGAAGAGCCTACCACCTTTTGAGGATACGATCCGGTGACGAATGGAAGACGGCTTTTCGCACTCCCTTCGGTCACTATGAATATTGTGTTATGCCGTTTGGTCTTGTCAATGCTCCATCTGTATTTCAGAGATTCATGGATCGCATTTTCTCCGATCTACTTTTCCATTCTGCTGTCGTCTACCTCGACGACATTTTGGTGTATTCTAAAGACGCTCAACTTCATGCTAAACATCTCCACCAAGTCCTTCAAAGATTGCAAGACAATCTACTCAAGGCCAATGCTGACAAGTGCATTTTTCAAGTCTCCGAGGTCAACTATCTTGGCTTTATCCTGTCTTCAGAAGGTATTCGCATGGATTCCGCTAAGACCGACGCCATCTTGCAATGGCCAACACCCCATACCATCAAAGACGTCCAAAGGTTTTTAGGTCTAGCTAATTTTTATCGCAAATTCATCCAAGGATTCTCGGATCGAGTTCTTCCCATTACAAGGTTGTTAAAGAAGTCATCCATGCCCTTCTCCTGGTCTTCTGAGGCAAACCGGGCTTTCCAACTTCTCAAGAAGGAATTCTGCTCTGCCCCGGTACTTCATCAACCAGATCAGAATCTAAGATTCATTGTGGAGACTGACGCCTCTTCTGCAGCAATTGGAGCAGCTCTCCTACAGGAACATGGGGAGCTAGAACATCCCGTTGCCTACATGTCCAAAACACTGAACGACAGTCAAACACATTATTCGGTGATTGAAAAAGAACTTCTGGCCATGAAATCCGCATGCGAAGAATGGCGTCATCTCCTACAGGGAGCTACTCATCCTTTTGAGATCAGAACAGATCATAAAAATCTTAAGATCCTGCAGAAGATGGAATGCGTCAACTCGCGTCAAGCTCGCTGGGCACATTTTTTCTCCCAATATGATTTCATACTGACTTACTTACCAGGTTCCAAGAACATACTTGCTGATGCCCTTTCCAGAAGACCAGTACCAGACAGGGTTCTGAAGGAATTTCCCAGCCTCATGCTACCAGACGTTAAAGTGATCTGTTCTGTGGATTCGTTTCTGGACAGAGTCTGTGAGGTCACACGGTCCACTAACCCTCTTCCGAAGGATCTATCCATGCAAGGTGGTTTATGTTTTCAACAACAACGACTATTTCTACCAGACAGCATCTCCCGTCAGTCGGCATTAAAATGGTGCCATGATGATCCAACAGCGGGACACAGAGGTGTAAAGAACACCTTGGAGTTGCTTCTTCGCAGGTTCTGGTGGCCTGGGATGGCCAAAGAAGTTACAACCTACGTCGAGTCATGCCCTGTATGTTGTCGATCAAAGTACAGCACTCAAAAGGCAATAGGGCTTCTCCAACAACAGGACCTTCCGAAGAGACCCTGGTGCGTTATTTCTACAGATTTCATCGTGGATCTGCCACCTTCAGAAGGTTGTTCATGCATCATGGTAACGGTCGATTGCTTCACCAAGATGGCACATTTCACTCCTTTGGCGGGTCTTCCTACTGCAGCCGAGATGGCGGCAGTGTTTGCCAGGGAAATATTCCGCTTACATGGTACTCCGGACAAGATTATTTCTGACAGGGGATCTCAGTACACCTCGAAGTTCTGGAAGGAACTTTGTGAAAGACTGGGTATGGAACGAGCTTTGTCATCCGGTTTCCACCCACAGACCAATGGACAGACAGAAAGAACGAACGCCACTCTGGAGCAATATCTTCGGTGTTTCGCTAATGCCCAACAGGACAATTGGGTTAGTCTGTTGGTTACTGCAGAATTTGCCTATAACAATGCAGAGCACAGTGCCACTGGTCTCAGTCCTTTCTTTTGTTCCTATGGTTTCCATCCTAGCTTTATTCCTTCTCTCTCTTTTCCTCCTTCTACAACTCCATCTGTTGATGCCCTCCTTACCAGTATCTCGGATGCTCACAAGTCTGCCACGAGTTGCTTGCGAGCTAGCAGTCTCCGGTACCGATCTTACTGCAACCTTAAGCGCCAGCCGGTTCCGGCATGGCGTAAGGGCACCAAGGTCTGGTTGTCTACTAGGTTTCTACCTCGTTGGCTACACCCCTCTAAACTTTCACCCCGCTATCTGGGTCCTTTCCCTATTCTACGCCAGATCAATCCTGTGGCCTTCCGTCTCCAGTTGCCGAAACATATGCACCGTCTCCATCCGGTGTTTCATTCCTCCCTCCTTAGGGAATACAAGAGTGATCCCTACCTTCGCACTTTGCCGCATGATCCGGTTCCCAAAGTGGTTCCTTCTGATGAGTATGAGGTGGCCTCCATCAGGGACTCCCGCTATCATCAGGGTCGCTTGGAGTATCTCATCCACTGGAAAGGATATCCACACTCAGAGGACTCCTGGGAACCGGTGTCTCATGTTCACGCTCCGGCATTGATTCAGCGGTTTCACCGTCTGTTCCCGGGTAAACCGGGGGGGGTGCCGTTTGGGAGGGGGCATACTGTCATGCCGCCGTCCTTTGGTGGCCGCTGGCGGTTATGGAAGGCTTGGCGTTGGCGGCGCCATTAGTTGTTCCGTGTGTTTTTTCTTTTTTCACTTCCTGGTTTGGCGGTCTAGTCTTTTTCTTCTGTGTTA
Organism: Ambystoma mexicanum; assembly: GCF_040938575.1. Lineage (NCBI taxonomy): Eukaryota > Metazoa > Chordata > Amphibia > Caudata > Ambystomatidae > Ambystoma > Ambystoma mexicanum. Next base: position 352,779,608 of record NC_090922.1, read on the forward strand.
CTTTTCCTTCCGCTTCCTGGTTTATCGGTCTAGCCTTTTTTCTTGTTTCCGTATTTAACCACGCCCCTCTCTGGGCTCTGTGCGTTGCAACTTGTTTCTTTCGCTTTGTTGCCGTGCTACTGTGTTTCCAATACTTCCTCTATTACCTAGTTGACTCAGTAACTATAGCAGAGATTCTTTCTTCTGCTTCTTCCCTTCCTTTTTTGCCTGTTTACTCCATTCTATTGATTTCCCGTGCCTTTCGGGGCTCCTCTATTCCTTCCTGTTTTCCGGATCTCGTTCCGGTATCTGGCAGTGGCGTGTTTTCCTCCATCCCGGGTTCCCCGGGCTTCTCATGCTACAACTCCAAAGACTACAGCTTTACAGCTTCGGAAAGACTTTCCTGCCTTTCACCTGCACTCCGGACTCTCCAGTCAACTCCTCCAGCACGCATTTGTTATCAACAACATCCGGCTAGAGGTTTTTTTTAAGCGGCTGCTTTTTTCCTCTCTTCCTGGCATCTTCGGGACGGGGCCGGCTGTTTTCCTGTTTATCAGGGAATCAGGGTGGCTTCTTCCCGCGGACGACCTTATCTCTTCACAAAGAAGAAAAGACCAAGAGGCAAGTCCTACAGACGAGGGAATCTTCTGGAAGAAACAGGTGAGGAGAAAGGGGAGGAGGACATAGACTTATCTGATTTGGAGGAATCTCCGTTATATTCCAGCACTTGTGACAGGCCAGGGCATAGAGTCTTGGGTGCATGGCCATTTGGCCATGCACCCAAGACTCTATGCCCTGGCCACAACCACCGCAGCATATCACACTCATAGTTGCTTATAACTTTGAGTCAAAAACAAATTAATAAGGAACAAAGTTATAAGCCACTATGGGTGTGATATGCTGCGATGGTTGTACTTATTATAATATACTTACTGTTTGGTTTAGTAACTGGAGTGCATGTATTTCTTGTTCATTTCTGTGATAAAAGAAAATAGCATGTTAGTATTAGTATTTTGTAATGACTTATTACATTGTATAATCAACAATTATTTTTTTTGGACCCTCATATTTAGTAGATTACAAACCAGAGTACTGTGCAATTTGCTCAGTTTCTGTGTTTGTTGCTAAAATCATTGGGTCTGTGGGAGAAATAAAATCCATGTTGGATTAAAAAAAAAACCTTTTTCTGTTATGCTACAGTTTATTTGTTTGTTTGTTTTCAGTGTTCACTTGTTGTTTCTGGCTAATGCTTTATACATTGGCTTGTTGCTGTTTTTTGGAGCAGTAACATATTATTTATTTGTTTGAATATTGTAAAATTTTGGAGCAGTTAGATACCAGTAGGCGTATTCTAACTGTCTATTTTTTTATATATTTTAGTGATATTGATTTATCTGTTTGGATATTGTTAAATTTTGGGAAAGTTAGATACCAATTGGCGTATTCTAACTGTCTATTTTTTGCTCTAATTTAGTGGTATTCATTTATCTGATTAGTTGTTGTAGAATCTTTGGGCAGTTAGATAGCTTTTGGAATATTCTAACAGTTTATATTTTTTTACTGTAAGTTTACTTAAGGTGTAAGTACAGTTTAGTTATCAAATGTTGGTTTTAAGAACATTAAATAAGCGTTTTTAAGATTTGTTGTTAATCTCTGCTTTAGAGTAATGGTACTATCATTACATTCAAACCATCCACATTTCTTTTTTATATGCAGTGTAGTGCCCTGAATTGGTTGTGGCTCCTGCGTGGTAGATTATACCTATTGTTGTGAAGGTTTTCTTACCAAGTGATATTTGACCATGTGTGAATCCAGTCAGCTTGCAGTTGTTTTTGTACCATCTGTATTGTAACGTAGAAGCATTAGTATTAGTATTTACTATGTGTTTGTATTACTGACGTGGAGCGATTATCCGAATTGCAGGTAGTACATAATCTACCATGGTTTTCATTTTGTACAAGTTTCTGAAATGGAATGGATTTACAATTAGGTATTGATATATATTTGAAGCGTTCATTGGGGATTTCTTCTTGTGTCACATTATTGCAGAGAGTGCATGTATGTTTCCACATGTATGAAATCTGGAAGATTTCATTTATAGGTATGTTTTTATTTTCCAGTACTTGTAGTAAGTACATTAGAAAATCTTGTGGATCTTCCTGTGAGTTTATAGTGAATTTAACCATTCCAGCACCGTAGTCCAATTGTTGTCTTATTCCATAAACACTATACGTGTTATCAGGATTGCTTGTTGCATTTCTGTGAAGTACTAACATTTGCAAACACAATTGGTCTGTACTGTGTAAGTAAATGTTGTCAACAATTGGTGGCAATTGAAATAGAATATTCATTGCTACATTTGCGTAGTAACTTACTCCAACTATATTTGAGAGTTTAAATGGACCAGGTAGTTCTGTATCTGATTGATTTTTGTTTAGTTTGTCTCCCCTGTTTGATGAAGTACCTGGTTTACTTTCCCTAATGGGTTCTTTTATGTTTGTGGTACTTGATGAAGTTTTAGTTTCTTTTACTCTCTTTGGAGGATTTGCAGTGACATCCTGTTGCATTTCTGTTTGATTTAGTTTTCTTTTACAACGTTTTACTTTTTGTGGTACAGAATATGTGTTTAGATGGGGGTGTATAGTGAGCGAAGTCTATTGTATTCTAAAATGCAAGGAATATGAGCGTTTACTTTACTTGCATCAAAGTTGATTAGAAAAAGATTGTCAAGTGTACGTAAGCGTGATAGTGCTACGTAGCTCATGCCTTCTTTAAAGACTGTGTTACCAATGTCTATCATTGCTTTGTCTAGGGTAAGACCTTGTGATTTATGAATGGTGACTGCGTATGCAATAGTTAGAGAAAATTGTTCTCTGCGTACATACATGTCTTTGAAGAGAAGGAATCGAGCTGTTGAGCATCCTATCCTTTTTACTTCTGAAAGTTTGCCAAAGAGAATATTGACAAACTGAATTTTGTTGTTACGTGGGTATGTTTGAAAGCCAACAACTGTACCCAGTGCTCCATTAACTAGTCCTTTGTCCACGTCAAGGTTACGTTTAAGCATTACTCTGCAATTTAAGGATAATTTTAATATCTTTTCCAATCCTGCTGTGTTTGAGATTGATTTTTCTAAACTATTTAGTCTTGTTGTGGCTTGGTCACACATGGGTAGTGTCATACCATGTACATCTAGTTTGTCTGTGGCGCTAATTTCCATTATTGGTTGCATTTCTTTACTTAACATTATGTCATTGAATTTGAAACAGCTTGCAAGAGTTGGCATTAAGGCCATACAATTTACATTTTTGTGGGCTAATTGTTCCATAACATCTGTAGCACATGCATTATCACCATAAAGTGCATGAATGTGCCGGGTTTTCAATATTGCTTCTGCTTCTTTGGAAAGTATACCAGCTCTAATACTTTTTAAGATGTTGGCATAAGGGAGATCTGCAGATTGCCGCATGTTTTCTGTTAATTCTCTGTATTGGAAATGTTGCTAAAGGTTGACATTTCCAATGCTGCCAACAGTTTTACAGCAGAGTTTGTGTCCTAATGTTTTAAAAATAGGCTCACCTTTTAATGGAGAAGATCTCCGAAAACAATAAAGTATTTTCCTGCAAAGAGCTCTTCATAGTTTGTTTTGAGTACTTCTTGTAATCAGAGGTGAATCAAAGCCAACATTAGGTTGCACACCATGCTCACTTCATCTATTAGAAGCATTTTCATTTGTTTCAATACTCTGTGTAGTTCCATTGCAGCTTCTGTAGAAAGTTTGTAATAGTCTAATTTGTTTTGGTGTTCTACTGGCAGGAGTAGTAATCTGTGTAGAGTGACACCACCTATGTAGTAGGCAGTTAAAGCGGTGGGGGTAGTGACAACAGCTGACAGTTTGTTGTTTGTCAATTGTTGAAGGAACTTACTGATGATTTTGATTAGGAATGTTTTGCCAGAATCAGCTTCACCACTGACGTACAATAGTATAGGTTTGTAATTTTGGCAGGTGCATTCTTTGTTTTCATGTTGTACACCATCTGCAATTTCTTTTGTTACTTCTTGAAAAATGCTACGTTGCTCAAGGTTTAGTTTTGATCATAGTATAGTTAAGTCTTCTTTATCTTCATACTGACACATGGTATTTCTACTTCTATCATAGCTAATTCTGCCTCATTTGTTATTAGTGTCTCTCCCAGTGGTTCTTAGCTTCCTGTTACAGAAGGTTGACTACTGTCAGGAGTGTCCTTATCTAGTTGGGCCTGGAGTTCTTCTTCGTGTTGCTGTTAATTGTGCAACATTGTTTTGTACTGTGTAAAGTTTACATCAGTTATAGTGCTTTCATTTGCTTTGAAAGCGTCTTCATATGATTCATTGTTATCTAGTATTTCTTCTTCTTTTCTCCATGGTTTAAAGAGTTGTAGCAGGGACATGTAATATACTTCTGTATGTTGAGGAGTCTTTAATGACAATTAATATGATTAATTAAATTTGGTTTGGTGAGTTTTACTAAGCTGCCTTCACAGTTTGTCACTCTGTATTTACCGTTTTTTTCATCATGTTTTATATTATTTTTGTATGTGTAGTTTTGGGCTATGTGGTATAGACACATGGTTTCCAAAGTGGTACTCCTGTTTGGGTAGTATGTGTCCAATACATTGTTTTTTAAAATGTCTTGGCTGTTGGGATCATGTTTGGCTATTGTTTCTATATCTTCGTATGATTTTAGAACTCTTTTTCTAGATTTAGCTGGACCAAGACTTAGCCATACTATATTTTCAGATTTACCATACAGTGCAGTACCAGTTAAATGATCAGCTGCATCATAGGATCCATATTCTCTATGGGACAGCATTTTTATGCCCAAGCTGTATAATTTTTGAGACACTGTTTTATCTGATGGCAGGTCATTCCAGAGGTCTTGCAGCTCTGTCTTTTCTGCTTTGGTTAAGTATGCTGTGACATATCATGCAACTGCGGTAGAATTGTCTGCAATGTACTGCACATCTATGTTTGCATTCCATAAGTGGGCAATGATTGCATTGTAATCATTGATATATTTTTCTTCTTCTTTTCTTTTTATGTAATATGTATTTTTAGGTGACTTTCCTTTAACACTATGTCTAACTGAAGACATGAGGTTGTTCACTTGACCTGTATTTGTAACTGGTCTAGGGAAACCAAATCAGCATTTGGTGTAGTATTTCCCTTTGTTTTTGTATTTGCGATGACAATATTTGCCACATTTGTGTCTTTGAAATTGTAAACTTTGTGCATGAAGATCATTATTTTTGGATTCCGATGGAATTTCACAAGTGACATATTTTTCAATAAATTGTAAAACAGTGGCATCACTGTCTTGACCAAATTTAGGAGCATCTTTAATCCATGAAAGCATTTGAATATGTGGTGCTCCTCTGGCTTGGTATTCTTTTCTCCAAAAGAAGTGTTGCACTTCTCCAAGGGGAGGAACAGTTTTATTACAAATAAAATGTAGCATAGCAATGAAGCGATGGTGAAAATCTTGAAACATTAACAAGATCCAGAGAACAAAGTTCTCCAGGTGTTAGTATATCTATGTTTGTTTTGTTTTTGTTTGATATGCGTAGGAAATCATGTAAATCTTCCCATGCATATTCTGCACAACTTAATGTAACAAACCAAGTGGGTGGGCCAAGGTTTCTGATCATACAACGTACATCTCCGTGACGTTGATACCAGTACTCTTTAGTACCACGTATATTTGCTATTAGATTTGTAATATTTGATTGTAAAACCTCATCTGTTTGTTGCACTTTTTTTAATAATTGTGTAGCTGTCATATTTTGAAAGTGTGATCCTGATTTTAATATGTGTGCAACTCCGTAACATAAAGTTGCTAGTTCACTTTCAAAGAGTAGGTGGAATATGTATTCCACATTTTGTCTAAATCTGGGATCTTCAGAATACATCCGTAATGAACGGTATTCTGATGCTGATATTTGAATAGGTCTATCATCGTACCTTCCTCCTTTGCCAGTAGGAATGAGTAGAGGAAAAGCAGGTGCTTCTATACTTTTTTCCCATATGCTGATTGGTGATCGTTTTGTTTGACGCATTTGGTACGTTTCCAGTGCATCTTCTATGGTGTCATTAGAGTGTAATGGATGAATTGTATAGTGTTGTAAAGTGTTTGATATTGTAGCAGGATCTAGGAGCTCAAATTGACCAGCTCCTTGTGTCTCTTGAATTATTTCAGTTGTATCCTTCAAGTTTTCTTCAATATTAGTTTCTTTGTAATATTCATTATTCTCTTTAAGATATTGCAAGGCTTCTCTAACTTTATGTAAATCTACCAGCTGTTGCCAAATTATTTTGTCTTTTGTAGGTACTCCATTTACCAAGATAATTAAAGATTGTTGCATTGGACGTTGCACTCCTAGAGTGTGCACATTTTCTTTTAGATCTAATGGTAAATACACTACTTTTCCACAAATACCTTTCACTAATTGAGAGGGAGGTAATTTTGCAGTTTTTGGTTGTAGGAGTATTATTGCTTGAAATGGGTGCACTGTTTGAATTATGATGCTCTCATATAAGTTAAGTTGTTGAAGGGGTTTTGGTAGTGGATATAATTCCAAATTATTTGTGATAACACGTGAAGGAGTTTGGTTGTTGTCAAGTTTTGTAGTGCAGTAACTACAAAGTTTTACGGGGGCAGTTATTTCGTATTTGTTTTCTGCTATAAGGTAGAGAGCTAATTCAAACCATTTAGAATCTTCATTGTCTTCTATTTTGTATGATAGGTCTACAGTTTTTGTGTTACTTTTATAAAAAGTTCTGCGGCAACATACACACACATGGTTTGGTACTTCAGCTGATGTACTTTTACGTTTTAGTATTTCTTTTTTGTATGTGTGTAGTAAAAGGTTGCCATGTGTAGAATTGTTACTAATTTGGTTTACAGCTATTTCATTCTGTAAGTGGGTTTCACTTCCAAAAAATTTTCTGGATATAGTCGATTTCTTCTAGTAGGTCTTTTGCTGTACCATGTAGAAGAATGGTATTTAAATTGGCTAGTGCTAAAGCAGGACTTTTAGCATAGTATAGTTTATAAACTAGATTTCTTATAGTTGAATGATGTGTTGATATCCTTTTGATATCATGGAAGGTGGTTTTGCAAGTAGGTCCTGTGATGCAGGCCAATGAATGTCCTTGTAGTCCTGTGTACTTGCGTACTGGAGAGGTATCCAGATTTTGCAGTAGTTTAATTTTGATTTTGTCTTTGCTTCCACATATTGATTGAGGAATTGGCATAAAGACTTGAAAAATTGTTTGGGAATGTTACACATTGACGTGCATGGCCATTTGTACACTAGACGTTCTGATTCAGTTGAATGTAGGGGTAATTCTAAGTTTTCGGGACATATTTTTGTAAGGAGTACTTCTTGTTCCATTATGGTATTATTAACTTTTGCATAACCTTGACCACTGCTATTAATGGCAATTATATTTGTTTGCTTTTGTTTGTACGCTTCTTCATTAAAGTATGGTTCTGTGCTCGTAGTGTGACTCCATTCACCTCCGCAGATACTTAAGAAGTTCTTTCTGTTGACATTTCGTTTATTGAGAAGTCTTTTTTGTAATTTAGTTATTAGTTTTGTTAGTGGTTTCATTTGGTTTAACACTAAAATAAAACCTTTCTTTTGAGAAGAATTGCACTGTCTATCAACGCTTCTAAGATTAATTTCTTACAATAGGTTTTAAGTGTTGAACCTGGTTTCTCTCCTGTTTTTATAAGATTTTGAAGGACTTTGTGATGGAACATTTTGGCTAAAATACTTTTCTTCATATGCTTACTTTGAACTATATCAAGATTTAAAGAAGCAGTTTTATCTGTAGTGATAGCTGATTTTCTACTAATTGTTTTTTGGTTTGGTTTACATTTTGATAGAGGAGGCAAAGTTTTTGTACTTGAAACTTCTTTTGTTTCACTAACTGACTGTATTAGCTGTTTTGTTTCAACTTTTTTTTACAAATTGTGCTAGAGATGGGTGCTTATGTTGGACACTTTTTTTTCATTTGCTCTACTTCTGCGTTGCTTTCTACGGACTTGATTTTTGGTAGGCATTCTTTAGGGTCTGTTGAAAAAAATAAAGAAGGTATGGGTTGGGGTGTTCTGGAATGTATGTGTGCTGGGTGCATGAGTGTTTGAGTAAGATGATAAAGATGTATGTAATGGTGTGTGATTATGCATTGTGAACTACAACTAGTAGGGATGGGTATTCTTGAATTAATGTGTTACTAAACTGGGGTTCAGATGACAGAAAAAAGTAAGCTAGTGGTTTGGAGAAGTATAAATAGTATATCTAATGCTATACAATTAAAACAGTTGTTTGTTCTATAACATCTAAATTCGAGCGGTTGAGTTGGTTAATTTGTGTGTCAAAAAATAGAAAAGCGGTTGAGTGGGGTAATTTGTGTGTCGAAAAATAGGAATTTGTGGGCCATTCTGGCTGTAAATAGCTGTTTAAGATATGGGGATTTTTGGACAGAATGGTGCAGAATCTCTATTTTTAGGCACAGAAATAGCATGAATTAACCTTACAGTGTGTTTGAGTAATAATATTAATATTATGGTGATATTCTACTTACTTTTTTTCTAAAATGAACAGGTTACTTCTTAGTTGTTCTTTGTACTTCAAATTCGGTTGCTTCTTTTCAGGAGAATGGTCTTCACTGCAATTGTAAAAGAAACAAATTAGTAATTTTGTTTGTATATAGCACTGTTTTTAATTTAGACATTGATTTTTTTTAATTGAAATCCTCAGCGCCTTCCTCAAAACCATTAAAACTATCTTATTTACATAAGATCATATCATATCATATCATATCATAAGATACGTCGCACCAGTTGAATACATATGATATGTTCTTAATGAACAAATTGTATTGCAATGACCAACTGTAGCAAACAAAATATCTTTACTATGTCTTGTGAAATTCATAATGTACCACTGAATACCATTATTCCTGTAACTAAGCTCTTCCAAGTAATAGTGCCTCAATGTTATGGGCTGCTTGTCTTATATAAATGTAAGTAATTAAATAAATAAAGACATTTAAAAAAAAATATGTAATTGTACAAATATTATTGTTTGAGATTTGAACATAGAGTGTGCATGCAATTTTGTTTAAGTATATGTAGTCTATATATTTAATTTCAAAAATATTAGTTTAACATGATTTGAGTGTGTGTGTGTGTATGTATAAAGAAATTAAATAGTATAAAGATTTGTAAGTGACAGTTGATTTTAGGAGATTGAAAAAAGACAGTAGATTCATTTTACAGATTATACAAGCTAAAAGTCAGTTAGAAAATGTGTTCATGTACTGTACAGAAAATATGCATACCTGTAGTTTGTGTCCATGCATATGGATATGCATGGAGCTGCAAGTAGAAATCTTGGAGACTTGTACAGTATTTCTTGTAGATGGTGCTTTCCAATGATATGACACTTGTACTCAGAGAGATTCACAGTACATTTGCAGTGCTGATCTATGATGATGCAGTTAGATGTAGAGGTCTTGAATGTGATTGGTGGATGGTCATATGACTTCTTAGCTACATCCAATGAGGGAATGGCACAGAGAGTAAACTGGAAATGGTAGAAGGGCTGTTCATGTTACGATATGTCCGTGGACATGGCGGTAGTTCGCGGACATTGGGTGTTACATCCGCAGATTTTTGGGTTCAGAAGTCATGCAAATGAGAATGGTCAGGAAAGTTTAGTGGGTGTGTTGTGCCAGGAGAGAGTTTCTCAGATACTCTTTTTGCTGAGAGAAGAACAGATAGCTATGGCTGTGTGTTTCAGAAAACAGATTGTTTGGATTTTGGGAGACTCGTGGATACATTGGTTGAAGGTTCATGCAGAAACCTGTGGAGTAGCTGTAGATCTTGGATTCCCACATGTGGAAGTACACTGGCATGGAGTACGTGGAATGAAGTGGTTGGACTTGTTACCTCTCTGTGATACTTTGGAGACAGAGCAACATCCAGATATAATTATAATTCATTGTGGAGGGAACAGTTTAGGACATGTGTCTGGAATTTCTTTGCAATTTGCAATGAAAGAAGGACATGGGAAGGTCATGGACATGTTTCCAAATTCTCAAGTCATTTTTTCACGGATTGCGCAAATGTGGCTTCGTTCTTCTTCATTTGGTCCACAAATTGAGAAAGCAAGGCACAATGTCAATAAGGCTGTTTGTGCCTTTCTAAGAGATTTTGGCATGTCCTCTTTTCACAATGAAAATATTATGTTTCGTAGTACATACATTTTTCTCAGAGATGGAGTACATCTAACTTATGCTGGCAATCAGATTTTTCTAAGAAACATACAAAATGCATTGCAAGCTTTTTTAGAATGACAGCATCCATTTTGAAGTAGGTGTTGAGTATTTATAATTTTTGAAACACAAACACCTCCCAAAGGCTCTTTTCAGAGCCACCACTTCCTCCCAGAGAAAATTGCAATGGTTTTGATAGGGTAGCACCCCAAAATTTTAGATGTCTGCGGACTGTCCGCGGACTACTAAAAAATACAAAGGGCCCTGCTTCATTTATTTTCACTTCTATTTTTTAACTGTGAAAGGCGGCTCTGAAAAGAGCCTTGTTTTATTTTTATTTTTGTTATTTTATATATTCTTTGGTTTTTTATACACGACACACTAGGAGAGGAGGGGAAAGGAGGGTAAAGGGGGGACACCAACCACAGGGATAAGAAAGGGCGAGCTGAGAGAGGAAGATGTAGAGTGGGTTTTATTTGGGTAGTGATCAGGTCTTCTCGTGCTCTGAGACGATAGTCTCAAAAGCACTGCGAAGTCGCTCCCCCCTGCAGAGTACTGTGTCGCAGTACATACACACAACTCTGACCCTCGAAAGATAAGGGTCATCAGCATTATGTATGGCTTGTGAGGCAGCTTGAGGAAGACGCTGTCCCACAGAGATGTTCCTTGTGGTGACAGGATCAGAAACGGAGGATGAAGTAGAGGAAATCAACCTACTATTCTCCTCGCAAGGTACAACCTTGTGAATGGCCCCAGAGTGAAATGAACTTAGCTTTCGCTTCATGGTAGTGGTCCCAGAGCTGTATGAACCATGGCTCCCGCGACTGAGTACCATTTTGCACTCATTGCATGTGACTCGGTTCGCACGAGCCTTAGGCCCATCCCCATGAATGGCAAATAACCGCCCACATCCAAGACCTACGCCGAGTGCGGGTAGTAGGGATTTCCACTACCTCATTCTCATCATCCTCTTCTTCCTCCTCTGCATCCTCACTCCTGTTCCCCTCTTCAGGCCCTTGGGGAGGTGGTGGTGGTGGAGGGGGTGGGGGTGCTGCTGAAGCAGGTGCAGCACCAGGTGGCAGTAGTGCAGCCATGGATGCCATCTCGATGATGGTGTAATCTGCAAGTTGCAGGAAAAATAGCTGTGCTCTGAAGAATAGCCAGAAACACAATGAGAATGAGCTCTAGGGCGTGGTCTTTTATAGGGGTTCTTGTACGCGGTTCGCAGACATGCGCGCTGGCCGCTGACAGATCGAACGCAAAAAAAGGTTCAAAAACTTTCAAAAAGTATGTAGAAACTCAGGATTAGTAAGTGGGACTTGTGCTATGGTGAGTTTTTATTGAGAAATATTGTGGATTACTTGAAAATGTACTTTTAAATTGTTTGGGGACACGAACAGTGTCCGCATTCAGAACACGCGATCAGCATGGGCGCGGTCACATGATCGCTTCACGAACATGTTCGCGAAGGAAGCGGCTGTCTGCAGGACACCAAATGCACAGACATTGGTTTGCACATGCGCGTTGATGTTCCACGGACAATGTTCGGGTCCTGAAGTAATTAAAAGTGCATCACATGTCAAACGAACAGTTACGGACAACCGTTTGTTCTTAAAACAGTTTAACTTCCTTGCAAACAATACAGACAGACATAGCGTCCTCAGGACACCTCCATTTTCGTTTATTTACGAACATTTCAGAACACCGCGTGTTTTCTTAGAACAGTTTCAACTTGCTAGCGAACAGTACAGACAGGTATACTGTTCTTCAGGACACCTCCATTTTCATTTATTTACGAACATTTCAAAACAACCACGCTAAATTGTTTGTTTTTTTTAAACTGAAACTAATTACAACACAATATAAAAATTTAACTTTATTTAACATATATTAACAATTCATGACAGAGAAGGTGAGGCAGAAACGGAAACAAAAATAGGAGAATTAGGGGTTTCAACATGATTGGTATCAGGTGAAGTAGGGATGGAAGTCTCATCAAAATGTTTTGGGTTATGGAGAGGGTTTGGGGATAATTGACTGGGATATGGTGAGGGGGGACAAGTACATGTGGGACAATGGCATGAGGTTTTTGTTTAAAAATGCTCCTCAACAAAAGTTTTCAAATTATTAAAATTGGTCAACAATATATCACATTTTCTTTTATGCTGTCAAGAGTGTTATCCGTAACAGTTTCTTCAGAGGTATTTTCTATTTTGGTATGCTCTGTACAAAACAAAATATATATGTTAAATGTATATAAAATAATAATAATTAAATGGGTTATATTGTAAAGTGTGTACCATTAGTTTCACTATCTTCTGACATTTCCTCATGTGGGAAATGCTCCTCTAGCCATTCCAGAGTACTAGACATTTCTGTGAGAAAAAAAAGATAATATATTTTTTTTTTATCTAATACAGAAAGTTTATAAATATATGAGTAAAATGAAGTACGCTTACTATTTCAGGTAAGATATGTTCTGAGTACTCTGTAGGTCTGGTCTTGCTCTTAGTTGTGGAGTGTCTGTGAGGTAATTTTGTTGGAAGCCAATTTATCTTCTTTTTTTATATTCCATTTTAGAACATATTTTATTTAAATGAATGGTTAGTGTGTGTCACATATATGGGTTACATTTCTTATGTATTACTACATATAATATGTATGTGTGCTGCTTTGTGAATTTTTCAAATGTTACTATGTTATGATATAACAATTAAACATACCCTCCCAGAGTTTTTAGGTAGTGGTACTGTTGGTCGAACATGTCCGTGGACATAAAAAAAGTTTGCGGACATCAAATTCAGTAGAAGGGGTTCAGTATGTTCCATATTACATGTACATAAAGTCAAAGTTATTATTGTTAAGTTGTGCTACTAAAAACCTATGAAATTCAGTGAAAAACCTTTGTTAAAGGGACGTTATGGTTAAGTTGCGCTACTAAAAACCTATGAAATTCAGTGAAAAAACTTTGTTAAAGGGACGTTATGGTTCCAAGTAAAACCGAAAAACCCCTGAAATTCGCCATTTATGGTAAGCTAAGCAACCATAACTCGCGCCACCACCGTGCTCTTCTAAGACTAACACCCACGACATCAAAGATGACATCACATGTCTGGCTCACTCTTTTTTCTTTTGCTGACATATCTAGGCCACATGGTTTTCTTCAGTAACAGTCAGAAACTAAAAATGTTATATTATTTGTAGACGTATCCTTCAAGTAGGTTCTTACAGTAATTCCCTTAGAGTCCAGTCACATCATATGAAACATATACATAGGGGAAGACACAAGCTTGAAAGACAGCAATCCTTTTTGAGCATAAAAATAATCAATAGACTTATCAGCACTTTCTGATAGTGCTGTTGTTTTTTTATGGCTGTACTTTCCCTGTATATGCTCATATTTGTATACATTGTACTCACACTACTTTCCTTAGGGTCCAATCACATCAAGTGATACATATACATAGGGTAAATGGTAGCTTTTGAAACAGAGCAATCCTTTATTTGCATGGAAATAATCAGTTGCTAACTTCACTTTCCCGGTATATACCCATATTGGTATGTGTTCTTGTCTCTTTGTGTTTTGTCTATAGTAATGCAATTATGTAATACATGGGTTTTATTAGCTACTTATTACATATTTCACAGTACACAAAAATCTATTAAGAAAACAATTATCATTTAATTATTCAACATATTAACTTTACGAATATTATACCTTCATCTTGTACGCTGCACACAATGCTATGTTTCTGCAAGAGTAGCTTAGTATACTAGATAGAACCCCATAATAGAATGCTATTTATATCAATGCATCGTTGAATCCACTAATTAGGGTATGATATTTATTGCAATGATCCTTGACACTTTTTTCCCAACATTATAATAAGAATCCCTTGTACACATATTTCATGAAAAGTACATACACATGTGATGTCATCAGTGATGTCATCAATGACATTTGTGATGCCATTTGGATGTCGTGGGTGTTAGTCTTAGCAGTGCACGGTGGTGGCGTGAGTTATGGTTGCTTAGCTTACCATAACTGGCGAATTTCAGGGGTTTTTCGGTTTTACTTGGAACCATAACGTCCCTTTAACAAAGTGTTTTCACTGAATTTCATAGGTTTTTAGTAGCGCAACTTAACCATAACATCCCTTTAACAAAGTTTTTTCACTGAATATATATATATATATATATGGAAGAAAGGAGGAAAGGGCGAAACGCACTCCCGCAGGTACATAGAAACAAGTGCCGGGTTCGGTGGAGGGTCGGAGAAGAACACCGCAGACACAATGATAAGTTAACTTATGTCTTTAAGGTTAATCCAAAATATTAAAAAACCAAATGCATCGTGCAGCACACAAATGCACGACACAAGGCAGCACATAAAAGACAAACAGCAGCACGCCTAGGTGGGGCAGCCTGCAAACAACGCGTTTCGCGCTAAACTGAGCGCTTGATCACATGAGGGGGAGAGGGTTAGGCAATGATAAATACAAACACCTACATGGAGTCCCTTCACTATGTCAATGGCACCACTTCATACAGCACATGAGGAAACAAAGGTGGCCATGTTGGAAAGGAGTGTGTATACATATTAAAACAGAGAAAGGAAAGCACAGTGCCTAAATAAAACCTCTGTTAATGATCAGTCATGCAAAGTAGGACTGACCACGGTATACAGCATAATAGGAAACATAATAGTTTCAATATAAGGTAAAGCCCTATACCTAAGTAATTACCTGTATAAGGGCCATACTCGACATTTATGCACAGTGCATAAAATGGTAGTATGAAGGCCACACAACATAGATGATGTAATAAACCACACTCAAGATAAAGGAACCTACATTGGAAAACACCCCATGCAGATGAACAAACAGCCTCATAAAAAAGCAAGTCATTCCCAATAACAATACAATAGCAGTAAAAACTGGTCAATCACAATGAGATGTAAAATAGGATTAAAAACAATGGAGCTGGATTTAAAATGTTAGAAAATGTCAGCATGATAATACAGCCAGCAAGATAATAAGTGCAAAAAGCAAAAGCTACATCGACAGATGTCAGTTGTACAGTGCAAATAGGCGAACGGAGCAGCAAGGCATCTATGTGCCGAACCAACCTCAAAATGAGAGGATGATTTAAAGTGCAAGTGCGTCAACATGACTGTGCAAAGTTAGCAAAAAATAGCTGCCAGTTCATCAAAGTGCAAGTGCAAGGGCAATAATGGCAAACCATAATTTGGAGGTACATAAGGCCAAGAGCTAAAAGCAGCATGACAAATCCACAACACCCAGTCAGCTAGATCAGTAACATAAAAACATTGAGAAAAAAATAAACAATGTCAAAGTGTAAAGGGAAGGACACAGATATATAGAAAAAGAAGCTGCATGTGAGCCGCCAAAGTTAGCAAGACATAGACCAGAAAGTGCTCCCCCAAAATAGCAAAATAATCAGCTAAGACAGGCAGGTAAGGAAAGATGAAAAAAGAAAAAATTAATAATATGTGTAAAGATAAATTTAAAGCAATAAATACCTGCACAAAACCAACAAACGTGAGGCAGGAATACCAAAATAAAAAAGCGTCCTATCAGGAAAACAAGATAACCCGAAATGGAGGAAAACAGAACAGAAATGGCAGGAAAAACAGAGAATAAATACACTTGGGCACAAGATTAAGTACCCAAGAAAGTATACAACTCCTCGTCTACATTATGCCCCCTGGGGAATTTAGTGTCAAGATCCAAGATAAATCTGGTTTCAAGTTGTCTCAGCCTCAGAACACGATCACCACCCCTAGGATGCGGGGGTACATGTGCCACAGCAAGAAATGTTAACATTTTCACATCGTTGTTATGTTCAGATTTAAAATGTTTAGCCATAGGGTATGTTGGATCAGAATTCTTAATGGCCCTCAGATGGTGCAGAATCCTGAGTTTTAGTTTAGAGGTAGTGCTGGCAACATACCAACACACACAAGGGCACGAAAGTACATAAACAACGAAAGTGGTGTCACAATTAATTGAATGACATATCAGTTGCTGTGTTTGTGTGATAGGATGCAAGAAAGATTTCTTGGCAATAGCATGGGCACATGCTTTACATTTCATGCACTTGGTGAATCCCGTATGAGAAGCTGGAAGCCATGTGTTGGAACGCTGGATCTTGCCCACAGGGGGTAAGCAACTGGACACAAGTTTGTCCCTACGGGAGGGAACACGTTTATAGGTTAAAGTTGGACGGTTGCCCAAAATGGGCTTCAAGTCATTATCAAGGGTGAGAACATGCCAATGTCTTGCCACAATTTTTCGAATGTCATTAGACGAGGTATCGAATGTAATGATGAGTCTAGGATCTTCATTGGGCAAAGATTTGGGACCAGTATCATAAAGTAAGGCATCCCTGGACATGCCTCGGGCTCGAAGATATGCTGCTTCAATCGTTATATATTTTAAAAGTATTTATATATTTTTTTCTCTCTTCAGTAAAAATGTATTTTGATCCTCTCTCCACACTGGACAAATTATTTAATCTTATAGTTAAGACTCCCAAAGTCCTTCAATATTCTGCAACAATGTACAAGTGATGTGCTGCATAGCAGCTTGCTGCCTTTCTGTACTAAATGCACGTACGTCCAAATCACTTGCTGACTTGTAGACAGAAATAGTTGTTACCATAGAAGAAGAAATCATGCATGTATACACACATTACCTAAACGCTGACTTTCTGATTTTTAATGCAACGTTAGAAACTACTTATATATCTTATTGTGTACCCCCTCTACTACTGTGAAGGTACTTTAACACAGGGACTCACTCACTTGTGCCTTGGGAGTCCATTTGCTTGTTGTTGTCTACTGCTGGCTTCAAACGATTTCCGGTGCAGATTCTAACGTGGCTGCCGTCTGTCGGGCCTCTTCGTTACCTATACGCATACACTGTACAGCCTCTCCCCATCTCGCGGTGGCTGTATTTCATTAAAGAAATGTCTATAAGAGATGGTATTGGTGTGGTGCTGACGACACAACGTTACTTAACATAACTCTTAGCCCCTATCATCGCCGTGGCTCCCATACGGAAAAGGTGGAGCAAAAAAAAGCAAAGAAGCATAATTCAGATGCCCGGAGGAGCGGCAGCATACCGGTGAGTGTAAAGAAGGAAACACTCAGACCTGGGTGCTCCGGGGGGTGGAAACTGGCATATCTGAATGCCGAACTAACTGAAAACTATTATAATGGCTATGGAAGACCAAAGTCAGTGTTTTTGAATATAAAAAAAAATGCAAAGTGTTATAAGTATTCTTGAATACAGAACGAGCTGCAAAGTATTATAGGCACTTTGAGTGGGCATCAAGCATTATTGAATACCGAACTAACTGAAAGATGTGATGAACATATTTGAATACAGCACAAGAGCAAGGCAAGTGATGAGCACTTCTGATTAAAGTGAAAGCAAGGTGGTGGAAAAGGGTGAACACCACGGAATGAGTTGCGTGAGATACACGTTGAGGCAACGCCAAGAGAATGCCAAGGAGAATCTGAAATAAGTGTTGACCAATGATACAGGTTCGGAGAGAAAAAACCTGTTTTGGCAAATACCTGAATCATAACAAAGTGCCAAGGGTTATCGGTTGTGTGACCTGTGTATGGGAGGCAAGGTCCTTTGAGACCCCCTCCCTTCCATTCTAACCCCACGTACGGATTATGATTCGTCCACCTGCCACCCATGCACCTGTGGCCAGGGATGCGGGAAGGCTGCGGGACGACCCATATGCATGCACACATTGACCAGAAAGCTGATCCCAGACTCCATTTTGTGCCATAACTAGGCTCCATTTTATACATGGTACCACTGGTCTCATAGAGAAAGGTTGCCTGCAGAGCTGCAGCTCACCCCTGGAGAATCACGCACAGCGAGCCTGTCATCTCCCTCACCCTCCTCCTCTCTGCGTCCCTGCAGAGGGCCTGTTCCCACGGGAGACTAGGCGTGAACAAGCTACATGGCAAACACTGTATCTTTCACCTTCCGCAGTCCATCACTGACCTGCGGATGACCGGGCAAAGGCTTGGGTGTAAGGAAAACAATCCATCTCCACAAATATGCCTCGTCCCCTTGCAGACCCCACATTTATGACATACACTGTGGATAACCCCCCAACCTTGTTCTCACTTTGAAGTAACAGATATAGATTATATGCCTGTGTGACACCCTGGTTCACCTATACTGCTAATCCCTTTGTGAAGGCTGTAAATCCTCTAATGTAAGCTTGTATTAAGGGGCTATGTTCAGAAATCGAAACAAGGAAATCCTTACCTATCTCTAATGCACATGAAGCTACAGTCATATGTCCCATACTGTTAAACGAATCTTATCTTTTAAGAAACACTCACACTAATGTATGACCTGTTGATTCACTCGTTTGTTAGAATACGAGGTACACAATCCAGATGTTCACTGGTTTTCCAAATATACGTGTGTTCACAAATATGATCAACTTGCATACTGGTCCAAATGTATATAATGCAAGACAGCAAAATTATTAGACTGTTGTAGATAGAATTTACTTTGTAACATGGTACTCATGATAAACGTAAACGTGTAACCTATAGAATGTTTATAAGCTTGCATATTGTTCCATGGACCTGTAAGCACACTGGCCTAATCCTACCTTGCATTCTAAATGACGTGCATGTAACCCCGTAAAGTAGACTAGCTAGAAGCCACAGGGCCCTCTCTCCTTTCTCCTGCAGCGCCGCATACTCAGCCCCCACTTCCTGCCGCCTCAGGTTGGGCTTCCATCTAAAGGCCCTTATTTCATTGACGATGTGATGCTGTAATTGTAACCTCTCACCCCTCTCCTAAGCCCCCAGACCCACAATAGCACCATAAAACTTGTTTCACACCCCAAGACCTTGGTTAAAAGAAATATAGGCAACAAGCCTCTCATCCCGCTGCCTATTTGATGTACCAGGTATGTGCCCTCTGACCAGATAGTATCCAAGCTCACCCCAACCCCGACTGACCATGGTGGCAGTATATTTGCTCTTGTACTAACATACTATGAAAATGTCCTCAACTAGATCTAACAAAGCAGAATGCTATAGGTATCCCTGACATGTGCCCCCTGATAGAGTACCTGAACTCATAAGCAGCCCCTTTATTATATAGTGTTTTTATGATGATGAGATAAAAGCACCCAGAGTTATGTGCTATTTCTCTTGTGATGTTAGATTAACAACTTGTAGGATTTACAGGGCATTATGAATTATAATGAACACTGAATGAGTATGTGTGGCCACAAGGGCAAATGTCAGTACAGCCAAGATGTATCAATTCAAACATCTCCTCATCCGACACTCCACCCCGATGAGCCCTGCTGACCTCCAAGCATCACTGTGACACCACTTGGAGCCTCACTAATCCTGGAGCGTCAGCCCTATGGAATATATACTGCTTTTCCCCTTTTGCCCAATCTCATCGATTCATGTAATCCCTAGCTACCACGTCATAGGTGACATGGTTTTGTAACAAAAAGAAGATGTTTTCTGATGTTTGGCAGAGCGCTCTGGGAGTTTGCAGAGTTCTCTGCTTGCCCTATTTTGTTTTTTGGATAAAACTTACTTTTTACCATCACCCGCAATTGGTCTTGGTCTCATTCCCTCCTGGGGTGTGTCCATTATTGTTTCTCATTGGGGAGTGTTTTGTTGTATTTTTGGGGATGCTCACTTTCACCTGTAATGGGTGGACCATGTAGTCGACAACTGTGCCTAGACCGATTGACCCCTACTTGAAAAGAACCAAGGAAAGCAAATGTAAAGAAGCTTGTATTTTGCCACAGTTACTTGGGAATTAATGAGAAATGCAGAAAGAGAGCAATCTTTGTGAAAGCCTGGAAGATTTAGGAGTTGAACTGGAACTCTTTTGAAAGCCAACAGATTTGAACAGATTGTTGTTTTGAAACTGGAAGAGGTGACTTCTTGGGAAAGGGAACCAAGAGACTTTGTAAGCTGTGTTGAACTATGGGGGAAGGGGACCGTGAGGCCTTTTTGGAGCTGTTCTGAAAATAAGCCAGGAGCTGTAAAAAGCTCAGAACTTTGTTTTGAACACTATTTCTTGCCTCTGACATCCCTACATAAGGTATATATTTAGTTCTTAGGGCAGGTATAGGCTTTGGGCACAGACTGACTTTTGAGTTGAATTTACGGACATAGACTATCCTTAGTTTTCTTTAGATAGGGAAACCCCACCTTACCATAGGGCACATTAGGCCTTACTCCATCCTGACATGTAAGTAAAATAAAACATTTACTTAGAAAATTGAATCTGTTGTATGTGTCTTACTTCATGACACCTTCACAGGTCATGTAAATGTTGAAAAGTAGTAGTGAGAGAGATGAGCCTTGTGGTACCTGTCTGGTGGGAGTGGGAGGTGATGGGATGAAGGGTGTAACCAGGTGCTTCCATTCTTTCGGGAACAATTTTAATAATAGTAGTTGGGTGTTGCTCATCAATCTTTAAAAAACATCTTTTGATGATCGTTGCATGGTCTACTGTGTCAAAGGCCACTAAACGGTCTAGCACTATCAGTGCAGGAGTAATGTTGGAGTCCAAGTTAGCTTAGAGGTCGTCATTGACGGAGAGTAGTGCTGAGTGCATTCCTCTCATAGGCCTGATGCTGCCCCGTTCCTGGTCCAGTAGATGGTTAGTTCCACATGTATCAAGATTTGTCCACATATGTGAGTTTCTAGGCATTTCACCAGGTAAGGATGTTTGATTAAGGTCAGTAGATGGGGGGCTGTCAGTGCTTCAGGAGAGATCTTTGAGAAGTGGTTTAATGCGGTCTGCTTTAAAACTCCTCTGTACAGTTTCTGTTGCCAGAGAGTGGTTCATGAGGTTGCAGACATATTCTGTGGGTGTCTCTTTGCTGAGGATGTTCTTGTAAATGTTTTGTGGACAAGGGTCTTCTGTGATCCAGTTTGTTGCTTTTCTTCACTAGTTTAGTGAAGTCTTCTATGAAGATCAGTGTGAATCAGTTTACTTTTATGGTTGGCTCTGGGGTTGGGTCATTGGCAAAGTTGCTGCTTAAGTCCTTAGACATAATGTTGATGACATTTTGGATGTTTCTGCCTTTGTTTTTGAAGTGATTTGCAAAGTTTTAATATAGTTTCTGTGAGGATGTGGGTGCATCTTTGCAAGTTGTGGGGCTTCTTAACACATCATGATGTTGAACATCTCTTTCTGTGGGTTGCTTGCTGTGTGTTTGTTGCTTTTGAGGTCCGTTCAGCATAGTGCAATGTCCTTGACTTCAGGATTTCTGCTTTATAGAGCAGTAACTGTTTCTGGAATGCGATTTTGTCATGTTCGGTGTAATCTTTCCACCAGATTTGCTCTAGTTTCCAGTTTTTTTTCTTCAGGGCCGTGAGGTTCGGCCTTACCCATCTGGCAGCCATTTTCCTTTGTGAGTGGATGAAAACATCTAGAGCTTCAGTGATACATTTTTGGTTGTCTCATTTCTTTCGTCAGTTGGGAGTGTGTCCAGGACGGCATTGGTTGGATTCGTGGATTCAAGTATGGTGCTGATACCCATGGTGTTGAGGGATTTCTAGTTTCTTTTGTTAATTGAAGTTATGTTTATGTCATGGTCTGTCCTTGTGTCGGAGCATGGATCACAGAAGGCATCATAAGGTGGTGGACCCAGAGAATTGGAATGCAGTTGTGATTCGCTTTTTTTGCATAAGATTGTTTCAAGGGCATAAGGTGGTTGGCTTTGGTGTGTGGGTTGTGGTGTGGACCATCGTTGTTTCCAGTTCTTTATTGAGTAGCTTGAGTAGGTTGTGTGTCAGGACGATGCTGTCTTTGCTGGTGGATGTGGGTTTGTAATGTTAAATCCTGTCATTTAGACAGTTTTGGGTGACGAACGGTGAGGTAAAGTTAGTTCATTCTATTCTACTGCTTTGATCTTTCTCAAGTACATCTGGGGTGTTTGCTTCTTATCTGCATTTGTGGTTGAAAGGCCTTTGGACTGCTAGTTGAGGTAGTTTGTAGGTAGATTACTAGCCTGAGATATAGAGCGGTTTTGGTTGTGTTCTTAGGAAAGGGCACTCGTCCATGCAGAGTTGTTGTGCAGGGTTTCTTAACGTTTTTTTGGTTCCATTAGGTAGCAGGTTGTGATGTTTGGTTTTCTTCACTAGGCTTTCTCATTCATGGGTAGTTCTTGCCTGGTGGTCTTTCCAAGATCGAGGAATTTCGGTGAGGATGTGTATCGATATGATATGATAGGATAGGATATGGCATTTATAACACACCTATACACAAGTGTTTCAAGGCGAGGCAAGGGAAGGGAAACAGAGAGCAGACAGAGATAACGATCCTACTAAGCCAGGTGACATTGGGATCACGCAAGTGCAGGGAGGGGGGAAGGGGAAAAGTGCGGGGGGAGGGGGCAGTGCAGTGCATAGGATAACAGTAAAATAAATAAAGACACTAAATTAAAAAGTGCAGCCAGCTGGTGGCAAGTGCAAGTGTAAGTGCAGACATCAAACGTCAAGTGCTAGTAAGGGCTGTAGGGATACAGAAACAGTCCTGAGTGCAAGGGTTGCCAGGGGGGCTGTGCAGTTGTGCAACTGAAAGGGGGGGGCTGGGCCCGAGATCAGAAGGTAGCCAGGTAACCAGTGCAGTATCAGATTCGGCCAGGAGATCAGCAGGGGATAGGAGGAGAGAAAGCAGAAGCAAAGCGGAAGGTCCTTGTTTCGGTTTAGGATATCACAATAAAATGGCAAAAACACCTGATCGATGGATGTTGCAACACACTCCACATTCAAACAGAATTTGGGAGGAAGTAAAAGAGCTTCCTAGTGATAGTGCATCTGTCCTGAATGGGGTCAGAGCCAGGAAAACAGGATAGGATGATTGTCTAACTATCCCAGCCTGGCAGAGGACTAGTCCTAGGCTGCGCTGGTGTGCCGCCTATCTAAAAGTGGATAGAAAAGCTAATAACTCACTTTCAATGCCGTCCTTTTTTGGTCAAGACCACTTGAGACAAGAATGCCAACATAACTGTGAACAAACAAGGAGTCAGAGTTGGTTGTAGTCAATCTGTCTACGTACCCCCTCTATCCTGATGAAGAAAGAGTATTGAATAAAGGTGTGGGATTCCTATTAAGAAAACATCACAATGCTTTTCTTTTTTGCACTGAGATCTACCAATTTCTTCGTAAAATTCATCTTCATGAGTTATTTAAGAGCAGCGATTGTTAGGGAGAATTTTTCATTTCTGTGCTAAAATCCGCCCACCTTAGAGAGGTATCAGGTAATATTATCCCCACCAATAATATCGCCATATATATGGTCATGGGGTAAGGCCATAGGCAATATTATTAGTGGGGATTATTTATGGGTTTATTGGGACTGGGGTTTGCGGGGAGTGTCCCCTGCTCCATTAAAAAACTTATAAGGGTTGCGGGGGTGTCCCCCGCAGATTCCATGGCTTAATATTGCGCCAACAATGAAGTGCCGATAGTCCCAAAACTAGAGGCTGATATTTTTGCGGGGATAACACATAGAACCCTTAGAGACCCCCGGCTCTTTTGCTGGATTTAGGACTATTTAGTTTTAACTCTTGAGTGAGTGGGACCTTTTTCTCACTCTCTCATGTGTTTTTCCCTGATTTGGATTTTATGTTTTCACTGTTTTTGAACTCTGACAAACTCCATAGGCATCTGCTTTTTGTATAGTGACACCCAGCACCTTCAATGCGGTGTCACTGAGAAATCCTCTGCATTTCTCTTAAAGCTTAACACCTTTTCTTGGGTGAAATATTGTTCCCAAGAATAGTAAGGTGAAATTGATCTTAATTACCTTTTTTCTTTGTAGATCCAGCACACACCATCTTGTGGCGAGTGCTGAGGTTACCTAGTAGCTCCTTATCCTACTTTCTGATGTAACATTTTTTGTTACCCTACTACTTTAATGGCTGGTGGCAGTGGTTTACTTCTTACTACCAATGTTTCTTTTTTTACTGTAGGCTGAACCCTCAGCTGCAGTACAGCTCCCATGGGTGACCATTTTGTCAAAATGGCTCCTGTCTTCTTTTTTCACCATTTTCTGTTTTTGAGGTCTTTCTTGGATTGTTACTCTGTCCATTGAGATAGGTGTGAGCCCTTTGTGTGTTTTGCCTTTGGCGGGCTTCAGCCTTGAAGCCCAACTCTGGCTGCAGTGTGTCTGGAAGGGCAGGAAGTGAGGAAGGTCCCCGAAACTTCCCCTTCCTTTGTCTCTGGGAGTGCCTGAACGAAACCAGTCTTGATTGGCCAGCTGGCTGTCCTGAAAGAACAGACACCCTGCTGTGTGATTGACAGCCTAGGTTGTGAATTAATGGGAAATGTGCTTAAAAGGCAAGGGATTTGGGACTAGAGGCAGAGTGGACCACTGGAAGAAACATCCGAAGCAGAAATTGTAAAGAGAAGCCTGCGGCACCCTCCTGGACCTCAAAGTACTGGTGAAGTTCTGCTGCTGTGCTGACCTCCTTTTTCGTATTGACAGAGAAACTCACAATGGGATGACTTGTTCCCTTGGGTTAGTGGGACCAACTAACCTGGAGACGAACTCTACTTTGGCACAATCCCCGACTTGCAATGCCTCCCCTTTGCTGCAGAAGCCCAATGCCAGTGTCCATAAGCAAGGGCAATGTCTTCCCTGGAACGAATCTGGACAGACTCTCCATGAGCCTCCTAAGGACACTCCAGAAGCAGGACATCTCAATCCAGAGTCCCCTCACCAGAGCCCAGGATTGACGGAGCATGGAAAGTACAACTGGAGATATTCGGTCTGATATTCGGTCTGCATCAGTGCTGTTTGCGAAGTGCTATTACTGCGAAGTGCCGCTGAATTGAAGAGAGCTGATGACCTTCCAGAGTACTGCTTCAGGAGCCCACCAGACGTCCTCCCTCTTGTTCCCATGACTGAGGCTCAGGAACTAGTATGTGCTTGGCTGTACCACGACAGAATCCAGCTGGACCACTTTTCTTCTAACTAGAGGTACTGTTTGGGCTTGGGGTACTTACCTTCAAACCTTAAGTCGTGCTTTCTCACTTGAGATTTGCACTTGTTTAACTTTCTGAGTTGATTTCAACTCCCCTTTGCACAGGCTTAACAGCCTGTGTTCCTACAGTGATTTTCTGAACTATCTGACTTTGTAAAATACTTTTTGTCCAAAGAGTGCATCAGAACTATGGATTTTGTCCAAATGACTTTGGCTGTCCTGGCTCCCCAAAGGCACCTCTCTGAATCCATTGACTTTGGGATTGCTTGTCCCTCGTAGGCTGTGATTTGTTGAATACGTTTACTTCTGGAAAAGGCTTACCTAGATTTCATTATAGGATCCCAACTGTCTTTACGTTGTAAATAAATATGCTCTAACCTTTCTATTTTTCCTTAACCCTTCCTTTCTGAAACTCAGAGTCTACATTGGTGTTATATATAAATGCAATACTATCCTTGTATTGAAGTCACTTCAGGGTGTAGTAGAAATGTATTAGGATATCCAAAGAGTACTCACCAACTTTATTGACTGTTGAAAAGTTATTCCAAAGTCTGCTTGGCTGTTACAAACAATTGCCTTTTTAAATAATGCTTAACTACAACTTGATGTAAATAAACACACATATATATATATAATTGAAACCTTAAGAGTGTAAGTGTTACTTGGTTACTTTTGTTGACTGATTTCATTTGTACAGCTCTACAGCTCACATTTACCCCTCTTGAGATAGGCCTGGCTGCTCAGTCACACTATCAACGTGTGTAGTACAGACCTATACCAAAAGGTGGGTTACCTAATACTAAGGTCTTGCGTAGTCTCACACAGTGGGACTGCACCAATTCTTACCTAACAGTGATACTTACGTGTGCAACAATGTGTCTGGACTCAGAAATCTGTCCACTTTTTGTCCTCCTTTTCAGACCCGCTCGTCAGAATTAGTATTGTTTGAGGAGAATGTTTTATTGGATGTCGACTCATTATAGACTCTCTATCCAAGAACTACAACCTGTGTAAATATGAGATCAATCTGTTGAATAATCTTAGGCATAATCCTCATACCATTATTTGACATGCAAACAAAGGTGGAGGTATTGTTATTCTTAACCGTGGTGACTATATTAAGGAATGTGATCGATTACTTTCTGACACAGTGAGTTACCACAAATTACAAGCAGCCTCAGATCCTGAACTACTAGGCATCATTGAGTCTGAGTTTGAGAGGGTGTTGTCCAATGAGTGGATCAGTAAGCAGGAAGCAGAGTTTTTGGTGAAGAAAGGTGCAGGTACACCTATATTCTACATTCTGCCAAAGGTACACAAAATTCTCACTGATCTCTGAGGAAGACCTATTGTTTCAGGGTTTTCTTCTATTTTAGAGACCTTGTCCAAATTTGCGGATGTATATCTAAGACCTTTCATAGCCAAAATGGACCCCTTTGTACAAGACACTAGAAGTGTTATTAGCACGACTGAAGGGCAACATTTTGATCCTACACATCAGATAATGATTTGTTTAGACATTGAATCCCTGTATACCGGGCTCTCCCAACAGGTAACTTTGGATATGGTTGAGGAAGTCTCCTTGGCAGAACCGATGAACATCCAGTTCCTAATAGTTTCATCTTAGGGTGTGTGGAGACCGCCCTGACTTAAAACATCTTGGAGAAGTGCGGTGCTGAAGTGTGGTGCTGTCTCGCTTTCCCGCTCCCTTCCCTTCCCTGCTATTTGTGCTACTCTGCCTTCCTGGAGATTCCGAACCGAGCGACGTGATTGGCTAGTTTGGAACGGTACAAGTGACTTTGACTTATTGCCAGAGACTCATTGGCTACACGTCTGCATCAGACGTCTGTGATTAGTCAACGCAATAATCACCAGTTTTTCCATTTCATTTGCTTTACAGAGGCTTGCACCCGCCTCCCTTCCCGGCATCCTATATTGTCAGCGGGCTCGCGCAATGTCGCGCGCGCAGTGGAGAAGTGCGGTGCTGAAGTGTGGTGCTGTCTCGCTGTCTAGCGAACTAGCGCACGGCGAAGGCAGCTCCCACGCTACCGTGTGCACCCAGGTAGGCCCGCTGCTTATAGTGTGTGCCAGCAAGGCAGTGTTACTTCATTTTCATTGATTACAATGGTTCTTCATAAGTTCACTTTAAAAACAGGTATGCCGTGTGTCGTTCCAGGGCAATCTACTGCTACGACTCAATCACGGGGAACTATAGTCCGCCCTCTCTTTAAGCAATTGGTTTTGCCATTTGTAACCCTGCTGGCCCCAAACCATAGCGCTCACTCTCTCTCACAACTGACAATTGATCTTACTGTACCAATGTGTTTTCCACAAAGCAAATACATCAGCCAGTCATTGCACACGTGTCGACGCTGGAGAATAGCGGAACTTTAATTCCGTTGGCCTCGAGCGCCGATGCTATGCCACCTCTGCCATCTGCAGTGACTTACTGTAATCCCAAATTGACTATACCCAAAATCTCTGTGCAAATCGAACTCCATCAACCTCCTGGTGACAATGGCTAATTTGCCTCTTATCGAAAATTTACCGAACGTTTGTTGTACTAGCGAAGTTACCGATACAACGCTGGAGTCGGCTTGTCTAGTGGGTGAAATACAGGCCATCACCCATCTGGATTCAATCGTGCCAGCCACTGGCCACCCCCACCCAGGGGGACAGCACATATAGTGACATACATTCTAATAACGTTGCACAACTAGAGGCTATCTCGACCACAATCATGGAAACCATTCGGTGTTCCGTGGCAGCCCAATTAAAATTACGCCAAGCCTACGAGCAGTTGCGAATAGTGGGTGAAGTAGCGGAGGATGCCATGATTCCATGGCCTTATCTAATAATTCCTCCTCTCCCACCTCTGATGTATTATACATCTGCTCAAATACTGGCGACCTGATTCAGTTACAGAAAGATTTGGCACACAATGCCACAATCATACCTGTCGAAAGTGTTCCCTCTCCCCAACCTAACCATTCTAATCTTTCATCATCGCCAGTGTTGAATAAATCCCATAATCAAACCATTGATGAATCTCCCTCATTTATTGCGCCTACTCCCCGGCGCACAAGATTTCAAGAAGTCAAACAAGATCCGGAGTTTTTCATACATAAGACCCAGACATAGCGTTTCTCATTTCCCAAAGCCCCAGCCTTAAATAATACCGTGAGTGCAATGAATACCACATTGCTGACCATTGCAAAATTGTACGAGGTGCTAGACAACAAGGTTTCCTATCAAACAAAGCTCCTAGAACAATGCCTCAATAATAACACTGTATTTGTGGCCCACAGCCAAACCGCCACAAACGATATGCAACCTCCATCCACAACGTTCGGAGCTTCCACGAATCGTTTTTACGATAATGAGCAACCTCAAATCGCCAACAGCAAAATGTAGGGGAGCCCAGAGTCTTTTCTGGAGCATGAATCTACTGAAATCCCGAATTCAATGCAATCTCAGGTCATTATTGAGGGCACTGAGCAGGCGTCCACTGAGACAGAACTGACGTCGAGCTCAAAACTATCTATCACGAAACCTTTCAACATATTTGAGCTGTTTGTTCCTTCTACAATCACATCGATAAACAAACTGGCAAAGATTGGAAGAAAGTGAAACAGTCGAGTCAAAAAACACATTGTCCTAAATCTAAAGATAAACCACAAAAATACATTAAAATATCGTCCCGATCAGAGAAAGTTCCTGAACCTTCTGTTTTGGAAACAATTGCCTTTACAACTCCGTCCACAATGTCATACAAACCACTTGATAATTTAGTGGCTCTATCCAAACAAGCCTCTCTAACCAACTCTATGTCATCATCTTTGACTCAGCCTATGGGTCTTGGTACTCCAGCAATCACTCTTGAAACTCACCTCATGGATCCTATTGCACCGTCAATCTTTGCAATATCTCAGGCAGATCCAGGGAAACATATTGAGACAATCATCACCCAGCTTCGGGATGAGATAAGAGCCTCCATCAATGCATATTCTGTACACCTGTGTTCTACATCACAAACAGCCTCTCCATCTTATGTGGAGCCCACCCAGCCCGTAGTGGCTGTTACGACAAGGCCCTCCCAAGTTATAATTGGTAAACTTGATGTTGATAAGACTCCCCAAATCATATATGGCCAAACTCCTACTGACAGTCATACAGATCATGTTAAACCAGTCCAGGCTGAAATTTCAACACAGCCTCAAATTCAAACTAACCCTGTACTGGACCCTGCAATTGCTCACAAGGCATATGCAGCATTCATGCCTCACTCTATGGCCCCCACGGTAGAATTAAGAGAATTTATCAAGTCATCTATCGACTCTTATCTGCATGAGTTTCAAGCAGATAATCAGGTCGGTAAAACATCAATAGCTCTCACATTTCCTGACGTGAGCTCTTTACTGCAAGGTCCTGACATGAGAAATGAACATCAGAGTCACTGACAGAATACACATACAGCTCAGGATACTCAGACACATAAACCAGCTGTGAGCACTCAGAACTCACGCGTCACAGGTAAATCATCTCTTTACTCCCTTAATTTGAAGTGTTGAGCCCTGCCATTTCCGACATATGTTCTTAACAGGACAAGTATTTTAAACATCTGCACTGACGTTCCAATGTTGAAGGAGCTAGCCAGCACTGATCTCGAGCTAGTGGAATTTGCAAACCAAAATGATTTATCTGAAGTAAAAATATATATACGCTCGGGCCTAGTATATGATTTGCTTTGGCAGGCGAGAATGATTTTGTTTGATTTGGGCTTCATTTTTTCACAAGATATCAACTCAACTAGTCACCGACTTAAGAAACCTCAAGTAATGATATATCGATCACAGCAAAGTGGCACACCTAAAATGATGATCCCTCTCAAACATCGGTAACCGCACAAATGCAGGTTTATGGGGGTAAATCATAACAAGAGTGTGTAGAAGAAACGGTTGCTCTTCTCTGCTGGAATACTAGGGGCCACAGCCACCTCCTAAACACCTTGGGCAGTGAGTTGAATCAGTTTGACATTGTTGTATTACAGGAGACGTGGCTCACGGTCACCCCGGTCTGGGCCTCTCACACAGTTATCTCTACATTTTCTGTCAAACAATCAAGGGGACGTCCTTCTGGCAGCCTTTTACTAGCCGTCAAGCATGATAGCGGCTTCAGTACAGCGAAATATCCCTCCCTTTCCCCTTATTTCCAGGCTGTAAAACTAACTCGAGGTAACAGGAGCATAGCCATTATCAATATTTATTGGAGTAGACAAAACTTATCAGATGATTTATTCTTTATGCACCTGTCATGGCATCTAGACAATATAATTGCAGATCAAAGTATTGCCTGTTCCATTATACATGGTGACCTAAACCTGCACATTTTACCAGTTGGTAATAGTAAACAAACGTATGAAGAACAAATGTGGTGTAAAATCATGCAAGAAAGGTGAATGACACTGTACCTGGTGATGTGCCTGCCCGCCCAACCTGGACTTGCCACATGCGTCAGGCTATCATAGATTATATTTATGTAAACCAGAAATTCCTGCCTCAGGTGCAGTCTATGAGTGTAACACCCTTGTGTGCGAGTGACCACAACCAGCTCATTATGCACTTCAAGTTTCCCTCTGAACCACACCCTATGATAAGAATATTCACTTACACTCCTTTCATGTGAACAACAGTGGCACTCGGCTACGATGGAATTCTCAAAAACTAGATCATTACAAATATATTCTGACTGAAACCTTTAATTCTGTACCAACCAATGTTTCAAGTTGTTATGTTGACATGATGCACATTTTTAAGCAAATAAAAATGCCTGATTCCAGTATCAGATATAAACATCAGCATATTTATGACCCGGAAGTTCAACAAAAAAAGGCGAGCCTAAGACTCGCCATTTGTAATCTAAAATACGAGCCAGTGTCAGACAGACACCTAAAAGCCGCTCACAGGAATTGGTTGAAAAGTAAGAGGTGCCTTCAATACTAGCAAGATGGCGAACACATGTTGAAGCAAATAATTACTAAGTCAACAAGTGGGATTTGGAACTGTTTAAATGTGGCCACCCTAAGATCCCATACTTCAGTAGTTACTTCTGCTGTTCCAAACGAAAAGTGGTGTGAGCTCTTTAGAGATCTTTATCGTTCTCCATTCCCAGATCTTTCCTGGGTTCTCCCGAGCCTGACCACTTTGCATGCTTTTCCATTGGATTGCACAGATATATACTACACTGTATTAAAAATCTAAGTCGATCCCGAGCCATTGGTCCTGATGGCCTTCATAACGGAATGTTGAAAGATCATCCATACGAATGGACGTCCATCCTTACCAAAATCTTCAACCATATTTTTGCTGTGGGGGAAATACCCAATTCATGGAAGTGTTCAATCATACTTCCCATATTCAAGAAGGGCAATAGAGCTGAACCCACAGCTTACCGCCCTATTTCCCTTCTCGACTGCCCAGGCAAAATATTTGCATGCCTTGTCCTAAACCAACTCAACTCTTGGCTAGACTCGAACGAACTCTGTGATCCATTCCAAACAGGATTCCTTCCTGGCTTGGTCACTGAAGTCAACGTAATCACTCTAAATTATTCATCAAGCCCGCCAACAGAAGCAAGCCCTATATATAGCTTTCATAGATTTTCGTATGGCGTTTGATGCCATTCCCCATGAGATACTGTACAAACATCTCATGGACAAAGGTTGTCCCTGGTTTATATTGAAGTGGGTTATCCAATTACACTCAGATACCTCCATACAAATTAGGCTAAACAACGAAGGCCTACTTTCACCATCGATAGAGACTGCAAGTGGCCTAAAACAAGGCTGTTTACTAGCGTCAGCGATGTTTAATTTTTTCATCTCGGATATAGGGCAGCAATTCAAATCCATCATTACAGACTCACCACGAATCGATGGTGTACAAATTAAATATCTGTTGCATGCAGATGACATGGTGTTGTTCTCGAAGACCCCAAATTGTCTTCGTGCCCTATTAAAGATCCTAGATAGGAATTCAGTGACAAACTGTATAACCATCAATATAGCGAAAACCAAAGTGATTCAATTTGGCACACCAACTCAGTGAGGTAGCACTCACCGGTGGCCATTACAATTGACAACTCTGGATACAGTGTCATCGTACATATATCTGTGTACCTATGTCACACATAACCCGAGTTACAACGCTGATGAACATCGTACCAAACAAAAAGTGCTAACAGCAGTATCTCAGGCACGATTAATCAAGAATAAATACTGCAAGTTCTCTCTAGCTCCAATAATAATTTACTACAAGCAAAACTTTATCCCCGTAATAACATACGGAACTGAGACCACCATCAAAAAACCAGATAAATACTGGGCAGTCATAGAGGGGTGTTATTGGAAGCGAGTTTTAAACTTGCCTTCATCCCAACATATATGTATCTTGAGGCATGAATTGGGGCTATTGTCCTTATATGCCTCTTATAAGTGGAAAATGTGTTCATTTTACAGAAAATGTATAATGTGTGTTAATAATTTTGGCCTGCTAAATATCATCGCAAAATATCTCCTCTTATCAGTGGATGTATTCCCCTTGAGTTGGAGGACGAAAGCAGAGGAAATCATCGACGAAACAGTTATATCAACAACACTTTTACTAGAGAACCCAGACAAAGCCAAAAAACGCTTATGGGAGTATGATTGGGTAAAAACAAGAAATGCGTGTGCCCAATACCGTGCATTCACTGATACTCCCTTTATTATGAAACGTTATGGGGCAACCGAAAACTATCATACATTGTTTCCCAGCCCACGGCTGCGAGATGATTTCCTGCGCTACCTTCTGAACATTTGGCCAACCCACGAATTGTTACACAAACACAAACTAATTCCTGTGAGTGAACTGCCTTGTCGTTTCTGCAAATCTGCCATAGAAACATTGAAACATCTTTGCACTGACTGTCCATCATTACTCACCCAGAGAATTGTGCACTTCAAGCCTCTGTTCCAAGATCATGTTATCATTACTGGCGATGAATTATGGGAGTTGCTTTTTCATTCCACAAGGCAGGCGATAAGATATGCTATATTGAAATTCTTGTATAGCTTGAAATTATCGAGCAAGTCAAGAACTCAAAGTAAACTATGATTGGTTGTTCTTCAGGTCTTTATGGAAACAAGACTTTTGGTTGCTTGTTCTATTTATGTATGTCATGATTATGATAATGAATGCAATTGAATAGTGATTCCTTCCTTTATTTCTCTTTTTATTATATTCCTTTACTATGGGCCTCATTACACGGATGGCGGTAAGGATTTACCGGTACCGGTAAAATACCAGTACCAGTAAATCCTTACCGCCTTACTACGAGGTCCCTTTGCGGGTTGGGGGATTTAACGCCTGCTTTTTGCAGGCGTTAAAAACCAACCCGCAAAGGGACCCAGGGAGCTAATTACGGTACCGCAATTTGCAGTACCGTAATTAGCGCCTTCCCCATTCCCATTGAGCCCTATGGGGCAAAAATGGGAATGGGGAAGGGCAATGGTGGAAGGGGGAATTACCGCCCCGCCAACCTTGGAATGGGGCGGTAACTCCCCTTTCCGCCAAGGCGGTGCCGGTAATTTACCGGCATGAACCATGGCGCTAATAGCGCCATGGTTCTCCGCCATCCGTGTAATGAGGCCCTATGTCTTCATTTTATACTCATTTTGTGTATTCTTTTAAAAACAAGCATATGTGTAATGTTAATGGTTGTCTCATTTATTAACTGTTTAATTGTGAAAAGTTTTAAGGATATTGCGAATTTTTTTATGAATCTGTAATTTTTATTTGTTGAAAAATCAAGTTTACTTGATTAAAACAACTTATATAATAAAAAAAAACTTCTTAAAATTTCAAGACCAATTTTTCCATCAGGTTGAAGGCACAGCCATGGGGGCTGCCATGGCCCTGCAACTTGTTTGTTTGTGAGTTTGTGAAACAACCAGAATAGATATCTTAAATTCAGTTCCTCTATGAGTTCTGTTGAAGTGAACTTTCTTGACATTACCATATAATTCCATGGGTACCTTATTGATTCGCCCATACCACAAACTAACTGACAAAAATGTTTTACTTCAGTATGGAGTCACCAAACATGTCAAAAAAAATCTTCCATTTGGACAATTTCTTCACTTGAGAAGCAATCGCAGCACAAGACAATCCTTCACATGTTAAGCTGAACATCTAGGTAACAAATTGGAAAGTAGAGTGTATCCGAGTAGATTGGTGAAGCGCTCCATGAAGCGAGCCTAGAACAACATCGTGAAGCTCTAGTAGATGAAAATGTGACTACAGTACGTACATCCTTGAGATTGGTGTTCGTCAACACCTTTGCTATAAAATAAAATCCTTGATTAATAAAAATTGGAAACAGTGTTTTAATAAAATTGACCCTGTACCACTGGTATCGTATAAAAAAAAGCACCAATATCAGAAATGTGGTAATACACAACGACATACAGTTTGCCATAGACAAGCAGAGCACCATTACGGAGATGTGTGGTTTGGATCCCATCATTGGCCTCCATCGGTGGGGGTCTTGTTCGGTGTGTGAGTTAACAATGTGTACACAAGCTGGGAGTTTGGGTCTGACAAATGTTTGGCAACTGAAGGATTTCCCTAATTGCAATAAAGCCAATGTTTTATATTTGATTAAATGACCATGTGATATGTCATAGATAGGCAAAACCAACCGCAAATGTAAGATACACATTAATGAGCATAGAAGTGGTCTTACAAACCAAATAGAAACAGCACCAATGGTAAAACATTTCCTCACCATGGGACATTCTTAGACAGATTTGAAATGGGTCATATTAATGAACATTAAGGGTCCCAACTGGGATGTTATCAACCATAAGGTATTGCAACAGGAACAAAAGCTTATTTTCCTCACCAAAAGCCACCTTGTCAGGCTTAATGAGAGCGCTGAATGGCATCATGCTTAGAGCTAATAATGCATTCCTTCCTGAGTGTATGACTTCTGGTTGAAAGGAATCAGTATTTACATAAGCCATTCACTGATTGTCCCTCCCTTAGAAGTTGATCCAGACAGTAATGACAGTGTGCTGGTACAAGATCCTCATGTATGAAGGTGTTATTCTGTACTTTGTCACATTGAAAGCAAACTTTTGTTTTGTATTGAGTGTCCTGTTGCAATTTTGCTTGTTTAGTTTTTAATTTTCAGTTATGTAATGAACTGCAAGCACTGTGTAAATGGCAGTATCCATATGTCACTTGTCATTTACTGTGTGTTTACATTTTACCAATGTATTGTGTGATTTTCATGTTTCCCAAATGTATTTTCCATCTTGCCCTGCATATGACTGCATATTCGATGAACTGTGTTTGCTCGCTGTTTATTTCTGTCATGTGCTTGCATGTTCCCTGGTGTGTGCATTTTGTTTCTGGCCCACTGGACACTGCCCATCATTGGCATTGTGTCTTTAGTGTGTGTGTGTGTGTGTGTATGTGTGTGTGTGTGTGTGTTTGCACATGTGTGAGACCGTGCCTTGGCATGTGAACCTGTGCTGAGATTGGGTTTGGTCCACTCTTTCCCTTGCACCTGTGGTATGTGGGGGGAGGGAGTGTAGAATTCCTCCAAGAACCAGTTAAACCTGTTGCCTGAACAACTAGCAGAATTCCAGAGCTAACAATCTGGCCTGACCTTCTTATCCACTTGTCCTGCCCTGTAACATCCATCCCCACTGTGTCCTTCTCCCTGAGCCATGCAAAACAAGTTCCACTTGTGTCCATCATGGGCATGGGTGGACTCTGGAAAGCTACTTGTTCCACACCCAACAATTAACCTCCCCTTGGGCCCAACTGCCCTGCACTCTATAATTTAATCTCCCCTGGCCCTGCAGTTAACCTCCCCTCTGGGCTCCACCTACCCTGCACTGTGTGCCCTGGCAACACCCAAACAAACACTTGCCTGGGTGGGGGTCTGACCCTGGTGGGGGTGGTGCGACACAACTTGTCCTGGCAACAGCCAAACAAACACTTGCCTGGGTGGAGGGCTGGTCCTAGAGTTGATGGTGCAACAGTCTTATATAAGCCAGTGGCGAGAGGGCTGGGTGCTTGCTCTTTGGTTGCTGGTGGTGGTGTGCTGACAGGGGCAGCAGAGCTCAGGAGGTGCCTTCCACAAGTACCCTTGCCTTCCCTTTCCATCCTTTCCCTCTTTTCCTCCTCAACCTGCTATATGTTTCCACCAGTAGGGCTCCTGGCCTGTCTGCCTTGCCCCCCCTGTCTCTCTGTCTGTGTCTTTCTGTCTGTCTCTCTCTCCCCCTGTGTCTGTCTCCCTTTACCTGTGTCTCTTTCTCCCTGTGTCTCTCTGTCTGTCTCCCAGTGTCTGTGTCTGTTGCTCCCTCTTTCTCTGTCCCTTCCTTTCTCGCTTATTCCCCCCTCAATGTCTACACTAGCACCCTACTCCAACTCCCTCTCAACCCCTCCCTTTCTTCCTTTTGTCCTACATCCAATGGTACTCCCAGGCCACGGGTTCTATGCCAGTTTGTGTGCCTTGCGGGTCCATTTTGTCTAATCTATCCTGCTGCAAATTAGTTTATTCCTCTTCCTATAATACATCTGTTCCTGGTTACTACAATGACTGTGGTGCATTCACTGTGTTCCCACTTTTCAGTGTAACCTGCCTGTTATTGCCAGGGGCACCTAGTCCGTCTGCATACACAATGCACCCCCATCGGGTCTGCTGACTCCCTGGTCCAAAACTGTGACCCTGACTAGGGTCTTCCACATTTTGGCCTGCCTTCAACTTCCACAGCATTCTTGTGGTTTGGGACACTGCATTTTACGTGTCTCTCTCAAATACATGTAGCAACTATCATTTGTGGGATGTATTGACCCACTCAACGGCATTTCCCCACATCACCAAGCTGCATTTGTGCAGAAACAGCCAAATGACTGCGCTGGCTCCTGTGAGCGCCATGGCTCAAAACTGCATTTTGCAACAAAAACAAAAATAGCTGCATTTTTCTGCCAGGCACAAATTGGGCAGGATGGAAGAAAGGGGCAAATTGAAGGAGATTGCCAGTGTATTCCGACATAAACAAAAGGGAGAAAGTGGAAAAAGCAGCGTTGCTTTTGCTGCAAAAGGAAAAATCCCCATTGAAAAGAAACCCTTTTTTTACCTTTAAAGAAAAATGCGGCTTTGACGCTAATTCCTTCTGTTCCTTAAAGCCACTGTGATTAATAAGCCTTACCAAGCCCTGTGTGTCATACTGTGCCTCAGCAAAACCAGGCATGATTCTGAATTGACAAGCCCTGTCAAACCAACTCTAAAATAAAATCAACCAGGAACTTTACTTTTACTTACAAGGGAAACACATTAATGTTCTGTGCAAAAGTATCTAAAACTCAGCTGTTCAGAGAGAGACTCTAACTAGCTGAGACATGCTTGTTTCAATGTATCCGTGCTTCAGACCAACTCCAGCATTTCAAGAGAATAACTATAGCTGCAAGACAGTGTGTGAATCTGCTGGAGATGAAAAGTTGAATTTAAGAAGGAAGGCCAGCTGAACACGTGTAAAAAAATTGGGCCTTTGTAAATTAAAGAAAAACAAATGCCTGTGTTTTGGAACAGTACACTGATGAATGAAAGCCTGCCAGTCTTTAGCAA
This sequence comes from Ambystoma mexicanum, assembly GCF_040938575.1. Taxonomy (NCBI): domain Eukaryota; kingdom Metazoa; phylum Chordata; class Amphibia; order Caudata; family Ambystomatidae; genus Ambystoma; species Ambystoma mexicanum. The sequence continues at coordinate 352,817,636 of NC_090922.1, forward strand.
TATGAAGAGGTTTGTTGCTGGTGGGACCATATAACATGGGTTATTTTGTGCAACAGGCCTGTTTTAATTCTGGATCTAACATCAGCAAATAAAGGTTAAAACTATGGTGGCTGGAGTTGCAAGTTGAAAAACAGGTTTCTGCTTGGAGGGGTGGCACCAAAAGGAGGGCTCTCTCTCAGCAGATACTAACAGCCCCCTGATAATTACGGGGTTGAACAGACTTTCGTCTCTGCTGGGACACTGACAATGAAGCTCCCAGGGAAGGAAGTATGAAGTGTGAAGGGGCAATAAAACTTCAATCAAGGAAGAAACCCCCACCATGCTCTGAAGGAAATGAGAGTGGCAGCAGTTTAAGGAAAGAAAAGAAATGACCCAGGGACAAAGGAACTGCCATTTTGTCCCAAAGACTATTTCAGGAATAAACTTTAAAGACTTCTATCTCTGCAGCAAGACTTTGAAAAAAGGGAACATTTTGCAGGTTAAAAGTGATATTTTTGTGCTTTCTTTTGAGACGTGATAAAAGTCACTGACAACTTGAGGACAGAAAGGGCAACGTATTGAGGATAAATCGAAAAGTATCAATGTTGCAAACATACATTTTTGTAGAAACATCCCTTGGGAAAATTTGCATCTGTGAATAAAGTTATGGAATTTTAGGCCGAATCTTTCATGCTCAAAATGACCAAAACATAGCAGAAGGGCGGAACAAGGTCCCACAGACAGGAGGATTGGACTGATATGTGCTCCACAAAATGTGTAACCTGTGTATATAATTTGCTAAGAGATTGCAATTGTATAAATGTATGTTTTTGGCAAAATTGGATTTTAAATAAAGTAAATGTGGGAGTTTTTGGACATTGTAAAACTCACATCATAAATCTGACATCATTCCCTTGGAAATCCAACCAGTTGAGAGTGAGGCGGCGAATAGCACCCCTGTCCAATCCAAGTAGTTTAGAGGTGTGCTAAGTTAACCCTGCCCAGCCTATACTTTGATGATGTCATTATGCACTATAAATAAGGGTCTGTGACAAGACTCTAGACACCCACTCTTCCTGATTTCCTGCGCTGCATTCCTGTTCCTGTCGTCTTCCAGATCCAGACTCCAACTACAAGGCCAGAGCATTGCTGATCCTGCTCCAGGGTCCACTGCAAGCCCCAAGCAGTACTGGTCCCATTCCCAGCAAGGCCTCAAATCTAAAAAAAAATGCTAAATCTCCCATTAACAAGGGGATAGCTGTGGTAACTTTTGGCATCCTGATCCAACCTGTCTTGCTGCCACTAACTGCATGCTGCTACCATCCTGCTACCCTGATGACCTTTAGTATCCAGTGACCAGAACTGCACAGCTGTCTGCCAGGTGCACTGCTGTGTAGCGACCAGACCCGGTTGACTGTCCAAAAAGCCCAAAACTAAAAAGTGGATTTTATTTCATCAACCCATAGAAATCTATATTATACCTTACATTGTCCATATTCCCCTCTATAAGTCATCCTATCCTTATCCTGATAACTTGTCCAACTGTCAGAATTCTTTGTGCAATTTGTCATTAATCTCCAAGCATTAGCGCTACTTTTCTTTTATTTCTGTCTTACATAGAGCATGTGTCATTAGCGATATTTTGATTAAATAAAGTAATTTTCCTTAAAGAAAAGCGGTACACTGAGTGAAGGGTTACATCTGCAGCATAACCTACAAAATTCACGGGTGGTGTTCCTCTTTTCTTAGTCTTTAAATCTAATTAAAGTAAACTGTTCTTTTCACAAATTGATTTCCTTTCCAATTTCACCTTCATTTTACTCAAAGCGTGCCTCCTTCTGTATTGCATAACTCTTTCAATTTACCAGCTAGATATTTACTTTGAATTCCATTTGATACCTGTGATCTTTTTATTAAAAAACTGTTTGTGTAATTTTAGGCGGGAATTGCAAAAAGTGTACATTTTAAACGCGATATCTGATTGCAATCTGTTTTAAACATTCCACTTATTTCTGAACTGTATGCTTTTGGTAACCCATTTTTTGTGATTGTTAGTATCTTTGCATTGTTGTGTTAGTAAAGAATCGTATCTGTTCCAAGGTTTAACACACATTCATTATTGATTTACCCATTTCCGAGTGTCATTTCACCACATTGCAAGGGGTTTAAAATCAGTTTCCTCAGTTATTTGGGGAGGGAAGGTCAGATTTAGATTCAGTTTTCGGTTTCTTATTCCCGAGTACCTGCTGCTTCTTTGTATCCACTCAAAATTGATTATTGGTAGGTTGAGGGAAGATTGCAGTGGGTAATTCTAACTTGGGTGCTATCTGTCCTAAATCAAAAAAGTGCTCCTATTCTGCTGTGCTGTTTATGCTCCATTAAAAAGTCAAACCAAGTGCATTGCTCACATTCGCATTGTCATTCATCACCCCATTGGTGATTGCTGCCCCATATTAAAAAATATGTGATTTCTTTGAATTTTAAATAAATAAATATTGCATTTGACCAACCAGCTTGGTTCATGGTCCATTGTGACCTGGGTATTTGAAAAGGGGGTGTGCTATGAGTGGTGTATCATCCCGAAATTGAATCCACATAAATAAGGAGAAAAGCACCTCAGTTAGGCGCTACATACTAGACCGAGACCCAGGTGTGCGTGTCGCCTGATTGAAATCCTTAACACATTGAAGAACATGTTTAGTTTCACATGGTGAAACAGTACACCGCAGGGGTTTGTGTCTTAGAATTTGGAGGACTTGAATTCCTTCTGGTTTACCCCTGATGAATGTCTGGTACTTAGGCTTTGTGGACAGAAACATGTCGGGTTCATGCCCTAATGCATTTAGACATCCAAGCATGTATACTAATAGTAGAAATAGTACTTCTAATATTTCACATTAGTTGTCAGATAGAGGTACTTGAACATACATACAATTCTACTAAAGATCATCAGTTTTCCTCTAGGAATGTTTGAACACTTTGATTCTGAATAATTGGGTGTACAACATAGGTTGTCATTTGTTGTTTTTATGTGATATATATTTTGAAAATATCATTTGATTTTACAACATTAATGTCCGTTTTTAATTGCTTTCTTATGTTAGAATAAATGTGCTTTTATTTCTTTGACGTATTTGTTGGGCACTCGTTTTCCACACTTTGGGCCTCATTACAAGTTTCCCGTTCCGGTAACTACAGTACTGGTAAGCTTGCCGGTACCGTAGTTACCGGACCGGAAAACTACAAGTTCTGCTTGTGGGTGCTTTTGCGTCCGCCAGGTCTGACCTGGCGAGTGTACCGTCACCTGCGAGCAGAGCATGTCGGATGTACCGGCACCATTCACGAATGGTACCGGTGCATCCGGCTTCACCATTCCCATTGAGCCCTATGGGGCTCATATGGGAATGTGGAAGAATATTTTCCGGCGCCTGGGAATGGGCGATTACTGGGTCTGGCAAAGCCGTAATGACCCGGCAATTGCTCATTCCTGGGTGCCAGAAAAATTCGCAAGTTTGGCGGCAGCCTGCCAGTTTTACCGACAAGGCTACCGCCAAACTTTTAATGAGGCCCCAAGCCTTTATATTTTATGCAATCTATTTATCCCTGTTAGTAGGCAGTGTTGTTACACCTTCAGTTTAAGGGGGCTACCCGTTCTTTGCAGGATGTTATTTTAGCATGATATTTGGGTGAATGACTAGGGGTGTTAGTCAAAGACTTTTATTTTGCATGGCATGTCATAAGGAAGAGGGCAAAAGTGGTTGCACGTTGATTATTTACACAGTCATATTGCTTAAAATTAGCACTGGTCTTAGTTGTCACAGGCCTACATTCTCTGCCTTCCTTCCTTCTCTACAGTCTACATGCAAAAGATATGGTACACCTATATAATCCCAAACGGGAGGTTATGGGTGATGAGGTCAGGTTTAAGTTTCCTAGAGGCGATGTGGGAAGGCCCTAAACAATTGAATTACAATTAGAATAATAGTGGATGTGCCTGTTTCCAAGTCATATGTCAGTAATGAAGCAGGGAATGTGACAGCAAATAGTTGGGTGATGAAGATTAATCACATTTAAAAGTGTGTGTGTGCACATGTGTGAGTGTGATTGTGTGTGTGTCTGTGCGTGCACGCACACTAAGGATGTGAGCAAACGTGTTCCCACATGTTATGTCATGAAGCCCTGGTTTCTTTGAGTGGCAAATACACTGTGAATGTTACCTTCATTTTATAGTACACGGGGATGGGTTTTTGACACCACAAATGTCACAGAGTCTATTCAAAACACTAGCAGTGACAAACGAACAGACATGGAGGAACAAGCACACTCTACGTCTACCACAGTTCAGAGTGTTGAAATCAAGCAAAGTACCCTTCCTATGTTTCTATCTCTGTGACAGATCATTGATCTAAAATTGTCAGCGCAATACATCATCAACAAGTAACAGCAGCACCCAGACCCACACTACAACCCATTGCACTCATTCTGCCCAAATGGTACCTATTGCTTCACAGTGCATATTTTCCTTCTTATTTGATCTCCCTTACAACATCAAACTTTGGGAGGGACCTTTCTAGTCCAAGGCAAAATATATTCCAAATTAGTTTTCTTCAAAACAAAAAATGTTATTTTTCCATAGACATAGTATTTTTACATGTCTATTTTTTAATAAATATAAAGATTGATTCTATTGCTATTATCTCCGTTTGGCAAAATCACTTATATTTTTAACTGCCACCTATGCATGTTCACAAATGGAATTGATAAAATAAATGGTAATATTCATAATGGACCCCTCTCTTTATTATGATGTTAGAGTTCACATATTAGAATTGTTTTCCAGAATGCTAACACTGGATGTATCCATATTTAACTTGTGTCGACTTCAAAAGACACAGTACCTTTCAAGCAAATTTGTTTCTTATTACTTGCTATCTTCCAAATGAACACTGATTCTGAATGTATTGTTTGCGTGTGCAAGAATATTCTAAATTAACTCAGTTTACAGAACTCAGATTATATTACCTACTTCTGTTGATCAGCAACGTCTTCCTGACCGAGTGGAATAGGAGCATAGAGGTGCCTGTTACCATGTTGGAAAAATCTTGATCTTATATACTTTCATCTAATGTTATTACATCAATTGAGTAGTCTTTATCCAAGCTCCTACTGCATGGACTCACAGTGTGCCTTTCTCCATCCTGATTCAGATATCTGAATTCTTTATGAGATTCTAACGTTCTCTCTGTTACTGCTCTGGTTCTGATGGGAAGACAATCGTAAAAAGTATCCAGACACAGTTAAATAAAAGTAAAATAAAATTTCTAATTTTACATTGAATTGAAAACTAATTCTCACATCATCTAATCGTCCAAATAACCTATCAGGTAATATATGTCATTGATTAAACACTACACAATCATATGGTCAAGAAATTAATAAGCATATCCTAATCATCTGAAGCAATGCTCACACATAAAAGTGTGACAGATAGATGCTGTGTATTCCTTGACTCTTTGCACGCCAATGGTAATCTCTAATTTCTTATAGGAAGGAGGATTATTCAATAGCCTCATTAAGACCTATTTCATGTGATTGTATGCACAATATCCAACACTGTTCCAGTTTAACATTCTTTATCCAGACCCTTGTACAAGCTTTAGTCATACTTTTTTTTACTGGTCTTGATGTTTTACCAACATATGGCTTATCTGAGGGACATAATAAGAAGTTTACACAATTTTTGTTTGACAGTTCTAATGTATAAGCAATGTCCATGAAATGTCTTCATGCACAAGAAGATTTGAACTGTGAGAAGCCTGGGACCAGGCTGGGCAGCGCATCCATGCTGTGCTGTGTGAAGCACCATTATAAACACAGCTCGGAACAACATACACAGCAGTCACAGAGGAACCAGCAAATAGTCAAAAGCATGATGGCACTTGCCCCATCAGTCATCATAGAAAGCGTCATGCAGCATAGAAAAGTACTTTATGCAGAGTAGATGATGATAATGGTGTCATACTCTTCCCACTTCCAGCACAGCAGGCGGTCGAGAATGCCTGTGGAACCAAAGAACAGGTGGCAGCGGGGTTGACCTTCATGTGTGAACTTTCTCTGCACTCTCTAGGCATAGCTTTTCTGAAGAAGGCCCTTGAGGCAGCATACCATACCTGCATGCCAATGAGAATGACGTGTGGGTGGGTTGAGCGTGCGTGCCATGGACTTTTAAGCACAAGCATTGCAGGTGTTTCACAAGCCCATGCTAGCCGGTGAACGGGTGTGATATAGTTCCCATCCTCTAACTCCTGGCAGTATCTAGATTGGGCAGCAAATGCATGTCACTAGCTCACGGAATTTCTCAAAAATCTTCGTTTCTGATTGGCCGAGACAATCAGAACATTCTAAAGAGAGCGCTAAATGGGGCATAGTGCTGCTTGCTACTGTTATGCCTTCTTCCCACTGGGAATCGTGAAGACTTTCATCGGGTGGATTCAGCCTGCAGGGGACCAGTAGGGGCTTTTGCATAGAGTGGGGTCAAGCTTGAGGTAAAGCATAAGCTTCTAAGAAGCCATATGTCCATGCTAAGTGTTTGCACAATAAACGCGAGGGAGTTTAGCACGTCATCGTCATACGTGAGGGGAAAGGAGCTGCTCTTGAAGAAATGTAAACATTTACTTGAATCAACACTGGCAAATCAAAAGACACACATTGAACTAAGTTTAACGTCAATGTCAAAGAGTTTCCTTATTTTGTTTGGTTCATTCGATGTCTTTTTGCTGTGGTTTTTATAACATAACCAAAGGCAGGGGCGTTGCTAGGGGGGGGGGCTAAGGGGGCTATAGCCCCTGATCTTTTGGTTGTAGCCCCGGATAGAATCTCAGGAGCTACAGCCAAAAGACTAGCTAGCCCCCAGTCCCAACAGTTCCGACATCAGCTTAGCCCCGGGTCTTTTCCAGACCTAGCAACTCCCCTGACCAAAGGTAGTGGAGAATGAAAACAAGCTAACCTAGCAACGCCCCAAGGAAAAGAACAACTATTGACAATTCAGCCTGGTGCCACAAGACTTTCAACATTTTCACATGTGGTGGGCACGGCACTCTATAAATGCCATGTGATGCAAGGCCTCTGCCTCACCATGCACTGAGCAGAGTGTCCTCAGATGCTGGTTGTCTATGGTCCTGCTATTATGGGCCCTCGGTCTGGAACCCACAAATCCAGGGATGTTACTGGCACCTGCTCAGTCCTTGTGTGTATGTTGCTATGACAGCATCACTGCGCGAGTGGAACACATTGACACCAGTGTTGGGAGGGACACAGTTCAGATACTGATTGCACATCTTTTCTGGAACGTTCACCTCAATGCTATGATGCTGAAAAGATTGGGTGCAGTGGGCATGTCTTATTTCTGGCAATGCGACAGGGCAGTGGTAATGATACTAATGGTAAGTTATTCATATGGCCCTTTCGCCAAACCATTAAAATACAACATATTTACAGTTAATATCACCCAACCGAAGTTGGTACTCACTTATCGACCTCAGCAGGATGAAAGGCTGAGTCCATCTTCCCGAGATTCAAACCACCGACCGGCAGCTCACACACAGATCGCAGCAGTGAGCGCTCAACCTTCTGAGCTATCTTACCAGCTCAGAAGAGACCGAAGACTGAAGCGTCCTGTGGTACACAATGAATAGGTGATGTTGAGCGTGTCCCTCTTGACGGATGCCAAGGCGCTCTTGGGACACCACCATTCAAGCCTCTGCTTCTGAAAGGACATCAGACACCATCAGGTTCCATGAACCACAGGATTCTGGTAAAAGTTCTAATACAATAATAATAACCTTTATTCGTGAAAACAAGAAAAGGACACATGTTCAGTTCGCCAAATTCTTCCTCCAGTAGGCCTTAGCCCAACATTTGCAGATCTACCAAAAGCAATGCATTGGGTTAGGTCCAATTAGTGGTCAGTGGCTGGATGCTTGTCGTGTTTCTTTGACATAAGGGATGGTCTGAGTGTGGTTTGTGTGGTACAGACATTAGTACTCACTACAGTAACACAAACTCAATTGCGCAGGCGCCAAGGCTAATGAATCGAGCTCTAGGTGCACATATTCGATTGTAGATGTGCACAAAAAGAATGACGCGGTGGTTCCATCGGATGCATTTTAATAAACAGCATTAATGAAAAATGTACATGGAAATGGAAACATTTCATAAAGTCTGCAAAGCCCCAAATAGAGCAGCAAAGTGCCCCCCTGTTTCTACGGTGATTTTGTGGATGTATTTGCATCTTTGCCGAGCCTCAGGATACCTTTTCCTATGAAACGTGCAAGGAATGTACATGGTTTTCTTACCCATTAAGAATGCTGACTTTTACTGCAGAGCACAGGCACAGCCAGAGCCACATGTGGTGAATGTGTGACCTCATGCCACATGCCTTTTTTTTCTCAAAAAACGAATCCAGTTTATTTAAAGGGTCCGTTCCAGAAAGTACTGATGCCAAATAAAATACAGCTCACAAACTTTCTTCGTTTCCAGCGATTCCCTTGCACATCAAACATCACCAGTGTTCTTAAACAACCCTGACTAAAAAGCAGACACGCATTTCATATTTCAAAGCCAGAGCTGCCCTCTTCGAAAACGCTTCCTTTGCCCAAAGGCAAACAATATTTCAAGGTTTAAGCCTGCAGTAATCCCTACTTTTCACATTCTGTCCCATGCTGCAGGCCTTTTAGACCAGTTGGTGCCTGATGAGTTCCTGGCTTCTCTGTCAGAGTTCAGAGGCATGCTTGTGATTATAGCCAGTGCAGAGAATTCTCTTTCATAACAGAACCAGATGTTCTGTTCACTTCCCGCCAAAGCAGGATACAGGAAATTTCCTTTCGACTTTTTATGTCCGAGCACCCAGCATGTCTCTTTCTTCACCATTTGCAATGGCAGGGTGATACCTAAAATACCTCCGCTCTGAGGGATTGATATGGGGTCGCAGCAATCTGTGCATTGTGGAACGAGTTTCATTATATTACTGCAGGAGCCGATTATTCGGGCCTATGGTCTTTTTAAAGATGTCAAGGAAGAATTGGCTCCATAAGTTGTAGCAAAGCAGAGAGGTTTCAATGTTTTTCTGTAGACATAGGGAGAGTTAATTTAACTATATAGTGTCACATCGTGAAGCGGCTGGCCCAATGTTCCCCCCACATCGTTATGTGGGTGGTACCTGTTTGGGCATGTTGGTTGAAGGGGAAGTGACGCTGGGCTAGGGAGGGGGCGGGACGTAACAGGGAAGAGGAAAGGCAGTTCACGTGGGATATTGAATGAAGAAGGTTCACACACATGCCTCATCTCGCCTGTGTTGCCTTATTGCTGGAGGCGTAAAACTGATAGCTGCACATGAGGTCGTGGGAGCGTGGTCCGCTCCTGGCCGACATTGGCGATGAGGGTCGATATGACCGCACGCCAGATGCAGCCCTGTCCTGGGAGTCACGTTGGCCTGCAGTCATCAAACGCAAGGCCCAGAAGATGGGCCGTGCACCTGAAGTGAGGCATACGAGGGTGTCGTCGGACACACAACACGCGCGTCGGCCCTCCTCCACTTCAAAGGCTCAGAGGTACGTAGGCAGAGGAAGGTTTTACAGGAGGCCCGGCAACGGTAGGCCACACCCCCACACGAGCTCACGGAGCGGTAAATACATTCAGCAGTCCCCGGCACGGACTGCGTAGGGGAAAGACCTCCAACAGCATAGAGGGGAAGGCCCACACAAGAGGCCTGGCACTGTTATCCTCCCATAAGGCCTCATGCCACCCCCACTGATGAAATACAAATTGGGCCGTGCTGGCCAAGCAAGTGGCACGTACAAAGGAACATCAGACAGCTCCACCCTGCCAAAGGCCAACAGGGACACGTAAAAGCAGAAAACACAGCCCTAAGGCTGACCACAGGGACAACAGCACAATCTACCCAAAACGCTTACATTTATATACTATATCAACTTCCACTACATCAGACGAGAGACTCTAGAAGGCACCCACTAATGCCCAACCAGCCACTGGGACACCACCAGGATGCACAATCAAGTTGGATGAAGAAGTCACGTCTGCGTCGTGTGGAGGGCCCTCAGGACATGTGCCCCCCTCAGGCGGAGGCTCTCAAGTGCTACACTTGCCCTAGGCCTTCGACATACACGACACCAGCAATCTGGGCCAGAGATGGAAGACTTGGTTAAGCAACTTCAAGTTTTACATGAGGGCCCTAGGACTCAATGATGACATGTGGCTTAAAAACACGCTATCCATGGCAGGCGAGCTGATCAGTCTCAACACTGCATGGTATCATCACCTACATACCAAATTATCTGAATACTATACACCCCATACCAATCCAGATTACGAAAGGCACCCCTTTTACACCACACGGCAAGACAAGGGCGAATCCTTAGACAACCTTGTAATGAGACTACGAATGAAACTAAAACATTGCGAATTCCACCGATACTCTAACGAGGAAGCTCTACGGTCTCAGATCATAGCTGGGTGTGATTCCCAGTCATTTCGAAAGAAACTTCTGCAGAAACAGAGATCACTGGAAGAAATTCTAGCCCTAGCATGCATGGAAGCAGCTGTTGAGTCCCAATTGGACAACCTGGGTATAGTCATGCTACAGCCAAAGACACCTGAACCAGACGCCGTCAACAAACTTTTCACCACGCTGAATCGGCTGCCCAGACGCCACATGTTACAGGTGCGGCTATGAATACCCTCACACGGGCAAATGCCATTCCCTGGGACAGAAATGCACCACATATGGCAGGAACAACCGTTTCAGGGGCATGTGCAAAAATGCACCCATGGCCCCAGGCAGTCACAGAAGCATGAGTGACCGCAGGAGGACAGCACCGTCGAGCCCTCAAGAGGATGCACCCGACAATTAGCCAAGATGGCAGCGACACCACGAGCGCGACCATAGGAAGTCGTATGCATGAAAGGAATACAGGTCGTCTGAAGGCCCCAGACAGAGTGGCCGCAGACACTACATCCGCTACATCAAAATGTGGTCCCCATCCAGCAGCGACTCACCTTCATCAAGTGAAAGACCAAAGGAACAAGGGATACGTTTGGGCCCTAAACAACAGCACTGCAACCCAACACAGGCCAGTGCTGACCCTCCAAGTGAACAACAAACCGCTGGAATTCCTAATAGACACCGGAGCCATGGTTAACATAATCAGTGAAGAGGCATACAACACCCTCACAAAGACACCAAAGCTCAAAAAGTCCATCGTCAACATTTACCCCTATGGCTCCACCATGCCACTACCATGTAAAGGCGTCATTTCCGCCATGTGCACGCACAAGACTCACGCGGCAAAGATCCTGCTGTATGTTCTCAAGACGGAAGTGAACAGTGGCTGTATACTGAGCTTTAAAAGGTGGTGGAAATGGGGCTTGTGCACATCCTATACCAGCTGATGGCCCATAAGTACTTTGCAAGACCCGAAGACATTGAAGCTGCATTTCCGAATCTGTTTAAAGGGTTAGGAAAGTTGAGAAACCACAAAGTCCAGCTCCACATCAACCCAGAGGTCAAACCCATTGCCCAACACTACAAGGGCATACCCATTAATATCCAAAGGCAGGTGGAGGAGGAGATCAACAAGCTCTTAAAGCAACACGTCATTGAGCCTGCAACAGGGCCCACCCCATGGGTATCCCCCATAGTACCCGTCCCACAGAAATCTCTGAATGGCTACATCAGACTATGCGTAGACAAGAGGAGGGCAAATGAGGCGATAGAAAGGGAACGGCACCAGGTACCTCGAATAACGGACATGATACACCTACTGCATGGTGTCAGGTTCTTTTAAAAGTTGGACCTAACAAAAGGCTACCACCAGATCGAGATTGCGCCGGAGTCACGGTATATCACCATTTTCGTCACCCACATGGGCCTATTTCAATATAAGCAGCTCAATTCCGGCATTTCGGCTGTGGCAGAGATCTTTCAGGAGGAAATCCACAAGGTCATCCGCCATGTCCCGAACTGCCTGAACTGCTCGGACGACATGCTGATGTTTGGCAAGTTGAAAGAAGAACATGACGTGGCCCTGCAAAATATCTGCTCAGCACTTCAGGCAGCGAGGCTAACACTCAACAAAGCGAAATGCGAATTCAGAAAAGACTCCTTCATATTCTTTAGCCACATTTTTCTAAGAAAGACATGAGGCCAGACCCTGACAAAGTGGCAGATTTGAACATGGCTCGGCCGCCGCAAAACGTCTCGTAGTTACGGTCATTCCTGGGACTAGCGAGCTACTGCTCAAGATACTTGCAAGACTATGCCACTGTCAGCAACCCCTTCCACCTGCTGACTGGGTAGGGACCAGCCCTTTGAGTGGTCGTCGGGCGTTTCAGACAATTAGCAACAACATCTCCAAGGCAGAGGACATGGCTTACTTCGAGGTCATTGTTGATACCAGCCCTGTCGGCTTCAGTGCCATTCTGACACAACGGCACCCCGCGGACCCGAATGGCAAGTTCATCGTGCCCTATGCTAGTAGGAGTCTCATGGCCACTGAAGAGGCGTACTCGCAGGCAGAGAAAGAGAGCCTTGCAGTGGTGTGGGCCTGTGAGTACTTTCACCTCTTCCTGTTTGGGAAGGCATTCACAGTCATCACCGACCATCAGGCCCTCCTGACGATATTTAGTGACCACAAGGCAAGAATGCCTCCCAGAATATCCAGGTGGGGGCTGCGGTTACAGGACTATAAATTTGATATAGTGCATCGCCCAGGCAAAGAACACAACCCTGCCGACTACCTGTCCCGGCACCCAACGGGCTACCCACAGTTGGGCCCTTCTATCGCAGACGCATACATCAACTATGTCATCCACCACCTGCAACCCCTATCAGTGGAGTGGGCCACCTGGGAAGAGAATCAGCAAGTGATCCAGCCCTGGCGATAGTGACCCACTGCATTCAGACGGGCAGAATGGGCCACATCAAACAGCAAGCCAGACAGGAGATGGAATCCGTGAAAGAGGACATCAGGTCCCTGGAGCTGGTGAAAGATGAACTGAAAGTGGTGGACAACCACATTGTCATGAAGGTCTGCAAGGTCGTCATTGCATCTTCGTTGCGAGAACATACAGTCATGCTGTCGCTCAAAGGCCACTGGGGGGAGGTTTCCACGAAACACCTCTTGCATCAAAAGGTATGGTTTCCCAAACTGGATGCCCTAGTGGAGGAAATCGTTGGCAGATGCTACACCTGCGCACTGGTGGCTCATCCACCACACCCGAACCCATTACAGATGTCCCATTCCCAAAAGGCATCTGGGAAGAAGTGGTCGTAGACTTCTTCGGACAGCTACGCAATGGAATGTATGTGCTGGTATTAATCGATGAACACGCTCGATTCCCAGATGTGCAACTGATCGAATCCACTGTGGCGACCTGCATTATCCCAGCACTCGACCGCATGATATTGAACTATGTAATATAAAAAACGAATGAAGTCCGACAACACACCACCATTCATGAGACATGATTTTGAGAACTTTGCGCGTACATGGGGTTACAACACAGAAAGATAACCCTGTGTTGGCCACAAGCCAACGGCGTCATGGAGTGGTTCACGACCAATATCAAGAGACAGCCAACCTCATTAATAAACCATTTGAACAGCCGCTAAACCAACTTCTCCAGGAATAACGCCACACGCCACATAGCACCACCGGAGTCAGCCCATCTAACCTCACGTTCTGTCGAGTCATCAGAACGAGACTACCTGAAGCCCCCACTCTGTCTCAGACCACACCCCAAGTAAAACTGATCCAAGCTCGAGATCAAGAATAGAAAGAAAGAATGAAGGAGAGAGCTGACGCAAGGCGAGGGGTGAAGGAGTGTGAAAATGAACTGGAAGACCAAGTGGTGGTATGCCAGCCAAAAATGAGAAAGGAAGACCCGACCTTCGCACATGAGTGGCTGGTAGCAATCAGCAGAAAGGGTACGATGATAACTGCCAGAGGAGAACACTGGCACTCCATAACAAGAAACTCTTCCCACTTTAAGAAATTCACAGGCGGTTTGCCCCAGAGGTGGGGACAATCTCACACCTTTGCAGATGGCCAGTCCTCAGATGACCCTTCTCGGGGAGATGGGGAACAGTCGGAAGGAGAAGAGAACGTGGAAAGTTATGAGGTGACAGCACAGGAACTCTTTCGTCACACGAGACCTCAACGATGCCACATAAAGCCCCAGAGACTCATTGAAGAAATGGGTTGAAGGTATGAGCGACACAGCATGTTAAAAAGGGGGGAGATGTCACGACCAGCCCCATGTTCTCCCCTCATCGTTATGTGGGTGGTCCCTGTTTGGTTGAAGGGGAAGTGATGTTGGGCTAGAGAGGGGGTGGGACGTAATGGGGAAGAGGAAAGGCAGCTCACGTAGGATAACGAAAAAAGAAGGCTCACACACACACCTCGCCCGTGTTGCCTTATTGGTGGAAGCGAATGAATGATAGCTGCGCATGAGGTCGTGGGTGCATGGTCCGCTCCCCGTCGACATATAGTCCAAGTTAAATGTCAGCGGGGAAGAGTCCTGGCGAGACGGCCCTGTAGAGATGGCCCACGGACTGCGTTTGTGAGACTTTCCGGCAGTGGTCAGGTGATGCAGCAGTGCCACTGCAGTCACAGAGAATTTTTGTCATGAGCAAAGGGTGAGTCTGAAGAGACATCAAAAGGATTGGAGAGCAAAAGGGAGAAGATGGCCTAGTTACCCGGCTGCCCGATGTGCTGGGGGAAATCTGTGGCGTGAAATCTGCATGCGGACAGACTGTTCCATGTCACAGACAGAGGTAGTCAGCACAGGGAAGGTGAGGAAAGTAATGCAAACCAGTAGAACACTGATGGTTTAGGACCCATAGTAGCGAAAAAATGGAGAAGTGCCACGCTAGCCAAGCAACCTGTAAAAGAGAAGCATGCTGCCATCTACCTAGCAACAAGGGTGTGTGTAGTGAGGAGGCGGACAGCAGCCTCCTCACTACAAACATGTCATAATACGTCTGTGCCACATCAGGCAGCTGCTCGCCACCAACTGCCGCCAGCACCCACTGCTTATCAACATAACATAATATAACATGCTAGTAAGGTATGTCGTGAAATGAGAGAGAACGGAATTAACTGCTTCTTTTCTGTCATCATCATTATAAATTTCCTCTGATTCTAGGCGGCAAGTGGAAAATGCTGACCATCTATCCACAGAAAAATTTGAAAAATTGCTTTCTTCTTATAGTAATGTGATAGACAAATGCAGACAAAATAATCACTAAACTGATGAATGTGTCTGCCATACAATGAAGTAAGATCTTCTTGTATAAGTTAGCACTCAGCACAGCTAGCACGGCGCCTTGGCTGCAGTCTTTTTCCTGGCCTTGCCTTTGTGATGAGGCTGCTAGCTGGTGACTGACTTGTTGTTGGCCTCTCCGTCCCGCATGCGCTGGTGACTGTACAGCAGTGTATGCAATGACATGCTATGGTGTGTTTAAGACCCAACGGAGGTGCAGCAGAGGCAGTGGTGTGCATGTCATGTGTCAGACATACCAATGACACTGGCACATATGCATATGCATGACTGCTTGACAGCTGAACTAGTTAATTGATGCCCGAGCCACCAACCCTGCTGGAGCAGCACTGCCACTTATAAGAGTAGTAGCATTGTGCTGACGTCATGCAGGCTGATTGGAGCAGTGAATGGGCATGGCTGGCATGAACGCCGTCACCTTCCGGCTCATTATTCTTCATGAAAACCGATAAGTATCACAGCTGCGCAGATATTGCTCATCAGGTTCATGAATGATAATGAGATGCCCATGGATGCAGGGGCACGTGGCTCATGCACACTGGCCCTAATTACAAATGTGCCAGTCTGGAAACAACGGTGCCGTTAAGCTTACCGGTAATAGAGTCCTATGGGACTCCATGGGAATTAGGGTTCAACATTTTACTGGCGCCTGGTTTACCAGATCGCCGGGGTTGTAATGCCCCGGTGTTTCCGGCAAGTCAGGCGCTGTTAAATCATTACGGGTCCGGCCCGTAATGAGGGCCATTGTCTTGGTTTGTGGCGTTATTTGGCTGATTGACAGGTAAATGCCGGGTGAGCTGAGACATCAGTAAGAGCCAAGAAAAAAGGTGGCTATCGCAACCTGGATTACTAGCCAAAACATTGTGCCATGACAAAGTGGATATTTGTTCAACTAAGTATGGATCACTGGCTCCTTGTAAACTAGGTGGTCATTCCCAGAAAGAACTGAGAAATCCTGTATCACTTAAAATGCTGCTTGCTGCAAAAGTGAGTAGTAAAGCCCAGCTGGAGCAGAGACATCATCCTTTGCTTGAAACAAAGAATAATGGGAAAGTGTGTCTCAAAGCCCAGAGTGAATTGAAAAATCACACATTGCTTGAAACTGTAAAATGAGTCTTTAAGCACAGAGAGAAGTGAAAAATCATGAATTGATAGTGTGCTATATAAAGTGAAAATCAAAGCTCAGAGAAAACAACAAATGTTGCTTGAACTGCTACGTGCTAGGAAAGTGAATCTTAAGGGCCAGAATAAAAGGAAAAATCTTCCGTTGCTAAACACTGTATGCTAGGAAATTGATTCCTGAAGGCCAGAGCAATTGAGAAATCACTAATTGTTTCAAATGACGAAAGCTGGGAAAGTGAATCTTAAACCCAGATTGAACTGAGGTGAATTTTACACCCCAGAGCAGAAAGGAATGATACACGCGAGACCTAGGAGTTCAGAACACCTTATAGCTTTAAGACTTGAAGTACTGACACTATGAACGATTGAAAACATGACGCAAATGAGGAGCCAATCCAGACAGCAAGAGAACCTTTACCAAAATAAAATGGTGTTTAACCTTTACACGAGTGGGTTGACTTTGTATTCCTGAGCCTGAAACAGTATGTAGCTGCAGGAAAGGCTTGTTTTATATATTTTTAATGTGTTTTCACTTTACATTTGCGTGGCTTTCATTTTGCATTTTAATTCATCCATTTATTTTTTAAACTGTTTGTTTTTGGGGTATTTATCGACCATCTGCATTTAGGCTTCAAACAACCTGCTGTTCCATGTCCAGACTGCAAGATACTATTTCAGAGTCAAGGCCCTAAACCCCATCGACAGGTATGGTACATGAGAATTCATTGACAGTAATGAATCTCAGGAATGTAAAGTAATGTATTAATTTCCAAAATATGTGATTGGGCCATCTCTGTTTGGGGAGAAATGTTAATAGCTGTATTACCCGACATCCCAAATAAGAGAAATGAAATAAGTAATTTACATAAATAATTTGCAGGCACTATGCATAAGTGTGAGTATGGCACATTTACTATATACAAAACGACCCTATGTTTTGAAAATTGCCATACCTATATCCCTATAAAAAACAGCAACTAATGTTCCTCCAATAAGGAAACCAATAAAATGTCTGTTGATAATATATTGTCAAAGAATGTGAAGGTCCCCAAAATCCAATTCCAAACCCTTTGCGCGGTTCAATGGAGACTGTGGATCCACCCACCATACTACAATATGAGGATTGTTTATGTTTTAAAATGATGACACTAAGGGCCTGATTCATGGAATAATCTGCGCTGAAAATCGGGATCTTGTACATAAAATCACCACCTAAAAAGGGGGCGGAACACGTGGAATGAGAAAGAACAAGCAAAAACCTGGGTGCTACGAGGGACGTTCCACAGTCAATCAATTGCACCGCCCATGTGTGCAAAAAACAAATTGTATTCATGGAATTGAACAGGGATTGCTGGCACGCAAGAAACCACGCACAAATCCCGAAACACCTACGCCACGCAATAGCAGGCGTAAATGTCAATGAGCACACAAACAAATGCATAAAAAGCATGCACGATCAACAAACACACAGATACAGCCACAATGAATGCACCATTTGTTGCAGCAGTCATCCTGGGACACTGCAGGAGGAGGATGGCCAGGGCCTGGATCGTCCGCCCATGGATCAGCCTTTTTGGGATGCTTGACGACCAGATCTATGCCAGGTATAGCCCCCCCCCACCCATATCATACTAGACCTGGTCACAGCGTGGGAAGATGACCTCACATCACCCACCCTGTGCTCCCAAGCACTGAGCCTCATGCCAGCGGACCACCGCCATAGTCGGTGGCATTTCATAGGCCACGCAGTCACTTTGCCTACACCAGTAGTTGGCAGTAATAACTGCACATCCTTCTGTCCGCCAGCATATCTATATGCCCAGAACACTTGGTGTGTGCCAGTATTTTTATGGGGTGCCGCACTTCCCAACAGTTCTAGGTGCCATTGATTGCACACATGTTACTCTACGTCCACCTCGAGCAACGGAGCACATCTACCACAACCGGAAACACTGGCACTCCATCAATGTTCAGGTTGTGTGTAATGCCAAGGGCATCATTACTGAAGCACATGCCAACTATCCTGACAGCACCCATGATAGTTATATCATTAGGATGTCCCCTCGAAACCGGGCACTGGAAGCTGGGAAGCATGGCAACACATGGCTCATTGGTGAGTATGAATGGCCATGCACATGCATGCATGTTGCACACAGACCAATAGACACTGCCAATAAATGACAATGACAACCATTCTCAGCTCTACAGGGGACAGTGCCTACCCTCTGAGCAAATACATGATGACGCCCATACACAAACCGAACACACCTTCCGAGGTAAGATACAACACTGCCCATATTGCAACTCGGGCATAGTTGAGTGGACATTTGGAGTGCTCAAGTCACATTTCCGCTCCCTTGACCGCTCTAGTGGTGTGTTGGTACATGCACCACCAGTAGACTGCAGGATCATTGTGGCATCGTGTATCCTGCACAATGTTGCAACCCAGTGTACATGGTGGTGGCACCCCATCCACACCCACAGGCACACGGCTTGCTTATGGCTGGGCAAAGGGCATGTGGAGAGGATGCACATACCCAGCTTGTGCAATCGTATTTCACCTAAAATTCCTCTCCTGTGGAGTGCACATTATCCCGCTAAATCCCAGGTGCCATTCAATGATGACAATGGGTGAATCCACTGTGCCCACAAAACAACCCTGAGAAAGTGCACTTGGAAGTGCTAAATTGTGTGCATCCCTTAGAACTTAAAGACATTTCATCTTGTGTTTCCAAAAGAAACCCATTGAAGAGGGAGTAGCCCACTACCACCATTCTAACCATTCAATTAAATCACCTCTGTGTCACCAAAACCATCCCATATATAATGTAAAAGGATATTTATACTGTGCACCATACCCACTGTAGTGGTCCCCTTTTGCTCCGGTGGATCTGAGTAACTAACATACCGGTCAAATGTGTAAGCATTGCTAAATCCAGAAGCATCATGTCTGAGCTTCAAGCCATACATGGCCTCAACTATTTACATGTACACAAAATTCAACAAGCAGAATTGGAAAGATGTGCACACCTGTCCGAGATCGTGCATGATGAGCACAAACATGTACCTATTGTGGGGTGTAGAAAAGAAGTGCAGTATTGACCCACAAGTTACTCAACATTCCATAACGATCAATATAAATGAACATCTTAACTGTCCCCTTGGCATGCAGTTGACAGTCAAATTTCATCCCATGAAATAGGCCATCATTCCATGATGGAAGGATCTGCAGACATTGAACAAAAGGAAACATAGTGCAGCTAACGGTGTCTAGTGAAATGGTCGACAGACAAATGGTCGACACAATTTGGTCGACAGGTCAAATGGTCGAATTTATTTTTATTTATGTATATATTTTTTAGGTTTTCGTTTAGGGAAAAAAAGGGTTTTTTAGCAAAAAAAGGGGAGTAGGGGGGGACCCCCCAAAAAAAAAAAAAAAAGTGAAAAAACAAAAAAAAAAATTTTGACCATTTGACCGACCTTTTGGTGTCGACCATTTGTCCTGTCGACCATTTATTTTCGACCAAATGACCTAGAACTGCAGCTAACACATCCATGCACCTGAAAATTGAAGACACATGGGCACCCCTCAGTGAGATACAACAGATGCGAACAACTCACAAGACAACCATTAACATGTGTCCCAGCAGACATGCACAAATATCTGCACACTGCATGCGAATCAAACGGTGTGCAGTCATAATATCGAGAAAAAAAATTTCGAAAGACAAAAATGTCGAAAGCAAAATGTCCAAAAAAAAATGTCAAATGTTTTATTTTTTTATTTATATATTTTTTTTGGGTTTAGTAAGTAAAAAGGAGGGGTAAAATAAAAAAAATAGAACAAAAGGGTGTTTGGGGGAACCCCCCATTTAAAAAAAAACGTAATGAAAAAGAAATTCGACTTTTTTTTTTTCGACTTTTTTTTTATTTTGAGAATCGACATTATTGATTTCGATGTAATGACTATAAACCAAATCAAACACACAAAACACACACACTGACAAACAACAACATCCCCCACACTGCCCGTCCCCCTTAATGACATGCAGCAAATGTGCATGCCACATATCCCCATTCACTAGACGATGGCACATACACACTGCACGCATCAGACAAAATGTTGCATGAAAATGAGAAAACATCACATATGCAGATGGATCCCACCAAAAAGCAGGGACAACCATGGAAGACTACCAATGACATGATAAGGCATGCAATCACCTGCGTAGTATTAGGACAGTGCACTGCACACAGTCATGGGAGCACATTATTAACAAACATATGTATTGGTCCCTTGTTAGGCACTTGTACAATTACCCAAAATGTTTCAAAGTGCACAGAGGGCAACAGGGTGGGGACAGGTAAAGGTAGACAATGAATTACTAACAGAGATAAATAATAGAATCCATATTACAAAGAAATCATGACAATAACTGGTAGGGGAGACAAACCCACTATGCCTTGTGAGTGTTCCCAACGTGAAAGTGTATAGGGGAGGGTGGTAAAGCAAAAGGCTCTGAGTTGTTCATGGAGAACAGGTCGGGGTGAAGTGCTAAGAAAATAAAAGATAAACATAAATATCCCGTGGTGAGGCTGAGCATGAGTACGTGTAGAATATACACAGTTGATTTGATGATACACGTGGGGGTCAGGGCCCGAGGACACATAAGGGCCCTGCACATCAGTCATGCTACTGTATGATTAGCACGGAAGAAAGGGGGAGAAGGAAGAGGAGAAGAGAAAGGACTTGAGGGTTATTGGGAACTTAAGGAGGTCCTGCTAAAGACGCAGAGGCAGAGCGAGGCTATTACAATGAAGGCAGCCTGCCGTGGAAATGGATCCACCAATAGCCCTTCCTATAGCAAAGTGCTTCACACGCAGGGAGTTGTTGCCAGAGGAACACAGTCTTGAAGGGGAGTATTTGATCAGGAAGCATTGAAGATAGAGTGGTAACCCGCCCCAGATAGCCCTGTGGATGATACAGAGGGATTACAATGTAATCCGTGCTGAGAGTGTGAGACAGTGAAGATTTTATAGGGAAGGAGAGATGCGGCACCTGGGCCTGAGGCCAAGGATAAGCCTTGCTGCCCTATTCTGGGTAAGCTGGAGGGGTCACAGGGTGGACCAAGGAAGAATAAAGAAGAGGCTGCTGCAGTAGTGTAGGCTGGAGAGAACCAGAGCACATGCATCACTGAGTCTCTGGGTGAAGGTGTGGAAGGGTACAGTTACCTTGAGAAGGTAGAGCTGAAAGTGGCACTTCATGACAATGTCCAGAATATGAGAGATGAAGGAAAGGGTGGATTTGAAGATGGCTCCAAGATTCCTGACTTTGGAGAAGGGGGAAGTGAATGAGCCTATGGAGGAAGGCCAGAGTGAATGGAAGAAGTAGGCTGCAGGGGATCCAATAGGGAGACTCTCTGTAAGGATGGCATACAAGCCAAGGTCATTTGCAGTACACCAGGCCAGGATGGTGGAAGGCAGTCATGGATGAATGAAGGTGCAAGTGTGTCAGTAGGAACTTTGCTGAAGAGTTGTGTGTCATCAGCATAGCACTGGAATGTGTGGGAGAATGAGGCAATGAAGGGTTGCAGCAGGGAAATGTATATGTTAATGATGCATGGCAAAGGAATAGAGACCTGGGGGATGCCGCAGGTGGAGGAGGAAGTATGGGAGGAGAAAGGTCACAGAATGGTTTTGTAGGAATGGTTGGTTAGGTATGAGCTAAGCCAGTCCATTGGCCGCTCCGAGATAACAAGTGTCTCATAGAGCATTGTAAGGAGGATGGAATGGTTCACTGTGTCAAATGCGGCTGAGATATCAAGGAGGTTAAGGACAGCAGGGGATTAGGAATTGAAGGATGCAAGCAGTTCTTCATTGGTGTTCAGGAGAGCAGTGTCCGTGGCTGGTGAAGCTTGGAATCCACACTGTACACTGCTGACAAGTATATTATGGGCATTCATTTGGGGGAGGGCCAACATCTCTAGCAGTTTCCCCAGGAAGGGGGTGATTGAAATGGGGCGGTAGTAGGCTGGACAGGAAGGCTCTGCAGATAGTATTGTAAGGATGGGGTGCACAAGGGAGTGCATGAGGGAGGATGGAAATGAAACAGCAGCAAAGGAGTGGTTGCAGAGATCAGCAAGAGCAGGGGCCAGAGAGGAGATGTTGCCTTTGATGATTCTGGATGAGCATGGGCCTACTTGTTTGGAAGAGACCTTCATGGAGTTGACAACTCTGGTGATTTCTGCAGGGGAGACAGGAGCGAAGGAGGAGAAGGAGGAAGGAGAAGGGGGAGTGGTAGGGGGGCAGAGGGGGGAGGGTTGTGTTGGAAGAGCCTTTTCCAAGGATGTTCAGTATGTCCTGGCTTTTTTAAAATAACTTGAGATGAAATGCATTACAAAGGGACTGTGAAGGAGTAGGGGCAGAAGATACAGCAGATGGGTTGGCAAGTTGGTAGCACATTCTGTAGAATGCAGCTATGATGCAAACCACAAGAATGCAAGTACACAAATACACACCTCTGCACTCCCGGCAGGATCATGCTTGACACATAACTTCACAGAGGCCGATGTCAAAATGGAATGCTGGCCACTGAGGGAACTGCCATGGAAGACATAGCAGACAAGTCAAAGCAATGTGATAGAGCAAACAAGGATAAATGTATGATAAATGTACGATGCAAACAAAAAGAGCATGGTCAATGCAGACTTCATTGTCACAGCATAAAATTGGTCAAATACTGCATTCAATAGAATTCAGCAGTACCATGTACCCAGCTGTGGTCCACTTGAAGTGGCAAACACCATGGTGCAGCATGCATGGTAGATACATGAGAAAGCACCAACACCACTAACGCTAATGTGCTGATACACAACATAGCATCCCAAAATAGTGCATAAATACCCACACATTTCTGCTTTTAACTGGTGCTGCACATCATAATGGTTGATCCATAATCAAGACAGCCCAAATGTGCTGTCAATCCATAACTCCTCAAACATTGCAAGGGATGTGAAGTGTCACTCATTACACATGCTCAAAGTACCATGAGACACACACCAGCACAACCAGCAACACCTGTCACAGGCCACAAACTGCCGGCCATGCAACCCACTCCCAACCAGCCATGAAAGGCTCACACAGTTTGAATGCCCACAATTTAGAATATGAAACCCATCAATCCTTCGGAACAACACCATGCCCAGACCCATCATCAGAAGCACACCCTGTGAAACATGCACACATGAAGAAGTACTAGTGCCCCACAAGACAAGTTACTCCCAAGTGAACACACAGAGTGCTAGATTCCCATGCAAAAACCACACAAGCATCTGCTAATACCCTTCACTTACCTCTATAGGGTACTCACCTGCCTTGCATACGATGCAGACCATCGGGAGACGCTTTCCCGAAATGTAATCACATGCATAGTAACAACACAAACAACATGCATATCCCTGACAACACATTATTTGATACGGAAAATATGCAGAGATCATCCACTGCAGGAGTACCACAGGGTGCAAGAGGGTGACAGGACATAGATTGTGATCAGCCCAGGAGTGCAGCATACCACAACAGAGAGAGTGACACTGAGAGGGACCCCAAGGAAATGCCACATCAAGGCGTACACTGCTTGGATTGGACATGGACAATTACATGCTCTACACTACAGTAGGTGCGGCCATAGATGAATTCACCAAGGTAGGTAACACAGTGACATAAGCACCACTTAAATAACCATACCGGCATGTTAGCATGCAAAGCACATATAAGTTAAGTAACATACACAGCAAACATGCAGAGCAATCACGCATTATCAACATGCAATGAGAGTGCTCATGCTGACCCGGAACTGTGTCTCAAAATAAGGTACAGAAGGGACGGTGGCTGGTGGAGGGCATGGGGAGCATGGACTTCAAACGGTGCAGGGTGTCTCCCCTGGAGCAGCAGTCACCGCCAGATTACAGGTTACTGAAACAACATGGGAGAAGACATTACATCAGGCATAGTGAAGTACCAGTCACACAGCACACATGTGCGATTGAACACAGAAACCATATTTGCATGCACATGCCATTCTGTGTACCACATTGTAAACACACAAGTTGACATCACTCTGCATGCCTGCATGTCCACCACTGCAAACATCATGGCCTTGAAATGTTAACTGCACACCTCAAGGAAAGAATAAGTAAAACAATGAAAAATAAACCAAAAAAGGGCAACTCAAAAATAAAATGCCAACATCTGGGCCAGGGGTAAACAAAAGTATTCAAAAACAAAAATAAAATAAAAAAACAAAAATCAAAAATGTCCATCATGGACCAGGGGGCGGGGTGTTCCACCCAGGAGGGAAGATGGGCAGGGTGCATGTCAACTTCCAGATGGGTGGATGTAAAATAAAATTAAAATAAAAATCCTCCATGGGCTCACAGATCGCACAGCTATGGTGGACCAGGAGGCATGTCTCTACTGGCACCACCATCCTGGGTTGAATCAGAAGGTGGTAATGATGCTTGAGGCGACCATGCAGTGCCCTAGCCTGGTCTTCAGTGGCAGCGGCCATATGTGACACTGATGAATGCACCAGCACACTGCCACCAAGATATCCTGCCTCAATGTTAGCATCTCCTGTTGAAACAGTCTCCTGGTGGGTCCCTCTTCCTCACAGATTGCAGCTCTGTGGACCAACAACTCTTAACTCAGGGCTTCCCTGTGTGCCCGACCCTCTGTAAGCAGGGATGCCTGCAGAGACCTCGGATCTGCCCATCGGCTCTTGATGATGGCCTCCATGTGCAGCTGGTGGGAGCGGCATGTGGACCGCATTACCTCAGCCAAACTCTCAAAGGCAGCAGCCTGTCGGTGTGCGAAATGCAACATCTGCTGCTCCCACGTGTGCGGGGCCCAAGCCAGCCTAACCCAAGGGAGCATGGCCCTTGCTGTGATGCCACTGTCTCTGGCTGCAGACTGCAATCCTCCCTTGGACATCTGCCCCAGGACCAGAAACCAATATGTAAGTGATTTCAATCCGGACCACCCCCAAGTCAACGCCTAACCTTTAGTGCACAACTGAAATCCTTATTTATTTTTGTCTAAAAGTTCTTTATTCTGAACGATATACCACTCATATCACGCCCTTCTCCTGGAACCCCCCCGGTCACACTGAACCAGGAATCAGGCTGGTTTTCAAAGGTAAAGATTTATTTATGTATTTAAAATGTTATCACAATAGGTTTTAATAGGTACACCACACTCACCAATGGGGTGAGGTAACGCAGAATAATCTCTTTAATACACAAGGAGAAAGTAGTGAGCAAAACAATTCAGCACAGAAAACAATACTTGTGTGTGGTTTCAGATAGGATAGCACTGTGGTTAAAGGTTCCCCCTGCACACCCCTCCACCCCCCAATAGGCAATGTAAAGAAATAGGAGGAGAGAGCAGGTATTGAGGAAAAGCAAAATCCAAACAGAAGATCAATCCCAAACACAAGAGAAAATCGGAATTGACTGTCAAGCTGTCAGAATGGCTTTTAAAGTTATCTTTAGAATGGACTGGGCAAAAACACCAAATATGGTCAAAATTGCTGAAATTGTTACAAATTCTTATGGGAGCTGCTTTGGATAGTTGCACACAAACACAAACAATGATTTAATGCCAAGAAACAATTAGAAATCTTAAAATTCAAGTCGGAAGCAATCAAAAGATGTTTTACACGTGTAAGAATTTCCCAAACCGGAGATTTGCGGCAAACTTTTCACTGCGCGATATTTGCGATAACGGGAGAACCGTATTAATTTGGAATGCGGTTTTAGGTGCGATTTAAAGCTGTGGATGTTAGCTACAAGCAGAAGTTGAAAGTTTGTTTCTAGCACAAAAATTGAGGGAGTTTTAGTAGAGGTCATTTTTTGAGATAGGCGCAAGAAGGGAAAATAGGAATGCACTTTTAAAATGACAAAAGGGTTTCTTACACTAGAGGATGACTATGAACAAAATGAATACCACACAGGAACACAGTCACTTGATCAGAATGACTGCCTGTGGAGGACACTCGCCTTCTTCAGATGAGAAAAGATCAGCGCAAAGATAGTTTTAACAATACTAGTTGTGGAGGAAGATAGGAGGGTTGGATAGAGAGTTCAGACAATTCAAAAATACTCCTAACAATACAGTTCTGTATACAAGATAGGATGGGTTTAAGATAGGGATTGACTATACAAAATACAATGCCAGTGACACAATTCTTTCTATAGATACTCACTGGATATGTTTTTACATGGAACCGTCAGGATTCTGGTCAGTCATGACTCTGGTCAGGAAATGGGAACTGCTTTAGGACAGATGGCTGGGCACATCGGACTGGGCAGCGTCAGCAAGGCGCTCTGGTTACGGCACGGCACAGGACTGGACTGGATCTGCAATGCACTCTGGTCACAACACGGCACAGGACTGGACTGGATCTGCCCTTCTTGGTTCGGAGGATATTTATTTTCAGCAGGCAAGCAGTACAGCGCAGCCCGGCTGTATTATGATGTTTCCCCTTAGGTTTGTGGGGTTCTGGTTCTGTGATTTGAGGCCTAGCTGAAAATGGTTCAGCTATGCAATGGGTTTCTGCTTTGCCAAGTTTCTGGAGTCTGTAGCAATGAAGATGTGGAGTTCAGCAGCAGAGTGCTCCGCCAGCATCGGGATAGTGAGTGAATCTGTCTGTCCTTTTGTGTGGTGAGCTGTGTCTATTTATGCTATGAACAGATGTCATAAAAGGGGTGTGTGTCGGCCGGTTACCCCAAGCTTGCCCCTTTTGACAGGTGATTGGCTCAGAGTCTACTCTCTGCCTTGATAGGAGGAGAGAAACAGAGTGTTACCTTTATGGTGTGATTTTATGAGGCTGAGAATCCACCCCTAGCCCCTGGAACACAAAATCTACTTTTGGCACAATACATATTTACACATGTGCAACCTCTATAACAATCACATATACAGATTACATATTTTCCACAGCAGCTACTCCTCAAAACCCTGTAGCTGTGGGATCTTGTCTCTGCTTTTCACAGAATGTTGCCCTTTTCATCAGGAACACATGTCCAATTTTTCTGCAAATTTCTACAAGTGTGCGTGTTTAACATGGGCATGGATGTATAAAGTTTCATAATTCTAGCGGAAAAACATTTTGCATAAAATCACATTTCTTGCCGTTTCTTTCCAGAACATCCAAAATTTAGATTCACAAATCTGCTTTTTTTATTTTTCACAATTTTAAACAGTAAGTTATCTGTCTTTTTAAAATGTGTTCTTTGTTAATGTTCAGCCACATATGGTTGTTTGGGTCCGCCTCTTTCTGTCTCCCTGCAGTCCAGTAGCAGTCTCCTCCCTGTTTGCTCCTGGCAGAGGCCATTTACGACTGTCCTCACACCTCGCATTTCCTTAGTTGCAGCTGGTCATTGTTCCTCATGCCTCTGTAGACCAGGTTCTTTCCCAACCCCATAATTAGCGCTTTTGTGTGATTTCCTGTTGGGGGGAAAGACCTTCCTTCTGTGAGAAAACCTGTTATTCCAGTTTGGTAGCCCCAGCCAAGCTTATTTTAATTGTTACTTCTGTTGAATTTTCCCTTAGCCAAAACAAACTTGTTGTATCAAATCACAGCTAGAATACTTATTCAAGATTTTAAACCAGGGGATCAAAACAATGACATCATGGGTTACTATCAGTAACAGACCTCTATGATAGCAAACATTTGATTTCAGTTTATACATGTTAAAGTTTAATCAGGCAGGCTCCTGACAGCTGTCATTCAGGCGGCCCAGGGGTCTGCACCCAGAGATTTTTGACAGATCCACAGACAGGCCACTTTTGCTGTGGAAATTTCTTTATGCTCTCAGCTTTTCAGGACCTTGTAAGTTCACAATGATTTCTTAAACTATGTGAACTGTAGCACCCAGCAAGAATTTTTGATATTTGGGGGTGTTCTCTACCAGCATTCTGAAATTTCAGCCACAAAGAAAAAGGGATTTAAAGCAAGATTCTGGGTTTCATTTAGCAAAGCCCTGCTTTTTCCTTCTGTACTCCATTTTCACTTGTTGTGGAGCCCAGTGACATATTTCAGGAGTGAGAGCTCTGTCCCACCACTGACAACATGTGTGGCAGATTGGGCAGCCATCTTTTTGTGCACTGCAAAGCGCAATTTTCAGAGGTTTTGGCGCGCATAAGGGTTTTGCGGCCTTTTTGCTGATTGTGATCTCATCATAGCAGAGTGATGCGGCATAGCAGAGCAAAAGTGGTTCAAAACATCCCACAAATACATGGGAGTGAGTGTGGCCTTGCATTCATAACCACCACAGATAGCCCCGACACCACTAACTGGCCTTTTGAAGGCACTTCACCCCCTGCAGACTCACAGGCCCCAACTGCTCCAACAATTGGTGCACTCACCACCACCAGCATTGAGGACTGCACATGCGATTCAGTATGAGAGCTTCTCGAGTCCAAAGAGTCTGAATTGTAAGGCCAAGGATGGTCTGTAGCACCAGTGGATTCTCACGGCCTGCCACCCCACATCCTCCACTGGTGGTCGGAACCGCCACTGACTCTTCTTCCTCCTCTTCCCCCTCCACTGCATCTGGTGCCTCCTCACCTGCACTTGGCCAGAAAAAGACATGAGGAGTCATGTGCAAAGTGTCCACATTAAACATGTGTATCACATTGCTGTCATGCAACAAAATGCTTGGCATGTCACCATGAGAGAAAAAGCATACACACGCAATGTACAAGAAGCCATCTGATCATGGCATATGTAGACTGGCAACAAACAACATTCCCTGCTCAGAGCCATGCAGCCAGTGGACACATTGCCAATAAACATGGTCATTAGCACGCACATTATGGTATATGGCACAGCAAACTATTGACTAATACCAGTGAAATGGACATGGTCATGTGGCTCTATGACATGCTATTACACAACATGTCAACAAGCAGACACACATATTGACATCCAAGTCTGCAACCATCACATGCAACACCGGTGTTGACCTGGCACATGGAGTGCACACAATGGGAACATGCCCTAAGTGTGGAAAAAAGGAAAGAGTCCCAGTTAAAGTATGACTGTAATAGTAACACCTAGCCAAGGTCTGTGAAGCGGAGAGAGTAAGCAAATGGAGTTGGAGATAGGGGGAACATACAGTGACTGACAAGAGGGACAGGGGTATGGACCCATGGAGTGTGTGCTGGGTGTGGGACGGTAACAAGGATCAGGCCTCACAACAAGTTGACTCAGGAGTCATTGTCATAGCAGCAGAGGGGATGTGCAGTCTAGACATATGCACACTCACTCATGGCACGCCGTGAGGCGTGTTGCTTGTTATCTTGGATGTTCTATGTAGCATGGAATCACCTACGTACAGGTGTGAATAGAGAATCAATAGCCTGAGGTGCATGAAGTGCAACTCGTGTTTCAGACACAAGCACATTTCTAGCAAAGCAGAGTCACTGACATCAAGGTTGCAACTAACAAGAGGGCACGTTGTGGTATCATGTTGTAGATGTTGGGTGGGTATGCTAGTGGGGGATGAGTACTGTCACACAGCCATGTTCAACTGATGTACAACGCATTGGTTGTATCCACTCTTCAGTACACTGGACAGGAGTCAGTACACCATGACATGAGTGTAATTGTAATTGCTTATTTATAACGTGCTTAATACGCAGAGGTTTCTAAGCGTGGACCCGGAGATCGAAACTGTGATGCTCGCCGTTGTCTTGCTACCAAGGTGTATGCGTTGCCCCTGAGCTATCCTCCCGGTTCACCCAGGGCAGTCATTCAAATTCAGCCAGATGCGCAACACAATCATACATCTTGGTTATGCTTCACTAGACGTACTCAGGATGCACAATCTTGGTCACTCATCGGACATGCCCTCTTAATTTGTCAGGCCTCCCACGCCTTGCACCTACTCTATTAGAATAAATTGGCTCAAAGTCTCTTTGTGCTGGGTTAGCTCCTCCTCCTCTGCTGACCCCACTCCACTTGCTATAGCAGAGGCGAGGTTGGCACCCAGCTTGGTCTTGGTGCAACGGATGAGGTCATTCCAGCTCTTCACTACCTCAGCAGCAGTGCGCCTCTCAAACCCTAAGGCGTTGATCTCATCCTTGACATGCTGGCAATGCACCATACGATGGGCAGGGGGATGTGTGCTCTCCGGTTGCAGGTACATGTCACGGTGGTGCTCAATCACGTAGTCCATGAGGATCTATCTGGAGCTCTTCATCACTTAAGTTCCTCTTCCTCAATGTGCCAGTGTCCTGTGCGGTTTCATGGGGTCGAGCCTGTTCCTGCTGCACAGGCTTTGCCTTCTTGCCACGTGGTGTTGGTGTTGACCCTGTGTAGCTGGGACCACTCTGGGTTCCAGATGGCAGACCACTTGTGGCCTGGGACATAGCATTACCCACTGGGGCTGGAAGAGCTGCTTCACCTGAACGTCCCTTACCCTTCAGAGCTGGGACAGCTGCTTCAGCTGCACGTCCCTTACCCTTATGGGCTGGGACAGCTGCTTTTGCTGTATGTCCCTTACACTTTGGGGCTGGGACAGCTGATTCAGCTGCATGTCCCTGGACCCTTGGGTCTGAGACAGCTGCTTCTGTTGCACGTCCCTGGACCCTTGGGCCAAGGGCAGCTGCTTCCGCTGCACATCCCTGGACCCCTGGGCCTGGGACAGCTGCTTTCGCTGGACATCCCTGACCCCGGCCACCTCTGCCACCTTTCCCTTTCCAAGCATGTTCCTGGTGTAAGTGACTAATGGAAGGCACACCAAGCAATTGTCCTGGGCAATTAGAGTGAGGGGGCAGTGTATGTGATGGAAGACATACTTCTGTGGTCCAGCAAGGCTAAAAAGTACCCCAGGTGACATAAATACGGGATGCGTAATGCACAGGCACCCCAAAAATTTTAAAATTGTGTATGCAAGACCAGGATAGCTTTTGTAAAAAGAAAAATGCATACGCAACTCACTGTTAGCATCTGAAAATCCAAAAGTAGATGCATGTATGCGTGGAGGCAAATCCCCCACCAAAATAAGAAGTTTGTATGGTCCCTGAAGGGAACGAATTGTGTGGCACCCCAAAATGTGCAGTATTCCACTCATCCGTCTCCTCCCCTTTGCATGTATGGTCAGAGTTGCTTCTTCATATACTTATGTATCCCCGATTCTGGCATGCTCAATGCCAGCGCACAGGGCGTGTCACGTAAGTTACGCGTTGAGGGCCTTTCCTCGGACTTCACGTGTCCATGCTAATTTTTACAGGCAAAGTCCTCTGACGTTGTTTCCGGCTGCACTCGGATGAATACACAGAAGACCCACACTCTTGCCTCTGTGCCATTTTACCTGCCTCCTACTGCCCTGAGCTGCCTCCTACCTAGCCATCTGCTGCTGCCTGTCCAGTGTGTGTGCCTGCTGCCCACCTGCACTGTGTTTGGAGTGCCTGCTGTCCAGCCATTGCCTGTGCTCCTGTCCTTGGCCCTGTGACCACTTAAGCTGCTTCACCGGACTCCCACCATGCCATACCACCACCACCGCTCCACAGCCCAGCTCCAGGGCCACCTTTCCCACCCACACCTGCCTCGGGGGTTGCCATGTCTGCAACATCATCTTCAGACCAGGGCAGCAACCCCATGGCAGCTAGGCAGAGGGCTGTCAACTTCACTGCCAAGGAAGTGGACATCGTGGTGGACAAGGTCCAGGAGAATTATGATGCTCTCTTCAACCCAGTGATGCAACATGGCAAAGGAGTATGTCAGAACATCTAGGATGGGATAACGGATGGCATCAACGCAGAGGGGGTGGCATCCCGGACCTTCAAGACCGTGCACAAGCGCTGGGAGGATCTGAAATCGAGGACCCACAGCAAGGCCCTGCGCTATATTCAGGCTGGTGCCAGCACAGAGGTGCACTGTGCACGCAGGTGCCAGCTGTCCAATGACAACATGCGGGTCCTGGAGATGATTTACTCAGGTCTGCGATTTGCGTGAATGTCTGGAGTTGACCGGTGAGTATCCATGTGTTGCTATGCTCAACATGTACATGTTGCTGTTGGCAGTGAGCCCCTTAGGCTTGTAGCAAGTATGCCTCTGAGACAGATATCTGTGTGCATGCTCCAGACATTGGTCTCCATGTGTGCATCGGACCACTTATATTTTGAATGAGATATCACTTGCAATGTGTGTTGTACTGCTGTCTTTCAGACTGTGCACATGTTTTGTTACTTCTGTCCGTGACGTGCCTGTGGGACTAGTGTAACAGTTGAGGTAGTGTTGCCCGCATCATGTGCATGCATGATGTTCATGGGTATGGGCCAAAGATGTGAATGTGTAACTGGCCATCACTCACGCCTGGATGCAACACATGCATTTGGATGTGGACATAGTCATGTAGAGGGATTACAGTTAACAGGACTCTGATGTGGTTACTCATCACACTGCGTGTGGCCTCTCTGTTGATGTGTGTGCATGACATGTGTATGTGCTTGTTGCTGTGGCATGCTGACATGTACATGTGCACATGATACATGTGTGTGGAGCCTACGCAATTGATCGGTCGTGACAGTGGCAAGTTGCCTGATGTGAATGTCTGGAGTGATGGTCATGCATATATCTGCATGGATGTGGTATGCATGTCAATGTGTGTGTGAGTAGAGGTTGATGGTTGTTCCCTTGACTAGTCATGTTCATCTGAATGTTGGTATTGCCATGCACAAATTGATGCAGTACACTGATCTTTCTATTCTGTGTCTCATTTTCCACAGTTGAATCTGATGAAGAGGACAGAACCAGTACTGTGCAGCATGGTAGCAGGGATGCCTCCACCAATCAGAGGCGCAAGGCTCAGCCACGCCCCCATGAAAGCACTTCTTCAGGGAGCAATGTGGCTGTGGATGCGCCGGTGACATTGGGCAATGCTGCTGGGGGTAAGTCAAGGTGAAGGTGGGAGTGGACTCCTCAGCAGTGGGGGGGACATGTGATGCCACACAGGGACCATCCATGGCGGTAGACACCCTAAGTCATCCAAGTTGGCAGGGGGAGGGGGAGGAGGTGGCTATTGCAGCCCAGCCCATGGGGTCAGGTTCGGGTGTTGGTCTCCCTGGAGGTGCCTGTACAAATTCTAGTCCCTGGGCATCGGATGCAGCTGTATGCCCCTGCCGGGATGCCTCCACCCAGACAAACCACCTGGTGTCAGCTGATGTGTCCATCCAGACCGACACCCTCTTACCATCTGGTGTTGCCATCCGGGACTATGTGCTACCCCTGCAGGCTGGGGTGGCGAGGCGTACAGCCATTATCAGTGATGATGTGCAGGATATACGTAGTCTGCTTGCACATCATCACAGTGAGGTATACCGCCTCATCACCTGGCTTGCAACATGTCTGTTCTGTGTTGTGCTCCATGGGCTGTTCGCTGATGCAACCTTCTCCTCGACTTTCTCCTCTGTGCACCAGTCATCCTCCAGTGTGCCTTCCATCCCAGATTCCTCCAGTCCCCCCTGTGCACCAGTCCCACCCACATTGCCCAGTCTGGTGGAGCCAACATCCCTGCCCGAGTTGGGAGTCCAAGGTCAATCAGCTGAGGGAGTCACCATACCTACCCAGGCACCGACAGGGGCACCGGCAATGGAGGAACAGCAGGCACCCAGAAATAGGGCACGGCAGTACGCCCCCAGATATCTTCATCAACCCAGAGGGTGTACACACAAAGCAGGCACTGGGCACTGTGGCAGCAGCTGGCAACCAGGAGGAGGCTACATTTCTCAGGGCAGAACATCCAACGGCGGCAGGTGCGCAGTGTGAGGCGGGAGGCACACGTGCACCTGAGGGACAGGATATCTTCTGTGTTCCGGAGATATGGGCAGAAGATCGGAGCAGAGAGGCAGCAGACTTGGGAAGCGAGGATTGTGTTGGCCAGGGCAGGCATTGCACTGCGTCGGGCGAGGAGGCGGGCTGCCATCCTGGAGGCCGCTTGCAGGGAAGCCGAGATGATAGAAACACAGATGGCTGAAGACCCTGCCAGCCCTCCAGGCAAGAACGGAGGCCCGCCTTAGGAGTGAGGACGTGGTGCTAGACTCAGCCCTGGTAGAGAGCCTGAGCGAGATAGGCGAGGAGGAGTCGGACTAGCCCGCTGCCTGTGTACATAGTTATTAAGGTGTAGCTTTCCTTTCTTTATTTATTATTTTTCCCAGACTTATCATACACTCAGACATTCCTTTCCTGT
Organism: Ambystoma mexicanum; assembly: GCF_040938575.1. Classification (NCBI taxonomy): domain Eukaryota; kingdom Metazoa; phylum Chordata; class Amphibia; order Caudata; family Ambystomatidae; genus Ambystoma; species Ambystoma mexicanum. The sequence continues at coordinate 352,852,351 of NC_090922.1, forward strand.
TTTTATTGTATATAGTTGTTTAGGCTTAAGGATTTCATTTTTGTGCATATTTTACATGGCCTACTTTTACCTTATTTCGAAAGTTTATTTTTGAACATATTTCTTCAATATATATCATTCTGTTTGTTACATTCCACGCTTCGTGCAGTTCATTTGTGTGTCAGCCTGTTTGCTAGTTATATTTTCAGCCAGTGCATCTCTCCATTGCAAGTCATGTGTTTTGTTGCGTGCATGCTTGTGTATTTTTTTTTACAGGGATGAATGCAGATGGCAGGATGCATATGTGCCTGACATGTGGTGGTGTGTCCATCAGATGAATGGGTGTGCACTGTATATTTGGATTTTCATTTACCTGTGCTGCATCACTCTGTGTTTGGCATCAGTGTGGTTGGGGTAGAGGGAGGTGGGCTCACAGTGCGAGTATTCCATGGTCAAGTTCATATCACATTACTTTGTTATCGCTGTGTAAAACACATGTCGTGCATACACCTTCACCAGCACGTGCAGTCACACAATGCCTTCTCTCATGTGTTGCTCATCCTCTACCACTGGAATGCAGTCATCCTCTCTCTGACTGCCCTACCATCACCCATGCATGGACCTGTCATGTGATTGTTCCCTGACAGGTATTTACCCAACCAGCTCACTCATGCTCAGGCTGTGACACGCCTGGCCATTGTTTGTGGATCTTGCAACAACTTTTTGTATGTTTGCTTCTGATGTGGGCACACATTCTGTCACTGTGCTTTGATGCCTTGGCAATGTGCCATGGGCAGCATGCACATGTTTTTGCACTCACTTGTCACATGTGTATGTTGGGGGATGATGAAGGTCTGGAAGGGTGTGTCAGCAGACGCTCCACTCGTGATTCCAGTTGGTCGGATTTGCAGAACACATGTTGATGTTGCAATTCATGGTAATGTCACACCACGGAAGTTCAGGTGAGCAACAGACATGCATTTCAGTGGTAATGTGTCAGACTTTCAGGGTGCTGCCTGTGGGGGGTCATGGGTGAGGGGGGCTGGGGGTGGTGTCCCATCTAGACAGGGGTGCCTGTGGTGGGTGTCCTGTTGCCTGTGGGGGGGTGTCCCATCTGGCGAGGGCTGCCTGTGTGGGGTGTCCCATCTAGAGGGGGCTACCTGTGGGGGTGACCAATATGGAAATATGGAGAGGGCTGCTTGTGGGGGGTGTCCCATCTGGAGGGGGCAGCCTGTGGGTGTTGGCTCATCTGGAGGGGGCTGCCTGTGGGGGCGTCCTGTCTGGAGGGGGCGTCCTGTGCGTGGTGTCACAGGTGAGGGTCTGTAGCAGAGCAATGGCTCCATGGGCAGAGGTTAAGATTAATTCTAAACCTTCCAGCCATCACTTCCTTGTTTTTGCTTTGTCACACCGAGTGCGACGGGTATGCCAAGACATGGGCCCCGTGCTTGCTGGGCCTAGAGACCCAAGCTACTCCTCGCTAATTAGGCCATAGAAAGCCGAAACATGTCTGGGGATGCTTGTGGTCTCGTGCAGAAGGGCTGTGACCTAGCAGTTTGGGCTGGACTGCCCCTTTTGGGGTGGGACCAAGCCTGATTTGAATGTGTTTTTCCCTTCTGTAATGGCTTGGCAGGCAAAGAACGATGGTCTGGACGGTTGCCCAGAGCAATGCCATAGGTTAAGATTAATTCTAAACCTTCCAGCCATCACCACTTTGTTTTTGCTTTGTCAACCCGAGTGGGATGGGTATGCCAAGACATGGGTCCCGTGTCTGCTGGGCCCTGATACCCAAGCTACTCCTCACAATGAGGCCCAACAACGCTTAATCATGTCTGGGGATGATTGTGGTCTCATGCAGAAGGGATGTGACCTAGCAGTTCAGGCTGGACTGCCCCTTTTGGGGTGCGACCAGGCCTGATTTGCATATGGTTTTCCCCTTCTGTAATGGCTTGGCATGCAAAGAACAATGGTCTGGAGGCTTGATCAGAGCAATGCCAGAGGCTAAGATCTAAACCTTCCACCCATCACCTCTTTGTTTTTCCCTTTGTCCATTTTGGGCACATCTTTCCTTCCAACATCTCTTCCACCAATTGACTAGTCCACATGTGCACTAGGCACTCTGTGTCTTCGATTGCAGTCCGTACGTGGATAAACAGAAGTTTGGGATGTTTTGGGCTATTAGCTCACACCGGTCTATTAAATTGATTTCAGGACTCCAAATGTCCTGGTGTGCTATTTTCAGTGATCATATTATGTTATGTATTTAACATCCCCTTCTTCTCAATGTAAAACCTTGGATTCTTTTTTAAATCAGAGCATTTATGTAGCATTAATCTAATAGTCGCATTATAGTCACTCTGGTAATGAATCATCCTACTATTCTCACACATCTAAGAGTAGGGGTGGGTCTTTAATAACCTTAACCCAAAACAGTCCCACCACTTAAGAAGTGAGTACATGGCTGTACATAAAGCAAATTTGCTGTACAAAAGCTATGGGGAGCAGTTTGATGGTGTTGCAGGACCAAACAAACCCAAGTCTCAACAGTACAACATCAATTGGCAGTTTATATACTTTTTGGAACAATGTAAAACACTCCCAGATACTTTTATTACCCTCAACCCTCCAAATATGATTGGACAAAACCTCTTCAAAGAAATCCCATCTTTCCCCAATTCTTCCATTTTCAATGATCAGGCTTATCTTTATTATTATCTTTAGATCATATTCAACACACACCTCTTCTTGGGATTCGTTACAATAGGTCCTGACGTTGGTGCATGGTTTAAACATTAGTATTGAAAACATAATTCATTGCTAGCAATAACTGGTCTAAGACTTTTAACTTTATGTATGATTGCACATGGTCTCGCTGACGTATTTTAGCAAATAGAGGAAAGTCTGCTTAAACATGATTTTTCATTGAACTATAGATAGCTATCTCCATTCCACAGACGTCTGGCGTCTCAATCTAATTAATGTGGCCACATAAAACCACTGATAACCTGGAAAAATAGTTAACCATCAAACCCTGGCCTCGGGCCTTGTTTACTACCTCCAAATGACTAATCCTCTCTAAAGATTAATACAAAGGGCCAGATAACATCTGTTCCCTTGCAAGCACTGTGAACCTTGCCCTGTTCGTACAACCTAATTGATAGGTAACTAATTCAATTTCCTGTCAAGAATGTTCCTGCTACTTTTAGAATGCCTGTGTAACAACTAATCGTGGAAAAAAACACCCCATTGTACGGATTTGTGTTTGTGTTACATTCACAGCTCTAATATTGTGTCTTTCTATGTGTGTGAAGATCTAATATGTATAAACTCTAAATGATTGATCCCATCCACAATTGACTCCACTTGACACACAAGGATTTGCAACATTGCCCTAGTTCTGCTGTCATCCCCCTCCTGCCATCAGTATGGTGTGCGCAACATGAATCCCTCGCAATAAAGAGGACCCTCCTTGGCCACCCCAACATTCCCCCATTAGTAAATACTTAAACTAATAAATAATGATCCTCTTGAGGAACATCTCTGCAACCATCTCTTACCCAGGTCTCAATATGGACATACTCCTCCACTGAATCAACTCAACTCGTCCCTGACCATTTTTGCAATCTACCCGCCGCTCCACACAAGTATGCCAATTTGGTGGGGGAAACAAAACAGCTTCAGTTTGAGTACTCATATGGGATGAAGTAGTGGCAGCATTTGCTGCTGCCTGAACGCTAGCTGCCAGGAGCGAGGAAAAAAGGTTTCTGTGTGGCTAAACAGCCAGTATCGATCAGGAATGTCTGCTAAGGCCTGTGATAATGCTACTGAGTGGTAGTTGGACCTTTTCCTTCGTAATAATTGTCTGGGATTTTTGCCATCAATCCCAGTCTACAATTTGTCTTCATATGGTGATGTAGGCCATGCAAAGGGCACAGGGGAAGAAGGGGGCACAGGTGTATGTAATTTTAGGCATTGGATGGGCCAAAATCAAGTGCTCTTCAAGGATTTATAAGGACAGGCACATGAAGGGTAGAGAGACTGCACACACCTCATCAGGCTGGAGGCAATTGCCTGTATGTATGCTGTCTACAGATCCAGAAGTTGTTGAGAAGGGCAGCCATACCTCCAGCCAAATCCACAATACTTAGAGTGTTACTGCAGTTCCCATTTGTGCCAACGGGCACCGTGCCATCACCCTTAAACATAGAGAAAAAGGGTAAATGCCTGTATTTTAACAGGCTTATCTGTTCAAATACTTCATTAACAAAATGGGGCCCATTATCGGATCTCAGCACCTCACACACTCCCCATCTTGGAAGACTTCTCGTACTAATAACTTCACTGTGCAAGTGGCATCAGGGTTTTTACAAGGACCTGCTTAGATCCACCTGGAGAAGGGGCACACCACCACTATCATATACATATATCCATACATATATCCATCACATACTTGCAGTATATCAACATAGTGAATATGTAAATGCTGAAAAGGACCATTCGGTCGAGGAATCACTCCTCTAATCGTTTGCAGTGTATCCCCCGAGGTAAACTTTTGACATACAATGCAATTTACTTCATATAATGCAACGTGTTCCAACAGGTTCGGTACAAACCAGTCATCTGCAATAGTTGCTGCAAGGCTTTCCCTAGTTACATGTGCAGGGTAGTGCAGCTGTTGAAGCGTTACCTTTAATAATGCTACTGGCATCACCGGCTTTCCAGTGCTGTTTTGTCTCCATAATGCTTCTGAGGGGGATAAGGAACACCCCCTTTGTTTCCATAATTCTTGCTCTTCCTGTGGTGCACTTCCCTGAATTTCCATCAGCTGTGTTCTCGGTAAATGATTAAACCCTTCATTTACTACCATAATCGTGACTACTTTACATCTGGAGCATTAAAACTTGAAATATCTAGCGAACATGCAACACTTTTGGCCTCTATGTCTGCGGCTTCGTTCCAGTGAGAAATAAAGTCAGTTTGCTTAGTATATGCTGCACATTTAACTATGGCCATGGCTACTGGAGTTGTAGCACCTAATAAGTCTGTCCAGTAATGCTGCATCTTACACTGGAGTGCCATCCGCTCAGAGGTAGCCCCTCCTTTTCCAATGTGCTAATCTTGTGTGCATGGTTGACGTCACATAGGCAGAGTCAATGTACAACTGTGTACTGTTTTGAGCCTGCCAGCAGTCTCTACCACCTACCTGTGGAGCAGGAGCTCCAGGTCAGGTCCCTGCAGGAGCAGGGGACCCACAGAGGACACCAGATGCCCAGCCCTGACCACCACGAAATACGGTAAGCGTTGATGCCACTAGCACAACCTTACGAAAATCGGGTGCACAGCACTCTTTTTACTCGAGCCGAGCACACATTGATTCCGATTCCCAGGAAAAAAAAAAACGCATTTTATTTTCTCTAAATGCTATTTTGAGCCCCCGCCGCCATTGTGGTACACGAGGTACCTGGCTCTTCCAAGATGGCCGACAGCCTGCTGCATACAACCTCTTCCACCTAAGCAGGCCCCCCTGAGGCCAGCTGATTGGTCACCAGGCCCATATTGCATCTCATTGGCCGCCGGCAGGCGAAGCCGGCCCTCTCCCTCCAAGGCCCTCGGGAGGCAAGGCCAGCTCCTGTTTGGAGCCTGTTTTGCCGGGGTTGCCGCCTTGCCAGCCCTCCGGACTTCTCAGACGGGTCCAGCACCTAGTCCCACTCTTCAGAAGTATTGATGGGCTGACAACTACCCCTCCTGCCTTCAAAACTGTAAGAGTCTGCACGCTTTCTGAATTATCTGCATATTGCATCTCAGCCGCCCATCTACTCACCTTGTTTGGATGCTACCCTGACCTTTGAAGATGATTCCAGTTACATGTACTACCCGATTAACCATCCCTTGTTGACTCTGCCTGCACACACTTTTCTTAGAGAGCCCTGCTATATTGCTTGACTTATTTTGCCAGCAGTTGCTCCACGTGTACTTATGCCAACTGCACTGCTGTGTCTGCTTGTATGCTCCCCTCTCATGTGATGCACCTGTCTCAAAAATGCAAGTTGATTAGTGCCATGCTGCTGGTCGCCCACAGAGCACACCTGATTAACCTGTGTTTGTGCCCTATGGTCGCCATTAGACCACATTTAACCTATGCTGAGCCCTGTGTTGTGCCCTATGGTCGCCATTAGAACACATTTAACCTATGCTGAGCCCTGTGTTGTGCCCTATGGTCGCCATTAGACCACACTTAATCTATGCTGAGCCCTGTGTTGTGCCCTATGGTCGCCATTAGACCACATTTAACCTATGCTGAGCACTGCCCGCACCCTGCTGCGCCCTTATCAGTGAATGTCTCACCTAGCCTATATGTGCCTTGCTACTGAATTGCCCATTTGTGCCTTGTTAGCGAATGCCTCACCTAGCCTAGATGTGCCTTGTCAGTGAATGCCTCACCTAGCCTAGATGTGCCTTGCTACTGAATTGCCCATTTGTGCCTTGTTAGCGAATGCCTCACCTAGCCTAGATGTGCCTTGCTACTGAATTGCCCATTTGTGCCTTGTTAGTGAACGCCCCACCTAGCCTAGATGCGCCTTGCTACTGAGTTGCCCACTTGTGCCTTGTTAGTGAACGCCCCACCTAACCTAGATGTGCCTTGCTACTGAATTGCCCACTTGTGCCTTGTTAGTGAATGCCCCATCTAGCCTAGATGTGCCTTGCTACTGAATTGCCCATTTGTGCCTTGTTAGTGAATGCCTCACCTAGCCTAGATGTGCCTTGCTACTGAATTGCCCATTTGTGCCTTGTTAGTGAATGCCTCACCTAGCCTAGAGGTGCCTTGCTACTGAATTGCCCATTTGTGCCTTGTTAGTGAATGCCCTACCTAGCCTTTATGTGCCCCGCTACTGAATGCCCACATGCTCCTTGACACTGAATGACCATTCGTGCCTCGATAGTGAACGCCCTATCCCGCATATAGTCGTAAGCACCCACGCGCACATATCTGAACTCATCGAAAAATGCTGTATCCATTATTGCACTACAGCATTATAGCTGTTACTCTAAGTTTTATCACCATGACCCAAATCCTCACGGCACCTCCTGCCTCGGTACCAGACCTGATCCCACATATGCTGCCCAACATAATGACGAATATCTCCACTAACTCTCCACCAAATAATATTAGTGCCAGAGGTGAAACCTTCACCTCCCTCCCATGTACCTTACCAGACAGAAATCTTAAACTTCGCGCAAGACTCACACAATTTTATGAACCACCTAGAAGAACCTTACCACCAACCAACCCAAAAACAAATTACCTACAAAAACCACACCAAACGGTAACAACAAATGCAACTACAATCAAAAAACAAAAGTTCAAGACCTCAGACACCAACCTAACTACCCCTAGCCAAGCAAACATGCCTAAAGAGACGCTAGTACTCAAAGGAGCACTCCTTAACGTGAGATCCCTTGTCGCCCATGCCCTTGACATAGCTGACCTCATTACAGAACACAACCTGGTCTTCATGGCAGTAACCGAGACCTGGCTACATAACGCAGCCGGACCTTCGTTAATGCTAGCCATCCCAGAAGGCTACACCATAACAAGACAAGATAGGGATGGCACACGAGGTGGTGGAATTGCCATCATCTCCAAATTGAGCCTCTCTCTCAGAACATCCCCTCCTCAAATCTTACAATCTTGTGAAAATATCTTGGTTAAATTCCAGATAAATAATACACAAACCCTCACCATCCACTTAATTTATAGACCCCCAGGCTCTCTCGGCACCTTTGACGAGGATTTGCATAGCCTAATTACCAACAACCTTAAACCCACCTCCCAGCTTCTAATATTAGGAGATTTTAACCTTGGCTTTAATGACCCTATGGACAAACAAGCCTTAGACATAGCCAACACCATCAATGCTTCAGGCCTATCTCAGAAAGTTAACAGACCCACTCACTCCAAAGGGAGAACACTAGACTGGATAGCAGATTACAACTGCACAGCCTCCATCACCTCCATCTCTCCTCAAGCATGGACAGATCACTCTCTCATCACCTTTAACCTATCTACAGCCAGACCCTCTCCGACTGTCCCATTGCTAGCACCTCCTTGTCTAACCAGAAACAAAAAAAGCATTATAGCGGAAAAAGTCATCCCCGCCATCCTACCCACGCTAAACGCTCTATCTGACAATCTAGACCCCAGTACTCTAGTTGAAGAATATAACAAGATTATGCTCAGCACACTGGACAAAATCGCCCCGCTCAAACTTAGAAAAAGCAAACCTAAAGCACACCTTAACAAATGGTTCACGCCTCAACTAAGAGATTTACGACTCCTAAAAAGAAAAAGTGAAAATTCCTGGAGATTATGTTCCTCTATAGAAAATAAAGCAAAACTATCCTCTATCTCCTCTCACTTTAAAAAAGAAGTGAACCTTGCCAAAAAGAACTCCTATGATGAACGTATCACTAACTCTAATTCTAGTATGAGAGAACTCTTTGCCATACTGAAAGAACTAGAGTCACCAATAGTCACACCAGACTTAGTCACCAAGGATAAAACCTGGTGCACAGACATTCAAAATGCGCTAGCAAATAAAATCAATACACTTCAAACCAAAATACAACAAAAAAAGATATGCTCAATCTCCAGCACCCCCCTAACACCTCTTCACATAGCATCTCACCAGAGGCAAATAACAAATTTCACTTTTCAAAAACTTCCCCACTAGAAGTAGAAAAAATCATTCTTTCTCTCAAACCATCTAACTGCAAGGGCGATACCTGCCCAGCACAGTTAATAAAAGACGCTGCTAGAGACCTTTCACCATTTATTTCAAAATTAATCAATGCCTCCTTCACAACAGGCATTATCCCAGCCAACCTAAAACATTCCTGGGTGCTCCCACTTCTCAAAAAACAGACCTTAGACCCACTTATCCCTACCAACTATCGCCCTATTACCACTGTGCCATTCCTCCTCAAAATACTGGACAAAGCCGCCTATATTCAGATACAAAAACACCTTGACTTGTATAAGCTTCTAGGAACAAGACAATCTGGTTTCCGTCCACTTCATGGAACGGAAACTGCCTTGATTGATTTAAAGACTCAGGTTGACGAGCTGAGAGATGGAGGAGGAACAGCACTCCTGCTTGATCTCTCAGCAGCATTCGACTTGGTCGATCACAAGGTACTCTGTAAACACCTGGATTCTGCTGCCCACTTCTCTCCTGAGGCCATCAAGTGGCTAGAATCTTTCCTAAGCGAAAGAACTATGAGAGTTTTTTCCCCTTCGGCCGCAGCTGACCCTACCCCGATATCATGTGGCGTTCCCCAGAGTTCCTGTGTCTCGCCTACCCTATACAATATCTTCACCAAACCCTTGTTCGACGATCTGGACCTTCTGGGTATCACCTACACTAACTATGCAGATGATACACAGATTCTCCTCCCGCTTTCTGGGGATCATAGGAAGGACTTGGAATTGGTGAACAGGGTATATCTCATTGTTCAAGCATGGATGGCCACACATGGCCTGTGCTTGAACGACGACAAGACCGAGTTGATAATCCTGGGAACACAGAAGAACACCAAAAAATTAACTCAGGAATTCTCTTCCTTCAATATTGATGGAAACCTCATTAGGGTCTCCAAGGAAGTAAAAACCCTCGGTTTCTACTTGGATTCTACACTATCATTCGATAAACAACTCAAATCCTTGGCTTCCACCACTGCCTACACTTGCAAACTAATAAGAGCAGGCAAGCCTTTCCTCTCTAACAACAGCTGCATGATCTTGGCTAGAGCACTTATCCTCTCCAGGATCGACTACTGTAATGCCCTTTACAGTGGCGCCAACAAATCAACCATCCAGAAACTACAAACACTCCAAAACAATGCTTTGCGAGCCGCACTGGGCATAAATAAAAGGGCACACATTTCCACCATCAGACGTCAACACAAATGGCTAACTACTAACCATAAAATTCAATTAAAAATTATCTCCTTGACACACAAAGCTCTTAACAACGCTGCCCCAAGCTACCTCACAAACAAAATACAAAAAAAACCTCCATCAGACCAATGAGAGCTACTAACACTAACTGTCTGGTAGTACCTAGATTTAAACAAACCACGGTCGGTGGGAATAGCTTCCCTGTGAAGGCGGCCAAAACCTGGAATCTATTACCTAACAATCTAAGAGCAGATCAGCCGTACCCACTATTCAAGCGGAATGCCATCCAATATCTTATCTCCAACGACCACTAGACACAGGTTTATAGTATTCTCAGACCTGACACTGGTCCCTCTCCTCTGACTTACGACATGCCTTACGACATGTCGACCCCTCCTCTGTCTTACGACATTATGCGTACCATCCTCTATGGAACTTATCGACCTGTACGACAATGATCCTGTATATTTGTATACTATTACTGTATCCTGTATAATTTGTATATCTATATTATCCATTACTGTAACTTGTATAATATGTATAACTTTCACTGTATCCTGTATAATCTGTAACGATGTAAGCTTCGCATTATCCTACCTGCTGCGCCCTTCTACCTATGGGTCTGGAGTGCATTAGAAATAAAACAAACAAACAAACAAACAAACAACGTCACTTCCTGCCTTGCATGATTTTCGAGTGCGACAATAAGTGCTACCAATTCTGCCGCTTGCTCTGAAAAGAGAGATCTAGTCTTCCACTTTCTATATCCTCAAATTCGCTGTTTGCTCTATGTCTCACCACAGCTGCGCCAGAATGCCTTTCTCCACTAGTTTGATCAATTTTTGAAAAAACATCAATAAAGAGAATCTCCCCCCTGCTAACTCTTTCTCTTTTATGTCCAGTATATCATCAAAGAACTCCTCACAGTTTTCACAATCATGCACATGCTCACCCTCTGCCACAGGTTCAGCTACAAACGTGGCAGGGTTCACTATTTTACATCTGACTATTTTAATCGCTGGATTCAATATGATCACCTCATACGCAGAAACTCTCTGAGATGTCAATGTACCCTTAGGTTTCTCCAAAATAGCAAACAAAGCATGCTCCACAAAACGCATCATACAACACCCCATTACAATACTGGTAGATTTCTCAATTGTGAACGGGGCTGCCAACAACAACTGTTCACAACGAAAGTGTCCCTTCAGAACTGGATCTAAAATACTACTGTATTATGCCAAAGGTTTATACCCTAAGATAGTCCTCTGTGTAATCACTGCTGTCATGACTGTCCCATTTGAGTGTGAAAATAGAAAGAACTCCTCGGCATAATTGGGAATTCCTATGATGGGAGCTGTACAAATCACTTTTTTCAATTCTTCAAACCATCCCTCTATTTCCTCAGTCCATTCTATTTTCTCATTTTTCACCTGTGCTTCCTTTAAAGCTTGCAAAGGGGTTATTCTGTATGAACTATAACCAAACACCCATGCTCTAACATAATTGTATAGTCCCAAAAACTGCAGCATTTGCTTCACTGTGTGCAGTTTTACTTTTTTCATGATCGCCTCAGCTCTTTCAGGTGTGACCCTTTTTCCCTCATGTGAGATCAACTGGCCTATGTACAACATCTCTTTTTGACAGTACTGTAACTTCTCCTTGTCTACTTTGTATCCTTTGTCTGCTAGGATAGTCATTAACTGGATCAAGTTTTACCTGCACTCGTCTTCTGTAGTGCTACAAATCAGAATGTCAGCTACGTACTGTATCACAACGCTCTTCAAATCAATATGGCCTAGATCCATCTGAAGGACCCTATTATAGATCGACAGAGACTCACAGTATCCTTGAGGCAAACAAGTGTGTTTCACTCAGATTTGGCGGAACGAAAAGAAAGTCAAGTCTTGTTATTCCTTGTGCAACGGGATTGAGAAAAACACATTTTTCAAGTCAATCACCATGAAATATCGTGCTTCTATGGGGATAATGCATAGTATCATCGCTGGATTAGGAACTAAAGGAAACTCTGCCTCTACAATCTGGTTAATCGGTCTCATATCTTGTATTTATCTCAACGACCCCCCCTTTGATTTTTTGATCGTATACACCACAGTATTGCACAATGATCCTGACGGTACCAGAATACCTTGTTCCATCAGTGCTGAAATAGTCTTAAAAATCCCTTCATCCGCCTCTTGAGACATGGGGTACTGTCTTGCTCGTGGTAAAATTGCTCCTGGTTTCAACTTTATCTTAACCTCCCCTATGCTCTTCAGTAGGCCTACGAGCCTGTAGCCCATAAAACGCTTCACACTCTTTTCCTCTTCAAAAAATGGTGGACGCTGCCACACTATTGCCATTCGCTGTGGGATCTCTCTTTTCTCTATCCTAATCCAATACATAATACTCATCTTGAATATTACTTCATCATCTGTTGGATCATCTCTAAACATGTCATCATCAGTGACATCAGTCAGTCTACACCCTTCCCCAATGGCAATCACTGTTCTCAATGGCCTGCCCTCATCATCTGTTCCTTCAAGCATCGCCATTTCCCCTCGTTCTATGGCTACATTTAAGTCTAGGGGAATAGTCTCTTCCCCTTTTTCGTCCATTGGTATCTGTGGCCTGAACAAAAATTCATCAGGTATTCTCATAATCTTTTCCACTAAGCCGGTTAGCCATGTCAATAGATGCGTACCCCATAAAGAAAAACCTCTGGTTCCAGTGGCATCCCTCACAGAGCCATTTGCCCTGTAAATTCCAATATAAATTCACCCACATTCATATAATGTATCCCTGGAGTAGAGCACACTATGCCTTCATCAGCGAAAGAAATCGTCATGTTAAGCTTCGTCATTAAATCCCAGCTTAGAATGTTAAATGGGGACTGCCGTGAATACAATAATGGAACAGACATGTCACACTCGCGTATGGTAACTGGTCATTTGTTAGTGAAAGGAACTCGACTCATAGCTCCAGAGAATCCCTGGGCAATTCCCAACATTGGATATTTTCCCTCTCGTATACATGAGCGAGTGGCACCAGTGTCTACTTAAAAACAAGATTAAAAACAAGATTTGCCTCCTATCGCCACATCAACCCTTGGTTCCTCTTGGGGGTCTGGTCTCACGGACAGTACTGAACACATCAAGTCGCCCTGTGAGCTGTCCTATTTGGGATGCATACCCCTGTACCTGTTGAAAGACTTCCTCCCACCACAGTGACACCCCCTATTCCAGGTGTCAATAATTCTCCTGTGTTTGCTTTCTGCTGTATCTACATGGGTGAATGCTGTGACTGCCCTTGTAGTGGATTCAATAGTACTTGTTGTTGCTGCAATGCCTGTTGCATTTGCGGTGCTTGTGCCTGGTACACTGTCTGATCTTGGGGAAACCCACCCCTAGCTTGTGAGCTATCTACTGCGGGATAAGCTGCCCCCCATCTTAAGAATTGCCCATTCTGTAAATACCCTTGGCTCACGCATACATGCGCAATGTGCCCTATCATCCCACACGTCCAATATACCGGAGGAGCCCTTCTAACTAGCCCCCCTTGATTAAATCCTCCTTGCACATTCTGATTATTATTCAACATATTCTGAAAACCACTTTGATTATTCTGAAAACCAGCCCTTCCTCTATTTCCCATTCCTCTGCCTCGTGGCACAAATCCATTCCCTCCTTGGCCCATCTGGCGCAGATTATTTGCCTGTGATGTATCCACTGCTTGCTGTATTCCCAGTCCTTCTCCACTTGTCAATACTGCCCCTATAATGGCATATGTTGACAATTTCTTCTGTACTAACTTGGCTTCCTCTAGTTCTCTAGCATCTTCCTTCTTCCTATTTTTCTCCTGTGACAGCCGACAGTAATACACTATAGTCAACTGTATCTCTGCCCATGGCTTCGCTTCCATTCCCACTAGTTTCTTGAGCTGCCTCTATACCTGTTCGGGCAACGCTGACATAAAAAATGGTAAACTACTGCCACAGTTTTTTCCCCATGGCTCACGGGTTTCAAGAGTCCATCGCTCCTGAAAGTCCTGAGTGTAAGCAAGTGGATCCTCGTCTTCTTTCATCTTACGTGTCATAATTGCACCCATATCTGATGTGTCAAGATACTGCACCCTGAGAGCTTCCCAAACATCTGCCCTACAATTATTAAATGGCGCTCCATCGTGTGCTGTGTTCTTTGCTGTGACACTTGAATAGCCTGCTCTTGTCCAAATGTCATCTGCTCTTTCCCCAAGAATGGCTGCTAGGAAACCCTTAATGGCCCCTATTGCCAGAGTATTTCCCCCTGTCATTTTCTGAATTAATAAATCAATTGTCCCGCACCTGCCATTAAACTAGGGAGTTTGCATCTTAAATTATCCTTATCCATTTGTGGCCATGGAATATACTGTGGTCTGGCCCGTCGTTTCGCCAATAAAGGGAACTGCGTAAATCCCAATTCGCAATCAGCTCCCATCGTCTGCCTATCCATAGTGGGGACAATGGTTCCTGATCATTTTCTACCTGGCAATGACCTCAGCCTACTCACATATGGGGGTGACTCTCCATTCTCGCTATACGGTCGTCCTCTAGGATGCTCTGGATATGGTACAGGATCTGGAGTCCTATCCTTAGGTTGCTCTAAATTAGACAATCTTACTTCTTTGTCTGTCTGCAGACATCCCTCGGGCAGCATGCACTTCCTCCCTCCTCCCCACGGAAGGTTTCTCTCTCTTCGTCTGAAACTAGCCCCTGGCTGGTATGGCTCTCATCCCCTTCACTCTTCTCTAAAGTCAGCCTGTCTAAGGACAAAGCTCTATGCTCGAGACTGAACAGGTCTCTTTCTTCGCTTCGTGATTGGAAGACCAGGGATCGATCTCCCTTCCCTCATCTTAACGATTTGCTACCTTCCCTTAAGTCTTGATAGGCCTTATCGATCGTATCTCCAATGCTACCTATGTCAAAATTCTCTTATAGGGCTACTCTAGATGGCCCTGGTATTGCCTCCTTTAACAGAAGAAACTCCTCTATATTGCCCCATTGTATTACTAGACTCGGTTCCATTAACTCCTTCTGAATGCAATCAATATCGCGCTCCAACTGTCTCCTTTTTCATTCCAATTCTTTATCTAATTCTCTTCACTTTCTCATGTCCCATCTAACTCTTTCCTCTTCTTGTCTTTTCTGCTCTTGTCTTTCAATCGCTCTATGCTCTTACTCTTTCCTTCGTCTCTGCATCCTTTTATCCCTTAATTTCTGTGCTTCCTCCTCTTCTCGTTTCCTTTCTTGCATATCTCGTTCTTCGATTGCTCACTGCCTGTTGTCATACTTTATATGCTCCTCTGCCCTTTCTTCCTTCTTTTGCTGCTCTTCCTGATACATCTGTTCTCGCCTCTGCCTGCTCTTTCTCTTGTGTTCATCCTCTTTCAATCTCTCTCCTCATTCTCTGTCTTTTCTGTCCTGCTTGTCTTGATCTTCCGTTTGCCTGACTTCCTCAATACTTTTCCCATTGAGCTTGAGTAATATCTGCAATCCCATCCATTTGTTCTATACAAGCGTTACATTGTCAGCTTTATCCTTCTCTCCTTTCCATCTCTTAATCTCTCATTCTATGTTTGTTGTCATATTCGATCGCTCACTTTTCTCCTCCTTGTTCTGCACAATCTTAAAGATCTCCTCCTTTCTTTTGGTCTCTTCTGGACTATCATCACTGCTATAAGCAAGCGGTTCATATATCGGATTACAATACCATTTTGTCGCTTTCAAATCCTTTAATGGATACAATCCTACGTCTTCTGTACTTTCGCTATTCACTTCTGGTGAGGTAAGGGGAGCAGAAGGCTCAACACCTTCCTTCCTGCACTGAGTAAGCATCCACTCCTCAGGCGGTGGATCCTCTCTCTCCCCTTGGTACATCTTCCAAAGCTCTAAAATAGCTGACCTTTTCTCCAATTTCTTCTCCGCAGCGTGCAAGTATGTGGTCATGTGTTGCAATACCGTTTTTGACAGCGATCCC
The DNA here is from genome assembly GCF_040938575.1 of Ambystoma mexicanum. NCBI lineage: Eukaryota > Metazoa > Chordata > Amphibia > Caudata > Ambystomatidae > Ambystoma > Ambystoma mexicanum. The sequence goes on from NC_090922.1 coordinate 352,868,299, forward strand.
CCTTGCGGCCACGGCATAAACATTTTATCTGCTGTGCCGTTTACCCACTCCGCACAGTACAGTTTGAGCTTGGGCATGTGCTTTGGCAGTGTCTTGCATAAGTGCATCAGAGGAGTATCTCCCATTGTGACAAGTCTCAATTGACTGTCAATACTTATCAGTGTTTTACACAGATACGTTTATAAAAACAACAAATATGAGCGTGCTCCAACACTCGCCACTCAAACCCTCTGTTTCTCAATTACCTCAGCCTACTTCTTGGTCGGTGCCAAAAATGACCTCAAATAGGGAGTAACTGTTTATCTTTACTTCAACTCTACACAACGTATTCTTGTTGTTCCTCAACACCTTTTTTCAATTATAAAACACACAAACAGACAGACTAGTCAACTCTTTTATATTTAAACCATGGTACTCATCTTCATCATCTCACCCCTAAAATACTCTGACTAGAGTTTGAATCATCTCCTAACATAACACCACCTATTTTACCTCAGTTGAGGTGTGAGAGGATTTCTTCTAAAACTCCTTCAGCTAGGAATCCCAGGTCTTATCTCTTTTCTCTTATTTTATACTTTAAAAACGCTCTTTGTTACCTTTATAATGAACCCTGTTACTTTTGTAATCAACTCCATTAACTTTTCTAAATTACCACAATCCCATCCCCACAATTTACCATTCCCCTCAGTCTACTCACCATTCGCTTGTTCAGTTTGAGGCATTTAGTATTGGCTCCCATATCTAATCAACCACTTTCATCTTCCGCCCGTGAAGCGCCCGTGGAAACCAGGAGGGATCTCATCAAAGAGGGACCCGTCCCAGCTTTTCGGCTTTTCTTGTAAGAATTCTATGTCGGCAGCTCTCCACAGGAAACCCTGCGATCGTCTGGCTAGATGGCAAAGGGTGCTTGATCGTCCAAAATACTGGAGCTCTACTTAATTGATGGGTCTTGAACCATCCGACATGCTACCACGTGAACCGTTAGGCCCTTTTAAATGAGGTAGCGCGTTGTCAGATGGATGGGGATGCAGAATAACTCTTATACCAATAATAAGACCGACTCAGGAAGTTGGCAAACGTAATTTGATGTATTCTCAATTGTCTAAAACAGGAAGTACAACGGACATCAACGGACGTCTCACAGCATAATCTCATCGCATCACATAAAAAATAACACTTTTATAGCAAAATCTCGTCATACATGATGTCATACATATTTAGGATTGTGGTTGGCCTACGGGGAACATCTAAGAATACTTTCTGTAGGGGATTGGATTGTGATTGGGTCTCTATAGTCAGGTGGACAACTTATGACCACCCCTGGTGCAAATCATCCTCAATATGTGTTAGATACACGGCACACCATCGGGTCTCAAACTATAGGGCTCTTCAATACATCGCCCTCTATAATTGGTTGGCACACTTGTATCCTTCTGGAATATTCAACTCACTATCAGCACGCAAGCTGCTACCCCAGGTGCTGTTGGGTGAACTTGACCTTGCCTACCCACCCAATTAGCCCATCATCCATCATCACTCATGCCTTCTGCCAATTGTATTATCTTTGAACTTGGCCTGGCAAAGTATCACTGTTCCTGAGAATAGAAGGGAGTGTGAGCATGTTCTTATCTTCAAGTCTCTGTGCTGCTTGCCCATGTTCTATTTCCATCTACCCCATGTGACAGGAGACCGCATTTCAGCTCCTTCTTCGCATTTTGGGATATATTTACCCACTCAGCAGTACTCCCATCCATAACAAAGCTGCACCTCAGCAGAAACAGCAAAATGGCTGTGCTGGCTACTTTAAGCACCAAGGCCTCACACCAAAACTGCATTTTGCAACTACAAAAAGATGGCTGCACCATCTTGCCAAGCACATATTGGGCAGGGTGGAACAAGGGGGCACACTGAGAAAACCTGCCAGTGTGTTCTTACATGTACAAAAGAAGGGGAGTGAAAAAGCAGCGCTGCTTTGCTGCAAGCCCAAAGTTCCCATTTGAAAAAGGGATATATTGGGCCTCATTACACGGTAGGTGGTAAGGGTTTACCGGTACCGGTAAGGGCACCGGTACCGGTAAACCCTTACCACCTTACTACGAGGTCCCTTTGTGGGACCCGACCTTAACGGCTGGTATAGACCAGCCGTTAAAGTTGGCACCCTCAAAGGGACCTTGGTGCTAATTACGGTACCGCAATTTGCGGTACCGTAATTAGCCCCTTCCCCATTCCCATTGAGCCCTATGGGGCAAAAATGGGAATGGGAAGGGCCATGGAGAAAGAGGGAATTACCGCCCCGCCAACCTTGGAATGGAGTGATAATTCCCCTTTTCTCCATGGTGGTACCGGTATGGTACCGGCGGCAACCATGGTGCTAGTAGCACCATGGTTTACCGCATAACGTGTAATGAGGCCCATTTACATTTAAAAATGATGCCGCTCTAATGGTCTTTTCCTCTGATTCCTCATCACACTACTTTTATTAAGGAGACCCTGCCATGCCCATTCACATCCACATTGTGCTCCAGCAGACAAGAGCAGTATCCCTGAATGACAGGCTGTTGTTCAGGTCTGAAGAAATCAAAAGAAGCTGTACTTCAACTACACAGCAAACTGTTTACTTTTGGGATACAAAATATCAAAGATTGATGCATCAAAGAGGCCCTGGCTTTCTGGGCCCATGTCAATTTCAGTGCATCTGTGTTTAAACAAATTGCTGCATACAAGAAACTAACTCTGGCTTCAAAACAATGTGGGAAATCAGATGGAAGAGAAAAACCGGAGTTGCAAGGAAATGTCAGCAGGCACCACATGTTTAAATGTACTTTTGCAAATAAAGGAAAATACCTGTTTTAAAGTGTATGAGGATCATTCCGAGCTAGGAGGTAAGTACCGGTAAATTCCGGCATGGCGGAAAGTACGACACCGCTCTGGCGTCAGACCGCTATTTGCGGCCCATTCCGACCTCGCAGACACGTGCTTTCCGCCATGCCGGAAAATTTCCGAGCGGCATGCCACTAAACGACCCGCAAAACCCCCTACCGGCATGCCGCGACACGTAAATAACAACACCGCCTTGGAAGCAGCAGCGTCTGTAAATAACAGTGACCGTAATTTACAGATCCCGTAAATTACGGTCACCGCAAAAAAACAGAACCAGAATTGTCGTCATCGCAAAGGAACGGGAAGGAGCGCGGTGGCCATCTTTAAAAATACAATCCCTTGCAATCCTCATCAGCCAGCACCCTTGGGAGCAAACTGAAGTGGGGAAAAGGATCACACCACAACGAAGAATGCCAAAAGCCCCAAAGAAGACTGCGGACCGGCTCCACAAGCAGAAATTCAGCCCTGAAGAACTGCAGGCCATGGTGGACTACCTGGCAGAGCATGCTGACGTTGTGTTCAGCCCTGACATGTGGAGAGAATCCATCATCCGGAAAAAAAACATCTGGGCTCAAATTGACCAGAGGGTGAGCGCTGTAGGCACCACCCCCCGCACCCTCAGTGACTGTCGCAAGCGGTGGGATGACCTGCGGGTGCGGATGCGGGGCCTCCTCTCCGCAAACCGGAGTCAGGCTATGCAGAGCGGAGGGGGCCCAAGTTCCCCTGTCAGACTTGAGCCTTGGGAGGAGACATGTGCCGCATTGATTGGTACCGAATCCATTGAGGGCGTCGGCGACATGGAGTGTGGGGCAACGTCGTCTGCCGAAGGAGGTGAGTGTCCAAAGTCTACACTGCCAATGGCCATTGCATGATTAAAACTCCCCCAAGGGCCATCAAAGGCACCTTCTCATGTTGCCTTCCCCCCCATCCAACTCTACCCCCCCATCCAACTAATGCAGAGCCAACTGGCACGCAATCAAGGGCCAAGTGCAAGTACATAACGCACATCAACCATAGTGCATTAACTTGCACATCACATCATGCACACTGTGCAGCCGGTTTGGCAGTGTGCCAGCCAGACTGCACATTACCAGGCCATGATGAGTCACTCCGAAACCTGCGTACATGTCATACTCATGCACATGTACCACTGCTGTTGCTACACCCAAAAGGCCACAAAGCCCAATTGACAGAAATGTGAATGCAGCCATGTATGCAATTAGGACATCATACAATCACTCATGTTGGCCCTCTCTTCTACCCCCACAGGCACTGATCATGACAGCGGTGAGCCACAGTCCAGCTGCCCAACCACCTCCATGGTCAGTGGCAGGGTCTGGCGCATTCCTGCACCTAAGAGAACACCTACCCCGGCTCCGGAAAGGCCAGTGGAGGCCGCACCACCCCAATCCCTCCCAGCATTGGCACCTGCCACAATGCCCACCCCAACCTCAGCACAGTCCAGCATTTCGGGGGAGGTTGCAGCTACAGGCCCCGTGGAGAATGTGGACAGCCCTCCATCCATCTGTGGGGCGTCCAAGGATGAGTTCTATCCGACAGTCCACACCCCGGAGCCCTGCAATGTCCCGCTGGCCTCATGCAGTGACTCTGGAGATCCACAAATACCTGCCCGTAGTCTTCCTACCAACACGCAGGGGTACGAAGATCGTGGGCCAAGTCCACCAGTACAGTCCTCGCCAGAGTACGCAAGGCCAAGTCGATTGAGCGATGGATTACCATCATTTGGCACACGTCGTGCAAATCAGCTCGCTGATCAAATCAATGAGTTCATTGAGGACAACCGCCAGGCCAGGGTGGAATGGCACAATGCACTCAGGGAAATGCGCCAGACACTCACTGACAGCACCAACAGGTTGTGTGACACAGTCACTGACAGCACAAACCGTTTGTGTCACACCCTAGGACGCATAGCCAATGCCCTTGAGGCTGCCCAATCAAATCCGCAGCATCAGCAGGAGGAAACGCCCTCATCCAGTGGTGCCACTCCAGCAAGCCCACCAAGACGCACTCTGCGTTCCATGCGGCGCAGGGACATGCCTCCCCCGGGCCCCGGGAACAAGAATCAATAGTCAATGCTGCCACATGTGGCCTTCACGTACTACATGGGACTACTGTTGTTGAGTTGGGGGGGAAGGGGGTAGGGGGTGAGGGTTTTTTGTGGAGTTGGGGGGCAGGGGGGTGAGGGTGAGGGTTTGATGTGGAGTTGGAGGGAGGGGGTGGAGGGTGAGGGTTTGTTGTGGAGTTGGGGGGAGGGGGGTGGCTGGAGGGAATGTTCATACTCATCTTTTATTTTCAATACACTATTGGTGTTGCAAAGTTTAACCGTTGTGGACATTCCTCATTGAGCATGTGTATTATGACGTCTGACAGTGCATGGTCTACAAGTATACACACACCCAGTGCCATGTGTGCCCATGTAATGCCACCCTCTGCTGACTTGTGTTCTGGTTATTATGTCCAATCATTGTTTGGCACACAACATGTCCCTCAAGTGCACCGCATCCATGATGCCATCTTGCCACTTCCTCCTCCTCCTTCACTCCATCTTCATGTGCTGCTAGCAGTCCCATGTCAGGGGACAGAGACGCAATCCAAGGGATGCACTATTTGTTCAGCTTTACACATGACATGGGGATCTTGGACACCACATAGCAGTAGAAGGGTCCCCCACCAGTCCAGCTTCGCCAACTCATATGTGCCTTACGCAAGCCAGGTGACTGATTCATCTCCACACATGCATGGGTATGGCCAGTGTTTAAGTGCTCCCTGGACCTGTTCTGTGGGTTACTGACAGGGGTCATGTACCATGGTGTCAAGGGACAGCCACCAACACCTGCATGTCTAGCCAATTGAGGTAAGTGTTTGAACTGTCACGGTGGAGAACTGAACCTGGCTGACATGACAGCGTGTAACTGATGGCCATACGCACATGCCCATGGATGCATTTTGCCCATTCATGGCCACATTATGTGTTCAGTTCAATGAAATGCTGTAGGGGGGTGTGTCTACAAGATGGTCCATGAACAATGGCACGGACATCTCAGGTACATTCTTCGTTGATGCATGCAGCAGTCCTGATGTTATATCCATGTAGTGCTGTGTACTGTGTGAATCCGTAGTTGGGTGTGTTGGATGTAGTCAGTGGCTCGTAATCTTCATACTGCTCTGATCCATACTATGGTGAATTCCAACACTCCTATGGGTGTGCCAAACCGGTGACGTGGTGTGGTATCCCTGCTGCCCTCAGTTCAATCCACTCCCAGGGATGAGTCTCTGGTGTGGTGCCATGCTGGGGGCAGCCACATTGTGCATATGCAGTGTGCCTTCCTATATGCTCTTACGGTTGTGGTGGCCGCCAATGAGTGGTGCATGTGTTGTGGGATTTGGCCTTGTCAGATGTTGGAAATGTTGTGTTTTGTGTGTGCCTTACTCCATCGATGTGGGAATCTGTACTGATGTGCCGTTGCACTGCTCTGTGGCAGGGTGGTTGGTGGGGTGAACATCGTGCACTGGCTTCATCATTTCGACCCAGTTTGTTCATGTAGGCACCCACCTCATAGCACCAATGCACTGGCATGACACAGTCAGACGACTCACCAGGCAGCCAGGCACGTCATCCTGCATGTCACCCCATGCAGCAAGGTAGCGTAGTGATCAGCTGGCCCATTGAGTCATGAGTTGTTCCTTGATGTCGGACCCACCCATGTGTGATGTTCTTGGTAGCGTTGCATTCTATCTGCACGTAGGGGGGAGTGGTATTGCTTGCAGTTGCTATCCGCCACCTGCATGCCATGCTGGTCCACCTACGACACGTGGGTGCTGTCAGGGGCACCCATGTCATTTGGCATGCCTGCCAATGCATGGGGGCCAACTTTAGTGTTGTATATCTCCTGGGTAGTCCATGTTAGGGATTTGTAGGCCCTTAGGTTCCTGGGGAGGTGAACCAGCACTTGTTTATGTGTCCATGTAATGGACGGTTGTGACATGCCATGCATGGGCCCCACTGTGTGCTGGTAGGTGCCTGTGGCATGGGTGTGGGGCACAGTCAACACATTCAGTTGTGCCAGGATGGCAGTGTGTATTTGTATGCTGCTCGCTTATCTCGTTATTTCTCGGCCCAATTATGGTGGTGATGGTGTCACAGTGAAGCTTGTAGGGGGTGTGTATCTGCTCAGGGGTTTCCTTGAGGGACCGGACATGCTGCGTGGGAATGGGGGCTGCTGGGGTGGTGACGGAGGCTGCACTGGTGCTGCATGCTGGACCTGTCTCCCCCTCCTTCTCCCCCTGTGTCTCCTCAATGGGGGGTCCTGGTGTTGTAGGTGTAGTTATTGTGGTTGTGCCCTTGCTGGCACTATTGGTATCATCTTGGTGTGGGAGGGGGTGTGGTGTGTGGGTGTGTTCCTTTTCTGCTGTGGCAGACTCCATTGCCTCAACCTGTGCTGATTGTGTGCACCTGTGGCTCTGGGAACCACTGCTCAGGGTTCTTTACTCCTTCTCTGAGATGCCTGTATGTACTTCATGCCAATAAGGTACTTTACGGGCTTAAGGTGTCCGTTATTTACGTGTGCTCCTTACTTGTGATCAGCTCCGGTTTACGCCATGCCGCTAATTTCAGCATGGTGGGGCGCGCACGCGACCCAAGACCGATAATTACGGCATCGTAGTTTACGGTGCCGTAATTAGCGGTCTGAGAGGTCACAATAGCCAGTAGCGGTAAACGGCATGGTTTTTCCCTTACCTCCTAGCTCAGAATGACCCCTCTATGTTGGATAAGGCCCTGCCCTTATCTAGCAATGTGAAGGGGTTTTGTGCTGTGAAACACATATGGGAGATCTTATTCATCAGGCTTTATTCTGATTTATAACAAAACATAAATAAAATAATGAATTACATTGCATTGGCTACATGGGGGAAATCAGCCCCAAACAGGTTTCTGGTTAGGGGTTGCCAGCAACAGAAGACCCCTCACAGTAGATGCTAGAACATGCAAGTGCTAATTGCTACCTTGGCAGACTCTTGTCTGGGCGGAGGCCTCCTACAATAGAAGTTCTGGGACACCAACCTGTGAAGTGGAGGGGGCTATAAACCTTAAATCAAACCGGGAAACCCCCATCCCACACAGGGCTGAAGTGACAGTTGGTGGTAGCTGAAGAAAAAAATGATCCAGTGAAGGACAAAGGCAAGGCCATTTGTTTCAAAAGACTATTTTATTAAGAAACTTTGAAGACGGTTATTTTTGCAACAGAAATTCACAGGAATGTAAAAAGTTAACAGTTCTAATTTAATTTTGTGGGTTTTAATTTAAGACGTTGTAGCCTGCACTGCTACCTTGGGAACAGAAATGGCAGCGAATTGGGTAGTCCAAGAAAAGTGTACATAATGCCAATGTGAAATTAAATACTGACATGCCTAATGATAATCCATACACATGTATAAAGTTTTTAGGCCAAATATTTCGCACTAAAAATGACTAAAAATTATTAGAAGGGTGAAACAATGGCTTACAAATTGTAGAGTTGGACTGGCATGTTCTGCATAAAATATGTAACTTGTTTACGTAATTTGTTAAGAGGCCCCAACTGTACAAATGTGCCATTTATGTAAAAACTGGATTTTAGCTACAGTAACTGTGGGAGGTTCTGGACATTGTAAACCTCACATCATAAATCTGGCCTCGTGCCCTTGAAACCCAACCAGCTGAGAGGAAGGTGGTAACTACCACCCCTGACCAATCCAGTTGTTTAGAGGTGTGCTTAGCTAAGCCTGCCCTACCATATAATTCTATGATGTCACCATGCTCTATAAAAAGAGTGGCTGACAGAACTCCAGACACACTCTTTCCTGTATTTCCTGTGCCTGCATTCCTGATCTTCTACATTAATCTTGCCAGATTCCAGATCCCACTGCAAAGCCAAAGAATAGCTGATTCCAGATTCCACTGCAAGGCCAAAGCATAGCTGATTCCACTGCAAGGCCAAAGCATTGCTGATCCTACCCCAGCAAGGCCTCAATCCTGAAATCCCACTCAAAATCCCAATAACCAAAGGGAAAAGCTGTGGTATTCTTTTGGGAAGCATCCTGAGACCAGCCTGACTTTTTGCCCACTAACTGCATGTCCGGTGTAACCCTGTCATCCAGCTGTTCTGATTATCCAGGGACCAGATAGGCCCAGCTGTTGTCCTGCTAGGAGAGTCCGCCATTACCTGGTGACCTGAGCCATGGAGTCCTGAACCCATTTGACTGTTCCTAATTCTAAAATTAAGAGAAGACTGTGAGTATCCCCATCCCATCACACATATTTTATCCCATCTTGAATTTTGTCTTTGTTCACTCTCTAAGCAACCCTGTCCATACCCTGATAATTTGTATAGACTGTTCTAATGTTCTGTGCACCCTTTTCTTGTTTCCTGGTGTTAGTGCAATTCTTTCATTCACATGAGTCTGTAACTCATTAGAAACTCTCTATTTTCCTAAAAACGAACCTCATTCTACCTTCCAAATCTTTCTCAATTCACCAGCTATACCCCTCCTTTCACTTCTATATTGGACCTGTACTGTCCATCTCTCTCCTGCCCAAAAAACGCATTCCGATTCAGTGTTTTTCACCCGTTTTTTAAAAACAACATTTTGGCATTTAAAACGGCAAACTAGAAAAAATGCAACTTTTCCATGTGTGAATTTGGCTGCACTGGGTTTTTCATTTCAATTTGCTTTGTGAACTGTATGCTTTTGTGATTCCTTACCTTACGGTTGATAGTGAAATAACTTCCCTAAGACTGTGATAAAACAAGTGATAAAATATATGTATATCATTATTTAAGCACACATATAATTAATTATTTGTCAAAATCCGAATGTCATTTTAGGCCTTTGCAAAGGATTTATTTTGTATGGGAAGGTCGGATTTTAATTCTGTTTGCTGCCTGTTATCCCTGACTACCTGCTGCTTCTTTCCACGCAGATTATTTGTGGGTTGAGGGAACATTGCAGGAGGAAACCTTAACTTGGGTACTCTCGATCCTAATTCAAAAAGGGCTCCTATTCAATTGTGCTTTGGACATGTTCATGTAGAAGGTTAACCAAGTGTAGTTCAGTAGTTTTGATTGTAGTTATTGCTGCCCAATATTAAAATTTGTGTGATTTTGCAAATTTTAAAATAAATCAATATTGTATTTTCACCAACCGGCCTGGTTCATGGTCCATTGTGACCTTGGGTATTTGTACAAGGGGGTGTGAAACGGTTTGTGTACCGGCTCAATTTGAATTAATTGAACTTAAAGAAAAAACATTCCTCTTGAGCACCACATCCCAGGCTAAGACCAAGTGTCCTGGTCCAGTGTGTGATGCCCGATTGGAATCCTTAACAGCATTTAATGATAACAAGAGCTTGCCTCGCTTCTCACGTTCTTTCTATTTCCTTAAATAGATATCCAGTTCTTGGCTGCCCCAACCCTTGACACTGGGCCAGATTTCCTTCTCGGTCATTCCTCGATTTTCAGCAGTTTTCTCTGCTGCATCATGTTTTCAGCCCTTCTCTTTCACGGTTCCAGACTTACTAAAGTTGCAACATCGAATATCCACATTCTATACATGTATTTATATTGGCGGCACCGCCTGCAGTTTATTCACTACGTATATCCAGCCTTCATGATTACTTAGTCTACTTGCGTTGCAGAATCTATACAGTTATAAAACGACTTATATTTCCTTCAGTGCTCTTCGCACGTGCAATCTTCATTCCGCACATGAAAGGTTACTCCATTCTTTATTTCGTCATCAGATTCCATAAGGTCTATACATTCTCTTCTTTGACCATTCTTCTTAGTACGTCATCTTCACCTCAGGTGACGCCACCCATCTTCTCTTTTATTCTTTTTACACATCTTCAGGTATATCTTTTAAGAGAACGTCATCTCCCCGCGGCTACATCTTATAGGTCTTTCTCAATGGATACCTTGTTTTGAAGATCTTTCGCTATATAGGTATCATTACTGGTGTTGTGCATGTCGCAATTTACAGCTTTCAACATAAAGGCAGAATAGGGGCAGAACTTCTGGTAGTGGCATTTGGCTGCTCCTCTACAATTCTGATGGTATCAAGATACCTTGCTTCACTAGTACTGCATTTGTCTCATAAATACCCACGTCTGCCTCCCTCAACAGAGGATACTCCCTAGCTTGTGGTAAAAAGGCTCCTGACTTCAGTTTTATTTTCACTGCTTCTATCCCTTTCAGAAGCACCACGTCATAGGGACTTTTGGTCAATAAGAAGCTGGGGACCTTTGACAAGTATTCCTCGAGAAATGGCAGTGGTGCTTGTAGCATCATCGCCATTCTCTGTGGTACCTCCCTGTAATGTATCTACACCCAGTATGTAACACTAATGTCAAACACAACCTCGTATTCTAAGGGGTTGTCTCTCAATAATTAATCTGTAACAGTAGTCAATCTGTACCCTTTGGCCACGGTGATCACTGATCGCCATGCTCGCCCTGTATCATCTGCCCCATGTACTTTCATCCCCTACTATTACTGCCTCTAATTCTAGTGGTACCATTGTCCCTTCCTTCTCGTCTAAAGGTAGTTCTGGCCTGAAAATGTACTCATTTGGAAGGTGCTGCATTTTCCCCTGAATCCCTGGGAATCATGCTAGTATTATTTCAGTCACATATCAAAATAGTTCCTCATCTGCTGGCACCTCCCTCTGTACCATGCTTCCACAATAAGCTTGAATAATTTCCCTCACATTTAGAAGGTGTATCCCAGTTGTGGAACACACTATCCATCCCCTTGACAGTGAATGAGATGGTCATGTTTAGTATGCTTACGATGTCGCTCCCCATTCTGTTTACCGGTGTCTGTCAGAAATATAGTAAGGGTAGAGCTAGGTTGTACTCTCTTGTAGAACGTGCATTATCGGCTGTAAATGCAACCAATTCCGTCACCCCAGAAAATCCCTGAGCATTCATGGCGTCGCCTGAAATTCTATACTTCCCCACCCGGATGCCGGATCTAGTCACCCATGTGTCTATAAGAAAGGAGAACGTTTTGTCACCTATAGTCACCCCTATGCGTGGTTCCTCCGCCGGGTTGGGTGTAATCGATAGGATGGAAAACATTAGGTCTGTCTTTTGGGCTGCCCTCTTGAGGGTTTAATGATTTTCTTTTTTCTGCAAATGGGTTACCTCCCACCACGGTAGCCCCCCTAACTTTCTAATGGGAGTCAGTGCCACGGAGTCCGTGCATGCCAGTGTCCAGTCATTTTGCTGTGCCGTGTATGATGGCTGTGTGTTATTCTGTGTCTGTGGTGCCTGGGACATCTGCGGGTAATGCTGCGCTGGCACCTGCATTTGTGGTGTCTGTGTCATGGCAGGTGCGTCTGTGAGTATGCGTTTGGTAACTGTCCTTCTTGTTGTGTCTGGTCCTGGGAATAATACTCATTCTGTTCCCCTGGATATGTTATCTGGTTTTGCATTCCCCCATTCTGTGGCATTCCCCCTCTGCTTCTACATACTCTAGAGATATGTCCTATCTGTCCAGACACACAGCGCTGGGGTGGTTCTCATATTTGCCTCTGATACCCTCCAGAGATCACTTCTGGGATCTGCTGCATTTGTTGCCCATATCCACAATACCCTCCTGAAGATCCCCCTTGGCTTTGTTGCATTTGATGGCCATACCCGCGTCCCCTCTGTGGCTCCCTCTTCCTCGGGACCCATGTTAATGTTAATGTTAATCTTAATCAACTCTTATAAGGAGCAACTCGCCCAAAGGCCTCAGTGCGCAGCAAGTAATAAGAAAGAAAAGGGAAAAGGAGCCACGGAAAAGCCAAGAGAGGACGCCAGAATCACTAAGAAGGTTTCAAGGTTTCATCATCAGAGTTCAAAAGAAATGTTTTGTGAGATTTCTTATAAGGAAGAAACTCTGAGCAAAGACGAAGAGAGAGAGCGAGAGAGAGTTCCAGAGGCATGGAGCAAAAAAGTCAAAACTCGAGTCTCCCAAGAGAATAAGCCTGTAACGTGGCTGCTCAAGTTTGTTGAGGTTACTGGACCGAAGTGAGCGGAAAGTACGAGAATGCTTGATTGCCTTCAGGTAAGATGGTGCCTTATCCATAAGGCACTCAGAGTTGAGAGACAGTACCTTGTAAGTAATGCAGTGCTTAACAGGAAGCCAATGCAGAGAGTTACATGCTTTGGGGGTGTGATTCCTTCTCAACAGGCCACAGACTGCTCAAACAACATTATTTTGCACCACCTGTATGCAGGCCAGGTTAGACTGTGAGGTGCCTGTCAGAAGGCTGTTTCCATAGTCAAATTTAGAGTTAACCAAAGCAACAGCAAGGTCCGTGGTGTTAGAATCGGACCAAAATTGTTTGATTTGTCTAATAGGAAGTGTCGTATAGGCACAAGAGGCCTTCAGTTGACTAACATGTTTTTTTTTCATATTAAGGTTAGAAGCAAGGTATACCCCAAGGGTCTTGACCCAAGGACGGGTCTTAATGGAAACTCCACAGATGTCTAAAGCAGAGTATCTGGAATCCAGCTTAGCAAGGTGCTGAGAGGTACCGACGAGTATGAACTATTGAGGGCAAGGGAGTTCTTAATCATCCAACATTCGACAGTAGCATAGATGGAGGTGATTTTTATAAGATCTAGGTCATAGTAGCCAGTCAGTTTGATCAACACCTGAATATCATTGGCGTAGTGGGTGTAACTTACGCCAATGCTATCAAGAAGATCGAAGAAAGGGCGAGTGTATAAGTTAAAAAGAGTAGGAAGAGGAAAGCTCCCTGTGGAACACCATATCTAAGCAATTCAGCGGGTGGTTTAAAGCCCCCAGAAGAGACACATGCTGATCTACGACCCAAAAATGAGGACATCCAGCACAGAGCATTATTGGAACAGTTTGCAAGTGTCCTAGCCTCTCCAACAACAAAGAGTGATCAACAAGGTTGAAAGCCGTGGAAAGATCCACTAGCATCAAAAGTGCAACCTGTCCTGAGTGACATAACTTGGCTCTTAAATCGATCAAGGCAGTCACAGTGCCATGGAGAACATGAAAACCTGACCGCATGGAACCAAATAAGTGATTGCTTTCAATATGTTGCTGTAGTTGTGTGTGCATCCCCCACTCCATGAACCCTCTTCCCGCGGGCGGCGGTGCATACTGTGTCTGTGGTGCGCTCTGTCCTCCCGTGCTTGTTGACACTGCCCTTTCAGTGGCATACTTAGAAAGTTTCTTTGGCACTAACTTTGCCTCCTCCTGCTTTCTTTCCTCTTGTTTTTTCCTCACACTTTCTTGCATTAATCTACAGTAATGTACTATTGCTAGTTGTATTTCTTACCACGGTTTTGCCTCCATCCCCACCAACTTCTTTAGTTGCCTTTGCACCTGCTCTGGCAACCCTTGACATAGCATATGATAGAATAGTTTTGTCCCACAGTTCTCGTTCTCGCGTTTCAAGTCTCCATAATTCTTGAATAGTCTGAATATATTGCAGGGGGTCTTCGTCTTCCCCAATTATACGTTCCATAATTCACTAATATCTAACATGGGTAGTTAATGTGCCCATAGGCTTGCCATATGGCTGCTTGGCAGTTATCAAACAGTGAACCATCATGCGCTGTGTTCTGGGTAGTTACTCCTGGGTATCCAGCCCTCTTCCATACGTCATCGGCAGCCTCTCTTAGGGTCGCCAGTAGTAGACCTTTAATGTCCCCTACTGCTAACATCTGCCCTGCTGTCATCCTCTCCATTTTGTATATCCATTTCCCTGCACCCATGGTCAACGAGGGCAGCCGCCACCTCAAATTTTCCTTGTTGATATGTTTCCATAGTATGTATTGAGGTCACCCCCCTCACTTTTCCAGTAAGGGGAACTGCGTCAACCTGATCTCCCAATCCAATTTCCCTGTGTCTTTGGTGGCAGTGAATGCCCTTGTCAATGTTCCCCTGTTTCATGCTGGAAGGTCCCTAAAGCATCTGTGTACACAGATTTACATTGTCCATGCTGCGTGATGTAACCCTGGACCAACGTGGTCTCTCATCCTTGTCACCCCACAATCCCCCTGTGTCTCTGTTTGCTCCCTATGTCCAACTTCGATCAGTATGCTTCCCTGTCGATCGATGAACAGGTTGCCCGACTACCTCGTCCTCATTCCCTACTGTCATCATCAGACTCGGTGCCTCCCAAGTCACTGTCGGCATCGTCCTGGAAGCTTAGTCTCCTCATTACCGTGCCTCCCTGTGGTTCCCCTTCTATGTCAATTAGTTCTTGCAGTGCTCCCTCACAGAGGACCCAGTATTGGGTTTTTCTGGCAGTGTACCTGCTCTATCACTTTTCCTGCTGCAATCTCACCCTACTTGCTCGTCTCTTCCTTCGTCATCGTTAAAACTTGCTAATCCCAACCTTAGTCTTATGTCTCTCACTGCGCATTTGTCATCCTCTTTGCGTTTGTGCTCTCTTATGAGCTACTCTATTTCCAACTTCCTCCACTCCCTCTTTATTAAAACGTGCTTTTCCTTCTCTTCTTCTGCACTTTTCCTCGGTATCTTCTCAAGCTCTCTCTTCCTCCTCATCTCTTGTTGCTCCCACTCTTTCGCTTCGGCATTTTGCTTTTCTCTTCACACTCTCTCGCGTTCCTCCTTTTCCATTTTTTCTTGTGTCTCCGATGCTTCCATTATCTCTGCCCACTCTCGTGCTTCACTGTTTTCTTTGAAACAGCTAGTTCGTTACTCACCCCTCCTGTTTATCCCGCTGTCTTCATGTCTAATTTTCCAGGAGTATTTGTCCTTCTACCCACTCGTTTGATACTATATTCTTCCGCGCCTCCCGTCTTTCCTCTGTTCACAGGTCACATTCCCTTGTACTGGTCTGTGTTTCGCTGCGCACCTCTTTTCCACCTCTGGCACTTGTTGCTCCCCCTCCTGCTGGTGCGACCCCTTTCTGCCCCTCCTCCTCGGTGTATAGTAGAGGTGCGAAAATTGGATTTGTGTACCCTCCGCTGCTCTTAATTCTCATATAGGGTATCATCCCTGGACTCCTGCTGTAGCTCCTTTGTTCCCATGTTCAGGAGGAGGTGGGGTATTGGGGGCCAAGGGCTTTTCACACAGGGTCTCCTGTGGCTCAGCATCGCTTGATGCTGCGCCATATCCCCTCCATTGTCCTGGAACATCTTCCAGTGCTCGAATATTGCCATACAGTTGCTCAACTTTTCCCCTCATAAACCTCTTCTATCTGTGTGTGTAATGGTTGCTGCACATATTTGGAGAAGCTCCAACCCTTTGCCCATGGCTTAGACAACTTACCCTCTGTGCTTTGTGTTCATTCTGTGCTATATTTACAAATCTTGTCCTTACATCGCGGAAGGGCCTTGCATAGATGGTATAGGGGCATGTATCCTGCACCTTTACCACAGTACATTGCCTTTTAATACTTATTTGACCTCAAGTCAAGGTTTTCAACACTTACATTGTTATTCACACACAGAAATACAGTTTATCTTATTTTTCTTCAATTTTGCAGATACCAGTTCTTTTCACAACATCACAAGCCTCTCTTGCTCCCAACCAACTTCTCAGGTATGCTCCGTGCACCACCCTTCTGCAACTCTCTGCCTCCTCAGGCACACCCACCAATCTCACGCTTGCGCCTTCTGTGCACTGCTACAGAACAGCCCACTCCATCAATTTTTTATTGTCAAAGCCGAATTCTGCACCTCCTCGTGCTCTCTTAGTCCAAAACAGAGACCTTACTGGTGACGTCACCTCTACAATCAGTAAGTGAATGACAAAAACCACTAACAGAGCTCACAACAACATTTTCCCATTATATTGACATTTTCAAAAACCCAACCAACATATACCCACAGCCGTCGTCCAGCTTCCTAACAGGGGATACCAATATTTCTTGTGCTTAATCTATACCTACAGCATCGCCTCGTGGATAAAACGCCTCCGTAAGACTTAACCAGAAGAACACCATCTGCAGTTCAAGATAGCTTCAATTGCTAAGCCCTATACTCTAGGATACCATCATCCATGACCCGAGATAAAACGCCCAATCCACAAGAAATCCAATATTTACATAACTTCTGTCATCCGTACCCTTAAGACAATAGTCTATGCTAACTGCTAGAACCTTTCACCTAAAGATCGAAAGTTCCCTAACCATGAACAAATGACATCTACTTCCGCTCCTTTCTCAAATAGACTTCACAATACTCAATAATACCTCAACGATACTCAACAATACTGATAATCACCCCACACCCAACATTTCTTTACCACCCTCCTCAATTGCTGTGTGGCTGAGTCAATACTTACACTCTGTGATCCACTGATACTGCTCGGCCACCGGCTCTTCCCACAACTGCCACAATGCCCTTCTGGTCCGATGGGCTCCTCACGGACCACGAGCAGGATATTTTTGTTTTCTTCGCGGGGTGCACCACCATGTGTCTCACGCTCTGTGGGGTGCCTCTCAGTCCTCCAGGTGCTGCAACAGAAGAGGTGTTCTATGTAGAACAGGTGTAGTGAACCATCCCTCTGCTATCAATTTGTATAGGTATACAAGAGGACCGAGGTTTGTGCTACTCAACCACCGTTCAGCAGAGTACCCAGGGCCCAACAAACCCTCCCCGGTAAATGATGGAGGACTCAACTAAGGGCAAGTTAGAACTGTCCATTATTTTCCATAACAGACAGGGATCATACAGGAAACAAGAAATCTCCAGCAATCGCAACTCCTGAGCTTGTGTCAGGAGTTGTGTTGCCATGTATTGTCACAAGTTGGGGCTCTTCTCCAAAAACCTAACAGCTTACACTATTGGGTGGGCTGGGGTGGTAGTGCCTATACACGGCACCTATAGAGGTTAGTTTACTGGCCCTTGCATGTCAGGTAGTTTCGCCTTCCCCAAAAATTATCTATTACATTGTTGCAGTGTCGCAGAATTACTATTGGCCCTTGACCTTTGCCATCCAGCCCTGGATTTGCGGTCCCTGATTGGATGGAGTGTGTCTCCTCAGGCCTGAGACTCAGCTCTGTTCTCAGCAGGCTGTGTACCTTCTCAATGTGATGAGAAAGATGTGTCCCCATTGTTGCCCCTGGTATAACCACCTCACCTTAGAGCAGCGGTATTCAAACTGTAGGTCGCGACGCCCCAGCGGTCCGCGGGTGCATCCCTGGGGGGCCCTGAGAGCTCAGCAAGAAATATAAAAAAAAAATATATATATATATTTTTTTTTAGATTGGATCAAATGGGTAGGGGTGGCTCACAGGGTCGGGCTGAAGCATGAAACTGTCCCAGGCAACAATGAAAAAGTGGCCCGCAGTTGTAAATGGATATTCATTCCTTTAGTCACAGACTGGGCCTCATTACAACTATGGCGGTATGGTAACAACAGTGCTGGTAAGCTACTGGCACCGTTGCTACCGTACCGCCATAGTACGAGTTGTCCTCGCGGGTGCCTGACAGCCCGCCAGGTCTGACCTGGCAGGCCGTGTGGCACCCGTGAGCACAGCTCGTCGGATGCACCGGCACCATTATTAATGGTGCCGGTGCATCCGAGCTCCCCATTCCCATTGAGCCCTATGGGGCTCAGATGGGAATGGGGATCTACCGGTACCGGCACCCGCGAAAGGGCAATTATCAGGTCTGCCTAACTCGGCATGACCCGATAATTGCCCATTCGCGGGTGGAGGGACCCGGATACAACTCCGGCAGCAGCCGTGCCGGTTTTACCGGCACAGCTACAGCCAGGGTTGTAATGAGGCCCACTGTTCAATAGTACCCAAGGGGGTGCTTTGTGTTAAAATGTAAGTAAATTGTGATATATTCAGCAACAATGGTCAAAATTACTAACTGCATAGTTAAGTAACTCATCAAACTGGTTCACATTGGCCAAAATGGTGGCCCATTTTGACTGGCCCACACTGGAAGTTTACATTTTTGGTACAGGCATTGCCCTATAGGCCAGTCCGAGCCTGGCGGCTCATCCATAATGGCGAGGGGACACCCACCAAGTGGCCCTTCACCCATTATGGAGGAGCTAAGGAGCCAGCTCAGTGAAACAGTGACCACTCCCTCAGCTGTTTTTTTCAGCTGATGGAGTGCTCCTTGGCTGGCTGAACTGTCAAAGGGAAACACTGTTTCCCTTTGACAGTTCAGTTTAGTTCCCCAACCGCACATGCTCACTGAGCCATACAAGTGCTGGACGTTTTGCTTCGCCAGCATTGCATAGCTCATTGGAAATGCTGGCTGGGGCACTGCATGTCTGTATGTCCGAGGTGGAGCTCCTGCGCCTCCTCGCACATACGGACAGAGCAGCCTGGAGCAGGGTGTTTCAGCACCCACACGCAGGCCAATGCAGAAGGTACGTTTATGTTCATTGTTTTTATTTAAACATGTGTATGAATGCGTGTATGCTTATGTTATGAGTGAGTGTATGGTGATGGATGCTCGTGTGAATGATAGAGTGATTGCTGTATGAATGTGCAGCGCCTTGCATACACACATAATCATGTTGATTGTGTTAGGCCCAGTGGGGCCCAGGGAACAGGGATGGTATCTTTTTACTGGACATCTATCATAGATATCCAGAAAAAAATGTCATGCCTGCTCCCTTGGCCCCCCAGCACCAATTGCAAACTGTTTGGCTATTTACCCATTTTTATGTTAAAAGTATGCTCTACAATGCAACATTTCAACCCATTATTTAACAAACATTCACAGGGGACACCCCCCTTTATTGGTTCAGGCTCCCTCACTATGCTCGGTCGCTATGGCATTTTTGGGGGAAATAGTTATGCCCCTCCACTTAAAAAAAATCACCAGCCGCCACTGGCCCTCAGACTGTGTTGGGAACGGGATGGGGGGAACCCAGGGACTATGGTGGGAGCACAATGGGCGGGAACCATGGGATAGTGGTGGGAGCAGAGTGGGGAGAGCCCAGGATGTGTGATGGGGTGGGGAGAGACCAGGGACTGGGTAGGAGTGGGATGAGGGAGCCCAGCGACTGTGATGGGAGCAGGCGACGGCGTGCAATACATACTGTCCATTTGGCATTTCTGGGGGTCCCGACCTTCCCAAATTTTGCTCAGGGGGGCCCCGGCCAAAAAGTTTGAAGACCACTGCCTTAGAGAGTGCCTGCAGGTTGCAACATTGTAAAACAACACATGTATCAGTTCTTGTCTGCTTCGCTGGGAACTGCTCGTCTTCCCACCGTGGGTAAATGGCTATTGTTCGGCTCGGCCGGATCACATCGGTGAAGACTGCAAAATTGAGCTTCTCTGTCTGCAATTAGTGAGGATGTATTCTGATATTTTGCAGGTGGCTCCCTGTCCCTGGAGCCAGGAATGTTCTTCTCATCTCTGACCTTGGCTGCGAGCACCAGCCTTAGATGATGTGCTGCAAAATCTGTTTTCCTTCATCCCTTATTCGAAGGCCTGTGGCTTCATGTAATTCTGCTAAAGTTTTGCTATGATTTATGTATTTCTATAGTGTATTATTTTCTTTATGGGTTAGTGGTACTTGGTTCTTCCAGGTTCCTTAGACGACCCTGTAGTTCCATATGGTTAGTTGCAATAAATGACTGCAAGCTTGCTCTGCATCTCTTGCTTTTTTGCGTTTCTGCATTTCTGCATTTTGCTAATGAAAGGGAAAGGCTTCTGACAGTATGTATATGTATCTGTCCTCTATCTACAGAACTGTGTAAGCATTTTCTTCATAGGTGCACATGTGTGTCCGTGTAACTTCGTACAGGGACGCAGGTTTGCTTTGTGGCTAACGTCACTATGTCGTGGTGTCTCTAATAACGTCAGCACAGCTGGATATTTATCATTAGTCAACCACGTCCAGTGTTGAGGCACCTGTATCCATGAAGACGTCAGCTGGATAAGCTTTCAATGGCTGTCTGAGAGAATGTCTGTTCACATATGTAGAAGTCACTGGCCCTGCTGGTAGCTGGACAAACAGTGACTGGCATCTTGCATTTCTGGCTCTTCTGGCTGTCATGCTTATAGGGGTCAAGAGGGGCATTGCAGGGACTCTCTGTTCAACTAATAAATTGTCCACGTACTGAATTACGGTACTGGACACATGTAAATTCCCCAAATCCATCTGAATCACCCTGTTAAAAATGTTCTGAGATTCACAGTACCCCTGGGGCAACCTTGTGTGTTTGAATCTCTAACCACGATACGTATATGCTGTGAGGTACTGAGAATCGGGGTGTAAGGGAACAGACAAAAATGCATTCTTTAAGTAAACTACCATGAAGTGGGTGGACTCAGTAGGTGATGTTACAGAGAATGGTGGCAGGATTCAGTACCACTGGAAATTCCTCCACACCAATATCTTTGACGAGGTGCAAATCCTGGACCATCCTACAACTGGACCCGTTTGCCTTCTTCACAGGTACATAGCCATATTGCATGGGTACACATAGGGTTGTATTATGCCTTGCTTTAACAATGCCATAATGGTCTCATAAATCCCTTTGTCTGCCTCCTTGGACATGTGGTAATGCTTATCCTGTGGCAATATTGCACCAGATTTCAATTTTATCCTCACTACTCCAACACTTTTTAGCAACCCCTCATCATAACGATTGCTAGTCCACAAATGGTCTGGCACTTTTCCCAAGTCCTCCTTCCAAAAAGACGATGTATCTTTAACGGTGAGCATGGTCTGTGATACTTCCCTTTGCTCTATCGCTATCTGGCAAGGCACCCCAATTTCAAAGAGCATCTCTCCTGTACCTTCAGTGTCTTCAAACAATTGCTCACCAGACACGTCCCTTAGCGATAAGGTTGGATCAATGCACAGAACTATGCGCCACTCTCCTCCTTCCTCATCTGTGCCTGAGAGAACCGTCCTGTTCTTCTTAATCACTACAGCCTCTAAGAGAATTGTAACAATGGTGCCTGGCGTTATTTCCTGTGGCACATCAGGCCGAAATAAAAACTCAAATGGTACTCACAAGGCCTGATTTCTGATCCCCGGGACTCAATTCAACAAAACCATCACCCCATAGAGAAACAATTCTGTATGCACAGGAACCCCCTAATCGCACTGTTGCTACAATAGGTCTGAAAATGCGCTACTTCACTTACCGCATACAACCCTGGGGATGTACATACAGTACCTTACTCCGTGAAGGCAATCAACATCTGTGATTTGCTCAGAATGTCCCTTCCCAAATGATTTGCTGGACTATCTGTACAATACAACAAAGGGGCTGATACATTTTTATTACCCACCTTAATACATTGCTTTTAAGTATAAGAAAGTGACAGGACAGCCTCAGAGAATCCTGGCATGTCCATTATTTTGCCTGACAAGGGGAACTCACCTTCTTTAATACAAGACTTGGTAGCTCCTGTGTCGACCATTAATGAAAACGTTTGGTCACCTACCTGCACACCTATCTGGGGTTTCTCTTTTGGATCGGTGGAATAGACAGGACTGGACACATCAGAGATCCCTGTGGGCTGTCCTACTCCCGGTACATATTAGCATCTGGGAGAGCAAAAGGATTCCCCCCGAAAACACTCGCTCCAGTGTAGTGTGCAACTGTTAGTTGCGGTAAAGGATTCTTGTCCCATGTCTGCACTGATGATTGTGCTTTTATGGTCGGTGGGATCCCAAAAGTCGGTGCAGTCCCAGTTGCTGGGTTCAGTTCAACCAGTGCCTGCTGCAATTGCACAGGATCTTGGACATATGGCAGGGTTGGGACCGTCTGTTGAGCTCCCATGTTACAGTACTGTGGCCGTTCATGACAATCCTGTGACACATGCCTCAACCTTCCACATGACCAACACTGAGTCCCATAAAATCCTCCATAATTATTTCCTTTTGGCCCATTAAACCGGGGAAATATTCCTCTGAATCCGCCAAATGACCCACTTCCCCAAGAAAATCCTCCTCGACCCCTCAGAAACCCTCTCATTGGCCTCAGACAGGGAACATACCCGTCCACCCAACCCTGCGTCATACCCTGTTCACTGTGTCCTTGTTGTCCCGGCTGCCCCAGCTGTCCCTCCATAGAATTTGTAATTACTTTCCCTTCTAAACTAATCTTTGCCAATATCTTTCGAACAGTTTCAGCCTCTGATTTTTATGCCTGCTCTACTTTCCCCCTCTCTTTTTCCTGTCTTCTCTTGCGTAAATGCACAATACGTGCTTGAATTTCTGGCCAACTCTTGGCCTCCACCCCTACTACTTTATCTAAATCATGCTGGACTTCTTTCGGAAGTCCCTTCTTCAGCATGTGGTAAATAATTGTCACATTCTTGTCCCATGCCCCTCCCGTTTCTGCCCTCCACATTTCCTGATTTAACTGAATGTGTGCGGCAGGATCATCATCCAATTTCATTCTTTTAGCTAAAATTGAATTGATATCAGGCGTATCAGGGTACATAACCCGCAAGGTCCCCATAACTGTGCCCTAAGATTATTATTATTAAAAGCTGCTCCATCATGGGTATTTGTATCCAACTGACCTTCCGGATACCCTGACCTCTTCCAAAGTTCATCTGGCTGCTCCCCCATTAGGGCCGTGAATAAGCTCCTCATGTCCATTATGGCCAACATGACACCGGCAGTGTGTTTCTCAAATGCATAAATCCACTTCCCCGCCCCTACAGTGAGCAAAGGAAGTGTCTTCATCAAATTATTCCAGTCCATATATGACCACAGGACATAATATGCCCTTCCCAGGCCCTTCTGGAGCAACAGAAACTGAGTTATACCTGTTTTTACTGGGGCTTCCCCATCTCACCCCTACCACTTACTACAGTCATGTGAATACCTTGGCGTGTCCTTTGGTTCCATGGTACGCTTTCTATCACTGCTACCGGAGAGGGAGGGAGGGTGCCTACACACTGATCCCCTTGCTCGTCATCCCATTCCTCTCCTTCTTCATTGTCTACTACAGCTGCTACATCCGCTAACCCTTCTCCAGGCATGAAAGCATAATCAGCACTACCATAGGGTGCATCTCCCATCCTCCCTGCTCAGCCTCTGTACCCCTGGCAGCATCCCTGTTCTCATTGTCCACCTCAACTGTTCTGATAACTGAGTTGTCCAATCTAACAAGTACCTGCCAATGTCTCCACCTTCCTCGTTCTACGTCTCTTTACCTGCCTGCTCACTTCATCCCGCTCTTCAGCTCTCTGCCACCGGAACAGCATTATTTCTTCCTCCGCTAGCCATAGTGATTCCTTCATCTTTTCCTGTTCTTGCACATTTACCACTCTTTGCAATCTATCCTTGCAAGAAGAGGCCTACCCTCTTCTTTCACACTCAATTCCAAGCCTTACTCTGCTCTTCTAACTATCGGTCTTACTCTTTCTTGCTCCTCCACCCCAAATCTATCCACTAACCTAGCATTTGGGGAAGTTTTCTCCTTCCCATTCTTTATTTTCAACCTATTTGCAGCCCTAACCATTGAAGGAGTAAATGTAGAGGAGCAGCTGAATGCCTCTGCAGAAAGTCCCACCCCTATTCTGCCTCTGTGTTGGAAACTGGAAATTGCGATATGTGCAACGCCAATAATGGTACCTATACCACGAAGAGCCTTTGAGACAAGGTATGCACTGAGAAAACCCTATATGATGTATCCCTAAAGAGATGACGTCTCCTGAGGGAGAGCCCTGAAGAAGTGTGAAGATGTGAAAAGGAAAGGCTGGTGACGTCACAAGAAATGAGCGTGACACACTGAGAAGGATAAACAGAGAATAGAATCGGATGGAGAACTAAAGAATCGAGAAGACGGTCATGTGGGGAATGAAGATTGCACATGTGAAGAAGCTCCGCAGAAAATGCAAGTCGTTTTTATAACTGTACAGGTGCTGTAATGCAAGTAGACTAAGTAATCATAAAGGCTGGCTATACGTAGTGAATAGACTGCAGGCGGTGCCGCCAATGTATATATATGTAGAATCTGGTCATTCGATGTCACAATTTTAGTAAGCTCAACCCGTGGAGAAAGGAGGATTGATAGCTGTGTGTGTGTCGCAGCAAACAAATAAGCAGAAGATCGAAGATGGACCAAAGGAAGACTGCTTGGCCTGGTGTCAAAGGCTAAAGCAACCTAAACTAGTTATCAGTCCTTGAAGAACGGTGAATGTGAGACGCAGAGGCATCCCTTGTTAAGTTGCAAAGAGAGAACGCCATGAGTGCCAAGTTTCTTTATTCCAGACAATGAAATTCTATAAAAAGGGCCGATTCACGGTCTCCTGTCACGTGAGTCCAAGAAGGAAATAGATGCGGGCATGCAAGCCTGAACCTTGATAAGAGCGTGCTCACACTCCCTTATATTCCCAGAGAAGAAAAGCTACTACAAGTCCAAGTTCAAGGACAATCTGAATGGCAGAAGAGATGAGTGATGAGAGATGATGGGCTAATTGGATG
The DNA here is from genome assembly GCF_040938575.1 of Ambystoma mexicanum. NCBI lineage: Eukaryota > Metazoa > Chordata > Amphibia > Caudata > Ambystomatidae > Ambystoma > Ambystoma mexicanum. The sequence continues at coordinate 352,893,614 of NC_090922.1, forward strand.
GGGAGACACGGTCAAGTCCACCCACAAGCACCTGGGGTACCAGCTTACGTGCTTAAGTCGAATGTTCCAGAAGGGTACAAGCGTGCCAACCAATTGTAGAGGGACACATAACAAAATGCCTTATAGTTTGAGAGCCAATGATATATCGGTAGCAGAGGATGGTTTGGTAGCTAGACCTATCGACCAGTAAGCCTCCAGTATTTCGGACGATTGGGCACCCTCTGCCATCTGGCTGGAAGATCACATGGTTTCCTGTGGAGAACGGCAGATATAGAATTCTTGCAAGAGAATCGAGATGGTGGGACGGGTCCCTCTTTGACGGAATCCCTCCTGGTTCCCACAGGCACTTCGCGGACGGAAGGTTAAAGTGGTCAATTGGAGGGGGAGTCCATACCGAAGTCCTAGAGCTGAACGAGCGAATGGTGAGTACACTAAGGGGAATGGCAAACTGAGGGGATGGGATTGTGGTAGTTTAAAAGTAACAAGGAAAAGTAATGAGTAGTTTAAAAGTAACAGGGGAAGTAACGGTAGTTCAAAAGTAACGGGAAAAGTAACGAGTGAGATAAGAGATAGAAATAAGAGAGGGAAAGCCTGGGAGTCCTAACCCATGGGGTTCAGAAGGAATTGTTATACACTTCAGTCGAAGCAAAACTAGGCTATGTATTCGTCAGGTCCATATAAGATGACAATTAAAATCCTGTGATCAGGGTAATATTAGGGCAGAGATAAAACGGAGTGATCACTGAGGATAAATGTGAAGAGTCGACTAGTCTGTTTGTGTAATTGTGGTAAATTAAGATCTCGAAGAGCGACAATTGTGTAAGGAGAATTGAGGAAAGGTCAAGGACACATAGCGTCTATCAAGAGAAATTGTCGGTACCGACTCAGAGGTAAACTGAGAGCAATGAAAAATAGAGGTTTTGGGTGGCGATTGTTGGGGCGCGCTCATATTTGTTGTTTTCATAAATAAAAAGTATTTTGTAAACACTGGTAAGTATTGACAGTCATTTGAGACTTGTCGCAAAGGGAGACATTACTCCTCTGAGACATTTATGTAAGAAATTGATAAAACACCTGCCCAAGCTCAATAAGTACAGTGCAAAGTGGGTGAAAGGCATGGCAGATAAGATGTTCATGCCATTGCCACAAGGGGGATCATTGTTGAAAGCAGTGTTGTAACACATGACCACATACTTGCATGCTGCGTACACAGGAAAGAAATTGGAGGAAAGGTTAGCTATTTTAGAGCTTTGGAAGATGTACCAGGAAGAGAGAGAGGATCCACCACCTGAGGATTGGATACTTAAGCAGTGTAAAGAGGACAGTGTCGAGCCTTCTGCTCCCCTTGCCTCGCCTGGGGTAAAAAGCGATAGCACGGAAGACGTACGATTGTATCAGTTAAAAGAACTGAAAGCGTTGACGGGGTACAGTAATCCAATATGCAAACTGCCTGCTTATAGTAGTGATGGTAGTCCAGAGGAGATTAAGAGAAAAGAGGAGATCTTTAAGGTCTTACAGAATAGGGAAGAGAAAAGCGAGCGATAAAATGTATCGACAGAGATAGAACGAGAGATCAAGAGATGGAAGGGAGAGAAGGATATAAAGCCGACGAAGTAACGCTCATACAGAACAAATGGATGGGAGGACATCTATCACTGAAGGTAGATGGAAAAAGCATTGAGGAATTTAGGCAAAGGGAAGATCAAGACGAACAGGATAGGAAAGAGAGGGAATGAGAAGGAAGACGTGCAAAAAAAGAAGAGCAGACAGTGGCAAGAACAGATGTATAAGGAGGAGCAACAAAAGAAAGAACAAAGGGCAGAGAAGCAAAGTAAATATGACAACAGACAGAGAGCAATAAAAGAACGGGATAAGCAAAAAAGGAAGAAAGAAGAGGAGGAAGCGCAGAAATTAAGAGACAGAAAAATACAAAGATGAAGAGAAGAGTAAGAAAGAAGAGCAGGGGTAAGGAGAGATGAGATAAGAAAGGAAGAGGAAAGAGTTATATGGGAAGCAAATAAGCAAAGAGAAGTAGATGAAGAATTAGAATGAAAAAGGAGACAGCGGGAACACAATATTGATTGCATTAATAAAGAATTAATGGAGCCAGATACAGTAATACAATGGAGAAGTATAGAAGAGTTCCTCCCATTGCAGGGAGCAACATCAGGGCCATCTAGAGTGACCCTAGAAGAGAACTTCAATATAGAGAGCATCAGTGATAGGTTTGATAAAGCCTATCAGGACTTAAGAGAAAGTTGCAAATTGGGAAGCCAAGGGAAGGGAGATCAAACCCTTAGTCTTCCAATCACGAAGCAAAGAGAATTATCCATTCAGTCTTGAGAATAGAGCCTTGTCTTTAAGTAGACTGACCTTAGACAAGGGTGAAGGGGATGAGAGTCACACTATTTGGGGACTAGCAATATCTGGCAAGGAGAGAGAATCCTTCCGTGGGGAAGAGGAAGGAGGGGCGTGTGCACCCGAGGGAGGTCTGCAGGCAGACAAGGAAGTAGGATGGTGTGATCTAGAGCAACCTAAGGAAAGGACGCCAGATCCAATAGCATATCAAGAGCGCCCTAAAGGATGATTGTATAGTGAGAAGAGAGAATCACTGCCACATGTAAACAAGGGCAGGGAAATACGCAATGTCGGGAAATGCCATGAATGCTCAAGGATTCTCTGGAGCTACAAGTTGAGCTACATTTACTGATGAATTACCAGTCTCTATAGGAGAGTGTGACATGTCTGTTCCTTTGTTGTATTCATGACAGACACCAGTTAATATTTTGGGAAGAGACTTAATGACAAAAATGAACCTGACAATTTCTTTTACTGACAAAGGTATAGTGTGCTCCACTCCTGGGATACACTATATGAATGTGGGTGAATTTATATTGGCATTCACAGGGCAAATGGCACTGCGAGGTGTGCCGATAGAACCAGACATTTCCCTTCATGGCATGAGTATTCTTTTAACATGGCCACCTGTTTTAGTGGGAAGGACTATGAGGATACCTGATACATTTTTGTTTAGACCACCTATGGACAAAGAGAGGGGACAGACCATTCCCCTAGAGTTAGATGCAGCCAGGAAGAAGGCGATCAGGAACCATTGTCCCCACTATGGATAGGAAGACGATGGGAGCTGATTGCGAATTGAGATTTACATAGTTTCCCTTATTGGAAAAAGGGGGGGGTGAGACCACAGTATATTCCAAGGCCACAGATGGATAAGGATAATTTAAGGTGCAAACTCCCCAGTTTAACTGTGGGTACGGGAAAATGGATTTATGCATTCTAAAAAATTACAGGAGGAAATACCTTAGCAATAGGAAATATTAAGAGTCTCCTAGCAGCTATTCTTGGGGAGAGAGTTGATGACATTTGGATGAGAGCAGGCTATTAAAGTGTCGCGGCACAAAATACAGCGCATGATGGAGCACCATTTAATAATTGTAGGGCAGATGTCTGGAGAGCTCTCAGAGTACAGTATCCCGATGTATCAGACATGGGTGCATTTACAACATGTACAATGAAAGAAGATGAGGATCCACTTGCTTACATTCAGGACATTCAGGAACACTGGACTCTTGTAAGTAAGCAGTGAGCCATATTTTTTTATTTCATGTGAGTGCCAGCCAAGTAGTACTCCTCTTTATTTGGCGTGTTGAGAATAGATTATATTTTAAAGCTCTGATACATTTTGGAAGAAGATTTGGGAGTATTTGGCATAATTGGTCTTGGTCTATTTCATTGAAGACCAATTACTACACACGATCCCTTACTTTGAAAAGCAAAGTTAATTGGTTTGGTGTTTCAGTCTGTATCTGTACTTTGGGCAGTAAACATTTTGTCATGGCTTCACATCAGATGTCTGGTGAGGAGGCTCTCGGCTTACTGATGCAGTCTGACTCAGAGCAAGGCACAGAACCAGAAGCAGAATCTGAAACAGAATCTTCTTCTGAGGGTGAGCATAAAGTAGATTCGGGAAGTGAGTTTTCTGTTGAGGCTAGTTCAACCTCCTCATCTGATGAGGAAGGGAACGGAGGGGTACATGCACCTCATGTGGCACTTCCCACACAAAGTTCACCTGCAAGGTTGAGGGGACATGCAAGGGATATACCAGTTCATCACATGGCTGATGAGTCTGACTGGGTGCCTCCAGCAATGGCTCAGCCTGTTGTGCCACCTTTCACTGGAGTATCAGGAGGCACAGAAAATACAGATGGTTTTGAGCCTATTGACTTTTTCAACCTTTTTGTGGATGCTGGGTTCATTTCAGATATGGTTGAGCAAACCAATCTGTATGCTGAACAGTTCTTGAGGGAATGGGGTGCCAATCTGAAACCCCATTCCCGAGCATACCTTTGGGTTCCAACTACGAGTGTTGAGATGAGAACATTTTGGGGTCTCACTCTGCTCTTGGGGCAAAGAAGGATGCCGTCTATTTCACTGTACTGGTCTACTGAAGCTATCATTGCAAGCACCGCTTCCTAGCACTAGAACGTATGCTGAATTTCAATGACAACTCTGCAGCATTGCCAAGAACTGACCCAAATTGTGATAGGCTATTCAAAATTCAGCCATTACTGAAGCACTTTGCACAGCGATTTTCTGAGGTGTATGTTCCTAGCCAGAACATGTTCATTGATAAACCTTTGCTATTGTTAAAAAACCAGCTACTGTTCAAGCAGTCAGTATATTTCAAGCAAGAGAGTACAATATGGAATCAAGGTTTATATGGTGTGTGAAAGTACCACTGGGTATGCCTACAGCATGAAAGTCTACACTGGAAAAGACTCGAGCATAAACCCTCCCGGCTGCCCAGCCCATTTAGGGACCAGTGAGAAGGTTGTGTGGGATCTTGTCACATCATTGTTCCAAAAGGGTCATCAATTGTATGTGGACAAATTCTACACAGGAATACCACTGTTCAAGGAATTGTACACATGGGCACACTGGCATGTGGTAGAATCTGCAGTAACTGCAAAGGCTTCCCCAGACAACTTGTTTGTAAGAAGCTGGACAAGGGAGCATGTATGACATTGCGGCATGATGAACTGTTGGCAGTAAAATATTGCCACCAAAGGGATGTGCACATGCTGAGTACTATTCATGATGAAAGTACTTCCCTTGTCACTGTACACGGGCAGGCTCAGCAAGTGCTAAAACCCAAGTGTATTCTGGACTACAACAGGTACATGGGGGGAGTAGACAAAATAGACAAATTACTTGAGTTATACCATGTAGAGCGTAAGACTTGCACGTGGTACAAGAAGTTGGCAGTTTACCTTATGCATCTAGCTACATATAATGCATATGTTGTATATCGTGCAGCCGCTCTAGAAAACAAACTGACATTTTTGAAGTTTGAATTAGCAGTTTTAACTTCGCTGACCGTTGTGCATGTACCAACTCCCAACTTTTTAAAATGTATTTATTTATTTATTTTTTATTAAAATGTTTTGTTTGATTTTACAAACTTTTCATTTATGATTGTCTCTCACTTTCATTGTGTTTATACATTTCATTTATTTCAATCCATTAAATCTCTTTTGTAATCTCCATCCAGAATTTGATAACTGTAATGATGAGCCATTGGTCCTTTCCTTGCAGTAAGTTTGCCCATCTTTCTTCGGTCGTCATCGCTTTTTTCGAGATCTTGAAAAAATCTCTGAACAGTTCTCTTGTTTCTTTCAATGCTGGACACTCCATGATCAGATGAAATAAAGTTTCTATTGTTTTCGCTTCTTTGCAAAATCTACAATTCGGGGATACGATGGTTGTTTTATCTATCATCGCTAGATAGTCTAGAGTTGGTAATATATTCAATCGAAATCGTAAAAATAAATCGTGAATCGTTCTGTCCGGAAATTGAATTAGATAGTTGGGTAGTTCATTGAGAGCTCTTATCTCGTTTTCACATTTAAAATATCGTTTGTAACTTGTTTGGATCTCTATAGTTTTTATCCAATCATTGGTTTTTAGTTTTCGTTTCGCCTGCTGAGGTCTTTTGACTAACATTTCATCCGATATTTCTTCTTGTTGCATTTTTCTTTTAATGTCTGTAGTCCATTTCAAAAGAGCTGAAGTTTGTAGGGCTTGTTCTTTTTCTTTCAGTATTTCCAATGACGGAATCTTATCATCCGAAAGTATTTTTCTGTAAAGATCCATCTGCTTCCATGAAACTATGGATTGAATAGACTGTAGTCCCAGTTCGAATCAAATTCTTGCTATTGGGAATGATTTTGGGAGAGCCAGCGTCTTCCGCCAATATAGCCCTTCTAGATAAGACCAATTGATAACTTTCTGATTGATTAAGGTTTCGTTGGCATAGGTTATTATCAGAATTACCTTTTGCTTGTATAACAGGGTTGTTGCCTTTGCTGAATATGTTCCGTATTTCAGGTGAAAAAACCTCCCTTGTCTTGCCAAAGATCTAGCCTTTCCCTCGTTGTGATTCTTCCATTCTTTTTCGTTTTTCGAGGGGTTAATCAAGGCACCCAAGTATTTTATTTCTTTGTTGTAGATATTTCTTGACTTTCTAGCAGAATTTTTATGGGATGTTGGATTTTCCGGTTCTGCGTAAAGAGTTTCATAACCTTTGTTTTGCCCGTGTTAACTTGCAGATCGTTTTCTCGCATGTACACTTGAGCTTTGTCCACGGTTTCTTGTAGGCCTTTCGTAGTTTTATCAAATAAGATGATATCGTCAGCATAGATTAGTGCTTGAATTGCTTCACTGTTAATCTTAGGTGGATTTGCTTTAGGATTTTGTATTTGTTCCTCAAAATCGTTGGTATACAAGTTATATAAACAAGCAGCTAGTGGACATCCTTGTTTCAATCCATTCCAAGTAGGAATGGGTTCTGTGACCATACCATCATTTGTTAAGAGTACTCCCAACTTTGCAGAAGTAGAGGATGTCGCCAGATTGCAAGAACGAGACTTTGCTGATTATGTGCCTGACACACCCAGGAAGACACAACCATACAGAAGATGTAAGGTGTGTACAAAACAAGGAAGGAGGAGGAATACTCGGGTGTACTGTCCCCAATGCCCTTCAAAGCCAGCCCTCTGCCAACAGCCTTGCTTTGCTTTGTATCACACAAAGAAAAAACATTGGGAGATGGAGTGATTTCCTGAAATGCCCATCTTTCGTACAAAGTGACCCATAGACTCTGAATTCATGCAACACCCAATTTACTTGTGTCTTGGAAAAGACAACACCATTCAGGCTTCCTCCACTTGAGGCATGCCTCACCTTCCATCAGCATTAGAATTGGAACTCCAAACTTCTTGATGGCTCTGGACTTGGAGAACACCAATGAACTCGAACTGAAGTCAATAAAATGTGCATTTTCCCTAAACATGTGCAAGATCCACTAAGTCAAAATCATGGGCTCCCAGTGGCATTGATCCAAACAAATGTCAGTATGTTTTGTTAGAAATTTTGAAATTGCGAAAAATTGCATGATGTGCTCTGTTTTACACTTTATACATCTTCTCACGGAAATAGCTTGTGATCATGGTGTTCAGATATTAAACACAAATGCATTGGAATCACTGTATTTTGTTGTTAGGTGTCATTTTTCTTACTTTTATGATGGATGACATATGCATTTGTAATTTGTAATTGAACGTATGAACGTTATGTTTTGTTTTTTATCTTTTTTATATTATAAAAATATAATCACCTAATCAGTGATATAATTTATTTTAATATGGGAGGTATCCTACAACATTTCTACAATGTCAGTACTAACACATTATATTCTCCTAGTCTAAACATGTATGTGTCCCTAAAGAATACCTTTGTTTACTTTTATCTAAATCCCACCTCTATTACCCAGTTAACTTTAAACTAACTATATGCCTCAGATAATTTTACAGCCACTATGAGAATTTGAAAGAAGGTCACGCCTTGAGGTACCGCACCAGCCCGTGTGTCACACTTTATTCACGTGTGGCTTATACTCCACATTTGTTCCATCGCTCCCATCCCATAACATTTCCTGGTTCCCCATTTGTATTTTTACACGTCTATTTTCCCTCTCTTCTTTATTCATTGTGTATTTCTTCCACCCAAATCATCTTGGTTTGGACTCAATAGATCGTCTGTCCGGTTGTATTTGTCCTCTTTTTAGGCGTGCTTTGCAGCAAGTTCCTGGCACTTTCACTACATAGGCCACTTCGTCCATTACTTTTCATTTTTTAATGTCTTTTTGCATACCATTTTAAAACATGGAGAGCGTTCAGCCACTTCTTGGGGAATTCAACGATATGGGAGTTTTCACAGGAGTTTGTCCACTGTCAAAACCACACAGCAGACACATTTGTGTATGGGCATCTAGTTAGGTCCCTTGACCCTTCTCTCTGCTCATAGGTTCGAGTGCTGCCAATTCTGCGGGTATATAGGGTTCTCTTTCTCCCCGCTTGTAATATAAAACAGAATGAGTTTCCTTTGAAAAATAAGTAAGTGTCTCTATCGTCAATATTTTTCCTTTCAACCCAACCCTTTAAAACCCATTTATGTGTTACCTTTAAACATTCCTTCCTGCTAAACAACCTCCATTAGATTTTTTGAACATCCCTGCCTCCTAAAACAAAACTTTATCATATAATTTGGTTCTTTTTATGCAAAAGTGACTTTTGCGTACCCATTTACTTTTTTCTTACTGTATGCTGTCTAATACCAGGACCTGGTGTGTTTTCATTAAACACATTCACCTGTGTGTAATTTCTAGGCAATAAATACATTTGCCTGTCTCATTTTCATTTTTTGGCCTTATGTTTTATGGGCTTCTTTTTACAAAAATGATTTGTCCCTTTAGATGACTTGCTCTTTTTCTAAGGTCGACACTTTCAGACCAAGGTGACAAAAAATAATAAACAACAATAGAAACAAATATAACAAAATGAGACAACTTCTTCTTCTGTCTTCTAGGCGCATCCATAGCAGAAGAGGACATTGGTGGCAGGGATCCCTGTTCTCTGTAGAAAATCGAAATAGAGACAAAAGTCATTCGGGTACTGGCAAGGGGGTCACGTTTCTTCCTAACCTAAACCCTTTCTCCTTGCTGATGATAAAAAATGTTTAGTAGAATCGTTTCTGGCTTTTTTTCAGCCCATTTAACTTGTAGGCTTTTCCTGACTCGTTGGTGCACATAAGAATCAAAATAATTTTCTTTGGCCCTGTACAAAATTTGAACCTGTTCTTGGTTTTTTCGTCTGCTTTGCTGCAAATGCTTCATCTGCTTTGCTGCATGTACCACACTTAGATGGAATTCTCAATTTAGCCTGCGACAAATTTAGATAGAAATGTGAATGTTAGCATGTATCACACTTAGATTGAATTCGCAATTTTGGCTTGCGTCACATCTAGTCAGGATTATGAATTTTAGCATGTACCACACTTAGATTGAATTCTCAATTTTTGATTGTGTCACATCTATACAGGTTTGTGAATGGTAGCATGTACCACACTTAGTTGGATTTCTCAATCTAGCCTGTGCCGCATCTAGATAGAAATGTGAATGTTAGCATGTACCACACTTAGATACAATTCTCAATCTTAGCCGGCATCACATCTAGACAGGATAATGAATGTTAGCATGTACCACACTTAGACTGAATTCTCCATTTTTGCTTCTGTCACATCTATACAGGTTTGTGAATGGTAGCATGTACCACACTTAGCTGGAATTCTCAATGCAGCCTGTGCCGCATCTAGATAGAAATGGGAATATTAGTATGTACTACACTTAGATTGAATTCTCAATTTTAGCTTGCATCACATCTAGACAGGATTATGAATGTTAGCACATGCCACGCTTAGATGAAACCGTAATGATGACAAGAGCAACACCCGGATGGAATCATGATCACTAGCCTCCTCACATATAGACAGAATTTTGAATTAGCAAGCACCAAACACTCAGATGAAATAATGAATGATAGAATGATAGCAAGCATCACACTTAGACATAACTGCAAGGACAGAAAGGCCAACTAACCAATCCACTAACAATTTCACCCCTCTACTTACACAGCTCAAACTCTAACCAAACACAACCACAAGCCTAAAACGCAGCAATCCGCACAACCTTCACTACACTGCAACAACAAATCAAACCGCGCATAGACTTGCACAACAGCACACGATGACTACCGATCGTAAAGCACCCCAAGCCCAGCCAACGGACCCACCGGGCTGAGGCTGCCAACAGCAAATCACTGCTCTCTTGCACTTTTCCAACCTATTCCCACTAACTCAACCCCCGCCCCCTCCCTCTTTCAGAGCCGCCAGAGCACCAGGGGACCACTCCGGTGGTGACAGTGCGCGGTACAAATATCCTTTAACATTAACTCTTGAAATGTGCGAGCCATGTGGAAAAACAGTGGCATTATTTTAACACATTTTATGTCAGGGATTTTCTGAGCAGGTACAGAGACAACACAAGAAGCAAGTGGGAATACAGGAAGAAAGACGATGCTAGAAAACTTGAGGAATGCCAAAAGGGAGTTGTGTCAAATGGAACTCCACAGTGCATAAATTGAACGAGACTTCAAATGAACGGCTATAAGCAATTATAATAGAGCTATAGCTGAAAACACATGTTACAATATAACAATTTCCATTGATATCAAATAGATAAAAAAACATTTAATATATAAATTCATTTCATAAAAACATCTTGAACCTTTATGATAGAGATAGAGCACTAATGGCTAAAGTGCTGAATAAAGTGCTATTATATACTGCGTATAGACCCGATATATGGTCAATACCGGAAAGTGGGAACCAAGAGGACAGAACCTGCGCCACGTGAAGGGGATCACGTAGTGAAAGGCTAGAGGAAGCCAGGTTAGTTCAGAAGAAATTATCAAAATATGCCATAGAAGGGGTGGTATTGACAAGCAGAGAAGAACTAGGAGTACAGCAAGCAGTGAGTGCATCGCAGGTGAATAATCAGCACCCGATGGTCCAAGGAGGGAACAGGTTTATACCACGAGGTAGGGGCATGGGCTACAGAGGAAGGGGTGGATTTCAAAACACTCAAAATGGGTTTCAGAATGCGCAGAATGAGAAGCAGAGTGTGCAAGGAGGATTCACGAAAGGGTTACTAGTCATATGGGGTCCTCCTATTGGTTGGACATGTGGGATGACAGAGCACACTGCATGCAAATGCAGAAGTCAAGGGTATGTACAAAATGGACAGTTCTCAAGAGTGTGGAAAGCTTATCCTCCAGAATATAGCTCACAAGCTAGGGAAGGATTCGCCCCAAGGTCAGAAAATGTATCAGGCACAAGCACTGCAATTTCAACAGGCACAGCAACTACAACAACCACAGCAACCACAGCAAGCACCATTGAATCCACTGCAAGGGCAGTTGCAGCACACCCCCATGCCAATGCAGCTGAATGCAAACACAGGACAATTATTGACACCTAGGATAGGGGGTGTCACTGTTGTAGGAGGGAATCCTTTCACAGGTACAGGGGTATGCATGTATCCACAATAGGACAGCTCACAGGGTGACCTGATGTGTTCAGTATTATCTGTGACACCAGACCCCAAGAGGAACCAAGGGTTGATGTGACGATCAGAGGCAAATATTTTCTTTTTTAGTAGACACTGGTGCAACTCGTTCATGTATACGAGAGGGAAATATGCAATGTCGGGAAATGCCATGAATGCTCAAGGATTCTCTGGAGCTACAAGTTGAGCTCCTTTTACTAATGAATTACCAGTCTCTATAGGAGAGTGTGACATGTCTGTTCCATTGTTGTATTCATGGCAGACACCAGTTAATATTTTGGGAAGACACTTAATGACAAAAATTAACCTGACGATTTCTTTTACTGACAAAGGTATAGTGTGCTCCACTCCTGGGATACACTATATGAATGTGGGGAATTTATATTGGCATTCACAGGGCAAATGGCACTGCGAGGTGTGCCAATAGAACCAGACATTTCCCTTCATGGCGTGAGTATTCTATTAACATGGCAACATGGCGACCTGTTTTAGTGGGAGGGACTATGAGGATACCTGATACATTTTTGTTTAGACCACCTATGGACAAAGAGAGGGGGCAGACCATTCCCCTAGAGTTAGATGCAGCCATAGTACGAGGGGAAATGACAATGCTCGAAGGAACAGATGACGAGGGTAGGCCATGCAGAACAGTGATTGTCATTGGGAAAGGGTGCAGATTGACTGACGTCACTGATGATGGAATGTTTAGAGATGATCCATCAGATGATAAAGTGGTGTTCTTTATGAGCATTACATATTGGATAAGAATAGAGAAAAGGGAGATCCCACAGCGCATAGTGATAATGGGGCAGCGTCCACAATTTTTTGATGAAGACCTGGAGAATGTGCCAAGCGTTTTATGGATTACAGGCCCTTATGATGTGGCCTATTAAAAGGAGTAGGGAGGTTAAAATAAAGCTGAAACCAGGAGCGATTTTATCTCTATCAATACAATACCCAATGTCTCGAGAGGCAGATGAGGGCATTTTTGAGAATATCTCAGCACTGATGGAGCAAGGTATTCTAGTACCGTCAGAATCATTGTGCAGTACCGCGGTGTACCCTGTGGAGAAATCAAAGGGAGGGTCGTGGAGGTTATACAAGATATGAGACCGATTAACCAGATTGTAGAGGCAGAGTTTCCTTTAGTTCCTAATCCAGCGACGATACTATGCAGTATCCCAGTAGACGTGCAATATTTCACGGTGATTGATTTGAAAAATGAATTTTTCTCAATCCTGTTGCAGAGAGACTCACAAGACTTGACTTTGTTTTCGTTCCGTCAAATCCACCAGAAACCCACAAGGCTGTCTCAAGGGTACTGTGAGTCCCCATTGATCTTTAATAGAGTCCCACAGATGAACCTAGGCAATTTTGATTTGGAAAAAACTGTGATACAGTATGTAGATGACATTTTGATTTGCAGCACAACAGAAGATGAGTGTAGACAAGACTCGATTCAATTAATGACTATTCTAGCAGACAAGGGATACAAAGTAGACAAGGGAAAGTTACAGTACTGTCAAGAAGAAGTGTTCGACATAGGCCAGTTGATCTCCCATGAGGGAAGGAAGGTTACACCTGAAAGAGCTGAAGCAATCATGAAAACTGAAAAACCGCCCACAGTGAATCAGATGCAACAATTTATGGGGTTATGTAATTATGTGGGAGCATGGGTGTTTGTCTATAGTTCAGACTCAAGACCCCTTTTGCAGGTTTTAAAGAAAGCACAGGTGAATAAGGAAAAAGGGTTGAAGAATCGAAGAAAGCAATTTGTTCAGCTCCTGTTTGAGGAATTCCCAATTATGCTGAGGAGTTTTTCGTGTTTTCACATAGAAATGGGACAGTTATCACAGCAGTGCTTAAACAGAGAACTACATTAGGGTACAAACCTCTGGCATATTACAGTGGAATTTTAGACCCGGTTATGAAAAGGCATGTTCCTTGTGAACAGTCTTTAAAAGCCCCCGTGTTCGCAATTGAGAAATGTACAAGCATTGAAATGGGTTGTTCTATGACGCTTTTTGTAGAGCATGCTTTGTTTGCCATTTTGGAGAAACCTAAGGGTACTTTGACATGCCAGAGAACTTCTGTATATGAAGTAATCATATCAAACCCAGTGATTAAAATTGTCAAATGTGAAACAGTGAACCCTGCCACCTTTGTAGCTGAGCCAGTTTCAGAGGGCGAACATGTGCATTACTGCTCAAACTATGAAGAGTTTTATGACAACATACCGTGTGTAAAAGAGAATGCATTGTTATGAGGGAAGATTCTCTTTATTGATTGATCAAACCAGTGGGGAAAGGCATTCTGGCGCAGCTGTAGTGAGGTATAGAGAAAACAGTGAATTTGAGGTTGCAGCCGGTGCAAGAATACTGGCTCACTTTTCAGAACTAGCAGCAGAATTGGTGGTGCTTATTGTCGCACTTGAGAAACACGAAGGGCAGGAAGTGACAGTGTACAGTGACTCCGCCTATGTGGCGTCAACCATACACGCAGAGCTAGGATGTTGGAAAACGAGGGGCTACCTCCGAGCTGACGGCACTCCAGTGCAGCACCCATCATTATGTGACAGACTTGTTAAGGCATTACAACTCCCAACAGGATAGCAATAGTTAAATGCGCAGCATATACCAAATAAACTGACTTTATCTCTTGCGGGAACGAAGCCGCAGATGCAGAAGCCAAGAGGGTTGCGTATTCACCAGATATTTCAAGTTTTGATACTCCAGATGTTAAGGAGAAGGTAGTTACGATTATGGTAGTGAATGAAGGATTTCATCATTTACCAAGAGCCCAGTTAATGGCGGTTCAAGGGAGTGCACCACAGGAAGAGCAGGAATTATGGAAACAAAGGGGGTGTTCTATATCCCCCACAGAAGCATTATGGCGGCAGGACAGTACTGGAAAGCCAGTGATACCAGTAGCATTGTTAAAGGTAGCGCTTGAACAGCTGCACTACCCTGCACATGTAACTAGGGAAAATCTTGCTGCAACAATTGCAGAAGACTGCTTTGTACCGAACCTGTTAGAACATGTTGCATTTTATGTAGTGAACTGCATTGTATGTCAAAAGTTTACCGCTGGGCAAACACTGTGAATGATTAGAAGAGTAATTCCTTGATCGAATGGTCCTTTTCAACATTTACATATTGATTATGTTGATATGCTGCAAGTGTGTAGTGAATACAGGTATCTGATACAGGTATCTGATAGTGGTGGTATGTCCCATCTCCAGGTGGATCGAAGCAGGTCCTTTGTTACGCTCACCTGATATCCCTGGGGGCGTCTGGAAGGCTCTGAGATCTGGAACCCTGGATGCGTAGTTGCCCAGTGCTGAATAATGAATCTTAGTTATTTGTAGGGTGAGCTATCCGTCCTGCATTTCTTGTGCAGGGGTGCTTGACGTTTGTTGGCGAGCTGCCCAAGTTGCTTCACAGGTGCAGTACACCTTCCTTGGGCCCAGGCCTGCTGTGACCCCGAATCTGCTGATAAGTAGGTTTGTTAATTGTAAGTCTTTGTTCTGTTTATGGTGGAAATGTGTTAATGTCTTTATCTCCTTCTTTCAGGTGCAAAGGTCTTGATGCTGGCGTGCCGGATGGAGAGGTGCGTTTCTAGGTAAGAGAAAGCGCGAAGCGCAGCGCCTTTATTGTCTTTTAAAACTAACCTGTGTTTTCTTCTTCTCCTCACAGGCCGCTGTGATGCTGCAAGTGGATGAGAGCGCGATGAAAAACAGGCCCCCATAATCTGTTAAGGTAGTACAGCACTGTGCGGTTGTTTAATATTGAAAGCTAACCTGAATATGTCTCTTTTCCTTTGCAGATGTTGCTGTGGTGCTCCGGATGGAAGTGTGGTGTAGCATGATGGAATTCAGGTAAGACTGATGGAATTCGATGTTTTGGAAGCTTGCATTCTAATATTGTTTTTCCCTTTCTCGTTGTTGCAGGACACAATGTTCAAACAGCAGCTGTGCTAGCGGTTCGCCGGAAGTCCTTAAGCTAGTACTCACAAGTGAGTGATGTTTCTTCTTCTCTCGGTTTCCACAGATTGCAGCCCAGTTGAGATGCTGAGTGCTGGATGGTGTTTTCTCAGGTAAAACAGAATAATCTTGTTCTTGCAGGATTACAGGAAGATGCTGAAGACCAGGAGCTGGACACGGTGAGCGTCACGCTGCTGGTTGCAGAAAAACACAAAGCGTGTTCTGCAGTCAGGGTGTGGTTTATATAGCCCAGGTAAAGTAGTACCAGGGAAAGTAGTTCCAGGCCTGACACACCCAAAACACTAGACTGCATGGCTTGGTTCTTAGAACTAGACTGTGTGGGTGCTTCCATATTGGATTTAAAGGCCCATTTACATAAATGGGACCTAGTTTGAACAGTCCTTCCTTCCTACATATGAGCCTGGGCAAGGGTGCCAGGACTGGCTCCAGGAGCCCTTTTGCAGTGGTTTTAAGGGCCTCAGGGTTCTGGTAGGAGCCTGCTTGTGGTACAACTTGTGCCCCCTCACAGTGGTCATGACATCCTTGTCCACACCCTGATGCTACTTGCGGAGTAAAGTTTTTAGTATGTGAAGTTTTTACAAGATGGGGAGTGTGTGAAGTGCTGAGATCCGATAATGGGCCACATTTTGTTAATGAAGTATTTGAACAAATAGGATTGTTGCTGAATATTAAGCACAAGTTTTCATCTGTAAGCGAACAGAGTATGTGAGAGACTCAACTGCCTTCTAAAGGAAAGAGTTGCCAAGCTTCAATTGACAATGAAGAGGGATGGCTATATTGCCTACCCCTAGCTTTATATGCCCTAAGGAATCAGCACGGGTCTGACCACAACCTCACATCCCACAGGTTAGTGACAGGAAAATTAATGCAAATGCCTTTACCTCCTCTATTGAGAAGTAGAAGTGATGCCCAGAGCACAGCGAAAATGTTAGGAAATTAATTAAATGAATATTTGACATGTATGACCGCTAGTATCTCTGTCATTTCAGATCAACTCAAGCGTCAGGGGGGTCGGTCTCAGAACATAGATGAAAACTATTCAGCAACCGGATTTTCTGAATTATTATCAGCACTTAAACTGTTTGCTGGAGATACAGTGCTGATCCGTATCTTTAATAGAAAGTGGCTTGAGCCAAGATTTATCGGACCGTACATTGTGGAGGACATTACTCCCTCAGCAGTAAAAGTTCAAGGCAGACGAGCTTGAACTCACCTCAACGACATCAAGCTCTACACCGGTGAGACTGTTGCACCCCCCAATGATCGATCCAGTAGCAAGACTAGAAGAAGAATTTCAGCGTGTACAGACTCTATCGATGACAAGGAAGAAGGACGATTAACCAACAAATTGACTAATAAATGCAGATTTGCATTTGGACTGTGGTTCTTAAAGGGCACTCCTTATAGATATTATAGCAGGCATGCAGATTCATTTCTTGAGCCACAGAATTCTTTAAAAATGAACTTTAGAAAGTTGTAGATACATCATAAATATTCCTGAACTGGATTTCAAATTTGGTTTTTATAATTGGAAAAGGGAGCAGTATCCCGATTCATTTCTTTCTCAATACTTGTTCAATTGAATCTATGGTCCTGTCAGATGGAGATGCCCATAGACTTCTACTTGCCGTCTTTGTGATTATTCTTCCAGCTTATTTAGCCCTTGTTAGAAGAGATGTGGACATTCACACTTTTTAACAAGATCCTAGGAATGGCCTGTGATTAGAAGGCTGCTTACAGCGATAGGGGAAGAAATCTTGCAGCTGCAAAACCTATCATGAAATACCTGATTAAAAAGTGTTTTCCTTCCTTAATTGAGTATAGCAAAAATGAGGACTCTTGAAAATGGTACAATTTCAGTAAATGAGCAAGCTCAAGAGATAACAGAATGGCATGAGTGGTGGGGATTAATATGTTGGTTTGCAATATACATATGCACAGTTATGCTTTGTGTCCTTTTGTTTCTTATGATTCATCTTTTTTATTTTTATGATCCAAAAGAGACAGAAGTTCCTTTGAGTCTCCCCAATCCAGGAACTAATGTTGATTTATCCATTACTGATAAGTCAGGTTCTCAGGTGTTTTCTGCCCAGAGCAGAGCTGCTTTAGAGTTGTTTCCATGGGCTGCTAACATTTTAAGGGGAAGGCACAGGAGAAGTGCAGAGGAAAATGATAATGGGATTAACACATATTTAGACAGTGCAGCAAATGTGGTTAATAACACGTGGCATCAGCACATGAAAAAGGTGGCAGAGAGAACTTCCAAGGAGAGTTGCTATGTGTATGCTCTCATACTGTATGCTATGGGGATGGACCTCCAAGATATTCATAGCTACAGAGGCCAGTGCAAAAAGCTCATTGCCTAACGCATCTTGCACTTTGCCAGACACAAGGACAGTTCCAGGGTCGAACAGCATCCATGATATGGATAAATGAAAAGACATCCGAGAGAGAAGATAACTATATGCAAGATTTGACAACAAGAGAGAGACCAGAAATATGGAATTTAGTGATAAGATATGAACAGCTTGGAATGAATGGAACAGGAATCAGGAGAGTAGAAAACAAGATGCTAGATTACCAAGGCAAGAATCAAGAAGGGATACAGAGATGTAAGGGAAGAGATCAATTACAAATCAAAGGAACCGTGGTGACTCCAGAAGGATGGGCGGAAGGCCTGATTGTGTGTAAGGAAGCAGCACTAATGGGATATTATGAGCAAGTTATAGATACTGGAAAGAATGAATGCAAGCACCACTGGCCGGAAATTGTGAAGTTGTTGACATGGGTCGATGATAAAGGAGGACCGTTGCAGATAGTACCTCTGGCCACTGCAGCTTTGTGTTTCAGAAACAATGGCACGAGGAAAGTTGGAGTAAATTATCAGTGTGGCCGAATTTTTGTTGTACCAGGCATTAAGGATTACTACTGGGCCTGTGGATCTGTAAGCACATGAAGCTGGCCAAGGATTGGGGAGGGATGTGTTCCATAATGCTTATTCATGCTCCAGCATTAGTGATTCCTCAAAGCGACCTGAACAATGGAGAATATCCAAAAGCACACACCCATATGAGAAGGAGAAGATCACCTGAATTCCTCAATCGAACAAAGAGGGAGAATTAGTTCTCTGCTAAATCAATAGAAGCCGTTGATACTATTCTGTATGAACATAGGCTATTCCGCAAGACTGCCTTGATCTTGACAACTATCTTTATGCCAGGGATCCAGAAGATGGCCAATGCAAAATGGTTGCAGATTACCAGATGACAACACCTGCAGACAATCAACACTACCATAATGGGATTCAATATTATCAAGGAAGAATTGAGGGACATAAGGCTGATGACCCTCCAGAATAAATATGTCCTTGATATGATCAGAGCAATGGATGGATGTGTTTGCGTCAAAATCGGAGAATCATGTTGCACGTTCAGACCTTCTCACAATGACGAGAATGGGACCTTGACAGAGGCCATAACGTTACTAATGAAGCTACACAATAAGATGGACGATGAAACAGAAGATATTTCAGATGACAGCTGGTTTGCATCTATCTTTTCATGGGTTCTACAATGGATGGCGAATATCTTCAAATTCCTGGGAGCAATACTGATGATGGTGATGTTTGGATTCTGTGTGATCAGGATAATAATCACACAGTACAAGAAGACAGCAAAGAAGGCAGTAGGAATGAAGATCATGATCAATGTCAAGTCAGGGTTTGAACCCAAGGAGTTGACAGATGAAGAAATCAGAAAATATATAGAGGCCAGCATCTTAGCACCAGAGGGAACGAAGTTCCTGCATCCAAGAAATCACAAGAAGTATGTGGGACGATGGATCTACTGTAATCTGAATTGACAATGCAGCCGTATGACCTGGAGCATTAATGAACATGTAAAATCAGCAGGATCTCTGAAGGGAGTGGTGAAGGTCTGGACTCCAAAGAGGCACTTTTTCAAGAGAGAATACCAAGATGTGCAGACTGCTGAAGTAGTGGTCGATAAATCAACCAGAGGGGGGAATGTCGAGGAGCAGCTGAATGCCTCTGCAGGAAGCCCCACCCTTATTCTGCCTATATGTCGGAACCCGGAAATTGCGACATGTAGAACGCCAGTAATGGTACCTATACCACGAAGAGCCTTTGAGACAAGGTATCCACGGAGAAAACCATATATGATGCATCACGAGAGATGACAGTCTCCTGAGGGAGAGCCCTGAAGAAGTGTGAAGATGTGAAAAGGAAAGGCTGGTGACGTCACAAGAAATGAGTGTGATGCACTGAGAAGGACAACCAGAGAAGAGAATGCATAGACCTTATAGAATCTGATGGCAAAGTAAAGAATCGAGAAGACTTTCATGTGAGGAATGAAGATTGCACGTGTGAAGAAGCACTGCAGAAAATGCAAGTTGTTTTAAAACTGTACAGATGCTATAATGCAAGTAGACTAATGGTAAAGGCTGGCTATATGTAGTGAATAGACTGCAGGCGGTCCCGCCAATGTATATATATATATATATCTATAATCTGAAATTTGATGTCACAATTTTAGTACACTCAACCCATGAAGAAAGGAGGATTGATAGCTGTGTGTGTGTCATAGCAACGAAATAAGCCGAGGCTCAAAGATGGACCAAAGGAAGACTGCTTGGCCTGGTGTCAAAGGCTAAAGCAGCCAAAACTGTTTATCAGTCCTTAAAGAACATTGAATGTGAGACACAGAGGCATCCCTTGTTAAGTTGCAAAGAGAGAACACCATGAGTCCCAAGTTTCTTTATTCAGGACAATTAAATGGTATAAAATCGGCTGATTCACAGTCTCCTGTCACGTGAGTCCAAGATGGAAATAGATGTGGGCATGCAAGCCTGAACCTTGATAAGAATGTGCTCACACTCGCGTATATTCCCAGGGAGGAAAAGCTACTACAAGGCCAAGTTCAAAGACAATCTGAATGGCAGAAGGCATGAGTGATGTGAGATGATGGGCTAATTGGGTGGGGATACACAGTCAAGTCCACCCACCAGCACCTGGGGTACCAGTTTATGTGCTGCTAGAGAATCAAATGTTTCAGAAAGGTACAAGCGTGCCAATAGTAGAGGGCCATATAACAAAGGGCCTTATAGTTTGAGAGCCAATGATATATCGTGTTTTTAATCACTGTCAAAGATTACTTGCACTAAGGGGGGGGGCATGTGTGCCCACCTGACTACAGAGACCCAATCACAATCCAATCCCTTATAGAAAGTATACTTAGATACTCCCCTTAGGCCAATCACAGGTTTTTGTAGTTTGCCATGTAGTATGACATCACGTATGACATGTTGTTGCTATAAAAGTAATGTTTTTTTATTAAATGCATTGAGACCATGCTTGAGACGTCCGTTGATGTCCGTTGTACTTCTTGTTTTAGACAATTGAGAATAAAACATACATTTTGCCAACTTCCTGAGTCAGTCTTCTTATTTGGTGTGAGAGTTACTCTCCATCCCATCCATCGTACAATTTGTTACCTTATTTAAAGGGACCATAAGGATTCATTACCCTTCCAATTTCCACAGAATCCCAGTTCTTAGAAATCGTAGCTGATGGAGGTGTTACCTGTGTCTGTCTTGCAACCACTGGAGTAGCTGAGCGGTACAATTCTGGTACAAACTCAGGGTCTGTGTACCCCTCTGCGGGCGATAAAGGAAAGCACCCATATGGAGTGGGGGGGGGTGGAAGAAATTCCTTCACCCTCCTTTTTAAGCGCTTCCCCCACAATTTCCACATAATGGCCCTTCCCTCTTTTTTGCACATTCTCCATAATTTGAGATGCTTAACTGCTTTTCTAAATTCGAGCCCTTGTACTTTGTAGTTAAAAAGGTATGCAGGTTCTCCAATATCCCTGAATTATAGGATCCCTCAGTAGGCCAAGAATTTATCATGTTCCCCTTAGTGTCCCACAACCTTTCCCTATGATATTTGAAAAAGTTTGCCTTATAGCCGGGCAACACATAAGCCAAATGATTCAACCGAGTCTCCATACTCCAATAACATTTATGAATTATTATTAAATCTGATACTAAACCAATCCTGTGGCATGAAATATGTTCACCCAATGGCTCCCTTTTTCCCCTTAGCCAATTCCTTAGTCACCCTTCACATTCATTCACCGTACTCGTCTATACACCAATTACCGCACTTCACCATTTACTTCAATTCTACTTCTCACTCCTACACAGAAGACAGCATCTTATCAAAAACACTTGCCAGTCAATATTGTCGAGATATCCCCACTGCGCGAGAACAGGAGGGGCGCAATGCTTTCCACTACAGCACTGCTGCTCTCGCTCTCTCTTCTTTTACTAGTACGGCCTTCTCTACTACAAGACCATCTTTTCATGACTACAGGAAGTTTCCCTTCAATACTTGGACTAACCAAGAAAACCGAGGTCAGGGGCTTTGCCTGCACGGCAAACACAAAAGAATGTCAAGGCCTTCTTCTGAAAGGTTTCCTCGGTTGGATTTACCCTAAAATACCACCCCACCTTCAAGTGAGCCCTGCAGCCCACCAGACAAGCAAACTAAAGGGTTTCAGGACAAGCTTCACGCTGGCCATGCAGGGTAAGATACCCCCTCACACCTCTCAAATAACAAACTAGGTAAAAAATATATACAAAGGAATTAGAACATAAAACAGTGCAATCACTATAAATAAAATCCATTTTCCCAAACCCTGCAACCTCAACTAACTTCACACCTTTACCCCAAGTCTACCCTTACCCCCCAAAAAAGAAGAAACATAAATATGCGTGTATAGGCACATTATAAATGCCATATCATATCATATCATAACACCATAAATCAAGGACATTGTTCTACCCCTATTTCCCCTCTTCCTGTGCACCCCCAACTGTGTACTCACGTGAACTTGTGGTGCACAGATGTGGTGCTTAGTGAAATCGTTCCACACTGCTAGGCTGCGGCACCACGTCACTAGGGAGCAGACAGACCTTTAACCAATATGGCATTTTCAAACATCTTTTTCACCGCACACTTAAGACTGGTCCCCGTGGTGAGGTGCCGCAGCTGAGAGGTGTAGACAGAAGACCCCCAATGTCTAGGAATACCTGGGTTCCTACCTGGCTCGCCAAATTGCAGGGGTGGACCTTTAATCACCGCAGCCAAAACAGGCCCACCACTTAATAAGCGAGTACATGGTTGTACATAAAGCAGGTTTATTGTACAAGAGCTCCGGGGAGCGGTTAGATGGTGTTGCAAGACCAAACTTACCCAGTCTCAAAAATACATTAGTAGGCAGTTTAAATACTTTTTGCAACAATTTAAACACTGCCAGATACTTTTATGACCCTCAACCCTCCGAATATGATTAGACAAAACCTCTTCAAAGACATCCCATCTTTCCCCAATTCTTCTATTTTCATTGGTCAGGCTTATCTTCATTATTATCATCACATCATATTCAAAACACACCTTCTTCTTGGGATTTGTTATAGTAGGTCCTACATGGTTTAAGCATTAGTATAGAAAACATAATTCATTGCTACAATAGCTGGCCTAAACCATTAACTTTACGTATGATTGCACATGGTCTTGCTGACGTATGTTAGCAAATAGAGGAAGGTCTCCTGAAACATGATTTTTCCGTGAACTATAGATAGGAATCTCCATTCCACAGACTTCTGTGCCTTTATCTAATTATTCTAGCCACATAAAACCTCTGATGACCTGCAATGTTATCTGGCCCTTTGTTTTATAATCTTTAGATACCTGGTCCTTGGCACTTAAGGGGTTAATATTGTGTCTTTCTACGTGTGTGAAGATCTAATATGTATAAACTCTAAATGATTTATTCCATCTACAATTGACTCCACTTGACACATAAGGATTGCCAACACTGCCCTACTTGTGCTGTCGTTCCCCTACTGCCATCAGTATGGTGTGCGCAACATGAATACTTTGCAATAAAGTGCACCATCCTTGATCACCCCGACATAGGTGACAAAGAGATGATTCCTAGTCACCTCATAGCTGCACTTTGCAGGTTCTGAATGCTCACAAGGCCTAGTAGGACCACCTCTTTAAGCATTCATCAGTTTATTCTATTTGCCTTTGTTCCCATGTTCCCTCCCCTTTGCACTGTGGGCACTTTGAAACACCATTTCTTGATGTACAAGCACCTTACAAATGCACAATAAATTAAATAAATACATACATAAATCGTGACTTTCCTCCCTTTACCTCTACAACATAGTATAGGAACTAGAAGACCAATTCAGCCTCCCTTCAGAAGTACAATAGGTGGGTTTATGAGCACTGTGTGGCTATTTTTGGGTAAGGTTCTGTGTAGACCAGGCAATATCCCACCCGTATTGCTCCATGTACTGTTCTTCACTCATATGGCATTGTGAGATAACAAGATTCGCAATCATCTCTTTTCCACTCTTCATCCTTCATGTAAGAATGTTTATCTACCCATTAGACCGCTATATGTGCAATACAGTGATATTTGTGTTGCTTCAATACCTTCTTAAACTTTTCAAAGACATATTTGCATCATCTTTTCTGATTTTGTACCCAACCACCTCCTTGCCTGAAGAAGGCCCAGCCCATTTTAGGGGATTGAAACATCTAGGGATTCCCAACGTGCTAAACTTGAAGGACAGTGTGTGGTGGATAATATGTATCTATTTTTGCTTTTTTGTGGAGCAGTGTATTGATTTTGTTTTCATGTTAATATTTGTATGTACATTTCTCTGTAAATCTATACCAGTCTGTGTTTGTGCACACTGCTTCTATCAAGCGGTCTATATTGCTCTATGGGAGTCACATATGTCTTGTTGAATTATTATTCATGTATATGTGAGCATAAACTGCAAATAAGGAGTTGATTTGACAAACATGTGGTTGGTCTCCTTTCATAGGCGTAGGCATATACAATGTTAATAGCACATTGAATGAAGTTTCTCTATTAATTAATATTTGATACATATTACATATATAAATGTATTTTACACTTCCATAATTTGGAATTCGGATTTGGCTATTGACACATACATTTGGCACAGCCAGAATTAAAATATATTTTGACAGTAGCATTTTTGCATATACTTTGAACAGCCAACATGGGGATGTGCTCATACAGTGGTAGTACTGGGATATATTGGGCAAACCCAGCATAAGAATATATTTGTACAGTAGCATGCTGGTATGTATTTGGTACCCCTTGGATGAGCTGTTTAAAGTGACAGATTTGGCATATATTAGGACCAAGCACATTGTCAATATAGCCTATTTAGGCACACCCAACATGAACATGTATTCTTTCAGTGGCTGTGATGGCATATATTGGCCACAGCCAGCATGAACATGTGTTTTACAGTGGCCTGTTGACTTATATTGGGCACACGCACCTTGAAACATGATTACAGTGTCCTGTGGGAGAAAAGGGTGCGAGTGTTTACTCCCTGCAGTACCAGGAGAGGAGCATACCTGCGGCAAGCCACTGCCATTAAACCCCGCCCACCCACCATACCGGTCTCTTGAAAATCACTGGCATCCCCCAAAAGGGCAAAGCTCACAGGGGACAGGGGCGTGGTGTTTGCTCCCCACAGCAATACAAAAGGAGCATATCTGCAGCAAGCCACTGCCATTAAGCCCTGCTCACCGCCACACCAGAATCTTGAAAATCACTGTCATCCCCTGTGAGGGCAAAGCCCATGGGGAAAAGGCTGCAGGTGTTTGCTCCCTGCAGGGTGCATGCTGCCCTGCAGGAGCCAAGGTGCCATCTGTCAGAGGAACTAGCTGCTGGTGTCTTTGCTGCGATTTGCAACCAGTGTGTACCAACCTGGACGCTCTAACCACACAAGCTATGGGAGCGTGGGAGCTCCTTTTCTACTCATGGGCCATTGTTCCATGTTCACAATTAGGCTCAGTGCATGAATTAGCCTGAGCCGATAATTGAGGAAACTTTTGATAACTATTGTATTTCATTTGAACCAGAGAAACTGAACTAATCAAACCAAAGGGGTATATGTGGAGGATACAGTCTCTGGCAGCCTCCAGAGTCACTCGGGCATGCCCTGACCCACCTGTTTTGACTTTTTTAGTCAACCCTTCTTTGCAGAGAGCCATATTTTATACTTGGAATTTTAGTTTTGGTATTTTAAATTAGCCTTCTTAACTGCGTGGTAGCAAGGTTTATATTTTAGTGAATGTCTTGATATTTTTATCTTGCTCTAATTTATATTGATTTGCACAAATGTGCACTATCTTGTATTAATTTTGACCTAATTCTATAATCCTGTTTAACAAACGTTTCTGTCATGACTAAGAGGAAAGCAATGTCCTTCTACCCTGAGGCCCGACAGAAAAAGATCTCCAAAATGTTTGGACTCATTACAGACATTCATATCCTGATCACAAAAATAAAAGATCTAATCCAGTACATCGACTGTTTTACGTATTCTCCCAAGTAGACCCCGGGAATCTCTTATTCAGGTAGCCAGGGAAGAACTGGCCCTCTCAGATCCCAACCCGAGGGGTAGATGAACAAGGGAGGATTTCCTGGGTAGGGGAACCCAGGATAATGCTCTGGGGAATACCCTAGGTGAGACGCAGTATTATACTGGGGAAGGAGAGGACAAGGTTCCTAAGACATTTGTAGGTTGCACTACACCTGCCTCCTTTCCTCCCATTGAATCTTTCTTGCCCAGATCGAACGACTGCTCCATAAAAAACAAATCCCCTAGGATCCCAACCCCTGTTACATCCAGAAAAGATGTCTCCCAAAATCTCTGTTTTCCTGTGTCTTTCCCAAATACTCCCAGTCATTCTTTTCCAAGTCCCTCTGGTCATTATTTTCTAAATTCTCAATTGGCATTCACAAAAACACTATCGTTCCCACAATCCCCCATGTTCATTTCATGATAATAATCCCAGTCATTCCCGGTTGTTTCCCAGACACTACCAATCTCCCCCTTCTGAGGTCACCAACCCCCCTAGTATGAGGGTCATAATTGCATATAACACCTTTTCCCCTTCCCACCCTGTAGGATACTTGGAAACTCTACCGCCCTCCTTTTCCAACACGAACACCTTCCTATACAGTGAAAAACAACAGACTAATACAGAAACTGTTTACCTGACATGCCCCAACCGAAGGGCCAGGCAAAGTCAGGCAATTGATCAGAATCACACACACCTAACAGCCCTTTCCTTATCCCACAGGGATAAAAGGTGGAGCACAAGAGCTCAATATGAGCAAGGTAGACCACACAACGACTCAGCTATCCAAGTAGAGCAGTTCAAGAGGGTGAGAAAGGTAACGAGAACCGAAAGGGTGACAAGAAGAAAAGCGACCTTGCCCTTTCCGACCCAAGCCCGCGAAGCCTCTGTGGAATTAATTATAAGACCATGAACAATAGCCAGCGTGTGTTTCAGCAGATGTCAACGGTACACAGGGCCCTACTCTGCTGATAACCAAGCCAGGGAGAGACACTTGCCACCCTGGTACCGTCCTTGACTCCAGAGACGAGAAAAGCCAAGTGTTCATCACAGCTGGTGAGTTGAAGGGAGAGCTGATAAGAAACCGAACCATGTTGAACAAAAGTAGCAAACAGCTAATTGAAGAAAAGTACAAATAACTATTTATACAAGAGGGGAAAACCAGCTGCAGAGGAGTCCAGCACCACGTGGATGCTCACTCAAGAAACTCTGGGCGATTACCCTATTGTTGAAACTACTGTTACCAGAAGGCCTTGGGAACGGGGCGAGAAAGTGGTCAAAGTGGTCATTCAGGGGTCTAGCAAAATCCTCTGTACAGTCAAAGTCTTTGACCGACAGAAGATTGTCAAGCTAAGGGAAGAGAATCCAGCTTCGTGAGAAAGTAGAAACAATTGTGTGATTGACAAGAGTTGGCAAGAGTGAACATGACTGAGAGATGCCAATGGAAAGGGGTGAAGCCTAAAGTCCCAATGAACAGTCTGTTGACAAAGGTGAACCCGACAGAGGGCTGTCCACAAAGAACTGCTACAAAAGACATTGATATTTGTGAATGCCATAAGTGAAGTTGATTGGAGGAAAGCCATAGTAAACCTGACGGAGGGAGGCTATCATTTGAGAAGGGCATGAGCCCGGAAGAGGGGGATCCAGGGGTGAAAAGCCATCACCCTCTGAAGAAGGCTGTAGTGAACCCGACGGAGGGAGACAAACATTTGAGAAGGGTCTGAGCCCGAAATAGGGGGATCCAAGTGTGGAAAACCATCACCCCACCAAGATAGTAATGCAACAGAGGAGATTTTTTTAATACATGACAGAGTGAACCCGACAGAGGGAATCTGAGATTTGAGAGGGGGCTGAGCCCAGAAGAGGGGGACACAGGGGTGAAGAATCATCATCCAAGTGCAATCAGAAAATAACTTTTGGTTATGATTTTTGTAGAATGCAGCTGTTTCTGGATCTGAGCCTGGAAGGGGGGGATCCAGGGGTGAAAAGCCATCACCCAACGTACAAGCAGGAAAAAACTTTTGTTTATTATTTTGGATCACATCAGGTCCTCGGAGGCCAGAGACTTTTCATTGAAAAGAGACTTAACCACCGAAGGTCCTGATATCTGAGAAGCAGATCTGTCGTTTCGAGCTGGGGAAGCTTGAGCATGTGCTGTGCTCAGAAGTCCCACCTTGTCCCGTGCTCAAAACGTGGGGAAGGGAGATGCGCGGCTACCACATCCTGACTTATCATTTGTGAACACTTCTTTCTTTCTTGCAAATCCTATCCCACACTCTTTTGTATTTAGGCAATAGGATTGGCAATAGGTTTTTATTAGTATAGGCACTTTTATTTGACAAGACGCCACTAGGACCGCCTTATTAATATTTGATGGTTATAGCTTGCTCCCATCTTAGATTTAGGTTTAGATTAGGCGTTTTTCCAACCTGCATATACAGTTTAATAAACACTCTTGAACTGTGATCACTTATGTCTATCTTTACTGTTTCCACCATGAGTTCCTTACAGAACCGATTTAACTAATTCTGCCTCTAACTGTGTCGCTAACTGTGTTAATGAAACTGAGGTCATTGAAGAGTTTGGAAGAGTTGTTGCAGAACTAACCCCCGTTGTAACCTATACCAAATCTAAACTTAAACAGAAAGCACTGGTATGATGAAGACTGTGTCCTTACAAAGCGAGAATTGGTGGGAGTCCTGGCACGAGGGCATACCATCGAGAGAACTTTATTACACCTAAAACTAGTTGAGTTTAAGAAAATAATCAAGGCAAAAATTAAATGTACCTTAAGTCTAAGTGGGAATGTCTTGCATCCGCCCTTGACAGCAGGTATTACATAATCTTTTGGAAGTTGGTATTAGGTGCTGAGGTAAAGGTGCAAACTGATATCCAATGTAGCATAACCACTGAGGCATGGCCAACAGCCATGCAGTAAAGACGTGCCTTCTGCAGCTCCTGCATGATCCTACATTGATCCGAGTAAAAATGCAACTTAATTGAGGTGTTGAAAGTCGAGAACGAGCATCGCAGCAGAAGAAACAGCAGGGAGCAACTTGGAAAGTGAACTGAGGTTTAAGATGTGAGGAAGGAAGAGCACTACCCATCCATGATTGGACAGCAATATGAAAGCAAAAGTAAAATGGCAGCTGGTACTGCAGAGGAGTGAAGCAGATGCATCTGAGAAAGGAGGGTGAGGAGGGGGACCCACGAGCCGATTAGCGAGGAACCATGCTCCCTGCAGTTACCGTTGGGTTTGGGTGGTCCGGCTGGTGCGATGGAGTGCTGAATAGATCTTACGCCATGTGGAAGCGCACACAAAGCCGTGCCAGAGAGGACAGCAGTGGGGAGTGGTGGCACTGCAGGAACTATTGAGGCATCAGAGTCGACGGTCAGCCGGCAAGTGAGTCAGCTGCTGGTAGGTTGGAGGAGAATGAGCACACCCGATAAGGGAATAACGCTGGGTGCAAGCAGGCATATAGAGGTGGACAGACTGGAGTCACACATATAAGCACATGTGCGAGGGAACAATGTGTTACTAATTAAGCAACGCAGGCATTCTTCAAACGGACGACACACAGCGAAGGCCCCCAGAAAGCCTCTGGATACAGAGTTCATTGAAAAGCTGGACTACAAGACTCTCAGGGCAGGCGGCTGAACTGGTACAACACCTGGGGTGCCTTGGGAAATAATAAACAGACGTGTGTAGCAAAGGGCAACAGGCGGAACCACAAGGAAAGTGCAGCCTCTGGACTGCGAGCACGGCACACCGCCCTTATCATAAACTGGTTGACTAGGAGCATTGAGTCCGGAATAACAAAGCCTCCAGGCTGGAAGGCACAGAACATTCTGGAATGTGTGCTAAGTAGACAAGTGAGCCTAAGTGCATAAATAAAGGAGATAAAGCCCAGGGATTAGTCCATAATTCAGCAAAGACTGAGGCGCTGCACCTCCCAGCACAGGTGGTATAAACCGGAAGCAGAATAAATAAAACACACTAAGCTGGTGGCAAAAAAACTAAAGCTGTCTCAACGCCTGTATTCATTATCCAGCGCAACCTCAGAGGGGCAGGAGCCCACTCCATGATCCACTGCATGCTTTATCAGAGCATCGATGCCCCGACAACGACGACTTGCAATTGCCTCAATATGCCGGTAAGCATGCCAGCAATAGCATCCGAGCTAATGCATCCCGTGCAGAACTAGCAGAAAGCAGATCCCTGTATCTTTCACTTGATTCAACCAGGGTCTTAGCTGGAACATGCTCGACGGCAACACAGGCCCGCTTTAAAATGGTGGCCAGTCTAGAGCGTCTTGGTTGCTAAGCAACCCTTCGCAGCCCGATTGGCTGGAACACCCTTCTCCATCAGCAACTCGCGACCGGAAGGACAAAAGCCGGCGCACCCCCAAGGGCTGGGCCACCATAAGGGCGGGACCCTGTCTGCGCCTGTCCGCGTCGGGTAGCAGAGAGGCAGTAGCCCTCCGCTTCCACCTTGTTCTATCCTGCTTAACTTGGCCCGACACATCACTGCAGAATCCAGCGAAGCGAGGTCCCGCGGAATCCAGCAGCACTAGGCAGGAGCCTGTGCTCACCCGCGGCCATGCTCACCTCATAAAGGTAAGCCTACGAGGGCGCTGCAGCATCAGTATGAAGTGTGCATTTTGAGGCATGCAAACCCTATCCATCTGGATCACTGCGCTGCCTGAAGCTGCAAAACTTGTCTAATCCTGTATCCGGTGCGCAACTTGGCAAAAACATTTGCTATATCTCCGCCGCACTTAAGGCCCTGTTAGCACCCTTACAGACTTCGCCCTGCAGCTACCTAACAGAACTTGGTCATATCTACCAGTGCCCCTACTCTCACAGGCAATCCTGGTACTGTTCAGCCTAATGATCTAACGGGCAGTATAAGCATCTCCTCATCTAACATTCCCGTGCACGCATGCTACGCATCACCTGCAAAGACACACAAAGGAAATTGTAATGCTCTTAATCTGCCGTAACGTCTGGCTAAATCCCACCTGTAAGTTACACTCTGCTCACACGCTTGCATTGCAATATTACGATTCTATGTACTGTTATTACCTTGATTGTTGCATTAAGCATCCATCTGCCCTGCCATTTTATTCCTGCATTTAGCCTCTACCGGCTCTGCCATTTGATTGTTGAATTTAGCATCTATCTGCCCTGCCATTTGATTGCTGCATTTAGCCTCTACCTGCCCTGTCATTTGATTGTCGCAGCTAGCCTCTATCTACCCTGCCTTTGCTCTTTTTACCCTTGCCTACTGTGCTTTTACCAAAACTTACCAATGTGCTTTTAATGAATACTGCCTACCATGCATATGCTGTACTAAACTTATTAGTGCCCATATTAAACATTACTCACTGTGCTCTCATCGTGCTTGCATCGATTTCAGCCCACCTTTCCTCCATTGAACCTAACATCCCTACATCGGTCCCAGACCGACCCTGTCCAGATTTTAGCCTACTTGTTTATAATATGTCTGCAGACCACTGTTCATAGACCGTTATTATATTATAGACCGTGATTATAGACATGTCTATACTATAACAACACACAACTGTCATTAACCTTGACCTCCTCTCCTCCGTGTTCCCAATTGAATTGCCCATATAACTAACACACCAGTAGCGCCCTAACTAAACTCTCAACAAGCTAGCGTGTACAGCGCCCATAACTCCGTGCCAGGGGTTCGTCTGACCAGATATAGTGCCAAGCTTGCCATCCAGATCGAATAATACCACCTACACCCAACAGAATGTACCTACCAGGCATCTCCTCAGCACTGCTGAGAGTAATCCTCCACCTTATCTACTCATCCAGCGATTCAAGCTTCACCTTTAGCTTTGCCCCAACAAAACTAAGCATAACCTAACCAATACCATGACCAAGCATAAGACTCACAATACAGCCACCATACCAAAACTATCACCCCGCCCATTAGAGGCGCCCTAATTTATGCGCGATCTGTAGTAGCCCATGCCACTGATATAGCAGACCTCATTCTAGAAGAAAAACTAGACTTTCTAGCCATCACCGGGTCCTGGCACCATGCAGACGCTGGCCCAGCTCTCTTGTTAGCTATCCCTGATGACTATATTATCCTCCGAGCGGACAGAATAGAATCCAGAGGTGGAGGTCTCACTATAATTGCCAAAACACACCTCAACATCAGACTTGACACCACAGACATCCTCACATCTTGCAAATCACTTACAGCTAAATTGCCTACTGCCAATTCCCAAACCATCAGCATTCATCTACTCTACAGGCCCCCTGGGCCCTCAGGCTCTTTCGAGGAAAACCTCACTACTATCCTTACTAATAACCTAAAGAATACTTCCCAGAGCCTCATTTTAGGAGATTTTAACCTAGGCTTTAAAGACTCCAAAGACCCCCAGGCTACCCTCATTGACAATACCCTGTCAGAATTAGGCTTTACCCAAAGGGTGTCTGCCCCTACCCACAACAAAGGGAGAACCCTTGACTAGGTCGCAGACCATAACTGTGTGGCTTCCATCACCGCCATTTCCCCTCAACCGTGGTCCGACCACCATCTGCTGACCTTCGCCCTCGAAGCCTCAAGCCCCATCTCCAATAACCCACTAGCTACTGCCATCCCTACGAGAAACAAGAAAAACATCAAAGCTGAAAAATGTATCCCCCTCATTCTACCAACCCTGAAGCAACTCTCAGCATTTTCCAATCCTCACCACCTTGTAGAGGGTTACAACAAAATCATGCGTTCAGCTTTAGATTCCATTGCACCGCTAAAACTAAGAAAAAGCAAACTGAAAAAACACCTGAACACCTGGTTCTCTTCCCACTTAAAAGCTCTCAGATTAGAGAAACGTAAAAAGGAATAAGCTTGGAGACAATCGCCCACAGACAACAACAAATTGATCCTCAATAAAACAGCTGCCACATACAAAAAAGAAATCATAGCCGCTAAACAAGAATCTTATAACCAGAGAATATCACAAGCCAAATCTAGTATCAAAGAACTGTTTACTATCATCAAAGAGCTGGAAACACCCATCCCTGTCCCAGACACATGTGTGAAAGATAGACAATGGTGCACCAGTGTCCAAAGCGCCCTCTCCAACAAAGTTGCAGGCCTACCAACACCCCTCTGCCCGATTCCCAATAACCCTACACCCAACCCACTCTCCCGCTTCAGCTTCTCTAAAGTCTCTATGCTAGAAGTAGAAAAATGATCCTCGGTCTCAAAACCTCAAACTGCCAGGGTGACCCCTGCCCCTCACAAATCATTAAAGACGCGACAAGAGACCGCTCACCATTTATTACCAAAGTTATTATCGCTTCCTTCTCTTCAGGCATCATCCCCAACAATCTTAAAGAGTCTTGGGTTCTCCCTTTACTCAAAAAACCTTCCGTAGACCCATCTATATCCACTAACTACAGACCCATCACCACCGTCCCCTTCCTGCTCAAAATATTAGACAAGACAGCTTATCTAGAACAATACCTGGAATTAAACCATCTCCTGGGAATCCGGCAATCAGGCTTTTGACCCCAACACGGGACAGAGACTGCTCTCATTGATCTCAAAGCTCAAATCGACACCCTTAGAGATAACAGGAAAACGGCTCTAATACTTCTATTTGACATCTCTGCAGCATTCGATTTAGTAGATCACAAAATGTTCTGTAACCACCTAGACTCGGCAGCCCACTTCTCTCAAGAAGCCATTGGTTGGATTGAGTCCTTCCTAAATAACAGGTCTATGCGTGTCTTCTCAACCTCAGCCTCCGCTGACCCTATCCCCATCACATGCGGGGTCCCCCAGGGATCATGCGTCTACCCTACATTGTACAACGTGTTCACAAAGCCCCTGTTTGATGATCTCGACGGTCTGGGTATCACCTACACTAATTACGCTGATGATACCCAGATCCTCATCCCGTTGACGGGAGATTACAACAAGGATTTGGCCTTGGTGAACAGGGTGTACCTCATCATCCAGGCACGGATGGCCTCCCACAGTCTGTGCCTGAATGATGACAAGACCGAACTCATCATCCTCGGTTGCACCCCTATCCTAAACAAACTGGATCACAACTACACTAGCTTCGTCATAGATGGCAATTCCATCAAGGTAGCCAAGAAAGTTAAAACTCTAGGAATCTACCTAGACTCCTTCCTTTCCTTCCGCAAACAGGTTAGCTCCATGGCCTCCTCCACAGCCCACACATGTAAACTTATGAGAGCAGCCAAACACTTCCTTTCCACCCAGAGCTGTACCACCTTAGCCAGAGCCCTCATACTATCCAAACTGGTCTATTGTAATGCCCTTTACGCAGGTGCCAATAAATATGTTACTAGCAAAATCCAGACTCTCAGAGCAGCGCGTAGCATTTCCAAGAGAGAACACATTTCCAACATCAGAAGAGCCCATATTTGGCTCAGTACCACCGATAAAATCCTGCTCAAAGTAGCCTCCTTAACACATAAATGCCTCAACAATGCAGCCCCCCGCTACTTAGTCGACAGAATAAAAAGATACACCACCAACCGACCTACCAGACCCGCCAATGCCAACTTGCTCTCAGTTCCCAGGTTCAAACGAACCAAAACGGGTGGCAACAGCTTCCAGGTGAAAGCAGCCCAACACTGAAACTCCCTGCCACTCTCCTTAAGGACACCTCAAACTTACCCCCACTTTAGACGCAATTACTTTTTTGTACTTATTGACAATGTATTCTTCACTAACCCCGTTGTATCGTTCCCAATGCCAATCCCTATTTTTCTGTCTGGTGCACGACCTATTATTATTATATTATTTTTTTCCTTGGTTCTACACATGGATATGGGTAAATATTGATGTGTTCTACATTTGTTTAATATTACTGATAAATGCTTGGCATTGGACTTGACACTCATGTGATCTTAAACATTATTATTTTGTAATTATTTCTAACTGTATGGTCGTACAAGGAATGTACTAAGCCCTGATTTGAAAAAGGCCGATAAGGGCCGAAACACGTGGCATTACTGAAGGGCCAACCTAATAATAAATACGTTTTTCACCTTATTGGGCGCAATGTCCTGCATTTTTTCCTCTTCTTCTTTTTACTATGCATGACGGGTTCTCTCCCGGATTACCGTCAATCCAGTGATCTGCGACCTGAATCTAAATTCAATACGTGGATTTAGTGGGTCCCCTATCCCTTAACCACACTGTGTAAGATAATTCAAATTTGGAAGACTTGCTAAGTTATAAGGGTTTAACTATGAATCGCCGTCTAGACCAGCTGTACCCATAAGCCTGGCTTACACTTCAGGCTGAGAATATCCTTGCTGCTCCTGCGTCCTTATACCTTCGGGTCTGGCACGCAATATAAATAAACAAACAAACAAACAAACCAACAAACTGCAAGAAACAAGGACAGTGTAGGGCACAACAGGCAGTAACACTGAGCAAGGCAGGTTGCAGAAGTGAACGGAGGCTCCTCAACCCAGATGGCGACCAAGACCAACAAAGGGAAAGGTTAGTAGACCACCATGGAGACGTATACTAAAGGACAAGATGGCCCGAAGGAGGAACAAACGGCTGCGTCTGCAGAAGACACGGCGAACGCAGGGGACAGCAGGGAGCAACAAATACTGGCTGTTATAGCAGCATTAAAAACAGTCTTAGAAGTCAAGATAGACTCAGTGATTTTAGATGTGGGATTGCTGAGGCAAGATGTGCGCTCATTAGCAGAACAAATGGGATGAATCGAAGAACAAGTAAAGGATAACACCAAAGTCGTGACACAAGCAACCTTGGATATTAGAGTATTGCAGCAGAAGGTTAAATTACTGGAAGACTGAGTGGATGATGCAGAGGGCTGAGCCTGTAGGAATAACATCAGGGTCCTGGGCTTGCCAGAAGGTATGGAGGGAGCAGGTCCCACTAACTACATTGAAAATGTGCTCCTGCAAGAAATTGGCCCAGGTAACCTCACACAAGGTTTCACGGTAGAGCGTGCACATCGATCCCTGGCTAGGAAGCCACCGCCGGGGGCTCCGCTGAGACAATCATTGCTAAAATACTGAATTACAAGGACAGGGAGAAGATATTGGAATTCTCAAGAACAGGAGGAACAATACAAAGAGCATTGTCTAAACTGGCAATTTACCCAGATTAAACCTTTCAAGTACAGAAACGTCAGCCCCAATTTGCCACCACAAAAGAGAGATTGAGAAAGGTGGGTCTGAAATACATGCTAATCTACCAGGCTAGATTGAAGATTTTACATAACGGCTGGGAGTTGTTCTTTGATAGCCCAGAGGAAGCACAAGACTGGATGGACAGCGTGCAGCTGACGGCACGGGAGACAGACTGATATGCACTCAGGATACAGAAGCAACCTGATCCCTTTCGGAAATATTGTCTAGCGGTGGTGAGTTGGAAGCTGGGGTTGCGAACCCGATTACAATGACACAAACTCAGTCTTAGGGGGGCTTTGTTGGAGGGGTTTCTGTTTAGAGCAGATTGAACATGGGATCCAGAACAATGGTTGCTTTTCAGAACAGTGGTCTACTGAGCAGGAGTGTAGGCCGTAAGGACACAGTCTTCAGAGGAGGGGTGGTACTAGACTCTGTCAAACCCTGACTTGCCCCTTACATTTTGTTTAGGGTACTACTTACCAGGTACCCACCCGTTGGGCACCAAATGCCTGATCATTTGGCTAGGAGGGGAGGGAGCGGAAACGGGCACGTCTAAGCATGAATAGTACAGCTAGCCCGGTTATTGTTGGGGAAGGGACGGGAAATGTTAACTGGAATTGGGGTAAGGTCTGTTATAGTACTAAGATGTCCCGGCAGCTGTGGACACTCAACCTTGAGAAACAAAAGGCAAGCAGTAATAAAACAGTATCTTCCAGTACTACACTCAAATCATGGCTGACAGTACTGGGGTGATGACCTGGAACATCTGAGGTCTTAACAATTATGTGAAAAGGCATAGAATAATGACATACCTACGTAGGAACAAGATAGGTATTGCCCTATTACAAGAGATCCATCTCACTAAGACACAGCAAGATACGCTGGTGCAGAAATGAGGTGGCCTGGTAGTAGGATCCACATACTCAGCATATGCTAGAGGGGTTCTTATTTAGGTGGCTCTGTCAGTCCTGCTGAACTTTCTTTAAACCAAGACAGATGATAAAGGCAGAATGGTACTAATCTATGGTACCCTGGAAAATGGGGAGATATGTATTGTGAACACTTATGCCCCAAACCATGATGCCACATCCTTCTTTAGGTTTTTATACACAAGAATGGGTTCTTACAGAAATGGGGTCCTGTTATGGGGAGGAGATTGTAATTGTATTCTCAACCCTATGGTAGAAATATATGATGACAAGTTCAGGAGACCAGCTCTGCCGGCAAAAGTCTTGAATACCCTTCTTCAATCATCTGACTTAGTGGACATCTGGAGGACACTCCAGCCGAATGTGCTGGATTATTTCCACCACTCTATTCTGCATAAAGTCTATACAAGATTACATTATTTTTTCACTGGGGTGGAACACATGGGGGAATTCGGAGAGGCAGAATATTAGGTTAGGGTTTTGTCAGATCATGCCCCATTGTGTTTGAAGTGAAGTAGAGCTGCACCTAGACCGGCAATAAGAACCTGGAAACTTTGAAGTGAGTCCCTATTAGACACAATGTTTCAGGAACATGTATGCAAGCACACAAAAGAATTCTTCACGCTATATAAGGGGAGTGTGAAATCAGCAGGCACTCTATGGGAAACATTCAAAGTAGTGATTAGGGGGGAGTCAATTGCCAAATTAGGAGGCATACAGAAAGCAATTACTTCAGAGCTAGACAGAATGGAAGAAGAGCTGGCAAAAGTTGAGAAAAGAAATAGAGCCAGAGAGGATAACTTAGAAGTAGAGCTGAGACAAAATTGACTATTGCAATGGGATAGATTGGGTAAATTTAAATATACAAAACACATTGAGAAATTACATGCAGAAGGGGATAAACCAAGCAGACTCTTTGCATGGCTATACAAGAGCGACAGTAGGGAATCATCAATACACTCAGTACAGAAAAAAGAGGGCCTCCCTTGTAATACACAGGTAGAAGTGAACGGCGCATTCTACAAATATTGTAGTAGACTATATAAGGATGCCAGCGATGCATGGTACACAGAGCTGCAGGAAGCATTAGACCTTATACAATTGCTACAATTAGGCACAGAGTCAGTTGAGTTGTTAGATGAATGTATAACACTAGATGAGGTTTTAGCCACAATCAAAACATTGCCCTCAGGAAAAACACTGGGCATGGACGGACTGCCAGGCGAATTCTATAAAGAATTTGCAGATAGCCTCGCACTGGCCATGCTGGAAATGTTTATGGAAGCGTATGACATAGAATCGTTTCCTGGTAGCTTAAGAAAAGCTGTGATAGTACCCCTCCCTAAGCGCCATAAAAAGGGAACAGACTGCGGTTCCTACAGGCCCTTGTCTCTACTGAATCAGGATAGTAAAATTCTTCCAGCATGACTAGCAAATAGGCTTAGGAAAGTAATAACTGAGCTGATACATCCTGATAAAACGGGATATGTGCCTGGTACAAACATCCCTTGGAATTTGAGAAGGCTACATCATGTAATTGACAGCACAGCACTAAGGCATGGGACCATCACTGTGCGGTAGCCTCACTTGATGCGGTGAAGGCATTTGATTCCATCCATTGTGATTGGCTCTATGCAACACGGGGGAAATTCGTCTTTTGTCCGCAGTACATTATATGGGTGAAACTAATATACAATAACCCAATGGCTAGGGAGAGAATGGGCAGCACCTATTCTGATAAATGGGAACTACAGAAAGGCACTAGACAAGGTTGCCCGCTCTCCCTGATGGTCTACATTCTAGCTATGTAGCTAATGGCTGCATTCCTAAGAAGTGAATACCAAGAAGCGGGAATCAGAATAGATGGTATATGTCATGTAGTGTCCATGTATGCTGATGACATGCTGTTATACATACAAAACCCTGAGGTGAATTTGCAACATATCTTAGATGTGCTGGATAACTTTAGCGTGCTGTTAGGGATCACGATTAGCAAAAAAAAGTCCTGTCTATTTACGCTGGCCAAGCTCGCTGATAACAGGGATAGGGAACTATCTGCCCTGGTGCTTTGGTGGAATAAAGACACCTTCTGGTATCTGTGGTTAGACATTTATCACACACCATAGCAGGAGCACGCGCACAACACACTAAAGGCATTGGAGGGCATAGTAAACTCAGTTAAATTCTGGGGTAGTCTACCATTTGTCTGTAATGGGGAGAGCAGTGCTCTTTAAAATGGTGACACTACCCAGACTGCTGCATTGCTAAGGGAACATCCCTTTTAACATTCCCAACCACTTTTTTTGACCGCCTATTCCCATCATAGTTAGGGCCCTGGACACAACCAGCACTACCCGTCCACCCCTGAGCACCAGCACACTCCACCCACTGCATTCTAGCCACCCCTACCCCCAATGAAGCACATCCGTGGTTCCTCCGTCCCACCACAAGGTAACCCAAATGGGCAGCACTGGCTACAAACAGCCTAGGTTTCTGAGCACTGCACAACTAGTCACAATGCCAACACCCAAGTTCATGCACTAACGTCAGTGAATTCTAACGGGCACCTAGAACCTAGGCACTTAGAGTGCTACCACCACCTGACCTTAAGTCTTATCACTGGAAGCCATTGGGGCCTAATCATATCCAACTCTAACTCACATGTTCAATGTCTTATTCTTGCCCACTCTCTCTTTCAGATGGAATGACCATGAATGCTATGTTACCATTACTGACTCACTATGAATGTGTAAAATAAATAGTATGCACAGATTGTACTTACCTAGATTGGGAGCAAACAGAAAATAGCAGACACACTGGGTAAAAGGCAGCAACTTTGTAAACTTAGACATTGTTGTAAAGATTATTAACTTGCAGTTTTAGCCTTGACAAAGCCAATTCATTGGCGAAACATTAATGCATGTGCGGCAAAGGTGCATGTAACATATATGTCACAGAAGTCGCACAATTAAATGTCTGCTTCCTTGGGATATGATGCAGTATTCCAAGTTTAATAAAAAATAAAACCAGACAAAGGAAATATACAATTTAAGGTGCAAGTAATTTACTAAAACAAAACCGGACCACGAGCACACAATTATGGGGTGATTAACTTTCTTGTATACTGTGTTAATTCCAATTCTGTTCCCAATCATATTACTTGGCCGAAATAGTACCAATTTTTAAAAAGGGAGGGAAGGACAAGCCGGCAAACTACCCACCAATTTCTCTATCAGACAGTTTGGGCAAAGTCTTTGTTAATGTGGTTTTAAGGCATATCCAGTCCTGGTTAACTGAAAATTAGCAAATTAACAAGGGGGTTCCCGGGAGTCCTTCTGCCAGACATTAGTCCTGGTTATGAGAGACTTACACAGAGTCTTTAGCTCAATATTTTTCACAGAGAAGAAATATCCCAAACATATCAGTCTTTGCCCTGCCCTGGGGCAGTCTAGCACAGAAATGCTAGGCAATTCCCCTCTGAACAAGAGTACCAACAGCAACCCCAAACACGTGTTTTGGTCTGGTTGGACCTCATCAGTAGGGTGGAGCTGTGCCTCTCAAAGAAAAGTGAGCAAGGGGTCCACGTCTGGATTCCCCTAGTAACTTAGGGTGAGACACAAAGTGACTTAAATATGCAAATTAACAAGGGGTGTCCTGGGAGTCCCTCTGCCAGACATTAGTCCTGGTTATGAGAGACTTACCCAGAGTCTTCAGCTCACTATCTTTCACAGAGAAGAAATATCCCAAACATATCAGTCTTTGTCCTGCCCTGGGGCAGTCCAGCACCGAAATGCAAGGCAATTCTCCTCTGAACAAGAGTACCAACAGCAACCCCAGACAAGTGTTTCAGTCTGGTTGGACCTCATCAGTAGGGTGGAGCTGTGCCTCTCTAAGAAAAGTGAGCAAAGGGTCCACGTCTGGATTCCCCTAGTAACTTGGGTTGAGACCGAAAGTTACTTAAATATGCAAATTAACAAGGGGGTCCTGGGAGTTTAACTGAAAATTAGATCATTACCTTCCAGGTGGATTTCCAAAGTGGCAAAGGCACAGTGTATCAGAGCTTTCATCTTTTCTCTATTATCCAAAAATACACCATTCGAGATTGTACGCTACCTTTGCGGACCCTAGCGCAGCGTTTCACTGTGTCCCAAGGGATCTCCTCTGGCAAGTAAGTGTTGGAAAAAAGGAGAATGACTCAAGGTTTAATTACTGTCATTGAATCTTTCTACAAGAATAACAAGGCTGTCATCTGAGTGGGGTTGGGTGGAGAGGTCACAAGGTCACAGCCCAACTAGATGTCACCAAAGGAGTAAGGTTGGGATGTTTCCTGGCCCCACTTTTGTTCTGCATATATATAGAGGAGGTCATAGAAACGGGCCAGAAGAACTATCCCCACCTTTTCTTCGCAGACAATGCCATGATCCTGTCCACAACCCCTCAGGGACTGAGATCATCACAGGCGTCATTCATGAGAAAATGTGTGGACCTAAAGCTGAGTCTGAACAGAGATAAAACAAAGATACTGGTGTTCAGGCCCAAATGTGGTAAAGAGCTGAAATGAGACATCAGGGTGCCTTTGCCACTTTGGAAACCCACCTGGACGGTCCTAATGATCTAATTTTCAGTTAAACTCCCAGCACCCCTCTTGTTAATTTGCATATTTAAGTAACTTTGAGTCTCACCCTAAGTTACTAGGGGAATCCAGAAGTGGACCCCTTGCTCACTATTCTTAGAAAAAACAGCATGAAAATATGCTACAATGGCAATGCTGGCATACATTAGGCAAAGCAAGTATGAACATGTGTATAGTGGCATAATGTAATATGTTGCGCAGCCAGGTTTAAAATGTTTTCATACAATGCCAATGCTGGCATATATTTACCATAAGAAGGAAAATGCCATATAGTTGGCACAATCTGAATTAAAACAGTTTGCAGTGTTGCGATAGGCCTCTATTATGCAGAGCCAGCATGAAAACCCGTTTACAGGGGGAGCATGTTACAGGGGGTATTAATGGCATATAGTGAGCATAACCAACATAAATAGTTTACACTTGCAATACTTGTATATATTGGACATGCCACACATGTAAGTATACTGCCAATATGGGCATATATTGGGCACAGCTGGATTACATGCTTTTACACTGGCTTGCTGGCCCTGCTTAGTACAGGCTGCATACATTTTTCACAGAGGCATTCTGACATATTATTCGTAGTCAGCATGTGAATTCTGGCATGTTGGGGACTAGCAGCATGAGCATGTGTTTTACAGGGCCAATGTTGGCATATATTGTTGGAATTATACCTCATTTGTTTTGGACCGATTCAGTGTAAAAAAATGTGCCAGAGCCTTGTTGCGGTCCTGCCTTCTTTTGAGGCTTAAGGTTTCGTTTTTTACCAATTATTCTGAAATGGGTTCTGCAAAATGTTGCAGTTTAGCTCACTCTATAAAAAATAACTTTTGGTTAGACCCACCCTGAACTCCCTTCATGCGTTGGGCACACACAATTGCAACAGTTCATGGAACATATGTACACCCCTAACTCTGCATAAACTTGTGAAACTCAAAAATGGCAGCCCCATACATCAATTTCACACAATGAAACCCAGGTCTCATGAAAGACTTTGCAAAGCGTGACCACCCTGGATCAACAATCATGGTAGAGTGTTGGGGCAGCAGCAAATTGGCAAACGCCCTCTTGAACTTTCCGGAAGGTAATATTTCTCCTACGCTAAGAGGCCACAGATGGTGAATCGCGTAGCTTGCAAATGCATAACCTATGCATTGCGTTGTGGATGTTTGAGCAGACTCTGTGATGCAGAACAATACATAGAAAAGCAATGGATTCAATTCTCGAAAGTGAAATTGCCTCTTAGAACGGGCGAATGTTGGTAGGAACTGCGTCAATAAAGAAGAAACGCTCTCTCGGGCACCCGCTCCCTGCCCCCGGACGGGCAGCAAAATCCAGACAGAAAGGTGACGTATGCTGACTTGGGGCTTGCTGGCAGCAACGTCACGCGAGGTCTGCGCACCCTAAAATATTTCTATTGGCCTATGAGGTCCCTCTGGGAGCTGCTGCCGCTGTACAGACTTTGCGGATCTCCCTTGCGCAGCGCTCCCTCGCTCTTCGCTCGGCTGCTCCAGCCTGGCTCGGGCTGGAAGTGAAATGCAGCACTGGCTGCTGCTCCTTTTTTTTTTGTTGGAGACTCCAAAAGGATCTTTGTTCTGTTTCATGTGCCGCCCGAGCCCAATAGCAGGAGCAGAGGCTTGCCTGCAAGTGGTCTAATCTCAATGAGGTGTCAATCACGCTCCCTGGTGGGAGACGGCAGCTCTTTTGTGCCCGCCTCTGTCTTTGGGAAGAAGAAGGGGAGAGGGAACTACTCGGCCAGGGGAACACAAGGGGACTGTGCTGCTGCTGCCGACACCAGCCGGATTATGCATTTTTAATTTTCTTTTTGGGTATGAATGTTTTGCAATTTTTTGCTTCTGGGGCTAAAGGAACGAGGGGAGCCCGCATGGATGGATGAAACGCGGCGACTAAAAGAAGGCGATAAAACCCTGGATTGTATCCC
Organism: Ambystoma mexicanum; assembly: GCF_040938575.1. NCBI lineage: Eukaryota > Metazoa > Chordata > Amphibia > Caudata > Ambystomatidae > Ambystoma > Ambystoma mexicanum. Next base: position 352,937,370 of record NC_090922.1, read on the forward strand.
CCACCACAGTCGAGTCCAATGATTCTCAACTGCACCCCGATGCAGAGAAATGGGGAAACTTCATTCCAAACATGGTCAGTGCGTCTGCTTTTCTCCTAAACCACCACCGCCCCTTGCCCTTTCGTGATGTTTAATGTGCATGCAGTAAGCGGAGTTTTAACTTTGCCTCCTTTGTCTTGTTCCCCCGTCTTCTCCCCCATCTCCCTCTTCCACGGGACGCGACCGCCGGCAGCTGCTGTTTGCAAACCCAGAGAGAGCCCTGAAGGTAGGACGTCTTTGTTATTGCCAGCAACGCGCCCACTCTCGAGTGCAAACTTTGTCTTGGTCCGAGTGTTCAGAAAATGTGACTTTATAGCAGCAGTCCTCCTCCCCCTCGCAGGTCCATGGTCACTGGTCTTTCCCCTGGTGCCTCCTTACTTCTCAAACTCGGTCAAGGGTCAGTTCACACGAAACGCCAGCCATGCCCACATATTATCACCAAAGTAAGGGACCTATGGGGTCCTGAAAGCTTGCAAAGAAAATGCGTAGGTGCTATGCTTGTAAAACAAAAACTCATGCTGTCGTTTTTAAAAAATGATTTGCCCCCTAACTTTTGGGAGGCGGAAATAACTTGGTTATGCTGGATATTTTAAAGGGGACTGTTTTAAATTGGTGACTGTTTCTAAGGGGAGTGCAGGGGGGTCCGTTGAGAGGGGAGCCCCGGTGTCTGCCGCTGGGGTGGGGCAAATGCTGTTGTATGTACACACTTTCTCCCTTGCTGATGCCCCCGGGGTCTGATGTGCGTGACTCTGGTTGTTTTTCTCGCAGGGGACAGTTTTGCCGTGAGTGCCTGCCTATCTCGGAAGGGGATCGAAGACTGGATGGTGAAGCAGAAATGTCCGGGCAGTGGGGGCTCCTCGGGACCGCAGCAGCAGCAGGTCTGCCGACATAAGGCTGGCTGCGCCTTCAACCACTCCAGGGTATGTACGGGCTGCAGGCTGCCCCCACAACCTGCCTTTCACTCGAGGTTGCCAGTTTGTGTCCACGTTGAGCTGACCGTTATTTGCTGGCACCGATGCATGTTCTGCCAGACAGCCCCTGTAATATGCATGTTAAGCTCGTTAATTAGAAAGTATTGCAGAATGACCAAACAATAAAACGTCACCTGATCAAGCGCCTGGGCCAGTGGTTTAAGTGGCTCGGGCACCACCAGGCCCAGGGTGCATGTGGCTCTGGCTTTAATGCATTTGCCTATCGTATTTGTTTTGATACTACAGTGCCTGGTTCTGTGTGGGTGGTACTTCCAGCGCCCCCCCCCTCCCACGTACTTTTAATTGGACACTCCTAGGACTTCTGTGTGGGAAGCAGGTGTGTGAACGTTCTTTACCGTCCCCGCCCACCCACACACGCACTCCATCGCAAGTGAATGGGCAAATAACGGCATTGTCCCGGACGAAAAGTCCCACCTTGGCTTGTGTGTAGTGAGAAACATTATTCTGTGGAACTTTTAAGACATAAAGACAAGGAGGTAGATGAGAACCCCCCACATTGACATGGCCTCTGGACCCCCGACCCCAGTGACCTGTCTTTCCATCCACAGTGGGCTCTGGATTGGTGAAATGGGGGATGGGCCGCCCATGAGAACCTCTCGGAGAATGCTAGAGGCTTGGGCTCCCTGGCAGTCCTCCCCCCTAACCCCCGCCCCGAACTTTGTGCGCACATACGCGCGCTCCCATTAACTTTTTGGGGAGCACGCTGCGTGATTACACAATTAGCCGAGCGATAAGGTCCGAAAGAGTTTAGGCGGGTAATGGCCACAGCAAACACCGGCTGACAGGAGGCACTCGCTGCCAAGTGCGTAGCACGACTGCTGCTGACATGCCTTGTTGTGAAACTCTTGGACCGGGTCCTGGACCTACTTTTGTGTAACGGCCCCTTTTGTCTTCCATCTACTTGGAGCAGGACCCTGTATCACAAAAGTTCGCAATAAATAGCGTCACGTTGATGGTCGCTTTGTGCTGCGTCCGGTGTGATGTTTTTGTCCTGTCAGCGAGGCATTTCTGCCGCCCTTTGTTTGACATCTGCCATGTGTCACTCCTTACCTCATAGCCTACTGGGGGAGGAAGGGGGCTCCCTTTCATGTTTGTTTTCTGTTCCTGGTGCCTTTTCGTCCGGGGGGAGGGAGTGACAATTAAAAAGCGTCTTCCTGCTGCCTGGCCATTGCGCGTGTAACTTGAGAAGACGGGGCTGAGGGCTCGACTTGGAAACCAGAAGAGGGTTTCTTTGTAGTTTGAGAAACGTCCGATTGTGCTGGGCAGATGTGTTCGCTGTCGGTACTTTTCCATCTCCGGTGCCCCCACATTCACCCCTAATGAATTTTTTAAGCAACCCATTTCAGCGCATCTCACTGAGGCAATGTTTGTGTTTTTATGTTAGAAGGCCACGATGAGATGGCACGAGCTGTGCAGCCTAACCAAAGCCAGATGGATACATCTTTGCACTTCAAAGCCGCTGTCTTCTACGGAAGGGAGGGGAGGGGGGGCGCATCGCTTTATACGGACGCCCACAGTCTTCCTCTGCTCTCTGTGCGCGCACAATGTAGCGAGACAGCAACGCGCCCACTTGGAATTCCAGACTGAAGCCCCACGTCCCCCCACCTTTGCAAATCCAACATGCGCCAACAACGTCAAACGTAATTCATGTGTTTGATGGGGGTTTGGGACTGCAATCAGAACTGCATTTCGGCTTCACGTGGAAGTACGTGCTGTCGGTGCATGAACATGGCTGTTTTTTTCAGTCCAGTCAGAGACCCTGCTCGACCTGGGCTTGCTGTTAATTAGACTAACAGCGAAGGCTATTCACTGCGGACCATTCTTAGTCCTCAAGGCGCCGTCAGACTCCAGACAACAAAAAGGCATATACGCGTATAAGCCGACTGGTCGTTAATAGTGTTTTGCCAAGTTGTAGGAACGACCATTCCAAGCTGTTTCATAGAGGGAACGCAATCGCAACGCCACGTTGCTGATCTCGTGTATAGGACATGTGCTTTTTTAGCTCAGCTTTCCCACCTGACCGTACTTGTAACACTGGGCACACCACTTTTGTCCCATGTGGGATAGTTCCCTCTGCACTCCCTTTCTCTCCCCTAACAGTGCAGCACAGAGGGAACAAAGTGGGGGTATCACGAGTGTTGTGGGGGACATATCCTGATGCCAATTCTGCTGATAAGTGGCTCAACTCCGAATTAACCTTTCCCGCAGGTATGTGCTATGCAGGACACGCAGCTCTGCTTCCATTGGAACAGCCGCTCCCATCCATTGGAACCTCCTCAGCCCCAATCCCTACACCCCACCCCTGCCCTCAGAATGTCCACAGGTGCCTTCCAACTTGACCAGTCGGATAAATAACAAAACCGCTCTTAACCCCCAACTCGGCCTGCATGTAGACAGATTTATACCAACCAGCTTGTTGGCTTTACTTTACTGGTGAACTGGACAATTAGTTCAGGTGTGAACGTTTCTAGTCCAATATAGCTTCCCAAACCAATCTGCGGTTCCCAAACCAATCTGCGGTTCCTGCTGTTTGGACTGTAAGTCTACTTTTATTCTTGACCAGAGAACGGTCTGAGTTGCCTTCCGTCCTGTTTTTATCTAAAGGGCAGTGCCCTGCTGCATGTAGTGTGTTGGTATTTTGTGATGTAACGGACAAGTAAGGTGCCTCCCGTTCAGAATGTGAAGAAGTGCACACCAGAGTCCTGCCATGTTGAGGAGACATACGCAGACCCTGAGCCAATATGGAAGCCACTGAACAGCCTGCCGCCCTCTCAAGTCCCAGGGGCTGTGAAGGTGTCTCTTAAATTAACTTCATTTTGGATCCTGAACCTGCTCACAAAAATTAGGAGAGATTTGCTCCACACTCGTGTGTATAATGCCGCAATTTTGTGTGTTTATTTTTTTTGCAGCCCATTTTTAGACATTCTCAGCCCATGCTAAAATATGAGCACAATCTATGTTAGATGTGTGTCTTGATTGTGTATGTGTGATTTTTCGAAACAAGACTACAGTTCCTGGCCATGAACTTTAGTACACCCTATTTCACAGTGTTCAGAAAGAACTAGGCAAGGCTTATTAATTAACCTGTAAGATGTATTCCCCGGTTGGTGGGCGGGCAGTATTGCGTGATCAAGTTCCCCCCAGGAAAATCCGTCTGAAGGCTTTCCCACCAAATCTGTGTAGGGCAGGAACAAAGCCCACGCATGGTCGGGTTCTCCAACAACCCAAGTGAGTTGTTCCGGACTAGTGCTAAATGTATCAGTCCTCCCAGAACAAGCTCCTTGAGGTCTTCTGCTGGAAGTCACACATCCCTGTAGGAGCGGTGGCGCACTTGTTACTGACCGCTCTGGTGGATGTTAAAGTACTGTTTGCCTTCAGGGGTGTTGGGGAGTGTTCTCTGATCTTAATGTCTTGCAGATCCCTTCCCAGCAGGACCACCTGTGCTGTAAACTTTATTTTTGGGCTTCATTGAACTTCCAACAGAACCCAGAGTTACTAGAGTGTGAGCCCTTGGGTTGACTTCCTCAGCAGGAAAGTGAGCACTTGGGTTGACTTCCTTGCTGCTGGATGAATATAACCCCCTCGTTGGAAATCCTGCTAGCTTTGTAGGGTACCTCGTGGCACCAAATAGTTTCACAACAGTTGACCCCTCCCTTGCTGTAGAAGAAAATAAGCATATAAAAGCGTTCAAGGTTACAATTTTCCAGAACAATTCTACCCTAGTGAAGGCTCTATGATTTTTGAGCATGGACCTCTGGTGAATGGGGAAACTAAATCGATACCTTGGGGTGGTCGCTTTTGTAGAGGTAAAGCGGAAGTGAAGTTAGGGATTGGCTAGGGGTTGTGGCATTGCGGGCCAGTAGAGCATGGTCACATGCCATACGATTTAGCTAGTCTTTTAGGGGTGGTTTTGCTTGCTTGAAACAGAGTCACAGCCCAACCTCCTGCATGTGTCCCAAAAACAGCCTTGTGCTTATTTTTCACCTCAGCAGTAAGTCAAAGGGGTCTCCCATTCGCAGAAAAGCAACAATATCTCGTTCCAGATCCATCTCGCACAAGTGGGTGGAGAAAGTTAGAATCCTAACAGGAAGGCTTAATTATACACCTGGCTAAAAGCAGTTTCCAGGCATGGGCCTTTTTTTATCTGCTGCCCTGTTCACAGTGCGCTGTCATTATGCAGGTGGCGCCAGTTGGCTGTTAGGCAGGTATTTTCAGGCTGCTGCCTGGCATGCTGTACGTGGCTGATTTGTGGAGACAGTATGTGTCCGTGGGTGCACAGCATGTGTTGTCCGATTTTTTGTAAACTGTATTGTTGTGCTGTTTTTTTAAGCAGAATCGGTTTGGCTTTATGCAGGCAGTGCCATTTTGCAGTTGAAAGACTATTGGACATTGGCAAGGCAGTCTACTTCTAGAGAGGGGTGTTACCCTGCTGTGAGGCGGTGGTTTCAGCATCTTTTCTCTCATGGGGGCACTATGCGTTGGTATACAGTTTTTATATCGAAAATGATATCCCGAATCACTTATATATTTAAACATATACCATGAAAACCTTTATAGCGAATATATTTATGGTGGGGTAAAGGGTTCATTGTTTTGGGGAAACAGTCGGGATGGGTTTTTAGGAGTCAGAAATGGGGTTGGGGGGCGCCCCAAAAAAAATACATGAAAAACAAAAAAAAAAAAATATTCAGGTTTTCAAGGTATATGTTTCGATATATAAGTGAATCGGTATGTAATACCTCGGTATAAAGACATATAACCTATGCGTCTGCACTTATTGCATTGATATCAGTGTGTTATTGTGGCAAAGCTTCAGTGTGATGTTGTTGGGGTATTATCTCTGTGATATGTATATTTGTCTTCTGTAATGGGACAGTGTACGCATGGACTGGTTTCTGATCTTATGGGCACTATACATTTGCCATTCTGGGGTTAATATAACTCTGCTGTTCCAGGAGAGGTAGCAGTCTGTATGCTGTTATAAAGTGGTAGCAGTCTGATGTTGTGGAGACATCGCCTGTCGGCTCTTAGGGGATGTTTTCAGTATTATAAAGGAGAGTGGCACCTGCCTTCTGTAATGGGGCAATAGGGTTTGAAATTAAGATTCGATGAGCAATGGCTAAACTCAGCTCCTGGGTGTCAGGCATCGCCCAGTAGGCAGGAACTACCACTGGGGAACCAGAAGTGCGTATCCAGAGAGAACTGCAAATCTAAATGCCGCATGAGGTACAGTTTTACATTTTACCCATTATGTATGATACATTAAGTGTAAATGTGTAATAGATATGTCCTAATTCTTCGTCATTAACATTCTCAAATACTCACATGACGTATGCATGTTTGCAAGGCACCAGTTGGCATCAGGAGCCAAAAGTAGTTCCTGGTAGCTGTTGTTTTTGAGCTCACCAGGCTCCCCTAGTCTAGAAGCAGGAGCTAAATAGCTCCCAGAAATGTCAAGCCATTGGCAGCACAGGTCTGCTGTTATCGGGCAGTACCAGCCTGATGTCTGCTGTTCTTTCACAGTGGAAGTTTCAGTCAAACATTACGGTGTAGACGATGTATGATGCTGTTGTGTTTACATCTCTCAAATGTTCTGGGCCAACACCAGCCGGTTGTTTTGCGGGCAGTATCAGACTGCTGTTATCGGTCACATACGTCTGGTGTTTTGGTGGCACCATCAGACTGCGTTTGAATAGTTGAGCCCAGTCTGCTCTTCAGGGATCAGCGTCAGTCTGCTGTTAGGAGCTTAACTGTCACAGCTATGATGTGGGAATAGTTTGCTTTTATCTCGCAAATTCAGTCTACTGTTTTGGAGTTGTATCCATCTTATCTTCGGCATAGTATCAGTTTAATGTTTTGGGAACATCACGCGTTCTTTATGGGCGTTATGAGTGTGCAGCAGTGGAAAAGTATAATTAGGACAGGGGCACAGATGTTGCAGTCGCCACTTGCCAGCGTCTGGCTAGTCGCTTGCAACTCGAAATGATTACCCCTGATAACATGGGGGCTGTGACAGCCGCCTCTGTTCGTCAGTATCAGTCTGCTTTCTGAGGGCCTGTCACTATGTTGTTGTTGGGTATCTGCAACCAGAGTCGAATGTTGCATTCCTGTGGGCCACTGCGGGGCAAGAGCATCTGCGCAATATTCACCAGTAGGCCACCATTTCTTTTGGCCCACAGGAATCCTTTTCTACTCTGGAGCCGCCCTGCCCCAGCCCTGTAACCCTCATCTGGTGCTGCTCTCCCTGCTACCTCCTTCACTGTCCCCTCACGCACCCACACTTTCCTCACTCCTCTACAACTACCCTCTTAACTTAGTTTCTCTCACTTGCCAACTGCTGACTCCTGGGAGTTTCTCACACGTTGGACCTGTCACACCTCCTCTGCGCCCCTCTATTCACCACCAAACCTGTGGCTTGGACACAGGGAATAGGAATCCTCTGCGGCAGCCATGTTGGAACCGTTTTCTTAGTTTTTCTTTTACACACACTGAATCACTGGCTTCCAGTAGCACCTCACCCTGCAGCATTAGTACCCAGATCCCCGGGAACTCCTGATTGTTAAGAGCCCTTAGTCCTCTTTGTGTGCCCTTTCTTTACTCTGGCTTTCAACAAACAGTTTTTCCCACGGATCCAGGCATTAATGAATGTTTAAGTATCAATGTGTTGCCATGTGGGCAACACCACTCTGGCATTTTTCAGAGAAGTGCCATTTTGCATTTTTGTGAAAGTGTCAGTTTGTTGCCTTTTGGACAGTACTCGTCGAGTGTTATGAAGAAAGTGCAGCATGCTGATATGATATGATAGGTTATTTATAACGGTTTTTAATGCTGTTTTATTGTTACTCTGATGATGCCAATATGCCAGCAATCATTGGTCATTTTAAGAAATCTAGCTTGCATTCAGTTTAAGAAGTTGTTTCCAAAGGTTTGAGAAATATTGCATTGTTGTAAGTGCAATTTTGCAAACATTGCCATTATCCTAGCGTGCACTGCTGTAATATTTGCCCTTGTGCTAATACCATGCAAAATTGCACTCCAACACAGTCTGCAGTCAGCCCTCTAGTGTCTAAGTGCCGCAAAACGAGGCACACAAAAGAAACACATATCAGTGGCCACAGGGCCATCACCAATGATGGATTTTAAAGTTTGGTATTTCATTCTTTAGGCTGTTAGCATTGTACAACACTGCAGCGGCTGTTTTCCTGCAAACTTTATCGTGGTAACTTTGACTTCAATGGCGTTTGTCAACTTGCCTTTTCTCTTGTCAGAGCAACCCAGTGATTTGGCAATGCAGTTTGAAATAATGATAACTCTTAATGCCTGATTCATGGAATACTTTGCACGGTGCAAAGTACTTTTCACTGGTGCAAAGTGACTTTGCACTGCCAACAAACACCCTGATTCATGGAACAGTGCAAAGTTTCTTTTTGCCGTGCAAAGTCACTTTGCACTTTAAAAATACACTTTGCACTGTTACATGGATCCGGGTAGAGCAGTGTAAAGTGTATTTTTGCAGTGCAAAGTGACTTTGCACGTCAAAAAGACACTTTTCACTGTTCCATGAATCAGGGAGTTTGTTGGCAGTGCAAAGTCACTTTGCACCGGTGAAAAGTACTTTGCACAGGGCAAGTTATCCCATGAATCAGGCCCCTTAGTGCTTTGTTCATGTGGCATAGGCAGAACCAAGATTTGTGTTGTAAACCAGACAACCTGGCATCAATATTCACAGCTTACCTTGTTCTAATGTTCATATCACTGTTACGCTTACCTCCAGATTTCAACACACAGCAGAACACTATCTCATATTAGAAGATGGAGGTCATTATTGATCATCTCCTGTCAGCCAACCAGAAAGCTCAGAATGCTGCCAATTGCGACGGATACTGGCTGCATTGCTAACATCCTGAATTCAGCAACAGACAGCGAAACCTAAAGCATTCCTCAGCATTCCAGAAACAGCCATACACCCTTCACAGCAAGATTGAGTTCACTGTACCTTCAATGGAAGCCTACATCCAATTTAACACTCCAAAGAGAAAGCTAAAACACAGACAATGCCTTCAGTTTGGTATAGCGACACTGTTCACTTTTACAGTACACTGAACTCACGCTGCACACTCATGCTACCACTGTATAGGTTTAAGTAAGTTTACAATTAAAATGCTTACAGCTTAAAGAAAACTTTGTTATTTAAATATTACACAATAAAACCACATTTCACATATTAACACCCTTTTTATATTTACTTTACTCACTATTAAAGTTACATTTTTCCCTCTCCACCACCACATCTCCCAAACCTGTATGCTAATAGCTTTTTAGACCTTGCTTGGTATCATGGCCCTTCCCCAACTTTTCGTCCAGGCATAATCTCGCGATAATGGCCCACCCACCAGTTTGCAACATACAGCTTCAAATATGGTATTGGCCTCCAAGTATTGTCTTAGGCATGTGACGCGAGTTGCGCGAGAGATTTAATTTGCTGGGTTTGTGCAACTAATCATTTAGCCTGGTCTTTTTATGTTTTTAGCATGGATTTGTTATACAGCTGTATGTGTTTTGACTTCCACCCTTGCTTACTCCTGCCCACTCCATGGTGGGGCAATCCAGGCCACTAGCAGTTCATTCTGTATGTGAAGAGCAGTAGAGAGTGATAAACGCCCTCTGCTGGCCAATAAGAAAGTGTCCCTACTTAGATTAGTTTGTGGACACCAGTGTCGGCAGTGCAAAACCACTTTTCAGCAGTGCAAATTCACTTTGAACCGGGCAAATATTCCATGAATCGGGCCCCAGATGTGATGGGGCACTTGTTTTGTGTAGTTTATGTGGAACTATTTACGTTTGTAGTTAGGGTGGCCAACTGTCCCGGATTTTTCAGGATTGTCCCGCAATTAGGGACTCTGTCCCGCAGTTTGCAGAGTGGCTGTGCGGGGCGCAGGTTGTCTCGACGGGACAGCCTGTGTTCCGCACAGCCACTCTGCAAACTGAAGTGGCCATGTACACAGTACGGCGCTGCCGCCTGCTGCTTTCTTTCTCCGGGCGGCTCTGCAGCCCTGGCTCCTTTTGATTCCGCAGATCGAGCTGCTAACGCTCTGACACCTGGTTTAATTCAAATGCTAATGCTTTGTTCCTGCGGTCATGATGGTCATGTTTGCAGTTAAAAAACGTGACCATCACCTCCCAAGGACAAACCATTTGCATTTCCATTAAGCCAGGAATTAAGAGCCATTAAAAAAAAAGGGGGGGGGCGGGTCAAACGTGAATGACGTTGTGACGTCATCACCACCTTGCGGGCAAGTGTCCCATGAAAGATGATCAAAGAGTTGCCCACCCTATTTGTAGTCCCTACTATATCTCCGTCATGCTATCGTGATACGATCGTGGCTAAGATGTACTTAGTCACTATTTTGGCTCAATCCTTGCAGAGTGCTGGGATACACATTATACCTTCCACTTTACTGAGTTGTCTTGCTTCTGTGCAGTGGTGGACATGGAAAAAATGCGGTGGGGGATCCCACAACACAAAGGCCCGGGGTGGGGGAGGAGTTGGTGCCCAAGGGGGCGTGGTCTAGAGGGGGCGGGGCAAGTAGTGGACCTCCAGCAATGCTGGAATACTTAGAAAACAAAGTGCCTGCGTCGGCAGCATTGCCTTTTACCCCCGGCTTTGGCACTGGTGTGTAATGCACAATGCTCACTACGTGTACAACAGAAAGGAATCAGCGCGTTCATGGGCTTGGGCGGCTGATTATGGCCGGATCCTGAGATCCGGCTCCATATCTAGTGCCGGATCTCGGGTCCGCCGAGAGCCGGCCCAATGACCAGCACTGCTTCTGTGACCTACACGTTCCCCATACGCAAAGTTAAGATTTTTTGCGTCAAGTAGCAGCATAAGTGGAGAGGGATAGCCTCCGATAAAGATCGTGTCACCATAAGATATTTTAGTCGTCAATCAGATGGGTAAAAGCTGACAAGTGCGTGCTGAAAAGTTTCCTTGTTTTGGCTACTAGGTGGCGCTTTAGGTGCAAAAACTAATTTCAGGGTATTAGAAAAATAGTGAACCTCACATTTTCTCTCAGTGCAAATAAATACTTTCTGGTGGACATGACTTCATAGGAGGAAAACGTGGTGTGATTTGTCCATTCTAAGGCAAACCTGCATCAACAAATCCAACAGTTGTGACTTTTGTATATGCCTTTGCTGAGAGTCAACCATTTGCCAGCTATTACAATCATAACATCATAATATGGGCCAGGTATTGTGAAGCTGTCGCGATCAATAAAAGAAGGCTTTCTATTGTCCAGGGTACTTCTGTCCGTGTTTCTGTAAGGGTACAGCGCGGTATTCCCCTCCCCCACACGGCACAGGGAGAACGCACTACTACACACCAGTCCATGTGGCGTGATTCCTTTTAAAACAGACTCCTTTGCTGGTGGAAAGGATACACACAGCAGGGAATGCTTGACTGCCGTATTTTGTCAAGCCAATCTCCTCACCCCACTACCATGTACTGCACAGCAGCAGCTGCTAGGTGTGCCTTCAATCAGCCAAGCTGAAAAATAAAAACATGTGATCCCAATAATGTCCATGTTTGTAAAGATACGTTGGACTTACCTAAATATCTGCTTCAACTTACAATAAGTACTTCAGGGTGCAGCACTTTAAAATCCCCATTCCATACATGTCGTCCAGGTGCATTTTGGAAGTTAATGAAAACGATGATATTAAAGTTATGGGGCAAGAAACTTTGCACCGGTTCAAGTGCAAAATTGCACAGTATTAGCACTAGGGCACAGTTTCACCTATTTTCAAAAACACAGGGACATATTTGAAAACCATTGCACCATGACAAGTGCAGTTTGGCATGGTATAAGCCCCCAGGAACTTTCTAATGTGTCCCAGTTTTTTTAGAAATAGGTAAAACTTTGCCCTAGTGGTAATACCGTGCAACTTTGCACTTGCGCCGGTGTAAAGTTTCTGTAAACTTGCCCCAGATGTGTCTTTGTTGCTATGAATACAGCCTCAAATTAAAGTGACATAACCAGCCGCATATCAACAGGCAAACTGAAGGACACATTGAAGTAAAGAAATAAGTAAAGGTGACAGATCAAAGATCAAATGAGCACACCTCTGCTCATTTGAGGACTACCGATTTGGAAAAGGGTGTAGAGCCCGCAGGGATTCATATGAGATCTACGTTTTGAGAAAACTGTGTTAGATGATCAGAAGATTGAAATAAAAAAAATCTAGTTATGCATTCCATGGTCCATGTAGCCCGAACAAACAGGACCTCATTCACGCTTAAGTAAAATTGGGCAATTTGCAATGGTTTCATGTTGGAGTTGTGAGGGAGCAGAAAAGGCCTTTAAGCAACTGAAAAATGTCTGATGAAAAAAATACAAAATACTTCGAAGGGCAGCGTATGTCCATTTTAAAGCCTGAAGAGTCCTAGCCACGTCAGTGGCCTAATGAGGTTTTTAGACATCCTAAAAAAGTGGCCCCATTTTGGCTGTTGGATGTTTACATACCTCCTAATTTGCACTGGGAAGCTCAAACGTCCCGGCACTCTGTTCTCCCTGGCGGTAAGGCAGTCAAAGGGTTAATGAGTGACATGGCCTCCATTTTGGGACAGTTGACTTTCTGGCCAAATGTTTTGATGGAACTCTTCTAACAGTGTTGTCGGTGAAGTGTTTATTTCTTCTGTGGTCATATTTCTTTACGATTTTAGCATTAGTAATTGCATCAAAAGTGAATGAGAAGAGTGACGACAAATTTCTTGTCCCTGAAATACATTTTTTATTTAAGAAAGACTTGAAAGGAAATCCTGATCAGAAAAGATCTTTGAATGACCTTTTACATTTTCTGTGATTAGCTTCCATTTCTGATTATAATGTAGCATCCTACTGACCTATCTGACAGCAGTGGCAGTGATAATCCTCCCCACATTCGTGGGCAGACAGGGCCAGTAGCAACCAATCCACCATTGAACGCAGGAGTTACAGCTATTTTCACGCTGGGTCCTTCACCCAAGTGGTACTCGTTTCTTTGGGCTTTTTAGGCCTATTAATGTGAAAGCGCTGCAACGCTACTCATGTGTGCCGAATTCCCATAAAAAGAGACCCCAACAAGCATGGCTGACAGAAATGATAGAAATTACTTTTTCCAGGCACAGTAGTTGGGCGGCTGGGAGGAAACACTTTGTGCTGGAGATTGAGGAAGCAGGTAGGTCGTGTGGGGAAGGGTGTAGGCGTGGCACTTTGGGGGGAAGGGAAGATTTAGAGGTGCAGCACTCCATTGGGAGCTGGAGGGTGGCAGCAAATAGGGGAAAGAGACCCGGGTCACAAGCCGAAGCAAAATAAAATGTCAGGCCCGTGGAAAAGGCATCGAAGGAGATGAAATAATGCAGCCACCCACGTTCGTGGCCTCCTATTGCCAAGTCCCTCTCTCCCAGGTGACAAAAACATTACTGACCTGCTCTCAGCTCATCTTCAATAACCTTTTTGATAAAAGAATTTAGCAAAATTCCAGCATATTCCCACCATAGACTTAACAACATTGCCCAAGGAAGTACAGTATTTGCATGTCAAAGTACTATTGATATCGACAAAAGTGTTACTTATATTTATGCATCAACAGTCAGTACAGGGAGTTCAGCCCCCCCCTCCCCCAATTCAAAGGGCCACACCAGTATTCCTTTTTATAATCAATCTAGCACTGCTTGTGATTCACCTAGAACCATGTAGGTGCCTCACCCCTGTGCCCCAGATAAGCCACAGAGCAGGTCGGTGTACAGAAAGAATATAGGTTACAGAATAGGAAAATTAATATTTGTACAATCACAGATCACGCCACCTCCCCCTGGCCCAAAAGCTTTTCTTTCCTAATAATTCCTTTTCTCACAAATTGAAAACGCTAGTTGGTTCAGGATAACACAGACCCGGATTCTTTAGCCCCACAACATGTACAGTCAACACTTTGCCCAGTGTTCGCTTGTTTTAATACTAACATGACAAGATCAGAAACGTCACACTCTATTTTATATGAAGTTTAATTTAAGTAATCTGTAACACATTTCATTGGCAAAACAATTTCACACATACAGCGCTCTATCTCTGTGCTCTCCCTTGTTTAACTTAATCACATGAAAACATAATTTTAACTGGCACTGCGCTTTTATCAATGCTGGCAGCCTTATAGTACAACACACTTTTCAGAACAAACAATTTTTGTCTTTATTTAAAACCCTATTCTTTCACCACCATGGAAGGCAAAATCTACCTTCTCTCAGGAGCCACTTTATCAATTTCAGTAGAAGGTGTACTTTTAAATCAGCGACTCCACTCTGTTTAACTTTGAGAAGAAACTGTTCTGTCCCAGCACACAAACCAAGTTATTCAGTTGATCTTTTGGGACCCCTCTACCTTAAGGCAGGGTTCAGGGGAATGGGAAGCAGTAGGGAATTTAGTTTTTAATGCGCTCACCTGTTATAGGAATTTTGGGGGTGGCAAAATAAAGCGGGGGTTCCCAATTACTTTACAAACTATAATTTTATCTTCATTGGAGCGGTTATTGATTTTGACTTTCAACAAAATCACCCAGTGTAATTTGGATATATGGAAATTAATTCAATTATTATTTAGTAACAATGGTAAGGATTTATTTTAACCGGCCCACCCAATCCATAAAAGGAGAAATTACATTGCATGGATCCCCACAAGACTTGGTTTTAAGTTACATCTTTAGGTTTATGCTCAGGAACAAGGACATCAAGGCTCAGATCATCTCTCAGGTACAGGACAGGGACCATCAGAATCCAATATCATTCATCGATATTCTCCAGGCTCAATCCCTCTGTTTCAACTCCCCTTGGTCATAGGCCCTAAACTCTGTCCTCCTGATTTTATCCAGCAATCCTATCAGCAGTTCCAGCCCAGGTAATTTCAGGCAGTCTCCCTGATTTTCTTTGTGTGTCTCCTTATAACACCTAAATCAAACCTAAAAAATGTCTAAATTAGGAGATGCCAGTTTATAGACTTTTGACAGCGAGCTGTAGTTAGAAAAACAAAGATAGGCTCGAGGGAAATCCCCCGATGCCCAGAAACGGAGGAGTCCAGAAATGTGACAAATTGCTGCTTTATATAGTCCAAGCAGGGATACGCACACGGATGCCACAGCTCCAGATGTACTCTCATCTCATTACTTCCGGGCAGTGAGTTTTTAAGCTGCCGTGACCTCACAACCAAAAGATACATTCCTTGCAGGTGAAATGGGATTGGGTGAACAGTATGCTCATAATTACAGTATATAGGGGACAGATATTTTGATTGGTCTGGCTAGATCTGGTAGCTCCACCTGGCACCACCCCCCAGGTCACTGCAAGCAATGTCAGTTTAGGAGGTTTACCAGCATGTGAGCAAAATTGATGGGTGGGGAAGGTGAGTTCAGAGCACCGCCTGCTTCCCACTATTGTTTCACCCCTCTGACTTCCCAGACCTTGAGCAAGGACACTCCATTCTCCATCCTCATGTTGTGTTGCATTGTTTCTTCTGTCTTCAATTTGATGGGAACAACCTTATCTGTCTGAAATGGGCTTTGTTCCCCAGTTCCAGGTCACATGTTCAGGGACCGTACAAATTATTTTCTCTGGTGGAATTTATGAGGGATTTCAGCCTTTTTGTCCTTGCAGGTGATGTATCTTTTCAGCTGACTCAAGCCCTCATCCCCAGTGTCCTTGGTAGGGCTGGACATGCTGCCAGGCCTGTTTCGCATCTCTCTCTCTGAAAAGTCAGCGTATGAGGCCTCAGCCCTGTGTTTTGAGGTTTCCCAATTCTTTTCATTGCAGCTATGGCTTCCATTTTGATGATAATCGCTTTTTCGGTGTGAGCAAGCAGCTCATGTGTGTTGTTTTGCACCTGGCTAATGTCTCTGTGGGTGTGTTCAGCCATGTCACCTTTTCATGATTACTTTGGTGATGTCATCAGGGTATGGTCTGTGGGGCTGCTTCAGTCGGTGGCACCTGTCATCTTAGCGGCAAGCGGGGGGGGGGTTGAGACCCCCTCAACAACAGGGATTGGACAACTATTTTCCATCCCCTTACCCACAACCGATCCTCTTCTCTTTGATTGGCCTGTTCAGTTGCCAAGACCAAATTTTGGGTGGGATAAGGCCACTCACTTGAATTTACATTTTTACACATTTCAATTTTGCACTTAAAACTCTAACGTGGCAAATATTTTATTTTTACAGTTAAGCATATTCATCTATATATGCCAGAAAAAGTCTGCCCATGCCAGACCTAATGATATAAGTCCTGCAATTACACGAGGTTGCAGGTTTGAATGAGGAATGTTCTTGATTATTCAAAGATTATGGGCCTCATTACGAGGTAGGAGGTAGCCATGGTGCTATCAGCACCATGGCTACCCCCTTACCGCATTCCAGGTTCCTGAAATAGGGACTTACCGGGTCATTCCAACCTTGGGGGACCCGGTAAGTCCCCATTTGGGGAATCATTCCCCATTCCCATTCGAGACCCCATAGGGCTCAATGGGGATGGAGCTAATAACGGTACCGCAATTTGCGGTACCGTTATTAGCGCTGAAGTCCCTTAATGGGTCCCTTCCATAACGCCTGGTAAAACCAGGCGTTAAGGAAGGGACCCGCTAAGGGACCTCGGAATAGGGTGGTAAGGCATTACCGGCACCGGTGTCCTTACCGGTGCCGGTAATCCCTTACCACCTACCGCGTAATGAGGCCCTATAACAGTTATCAACCCAAAACTTTCTATACAGATACCTAATTTAATAAGCTATCTTCTCCCAAAACCTCTGGTTTGTGCCATTTTCTGGGAAGTCATAACCACATTTCAGGTTGTAACTCTGGTTCCCAAGGTCGAATTCTTGGAATCAACGGATTGGCCTGTTTTTTAATGATACTTGAACCATTACTGTGCCAACGTATGGTTCCTGAGAAAATGAACACAATAATATGATTGACCATCGAAACTAATTGCAATCTCTAAACATATAAGTGTATTTTGACTTCAATTGCACATTAAGTTTCGTTCCCCCACTCACCATGAGATCTGGACATCTGCAGTCTTTGTTGGTTTTGCCTGCAATTAATCCATTAGTATTCTTTTTCTGAGAACTGAGGGATCATTTATTGCTTATCTTTGAGAGCAGGCCCCAACCCATCATAAATTCCTTCTTGGTCACTGCTGTGGCTTCAAAAGATGTTAGACATCAATGATAAATAGAAGATAGGGAGAAGGTCACTGTTTGAGTGTTCTGAACAGAGCCTGAAGCCATTTCTCCTGGACACAAACTAAAAGCCATTTGTCATTAACAGAAACTGATGACAATTCTCCTGAACAGAAACTGAAGCTAGCATGTTACAATCTCTTTTACACAGGAGGCTTTTTAATATTTGATCTC
Organism: Ambystoma mexicanum; assembly: GCF_040938575.1. Lineage (NCBI taxonomy): Eukaryota > Metazoa > Chordata > Amphibia > Caudata > Ambystomatidae > Ambystoma > Ambystoma mexicanum. Next base: position 352,954,834 of record NC_090922.1, read on the forward strand.
CAATCATATAAGATTTCTCCTGCACCATGCCAACAATGTCCATCTTTAAATTATACTTCATATTAAACTGGCACAGGTACTGGGTGGGGTTCCACTGGTGAGCATTTCCTTTAAATCCCAGATGCAAAGGTCTTAATTTTTCCATGATGCTCTCTGTTTTATCAAAGGAAACTGCGTTTTCCTGTTTTGCAGTTTGAAAATGAATTGATGGCCTTTCAGCCTGCCAGTCAAAATTGTGCGTTCACCTTTCCAAAACAGTATCTCTGCAATTTTAGGCCTATTTAATTTGATTTCTTTGGAAACATCATTTTGATGTGGCAGTTGGGAATGAACTGCTGCCCTTTAAATTGGCTGTCATCTCTGTGTGGTTTCAATGCTCTGCATTTTATGACCAACATAGCTGCAGTTTCCTTTTAGTTTAGGGGCTGCCTTTGAACCTCACAAAAGTAAAGGATTGTTTTCTCGGGTAGGAGCTTTAGCCCTCAAAATCCTTGCATAGACAGATTTTTTGCTTAGTCCGTCACCCGAGGGTAAACCATTGAGCAGGTGCAGGAGAAAAGGGGTTCAAAATTCATCATTTTCGGGGTTTGCAGTAAATGTGGCACAGTAATTGTATAATGCCCAGGAGAAGACTGAAAATGAGTCTCCATTTTTGCATATCCAGAACACCTTTAGTAATTTTACCCCCCAGAGTGGAATGTTGGAATACTGGCAGCCAAACAGGATTAAGGAGAATAAGTGCCCATAGGGCATTGGCTCCCGTCAGTTTAACACTCACCTCCACCCCCCCTACTTCTCACATTGCACTTACCTTCTTTTCCTTTACCTCTCCTCTGCTGCTATTCAGGGCTCCTCTCCTACCGCACACCTTTGCTTGGGAAAGCATAGATGTAGAGAAAGGACCATTCACACCATGACGCCGAGCAATGGGTGGCCATTTTTCAAAGGTCTTTTTGTTAAAGTTCTCATATTGCTGAAATTAGTCTGAGCGCTTAGCACCCGGACCACAGTCAGGTGAAAATGGCAGAATATCTGCCACTACGAGACAATGCAAATAGCCTTAGTCCTCCTTATGTCCCCATGATCAGTCCCATAAGTCAGTCTTCAAGGCGAATAACTACAGTTATTGCCCGCACTGGTGGGCTATAGTGCTTAATTGAAAAGGCTCACTGTAAATCAGCCTAGACACCAACAAAATATATGCATTCTGCTGCAAAAAGAGACACACTCTCTATTTAGCGTTTCCTCTAATCACGTTTGGTGGTTGGGGATTAGCAAGCATGGACGATAATTTCTTACTTTGATGCTAGTACGTATGAAAGAAGCACACACCTTTCCATGAACAGCTTGGGTGTGCATGTAGGAAACAGTGTTAGCTGAGCCAAGCAGCACACCCCAACACTTCCTTTTTTAGTGCATTCTTCCTACAATAAATTTCCACAAAAAAAAATGTTGTTTGACTCTGTCAGCCCGCTGTATGTTGTAGCTACTTTTAACTTTTACGTGACCCACAAAATGCGGACAAAGGTGGATAAGCACAAAGCTGTCCACTCTCTATTGACTCCTGATCCATGCATGATCTTTGTGCTGGCCACCACGGTTACAGACTTTTACTACCAAAGAAGGCGCTTTTGTGTACTCATATCTGTGTGCTAAAGGCAATACCTGAAACATACACGATAAACGCGTGAAACGTTCGCATACCATTTTTTACAAGTTGATTTTAAAAACAATTGGAAGCCATGTTTTTGCAAATTGAGTTTGCAGGAATTCAATTTATTTTCTGTTGGGCTGCATGCCATACTTGGCACCTTCTGGGGCACAGTCGTGCCTTATTACGCTGTGTACTTTCTTATCAACAACTTACAAGTGGATCCTAGCACAGGAAGGCAGCTGAAGTGTCACTGATAAACTTACAAATACTAATTATTGAGGGTGATTGAGAAGTGCAAGTTAGTTGCCATATATAACCTGTATACCTTCCACGAGTGAATTATAAAAGAAATGTAAGTGTACACCTAGGTCTGTCCTAGATAGCCTTTGGATTTGGAATTAGAACTTTGAGTTGCTTGTTAGTTATCGAGCAGGATTCTGTTTTAGTTGCATTTGCCGTTTTAATTTCTGTGCTGCCCAATACTGCAATTTAACGTGGCTCTGGCACGAATGCCATGCGGCGAATAACTTAAACGAAATGCTGATGCAAGCAAATGGCAATCTTGTCATTGAATTCTTGGGATATCTGCTAAATTGTAGGCCCTCTAGTTCTTCGAAGCTTACAAACGTCCAGCTAAAAAAAGAGAGTGTTTCGGAAACTATTATTACCATGGGGAGGAGATTAACGAAAAGGCCAATACTGAAGCGGCAAAGTGGATTCCGAGGGATTTATCCCTGAATGATACCAGTTGGTACAATGAAAAGTCACCGTGCGGCGGCCATATGGAAAGCATTAGACGCCCTTAGATGGTTTCAAAGCTATGCACAGAGAGGGGGCTGCAGGGGGGAGAAACGAAAGCACACATGCAGGAAAACCATAAATTAAGTGTTTGGTATTGGACACGTTTCTTTTTAAAGACATGTTTAAGCCATATGGAGTAGGTGCCTGCGAGGAGATTTGCCTTCAATCTGGGCTCGGTTACTTTCAAAGAAGCTGCTTTATACATGCCTAGTTTACGCAACAAAAGCTATCATTTGGCAAAACACTTGTTCTCAATTCTTAGTTCCCCCTGGTCACGGTGCTGGCCCCTTTCGGTGGGATACTTTATATATGTGTTATGAGAGTGCTACACGATAGCTTCTCTTTTTAGAATAGAACATTTGATTACAGGCGCCATCCTTTCCCCCGAGTTGGCAATACTGGACTTGACCACTCAAGCGATTCAGCTAGTCGAAGGAGTAGCAAAATGGTGGGCGACAGCCATAGCAAGGAAGATTATACTCTGCCACGGGGAACCAGGACGTGTTGGAAGAATGGGATAGTCTGAGGTCATTGATTACGGCATTCAAGAACTTTATTTATTTGAACATTTATACAGTGCGCATAACCCAAAGGTATCTAGGCGCTTATGCTTAAGAGATTGGTTACAGGCATGTAAATTCAGCTTATTCATCATTGAATTGTTGCAGACAGGAATACAATACATAGCAGAGGGTTACCAACATCTCTTGCTATCATGTCAAGCAATATCAGGCATTATCATATATTATTTACCAAGTGTGCACAGTTTACACACTTTTCCTGGCCTAGTTTGTTACATTCTTTTCAGAAGCTACTTGTTTCTAAGAGTAGAATCCACTACTAGGTATGGCCCCTTGAACTAGGTGACACTTAGAAGGAATCTTGATTGAAAAGTTGATATGTAGAGGCTCTCATAGACATGATAACCTGGCATAGACCTGGTTCTGGTTTCTTGAAGTGTAGCGTTCGACATTTTTATTTTCCATACATGGGAATGTGGTTTTTCATTTGCGGCAGGGGATGTGGAGATGGTGGGTGGGCCGGTACGGTTGAGAGGAGCGGGTAACAGGAGTTTACTTGATCGGAACCGTTGGTTCTGCTTGTTATGAAAATGGAAAAAAGATCCACAAAAAAAGGATTTTTTTGAGGCAAGTGGACTTTAGTGAAAACGAGACAGTCCTGTTTCAGTTTTGCTTAAAAACTTGTCATGATTCCGGTGGGTTACTCCGGACTCTTCCAGGCTGGAAGATTGACCCAGATGTTTTATGCATAGAGCACAATTTCTTGCAACAAAAAACGGACAGTGCAGAAACTGGCTCTCTGTATTCCTATAAAGCTAGGCGCAAGCTGTGACTAAGTATAGTGTGTAGCAGAGAACGTCTGTGAAATGGCTGTTAAACTAAGCACAAATTCATATTATCCGTGGAATGTTGTAATGGCTTACTCTCCCGACTGTTCCTCAAAGAGAGAAATGCTTTGCAGATGGCTTCAGGCACATGGGAAGTCTGCTTGCTCAGAACAGACTTCATTACCAGGCAGTCCCCCTGTAATTCTTTGTGAAAACCATAATAGAACCCAGAAGCTACAGGACAAGAGTGACTACCTGAACGCGGGACAGTCCCCCTGTAATTCTTGTGAAAACCATAATAGAACCCAGAAGCTACAGGTCAAGAGTGACTACCTGAACGCGGGACCCTTTTGAAGACAGAAGGGCTGTGTGGAGAGATATTCAGTGCTAGTAAGGGAATGTTGGGAACATCGGGGAAAGCCAATGGTTCTGCATTATGCAGGTAAGGTTATCTATGCGGCATGGCTACAGAATGGCCTTTACTAGTTTGCCACACTGCATTCACTGCTTTCTGCTGAGGTATCAGTGAAACCTGTGGGTGACGGGTTCAAAGCATGGAATGGACTGACTCGGATTTTCATCAAACATACATTTGTACAAAGCTGACTGAATTATCTGATTCTGTAATTCTCAACATGATTAAATGCTTTATTGAACTACAAGAAGACCACACCCTTTGTCCAAATCTCACATTACTGTGTCAGAATAGTATAGTCTGACACCTCTCCTAATTAAGATTGCAGACCTGGATTTTGAACTGCACTGTTTTCACTTTGTTCGAAAGCCCTCGCCTTTTTTTTCATTTGAATGATCTCTCCTCCACACGCCTGCCTTAACCCATAGCTCCCCACCTGTTCCCGATCCTGCTTTCCCGCCCTGTGCTTCAGCTGTGTTTCAGCAGTCACCTGACAACTCACTCCACTGCACAGAGTTATCTTTGGTGATGCCGAAACCCATCTCTGTTTTCCTTCTCACCCAGATGTGTTGACTCGCCCATGTGGAGTTGTGTTATTCTCCTGCATCCTATCTTGGTGGTCACCCCCATCCCTTCTACTCACGAATAATTGAATTATATACTTTGAGGCCAAACAGTAGATTTCTTCTCCTCCTTCCACGCGTTTTTCTTCGTCTTGCAGTACAGCTCTGTGCTCTCATCTCTTTCTGACTTTTATATTCCTGATTCCCCTCTCCCACCTAATTTGTGTGTTTTCTCTTCTAGTTATGGTCAAATATTTCCTTGCTGGTCATGTAGACCCTACTAACTTGCACATGGGATGCCATGCGTGGGACGGGTTAGGTATCCCTGTTGTGAATGTAAGCTGCCAGGACAGAATGGCAAAATGGTTCACCACAGGATTATAGAGCTTGCCGGTTTTATGGTCACCACCTCAAATCGGCTCAGGTTGGTTAAATTAAAATATGACCATATAGGTGTGTGTTTTGGCAGGGCGCCCCAGGGATTAGGAAACAGGGGTCACATGACTTCCTGCTCCTCGCCCCCTAATAGGGACTCTCATGCATGCATGTGGTGGCAACACCAGACTGCTTGTTATGTACAGATGTCCTTAGCGCATTCAAATAGTTAATGAGCCATGTGCAATGACTTGTTGATTTTGGTCAAGTGGCTAGTGGGTAAGGGCTAACTTCACCAAAAATAATCCATTACTAATGGCACTCACGTTTGTACTCGACCGCAAGCTCAAAAATTAAACAAAGGATTGCGCCAAGAGTCTGATCTCTCTCTCCTCCTTGGTATGGTGAATGCCTGCAGGTGGAGGAAATGAGGCGTGCTGTGGTGGACATCACACTGCATTGCTGCGGAGCAGGTTCCAGGGCTCTCAAGCCGGAACTTTTCATTTGCCTTAAAAAATAGTCAAATGCATCCCAAGGTACATTTATTCTCGATCTGCAGCATGCGCAACATACGCTAGGCCCTCACTCAATCCGTTTACCACCTTGCAATTGCTTCCATGACATGAGCGTGCCTAGTAAACATGTAGCCTTCACGGCAAGCGCCCTGGCTAGCTCACCAAGGCCCGTCCCCTTACATGGCACATCATCCAGGTGCTTGTTGTCGGCATCCCTGAACTGCCTCACCACCTCCTCCCCCAGCCTATTACAAATGTTTCGGCGTGGGAACTGTCCACACTCTAAGTCCATCCTTCTAAATCTCCAACCCTGTTTATCTCTGTTTCGGAAGAAATTTGCCGGCAATCCAGAGGGGACCGAGCGGACATCTTTGGGGACAGAGCCCACACCTGTTCATCGCTCGATATGGGCCACCAATTCCTTAAATGGTACTATTCCAGCTTGATTAGAACCCCCGCCCTTGTTACATATGAGCACACTGGGACATTTATCTGTTCCCTCTCCCACCCACAACCGCCCCAGACCGAGCACTTTGAAACGACAGGAGCACATTAACAAAAAACTAAAATAAATGGACACTCATGTAAGAATTGTTTTAACTGGACACAGCAAGAAGAAAAATGAACAGCAAACAGTCAAAACAATGTACTGTAGGGAAAGAGAGGACAAAATGGTGACATATCAAAAATATTCCGACTTCCAGTTAAGCATCAAAATGAGTACACAACTGCAGCCATATACAAACTTTCATGAAATATTGCATTGGTGTTTGCCATCAATTTTAGTCAGATAATGCTTTAAGCGGTGCCCTCCCATTACTGCTGCCGTTTCAAAATCTAGGGAGAAATGAAAAAGTGCTACAAAATTCGGCAAATGTAGGATTATAACTTTGTAAAAGAGGTTCCCGTTTAGCTGCCAGACATTTCAGAGGGCTACATTGGGGAGCCCAGAAAGTGAGTTCATACAGAAGGGTTGGAGGTGCCCAACGTGCCAGTGAACCTGGGTGTTGAGGCCCGAGAGAAGGGCTAGTGTTTCGCTGTTGACAAGCTGTTACATGGGGCGTCAGGTGCAGCCCCTTTAGCCGTCAATTCCCTGATCCGTCAAGTGGACAGTGATGGTGGCTCTTTAGGCAGCTGTTGCCCTGTCCTCCCAGCAAAAGATAAGTGTGTGTCTGGGAGCTTCCATATGGGTATTAATACATTTCTCAAGATACAGCGTCGCAACAGAGAGGTCACTTCCTGATTCATGAGGCCGCAGCAAGACGAATCTGCAAATTGGTGCTGAAGGCATCCCCCGTGATTAATCGCCCCTCTGGCGTCATCAGCGATGCCAGTGTACTCGTGATTGATGCCCTATAGGTTGGGCGCGCCGCATTCAGGCATGCCCTGAAAATAGCTTGCAAACCGTGAAGATATCACGCCAGCTTCACAGTATGTTTTTGAAGCTTAAAAATAACCCAATCCATGTTGGGAATGTGACTCCTCTTTCATAAGCAGCCAGAAATGGTTTGAGTTATTGAGGCTTATCGCAGACATTTTCTTTGCAGGGATCAGATTTTCCCAGTGCACTCATCCCACCCCCATCCCCAAACTTTCTAACCCTTTTCTCCTCAACTGGAGGTCGTCCTTCAGCCTAAAATCTTCTAACTCCCCATCCACGCTACTTTAATAAAGACCTGGTTGGGACAGTAGAAATGTGTCCCGGCCAACATACCTTGACACAAAGATGTAAAGCAAAATGGGTGCCCCCTAATTCAGTCCTCTTTCTTGTAGAAGTACCACTTTGTGACTGATTGGAATAAGAGTCAAGACCATGTCTCTCCTCCCATCTGGGCCTGCCTGCCCTCAAAACAACAGGTTCTGGTGGGGGCAGTCATCCACGTTGCTGGGCCTGCTTCTAAAGGATCCCTGTGCCCCCAACCGCCATTTTTTGAAAGGGGGGAAAAAAAAACGATTTCCCACTTGGGCAGATATTTGCATGTACCGTTGGTGGAGCAGGCGTCGTTTTAAGTAGTGGGTCTGCGTAAATACGCACGGAAACTTCAGAGTAAACCGAACCCGTAAGAAAGGGCTAAGGAAAGGTAGCAGCCCGGGCGCTCCCTGGAAGGCGTTCAAAATCGCACTGAACGGAATCAATGGACTAATCCCGAAGGACGCTCTTTGATGTGATGCCGTTAAGTTTATATTGGAAGCCTGCCGGTTTCTTTACGGTCAGCTCTAGCCGTTCTCTTGTGAAGAAGGGATCAAATAACATTATGCGCCTGCCTAAATGTTTGATAGCATTTAGAACCGTGCCTTGTTTAAATACTTCTTGCGGCTTTCCTTCTAACGCCAGGTGGAGTCGTCGGGTCTTTCCATGGCATCTGTGTTCGGAAAAATAAATGGTACTTTGATTTCTTCCCGTCCAGCCTGGGTCCTGTCTAGTTTCTTCGGAATATTTTGTTTTCAAATTGTGCAAAATGCTACATTTTAGCCTTGAGTAAAATCCGTCTGACTTCCCTGATATTCGCTTTCCAGGCTCTGTTTGTTTAACGATTTGTTTATGAAATTGGTTCAAGCAAGAATGTTTGTTAAAGTATTTTCGTTTCGTTTTTTATATCCAAGTGCTTAAACGGTATGTTTTTGATCTTCCTCTTTATAGTCAATAGGTATACATTTCAAGTTCCACTCTGCTAGCCAGACACAAAAAGTTACTCGCCCTCTCAGTTCTCCACAAACACAAGCACTAGGGAAACCAGAAGTACCGGTTTTCCCAGGACAGTCCCGAGAAGTAGCCCCACTTCCTAGGGTCCCGGGAGTTTTTAACTTTTATAAACCGTGTCCAGGCATTGGAATGGCGAAATGCCGAAATCGGGCCCGGCGCGACTCTTCCTGCATGTGAATGGGGGCGTGAATGCTTTTCACGCCACCATTTCCTCCCCCTTCCTCTCCCCGGCCGCCCTCCTCTAAGGAGAGGAGTGTGCTTGAAAGCCTCCCCTCCCCCACAGCAGGCCAGTGACAAAGCAGTAGGACACCAGTTTTATTTGTGTTTACTTTAGTCCTACTTCTATGTCTATGGCATGTCCCGTTTAAAAAAAATAATATGATCACCTTAACGAGCACACAATTTCTTACTCGGCAACAGTCCATTATCCCCCGTAGCAAATGGCTAACATTTTCAGGAGTGCTGTAATAATCCTTACAAGTGTTACGAAACACTGCACGATAATAATGGGACGACTGACTACCCAGGGGGAACAACTTAGGCTAGCGTTCACATCTGGCTGTTGCCTAAGGTGGCAAAGCCTGACCTCACTGCAAGACCAAGCCAAGTGATGGGGAGGCAGCATGGCTACCACTTCCTTGGGAAAAGACTCTCCTGATTCCGCCCACCAGTGCATTAGTCCATACACATATCAAACATTGAGCTGCCAGAAATGCCCAGAGAAATCATATTTCTTTGCTGTCTTTATCGCTCTCACTATAGTTTTTAGTTGTTTGTTTACTAATTGTGCGGAAGCACCATTATGGGGAAAAACCCCATGATTACTATAAATAACTCAAATGACACACTTAACCGTGCAGTGGCTCCCCCTGAACCTGTTTTCAGTATGTGTTGATCTCTTGAAAGAGTCACTTACTTGTTGTACATTTGAGGCCGCATTATAGAAACTTGGCACTGATGCAATTACAATTTCGCACATTACTAGATATGGCGATGATTGCCCTAGTGCAAACAAAAAAAGAAGCTTTCAGTGCATTTTTTCACTGAGATCAGTTTGGCATGGTGCAAAAATGCATATATTTGGCAGGAAATAGGTCATCCCTGCAGCCATGTTCAGCATGCAGGGAGTTGCTCCCTGTTGTGGCTGACTCTGCACTGGGTACAGGCGTTGTCCTGATAATAGCAAAGGCAGGAGGTGCTTGAGTGAGGGCCCGCCCTCTCCTGCACTAACCTGCTTCTATTGCCCCCATCAGAGGGCTTCCCCTAACGCACCTGCCACTAGCTGCGATAAAGGAGTGGACACTGGGCAGTCAACATGATCCCAGATTAAACAAGCATTGGCGGTGCCAACAGTTTGGACTTTTGTGAAGGCATGGAAAAGCACTTTCCGGGCGCTGCCATTGTGGTATTAACTGGCCATTGATGTCCGGTGCAAAATGCTGCAAGGAGGAGCGCATCTAATAGCAGTGCCTGGCAAATGCCTAATACTTATGCACAAGCCAAAAGTGTTGGCTTTGCCAATGCTTGTTTTTAACAGCACTTCAGTGAAAGAGACGCAGAGTGCTTATAAATCAAGTTGCTGAACAAAGATCTGGTTAGACGTTTTTGTTTGGGTTTAGGGCTCCACAAAAGTCACTACCTCTCAGGAGCACTGCTTTAAAAAATAAAAGAAACACTGGCATGGCATGGCCTGCAGGTGCAAGGTTTCATGGCAATACTTTATTAGAGCGATCTCAAAGAGTTCTGGGTGGGGAGGGGCAGGAACTGGGTGGGTATTGCCATAGGGATTACCATGGCCATGGGCAGTCAATGGATGGCCAAATAACCAAACAACACCTGCAAGCTTTGTGTCTTTCCACAAATGACATTTCTCCCTATGTGCACATTAATGCAATAGGTTCGGCGTATAGGTGACACAAGCAACACCTAGTAGCCCAAACTAAAAAGCGGGAAGTAAGTCTACTCTTCAATTCCGTAGAATTCAATCAAAAGGCGTTTTGAGGGGTTGTTTCGACGGCCAATTAGAGTGAGAGGTTTTGTGGTGGTTTTGCTCTTAAAAAACAGATGTGTGAAATGGAGAGTTCTGGTTTGAGAAAGGCGATGATGAATAGTTCCAGAATAGAGTCTGTGACGGGGTTGCAGTCTTTGTCCATTTGACGGCAATCCTCATATGCCCTTCCACGTGTAAGCTCTTTGGGGATGTGATTGGAAAGGTATGGACGATGCAGCAATAGCAAGGCCCGGGGGAGCATAGTAGAGTCCGATGCTGCAGCACCAGAGGCCGATGCTGCAGCACCAGAGGCCAGTGCAGCAGAAGAAAGGCCGATGCTGCAGCACCAGATGCCTGTGCAGCAGAAGAGAGGCCGATGCTGCAGCACCAGAGGCCAGTGCAGCAGAAGAGAGGCCGATGCTGCAGCACCAGAGGCCGATGCTGCAGCACCAGAGGCCGATGCTGCAGCACCAGATGCCAGTGCTGCAGCACCAGAGGCCGATGCTGCAGCACCAGAGGCCGATGCTGCAGGACCAGAGGCCAGTGCTGCAGCAGAAGAGAGGCCGGTGCTGCAGCACCAGAGGCCAATGCTGCAGCACCAGATGCCAGTGCAGCAGAAGAGAGGCCGATGCTGCAGCACCAGAGGCCGATGCTGCAACACCAGAGGCCAGTGCAGCAGAAGAGGGGCCGATGCTGCAGCACCAGAGGCCAGTGCAGCAGAAGAGAGGCCGATGCTGCAGCACCAGAGGCCAGTGCAGCAGAAGAGAGGCCGATGCTGCAGCACCAGAGGCCGATGCTGCAGCACCAGAGGCCAGTGCTGCAGCACCAGAGGCCGATGCTGCAGCACCAGATGCCTGTGCAGCAGAAGAGAGGCCGATGCTGCAGCACCAGAGGCCAGTGCAGCAGAAGAGAGGCCGATGCTGCAGCACCAGAGGCCAGTGCAGCAGAAGAGAGGCCGATGCTGCAGCATCAGAGGCCGATGCTGCAGCACCAGAGGCCAGTGCAGCAGAAGAGATGCCGATGCTGCAGCATCAGAGGCCAGTGCAGCAGAAGAGAGGCCCGCCGCATAAGATGACGGGACACCAGACTTGGGCACCCAAGATACACTCAAGGATATGTTAATCATCAGCTAATTTAAGCACAAAGGGCCCGATTCATGGCATTTTTTGCACGGTTCAAAGGGATTTTGCTCTGCTGAAAAGTGACTTTGGACTGCTCACACAAAACCTGATTCATGGAACTGTGCAAAGTCAGTGCAGTCATTTTTGCAGTACAAAACCCTGATTCATGCAACCGTGCCAAGTGTATTTGTGCCATGAAATGTCCAGGCAAAGTCATTTTGCACTACAAAATGACCATGCGCCGACTTTGCCCGGACTTTGCCCGGACTTTGCCTGGCAAAAATACACTTGGCACGGTTCCACAAATCAGGGTTTGTGTCGGCAGTGCAAAGTCACTTATAACCGGGCAAATATTCCATGAATCGCCCCCCTAGACAACAGACAAGAGGTTTTGCACCAGAAGCGCTGAGGGTCGAGGCTTCTTTTCACAAAACCATTTTTTTAATGAAAGTTTTTAATCGGCCAACTTCAGAGTCTCACCCTCATGACATAAGCACATTGGTTTAAAAGTGCAGCGGCGCTCAGCTGGAACATCACTGGCAAGGGCCTGCTCTTAAAATAATCAGGCATGTGTTTGGTTATGTTGATATGCTTTCAGAAGGCTCCAAATCCCCACCATAGTACTTTCAGATATGTGGTCCTGGCCACTGGAATTGCTGGCTTCCATATAATTAGTAAATAATACATTTTTAATTAAAGGGGCACTAAGACGACGCTCGTGCTGCACGTTCAATTGCATATTTCTATTGCACCCTAAAAACTCGAGGTCAAATGTACAACTTGGCAACACATTTGAAAACAGAATGCCTTTCCCGGGAAATGTGAAATCGCTGCCACCCAAAGGCCCTGATTAGCCCCGAGGACAGCAGCTGAACAGACTTTTGGGCCGAAGCCACTTCAAACATGGACTGTGTACATAGAACTTCTTGCGAAATGGGAAGCTATTGATCTTCCTGGGCGTAATTTGCCCAATCAAGAACTGGAAAGCCGATCCCAGAGCGGGGGTTGTTTTGAAATAATTATTGGTTGCCCCATACAGCTGGGAGCCGAGGAGACAAGTTCTCGCATGGTCTGACTGGGACAAGATGTTGTGAACCGCTCCCTTCGACTGATGATTTCTGACTGTGGCTGGAACATATGTGAGTTGCATGTAAGAAATGCTCATGCGATCAACGTGTTTATATCTTTTCAAATTGAGAGTACTGTGACGTGCTCTTTTTCTGGGCTGGGAGGATGGATAGCTCAGTCGCAATGTGTTTGTCTTAGAAGCAAGAGACATGGGTTCAAATCCCAGTCTGAGTTTAGAGACTATTCTCTGGTGCTGAGTGCAGAATAAAAGACAAATTAATTATTCAGATATCCATCTGAGTCTGGAAACGGACTGATGGACGCGCATTTTTGGGATACTGCTTCCAGTAGTTTTACAGTAGCAGGGTGTATTTTGGGAATTTCCAGGCTTTCGAGACACCCGATCGTGCCAGGTTTTCAGGAAAACCACTGACCATGTAAATAACGTCCATTTCTGTTCACTCTACTAAGATTTAATTGATGAGGCTAGCATGAAAACATTAGGTGATTTGCGTTGTTAAGAACTGGATTTAGAGACCCCTGGATAGATAGCCCAAGAAAGGAGTAACTATTAGGGCAGAATACAATGTGCCCTGTCTTTTAAGTGAAGTATATCATATCAGGACTGAGAGGAATCGCTGAAGCTCCATGGGTATGTTAGTAGTGGGATGGGACTGCATACTGCAAGTCAAGCTCTGTGGGTATGTTAATAGTGGGATGGGACTGCATACTGCAAGTCAAGCTCCGTGAGTATGTTGGTAGTGGGATGGGACTGCATACTGCAAGTCAAGCTCTGTGGGTATGTTAGTAGTGGGATGGGACTGCATAGTGCAAGTCAAGCTCTGTGGGTATGTTGGCAGTGGGATGGGACTGCATACTGCAAGTCAAGCTCCGTGGGTATGTTAGTAGTGGGATGGGACTGCATACTGCAAGTCAAGCTCTGTGGGTATGTTAATAGTGGGATGGGACTGCATACTGCAAGTCAGGATCCATGGGTATGTTGGTAGTGGCATGGCACTGCATACTGCAAGTCAAGATCCGTGGGTATGTTGGCAGTGGGATGGGACTGCATACTGCAAGTCAAGCTCCGTGGGTATGTTGGTAGTGGGATGGTACTGCATACTGCAAGTCAAGATCCGTGGGTATGTTGGCAGTGGGATGGGACTGCATACTGCAAGTCAGGACAGAGGTGAATCGCTGAAGCTCCGTGGGTACGTTGGTAGTGGGATGGGACTGCATACTGCAAGTCAAGCTCTGTGGGTATGTTGGTAGTGGGATGGGACTGCATACTGCAAGTCAAGCTCTGTGGGTATGTTGGTAGCAGGATGGGACTGCATACTGCAAGTCAAGCTCTGTGGGTATGTTGATGGTGGGATGGGACTGCATACTGAAAGTCAAGCTATGTGGGTACGTTGGTGGTGGGATGGGACTGCATCAAGCAAGTCAAGCTCTGTGGGTACGTTGGTAGTGGGATGGGACTGCATACTGCAAGTCAAGCTCTGTGGGTACGTTGGTAGTGGGATGGGACTGCATACTGCAAGTCAAGCTCCGTAGGTATGTTGGTAGTGGGATGGGACTGCATACTGCAAGTCAAGCTCCGTGGGTATGTTGGTAGTGGGATGGGACTGCATACTGCAAGTCAAGCTCTGTGGGTATGTTGGTAGTGGGATGGGACTGCATACTGCAAGTCAAGCTCCGTGGGTATGTTGGTAGTGGGACTGCATATTGCAAGTCAAGCTCCGTGGGTATGTTGGTAGTGGGATGGGACTGCATACTGCAAGTCAAGCTCTGTGGGTATGTTGGTAGTGGGATGGGACTGCATACTGCAAGTCAAGCTCCCTGGGTATGTTGGTAGTGGGATGGGACTGAATACTGCAAGTCAAGCTCTGTGGGTATGTTGGTAGTGGGATGGGACTGCATACTGCAAGTCAAGCTCCGTGGGTATGTTGGCACTGGGATGGGACTGCATACTGCAAGTCAAGCTCTGTGAGTACGTTGGTAGTGGGATGGGACTGCATATTGCAAGTCAAGCTCTGTGAGTACGTTGGTAGTGGGATGGGACTGCATATTGCAAGTCAAGCTCCGTGGGTACATTGTTAGTGGGATGGGACTGCATACTGCAAGTCAAGCTCCGTGGGTATGTTGGTAGTGGGATGGGACTGCATACTGCAAGTCAAGCTCTGTGGGTATGTTGGTAGTGGGATGGGACTGCATACTGCAAGTCAAGCTCTGTGGGTATGTTGGTAGTGGGATGGGACTGCATATTGTAAGTCAAGCTCCGTGGGTACGTTGTTAGTGGGATGGGACTGCATACTGCAAGTCAAGCTCCGTGGGTATGTTGTTATTGGGATGGGACTGCATACTGCAAGTCAAGCTCTGTGAGTACGTTGGTAGTGGGATGGGACTGCATATTGCAAGTCGAGCTCTGTGAGTACGTTGGTAGTGGGATAGGACTGCATATTGCAAGTCAAGCTCTGTGGGTATGTTGGTAGTCGGGTGGGACTGCATAGCTCCGTGGGTATGTTGGTAGTGGGATGGGACTACATACTGCAAGTCAAGCTCTCTGGGTATGTTGGCAGTGGGATGGGACTGCATATTGCAAGTCGAGCTCTCTGGGTATGTTGGCAGTGGGATGGGACTGCATATTGCAAGTCGAGCTCTGTGAGTACGTTGGTAGTGGGATAGGACTGCATACTGCAAGTCAAGCTCTGTGGGTATGTTGGTAGTCGGGTGGGACTGCATAGCTCCGTGGGTATGTTGGTAGTGGGATGGGACTACATACTGCAAGTCAAGCTCTCTGGGTATGTTGGCAGTGGGATGGGACTGCATATTGCAAGTCGAGCTCTGTGAGTACGTTGGTAGTGGGATAGGACTGCATATTGCAAGTCAAGCTCCATGGGTACGTTGTTAGTGGGATGGGACTGCATACTGCAAGTCAGGCTCCGTGGGTATGTTGGTAGTGGGATGGGACTGCATACTGCAAGTCAAGCTCTGTGGGTATGTTGGTAGTCGGGTGGGACTGCATAGCTCCGTGGGTATGTTGGTAGTGGGATGGGACTACATACTGCAAGTCAAGCTCTCTGGGTATGTTGGCAGTGGGATGGGACTGCATATTGCAAGTCGAGCTCTGTGAGTACGTTGGTAGTGGGATAGGACTGCATATTGCAAGTCAAGCTCCATGGGTACGTTGTTAGTGGGATGGGACTGCATACTGCAAGTCAGGCTCCGTGGGTATGTTGGTAGTGGGATGGGACTGCATACTGCAAGTCAAGCTCTGTGGGTATGTTGGTAGTCGGGTGGGACTGCCTAGCTCCGTGGGTATGTTGGTAGTGGGATGGGACTACATACTGCAAGTCAAGCTCTCTGGGTATGTTGGCAGTGGGATGGGACTGCATACGGCAAGTCGGGACAGAGATGAATCGCTGGTGATCTGTGGGCTCATTGGTGAAGTGGGAATTGAGCACGCACAACACTGCATGTTCAGATAGAGGTAAACTACTGGAACTTCCTGGGTGCCTTGGTAATAATGTGGGAGTGCATACTGTGGTAGGTGAGGAATGAGGTGACTCACTGGTTGTCTGTGGCTGTGCAGGCATTGTGATTGGCATATTTACTGCAGGTCATGATAGAGATGAATCGCTGGATCCCTATTGGTGTCCAGGTGTTAGGATAAGAATGCATTCTGCAGGTCAGTATAGAGGTGACTTGATGTAGCTATGTGGGTCCCTTGATAATTGGAGGACCTGCATATTAAGAGAAGGCAGATAATATGCTGTCGAAATGGGTCATCCATAGACAGTCAAAGGTAAATCTGGAAACCATTGTTGAGGTAAATCAAACACAAAAGGAGAATACCTCAATTTGAGAGGCACCCAAAAAATGGCTTGTTTTATTCCCAAGTGTATATATCTTTTTTTTCAACTACTACTCCATGCGTGCCCTAATGGGGTACAAGTAATAACTTGCTCCCTTAAGAGACAGCACCCCACAAAAGGCATTGAGACACTTACCAAAAATTCACGTTAACTGGCCCAAAAATTGAGTTTTGAATATCTATAAATTGTCAGCATGAAATGCTAAAACCTCCACAGTGCCTGACACACTGAAACAATATGATTGGCAGCAATATACAAATTGAAAGTATTGGAGAGATACAGAGCAGCATTATATTTCAACAAATGCTGCTTTATTCGCTACAGTCATGGAACTGCACATCCAAAAAAATACCAACGTCCCAACGTGTCAGAAATGAAATCAAGCTAGAGGAAGCACACACCCGGTGTTACAGAAATATGCCTTTCAACGTGAGAAAAGTCAAATGATGTATCCTGTGACTTTATAGGATGTTGCCATGTTTTCCAAGGTATCACCTTTCTGCTGTATAGAAGACATGATGCCAAATGCAGATTCTAAACGTTATGCCAGCGAAAATATGCTCAAAGGATGATGTTTTATTTAAACCGCCAACTGCCATTTTTTTCTAGGTATTCAGAATTACAAATATTTGTTTTTTGTATATGGGAAATTATGGTGTTTTGTTCTGGCTTACACTTTGTCATTACAATGGTGGTGAATAGGCCTTTCAGGCATACAGAAACATGAAATGCTCTGTGTTTGCTTGGGCCACTACTAGATAGTTTTACAGTGAAATCACTGACAAAATCAATTTTTCACTTCAGCCCTGCATACATGCTCCCATGTGGGGGAGGTTAAGACTGCCTCGAGATTTTCATTGACCATATGGAATGTATAACCTGTGTTTGCCTTAAATCACGAAAACCAATTACATTCCCATAAAAAAGACCCAGTGAATACACCCTCTGAGTTAAGGAACAGTCCCACCTTTGCTAGTCCATCTAAAGACAAGCTAAAATACCAGTATAAGCCAAAGTGCTGCCTGATAAGTATCAGGTCTGTTTTCCTTGGGCCAAGCTTCAAACGCATCTTCGTGCACTTATCAGGTCTCCTTTGACATCAATTAAGGCATGAAGCATTATCAGATGGACAGCCTAATGTAAGGAGAACAAGGAGACTTGTCATAGAGGACTCATATCAGTAATTTGCTGAGAGGCCTGCTGGCATTCATTTCATTATCCATCCGCAGAAACAATACTATGGTTGGAGCTTGGCATTTCAGATAAATGGACCATCTACATAAACATTATAACTCCATTTAAAAATGATTTAACTTATAAAACTACAACCAAAATAGTTACAAACAATCCAAAATGTGTATGTTAACACTGATAACCTCTTCTTGAAACCAATTGCCTGTGTTTTAATAATTCTTAAAATTAAGACTATTCATATTTTTTTCTGAATAAATACACAGATGGGCACTTGGTTAACATGAATACAGAAATCTGTATTTTATCAAAATGACGTGCTGCTTTAGAAAAATATTAAAGAAAAAAAATTTAGAATTCAATTTGACTCTGAGCAAATGGGCACCCCACCCTTTTCTTTTCACATGCACAGAAATTATAATCAAACAATGAATATTGGGGTTGTGTATTCTATAGGAGTACCTGACTATGAGGGAAGCCAATGGATGATTTGACCAATCAAATAGCTTGACACTATCCTGATATTATCGCCAGAATATTGCACATTTTAAAAAGCAAGAACACAGGAAAGGGCGTACCTGAAAAAAAGAGGAAGTGACAGGAGGCACCTACTGGATAGGACTTCCCTAGGAACACTTGAGGGTTTCTGCTAGATTTGTGCCTGAAAATAAATATTTCAAAGTTAGTCTGAATTTTCCCCAAATGTATTTCGAGACGCCCCATAGAATAGATTGCCCCGAGTCCTTGAGGTGGTAGGAAATTGGGAGGTCATTTCCACAATGGGGCGCTCTTTCCAGATAGAAACATTTGTTTTTTGTGGGAAATGCAAAAACAGTTCCCATATAGTTAGAGCCTAGTGATAATTGACTGATGGAGAAAAATAACATTTGTGTGTGCATAGTGCAGGGATTGACAAATTAATACTCGTAGAAAGAAAGAGAATAGAAATGGTACTTTGCTAATGTGAGCTATATCCTGTTTTCATTGTGCTTCAAGTTGAAGGAAATTACCGTTAAAAAAATAGAAAAAAGCTTTTTCTGTGCTGTGTGAGCTGTGCAAAATAGGTAACGCTTCCCAGTGTTCACAGTTTAGCATTTTGTAATAGTTCAATTGGATCCTGTGGTATTTAGAGGCATAGTCTGATACCAGGTTTGTGCAAGTGTGAACATTTCCATATCCCCAGGATTGTGGGATAATTTGCAAACTGTGAAGTCATATATCTTATTAATGTTAAAAGTTAATGTTCTAGAACATTTGTACTGTGCATTGTCACCACCGGAGTGGTCCCCTGGTGCTCTGTCACTGAACATGGGTGTACTTTTCAGTCGGTAGCCATTGTGTTAAGTGAATAAGCAGGTGAAAGAAAGTTAGCCATCCTGATGCCACTTTATAACAAAAAATAAACCAATGTAAAAAACCCTCTCCTTACTCTTGACATTGCACAAAAGGGAAAGGGCTTCACACTAGTGACACCCGATTCAAAAAGGAAAATGGAAGGAGTACTCGTCCTTATATTAGAAAGGCACAAAACTATCTTCCTATCTTGGGTGGGTGGACTGACATCCTGTGCAATCTAAATTGATATAACTGCCTTTCTGACCCAAACCTGCATAATTCTAATGCATCTCATTACAAACCTACTTTGAAATTGCACACACATGCTAGCAACTCACATCACCATATCTACATGGAAAATGTGATATATACAACAGTTCCCTAACTCCAGCGCTTGTTGGTGTTATTGGCCAAAGCAAAATTATTTCAATAATGTGTTGTCTAACTTATGTCTAATTTAGAAATGTTTGGAGTAAAGAGAGTTCAGATACAGTGCCCAACACGTGGCAGAATTATGTGTGGAGTACCTATTGCTTTTCAGAATTAAATATAGATTTGTATTATATATTGTATTGTATTTCTAGAACACTATACGACAAAGCGCTTCAACAACGTCAAAGGGGTGTGCACTAGCCACTCACCCAATTGGGCTGCCGCTTGCACACAAAGTCCATCATTTGATTATGCAATGGGTGCATGTCTGCAAGAAATAGCGAGATTTATACAGGAAGGATATTTTCGTTTTTGTATACAAGCTGCTTGTGATTGTCTAATATTGTGGTGACTTCCCCCTGTGTAAAGCTTGGGGCCCACCTTTTCACTGATTAGCCTCTTTCTTCCCCAGAATTATGGGGTGCAATTGAATGTCAGGGAGCATTATATTGGTGCCCTCTTAATATTAAACAAGCCAATATATAGCAGTTGACATCTGCAACACCATATAGGGCTTGTTTGTTATAGGGTGGAAGAAAATGACTAGGCAATCTAATGGCACCAACATGGGCAAAACATATCCTTTCGTAGCTTTTTGAAGTGTCTTCAAAATGAAGCAAATGTAATTTGAAATTGTACAAATCATACCTAACCGTGTAAAAGTATACATTATTTGGAGAAAAAAATCAGTCACCTAACCTTATCCTAGAAAGTCGGCCTCGTCCACTGTTCCTCGCTTCACTTCTGCACTTTTAATCCTGTCACAAGAAGGTAGATGACCAAACAACCAAAAGGAGCACACCTGGCAAAAGACAATTTTCTGACGTGCATGTCAGAAATTGTACCAAATTGTGTAATGGTGTAAATAGTAGGGCACAAATCAGTCAATCCCACCTTATTCGAGAAAGTCAGCCTTTCTTTCCCTCCTACCTCTCCCTTTTGTAGTGCAAATAGCTTTTAATGGATGAGGCAGTACCTTTCACTTGCCAGTTGACCCTCTATGGTGGCAGCTCCCATCTTGTGTATATGTTAATCCCTGACAGCCCCGCTCTATCTCTAAGGGCAGCCCTTAAAATTAGCGTAATCTGGAAGACCTGAGTTTTCCCTGGTGCCATTGCTTAGCTGTTGCATAATACTTCCTAAGGAGCTCTAGCAGAGATCATTGACGAGCGAGGGCCCAGAGATACTTCCGAGGAGAGATTGCAGAGTTGTTGGACTGTCCATCCTATCCCCCCACCCAAGCACCTTTTCTTTCACAGTTGGAATGCGAAGGGTTAAGGGGTGCTACCCCCAGATTGGTGGGACTTTCCAGGGACGCAACGCTCTAACTTTTATCTTTCCGTCATGAGGAACCTTGTGCAGGGTTTTAGCAACATTCTGAAACCAAACCTATGTAGAAGCAACATCAACACCTGTGGAGTGGGGACCAGTGGAAAAGGGGGGGGGTCATCTTGCTCTGTGGCTGTGTGCACTGTGTGGGAGGATCTTGAGGCTTGTGGAGGCACTGGGGTAGACCTCTTGGAGATTAGCTTTACAGCAGGACAAAAGGGGGTAGTAGTATGGTCACCTGTGTTGTGCCCAATTGCTGTTCCATTGAGGTCATGGCGCCAGAAAATGGTGACACCCTGGGCTACTGGTAAGGTCAGCATTATAATTAAGGCTTCCAGTTTTCCGTTGTTACTGATTTGTACACATAAATACAGACGGAAATCCATCTGCTTTCTGATTGTATTTATTTATAAAAATTGAAAAAAAGGAAAAACGGGTCTTTCTGTCTGGTTCTCTATGATGTCACTCATACATCACAGGTCAATCGCATCTCACGTTGGCAGCAGGGGGAGTGTAAAAGTTGTATAAAAATAGCATTAAAATTCTTTAAATTGCTGACAGCATATATCTTAAGGCGGCAGCAGTCACAGGAGCAATCGTTTGTTGTTATTGAGCTAGCATTTCTTTCCTATATGGCTGCATGTGTGCTTTAATAAATTACTTTTTTATTAGAATAAATGCAGAAAATTATTAGTTGCAAATTTGCTTTTTATGTGACAAAAAAATAAATGTGGATAAATACAGAAAAAAAGCCCAAAAATAAATATGGAAAAATACAGACGCAAAAGGCAGGAAAATAAATACCATAGAACCGGAAGCCTTCATTATAATCAACTAGGAGTAGGATCACCCCCGCCACAATGGCCGTATTGACAATCCTGCAATGCCCATGTCTGTTGCCTGCCAAAAAGCACTTTTTTGTTTGACATTAAGTCCTGTAATGCAATGAATGGTTCATGTAGGGATTTCTGGATCTGTTTTGAGTAAGGCATCACAAATAAAATGCAGTGAAGCCCCATGACGTCATCCCGCTTTAGCTGACATCATCCTCGAACACGTTGAACCTGGCGTCTGAACAGCTCCCCCCGCCCCGTGACCCCGGCTTTCGGTTGCGAAGCTCTCCCCGCGGGCCCGTCGCCTCCACTTGACGTAGCACCGTTTCATCCTGAAGGGCTGCCTTTGTCTCTTTCTTACCCGCAGCCTGTCCGTGCGGGCTTTCAGAGAGCAATATTGTGAGGAAGGAAGTATAAAGGTCTGTGTTGTTCGAGCTAAACTCGGCAGCAATCCGTTGGCATGCGGCAGGTGATCTAAGAGAGGGCCTGTTGTTTGAAGCGCCTGTCCCGCGGTTTTGCAAACGCACTGCGACCAAAGGATGTTTTTCTAACTTCAAAGGGCTTTTGAATCTGGCTTGGTGCCGCGCAGTCTAGGCCCGCCATTCCTGTGAGTCCTCACTCGTGATGAGTTCCAATGCACAATGAGTTCTAGCTGGGTATAAAATTAAGCATGTCACCTGGTTCAGGTGGCCTGTAGCGGTTAGGTTTAAAACTGTGTCCTAGCAGCCGTTTAAAGTACTCTTAGATGACTCTAACTTCCCCCCACCTCCCACCTACCCACTCCCCCGCAGCCCTGGTGACAATCTGTCACAGGGTTGCAAGTATTTCAGGGAAGAAGACCCCTTTATCAACTACCCATAGAGCCACCCACTTTCGAGGGATATCAGGCAGTCGCAGCGCATGGGTGAGTTCCTCGCAGTAAGCATCCCCCATCCTCCGCCTCGATGTCTTATTGCGTGTGAGGCAGCTCTCGTGCCCAGTGGAATAGCTCTCAATTCCCAGAAGTCTTCCCGCGGGGGCACACCTAGCTCCAGCTGGTGGACGGGCGTCTCCCACGAGGGGTTCTTTGCATCGAAGAGCATGGTGTGCACTGGCCCCTAATACCCGAAGGAGAAGGGCACGGAAGGGAGGAGCTCTGGAGAGCACACAATAGGGTGCCTTTCATTCTCTAGATTCTCATTTAAGGTCGGAGGCTTAAGATGGGAGTTACAAGTTCAGAAGATGGGGTTCGAGCTCAGGCGAGGGCACAGCTGCATAATGAATTCAATGTATGTATTTCCCAAAAAAGACTTGTTTGACATGGACCACCTTTACTAACTTCGAAAGTTTAGTTTCTACCACTGGCCTTTGACCTGTAGTCATTATAAATAAACAATTATGGATGTTTGCGGCTGATCAACTGACTCGCGTGTTTTTACATAGGCATATATCAGCTCCTCGATGCCCCCGGGTTTAGTGCGCTTTATGAATGTAAAAATAAATAAATATGTGCGCGTCCTCATTGTGGGGAGCAGTAAGCCCTCTGGCCCACATGTGCTGCCCACATGTGCTGGCGGCACTTTAGGAAGGTCAGGGGGTACACTCCAAAGTTGTGCATTCTTCTGCATTATTTCTTGAATGTACACTGGAGGGTTGCATGTTATAAAGTCCGCACAAGAATGTCGCCAAACAAGAATGGTGTCGTTTTTTTTGCAGCGTCATTATCATATGGAACCTACAGGGGACACGCCGCCACCCCCGCTCCCATTTACACCGAATATTGTCCCCTTCTACAATGTCGCCTATGCTATTTCCGAGCGACTTATAGATGGGGACAATATTGCCTGATACCTACTGGAGGTGCTGGAAAGTGCAAGCAATCCGATCTTAGTGGTGTGGAGCGGCTCCGAGCTTTTTGACAGCTTGCCGTTGATTAAGCCAGACTAAACAGAATGTTCTCCTTGGGGGTCAAACAACCCAGAGGAGGTCATCGCCAGTCAAGGAATGC
Source organism: Ambystoma mexicanum (assembly GCF_040938575.1). Taxonomy (NCBI): domain Eukaryota; kingdom Metazoa; phylum Chordata; class Amphibia; order Caudata; family Ambystomatidae; genus Ambystoma; species Ambystoma mexicanum. The sequence goes on from NC_090922.1 coordinate 352,978,370, forward strand.
CGTAATGCGCTTAACAGGAAGCCAGCGTGGAGCTGGCAATGCGTGCAGGGGGCAACAGCAAATCCACGGGCAGTATTCGGTGCTTCACATCATCTAAGCCAGCTTTAGCTTTCAATGCCAGGGTGACGATCAGATGGAGGCAGTGTGAGCCCAGTTCAAAGCTCAAAGCCTCATCTCGATACGCGTCAGAGCGGGAAACCCCGCCGGCTTGAGATCCGAGCTCTATTGTGTTTCCGTTGCAGAGACATGCAAGGAGCATGCGCAGCAGAGGTGCTAATAGGCGACACTGGCTTTGAGCAGGCGGGCCACCTCAAAGCCTCTGGGGGCCTGCATCTGCAGAGAAGGGCAGCGTCAGCGTATTGTCACATGACATTTACTCCTAACACGTTTTGTGGACTTCAGGTAAAAAGACTCTGTAGCTGGCTGTGGGGGTAACGGTGATTGGTCCTTGGTAGGCGCAGCATGGCTGACTTGAAAGCCTAGCGGCCATCTTCCTAGCAAGCATCAGGAGCTCTTCAAGTTTTTAGAATGGCGCTTAGCCCCACAGGTTTGTGTTCCAGATTATCACCAAGAACATATTGTGCAAGGGAGAAAGAACTTTGTGTTTTGCGTAAGATTTGGTACACATTTTTGTGGTGGTGCCTGCTACCGGATCACTGGAGCGGGCCGCCACGGATGTCAGGGCCACCAAACATGCACCAGGAGGCTGCATCCATGCAGCAGACACCAGGCAAGGGTCACCCTGCTAGCTCCGGATCACTGGAGTAAGACACGTGGGCTGGGGGCACCCAGCTCACCGCAGCCCCGGCTCTGGGGGCACCCAGGCTGGGGTTGCACAGACAGCCGTGGTCACACGGCCCATACCTTCAAGTTGGATGGTGTTGCCCAGCAGGGGCATCGTCCTCGTGCAAGGACCCGTCATTGGGCCTCCTGCATGCGGTGTAGCCACCAGTATGGTGCTCAAACAACACCAGAGTCTGCTCGTGGTTAGACTGACGAGCCGGAAGCAGCTTGTCCTTTTTATTGGGATGGTCACATGGTAACCACCATGTGACCATTACATAAATCCTGGGAGCTATTAAGCTCCCAGGAGGGGGTGACATGCAACCCTCCTCCTTTTTCATAACGACCGAACAACATAATGTCACACCACACTACAAACAATAATACTAGCACTATTAGTGCAACTAATCTTCACATACATAGGGGCCTAGGTTACCCACAGGGTGACAAAGTTGGTGGATTACTGATGACATGTTGGAAACTCCACTTAAAAGCACACCCTTTATTAACCTGGGTGAGTGGATCTTGCACCACTGACAAACCCCATGGCTCACACTTGGCACCCGTCACCACACAGCCCACAACCGCATGGGCACAGGTTCACACAACATTTTGGATATGCCATTATAAGCATTTCCAATGCCTGTGGGCTCCCAGCCTTGAATGGTACGACTCCTGGGCCCACTTCCCGCACTTGCAGGATCTCAGTCTGACTTCCCTTTTAATCTTTGCAGGACAGTTCAGAGTTCCAAGGCCGGCAAAGCCGCACCTGGGGGCACCCAGGAGCCACATCAGCATAGCCCTTAACTGGTGGGGCAAAGACCATGGCAAGATGCTGGTGGTAACAAGATGACAGACGAGTGCACAGTTCGGGACAAGCACACACTTGGGGGCATCTTGGCCACGTTCATATGTGGGGTACGCTCACTGGTGCAGGGTACTGGCGGCCAGATGACAGACCTCTCCTTGTCACTTCCCCTTCCACCTAGGGGCTGTTGGCAGGGAGACACTGGTGACAGGGAGTCAGGGCCACATTGCACATTCCGCTCCCCCAGGCAGGAGTCTCTGTATCATGGGAGGGTGCACAAGCACTCATCAGAGCTGCAACCCCACTTGCCATTCTCCTAGTCAATCCTTGTCATTGTCAGGTGGCCCTCGATTGTGGGCAGCCACACACCTCCTTTTCCTCCTTGCTTTTCTGACCGGTGGAGGACTCCCAAACCTGCAGCACCTTGGTTGCTACCCCCGATGGGCCTGGGATGTTTAGTTGGGGCTCACCCCTTCACTTCACCTCCTCCTGCCCGGCAGCCCAGGATCACATTGCGGGCCGCCGGCACAGCTGCCATGCTTCATGGAGATCCCTCTCCCCTCACTTGATAAGTGGATGCACTCTGTAGTCGTTTCCCTCGGGGATGGTGGATGACATGCAGTTCGGGGAATACCTGATGTGGTTGACACCACGCAGTGTTGAATGCCCTGATATTTCTTTCCCCCCAGCCACTCTGGCATGGTTACTGGCCTCCTGTCAAGGACCACAGCCTTACATTTGGCCAGTCCAGCATTGGTTTGTATCAGCACCGCAGACCCGAGTGGTAGTAAGCCACGCCCCCTTCATCTCGGACCGCTATGGGCCTCACTGCTCCAGTTGTTCATCCACAGCCAGCCCAGGTGTAAATATGCCTCGCCCCTTATTTTCGGGGCTGACACAGGGCACAGTGCACCGTTCTGTTTCTTTTCACACCGCCGCCTCGCCGGGTATTGTCAGGCCACGCTCTCGTTCCTTCCCCGTGCTGCCGGCATTCACAGGCCATGCCCCCTAAACTTTGGGACGCGCGGGCCTCTGTTACCATTTTTTTTCCTTTTTGTTGACCGCTGCGGGCCCAGTGAATGTTGGCCACGCCCCCATCCTTTGATCCTCCGGGGGCAGATGCGGGTCTCCGTTCCGTTTTTTTCCTTTTCCAAATTTTTTTTTTTCTCACTGTAGCTGGCCCGGGTCCTTGAAGAGCTGCCGCGGGCTTCCATTGTTCCAGAAATTCCTCTCGCCTTGAGACGGGCGCACAGTAGGGCCCGCCGGATGCCTCTCCCTGCTGCTGAGAACAGCAGGGAGACACCAGCCGGCCTCGGGGCTCCTCGAGTGCGGACTCTGCTGCTTATGCTTTCTTTTTCCCAAACGGGCGCACGAGGACCCGCTGCACCCCCCTGCAGGCTCGTAGGGATGACCAGCAGTCCCCCGTGCCCTGCATCTCACCTCCATTGTTTGCTCCTCAGAGCAAGTGCTTCCTACCGTCGGGCCGGCCTCATGGAACTCCGGCCACATCCCCATTCCATCGCAGCTGTTCTTAATGTCTTTGTTGGGCTGCCGCCGCCTCCTCGCGCACCAGGCCACTGCTACAAAAGTGGCCGACGCCACCTCCTCCTCTTCCTCACTGCGCCAGACGTGGCACATGAGGAAAAACAAACAAAAAGACACAAGAGGATCACTGGCCTCCCATGGCCCACACACCAGTGTGCACAGGTCTGGACTGCCACTCCTCATCGCCATTGTGGTGGGGCCTGCTACCGGATCACCAGGGCAGGCCGCCAAGGATGTCGGGGCTACACGACATGCACCAGGAGGCTGCATCATGCAGCAGACACCAGGCAGGGGTCACCCTGCTAGCTAGGGATCACTGTAAGACATGTGGGCTGGGCGCACCCAGCTCACCGCAGCCCCGGCTCTGGAGGCACCTAGACCGGGGTTGCACAGACAGCCGTGGTCACACGGCCCATACCTTCAAGTGGGACAATGTAGCCCAGCAGGGGCACCGTCCTCGTGCAGGGACCCGCCATTGGGTCTCCTGCACGCGGTGTAGCACCAGCATGGTGCTCAAACAACAACACCGGAGTCAGCTCGTGGTTAGACTGACGAGCCGGAAGCAGCTCATCCTTTTTATTGGGATGGTCACATGTAACCACCATGTGACCATTACATACATCCTAGGAGCTACCAAGCTCCCAGGAGGGGGTAACATGCAACAATTTTGTTTGGATTTCAGGTCACAACACAAAGCGTGAGGATCTTGTTCTTCTAAATTAGGCCCACACCAACTCTTCAGCACTTTTAAGAGGATGAGGCTGATCGCTTGGCATTAACGTACCCTGCCAGGCTTCAGGTTCACTGCCTACAAGCTGGGGTTTGGGCTGATGGCCATACCAGGACATTTTAGGGGAAGACAAGGCAAGGTGGGCAGCACAGCAAGGTATGCACCAACCTGCGAAGCAGCCACTGTACAAATGCATATAAAATAGACACGCACCTTTGATCATACACCATCATATGTAAAAGTCATCACTTCTAGGGCGTGCAGTCTTACATACATAGCGGTATGCTGTTAAATTATTTCGTCAATCTTGTACCAGGATATTTCAGAAGCACTCTATTTCCCATTGACACACATTAAAGATTTAGGTAAACAAATATACACATACTATTGTGTAGATGTATAATATTTGGAAGCCTGTAATATCTGTACCTGGTTTTCTCCTTACGGTCGAGTTGTGACCTCACTACTCACCAGTCGGGAGAACGTCACAGCAACTCTCACCTGCATTAGCATCCTGGCGAGAGAGACAACCAACCAGGTAGCTGAATCATACGGTCTTTGCCGGCGGTCCGAGCAGCCTAATGGCTGCTTCCCCGCCTCGCTATCTTTCCCTCACCCTGCCCTCCCCTTCGGTCACCGGTTCTTACCCTGCGCCACCCTCACCCTATTCACCTTATTGTTTTGGCAACAGCAACTGCCGCCACCGCTCCTGCCTACGTCCTGGCCCGCTGGCCATGGTGGATTTTGAAGGGAGCCTGTGCATGGGGCCCCGCCTTCCTTCTCCATGGTGGTCATCTTAAGTCAGTATTTCCTTTGAATGAACAGGACGCCGCGAGGCGTCCCATTCACTAAAAAAAAATACATTGCTATCAGCACCCCGTGTTTCCGGATTGGAAACCTGAGGTGCTAATGGCAATAATAATCAGTTTGACAGACTTCACAGGCCAGGTAACAGCTTAACTGAGTAGTGTGATAGAGCTTAGTTAGAAGCCTGGTTCCTGAGTTTGTTCATGCAACACCATGGTGTAGCCTCTATCCTTTATGTAATAGGGCTTTTGTGCACTGTCACCTCTTTGTTGAATTGTGATTTTTTTTTAAGTGTGTTACTGTCGTACTGATCTCCAAAAACATGGAAACATAGTGTTCTCGTAGGTCACAACCTAATACTTTTTGTTTGGATCGGGCCCACTCTTTTAGGTTTCATTTTTTTTAAATGCTGAAACATAAACTTGGCCTCAGCAGGAGAGGAACCGATGTCACTGAATTTGAAGTGAAGGTTTTAGTGGCTCGAGCCCCAAATAAAAAAGTGAGGGGACGATAACGCACGCATTGGGAAGTGACGTCACACTAGGAAGTGAAGTACACCTAGGAGACATTTAACGGTGCCTTAATACAGACTTAGTTTGGGCTTTTCACACAGAGGAACCGGGTTTAAGTCCCATCAGAACAGCCGCACACTTCAAGCACGTACAGAATAATTATTTTTTTTTATTCCTTAAAAACGCAAGGGGACGGCCTCCACCCTTTCAAAATAGCCCCGGTGCTTTGCATTTCATATCAGACTCTTCGCATTTCTAAGCCATGCAGTAATATGGGTCCATATTGCCCGGCGCTGGTACTCAGTGTGTTGACCTCGGAAGATTGATGAGGCGCGCTGTCCTGCCGGGATTTTGCTGCATACAGTTTTCTGAAGGAAGCTGCTCAAATCACTGAGCTGTTTTGCCTCGCTTTTCCAAACCAGGTAGAAGAAATTGAGAGCAAGGTGTGCTTGCAATGAAACTTGAGGCCTTCTGGTGTGGCAGGAATCCATGCCTGTTCGGTTCTTTCCAGGCATCCTTTCCCTGTGAGGAGCATACACTTCACGAGGCTTTAGCCAACATTGCTTTTTTGAAAGGCGAAATATTTGTTGACTTTCTGAAAAAAGTGCACAGTCCATTAATTTCTCTGGTCAATTCCGACCTCGAGCAGAGCAGGGCCTTGCCGTGGTGCAGAAAAGGCAGTCACTTTTGACCTTCATGTCGGCGTAATTTACCAAGAATGTGTGGTTGCAAGAGCAACAAAAAGAAGTTTTTCGTTTCCTAACGGAATATGATAGTCTAGGAAGGGGGTCACGTCGCTTTCCCAGAGCGAAGATTGCAGTTTATTTACAAGGTCGAGCATGCGCAGTTTATGTTAATTGCACTACTGCTGTAAACCAGTCGAATTGTTCTTTGGTGTCATCAACTGTTTGTGGAGTAGTTGGTTGGTTGAAAGCTATCTCCTTGGTAACCAGCGGTGGACTGGCCAATGGGGACATCTGGAGATTTCCCGGTAGGCTTCTGCACCTTGGGTCCCTTTTTTGTGGTAACCTATTTTATTTCCAAATGTTCTCATACGAAAAGGGTGGGGCTTGCTGAAAATAAATGTGTAATATGAGGCCACTTGGAAAATTATTTCCAGGCCCTCTTTTGGTTCCCAGTCCTCTACTCTTGGTAAGATATGATAACCAGCATTGGCAACGCCAAGATGTTTGTCTTTTACACATAATTTTGATAGGCGGTTGCCATGTTCAGCGATTACTACATATATGCCCAGGTACAACCATTATATAATCTGGCAGGCACACCATATGGCAGCTGTTGCTCTCACAGACCAGCTATATTCAGCTATTCGTCTTGGGAGAATAGCTCTGGGGCAACGTGCTTGCCTTGGAAGCAAGACAATACGGAGCACAACAGTTTCAATCCCCGGGTCCGCAGCGTTATAAATAACATATCACGTGTAGTACCCATGATCCCTCGTGCATATGGCAGATGGGGAGCAGGTGCAAGTGGATCTGGGTCACCTGGCCTAAGCCCTGCCCACCTGGTGCCTTCCTGCCTGCCGCTCTTTTTCACCACTTAGCAAGCCCCGCCCACCTGGTGCCTTCCTGCTTGCCGTTCTTTTCCACCACTTAGCAAGCCACGCCCACCTGGTGCCTTCTTGCTTGCCGCTCTGTTTCCCTACTTAAGGAGCCCTCCAGCTTCTTTTCCTTTGCAGATGGGGAGCAGGTTCAAGTGGATCTAGGTCACCTGGCCTAAGCCCCGCCCACCTGGTGCCTTCCTTCCTGCTGCTTTTTTTCACCACTTAGCAAGCCCCGCCCACCTGGTGCCTTCCTTCACCATCACCGTCTTGTGGCCAATGCTGGATTTGACTTTTATGGACTTCATTCACGGTGCATCACTCTTTCTCAACTCTCATGCTGGACTTCCTTTGCATCTTGTACTCATGGTGGCCCTGAATCATGCTGTTCCCATCTTCATCTTGTATCCTGGCTTGCAACATTATGTGTTACTACTAACTTCTGCAATTGTATTCGCTCTCCACTCTTGCTTCTCCACTCTTTTTGACTGCTTACTCTCTGTTCTCCTCCTTTCCCTTCTCCCTTTTCCTATCTCCTCCCCTTACTTTCTTCTATGCACTTACTCTATCAGAATTGTCCCTGGACCTAATATGATAGCAACCTCGTCTGTTTCCTCCACCCTCCCATTACGTTTTTTTTTCCTCCCCACCACCTCTCCAGTACTATCTTAAATGTCGTCAGGCCTAGTATGATAGTCGTTTGTTTTGTTCCTCTGCTCCCTTTCTGCACCCCTCTCCCTCACCTTTTGTTTTTCTCCGGCTCTACCAGAAATGTCGTCAGGCCTAGTACGGTAGTTGCCTGTCTGTTTTCATTTCCTTCCCACTCTCCCCCTCTCTTCCTTATCTATGTATTAGTTCTTGCACTATCTGAAATGTCGTCAGGCCGAGTACGATAGTTAATTTCACATCCTTACTGTTCATGGCCTGTAAGAATGTGGTTGTATTTTCCCTTGTTCCCTCCCTTGCCTTGAAGCGCTTTGAAACACATTGTGTATAGGCGCTATATAAATAAACGATCATATCATACATTCTCAGTACTCCCCGCAGAGCCAGGGTTTTCCATCCAAAGCCCATCGGCCCAGACCCTTACCAGAAGTTCCCATCAAATGGGCCAGTGCTCACATAATTGGCCAGGCGGTTTGAAGTACGCGTGGGAAGTGGAAATGCCTGATAGCTACAGGCCCTCTCCAACCCTCTGTACCTTAAGAAAACACCTTCCTTCCCCTTTGAGAAGGAGAGAATGACAGAGAGAGAGAGAGGGAGCGAGACAGACCAAGAAAGTCAAGACAGAGCGAGGAAGAGTGTGAGAGAGGGGGAGATAGATGGAGAAGGATCTTGCAAAAGCTTTTTGAATACATTAACATTTTTGGGGGTACAGTGAGTCTGAAGGTGCACAAGTAATACTTTATTAAGTATTGTTGTAGAACGTTGAGGTGAACAGTGAGAATGTTGTTTCTGCTGCTGCGATTGTGCATATCTGCTGCTATGTATCTGCCTGTGATAACAAATCACGCCTCATACCCCACTCCAATCCCCTCCCCCGAAGAAGCTGGAGGAATGCCCAGTTATGGTCTTCTCTCACACCCGAACTCCACCCGTTTCCAAGTTCTTTGCCAGGGTTAGCAGGGTCAAGGTTCTTATCCTGCTTCCTCACGCTCTAGGTGTGATGTGGTGATTCTGGCATATACTTGCGACGCAGGGTCGGGGTGGTAGCCTTGACGGCCTGAGACCTGACGGAATCCTGTGCGGGGCACACAAGCACATGTGCCCAGGCATAAGGTCACGTATGTGGGCCGGTGACAAAGGATTCCAGACAAATCGCCCAGTGAATCTCGCTAAAAGTTGCAAGTAGAACAGAACCCAGATTGCTGTCATGGTTTACGTCACCCTTATGTTTATTTGATGTGAATGCGCTTGCTTTTGAGCTGGGGAGTTCCACAAATGTTTCCAGTGCCTTCTTGAAAAGATGAACTGCAAGACGAGCCCCACAGCTGAAAGGTTCCCTGCCTCTGGAACAGGGGAGCAGCCCAGCTTCTTAAGTCAGTTCTCAGCCTTTGCTTGGAATGCGGGGTTTTTCAAGTGTGGTGTGGTTTTTGGAGAGCACAGCAACTGCCTGCCGTGAATGTCTTTTTCCAATTTTGCAGAACAAGCCCATTTTCTTCCCCCAAAGAACAGTCATTAAGGTAGACCAGCTACTGCATGGTTGGAGGCCACCTTCGACCTCTTTGTCTTAATTTCACCAGAGCTCTACATATTTATCAGGACGCGTAGCAAGCCCATCACATTACGACCATTATTAACACCATCATGGATTCCAAGAGCACAATTGTCGAACTATTCATTCCATGTGCTAAAATGTTGTTGGCTCCAACGTAACCATTATTATTTTATAATAAAAGCGCTCCAGGATCTAAGTGTGGGATTGCTTATTCAAATGAGAGCAGTGGTAACGCGGCCCTTTGCTTAGAGGTCTGGGCGCATCGCTCATGTCCGCGGAACAGGAGGGCATTAGAAGAGTGCTATTATGCAGATTGGCGATGAGTGCCTCCATGCTTGAGCGGCCATTAATGTAATTGTAGGCAAAAACATAGACCAACATGCCAAGGCTCCTCAAGTCAACCGCGATGGAGGAGGACGAGCATGGCCAGCATGCATCCGTGCATTTAGCAATGGAAAGGGAGAAAAGACACCAGCGGACAACTGTTAAGGATCCCCCCAACTGCAAGTGGCAACGCTTGCCTGCTAAGCTCCCAGTATAACCTGTGGAGGTCTGCAGTAACAGTGACAGAATAATTCTTACCTATGGCACACAATTTGCCACTGCACAGGCTTGTCTCACAAGCTTTAGCACTAGGTCATTCCATAACAAAACCATGCACCTGCAAGTTAAGAAGACAGACTCATTTCTGACTTTCCATAAAAAGATAGTGTATCTTTCATGTTTGTGAAGCTTAAACATACTAAACAGGTTTGAGTGCTAATTACAACAAGTCAGCCATTCTGATGATTCCAGGGTTCCGGGAACTCGCACTTGAATACTGATCAATGGATTTGTTGCCTCGTTCTCTCCTCGCCCAAGCTTGGCCGGCCTTTGTGTTCTGGTCCTAACTTGCTTAGTTTGTATGCAGTTTGAGCAGAAGGCTAAAATAACATTTCCCACCAGTGCCACTCTGATCAACACTATTAATGAATGTAAAATGGGAATTTGATGTGATGTTGCACAGCTGGCAGTCCGCGGATTAAAGACAACGTTTGACATTAGGTGCTCTGTGAGCTGGTAAACAGTACAAATATTGCAATTTGTAAGAGCTTTGTAGGCCACCAGGTGCTCATTAAGCTTCAGAATGAGGGGGCACGATTTTGAAGATTTCCGCGTGTGCCGATTGGAAGGGCAAAGACACAGTTTCCGTCTGTTCCCGCCAACACCTCTAAGGGACCAAGACAGTGCTGTTTCTTGATCATTTACGTGGGTTATGAATAAGCGTCACGGTTTCTCACGACTATCACTCATGAAGGCTTCAGGCTGTCCTGTAAACTTTGGAGTCTGTGAATCAAAACATTTTACACTGTCCCAAATATAGCGTAAAAGGCCAACAAAATAATTGGGCCATTTGATGCACTAAATTAGTTTGAGATATGCATTATATTCTAGTAATGGATTTGCTCAAAGGGAGCCCATGCTTGTTACTGCTTAGTTTGCTCCTCTTTTGTGGCTGGTCCGAATGTGCTCCTCCTCCCCAGCCCAGGTTCCCCAGAGTGCTCTGACAATAAAAAGATTGCCTAATGGCCCCCAAGACTTTGGGTCCACAGGGTCGGAGGGACAAGGGCACTGACTGCAGCCAAACCGGATGTATTTATGTTCTCTGTATAAAAACAGGACCACTTTCTTTGGGAGTGGCTATACAACTTAAGGCAATCAGAAGGTTAGGGTTCAATCATTGTGGGCACGGACTTACTATAATTGCGTCATTTTCGGAGCTCCAGATTGGTTGAAGTCTCAGTGCACTTTACACATTGCATGGAAGGTTTTCTGCAGATGGCCTGATCTTTCCCAGTTCGCCTTGCTGATGAGTGGCTACCTCCAGCTGCACCGATGGAGGCCAGATGTGGCGGCGTACTGAAGGGTGGCCCGAAGAGTATTTAATAATTGTGTCAGGAACATGTTCTCTTGCCTGGGCTTGTTGGCCCATTACATTGGAACATCTAGACGGGATTTCGAGATGTTCACAGTGAACATGTACTCCCTACCAGTGGAGATTATTTGTATGCTTCTTGGTCATTCTCAAAGTCTGGCTGGATTTGACTAATCAATGTCTGGACACGCACGGCCCTACATCTCAACTTGCCTTATGTCTTTTTATGAGTAAATTGATCAAACAAATACAGTCTAGCAACTAAAAATCTGAATTTGGGAATATAACTTGAACTGTATGCACTACAGTTCGTATTTTTTAGATAGCTTATGCATGTCACAGTTACGATCTGTTAGGCCACCTAGGCACAGCACACTTGGGATCCTTTAACTGCCTGCGCGCATGACACTTGGGATGTGTTAATCATGTTTGCCCATCACTGCTGGCATGGGATGAACTACTTATGCACACTACAGTTGCTCGCTGTTAGAGGGCCTGTGCACATCACAGTTGCGATTTATTAGATAGTCTATGCAGCAAAGGTCTGGTCACGCTGTGCGGTCAGAACGCGTAGCAGCTTAGACGGCTGACCCGCCCTGTAATCAAATGCAGCTTCAGAAAACAAGTCTAGTCTAACTTCTAGGGTCCTGCCGGCACGAGCTTGCAGATGAGGGAGAATTTGCGCACCAAGAGTCAACGGTAAGGGGCGGCGTCCTCTGTACAAACCAGACATGAATCTCTTATCCTTGCCACCCATTTGATCTGCAGTGGAAGTGCACAGAAAGCATTGCCTATTCTGCCAGTGGTTGATCCAGTGAAATAAGTGTAAAAGCTGTGAGAGGGCGGCGGCGGGGCATGCTATTTACTCAATAGACCGACCGTGCAGTATGGATTCCAAGGCACAGCCTGTTTGCCTTTTCGTAATAAGCACATAATTCATAGCAAATTCGGCATATACCTCAGTGTTCGATGTTTTTTATTAAAAAAAAAATAAAGTGAGTGGGGTACCCGGGAATCCCTGGGTTGCATTTAGGCTCCAGTCTGTCATTGAAAGACTGCCACTAGCAGCTGATCCAGGATCTATCATGGCACACCGCCTCCTCTTCTGTTCCTAGCAATCTCTGACTCCTCCTAATCCATACACTTATCAGGGGGTGGGTACAGAGTTGATCTTCCACCTGTCTTAATAGTTATATGGATCTATGTTCCCACACCCAGAGCAAATGAATGTCAATGCCAACCAATTCAGAATGTGGCTGTTGTATGTGGGGGAACAACTATGACATGGGCTCTATATTGGTGTTACCCGGCAGCAAGAGCTCGTACTACCAGTTAATTACACATTTTTGCAAAAAATGTTGGACCGAAGCTCCAACTATTGGGACATGGGAGAAGAGTGTGCTAAACCGGCCGCAGCGTACAGCAGCATGCCCTGGCAACCTACCTAATGAAGGGAAAGGGGGCGAGACAGCCATAGAGCCCGTGCTTAGGGCTGTAGTCGATGCATCTTCATGTTGTGGGTAGTCGGGCATCTGGGCAAAGCAGCTCCCCTAAGAGGAAGCAGCGCAGCTGCAGAGTTTGCAATGTGGTTCAGGTCCCAACAGTGTGGTGCAGGATGGGCAGCTGCGACCTCTTCGTCGCCCGTTCCTGGGATAGGAGTGGATCCATAACATTCCACTATTTTCTCGCGTCGCTATAAATACTACACCTCAATCTTTGCATCCTAGTGCCAAATTTGAGCTATCGCTGGTTAGCCGGTTCCAAGAGGGCATTCAAAATAGCATGTTCCAGAACGCTCGTGCAATGTGTGTATCTCTCTCTCTCTCTCTCTCTCTCTCTCTTTCTCTCTTTCTCTCTTTCTCTCTTTCTCTCTCTCTCTCTCTCTCTCTCTCTCCCACTCTCCCAGGACATTTGACACGTGTGTTGCAGATGCCATTGGCACAGAGCTTCACGCATAAACGTCATATGAAGCAGAGATGAGCAGGACAGGAGCGGAATGTGCATTCTTCAAGGCCCTTGACGTTGGGAAAACAGTTTTTTTCTTCATGTGGAACAAATGAGTGTTCTCTGGTTTCCCGCCCCCAGACAAGGACTATTTTCTCCCTGCCAATTTTGTGTTTGTGCTTGTCAATTGAACCTTGGCAGGGTGGAAAAAACATTTGTTATTGTTGTCTCGTTGCACATGCTGATGACATTTAGTGTACTGAAAGGTGATAATTGCGCCCTGCTGTACAAAAAGAAACATTAAAGTCAAATCCTGTTCTTTTGAGGTCTTCCGAGTCATAACTGGTTTGTAGAGTCCCATCTAGAAACTTCTGTCTGACTTTAGTACTTGTGCGTGCCAGCCCTCCACACACTTTAACACTTTTAATTAATGTGAGCTATTTTGACCACGCGATCAGATAGTCTGCAGAGGTTTCTACCTGCACCATGTTTTTAGTGGACTGCTTGGTTGGGCCAATTTAATCGCCAGGGCATAAGAGATATATAGTTAGGGCGGGAGGTATGCAGGGGCGTGGCAAGAGTGGAAATGGGGTGGACAAGGTGCAAGAAGAGGGGATGTGGGAGTCCCCATAAGAAGAAAGAAGACAATTAAATGGCAACAATAAAATTGCGACGACCAAACAGTGGACTTTCAAATTTGTGGAGGTGAAACAATATACCGGGGTCAACCTTTCAAGTTGCAGGCTACTTGCTAGCCATAAAACGTCTCTTGCCACCTCCATTGCACACGCACGTACAGCAAATCATTTCTTACTCACCAAGAATCCTTTATCACTAGCTGGTGGCTAGCGGCGACCCGGCAACATAGAAACCGATCAGATGCATCTGCTTTTCTTAACATGGTGTTCAATTTCTCGTAGACATGGATGTCATTGATTGGTCAGTAATTTCCCTTTAATTAATACAACTATCGACAATCGCTCTAAAATGACTAGTATCCCAACCTCTTTAATTTTCGTTTGGGGGTGACTTGGGCTGTGATGAGCGTGCCCGGACAAACCAAGAGCAGGATATGAGAGCCCACAGTAAGACTTGAGTGTTTTGCTTTCCATCTTCTCCCAGCTCAGTGTCCACCCCACCCCCACCCGCTCTAAGCTCGATAGGGAAGAGTATTGTTGGTCTGTGTATAAACCCACCTGTTGTTCTGCAGTCCTAGACCTGGAGTGTCTGGTCTCCGGGACTCATGGGTGCACACTGAAATCTCTCCTGAACTTAGCAAGGAGGCTTTTCAAACCTTGCCTTGTGATTGAGGCAAAGGTCTGGTCACTGAGGCTGTGAGCAGTTTACTATAAGGATCCAGTGACCACTAATCTACCTGTAATAGATGCAATGATCAACAATAATGAATGCAGTTCTTAAATATGAATGGCACGTGTCCTTACGCTTGAGTGTCTACCTATGTAACATTTTATGTTTCGCAATCTATATCACACCAGATATCTTCCAAGCAACGAACGACACACCTTTTTAATCGAATGATGGGGTCATCAGCTCATGGATAATTTTATTCATGCATGAACATAGAGCAAAGAATGTGTTGTGGCGCGGTAACAAGGGATACTACGTATTGGTCTGCCACCCAGCTATCTGAATGCACCGAGCAAAAGCAGTGTTTTCCTACCTAAAATGAGAGCCAATGTCATCAAATAATATTAAAAGCAACTCTGTTTGTAACTCACACTATAACATGCCTGCTATTGGGATCTTCCTACATCGCACCTGATATCATACTGGAGTTAGAACCCCCATGGTGGCATTAGTGGTAGGTGGGCGGTGGAGAATGCTCCTCTACTGTTCTCTTTCCGGTTAAGCCTCGCCCTAACACCATCAATTGGCAAATCTGTGCCTTGATGTTCGTGTGTCCAAAGGCGCTAAGCTCTCTTGTCTGTTATTTTGCATCAAGAGGACCTTTGTCTCCTGGATGGCATCCTGTTATGGTTTCCATGTAATTTGCCATTGAATTTGCAGGAAGTTCATACATGCAAATTAGGTAGTAAACATAATAGTGTACAGGTGTTTGCAGCATTTGTTAAGGTTTATTTTGTGCATTTTAGTGTACAACATGCCGCATAGACCACTTCCAGCCACAGAGACCAGACGATGGAATCTCATTGGTAAATGTTCAACTGGCTGAGTAACCTATGATGCACTCGAGGGCCAAAGACATTTTGAATCCAACACATCTTCTGCGACATCCGGAAACGTTGGCTGTCCGCCTCAAACCCCAGTGTTAGTGGGCACTGGTTCCAAGAGCATAGCCTTTATGATGGACATATCTGCCCCCAAACCTTTTGTACCTTGACTGGCTAGAGATCAACTAAATTTGGGAAGCAGACTCTAGGCATCGGGCAGTTAGTGAATAGGTTTGTTTGGTTAGCTGGTGCTGGGCCGTGCGTGCTTGAATAGGTTTGTTTGGTTAGCTGGTGCTGGGCCGTGCGTGCTTGGAGAGTAAGATAAAGCACATTGAAGTCAATTGTCACCCAGTGGAGGTATTTCAAGGCCAGAGTGTTGTAATCTAAATGTTTCAGTCCAAGGATGAACAATGCTGTGAATCTTGCGTTACTCATGTCGAACCAGGACATTACTGCTAAGATGATGACAACTCTATGCAGGATCATCAGTAGGTACGTATTCCCCTTCGTGTTAAGAGATGGTGGATAACCAAGGCAGACAGCTATCTGAAGGACAGCAGTACCAGGGAGACTGGGACAACAGGGAGGTTTTTAGCTGGAAAGCCTTTTGAAGAAAATCACTTTTTGTAACTTGTTCTCGGGTCCATGAACAGATGGACTGGTTCAACAGGAAAGCCACTCAGGTGATGGGGCTGAAGGAAACTGGGAACACTGAGCCCTAAGAATGGCTTGGTCTGGAGGAGATCCTGTTGAAGCAGTATGGAGCAGGACATTACTTAGAATCCGACCCCTCATGGCCTCTCCGAAGGCTGCTTTCTGCCTCTTCATCTGTTCTAAGGCATGTCAGAACCACACAGTGATGGAATCTCCTGCTGTGGCTCTTCTGCCCAATGGCTTGTCAGCAGAAAAACAATCAAAATGATGCCACCATCGCCAATGTGGACCTTGACTTCCAGTGCCAGCAACATTTCACTGAGCCCAAATTCTCCAGGTCCGTGAACTCCCACCACGGTCTTCACATTGCTTCTGTTGTCACCTCTACATCATACACACCGCACACATTTACCTTGTTTTCACTCCCTGCGGGAAGGTACCTCCTAGTTGGCTCTGGCTTAGTAATGGATTACCAGTTAGCCCTATTGGCCCGCTAGTTCTTACTGGCCAATGAGGGTCATTGTGCGGTTTTTGCCAAGGGGTACCAAGACGACTAAGTCTGGTGTGGCAAAAAATGAAAGAACCTTTGGACCATCGGCCTAATAGTCAAATGTCACTTCCCACTCGATGCACTGCGTGGGGGCAGGGGGCATTTAGGTAAACGGGCTCTGTCCCGTGGCAATGGGTAGGGTGGGAAAAACCATCCTCATTAAACTCATCCTACCCCCCTTGCACCCTGTTCGATGTCTTCATGCAAACTATACACAGACAGTTAACAATGCAGCACCATCATGATTTGTAATAAGTTTGTCCATCTAAAATCAGGGTATCACAATGCAACAACTAAGCTGCAGTTCCGAAACAACCACAATCCGTTTAAAAAATAATGAATGAAAAAACACTGAACAACATTTTCCCCAGGACTGTGATTAAAGGCACAAGGAAAAGATTCTGCACACTTTCTTTGCGGGGTTTATGCCGGGTCATGGAACATGAGCATACACTATAGCAACAAACAGGGTATGTTGTTGGGGTGAGATACCAAGGGAGGGCACGGACAAGCCGTTGATTTCCTTTTAACCGTTAAATATAAATCAAGCGTGGTAGCACAAAAACAACGGTTTTATAGGAAATAATGTTTTAATGCTTGAAAAATCTGAGGCAAAAAGCTGGAGGTGTGTATCCTCTAACTCATAAGTGCAAGGCGTTCACAGGAGGGTGGCAAATCCAAAGTGGTTAGTGCTTCACAGTCCAGGATTGGGGATTAGATTCTGGGACTGTGAGGTGGTAGTCCGATCTGGATCGGGTTAACTGTTCATATTCTGTATTCTGTATAGTTTCTTTAATGGTTCCCGTGGGTAACAAAGAATCAGAGATATTTGCCGCTTGGAAATGCACAGATTAAAAAGAATTCTTTGGCCGAGGGGCCAAGTGTTGAGGGGAGGCTCTTCTAAAAATTCGACACTCATACCATCTGGGAGTGTGCTGGAGCAGTAGTTTACACAATATCTTATTCCTTTCTATTGAGATATTTGTTATAGGTCATGAGAGCCCTCATGACCTGCAGGGTCGACCGGTTTCAATGGCAAATGATATTGGAGCCATCTTCTTCAGGACCGTAGTTCAAGACAAGGGTTGAATCCAGGGGTTTCAGAGTATCTGAAACAAGGACAAGCGCTGTGATCTAGGGATACAGAAAGGGTGCGGGGAGAAACAATTGTAGAGCATGAAGGCTCCTGGGTATAGTAATAGTATCTATGACATGCAGTAAATGCTGGACACCTTACCCAAATGGTAAGAGGAACAGTGTGACTCAAACCCAAGTAATTTCGAGGTGTAAAGTATCAGGAGAAATGAGGTGCCTGATCACCGGTGTCTAAAACAGTGACTCAACAGAGCCACCCAGTAGACAGCGACAGCCCTCCTACAGCACATCCAGCCTGCACAGAGGTACCCTTGACTACACGTAGTCATTCTTGTTTTCCCTCCCAACACGTGCAGCTACCGGATTATCCACCACCCTACCCCCCCTTCCCTGTCCACACCCCCTGCCTGCTCTGTTGAGTCACTGTTTTAGACACCGGTGATCAGGCACCTCATTTCTCCTGATACTTTACACCTCGAAATTACTTGGGTTTGAGTCACACTGTTCCTCTTACCATTTGGGTAAGGTGTCCAGCATTTACTGCATGTCATAGATACTATTACTATACCCAGGAGCCTTCATGCTCTACAATTGTTTCTCCCCGCACCCTTTCTGTATCCCTAGATCACAGCGCTTGTCCTTGTTTCAGATACTCTGAAACCCCTGGATTCAACCCTTGTCTTGAACTACGGTCCTGAAGAAGATGGCTCCAATATCATTTGCCATTGAAACCGGTCGACCCTGCAGGTCATGAGGGCTCTCATGACCTATAACAAATATCTCAATAGAAAGGAATAAGATATTGTGTAAACTACTGCTCCAGCACACTCCCAGATGGTATGAGTGTCGAATTTTTAGAAGAGCCTCCCCTCAACACTTGGCCCCTCGGCCAAAGAATTCTTTTTAATCTGTGCATTTCCAAGCGGCAAATATCTCTGATTCTTTGTTACCCACTGGAACCATTAAAGAAACTATACAGAATACAGAATATGAACAGTTAACCCGATCCAGATCGGACTACCACCTCACAGTCCCAGAATCTAATCCCCAATCCTGGACTGTGAAGCACTAACCACTTTGGATTTGCCACCCTCCTGTGAACGCCTTGCACTTATGAGTTAGAGGATACACACCTCCAGCTTTTTGCCTCAGATTTTTCAAGCATTAAAACATTATTTCCTATAAAACCGTTGTTTTTGTGCTACCACATGCGCATACACAACATCAGTTTAGCCATGCGTTGCCCTGCCCCTCCACCCCTCACACATACAGGGGCTCTAACGTTTTGAGACTCCCTTTCAAATGACATATTGTTGGCATTCAAAAGATAGAGCTTTTCTACAAAGTTCGGAAAGACGCTAGACACTCAACACATGAAAAAAGAAGCAATAGCAAAGTGTGTCCTTTCCAAGGAGCCTAAATTGTAAACAAAAAGAGCAGTTGGATAACAAAACCAAAAATCGCTGCCAAGACACAGAGAAATGTTTCTTTTTTTTCGGTTGCCTTGTTGGGTAAGGAATTTAATTATGAAGGCTTGTGGCTTTCATTTTTGGTCTCCCTGGCCTGCTTGTGGCAGGCCGCCCGGGCAGGCACATAGGCACTGCCTGACAATGCAATTTAATGCTGCCATGCGGGAGCGCCGCACTAATGGATGCTGTCGGGGTTAATTAACTGGCGCACTGCATCTGCGGGCCTGTGCTTTGGCAGGCAGTGAATGGGGCCGCTAATAATGTTGTGTGGGTTGACAGTCGAGGGCGGTTGGCTAGGGGTGCAAAGAAAGCATTCCCCAGGCTGCCCCTTTTTGATGGCGCTTTCCCCACCCGGAGGAGGTCGCACTCCCGCGTCCGCTGGATATCTTTTCAGAAACCCCAGTGAAATGTGAAGAGCCCGAAAGCCGCGGAGCTGGCTAGAGAAAGCGAAGACCTCAAGCCCTTCTCTTGTTTCCTCGCGGAATGTGACTTGAAAACGGAACACCCAGGCTTTTAACTTCCTCTTCAGAAATGTACAGGAAAAAAAACAATACTTTCTTTCTTTTATTCGCCTTCGGTGCCAAGTTATTTTTTGTTGTTGTTGTTGCTGTTAGTTCTCGATTTTGATCCCGCACTCGTTTTTACAGCATGATTTAATGCAACCTCAGCTGGGTTTTGAACTTGATGCTAACTTCTCTGCGGTGGGGCCAACGTGCCAAACCCTGGGGTCTGGAATCAAAGGGGGTGGGTGACGGTCAAAGGCACCCAAAAACACCACTGCAGGAAAGATTGGGGTTTAGGGCTTCTATCTGTTTTTTAAGCGTTTTGCATGCTATGCATCCAGTGTGTACAGAGCCCAGTCGGATCTTTGCTTGCTATTAAAGTTGGCGCAGAGAAAGGAGACTAGGCTGGCAGTCTACCCAAAGGAGTGTTGTCCCTGC
Organism: Ambystoma mexicanum; assembly: GCF_040938575.1. Classification (NCBI taxonomy): domain Eukaryota; kingdom Metazoa; phylum Chordata; class Amphibia; order Caudata; family Ambystomatidae; genus Ambystoma; species Ambystoma mexicanum. The sequence goes on from NC_090922.1 coordinate 352,998,094, forward strand.
TCCAATCAGGCCCTCTATTGCGTACACACACCAAGCATTGAATCAAAATCTGATTTTGCTACCCCCACGCCCCATCTGGAATTTTGTGCCCACCTCTGGAAACAAGAAGCAGGCCGTATTCTGCTAATAAATTCCAGACCCCACCCAGTTCCTCACCCAGATACATGCAGTCATGTGACAAGGAACATGAGTCGACTGTATATGCAAGTAAGGGTGGTGGGGAAGGTCACCGGGTGGAACCCAACAACAAGTCTCCCTTCCTTGGGGTAACCCTCAACTAGCAGACCACCATCAGTTTATGAACCTGAGGCGTCCTGCCCCCCCCCTATCCTTTCACCAATGCTCCTCCCGACCTATGCGGTAATGATAGCATGTGACACGACCCAACTGCCTACAACTGCAAGGGATTTTTGGGAAGGTCACACAACAGTCTGCTACTGTAAAGAACCCCACTAGCAGCAAAGAGGAACTTGCTCTTGAATCAGAGTCAGCAGGCAGGACAAATGGCAGGCGTTGTGCTATTCACATGCCGCGCGACAACTTATAACACTGCACGTATACGATTAACAAAAAGGATGAGGCATTCTCTTTTGCCTTCACCTACAGAGGATTTTGAGCTAGGATGCTGCCTTTCAATTGCTTTGCAACTTTCTTAATCAGAAATGTGACCATACACTCATTATGGTGGACATCCCTGAGGTGATGCTCCAACCCCATTAAGCTGGACTCAGTATTTCTCACGCATCCGTTGGCCCTTTTATTTGTTTCTGGTGTCAAACAGTGTTGGATCTCACTCTCTGTTTTTCTCACCGACATTCAGTGGGTCGTTTGTGGCACGATGGGAAATAATGAACTTGGAATAAAACAAGAAGTCAGCTATATCAGTCCTTAGACTTGGAACCTGAACCTTTGCAAAAAAGATATTCAACTCCAAAAAGTTTTAGTTCAAGCTGCTAAATAATCAAAGACTCTAAGGGAACATATTTGTCTATTTGTTTTAACTCCTCAATGTCCCCCAGGCTTAACAACAAAGCATTGTACACATACTGGGCAACGGACAACCCTGTGTGGAGTCTGCCATTAAGGCAAGGTGTACCGCAAGGCGCCTGATGGTCCCCAGTAGACTGCCAACAGATGTTATTTGGCTCTTTAAAGATCCCTAAAAAATGAAGATAATGTTGGCAATATCTTTGAAAGTCAATTTCAGCATGGGGGTGGTTGAGCAATAGCAGAGAAGTGTGAGAAGGGATGAACAGGTCCTGACAGACCATAAACCCAAGCTGTGGCCACTACAGGGAAGGGAATATAAAAACTATAACGAGAGGAGGATAGCATATCTAGAAGTGTGATATCAATATGGGAAGGAAGGGAATTTGTGTTGGTCTTCAGACAGGATCCATGGTAGTATTTCGATGAATCGGGGTGTCTGTGGTGGGCTTGTCGGCGAAATCTTAAGAGGAAAGAGTTTGGTGGCATTCCGGCTTTTTATGTTCTTTTAGTTGGTGGCGTGCACGTCAGGTTGGGACGTTCACAGGGAGCAGGGTTGGCTCTTTAGTACGCTCAGGCATGTGCCTATGTCCGCACAGCTCTGGAAGTGTGGCAGAATTTCCAGATCAAACATAAACAAATTAAAGTAGCTCCAAGAATGACCAGGTCTGGTTTGCAGTACCTTTAAAGTGCCACTAGGGCTTCATGTTAGCGTTCGACCACTCCGTCACAGACCTCCAGGTGAAAGGTCTGAAATAGCTGGCCTGCTTGAGCTGAGCTGAGCTGGACTAAAAGAGAGAGGCACAATCAAGTATTGAGAGATGATAGAGAAGGAGCAATAGCAGTGGAAAGGATGCAAATGGGAGATGCCAAAGGAAGTCAAAAAGGAAGCAAAAGGGAACTTTTGGTGCCTCGGCGGATCAATGAATAGTTAAAGCAAAACATGGTGGCTAAGCAAAGGGTGGACAGATGGGTGGATATATGGATGACCGGTTAGTTGGACGAATAATGGGAGAGGAAGCTTGGCGGTTAGAAGGGAAAGATTACTCGATACAAGTTTATGGGAGCAGTTGGATATTTTTAGCTAGGGCGAAAACTCTGGCACTGCAGGGGAGGGCAAACCATCAACCATCATACTCGTTAAATAAGGATGTTCCATTATCAGTCAAAATATTGCATTTGCTGGTGAGGGGTGACCACCCAGAGCCTTAGTAAAGATGATAATAAAAGCTGGTCTTGGTGCCTGACCCGTAGTAGATGGAGATGAGACAGGAGGAGCAGCAACCTTCATGCTGATAGTTGAGGGTAACAGCAAACCTATATTTTATTTGACCATAGCTTTAAGTTGGGTCTTGAGACCTCCCCTAAATTTCATGAAGTCCATTTCTGAACTGAGGTGGAACAGGCGGGAATTGCAGAGGGTGATCCCGGGACATGTATGGAGCGACTCCTGAGATTCTTGCATCTGGTCGGATGGATGAGGAGGCCTGGGGCTTGCTAGTTGCTAAGATTGAAGTATTGCAAAGGGATTTGCCTGTGAGCACCCATTGAGTGACCTAGAGCTTGGCCGCAAGGTCTTGAAGTGGATTCTTTCCCTGATTGAGGGCTAGTGCTGGGATTTCAGCGCCAGCAAGATCTGGCCATGATGCCTCAGACTGAAAATAAGTCTAGCGGGCAAGATCATATACTTTCTGGAGTTTTGGTGGTCTGTGGCAATTTAGTGTATGCACTACTGCAGGAGTCCAAGTGGTAGGCGACTACTGCAAGGACCATTGGGTTTTTTGAAGTAGCGGCTGGGGGGAAATTGATTTTCTTTAGGTGAGATAGGTGTTAGATCCAATTGTTAGCTCCTTAATTCCTGACCTCCACTCCCTACACCTGTCGACTATCACAGTTTCATATATCTTAAGCCGAACACGCCAGGATTGCATTTTCCCCTTTCTTGTGGACCACTCTTCCCCGCGTCTATCTTTCCCATCCTGTTCTATTGCCCCCAAATAGAGATTTATGTCCCAAGTTATTGCTGAGCTGTAGTTGGCCAGCAGCCTCGGGTGCCTCAGGCAGCTGGCGAACTGGTTTGCAAGAAGAAGAAAGTACTAGGTTACTGTGGATGCCAGCACAATTGCCAAGGAGCTGCGGATTATCATTGAGTATAAGACCCAGATCCTTTCAATAGCATGCCACAGATGAAAGGGCGTGTGCAGCTGAAGGTAGGACCCTACCAGGAGTTGCTTCAGTACACCCTGAGCAGTCAAGATGAAGGGATGTTATTGCATCTGGTCTACTAATGTGTTAACAAGGGGATAGGTTTCCTGGCAAGAGTGCTGATATTTATTGTAGCAAGAGCAATATGATGAGCAACTATGTTTAAATTCTAAGTACTGTGCTTGACTAGTTATTTCAAGTAGCCTATGCTAGAACCCAAAGAAAGACATCCATGAATCCAAGTCAAGCGGCCAGACTGTGCACACATCTAAAGACGCTGGAACACCTGAGAGATGTGCTAATAGAATACCAATGATGCAAAGGGGTGCAAAAAACCAAGTTTAACATCATATGCTTTGTCCACACAGCATTTGAGGGCTCCAAGCCAGGATACCAGAAGAGCTTGCCTTCCACTATGTCACCAGCTACCTAAGATCTGACAACGGAAACCTTCTTGCCCAATCCAGATTTAGCTGTGAGACGCGCAAGATGGCCATCGAACACCTGTAGCCGGCAATTGAGGGCCTGTCACCCCACACGCCGCCATAACGATGGGCCTGTTTACGGGAGCGTTTGCCACCCAACTAGCCACTACTAGGACCACTTACCCCCATCCACAAGTATGAACTCTCTTGATACCCCACACAACGCACATCATTCCATGGTCACTGTTCTCCATCCTTAATGAACAGAACTAAGCAACTAAGCTGTAAGGCAGTATGTTACCGTGGCGAGGTAGCCCGGTGAGTTAAGCTTTCGCCACACGCATCTGTGTTCAGCCTGCAAAACCAGATGTTCGCATCCCGTGTGGACCCATTCAACCCTTCCGTATGTGCAATGTTAATCAACTTAGACACAGCGGCGCTCCAAGAACGCCTATCACTGCAACTCTCAGAAACGGTTGCTGTGCAGCAACCAGACCACGTAACATTGTAGTTTTATTATTTAATTAAATATATAAAGGGTGAGAATCTGAGGGAACCATCAGTTCAACTTAAGAGAAAAATAAAGTCTTTAATTGATCTCTTCAGTGCTATGATAACATGCTGCACGGGCGTATTTTTGTAATGATACCTGCAGTGTGTAAGATGTTCTTGCTGGTATCTGGGAGTAGGTTGACATTCCTTGGTGGTATATCATATTTTAAGAAAAGAGTGCACTTGTGTTGTTTTTCCTTCCCGCGTTTATGTGTTTTTGAACTGTCTTAGCGTGAGCAGTGGGCAGTTCACTTCTGCAGTCATTGTGTAGGTTTGCCCTGCATTTTATTAAGAAGCTGTGTTGCACTTTCTTGTTCTCTGTGCAGCTTGGCCTTTTCTGATATATGCATTTGTTGGAATGACGCCGAAACACGGCCGGAAATGGAGAAAACGAGAAACGTGTAGTTCCGTCTCGACTGCTTTCATTTCCCGCCCGCTCTGCGTTTGTTTGGCATTGTTTCCCCAGGGCTTTGGTTCGTCGTGATTAACGCGACCTTTTTGATGAAAGCAAACGCGTCGCTGGGGACGCGTTTGCCAACTTCTCTGTCATGCTGAGTTTTCATCTGTCCAGAAAGCAGCATGGTAGGCCCGAGGAATGCTTCCCTGCGGAACCTTTATAGCTCGGGGCTCTGTTCAGTGGGGAAGGTAAATAGGCGGCTTCCCCTTTCGTCTAACTCAGTGTGCGTCTGAGTAGTAGTTTCACTCCTGACTTCAAGGGCAGAAAGGGAATGAAGAAATGTGCCTCCTCCGATTTAAGAGGCAAGAGGTGTTGACTGGCCAGATACACAAACTTGTGTTGTGCATATACTGGTTGTGAGTCCTTGCCTCACTTCGATTTTAGCACAGAGGGAGAAGAGTTGCCATAATATACGGAACGATTTAAACCAATCACCAACAACCAAACCGTTCCCCACCACAAGGCTAACCTGGCGAGGTTTCGAATGGCGGCGAGCCTTTCTGTCAAACTCGCCTTCTGTGCCTCAGCACTCGTTCTGCAGACAGCCATTTCCTGGCTCTGGCACCTCCTATAGCAGACTGGGCTTTTACCGGAACCCCCTGACGCCCCCGGGCAAATAAGGTATGGCCGTTGGCCTCCTCTCCCACTGCAACCACCCCTCACCAGGCATCAGCAGGACACGATCCATTATGATTATCTGACTAGCAGCCCCGCACAACTTCCAGGCAAACTTGAGCACGTCCCAAGCATCTATAATATGACTTAATACAATAGCACCATCACACTTGCTGCTAGGGGCCTCTAGGAAGGAAGCGCTCATCCACTTTTTTGATTACATGTTCATCTGCTCATAGCGGTGTCAGCCCCCATTGGCCACCCACCCCTCTTCCTTGTGGGGGTGTAACAGACCCTAGATCATACCCTTACTACCCAATAATCGACAGACAATAGTTCTACATTTGGAAACAAAAGGTCACAATTTATTGGGACATAATAATAAAAAAAAACGAGGCAGTCCCAGCCCTAAACAGATCATAGTTCACAACCATACGTTTTTTAAAGTGGCCCAAAAGCAGGGCAATGTTATAGTTCTGAATGTTCACGATGCCCTCTTGCCACCCACGGCTTTCGCAAAAGGCACCGGACATACACTCCAGATTGTACTGCACAGAGTACTTCCTCCTCGGGCCACTGAATCTTGCAGGTGAGGAATCTCAAGTGTCCCTAAGGGACTCAGTGCCCATCGTCCGAGTTTGGCTCGACTGCGGCCATCGGGAAACCAGCCCACGCTTCAAACCGCAGTGTTACTCTCCTCTGGCTAGGACTGCCCCAAACTCTGCCTGTGACAGAAATGGAACAATTAATACAAGGTAAAGGAACAACAAGCGAACATTCATTTTTTACCACTTACACATCAAAATCCGCTGAAACAAAATGTAACAATTGTACATACTTTGATCCTATTTACGTTTATGACAGTAAAGAACCCATCAAACAGTATTCACCAACTTACACCTCGAAATCCGCTGAAACTAAATTTAACAAATTTAAACAACTGTCTCCTATTAGAATTCTGTCACGCTACCCCGGTCAGGAACCACCTGCAGGGTCCTATCTGCTCTGAACTAGCCAAGAAGGGTGTGGGTGGGTGGGTGTTCAGGCAGGGGGGACTGGAAAGAGGCCGAGCTCCAGTCCCCCCACCTTATATGGTGTCTCTGGGTGGATGCTCCCACCCTGGAGACGCCCCTTCCTCTTGGAGGAAAGGTGGGAGATGACTAACGAGGGGAGGGGCGTCCCTCTATGTGGGCCGTCCCTCTAGCGCCCCCGTCGGGGGCTTGGGCATCCCCTGAACACTGAAACTTACCATCCCAGCAATCACTATCAATCACCCCTATGTTTTCATGTCCCTCTCGGTTGTGAGTTACCTCTGTAATTTTTTCTCCCACTTTTCCCTTTCCTGCACTCCTTGATCCCATTTCCTTTTCAAGCCATGGTCTGGCTGCCACCTTGGGATGGGGTCAACATTTACCTCTACATGGATGAGGCTCAGTACTTTGAGGCCACTACTCTGGTGATGTGTGCAGTATAAAAGACAAATAGCATAACAAATAACCAATAAGTGGGCACAGAGCTGTATCACACTGTCCTGGCATGATACGCTATCTCTATCCATCATCTATGCAGAATTCACAGTTTGTATTAAGTCAGGGTGAACTTCCTGAAAAGTGACTGACAGGTTTTCATGGTTACTGAGTCAAAAGTTTGATGATCTGGGAATATGTGTAAATCAATTTTGGAGCATGAACCAGCCCTAACCGGACAACACCATAAAGCATCCTGATACCACAGCATCCAACTTCGACTGCGCCCACAATACCCCAACACCAGCTTAAACTTATATCTATTTTCTGGAAACAGAGAAAAAAATGGAAATCCATGTAACGTGTCCCACTGTCCTATACCGACTGTCAGGCCCCATTAAGAAAGTCAGGAATGTATATGCCCCTATACTGGCTACTATCAGCCTGCCTTTATTTATTTATTTATTTACTTATAACACACCTGCAGGCATCAGGACGTGACACAAACACAAGCAGACAAACAGATAGTCTGGGACTAATTCATAGCAAACTGGACCGGGAGGGAGGATTTACTTGAATTTTAAAGGTTTTAAAGGATTTTTTAAAAGTCTGAATATTATGGTCTCGCATCATGAGAAGCAGAAGGGTATTCCAAAGTTTGCCAGCTTTGACCTGGAAAGATCTTCCCAGACCCTTCTCCCTTTTGAACCTGGAACAGATACTCTGCCCTTTGTTAGTTGACCATAGTGCTCTGACCAGGCGATACTGAGCCTTTTAAGGTAGGATGGAACGCCTCCATGTACACATTTATGGATGATAGCAGCCACCTTAAAGTTAATATGCTCTTGGATGGGCAGCCAATCCAGCTCCCATCTTTAGGAGGCAATATTCACGTGCCTAGGGAGATTGTTGATGATGTGCACTGCGCTGTTCTGTAGAAATTGGCACCTTCTAAGGTTCTTGCCGGAGGCTCCTATCAACAGGGCATTGCAGTAGTCCAGTCTTGCCAGAACAGTGGCTCGGGCGATCGTAGCAGTGTTAATCTTAGAGAAAAAAGTCCTTATGTTCTTTAACAGGTGGATAGTGTCATTACAACTCTTGGTCAGCAGGTCGACGTGGTGGTCAGAATTAAGAGATGCCACGAGACAGATGCCCACGTTTTTGACCCTACTGAGGACCAGATGATGCTCGAATCAATTAGAAAGCTGGAATATTCAGAGCTGAGTTTGGCTCGTGCTGTTTTGCGATCAAAAATCAGTAATTTGGTCTTGTTGCTGTTTAAACAGAGCCAATTAGAGGACATCCAGTCCTCAATCAGATGGTAGGTAGTGGACAAGGCGGTGGAGTCTGCCGAGTAATCTCCAGTCGCCTCAATGATCAGTTGGAAATGGTCCGCATAGTTGGTAAAGAAAGCACCTTGATGGTGTAGCAGGGTGCAGAGAGGCTGGTTGGACAGTTTGAAGAGAGTGGGCGTAGACTTTCCCTCTGCGGAACGCCACACCTAATCGGTTTGGTGGCAGAGCTTGCCTGTCCCCACTGACTGCGAAATTCTCGAACCGACAGAAAGGAAAGGAACCACTCAGCAGCACTGTCTGAGCATTTCCCCGAGAGATGAAGAGAATGCCTTCTTTTTGTAGCTCTTGGTGGCCTTGAACTGGTCCAAATGAATCTCTAGAAAAGGTCAAAATGTTTTCAGGACATCAAATCCCCAAGATGAGGGTGGTCTGGTGAATCCTGAAACGTGTTTACCCAGCCTTACTCTATGCATGGTTAAACATTCTAAAATAAATGTTGGTGTTGGTTGTCGGACATCTCATTGAAAGCAGAGCTGGATGTTGAGCTCTGTGGTTAAACTGCAGGACACACGTCGGAATCCTGCCAAATGGACTCCGACTCTTGTTTTTCCAAGATTAGTAAACTGAGTTCCAATAAATGCAGGAAGTTTGCCACACTTGGGCCATCATTACGTAACCGATGCCTCCAGTGGTGAAATGCACTCGGCAGAGTTTACCGGCGGTGGTATAATCAGCAGGCAGTATGTTTCCATTCTATAATGGGTTGCATTTTAACTCTGAAAATCATTTCGCGAGTTATGATGGCAATGTATATAACTTTGCCTTTTCCCTAACCACGCCCCCTGTTATTTACTATGAAAAGGTAAAAACCCACGTAACAGCTCTTTTTAAAAAGCAAGTTGTCATTGTGTGTGTATAGAGAATCTGGAGCCTGTATTTACTTTTGGCCGTGTTTTTCCCCAATCTAAGTATCTGATTTGCATGACGTCTCTCTTAAAGTTATGGTTCCAATTACACATTTTTTCAGTGTATCCAGAATCACGCAAAGTGATATCATTGCTGTATTGTCCTATGGAGAACAATAAAACACATAAAAAATACAGCAAGTCCTAGAGGATGCATAACTCCATGTTAGTTATCCCCTTTGTCCAGATCTAGTATGATGCTGTCCAGATCCCTCGCGGATACATGTCGCTAACTCATTCCGCTCTACGGTTAAAGGGAACACCCAGCGGCCATTTTTCCTTTTCTTGACTTCCCCTGTTTGCAAACCCTGCCTGGGAACTCTTTTAGGACACAGTAAGGAGAAGTGGACCTTTTGGAAATGCTTCATGAAATACTGGCAATGTCCCGGTGGGCCTCCTGATCTGATGTGGCAGACAGTGCGTAGCAGAGTGCCACCCTGTCCCCTTACATTCCGTTTCTTGTCAATGCAAAGTACACCCCGCGTGAGCGGGCTCTCCCAGAGTTGTGCGGACCCGATGGATTCTGTCATGTTACAGATGCACACGACGACGATGGCAGGAAATGAATCCTGCCCCCTTCCAAGAATATCCCGTCAGTAAACATCTCTTCTGAAGCCCAGCCGACCAGCACGCTTTTCTCCGTCTCACCCTTTTCTGTAGTATGCACCCCATTTTATGAACAGGGCTTCATCTCATATTAGGGAACACCCCAAACATATATACAAATGGGAAGCCCTTTCTTGAAAGTCTTTCTGCGCTGGGATGGTTTCAAAGTCAGGTTTCTCTTTGCCTCAGCCTCAGAAAATAGTGAAGGAAGGATGTGTCGTCATAGCTCCCAACGTCTGAGTCACTGGGGTGGATGAAACAGAAGATGTCGTTTTCGGCGGTGAGAACCCACTGAAGATTATGGACACATGGGTGGGCTGACTTCAAAGCGTGTGAGCTGCGAGGGGTGGCTTGTTGTGGTAGGTTGACATTCTCCTTCACAATCTCTGCAACACAACCTCACAAAACAATCAACATACACGTAACAATTCCATAGTGACAACGTGAAAGGAAGCGACCAAATTCCCAACACTACTGTTCTGGGCCGGGACCAATTCATCGTTCCAGCTCGAGGCTTGTTGCTATGGTTGCTCAGCTCATCACTGTATGTCAACATCAGTCTGTGCTGATATACAGTGCATGTATAGAGCATTTGCAGGGACTTTTTTTTAGTAGATATTTTATTAAAGAGAGATGTGTGCGTCATGATTATGACTGGAAACGTTTTACATCAACAGTGATCATGACACACACTGCACCCTGGCCTCTTACGCACTTTCCCGTCCAATAAGTACTTAAGCCTGCAGACGGATAGATCACCCACACGCGTTATAAATTGCCCATTTTGCTCTGTACGTCTTGTTGCTGAAACCAATAAAACGTATTAATAGAGCACGCCCCAGTGACTGCGGCCTGTGTTTGCCACGACCGGACCTAGATCTCCTTCCTAACCATCAGCCAGTCCTCTCAGAACTGCAGGTTACACTAGTTGGAGTTCGGAATCGTGTGGTTTGTGATGGTTTCAGTTTTAAATTAACATTTAAATTCAATGACTGGAAGAGCTAGCATTTGTTTTCTTTAGCTATTGTTTTTAAATGCTGCCACAAAATACAATGCCACGTATTGTTCCCTGCTCCCTTCCCCGAGGCTCCAAGCAAAACATTGGCCGTGTGGTTGCTTCTGAGAGAAGCCCAAGTACTTACAGCACTGGGTAAAAGGTTTTACTGAATGAAGCTTTGGTGTGCCAGCTATACGGCAGCCTGGCCTGTCTCGCTGCACAGAAGAGAAGGAAAACAGGGACATGAACTCATTTAAAAAAAAAAAGAAAGGGTCCTTTTTTGTTTTGGTTAGAAGATGGAGGAGTTTAATCGCCACCTTTAAGCTGAAACTTTTCATTGGGGTACATGGCAGGGAGATGGCAAGTGGGTGGAACACAGAGCTTGTGGGTGTTGTTTGGTTATTTATCTTTTGACTGCCCATGGACATGCTAACATTATGGCCATTCCCACTCACTGCCTGGCCATCGGTGCCCCAAAAAATCCTTATGGCATCTATTTGAGCTAGCTCTGTCATGCAGTGACATCAAACGTTCTCCTGCCAGTGTCATTTCTAAGCAGCCTTCTGACATTGAATGACGTAATAACACCTGCAAATAGCTACTGGGGTAATACAAATGTCTAAACCAAGCGTGCCTTCAGCCACTAGATTTATAAGCAGTCATGTGAAAGGACAGAAAACGGACACATGCTATATAGATGAAGAGAAAAGCATCACAGAGGCCTGTTATTTGGTTGTGACCTTTTAGTTATGTGTTTTACAAATGAGAAATGGGTAGCTAGTGCTAAATTCGAAAAGAAAGCTTCAAAGATTTAAGTTTAAAAGAGATTTATCACCGCCACAGTGAGAACATGTGGGGAATAAAGAAGCAACAAGAAAATAAGTCACAATGAGGACTTTGTGTGGATGCACTGGTTGAGGGTGCAGGGGTGTGGCCTCTTCTTAATATTAAATGAAAAGGTACAAAAAGGGTACAAGGACACTTGGTTTTGGGAATAGAAGGAGGAGGAGGGCAAAAGGGGGTGAAAGGATGGGGGGGTGGATATTTTACAATGTTAGCAAAAATGTGGAAGCAGGATAGTCCATTTGCGCCAAATCACAGATTCCACGACGCCACTGATTAGACATCGCATGTTCCAGGTGTTGCCAGTCGTGGTAATGCCCACGGTACAGAAATAGATATTTTCCAAGTTAGGTTTTGGAGATTTCATGTTCAAACTCTTGCGTTTGCAGCTCCAGGGGTTCTTACTAAGGACCGATGGTCGTGTAATGATTATGTAAGACTGAGTGCAGAATGAAAGGCAAGAATAATGACCTTGACTTATAAATGACTGTCCTGTGTCGTGGCGTGCTTCACGGGTCCGGGCCCTGCTGCTGCTGTGATTGTGCGCCTGCGCGATGCAACGGCTGCTGCTGATCCCAGGGGCACCTAAGCAGTGGTAGAAGCGTAACAATAGAAGCAGTGTGATTCTGACGGGGATGGGGTGTGGACAGGAGCATGGAGCGGGGCCGATCGCCATTTTAATTTGTCTTCCATTTTCAGCCCTCAGTCGGCGTATTGTTGTGCAACATGTCTACCCTCTGTCTGTGCATGCTCCCTCGCTATCGTGTATTTCGATTTTCTTCTGTGTTGCAGTGTGTTTGTGTTGGAGAGCGGGCCTTTCACCAGGCCATTCATTACACATTACATCTTAACTAAAGTAGTATTTTTACAAGGGCTATCTTGAATGTTTGATTTTCCTGACAATGATATTGTTATTTTTGTGTGAGTGTGGGTTTTCTTTCTGTGTGACAACTTTAAACTGCATCATGTATCTTCTCCAGCATGGGGTCTGGCATGGATTCACATGCTCATGAATATTCCCCGTCGTCAGGCTGGGAATCCTCGGTAAAAGAAAAAATCAGTATCAGTTTCGTTTCTGATCTGTCTTTCGTAGTAGTAACCAATCACTGATCTCTGCGTCATACTGACCACAGCCAATGACTGCCCTCTACCTAAGCCCCGCCTCTGGCAGCCATCTTCAGATTTTTACAGCACGTTCAAGTGTTGGGATCCTCGTGCTATTGCTCTCGAGCGTTAGTGCTATTTTTTCACGTTTTTTCTCAAAAAATTTCTCTTTTTCGGTCAAAAGAGCCTCAAGCTCCACCGTTTCTTCATCGGATCAACGGGGACCCGTGTCGGATTCGTCTACGCCCCTCAAGGGTGAAGATTTTGTCGAGCCACGCTTTTGGAGGACTCCAGAAGTTTCTCAGGCCCATCTCGGACATGGCCCAGGAGAAGGGAAGCTCGACGCCCGGAAAGCTGTTCAGGGTCTGCCCTGGATGCCAGCTTCAGAATGTCTTTAAGGAGGACGAACACTCCCTTTGTCTTTACTGCCTACATGAGGACAAGACGCACGTGGAGAAGGTCTATGCGTTTTGCGGCAATATGTCGGAGCGGACCATGAAGGACCGCCATCAACGTCTCGCCAACTGGCTGGAAGGAAAGAGCCCGTCAGGCGAGAAGAAGAAGAAGTCCGAGCGGTCTTCTAAGACCTTTGAGGGCGCCCCGGCGATGGGGGTCGACCAGAATGCCAAGCACCACGAGTCCGCTGGCACCGGGAGCGCCGAACGGTCGGGCTCTACGGGCGCCAGGCAGGGCGCATCCTCCCCGGCGCCATCAACCACGAGCCAACGCTCTGGCTCGGGTAAGAGGAAGGCCGAGCACCCGGCGAAGCTCCTGGAGAGACCCCGGTCGAGCTCGAAGGCCCCATCGGAGGGGGAGCGAGGTGGTGACCCTCCCCCCAAGGAGAAGGCGGTGAGTGCACCTAAGGTGTTGAAAGCCTTAATCCATCCGACCAAGGCCTCTATCGAGACAGTCGCGGCGGCCCTGGCTCAGCCTGTGGAGGCTACACCAGTGGTGGCGACTTCGGGGTCCAGAGTCTCCCTGCCACCGCGGAGGGAGTCCTCTTTCATGCCCATCGACAGGACCCCCGTGAAACCTCCGATGGAGAAGAAAAAGGGGGGGCAGGAGGTCGTCGTGGATTCGGCCTCAACCTCTGAGGAAGAGCTGATCGAAGTCTTAAGCCACGGCGTTGGCGTGGAAGAAGACCAGCCCGTCGGGAGGGACCCCGACGTAGGAGACGACGAGAATGTCGAGGGTGCCGACGGGGCTCCTGACCGCCCGTCGGACTCCCCTCAACCAGTGCCGCAAGACAACTCGGTGGCCATTTTGTTGGCTATACAGTCCTTATGCTCGGAGATAAGGACAAGACTACCGTTACCACCAACGGAGGAACCGCTCCCGACGGGGGACCCGGAGCCAGGCCCTTCTGGGAGCCCTCCCCCTAAGAGAAGAAGGATTCATCCTCCACCTCCTTTTCAGCCATCACGCCCTGTTCAGCCCTCCTCCCCGTCCACGACACGTGGGGATGATACGGGGACTGACACGGCCGCGACGGGTACAGACGATGAGGTTTACGACGAGGATCTCCCGTCGTCACCTCCCACCCGGGCTTCCCCGCCCGACGAGATTGGATCGTTTCACTCCATGATCGCCAGGGCATCCGAGCTTTTCCAGCTCTGCCTGGAAGAGAAGAAGGAAGGTTTCCTTTATCAACGGCGCGAGGCCAAGAGGAAGACGGTCCTCGCTGTACCTCTACTGGACGATATTTGGGATGAGGGCCTCGCCCTCCTGAAGAACCCATCAACGACGCCGGCTAGAAGGGATCGGTACGAGAGAAGTACCAGTTCCCGGACGCGGCCCCCTTGTGCCTCCGGGCACAGCCGACCCCGGACTCGGTCGTCTCCGCGGCGGCCAGGAAGAAAGCGGGGGGGCGCAGCCTCTACGTCTACCTCCCCGCCGGACGGCGAGGGTAAGAAATTAGACACGATGGGACGCAGAGTCATCTCGTCAGCAGCGACGACGATTAAGGCGGCCAACGCCTTGGCTATCGTAGCCCGCTACGACAGGGAGTTGTGGTACAAACTGGCCCCCCTGCTGGACTTCCTACCAGACGACAAGAGGGCGGAAGCCCTAGAGATCTTGCAGGAAGGAGAGGTGGCGTCGGACCACGCCATTACGATTGCGACGGACATCGCTGACACTGGATTTCGCCAGTTGGGCAGCGGCGTGTGCCTTAGGCGGCGTGGATGGCTCAAGGCTACTGACTTCCATCAGGACGTGCAGACCAGAGTCTTGGACATGCCGTTCGACGGAAACAACCTGTTCGGGAAAACAGTGGACGATTCCCTTCAAGCCATCAAGGCGGACACGTAGACGGCCCGGGCTCTTGTGGTTCTCCAGCAACGGCGGCCGCCCTTTCGGAGCGGCGGAGGCAAACATGGTGCCTCCAAAGGTTCCAGCGGCGGATTTTCCACCTACCGTCAAGCGGCCCGTTCGTCGTCACAGGAAGCTTACAGGGGACGAGGCAAGTCAGGCGGACCCCGCCGTCGTCGCCAAGGAGCACAAGGCGGCAAAGCCTCGTCGAAGCAGGACTGAACCGGCCGTGGGGTCGGCCCCCAACGAAGCACCCCGGTGGGAGGCCGGCTGGCGAGCTTCGTCAGCGTGTGGGAGTCCATCTCCACCGACCGTTGGGTGCTGGACGCCCTAGCTCAGGGTCACGCGCTCCAGTTTCTAAAGAGGTGCCCGCGCGTCCCCCCTGTGGCCAGGAAAGAACATCGCGTCCCTCAACTTCTCTTGGAGGTAAAGGCGATGCTCAGGGCGCCATCGAGCTCGTCCCAAAGAGGCTTCGGGGCTCCAGAGTTTACTCAAGATACTTCCTCGTGAAGAAGAAGACGGGAGGATGGCGTCCCATCCTGGACCTACGACGACTGAACAAATTCATCAAGGCACAGAAGTTCCGGATGGTCACCCTCCAACACGTCCTGGGTCAACTGGAGGAGGGCGATTTCCTGTCGTCGTTGGATTTGGAGGATGCCTACTTCCATATTCCCATCCTAAAGGCACACCGAAAGTTTCTCAGGTTCGTGGTCCAAGGGGGCCACTACCAGTTCAGAGCCCTTCCCTTTCAGATTGAGGTCGGCACCCAGGGTGTTCACCAAGTGCCTCGCACCGGTGGCGGCGCAGCTGCGCCGAGAGGGGATCCACATCTACCCCTACCTGGACGACTGGCTCATCCGAGCAAAGACGAAGGAGCTTGCCGTGGAGCACACGGCAAGGACCGTCCAACTTCTCACGGACCTGGGATTCTCCATAAACTACGCCAAGTCCCACCTGGTGCCCGCGCAAGACGCACTGTTTCTGGGAGCGAAGCTCGACACAGTGTCGCTTCTGGCCTCTCCGTCGGAGGAAAGGACGAGGGCCATCTTGGGCAAGCTGCAGCGGATGCTGGTTGCGAACGCGGCCAGGGTGAGGTCCATCAAGTCCCTCCTCGGAATGTCTTCTTGCATTTATCTCATCTGCCTGTGCAGGCTCCGGATGCGCCCGTTGCAGGAGTTCCTGGACGCGCGCTGGATCCAGATGACGGGCAGCTTCGAGGAGAGGATCACACTCGACGAGAGTTTCCGACGAGCGATCCGGTGGTGGGGCACCCGCGCGCATCTGACAGCGGGCATGGATTTCCAGACCCCCGGCCACCAGGAGACAGTGACCACGGATGCCTCCCTGGAAGGGTGGGGAGCGCACACCGAAAATCTGCACGCGAGAGGCCTTTGGCTTCCGACAGAGAAGTCCCTCCATATCAACGTCCTGGAGCTCCGTGCAGTGTTTTGGGCCCTCGGGTCCTTTCTTCCGTCCCTCAAGGGCAAGGTGGTGAGGATCTTCACCGACAACACCACCACCATGTTCTACATCAGGAAGCAGGGCGGAACCAGGTCCCCAGCCCTGTCCAAGGAGGCGCAGGATCTGTGGCATTGGGCCGTCGCCCAAGGGATGTTTCTGGTGCCGTTCCATCTGGCAGGGATAAAAAACACCATCGCCGACTCGCTCAGCAGAGAGCTGCGCTCGTGCCACGAGTGGGAACTACGACAGGATCTAGTGGACCGCCTCTTCCGACGGTGGGGCACACCCCAGATCGATCTGTTCGCGACGGCGACGAACTCCAAGTGCTGGAGGTTCGCCAGCAAGTTTCCCCAGCCGAGGAGCATGGGCGATGCTTTCTCGCTCCCTCCATTGCCATTGCTGATCCGGCTCATCAACCAGCTCAAGAGGTCACGGTGCAGGATGATCCTCGTCGCACCTGCGTGGCCGAGGCAGATATGGTTCCCGGACCTTCTGGACTTGTCAACGTCCCCGTCAATCAAGCTGCCAGTGGACGCGGATCTTCTCTCCAGGGAAGGAGGCGCCATCCTCTATCACGACCCAAAGTCGCTGAACTTGCAGGCCTGGCTCCTGCAGCGTTAGAGTTTGAAGGATACGACATACCGGCCGACTGCAGAGAGGTTCTTGCAAAGGCCAGGGCGTCCTCAACTCTTAAATGCTATGGACACAAATGGAAGAGGTTCTCTGTCTGGTGCCACGCACAGAAGATTAACCCTCTACGGATTACGGCTCCCCAGGTACTGCCGTACCTTCTGACGCTGGCCAAGGCTGGACTGGCGCACGCGTCCATCAAGATTCATCTTGCTGCGATCTCCCGATACACCAGAACCACGGGGCGGACGTCTTTGTGGTCTCATCGTCTGGTGAAAGAATTCATGAAGGGACTGTTCAGATCGTTCCCGCCGGTGAAGGCTCCGGCCCCAGCGTGGAGCTCAACGTGGTGCTGACCAAGCTCATGGGACCTCCGTTCGAGCCTCTGCACTCGGCTCCGTTGAAGTTCTTGTCGTGGAAAACAGCGTTTCTTGTGGCCATCACCTCCGCACGAAGAGTGGGAGAGATCCAGGCCCTTTCCTGCAAGCCCCCGTACTAGACTTTTCACGACACGAGGTTAGTGCTCAGGACGCACCCCTCCTTCATGCCCAAGGTACCGTCAGACTTTTACCTCAACGAACCCTTGGTGTTGCCTGTTTTCTTCCCTTCGCCTTCGTCGCCGGCCGAAAGGACTTTGCACTCGCTGGATGTGGCTAGATCGCTGAAGTTTTACGTGGACCGCACGAAGTGTTTTCGGAAGACGTCACAGCTTTTTGTGAACTTTGGACCTGTCAATCAGGGGAAGGCTCTATCAAAGGCCTCCATTTCCAGGTGGCTCTCCGTCTGTATCATGTACTGTCATCGGTTGGCAAACCGACCGCTGCCTGGCCGTCCGAGAGCCCATTCCACCAGAGCGATCGCAGCTACCACAGCGTTCCTATCTGGTGTGCCCTTGCTGGACATCTGCAGGGCTGCTACGTGGAGGTCGACGCACATCTTCACGAAATTCTACTGCGTCGATCGGGATTCCAGGGAGGAGTCCAGGGTCGGTCAAGCAGTGCTGCGCAATCTGTTCGCCTAAGGTGAGCCTGGTGAGGAGGCAAGAATTGCTTAATGTTGAGTTTGATGTAATGCTTAATGTTGAGCCTTTGCCACCTCCCGTGGTTGTGCATGTGTGTACTGCTATGTATTCTTTATTCATGAGCATGTTAATCCATGCCAGACCCCATGCTGGAGAAGGAACAAGTTACTTACCTGTAACTGTTGTTCTCCAGCATGGGTCTGGCATGGAGTCACATGCGAACCCTCCCGCCTACCCCTCTGCGGCTCTTCACTTGGTCATACTGCCACTTCACGTGCTACCAAATCTGAAGATGGCTGCCAGAGGCGGGGCTTAGGTAGAGGGCAGTCATTGGCTGTGGTCAGTATGACGCAGAGATCAGTGATTGGTTACTACTACGAAAGAAAGATCAGAAACGAAACTGATACTGATTTTTTCTTTACCGAGGATTCCCAGCCTGACGACGGGGAATATTCATGAGCATGTGAATCCATGCCAGACCCATGCTGGAGAACAACAGTTACAGGTAAGTAACTTGTTCCATATATTATAAGGAAGTAATCACTGCACTATATCGTAGGAGAACGGTATCATGGTGTTCGTTTTAACTTTGAGGTGTGTGAAAATGTACCAATACATCAAAGTGACTGGATCTCTGCATTACGTTGTAGGAGAGCAATTGTGCTTACAGATTGCTTTGGCAAGATGGAGTAGTTGAATGACCTGATGCATCCCTTCGGGCCATCATGTATGGGTCCCGCAGTCACTGGACTTGGGGCCATTTGCTAGGGGACCCTGGGCTTGCGTCCGGGGGATGTTTGTAGGAAGCCCCTGCTAGGGTGTTTCAGAAGTTTGTGGCATTTGCTTCTTCGCGTAGTTTCTGCATGCTGATGTGCCTCCATGGAAAGGCCAGCATGCTGTGCCCTGAAAGGATGCCTCGAGGGGATCGTTGTCCTGTTGTCGCCTTGTCCAGACTTTCAGCCACCTCTTTACCAATCAGGGGGTAGGGAAACTGGCAAACGGGACGACATTATGATGCGGAAACATTGAGAAGTCACTCCAAGGGCAGAGCTACAATAATGACACAGGTGATGTCAACAGGTCTGGATTTACAAGCATAGAAAGTAATCCCTTTTTGTTCTGCGGGGGCTCGCGGGCAAATCTTACCCGTTACTAGGAGCAGCCTGTCCAAAATAGGCAAAGGGCACAGTTCTCCCATTATCGAGGGCCCATCGCGGTGCTCCTTCCCTCTCAGCAAACCTCACGTGGAGCACTGTGCATGGCAGTGCCATATAGCGCCTACAAGGACAATGGCCCTGCAGGGACCTACGTAGTGCACTGGCCCGCAGCGCCTGAAGGGTCTCTGTCCACTGGGTGGGGCAAGAGCGCATGCCTCAAAGGAAACCATTAGGGCAACTATTTAGACACTCTCCGCTTGACTTCCAATGGGCCTACGGGAGGCGCTACTGATGGAGGGAAGTGCTCATAAGCGCGTGCTGTTGCATGCTGGGGGTAGCAGGAGAGTCAGAGGGGGAAAGAACAGATTGGAGCTCAGGGACAAGGCAAAAGGGGTATTTTTGAAAAGAAAAATGTATTTGTGTAGGTGTGTGAATGTGGCAAGGGCTCAACCCTCCTGCAACCTTTGTCACAAGCTTTGTTATGAATCTGTACATGTTGTATATATCCTTCACCTTGTATAGATCTGTACAATACTATATTTACTACTGAATATTCTACTGCATGTATTATTGTATTTCGTATAAATATTGTAACCATGTACCTAAGAAAAGCGCCCAGAGACCTGTGGGTTTGGCATGCTATACAAGCAAATCAAACAAACAAACAAACAAGGTAAGGGGAAGCCAGGACCATGCCAAGACCAGTAAGAGCTATTGAGTAGAACTTTGACACTGAGAGCAATGTGGAACAGAGGTAAGGGAGGGCAAGCACTAACAGGGAAGAACTAGGGCAACAGGTAGTGTGGAAATGTGTTTTGCAGTGGCAGAGCTGGTATGCATTATTGTGGGGGCACCAGCAGCATGTGCAAGTGTTTTGCAGAGTTTTGACATGTCATGGTTGCCACGTTCTGCATGAAAACGTTTCAGGTGGCAATGCTGGCATATTGTTGGGCACTTTCAGCATGAAAGCGTTGTTTGCTGGGCAATGCTGGCATATTGTTGGGCACTTTCAACCTGAAAAGCTGTTTTACAGGGCAATGCTCACATAGAGTTGCACACTTTCAACATGAAATCTTGTTTTACAGGGCAATGCTGGCATATTTGTGAGGCAAGCCTTGTCATGACGTTCGTTATGCACAATCAAATAAAATGGGACAAGTGCTGGCATATTGTGTTGACAGGCATCGTGATCTGCTTTGCGCACAGGCAGCATGATGATTTCTTTACAGTATCAACGCTGGCATACTCTAGGAACTGGCAGCATGAAAGTGTGTCTTATTGGGAAATGCTGGCATATTTTACTATGCTGGCATCGTGAAAGTTGGGTAGTGGTGGCATGTTATATTCACATGTCTCATTGTATGCGCTGCGCACAATAAGCTTGAAAGAATGGCAGATCCAGCATATGTTGTTGCGACAGCCCTCATACATGTTCACTGCATGTATATTTTTCTCATGTATATTTGTTGTGTAACTATCAAATGCTGGGGGCCATAGTATCTCACATTTGCACCAGTGTTTACTGCTGAGCACATGCACCAGATTTGCTGCTTCTTTAATGCAGAAGGGGACAAACATCTTTTGTCCCAATCCTTATTCTTAATCCCTACCTCTTTGAACCTACCCAGAGCCGCGCTGCCCTGGCTGCACTTACTAAGTGCAATTGTTGCCCTGATTGCACTTCCCACTTCCATCCCCCTAGCACTTCCCCCTCTCCCTATCCCCCTGCACTTTGCGCTGTCGCACTTGCACTTGTACGATCTTCATGGCACAAGGCCTAGTAATAGCGTTTGTCTTGCCCCCCCCCCCCCCCGTGCTTCCTACGTTGTCTTGTCGCGCCTAGAAACACTTGTGTACAGGCGTGTTATAAAGGACATATCATATCAAATTACATACCGATTTTTTGCGCTGGGGCAGAAATTAAGTCAGATATCTGGCCTTAAAGTGGAACAGCACTGACAAAAGAACAATCACTTTGGTGCTCCGTTTCCTTTCTTTGGTTCTATATTGTCTGAATTGGGGAACTGGCTGCATTTGCAGAAAGCTCCATTTGCTCTATTCCATATTACTCTGGTAGTAGTAAAACATGGTCAGAACGCTTTATGTAATATGAATTGGGACTAACAATTTACAACACCAGTGCTAAGTGCATTTGTTCTATGTGTAGCACTAGTGCCAACATTGCGACACGTGGCCCAAGGTTGGAGTTTACAAATTGCTCTGTTAACAAGTGCAACCTATGGCCCCAGCAGATACAAGAGGATGATACAAGTGCAGCCGAAGGCCCCAGCAGATACAAGATGCTGATACAAGTGCAGTTTAAGGCCCCAGCAGATACAAGATGCTGGTATAAGTGCAGCCTAAGACCCCAGCCGATACAACAGGCTGATACAAGTGCAGCCTAAGGCCCCAGCGGTTACAAGGGGCTGATACAAGTGCAGCCTAAGGCCTCAGCAGATACACGTGGCTGACACAAGTGCAGCCTAAGGCCCCAGCGGATACACGTGGCTGACACAAGTGCAGCCTAAGGCCCCAGCAGATACACGATGCTGATACAAGTGCAGTTTAAGGCCCCAGCAGATACAAGATGCTGGTATAAGTGCAGCCTAAGACCCCAGCCGATACAACAGGCTGATACAAGTGCAGCCTAAGGCCCCAGCGGTTACAAGGGGCTGATACAAGTGCAGCCTAAGGCCTCAGCAGATACACGTGGCTGACACAAGTGCAGCCTAAGGCCCCAGCGGATACACGTGGCTGACACAAGTGCAGCCTAAGGCCCCAGCAGATACACGATGCTGATACAAGTGCAGTTTAAGGCCCCAGCAGATACAAGATGCTGGTATAAGTGCAGCCTAAGACCCCAGCCGATACAACAGGCTGATACAAGTGCAGCCTAAGGCCCCAGCGGTTACAAGGGGCTGATACAAGTGCAGCCTAAGGCCTCAGCAGATACACGTGGCTGACACAAGTGCAGCCTAAGGCCCCAGCGGATACACGTGGCTGACACAAGTGCAGCCTAAGGCCCCAGCGGATACACGTGGCTGACACAAGTGCAGCCTAAGGCCCCAGTGGTTACAAGGGGCTGATACAAGTGCAGCCTAAGGCCCCAGCGGTTACAAGGGGCTGATACAAGTGCAGCCTAAGGCCTCAGCAGATACACGTGGCTGACACAAGTGCAGCCTAAGGCCCCAGCGGATACACGTGGCTGACACAAGTGCAGCCTAAGGCCCCAGCGGATACACGTGGCTGACACAAGTGCAGCCTAAGGCCCCAGCAGATACACGATGCTGATACAAGTGCAGTTTAAGGCCCCAGCAGATACAAGATGCTGGTATAAGTGCAGCCTAAGACCCCAGCCGATACAACAGGCTGATACAAGTGCAGCCTAAGGCCCCAGCGGTTACAAGGGGCTGATACAAGTGCAGCCTAAGGCCTCAGCAGATACACGTGGCTGACACAAGTGCAGCCTAAGGCCCCAGCAGATGCAAGAGGCGGATGGCTAGAACTACCTGAAATCTGAGCAGGGCAGTGGAGAGGAAAGACTAGAAGGTCCAGGAAATGAGGTGCTTTCAATATAGCCCACATAGTCGTGCTCAAGGAGATTGATGGCTACAGAACAGGATGAAAACGCCTTTAATTAGAGTCGGGAAACCAATTACAGGGAACATTCAGCTAATGCTATATAACAAGCTGGGTCTTCGAATCCACAACTCAGTTTCACAGCTGCAGAAATATTTTTTGGCTTCTCAGATTTTTCCCAATTGAAGGATCTATTAAAGGAATTGCAGTGGATCGTATTTCACTTTTCAACACTTGCCAATAACAGTTCCTTGACCATGCACTGATGTAGTGGCCGCATGCACCCCAGCCTCACACTATGCCTCCTCTCACTTCTGCTCTTTCTCCCTACTCTCCCCGCTCCGTTGGAACCTGTTGCCCATTACAATCCAAGCCACCCCTCAATGGATCTCTTCAAAGCTCGGCTTAAACTTCACTTACTTGCCAAAGAGAGAGCTCGTCCAACCCTCCCCCCCTCCTCCCTACTTGACCCCACCACTCCATCCATTGCCGCATAAATGAGCAATTTTGTATATTTCACTGTTGGAAGCACGTGGTCCCCTGGTTGATGTAATCTCTGTAAATCACCTGTTTCTTATATTTGTATTGTTTTTGTTTTGTTTTGTCCCTGCTCAATGTCTCACTTTGTTCGCACCCTCACAACCTGGCTCATCACTTCTTCTCATCTTTGTGTTTTTGTACAAGCACCCTTCCGGGAAAGGCTTCTGCCATCTGTAAATGTCGCATTCCTGTTTCTTCGAATAAAGACCAAAACAAAAGCACACTATGCTGCCCTAGCTGCACTCCTCTGTTTTTGCATTACGTTCTTCTCCTCGCATGCTCTTCCTCACCGCTGTAAGGCTAATCTTGTATTCTGGAGTACCGCCACGCCCTATATATGTGTCCCCTTATCACCTTGGAATTATTTCATGCCTTTACATCGTGCAGGTGCCTATTTCTTCTACATAGCGCTTTGAGACCATAGCAATGGCATTAGGCACAGTGCACATGCCATATAACATAACATAGCATGGATCCTAGCAACACACTCGCATAGGACACACCCCTTTACCGCTCTGCACCACCACTTCCCACCACCTCTACTAGCTTGAACTGGGTGTATCGCAATCATTGTGTGGCACTGTACAGCACGAGAACATACACAGTGTGTTTAGAAGAATGTACACCCAGCAAACAAGGCTGTGTGAGCCACAGTGTTGATTGTAGAAAGCCCACATACACCCCATGTGCGGGCGATGACAATGTAACCTTTCGGATCGAATTTCATGAGCATGTTGGTTATGCTTCCTTTTTTGCAATGTGTGTCAAGGCCCTGCATCACTTTCCATGTCGCCTTTGTTTTCCCGCTTCCACTGTCATCTACTTCTCACTTGTAGCCTTATCTCTTAGATCGCATGGCTATGTGTTTCACTTCGAAGCCTCCTATGTAATGTTCTCAAGTTACTAGGACGCGAGCCGTCATGTGCTTTAATGTAAATACAGTGACAGGACTTCTTTGCAGAACCCTTGTTTTGCATTGGACAGTGTCCATAAAGCCGGCGAATGCTCACATGTAAACCTGAATCGGATCCCAACCCAGTAAAGCAGTGTCATGTGATCTCAAGAGACGTGATGGACCTCGGAATCCAAGACAAGAGTCTTTGGGCCAAAGAGGTGATCGTCCTTGCCGCCCTTGCTTTATCATATGCCACTCTACTTGAAAAAATAATCAGAATTGTAAGGGCACAATCTGACATTCCATAAAAGTAATCGGGTTCTGACAATCGTCTTGCATCTTACAATTTAGAGGTAGTGGGACATTTCTCACCGGTGGAGTATCTTTGCTGAAAATGTTGTGGGGGGCTGGGGGGACTTGACATCTAAAGGATAGTGGCCCCTGCCACATGAGGGGAAACAAAATGGTGTGCCACGAAAGTTTGGGCGTGGGGGGGCAAACACCCTAAAATTACGGCCATGTTTCTCTCCAGAGACATCATTGGTGCAGTCTACTTCTGTTCCATGTGCAGAATTGTACACTGTTTATTATAAGGCAGAGTAGGAGGATGGGGTCTCACGTTACAGTGCAGTCATAGAGCAGTCGGACACAGAACTTCCATACCGTAGGTCTTGTTACCGCAACTTGTTGTTTTCGATCATCCATCTCCTGTAGTGGTGAAGCAAAGGCCTGAACTAGGATCCTTGTCCACTTAAAGTTTAACCAATGTGTTTAGTTCTTCGGTTTACGGTATTTTTTTGTAATAACTACCCAAGTGTTAATCATGGGTTGTAGAACAAGATCCTCTTTCAGTAGGGGGACCATATTTTCAAAATAAAAAAACGGGACGGGTGATAGACATAGATGTAGGACTACAGTTTTAGCCGACGTAAACAAAAAAGAAAGCCTGCAACATAAATATGACTCCAATAAACTGTAGTCCTACTTCTATGTCAGTGGCCTGTTCCAGCGCAAAGTACAGGGATGTGTTGCAGCCACAGAACTATCATTGGAGGAGAGAGGCCAGAGTGGAGGGGGGGAGGAAATGTGGTCGTGAAAAGAGAGCAAGGAGAACGGTGCCCAGCCAGATTTCAGGATTTGTTCATCGGTTCCTGACAAAAATCGTCGCTCAAATCCCGGGAAGTGGATTCAAAACTTAAAAAACCCTCAGGATGCCGAGCCCAAGGGGCAAATACCCAGACAGTCCCCAAAACCGACTCGTCTAGTCACACTGTACGTGAGTGACTGTTCTTATGTGCAAGTTTTGTAGTGAACACTTTGGTCTGTGTAGAGTACCTCAAGACTTGGACCATATCGTCTTCTGTGCCTTTTTTCAAACGCTTTCTTAAGATATTGCCTGCGAGTTGTTTTTAAAAGAGCACAGCACTGACAGACGTCTTACTTTGTTCCTTGGCCAATGATGAAAGGTCAGAGCACAGTAAACTCACATAAACTCTGCCTGCGAATATGCAGAGGAAACATTCGAATGAGTTATTCTGGTCAAATGTAGCACAACTCATTATGTCCCGTTTTATTTTTTTAGGCAGACACAAAGACGAAAGAAGTAAGGAGGGAAAAACGTGAGGCCGGTCGGCTGCAGGAGCGCGCGCGCTGACTGTGTGCAGTTCAGATGCTGTATGTTTAAAAGGAGTGACTCCAAAATGTCAGGAAATTAATCATGTCTTCTGGAGCATGTTCCTGCAGAGCACACACAGAGGCCTCAGTGTAAGCGCCCCCATATTCATAAAACCCTTTCTTAGAGGTTGAGGAGGGGAATGTGATGACTGAGCGTGCCAGGCCCCTGAGCCGGCCTTAGGGTAGGGCGGGCCGGGCGACCGCCCAGGCGCCATAGTCCCCCAGGCCGCCATTAGTCAGCCAGGCCGCTCGGGGCAAGGGCTACCCCGAACTGGGGTGGTGGGAGAAGTGTCATTTTGAAATTAAATGCGCTCGCAGGAGTGGGCGCATTTAACAACAATAGGGTGCCAGCACCCTATTGAGATAATTCCCACCCTGCTCCGGTGTGTGAGTGGGGCGATAATCATCTTAATAGGGTGCCGCAGCACCCTATTATTGTTGAATGCGCCGCTCCTGCCAGCGCATTTAATCTTAAAATGACACAAGTTCTCCCACCACAAAAAGAAACATTAGCCGCCACTCCCCCCAATTGACCAGGGGCGCGGCGGCAGGGGGGGCGCCAAATTGTTATTTTTCTGCCCGGAGCGCTGCTGCCACTAAGGCCGGCATTGCCAGGCCCACCAGAAGACGATTGGGGATCGACGCGCTTAAACATCTTCAGGATTGGGCTTCCCCCAGAAAACGTGATGATGTCATCTGCCAGTTGGCATGGCAACATGCGTGAACAGTGACTTGAAAGCCTCTCTCTGGGTCCCGCGTCATGCTTCTAGCTCGTGGAGCCTAGTCCTTTGATGTCCGGTGGCACTGTGGCTAATACCGTCTCTCCGCTAAAGAAGAATGAATGCGCAGCGGCCTTGGCCACCCAACCCAGCATACTTTCCACCGGTTAAAAATAGACGCTGGATCCCTTTCTGTTTTGTGAAGGCGGGGAACCACTTTCTGCACTTTCCGCAAGCCCCCCCTTAAAGAGAAGTCACTTGGCGGTTAGTGTGGTGGCATTGTAAGGCATTTGCTATGCATTGTCATTGGCAGACATGGCCTACAGATTGATATACTTTATGATCCCATTAAAGGTACCATCATTGCCACCATACGTTTTGGGAAAAGATGTCCACTGGAAGACAAACCATCTGGTTGTTATTATTGTATTATTATTATTATTGTTAGTTAGGGTATTTATTGAGCGTGGACCTAGCTTCAGGAACCAACAGAGCACTTTACAATCTTAGGGGGCAAACATGGTGAAGGAAGAAGAAAAACAAGGGAGTAGGGAGCTAGGGGGAAGGCGGGCAGACTGGTAGCAAGGGATCTATACACAGTGATAATTGGACACAAACCCAAAAGAAGCTAATGCCGTTCCCGGTGTTTCAGTGACA
Source organism: Ambystoma mexicanum (assembly GCF_040938575.1). Lineage (NCBI taxonomy): Eukaryota > Metazoa > Chordata > Amphibia > Caudata > Ambystomatidae > Ambystoma > Ambystoma mexicanum. Next base: position 353,025,257 of record NC_090922.1, read on the forward strand.
TGTTCTACATCGAGCGACATTTATTGGTCATCCGTGTATTGGCCTAGAAAGCAGCATGCTTTATTGACCAACAAAAAATCAACTTCAAGTGGGTGTTAATACTTTCCTTTTGCTCTTCTGATGTCTGAAAGGACGCACTTGAATAATCATGACTGCTGAAGTGGCCAGATATGATTAAATGGGCATGAGCTCATGAGTGCGCAGATGAAAATATCAGAGCGGAGGCAGGATCACAGAACAGTCTTTACAGTCCGACTGCGCCAATGGTAGGTTAACAGGATTTATTTGGAAACAAAAGTTTGTTGGGAGCATAGCTCTAGAAACAAGCAGCAGTTTTTGTCACACAGGAGGGACTTGGGCAGGAACAAGACAGAGCTTTTCTCTGAAAAAATGTGTCATACTGGAGCGCTGTTCTGGAACACTCCCTTTGGGTTAAGATTCCAAATATGTGACCAGTTGGGAACCCAACTGATGTCTTTGTGTATGTCATACACTTTACAAGCTCCATTAAGTATTTATGGAAATGAAAGTTTCTTTGCTCATTTCCCCAGCCTCACGTGCAAATAAAATGTGTTCAAATGTGTATATATGGCTTATGGTTTACAGACATTTTACTGTTAGTGTGAGCATTGGGAGTACCCAGCAGAGAGCCCAGTTTGCATTACTTGCTCAGAAGGGTTCCATGCTTGACTAGCTATCACCAAGTTCTATGGTCATTCTCATGTTCCCAAAATGCTCTTTGTTTTTATGCAAATCAATAAAATTCAGTCCCTCCTGCAGCTAGCCCCCAGCCACACTTGATTCAGTTCCTTCAGGAGATCAGCTGCTGCTCAGCCCAGCCCACACCGATCTGACTCACCTGCTCCCGTGCACGACGGGGGAGGGAGGTTCCCAGAATACATTTTTGCCATTTCCAGCATTGGGCGCACCTCGAATACACCTTCTGTTCCTTCTTTTCCAAATGGAATCGGGGGCCCTGTAGTAGAGATTTGAGGCTGACAACCAATGGTCTGAGAGTGACTGCCCTCAACGTTTCTAAAAGGACAACCTTTCAGAACTCATTCCTATGGCTACCTGGTACCATCAGTGCACTTTCAAATGCAAGTTTATGTTAATTGCCATTTGTTTAGAGCATGTGGCCTCAAAACGCGCAAATGTGAACAGCAGATCTGAGTGTAGAAGCTGCACGGTATGTACTCTTATGACACTTGTTCAATTTACCAGTGCAATAAAGGGTTTATTTTTATTTTTTAGAGCATGATTTTTGGTGGCATGCTCGTTTCACCAATCACAGTTGTCTGTGAGGTTTGGAACTCATGATTGGTGGGTAAATGTTTTTTTCTGAATCCTAGAATTTAATTTCAGAAGAGAATTTAGTAGGTGCTATGCATTTTTGTGCATGTCATTATGAGCAATTTATGGGCATTTTCATGGAAAGTATAAAAACATATGTTCTGAGAGGAACAAGATTACAACTTTGAGCAGTTTGGGGGTTAAAGGGCATCTCCCACTTTATGTGACTTGTTAACCTTATTGCAGGAGAGATAATGTGACCTTATCTTGCTTGATAACCCCATTTTATTTTCTGTGTGTTATATTATGATCCAGACAAACTATTCCACAGCCAAAAGAAGCCTGTAGCCCTTGGCTTGCCCGCTTCCCTTCTCGTTTATGATTCCCACCTCCAGCGTTGACAATGCATGAAAAGTAACAGATAAGATCCGAGGTTGAGCATCTATGTGCAGTTACATATATCAATATATGCATATTTCATTAAAGGAATGTTACCTCCAGACACAAAGAGGCTAAGCAGAAATATGCTACATCACCCCAGAATGTGTATCCAGTTTGTTAGCGCAAATCATTCTGCTCAAATTGTGACGAAGGCCCATTTGATGTTTTTTTAGATGTTGGATTTCTTCTAATTGTCTGTGCATGTGGGAAGCTCTGGTATAGCCCGGGCACCTGCCCGATCTGCATTTCTGTCTTACTCGGCCTGGGCAGCCTCTGCGGAGTTGGCACGCAACTCGCGAAGGCGCGAGGCTAGTGTTTTGATAGCACGCCAGCCTCCGATACTGGAAAAGGCAGCCCCCGGCAGTGGGACGGGATCCAGTAGATGTTGGCCTCGGATCAATGAGAACTGTCGCTCACTCGGTCGATCGTCGGTGTACAGGCTAAGCTCTGTTGAATGTTTTCAGGCTGCTGTCACCCCACCCTGCCCCCCTCGGGACCAGAACATTATCGATGTGTCATCAAGTCGTCTGGAAAGTTATTTATTACTTTATTTCCACATCCAAATTGGATTGATATCCATTCTCTACCTACATTTCATGAAGGTTGGTTTGGCCAGAACACTGCAAGGCGATTCTATGGCGTCCAGTGAAAATGTTGCCAGCAAATATGTAGTCAGTGAACGAATGGTGGTGAAAATACCTCGGCAGTGAAGAAGTCGCCAAGAAAAAAGTATTCCAAAAATGTAGCTGAAAAGTAGGCAAAAATGCTGTGCTCCTAGGGTTTAGTGAGCTTGTGATTTCCTGTTTAGTGTTAAGGTCGAGGTTATGGTAAGGCTAGGGCTAATAAAATAATGGTTTTGGGTAAGTGTTAAAGAAAGAGGTAGGGAGGTTGGAGGGGGCTAGTGATATTGGTGTAGAATTGGGGTTAGGATAAACCTAGTTGTTAGTGCAGTATGGAGTAACAGGGTAATAATACAAATGTGTCCTTTATATAGCCATTTTATCCAAAAGGCAATTATCTATAAAATGATTATTATCCAATTCAAAGTGGTACTCATTATATTGACTTTGGGCAGATGAAAGACTGTGTCAACCTGCTGGATTCGAAGGTGCGACTTAGAGATCACAGACAGATTGGAGCAGTGTGTGCTTAACTTGCTGAGCTGTCCTACCAGCTAAGGGTACATTTTAGAGTTCTGATTAGAGTAGGGCTAAGGTAAGGATTAAAGCAACAGTTTGGGTTAGGGAAAGGCTATGTCATTTGTGTCGAGCTGGTGATGGGATTAGAGTTAGCTTCACTGTTCATTTTGTATTTATTTTGTGTTTTGTATTGTGTGAAAATAAAATAAAATACTTGAGCGCATTGAAGGGTTGGTGTTGGTTAAGGGTTTAGAGTAGAATAGGGGTTTAATAGAGTTAGGGTAAGGTTTAGGAAATAAGTAAGGGTGATTGTGGAGGTTTCATTAGTGGTTTCGGTCCTTGTTAGAGTTACAATTTTGTACTTTTGTGCATTTAAAAATAGCTTTTTGGCTTATTTTTTCCTGCAAAATGTTCACACTTTACATTGCTTGTATTGAATGACTACATTATTTAACACTACTTTTTTGCTGACTACTTTTTCACACAACTATATTTTCCTGGTGACATTTTCATATAGAACCGATTCTTTGCGTCGAAATGGCCCCTCCCTCCCTCTTGAGATTTCGTTCCTTTGCAAGTCCTTCTTGAGAAGGGCCATCCTCCACTTCCCACACGTGCTGAGAGTGATGGTGTGACATTGTGACTCTACCCTAGAACCACATGATGCGACAACAATGTTTGCTTCTTGCTGAACCGGCGGGGGAGCTGCATATGATGTCCAGAGAAGGCCACAGTTTTGCCCAAGATATGTTGAGAATGTCTGGCGGATTTTGGTTGTACATTCCCTTTCCATTTGATGGAAGGGCATCTGCTCTGAAATGTAGTTTTGCACTATACATGTCCTTGCCTCTGGCTAGTCACTTTTGTAAAGGGTTTTGTGTTTTTTGAGATGACTTGAGCTCGCCAGGTAAATGGATCATATTGTGCATAAAGAGGCCAGCCACACCCAGGTGTTGACTTTCTGAATGTCACGCTATGCTCATTTTTGGTGATGCCCCCCTCCTCCCCCCCCCACACACAGAGATCATGGATACGTCTTCCTGCATGTTGATTCCTAGCAGGCAAGGATTCCGGTCCTATATGCTAGGAACACCTGAGTTGTTTGGCATATTACCTTCGGTAACCAGTAACTTTAGGTTGCCTGCACCAGTTTTCTGTAGCATGTCGGGAGGGATTGGTTCTGGCTAAATAGGGTCTCCTTTACCGATTGTTGATGTGCAGTTTGTAATGTTAGGATAAACAGGTTATTGAAATGCTGACATAATTTGGGGTGCTACAAGAAGTGGAACTGGTTTAGTGAGTCAGCCGTTCCAGCGTCAAGAGAAGCTTAAAAACCTAGCATTGGAAATGATGGACCTTGTTGTTCAGCTCCTGGCCTAGTGATTGATAAGACAGAATCACTTAGAACATAACACTGCATTGTTTTATTGAATGCGTGTCATGCACTGCGTGTAAAAAAAGGTGCTTCGGTGCGTGTCACTTGAGCTAAGGATGGCTGCAATGTAGAGAATTGCGATAGCCCAGGGGTCTGCAACCATTTGCTCTGCAAATGTTTTGGACTACAACTCCCATCTTCCATAGCCAGTATATTGAATGGTAAGGGATTGTGGGGGTTGAAGTCTAAAACATGGTGAGCCAGAGGTCGCACACCTCTATATTAGGTGATTTCCCTAGTGAGAAGTAATGTTTCTGGATGAAGTGTACTCCATCATTCTTTGCCTCTCTGTTAATATGCATGGCCTCTCCTATTGGTGACCCTATACACCTGGCATGCAGCTCTAAACAGGGTGGGTGCCTTCACTCATCCTAGTTATTGCGCTGCCACATGTAAGTCCCTGCAGCCCCCAGCCTGTGTCATTTCAAGCAGCCCCTCTGGATGTATATGGAGAAACATTCACGAGCTGACCTTTGGAAAGCCAGACAGCAAGACATACATTCTTAAATCTCGTGATATAGAAAATCACCCAGTGCCATCGAACCCCTTTGGATAAGCTACCTCACCACCCCGAATCCATCCATTACCCAAACATTGCTGATTTATTCTCATTCCCATGTAAACACTCTTGCACCTAGAATGTAGGCATTGACATTGACAGCCACCATTTCAGTTCTTAGGTAAAACCTTCACATAAAATATGCATTATCTGTGGTATTACTTCACTAAAATTCTATGAGTATCTGCGGCTGCATTTTTCCAGAGGATTAGGGAAAAAGGTTTCACAGGCATATATTGTTTGCAAGACGACATGTTGGTGTGTGCGTGGGAAGAGGAAGATCATGACAGAGTGTTGGTGAAGGCCCTGGAAACACTGCAGGAGGCAGGGCTCACGGTGCAGGTTCAAAGAATGTTAGGCATGTTGTAACTAAAGAAGGGTCTAAACCTAAATCAGAGTTGGTTAAAGTGATAAATTAAGTGAGTAGGCCAGAAAATAAGGAACAGTTGGGGTCATATTTAGGACTCATGGAGTTTTATGCAAAGTTTGTTCTGAACTTTCTGAAAAGATGGCGGATTTGAAGGAAGTGTTGAGTGTTTTGGACTGGATGAAAGAAGCATTCAAGGTCATAAAGGAATTGATAATAAAAGCTCCCACGGTACATAGATTTGTGGTGGGAGCCAAGACAGTGCTGACAGTAGATGCAAGGTTTGGGTGCAGTTCTGAGCCAACACCAAGGAAAGGAAGAGGTGCCAATTGCTTTTGTGATACAGAGGTTCTGTGTGATTGAGAAGGAGGCCGGGGCCTGTTGCTGGCCGGCAGGGTATTTCAGGTTGTATTTATGGGGTGTTCCATTTGTGAGAAGGAGCGATCATAAGCCGTTGGTACAGTTGTTTTCTACCCACAGACCGGGTATGGCTATGCCCTGTATTGCAAGATGGTTGGCAAATACTTCGGAATTTTGTTTCAGTGTTGAACATGTGAAGGGGAAGGACAACTTGGTGGCAGACTGCTTATCGAGGTTACTGCCATCGGAACGCATTGGTGTGGAGGTAGGGGAAGAAATGGACAAGTGGGTAGCGAGTATTCAGAAGTTGGTGGGGTGGTGGTATCAGAGGAAGTGTGCAAGAGCGGGATGGAGGAAGACAAATAACTTAAGCATGTGGTAGGGTAAACGCAGAGGGGTTGGCCTGAGAAGCTTGAATGTGATGTGGCGTACAATATGATTATGGATGAACTAACCCCTTGTGAATGGAGTTTGACGAGGAAAGAGAAGCCCATTCCTCCTCTAATGGTGAGCGAAAGAATCATGTTGGGCATCTGGGCCGCAGCTTAGCAAAAAGGAGCTTAAGAGAAAGGTACTGGTGGCCGGGAATCGATAACATGGTTGAGAGGATAGTGAAGAACTGTAAAGCAATTGGGGAAAGTGATGAAACCACGAGGGTATAACTTGTACCACTGAACCGGTTGGGGTGCCTCTGGAGGAATGGGAAAAAGTGGGCATTGAAGTGATGGGTTCATTGAGAGTGTGGATCAAGAATGTTGGTATGTGATGGTGATGGTATACTGCACGTCGAGGAGGTTTGAGGCTACATTTGCTAGTTCAGTGAATACAAAAGTTGTGATAGACGTTTTGTTGGAAGTTTGTAGTAGGGAAGGATTTCCCAAATACACTGTGAGCGACAATGTGCTGCAGTTTGTGTCTGCAGAGAGGAAGGGATTTCTGGAGGCTCGTGGAATGCCAAAACTTAGGACCCCACTATACCATCCACAGGGAAATGGTCTTGTGGAGACAGTATATAGAATAATCAATTACAATTTACAATTGGAATTGGCATCAGCGTTGCAGTGGGAGCGTATGCTGGAGGAAATGATTGTTGCGGAGAGAGATGCAGCTCATCGTGCCACCACAGGGTGCACTCCTTTTGTAATGATGAGGAAGAGAAACATGAAATCAGACATGAGTTCTCCATGGATGGCAGGAGAAGGAGAGTGTGCCAATTGAAAGGGTATGTAGATACCAATCATGGTATAAGAGAAGGTATGACCAGAGGCAACGAGTTGCAGTGGAGCATCAATTGGGAGAAGGGGATGCAGTAAGAATCAGGAAACCGAGTCGAGTGAGTAAAGGAGACTAAGTGTATTTTAAACCAAGGAGGTTAATGCAGAGTGGTACACATCATGTTGTGTTAGGATATGGTCGTAGGTGGAACACGCACAGGGTGGTCAAATGTGGTGGACACACGAAGGAGGGGAGTGGAAGAGATGAAGTTGCAAATGGAAGTGTGTGAATACACAGTGGTGTGTGAGTATTAGGAAGGGAAGTGAGGAGAGGGGTGAGCAGAACAGCAGTGATGGACAGGTTGGGAAAGGCTTTGGTGGTAGTGCTGAAGTTGGGGGGAATCGCTGAAGTGAACGGGCCAGAACGCTTCCCAGATGGTGGAAGGACTACGAAATGAAGAAAGGTATATAGATTACAGGTTCCTGCTTATGTGCACATGCGGTATAAGATGGATGATTACAGGCACATGCAGTATAAGATTTTTCATTGTTCAAGTTATAATTGATTGAGGAATAAAGCCATTAAGGAAGGTTAGTGTATACAGCACCAGGATTTTCATACGGTACAGAAAAAATGTGTTTGATGAAAATAAGTAGTCGTCTTCCTGTTTTTTATGTGAACATGTTTTTGTTGTACTTTTCTAATAATTGGTTTACCCATATTATTTGTCAGGTCAATCAAATGTGTAAAGGGCATATGTTGTTATATGGAGCGTGGCTCACATCGGGTTCCATAATGCGTATGGCCATTCGAGAGTGTGGTGGCGATTGGCTGAGAAATCTAGCTTGTCGGTGAGGGGCTCTTACCATGTAATTCAAGAAACCGTCTATAAACGATCCACCGTCTCCCCTGTCCTTTCAATTTCTCAATAGCACACTTGTGCGCAGTCCTCTTGTAGTGCGTACAGACTTAGGTCAAAACGTTTTTATGAACTGCCACCACGTGCTCTTGGCTTACATTTGAGTACTTTCTACGCATTCATTTTTAAATGAGGGTATTTATTTTACAGTTTAAACGTCTTTGTAAAGCACAGTCTTTCTCCTCTTGCCCCGTGGCGCCCAGGTGGCCATCTTATGCTCTGTTGACAGCAACTAGTTGTTGTTGACCAGAGCGAAGCCAACTTTCTCCCATGCGGCCTGTTTCCACTTATGGTTTGTTGTACTGTCCGTGTGCACGTGGATCCAAGTTTCCTTCCTGCGCCGCCAACCCCCCCTTCCCCCTTCCCGCGCTCCGCCTTCTGCAGCGGAAGCAAAAACCCGACTGCGCACAATCGCCCACTGACAGCTCCTCGGAGAGCTCCCGCTTCCAAAAAAGCAGAGAGGCTAGATATCCTCTCAGCGGGGAGGCCGACGGCGCTGCGCAACTCTAGCTCGCGCCGCAGCTCCCCGCTGAGGAGAAAAGCAGGCGAGCTACAAAAAGCCCTTTCGAGTGGAGTGGCATGTGTGAGAGCAAACACAAAAGGTGGTTCATGCAAACTGATTAAAGCCGCATGTTTTGGCTTCCCGTGGAACAGCGAGCCAGGGCTCTAGCTGACTTCACGGGCTCTGTACAAAGCCAGGGTGCTTTCATCTTTTATTTTGGGTAAAGTTCCTACTATTTTGATCGTACGAAAAGTCAGAAGTTAGTTTCCTGAAAGGGGTGGCACAGCAGTTGAAGTATTCCCCATAGTGACCGGGATAAGGCTAGTTGTGTTTGGTTGGAGTCTTTCAGTCGCAGAAAACACGTGAATGCCCAGCTGCCCGCTGGGCCGCGAGGTCAAGGGTTACCTCGGAGCTGAGGATTCCATGGGGAGCGCAACCTTCTGTGCCCATTCTTCACCTGATAGTCTGTGCGTGTGTTGTGGTGAAGGGATTTGTTTTAACTCTTGAGGAAATTCCCCGCCTGTTTGGTGAAAAGCCTGCAAAAGCTAATAGAAGGATTCCCACAAGTTTTGCTTCCGGTGCCATTCGTTCTTTAATCTTTAAAAGCCGGAAGGGCTCAGAAATGAGAGCTTCTGAAAATAGGAAACTAGATCATCTACTTAACATGAGTGAATGAAAGACTCTTGAGGTATTTTCTTCCCAATGGCACAGCGGGACCATCTCGCAGTACGGAGGTTCCTCAGAGTGCTGTGTGTGAAATTTGTTCATGAAAGTAGCATATCGCTCCTCGTTTAATTAAACCTCAGACCTAATAAATTCCTTTTGGGGGCGGTCAGACTCGTGCCTACCTATTGGCATCCAGAAAAATTAATTCCACGCACGTGGGCAAGTAAACAACTAGGGCCTAATTCACAATGTTTTCCTATAGGATTGCACCATTATACAACGCTTCTGTGAATCAGGCCCCTTGTTCGTCCTTTGGGTTTGTGAAGTGACATCCTTCTTTCCACAGTCTATGCTACTGTCAGTCTTCCCATGTGACATGGCGCCCTAGAACTTTGTGACTCTGTGGAAACCTCGTGGCACAGCCTCTCTTAAAGATACAAATATGGAAGGGTGTTATAAGATTAGCAAATATATATAGAATTATAAATGGGTAGCTACCAACTGTGTAGATGTATTGCACCGCGGAATTCCGAGCGACATCGGATAGACAACAAGAGGGAAGCTCGAGTTGTTGATGATGTCACTCAGATCTCCAAGCCTCGATGGAAAGCTACCCATCTATTTATAGTATTGCATGTTGCGTATGGTCCACCCTGCCTCCTTTTCCAGACCCTTTGCTGTCCCTTATGGACCAGTATGGGGGGAATGGCAGAAGGGAGGCATGTGGGAATGATATACAACATACACATACCAGAGTCCCTCCCCCCTCACCAGACAGCAAAAGAAAAGAAAATGCTGCATCCCTGTCCCGTGATGTCACATCAGTTGATCATTAAGTCCATAATCCTCTGCCATGACATCACAGTTGGAAGATACAGAATTCAGAAAGGGAAATAGTTGTTAATGCCTATAGAAGCCGTATGCAACGATTTCATAACAGCTACCTTTAACAACCTACCTGCTGCTGCCATGCTGTATGTTTTAGGTGGTGGGAGAATTGAGGCTGGCTACGGCTTTTAATATTGACCAACTCGTCAAATAACTATATGTAGTGGGTAAAACTGGCCAAGCTCTCGGTGGTTTAGGTCTATTGCAGTGAAATAATATGGCATACGTTCACTGCCACAGCGAACTGCTGTGCGCAAAAGCAGCAGTGGCACAGAGTCTGATACCCGACGACGAGAAGCCAGAAGAAGGGCCGTGCATTCAATAGGAAGCTACCTCAATGGCTGAAGGTAGTAATCTTAAACTAGCCTGGATAAAGTAGAAGTCTGAACTAAAGCAGTGCCTCTTGGGGGGTCCAGCTACATGAAGTTCATCTACACAACTGCAAACCGTCTGCATAATGAGTCTGTGGATGAATTTTAGATTAACGTATCCCAATCCAGAATCAGTGATGATTTTCAATTATCATTTTGAAGACACAAGTACAACTAGTTTTATGTATCTACTTCTCCTCTCCGTGGCTCCCAGCGGAACCTGGCAAGGGCTCCAGGAGTCCAAATCTTCAAGCGAAACTGATGCACAAACCAGTGCTCTGGATAAGATTTTGAAGTGGGAGTATTTCCGTATTTTTTAAAGTTGGGAGTAAAATGATTTTTATGGAGTAAAAACGTAAGTCCAGTTCACGATCGGAGTATTTTATAAGCAAGTAAACACATGTTTTAACTGGAAAACAGAAATATTTTTTAAATAATAATTTCTTTGCACCGATTTATTCATACACATTAAAAGATACCGGTTTTCGTCTTCCAAACGGGCAGTAACAGTAGTAGTTTATTCCTGTGGTGCTGCATACACAACTGGCACAATCATATCCACGGAGCCATGTGGGTGAAATCAGGAGCACAAGGTCCGACGTGTTTGATTCAAATTTTTTATTGGGAATATTTGTACTCCCTAATTTTATTTTTCGAGAGTATTTTCCTATTTTTATGGAGTAAAAGTGGCTGATGGACCCCTTATCTGTAGGGCTGTGCACAATCACACTTACAGGCGTCATCAATTCTCTACTCCTGCAGATGCAATGCTGGCAGGTTAGAACACTTGGGAACTGGTTGTTCATAGCCTAGCAAGCATCCTTCTTTCCGGGAGCAAGTGGTTGAAACCTAAGTTATCTCTGACCCCATCTCATTCTACTGCCCACCATGTAGGTGGGGAAAGGCAGAACATAAGTCTGCTGAGGCTTTGGAGCAAAACTCGAGCGAAGCCTCCTTCCCCACTTCAAAGGCATAGGTGTTCCGGGGCCTGATGTTCCAGTGGCATTTCAACATACTTTTGATCACCAGGAGGTTGTCTGTTTCTTTTGTGGCACGGGACAAGATGTGACAAACAGAGCACTACTCCCTCACACTCTCAGACGGTCCTCCTTTCCACCCAATCACATTGCGGTATCTGCAGACCGGACAGTAAAAAACATCCCTTCCTCTAAGAAGGAAAATGACTCACTCAAGCCGCTTTCTTGTACTCACAAAAAAGGCAGGGGCACCATTCACCTTTAGACTGGAGGCACTAAATCACAGTGGTTGAAAAGAAAAGTTATAGAGAGTAGAATTTCCTGCGATCTCTTGCGATCCCCGACTCGGCATATGTGTTTCTTTATACGAAACCACCACGTCTCAGCCACCCTGATCGGATCATTATAAATAGAGGGTCAACTATTGTGCCTGGGAGCCTACATGGTGGATGTGCTGAAAGGGTGTTAATTCATATAGTAATTATAGCATTTTCCTGAAACCAGGCACATTTGTTTAATACGGACCGGGACAAAAATTGAAAAAAAATTCTGTAATTTCAAAAAATATATTTTTAAACGCGCGGGGACATCCTAAATCGAGAAAACAGATGAACTGGCAATTAGCCCCAATCATGTTATTTTTTTTATTTTTTTTTAAAGAATTCGAGTACCGTAAATGGTCCTAATCAGTATTTAAAATATGTAAATTTGCCTTCATTATGACATTCCTCCTGCATAAAGAACTTGCTCCAGTCTTATTTAGGCGCTGATTAAATGTCATTGTATCATGCTTGCTCATCGCAGAGGTCTTAAGCAGACAGTAAAAGTGCCCCACTGTGGACTCCAACCCGGCTTGCTGCATAGACTGCAAAGCGAGCTTGCGGGAGGGCTAGCGTGCTTGCGGGAGGGCTAGCCTGTGCACATTCTTGATCAGCAAGACAGCTGGATGTTATGTGCGTTAAGAGTTTGGAATGCCACTTAAACCAATAAAAACAGTTCTCGTAGTTTTATATGCATCACTGTGTGTGAAATGTCACGGTGGCTTGCACAGCCGTGACCAACGAGCTCCATCAAGTCTCTCCTAGGGCCAGTGTTATGTGGCGTTAGTTGGAGAACCTTGTGAACTTGAGTGACTGCGCCTCCCTCTCTTGGACTAAGAGAGCTCACGTCAAGCCCCCAGCCCACCCGAATCTTGCCAGAGGATTCCCAAGAGAAGGCTCCTCCAGTCGCCCGCCGGGATATCTCGCTCCTTCTGTGTTTTACCAACTATGCGCTGTCTTCCTCTTCTCCAGGGTCGAGTACCGGAGCAGTGAGGATATTGATATTGATATTTTATTTGTATTGCGCTCGTACACAAGTGTTTCAGAGCGCGAAATATGATGGAAACAAGGCAGCAAGGCCCTAGAAAACAGACTCCGTTTACCATCATCTCAGTTATGTTGACCCACCCCAATGGAAATGGACTAAACAAACAGGTATCACATTTCTGTTGCAAAACATTGCACATTCGTTCAGTCTTGTGTGCCTGTGCACACCGGCTGGCACCACGCAGGTGCTCTACCGCCCACCAAATCTTTCAGTGGTAATAGGCAACACATCAGTTTTGTGGTCTACTGTGTCTGTGCCTGCACATTTTGTTACCAACACGCGGGGGGGGGGGGGGTCTGGAAACCTGCCGAACACAGAGACTGAAAGAAAGTAAAAGCTACTGAATAGAGCTATGTGATAAATCATGACAAGCGAGGAACATAAATAAATACACATCAACAAGAGTAGGAGACTGCAGCATTATGACTGCTAAATGTCATCTACGTTATATCGTAAATCTTGCCCATTATTAGGCAACAGTGTGGGTCGAGGCCAACCTGTAAGCACAGGCACAGAAGACTGATGCAGGAGGCCAACCTGTAAGCATTGGCACACAAGACTGATGCAGGAGGCCAACCTGTAAGCATTGGCACACAAGACTGATGCAGGAGGCCAACCTGTAAGCATTGGCACACAAGACTGATGCAGGAGGCCAACCTGTAAGCACAGGCACAGAAGACTGATGCAGGAGGCCAACCTGTAAGCACAGGCACAGAAGACTGATGCAGGAGGCCAACCTGTAAGCATTGGCACACAAGACTGATGCAGGAGGCCAACCTGTAAGCACAGGCACAGAAGACTGATGCAGGAGGCCAACCTGTAAGCACAGGCACAGAAGACTGGTGCAGGAGGCCAACCTGTAAGCACAGGCACAGAAGACTGATGCAGGAGGCCAACCTGTAAGCATTGGCACACAAGACTGATGGAACTCTCAATGTTTGAATGGGACCCAAAAGTAGTGGCTCAGTTCATTGTAATTTATATTTCCTCTGAATATCAATCAAGGACTTGTCGTTCAGCACTTACCTAGACGCACTAGACATACCCTAGTATGTGTAGGGACACACGGGCGTGGTGTGGTGCCAGTTTCACTTGTTGGGTGAGCAGCAGTGCCACCATTTTATGGAGTCAGGTGCCACCATTTTTAAGTGAAGCTCTGTCTAAGAGTCCTTTTAAAAAAAATCGTTCTTTCTAATTATTTTTAGATTGCAATATAAGCCCCTGGGAAAGTATGAACTACCTTAGTGAAAATACTTGCTATTCTGTCCTGAAGACGGCCATCACCAACATAACCAACGGCACTGAGAGAGTGAACCGTAGGAGTTAGTAGGGCCGAAACATAGGTCAACTTTATACTTGGGAATCTTTATCGCCTGTTTTTCCTATTTCTCTAGACACCAAGAACCAAATACAGGGTATTTTTGTTGGATGCACGACCCTATACCCTATATCGACATGCTAGAAAAATACAGAGTGGTTGTAAAAGAGTTACAGTAAATGAAGAAATTAACAACTGCTTACACAGACCTCTGTGGCTTGCATGAATGCAGTTGGGACCAAGGTCATTGATCCCCAAATTTGTGAAAAATAACGAAACTGTGTCAACAGTATTTTATACTGCTTTTCCCGTTTTTAGGAATTATTTCTGGTATATTTGTTTTCTGTTCCTATTCATTATGAAAGGTATGGTGTTATCATACCACTTAGATTGTAAGTGGATAGCACAGATTTGGTTGTTTTAGTTTTTTGTGTATAGGACTTCTTTAGAGCCTTTTTTAAGTCTTGTATAGGATGCATTCAAATAAATGAATTTGTTTTTTCAAAGCTAAGTAGTTGTGGTCTGACTAATCTTAAATTAAACTAGATTACTTTGGACTTATTCCTGTGTTCCTCAGGGACTAAAGATAGGTGTAGTCGACCTATTACTGTATTTTACTGTATAGGCGCCATACAAATGTTCCATAAATAAAACAAAATCAGGGCCTAAGCTTTTTAATGATGGAACAATTTCACTTTTGGATGCTGAGCAGTGCATTGGCGCCACCTAGAGGTAGCCAGGGCTTGCTCTTTAGATATAGGTGTGTGTGGATTGCAAGGACACGAGCACATTTTTTCATTATATTTCTCTTTAAATGGCCAGTCAGGTGTGAATTGTGTTGCCCAGCTGCCAACATCACACCAAGATTTGGACAGCAGGAAACAAAATGGGCCCTAAAGTGTCTGCTGACAAGAGAGTAAGGCTGGGGCCCTTATCCATGGTGCCTCGCTCCCTTGTGGGCTGCCCAGCCTGCCAGTCTGGGAGGCACCCCAGCTTGCTGAGAAGCACAAAGTCCTTTCTTTCCATATGCCTCGCCCATCTCTCCAGTGGCAGCGCCTTAGTCGCCAGGATTGGGAGGTATGCATAGTACGTGGACGCATGTCTCCCTCGGCCTCCACTATCCCTTTATCCTCCCAACCTCCCAACCCGCTGTCTAAGGCAGCAAGGCCGGGAAGGCCAGCAGGCTTGGGGAGAGCAGAGGGAAGGCATGATCCAGTTTGCCTAAACTCCTCTGGCTCCACCCCTTCCTCTGGCTCCGCCCCATCCCTTTGAGAAAGAATTCCGCCTGGGAAGTAGGGGGTCACCAGGAGCTTATGGGAGCAGCGCTCTGGACGGCTCGGGCAACCTCAACTGGTCCTACTGTAAAAGTCAGTGGAATCAGGGGGGAAGTCATCTTGTAGCTGCACGCCTCGAGTCTCCAAGGCCGCTGTCCCTCGGCTTAGGAACTGGTAGATGTTCCACTTTATGAGCCATAACTGCTAGCTTGGCCAATGCTTGTTTCAATTGGTGTTCCCATACCTCAGACATTTCTTTGAAAATGTTGACTTTAGAGAAACATTATACTCATAGTAAAGATGCATATTTAATTTGTTTTAGTACTATTTCTAACTAGATCGGACCAACATGTTCGGTGTGATATATCCTAACATATTTCATTATATTTGGCATAAGGGTGCTTCCAGGACCTTCCCAACCAGGTACTTCCTTAAGCCCCCAGAGAGGGCAAAAGTTAAGATTAAAAAGCGATGCCCTCTAAATTTGGAAACGCCAGTTTAAAAAGCAGGGACTTTAGTTTTCACAAGGGGTGGGGGGTCTAAGACGTTGCTAGTAGGATGTGCATAAAATCAATGCACCAGTCACATGTCAAAAGTGCAACACACTGACCCCGCGCCGAGGCAGTATTCAAACCAAAGCGAGGCAGTATTCAAACCAAAGCGCCAGCGCTTTACGACAACCACCATTTGGTGAGGTGACAAGACTCAGTATCACGTGATGATCTCATTAACTGCAGATGTTGGCCTTGGAGACGGAGACCGCTCTCAAATGCATTGGCTTCTGTGCTGCCTTCTGCATCTTGCAAAGATGGCATCAATACCCACTCAGTTTTACCAATTGGTATCTTGTAAAGCAATATGTTGTTGAGCTGAGTAATGGACCAAAGCATCAAATATGCCGATAGCTTAAAAACGTACGATCTGTGAGCAACAGGTGGCACCAGGGTTGTTCCCTGGTCCCTTTGGGATTGTTTCGTCCAGGTGCTAGGGATTTTCTCCTGTTTGCTCCAGAACATGTGATTGATTTAACATTAAGAATTCTTTTACACGCTGAATGCAATTCTCTTATAAATTGGTTGTGCCCACCTTTACCCCATTTCAGATGGAGTGTTGCTCCCATGTGTTGCAGGAAGCGACTTTTCAAGACCTTCACCTGAAAAGCTAGCCACAGATTTGAGGAGCCCCCGGGGCAGCTGGCAATGTGCCCTGCGCTGGCTCCAGCAGCAGGCATTGTGACGTCACAGCCGCACTGTAATAGGCTATTCCAGATACAAGAGACTGTAATAAGAGCATTATTTGCAGTTTTGTTACAGATATTGTCGGCTATTACACGCTCTAATAAAATATCGAATGGCGCCGCAGCTACATTCTGCACTTCCTCTGGATCCCCGCTTTCTGCAGGTGCTACTTGCCTGGTTGTGCGCTGCCAGCTGCCGCGCTTGAATGAATCCCAGAAAATAAGGCTGAATGAAGCTGGGAAGATGATCATCCATCGGCCCGATAAAAGAATAGGCCACGATATGCAAGGAATGTGGATAGCCCTTCCATGTCTTCTGAAGTCTGGAAATAGTGGTAGTGCTGCGGCGTGAAGACCCGGGAGGATAGCTCAGGGGCAACGCGCTCGCCTTGGAAGCAAGACAACGCGGAGCAACACAGGTTCGATCCCCGCATCCGGCCTTAGAAAGCTCTGGGTATTAAGCGCGTTATAAATAACATGTCACATCATATCACTTGCAAATGACGGGGCTGCCGAAGGAAGAAGACATGTCCGTCGCAGGAGCAGGCTGGTGGCTGAGAGTCCCCACGTTTTGCGTTTATGCTTCACAGCATTGAACTTGGCCATCGGGCACCGTGGATGCTTCTGTGGCGTCTTCATGACTAGGGTCGCGCGACCGTATTTTCTTAATAGCCAAAGGTTTCTTAAATCAGAAAATGTGTCTATTTCACTGCAGTGTGAACTGGGGAGTAAATTCCTACTGACTAAGGTCCGCGAATAGCTAATTGCTTCTTCTTTTGCTTGTACAGGACTTTTTTTAATTCACCTTTTTTTCAAATGTGTTTCTTTTTGTAAAAAGATGTCTAAATACTGTTTCAATTCAGTTTGTTTTTGTAGAAAATTAGTACTTTTTTCTGATTGGTAATTTTTTGTTTTAAAATGTTTTCTTTTCTAACAGTAAATATTTTTACCGAAAAGGAGGGGATTGACTATGCGTCCAAATCTGCTTCCGTGTATACCACTCCTTAAGCCCTATTCAGACTGAATTACTGCTCCCCAAAAAAACGGTATCCTTTCCTTGCAGCACTGCCCCGCTTGATGTGTGCTTCCTCTTCCTCTCTGGCGCACTGGGGTTGCTGCGGGCATCGGCAAAAAGGCTCGCTTTTCACCATTCTGTGAATAAAGTTGAAATGGGTGATCTCTGTGCAGCTGCACCCGCAAGTCTGTGGAAGCCAGCCACATTGATCAGAATCAGGGCAATAACAGCCGATATTGCACCGAATAGCAAGCAGTCTACTTGCCTCCAGTTTCTTGGAGTGCTCAGTTTACCTGCCTCATTGTCTTTCTTTTGTGAAGGAGATCTCCTTGTCAGCAGGGTTTTTACTGAAAGGGAAGCATGTTAGCACCCCAATTCTCTTCCAGAAAACCTAGCACCCAGGCATGACACCCGGGGGGGGATATAATTTTAGCGGCTGAGCAGCAGGGTTGTACAAGTTGATAAAGACACTGGAGGCCCCATTAAAGGTTCATCTCTTGGCCTTTAGCACCTGGTGTAGCCTACTACTGCAGCCACTATGGGTATCCGACCATGACACTCAATAGGCACATACGTGTAGTATGCATGCCTGAAAACCCTACAAACCTCGCTCAAGTCTCAGGGCCTCATCACGAGTTGGGCTGTATCCCAGCTGGGATACCGCTCAACTTTATTAGCGTTAGTGGCCACCCGTCCGGCGGTATTACCACCGGAGCACGGGTTGGGTGCTGTTAGTCCCCATTGGGTCCATTGGACCAAATGGGGAATTTCTGGCACAATTAATGCACGGTAATACCGCCGGCGGTAATTGTGGCAACAATTGGCATTTTTCTGGCTTGTTTACCCCCAGCTCAGAGCTGAGGGTGGGTAGATACTTACATCCACACCAAGAGCAGTCAGTCCCAATGTGCAAAATCACCAACACAGCAGTCCCCTCCTCATTTTTTCTTCCACCAAGGACGGCACCTGGCACACTAGATCCATTGGATATCGAAAGCAGATATTTCAATCAGCAACCACGGCTGTTCTCGCACTCTCTGCTCCATCCTTATGAAAGAGTGTCCCACGCCACTGGTTTCGCCATCTACTGCCTCAAAATTGACTCAAAAAACAGCATGTTAGTCATCTCACTGTATACTACCATCGTATTTACATGTACACAGAGACAGCCCCCCCATAGTAATACAATAACTGTGGCCGGATGTAGCCCTTATATGCGGGTGATTTCCACCACCCCATTGCCTTGATCTGCCCTTCACTGTACCCGTAATCTGCAGCCGTGGTGGCTGCCCCAATCCTAAAGGATTTTAAACTGGGACAAAGCATCAGCCACATTGTTAAAGACCCCTGGTACTTGTTTAGTCTTAAAGCACATATTTCCTCTCACAAATAGTAACACCAATCTCTCCAGGAATCTCAGCACCATTGGGCACGCTTCCCTCTGACTGTTGATTGAGCAGACCACAGACATGTTGTCTGACCAGAAGCCCACATCTCTACCCCTCAACTCATTACCCCAAATGGTTAGTGTCACTATGATTGGAAAAAGCTCCAGGAATGTTATGTTTCTACATAGTCCCTCCTTCTTACAGCTGTCTGGCCCCCGTTGTCCACACCATTTACTGCCCAGGATCGCCCTGAAGCCTATGCTCCTTGCAGCGTCGGTGAACAAGCCCAACTGGCCATTGTTCTCAACTTGCCTTGGCCAAGCCTGTACCCCATTGAAATCTTTTAAAAAAGTGTCCCGAATCAATGGGTCTTGCTTTTGCTCCTTGGACAACCTAGTATGGTGATGGGTTTTAGTCAAGCCCGACATGGCCCCTGCGATGGACCCGAGAGGAGGGTCTCCCCATTAAAAGAATACTAAGTGCAAAGTTCAGCTGGTTTACAAAACTCTACAGCGGCCCCAAAGTCACCTTCTTAGCCTCCAGACAGGCAGAAACTGCATCCCTGAACTCCCGTACCTTGTCTCCCGGGAGACGGCATTTGCCCGCTGCACAATCAATTTAGATGCCCAAAAAGCACAGGGAGGTGGTGGAGCCCTGTTTTTTCTGCCACCAATGCCCCCCCCCCCATTTTCTCCACCACCTACTGAAAAGTTCTTAGTGCCTCTTTGCATTCATCGGTGGCCCTTTTTTTCCCTTAAAGAGTAAATCATCCAGGTAGTGTAGGACCTGCTCCCCTGTACATTCCTTCCTTGTCACTCTCTCGAGAAACATGCTGAACATCTGGAAGTGCATGAGATAGAGCAGCCCATGGGCAAGCACCTGTCATAAAATGCGCCATCAAAGTCCACATTTGCCAGCAGCATCCCCATCTGCCGCAACCATGTTACTGCAGAATCAAAGGAGGCGTACCTAACCGAGCACAGCTCGTCATTGATTGCATCATTTACAGAGGCCCCTTGTTGGAAATGAATAGTTATGGATCAACCTATATTTCCCTGGTTCCCAATGCCCCTCCACCGGGACCGGGAAACCCTGTGAAAATCCTTCCACTAACACTCTTATGCCCCCCTCCTTGGGTACCCTTTTGCCCGAGCCCTTAACGCGTCCACATGCACCGGTGAGGGTAGGCCTGGCGATGGAACCCCGAGCCCCCCGCTCCTATTTGTGCTTCTTGCTGCGCTTGATGCATTTGGCTTCCCGTGCCACGACATCCCGCCGAATGAGCAAACATGCTTAACTTTACAGACCGGTCTTGCACAAGAGGATTTGTTGTATGCCCAACACGCCCCTTTGTTGTCCCTGCCTCGCCTGCAGTTCCGAAAGGGCTGCACCTGTCTCCCTGCCATAAACCCTTTCCTGCAGGATGGGCGTGCTGCCGGGCAACTTGCCCACAAATCCATTGCCCTACTATCCCAGTCCTAGGTACCATTACCTGCTTTTGCACTCCTAAATCTCTCATTGTATACCAACAAAGCACCAAATATGCATTCATGATACATTGTTAAAACCAAATGGTGGTATGACCACCGTTTTTAATGAAGCTCAGGACATTGTTCCCGCAGTATGGCTGTAAATATGGCAAAACCATTTACCCAATTGGCCAGAGACCTCTCGACAAAAAAATTCTTCTCTGTTACCTCGCTCTTCCCATGTTTACTTTCTTCTACCCTCCTATAATCCAGCAGTGAGAATATATATCAATATATTTCTCCTTGCATATTCTTTCTATAAGCACATGCTAGGTAAGCATGCCTGGGCCTGCATGCCCACCCCCACTCCAGTGTAAGTGTGGGCCCCATGCTTGTAGCCGTGGTTTCTGCCCTGTACACCCCTGCGTAGTCATTGCTGTTCCTGCTGAGGGACCCCCCCCCCCTTCCTGGCGCCCATAGTGGTGCTGGTTTTGACACCGTCATGGCTCGCTCGCCCTGAGTGTGCTCCCCTCTTTGGTGTTGCCCCTGTGACCAGTAAGACTTTGTTGGTGTTGCCAAGCCCTGCTGCGGGGGACCTCCCTGCCAGTTCCCACCATTCCCCCGGGGGGGGGGGGGAACAAGCAATCCCTACAACCTGATGCCCTGTTGATGAGTTTCCCCCCCTGAAGCCCGTCGCTTGTATGTTGTTCACCCCCACGGAACCTGCCTGTCCCGCTCCCCCAAACCCCAGGGAGCCCCTGTGATGTTTCTGCTTCCATTGCCCCCGGGGATTACCCCTGCACCACCTGCAGTTGGCAGTGGTGCAATGACTGCATGTGCCTCCTGCCCCCTGGCTCTTCTGCTCTGTCATTCTTGGAGCTCCTACTGCCTGCTGTCTGTGTGGGAATGGGAGGTTCATTTATCACCCATGTTATCAAAAGTGGTAGTTGGCCAGCTGTGCAAGTGGTGCCGTGACTTCTGGCCTTGCCACCTGCTAATTACTGCTAATCTTTTAGCCTTCTTTTTGCCTTTACCATCTCCTTATCTTCGGAAGCTTACTTCCAGAGCTTTTCCAAGTGGATCTAGGTCACCTGGTCTTTGCCCTGTCCACATGCTAAGGATGCTGATGCTTTTTTTTTATCTGACCTGCCCCGTTCCTTCCCTTCTTAAGCTGCCCAACCCCCGAGCCTCTCATCTTTGGCAATTTCCCAACTGATGCGAGTGGAGTCACAAGTCACACACCCATCATGTTCAAGGTAGCCTGGATCACCTACACAGGCGCCCCAATCAAAAGGCTATTCTGCCTGGCCAGGACGCTCACCATCTTTAGAGCCAAGTGCACCATCACTGTACAACACTGCCAGGCCAGAAACAAAGAACAGCAAGAGGGGAAAACAGTAAACCAGCCTTTTTCTCCTCTGCTGCATTTCTCTGGAACAATTTACCAACACACAAAAGACTGGCCCCTTCCACCCAAGACTTCAGGAAGGACCGAAAGACCTCACACATCAAAGAACATCCCACCAATCACTGCACTCAACACTAATTCTCTCCCTCTGGAGCGCCCACACCCCTCACCTGCTTCCCCCCTCCATCCCAGATCCTCTGCTACCCCAAAACCCCCTGGGTGTATCCCCGATGGGCAGTGACCCTTTGCTTCACAACTAACTTTGCACTTTATAAAGTTGTCCTCAGACTTTGGTATTGAGTGATACCACGTGCGAAATAATGCCTTTTCCTTTGTCATAGTTTTCAATTCAGTTTTGCCAACGCACAACACCGGTGTCAGTGTCTGAAGAAACATATGACTGTTTTCCATGACCTTTTTGTTAGACTGGTAAGGTGCGTGGAAATCTCTGAATGACGCGGCACGCTTGAAGAGAGGGCGGGGCACGATCCAGGATCAGACGTGCTTCTTTTCTTCTTTATAGTCTACTGCACCCAGGCAGCTGCATAGGATGTATGGAAGGTTTCTTGGACTGTCTAGACAAGAAGAGGCATAAGCAGCGGGCGCGCATCCTTGCTTCAGAGACTGCAGCAGGAGGGGGACCGTGGACATTTATGGGTGGAATTGTCGGTGGTGCGTGAGGCGGAAAAAGCTGTGAGGTACATCACACGGAGAGACGAGTCATAGGAGCGATTAGTGGTTTATTTGGGGGGGATACAGTTTTGGAGACGGCCACGTCATTCTTCCCAGAACTGAATTCGTACCTGCTTGGTCATGTCTTAAAGAGGACAAGAAAATGACAGGTGCATTGGAGTACTAGGCTAGAGACTTTCAGCCAAATTTCGTAGGGCGGGAGGATACTGGGTTACATTTGACAGGTAATAACATATCAAGAATAGGTTCACAGTGTTGAAGTTTAACTTTTATATTAAAGCTTTTTCAATTTTTTCTATTTCAATTGTAGAGGTCATTTTTAAAGCCATGTGTTTATTTACTGGGACTTGCAGAGGGATGTGTTTTTCATTATGTTCTTTTTGTCATCTTTAATGTGAAACAAAATGTACATTCTCTTAAAAAATATGTTTCAGTACAGTGTTAAAAGTAAAAAAATGAATTATATGAGGGGCCGGACGCATATTGATTGGGGCTGCTACTGCAGATCGCACCGTCTAGCATTGGAAACAATTCAAACGAAGAGGTTGATGTGTTTATTCCCCATTGACTTGTAGATGAAAGTCAACATTTGGTAAGAACAATTGTAAAGATGTTATAACGTATCCTAGATCAAACGAGCTGTGCAAACGCTGCGGCAGATTGAAAGTTAATCTTGTGGGGTGGATGTTCCCGCAAGGAGGCATGCGCGCATTGCGGTGGGCATTCTATATCATAGGTTCTTCCAGTGCTTGAACTGGAGAATAAGATTTGCAGGTACTCGCCAATCTAGGTTTATGTAGACAGGGCTCATCCCCAGCATGGGCCAAAAAGGCTCTCGTGCCATGGGTTCACTCAGAAGTGTGGATTTGGCGGATATCTTTGGGTCGCTTAAGCACGATTTGATCTAGGGGGATCCTTGTATATCCACCAAAGCACAGCAAGCCGGCCTCTTCAATTGACGGACAGACATGTATGTATATGAACATTGATTAGATGTATTATTGTACAGTAAAGTTACTCATGACTTTCTGAGTGAACGTTGCCTCCAGGGCCCTAAATAGAGGATGTTGCGTGGACGTGTTCTTGAGTTCACAGCTGTTCTTCTGGTGGAGTGAGGGCTTCAGTCAACAAGTCTTGGGGCGAATTTAAAAGAGGAAGGCCAAATGCATAATATGTATTTTGCAGTGATGTAACTGAAAGGTGGCTTTGATACTATCCTCTAATTGGTTGGCATTCAATGTATCAAACTTGGATGGATAAAAGGTTGAGTCGGTTGATGTAACTGAAAGGTGGCTTTGATACTATCCTCTAATTGGTTGGCATTCAATGTATCAAACTTGGATGGATAAAAGGTTGAGTCGGCAGGGTTCAGACCTGCAGGTTGCACGCACATTTGAGCAGTACTTAAATATTAGGGGTGTTTTACCTCATGTGCACATACATGGCAACCGCCCTACAAATAAGGGGTGTATCGGCTACTTTTACTCCCTGAAAATTGGCAAATACTCCCAAAAAAAGAAAAAAATGGGGAGTACAAATGCTCCCCACAAATAACATGCAACTGGCCCCTAACGGTTTGTCCGGCTGCTTTCACCCCCACAGTTCCATGTTGGGAGCAGTAGCGCACATAGTGCCTGCCATAGCAAGACACAGCTGTTATTACGGCCTGCTCCTAAGAGGTAAACATGTATGTGTCCATGTGCATGAATAATTAGGTGTAAAGAAATATTACACAAATATTTCAGTTTATAGTTCAAATATATGTGTAACTCCTTGAAAAATAATTTTACTGCCAAGTTTAACACGTTGGGAGTAAAATACTATCACTTAGACATGTTATCTGGGGCGCTGCATGGCGTCCATGTCACGTGGCTGTGCTGTGGACATTTCTCAGTCTGATCCTGAACTCTCAAACGTTCCTGAATGTTGTAATGTTTGATAAAGAGGCTGTGCAACAGCTGCACGAACGTGTGGCAAAGGGACAGCAGCCGAGAATAAAGGCACGGCTTGTGCACACAGGAGCCACGAAGGTGACGCCCCGCTGCTTCCCACCTTGTGCCTGGCCGCAGAGGCACCTGCCCTTCTGTGGAAGGAATCCGGAAAGGGCTCCCATGGTCCCCTTCTTTGCGGCTGTATCAGCGTCTGCGGGACGTAACACTCCGGGCTGTGCTGTGGCGCGAGGCCCACTCTCCCCTGGTAGATCATCAAAGGGAAAGAGTTGAGCAAATGTTTTCTGTTCAGTCTGAAGCCACGACGCCATACTTTAGAATTTAATACCTTTTCCCCTCCCAACCCCAGCCCCCTCCACAAACCCTCTGTCTGGCTCTCTGTTCCCTAAAACCTAACAGATGTCGGTGCCACGGAGCTTCCAAGACCTGTTTTTATGCCGCCATTACGACTAACCTGTTCTAAAAATGTGTGCAATTTGGTCCACTGCGCAGCGAGACACTGAATCGTAGAAGCAGGGTTCTGTATTGGGCTAGAAGATCCCGTAGCGAACAGTGAATTAGCCTTAAGCAGTGGAACCTTGATAAACCGCGCAGCGCACTCGAGGGAACACGGTAGATCGATGAGAACATTTAAACTACAATATCATTAGCTAAATTAAAGAGACTTCTCATTAATGTCAAGTTTGACCTAACATTTCATGGAAGATTCCCCCGCCATAGGTGGTGTAATAATAGCTGTTAATATTATTATTGCCCAGTTTAATACTTAAGCCTATAACTATGGGCCCCGGGGCATTACCTGACTCGGTAATGCCTCCGCGGCCAGGGGTTTATTGCTATTAGTACTCCGGCCCGCAAGACCGGGGTACTAATAGCATTTTTTTGTTCCGAAATGCTGCAGGCCATTTCAAGCCTCTTCATTAGCTGAGGGGCTGCCACACCCCCTGCCAGGAACAAAGGAATGGAATCCCAGCCGAGGGATTCCCGGCCGGGTAAAGCCCCGGCGAAGGCCAATCAGAATGTTTGTTTCATTCTGATTGACATTTGCCGGGTACTAATAATCAATACATCAACCTTGGATAGATCACAGGCTACCGAGATTCGAACTTGCGAAGTGCCTGAGGGCTGTATAGAAGAGTCAAGCATTGAACTCGCGAGATATCTGCCCAGTTGATAGAGCAAATCGCGAGTAAGAAGACTTATAGGCTCCCTGCCTCCTGGAATTGTTCAGAAATAAGGTGATCGAATCATTCCCTTAAACGCAAGGAAGGTAGCACATGTGTGATGTAGAAAGCTTCCCAAATGCTGGGGACTCTTCTTTGTGAGTGGCTGAGGGAGATTCAGGGCCTGTGCAGACACGGAACGTTTAGCGTGGTGCAAAGTGACTTTGCATTGCCAACAAACACGTGGAGCCAGGCCTAATTCACAGAGCGGTGCAAAGTGTGTTTTTGCAGAGCAAAGTCACTTTGCACTGCAAAAGTACTCTTTGCACCACACTAAATGGGCCTCATTTTAAAAAAGCAGTCTCCGCTCTACCTAGTATTTTTTTAAAGTAGGTCCATTTAGCGCGGTACAAAGAGTACTTTTGCAGTGCAAAGCGACTTTGCGCCGCAAAAATACTTTGCACCGCTCTGTGAATTAGGCCCGGTTCTAGTGTTGGTTGGAAGTGTAAAGTCACTTTGCTCCACGCGAAACGTTTCATGAGCAAATCGATCACATTTTTAATTTGTAATGTTTCACTACTGTAATACAAATATTGTTTTACCTTTATTTCCAGCACAAATGGCTCAGAGAAAGCGAACAGCACATTTTTTGAGACCGACATTGATAGTTCCCCGGTGCAAATTCCTCCATTACTCATATGACTACCATGTAATAGGAGAAATGCTAACATCTACGTTTTCTGCGGCTCAGTGGTTAGAGCATGGATTCACCAAAGTAGGTCCATTTAGCGCGGTGTAAAGAGTACTTTTGCAGTGCAAAGCGACTTTGCGCCGCAAAAATACTTTGCACCACTCTGTGAATTAGGCCCTTTTCTACGTGTTTGTTGGAAGTCCAAAGTCACTTTGCACCACGCGAAATGTTCCATGAATTAGGCTCTTAATTGTTACTCAGATTAATTGAAGTGAGATTTTAAAGACGTAGCTGGACAGGGCCCAGAACCCTAACAGATGATATTTATGGGTTCAAACGGTGAAAGAGGCAATGAAAACTGCTCTGTGGGGACAGGTAAAAGGATGGCGCAGGTGATACAGCAGATCTCTGGCGCCAGGCCCAGGTGACAATCCGTGCTGTGTGGCAAAGTGTCTAGTTTTTTTTGAGGGGGGTTTGCACTTTTTTATTTTTTAATGCGGGGAAGTCCCTATGCCCCACCGCCAACATCACCCCACCTTGCTTTGATACCCTAACCCAACTCCCCTGACTATTGTTTAAAAAGTTGCAAACAAATCAAAGCATTCGACACAAAAAAATTTCTATTTTCGTCCTCGTTGTTTTTGTATTCGTTTTTTGGGGGGATTACCGCTGTGCATTTCATGTGCATTTCATTTTGAAGGCCATCATGGCATCATTCAAACGGGTTCCCAAGATTTCCAGAAAATGTTTGCATTTTCTGCATTTCAGGATACACCACAATACATTTTCGAAGAAAAATAACTTTCATACGTATCGTAAAATAGGAGCTCCACATTGTATAAAAAAGAAGCATGGCTAACTTGTAACAGTTTCACAGGATTAAAACAGAGTCTGGTCCTCTCTGGGGGTAACGCATATGCTTGGCATCCCCAGCCGCAAAAACTAGGAGCCCTCAGAGCTGGAATGGTTGCCAGCCCAAAGAGAATGAAGGAATGTGGGCTCTCTCAGCAGGCATCGCCATGGGCCTCACCCCTGCTCACCCGGAACACATTTGGTAGTGCTAGGTCCAGGGCAGGGAATAGGAAATACCCTCGTTGCTCCACAGGCCCAGCCCAGCCAAGAATGGTCTGGTTCTACAGGTTGGGATGATGGATTGACTAGGTGGCACGCCTAAAAAAAACAGGACTCGGTACCCAACCCGTGCGGCTCTGTGTAGTCTTGCTTACAAGTCCAGAACGTTGCCCCTGGGCTATCCATTCTGGATAAACCGGGGTGCACTGGATCTGTCACTATTCCAGGAGCAATTCCGTGGACTGTGCTGCCTGTCAGCATTTTCAGATATGGTTATTTGTGGCACGGGTCAGGTTCTAAAATAAAAATTGGGGGGGGTCATTAACCTACCAATTGAATGTGGCATCACCAGAAATTAGCATATCAAGGTGCCCTCTGAAAAAAGTGGGGGACTCTGTCCACCCAAGTTTACCCTGGACTTGTTTTGGCCTCAGTGAAAGAACAGATAGTTATCGCTCCTCTTTCTTTATGTCCATACAGGAATTTGCTTTGGGGGTGTGGTTCCTGCCTTTACTTGCGGTTTAATATTTCATTCAATTATTGATAGGCTGCGGGATGTTTGATCATTCTCAGCTTTCCAAGTTCTAAGAATTGTTGCCAGTATAAGAAGTCAAGATGCATCCTCATTATTTCTTTCCTTTTGCAATCCCGTGGAATTGTCATGTGTGATATCCCAATGCGTTTCTCATATATACAAAAAGAGGTCAGGGTGCCCCCCCTCTGCAAGAAAGAACACGGCATGACAACCTGTTCTGTGGGGATGTACCCACTCAGAGTCCGCAGCCACAGGTTTTAGCTCACTGTGCCTTTCGGAAAGGAGCAATAAATATTTGCATATCAGTCTTTGTCCCTCCCACTTGAGCAGTGCGGCACCGAAAATGCTATGGCAACCCTCCTTTGTGTGGCTGCGGACTCTCGAGTGGGTACCTTCCCAAAGAACAGGGCAATGGGCCGTGTTCGTTCTCACAGAGGGGCGCCTATGACCATTTTTTTTTATTGTTTCAAGGGTCTAGTCACCCTAAGTTTCCCAGGGTCATCCAGACGTGGACCCCTTGCTCACATTGCTCTGAGAGGCACAGCTCCACCTCACTAATGAGGCCCAATAAGGCTGAAACACGTGTGTGGGGTTGCTGGTGGTACTCTTGTTCAGAAGGGAATTGCATAGCATTTCGGTGCTGGACTTCCCATGTGGGCGGGACAAAGACTGATTACTTTTATTACTTTGTGTATGTTGTGTACACTTGTCCTAGCACTGTGGTTGGACAATGCATTAATTGACTACAAACATGGGTTTGCAAAGTGTTTTATTTGGAGAGAGTGCTTTATTTGTCTTAAAATTGACCCTCTCCTCTACCCAAGTGTGGTGCTGTTTTTAACGAGGCTCTGCCTTGTTATTATTATTAACGCAATCAAATTAAGTGAAAAACAAAATATTTCTAATTTAAGGAAGTCCGTGAACACAGGGTGTACTTCACAGAAAATGTTGGAAAACACAAGGGGTGCAGGTGGTGATTGAGGGGGGAGGCGGGGCAGACATGTTTAGGACAACGCCTAAACACGTCTGGTATGGCAGAGTAGGAAATATATGGCTTGGCCAAACCCCATCACTAATGTAAACAGCAGATTCTGAAGGTTCGAAGACGATTCGGCAGACACCTCAAAACTCATTCTTAGCACGTTCACACCTTCGAAGCAAGAATCACTTTTTAGTTGGACTGAATGACCACCACGTTGAAGCAAGAATTTGGCGCATCGCACCTGGCAGTGCTCAAGTTTCTGTGAAAACATTGCTTAGCCCCTCAAGTCTTACTCCTGTGGAGGTTTTGACCGCGATTCACAGGGAACAGGAGAACGTGTGAGCGCAAAATGGCGCCCCTGAGTCTCTTTATGCTACTGCAGGGTTTGCAGCTGTGTACCTTGAAATGTTCTGGGCCTGTTGCAAATCTGAAAACACGAGTCGAGGGGAAATGTGCACCCAGTAGAATCAGGAGCTCGCTGGGCAGTTTGGGGGGAGGAGGGGGTCTAAAGCCCCCTCCCAAGTACAACCCCTCTTCAAAGTTTACCGCAAAGTTGATCACTCCAAGAAAACGTTCAATAGTCCCGTTTCGGCGTGTGTTTGAGGAGCTAAAACAGAGGCACCTTTGAAGAAAGGCGCAGCTGCCTTTTGGGACAGTGTGCTGCAGCGCCAGAGGTTTCCGCACTGCAGGTATCTGCTTCCCACAAGCTGCTGTTTGGTTAAGAAATGCCACAAAGCGATGTGAAACCCCGACTGTTTTACGGGGCGAGAAGCGGTGGGAGGCGGTTTAGACCACGCTAATGATTTCAAAACACAGGGTGGACGTGCAGTCTGCCTTCAGCTGGAAGACTTTCCCTCTTTTTTTGCGCGCGTGGGCCTCTTTTCGGTTTTCTGTGCATGCAGGGCGGGGTCCGGGCGGTTCGCGCTTTCTGCCAGTAACCTAAGCCCCTTGGTGCTGTGTAGTGGTCTGGCGACACGTTTTCACTCTTTGTTCACATCTTGTAATATTAGTTGGTGTTATTGAAGTTCGCGGAAGGACATGTTTTGTGGCAATACTTAAAAAAAAGAATCCGGTGCCGCATTCAAGTGGAGCCCTGTCGTTTCCCCCCCAAGGCATCACACTGGAGTGCAACTGTTCCACAAGGTTATTTTTCAACAAGAAAGGGGTTGTTTACCACATTTCATGTCACTACTTTATTATTTAAATCTACTCTTAAGTAATATTTGGCGAGTGGTTCCGCCAATCCCCCACCACACCCATGGGAAGGGTCTTGGGAGAATGGGGGGACCCCGTTACGCAATCAATTCCCCAGCCCGTTCTTCCAGCCCCGCTCGGTAACCGCCTGCCATGACTGCTCCAGCTTCAGCCCCAGACTAGGATCAAAATCACTCTACCAGTGTCTCCAAATGTTTGGGTTCAGCACAGTGTATTGAACTTACACTGGTCCCAAACATTTGCAGACACGGGTAGAGTGGCAGACACTGGAAGTAATACTATTTATTAGTAGTAGCCGGTTCACCTGTACCCCTTGAACCACCTACAACGCTGTGTTCTGTTTCTATCTCCTCTGTGATCAGTAACTCAAGTACAGGTACTTGTCAGTACCACGTTCGCCTGTAACCTTACGAACCTCAGACGGGCTACTTGGTTCTTTCCTTTGCAATCAAGGAAGCTTCCTTGTAACAGCGCCGCAATGCCCAAGGTCTGCTGTGTGTGCTTTATAAATGTAAAAAAATAAAATAAATCTGCACCCGCCCTAGCTCAAACGTAGGGCTGGGTGGGAAAACACAAAGATCATGGCTGCTGCCCTGCATCTTCAGCAGTGCAGGGATTCGGGCCTGCCGTAAAAACAAAGCGGAGGAGCGCCCCTCTGCTCTCCCTCTTATAGGGCGCTGAGCAGCTTCTGCACCAAATGGCGTCACCGATGCCGGATGCCCTCCCTAACCCTCTTTCCCACAGCCACCCACCACACCTCAGCATTTTGCTGTTGGCTTGCTGGCATTCAATTCATGTGCATGAAGGAGACTCATTTTCTTAATTTTATCGGCAGGTTCTGTGCATCATTTCAGTGCAGGTGACAGGTTGTTGTTCTTCTGCTTTATTTTTAGCGCAAGCACTAGTGCACGGGACGCCATTTCTCTTCATGGTTCTTTCCATCTTTTCACTGATGTTGTAAGGTGGTAACTATTATTTCATTACAAGTGACTGGGTGGCAGTGCTTCGCTCCAGTACCGGTGGCATGGTGCTGCTCTCATGGCTATGCATGCGACAGGGTAGTCTGCTTTGTTTCAATACAGGTGGCAAGCTGCTCGGCTTTTAGCATTACAGGGCCAATCCTAGACTTTTGTGCTCTAGCACCTTGAAGCGTCTTTTTGTGCTAGATGGAATTACAATAATGAGACTTAAAGTTGGTGCAAAGGGCAGGCTGCGCTGCTTTATGTATCGGCTGTAATTTACTTCAGTACACATAACACGAAGTTGCATTTCAATCTAGGAGACAGGATGCATTTTTTTCTTTTCAATGTAAATGAAAAAGCTAGTGGGCCTCAATATGAGTCTGGCGATAACCCTGCCGGTGCTACCAAAGGCTTGCTGCCGGACTAGTAACATTTTACTGGCGCCTGACTTCCCGGTGCCACCGGAACATTACAAGTCTGGCGACCTAGGAAGTGAGGCGCCAGTAAAATGTTAATCTCCATTCCCAGGACTCTATGGGAGTGGGGAATCAGAAGCGCCGGCACTTTTGGTAACTGTGCCAGCGTTTCCGTGAAGAGTCTGCCTACTGTGGCCGTGGTGCCGGGCCGGGTCAAACCTGCCGCGTGCAGCGGCTCCGGCAGGCAAACTCGTAGTTTGCTGTTCCGGAAACAAGGGTGACAGCGCGCTTACCAGCACCCTTGTTTCCGGACCGGCAAACTTATAATGAGGCCCAGTATTTTAGTTCCATTCTCAGGAAGGATACTGTGCTGAGGTAACAATGAAAAGCATTTCAGTACAAATGCCCAAGTGTTCCATTTGAGTACAGGTAGAAGCAGCCCTTTTACTCCCTAAAAATAGGCAAATACTCCCAAAAAATTTAAATAGGGAGTACAAATACTCTCAACAAAAAATAAGAAACGGGCACGTAGGACCATGTGCCCCTGCTTTCATACACACAGCTCCACTGATATGTTTGGACTAGCAGTGTGGGTAGTTCCACGTCTATTATTAATGCCCGATACACAGAGGTAAACATGCATCTTTTAGTGTGCATGAATAACTAGGTACAAAGAAACAATTATTACTACAAAACATTTTGGTTTCCAGCTAAAACATTTTTTTTTACTTGCTCATAAAAAACTCCCTTTGGGAATTGGACTTACATTTTTACTCCCTAAAAATCATTTTACTCCCAACTTTCAAAAATAGTGAGTACAATACCCCCCCACATCACAATTCTATCTTGAGAACTGGGTAGAAGAGTAATGTTTTTAAGTGAACAATACAATACTTATGCCCAGGTGACCGAGTCATTAACTGTGGTAAAGTGTGAACTGCACTTTTTAAATTGCATGGGTATAGATTTTCTTTTTAACACTTTGACATTCGGTGCACCCGTAGGAAAAATGAAGGGGTGTGGGTGCACCTGTGGCACTTGGTTCTATTTAACGAGATGAACATGCAACCTGGCCAAATCGATTTGAATACATTCAGCCATAAGTGAGTCTTTGACAAGTACTGGGCACGGAAACGACCATATGCGAGAGGCATACAGTATGGGCTAAGTGTTGACGTGATGGGTATTCAATCCACCTCAGATGAGTGGCCTACTGTCAATTCAGGAATAACGGCTCCACAAAGTCCCATCAGTGAACGTTCTGCAATGGGCGTAGTAAGATTGCTTGTCTTGTCCTCCCTTTGTTCCCTCCCTTGCCTGGTTGCGCCTTGAAAACGCTAGCTGCAGAACATAATAACAATCAGTCAATCGATTGACAGGCATCGAATGTGGCACAGGAATCCTCGCGAGAATTTGTTTTGTCAGAAGGCATTGTGATCTGGTATTCACTGGTGATGAAATCCTGAATGATGATGGCAACTTATCAGTGTATGGGATAGAAAGCCGCGGCATAGGGTAACGTGATTTTTTCACAAATGAGAAGATGAGCTTCACTTTTTAAAAGTGTTTTTTATTTTGTATCTTATGGCCTAAATCAATCGTCCTTAACACCGTTTATTACATAAAAATCAATTAAATTATTGACATTTACAGTAAAATCAACATATAAAATCAAATCAAAAGTTAATAGGTTGGGATGATGAGCCTTGTTGATGATGCTCGCCTGCTTACTGTGTGCACCTGTTTTTAAATCATTATTATTTTTTTCATTTCAGGATTCATCCGAAGAAGTGTGCAGAGCGACTATTGGCGATGAGCATTTTCATCTAGAAGGTAACACATTCATCATCCTCTGTGTAATCCATGCTCTATGATGTCTGTGTTGTAGAAGTCGGGTTTTAAGGAATGCTTCCCTTCTACTCACTATATTAAAAGAGGGGGAAGGATATTGGTTCTGTGGCAAGGTCCGCAGTTTATTAATAGAATGCCAACTCGCATAGAGAAATTAAAGTTTTAACTGTAAGCCTCCATGCAGACTTTGTCACTCATTTGTACTCGCATGACACTTAGGGCCTGATTCATGGAACGTTCAGCGCAGTGCCAAGTGACTGCACTGCCATCAAACACGCTGATTCACAGAGTGGTGCAAAGTGTATTTTTTGGTGCAGCAAACTGGCTTTGCACTACAAAAGTACTCTTTCATCCAGCTAAATGGGCCTAACTCACCATGCAAAGAGTACTTTGTGAATCAGAGTGTTTGTTGGCAGTGCAAAGTCACTTTGCACCAGTGCTAAATGTTCCATGAATTAGGCCCATAGCCTTTCTTCAGGATTTCAGAGTAGTCCTTCTCCCAATGCGGGATGACAAGAGAAGAGAGTTGCTCTTGGCATGTTGGAACCAGCAGTGCTTGTTTTCACGGTATAGCGTATACTTTGTTCATTAAGCGATATCATGTTGCTAGTACACGGCTTGGTCATTTTTACCAACTCGTTGACCTATCTCTACTACACCCTTCCTTGGGAAACTCCTGGAGAAGTTGGTCATCCCCCAACTGACCCAACACGATGAGCTCTCTGGTTGTTTACATGACCATCAATTTGGATTCTGAGAGGCATGGAAACTACTCTCCTGAACACCCATGAAGAACTGCTCGCAAAGCTTGACTCTAACTCTCCTGCTGTTCTCATTCTCCTTGACCTCTCTTCCGCCTTTGACACAGTCAACCATTCTATCCTCATAAAGCAGCTCCAAGATACACTTGGTTTCTCAGACCGGCACTGGATTGGTTGACCTCCTTCCTTACTGACCGCCCCTCCCATGTGCTCCTGGGCTCCTTCTCCTCCTCCTCCTCCGCCACTCTCTCTACCCGTGGTCTTCCCCAAGGCTCTATCCTCTTGCCTTGGCTTTTCAACATCTACCTAGCACCTCTTGCTCACCTGATCTCTGTCTTCTCTCCTCATTTCCAGTGTTACGCTGATGACACACAACTCCTCAAGCTCCCCTCTTCCTCCTGCTCCTCCTCTTCCTCCTCTATCATCACTGGTTGCCTGTCTGCTATTCAGTCTTGGTGCACCTCCAATGATCTCTGTCTTAATGCCAGTAAGACTGAGATCCTGCCTATCTGGACACCTGCACCCCTCCCCCTCCTGCCACTGAGGTCAGAAATCTCAGGGTCATCTTCGACTCATCTCTCTCCTTTACTCCTCACATCTTTGACCTTGCCAAGAAGGCCCACTTTCAACTTCACCTCCTTAGAGGCATTCTCCTTTTCCTCACCTTCCCCTAGAAGCTCAATGTGTCTAGAGCTCTGGTCCTCTCCGGGCTAGATTACTGTAACAGCGTCTTCCGCAACATGCCTCTTTCTTCGCTCCGCCCTCTTCAACTAATCCAGAATAGGGATGCGTGTCTTATCCTTGGCCTCAAGCCCTGGGATCATATCTCTCCAGCTCTAAAATCCCTCCACTGGCTCATGGTTGTTGCAAGGATCAAATTCAAAATCCTCTGCCTCATCCACAAGGCTCTCTGGGGCCCGGGTCCACGCTACCTGTAACTCTCTCTTACTAAATACTCTGCTTCCACATCCCTCTTATCTTCTGGCTCCAACTCTCTGCCTATCAAATGCTTCTCCAATCAGAGAGCTGGGGGCAAATCTCTCCCCTCAGCTGGCTCCCTCCTGTGGAACAGTCTCCCTCTCTCTCAGTCTTTAACCGGACCACCACAAGTTCCGCAAAGAACCCAAGACCTTTCTCTTCTCCCCTCCTTCCCTCTCCCCCTCCCGTGCTAATCCAACCCTCTGTTGCTGAGATTGGTCAGCCTGGTCCCTCAAGAGTCCAATAAGGTCCTGGCCTTATGCCCAATCGCCTCCAGCACCCCCCCTGCACTGCCCACTGGGCCCACACCCGCCTGTCAGTTGTTTTTGCCTCCGACCCGCACTTACCTGTTGGGCGGTAGACCTCACTTTCTCCCTGGGTTGCCTCCACACATGCACTTACCTGTTGCCTCCCCAACAGGCACCTCTGGCACCTCCTCCCCTAGGGACTCTATTAGCCCTTACCACCGTTGTTTTTTCCTATTCACTGCGCAAGCATTCTCCGAATAGCACAAGGCTTAGTAGGACTGCTGTATCTTTCTATTTATTCATTGTTATTTCCATTGTTTATTTTTCTCCCTTATTCCATTTCCTGTCTTGTTGTATAAGCGCATTATAAATGACCAATAAATTTAAAAAAAAATGCTCCGTGGGCCGGGTTTGGAAAATTTATTTCAAAAATCCTTGTGTGTGCATTGCTACGTTTAGGTACGAGGAAGTCCTGCATGAGCTACTGTGGAGACAGTGCCTCTGATGAGCTGCCCTTCCACGTTAGTCTTCATCTCTGGGGTGGGCAGGAGTGTTGCTATATCTTGGACACTATGGGAGAGAATGTCCCTTGGCATTGCGCATAATGTGAGAGAAGTGCTCCAAGTCATCATCATGCAGGACATCCCGGAGCCTATAGGTTGTGGCGACCTGCGCACACAAAGCTTAAGTGGCATCTTTGACGGGGAAAACAAAGTCACACCTGAGCAGTCAGGCAGAGGTATTGCTAGGTTTCTGACCTGCTAAAGGGACCTTTCTCTCACTTATTCTCCACTATGCAGTGCTGGAAATGGAAAAATGACTCAAGAGAACCATCTCCTCCTTAGAGGGAGAGGTGTTTGGGGGCGTGGCCTAAGGGTGTGGCTCTCACACAACTCAATATCTCATCTTGGAACCCAAGTTTGTCCATTTTCATACAAGCAAAGTACATTTTGGGAACATAAGAATCCCCACAATTTTACATTTCAAACATGTCTGTAATAGTGATACAGAAAGAAACTTTTAATTGAGTAATGTAAGTTGGTAAAAAAATACTCACTCTAATCAAAACATTTCTTTATATTGCAAGACATAGATACCGTTTTGTTCGGCTTTTGAATAGACTGTGAAGCGTTGTATGTTTCCGCATTTGTGTTGGGTGCATGAGTTCTCTGAAGTGTGGACTGTTTGTGTGTGATATATCTTGAAGATTCCATAGATATGACATAATATCCGCAAACAGCACAAAGTGTTGTATCCTAGTAGTGTACGGTCTATATCTGGTATGAGAGCTGTGGGTCTGTGAGTGGAGCTTGGAATGTTGGTGTGAGGCATGGAAGGTGGAGAGTGAGAGGGTTCCAGTGAGGACGGTTAGGGACTTGCAGGGAGAGAGCCAGGGTTGAAGGCAGCATGACTATTGATCTCCTATTCTCACCTTCCTACTGAAGCTGTAACTAAATAAAGAAGACTTACCTTTTGTACAACTGGTTTCCTGGTGGTTCCTGTGTGTCCTGCTTGAAGTTTTTACCACCAGTGATACATCACAAAGCCTTCCTTTGGGTAACTTCAGTCTGTGGATAGGCAGAACTTTGAATAGACAGGCCTCAAAGTTGATAGAGAACATGACTGGTCTGGAATTCAACCCATTTGTGACTGACGTCCATAACAAGGCTGTCCATACACTTCCTTCGTCTTCCCTGATGACATCCAAACGTCATCATCTCCATCGTGCCGCAGGTGAGATCTCATCGCTCTGAATACTCTTCAGCTTCTGAACACGACTCAGAAGCTCCATTAACAACCATGGCTGGAAGGAACCCTAAGGATCTTATGAACAGTCTTTCATAACACCTGTGTTGCGAGAGACCTAGGCCTGTGAAATAGCAAAGACCCTCACAAGTTACTAAACGCTATTCACCTCAACATCTCCCTGTACTTGATCACACACCTGTTATTGAAAGAATACAAAACAGAAACAAAAAGATGAACAAGTGGCATAATCTCGATGTGGCCTACCAAAAAAAGGATAAACGTTAAACTGGAAAGGGAGTGGGGGAGATCAGAACTTAAATGAGACATACACACATGTAAAATCTGCAGACGGTGATCCTGTA
This sequence comes from Ambystoma mexicanum, assembly GCF_040938575.1. NCBI lineage: Eukaryota > Metazoa > Chordata > Amphibia > Caudata > Ambystomatidae > Ambystoma > Ambystoma mexicanum. The sequence continues at coordinate 353,062,492 of NC_090922.1, forward strand.
GAGCTATCTAGAGGGCTACGAGGGACATTTTAACTAACCAGATGAGAAATTATTTTAGTCAACGATGAAAAATCTTCAACATCTGTTGAGAACAGACTAATGCTAAAGCCCTGAAACATTCCAAATGAAAAAGAAACTCCCAAAAACGTTGTGATTGTGTACTCACCTCTTTTGAGCCAAAAACAACAAATATGTGACATAGCAAACAACCCAAAAACTCTTGCTGCACCCTTCTCCGATACCAACCACTACAAGTGCTCCCCTTTAATTTTTTAACGGAATGGAAGAAGTGTGATAATTGGCTAAGAAAATCAAAGCCTCTAACGCCACTGCAGAACCGCGTTCTTTGGATGTATACTGCCCTCCGTAAAAACACGTGTTCAGGTACATAGTTTCCGCAAAGGCCACAAAATCATGTATATGAAACACACAGGTATTAACCCACTCGTTCAAAAAATCGCAGTTGGTCCTATTAATCTGTATTGTTTATGGATTGGTTTCCAACTTCCCCTTCGTAAGGAAAATAATGAAAGGAGAACTGACACAAATGTGGAATAACAGAAGTTGCTGAATGACTGCCAGAGAGCCTTCTGGTGCTTGAGCGGAAAGAAGAAAAGACATTGCAGTGATCCTGGATATGATATGATGGGTTATTTATAACGCGCTTAATACCCAGAGGTTTCTAAGCTCGGACCGCGCTTAATACCCAGAGGTTTCTAAGCTCGGACCCGGGGATTGAACCTGTGTTGCTTTGTGTCATCTTGCTTCCAAGGCTAGCACGTTGCCCGTGAGCTATCCTCCCGAGATGATGAAGGTCAGTGCTTGTTCTTCTTGACCACTCACCAACCTCTCTTGCTACTGTAGATCATGTCACCTGACTAACAGAACTGATGGCTATGGCTATGTGGTGGATTAAATCATTCCTTATATATCATATTCAAAAGATCAAACTTGGATCCCTGAGAACCGTCTTCCAGCAAGTCGTCAGGGCGCTCCACAAGGATTTTTGCTTGTGCCTCTTTTGTTCAACATCAACATGTGCACACTCTACCTCAGTTAATCGAAAATTACTTAGAGGGCTTCCAGGTGTATGCATAGGAAAAACACACTTATCTAAACCTGAAAAGGGAGGGCACTTCACAAACTGCCGGGGACATGTCTTCCACTCGATGAGGCAGAGCTTCCTCTACCTCCATGAGACAAAATCAGAGATTCTTATTTTGGGGGAAGGAGCATGCAACACTCTCCCATTCTAATGGCCTATTGCACTGGGGAATTCCCCTACCTCATCTCAGAAGGTAGCAGGCTTAGGAGCCATTTTGGATGCAGAGCTTTCCCTTACCTCTCACAACAATACATTGGCCAAGGGTGTTAATCCTCCGCTTTCTGTGCTATGGAAAATCGTCTATCACCTTCAAACAAGTCATTCGATCAAAATGACCAGATCTTTCTTGATGACATGTTTTGACTACTGCTGTGTAGTGCACTTCTGACCACTGCCAAAATATTGACAAATTCCAAAGATTCCAAAATCAAATTGCTGGAGTGGTTCTTCCTGAACCTGAAAAACAGCGTCAGACTGGCATGAAATAGCTCCATTAGCTCCCGGCGGCATCCTAAATAAACGGCAACATTTGTGCCACCATGGACGCGTTCTTCAGGAACAAAGACGCAATCTAACTGTTCCCATGTTATACACCAGCCAGAAATCTTGGTCTCTCAAAATCATAGAACTTCTGCCAGAAAATGATTCTGAAAAGAAAAGGGTGGTGTTAAAGCCCTCGGAGCACAAGGTCGGAAGCTTTGCAATAGTTTAAATATGACCCTTAGAAAACATTCAAATTATCGGTCCTTCATAAAGATACTGAAGACCGAACGTTTCAACGGATCATTTGACAATTAATTGACTTGAGTAAAGTCAACACGGCTGGACGCCAACCACAAATGTGTTGACTCTAATTTGCTAATTTTCCACCTGCTTTACTCCACTCACCATCCCACTCATCTTGTGTTAACTCAGTCACCCACCCATATGATCTTTCTCTCACTCCTGTACCCTACCACCAAAAACCTTATAATAAGCCCATGTGTATCTAACCTTTCCATTCAGTCTGATTCCCTTTCCTTTGACCTTAAGTGGCTATCTACTCTCTCTGCACAGCCCTTTTCTTTATTCTGTCCATGTTAACCTGACACGCTGTCGTATGTAAGCTTTAAGAAGTTAAAATAAGCTAGACATGGGGGTGCTTGATAAAACCCCCTTATTCTGTATTGCTTGCTTTTATTACTTAAAGTGCGAACCAAGCTTGAGAGCAGCCGATTACTTTGCAGTAGGAGGGTGCCAGCCTTAGGCTTGGCATTTTATACAATACTGCCGTACTGTTGGCGGAGGGAGCACAGTATTAATGTTCGCCTGGCAGGTATTGTTGAACGAGCCACGGTTTTTGTGCTTTATGGAATTGGAGGGCGGTGGAGGCATTTCGAGCCTCTCATGGGGTTGAGGGTCAGGGTGTGGCAGAAGTGGCATCCGGGTCTATTGGTCTTCCATTTGGGACGGCTGTGCAGGTGATACATGCAGTTTTGAATATGATCCTGGCGGGCGGGGGGAGGGGCAGCCGGTGAAGCCTTCACATTCCATGAGCGATACAGTCACCAATGAAGGCCCGAGTTTGACAGCTACGGGCTGAATCCTTCCAGGCGCGTATCTATCCCTTGTTACACGAGTTGTTTGGCCCGAGTGGGGCCTCTGGGGTTCTGGGTGTTGGCCGAGGATAATTTGCTTTTGGGTAGGGTTTAGATGGTGACCAGGCATTCACGGAGGTGGGCAATGTCTCGTGGGGCCACTGATTTTAGGCTACAGCTGAGTGTCGCCAGTCTACTAGGTCATCCGCGTAAGAGGTGCGCCATACAAATCCAAAGAAACATAATATATCAAACTCTTGGTGTGATTTAAAATAGAACTCAGCCAGTCAAACCACCAAATTGTGAATCCGTTCACGTTTTCATAATGAACAAAGCTTCACTCGAAATACATCAGCCATCATTTGTTCTCAAACATAGTCATTGTGTATATTTACCATGTCATGTGTCGCTGAAAACCTGACGCGCCAAGCGAGCTCACAAGACCCGCCAACAGTGGCAGGGCGACTCTTTCCACGACTCCCTGCCCGAAGGAATATGCTGGGAAGTTGGTTTTTGTTCAAGCTACCTTTTCCTGTTGCCCGTTTTTACCATGAGCACAGAGAACAGTGCGCCGATTTCTTGCGGAATGCCTTAAAACATAGCGGAAACATGGAAAGTGCACAGGAAAGGATTCTGCTTTAACAAGACAGAAACATGTATTGTTTGTGTTGCCACATTTAATAACTTTAATTCTAAATAAGATATTGCGCCTGGAAGATAAAAGAAATATCTCGGCCGTCGATTTTCTGCGTTAGGTGGAGCTCGGTGAAATCCTTTTCGCCTTAACAGACTTAAGTGGCCAACAGCAAAAGGCGCCGGATCCTGGGATTAAGCCCGTGCTCGGTGAGAGGAGTGGTGCATTAAAGCTTTCTTTTGAACTATAGAAAGAACAAAGTAAACATCAAACGCATTAAGCCGTGAGAGCGGGCTGTTGACTCAGTGTTGTTCCCTGACACGAGGTTAGAACTCAATAGAGCCGGCCCTTTTTTGTGTTTGTTTACCCAGCGCTACGCAGGAAAGAGGCCGTTTGACCTGCCTCATCAATTTATAGCGGCCGCCCGCCTTTGATTTCGCTTCTGTCTACGTCCCTGAGACCCCATTCTTCATAGGAGCAGTTTGACTTTTCTGGACATTGTCAATAAACATGGCAAGTGAACGGGAGTGCAATGCTAAAAAGCAGGCAGCTCTGATTCTTTCATGTAGCCCCTTATCTATTTCGCTTGTCCCTCCATCAGGCCTTTTCAGTGTGAGAAAGGGGAGTCTCGGCGTCTGTTTTCTCAGAGTCGGCGTTTTCAAGTCCCCCTGCCCTCTCGATTGTTTATGGAGTCATTTTCCTTGTCGTTTGTAATGCATATTGCAACGTGTAAATGCCGCGTCTGCCATTGTTGCAGTAAAGCATGCGTACCTCTCTGGTGCTTGGTATAACCCATACTTAGTTGCCAAGGAGCAAGCAGCGTGCTTTACAGAGAACAGTGTTTTGCTCAGCTAATGCAGAGCGTCATTTGCGCTACCTAGAACGGCATGGTTGGTGAGTTCCCAATGAGAGCCGACTCCAGGACGAGGTGTGGAGAAGAGAACGTGGCATGGGCATCTTGTCCATTTAATCTCGAGATACTGGGAGACAATGGCCCTCATTCCGAGTATGGTGGTAGTCATGGCGCTATTTGCGCCATGACTGCCTCCCATACCGCTACCGACTCCGGTTTGGTTCAATGGGGACTTAACGGTCCATTCCAACCTTGGAGGGACTGGTAAGTCCCAATTTACCAAACCGTTCCCCATTCCCATTTGAGCCCCCATAGGGCTCAATGGGAATGGGGAGGGCGCAAATAACGGGCCGGCGTATGCCAAGCCTGTTATTTGCGCCCAGGTCCCTTAACGGGTCCCGTCCTTAACACCTGGTCAGACCAGGCGTTAAGGAAGGGACCCGCTAAGGGACCTCGTAGTAGGGCGGTAAGGGATTACCGGCACCGGTCTCCTTACCGGTGCCCGGTATCCCTTACCGCCGTCCGGTATCCCTTACCGCCCTACTCGGAATGAGGGCCAATGACATTTGCCCAGAATCCTGCTGTATGTGGATCGTTTGTCAAAGGTGAGATTAGAACGCACCAAGACGTTAGGCCCAGTATAGCTGTGGAACGGGTTAATGATGCCATCAAAATAGCACCTCAAAACAGTAACCCGGGTGTTAAAAATGTTCATACTTCATACGGGTTCAACCCTGTATTCGCAAGAATATTTTCCCGATAAAGGGTAATTCCAAACAGAGGTTGCGGTTTCTGAATATCGAATCTCACCCCCACCATCTGCGAGGTGTAAGGGCTATTGGTGACAAAATGTGTGGCCAAGAGGGGACAGGTGGAATCCACTCATTAAGGGAAAAAGTTGAGATCAATGATCAACATTCGGAAAAAAAAGGAGATCTGGGAAATAAGGGGGCATTGCCGGCTGCCTGCTAACCCCACTGTAGGTAAGAGGACTTATTAGTATTGGTATTAGGATATTTATCAAGCTCAACACTAGCTTCGGGAAGCAAGAAAAGGCTTTACTATCACAGAAGGAAAGACACTGTGAGGGAAGCAGAGAAACAAGGGAATGGGGAGCAACAACCTGGGAGGGGTAGGAGGGACAATTTGACAGCACGGGATCTACACGCAACCAGTGGAGGAAACAGAGGGGATCAGACCACCCAGTCTCAGGTAGGGTAGGGAGTGCAGGGTGTTTGGACCTAGGTGGTAGGGTGGAGCCATTCCTTGAAGTGAGGGGTCTTGAGCTCCTTCCTTAACTGTGAGGAGCAAGGGGTAGAGTCTGATGTTGGTTCCAGAGTGTTAGGCTGTAGACATAGAAGGCCTGTTTTCTGGGTCCTTCCTTCCTGCACCAGTGAATATCAAGTCTGCCCATATCCTCACTTCTGGTTCATCATAGGCCTCGTGAGATGCTGAGTTTGTCGTTAAGGTAGCTTAGGGACTTGAGGGTGACAGCCTTGTAGATGATGCAGCAGGATTTGAAGATTATACAGGAGTGCAGTGGGAGTCAGTGCAGTTTGATGTGAGTTGGGTTGACGTTGTATTTACGGAGTCCTTTGATAAGTCCTGCTGAAGCATGCAAGACACATCTCAGGGGTGGCTGAGTAGTCACTGGAAGGCCTTCCAAAGAGGCATTGCAACCATCCTGATGGGAGAGGACCCGGGCTTGGACAGCAGGCAGCAGGCCTTTGGCCACCTAGGGGTTCTGCTCCATAATAAACCAGGAGGCCAGAAGCTGAGAGCTTCCTGCAGGCATGGAGCCCACGGTTACTCAAAATAGCATTAAAGTGTTCCAGATCGGGCTACACTGTTCTACAGAAAGAAAAGTGGCATTCTTTTAAATCTGGCAGCAATTACTGGAATTTAGGAACATGTTGCAACACTTAGAAAGATTTTCTTTAGTTTTGGAAAGTGTAGGTTTCTGCAATGTAATGTCTCCGGAGGTTTCGCACAGAGTGGGCAATTGCGCACTAAGAGCAGCAGTAAATTCTTATTTCCATTGTTTCCTGCCAATCCGTGTTTCCTGATGAAACAACTATTGGCTAATAACGTAATCAAATTGCTGTGATGTCAAGAGATGAAGATGCATTAATAATTCGGTGTAGACTTGCAGATTTGGAGCTGTCAGCAATGGGGATATATTCTCCAGATGGGTCTTAGTGCCCCGCCAGCATGTCAATGGTATGACCTACTGGATCGTCATTGAGGCAGTAACCTTCGGACCACCACCATATCTGCCACCATCGCATTAGGCAAGCGCAACACAATGTTCCCATATATTTCTCAGTGTCGAAACCAGAACTGCAGGAGAAGAAAAAAAAAACCCATAAGACTGGCCATATCCACCTACGCTTCCTGATTCTGGCTCAACGTCCAGCTGCACATCAGACTCACTCCACAATTGCAACAAACCTCTCGGTAACTGAAGACTGCCCTCTTTATAGAACACCATGAACTCCCGCCATGCAACTATTTCAGGTAAGCCGGGCCCCTTTTCTTTTGGCCTTGACTACTCCCTCGGCCCATGCTGCTCACGCTCCTCGTTTGGCCCATGTGCTGGTCAGTATTGGCACAATGGTCTGTATGCAGCTCATCTCTGTAGGAACACGGCACGAGCAGCTACTATTGGCGCACCGCGATGCTCCCTACTCTGTGATCTGCCGCCTCTGTCTCACCGGGAACAATAGGAGTTGCAGTGTTCCCTGAATCCTGGAGATTTGATGCTCACGCCCGATTCAGAGGGCAGAATCCTTGGGACCCAGGGTGAAGACTGTAGCAAAGGCAGCTATGTCCCTCCCACCCCATTCCCAAAATGTGCACAATGCAGAATCATCCCTTTTGGGGGGCCTCCCGCCCCAGATTCCAACTCCCACAGCTTTCTCGGTATTGCAGTGTTGATGCTGCACAGGACTCCATTGAACGTGGCGCAGCAAAATCGACCTAGAAATAGACAAGGCGAGTAAAGCCCGAGTTATCAGGTTACTCAGAACCCTGAGGTGGCCTACATCCTGGTATTGATAGCGAGATTGCTATAATCAGAAGAAGAACACCCTTATCACTAACCTATTCCTGTACCCTTCAACATTCCTGCTTTGCTCTGGTCAGACATACCCAAAGTCCATGCATGGGCACACCCTGCATGGCGCTTCCATTTTTGCCCGCTTGAACTGTTGCCAGTCCAATGTGTTTTGAGTGGGAGCTGTAAATCTGCGTTCCTTTTTAATGTATGTTTTTCATGCTCTTGTTTACGGTACCTAATTGCCACCGGCTGGAATCGCTACAGTGTTCACGTTCAGCCATATGTCTTCAAAAAATTAGCGCTCGCGGGAGGGATAATACCAGAGAGCGTCCATGTGAAAATGACAGCGTTCGCGTCCCTAGATTACACGACAAGGCCTGTGAGAGCAGACTGCATCCTGACCAGGCTTTTTTTCGATTGCCTGCTGATCAAAAGCAAGCCTTTATGCTCTTTGCCGAACTACCCTAGCCAAAGCATAGTACATTTTTTTTAAAATAGTATATTTATATATTATTTTTTTAGCTTGGGAGGAAGTGGGGGGGCGTGGGGGGTTGAAGGAAGAGATCGTCTTTGATCTTCGAGGAGAAAAAAAGAAGGCTGTTCTGTTCAGGCTTTTGGCTAACACAACAAACAGTGTTTAAAATTTAACTTTGCTTAATTAATTAGTAATTCTGTTTAATGCCGTCTGATCTTCATCCAAAAGGTATTTTGAAGCTTCGGAGCGGAACATCAAAGTGTGTTGCTGGGGGAGGGGTAAGAGAAGGGGGTGCGGGCTGCGATGGTCAAGTAAGGCGGTTCATCTGGCAGTCGCTGCGAGCGGAAGAGCGCCAGTTTGGGAACGCATTAGAAACGGTAGCCGTAATGTGGTTGCATCTGTGGCGCACGTGGACAGTTTTGCGTTGAGGGGCGTGAAGAGTCCAGGGTGGTGCTGACATATGTTTATCTGTGAAGGACATCTTATCAGAACATACATTCGAAAACACGAGACTGCAACAGCAGCAGTCTAGTTTGGAATTCTTGCCTTTTAAAAGTCATTTTTCCAAGCAATAATGAAAGTAAAAAGCGAACTACTCTTTTTTTTGTTCCTACATCAGAGTCCCCCACTACCGCTTCCAGCCAAAACCCCCTGGCCTTTTTTTTTGCAAACAAAGGCCCTATCTGTGGATACTAAACTTTTAAGGCCTAGATGAAGCAGTTGGGCGCCACGCTTTCCTTTGGCTGTGACATGTGGTTGTGCAGCAGGACTTGCTGCAGTGACGCAGCAGAGGTTATGTAGCTCAAGTCGAACCTGCCTTTCACATAAGCAGTAACCAAATACCAGGGCAGCTATGCGCGTGGAGTGGGTGTGAAAACGCAAAAGATCATTAGTTTATTATAACATCGAAATGAAGGATTCCAAAAGACAAGTAGGCTGACGTAACCTGCATATGTAAACTAAAGCAATTACAAAGAGCAGCCACGTTAAATCATTGCAAAGGAACAGACAACACGAGTTTCGACCAAAAAACAGGTCTTTTTCAAGGCAGCGCATGTTTCTAAAGATGACGTAAAAATGCTATCAAGGATAGGGACCGGGACATTTTGGTGTTTAAGAGATTTAATCATTGAGTTATCGTGGCATGGCCTCGTCAGGCAAATGCAGTGAGCCTTTTAGTTGGTATTGATTCTGCGTTCCTAGGCCTTCAGGGTCCTTACCTAGGCGCATGCAGCGGGAAATGCTCCACCACTTATTATTGATCATTGCAGACCCAGGGCAGGTGATTTCATAGTTCATCACGCGTCCCATGTTTTTATTTTGCCTTCCACGTAATGTACATAGAGGACAACAAAAAAACAGGAGTAGCTAAGACAGGGTGGCCAACTTGCTAACTGGAACCCCTACCTTTGTAAAAAATGTGTAATCCTTTTCTCCATCGGCAGCTGTTGCTAGAGGTTTATGCTTCTCGACAGACGGCCGGGCAATTAAGTCACAGTGGCGGAGCAACTGCAGTTTCACTTTAACGGCCATTGAATCGTGATGGGCCTTGCGGGCCGTGCTGCTAATTATACCCAAGTAAGATCCTTCTCTAACTTAAGCTCGGTTGAAGAGGGGCCAAGGGACTACTTTTAAACGGTGGAGATACATTTTTGCAGATCCACTTTCCATTGCTGCACCTGCTCCTGGTACCCGGGATCCCAAGGGATCCCAGTGGAACGTAAACAAATCAGCCAATCGCTTTCGACACATGTTGGTCTGCTGCTACAATGTTCTCTGTATGTCTCGTCCACTTTTACACCAGCACTGCCTGGATAAAATATACATTGTCTATCTCCCCCTCTAACACACAGGGATCATGATTTCTTACCCCCGGGTACTTTATTCGTATTTTTGCTGCTTGTCCTCCTGCACTGTGGAATGTTGAGGGAATGTTCCAGGGCTCGATATTGAGACTGGATAAGCAGGAGCTACAAGCAGCTCCTGGGTATCCAGCAGAAACCAGTTACCAGGAGCTACCACTTGGCAATGAGGAGATAGTACGTAGCATCCTGCAAATCTAATATACACATATAATGCAAACATACAATTGACCCATTATGCTTTAAATGTCATATAGATGTATCCTAATGTTTATTTATAGATTGTCCCAAATGCACAGTGTTAAATTCACATAGTTGTGTTTGGTCGGCAGCAGTTGTTCTGAGGAGTCAAAAGTAGCTCCAGGTTTCAAGCTAACCAGTCTCTTCTAGGCTATAGGCAGGAGTTAAATAGCTCCCAGCTTCCCTCAATTTTCGAACCCTCTGTTCCATGTTCCTGTTTCAGTTCAGGTGAAGGTTTCAGTGGGTGATCGCAATTATATGTGTTCCTGTCTACAGCCCCAACACCTTTGGAAAGTGGCTAACCCATAGAACTGCTGTTTTCAACTTTTCCGGTAGTAAGGGCCCAAGACAATGAGATGCATGCATTTATTTTCTGACTTTTGAATTTAGGAACTCCTGGGATAATGTGCATATTATTGTCATTCAGTCGTAAATAGCCGCTGTTACTCAACATGAACCCGACAACAAAACGTGCAGTTAAAACACTGCCTGCAAGTGTACAGATCAGTGGGATAATGTAAAAGCGTGTCCTGCATTTCTGCATGTGAGCCAATTTGGCATTGCTGATAATTCATTTATGTCTCTAACTGTGGAAGAAGGTAGTAATGTCAGCCTCCTTCTTAGAACCACTTTATAAAACTGCCATGCATGTAGTGGCATTATCCAAGATATCCCCTCACGTGGCAACGATTGCTCCGTGCAGCGTACAACCTGTGCCAAGAATACTCAAAGCTCACACATTTACTGTGAAATACCTCCAGTGTTCACAATGCAGTTTCAGATTGTGCACTCGCCAAACCATTATAGCAACACAACACAAGACATCTTGGGAAAAACTTACCCATTCACTAATTAACACAGAAATGACCCCTGCTGTGGTAAATGTTGTTCTTCTTCGACCATTAAAAAAAGAAAATCTATATTTGGAACTTAATTTTTACCACTGCTATTCCACGACTACCACGAGACATTTTTTCAGATGCTTCAGACCGTTGTAAGTCTCCAGCATAAACGACCCTGCATCCGCGTGCACGACCCAGCATCCACGTGCGCGACCCAACACCCGCATGCAATGTCTAGACATGGATCGGGGCCGGCGCTGCACTGCTGCAACTTGGGAAGCTCTAAGGAAAGCCCTCTCTATTCCAGGGCTGTAGAGAAATTGAAGCAAAACAACCTGTTGGCCACTTTTGTGGTTGGATCGCCCAATGGGTGTTGTGACTCAGGCGGAAGGGCCAATGAGAGTGACAAGACACAGTTATTTTGCAAAGCATTCAGCCACATTTATTTACAAAAATACAACAGAGGAGAATGCATGTCATCAAAACATTCAACATCCCCAAGCCCATCCCATTCTTGTAGGCAGAACCACTCCCCCAAGCCTCAAGAACGGTCCTGTGGGAATGAGGAGACTATGTGAACCAACCAGATCCCCAGTTCTGTTCTCCCTGTCTCTGTGCGACTACCGGTTAAGCACTGTTCGGTGAGCACCGACCTTGACTGCCTCATCGTAGAGCACAGAGTCCTGCCCCCCAACTGCAAGGCGCATCTTTCTGCCAGTATCCCGCAATGTTTGGGACCAGTATAAATCCAATGCAATGTGCTAAACTTAACCCTCTCACCCTGGCCCTATCTGCACCTGTCCTATCACAGCATTATGGGTTGGCGGGCTGGAAAATACAGATGGGGGCCTTGGCCCTCCATGTTACCGGGTCTTGGATGCGCTGGACAAAGACGGAGGAGCACCCCCCTTTCCTGCATACTGAGGACCTGCGGCAGCGCCTGATGAGGATACCACCATGCCGCCTACCGCAGGATCCTCCCTCTTCTGCTCTGTCCCTCAGCCATTTACTGTGCCTCCGAATAGTGCCGCCCTGGCATGCTGCTGTGTCTTGCTGGGATTTGGTTCACCTGCGCTGAGATCATCCACTTGGTGTGGCTTAGAGCTGATCCATGGTGTTTAATGTTCTGCTGACCTAGGTATGAGTTTCTGGTTTTGGAAACTATCCGTAGATATTCCTTTTTTAAAATAAGTTTCCGAATGTTTGCCTGTAGCGGGTGCCTTCTTTTTGCTTTGAATGATCCACACTGTGTATACACTGTTGATTCTGGATCATGTCTATGCATAGACACAAGGCATGTCCTCCTGAGTTGACCGTGGATCTGGGATAGGGAGAAGTAAGTCCAGGGACCGGTGAATGCACCAATACAGATCTGTGAGTACAGAATGCTGATTTGCAAATGTTTTGGGAATATTTGCCCACTGAGTTCTTTGGGAGATCAGCAGGGGGCACGTGAAGACAGTGAGCATCCCAGCAATGGTGCATGCTGACATCAGTCCCCCAGCAGATCCCCTCAACAGGTGCCTGAGTAGTAACACACCAGATTCGTCCCCTGAAACGAGTGTCACTTTCCAACATTCGATCCTCCCTAGGGACAGCTGGCCCAAACACCCTCTGGGAGCTTCTGTTATTATTTTTAATCAGTGCACTAATGGTTTTGAGCAGTCTGTTGTATGTTGATGCTTTCAATTCAAATAAAAGATTTTTTTTTTTAAACATGGTCTCGCTGGCTGTTCCCTTCACAGTTCTTGTGTTTTTTATTTCCTTCCAGGGATCTCTTTAACACAGAGTGTCCCCCCTGCGCACATGACACATCGGGCAGTGTGTGTTGCATGGGGTGCTGGTGTGTATTACAGAATGGCTTTTCCTCAATCACAAATACATACATAGTGCGGATTCTGTTGGGGGGCATCCTCTAATTAGCATGGGGGCTGCCCAATGCAAATGAGGGGACATTATTCAGTGTGCGACTGCGCTTACTTTATATTATCAAAACATGGGCAATCTGGCCATGTGCTATCAAGGCACCTGGGAAGTGGCACACAGGCACCGACCACCACAGGAGTGTTCATGTGAAGGGGTAAAGGGTGGGGGGGGCAGGCCCCCTGTAGACAGTTCTCCACCCAACCCCTCACATGGCGAGTCACTGCACTTGTGCGCTCTGCCTCGACCCATGCTGTCAAACAAATGCAGTGGGTGAGCTTGGCAGTGGCTTTGGCGCTGCCTGTGGGCATTGAGCCAGGCGCGGCTGGACCTTGGTTACGCCAGCGCCTGGCGTGGTATGGCTCCAATGAGATGCTTTTGAAAGTCATTTAGAAAAAAACATCACTTGTCAAATGTCTGGATCATTCAAACAGAACAGCTGCTGTGTGGCATGAGAGCGAGGAGTGGCTTATGTCTATCCTAATTTCCAAACTGAGTGTCTTTTCCATACGCCTACTCCTGCAGAAGTCTCGACTGTGGCGTTATGTTTCTCATGAGCCGTGTCTGGGAACCGTGGCAGGTTAACTGTAGAGTAGGCCAAGGCCAAGAGTAAAGTTGCAACCCGTGTTCCTGAAGAGCCGCCTCCTCGAGTGCAAAGGGTCTGGCTGTGGATGCTGTGTAGGCTTGTAAAATGGCTCCTCCCCTTTCCCGCCAGACTGCAGAGGGACGATTCATCTCTCCTTGCACGAGAAGCTCCAGCTTAATAGGCTGTTCCCTCGAAGGGGTGTGGCCACTTCTCCAGCTTTCATCCAGAGATAACTGAAAACACACTTTTGGCAGCGATCCTAGGCAATCATGTTTCGGCCGTGTGCTTTTTCATGTGGAACTGTAACTGGGATTACCGATGGAATGAACCTGGGCTAGAGGCCTGGTGGCTAATGAAAGCAAGGCAGTGCTCAAGATACAGACACAGATGTGGGGCCAGGAGCGCGAGGAATGTGTGGCCTCCTCTTTGTAGCCCTACCAAAGCCCTTCTGCTTTAGTTGGCTCATGCCCCCATCAATGAGGCGGGGAGGCGGAGGGCTACTACAATTGGCCGACATCTCATATGCAACCAAAAATAGGATGGCTAGTGGAATGAACCAAAGGGCCAATGCCCAAGGGCTAATGGAGAGGAGTGGGGCAGTGCCTGCAATGGGGTAGAGGGTAAGAAAGAGCTCTACCTGCACAATTTCGGAATGCGAGATGATTCCTTTAGCAGATGGAGGGAATGTGAAAATATGCTGAGTTAGCGGGAAGAAGACCATGATTCAGTTGCATGAAACATTTCCTTAACTTTTTGAAGTATACATGCCAAGGTGGCACCTTGAAACACTTGTGTATAGGCGCGTTATAAATGCCATATCATATCGAGCACAGCCAATGTCCCTCCTAGAACCCTGTGTAAGGGGCATTAGAGCATTGGCAGCTCGGCTACATGGTTGATTTCAATGATGGCTTCTTCCCTAACATTCCAAGGTTTCTTCTTCATCTTTCCTTGATTGAAACAGAACATTCTACCTTTGGGTGACATGTTATTATAGAAATAATGCTCCCCTCCTCAGACCATTATATGATGATAATGACCCTCAGCCTAATAGGCTCAAGAGAAATGCTGTATTATTTTGCTTTAAGAGTAAAGTTTGGGTTTGCAGTTCCTATATTGTACACAATGTTTCCACTATTGGTGACTTTGATTTGTATTTTCACTAGTGCTGATATCCTACTTACCCTTCTCATTTCTTCTTTTTGTCCCTGCCATTCCCCTTTGTGTCGATCTTGCTTCATTTTATGGTTGTCGAATGTTCAAATGCAAGTTTCACAACTTACTAATCTGGTTCTACTTTATGCATGCAATAGAAGCTGTCGTTTTCCTTGTTGCTACTTTTGAAAATGAATGCACATTTGCAAACAAGGGAATTGTATCAGCGAGAAAGACGCGAGCAAGATATAGCAGAGAAGCACACCAGTATTGTAGATGTAGGATAAGAAATTAAACTCGGTCAATACAAAGTAAAAAAGCGCTCGAGGCGCGGGCAAGAAAAATACAGCTCTAGCACAGAAGCTGGACGTATATGTACTAGACTACTGAGTGTCCAATGTTAATGTACACTCCCGTCTCCTGCACACTATCCAAAGTTGGAGATATGCAGAGAGCATTCAAATAATGGAATACTTGTGTATTATAAAGGTAAGACAATTCTAGTAAAGGTTTAGTTAAATGAGCACTTTTCAAAGATACATTTCCCAAAAATATTTCAATAACAAAAGAAATCTGTATGGTGAGCTCAACGCGTTTCAGGAGTGCATTCCTTCATCAGGAGCATATCCAATAATCGAAACTTCCTGTGTTTATAATTCCATCTACAGTCAAAAGGATAATCACATTGAAGAATTAATTACAACAAGAAGCAAGAAAGAAGTCTCAGAATGTTAAAGTATCAATCTTATCATTTTGAAGGGTTTAGGTCGTGCCCACGCTATCATTGCTTTGGGCACACAAGTTCCTGCCGGTGCGCATTGAAGACAGTTGTGGGCTCTACTTCTACCTTTCTTCCATCAGAATGCCCCTGGGCCAGGATCTACCGCACTGCAGTAGAGGACAAAGGATGGTCTGATGGCTC
Source organism: Ambystoma mexicanum (assembly GCF_040938575.1). Taxonomy (NCBI): domain Eukaryota; kingdom Metazoa; phylum Chordata; class Amphibia; order Caudata; family Ambystomatidae; genus Ambystoma; species Ambystoma mexicanum. The sequence goes on from NC_090922.1 coordinate 353,077,724, forward strand.
TGCGTCTTGCTCCCCTCAATGAAAAAGGAAGCATGGACAGAGCAAGTATCATTACTTTGGCTAGAATGTATCTGATGTGCTTGGTGGAATAAGGAGCAATGCACAAGGAAGAACACAATGCACTGTTGCCAGTGCGCAGGCTGAATGTTGATGCTGATAGGAGGATCCTGGAAGAACTGGAGGAGTTTAAGGCCACCAGCGAAGATTAGAACATCTTTAGGTGTTGGTGAGTGAGTGATCTTGAGTGACGCATCTATCAGGAGGCGCAGCTTTGCAGATTTAAGGAATATTTGCTAGGACAAGGCCACCATTTTGTACATCTTGAATCTGGAAATGCAGAGATGAGGGTAGTCTTAGCTTCTACTGCAACCATGCCTCTGTCAATCAAAGGTGTGGATGCCTTGTACCAGGGCCAGTTAAGCTTGAGAGCTTTGTGGGGGTGCAGCAATCAATGTGAAGCTGTTCTGGGTTGTGTAAGGTAGAAAAGTGTGTGATCGGTTTCTTCATTTTCGATTGATGAGTTGTTTGATTGAGGGAAAGTGCTTTTTACTCGCACTGCATTGCCACCGGGCACTTAGTCATTCACGCAGGAAGAGCCGAGAAAGCAATAGTCTCACCCATTTCTTATTTATTTCTCCACTATATTAAAGTATAGGGAAATGACGAAAGGAAGCCATCCAAATAAAACATGTGTCGGAAAACAGCAATGTCCTTTAAGAGTTGGAATAGAAAGTTGTTGCCATGAGCCGAGCTTGCATTGAATTTATGCGGCTCTTCATAGTTTGGGCCTCAACCCAACGCTTTAATTTGTGTTAGTCTTTAGAAATGATGAAATGGAAAACCACCCACATGCTTGAAAGGACGGCTGTGATGTGGAAATGTCACAGCTTTTTTTGTATCCTATATTATTGTATTTATAGGGTAATTTGCCATGAATTGTCCATGGAAAATTGCAGAACCCTACAAAGACCTTCTTTCACATGCTGGAAATAAGTCAGACTTCTACAAAAATACTTTTGCACATACATATAATTTGCCAGCTCAACTTCTGCATTACCATTCATTCATTTACTTTGAAATTCCTACGTGTTTTAATTTAGCTGGGGAAGCCTGCACTGGACTGTGAACTTCCACGGCTGCATAAATGTGAGTCACAGACACAGAGTGGGAAACATGGAGTGGCTTTATTTATAAACCAGGGAGCTGAGAATTATAGCATTTCAAACATGTTGCTAAGAGCACTCTCATTATAATTATATTAGGTCATTTATAATACACTTGATACTCGGAGGTTTCGAAGCGCGGACCGGGGGATCGAATCTGTGTTGCTCCATGTTGTAGTTTCCCTCGAGCTATCCTTCCTCTCATAGTACTTCATGAACATTACTCAATTATATGAGGCTATTAAAGGGGCAGAAGGGTAGAGATTATGTGCTACCCAAGAGTGTGGTAGGTCATTTTTCCACCAGTTGAGGCTGAATTGCGCTAATTGTGGAACCGCGTAGTTGTGGCAGATGCTGTTAGTTTGGAGGGCGAAAAGGCATTTTGCAGCATGAATCTGTTATAGATTCACATGCTTTGCCTATGCCACCACCTCAAGCTTAGATCTAGAACTATTACTGTTTTTGTTTAAATGAATGAATGTGTTTACCTAAGAAGATCCCCAGGAGACAGCGACCGACACTCCGCAATCCTGCTTAAAGTTTATGCCATCTTGTAATTGCTTGAAGATTTTTGGGGGAAATGGTATTGTACAGGGGGACAACTGTACTCCCTCCCAGACTGCTGCTCTTTTGTTGGTTGCCATGCCTATTGCTGCCCTGTTTTGGGAAGACAACCTTTTCCGTCCCTTCATAACCAACTCCCAACACCTGTTACCACCTCTACTCCTGACTCCACCCCTGCCATTTCTGGTGGAGCGAGGACACAGACACTCAGAACCTGACTCGGGTGCAGCCTCTGCTCCACCTCTGCTCCACCCCTCCAGAGGCCAGTTGGTACACCATCTGGCACCAAACCTGGACGCAGGCTGTCGCAGCCGCATCTGCTAAACATACTGTACCGACTAGTGCTGGCTGCATAACATTATCTGTGAATGCTTTTCCTTTGTGACCAAACTGTATGCAAGAAGTTAGTGGGTATCCTTTTACCTGTCGGGGAAAGAACATGCTGGAGTCATGCGATTTCCTCACTCACTACCCTTTTGTTTAATTATGATACATTAATATCTACTGCATAGACACCTTTCATAGGCACTGATTGGTCGGGCCCCATTCATAAAAGGCCCCTTTACAACCTCCCAATTGTACTCACATCCATATAGGAGCGGGCTCTGCCTCCTTGCTCCAAGTCCAGATTCAAGTAATTCTTACGAGTTATGTCCCATGCCCGGAAATCCCTTTTTGTTGGCCCGATGGAAATAATATGGCTGAATGCCTTGGAAGGGCCCCAACCACCCACCTCTCACTTTGTGAAGAACCCTTACCACATGGCAGAGAGCATGGTAACACCTGGACACTACCATTCGTGAAGGGTCATTGTCACACAATGCATGATTGTATCATCTTGTGTTGTCTAAATCACCATCACTGCCTCGGACCGTTTCTGGCTCACGCAATCCCCTTCTCTATATTTTAGGGACTATTCCCAATAATCATGACTTGTCAAAGCACTGACAAAGATAACATGGACATCTCTGCCTGTTTTACAAAAAGGCAACGCTGGTTGGCTTTAGGGTGTCTCAATCCGGGGGGCTCCAGGAGCATCATTTTGTTCCTAAAACATGCAATTGTGTTCTATTGAAATGGCCAAAATGGCGCTCACGTGGCATGAGTAGACCCTGGTACCTCTATGTAAAAGGACTGGTGTAGTCTGGAATATTTTTAAAATGCATTTTTTTGTTACTGCTTAAAAAAAGTCTTCTGGCTCAGTAGATGATCGTTACACCAAAAAAAAAGGTCGTTTGTCCATGGAAGGTCTCGTCACAATTTCCCTTGCAAAACGCACTGTTTTGCTAGGTTCACAACCACTTTGGTTCGTCCAGGCACTGCTTCAAATCTGCAGCAAAAACATATGTATTGCCACGGGTGCTAAGCTCTTCCCGCCAGATGCTCTTTCTGCTAGCTCGGAGGCCTCTTGCCAGAGGGGCACAGCCGTGAGGCCTTCATCTAGCATGTGGAACTCGGCAATCCTCCGTCTGTAGCCCTTCCAGGAAAACATATGCTTCAGTACTTCTCTTTATTAGAATATTGTCACATTGCATTCATATCTGAACCGGATGTCATCTTTCGGATTGTACATAGTTCCCCTACACATCTCTCTTCTTTTTGTGATGGGGTTTGTTTCCAAATTATGAGTTGTGGGGAATCAAGCAAATTGTTAAGGCCCCAGAATTGTATGGGGACATTTTGCGTTGTGTGATATTTTGCCTGCACCCTATATCAGAATGCAGGGCAAGTAACAAGTGGCACAATGTGAAGGGCTCCCAGTGAAGGAATTTGATAAGACGAATCTGAGGTAACTGGGCACAGATCCGGAAGCAAGACAAGGGGTTTCTAGCTAGAACGCTTTACCCTGCCCCTCAAGGTCTCGTGGGATTCCTCTTTGCTTTGCCATGCTCCTCTAGGTCTTGTGGGATTCCTATTTGCTTTACCATGCCCCCAAGGTTTCGTGGGATTCCTCTTTGCTTTACCATGTCCCTCAAGGTCTCGTGGGATTCCTCTTTGCATTATCATGCCCCTCAAGGTCAGTGGGATTCCTTTGCTTTACCATGCTCCTCAAGGTCTCGTGGGATTCCTCTTTGCTTTACCATGCTCCTCAAGGTCTTGTGGGATTCCTCTTTGCTTTACCATGCCCTCCAAGGTCTTGTGGGATTCCTTTTTGCTTTACCATGCTCCTCAAGGTCTCGTGGTATTCCTCTTAGCTTTACATGCTCCTCAAGGTCTTGTGGGATTCCTCTTTGCTTTACCATGCCCTCCAAGGTCTTGTGGGATTCCTTTTTGCTTTACCATGCTCCTCAAGGTCTCGTGGGATTCCTCTTAGCTTTACCATGCTCCTCAAGGTCTTGTGGGATTTCTCTTTGCTTTACCATGCCCTCAAGGTCTCGTGGGATTCTTCTTTGCTTTACCATGCTCCTCAAGGTCTCGTGGGATTCCTCTTTGCTATACCATGCCCTCCAAGGTCTTGTGGGATTCCTTTTTGCTTTACCATGCTACTCAAGGTCTCGTGGGATTTCTCTTTGCTTTATCATGCCCCTCAAGGTCAGTGGGATTCCTCTTTGCTTTACCATGCTCCTCAAGGTCTCGTGGGATTCTTCTTTGCTTTACCATGCTCCTAAAGGTCTTGTGGGATTCCTCTTTGCTTTACCATGCCCTCCAAGGTCTTGTGGGATTCCTTTTTGCTTTACCATGCTCCTCAAGGTCTTGTGGGATTCCTCTTTGCTTTACCATACTCCTCAAGGTCTCGTGGGAGTCCTCTTTGCTGTGTCTTCTATCAAGGTCCTTCAAGGCATCCTATACCGTAGACTATGCCTGATATATCACTAATCCTTGGCACTCTAGTCGGCAAAAGAGGTGTGCTGTTTAAACCACCTCTCTCACTTGGGGAGTCTTCCCCTTTGTGGTGGAGTGGTAAAGCGGTTTCCCGTGCCTTGTTCCAAGCCTTTCATCACAGATCTGAAATTGGCAATGAGTGGGACAGTTATGCACGCCTTTGATCTGAACCACCGGTGCCAACATGCATGCCCCCTCGCACCGATTTATTAGGCAGTGGCACACATTTAAGAGGGACGGGCAGGAAGTGTGAGCATTGGAAACAATGCCACATATATTGCATGCCTTGGGATCTGACTGCATTGGTGTGCATGGGGGCAGTGCCCTATGAGAGACACGCACACCCCATCCTTAACAATAATAATTGTTTGGTTATGGAGATACAAAATAATCAGTACTAAAATCAAACAACTCTAATACTCAATGTCCACATTATTCATTAGCAAACAATTCTCAGATACTAAAAATACAGATTGACTTATGCTGGGGGTCCATTTGAACTGACCCTCAAGGTGTAGATTCACTGATTAAAGAGGTTCATTGTCTCTACCACTAGACATGCAGATTCTTTGACTCTAGAGCAGTGGTCTTCAAACTTTATGCAGAGAACCCTAAACAAATGTCACCCTCCCCATTCACATAGCTCTGAAATTCTTTACCAGTAAGTGTTGCTTACTATGAATATAGCGCCTTAATATTTCAGGGATGTCTGGTTGAAAGTAAATGCCAAGAATACAGGACAATCACTTCACTCGTGCTGCCTGAAAAAACAATTTGTACTATTCCTGGGGTAAGGGCCTGTACAAGGTTCCACCTGCCCCTAGAGAAAATATTGTATACGAAGGGGTCAAGGGCCTGCACTGGTTACTAACTGCCTACAAACGTATTTTTTACTATTCAAGGTCAGGGGTCTGAACCGGGTTACACCTGCTCCCAAAAGCACTGTTTTTGATCATGAGGCGCCAGGGGCCTTCACCGGGAGCCACCTGTCCCCAAAAGCATGTTTGTTTTGTTAATCAGGCGGAGGTGCTTGCACAAGGGTCTCCTGTCCCCAAAAGCACAGTTTTTGTTAGGGAAGCAGAGGGACCTCTGCCATGGGCCACCTTTCCCCCAAAGCACATTTTATGTTAGGTGGGGGGCAGGAGCCTTCCCTGGGGGCCACCTGCCCCCAAAACCACATTTTGTACTGTGTAGGGGCTGGCACTGGGGGCCACCTGTCCTCAAAAGCACTATTATTCACTAGATATACTGATTTTGGGGACAGCCGGCCCCAGGGAAGGCCCTGCTACATTGCATCAAATAATAGTGATTTTTGGGAGCAGAGAAACGTTAATGCCAAGCCTGCACCCCCGTTGCAAGGCTCCTCCGCTCCAGGCTCCTGCCATGTTACATTGAATTGTAATGCGCAGGGGCCTGGGGCAGAGGGCAGCATGTCTCAAAAATCACTTTTACATTCTTGAATTGTGGGTGGCATGGGTGGGTATGGGTGTGGAATGGGGTGTACGAGAGTAGATTGGGGAGAGGGCTATTGCCGTGCAGCCTCGACATGGCGGGGTAGAGGCTCTAAAGATGCCAACAGGGACCTGGGGGACCTCGGAAGGGAAAGCATCTGAAGTGGGGAGCCACCTGCCTTGGGTCCTGCTGCTCCGCGTGTGAAAATAACGATGAAAACAAAGACAGCGTGACACACTGCGCATGCTGGGAAGGGGCCATGTTTGATTGGACTGCCTCACTGCATTTAAAGCCACTGCAGCCCATTTCTAGAATTCTTTCTATTTTTTTTCTTTTTGGACAGTGGACACGTGTCTCCTACCTATAAAGCCTTGGCCCACTGTTCTAGATACAATGTACTGGTTCTAGACAGATCACTGACACTGGTGGTACAGATTCACTGAAACTACAATGCAGAGTCTCTGCTCCTCAAGATCAATATGAACTGCTATGAGAGATATGCATTGGCTGAAGCTCAAGATGCAGTCTCTCTAATGCTAAAGATACGGGTTCCCCATAGAGAGGAGATCCCGATTCTCCGTGATTGCAGAAATAGGTTTGCTCCTGCTCAAGGAGAAGATTCTCTGATAACAGTGACACATATCCAGCGATATTGGAGATGCAGATTCTCTTATACTGGAGATGAAGGTGCGGTTTCACGAATATTGGAGAGTCAGATATTAGAGCTGGAACTTGCGGTTGCTAGACACGCAGATTCCCTTATTCTACCAATACAGATGTACTTTTACCAGTAAATCAGTTTTGCTGATCTTCCAGCTCTAGATTCCCTGATACTGGCAGTACTTGTTCACTGATAAAACTATGTATAATTCCCTGGTACTACGGAGGTTAATCTGCTGATTCTCTGATATTCGAGGTACTAATTCACAGATACTTCGGTAGAATCGCCATTATTCGTGATACAGATTCTCTAATACTAATTAACTCATCGAATCAACTGTAGACCTCCTTTCAGCAAATCAGAAGGCCTTTTATAGTCTCTGCTATAGACCTCCTCCCGAATATTCTGACTTGAGCATAGCCCTGGCAAACGGCACAGAAGCGAATGTCTGTGCCCTTGTAAAGAGGAGCATGAGCTGTTAAATTCCCAAATTAACAAACGGCAATGAAATCAAGATTGTACAAAGAATGTTGCTTCTATTTCCATGTTCATTAAATTATCAGTCCAAGTGACTCAGGGGAGCGCATTTCTTTCCCTATAGTAAAAACACCTTCTATTTTAGATGCACAGCTCCATATGCCGATAGCCTCATAGACCGTTGGAGAGGTCGTTATAGCTGGGGATAATGACCATTGCCCAATTTATCGAAGCTTGTCACACCTACTATTTAAGGTTTCTAGCCGCATTCATCCGCAAAACATAGAAGTGCTCATGCTGCATAGGAGCATTTCTTTATTTGTATCCTTTTCACCTCTAAAACGGAGGTGCAAATGTTCAGTAATGCATTCGCTTTGATGGTCCCTTTAAGACCTTCATTGTAAATGCACTCACCTGCCTCACGTTAGCGGGTGTACGATGCAACTCCCTCACCTACGATCACGGTCTCTCACCCTCAATCTAGTTTTGGCACCATGGCAAACACTTACATGTCCATGGTAGGGCTGGCTGTACGACGTCATTTCATCGACACCTGTTTTTAGGAAGTGTGTTTTTCTGTGCAATTTGTGCTGAAAAAAACGTTTCGGAATTTTTTTTGGGAGGTGGAAAGGACATGTAAAGGGTTGGAGGGGTCAGGAATAAAGAAAATGGGTAAATGACGGATGGGTTGGGGGGAACCCCGCAAAAATAATAAAAAATATTTTCAAAAAGCTTTTTCGTGCAAAAAGTCTATGCAAAGAACATTTACCATCAACTGATCCAAAACAGAGCAGCTACACTAATACTGACATTCAACAGGTGGGAACACATAGCACCGGCTGTCGGGAGCACTCCACTGCCTGTCTATTCAAAAGGGTCAATTTCAAGGCCCTCTGCATCACCCATAGTGCAGTTGAAGTTCAAGGAGCAGAATTCCTCCAAAACAAAATCTCAGTCTATCCATTTACCATAGTTCTAAGAACAAGAAACAACGGACTATTAGATATCTGAAGATTTTGCAGAGAAAGACACAGAGGCTCTTCCCTTTCCACTGTGGTGGCACAACACTGGAACAGGCTAATGAAGGAAGTCTGCACCCTACAAGACCTCCTGAAATTCATGAAACGTCTAAAAACCTGCTTCAATCCTTAACAGGCAGAAAGTGTAACCCACATTCATCAAGCAGTTGAAAGGACGTTCCTCAATAATTCGACCTTCACGCTGAAACCCAACCTACGGAACTTCATACTAGTTCCAAAACATCGGCCTAGAACACAATGCACGACAATCAGGCACTTATAGCGAGTAGATGATAACACATTGAGGCACCGTCAAAACCAAAGAAGAATACCTTCCCTGTCTCCCAGAGATTGTAAACCTCAACACAGGGCATCTTCACGCATCAACCACTAAAGCCAAACACCTCACACTATAACACAACCACCAGCGAGACCAATAACCTGAGACCACTACAGAAGCCCCAAGAACACGCCCCATCTTTTCACTAACCCTCAATTCATGCAACCGTAAACCAGCCACTCACATACAGCTTTTAAAAAAGATTGGCTCCCTAAACTTTGAACAACACAAACGTACACCTTTATCTACAACTGACATACTCAGCCCCTGCCCACGCACACTATAAGCACAAGACCATCCCGCCGGAGACAAAGCTTTCAATGCCTCCTACACTTCTCACCTAGAAAGCTTACAAGTTTGCTGAGCTCAAGGTACTTCCGATCTACAACCTCAACACAATGCACTGCAATCTTGCTGTTTCTTCTCCTCCCCTCTAACCAAACCCACACAGTCTCTTCCAAATCCACCAAAGCACCTGGAGACCATGCAAATGGCTGTCGTATGTGGTATAAATCTGAATGGAACAACATAGCACATGCGCACAAAGCTGTTTTTAAAAAAATATATATTTTTTCCTTTAGCAACTTGCCCATATCCCAACCTGGTGGTTATATCCACAGCCACACATGTCAACAAGGTTCCATGAATGTGAATTGAGTTTCTCGAATGTTTGACACCACATTCAGGAAAAGAGGTCAGAAAAATGTTTGGTCACTTTTTAGCTGTTTTTGTTGTACTTTAGGGAATTTCCCATGGCTCCTCTTTGTGACTGTTTCTCAGGTCCTTTTTGGGTGCAAATTGTGGCAGGTGCAAATTGTTTGTCACAAGAGCATTTTCTTTGTAAATCATGCAATATGCAGGTTGTCGCCGCCACAATTTGAACACGCACACTGCAAAAATACACTTTGCACAGTTCCATGAATCAGGGTTTTTGTTGGCAGTGCAAAGTGACTTATCAGCAGTGCAAAGTCACTTTCGTATTGTGCAACAAATTGCATGAATCTGGCTCCTAGTGTCTGCTAATTTCTTTGCACGTGTTACCTTTTACCTTGGTGAAAGAAATCGGAGCTATGTAATCATACACTCCCACGTGCCGCATCAGGTGGGCCTAGGATTTCACTGTTTCTAAGCAAAAAATCTTAAGTGGAGGTTGATCTCATCCACAGCTAAAGGCACTACTTTTCCTGTGAGGTGGTGACGAATAGTCACAATGTTTCTACTAGAGTCACAACTAAGGATTTGGTGTAGCTTTACGGGCCAGCTACACTTTTGGAAAGCTGCCGTTAGCCTGTCTGATAGCACAGCGAGTAGAGTGCTTGCTTTGACATCTATGCAGGTCCTTCCGATGCAGGTTCGAATCCCGGCGAATCAAACTCAGCCTTTCATCCTTCCGAGGTCGATAAATGAGCACCACACACCATGGGTAATAATAAGCAGCGCTTAGATACCTGAGGGTTTGTAGCGCTATTTAAATGCTAAATTATTGTTATTTAAATGCCATTCAGCATTCCTTCAAAAATGTCTGTTTATGCTGCTCTGCCCCATGGTTTCAGGTTCTAAACTCCACTGATGCTGGTTCAGTGAGATGGCACAGGGGAGGAAGGCTAGCTCAGGGACAATGCGTTTGTCTTGGAAGAAAGACTATGCGGTGCAACACAGGTTCAAATCCCACTCCCGCACTTAGAAACCACTGGCTGGTACTAAGTGCGGTATAAATTAACAATAAAATTAAAAGAAAATCGCTTGGGATCTAAGGCTCCCTTTCACTTGAAAGCAACCCTGTATTTGAAACACTGTGAGATGTAATAATTTCAGTGGGGTTCCTACTAGCCAAAATGTGGTGCGGGGAGTAAGGATGCCCTCACCATTTAGGGGTAGTGAATTCCTGTGAATTAATTCTGGGACATTTGTATGGGAATTTGTAGAAAATGTGCCTAATGAATCACAATTCAACCACAGAAAAAGGGCCATTTCATGCATGATATATTTGCCATTTCGATATAGTTTTGTGAACGAAATCACTGTGGAATTTTAAATATTTCACAGGACAAAATATATCAGGCTTCCCATGTGGTGATATTTGATCATGGACTTCAACGGGCAACTGTAAATTTAAGATGAAATTCTCCCACTGTATTGGGCGACTAAAAGGACCAGCTGGTGGGCCACCCTGTTGCATCTTCGGTCCCGAATATACCTTGCAGGACACTCTCTCTCCAGGAGTAGTTCTCTTTACAGGTTGGCAAATGCCACAGACTATTTGGCTCAGTCATTCTTGAGGAAACAGCTTTTGCAAATAGGACCTGACTTGGGACCTATCAAAATTAAAATCAAGTTGTGATTTTGGAAATTCTTTCCAGAAATTCATTATGTGGTAACTTTTCTCAGACATATTCAATGTGATGATTTCTTGAAAACTCAACAAAGTGTTTCAACTTGGCGCGTTGATGATTCCTGTTCTAATACTCAAGAGTATTGAACGCTGCATCCGACATTAATGCAAATGGGTTGGCTGATCCCTGAGACTGGCAGCATGGAGTCCCTGAGGACAATATGCAAAACAAGAAGTACTTCTGCCATATGAATATTCTTATCTGCCTTGCTCCTTAGTCGAAAGTCGAAGGACTTTGTTTTATAGATCATTATTTAAAAGTTTACAAGTTGTACAAAACAGAGGGGGGTCTGGGAGTCTTCTCTACCAGCACGAACACGGGCCGTTGGCCTGTTCTTGGGTGGATGGCCCCTGGGAGAGCCTCAACCAAGTCTTTAGCTCACTCTTCCTTTCACAGAGGAGAAAAATCCCCGGGGCAGACCAGCACCGAAATGCTAGGCAATTCTCCTCTGAACAAGAGTACCAACAGCATCCCCATACACGTGTTTCAGCCTTGTGGGCATCATCAGTAAGGTGGAGCTGTGCCTCTGTATTTTGCAGTTTATAGATTAAGATATCTAAAGTTGCAATCCTCATCAAGTTGGGGTGAAAGCCTGTGTCATGTTGTTACTTTTTACGCTAAACTCCATGGAGCAAGACAGTTGCCCTACTTGGACTGAGGCTATATGCGTGGCGAGCTCTGGAAGTCGCAACAACTTTGCTTGATCTAATTTGACTTCGTGCCTCATTGCAATTCCAGCGAGAAGTGTCCCTTTTTCGACATGACACGGGAAAATAGTAGCACCCGATGTGCCTCATACCATCTGAAACTAGTTCCAAATGTATGTGTAAAGGTTTATGGCTTTCGGGGTCCAATAGCTTCAAGGCGACAACAAATCTAGATAAAGAAAAATATGTCTTGGGGTGTTCCCAATAAAGAGAGTGTTGCGTCCTGCTGGTGTGTGGTTAAAAAGCCGTAGTAACCACTGTTTAATTAATATATTATGAATCTGGTTACTTTTCATAATATAGTTCAAAATGTAGCCATCAAATACTTTGATCATTTCCTTGCTGTTTGTGATGTCACTGACGTTGTTTGTGTTACTACAACAATCTCTTTACTGCGGTGTTGAGTACCACCGCCCTTCCAATTTCTAACGATTCCTCTACACTCTGACACTTGGCACAGCACCCGTCCTCACGCCTTTGCAATATGGCCTGCTGTTAGGGACCTAGCCAGTCCCTACCCACCTTCGACTTGGCAACAAATGCACACATGCAATTTACCACTCCTTTCATTACTTTTCAACACAGACTAAGGTCTTCCAAGGGGGCTTCATCCACACAGCGCCTCAAGGCCATAGCAATGGCTGCAGGCGCTATACAAATACCATCTAACATCACATAATATAGTGCTGATGTCAGGCTTTTGTTGGGTTGTCAGTCCCTCAAAAATGCAAAATATCTGTGAACACCACTGTCCCCGCTGACGTACTTCATTCTATTCAGTCTTCTTTTTGTTTCCTGAATATCTGTTTTTTGACAAAAAATCCACTGTTAAGAAAACAAAATGTCTGCACCCGTTGTCTCGGGGACTTGAAATATGGTGCCAATGACTATACAATAATGTACTACTGCTTGAGCCTGGTATTTGCGACTTGTGGCTTTGTGTGCATCAACATTTACAAATGTTTCAATTTCCAGCAAAATGCTTGATGCACCTTATTGTTTCCTCCTATTATCAGGGTCCCTTGCTTGCTGGGCCTAGAACGAATACCACTAAGGAGGCCCAAAAGGTTGACATGTGTTTAAGGTTGTTTGCGGGAGGGCAGATTGCTCAGGAATTCTGTTGGAACTACTTGCTTTAGGGACAGGAATAAGACTGCAATGTACCAAAACCAGCTGCCACGGGTTTAACCTTCTCAGGGCTTTTATTCGGCTTGCTTAAGGTTAGTGCATGTGTGAGGTGGCACGTGGCACTGGATAGTCGTTAGGGTGTAGGGCCCTGTGCTTCGAACAAGGGATAGCCGGCGTTCGCTACAAATAAATCACTACTTGGGCACAAATTCACCTTCTCAAATCTGTTTTGGGAGGTTGGAAGAAAAAGAACAAACACAATAATTAATAGGCGCAAAGCCGCAGAGTCCGCTAAAAAAAAACCTTTTCGTTTTGGTCTATTAGAGAGTCTGAGGTGCGAGCAGACGCCCCTCTTCATAGCTGAGTTGGCTCTGCAGCAACAGTTTTTCAAGCAAACCCCCCTTATGACCCATGAGAGCGTGGCAGTCACATCAGCTGCCTCTTCCCTCATGCCAAGACTATACTGGTAGAGACAAGATATAAAAGGATCGTTCTAGAGTTGACCAGAGCAATTCCAAGTTGTTATGAACGGTTCAAAAGCTTTGTAGGGTTAAAATATTTGTTAGTACATGTTTCCAACCTTCCCCCCTCCTGTACCCCTATGCATTTCCCCCCTGTGGCTAAGTCTGCTCTCTATACATAAATACCTGTGATATATAAACAACCAAGACATGTCATGTGGTGACTAGAGTGCAAATGCTTCACAAGGACTTGTCTGTTGTATGCATACATTTTGACATGTTTCAATTTAAAATCTTTTTTACAGTTGACCTGCCCCCTGAGAAGGTTGATGGGATTTTTTGTGGAGATGAAAAGAAGACAAACAAAGAAAACGACCGCACTTGCAAGAAAAAACTCAAATTTGAAGTAAGAACCATTTCATCTACTGTCATTAAACCTCTATTATTCAGTTGTTCAGCAAAACTGTCTGACAATGCAAGTACTGTTATGTTACGGTATAAAGTGTTCATCTGAAATCTCCACTGCTGCCTTCACTCACACTCGGTAGGTGGCAGGAGGCTGCATCAGTGGGTAGGGTTATGCATATGGATAACTCAGGGGCAACGTGCTCGCCCTGGAAACGAGACGACGCGGAGCAACACAGGTTCTACCTCCGGGTCCGTGCTTAGAAACCTCTGGGTATTAAGTGCATTATAAATAACCAATTACAATTACATATATGTAGATAAGAGATTTACACAGAATAAAAGTAGGCAGAAAGCTGCAGGGTAGGGCCGAAGGCATTGCCCTGAGTATCCATAAATCATCATCTTCACCACCTTTGTCGACAACACACCCGTCGATGGCCCCACCGACGACCTCGCCAACGAGTTGTAGGTCCAAATCTACCATGACTGCGCCATCTAGAATTGTATCATCGACCACCTCGTCCACTACTGTTATGACCATCATTTCCAGGGTTGCCTTGCCTCCCAGGCCTGCACCCACAATGACAATACAAACTCCTGTGAGAGCTCCTTTTGCTAAAAGTGCTAATGTGGAGAGGGACATGCTGCTAGCACTCTCTTTTTTGGCATGACCATCAAAGGCAAAAACGATCTTTTCTCTGGTGCATATGGCCACTGAAACAAAACCTGTCCAAATTATACAGCAGGGTAGCATGTCAGAAGAGGAGCCTCTGGAGGATTTATTTTCGGATCAGGAGGAGATAGAAGAGGAACCTGACCCTATTCTACCAGCACCACATCAACCAGTGCCTCCTCAGGCACCTCATCAACCAGTGTATCCACCACGTCCACCTTCTCCACCCGCTGCTGTGCCTACAGTTCCAGTGGGAACACCATGGGCACTGAGGGATTGATCATTAGACAGCTTGTCCACTTTGCAAACCTTGGTGATGGAACTGCAGCACCGCTTACCTCCTACGGCCCCTCAAAGTGCCCCTAGTAGGAGCCCTCCAACAATGCTTGTGCGGGAAGAGATAATCCCCCAGCCTCTGCCTCCTCGACCAGTGTCTCGTTTGCCAGGCCCAGTGGCTGCTCTCATGGACACGGATACCGGTCAGGACACGGACATGTCCAGGAGTATGCATGCTATTACTGATGATTATGATGACCTAATGCCAGCTAATGGAGAACCTCTTGAGGTACCCTCGACAAGTTCTCCACCAGACGGTATAGGATTCTTCCACGCAATGTTAGCACAAGCTGTGAAACTATTCAACATCGTCCCGGAAGAACATAAAAAAGAAGGTTTCCTGTTTTATAGGCGTGAAGCCTCCAAAAAAACAGTGGTGGCTATCCCCATACTAGATGACATCTGCGACGATGGTTTATTGGTCATGAAAAACCCTTTTTTGGCACCACCAAAGAAGGATCGTCTGGAAAAGAAATATAAAGTTTGAGACACTGCGCCCAAGTGTCTAGACACTTTAGGCGCGTTATAAATGCCATATCATATCTTTGCACTCAGACATCTCCAGACTCTGTGGTCACGGCTACAGCGAGGAAGAGATCCGCTAACCCGTCCTCACAATACATGGTTCCACCTGACAATGAAGGCAAGCAGCCGGATGCTTACAGAAAGCAGGTAATTACTACAGCTGCTACTACGACCAAGTCTGCACATTTCTTGACCATTCTTTCACAGTACGACCGAGACTTGAGGTATAGGTTGGGTCCCACCTTGGCACCCTGCAACAGCGGAGACAGCACTTTCTTTCAGGGAATGCAAGATTTCCAAGAACCATCAGAGATTATCGGCCATCATATCGCCAACCGGCTCGCACTACCTCGCAGGAGGTATTCCGAGGAAGATCGCAGGCGTTCAAGGGGTACACAGAGATGGCGCAGAGCCTCCTCCAACACTCAAACACTCAAGCAAGCCTAACCGGCGGCAGGATCCGAGCCCCCACTTCAGTAACCCAGTGGGAGGCTGGTTATCGCAGTTTATCGAACAGTGTTGCAACATCTCCATCGACAAGTGGGTGCTCAACATTTTCAACAGGATCACACCCTCGAATTTCTGGCCAAATGCCCTTCCATTTCACCAATAAACAAAAAGGAACAGCATATGTACCTCCTCTTACAGGAAGTTCAGTCCCTGCTAAAGAAAAGGGCTATAGACGCCATACCATCGTACCTCTGGGACTCCAAAGTGTGCTCCAGATACTTCCTGGTGAGAAAGAATTCCAGTGGGTGGCGACCCATTCCCGACCTCAGGTAGCTCCATATGTTCCTAAAATCACAACCGTTCTGCATGGTCACGCTACAACATGTTCTCACCCAGCTGGAACAGGGAGACTTCCTCTCCTCTCTGGACTTGAAGGATGTCTACTTTCACATTTTCATAAATCTCAAGCACAGACGCTCCTTGGTTTCATGGTACAAGGCAAGCATTACCAGTTCAAAGATCTACCCTTCAGCCTACAATTGGCTCCAGGAGTCGTCACAAAATGCCTAGCTCTTGTGGCTGTCCATCTCCACTGTCCAAGCCTTTACGCCTGCCCCTACCTAGACGACTGTCTAATATGCACACCCTTGAAGACGCTAGCCCTGCAGCGCACCGAAGAGACCATCCGATGCCTGACTTCTCTGGGATTCTCCAACTACTTTCCAAAGTCATGCATATTGCCATCTCAGAATGCTCTATTCCTGGGGTCACGACTGGACATAGCACAATTTCTAGTGGCTCCCTTGGAGTAGAGAGTCCATACCATACTCCACAAGGTCCAGCAGCTGTCCTCTCTCCAGCTAACAACAGTTCTCTACATCAAGTCACTACTAGGGATGTCTTCCACATTGCTCTGCTACCTCACTGCAGGTTGCACATGAGACCTCTTCAGGAGTTCCTAGTCAGCAGATGGAAACAGGTGTCAGGCTCCTGTAACGACAAAATCAAGCTCAGCCCGGCCTTCCACCGAACTCAACAGTGATGGAGTCAATGACAACACTGCACGCATTTCACCCACCGGCGCATCAAGCCATGGTGACAACCAATGCCTCCCTGGAAGGTTGGGGAGCGCACACAGGAAACCACTATGCCAGAGGCCTCTGGCAGCCGGAGGGCAAGTTGCTTTACATCTATGTGTTGGACCTCCGGGCGCTGTTCTGGGTCCTCAAGTTATTCAGACCCTAGCTACAAGGTGGTTTGCATATTCACAGACAACACTACCACCATGTTCTACATTAGTAAGCATGGAAGGACCTGCTCACCGATTCTCTTCAAGGAATCGCACAATATGCTTCTCATTCTGTTTCATCAGTCCAGGCTCCACAACACCCTTGTGGATTCCCTCAGCATGGTACTGTGATCCTGCCAGGAATGGGAACTGCGTCATGACCTGGTTCTTCATCGTTTCTCAACATGGGGCCGACTGCAGATAGAACTATTCGCCACAGCGACCAATTCAAAGTGCACCCAGTTTGCCAGCAGGTACCCTCAAGCGAGAAGTGTGGGGGATGCCTTCTCCATTCCATGAGAGGCCCTGTTCATCTAGGCATTCCCTCCAATCCCTTCTTTCTACGAGTACTCAAGGCAATCAAACAGAGCTGGTGCACGATGATCCTCGTTGCTCTGGTGTGGTCACGCAAAATTCGCACTCCAACCTTTTTAGTCTGTTGGTAGCTCCTTTTATCAACCTGACTCCTCTTCCAGACCTGGTCTCTAGAGAAGGAGGATCTGCGCTGTACCACGACCCAGCGTCCCTCAAATTGACGGCTTGGCTCCTGCAGCCCTAGAGTATGGACATTTCACACTGCCTCTGGAATGCTGTGGCATCCCAGCGAAGGCTAGGGCTTCATCTACTTTATCATGCTACAGGGACAAATGAAAGTGTTTTACTATATGGTGTCATTTGCAGCAGCTCGACCCTCTTCCAATCAAGCCTTCTCAGATTATGCTATATCTGCTATCTTTAGCAAAGGCAGGCTTTGCACATGCATCTTGTAAAGTCCACCTGGCTGTTATCTCTTGTTACACTCGAACGACGGGCAAGCCTTTTCTTTGGTCTCATTGACTGGTTAAAGAATTCATCAAAGGCCTGTTTGGAGTTTTCCCTCCAGTAAAGGTGCCTGCCCCAGCTTAGGAGCTGACTGCCGTCCTTTTCAAATTGATAGGTCCTTCAAGCCTCTGCATCGGGCTCCTCTGAAGTTACTATCATGGAAGACTGCCTTTCTAGTGGCTATTACTTCAGCCAGACGTGTCGTGAGTTAGAAGTTCTCTCCTGCAAACCACTGTATTTAAAGTTCCATCCATCCAGGGTGATGCTGCACACTCATTCCTCATTTATGCCTAAAGTACAGTCAACATTTCATCTCAACGAACCTCTATTCCTTCCTGTGTTCTTTGGCTCTCCCACATCTCCGGAAGAGAGAGTTTTGCATTCACTGGATGTTGCCCATGCGTAGAAGTTCTATAATGAAAGCACTAAAGATTTTCACAAGAACTTACAACTCTTAGTGACATTTGGACCTGGTGATAAAGGGAAAGCCCTGTTGAAGGCTTCCATTTCCAGCTGGCTATCTGGCTGCATTTCCTATTGTCATCGGCTCGCAAACAGGCCACTGCCAGGTAGACCTAAAGCACATTCCAGCAGGCTGTGGCTTACACTACAGCGTTCCTATCTGGTGTTCGCTTGCTTGACATCTGCAAGGCTGCTTGTTACCTGGAGGTCCACTCTCGCCGTCACAAGATTCTACTGTGTGGATAGGGATTCCAGGGAGGACAAGCAGTGCCTCACAACCTATCTGCTTGAGATGAGTGTTCCAAAGGTGAGTGCCATTGCTTCTGTGGAGCTGTGCCACCTCCCGTTGGTTGTGATATATATACTGCTGTGTATTCCTATTCATGAGCATGTGAATCCATGAAAGATCCCATACTGGGGAAGGAAGTTACTTACCTGTAACTCCTGTTCTCCGGCATGGGTATCTTTCGTGGATTTGCATGCGACCCTCCGTCCTACACCGCTATGGCTCTTCTTGTCTCTCACTGCCACAATACATGTGCTTCCAAATCTGAAGGTGGCCTCCAGAGGTGGGGCTAAGGAGGTCTAGTGTCATTGGTTGGGGGGGTGTGACCCAAAGTGACAGCAATAGGCTATATAAGTGACAAGCAGTTTTTTAAGCTTTAAAGCTAAACTGCTTTAATTTTTTTTTTTATTAAGTGTATTTGGTTTATTACAAACCTTTCACAATCAGCAAAGAAAACATTTGTTTGGCAAAGAAATCAAACTGCTTTAATATTACTGAGGATTCCCAGCCTGACAACGGGAAATATCCATGAGTATGTGAATCCATGAAAGCTACCCATGCTGGAGAACAGGAGTTACAGGTAAGAAACTTGAGCCTTATTTTTTGTTTTCATCATCTGACTTATGAAAGTAATTGTCTAATGTGAGTATTCCACCATGCTGCCTTGCAGTTTATCTGGAGTGCCACGCCATGGGTGCCTTAAGGCCCTTCAAAGAGAATTTCTAATTCTTGAGTGCCTTAGGACCCTTCAAAGATAATTTCGAATTCTTGAGGACTAAATTAATGTGAACTTTTTGTGGTGAGATTAAATTCCGATACATAATATAGTCAATGAACTTGAGAAATGACACTTGTAGCATTGTTTTATTCTATGCATAACATCGAAAACTTGCCATTGTGAGTGAGAAGCCACAAGTGATGTTCGCTTGCAGAAAAATCATACGACGTATTGCAATAATCTGGCAATTAGAATATTTTGTTTTTTTCTCTGGGTAGTTACTAACACAAGGAGGTGAATGTCTTGTACTTTAACTTGGCATGAGATTTTGCTCTCAGACCATACAATGGAATGGGTTCTGGCACTTAACAGAGGTTTTGTTATATGCAAGGACAGCGGAACATGCTCTCTGTCTGTAATGTGCAGGGAGCTCCATTTGTGGCACGGGTTTGTGAACAGTCATGATCTGTATGTAAGAACCCCGTTTATATATGCAAGGTTTAACTAACATTCGTGCTAACACGATTTAGCTCACACACTACTAGAACAATAAATGGCACTCATAAATGTGCACCTATTGCGCCAGAGGGAGACGTGTCCAGAATGTCTTGTTTAGAGGGGCTAATTAGTTGTGTGCTAACATGCAACTCCCCTGTTCATGGCTGGCTAAAATTTCAAATCCGAAGTTGTAATATGATTCTGTGTATGGAAAATTGCACATCTGGCCTGGGACACGAAAACAAGCATGCTCCGAGTGTTACAGCGAATGTGCTGCAAATAGAGGGTTTGTGGCCTGTCAACATGCACTTTCTAGGGATAATTCCTAGGTACTTTGTGGACTCTTTGGGAAGGCTTTGTGGCAAAAGGCATAATGTCTTGTGACATGAGCTTGAGTGCATGTTAGTATTGCTTCGAGCTGAAGTTGATAACTGTACTTGTTCGGCTTGATTTAATGCTGGCTGGCACATGTATTTTAGTAGATGTGTATTTGTGTGTCTGTGTATGTGCTTAAAGTGAACAGCCAAACCCTTGTTAGAGTAATGCAAAGGAATTCCTGCTAAGCGGAGAATGTTTTGCTACCGACTACAGAATTCCCTAATTTTGTCTTGTGGACACTGTCTAGAAATAGGAATGTGTATGTTTAGTCAAATGCCTAGAATCGAACTGCATGGTGCACTAATGTTCTTACAGTTATGAAGCGTCGCAGGTGGGTGGCAGCACTCTCAAAGTCCCCTTTCGTATTCTCAACACTACAGTGAGCATTCCTGAAGGGATTGTAGGTTTCATCATTTGTGTCACTCGTGTTATTTTATGCTATGCTTTGCTATGTTATTGAGATTCATAGTGCGCTCTGCTGTAATTTGCCTTATGTCCAGGCGTTCTGACAGATCTGAAAGAGATGGGGAGGAGGTTAGTGGGAAGAGAGGAGAATTGCAAGATGGCTTTACTGTTGTGTTGACGCGTGCAGAACAACATTACTCTCAGCTCTGTGTGCAGGTCAGTTTCTATGAGTTTTCTGTTCAAGAGCACAGAGACATTTGTGTCGGAAGGGAAGTCTCTTGTGTGCACACTGGCGGGATCCATTGGCCTTTGGTACGGTATATAAGATGGTTGTGGAGGTTCATTGGTCTGATGTTTGATGTCTATTGGGAGGGATGTTAAATTGCCATGTGTGGGTGGCTTAGCTGGTATGTGTAATGTGTTGGATTGTAGAGTGTGAGCATGGTGGTGTGGGGAGCAATCACAGACCTCAATGGGCAGACAGTCCCGAAACCACAAATAGCGGATCGTAACAAGGCATGAAAAAGGCATAAAAGTCACCACAGGGCATCAGAAGTCAAAAGCACAGACGAAGAACGCCTAATAACGAGGTGTCTTCCCTCTGCTCCTACCACTACACGTTGCAGACAGGTCCCATTTCACTTTCTCAAATTGCCACTGTCTTTCTCTATCTGTCTCTCACTCTATTTCTCTCTGTTTCTCTTTCTCTGTCTCTCTCACACAATCTCCACTGGCAGTCCAGGGAAGGGGCAGCCTGGAAACTCAACTCATTAGCAGGGGTCTGGAACCTTTGGCTCGCCAAATATTTTGGACTTCAACTTCCATCAGCCCTAGCCAGCATAGTCAATGGTAAGGGTTGTTGCGAGTTGTAGTCCAAAACACCTGGCGACCCACAGATTGCAGATCCCTTAGCCCGGCGCTGATGGTTATGGGAGGCAAGAATCGTTGGTTCAGAGAAACTGCTGCTTGAGATATGAAGACTCTGGGCACCCTTTTCAACTTCCTTAGTATGTAGGTTGGGATGCACAGCACTGTCTTAAACCTCACTCTTACTTGCTCAGCTACTGTTCTCAGAGGCCAGATGAGATTTTTGTTTATCCCAGAATTGGGTGGTGTTTGTCAGGTGATGGGGGTTACAACCAGTATGCCTGGTCATTTCTCACTGAAGGAGACCACATTAGTGAACCCCAATCTGAAATTTCTAAAGAAATGTATGACCCTTTGCCCAGCAGCCTGGACGCAGGGAGGAAGACACTGCTCCAATTAAATGCTTAGTTGAGAGATTTTTTTAGTCTAGTCCCAAAAACCTTGCCTTTAAGCAAGTTTCCATTCATTCACGGCCTCAGGCTATCAATCACCCAGCAGGGTGGATGTCCTCCAGGACAGCCAGTCGGCCAATCGGAACTGGTTTCACTCAGGCATACCTAGAGACAAAGGACAGGGAGGTTTCGGGGCCCATCTTCACTTCCTGCCTTTCCAGAAACACTGGAGCCCGGGCGGGCTTCAGGGCTGAACCCCGCCAAAGGCAAAACACACAAAGAACTCGAACCCGATTCAGACCACAAAAGCCCAGAAGAAATGAACTGACAAGAAATGGCAAAAAAAGTATACAGGGACCATTTTGGGGAAATTGTCACCCTTGGGTGCTGTACTGCAGCTGACGTATCAGCCTGCAGATACATGGCACAAGGCCGTAAAAAAGAAACCACCTCCACCAGCCTTTCTAGTGAGTTAGTGTAACAGAATGTTACATGAGGTGTGGGATAATAACCCACCAGCACTCCACATAGGGTGGTTTGTGCTAAACCCACAAAAGAAAAGGTAATTAAGACAGGGGTCAACTTACTATTCTTGGAAACAGTGGTTTACCCAAGAAAATGTAGATAAACATTAAGAGAAGTCCAAAGGACTTCTCAGTGGCACTGCACAAAAGGTGCTGTGTGTCACAATGCAAAAGCAGATGCATATAGAGTTTACCAGATTCCATTAAACAGTAAGAAACACAATAATCCTAGTCAGAAAAAACACATGAGAGAGTGGGGGAAAAGTCCCACACACTCAGGAGTTGAAATTAAAAAAATCCCTGAGTCCAGCAAAAGAGCTGGGGGTCTCTAGGGTTAAAGGGAATTGGCACAGAAATGACACTAGGGTTAAAGGGTATTGGCACAGAAATTAAAATTCTCCCTAACAGCTATATTTCTTTGTTTTGCTGGTGAGTTAAACAGCAGAGATACAAACTATTATGCTGCTCTGCTCTCCAGGAGGATGATTCATATCCACTTCCAAGGCTTAAACATTCTTGTCCCTGCCTGACACAATTTGTAAAATCATTGTTCTTCTAATGTAGTTGTAAAGAGGAAGACATGCACTCTTTAGGCCGCCTTTAATGTGGAATCTGCTTCTTTGCAGAAAACAAATGTTCAAACACAGGGCACATGTTACTTAAGTGACTAAATTCTACATTAACATTTAGGAGGCAACCCATTTATTAATAAGTCTGATTGCCTAATTCTTATATAACATGGATGTAGCTTGTCTATTTTGTTTAATTATTTGCCCCTTTTATTTTAGCGTGTAAACACTTAATTTCCTCTCTCCATATGTGTACATTCTGGACAATGAAAGTAACATATTACAACTTTTCCGCTAAGGTCTTTTCATGTTTTTTGTCTTTGCTTAACACAAACATATTATGGGCCTCTTACCAGCATTTTCTGAAAATGTACATTTCAAATAACCAGAATATTTCATCCTGAAATTTTCAAAGTGCCTGTCCCTTGTGTTCTTCAGAATATATGCTATATAAAAGGGCATATTTTCAGAATATCCTGTTAATGTCTTGGCATATGTCAAAACTATGCATTTTACTGGAAAAATCTCAGTCAGCAGGAAGTTCATCATGGTGAAATGAGGAGCAGCAAAATTAAAAGATCGAGTCTGGATTCCTCAAAGTGCCCCATGAAGCCGTGTACACCGTCCCTTGTCATAAATGGGTGCCACAATTCTTTTTTTTTTAATCTTCTTATAATGTGCTGGAGCCCACATGCATCAGGGCACAAAAAGGTTGCTGCAAGCAAACGGGTCTGAAAAGAAAGGTTACACTATTTATTTAAACACAATTGTTTTCAGACGTTTTCTGAATAGATGTAAATCTGGAGTCATCCTCAGCTCCATGGGCAGCGTATTCCATGTTGTAGCTGCTTGCACCGGAGAAAAGAACGGCCGCCAGCCCTAACTCGTCTAATACGGGGGCAGCGAAGGTGCATGGTATGACTGGACCTTGTAGTCCTAGCAGAATGCTGCAGTTGTACACTATCTCAGAGATATACCGGGGCTGAGCCGTATAGGCACTTATGAGTAATGGTACTGATTTTTAAAGGAATCCTCTCCTCAATAGCCAACCAATGTAAGTCTCTTCTGTGTTTAATGATTGAATCACCTCTAGGGATGCTTTTTACGATGCAAATTGCATCATTTTGCAGTACTTGCAGCCTCTGAATGCATCTCTTGTTTGCCCCCGCCAAGACAGCATTACAATTATCTAATCTCGGCATGAGTACTGCTCTCGTCAAGGTATTACAATTAGCCTGAGAAAGAAACAGTTTAATTAACCGAACCAGCCTTAGATGGTATTGTGCTTTATTCACAACACTACTGTTGTGGACTTCTGAACTTAAGGAAGGTTCAAGCATTATACCTACTGCAGCAAGGTGAATGGAAGCCTAATGGCAGTAAAAGAGAGCGGATTGTGGCAGAGGGATAGCATGGGCCTTCTGGTAACACTGCAATATCCGATTTGCAGTATCTCCGACTATGGCATCATTAAATGAATTCTATGATGTCGTCGGGGAGGTAAGCACATGCACATTCGAACATGTCCACTTCCTGGCTTCTCAGTATGGTTGGTACCCCAGTCACCAGTTGACTAATTAGTTCATGGAATTTCCTTAATAGCGCCCAGTACAATCTTGCAACAGAAAAACAACTTCACATAGTAAAGGCGCAATGTTGGTGACTGATGTAATGTTTGATCACTACAGTACATAAATTTGTTGAAAAGATTAAACTGAAACTGTACCAATACCATTTTAGGTTATTGTATACATATCAAGTTCCGTAACTTGCAGGTAACTTATATAGCTTTTTCTAACATAAAAGAAGGCAAAACACATCTGTGCAATGGTAAAAAGCAACAGGCTTCTCATTCAAACAGTGGTCATTAGGGAAGAGGGACTAGAAGTACATCCACTAGTAGAGACAAAAGGATAGCATGATTTTCTAGCTAATACTGGCTATTTGATTACTAATTCTAGATTGCGCTGGTGGGCCGCTTATCTTAAAGTGGATAGAAAAAGAAGAGAAGAACAGTATACTGTCTACTGTGTACTTCTAGGCTCATTATCAAGTGAGTATTTGTCGAATTACCCTCTTAGACCACTCTTTCATTCGTAATTAAAAAGAGAACTATGGATTCGTCAGCTGCCTATTGTAGGTACAAATCAATTTATTAGCCTGTAGACATACTAAACATTTTCCCCACGGTCTCTAAGGTTAAAATTGTGTTCACTGTGACAATAGCCTTATATACCTTGCCACCTGAGTACAGTGCTAATTAATATTGCACAACCCACAAACTGAATTGTCTATTAGCTCTTAAACAGATGTGTTATTCTTTTCAAACTCAATGATCATCATAATATCAGCTTCACAGGGATGAAAGTCTGAGGTTGCCCTGTCTGTATTCAATCCAGTGAGAGAGGGACAGACACAATTTGTGTGACTCGGCCTTCATTTAGTTTATTACCTGCAGATCTTGTTTAATGATTGACTTCACCCTTGCTCACATACTCTCACTTATTCTAATGATTTTAATATTTCCTTGAATTTTTGCTTTTGCATCCCATCCCACTTACTGTCGAGAAGACTGTGCTTTTCGCATTGGGAGACATTCTCATGGATTGCAAAGGACAGCTTTCTATCTGGATTTGGTCTTTTCAGGCAACAGCTAATTTTGACTAGTGGTTACTGCACTCCCTTCATCTGGAAAACCTCGCGTGAACGCCCCTGACACTCAAATATCTGAGCAAAGATGGTGGATGAAAAAACAAAAAAAGCATCAACAGAGAAAACATGTTGAGTTTTTAATGTTTGTTATTATAACATTTAACTTTTCAATGTACTTCACATAGCAGGGGTCTTAAACCTTTAACTATCTAACTCTCACTAGTCGGATCCAGCATAGTCAATGATGAGGGACAATGGGGGTTGTAGTCCAAAACATCTGGAGAGCCACAGTTTGCAGATCCCTGTCTAAAAGTGTGGCTGGCTTTGGTATGAAGCAGGGTGGGACATCTCATTACCAACTCCATTGATGGATGTTGTAATCAGACTACCAGCCTCAGTACCACATTGCAAGCTGCTACACAGCCATTCGCATTTATCGGTGGCCACTTTTGTTTACTAAAACTAAAGACGGTGGTTAACAGACTATAGTAACTGTGTTACTGAAACTGTTAAAATTGCAAGCACTCTCTTATGTTATGTTAATGTTAAAGGACATTTGTACCGCGCACTATCTCCATCGGAGTTGTCCCCTGGCGGCTCTGAAACAGAGAGGTTGGGGTGGTTAGTGGGAGGAAGCTGGAAAAGTGCAAGAGAGCAGTGATGTGCTGTTGGCGGCCTTAACCCGGTGGGTCCGTTGGCTGGGCCTGGGGTGTTTGCGGCTGGTAGCCGTCGTGTACTGTTGTGCGAGTCTATGTGTATTTTTGTTTTGTTGTTGCAATGTAGTGAAGTTTGAGCGGTTTGTTGTGCTGTAGGTTTGTGATTGTGTGTGGTTTGGACTGGACGTTTGCAACACCTTATTTGCAGGGACATCTTTGTGCAACATTAACTTCAAATCAATCAAAATAATGCCCTCAAGGCGACAGTTAACATCCCGAAGCATGAACATATCTCAGCCGCAAAAAGAAGCACACACTGGCTACCGATCCGCGCGGGCATCATCTTTAAATCCTTAGCTATCACGCACAAATGCCTCTCCCATACAGCACTGAGGTGTCTCCCCCAGAAATTCACCAAAACTCAGTCTACCAGACTCATTCCCTCCTCTTTCTCTCGCCAATTTACCATCCCAAGTTTCAGGTGAAAAACATTGGAGGGGGTGGGCAGTTTCTCCAGTCATTGCCTGCAAGAATTTGAACTCTTTACCTGTGTTACTGAGAGCTGAACAATCATACTGGGCTTTCCGGAAACATCTCAAGATCTTAATCTTTTCTGTGAACTTGCCCCTTGTCTGAGCTTATTTAGTGTCCAATGTTCTCTGCATATGTAATCACTTCTGCTATGTCTGTATGTATCAGCGTCGTGATACCCTCAGATTTAGTGCGCTTAACAAATGCAAAAAGACACGTTTCAGCCTTAGACTTCGGTCCCTTGCTCGCTGCGCTATAGGGAGCCACGTTTCACCTCACTGATGAGGCCCAATAAGGCCGAATCATGTCTGGGACTTGTGTTTCCGTGCAGAGGGGTCCTGGCCTGGCAGTTTGGGCTGGGCTGCTCCCATTGGTGGCACTACCTGACTGATTTGCATATGGCTGGACCCCTTTTGCAATGGCGCAGACGGGCTAAAGAACGATGGTGTGGAAGTTTGCCCAGAGCAGTGCCAGTGGTTCAGATGTATTCCACCCATCACTTTTTTGGTCATACCGTGGCTATCTACCACCATCCTCATTCATTTTACCACCAACATAAGGCCACATCGTTTTCAGGGAAACAATTGGGAAAACTAATAGGTCCCAACACCCCAGACCCAATACCCATACCTTCAAACCTATGGCACATCACTATTATTAACATTAGGATGTAATTTCCTCCCCGGCAGCCGCTACAGAAACACAGAATTCGCTTTGGTGAGGACTCAGATCTAACACCTCTGCCTACATGTGACAAGGAACTGGAATGGTGCGGAGAGTACGAGTGAGGTCACTGAACTGAGGGGTAGATGAGGTGGGGGGGGAGGAATTCAGAGCAGAGTTTTTAAAGTCCACCCTAAAGTGGGTGTGAAGTTGTATTATGTTATAAAAACCAAAATAAAGGTTTTAAAAAAAAAACATTAGGATGTAATGTAAGGAACATTCCACTGTGTAGTCTCTACAAGGCATTTACATTTATAAGGATAGGGATTGCATGAACACTCCCTCTGCAGCCTAAAAACATAAATTTGGAAGCTGACATTAATGGTTTGCCAACGTGTTTCTTGAGATACAAATGGAATCCCGCTCCTATGTTATGTTTATGAAGCCTGGAGGAAGGGCGGGGTCCTTTCATCGCAGCATTACAGGAAGCGAGCGAAAGCCTGGCCACGGGTGGGCCCCAGGCTTTCTTTTCGCCAGGAAATGTTTTTTTTTTGTTTGATTCATGGTTGAAAACACAGCTCTAAAACATTTTAATTTTGAGTACAGCCTAATGCCCTTCTCCATATGTGCCCCCTAGCGTTTTGTGGCATAAAAGTCAGATAGTCGCCATTTTCTTCAGACCATTTCACTCTGATATGTTTGTAAATGTGGGCACACGTTGCTAAATTTAGCATTCCCAAACCTTTCCAATGTGTTGGCATACTAAACCTTCTAGGGCTTAATCAGTACTGCATTGTCGCACACTTCATGCTCGTTATAAAACAGAAAGGGCCTGATTTACAGGGCGTTTTTCAAAGGGACTTCCCCATTGGAAAACGCTTTTGTAAATCAAGCTGAAAGAGCGACAAGTGCCTTTTTGCAGCGGCATTTTTGCCACATGAAGAAGCAAGGATTAGATGAAAGCTTGACCATGGAGAGGCTGCATTACTGCCAAATGCACCAGAACACCCTCAGAGCACCCGTGAGTTATGCGTTCCTTTGTTTTCCCTGGAGATGACATTCGGGGGGCGGGGGCACCTCCAGTTTCTCACTACGTGGAAATCTGCCAGGTGGTGGGAGCCAATGGAAGTGGTACCCTTCGGTAGCAATGTTTGTTCTTTTTGGGTTCCTGGCTTGTCCTTAAGATAAGGACTTGGTACCCTGGGCCATGAATAATGCGGGGGAAGGGTGCCATGTTATTAACGAAGCGGGGGCAAATCCTCACATAAACATCTCGTGTTAGGCAGTGTGGGATGGGAAACTATTAATAGGTGGCACAAAACCAAGAGTTGAGTAGGTTTGCTTGTCCAGCGAATGAAAGGTTTTCAGGAGTGCTGCCCGGTGCCTTGGAGAATGGAAAATGCCCTTTTAAGTCACCCACTCCGCTACACCACTAAAAAAATTTGTGAGTGTGTGTGTCAAGACGAGAAAGTCTGAAGGCGAGGTGGATGTGATTTGGCGCGCAAAGCTGCTGGGAATGTTTGTGTAATCGGAGGCGATGTTTCCACGGGAGTGTTGGGCACTTGGCCTCCTTCAGCAGGGCTCATTACAACTGGGAGAAGGCTGCCTTTGAACTCGGTAGGGGATAAGCGGGGCACTGTTTACTGCTGTAGGGAATTGGTTTCATGTCGGCAGATCAACCAGGTATTTTGAGCAGTGTGGAGCCAAAGCTATTTGGGGCTGTTGATTTTCCCCTGCTTACAGTGGCTTGAATTTGAATAGCACTGTAACTTTCTTGTTGGGCATGTTGTGACTGGCAGCCTCAGGGTGCCCAGGACTTGAAAGGAAACCGGTGGGTGCCGTTCAGCTGACTTGGCTGATTGAGTCTGGGCGCGCTTTGTGTTTTTAGCATTCAAAGACCCGCGCTCTTTGTCTATGCTGGGATAAGCCTGCACTCCATAGTGGATGCTTAGGGGCCCTGTCGATTCTTCGGCCCCGCCTAATGAGTCTGTGATTGAAAGTAAGCACATTGCTGTGGATAATCAGTTGCTCTTTGCCTGTTTTGTAGGAATTGGAATGTGATGTGTCTGTAGAGGAAGATAACAGGCAAGAATGGACCTTCACACTGTATGACTTTGATAACAACGGAAGAGTTACCCGAGAGGTAAGCAAAGCGTAGCCCTCCCCCTTTTTATTCTATTCTTTAATGTTTTCTTAATGAAAATTCAGCACTTCCAGGAATTCACATTTTAGACGTAAGCGTCTATTGGTTTCACTCATACTCCATGCCCCCATTAATTCACAGTTTCTGAATGTAAACCAACTTATCGGCTAAAGGCCGTGAGGTATATGCCACTGTCTTGCTTTTCAAATTCGTACATAATTGAGTGATGCCAATTATGTTAGAGTTGCCTTAGGGCTCGGTGCGCTCTATAAATAAATTCAAAAAACTAAACTAAGTCATCATTATATTCTTGCCGGTGTTTAGCATTGTGTGTCTTTTATATGGGAAGTAGAACCTTGGTCGCCATTGTGGTGCAGGCAACGCGCATGGCCACCCAGTAAAATAGCATATTGTCCTTTTATTACATTCTGCCAACTAGTAGTTATCTTTATTTCAGAGTCTTCCATGATCCCATTCCTCTGTTTAAAATCCCAAATGGTTATTATCAACTACATCAGCACAAGAATAACGGATACAAGCCTATAGATTTTGTATGCGTGTTAATTCGAGAATGTGTTTCAAATGTCGGAAGGAGATGAGGCATCTATTTAAATATTTGGTTTCAACCTGTTGCATCTTCACATCACCGTTCAGCTACCATTGTAGAAGGGCATTCCCCAGGTGATCTTTTTGGCACTACCATCATTAGATCTGGAAACACCTTTGTCACTGACTTCTTTGTAAATCTTCTTGATAGCAACAGCATCCTATCAGCTTTCCACTTCTCCTTTTGCTTGACATCTCAGCAGCGTTAAACCTTGTGGACCACAGGATCCTTTGCCAAGACCTCATCTCCTCAGCCCATTGTTCCTCTGACGATGTCAAATGAGTTTTTGTGACTGGCTGATAGATCCTCTCGAGTCTTTGTTGGGGATGCTGTTGCCAAACCCACGCCTACATCTTGCGGTGTACCCCAAGGCTCCTCTGTCTCCCCCACACTTTACAATGTGTACACAAAGCCACAGTTTGACCATCTTGATTTTTGATACACACATACTCATCCCACTTACTGGTGACGATTCCATGGACACTCTCAGAATAAACTCTTTCTATGAAGCTAATCCTGGATTTGCCGCACATAGCCCCTGTCTTAATGATGAAAAAACAGAGCTTCTCCTCATTGGCCCTCCCGCCTGCCTTGTAATATAAAACAAGGCCTACAAACTACAAAACTTTCATCATGGATGGGCACAACATCTCTGTTGCTACCTCTATCAAAACTCTGGGCGTGTATCTTGACTCCTAACTAAGCATGACCCATGAGGGCAACCACATTGCCTCGTCATCTGGCTACGCCACCAAGCTCATCAATGTCAGCAAACCCTTCCTGACCACCAAGAATCAGCTACAAGTTGTCCGTCCCCCCATAGGATCTAAACCTGACTACAGTAACTCATTACTAAGCGGCACCTCCCAAAAAAAAATGCTTAAACTACAAATAATGCAAAACAATGCCCTCTGGGTGGCACTTGACTATGGCAAGCACGACCGTATATTGGAGGCTAGGAATTCTGCTCCCAAGGACAGAATCAAGTTCAAGATCTTGTCCATCTCCCACTAATGCCATTCTAACGACGCCCCTCCATGCCTTGCCCAAAATATCAAGAAACATTCTTCAGCATGACCTTTAAGATCAGCCTATAAACATCACCTCATCACACCCAGATTCAACCAGAAAAGATTGGGGTGTTAGAACTTCCCAGTCCACTCCTCCGCCCTCTGGAATGACCTCCCACACCACCTGCGCAACACACACCTTCCTACAACTCCTTCAGACAGTAGCTCAAAACCCACCTCTTCAACTGACATCTCCCCCTCCCCTGCCTTTCCCTCCCGTGTGACTTCTTACACTATTGTTTCTATGCCATTGTAACCAGCACCCAGATGCCCATGGACTTTGCATGCTTTTTTAAATAAATGTATTAAATCAACAAATAAAGCTTACACGCTAGAAACACAACTCAGTTGTCACATAATCTCTAAAACAGATACGATAAACTGGTTTTCTCCAGCATGGGGTCTGGCATGGATTCACATGCTCATGAATATTCCCCGTCGTCAGGCTGGGAATCCTCGGTAAAGAAAAAACCAGTATCAGTTTCGTTTCTGATCTGTCTTTCGTAGTAATAACCAATCACTGGTCTCTGCGTCATACTGACCACAGCCAATGACTGCCCTCTACCTAAGCACCGCCTCTGGCAGCCATCTTCAGATTTTTACCGCACGTTCATGTGTTGGGATCCTCGTGCTATTGCTCTCGAGCGTTAGTGCTATTTTTTCGCGCTTTTTCTCAAAAACTTCGATTCTTTCGGTCAAAAGAGCCTCAAGCTCCACCGATCCTACATCCGATCAACGGGGACCCGTGTCGGATTCATCTGTGCCCCTCAAGGGTGAAGATTTCGTCGAGCTACACTTCGGAGGACTCCAGAAGCTTCTCAGGCCCGGTCTCGGAGATGGCCCAGGAGAAGGGAAGCTCGACGCCCGGAAAGCTGTTCAGGGCCTGCCCTGGATGCCAGCTGCAGAACGTCTTCAAGGAGGACGAACACTCTTTCTGCCTTTACTGCCTTCATGGGGACAAGACGCACGTGGAGAAGGACTGTGCGTTTTGCGGCAACATGTCGGAACGGACCATGAAGGACCGCCATCAACGTCTCGCCAGCTGGCTGGAGGGTAAGAGCCCGTCTGGCGAGAAGAAGAAGAAATCTGAGCGGTCTTCTAAGACCTTTGAGGGCGCCCCGGCGACGGGGGCCCAACATAAGGCCAAGCACCGCGAGTCCGCTGGCACCGGGAGCGCCGAACGGTCGGGCTCTACGGGCGCCAGGCAGGGCGCACCCTCCCCGGCACCATCAACCACGAGCCAACGCTCTGGGTCGGGTAAGAGGAAGGCCGAGCACCCGGCGAAGCTCCTGGAGAGACCCCGGTCGAGCTCTAAGGCAGAGGAGGAGCGTGGCAGTGCCCCCTCCCTCAAGGTTAAGGCGGTGATCGCACCTAAGGTGGTGAAGGCCTTGATCCATTCGACCAAGCCCTCTATCGAAACGGTCGCGGCGGCCCTGGCCCAGCCTGTGGAGGCTGCACCAGTGGTGGCGGCCTCGGGGCCCAGAATCTCCCTGCCTCCTCGGAGGGAGTCTTCTTTCGTGCCCATCGATAGGACCCCCGTGAAACCCTCCGTGGGGAAGAAGGGGGGGCAGGGCGTCGTCGTAGATTCGGCCTCAACCTCAGAAGAGGAACTGATCGAGGTCTTAAGCCACGGCCTAGGCGTGGAACAAGACCAGCCCGTCGGAATGGGCCCCGACGCAGGTGACGACGACGACATCGTCGAGGATACCGACGGGGCCCCTGCTCGCCCGTCGGATTCCCCTCTGCCAGCGCCGCAAGACAACTCAGCGGCCATTTTGTTGGCTATACAGTCCTTATGCTCCGAGATAAGGACGAGACTACCGTTACCGACGGAGGAACCTCTCCCGTCGGGGGATCCAGAACCGGGACCTTCTGGTGTTCCCCCTACCAAGAAAAGAAGGATCCATCCACCGCCTCCTTTTCAACCGTCGCGCCCCGTCCAGCCCTCCTCCCCGCCCACCCGAGGGATGATACGGGGACTGACACGGCAGCGACGGGTACGGACGACGAGGCATACGACGAGGATTTTCCGTCGTCGCCTCCCACCAGGGCTTCTCCGCCCGACGAGATTGGATCGTTCCACTCAATGATCGCCAGGGCATCCAAGCTTTTTCAACTCTGCCCTGAGGAGAAGAAAAAGGAAGGCTTCCTTTACCAACGGCGCGAGACCAAGAGGAAGACGGTCCTCGCAGTGCCTCTGTTGGACGACATTTGGGATGAGGGCCTTTCCCTCCTCAAGAACCCTTCCACGACGCCAGCGAAAAGAGACCGGTACGAGAAAAAGTACCGGGTCCCAGACTCGGCCCCCCTATGCCTCCGGGCGCAGCCTACCCCGGACTCCGTCGTCTCCGCGGCAGCCAGGAAGAAAGCGGGGGGGGTGCGGCCTCCACGTCGACTTCCCCGCCGGACGGCGAGGGAAAGAAATTGGATGCCATGGGACGCAGAGTCATCTCGTCGGCGGCGACGACGATTAAAGCGGCCAACGCCTTGGCTATCGTGGCCCGCTACGACAGGGAACTCTGGTACAAGATAGCTCCCCTGCTGGATTTTCTGCCGGACGACAAGAGGGCGGAGGCCCTTGAGATCCTGCAGGAAGGTGAGGTGGCCTCGGACCACGCCATCACCGTGGCGACGGACATCGCCGACACTGGGTTCCGCCAGATGGGCAACGGCGTTTGCCTTCGACGTCGCGGATGGCTCAAGGCTACGGACTTTCGGCAGGACGTCCAGACCAGGGTCCTGGACATGCCCTTCGACGGGAACAACCTGTTTGGGAAGACAGTGGACGATTCCCTTCAGGCCATCAAGGCAGATACTGAGACGGCCCGGGCCCTTGGAGTACTGCAGCAACGGCGGACGCCCTTTCGGAGCGGCGGAGGCAAGGGCGCCTCCAAAGGTTCCGGCGGCGGTTTCGCTTCCTACCGTCAAGCGGCCCGCTCGTCGTCGCAAGAGGCCTACAGAGGACGAGGCAAGTCTGGCGGCCCCCGCCGTCGTCGCCAAGGAGGCCAAGGCGGCAAGGCCGCGTCCAAGCAGGATTGAACCGGCCGTGGGGTCGGGCCCCCACCGAAGCACCCCGGTGGGAGGCCGGCTGGCGGGCTTCGTCAGCGTGTGGGAGTCCATCTCCACCGACCGTTGGGTGCTGGACGCCCTGGCCCGGGGCCACGCGCTCGAGTTTCAAAGAAGGTGCCCGCGCGTCCCCCCCGTGGCCAGGAAAGAACTTCACGTCCCTCAACTTCTCCTGGAGGTAAAGGCGATGCTCAGAAAGGGCGCCATCGAACTCGTCCCAAAGAGGCTTCGGGGCTCCGGAGTCTACTCGCGTTACTTCCTCGTGAAGAAGAAGACGGGAGGATGGCGCCCCATCCTGGACCTGCGACGCCTGAACAAGTTCATCAAGGCGCAGAAGTTCCGGATGGTCACCCTCCAGCACGTCCTGGGTCAGCTGGAGGAAGGAGACTTCCTATCGTCGTTGGATTTGGAGGATGCCTACTTCCACATTCCCATCCTAAAGGGGCACCGAAAATTCCTCAGATTCGTGGTCCAAGGGCGTCATTACCAGTTCAAAGCCCTTCCCTTCGGACTGCGGTCGGCACCCAGGGTTTTCACCAAGTGCCTCGCACCGGTGGCGGCGCAGCTGCGCCGCGAGGGGATTCACGTCTACCCCTACCTGGACGACTGGCTCATCCGCGCCAAGACGAGGGAGCTCGCCGTGGTCCACACGGCAAGGACCGTCCAACTCCTCACGGACCTGGGATTCTCCGTGAACTACGCCAAATCCCACCTGGTGCCCGCGCAAGTCGCACTGTTTCTGGGAGCGAGGCTCGACACAGTGTCCCTTCTGGCCTCCCCGTCGGAGGAGAGGACCAGGACCATCTTGGGCAAGGTGCAACAGATGTTGGTGGCCGACGCGGCCAAGGTGAGGTCCATCAAGTCCCTCCTCGGGATGATGTCTTCCTGCATCTACCTCATTCCCATGTGCAGGCTCCGGATGCGCCCGTTGCAAGAGTTCCTGGATGCGCGCTGGATCCAGACGACGGGCAGCTTCGAGGAAAGGATCAAGCTCGACGAGAGTTTCCGACGAGCGATACGGTGGTGGGGCACCCGCGCGCATCTGACGGCGGGCATGGACTTCCAGACCCCAGCCCACCAGGTGACTGTGACCACGGATGCCTCCCTAGAAGGGTGGGGAGCGCACACCGAAAATCTGCACGCAAGGGGACTCTGGCTCCCGACGGAGAAGTCCCTGCATATCAACGTCCTGGAGCTCCGTGCAGTGTTTTGGGCCCTCAGGTCCTTCCTTCCGTCCCTCAAGGGCAAGGTGGTGAGGATCTTCACCGACAACACCACCACCATGTTTTACATCAGGAAACAGGGCGGAACCAGGTCCCCAGCGCTGTCCAAGGAGGCGCAGGACCTGTGGCATTGGGCCGTCGCCCAAGGGATTCTTCTGGTGCCGTTTCATCTGGCAGGGATAAAAAACACCATCGCCGACTCACTCAGCAGGGAGCTGCGCTCGTGCCACGAGTGGGAACTACGGCAGGATCTGGTGGATCGCCTCTTCCGACGGTGGGGCACACCCCAGATCGACCTGTTCGCGACGGCGACGAACACCAAGTGCCGGAGGTTCGCCAGCAGGTTTCCCCAGACGAGGAGCATGGGCGATGCTTTCTCGTTCCCCTGGGAGGGCCTGTTCCTCTACGCGTTCCCTCCCTTGCCTCTGCTAATCCGGCTCGTCAACCAGCTCAAGAGGTCACGGTGCAGGATGATCCTCGTCGCACCTGCGTGGCCGAGGCAGATATGGTTCCCGGACCTTCTGGACTTGTCGGCGTCCCCGCCAATCAAGCTGCCGGCGGACGCGGATCTACTCTCCAGGGAAGGAGGCGCCATCCTCCACCACGACCCGAAGTCGCTGAACTTGCAGGCCTGGCTCCTGCAGCGCTAGAGTTTGGAGGATACGACATACCGGCCGATTGCAGAGAGGTTCTTGCAAAGGCCAGGGCGTCCTCGACTCTTAAATGCTACGGACACAAATGGAAGAGGTTCTCTGTCTGGTGCCACGCACAGAAGATTAACCCTCTACGGATTACGGCTCCCCAAGTGCTGCCGTACCTGCTGACGCTGGCCAAAGCTGGTCTGGCACACGCGTCCATCAAGATTCATCTTGCTGCGATCTCCCGATACACCAGAACCACGGGCCGGACGTCCTTGTGGTCTCATCGTCTGGTGAAAGAGTTCATGAAGGGACTGTTCAGATCGTTCCCGCCGGTGAAGGCTCCGGCCCCGGCGTGGGAGCTCAACGTGGTGCTGACCAAACTCATGGGACCTCCGTTCGAGCCTCTGCACTCGGCCCCGTTGAAGTTTCTATCGTGGAAAACAGCTTTTCTCGTGGCCATCACCTCCGCACGACGAGTGGGAGAGATCCAGGCCCTTTCCTGCAAGGCCCCGTACTTGACTTTCCACGACACGAGGGTAGTGCTCAGGACGCACCCCTCCTTCATGCCCAAGGTACCGTCGGACTTTCATCTCAACGAACCCTTGGTGTTACCTGTGTTCTTCCCGTCGCCTTCGTCGCCGGCTGAGAGGACTTTGCACTCGCTGGATGTAGCTAGAGCGCTGAAGTTCTACGTGGACCGCACGAAAGGTTTTCGGAAGACGTCACAACTCTTTGTGAACTTTGGACCTGTCAATCAGGGGAAGGCTCTCTCGAAGGCTTCCATCTCCAGATGGCTCTCCGGCTGTATCATGTACTGTCACCGGTTGGCAAACCGACCGCTGCCTGGCCGTCCGAGAGCCCATTCCACCAGAGCGATCGCAGCTACCACGGCGTTCCTATCTGGTGTGCCCCTGCTGGACATATGCAGGGCTGCTACGTGGAGGTCGACGCACACCTTCACGAAATTCTACTGCGTCGACCGGGATTCCAGGGAGGAGTCCAGGGTCGGCCAAGCAGTGCTGCGCAACCTGTTCGCCTGAGGTGAGCCTGGTGAGGAGGTAAGATGCTTAATGTTGAGTTGATGTGATGCTTAATGTTGAGCCTTTGCCACCTCCCGTGGTTGTGCATGTGTGTACTGCTATGTATTCTTTATTCATGAGCATGTGAATCCATGCCAGACCCCATGCTGGAGAAGGAACAAGTTACTTACCTGTAACTGTTGTTCTCCAGCATGGGTCTGGCATGGATTCACATGCGAACCCTCCCGCCTACCCCTCTGCGGCTCTTCACTTGGTCATACTGCCACTTCACGTGCTTCCAAATCTGAAGATGGCTGCCAGAGGCGGTGCTTAGGTAGAGGGCAGTCATTGGCTGTGGTCAGTATGACGCAGAGACCAGTGATTGGTTATTACTACGAAAGACAGATCAGAAACGAAACTGATACTGGTTTTTTCTTTACCGAGGATTCCCAGCCTGACGACGGGGAATATTCATGAGCATGTGAATCCATGCCAGACCCATGCTGGAGAACAACAGTTACAGGTAAGTAACTTGTTCCATCTGCCTAAGACTCATGAAACACATCAAAAGAGAGACTCAAGTTCTCCTAAGGAGGACATCAGCTGGTTAATCTGCAACAAGTGATGGAAATTCCATACAACTGAATTCAGCCACGACTTGAAGGTGCCCAGGCCCAAAATGAGACAAAAGACAGAACATGGAGGCAAGCAGACCAGAAGGTAATCTAGGGCACCCATCAGTGAAAAAGAAAATACAGGTTTATTGATGCAGATTAAAACTGGGACCTGCAATGGAATGTATTCAATATCAAACATGTGAAGAAGTACTCGAACCCAAACCCTATACATGGCGCCACAATGTCTCAGAAGGGTTGTCCCATACACATGTTTCTCAAAATGGACAGCCCAGATTGTAACTAAGAACTGGAAAATGCACAAAGAAGATACAGTCATATCCTTGCAATTTCAACAAACAATGATGTTTGTGTGCATGTGCAGAAGCAATCTTGGGAAAATGATACACTAAAAGACTGCATGCCTCCAACCATCATACAATGATATCTGGCAACAACCACACAGAGGGTCCAATTCCTCCCTTGTGCTAGGTGTGCCTTGTCTTAGGGTACGTGGCATTTCCCTGCCGCTCCCCGCTTTTTTTAATCATTTATTTAATTCCACCCATTTCCCCGTGTTTTATTATTGATTTAATTCCGCCTGCTTCCTGCATTTTACTGTTTAATTTATCCCACAGCTCGCAGCTTCACCTGATTTCACCCAACCCTCACTCCCTTATTCACTTCCTGGCTGTGCCTCCTCCCAACTCCTGCCTACTCAGTACTGGATTGGATGCTTGCTTCAGAAGCCAGCCCTGTTTTACGAAGGCCCCCAGGCCAGCCTTGCCCAGGCAGCCATCGGCAAAGGGCCAGAGGCAAAGGGCAGCACCCTACTTAGCAGCTCCACTCCATGTTTACCTGTGTTTGCCTTGGACGCCTGATGCAAACAACTTACAGTGACAGAAAAGTTAAGTGTGGTGTGGGGCGGGGGCACTGCCATTACTGTACTCCTATAAAACGCCACCACCCTTATCACCTAATATCAAATGCCTACCTGCATCCTGGTCTATTTGTGTAAGTTGGACATATGCTCCCTGCTGCACCCTGAGATAGGCACTGTTTGTTTGTTTGTTTTATTATTTATAATGCGCGGATATACCCGGGGGTATCAAGGCGCAGCATTTACAAGAATATGCGAAGCTTAGTTACAAATATAAAATGTACATGTTGACAATGGAAGTATAAGCAAAGCATAATGAAGAGAACAAGCAATATATACAATATAAACAAGAGTACAGAGTGGGCACACGAGGTTACACAGTGTGCGGATGGCATGAAGAGATAGCCTTGGCACTTAGCTATCTTGGTGGTCCCTCGTTTTCAGCCATGAAACTACCATGAATCGGAATTTCAGGTAAGGCATGTCTACTCTAAGGTTGGGAGGCAAGGAGTTCCAGAGTTCCATAGTTTGGCTGCTTTTACTGGGAAACTGTTACCTCCTATGGTGGCAAGTTTGAAATTTGGGACAGAGAGGCAGTCTTTGTATGCAGTTGTGAGGGGTCTCAAGGATGCTTGTCTATGGAATCTGTTGATCAAATAGATCGGGGCGGCATTGTTAAGAGATTTGTAGGTAAGTGATGCTGTTTTTAGGAGAATTTTGTCTCTAGTGGATAGCCAGTTGTTCTGTTGGCTGAGTCCTGAAATGTGCTCTCTTCTAGGGATGCCTAGGGCTGCTCTCAGGGCGTTCTTCTGGAGGGTTTGTAGCTTGTTGGTGGTAGCCTTGGAAGTTCCCAGGTAAAGGGTGTTGCAATAGTCAAGGCGGGAAAGTATAAGGGCTCTAGGGAGTGTGAGGCAGCTAGTGTCTGACAGAAATGGTTTGGCTAAGCGGATTAATTTGCATGTGTATGCAGTTGAGGATGCCAGGGAACTCAGTTGTCTTTTGAAAGAGAGGTTAGAATCCAAGTAGAGACCCAATGTTTTAACTTCCTGTCCAACTTTGATATTGTTCCCATCTATCATGAAGGTGTTGTAGGCAGGGCTAAGTTTCTTTAAACTGGACGTAGTACCCAGGATGATAAGCTCAGTTTTCTCATCATTCAGGCATAGTCCATGAGTGGCCATCCATGCCTGAATGATGATGTACACCCTATTTAGCAAGGCCAAATCCTTTCCATAATCTCCAGAAAGCGGAAGGAGGATCTGGGTATCATCTGCGTAGTTAGTGTAGGTGATACCGAGATTATCCAAATCATCGAAAAGGGGCTTGGTAAATAGGTTGTACAGTGTGGGGGAGACGCAGGAGCCCTGTGGGACACCACAGGTGATGGGAATGGGGTCTGCTGCAGCAGTGGGAGAGAAGACCATCATGGTTCTTCCGTTAAGGAATGAGGTGATCCATGTGATGGCCTCTGGAGAGAAGTGTGCTGCTGTATGAAGGTGTGAGCATAGGACAGGATGGTCGACCAAATCGAAAGCTGCAGATAAGTCAAGGAGGAGGAGCAAGGCAACTTGCCCTTTGTCCCTGAGTGTATCAATCTGGGCTTTCAGGTCAATAAGTGCAGTTTCAGTCCCGTGTTGAGGACGGAACCCTAATTGTCTGGATCCTAAGAGGTGGTGTTCTTCCAGGTGCTTCTGTATTTGTACATAGGCGACCTTGTCGAGGATTTTTAGTAGGAAGGGAACAGTGGTTATGGGTCGGTAATTTGTGGGTATGGCTGGGTCCAGAGTAGGTTTTTTTAATAATGGAAGTACCCAGGATTGTTTTAGGTTGGAGGGGATAGAGCCAGTGTTAAAGGAAGCATTGATCAGTTTAGTGATGAAGGGTGAGAGGTCGCGGGCGGCATCTTTGATGAGCTGTGCTGGGCACAGATCTCCCTGGCAGTTGGATGGTTTCAAAGACAGGATAATTTTTTCTACGTCGAGTATTGACTTTGGAGAACTTGAAGCGGGTAGGGTCTGTGGTCGTGCGCTTATCCTGAGTTTTGGAAGGGAGAGTGTTTTTTAGGGCAGCTCTTTTTGCTAGAGATTTTACTTTGAAGGGTCACGATCTTGTTTGCCAAGGCATTTTGAATTTCTGAGCACCAGGTTTTATCTTTGGTGCAAGTATCAGGGAGTAGTATGGGGGTTTCTACTTCTTTAAGTATAGAGAAGAGTTCTTTCATATTAGATTTAGCTTGGGATATGCGAGAGTCAAAGGAGGTTTGTTTAGCCAGGTAGATTTCTTTTTTATAAAGTGCGGTTAGTTTGGAGAGTTTGAGTTTGTTTGCGAATGAAGGGTTTTTTTTCCATGTGGCCTCGCAATTTCTTTTTTGCTGCCTTAGTTTTTTGAGGAATGGAGTGTACCATTTGTTAAGGTGCGCTTTCGGTTTACTAGGTCTGAGTTTAAGTGGGGCGATGCGGTCCAACGAGGAAGCCATGATGACCTTGTTGTATTCTTCAACCAGGATCTCTGGATCCAGGTTGTCGGGGAGTGTGTTAAGTGTGGGGAGTAGATTCGGGATGAGTCTTTCTGGTGTAATGTTCTTCTTGTTTCTGGTGAGAGTAGGAGGGGCCGTGGTGTTGGGCGGAGGTGGGGGTCTGTCAGTGGACAACAAGAACGATACCAGGTGGTGATCGGTCCAGACTAGTGGTGAGGTATTTGTGATGTTCGCTAAACAGTTGTGGTCGGCCACCCAATCAAGTATTCTACCTTTCGAATGAGTGGGTGCCACACTTCTTTGCGCAAAGCCTAGTTCAGCAAGAGTGTTAGCTATAGTGCTGGCTGTTTGGTCTGCCGGGTCGTTGTAGCCCATGTTAAAGTCTCCCAGGGTGAGAACTTGAGAGGAGCTTTTAAGATTGCTAGATAGAATGGCGTTGAGGTCTTCATCAAAAGTGCCAATAGGGCCTGGCGGGCGGTAAATCAAATGGATATTGAGGGTTTGGGTATTAGTGAGTGGGACTTTGACTGTTAGTGTTTCACAAGAGAGGACATTGGTGGAGGTTGCTAGTCTCATGGACAGACTGCATTTGTGTATAATGGCGACACCCCCTCCTCTGGAGTTGGGGCGATCTTGCCTCAGGATGGAATAGTTATCTGGGACTGCTAGCATGAGCATGGGGCCTGCTGCAGGGTGTTGCCAAGTCTCGGTGACAGTGAGGAAATCAAGATCTTCTTTAAGGATCAAGTCTGCGATTTCTATGGCATGAGCTACTAATGATCCGGCGTTGATCAATTTTTAAGGCTCGACACACCCTCAAAGTGTACAAGTGTGCCCAGGACAGAACAGAACTGGTGGCAGCAGTTACCTTTAAAGCATTTTCTGATTCTTTTCTATGGTCCAAACTGCATTTACTGCGTTTGGCGGAGGACAGTGGCCAGTGCCCAAAATGGCCATGCCATGAGGTCCTATGTTCTGTCCTTTGGCCATCTTGTCCCTTTGCCTTCGCTAGGTCGAGCCAACCCTGGAAATTGCTTATTTGATCATGCAGACCCCTGCACAAACCGAAGCTTTCATAGGATTCTGCGTGCCTGGTGTGTGTGCGCCCAGGATGTGGACTAGAGCTGTCTAGTTCCAATACACATCCTGGGTGCCAGGATATCTGGTGTGCTGGGATGACCGGGACCACCATGATTTCTCTTCGTTTTGGCACAAAGGAGATTTTGGATAAGGGAAGGCACCTTACCCCCATTCCAGGTCGATCTTCTGAGTTCACACCGAACTTGGAAAGGAAACCAAGTATCCTGAACCGCTGATGCAGATCCGCGGAACCGCTGGTGATCCACTGAAAGGTTTGGCATCCTGACCCCGCTGTTGTTCCATCGGAGCCCCTGTTTTGCATCGATCACAGAAGGCCTGCAAGGGCACCTCGACCTAACTACTCTCGGCACCTGCTGCTTAACCTGTAAGCAAGCCTTTTCGAAAGGGTTCCTGGACCTCCCCGTGAACTGACCAGCTCAAACGGAACCTTTGCCCTGGAACTGCCGCTGTCTCGAGTTTCGGCTTGAGCCTTAGGAGACTGTGCTCTAAGACAAGCTGCAGTGGAACTGGCCTGATCCCTTTACCAGGAGCGGAGAAATCACTACTGTCCTGCCACAGAATAAACCCCGGAACGCAGCCCATGAAAGTGGCAGGATTTGAACCTGCGAACAAACTGGACTTGACTGGCGAAGTTTGGTCCAGAGTGTGCGAGGGTCGGTAAGTACTTGCATCCCGTACCGGTGGCCCCTGGCGCATCCATAGACATTTACCCGTGAGTGTCCCCTGAGGGCCACTCTCCTTAATCGAGGTAGTCTGTGCTTGCGAGCTATTCCCAATTCTTGGAACCTGCTCTGTCCTCTTGGGGAGACCCTTCTTGATTAGTGGGAAGTTATTCTTCATCACCTCACCCACCTTCCTGAGCCAGTGCAGCCCCCTGAAGAAGACCCGTTTTGTACTTAACTGCACGATCGAGTGCTCCAGCACTGCATGTACTTTTGTGCGCAAGGCTCCACAGTTCTAAGGGACTGGACTGCCTATTAGTTAGGATTTGAATTGTTGAAGGAGTGCCTAAAATGTATTCGCACTGTGAAACCCCTTTCTTTGCAGGTTGTGGATCTCTACTTGTGTAATATTCTTTTAGGCCACTGTTACTGTATATATGTTTAGAAGTTAGTGTTGTGTTAGTTTTGTTAATATTGCTTTGACTTCACTGTGTGTTTGATTTAAAAGGCCTTTAATAAATGTATATGTATTTTTGCTATATACACCTGACTGAGAGTAATTTGTGGTGTTGTCTACTGTGTGTGCTCATTGTGGGCTTTTGATCAATCTCACTCCCCCTGAGAACTAGTCTTGACAGCCGCCAATGCTACCTTAATTGGT
The DNA here is from genome assembly GCF_040938575.1 of Ambystoma mexicanum. NCBI lineage: Eukaryota > Metazoa > Chordata > Amphibia > Caudata > Ambystomatidae > Ambystoma > Ambystoma mexicanum. The sequence continues at coordinate 353,121,178 of NC_090922.1, forward strand.
CTGGCTTGTCCAGAGGTTACCCTGTTCCAAGAAACTAGGCTAGCCTTCTGAACCTCTGGCCACCAGGTCAGAGTTCAGAAATCCATCTTAACACACAGTCCCTAACAGCCCCAAAGCTCTGGGTTTAGTGCAGAGGTCGAATGCTAAACAACCCAACTCTATGGATGCCAAGGACAATAATGGAAGGCGAGAGAATGTGCTGATTAAGTCTTGGCACATTCATTGGCAAATCATTTGGCAGCCCATTGAATCGCTTTATGTTTCTGGTTTCAAGTTCAGCTTTGAAGCTATGTGTGAGGATGCGGCAAACCCTCAAAGGACAGCTAAGTAAATTAACTTGCTCGACATTTCTTTGGAAAGTGGAGGAGCAGAGGTATAGGGCAGCAAAAATATAGACCAGTCCTCATGAACACAGCATTTAGAATGGTTGAAAAAGCAGTGCTTAATATGCTCTTTTTGTTTCTAATTTAAGTTCGGGAACCACATTCTAGCCAGACTGGCGCTGTCGGTGTGTATAATGCCAGATCCCATTCATAAAGGGAAACCATCAGTGACTGTAAAAAGAATGTAAACCTCTAAGTCCCAGGAGGATAGCTAAGCGGCAATGTGCTCGCCTTGGAAACAAAAAGACACGGCGCAACACAGGTTCAATCCCTGGGTCCACACTTAGAAACCGCTGGGTATTAACTGCATTATAAAAACGCAACTAAGACATATTCCTGTAACAGCGCCTCAATGTCCCTGGGCTCTATGAGTGCTTTAAAAATGCAAAATAAATAAATAAAAATAAAAGGTTTGAGTGATGTTCAAATATAGTACCATTTAGCTTAGGATATTCTTCTATTAATTCAAAATCGGGGATCCTGTATTATGTTGTTTTCTTGCAGATTTCTCTCATAAGGGTGTCTTTTGATAAGATGATAAGTTCATTTCAAAATGTCTCTCTCTCTATATATATATATATATATATATATGTATATGTGTATATCATGATCAGTATGGCAGTGAACCCTGCAGTGGCCATCAGTGGACATTTATGGTACAGATGGAAGCTACCAAGAGGCAATTGAACCTTAGGGTTTCAATATACCTACTGAGGTTGTGAAGTAGCTCATTTCGGAATACACCATCATCTCATCTTTCTCGTCACGTGCACTGTGGCATATTTGTTTGCTAAAATCCAGCAGTGGTTTTATTTATGCGACTCTCAGTTTTGTAGAAATATGTGCTTGTGATCATTGTTGGCAGGAAACTGTTAGAACTGCAGTGTTGTGTTATCTGCTGGAAGTGGTCTGGTGGTCAGTAGCCTTTTCATGCCATAGCAGGAACTGACATTTGTCATGGGAGCTATGTATATGACATTCTTGAAATGACCTGTCCACATTCTAGTTATTTTGACCTTTGCCATGACGTAACCTCCACAGAAAGGATCAATGACACCAACAGCATGAACATGACTATGTTTGCATGGTCCGGTGTGGTCACATACATGCTAAATAAAAATTAGATATGTATCATATGGTCCTGAACACATGCTTTATGTGAATAATCGACAAATGGTCACAGAGAAAAAGTTAACTATAGATAATTTGTTTGGCACAATTTGTTTTGCAAAAGAATACCTTTAGAAGAAATTCACAAAGAAGTTATCACGAGTAACTGTGAGTTACTCCTGGAGAGAGTTTAGTCGATTCTGGAAAGAACTCTGACTGAATCCTGACTCACTCTTCCCTTTCTAGGAGGAAGTCAGAGTTACTTCCGGTAGCTTCCTTGTGAATCGGCGCTGAAGAGTTGGGATTGGTAGTGCATGAAAGGATGCACATTCCCGTCGGCTCTGCGACGCGTAACTCTACCGAAGTGATGGCGTACCCCTCTGGCGCCTTGGAACTGTAAATAAGTCAATAACTATGAATAAGCAAAACTATAACTACATCTCAGCTCCTGCACTCATTACTCGTAGTACAAGTGTTCCTGGAGTGAAGGGGGTTTGGGGAAGGGTAGAATTTGGCTCCACTAATTTGCAGCCTATTTTAATTATAGAAATGGCACCGTCTATGATGTTTCTTAAGATTTGGATGCCTTAAAGAGGTGCAATCTCTTTTTGCAAGTCTTCCAGTTAGACTGCAGGGTACTGCCATTTAAGTAGGGCTTGAATCCCAGTATGGCACATCTCGATTTATTTATTTATTGTTTGCTTGTTGGGCACTTGTACAGCAAATGCATTCTGTTTCAAAGCGCCCACAGGGCAACAGGGAGGGAACATGGGAATGAGAGCTTCAGGCAATGTGAGGTTCATGTCACAGAGCACCTTGTCATATTGCTAAGCAGCTTGTTATCGTCCCATTACTGGAAAGGTCACAAAACAACTCTCGGCAAACCCCAAATGACTACGCCCAGGTAAAGAACATTTAGTCAAAAGAGGACACAAAGTAGAGAGATTCTTAGTTTGCCAAATTCGTTGTTGCATCATATGTCACCCTAAGCGTATTAGTTGTGGTTGCAAGAGAACTGTGTTTTAATACCTAGCTCTCCCCCTGTAACGCTGTGTGCTCTTTTGCAAAACAACATTCTTGTACCCCATTTACCTCATGTTTACATTTGGGGCCCAAGCAAATGGGACCAACCCAGCATGAAGCACCTGTAGAGTTGGAAAGGTACATCCGGCTGTGTTGTAAAGCTATGCGAATTGTGTATCGAGTCCTTCTGCATTCTCCCCATTCCGAACTGTTCTTCCACTTCTTCCCACACTTCTAGCTTATTGGGTACCTATCAAAAGCATATTTCTGTGTTCTGCTCCCTCCGTGCACTTAGGGGCTGTATCTGTAACCCTACAGTCCCTTGCCTCCTTGCATTAGCCAAAGCCGACTGCCGCGGCTGCACTTACTCAGAGCAATGCTGCCCTGATCGCACTTCCCCCTTCCCTTGCGCCCCCTTGGCACTTCTCCTCTCCCTCTCCCCCCTGGACTTGCATAATATGAATGACACAAGGCCTGGGAAGATCGTTTGACTTGTCTTCCCTATGTCTCCCTTCCTTGTCTTGTCTCGTCTTAAAAGCAAGACAACACAGAGCAACATAGGTTCGAATCCGGGTCTGCGCTTAAAAACCTCTTTGGTATTAAGCGCGTTATAAATAACGAATTATAATTATACATTATAATTCCTTCCCCTTTAATACAAGTATTGTGGGGGCCAAGACAAGGGGAAATTACGCCATTCACTCACATGTACTAGTTAGGTATAACAAATAAAGTACACGTTTCCTGAGAAGTTGCACATGGGAACCCAGATGAGGCACAAGTCCTTTCTTTTATGTGTAGTGTAAGGACCATCCTTATCACATCCGCGTGCTTCTGTCTGCCCGGCAGTAAATCCATCTCTTTTTTTTGGTATATGGCACAATGTCACTAATGTGGCTCATTGTTGGCATGGCATGTACTCTTATTAGCCTCCTCCTCAGGAGCAAGTGAATTACTGGGATTTTAGTATGTCCGATGCAACATCGTGTGATCATCTGGGGTATCTTTGGCAGCACCTCCACATCATAGATCCCATTCAGGGATGCATTTCAAGTGTGCACTAAATCTTCATGGAAAAGACACATTTCCAGTGGCGCTGGCCCACATACATTGAATCCCTCCATTCTTAGAGCATATCCACGGTTGGGAGGAACTATGGCTAATGCTATTGTAACCCTCACTCATCCAATCTGCACAAGATTTTCATCTTCCCACATCTCACTCCCCCACAACAATCAGTGTAGAGACTAATAGTTGCGTTGAGTGTGCCGCGGTTCAGCTGCCGCATTCGTTCCGTGGACATTCTGCACATACATGACGATGTGGATGTCATCACGATTGTCATGCACCTGCTGTATTCTGGATGCATTAGTGCCACTGCCACATGCATGCTGTGGGATGTATTTACCCATGCATCCGAGCCCTACCTCAAAACTGTGCAGTACTGACATGAAAACATCATGATGGCCAGAGCTTCCCAGAAAATGCACAGGGAAATGCAGGAAGAATAGGCTGCCACCCATTTTGCCGATGTTATGGGCACAGAAGGACACTGCCTAAAACCACCATTGGACTACCCACACAGTAGTCTGAAACCATTGGGAATGGCAATGCTGATTGCCAAAAGCAAACCCATAACTGTTGGGAATTCATTTTCTTAAATCTCAAAAATGGGTGCAGTACCAGTACTCACCACTATCCAAAAGCCGGCATTTTAAAACCACACCAGATTTTACCTTTTTGTGTAAAACTGAATGAACCCAAAGCAGGCTAAAGAAAGACTTACTGAGAGGTGGATACAATGTAAAGTGATATTCTGAAGTGACTTGAAGGTTTATAACAAGACTGGCTGAGCTGTGGATTGCAGCAGTTTAAGTTGCACTGGATTTAAAGACACTAAAATCGAAAATGTTTACATTAAATGAGTGACCTATGTTTGGTATCACATGCCTTTGTAACTGTTGAAATGTCATAGTTTTGCACTTAGACTCAGCATCCTAGCTGCATGTGTAAAATTGCAAGTTAAGTTAAAAAGCAACAAAAAACCTGCCAGTTAGCTGAAGGTCTGGCTTAAGGAACTTGATTTTGCTTGGCAGCTACCCCCATCAGGAGTGAAACTTGAGTCACCACTGTGTTCCCAGGCCAACCTTCCTTTTGCTGCCCACACTAAGGATATGCCATCTATCTGATAATTGAATTACCTGTGCTCTGCAGGAGAGTGAACAAAGCCCTCTTCACTCAGGCAAAGGTTTTATTACGCAGTCGTAAAATGTAGCTTCCTCTTGGCAGGAGCTGGGAGGGGCACTGCCTGTGAGAGCAAGCTGGCTTGGCAGAACTGGATTAACCAGTATTTCTACCTTGTGCTGAGAGAAAACCACACCCCTTTGGAGCCAGAACATAACTTTAAAAAGATGAATAACTCATAGAGCGGACATGTGAAAATGTTATAAATGATACCATAATTCTTGTGATTTTTCTGCCCACATTTTAAGAGGTTTTTCGACCCGGTGGCGTGTTCAGGGGGGTTTTAGCGGAAAAGTGGGGATAACTCTAAATGTATGCATGTTAAAAATCTGAAACTTCATCAGTGAATGTCCGTACTCCCTGCGCACATGTATGTAAAGTTGGGTCAATGTCAGAAATTGCAAAATCAGTTAAAAAGTGAAATATGTGCCATTTCTGAATGCAAGCTCCCAGGAAGAGCAGAGTTTGAACAGGGGATACCTCCTGTAATGCATGATGGGTGCATATGATTTTAAAACAATATGTACCTCTGCAAACATGTATTTGTTTCAAATCTAGATTTGTGTGTAAGTTGACAGGAGGAGTGGACTTTCTGCAGGCTGTAAAATGACATCACTCTGACTCACAGTTCATTCCCCAATCAAATGATAAATGGAAGTTTGACCAATTAGAAGCTGAGAGAGAGGTAGGGTCAGTGATGCTAGAACACACCCACATTCTAAACACATAAAAGCAGACAGACAGGACAGATAGGGACCTTCAATTCCATTTGCTGCAACGCACTCTGCCGGAAAAATCCATACTTACCTCCATCAATCTTCAAAGAGCCAACCCTTAGACTCCAAGATAAACAGAGACTTCAGAACCTTAACCAAAAAGGCCACTGCCAGCAAGAGTATTTGTCAGCAGGCCTCAAAATATTTTTGCAACTGAACTCTTCAGACAGCCGGGTGAGCCGTCTGAATTTTGCCAAGAACTTTTGCAAGAACCCGGTGACAGAGATATCCAAAGAGAAGGCAGGACCCGACCCAGAGAACCGGTGCCTAGCAGAGAGAAAGCAGTGCTGTACCCAGAGAGACCCAGACCAGACCGCTGTGAGCAGAACCCGGGAAGACCTGACCAGACTGTTGACCAGATCGTGACAAAGCCGCTTTCCGGTTCAACATCTCTTGTGAGTACTCAGCAAAACTCAGAACACATCTCTTAGTTAAAATCATATAATTCAATCCATTTTTAACCTAAGTAGAACTGCAGCTTAGCAATAGTGTTATCCTGCCATCATTTTTAAAGCTGAAAAAGTGTGCGTTTAAAATTTGCAAAACCCAAAACGACCTCTAGTAAATCGGTCATATCTCCGCAACCGTTTGGGCTAGAGACTTGCAGTAACTTTCCTCTGATAGCTTAGAATCGTGGCTTTCCTAGGAAACCTAGAACCGCATTCCTACCCCCTATAGTTTTACCGCAATCGCGGAACACGCATCCGCGAATTTTACCGCGATTTGCAATTTCTTCACGTGTAAAAAGACAGCAGTTTTGCTTTTCCATTTGCCAGAAATTCGTTTAACCTGTTAACTATCCCTGCATCATTGCTAGTGTGAGCCTGGACTAATATTAACTAGATACCACTCACCCTGAACCTCTGAAAGGGAATTAAAGCAAATTTGGCATATTTCTCATCCATTGCTAGCACATATCAAAGCATTTGGGCTTGTGTTTTCAAAACTCCTATCTGTTTTCTGTTGTCTAAGCTTGCTGGGTTGAACTGAATTACATTGATTGCATTTCTGAGAACTGTGTGTTTCCTTCCATTTCCTTGCCTTGCATCAAGGGGGGGAGGGGATTGCCAGAGAAAAGTGATTACATTGTTTGGTTGAAATCATATTGAGTATTTTCTGTACTGCATTCATTGAATATTGCATCCACCTGAGCTTACATAAAGCATCCTCTACCACATTATACTTTTGTTCCTATTTACCAGTGTGCTACCTTATCCATTTCATGTCAACTCATTAGTGATTATAAGAAGTGTGCTAGTGCCAGATTCTCCGTTGTTTATCTTTATCATATCAGATTAAGTGTGCTATTCAATTATTAATTTATTATAAAGCGTGATATATATATCTATTTTAAATTATCAAATAAACCTTTTAAACTTGCAAAACAGAACTACTTCTTGGCTCAGTGGGGTCAGGGGGATTCCAAGAGAGGGGTGTTATACAGGGGTAGTCATCCAGAACGCATGAACTGGACCTAAAGATATATCAATAAGGGTTTTCATTCAGTATTCTAGACTAGGCGTTAACTTAGCTGTAGTGCTGAATTGAATCCTCTTACAAATTGGGGGCTCGTCCGGGACGTTGGGTTAGATTTACCACTTGTGCAGCTTAATACAGTGTGCTAACTGACGGGATACATACATCCGGTCAGATCACCACGCTGCATTACGCTGTGAAGCATTCCTCAAAAGGGACACTCCAAGAAAAGTTCTGTTCTGCAAAAATAAAATACAAACTTCTGTAAGTCAGGACAGAGACCAATCTCTAGAATGACGACCTTAGTAGACATGAAAATGGCCAGAGAGCACCTCTTGCATAAGCTATTTGTGAGAGGTGAATGGACCGAACAGGGCCAGGATGCGTGGTTGCAGGCAATCACACAACAGGTCACTGAAACAGGGTCAGATATATATAGAGATCAGGGTCCATTACATGTGACCCTGAGCGAACTATATATGGCTCCTAAAGCCAAAGAGGAACACAATAAGATTGCCAGGATAGCAGCATACCTGTACCTATATATGGGAGACATGCAGGATAGATGTGCTGAAAGCCAAAATCTGGCAAATAGGCAACAGATGGTGTTAGAGAAGGCCCAATCTGACCTGGTCTCTTCTGAGCAGAGGCTGCAGAGGAGCCAGGAGTCAGAAGATGATAGTAGGCAGCACATCATTAAAATAAAGAAGGATATGGATGTGCTGCAACAGGAAAAGGTAGAACAGGATACTAGATTTCTGGCCCTGCAGAAGGAGCACCAAGACAGTTTGGACTCCTTACTGCAGAGCCAGAAAAAGCTGGAGCAACAATTAGACTTTAACAGGGCATGCACGGAGCAGGTAGCCACCCTGCAAAGTCATCTAGATAGAGTGAAGGTAGAGAGCAACAAACTAATTCTGAAAGATCTGGATACCCAGGCAGAGTTTGATCAGGAACGCCAGAAAGCTGGTGCCTTTCAAAGGCAGAGGGACGACCTGGCGGCACAAATGCAGGCTCTTAGTCAGGAAAGAGACGCCTTAGGCCAGGAAGTCTGCCATTTAAAAAGAAAAATGGAAGAAAATCACCTGGCCCGCCAGGGACTGGGTGACCTCCAAAAAGAACACCAGAACTTGGTAGAGCACACCAGAAGGGTGGAAGATGCTCTAGCAAGAAAGGAACAGGCCAATAGGGACACAGCTCAGGAGGTAACCCTCCTGCAGCAAAGACTGGCCCAGTTCTCCAGGACCACCCAGGAAGCACAGAGGGAAAATGAGGCCCTCTGTCAACACAATGATAGGCTCCAACAACAGGTAGCGATGCAGGAGAGACTGATAGAGTCGAGTAAGGCCTTAACAGAGGAACTGAAAGCACAAATGCAGGCTCTTGCATTGCAACAGGGAGCAGGGGCGGATAGAGATGAGGTCCGCTGGGAAAGAGAGACTCCTGACCATAACCGCAGGAGCCCTAACACCAGGGGCCTTCATCTTCCCCAGTCCCTGGACTCTACCACCCCCATGTCCCCTGGCGCACATGAGCACAGGGCCACAGGGATGGCAGATTACTATCCAGCTAAGAGTATGGGGCTCATAGGCCAGTACCACTCAGGAATGGAGGGGTGGGCATCCGGGTATGGGCACCCAAGTACAGTACAGTTCAATGGGGAACCCCAGGAGAGTAGGCCCATTAAGGGCATCCTGAAAACCTCTGCCCAGTTAGGTCAGTGGAGGGGGTACCCATCAAATCCTGGCAGCAAGGAGGAATCTGAAGACTCCTCTGAACTGCGCAGGACACAGGAGACCAGGTCCCCACATTCTGCCAGCCATTCCCAGGCTTGCAGAATCCGGGAAAACCTGGAAGAACAGACGGGAACCTCTGGGAGCAGTGCCTCTGAGTCCGAGGAAGAATGGACAAGGGTTACCCGAACCAAAAAGGCCAATAAGGCAAAAAGGGCCTTGCTTAAGGACCCCTTAAAGCAGATTAAGGCGATCAGGAGCGTCATCACGCCTTACCATAAGAACGCTAAGTATTCTGTTTGGGAGCACTTAGAGTTGTTTGAACAAATGATGGAGACTTTCCATATGAAGGACAGCCAAAGCTGTATTCAATATGTAAAGTGGACCTTCTCCCCGGAATACTCCAGTTTCTTTGCGGGGCTGGAGGACCAAAATCATTTAAGATGGTCCACCTATAAGGCGGCCATCTTGAAACATTTTTCTGTTCACAGAAATCCTCAAGAGGCTCGCAAGGCAGCCTACAATTTGCAATGTGGGGAGGATCAGGCCCCACAAGAATTTGTGCAAGAACTGAAACATGCTTTTGCGCAAACCACAAGAAGGGTGCGCAAGGATAGCAGGGAATTTATTAATACGTTTTTCCATGCCTTGCCCAAATATATCATGACCCAGCTCGTGAGGGATTTTCACGAGAAAAGATCTTTAGACTGGGTCATTGAACAGGCTACCCGGATCTATGAGGTGCAGAAACCGGTGGATAGCAAAAGTAATGCCCAGAAAAACCCCAAAGCCAACAGCACCCCTGCTGCTGCCAAGGTGGCAGAGGTAAAGGTCACCCCCGTTTTGGATTTGGAGATGGGGGGGCCTAAAAACCTGCCTGCACCTAATAATGCTAGGCCCAGGAGGTCCTCGGGTCAGTCACAGACAGGGAGCCAAGGAGGCAGCCCCACAAATGGGGTCCCTCGCTCTCCTGATTATGTAAGTCCCCGTTACAAGGGAAATCGACCCATCCTGGGTTATGTGTGGACTCCTCCAGCCCAAGGGGGGGGATCCAGACAAGCACCTAACCCAGGGAACTTCCCTCCAAACTTCCCACAGGAGGGCAGAAATTTACCAAACCCTGGGCAGAACTTTTTCCCCAGATATCCACCCGACTTTCAGCCCCAAAATCATCCATCCTTCTTTCCCCAATTCCCTGAGCCCAGACCACTGAATCCGGGAGAGGGGAGGCCAAGGGTGGAGGGGTACCCAAATCTTCCCAACCCGGGGTATTACCAGAGGAGGGACAGCTACCCTTCCCGGGATCAGCCCAGGGGAGAAAACAGGGCCCCGTATCAGCCTGAGCGGGTTTCCCAGTTAGAGCGCCAGGTTCAAAACATGGCGCGGGATCTGGGTCACATACTGAGGGCTCAGCAGAACCCTCAGATCGGCATGCCGGCGCAGAACGCACCCAACTCTGGACCTGGTGCTCCAGAACAATGACGGGGGCAGCACCCCGATAACACACCGGTTCCCAGGGAGGAGGCACAAAGGGAAGGGGGGTGTAAAGCCTTGGAGGAAGCTTCCTTCCTCACTTGTAAACAGCCCCTGGAAACCCAGGAACCGGAAACAAAATCTCTTGCCCCTGAAAGTCTGCCTCCTAAGGAGCAGAGGGGGGGTAGGAGAAACAAAAGACCCAAACAGACTCAGTTTGAGGAGGAGGTACAGGTCTTCCAATTTGAGGGAGAGGGATCCTCAGAGGATCCTGGGAAAAGGATCTTCTCCTTCAGAGAGGGGGGAACTCCTCCCAAAGAAAAATGGGTCCCTAGGGATGCAAATCCAGACTGGGGAGATGTGGAGACTGAGCTACCGCCGCCCACCATCTCATCCCAGAACCAACAGCAAGAAAATCCCCTGGTTCAAACCCATCCTGGGGACTGCCTCCAAAAAGGGGGGGGCGGCCCGGAACCGGAGCCAGGGGAACCCACAATGGCTCTGATCTCCAGTTGCCAACTTTTTCTTTCAGATTCCCAAGGCTCTCCACAGAATTCTGCCCAAAATTCTTCTCTCGCGATGTCCAAAACCAGAAAATTAGCCCACCAGTTGTCCAAAAATGTACATTATCTGTGCCCCCTTGAGGAGAAGGAGGGAAGATATTATGCCCGGTACAAGTACAGGGGCAGGGTACAATCTCGGCACTGGTGGACACTGGATCTCAAGCTACCCTTCTGTCCAGAAGGGCCTTTGACGAACTGAATGCAGGAAGGGGAGAGAATTACCAAATTCCTCTCACCTCTCTTCCGGGACAACTACAGAACTTTGACGGGAAGGAAATTCCCGTTGAGGGGACTGCAGATTTGGACATTAAAATTGGGCGACACAAGCTGAAACACCCGGTTATAGTTGTGACCCCAGAGGGCACCCCTTGTTTACTAGGGAATGACCTCCTGAGAAGGTTGTCACCCCTAATTGATTGCGTAAACAAGGTCCTCTGGACCCAGACTAGCCGACCCATAAAATTAAAACAGAGTGTCAACCATGTTAGTTTAAACGGCACCTGCCACATGGTTGAACAAAAATCTGACCAAGTAGAGTTTCACTTCCAGAACAACCAGATTCCAGACGTGACAGTAATAGCAGTAGGACAACAGACTGGTGATGGGGGGTCCTCTCTATTTCTGAAAATCAACCTTCCTTCCAGTCTAAAGTGGTATTCCACGCTGGAAGGAAACACTCTGAAATTCTATACCAATCCACAATCTGAAACTCCCACTCCGATAGTCCAGAAAGAGGTGAAATCAGCTCAGAGCCTGGCTGATATTCAGCAAATTGGAGAGCAGTTGTTCATCCCTGTTCAGTTAAATGATGGGAAGGACTCTGTTCTCGCTCGAGTGTGTGTGAACAACGGTAAGAGCTTCATCAGCGAAGCCATGTTCCGCCAACTCCCAAAAGATCCAGCCATTCCCACCTTCAAACTGATAGACAAATGGGAAATGGACCTGGAAGCACCTAATTCCAAACATCTCCTGCCAAGCAGGTGTATGCTCAAAATCTCCACTGGCAACAAGAGCATAGTCCACAATTGTTGGGTCGTGCGAGACGTCCCTGCCGCCTTTTACTTAGGCAGTGACATTCTCAATCGCTTTGCCATTAGTTTGGACCTAATAAACTTCAAAGCTTGGTCCCGATTAGCGGATAATCCCATGGGCTTTGATGATCCAGAAAAAGCATTTAGGTCAGCTCAATTGCTACCTTATGCAGTTGAAATTCAGACTAAAGACGAAGTCACCATCCCAGAAAGGACCCGACAATTCTCCCTGGAAGTGAAAGTTAAAAGAGGACAAGAGTTGAAAAACCCTGATGCTTACATACATCCAAATGCTTCTCTCCAACAGCAAGGGTTGGGGGTAAACCCAACACCATTAGTCAACATAGAACATGACACCATTCCAATAGAGGTGGATAACAGCGACTTAAAGAGTATTACTCTAGCCGCAGGCACCATTATTGGAATGGCGGTTGATGACCGACATTTCTCCATTGATCTTAGAAATGAACTGTTAGGACCAATCCCCAAGGACTGTTTTGACAGTGACAGTGAGGACAATACAACACCAGACAGGATTTTTACCCGGCATGGGGGGAACTTCCTGGTGTACACTTCCTGCCCCTATGGTAAGGAAGATGTGACTTGTGACTTCAGGAGGGATGAGGTGATTTTCCAGGTCCATGAGGGCTGCCTTTCCCACCTGAAGCCTCCAGTCCAAATCAGCACTCTGACCAGGGACTTCTCCACCCAGCTGGAGGAGGCCGCTGAAATAGCCAAACCAGAAGTCTTTCCAGGCTTCAGGCAGATGGTGGAAGAGAGAGTCAACCTAGCTGATGCCTGTGTGACTCTGGAACAAAAGCAAAAGTTGAAACAAGTTTTCTTGGATTTCCAAGATCTCTTTGCGGTAGACTCATATGACTGTGGTCGCACTGACATCCACACAACAACAATCCCCACGGACCCTGGCATGACTCCTGTGTTTGTGAAGCAATATCGCTTGCCTCTCGCATCAATGGAGTCCCTTACTGAAATAATTAAGAACCTTGAGTCCCGGGGAATAATCCGTCCAGTCCACAGCACCTTCAATAATCCGGTGCTGGGAATATTGAAGCCAAACGGCCAGTGGAGACTCTGCGCTGACCTCAGGGAGCTCAACAAACGGGTCCATACTTCCCGATGGCCTCTTCCCTACATTGACCAAGGGCTGGCCCAGATTCAGGGGTCACAGGTATTCACTGCAATAGACCTGACCAATGGATACTGGACCGTGCCTGTCAGTAGGGAGGACCAATACAAACTGGCTTTTACCTTTGGGGGCCAGCAGTACACATGGACCCGGACTCCTTTCGGATACCTCAACTCCGGCAATGAATTCAACATTTTCCTACATAAGGCCATGCCCGACCTGGGTGCGAGGGGTAACCTGGCTTATGTAGAAGATGTCCTCATCAAAAGTTCATCTGTGGAGGAACACATAGCGGAGATCCGTTATGTTCTGACCCAGTTGAGGGCCGCCGGAGCAAAACTTTCCTTTCAAAAAGCACAGTGGTGTAGAACCCGTGTTAATTTCTTGGGGCATGAGATTACTCGTCAGGGTCTCTGTCCCCAGGAAAAGAAAGTGGAAGCACTTCAGAAACTGAAAGACCCCACAACTCTGCGGGAACTAAGGAGCCTCCTTGGACTGACTAATTACAGCAGAAAGTTCATTGAGGGCTACGCAGAGATCACCAGACCCCTGATTCATCTCCTGAAAGGGGGGGTCAAGTGGGAATGGGGTCCAGAACAAGCCGAGGCAGTAAGACAACTCAAGAGAAGCCTCTCACAAGCGCCTTGCCTAGCTTACCCTGTCAGAAACAAGGAGTTCTTCCTGGAGACGGGGTTCTCTAATACGTGCTTGACGGCAGTATTATACCAAAAGCATGACAAGGTCAATAAAGTAATCTCCTATGCGAGCAAAACTTTATCCTCTGTGGAGGAAAAATTCAACGATTGTGAGAAGGCACTCCTGGCAACGGTGTGGGCATTGAAGAATTACCGCCCGTTTATCCAGGGGGAACACATCATAGTGGAGACTCCACACCAGCCTCTGCAATATCTCCAAAGTGACAGAATCCGGGCCGGAAATGTGAGTAATTCCCGAATTACTTCCTGGATTCTGTCAATGCAAGGCTTTCCTGTGGAGGTCAGATATGGCCAAAACAAGAAGAGTCCACTCGCGCAAGGTCTGGCTGACTTGCATGATTGTGCCAGAGAAAACTGTCTCGAGGACGAAAGTCTAAAAATCAAGGACAACACGGAGGCATACCTTAATTCCCCACACAAAGTCTTTGAAGAGGACAAGTGTGAGGGAATGCCCACTGTCTATGTGGATGGATGCTCTTACCATGTTGACAACAACGGGGAGAAAGAACTGGTGGCCGGCGTAGGGAATGCATGGGTGAATGAGTTCCCAGAACCCTCCGCTGGATACAAAATTGGTCCCCGAAGTAGTCAGGTGGCAGAATTGATGGCTGTGCATCAGGCCATCCTCACTGCTGTCCAGCATCAACTCCACGAACTGGTCATAATCACAGATTCGGATTATGTACGGAATGGGTTCGTGGAGCACCTGGTTAATTGGAAAACCAGAGGCATGTTATGTGCTAACAACAAACCCTTGAAACATGGGAAGTTGATCCAAAACATTGATGATCTGGTCACCTCGAATGAGATGACCATCTATTGGAAAAAGATCAAGGGTCATTCCAAAGTAGAGGGACCAGACAAAACTGGAAATGACTTAGCTGATCAGCTGGCCAAAACCGGGGCCATCCAAGGGGATCTAATTGAGATTGAGTCCCTGTTGGGGGAAATCCAGGTCACTGCTATCACTAGGTCCCAGACAAATGCTCACAACGACCTCTCAATTGCACAATGGAGTAAGGAGACCCCTGATGCTGATTTGATTACTGCTCAGAAGGGGGATCCAATAATTGGTAAATTTTACCAGCACCTTGAGGACCCTGAGAACTTTCCCCTGACGGATACCGATTATATTGGGAAAGAGGACCTAAGAGTGTTGATGAAATGTCCAAAAATGTTCCGAATCCAAGACGGTTTGCTGGTAAGGAAATCCAAAGCTGGCCACGATCAGTGGGTGGTTCCTACCTCATTCCGAAGCCTGATGTTAAGTCACGCCCATGATGCGGCCACTGCCGGTCACAGGGGGTTTCACACAACATTGGAAATCTTAAGAGAGGTTGCATACTGGCCACACATGGGGCAGGACCTCGACCAATACTTGAAGGGGTGTCTTGTGTGTGCACAATTTCAGCCATCATCCCTCACGCACCGCGCGCCTCTCCAAAAGAGGGGGATGACCCTGCCATGGTCAGATTTACAAATCGACTTTGTAGGCCCTGTGATTCGCTCGGCTAGGGGGAATAAGTACATGTTGACTGTGACATGCTTGTTTACCAAGTGGGTGGAATGTCTCCCAGCCCCAAATTGCAAGGCAGAAACTGCAGCTGCCTTGATGATTAACCACATCTTTTCCCGTTTTGGTCTACCTCAAAGGATTGAGTCAGACAGAGGTAGCCACTTCACCAGTGAAGTAATGACAAAGATGTGGGAGATACTGGGGGTCAAGAGAAAGCTGCATATTGCTTATAGACCAGCTTCTTCTGGGGCAGTAGAGAGATATAACCGAACCATTGTGAGCATGTTAAAGAAGTTTGTGGCAGATTCTGGGCCAAGTTGGGATATCCGATTACCTCTGGTCCTAATGGCTATCAGATCTACCCCTTCATCTGCAACCAAAATGTCACCATTTGAGTTGATGACTGGGCGCAAGATGGTGCTTCCTCAGCATTTGCTCTACAGGACCCAAGAGCAGACACTGATAAATGCCTCCACTACTCATGAGTATGTAGAGAATTTAAGGAAACACCTCCAACATGCTTTTGCTTATGCTCAGCGGAATCTAGAAAGATCAGCTGATAGCATGAAGACCCATTATGACCTGAAAACTTCCAGGAAGGAATATCAGGTGGGAGACCGGGTCTATCTATACAACTTCCAAAGGAACCAGGCCAAGCAGCGCAAATTTTTGCCTACATGGAAGGGACCCTTTGAGATCATCGACAAGATCTCCCCTGTGGCCTACAAAATCCACATCCCCAAAGGTCCTTTGGCAGCGGGGGAAGACAAGTGGGTCCACATAAACCAGTTGAAATGTTGCCATCCCAGGCACACTCTGCAACAACTGGAGGAATCCTCTGGAATCCTAGCGGGTACTGTATCAGACTAATTCAGTTCCAATCATAAAACATACCACATCTAGTCTCTAACATACTGTGATTTGTATGAAACTGTCTCTTAGTCATACTGTTTTTTTTTTTTTCAAAATAAGAATGTAATGTTTCGTGATGATGAAATGCATATGCTGCCCCACTATCTCAACGGTGGTGGAAAAACGTCTATGAATAGGTATTGCCGCTCTTCCTTTGTCGTCCTAGGAGAAAGAAAACCTTGAGACGGGCCAAGGAGGACGATCCGGAGACCGGGAGCTGAGACGCAACGGGCTCGGGGTACCGCCCAATATTCCCATCAGGACCGGCGAGGAGAACCGATCGATCCGACCGGATGGAGGAAAAGATGCTGAACTGTGCCATCTATTGGAAGAAGATGAGGAAACATCCCAGATCTTGCGAGTCCCATCATTGAAACCGAATGGCCATCGCAAGAGGGGGGCTTGTGGGATGTATTTACCCATGCATCCGAGCCCTACCTCAAAACTGTGCAGTACTGACATGAAAACATCATGATGGCCAGAGCTTCCCAGAAAATGCACAGGGAAATGCAGGAAGAATAGGCTGCCACCCATTTTTGCCGATGTTATGGGCACAGAAGGACACTGCCTAAAACCACCATTGGACTACCCACACAGTAGTCTGAAACCATTGGGAACAGCAATGCTGATTGCCAAAAGCAAACCCATAACTGTTGGGAATTCATTTTCTTAAATCTCAAAAATGGGTGCAGTACCAGTACTCACCACTATCCAAAAGCCGGCATTTTAAAACCACACCAGATTTTACCTTTTTGTGTAAAACTGAATGAACCCAAAGCAGGCTAAAGAAAGACTTACTGAGAGGTGGATACAATGTAAAGTGATATTCTGAAGTGACTTGAAGGTTTATAACAAGACTGGCTGAGCTGTGGATTGCAGCAGTTTAAGTTGCACTGGATTTAAAGACACTAAAATCGAAAATGTTTAGATTAAATGAGTGACCTATGTTTGGTATCACATGCCTTTGTAACTGTTGAAATGTCATAGTTTTGCACTTAGACTCAGCATCCTAGCTGCATGTGTAAAATTGCAAGTTAAGTTAAAAAGCAACAAAAAACCTGCCAGTTAGCTGAAGGTCTGGCTTAAGGAACTTGATTTTGCTTGGCAGCTACCCCCATCAGGAGTGAAACTTGAGTCACCACTGTGTTCCCAGGCCAACCTTCCTTTTGCTGCCCACACTAAGGATATGTCATCTATCTGATAATTGAATTACCTGTGCTCTGCAGGAGAGTGAACAAAGCCCTCTTCACTCAGGCAAAGGTTTTATTACGCAGTCGTAAAATGTAGCTTCCTCTTGGCAGGAGCTGGGAGGGGCACTGCCTGTGAGAGCAAGCTGGCTTGGCAGAACTGGATTAACCAGTATTTCTACCTTGTGCTGAGCGAAAACCACACCCCTTTGGAGCCAGAACATAACTTTAAAAAGATGAATAACTCATAGAGCGGACATGTGAAAATGTTATAAATGATACCATAATTCTTGTGATTTTTCTGCCCACATTTTAAGAGGTTTTTCGACCCGGTGGCGTGTTCAGGGGGGTTTTAGCGGAAAAGTGGGGATAACTCTAAATGTATGCATGTTAAAAATCTGAAACTTCATCAGTGAATGTCCGTACTCCCTGCGCACATGTATGTAAAGTTGGGTCAATGTCAGAAATTGCAAAATCAGTTAAAAAGTGAAATATGTGCCATTTCTGAATGCAAGCTCCCAGGAAGAGCAGAGTTTGAACAGGGGATACCTCCTGTAATGCATGATGGGTGCATATGATTTTAAAACAATATGTACCTCTGCAAACATGTATTTGTTTCAAATCTAGATTTGTGTGTAAGTTGACAGGAGGAGTGGACTTTCTGCAGGCTGTAAAATGACATCACTCTGACTCACAGTTCATTCCCCAATCAAATGATAAATGGAAGTTTGACCAATTAGAAGCTGAGAGAGAGGTAGGGTCAGTGATGCTAGAACACACCCACATTCTAAACACATAAAAGCAGACAGACAGGACAGATAGGGACCTTCAATTCCATTTGCTGCAACGCACTCTGCCGGAAAAATCCATACTTACCTCCATCAATCTTCAAAGAGCCAACCCTTAGACTCCAAGATAAACAGAGACTTCAGAACCTTAACCAAAAAGGCCACTGCCAGCAAGAGTATTTGTCAGCAGGCCTCAAAATATTTTTGCAACTGAACTCTTCAGACAGCCGGGTGAGCCGTCTGAATTTTGCCAAGAACTTTTGCAAGAACCCGGTGACAGAGATATCCAAAGAGAAGGCAGGACCCGACCCAGAGAACCGGTGCCTAGCAGAGAGAAAGCAGTGCTGTACCCAGAGAGACCCAGACCAGACCGCTGTGAGCAGAACCCGGGAAGACCTGACCAGACTGTTGACCAGATCGTGACAAAGCCGCTTTCCGGTTCAACATCTCTTGTGAGTACTCAGCAAAACTCAGAACACATCTCTTAGTTAAAATCATATAATTCAATCCATTTTTAACCTAAGTAGAACTGCAGCTTAGCAATTGTGTTATCCTGCCATCATTTTTAAAGCTGAAAAAGTGTGCGTTTAAAATTTGCAAAACCCAAAACGACCTCTAGTAAATCGGTCATATCTCCGCAACCGTTTGGGCTAGAGACTTGCAGTAACTTTCCTCTGATAGCTTAGAATCGTGGCTTTCCTAGGAACCTAGAACCGCATTCCTACCCCCTATAGTTTTACCGCAATCGCGGAACACGCATCCGCGAATTTTACCGCGATTTGCAATTTCTTCACGTGTAAAAAGACAGCAGTTTTGCTTTTCCATTTGCCAGAAATTCGTTTAACCTGTTAACTATCCCTGCATCATTGCTAGTGTGAGCCTGGACTAATATTAACTAGATACCACTCACCCTGAACCTCTGAAAGGGAATTAAAGCAAATTTGGCATATTTCTCATCCATTGCTAGCACATATCAAAGCATTTGGGCTTGTGTTTTCAAAACTCCTATCTGTTTTCTGTTGTCTAAGCTTGCTGGGTTGAACTGAATTACATTGATTGCATTTCTGAGAACTGTGTGTTTCCTTCCATTTCCTTGCCTTGCATCAAGGGGGGGAGGGGATTGCCAGAGAAAAGTGATTACATTGTTTGGTTGAAATCATATTGAGTATTTTCTGTACTGCATTCATTGAATATTGCATCCACCTGAGCTTACATAAAGCATCCTCTACCACATTATACTTTTGTTCCTATTTACCAGTGTGCTACCTTATCCATTTCATGTCAACTCATTAGTGATTATAAGAAGTGTGCTAGTGCCAGATTCTCCGTTGTTGATCTTTATCATATCAGATTAAGTGTGCTATTCAATTATTAATTTATTATAAAGCGTGATATATATATCTATTTTAAATTATCAAATAAACCTTTTAAACTTGCAAAACAGAACTACTTCTTGGCTCAGTGGGGTCAGGGGGATTCCAAGAGAGGGGTGTTATACAGGGGTAGTCATCCAGAACGCATGAACTGGACCTAAAGATATATCAATAAGGGTTTTCATTCAGTATTCTAGACTAGGCGTTAACTTAGCTGTAGTGCTGAATTGAATCCTCTTACAATGCAGGACATCTATCTGCAGGAACTCTGCATGCAAATCTCCATGTTTGGATTGCCAGAACAAAAGTGCAAATCAGTTTCATCTGGTTTTCGTCTTTTTCTCTGTTTATTCTCCCCATCCGCATTCCCAAATCTTTTTCATCCAACCATTTGCCTCCCAGAACATCGTATGGAACGTTGCTTCTCATAGCGCATCCAAGCGCCCCGGATCTTCATCCGCCTCAGTCCATCTACTCCAGGGGTGCTGGTGCTCCATGCACACCCCTCTTCAAATGTTTTCTTCAGGAATACGTGAATTCCTGGGCTTGCCCCCTTCCCTATCTGTCTGACTCCTTCTGCCGCTAGTCCGTCCCTGAAGACTCTGTGCGATCGCAAGCCCTCCGCATCCTCGGCACACCTGTGTAGCATGTGCCGGCTCCTCCTTTGGCTCTTTCTCTCTCCTTGTCCCCCACCACTGGAAGTCCTCATCTCCTCAACTGAAGTGTATGCCCACATTTTTAGGATTCACGACGGCTACACCTTCTTTACTCCTGTCCGACCCCACGATCCCCAAACCTTCCTCAACAGGATTAGTTTATGTTTTGTCCATCTCGTAAAAATAATGTAATGGTATACTACTGTACATATGTACCCTGTGTTATTTTGTTCCATGTCCTCATTCCCATCCACCCCCTTCACCACCAGGTTCACGTCCCGTTCATGACTTCATTGTAAAGACCCCAGGAATGGTGCAATGCATGGCTGTTTGTACTGTGCATCTGTTCAAAACACAGTGGCCATTCTCAGCTAAACAAAGAGTAAATCCCAAACTCCTGGAGATTGAGAGTGCAAGATGAATGGGTGACTGTCTGATCTGTTGGGTACTTCAGACACCATTCTTGCCACTGAGTGCTCAGTACTTGGCAGCCTGGTGTGGTATCTGGTAATATTATCCCCCTATATATAGTCGCCATACATATGGTCGCCGGGAAAAGTCTGTTTCGACTTTATGTATGGTAACCATATTTCTGAGGCTTGTGGAATCTGCTTAGATCACATGCTGTGCATAGGCCGACATCTAGTGGAAGCTGCGGAGTATTACAGTTTGTTTTTCGAAACTCGAAAATGGGCGTCGACACAGGCGTGCCAGTAATACTATCCCTAGTGTGACGTCCACTGTACCCAAGATCCCTCACGCGTCTAGGATCCTCAGATTGTTTTTTTCCGCCATACTGGTCGGAAGCATCTTGCGGAGTCCCCTGGCCTTAGCCATACTTTTGCTAATAATTGAAATTTATAATTCTTTATTGACATCCTTCCCCACCCCAACGTCGACACTCGACGACGGCTGGAGAAGACATCGACCGTCGGCTGCTGCACGACGGATCTGGGCCTCGGAAGGCCGCTGGCCTCGGCCCGGGCCTAGTAGGCCGCTGGCCTCGGCCCTGCAAGTAGGGAGAGTGGGGGGTGGTACATACTCTTCACTCTTGGTATATAGATACACTTATATATTTCCTACACTTATCAGCCCGCTGCCTCAAGGTGCGAATGGAGGGTACCCCTTTCCAATTCTGCCCCAAGTGCAACCGCAAATACCCTTGGGTCGACAGGCACGCCACGTGCAATCTCTGCTTGCCGAGGGACCACCCCGAAGCGAACTGCAGAGCGTGTAGTAGGTTTAAACCTAAGACACTTAAGGACCGTTCGACAAAGCGTTGGGCCCACCACGCCAGGCAGGCGGCCATGGCAGCGGAGGGCGCCTTCAGCGATGGCAGCGACGCCGTACTTTCGGACGGCGAGGGCATTACGGCGTCGAAAGACAGCCGAGCGCAGGTCCCCGACCTCGGAAGGTCGTCCGGCAGGGCGGCTACGGGGAAGACCCCCGGCGACGCAAGCGCTACACACCCTACACACACTAAGCACACTAAGTCCAACCGAACCTCGACGACGTCGACTTCTCGGAAAGAGGCACAGATAGAACGGTCCGACTCGGTGTCCTCTGGGCGCTCTCGATCGAGATCGCCTCATGACGCAAGGCAATCATCCACTCTTGCCAAGAGTGCCTCGCTCCCTAGACTAATGGAAGTTCGATCGTCGGAGGACGAAGACGACTTCCACCCCCAGGCCGCGCTCCAAGAGACGGAGCCCGCAGTTAACACCAGCGAGGCCCCACGCTCGAAAAACACAGATACCTCTCCCGATCCTCGACGCCAGGCGTCGAAAGTCTCCGGGGCCTCCAAGGGACAGGGAAAACATTTTTCCACGCACGGGGAGGGGGGGAAACAGCGGAAAGCACATTCTTCCACTCCTGTAAGACCATCCTTCCCCCCAAAGCAGACAGACAAATACAAGTCTACTGAGAGATCAACATCCAGCAAGGGTACCCTTGATAAGTCCCCTAAATTGCCTACTAAAGTCATCCCCTGTTCCAAAGAATGGTCCAGCGAAGACATAGACAGGGTCATGTCAAGGATGTCTTCCTTGGCTGATTTTTACGACAAGAATCCAGAGCATTTCCTCTCGTATGACCCTCAGGGGGCCACACCCTCAGGTTCCACTGATCCTATCCCCCTAAGTAAAAGGGCCCGGTTCGAAAGACCTGAACCCTTCGAGGTACAGCCTTACTCTACTCCATACTCTACTCCACACCCCAGGTACCAAGGAGAGCCTTTCCCTGAGGGGGACCAGGAGTTTGAAATTATGGAGGAACAAACCGGGACGGAATACTATGCGGATGATGAGGACCAGGAGGAGGGAGAAGATGAGCAGGAAATTTACAGAGTAGATTCCCCGGTAGAGAACGAAGCCCCAGTTACCGACTCGCCAGTCGATAACCAGCCCCTCCTTAATGAGGATAACCAGCCCCTCCTTAATGAGGTTCTCGCTCGCGCGGCAGAACATTTTCACATCGACACCCACGGTGTACAGGAGGAAAGGGACTTCGCAGAAGAGTTGGTGGGAGAGAGGAGGCCGGTCGCTCAGACCATCCCTATCCTTAAATCCATCCAACGAAGAATAGATCCGTCCCTGGTGAACCCAAACCTCACCAGAGCAGTCAACCCCAGGGTCGAAAAACTTTTCCGGGCAGCCCAGTCTGACCCTCTCTATATAAGAGGACATCTTAAACCAGACTCTCTAGTTGTTACCAACACTCGGAAGAGGGCTGGAACACCCTTATCTTCGTCAGAAGCTCCTCCCGACAAGGAGAGCAAGAAACTTTACGGGTTTGGCAGGAAGGTAGCCTCAACGTCCGCCTACCAAGCAAGGATTGCTAACTCCACCACCCTGTTGGCCAGCTACAACTGCCATCAATGGGAAGAGGTCGCGGCACTCATAGCCTCTGCTCCTGAACCGTTAAAGGGCCAATTGGCTCGGATCTCGGCAGAAGGGAGAGCCGTGTCTGGTTGCATATTGAAAGCAACTTTCGACGCCGCGGACAACGCAGGGAGATTGATAGCAGAAGGTACTGTTATCAAAAGACATGCATGGTTACGGCAGTCTGGGTTCAAAACAGAAACTCAGGCTTCATTAATAGACAAGCCGGTGGAACCCGATCTATTGTTTGGGAAAGCGGTCGAAGATGCACTGAAAAACGCCAAGGACGAATACGAAACACTGAAATCCCTTGGCCAACTAACCAACAAACCCCCTAACCAGAGGGGGAACAGTAATTTTCGTCGCCCACGCGGCCAAAATTCACAAAGAGGCAACTATGCCCAGGGACAGGGTACACAGTGGAACAACAGCCAGCAGTCTACCCAAAGTTACGGCAGGGGTAACAAAAGAGGTCGTGGGAGAGGCAGAGGCAGCCCCAACAAGGGAGGTGGCATGCCTCCACCAAAGCAGTGACGCTCAGTTCAGGGTCCCTTCTCACGCAACCCCAGTAGGGGGACGCATTTCCAACTTCACCCAAGCTTGGGAAGGGATCACCTCAGACAGATGGGTGCTGTCAACAGTGTCCACAGGATATTGTATAGAATTACTGCAGCGTCCCCGGAACCATCCTCCACGACAAAAAGTACACTCCTTAGAACATCAGAAGATCCTTCTCGAGGAGATCGCCATTCTGCTAGAAAAGGACGCGATAGAACTCGTCCCAGGACACCAGGTAAACAAGGGTATCTATTCAACTTACTTCCTTGTGCCAAAGAAAGATTTGACAATGCGCCCAGTATTGGACCTACGGCCTGCCAACAGGTATGTCAAGCCCCAAAAATTCCGTATGACCACGCTACAAGAGGTAATCCCCCTCCTAAAAAAGGGGGATTACATGGCAACCTTGGATATGAAAGATGCTTATTTTCATATTTCCATGCTCCCGGCGCACAGAAAGTACTTGCGCTTCAAGGTGGACAGTCGCCACTACCAATTCAAGGTACTGCCCTTCGGGATAGCTTCAGCACCAAGGGTATTCACCAAGGTACTGGCGGTGGCAGCGGCACACCTACGCAGGGAGACAATCCCAGTGTACCCTTATCTGGACGACTGGCTCATAACGGGGGAAACCCCAGGAATTTGCAGGACAAACATTCAAAGGACTATCGACCTCCTCCACGAATTAGGCTTCTCAATCAACGAGAAGAAGTCAAGCCTGGTGCCAAGCACCTCAAAACAGTTCCTAGGAGCAATTCTAGATACTCAGAAAGGGTTGACCTTCCCTTCAGAAGAGAGAATTCGGAATATACTACTGCAAATTCCACATTATCAGTCCGGTCAACAAATAACGGTACGCAAAGCAATGCGGTTACTGGGCATGATGGCATCATGCATTTACCTGGTCCCCCACGCGCGACTGCGCATGCGTCCCATGCAGGAATGGTTGGCGAAACAGTGGTCTCAGGCAAGTGGTCAGTGGGACGATCTAGTGGTCGTTTCGCCAACACTTGTACAGAGCCTACACTGGTGGACAAGAGAGAATCTCGCAAGGGGAAAACCCTTTTACGATCCCGAAGTACAGGCAGTGGTGACTACAGATGCAGATGCATGCCTGACTGGGTGGGGAGCTCACCATCTCCACCACATAGCTCAGGGTCTCTGGTCTCACTCAGTAGCCAAGAACCACATCAACCTCCTAGAGCTTCTGGCAGTATTCCGGGCGTTCGAGCCCCATCTACTAAACTTGTCGGTGCAGATCCGGACGGACAGCACGACAGCCATTTTCTATCTGAGCAAGCAAGGAGGGACTTGTTCGCCAAATCTGTCCAAGCTTGCCCAGAAAATCTGGATATGGGCACTCAGACGGAACATCTTCCTGTCATCGCAACATGTTCCAGGGGAGCTCAATTCCCTAGCGGATGCTCTAAGCAGAGACTCCCTCCCAGAAGAACACGAATGGGTCCTTCACAGAGAGATCGTAGAAGATCTCTTCTCTCAGTGGGGTTTCCCCACTATAGACTTATTCGCCACAAGCGAAAACAAACAATGCCCAGGATTTGCATCCAGGTTCCCCCAGCCAGACTCCCAAGGGAACGCCCTGTGGATGAACTGGTCAGGGATGTTTGCGTACGCTTTTCCACCAACTCCTCATCAGGAAGGTGGTGTACAAGATGAACAAGGAATCGATGACGCTCATCCTAGTTGCTCCCATGTGGGCGAGACAACCATGGTTTCCACACCTACGCAGGATGGCGGTGTGCGAGCCCATCAAACTTCCAGCCTGGTACAACATACTGTCCCAGCAACAAGGTCAAACAGTGCACCAGCAACCCAACTCAATGAACCTGGCAGCATGGCTCCTGAGGTCATAGAGTTTGGACATCTCAATTTACCACAGAGGTGTATGAACATCCTAAAAGAATCCAGGAAACCAAACACAAGGCACTGTTACTTTGACAAGTGGAAGAGATTTGTTATTTGGTGCCAGAATAAAGAAATCAACCCTGTTGATTGCACTCCTTCCAACGTTGTGACATACATGCTCCACCTGCTGGATGCAGGATTGGTTTTTAACTCTCTGAAAGTACACCTGGCAGCCCTCTCGGCTTACACCACATCCCATAACAAGGTGTCGTGGTGGAAAGTACCAGTAGTTAAAGCCTTCATGGAAGGAGTAAAGAGACTTCACCCTCCTATTTCGAACCCACCACCAGGATGGGACCTTAATGTGGTGCTAGCTAAGCTCATGGGCCCCCCTTTCGAACCCATGCATAAAAGTAGTCTCAAACACCTGACTTATAAAACGGCCTTCTTAGTAGCCATTACCTCTATAAGAAGGGTCAGTGAAATTCAGGCTCTGTCAGTGCAGGATCCTTTCTTTACTATCCACAAAGACAAACTGGTTTTACGCACACACCCTAGGTTCTCACCTAAATTTATATCAAAGTTCCATGTAAACCAGTCCATCGAGCTTCCGGCTTTCTTCCAGAACCCGCAAAGCTCGGCTGAGGTGAAACTACACACCCTAGATGTGCGTAGGGCGGTCCTCTACTATGTAAATAAAACCAGACCGCTAAGGAAAACAGATCAACTGTTTGTCTCCGTAGCTACAGGCAGAGAGGGAGATCGCGTCTCTAAAAGCGCTATCTCGAAGTGGATTATCAACTGTATACAGCTGTGTTACTCTCTTTCTGAAAAAACTCTGCCTTTTACGCCAAGGGCCCACTCTACTAGAGGCATTGGGGCCACTCTGGCTTTCATTGCAAATGTTCCCCTCGACACCATTTGCAAAGCAGCTACTTGGAGCTCTATTCACACTTTTACTCAGCATTACTGCATTGACACTCATTCCAAGACAGATACACAAGTGGGACAAGCGGTTCTAAGACACCTGTTTGCTCATGACCCTTCTCACATCCTTCTTCTGGTACTGCTCGCTAATCTATGCACAGCATGTGATCTAAGCAGATTCCACAAGCCTCAGAAGGGATACATTACTCACCGTAATCGTATTTCTGATGCTTGTATCTGCTTAGATTCACATGCGACCCACCCTTCCTCCCCTCCGAGAGAAGGCGCATGATTGCTTGTAGTCTTACCTTTCTGTCTAACTGCTTGGATTATCTGTACTCACGCTACTCCTCATGCTTCCTCATGTCAGAAAAAATACAATCTGAGGATCCTATACGCGTGAGGGATCTTGGGTACAGTGGACGTCACACTAGGGATAGTATTACTGGCACGCCTGTGTCCACGCCCATTTTCGAGTTTCGAAAAACAAACTGTAATACTCTGCAGCTTCCACTAGATGTCGGCCTATGCACAGCATGTGATCTAAGCAGATACAAGCATCAGAAATACGATTACGGTGAGTAATGTATCCCATATGGGGTCGAGGGGTGCGGGGGATGCGGGGAGGCCCCTGCTCTCCTTGGAAAAAAAAGATTTTGGGGGTTGCGGGGGTGTCCTCCGCATGTTCAATGTGCGAATGTCCCTGCAAACCACAGACATTTTTTGGCGACATTTTTGTCAGACAACATTTTTGCAGGGACATTATCACATGGAACCCCTGGTGTTTGGTACTTTTTTTTAATGCCCAGGTACAAAACATTGGCGTACCCTTAACAGGTTTGTAACATGGTTCTGGCAACATGAGCAATGCCGGTTTCTTCCAGAAAACTCTGGCGTCCTATTAGCAGTATGAATGTGACGAAATGACTACTGTTCTGCAGGAGTACAGGGATGTGTAGTGGCTAAAGTACCTACTCAGCCGCACACTATGACTAAACCAGCATCCCTATCATAGAGGTGAAACAGGCACAACCCGACAGGTATACCTCCTGTGCCGATTTTGTTAACGTGGGCCGAGGACAGGCAATACTCTTCTGGAGGGGCGTCACCGGGTTTGGAAGCAATCCAAACAATATTATTGTGGTACCAAAAATAAAGAAATGACCAACCAATGAACCATAAAAATAGGATCTTAAATTAAACTAATTAAATGCTTCTGGACCAAATAAATGGAGAAAGCAGGCTTTACAATAAAGGGGGACTCTGGGTTTGGAGACAAGGATGCTCCGGCATATATTTCAGCAGCAAAAAGCCAAGTTAATGCAAATGTCTTTCAAAAGGTACAGAAGGGGGATTTAAAAGTCACTAAGGTTTTTTAAGGCTGCCCAGGGGCACAGGACCTTTTCAAATACCTTCAATTTGATGTATTTGGTACTCAACAGCATTGACCCAGGCTTCTATGTGCTTTACCGCAGTCTATGCAGCATCGAGATGGTCCATTTGTGCATTCCTAATGGCAAGTAGACATCAAGACAGTGTGAAGCAATGGTTCTGCTTGGATCAAGGGGGCGTTTGAGATGGGTCTGAGCTGGGTAAAGAAGATGATTCCGTTGGCTTGAGATGCAAAGCACCAGTTGCTTCCATGGAGTTGACCAACAATCGGGTCAAGCTGAAGCAATCTGCTTCAATAGGTCGAGACACACTCTGGGCAACTCACAGAGCAGATAAGTGCACTTGGAGTGCCAAAGGCAGCACCACAGGTTCTGTAGTGGCTTGAAGTGAGTTAAGCATGGTTTAGCCGGTTCGAAAAACATCTTGAGAAGGTAAACCGCCTTTGGGCTGCTTTCTGGGCGTTGCAATCAGTGGTAGACCCAGTCCAGGCTCTCAGGGGCAAAGTGAGTCCATTCATCTGCCTTTCCCAGCCAGTAAGGTTTGCAGAAAGCACTAGCAGGATTTTGTCACCTCCAGTGGCAGTATGCTGGGTACCAGTTTTTCAGTTGCCGTAGGCCTTGTCCAGTCAGCTGGTCATCCAATATAGCCCTTGGGATAGTTAGGGAGAAGAGCTTTCCCCGTTCCTTGAAGCTCTCTGTTTTTTGAACAGATTGTACCCACAGCAGAGTTACAGAGGAATTCTTTTTTGAGTATCATCCAAATATGAATAACCTCAGAGGAGGGTCCTTCCCCCTTGTAGAGGCAATTTTCCACAGCACATTGGTCCCCCACAAGCCCATGTTAAGGGTCTAATCCTGGCTGCTGTAGTAGATTCCTTTACCTGCTGATGTCATACCCAGAATGCCTTGTCGGCTGGCAATGAGTAAGGGAGACACAAAGTTTTGGAGTTGTAGCAAAATCCAAGAAGGTGAGACCCCCCTGGGGACTGAACCTCTCTTCTTTGCTACTCTAACTCCACCCCTTCCTCTTTTGGCCTAACTTAAAAGGTCTGCTGTAGACAGCACCCTGTTGTGGAGTGGCCATTGTAATGACAGGACTGTCTCTGAAGCACTGGTTCCAATGGAGCACCAGGGGGAAGGTTCCTGTTCCCTGAAGGAAGGTGTCCGCCAAAAAGAGGCTGCCGGGTCTTTATCCATAATTCTTGTTAAGGGTACACACAGGCCAGAATATTTAATACGCACCAAGCCCTGTCATGAATAAGTCACTGTTCACCAAGGTGACCATTCTTGCCATCAAATGCTTCTGGCTGTGAAATTTTGTAATTTTAGGAGCCACCATGTCAAAATTAGACATGGCTCTTGTGTATTGGTATCAATAACTGCCACCAGGCTGCCCGGGGTACACAATTATAATATTTTCAACCAGAGGTGCAGACGGTTAAAAAGCCTCCTTTGCCTGTTGGAACTTTCAGTTCCAACACTTGTGTACAGGAATGCACATGTGACCAGGGAATGTGCCCAGTTATCAATGCAGGACATGTCAGAAAACGGTGACAGCAAGGTACATTTGTGTATTTTGCTTGTTGGCATAGAGCATTACAAAAGTGGGGTCTGATTAGCAGGTCTCACATTCAAAAACAGAGCAGAATTACCGACATCAAAATTAAAAAAGCTCAGGCTATTCCACCCTTGCAGATAGCATTCCGTCACACATAAGCAGGAGCTTTCTTCATACAACATTTACCTATTGCTCCTTGTCCATCCAATGGACACCGATTTTACATTGTTTAGAGTATGAGTCATATAATCGTGTGGAAGCTGATCTAAAGTTTTCTTGGGTACCACAAACATGAGGTAAAGGTTTCTCTGCTCAGTGAGTTTTAGCAATATAGCTGGCTGTTTTACTGTGCATTTACACACATCCTCCCTTAAGTGTGCTGCACACTAAACTCATTCATTCACTAATTAAGATGCTCTATTCATTGGACATCTATCAGATTGAGGGTATAGTTTGAGTAAACTTATGCACACGCTGTAGTGATTGGACAAACTATAACCTGCAATCTGAACCCTTTTAATGTATGCATGTTTCCTAATTGGTGTCTCAGTTCTGCATGAACAGGGGCTAATGCCCAGTGATAGTCATCATTTGGAGACTTCTCTGTGCATTCACATTATCTAGCAGCTGATCTATAAGTCATTATATATTCTACTTTGTTTGGGGAAAGTTGCCTTAAACTAAATTCACATACATCGAAGGGCAGTACATGCCCTACCCTTTGTCAACAGCGCTTCATACCAGATATCGGCCTCTTCTAAGCACTATCATAATAGGTGTCATTATTACAGAGTTACATGTTTACTTCATTTATCAGCTGGGGAATGATGATGGACTAAGTCGTCTCTGGTTGGATTCGAACCTGCACCAGATCTCTTTGGCAACCAATGGTCTGATTGACTGTCTTCCTGGGTGAAGTGTACCACTGTCATTGCCCATTGAAGAACCCCATCACTGTGACCTATTCCTTAACCTTCTGCCTTCATCCTCGTCCTCTGGTGTAGTAACCTGTACACATCACATGTCTGCTTTTCTTTTTGTAGGACATTACCAGCCTGCTTCACACGATCTACGAGGTCGTTGATTCATCGGTGAATCACTCTCCGAGCCCCAGTAAAACCCTGCGCGTGAAGCTCTCCGTGGCACCGGATGCCAGCCAGAAGAAGAAGGCCCTGTTTCTCAACCATGCCGGTCAGTCATCTCACAAACTGAAATATCAGTTTTCTTATCTGTTCATTCGGTTCCCTTGTGCTCCGTGGAATGGCTCTGTGTCCACGTACATGCCATATGGTTTTAACAGGCCATAGGTTTTATTGATGCCCCATCACTAGACAGAAGCCTGTGGGTGAACATAGGTTATTCAATAATTCATTTGGATAAGAGTGGCAGGATGTTCACTGTCATAATACTATAAGAAAACGTTAATGTTTTGGTTTTGTAAATAGACGGTGCTTCATTTTGGATAAAATCCAAAATGTGTGGTCCAGTACGTGGGTGCTGATGCTTAATGACCGCGTTACAGTTTTCTTCAACGTAAATGCTCCAAGATGCTGCTCACCGACTCCCAGAAGCTCTTGGCGTGGCTCTCTTGGGACCAAATGGCCACTGTAGATCAAGCCTTTGAAACTGGTTCTGTATTCACAATAGAGATGTGCGTAGCGACAAAATTGCCATCGTCATTGCCTCGAATGACTGAGTTGGCTAAGAACTCATTTGTCCACAGTCTGAACCTTGCAGGATAAACTGTACATTACATTACATTGAATGATAAAACGCCCTTTTACATTTGCTGTTAAATGATAATTGATTAGGCAGAGGTGACTAGTGCTGTGATGTTATCTTTAGTAGTTATGTGTTGGGTGCGAGGTGCTCTGTCTTTCACCATGCCAGCAGTGGTGGAAATGGAAACAATGTGGTGGGGGATCCCACAAGGGCCGGGGTGGGGGAGGAGTTAGAGGGGCGTAGGGGGTGGAGGGGGGGTGCAGCCCGCAACATAAACAACTTTGGGTCTGAGCTCAGCATTGAGCTTTGGATTCTGAATAAATGCAGTAGAGACAGAAAAGTTACACAATATCGATTTCTACCATTTAACATCCTGAGTTTCCTGTCACATTCAGACAAATTGAATACGAATGTCAGTGGTCATCTCAATGCTACACAACGGAAACGTTATCTATCTTAAATATGAAACTATTTACAAAACTGTGCCTCATGGAACACCAGGTGGCTTGGTAGATTCTCATCCAAACACGTGACCTTGTTTAACCAACCATTGAGCAATCTTGTAAAGTCTGCGATGATGGGCAGTCAACCAACAAACAACATACGGAGAAGAGATAAGATGGTTGATGTTCAGCAGTTGATGGTCAAAGTTGGATTGGTCCCCTCAAACTAGGTTTCAGGTCAGTGGAGATGGGTCTCGAGGAGAGGGTTGTTTGATGTTTAATCATGAAATAGGGGGCGTGGGTTTGATGACATATCATCGCCTCTTGCTTCTGGAGAGTTTCCTTTGAAGATTTCCTTTTGGTTTGTGCATTTGTGGCCCTGAAAGCCAATGCAGGAATCTAGTGCCCCGCGGCAAATGATACCTCTCGTTGACCATAACCTAGAACTTAAACGAGGTGTCAAAGTATCCTATTACAAGCCTTTATGACTAAAACATAACTTACCTTACAGCATATAGCATGCCTTTGTCACTAAAATACGATTTAAATTATAATGGAAGTCTTTACAATTCACGTCTCCACCCTCCAGCTGCTTCTCCACCTCCGCTTGTTGCCCTGTTTTCCTTTTTTTCGTCCTTTATAGACTGTCCTGTGTTCCCGAGGTAGGGGAACAGTGTGCAGTTTTTTTGTGTTTTTTTTCTACAAGGTACCACAACTATGGTGGCAATTGTCACAGTATAATATCCTTATAACATTTACAATCATGTACAACTTTGCAGTCAAATTTAGATGTCGTTTTCTCAGGCATAACAGGACTTTGGAGACCAAAGTGTGACCACTGTCTTAACTGAAATATGGGTAACTGCACCAGTGCAAATGTGGTTGGGTAGATGTGACCCAGATCTGGACCCTCTTAGGGTAAACAAATTAAAAGATCCGGGCTACATTCAAAAGAGAGTTGCACATGCACAGTTGGAAATGCAGCAGATGCGATGGCATGGAACCTCATTGTGTTCGGTCGGTGACATTTGTCAAGCAATGCATTACAGACAATAAAAGGTGCTTGAGTAGTGTGTGGACTTCCCTGTGGTCCTAGTGGGTCTAAATTGTATTCCATGGGGTTTCCAAGCAAGCCTCTCCTTTGTTAACCTATAAAATGCCGCTGCTTTTCTGAAGTGGATTTTAAGAGGCGACGATAACGATTGTCTTCTGTTTGGGCAGATCTGCAGAGCTCGCGACAACGGACGGAGAGCAAAGCCAACGAAGAAATGCGGAGCTCTGAAAAGAAGCAGCGTCCATCTATCAGGTAATCGGGGCTTGCCCCACAACTTCCATCCTAGCCGAGTTTCTTTTCTCTTCCTAAAGAAGGGTTGCCTCGAAAAGATGGTGTGCCATTGCAGAAATTGCAGCAACGTTCTTTTTTGTTTCCATACAAATAAATTCAGGCCACCGAGAAGTGTATTTTGGCCCTCCTGGTCTTGTGGTGCACCAAATGAGATGGGTGGCCGGGTCCCCACTGCCAATGTGTCCTCCCAGTGTCCCTAAGTCGATCTCAGTAGTGAGACTGATTTCGGCTTCCCTTACCTGGTCCAACATGTGTGCCAACAGAGAGTGCATTGCACACAGTCTGTAATGAGTCCTATGTGGAATGTTTCCGAGAGTGGGCAGGGTATGTCGGAAGGGAATTCCCACTAAAGCAAGATACACCCCTACTACTACCCCCATCATGTGACATCCTTGCATGAACCCGCCAACTATCACATGTTCCTTTTTGTATTTGTTTGAGCTCCCAGTAAAGAGAGAACTTGAATTTGACATCTTCACCCGCTCCTAACAACAAGGGTATCTAAGCTCTACCTGAGTCGCTTCAGTATACAATGAATGGTGAAAAGGGAAACAGCAGAGACTAAAAAGGAAGGGGTTTCTCCTTTTTTCCAAATAGCGGCATGTTTTTAATACTGCAAATATCTCGAGGTAAGGAATTCTAGGATCACGGTCTGCCCAGTGAAATGTTTTCTCCTTCACTCCCTACAGCTGTCCTCGCCAGTGAGGTTATCCCCGGTTCCAAGTTTTGCTTTTTTGAAAGAAAGACTCCCATTTGAAAATCACCAGATGGAGTAGATTCAGAATAGGTTGACAGTATCATTTACACACATTGGCCCTCATTACGACCCTTGCGGAAATCAACCGACCGGACCGCCACAGCGTAAATAGCGTTTCCGCCATTGCACGAAGGAGCAAATTGCGGCCCATTCCGACCCATCGGGCACGAGCACCACGGCATGGCGGAAGTGCAAAGTCCGCGATGGCGGAAATGAACCCAAAACGGCCCACACCGCCGCCGTACGGCGCCCTAGGTGCAATACCGCCACCCATCACAGCGGGCACCGCAGAGTGCGCCTACCGGAAAGTACGGTGACCGGAAATATACGGAAACGGAAGTTAAAACATGGGCCCGGAACGGGAAACATCCCGCCGTGCACCCATAAAACCACTAAAACCACACAACCACTAAAATCACTACCCTGAGACACACCCCAACCCGTCATCCACCCTAGCGAAACCAAGAAAAATGGGAAAAGTAGCGAAGAAAGCGTGCGACCGCAATCGGCAGGTCCACTTCTCCCGTGAGGAACTCACCGTGCTAACAGAGACCCTCCAGGAGAATGCCGCCGCCGTCTTCTCCACGCAAATGACCAGGACGGCACTTGCCAACAAGAAGGCCATATGGGCTCTGGTGGCACAGCGGGTAAGCGCGGTGGGGACCGCACCCCGCAACCCACAGCAATGCAGAAAGCGGTGGGACGACCTGCGGATACGCGTCCGCAGCATACTCTCTGCCAACCGCAACATTGCCACAGCCACCGGGGGAGGTCCTGAATCACCCATCAAGTTGACCCCCTGGGAAGAAATCTGTGCCTCCACCATCGGAATGGAGAGCATAGAGGGAGTCGGAGGGATGGAGAAAGGAGTGCAGACATCAGAAGAATCAGGTAGGTGGCCCAGATAAAACAATGCTAAATCCACAATGTCCAATCATGTGAAGTACCACGTGCCCACATAGTGCAACAGGAACACATGTCCAGGAGAACGTCCACACACATCGCCCTGATAGTGCACCTTAAAACCACAATAAATACATAAATAATTAAAAACCCCTAAAACACCCACCACACGTCCAGCAGGCACACCCTAACTGCAGGCTGCCAAACAACTGCACCCTCACCCCACACACAAATAAAAGCACCTCCAAGGCACCGACCCAAATCACCCTCATGTACCACCCCAATGCATGTGATACAATGCCATTCCAATACCCACAGACCCATTAATAACCCTCGCCCTCCTTTACTCCACCACAGGCTCCGATCCAAACGACGAGCATCAGGACACCCCTACCAGCACACCTGCAAAGAGGGCCAAGACCAACGGCCAAAGACCCTCCACCTCAGCTGCACGCATCAAGACACGGCAGCAGCACAAATCAGGTGGCAGCACAGAGGGGGGAACATCAACAGGCACCCCAGCAGCCAGCATGCCCACAACACCACCACCACAGGTCCCCCCAACGGATGCCACAGAAGGCACTGCCTCTGGTGGCAGCAGCACCATAGGTGACACCCCATTGATGGCAGCATGCTCCGACACAGAAGACGGGGATGTCGAAGTCAGATCCATCCATGACCTGTCCCATTCCCCCTGTCTGTCCCATCCCGTACAACATGAGGATACCACGCAGGGGCACCCACAAGACGACGACTGGCCATCCCCCCCAAGCCCTGTGGCAAGGCAACATGAGGTCAACAGCACCTCTGTGACACCCCCGCAAATGGCCATGGCCCAGCAGAGGCAACAGTCCCTCGACCAGTTAATCGTGCAACAGCAGCAACTGGCCACGCTCCTCAAGGACCATGCCGATGAATGTGGGGGCACTAAGGCAGACATAGAAACATCAACTGAGACACTCAGGGCACAAATGGAGAGTAGCACCGAGAGCCTGAGAGTCCAAATGGAGAGTAGCACCGAGAGCCTGAGAGTCCAAATGGAGAGTAGCACCGAGAGCCTGAGAGTCCAAATGGAGAGAAGCACCGAGAGCCTGAGGGGGGAACTGCATGCGACGTCCAAAGACGTATGTGCCGAACTTGCCGCAGTGCGCCGTGTGCTCACTGAGCTCTCACAAACCCTTAGGGACATGCATGGACGTGAGCAGGCAGAGACGTCATCCGTTGCAAGTTCCGTCCAGGGCAGCCCCCAACGTAGATCTGGGAGGAACCTGCGCTCCACAGGCAGGGGTGCCCCTGATACCCGCAGAGGGGGCTTGCAATAGCGACAGCCCACTGACAATGAGCTTCTTTGGACACTGGTGTTCGGGGGGGAGGTAGGAGGGTGGAGGGGGTGTGTTGGGCTCACTTGGGTGGCGGGTCGATAGGGTGTTCTACATGATATCACATATGCCATAAACAGTGCACGATCAACCAATGAGATGTGTGGACAATGATCTTTGTGTACTAGGCCATCATAGGCGTACAGTCCATATTGTGCATGTACCAGACACACACAGTGCCACGAGTCCCGTGTCCATGTATCAGCCACCAGGCGTGAGTGCTAGAAGCATGCATCAATGAGATGCTGACGAATGTCACGGCCCTCCGGTGCCTCGCAGACTCCTTGAGGTGCTGCCACATCCCCACCCTCATCATGACCATCATCAGGTGCTTGCAGTTCAGCGTCAGGGGGCATGGGCACATTTCTACGTACGCACATGTTGTGGAGCATGACACATGCCATCACCATCTTTGCAACCTTCTCATGGCGGTACAGGAGTGCCCCGCCAGACCTGCTGAGGCAGCGGAAACGAGTCTTCAGTAGGCCGAATGCCTGTTCAATGACTACACGGGTACGTGAGTGGGCATGGTTGTAGTCCTCCTCATGCTGGTCCCGTGGGTTCCGGACTGGTGTGAGGAGCCATCTCTTCAGTGGATACCCAGCATCACCTGTATGAGGACGAGAAACGTATGATGTGGAATGCCATTGCTACGTACGCACCCCCCCCCCCTCCTGGCAGTTCATTGCCGCATCACATACCCCACATCATCATGCATGGAATGAGACTCACCGAGTAGCCAGGATCTGTTCCCTGCGTGTCGCTCCATGTAGCGTGGTATAGTAGAGTTCCTCAAGACCATAGAATCATGGGTTGATCCAGGGAATCGGGCACAACAATGTGTAATGATCCTGTTGGAGTCACACACCATTTGTACATTCAGGGAATGAAATTGTTTTCGGTTGCGGTACTGGGCCTCCATGGCATGTGGAACGACCAATTCCACATGGGTGCAGTCGATGGCACCAATGCAACCCGGTATGCCGGCAAGTGCATGGAATCCCACTTTTGTGTTGGTAATTTCCTGCTCCGAGCGTGGTAGAGAGATGTAGTCGTCTGCGTGCTGCAGGAGGGCATCAAGCACTTGCAATAGTGTCCGTGAGAACAGTGGCTGTGAAATGCCATGCAACTGTCCGACTGTGTGCTGGTAGGTGCCTGTGGCCAGGAAGTGTAGTACAGACACCACCTTCAGTAGGGGTGGGATGGCGGTTGGGCTATCTATCATGCTGACAAGGTCAGCCTGTGTCATGTCCACGATGGCGGCTATGGTGTCCCGGTCCAGACGGTAGAGGGTGTGGATCTGCTCATCAGTGAGGTTGAACGGATGTGCTCGGAGGCGTGGGATTGCGGGCTGCCTGCGTGGTGGTAGTGGCTGTGCTGGCGGCCCTTGCTGGCCCTGCCTTGCCCTCCTCCTCCTCCTGCGTCTCCTCCGTGCGGCCGGTTGTAGTTGGTGTTCGTCTTCTTCTTGGAGTTGGAGCACTTGCAGTGCTATCAGGTCCCCCAGGGCCAACATCGCGAGTCCTGCCGGTAGCATTTCGGAGTGGGTGTGGTTGTGGGAGGAGACTGGGTGTGCAATTTATGTGTTTTCAGGCTGTATGGCCTCCACCTGTGGTGATTCATTCCACCTGTGCAAGCTGCTCTCCCCTTTGGCCGAGCACGTCCCGCACACAACGCTGCAATGTGACGCATGGCATCTTGCTCTTGCATTCATGTATTTGTACCCGATGGCCGTGTAACATTTGTTGATATGTACATTCGGCTATGGTCCCATTGTTTCACATACAATCTTTGCAGTCGCGAACAGACTTGTGATGGGTCAGTGGGACGTAGTACTCGAGTAACGGTGGGCCCTCATGCATCACTGTACCGAGTTGCAACGACGGGCGGGGCGTCCCATTCGTGGGTGAAGGCAGTTGCCATTTTCACACACAGCCGCACTCGATGGATTAATTAGTGATTTCAAACGGCCACAGATGCCTCTTCGACGTGATGTTGCAAATGAGGAATTCGAAGGCCGGCGCTTTCGGTTTTCAGCTAGCGCCGGGGAGATGCCCACAGGTCTGACTGCAAATATAACGTTCTTTTGTTCGATGTCCTTGAGACAGGGGCCATGGCGAGGAAGCAATGATTGATATGAATAGTTTTGGATGCGCAATAGTGACGTGGGCGATGAGGCCGGACGTTCCCAAATACATGTAACTTCACTACACTGGAATTACGGGCTGGGGCACTGTGGATTTTGCAGGCTGCATAACGCACAGACTCAATGGAAAGTTTGAATGTTTTGTGAGTAAATATTCTGGCGTTTTTATAACAGGATGAGGGAATGATGAATGGATGCATGGGCAGGTGATTTGATACAGGGTTTGCCATGTACAGGGCTTGTTGGAATCTATCCGCCTCCCCTGCGCTATGTGATGCAGGGCTGCCATAGTGGGACCATCGTCTATCTGGCCTTGTTGAGCCCTCCCTGTCTCGACGCGCCTTCAGACACTTGTGTCCATGCACGTTCACATTCCCATCTGATGGAATCTGTTCTGACAGACGCATGCACAGGTACACTCGTTTGTGATGGTGTTTACACCTCGATATAGATAGTTATGAGTCGCAAGTGGTTTCGGGGTGGTGATGATCCTTTGGAGTGGGCTAGCATGCATATGACTGTGGATTTAGTGTGATCATTGAAGTGAGTTGTTCGAATGTAGTTCTGATGGCCATTCTGTTCTTTTTCTTTTCTTTTGGTTGACAGGTATCTCCTCCCCTTTTGCCACTGCCATCTGTATGCCACTCCTGCAGATGGCGTTTACTCCCGACACCTGCTGCTTCGTGTTAATCAGTGGAGCAGCATTACGATCTTATGGGACGATCGCCAATGGGCCACATGCCCTTACGCAGTACTAGTGGCTCGGAGCAACATTTCGGCCTTTCAGCTGGACTAGTGCCTCCCCATTGGGACGGCCCTGCGGGTCTGTGCGCTTCCATGTTGCCTTTTCGTACGTGAATGTGGCTCTGTGTACCATGATGGAACAGGGCGTCACACAAGTAGTAGCTGGTCATTCCTTGCGGATGCAGCCCACAATGGTGATATGTGTTTTGGAGTTCATGGACTAATGGCTGTATGGGCTTGGTGATTTAGTTGTGCATTAAATTTCTATTCTGATATGGGCCGTGTAGCGTTCTTCTTTGCGAGTGATGTGGCATATTCCTATTTGGGGAGCGATGTATTGTGAGGAGATCTGCATTGGGTTCCAGCTTCGGAGTTTAGTCGCGTGGTACTGTGCTGGGCGCGTTTGCCTATGGAGCCCAGTGAGGTCAGGGATGGGGGCTGCCAATGTGACTGTTTGCATGTTGTCATGCTCAGGGGCGGGGGAATGGGTTTTGTGTAACAGATGCCGGTCAGCCAGGTGGACTGGTGGCATGTTGTGATTTTCTGAATATTGCTGGTCACAGGTGCCTGTGTTTGCGTGCGTTTCGGGGGGGGGGACTGTGGTCATGTCCATTGGAATGGCTTCTGTATTCGTGCCATCTGTGCCCTGCAGCTCCCATTGGCCCCTCTTGTGTTTCTTTTGTTCGTTGGCATGCATGGGTGACTTGTACATTTCACTGGTTGCATTGTGACTTCATTGCACCTACGGGGAGTTGTACTTTGTGGGCAGGGAGCGGTGTACAGGCACTCAGTGGGGCCGTTTACGGTTGATTCGCGATGCCGTACTTCTCACCATGGCGGATTGGTGCTTTCCGCCATGCTTGATGGCGTTAGGTACATGTCCGCTAGGGTCGGAATTCGCGTACCCTTGCGCCATGGTGGTATTTACGGTTTGGCATGGCGCGCGCGCGCGCGCACTTGGTGCAGTTAGCGTTGGCGTTCACTACGGTGTCGCTAATGGCTTCGTACTTTGCGGTGACGGGTCATAGTCGCACCGAGCGGTATTCGATGGCGGTATTGCATTTCCGCCATCGTTTTTCGGATTCCGCCAGGGTCGTAATGAGGGCCATTGTCTATTTTAGACCAGGTCTAGTCTGGCCCTCTGGCTTGGCAGTATTCAGGAGTTTTCCCAGTGGAAGATTATAACCAAATGGAGCCACTTGCACCCAAGATACTACTGAACATGTCATCACCCCAACCCTATGCCAGTTGCATGTCACCTGCTTCCTCTTTCTCTTATCTCCTCTCTTCTCAGTTTCAATTACAGTTTACGTTTATTTTGATTTTGAGGAAAAATCCATAATACATTACAACTGAAGCATTTAAAACATTGAATTAGAATCACAACATAGGAATGAAAGCAGGAAGCTTCATATCATTTCTGTCAGTATCTCTTCAGACTCCATTTCATCCTCCAACCACCAGATAATCCTAGGTGCTGAAGGCATGCCCCTGCACGCTCACACCAGAAAAAATACAACCTGCTACTCTTTCAAGGGTAACAAGGGTTTTATTTCCATACAAAAGAAAAACGCCACCAAAGAACTCTGCTGCCGCGGAACGTTCTATTGGTCTTTGGCATGTGTGATACATTCTCCAGCATGGGGTCTGGCATGGATTCATGCTCATGAATATTCCCCGTCGTCAGGCTGGGAGTCCTCGGTAAAAAATAAATGAGTTTCTGTTTCGTTTCTGAACTGTCTTTCTCCTAATAACCAATCACTGGTTTCTGGGTCATACTGCCCCCAGCCAATGACTGCCCTCTACCTAAGCCCCTCCTCTGGCAGCCATCTTCAGATTTTTACTGCACATTCAAGTGTTGAGAGTCCTTGTGCCATAGCTCTCGAGCTTTTACTGCGTTTTGCGATTTTTCAAAGAGGTTAACCTCATTTTTTCGGTCAATCGAGCCTCAAGCACCACCGTTTCTACTTCCAATCCTACGCCCCTCAAGGGTGAAGTTTTCGTCGAGTTTCGCTTCTTGGAGGATTCCGAAAGATCTTTGAGGCCTACCCCGCGTGGTCATGGCCCAGGATAAAGGAAAGACGATGCCCAGATCCAAGCTGTTCAGGAGCTGCCCTGGATGCGGATTACAGAACGTCTTCAAGGAGGAGGAGCATTCTCGATGCCTCTACTGCCTTCACGAAGACAAAACGCATGTGGAGAAGGACTGTGCGTTTTGCAAGAACATGTCCAAACGGACTATGAAGGATCGTCGTATCTGGCTCACCAACTGGCTGGAAGAGAAGAGCCCAGCAGCAGGTGAGAAGAAGAGGAAGTCCGAGCGGTCTTCTAAGACCTTTGAGGGCGCTCCGGCGACGGGGGGCCAACAAAAGGCTAAGCACTGCGAGTCCGCGGGCACCGGGAGCACCGATCGGTGGGGCTCCTCGGCTCCCAGGCG
The DNA here is from genome assembly GCF_040938575.1 of Ambystoma mexicanum. Classification (NCBI taxonomy): domain Eukaryota; kingdom Metazoa; phylum Chordata; class Amphibia; order Caudata; family Ambystomatidae; genus Ambystoma; species Ambystoma mexicanum. The sequence goes on from NC_090922.1 coordinate 353,162,337, forward strand.
CAGGGCACATTATCACCGACGCCATCAACCACGAGCCAACGCTCTGGCTCGGTGAAGAGGAAATCGGAGATCCCGACAGAGACAGCCGAGGGGGAGAGAGGCAACCCAAGGTGAAGGCCTCAGGCGCGCCCAAAGACGCCAAGGCCCTGATTCACCCAGCTAAGGCCTCAATTGAGGGAGTCGTGGCGGCCCTGGCGAAGCCTGCATAGGCTACCCCAGTGGAGGCGACCTCGGGGCCTAGAGTTTCCCTGCCACCATGGAGGGAATCCTCTTTTCAGTCCATCGATAAGACCCCCCTTAAACCCGCAGGCGGAAAAAGAGGGGGGCCCGGTGGCCATTAAGGACACAGATACCACCTCTGAAGAGGAGCTGGCTGGCGTCGCGAAGATCCTGAACAAGAAGTTCGAGGAGGTCCGGTCCTACGGGAGGGATCCCGACGAGGCGGACGAGGAAAGCGACAGCGGTGTCGACGAGGAACCGCGAGCCGTGGAGGGGACGGAGCCTACTCCCCAACCGTCACAGCCATTGCTACAAGACAACTCAGGAGCAATCTTGATGGCGATTCAGGCCTTATGTATGGAGATAAGGACAAGTTTGCCCTTACCCCCAGCCGGCGATCCAGTGGCGCCTGGACCGTCGGAAAGCCCACCAAGCAAGCGGAGGAGAACTCACCCCCCCCTTCCAGCCTTCACGGCAGACCAGGGTTCTAGACATGCCCTTCGACGGGAACAATCTGTTCGGCAAGACTGTGGACGAGTCACTGCAGGCTATCAAGGCAGACACGGAGACGGCTCAGGCCTTGGGTGTTCTTCAACAATGACGGCCGTCCTTTCGGAACTCCGGAGGCAAGCAAGGTGCCTCCAAAGGATTTGGCAGCGGCGCCTCGTCGTACTGCCAGGCAGCCCGCTCCTCGTTGCAGGAAACCTACAGAGGACGCGGCAAGACAGGATGATCTCGTCGTCGCCAAGGAGGCCACGGTGGCAAGGCCGTGGCCAAGCAGGACTGAACCGGCCGTAGCGTCGGCCCCCACCTGAGCACCCCGGTGGGAGGCCGGCTGGAGAATTTCATCAGCGTGTGAGAGTCCATCTGCATCGACCGTTGGGTGCTGGATGCCCTGGCCTGCGGGCATACTCTGGAATTTCTAAGGAAGTGTCCCCGTATTCCACCCGTGGCCAGGAATGAAAACCACATCCCTCAACTGCTGCTGTAGGTACGGGCGATGCTAAAAAGGGAACCATCGAGCTCGTCCCAAAGAGGCTGTGGGGCTCCAGAGTGTACTCACGATACTTCCTCATAAGGAAAAAAAACAGCGGTTGGCGGCCCATCCTGGATCTTCGTCGTCTAAACAGGTACATCAAGTCCCAGAAGTTCCAGATGGTCACCCTCCAGCACGTGCTGGGACAGCTGGAGGAAGGCGACTTCCTATCGTCTCTGGACTTGTAGGATGGCAACTTTCACATCCCCATTCTAAAAGGATATTGAAAATTCCTGCGATTCGTGGTCCAAGGGCGACACTTATCAGTTCAAGGCCCTTCCCTTCGGATTGAACTCGGCGCCCAGGGTGTTCACCAATTGCCTAGCACCAGTGGCGGCGCGGCTGCGCCTGCAGGGGATCCACGTCTACCCCTACCTGGACGATTGGCTCATCCGAGCAAGGTCAAGAGAACTTGCCGTCGATCACACACCGAAGACCGTTCAACTGCTCACGGGTCTGGGATTTTAGATCAACTTCACGAAATCCCACTTGGTACCATCGCAATGTTCCTGGGGGCCAGGCTCGACACAGTGGCATGATTGGCTTCTCTGTCGAAGGAAAGGACGAAGGCCATCCTGGGCAAGGTGCAACGGCTGTCGACCATGGACGTGGCCAGGGTGAGGTCCATCAAGTCCCTGCTCGGCATGATTTCCTCGTGCATCTACCTCGTGCGCCTATGCAGACTGCGGATGCGACCACTACAGGAGTTCCTCAACGCCCATTGGATGCAAGCGGCGGGCAACTTCGAAGACAGGATCTCGCTCTACGAGACCTTCCGCCATGCGATCCGGTGGTGGGGCACCCGCATGCATCTGGCGGCGTGCATGGACTTCCAGACCCCGGCTCATCAGGAAACGGTGATGACGGACGCCTCCCTGGAGGGATGGATAGCGCACACCGGAGATCTCCACGCAAGAGGCCTTTGGCTCCCGGAGGAGAAATCACTACACGTCAATGTCCTGGAGCTCTGAGCCGTGTTCTGGGCCCTCAGGTTGTTATTTCCGTCCTTCAAGGGCAAGGTGGTAAGGATCTTCACCGACAACACCACCACGATGTTCTACATCCGGAAGCAGGGAGGCACCAGATCCCCAGCCCTATCCAAGGAGGCCAAGGGATGTTTCTGGTGCCCTTCCATTTGGCAGGATTAAGGGACACCGTCGCCAACTCACTCAGCAGGGAGCTGCGCTCGTGCCACCAGTGGGAACTGCGGCATGATCAAGTGGATTTCCTATTCCGATGATGGGGCAATCCCCAGATCAACCTATTCACGACGGCGAGGAATGCCAAGTGGCGGGGGTTCGCCAGCAGGTTTCCCCAGCCAGGGTGCATGGGCGATGCCTTCTCATTCCTCTGGGACGGCCTGTTCCTGTATGGGTTCCAACCGTTGCCGTTGCTGTTGTGACTCATCAATCAACTTAGACGGTCCCGGTGCAGGATGATCCTCGTCGCACCAGCGTGGCCGAGGCCCATCTGGTTCCCGGACCTTCTGGACATGTCAGCGTCCCCCCCCAGTCAAACTGCCGATGGACACTGATCTTCTCTGCAGAGAAGGAGGCGCCATCCTCCACCACGACCCGGGGTCACTGAACTTGCAGGCCTGGCTCCAGCAGCACTAGAGTTTGGAGGGTACTATATCCCGGCGGACTGCAAGGAGGTGCTTGCAAAGGCCAGGCTGTCCTTGACCCTCAAGTGCTATGGACACAAATGGAAGAGGTTCTCTGTTGGGTGCCGTGCACAGAAGATTAACCCTCTGCGGATTACGGCCTCTCAAGTGCTGCCGTACCTACTGTAGCTGGCCAAGACAGGGCTAGCTCATGCCTCCATCAAAATCCATCTAGCGGTGATCTCCCGCTACACCAGAACTCCGGGGCGATCATCTCTGTGGTCCCATCGTCTGGTGAAGGAGTTCATGAAAGGACTGTTCCGGACATTCCCGCCGGTGAAGGCTCCGGCGTGGGAGCTCAACGTGGTGCTGAGCAGGCTCATGGGACTGCCATTCGAGCTGCTGCATTCGGCACCGTTGAAATTCCTATCGTGGAAGACAGCGTTTCTTGTGGCCATCACCTCCGCACGACAAGTGGGAGAGATCCAGGCCCTCTCCTGTAAACCTCCATACCTGACATTCCACGAGACGACGGTAATGCTGAGGACGCACCTCTCCATCATGCCCAAGGTGCCGTCGGACTTCCATCTCAACGAGCCCTTGGTGTTACCTGTTTTCTTCCCGTCACCTTCGTCGCCGGCCGAGAGGACTTTGCACTCGCTGGATGTGGCTAGAGCGCTGAAGTTCTACTAGGACCGCACAAAGACCCTTCGGAAGACATTGCAGCTATTTGTGAACTTTGGACCTGTGAACCAAGGGAAGGCCCTCTCGAAGGCTTCCATTTCCAGATGTCTCTCCGGCTGCATCATGCACTGTCACCGGTTGGCAAACCGACCGTTGCCTGGTCGTCTGAGAGCACATTCAACCAGAGCGATCACTGCTACCCCGGCATTCCTGTCTGGTGTGCCCTTGCTGGACATCTGCAGGGCTGCTACGTGGAGGTCAATGCACACCTTTATGAGATTCTACTGCGTCGACCGGGATTCCAGGGTGGAGTCCATGGGCCTGGTGAGGAGGTAAGAGATGCTTAATGTTGAGTTGATGAAATGCTTAATGTTGAGCCTTGCCACCTCCCGTGGTTGTGCATATGTGTACTGCTATGTATTCTTGTATTCATGAGCATGTGAATCCATGCCAGACCCCATGCTGGAGAAGGAACAAGTTACTTACCTGTAACTGTTGTTTTCCGGCATGGGTCTGGCATGGATTCACATGCGAACCCTCCCGCCTACCCCTCTGCGGCTCTTCTCTTGGTCCTACTGCCACTTTACGTGCTACCAAATCTGAAGATGGCTGCCAGAGGAGGGGCTTAGGTAGAGGGCAGTCATTGGCTGGGGGCAGTATGACCCAGAGACCAGTGATTGGTTATTAGGAGAAAGACAGTTCCGAAACGAAACTGAAACTAATTTTTTCTTTACCGAGGATTCCCAGCCTGACGACGGGGAATATTCATGAGCATGTGAATCCATTCCAGACCCATGCTGGAGAACAACAGTTACAGGTAAGTAACTTGGTCCTTATAAGCACAAGAAGCGTCACTAACGACGTCAACATATATAGTACAATTCTACAACATGGATTGGTGGAGGCCTATAGATATAGGTCCTACTCCACATGGGATGCCAGGCCATTGGTCCATCTTCATCTATCTGTCCATCTGTGTTCACGTGCGTGCTGCTGGGCTCGTCATCCTCAGTGAGTTGACCTAACAATTAATTAGTTACGCTGACACACAATGTTATTCTTACGATTGTAACATTGCCCTTGGCTGATACAGCGATGGTCTCGGGGGAGAACCGAGGTCACACTGACTCACACACACTTCTCTCGCTCTCAGACAGATCACCAACTCCCAAGGTCCTCCACCTTAGTTTTAGGCTATAATTATGATGCTACCCTGCACCTCACAGCACAAATCAAGTGACCCATTTCTGAAGGCGTGATAGCCTTGCCTTTAGATTTTAGTGATCGATTGAGGGGTGTAAAATCTTATGGTCGGTGGTCTGGGTTTGGACAGTGCCATGGCATGCAGGGCGTCAAGGGATGACAGCCTGGTAAAGCTGTATTTCTCCTGTGGGTATTGTTGGGGGCAGGAGGCCCTTGCTATCTGCTTCATGGGATGGTACTGCCAAGAGACGCTGGGTTCCGTTCTGATGACCTTGCAGGAAGCATTCTTCCCAGGGTGTGAGGGACTGTAACTTTCCTAACAATAGAGGAGGTTGGGGAACTCTCAGACCTGGCCGGGTGGTGGTGGAATTCGCGCTCATGCAAGGGGCTTAACGCTAATGCACAAAATACTGTTTGCTGCGCTTGGGCCTAACTTCTAAGATGGCTGCCGCTTGCCAAGATGGCGTTCACACCCTCATCTACCATGCAGTTTATAATGCATGAATTAAGTTGGTTGCGCTCCCCTCTATATGTGCAGCTCCCTGGGTGTACTCTATTAGCATCTAGTTCTCGTTCAGTATCGCCTACTATGGGGCTGGGAAGACCCTCTTGCCTTCCCAACATTGCTCTGAGGCCGCTATAGTTGTCATCTGGTGCAATATAAAAGCCTTGTAACGTAACATTGTATGTGTATACACTATAATATCAGGGTTTCATATAGAGCATCATGTCCCATTCCTGCTTCTTCTAAGAGCTGTAACTATTCCTGCAGTTTCACCCAATTGAATGGTACTTCATTTATCGACCTCAGAAGGATGAACCGCTGTGTCGGCTCTGCCCGGATTGGAACTTGCGAACTACAGACTGCCCCCAGGACTGAGTGCAGTGTTTAAAGTCACTGAGCAGTCCTTCCAGTTCTTAATATGCATGCAATACACAAAGGGCTAAAGGTTTATGGCACTGTAGGTGCTTGTGCCAATGTGTAAAAAGTTGCATTTGCAGCACTGTGTGGGCTCCTGTGAACGACTGCAATTAAGTTAGGTGTGTATGTCTTAAGGGTCAATATGGGCTACCGCTTCTGGCCATCTTCGTTTGGCTCCCTAAGAGGCCTTATCGCAGGTAACAGAAAGAGAAGACGTCCAGTAAACACCTCCGTGAAGTTGGCGGCCTTCGGAAATCTCGTGCGAGGTCCTGCAAGGCCCCTTGCATGCGTGCCTCGGATACCTTCTGTTCAAGGGAAGTTGCTTTCACGCGCAGCTGCAGGTGCTGTTACATCCCTCTGGAGATTAGATAAGGCCGGCATATTTGAAGCTTCTTCCAAAGGAATGCGCAATATTTTGGATGCCTATCTGGAATGGGCCTGGTTCCTCTGAGAAATGCATTGTCGTGTCACTGCCAGTAAGATTAGAGATCAAGGCAGGGAAGCTGGCCTGTTATCGCTTGATCCGCGCCGCCTTCAGGAATGCGATTTGCTGAACATTCGGTTTGTGTCAATCAGCGGGGACAGGAAGCTGTACAGCACACTTCTGCCCTTGATCCTGCGCTCTTTCTTATTTTATTCATAGCGCGCGGTGCCCCTCTCGTTTTTGATGGGCCCGGGGAATGATGGTGACATGTTTCAAGTTGACAAAAGGAAAGGAAGTTAACAAGTTTGAAAATACACCAGCGTTTGGAATGGATGTCGCAAAAGTAATGGCGGACTAGAATATGCACGAGGCGCTAACATGAACCTGTACTCAACCCCCGCTCTTCGTGAATTCAAAGATGGACCCCTGCTTCCCGTATCATCTATGCAATTCCGTTAAAGGTTACAAGTTTGTTTGAAATCTCAGTATGCCGTGTTAATATAGGAAGGACCCGACTATTAAATAATGCTTCATGTCTGTTTACCTGGGCTGTTAATGTTTCCCACTTTCGTGGTCAAATTTGATCAATTTTTGAAGAATAAGGACTGCCTCGGCCCTGCCAGCAGAGGTGTTGCTGGGGGGGGGGCCCTAAGGGGGCTATAGCTCCTGATCTTTTGGTTGCAGTCCCGGAGAGAATCTCAGGGGCTACAACCAAAAGGCTAGCTAGCCCCCAGTCCTGACAGTTCCGTCATCAGCATAGCCCCGGGTCTTTTCCAGACCTAGCAACACCGCTGCCTGCTGGTCACTGTGTGATGTACGAAGATGGCTGAAGCGAGTACTCCCGCCACTGAGGCTCCTAACACTATGCACCTCTCAGGGAGTTCAGGAGATCATCATATCACAGGACACAGCTGCCCAGTGACATCTAAGGGCTGAGCCCAGAGAACCCCAGCTTCCAAATATGTTCACTCCCTCGACTTTGTCCCTCCATAAATGCTCAAGTGTGCTTCAAATTGGGTCAGAATTAATGCAAAGGAGGGATTTTGATCGGCTTCGTCACACTTCTTGTTCATCTCAAGATGCGTACTGGAGAATAGTTTTATTGCGTTGATTAAAAATATATTTTTTGTATTTATTTGTGATTTACAAAGCGCCAACTACAACAAAGTCACTTTGTAGCACCTCTTGAGCAAAATAGAAGGGGGAGCGGGCGCCTGATTATTCAGAAGCCCAGGAGGAGGTTAAGATCCAGAAAGTGGCCAACAAAACAGGGTAGTGAGTGCAATAAAGCATAGTAGATTTCTGCGGTGAAGTGGACTCTGGCAGGGTTTGGCAAGACCGGGACATTTGCTAATGGGGGCTAGACGTAGCACTATGCTCATTGTATGATCCTCACGTCCACGGAGTATGAGGTTGGTGTCAGAAAGGTGCCCGCTCCCCTTGCATGTTTACAGTGAGGCGCATTACGAAAGGAGCACCAGAGTTGTATGTCTAGGATGGGTATTCATACTGGAAGTCCGTGAATCGGAGCGGGCAATGGTGCCGTCTCGTGATAGTTCAAGTGTTGACAACTCTCATTAAGAAAGGGAACAATAGAAACGGGTGGACTGGTGTGAGTTATGTAGGTAAGCTGCACGTTGCTGTTTTGTCTCTATTGATTGTGTCTTTAAGGTGCCCACTAAGCTCCTAGATATAAGGCAAGGCCTAGGCCCGAAAGCAAGATGGTGATATCCATTCAACTAGTGGTGTCAAGCAGCCTGTGCATACCTGTTGTGTTTTAAAACAAAGAGCCATTCCCACCAGTACATTTGGGGTCGGATTCACAGAAGCGTTCTTATAATGGAACAATCCCATAGGAAAATGCCTGTGAATCTTAGACTCTCCTAAAATGACTTATTAGCTTCTCTGGGCTTATTTTTGTTGGCCCATGTTTAGAAAGCGGTGCATCCACTTTTGCCTGTGGCATGTACTACCACCGTTTTTTTTTTTTACTTTTACCTAAAGAAATGGATCCTGCCCTCCTCCCCCCCAAAAACAAAATCTTGCATTGCTTCCCTTCATCCTGCACGGATCAGCTCACTTACGTGCTGGCTCAACTGCAGCCCGCAAGGATGGAGACATGACACGTGGGAAATAACAGCAATGATTAATTGAACAAAAGCATGCAAGAAATATCCATATGAGGCTAAATGTGAGTTTCAAGTATCTAGTCCTGCATAGGCATAGCTGGAAACACAATATAGAGAGACCCCTGAAAATGCTGCTAAAAGGCTTGACCTGGCAAGGCACTTTCTCCATTTTGCCCCCAAAGGATTTAGAAATGGATCACAGTAGGCAAAGTGTACCCTTACAGATGTGATGCATGCCCAATACATTAATGCCCGTAGTAGCATAGTTATGTGATTAACCATTTATCCATCTCTCTCTGCCAAGGGCAATATGTAAAGTATACACAAGCTTGTCCGTGGTGTGAAGTAGGCATCGCAGCCACAGAGTGGGAGAGCACGGGTGCTAGAGGACTGTTGCGGGAAGACAACCCTAGAGTAGAGAGCGGGAAAGCAGGGTGCAAGGAACCTTATCTTTGGGGGCGTTCCGTGGCAACATGTGCATGAGTGGCGGGGGGGTATGTTGGATTGGGGTGTTGCTGCTCTGAATTAAGAGCAGCTGGAGCCTAATTTGTAATTTTTTCCAGACTTCGGGAGCATGCCCCCGACCCCCCTTTGTGTATGATGCTGTGTTGACCCAGGTTGCGGTGGGGAGGAGTGGCTTTGCCCCGTAGTATGAATAATGTTTGTTTAAGCTCTTGTGCAACAAAAGCCCCCTTGGTCCCTCAGTCAAGTTCACAAGAGCATTGTTGTTGTAATTTACCTAAACAAGGGACAGTATTAAACCCGTATTTGCCCACTATGCAACAGTCCGATAACACATTTCTCCAGCATGGGGTCTGGCATGGATTCACATGCTCATGAATATTCCCCGTCGTCAGGCTGGGAATCCTCGGTAAAGAAAAAACCAGTATCAGTTTCGTTTCTGATCTGTCTTTCGTAGTAATAACCAATCACTGGTCTCTGCGTCATACTGACCACAGCCAATGACTGCCCTCTACCTAAGCACCGCCTCTGGCAGCCATCTTCAGATTTTTACCGCACGTTCATGTGTTGGGATCCTCGTGCTATTGCTCTCGAGCGTTAGTGCTATTTTTTCGCGCTTTTTCTCAAAAACTTCGATTCTTTCGGTCAAAAGAGCCTCAAGCTCCACCGATCCTACATCCGATCAACGGGGACCCGTGTCGGATTCATCTGTGCCCCTCAAGGGTGAAGATTTCGTCGAGCTACACTTCGGAGGACTCCAGAAGCTTCTCAGGCCCGGTCTCGGAGATGGCCCAGGAGAAGGGAAGCTCGACGCCCGGAAAGCTGTTCAGGGCCTGCCCTGGATGCCAGCTGCAGAACGTCTTCAAGGAGGACGAACACTCTTTCTGCCTTTACTGCCTTCATGGGGACAAGACGCACGTGGAGAAGGACTGTGCGTTTTGCGGCAACATGTCGGAACGGACCATGAAGGACCGCCATCAACGTCTCGCCAGCTGGCTGGAGGGTAAGAGCCCGTCTGGCGAGAAGAAGAAGAAATCTGAGCGGTCTTCTAAGACCTTTGAGGGCGCCCCGGCGACGGGGGCCCAACATAAGGCCAAGCACCGCGAGTCCGCTGGCACCGGGAGCGCCGAACGGTCGGGCTCTACGGGCGCCAGGCAGGGCGCACCCTCCCCGGCACCATCAACCACGAGCCAACGCTCTGGGTCGGGTAAGAGGAAGGCCGAGCACCCGGCGAAGCTCCTGGAGAGACCCCGGTCGAGCTCTAAGGCAGAGGAGGAGCGTGGCAGTGCCCCCTCCCTCAAGGATAAGGCGGTGAGCGCACCTAAGGTGGTGAAGGCCTTGATCCATTCGACCAAGCCCTCTATCGAAACGGTCGCGGCGGCCCTGGCCCAGCCTGTGGAGGCTGCACCAGTGGTGGCGGCCTCGGGGCCCAGAATCTCCCTGCCTCCTCGGAGGGAGTCTTCTTTCGTGCCCATCGATAGGACCCCCGTGAAACCCTCCGTGGGGAAGAAGGGGGGGCAGGGCGTCGTCGTAGATTCGGCCTCAACCTCAGAAGAGGAACTGATCGAGGTCTTAAGCCACGGCCTAGGCGTGGAACAAGACCAGCCCGTCGGAATGGGCCCCGACGCAGGTGACGACGACGACATCGTCGAGGATACCGACGGGGCCCCTGCTCGCCCGTCGGATTCCCCTCTGCCAGCGCCGCAAGACAACTCAGCGGCCATTTTGTTGGCTATACAGTCCTTATGCTCCGAGATAAGGACGAGACTACCGTTACCGACGGAGGAACCTCTCCCGTCGGGGGATCCGGAACCGGGACCTTCTGGTGTTCCCCCCTACCAAGAAAAGAAGGATCCATCCACCGCCTCCTTTTCAACCGTCGCGCCCCGTCCAGCCCTCCTCCCCGTCCACCCGAGGGGATGATACGGGGACTGACACGGCAGCGACGGGTACGGACGACGAGGCATACGACGAGGATTTTCCGTCGTCGCCTCCCACCAGGGCTTCTCCGCCCGACGAGATTGGATCGTTCCACTCAATGATCGCCAGGGCATCCGAGCTTTTTCAACTCTGCCCTGAGGAGAAGAAAAAGGAAGGCTTCCTTTACCAACGGCGCGAGACCAAGAGGAAGACGGTCCTCGCAGTGCCTCTGTTGGACGACATTTGGGATGAGGGCCTTTCCCTCCTCAAGAACCCTTCCACGACGCCAGCGAAAAGAGACCGGTACGAGAAAAAGTACCGGGTCCCGGACTCGGCCCCCCTATGCCTCCGGGCGCAGCCTACCCCGGACTCCGTCGTCTCCGCGGCAGCCAGGAAGAAAGCGGGGGGGGGTGCGGCCTCCACGTCGACTTCCCCGCCGGACGGCGAGGGAAAGAAATTGGATGCCATGGGACGCAGAGTCATCTCGTCGGCGGCGACGACGATTAAAGCGGCCAACGCCTTGGCTATCGTGGCCCGCTACGACAGGGAACTCTGGTACAAGATAGCTCCCCTGCTGGATTTTCTGCCGGACGACAAGAGGGCGGAGGCCCTTGAGATCCTGCAGGAAGGTGAGGTGGCCTCGGACCACGCCATCACCGTGGCGACGGACATCGCCGACACTGGGTTCCGCCAGATGGGCAACGGCGTTTGCCTTCGACGTCGCGGATGGCTCAAGGCTACGGACTTTCGGCAGGACGTCCAGACCAGGGTCCTGGACATGCCCTTCGACGGGAACAACCTGTTTGGGAAGACAGTGGACGATTCCCTTCAGGCCATCAAGGCGGATACTGAGACGGCCCGGGCCCTTGGAGTACTGCAGCAACGGCGGACGCCCTTTCGGAGCGGCGGAGGCAAGGGCGCCTCCAAAGGTTCCGGCGGCGGTTTCGCTTCCTACCGTCAAGCGGCCCGCTCGTCGTCGCAAGAGGCCTACAGAGGACGAGGCAAGTCTGGCGGCCCCCGCCGTCGTCGCCAAGGCGGCAAGGCCGCGTCCAAGCAGGATTGAACCGGCCGTGGGGTCGGGCCCCCACCGAAGCACCCCGGTGGGAGGCCGGCTGGCGGGCTTCGTCAGCGTGTGGGAGTCCATCTCCACCGACCGTTGGGTGCTGGACGCCCTGGCCCGGGGCCACGCGCTCGAGTTTCAAAGAAGGTGCCCGCGCGTCCCCCCCGTGGCCAGGAAAGAACTTCACGTCCCTCAACTTCTCCTGGAGGTAAAGGCGATGCTCAGAAAGGGCGCCATCGAACTCGTCCCAAAGAGGCTTCGGGGCTCCGGAGTCTACTCGCGTTACTTCCTCGTGAAGAAGAAGACGGGAGGATGGCGCCCCATCCTGGACCTGCGACGCCTGAACAAGTTCATCAAGGCGCAGAAGTTCCGGATGGTCACCCTCCAGCACGTCCTGGGTCAGCTGGAGGAAGGAGACTTCCTATCGTCGTTGGATTTGGAGGATGCCTACTTCCACATTCCCATCCTAAAGGGGCACCGAAAATTCCTCAGATTCGTGGTCCAAGGGCGTCATTACCAGTTCAAAGCCCTTCCCTTCGGACTGTGGTCGGCACCCAGGGTTTTCACCAAGTGCCTCGCACCGGTGGCGGCGCAGCTGCGCCGCGAGGGGATTCACGTCTACCCCTACCTGGACGACTGGCTCATCCGCGCCAAGACGAGGGAGCTCGCCGTGGTCCACACGGCAAGGACCGTCCAACTCCTCACGGACCTGGGATTCTCCGTGAACTACGCCAAATCCCACCTGGTGCCCGCGCAAGTCGCACTGTTTCTGGGAGCGAGGCTCGACACAGTGTCCCTTCTGGCCTCCCCGTCGGAGGAGAGGACCAGGACCATCTTGGGCAAGGTGCAACGGATGTTGGTGGCCGACGCGGCCAAGGTGAGGTCCATCAAGTCCCTCCTCGGGATGATGTCTTCCTGCATCTACCTCATTCCCATGTGCAGGCTCCGGATGCGCCCGTTGCAAGAGTTCCTGGATGCGCGCTGGATCCAGACGACGGGCAGCTTCGAGGAAAGGATCAAGCTCGACGAGAGTTTCCGACGAGCGATACGGTGGTGGGGCACCCGCGCGCATCTGACGGCGGGCATGGACTTCCAGACCCCAGCCCACCAGGTGACTGTGACCACGGATGCCTCCCTAGAAGGGTGGGGAGCGCACACCGAAAATCTGCACGCAAGGGGACTCTGGCTCCCGACGGAGAAGTCCCTGCATATCAACGTCCTGGAGCTCCGTGCAGTGTTTTGGGCCCTCAGGTCCTTCCTTCCGTCCCTCAAGGGCAAGGTGGTGAGGATCTTCACCGACAACACCACCACCATGTTTTACATCAGGAAACAGGGCGGAACCAGGTCCCCAGCGCTGTCCAAGGAGGCGCAGGACCTGTGGCATTGGGCCGTCGCCCAAGGGATTCTTCTGGTGCCGTTTCATCTGGCAGGGATAAAAAACACCATCGCCGACTCACTCAGCAGGGAGCTGCGCTCGTGCCACGAGTGGGAACTACGGCAGGATCTGGTGGATCGCCTCTTCCGACGGTGGGGCACACCCCAGATCGACCTGTTCGCGACGGCGACGAACACCAAGTGCCGGAGGTTCGCCAGCAGGTTTCCCCAGACGAGGAGCATGGGCGATGCTTTCTCGTTCCCCTGGGAGGGCCTGTTCCTCTACGCGTTCCCTCCCTTGCCTCTGCTAATCCGGCTCGTCAACCAGCTCAAGAGGTCACGGTGCAGGATGATCCTCGTCGCACCTGCGTGGCCGAGGCAGATATGGTTCCCGGACCTTCTGGACTTGTCGGCGTCCCCGCCAATCAAGCTGCCGGCGGACGCGGATCTACTCTCCAGGGAAGGAGGCGCCATCCTCCACCACGACCCGAAGTCGCTGAACTTGCAGGCCTGGCTCCTGCAGCGCTAGAGTTTGGAGGATACGACATACCGGCCGATTGCAGAGAGGTTCTTGCAAAGGCCAGGGCGTCCTCGACTCTTAAATGCTACGGACACAAATGGAAGAGGTTCTCTGTCTGGTGCCACGCACAGAAGATTAACCCTCTACGGATTACGGCTCCCCAAGTGCTGCCGTACCTGCTGACGCTGGCCAAAGCTGGTCTGGCACACGCGTCCATCAAGATTCATCTTGCTGCGATCTCCCGATACACCAGAACCACGGGCCGGACGTCCTTGTGGTCTCATCGTCTGGTGAAAGAGTTCATGAAGGGACTGTTCAGATCGTTCCCGCCGGTGAAGGCTCCGGCCCCGGCGTGGGAGCTCAACGTGGTGCTGACCAAACTCATGGGACCTCCGTTCGAGCCTCTGCACTCGGCCCCGTTGAAGTTTCTATCGTGGAAAACAGCTTTTCTCGTGGCCATCACCTCCGCACGACGAGTGGGAGAGATCCAGGCCCTTTCCTGCAAGGCCCCGTACTTGACTTTCCACGACACGAGGGTAGTGCTCAGGACGCACCCCTCCTTCATGCCCAAGGTACCGTCGGACTTTCATCTCAACGAACCCTTGGTGTTACCTGTGTTCTTCCCGTCGCCTTCGTCGCCGGCTGAGAGGACTTTGCACTCGCTGGATGTAGCTAGAGCGCTGAAGTTCTACGTGGACCGCACGAAAGGTTTTCGGAAGACGTCACAACTCTTTGTGAACTTTGGACCTGTCAATCAGGGGAAGGCTCTCTCGAAGGCTTCCATCTCCAGATGGCTCTCCGGCTGTATCATGTACTGTCACCGGTTGGCAAACCGACCGCTGCCTGGCCGTCCGAGAGCCCATTCCACCAGAGCGATCGCAGCTACCACGGCGTTCCTATCTGGTGTGCCCCTGCTGGACATATGCAGGGCTGCTACGTGGAGGTCGACGCACACCTTCACGAAATTCTACTGCGTCGACCGGGATTCCAGGGAGGAGTCCAGGGTCGGCCAAGCAGTGCTGCGCAACCTGTTCGCCTGAGGTGAGCCTGGTGAGGAGGTAAGATGCTTAATGTTGAGTTGATGTGATGCTTAATGTTGAGCCTTTGCCACCTCCCGTGGTTGTGCATGTGTGTACTGCTATGTATTCTTTATTCATGAGCATGTGAATCCATGCCAGACCCCATGCTGGAGAAGGAACAAGTTACTTACCTGTAACTGTTGTTCTCCAGCATGGGTCTGGCATGGATTCACATGCGAACCCTCCCGCCTACCCCTCTGCGGCTCTTCACTTGGTCATACTGCCACTTCACGTGCTTCCAAATCTGAAGATGGCTGCCAGAGGCGGTGCTTAGGTAGAGGGCAGTCATTGGCTGTGGTCAGTATGACGCAGAGACCAGTGATTGGTTATTACTACGAAAGACAGATCAGAAACGAAACTGATACTGGTTTTTTCTTTACCGAGGATTCCCAGCCTGACGACGGGGAATATTCATGAGCATGTGAATCCATGCCAGACCCATGCTGGAGAACAACAGTTACAGGTAAGTAACTTGTTCCTTCTCCCCTGCCATTGGTCCTTTGTTTGCTGCTATGCCTGTTGTTTTCTGATTTTGGATACTGGGATGCTATTCATAGCTGATTCACTGGTGTTCTTTGCTGTTTTCCCGCCAATAGACATCATCAGAGCGAAACTTCCCCGGAACAGCAGAACGAATGCTATCGCCAGTGTGTTGACGAGAACATTGAAAGGAGAAACCACTACTTAGACTTGGCAGGAATTGAAAACTACACATCAAAGTTTGGACCAGGTAACACAACAGTGAACTTTGGCTTCATGTCTTTCCTCTTTTCGTATGTGATTCGTCACTCATTGCGGTATCATAATGGGTCAGTAGCCGATTTCTTTTTCGACACAGCAATTGAATGGGATGAAATTGGCAGGTCTTTCAGAGCTATTTGCAAAGATTCAAAAATGCCAGCCAGTCAATATGGTGTTGGGTGGCTCTGTGGCAGTGCTAATCCTGTCATGAATTTAATTTAATAATGTAAATTAAGGGTCATGAGCACCTGTACACATAGGATAGGGCTAGAGTGACAGGGACGCACTTGTGGGTGCCCAGGTCTGAGGCCAGTGATGCAGCTATCATTTTTCCCTTTTGGCCGATTAATTGATCTCAGTTGTCTTTCTGTGGCCAACAAGTCATTTTCCATTATGATTTGCTTCTGCAGCCCAAATCCAGTGTTCTAGCACTGGGGCTGAAGAGTCCATATGACGGCACTCCAAAGCAGGAAGCACTACCAGAGACTAGATTGAGAACACAACCCAATTTTCTAATAATGCGACGCCTGACATTGGATTAGTCACGTGATCAAAGAAAACAGCGCGTTAACTCTCTGTCTCAACGGGAGTGTTCCTTCCTGGGCTGCTTTAATTCTTCATGTCCTCACCTTGGCTCCCGATTAAACCAACTATATGGCTTCCTTAGATAGATAATGAATATCGGCTGATGCCGGAGCTAGATTTACATGCAGTGATGTTTGCGCGCCACACCTAGAAGAAATTTAGCGCATCGCTTATAGACGGTGCCTATAACCTATTCACTAACAATTTCACCCCTCCGCCTACACCTCTCAAACTCTAACCAGACACAACAACATCCCTATACCACAGCAAACCGCACACACTTCACTACACCGCAACAACAAAACAAACCTCACATAGACTTGCACAACAGCACACAATGTCTACCGACCGGAAAACACCCCAAGCCCAGCGAACAGTGTTGACCGTGTTGTGGCTGCCAACAGCACATCACGGCTCTCTTGCACTTTTCCCGCTTACTCCCACTAACTCACCCCCTTGCCGTTTCAGAGCCGCCAGAGCGCAAGGGGACCACTCCGGTGGTGATAGTGCGCGCAGTGCAAATATCCTTTAACATTAACATAGATTCATGGAGGCAAGAGCAGTCCTCTTAGGCGTTGCACAGCTCTGACATGCATTTTGCTTTTTTTTAATGACGGGGTAGGTTTGCAGATGGCCCTCCTTATCTAATGTGGACAAGATTACATTTTTAATGTGTGTAAAATAAATATGATCAATACTTCATTTTTAACCTGCAAATAATTTTTAATTGACATCTGAAAGATCCTGTGCTACTTTGATAACCTAGCGCAGGGTAACATTACCTTTTCAAATAGTGTCTTGTATTAAATCCAATCAGATGTAACACCTTTCTGATACTTAAGATAGTGTCACAGCTCCCCTTACCAGAGCTGTCTTTCACATAAATTGGACAATTATAACAGTTAACATTTACCGCTTTGAAGCAGGGGGAATCTGTCATGAAGCGCTGCTTAATAATCTGCTCAGATCATTAACATTGTTATTAAACGAGCAAAGCAAAAAGCCGCGTCCTTTTCATCCGCTCCTACTCTGCACCCTTGAAACAACCCACGAGCAAAATGTCTAGTTTTATCACATTTTGGAAGAGGCTTGTACTGCTGACTTCGGCAATTGTGCCCTTAGTGAGCAGAGGAAGCCTTTCTTTCCATAGTAATGTCCTGTTGTGCACGACAAGATAGTGCATGTTTATCCTGGCCAGTTTAATGCGAACAAGAGTGAAAATATTGTACATAATAGTCAAATGTGGGTCTATTTGTAATTCACTGCACAGTTGCCAACTATGAATTAGTGAGTATTTTCAAGAACACAATGTGGCAAAATGTGAAAACTGGAAGTCCTTCTAGAACCATCGAACTTGCAGATTGTGTTGCTTGACTCACTCTTTTTTTAACAATTGTGTATTTTTGTCATTTACTGGAAAGGCACATAGAACTCGTGTGTGAATAATTTGAATCGCAAATCAAAACAAACGTGAACATTGGAAGCCTTATTCCATGG
Source organism: Ambystoma mexicanum (assembly GCF_040938575.1). Taxonomy (NCBI): domain Eukaryota; kingdom Metazoa; phylum Chordata; class Amphibia; order Caudata; family Ambystomatidae; genus Ambystoma; species Ambystoma mexicanum. Next base: position 353,179,795 of record NC_090922.1, read on the forward strand.
TCCCCTCGTCACTACTTCTGCATGGCATATTGATGCTGGTTTTTGGAAGCACCTCATTGTCTACCAGTATTTGTACAAGGTATATATATATGCTTGTGCTGCATCCGAATTATTTGAGAGGGATCGTTATTATTTTGTTCTTCTGTTTTAGGGTCCCCTCCTACTGCCCGGAAGCATGATCATCAAAATCGAGTTTCCAGTCAGACTAGATCACGCTCTCACGAACCGGATATTATCCACCTTCACCATCGGAGGTCTCAGGTTGTGGAACCCGGCCATTTCGTCTTGATGGACCCTGCGCACACAAAGGTCATGGACGCCCAGCAGAGGCTGCGCGGTCAAGAGCCAAACAAGCACTTGGTTCGATCTCCGAAGGTCCCCAACAAGAACGGAATGGCCTCTATCCAACCGGGGAGGGCGGCACGGAACAAACCTATGCAAGCTACATCCATTCCACTGGCGTCTCCAACTGCACTTCCAGGCCCAAACCCTCCCTACCAGCCGATGCAGCCCCAGCAGCCTCACAAGAAACACAAGCAGCGGCCAAAGGACGCCCACCAGATGTGCAAGGCCTTTCAGTCCTCGCCCGCAGCTGTGGAGAAGGAGCATGTGAAGGACCGGCCGGGCGTTGTTTTGTATGAAGGCCACGCTGGGCACATGGTTCAGAGACATGAACACCACCATCACCATGAGCACCACCACCACTATCACCACTTCTACCAGACATAAGGCCGGCCCAGTGGAGAAACAGTCCAGACAATGAAGAAATGGCTCCGGCCGGCCCAGTGGAGAACCAGTCCAGACAATGAAGAAATGGCCCCGGCCGGCCCAGTGGAGAACCAGTCCAGGCAATGAAAAAAAGCCCCAGCCGGCCCAGTGGAGAACCAGTCCAGACAATGAACAAATGGCCCCGGCCGGCCCAGTGGAGAACCAGTCCAGACAATGAAGAAATGGCCCATATGAAGGAAAATGTTTCTGTCACCTCAGATGAAGTTGTGACGTGTATTATTGTTACTCCACTCATATCCAGCTAGCATATATTTTGGAGACCATACGAAAACATTGGAACATACACTATTTATGTGATGTGAACCCGCATAGCTCATTTAACAATTTGTGGATTCACATGCCTGCTAACATCGCGGGCAGCCAATATCTTATGAGCTGTGTTTCAGTGCAGGCTATCGAAGTACTTCCCAAACAAGTACTCCCCACCTATGAATCAGCAACGATAGCTTAGTCAACTTGGTGACACTCCGCTCTCTGGTCTGCCGCGCACCGGCTTTCTGCACTCAAGCCGTTCCATATCAGGCGGGTGACATTCTAAGATGTGGACTTAACGAAATACTCAGAATAACAGAAAATACAAACAGCTGCTACCTCTAGTATTATTCAGATTTTATTTTCTTTTATTGATTGTAATGTGCTACAGGGGTTTTTAATATACTGCATTTGTGTAGCTTCATTTCTTTGTTTGTGTTGTACGTTTCTCACTTTTAAAGCTATCATTACGCCTACAAGGACACATTTGTTACATTGATCGAAAGACAGGTTTCAAAACATTTCACTGCAGTACTTTTACAGAAACAAGTATGTTAGCCGCATTGTTTAATATGTGTGTGTGTGTGCATATTTTACTTTTTACTGATTTTTCAGTAAGCGATAACCACTTACGAGCTGAGTGGGCACAGGAGAGATGTCTTTCAAACACAGGATGAGTGTGCTGTGGAAGACTTTTCCACCCTATATTTCTTTGATCGCATGTGTAAAGAATGATGTCTCATGTGTCTAAAGGTGGAAAGTGTGTGTGTGTGTGTGTGTGCGCGCGCGAACGTGTGCACACGCGTGTGTGTGTGTGTGTGTGTGTGTGTGTGTGTGTGTGTGCGCGTGTACATTTATTCAAGCACATGCACATTCTCAGGTACATTATTTTGTGTATAAATATCTGTGGTTTAAATATGCTAACCATTGCATCTGCATCTTCAGATCTGGTCTAGAAAATATGCTTTCCTTTCTGATTTTCTGTTTTGCCTTGCACACAGTATCCCTGCCATCCAGGGATAACTGCTTTCTCTGCCCCCTGTTTAAATAAGACTGAGGTGTTTTGTTAAATAACATGAGGTCCCAATTTCTCTAATTAATTTCATGCAGTGTCTGGCAACACATGGAAATGAAAAGAGTGCTGCAGCAAGAGACCACTATTGATGCTTGGAAAGTGACGGTCAACCAATGGCGAGACGGATTTGATACACAATTGTATTCATTCAAAGTTCTGCTCGGAAAATTTGACCTAGTTAATGACCATATAATACTGAGATTTTGACGAGCAAATGGCAGGAGGCAGCTGATTACCTGTTTTCTGTTGCTTTTTATTAAAGTGACTATGTTCAGTCTTTCAAATGTATACAAAAACCAAGCTTTTCAGATTTCGTTGCCATGTGTTTTAGGAATCCTTTTCTATTTCCACAAGGTAGGGATGGATTAGAGATTTGGTTTTCTCTCCTTTCCATCAGCACACAATTTTTACTTGTACGAAAACAATCAATTAAGATGGTTGTCCAATACAATGTATTTAGTGTTGACACCATTTCTAGAGAAAGAGTGCCATATTTCTTTTGTTCTTCTTCCCACCAGAGGTTTCCAGTTGTAGAAGATATCCTGAGAAGATGATTGTCAGTCAACCAATTTACTTTTCTTTCAAGATTAGATGTTTTTTAAAGCATTGCTATTTAACCAAAAATTGATTCTGCATGAGGCCACCATCTAGTAGAGTTCCCTTTGTTAGTAATTTAATGGGGATGGATAAGTTACTTTCTAGTGTTTCATATGGGGAACCCCGTAAAGACACTTTTCAGTTGTAAATTAGCTCTGTCATTCAGCACACAATAAATGTTGTCTATCTGCTTGGGTATTTTCAATCTTGTGCCCACTTGCTATTTTTTTGTAAATCTTAAAAGATTGGAATTTAACCTTTGAAGATTCAAAAACGAAGCCAAAACAACTGACCCATTGGAAATTATTGCAAAGCATTTGGATTGCTTAGAAATGTATAGAGAGAAAGCAGAGTAGACTTCAGCCTGCAAAGCAGGCAGACCTTATGGCCACTGATTCTTTCTCATCATGTCTATAGAGCGGCTTCTCCATTCAAAGAACCTCAATCTCTCTCTTGCAAAATATCCTTTTTTGTTGCTCCTCAAAATACACCATCAATTATTGATACCTTTTATGGCATTAAAAAAGCAATTATGCCAAGATGGTTCCCTTTGTGTGGTTTTAATGTCACACAGTTTCTTTCATTATTCGTCTGAAGAAGTCTGTGTCTTCTCCCACGTTAGCATAATGTCTTGTTTTAATTCGAAGGAAGGTGTCTGGAACCGTATTACTTGTGTTCTGAAACTGAACTCTAGGGCCAAACATTTTTCTCTGCTTGAAGTATTTTCGAACATTCATATATATCACAATGTTTCATTTGTTCTTTCATCTTCTCAATAATATCTATGGTTATTATAAATCACTTTATCTTATCTTTTGTGTTGTTTAAACATTCAGCACTCTGATAGAATGAAAGTGTGGCACAATGTGCGTTTGAAAAAATCATGAGGAATATGTTCTATTTATGCAAAACACTTGTGCTTCCTAATTGTACAGTATGTGATAGAATACAGTTTTAGAGACATCTGCAGGTCTTGATGGGAAACAAATGATCATGAAATGAATACTTTTATGACAAAAATGTTCCTAATATGGATGCCAGGCTTGTCATGCATTTATTTCAGATTAAAGACATGTTGTGAAATGTTATTTAATGAGAAAATAATAGCCAGTCTATAAGTGAAAATTGTCTCTATTTCCAGATACAGTTCAGAAATAGATTCTAAGGGGTTATTGTGAAAATCACCCTTGCCACAACTTTTATTGCAGTGAGACTCTTGCACAGCGGGAGTTGCGTAAAGAATGTTTGTTCACCCCTCTCCCCTGCTACCTCTATGGAGGACACCCCCGAAACACCTATCCTTTGTCGCCCATCTCTCTACTTTCCTTTTCGGAGGAGCAACCCCAGAACCCTTGCCACTTTCCCCTTCTCGTTCCCCTCTCCAGTCTCCTACCCAGTCCTCTCGCCCCTCTTCCCAACCCACCATACCGTACTTACTGCTCCTCCTCCTAGTCTGGTCCGTCCTATCCCCTTTTCGATTAACATTTATTGTGACCACCACGTTACGCACTGGTTTACCTGCAAAATATCCTCTGCGCAATACATGGGGCACACCCAGAAACCAACATTTATTTTCATTTCCGTCTGCACCTGCATCTCAGCCTGATGCTGGCTTGTAACACACCATTGTCGTTTAGTTTTTAATGTGCCAGCATTGTGTTCTATGAAATCGAGTGAATGCTTTTTAAAAATGGAATTATAATTTGTGTTTCAGCTATGTTGTTACACCTAGTTTGACCTTTTAAGTCCAAAAATATTTATATGATGACATTTGTGCCTTGTAAATATGAATCTGTCACACACATTCACATTAGTTACCACTAAGTTCTCGTATAATCCTATTTTGCTGCTTTTGTATTCTTATTTTTAACGTGTGCATATATCAATATATATATCTGTAGATATGCATTGATATAACTACCGACTGCAAGAAAATATATCTATTTGTTTAGTAGGAGGAATAGGCTTATTTATATTATCGTGTTAACGTCTGATGTATTCAAGGGACTTATGTAATCCTATTGCATGCAGAGCACCAGTGTACATTCCATCTGAGAAAGGGTCATGTTACAGCTTTGCATTTACTTCAAGTCGCACCATGGATCTTCTCTGCTTTGCATCCTGCGCGCTGCTGGAAGACAAAGATGACGTTTACACGGATCATTGCCTCAGTCTGTGCCAGAGGATGAATAGAAATGGTCCGATACATGGACGATACTTTTGTTCCAAGATGGCAAACAGAATGGGGTTTAAAGCTCCGAAGGATCCTGTGCCTGCGTTCTCTCTTAGACATTATACCTTAGCGACCCATTTGTGTCATGACCTCTACTGAACCTGCCCTTGCGTAACTCGTGCGGCCTGATCAGCATGCTCGTATCTTTAGGTGGGAGCTAGTGACTTAGTGTACCAGAGAAATCCGGGCTCCGCCATCTACTTGAGTGACCAAAGGAGGTGCTTCTTGTACTTGGAATGTATGCAGACATAATTATGGGAGCAAACATATGATATGTGCCAAGGCTCTGCCAGTCCACTCCATGCTAGGAGCCTGATGGAAATTAGTCAAGAGAGGATTCTTTCCGGAGGAAGTTAAAGAGAAAATAGGAAACCTTGGGTATCTGGTCTTGGAGTTTCTGAAGAACTCCTTGGCAGTGATATTGGACCAGGAAATACTGCGTCACTGTGGCAGCTTCATCTGGCTGTGCCTAAGAAAGATCTGTGAAGATATTCAAATGTATTTGCAACTTGACACCCCACAATAAATATTTTACACCAGCCATGTATATACACACCTTTGCTATATGGTGGTCCATTTGCCGTGTGCCTATGGCCAGAATAACTGCTCACGTAGCACAGAATTTTAAAAGAGGTACCTTTCACAGAATTCCTACTTGCTACATCCTCTGAACATGTTTGCTTTTCAGTATTTTGTATAGTAAATATAGATCGTTTTGACTAAATGCTTTATTTATTTAATAGCAAAAACTGTGCCAAGGGAAACCCCTGTTTAATTAAAGTTTTACTAGTTCAGAAATATTTATTGGGATGTGTCTGTTTGTCAGAGGCATTTTCAACGAATGCCGATGATCAGCTTGTATGATTTTGATTATCTCGAAGCTTGCATGACACCACAGGACTCTGTTTGACTGATCATTTGCCTGTGCGCCAAACAACATAAAGACCTTAAAGTGGGTAATGTAAAGGTTTGGGAAATGCAATGGGTTGGGAAGTTGCTAAAATAGCATGCACATGTACGGAAGGGTGCAACCAATAGCGTGTCCTCTCCTTCACATTCTTTACACCTATTCTGGTCTTTCTCTGCACTTTGTGCAGTTGGATAAGGGGGTGATTTCATGCATGCAGTGAAAGGCACGTGCATCCAGGATCCCCACGGCTTTCCATACCTTCCACCGGACAGATGCAGTGAGTCCGAATTGATCTTGCATGGCGAAGATCTGCAATTGTGGCCACCATAGCAATCATGGCGGCCATCACTGTTCTGTTGATTTCAACAGAGTTTGCCGGCTAATTTTCTGGTACAGGAAAATTGGCAGACCCTGATGAAATCTCGCCAGTATTTGGGAATCAGAATGATCAGCACCTGACATGCAGAGGTGCCGCATGGTGAGGTAACCCTGCGTGGGAATTATTGTGATGTTTTCACCTGTCTTTCACTTCAGGCATTGGAATAGATCGACGCAGATGAAATACGCACAATCAAGTTTTTCATACATTTTATCTACATCTGCACTATTCTGAATTAGCATTTGTTGATTCTTCCAATTTGCAGACGAGTAACTGATACGAAGTGAGACTTTTAAATCCCATCACATGGTGTGCAAAGGTTTTCAACAGATAACTCACGACCCTCTGAAGGTGGGATGTAGCAAGAGTCTCTAAGCCAAAATCTCATTGGACAGTTTGATTCGTAAGTACTGGCCAACAACACTCAATTGCCAGCAGATAAGTTGAGCCTTGCTAAACAGAAAATATAGAATTATGAAATTCCAACTCTCAAAATCCTCTCCTATTCCGCTTGAAAGACAAAATATATTTATATTGTACATTGTCACATGTCCCCATTTTTCTAAAAAAATGTGCCCTGTATGTTTGTGCTCTCAGGAAAGGATATCATGTAATGCTAGATATTCATTTTGAGAGGGTAGCTATAGGTGGTTATAAGTGCCATGTAAACCCGGAGTTGCTGGAGAGACCATTTGGCTTTTTCTCTGCTTTATTGGCAGTCCAATTGATGGGGCAGATTGATGTTTCGCTTTTCTCTCATTACAGGTTCAAATGGGCTAAGTTGGCCTAGCATACCTTCAGCAAAACACAATCGACAAAAGTTCCCACCGTAAATCAGATTGCTGAAAAGGGACATACATGCAATTGAAAGCCGCGGCACCAAATCACTGTCTCGTAGAGCAGTCTGCATTGTTGGATGCAGATCGTATTGGCTGACATTGCAATCTTCTATAAAAACTGATCATATTGACTGGGTCAATTAACCCTTCTCCATCCTGCCAAGTGACTTGGCTGGTGCAGTGTTGTTTTCCCTATCAAGAACGCCTCTAAGAACTGTTCGCTGTAAAGTCTGCAAAAAAGTAACTAGTTCCTTAAAGACCTGTTTAGATTTCAAACAGTGTTGTCTGTACCAAGGGGCATGGATCGCATTATAAAGTGGCATAGAAAGGTCAGCCATGTTACTTTCAGAGGACATGCTGCTGTATCGAAATTACCTCACTTTTATTCAACGATTTGTATTAAATGGTGGAAATCAAGAAACCATATATGTTTCATCACCGTAATATTAAATATTTAGCATAAACTTCCTCTCATGCCTAACAATAACTAATCTCACCTAAGAAACATGCACCCCAGATAACACAACCATGATCCCTCGTCATGACCTCATGTGGTTGTCTTCTCCCACTAAGTTGTTTGTCCACTAACAAATCCCATTTCCTATTACCTCCTATACCCCCAACCCTTATTTTATATCCACAGACCATGGTCTGAGGAAAACCAAAGGGGTCACAATCCGCTGCTTCTAGAAGAAGGTTATGTGCCGTAAGACCACTGCAGTGATGATGGGTGCAGTATAAATACTGGAGACCATAACAAAACAAAATTCAGAGTGAACACAATTAATAGAAATCAAACAGTTGTAAAAGGTTTCTCGGTAGTACAGATAAATGTAACATCCTTGACACTCAGATTTGTACTATAGGTTAGTTAAACCTCAGCAATTGTTGTATTGCACTAATAATAAGCAGCACATTTAATTTGGTCAATGGCATAAAAACACCTCCTGATCTCTATTCCACAATAAAACAGTGCATGATTCCATCGATGGGGCCCACTTCCCATGTGAGTCTTTTATCAGCAGGACTTCATAACAGTCAAGTGAACTATAGTAATATGTGTCTGCAGCTGAGCTCAGGGCATGTCAACTCCTTGCTTACTTTGTCCAGGCCTTGCTTTGCTGGATACATTGTCGAACAGTAGCCAGAGAGTGCCAAATATATGAGTGATAAAAATGGCTGCACTCGTTATCATGGATTAGTCAATTTATATTGATATTGGAAATGCCACCCGGTTGTTCTAGATCTCTTAGGTTGTTCCTTCTTCTATCTTGAGACTATTGCTATTAAAACAGTCAGCCTGTTTCTGGCTGGGAGGACTTGACGTATAAGTAGAAGTAAGCCCCTGCACGCGAGCTAAGGTATAAGTAGCCGGTTCGCTTTGATACCAGACCGACAGTAAACCCCTTTCCAGAGCACCAACACATTAAAAATAGATGGTGAGAGCAATGTAGAGCCTGGTTGATGAGAGAGACTGAAAAGATAGATAGTGAAGAATCGGGACACAGCCATAAACCCTGCGGCAGCACCAGCCACAAGAAAAGATCTACCAGTTTGATCACTGCATCCGGAAAGCTGTAACGGTGGCATACACCAGTGCCAACTCATTTGGGGACCGGTGCAAGTTAAAGTTCATGTTCCAGGAAATGCATTTAGCTATGAATCATGCAACCGTTTCCCTTTGTGCTGGGTACCTTGATGAGACAAGACATATGATAAACACTTTATTTTCCAACCTTAGTCCTCTGCTAAGTAATTTAATGAGCTGAGAAAAAAAGCCTATATTGGGGTTCTCACCAACCTGGTGTAACATGAAGAGCTATCTCTTAGATTTGCATAAAACAGCCCAAGACCTCAATAGGTACATTGGTGCTTTTCAATGGGTATCATCCGGATATGGTTAAAATGACTCCGCCTGAGCAGATCATTGCTATTCTCCAGCATTGGATCTTTCATAGATTCACATGCTTTTTGAATATTTCCCATCATCAGGCTGGGAATCCTCGGTGATAGTAAAGCACTTTATGTTTACATTTAAAACTGCTGTCACTTTAGTACTCTATTAGAGACATTTTAGGTCATATTGCCTCACAGCCAATTGACAAGTCTCCCTTAGCTCCACACCCGAATGCCATCTTCATTGTTTGACTGCTTGCTCAGTGTTAGGAGTCCTCAAAAAATCTCCCAATTTCTTCAATGATTTTTCAACCATTTCTGCATTTATTTGGATATCCTTCGACTATTCATGATGCCAGGAACTTCCTCTGCCCGTCAGTGATTTTGTTGTTGCTTTCCAGCTCCTCCGAAGATACCATTTTGGTGTTCCCTCAATTAGGCTTTGGTCCCATTCATAAGTTTATGGCTGACAACAGTAAGAAAAGCCTTTTCAAGGCCTGGTTTACGTGCCATCTGATGAACGTCTATGTGGAGGATCTCCACAATAACAGCCTCTAATGTCTTTATCCTGAGCATAAAATCTGCAGCTGCCAGTCATTTTCCAGCAAGACTCTCTGAGACCATCACCAAAGGTTAGTGACATGGTTGGACAATGGTGCTGGAGTGGAGCCTCTGATACAGGCTCGGTCCATAGCCATGTTTCTCTCAGGCAGAGCAGGCCCCTTGAGCGCACCTCTTCAAGTGGTTAAGATCCCACAATGACCCATCCTGTGGTAAAAGGGCAAAAAATGGTAATTCAGCCCTATCTCATACTGCTGCCATATCCACCACACCGTCTATGTCTTGGTCTGTGTTCCATCAGTGACGATTTTGTCCAGGAAGACTGCTTCATCTACGACTGGAAATGACCGTCAACATTTTCTGCTGATCTGCTCTCAACATCTGCGAAGAAGCACTTGTCATTGCCTGGCCGGTCGATGACGTCTTTGTCTCCGGCTCAGAAACAGACCAAACCGGCTGTCTTATTGATGACCTCGTCGATGACCCGGTCAATACTGATTCCAATAACTTAATTGATGACTGCTTTGGTGTTATGAACTCCATCAGTGTTCATCACCACTATGACCTTGTCTATGTCAAAAGTGCACGCCTCCTTCTCAATAGGTTTGTGAGGCATTGCTCCAGCTGGAGATTCTGCTTCTGCACGTTCTGCAGTACTAAGGCCTATGTGTACCCACCCACTGTTTATGCTGGCACCAGATATCCATCCTGTCATTCCTGGTCCTACTATAATTCCACCAGAGGACATTTTGCAACCTGCCAGTGAGGCAGAGCTTCAACAGGGAGGTTTCTTCTCCAACAATGACCACACCCACATTCATGTGGAGTCTTTGCCATCTACTCTGGCTGCTCCTGCTGGGCAATCTCTCCCTACTCCTGATGGGCTTTCTCCTGGGTCGGCTCCCGCTCAACCGCAGCCCCATGACCTATCCTTGGACAGCCTGTCCACACTGCAAACTGGTATCTGAATAGCACTGCAGGCTTCCAGCACCTTCTGTGCTTCTGTGTCAAGAGTTCCCAGCGGGTCCACTGCCTGCTCTTCTACCACCAGCAGGGTTCCACTCACGGGCCCGCACACCAACTCTTCCTCCTCCAGCCACCCTACAGATACTGATTCTAAGGCCAACGTCCCCCCAGGGTGATGTGTCTATGCACACTAACACCACTGACGAGATTGATAATGTTGTTCCTCGGAATGACGAACCAGAGGATCCTCCTCTTTGTGACTCTCCTCTGAACGAAATCGGCTCTTTTCATGCCCTCATATTTAGAGCTGTCAAGCTATTTGACCTCGTTCCAGAGCAGAAAAAGAAGGAAGGCTTCTTGTACCAATGATGACTGCAAACCAGGAAGTCTGTGGTAGACATACCTGTCCTGGACGACATCTGGGAAGAAGGCCTGCTTACTATGAGGAATCCTTCCACTGCCCCTCCAAAAAAGGACAGTCTTGAGAATTAAGTACAAAGCTCCAGACTCAGCACCTAAATGTCTCAGGACACAGCCGAGTCCAGACTTTGTGGTCTCCACTGTGGCACAAAAACTCTGCAACCCCTTCCTCGCTGTGTTCAGTGCCCCCCGACAAGGAGGGGAGACAACTGGACTCCTTCAGTAATCACATCATTTTGACAGCTGCCACTGCCATCAGGGCGGCTAATGAGATGGCTATCCTGTCCCGATTTCTGTAGAGGTGGACATTGCAGAGGCTGGCTTCTGGCAGATGGGTAACAGCGCTGCCCTTCGCCATCACGGTAGGCTTAAAACCACAAACTTCTGTCCGTAAGTAAGTGCAGTAGAAGGTGGTAGACATGCTCTTCGACTGGGAAGATCCTTTTCGGCAAGAAAGTGGACGACACACTTCAAGCCATCAAGGTGGACACTGACATTGCACACTCCTTGGGCACACTGCAACAACAGCACAGTCATTTTGGTCCGAGAAGGCACATTTTCCAATTACTTCCTACGACTACAGGCCATCATACTGGTGCCAGTCCTATCAGTCTAGCACCTACACCGCACCTGAAGGCTCATAGGGTAAATCGCGGGCCTACAGAGGGAATCTGTGCTGGCCCGGCTCCTCGCACTCCAGGGGCCAATCCTCTAAAAAGCCCAGACCAGGTTCCACCATCGCCCCTCTGCTTCCACACCCCAGTGGGAGGGTGACTCTCCAACTTCATCGAGCAGTGGTGTTCCATCACCACGAACAAATGTGTGTTATCACTGATCCACCAGGGCCACAAGCACAAGTTCCTCAAGGTGCCCACCCTCTGTTCCTCCCTTATCCAAGGTCACAAATCACTTGCTGTTACTACTACAAGACATTCAGTTTCTCTCCAAAGGAACAATTGAGCATGTCCCACTGCAGCAACAAAATCAAGGAGTGTACTCGAGATACTTTCTCGTATGGAAGAAATCAGGGAGTTGGGAGTCCATTCTCAATCTACGCCTCCACAACAAGTTCCTGCGGGCTCCAACCTTGAAGATGGTCACCCTCCAGCATGTTCACACACAGCTGCAGGAAGAAGATTTCCTGTCATCTCTAGGCATGGAAGACGCGTACTTGCATGTCCCAATCCATCTCCGTTACTGAAAGTACCTTCGAGTCACAGTCAACATTTTCAATTCAAGGCCTTGCTCTTTGACCTTCGCTCAGTGCCAAGGCTATTCACGAAGTGTCTGGCTCCAGTGGCCGCTCATCTACATCAATCGGGGTGCATGTCTACTCGTACCTCGATGATTGGCTGATTCGATGCGACTTTTCCATTTGCCCATCGGCACACACAGGGCTTGAGCCATTTCTTGAAGTCACTGGGTTTCTCTATCAACTTAGCCAAGTCCTGCATGACCCCCTACAAAATGCCCAATTCTTAGGGGCTGTCCTGCACCGTTTCCCCTTCGAGGACAGGGTGAAAGCAATGCTAGTGAAAACTCTCCTGCTATCACAGAAGAAGTCAGCCTAAGTCCACATGCTGAAGTCCTTGCTAGGGATAATGTCTTCCTGCATTCCGTCAATCCAGCACTACAGGTTTCAAATGCAGCCCCTCCAAGGGTCCCTCAATGCCCGACACAAACAAATCTCGGGTACATAAGAGCACAGGATTCTTCTGACACACCCTTTTCACAATGATTATGTTGGTGGATGCTTCGCTCCAACCTCACCCATGGACCACCCTTTCATCTGCCTGACCATCAGGTCACAGTCACTACAGATGCATCTTTGGAGAGTCGGGGAGCCTACAGAGGCAATCTCCATGCCAGGGGCCTCTGGTTGCAAGAGGAGAAAATATTGCACATCAATGTCCTAGAGCTACTCACTGTGTTCTATGCTCTGAAGTATTTTCTTCCACAGCTTCAGTGCCGGGTGGTCCTTGTATTTACTGACAACACAACTGTTTTACATCCACAAGCAAGGTATTGTCAGCAGAAGCTCAAGCCCTGTGGACATGGGCATTAGCCCATCATATCTTCATCATCACCTTTCCATCTGCTGGGAATCCACAATACGGTGGCAAATTCCCTCAGTAGGGAATTGAAGACCTGCCAAGATGGGGAGCTTCTGGACTATTAAGTCCACTGCATCTTCAGCAGGTGGTGGACACCAGATGTCTATCTTCGCAACCGAGGGGAACAGGAAGTGTGTGGCCTTCGCCAGCAGATTCCGTCAAGCAGGGAGCCTAGGAGGTGCCTTCACGTTCCCGTGGGAAGGTATGTTCCTGTACACATTCCCTCCAATTCCTCTAGTTCCCAGGGTAATTAACGTCTTCAGACGACATCCATGCAAACTGATATTGGTGGCTCCAGCTTGGCTGAGGTAATACTGGTTCTCAGAGCTTCTAACCCTGTCAGCAGCGTCTCTATCCTGCTTCCACTGCATGCCAACCTTCTGACCAGAGACCAGGGACAGTGCTGCATTACAACACGGCCACCCTCAGCCTGACGGCCTGGCTTCTACTTTCTTAGAGTTTGGAACTGTACCGTTGCCTCGGGACTGTTGTGACATTGTGGTACAAGCGAGGGCTTCCTCCACAGTTTGATCCATTATGCCCAGTTTCACATGAAGTCGGTTGATCAGGGTAACTTGATTGACCGTGTCAAAGGCAGAGGAAATGTCAAATAGGCTGAGGACGCAGGGAGAGCTATAATCAAGTTTAGAGATCAGATCTTCACGGCTGTTCAGGAGAGCAGTTTCTGAGCCTCTAGCTGCTCTGAAGTCAGACTGATGGTCACAGAGGAAGCCAACAGATTCAGTGTAGAGGGTTAGCTGGGAGATGGTGACAGAAATCAGGTGATAGTTTGCCAGACATGTAGGTTCGGCAGAAAGCGTTTTGAGGGGGGGTGCACAAAGGAGTGCTTGAGGAGAGGGGGAACACTTCAGTGGCGAAAGACTGATTGCAGAAATTGGCCCTCGACTGGCACAAGGGTGGCAATGTAGTCCATGAAATTTCTGGAGGAACAGGGGAGCACCTGTTTGGATGACACTTTCATAGATCGGACTTGTCTAGAGACATTGTCAGGTGTTGTCAGACCGAAGGAGGAAAAGGGAAGAGGAGAGGGAGAGGCGGCCAATGGGGGCCTGAGAGAGGCAGGGGGAGAGGAAGAGGAAAGCAAGGGCAGGATGTACTGAGTTTTAGTGGTGAAATGAGAGGCCAGGGCCGTACAGAGGGCCTGGGAGGGAACAGGAGAGGTGGAGACTGCAGTAGGATTGCCCAGCACCTTGCAGATTTTAAAGAGTTTGGCCATGTTGTTAGAGGACGCAGAGATGCAGGCATGGATATTAACACTCTTGTTGGAGAGGACAGAGAGTCTGAATTGCCTTTGCAGCAGGCGGCAGGCTAGTTTGTCAGAAGATGCAACCGAAGCCCTCCAGTTCATCTCAGCGACCCTGCACTTGCATTTCAGGGTGGCGAGGTCAGAATCGTACCAAAAGTTGCACTTGGAGGTAGGCTTCAGACGGTTTCTCATGACATATGTGCTGGAGGGAGGAGTAGGCACATTCACTGTTTTCTGCAAACAACCCCTCTGGTAAGACTTTTCATACACATTTTCGCTCAGTGTTTAGCTCTTGGGGCATCCAACATCATCTGGCTGTTGCTTGATGGTAGACTGGAGACTGGCACCAGAAAATTGGTAACACATTGCCGATTTCCCCCTCAAGGGGAGCCTCTGTTTGCGGCAGAGGAACTTGTTATGAAGCCTGCCCATCTCGAAGGGGTGTGGGCACAGGGTTCCTGTGATCCGCATATTCAGAATGCACCAGCAACTGGTTGGGTGAGGGAGAGAGGAAATGGGGGAACTTTATTTTGTCTTTATTTGAAAGGAGGGCACTCTGCTCACTTATTGGGTGTGCTGTTCGCAGAATAATGTAACATTATCAGCTATCTCTTGAGAGGTTGCGGGTCTGGCTTTTATAAATGTTGCTTTCAGGGAAACCCAAGTGCTGGTTTGGCTCATGTAGGTCCTGGACAGCGTATGTTAGAATCCTTGTCCCAGGGACGCTTTGTGTAGTGTAGAGCCAGTTTGGTTATCTGCTACATATGTGTTGACCCGTGTTTGTGTGTGTGTGTCTTTGTGGTAGTCTGCAGTTAGCAGGGGAGGTGAATCCTATAAGGGAGAGTAGCTTTTACTCTGTTCATGTAATTTAGAACAGTGGGTATTGTGCTCACATCTTGTATACAGAGAAGGGGTAAAGTACTGATACTTGTCGCTTTAACCCAAAGGCGACCCTG
The DNA here is from genome assembly GCF_040938575.1 of Ambystoma mexicanum. Lineage (NCBI taxonomy): Eukaryota > Metazoa > Chordata > Amphibia > Caudata > Ambystomatidae > Ambystoma > Ambystoma mexicanum. The sequence continues at coordinate 353,195,049 of NC_090922.1, forward strand.
TAGGTACATTATAGCATGATATTCCTAAATGACAACTTCCACTAGGGGCTGCACACTTAAGTTAGAGATGGATGTGGTGAGGACTAAACACATCCTGCGCCTTGCTCACCAAAGAGGAGGGGTGGAGACCTCAAAATTGAACCACTGTCGGTTGATGCAAATGTATAAGAGGGGCTAAGTAAGCTACGATTCCACCACTGCAACTGAGACTATGTGAAAAGCTGGATAACGCCTCTTCCCATGAAGAAATGCTGTGGTCCATTAGAGTGCTAGAAGAGGAAACTGGTGATATTGTCGTGCAGAGTCATCCAGTACAAGGCCAGGCCTCCTCCCCCAAACACTACAACCGCCCAGCAGAGGCAGATAGAAGAGCTACAGCAGCTGGTCAAGAAGCTTCAAATACAATTGGCAGCCCAGGAGAAACCATTGCCTAACCAGGAGAGGAGCTTATCCACAATCCTGTGAGTGGCAGAATCAGCACAAGAGCCCAGAGAGGTTTCCTCATGGTCTGCTGCGCCTTTACCACCATGGAGATTCTGCTATCGATGTGGGGCTGATAATCATTCAACTCGCCTATGTGAGGGAGACACTGATGATGTTGATGCTCTCAAACCTTCTCCTGCAAGGGCCTTGTTGGGAAACACTCAGGAGGTTCTAGAGGTGGAGCAGGTGGAACCTCGGCAGCAGGAGTCAGCCCCACCAAGAACAGTCCAGACAACTCGGAGATGACACATAATCCTGGGATCAATTCCAGCAGATGTCCAACTAAGGTCCAACATTTGATTGTTGATATTGGGTCCATGAGCTCTGTAACAACAAGGCTGAGCTGCCAGCAGACTGTTCCAGGCTGGGAACACAACAGTATACCCATCGGGGCTTCCCAGCCGGGCTCATTGGGCCCACCATGACAGCCTCAGTCGATCTTGAAGGTCGAAGAACTACAGCCTTATTGGACAGTGGATCCCAGATCACCATAGTGTACGAACCTTACTATCTCCTGCATATGTCACATCTACCCCTGGAACCTCTAGAATCAGATGGGATTAAAGATGCTGATGAATCTGATGGGTGTAGAAGATGCTGCCTGTAGATAGCTTGGGTATCTTCATGTCAAAATCCATCTTACACATGAAGTGGCTGGAGTGAGCACCACCTTGAGCACCTTGGAGTTGGTGTGTACCACGAAGAACCAAAATCCTAAAGTGCTGTTGGTCATGGGCACGAAATCTGCGCTGTTTGGTACATTAGCCAAGTTATGTGAGGAGATGGCCGGCCCTCAGTATGCCGAACTCTACAGATGCATGCTGCTTGCTGACAAGCCAATCTCAAGGGAGGCACAGAGAAGCATGATCGACCTGAAGGGCCCGTGCGAGACGTGACCACTACCAAACATGGTCAAGCTGAAATACCCCATGGCAAGACTGTGATGGGCCTGGATAGTTACAGAACGTTGGTGATGGAGGCACCTGAGGGTGGAGACATGCCTGGAAGTCTGTTGGTGCAACACACGCTAGTAACCGACAATGGCCAACGGTGGAAGAACATCAATGTCCCTATCACGAACGTAACAGACAAAATCATACATATCCCAGGTGGTCTGAAGATTACACAATTCTATCTCACCGACTCAGTGACTCAGGAAAATGCTGAACAGATGCTGAAAAAGGTCAACTTTGGGGCTCGCCACTGTCCGGGTGAGAAAAAGATAAACTGCCAAGTCAGCTACTTCTGCACGCTGAGGCATTCTCCACAAGTGATTGGGATCTGAGTAAAGCACATGGAGTGGAGCACTGCATCAGGTTTATTGGCAACATTCCATTCAGAGATAGATCAATGAAATTGGCTCCTGCTGATGTGGAGGGTGTCAGGCGTCATCTCAACGAGCTATTAAATCCATATGCTTCACAAATAGTGGCACCCCGAAAGAAGAATCATGAGGTACAGCTGTGCATAGACCATAGACACCTGAACAGTCGAACGGTTCCTGACCAGTACACTATGCCCGAGTGCATGAGGCACTCGACTGTCTTGCTGGAAGTGCCCTTTTACCTCTGGGTCTGGAGCGCTATATAAATAAAATAAACAAACAAACAAACAAGTGGTTCTCGGTTCTTGATTTAAGAAGTGGATACTATGAAATTCCCATGATGCCTGAAGACCAAGAGAAGACTATATTCAATTGCCCGCTAGGGTTTTATCAATTTACCTGGATGCCCCAGGGGATATCGGGAACTCCAGACACTTTCCAGAGATTGATGGAAAACACTGTGGGCGATATGAATTAACTAGAGGTACTGGTTTACCTCGACAATGTTATTGTTTTTTGAAAAACTCTGGAACAGCACCATCTAAGTCTTTTTAAGGTCTTGGGTCATCTTTGCCTGCAAGGTTTGAAGGTGTCCTTCTAGAAATGTCAATTTGGTAGAACCAGCATGAAATCCATCAGCCATGTGGTGTCAGCAGAAGGGGTTAGGGTGGACCCTGCCAAGAGGGAAGCACTCATAACCTGGCCAAAGCCACATAATTTGTGAGAGATCCTGGGGTTCTGCAACTACCATAGAAGGTTTGTGTCTGGGTTCGCCAATATAGCCCAGTCTTTGACCGACCTGACCAAGGGTTACCTGGCACCACAGAAGGAAAGGCCTATGAGGAGAGACAACTGTGAAGCACTGTATCACCCGAATGAGACTTTAGGACAGTGGTGTACCGCTGAGTGTGACTGAGCATTTGCCCAGTTGAAGAAGACCCTCACAGAAGCGCTCGTCCTGGCTTATGCCGATCCCCAGTGGCCCTATTCAGTCCATGTAGATGCCAGAATTGATGGATTGGGTGCAGTGCTATAACTATAGCAAGAAAACCAGGGTGTTACAGAACCTGTGACATTAGCCAGTCATTGACTAAGTCCATCTGAAGTGCATTATCCAACACATAAGATGGAGTTCCTGTCTCTTAAGTGGGCTGTGACTGAAAAACTCCATGATTATCTCTAAAGAGCGCTTTTCTCTATGCAGACAGACAATAATCTGCTGACCTACATCCTCAAATGTGCCAAGTTACATGCCACAGTTCATTGCTGACTGGCAGCATTATTTGCTTACCATTTTGAGTTGGAATACTGCCCAGGGATTAACAATATTGATGTTGATGTCCTGTCGAGAAGGCCACCCTCCAGTGAGGGAGAGGAAGCAAAATACCAAGAAACTACTTCTGCTGCTATAGTGAGGGGGATCTGCGTGAATGAAGCCTCCCGGCATGCAGAACAAACTCAACTCATAAACTGCCTGGGAGGGACCGCTACAGAAGTTCTTGCAAGTTACTCTGATGCTACCAGCCTGATTGCCCCAGAACTGCCACACCTATCCAGAGCTGAGTTAAGACAAGCCCAGTTAAATTACCCCAATATATGTGAGGTTCTCAAGGCAAAAGAGAATGGAGCAGAAGGACCATCAAACTCAGTAATGTGGCAGAACGATGGGCTTGCTCTAAATGATGGAAGACTCGAGTGGTAAAAGGTGGTGTGGTGTGTTCAAGTAGAGCCAATTTCAAGATTGTCTCATTTACCGTTTGGTGCTTCCTCACCCACTCTGTCAAGTGGCACTTTGAGCACTCCATGACCAGCATGGGCATCTGGGAAGCGAACGCACGCTGGATTTGATTTAACATTGTTTCTATTGGCCTTGGTTGGGCCCGGAGGTAGATGACTACTGCCGCACATCTGCCCGTTGCACCGCCAAGAAGTCGGCTAGCTGCAGCACTCCAACACCGATAGAGCTCTGGACCGATGGATTTAGTCTGTGTTGACTTCTCAAGCCTTGAAATAGACAGCAGTTGGACCCAGAAAGTACTACTAGTAACAGATCACTTTACAAGGTATGCCCAACCATACCCGATGAAAGACAGAAAGCTACCACCATAGCCAAAGTACTGTGAGATAAATTCTTTGTAAAGTATGGCTGGTCAGCGAGTTTGCAATCAGATCAAGGGCCCACCTTTTAATCCAAACTGATTAAGGAGTTGATGCATTTGATTGGGGTGTGGAAGACAAGAACCTCTGCTTACCATCCTCAAGGTGCTGTGCAAACCGAGCATTTCAACCGCACCCTCTTGAGCATGATGGGCATGTTCATGAGGGTGCGGTTAACTGCCAGAGAAAAATCCAGCTGGAGCCACCACGTGCCCACTTTAGTTCATGCCTACAATTGGACAACACATGACAGCACGGGGTTCACACCCTAGCAGCTCATGTTTGGTAGGGACGTCAGATTACCCATAGAATTGTGCTTTCGCATGGTACTGGATCTGAGAACTACAGTGAATACGTCAATGACCTTCAGGATCAGCTAAAGCAAGCTTTCCATTTAGCCCAAGCTGCTGCTGAACACAATGTCGATGAAAACAAAAGGAGATATGACGGCAAAGAGAGGTTCCCAAACCTGCAACCTGGATATAGGGTTTTCATAAACATTTTGGGAAGAAGAAGGCGAAACAAGTTGGGGGATTGTTGGGAGCCTCAGCTCTATATCATTGATCGTTGTTTACCTGGACTGCCTGTTTTCAGGTTAAAAGAAGAGGCTAATCCTCAATTTGTGAAGAGGCTTCACAGGAATCACCTCCTACCTATTCGAGCAGATATGGAAATTGATCTGAATGCTACTAAAGTTGCTCTTTCCCCTAGAAAGATGGTTACTAGGAATAGGTCACGGGAATCAAGTCTAGATTTACAAAGCCAAGTACTGCATTGTCCATGGCCTCCAGTCCAGAGAACCTATAAAAAAAAGTGGATAAAGAGACACAGAATCAAGAAGAGGTTGAGAGTCCCTTAGGGAGTCTGACAGGTGAAGCCGGGGATGAGGAAGAGGGCCACCAAGATTCTGAGGACACTAACCTAGTCTACTGGAAAGAGAACAGTTCTGAAACAAAAGGGACTTCCAAATCCATAGAGTTAGCTGAAACCCGGTTACAGGGACACACTGAGACTAGTACTGAACCTTTCCCTTGCATTCACAAGGATTCCAGGCAAAGCACAGAATCAGTAGTGAGGGACCATCCTCACAACTGGAAAGTGCCGACATTGCCCAGAACAGATGGAAAACTCAGGCACGGGATCTGCGCCTCAGTCCGAAGTGCAGGCAGCCTTAGGAGATCTCATCGGGAAGCCCAACCAGTTAGGATGCTTCTGGAGAACAGTACAAAACCCTTAGAGGGAACATCACACAGTCCAGGTTTCATTATGTACCAATTCCAGCATTCACACACAAGGTCAGAGTATACCGCCATGGTTGGATATCCCTCTGGTATGGAGTGAGGCATTATGTCTGCTGCCTCACCAGTAGCCTTAACCCTTAGGGACAAGGGTTTCATATGACGGGGTGGATGTAACCATCCACGAAATTACAGGTTTCCATTTGGAACTTGGTGCACCTGTTTCTTTTTCTGTAGTGTTCTACTATTCGTTTTGAAAACTGACATGTGATCTTAATAAGGCAACATGTGTATTCTATGTTGCATTGTAAAGTATCAGTGCTCATGGGGGTTGTTTTGTGTGTGATTCCTTATTACCATGATCTCCGTGAATTAATCTATGTATGTTCAATTCTCTATATTGATGGGAATCTTATTTTCGTTATTGTAATGAAGTGTCCATTCATCCATGTTGTGCTAATATGGATTTCAATATCATAAGTCATATAATGGAAGGTGTTGGTTTCGCCAACCAGCAGGGGGAGTAGGTGGGTAGCTGTGGTGAGTTTGAGCATTATGTTTGCACAGCTCCCCCGCAGTGGTAGGAAGTGTTAGGTCCCCGGGAAAGGAGATAGAGCATGCACTTTTGTGACAGGGCAGTCTGTGAGGAGATCGAGGTTGGAGATGGAGTCATACCCTTGCCCGCACCTGTCATCGTTTTGAGGCAGGCCTGCGCAGCCTGCAGGTGATTCATTTCCCCCTCAAAGCTTGGAGGGTAGAGGCGATGCGGTATGGAGAAGGCCGTTGGCCGGCATCTCACTAGGCTCGTTCTTAACACAGGGCCTATGGTGTAGAGAGCGTCTAAACTCTGCGTGGCACTTTGGCAGCTCCCTGGCCTGTAGTGCATCAGAGAAGTAGAAGGGGGAGAACATTTTAGAGAGATGGGACTTGTTGCATGTCACCCCTTTTGGGAGACATGGCATCTCCCAGTGTTGTTGTCCTGGTCACATGGAGGAACCATGTGACCCAGCAAATAAAAGGGACAGGCCATTTCCGGCTCGTCAGTCGATCTCCACCAGACTCCGGTGTCGTTCTTTGGTGCACCCTTTTGTGCAGTAGGTCCAAGGACGGGGCCTGGCACAAGGTCGGCACCCCTGCTGGGCAATTCCATCCTCTCAATGGTTTAGCCATGTGACCATGGCTGAATGGTGCAACCACGGCCTGGGTGCCCCCAGAGCCGGGGCTGCAGTGAGCTGGGTGCCCCCAGCCACGTGGTCCGCTCCGGTAACCCGGGGCAAGCAGGGTGCCCCCTGCTCCTTTGTTTGCTGCATGAGCGCAGCACTGGAGATCCGTGTGGGGTGATCCTGACACATGCAGAGGCCCGCCCGGTGATCCCGGACGGGCCCCACAACAATGGCGATGACGGCGGTCCGGGGCCTGCGGGCTCGGCTTGCGGGTTTCGGAGAGCCTGTGTGAATGATGGTGGCGATTGCCACTCTTCAGGTGGCCCAGGGCCCGTGCTGCCTATGGGCATGGGCCACCTGGTGCCCGCAGGATGCATGCAGTGGTGGCCGCTGGTGGGGTGGCCGCAACACCATGTGGCCCGCACCGGTAAAGGAGAGCTCGCACCGAGGAGCTGGCGATGGAGGAAGGTGCCAGGGGGGCTGCCAAACAGGCGAGGCGGCCCCGAGGACCAGCGGCGTTGGCTGTGGCACTGAGGAAGTGCAGAGCCATCAGCACCTGGGGCCGCGATCCAGGAAAAAGAACTCTTATCTGTTGCAGGAAGCCTGCGGTCCCCGGAATGTACAAAGGAGTGGTGGTTGCGTCCCGCCCCCTTCCTGGAAGGGAGAAGATTGCCCTGCTGCCTCGGGCGCGTCATGCCTGGCTGCCATGCGGGTGCGGAGCTGAGCCCCCATCCACAAAGAAGAAAGAAAATGCTCCGGCGGCTGCACCGCAACAAGATGCCCCCATGCGGTGCTGGCCGCAATGAATGGGGAGACGGCATCGGCTGTGTGGAGGCGGCGGCGAGGGTGCCGCATTGTGGATAGGCAGCTGAGGCAGCCTCAGCCACGCTGGAAGGGAGGCATGGCCGCGGTGCTGTGTGCTGGCATCATGAAAGAGCTTGCTCTGAGGAGCGGGCAGTGCGGCGAGGTGAAAAAGGGGGGCTGCCCAACAGATGAGGCGGCCCCCAGCAGGAGGCGGGTCCGTCACCACCTGGGCCCGCAATTGGCCCGCAATTGAAGAGATGTGCTCCAGACCGGAGCTTACAAAAAAAAAAGCGAACTGGAAGGGGAAGCCCGTGTTCCCCGAAATGATCAATGGAGGCGGCGGTGGCTGCGATAAAGAGCAGCAGAGGCTCCTTAGCTTCCGTCAGTGCTTCTAACGCCTCAAACTACTAACCCCAAACCCCGTGAGAAATCCACACTACAGTCCAACATGGTGGAAACGAAGCCGGAGATCCCAATACAGAGTCACCAAGATATAGATCAAGAAATGGCAGAACAACAAGAGGCTCTACTAGAACTGTCAATCCTATACCATCGACTCAAGCCCTGATGATACAGCACCCACACAAGAGCAGAACATAAAAGACATGATCTTGCTGGATCAATACCCAACTGTTGAAAGTGATGCTGTACATCATATACATCTATCCTGTGATGACATATCAGATGGCGACTTGATATCTGAGCAAACAACCCCCCATCAAAAGACCACCAAAGGAAACCAATGGAAAATGGATACCGACCATACACCAATGAAGAGAGAAACTTTGTTTATCCGCAGTTGAAAACCCCCATCTTCATGGATCCTTTAAAAGTTCAATAAAAATATGTGGTAACCCTTTCACACTTGTGCTTCACAAACCCTACAGTAATCCTGAACCGAACAATTGTTCTGAGACTAAGTGGAGCTATTCCAGATTTAAACATATACGCTCCCAGGACATAAAGCTGGTCAAATTCTTGGATGAGCATGATCTCAACAAAGTCGAAATAGAGTTAAAACCCCATGCAATAATGACAGAATTTTTAACAACTGCCGATCAATTGGAATGCATTGGCTTTGAATGCAGAAGAAAGAGGGACGATGATCAGAGGATACAATGAAACCCGTCTATGAAGAAAATGGAAAATCAAGGACCTTTCAGGCGAGAATTAAGAAATGCACATAATATCAATGACTCAGCAAGAAACGACAAGTCACAACAAGAAACAAGGTCCTATAGCTCACAAGATGTTCACTACTACAGACAAGAGTCTTCTATGAATGCATGCATTTGAAGAGATTACTTTTTTCAACAAAATGAAAGTTACAGCTCAACCTCAGAAACTTCATAACAGCTAGAGGACGAAACCAACAGACTCCTAACCCTGACCTCTTGGAACACAAGAGGTAACAGTCACCTTTTCCAGCAAACTCACTCAAAGCTCCAGCAATCTCATATCACCTGTCTACAAGCAACGTGGCTAGCGCATGCTCCTACATGTGAAGGATACAATGTTTTCACCAATCCTGCCGAAGGCAGACCTTCTTCAGGACAGATAATTCTGGCAAAAATAAATTCAAACTGGTCTCCAGTAGAGTCCAGAAACCTGAACCCATGGACACAATAACTAATACTCCAGAATATAAATTCTCCCCACCAAAACAAAGACAAATTTAAACAGGCAGCAAAGCTAGTCATCTTCAACGTGTACTGGAACCCGCTAGCCGTAAACAAGTTGCTATATATTGATGCCTTTTTAACAGAACTAGACTTGATAATATCCAAGTTCAGGATGATCAATGTCATCATATGTGGATATTTGAATATCCACCTCTTTGACAAATCCGGCAGCCGGAATGTCAACAAAGACCTTGATCCGAGAGCCAAAACCTGGGTCAAAGAAATGAGTGCAAGGAATCTCTCCCTAATTGACAACTTCCAGGATCAAAATCTTCAAATAATTCCCACCTAGTCTCAAAGAAATGCAAAGGCAATATTGGATTACATCTATGTTTCATCAAACATATTGAAAACAATTGCAAAAACAGAGAACATAGTTTATACAAACAGTGATCATCATATGATCTCCTTTACATGCTCTCAAAATGAATGTCAACAGAAAAAGTTAAAACTGCCATCAATGGAATTAAACGCAAAAACTTTAAGACTCAGATTAAAATCCTCTGACTTGTCAGGTCTATCAAAGAAATATCAAGTAACACATAAAGAACCCAGAGATAAATGTTATGTTACTTTGTTATGTTACTATGCATTTATATAGCGCCTTTTGTATCATTGGAATGATCTCAAAGCGCTGGTAGGTTGAACGCCCTCTGAAGTCCGTAGAGAGGGACAGGGTCATAAGGTGCATGTGTGCACCAGCAATGTGTGCAGCCGACGTGGCATTTGCGTGTTAGCTGCTTCTTAGCGGTAGGTGTAGTTGTTGAGAGGTCAGAATTGTGTTCATTCTGGGAGGATGACGCCCAGACTGATTTTTGGCTGCGTTAGGCCTGAGGAGACGCTTAAGCTAGCTGTGTGCTCAGCTGATGTTTAGTCAGGATGATGGGGAGTATGCGGCGGGTGTTAGTATGAGAACCGCTATACCGAATGTGTCATAGTATCGCTGTGTTCTAGATGAGTGTTGATGTGTAGGAGAGAGTAAGCATGGTAGTGTGATATGGCAGTTATCAGTTATTCGTTTGAGGTTGGGCACTCCATCTGTACCATACACTCCAATTTACCAGTTAACAAAAGGATCAAATAATCAAACCAAGAAACATAACCATTGTTACGATACAGAAAGAAGGAAGAAAAAACTGAGCTGCACAAACTGTGCAGACAATTGAATAAGAAAAAAACACAGGAATCCAGACTCTTAATTAAAGCAGCCAAACAGACTTATCGTAACTGGCTAAAGGCACATAACAGCATGATTCTGCAACACGACTCAGAAAAGATGCTCTTATACCTCAATAACTATGGAACACCCGAGATCTATGGAACCTGTTAAACCCACTACAAAAAACGCAACACCTGTTGATTCAAAATGTTACCGAAGCCCGTTGGCTAGATCATTTTGCCAAACTATATAGAAAGAGGCAATCAGAAGAACCCATAGAAACACCAGTAATGGCTAGAAGGCAAATAACAAGATCGAAAGACCAAATAAAGCAACTAATTATGAAGCTTAATCCCACGGGAGCTCCAGGGCCTGATGGGCTTTCAAATGAAAAAATAAAGGCCAACCCGTAAATATGGGCTGAAATCATGATACAGATCCTAGAGTTGATTAACCATCTGCAGCAAATGCCAACGATATGGCAACAGGCGATCTTAATACCAATATTTAAAAAGGGAGACAAACAAAACCCAGCAAACTATAGACTAATTGCGCCGTTAGATCCTCTAGGGAAAATTTTTGCAACCATGTTATTGAGAGATCTAACAGACAGGGCCACACAAGACAAAAAGTTTGCCCCACGACAAACGGGTTTCGTTCAATCAGTAGGTACCAACATAAACCTCTTCCTGCTGAACCTCGCAAAACACGAAGCCAAGGCCAATAATCAACACGTCTGGATGGCCTTTGTAGAACTCAACCTTGCTTTTGACTCGGTCAACCGTTGCCTGCTATGGAATAAGTTAGAAAATTGGAAATGTCCAGCACATATCTTACAGCCAATAAAACGATTCTATTTGTCAACAAAAATACGAGTAAGGCTAACCAAAGACGGAATGCTAACATCTTACATAGAGACATGGAATGGCCTCAAACAAGGTTGCCTTTTAGCTGCAACACTTTTCAATTTATTCATTGCGGATCTACAAAGAGAAATTATACTAGTATTAACAAATTCGCCAAGAATAACTTCAGTGAGATTATCCGTAATGTTATATGCGGACGATATTATTTTTCTAGATAAGACCCCAAAAGGCCTACAAGACAACCTCAACGCTCTCTGAGATTATATGGCCAAAAATGAGCTAAACATAAACACATCAAAAACCAAAATAATGGCCATCATGAAACCAAAAAAGAAGGAAAGAAAGCCTGTGCTAACTATAAACGGATCCCTCATTCATGTGGTTGATTCGTATAAATATTTGGGGATCATCATTTCTCATACAATGGATGAAAAAGAATGAGAGGGGCAACTAAGAAGCAAAGTAATGGCCTTAGCAAGACAAGGCTACATCCTCCATGAAAAGTATGGATCGTTTTCATACAGACCCATTATCACATTCTACAGGAGCAAAGTCATCCTGATCCTGACTTATGGTAGTGAAACACTACTAAAATTACCGGATAAAATTTGGCCTATTCTCTAAGCTCTATTTAGGAGAATAATAATGAGGCTGTCACAATCTTTTCCAGGAGCATGGATCCACTTTGAAATAGCATTGCAATCCCTTTCCACAGTTGTAACATGGAAAAAGTTAGACCTGTTCAGAAAAATAACAGGCGAGGAAAAAGTCGCCACTCTGGAGATATTTAGAAGCAAGACAAATGCTATCGGTGTGAGAGTTTTGACAGAATGGAAATATCAGATGTCACAGATTCTAGCAAAAGAAGAAATAGAGTTAGAAATGTTACTACTGAGACCACAAAACGCCAAGAAAAAGATCATGTTCAAAGACATGATAAACAGCAACGCACAGAATAATTGATACAAAGATCTGATTCCAGAAATAGAAGTGAGAGCGATTAACAAACTACCCAGACAAAAGAATAAGAACTATATTCATGAAACTACGCTTAAATATATTATCAACAAGAGAAAGACTAGCGAGAATAAACCAAAAAGGCCAAAAGTCACTCCCTTGCAGGGCCTGTAAAAATCAAGACATCACAGAAACATTGTTTCATCTTATAATGGTCTGTCCTGCTCTTCAAGATGAGAGAAACATTTGCAGAACCTATTTCAAAAACGGAAATTAAATTCTGAGCACAGAAGGCAGATGGGCCCCGATCCTGTTGGGTCAAGACAAAAAGATGATCTTTAGAATTTCTCATTTTTGGAACAAGATCATGGATACATTTTCCATAGGATGAATTACAACAAAATGAGAACATTTGAGTATATTGTCTAAATGTCTTCCAAAGATGAGTGGTAACAGAAAATGAAAAGTTTAATTTTAAACTAAACCATTTTTAACAAAAAAGAAAAAAAAATGTCATGACACATTAAGTAATGGTTAGGCTAGCTGCACCAAAATGCCAGTCTAGCCATGTAATAACACTTATCATGCTTGCTTTATCGTAGATGCCCTGTAAAGAATGCTGTGCCTGCCCCATAGTGCGCTAGCACCTCATACTCATACATAATCACATTAATTATGAATGAGATTATGTCTGTGTGTGTGTCCGTGGGGCACTAGGGGGCATAGAGGGCAGATTATGGCTGCAGGGTGCTGGGGTGCCAGGGGAGAGCCATGGTAATAATGCCAGGCCTGCACTCTGGGGCATCCAGCATCTCGCAGACATCCATTATCAATTATGTGGTTGCGAGGTGCTAGGGGCCCAAGCATGTGATTTTTAACTGGGCATCTATCATAGATGGCCATTAACCAATGCCATGTCTCCCACATGTGCCCTTTAGCACCTCACACACACACACACACACACACACACAGTGTGGTTATGTTGTATGTGAGGCAATGCTGGACCCAGATTGAAGGCATGGTATTTTTTTTACTAGGTGTCTATCATAGATTCTCAGTAAAAAAAATACCATGCATCCCCACCAGCACCCCACATGCACACAATCAATGTGGTTTTGTGTGTATGAGAAGCACTGGGGGGACAAGTGGTCAGGAATGGTATTTTCTAGAGTCCATCTATCATAAATGGGCAGTAAAGAAATTGCATCCCTGCCCCTTAAAACCTCCCAGCACCTCATACATGCACACACTCATGTAGACATGCACCTGTACACAAGTAGTCATGCACCCATACAGTCTCTCTCAATCATGCACATGAAACCCACCAGAACACTTCACTTGCACAGATATAAATGCTCATATATACATGTACACATTCATGCCCCCATACAGGTTTTCCCAATCACTAAATGATTGAGAGAAGCTGTATGGGTGTGTCTGTGTGCATGTATATATGAACATGTGCATCTACTTGAGTAAGTGAATGATTCATTCGCATGGTGCCCAGCAGAATGCTTTACTCATGCAAACCATATGCTGAAGTCTCAGAGGATTATCAGGTGATTGTGTTTGATGGCGAGGTTCCTGCTAGCTTCTTTGAAGGTGTATACGAAGGTTGTTTTCATAGGCCGGTGGTCTATAGATGAGTATGAATGTGAGGTTTGTTTTTGAGTTCATTGTCAAGTGAAGGAAGAGTGATGAGCCGTTTCTGATGTTCAGTGGGTCATCTGTTTTTATTTTCAGGTGTTTTTTGTAGGCTATTGCAATTCCTCCTCCTCCTTTTACTTTTCTGTTTACCTGTGGTGCATTTGAAGTTGTCAGGTAGACAGCTGTGTAGTGTGACTTTGTAGTTGTCATCTAACCAGGTTTCTGTGATGAATAAGATGTCTATTCCACTGTTGTCGAGTAGATCATAGATCTCTGTAGCATGTTTGGACATTAATCTTGCATTGATTAGATTGCAGTGTATTATTTTTAACAGTGTTTTGTTTTGTTCTTGGTTTTGTTTTATGGTGGTCTTGTTGGTGGATTTCCTTGTTACTCTCATGATGTGAGTTGTGTTCAGTAGGGTCTGTTTTGTCATTGAGTAGATCTGCAAGGTTTCGTATTGGGTTCCTGACTTCTTCATGTACACACATTCATATAGACACATGCACACAAGCAGTCACACACTTATACAGCTTCTTTTAATCATCATGCACTCTGCATCCACCAGAACACCCACATAGACATAGACATTCAGGGCCTGATTGCAAGCAAGTTTAAAATAATAAAAGTGTCTTTCCATCACAGAATTACATTTTTCTTATTTTACATGGATCTCACAATTAGGCCCTCATGTACACAGACACAGCATCCTCACAGTCACTTGCACACCCATATAGCCTTTTTCTCAATCATACACAACACTTACACAGACACTCACATTCAGCACCTGATTGCAAGCCTTGCGTAAAATAATAAATAAAAGTATCTTTGCATCACAGAATGCCACTTTCATTATTTTAAATGGAGCTCACAATCAGGTTTTCACATGCACATACACTGCATCCGCACATGGAGGCACGCACCCATACAGCCATTCTATCAATTATACTCAACAATTACACAGACACATGCATTCACCGCCTGATTGCATGCCTTGTGTAATATAATAAAAGTTTATTTCCATCATGGAATGCCATTTTTATTATTTTACACAGAGCTCACAATCAGGCCGTCTTATCCTCACCAGAGCACTTCTTTCATGTGAATACACCCTCTTTCACTCACACACACATACAAACAGACACACAATGTTTTCATTTTAAACACTTACCTTAGAGCAGGCCATGGCAGTGATCTAATCTGGAAGGCCCAGGATTTCTCCCTCTTCCTCCAATGTCATTCAGTTGTTGTAAGAGGGACAGGAGACACCCTTCACCCGTCCTCTTAGCTATTCCTCTTTCGGGCCAAGAACAGGGTCAGAGGCCTGGACAGACAGTCAGAGGGATGGGTGAAGAGCCACTGAGGATGCCTCCAGGCTATTTGTAACAGCACCCCCGAGGAATCTTGAATAGCTGACATCACCCGAGGTCTCCCAAACGGTCCTGAAAATGTATGGGTGGTGTGGGGCTGGGAGTAGGGGGGCTCTAGTGCCCCCCTATGGGCGAGCCTCCACTGTCACCAGGCTGCATAGTTGTAATGCTATAATTACCAGAGAACCTTACTCTATTCTTTCCCTACTGCATGTGGCAGGGAAAGAATAGTCTGCTGCGCCATGAATTGCCAGTGCAGGAACATCTACCCATATTACCCCAATGTTCTCACATTAGCATTGTATTCCTCTGCATTCGTTCGATTCCCTTGTGCTGGATCCCCATCAACGCTTTTGTCCTGGGGCAGCCATTTTATCTAGCTAACAACCTTCAGATCTATGGTGGCTATTTGGTGAGGATAATATGAGGCTAGTCCAAAATTCAGTCATACAAAATCCTCTTTGCAGCAGCTCCAATGATTTGAAATTCATTGCCCTGGGAGTTTAGACTAGCACCATGCTTCCTGCTCTTTGAGAGTCTTAAAAACTATGTTTTCCTTCTAATTTCATTAGTAAATCTGTAGTGCCTTTCTCTGCTCTACCTTTCTTGGCTTCATGTTTCTATCTTATTGTTTGTGGAATTTTCATGCAGTTTTTCTCTACCCTTTTTCCACATTATGCCATGCATAATATCTCTGTTGTTATGTGTGTTGTTTAGGTATACCATAGAGGACCGGGGTTCACACTACGCGTTCACTGTTCAGAGCACCCAGGGCCCAATGAACTCTCCCTGGTATACAGACAGAGGACTCAGCCAAGGGCAAGTTAGAACTGTCCTTTATTTTCCATAACAGACAGGGATCATACAGGAATTTGCAAGATCGCCAGTAATCACAGCTACTGAGCCCGTGTTAAGGGCTTTTGTTGAGGGCTTTTGTTGAGGTCTGACGTCACAAGTCAGAGCTCTTCCCTAGAAACCTAAGAGCATGCACGATTGGGTGGTTGGGGTGGTATTGCGTATAGCTGTTACCTATAGATGTTAGCTAACTGGCCTCTCATGTCAGGTGGCTTTGCCTGAGCCTTCCCCAGAAACTATCTATTATAGTTTTGCAGGGTCACAGGATTACAATTGGCCCTTGTCCTTTGCCATCCACCCCTGGATTAGTGTTCCCTGATTGGCTGGAGCTGGTCTCACCAGGCCTGGGACCCAGCTCTGTTCTCAGCACTCTGTGTACCTTCTCAAGGTGATGAGAAAGACTAAGGGCCTCGTAACTATGCCGGTGAAACCTGCAGGTTGACACCGGACTTGTACATTATACTGGTGCCTGGCTTACTGGAAACACCGGGGCATTGCAACCCTGGTGGTCAGGAAAGTCAGGCGCTGGTAAAATGTTGTTCCCCATACCCATAGAGTCCGATAGGGTACCATGGCTATGGGGAACACGGAAGCACCGGCACCGTTATCAACGGTGCCGGTGGTTCAGTGAATGTCTGCTTACCGTTGCTGCTGTGCCCGGAAGGGTCAGACCTGCCAGGCACAGCAACTCCAGCAGGCAGACTTGTACTTTGCCGGTCCAGAAACAACAGTGTTGGTAAGCTTACCGGCACTGTTGTTTCCAGACCGGCAAAGTTATGTGTCCCCATTGTTGCCATCAGTATATCCACTTTTCCTTCGAGAGTGCCTCCCGGGTTGCAACGCTGTAAAACAACACATTTATCACCTTGTGTCTACTTAACTGGGAACTGCTCCACGGTGAATGGCCATTGTTCGGCTTGGCCGCACCACCTAGGTGAAGACCGCAAAATTGAGCTTTCTGGTCTGCAATTAGTGAGGATTTATTCTGCTATTTTTCAGGTGGCTCCTTGTCTCTGGGGCCAGGAATGTTCTGCTCATCTCTGATCTTGGCTGCGAGCACAAGTCCTGGACAGTGTGCTGTAAAATCTGTTTTCCTTTGTTCCGTCTTCTGAGGCCTGTGGCTTCATGTAATTCTACTATATTTGTGCAATAATTTCTATACATCTATATTGTATTAGTTTCCTTTTGGGTTAGTGGTACATGGTCCTCCAGGTTCCTTATACAATCCTGTAGTTCCATATGGTTATTTGCACTAAGCGGCTGCAAGCTTGCTCTGCACCTCTTGCTTTTCTTGCGTTTCTGCGTTTGGCTAATGAGAAAAAATAATAAAGGCTTTCAACAGTATGTATATGCATCTGTCCTCTATATAACTCTGTAAGCATGTTCTTCGTGTGTACACTTGTGTGTCTGTGTGACCTTGTGAAGGGATGCAAGTTTGCTTCATGGCTAATGTTGCTATATTGTGGTGTCTCTACTGACGTCAGCACAGTTAGATATTTGTCATTAGTCGATCAGGTCCAATGAGGCACCTACATCCATGATCAATGAGGTACCTGTATCCAGGAAGACGTCATCTGGATAAGGTTTGAATGGTTGTCTGATAGAATGTTTGCATATGTGGATGCCACTGGGCCTCCTGGGGGCTGGCCAAACAGTGACTGGCATCTTGCATTTCTGGCTCTTCAGGCTGTCATGCTTATGGGGGTCCAGAGGGGAATTCTAGGCACCCTCTCTTCAGTCCCCCGTCTGGTCGGCTTGTCGACCACTCCACCTAACCTACTCACTGTTGCTTTTGGTAGCCATATCTTCGTTATTCCTCCAAGATGTCCATAGTAATTTGCATGGTCATCAAAACTTCATGTCATGTAACTGCAGTCTACTTCTGGGTTACAACATACCTATTTTGGCCACTACCCCTTGTTGTCTGCGGGATCATAGAATGTTATCATCTCGGTCAGGAACAACGGGCACTCCTTTATCTGTGTCCTTAGTTTCTTTCTTTCTTCTACTATCTTATCTCCTTCACCATTTGTATTTATACCTACTATTACTTTCATCCCTATTGTTTTCTCTGTTGTCTTGCAGCATTGCATGATGCAGATCTTTATCACACATAGGGCTACTAGTACTAATAGTAGTGCTCCTAGTAATACATTTAGTCTGTCTTCCATCCATGTTGGGATCCATGAGAATATATACGACAGCCAGCTTTGATACTTTCCTGTTTATTTTGGCTTCTTCCTCCATTTTGGCATGCATTTTTGACAATCTTGTCACTGCTTCTGTCGGTGTGCCATTTGCTTCATCATTTGCAGGCACGGATGTACAACAAGAAGACCCGATCTTGGTGCAAACTCCTCCTTCCATTGCTGTGAGACGGTCTAAAACATATCTGTTCTGGAGAGTCAGCAACCTTACTGCTCGAAACTCTTCTTTTATTGCGTTGCAGCCATTTACAGTTGAGTTTATTGTCTGCATCAGCTCTCATCTTGTAATCTGGAGCCATTTTGTGTTTGTGAATGTCTGAACAGCTGGAACTACTGGCGCAAAGAACATCTCTGTCCTACAGAACAATTGACATTCAGTTGGTACATCGTCCACTGATGCTTCTGATGCTGATGAGAAGTAGTCCTCACTTTTCCCTCTACTCACTTCTACTGACCTCTTCTTTCTTCTCATATTGTCCATGTTAGGGAAGTTATCTATTTTGATGTCCTCTTGTGGTATTATTAGTGCTGGTGTATTGATGTGTACCAATGAACATACTCCTCCCCAGTTGGGTGGCAGCTTCTCATACGCTTTCGACTCGCACGCCCAATAATGATCCCTCATACTGCCATCCCAACCTTCATTGCTGAATGTGTTTCTGTGAACTTGTACTCTTTGTTTTCTCCAACCTTTACTGCACCATCATTCTGGAAACACAATGCTGCTTTCTTCAGTGGTATTATGGGCATTGGTCCAGCATCATTGTCCACCCAAGTCAGTAACTTTGTGCTTGCATCCCATTCTTTCAGGAATTTATCATTTTCTGCTTGTACTGTGTTTACTGGAGCTTGTAGGAGCATGTGTGATTTTCTACCTACTACTCCCTCCTTCCATTCTTCAGCTGTGTACACTTGGAAAGCATCTGTGGCCGTTCCCAACATCCTGGTTCTCCTCCTACTTCCTTAGGTCCCTTCTTCGGACATGGCAATTCTTTCAGTGTTATCGTTTTTGTCTCTCCCTTCTGTGGGCCGTCAGTTATGTATTGTATAGCCTGGTCTTTTTTCCAGTACTCGTCCATCATGTCTTCATAGGGGAATGTTGCTTTGGACATCCAGCTCAATGTTGCTGTTCTCCCTTGGAATTTTCCTTGGATTGTAAACATGGGCAGGTACATAAGGCATTGTGCTCTTGCTGCTGGTATTTCAGTTGCTACAAACGGCTCTCATGGCATAGGGGATTGGTGAGCAGACATTGCAGCTCTCCCCTGTGGTTTGTTTACCTACTTTAGTCATGTGCTTGTACCACATGTTATTAGAGATAGAGATCCACCCACCATGTCTGCATCAGCACTGCGTCTACCTTTCCTTATGTGTTCACCTCTCCTTACTGTACTTACAGTGCTTACCTTTCCAACTGACATGGTCGTTCCACCTGCTGGAGTTGGGGTTGTGTTACTAGAGGTCACAGTGATATTACTAACAACATATAACATTCGCCAAAAGATGAGGGTGAAAATACTACATGGGAATAAGACACAGGACACAATAAGCATTCTTTTAATAATGCCCTTCATCACTTACACCCCTCTGAACTGCTGTGTGGTCTTGAAGATGTTTTGTTGCCCGTCTGAAATGCAGTAAAAGAGGTGTTATTGTATTAGTGCTTTATTAATTCTATTACTGCAAACTCTGTGTTGGGTCCTTGCAACAAGGAATAGTTGTTCCCAAACTTTGTGTATTCTGGGATCTCCAACTACTGCTAGCACATGCAGGTTTCCTATCTCTAGGTGTGGGTATATTTGTGCCAGATAAGCTATAAACGCTCAGAAAAACACATAAGGATGGCATCTTCTATCGCTGTTGTATCTTCTTACAAATAGGCCTTTAATGGTCTTAGCATGAGGATCAAGGGGAAGCATGGGACAATGCAATAAAAACAGTTGTTCTTTCATAACGAATGCTGTCAGTGGGCAGAAAGAAAAATAACAAACAGTGTGCCCTCACTCTGGATGTTTTGGAAGTCCTTTCCCTATCTCTCTTGCTCTGAAGAGAGTAATAATAGGTTGGCCTCTGCTGGGTTGTGATGCTTTGAGACAATTGTTTTCTTCTTCTGCTTGTGTATCGTTAGCCCTTTCGTGGTTGGTGCTTGGAGAGTCCACCGCTTTGCAGGGCTTATTGCCCCCCAGATAGTGGCAAGTCTTCTTCCCTTCTAATTTGACTGATCGATCAGTGACCTAGTCCACGGTCCTGTAAAGCAGAATTTAAACCGCCACCTTATGAAACCCTGAAGCAAAACTTTATCCCTCAGATACATTTGTGCTGACTTCAAATGGTCCTAATTTACTTCTAGATCATTGTTTTCTCCTCTTGCTTTAGGCCTCTCCCGTTGTCCATGCAGTTGATGAGAAATAGAAGAGGCACTAGCCATCAAAGAAGCAGTGTATTTGTACATTTCCTGACCCAATACATCAGAAATGTTTTCCAAATCTTTCAGTGCCCTAGTGGGAGGAACCAGGGGAAGTCGCATGCGCCGTCCTGTCACCAGCTCATGCAGGGTTAAATGGTGGTCGGACCCTGGGTCATTGCGCAATAATGCTAATGGAAGACAGTGTAGCCAACTCTATTTGAGGGTCTTTCTTTATTTTGGTGATGCCTTCTCTGATCAGCATGTTGAGGTGCTCACACACCCCGTTTGATTGCAGGTGATAGGCACAAGAGAATTTGTGTTGTATTCCCAACAAGGTTGTGATGTGCTGAAATATCTTATTGGAGAAGTGACAGCCATTGTCAGACCGCAAGAACTCACACAAGCCCCATCATGGGAATATTTCTTGATCCAGGAATTTCACTGCTCTAAGGACATCAGGATGGGAACAGGACCGGCTTCGATCCATCGGGAAAATGGCACACAACCACTATCATGTAGCGGTAGCCCTGACATACTTGGAGCATGTCAACATAGCCAACGTGCAGGTGCCGGAACTGACCCATTGGGCGATGTATGGCTCCTCTCAATACTCTTAATGTATGACCTGCTGTAAATTGTTTACAAACTGGACAATTAGTCATGAATTCAGCCATGTGTTCCGCCAAATTGGGCAAGAACCAATCCTCTCCAATATGAGCAGCAAGCACCTCCTTCCCTATATGGCTAGGATGGTGTAATTGTGTCAGTGCAGTGTGCAATAATGAGAATGGCATTACCACTTTTCCTGTGTTATTTTGCTGCCATAAGGCATCTGTTAGAGACACTGTATATCCCCTCAGTATCCACAACTCAATTTCTACTCTGGGTGAAGCTCCCTGCAATACCATAATCTGTGTCACTGGTAATGTGTTATATCCTTCCTTTAGTATCATTGCTCCTGTGCAATTGCGTGCTGGGGACGAAACATCAATGTCTAAACTGTCCCCAAAATAGGCGGCACATTTTGCTTCCGCATCTGCTGCCTTGTTACCCCTAGAGATAGGGTCCGCCCATGCGTGCTTATCACTTCACCACTGCTATGTGCAGTGGGTCCTGAAGCCTGTATCAGCCTGCCCAATAATAGTGTGTGCTGCATCGGTGACCCATCAGCACACATGAAGCACCTCCTCAGCCAACGTGACAGCACAGAATGCACTGTTGATATCACGTAGGCTGAATTCGAATACACTGTCACTTCCTTTCCTTTGCTGTTCTCCAGTGCCAACATTAAAGCTAGTAATTCTGCTGCTTGTGCTGATAAATGTGACGGCAATAACACGAAGGATGGGTAACTCCTTCGCCACTGACAGAGGGGAAGCTACAGACAATATTCAAACAGTGGTCATGTCAAGCGGAACAAAACTAACTGGACAAGGCAAAACCGACAAGAATAAAGGAACCCAAAACATGTACATCAGATCAACCCAGAGAAGACATTGTTTTCTTAAAAAACTATAATCATTTTATTATTATTTCAACATTAGGTAAAAAGTACATATTAAATCTGCATGAGCTCATATTGAATATTAACTTATTTTTTATAAGAATAAAGTGCATCACAATTAAAGTGCTTAACTTAGAAAAAGACCGGCTAACCGGTCTGTGCCGCTCAAATGCAGCTGGATCACATGGAACCCCAAGTGAGTGAAGGGAATCACTCAAAGCGGGGCCAGCAATCACAGATGCATCTGCGGAATGCTAACTGAAACCTTGGCAATATACAATCAAACAGTGATAATACACACAAAAAACTGACAATGGGGTGCCATTTGACCACTGTTTGAATATGATAAATGATAAATGTGAAGGTAAAAATGCGCTTGTCACAACCTTGCTCATCCCGTCCTCCCTCAATCTCATTACTGCTGTCCCAGCATGTCTTTTCCCAGTCGTTTGGTCAATTGTTGATGACCCGTCAATATAAAGCACATCTCCCCGCTCAAGTGTGTTTCCTGTACCTTAGAGGCGTTGTAGAATTGTTCTATATTGGCTGTGTAGTCATTCACATAGTCGCCCTCCTTTACAGGTTCATCGATGAAAGTCACCGGGTTGACAAGTGAGCATCTCACTATCTTGAGAGCTGGGTTTGACGGTAACACCTCATACCCTGAAGCTCTCTGTGCTGTCAATGTACATTTGGGTCTTTTCTAATATTGCAATATTGAGCATGCTCCACATAAAGAGTGGTGCTGCATCTCATGGTAATATTCCCTGATTTGTCTATTGCGAATGCGGTAGCAGAAATGCATCTTTCAATACTAGGTCTAATTTCCCACTGTACTATGTTAGAGGCTTGTGCTCCCAGCTCGTCTTTTGTGTCAATACTACAGTCATAACCACTCTATTAGAGTGCGAGAATAAGAAAAATTCACTTTGATAGTCTGGGTCCCTAACACTGCAGCTGTGCACATTGCTTCTTTCAGCTTGTCAAATGCCTCAGTCATCTCTGTTGTCCATTGTAACATACCCTCCCCTCTTTGTGCTTCCTTCAGTGCACTAAATAAGAGCCTAGTGTAAGTGCCGCAGTCAAATACTCATGCCCTGCAGAAATTGCATAGTCCTAGAAACTGCTGCATTTGTCTTATGGTTGTGGTCTTGGCTGTCGGGCGTATTTCTTCTGCGCATTCTGGTGTCACTTTTCGCCCATCTTGGGATATCAGTTGTCCAATGTATAATACGTCTGTCTGGCAATATTGTAATTTAGCCTTGTCTACCTTGTACCCTTTATCTGCTAGTACTGTCAACATGTGCGCAGAGTCATCTCTACACTGTGTCTCTGTCTTGCTGCAAGTCAATATGTCGTCTACTGACTGTATAACTGTGCTCCCTAATTGTACATTTCCCAAGTCCATTTGAAGTACTCTGTTATGATATATTATACTGGGGCATTTATAACACGCCTGTACACAAGTGTTTCTAGGCGTGACAATACAAGGAGGGGGAAACAAGGGAGGATGAAATAATGATCTTACTAGGTTTTGTGTCATTCAGATCGTGCAAGTGCGAGGAAGAGGGAAGGAGAGAACTTCCAGGGGGAAGTGCAGTTAACTCTCAAGTGCAGCCAGCAGGTGGCGGACAAGTGCAGAGAGAAGGGACTGTAGGGTTGCATACAGACCCTTAAGTGCTGGGGATCCCGGAGGCAGTGCAAGGGCAACTGGACATGCAGGAGCCTGGGTCTGAGTTCAGAGAGTGATCAGTGCACGGAGCAGTCAGGTGCATCAGGAGGGGAGAGGAATAGAGAAAGCGGAAGTGAAAAGGAAGGTCATGAGTTGCCTCTGGAACCAGAGGTGGTTCTGCTGAAGTTTGAGAGAGGCAGGGAGGATGTTCCAGAGGGAGGCCCCAGCTGATGGGATAGATCTGCCACCAACTCTCTGCTTGGAGAAGCGTCTGACCCTCATAGAGTTGGAGGTGGAAGAGCAGAGAGCTCGCGAAGGAAGATGTTTTGGAAGAGAAAGTTGAAGGTAGAGCAGTCCCAGGGCCCAGAAAGCCTTGTGGGCAATGCAGAGGGTCTTGAAGTTGATCCTTGCAGCAACAGGGAGCCAGTGAAGAGATTACAGAGCTGGAGAGATACGATCCCTGGGTTTGAGGCCAAGGACAAGTCTTCCAGTCCTGTTCTGGAAAAGTTGTAAAGGTTGAAGAGTAGAGGCAGGAAGATTTAGAAAGAGGCTGTTGCAATAGTCCAGACTAGGGAGGACCAGAGCTCTGGAGACAGTGAGCTTCTGGGGAAAAGTGAGAAAAGGAATAATAACTCTGAGGCGGTGCAGCTGATAGTTTCACTTCTTAGCGACATCAGAGATGTGAGGAGAGGAGGAGAGAGTGGAGTCGAAGATAACACCCAGGTTCTTAGCCTCACAGGAAGGAGCAGGAAGAAGGCTCAGAGTGGGTAGCCTGAGAGAGAGAGGAAAGGAGGGAGCGGGTGTCCCGATGTGGACGATCTCAGTCTTACTGGCTTTAAGGCAGAGATCTTTGGCAGCACACCATTCCTGAATTGTGGCCAGACAGTCTAGTATGAGAGAAGAAGCAGAGGTGGCTGAGGGGAGCCTGAAAGAGAGATGGGTGTCATCCGCATAACATGAAAATTGGAGCAGAAAGTAGCGATGCAGAGGGCAAGAGGTGCCAGGTAGTGGTTCAAGAGCCAGACAGAGAGGTTAGACCCCTGCAGAACACAACAAGTAGAGAGAGAGATAGAAGTCAGGAAAGACCCCAGATGGACCTGAGAGGGTCAATCGGTGAGAAAGGAATTCAACCAGGCCAGAGCCTGATCAGTAATACCAAGGTTGTCCCGGAGATGAGTGAGCAGAATGGCATGTTTGACCGTGTCAAAAGCAGAAGATAGATCAAGGAGAACGAGGACAGAAGGGAGATAAGAGTCAAAGATTGGAGAGCAAGTCTTCACAGGTGTTCCGGAGAGCAGTTTGCATGCTTCTAGGCAGCTCTGAATCCAGACTGGTGGTCATGGAGGCAACCAACAGATTCATTATGTAGATTAAGCTAGGCGATGGCCAGCTTTTCCAAGAGTTTGCCCAGGAAAGGAGTGAGGGAGATCGGGCAATAGTTAGCCAGAGAGGAAGGATTGGCCCAAGGGGTTCTTTAGAAGGGGGTATACAAGAGAGTGCTTAAGGGGGAGGGGAAAGTTCCAGTGGCAAAGGAGTGATTGCAGAAATCAGCTAAGGCTGGAGCAAGGATGGCGATGTGGCCCTTAATAGTTCTGGATGAGCAGGTGAGAACCTGCTTTGATGAGACTTTCAGAGATTGGACATGTCTAGAAACATCGTCAGGGATGATCAGGGGGAAGGAGGAGGAGGAGTGATTGTCTAAGACAGGCCTGGAGTGGTAGAGGAGTAAGAGGACGTAGAGGAACAGAAGGTGGACAGTATGTCCTGAGCTTTTCTAGTGAAATGAGAGGCCAAGGCCGTGCAGATGGCCTCAGAGGGAAAAGGAGAGGTAGACTGCAGCAGGATTGGCCAGCTCCTTGCAGATTTTGAAAAGTTTGGAGAGTTGTTAGATGACACAGAGACATGGGCCTCGATGTAGGTTCTCTTCTTAGAGAGGATAGAGAATCTGTACTGCCTTTGGAGCAGGTGGAAGGCCAGTTTGTCAGGGGGTGCGCCTGAGTCCCTCCACTTCCTCTCCACCACCCTACACTTGCGTTTAAGGGTGGCGAGGTCAGAATCATACCAAGAGTTGCACTTGGATTTGAGCTTCAAGCAGATCCTCATGACAAGGGTAAGGACATCCAGATTGTGAGAGATAGAGCGATGAAGGTTAGAGAGTGCTGTGTCAGGGTGTGAGTCAGCCAAAGGTGCAGGAGAATGAGAGAAAGTAGCAGCAAAAGCCTCAATTGACACACACCTCATTGGTCGGATGACCGAGAAGGTAGCTGGCAGTGCTGGAGTCGGCTTGACCTGCGGGGAAGAGAGAGAGAGGTGGGAAGAAATGAGATAGTGATCACTCCAAGAGAAAGTGGTGAGAGGGTTAGAGAAGGCGAGGTCTGAGGAGATCAGAACATCCAGGTTGTGCCCTGCAGAGTGAGTCGGGCCAGAGGGAAGAATAGAGAGAGAGAGAGAGAGAGAGAGAGAGAGAAAGAGAGAGAGAGAATCGCAGAGGTTGCGAAAGAATCCTGAAGAAGGGCTGGTAGCATACAGGTGGATGTTCAAGTCTCCAAGGAGGATAAGTTGGGAGGTAGAGGCAAGGAGCAAGGCGGAGAGGTCAGCCCACTCAGAGAGGAAGAGGGAGACCTGGCCAGATGGACTGTAGATAGGGCTCACAGTGAGAGAGAGGCCACGGGAATTGGAGAGCTTGCAGACCAGGTATTCAAAGGAGGACGAGTGCTGCATCGGAATTCTTAGAAGCAGGGATCCACTCGTGACAGAGCTGGCCATGAACCCAGTCTCGGTGAGACCAACTACATCCAAATCAAGCTCTTCCAGGAGATGGCAGATGTCAGAGGAGTGTTTGACAGCTGAACGAGAGTTGAGAGTAGCGATGTAGAGCAGGTAGCCACATTTGAAGGACTTCCGGGGACGGGTACAGGCCAGAGGTACACCCTCCGCAAGTGTTGCAGGCGCCTGAGGATGGGCAGAGGAAGAAGGAAGAGAAGGCAGCGTGGTCAGAGAGGGAGAAGAGAGTGGCAGAATTGGGAGGCAACAGTGTGGTCAGAGAAGCATCAGGGGGTGTAGAAGAGGTGGCAGAGGAAGGAGGCTGCAGAAGAGCCAGAGAGGGGTAAGAAGGGATAGCAGGAGTGGAAAGGAATTTGATAAGGCATGGGAAGTGTCTATCAAAGAGGAGGAGATTGGCCTGAGCGCCCTGGACCAAGACGGTGCCATTTAAGTAGACATTAATGATGGTCTTAGAGGAGTGGAAGGGGGCCACCTTTAATGGGAGAAGAGGAAAAAGGAGAGAGAACAGAGACCATATGGGGGGGTCCATAGGTCTGGAGAGGAAACAACAAAGAGTATGTTGGTAAGGGTCTGTCTGGAGGAAGCACTGGTATAAGTATCAGCGATAGGGAGACCTAGGTTGGAGACCAGGATGCCCCTTTGAACTTCCTCCTGCCAGACCTAGTGAGAGGGATAGGATCATTGATAGAAAAGCAGTTCAAAAAGATAGGTCAGATAGAGTGCACCATAGGGGGTTCGGGGAGGAAAGATGGGGGGCAAGGAGAAGGGAGCCCAGGTAGGGGTTGGGGTAGGGGACTACAAGCAGTGGGGCAGATAGGAGGGAATCACCGGGGGGACACGAAGGGGAGGGGGCACAGCAAAGAACAAGAACAACAGACTTACAAATCAGATGCAGTACAGAACCATTAGAAAGAAAATAGCACAAGTGGGAACCTAGATGTAGAGAATGCAGATTTAGTACAGACCCACCTGGCAAAGCACACATCACAACAGGGAACCTGGAAGTAAAGAAAGCAGATGCAATGCAGGACCAAAACCAAAACACAGAGGTCAGCAGGGAACCTAGAAGTGAAGAATGCAGGCAATTGCAATGTGATGCCACAAACCGTGGATAGGAACACAATATCAACAACCGTAGAGAGCAAACACCAAGTCAATACAATCAACAATACAGTCAACAAGGCACAGAACAAAACGGGAGAAGAAGAATGCAGTCAATGCAAAGAGGGAAGGGCTGAGATGGGAGAGCAAGGAAGAGAAATGCAGAAGGGGGAGCGGAACAGGATGTGGGGAGCTAGGATGTGAGGCAGCACGGGGGGCAAGTTGTTGGCTATATATTTGAGCACAACACAATACAAGACACACAGATTCGACTTTCCCAAGAGGGGGAAAAAAGGCTATGTTTTTGAGCACAGCACAATACAACACACACAGGTTCCACTTACCTGATCAGTCACAGCAGGCGATTGGCTGCTGGCTACGTGCTACCACAGCAGACAAGAGCAGATACCACGCTGTCCTTAACCTCTGGTCCTTGGCTGAGGGGGCTGCCACGGCAGGGGGTGACTTGGGAGGCCAGTGTTGAATATAGAAGTTGATTCGCAGTACCCTTGAGGAAGTCTTGTATGTTTCCACTTCTTATTTCTATATACAAATGAAGTTTAGTCTTGTGAGTCTGGGTGTAAAGGTATAGAGAAGAAAACATTCTTCAAATCTATTACTGTGAAGTAGGTAACTTCCATGGGAATGATACACAAAAATGTCACTGCATTCGGAACTAAAGGAAAATCTGCTTCTACAATAAGGATCAGAGGGCGCAATCCTGTATAAAACGCCATGACCCCCCCTCTCGCCTTTTTGACAGGGTACACTGCTGTGTTTCACAGAGATTTTGATGATATTAGGATGCTTTGCTTCACTAGTGCTGCGATTGTCTCAAAAATACCCTTATCTGCCTCCCTCAACAGGGGATATTGCCTAGCTCATGGTAAAATGGCTCCTGGCAAAGAAGCAGAGGATTCAGTATAGGAACCCTCCCATCCCCTGCACACTTTCAAATGTGCGGACTAAGTCCACTACTCAATTTAAAGAATAATATCAGAAAATAATGTAGACCATATAATTCAATTCTGTACAACAGAATAAAGATTTATAAAGTATATAGTCAATGTTCATTCACAAAAAACACAAGAAAACAATATCAGGTAAAGAGGCAAACATTCTTTTGTTGCATCAACAGATCACAATCAATTTTGAAACAGTGGTAGAATCCAATTGAAGTGGTGACGCGTTTCGAGGAAATTTTCCCCTTCTTCAAAAGGCCAAAATCAAATTCTTAAAGCAAAAGGAAAAGAAGAAACATTTGTATATAATTGCAAATGATGTCTTAGCATTAAAATGTCGTCCATAAGATATATATTTCTGTGTCCTTAGTTGAACAATCTATGTCATTTTTTAATGTATCTCATAATTTAAAGACAAGGAGGAAAGAAAATCCATTTAATGTGCCCTATGCCGAATGTTGGTTCTAGAGACCCGTATAGCCCACAGTAGGGATGAAAATAGGCAAAAAATAACACATTCTGTTTACCAATCGAAACGGTGTCTTCCGAAATTCAAAGTACCAAAAAATGGAGATAGCGATTCCTGGGAAAAGATGGGTTTCCGTGGTAAAAATGCTTCAACTTGGAGAGCAATAGATTACTGTGGTAACAGAAAACAAACAAACAATAGATGGTGTAAAAATAGTCAACTAAAGAGCAATAAAAAAGCTACTAAAACGTGCTCACCGATTATACCTGGAAAGTAAATGATGGCTGAGGATAGATCCTTAGTAACGGGAGTAATTAGAGACGAACAGTCATCGGTACAGGCAAACGTAAGGCAGCTGTGCTTCCAGTGGAAGATTGGATATGCGTAAATTGGTCTGGAGGTACATAAGGATAACAAAGGCGTACCTTAAGTTCCTTATATATACAATTAGGTTAAAAAATTACTTCTAGCAGACGATATATAGATTACCTTCTAATTATATCCTAAACAAGAACTTAGTAGGTTAGATGAGCGGGGA
This sequence comes from Ambystoma mexicanum, assembly GCF_040938575.1. Lineage (NCBI taxonomy): Eukaryota > Metazoa > Chordata > Amphibia > Caudata > Ambystomatidae > Ambystoma > Ambystoma mexicanum. The sequence continues at coordinate 353,224,398 of NC_090922.1, forward strand.
GTCACGCTCCGCGCGCTGAGAGTCAGGGTGCTCAGGCAGGTTGCCCAGCGGCTGTAAACACGCCGATCAGATTATATGCACTTTCGGGTGTTAAATAACCAAGTGAACAAACTCATGATCTGTCTGTATATGTATCTGGATCCCTGCAAGGAGGAAACAATAGGTTAACCCGACTGACAGGTTGAATCTATAATCCATATGTTCTCCTGGGTGGAGATAATAAAATACCACTCGTTCTTACCTGCATCCAGGGGGACTGTTCTAAACAGCAACTGCTGTGAGGTAAGGCCTCTTTCCTATGCAGCTATGGAAACAGCACGTGTTCACGGGTATCTAAAAATAGGTGTAACGGTAAAAGACGGACTTAATGAATAACGTCGGAGTGCAGCCATCTTAGGCTGATGTAATAACATTAGAAGGCGGCCATATTGGAGTGTAAGTGGTGATCTGAGTTAGACAGAAAACGGGAGAGGTAGCTATTCTCAGAGGGTCCGAAAAAATATGAAGCCCATTCTAAGCAAAAGCAAATATAATAAGGAAGAACAAGTAGAGAAGGTATAGAGTGTTAGGTACCATATTAAAGATAAATAGATATATGAGGTACTCCAAAAGATGGAGCATGTGACCCTATCTAAAAATGGGGTAAGCCCAAATTATGTCCATGCTGTCAAATCGTCGGGCAGAGAAACTACCTAATCTATATGGGGCTAATATAAATTTCTTCCAGAAAACTCAAATGGATATCTTTTACAAAATGCAGAGAATGTTCTAGATGGACTAATGTACAGTACATCCAATTTAAGACAAAATGTTCAAGTGTTCTTACACAATTTGACCATAAGTGAGACATATCATAAAATGATATCTGATGGAACACAAATTACAGTACAAAGCTGCTTCTTGACACAGAATCCACAATTGGATAATATAAACATAGTTTAATCATCTCCAAAAACCATAGGTCTAACACTGGTAGTCTAGTGTTTCCTATTTATAGTAAGCAATTTAAAGTAAAGTCTTCATTGAGACCCCATGGTTGTAAAGAGTCCATTCTGTCGATCCAATACGCCTCTCTTTGAAGTAGGAGGGATTGGTCATTTCCACCCCTTGTTGGTCGTTTTACAACTTCAAGTATCTGGAATTTAATTTGTGCAATTGAGTGTTTTTCAGCGTTGAAGTGGCGTGCTACTGGCGAGTATTGATTATTACATCGTATGTTTGATTTATGTTCAGTTAGTCTTGATTTACGTCTTTTCGTCTGGCCAATGTAGACTTTCCCACATGGACATTTCAGCAAATATATCACTCCTGATGGCAAACAGGTAGAGTAATCTCTAAGCTTAATTTTCTGGCCACTTCTTGGGTGAGTTACCACATCTCCTTTGATAACGTTGTTGCAATGTGTGCATCCCAAGAAGGGGAACGTACCTAACTTCTTAGTGGTTAAGAAGAGTTGCCTCTCCTTTGGTATTTTTTCAGCCTTGACTAGTTTGTCTCGGATATTTCTGCCCCTTTTGCAGCACATCATCGGTGGGCTCGGAAATCATTTTTGTAAGGTCTGATCATTGTGAAGGATATTCCAATGTTTCTTTATACTCCTAGCAATCTGGAAACTCTGTCTTGAGAACTTCGTTATGAACAGTAGTGGAGTATCCTTTGTACTCGATTTTGTTTTTAACAGGTCTGAACGTGTAATTTCTGATGCTCTGCTTTTGGCAACTTCTAGGACCTCCCTGGGGTAACCTCTATTCTGCAATTTTCCTTCAAGGATAGAACATTCCTTGACTAAATCTTCTGGATCTGAGATGATCCTTTTAAGTCTTATGATCTGACTGTAAGGGAGGCTTTGAAGCATTGCCCTTGGGTGGAAGCTTGTGTAATGCAACAGATTATTTGCATCGGTAGGTTTATGGAATATAGATGTTACAATTGTGTTGTTGATGATTCTCAAATTAACATCCAAAAAATGGAGATAAGGGTTTCCGATTTCCATAGTGAACTTAATTCTAGGGTGCACTGAATTAATGTATACAAAAAATTGATCTAGTTCTTCATGTGTGCCACACCAGATACAGAAGATGTCGTCTATAAACCTTTTCCAAGTTAGGATATAGGGTGACCGTGTGTGGTGTTCCAATTCATGTTGGCTTTCAAACCGAAACATGAATGTGTTCGCATAGACAGATGCCATCGATGAACCCATCGGTGTACCTGAAGTCTGTAGATAATATTTGTCCTGATATCTGAAATATTTATTATATAGAATCAAGTTAAGTAATTCCAAGACAAACTGTGGGTTACCCTGAATGTCTGGATTGTTATGCAGTAACCATTCAACTGATTCTAAGCCTTTGCCATGGGGGGTAGAAGTATACAGGCTACAGACGTCAAGACTAAATAGAATACAGTCATCACTGACGACTGAAAAATCTTAAAGTCCATTCAAAAAATCTGTAGTATCCTTTAGGTAAGTTGATGTTGCTTGTATGATGGGTTGTAGTAATTTGTCAGTGTAGACAGCCAAGGGGTCGAAACTACTCTCCATTACAGCTACAATAGGTCTAAGTGGAGGGTTGTGTTTATCCTTATGAATCTTAGGAAGTCCATAGAAGACCGGAGTGACCGGGTAAGAGTTGGTTAGGTATTGGTATGTGTTATCACTAATCCACTCATTTTCCCTTGCAGTTGTCAAGGTTTTGTTTATCGATATTCTGATTTCTGGTAATCGATCTCTATCCAATGTTGCATAAGTGTCCGTATCACTGAGAAGTTCAGTGCATTTTTTATTGTAGAAGGATGTATCCATTATTACTATCGCGCCGCCCTTGTCGGCCGGTTTGATAGTGATTTCTTCGCTTTTAGCTAAATCATCAACTAAGTCCAATTGTCGATTCTTGATATTGATAGGTGTTTTTCTCTTATAGTTGGTTTTGCTCAGATCTTGTAGAACACTATTCTCAAATAAATTCAAGATTGAATTTTGGACATGTGGATCAAATGTACTCTTTGGACGGATTTCCAGCATGTCATCATGAGTTAGTTTGGATGTCATTTCTGGCTGTGTGTCGAAAAAGATTTTTAATCGTAATTTCCTCAGTAGCCTATGTAGACAGATTTGCTCCTGAAATAATGAGGTATTACATGTGGGTACAAAAGACAGTCCTTTATTAAGTAGGTTAAGTTGGTCCATTGACAGGGACTTACTGGAGATGTTCACCACCAAGTTGTTGGCCTCTATTTGTTTTTCTTTTTTGTTTGTAGCTTTCTTCCCTCTCCTGGTTTTTCTCTTAAACCTAAAAAAGCCCCAGTCGAAGAGTTGGCGTCAAATTCTTTGTTAATCGGGGAACTTGGTACTCTTGGTATTCTAGGTCTATTAGTGTCTTCAGATAAGTCTTGTTCAATGGTTTGTTCCGATGTAGGTCTTTGTATATGATCACCAATGCTGCTGTCACTGCTGTTGTCAGAGTTTGTTGGGCCCTTGTTTTGTTGTTTATTACGGTTAAAATTCCTTTGACGGTAATATTCTTGCCATATTGTTATATACTATATCATTCAGATAATCAAAAGTGTCTCTCTTGAATTTAGGCAGTTTTCTTTGTTCAATATCGGTTACGTAGTTAGCCAATTTCAAATTAATTTCCTCCAAAATTTCTGTAAGGTCCTTTGCCGGTTTAAATTTGGATATTTGATCTTGAAGAGTTTTGATTTCAGAGTCAATAGTTTCAAGGGATTTAGACAATTCTTCTATGGTTAATAGGATAAGGTCCAGAGAACACTTGTTCAAAATTTGATCCCACTTTTGTACGAAGGCTTTATTTTCACTACACAAGGTAGGTCTAAGATAGACTCTCAGGCCTCTGGGGATTTTTTTAGCTTTATAGTATTCGACCAGTGTACTCGCATGTAGTTTTTGGGAGATTTCTCATCTAATAAGTTTTTCAAGTTTTTGAATTGATTTTTCAGGATTATCCTCGCTTTGTAATGTTTTTTCTGTCTTTAATAAGACCTAAAATGCGTGTTGCTTCTTCTGCACTAAAGGCTAGTGTTGTCACGTGTTTGTCAGTAAGTTCATTAAGTCTCGAAAAAGACATTCTAGATAAGGATAGTTATAGACAATGGGTGCAACCTATAGTTTGTGCCACACTAGACAACTTGTGAACAAAATAGTAGAAAGGTTGAATACGGGTGCACACCTCAAATTCAATAAATATAAGAATATTCTTTATAAACAGTTTGTAAAGAATATTCTTATATTTATTGAATTTGAAGTGTGCACCCGTATTCAACCTTTCTAAAATGGCTCCTGGCTTCAGTTTTATTTTCACTGCTCCTATCCCTTTCAGAAGCCTCACATCATAGCGACGTGTGGTCCATAAAATGCTGCGGAACTTTGCCAAGTCTTCCTCGAGAAATGTCGGCGGTCCTTTTAGCATCATCACCATTCTCTGTGGTAACTCTCTGTAATGTATTTTTACCCAGTATGTGATGATGATTTCAAACACTACCTTGTGATCTGATCGATTGTCTTTGAACAATTCTTCATCTGCAACTGTAGTCAATTTCTACCCTTCTGCCACAGCGATCACAGATCACCATGGTCGCCCTGTGCCATCTGTCCCATGTACTGCTATCCAGTCGACCCCAACTATTACTGCCTCTAATTCTAGTGGGACTATTGTCCCTTCCTTCTCATCTAATGGTAGTTCTGTCCTTAACAAGTACTCATTTGGAATGCACTACATTTCTCCCTGAATCCATGGGAGCCATGCTAATATTATTTCAGTCCCATATCGAAATAGCTCCTTATCTGCTGGCACCCCCTCTCTACCCTGTATTCATAATAAGTTTGAATAATTTCCCTCACGTTTAGAAGGTGTAAGCCAGGTGTGGAACACACTATCCCCTTGTCCTTAAATGAGATGTTCATGTTAAGTTTACTCATGATGTCTCTCCCCATTATGTTTACTGGTGTCTGTCGTGAATATTTGTATTTGTATTTATTTGTATTTATTTATTTATAACGCGCAAACCAACAGGCCCGGAGGCATCAGGGCGCAATTTGTACAAGGTTACAGATATGCAGGCATAACAGAGAATCATTAAACATTTACACATGGGTGCAGGTATAACATAGAATCATTATATACATTTACAAGAGGATCTTATATACATATGTACAGTAGTTTCAGTGCCGATAGGTGATAATAGCGGTCGGCAAGTCAGGGTAGGTCAGGAAGAAGCGCGAAGCCGGCCTTAAAGCTGGTTGAAAAGCCAAGATCTAGTATTGGCTTTGAAGGTATTGAAAGAGTCTTCCGCTCTAATTGAAACAGGGAGGGAGTTCCATAACTTGGAAGCTAAGACGGGGAAACTTGAGCCCCCTGCTTTTTGCAATTTAAATCTGGGGATCGCTAGACAGTGGGATTGGGCTGTTCTTAGAGGTCGGGAGGTAGAGTGGCGCGACAGTCGACTACCAAGGTAGATCGGGGCTTTGTTGGCTAGGCATTTGTGCGTAAGGGCGAGTGTTTTGAGTGAAATTCTTTGTTTGACAGGTAGCCAGTTTAACTTACTTCTGGTTTCTGTGATGTGGTGGTGTCGGGGAATGTTTAAAGCGGCACGAATGGCGTTGTTTTGTGTCGTTTGAAGTCTGTTCAGGTTCTCTTGGCTGGTGCCAAGATAGAGAGCACTGCAGTAATCAATTTTAGCCATAATAAGGGTTCTCGCTAGCGTAACGCTGTTAGACGTAGTGAGGAATGGTCTGCAAGCTGCGATAAGTTTGCATGTGTATGCAGACGCAGATCTGACAGCATTAGTTTGTCGGGTTAATGAGAGTGTGGCATCAAGGTAGAAACCTAACGTTTTGGTGTCTTTTGAGACACGAATGATATTACCATCTACGTTGAATGACTGATAGGATGGCTCTAGTCTGCTCAGGCGTTGTGCAGTGCCCAAGATCAGGAGCTCCGTCTTGTCATCATTCAAGCACAACTGATGTTGGGCCATCCAGGCTTGGATGACCAAGTAGACGTCGTTAAGGGCCTTGGTGTCACCTAGATAATCACCATTGATGGGGATGAGTATCTGGGTGTCGTCCGCATAGTTAGTATAGGAGACACCCAGATAGTCAAGCACATCAAAGAGTGGTTTCGTGAAAATGTTATAAAGTGTAGGTGACACACAAGATCCCTGAGGAACGCCGCAGTGAATCGGGGAAGGGTCCGCGGCTGCGGATGGGGCAAAGACTCTCATGGATCTGTTGCTCAGGAAAGATTTGATCCAAGCCGCAGCCGAGGAAGAGAAGTTGGCAGCTGAATGGAGGTGCTCGCACAGGATCTGATGGTTGACCAGATCGAATGCGGCTGAGAGGTCGAGAAGTAGTAGCATTGCTAGTTTGCCTTGATCCTTTAGAACCTCGATTTGAGTTTTAAGGTCTAATAATGCGGTCTCTGTCCCGTGTCTGGGGCGGAAACCAGATTGTCGTAGACCTAGCAAGTTATTAGTTTCCAAGTAATTTTGGATCTGAAAGTATGCGGCACGGTCTAGGATCTTGAGCAGAAATGGTACAGTGGTGATAGGTCGGAAGTTGGTGGGAATGTTAGGGTCTAGGGAAGGTTTTTTAAGCAGTGGGATAACCCAAGCGTCCTTCAGATTGTCCGGGACAATTCCTGTTTGAAAGGAAGAGTTGATGAAGGCCGTGATGAATGGGGCCAACTCATGCGCTGAGTCCTTGATAGTAGGGGCTGGGCACGGGTCACCTTGGCAGTTAGTTGATTTAATTCTAAGAATTATATTTTCTACCTCTGCCACGGTAAGCAGAGAGAATGCGAATGGTGTGATATTGGTAGAGTCTGGCAAGGGGGCCTTAGTGAGGGAAAGAGCGTGGTTGTCGCGGTTCAGGCTGTCCTGTTTATCTTTGATTTTGTCTTGTAGTATGGAGATTTTATTTAGTAAGGCTGCTTGGATGTTGGCACACCATTTACTATCTTTCACGCATGTGTCAGGGGGGGCGACTGGAGTTTCAAGCTCTCTTAGGATTTTAAAGAGTTCCTTGGTGTTCGAGTCGGCTTGTATAATGCGGTTGTTGAAAGATTCCTTTTTTGCCGTGATGATGGCATCTTTGTAGGAGAGTGAGGCTAGAAGGAAACTGTCTTTATGCTCGTCTGAGGGGTGGCTTTTCTATCGATTTTCGGCACAGCGTTTGGCTTTGCGGAGCAATCTTAACTGAGGTGTGAACCATGAATTGAGATAAGCTTGAGGTTTAGCCTTTCTAAGTTTGAGAGGTGCTATACAATCAATGGCAGTTCGCATTGTTTGGTTGTAGGTGTGTGCTAGTGAGGTTCGATCAGAGTAAGAGTTGGTGGCTGTGTTAAGGGAAGGGAGTAACAATGGGAGAAGTTTCTCCTTGGTTATATCTTTTTTGCTTCGAGTTGGGAGTGCTGGGGCTAATGGTGACGGGATTCGTGGTGTGGCTTCAATGTTGAAAGTTATAATGTGATGGTCGGACCATAGACAGGGGGTATTGTTAAGGACCTTGATATTGCAATTGGAGCCAGCTACCCAGTCAAGTGTTCTACCTTTAATATGGGTAGGCTCTTGGATGTATAAGGTAAGGCCGAGGTCAGATAGTGCGATCTCCAGGTCAGAGGCCACAGGATCTTTTAAGTCACCAAGACCTAAGTTAAGGTCGCCTAGGATGATTGTTTGCGAATTGTTCTTTGTATTGTTGAGGAGGAGAGAGGAGATTTCACTGACAAAGGTTGGTGCGGGTCCTGGAGGTCTATAGATTAGGTGCATGGTGGCTGTTTGGTTAGGTGTGAGTGCTAGTTTGACAGACAGCAATTCGGCTGATGTGAGTTTGGAATCAGGTAACACTCTTAGGTCAAGAGTATTTTTATGGATGAAGGCCACACTGCCGCCTTTGGAAGAGGCGGTGGGGCGGTCACATCGTGTGATGCCGTAGTTCGGTGGTAGGGCTAACGCTAGTAAGGGACCAGATGCGGCATGAAGCCATGTTTCGGAGATAGCTAAGAAGTCAAGGGCGGACGTGGTGATGAGGTCAGCTATGTCAAGTGCGTGTGCAGTGAGGGATCTGGCATTAATGAGGGCACCTTTGAACATGGGCAGTTTAACCTCGGTGGTGGTGGGTTTGCATGTGGTGGTAGTTGACAGAGATCCAGGAGAGAGGGGGGTTTGTTTCCTGGTGATGTGGCGGATGTGGCGTAGGCGTAGGCGGAATCTGGTGCCTAGTCTCTTATTTCTAAGAGAGAGGGGGCAGGGTTGGTTAGGTGTAGGTTTCCTAGCAAAGTGATCCAGCCATAAAGCTGGGTCGTTGAGGTATTTGTTGGTATGGCCTACAGTGGGTGCTGCCGGGCTCATTCTAGGTGACGCGAGAGGTCGTGGGGATGCCATGCTGGTAGAAGGCAGGTCCATTTTAACCCAGAGTGTGGAGGTTGTTACCGTAGGTAGCTGGAGAACTTGGGCAAGTCGAAGGGATAGTGTGTAGAGTAGTGGAAGGAGTACACTGACGTGCATGATGAAGGTTCTGGTCACCTAGGTGAGAGAGAAGAGCTAGGTGGCACAACAACCATGTACATAGACAGGGGCCACCTAAGATCAAATTGGCAGTGAAAGGCAAGGGCCATAAGACTAAAGGCACAACATAAATCAGGGCAGAACACAATCAGTTGTGGTCTATTGGCGACCATAAGGCACAACACAATGTAAGCAAGCAATGTAAGGTGCAGCTTCAGGAGACATCTTCATATTCTAATCCCTAAGGTTGTATATATCTACAGTAAGTACATATAGTAAGGGTAGAACTAGGTCATGCTCTCCTATGGAAAGAGCAATATCGTCTGTAGATGAAAGCAATTCTGTTACCCCAGAGCATCCTTGAGTATTCATGGCATCGCCCGATATTCTATACTTCCCTTCTAGTCGCCATTGTGTCTACAAGAAAGGAGAAGTTTTTGTCACGTATCGTCACCCCTATATGTGGTTCCTCCACTGGGTTGGGTGTAATCGATAGGATGGAACACATCAGGTCCGCCTGTGGGCTGCCCTATTGAGGGTATAATGACATCCTGTTTCTTACGAATGGGTTGCACCCCATTAGAGTAACCCCCCCTCGTTTCCTAATGGGAGTCGTTGTCATGGAGACCGTGCGTGCCAGTGTCCCGTTGTTTGGCTGTGCGTGTATGATGGCTGTGTTATTCTGCATCTGCAGTATCTGTGGTGTCTCTGAATACTGTTGCGCTGGAGCCTGCATTTGTGGTGTCTGTGTCATGGCCAGGTGTGTTTGCGGGCATGCGTTTGGTGCCTGTCCTTGTTGCTGTGTCTGGTTCTGGGCATAGAACTCATTCTGTTCCCCTGGATATGCTGGCTGGTATTGCATCCCCCATTCTGTGGAATCCCCGCATTCTGTGGCATCTCCCCCCTGCTTCTACATACCTTAGAGATATGTCCTATCTGTTCATACACCTAGCACTGGGGAGGTTCTCTTATTTGTCTCTGATACCCTCCAGGAACCCTTCGGGACCATGCTGCATTTGTTGAACATATCCTCGATACCCTACTGAAAATACCCCTTCGCTTTGTTGCATTTGGTGCCCATACCCGCGTCCTCTTGGTGGCCCCCCTGTTCTTCGAAACCCATGCTGTGCATCCCCCGACCCATTGAACCCTCCTCCCATGGGTGGCGATGCGTATTGTGTCTCTGGTGTCCCTTGCCCTCCCATGCTTGTTAACACTTCCCTTCCAAGGTGTATTTGGACAGTTTCTTCTGCACTAACATCACTTCCTCCTGCTTTCTTTCCTCATGCTTTTTCCTTGTGCTTTCTTGCATCAACCTGCTATAATGTACTATTGTAAGTTATATTTCTGACCATGGTTTTGTTTCCATCCACACCAACTTCTTTAGTTGCCTTTGCACCTGCTCTGGTAACCCTTGGCACAGAATATGTTAGGCTAATGCCACTGTTTTGTCCCACGGTTCTCACGTTTCTAGGCACCATAACTCTTGAATAACCTGAATATATTGGATGGGGTCTTCGTCTTCCCCCATTCTGTGTGCCATAATCGCACTGATATCTGATGTGTCTGGGTACTGCGCCCATAGAGCTTGCCATACGGCCGCTCGGCAGTTAGCAAATGGCGAAACATAATGCACCATGTTCTGGGTGGTTACTCCTGGGTACCCCACCCTTTTCCATATGTTATCGGCAGCCTTTCTAAGGGTAGCCACTAGCAAACCTTTTATGTCCCCTACTGCAAATGTTTGTCCTGATGTCATCCTTTCCATTTTGTAAATCCATTTCCCCACATCCGCAGTCTACAAGGGTAACTTACACCTCAAATTTTCCTTGTCAGTATGTTTCCATGGTATGTATTAAGGTCTCCCCTCCCTTTTCCAGTAAGGGGAACTGTGACAGCCCTGCCTCCCATCCAGTCTCCCAGTGTCTCTGGTGGCAATACATGCCCTTGCCATTTCTTCCCTCCTTCGTCCTGGAAGATCTCTAAGTCTCTGTGCATACAGGGTTATGTTGTCTATGCTGTGCGATGTAGCCCTGGACTGTCATAGTCTCTCACCCTTGTCACCTCGCAATCCCCCTATATCTCTGTCTGCTCCCCATGTGGAGCTCTGATCAGTGTATTTCCCTGCCAACCAATGAACAGGTCGCCCTGTCCCCTCGTCCTCACTCCCCACCAAGTCATCTTCTGACTCGGTGTCGCCCAAGTCACTGCTGAAATTGTCATGAAATCTCGGTCTCCTCTGTACTTTTGCTCCCTGTGGTTCCCCTTCTAGGTCAATAAAGTTCTTGCAGTCCCGCCTCACGGAGGACCCTGTGTTGGTTTTGCCTGGCACCGTAGCTGCCCTATCATATTTCTTGCTGCACTCTTGCTCCGCTTGCCTCTGCCTTCCTTCGTTATCATCAAAAGTGGTTTATCCCAATCTTATTCTTATGTCTCTCATCGCATGCTCCTCTTCCTCCTTGCGATTGCGCTCTCTTGTGAGCTGCTATATTTCCCACGTCCTCCTGTCCCTATTTACTATAACATACCTTTACTTCTCATCTTCCTCCCTTCTCCACTCTATCTCTTCAAACTCTCTGTTTCTCTTCATCTCTCGCCGTTCCTGCTCTTTCTCTTCTGCCTTTAGTTTTTCCCTTCACACTTTTTCGAGTTCCCCCTGTTCCTCTTTTTCTTTTCTCTTCACCTCTTCCATTATTCCTGCCCACTACCGTGCTTCCCTGCTCTCTTTACAAAAGCCACTTCCCTATTTGCTCCTCCTTTTTCTCCTGCTGTTTTCCCATCTAATTTCAGGAGTATTTATCGTCCTACCCACTCGTTTGATGCTATATTCTCCAGCCCTTCCCTTGTGCTTATCTGGGTCTCGCTGTGCACCCCTTTTCCACCTCCTGCTGGTGTGACCCCTTTCTGCCCCCCCTCGTTGATGTATGGTGAAGGTGCAAATGTTAGATTTGTGTACCTCTCCGCTGCTTTCAATTCTCGTATAGGGTACAGTCCCTGTGCTCCTGCTGCAGCCCCTTCTCTGTCATGGTCAGGAAGAGGTGGGGAAGCACAGGGAGAGGGCTTTTTGCCCGGGGTCTACTGTCATCTCAGCATCCATTGACGCCTCGCCACATCCCCCGTCATCCTGAAACATTGTCCAGAGCTCAAATATCGCCATACGATTGCTCATCTTTTTTCCCTTACAAACCTCTTGTAAGTGTGTGTGTAACGGTTGCTGCACATATTTGGAGAAGCTCCTGCCCTTTGGCCATGGCTTAGTCAATTTACTTTCTGCACTCTTCGTCCATTCCACACTATATTTACAAATCTTGTTCTTATATGGTGGAAGGGCCTTACATAGGTGCTGTAGTGGTGTATTCCCCGCACCTTTACCACAATACATTGCATTTTAATACTTACTTGACCTCAAGTCGAGGCTTTCGACACTTCTGTTGTTATTCAGACATAAAATTTCATTTAATCTTGTTTTCCATGCACTTTACAGATACCAGTTCCTTACAAATATCACAAGCCTCTCTGGCTCCCAACCAACTTCTCAGGCGTGCCCTGTGCACCGCCCTTCTGCAACTCTTTGCCTCCTCAGGCACACCCACCAATCTTGCGCATGCTTTCCGCAAACCACCCGAGAACAGCTTACTCTGTCAATTTTTTACCGTCAAAACCAAATTCTGTACCTCCTCGTGCCCTCCTCTTCCTATGCACAAACCTCCCTGGTGACGTCAGCTCTTATACAATTATAGAAAACTAATAGAGCTCACAACAATATGGTCTCACTACACAGATATTTTCAAAAAGCCAACATATACCCAAGGCCGTCGTCCTGCCTCCTAACAGGGGCTACCAATATTTCTTGTGCTCAATCTGTACCTACAGTGCTGCCTTGTAGATAAAACGCCTCGGGCGACTTAACCAGAAGAACACCTTCCGAAATTTAAGCTTGCTCCATTTGCTAAACCCTATACACAGGCATACCATCATCCACGACCCAAGCTAAAATGGCCAATCCACAGGAAATCCAATATTTACATAACTTCTGCCATCCATACCTTTAAGTCAATAGTCTAGGCTAAACGCCTGCACCTTTTACTTCAAGATCAAATGTTCCCTAACAATGAACAAATGACATCTACCTCCGCTCCTTTCTCTACTTTACTTCACAATACTCGACAAAACTTCAACGATACCCAACAATACTTATCACCACCCCACACCCAACATTTTTTTACCACCCCCCTCAATTGCTGTGTGGCTGAGTCAATACTTACACTCCATGATCCACTGATGCTGCATGGCTACCGGCTCTCCCCAAAACTGCCATACCACCCTTCTGGTCTGCTGGGCTCCTCACAGACCGGGGGCCGGATATTTCCAAGATGGCTCCTGACAGCATGTGTGGTCTTACGCGCCGCGAGCCGCCACATAGCCCTCCAGGCACTGCAATGGAAGAGGTGGCTCTATGCTGAACGGGGGTAGTGAACCATCACTCTGCTACCAATTGTTGTTTAGGTATACCAGAGAGGAAAAGGGTTCACACTATGCATCAACTGTTCAGAGCACCCAGGGCCCAATGAACCCTCCCCCAGTATACAGACGAAGGACTCAGCCAAGGGCAAGTTAGAACTGTCCTTTCCATAACAGACAGGGATCATACAGGATCATACAGGATCATACAGGTAATTGCAAGATCTCCAGCAATCACAGCTCCTGGGCCTGTGTCAGGGGCTTTTGTTGAGGTCTGACGTCACAAGTCAGAGCTCTTCCCCTTAAAACCTAAGAGCATTCACGATTGGGTGGTATTGCCTATAGCTATCACCTATAGATGTTAGCTAACTGGCCCTCTCATCTCAGGTGGCTTTACCTGAGCCTTCCCCAGAAACTATCTATTACATTGTTGCAGGGTTGCAGGATTACCATTGAAATGAAATGAAATGAAATGATGTTTTATTTATATCGCGCTCGTACAGAAGTGTTTCAGAGCACGACCAGGCAGAAAAGGAGGGGAACAAAGAAAAAACAGAAAACAGCGATCTTACTAGGCCCAGTGACATTTAAGAAAGCGCAAGTGCAAGGGAAAGGAAAATGGGGGAGAAGTGCAGGGGGTTGGGGGGAGTGGAAAGTGCGAAGCAGAGGAGAGGAAACATAATTAAATAGAATAAATAATAAATAAGGGCTTTAAACCATGGTAGTGCAGCCAGCAAGTGGCAGGTGGAAGTTAGTCAGAAAGGTATATCTGATAAGTGCAGAAGAAACGTGGGAGGGGGACTGTATGTTTACAGATACAGAACTCTAGTGCAGATGGTGGCCTGGAGGCAGTGCAGGAGAGTGGCAGGGTGAGCAGATACCTGGTCCCGAATGAACAGAGGGTGGCCAGGTGCACAATGCCATGAGAAGAAACAGATCAACAGGGGAGAAGGGGGGCAGAGGCAAAGAGGAAGGTCTTGAGACGTTTCTGGAACCAAAGATGTTTTCCTCAAATTTCAAGGTGGCCGGGAGGCTGTTCCAAAGGGAGGTACCAGCCGAAGACAGAGATCTACCCCCAGATCGTTTTTTTGCAAAACGACTAACCCTGAGGGAGTTTGAAGTAGAGGAGCGAAGGGCTCGAGAGGGGTGGCATTTACGGAGGGATAGTTGAAGGTATTTTGGACCCAGGCCCCAGAAAGCCTTGTGGGCATTGGCCCTTGCCCTTTGCCATCCACCCCTGGGTTAGTGTTCCCTGATTGGCTGGTGCTGGTCTTCCCAGGCATGGGAGCCAGCTCTGTTCTCCACGCTCCGTGTACCTTCTCAAGGTGATGAGAAAGACGATGCCAGGTATGTTCTGCTCATCTCTGACCTTGGCTGCGAGCACCAGTCCTGGACATTGTGCTGCAAAATCTGTTTTCCTTTGTTCCGTCTTCTACTATGGTTATGCTATAATTTCTATATATCTATATTGTATCAGTTTCCTTATGGGTTAGTGGTACTTAGTCCTTCCAGATTCCTAATACGATCGTGTAATTCCATATGGTTAGTTGCAATAAACGGCTGCAAGCTTGCTCTGCACCTCTTGCTTTTCTTGTGTCTTTGCATTGGCTAATGAGAAAAAATAATAAAGGCTTTCAACAGTATCTATATGTATCTGTCCTCTATCTACAGAACTCTGTAAACATGTTCTTTGTGTGTGCACATGTGTGTCCGTGTAACTTCGTTCAGGGATGCAAATTTGCTTCATGGCTAATGTTGCCATATCGTGGTACCTCTACTGATCTCTGCGCAGTTAGATATTTGTCATTAGTTGATCAGGTCCAGTGAGGCACCCACATCCATGATCAATGAGGCACCTGTATCCAGGAAGACGTCTGCTGGATAAGGTTTGAATGGTAGTCTGGGAGTATATCAGTATACATATGTGGATGTCACTGGCCCTCCTGTGTACTGTCCAAACAGTGACTGACATTTTGCATTTCTGGCTCTTCGGGCTGTCATGCTTATGGGGGCCCTGAACGGCATTCCACTGACCCTCTCTTCATGTGTTTAAAACGCCCCTTGATTCATCAAGGCTTTGTGTTTTGCAGCTTTGACATTTTTAATTGCTCCTCTTCTTTGTCACGCCATGGTTAATTTAATCACTGTTGAATCTTTGGGCCGTTCTTTCCTCCTAGGTGGTTTGTGGAATGGTTTGATAGATACTCCGTGCATCGTAATTTCTGGCTTTCCATGCAAGACTCCAGAATCGGGCCACAGGTCTACATCCGACATTTTTGTGGACTTTTCCTTACCTCTTTACCTCCAAATTTACTGGTAACCTCATAATTCATATTTCCAATCAGTTTCCTTAACCATCCTCATGCTTTGCACATTGCACTTCATGCCACAGTATTATATTCACCAGCAGGCCCACGCTCTGGGTGCGGTTTCCGAAACTAGTTGGAATATACCACTTTTATTCCTGGTTAGTGGCTAACTGGACTCCTTTTATTTATTTATCTGTTTTATTTGGTACACACCAAGCATTAGGGCGCAACTGATTGCTGAACATCAGCAGGGGCTACAGGCAAATATTAGATGGCTTCTGGGGAGCAGTCTTTGACAAATAGTACTTATTTCTACCATTCCATCTGGGCCAACATTT
The DNA here is from genome assembly GCF_040938575.1 of Ambystoma mexicanum. Classification (NCBI taxonomy): domain Eukaryota; kingdom Metazoa; phylum Chordata; class Amphibia; order Caudata; family Ambystomatidae; genus Ambystoma; species Ambystoma mexicanum. The sequence goes on from NC_090922.1 coordinate 353,240,035, forward strand.
ACAATTAATGGGTAAACTTTTGCTGAAAGGATGTGTGGAAAGAACAAGGGACTGTCTTATTACGGGTGATCATCAGAGTGACACGGGGTAGTGTGGATTTGTCAGGGGTTATTTAACGTAGCGTGAAGAAGGTGCTTTTCGAATGGGAGGGTCTGAAATCTCTTTTGAGTTACATGAATGTGTGGGGGGTGATATTGAGGGGTATGTGGTTGCCCATGCTGGCAGCATAGACTGAGAATGTCCGGTTCCCGATTCTTTCGTCTTTTAATTTTGTCTGTTTTAGTCCGGCCTAGTGCTGAGATCTGGTGATGCACTGACCAACAGAGATGGTAACCTTCTCTGCCAGGTAGGAGGGAGTTGGCTTTGAGGGTGATGCATGCTTGTAGAAGTAGCCAGTGAGGTTTAATGAGTGTGGGCAGTGTGTGGCCGCATTTGCCAGAGACCTATGATGAGGTGTACATTTATTTAATAATGCTTATATATCATTTTTAACCAAAGCTCTAAACAAAACTAAAATGAACAGTCCAATAATAATAAATAATAGCAGACAAACATGATCCAGAGAGATAGTTCACATGAGAAGGGACTGGAAAATAACAATTTGGGAGAAAACAGTCTAAAGTAAAGCTATAGGCGCTTTTGGAACTGGGTTAGAGAGGAACAAGAATCAATATCGAAGTGTAAAGAGTCCCATAGTTTTGGGGCAAGAAGTTGAAATGAGAGAAAATGTGACAGTGGACAGGGGACAGACAGAAGAATTTGTGAGGCTGAAAGGAGCCCTCTAGTAGGATGATAAAGCGAAATCACAGAACAAAGATAGGGCCAGAGCAGGGATACTTTAAAAACTAAACAAAGAAACTGATACTCAAATTGCTGTTTGACCCAAAGGCAATGAAGGCATGCTGGATAAGTGCAAATATTCTAAGGAAAGGTAAACCAAAAAGAATCCTTTTTTCAGAGTGTAGGACAGAACATAAGATGTACAGAGCATAATTAGGAAGACCCACGCACAGAGCACAACAATAATGAAGATCGGGTAAGACAATAGTTTGTAACAGAATTTTATTAGAAGCAGAGGTGAGCAAATGATGATTTGATGAGATGAGAAAACGCAAGATTGAACAACACCAATCTGGGTCTGTGGAGAGAATGAGGAAACAAAGATAAAACCGCGATTGCATGCTCGGTAAGAAATAGAAAGCTGAAGTGGAGAGAAAGAAATTAAAGAATGTAAGGACATTCAGGAAGAAGCCAGAAAAAATAGAATGTAATTATTTTTTTTGATTGAGACATTAAAAAATGGGAGGACATCCACGATTCGCCTGTCTGTAGAACGACATTAGCAAAGCTACTGGTGAATAGAATCATTACACGGTGGAAAGGAAAGCAAAATCTGTGTATCATTGGACCTGGAAGACGTGGTCTGAAAACAAATAATTTAAGCTTCCCTAATATTTCAGAATATATGACTAGCCCACTAAGGACCGCCATAAAACTCACTTCTACCAACATGGACACTAATGCCTCTTATCCGATAATGGGCAGCACTAGACAATGGCGCCTCAGATCTTGCACCATGCAGACCCATTTACCTCATAATGTGTCACCTAATAAGCATATGCGGCAGAAGCACAACCCCCCAACTGCAAATATCACAAAGCACCATCCTTCGCTGCCGCTGAACAACACCATAGTACTATAGCAGTGCAGGCACCTACCACCACTCTACTGCATCCCACAGAGACACTTCCTAACTTCAAAGGAGCCCTCATAAATGCCTGTTCTTTCGGAGCCCATGCTGTTGAAATCCATTACCTCATTATTGAACAACAACTAGACCTACTAGTAGTTACTGAAACTTGGCTGCACCAAGCATCCGGCCCAATACTAACCCTTGCCATTCCACCAGAGTACAACATTATCAGACAGACAGAGCCAATGCACAAGGAGGAGGTGTGGCTAAAAGAGCTAAAAACTATGTGCAAATCAGATCCTGTCCTTTTGAAGAAATACCAGGTTACGAACCTCTCCTAGCAAAATACTCATCCAGCCCTAAAACTACAACTAATATTCTGGCCATTTACAGATCACCTACTACCAGCTCCCACCCAGACCTAGATATACCGCTACTACTAGCACCTCCCATCAAACCCAATACCAAATGTATCATACTAGGCAACATGAACTTGGGTTTCAAGGATAAACAGGATCATAAAGCAAAGCAGAAGCTTTCCATGCCGCAATCCAAGACATGAATTTCATACAAATAGTGAAGGCACCCACCCATAACAAGGGAAGAATACTAGATTGGGTGCTCACCCTTAACTCTCAGGTAACAATTCAGTCAATAGTACCCTTTGACTAGACCGATCACCACTGCATCAATTTCACCATCATTAATAATGAGCCTTGCACCCTTAAAACCCTGACAACTGACAAGTTCGAAACAAGGAACATCCTCAAGCTAACAGTTGAAAACTCTCCTCAATACTCAGTAACGCCCTAGCTACTTATCCATAAGTAATAATCCTTGTCACCTCGCAGATCTATATCATAAGTGTCTCACAAATATCATTGACTTAGTAGCTCCCACCATAACTAAAACTTGACGCGCCGACAAACGCACAAGCTTCTGGTTCAATGAAGAACTAGTCGCGCTCAGCCGGATTAAAAGATCCCTTGAACACATCCACAAAAAATCTCCCACAACAGACCGAGCTAATGTTTTTATAGCTGCCAATAAGATTTACAAAGCACCAATTATAACTCACAAAGCTAATGCATACAACACTTGCATTAATAACGCCACCTCCAACTCTAAGGAGCTCTTCACAATCCTTAGAGAACTAGAAAATCCAACCCCAGTCACCACCACAGTCAACTCTAGCAAAGAATGGTGCACCAGCATTCAAAATGTGTTAACCTCAAAAATTGAATTACTACAAAAGAAAATCGTCACCAAAAGAAAAATCTTAGCCAACAAAAACATGCCCAAACCCATTCTTAACTCAGCAGACAAGAAAACAAACATACTGTTCCACTTCTCTCCAGTTACCGAAGACGCAGTTTCAGACACCATCTCCAAACTCAAAGCCTCCAACTGCAAAGGGGATACTTTCCCAGCACATTTAGTGAAACTATGTGCCCCTACTCTCACTCCCATTATCACCAACTTTGTAAATGCCTCTTTCAATATGAACATAGTACCAGCGAGTATAAAAGAAGCATGGGTGACCCCTACTGAAAAAACCTTCATTGGACGCATCCATACCCACAAATTACCGGTCAATAACCACGGTCCCATTTCTGCTCAAAATCATTGACAAAATAGCATACACCCATATTCAAACCCATTTGGAACAAAAACAGCTCCTGGGAGCTAGACAATCAGGCTTTAGGCCTAACCATAGAGCCGAAACAGTGCTCCTTGATCTGAAAATTTAGATGGACACCATCAGGGACACTTGCAAACTTTGCATACTGCTGTTGTTAGATCTCTCAGAAGCATTTGATCTTGTGAACCCTGAAAAACTATGTACTACACTTGCTAATGATTTTAACTTTTCTAAAGATGCCACCCTTTGGGTGAAATCCTTTTTAGCTCAACGCATGTCTAGAGTATCCATTGGCAAAGAGGCTGCAGATCCTATACCAGTCCCCATAGGGGTACCCCAAGGGTCATGTCTCTCGCCAACCTTATATAATGCATGCTGACCTTATATAATGCATGCACTGAGCTCCTGTTCTCTGCCTTGGATGCTATGGGTGTCATATCATTCCAATCACAGGAAACTATGACTATGACACTATAATCATCAATAAAATATATGCAATAATTCAAAACTGGATGGCATTGAACAGTCTATGCCTCAACAATTAGAAAACGGAGATTCTCATTGTGGGATCCCAATTCAAAATCAACACCATCCATTCAGACTATATATCTATCAATATAGATCGCACGTTGATTCCAGTTTCAAAACAAGTAAAAATGTTAAGGAGTCTACCTAGACGCTAACTTGATGATGACGAAACACGTGAATGCTCTATTCTCCTCAACATCGAAGTTAATTGCCCTAAGTCACCAGTTTCTCTCACCCACAAACTGCATCACCTTAGCCAAGGCATTAATATTATCCAAACTGGACTATTGTAATGTACTCCTACTAGGGACATGAAATACCAACCTAAGCAAACTACAACTCATGCAAAATAAAGCATTATGAGCAGCCCTTTGGCTAAAAAAGAGCAGATCATAATCTAATATCAGGAGAGAGAATCATTGGTTACCCATTAAGGGCAGAGTCATTTTTAAATCTCTGTGTGTGATCCACAAATGTCTCACCAATAGAGCTCCCATCTACATCAACAACGCAATAAGTAAAAAAGAATCCAATAGAACACGCAGATCAAGTAATAACTGACTCCTTGCGATTCCTTGTTTGAAAAGTGCCAGAGCAGGCGGTAGTAGCTTCCAAGTCTTGGCCCCTTAACACTGGAATGCCTTGCCTGTAAGCATAAAAAATGAAGATTAATACCAGCACTTCAAAAAAACCTGGTTGTTCAATCAATTTTAGGCAAGTAATTCTTTAATGATGTAAAGAATAACATGCTTGATGTACATATCAACCAATGCCTGTACTACCAACACCTGTAATACTTATTATGCAACCTGAGCCTGAAAATGAATATGTATGTTCTTTAAACTGTTGAATCATAATTAAGATGTCTGTAACTACACCGTGATACCCCAGGATTTGGGTGTACAACAAATGCAAAAGAAAATTAAAAGAAATAAAAGAGGCCAAGGATGACCTATGAAGTGCAAACAAAAGCGTGCCTAGAACCGAAACCTGAGGAACACCATACGGAAGAGAGAAAGAGGGAGAAGAAAAACCCTTCCATAAAATAGTAAAAGAACGTTTAGAGAGGTAGGATGAGAACCACCAAGGATGAGGGCCCAAAAGTCCCATAGAAGAAAGAGTGGAGAGCAAATTGTGTCAAATGCTGCTCTAAGAACAAGCAAGACCAAGTTTAATATATTAGGAGATTGAGTTTGAGACAGAAAGGAGCACAGCTTCAGTTGAGAAACTCGATTACAAGTTGGATTGACGAGATGGAAGCAGATTATGGATACTGAGGTAAGCAGTGAGTTGATAGTGAACTAAGTGTTCAAGCAATTTAGGCAAATAAGGCAGAAGAGTAATTGGATGAAAATATTTAGACTTGTGTTGGGTCAAGAGAGGGTTTTTTAAGTAAGGAGATAATAGTAGCTTTTTTGAAAGCAGATGGAAAATAGTCAAAGGATAAGAAGAGATTAAAAAAAGTGCTGAAGACCAGAGCAAACTCAGGGTAAACAGTTTTAATTGGAGAAGCAGAGAGTGGGTTGGAGGGAGCACCAGTAGGGTGAGACCGGGAACGAGAAAGGATGACATCACATTCAGGAATAGCAGTAAAAATAGGGGTACATTGTTGTGGAGGTCGGTTTTCAAGGATGTTTGGGTGGTGAAGAGTAGTGTTACGCTGATCTGGCATCCACGGGGGCACCACACGATACTGGATAGAGGTCTAAGCGCTATCCCGAACCCCCTCTCAGCTTGGTTATGTGCCAGACGTTGGGTAGCGCCTATAACAGGAGAATGGAGGGTTAAGATACTGGTTCTGTGATGTGTGGACTCCCAACTTCCTCTGGTCCAAATCCCCTCCCTTGGGGTTATTGCTCACCTTAGATTTTTGTGCGTTGAACTCTCCATCCTGCGTCGCTGTGCAGGGGCAGGTGGTTGGTGTGGGCGTTCCGTGGACCTAGTTACATCACTGGTCCGTGTGCCCTTACGTCAGGTCCAGACCGGCTGTGACTCCGACTCTGCTTGCAGTCTTCCAGGTGAGTTATAATGTCTTTTCCGTCTTTATTCTGTCTCTTTCCCTCCGTTTCCTCTGTCTTCTCTGTGTCTTGTTCCACTACGCTGTTCCCTAACAATGTCTCTTTTGTTTTCACAGGGATGGTTGCGATCTTGGAGTTGCTGCGCCGAAGGCGAAGACCACGGTGAGTTATTGATGTGCGGAGTGCTGCGCCGTTTATTGGTGTTAATTGCTAACCTGTGTTCTCTTCTCTTCTTTGTACAGGTTGCGGTGATGTTCCGGAGTAATGAGCGATCGAAGCGCTGCTTGCCCAGGTAAGTGCTTTGTTAATGCTGACCTTGTTCCTTCTCCCTTGCAGGTTGCGGTGAAACCCGGAGATGGGAGAGGTAAGAGAAGCGCAGAGTGCTGTCAGGACTCACTGCATGCCCAGGTAAGAATTGTTATTAATGCTGTCCTTGTTTCTTTACCTTTGCAGGTTGCAGCGAACTCTGGAGATGGGCGAGGTAAGCGAAGCGCAGGATGGATTCAAGGCCGGTTACTTCACAGGTAAGCGCTCTTGCTCGTTAATGCTGTTCTTGTTCTTCCAGGTAATTAATGGAATCCGGATCTAGGGCTTCAGGATCGGGCCGCCGGAGAAGCAGATGAGCAGGAGCTGGACACGATGAGCGTTACGCTGCAGGAGTGCAGAATAACTCGAAGCGTGTTCTGCTGTTTGGGTGTGGTTTAAACATCCCAGGTAAAGTAGTTCCATACCAAGTAGTTCCAGGCCCAGCCACACCCAAAACACTGGACCGCATGGCTTGGTTCTAAAGAACTGAGCTGTGTAATAGGCCTCCATGTTGGATTAAGGTCCAAAACTGGTATTGCATTATTCCTGATAATGAGTCTGGCGCCAAAGGCACCAGGACTGACTCCATATATGTTTCTGATGGAGTTTTAAGGCTCTTGCGGCCAGTGTGAAGGGCTTTAGATACCTCAGGGGGTCAGGGACAAGAATCGTGACAAGTAGTCCAGTGAGTATTGCAATTTATCCATGCTGGTGGGTATGGACCAAGCCCTCTACAATGGATCTGAGGCAGGTGTCTGGTGAGCTGGGCTTGGTTTTCCACAGGAGAGACAGTGTATGCCATGCTGTGGCATTTCTTCATGATTGATGTTCATCAAAATTCTGGCTGATTTGGTCCAGCTCTTATAAATTCTACCGCTATACATCTCATGGTCATGGGCACTCAGCCTGTGCAGAGCATTGGTTAACGCCAACCTAGCCTATACCAATTTCTCAATTGTGTCTTCCTCCTAGGCTATACCTTTCTCTACAAAGTCAATATAATTTTCTAGTGTGTTACTTTATCAAATAGCATGTCTTTTGTCTTGGAAATGGACTAGGAGGTGGCTAGTAGGGTTGGGAAGGTTTTATATAGCAGTGATGCCATCTGTCCCAGGGGCCTTACCATTAGGGAGTGAACGTATTACTTTAAGGAATTCCTCATCTGTAGGGAGATCGTTGAGGAGTGTACCGACCTCAGGGTCCAGCCATCCCAGGGCGATCTTATCTAGATATCGGACCATATAATCATGACCCGCTGTACAGTGGGTCGCATACAGCTTCTCATAATATTGTCAGAATATGTCATTTATTCTCCCTGGGTCCCTAGTGGTTTCTCCTTCAGCTGTCTCTACTTCTATTATGGGGTCTAGATGTTGGTCCTGTCTGATGGCCCAGGCCAGCGTTCTACTTGGGCGATCCCCCTCTCCGTATCTAGTGGCCACAACTGGGTCACCCAGGAATCTTTCCTCGCTGTCCATCAGCGAGTGCATCTCTAGTTTCGTAGCCTCTAGATCAGCTTGAAATTCGGGGGAGTTTGTCTAAGCTTGATGGAGCTCTGTACTCTTTATATCTTTTTCTTTGGATGCGATGGCTCAATGAATGCTCTTCAAGATGCCCCCCTCCTGTGATTTACACGAGCCCCGAATGTATACCTTGAACATTTCCCAGACCACTGCAGGGTTCGGGACGGATTCCATATTTAGTCGAAAGAATTCAGAGATGGCCTGATGGATATCTCTGCGGAAAGCTATATCCTCTAGTGTTCGGGCTCTGAATCTCCAGCTAAGTTGCTTGGGGGGAATGGGAAGGCCTGTGAACTGCACCAGGACCGGAGAGTGGTCGGACAGGGTACAGGGTAGTATTACCGCATTGTTGGACAACCAGGCTAGTTCTAGGGATATATGGATGTAGTCTATCCTGGAGAAGCTGCCGTGTAGGCTTGAGTGGATGGTGAACTCATGGCTGTCAGGATGATGGAGATGCCAAATATCGACCAGGGCGTAGTCCGCAGCGATGGACTTCCATTTTTTAGCCACCGGGGTGAGGGTCGTCTGTGCTGATGCGGACTTGTCCTGTGCCAGTGACAGGGCTAAGTTGAAGTCCCTCGCCTAGACCACCTCATATTCTGGGAACGTGCGCAGGTGTTCGGAGCATGCCTGGAAGAATTCTGGGGAGTCGTAGTTAGGACCATATACATTTACGAATAGAACAGACCATCCTGCAACTTCCCCAGCCACTAAGAAAAATCGGCCCTCGTCATCAGTCACCAGTTTGTGTAATTTGAATTCCAATGAACGGTGAATGTATATTGGGACTCCCTGAGAGTGGGTAGTGTGAGATGACCTGTATCTATTGATACCCCAACTAGCCAAAGCAGGGAGTTTGTGTTCCTTCCCAAGGTGCGTTTCCTGCATACAGAGGACATTGACGTGATGGTTCCTCACGTAATTAGAGATAAGACATGTCTTTTACCCATTGGTGAGGCCACAGATATTCCATGTGATCATGGTTATGTTCGTGTTTGTGGGGGAAACTGCCCCTTGGGTGCGTGTCATGTTATGTCTGGGCTGTAGTTAGTGCCTAAAGAATTGGCCTAAGGTGTTCTAATTGGTTAATGGCTTTTTAGGTGCTTTATGATTTCTAAATGTGCATAGGACCCAGAGGCCCGGAAGAAAGTCCCCACCCAACCCTCCCCTATGAAGCAAGTGTACCAGCTGGAGTGGTACTGCAACTACCCTCAAACTCCCCCCACCCACGCCAGAAACTCCAACCTACCGGCCAATGTAACCCACTCCCCACCCACTTAACTCCAACCATTAAACCTTAACTTAATTAGTTGCCGCTGGTCATGGGGCTTGCCGGCGTCCGCTGTGCCTCTTATTGGCAAGAGGCCCAATTACTTCATTTAACATTCACCATGGTGTTTCCATACTTAGTAATGGTTCCAGAAGATGCCGTGCAGAGTCCCAGGATGAGCCAGGGGGTCCCGCAAATGGGTTACGCATATGGGAGGGACTTGGACCAGCCCAGGCCAGCCTAAGGGGGACGGCAGGGGAGGCCCCCGGGTCCGGGACCTCTGTAGCATATTGCTCCCCGGACTCCGGAGAAGTGAAGAACAAAGTTTTCCCCTCATGCACGACTCTGAGTTTAGTGGGGTACATCATTGAGTAGCATATGACTTTCTTCTTAAGAATGTGTTTCGCTGTTTGGAAGGGTGTCCGCTGATCCTGAACCTGTTGGCTAAAATCTGGGAAGAGTCTTATTGTTGCTGAGCCCCATCCGAAGGCCTTTTTTCTCTCGCTGCTCGAAGCAGGATGTCCCGCTCCCGATATTTGAATATGAGGGTAATTAGGGCTCTCTCAGGGGCCACTGGGGGAGGCCTGACTGCTAGTGAACGATGAGCCCGCTCTAGCATGAACATATCTGTGACCGGAGGGTTGTCGAGGACTTCCCTAAGCAGTTTTTTCAGAAAGAGTTCCATATTGTCAATGGGAGTGGACTCGGCGACGCCCGTAATTCTTAAATTATTTCTTCTCGACCTCCCTTCGAGGTCGTCGTTCTTGGCCACCACTTTTTTAACCATTTGTTGTAGAGATGTCATTCCCCATTGAAGTTCTGCGATTCTTTCCTCTCCGTCCCCAATCCGGTGTTCTGCTTCTGACATCCTACCGGATAGTTTTTTAATTTGAACCGCGGATATGTCCACTTTACATGTTAGTGCGTCAATTTTGGCTCCCAAATTGTCTGTGCTATTCTTCAGCGCTATCAATGTTTGGTCTACAAGTCTAACATCAGCAGCCCCAATTTACTTTTGTCCATGATTTTTTACATTTCTGTTTGCAAATACAACAAGGCACTTTCCATGCCTTGGTACAATCTGAATCCAGACTTTCTCGGATGTTAAGTTTCAGAAATGTTCAGATGTTCCTGTACTGTATAGTAGCCAGTTTGCCGATTATCTTCAGCAAGAAAGGATCATTGGATATAGGTCTAAAATTACTATATACTTTGTGATCTAGACCAGGGTTCTTTATCAATGGGGTAACTATCACATTTTTTAACAGATCTGGCACATTGTTATCAGCAAACGTGGTGTAAGCCAAGTGGAAAAAAAATGGGTAAAAAGTTCAACATTTTCAAGTACGATTTTAGCCAGGATAACATCGCCAGAGCATGTTGTCACTCGCATTTTATTAAGAACTTCTGCCATTAAATCTTCAGCAGTGGATTTAAAAGAAAAAGCAGGGTTACTGGAGTGTGAAGGTTCATCAGTAACAGTTGAAGAGGGTGCTGGTGAAATATTGGCTAAGTTGTTTGTAATATTAGCATGTGCTGTTTTAATGCTTCACAATCTTCTTTTGATGGGATGTACTGATTTAATTGGGCTCTAAGCTTCTCCAGATTCTTAAGAATGTATTTATTTATTTAAGATTTATAAAGCACAACTAAGGCCTGGAATCTCAAAGAGTTTCTTAGAATTATTTTGGGAATCAAGAATTTGGTTATTAAAATATTTTTTTTTTACGTGTGAATCTCGTTCAGATATAATTTTTCTATGGTCTTCCATATATCCTTGTTTTCTTGTGACTGTGTTTTTTCCCAAAGTCTTTCAGCTCTTCTATTTCATTTGGTGCTTGCTTTTTTTAATTGTCCATATACCATATTCCATGTTTATTGCCTCAACAATTCTTAAACTGAGGAGCCACAGGGGCACCAGCGTTGATGCTGCTCTTCTGCCTCTCCGCATATGGAAAGGTGATATCATTGTATTGACATTCTGAGCCAGACACAAGCTGCTATTGCTTCCATAACTGTGTCATATCGGTTAATGCCTGAAAATGGGGCAAGTTGACTGGGTCACTTTAGAAATCTGTTAGTTCTCCCAATTATCCCATTCACTTGTGGATGATAAAGAGCTTCTTGCTTTATATTGTGCTTTTCCATGAGTCACCTCTACAGAAGTCAGTTGGATCCCGTTGTCTGTTATTAACTCTTTGGGCAACCCCCCTTTTGCAACAATGGCTTTAGCATTTCAATTACAATCTTCGTGGTGATGTCTGGGGCAAATATGGCCTGAAACCATTGTCCAAAATAACTGTACCATATCTATGTTCCAAGTTCCCAATAAAGGACTATCATTAAAGGACTTCAGGATTATTACTGCATTTAATTTAATTCCATATACATGGTTATTATTAAATAATTACATATAATAGTTCTTGTAATGCTAGTCCTTTATATGCACGGGCGAAGAGCTGAGAGCGCAAGCGTCCTGTTTCATGCTCAGCTCACTCATTCTGCTTCACCTCTAGCTCTCTGCGCTTGTGCGCTCCTCACCTTCGTGTGATCCCAGAAAGCCTGCCGATCTCGTGAAAGAAGCACTCCACACCAGTGCCACATTGAAGCAGTTCTAAAAGGCTCTCGAGGGCTCTACTGCATAGGGGAGCAGGATCCAAATTGGTTCTAAAATCCTTAAATTTGGCCAAATGAAATCTGGGGGTGAGGCCAGTTTGGGCTGGTGTTATATTATCATAGGGGTCAAGCCCATTGATGATCGGGAGCGTGTGCGCACTTACAATAAATACGCGGACACAGAGCTTGGAGACATGCAACCTTTTTCTTTTTTTATTAAACTTTCTATTCCGGATATGACCACCTCCACGTGATCTGTCTTCATGCTGTTTGCTCCTAGGGGCAGACATAGACAGGGGACAGGCAGAATGCCAGCATAGAAACAGGACACTACATCTCCCCCTTACATAAATCAATACATGGCACATTGTCCAATGTTTTCAATCCACCTTGCTGGTTTGCAGATTATTCTTTTTGATGGACTCCAAGAAACAGCCACATCGATGTGTCCATCACTGCAACTGTGATCAGTGTCTACGCCAGCAAGTTTCCTAGAGAATGATGAATGTCTGGTGATGGAACAAGCGAGACCTTCAGCAGACACCATGGACCCTTGAACTGCTGTCACAGTCAATGAACTGGGGTCAAGGGCAGGCACATCTTTCTGCCTTTGAGGTTCGCGTACTGGCACAGAGTCACCCACATGTATGCTCGATTCCTTGGCTCTTCACCTTCCATCTGCATCCCTATTCATTTTCCTTTTACTTGCATACATCCATCATCCTGGCTTTCTGATTCAGGTCTGAACAGCTCAGTGGACACCACCTGCGGCAGCCTTGTTCTCACTACTCTGCCAAACATTAGTTCTGACGGACACACTCCCATTGAGCTTTGCAGTGTATTTCTATAATCTCGTAACAACGCGCAGATGGCTAGCGTGAATGACCCATGGGTGATGTTGCATTTTATGTTGACCATAAACCGTTCTATAGTGCCATTAGCCTGAGGCCATAGAGGGCTGATCTTCTGATGTTGAAACATCAAATATTCTGCAAACATGGCAGAGTCTTGTTCGCTGAAGAACGGACCATTGTCCGACTTTACTTTTGATGGGATTCCATAATCGGCAAACATCTTGTCAAGAGCTGGAATTACTGCATAAGCAGCGGTAGAAGAGATTAGATGTACCTCCGGAAAGCGAGAGATCATATCCGTTGACACTAAAACGTATTTGCCATTGGTCAGTGGCCCAAAAATGTCGATGGCCACTTCATCCCCCTTCTACAGGGGCATTGGTGTCCTTTTCAGGGGTTCTGGGAATATGAGAGGAGTGACTGACTGACAGATGATGCATGTTTCCAATGACTTTTGTATTTTATGGTCCATCTTTGGAAACAACACCTTCATTCTGAGCTGTCTTCTGGTGGAAATGATCCCTTTCAGCACTGAAGGGATGCAGGAATGGCAGTTCTATTTTCTTTTAGCAGTAGTCCTTGTGCAGAGATTGACAGCACATCCTTTAGTAGACAAAATGTCTTTAGCAGTTTCTATTCACTCTTGGAAAATGTTTCATTGCTTCTGCGTGATTCACACCACTTCCCTGATGTCACCATGGCCTTGAGTTGTGTCAAAACTCTGTCCTGAAGAAGCCATCTTGATGATCTCTGGAAGGGTCACGGATCTCGGAAGTGCGTTGTCTATAATGTAGTTGATGTACTGATCCTCTTTAGAAGACTGGGCTTCTTCTTTCGCAGTTAAGGGATCCCTGCACAGGAAATCAGCCAGGTTGTTGTCTTTCCCTGGCCTTTGTACAATGTCAAAACAGTATTCTTGTAATGGAAGCCCCCAATGTGATATCCGCTGAGGCATCTTGGCATTGGGGGTGCCTCATGGCTGGTAACAATTGTAAATGTCCTTCCATATGGGAACACAGGATAGTGTTCACATGCCCAGACCTTAGCCAGCTCAATTTCTTGGGCTGTGAATATGCACATTCAGTGGATGATAGGCTTCGACTGGCATATGCAACAATGTGTCAGGGCGATGACAAGCCCGGCTTGAATTGAGTCAGTATTGCCCCCAGACCTACTAGACTTGCATCCACGGTTGCCTCTGTTTCCAGATCAGGGTCGTAGCAGGCCATGCAGGAGGCTGACGAAATATGTGATTTTATCTCCCAGAAGGCTTCCTCACACTCCAACGTCCATGTAAATTCTTGTTCTTTGCCAGTGAGAAGTCGTAACAGTGTACTAAACAAGACAAAGGTTTGAATGTACCTTGTGCAGTAACTGGCCAGACCCAGAAATTATCGTACTGCCGATGTTGACATAGGAGTTGGCGTGGCAATTAAAGCTTGTACCTTGGACGGATCAGGCTGTAGACCTTTGCTTGGGAATATGTGTCCAAAGAATTTCAGTGTTGATTTGCTGAATTCACACTTGACTGCATTTAGTGTCAAGTTAGCATTCTCCAGTGCCATACACACTCGCCGCAGAGTGTCATCATGTGCCTTCTGTGTGGCCCTAAAAATGTAACTGTCATCACTATATTTGTGGCACTGTGTTTGATGATTTGATGGATTTTGTTCTGAAAGATTTCAGCTGATGAGGAGACGCCAAAGCTGAGTCTCCTGTACCTGAAAACTCTCAAATGTGTTTTGATGGTGGTGATATAGCGAGATTCGGGGTGCAGCTCTAACTGGTGATAGCCCTTGTTTAGCTCTAATTTCAGGAACAACTTTGACCCATGCAGTAGATTCATCCATATCAGTCATTCTTGGAGACACAATTACCAGGCTGGGTGCTTGCATGTCCACACAGATTCACATTTTTCCTCTATTTTCCATTTTGGGGACAGGGACAATTGGAGAGACCCATGGAATGGGTCCTGTTGCATGTTCGATAATATCTTGGTTCAACAGCGATTGTATTCCATCCTCTACTTGTTTTTGAATATTCAGGGGAATTTCCTGATAATGCTGCGCCACTGCTTGCGATCACCACTCAAGTATGAGTCAGAGTCATCTTGACGTTTAGGAGAGGTGGGTATATATCTTATCTTTTGTCATGTCGACTTTCTTTTTGGTTCTTCTGGAGTAGACACTCTCTGATATTCGCCCTTTTCTCTGTATATCTTCTGGTTCTACACAGAGACTCCTGGCGTCTGTCTGAAGAGTCCTTCTGCCTTGACATGGGAGACCGACATTTAATCGAGCAAGGACTTTATGCACCCTTGCCCGAGCTTCTGCAGTCTGCAGAATGTTGTATGTATTTAATATTCCTGCACATGGACTGAAAATGATTGTCACCACTGCAGGCATCATACAAATGACCAATTGCTGGACACGGGACAACATGAGGAAAATTGTATCCACGCCAATAGCATTTGCATTGTTCCTTGTTGACTGATTTGTCAGTTACTTGGACCTGACATATGGGCGCTGCAGCCGCTGCCTGTTGTATTTTTATGTTCCCCAGGGACTCTACCTGCATGGAGATTGCCATATCAACCCTTGCGAGCATCAGAAATTCTCCTAGAGACCTGGTTTTTTAAAATATTTTTTTCTGGAACTATGCGTACTCACACCCTGCAATTACTTGTGATATTAGAGCTTCCTCTGTCGAATAATGTTCAGATTCACAATACTTGACCCCCTTATGCAGTTTCATCACAAATATGTCCAATGTCTCACCTTTCACTTGACTGGTGGTATGAAATATATGTCTCTCATAATCAACATTCCTATGTGGAGCAAAATAGGTGTTTAATGAGTCAATAATTCCTGTGACTGTATCCGCTGCAGTCTCCGTCATCTCAAATACAGTGGGCCTCATTAGGACCCTGGCGGTCCCGTAATGAACGGTGCCGATATGGGACCGGCACCGTTCATTACGGGCTGCCCTATTACGAGGACTGCTGCGGGACCCGCTAAGGAACGCCTGGTCAGACCAGGCGTCCTTAGCGGGACCCGCTAGCTGTGCAGGATGCTAACAACGGGCCCGTCATTAACGGGCCCGTTGTTAGCATCCTCCCCATTGCCATTGAGCCCTATGGGGGCTCATTTGGGAATGGGGATGTACTGGGTCTGGGTTCCTCGAAAGGGATTTACTGGGTCCTCCAAGGTCGGAACGGCCTGGTAAGTCCCCTTTTGCGGGACCCGGATCTGGAACCCAGTATGGGAGTAACCATGCCGGTCCCTCCATACTCGTAATGAAGCCCAATGTCTCACACTGTTGGCTCAAGTGAATGCATGAGTAATCCTGTCAGACGTCGTTCTTGCCTAACTCCAGTGGCGGCAATGTAAATGTATAGCTCTTTTAGCCATCTATTCCAGCGTGTTGGAAGACTGCTGGTGTCTGAAATATCAAATGGTGGGACAGCGTGTAACTCTAAGTAATCATGGACCCCCTCAATTCTGCTTGGCAAACTAGGGGAAAATGATGACAAGGTGGCGTTGACGCTGGGCTCTCCACTTTCAGACATGATCACTATGTGCTGGGCTTGCTTATACTCAAAGTGCTGTCTTGATGGCAGGACTTGACACAATCTTGGACACGTTGTGTGAGTCTGTAGGCCACCTGACCTGTGGATTGAGATGTTCTGCCGCGATATATTTAGCTGCCCTGCTCCTCACATTTAACTGTAGTGAGAGAGTAGATAATTTACTGTGTCCTGGAGCCTGTATATCCTCCAGCACAAATTATCTATGCTGCTTGCATGAGAACGTGCTGGGACTGAAAATCTGTCTGCAGATCGGGATTGCCACCAAAATGAGCATCGATTGTGTGGAACGGGCACCCATCAAACGCTTCTTCTTCCTTAAATGTTCATATAATGGATTTGTGCCATAGGAAGGATCGTGGGACAAATGGCGTGCCACAGGACCCACTGCAGGAGGCCCCCCGGCCTGCGCGGGCCGAGCACAGTCCTCCACATGTTTTTCTGATTCCATGATAATGGAGCCCCTCGGGAGCTCTCGGCACATGGGGTATGCTTTCTTACTCTTCGCCAATGTTACAGTATCAAAGAGCTCAAGCCCTTTCATGATCTCGAGTGTGCGTGCACTTACAATAAATACGGGACACAGAGCTTGCAGACATGCAACCTTCTTTATTTATTAAACTTGCTCTGCCTGATACAACCCTCTCCACTTGATGTGTCCTCGCACTGTTCGTTTCTAGGGGCAGACATTGACAGGGGACAGGTAGAATGCCAATATAGAAACAGGACACTACAGCTTATATGCTTCAACCTGCCCTTCTGTCTTTGTGTGAATGAAACATGCTTACATATGTCAAGTCTTGTACTTTGTTTCTTGTAGACCATTGCTTCCATATGGACTGGTTTGGGACAGAAACATCTTGTAAAAGGCATACTGAAAATTACGGCTATTGTTAAAGAAACCTGTTGATGCCCACTATGACACATGCCTCCAATGCTTCGCAAAACATTGGCCCTCATTACAAATTCGGCGGTCCGGAATCAACAGTGCCAGTAGAACTGTACCGGCACTGTTTTCTGGACCGGCACATTCTGACCCGCGATGGTGGAAACACCATCTCCGCAAAGCGAACCCCCGGTAGCATCGTGACCGCAAACAGTGGGATGACTCAACAGAGCTCTCTCAATTGCCAGCACAGCATAATACCGGGTACATTATGATAACCACGTACACGGAAACACTGCCGAAAATATGGTGGTAGTACCGTGAACACCACGCTTGTAACACCAGCACCGTGGCTAGGCATTAAACAGTGCCAGGTGAACTGCAACAAGCCCCAGGTGTGCACAATTAGGCCAGCTGCACATCATAGGCCACTGGGAACCTACAAAAGGGCCACATCCACACCCAACCGACCTTCCAACACAACCATGCTGGCAGTCGGCCTACAAGCAATTGGGATGGGGAACCTGCAAGCAACAGTGGAGTTAGAAGCAGCACTGAGGCATAGGGGTAGGCGGCGTAGGCGCAGGAGGCAAAGGAGAAACCTGGTTGCCATCCCAAACATCAATGTACAGCAGGTACCACCCCGCACGCAGCCAGCAATACCCTGCTTCACCCTGGAACCTGACCCGAAGTCACATACACACATTATACCGGCTTGACAGTACCACAATATTATCAATTGTCACCCTCACTGAAGAAGGCAGCAGCCTCATCAACATCCAGACTGCTATCCCACCCCTGCTGAAGGTAGTCTCTGTACTGCACTTTTTTGCCACTGGAACCTATCAGCACCCTGTTGGGAAGCTGCACGCGCTGTCACAACCCTGTTTTTCAGGGATACTCTTCCATGTACTGGATGCGCTGCTGAGCCATGTGTCAGACCACATTGCCCTACCCCAAAGTGGCCTTCCATGCCCTTGCCGGCATGCCCAATTGCATTGGCGCATTAGATTGAACGCATGTGGAGTTGACTGTCAGACATGCAACTGAGGCGGTGTATCGCAATCGGAAGCAATTTCACTCACTCAACGTGCAGATGGTCTGTGATGCACAACAACTCTTAACGCATTGCTGTGCACGTTTCCCAATGATATTTTGGAACTCCATGTTGCTAGGGTACATGGCACGTTATGCGGGAGAAAGGACCTGGCTGTTGGGTAGAACTACCAATGCATGACCTCTGTGTAATTGGGGGGGAGCAATAGACAACCACCACAGTGTCCCTGGCTGTTGGGTGAGCAGAACTGCCAATGCATGACCTCTGTGTAGTTGAGGGGGGGCAATAGACAACCATCACAGTGTCCCTGGCTGTTGGGTGAGCAGAACTACCAATGCATGACCTCATGTAGTTGGGGGGTAGACAACCAACACAGTGTCCCTGGCTGTTGGGTGAGCAGAACTACCAATGCATGACCTCATGTAATTGGGGGGTAGACAACCAACACAGTGTCCCTGGCTGTTGGGTGAGCAGAACTACCAATGAATGACTTCTGTGTAATTGGGTGAGGGGTAATAGACAACCACCACGGTGTCCCTGGCTGTTGGGTGAGCAGAACTACCAATGCATGACCTTTGTGTAGTTGGGGGGGGCAATAGACAACCACCACAGTGTCGCTGCCTGTTGGTTGAGCAGAACTACCAATGCATGACCTCTGTGTAGTTGAGAGGGGGGCAATAAACAACTGTCATGATGCCGACCGCCGGGCATCCGGTTCAAGCCCATCAGCCCCGGATGCAGGCATCCAGATATTCAATAAAATCCCAGCAGCCCTGGTTGGGGGCTGTCTGGGTTCAGTCCTGGCACCTTAGGCGCCAGGCTTATAATAGAAATCAGTCCTGGCGCCATAGGCGCCAGGCTCATAGACATTACTTACCTCATGCAGACCATGCTGCAAATGAATCCAAGCCATCGTGAGGCCTGGATGGGACTATTTTACTACAGGGACTATTTTTTACTTGGGTGTGGTTCTAGGGACTTGTTACCTGGAACTACTTTGGAGGCTATTTAAACCACGCCCGAACAGCAGCACATGCTTCGCGTTATTCTGCATCCAGCAGCGTACCGCTCACCGTGCCTGCAGTCAGCATCCAGTCTTCAGCCACGCCCGTCTCGAATCCAGAGCTCCTTGCAAAAGAAGAAAGAAGAAGGAAAGGTTAGAACACAGATATTATTTCAATCCTTACCTGAATCCCAGATCCATCACGTCTTCGAACTTGAAAAGGACACTATTCTACACACGTCGCATCGCCAGCTGCAGCGCCGCGCCATACTCACCAGTCCTCACAGCATTTTTCGATCCGCGCAGCCTCCATCATTTACTTGCCGAATTCCACCATCTAGAGGACAAAAGAAACATAAGGTGAGCCGAGAGAGCCAACAAATACAACCTCTCCACCATAGACTTACCTGATAAAAACAACCGGAGCCATTAGTCTGTAACAAACCACAACTTCTTACGCCGCACCTATAAGGAGAGAGAAACCAGCAATTTAAATACACGCATCTTTTACCGGACAGTGTTGGGTAATACAGACTCTTACCTGAACACCATCAGCTGCCACAAGACAATCTTCCCTTGGACCCAGCTGCAACACAAGAAAGGAATGTACAAGAGTGAACATTGGACATATTGAACTCTTTGAACTTATACTTACGGGTTCTCACCTGGAACCTCAGAGTCAATATTCATCCGGAACTCTTCCAACGCCTTCAAACCAGTGAAGTTACTGGTATCTTCGCGCCCCTGCATTCCACGCAGGATGGAGAGCTCATCATTTAAAAACATAAGGTGAGCTTACCGAAAGTGGATATCGGTGGTGATTAGTGGGGAGAACGGTGGGGTGCCATTACTAGAATCCACGGGTGGCTAAATCCCTTTCTCCACTTGCAGGAGAATACTTCTACGGGTCAAGCAGACGAGATTAGGCAGTCCAGTCCAGTCTGTCATCTCTGCACTACGCTTCACGTTGGAGGAGGTCGCAGCTGTCCGGGTCCGATTGACGCCCCTGTGGGAGCCAGGTGAGCGTAACAACAACCACCAGAGTCCACCCAGCTTACCGCTGCAAAAGCCAAATGGCAGTATGCCATGTCACGGGAATACATACCCTGGCTAATTGTAAAAATACCCTAGCCATGGAATGGCACACCATGCAATGCCAACATGTGGGTGCGAGTATCCCCACCGGTGAATAAATAGGAGCTACACACATGTCCGCGATGACTACACATCGTGCTGTGCGCAGTAGTCCCTACACTCGTGTGGGTTGCATCTGCCTGACGCAGATCTTGCCAGCACCTCACAATACATGAGGCATCTACTACATCTGAACACATCATTGTGTAATTTGCAATGAATGAGATGTGCAGTTCCCAAGCAGCACATCACGAATGGCGACATAAGACAAAACAGTCCCTGTAGCAATGTGTGACCCAAGTGTGCAGAACAGAAATGTTATTCAGAGTCATACCAGATGGCACTTCTGTAGGCTGTACTGAGTTATGTGCTGATCTCATTCAGAGAGTCTGTACATGCTATAATTTACAACAAACCCCAAACACAAACATGTCTCCTTATTGTCATCCCCATGCAGGTGATGCCGGATATGCACTCACGCCATGGCTCATGACACCCATCTGACGGCCCCGGAAACAGGCATGAGGAGGCCTACAACCAGGCACACATAGGGACATGGGGCATGAAAGAGCGGACCCTTGGACTGCTGAAGGCCAGGTTCCGCTTCCTCAGCCGATCAGCGGGGCATTGCAGTACAGCCCTGAGAAGGTAGGCAAAATTATGCTGGCATGTGCCGTGCTGCACAATATGTGCATATGCAGGAACATTCCACTGCCCCGAGACATGGAGCCATCAGATGAGGATGATGACGATGACGATGATGATGGGATGGGTGTACAACCAGGCCGGGTGCCATTGATGGACTACATGCACGGAGAGCACTTATTGACCATTTTTTCTGATCAACTTCAAATGCACAAGGTTCACTTCAATTTGTGACACTTACATTAAATGATTCATACACACACGGGAGAAGATTGTCCACTCGTGATTCCCATTTGCAAACCAGGGTATTAAGAAAATAACAAATGGAACAAGTGCAATAAGATAAAATGCCCACACATGACCTCCCCAACGTACCCACCCACTGCCCAGGCCCCTACTAGCTATCCCCACTATTGACCACCCCCACCTCCCCAACGTACCCACCCACTGCACAGGCCCCAACTAGATATCCCCACTATGGACCACCCCCACCTCCCCAACGTACCCACCCACCGCCCAAGCCCCAACTAGCTATCCCCACTATGGACCACCTCCACCTCCCCAATGTACCCACCCACCTCCCAGGCCCCAACTAGCTATCCCCACTATGGACAATCCTCACCTCCCCAACATACCCACACACCGCCCACGTCCCAACTAGCTATCCCCACTATGGACCACTCCACCTTGCCAAAGTACCCACCCACTACCCAGGCTGCAACGTGGGTAAATTTAAGGCCCTAAGCAGAAATCCCCTTCAACTGAAAAACGGATTGAAATAATGCAACAAAAACGGCTGTGCTTTTCTTTTCCTGGTACATGTGGGGTGAGCACACAACATTCAACATTCAAGACAGCCCTGCAATAGTTCTGTCATTCTTTTAAAACACCACCAAATAGGTGTGCTCCATTGAAACACACCCCTGCGTGCTTTATTTCATCTCATTGCCAAAAAGTCAAGCAATACCTCCCATGAACGGCACTGTCTACTAATAAAACACACGAGGGGCACAGAGTTCTGTTTTTCACTCAACACCGCTTTTGTTTCCTTTTGCTGTGAACCATCACGCTCAAATTGCAGTAAATGAAAGACATTATGTGGCATTTCTTTTTCCATGTCAATATCAAAGAAATTCCGTTTAGCATTGTTTGTGTCCATGAACTGACAGTATATGCGAAACCCCCCAGAAGATTAATTGAAACCATCCTGTGGTCTGCAGAAACCGCATTTGTAAACTTGAAAGGAAAGGAAATTAACACACGTGTGAATCTGCTCTTTTGAATATAAGGAAAATGCAGTTTAAACGTTAATGTCAAATGACAGCTTTTGCTTGCACAGAAAGGTGATTGAATATGTGGGTGGAGGTTTGGTTATATAATGTACATTATATTGTCCCCATCAAAGACTTTGTTACTTAGAGAAAAGACTCAGAAACCAGTAAAACTGGGTTTTGGCCCAGACACTGCATTTAATGGCCAGCCCTACCTCCGACTGCAAAGTCACATCCATGAGTAAACCAGCCCACAATGACATATGAAAAGGCAGAGAGTTTTAAGATTCACTGCCCTGCTAGACTAGCAGGCAGCCCTGGAAGAAGGAACAATGGAATCCAGTAGGGCTGGTGTATGGCCAAGAGGTGCGATTTCCTCCAGCACCCACTCTGAAAGAGGAACTGTCAAACTTCAAAGGGCATTATAAAGGTCCTTTGTTGTAAGCCGAGCCTGGCATGGACAGTTTGCTTTGGGGGTCTGCAGCACCACCCACACATGTGGCAAATCCACCCCATTGACATTAAAAGACTATGCCAGTTTTCCATGTGATTTATAGGCAAATGTAAAGAGACCAAGTACAGGTTTCTAGCACTTGATGAACTGAAATGGCCATGAAAGACGCATTTCGGGGTGAATTCTGTTTGTGCCCTCCCCGTCTTTGACGTGCAAAAGAATAAAACAAACACACCCCTGATGGGGAATAAGGCAAAGAGAGCAGGCTGCGATAGTTCAAGGAGAGGTTTTATCTGATTGAATATTATTCAAGAGATATCTGAGAGCGCTCTGCACAAATTATCATTACATTACGTTTTATAGGGTGCGTGACGCAACTAACATAGGATACTACGTTGATCCCGGATTGGTCAGTTCATTCGATGTCTCAGTGGGGTGGCATCTCTTCATCCGGGTTGGTCGCTTGGTTGGCAGGAGGATTGACGTCAGTCATCTGTGCTCCACATGGGTGAAGGTCAGGTCTCTGGGAGGCAGGGTGGTCACTATCTAAGCTAACATAATATATTCTCAAAAAAGGCATGCACTAAATAAAAGTTGTTCAAAGACCTTCAGTAGTTTATCATGTCTCTATAAAAGTCACACTTATATATATCTAAACTATCAATAACATAGGATTATACACGTCGTAGGTTAAGGGTCTTGACCGCTATAATACACTGGTTGAAGTTAAGGTCCGTGCACATAAGAATCTCTGGTATGTGGCATTTGTTAGTGGTAGGCAACGATATATTGCAGCAGGGGTCTAATGTTAGTTGGGGATCTGCTGGGTGGGCATCATGGCATGGTCAGCGGCCTGGCACATGAAAGGAATATCTTGCAGGGACACAGGGTCACAATGGCAGTGAATTTCCAGGGGCGAGGGTGTGGGAGGGGTACAACACGTTTGTGGAGATGGACAAGCTATGTGCTTAGCTCATGCTGGTTCACATCCGGGACAGTAATCTCAGAGGAAGAGCAATGTGTTACATTTATAATTGTAAATATACATTTCCGGCTTCAGCGTGAAAATGGACCCGTGAGGTTTTCCAACCAGAGTGAGAACGAGGGTAGGGGCCCTGTGCTCTGCTCGCCTGGCTGTGCTGCTGTGAGAAAAGGGAAGAGAAGTGTTTTTGTACTATCGCAGTGAGGCCTAGTCACCAAGGTGGAGTCGAAAGAGGGTACAAAAATGGATGCCCCGTGTCCTGCTCAGTGGTCCCATCTACGTGAAAGTCAACCAAGGTTAACATTGCATAAGGGCAAGGGGCGAACCCACTACTGGAGGCACTTGGTCTGAGTTTTGTACGGAGAAGTAGAGGACGAGAGGGGCCTGATGGCCCCTCGCTCCCACACAATTCTAAATGGGAAAAATATGAAACTGGGTGGGATGATGCAACGTGTTATTGGGAACATGTGTAGTCATTGGCAGGATTTTAAATATTATGCAATTCGTAAAAAGGGGAAAATGTGCCAAATGGCGATGTGACCTCGCACAGGGTCGGCGATTGGATTGTCCAATTCCCTGTGACAAAGTGAATCCGCATATCTACTTCCCACGGCAGTGGTTAGTATAGGTTTGAAGTTTTGATCTATAACTCATTTTTGATGCGTACTTCCCCCAGGTGGTAAATTTGATGATGTCATTTTGGCTATATAAGGGATAGAAAGAGAAAAACAAGGGACTCACTCAGGACTCAAGAATCAAAATCCATTCAAGATCCAGGAAACCAGATACATCCATCCAGGCAGATCCATCCATTCATCCAGATCCAGGCACACCCAGGAATCCAGGGAGAAAGGAGAGGAGGCAGCTGATCCCATCCTAGAGAATGCAGTGACCAGACCTTGCCTAGCTGTCCAGCATCCCATCCAGGAGAGCCCAGTGACCAGCTCCCTTGGTCCAGCTGTCACAGTGACCAGATCCCTTGGCCCAGTCGTCCAGAGTGACCATATCCCTTGGCCTCGTTGTGCAGAGACCTTTCTGGCTTTCCAGAATTCCAAACTCAAGCTTACATTGCAAGTAGCACATAACCCCAGTCCCAAACTGCATATCCTGTTCTTTTGACTCTTGCACCCCATTGAAATCCCATTCAAATCCCAAATTGCCAATATAATCTGTTCACCTTTCCATAGACAAATCTGTATTAGCCTGTGTATGTTAGTGCATCCCTGTCATAAATCTTTCAAAACTCTGTATACATCCTTAGCATTAATTTCAAGTAAATCAATTAATTCCCCTATAAAGAGATTCACACTGAGTTGGTTGACATTCAAAATCAACCACCTCATGTCAAGTGCCTTTCTTTAATAATTATAGCCATTTAAATATAGCCTCAACATAATTAACCTTTGTGTAACAAAAAACGAATTTGTCCGTGTATTGTGTGCTTTCCTACCAACTCCGATTTGCATTTGTTCCATAGAAAAACCCAAACAGTAGTCCCATAGAGAGTAACCCCCTTCTACCAGAATCCCATCTGTTATGTGCCTCTGTTCCTTGTCCTGAAAACCGATTTTCGATTTTTAACAGCCAAGCCCTTTGCGTGGCTGCCTGTCATTACAAGTGCTGTGTAGAAACAAATTTCCATTCTGCCGCGTGTGTTTGCTTTTGCATTTGTTTTGCTTTTCAAAAATCAATTTTCCAACCTTGCATTCACGTTGCCTTGGTGCCCTGCTTAGTAGTCTGTAAGCTTCCTTATCTCTCAGATGTAGAACACGAATATCTGTCCTAGCTATCCCACCACCGTTGCAAACTGCTGTGTGAGTAACAAGTGAAAAAAGATTATGCAATTTTGCTCACGAATAAGGTTTTCATTTTCTTTTCTGGCCTCCCATCTTGGGGTGGTGGGCTGAATCCTAAATCTGATTTTCCCACTTCATACTGGCTCCTTGACACTGCCTTCCATCCACAAAGAATTTAGTTAGCAGATGTTTGGGGGGTGTTGCAGGGGGAGTGTTTAACCTGAATGCCATCTGTTGCTTTTTAAAAATGAGTTATCTTTGCTTGCTATTAAAGGTTGATGTATATTGTGCTAGGAGTTTGAATTAACTGTGTTGTGGGGATTATTGCATTTGTATTGCCACAACATAAGTGGCTGCTGCCCAATTGTTTGATTTTGCTTGAATTTTCATTTGACCATAAAATGAATAACTATCATATCGCTACACACCGGCCTGGTTTCTGGTCCATTGCAACACAGGGTATTTGTTAAGGTGGGTGCGAGATGTGTTGGGGGCCTACTCAAATAAAGAACCTCTAGTTGACTAAAGATAAAAAGTGTTTTTATTGTGTGCCACAAATACACAAACATTGTCAGTGGAAGGAGTCCCTGGCTGGAGTGTGCCATGTTATAAAACTGTTACGGCAACTAGCTATTCCCTATATGAACCGCCTTCACCTCCCCAACATACCCAACCACCACCTAGGCCCCATCCAGATATCCCCACTATGGACCACCCCCACCTCCCCAATGTACCCACCCACTGCCCAGGCACAAAACACAATGGAATCATGTGTAGCTGCAGTGTCTCAGTGTACATCCTATTTCTTTCCACACTTGGGCCCATGAATATTCCTTGGAGTTGGTCCAGACTCCTGGGGCTGCCGGCCAGGAAGCTTGAAGGAGTGGTGCTGGTGGAGGGCAAAGCGGTGTTCAGTGGGGGCAGGCAGCTCATAAAGGCTTGCGGGGGCAGCGACATTGTCTCCGCAATGTTCGATTGCACGCTGTTGCCCTATCGTACCCTTCTGGACATCAACATGTTTGATGTTGCACAACAGCCAATTGCATGCGATAACCGGTGGACTGACCTTTTGTTACTCTCCCGCTGCAACCGCAACTCCTCACGTTGGAGCCTTGATTCCTCCAGGTGTTGCTCCACAAGTCTGCTTAGCGTGTCCTGACGTTGTCCAATGCGCTGCAGGCATGAAGTCAACTCCTACAGCCATGGCATAGAGGAGCGCATTGGACTGTGGAGGGCCGTTGGGCTGAATGTGCCCCGTTGATCCGGTGTGGAGGTACACCCCTCATTCCCTGACCCTGGTGCCTCACTGGCATGATGGTCTGGTGTGTCTCCTGGTTTTCTGGTGCTGCAGGGATGGTGGTGTCCTGAGCGCTGTGCACCTGGACTGTAGTTACACCACAGGTGTTGGAGGTGCCTGCGCCGGATGACAATTGTCGTCTCCGACGATGGGCACATTCAGTACCCTTTGACGTCACCTGATGTCCCCCGTAGGGGATAGTAAGGCATGCTACAAGTGGTGTCACAGGATGTGTATGTTACAATTATATGCAGGACTCTCCTCAAACTTCATCTAGATGCGGTTACATGCATTGATGTGTGCTGTGGTCATGTGTGTGAGTCAGGAGTTCCACTTTTGTGCACGCCATCTGGCTGGCTGGGGCTGTGGGTGTCCCATGACGGTGCAGGGTGTGCTAAAGTTTTATGGGGGCTGTGATATGTGGCTCTGCTCTGTGCATTGCTGGGAGGGGGAGGTATACCTTGAATCACAATCATGTCTTTGCACATTCTTCACTTACCGGCCTCGCCAGGTGTCACCGCTCCGGCCTCAGCTCCCCCAACTCCCTTGATTCCTTCGAGGTGCAGCATGCTGCTACACCTCTCCTCCCACGGTAGCAGCTTCAGCAGGGAATGCGGCCCGCCGCCTGTGACACTGCATTGCTGTCTGTGGGCTTCCAGCAAGTTCTGCACCCTCAGTCGCAGGTCATCCTACCTCTTGTGGCAGTCTTTCACCGAACAGTGGGTCACCCCCACAGATGAGACCTTCTGGGCAGCCTCAGCCCATATGGCCTTTCGTCTCTGCTGCATGGAGCGCCTCTAGTCTGTGTGGAACAACTCCCCAGCATTGTCGACTATGTGCTTGATAAGCAGGGTGAGTTCCGCCTCACTGAAACAGGGTTTCCACTGCCGGCGGATTGGGATCCTTGTTGTCAACTTCCTCTGTGTTTTTAGGCTGTCACATTTGCTGTGGGCCTTGTGGTACCAGAGGATGTCAGTGGATTATGATTTATGCAATGGCCGCCGCTCTCTTTGCAGTTTTCGCAATAACGGTAACCAGTGTTTCCACCTTCGCTATGTCCGGCATGCACAAGGCAGATACGTATGTACCGCAGGCATTTGGGCTGGTGCATCCGTCTCCGTCGGTGTTACCGTACTGCCGGTGGCACCAGTTCCGCACTTTGCTGAGGTGCGTGGTCAACAAGCCGTAATTCGGCTTTATTTCCACATCCATGCGGTGCCAGAGCCGGTGTCATCGCCATCACGGTAACACCGGATTTTGGCAGCCAAACTTGTAATGTGGGCCATTGTTTTTCTAAAAAGCACATATGCTGGCATTTGTGCCATTTCCGCGCTTATTATTGAGATTCTGTGCTTTAGGCTAGTGAGTGTGACAGCTTTTACAGGGAATGTTTATATTAAAGCAGGTCCTCTCTTTTCTGCTGTTTGCGTATGGCTTCGTCTGCAATCCATCAAAAGCTACAGACTTTGGTTATTTCACAATGTTTCTAGTGTGCACTACAAACACAATCATGCTTGCATATGTGCAGTGAGGCGTGAACTGAGCAAACGTCCTTCTCTTTCACTTATGCAAGCGGCCCTGCCTGAAGGAAACTAGATAAATAACCATATGAGTGGAACTTCAAAACTGCTACCGCACAGCGAACTGCCGCTTGCCTTGGAGTGCGCAACTTTGGAAATAATCTTCCTGTTTGGCGTTCATGTTTTCCATACGTGGACATTTTAACGGCCATGCCATGGCAACAAAAATCTCTTTGGACAAATGACTGCAAACGTTACCGGTTCTTAGAATCAATCAGTTCTGCATTTTACAGTTCGCTTTGTAATCCAATGACCATTGTAGTGCTCTTTGCATGGCATTGCCAGGGAAGGGAGCTGAACATAATCAATCGATCATCTCAGATGAGTCTGCGCCGATAAATCACAATCTAAAATGCCTGCCACACACTCAGGGACAGCCTGTACTTCAGACCTGTGAATTCTGCTAGCCCCGACTCAGGCCTTTAACCCGTTCTTGGTCGATAAATTGAGTGCCACTGAATTGGGGAGCAATAACATCTATTATTGCTGCGCTTAGAAGTGGCGGTAATTTGGCAGGAAGCACTACATATAACCGTGACATTATGGTAAGAACAAGGCAGGTGGTTGTTCTGGTGGGGTGTATATCCCAGTTGAAATAACCATAAAACAAACTGCACTTTTTAAACCTCGGGCATCATTGTTCATTTCCAGGCTCTGGCGGCCCTGGCCCCAGCGATGTATGGACTTTTGCAAGGTGTCTGGGCCTCTGTAAATACAAGTCTCTGCTTTGCTCTTGGCAGAGCTCCTTTCTGGATCTCCAGGCATGACCTTTGTATATAACCCAGACATGTTATATAACTGCTGCTGCTGCTGTGGTGCACCAGCTGAAGAGCAAAGCAGACTGTATAACACCCGGAAGCTTAGCGCGGACCGCATTTGCCATTAAGATTCAACAGGGCAATCCGCATCAAATGAATATCTAGAGCAGTGGTCTTCAAACTTTTTTGGCCGGGGCCGCCCTGAGCAAAATTTGGGCAGGTCGAGACCCCCCAGAAATGCCAAATGGACAGTATATATTGCGTGCCGCCACCTTGTCCCATCACAATCGCTGGGCTCCCTCATCCCACTCCTACCCAGTCCCTGGTCTCTCCCCACCTCATCACACACCCTGGGCTGTCCCCACTCTGCTCCCACCACTATCCCATGGTTCCTGCCCATTGTGCTCCCACCATAGTCCCTGAGTTCCCCCCATCCCGTTCCCAACACAGTCTGAGGGCCAGTGGCGGCTGGTGATTTTTTTAAGTGGAGGGGCATAACTATTTCCCCCAAAAATGTCATAGCGAACTAGCATATTTAGGGAGACCGAACCAATAAAGGAGGGTTCGGGGGGGTTTCCCCCTGTGAATTTTTTTAAAATAATGGGTTGAAATGTTGCATTGTAGAGCATACTGTTAACAAAAAAATGGGTAAATAGCCAAACAGTTTGCAACTGGTGCTGGGGTGGTCCAGGGGGTAGGCATGACATTTTTTACTGGACATCTATGATAAATTTCCAGTATAAAGATACCATCCCTGTCCCCTGGGCCCCATTGGACCTAACACAATCAACATGATTATGTGGATATGGAAGGCGCTGCACATTCACACAGCAATCACTCTATCATTCACACGAGCATCCATCAGCATACACTCACTCATAACATGAGAATACACGCATCCATACACATGTTTAAATAAAAACAATGAACATAAACGTACCTTCTGCATTGGCCTGCGTGTGGGTGCTGAGACGCCCTGCTCCAGGCTGCTCTGTCTGTATGTACGAGGCGGCGCAAGAGCTCCCCCTCGGACATACAGACATGCAGTGCCCCAGCCAGCATTTTCAATGAGCTATGCAATGCTGGCTAAGCAAAACGCCCCAGCACTTGCATGGCTCGGTGAGCATGTGGGGCTGGGGAACTAAATTGGACTGTCAAAGAGAAACAGTGTTTCCCTTTGACAGTTAAGCCAGCCCAGGAGCACTCCATCAGCTGGAAAAAGCAGCTGAGGGAGTGCTCACTGTTTCACTGGGCTGGCTCCTTAGCTCCTCCATAATGGGTAAGGGGCCACTGGGTGGGCGCCCCCTCGCCAATATGGATGAGCCGCCAGGCTCCGACTGGCCCATAGGGCAATGCCTGTACCAAAAATGTAAAATGCTAGTGTGGGCCAGTCAAAATGGGCCACCATTTTGGCCAATGTGGACCAGTTTGATGAGTTACTTAACTATGCAGTTGGTAATTTTGACCATTGTTGCTGAATATTTCACAATTTACTTACATTTTAACACAAAGCACCCCCTTTCGTACTATTGAAACAGTGGGCCTCATTACAACCCTGGCGGTAGCTGTGCTGGTAAAACTGGCATGGCTGCCGCCGGAGTTGCATCCGGGTCCGGCACCCACAAATGGGCAATTACCGGGTCATGCCGAGTTAGGCGGACCTGATAATTGCCCTTTCGCGGGTGCCGGTACCGGTAGAATGGGGAGCTCGGATGCACCGGCACAGTTAATAACGGTGCCGGTGCATCCGACGAGCTGAGCTCGCGGGTGCCGCACGGCCTGCCAGGACAGACCTGGTGGGCTGTCAAGCACCCACGAGCACAACTCTTACAATGGCGGTACGGTAGCAACAGTGTCTGTATCTTACCGGCACCGTTGTTACCGTACCGCCATACACTTTTTCATTGTTGCCTGAGACAGTTTCATGCTTCAGCCCGACCATGTGAGCCACCTCTGCCCATTTCTTCCAATCTAAAAAAATAATAAAAAACATTTTTTTTGTTTGTTAATATTTCATGCTGAGCTCTCAGGGCCCCCCAGGGATGCACCCGTGGACCCCTGTGGGGTCGCGCTCCACAGTTTGAATACTGCTGCTCTAGAGGATCAAGAATCGAACGTCTGGGCTTCTCGGTATTGCAGCACACTGCATCCAATGTGCAGCCTATGTACCAGATAGTGCTGGATTTTGATCCACTGGGCCTCTGGGCACAACGTCTTCTGGGCACTGCTGGAGAGTTTAGCGGATTTTACAAAGACATATCTCTTATCATCTCTGTTGACTGGCTGACTTTCCAAAGGGTGTGGTGTAAATGTCCGCACTGAATGTTTGAAAATACACAGCTTTAAGGAGTTTGTTTTCAGTCTTAAAACACATTTTTAGAAGCAACTAGATTAAAAAAGATATACAGGGTAATTCATAGATTTCAGCACAGAGGCAGCGCACGCGAGCAGCGCAGAGAGGGAGCGTGCGCCAGCGTGCGCCAGCTGTGTGCGCTAAACAGCATTCTGGCGCACCGTGTATTCATGGAATTGCCAAGGCATTTTGAGCGCTGGCGCGGAGAACATCCCGCAGCGCCAGTTACGCCCCCAAGAACGCCCCTTGCGCAAGGAAAAACCATTGAAATCCTCAATGCAGCGCAAAGGGCCGTGCTGACCCTGGACCAGCTAACAGGGCCACTACACTGCAATCGCGTGAGCGGGGAACGAGTATTCCTGGGGGGCATGGGAAGTTGCACACGTGATAGGCCTTTGGCGAGCGGGGTACGTGTATTTCTGGGTTGCGTGGGAATTTTCACACGCGATTACGCTGTCTGAGCGGGGTACATGTATACTGAGGGGTGCGCGGGTACTCTCACACGCAATTTCGCTGTCTGAGCGGGGTACATGTATTCTGAGGGGTGCGCGGGTACTCTCACACGCGATTTCGCTGTCTGACCGGGGTACGTGTATTCTGAGGGGTGCGCGGGTACTTCCACACGCGATTCCGCTTGCAGAGCGGGGTAGGTCTATCCAGTGGGTTGTGCGGGGAGTCTCACACGCGATAGGCCTTGGGTGAGTGGGGTACGTGTATTTCTGGGGTGCGCGGGAACTTTCACACGCGATTTCGCTGTCTGAGCAGGGTATGTGTATTCTGAGTGGTGCGCGGGTACTCTCACTAGCGATTTCACTGTCTGAGTGGGGTACGTGTATTCTGAGGGGTGTGTGGGTACTTCCACATGCGATTCGGCTTGCAGAGCGGGGTACGTGTATCCAGTGGGGTGCGTGGGGAGTCTCACACGCGATAGGCCTTGGGCGAGCGGGCTACATTTATTTCTGGGGTGCGCGGGAACTTTCACACGCAATTTCGCTGTCTGAGCGGGGTATGTGTATTCTGAGGGGTGTGCGGGTACTACCACATGCGATTTCGCTTGCAGAGCGGGGTACGTGTATTCTGAGAGGTGCGTGGGTACTTTCACACGTGATCTCGCTTGCAGAGCGGGGTGCGTGTATCCAGTTGGGTGCGCGGGGAGTCTCACACGCAATAGGCCTTGGGCGAGCGGGCTACATGTATTTCTGGGGTGCTTGGGAACATTTACATGCAATTTCGCTGTCTGAGCGGGGTATGTGTATTCTGAGGGGTGCGTGGGTACTACCACATGCGATTTCGCTTGCAGAGCGGGGTATGTGTATTCTGAGGGGTGCGTGGGTACTTTCACACGTGATCTCGCTTGCAGAGCGGGGTGCGTGTATCCAGTTGGGTGCGCGGGGAGTCTCACACGCAATAGGCCTTGGGCGAGCGGGGTACGTGTATTTCTGGGGTGCGCAGGAACTTTCACACGCGATTTCGCTGTCTGAGCAGGGTACGTGTATACTGAGGGGTGCGTGGGTACTACCACACACAATTTCGCTTGCAGAGCGGGGTACGTGTATCCAGTGGGGTGCACGGGGTGTTACACACGTGAATTGGCAGTGTGGGTCCTCCCAGGAGTGCCCTCTACCCCCTCCCTAGCCCCTGCAGGCAGCCCACACCACAGGGGACTACCCTGCACCCCTGGTCATGTCCAGCAGGCAGCCCATCCACCATAGGCATGCCCCCCAGCCAGCCCACATGTCACCTTCCACTAGTGATCATCGATTCATGTCCCCCTGCACCTCCACCCACCCAGCATTGATGGTCACCTGCCAACAGGCCCCGACTCATGTCCCCCTGCACCCCCACCCACCCAGCATTGACGGCCACCTGCCAGCAGACCCCAACTCATGTCCCTCTGCACCCCCACCCACTCAGCATTGACGGCCACCTGCTAGCAGGCCCCGACTCATGTCCCCCTGCACCCCCAACCACCCAGCATTGACGGTCACCTGCCAGCAGGCCCCGACTCATGTCCCCCTGCACCCCCACCCACCCAGCATTGACGGCCACCTGCCAGCAGGCCCCAACTCATGTCCCCCCAACACGTCATAAAGATGCACAATCATGGGACTCATGTCCACCAAAATCCCACAGCACGCCACCCCAGTCTCGAGAGGCAATCAAGTCCTCAATCCACCCCACACTGAAATGGCTATTCCATGACACAAACCGAAAGTCAACTATGCACATCAAAACATGTCCCTCACACACACACACTGGGTGCCAGTGATTGTCTAAATACACTTTTTTACATGCAATAACCCAATGAGCGAATACCACACATGGAAGTAAGAAATAAAAATGTATTATGAACAAAATGAATGAAATGAAATGAAAGCATAAAACATATTTCAAACATGAAATGAAATGTATGTCCAAAACAGAATAAAAAAACATATGAAGAACCAATCCAAAGTGATGAAAAACAAAATTTGTCCAATATCACGGTCCACCAAATGAAATCCAAAGGAAACGTAAATTGAAAAATCCATTGATCCATGGTGATTAATAAAATAAAATCCTCACATAATCCACTGTTCAACTATGTACACCAATTTCATCCAGGGTCCATGAGCCCAACGAAAGAAATGAAACCTATCCAAAAAACTACCTAGGAAAAGAACTATATACAAAAGTGTGGGGCATAGTCCAATCACCCCAAAATAAATGAAAATGAAAATGAAACCTAACACTACAAACTATATACAATGGGGGCAGGCTAGTCCGACGGCTCACTTTCCGATTTCCCAGGCCAGGGCATCATCGAACTCCTGGTCTATGTCCTGCAGGCGGGCCTCTTGCATGTCCCCGAGGTTTCGCAGGGACGATGCCATGTTCAACTCCAACTCCCTGCGAATTGCCTCGAGGCACTCAGCCCGACTCAGCGCCCTGCGCATGGAGTTCTCCGCCCTGACCATTGTGAGCCGTGCCTCTTCCACCCGCCCCGCATCTATGGCCTGGCCCAACCGCTGCCACACGGAAGACACTTGCAATCCAGGGTCCTCCTGCCCTCCGGCCGATGCCTGCCCCTCTGATGTTGTTGGCCCCGAGACATCATCGCTCCCACCTTGAGCCTGCTGCTGCCGTGCATGTGCCCTGCCCGTTGTTGCCTGCATGTCATCCACCTGCTGGGGTCCAGTTGTTGGGGTGGCCACCCCTGCTGGACCTCCGACTCCCGACTGTGGCAGGGATGTGTCCTCCACCAGCCTGGCCGCTGGGTCAGGGACAGCTCCACAGGGTGCCCGGGTGACACTTGGGCAGGAAGATGGCACGGAGGACGACTGGCGCATAGGGAGTTCAGTTGAGGGGGGGTCGGCAGAAGCTCCAGCACACGGAGGAACCCAGCACTGGTGACCCCGCCCAGTAGGTTGACGCGGTCTTCGAGACATTCGAAATGACGTGCGCTGACCTCGCGAGAACCCCGCACGTCATTCCGAATGTCACGAACATGCAACGCCACCCCACCCAGGACAGGCTCAATCTGGTCCCGGATTGCCACGTCCTCAGGGAGAGGAAGGCCAGTTGTTGTGCGGCTATCCCCTCCCTGAAAATGGGTCTGGACGAAGGCATCCCTGCTGGTGCCGGATGATGCAGTCACATGGTCGGGAACAGGATTACACACAGGCACCTCCGCGGCGGCCTCTGCTGCCTCCTGTGCCTGCCCCTGGACTGCATCACTGGCACCAGTGGAATGCCCTCCTCCAGGCCCCGTGTGTGTGACTTCCACGGCCTCCTCCTCAACCAAACCCCCCACCAACCTGGATGACTCCGTGCCATCTTCCTCCGTAGGGCCCTGTGGGGTCTCAGCTGCCCCTTCTGCTGCCGAGGAGTACACCTCCGACTCCGCCTCTTGGACCTACCCCGGCAGCTGCAGCCGCGGAGGCGGCACCAGACTCCTCACTCCCCGACGAGATGGCAACCTGGGAGGGGAGCTGGGCCTTTGCTCTCCGGCTGGCGGTGGGATCCCTGCCTGTGTGCTCCACAGCACCGTCTCCACCCTCTTCATCAGTTGACGCTGCAGACAGGGAGAGACAGAACACAGGCATCAGGGCACTGTACAATGGTCTGATACACACATGACAGTAGCAGATGAGTGGCAGTCTCAAACTTCACACATGGCCTCACACTCCCCAACACACATATCATTTCTAGCAACACACACTCACAAATGAACAGGAATGTTGCAGCAGCCAGCACCATCCATACACATACAACACCATGACCATCCGAAGATTAGCCTGACGTCACATGCAACACGGGGATTGGCAAACACATGCACACACACCACCAGACGTACATGCATCTGTACATCTACACCACCTGTTGCAGTGAAATACTCAGCATCCATGTCACATCTGCCAATCAGTCTCCTACATGTCAGTGTCACATGCATCCATGGTGTATCACAGTGGCACACATGTCAAATACCCTCACAAACACATGTACACCATGCACGTACATGAAGTTGGAACCCGCATCCATGTGTCACACCCCAACCATGCCATGGTACACACACAGATATGTAAACATGTGTGCACCCCAACATGCATTTGGCCAAAATGCTTTTGTACACATACACCATTGATGTGCCTCACACATGATTGGACTCTCATGCGGCAGGCTCATGTCCCTGTACATACACATCCATACATGGGCCTTCCAAGACATATGTGCAACCTGCACACACCTGCCACACCTCAGCATGCACAGCATCCAATCAGTATGCATGCACACTTACCACTCGACTCCGGACGTGTCTGCCTCCCAAGGACCTGGAAGTGGAGCGCTGGGTCTATACATTCCAGGACCCTCATCTGCATGTTGGTAAGGCGGACCCAGCGCCCCTTTGCATGCTTTGCCTTTAGGAGACGCAGGGCCTTGCTGAGGGTCCTGGACCTGAAGTCCTCCCAGAGCTTCCAGACGTGTTGCAAGTCACGGGCTGCAACCTCGTCCAAGTTGATGGCAGCCACGATGTCTGTCCAGATCCTCTTCCGTCCTTCATTGTCGGCGCGTGAACTTCCAAAGAGGGCATCATAATGCCCCAGGACTTGCTCCACCAGGATTACAACATCTGCAGCAGTGAAGCATGTAGCTCTCTGCCTCTCTGGCTGGGGGTTGCCAGTGGTGCCAGATGGTGTTGTTTCCGACATGGCAACCCCCGAGGCAGGTGTGGGTGGGCAACTAGGTCCTGGGGCTGGGCTGTGGAGCAAGATGGTACTCCAGTCTGGAGTCTTCTGTTCCAGCAGGGGTGGTCACAGCAACTGGACCCCTGCAGATGGCTGACGTGCAGGCACCAAATAGTAGGGCACATGGCCAGCAGGCAGGCAGGCAGCAGCAGATGGCAGGTGGGAGCGTGCTCGGGGCTCTGGGGGGCAGTAATTTGGCATTCTGGGCAGGAGCATGGTCTTCTGTGTGTTATTGCGTGGCCAGCTTTATACGGAGTGATTTGGCATGTGAAAAAACAGCACGTTAGCGTGTAATTCGAGGAAAGGCTCTTAGCGCGTAAGCGCGCCTGTGACGTTAGACGCACAGGCGTTTCCCACAACATGGGTGCATGTTAATTGTACACGTGAAAAAACTGCACGTCCGGGTATCACTGCGTGTGATTGGAGGAAAGGCCCTTAGCGCGTAGGCGCCCAAGTGACGTCGCACGTGTGGGCTGGCTTAGAAGGTACGTGTAGGACGCCATTTTCTTGTACGTGCTTTTTGTGGAGAGCGAGCGGGTGAATCTTGTACTTCTTGTCGGTTCACACGCGATTACTTCACAACGGTTCCAGTTCGTAGTCCCTGTTTCCTCAGACTGCGTTCATTTCTTCTTTTGATGGGGGTGTTGCCAATTCGCACACGCGCGTCTTTTTCACGTTTTATTTCCAGGCAGACGGTGAGTCACGCACATATTTTCCAACTGTGGTTGCCCCCGTGTGTCGCGTACCCCTTCAGAGGTCATTGTAGGCTGCGTGCAACACACGAACGCTTATTTTTGTGTTTCTGGGTGCCGCAGCATAGTGCGGTTCATTTTTCCACGCACGTGGTCTACCAGGGGTTGTGTGCACGTTTACTTTTCTTTTTGGGGTGCCTGTGCGTTGCGTGACCCGTCATCTTCCTCCAGGGGTCACAGACAGCCTTGCTAGAGCACTAGGGTACGAATTCCATCTAGTACCCTACCCCTTTCACCCCAATTGCCCAAGACAATTGTTTACTGCAACTCCCATGCGCACAACAACATCAGTGCCATGGTTGGGAGGTGACCAAGCAGTTAGGGAAGGAAAGGTGGCCGACCTCCAAAAGTTGGCCGCGGTAGGGGACGTGGCCAGGATGTGCAGGGTGCCTCAAGAGGCCAGTGTGTGGAGGACCAATCGGGGCCACCTATGCCCCCCCCAATGGTTGTGGGAAATGTAGCCGACACCATCCCAGCTCAGTCCTTGTTAAAACGGCCCATTTTGTCAACTGAACTGGCACAGGATGACTCCCAGGATGACTTCCAGGTCACCAAGTCTAAACCACATGTGGCGGTGAAAGTTGCTGTCACCAGGCCACGTGGATCTGGGGCAGCAATGTCATCTGCTGCCCCAAGTAGCCAGGGTGAGGAGGCTGCAGGGGCATCTGCAGCTCAATCCACCCCAGCTCTGAGTCTCCCAGCCAGGACAGTGTCGGTCCAAGTCCATCACACCGACGTTGGTCAGACCAACATCACCCTGCAGCCAATGCCTGCACCGAGACCTTTGGTCATTGTGCCTTTGCAAACTTCAAGTATCCAGTCCACCTGCGCTTCTTCCCCTACCAACCAGAGCGGCGTAAGCCACTCAGGATCCGCACCACCTTCCAAGAAGAAGAAGGGTGCTCTTGCACTACAGGCTGGGACCCCAGAAACGGCTACACACTCCGGCACGTCAAGGAAGCCTAGCTTCAATGACACCAAACTAGATGCACTTGTGGCCTATGTGGTGGCAATAGCCGCGAAATGGTGGTGACTGCAAGGTGCAAGACTACGCCTGCTCAATGTAGGGCCCACTGGCAGACCATCGCAGACCACATTAGTGCCCTTGGATTTGTGAGGCGCACAGCTGATGATTGCTACAAGCGGTGGAATGATCTGAAACGCAGAGCAAAGAACAAGCTGGCTTCCAATCATGCCTCTACTCTGGTGACTGGCGGTGGGTCTCCACCAGAGGACGACCAACTCACTGAACATGAGTCTGTCGCTGGAACCTTCATCACAGAGGAACAGATCCGAGGTGTAGGAGACCTACCAGATTTTGAAGCATTGTCCGGTGAGTGCCCATGCATGTCTGTGTAATCCATGTGTATGTTGCTTGGGTGATGTGTTCTGATTGAGTGCTAGGTGAGGGTGTGTAGTCATGACTGGTATGGGTCACCCATGTGCTTCCTCCAAACCATTCCCCGGACTTGGGTTTGGGTATGACATTCTGACCACAGTAGCCAATTTGCACCAGATTACTGCAGTTGGCCTTCAACTGTCATCTTGCAACAACATTGTTCATAATGTTTTCCTGTTCATTCAGCATGATTGTTTCAATCCTTGCCATTTTTACGATGCATTTTTCTGCCCTACCGCCACATATGTGACATGCTTCTGTCATAGATTACACCCCACAATGGCCCACATCCATTACCTTGTTATGGGAATGATTTAATCATTCAGGCTGATTGAGTAATGGCCTGCTCACAATCATTTTTGGGCCCTGTTTGTATGTAGAACATGACTGTTGTCTACTGTCATGTTGAAGTGACCAACCATTTATGTATCCATCTGCCTGCCATCACTGTATAATTGAACACTGGATGTGTTGCAGTGTGTGGCACATGTGTATTTTGTCACACTATTTTGCATGTTTCATCTCATCATGTCCATCTCACATGGATGGGTGACAGTACTCATTCACTAACATATGGCTGTAGTTGTCAAATATACCATGGCTATTCTACGTGACATCTGTGTGATGGCATGTGTCATGTATGTGTATTGGACATGCTACTCACAGGCTAATATGTGCTGCCAGTGCAATCCAGCATGCTGCACATGTGTTGCTTTTCCATCTTGGAGTCCTCAGTGTGTGCTTTTTGCCTCCCATTCCAACTCATTGACAGTGCATGCATGCCAGAGTTATATTCATGTGGGACATGTGTAATTCATGTACTGGATCTCTGTCAGGCCTATGTGTGTGCTATGGTGCTCATGCCTGTTTCCATTTGTTGTCTGTCATGTTTTTGCAGGTGATGAGGCACTTGATGCTGTTGAGGAGGAGGAGATGGTGCAGACCCAGGAGGAATCTCAGCCATAACCGGGCACCAGTGGAGGACGTGGGGTGGTGGTGGGTGAAAACCCATTCCTCCTGCAGATCACACTGCCCACAGATGTCTCTGGGTACACCTCCGCAGACCTCTATTATTCAGGTGCTGAA
The DNA here is from genome assembly GCF_040938575.1 of Ambystoma mexicanum. Taxonomy (NCBI): domain Eukaryota; kingdom Metazoa; phylum Chordata; class Amphibia; order Caudata; family Ambystomatidae; genus Ambystoma; species Ambystoma mexicanum. The sequence goes on from NC_090922.1 coordinate 353,279,752, forward strand.
TCTGACAGTGAGACATATGTGTCATCGCAGGTGAGTGTTTCTAGCAGGGATGCTGTTCTGTCCAACCCACCTGCACCAGGGGTAGACCCCTCTATGGGGATGTCAGTGTTGGAAAGTCCGCCTGTGGCGGTTACGGATGCAGGGTCACACTCCACAATGTTGGCTCCTGTTCCTGGGCCAGCTGATCAAAGGAGGAATGCAGTCCTGCAGCCTCAGGCAGTGCCATCACAGCAAGGTGCAGATCACCTTGCCCCAAACAGGTGTGGTGCCCGTCAACGCGGTGGCCGTGCGCCACCAGGCAATACAGTGTGGGAGAACTCCATGTACAGTATTGCAGCACAACAGGGAGCATTGTGTGAAATGATGGCGCAGGCAATGGATAGGGTGGCCACTTCCATTCTCCCCCTTAAAGGCAGGTGGAGCTCCAGCAGCAGGCAACAGACTCCATTTGCCACTCACACAGGGAGGACATGTTGGCGTCCAACAGGGACTGACGGGCTGGACTGGAGGCTCTGCGCGAAGCCATTTCTGTAGAGTCACAGGCCCACAGGGAAACACTGAGGTTAGAACACAGGTTCCTCAGAGATACTCTGAGTGAACTTGAGGCTTCCCGGAATTTTAGGTCAGAACAGCAGCTGGAGCAACTCACACGTTCACTCTCAGCTGAGCTCCAGTAAACCTGTGCGGAGATCCGGGCATCACGCGAGGCCATGCATGCAGAAATGCCGGCAACCCGTGAGGTGCTGCATGGGGATCTCCGTACCATTATCCTGCAGAACCAAACCTTCCAGATCCGCATGCTTGCTGCCATGGAGGACCATACCAGGGCTTTGCGTGGGCTGCCTCCCATATCACGGCCACCTCCTGATGTAGCAGCAGAGGGTGAAGAGAGCGACGGCAGTTCTCCCACTCTAGCGTAGCCGTGCAGGCCATGAGCCCATGTAGGTATTTCTTTTTCCAACATCCATGCATGTGGGTTTTGGGATGCACCCTGTACCTCATGCCTCCTGGGTGGCTTCCCCCCACTGGTCCACACATGGGCATTTTTGATTTTTTTTCTATTTTTGTTTTACAGTGTGTTGCTTTGTGTGGCTCCCGTGGGCATCCACTCTGTATTCCAGCTGGGCACATGCAGGCTTGTCCTGTCTTTGGGTTAGATGCTTGGTTTCCTGACACACACACCCCTCCTGCTTCCCCTTTCCATGGGCTTGCAAAGGGTGTGACCAAGTGACAGTAACTTACACAGTGACACTGGGCTCCCATGAGTTGTGTGGGCAGTCTGTAGTCAAAACTGCGTGTACATCCCTAGTGGGGATTGTTGTTGGACTCTACAATGCATGGTGTATTGATATGTGCTTTTGCATCCATGTCTTTCTCCTTGTTTACATGTAGGTTCTTCATGTCTTCACAAGGCCGTCTCCTTTGCAGATGCAGTTCATGTTGTATGCAGCACACTGACACATTTGCCTGACAGCAACACTCTGCAGTTGGAAGGGGTCGATGTGCTGCCTTGGTCAGGTTGTGATACTTGTACTACTTTGATTTTTTCCTGTCTTATATTGCCACGCTTTCTTCCTGTACTAATGTATTGTGTTGCTGGTAAGTATTTGTTTATGTGTGGTGTTTCTTATTGATTACTGAGAGCATATTGTCTGTGGACTGTTTACATTTGGAACATTGCACTTTGTGACACTTGTGTCATGTGTTGTGCATTCATTTAGTTGCTTTCACATTGCATGCCATGCCATGGTGTGTTGGGTATCTGAGATGGGGAGGGGTTGGGTGACATGGCAGTATTTTGATGTGGTATTTTGCAAGGGGGTAATCTTTCATGCTGCATGAATGTGTGTCTTTTTGTGACACAGCATTGGGTGTCTTTGAGTAGGTAGGGATGCACACAGTGTAACACTTCCAGGTGAACAATCTCAGGCTGCTATGGTTGTGACAATTGACTGTCCCTTTTGCCATCATCATTGATTCTCAGCTGGTATGTGCCAGGGTTGTGTGATTTTAGGTGAAGTAATTTGCCACGAGCTGGGTACGGGCTGCCTCACCACGTGTCCTTTCACCTCCCATGCGCAGCGGCCGTGCATGTGGTTGGGGATGTGGGGTCACCACCATGTCCACGGCAAGCACCGGCGTGTTGCAATGCTGTGCAGGACACATGCTGCCACTATGATCCTGCACACTACTGGGGGTGCGTATAGCAGCTGCCCACCAGAGAGGTCAAGGTAGCGAAAGCGTGACTTGAGCACTCCGAATGTGCGCTCCACTATGCCCCGGGTTGCAATATGGGCTGTGTTGTATCTTACCTCGGGTGGTATGGTGGGGTTCCGAATTGGCGTCATCATGTAGGTGCTCAGAGGGTAGGCACTGTCCCCTGGGGATGTGATTATGGTTCTCATTAGTGGGGTTTCCCCTTTTCTCAGTTTCTGATATGCATGCATGTGCAGAGGCATTTATACTCACCAATTAGCCATGTGTTGCCATGCCGACCAGCTTCCAGGTCACGGTTTAGGGGTGACATTCTGAAAATGTAACTATCATGGCTTGACCCTGGATAGTTGGCATATACTGAAGTTATTATTCCCTTGGCATCACATACAACCTGCACATTGATTGAATGTCAGTGTTTGCGGTTTCGATATATATGTGCTCAGTGGCCCTGGGAGGACGTAGCGCCACATGGGTGCAATCAATGGCACCTAGCACTTTGGGGAAGTGTGCCACCCCGTAAAAGTCCTGGACCACGGCCTGCCTTTCTGCAGGTGTTCTGGGCATGTATATGTGCCTGCGGACTGAGGGGCGTGTTCTCATGATGGACAACACCTGGTGTAGGCAGCGTGACTGCATGGCCTGTGACACACCCCCCACTATGGCACTTGCCCGCTGAAATGACCCAGTAGCCAAGAAGTGCAGTACATTGAGCACCTTTTCCAAGGGGCTCAGTGCTTGGGAGCACAGGGTGGGTGATGTGAGGTCATCCTCCCACTCCCTGACCAGTTCTAGGATTATGTGTGGTGGAAACCTGTACCTCCCATACACCTGGTCATCAGGCATCCCAAAAAGGCTGGTCCTGGGTCAATAAATGTGGGGCCTGGCTATCCTCCTCCTCCTGCAGTGTCCGATGACCACTGCTACGAGGAACGGTATATTCATCGTAGCGTCTGAGCTTGTTTGTTGTTTGCGCGCACTTTTATGCTGCGCGGGCCCGCTTACGCCTGCTTCCTGATGGCGTACGTGTTTCCCGATTAGCGCGTCTTTTTTGGCGCACGCCTTTCCCCTGTTCGATTCCATGAATATGTGTTGTTGGCGCGCGTGTGGGCATTGCAGGCATTTACCTACTGTACTTCCCCCGTAACGCCCACATTTTTGCACGTTGTTCCCCATTCCGCATGTTACGCCCCGTGTTCCGTCCACTTTTGTTGTGTGCGCTGCGCTATGTGCGCTTTCACTGTGCGCGTAGCGCACACCGTTTAATGACGTGTACGCCCACGTGCGCCAACCACGATTTTAGTGCACATCCCAGGATTTACACGTGCACTTAATTCCATGGATCGATGTGCACGGCTTTGGCACACGTGCACTGCGATTTTCGCGTTTGTGCTGCGATTTTCCCACTTGCGCTCCCCTTTTTCGGCGCACATTTATTCCATGAATCAGCTCGATAGTATTGGGCATCAGTTCTGTAGAGAGACCCATTAGCAATTCCAACACTTCAGAGTTTTTGCAGATGAGCCACTCCATGGCTTTGCTACAGGTGAGCCATGGTTCTTTCCGGAACGGGACATTGCCTTTCGCGTATGTGCTTACACTCGTTATCAGTTGGACAGTGTTGTGCACCGGTTCTTCTTCCTGGTGCAGCCAGTTGGGGTGTGTTAATATGTAATCCCATTCTGGAGACTGCTGTGAGCTGGTCTCTTGCAGGTCCACAACTCTGCATGCTGGTAATTGTAGTTTTCTACGGAAAGCAGAGAAATATTGGTCAGCATCTTGAAACCTTGGTATGGACAGATCAAGAGTGCTACTATTACCAATCGTGCTGGCACCTAAGGAAGGGGAAAGGGACTGGGGCCCTCCCAAATGCTGCCCCTACCCCCGTGATCGCTACATCTCTAAGTAAAAGGGGTGCCTGGCAGATGCCAGCGCCACCATTATAGAAGAAAAGGCAGGCCACTAAAGGCCAAGGCCTTTTTTCTACAGCCTTTGTAGCTCTTGTGTATGAGTGAGAGCTTCAAATGCTTCAGAAAAAAAGGTGGGCGGTAAGGGATTACCGGCATCGGTAAGGGCACCGGTGCCAGTAATCCCTTACCGCCATACTACAAGTTCCCTTTGCGGGTCCTCCCTTTACGCCTGGTTTTACCAGGCGTTAAGGACTTGACCCGCAAAGGGATACCGGGGTCAATAACGGTACCGCAATTTGCAGTACCGTTATTGCCACTTTCCCATTGAGCCCTATGGGGGCTCAAATGGGAATGGGAAATGGCTCTGGTGAATGGGGAATTACCTGTCCCGCCGCCCTCGGAATGGACCGGTAATTGCTCCATCCACCAGACCGGAGTCGGAACGATTTTGGAGGCAGCCATGGCTCTCATAGCGCCATGGCTACCTCCAACCTCCTAATGAGGCCCACTCAACTTTTATTCCATAATTGTGGCGTCGGCCTCCAGCAAGATCAAACAGATGGGGCCTAAGTGCATCACAGGAGCTGTGTTTAGTCCAAGCCCCAGGTTACTGAGAGATGCCCTCAAAAGTAATGAGGCCCTTAAATGCTTGTTGTGTGGACCTGGTGTATTTTAATAAATTATGCAGTGTGACAGGTGGCACAACAATAACTCCAAATCTGAGAGATGGTTAAAGGGTTTTTATTGAAATATGAATGAGCACTAGGGCTTTCATTCTCGCTCTCTCATCTCAATGCACCTCCTTCCTAACCGGGATGCCCTTAGAGCCAGGTTAGTAAATAGAGAATATTTCACCCTCAGTATGCTAAATTGCTAAATGAACTGAGATGTTTACCTGAAGGGCTTTGGCTTTATCTCACTAAGGTCCCTTAGGGAATGTGTAACTTTCCCTACTCTAGCCAGTTGTTAGTAATCTAATGGGTATGGGAATGTGTTCCTTGCAGAAATCCTGAAGCATTGAGTTTGAAATTGTTGCATAGGTATTTAGGTGCTTGATTATGTATGCATGTATTATCCATGCCTCAATTCCTCCGTCCAAACTACTACTTGTCCTTTTACACCACTATGACTTTCTCTTACACCCAACTACTACTACTCCACCCACCTCTAACTCAGACACGCTTCTTTCACACACACACACACACACACACACACACACACACACACACACACACACACACACACACACACACACACTCACTTCACATTCACATTCACACCCTACAGTAATTCTCATTACCACACTTGCCACACTTTCACGCACACTCCAATGCAGTACCACATTCGCTCACTAGCCAAAGCCTCACCTTATCCAGAAGTAACCTCCGCACTGCACTGCTCCTTCCTCCCTCCTGCTATTCTCTTGTCATCCACCTCCTCATTCTCTGACTTCACTTGAATAACCCACACTTCCTGCTTCTTGTGGTCTCCTTTTATCCTCCTCCCTTTCCCTGTATTAGTTCTCTGTTCTTGCCAATCTGGCCCTATCTTCCCCACCCAGGATGTGATGATGGCAGCCAAGGTAACAAGTAGTGGGCTAAACCCCACCCATTTTCTCAGTAAGGGCCCACCGCCGAACAGCAGTGGTGACCCAGTGTGTTGAAGGTCTGCTGTTATGTTAGGGTGCCATGTTCCTGGCACTACTAACGTAGGTTCCATGGTTGTTAGGGCTTGGGGCCCTCAATTGAGTCCCTGGTGGTCTAGGGCGCTCGGCGGCAGATGGGCGTGATCACCTCTATCTCTCAGCAGCATCATGCACCTTCTCTGTCTATCGTATGTAGATGCTGTTGCTGCAATCTTCTCTCTGTGCTGGTCTTCCTCTGCTGGCATCAGATCGCTGAACTCTGGGAGGCTGTCCGCTGGTGGTCAGCACGCAGTCTTACTCTAAGTCTGTGAAAATGCACTTGCTTTGATGTTTCTTGGTGTTCTCTGGCTCTGCAGATTTAGCTCTAGAAAAAACAGAAACACACTGGCAAACATTGTGGTGAAGAGTTATGGAATGAGAGAAAGGTGGGCTGCTCAGAAACAGACTGACACAAGAGGGGGAGCAGTAGTTTGGGCCCTCTCAACTGCCACTATCCACCGCAGGGTTAGGACTGGCTCTGGGTTTCTCCTTGGTAGGAATGTCACTGCCAAGAGTGTTTTACGTTCCCTCTCAGGATACTGACCACGTCACAGTAGAAAATAGGCAGGACAGTGGTTCCATTGTCCCTATTTTAGGAAGAAGATAGATGTCTATATATTGGTGGTTTGGAAACATTTGTAATTGTCAAAAACACCTTACTTCACCATCTTCATCATCATCTTTAATGTTAATGTTAACGGACATTTGTACCGCGCACTATCACCACCAGAGTGGTCCCCTGGCGCTCTTGCGGCTCTGAATGAGGAGGGGAGGTTGAGTTAGTGGGAGGAAGCAGGAAAAGTGCAAGAGAGCAGTGATGTGCTGTTGGCGGCCTCAGCCCGGTGGGAAATTATTTCATTAAGCATAAACCTCAAAACAACCTTCATCAATTAGAAAAAACATACAATAACACCAGACATCTTAATTACAATATGAATACATACAATTAAAAAATAGTCTCTTTTCAGTGCCGCTCATTTACTTCTAAGTATGTGCTCCTGCATATCATCCTGCCTATTCTAATTATAGGTTCACCCTTGTCTTGCCTCCACACATGACTCCAGGCTACCAATCATGCGAGATGCAATACTTTCTTTTTGACACTACACAATTATAATGTGACACAAAATACTAATTCAGACGGTTTCACAAAAAACATGATAAAATATTTAGATATCTTAATGAATTTATTGTTGTGCACATTAGTTTAAAATAAACATTTCACATGTAAACAAATCAAAGTTAACAATCGACAACATCAAATTACAATCGATCAATTTTAAAATCTGTTTTAAAAATGTTATAGCAGCATTTAATATACGATACCAAAAACACTGTGTGGACAATGTATCTACACTATGTAAACATGTCCCAAACAATTTGGCACATAAATCAATTAAAAATATACATTGAATAAATAAGTGCCGTAAGGTCTCCACTTCACAGTCACAATATGTACATAGTCTCTCCTATCTTGGCGTGCTAGTTCTTGCTCCTACCACTTCTCTCGTGGAACATAAATTAACCTTCATTGTTAGAATGTCATTTCAAAAGATCCTTGTGGGGTGTTTTGCTAAAGACGTTGGGATCATGTTAGGAGGTTTAATTTCCATTCGAAAATGATAAACGAGATGATATTTCATTAGTAATGCTCCATTAGTTATCCAGTCTACTTCGAAAAGTTTTTTTTTTTTTACCTTCATTGGGAGGGTTCTGAATTCCTCCTTCGAGAAGTTGATAGAAAGAAATACAGAATCACATTTAACCCTCTATATCTGCAACACCTTACTGGAAATGTCCCTCAATTCATCATGCACATTTTTAAATAAACTATCCAAGGGAGGAGAAAGTACCTTGCCATACAACTGCAAGAGTTTCCAATTAATACGAGCCTGTAACGATACTAAGCCAAGTTTGTGACGGATCACTACTACAGGAACACCCTGAGAGAGGACTAGAGTTTTTCGCCACACCAGTGCTTTGATCTTAGCCCAATCAAAGGTACAATCCATGGTTTCAGCTCCATTTGCAAGTTTCAGGATTATCTTCTGGTGGTAGTATCTCAATACAGGTGAAGGTGAAAAACCATCCTACCTTTAATCAAGTACCCGCAGCTGAGCAGCAGCAGCGGTAGCAGATGCATGGATCCTACCTTTAATCAAGCACCCGCAGCTGAGCAGCAGCAGCGGTAGCAGATGCATGGATCCTACCTTTAATCAAGTACCCGCAGCTGAGCAGCAGCAGCGGTAGCAGATGCATGGATCCTACCTTTAATCAAGTACCCGCAGCTGAGCAGCAGCAGCGGTAGCAGATGCATGGATCCTACCTTTAATCAAGTACCCGCAGCTGAGCAGCAGCAGCGGTAGCAGATGCATGGATCCTACCTTTAATCAAGTACCCGCAGCTGAGCAGCAGCAGCGGTAGCAGATGCATGGATCCTACCTTTAATCAAGTACCCGCAGCTGAGCAGCAGCAGCGGTAGCAGATGCATGGATCCTACCTTTAATCAAGTACCTGCAGCTTAGCAGCAGCAGCGGTAGCAGATGCATGGATCCTACCTTTAATCAAGTACCCGCAGCTGAGCAGCAGCAGCGGTAGCAGATGCATGGGCAGAATTATATTGGATCTGTTTAAATTTATTAGCATAAAAGGTCACCCCAACATATTTAAAGTGCTTTGCTACCTCGAATTGAGTACCATTAATAGACCAACTGGGTTTAATCTGGTTTTTAAAGTGCCTTTTCAGATACGATTTTGGACTTCATGAAGTTCAACTTCAGCTTTGAAGCCCAATGGGTGTAAGATCCCATAGAACAAGATCATCAGCACAAACCAAATGCCAGAGGCGTATCCCTCCCAACTTAGGAGGATTCACCAAGACTTGCTAAAGGACATTGCCCAAATCACATATATGAGTGTTAAACAAGAATGGAGACAGATGCAACCCTGGAACAACCCCAAGTACGTTCTGATCCATTCTGTGTAGGTGCCATGCTGACCAAGCCTAACCTTAATTCTTTTATTCTGCATGCAGTACATCAAGGATGCTTAGCAGGGCAGGGGGACAGCCAAGTAGGTGTAATTTATGCCACAGGCTGTCCCTAAGCCTGTCCCTAAGCCTGTCCCTAATAACACAATCGAAAGCTTGTGAGATGTCTAAGAAAGCTGCATACGATGGCCTTTTCTCCAAGCAGGCTTCATTACCAAGCAGTTGCAGCAGTAAACAATTCAGGGGGGTCCCTACTACCCCCCTTGAATCTTGATTGATGCAAGTCCAAGCAGCCCACTGATGATGCCCACCCTTGAAGTTCTTTCGCAATGAGGCCCACAAAGATCTTAGTTGAATAGTCCAGCAACGAGATCTGACGGTAATTGGTGGGCTCTAGTCTGTCTCTGTGCTTGTAAATCAAAATTAACCAAGCACCTTTCCAAGAAGGGGGTATTGTGTGTAATAAAATGACATTATTGAATAAGCCCAAAATAACTTTAGTCCAAAGATACGGGTTAGATTTCAAGGTGGGTTAGAAAGTCCATCGGGTCTGGAGCTTTTGATGATTTACAATTCTGTATTCTGATTTAAATAACCTCAATATTAAGTTGCAAGCAACCAGCCCATAGCGCATCCGATGAAAAAGTAGCACCCTCCATCAGCGGGCATGAATACAGAGACGAAAAATGATCTTTCCTTCTATTTGCTGAGATGGGTTGAGCTTGCAAAGAATCCAGGGTCCAGAAAGCACTGGCATCCTTCTGCATAATACAGCATAGCATGATTTCCCAGTCTCTATGAGCCATCACCTTCCTGTGGAATGTGAGCCAGTTAGTATATGACTGCTTTAATGTGCAAATTTGTTTTTTCAAATTTCGAAAACTTCTTTGTAGTTCCCTTTTAAATTCCTGAATCGCAACTTCAAAGCCGAGCATTTTCACCTTTTGATTAAAACACATTAATAACTGCTTGCCGGCTTTTAAACCCCGAGTATCATTTGCATTACGCCTGCATAACCATTAGGGTCAGTTAATCTGCTAGAGTTAGTATCAAAATGGTCCTTAATTAAATAATTAAATCGATTAGCGATTGCTGGCCTCCAAACTAGCCCGCAATCACTAGGCCTCACTTCAATATTTAGAGCTGTGAGGACACAGTAAATCTGTTCCTTAGGTATAGAAATAGCCAACAACAGCATACAATGATCACTCACTGTAGATTCTATAATATCAAGCCTTACATAGAGATTCTTAAGGTCCCTAGTAGGCATTGAGTATGCATTGGGCCAAGTGTAGTGTGGTGGCCATCTCCAAAATTGCCATTCAACAATTGCCAATCCCACAAGTCCATTTAATTTCTAATCCTATGACCATGGTCTCTAGCATTGGCTGGGGCTTGTTTGCGATCACCCAGTAAATAATATGTAGGATCCAAACATTCACTGTTAAAATTACACAGCAGTAAAATATGAGACCCCTCATCAGGGACTTCATATAAAAGATCTGAGATATTATTTTAAAAAGTCGTCAGACCTGAAATTGAAATAGATGTTAAACAATAAACAAGTTTGAATATTCTTAAAACAACATCCCACCACTGTAGCTTAACCACCAGTGTGTCCTGTCTATTAGTTTGTAGTTTCTGTATGGAAATTCCCAAACCGTTTTTTAACAGCAGACAACAAGCCTTACAATAAGGTCTTCCCCGCTGACCCTGACCAGCCTTTTCGGAACAGATAGTGGCAGATCGACAATCTAATTCGCTTGGAGACAAATTATAACGTTCCCCAATCACAACGCCATATCGCTGTTCCGTGTTTATAGAAGAACGTAACTGCTTCGTATTGCTTATCAGTTTCAAGGATTCTCTGCGAGAACCCCAAGTAGGTTTCCAAGGACATTACCTTTTGTTTCCTCAATCTAGCATTCGTTCTAATCTTATCTTTCATCTCACAGAACTTCCTATCCGTTCCAAGGACATTTCCAGGATTAGATCTCTGCGTTACCATTGAAAGGTATATCTCCTTCCATTCTAGCCGTACTCTCACCGCATCAGGGCTTCTCACCCTTTTCCTTTTCTTGACAGACACGCAGAGGCAGTTCCATCCAATCAGGGGAGATCCTGTCCAGACAGCAGAGATATAGACCCGGCCTGAGATCTACGACTTCAAATCCAGTCTGCAGGGCTTTCTTCCCCAGAGGGTTTCCCTGGGGTCTCTGCCTCAATTGGTTCTTGTTTTTATAAGACAGGGTTGCAGGTTAGGGTTGCAGAGTTCTCAGGGGGATCTTTCACAGCATCAGAGATTTGCCATCTGATTCAGGTTAGTCAACCTCTGCACGTTTTCTTGCTTACATGACACATCCCTCTTAAAGTCCTTATTGGTCTGCCAGATAGGAGGGCTGGGTTTGTGTAGAGGTCTGCTTCATTAAAGTTCCCATCACTGACTGACCACGCATTCATCTATTTCATATCAGGTGGCCTTAGCAGCAAGCGTTGAAAAAAATGACAATGGAAACCTTGAGTTTGGAATGCATGTTCATGTATTTGTATTTTACAAAACAGGCCTCTTTCCTGGGTGCACACAGCTGTGCCATTAGCCTTTCCAATGACTTGGTCACTAATGAATAATGGGGCTTATTTTCAGGAAAACCAAAGCTCAGAGCTTAGGGTTGCACTTCATAAATGCTACATTAGATTGTGTTTCATGTAACAGAAATGTAATTTACCTTGTCCTTTTTATAACATTAAAATAGTAAACTGTTCTGTTCATAAGTATACTAAACCTCTCATGTGATCTGTTTATCATTTGCTAGTAGAATGTCAAAATAAAAGCTGGGCAATGCATGATATTACCTTTACACAAGGCAACATACATATTGCTGCTCCTTTACTTTAGCAAATGTCTTTTTGGAGTAAAACCTTTGGTCTGGGTATGTTTAACATGAATTATATGAGATTTCAGCATAAAGTCATTGTATATTCACAGTGTGTAGCTTAAAGCTTTACGTTCAATCAAACAATATCGAACACAGTGCACATAACTGGGCCAGCTGCTGAACCCCTAAACATAGCTTGAAATGGTACATTAATCCCATGGCTCTGCCTAGACCAAATCTGGGCAGCTAATAACATCAATAAGATCTTGAGCTATATTTGCTTCTCCCAGACTTTCTCTGTGCAACTTACCTCTTCATCGTTCTGTGGCTTGTCATACAGCTCTGGAAGGATTCATGCATTATTCCCTGCATATGAAGGTGCACAGAACTATACAGGGCCTTTCTGCCAGGTGAACTACGCTGGTATTTGAATAACCGGCTTTCTCGAGTCAGCAGGAACATCTCTGTATGGTGCAACATGCTTTTGGCGTGCCCAGAGAAGCTGCAGACAGCGTGCAAGTGGGAGAAGCAGGGAGAGAGGAACGTGTGGCCAAACAACAGCTAAGAAAGAATGGTGGCTTAGGGAAACGAACAGAGAGCTAGGCAGAATGGGGCCCAGAAAAGAGGGTACCCAAATGCAGACATCTCAGGATCCAGCAGTTCTGGATGGGCTTGAAGAGTGAGCACTGGCGCTTTGGGAAGTGGGCGCGTTGGCAGCCAAAGAGTCACCAGCATGAAAGATGCAGCAAATGCAGGAAAAACTCTGGTGGCAAAGGCACCCAATGACATTTGGAAGAGAGAAAAGCAACGCTGGCAAGACTCTGCCAGAGACATGATTCCGGCAAAGAGTGGCCTGCATTCTTCAGTCAGAAGATAATACTATATCTGCACAGGCAACATGTAATGCTGACAATGTGTAGGGTTATCATGAATAATTGTGATAGAGGAAGGGTTATTGATCCTCTGTTTTTATTTCACTGCTCTGCTTGGTGCCTGTAATGTCATGCCTGGTGTGTCAGGTGACACTGGCACGTGCACCGGAAAAGGGTCAAGTGACCCAAGTTGATGAAACCGTGCTCAGCGTGGCAATAAAGCAGTTCCTGTTTAATGCTCTCCCCTGCAGCACATCATACCCGGGTTAAGACCTGACATTGCTGATGAGCCGTCGACCTCGCGTGAGAAGCCATCCTCTTTTGCTGCTCCCTAGCGTGCAGCAATGAGCTGTTGAGGCTACCAGCAGCACACGCAATCACGCACTGCAGACCAGTGCCAAAAGGGGGCCTGAGGAGGCCGTGACTGCTGCCCAGAAGGGTCCCTGCCTGGAAACCAAGAGTTGGCAGCCCACCCTGCCGGTGACATTTGAAGCCCTACTGCAAGCCCTGCACGTGCAAGGTGAGAGCCCCTACTCCAGCAGCAGGAGTTATCAATTGGGGCTAAGAGCGCACTAGCTCACCAGGGGCGCACCAACATTGGCCATCTGTCAGGGAGGCTAATAGAGAAGGGCAACACACATAAAAGCAGGGCAATAAGAGCCTGGAGTCACATGGAAGCTGACCCACAAAGCAGACAGCTGTCAAGTGCCTGTAATCAGCCCAGAGGGACCGCCATACTCCACCCGCAAGACGGAGGATGGTTCGACCAAGCGCCTGACCAAGGCCCTGCCAGCACCGGTACAGCAAGGGAGGGGCTAATTCCATATACCGTCATTTCTCTCATTTGATATGACGAACACCACCAAACTGGGCCCCAGGTGGTCCCGATGGATGAAATTGCTTGATGTCTACCTCAACGATCTAGGCCCACAAAATGATAAGCGTATCACTGGCCTTCTCAAATTCATAGATCTCCCGGAAGTAAGTGACATCATCTTCGAATTGCCTGAAGACGTCGAATACACGTAACTTGACCAGAAATGCATACTAAATGAAGACTTTGCCATCCACAAAAACATAGATTATGAAGGGCAGGTCTTCCACACTACAATGCAACACCCAGGTGAAACCATGGACAAATGTGTGACACGTCTCAGATCCAAGATGAACCACTGTGACTTCCACCTGTACACCAATAAAGAAGCCACAAAGTCCCAAGTAATTGCAGGTTGTGAATTGGTCGCCCTCAAGAAATAATTACTGCAGAAACCACACACCCTGACTGAGATCCGACTTTTAGAGAGGACGACCACGGCACTTGAACTTCAAGTGTCTACCATGAGTATAATGCACATCTCTCCAGCAGCCACAGTCAAGTAGTAATCTCTGAACAAAGTTGTGACTCAGCTGGCCACGATGGAAGATGACAAGGCAGGGAAACAGCAGTGTTTCTGGTGCAGCTATGAGTTCCCACATGAGGGCACATGCCCGGCAATCGGGCAGGCATGCTCTGCATGCAGATGGGAAGACCACTTTTGATCTATGTGCCGCAATCCCAAAGCTTCCAGATCGAACCCCCTTGTCAGATCTGAGATGAAAAGCACGGATACTCGGAGAGGAGACACAACCGGGAGAGACACACCACCAGGACAATGGGCTCCCCCGCCCATGATGCTCACCAAAAAGGGAGGAGACGTATCCACCACCTGCGCACCACCACACAGTCAATGAGTGAATCCGAGTCCCAGTCAAGCACAGACCAATATATGCCCTAAGAAAACCTTTCAGCTCAGAAAACAGTCCAACACTGCCCATCACCATACAAGGGCAAGCGTTACAATTCCTCGTCGACTCAGGTGCAACAGTTAATGTGATGCCAGAATGCGAATACCAAAAGCTAGCACAAGCGTCATGACTGAAGAAAGCCTGAGTGGACTTTATGTGTATGGGGCGAAACAGCCACTTCTAGGTCTTAGTGCATTCACGGCTACCTGCAGATATAAAGACAATCATCACCGCACACTCATCCACATCATTGACACCCAAGCGTCCTGTGTGTGCATACTGCATTTCAAATCAGCAATCGAAACGGGCTCATCCACACTCTATATCAAATCATGTCAGGCAAGTACATTACGCCGGCTGCCTGGGTTGAAGCGAACTTCCCAGCTCACTTCAGAGGGATAGGAAAATAGACAGGATGTAAAATCCAACTGCACATTGACACGTGAGTGAAGCCCATCGTGTAGCCCTATCATGGGATACCCTTCACCATTTAACATCAAGTTGAAAAAGAACTACTAGCCCTCAACAACGCTGATGTGATTGAGCTGGCAACCGGCCCGACACCATGGGTCTCACCGGTCGTACCGGTACCAAAGAAAGGCCTGGAAGGACAAATACAGCTGTGCATGGATATGCAACCAACCACGCAATACTAAGGGAGCACGAACGGTCCCCGCGCATCACCGGGACGATGCACCTGCTAAACGGGGCCATGGTCTTCTCCAGGTTAGACCTGAACAAGGGAAACCACCAGGTCGAGCTGAGCGAAAGATCCCGCTACATCACGATGTTCACTGCGTACTTGGGCTATTTCACTGCAAGCAATTGAACTTTGGGATCTTGTCAGCCGTAGAAATACTCCAGGAAGAAATCTGAAAGGTCGTAGGCCACATACCACACTGCAGTAACTACAGTAATGATATTCGCATCTTTGGAAAGTCACAGGAATCCCATGATGCAACTGATCGTGAAAGCATGCAAAGCCCTCAGTGACGCAAATCTGACGATCAACAAGGAGAAATGTGCATTTAAGAAAACCATGCTCACATTCTTTGCCCACATATTCTCTGAGAAAGGAATCGAACTAGACCTTGACAAGATCCAGATGCAGACTGAAGCCCCCCGCCTGACAAATGTCACCCAAGTGAGGTCATTCCTAGGCCTGGTGAGCTACTGCATACCCTACCTCCCCAGCGTCACCTCCACCAGCGCCCCACTATGGACTCTGATAAAGAAAGATCACTAGTTTGCATGGGAGCAAGCCCAAAAAAGGCTTTCGACAAGATTATGAAGGACATCACTGTGGCAGTCTACATGTCGTATTTCAACCCCACACAGAAGTGACTGTGGATGCGAGTCCAGTCGGGTTAGTAGCCATCCTAGCTCAAAACTCCAGCATTGAACATGCCCAGAGGAAAATCGTACCATACGCCAGCAAGAACCTCACAGAAGCCAAATAACGGTACTCGCAAGCAGAAAAGGAAGCCCTTGTAGTATGGGCCTGCAAGCACTTCCACCTGTTCCTGTACGGCAAGCTGTTCATTACCGACCACCAAGCCCTTGTCACCATCTATGGAAAGCCTACAGCCCATACGCTACCCCGCATCGCACATTGGGGGCTTCGCCTGCAGGAATACCAATTTAACATCTTGCATGAGCCAGGCAAGGAAGAAAACCCGGCCTATCTTCTGTCCCATCAACCCACTACCAGGACCACAGTCGAGCGGACGGATATATCAACTACGTCGTGCACTACGCTAAGCTGCAGACCATCTCTATCGAAGAGCTTCTGAGCTGCAGAGCCAAAAACGCACTCCTGGAACTCGTGGCCACCTGCATTCACAGCAGGCGATGGAAGTCAGCAGAGGCATCAATACAGCACAACCAAGCTGTGGACGTGCAACTCTTCTGGATGCTCACATGGTCGAAAGATGAGCTGTCTATGTCCCCATCAGAGCTGATCCTCAAAGGGGACAGAATCATGCTACCAGCACCCCTTCACCAGAGAGTGGTGGAGATAGCATACAAAGGCTACCAGGGAATAGTCTCAACCAAATGACTGCTTAGGAGGAAAGTGTTGTTCCCCAGCATGAACAGGAACATCGAGAACACCCCCCGTTCGTGCAACATATGCCTCAGCCTGCCACCACAGTCGTCCCCTAAACTCCTGAAAATAACACTACACCATGATGGGGTAAGGGAAGAGATAGCCATCGACTTCTTTGACTTGCTCAGATCAGGAGAAAACATACTCATGGTCCCCGACGAGTACTCCATGTACCCCAAGATCAAGATCCTACAATTTACAGCAGCCATAGCTGTGATCCCGGCGGTATTGATATTGATATTTCATTTCTATCACGCTTGTACACAAGTGTTTCAGAGCGCGACAAGACAAGGGAGGGGAACAGAGGAGAACAAAACAACGATCTTACTAGGCCCAGTGACATTGAGAACGCGCAAGGGAAAGGGGGAGGGGAAAAGTGCATGGAAGGGGGGAGAAGTGGAAAGTGCAGAGCAAAGGAGACACAGATAAATAATAATAAATAAATAAATAATAACAAACAGTGGTAATGCAGACAGCAATTGGCAAGTGATGGGTTTAAGGCAGTGACAGGGAAGGTCTGATAAGTGCAGGAAGAAAAAAGGGGGTGGACTGTATGGGTACAGATACAGACCCCAGTGCAAGGGGTGTTCTGGAGGCAGTGCAGGAGGGTGGCAGGATGAGCAGGTTCCTGGGCCCGGAGGACAGAGGGTGGCCAGGTGTACAGAGCCAAGAGAGAACAGATCAGCAGGGGAGAGGAGGAGAGAAGGCAGAAGCAAAGAGAAAGGTCTTGAGGTGCTTCCAGAACCAGAGAGGGTTCTCCTTAAGTTTTAGAGTGGCAGGGAGGCAGTTCGAGAGGGAGGCCCCAGCCGAAGACAGAGATCTACCCCCAGCTTGTTTCTTTGAAAAACAACTGACCCTGAGGGAGTTAAAGGTAGAGGAGCGAAGAGCTCGAGGGGGAAGGTATTTGAGGAGGGATAGCTGAAGGTATTTTGGACGCATGCCCCAGAAAGCCTTGTGGACAATGCAGAGGGTTTTGAATTTAATCCTTGCATCCACTGGGAGCCAATGGAGAGATTTCAGAGCTGGAGAGATAGGATCCAGGGCTTGAGGCCAAGGA
The DNA here is from genome assembly GCF_040938575.1 of Ambystoma mexicanum. NCBI lineage: Eukaryota > Metazoa > Chordata > Amphibia > Caudata > Ambystomatidae > Ambystoma > Ambystoma mexicanum. Next base: position 353,297,246 of record NC_090922.1, read on the forward strand.
CAAGTCTTGCAGTCCTGTTCTGGATTAGTTGCAGATGGCAGAGAGTAGAGGCAGGTAGATTTAGAAAGAGGCTGTTACAATAGTCCAACCCAGAGAGAACCAGAGCTTGGGAGACCATGAGCTCCTGGGAGAAGGAGAGGAAAGGCAGAGTACCTCTGAGGAGGTGCAGTAGGATGTTTGACTTTTTAGAGACATCATATATGTGGGTGGAGAAGGAAAGTGTGGAGTCAAAGATGACTCTGAGTTTCTTAGAATCGCAGATTGGGGCAGGAGGAGGGCCAAGGGAGGCTGGCCAGAGAGTGAGGAGAAAGGATGGTGAAGGTGCGCCAATGAGGAGGATCTCCGTCTTGCTGGCATTCAGACAAAGATAATTGGCGGCACACCAATCTTGAATGGCAGTTAGGCCATCAGAGATGAAAGAGGGAGAGGAGGTGGACGAGAGCAGCCTAAAAACGAGTTGAGTGTCATCAGCGTAGCACTGGAAATTTGAGCAGAAATTGGCAATGCAGTGGGCAAGATTTGCCAGGTATTGGTTGAAAAGGCAGGGAGAGAGGTAAGACCCCTGGGGATCACCACAGGTAGAGAGGAAGATAGATGATAGGAAGGACCCAAGTTGGACCTGCGATAGTCGTTCAGAGAGGAAAGAGGTCAGCCAGGCCAGCGCCTGATCAGCGATACCCAGGTTATCACGGAGATGGTTGAGCAGGATGCTATGGTTGACCGTGTCGAAGGCAGAAGAGAGATTGAGGAGGATGAGGACAGAGGGAATGTTAGAGTCATAGTTGGAGAGCAGTTCTTCACAGATGTTCAGGAGAGTAGTTTCTGTACTTCTGGCAGTTCTGAAGCCAGACTGGTGGTCATGGAGACAGCCGACAGAATTGGAATGAAGGTTAAGCTGAGAGATGGCCAACTTTTCCAGGGGTTTGCCCAGAAAGGGAGTAATGAAAATTGGGTGATAGTTAGCGGACAAGAAGGATCAGCTGTGGGTTTCTTGAGAAGAGGATGCACAAGGGAGTGCTTTAGAGGGGAGGGGAAGGATCCTGAGGCATAGGAGTAGTTGCAAAAATCAACAAGTGCCGCAGCGAGGGTGTGAATGTGATCCTTGATGGTTTTAGGGGAACATGGATGAACATGTTTTGACAAGGCTTTCATATATCGGACATGTCTAGAAACCTCATCAGGGGAGAAAAGAGGAAAGGACGAGAAGGAGTGTGGGGGGTGGCTGAAGGAGGGTCAGCAAGCACAGACGGAGAGGGGAGAGGAGGGGGAGAGGTGGAGAGGGTGGACAGGATGTCCTGGGTTATTGAGCTAAAGTGAGAGGCAAGGGCATTGCAAAGAGCCTGGGAGGCACCAGGAGGGGTAGAAACTGCAGCAGGGTTGGCCAGCTCCTTACAGATAAAGAGTTCGGCCGAGTTGTTAGATGCCGCAGAGACTCGAGTGGTAGATCGCATCTTCTCATCGTATGGCATTCTGAAGGTAGTGAAGTTGGACAATGGACCCCATTTCACTGGCCATGACTTCCAGGACTGTGCACGATATATGTGCTTCCATCACAGAACGGTAACCCCGCTATGGCCCCAACAGTTGAACGATTTATGGCCAAAGTCAAGAGGGCCATCAGGATATCCAACGTCATCCATATGCCGATAGAACAGTCTCTATACCAACTCTTGTGGGACAACAAGAACACGCTGCTTGACCACAAAGGAGCCTGCCCCATGGAGCAAATGTTTGGTCACTCCATATGAACGAGAGTGCCCCGCGACCCCCAGAATGTAGACCATGATGTGAGCAACCGAAAAGGGATGAGAAGCAACAGACAGGATGAAGGAATATGCAGATCGCAAGCGCAGAGTCCGAGAGTCACACCTAAAGGGAGGGGACCATGTTCTCAATAAGCAGATCGCTTACCACAAAGGAACACCACCCTTTGACCTCTGACCCATGGCCATTACTAGCATGAACAGCTCTATGATCAAAGCCGAGAGAACCGTCAAACGTGTGACAAGAAACGCCTCCTTCTTCAAGAAGCTACATGGGGAATACCAAAGCGAGGGTCGGACTGGAGAGGCGACAAGAGCATTGCACGAGAAGAGTTGGGGTATATGGGAGATGAAGAGGAGTCACAGGTGGAGAAAAATGCTGAACCTGGAGAGGAACAGAGCAGGGACCTCCTGCATCCCAGGACTCCAGGGACGGATGGTCAGCCATGCCGGATCATCCGGCGACCGCAACGGGGGATCGAGCAGATAGGGTAGGACACTATTATTTTGGGGGGAGATGTAATGTTGTGCCTGGTGTGTCAGGTGACACTGGTACGTGCATCAGGAAAGGGTCATGTGACACAAGTTGATGTAACCACGCTAAACACAGTAATAAAGCAGTTCCTGTTAAATGCCCTTCTGTGTAGACACGCAGTCATTTGGCATGCGCATGCTAGCGCGCCGTACACGACAGTGCCATCAAGAAAAATGTGTTCTATCATGTCATGGAAACTTTATCCCTGTCAGTAATACTCCTGTTCGTGAAAACTATCAATGCATAAAGTAAAAAGTATTCGTAACGTGATTCATAAAGTAAAACGTATGCTTGTGCCAAATTGAATGTTTAGGAGGCTGGTCTCCATAGTGTGGGGTCTCATTAGACCTATGACTGCATGACAGCACATACACTTCATCTGTTGCCTCTTATTTACTTATTTTGAATGCATAATTTAAGCAACGGAGTCCAATGCAATGTTAATAGGCTGTGCCCTTACGAGCAATGTTTGATTCAGCGGAAAACAAAAATAATATACAGTCTGAACAAGCAAGACATGAAAGGGCTTCGCTTCTTCTGCTGTTTCTCATTTTCTAAAAGTAATAATGTAGCATTAAAAGCAACCACATGACTGAACTGCGCCAGATTTTGCTTTTATATGTAGAGACCTACTTTGAAATATTACAAAAAGAAATTGGGCACGTTCGCTTGAAAGACAATCAAAATCTGGAATTCATTTGTAAACCCTAACTCAGAAACTGCAGCCAAAGTCACATTATTTGCAACTACAATAGGAGTACATATGCCGTAGAGTGTTTACATAAATCATTCAGTAGAACACCCACTTGGGCTTCTTTTTCAAATATGGATGTACTCTTATTTTGAGCGTCTTACTGCTTTCACAACTTATATATTGGTTCCTGCTAAAGTAGGGTGTTCTCACCCAGTGTAAGCGCCCACAGTTTTCCAAAAGTGTGTGAGCCCCTCGAATGGGGCCACACACTGCTAATTAACCTGTTCTGTGGGACGGGCAGTCGGGCACACTCTGGTAGGTCTCCAGTCATGTTTTAGCCCATGTGCCACGAGAGGAGAAATAATCATTTGCATATCACTGTGGACCCACCCACAAACGGTCCAGCATTGAAGTGCTTGGCAATTATGTTCTGAACAAGAGCACCAAAAGCAACCCCAGCCACTCGTTCCTGCCTTCATGGTAAGGTGTGACTGTGTGAAGTGACCCTCAAACACAGCGAGAAAGGATTCTTTGCTAGACTCTTATTAAGACCGGGCGAAACCCCAGAGAAATTTGCCACACATGTGGGAGCCTCTCTACTGAGAACGAACAAGGCCAAATAACCGTTGCTGCCGCGATGGCTGCCTTGTTGGACATCATCAGTGAGGTGGGGACGTGGTGCAGCTTCACTCCAGACAGAGAGCAGGGGGTCCACATCTACTTTACCTTTATTAACGTAGTCTGAAACCATGTGCCTAAATGTGAGAGTCTAAATAGATTAAATACGCCAAAGTTAGTAGACCAAAGTGGCAATTGGATGTCCAAGAAGGAGGGGAGGGCTCATAACAGGCTTGGATGGCTGTTTTGACTTGGGATAGTCTGGAACTAGAGCACACAGTACTGATAAAGGGGGATGAAACGGTTTCAATGCATTTTGCCAAATATTCATCAACCTGCTGTAAAAGATCCCCAACCAATGTTATATCCTTTTTGTCCTCTAGGTGGCGTTTAACTCATCCCAGACATGATGCAGAATGAGCAGGAACATTTATGGGCAGGTGGAGGTGTCATATAGCAGTGGACTGCAAACTTTGGTTCTCCACATTACAACTCACATGATCCCTTGTCATTGATGTTGCTCATTTCTGGAGAGCCAAAGATGGCACAGCAGCATCATTTAGGGGTCGCCAGGGGTCACAAGTGCGAACCCTTAGTCTCCCTTGTTACCCCGTTGGTCTCCCCTGCTACCCCTAAAAAAAATAATCTTTTTTTTTTAAAGAGGATCCTGCACTGTGGCTAGCAGCATGTTTTTGGAGTGGATGGTTTTCTGATAGCTATAGCATCAAGATAGCTCATTTGGTTGAGGGATCGCTGCTGCAATGTGCATGTGATCTGCAGGTTGCAGGTTCGGCTCCCGGCAAGGTTAACTCAGCCTTTCATCCTTATGAGGTTGATAAATGAGTACCAACACAGGCTGGGTGATATTGTATGTATATTTGTTCTATATGAAGCGCTGAAGCTTAAGTGCTAAGTAATAACACATAATTATCGTTTGGCCTCGGACCTCTGCTTGCATTCACAGTAATTTGGTAAATGGGCCTATACTCGCTGATCTTAATGATGCATATGGGGATCCATTCTTGTATGAAATGTATATCACTGTACAGTTATATGGTAAACATATTTTTCATAGTGTACTTAGAAAGAATGCTATGTGATGCCACTTCCTGTTTTGGCAAGGATTGAAAGGTCGTGTTCCATCGCTTCCTGTGATGTCACTTGACGGGGTGGGGTCAAATCGCATTGCTTCCTGTGATGTCATCAGAGGTCCAGGGTCGTGTGATGTCACTTCCGCTACCTCTGGCATTTTGGTCAAATGACGTCTCTGAGGTAGCAGACGCGTGTTATAGAGAATGCTGTCCCTCCCGGCCTACGCCTACTGCGCACTAAATAACGGATTTATCACAGTAATCTCACGTACCATGTCTTGCTTTCACTCGCTCGACAATTTTGCAACTGACATTGAGTTGGCATATGAACCCATGGACCTGTCATGGCGTGGGTGGGGCCGGGCAGCTGCGGGCAGCGCACGCACAAAGACACACAGAGATCTCTTGCAGCGTGTCTTCTCTTTATTGTTCCCAACTCCAACTGTCTTAATCCCTCCTCCCGCCACCCGTCATATCCCTTTCCCTGAACGTCACTTCCCTTTCCCAGGACCCACCCCCCAACAACCATGGAGACTTCAAAGTGACATCTCCCCCATTTTTAAACAGTAACATGGACGTTCACAACAGGCGAACGTCTGCTGTGGGCCGCTTAGCCCTTTTCTTCAATCCAGCGGCGTGGCCGGTTCGTAGCCCGCTGCGGACGGGAGCTTACAAACTCGGGTGGGGTTCTACGGGCCTCATGCTCCTGGGGACCTTCATGGTCTGAATCATCGGTATCTCCATGGTCCCCTTGATAGGCATCATCTGAGGCATAGTCAATGGGGATGACTACACGCCTGCTGAGTCGATGCGTTCCCATCGAGGGAATGCTCTTGAAATGAGAAGAGTTCCTTTTAATAGGGCCTCCCGAGCCTTGCGCCGTAACCATGGACCCCTTCCTTTGCGTGACGAGCAGTGGTTCGACTTGAAAGATGGGAGTGTGTTTGTGGGTTTGTGTTTGTTGTACGGCCACGATGTCTCCTACCTCTATCTGGGGTGGCTGGGCCTCTCTCCGCCGATCGGCGCAGTCTTTCATTCGCTCCTTGGCAGCTTCATCTCAATCCCGGATCATTCGGTCGAGGTCAGCAACAAGGTCTGGTGACGGAGCTTGGGGAATTCTTGTTTGGACATTTCTTCCGAACATGATCTCTGAGGGAATTTGCCTGCTGGTGCTGTGAGGCATATTATGATAATCCCTCATGAGCTCGTTCAGTACTTGTTAATAGGGTTGCCCTGTTAGTTTGGCTATTTGGAGCACTCTCTTTAAGTTGGCCATGAAGCGCTCTATCATCCCGTTGGCTTGAGGCCACAGTGGCGTTATCTTGCAGTAATGAAAGCCTAAGTAGGTTGCAAACCGTGCAAACTGGTGCCCATTGAATGGAGGTTCATTATCAGTCTTGAGCACCCTTGGAACACCATATGCGGAGAAGATGCGGTCTAGGGTGGGTATGACATGATGGGCGGCTGTTGAGGATATGAGGTGGGTCTCCGGATATCGGGAGTACTCATCCATGACTGCCAGCACATATTTGCCTCCCTCGATGGGCCCAAAGAAGTCGGCCGCCACGGCTTCCCACACCCCTTGTGGAAGTTCTGACATCCTCAATGGTTCTGGTTGACGGTTTGGTGTGATGAGGCTGCAGGTGGGGCATGTCTTTAGGGCTTCGTCTACCATGGTGTCCATATTGGGGAACCAGACTTTCTGGCGCAGCATGTGTTTGGTTGACACCATTCCTCTGTGACCCTCATGAGCCAGCTCGATGATCCTTGCTCTCAGGGATAGGGGGATTACTAGTTTGCAGTCCTTGATCAGAAGATGATCATCTGAGAGTGCTAGTTCATCTCATACCTGTACCCGCCATTATACCTCAGTGTGTACTGGGTCCCTGGGCTGCTCGCCCCTTTTCTCTGGTCCTTCTCCACATGCCTGACTGAAGACCCTTGCAGATGATTTGACAGCCCGGATCATTTTCTGTTCCTCAGGCTATCATCCCAATGTCTATCCCCGCTGGGGTGGCTTGATGTATTAGGTATCTGAGATACCTGTCCGCCACTGAGGGTTCATGTATGCACCCCTCCCGGGGTCTTCTGGATAAGAAGTCTGCAGGGTTGTCCCCTTTTCCCAGTCGGTGCACTATTTCAAAGGTGTAGTCTTACAGCCGCAGCCCCCAGCAAGCTATCAGAGGTGGCATTTCTGCCTGGGGGTTCCCGTAAAGAAATAGTAATGCTTGGTGGTCCGTGACTACTCGGAATGGTTTGCTGTACAGGAAAAGATGGAAATGCTCGCACGCCCAGAATACGGCAAGGCCTTCCTTCTCCGCCTGGGATTAGGCTTGTTCCGTGGCCGATAGACTCCGGCTGGCATATGCAATGATGTGCATTTGCGAGGGATCACTTGGGTCCACCTGAGCCAATATGGCCCGAGCCCTACCAGGCTGGCGTCCACCGTTAGTTCTGTTTGACGACTCGGGTCGTAGTGTGACACTCATCTGTCCATTGGAAGGTGGCATCTTGCCTGGTTAACAGTCTCAGAGGTTCACTTACTGTCGTAAAGTCTTTGCTGTATCGCGTGCAGTAGCTCGCGAGTACTAGGAACGAACGCAATTCTTAGACATTGGTCGAGGGCGCTGTGTCGTTCAGTGCAGCCACTTTATCTGGGTCTGGAGACATGCCTGATTCCGAGAATATATGTCCAAAAAATGCCAGCATGTTCTTATGAATTTCGCATTTGTCCCGATTAAGGGCGAGGTTGGCTGCTTCCAAGGCTTTGCATACCTTCATGAGGACTTCATCATGTTTGCTGACATCAGTTCCGAAAACCAGGATGTCGTCGCTGCAATTGAGGCAGTTTGGTATATGTCTGATTACATTGTGTATCTCGGCCTGAAATATTTCCGCCGCTGAGGATACTCCGAAGCTTGGCCTCTTGTAGCGAACGTGGTTATGTTCCGGCTTTCGGGGCTTAATACCAGTTGGTGATATCCTTTCTGTAAGTCCAGTTTCGAGAACACCTTGGCCCCATTCAGGAGATGGATCATATCGGTGATGCGTGCGGCCAGGTGTTTCTCCCTCTGTATGGCTTGGCTTGGCGCCTCATGTCCACACAAAGCCTGACTGCTTCTGATCCCTTTTTTGGAACGGGTACTATTGGGGATACCCACGTGGTGTGGCCAGTGGCCGGCTTGATAATGTCTTGTTCGAGCAGCTTGTGTAATTCGTCCTCCACCTTCCTCTGGATATTGTGACTGGGATTCCTCGGTAGTGTTGGGCCACCGGATGTATGGACTCGTCCATGTGCAACTTTATGGGTCTGTTCTTGAGTTTCCCGATGCCTTGAAAGATGCGGGGATACAGGCTACTAATCATGTCCACAGGGTCGATGTACTTGTGGACCATGACGTTGTATAGGATGTGGATGAGTCCCATGTCAGCCGCTGTTTTGAAACTAAGCACACATCCACTGTCGGTTTCAGTTTCCAAGACATGAATAGGTCTTTTTTTTCATACCTCTTGTATCTACACGTGCCCTCAAGTTGTCCTAGGCACTTGGGGGGCGCTTTAGGCACCATAAGCATATATGTCTACCATGACAGGGTACAGTTTTGGTCTCGCAGGGAGTTCCTTGAAGACGGCTTTGCTGATGACATTCACCGTGGCTCCTTTGTCGATCAGGAATTCAGTGGGCTGTTCGTTAAGTTTGCTAATTAATGTGGGGCTGTGTGCTGTGGCCATGGGATTCCCTAGCGCATAGACGCAGGCCTTTTTTGTTTGGTCACTTCCGAGGAGCTGTGGTCCGAATCGGATGGTGATTGCTCCACCAGGTAGCGTACATGACGCTGTGATCGTCGCTCGGGTCTAGCTCTCATCACGTATCTCCTTCTGTCTCTCCTCTCTCTTCTTTGTCGGTCTTCTCCTGAGTCTTGTTCTCGAAAGTCTGGGTTTGCCTGGGCACTTGGCCCTTGAGACGAGGTACCAGGGTGGCTCCCCGAGGAGCATTGTGGTTTTGTCCTGTATCAGGATGGTGTTTCCCTGGAACAATCTTTCCCCTTCTTTCTGAAGAGTCTGCACACCGACTTAAAGTGCCCCTCTTCACCACACGTGGCACATCGCTGACCAACAGCTGGGCAGACCCGTGCATGAGGGTACTCAAACCAGCATTTATAGCAAAAGAGTTCCTCGGACCTTCTCTCAGGTTGTAGTCTGTGGATACTTTCTCCTGCTGTGGGGTTGTTGAATCTCTCCACTTGTGAGTCTATGGCTCTCTCTGCACGAGTCAGTGCCAGTATCTCATCCAGGGTGGTTTGTTTTTGGAGTAGTTTGCGCCTAAATGTCTGAGGTTCACACCCAGCTATGATTTGGGACCTTAGCGCTTCGGTGTTAGAATAGTTTGCGAAGTCGCAGTGCTTCATCTTTGTGCGCAGCCGCATGACATAAACAACCATGGCCTCACCTTTGTGTTGTTTGGTGCTGTGGAACAGGTGTCTTTCGTAGTCCACGTTGGTGTGGGGAGTGAAATATGCTGCTAGTGCGTCCTTTAGGTCTTGAATGGAGTCGATAGAGTCGGGGGGCATCTCATTGATGATGTAACGGGTCGCAGAGCCCACTGCTAGCTTTAGCAGGCATATCTGACGAGCATCTTCAATGGGCCCTGTGCCCCCATGTACATGTCAAAGTCTCTAATCCACTTGCTCCATCTCGGACCCATGTTGCTGGTTTCAGTGATATCAAATGCCCCTGGCATCTGGGCTGCCAGCATATCAGGCAGTCTATAGGGGACTTGGTCTGCCACCTGTGGCCCTTGTACTTCGGCTTGTGCCCCTTGATCGTTGTCCTAAGCAGACATCTTGACCGCCTGGTCTTTGGCTTATCTGTGCCCATGGGGATTACTAGTACCTTATCTTTGGGCTGTGACTGCCTCTGTGGGCACGAGCACCACTCCTTGCAGGGCTCCCAGCCCTCTCAGAGTCAGAATCCTGAGATAGGAAGCCTCTACTCTCTCAGCTCCTTAGGATGGCTGCCCCTCTGGGCACGAGCACCATCCTTGTTTTATGGTCATGGGGGTGGGACCTTGTCCTGATGTGTCCCTTCATCCCAGGGCCTGGAGCCCTGGCCTACCATGTTGTAGGCTGCTCGGTGTAATGGGCAGCTCCTCTCCTCTTCCGGGGCACATGCCTATCAGCTGAAAGCCTCTAGCTGCATTAATCACCGCCGCGGCCCGGGAATGGAATCTTCGGGTCAGCCCGGAATTGCTGCTTGCCCCGCCCCTCCAAAGCAGGCCTCTGGCGTTTCACATGCGCTCCTGTGCATGCGACAGATACGGCTTTCGTCAAGGCAGTATGGGCAGCGGGCTGTGACGCAGCAGGAGGCCACCCACCTCGTTGCGAGTGTCGTGGCGTGGGTGGGGCCGAGTCGCTGCGGGTAGCGCACGCACAAAGACACAGACACAGAGATCTCTTGCAGCACGTCTTCTCTTTATTGTTCCCAACTCCAACTGCCTTAATCCCTCCTCCCGCCACCCGTCATATCCCTTTCCCTGAACGTCACTTCACGTTCCCAGGACCCGCCCCCCTCCCCAACAACCATGGATACGTCAACGTGACAAGACCCCGTTGCATCTCACCCCACAAGGAAACGTTATTGTTGGCAGTGAACATAAAGAAGATATTTAAAAGAAAGAGGACATTGTCACTGCTTGTGGGGAGGGACAGCGGTAGTGTTGCTCCAAGGATCAGCAACGTGTGTCTTGTGCCAAAAATCTGCCAGGCCCCATGCTGTATGGAAACGCAAGCAAACACTAACAATTGAGCCACGCCATCTTGAACTGTAGTTCCACACCGCTCAGAACTTCAAGGCGCATGCCTCCCTCCATGATATTTTCCACTGAAAGAGAAAACTCTGCCCTACTATTGTCATAACCCTGTGTCTCCTGATTGTCATCAAGGTCGCCAGCACCAATATCCCTCTCCCATCACATTTTGTGCAACATTTAGTACGATGAGGTTTTGAGCTACAAAATCAAACTGGTCACCTTCATGTGCCTTGTTTCTGTTCCCATTTTCAACTGCTCCCACATGACGTTGGGCATGCATATGTTATGCACAGTGAACTGCCAACTGCTACAGACTGTCTGATATGGCAGAGTCAGCCAGGGCCAGCCTCTCGCTTAAGAGGCGTAGACAAACAAGGCCCAGCCAAAACCTATTAATCCTCACTCAGCAGCACTGAATCGGAATGTACAGATGGCGCTGTACAGGTTGAGCAGCAGGGGTCACTCTCATATACGCGTCTGTCAGGAACTTCTACCTGCTTCCTCTCTGCTTGGAGCGTGGGTGCACCAGGCCTACAGAGTAGCTGGGAGGCGTTTGTGTGTTAAATCTGGAGGGAAACTAGTAAGGATTAAAAAAAAATGTTTGTGTGTATGCTTGCGTGTGAGGATTGTATGTATGATTGTATGCGTGCATGCATGCAAGAGAGGTGTAAGTGCATGCGTATGAATGAATGAATGCAGTGGAAGTGGTGTACATGGGTGAGGGTGTGTGTGTGGATGAGAATGCAGTGTGAATGTTATGGGTGCTCGTGTGAAGGACAGAAGCTGTGTGGCTGTGTGACTGGGGTGAATATGTATGCATATGTGTGTGTTTGTGTGTATGTGTGTGTGTCGTGTATGTGTGTAGATATATTTATGTGTGTGTGTGTCTGTGTTTTTGTCTGTAGGTCTGTGTGTGGCGCTGTGCATCTATGTGTTTGTACGTGTTTGTGTCAGTTTATGCGTGCCTATGAGTTTGTGTGTGTCTGTAGGTGTCTGTGTGTATTTGTGTGTTTTCTCTATGTGTGTATGTCTGTGTGTGTGTGTGTGTGTTTGTGTGTGTGACTGTGCTTGTGCATCTGTGTGTGCGTGTCTGTCTGTGTATGCAAGGCTGGTGCACAGGAAGGGGCATTTGAATATGAACATTATTTAAAAGGTGCATGGCACATTTTACTGGTGTTTTTGGACAAAACAAAGACAACTTCAGTGTTAATATGGGAAGGAGGGGCTGGGGTGTGGGGAGGTTTACTACAATGGGAATGGCTCGGAACTAATGTGCCATTGTATTCTGTACTACCATTAAGGGCAAAGACAACATGATGAGTGTTCTTACATGGGGAAGGGTATGTTTCTTTACTATGGCATGTCATTCTTGTTACTATTGTTAAGGTCAAAGGCAATATAAGTGTTCTTACACAGGTGCATTTGTGCAGCCTGCAAGGCAATGTTTTCTTACTGTGCCATGACATTTGTTACTGGCATTAAGGCGCAAATGCAACATGATGTGTGTTCTTATATGGGGGGATTTGTGTAGCCAGCAAGGACACGTTCTCTTACTGTGACATGGCTTTTGTTTACTCGGAATTAAGGCAAAGCAAACATGAGCATTTTCTTAAATGTGGATACTGGCATATATTGGTAGAGCCAGCCTGAACAGGTTTTGTTATACATTATCAAAACTAGCATTATGAGCGAAGCAAGCATGAGTATTTTCTTATCTGGGAATACTGGCATATACAGCTGCTCCAAAATGGACATGCATGGCATAATCATTATGAAAATGCTTTTACACTTTGCAGAGTACTGGCATTTAGTGGGAAAGGGCATTATGAAAATGCATTGTAAAATGCTCCTGTGCATTGTTGGTGACTGTCATCCCATGTTTTTTTCATGTCTTACCCACCAAAACCCATTGTACACTTTTATCACAATGCACTAATGTAATTCATTATTTCCCCCACCCCCCACCTTAGTTAACACTCCCTCCCTATGCTCAGTCTCCCCTCTGTATTCTTCTGGGGCAGAACATACCCCCTTCCCTCTGTGCCCTCCACTTTAAGGTCGGCCGTAGTACATTATCTCCAGGCCCCACTTGTTAAACAATCCTGGCTATACCTCTGTCTCGCCCGCAATTGCCTCTTCATTTCAACATCACTGAAACCAGCAATCTCGTCCTTGCTGAATGAGAGGCTTAGATGTTCCTGTAACGGCTATGGGTTTAAGGAAGATTAGGTCCAAAGTTGTCAATGCAAATGTGACATCGTCTTTAAACTTCCCAAATATTGTGCAGACCCGCTGATGCTCCGAAGACTGGCCTAGCAAATTGGTTTACGCCCAAAAGAATGTGGGATTCAAAGACTTCATTTGTCATGTGCCCACTGCACACATAGCCGTCCACACTTAAACACCTGACGTACCTCAACACCTCTACCTCTTGCATGCAGCAACCACCACCCGAAAGAAATTTGGTATAGCTGGCCTCGCATAGACTCTCTCAACAATAGCAATCTATCTCTAACCTTCAACAGCATCCACCCATGTGTCTGACCTCTCTAGGGCTGCTTAGTAGAGCCTGGCCAGCCACCTAAGTCCTAGAACGGCAACATGGACAGACACATCTCCTAAACTAACCCCCCTAGAACTCTCCAACGACATTTACTACGGTCACCAAGGGTGTTCAACCAAGGAAAAGCAGCATTGAGGCACCACAAGTGGGGAAAGAGTGCTATATAAATAAAAAAATACAATACAATAGAATACAATACAATATCTCATAGCAATACAAAGGTGAATCCATGGTCATTTTTGTGATGAGACTCAATTCCCCCATGACAAACTGCAATGTTCAGCTTTATTCCAAGCAAGGCTTTGAAGCCGCAGGTTATCACTGAGTGGAGTGTTCAGCAACGAAGAAGAAACCTCTACAATAGATATGCTCCTTCAATGGTATCTTTGCCATGGTCAGGGTTTCCTTGACAGCTGACTTCTAGGTGGAGGTGATTGTAGACTCCTGGGACATGTGTGTTTCACCTCAATTGGTCTTGTAGTTAAAGAAGTTGCTTCTCCAGCCAGGTAACATAACAAAAATTGCTACGTTTTGGACAGAACCGTCCACATGATGGTGCATGTTTAGTTGTAGCTCAAATGTGCAGAGCATGTGAAAAGGACAATTATTTCCAAATTGTGGGGAGCTCTTCTTGAGACAGAGAACATCTAGGAAGGATCACTTGAGGCTCCCCCAGGAGGGACCCTATTACAGAGCACAGCATCAGGCAACTTAGTTCAGTATGTTTTTTCAATAGTTCTCCATCATACACCACCCTGTGATCATCAGTCAAGTGGATACATATTCACATGGCGGCTGAAACAGACTTATCATGTTCCTAAAGGTCCATGGGCTTACAACTCGATTCATGGGAGAAGATACGTACATGAACATACCAGACTATCCCATTTTGAGCCTGTTAAACACTGCCATCTTCCCATGTGGGTCAGACAAGGCATCACTGGAGAGGACAATTTCAGTCTTCTTTGAGCTCCAAATACTATGTGTGTGATTTTGGAATTGTCGAGCTAAGCCCAGAAGTTCTTGTACCTTCTTCACTCAGTATTTATTGCTTCACTACTAGTGTGGCCCAAAAAGCCATGGGTCACCGCTTGCTTTGCCTTGTTGGGTCCCAGCATCTACATCAGTCCAGGACCAGAAGAAAGATGCAACGCCATGGGACAACGATCTCTCTGCTCCATTATGTCCTTACATATCCACCAGACCAAGGTCCTGCCATGGAATATAAATCCCCATGATACCCTGCCCATCGGTGGTCAGGTGAAGGGAAGCTACACAAAGAGTCTCACCTGTTTGCCTGAATCTCTCTCCTCCCTCCACCTCAAAATTGCTGCAACATTCATCCATCTACTCATACAGGCAGTCAGCACTCCAAGATACCAATTGGGACCATGCAGTACCACTGGAATTCCTCACCAAGTCTATTTCCCCTGTTAGTTGCTACCAGCCTTTTATTTAAGTATTTGTTCCCAACTAGCCTATTGTTTCACACTCTTGGTTGCTTCCAATCTATTAAATATTTGGTTGTAACCAGCCTATATTTTCACTTTTAATTATTGCTGTTTCTAAAGAACGTCTCTATGTCCAACTTCTCATATTCATGGAACTCTTACTGCCAGTCTCTTTGGTTTTTCATCCTTTGCTTCACGTTGTCCCTCCATTTTTCCTGCTCGCTATCCCCTCACGCCACTTATACTCCTATCTACCCCACTCACCTCTCTTTCTTTTGGGTGTCAGATTTATCAAACAAACAAAGCGTTCCTCACTGACTTCTATGGCTCCAACCACCACATGTCTCTACTCTGGAAATAACTGACACCTGGATCACCCCAATGCACTGCAGCTGTTGCTGCTGTCCAGACCAAATCTGGTCCTTTCCTACACTCTCCCTGGTATATAGTTTAAAGTGAAGGACGGTGGTAAGACTGTACCGAAGAGAGATGGCTAGGCCAGATGGTTTCTGGTTTCCTCCTAAAGTGTTCACTAAATGTGAACTTAGATTCTATGTAAACGCCAAGGATTCTGCATGTAAAGCATGTAAAGTTAAACACGTGTCCCGTTAGCTTTGTGGCGGCATGGAATGAGGAGTCTGACCAAACGGTGGCATAGTGATTGCTATAAACATTTACTTATATGATAATCAAACCTACGTATCCCTAACTAGAGGTGGCATCCCTAACTCAAACTAACTATAACCCACGCAGTCTGGAAGTCTGTATAGTCCAAATCAAAAGTACACAGTCCAAACTCCTGTTATATCCCTGCCACTTAAACACAAATCCTAATATAAGAAAAAAATTTTATTTCTACAACCCAAGACTACCAACTCCTTTCTACTGGGTATGAGCCTCTCAAAGTTCAACATTCTTAAAACGTTCAGGAAATGTTCCAAAGTTTGCAGACAAAGGAGAGGTTCCAAAGTTCACAACCAAAAGAAACAACGTTCTACAATATGCAGGTGGTGCTTGGAGAATGACTCCTAGTTTGCTCCCCAGTTCTCTGTGAGCCTCTTCCAGGCTATTTTGTCTTCAACTTCTTTAACAAATCTTGCTGCTCTCTCTACTTGTTTCTACTTTCTTTAACTTGCCCAACTAGGATGAGGAAGAGGCTTGTCATTTGCTCTTTGGTCTTCTGAAAACTTGTGTCTCTAGCTCAGTGTTGGAACAATTCATTCTCGTCCTCCTCTTTTGAAAAGACGGGTGTCCCGTTGGCTTCAAAGGCCACACACTCTTGGCGGGATCCGGTTTTGACAAACCAAAGACATCTCTTTCAACTGTCATATGTCACAAAAGGTATCTTCTGGCTCACAGGAACGTGCACTGGAGGCTGGCAGTTTCCAGGCTGCACTCCAGGAGGATACTCTTCTCACCAAGGATGCGCTTGTAGACCCCTGGATCCAGGACTTGGTCTTCTCAAGGACAACTTCCAAAGGATCTGTGTGCTCGATTTTTGTAGGCAAATGTTTGAGCACCAGTCCAGGGTTTAAAGTAAGTCTGTTTCCCTTTATATGGAGTTGTAACTCAGCTTGCCTTTTTTCTCTTCTCCATATGCTTTGACTTTCACTTGTATCCCGCCGCTCCCTCCCAGACTTTCTCCCATTCCTGCTACCTGCTCTGGCCTGGGAACATTCATAGGTTCTGACTGGGGCTGTTCTGTGCTATTCGGTTAATTCCCTCTTCTTTCGTTGGGGCCCACTTGGATTCACAGCCCTCGGCTATATGAATTTCGAGCATTCGGTGCAGATCCGACCGGCCAGCCTTTCCACGTAGAATATTGTTTACACTTCTGGATGTTTCTTGTTTTGTCCTCTTTGCGGCTCTGCATTAGGCCAGTGCTGGAGGTTTCGGCACCGTTCTTGGATAATATAAGAAATAATAAACATGTTATGTTTCATATATAACGCAGAACCTCAAATCCTCTGGTAAATTGTATAAAGCAATCAGATATGGTATTCAATGTGAATTCCTTGTTCATTTCATACTGCTTGAACTATTTTTCCTTTTTATGACTAAACTGTTTGAAGGTTTACATTGTAAGTGGGTATTTACAGAGCCACCTCCACCCGACCCCCCTCTCCTGACACTTGACCTTGTAATTAGACATGTTCTCATTTGTTTTGGTCTATTTCATATCTTGCGATTTGGGATTTTATGGGCGTCTGTGTCTATAGTTGAAGTTACAACGATACAGACATTCTGGTGGTTGCTGTCTATCTGTCCCATCCGTCTAGCTTTCCTTACCGTCTTCATCTATTTGCTCTCCAGATGGTCTTTCATGAGGTGGGCCTCTGCAGAATTGTGGTCTATATCCACTAAAGATATTTTGGAGATGTTAGTGATTTCATTTGGGTGTGTGTTTGTTCAAACTTCTTCAAATTTTTCCCCTACCTTGCCTTTTATCTCAAAAAAGAAAAAAAGAAAATCCTTTTCTCTTTTGCATTCTTGCTTGTTTCTCGCCATTTACGTATTAACCAGACAATCCATCCTTGGTTTTATTCACATCCTTTGTGTCAGAGAAAACCCTTCCCAATTACCTCTGTGATCCTTCTGTGAATCCATTTGTTTACTTTAGTCAGCCATTCTGTTTTTGTTCTTCCTCATAAAGGAAATGAAATCTTAAAGGTGGAATGGATGTTGCATGTGAAGAGAAAGGTGCCGAAGGAAGAGGAGAATGACTTCAAGGAAGCCGATGATGTTCACACATTCAGGCCACGGAAGAGAGTGGTGTGCCATGAGGGGCTGTGGTTGTAGCGTCCTGATATCCAGATCTACAGCAAGGGTTGATTGAGGTGGGAGAGTCGTGGGGACAGTTGAGGAAATAGAGGAGGCAGGACTGACCAGAAGGGTTTGACAGTGAAACAGAAGGAGGAGAACAAGGAGGAAGTGGGGAAGGGAAGGTCTTCAAAATTAGCCATTTAGGGAGTGCTTTTGTCAGATGTCGTATAAGACATTGGCATGGTGTCAGGAGAGGTATGGGATGTCCCAGCAGTATTAATGGACTAGCATGGCATGTAAGCTGTGGCTAGACTGCAGAAGTTTCTGGAAATGCCTTAATCAACCTTGGTGTTGGAGAGTATGTATGTGGTAGTAACCCAGCAGAGTAACCCTATCACCTATCCTATCCCTCTGACGACGTCTGGAAGGAAAAAGTTCAAGAAGGATCTCCTGGTCTCCAGTCCAGGTCTACCCATCGCTGACACCTATGTAAATGTTTCTTCCAGGCAGACACAGACATCCTTTTTGCCGTTCTTTCACCGGACCTTAATGGCACTGTCATGGTCCAGGGCTCTCAGCCCAACCTCCTCCTTCTTGATAGGCATCTTCCGTCTCTCATCAACTTCCTCCCCTCTCCTGCCTCTCCTTCTTCTGTCACCTCTCTGGCCTCTCTGCCATCTCCGACGGGTGTACAATATTCCTGTACCCCTCCTCGGAAAACATTAAAAAGTCGCAACCTGTTTCATTTAGCTACCCTCAACTCACACTCTGCCGTCAAACACTCCTCTGACATCTGCTACCTCCTTGATGACCTCGACCTAGACATCCTCGCTCTCACTGAGACTTGGTTCAATGCCAGCTATGACATGGGTTTTGACACTATCCTCCCTGAGGGCTACAAGATCCTCTCTAAACCCAGGTCTAACCGGCCCGGGGGCAGAGTTTGTCTGATCTTCCCTGAGTGGGTTCCTGCTACTATCATACCCACTCAGGACTACTCCTCTTTCGAAAGCCTTTCTGCATGCCTGGTGTCTTTCCTGGCCCCTCTCTGACTCTGGCCACCATCTATAGGCCCTTGGCCAGGTCTCCCACTTCCTCTCTGAATGGGCTGAACTCACCACTTTTCTCCTTGCCTCCTCCTCCAAGCTTCTCCTCCTTGGAGACTTCAATATCCCCTTGACTCCCCTGATGCAGCCTCTGGCTCTGTCGCACCCTCAGTGACTCTCTTTCCCTCTCCATTCTTCCCTCCGAACCAAAGCACTCATGCCGACACACCTTGGATGCTCTCATCTCTTCAAACAACCCTCTCTTTACTCCACTCTCCTGGACTGCCCATGCTGTCCTTTTCTCTCACCTGGACCTCCTGTGTCACCTGGCTAAGCCCCAGCCCGCACTTACAGCCTCCTCCTCCTTCATTCAACCTATGAAGCGAGTGTCAGTTGACGCTTTTGCCACCACCTTCACTCCCCGTCCTACTCCTACCACTGACCCTCACTCTGACAAAGCCCTTACTAACATTCAATTCTCCAACTCCAACACTCTGGACATCCTTGCCCCTGTCATGAGGATCCACATGAAATCTGCGCCCAAGTGCAATTCCTGGTATGACTCTAACCTGGTCGTTCTGAAACACAAGTGCAGAACGGCTGAGCGGAAGTGGTAGGCCTTGAGCACATCCTCTGACAAACTAACCTGCCGCTAGCTCCAAAGGCAATGCAAACTCTCCATCTGCTTGAAGAAGAGGGCCTATATCCAAGCCTACATCTCTGCGGCCCCTAAAAACATGGCTGAACTTTTCAAAATCTGCAAGGAACCTGCCAATCCTACTGCAGTCTCCACTTCTCCTCTGCCTTCCCTGGCACTCTGCACTTCTCTGGCCTCTCAATTCATTTCTAAAACTCAGGACATCTTGTCCTCACTCCCCTCTACTCCTCACGCTTCTCCTTCACCCACTCTCAGGTCCCCCCCCCCTGGCCTCTCTTCCTACTTGGAAGTCTCATCCAACAGGTGCTACCCTGCTCCTCCAGAACTATCAAGGACAACATTGTCTCCCTTGCTCAAGCTTTGGTCAATTTCTGAAATCACTCCTTTGCCACTGTATCCTTCCCCTCACTCCTCAAGCACTCCCTTGTGCACCCTCTCCTCAGAAAGCCTTCTATCGACCCTTTCTGCCTGGCAAACTACCACCCGATCCCCATTACTCCCTTCCTGGCCAAACTCTTGGAGAAGCTGGCCATCTCCCAGCTTATCCACCACACTGAATCTGTTGGTTGTCTCCACGACCACCAATCTGGCTCCAGAGCTGCGAGAGGCACAGGTACTGCTCTGCTGAACACAAGGGAAGACCTGCTCTCAATTCTCAATTCCAGCTCTACTTCCATTCTCATCCTTCTTGACCTTTCCTCTTCCTTTGATATGGTCAATGATGCCACCCTGATAAATCGGCTTCATGAGACCCTTGGCATCACGGACCTGGCTCTGGAATGGTTTACCTCCTTCCTCTTGAACCGACCTTCCCAGGTTCAACTAGACCATTTTCTCTTCACAATCTCACTCTCCACCTGCAGAGTCCCTCAGGGCACTATTCTATCTCCTTGTCTGTTCAACATGTACCTGGCTCCACTAGCCCACTTGGTATCTACCTTCTCTCCTAACTTCCAGTGTTATACGGATAACATGCAGCTCTCCTTCATGCTTCCCTCCTCTGCCTTCTCCTCTTCCTCTCTCATTCCTGACTGTCTGACTGCTATCCAGGAATGGTAGACTCCTAACCATCTCTGCCTTAATGCCAATAAGACAGAGATCCTTCTTATTGGGACCCCTGCTCCCTCTTTCCCTCCCACACCTTGGCCACCCTCCATGGAGCCGCTTCCCTCACCCTCACATTCCTGATGTCATCTTCGACTCCTCTCTCTCCTTTTCTCCTCACAACACAGACCTTGCCAAGAAGGCCCACTTTCAGCTGCACCTCCTCAGAGGCATTCTCCCTTTCCTCACCTTCCCCCAGAAACACAGTGTCTCCAGAGCTATGGTCCTCGCCAGGTTGGACAACTGTAACAGCTTCTTCCTTACTCTGCCTAACTCCTCCCTTCACCCCTGTCAACTAATCCAGAATAGGACTGCGAGACTTATCCTTGGCCTCAAGTCCAGGGACTGCATCTGTCTAGCCCTAAAATCTCTCCACTGGCTACTGGTTGTAGCGAGGATCAAGTTCCAGACCCTCTGCATCATCCACAAGGCTTTCTGGGGCCTTGGACCACTCTACATCCAACTCTCTCTCCCTAAATACCTCCCTGATAGAGCCCTTCGATCGTCTAGCTCTAACTCTCTGCAGATCAGTGGGGAGGGGGGTAGATCTCTCTCTTCCGCAGGCGACTCCCTCTGGAATGGTCTCCCTGCCCCTCTAAGACTTGAGCTGGATCTCCTTAAGTTCTGGAAGCTTCTCAAGCCCTACCTTTTCTCTTCTTCCTTACTTTTCCCCCCTCCCCTGCTAATGTCCCTTCCTCCTTCTTGACTGGCTGCGCACTTGCCTGACTGGGCCTGCACCCTTGTAGCCCTTCCAGCCCCCTACTTCGCACTTAGCTCATGGACCTTCCATTCCCTGCACTCTCTGCTTCCCCTGGCTCTGTCCACCTGGCCTCCCCTGGCACTCGTTGTTCCTCACAGCCTTCTGCCCTAACCGACACTTCCCCCTTCCCCTCTCCCCTGCACTTCTCTTACTGCACTTGCACGTTCTGAATGTCACATGGCCTAGTAGAATCATTTTTTTTGTCCTCCTTGTTCTCCCACCCTCTTGTCTTGTTGCTCCTTGAAACACATTGTGTATAGACTCATTATAAATATCCAATAAATTAAATAAATCAAGTGGCAGTTAGTAAGTCTTTTAATTGGGCACTGTAGCCATTTGGCATGGATATGTGTGAGTGGCCGAGCACAGCGAGGGAGCCCGAAACACCTAATGGGGGTTTAACAAGGTCCTTCTCCTCAGAAAATGTTTGAATCATGAGTTAAAATAGTTCATTTTACAGCACTCTTTCTGTGAAAAATTGGGTAAAAAGCCACTCAATTTATGATCCGTTTTGTAGGGTAAGGCATGAAAAAAACATTTTGATGCCATGTCACCAACAGTGCACAGATGCAATGTTCATGATACATTTGCTCACATAATTTTCCATGCTACCTGCTCCAATATATGTCAGTATTCAAACATACTCATGTTTGATTTGACTAGCCAGCAATGATACTATAGGAAAACACTTGTAGGCAGCCTCTGCCAATATATACCAGTATCTCCATGTAAGAACATACTTGTTAACATACTGTTTGCAATAGTTTAGGTCAGTGTGGACATGCAAGAACATTCTTATTGGCTCTGCCCTTTACATCAGGCAAAAATACCAAGCCACAATAAGAAAATATGTCTTTGTTAGCAGCAGAAATGCCCCCCTATGTAAGAAATGAAATTAAATGAATATTGCGCTCGTACACAAGTGTTTCAGAGCACAACCAGGCATGGAGAGGGGAACATGGGAGAACAAAAACAACGATTTTACTAGCCCCACTGACATTGAAAACGCGCAAGTGCATGGGAAGGGGAAAAGGGGTAAAGTGCATGGAAGGGAAAGTGGAAAGTGCGGAACAGAGGAGAGAACAGAATAAATAAATAAAAATAAATAATTAAAGGTTGTAATGCAGCCAGCAAGGGGCAAGTGCTAGGTTAAGCAGATAGGGTATATCTGATAAGTGCAGAAGAGAAGTGGGTAGGGGACTGTATGGGTACAGATACAGACCCCAGTGCAGGGGGTGGCCAGGAGACAGTGCAGGAAGGTGGCAGGGTGAGCAGGTACGTGTGCCCGAAGGACAGAGGGTGGCCAGGTGAACGGTGCTGAGAGAGAAAACAGATCAGCAGAGGAGAAGAGGGGAAAAGGCAGAAGCAAAGAGGAAGGTCTTGAGGTGCATCCTGAACCAGAGGTGGTTCTCCTCAAGTTTCAAGGTGGGAGGGAGTGTGTTTCAAAGGGAGGCCCCAGCCTAAGACAGAGATCTACCCCCAGCACGTATCTTTGAAAAACGACTGACCCTCAGGGAGTTAGAGGTAGAGGAGCGAAGGGCTCGAGAGGGGAGGTATTTACAGAGGGATAGTTGAAGGAAGAACACTCATTGTATTGGCTCAGCCATAAACACCAGTATATACCGCCATGCCACAGTAAGAAAACTGCCTAAATCATACATACCAAGATCACCGATTCCATTCGAGAGACACTGGCATTTTTGCATTCTGTGACTTGTAGTCCTGGTTTTATAATTGGGAAATCCAGGACTACGAGTCCCAGAATGCAAAGTTCAAACCATGACTGGACAAATGTCTCCAGAATGGAATGGAGAATGCTGGCATGTATGACAAATACTCCTCCCCTTGCCAAGTGTAAGAGCACTTATTTTGTTGCCATTGCCCTTTACACAATCAGTATAAACATATGAAAACATCTCTTTGGTGTCTGCACAAATGCCCCCACCCAAATCCATGTAGCAACTCTCATCATGTTGGCTTTTTTCTTAACACCACCAGTATAAAATGCCATTCCACAGTAACAAAACATGCCTTTGCTTGCTGCGAAAATGCGTGTCCCTCCTCCATGTGTGAACACACATCATGTTGGGTGTGCCCTTAACAACACCCAGGACTGGCCTTAGCTCTGGTAGCGCCCGGAGCGAGGAAACAAAATGTGGTGTCCCCCTTGGCGCCCGCCGAGGGGGAGGAGGGTTGGGTGTGGATGCCAAATTTGCAGTTGCTATGCTAAATAGAGCGCCACTGCCAAATCAGCAGCAGCACTCTATTTAATTGGCTCCGGTGCTGGAACAGGGAGTTTGAAAGGCTGCCCCATGCTGGTTTAGCTGCAGCGCCCTATTGTAATGAAAAGCACCCCACTTCCGTGCTGGCATGGCAGGGGTGCCGATGTGGCGCCCGGGTGGCCTATGCCTACAGCCGGCTCTGACAGCATCAGTATAAAATGCCATGCCCAATAAGAAAATGTCTTTGCTGTCTACACAAATGCTCCAATCCCATAAATGTAAGAACGGCTTTGGCCTTACCACCAGTAAAATATGCCATGCCACAGTAAAAAGCGGAATCGTACCATCACTGCGACTCTAAAATTCTGACTGTGCTTTTACTGTACTGTCAGCATTTTAGAGAATGCCGACTCCCTTTACTGCGTCCAAGTAGAGCGGGAGTTAAGGGGGGTGTCCCCTGCTCTCCTTGGTCACTGTAATGGGAGTCGGGGGTCGCCGGGTTGTCCCGGTAAGCGGTGGACAGGAAAAAGAAATCTAAAAAAGGACCCAGCACAGGGACGTCATTTCACCAAAATGCCAGGGGAGCAGAAGTGACATCACCCGACCCTTGACCTCTGGTGACATCACAGGAAGTGATGTAATTTGACCCCACCCCGAAGTGATATCGCGGGAAGTGATGGAACATGACCTTTCACCCCTTGACAAAACAGGAAGCAGCATCACATAGCATTGTTCCTAAGTACACTATGAAAAATATGGTTACAATATCACTATAATGTGATGTACATTTCACAGAAGAATGGATTGCCATATGTATCGTTAAGATCAGTGTGTATAGGCCCATATTACCAAATTACTGGGAATGCAAGAAGACGTCCATGGCCAAATGGTAATGATGTGTTATGTTTTTTTAAATATTTTTTATAGTTGAATCATTCAACTTTTACAATATAACTTTTAGTATCAAACTTATTACAAATCTCATCATTATTTACAATTTTTAAAACAAATTAAAATCAATCATACAATTCCAAATAATATAATACAAAACAATCAAACAAATGTAGTTACACAGAGGTGAAAAGGATAAAACAAGGAAAAGATTTCTCTATTGGCTTTTAACAAATTGACTGTTCTACAATTGTAAAGCAGTCAAATAGTTGGCAGTAGCTATTCTAATGCTTACTAACTGAGCAGAAACAATTATTTTCCATTGCAAATCGCGATTTACCTCTGCTAAAAAACAATAATTATTTACAAAGTGTATTTTCCTGAGAGAGACCAACTTCGGGCTTTCAATAATTAGATGATATAAGGTTTCTTTTTCATTACTTGAAAGACTATCTGCAAATATTTTCAGACTCTTCAATTATCCGTCTATTGGCCAAAACATCCCTTGTTGGCCACAAGTTGAATCGCAACCGCATAATTGCTATGCGAATTGCCAAAGACGGACTCTTTACCAAATAAGATGTCATTGTCCGGAATTTTTTATGTAACATATAATTGCCATCAAAATGTTTATATGTCAAACAAAGATCTCTTGTCTGTATCCAATTCGTGTTAAAAATGTGCAATTTAGCTTTTGTCGGATTGCTGACAAGAAGATCAATAGTGATGTTTGCAGTTACTAGTGTGTCGTAAATGCTTCACAGCCACTTTCTAGGAAAAATGTGATTAAATGACAACAGGTAAGCTGATAACGTATGCAAAAGAGTCAATGGATCACTACATATGAGGCACTTTCTGAATAAGGCACACAACCGCCAATGATATTGAGCAGCTAAAGAGATCAAGCCTAATTCATAACGGATCCATGCAACCAGTACTCTCTGTGGTAAATTTAAGACTTGTCTCCAGTAGGTGGCTTCTAGTCTGTCAAATGTATGATCATCAATCAGATCTAATGCCTCCATACCATATAGCAATACAGGGGTGCATTTTTGGATGTAGTAGGTCCATGCCGGCATTATTGTAAACTTCCCATATTTTCTCATAATAATTTTAGTTTGAGAAACCGCTGTCACTAATTTTTGTTACAACCTTATTATGTGGCTTTGATTACAATGACTGGTATCAATCGTCATGCCCAAATAAATATATTGACTCACCACGTTAATTTTTACTTCCTGGACAACCCAGTTCATTCTATTACGAGTCGACTGCTTCGGGGCGTACATAAGAATTTTGTTTTTTTCCAAATTGATGCTTAGTTTATTAATTTGAATGTACTGACATAGAACAGTTAATAACTTCTGAAGGCCTACCGGGCTTTTGGAACAGAGCACAAGGTCATCTGCATACAACAATGCAGCCATGGACCTACCACCCAATTTTGGTGCATCTACGATTTGATTTGATTTGATTTATAAAGATCTCTTTAATGTCCTGAATGAAGAAACCAAAAATAACTGATGCCATTATGCACCCCTGTTTTAAGCCTCTGGTTGTTCTTATCACTGGTGAGAGAAGCCCTTCAACATTGAGTCTGATCTGTATTGAGGTATCAGAATGTAGTGCAAAAATGATGTATGTTAAAGTAGATGGACATTTTGCTGCTGTCAATTTATTTATCAAAAGAGACAGAGAGACTGAGTCAAATGCAGCGTTAAAATCAACAAATGCTAGATATAACGGCTGTTTGTTGGCTCTCGCTTCTCCCTTAATAGCACTTATACATGTCAAATTAATAGCGGTGCCCATACCTGGGACGAATCCTGTTTGATTAGGATCACGTTTCCCACAAGTTTTTGTCCAGGAGTTAAACTCCTTCAGAACTATTCTTGCGAATATTTTCCCAGGTGCATCTAGCAGGGCGATAGGCCTATAGTAACTTGGTTTAGACCTATCACCCTTTTTGAATATGGGTACAACTATTGAAGTGCGCCAAGAGTTAGGTAAGCTTCTGTTGATTACATGAAATCTAAATATTCTCTCCAAAATATTAGCCCACAAGGGTGGATTTGCTTTAAACATAAAATTGCTTAAGCCATCAGGGCCAGCTGCTCTAGATCGACTTGAGCGCATTATTAATTCTTCTATAATTAAAGGAGAGAAGTCCAGGTCCCATGAGCTTGCTTCTGGATATGCATAGCTTGATTTTACTAGACCTTTATCACTGTAAAGTTCAGAAAAGTGTTGTATCCATTGCCACTCCTTAACACCATTGGTCTGACAAAAAGTTTGTTTGTCATGTTCTGCATTATTTAATAAGGCCCATATTTCTGCAGTGCTTTTATTTTGAAAGGTCCACAGCATATATTCACTATCTGTTTGAACTAGTTGGGCCTGTCTTCCTCGAGTCCAGTTTTTGTATTTGTTCTTTGCACTTCTAATCTCTAACTGCTGATCTTTAATCGGGAGTAATCGGGCCGCTCTTATTTCTCGTCGCAACTCAGTTTTGCGTAGTTTCACTACAGGATCAAATTGGTGTGTGTGATGAAATGCATTTTGGTCATTTCTTCTAAATACAGATGTGTTATTTTATAGCACTTATGCTTAAGCACTTTATATAGAAAAAATATATTTATCAACCTCAGAAGAAAGAAAGGCTGAGTTGAGGTGTTTAAGAACAGACTAAATCAGTGAATCACCCCCTGAAGTGTGCCTGAAACAAACCTTTAATGAGTCTAGCCATTATTGTGTAGAATTCCAGAAAGACACATTATTTGGTATTCCTACTCTTTCTTATTTAGGGCCAGTGCTGAAAGTGTGCTGAAAGTGTTAGACTTGTGGCACCCCTGTGCTTTTTTATTTCTTTTTTTAAGAGGCCTGAACAATAAAGCCAGCCACTCCAGCAGTAAAGAGCCACAT
Organism: Ambystoma mexicanum; assembly: GCF_040938575.1. Classification (NCBI taxonomy): domain Eukaryota; kingdom Metazoa; phylum Chordata; class Amphibia; order Caudata; family Ambystomatidae; genus Ambystoma; species Ambystoma mexicanum. The sequence goes on from NC_090922.1 coordinate 353,324,136, forward strand.
GGTGCTGACCAGAATAACATTAAAAAAAAACCCAAAAAATATTTTTTTTAGGGGTCGCAAGGGAGATCACAGGGGTCGCAAGGGAGACCTCAGAGGTTGCAGTTGTGACTTCTGGTGACCCCTAAATGACGTCCCTGACCCAGCAGCGTTAGCACCGCCCCACCTAAGTGGGAGGAACTGACGCTGCAGGGGTACAAAGGAGTCGGCAGCGCACACAGAAGTTCACTGCAGTAAAGGTAAGTGGGATGGGTGTTGGAGTATTGCAGGGGAATAGTGATCTATCTGATCACTGCGCCGTAATTGGCATCAATATTTTTGTCGCCGCAGTTACCGGCAGCGCAGTGATGACACAGATTCTTACAAACATGCCTTTGCTTGTTGCAGAAATGGTTCCTACTCCCCCATGTAAGAACACTCATCATCTTGGCTTTACATGTAAGGCCTTTGTAAATGAAAAGGTCATGCCATAGTAAGAAAACATGTCCTTTCTGCTTACTGGCTGTGCTCACCAATGCCGCACCCAAACCACCAGTCTTCAATATACACAAACATTCATACATGTTCACGCAATCAGTCATGCTCCCTTCAGCTTCTCCCAATCATTCTCACACGCAGAACATTCACACTGAATTCTCATGCCCACAAGCACCCAGAACATACTCCTACTTCTCATTCTGTTGACTCCAACACACGCACATCTCATGCAGATACACTTTCTGACTCACACAAACGCATCTTTTTCATTCAAATAAACGCTCTCTCACTCTTGCATGCACTCACACTTCCTTTTTTATTTTAACAATGTACCCAGGATGCAGCAGTGACCTTCTTTTCAGGAAGGGCTTCTTCCTGGCATCATCACGTTTGTGGGAGAGAGTTTGGGGTCAGGACTGGAGACATCCTTCACCCTCCTCCTTACCGTTTTTGGATCAGGCAGAGGGCATGTTCAGCATTTTGTGCCCCCGCCCCCCCGGGCCTGAGACAGGTAGGAAGATGGAGAGGCGAAGAGGCATTCAGTATCCTTTATATGGTGGATTTTCCAGCATCCCAGAAGGACTTTGAAGGCTCTGATGTCACTGGTGGTCTGCCTAGTTCTTTCACAGAGCTCTACATGAGTGAAGGCATGAGGGTTTAATGTGCCAGCCTTAACCCATCTAAGGAACTGTGCAAGGCATAACGGACACATCCAATATTTGTATTTGCAAACAATTTAAATATTTTTATATTCTTTGCAAACGCAAATGAGACATTTGCAATATTATGGAGCGAGTTAAAATCACTCGCCCTTTTGCTGTGTTATATTTGAGACCTAGCAGGTTCTGAAAATTAAGGGCGGCACTGCCCAGGCGCTCCCTACAGGTGAGCCACACCTATGCAAGATATGCAAGGACCTGGTCAAGTTCTGTGTACCAAGGAAGTGTTCCACATTGGAAGCTAGGGTAATACACAAGCACATGAATCGGAAGTGTGGTCTGACCAGCCATGGAGCAGGCATTCCAGTGACCCTTCTGCCAAAACACTGTCCAGCAGCGAGGAAAGCAACACGTTGATTCACACTGTCCTCACAGGATCACACACCAGCACACGCATTCCTCCGTCCAACACCGTGTCCAAGTACTACTGCCCACAGTGCATACTGTGCAAGGTGCACAATGTACCTACAGGACATTGTTGCACTACTACTACTAACTAATGCAGCTTGTTGTTGGTGGTGGAGGTAGACTTGCGTGTGTTGCTTGTCGGGCTGACCCAGGGGCCCGGACTGAAGTATCTTGCTGGCATGAACTGCCTGTATTGTTAGATGACCGAGCATCAGTTGGGATGAGTAATGAACCACATGGCAGGAGAAGATACTGTGGAGAGACACATGCTCCAGCATCATTTTACCCCCTTATAGGTGGATGGCTGGGCATTGATCAAAAGATGACATTTTCAGGTGAATTTTCAGCTATTTACATTAAAGCCATTTATCCCTGAGTCGCACTTTCGCATCTTTAGTCCGGTCACTGGCCCGTTCTAGAATTGATACCGGTAATGTTTTGTTAACTGGGCTTCCCAAAAATACCTAAATGCCTTTGAAATCAGTCTTTAACGCAGCTATCTGCCTGGATAGTCAGCGGAGTACGCTCACATTTAATGTTATTTCTCTGATTTGAATTAAATGTCATAGGTTTCCTATTGATTTTCGGATAACATTTACATTGCTATGCATTGTACATAAAGCACTTTCTAGAATACTTAAGACAAAAACGAAAAAATCTGTGGACACCAAAAAGGGCTTTGAAGTCAAGAATTTCTGCTGCTTGAGGTTCCAGGCTTTAAACGCTCATTGACACAGAAAAGATTGTTTTCAGGAGTGGCCGTTGAACTCGGCCAAAAGACATTCGGCAGACTTAAAACAACCTCAAACTCAGGAAGAAAGTAAAAACACTGATTTGGGTACAAGCTTTATAGTAAACAGGATTCAATTATCTGTCTTAAACAACTGTTTTTGATATCTCTCGTTTTTAGTGAATTTGAGGGTTTTAGGCTGTTTTCTTAAGATGCGTTGATTGTTTTAATGCTTTGTAACAGTGTGTCTTTTGCTATATTGTACATGTTTTTTGTGAAGTGCCCTGCTGCTCTTGTTGGTCATGTTCCCGTTATAGAAATTAATTTAATAAAATAAAACATAAATACAAATTTCAGGTACAGTGATGTCCTCAGACTCAAAACCAAAGGGATAGCCCCCAAATATTGTCGGATTGGATCTTCAATTGCGCTACAGAGACACAATGAATATTTTGGACAAATCTCTTTCACAGACTGTTATTTTGTAGAAGACAACTGTTCCCTCTAATTATTTTTCTCTAAGTGTGGAACTGGTTGCCTTTTCGTGCGCACTTTATTTTCCATGTGCGCAACTGACTCACGAGGTAAGCCATTTTGTGAGCATGCATAGCTAGTGAGCTAGCATCTCCGAAGAGAGTTTGGAAAGGAATTGCCACTTCCAAACCACTGCAATTCTTTACTAATCTGCATAGAAGGTGCATCTTACAACACTGTTTCCAAACACGTAGGTTAAAAAAACAAATATTTTATATTTGATTATAAAGAGAACACATCAACCAGTTCAAGGCCTCAAGATATACCACAGTAGCTAGCAAATGTACTCATGTGCAGAGAACAAAGTGTGCTTTATGCCACTGGAAAACACTCATGTGTATTACAAAAAAACAAATATTGCATTTCATAACTGATGTGGCTATCAAACATCAGACCAGATACAATATTTGCAGATGGAATAAAGGCAACTAAAAGGAATGTGTCCGAAAACATGCCAATAGGAGTTCATGTGCAACTTAAATGAAGTAATTCAAAGGCCATGAGAACATGGCTCTCATAATTTGTGTAAGGATGATAATTGCATCAGAATAACTGTACCACAGAATATGATGATCAAAATTCCCTGGCTTCTGCTTACTATGCACATTATGTTGACCTGTGAGTTACTAAAAACCACCAGCCTTACAGCTAAGAGACATATAGACTACCCATTTTTAATCCCTAAAAACAGAAACATTTGCCCATTTATAATGGGAATAAAGGAACACATAGGGACAAACCCCTGGTTTCTGCCCAAAAAACTCCACTGATATTTTTTCTCATCAGTGACCAGCAGAGCAGTGGCATAGGAAGGACCTCTAATAATATTTCTGACCAATCTCAAGACGAATTTTAAGGGCAAAGAACATTTTTTAATTAGCATGAAGTATCCCTTTTGGCAAAGCTAATCACTTTTTTTACTCCCTGAAAAAATATTTCACTCTAAGTAGGAAGCAAATTCTTATCAGAGCCTTGCTTGTAACCCTGACATAGATGTAAAATGACAGGGCTCATAATACAGACTATAGTTTTGCCTACCCTTCCTCACCACAGCCTAGACAAAATTCAATAAGAGATGTATTGATGAGGTTTCTTATAGAGTCCTGTTGAAGTGAAACATATAATGTATGCCTTTTAGGTTAATAGCATCAATGCTCAGAGGTACAACAGCTTGAGAGACTTCTTCTGTAACTAGGGTTCCCTCTGTAATTCATTGTTATCAGTTAAACAAGATGCAGGGGGATGCTAACGTGAGTAAACACAGAACACACGTTTTATTGAAATGGCCTCAGCAGCTAAGCATAGAAAGAAACAGAAAGTGCAGTGCTTTAGACAGTTACTAGACTTTCCTTTTCATTCAGCAAACAAACACATTTTCTACACTGTACTGTAGTGCCAAAACAACGGACTTGGTTTTTGAAAGTTTTTGAAAGGAGTGTTATCCTGTGCCCTTTCACCCGTACCCTTCCCCAGCTCCTGTGTTCGCCTCCAATACTAGTTGACAGGGCACTGTAAAACGTGAGAGATTGTAGCAGTAAAACTCTCATTGGGATATTTGCATACCCATAGAACTTTGCAAGTAAACATATTTAGTGCCTTGCCATGATATTATATGCATTTTAAGAAAATGTCATGAATCTGCAGGTAAACAATTGTTTTGCAGTGCAAACAAGATCGTTTGCAAGTTACTCCACCCTTATATTGTTGGGTAGGATTATACAACTGATAAGTGAAATCATTGTTGTATAGCATTGAGTTACAATATCATTTGTTAAGGTTTATGCCCAATGCAACCCTGAACACGTAGAAAGGATGCAGATTGTGTGAAAAGCATTCTACTTTCTGAATATCCATTGCCCTAATACTATAGACAAGAAATACCTGGCATAGCCCATGCCCATTATCCCTTGCAGGCCAAGTAAATGATATTGCAATGTTGCTATCCGCTTATAGAGTAATGTTAGCAGTGATAATGTAGGACACTCTGGGTATGACATTGGTCTTCTCTAATTCCTTAGAGGGCAAATTAATATTTGAGTTTTATAATGTGTTAACATGCAAGGGACCACTTCCAAGCGCTTGTGTGACTTATGTACTAAGAATAGGAAGCATGGGGTTAGGTTACATCCAAGTAGCCCGTTTACCTACATTCAGTATCCGATATTTGTGATGATAATTAGATTAGATAGTGTGGGTGATGCTTTTATTATTAATATTATTAGTGTATTTTGTGAGCGCAAACCTGGCTTCGGGAATCAACAGAATGCTTTGCAATCGTAGGGGGAATAACAGAATGAGGGAAGCAGAGAAAAGGGGAGTGTGAGCTAACAGGGGAGGGCAATGGTGGGCAATTTGCAGCAAGGGATCTACAAGCAATCAGGGGAGGAGACAATGTGGGGCAGGTCACAGTCTCAGGTACAGTGGGGAGTGGAGGGTTTGTGGACCTATGTGTTACGGAGGAGCCATTCCTTGAAGAGGAAGGTCTTGATCTTGTGGGATGTATTTACCCATGCATCCGAGCCGTACCTCAAAACTGTGCAGTACTGACATGGAAAACATCATGATGGCCAGAGCTTCCCAGAAAATGCACAGGGAAATGCATGAAGAATAGGCTGCCACCCATTTTTGCCGATGTTATGGGCACAGAAGGACACTGCCTAAAACCACCATTGGACTACCCACACAGTAGTTTGAAACCATCGGGAGTGGCAATGCTGATTGCCAAAAGCAAACCCATAACTGTTGGGAATTCATTTTCTTAAATCCCAAAAAGGGGTGCAGTACCAGTACTCACCACTATCCAAAAGCCGGCAGTTTAAAACCACCCTGTGTTTCTCTGAAGGCAGGCTCAAACTGTCTATTTTAAACATTGCAACACATCTAAAAACTCACTGGACACCAGCAGACATTTGGTAGAATGGAGTGTTGTGTGCCTACAAAATCTGGGAAATGAAGAGCCCAAAACAATGCTTATAACAAAACTGCTATGGAGTCAGCAGTTTAAGTTGCACTGGATTTAAAGACACTAAAATCGAAAATGTTTAGATTAAATGAGTGACCTATGTTTGGTGTCACATGCCTTTGTAACTGTTTAAATGTCATAGTTTTAAACTTAGAATCAGCCTTCTAGCTGCATATGTGAAAATGTTTAGTTTTATTTGAATGCAGAAACTGGGGAACAGAAATGACAGCTTAAAGAGATTCCAATTTGCTTGGCAACTACCCCCATCAGGAGTGAAACTTGAGTCATAGCTGTGTTCCCAGGCCTAGCTGCCCTTTTGCTGCTCACACTAAGGATATGCCATCTATCTGATAATTGAATTACCTGTGCTCTACAGGAGCTCTGAACAAAGCCTGTCTGACTCAGGCAAAGGTTTTATTACAGCAGTCGTAAAATGTAGCTTCCTCTTGGCAGAAGCTGGGAGGGGCACTGCCTGTGAGAGCAAGCTGGCTTGGCAGAACTGGATAAACCAGTATTTCTACCTTGTGCTGAGAGGAAACCACACCCCTTTGGAGCCAGAACATAACTTTAAAAAGATGGATCATTCATAGAGCGGACATGTGAAAATGTTATAAATGATACCATAATTCTTGTGATTTTTCTGCCCACAGTTTAAGAGGTTTTTAGAACCGGTGGTATGTTCAGGGGGGTTTTAGCGGAAAAGTGGATATTACTCTAAATGTATGCATGTTAAAAATCTGAAACTTCATCAGTTAATGTCCATACTCCCTGCGCACATGTATGTAAAGTTGGGTCAATGTCAGAAATTGAAAAATCAGTTAAAAAGTCAATTATGTGCCATTTCTGAATGTAAGCTCTTAGAAACAGCAGATTTGGACAGAGACATGGCTAAATTCAGCCACACCATGTATATGTAATTTCAAGCAACTGTGTAACTGTGAAATATGTCTTTTATTATCAAATATAGAATGTGTGCAATCTGACAGAGGAGTGTCCTATCTGCAAGCCATAAAATGACATCCCTCTGACTCACAGTTCATTCCCCAATCAAGCGGGGAATGGAAATTTGACCAATGACAAGTGAGAGGGGGGAGTTTAGTTATGACCAAACACACACACCCACTTGCATAACATATAAATGGACCACTGAAACTTAGGTAGAGACCTTCAAATCCATCTGCCGCTGGAAGCTCTGCCGGAAAAATCCATACTTTACCTCCATCAAACCTCCAGGGAGCCAAACTAGAGACTTCAATCTATCCAGAACTAGAGACCCAGACCAGAGAACCAGAGAGAGCTGACCCAGATCACTGTGAAGTGCAGAGACCAGAGGCGAGTTTAAAACCTGACCAGATCCATGGCGAGGCCCATTTCACTCAAGAATATAGTGTGAGTACCTAGAAAACTGTGCAGAACCAATCTCCTAGTTAAAATAATATAATTCAATCTATTTAATCTAAGTAGAACTGCCTCCTAACTGTCACCTGTCATTTGTAAAGCTGTCACTTGTCATTTCCTAGTTGCAAGCTGCACTTGTCTTTTTGAACTTTAAAATTTCAAATCTGAAAAACGACCTTCACAAAATCGCTCATATCTCCGCAACCGTTTGTGCTAGAGACTTGCAATAACTTTCATCTGAAAGGTTAGAATCGTGGCTTTCCTACGAACCTAGAACCGCATTCCTACCCCCTATAGTTTTACCGCAATCGCGGAACACGCATTCACGAATTTTACCGCGATTTGCAAATTTCTTCACATGTAAAAACTGCTGCTGCTTGCCTTCCATTTGCCAGAAATTCGTTTAACCTGCTAACTATCCCTGCCTCATTGCTAGTGTGAGCCTGGACTAATATTAACTAGATACCACTCACCCTGAACCTCTGAAAGGGAATTAAAAGCATTTCCAGCATATTTCTCATCCATTGCTAGCACATATCAAAGCATTTTGCCTGTGTTTTCAAAACTCCTATCTGTTTTCTGTAGTGTAAGCTTGCTGGGGTGAACTGATTTACATTGATTGCATTTCTGAGAACTGTGTGTTTTCCTTCCATTTCCTTGCCTTGCATCAAGGGGGGGAGGGGATTGCCAGAGAAAAGTGATTACATTGTTTGGTTGAAATCATATTGAGTATTTTCTGTACTGCATTCATTGAATATTGCATCCACCTGAGCTTACATAAAGCATCCTCTACCACATTATACTTTTGTTCCTATTTACCAGTGTGCTACCTTATCCATTTCATGTCAACTCATTAGTGATTATAAGAAGTGTGCTAGTGCCAGATTCTCCGTTGTTGATCTTTATCATATCAGATTAAGTGTGCTATTCAATTATTAATTTATTATAAAGTGTGATATATATATATTTTAAATTATCAAATAAACCTTTTAAACTTGCAAAACAGAACTACTTCTTGGCTCAGTGGGGTCAGGGGGATTCCAAGAGAGGGGTGTTATATAGGGGTAGTCATCCAGAACGCATGAACTGGACATAAAGATATATCAATAAGGGTTTTCATTCAGTATTCTAGACTAGGCGTTAACTTAGCTGTAGTGCTGAATTGAATCCTCTTACAAATTGGGGGCTCGAGCCGAGACGTTGGGTTAGATTTACCACTTGTGCAACTTAATACAGTGTGCTAACTGACGGGATACATACATCCGGTCGGATCACCACGCTGCATTACGCTGTGAAGCATTCCTCAAAAGGGACACTCCAAGAAAAGTTCTGTTCTGCAAAAATAAAATACTAACTTCTGTAAGTCAGGACAGAGACCAATCTCTAGAATGACGACCTTGGTAGATATGAAAATAGCCAGAGAGCACTTCTTACATAAATTATTTGTGAGAGGTGAATGGGCTGAGCAGGGCCAGGATGCCTGGTTGCAGGCCATCACGCGACAGGTCACTGAAACAGGGTCAGACTTATGGAGAGATCAGGGTCCATTACATGTGGCCCTGAGTGAACTATATATGGCTCCTAAAGCCAAAGAGGAACACAATAAGATTGCCAGGATAGCAGCATACCTGTACCTATATATGGGAGACATGCAGGATAGATGTGCTGAAAGCCAAAATCTGGAAAATAGGCAACAGATGGTGTTAGAGAAGGTCCAATCTGACCTGGTCTCTTCTGAGCAGAGGCTGCAGAGGAGCCAGGAGTCAGAAAATGACAGCAGACTGTACATCACTAAAATGAAGGAGGATATGGATGTGCTGCAAAAGGAAAAGTCAGAACAGGATACCAGATTTCTGGCCTTGCAGAAGGAACACCAAGAAGGTTTGGACTCCCTACTGCAAAGCCAGAAAAAGCTGGAGCAACAGCTAGACTTCAATAGGGCATGTGCTGAGCAGGTAGTCACCCTGCAAAGCCACGTAGATAGAGAGAAGGCAGAGAGCAATAAACTGATTCTGAAAGACCTGGATACCCAGACAGAGTTTGACCAGGAGCGCCAGAAAGCTGGTACCTTCCAAAGGCAGAGGGACGACCTGGCGGCACAAATGCAGGCTCTAAGTCAGGAAAGAGACGCCATAGGCCAGGAAGTCTGCCATCTAAAAAGAAAAATGGAAGAAAATCACCTGGCCCACCAGGGACTGGGTGACCTCCAAAAAGAACACCAGAACTTGTTAGAGCACACCAGGAGGGTGGAGGATGCTCTAGCAAGAAAGGAGCAGGCCAATAGGGACACAGCTCAGGAGGTAACCCTCCTGCAGCAAAGACTGGCCCAGTGCTCCAGGACCAATCAGGAAACACAGAGAGAGAATGAAGCTCTCTGCCAGCACAATGATAGGCTCCAACAGCAGGTAGCGATGCAGGAGAGACTGATAGAGTCGAGTAAGGCCTTAACTGAGGTACTGAAGGCACAAATGCAGGCTCTTGCATTGCAACAGGGAGCAGGGGCGGATAGAGATGAGGTTCGCTGGGAAATGGAAACTCCGGAGCATAACCTCAGGAGCCCTAGTACCAGAGGCCCTCATACCTCTCAGTCCCTGGACTCTGCCACCCCCGTGTCCCCTGGCGCACATGAGCACAGGGCCACAGGGATGGCAGATTACTATCCAGCCAGAAGCATGGGGCTCATAGGCCAGTACCATCCAGGAATGGAGGGGCGGGCATCCGGGTATGGGCACCCAAGCATGGTGCAATTCAGTTGGGAACCCCGGGAGAATAGGCCCATTAAGGGCATCCTGAAAACCTCTGCCCAGTTAGGTCAGTGGGGGGGGGGTACCCAGCAAATCCTGGCAGCAAGGAGGAATCTGAAGACTCCTCTGAACTGCGCAGGACACAGGAGACCAGGTCCCCACATTCTGCCAGCCATTCCCAGGCTCGCAGAATCCGGGAAAACCTGGAAGAACAGACGGGAACCTCTGGGAGCAGTGCCTCTGAGTCCGAGGATGAATGGACAAGGGTTACCCGAACCAAAAGGGCCAATAAGGCAAAAAGGGCCTTGCTTAAGGACCCCTTAAAGCAGATTAAGGCGATCAGGAGCGTCATCACGCCTTACCATAAGAACGCTAAGTATTCTGTTTGGGAGCACTTAGAGTTGTTTGAACAAATGATGGAGACTTTCCATTTGAAGGACAGCCAAAGCTGTATTCAATATGTAAAGTGGACCTTCTCCCCGGAATACTCCAGTTTCTTTGCGGGGCTGGAGGACCAAAATCATTTAAGATGGTCCACCTATAAGGCGGCCATCTTGAAACATTTTTCCATTCATAGAAATCCTCAAGAGGCTCGCAAGGCAGCCTACAATTTGCAATGTGGGGAGGATCAGGCCCCACGAGAATTTGTGCAAGAACTGAAACGTGCTTTTGCGCAGACCACCAGAAGGGTGCGCACAGATAGCAGAGAATTTATAAATACGTTTTTCCATGCCTTGCCCAAATATATCATGACCCAGCTCGTGAGGGATTTTCACGAGAAAAGATCTTTAGAATGGGTCATTGAACAGGCTACCCGGATCTATGAGGTGCAGAAACCGATAGATAGCAAAAGTAATGCCCAGAAAAACCCCAAAGCCAACAGCACCCCTGCTGCTGCAGAGGTAAAGGTCACCCCTGTTTTGGATTTGGAGATGGGGGGGCCTAAAAACCTACCTGCACCTAATAATGCTAGGCCCAGGAGGTCCTCGGGTCAGTCACAGACAGGGAGCCAAGGAGGCAGCCCCACAAATGGGGTCCCTCGCTCTCCTGATTATGTAAGTCCCCGTTACAAGGGAAATCGACCCATCCTGGGTTATGTGTGGACTCCTCCAGCCCAAGGGGGGGGATCCAGCCAAGCACCTAACCCAGGGAACTTCCCTCCAAACTTCCCACAGGAGGGCAGAAATTTACCAAACCCTGGGCAGAACTTTTTCCCCAGATATCCACCCGACTTCCAACCCCAAAATCATCCATCCTTCTTTCCCCAATTCCCTGAGCCCAGACCACTGAATCCGGGAGAGGGGAGGCCAAGGGTGGAGGGGTACCCAAATCTTCCCAACCCGGGGTATTACCAGAGGAGGGACAGCTACCCTTCCCGGGATCAGCCCAGGGGGGAAAACAGGGCCCCGTATCAGCCTGAGCGGGTTTCCCAGTTAGAGCGCCAGGTTCAAAACATGGCGCGGGATCTGGGTCACATACTGAGGGCTCAGCAGAACCCTCAGATGGGCGTGCCGGCGCAGAACGCACCCAACTCTGGACCTGGTGCTCCAGAACAATGACGGGGGCAGCACCCCGATAACTCACCGGTTCCCAGGGAGGAGGCACAAAGGGAAGGGGGGTGTAAAGCCTTGGAGGAAGCTTCCTTCCTCACTTGTAAACAGCCCCTGGAAACCCAGGAACCGGAAACAAAATCTCTTGCCCCTGAAAGTCTGTCTCCTAAGGAGCAGAGGGGGGGTAGGAGAAACAAAAGACCCAAACAGACACAGTTTGAGGAGGAGGTACAGATCTTCCAATTTGAGGGAGAGGGATCCTCAGAGGATCCTGGGAAAAGGATCTTCTCCTTCAGAGAGGGGGGAACTCCTCCCAAAGAAAAATGGGTCCCTAGGGATGCAAATCCAGACTGGGGAGTTGTGGAGACTGAGCTACCGCCGCCCACCATCTCATCCCAGAACCAACAGCAAGAAAATCCCCTGGTTCAAACCCATCCTGGTGACTGCCTCCAAAAAGGGGGGGGCGGCCCAGAACCGGAGCCAGGGGAACCCACAATGGCTCTGATCTCCAGTTGCCAAATTTTTCTTTCAGATTCCCAAGGCTCTCCACAGAATTCTGCCCAAAATTCTTCTCTCGCGATGTCCAAAACCAGAAAATTAGCCCACCAGTTGTCCAAAAATGTACATTATCTGTGCCCCCTTGAGGAGAAGGAGGGAAGATACTATGCCCCGGTACAAGTACAGGGGCAGGGTACAATCTCGGCACTGGTGGACACTGGATCTCAAGCTACCCTTCTGTCCAGAAGGGCCTTTGACGAACTGAATGCAGGAAGGGGAGAGAATTACCAAATTCCTCTCACCTCTCTTCCGGGACAACTACAGAACTTTGACGGGAAGGAAATTCCCGTTGAGGGGACTGCAGACTTGGACATTAAAATTGGGCGACATAAGTTGAAACACCCGGTCATAGTTGTGACCCCGGAGGGCACCCCTTGTTTACTAGGGAATGACCTCCTGAGAAGGTTGTCACCCCTAATAGATTGTGTAAACAAGGTCCTCTGGACCCAGACTAGCCGACCAATAAAATTAAAACAGAGTGTCAACCATGTTAGTTTAAACGGCACATGCCACATGGTTGAACAAAAATCTGACCAAGTAGAATTTCACTTCCAGAACAACCAGATTCCAGACGTGACAGTAATAGCAGTAGGACAACAGACTAGTGATGGGGGGTCCTCTCTATTTCTGAAAATCAACCTTCCTTCCAGTTTAAGGTGGTATTCCACGCTGGAAGGAAACACTCTGAAATTCTATACCAATCCACAATCTGAAACTCCCACTCCTATAGTCCAGAAAGATGTGAAATCAGCTCAGAGCCTGGCTGATATTCAGCAAATTGGAGAGCAGTTGTTCATCCCTGTTCAGTTAAATGATGGGAAGGACTCTGTTCTCGCTCGAGTGTGTGTGAACAACGGTAAGAGCTTCATCAGCGAAGCCATGTTTCGCCAACTCCCAAAAGATCCAGCCATTCCCACCTCAAACTGATAGACAAATGGGAAATGGACCTGGAAGCACCTAATTCCAAACATCTCCTGCCAAGCAGGTGTATGCTCAAAATCTCCATTGGCAACAAGAGCATAGTCCACAATTGTTTGGTCGTGCGAGACGTCCCTGCCGCCTTTTACTTAGGCAGTGACATTCTCAATCGCTTTGCCATTAGTTTGGACCTAATAAACTTCAAAGCTTGGTCCCGATTAGCGGATAATCCCATGGGCTTTGATGATCCAGAAAAAGCATTTAGGTCAGCTCAATTGCTACCTTATGCAGTTGAAATTCAGGTTAAAGAGGAAGTCACCATCCCAGAAAGGACCCGACAATTCTCCCTGGAAGTGAAAGTTAAAAGGGGACAAGAGTTGAAAAACCCTGATGCTTACATACATCTAAATGCTTCTCTCCAACAGCAAGGGTTGGGGGTAAACCAAACACCATTAGTCAACATAGAACATGACACCATTCCAATAGAGGTGGATAACAGCGACTTAAAGAGTATTACTCTAGCCGCAGGCACCATTATTGGAATGGCGGTTGATGACCGACATTTCTCCATTGATCTTAGAAATGAACTGTTAGGACCAATCCCCAAGGACTGTTTTGACAGTGACAGTGAGGACAATACAACACCAGACAGGATTTTTACCCGGCATGGGGGGAACTTCCTGGTGTACACTTCCTGCCCTTATGGTAAGGAAGATGTGACTTGTGACTTCAGGAGGGATGAGGTGATTTTCCAGGTACATGAGAGCTGCCTTTCCCACCTGAAGCCTCCGGTCCAAATCAGCACTCTGACCAGGGACTTCTCCACCCAGCTGGAGGAGGCCGCGGAGATAGCCAAACCAGAAGTCTTTCCAGGCTTCAGGCAGATGGTGGAAGAGAGAGTCAACCTAGCTGACGCCTGTGTGACTCTGGAACAAAAGCAAAAGTTGAAACAAGTTTTCTTGGATTTCCAAGATCTCTTTGCGGTAGACTCATATGACTGTGGTCGCACTGACATCCACACAACAACAATCCCCACGGACCCTGGCATGACTCCAGTGTTTGTGAAGCAATATCGCTTGCCTCTCGCATCAATGGAGTCCCTTACTGAAATAATTAAGAACCTTGAGTCCCGGGGAATAATCCGTCCAGTCCACAGCACCTTCAATAATCCGGTGCTGGGAATATTGAAGCCGAACGGCCAGTGGAGACTCTGCGCCGACCTCAGGGAGCTCAACAAACGGGTCCATACTTCCCGATGGCCTCTGCCCTACATTGACCAACGGCTGGCCCAGATCCAGGGGTCACAGGTATTCACTGCAATAGACCTGACCAATGGATACTGGACTGTGCCTGTCAGCAAGGAGGACCAATACAAACTGGCTTTTACCTTTGGGGGCCAGCAGTACACCTGGACCCGGACTCCCTTCGGATACCTCAACTCCGGCAATGAATTCAACATTTTTCTACACAAGGCCATGCCCGACTTGGGTGCAAGGGGTAACCTGGCTTATGTAGATGATGTCCTCATCAAAAGCTCAACTGTTGAGGAACACATAGCGGAGATCCGTTATGTTCTGACACAGTTGAGGGCCGCCGGAGCAAAACTTTCCTTTCAGAAAGCACAGTGGTGTAGAACCCGTGTTAATTTCTTGGGGCATGAGATTACTCCTCAGGGTCTCTGTCCCCAGGAAAAGAAAGTGGAAGCACTTCAGAAACTGAAAGACCCCACAACTCTGCGGGAACTAAGGAGCCTCCTTGGACTGACTAATTACAGCAAGAAGTTCATTGAGGGCTACGCAGAGATCACCAAGCCCCTGATTCATCTCCTGAAGGGGGGGGGTCAAGTGGGAATGGGGTCCAGAACAAGCCGAGGCAGTAAAACAACTCAAAAGAAGCCTCTCACAAGCGCCTTGCCTAGCTTACCCGGTCAGAAACAAGGAGTTCTTCCTGGAGACAGGGTTCTCTAATACGTGCTTGACGGCAGTATTATATCAAAAGCATGACAAGGTCAATAAAGTAATCTCCTATGCGAGCAAAACTTTATCCTCTGTGGAGGAAAAATTCAACGATTGTGAGAAGGCACTCCTGGCAACGGTGTGGGCATTGAAGAATTACCGCCCGTTTATCCAGGGGGAACACATCATAGTGGAGACTCCACACCAGCCTCTGCAATATCTCCAAAGTGACAGAATCCGGGCCGGAAATGTGAGTAATTCCCGAATTACTTCCTGGATTCTGTCAATGCAAGGCTTTCCTGTGGAGGTCCGATATGGCCAAAACAAGAAGAGTCCCCTCGCGCAAGGTCTGGCTGACTTGCATGATTGTGCCAGAGAAAACTGTCTCGAGGACGAAAGTCTAAAAATAAAGGACAACATGGAGGCATACCTTAATTCCCCCCACAAAGTCTTTGAAGAAGACAAGTGTGAGGGAATGCCCACTGTCTATGTGGATGGATCCTCTTACCATGTTGACAACAACGGGGAGAAAGAACTGGTGGCTGGCGTAGGGAATGCATGGGTGAATGAGTCCCCAGAACCCTCCGCTGGATACAAAATTGGTCCCCGAAGTAGTCAGGTGGCAGAATTGATGGCTGTGCATCAGGCCATCCTCACTGCTGTCCAGCATCAACTCCACGAACTGGTCATAATCACAGATTCGGATTATGTACGGAACGGGTTCGTGGAGCACCTGGTTAATTGGAAAACCAGAGGCATGTTATGTGCTAACAACAAACCCTTGAAACATGGGAAGTTGGTCCAAAACATTGATGATCTGGTCACATCGAATGAGATGACCATCTATTGGAAAAAGATCAAGGGTCATTCCAAAGTAGAGGGACCAGACAAAACTGGAAATGACTTAGCTGATCAGCTGGCCAAAACCGGGGCCATCCAAGGGGATCTAATTGAGATTGAGTCCCTGTTGGGGGAAATCCAGGTCACTGCTATCACTAGGTCCCAGACAAATGCTCACAATGACCTCTCAATTGCACAATGGAGTAAGGAGACCCCTGATGCTGATTTGATTACCGCTCAGAAGGGGGATCCAATAATTGGTAAATTTTACCAGCACCTTGAGGACCCTGAGAACTTTCCCCTGACGGATACCGATTACATTGGGAAAGAGGACCTAAGAGTGTTGATGAAATGTCCAAAAATGTTCCGGATCCAAGACGGTTTGTTGGTAAGGAAATCCAAAGCTGGCCACGATCAGTGGGTGGTTCCTACCTCATTCCGAAGCCTGATGTTAAGTCACGCCCATGATGCGGCCACTGCCGGTCATAGGGGGTTTCACACAACATTGGAAATCTTAAGAGAGGTTGCATACTGGCCACACATGGGGCAGGACCTCGACCAATACTTGAAGGGGTGTCTTGTGTGTGCACAATTTCAGCCATCATCCCTCACGCACCGTGCGCCTCTTCAAAAGAGGGGGATGACACTGCCATGGTCAGATTTACAAATCGACTTTGTAGGCCCCGTGATTCGCTCTGCTAGGGGGAATAAGTACATGTTGACTGTGACATGCTTGTTTACCAAGTGGGTGGAATGTCTCCCAGCCCCAAATTGCAAGGCAGAAACCGCAGCTGCCTTGATGATTAACCACATGTTTTCCCGTTTTGGTCTACCTCAAAGGATTGAGTCAGACAGAGGTAGCCACTTCACCAGTGAAGTAATGACAAAGATGTGGGAGATACTGGGGGTCAAGAGAAAGCTGCATATTGCTTACAGGCCAGCTTCTTCTGGGGCAGTAGAGAGATATAACCGAACCATTGTGAGCATATAAAAGAAGTTTGTGGCAGATTCTGGGCCAAGTTGGGATATCCGATTACCTCTGGTCCTAATGGCCATCAGATCTACCCCTTTATCTGCAACCAAAATGTCACCATTTGAGTTGATGACTCGGCGCAAAATGGTGCTTCCTCAGCATTTGCTCTACAGGACCCAAGAGCAGACACTGATAAATGCCTCCACAACTCATGAGTATGTGGAGAATTTAAGGAAACACCTTCAACATGCTTTTGCTTATGCTCAGCGGAATCTAGAAAGATCAGCTGATAGCATGAAGACCCATTATGACCTGAAAACTTCCAGGAAGGAATATCAGGTGGGAGACCGGGTCTATCTATACAACTTCCAAAGGAACCAGGCCAAGCAGCGCAAATTTTTGCCTACATGGAAGGGACCCTTTGAGATCATCGACAAGATCTCTCCTGTGGCCTACAAAATCCACATCCCCAAAGGTCCTTTGGCAGAGGGAGAAGACAAGTGGGTCCACATAAACCAGTTGAAATGTTGCCATCCCAGGCACACTCTGCAACAACTGGAGGAATCCTCTGGAATCCTAGCGGGTACTGTCTCAGACTAATTCAGTTCCAATCATAAAACATACCACATCTAGTCTCTAAAATATTGTGATTTGCATGAAACTGTCTCTTAGTTATACTGTTTTTTTTTCAAAATAAGAATGTAATGTTTCGTTATGATGAAATGCATATGCTGCCCCACTTTCTCAACAGTGGTGGAAAAACGTCTATGAGTAGGTATTGCCGCTCTTCCTTTGTCGTCCTAGGAGAAAGAAAACCTGGAGACGGGCCAAGGAGGGCGATCCGGAGACCAGGAACGAAGATCCAATGGGCCCAGTGGACCGCCCAATATTCCCATCAGGACCGGCGAGGAGAACCGATCGATCAGTACCGGATGGAGGAAAAGATGCTGAACTGTGCCATCTATTGGAAGAAGATGAGGAAACATCCCAGGTCTTGCGAGTCCCATTCGTGAAATAGAATGGCCATCGCAAGAGGGGGGCTTGTGGGATGTATTTACCCATGCATCCGAGCCGTACCTCAAAACTGTGCAGTACTGACATGGAAAACATCATGATGGCCAGAGCTTCCCAGAAAATGCACAGGGAAATGCATGAAGAATAGGCTGCCACCCATTTTTGCCGATGTTATGGGCACAGAAGGACACTGCCTAAAACCACCATTGGACTACCCACACAGTAGTTTGAAACCATCGGGAGTGGCAATGCTGATTGCCAAAAGCAAACCCATAACTGTTGGGAATTCATTTTCTTAAATCCCAAAAAGGGGTGCAGTACCAGTACTCACCACTATCCAAAAGCCGGCAGTTTAAAACCACCCTGTGTTTCTCTGAAGGCAGGCTCAAACTGTCTATTTTAAACATTGCAACACATCTAAAAACTCACTGGACACCAGCAGACATTTGGTAGAATGGAGTGTTGTGTGCCTACAAAATCTGGGAAATGAAGAGCCCAAAACAATGCTTATAACAAAACTGCTATGGAGTCAGCAGTTTAAGTTGCACTGGATTTAAAGACACTAAAATCGAAAATGTTTAGATTAAATGAGTGACCTATGTTTGGTGTCACATGCCTTTGTAACTGTTTAAATGTCATAGTTTTAAACTTAGAATCAGCCTTCTAGCTGCATATGTGAAAATGTTTAGTTTTATTTGAATGCAGAAACTGGGGAACAGAAATGACAGCTTAAAGAGATTCCAATTTGCCTGGCAACTACCCCCATCAGGAGTGAAACTTGAGTCACAGCTGTGTTCCCAGGCCTAGCTGCCCTTTTGCTGCTCACACTAAGGATATGCCATCTATCTGATAATTGAATTACCTGTGCTCTACAGGAGCTCTGAACAAAGCCTGTCCTGACTCAGGCAAAGGTTTTATTACAGCAGTCGTAAAATGTAGCTTCCTCTTGGCAGAAGCTGGGAGGGGCACTGCCTGTGAGAGCAAGCTGGCTTGGCAGAACTGGATAAACCAGTATTTCTACCTTGTGCTGAGAGGAAACCACACCCCTTTGGAGCCAGAACATAACTTTAAAAAGATGGATCATTCATAGAGCGGACAAGTGAAAATGTTATAAATGATACCATAATTCTTGTGATTTTTCTGCCCACAGTTTAAGAGGTTTTTAGAACCGGTGGTATGTTCAGGGGGGTTTTAGCGGAAAAGTGGATATTACTCTAAATGTATGCATGTTAAAAATCTGAAACTTCATCAGTTAATGTCCATACTCCCTGCGCACATGTATGTAAAGTTGGGTCAATGTCAGAAATTGAAAAATCAGTTAAAAAGTCAATTATGTGCCATTTCTGAATGCAAGCTCTTAGAAACAGCAGATTTGGACAGAGACATGGCTAAATTCAGCCACACCATGTATATGTAATTTCAAGCAACTGTGTAACTGTGAAATATGTCTTTTATTATCAAATATAGAATGTGTGCAATCTGACAGAGGAGTGTCCTATCTGCAAGCCATAAAATGACATCCCTCTGACTCACAGTTCATTCCCCAATCAAGTGGGGAATGGAAATTTGACCAATGACAAGTGAGAGGGGCGAGTTTAGTTATGACCAAACACACACACCCACTTGCAGAACATATAAATGGACCACTGAAACTTAGGTAGAGACCTTCAAATCCATCTGCCGCTGGAAGCTCTGCCGGAAAAATCCATACTTTACCTCCATCAAACCTCCCGGGAGCCAAACTAGAGACTTCAATCTATCCAGAACTAGAGACCCAGACCAGAGAACCAGAGAGAGCTGACCCAGATCACTGTGAAGTGCAGAGACCAGAGGCGAGTTTAAAACCTGACCAGATCCATGGCGAGGCCCATTTCACTCAAGAATATAGTGTGAGTACCTAGAAAACTGTGCAGAACCAATCTCCTAGTTAAAATAATATAATTCAATCTATTTAATCTAAGTAGAACTGCCTCCTAACTGTCACCTGTCATTTGTAAAGCTGTCACTTGTCATTTCCTAGTTGCAAGCTGCACTTGTCTTTTTGAACTTTAAAATTTCAAATCTGAAAAACGACCTTCACAAAATTGCTCATATCTCCGCAACCGTTTGTGCTAGAGACTTGCAATAACTTTCATCTGAAAGGTTAGAATCGTGGCTTTCCTACGAACCTAGAACCGCATTCCTACCCCCTATACTTTTACCGGAATCGCGGAACACGCATTCACAAATTTTACCGCGATTTACAAATTTCTTCACATGTAAAAACTGCTGCTGCTTGCCTTCCATTTGCCAGAAATTCGTTTAACCTGCTAACTATCCCTGCCTCATTGCTAGTGTGAGCCTGGACTAATATTAACTAGATACCACTCACCCTGAACCTCTGAAAGGGAATTAAAAGCATTTCCAGCATATTTCTCATCCATTGCTAGCACATATCAAAGCATTTTGCCTGTGTTTTCAAAACTCCTATCTGTTTTCTGTAGTGTAAGCTTGCTGGGGTGAACTGATTTACATTGATTGCATTTCTGAGAACTGTGTGTTTTCCTTCCATTTCCTTGCCTTGCATCAAGGGGGGGGAGGGGATTGCCAGAGAAAAGTGATTACATTGTTTGGTTGAAATCATATTGAGTATTTTCTGTACTGCATTCATTGAATATTGCATCCACCTGAGCTTACATAAAGCATCCTCTACCACATTATACTTTTGTTCCTATTTACCAGTGTGCTACCTTATCCATTTCATGTCAACTCATTAGTGATTATAAGAAGTGTGCTAGTGCCAGATTCTCCCTTGTTGATCTTTATCATATCAGATTAAGTGTGCTATTCAATTATTAATTTATTATAAAGTGTGATATATATATATTTTAAATTATCAAATAAACCTTTTAAACTTGCAAAACAGAACTACTTCTTGGCTCAGTGGGGTCAGGGGGATTCCAAGAGAGGAGTGTTATATAGGGGTAGTCATCCAGAACGCATGAACTGGACATAAAGATATATCAATAAGGGTTTTCATTCAGTATTCTAGACTAGGCGTTAACTTAGCTGTAGTGCTGAATTGAATCCTCTTACAATCTCTTTCCTGAACTGTAGTAGCAATGGGGTAAGTCTAACGGTAGGAGGTTCCAGAGTCTTGGAGCATAGACAGAGAAGGATGTTCATCTTGTTTTGTCCTACCTGCACTGTCGGAGTTCAAGCCTTCACATGTCCTTACTTCTGGTGGATTGCAGTCTTCTGGAGATGCTCAGTTTCTCAGTGAGGTAGCTTGGGAACTTCAGGGTGACAGCCTTGCAGATGATTCAACAGGACTTGAAGATGATACACGCTTGCATAGTAGGGTAACGTAACGAACTACACCAGAATATCACGACTTGTTAGTTATTTTAGGAGAAAGCAAGTGTCAGGTAATTGCTGTGGCTTGTACCTCATAAATTATTTTGCATAGGTAAGAATTGCCTGTGTGCGCTGCTAAAATTCTTCTGAGCGGCACCCAGAAGGATACTGGGCAAGCGCACATGCGCGCAGCTTAGAGGGAACATTGACTATAACCGTGGAGTTGAAAAAGGGAGTTAAGGAGTTAATCGGAGTTAAAGAAGCTACATTAGAATATTTATTTATTTTTTGGGCATTTGGATGGCGCTTATACACAAGTATTTCAAGGCGCCACAAGACAAAGGGGTGGGGGATAGAGGAGAAACAATTAAATCCAGAGCGGTCCTACTAGGCCTTGTTACATTCGGATCGCGCAAGTGCAGTGACGATAAGTGCATTTGGGAGGGGGCAAGTCAGGGAGGAAGGGAAGGGGTGAGGGAGGAGGTGGGAGGGAGAGGTGCAGGAAGGCAGGAGGCCCAAGAGTGGGCAAGTGCTGATGGAGGCCCGGGAGGGCAAGTGCCAGGGGGAGAAATGGGTAATGGTAGGTTAGTGCTGGGGGGTAGACCAAATACAGGCTGGTCAGGAAAGGGTCCCCATGGGCAAGTGCTGGGGCGGGGTACTATAGAAGACTGGATGAGGAGGGCCTGGACCCAGTTTGACACATGGATCTAGGCACCAGTCGCAGTGGCAGGGAGCAGTTTAGCAGCGGAGGGGGAGAGGGAGGGAGCCAGAGAAAAGGAAAGTCTTGAAAGGTTTTTGGAACTTAAGGGGATCCGGCTCAAGTCTGAGAGGGGCAGGGAGGTCGTTCTAGAAGGAGGCTCCTGGTGAGGAAACAGATCTACCCCTCACTCTCTGCTTGGAGAAGCATCTGATCAGCAGAGAGTTGGAGCTAGAGGACAGAAGGACTGTAGCATGCAGGTATTTAGGGAGATACAGTTGGCTGTAGCAGAGCCCCAGGCCCCAGTAAGCATTGTGGATGATGCAGGGGGTGTTCAATTTGATCCTAGCAGTAACCGGGAGCCAGTGGAGAGGTTTTAGGGCTGGAGAGATGTGGTCCCTGGGCTTGAGGCCAAGGATAAGTGTTGCAGTCCTATTCTGGATTAGTTGAATTGGGACGAAGGGAGGAAAGAGGCAGATTGAGGAAAAGGCTGTTGCAGTAGTCCAGCCTAGAGAGAACCAAGGCTCTGGAGACATTGAGCTTTGCGGGAAAGGTGAGGAAAAGGTGAATGCCTCTGAGGAGGAGGAGCAGAAAGTTGGACTTCTTGGCTGGGCCTATGATGTGAGGGAAGAGGGAGAGAGAGGAATCAAAGAGGACCGCCAGGTTTTTTCCTCACAGGTGGGTGAGGGAAGGGGGCCCAAGGAGGGTGGCCAAAGAGTGGGAGGGAAACAGGGAGCAGGCGTCCCAATGAGAAGGATCTCAATCTGCTGGCATTAATGCAGAGATAATTAGCCTAACACCATACCTGAATAGCAGTCATGCAGTCAGGGTTGAGAGAGGGAGAAGAGGAGGAAGCAGAGGGAAGCTTAAAGGAGCGGAAGTGAGGAGAGAAGGTGGTGATTAAGTGGGCAAGAGGTGCAAGGGAAATGTTGAAAAGCCAAGGCAACAGGATAGATCCCTGTGGAACTCCACAGGTAGAGACTGAGGTGGAGGAGAGGAAAGGGCCCAGTTGCACTTGGGAAGGTCGGTTAGAGAGGAAGGAGTTCAGCCAGGGCAGTGCCCGGTACGTAATGCCAAGGGTATCATGGAGATGATTTATGAGGATTGCGTGATTGACGGTGTCAAAGGCAGAAGAAAAATCGAGGAGGATCAGGTAGAGTTGGAATCAAGATTTGAGAGCAGGTGTTCACTTCCATGCCTCTGGCTGCTCTGAAACCAGGCTGGTGGTTATGTAGACAGACAGCCAACAGATTCAGTGTGGGGGATCATTTGAGGGAGGACCAACTTCTCCAGGATTTTGCACAAGAAAGTGGTGATAGACCTAGGGCGGTAGTTGGCAGGGCAGGAGGGGTGAGCAGATAACTTTTTTGAGAGAGGGTGCACAAGGGAGTGCTTGAGGGGTTGTGGGAAAGAACCAGTGGTGAAGGAATGGTTACAGAAGTCAGCCAAGGCAGGGGCAAAAGAGGAGATGTTGTCCTTTATAATTCTGGAAGAGCAGTGTAACACCTGTTTAGAGGAGGCTTTCATAGAGCGAACTACTCTAGAGACCTCATCTGCTGCAATTTGAGAGAATGAGGAGAGTATGGAGGGGAGGCCAAGGGAGGCAGGAGCGTAGGGTGTGGGGTGGGGAGGGGATTAGAGGAGAGAGATAACAGGATGTCCTACATTTTAGTGGAGAGGTGGGAGGCCAGTACAGTGCAGAGGGTCTGAGAGGGAAGAGGGGAAGAGGAGACTGCTGTAGAATTGGTGAATTCCTTTCAGATTTTGAAAAGTGCAGCTGTGTTATAGGTTGTCCCAGAAATGCAGGCTTTGACATGAGCCCTTTTCTTAGATCAGATGGAGAGTTGATATTGCCTTTGGAGCAGGCGGGAGGCCAGTTTGTCAGCGGATGATCCCAAGGCCTGCCACTTCCGTTCAGCAATTCAGCCTCTCAGAAACCAAGGCAGAGTCTTTCCAAGAGTTGGACTTGTGGGAAGTATTTATTAGGATCCTCATGACAGGGTCAAGGGTGTCCAGAGTGTTGGAGATGGAGATGGAGAGATGGAGGTTAGCAAGAGTCTGGTCGATAAGAGGGTCAAAAGCGGGGGTGGGGTGAGGAATGAAGGTGGCAGCAATTACAACTGACACACGCTTCATTGGTTGAATGATGGAGAAGGAGACTGGCAGTGTGGGCTGAGACAATGCCAGGGGAGCAGAGAGCTCCACATGGGAGGAGAGGAGAGAATGATCAGACCAGGAGAGAGAAATAGTTAGAGGGTTGAAGATATAGATGTCTGCTGAGATAAGAGCATCCAGGGTGTGACCAGCAGAGTGAGTCGGGCAGGAGGGAAGGATTATGAGGGAGAGAGAGTCACAGAGGTTGCAGAAAGATACTGTGGCTACATCCGGAGAATCTAGATGAATGTGAAAGTCCCCAAGGAAGAGAAGTTTGGGCGAGGAGGTCCGCCCATTCAGAGAGGAAGAGGGGGATAGGCCCAGGGGGCCTGTAAATAGTGGGGAAAGTGAGACAGAGGATGGGATAGGCACCCACCCTACAGACATGGCGTTCAAAGGAAGTGTAAGATTGAGTGGGGATGCTAGTGGCGGGTATCCAATCAGGGTAGACAAGGGCAACTCCACCACCAGACCGTTGAGTACTGGGCTTGGAGAGGATCTAGTAGCCCTTAGGAAGGAGAGTGCCAAAAGCAGTGACCGAGCTAGCATTGAACCACATTTCGGTGAGTGCAAGGACATAAAGGTGAAAGCCTTCAAGGAGGTGACAGATGTTAGAGAAGTATTTAACAGCAGAGTGAAAATTGAGGTTAGCTAGGTGAAGCTGGTTGCCACCTTTAAAGGTCTTCGGTGGGGGGTGTGGCTTGTCCAGCGCTGGTGACGGCGTTCACAGCAGATGACTCCTATCCCTTTTCTGAAGAGATTTGACGCTCCATGGACAGTGGAGGACAGTGCTAATCAACATTTCTAATGGCATGATTTTTAAGATAATTTAAAAGTTCCTTAAACTCCTTACTAAGTTCATCTAATTTTGCAGACAAGATCATATTTATATTTATACATTTGCAATGCGCCATAGCCCACAGGCATTAGGGCGCAGAGAAAAGAAGTAAGACAGAAAGAAAGAGAGCAGTGAGGACGGCGAGCGGTAATCTAGTCTAATTGTTTATTACTCCGATATGATGGTTTTTATCCCTTTTCTAAATTTCAACACATTGTTTTCTGCGTGCAGGACTTTAGGAAGTCTGTTCCACAGCGTAGCGGCTTGTACGGCAAAGGACCTGCCCATGTCTCTGGCTCACTTACTCCTAAGAACAGATAGGCAAACCCTGTCACTTGATCTGGTGGTTCTTCTCGACTGATGAACCTTGACACAGTCTTTCAAATAGCCCAGGGCTTGGTCAAAAAGACGTTTGTGAACAGTTGTCATAGCCTTGAAGTGGATTTGTGCTTCCTCCGGTAGCCAATGCAGGCTCCTTCTATGGGAGGGGAGGGGTTTGTGTCTGGGTATGTTTTTAACAATACATACAGCATCGTTTTGTAGTAAATGGAATCGCCTTCAGCTGTTTTTACTGACACCAGTCATCAAGGCGTTACAATAATCGATCCTTGGAAATATTAGAGCTCGAACAGGGTAGCACAATTAGCTTCTGAGACATAGGGTTTACCTAGTCTCAGTAGCCTAATTAGATATTGGGCTTTATTCGTGACATTTCTAATGTGAGCATCCAAACTCAGAGAAGATTCAAAGGTGACGCACAATGTTTTAACCTTGACAACAGCCTTAATGAAGTGTTTTTCAATGGGGAACCCAACATACTCAGCGTCCTGTTTAGCTCTAGCCTGAGATATTTATTTTTAATTCTTTTTATTTTTAATTCTTCAATGCGCTACACGCCCATGGGCCTCAGTGTGCAAACCAAGACAAAGGGACAGGTAGCTCAGAAGGAGCAAATCAGGCAAAAGGAGAGAGAGAGTAGGGACCTAATCAGCAGAGTTAAAGTGCAATGTTTTGATGGCCTTTTTAAAGACCACAAGTGAAGATGATTGTTTACAAGCATGAGGGAGAGTATTCCATTCCTGGGGAGCACACACCTCAAAGCAGGTTCCTCCGAACCTTTGCAGGCGAAAGCGAGGTTGATATAGTGAGTGTGAATTATTAGAGCGCAAGGCTCTGGTCGTTTGAGCACGAGAGATTCTTCTTTCAAGGTATAGAGGAGCGGTGGCATTCTGGCATTTGCAGGTCAGGGGGAGTAGCTTGTGTCTAATTCTTTGTTTGACCGTAAGCCAATATAACTTTTTTCTGTAAGTAGATACATGATCATTCTTGGTCAGACCATATATTGCCCTGACAGCCCGATCTTGTGTCGCTTGCAGGCGAGCAAGATTAGCTTGCGAGGTGCCGAAAAGCAGGCTATTACAATAATCAAGCCGCAAATTGATTAGGTTCGTGGGCAAAAGAGACCTACTTTTACTACAGAAGTATGGCTCAATTTGATACAATAACTTGATAATATATCCACAAGATGAACGCACACTTGAGACATGTTTTTTCATGGATAGTTCAGAATCCAATATCACACCAAGACTTTTAACTGTTTTACTGACTGGGATACTGTTGCCCATGATAGAGATATGGGAATAACAAGGGTCAATATTCTTCTTGCGGGGCTAATGTCAACAATAAGAAGCTCAGTTTTCTCAGTGTTAAGCGTTAAGGAAGTTTGAATTTAATTGTAAATGGAATTCACATTTTTATGGTCAGTGTCATAGGTACCTGATAGCTCGAAGAGGACCTCGGTGTCATCCGCAAAATTAGCATATTGGTCACCCAGGTCATCAAGAAGATCAAGTAGTGGTCTAATGTATACAGTAAGCAAGGTCGGGGATAGACAAGATCCCTGAGATACTCCGCACGCAGAGAGGATAGGAATGGCTGCGGCATCCTTGAAAGCTACTCCTGAGGTTCTAGAACTCAGAAAGGATGAAATCTAATCAGCTGCGTTTTCAGAATATTTAGCGATGTTGAGCATCCTTTCATGTAGGAGACTGTGATCTAAAAGATCAAAGGCCACAAAAAAGGTCCAATAACATAAGCAAGGCCCGATGACGCCTTTCTACGATCTTTAAAATGTTGGACTTAAGGTCCAACAGTGCTGTCTCAGTCCTGTGCCAAGCCCTGAAGCCAGACTAATGAGTGCCCAAGAGTTTCTCTTCCACAAAATTTTGGAGTTGTAGATAGACAACTCTGTCAAGCATGTTTAATAGATATGGCACACTGGTTATAGGGTGATCATTTTTGGCTATGGATAAATCTAAAGTGTTTTTTTAAGCAACAAGGTGATGCCAACGTTTTTCAAGGAGGTAGGCACGATGCCTTCACTGAAGGACAAATTAATAAGCTTGGTAATCCATGGGATAGTCACGGTTAAAGAGCCTTTCAGGATGTTAGTAGGACTAGCGTCCCCTGAGCATGTGGTCGTTATGAGGCTCATGATAATATCATGAATTTCTCCCTCAGTACAGTGTTGGAATTCAAATGTAGGAATTAATGAAAAAGGGGCATCCGGGATGTTAGGTTTCATATGGGTCTGTTTTCCATTAGTGGCAAGACAACTCAGTTGCTTAGAAATATTCAATTGGCAGCAAATGGTTTTAGCAATGAATTCATCTTGAATTGATTGGTACCAGGAAGAATCTTTAGTAATAGATGGGATGGGAGAGGTGTGATTCTCGAATTCCTTGAGGATTTTAAATAATTCATTAGGGGACGAATTGGCTTTGTTAATACGTGAGTTGAAGTTTTTAGCTTTAGCTTGAATGATAGTATTCTTATAGGCTAAAGCAGACTTTTTTTATTTTTCCAATGAAGAAGGTCCAGGATTTTTCCTCCATTCCCATTCTAATGCTCTTTTAATGTTCTCTGCATTAATGATGTTGTCAGAAAACCAAGATTTGTTTTTATAATTTCAGTTTTAATTTTCTTTATTCTTTCAGGAGCCAGGATTTCCATAGTGGTGTTAATGGCTTTGGAAAGGTGGCATGCTAAATCAGGGGCACTGGCAGGTGTTTCTGTAGAGTGAAGGTTAGTTGTTAAAAGAGCATTGAATTCTGCAGATGAATTTAGTTTGAGATTCCAATATTTAACCCCAAACGGAGGATTACTATTAAGTCCTAGTGGGGTTGCAGGTAGTGAGGTCTTCAAATGAACTAATGAATGATCAGACCAAGGGCATGTCTTAGTGTAAAGGTGACTGAGAGGTAAATTATGGGACAAAATCCAGTCAAAAGTATAACCGCTTTGGTGGGTTTGGGTTTTTATGAGTTGGGAGAAGCCGAGGATTTTGAGAGCAGATAATAAGGATAAAGCTTTACTATTGGAATGTTCATTGGGCCATAGATTCAAATCACCCAGAACAATAGCGGGAGAGTTGGCTTTAGTAAGATCATTTAGAAGAGCAAGGAGTTGTTCCTCAAGCATAGGTAAGGACTGGGGAGGTCTATATAAGAGGAATATGGTCAAGGAGACATTATGGCTCCCTTTTAGTTTGATGCACAGTTTTCCGCAACCTTCCAGAGATGGAGTATGGACAAGATGGCAGTCAAGATGTTTTTTTCAACAAGTGCCACTGCGCCTCCTCTGCGACCAATACGGTCTGCCCTGTACATTTTATATCCATCAGGTGTAATGTTATCAGCGGATATCTGGGAGGTTTCGTGCAACCATGTTTCTGTAATTGCAAACATGTCCGGTTTATGTGTAAAGATGTAGTCAAAGAGTTTGGTGTCATGTAAGCAGGCTGACAGAGTGTTTAGGAGACACATGGTGAAAGGATTACCATAATGCACAGTATTTAGGTTATGGTCAGCGCTTGAATCAATGTCAGTTGGCATTGAAAGATTGAGGGCAAAATCAGTATGATAATCATATGCATGCAACAAGGCATCTTGAACGAGCTGTGTAGGTATCAGTGCAGCTGGGGGAGTGTTAGCAATGACAACTAGCTTAGTTAGATGTTCTGTAGTAGTTCAACAGGTGTTGGTTTAGTTAGACTGAAGGCAGGAATAACCAAATTAACTTTAGGGTTCTTACCTTTAGTGGTGCCAGAAATATAAGTGACATTACTAGGTATAATGCGCAAACCCAGCGCAGGACATTTTTCTAAGATCGCTGCCCTTTTGGCTTGTGAACTTGTGGTCATGGTAATAGACACAATATCAATTTATGATAAGCGTAAAGCAACAGCCCCAAGCGGAAATTTATATATCAGGAGTGAGGAACAACCCTCACAATACCTGCACAAACCGGCACCAACTGGCTTGATGAGCCGAACGGCATGAGCTCGGTCTTAGTGGCATTCAGACACATCCCGTTATTGGCCATCCAATTCTGGATTGTTGCACAAACTATTAATCCACTCCACATCCTTTGTGTACTTGCCGCCCAGCTTGAAGACAAGCTGAGTGTCATCATCATAATTAGTAAAATGCACACCCAGCATATCCAATAGGTCACAGAGTCTGTGGCAGTAGACATTAAAGAGAGAGGGAGACAAGCAGGCACCCTGTGGTACACCACATTTCGAAGGCTCTTCAAGTGAGCATGCATTGCCCAAAACTGTCCTAGACATTCGCCCAGTCAAAAAAGATTCAAACCAGGCTATTGCCTCAACAGAATAGCTACCAGTCTTTGTCAAGCTACATAACAATTTGTCATGGTTGACAAGGTCGAAGGCTGCTGACAGATCTAACAACATCAGCAGCCCCACCTTGCCATTATCCATAATCAGGAGCATTTAGGTTTGCATATTCAGTAAAGCACTCTCTGTGCCATAACAACCTGACTGTCTCGGATGTAAAGCTCCAGATGCTTCTAGATATTCCTGAAATTGAGACGTGGTCTCATTATCAAAAATGTTTAGCAGGAAAGGGGCGTTAGAGATAGATCTGAATTTGGAGTAGACCTTTTGGTCCAAACCTGGTTTCTTTAATATAGGAGTCACAGAGACTTTCTTCAAAGCCTTGGGAACATAACATTCCCTGAAAGTCGCATTAATAAGGCGTTTGAGGAAGGAAAGGAATAGTTCCTTATTATTGAAATTATTTTTGAGGGGGTAACTTCCCCCATACAGGTGGTAGGTCTCATTTTCTTCATGATATTGGCCAAGGTCTCTTCCGAGATACACTTGAAATTAAAGACTGGTTTAACACATTGATACGACTCCTTGACAATAGAATTGGGGCTATCTGCTCCATTACGCTTAGATTATCTGTGATCTGAGATTGTGCAGTTGATATTGTTTGGACAAAAGCCTTCTGAATTGCTTTGCAGTCTGAGTTCGAGGGGGTGAACTGATGTAGCATGACTTTGGGTTTTTCAAGGTTCCAAAGGATCTGGAAAAGTCTCTTGCAGTCGTGCTTGGCCTGAACAATTTGGTTGTCAAATAAAGATTCCGCAGCATGCAGAATATCCATTCGGCAGAGGTGTTCCAGCGATTTCCATTTTTCCCTATTGGTCAGAGATAATTCCTTCAGCCAAACTCTTCTGCTCTTCTCTTTTCCTTTTTCCGTTCCAACAAAGCTGAAGAATACCATTTTTGATCGCTGGATTTCTCCATGACCGTCTTGGAAGTAAAGGGAGCTATGCAATTTAATAGCTCAGTGAAATGTCTGTCGGATTCTGAAACCAAGTGGTCAGGGGGTCATAATCAGTGGTGGTTTCCATAAGTGAAAATCTCCCTGTGAACTTTATTATAATTTCTACTGGAGACAGTGCAGAGGGTATTGTTTTTCTGGACTGTAGGGGAGGGCAACGCGAAGTGAAAGGTAACAAAAAAATCATGATTTCATTATATACAGTTGGAGATAGGGGTTGTCTTAGTTATTAATGGGATTCTCCATAATGACATTGAGGTGTTGTTTCTTCATGTAAAGTATGTACTATAAGAAGAGAAGATATTATTATTTTAATGAGCTGTGTATAAATTACATTCTTTTTTTATATTGAAAGATTTACTGTCATTAGAGTTGTTATCATCACTCATTTCTTCTTTTGGAAAGTTTCCTTCAAACCACTGAAGTTTGTTTGCTATTTCTATTAGAATAGAAAAACAGTGATATTTGCTTATAAGAAATGTTTATATAATGCATGGTAAAAAAGAGAAATAAATACAGTGTACTTATTATTTGTTTGTTTTGCAATGAGCTCCTGATGTATCTGGATAATATGAGGTGTACAGTTCTGGTTTGCGCTTGGTTCATTCCATTATATTGTGTGCTGAATGAAAAAATGTGGTTTACATTTTGAAATGATAAATTGTACAAAAAGGTATATTTGGATGCAGTAAATAAAAGTAATGTTGTTTTATGTACATATTTTTGTTGAT